>NC_136463.1:129678756-139678756 GCF_902686455.1 Sciurus vulgaris
TTATGTTAATTTTACCAACCAGCGTTCTCATCAATCATATATATTTTGGGGAAAATGTAAACATTATTGCCTAAAGTACCTTATATACATTTGATAGCTGATCATAACAAAGGACTTTAACAATTTAAAAAGATAAAGCTGATAAAAGAGTACCATATTTTGGTTTATCTTATTTAGCCTTAAATTATATATTAATATTTTTAAAATGTAAACTCCAGGAGTAAGAGCTGGTATAATCAATATTTTACATAAGTAGTCTCATCTCTTTAAAAAATTCCAGCTTTAAATCATTGCTATTTCCTTGGGAAGTTCTGTAATACTTTACAGAAATGTTTTAACAGATCTCAGGAGTTTTGAAATACTGCTTCCCCTTGAAATATTTTCCATTTGATAAAAATAATAATTTCTTCTGGAAAATGAATTATTTCAAAAGTTTACTGAAAGCCTATTTTTAAAAAATAAAATTTTAAAATCCAGTGTCTTTAAAATTAAAATGTCAGGAAATGAATTTGAAATAAAGCACAGAAAATGCCAATGTATATATACGGATATGTGTGTATCTCTTACATATGTATTTAAGAGCATGAATATATATATGCATATACATAAATATACATATATATAAACATACACATGTAGGTAGCATACCTACCTTATAATATATACACACACATACCCACTTCTGTTGGGCCTGAACATGCACTAGCAAGTTATTTTAGGGCTTCAACTCTTCAGAAAATCTCATTATGTGAGGAGTGAAGTGGCTCTGCGGGGAGCATTATGGAAATATCTGGTCTTGATTTAATGAGGCTGTTCACATTGGTGGAATATCAACTTAACAGAGAAAAGTCTACCCAGGGCGTCCAAGTTACCAAAATGAAAATTGGCAATTGAGATGATAAGAACGTGGCTTTCTTCTGCGAAATCACTTCAGGTAACAGAGATAACATTAAATAACATACATTCTATGCACCAAGAACAATGTTTTATGTACCGAGTCTCTTATCCGTCTCTCCTAATGACTTCCCTTAGCGGGTTGTTAGTACTTGACAGCAGGTCTCCGTGCGGGGAACTTTTCTCCAATTCCACATTCAAAGGAGGTCCATCAGAGAGCATGATTGGCAATTTTCGTCATAATCTGCACATTATTAGCATCAAAATTGACGTGGCAGTTAACACTGGTGGGTTTTGATGTACCTTTCTTCAAGTTCAAGGAAACCCCTCCTGTAGCCGGGGTTGGCAAAGCGGGTCTCAGCAACCCAGCGGTGGCTTTGCAGAGGGAAGGCGCAATAGACATGCGTGAGAAGTATGCCAAGAACCATTTTACCCGAGGAAAAGAAAAGCGTGGAGTGAAGGGGTGGAGGAGCGTAGAGAGAGTTCGAAGTTAGAAAAGTATCTAAGGAAATGGTTAGGATAATACCATAATCTAGAGATTCAAGTATTTCCCAGATCGAGTGGAACCCGGTAGTTAGAAAACTGAGCTGAAAATGCCTATCCAATAGGCTAAAATGATCCGTCTTGGCCTTCCTTTCCGTTCCCTTCCCTGATCTAGTTTGGCAACCTCACTAGTCATCACCTTTTACATAAAATACGCAAGATATTTTCATTTCACTGAAACCAAACACCAAAGAGAAAACAGTGAAACAATGGTGGATCGAGAAGGATGAGGCGACCTCCACCCTCCCCACCTGGGCTTTGTCTTTCTCGGGAAAGGCTGTTACTAGCCCTACGGACCTCGCTCCGGCAACACAGTTAACTATCTCACAAGCACACCGCAGCCACCCGCATTCTCCATCTGCCCTCCTGGCCTTCTCACACTTCCATTCTCCCGCTCTCCTTGGACAAAGCCCCTAACAAGCTCAGGCTGAGAGAAAACTTGCCACCTCCTCCCACCCTCATTTAAAGAAAAGAAGGAAAGGTTAGAAGAAAAAGAGCAGCAGCATAAACCTTGTAGGGGGGTGACTCCGCCTCCCACAAGCATTAGCGCACACTGTTCTCCTCTCTTCGTCGTCGTTCTCCATTGCTTCTGGCCACGTGGTTCCATCGAGTAACCCGGGCTCTTGAGAGTGCACAGCCTGGGCTCAAGACCCGAGAGAACTGTTTGGGGGCAAGGGGATTATCTTCGGGGAGACCAAGAGCTCAGAAAGAGGCGGGAAGTGGGACCCAGATGGCGGGAAACATTTAGAGGAGGGAAAAGAGGGGAGACATTAGGGTGAAAATACAAAAATAGAAATAATTGGCGGGGACGCCCGCCAGGCTTTCGCGCTGACTCCTTTCCCCCAATTCGTGGGTTCTTTTCGACCTCTGCACCCCGGGGCGCCCCCTGGCGACAGCGGTAGCAGCGGGAAGCGCGCCGAGAGGGCAGCGGGTGCACAGGGGACTCCCGGGCACACGCAGAGCAACAGGCGCGGCCCCCTGGCGGCGCGACGTAGTTATCTGGTGAGCGGCGCCTCGTCCCTCTGGTCTGGCGGGCTCACGGCGGTCTTGCTAAGCACTGCCGCAGAGTAGGGTAAGAAGCCACTTTCGGAGCGCGGCGCCCCGGCGCTGCAGCCGAAGTCCGAGCCCCCCGCGGCCCCAGCGCCACCGCCGCCGCCGCTGCCTCCACCTCCACTTCGGGAGCCCAGGGCTGCGGCGGCTGCTGCTGCAGCAGCTGCAGCGGACTGACTGCTGTGGCAACTGAGGCATGAGCAGGGCGCGGAGCCGCCGCTGGGGGGCGCCCCGGCCGCCGCCGCGGAGGAGGCTGCAGCCGCTGCAGCTGCTGCGGCCGCAGCGGCAGAGGCAGCACTGTTGAGCCCTGCGGCGGCCGCGGGCGCCTGGTAGAGACCCGGGTGGCGGAAGCTGCACAGCAGCTCCGGCCGCGAGTAGGGATGAGAGAGGGCGCGGAAGGTGTCCAGTGGACGGATGGAAGTGGCAAAGGGCGACGAAGCTGCGGCCGCTGCGCCAGAGGCTGCGGCCGCAGCTGCTGCCGCCGTGACGCCCACGTGCGGGTAGTAGTGCAGTGGCACGTGCGAGTGGAAAGGGTAGGGCAGGCTTCCGGTGGCAGCTGCGTGCGTCATCATGTAGGTGTAGAAGCTGGGGTCGGCTGGGTGCGGCCACGACATGGCCAGACGCTGCCGCTTGTCCTTCATGCGCCGGTTCTGGAACCACACCTGCGGGGAGAGCCGCGCCGCGGCCCGAGTTAGGGATCGCCCCGTTTTCCCAGTCCCCGCCCCGGGCCTCCCGGCCCCTCCCGGGTCTTCGAATGGTCAGGCCTTCTCCTCTCGCCCTGGGCTCAGCCCCAAGTGCCCTCTGCTTTCCCAGTAGGGAAAAGTGTGGACGGCAATGTGTAAGATCACCGTAGGCACACCTCCCTCAGTGAAGAGTGTTTTATCTCTTGTCTGCCTGCTGCGGCTCCTGGGCTGTTACTCTCCTAGTTCTTGCTGCATATTCTCGTCCCAACCCAACCTTTCCTCTCCCTCCCGCCACCCACCGGTGTCCATCCTCGCTGAGCACCGAACTCTCAATCCCAGGATTTGCACAGGGATTCCGAACAGCCTTTGAAAAGAGGCTGTGGCACAGTTTTTCTGAGAGGTCGCGGTGCCAGGTCTTGAGCCCTCGGAGTTGCAAGGACCTGCCCCTGGGGGCACGGGTCCGATTAGGGTATTGAAGGGATGATTTTGTGGGAATCATTTGCCTTAAATGAGTGGCGAAAGCAATGTCCCAATAAGCTGGGAAGGGGGCTTTTCTACCCCCTCCTAACGCAGTGTCTAATAAAGACATTCGTCACAACCCTAAATTAGAGAAAGCCCTATCAAACTGGAGGAGGGCCTCCACATCCTTTTATCCCATAAAGTTTGCTTTTTTTCTAGAGAGTTGAATGCTCCGTTAAGTGTTCACCAAGTCGCCCAACCTGCCGACTCTCTCCCAGACGTATAATAAAATTAATAATAATATATACACACACACATACACAATTTCGTTGTGTTTTCTTCCCAGGAGGTTGACCTTTTCCCGAGAGAAAAAAAATGTTCAGGAAACTACGTTCTGAACCCAATAGATTTTTAAAAGACTATCCTTTTGCCCATGTATTAACGATTTATGTGGAAAATAAATCTCTAAGATCAAGAACAAATGAAGTTTCACCTCGGGTTCGTGCCAGAGGAACAAAGACCAGTTGGCTTTGCCGCATAGGGAAAACTGGTACCATGGGCATGGGCGAGGAGGCACCTGGGCAGGCGTTGGGCAGAATCAAGCAGAAGCGAGGGCGGGTTTGAGCCATCCGCGCCGCCATTCTGGGGCCTTCCCAGGTCAGCCAGGCCGGCTAGCCGTTAGGATTCGGCATCGGAGGAAGAAATAAGCCAACTCCTTGGGTGACAACACCCGCGGATTTCCAGGCCCTCGCTGAATCTAGCCACCCAGAAAGGAGAAAGAGGGAAAAGAAATCAACCCAGACGCCCCGGGGGAGACCAAAGCAGGAGCGCGCAGGAATCGATACCTTGATGGTGGTTTCGGGCAGGTTGAGCGCAGCGGCCAGCTCGCACCGGCGGGGCCGCGACACATAGTTCTCCCGGTAGAATTCTTTCTCCAGGCGCGCGATCTGCTCACGGGTGAACGCAGTACGGTAGCGCCGCACCTGATCTGCTCCAGAGCCGGAGCCGCCCAACGCCGCACCCCCGCCACTGCTGCCGCCGCCGCCGCCGCCGCCGCCGCCTCCATGCAGGCTGCCGAGGCCTGAGCCCGACGCTGACGTCGTGGTTCCAGCGGCGGAGCCGCTCTCCGCGTACCCTGACAAACAAACAGTCGACAGTGCATGGGTCTCTGTGGGGGCCTAGAGCCCTGCAATCGGGGAAGTCGTGTCAGGAAGGAAAGTCGCTGAGGAATTGATGGGCTCTGTCATGCTTACAAATTGCTGCTGTTAATGGAATCAATAAAGTTTGAAGAGCCCTTCGGAACCAAATAATAGAAATGGAATTGGGGGATTTTTTTAATAATTAGAATTTTTCCACTCAGGAGGAAAATTGGCCGAGGGAATATGCCTACCTCGGGGCGCAGTTTGAGAAGCTCTGCGTTTGCGATGGTCTGGAGACCCCAGGGTGGCTTTCTGTACAGCCTCTAACCTTTCTTTGACAGTTTTTGTTTGTTTTTGATTTGGTTAAAAATATTTTAAGTTTGGCAAGGCCAGCCGCAGCTCAAACCAGAGCCGTTTGGGGGTGGAATCTACTTTTCAACTCTTTCTTCCGGGGGGCCTAAGTGGTCGAGCAGAGGCGCCGGGAGAGACTCCTTGACTTACCCAGAAAACAACTCCCTCCACCCGGCCCTGAGAGCTCAGAGGTGCAGAGTTCAGAGACGCTGTTCAGGGTACCCTTCCCCGAGACGATTCAGCCTCTGGGTAGGGGTCTGACGGCTCGCTCTACCTCTTAGCACACAGAAATATTTTCTCGGACTCAGGAGCCAGGGCGCGCCGGCCTGGAGCTCCAGGCTCCGCAGGCCTGCACCGCGCGAGAAGGCTCAAGGAGTGGAACCGGTGGGCAGTCCCTAGCATGCGTCCTGCACCCGCAAGTTCGGTACAGCTTGCTTGCGGAGGGTCAGAGAAGGGCAAAGCCACCGGGAAGAACTAGTGCGTGCGCGGAGGAGCAAGAAAGACCGGACTGTGGAGTCCGCGGGCTGAGCGTTTACCTTTGCCATTGTTTTCCTTCAGCGGCGCAGCGCCGAGGCCGCTGGGGGAGCGAAGCGCCGAGCAGCCCACCTCCACGTCGCTGCTCATGTCGGCCTCGGCGGCCGCCTCTGAATAATGGCTCGGCTTCTTGCGGCTCTCAGTAGCAGAGGCGATTTCGGAGGAGACGGTGCTTTCGCTGCCCGGGTGCTGCAGGTTGAACAAAGTGTCTATTTCGAATTTGCCCTTGGCGGGGAGGTCTCCCAGAGCGCCGTGTAGGGGGGCGGACGGTAGGCGCGGGCTGAGGCGAGCTGGGTGCTGCGAATTTTCCAGGGCCTCGAGCACAGCACTGCCAGCGGAGTCGGACAAATTGGAGAACCTCTTGCTGGCCGTAGGGCTGTGGAGCCCTCTCTCCATCAGAATCATCTCTTTTCTTATTCTTTCCATCATCTCAGCTTTCTAAAAAATGTCACAGTGGCCTGGCTGTCCCGTCCTAATGATGGGCTGCGCCTGGGGCTAATTCTCATTCAGCCCCAGCAAGCGCCTCTAAATATTATTATCTCTTTTGGAGGGAGGCGGAAAAATTGTGGGATGCCAGAGCGAGGGAATGACTGGTCAAAATGACCCATACATCCTTCCGAGACCGAGATGTCATTCATCAAAAAGTAGCGCCCGCTCGTCATTAAGGTACGAATGACGCCGTTCGAATAATCATTTATTGTAACAGGTTTATAAGCAAATAAATACACGCTCCTGTCAGTGGGTAATGAAGGCGGCTTCAGAGCAGACAAATAGATCCAGGTAGAAGACGAGAAGAGGCAAGAAGTGAGGAAGAAGGCTCCGGTCCTTTGCCCGTTCGGAGCCAGTTCTGCTCGCCCGGGGGTTTGGCCTCGGGGGTGAAATTGACAGTCTGATTAATAGAGCGCGCCGCGGCACATTTCCCCCTTCATTTAGGGGCATCATTACGCTCTCAGTTTGCTGGGTTGCCCCTTAGGTCCTAATCATGCAGCGCCTTCCTCATTTTTCCACGGACACAGATATGTGTTAAATAATAGATAATGCTTTGATTTTCCAGAGTAGATCCTCAGGAAGATTTTTTTTAACGTTTACAAGCTGGGGGAGTAAGGGGGGGGGGACAAGGGGGAGGATGCAGGAAGAGTTGCGTAAGGAGAAGACCTTGCGCCGCTCCTGTCTGGATTACTTATCTTTCTGTTTTCAGAACCAAATATGTATTTTATTTAACAAATAGGAAGCTGAGTTCTCTGCCTAGCTACTTCTTCGTCTCAGCCTGGGTGTTCTCCTCCCACAGAAGGCGGGGGGGGGGGGAGGAAGGGGGAGAGAGAGAGAGAGAGAGAGAGAGAGAGAGAGAGAGAGAGAGAGAGAGAGAGAGAGAGAGGGAGAGGAGAGAAGAGAGAAGAGAGAGGAGAGATCTGTACAGTTGTAGAGTTTTGAAAACGCTTTCTTTGCTACGTGGCCTGGGAAGTACGTTGGGCTGGCGATTCCAAACCGAAATCATTAGATCCTCTCTAATTTTTCTAACAGTTTGCCTAGTTTGTTCTGAATTCGAAGTCCCTAGTTCTTTTACTTTTGTATTCCTGCTGATGGTTAAGCTTCTCGCCTACTCATTTTCTCTGGGCTTAGTGAACTACACTGGACAACTTGAAAGCAGAATTCGGCAGCTTAACTTTAAACATAGTCACAATTTACAGTGCCGTACCGGTCTCTTCGAATCCACTTTTTACGGTTACCAGTTTCCCCATTCCCTCCTCAAATATGATTATTTGTGGCCAAGTAAGTGGATTTCGAGGTTGAAAGGGAGAAAGAGGAGCCTTAGCCGCCTTCTGTCTCTGCCCTTCCTCATTTTGCCCTTGATTGTGTCTTTCCTCCTTCCTCCCTTTCCACTCTAGCCCCTTCCTTACCTGTGGCCCTGGGTGTTCCCAGCGGTGAGTCCAAGCGAGGAGAGTTCCCGACCAACCTTGCTGCTGCGCCTTGCGGCCTGAGGTTGGCGGCTGAGGCTCTTGGCGATAACTTTGATAGTCATAATGACGCCGGTGGCAACCATTTTAACGAAGATCAATCTTCACTCAAGGCCGCTCCTCATCTCCTCCCGCGCTTGTGCCCCACCCTGCCCGGACCTCCAGATGCATTATGCCCGCCCGCCCATGGCACCAGAGCGAGAACAGGGATAGGACACCGAGGTCCAGCTTCTGAGCTTCTAAAGCGGCCAGAAGACCCTGGCACTCTGGGCGCAGTGCGCGGGTCCTGCATCCCCGCCCCACAGCCAACTCAGAACCCAACCTGGGCCCCCTCCTTTCCTCCCTCTGACACACCCAACACATCAGGGTGTGTTGGGACAAACCCAAGGTCTCTTTGCCCATCTTTCTGTTGGCGCTTTCCTTTTAACCTTAGACCCATTGGGGGCGCGTCAGGAATTGTAAGGGGAGGCGAGGTGTGAAGACTATTTATATACATATATAACATATGTCATTGCCAAAAGTTTCTCTACTGTTCCCCTTGGCGCCAACTTACTTCAACATCGCGAGCTTTGCTTAGAAAATCAATTCCACCTCTTTAAGGTAATAAACGAAAAGCTCAATAGGCACGCTGTGGCTGGGGGCAGAGAGACCGCTGGGAACGTAGAGTGGGCATTCGGCAACATTCCGAGGATTCTGTCCGCGATCTACGTCCGCCTCTGCCCGGGTTACCACTCAAAACCGAGCTCTCGCGTTCTCATCGCGCAGACTTTGGGGCCATTGGCGCGTTGGGAGCCCAGCTCTGTGGACGCCCCCACCGCTCCCCAACTCAAATAACAAGATCCACAAGTCCTAGCAGGCGCTGCCCCTTGATCTAGGAAGGATGTCCAGCTACTCAGTCCCCGCTTGCTCTGGGGACTAAATGGAGCACTTTGGTCCAGGCTCGGGTCCGTGGGGGGCCACGGTCCTGGTGGCGGTGGGGGCGAGGGAGGCACTGCCTGAGCGGAAATCCGCTGATGCCTTTATTGCTGTCGTTTGGCGCCCCCATCTGTTTTCCTCGTGGTTTTGGCGGCTGTAAGAGGCTTTTCAAACACAGCAGCCGCTGGGGGCTAGGGTGTGGACAGCCACCCCTTCCTCTATCGCCCAGCCCACGGTCTCCCACTTCCTCGCTTCCTCTGGGACCTGGCGCCTGTGGTCCCAAAGGCAGCGCTAAACCCGACCTCAGTCTATTGAAAAGGAACAAAACCATTTTTGGGCGGCACCTTCATTCATTAGTGGTTTTAAAAACTATTTTGCACCTTTTAAATAACGCTAATATTTGCGTTTCTAACACGTTTATTCAGAAAAGTGTACTCGAGACCATGTCATGGAAACTATTCACAGTAAACGACATCTACCATTTTTCACTAAACTGCATTTAGCAATGTTTCATGGAGCATAGTGAATATTCCATTTCAATATTCAATGCCCCTTAATTTAACTAGATTCCATACTCACTAGATGTTGTAATATTGGCTAATGTATATAACGTTCTTACTATTAAACTGCAGTACTTCTTACAAGTATTATTATATCTTCTAAATCTCACAGCAACTCTGAAATTATTTACATTCTCACTCTTTCTTTGACACACAGGTTCAGGAACTTGCTCATGATTTAAATTTATCTCCAGTCATATAAAAGTTATAAGGTAGTTCCAAGTTTTGAATAACTTTGTTTTGTTTTATTTTTCTCATGTTTTGCCTGTCATATGTAAATTCAGGCCTACTTAAAAAACACTGAACCTATGTAAAGGGTAGAGAGAAGACCAGAACAGTACTGTTGATGTTTATTGATGAAATACAGTAATTTCCTGCACCTCCCCTAGAATCTAGAGGCTAAGGCTGGGATCAGGATTGTCAAATGTTCCAAGTTTTTAGATGCAGTGTCTGGTTCCTTCAAAGTCTCCTACCCACTATCAGGGCACAGGACCCATTCAATACAACAAGAATCCAAGGCAGGAGGCATAGCTTGGCAGGAATTTTTAAGATGGGGTGGAATGAAGTGCAGGAAGGACTTTCTTTATATAATCTAAAAGGCACTTTTTGCTTGAAAGAATGAACAACACATGAACAAAGCCTTATTTGGTTGTTTGGTTGTTTGTTTTTTAGGTGTTAGGCCTCCAGACTAAATATTTGCTGTGGGTCCTCCAGGGTGAAGTGGTGAATAAATATTTTTGGCTTGAGACTTCAGGTAATAAAAATCTATTTCAGCTGCCAGAGGGGAGTGCAGTGATAAAGCCAGAGCTGTAGCAGAACCAAGGAAGCCTGGGCCTGGTTCTCCTCTTCCTAGCCAAGGGTTCCAGGTAGCTGAGGCCACCATCCAGTGGAGAGGCATGCTGTCTTGAGAGCTGGGGCCACAGAGTGTGGTGGGATAGTAGAACAGCCACAGTCTGGGCTGGAAGCCCATGGCACGTTTTCTTTAGGCTAAGTGAAGTCCCCAAGGCTGGAGGTTTCAATTTATAAGGGAGGACGGAGGGTTTGACTAACCAGGCCTGACTTGGCACTACAGACTTCATGCCCCATCCCTGATCAGGCAAGCCTTTGGTTCGCTGTCTTATCTGGGTCTATTTAGTTGCTCCTCTCTCCCTCTTCCCTTGAGATCCCGCGACACACCGGGGACAGTTATAGTTGAGCTGGGTGAGTACTTTTTCCCTGGACACTGGGGCTACACAGACCCACCGCCTACCTCTAGCTCCTCTGCCCTCAGAAGCGACGGGAGAACTTGCAGGGACATCTAGCGCCAGGCGTGGGGAATTGCGCGCCTCCAGGCAGGGAAGCGGAGCCCGACCATTCGCATCCCTCCTCCTGCCTCTGGACTCCTCCTTCACGCTTAGGCACTTTTCCTAGCTTCATCACTGCCTTGCTGGTGATCACGACGTGGATTCCCCGTAAAGACTGAGTTCTGCGAAATGGAGATAGGTAGATAGACTTATTTTCTTTTATCTCAAACAATCGAATAATGAGCATTTATTGGGGTTAAGCTAACATTAGTTTTGCTAGAAAAGTGTATTCCTATAGGTCATCTCCACACCTTGGGAGATCTCTGACAAAACAGCAAATGCTGTTTTTATTTTGTAAAAAGAGGAGGGCAACAAGTCACCAGGTCCTCCAGCTGTGGTCCCACCCTCCCGTTCTCCTTTCCCGGTGATGTTAGTGCTGGTCAGTCAGGGAAGATCCTCTTTAATTCCCTCCAAGACTGGAGGCGTTCTCTCAATCCCAAAGGAGGGGTGCTGCGCTATGAAAGGCAAATCAGTTTTCACCAAATAACGCTTTGTGTTTGGAGTGGGTCTTTGTTGTTGCAAATGATTTTCATTTAATAAAACCTATTTTTGTTGTTAAATCCAAACAGATTACATAACCAACTACTCAAATGCAGGATTCCACTGTCTAGTTATTGCTAGAGCCCCTTTTTCTACATCCTAGGTTGTGTTTTGGTTTTGGTTTTTGCTTGTTTGTTCTTTTGAAATTTCCAGCCTGAGTAAGACTGGGTATTGTCTGGAGAGGAAAGTTAGCTCCAGAGTTGGCAGGACATAGACTTGGTTGAGAATACTGTCCAGCCAGTTCCACTGGACTTCAGACTTTATTTGGAATTAAGTCTCTTTGTACAAACTCTGACTTTCTTACAAGTTGGTTAATTAGTAGGGTGTCCTGCACTTCCTGGTTGTGGCTATCAAGGTAAATGCTTTCAAAGGAGTCCCCAGGATCCCACTTTGATAGGACCTTGTCATCCTGGTCTTAATAGCCACTGATTATGTGGTGAATTGAGTTCATTGCTGTTTTGGCAAGCAGAACAGCTTCAACAAAGCTACCCCCAGTTCAATCTGCAGCACAGAAAAAAAATCTAAATCTAAATTACATTAGATGTTCACCCATTCCAACTCAGGACAGGAGCATAATTTGAAAGATCATCTACAAGGATGAAAAGCAAGGTTTACTTCCATAACAGCATTAGTGACCAAAAAAAGGTGTTTATGGAGAAAGAGGAGGAAGAAGAACAAGTGTTGGGAGAATAAAGTGGGACTATGGGCAACTAAGAGAGTTATGAGTTTTTAAGCCAAATCAGGAAGTGTAGCAAAACATTTCATGAAGAACATGAAAGAATGTGGAGTCAACTGTAATTGCAAAAGACTCATTTAACAAAACCTATTTCCGTTATTAAGATCCCAATATGATACACACACACACACACACACACACACACACACACAAGCACACACACACACATAGAGATGTAGGACTCAATTTGTGCTTCAAGGCAACCACAGAAAATGATTCCCATTAAATTTAATCTGAAATCAGTTCAGATATAGGATATATAAGCTAAATGAAATGTTTCTACAAATTTAATTATGTACATCATTACTCCAATAACATAACAGTCCCGACTTTACCTAGTACTCAGCCATGGCCCTATGCTCCAATAGCAGTAGCTGCTCTGGGGTTCTGGGACTTAAGAGGCCCACGCAGGGCCAAGTCAGAGCCTCTTTCCTAGGTTTAACCCCCTCCTACTGGACTGAGCCCTTAAATTTTTTTCTGGAGGCATGCATCAGGATAGCAAGAGACAAATCTTATTATTCAAAATCTCCCCAATCTCCAGAATATCTTTTGGGATGGGCAGAGAAACCTCAAGTCTTGCAAAGGATTCTCAGGGCATTTGGAAGCAGGGCCCGATTAAGAAGTCTCAACCTAAGCATTAACTCAAATTTTCCTTCCAGGAAAATTAATTCACTGAATGGAAATTTAAGCCAAAAGTAATGGTCTGCCTGAAAGCAGCAACTTCATGGATTCTTTCTTCCTACCTTGATTTCACTTTCTTTAGTTTTAACATATAATTGATCACTTAAATATATTTTTCAGATAGAAAATGGTATTAAAATTCGAGAGCGCAAAACTACCAATATTTTTAAGAAAGTGAAATCCGTTGGTTCCATTTATGCCTTAGACATATTTCAATGAATCTGGGGTTTTGTTTTTGTTTTTGTTTCTTAGGTAGAGAAAATTTTAAAGTATCTCAGTGTTTCCTGCTCTGAGAAAAAGAACAAGAAACAAAAAGTGTCTTAGGTGGCCTGTGGTTACTGATGTGGTACTAAAATTGTTGGGTGAATCCCTAGCCAATCCCTTCCAAAAAGTCCACAACCCTGTCACCTGTCCTAGTTGGCCTTTTTAAAATGCAATCCAGCTTCCATTGCTAACTTTTGCCTTTTTCCAAGTAGTCAAAATTGTTCTCATCAGCAAACTTCTATTATCTACAATTCTGCAAAGTTTAGGCTGTTCCTGTCTTGAATTTAATTTGATCATGAACATGACTAGGACTTCAAAAAGGTCAAACTAATTCTCTTGCTTTTCTTTTCCAGCACCTCTCTCATAACTTTCCCCTTTATTTGAGCCTTTTATGGTTACTGTGTTTTGCGTGTCAACACTCCCAACACCAGCAGCCCACCCTGAAATACCAGGCCAGGCCCAGGAGAGCCTTGCTGTTTTTTTTTGTTTTTTTTTTTTTTTTTTTTCCTTCATGTTACTCAGGACCTGTCTTTGGTCTGGGAGCAGTGGGACTGGATGACCAGTCGGCCTCACCAATCACAGGTTTAGGAGAGTGATTTTCTTGGAGATAGGCTGGCCTGGAGAGTTGATGCCACAGAAACAAATTGGCTCACGCTGAGGGCTTCCGCACCTTAGCACCATTGGTCCCCCTTAACTAATACTGCTCCTAAAACAGAACTCTAAATTCGACACAGGACCCATACTGGGTATTAGTTGGTAAGATCAGGGGATGATGGGCTGGGGCTCTGAAGCAGAGAGGAAAAAGAGACAGTGGTCTCTAAAACTCTGGCAACAGGATCCCAGAAGTGGGTCTAGCCCCACCAGAGCTGCTAGAAGCCTACCCCAGCCCCTAGAAGTCCGACCTAGATGCTCTGGGCTGCTCCCATTACAAGCCCTTACTTAGCTTGTGAAAAGTGTCCTCTTAACTTGCCCCTCTTAGTTCTCTGCAGTTGGCAACTTGGAAAAGGAAGTGAAACAAAGGTCCTTGGGAAAGTGAAGTTTTCAATTAATTGGCGTGAGTAAGGGCGGAGGTGGGTGGTGGCTGCAAAAAGGCCGGTAGGCTTGTAGGCGAGGCGCAGAAGCTTCGCGACAGGCGGCAAGCGGCAGAGTGACTTTCTTCTCCCGCGCCCTTCACAGGGTCTTTCTGCCAATCTGGAAAGGCCGTGCCAGAACTGGGAAACCCAGCTTCGGAGGAGATTCCTGGCCAACCTGAGTGTAAAAATGTAGAACTGGCATCCATGAACTTTCTCGCTGGGGCAGATTGCGAGGCTCGCCGCACCGAGATGAGGTGGGTCTTTCCTCTGCTTGATTTTCTTGTAAGTCTCTGCCACCGCTCTGGAAGTTCTTCATGGGTGTTTTCTGGGTGGTGAGTGAGTACGTGTGGAGGAAGGGTCTGTTCCAACGACTCTTACTTATATGTGTGAAATGTCTTTGCCGGTTAACAATGTCCAAGGTAGAGAAGAACATTATCTCCCTCGAGTTTGGGGTCTAGAGGACGACCAACGAGGAAGATTGAGCAACAGGATAAAAAAAAAATGGTCTGTGTTCACGTCATTCTGACCATCTCTGTCCCTCGTCTTCGTTTTGTTGTGCAGCTCCAGGGAGTCGAGGAGAGGTGGCAAAAACAGCCGTAACCGAGACAAGGCGCAGGCCTCGGCGCCCGCCTCAGTCGCAGACAGGGCCTGGGATGGGCTGTCGCGCAATCAACTCGTGGGGGTGGCTGCGGCGCAAACGCCTGGGTCTGGGGGAGGGAGGGGATGAGAGGTGGGCCGCGCAAGGGGCCAAGGAGGGGTGGGGGCCGGGTGGGTGGGTCCAGTCAGGCCCCAGCCTGGAGTCGGGCTCCTCCGCGCCCCCACCCCCACGTGGCCCTGCTTAGCCAATGGCACGGCCCCCGGCCGGCGCCCTCGGGGCGGGAGGCGGCCCCCCGACCGGCCCAGGCCCCCTCCCAACCTGAACTTCGTTTTTATAAACGTCCCGCGATGAGCTAACCTGTTGGAGGGCGGGCGGGCGGGCGGGAGGCGGGAGGCTCGCAGAGGGAGAGAGGGCGAGAGGAAGAGGGCGGGAGCGAGCGAACCAGAGAGAAAGGAGAGGAGGGAGGAGGCGCGCCGCGCCATGGTGTCCTGTGCGGGGCCAGAGCCAGGGCCCGGGCCGGGCCAG
Organism: Sciurus vulgaris; assembly: GCF_902686455.1. NCBI lineage: Eukaryota > Metazoa > Chordata > Mammalia > Rodentia > Sciuridae > Sciurus > Sciurus vulgaris. The sequence continues at coordinate 129,693,600 of NC_136463.1, forward strand.
GCCGGGCCATGAGCCGCGCCGGGAGCTGGGACATGGACGGGCTGCGGGCAGACGCCGGGCCCGCCGGGGCCGCCCCGGCCTCCTCCTCTTCCTCGGTGGCCGCGGCAGCGGCTCCGGGCCAGTGCCGTGGTTTCCTTTCCGCGCCAGTGTTCGCTGGGACACATTCAGGGCGGGCGGCAGCGGCGGCGGCTGCAGCGGCGGCGGCGGCGGCGGCGGCCTCCAGCTTTGCATACCCGGGAACATCTGAGCGCACAGGCTCTGCCTCGTCCTCGTCATCTTCGGCTGTGGTTGCTGCGCGCCCAGAGGCTCCCCCAGCCAAAGAGTGCCCAGCGCCCGCGCCCGCCGCGGCCGCTGCAGCGCCACCGGGCGCTCCAGCGCTGGGCTACGGCTACCACTTCGGCAACGGCTACTATAGCTGCCGAATGTCGCACGGCGTGGGCTTACAGCAGAATGCTCTCAAGTCGTCCCCGCATGCCTCTCTGGGAGGCTTCCCAGTGGAGAAGTACATGGACGTGTCAGGCCTGGCGAGCAGTAGTGTACCGACCAACGAGGTGCCCACACGAGCCAAGGAGGTGTCCTTCTACCAGGGCTACACGAGCCCCTACCAACACGTGCCTGGGTATATCGACATGGTGTCCACCTTCGGCTCTGGGGAGCCTCGGCACGAGGCATACATCTCCATGGAGGGCTACCAGTCCTGGACGCTGGCCAACGGGTGGAACAGCCAGGTGTACTGCGCCAAGGACCAGCCTCAGGGGTCCCACTTTTGGAAATCATCCTTTCCAGGTAGGGGCAATGGAGAAAAGGGGAAGACACCAGGGACGGGAGAGAAAAGGAGAAAAGAACTAGGAGTGTACTCCTGTATTTGGGAGTAGATGCCTGTGATGCACACCTGACCAGGGTGAAAAAGTTTGTCCAGTTCTTGCGAAAGCTGTAAAATCTTCCTCCAATTTAAACAGCCTCTGTCACAATCCTTCGTGTGTGCGGTGCAAGTGAGTTTTTCTCTTAAAGTTGAGGGCCTCTGGGTGCCCTTTGCTAAGATCCACCTCTCTTCTGAAGAGGCGTAAGAGGTGTCACATAATTCAACCCCCACTTTTCAAGGACTGCCCCACGGTAACCCCTAAAGCTTCTTAGAGCACTCAAGCTCCAAACACAGGGAACACAGGAATCAAAGGTTGAGCAACCTGAATTTGTGTGCATGTGTGTTTGTGTGTGATTGAATGTATGCAACTGGCATTTGTAGAGAAACTGTCCTTATGAGGGTCCCCAATAACCAGGCCATAAAATCACCGGCTTGTTAAGATGCCGGTTTGAGAAACCATGATGATCCATCAAATTAGCCTTTGTTTTGAAGTGCAAATAGTCTTTCTTTAATAACGTGTAAAAAATGTTTGTGTAAATAATAATAAAATATAAACAGACTGTTTTTTTTTTTTTTTTCTCTTCTACATACCTTCAAACTTTTATGTGTGCGTGCTCCGCGCGGGCGCGCGCGCGCGCACACACACACACACACACAGTTCCCAGCTAAGTGCTCCAAATATCTCAGTCTAATTTTCCCCATGCTGTTGTTTGTACCAGGGGATGTGGCTTTAAATCAGCCGGACATGTGTGTCTACCGACGGGGAAGGAAGAAAAGGGTGCCCTACACCAAACTGCAGCTCAAAGAACTGGAGAACGAGTATGCCATTAACAAGTTCATTAACAAGGACAAGCGGCGGCGGATTTCAGCTGCCACGAACCTATCTGAGAGACAAGTGACCATTTGGTTTCAGAATCGAAGAGTGAAGGACAAGAAAATTGTCTCCAAGCTCAAAGATACTGTCTCCTGATGTGGGCCAAGTTGGCCACAGACAGTTTCAATGCTTTCAGTTGTCGCCAAAAGACCTTTGGAAAGACTTGAATATGTATTTAATTCCCCTCCTCCCATTCCCTAACAATGATGGCAAATTTTGTGAATTGTTTTTCTCTTTTGACCCTTATCTGGCTCTAAAACCTTTGCTACCCAACCTGACTTTGTAGTTCTCTTTCTACTTTTTTATTATTCGTTTTGTTCTTGTCTAGACTTATTTTTTAATGATGTTTTATATGTTCTGTTTCTCCCTCCAGGCCAGTATAAAGGACTTCAGTATTTCTTAATAATCCCCCTAAATGAATTTCAGAAGTGCCATTCTGATTTAAGATCTTTATTTTTTAAAATCACTTTATGTGTTTCCAGCACTGATTATCTTCATAATCCATTAGGTTAGAATATTTGCAGTCATTCATATCCTGTGATTAGTTAATTGAATCATTAGTTCCCAGCAGTTGCCCTGAGGCAACTAGAAACAGCTCTTGGCAGTCAGTGCCCCCAGGTCACCCAGAAAGTCTGAAAACAGGAGGCTAAGGGCACTGTGATGGCTTTAAAAGCAGCTACCTTATTAAATAGTGTTTGTATCAACATGAAAGTGAGGACAATCTTTCTGACTTTAGGTCTTACTTTCTGTTTTAGTTGTATACTTGTAACACACTTTGTAGATTTGGGCTTTTATAATCTTTAATTTGAAAATAGTATGTCTTCATGGATGCCTTCATTTCTCAAACTCTGTATGCAGATGTTTAACTGCAATTCGTAGAGTGATCCGTGGTGGTACAAATGCACCGCTTTCCTTGGACTCAGGTCTATGCAACTAGGATTGAGGCTGTCTCTTCAATCCCTGGAAAGAGACTGAACCAATGTGGTCATGGGTGGGAACTTCTATTCAAAACCCAATGAAGAACTTAACTGAACAAATGCATCGAGACTCCCACAGAGATTTATAACATCTAACAAATTTTAAAAAATGTGTAACTGTAAGGTCCAAGAAGAAAAAAGTGATGTTTCTGAAAGTGATGCAAAATAACTACTTTTAAAGTGCTGCATATTTATACAACTGAGAGATTATTTTTTTAGATGCAATGTCTGTGAGCTGGAATACATGAGCAGTGCCTCAGGCATTTAAAATTCACTTTTTTTTTTTTTTTTTTTTTTTTTTTTACTCTTAGGGAGATGCAATAAACAGAACTCTCTTGTTTCCTCGAGTCTTTATACTTTTGTTTTCTTTTTTCAAGTTTGTTTTGCCTCTAGAATCTGTTCTTATTTATTATAAAAATCTTCTTCTCCTGAACACTGTGATGTTATCTATAGATGAAGGAAACTCAGCACCAGTTCTGATCTCTGAAACTTCCATGTTCTATTTCTGCACAACCTCTCCCCTTAACATAAGTAGTGATTGTTTTTTATAAAGATATCATTTGCAATGTCTAAAATGGTATCTTCCCAGCATAGCTTTAAAAATCTCCAATAAAATTTTGTTTCTTTTATTATAAATTTATTTAAATATTTCTCTTTACTATTTATTTATTTTGGTTTGGTACTGGGGATTGAACCCAGGGCACTCTATCATTGGACTACATCCCCAATCCAGTTTTATGTACTTTAAAAATCTATATATATTATTGTGCCTGATTTTGGAAATTTTCAGCCCAGAAAGGCCCTTATAAATACCTTTGATAGGAAGGTCTTGAAATTAGAAAAGCATATCCATATTTGGAAATCGAAAAAGAAAGATTTCAGGCTTATCCCCTGTCGTTTACTCAGGCAGTCTATACACAACACTTGATAACTAGAAACTAGAAACACGATCATACATTCTAACTTCTAGACACATTCTAACTTCTAGATAGAACTGGGGACTTTGAGGCCTTTTTGTCCTTCAGGGAAATGGCCGCAGGAAAATCGAGGCACTCCTCGTTGTTAGTTTCTAATACTATTTAATGGTGGCTAACTTTTTGATATGCAAGTTTGTTAAAGACAGATTTTTAAAATCTCACACAGTGTAAACACGTTTGGCAGGGTATGGTTCTGCGAAAAAATGCAGGAACCTCAAGCTAGGAACTACTTTCGCTTTCTCTGGCCCAGCTTGATTTTTTTTTTTTTTTCCATATATTACCGCCGATTGCAGGGCCAACTTCGTTATAAGAAAGATAGAAACGGACACAGAAACACAGAGATAGACTCTCCATTCAGTATGTAAAATAACACCTGAAAATAATCCCCGACGTTACACTTGGGAAGGATCACTAAGATTTTCCCTATTTTTCTCTCAAGAAGTTTCATCAGAAACGGGCCTCACGTCTTTTTTGTACGTTCCAGACTCCCAGGCCGCGCAGCATTTCTCAGGTCTATTTCTCAGCTTTCCCATCGTGAGTAGAAGGTTTGCCTCCACGTTTTCCGTCCATCTGAAGTTTGCATGTCAGTTTCCCTCCGCCTAAGAGAACTGGGAGGTTTACTGAAGATTAAAATTGCGCCCAAATGCTCTCTGGTAGAATTTGGATTGACGGCTAAATCAATAACAGATGAAGGCTTTGTTATTTTTATGTGTTCCTTTATATTCCCGAATTGCGGAGGAAGGAGAGGAGTGGGTAAGTGACCAAGGTCCTAGAAGGGAGGCCCACAGAGAGCGCGGAAGGCAATGGGAGTTTAAAGGAGAGGCTTTTCCTTAAGTTAGAGACAGAAGCCACAGGGAGAACTGCTCCGAAAACTGGCAGATTTTTTGCCCTGCGGGTGAGGTTCTGGGACCGGCGAGTAAGGGTGTTTCAAGAAGCGAAGGAAGCGTTGGAGACGGGACGTAAGGCCAGACAAAGAGGCGGCCGCAGCGCTTCTTCAAGTCTGGCAGCCTACTGGGTCCTTTGGCTTTGCTCTTCGGGTCAGCCTTGCCGGGATGATCTCTGGCTTTACGAAGTTATCCGCTGGGCTGGCAGCGGGCCATGACCGGGCGGATTGGCGACCCCAGGCCGGCTGCACCGCCCTTCACTGTTGATCTTGACCGTGCGGAAGCTTCTCGCCAGGCGTGGAGCGCGCTCGCCATCTCCTGGGCGGTCGGCGGCATTGGCAGAGCCTGCAGTTCAGCTCCTCTGAACGCTCCCTTCCCATTCTCTCGCTCATCCGCCTAGCCTCCTTCCCGCCACCACCTCCCCCTCAGTTCTTCAGCTTCCAGCTCCCTGCGTGACTTTGCATGCCAGACCTCGAAAGTCATAAACCTCGGGGAAGAAACCTGGGCGACTGGGCAAGAAGCAATAGAGGAAGTTTAGTTGATATAGTTTTCTGTTTCTCACTTAGTTCTTTTATGCATTTAGTCCTAAGGGGCAAACAGCCATTGTAAGGCTGCCCAAAGAGTCCGAAGGAGACACCCCTGGGCTTGGGAATACCAGGAAGTCGCTGTGAGTTGAGACCAGAGGTGAGGAGAACTGCAGAACTCTTGGAACTGGAGCTTTCCGGCCTGAGAAGGCTGCACCTCCTGAAAACAGGGCAAGTCCCCCAAGATGAAAGCTGTTAGGGACCCAATATCTGATTCCCCAAGGCTTCTTACAGGATTTACCACTTGGGCTTATCCCCATCTCCCATGAAAGAGCGGGGAGTGGAGTGTGTCTATACGTAAACTCCTAAAGAAACTCTGACAGTGCCCTCAAAGAGCTCCCGGATTTCCCCCCACCCGCAAATCCCACTCACCTCCCCAACGCCACCTCCTCTCCCCACCTCCTCACTTCCCTATCTCCCCACCTCCATCCTCACCCCCGCCCTACAGCCCGAGGAAGAGGCCGACTGCTTTCCCCAGAGCCGCCCAATTGGTCGCCATAACTCACACAATAAAGTCAGCGCGGTGGTCAGCCTTGCCCTCCGGCGGCGCCTGTGTGGTCTCCGTGCTGGAGCTGGCGATCTAACCAATTCCAGCTTGGCTTGGGGACCGCGGGCCCTGCTGCAGGTTGGATCTGGCGCCCGTCAGCGGTCTCTGGGGGGTTCTTGATACCCGATGCAGGAGAAGACCCCTAGTTCTCCAGTTAGAGCAGACAGGAGGGCCTGAGATGGGGCTGCGCGTACTGTTCCCCGTGAAGAACTGCTGCCCTTCCCACTTCTCTTGCCAGACCCGTGAACCCGCCCGCACCCGGCGCCCCTGGAAACGCAAAGCAAGGAACACCGCTAGTTGGTTGCCTCAGTGCGCCTGCTCTTCTCAGGCCAGGTGGCTCTGGCTCTTCTGCTTTGCCCACTCCGTAGTGGGAGTTTGTCCTGCACTGTCTGCCACGAGGCGGATAAACTGGAGTACTGGTTTGCAGGGTGTAGTTGCCAAGGTGACTCCTGGCAATAAAAGAAATGCAGACTTTGGCCAGGATTGGCTACTCAAGATGCTGGATTCCCTGATAGCAGTCTCCAGGGACCTGGACAGCAACTTCTCTAGGAGCAGAGTTCCTGGCTGTGGGGACACACACCAGGAGTGTTGCAAAGCATCTTCCCTTCCAGGTGCCAAATTTGGGCAGTTTGTGATACCTTTCTCTGCCTTTGGTAAATCTCTCAGGTTGTCTGCAGCCTGAGACCCAGGGCTCGCGCAGTGAGTCTTTACTGCCAGAAACCCCGAGGCCTCTTGAGAGATCCTTTCTATGAAAGGGTTTGGGATAGGAGTGGCATTGCTCAGATCCAGGGACAGAAGTGGCCGCGCCAGACCGCGCCCTCTCCAGGCAAGCCCAGAGGCTTGTGTTACTGAGAAATGTTAGAGCTGCAACTTAAAGCCGGTAGAAGCAAGCCCGGCCCAGGTAGCCAGCGGAAGACAGGGTGGCAAAGCCAATCAAGATTAGGAAGGGTCCCAAGGGACGTGGGCAAAGGCACCCTCTGCTCAAAGTCTCCAGCTTCTGAAGTCAGGCCCGGAAACTCGCAGAAGCTTCGCCTTGTTCAACATACTTTGGCTCTGCTCGAAGCCTCGTCCTTCGCCATCGAACATTACTGGTGTTATCATAATACCCTGAAGGGGGGGAAAAACGGGTCGGGGGATGTAGGCGGTGCTGAAATGACCGACTTTGAAGAACCTGCAGGCAAAGTTTCGTCCAATCGTCTGAGCCTGTCCTCTTATTCCCGGTTGTAACTAAATACTGTTGCGAGCGCAGCCGAAGCCCTTTGTTGGAGATGTGTGAGCGCAGTCTCTACAGAGCGGGCTATGTGGGTTCGCTTCTGAATCTGCAGTCGCCCGACTCTTTCTACTTTTCCAACCTGCGGCCGAATGGCGGCCAGTTGGCCGCGCTTCCCCCCATCTCATACCCGCGCGGCGCGCTGCCCTGGGCCGCCACTCCTGCTTCTTGCGCTCCGGCGCAGCCTGCCAGTGGTACTGCCTTTGGCGGCTTCTCGCAGCCCTACCTAGCTGGCTCTGGGCCTCTTGGCTTACAGCCCCCGGGGGCCAAGGATGGACCCGAAGAGCAGGTCAAATTCTATGCGCCGGAAGCGGCCTCTGGGCCGGAGGAGCGCGGACGAACGCGGCAGCCCTTCGCCCCTGAGTCTAGCCTGACCCCTGCAGCAGCTGCTCTCAAAGCGGCCAAGTACGACTACGCGGGTATGAGCCGTGCAGCTCCAGGCTCTGCGACCCTGCTCCAGGGTGCCCCCTGCGCCGCCGGCTTCAAGGAGGACACCAAAGGCCCGCTCAACTTGAACATGACAATGCAGGCGGCGGGCGTCGCCTCTTGCCTGCGACCTTCGCTGCCCGACGGTAAACGGTGCCCATACTCCCAGGGCCGGTTTGGGCCGGGATGGGAGGTGGGGTGCAGGGAAGAGTTGTAAGGGGAGGGGAACCGCCGAGGGCGGGCAGTCGACCGGGAGCCGGCCGAGCTGACATAGGTTGGGGCTGTGTTGCAGGCCTGCCGTGGGGGGCGGCCCCTGGGAGGGCCCGCAAGAAGCGGAAACCCTACACAAAGCAGCAGATTGCGGAGCTGGAGAACGAATTCCTTGTCAACGAGTTCATCAACCGGCAGAAGCGCAAGGAATTGTCCAACAGGCTGAACCTCAGTGACCAGCAGGTCAAAATTTGGTTCCAGAACCGGCGTATGAAGAAGAAGCGCGTGGTGCTGCGTGAGCAGGCGCTGGCGCTTTATTAGCCGCTTGTGTAGCGGCGGCCAAGCCAGGCCTGCCCTTTTGGACCGAGGCCTGGCGTGCGTGCGGAGGAGGTGCTGGGGGCTGAGGCTTTTCCTTTGGCTCCTTCTCCTGCTAGTCCCGGGTATCCTCCTACTCCGTCTACAGCCCCAGAGGCCAGTAGGAGATTTGGAGATAACGCCAGATGGGCCTTGTCGCTCTCCCCTCTCTCCGATAAGCTCCTGGGGGGCATTTGGGTGTTGCAATGCATCCTTGGCTTTAAGGTTTCCACGTGGTGCCTGGGATCACCTGTACTTGCTCTTGTCTGGGTCATTTGCGACCAGGGCTCACTCTTGAATCCTTGTACTTGGATTTTCTGTTTCCACATAGTTCTCCTTTCCTCCCTCTTTCCAGCCCTTTCTGCATTTAGCAGACACCTAGCTAGAGCTTGTAGTGGAAGTGAACATAGGAATACCTCAGGATCCAGCCGCAATGGAAAGAGCTGTGGATACACCTTTGGAACTGAAGCCTTTATGGCAAAGCCAAGATTTCCACTCTGGAGGAAGGAAAGGGCCGGTTCCCTCCTCCCATCTGCCTTGGCTGATTTGGGAGGACAAAAGCCGCCCTAGACCTTCAGACTTGGGAGTGGGAGGTGGGGGACTGGGTGGCCAGACAAACTGGCCATTTCAGAATGCAGACGGGGCGGGGGCTAGAATGGGCTAGAGACCTCCTTCCCAGACATGGAATGAGAGAGGCTGAGACTCCAGAGCAAACTGCATTCTCTTGACGAGATTGGCAGAATTCTCCGTCTTCTCTCACTCTTCACATATAGCTAAACCAGGCCCATGCATCCTATAGCTGGACCCCCAGAATTCAGCTCTGCTTAGGGAGCTGCTGGTTTGTTTTGAGGCTTGCTGCACAGGAAGGAGGGAAAAAACATCCAGGGGGAGGAGAAGGGATTAAATAAGAGGAGGAGGGGTCCTACACTCAGACTATAAATATGGCGTTCCTCTTAAGGTGGATAAAGTCGTCTTTCTTGAATTACCTTAGTGTGCCACCACAAGGAGAGGTAAAAACTCCTCCTCAAAAATTAGGGGCTGCAAAAGAGATCTCTCCCATTCTCAGTCCCTGGTTGCTGCTCTTCAAGAGCAGAGAGAACCAGAAGTTCCTCTCTCACCCTATCCATCCCCCCCCCCCCCAACTCCATCAAAGGCCCAGGAACTTCTGAGACATATCCAGTATGCCCTGCTTGGAGCCTGTGAAGTCCTGGGCCCTACCAGGCTTGTCTTGTGGATGCCAGGGTTCCTGAATCCCAGACAGTGTTGTTCTGGGTGTGACAGGGCTTCCAACCTTATTCTCAATGTACCTAAGCCTCCCCTTCTCCAAACTCCTCTGGTCCCTAACTATTCTCTTTCTGAAATGTAGCACACTCCCCAACTCCTAGTGAGATGCAGGACAGGCCAAGGGTTCATGATTCCTTCCCAAAGTCCAATGATTTCTTTTCAGCAGAGGACCAGGGCCTATAACTGGGGAGGGCATCTTACAGGGAGACTTCATACTTAGAATAATTTCATTTTCTGTGCTAACAATTGTCATGAATATTTTGTTTTGATTTTGTCAAAAACAATTTCTTGTATATATTAGACACAGAAATGTCTTTGAGAGGAAATAAATGTCCAGGCCCCAGTCAAACTGTTAAGGGGCTGATGTCAATTTTTGAAAATGCTTCAGAGTCCCTTCTAATGTTTTTTTGGCCACCAAATTCATTTTTCCCCGCTGGTTGCGTTTTCTTTCACCTCAGGTGTTGACTGTTCATTAAATGGGAAAATAGCTTTTGAGGCATTCAGGAAATGGTTTATAAAAGCCTATGAACAGAATCTGTATAAAGTATTCAAAGGGGGAAGGTGACTAGGAACAGATTTGAGAGTATCTTGAACATCAAGGGGACTCAACTTGTTGTGGGTTGGGGTTTCTATATTTTGCCTAAATTCTCAAACTTTGAAGCTTGCTATTAGAAGATGGGGTGCCAAATTCAGGTACCTCGATTTCAAAACAAAACACCTCTCTGCCAAGTTTCTCTGAAACAGGCCACGCCTGCTGAAGATACCTGGAGAACCTCTACCAGTATCTCAATGGGCCCTCAGGGGACAGAAATGTGGCCTCAAGATCCCCTGTGCCTTTGGAGCCTCTAGTTCAGTCCTGTAAAACCAGAGCCTATTTGGAACTCCCTGACAAACCTCCAATTCCTAACTGGTGGAGGAGGAAACTAGCTTTCAGTTAGAGAAAGAATTAGTAAAATAGATCAATTCCAAATACTGAGTATTCAACATTGCAACTCCACTTCCCTGAAGCAAATTTGATTTATCCTTTAACAATATCTTAATTGGTGTTTTTAAAAATTATATATGCACAATGGGAAAGAAAAAAACAAGAAGCTGCCGAAGGCCTATAGCTACAAATGTTTCCCCACCTGGCTGTGCGCTGGGAGGCCGTGGTACCCAGAGCCTGGTCTCTCAGTCTGAGTCTGTATTCAGAGGTTTGCCTTCTTGAAAACAACTGAACAAAGGCGGAAGCCACATTGAGACCTCAGGTCCAGAGGGCTGGGGTAAGGAAGAAGGAACCAGACTCATTCAGATCCAAGCTCTAAGATAACACATGTAGGCCGTTTCTTTAAAAATATATAGCATTAGATCATCATGTTCCTTTCCTTTAATCTGGGATGGGGGTGATATTCATGAAGACCACTTCCCACAGGGAAATTATTCTAAGTGTAAAATCGTATCGGCTGGTTCAGCGGTGTTTTCCATGTGTATCCCCTTTGCTGATCCACACAAATACAAAGACCACGGTGTTTTCTTCCCCAGTTGAAGTCCCAGCAGAGATTTGGAATCACGAGGAAATTTGTAAGAAATAAATGCCAGAGAGAAATGATGCTGAAACGAGTGCTCAACATTCCCTCGCTCAAAGATAAATGTATCTTCCAAAAATGCTGCAGCTCACGCAGGCCTCTTGACTAAGAAAAAAGGTTTTAAAAACGAGGCTGGGAGAACTGTTTATTCTGGTATTCAATCGGCTCCTAACTCAGAGGGTCGACCACGGAAGCTTTTAAGTCAAGGGGGTTCTCCCCAAGGGAGGCGGCTGGGGAGGCTTCCGGGATGCGGGCCGATGGAGGAGAAATCCAGAATCGTTGTAAATATTCATGTCTGCTGGTGAGGGGAGGGAGGTGTATGTGTGCCCCATCACTGGCCTCTCCCAGCTGCATCCACCCCCTCCCCCAGAGGTGGTGGTGGGGGCAAGGCGCCTGACCAACAGCCCCTGGACAAAGGTGATCTCCCCACATTTTTGCTCTCCGTCCCTGGACTTCAGGAGTTCTCTTCTAAGGCTCTGCAGGGAAGGGACTGGCTCTGGGTGTTTTTCTCTGCTTTTCCCTTCTTTCGTTTCCTAAAAGAGCATAAATAATTAAAGTTTGGCAGGGAGGAAAAGCTTTCTTGCAGAACTGTAGTGGCAATAAATGAAATGACTCAGAATCCCTTCCCCAGTCAGCTTTTACGAGAGCTGCCAGACAGTGTCTGTTCACGTTCTCCAGATACCAGGGGCGCCCTGACAAAGTTAAGGTCAAGTTAGTGTCTTATCTTGGGTGGCTCAAAATTACCGCATCGCGTCTCGGCGCTGCGCGGAAAGCTATCGTTCGCAGAGCTGCTAGCTGCGCCCCGAAGGCCTGGTGTGTTCTCTGCGTTTCGGGTGGGGCTGCATAGGCAAAGACAAGGCCACAGCGCCCGGGGCTTCACGGTAGGTTCTCGAGAGAGCGGGGAACGCGCGGGTCCAGCGGCTGTGGTTTTCCTTGTTCTTTTTCGGGGTAAGGATAGAGCAGGGAGCTGGGGCAAGATCAAATCGGGGTTGGGCCCAGAACGAATGCCCTGGGTTGTGTGCGTGGGGGGGGGGGGGCGAGTGTCTGTGCTAATGCGCCAAGGGGGCCCATTGCCCCCTTCCCCTATGCACCCGGGCGCCTCTGCAGATGGCGCACCCTCCGCTGCCAAAGCGCGGCTCCCGCCGGAGCCGCCGTCGCCATGTCGTTGAACTTGAATGGTTCGTCCTCTCCATTTCCCTTTTCGGCTGCTGGCAGACTTCATTTTGGGGGCGGCGGACTGCCTGAGCCCCACTCCGTGCGGTGAGCAGAAAGAAAGTGCGAGGATTTTTTTGTATTCCTCCCCGACACACGAAGACCATACTGGGGGGCCCCGCCACTGCCCTGGGTCTTGAGCAGGGCCAGTGTGCAGTGTCCGGGGAGCCATTTTAGAAGAGAGATCCAGGGGCGTCGACCAGGAGCCAGAAAGGGAGAGGCTTGGGGCTGGGATGGAGATAAGGAAGCAGATAAATGCGCCAGGATCAGGGCTTAGGAGAAGGATGCCTGCTGGAATCTGGGCTGGGGTGCCAGCTGCCGGGAGGGGGCACAGGATGGTCAGTTCTAGATGGGGAAAGGCTTGGTGCCCTCCAGTAGCCACTGACCTGTTTGCGCAGTGTTGGGGGAGGGAAGCAGATGTGGAAGGGGCGGAGGAATGAGAGGAAGGGAGAAAAGGAGGGAGGAGAAAAAGAGGAAGGGGGGTACATCAGCCAGAAAATAGATATTAACTCAGACCACCCGCCTTTTCTCTGTCTGTCGGCACGGTGGACAGAGAGCACAGCACCAGCACTTCGGCAGCTCGGGCCAGGGAAGAAAACCAGCATCACAGCCAGCACCGCCTGCCCTGGGCATAGGGCTGAGGCCCAGGCCTCAGTGCTGTGTTGCTTGGGCAGAGAAATCCTGGGGATGGGATCAGTCTCCTGCCCTGGTTCTGGGCTTGGGTTTGGGTAGAGCCTGGTTTACCTTTGAAAAGCGCCCGCTGGGATGTGGGAGCCCAGGCCTTGCCTGCCTGGAACCCTGAGCGAGGAGAGGGTTGCTGAAGCTGGAGGAAAGTGAAGCCTTGGGGCGAGTGGATTGGGGTGGGGGGTAGCTGGAAAGTCTGCCTCAGCGCCAGGTGGTGCCGAGGGCCTTCAGTGCCCAGGCAGGCGATAGTAAGAGTCCTTGGAGAGCCAATGGATCTCCCGGTGAGTTGCAGTAACCACGCCGACCAAAGGGCGCCAGAGGAGGTTCGGGGAGAGCCCTGTGGATGAGCAGGCCTTGGCGGGGCTCTACTGCAGTGAAGGGTCTGGGTGTTCGGCAGACTGGACCCAGGCCGGGCCTCAAAGCAGTGGGGGTGAGGAGGGTCGAGACGCTCATGTTTGTTCCTCCTGGTGGGTGAACAGAAGGCCAGGCACAGTGAAGGTAGGACACCAGATCCTTTTGTTCATCAGACGCCCTCTCCCAGCTTTTAGGGAGGCCCGGGCTTTGGGGAGTCCCTGCTGGCTTAGCTCCGTCTTCCCTTTAGTAATGAGAGAGAAGACGAGGGACAGGGAGACAGAGACAGTGACACACAGTTTAGGGGAAAGGAGAGAGGATAAGGAGAACGAAAGAGATAGGGGAAAGAAAAGGAAGAAAGGAAAAAGAAATAGAGTTTGAAAAGAGAGGACAGGAGAGAGAGAGGAGAGGACTGAAGAATGAAGAAAGGAAGGAGGGAGACAGGAACGAGGGGAAAACCAGAAAGGAGGAGAGAGGACCGAATGGGCACTGAGGCCCTGACCTGGGAGAGAGCCTGGGAGGCGTTTGGCGTGGGTTTTTCTGAGGCCAGCACTCGCGCCCCCTGGGTCAGAACCGGAAAGAGCCAAGTTACTCTGAGGTGAATGCGCTGGGCAGAGAAATATGTAAATCAGGGTTCCCTGAGCCCTGGAGAGTGGCGCAATTACGCCCCTTGAACAAGAAGCAACAAGCTCCCTGGCGGGTGAGCTGCAGAGGGTGGCGGCATCGCGGGGGAGGGAACGGCTGCAGGAAAGGGGTGGGAGTGGGAACCTCACACCCTCACACCTAGTCCCCTGTGCCAGGGCAGGGGCTCCCCCTTCACTTACCACTTCTTTCCCTTCCCCCTTCCTCCCCCTTCTTCCCCCTCCCTCCTCCTCCCCGCCGGCCTAGGTCCGCGTACTTAAAGCCGCGCGGGCGGGCGAATGCGGGCGGGCGGCCCATTCGGGCGGTGGCAGATGCGCCCAGCGGTGGCAGCCGCCGGCGACGCGCAGGTGACCGGCCTGCGGCACAGACTGGTCAGGGGGCGCCGGGGGAGAGCTGGCGGGAGAAGGAGGCCGATCTGCCCCCAGCGTGCGCGCGTCTCGGCGCCAGGAGCCGTCCCGGGGCGTGTTGGCGAGCACTGATATAGATATAAGGACATTTCTCTCCATGGCGTCACGTGACATAATTACCACCAGAATCAATCAAGATGAATTGCACGTCAGCGCCCGGTGGGGATTTTTGCTTAGTTGATCCTGGCCCAAGCCTCTTGTGCAATCGATGGCTCAGGTTGGCGGCGCGGGGAGCGGCCCGGGGCTTGCCTGCGTGCACGCCACGGAGCCATGAACGACTTTGACGAGTGCGGCCCGAGCGCAGCCAGCATGTACCTGCCGGGCTGCGCCTACTATGTGGCCCCGTCGGACTTCGCTAGCAAGCCGTCGTTCCTTTCGCAACCGTCGTCCTGCCAGATGACTTTCCCCTACTCTTCCAACCTGGCGCCGCACGTCCAGCCCGTGCGCGAAGTGGCCTTCCGCGACTACGGCCTGGAGCGCGCCAAGTGGCCATACCGTGGCGGCGGCGGTGGCGGCGGCGGCGCAGGGGGCGGTGGCGGCGGGGGCGGCCCTGGCGGGGGCGGCGGCACCGCTGGGGGCTACGCTCCCTACTACGCGGCGGCGGCGGCGGCAGCGGCGGCGGCGGCAGCGGCCGAGGAGGCGGCCATGCAGCGCGAGTTGCTCCCGCCGGCGGGTCGCCGGCCAGACGTACTCTTCAAGGCGCCGGAGCCGGTGTGCGCGGCTCCCGGGCCGCCACACGGCCCCGCGGGCGCCGCCTCCAACTTCTACAGCGCAGTGGGCCGCAATGGCATACTGCCGCAGGGCTTCGATCAGTTCTATGAAGCGGCCCCCGGACCCCCATTCGCCGGACCGCAGCCCGCGCCGCCGCCCGCGCCGCCACAACCCGAGGGTGCTTCTGACAAGGGTGACCCCAAGACCGGGACTGGTAGCGGCGGGGGCAGTCCCTGCACCAAGGCGACCCCCGGCTCGGAGCCCAAGGGGGCAGCGGAAGGTAGCAGCGGCGATGGCGAGGGCCCCCCGGGGGAGGCGGGGGCCGAGAAGAGCGGTGGTGCAGGTAGGCAACTGGAAGGAGGGCGAGGGGCTGGGCCCGGGGCCGCGGGCGCGGGGGGGCGGCGGCGGGGCCTCCCTCTGCTTGCGCCGTTTTATGTGCTACTTTATAAGCATTCGAAGGGGTTTATACATCCTATAAGATTTCCCGGGTCGTTGTAAAGCGTGTTTATGATAGGAAACCAATTTAGGTGGGCTTAAGGTAGACTTCGAGGAGGACATTAATCGCAGCAGAGAGCTTTTCCCCCTGTTTTAGTGAGGGGGTGCTGAAGACCATGGAGAGAGGGAGTTAGATTTTGAGCCAGTTGGTGAGCGAGGGCACGCAAGCCTCCTGCTTTTAAGGGAGAGGGGATGGGTGATCCTTGTACTGGACTTTATCCAAGCCGCTGGCTGACGCGCACCGCTGGAATAGTGCAGATGCCCCTGCGGGCGCGCTCGTGTCTCTCTCCCTTTGGGTTCCAGTTAAAAGCCTGACTCGCCCTCCTCTTTCCTATCTCCGTGCCAGGCTGGTGTGTGTGTGTGTGTGTGTGTGTGTGTGTGTGTGTGTGTGTGTGTGTGTCCGGGCGTGAACATAGGTCCACGCCTGCACTCTCCTGTGCCCGCCCATATATCATCCCTCACGTCTCAGGCTGGGCCTTTCAGCGACTGTAGGGGACGTCCCTAACGGGGCCAGGGCCTGGCCCTCTCTCAGTGGCCGGGGCGGGCGGGCGGGGGCCGGCAGACAGCGGCCTTTCTCACCCCTTGATCTCTTTCCTTTGCAGTGGCCCCCCAGAGGTCCCGGAAAAAGCGCTGTCCCTACACCAAGTACCAGATCCGCGAACTGGAACGCGAGTTTTTCTTTAACGTATACATAAACAAAGAGAAAAGACTCCAACTCTCTCGGATGCTCAACCTCACTGACCGGCAAGTCAAAATCTGGTTCCAGAATCGCAGGATGAAAGAAAAGAAACTGAACAGAGACCGTCTGCAGTATTTCACTGGAAACCCCTTATTTTGAGAGCTCCAGGAAGCGCCCCCTCCCCCGAGCCCCACTGACCCACCCTCCTCCCCACCAGCCTGCCCTCCGCAGGCCAATGTCCTTGGGTTTAATGACGCCTCTTCTCTGTGGAACTTCACGATTACTTCCCACGGTCAACTCAAGACCTCCCAGCGACCACTGCAGCCTGCGGACCTGGGACTTGGCCGAGCGGATCCTAATAAGGGGAAAATGGTAAATGCAAACGTCCCTTTACAATTTTACCGCCAATGTGCTGTTGTTCCTCCTCCCCCTCTCAGAGTCCTCGTGGGGACCCAGCGGGATCTGTAGGGAGTTAGGCCACGGGGCTAGAAGGCGCTGGCGTTTTGTTCTGAGATTAGGATATCCCTTCCTTCCCCCTCCCTGAATGCAGATTATTTAAACTCTGGGAAATGTACCTTTGGTCTGTCATATCCAGGCATGAGTCACTGTCTTTTTGTGTGTGAATAAATGGTTTCTAGTAAAATGGAGGTTACAGCTTCAATACACTGTATGAATTTTCCTCTTTGAAGAAGTTCAGTGACTGATTAGGATATCTTACTGGCCAGAGCCTCTCTCCCCCATACAACTGAAAATCGAGTAAATTACTTTTTAAGTCTCTAAAAAGAAGAGTTGTTCCCTCCTACCCCTGGGAGCATTGGTTTTAAAAATCATGTTAGCAATGAATTTCCAAATGATGTGACTCAGCCATGCTGGTGCTGTCTTCTTCAGACAGTGAGGCTGGAGCCGCAGGAACCTAAGAAGTGAATTCCCACCCCCACTTCTAGTCTATTGAACTTGGAATTTCTGAAAAGACAAAACAAAATTTAAAACTTGTTAGAAAATCCAAATTATCTCTTAACAAGGTGAGAAGGAGCCAGGGTTCCTTAAAAGAAGAAACCAAAATTAGAACCTTCCTCTGTGAGTACATGGGAGGGTGCTAAAATGAGGTTTAGTGAGTGGAGAGGGTTTCTGGTCCTTGCTAATGTCATAGTGGGCCTGGAGCAGGGAATGTAAGCCCCCCTTATTGGACGAGGGCCAAGGGCTGCAGACCTGCTTCTTACTGCATTTATCGCTTTAAGTTAAAGAATGTGGTGAGGGCTGCACTGCACTTTATGTTGCAGGGCCAGGCCAGGCTGTTTACAAAACCTTGAACTGTCTAGACAACACCATAAAAGCCAAAGTTCTAAACAGCTTAATTGGGTTATATTATACACCTTCTGGTGGGCCCAAAAGAGATTTCCGCAATGTGCAATAAACTGGAGAAGTGAGAAAAGCTTCTCTTCTCTGAAAAGAGTGAAGTGAATCTTATGACTCTTAACCTCTCGTAAGCCCAAAGTCAAAATATAAATCCATAAGATGCACGGCACCTCATGCATCTTCTGAGGCAGTATGCATTTTACATGCAGCAATATTTAATTGCAAGGCTCTTGGGGGAAAAAAGAAAAACATAAGTGCATAAGTGTATGCCTTTGAACTTCCAAAATGTCAAGGTCATCACCTTTAACCTCTCTGAATAATTAGGCGCCTTAAGGTTCTTCTGTGATTTTCAACTGCCACCCACTCTCATACATACATGCTCACACATACTGACCCATGCACACATTTATGACCACACAGAATCATACTGGGTACTCACCATAAATCTAAGAAAATTTCTAATTTCAGGATCAATAACCTTAATTTCCCTCCAAATATTTGAGCAATTCAGTAGCAATTGACTTGTTTTTTGAAAATACTGCTTAGATTAAAATGTTTATTAGCTTTCACTACAGCAAGGATGTGCTGGAGATGTGTTTTGGGGATTCTTAAGAAATGGTTGCCTTTGCTCTAATGAAGAACGGCAGTATTAAAAGCAGGCATTTGAAAAAGTAAGTTCTGTTCAGACCTACACCTTTGTTGTATTTGAAAGCAATTTGCCACCCGTCAAATAAATTATGGCACTTTCTAGCTATGGAACAAAGAAAATATATTTGTATGGTTTTAAAAGCCTCCCTCAACCTTTGGTGAAAGGTGCAATAGAAACAAGGCGGACAAAATGATTTCGTTGGGAGGGGATTCCTTTGTTTGAATTCTGAGCATCAGTTAAAATGTGAATGTCTTATTAGTATGATCTTCCTAGGAGCTTAACATTAGTTTATTTTCTCTCTTCATCTGTTTTTTTTTTTTTTTTTTTTTTTTTTTTAACTGCATCTAAATGTATCAAGTTTGTGCGCCAGCCACCGTAGGTACGGAGAGATACCATTTCGCCTTTGCAGGGGCCTGGATAGCCACACGAGGGCGCGCCTCACGTTCCAGAAGCCGCGTTTGGCGGAGAGGCTGCGGTACCTTATCTTTCCAATACTGCGATTCTAATTAAGCAACCTCGGCCCGTTAGAAACAGGCGGCAGCTAAGGTGTTTTGCTGTTTGTTCTAAGCAGCTCTGAAATGTAAGAAGTTGTATGGAGATAGAGCAAGGGGAGCAACTAAATTCCTGAAATGGAGATTGCCTAATCGTTGTCTCCTTAAAGATAAATCTGTTGCAAATGATACCTTGCTATATTCTGATGGTGTCGAGGAAAGATATTTTGAGATAAATATAGGTATTTCGAAATACGTCATGGCCGTTGAGAGTTTATTAAGTTAGCGAAAATCTTTTTCTTGTTGGTTTGAGTGTGGAAAGTGATGTCCACGGTAGGATCCTCCTTCCCGGCCCCTCCAAAACCACATGCGGTCTTGTGAGCGCTCAGATCCTTGGAATGATTAAAAGGCTTTTGTTTAAGAGAGATTCAGGCTTAGGCGATTTAGCTGAATATGTACTTAGAAAAAAATGAGACGCATTGAGGATGCTGTTCTGGGCTAGAGATCCCCGCGGCGTGCCTGGCACAGTACTGGCGACCGGGAGACGCGGGCAGGAGTATGAGTTGGAGTGCCGGTGCCGAGCCGGGCTGACGCGGCTGCAGGAGGCAGCGGGTTCTCTCGGGAAAACGTTTATACTACTAGGCGTTGTGGGACGGAAATGTATTTGAGGCAAACGAGTGTTGCGTTTCACAGAACCGGAGCCACCCTTCCAAGCAGCCCCCTGGCCTTGAGGTGTTCGGCTTGTTTTTGGCGTCGCTCTCAGAAGCAGTTAATTAACTGCATGCCCTCCCCACCCAGTAAAGCCCCTAACATTGGGGAGTGCCTGTAACCCCGTTCGCGGTCCAAAAGGGAGAGGACAGGGCAACAGGACACGGACAGGTCTGGCGGGGGGGATGGCTGCCCCCCCCCCCCCGAAGTTCATTGTGAAGAGCTTGCAGCCCTCAGAATTAGCGCTGGCCTTGTTGTCAGCAGTCTCTGCCTCCCGCCTTCCAAGCACTGGACCTAAGGCTCTGGGACCTGCCTGTCCGCTCGTGCTCCCCCGCCTCCGGGAGCTGGCATTGGCTTTCTGGGAGGCTGGGGCGCCATGACTTCCCGGCAAGGCGCCAGGGAGAGGCGTGGGTGTTCCCCGCGGGTATCCCAGGCTCCGCCTGTCTGGCCACCGGTCCTGCTTAGCTATTGTGAAGCGACCTTTTCTGGGGCTTAACCCGAGCTTCAGTCTGCGTGGGGTGAGAAGTCTCTCCCCAAATGTCGTTGTGTTCCTGGGTAGGCGGCCCCAGCAATTGCGCATCTGGCTGTGCGGGGGGCCCCTTGGTCTTGCTGGCAGCCGCCAGCGACCAGGGCTGTTTAGCGGTCTGCAGCTCCTTTCCTCCGGGCAAGCGACCAACTTAGGCCTGACATGGACCGGTGGGGTCCGACCAGAACCTCTGGAGACTGAAGACTTTCCCCTACCCCCGACCGTTCAGAACGTGAGGGGCTCACGAGGGTAGCCATGGATGCTGAAGCACCTAAAAGTCTCAGATTCTAAAGTGGAGGGAAAATGCGCGAAGTAGGAGTCTTTTGTGTCTGTACAGAAAGAGGCTCTAGGGCCGCTGGCCCTTTTGCACGTCTCTATGGACCCCTTATTGCGTTGGTGTAGTCTCCTCATTTGCCCCCTGGATTTCTTTTCACCTTGGCCAGGTTGTGCACAGTGCAACCCGAAGGGGCTACTCTGGGGAGATCTTGTTTAATATGTCCCCATCCACTCTGTCCCCGAAGAGTGACATTGCCTAGAGGCTGCTCAGTACTCTTAATTCCGGGCGACTCTAAGAGACCCCAGGTTCTCTCAGGCTCAGGACCTCCACTCTTCTTCCTAGAGACAGAAGAGTGCATATGCAAGCCATTTAAAAAAAAAAAAAACTACAAATGATAATTTCTTGCTAAGGCGACCCTTTTAATTTTTTTCTGAAAAGAACTGTGCCAGGAGAAGGGTGTCTTGGTACAAATATGGGTATTCATCTCCTTATGATGCAATATTGATTTATTATATGATGACTATCCCAACTGATCTAAACATGATCGAAATCAACAACTGCATCAAACTCTAAGCAAAATAAAGGTTGCCTCTAAGCCACTGCCTTTTAATTCCATTTGCTTCATCTCAACCTAAGTCTTAAGGCACATTTTCTATCCTCCTCCACCCAAATCATTCTCTTGTATATTGTTTTCCTTGATTTTTAATGATAAAAATCTTCAAATATTAATGTTCTCATGAACCCCAAAGAACTGGTCTGAAGGATAGACGTTTGAAGAAAAATAGAAATTGTGAGGACTAATTAAAACTCTATCTGATATACACTTCCCTCCCATGATTGAAGACTTAAAATCGAATTCAATATGGGAGACTTTGAGCTTTAAACTACAGGGAGCTGAAGCAAAAAGACTCCCAAAGCAGAAAGCAGATCCTGCCTGTCCTGGTTCACAGAAGACCTACTCGCTCTGCAAGGAATTGCTTGTTTTTAGCCTGGACATTTCTTCAGGTATACTAAGGATTATGAAAAGGCATTTGATGGGCATAAAATTCCTGATTAGATTGAACAGCCTTGCCTTAGTAGAGATAGGGGAAATTGAGCCACCGAATATCCAGGCAGCACTCCTGGCCCAGATTCAAAAGGACCACAAGGCTGGAGCGCAAGCTGGCGACAGAGTGCTCTGCCGGCAAGCAAGTGTAGCTAGCGGGCACTTTGTTCAGCTCTGGGCAAGGTTAGTTGTGGCTCAGATTAGGATCTCCACATGTTGAGAAAGGAATTTTGGGTGCTGATCATTGCTGTTATCTTTGAACAGAATCTTAGCAACATAGAGCCAAAAGTTGTTTTTCTCCTGCCTTCCTTAACTCCCATCCCCAAGCTAAAAATACCCATCCTTGTGGAAAGGTAATGTTTTAAACCTCCGCCTAAGCAGGGTGCTGCAGCCCGAGCAGTTAGAGGCGCCAGGCTTTTAACCTGACAATGATGTTGTATTTGAACAGCTGCGTAAAGGTTTAAAAGGTCTGTCTCATTGCCACCGCGGAGTTTTTTAAAAGGGGTTATTGTTCGGGCGAGGGCACTGAGAGGGGACAGGCGAATTGGTCCCAAGGCCGAAAATAATGTCCAACGCCTGTTTTCACCAGGCCAGGGGAAATTCCTTTTGGGAGGGGGGATAAAGGGCTTTTTGGAAAAGGTTTTATGTGAAGGAGCAGGGCGGGCTACTAGGTCCCCAGAATGCTGAGGTGCTTTAATGAGCATTGGACCCCAAAGAAATTTTCTGACTGAGCGGAAACCCGAGTTACCCACAAGTTCAGTCTCTGGGCCTGAAATCCAAGGCCAGCCCATTGCCTGAGTGAGTGTGGGGAAAAGAAACACAGATGTCTTCCCGGACAGAGAACTGGTTCATGGTCATCAGTTTCCCGGGGCTGCTTTACTTTCTTGGTTGCCAGGAAAGGGATCCAGAAAGTGGGAGGATGGCTCCCTCGCACTGGCAGGGCCCCTCACCCAAGGAAAGCCTTTGGAAATCAAGGTTAAAGCTCCCTGCTGCTGTCCGAGGCCAGGGCTTCCGCTGGGCGGCTAACCCGCCTGCAACCAGAGGAGGGAGGAAGTTGTTCAAGTTTCTCATAAAACTGAGTTTCCATGCTGGTAGTGGTCGGTGGTTGTTCTTTAATGAGCTAGACCACAACCCCAGACCATATCCTCTTTATAGAACTTTCCCTCACCAGAGGAAACAGAGGACAGATTCCCCCATCTGTTCTCTTTCTTACCCAATCAAAACCTTGTCAAAATAATTTTAGGAATTGTCCCCAAACTATAAAAACTCAACTTTTGACACAAAGTATAGCTTTAAATATTTGACGATTTGTGTTAAAACAAAAATTGACCTTCTTGGTTAGTAGCGAAGGGGAAAAATCAATAGTATAATTTTCATAATTCATAAAGCGAACGCCATTATGCTAAATCTTAACTATTAATCTTATCCTTTACAAAGTCTCGATTGATTTGTTAATAAAATATCTTCCCGTGTGTGGCAAACAGCGGGTATAACTCTTTAAAACCTTCAAAGCAGAAAATTACCACTAGCTCAAGATGTAGATGAGAATTTTATTGATCGCCCGGATTCTTCTTAATATGTATTAATAAATTCCACAACCTTTTGTACCTTGCGCTTGTCAGAAACCAATGCTTTTACAAATCCATAAAAGGAAAACATATTTTTTCTTTGCAGAAGAACCAATGACACCTTTGCATTTCTCACTCTCCTGCCTGGCCCAGTCAGTTTTCTAAAACTTCTGGAGTGTGAGGGTTAGAGTTTTCCTATTTCCTTTAAAAAATATTTTCTTTTTCCCTTCCTTCCTTTCTGCCTTCTATTATCAGGGTGTGTGAGGAAGGAAATCTCCGTTTAGTTCTCCCGCTGGGAACCCGAGGGACGCTTTCGCGTTAGGGAACGGCTGGCCAGGGACTGTCTTCAGGCTGAAAGCTCCCATCGGCCCGGCCCTTCAAAGGTCAGGGTGTGGTTCCTCTGAGAACCAAAGGCTCCAGTAGCTTGCAGGGGCGCGGAGGGGCTCGGAGCTGGGGCTGGAAGGCCGAGGGAGAGGACGACGCCGGGCGGGGCTCATCCTTAGGGTTCCGGGCCGGCCAGCTGTGTGGCCTCTCGGCCCTCGCGGCCCTTTTCGCCTCTGCTTCCCGGGACACGGTGGCCACATCTTTGCACGCGGGATCTTTCCTTTGGACCCCTGGAGTGAGATGTCTCAGGACCAGGGTAATATGTTTCACCTTCCCGGATTGCGCGGCACTAAATTAACCAGCCTGCGCCTCAACTCCCTGCCCCGGACCCGGCCCTTTTGGGCGCGTTTCAGACTGGGTGTGTAAGCAGGAATATGCTTCTGTGTGCTGGCGCCACGGAGCTCCAGCTTCCCTCCCTGCGCGTGTCCTTCCCGAGCTCCTTCAGACCAAGCCTTTCCTTCCGCCGGCGGGGCCCGGAGACCGAGGTGGTGGACGCGAGTGGGGCAGGCAGGCCGGCCGATCGAGCCACGGGGAGGCGGGGAGGCGGGCGGGCGGCGGAGAGCTCTGGGTCGGTCGTCTCTAGCGCGCACTATCGCAGGCGCGTAGTAGATGTCGCTGTTGTCCGTGCTTACGCGGCCGGCCGGCCGGGCTCTGCAGCACGTGACCTGCGAGGAGGCTGCGGCTCAAGGCCATTTTCAAATCTCATTGGCTTGGTTGTCATGTGGTCGGCAGAGGCATCCACAATTACACGGGGAATGTTTTCCTAGAGATGTCAGCCTACAAAGGACACAATCTCTCTTCTTCAAATTCCTCCCCAAAATGTCCTTTCCCAACAGCTCTCCTGCTGCTAATACTTTTTTAGTAGATTCCTTGATCAGTGCCTGCAGGAGTGACAGTTTTTATTCGAGCAGCGCCAGCATGTACATGCCACCACCTAGCGCAGACATGGGGACCTATGGAATGCAAACCTGTGGACTCCTCCCGTCTCTGGCCAAAAGAGAAGTGAACCACCAAAATATGGGTATGAATGTGCATCCTTATATACCTCAAGTAGACAGTTGGACAGACCCGAACAGATCTTGTCGAATAGAGCAACCTGTTACACAGCAAGTCCCCACTTGCTCTTTCACCACCAACATTAAAGAAGAATCCAATTGCTGCATGTATTCTGATAAGCGCAACAAACTCATTTCTGCCGAGGTCCCTTCGTACCAGAGGCTGGTCCCCGAGTCCTGTCCCGTTGAGAACCCTGAGGTTCCTGTCCCTGGATATTTTAGACTGAGTCAGACCTACGCCACCGGGAAAACCCAAGAGTACAATAACAGCCCCGAAGGCAGCTCCACTGTCATGCTCCAGCTCAACCCTCGTGGCGCGGCCAAGCCGCAGCTCTCGGCTGCCCAGCTGCAGATGGAAAAGAAGATGAATGAGACCGCGAGCGGCCAGGAGCCCACCAAAGTCTCCCAGGTGGAGAGCCCCGAGGCCAAAGGCGGCCTTCCCGAAGAGAGGAGCTGCCTGGCTGAGGTCTCCGTGTCCAGTCCCGAAGTGCAGGAGAAGGAAAGCAAAGGTCGGTATGAACAGAGTTGCCACCCCAGCGGGGCGCGCAGTCCGGGAACCAGCGGAGAGGGAGCGCTTGGGTGCCCAGTGCGGAGCCCAGGCAGCGGAGTCGGTTGCCCGACTTGCAGGTGCTGCTCCCGCCCGGCTTGTGGTGGGGAGATCTCAGCTTTGAGATGGTCCTTGCTTCTCTTCCCGCTGCCCGGCCCTCCCCGCCAGTCTTGGCCCCACGCTGATGGCGCCTGGGCAGAGGAAAGGCTTGCTGGGTTTATTTTTCCTAAGCTAGACCTGAAATGCAACAAAAGAGGCAAAGGAGAACTGCAGCTTGTAAACAGGGCCCCAGAGCCTCTTTTCTCCAGCTCCTATTTGGAATCCCAGCTTTGCCTTGCACCCAATGATCATTTTAAGGTAGTTCAAGGCACCGTGTTCGTGTTCAAGTGTATGCACCCCGCATCCTGCGAGATTGGGGTCTGTTAGGGTAACGAGATGACATGAATGGACCGACCGTTTGGTGTTTGGGTGGGGAAACACGGGTTTCCTGCCTTTGCGGGCTAGGTAACCTTGGCTTTGTCTGGAGAAGTGCCTGCAGGCTTTGCGATCCATCTACAAAGAGCGGCAAAGACGGATGGGGGGAGAACAGAATCGCATTGCCCACTTCCCAGGGCTAGCCCTAGGGTTGGACTAGGGCAAAGATCCAGGGATCTGGGTTTTTGAGAAGAAACCCTACCTATTGAGACTCTCTCCCAGTGTCCAGAGGTGGGCCACAATGCGGGTTACATTTCTGGGGGAATGCTTTTGTGTGGGAGAAAGAAGGCGTGAGAATTCAGGAAATTCTGGGGGGAATGCAACAATGCCCAGGCAGAGTAGAGAAGGTATCCTTGCTATCTCATTTATCTTTAGAGACTAGGCACCTATAAACCTGGCTGTGGGGCTCCCTGCCTGCCTAGGATAGGTGGGGGAAGAAGCAACAGACCTGGGGACCTAAAGAAGCAATGGGGTTGGAAGGTTTGTCCAGGCTGTGGCTTCTTCCATTTCTGCTCTGTCATGAGCTGACCACTGAGAATGTCACTGGGAGATACTGGAAAGTTTACTTTTATACTAATGTTTTGTTTGAGTCAGAAAGTTGTGTGTGTGCGTGCATGTGTGTGAGACGGGGAGAGGGAGAAAGAGGAAGAGAGAGAGAGAGAGAGAGAGAGAGAGAGAGAGAGAGAGAGAGAGAGAGAGAGAGAGAGAGAGAGAGAGAGACACCACTGATGCAGAGTTTCTTCCCATTGTGTCACTTTGGGCATTTGGTTTGAAATTTGGCATCAATTTAAAATCCCTTCCAGGGTCCATCCCTGTGAGTAAGGTTTTTGGTTGCCCAAAGCAGCCTGCCTGCCAGCAGGGTCATGGCCAAGGGTATATTTGAACAGACTGAGAGGAAAAAAAAAAAAAAAAAAAAACTTCTTGATTTTTTTCTTCTCCCTTTAATTTTGTTAGAGGAAATCAAGTCTGATACTCCAACCAGCAATTGGCTTACTGCAAAGAGTGGCAGAAAGAAGAGGTGCCCTTACACTAAGCACCAAACGCTGGAATTAGAAAAAGAGTTCTTGTTCAATATGTACCTCACCCGCGAGCGCCGCCTAGAGATCAGTAAGAGCGTTAACCTCACCGACAGGCAGGTCAAGATTTGGTTTCAAAACCGCCGAATGAAACTCAAGAAGATGAGCCGAGAGAACCGGATCCGAGAACTGACCGCCAACCTCACCTTTTCTTAGGTCCGAGGCCGGTGGGAGGCCAGGATCAGAGAGGGGCACCGCGTTCCAGAGCCCAGTGCTGGAGGACTGGGAAGGTGGAAACAAAACCTTCATTGCTCTTTGTTTTTTTGTTTTTGTTTTTGTTTTGTTTTGTTTTCCTGCTAGAATGTGACTTTGGGGTCATTTTGTTCGTGCTGCAAGTGATCTGTAATCCCTGAATATATATATATATATATATATATTAAAAAAACTTACCACGTGTAATTTATTATTTTTTCATCATATTGCAGGGTAACTATTACTGTACATTTTCATTTGGGTCTTAACTTATTGGAACTGTAGAGCATCCATCTAACCATCTATCCACCCATCCATTGATCCATTCAGCAATGTGACTTTTTCATGTTTTTTCTAACACAAAAGTTCTCTGTGTGTGGTTAATCCATGAACTAATGGCATTTTGCATACATCCAGTACTTTTAAAATTATACACACACATATATACTTAACAAAGATTAAGAAAACCCACAAGCTTTGGGGGGAGGGGACTAAAAAAGCACATTACAATGTATCTTTTCACAAATGAATTTAGCAGTTGTCCTTGGTGAGATGGAATATTGACAACTTATGCCTTGTAGCCTTTCCCTTGTGGTGCATCTGTGGTTTGGTAGAAGTACAACAGCAACCTGTCCTTTCTGTGCATGTTCTGGTCGCATGTATAATGCAATAAATTCTGGAAACAAGTTTGCTCCCTCTGCTTTCTGAAATGGAAAAACATTATGATGGAAATGAAAGCCTTTGGGGAGGTTCTCTTTGGGTTAAACTGCTGTTGGGGCAGTAGGGTTGGGAAGTGACGGAGCAGGAGAAGGGAAATGGAAGAGAAAAACCGAAGGAGGCCTAGGGTGCTAGAATTAGGCAGTGGTGGGGGAGGAAGAGTGATAATCTCTTGGGCTTGTATTTTTCATAAATGGGAAAAGATAGTGTCCTCTCTCTTCTCCCAGTCCCCAATCATGGTACTGTAATTTCATTCTCAAAAGGTGTGAGCTTCTTTCTAGCCCGAGCCTGGTAAGTAAGCTTGTGCCACAAGTTGCTTTTTCCTCTCATCTGTTCGTGCGTGTGTGTGTGTGTGTGTGTGTGTGTGTGAGATTTTTTTCTTTCTGTTTGGGTTTTGGTTGTGTTATTTTTAATGCTTTCAGTGAGATGTTGGTGATTTCTGACTGGGAAGCTATCATCAGGGACTAGGTTAAAACTGGTCTTGCCCACCTGGAAGCTACCCGGGACTCCACTACAGGAGCAAGGACAATCAGCAGCTTAGCTTGCATCGAATCCAATTTTGTCCCTTTTTGCTCAACCCCACCCCTATCTCAAGTACAAGACAGCCAGGCCCCAGGGAAGGATGGGTGAGTTTTTCCAGCCCACTTTGCTTTGCTCTTCTTGTAGAAGAATTTTATGCTCAAGTCATTACCTTTTAGTGGCTCATATGAAATTTTTTAAAGGAAGAAATGAAAAGATTCTCTCTAGTCAAACCTCCCAGTATTTAACTACAAAATGCAGTGGACCCACTTATAGGAATCAAGAAGATATAGAAAAGGTGACTGAAAGAGAATATGCAAGTGAACATGACTTTCCATGAAGTCCAGTGTTTCTTTTACATTCATAGCTTGAGAAATTCCCACTAGCATCTGCAGAATCCACAAACACAGAGCCCAGATTTATCTAGTCCTGCCAGAGAAAAGGGAAGGGAAACTTTGTGGGGGAAAGCTGACAGAAAATTCGTTGCTCCAGGTTCTGGCTGCAATTTCAGAGGGTTTCCAATAGCTCAAAGGAGTTTCACAAAACAGGTCCTTTCATCCTCCTCCCTTTTCCCCCTAAGAACAATCTACTTAGAAGCTCTGAAACTCAGAGCCCTCAGCCAGGGAGGCTTTGGGACACTCAGTATTTATTCAGTTTTAAACTTCCTCCTCCAGACTAGGAACCATCCCAAGTTCCCAGACAGAATCCTTTAGAGTCATCATTTCCTAGGGATGGGAGAAGAAGGGATCTGAATCTATACTAGATTGGGAACACTGGAATAGATTTGTCCTGGATTTATATTGGTTGGGTAAAAGATGGAGTGTACTTTTAACTTCCCCATTTCTCTCAGCGATGTGGGGAGCGCCATTAGTTGTTGATAGGGGGCCATGTCGGGAGGAAAACCTGTGTTACAGGAAAGGCATTCCCTCTGGAACAAAATCAGAAAGCCATTGGCAAAGGCAATCAATCAGACCACAAGTAGCCATTTACCCCCTTTCTTTACAGGGTTGGAGGTGGGCTGGGAGTCCTCAAGGGTGCGCTGGGCAACTTGTAGAACGAGGAATATACCTTCCTATCCTCCGCCGGCGGTGACACCCGGGCCGCTTTTGTCTCGGCTCCCAGCCAGGCTTCTGAGGCTTTGTACCATGGATTTGGGAGTGACAATGGGCATTTCCCTCAGATTCAAGGCTGCCCAGTCTTACCTCTGGAGGCAAGAAAAAGAACTGGGAAGGGAGTAGCCCAAGGACCTGGCTCTTTGGATTTTTCACTTATCTCGGGAATCCATTTGGAGGCCTCTAAATGGGAAAGGCACAAAACAGCCTTGATCTAGGAGACGCGGTTCCCGAAGGCCTTACTGAAGGCAGGACAGGGCGGCGGGTGGGAGCGGGCCCGCACTGGCATTTGGGTTCTTCCCTTTGTCGCGTGTTCTCTTCCAGGGCCTCTCCAGCAGCTCGAGAGAAGACGTGGCACCCTGGCCTACATTGTTTGCGCGGTAGACTCCACCGCCCGCCGGCCCTTATGAGGGCAGACAGAAGTCCCCACCTTGGCCACCGCCGACGCCGAACCGGCTGGGCCTGTCCGCGAGCCAGGCGCCTCAACTCTCCCCTCCGGCCTCGGCGTGTGCCTAGCCTCACGTCGAGGCTGTGTGTGGCTGCGCGGGCGTGTGTGAATGTGGTAGGGGGAGGGGGCTCTCCGAGCTGCTCCATCCGTCCGTTTTATTAGGGACACATTAATCTATAATCAAATACACCTCATAAAATTTTTATTGAAAGGCATAATATCATTACAGAGGTCTTCCACCTGTTTTAAACAACACGACAAGCTGTGAGAGCGTGTGTATGTGTGTGTGTGTGTGCGTGTGCGTGTGTGTGTGTGTGTGTGTGTGTAGGGGGTGGGTTTAGGTAGGGAGAGAAACGAGGGGAGAAAACTCCCCCTTGGGCGCCAGGGGGCCGCCCTTAAAGGCCCGCCTGCCTCAGGCTGCTCAGGGTTCTGGCTAAGTGCTAGGTGAGCCGCCGCGGACGCGCGACCCGCGGCTCTGTGCCCAGGAGCGGGGGAGCCAGAGCCCTGGTCGAGACTCCAGGACCCAGAGCGGCAAGAGGAGATGAACAAATAGTCCCCAGCGCCTCCTCCGGCCACTGATGGGCCTGTTGGTCCCAGCCAGCGCCGGGCAGGTCGGGCCGGGCCGGGCCAGGCCAGGCCGAGCGGGCTCATAGACCTGGGCCTACGGACTCTAATTATCGCGCTTATGTTGATGATGATTTTTTTTTTTTAAATCACAGCAGCCCCCAGTTTAGCGGACTGATTTACTCCCGGTATTGGTAAATATGATCACGTGGGCCGCGCGACCAATGGTGGAGGCTGCAGCCTGCGAACTAGTCGGCGGCTCGGGAGCCGGCGGGGAGCGGCTCGGCGGCGGGCAGTGTAACCTTGGGTGGGAGCGCACGGCGCCTCAAAATGTCCTCCAGTGGCACCCTCAGCAACTACTACGTGGACTCGCTCATAGGCCATGAGGGCGACGAGGTGTTCGCGGCGCGCTTCGGGCCGCCGGGGCCAAGCGCGCAGGGCCGGCCTGCAGGTGTGGCCGATAGTCCGGCAGCCTCTGCTGCCGAGTTCGCCTCGTGTAGTTTTGCCCCTAAATCGGCCGTGTTCTCCGCCTCGTGGTCCGCGGTGCCCGCCCAGCCCCCGGCGGCTGCGGCGATGAGCGGCCTGTATCACCCGTACGTGCCCCCGCCGCCCCTGGCCGCCGCCGCCGCCTCCGAGCCCGGTCGCTACGTGCGCTCCTGGATGGAGCCACTGCCCGGCTTCCCCGGTGGCGCGGGCAGTGGTGGTGGCGGTGGCGGAGGCGGCGCCCCGGGCCCTGGTCCCAGCCCTGGCCCCGGTGGCTCAGCCAACGGGCGCCACTACGGGATTAAGCCTGAAACTGGAGCGGCCCCGGCCCCCGCCGCAGCCTCCACCTCCTCCTCCTCCACTTCCTCGTCCTCCTCCTCCAAACGGACTGAGTGCTCTGCGGCTCGGGAGTCCCAGGGGAGCGGCGGCACCGAGTTCTCGTGCAACTCATTCCTGCGGGACAAGGCTGCAGCGGCGGCAGGCGGAACCGGGCCCGGGGCGGGGATCCGGGCTGGGCCTGGGGCAGGCGGTTCGTCGGAGCCCTCGGCTTGCAGTGATCACCCGAGCCCGGGCTGCCCGCTGAAGGAGGAGGAGAAGCAGCATCCGCAGCCGCCGCAGCAGCAACTTGACCCAAGTAAGTGCAAAAGAAATTGCCCTCTGATTTATTGCTGAAACCTGTAAGGCTCGAATGTGCAAAACTGATAGTTTTACTAACCTATAAAAACGTCTAGACGCCTACCCATGCCTAGGCGAGCAACACGCATCCATAAAAAAAGCTTCCCATAACCACCTACCCTGGGCGCGCGGTTTGTACGGTAAACAGCGCGGGCATTAAGGCTTTTTATGATAATTCCCCCAAGTTGTGAAAAGCGGCCATCCTTGGTGAAATTAATTTAACGACCTCTCTTCCCCACCCTGTCGTCTCTCCCTGCCTCCCCTCCGCCCCTCGCTCTCCTCTGTAAACCCCCCTCTTCGTAGACAACCCCGCAGCGAACTGGATCCACGCTCGCTCCACCCGGAAAAAGCGCTGTCCCTACACCAAATACCAGACGCTTGAGCTAGAGAAGGAATTCCTCTTCAACATGTACCTCACCCGGGACCGGCGCTACGAGGTGGCCAGGATTCTGAACCTCACAGAGAGACAAGTCAAAATTTGGTTCCAGAATCGTAGAATGAAAATGAAAAAGATGAGCAAGGAGAAATGCCCCAAAGGAGACTGACCCAGCTCGGTACCGGCAGGAGCGCTCAAAGGCAACGGAGTTTTTCTTTGGGGGTGCTTGATTTCCAGAAACTCTCCAGCGACTCAGACTTGTTTTTTTTTTTTTTTTTGTAGAAGTGACTGTGGTTGGTCTCTGTGAGGTATTTGGGGAACTCTGTATTTGCTCGCTTCTGTGTTGGATAAACCAAGTGGCTTTGGGGTTTCGCCTATTCCACCCCCCCCCCCTTTCCTGCTCCATCGGTTCCTTAGGAAATGCTATATTTTGTGAGTGCACGCCGGCTTGAGGAGCCCTCTCATGTGTAAATGTCCCCCATGTTTCTGAAAAGTGCTGTAGTTTAGCTCCCGCAGCGCTCGCCAAACAGGACCAAGCGCCCCCAATGCCGAGAAGCTGAAGGCAAAGGAAGACACTGTGGACACCCTGGCTACTCGCCCAGGCCTAAGCCAGGGTGGGTGGGTCGCCTACCGGACTTTGTAAGCCCACTTTCAACAGGGACCTCGCAGGCTCTCGGCTGAGACCTCGAGTGAGGCCTAGAGAGAAGCCGGGGGCCTCGGGTGGGTCTGGGGTTTGTTGTTTCAGAGCAGTTACTCTTTCTGCAAAGGCTGGGCTCACGTGGGCTGCCTCGGGTTGTGGCCCTCCGGGTTCCTCCTCGAGGACCAGTTGTAAATGTTAATGCTTCCTACCAATAAATGCTAACCTGATGAAATGGAGCCCAGATGCTGGCCCTGAACGTTGTGTCACTTCTCTGTCTCTACAAAATATCACCCTCACCAGAATTCTCCTCTATCCTTGGGAGACATTGCTAAAAAATCGGAGCCCTTCCAACTGGCAGGTCTCTCTGATGTTCCTCTGAACTTCCTTTGTATGGGCAGACCTGGCCTGGAGTGTAGCCCCTGGGGGGTCTTGGCCTTCCTCATCTTGGTGCCAGCGCTTCAGTGAACTCTGAACTCTGGGCCCAGCTTTCAGCATCGCAGCAACGCCCAGAGGAGCCGGCGGGCCCCAGGAACCAACCATCCTTTTACTCAGGCTTTGCCATAACCACCCCACACCTCCATAAACCCATGGAGCCTCAGCCGCCAGTCCTGGTCTCCAAACTAGGGAAAGGCCAACTCTGCACTCTGGAGTTACTCCCCCAGCTCGGTGGGGCTGGCTGGCTCCAGGAGGTCCAAGCTGGTTAAGCTGTGAGCTTCCGCCCCTCCCCACCGGAGCCCCAAAGTGACCTTAGTGGATCAAAATGGTCAAGGAACTCCTCCCGGCCACCCTCATTCCGCCGCCCCCTTCCCTCCACCCAGCTTCTGTGTATGTTTAGCCCCCAGATTGGCCCTCTGAGGTCCGCATTCACAGGCTAAAATGAAGGTCATTGTAAGTGAGGGTTCAGGCGGAGCACAGTCTTTGCAGGCCCTAGAGGAGGCGGCGGCGCCGGACGGCCTGGGCTGGGCGGAAGGCGGGGGCGGTGGCAGAGATCTTGGGGATCCTGATAAAAGAGGGGACTCGAAGAGAAAGCAGAGGGGGGCTGGGAGAGAAAGCCAAGGCCCAGATCTGGCAGAAGGTGCTGCGTACCCCCGCCCCTGCGGCCAGCCCGGTACCTAGAGCTCTTTGAAAACAGGAAGAGCCAAGGTGTCATAAAGCCATCGAGCCGGCGAGACGTCTGGAGGTAATGAGTTTACGACAGGCCAGGCGCTTCGCTTTGAAACCATCTCATTTTGATGTTTGTGAGAGGAAAGGAAAAATGCAGACAAAACTGGGTCTTAAAATCTGGACAATAAAATATAAACAAGACTGTGTTGAACCGAGAAGGCAGGGCCTTGGGAGCCCCCGGGTGAGGTGTGAGCACCTAAGAAATAAAAATGAGAGATAGGAAGAAGAAGGTGATGTATTTCTGATTTTTAAAATGGACTGAGCACTAGAAATAGCTTATGGCGACTGGCTCTTTATGATATTTTGACTATGGCCACAGTCTAGCTGGTTCTTTAAAAAAGCAAAGCAAAACAAAACAATACCCTCTTATTTGAGAGTTGGAAGGTTAGTAAGCTTGGGTCATTTACTCAGATAAGAGTCTCCAGAAGTATAATATGTGAGAAGAGATGAAGTTACATGCTTCTATACAAAAAAAAAAAAAAAAAAAAAAAAAAAAAAAAAAAAAAAAAAGATCTTGCCCTTCATTCCAAACTTTACAGCAGAAATATATGTCTATTCTCTTATCAAAAATAGTCATTACACCTGAACTGGCAGAAAGCATTTTTGAAAATGAGAAAAAAAGATCAGGAAACACCTAAGCTGACTTAATAGCTGTGGCTTTTTTAAAAATTCAAGTGGAATGTTTAGTCAATTTGGGTCTGTCTGTGACTTTTGTTACAAACGTTTAAAATCCCATTATTGTCCATAGGATTTCAAAGGAACATAAGCCCAAAAGGGACTTTCCAGACAGCCATTCAGAAATCCAGCAAAAAGCTTTCAATGTGGCCTCACTCCTCCCAAATTGCCCAGCTAAATGAGCCCAGAACATCAAGCTTATAAAGTTAAAATCACAAACATTCAATATTTAATGCTAAAAACAACAACTTTAAACGAAAAATAACAATTCCTAACTTCTATAATTTCTTAGTTGTTGAATTGCTTGGTTCCTTTGGGAGAAAATAAAGCTTTGGAACTGACAGTTGATTTTTGTTAAATATAGATTTTTTAAACAAAAATTTAGTTGATTTTTGTTAAATCTGTAATTGTGCTAAAAGGCACAGCTGGACTATTACAGAATGAGGAACTATAGTGTCTAGCAAAAAGAAGGTCTAGAAGCCTTTGGCAAAGACACTACTGGAAGCTCTTGGGAACACAAATAAAAATATTCTCAGCTTTCAGGAGGCTCTGTCGACTTGTTGACAATCAAATAGAGAAGCATTATTCGTGTCAGTGGTCCAAATCCCAAACTAGTGAATGAGACTAGAATTGGTTTGAAAGAAATAAAAGCGAAGTTGAACTCGGTTCGCTCGATTGGCGTTTGGCCACTAGAGAGCGCTGTTGCTCCATTTTCTGATCTCGTAAAGCTGGAGTTGCGGTGCAGAAAGGTTTTGATTAAAAATATTTACAATCTTATTTTAATCCCAAATTAAGATAAATTTAACCAAAAACAAACAATGTGCACTGCTAAATTCTCCACCCGTGTTTGTGAGGCATAAAATGTTGGCTTAGCCAGGATTTAAGAAAATTTGGACTATGGCACAGCTGAAACTACAAAACGCTATGCTAAATTAATGCATTCTATCAAAACGAAAACGTGTAAAAGCATAGATTTTTATTTACAAAGTTAATTGTACTTTTTTTATTCAGATTATAAACAAGACGCTTAAATAAAATTTAAGAATGTGTATTGTCCCAAGAGAAAATGTTGTTTTAATATTTTCTAAATTAGGCCTGAATGTATAGAAATGCATTTAGTAGCGTTCAGTTCCCCCAATCCCACCCAAGGAATCAAACAGTTCTAAAAAGCCTCTTATGTCATTGAGATTTGGGTTATCTCTTCTATTTTTTCCCAATTCCATTCCCAAACCCATTTATTTATCAGGGTTCAAACACCGCGGACAAGCAGTGTGCGCGCGAGCGCACACACACACACACACACACACACACACACACACACGCTAAACAGTGAAATAAAAAGGCACCATTACAGAGTTAGCACCAAGGCTTTATTGAAAATAATCTTTCAATTGGATATTTGCAAGATGGAAGTATAAATGTTTAACTTTTAGAATCAGTTCCTTCCCCTCTGAATTTAAAGAAAGCTATCTGGTGATATTTGGCAGTAACAAAACGAAAACAAAAAATAATTTACAAAAGCACCTCGCCCTCCTGCCACCCCCAGAACAAAAGTCTTCTGCCTTCTCTACTAATTTAAAATTTCAGTAAAGCAGGGCTTTATCTTCAGATTCATTAACAATCTGTGTGCCTTCACCATTTCCAGTTATTCCCTCTAGAAATAGTTGAGGCAGACACTATTATCTTGCTATGCCTTTCCATTTCAACCTTAATTTTCTCCATTTGTAAAAATGATATTCAGTCCGCAGGGCCGACCTCGGGATCCCCAATCACACAAGCGGGGCTAACCCACAAGGAATGACAGGATAGTTGAAATCACTGGCCTGCTGCGACTTTGAAACCATCTGGGGTTTTTAGGCATTACATTTGGCGTGGAAAGCTGGCGTGGTGTGTTTTAGCTTAAACCAGATCGTCCTTGGTGGGCTGGGCGTGTCTTTGAGGTCTGTTCCCAAGGCCAGTGAGCTTCATGCCCTCACAACACTGGATTATCCAGAAAGGAAAGGGGCTCAACATCCAAAGAACCCACGAAGGAGGCTGAGTAGGAGAAGGAAAAAGAAAATACACAGTAGAAAACCACTATCTTTATTGAACACTTATTAAATGTCATTTATTAAATGTTTTACACTTATTAAAACGGGAGACGAGAGAAAAAAAGAGTGAGGAGGATGTTAATGGTGTAACGCCAGGCAACTCGGTAGAGAGTTGCTAAAATCTGGAATATTTTACCGATTCACACTCAACAGTTCATACGTAACTTTGGCTGCTTCTGCTCCTCTACTCACAAACTAGGCTGAGCTTTCCCTTTCTTTTCTTTCGGGAGAAAAATTAGCAACTTTAAGCTAAGGCCCGCGTCCACTCTCAAACAGCTATTTCGCAGGTTTCTCGAATTAACTAGAATAGTTAGCGGGAGACCTGGCCGCCTGCAGCAGCCTGGAACTGGCGCGATCCGAATGCCAGACTTGAGGCCCCAGGGGGGACTCCGGAGTGTCGGTCCCCGGTGCTCCACCAGGGCCACAGTCTTTCCAGGTCTACTGGCGCAGGCGTGGGGCTGAGACCTGGGAGCCTCAAGTCCAGACCCAGAAAATGCCACCCACCCCAGCGTGAGTCCTCTTTTTCGACTAAGAACATTTCTGTCCGCTCCTCTATTTACTCCCTCAGAAGTGCTAATGCCCCCTTCCCACGTTCTACAGTCTCCCCCCTTGTTCCTAGTACTGACGTCTGTCAAGGGTGAAATGATGGAAACTATATTCATGGGCATGATTTTCATTAAATATCAATTAACCTAGGAGACTCAGCCAGGTATGCAGTGCGTCAAGGGTAAATGTACGTCTCCTTTCCACAAGGCCCTTTCGGTTGGAAAGGACTTTGATTCGTTTGATAACGCCAAGATTTGGGGCCATATTTGTGACCTTTAATCAAATCACTCAGACCCAAATAAATGAACGGTCCGGTCTGTCAACCTTGCTTGTCCCTGTTCCCTGAGCCGCGCTTTCGTGTTCAGAAATGCAAAACCCATGGCCAATCTTCATAGGGCTGTTCCATGGGCTCCGGGAAGGAGTCACTTGCTCTGCAGCCTCCTGACAGTATCCTCCCTGCCTCCCCAAGTCTAATGTTCTGCCGCGCCCCTTCTCAGCCGGCCACCGCAGGCGACCCCCCGGCCCCGGGGCAAAGCGAGCCCTTGGCAGTGCGGCTTTATGGGCCCCCTTTAAGGCTGGCGGAGGCATCTCGGGGATGGCGTGAGGCGTCCGTCGAGAGCACAGTTCGCTTGGCCTTCGCATGGATCCCTCCGCGCGGTTATCTCGCCCCCATCTCGCTACTTCTCCTCGCAGTGGTGGGGTGCGAAAATGCCTCGCCTGCGCGCACCGGGGCGGCGGCGGAGGCGGCGGCGGCGAGATCGGCGGGAGGGGGGTACAGGGGGGGCGAGGTGAGAGGTAGCAGCGGGCAAAGGTTTTTATTTTTTTTCCTCTTTTTCCTCCAGAGCAGGGCTTGTAAACCGAAGCCAAAAAAAGTATCCCCGCAGGCCGGGCGCACTTTTTTCTTGTCCCGTTGTGCTAGGGCCGCCTGGTGCCTGAGAGGAAACAGTGGAGGCAGCGGGGCAGGTCATCCAGGGCGTCGGCGATTATATTGCAGCCGAGCCGGTGCGCGCCAGGAGAGACTGGGAGGGCGGCGGCGCGCGGGGGCTGGGCGAGGCCCCGCGATCCGCGAGGGAGGCGGCGCAAGGCCGAGGCGGCGGCACCCCAGCCGGGCATGAATGCCCAGTAGCCCAGCACCCGGGCCGCTGGGCCTCAGAGGCGACGCGCACAGGGCGGGCGGGCGGCAGTAGCGACGTAGTCCGGCGGCCACAGCGGCGCGAGAGGCCGCCCCAGAGGCCCCCGCGGCAGTGCGGCCGAGCCCAGGCGCGCTCCCTGACTGCTCCGCGTCGCCTGCCCGTGCTGTCCTACGTCGGTCCTCGGCCGCCGCCGCCCGGATGAGTTCGTACTTCGTGAACCCGCTGTACTCCAAGTACAAGGCGGCGGCCGCGGCCGCGGCAGCGGCGGGCGAGGCCATCAATCCCACTTACTACGACTGTCACTTCGCGCCCGAGGTCGGCAGCCGCCACGCCGCCGCCGCCGCCCTACAGCTCTATGGCAACAGCGCCGCGGGCTTCCCGCACGCGCCCCCGCAGGCGCACGCGCACCCGCACCAGTCCCCGCCGCCCACGGGGCCCGGGTGCGGCGGTGGGGGCGGCCGGGGCCCGGGCCCCGGCCAGGATTACTTCCACCCGGGCGGGGGCAGCCCGGCCGCTGCCTACCAGGCCGCCCCACCTCCTCCTCCGCATCCTCCGCCTCCGCCGCCGCCTCCCCCCTGCGGCGGGATTGCCTGTCACGGGGAGCCCGCGAAGTTTTACGGATACGATAACTTACAGAGACAGCCGATTTTTACGACCCAGCAAGAGGCCGAGCTGGTACAATATCCTGACTGTAAATCGTCCAGTGGTAATATTGGCGAGGACCCAGACCACTTAAATCAGAGCTCGTCTCCTTCTCAAATGTTTCCCTGGATGAGACCACAAGGTTGGGATTTTTTTTTTTTTTTTTTTTTTTTAAGAGGGGAGAAGGGAAGAAATCTGCTTTCATCTCACGTTCTAGCTTTAAAACTCCCCTTTTCCTCTCACTCCCCCTCCTTTTCTTTCTTGTATAGCCATAGTGGCTCTCATTCATAAAGTAATAAGATTTTTTTTAAAGTAGAAACCATGTAAAGATGATGGGGACAGAATAGTTGTGAAGACCTTTTCTCTGCTTCTCTTGCCTGCATATACTGAGCTTAAGAGCACTCTGTATAGTTCACCCGTTAGACCAATTTCAGAAACCTCCAGCAACTTGCAGAGACACCATTGCATTTTTTTAAACGTTGATTTCCACCTTTTTGTTTTAATCAGCAGCTCCTGGTAGACGAAGAGGAAGACAAACCTACAGTCGCTTCCAAACCCTAGAGCTGGAAAAGGAATTCCTTTTTAACCCTTATCTGACCAGGAAGAGAAGAATTGAGGTTTCCCACGCCCTAGCCCTCACTGAGAGACAGGTAAAAATCTGGTTTCAGAATAGGAGAATGAAATGGAAAAAGGAGAACAACAAGGACAAATTTCCCGTTTCCCGGCAGGAGGTGAAGGACGGGGAAACCAAAAAGGAAGTCCAAGAGCTGGAGGAAGACAAAGCTGAAGGCCCGACAAATTAACTTCTACCTTTAAAATTTTACCACAGACTATTAAAACTAATGGTCAACATATGGTGGTGGGCACCACCTATTTTATTTTTTGGAAAGGACCTTACCTGTGTTTCAAGCTACCTTCATGTCACTGCTCTTGAGGTTTCTGCGCTTTAAGAGGGATTTGGGTGTTTAAACAAAGTTTCTAGTATTGCATAGAAGCAATACCTGAGCTGTCCTATGAAAGGGTAATTTGATACTGACCTTGTAGCTATATTTTTGTAATGGTAGTTTCTAATGTCTGAGCTGGTGATTTGCCTCAACAACGTAAACTTCCTAAATATTAGCACTAAATAATTGAATATGAAATGCTTTATTAATCAAACAAGTGCACTTGAACAACTTAAATCTTTATGGTGAGTAAATTAAGTTTATTAATTTTAAAAAATTATGCCTGCAGAATTTTTACTTTATATTATTTGATTAAAATGTATTATTTATGTTTTTCTTTATGCTTTTATAATGAATGGTTCAGGTGCCTTTTGTTTACTTCTAAAAATAGTTAAAGGTTTCTCTGAGTATTTTGTTGATGTAATATATCAGGGAAAAGTCTGGGCCAAATATTTGAAAAGCACATGTTAGCTAAAGAGTATAATGTGTAGTCCAGGCTCTGGCAGCTTCCTTGAACTTCGGGAAAATGTTGGGCCAGTGACAAAAGTTTCAGGATAATGTCACAGTTGACATTTAATCATTTTTCTATAGTCCATACAAATTATGGCAATTAAATAATCTAGAGTGAATTAATACTTGAAAAACCAATTATAACATTTTCACTCATTAACCTTTCACTCTGGCAAGTCACCTTGCTTTCATTTTGAACCTCACTTGTAATCGCCTG
Organism: Sciurus vulgaris; assembly: GCF_902686455.1. Classification (NCBI taxonomy): domain Eukaryota; kingdom Metazoa; phylum Chordata; class Mammalia; order Rodentia; family Sciuridae; genus Sciurus; species Sciurus vulgaris. Next base: position 129,733,398 of record NC_136463.1, read on the forward strand.
AAATCGCTTAGTCTCTACACTAGGGCCACCACTGAAATTCTGTTTTTTGCGTATGTGCCATATTTATTTGTATTTCCTTCGCTCTGTTCGCATGCTCCTTTTATGCCAACTTGTTATGGGCATCTCAGATGATGGTTGGTATGGTCCTCTGCTGTTCTTCAGAACTATGGCCTCACCTATTTGAAACAAACCCGGAGAGCAAATGCAGAAAACTCGAGTGTAAACAACCAGAACATAGCTAGCTCCTTAATAAAGAAATGAATCTTTCTATAGCTAATGTCTTTGAGTGCTGCAAATATCCCTTATACTGTTACAAACAATAGCCAGTGATCATAAGGCAGCGACTTGCTCAAGGCTTCTGTTTGCTAAGAAAGGGTTGGGGGTAACACACATCCCATGCAATTTTTTTTTTTTTAAAGCTGGGGTAGGAGGATACTCTTATAGTCAAGAGGGCTGGCTATGCTATCTATGCTTCATCTTGCTAATAATCCTGCTAAGATATTGTGAATGCTTTGAACTTCCTCAAAGTACCCTCAAATTGTAGGCCTGGTAGGGGACAACCCAGAGTCCAGGTTATGCCACAGCTTAATTCCCCTGATTCCCACTGATGCTGGGTTTTGGCATCTGTTATTAACAAGATATTCATTTCCCATCGGAGCCTGCTCTTGCAGCTGCCATCTTACAGGGATGGGGGGAATGTGGGAAGGGAGAGGGAAGAAATTCAAGAAAAGGATTGTTTCTTCTTGAAAAATGGAAAATATCTTTATTAGCTAGATGTTGAAAAGCTCTGGCTTTTCTTTTTTTTTTTAGTCATTTATTTTTAAAGAAGCACAATTGTGTGTTTGTGCATGGTGCTGGGGATAGATTAGTGACACATCTCTATTTCCAGAGTGGTTTTTATTGCACAGGTAAGAAAAGATGATTCTTTAGTTTGGGGCCAGGCTTGCCCCCTCAGGTATTTATTGGTAGGCATCTTCTTGCTGCTCCATTGACCAGAGGAATATTGGCACTGACTGGGTCAGAGATGAAGCACCACTTACCTGGCTTTCCACCCAGGGAAGAGGCTTTTCAATCCAGGAAAGACAGTTTTAAGTCATGGGTGGCCCAGGCTAAAACACTTGGACGAGAGGAGACAGCTGCAAATGTGCATGCTGGATTTGAGAATGTTTTGCACTGTGTGCTGCTGCCTGAAATACTGACTATAACAGAGAAGGATGCCTAGGGTTGAAGGCATGCCTGGGGAACAGCCTGGGGCATAAACTGCCCAAAGACCTATGCTTTTCTAAACTCTAGTTGCCCTTGGTTTAAGGGACTATTCTGCATATTAGCAAAACTTAATCTCTCAAAAATGCTCCCCAAATATCACTTTTTGAGCTACATATTTGAGCAAGACTCTTACCAAGTGAGGGACCTAGTGCATGGGTGGATGTGGAAATTAAAAAAGGGAGGGAAGGTAAAAATGTCCCTTCCTTGACATTCTGTGCTGATCTGGAACCTTCTGATCCTGCTGGTCCCCTAAACCATGGTAAATCATCACTCGTGTACAGAAAATGACTTTGCTGTAATAACTGATATATTTGAGAATATGAATCTGTACATATACATAGATTGTACACATTGTGCACATGCAGAAAATGTTAGTTATAAACATAGGTATATGTATTTTCTTCTGTAGTTAGGAAACAGCATATATTTGTCTTCAAATAAACACTCTGAGGAGTTACACATTACACACATTCGCCACCTTCTCTTACAATGGCTAGACATCTCCACACACCCCCCCATCATGGTGTCTCATGTAGACAGAGGAACAGTGACGAGTGCCCAAGTTGCCTTTCTAATTGGCTCAGATCTGTAAACATTCAAGCTTTGTAGCAAGGAGCAAATGTTTTTTTACTGCAAAAATTTGCATAAACCTTCAGAGAATCCTTTGCAAATCCAGACAGCGCTTTTCTGCCCTGAACTGCAGCAGTCTGCCTAGGTCTGTAAGAGAAAAATAGGATCCTCCAATGTTAACAATGAAAGAACCAAGCCTTCGGAGTGAATTAGGCTTTCTACTTGTAAGAATGAGAAACACAAAAGAGGTGGTAGGTCTCAATCTTTTTAGAGATAAGTCAGTTCAGGGGTGCAATTTTGTAAGGCTCCACGAAGATCAATACATTGCTTACTTCTGCACAGAGGGAAAAGAGCAAATATGGCTGCCTTTTCAGTGTGAAGAGCCTCTTCCCAGCCCTTATTCCCCAAGTTGAAAAGGAGGGTTATGAAGCTCTGCTTTATTTGGGTAGAAGGGAGAAAATAAAAAGGCAAATTGATTATCTCAGAAAATTTTTAGAATTGAACACTCTCTTCATTCAGTTCACATGTACAGATCAGTATAAAGAGCTCTAGTCTTGGGAGGGTCCAAAAGCTTGCCCCAACTCCTTCTGAAATAAAGCATTTTTTAGTTTTCAATGCAGAGGTGTTGCTATTTCACATCAAGCTTTTGTCCTCTGCTTCCCATGTATTTTATGAGTCCTTGGGCATCTGGGGGTGGAGAGGGGAAGAGAGAGAACATGGACCCTATCTGCTTTTGTGGTTCCCTTTAGCAAAATGAGGACCCATTGGTTTTTTCTAGAAAGAATATGGCTTTGGCTGACAAATGGCAATAAAAAATACCCAAGGTCATCTGAATTTTCTCATAGGTTACAAATGGCCTGTTCCAGAGGATGGTATGCCATTTCCTACTGAAATCCACATTCACTGAGGAACTTGGTGTGAAGATATTACTAGCAGAGAACTTAAACACACATAACCAATACAAATACTTATAAACATATTGCTAGTATTCCATAAAAAATGTCTTGGAAAAGATTTGGCAGCATGCTGGTGGGGGTTACATCTTTCAGGCAGGTACTGAAACCTGGATGACCATGCCCATAAAGAGAATATTGGAGGCCAGCCAAAGACATTTACTTTCAGGTGGAGTGAGTAAGAAAAAATGCAAAGGAGATGTGACACCTGCCTTTGAGGAAAAAGAATTATTTTTTACATTGATTTTGGGGAGTCACTCGTTTCCTGAACAGGAAAAGGAGAAAGGAGCCCTCCTCTTCACAATTCCATTGAATAAACTTTTCAGTGGGCAAACATGGGGGGTTCAAGGAGAGAAAGGGGACCCAGAATTGAATTTCACAAAAAATGAGAATTGCTCTCAGAGGGGACCTAAAGCAAGCGATTTCAAAGGGGATCCCAAGTGATTACTTTTCCTAACCTAAGATTGTCCAGGAGGACTTTTCTGTGGAGATACCAAGTAAACAGTGGCTACCCTAAATTATTATTTTGGAGATGTCCACAAGTACCTAAAACCATTTCCAGCCATTGGACCGGTTGGTACTTCTACCAAAGAAATCCCTAGCAAGTCGGAAGGACACGAATTTATGTTGGAGAGGAGTGGGGAGTGGGAAGGGAGAGTGTGCTTTCTTGATCTGCAGAGCCCAGGTTTTATGGGCAAAGATCAATGGGGTTGGCTTACCCTAGATAAGAGGATAAAAATGAAAATGTTTGGCTACCCCGCTGGGCAAGCCTTTTGTGAAGGGTGGGGGGGGGAAGCCAAGTGACCAAGGTAGGGGAAGATGTTGGGGGGTTGCTGGAGGAATGACCTCCCCAGCGCCTGAGCCACCCATTTATTTCCTACACGGCAGCCAACTGCAGAGATTTTAAGCCAAATAAAATACACACACACACACACACACACACACACACACACACACACACACACACGTTCCGGGGGGGGGGGGGAGAAGGAGGGGAGAGAGGGAGGGAGCGGGGGGGGGGGGAAGGGGAGAGGGACAGAGGAAGAGAGAGAGGCAGAGACAGACAGACCTGGGAGGCAAGGGGGGAAAAGGACAGGAGAAGAGGGAAAGAGAGAGAAAGGAGGGAGTAAGAGAGAGAGAGGGAGAGGACAGCAAAAAGCGAGAAAAAAGAGAGCCGAGAAAGAGGGGAAAACATGGCGCTTGCGAGCTGTATGTGCAAAATCCGCAAGGAATTGCAGTAAATTCCTTTTTGTTTGAAGAAAATTTACAACTTGGTAATAGACCTTTTTATGACCTATTTGCGGTCGTCATTGGCTGCGGCTGGTCATGTGCAGGCGCCGCTCGCCTTCACGGCCTTTTTCCTGATTTCCCAGGCGAATTTCCCCCCGCATTCTGCTTTCCCAGAGCCTCACCCCCTCTTTTTCTAACCTTTGTCTCTGCAGAGGTGGGCTCCAGTCGGCGGCTGCGGGGTTGCGGGGTCCGCTGCGGCCTCGGCTCTCCCCCGCGCCGGGCCTAACCCTACCGCCGCTCGTTGGGGCCGCACCGCGGCCGCCTCCGGAGCTGGTGGGGAGTCCGGAAGGAGCCCCAGGCGCCGAGCCCCCCGCGGGCGCTGACACTGTTTGTCGGCAGCCGCAGGCCTGCTAGGAGTGACTAGCCGCGCGGTTCCGACGCGGTTTCTTCTCCAGCATGAGCCAGTCCCCGCTGCCCAGGGTGCACGCTGCCGGGCAGTGTTTAGTGGATTACAGCAGCCGCCGAGGCCGACCGCCGCCTCCAGCTGGGCAGCCTCCGGGTAAGAGTCGCCCCTTCCCCGCACCACGAGGGCTGCCTGCGAGGAACTCGAAGCGCCAACCGCCTAGCGCCGTTTGAGGAGCCCGGCCCAGCCCCTTACACATCCCTGGAACCTGGGGGTGCCTGTATGCGCCCCTACCTGCTAATCCATCCCCAGGACTTCCCTTGGGGCCCTGGTGGGGACCGGCTGGGCTCTGAAGTGGAAAGGGGAAGTCTGGTTTCCTCCAGAGGTGGGCAGCAGCAGATGAGTAAATCGAGAGACCCTCAATCCCGACCTGTGTGGGAGGGTGTGAAGATGGTTCCTGTGTATTTTAGCTTTGTTGAAATTGTGGAGGTCAGTAAAGGCACCCTGTAGAATAGGACATTGGTTTTGCGGTTTGCCTACGTTCCGAGGTACTGAAAGGGTGACAGGTGTTTTTTGAGGGTTAGGGCTTGCATGGGGGTGGGGTGGATTCTGTGTACTCAGAGTGTGCTTGGTTATTTGTGACTGATGCTGGCTAATTTTTAGGGTTTAGGGTTTATTGGGCCTTGGGCACGGGGTAAGATTTTAAATATTTAAAATATTTCTTTGGTTTTCAGAGGATTTTTTATAACTCAAACTAGGTTTCTTCCACATCTGATAGCCTGCAGGTGAATTTGAATTATTTTATGCCACAAAATGGATGCATATTTTGGGACATAGTAGTATGGAAAAAGCTGGTGCAGGTCTTAGGATAAACCCAAAAGACATTTCAGAAATGCAAAGCACTTGTAAATTCAAACACCGGGGGTGTGTTTCTCATTTGCCATAGTAGGAGAAGAGTAGGTCTTTTGGCTTTCTAAATGTTTGGGGGTTTTGCCTATCAATAAACATTATATAGCAACATTTTCCTCTCTGCTTCAAAACTACTGAACCACACATTTGCTGGGGGAAAAAAAAAAAAAACTTTGCAGAAAAATATACTGTTTTTCCCTCACAGAGTTTGAATGGCACTTGAGAATGCAGTTTGCAAATCCTATTACCGATTCCTTCGTGAAGACGTTGTGAAGTATGAAAACCTTTAGACAATCTGCCGCATTGCGCATGGGGCTGAACTGCGCATGTCAGGGTATCATCCCCAAAGCACTTAGTAGCAAATTCTTATTGTTCCCCCAAATATTTCAGTGTAATAGTGTTGGCTGGAAGAGCATTTCTGAACAATATGTGCCATATTTATAGAAAGGTATTTTTAGTTATTAGCTAGGTATCATGTCATTTCAAAATGGAGGGCCACAATTTGTGCTCGGTGACATCTGCAGAATTGTCCTAAGTCACTAACACTGATCACTAACAAATAAAAAACTCTTGAATGATATTTTTTATTTGGAGTTTCTATAATTTGTAATTATTTCTTTAATACAATTTGATGATGTTGAGATCATTCTTTGTAGAAAGAGTTCTCTATTGAGAAGCAGACTTGATCAGGGTTCATTCATAGGCCTTGCCAGGAACTGGAGGTCGGTTGGAGCAAGGGTAGGGATAGGAGTGGAATTGTGGTTCTAATGGAGAAGCTGTAGGTTCAGAGATTCGTACACTTTTTCCCTGGTTCCTGGCCCAGTGAGCTCCAGTGGCCAAGAACTAGGGTGGTCTGCAGGTTCGATTATGCAGCAGAGATGTCATCGGCAGATACAGAGAATTGAGGAGGCTCTTTGTAAGCTCCATAGTAGCATTGAGCTTATTAGAAAGATACGGTTGGTTGCATCTAGAGGAATAACGCAAATTACATTTCAACCCAGACCATTTAGTCCACTAGGGAACTAGTTAGGGTTGTTGAAACTGACAAAATTGCCCCCGTTGTCTCTGTTAAACCAACAACAAAAATGAAACGAAATGTAAAAACACTTATACCCTAAGAGTTCAGGAGCTAGGAAGTGTAACTCCCAACGTCCTTGGACGAACCTCTGTTCATTTATAGATTAGAAAGCCAATAGCTTGTCCGGGCCTCGGAGTGTCTATGGGTCAGGCTGTAACCGGGTTTGTGATCTCTGGTAGGACCAGGAAGAACAAAGCTCACTCTTACAAATGTGGCCAAGAATCAGGACTGAAATCCAACGTGTTTTCCCATCAGATATTCCTCCAAACAAATATATTTCACCAGAGTTCTGTCCTCCGAGTCCGAGAGGCAGGAGAAATCGGAACAAAGACAGTATTTCACCCTGGGCTGGCAGGCAGCTGTTAGAGGTATTTACGGCCTTGCCGCAGTGCGGCGGCCAGGCAGGGTTTGTGGGGGGCACCGGAAGCTGGGGAGAAGATACCAAGAACTCAGATTCCGATTTAAATACAATTTAGGGCCACGTTTTAGGAAATGATGTAAATAGATATCTTATTGTTAGGGACTGGTCTCTTAGACTTGATACTTTTGCAGAATGAGGGAAAAGTTGTGTTCTCTAAACATAGGGTGGTTTTCCCTGTCTTGATGGACGACTCAGGGAAAGAAGTGCCCTAGATGTGAAATTTCAGATCCAAATGACAACAGTTATCATTGGCAATATGGAGATTTTGATGGTTTCGGCGGAACAGGGCTTGCAAATCAGAGCGGTTGAGGCTTTTAGCACAGGTTTTCCTGAAAAAGAGAAGTACATTTCCTGCCTTTTCCAGACGGGGCTTCGAAGCCCCTTTGCAACCAGGCGCAGGAGCAGAGGATGGTGCCGAATACCGCACTCAGCCTGCACAACTCAGTCCCCGCAACGCCGACCACGCGTGCTAATCCGGCGCGCAGCGCATGTGCAGTGAAATAGCCCAGCCCAGGGATTCAACCAGTGCAGCACCGATTGGGGGAGGGGGCCAGTGGACTCAAGGCAGGAAGATACAACCGGATCTCTCCATTACCCCTTCCCTCAGGATTCGCTGCTCTTCATTCCTTTATTCCAGCCTTCCGTCTAAATATAGCCAAAGAGTTTTGCCCTTGCTACATTATTTTCAATCGTGACCTTAACACCCCAACCCCGATTTAAATCTGTATTTTAGAAACAGGCTGCAAATACGAGTCAGTAGCCAAAGGAAACAATCTTTTTTAAAAAGTATTTTTACAGATACAGACATAGATATATTTGACTCTCGGGGAAGTGTATAGGTTTTTTCAGCCTGGTGCGTCTGCTTTGGGAAAAGGCCTTTCCTCCTGGCGCCTGTTCAAACCGCCAAACTTAAGGCCAATCCTTCAGGCAGACCATTCCCGGATCTTGTTACGCCAGCGCAGCACGTTCGAGGGCTGGGGTGAGGGGAGCGGCTCAGCGGAGAGCAGTCAAGTAAATAAATAAATAAACCGACAAACTGGAGGGATTTTCCGCCTGGGCTCGTCTAATTAATGGGGGATGCTTGCTTCTGGGCCACGAGCTTGTTGTCTGTGCTAGGGGGTGGGGTGGTGAGAGACAGCCCCCGGGACCTGAGGACGAGCCTCTGGTGCGAGGAGACCTCCGCCGACTGACGGAAGCCCCAGAGCTCGGGTTTCCAGAGCTGTTTTCCTGCTCTGCTGTCTAGTGCCTTGTCCAGGAGGAGGCGCTGTAGGACAAGCGTGTCGCGGGCTGCGGCCAAGCCGCAGATGCCCCGGGCGGGAGCTAACTGGGTGGTGTGGGAGAAGGAGAGAACACGTGAGCCGCCCCTCCCTTTCCCGGCCCTTGACCTCCGCAGGCAGAGTACGTTGAGACTTGGATGAGAGTCGGAGATGCTTCGCTCATCCTCAGAGGTCTCTTCTGACAGGCAAAGGAGGCAGCTCCCAGGAGCCTTAAAGCCAGTGCTAGGATAAGGGACCACCTCGTTTTCTCCGCCTTCCCAGAGGGGGCGCGATTTCCGCACGCTGTACTCCTAGGAACCAACAACTGGGATCTGTGATGGAGCAAGCTGCTCCCAGCCCGTTGGTTCCCAGCCAGACCATTTCTTGCTGCTTTTCCTGTCATTTGCCTTACCCCCAGATTCCTGGTGCCCTCGAAAAGTACATTGTGCAGCGCCTCCAACAGCAAGCTCACTTAGACCCGGGCCTGATTCTGTGACTCCTAAGAGACTTTAAGAACCCCTGGGCAAAATCCATTTACTTTGTGATTTGAGAACTATACACATGTATGTTTTACTCTTCTCAACACCGTGCATGCACCCTTCTCCCACCTATGCCTCATTTCAGGCCTTTGGTACAGGCATTTCTTGCACCAGAAGTTAACACCTAACTTCAAGAACTGTCTTTGACCCAACACCATCGATGCCCTATTGTCTCCTAGCAATGCAGACTTTTGCCCCCTCTTCTCCTGGATTTCAGTGAAGGTTTCTTGGTCCCATCCTGGACTAACTGAATCAGAATGTCCAAGCATGGTAGCCAGGGACCTGCAGTTTAAAAACACCCCACCCCAGGACAAATTAGATACACACTTATATTTGATAACCACTGGTCCAGTGTCTCTCCTGCTTGGTTCTTTGATCTCCTGAAGCTGTGTTCCTTCTCTGCCTCTACAACTAGGCATCCCTACTTGTACATTTGCCACCACTAAGGTTGAGTAATTGTCTCATTCAGGGAGTCTCATAGAGAGCTGGTTCTGCATTCAGGCTTCCTTGGATTCTAACCTACACTCTACTGCTTATCTGTAGTGTGACTTTTAGGCAACTAGGACAAACTCTCTAAGCCTGTTTCCTAGTTTGAAAAGTAGGGCTAAGAAGAGTGTCTTAGTATCTTCAAGGTTGATTGTGTGGAATTTTACTTACATAACAACACTATTACATGTTGGGCACTGTTCTATCTGCTTTACTTTCATTAACTCACAAGTACTTAAAGTTACACATTTCTAATTATCATTATCCCTTTTATGCTTAGTAGACAGACTTATAGCCAAAAGAGACCTGGTCCAATCACTAAATTCTTTTTTTTTTTTTTTTTTTTTTTGCACTGCTGGGGGTCAAACACAGCACTTCCATGCACACTAATCAAGTACTTCACCACTGAGCTACATCTTCAGCCTTTATCAAATCCTTGAATTCTACAAAGAACAAAAGAGAGAGGCTTGATAACACTGGAAATAGCCCCAAGAAGACAAAGTTCTGGGTCCTATCATTTTGCTTCAGTGAGCATCGTAGTTCCTGGCCTCTTGAGAATCACTGCTTAGCACCAACCTGTGTCAGGGCTACACCCAGGAGGAAAGTGCACCTAGCTCCTTGGTGTGTGGGGGGACATCTCACACCCATACAGGCATGTTTTCTACTGCAGAGGGCATCAGGTCCTTCCTGAGAGCAGGTCCCATTTTCTAGCCCCCACAGTCACCTTCATCACTACCCTTTCCTCCTATCAGTCACACCCACTTCGCTGGTTCTCTTATTCATCTATAGCCCCAGAGCAAGGACCATCTTCAGTCTTCTGAAATCTGGGGTGGGGCAGGAACACAAAAGGCCAGTGGGAAACAGCAGAGGAAACTACAGAGCACCCCCATCCATCCACCCCATCCCTTAGTCTGTTTGCGCACTATGATATAGGCCTCAGACTCCAACTGGGGCCAGAGTAATAGCAAGGTATATATTAGGCTTTATTCTTCAAATCTCTTTTGGTTCTTCCACTTTTTTAAACTTCTTTTTATATTTTTATTTATTTACTTTATTTCCCGGTACTGAAGATTAAATCTGGGATGTTTTACCACTAAGCTATATCCCCAACCCTTTTTTTATTTTTTAAAATTTATTTGTTTTGGTACTGGGAATTGAACCCAGGGGTGCTTAGCCACTGAGCCACATCCCCAGCCCCTTTTTATATTTTACCTAGTGACAGGGTCTTGCTAAGTTGCCTAGAGCCTTGCTAAATTGCTGAGGCTGGCTTTGAACTTGTGATCCTCCTGCCTCAGCCTCCCAAGCTGCAGGGATTACAGGCATTCACCACCACACATGGCATTTATTTTTTATTTTGAGACAGGGTCTCACTAAGTAGCCCAGGCTGACCTCAAATGTGAGATACTCACATGGCTTTTTATATCTTTTATGAAGAGTTATGTGGATATTACTTCAAGCTACACACATATGCATATATCTGCAACCAGGTGTACCTCCTTAGCTTTGGCTTCGTGACTTCTGCCTATAGATTTTTTTTTCCACAAGGCCCTCCACAGGCTGTGGTTGAGCTGCTTCTCTAGACTCCATTAAAAATCCATGTGGGTAAGATGTTCTCTGAAAAGAGTCTTTTCACCTATTAGCCCTGTCAGGCCGAGTTTTGTCCATGGCCTGGAGTGAGAGCACTCAACCCCCCAGCCACCTCTGACTTCTGTGCCATCTAACCCCAGTTTTCTTTTAATTTGGATGGCTACTGTAACTCTTGCCCTTCTTGGGACCACTGGAACCTTTTCTGGCCCCTGGTCCTGAGTCAGACATCCTTTTCTTTGGGAATGGGTCTTATATCCCACAATTGACCTTTTCTTCTGGGATCACCTTTTCTTCCCATAGGACTCCAAACAAACCCCAGTGACTCCATTGTGGGGAAGAGGGGAGAAAAGTATTATGCTTTGAACACTACAGTACCAGTAATATGGAACCACCTTTTTCTCCTGCTTGGGACTCCCTACTCACTTCTCTGGCTTTAATCCCAGTGTGTGTCCTAAAGTACTAACCCTGGGTATTCTCCTTATTCCAACTGCCTTTTCCCAGGGAGTTCATTCAAAGCCCCATCTTTACCTATCCTGTCTGGTTGTGGAAACATTTAGTTTAAGAGGAGAACTCAACACAACCTCCAGGCAAGAGGCCTCTTAAGAATCACAATCAAAATATCTTTCCCTGGGGCCATATAGCAGGGCTCATAGGATGATCAGAGGGCTGACCTGCATTACATTTTTAATACAGCTGCAGCATCCTGGAATCCCTTCCCTTTCTCTTCCTGGGAGTTGCTCTGGCTTCCAGGTTGGAGAAGTCATATGAGGGGCCCTATCTTATGGAAGCTCACCAGGCAGAAATGCCCAAGACTTACTCTTTCTAGCTACATAGGAAGGGACAATACCCAAAGTCCTACTTTACCCAGAAATGAATTCCTTACAGGTTTTAAAGAAGGCCCCTAACACACACCAACACACACCAATATTACTACCACTCCCACCATTGATAGTCATTGGGAATCTCCTAAAACACTGGCACATTGCTAGCTCTGCTCTTCCCATTCATGCTCAGTTTGTCCTTCCAGTTCCCCAACTCTGTCTTTCATCTACAGAAGCCCAGAACATTGGGGATGGGGGGGGGGGACAAAGGACAATTGTAGGAAGTGGACACTTTCTCCTTAATAATTTTGCCTGGGTGTCCTAAGATCAGAAAATGATTGAAAGTATTTGTCTCAATATATCCCATTCTTTCCTCTTTTTCCTACTTCTTTTCTGTCATTGTTAAATACACAGAGTAGACTGTATAATGTTATCTTCTGGTGTAAGCTACAGTGAAGGTTGTGAGCAAGTCTCAATCCCCCTCCTTCATCACCATTCACTCCAAAATATCTACTGAGCCCCAGTTAGGTACCAAGCAGTGTTCCTACTCAGACTGTCTTCTTCTTACTTCAGTGCCATAAAAACTCATCACAGTTGCCTAAAAAGTCATAATTAGTCCTTTCATTAATTTTTATTAACTCATAGAAAAGCAAACTTTTCTCAATCCTTCAAACTTTTAATTTTTAAATAGGTGATTAATAAGAATTAATTTCAAAGCAGCTCACCTGGTGCTAATGGAATTGGAAACACTTTTTGAAGGGTTATCTATATCCATTATTTTAATCACAGATGCCACACCCTGTAAAAAAATTCACCTTTATGGCTAATGGAATAAAAAAAAGGAGAGGAATGGCTGTCCTACTGTCTGGGCTAATAGCCAGCCCCCTATTTTCTGCTATTGAAAACAGAATCAGGAAACAGGTTTGGAAATACATATGGAATGGGGTAGAAATGAGGATATAAAGAGATCTTTGTAAAGAGGGATCTCTTTACGAGACTTTCAGATGGAACTGTTGCAACTGAATTTGATTTAGAAATCTATGTATTACGTGTGCCCTACAAATCTATGTGGAATGCCAGTTACCTTATTTGAATAGCCAAAATCACATGTTTTTACACTGTTTGGTGGCAACTCTAGTAGGCCATTGAAGGATGCTGGGGGGTCATTTCTCTTTTTGTTTGTTTCCCTAAGTGCAGTTGAGGGCGTCTTCCCTACTGCCTCCCCCCTCTCACCTCTCCCGCCTCCCCCAGGCACTGGGGCCCAAGTGCCTTTGCCTTTCCCGGGCTTTCTCAGCAGGACTGCCTCAACTCCCTCCTCCTCTCTTAGGCTGTCCCAGTGGTAGGAGCAGCAGTGGCCAGGTGGGGGTTGAGGGTGGAGGAGCCCTCCTGAAGATCCCACTTAAATTTGGACTCTTTGGTACCAGTGAGCCATGAGTCCTATGGTTGGGGGCATGGTGAGAGTGGAGACATCTGACTTCCTGGGCTTGGGTTCCTTGAGAGCCTCATTTGCTTCCTCACACCCTGTCCCCTTCACACCAGGACTGTTTTATTGTTTTATAACCTTCTTTAGAGCTTCAGTTGCCAAAGATTCCGATGGGGGCTATTCTCCACTTTCTCACTTCACCAAACCCCAAGTCTTGCTGTTTTAAGCAGTTTGGTTACTTGCAAAGTCTTCTCTTTCAGATCTAAGGAAATTATAGAAAGCTCTAGGCATGTGGCTATCTTCAACATTCGCCAAGCCCATCCACAACAATGCAGAGGAAGTCAAGTGTTAATTCCAGTTGCCATCCCCACCCGAAGCCCACCCAGCCTCTCCCTAACCACTCTTTCTCTATTGAAACTTGAACAAAATCTCAAATAATTTCCAACTTCTTTCATTTAGCAAGTAAGAAGTGGCCTTTGACTTTCCTCTTTACCACATCTAAATCTAGAAAACGATTGAAATAAAGGAGTTGACGGTACTCACAGCGAATGCAGCCAAAGAATCATAAGACATGCCCACCAACCAGCCTTTTCCAAATAGCACTATCTCCCAATTTAAACAGCTTTCTCTGAAAAGATGGTATTTGAAAAGCCTGGGGTATTGATATGAATATGACCTCCCTTGCATTCTGGATATTTGGAACTATTTAAATCTGAGGGAACAGTTGCAGTGAACCTTTATTTAGTGAATAAAAGTTTAAAGGCAAAGGTTATTTATGGTTCTGCGGAGATGGGACCTGAGTGGCTATTTACAAGCACGTGATTCCAATAAACTTTGTTTTATGGCTTGAGAGTTGACAAGCCAAAATATAATTCCCACCATAAATTAGGTTAAGAGCATACAAGTGCAGATGCTTGGTTCCTGGAGCAGCGATAGGAAAGTGAGAGGCTCCAGCCAGCGCCGGGCTCAGAAGGAGACAGTTCTACTCCCAGCTTCCCTGCCCACTAGGAAAGAAAAACAGTAAGTCACTTACTTTTTCCACAACAACTGGACCTGGGAGTGGGGGAGGATAGCTCTGCCCTGACTTTTCTGCTTAGGGAAGTCCCATTGAAGTTGACTCTAATTTAAGCCTAAACCTAAATCGACATATAGGATGGGAATCTTAAGTTTTTCCCACTCCCTTCTGAACATGGAAAGTTAGGAATTGAAGGCTTCTAACTCACAAGGGGGACTTACTTTCTCTCTCCTCCCCAAGATGGAGCATCTACTTCATAAGTGGAGTAAAGCAGTGATTCTGGGTGGGGAGAAAAAATGAGTGTGGAGATGGCTTTGCCCCTCAGATTTCTCAGAGAAGATTGCTATCCTAGAATAAAACTGGAAAAGACGAAAAACTTAAAGCTGAACACCAATCCCTGGAAGAACCACTGCTTTGTAAGATGGTTTGTGGGTTCTCCAGCAATAATTCTTAAACATTGATGTCATACCCAGAGACCTAGGTAACAATCTAAAGAATTGCCATTTACCTTTAAACCCATTGATTTTCCTCCTCCCTGATTATCATTTGGGTCTTCATTTCCCCTGGAAATTGCTCTTTGTTTTAGATTGGAGAAGAGGAGGAAAGGCAAGTTCCAGTCATGCCTGATCCTTTTTTAGGGGGAGGGGAGAGAAGGCAGGTTCGGGAGGGTCACTGGTTGGGATTGAGGAATTTGAAACCAATCTGAAATTAGAAAAGAAAGCTGAATTATTTCCAGAGAGAGAGAAGGGGAGCTGGGCTAGGGGACAGATGGACCGGTCAACCCCTCCAGTAGACCTGCACCCACCCGGCTGACTGTGCTGAAGGCAAGACACAAAGGCCCATTTTCTCCTCGCTTCCCGATTTCCCACTGCGGAAACCCTGCTAAAGACAATCTGAGGCGGGCCAAACAACCAGTAGGGTTTTGCCCAAGGGTGCGGGGAGTGGGGGAGGTGGTGGGGACCGAACTCTCCTATTCTCTGTGGGTCTGCCCTTGGGCACTGCGGTTTGAGGAGAACTTTGCGCAGTTCCCAGGGACGGGCGCCCGAAGCAGGGAGGTCTGGGTCTGGCCCGGGGTGAGGGGGTCTGGGCCTTGTCATTTTTCTGTGTCATCTATTTCTGTTTTATTATTCTGTGGAATTTACGTGAACTCCGTTTTCATTGCAACAGGTTCAGGACTGTGAGAGAGCGCCACTGTAAGTACCTTCCCGTTTCTTCCGAATTGCGAGAGGCGGTCCTGATCCTGGGAGGTGGTGGGCGAAGGGCCGCGCCAGCGCAGTGGGCGGGTGGAAGAACGGCCCTGCCTCCCCCGGCCTGGCCGGGCAAGGAGAGCTCGCTTTGGGAGGTGGAGGTTCCAAGTTGAGCTCCTGGGTAGCTTTTCTGGGGCCTAGTTCACAGTCACCTGCCTAAGGGACGCGCCGCGGGGTCTCGCTCTTTATCTCCTTGGGCCTCCCTGGCCCTTCCCGGCCTTCTCAGGCTTCTCGGGCTCGCACAGGTGCAGCTCCGCTGGAGCGGTCGCTTCTGTCAAAAGCTTGCAGCTAATTAGCAGCCCGCCCTATTAAGTAGCGGGAGCATCGCTTCCTGCTCGAACCGACACACCAACACAGTAAACAGCAAGCCAGCGTGATCCCGCTCCTCAGCCTAGTCCAGCTTAATCCGGCCCAATCTCGCCCAGTCTTCTCCTGCCCCCTCTATTTAAATATACGTATTTAAAAGGAAAAAAAAAAAAAAAAAAAAAAAAAAAACCTCAATGGTCTCGGGTGTGTTCAGCTGGCCCGCTTCTGGGAAGGGCTGAGAATTTGGAGCTTTACATGGACATCCTTCTCCCACCCCTCCCCCAGCCCCAACTTTGGCGGTGTGGGCTCTGGGTTTCAGATACGGGCTGGGTGAGGAGGGTACAGATCCTTCTTGTTCACCTCTGCTTCTCTGTAACTGCAGTTTAAGAATTTCTGTGCCAGAGTCACTTGTGCCCTAAGGAAACAGCAGGGGTGGGGTGGAGTGGGGTCAGGGACTCCTTGGCTCCTTGGTTTGGAGGTTTGGATCTTTGTGAGCTGCCTGTGCTGCGAAAGATGGGTACATTTCTGAGGAGGCCTGTGAAGCCTCCAGGAGGACCATCTCAGTAAGATTATGGTAGTGGTGGGGAAGTCGAGGAAAAAAAGACCCATCCCTCGCTGCAAAACGGAGGTGGTTTTCTTTTAATGGAAGATGGGATGCACAAGGACTGCAGGAACCAGGCATCCTCCCTCTCTTGTGAAAAGCCCTCTCTTCATGGTTGGAGACACTGGGGCTGGTCTCAGGGTGGGATTCTTTGCCCTGCTAGGCTGGGTAATCTAGCCGACTCCCTGGGGGCTGTGCTCACCCTAAGATGTTGCCCACCACCTAGTGCCTCTCTGTGTTCCATTCTGGTTCAAATAAAAACAGGGCACTGGGCTCCAGGCTGAGAACTCTGGTGTCCACAGAACCTCCTGGTCTTGCCCCCTCTCCTGCTGCCCTGGTTCTAGGTGCTTATATCTCTGCCAAGGCTGCTCACTTGCAAACTCACATTTGGCGCCTTGTAGCTAAACACAGCACAAAAAGCCGGAGAGATCAAAAGCATTAGTATGGGCAGTTGAGCAAGAGGTGAATATTTAACGCTTTTGTTCATCAATAACTCGTTGGCTTTGACCTGTCTGAACAAGTCGAGCAATAAGGTGAAATGCAGGTCACAGCGTCTAACAAATATGAAAATGTGTACATGGCCCAGGTTCTCACCCAACTCATCAGGCACCCCCAATTTGTCTGGGCAATGCCTAGGTAGGCCCACTATTCTAGGAAGGCAGGTAGAGGAAGGTGCTTGGCATTAGGGGAAATTGGTGATACTCTCTTGGGATAAAAAGATTCAGTAGCCTTAAAGCCCTTGTTAAAAGAGACATAGGGGAAATTCCTGTAAAGTAACTAAAGCAGTTGAACCAACGGGTTAGGGGCATGTGCATGCACCAAGAGCAAAGTAGAAGTAAGCAGTCTAATTTGCCAGTCTTGGTGGGGGGAATCTCCCTGCCCCACAGACCCAGATCTGAGACTTAAAAACTAATTTTTCAGTTATTGGTGGGGTGCATCTAAACAATATTAAAAACTTGGACACCCTTGGCCTATTATCATGCATCCAAAAGCCTCACTCAAGCCAGGAAATCCCTCTATCCCTGAAATCTGTTTGGCCTCTAAGTGTATCTGTTTTCTTGATGCCCTGAACTGAGGGGCAAGCCCCAGACAGCACAGAGGCGCTGGGGCGGGCAAAATTCGTGAACTTTTGTACTCTTGTGTGCTGCTGTCGGCAAAGCAAAAATAATGAAACTTTGTGATATGTTTGTAAATGATTTTGAATGACCCCTTGCCCTGCCCTTCACCATTAGCACGCCAGCCTCAGCCCAGGGCAGCTGGGTGCCTGTGAGCAGCGCCTGCCTTGGGGTCTACAGGAGCAGCAGGGACGGAGAGGCCAGTCGGGCTGAGGGCCCAGGAAGGTAAATGTGCGGCTTCTGGGAGAACTAGCTTGGCCACCAACCTGAGTTAGCCAAGCAGCGGGGGAAGGAACAAGGAAAGGATATTTCCTTTTTGCCTCTTTTGTTTCTGCTGCTGAGGGCATTTACTCCTTTCTGGAAATTATCACTTGATAAGGAAGGAGAAGGTATTTTGGATCCCGAGAGGGGGTAATAAAGCCACCATCTCTGAGTTGCATTATCTTTTTCTTTTCTTTCTTTCTTAAGAAGAATGTCCTGGTTGCTTGCTGCTCAATAACCTTGTCCCTGGCAAAAGAATTAAGGAACTCGTTGCTGCAAATTGTTACCAAGCCTGTCAGTCTACTTGAATTGTCTCCGAAAATGCTGGTGGCTGTGTTGGGCTGGTGGTGGCGCAGAGGAAGAGGCCAGGGCTGGCAGCTGTCTGAGTATCACCCTGGGTAGGACCTGGAGGTTGTAACGTTGTCTATATATACCCTGTAGAACCGAATTTGTGTGGTATCCACATAGTCACAGATTCGATTCTAGGGGAATATATGGTCGATGCAAAAACTTCAAGTTTCCCCGAAATAGCCCAAGACGGAGGCAGCTGGTATGGGTCGGCCACCTCTTTCTGTTTCATTACCTTGGACTCGAGGAGGACGGACTGTGCCTGGTGATATCGTGCAGCCTTTTCCTCAAGAAGTTCCTCACCTTTAAATAGAGACTCCAGTGGATACTGCTGCAGGAAGAAACCCTGATTGGTTGCATAAATGCAGAGCTAGAAGGCTGAGTTTTGGGGTACTGAAGAGTAAAGTGAATGACCAGCTAGCTCCAGCCCTAGCTCTGTCCTCCAGGGGCAGGAGATGTAAAGGTACCCAAATGGGGATTCACTGACTTTTAGCGCACTTGTGTGGGAAGAAAACAAGCTGGAAGGAAGGACAGTGGCCACCTCTGGGGTGCATTTGGGTGAGGTGAGGGTCCCCTCACCACCTTTCCACCACAACCTTCAGCTAGCTGTAAGAGACTGGGCATTGAGGACCTCCTGTCTTATCATCAAGGCCCAATTTTGGCTAGGAATAGCCCATCCTGAGCACTGGCCAAAAAGCATGGCAGTTACTCATTGCCTAACTTAATTCAGGCCTGCTGGATTCTGGTAACTTTTGGGTGACCCTGATGAAGACAAAGCCTGACTCCGTCTTTGTATGGCAGAGTCCCCGCTCCCGCGGGCTGGGCAGGCAGTCTGCCTGCCTGGGACATTTTGCCCAACTCAGAGGTCACCTTGCCTACCTACACTTAGTTGCCCGGTACCTGTGTAGAAGGATTCATTTTCTCTTGAACTGTGCCCACTTTGGAGGAGCTGATTTCAGGAGAGGGTGAGTATAAGGGGATAGAAGGTTAGCAAAGTCAGTGGCAGACAAAAGCTGAGATTACCTGCTGGAAATAGGGGTGCTGGGGATTTGTACAACATTAACATCTGGTGGGTCCCTCAAATGTGGCATGGCAAGTCACTTGATTACATGTACGTTATTTAGTTAAATTTGTGAAAATTATGAGATGCTTACCAACCCAGTGATAAACTCCCTCCCTCCCCATTGGTTGGCCTGGTCACATGGCTGCCCAACTTTATTCAGTTGACAGCAAGTAGGAGGGCCCTATGGAAGGAGAAAAAAAGACAACACGAGAAAAATTAGTATTTTCTACCTTCTGAAATTAATGGCCATGAGTTCGTATATGGTGAACTCTAAGTATGTGGACCCCAAGTTTCCTCCGTGCGAGGAGTATTTGCAGAGCGGCTACCTAGGCGAGCAGGGCGCCGACTACTACAGCGGCGCACAGGGCGCCGAGTTCCAGCCCCCGGGGCTCTACCCGCGTCCCGACTTCGGTGAGCAGCCCTTCGGAGGAGGCGGCCCGGGTCCCGGCTCAGCGCTGCCTGCGCGGGGTCACGGGCAAGAGCCCAGTGGCCCCGGTGGTCACTACGGCGCCCCGGGAGAGCCGTGCCCGGCGCCCCCACCGGCACCCCTGCCTGGTGCCCGGGCCTGCAGCCAGCCCGGCGGCCCCAAGCAGCCGCCTCCCGGGACAGCACTCAAACAGCCTGCTGTGGTCTACCCCTGGATGAAGAAGGTGCACGTGAATTCCGGTAAGGCATGGGTCCACCGCCCCCACGGCCCCCACCCCAGCCCGTTGGCCTGGGTCCCGGGAGGGGGTGTGTGGATGGGGACGTGTGGAGCTTCCTTGGGCGCTGCAATTACTCTCTCCATAAATTTTTATAGCTGAGGGAGCAGGCCGGGACCATGTGGCTGGATGCTTAGCTGTGGGCGCAAAAGGGGGTGGGGATAGGGTGGGGTGGGGGAGGACTCCATTTTCAGAGGAGAGGGAACAGCGGAGAAGGGCATTTCCAAAATGCTTAGGGATTCCGGAGCCCTTGGTGGACCAGGGAGAAGGCGGCATCTGGGGGGATTTTGTGAGGCTCTGGGGGCAGTGAGTGGGTGTGAGGCGGTGGGTGGGAGTGAGTCTGTGCGCCAGGGAGAGGGCGGGAGGGAGGAAGCCAGCCAGCCTGGGAGCGCGCTGGAGGGCCGCGGCCTCGGGCGCGCCAGGAAGTGAGCGGCAGAGGCCAGGGGCCTAACTAGTGGCCTGGCGCTGACCTGGCTGTACTGTCTATTTTGTCTCGCAGTGAACCCCAACTACACCGGCGGGGAGCCCAAGCGTTCCCGGACGGCCTACACCCGGCAGCAAGTCCTAGAACTGGAAAAGGAATTTCATTTTAACAGGTATCTGACGAGGCGCCGTCGGATTGAAATCGCTCACACCCTGTGTCTGTCGGAGCGCCAGATCAAGATCTGGTTCCAGAACCGGAGGATGAAGTGGAAAAAAGACCACAAGCTGCCCAACACCAAAGGCAGGTCATCATCATCATCTTCCTCCTCCTCTTGCTCCTCCTCAGCCGCCCCAGGCCAGCATTTGCAGCCCATGGCCAAGGACCACCACACGGACCTGACAACCTTATAGAAGTGGGGACTCTGGGCCCATCCCTCCCTGCGCTCCAGGCTGAGCCGAAGCTGCGGGGGCAGGCCGGGCCTGCTGTCACCTCACTGGGCTCTAAGGTACTGTGGGGTGGACCTGGGACTTACAGGCCTCCCTCGGACTAGGTTAGCATCCCGCCCGAGGGCAGCCCCCTCCCTAGAGTGGGGAAGGGGGTGGGAGGGGTGGGCGGGATTCTCTCTACGTATATTATATGGCAGGAGCTACTGAGAACATAAAACCTTGGCGAGTCATTAAACTCATGAAAATCTCAGCTGTTGGATTTTGACTTTGCAAATGAAGGTTGGATGCTTTATCCCAGTAGGAATTTGGACTTCTCCCCCACTCCACCCCTCCAGGGAGCTTTGTGGTTTAGTAATGTGGGGGAGTTGAGGCAGAATGTTGGCCACTGTGCTAGGTGCTTTCAGTGGGAGCAGGAAAGCTGGGCCAGGATTTCTGAACTTTCTGGGTTGTCATATTTCAAGTGTGATAAAAAGAAAACGTTTTGCTCCCAGTGGTCCCATGCCCAAAGAAATAAGTCTAAGAAGGAAATGGAAACGGGTTATTTTATGTTTAGATTATATTTGCTTAAATATTTATTTGTTGGAAAATGGGGAACAGAAATACCTGCACTATCATGCCAAAAATCTTTAGATGGTGAAAGGAACTGAGCTTCAGGGAGCTGGATCAGTTATGTGTGGACTCACTCCTGGAAGTTACCTACATTCTGAACTCCACTCCCTCCCCACTCCCTGGAAAGAAATAAAGGGGACCCTTAACCCTTCTAGGGAAAGCAAAGGATCCATTCAACGTTGAGTTCTTTAAAAATATATTTTCACATGTGCTTGTTTTCCAGCACAGTGCTTATATACAGTTCTGGGTGATTAAAGGAAAGGGGAAAAAAGAAACAAATGGTTCAACATTTTCCTTCTGGGGAAAAAAAACAAAACCTCAGTGCTCTGGGCCATCAGATAATGACTCAGATACTGAATTTTCTGTTCCAACTGGATTCCAAATAGCTCCCAAATCTGCATAGCAGGATTTCATAGGAATTGGTGTTCTGGCCTATATGGGGGAGGGTTTGTGCACTTGGCAACAGTGGGAAGGTAAGGAAGTATTGCTTTAAAAAAGAAACTAATTGAATCTAGAAGTGTACAAAAGTTGGTCTTAGGGAGTTTTCCCCCTGAAATTTTGATTTAAGAAAAAAAAAAAAAAAAAACCCTAAGGAAGTTTTTCTCAATCCACTAATTAGAAGCAGAAATTACAAAAGTACAAAAGTTTTCAGACCCTCTTCTTTGCCTTGAGAATAGTGCTTTTAAAAAAAAATCAGTCTTGAACAACAGGAGAGATGTTCTTTGGTCATTTTTTTTTTTTTTTTTTTTTTTATGTCATGCTTGGGAAGAGTTTAAAGCTCATTTTTCTAAAAATGTTGACCCTTAAGGATAAGGGGGAAAGAGTCAAAGGTAATGTTTAGAGTTCGTATACTCAGATGAAACAAGTATTCAAAAGTTTGAACCCCAAAGCCTCCAAAACAGAAAAGGTTCTGAAAAAGAAACCCCTATTTGCAGCTACTAAAAAGTGACCCAAGTGGGAAAGCAGAAGGGGTAATCTGAAAACTTAAGATCCATAATGAAGTTATTTTTTTCCAGTGCTTCAGAATGCTTTGAAAGCTTTTAGTGGTAATTCTTAAAATACACTTAAGTGAAGAGGGAAAAAGAGGCGTGTTCTTTGGTCCTGTGTCTCCTGAGATCTTAGGGCAGGTATTCACTGGAGTCCCTAGGCTAAAATTCCGCTTTCTCTAAAGTATCTTCCAAGCCTTGGTCTTTTGTATTAGACCCTGGGGACAGCTCTTTGTTCCTCCTTGGGGTGAGCCTGGCTCTCAGACTTGCACATGGCAATACTTGAATATCTCCACGTCGGGATATTAAAGATGGATATTCCTGCATTATTCGCATCATTGTTTCTATGACAAAAAGCACAGAGTTCATACATAGTCAAGACGTCTTTTTTCTGATGCCCCACGTTGAGAAGCTGAAAAGGTATTTTACTGAAGTTCGGCTAAATTACAGAATCAGGTTCATCCAGAGGACAAATTTTCTATTCGATTAGCTGTATTTCAGGCGGGAGTACTGACCTCTAAACCCTTAACCTTTTGGACTCTAACTACCCTTCTTTCTTCCCCCTTCAACGTGGAGAGCAGTCTTTGGATGTAGCATTTGAAAAGAGCTGCTATCCTTAGGCAAGTTGGAGAGTTGCTAAAATTCTTTCCAAAAACCCTAATCTCTGCATGCATTGAACCTTCTCCCTGGGAGAAGAAAAAAGTATATGTTTTCATAACATCTAACTACAAAGACATTATGGAGAGATTATCCTGTAGATTTTCCTTTCCCAAAAAGTTCTGGTTGCTCACCTAACTTCGGACCAAATGCCACACTACTTTTCCCCTTTTCCCTGTCTCAAAGGAAAGTCAAGTGGCATGTTTTCCTGAAGAAAACCTCAGATCCTTCTCAAACATAGTCCCACTACTTTGGAAAGTAACTTCATCCAGAAACAACTTCTTTGTTTATAAGTCTCAGCTCTCCTTCTCAGCTTCGAAGAGATTGTCTTTTGAAATGTTAATGGAGCCTGGATGGCCCAGAGGGCAGCTTCCAGCCCTGATGTCCCACTGGAACCCCAGTATCCATTTGGGCCCACAGGAGTGGGCCAGGAAAAGGGCAGGGCCCTCCAACCACCTAGGACAGGAAAGGAAATCACTTTCCATCTGGGAATATGCTCTGGAGAAAGCTAGATGTGGAAAGGCTCCAGAGCCCATTTGCTATTATTTATTTCCAGTTTGTTCCCCCCATATATGGGCCTGCAGTATTTGCTTTTGTGGTGTTACTTTTTTAAACCTGTGTTGGGGTCATGACAGGGGGAGGTGAAGTGTTTGCTGAGGACACTGCTCCTCAGACTCCCATCTCACTTTGTCCATTGCAGCCTTTTGTTGTGAGATGACATTGTCAGTCAGCCCCATGGAGTCTGTTCACACGAGATGCTTTTTAAATAGAATTGACCAATGTTTTGCTGCCACTGATTAAAGTATTATTTATACTAATTGTTGCCTGTAGTTTTGATGTAATCCATTGATCTATATTTGAAATAATAAAAGGTGTAGCAAAACCTCCCTCATGTTTGGTGCCTTGACAGAAGCATTCTTTAAGTCTTCTAAAAGCTAACATTGAATATAAACAACTTACTATTTTCTGCAAAAAATTAGCACCAATTTTTACTTGGTGCCTAAGGTGTGATGGTTAAGGAATACAAGGCTTAGCAATTGTTATTACCCTCTCCCAGTATACACACACTCCCAATTTGGTCACCATTATTTTGGGAGCATTGAAAAGTCTGGGGTTGAATTCAAGTTGCAGGGTGTTGGGCATTATTTGTTGAAAGAAAAAGAAGTAACCGCCTGGGCTAACAGGGGGCACCACGCTGGCTTTCTGCTTGGTGCAGGCCAGCCCCAAACCCCTTCAGTCTAGGAGCTCTCAGAGGAAGACTTTGTGATTTGTATGAGAAACCTTCCGGCTGCCCTGACGCTGGGAGAGAGTGTTGGTCCTGGGCTGAGCTGAGGCTGTCTTGTAGCTGCTCAGATCTGACCCGGCTGTCCTCCAGTCTTGGGCTCCTTTTACTTTTCTGGTGCTGCTCAGCCCCACCTGGGGCCTTCAGCACCTGCCCCTCCTTCTCAGCACCCCTCCGCCCCTCAGACAACAATAAACACTCCCCACTATAAAAAGTACTGTGCACTATTTTTATCGCCAGGGCTTTTCCTCATCTTGGTCTTGGTCTTGAAAAGGGGGCCAAGACAGAAGTCCCAAAATAGATGGGGGTCTTAATAGAGACAGGAAATGAATAGAATGCATAAAATCAGACATGTGTCCTTAATGTATGGAAGGGCTTGCTCCAGACGCGTGGACATGTGTATTTATAAGTGTGCAGACAGAAGTTTAAATATTCAGACACATTTTATGATTGTCCTCTGCCCGTCTTCTGGTTAATGGCTCCTCCTGTGCCCACCAATACATCAATACCGTTGTGTGTATTGAATCACCGGCAGGGACGAGAAGGAAGCGAGTCCATAGCCGAGCCCGCCGAGTACAGTACAGTAAATCGGGACCCTCGGCAGACGGCGCTTCCCGCCCGCCCGCCATGTTGGGGAGCCCTCCCTGCCCCCCGCGCCGGGCTGGGCGGCCGGGGCTCGCTGGCAGCCGGGGGAGGGCCTTTCATAACCCGGAGAATTTTCAAAGTGCAAGGAAGATGATAAGAATAGATTTCTACAAGTCCCGACCACGTGATTGGCGAAATAATTAATTCAGCACGTCCCTTAAGAAACAAGGAGTCGTCATTAATCTGCCACGCAAAGGGCTCTCTCCGACTTGGAAAGTGCAGGGATCCCAAGAATATCACCCGCCGAGGGGGGCCACGCGGCGCCCCCCGGCCCTCCACCCCCGGCCCCCGGCGGCGGGCGCGGGAGCGCGGCCGGCAGGTAAATATTTTGGCGACTTTTATTTCATCAGATTTAAATCCTTAATGAACTTAGCTGTCAGGGCCGCTGACAAATAGTTCCCTTTGCTTCCTGATTTGGAACCGCGCGCCGGCGAGAAGTTGTTAGTGGCTTGGATGGTGACCCTTGGTTCAGCAAAGCTTTGCACTTATGAAAAATTACTGAGAGCGGCCGAGTGTGTGTGTGTGTGTGTGTGTGTGTGTGTGTGTGTGTGTGTGTGTCAGAGAGAGAGAGAGGATGTGAGGGTGTGCAAGGGGCGAGGGTGCGAGAGGTGAGGGGAGAGGGTGCGCACAGGCTGCTCGGAGACAACAAGAGTTGTAAAAAACCGGCCCGGCTGGGGACACGCCTGGCGCACGCGGGCTAAGGTTGCCCGGTCGCCTGTGTCTACCGGGAACAATGGTCGCTGTCACGGCATCTGCTGCCTATTCTTAAACTGGCGAGAAAAGGCCCCGGCCCTCTTTTCAAGCGAGGGTCGTAAATTTTTCTTTGCGTCATAATAGAAGGCTATAAAATTGAGTTGAAATTTTACCCCAGGCAGGTTTTAACCAACAGATAATGATTTCCGAGTTGCTTCTCCCACTCTCCCCTCTCTTCACCTAAGCTCTGCAGCTTCTGTCACCCCATAGCGGAGTTTCTTCTTATTTTCCCTGTATTTTTGTATTTTTACTTTTTTTTTTTTAAGATCTAAAATAAAAGAAAAAGGAAGCTTGGGTGTCAGAGCGCCGGGACAGGGGCGCCTCTAAGAAAGGGATATGCGGGGGAGGCCCGGGTGAACCGCAAAAGGCCATTTCTCTCGTTTGCTCCCATTTCAGCCTCCCCCCCTCCAAATTTGAAGTCCTAAAACCCACTCTGCTTCCGTCACACCTCACCCCTAGCTTGCTGGGGACTTGGGCCGGGGGACAGCAGCAAACATTCTCTTCCTTCAACTCTCAGATCTGACCTGTGTGTCCCAGAGAACAGTCTCTTTATTCTCCGTCTTCCCTCGTGAGACGCCTCCATGGGCTTTGAGGGTGATTTCAGCAAGCTGGGACAAGCTGTCTGTGGTGGCTGTTTTGCGACTGTATGTATTTTCATTTCTTTTTTGGTGTGTGTATATTTTCCCGTCAGGAAAGAAACAAAGTTTCCTCCGTTATGAATTATACATTCAAACAATAACACATTAATTCAATTATTCAAAGATGACAAATGTTTATGTGCTTAGCAAGTGACTCCAGCGCAGATTCCGGGCGCTTTCTCTGAGCTGCTTGCATTTTTCTCAATGAGAATGGTCTCCCCTCCCACCCCCACCCACTTCAACCCACCCAGACATCCCCTTGTAAGGCCCAGAAAGAAACCCAGAAAAAGCCTCCCCGGCCCGGCTGGCAGCCCGGCAGCCAACAGCCTCCCAAAGCCTGGGCTTGGCGGGCACCGGCCCGGGCTATTTTATCAGTGTGACAATTGCCCGAGTTGGTGTGATAAATCATCGTAAGTAATTCCTGAAAGGGTGTGAGGCTGTTGGGGGCCGGGCGAGGACTGTAAATCTTTCCGGTTTATTGCTCTATGAACATATGCTCCGATTGAAGAAGGCTTAGATCCTTTCCTGGAGACAAATTCCCGCAAAGCAACCCCCCTCTTTGGCTGGGGATTAACACTTGCCGCGGGCCTCGGGCTTGGCCCCTGGCGGGAGGTTTGGGGGCGGGGTCCTCCGAGTAGGAATGGAGTGGGACACCCACGGTCGGGCTGGGAGAGGCACCCCGAGAGGGTCTCCGCCCTGGTCGGGACAGGTGAACAAAAGGAGGGGCTCGCCAACAGGCCTGGAGGCTCGGTCCCTGACTCGTCCTCAGGGACATCCCAGAGCCTCTGGGATAGGGATTGGGAGGACCTTCTCCCTTGTTCCTGTGCTCATCTACTGCTTCTGGGCACTTTCGCTTGTCTGAGACCTTCTAAGCAGCTACTGGGGATCAGCTCCGTGGCTGATGCCGCTGAGAAGCAACATTGGCAATGAAAGTCCCTTTCGGAGATGGGGTGAAGAGCTTTTCTTAGTGAGGGATCTGTGGTGGGGATCCAGCGGGGTGAGATCCGTGGAAGCTAGCTACAATCCAGGAGATAGAGACTGGAGGCTGGCCGCTGGCCCAGATGTGCTTAATTCTTCTTCCCACATGCAGAATGGGTACGGTGAATTCCACCCAACCTCTTGGTGCACGGTGGGATCCTATTATGATTTAATATTTATAAAATAGAAGTTTCCTTGTCCCCCAGGTAAACCCAGCAGGGACTAATTCCGCAAACCCCTTTGCCTTCCTAGAGGCACCGCAGGAAGCGGGAAGTCGCGGCCTGGCTGTCGCTGGGCCTGCGGGATCCCGTTGGCCCCGCTCAGATCTGGAGATGCACAAGTCACCGAGGGCTGCGGCTCAGCTCTTAGGCGACTCTGGCCTCGAAGGACCCGGGGGGGGGGGGGTACTCAGGGTGCAGAGAGGCTCCTGGCGGTCTGCTAGGGGACTTTTCTGGCTCAGTAGCGGCGGCTTGCCGGCGAGTCCGCAGAACGAGCCCAGGTCCCAAGGAATAGTAGTGGTAGCAAGGTTCCCCGAGGTGACCCGCCAGGGCTGAGAGTCAGCGAATCCCACAGCCTGTGCTGTGCCACAACTTTCAGTGCCTCACCAAGGCATTGGAAAGATACGAGCGTCCTCCTAGGAGGCCGGGGAGCGTCTTGCCCCGGTGCATTTGGATGCGGAATACCGGGCACGGCGATCGGGGAGCTAAGGGAGCAGTAAACATGCTGTTTCACAGCCCTTTCCATACACGCCTCTAAGGAAGGTAGCTTTTAAAATTTCCAACCCCAGAACTAGTCTGGCGGAAGGCCGGACCAGGGTCATTTGCCGATGCGGGGAGAGACTAAGTCCCCATCCCATTGCATGCCGCCAGGCTGTGACCCGATAAGTCCCAAGCTGAGAGACGGAGACTTTCCCTCCGTCCCACACCCACCCGAGTCTACCCCTAGGAAGGCGCCTGGGTCCCACGCCTCTAGCGCCCCTCCTCCTAGCCCCCAGGCCCGGCTGCGCTCCGGGGCTGGATGGCGTGAAAGTTTCAGCCTCAATCAGTACAATCTTCCCTTGGGGTCACGTGAACAAATATGCTCACATTTGAAGGCAGCGTCTGTATTTCCCGACTATGAGGGGGTTTCCGGGGCTCTCTCCAAATCCAGAAAGGACTACGTTCGGAAAGCAAAACACACCCTGAGCTCTGGGGGGCCTGGGAGGGCTGGGCAGGAACATAGGAGTGGGTGGGGGTGCGAGTGGCCGCTGCTTGGGCCTGAGAGCTGACCGGCCGGCGGGTGGACGGGCCGGAGCGCAGCGCAGGCGAAGCCAGCTCGGGGACTACGAACTCGTTCCTCCTGCGTTTATTGGTAGTTGAACCTCAGACTGGTTCCGTTCTACCGGGAATTCCGTGAGCTCGGGTATATGGCCGCGTCTGTGAGCGCGCAAGAGGAGGGTTGGGACAGTGCTGTCTGCAGACAAAGGGGGAAGGCTAGCTCTGCCCCCCACTGGCGCCCAGTCTGAGGCCGAGGACACCAGGTTTATGATAAATTGGGATACAGGTAAGCAATTGCATGACAAAATGGAAATCTTTGGGAACGGGGCTGCTTGCTGCCCTGAGCGGGATACTAAATATGATTTATTTTGTGTAATCTGTGATCTTGATTATTGCCAATTGGTGAGGCAGCCTGCGTAGACCTAGATACACTTCTACATATACATCGAGGACGGTGATTAATCGTAAGGAGGTGAGCTTTGTGGGGACGTTCCCCGCCTACCAAAAGGTTAGGAGGACACTACCATGCAAGGCTTGGAGGGTGGCTGACAGTATTGGGGGCTGTGGAGGCAGTTTGAGGAGGGGGTTCGGTTAGGGGGTTGGGGGCTGGAGTTAGTATTTTGAGGGTAACGGGCAGTTATGAGAATGGGCTGAAAATGAAATGAATAAAAAGAAACTTTTTTTTTACACTGTCACTGCCAAAGTAAGATGGAGCATCATATTAATTCTGTGTCTTGGGCTGCCGGGCTGGGTGCAGGCGGGTTGATTTATATGTATTTAAAATAAACTCAGTGGCCAGCCAGCCAGCTCCCTGCATTGTTCTGGGATCAAGCTCCACATACTCATTCTTTGCCTCTTGCTGTTGGCTTAGTATTTTTCCCCTCTTGGGAGTAAAATGCTCCTGAGCTTATCCTGGAAAATTTAAAAGAACCCCCAAACTACCCTGAAGAGTTTGGGAGGCGTCTCCACTCCCTTCTTACAAATCTAGGGGTTTGACTGAAGAGAAAAGGTTTAGTGTTTCTGGGTCTTTCTCCCCAGTGAACCCTGAGTGAAAGCTAAATCATATATTGAATCCCACATCCCACCCATCCTTTTGTTTCCTTGTTTCCTGAGACTTCTTGCTGGGGGAGGACAGGACAACCCATCCCAAGTCTTTCCTTGCCAAGGCCAGAGTGAGTTGCTTCATGAGATCCAGTGATCGACTGTGTGCTCTTGAGAAGGCCACTGAGCCAAACCAGACTGAACCTTATGGGGAAGGGATCCCCAAAGCAAGGAGCACTCCCAAAGTCTATGTTGGGACAGGTCCATTGGCAAGACTGATTTTTCAGGGGCCTCACCATCGAAGGAGAGCAGTAAAGTTGTTTTGTCAATTGCCTGAGCTTGGGTCCATCAGAACTTAAAGTCGGTGAACATTTTTCTTCGTTCACTGCCTCGGAGCTGCAAGCCTGCCAGCTTAGTCAGCTGAATCCAATTACTGCTAGCAGCATTTCATTTGGCCCCATGGAGCACTCACTTATAACTTCCCCGAAATTTTCAATAATCCCCACCAAGGCTCCACACTGGCCCTATCCTAAAGAGTTTTCTGGGAGTGCTGCTGGGGGGTGGGTATGGGGCCCAGGGCTTCCTGGAGTAGCTTTTGGTTGACAACTGGAGGACAGGATTCCCTCCCGTTCTCCAAGTTTCTGGCTATGGACAAGGTATTACAACTGGTGGCCCAGAGCCAGCTGGGTTAAGCTGGCGACTTGGGGCACGACAGAAGCTAAAATTGGGTCAACGCTGGGTGGTAAGTGGGCATGGGAAGAAGCGAGGAGAAGGAGCTGGGGGTTCCTCTGGTGCCTCAACTTTCACCAAGTTAGTGTCTTCTTTCCTTTCCCCTTCCCAAGTCTCCTGGCTCGGAGCTCAGAGCACACCGGCGCATCCCAGAATACCCAGGCTCAAACTTACCCTGTTCCGCGGCAGCTGGAAAACAAAATCTAGCTAGAGGCGTTGGGGGATCACCGCCCTAGGTGGCCTCCCAACTTGGCTCTTCTGAGGGGACGCTACTACTTCTAAAGAAACCTTTTTTCAAAAATAAATAAAAAATAATCAAGCGTCAAGAGTTGACGTCCGCCCACGTGAATGTATTATATAAAGCAGCTCCGGGACCAGCCGGCTTGAGAGCCCTGGTACTTTGCGCCTCCGCCTCGGCTCCCTGAGGGCCCTGCCCAGCCGAAGGAACTGGGGGCGGGGGTGGGGGTGCGATCCAGTGACTTGTGCCCCTGGGCCCGGGTCGTCTGGGAAGCTGAAGCCGGGGCGCGAAGTTAGGAGCCCTACCGGGCTGGGATCTCTCCGAGGCGCTTCCGTTGGGTGTTCATTAAGGGGTGAGTTATTGCGGTGCGAGCCAAAGGTCACTTCAAAGGCTTATGGCTTCGCGCTCTGGTCTTTAGAAGCGCCCTGTACGCTTTGTGTGTGGGGTTTTCCCGGGTGCAGTTTAGTGTTTGCAAGCTACTGAGTCGACAAATTGCACAGGGTAAATGCAAAAGGAAGACTGCGTCTCTCTCCTTTCACCTGACTGGGGGCCAGCACCCGCTGAGCAGCGGCGGTGGTGGGTAACCTGCTCTTGTGTTGAGGGTGGAGGTAGAAAAAATATTTGTATCTTTGGCGGTTTGCAGCCTAATCCCAACACCGGAGTGAGCAGCCCAGGCCAAGCATGTGGTGGGTACTTGATGGGAAAATGTCTGGGAGATCATCTGAGATAAAGATAAAATGTACAAAGTGGGAAATACTGCCCAGCTCCCTCTTTAGTAGGGTTCTATAGTGTAGCCCCTGATTAGGATGCTCCCAGATAATCTGCATAATTACCCTCCTTTCCTGTTGTCCTAAACTGTAGCCTTCCTGCCCCCCTCCATGGTTCTGCACAGTCCTCTTCTGCTCCTTAGAGGGTTTGGCTTGGTCTCTGGGTTTGGGAGCAGGAGCATTTAGCTTGGTGGGGGCAAGAGGAGAGCTGACTACTTCCCCACCACTACATGGCACACCTCTGACCCACTAGGCTCACCCTCTGCCAGAGGGTCTGGCACTTTCCTCAGGTCCAAGCTGTCCCCCATTCAGCCAAGGACTTTGGTGTTTAAGGCCTCTAGCTCCCCAGAAGCCAACAGAGTCTTCTTTCTGCTGGGGAAAAGGCTTCAGGAATGGCTGCAGGCACCACATACAATAGTCACATTGATTATGGCACTTTTAAAGGGGGTAAAGCTTCTCCACGTGTGTTTGTAAGAAAGAAACGGCTGCTATTGAGTTTTCCATTTTGTTCCAGATCCGCGTCCACAGAATATCAAAAGAAACCGAAGAGCCTACAAAAAGAGTTAGAAACAAAATTCAAGAAAACACACATACAAATTTGTGGTGAGTGAGGATGATTTAAAAAAACAATTTCCACTACATTTTCATTTTTCCTGCAACTCAAGGTAGCCATCTCAGGATTCATACATCAAGACATAAAACAAAGGGCAGCTTTGAAGTGGATCACCTCAGTGTGAACTGCCGCCTGTTACATGATAACTGATCATCAGCCTTCAAATTTATGGCACTTTAATGGGATGAGCACAGTGCCTTAAATGCAGGGCATAGTACAGTATTAAGTTATCCGGGTTATATAAGAGTGATTTAGAATGTGCATCCCATAGTACAGAAGAGACTTGGGCTGAAAGAGAGGGAGAACTTGGACAAAATAAACAAACCCACTTCTGAGCAAACCTGAAAAGGAGTAGTTTCAAAAAACCTGAAGTGGCCACGCCATCAGGGAGAGGAGAATCTTTGCTCGGTTCCAGTGAATTTGACAGGGATGTCCATCAAGAGATCCATGGGCTTCTGAGGCCCTAGGATAGGCAAAGAAGGGAGAAAAGCCGAGGCATCTCGAATCTTAGAGACTTTTGATCGAAACTGACTCAACCAGCACACCATCGCCTCCTCCTTCTCTTTCAGCTTGCACGGACTGAGGGTCCCGTCCGTGATTTACTAGGTGCAACACGAGACAAAACCCAGCGACTGTCATACCCTCCTTTCTCAAGCCTCCCCCTCCCCAGGCCTTCCCATGGCAACCGCGAGCGAGCGAGTGCCGGCAGGCCTCTGCGAGTCGGTGGTGCCTCCCGGTGTCCGAGGCCATGGCGGGCAGCAGGTCTTTGGTCCTCTGCGAAGCTGCGCGTCCATCCCGCCTCTGGCCGAGGAGCAGAGCTGCTCTCAATGGCGGGCGCCGGCTACTTTATATAATCCCGCTGCTCGTAGGATGCATGAGCGGGAAAAGTGCGGAGTAGGGAATTCTTTTGCTGCGCTGCCTCCTACGCGGAGCCTGCTTTCCACTTCTGAAAAGTGCCGGGCCTTGGGAAGTGTTTTTCTTTTCATTCCTTACTGAAGCGTTTACTGCCGCCGTGGTCGCAGTCATAAATTTTGTTACAAACCACAATGACAGGTGCATTGATATGCACCGTGAGAGCTCCAGCTGCTTAATAACCCCGTCCCCTGGCCGCTGTGAGCGCCTTTTATTTATTCGGTATCATATTAGGTATTGATCCTGGGCAGAATTAAGTGCACTGAGCAAGTATCGGGGCTCTGCTGCTTTGGAGTAGCGGCGGAAACTGCAGGACAGCGCAGCCAGGGAGAGGGTGATGGTGGCTTCGAGGACGCCATTCTTCTGGCTGGCGACAGTTTGGCCTTGCGTTCCAGGCCTACGGTTAGGCCTCCAAACTGAGTTGAGCAATTTTCATGGACCTGGAGAAAGGACTCGCCAGACCTATTTGGCGCCTCTTTCCCAAAAGGGACTGGGGATTGAGCGGGAAGGGATTGGGGCGGCTGCACGGTCCCATTCCTCGGGCTGGGGGAGGGGTGGAGAAGAGAAGGATGAGGAAGAGGGAGAGGAAAGGACAACTGAGGAAAAAAGACCAAACACTGCTCGTCCGCCCCTCCCCCCGGGGGGCTTGTCTTTACCCCAAGGCATTTGGGTCTTAGATCCCAAATGAGCAAAGGTACCAAAGGGCGAGAAAAGAAAGCCTTTAAAAAAGGGCTGAGGAGGGGTGATGGAAAAGATGAGCCACTGAACAGTTGACCATTGTCCAAGTGATTTATGACCCGTTCCTGCTTTTTAGGTTCAAGCAAAGTTCACAAGGAGTAGTGATTTCTGGAAAGAAATAAGCCCTTTTACCAGTTTCATAACAATAATCTCAGGTTTTGCTTTAGGAGAGGGGACTTCTTTGGGACACTGCACAGTCTTCTCCAGTAAGAACAGCACAACTTGCACCCTTACATGTGGGAAATGGACATAAGGTAGTGAATCATGTAAACAGTTAGGAGAACAGACTATGGTTACTCAGGAAGCTACCCAGGGTTTGTACTTCTGAGGTCTGTACACAGAGCTCACTCCAGGAATATGCCACAGGAACAAATATGGACATAGTTTTCTACCCACAGACCTACTCGGTTTATAAAGAGCTGTTTTGATGTGACTGCCCTACCTAGTAAGGCAAACTTGGTCAACTTTGGAGGCAGGAGGGGGATGTTTTGTTTCCACAGTTGTCAGTGGAATGACAGAAGCAGCAACAAGTTCTGGTGGTGTTTGATGTGACCATTTAGACTTCCAGAGGGTAAGACTGGAAGCAGAATCCCAGAAAAGTCCTGAAATTTAACCAATCTATTCTTTTGGCCTGGGGGCAAACACATGAAAATATTAGTCACAGGATGAGGAGTTAGCATCCATTTGATATTCAGTAACTTTAATGTAGAATAAGAAAATTAATCAAAAGAATTAAGTCTAGCTTTGTTAAATAGATAGCTTAACTGCACACATTTACAAACACTAATGGAAACAATTCCTACAACAGTTATGTCTTAGTGTTTTAGAATCCCATTGAGAAAGACCTGTCTCACACCAAGATAAATGACATATTCATTTATATTCTAAAACAAAATTGGGGGGGGGGACAATACTACTTTAAAAAGCTAATTTGAAGAACTTTTTAAATTGGTTAGGCTTTTTGGTGAAAGCAGATGGAAAAATGAGTGCTGGAGAAGTGATGTTTATAGCTATGGTCAAACTCATTCAGCCAGATGAGCTGTCTACATAATGTGTTTCATCACGATGATCATGATGGAAACCAGGGAGAGTTTCTGGAAAGTTGTCTGAAAGATGAGATCAAGAATTAAGACCAGGGAGCTGACCTGTGAGTTTTCTTTATCAAACAGACAAAAGTAATTGAATGGTATTAGTTATACTTTAACTCCTTAGGAGTCTTTCAAGAAGAAGGGAGAAGGGTCTAGGAGAGAAATCCCCCATCAAAAGTCAGGAGATACAAAAGGGGTAGACTTTTTCTCGTTTTGTTTTTTCCCTTCTTCTTCTAATTCTGGGTCCATTCAATTCTGTCAGAAGAGGTTCTCTTATTGCTTGTGGACTGGGCAGAAGGTGGGTGGAATAGATAATCCAGAGCAGAGGTCAATAATATCTATTTATAGAATAGATCCTGGGTAAATATGATAAAGTTATAATATAAATTATTCTCCATTTACCCATGCTGCATTCATTTCAAATTCTAAAACCTTTTACCCATTTCTATGGCATCCCTTTAACAGTAGTAGGAACACACAATAACAGGTCTAGAAAAATGTAGATGAAAGGAGGAAGTATTTTTTAGCCTCACATTAAGTCTCAAGTCTTTAAGTGCTCTTCTTGATTTTTTTTCTTCTAGTTTTCTACATTGTAGATCTCACAGACCTGACCCACAGAATTAACTGGGGTGAATTGTCACCCTGTCATGAAAAAGTGAATTATCTGGTCTTCATGAAAGATGTGGGGACTTGAAACTAGGTAGGTAAGATACTTTGGGGGGGGGGCTCTGGCAGTTCTGAGTGGGTTATAGGGCTTTCTTTTGTGCATTAAAACACTAGGATTATAGGGTACGGGTGTTCAGTGATTTAGCCCTGATTAGCATGCAGAAGGTCCGGGTTTAATTCCTAGCACCAAATATAAAACACAAAAATTACCCAATGTTTCACTGATTGACTCACCCATTCATTCACTCATTCATTCAACAAGCATTTATTGTGGTTAGGCATATACAAGGCATAGGGATGATGTTAGAAACATATAGATAAATGAGACACAATTCCCTGCCTGCAAGAGGTTCACAAATTAGGTTTCAATGAGACAGTAAAATGTATGAGACCATAGGTGCATTTTCATGAAGGTTCAAAGGCTGAATTGACAGTCTTGAAGAAAGAAAATTGTATCTGGGGGTGGGAGGAAAGCCCTTTCCTAGGTTAGATTGAGCTAAAGTGAAGAAAAGGTCTTTCTTACATTTAGGTGAAAACTCCTTTAGAATTTCCAGGGCTCAAATAAGTAAATCCCAGATTTAGAACCTTACCCATCCCTACAACATGAAGTGGGTGGGAAGCAGAGAGCCTGGGCTAGTTCTTCTATATTGACTGGTCTTGCCAATGACAGTTCTTCTGGGGCCTCTCACTTTTCTTCTTGTCAGGTCACCTGGAGTCTGGGGCCTGGTCCAGCTCTCTCAGGATTCAGCAGACACTGGAGGTGGTGGCCAAAGACACAGTGGTAGTCAATGTATTTGAGGCAGGGGTCAGCAGGCCTGGAGCTTCCTGAGTGCACCATGCAGAAGGCTGCATACTATGAAAACCCAGGACTCTTCAGCGGCTATGGCTACAGCAAAGCACAGACACTTATGGCTACAGCAACCCTCATCAGCCCTACCACCCCCTACTGCTGGCACAACTCCCTGACACTGATTATCCAGGTTCTGGCCTGCTCCATCCAGAACTCTGCACCTCTGCGAGCCCCAGGCCACAAGGGGGCTGAACTCAATGGCAGCTGCATGCGACCTGGCACTGGGAACAGTCAGAGTGGGGGGTGGCAGCAGCCAGCCTCCTGTCTGAACTCAGAGCAGCAGCCAACCACAGGCCCCCACCCCCACCACCCACCCTGCCCCCTTCTTCACCCACCAATCCTGGAGGAGGAGTTCCTGCCAGAAGGCCAAGGGTGGGCCCAATGCTTCTAGTTCCTCAGCCACCATCAGCAAGCAGATCTTCCCCTGGATGAAAGAGTCTCGACAGAACTCCAAGCAGAAGAACAGCTGTACCACTGCAGGTAGCTCTCTGAGGGGGCCATCCCTGGACCAGGTCCCCTGTAGACTGGCCCCAGGAAGCCCCAATCACCCAGGAACCAAGAAACTCAGAACTTTAAATGTAACCTTGGAGGACAATACAGAAATGTCCTATTCTTTTAGTGTTTCTGATTGGGGTCATACCCTTGCAGTGACAAGGTTCTCACTTCCACGCTGGGCTGCTAGTGCAATTGCTGGACAGGTCTCCTATTTACAAATAAGAACTTTTCCTTATACTGACATATTATCTGCTTTCTTGGGCTCCTGGTCATAACTCAGCCCCCATCCACCTCCATCGAGCAGCTCTTCAAATTTTGAAGACAGAGCCTGGTGCAGCAGCACATGCCTGAGTTTCCAGCTACTGGGGAGGCTGAGGCAGGAGAATCACTTGAGTCCAAGGAGTTTTGAGGCCAGCCTGTGCAACAGTGAGACCCTGTCTCAAATTTAAAAAGGAAGGAAGGGCTAGGCATGTTGGCACTGTAATCCCAGTGATTTGGGAGAACCAGGCAGGAGGATTGAGAGTTCAAAGCCAGCCTCATGGGCTGGGTACACAGCTCAATTGGTAGAGTGCTTACCTCACATGCACAAGGCCTTGGGTTCAATCCCCAGCACCACCTAAATAAATAAATAAATAAATAAATAAATAAATAAATAAATAAATAAATAAAATAAAAATAAAAAGCCAGCCTCAGCAACTTAGCAAGGCCCTAAGCAACTTAGTAAGATCCTGCCTCAAAATAAAAAGCATTGGTAATGTAGCTCAGTGGTTAAGCACCTCTGGGTTCAATCCCTTGTACCAAAAAAGAAAATGAAAAATTGAAGACAGGTAATATGATTCCTAAGCCCTGGTGTTTATGTAGCCCATATCCTATGAACCCTACTCCTTTAAATTAATAAGAGTTAAAGTCTAAGGAGTGTTCTATTAAGAACCATACAAATACTTTACAAGCATTATCTAATTTAATTTTTCAAAGAATCCTTTGAAGTAGGTATGTGGTAACATTCTCATTTGCTAGATAAAGAAATCATTAGAGACAATATGCAAATAGCCCAAGATTACAAAACTGTAAAGTGGTGGATTTGAATCCAGCCTAACATCAAGGCTACAAGCCAAGGAGACTCTATTTGGCTCACTCCAGTCCAATTCTCCTATTCCAGCAAATCCATAATGGGGAAGTGCATGTCCTGGGGTGGGGGAGGATTTTGGGGGGATCAGGAGCAGCCTTGGATTTCACTCCTTGAAAGGGAAGACTCAAGAATTAAGAAGGTTTTCTCTAGGTCCATCCAGGGCATGTAGGAGATGGGCATGGCCAGGAACTCTGACAGCTGCTACTTTTCTCTGTGCAGACCGGTTGGTTCTTGAAATGTTCTGGTCTTGTGTTCTCCAACAGGGTTTATTTTTAAGACATATGAACATGCTTCCAGGTCCAGGGCTAGTTTGAACCCTGGGATGTGGCTTGTTATCAGGTCTCTGGTTGGTCGGCTGCTCTCTAGGGCTGCTGCTGCTAGGGGGAAGGTGTCTTCCTGCCTGTAAGCTCCTTCTTCTGCTCCTCCCTCCTCAGCTCAGGCTCAGGCTCAGGCCCTCCCTCCCTGGAGAAATTCATTTGTCTTCCCAGTGAGGGAGAAGACAAGCAGCTGAGAGGTGGCAGGGGTGGTGGAAGCCAGTGTCCAGGCACTGCACCTAGCACTGCCATGCTCAAAATGCTTCCAGCTTGGTCTTGGGACCTCTAAAACTCCAGAGCGGTACATTAGTTCTTTTGGGGGGTGAGATTATCACCTCCTTATCTCTGGTGCTGCTAGGCTACAGGTGAGGTACTAAGGTCCCTACTACCGTTATTTACTCCCGCAGGGTGCTTTGCCCAGGAGCCAGCCTCTAAGGAAGACAGGCTGGAGCTCCCCTCACCCACCCCCAGCAGCAGAGGATGGGAGGAGTGTTAAAAGAAGTCTGGTCTTTCTTTAGCCTTTCTTCAACAGGGGTGGGGGGTAGACCTTACCAGCTGCTCCTAGTCTCTCATTAAAGTCCTTCATGGCCTTTGGGTGGAGATGAGATGATGGGTTAGGATGGAGTGGAAAGGGGAGGGCATAGTGAATAGGACCCTCAGAAGGGCAGATGCAGGTTTCAGGTGCGGCTGATAGGTAGTCCGGGGTAGGGGAAAGCGAGCTCCCCCTTGGAATCTCTCTGCTCACAGCGCTTTCTTCGCCCCAGGACTGAAAGTGAGGAAGTGTGGAGGAAAAATGAAAGCCAGGGAAGCACCCCTCTCCATGCCTGAGGGTCCTCACCCCCTCGCTCAGCTCCCACTCTCTTTCCCTCCCTTGTCTAGGAGAGAGCTGCGAGGACAGAGCCGCCCGGCCCGGCGTCCAAGCGGGTGCGCACGGCTTTATACTAGTGCGCAGCTGTGGAGTTGGAAAAGGATTCCACTTTCAACCGCTACTTGTGCCGGCCACGTCGCGTGGAGATGGCCAACCTGCTGAATCTCACCGAACGCCAGATCAAGATCTGGGTCCAGAGAACGGGCCGCATGAAGTACCAAGAAGGGAGCCAGAAGGCCAAGGCATCCTGCACTCCGCCGGCCGGCCAGTCCCCGGAGCGCAGCCCGCCTCTCGGCGGGCGCCGCGGGCCATGTGGCATACTCTGGCCAGCTGCCGCGGTGGCCTGGCTTGGCCACGACGCACCCTCCCCGCCCGCTTTCGCCAAATCGCAGCCCCAACATGTAGACGGCCTGGCCGCCTACACGGCGCCGCTCAGCAGTTGCCTGCCACAGCAGAAGCGCTATGCGGCGCCCGAGTTCGAGCCCCACCCCATGGCGAGCAACGGCGGCGGCTTTGCCAGCGCCAACCTGCGGGCAGCCCAGTGATGTGGGCGGCAACTTCGTCGACTCCATGGCGCCGCATCCGGCCGGTCTTCAACCTGGGCCACCTCTCGCACCCATCATCGGCCAGCGTGGACTACAGTTGTGCCGCGCAAATTCCTGGCAACCACCACCATGGACCATGCGACCCTCATCCCACCTAACACAGATCTCTCGGCCCACCACTCGTCTCAGGGACGCCTGCCCGAGGCCCCCAAACTGACACATCTGTAGCGGTCGGCCGTGGGCCCGAATTCGCGGCGCAAATTACCTCCTTTTGCTTTAGTGGTTGGTGGGAGGGGTGACGATGGGCCCGCGGGGCAGTTCGGAGATCCCCTTCTCCCGCTGTGGTCTGACCACAGCCTCCGGGTCTTGGCCTCCAGTGTCCAGAGGCGAGGTGACCGGGCCTCCCCTCGATGCGCGTCCTCCTTTGGGTGACTTGCTATAAAAATCAGCCGCAGAATACTCCCCCGTAAGCATGACAGTGCCATATACTGCGGACCGAGGGACTCTAATCTGGTAATAGTGCCCCTAAGGTAAGTCTGAGACCTATCGGCGGCGCGCCCTGCAGAGGCACTAGAGCCTGGAGAGTCCTGGGCCTGGCCCGCGTCTAGCTTAGTTTCTGAGACCTTAATTTATATGCTTCTTCCCATCCTGTAAGGATTGCATCGGACTAAACGATCTGTATTTATTATTTGAAGCGAGTCATTTCGTTTCCCTGATTATTTATCCTCCTCTTAATGTATTTATATGTATATTTGTAGAATTCTCCAGCCGAGCTTAGGAAAGCGCTCCCAGGCCATGGAGGCCACATTTCACCTCTTTAGTCCCCTTGGTCTGAACTAGTTGAGAGAGTAGTTTTGAACAGTTGTAACCGTGGCTGGTGTTTGTAGTTGATGTAAAGGATTAAGACCACAAATTGTCCTTCATGGGTAGAGCCAGGCAGCCCGGTGGCATGGCATGACACACGTTAGTCATTTCTCAACGGCGGCAGCCCTCACCACTCGACACAGTTTATTGATTTCAAATTGTCTGGTACTATTTGAACAAATATTTAGAATAAAAAATTTTCTCAGTTGGAAGTGTATCTGTGTTAATCACGCACACTTGCAAGCAGATCACTTTGCCTTTATCTTTCACACAATCCCAGTGGAAGGCTTTATGGAAGACTGACCCTTTGAAAAACATTATTCTATTTATTTGGAATCTACTGCACCAGTTGTTCTGGGAGACACTCCATTATTACATTCCAGCTATTGATATGGTGGGGGGATCTAAGGATGCAAACCTAGAAATGTTTTGGGTGGGACGATTGGGATAAGGCTTTGCCAAAGCAGAGCCTGCTTTGCTGTTTCTACCACCTTCTTTCTAGATACAATCTAATGTTACATTAGAGAGGCCAGAGCTCATTTTTCTACATTAAGTAATGAAAAATAAACTTTGAAAGAAAACTGACAATCAAAGACAAGATACAAGAGAAGCTGTAGGAAGAATCGAGCTGTGAAAAAGCTAAGGTGAATGGGGAAAAGATCTTATCGTTTGGAGACAGGCACCTAAGCTTTTTCTCTAAAAAGCACTGTCATACATTTTTCCTTTGTGGTAGTTGGTAGTTCATTTCTAAAGAAAACAAATGTTCTCCACAATGTAAAGTAGTAAAAGTTTCATTAATGGAACATAACACGTATAAACACCTTGTTTACTCCTGTTTCGTTGTACAAAACGGGCAAAATGTCTTCAAAGATTTATAACCATCTTTTTTTTTTTTTTTTTTTGTAAATATTAGTGTGGCTCTAGCTAGGGACAAACAACTTGTACCCAATTCCATGAGGGGGGCACTTGGAAAATACCTTCAGATAAGGTTTAATTCTTTTGTATTTCAGCAAAGTCAGCCCACGCATCTCTGTTTGATTTGACAAATAATGCAACTCCTACTACATCCCTCTGACAGGAGGTGAAATTCCTATCGTGTGGAAATAATTTAACTTCTAATCTTCTGGTGGAACAACAATCGTTTCTATTTGGGTGTTTGTGTTTCGTTAAGTAATGATGGCTCAAAATAATATTTAGTTTTCTTGTTCCTTTGTGCTGTTTTTAAAATGGCATGTTAGATTGTGGTGGGAGGGGATATCCTTTTGCTAAATTTCACTTTATCTGAGCAGGTTTAAAGTATATATGTTGTAGAAGTGTATCAACAGAATAAATGACTTCAAACGAAGGCATATTTTACCGTTTCAAGATTTTAACATTGTTTCTATGAAATTTGCATCCATAGGCAGAATTTCTAATTGTCTTGTAAGAAATTATTTTTTAATCTATTAGGGAAATCAAAGAAAAGCTCGCTGCCTTGCAGGGATTACAACCACCTTTCTTAACTGGCTAAGTATTAAATAGATGAATTGTCAGGCTGTTTAGATTCAGCCCGGTTTTCCCTCATCTCCTCTTCCTACCATAAATAATAATAAAAATACATAATGCATCATGGCTCCAGGCGTTTTCCAGCGCGGTGTGTTACCGCAAGAGTATCTGCTGAGTCTGCGGGTGTCTGCAAAGCCCCAAGTGTCATCTGTGGCTTAGGGTTTCATGAATTAGACTTTAAAAGGTGTCTGGCCTGGCCCTTCTGACAACAGCTTCCTCTCATACCCAAGCTCCAGGGAAGTGCCGGGGTACGGGCTCCCTCTCCAGGCAGCCACAGCCTCCCAGGCCCTC
The DNA here is from genome assembly GCF_902686455.1 of Sciurus vulgaris. Classification (NCBI taxonomy): domain Eukaryota; kingdom Metazoa; phylum Chordata; class Mammalia; order Rodentia; family Sciuridae; genus Sciurus; species Sciurus vulgaris. Next base: position 129,775,364 of record NC_136463.1, read on the forward strand.
CTTTTGAGTGTGTGGTGGGGGGTGTGTGGGTGCAGGGGTTCGCTTGCACCAAATCTGCGGCCTTCTCCCAGCTCCGGAGGTTCCTGAGACTTCTAAGAAATGCTCCTATCCGTTCCTGCCACTGGCGTGAGTCCATGTGATGGGTAACTACGGTCGCTCCCGGATCGGCTCGGGTAGGCTTTGAGTCCTGGGAGGGTGCGCTCCCACGCGGACGCCCGCCGGGGTGAGAGCTGGGCCCGCGGCACAATCATTTAAAACTTCATAAATTATAAACAAACTGCCTTGGCCTTCGCCATAAATTCCGCTCCTCTTGAACCTGCAATTAGTGTTAGGAAGGACCCAAATCTAAACACAACCGTACGCCCTCTGAAGGGCCCAATTGCCCGAGTTGCAAACCTCCATTTATTTCCCAGTGCCACCCTTTCTGCATCCGAGGTTTGCACACAGTCGCCTCCTCCCCCGCCACCGCCGGCGGTGCACACTCGGCTGGGTTCCCGCTCTGAGAGGGAAGGTCACAATAGCTGCTCTATCCGCGGAGGCGCCTGCCTCCTCCCACCCGGGTCTCAGAAGCAAAGAAAGGATAGTGGGGGAGGGGAGCCCGACCGGTGATGGCGCCCTGGGCCCAGGCCTCTCCTCTCGCCGAGGACCCTCAGCGGGACCAGCAGGAGGAAGTTGGCAGGGGAAGGAAATCTCCACCCCAGCTCCTGTCTCTCCCGGGACGAGTGGACTGGGAGCAAAAGGGAGCGCACCAAGGGTCGAGGTTGTTGGAGGCGTCACCGACCGGCGCTGTGTGGAGGGTGCCCTGAGCAGCCGGGTCCGCCGCAAGCAGGCGCGCCATTATGTGTGCAGCTTCCCTACGGGTTCTGCAGTGAAGGAGGCCATAGACAGGCAGCGCTGGCAGATGCCTGGAGGCCGGGAAGGGCCGGGCTTGCTCAGGGCATTGGCCTCTGGGAGGTCTAACTCGTTTGCCCAAGGGGAGGAAATGGGTCTTTTGCTAAGGTCTTAGCCAGCTCTGCTTTTTCCTGCAGAGAACGCATTGAGGAAGGTGGGGTCATGGAGGTTGTGGGATCTCTTGAGATCTGAAGAAAGACATCAGGGCTACAAGCCTAGGCCTATGGGTGTGGATGAAGGGTAGCAGTCATTTGAGCATCCCTGTTGTTCTGCCCAGGCAATCAAGTGTAAATTAAGGCAGGGTGGCAGCGAAGCAGATGGAATGGTTTGTTACAAATGGGGGGGTGGGAGTGGAGGAATAGATTTAGGTGGAGGGAAAGCTTTTCTCGAAACCAGGTTGAAAAAAATCAGTATTCAGTTTGGAGTGGAGTGACCCAACTGAGCTAGTCAGGGTTTGGGGAAGTTGCAGAGGAAAGGCCTGGAGAATAGTCCTGGTCACTGGTAAGGAGGTAAGAAAGGGTGATTAAGAACATATTCTGCTTTCTGGCTTTCAGACCTCAGCCTCAACCAGGGAACTGACAGAGAATAATCCGCCTCTGATAGAATCATTAAGCTAACCATCCATTGTACCATTTCTTTGTACAGGCTTTCAAATGAGAGGGTGGGGGGGAGAGAATATAGAGCAAGTATGTTCCCCTTGGTGCAGCCTGAAGCCCAGTCCCTATCAGAGACACATCAGCCAAATTGTTTCCAAGGCCCCAGAGGTTGCTAACCTGCTGAACAAGATTTTTCAAATTTCTATCTGTAAGAGGAGATAGTGATTACCTATACTAGCGCCTTCTTTCTTCCCCAGTTTGGAACAGCTGACTGGCCCTTGAGTGAAGTACATAGTCTCAAGCCAGCAGGTTTGGGAGCCCAGGCTTTCCATCTGTTGAGACGTTTCATTAGTGTGGAGAGGATGTGTGTGGTGTATGTTTGAATAACAAAGAAGTAACCCTTCCTTCTAGTAACAAGTGCTCCTCTGCCTGACCTGGGGGAACCAGAAATTTGTTTACCACCTTCAGTATTCAAGGGACAATCACAGCCTGTTTGACTTTATCCTGAGAGTTAGTTGAAACTTCTTGCTGAAGTTAAGAAGTGGCTAATGCCAGTTACAGATCTAGAAGGTCCTCTTCATGGTGGGAGTTCTTATCATTACTTTGGATCCTTCTTTCAGAAACTGAAAGAAAAGAATAGGAAGAATAGAAGTTTATGAGTAGGCAAGAAAAAAGGCAGAAGGCCCCAGTCCCCACAGGCTTATAGCCTGATTAGTCCTGGGCACAGCAACTTCTCAGAGAGGGTATATTTAGGACCTTGATAAGCATACCTATTCCTAGAAACCCTGGAACACTCAGGATGCTGAGATCGGGTTGTCCCCAATCAAGTCCTTACCATCTTTGGATGCTGGCTCTTATAGATCCCAACTGTAGAAAACCCAGATGGAGAGAAAAAGACTGGGCAGATGAATCCTCTGCTTTTACTGCATTGGTGGTACTGTGGAGGGTGGTGAATGGAGAGCTAATCCCAGAGGATGAAACCTTATTTCTATTGTTCCCTTGTTTTCTACTCTAGCTAAAAATGTCCTTATTTTGTGGGATCCAAGGTTGGCGTCAAATGAATTTATAAACCTGGCATGAACATTTTCCTCGGGTCTCACACCCACCTTGGCAAGTTGTAAAGTCCAAAGATCCATTTTTAGAACAGGTCCAGTGTGAAGAAAAACAAAATATTTCCACACATGAAGAGTCAAAGTAGCAGAATGTCCAGTAGCTTGCAGTAGCAGAAGTGGGTGAGGGGTTTCCAGGAGATCTATAAGGTAGGAACTATTGCATGTGTCTTCTTGGTCTAGATCTTGTGACAAAATATATATTCTTTTCATTTATTAGTTCTGGGGATTGAACACAGGTTGCATTCTACCACTGAGCTACACTCAAAGCCCATGGCAAAATGCACTTGACAAGTTCCCACCACTGTCTGGCTCATTTTTATGTAAGAATAAGATCTGGAAAAGCACAAAAGTAGTGCAGTTTTAATATTAACGAGAGCCAGGGGAGGAGATCTTAGTTTAAATTTAGGACTCATGGAAAGCTCTGGTAGTTGGAGTGTTTTTACTCCAGAAGCAGGGCTTAAAACCAGGCCAGGAGGCCTGTCGGGCTAGCGCCTTTTGGAAGGTGGGGAGAAGAGCGTCCCTGGCTTGTGAGGAGATGGGAGAAGGTCTTCTAATGGCTCTATTGTTCACAGCGCCGCCCTACAAATACCACAGCCCTCCCTACCTCCTCCACAAGGGCCACGCGGGGACGGGGTCCAGCAAGCGGAGCTCTGGGGAGCTGGCACCAACATCCCTACTCCCCTGGGGCAGTGACGACGTCGTGCCAGTGACCGGCAGAGAACACACAAAGGAAGCCTCGACCCGTCTTCTGACCTGGAGACATTGTAAGGAGGGGGCTGGTGCGGACCCCTAGTCTGAGCGCCCCAGTCCCACGCGGGGAACAATAGGCGCCGCGGACCGAGGTGGCGGGGCGGTCTGGGCCCGCGCGCCGCACAAAGCCCGCTCGGGACCACGCCGCCACGTGACGCACCCGAGCGGGCTGGGGGCGGAGGTCCTGAATCCACCTGGAACACTTTCCGAAAGACAAACGGTGAGTTAATCACCCTACCGGCTGGCGGCCGCGTCCCCTGTCTCCCACAAGGAGGCCCGGGAAGGGGCTGGGGTGGATTTCTGTGTGTGTGTGTGTGTGTGTGTGTGTATCTAGGGTGGGGGGCGGAGAGGTTAGTCCTATTAAGAGTTCATCAATCACCCGGTGTGCACTTTTCGCTCGACAGCGGTTCCTCCTATTTCTGAGCAAGTCTGGGCCAGCTGGGAGCCGACCAGAAACCGCAAGCTGTGGAGACGCAGACGCGCGGGCTGAGCGCTAACGCAGGGCGCGACCCATCGCCGCGCGCCCACCCACAGGGGAGCGGTGCAGCCAGGGCAGCGGACCTGCACGCCGGGAACCCGCGCAGCAGCCCGACAGCCCCGCCCTCGGGCTACCTCGCGCGCCTCGCGCCTTCCGGATTTATTTGCATCCACAGCACGCCCCTGACCCTGCGTTCCCTCGCTCCTCCCACCCACTGCTTGCCCAGAGACCGAAGCCCTTACCTGCTACTTTTCCCCCAGAAAGGGACGAATCCATCTCTGAAGGCAGGACAAGAAAAATCCCAAAGGGTCAGAAGGCTTTTTGCAGACTCTGGTTTAAAAGTTTCTGTTTGCCTGTAGGAGTACTTGTGTGGGAGGAAGTAGGATAAGACCGATGTTGAACTTGGGATAAACTTGAATGCCATTTAGAATAATAAAAACACAGCACCAGGCACAATGAAGAGTCTCCCTTTTCTATCGAGAAAGACTCTTGAGTGTTTTTAAAGTTCATCTCTCTTGGGTTCATTTTAGAAGCATCATATACGAATTGACTGGTCATTTCAGGGGGTCAGCCATTAACTTTAGAGCTGTTTGCAGAAGGAGGATATGGGTGGAGTAGGTGGTGAGGTACTCATATCTCTTATGGAGTGCCACAAGCTGTCTTTGTAAATTACGTAAAGTTATGGCCTAGTCACCCTTTTACTTTTTTGCTGGGTGATATCAGCTAATTTTTTTTTTTTTTTTATTTGGACAGGGGATTTACCACTGAGCTACTTTCCAAACGCGCACGCGCGAGAGCGCACACACACACACACACACACACACACACACACACACTTACTTTTATCTATTTTTTTTTTTTTTTTTAATTTTGAGACGGGATCTTCCTAGGTTGCTTAGGGCCTCACTAATTTGCCAAGGCTGGACTCAAACTTTCCATCCTCCTCCCTCAGCCTCTTGAGTAGCTGGGAGTACAGTCATGCATCACACTCCTGTCACATCTGGCGATCATTTTGCTTTAGATAGGCTGAAGCAGTAAGCTTCACACAGTCTCCAGAAATCACTAAGCAATAAAAACACTGGTCTTGCAGTCATTGGTTCAGTCTGTCCCACTCTTCCTGCTTTGGAGCAATATCCACTGAACAGCTCTGCAATACAAAGATGTGTCCTGTGCTAGATCTGCAATACAAAGATGAGTCACTAATGGTTTGCACCCCTCAGTCTAGTAACAGAGAATCCTACAACAATGTGACAGGGCTGGGGGTGTACCATAGTGGTAGAGCATTTCCTAGTATGCACAAGGTCCTAGGTTAGATCCCCAGTACCACAGAATGACCCCCTCAAAAAAATACCCCACCCAAACAAACAAAACAACGTGATAGGTGCTTTAACAGAAATGTGCTCAAACTGTTCCTAAAATAAAGAAACCATTAACAGTACTATAGTGTCAAAAGGACTACTCAGAAGAAGTGCATTGGGGTTCCTAAAGAATGAGTTTTTCACGCCACGGAGGGAAGAACATGCTAGGCAGAGAAAGTAACTCATACAAAATGAAGAGGGAAAAAAGAACAAGATCTGGACTTTGAACAAGGAAAGTAGTTTGGAGTGGGGCATTCTGACAGGAAAGAGGTTCATTACAGAGTTCATTAGAGGAGTATGGACCTACTCCAGGTAATGGGGAACGGAGGAAGGTCTTAAGCTGGAATATGTCATCTATTTCGAAAGCTAACTTTTTGTATCTGATTGGGAAAAGGTCAGAAGGCAGGAAGGAAAAATGAGGCTGTTGATATAGCCCAGTATAGAGAGGAATTAATGTAATAAAACTGAAGGGAAAAGACATTTGGGAGATAGAATTCACAGGACTTGGTGATCAGCTGGAGGAGTAAAAGAGGATCTGTGGATGTTAATTCCTAGGTTTCTGTTTTGAGGGCCTGAGGTGGAAGTCAGGACATTCACCAGAATGAACAGAGGGGGAAGAGACTGCAAGGGAATCTAAGGAGTTTAGTTTTAGGTCTGCATTGTATTTTTGGCCTTGCCACTGATATATAGTGTGACCCTAAGCAATTCACTTAATCTTTCTGGACTTCAGATTCATCAATGAAGCAGTCAATAAAGATATCTAACCTGATAGGTTTATTATTAGTGGTGTGGTGTGATGTGTATGTGTGTGTTTGTGTGTGGTAATCTTCACCAGGTCCAAGTGGATATCCTATATAAAGCTAAAATCTAGGGGAAACATCCTACATCATGCTGATCGATACTTAGATGCTGGGTGGCCAGAGAGAAATAAGTCTCAGGGAAATTAAAAACAGCACCACCACCCTACTGCTTCCCAGATATTGAATCCAAGATAATGGTTAGGGCTAGGTCAGATTGGATTACTAATCAGAATCCCTCTGCTTCCACAAGGGTATACTCAGGAGGATTCCAACAGAAATGTCCTGGCATCACACCACTAAGAGGAGACCTCTTAGCCAGTGTCAAAAAGCTTTTATATTTTTTTTTTATGTCATGTGTCTAGAAGGGTTACTAGAAATCACCCCTTCTCTTTTGAACCTCTTTAAGCCCTATGTGTAGCAGAATAGTATAGGAAATAGTGTTAGACATCTGCCCTTGACTATTTACATTGCATATGACATGTTTACCTTTTCTGTGTCAATATACTCCCATTGGTAAAACAGAACTAAAAATTTAAGGAAGAATGACATGCTGGGAGATGCTCTAAGGGTACCTAAAAGTTACTATTTTCCACTTATCAGATTATAAAAAATAAACCACAATATTCCACTGATTGGGTAAGAGTGTGAGGAAATAGGAACTCTCACAAGTTACTGTTAGAAATATAAGCTGATTTTTAAGGAGAACAGTTTGGCAAAATGAGTTAAAGTTGCCAGTGCACATACCCTTTGACTTAGTAATTTCACTTAGGAGAATTTTTCTAATAGGTAGAAGCTTGAACATGTGCTTGTAATAGTGAAAGGCTGAAAACAAGCTAAATGCCTATCAAGAGGGACCAGCTAAATAAACTGTGGCAGGTTATAGTAGAACAGCATGAAGTTGTAAAAATAAACCAGGAAGTTCTGTGTGTATGGATATGGGATCTTCAAGATAAAATAGGGGAAAAAGCATGTGCAACAGAATTTGTCTAGCATGCTACATTTGTATAAAAAACTGTGGGGAGATGAGCTATTCAGGTATAAATTATCTCTGGAAAGATAAACATGAAATTAATACAATTGGTTACTGATGCCAAGGGGAACTAGACAGCTAAGGTCAAAGGTGGGAAGAAGACTTTACAGCATACACTTTTGAGTCTTGAACCTCATAAATGTGAATTTATTACCTATTTTAAAAACACAAGAACAAACTGTAAATGGTTAGTACAAGTATAACTGACTTGTGTATGCCTATGGGTTTTCATACATGTCCTTTTCTGTATTTGCTCTTTTCATTGAAATTAATCTTGGGACACCTCTTGTTTTGTCCTTCCAGGGCCCTGATGCTGGTCAAACTCAATAGAATGTGAGGGGATCCTTTTACCTTGCTTGGTGGTGGAGTGGGTAGAGACCCAGCCTCATGCCTCACCTTTCTTGTAGAGGACTCAGGGTAGAACTACTGAAGTCTAGAGCAGGATGTTAGCAAACGAATCTCAAAGGGAAGGGAGTAGGCCTCTCAGTCAGCCCCATTGAGTGTGTGGTCTCCCAGAAACAAGGGTGACTCCCCACCCCCACCAGCCAAACTATATCCCCAGCCCTGGGTGACTCCTTTAATTCTGCTCTGTTTGTTGGGATTGAGGCCTGCCACAGTGCAAAGGAATATCTGCCTTACTTCTTCTTCTTTGCAGAATATGGAAAGGCAATAGACTGGGGAGTCAAAACTCCCTAATTTTTGGCAGGATGGCATTGCCTTTCAACTTCTGATGAGTAAAATGACTGCCTCTCTAAAATTAAAAGTTTGATGTAGTTCATCTTTAATGTGCCTTCTACCTTTGCCACCTTAGACTGTGAAAGGTCAGCCTTTAATCAGAACAAGAATTAAAGCTTAGACCAAATGACATTTTACCCTTTCTGGATCCCTGGGGCTCAAATGTACCTTCCAGATGAGAGAGATGGAAGAAATGAGGGTTGAACGATAAATGAAAGAAAACGAGAATAGAAGACTACCATTCCCACTCCTTTCCTCTGGCCATTGCCTCAGAACCTTCTAATTTTTCTCTGGTGAGATTGGAAGAGACAAATTTATTTTACTTCCTACCCCACTTTGTATCATCAAAGCCAAGCTAGGGAAGTGGCAAGAAGAAGTGAGCCCAGTTTCTGTAAGGCAGTTTGGTCAGTAAAACTTGGGAAATTCCAACTGACTGCAACTTTAGGATATTTTCTGAAACCTTAGCCCATCTGGACCAAAGTTTACCCTTGACATTGACCTCTCTGCTCTGCCATTCTACAGCCTTCTGGACACTTTTCAGATGTACTCATGCATTAGCCGGCCATGACCTTTCACTGTTCATGTTCATTCCCACACAAACATCTCCTTTCTCACCATACTGTACCCCTCCAACTCCCAAAACAGAAAATTTCAAAATGTGGTTCCAAAGAAACTTGCTGTAACATCACCCAAGAGACTTGTTTAAAATAAAGATTCCTGAATCAGACCTATTGGATTAAAATCTCTGGGAGTGGTCAAGCAATCTGCACTTTTAAACAAGCTTCTCCGGTGATTTACACCCTAAAGTGGTTTTAGGAGTCAATAATCTAAGGATATCCTTTAGCCAGTTTCAGTCATGGTAAAGTATACCACTGTGCCCATTTTTTATTTCTGTCCAAGAAACATTTATTGAATGCCTACCATATGTCAAACACTAGCTTGATCCTTGAGTCTTCATCTATAAAGCTCTTAGGGAAAGGCACAGCACTCTTTAAGTGGTTTTCTCTAGGAGGTTTATATTATCAAACTTCTAAGAGGTTTAGAATTCTTGTTCTTAGGATCCCTTTTATCCCCAACTCTATCTTTAGATGACTGAAAAGTGCTAGAGAACTGCATCTTAATCTCATTTCCTTTTATCTGTCAGAAAAGACCCCCCACCCCCATTTTACCCCAACAAGCAAAAGACCTTCTATGCTTTGGGGTTGTGGAGCCAAGAGTTTGTGCTCCAAAGGGTAGCCCAGTAGGTCTTGTGGAAGGGAATTGCCAGGGGCTTCTTAGGAACAACTTTAAACACACAGGAAACTAGGTTGCCCCCTTCCAACACTTCTGTCTGTAGAAATGAAGTCTGCTATTAGGATAAGAGAGAAAGGGGTGGGGTGGGGTCATAATGAGTAAGGGGTGGCTCCTGTGATGAGCAGGACAGAAGAGATTTCAAAGCATTCCTGCATCAAACACAACCTGGCAGTCAAGCTCCTCTGCTGTCACCTCCCACAGAGAACTCACAACACTAGGACTCAGCAGGGAAAGCAAGCCTTGGGAATTCATGGTTTGAACAAGTATTAAAATTAATAAGTCATTTCTCTCATACACTGTGAACATCTGAGACAAACTTTAAAGTTACTCAAAATACCCTATGTTCACATTTCTATACACATTTCCCCCAGTAATATCTCTCAATTTCTTCTGAGAGAATTAAAGATTATTTGTTCTGGAATATGGACTGGGGACATAGCTCCATGGTAGAGTGCTTGTCCAGCATGTGTAAAGCCCCAGTTTCAATCCCTAGAACACACAAAAAAGAGATTCTTCTGGAGTAGATTTATAGTAGAGGCAAGACCTATGTCAGAAATCAATCTTTTGACCCTTTGGTTTGAGAAAGTTTCCTCCCACTCTGACCTCCTGCCTAACCTTAGTTGGCAAACATCCATTGAATCATGGTATGTAACGACTAGCATCTTGACTTCCAACCTGAGTAAGTCAAGAACCAGTCCAGGAAAGGAGATGGCAACTCTGAGCCCTGAGGTGTCAGATATGCTAGGGATGCAGAGATTAAAGGGGGAGTAGAAAGAAGGTTGTCAGACAGTAACTGTTTGTATGGGATTATCAGGGAATTGCTGACTGGGTCTGAACAAATATCAACCCTTACTTTAACCCCCACTCCTGATCCCCCATCTCCCACCACAGCTGTGAAAACAAAAAAAGTATTTTTAAAAAAATCTCTTTTAGTATACTTTATACTCTCAGCAAATGCTAAATCTCCAAAATTTTGCTTTACGGAAATAGTATGGATAGTCAAAAGTTGAAAACTATTTTCAGCATAGGACTCCATTTTCCAATCAAATCCAAGCACTACAGCAGTGCAGGCACCTAGATCCCTTTAGTTTTGTGCTCACCCCTGGGCGTCTGACCATCCTGCACTTAACCTGGAGACCCTTTAACCTCACCAGCATGTGCATTTTGGTGTGGCTTTGTTTATTCACAAGTCTACATCCCTGTAAGGAACTGGCTCCCTGGATTGTCATGGCTTCTATTCTCCAAACTGCCTCAAAGTGGAATTTTCTTTGATGATAAGTGGATCAGTAAAACAATAATAAAATCTCAGTCACCATAACTTGGAGACTGTAATAGATCAAGGGCACTGTAATAATTCAAGGGCACTTGAGTAAGCTAAGAGAAGACTTTTTAGAGTTCTTATTCATACAAGATTTCAAGAAACTACCCTCTTCTCATTACTAATGTGTGTAAATAACCTTTAGATATTTGTTTAACTTACTTTCCTACAGCCCCAAAGAAGAATACATTAAAAGAAATGGTCAAGGAAGTTGGAAAGTTTGTCGATGTAAAGCTTGTCTTTGTAACCCTTCTACTCTTGGTTTCCTGTGCCAATTGCACTTTTATTTCCCGTCTCTCTACACTCAGTAAACAAAACCATATTATCAAGGGAAAGATGTGAGCCCATTAACATTGCCAGCCCTCAGATTTCACTCGCAAGAGACGACGCAGCACTTATCTGATGGAACATAAGCTTTAATTGCTTCAAGGTATAAGCCCGTCCAAACCTCTGAGCTCTGACCTGTCCCTGGGAAATCTTTGTGCCCTTGAGCCAAGAGTCTCATTGAAAGCGTGGGCAGCACGGTGCGTGTGCCAGTCTCCCAAAGAGGTGCACAAGAAGCGGTCCCCCACAAGGGTGATTCTTTATTGTGACGACAGGGCAGAAACTTTATTTTCTGTCCAAACCCAACCAGGCACTACTACATTCGCCTGGATCAAGCCGTCCTAAGTTGAAAGGAGCGGAGGAAGCTGAAGGGAATGCTGCGAAGTAACGTGATGAGAAACCTACACAAAAAGTGACGATTTCGTCCAGCTCTAGATGCTCAGCACTGAGAGCAGGAAACGTAGTCCCATGAGTCGCAGGGAAAGCGAAAAAAGAGGGAAAACCAAACATCTGCTCCAGATCTTGGAAAGGAATAACACCAGTGCCAAGAAAGCCAAAAGAGATTGGGATGGGAAAAGGGGGTAGAAAGTAACTTTACCTTCCTTGGAGAAGGGTTGACAGCAGTCCTACAGGTCGAAAGTCACGCCCCCATTTAACCGCTTCCACTCCACGGCACCTACAATTCACACCCGAGGGTAGAGCCGCCCACAAGCCAGAAGAACAAGCTCTCATCCGCTCCAACCCCCGCCCTCACCCGAGAAGCCAGTTCTGCCTTTCTCCCCCTACCTCGCCCAATACCTGTCCGGGAGCAGGCGCCCCACCCTTCCTCACACAGCCCCCGGGCCACGCCGGCTCTCCCCAGAGAGGCCGATGGGCGGCGGCCCTGGCCAGTTGGGCTAAGTTGGCTGCAGGGCAGGAGCAAGGAGCCGCGCCTGTCGGAACCCGGGCCGTGCGGAGAAGGCGCCCATTGGCCATCCCGCGCCACGTGGCCGCCCCCGCTAGTATATTAGGCCACTATTTACCTCCTACTAGCTTGCCATGGTTCAGCAAGGGCAGCTCCGGTAGAAAGAAGAACCGAGCGGCGCAGACGGCGGCGGTCCTGCCCGGTCCTGCCGGGTTCCACACCCTGACCCTGGCCTGACTCCTCGGAACCGTGTGCTGGAACCATGAGCTCCTACCTGGAGTACGTATCGTGCGGCGGCGGTGGGGTCGGTAGCGACGTGCTCAGTTTCGCACCCAAGTTCTGCCGCGCGGACGCCCGACCCGTGGCCCTGCAGCCCGCTTTCCCTCTGAGCAGCGGCGACGGCGCCTTTGTCAGCTGTTTGCCCCTGGCAGCCACCCGACCCACGCCTTCGCCACCGGCCGCCCCAGCTCAGCCTCCTGCGCCACCCCCGACTGCGCCCAGGTATGCGCCGTGCACTGTGGAGGGTGCCTACGAGCCGGGCACTGCACCTGCCGCTGCGACGGCCGGAGGCGCGGACTACAGCTTCCTGGGGCCCGGGTCTGCCTATGACTTCCCAGGCGCTCTGGGGCGAACGGCCGACGATGGCGGGGCGCACGTCCACTACGCCACCTCGGCGGTGTTCTCCGGTGGCGGCTCCTTCCTCCTTAGCGGACAGGTGGATTACGCAGCCTTCAGCGATCTCGGCCCCTTCCCAGCCTGTCTCAAAGAGCCAGCCGATGGCCACCCGGGAGCCTTCCAGTCGGCGTCCCCAGCCCGTGGGGCCTACCCCAAGTCAGTCTCTCCCACCTCCGGCCTCCCGGCCGCCTTCAGCACGTTCGAGTGGATGAAAGTGAAGAGGAACGCCCCGAAGAAAAGTAAGTACCTGGTCGTTGGATGGAGGTACCTGGGGTTGGAGAAGGCGCCCCTCCCGCGGAACTGCGTTGGGAGTGTGTTGCCGCGGGGCCTCCCATCGGAAACGCGTTCCGATTCCTTATTAAAACAGGCCAACTTCATTAAGCGTGCCCAGGCTCGGGAAATGTGCCGGGCTTTGAGAGTATTAGAGGAAGGAGCTCTTTGAGGTGCGTTTCTCCTGGCACAACTATGTTCACAGAGACCGAGGAGGAGCGTGCTATGACTTTGAGTTCTAACTCTAGCCCCACGACTAGCCGGTGTTGGGTCTCCGCATCCTCTGCCCTCCCCGCTAACGCCTCGTCTTTACGTTACAGGCAAACTCGCCGAATATGGAACCGCTAGCCCCTCCAGCGCTATCCGCACGAATTTCAGCACCAAGCAACTGACAGAACTGGAGAAAGAGTTTCATTTCAATAAGTACTTAACTCGAGCCCGACGCATCGAGATAGCCAACTGCTTACAGCTGAATGACACCCAAGTCAAAATCTGGTTTCAGAACCGTAGGATGAAACAGAAGAAAAGGGAACGAGAAGGGCTTCTAGCCACAGCCACCTCTGTGGCCTCCCTCCACCTCCCCCTCTCAGGAACCGGAACAAGCCCCACCAAGTCTGGCAGGTGCCCGGGGAGCCCTTCTCAGGCCCAAGAACCTTCATGAGGTCCCGTCTTGAGGTTGAGGAGCCTTGGCCAGCAGAAGTCACAGGGTGCCTCCATCTCTGTATAGACTTAGGAGCTCAGTTTGGGATGGAGGCAGGTATGGGCAGAAATTAGTAGGGATTTCACTTGGGAAAGAGAATACCTTAGTTGGCAGCTAAGTTCCAGGTGGTGTGTATACAGATATTTGATGTCTTTTAAGCAACTTGTTTGCATTTTATTTGTCTTATCAGGGAAAAGGTGCCCAGCTGCCAGCTCAGCTCCACTGCTATGTTGCCTAACTTAATCATATGCAATTCTTGGGTACAGGGTGGCAGGCCATTCAATTGTTGAGTTCTGTCAATCCTTTTATGTGCTCAGGGGAGCATCTTCCTAATGTTTTTCTGGTTTAATATAAAGGACAGGCTACATATATTCAGCTTCTTGAAGTGACCAAAGCTAGTTAGGTTCTCCTTGTTGTAGCTCAGCTGCTTCAATAATGATCTTCACATTTGCACTTTTTTTTTTTTCATTAAAAAGCAGTTTCTACCTCTCCATGTGCCTGAGTGAAGATACAATCGCTATTTAGTTTGAGGTTGAACAAATCCACAGAGTGGGTGAAGATTAGAACCTGAGCTACTACACCTTGACATCATTTACCCAAACTTGAATGTAAATATATACAGTATGTATATTTTTAAAAAGATGTGCTCGCAATGAACTTATATTTGACATTTAATGTCAGCATGTAAAGGGTTTGAACTTTGTTTTGTAATAAAAATTACAGAATGTACTCTGCTTTTCTTTACACTTTTCATCCTGATTCTTTAAAGTTGGTTCAGTTTTCTCTATTTGTAATTTCTTGATTCTGGGAATGTTTATGTTGATAACTTTTTAAAAACTTTTTGAAACAGTCAACCTCTTTTTTTAAAAAAAATTTTTTTAGCTGTACACACAATACTTTTATTTTGTTCATTTATTTTTATGTGGTACTGAGGAACAAACCCAGTGCCTCACACATGCCAGGCAAGCACTCAACCACTGAGCTACAGCCCTCAACCTCTTTTTTAAAAAGTATTATTTTAGTTGTCGATAGACCTTTATTTTATTTATATGTGGTGCTAAGAATTGAACCCAGTGCCTCACACATGCTAGGCAAGTGCTTTACCACTGAGCTACAACCTCAGCCCATGTTGATAACTTTTTAAAATAACAATTCTTACAGGTTGTGCACACACACCAAATTATGGACAATTATCTGAACAAATTAAGAGAAAACTCTGCCAGATATCCAAGTAAATTAGGGAATATTTTGCTAGGTACCTTACTTTTAATGGCAGGCATGTGGACTGCACACTAACTCAAAGGTTAGGTCCTCACTATGGGAATGTTGTGAAGCCAGGGAGGTACTTTAGGGAACTCTATTACTTTGTCTCCTGTCCTCACAGAAGGAAGAGGAAAGGAGACCTGAAGGCACTGTTTCTTGGTTAGTGTTCTCTGAGAAAAACAGCTGCATATCAAGAAGTTCTCAGTGGCTGAATTCCCATTTCCAAAGTAAAGAATTACAAATAAGCCTAGGAGAGACCAGTAGTTAGCACCTTCTCCTTCCTGTAACCCAGACTGAGCATCTGGCAAAGAGAAAGACACAATACTTTCAAATGAGTTTCTTGGAAGAGATACAAACACAGAATCTGAAAGTTGACAGGAGGGTGTATCAACAAACCTCCTCTAATCTTATTTTGAGTTGGCTCCACAGTTCTCATCCCTAAAGTCATTGTTGATAAGGCTTTTGTGTAACCTCACAGAAATAGGAAGAAGAAAAAAGCAATGCCAATACACAAAAGCAAGTGGATGCTTGAGACTATGATCAGATCATTTTCTTCACTTTGTACCTTTAAATTCTGTATAGTTAATTCAATAGAAAGGCTTAAAGGCCCAAAGGGCCTCAGCTCTCCTTTTAGCTAGATTTCTAGATTTCAGCATAGTGCCCCAAATCTAGTAATTTAGACATCTACAAAATAGTGGCGGATGAATTTCCTATAAAACAACTATGTGATTAGTTGTCTTAGAAATTGGAAGTTATATTTAAATTCTTGTGATTTACACCCACAATCTAATGGAATTGAAATAAAATTATCAGCTCTAATGAACTCAGCTGTTTAGAGGGAAAGATATCACTTAAAAAGTAGGTCTGCCAATATTATTCTTATGTTCCATTATCTGTCCTTTAGTAATTTCATGCTAATCAGATCTGGTTTAAAACAACAGCCCCCCTCTGAACTCTGCAGCTGTTTGAAAAGACTTGTTAAAAGACCTGTGATCTACTCCTTTCCAGCCACCTCTGGGGCTTCCCCTGCAGTGGTGTTTGGCATGACAATGTTTCCTTTTTGATAAGCATTCAAATGTACACCTAAACAAAAAAATACCAACATGCTTGGTCATTTCCTTAATCTACCACCCTTTCTCTGAGAAAATAAAGCTTTTCCTTTTGAAGCCAGTACTAGCACTTACCAGCCCTGATGGATGTCTTCCTTGAGGAAGGTGGCTATTTAGATGTATGTATAATGCTGTTCTGTGAATCAGGCCAATATTAGCTATTTTTTGACCAACCCCAGGGATCTTTAAAAGCTTTCTTAATGCAGATCACTATACAGCTATATTCAGTATTAGGAAGAGTCCTGGCTGGAGATTGGGAGGAACTAGGTGACCTCTGGAGGTCCCTTTCAGCAATGAAAATGCTACAGAAACAATTCAATGACTTCTACCTATTTTATTTTAGGCCTATCATTGAAAGAGAGTCAGGTTCTAGGAAAGCAAACGGTAGTCTCTAGGATTACATTGATACTGTGTTTATACTAGAAAAGTGGATTTTAGACATTATCAAGGGCTAGGGGTATAGCTCAGTTGGTAGAGTACTTGCCTTGCAAGCACAAGGCCCTGGGTTCAATCCCCAGTACTGAAGGAAAAAAAAAGACATTATCAAATGCATCTTGTCATATGGATCCTTTACAGAACAGTCCCCTTCCCATTATTCAGAGCTTTGTGTTATTTTGCATCAGATCTTCATGCAGTATGAGGTTACTATGCAAACTGTTAAACTGATACGAACAATCCCATTTCTATCTTACAAGATTTTAAACTAAATATGCTAATTCACTCCCCAGCGATCTGTTGCAAGAATGAATACACAGTGGACAGTTTTGGCTGTTGTATAATTAACTATTCAGTGTTCCTTTGTCTTCACATAATGACCATGTGTCTACTTTTCTGGATTCAGGATAACTGGGAGTGAGGAAAAAGAAAATGTTTTATAACACAAAATTTGCATAACTTGAGTACTAGCGAATGAAAGCTTTGCTGATGTAAAAACCTACAGCAATGTCACCTAGATTTCCAAAAGATTAATTATGTGTGATTTATTTTGCCTCCAACTCAAATATGGCAAGAACCAACACCAGAAGAGGTTACATCTGATTATATCATCAGAAAAAAGAAGCAGACTCAAGAGAGTTGCATTAGCTCTGAAGTTCTTAATTATTCTTATGGCCAAATAAATGCCCTGTATTTGCTGAATATTGAATTTGAAAACCTCAGGATCTAATCAGATTCAGAGAGATGTTTAGTCTGACCACAGACCTCTCAACAAGAAAAATGCCCATTGTTAAAACTTTATTTGTGGTTTTAAAGTAAAACCATGGTGGACATATCTCACAAATAATGATACATCTCCATCAAGATTTTCATGTTTTTTTTTTTTACCTCTATCATGTTTCCAAGACATGAAAATGCAACAAATATGCAAAATAGTTCAATTCAACATGTCATTTGTAATTCATTTCTTAAGTTAGACTTGTTATTCAGAAATATAATTTCAATGGAAACTCTAAATTCAGTAACAAACCAAGAGACAAGAAATTCTAAATATTGGTATGAAAAGTAAGGTTTATTACTTAGCTAAGAATTCAGCATTACCTCTTCCATATTTAATAATTTAATTGATATAATTTGGAAAGAAAGGTGTTATGATTTGGATCTGAAATGTCCCCCAAATGTGCTATAGGGTTGGTCACCAGCCTAAGGCACTACTAGGAAGTGGTACAACTTTTAGGTGGGACTTAGTTGAAGGAAGTAAGTTATTATGGATGTGCCTTTGAAGAGTATATTGGGACATCGGCCCCTTTCTCTCTCTCTCTCTCTCTCTCTCTCTCTCTCTCTCTCTCTCTCTCTCTCTCTCTCTCTCTCTCTCTTTTTCTGTCTCTCTCTCACTACCAAAGGTGTGCAGCTTTGCTCCACCACATGTTCCTCACATGATGTTCTGCCTCATTATGACCCAGAAAAAATGGTTCCAAGTGACCATGGACTGAAACTTCTGAAATTGTGAAACTTCCTCATTTATTTATCTCAGGTATTTTGTCATAGGAAAAACTAACAGAGGGCCAAATAGTGGCCATTTGAATTTGTAACAGCTAGTGAAACAGGTCACAGACACATCTGAGGCATTTTCAGATGGCACTAGACCATTTAGCATATCAAATTTTTTTTGCAAGCTGTTGATATTTTTATTATTTATTTATTTTATTCTAATTTATTGTACATGACAGTAGAATGCATTTATGCATTTTGATAGATCATACATAAATGGAGTATAATCTCATTTTTCTGATTATACATATTGTAGAATCACATTGGTTATGCAGTCATACATGAACATGAGGTAATAATGTCTGTTTCACTCTACTGTCATTCCTACCCCCATGCCCCTTCTCCTCCCTTTACTCCCCTCTACCTAATATAACACCAAGGAAAGAAAACTTCAGACCCATACCCCTGATGAACATATATGCATATCACATTCTTAGGAGTTTTGCAGAGCCTAATCTTATAAAATTTGAGGGAACCTCTTTAAGAAAACAAATACAAAATCATGAATACAAAATTACTAAAGCACCTTTGAGGACCTGGAACAGCCCAATTTAATGAAGTTTATGGATGGGGATATTGCTCATATAGCTCAATGTTAGAGGGATTTCCTAGCATGCTCAAGGCCCTGAGAGGCATGGTGTCCCACACCTGTAATCCCAGCCACTTGAAAAACTGAGGCAGGAGGATTGTGAATTCGAGGCCAGCCTCAGATCCATGTCTCAAAAAAAAAAAAAAAAAAAAAAAAGAAAGAAAGAAAAAAGTTAGTGAAGTTCAAGTTTCCTTGGGTTCATGGTAATTCATCTTAGCTCCTTCTTTGAAACAGTTGCCTTATCCCCACTACCCAGTCAATGCCTATAAAATGATAACAATAATTGCTTTGTACATTTTGGAGCCAGAGCCACTGTTTGCTTTCAATGCATCACATGGTAGATAATGGGGACCAGAGCAGGTTGATGCCTGTTGCACTCTCTAAGCATTTCAATCCCACTGTGCTCTTCTGGGCTTCTGTCTGTGAATGTCTGTCACCTCATCCTGGAAGTCCTCAGAGGTACAAACAGAAGAGAAAGATTTGGATGGAGACAACACAGTCAGACTGTTAGCTTCTGAGTGTTTCCCAGAAGCATGGAATCACTGAGGCTAAAGTAAAGGACTTCAAGCAAAGAATACGACTCTTAAGGGAGGAAATCTCGAGTTTAGCCCATTACATTTTCTAATTAACAGGAAAAATAAATTCTCTGGTCTCAGTTTCTCCACAAAAAAGGGGACTGCTCTGGATCATCATTAAGTATCCCCATCACCTTAGAATTCATCCACAGTCCTTCATTCTGCTGGTCATTACTGAAAAGATTTAATAATACTGTAGCTCTGTACAATTAATATCCACAAGAAGTTGTTAAGATACTATCTGCAGCTTTAGAAATTAATCTATCTGGCTATACAGTGTGTATGTGAATGAGGTCATGTTGAACTGTTGACCTGATGAATAAAAAGTTACCCATGGTGATAGCCTCCCCCACCACTGAATCCACTTGCTCTTCCACAGATCAACTGGTTCTAGTAAGATACTTTTCAGATGGAAATAAGTACTGCACATTTGGATTTTCAAACTCCTTATCTTTAATTTCATATTTTAAGTTAAAAACTTTCAGAATAGAGAGATAACTCTGAATTTTTTCTCTTTCTTTAAAATATATGATTCCCGGCTGGGGATGTAGCTCAGTGATAGAACAGCTACCTACCATGTGCAAAATTGCAGGTTCAACACACACACACACACACACACACACACACACACACACACACACTCCAAAGTGAATGCTCTGTGTTCTTGAAAAAGAGATATGAATAATCAAATATCTCCTCTTTTTCATTAGTCATCAATGAATGTATTTTTTTCTTCAAAAGGTCTTCCACCATTTTTCTTTCTCTATCAGCTGTATCATCTCTCACTCAGCAATGCAACTGATGTCCTTACTGCTCTCCTTCCCTTCAGTTTTCTTGCCTCTAGTCTTTTTCCAAGTCCTGCTTTCATTGTTCAGGTCAACCTTTCAGTAGCTCCTGGATGCCAGTATAAGAAACTCAAATAGTTTCAACTTGAGATTTCAGGCCCTTGACATCTGTATCCAACCATCTTTTCCCTGTTAATCTTACACCTTTGCCTAACAATCTTCATCTCAGTTATTGGGGTCTGTTCATTCTCTTCTTGCAGAAACTTAGGCTTTTCTGTTTCTGAACATTTTCTCATATCATTCTTGTCTCTCACTATTATTCCCACCTTCTCCCTGTGTATCCGAAGTCATCCTTTATTTTATTTCTTTATTTTGTTTTTTGATTTTGTGGTATTGGGAATTGAACCAAGAACCTTTTACATAATAAGGAAGGACTTCACCCCCAGCCCAAAGTCATTCTTTATTACTTGGCTCTACCCATCACCTCTGTAAAACCTTTTTGTACCATCCAAATTTAATGTTACTTAATTCCTTTGAGTAACATTTTGTAGTATTTATTATTTGTATTACTTGTTCAGCACTCAGAATCTCCTGCCATATTATGAGATCTGTTGCCCTCTTTCCTTTTCCCTTCACCTCTCATTAGTTTATTTCTACGGGTATACAATTTCACTCAGAATCTCCGGCCATATTATGAGATCTGTTATACTCTTTCCTTCTCCCTTCACCTCTCATTAGTTGTATTTCTATGGGTATACAATTTATCTCTCATTGTGGACATCATACATAATAATGGACCTGCACTATTTGTTGAATGTTGAACCTAATTTTGGATCAAGGCTTGCTGTGCTATAATGGTCTCTTCTACCAGGTATAGAAAACTATAAGGACTTATTTGATAACTCTTCTTTATATTTTGTTATTTACATAAGTGATTCTTGACTATACTAAGTAGGAGGCTAGGAAGCCTGAGGTCCAGGGTAAGGTTTCTTCCTCTCCCTTTCCTTCTCTTAGTACACGAGATTGAACCCAGGATCTGGAGCATGCTAGGAAAAGTGCTCTGTCACTGAGCTACATCTTCACCCTCAGTGTAAGGGTTTTTAAGAGAGGTCTGGAGACAAGTAAATGTAGTGGTTACAAGATTAAACCTTGGAAAGAGACAGACTTGTGTACAAATCCTGGGAGAAATGACTCAATGTCATTCAGCTCTAATTCCTTCCTAAAAAAATGGGGACAATAGCACCTCCACTTCATTGGTCTTTGAGGATGAACAGAGATAAAATACTTGTGGATGGCTTAAGACAAGGTGGGTTATATGCCTCACAATAGGCTTCTAGCATGGAAAGACAGGGACACAGGGAGAGAAATACACACACACACACACACACAAATATTTACTAAGTTCCCAGGTGCCATGCATAGATTACTAACAACTAGGATTAAAGTGATACTGAGAAAGAAGCAAGAATTTCAGATATGGATCTGGAGAGAATGAAGTCTAGGATTATTGGTGACTTTGGCAAAATATTTGTGGTACATGATAACAGAGGAAAGTGAAATGGCAGTTATGGATACTTACCATGGTTCAGATAAGTTTCCCTCAAAAGGCACATGTGTTAGTGACTTTTTTGGCAGCCTATGGCCTATATGAAGGTAGTGGATCCTTCAGGAGGTAGGGCCTATCAGAAAGAAATTAGGTCATTGCATATGATCCTTTGAAGGGGATTTTGGAACCTGATCTTTTCCTTCTCTTTCTTTATGTTCTGGTCATGAGGAGAGCAGCTTTGCTTAACTACTTGTTCTCTGCCTCACCACAACCCCAAAGAAATGGGACCAACTCACCATGGACTGAAACTTCTAAAACTATAATCCAAAAATAAAACTTTCCTTTTCTAAGTTAATTACCTCAGGTATTTTGTTACATTTGGAAAGTTAACATAATACTTTGTGACTGCAGTGGCTACACACTCACTGAATTAAGACCTTAGAAGAAGTCTGGAAGAAATAAAGGATGAAAGGGATGTCATACCATTAAACACAGCATCTAGTGTACTGGGTCATTTCAGGCAATGGAGAAAAGACAAATCCATCACACCTCTGTTCAATTTTCTTTTATGCAAAAGAACATGTGAATTTACATATGTGGTATTTTGGGGGTCAGGTGTCATAAGATAGAATGCAGTGATGATTTACATCAGTTTCCAACATTGTAGCACTCCCCAGGGTTGAATTTATCATTCTTAAGAATAGAAACTATGTTTGCTATAGTCTGTGGACATCAAAGTTAAAAGAGGAACAGTCAATCACATTTTCAACTGTTGCCATAGGAAAAAGAAATTCTTCCTTCTATATACCGTGGCAGTGGGGAACTGTGAATTTTCTGAAGGATGCAGAAAACCATAATTATTTCCATAGAAGGTTTATGAAAGCTTTTCCTTAAACTGAAATAAATAAATAAAAGCTTGGTGCAAAAGGACACTTTAAGGTCTAATTAATGGCCAAAGAACAGTTCTATGTAAATAAAAATAATACATATTTCCTAATGGTCAAATTGCCAAAATAGCGTTAGCATTCAATTGATTGCATGAGTGATTAGACATAGACAAATGTTGACACTTCCTCTTACATTTGAAACCTGAGCCATGTTTCAAACACATGAAGTGTGTTGGTTTTAAATATAGGACAAGAAATGAAACTATGAACTTATGAAATGAGTAGAAAAAATAGATTCAATGTAAATAACTACAATGAACTCCAAAGGACAAATTACAGCTATAATATTTCTCATTCAGACAAGGATAGTAGATTGTCCCCAAAAATTTCAAATTAAGGCTGGGGAAGGTGGTACCTAAAAACTCAGCTACTTGGAAGACTGAGGCAGGAAGATCACAAGTTTGAAGCCAGTTTCTGAGAGTAACTAGAAGGGTTGAGGAGGTAGCTCAGTGCTAGAGTGCCACTGGGTTCAATTGGGGGGGAAAAATCTTAAACTGACTTTAAAAAGCAATTTAAACTTCCTGCAATTAATTTGTCAAAAAGTCCAATTTGTTCTTCTGTTTTGACTGCAAATAAAAGCATACAGGCAACCAGAATAACATATTTTTCTAGTAGCATATGGTTCTTTTGCAGACTTCGAAAATAGCTATGTTAGTATTTCTGAAGATGCTTCAGAACTTGTCACTCAGGGAAGCTAACTGAGAATTGTCAAAGTCCACTTTTATGGAAGGTTTGGAATTTTTGGCTTGGATCTTGATTTTGAAAATTTTATATATTTTATAAGGAGATATTATAGGCTTTTAAAAACTGGCTTCACATAATTACAAACAATAGCACCCTATATATTTCATCACATCAATGAGCTGAATGAATAAAGATAAAAAAAGGTACCACTTCATATCTGTCTGTAACTCAATGTCTCTAACACAATGATGAATGTAGCTCCAGGTTATATGTAAATAAAGAATAAAGGTTTCAGACTTTCCAGTTCTGCCCCTTCCAGTTTTAGTTACTAAACATAATTATCCTTGGAAACACAGGACAAATAAAGTTAGCTTAAAGCTTCCTCAATTAAGATTATATAGTATGAAAGACAATTTTATAAAAATCAAAAACCCATTTGGGTTGCTAAAAAATCCAAAATTTTAAGTATCACCCCTGCTTTCATCTTAGGCTCTTTTAGTGGCTCCTTTTTTGGTAAAGAAGGAATCATTATCTACTAGTTTCATCTGGTTCTCTCATTAGATTTCAGTAGATGCAAGTTTAATATTTTAATTTAAAAACAGCATGCAAGCTGTGTACCTGCTTTTATAAAATTATTTCTGCGTACTAAGTTATCTGTGTTCATCCATCACTCCTCACATCTGAATGTCTATACAGAGATGTCAAGAAAGATATTCCCCTAATGTTACTGATGGTTACTTCCACATAGGAGGATTTTGTTGATATTTTTCTTTGTGGTGTCTTTCTGTATTGCTCAAAAAAATTTTAAAATAATGCATCATTAAATGTAGAGATAATAAAGTCATTACTTTCAAATATGAAAAAAGAGAAAAATGCATTTGGTAGCCACAGCCTTTGCATTTATTTTTGCCAGTGGAAGGCCTCAGAGGAATTAGATAATGCATCTTATGTGCCAATTCTTGAATAATTAAATAAAAATGTCTGTAACATACATGGGTGTACACATGAGTCAAATAAATGATAGATAAGGTCTATCATTCATTTCTTCAACAGGGAATTCAGCATTTGGGTGTCACATATGTTCCATTTCCATCTTAGCAGTTGGAAACAAGTTCTGAATTGTGCATGTAAAAGCAGAATTCATGATTAGCACAGGAATAAGAAAAGTACACCTTTAGCTGCACTAAAATGGAGAAGCCAAGAAATATGGAAAATTATACTTCTAAAGATCATTTTTCCATACTTATAATGGAAAACTAAAGAAATGCTTTGTGCTGGTAGGCAGGCAAGCACTTTACCATTGAGCAATACTTCCAGTCCTAAGAAATCCAACCTTTAATGTTAAAAGCAAGTTTCTACAGGTAAACCTTTTATAAGAATGTATTTTTTTTTTTTTAATACTGAGGATTGAACCCATGTGTGTTTTACCACTGAGCCACATCACCACCCCTTTTTATTTTTTTAATTTTGAGACAGGGTCTTACTAAGTTGCTTAGGGCCTCGTTAATTTGCTGAGGCTGACCTTAAACTTGTGATCCTCCTGCCTCAACCTCCTGAGTTGCTGGGATTACAGGTGTGTACCACCACACTGGGAAGAATGCATATTCTTAATAAGCTTTGCTTTTTTCCTGGAGAGTAATATAAAAATATTCTTTCATTTCCATTGTACAAAGACTCATGAAGTTCAACAGTGGTTTGTGAATTAAGTTTCACAGAGGCTTGTAAGAATTGGTTAACTGTGATGAGAAAACCCTAGCTCTTTCACTGGCTTTTATTTTGAAGTTGACTTATTTCATTAGCAGCTTAATAACTCTAGGTAAATCTGAGAAGATTTAAAAGAGAGATATATGCTTTTTCTAACAGTATTAAGTATCTTCATTTGGCCAAAATTATTTACATTTTGTGGAGCATCTACTCCATGGCTGTACTCTTCTGGCTTGTTCGTATTCATTCTTCCCAACAACCTCTCATTTTTTCAGTTTGACAAAGAATAACTGATTCTTTTGCCATGATGATGATACCAGCTCTGAGGCCTGTGCCAGTATTACATTTAGAGTGTTGTTGACTCTGGCTGTGGAGTCTTTCCAAGCCTTGTCCTCCGAGAAATAACTAAAGTTAATCATTTTTTCCTGTTTGTTTGTTTATTGGTGCCAAGAATGGAACCCAGGGTCTGGCCCATGCTAAGCACATACTCTTTCACTGAGTTACACTCTCAGTTCTCCCTTTTCCTCCTTAAACTAATGTTAGTGGGTTCCATGTTTGTACTCAAAACCCAGTGTACTGCACTGCCCTCAAGGAACTTATAAAAGCAGTAGTAAGGAAGATTGGGCAAGTCCAAAAATAACGTTAAGTGCTTTATGGGAGCTTCACATGCTTAAGACTGTGTCTACCCAGCACAAACTGGAGTGGCAATCTGGCCAGCCTCCAGTTGCTTTAACAAATTTGGCAGCCTTTGAATACATAGGGCTTCAAAGTCGATCATAAGGATCTCTGGAGAAGGGAATTCCACAACTGCCACTGGGAGCTTGTTGCTGGTTGCTTCATAGACTGGCCATGGAGAAGTAGAGTCTATTCTTTTCCCTTTATCTTTTTTGTTTCTCAAGAACCCTCTCAGCTCAGTGGGAATTTTGAATTAAGTGATGACAAAGATCCCAGTACCAGTTGCTTCTGGCTTTGTTTCATGGTTTGATTAATTTTAATTCTGTTTCCAAACGCTTCCATGTTCTACATTACACTTTGTACACATCTTTGTTATGGAATGAGTGCTGTTTATTATAATTTTCTGCATCCATGTCTATCTCCTCCAGGGTAAGAGCTGTAATATGTTCATTGTTCTAACTGAATTCTCAACCATGTATTCATTGTTCTAACTGTATTCTCTACCATATTCCTTTTTGCTGTGTTTAGTCCTATGCTGATTTTTATGCATTATAATTACTGAACAGATTGTTTTTCTTAAAGAATTGTCTGTGTGCCCCACTCTGGTCCTGCTAGAAGGTACTGCAACCCATGCTTGGGTTAAAATGATGAAGTGTGAATGTCTCTCTATCTCTTCCTTGAGGTTTATTCTGCCATTGCTCTCTGTAGGCCTATCCATACTTTCCAGCCAGTGGTGGATCAAGTGAGCTCTAAGCACTAACTAGCCATGTACTCTCTTAACCTAGTTATGGCAAGTGGTAGCTTATGATTGTTTTTAAAACTGTACAGACACATTTAATTCATTCTCTGTGGGCATGCTGTTTCATAATCAAAAAAGTGAAATAATGCACATGTATAAAGTAGGTCCACCCCTAAATATATTGGATTCTTTCTGAATGAAAGATAAGAATGTTTTACTATGTTTTAAGCTTCTTTTAGAGGCAAGGGTGAGACACTGAAAGTGCTAAACACCAAGATGACATAGAAAGCAACATTGTAAGATGGATTAGAGGGGAAGAGGTGGGAGTCAGCAGGGCCATTTAGGGATTAATTTCAATAGCCTTGATGAGAGATGATGAAGGCTTGAGACAATGAAGACAGAAAAACATAAAACAGGCACTTTGGAGGAGAAATGGGAAGGAGTTGGTGACTGCAAAAAGGAATTAGACCAGATACAGACTTCAATCTCCACAAACAAATGATCCAAAATTTTTTTATCATAGGAAAATATAAAATGAAATGTATTATTTTTACCATTTTTAACTACATGTTAGGGGCATTAAATATATTCACATTGTTGTGCAACCATCACCACTGTCCAACGGTAGCACCTTTTCATCATCCCAAACTGGAATTCTGTACCTGCCAAGTGATAACTCCCATTACCCTCTCTCTGCAAATTCTAGTAACCACTGTTCTATGAATTTGACTACATTAGGTACTTCACATAAAGTGGAATAATTTACTTATCCTTTTGTGTTTAGCTTTTTTCACTTAGCATAATATTTTCAAGACAGAAATGATTGTGTTGTGCCTTACCTCTACAAGTTACTTAAAAATATTTTTCAATGACAATATTTTTCAATTATGTACATGCTTAAATAAAAATAGGATATTTTTAGAATTTCTAATTGCAAACTTGTAGATAATTGAAGTTAAATATTTCTTTCTGTGCCCAGGGTGTACAGAGTGTGAGTTGGTGTGTGTGTGTGTGTGTGTGTGTGTGTGTGTGTGTGTGTGTGTGTGTGTGTAGAGAAAGGGAGAGAGTCTCTCAGCTCACTTGTTGGGTATTCCTACACTGAAAAAGTTGCCTCTCAACACCCAGAAATATTGTATTTTCAGGTCTTCCTCAAATTTCCCCTAGATTCAAATGTGTCTATCTAGTCTCCTATTTTCTTTGAACTGCGTTCTCTGCTAACAGATCAAAGATGGTGACAAGGAGTTGATGTGCCTTTCTCAGATAATGTATTTGCTTTTTAACCAGGGATTTAAAAAATAGACCATAAATGAGTCCTAGAGACAAGGTAGAAATGGAAACTTCAAGAAAATAGCAGGTTGATGAAGGACGAGTTGAGGCAGTATGGCCTGGGTAGGCTTGGGCTCTCCCAAACTTCCTCTTTACCTAGGTTAGTTATGAGCACAGTGGGGTGGCTAAATGGTTCATCATACCTTGCTAAAGGTGAATGGTGCTTGTGTGGCAATAGGCAGGTAGACGAAGTAGAGTTTCTTGTCCAGAATCCCAACTGTTTGGGTTGAAAAGAGATTTTCTAGTTTACTCATGGAGCATGGGTTTGGAAGTTAGAGGGTCAGGGTTCAAATTATTGTCTGATCTTGGGAAGGTAATTTCATTTATTTATTTATTTTTTTGTGGGACTAGGGCTTTAACCCAGGGGTACTTTATCACTGAGTTACATTCACAGCCTTTAAAAAAAAATTACTTTGAGACAAGATCTTGCTAAGTGTTGAGGGTCTCACTAAGTTGCCCCAGGCTGATCATGAATTTGCAATTCTCCTATCTCAGCCTCCTGTGTTCCTGGGATTAAAGGTGTGCTCCACCACACCTGGCTTGGGCAGGTCATTTAACCTCTTCTGTGCTTCAGTGTCCGTATGGGGAAATGGACAAATGGTATCTATCTTGAAGGGTTGTTATAATTATTAAATAAAACAAGATTTAAAAAGTGTTTAAGAGTAGTTTTTAGCATATAGGACACACTAAATCTATGTAAGTCATCCTTCATTTTAGTCTTTTTGTTTTTGATACTGGGGTTTAAAACTGGGGTGCTTTGCCACTGAACAACATCCCAGCACTTTTTATTTTCTGATTTTGAGATAGGGTCTTGATAAGTTGCTGAGGCTGGCCTTGAATTTGCAATCCTCTTGCCTTGGCTTCCTGAGTTTCTAGGATTACAGGCATATGCTACCATGCCTGGCTCATTTTATTCTTGAAAAGAAAAAATGAGACCCAGAGACATTGCACTGCTGGCTCAGTGTAAAGCCAGGACTGGAGATAACAGAACTTAAATGTGCCTTTTGCTCTCTGGGTTTCTTGAAGCCAGGAGGAAGGGAGAACACCAGGTTATAATCAAGAATCTTTCTGCCAGAGCCTGAGAGGGAAAAAAATGTCACTTGATACTAAAGTTCTGTATTTTATTTCCTCACAGTAGGAAGAAGGGTGAACATTATGAGAAGGCAGAACTAAAGAAAAAACTATGCAGGGAGGGAGGGACAGACTGCCAGAGGGATATCTTCACCCATACCCATACTGTTATTCCACCATTTTTGTTTTTGTTTATTTTATTAAGAAAACCTGGTTAAAGTATAAATGTCCCTTTAGAGGACATATTAAAGGTTAAAGTATAAATGTCCCTTTAGAGGTATATATTTACCTCCTGTATTATTTATCCATTACCATGTAACAAATCACCCTAAAACTTACTGACTTAAAACCACAACAATTATTCATAGTTTTTATGGGTGAAAAATTCTGGAATGGCATGGTTGGGTGGTTCTGACTCAGGATCTTGCATGAAGTTAGAGTCATGTCAAACTGTGCTGCAGTAGTCTGACTGCTTGACTGCATCTGGAGGAGTTACTTCCAAGGTGGTTCATTCACAAGGCTAGCAGGTCATGTCTCTCCAGGTGGCTTCTTTATGGGGTTGCTTGAGTATCCTTACAACATGGCTACTGGTTCTCTCCCAAAATGAGCAATCCAAGAAACTGAGGTAGAAGCTGTGATGCATTTCTGAACTGACTGAACTCACTATCACTTCAGAGTGCTCTATTAGATTCACACAGGCAAACTCTGATTCAGTGTAGAAAGGGTCTAGACAATGAATGGTCTAGAAGACCAGAGTCTAGACTAGACAAAGATCTAGACAAGAATGTGAAGAGTAGGAATAAAGGATCACGGGTGGCCATGTTGGAGGTTGACTACCATACCCACCTTTGCTCCAATCTGTTAGTCTCCAGAAATAGGAGAAACACAGGGCCAAGGTGGGATTTGAAGAAAGCCTGAAAGTGCTCCTGATAGGCAAAATAAGAAGACCTAAAAGTGATGTACATATACCTCTTCCTACCCTACCACAGGGTCTGAAAGGCAGTGTGAATCCAGTAGAAGCAACCCCTGAAGGAATCTACAGATCTCAGAAGCACAGCCTTGCCATAAAAAATAATACAATTCCTCTTTTAAGCAAATTGGGAACAACTTTGAAACATTTTCTTTTCTTTTTCTTTTTTTTTTTTTTTTTGGTACCAGGACTTGAACCCAGGGGTGTTTAACCACTGTTAACCACTGAGTCACATATCCAGTCCTTTTTATTTATTTATTTATTTTTGAGATAGGATCTTGCTAAGTTGCTCAGGGCCTCACTAAATTGCTGAAGTTGGTTTTGAAGTCCCAATCCTCCTGTCTCAGCCTCCTGAGCTGCTGGGATTGCAGGTGTGTACCACCATACCCAGAAACAACTTTGAAACTCTGGGCAGATTTTCTAGTGATCACTGTCATCTGGCTGATCAATAGTGGCTGCTGCTGCTCCTATCAAATTCCTGTGTGCAATAGCAAGTGGGTGTCTTGCTACTGTCTCTCTTTGGAATGGGGTAGACAATATTAAATCACTGGTGGTTTTTTGAAAAACAGGTTACCATTACAAATACACAGTATATTTATTTTTGTGTTATTATTTTGCTTTAAAATGTTCATTAGTCTATTTAAAAGATAGTGTAAGATCCTCATAGATTCATTAATCAACACACTTACTTGCTCATTTTTCTTTTAATTTTAGTTTTCAAAAATACCCAAAAGCTACATCATTACGGGGTAATGGACTGCAAAATCTTATTTAATTGCAATGAACATATTTACTGGAGTTACAGAAAAGAAAAAATAAAAACAATTCTGGAAACTTCTATCAATTTTAAAGAATCAAAACAATCTCTGGTAATGGGGAAGGATACTTCCTTGGGCTCCCACTCCCTCTCCCTCTCTCCCAACTCCAGCTCCAAAGATCTTGAAAAAGCAGGATATCCTGGGCCAGATCTTTTGTACTTGAAAGGATTTGGAGACCTATAGCTCAGAACTCTTGAGATATGCATGTATTTAACACATTCCTGATTTGATTTTGACAAAGGGTTTTAGGGTAACTCACCAATGGCAATTTCCAGAGCTTTCCTTCTCTGCAGAGAATAAAATGGTGAATTGCTAGACTATGCTTGGGACTGCTTGGGCCATGAATTGTTTCCACTGGTTGTGAGATATTCTGGTGTGTTTTCTTCTCATCTCTAAGATGATGTGAGTATTTTTTCGAGGTGACTAATCATACTTTACTCAAGCCAATGGTCTTATTTGTGGTTCTTGAATTATAAAATAATTTAAGGGGGATATTTTCCCCATAAACTAAAAATGATAATTAAGAATAAATAAAATGCAAGTTCAAGAACATTTAATGCACCCAAATTTTTCTACCAAATCTTGATACTGTTACAGATATAACCAAATTTAATTCAATCTAAGAGAGTTTCTTCAAACTGAATCTCTTGCTGTGTCTTTCTGGTTCCTCAGGGATCCTATGAAAAAATCCAAGGAAATTCCTTGCTGATTAGGGAGATATTAGACTGCAACATATGGTCCACACATGTCATTAGTATTCCTCTAAGGAAAAAAAATGCGATGGATTATATTTAGAATACAGGGTATGTGTTCAGTGGTTAGGATGACCCAGGGGATTATTAGTTTCTTCTTGTGGAATTTTCTGTAGTTAAAAGATGGATCCAGAATTGTGACTGCCTGAAGGACACTGGAGTCCATCTGCAAGTTTTTGCAGGTATGAGTCCTGCCAAATTTTCACCGTAGTGCACTATCTTGAAAGCTATTCATATTGCTCTTCAGACTAGATTTTGTAAACTTCAGGTCTCTCAGATTTATTTTAAAGAAGTCTTTTGAAACAGGTCCCTTCTGAAATAAAAAACTCATCCATGAATGATATGTCATTGACTCCCAAATAAAATGAGTTGAGTCTGTAATAGTATTATAAATTTTGTATATTCCTCAAGCAATTCTGAATTTTATTTCTTATTCTCCTGATGTTTTTACGATTATGTTGTACCACATATTTGATGGGGGAACTAGACAACAGATGTCTTAGTCCATTCAGGCTGCTATAACAAAATACTAAAAATTGAGTGACTTCAAAATGATAAAAATTTAGTTCTTATAGTTCTGGAGGCTAGGAAGTCCAAGATCAAGATACTGGCCGATTTGGTATCTGCTAAGGGCTCTTTTCCTCATAAATGGTACCTTCTTCCTGTGTCTTCACATGGTGGAAGGGACGAACAATCTTCCTTGGGTCTCTTTTATGAGGTGATTCATGGTCACTTTCATGACCTCCCACAGGCCCTGCCTCTTAATACCATTACATTAGGTGTTAAATTTCAGAGTATGAACCTTGGGGGGAACCCAAATAATGATTTATTTATGTATGTATCTATGTATTTTTGTGGTACTGGGAATGGCTCCCAGTGCCTCCTTGCTCAGGTAGGCGAGCAATCTACCACTGAACCACATTCCCAACCATTTAAAAAAATTATTTTGAAACAGTTACATCCTGTCACTTCTTTTTTTATTATTTACAGTCTATTTATTTTATTTTAATTTTTTCAAATTTTACATCCCATCACTTTTTAAAGTTTTATTTTGAGGATCTTGCTGAGTTGCCCAGGATGACCTTGAACTCCCAAACTTCCTGCCTCAGCCTCCCTAGTAGCTGGAATTACAGACATGTACCACCACGCCCAGCCAATGGGACATGATTTCTAAAAAAATTCTGATGCTTGGGTAATCTGCTACCAAGTTCCCTCTTGCTTTGGCAAGAACTGTTTCTATTCTTCACACTTGAATAAAGTCTACTTCTTTCACTCTTAAAAAAAATGAAAGAAATTCTGACACTCATGTGTTTGTCCTAGGAAGTCATAGGCTGATATGCCAGACTTTGGCTAATCTCACCATCTCAGAATCTCCATACTTCCTTCCCAATTTTCTGGTAAAGTGTCTTGTAGTGCAGTATGAACTTTTTTCTGATGGAAACTACCTTAAACTGGTAGAGTCCTGAAAAATGTAAATATTTTCAACACATAGTTGGCCTTTTTTTTCTGAATATTCTACACTCTGTTGAAAATCAATATCCCCTGCCCATTTCACACCTACAGTTAACTGATTCCCCTTTCCAGTTACCTGACTGGCACTTGAGGGGCACCTAATTCTTCCTTCTAGATAGTAGAGTGAGAACCATTGGGAAGTATACTTTTCTTTATTCTCTTACACTAACTTCTTTCTAAGTACCTTTATTTACCTTTCTCTCAAGTTATCTGAATTGCTTTCCATTTTCCTCTTTGATATCACACGTGAATCTTCGATTAGAGCTAAGCTTCCACCATTCAATGTCCTTTTCATCTGATCCATCTTAAATCCTGTTTGCAGTGATTCTTCAGGTACCATCTCCCTCTCTCGATTGTGCTGCTGCCCTCGTGGCATACTACAGCAAACCTGGACTCTTTGGTCTCACTCTTGGGGTCCCTAATGAGAACCTGTTCAACACATCCAGCCTGATTTCTCTCCATTGCCAAAATAAACCTACTTCAGTCCAGTTACTTTCTTATTGCCTATTATTCATAGTAAGCTCTAAACCTTGTTCTGTTTTTTTTTTCAGCCATTTTTTCTTCCTGAAATATTCCTTTTCTTATCTTCTAAATCTGCAAATTCAGATCTCTGATTACCTTACTTCACAGTAGCTTCTTCTTTCTCTGCACTTAAAATCAACAAAACAGATCAAAACCATAAAAATATGTACCTATTCTTCAATTCAGTAATTCCATTTCTGGAAGTATATCCTAAGAAATGAACAATTAACAAATTAGAATAAACTTGTGCACGAAGTTTCTCTTCCCATCCAATATTATTGATGTGAACATTGAAGAAGAGGAAACAAATTATGTGTCTAATAGTGGAAAGAAAAATAGTCAAATATCACTCTATGAAAATATTGAATGAACAAAATGAATATGCTAAAGATATGTAATTATATGGATTTTTAAAAATATATAAAGTTAACTAAAAAGTAAAAACAATGTAACATTTATAGAAATATTTTAAATCAGTCCTTCATATGAAAATTTTAAATAAGCTTGATTATTTCTATTTTTTTAATGATGAAAAAAGCTGATTCAACACTAAAGAAATTTCTAACAAAAGAAAAACACATCCATTAACAATTTTTATGTAAATAAATTTGAAGTTTTCTTTCAAAAGTCTATTCTCTCTTATGTGCTAATGAGATTCTAGTTACTTCCTTACATGTCAATTAATCCTTACAGCATACTGAGTGAAGGAGGTGTTATTAGCTACCTTTTATTGATGAACAAAGAGTCCCAGAAAAGTTTAAATAATTTCCCCAAGATCAAACATGCAGGAAATGATAGGTTCAGAATGTTCACTTGATTTTGCTGTGAAATCATCTGAATCTAAATTAAATTTAACCTCATCTTCATTCATAGTAAAATGTTCATTGTTGAGAACATGATTATTAAATAATAATAATATAATTTTGAAAAAGTAGTAGACAAGAGAAAAAGAGAAAGAGAGGGAGAGAGAGAGATTGGAATTGTTTAAATGGATGTCTTCCTAAGGATAAGGCAGAAATATTGGTGAAGTTGATGACAAAGTCCATACTGGTGGATAGAGGCTTTTTGGGAGCTCTGGTTTGCCATTTTTAGCTTAAAGTTTATGATTTAAAGATGACAATGATAAAACTGTTCAAACACTTACATGATTTGAATAGGATGCAACCCATTGTCAAAATCACACAGAAGATTGGAGGCTGCCATTTTTCTGCAGACTCCATTATTATTATTATTATTATTATTATTTGGTACCAGGGATTTAACTCAGGGGTGCTTAACCACTGAAACACATACCCAGCCCATTTTTATTTTTATTTTGAGACAGGATCTTGCTAAGTTTCCTCTGGTCTCACTAAGTTGCTGAGGCTGACTTTGAACTTGCAATCCTCCTGTTTCAGTCTCCAGAGCTCCTGGGATTACAGGTGTGTGCCATCGTACCCAGCTCCTGGACTCCACAATTCAATTTGGTATTTCATGACACTTTGGTTTTAAGTAATCTTTCAGCTTTAAAGAAAATTGGGGAGCTGAAGAAATAAAGAAAATTGGCTTTCCAGACTCAGATCTGTTTCTGGAATGACAGAGGATCCTACAGTTATATCTAAAGTATGGCCCATAAGAAGTTATGAGGTAAACTGGATGTAGTGGTGCCCACCTATAATCCTAGCTACTTGGAAGCCTGAGGCAGGAAGATTGCAAGTTTGAGATCAGCCTCCGCAACTTAGGGAGCTCCTATTATCAAAATAAAATAAGAAATGAGGATGTAGCTCTGGTACAGCATTTGCCTAGCATGCATAAAACCCTGTGTTCAATCCCAAAAATCAGAAAAGAAAAAAAAAATTTATGATGTTTTGGCAATCTTTGGCTGCAAGTAACACTGTGATAGCAGAGAAATTTGCAAACATGTTAGAGATAAGCTAATTTTACTCAATTCATAAAACTGGATTCATAAAATCTGAGAAAGATTAGTTCATATGTTCATGCATTTCCCTCTGGAATTTAGATGTGTGGATTCCTGATTGAAGAGAACAGGTAAGATATTGAGCTTTTCCCATGGAATTCAAGCTGTAAGGGATGGCACAGGAATCATAAATGAAGTGCTAGTGAGAATTTGAATTCCATGGTGATTTAGCAGATTAGCCTTTGTTTTCACCCAAACTGTATTGTGTTTTTCAGAGCCCACTGACAAATAATTCCTTTAATCAAAAAGAGGGACTGGTTAGTGTTAGGGTTAGAGTTAGGGTTAGGGAGGGGGGCAAGTATGGAGGAAGGAACTACTGTATAGAGGGTAAAGAGGGGTAGGAGGGGTGGGGGGAAGGGAAAAAATAACAGAATGAATCAAACAACATTACTCTATGTAAATTTATGATTGCACAAATGGTATGCCTTTACGCCATGTACAAACAGAGAAACAACATGTATCCCATTTGTTTACAATAAAAAAAAAAAAAAAGAAAAAAAAAAAAAAAAAAAGAGGGACTGGATTTGTAGCTCAGTAGTAGTGTGTGCTTAGCTCATCTCAGGCCTGGTTCAATCCCCAGCGCCAATAAAACAAAACAAAACAAAACAAAACATAATTGCTCTTGCCTAAGAGAAGTTAAAAAACATTTGCATTGCTGTGGATAGAAAGAAGTTTGGTGGTCAATCTAGTTCCTCACCAAATACCAGTAGATAAATGTCAGGATAGTTCATGGGGAATGAATGAGTTGGCACAATAAGTTCTTGGGGAGCCCTTTGATACTCGAGTGATCAGAATGGGCAAAAAAGGACTAGATATCTATTGCATGGGAGAAGAGTCAAGGCACTGAAGCTCCTGGACAGCCAATTTTTGAAGGTTAAGGGGAATGGAGCTGCCTCTTTCCCTTCTGCACATAATTAGATTTCATGCTGTATTGTTTTGACTTCACTTTGCTCTCATCTGCCTAGACTGTATTTTTATCTTGAAATTCACTGTGCAAAAATTCTGGGCTGGGCTGGGGATATAGCTCAGTTGGTAGAGTTCCTGCCTTGCAAGCGCAAGGCCCTGGGTTCAAGGTCCTGGGTTCAATCCCCAGCACCGCAAAAAAAAAAAAATTCTGGGCTGGGAGGTAGTGGGGAAAACATACTTTTCCAGGGATGGTCCTAGATTTTGTATTACCCTTCAGGAGGCAAGATCACTGGTCAAGATCACTAGTTTTCTGAGATCCTTTCCTTGGTTCAGAGTGAGAAGTCTAAGCTTTTGGAATGCCTCATGTTGTCCACCAGTACATCTCAGCACCATTACCAGAACCTGTTAAATAATTCATTTGTGTGGTATTTGTTAATGTGATATTAAAATCCCAAGCAATTTTAAAAATTAAAGTTCTCACTGTGAGCTGCTCAGGACATACTGAAATTAGCAAAGGTGCATGGAATGATAAGAATATCCACCTTACTCTTCCATCTGAAAATCTTAGCTCTGAGGAAGAGGAGAGGAACCCATTGAATCTCTTCGTTATGAGTATTTTCTAAAACCTCTTTTTCTTTTGAAATTTTAAAACAATGTAAGAATTCCACTCATTTGGATGATTAAACTAGAGAACGAGTGATTCTAGGACTAGAACAACTTGGCCATTTGCTTAGTTTATGTTTCCTCAAAAATAAAATAATTTGACGTTTTACTTTTTTTTTTTTTGGTATTGGGAATTGAACCCAGGGGCACTTTACCATGGAGAGAAACCCCCAGTCCTTTTCATTTTTTATTTCGAGACAAGCTCTCACTGAGTTCTTGAGGGTCTTCCTAAGTCACAAAGACTGACTTTGAACTTGTGATCCTCCTGCCTTGGCCTCCTGAGTTGCTGGAATTACAGGTATATGCCACAAGGCCAAGCTCAATATTTTATTTTTGATGTACTATAGATGGACAGAGTATAGGTTATATGCCTACATGTGCTATTTAGGGATTTTGTCACGAAGAAATTTGGGTTAGTCCTGTCATGTTGGTTGTAACATTGATGGTGTTATTTCTAATAAAAGGATGATTTTTGGCTATTATTTTATTTTCCCTCACTGGGACATAAGCAGCACCAGATGACTTTCTTAAGACTGTGAAGGAAAAAGTCCTATTATTCCATCAGTGACCTTTGGCAAACAACTGTTCCCTTGAACTGCTTTTGTCTCTGGAGCGTTTAACTAAGGTTTCTTCTGGTCAAACCATCGACAATCCAAATGTCAAACAACAGTGTGGCCATTTTTCATCTCAAGATAAGCATTTCTCCAATAAGATGATCAATTAGTCTTATTCACATTACAATGTAATTTCCTATGTGTTTTTATGCCATACAAAGATCTCTGTAGTCCTATTACCTTCTTATTAAAAAACCTCTTCATTTAGATTTCAAGCTATTAGAACACATAATCAATCCAAACATGGCTCATGTATGACCTAAGTGTATTGACATTTTCATTATACCAATACATCCACCAAAGGTGGTATTATGAAAAAAAAAATCTCTACTCTGAAGAATATAGACTAAAATGTTTCACAAAGTTGTTCCACAGTTTGATAAAAATAAAATTCTGAACATCATATTTTTATTGAAGGATAATTTATATTTCTTACAATTTTTAAACATTTTTTCCACTTGGTAATAAGGTATTTCATGGAATGCTATGGAAGAAAACTTGAAAAATTTGCTTGATTTTTGCATGAAAGTCACTTAAGATGCCTTGTTTTCTTCTAAAGAAAACCTAATGTGAGAAACATTAGATGTACATTTTGAGAATTCTCAGAGCATCACTGCAGATTATTTTTGGAAGGTTTTACCATTCTTGGGGGTTGCATAGGCAGAGGTACAACCACTGCTTCAAATGTACCCAAATCTTAAATATTAGTGACTTTTTTTAAAAGAAACTTCTTGTTAATGGTAACATCATTCACATTCAGCTAAATTTTTGAAATGATTTTCAATTCAGTCGAACAATTTAGAAATCCTGTTCCAGAGGTACCTACAATTTAGAGAGACCTATGGATACTATCATTTTTAGAGATCTCTTTATTTTAAATTAATGAAGTTTAAAAAAAATCCTCTCTGAGAATGTTTCGTGGGAGCTCAGAGTGCTTAAGCCTCTGATATCCACTGTTTCAAATCTGTTTTAGAATTGCAATAAAATACAGTACTAAATGTATATACATCTGTGTATAGTGAGAGGGAAAAAAGTTCCATGTTGTTATGGTTTGGATGTGAGGTGTCCCTCAAAATTTCATGTGTGAGACAAATACAAGAAAATTCAGAGAAGAAATGATTGCATTAGAAGAGCTTTAACTCAATCAGTGAATTAATCACCTGATGGGATTAACTGAGTGGTAACTGGAGGCAGGTGGGGTGTGGCTAGAGGAAGAGGTTCATTGGGGGCGTGGCTATGGGGTATATATTTTGAATCTCTCTCTGCTTTCTGATCATCATGTGAGCTGCTTCCTTCTGCCACACTCTTCCACCATGATGTCCAGTCTCATCTTTAGCCCCAAGAAATGGAACCGGCAGTCAGTGGACTAAGACCTCTGAAACGGTGAGCCCTGTAATAAACTTTTCCTCCCATAAAATCTTTCTGGTCACATTTTTTGGTTGCAACAGCAAAGAAGCCGACTAAAACACATGTCTATGATTTTTGTAACACATGGCAGAAATTTGAAATATTTAACATATTCAAATGATCTGACTTAACATAATAAAAAAGGTTTCTTACATTTGAAAGTGAAATAGTATTTCTGATAAGCATTATAAGTAGAACAATCATCATTGATTCATTGGTTTATGACCACATTCTTTCTTATGATGAGCCAGTGACAAGCACCTATTCTGGGTCAGGTATTGTACCAGACACTGAAGGTACAAAGATAAATGACAATCTGTGACTTCCTGAAGACTTTTTTTTCCTCCTGGAGCTTTAATGTTTAATTCAATCAGTGCTTTTCTTAGGAAGGAAAGTTGAAAGAGAAGGGGAGGAAAATGATGGTCTAAAAAAGGGATGGAAGCTTGACTCAGAAGCTATTCAGCCGCTCTTGAGAGGTTCTTAACCCATTCTATTGATTTAATAGTCTCATTTCTTTACTTTTCCAACTGAAATGAACCATACATACCCTTTTTCTCTCACACCAAGATAGGATTAACAGCAAAGAGATAAGTGCACAGGGTCTGGACTCAGGTAGACACAGGCTGGAATACTGATCCTCCTGCCCACTCAGTTGTTCTTTCTATGTTTTCCTTAATTAGCCTCTCTGGCTATTGGTTTTTTCATTGCAGAATGGGAATAAAAATATCAGCCTGTCCTTGCTTAAGGGCTGATTCTTTTTCCTTCTAGTCCCTTCCTTTCCCTTCAAGACTGAATATCATTGATCTGAAAAGGAGATTCCAAACAAAAATTTAAAATAAATAAAACCTGGGACTTGTATCTTTCAAGTGCTGTGGTATAATTGCTAACCTTGATGTTTTATAAGATGCTGAAGTAAAAATGTCAGGGCCCCCTCATCCCTTGGTCTGGCTATGTATTTTTGGTATTGATCCCAGACTAAATATAGCAAGTCTTGCTTCTTGGGTCAATATAATTTCTAATCCCTAAGTTGAACGAGCAAACTTTCCTAGACAAGATTTAATTCACAAATGCATTTAGGTAGACATTGGATATATCTCACAGTGCATCCTAAGTGAAAACAAGTCATCAGCATTAGCTCAGCTAACTGAAAAGAAACATGCATTAGGAAGCTAGCGATCTCACCAGCAAATCCTGCTGGGGATTGACTAAACATAATTGTTAATTGAAAAAAATTAAAAATAGAGTACTAGGGACATATTCTCCCACTGATAGTTGCACATAATTCCCCTAAGTGTTAATGGAAGCTCAGCAAGTGCATCTTTGGAAGAATATGCCTCTTAACATCCACGTTCATCTGCCAGTGTTCCATTTGGCAGACTCTTGAAGGGGGATGGGAAAGGAAAGAAGCTCCTATGGAATTATCAAGGCTTTTTAAGAAGAGCCCATCTCTCTACACTTACCAGTTCAACACGCTATAGCCTTAGCTTTAAAATGACTAAACTGCAACCACAGGTTTCCATCCTTGGAGGATAAATTTTTTTTCTTTATCTTTCCCGAATAGATTAATAGGATTTCAACTCATTGATTTTACAAATGAGAAGTTTTAAAAAGATAGAGCCCTCTGATTTACATGGACATTAAAAACTTCTTCCTTTTTTTTTTTTTTTTTGTACTGGCCAAGTCTTGGAATTCTTAAAGAAAGCTGAGAACAGGCTTTTTGCTTTCAGAGTATTAGTAGAAGTTAAATGTCTTTATATTTCCATTCATTTTGATTAAATAAACAGGCCTGCATTTTCCAATTTCTCCACCAACTGAAATCAATTTCTGCAGTAGATGAAAGTTACTCTCACAACTCAGTGTGAAAAGTCGATGAGAAATTTACGAACTGCTATTTCTATGACTATTTCTAATGATGGGGGGTGGGGTGTGGGCGGGCTCAGCCTGCTCTGACAGTATTCCTATACCATGCAGGGACCATCCTGATATTTCTCTGTACCTCTCCCAGGAAAATAACCATTCAGTCTGAGACTGAATCAGATATACTCTAGCAATTTGTTTGGCCTGTATTAGTTTTCTGGGACTATATTATCAAATTACCACAAATTTAGTAGTTTAAAACAAGCCAGATTTATTATCCTATAGTTCTGGAGGTCAGAAGTATGACTTGGGTCTCACAGGGCTAAAATCAACATGTCTGCAGGCCTTCATTCCTTTCTAGAGGCACTGGGGAGAAGCTGCTCCTTGCTTTCATAACTTCGAGAGGCGCTTCGAGAGGCTCCTGGCCCCTTTCATCTTCAAAGTTTAGCAATAGCCAGGTGAGTCTCACATCACACCATTTGGTTCCACTTTTAAAGACCCTTGCAATTATTGGATAAACCAGGATAATCTCCTTATTTTCAGATCAACTGATTAGAAAACATAATTTTATCTGCAGCTTGAATTCTTCTTCACCCTGTAATACAACATAGTCACAAATTCTAGGGATTAGGATGTGGATATCTTTGCCTACCACAAAGCTGAAAACAATCTTCCCATATACCCATTAAGAAAACAAACAAACCAAACAGCAATGACAGCAACAAAAGGAAATAGATTCTCCTTTTCAGAAGAGTAAATTAAAAAAAAAATCCTTCTCAGTTGGAGAGATTTGTCATTTGGTGTGAGGATTGGGAGCAACTATTTTTGAATCACAAACTCCAAGTGAAACTTGTCCAGCTAGGGGAGAATTCCCAGATTTGTGACAGTCAGATGGAGCAGGGTTCCTAGTCCTCCAGGGACTCACCTGTGTTTCAGACAGTAAACCAGGACAATTTCTTTATTGCAGGGGTCTGCAGGGAATAATAGTTTAAAGAAGTGTCATTGTAATCTGACCTGGGTTGAAGAAAGCTCGGTGAGTTTCCCTTTTCTCTTAAATTCATATTGCAATGACTGTTCGAGGTGCAAAGACCTCAGGACTGGCAAACTCAGCGTGGGCAACTTTGTAGATTGATAGGTGGAGTATAATTAGATACCATCAACCCATAATTAATGCATCTTTTTCAATCTCTTTCTTATCATCTGGGGAGAGGTGGTCATCTTTATTTTCCATTCTTCTTCCTTTCTCATCCCTACTTATATCTTTGGTCTGCCATGGATACCAGATACTTCCTAGTGAAAAGCTATGTGTTATCATTCAGTGAGCCATGTGCAGCTGTTATAGTAGAATTCTATTTAGCTGTGACAAATGGTTAGATTGGGCTTGGTTAGGGTTGTTTTTCTCTATCGTCTTTTCATTCTTCTTCCAACCCTTTAAAAAATATAAGGTGATGTTTTCCAAGTGAAGACCATCAAAGACATATCAAAGACAAAACAATGAAATCCTCACTTGCCGGGAACAGGGGGAGGGGAGGCGCTCATTCTGGTTTTGGGTGCCAGTAGCAGCCTGATTTTTGCACTCCTCTCCCTATCAGCCTCCACCTCCACTGCAGACCTTTCAGAAACAGTCTCAGGTAGTCTCTTGACATGCCTAGAAGCATAAACTTCACAATACACTTACATATTTCTGATTGGCTCCTGCTGATTGCTAAGTCCTAGTCCCAAAGAAAAATGGGTAATGGGACTGATTTTAGACACTGCTGAATGATGAAAAGAGGAGTTTTTATTTCATTAGTGTTTTATTTTAGTGATGACCATGGTAGGCAGACTTCAAATTGGTCCCAACTATCCCCAGTTTCTTGAGGGCAGACTAGACCCAGAAACCTGCATTCACCCTACAGAATTAGGCAAAGGGAGTGAGATTTTGGTTCTGACATTCGGCTGCAGAAAGACTCTGGCTCTCATCATGCTTGCCCTTGCTTGCTCTCTCGTGTTTGCTCTGATGAAAACCAGCTGCCATGTTTTCAGCTGCCCCATGGAGAGGTCATGTGACAAGGAATGGGGGTAGGCTTTGGATGACAGCCAGGGAGGAACCAGGCCCTCAATATGACAACTGAAGGAACTGAATTCTGTCAACAGCTTTCAGAGTGGGCCTGGAAGTGAATCTTCCCTTGCCCAAGCCTTGAGCTGACTGCAATCTTGAGACCAAGGAATCTGCCAAAGCTGTGAGAACACTGTGAGAAAGCAAATGCTTATTGTCTAAGCTTCTAGGTTTTGGGGTAATTTGTTTCATAATAATAGATAACTAATACGACAATGAAATGGCATTCAGAAAGCTTAGAGAATAGAGGGAGGAAAAAACATCCATAATTCTTTGTCTCAGTCACAACCATTGTTTTAGTTTTTGCATGTTTTACTTCAGTCTGTGCACAAATTCACACATATATTTATATTGCAGATAAGCAGAATGTCAATAAACTTTTGCGTTCTTTTTTTATTTAACATTAAACCATAAGTATTTCCATGTTGCTATAAAACTTCATTATTATAATTTTTAATGGCTACAAAATACTCTCTCAAGTGAAAGTACTATAAAATAGCTAATTTCCTCATTCTTTCTGGACGTTACGATTACTTCTTATTTTGTTTGCAATGAAAAATAATGTAGCAACCAGCATCTTTGTTTATGTGATGCTGCCTTTCT
Source organism: Sciurus vulgaris (assembly GCF_902686455.1). Classification (NCBI taxonomy): domain Eukaryota; kingdom Metazoa; phylum Chordata; class Mammalia; order Rodentia; family Sciuridae; genus Sciurus; species Sciurus vulgaris. The sequence goes on from NC_136463.1 coordinate 129,818,276, forward strand.
TTCTTTTTCTTTTTTCTCACCACTTTTAATTTTTCCCATGCTGCTCTCTTCCTTGGGTACATTTCTCAATTGCTATAATAACTTCTCAGATAATTCTCAGTGGTTGATGGACAGCAAAATTTGTATCACTTCAAGTCCAAAGCTATCTTTGCTTCTCTCTTCATTAAATATTAGTTTAGATGGCTATTCTCTCTCTCTCCCCCCTTTCTCTCTTGCCCCTCTCCCTCCCTCTCCCATTCCCCACCCCCCTGTGAGTGTTTGTGTGTGTGTGTGTGTGTGTGTGTGTGTGTGTGCTGCTGGGCCTTGAACCCAGGGCCTTGCACATACTAGGCAAGGCTATTCAATTCTGACTGAAAATTGGCCAAATATATGGCAAAATCAAATTTAGGAAAGATTCCATCTCCTTAATAAGAAGATGATTTAAAAGTTTTTAAGCAAGTTGAATATGATTGTATATGTGGAAACAAAACAGGTAATGTAAATTTATAATGTTTAATTTTGTCATTAATTTTTAAATATTTAAAGTATTTAAAGCAACACATGATGAAAATCCCCTTTTAAGCCAGCACAGTGGCTTATGCCTATAATTTCAGCAACTCAGAAGGCTGAGGCAGGAGGATCATGAGTTCAAAGCCAGCCTTAGTAACTTAGGCCCTAAGAAACTTAGTGAGACCCTGTCTCAAAATAAAATATAAAATGGGCTGTAGATATGGGTCAGTGGTTAAGCACCCCAGGTTCAAGCACCAGGTTTGAAGCACTTGGTACCAGGTTAAGCACCCTGGTACCAAGAAAAAAAAATTCCCTTTTTAGTTTGAAACAATGCTTTATTTTTTGTTCTTATTGAATTCTAAAACTGTTTTTATTGTGATAAGATATACATCACATAAAATTTGCTATTATGACCATTTTTAAGTGTACAATTTAGTGGTAGTAAGGACATTTACATTGCTGTAGAACCATCATAATTATCTAACTTATCTAACTCACTCTCTTGTGTTTGCTGTCTCTCTTTTAGTAGTTTTATAAGTGTGTTTACTGGGTCAGAGGATTTGGATAACATGCCTTTTCGACCCTTGAATTTTAATAATATCGTGGTGTCTAAGAACATGGACTATAAGGATTTGAGTCCTGAATATACTATTTGGGGAAGTTAGCTAACTTCTCTAAATCTCATACTCCTCCTTTTTCTTAAAAAAATTTTTTTTAGTTGTAGATGGATACAATATCTTAATTTTATTTGTTTTTACATGGTGCTAAGGATTAAAGCCAGTGCCTCGCACATGCCAGGCAAGTGCTATACCATTGAGCTACAACCCCAGACCCCTTCTTCAAAGCAGGGAAAATAATGGTGCCTAACAATACCAAATAATAATGGTCTGAAGCTACCAGGTGTAAAATACTTAGTAGGATGTCTAGCACATGGTACATACTCATTATTTAACAATTTGTAAACATGTAATATATAAATACCTATTTTCATCATTATATTAGTCACATTTCTGTCACTGTGACAAAATACCTGAGATAAACAACTTGAAGGAAAGATTTACTTTGACAGTTTCAGAGGTTTCAGCCCATGTTCATTTGGCCCTATTGCTTTGGGCCTGCTTCAAGGTGTAAGATCATGGTAGGGAGCACCTTGCCCCATAGCTCCTTGTTGGTATTCATGAAGGAGACTGAAGGGAGGAGAGTATTTATTCTTCTGATTTCCTCTCAGAGGAGTTTTATCAGCTTGCTGTGCCCTGACTCCCATCTGGCAGCCCTCTGCACACAGACTTTCTGTCTTCAGGTTATAGTAACTTCACTATACTCTTGCATATTGAAGGATGGAAACAGTCCAAGGGATAGCACTCCAGTACTGTCCTTTGCTGACTCCCTCCTGCTCACACCTTTGCAAGTAGTTTTCTTGCTAAATTCCCCTTTAACTATCCCATCATGAGTATACCATCTGTTATCTGCTGGGATTCTGACTGATATATAGGCTTTATTGTCCCTAACTAGACTTTTGGGAAAGAAAGAGGAGGCAACTTGCCAAAGAGGAATCTGGGTTTTCACCACTCCAGACTGGGTTTGGCATATGCTGATCTTAAAGGAAGATGAGTGGAGTTATTACAACAGCTGTGAGTCTTTGAGAAAACTGGATCCATCCTTTTCCTGTCAAAGATAAGACATTCCTATCAGCCTCACCAGGTAATGAAGAGAGACCTGGATTGAGCTGTGAGTTGTTGTCCAACTGTCAGGTCCCTCCTGAATGTAGCCTGTACTCTTGTCAAGAGTGGTTAGACAATCTAGGGCTGGTTTTCCTAGATGTCTACAGATTCTTAAAAATTGTAGAGCCCCAAACACCTAAATTGCAATATTATAGTCAAGATTCATATCAAAGGACTAGGACCAAAGGAAGTCCCATGACACAGTGTCATTGGAGATCCCTAGACTCTAGAGAAGAGATTGTCCTGGAATCCCTACCAAGATGCCATGGTCATCTTATGGGTGACACAGCCTTGACATTGGAGTCGGGGCATTGGCTGCTTTGTGTTCTCCCTTGATAATGCTTTATACATTTGATAGGGCAGTCCTAACCCAATGTCAGGCTCCTGCCAACTGAGAGAGTATTTTATTCTGCAGGTCCAACTCTAACCAAACATCCAAACCAGTTGTCCACTTTGGTAGTTTTGCTTCCCTGACTGCTTGAAGCTTTCATTTTCTACCCGTCTCTTTGGTACATTCCTTTTATTGTTACTTCAGTGACTTTTTATTCACTCATTTACTTAAGCATTTATTGAGTGGGCAGAGCCTGGACTATAGTGGGCAGCTGTGAATGTGATGAATACAGACCCCACTGTCCTTGAGCTTACAGCCTAATAAGAGATTCAGACACACAAATAGATCATTACACATGTTTGTTCCTTGTTTTGCCAACTTTATTGAAAGCAGGACTCATATCTATTGTTTGGTACCCATCGAGTACAAAGCACATAAAAAACACTAAAATACTTTAGTGTTTTCTGCTAACAGAGCAGACTCTGTTACTTGGCTTGCTTTGGTGTCAAAGGCATTGGGTCTGGGTTAGGAGAAAGGAAGAAATCAAATTGGAAATGGATGCTTGCTTAGCTCTCCCTGTACATGGAATGACAGCCTTCAAATCAGACTGGAGAAGTCCTGATGTCCAATATATTGTGCCAGCTCCCACATTCTAGTGCTTCCTCCTGGAGCCTTGGGTGTTCCCCTTACTGCAGAGCCTCCCTACCCCACTATGAAGAACTCTTTTTCAATATGCAAAAGACCAAAGAGCAAAGAACATGGAGCCTGAGACTAAGCTGGTATTGGCTCTCAAAGGCAAGAAGCTAGTCTCCAAACCACCCTGATTGAGGGAACAGAAAGAAAAGCCTGATAATTCATTCACAAGCTATTATTTTAGTTTTCTTACTAAATTCTGGATATTTCTTGCATAGGCTGATATATTTGGCTATTACTTTTGAGGGAACTAACTTGCCCAGTTAGTCTAACCAATATATTTTGAGTTTGGGAATGGTTTGCTTCAGTTACTAATTTAACGTCCAACATTCTTGATCTTTATTACTTTAGTTAAAACTAATTTAATTTATTGGATGCATCAGGATTTTCATGATGGGATTGGTTCTTTGTAAGGGAACTGAGTAGTTTCTAGTGAATAGTAGCCTTTATATTGGTCACCATCCCTTGAAAAATTCATACAGAACCCCAACAATTTTAAATAAAGAGAGGTATCAATTATAGAGTTATAATAACATTCATAACTTTCCTCAATTTTTTGTTTTTATGTAATTATTTATTTATTTTTTGCTTTGTTTTTTGGTACCAGGGATTGAACCCAGGGGTGCTTTGCCACTGAACCACATCCCCAACCCTTTTATTTTATTTTTTTTTTATTTATTTTTTTTATAGCATATATGTATTTTTATTTTATTTATTTATTTATTTATTTTTTATTGTAAACAAATGGGATACATGTTGTTTCTCTGTTTGTACATGGCGTAAAGGCATACCATTTGTGTAATCATAAATTTACATAGAGCAATGTTGTTTGATTCATTCTGTTATTTTTTCCCTTCCCCCCACCCCTCCCACCCCTCTTTACCCTCTATACAGTAGTTCCTTCCTCCATACTTGCCCCCCTATTTTATTTTTTGAGATAGGGTCTCAATAAGTTGCTTAGGGTCTCTCTGACTTGCTGAGGCTGGCTTTGAACTTGTAATCCTCCTGCCTCAGCCTCCTGAGCCCCTGGGATTACCGGTGTGCACCAAAGAGCTGGACCTGTAGTTATCTATTTATCTATTTATGTGCTCTGATTTTTCATTCTTTCCAGCATGTCCATCTCATATTTGTAGTACTGCTCACAATCTTGGTTCTTTTCATTTTTAGGCCACTGGAACTTCTTTCCTCACTCAGCTGCAAGGCATGAGGTAAAGGAACCTTCTGGTACTTACTATGCTGCTGGATTGAATCTCAATTTTTTCTTCTAGACCTAATTGTGTGTCCCCCATTTCACTGAGAATTTCTCCAGTAGTGACTCTGCAACTCATTTGTCCATCTTGTTGTCACATTGTCCTTTGGATTGGAAGTACACCAGTGGTCTTCCAATTTATGACTTTGGCATCTCCAGACTCCCCCATATTATTGATTCTGTCAACAACCACCTCAGAAAATACTCTCTCAAGTTCAGTTTGGAAGGGAAATGATGTTCCCCATCAGACTTGTTCCAAGCTTGAGGTGGGACCCAGATGCCCTGTTTCCTAAAAATAATTATTATTTTGCTAATTAAATGTTGAATTGTGGGAGCTGGTGGGATGGATAGAATCAGAAACCAGTTTAGATGTGGGTTTAGTGCTGAATGCTTTAGATAAAATCAAAGCCTTTGCAGAATCAGAATATGTGTTGAAGAAAACAAGTAACTGATATTTGCAGCTATTACATTAATATTTACAGTTGTTAGGCTCTTTAAATCATTTTTATAACTAAGATAAATTGACTGTAACTGAAAAATAGAACTTTCCTTGAGGATTCTCTAGCAGAAGGAGCAAGAATCTTTAAGGTAGAGAAAAAATTATAAGTATTAAGATTGGGTGAGCCAGGGATCTATGATCATCTATTATCAGTTAGAATTAGGTCTGGCTGCAAATAACAGAGAAACAAAATAACAGTTGCATTACCAGGATGGAGCTTTCTTTTTCTTCCATGTAAAAGTCTAGAAGTAGGCAGTCTTTAAAGTCATCAGGGAGTTAGACTCCTCTTGTCTCTCTGTTTTACAATATTTACTGTTCCATCTCAAGGTTCAAAGTGGCTACTGGCAGTTGTCACATTTGTATTCCAGACCATCCCCTCCCCCCAAAAGGATATTATATATGCATTTTTACTTTTATCACATTAGATAACACTGAATCATATGGCCATGCCCAACTGGTAGAGAAGCTGGGAAATGTCTTCATATCAGGTTGCTATGTGCCCAGTAAAAAATCAGTAGTAGAAGAAGAAGGAAGGAGATGTTAAGGAACAGACAAATATAATGTAACTGGGGACTACTGGGTAAATTACCCAAGAGCATTGCATGCATACAAGTTGCTCTAAATGTCTGTCTTCCAACATTATATAAATAATTTTAAGTGTTCATTATATCATTTTTAGGAACATTTTTGTAATAGAACCAAAAGCACAACTCTCCAGAGCCTAGCATTGGAATCACATTGGAAGTTAGTACTCTTCTTAATTTTTTTGGTGTGATACTGAGGATAGAACTCAGGGGCTCTTTACAACCTAACTATACCCATAGTTTTTTAGTTTGAGACAGGGTCTTGCTAAATTGCCCAGGTGGGCCTCAACTATGTGATCCTTCTGCCTCAGCCTCCCCAGCAGCTGGGATTGCAGGTGTGTGCTGCTGTGCGTGGCTACCAGTTAATACTCTAATGTAGGTGTTGAGAATGAAGAAGAGTGAGAGAATGCTGAAAATAAAGGACCTCAGAGAATGAATGGACCTTGGAAGTGTAAAAGCAGCCTGTCATAGTTTGAGGAATGATTTTGATCATTGTCAGTGGAGTTACTCTGAATTGCAGATTTGGGACTTGGGGACTTTTATTTTGTTCAGATTCTCCTAAACAACATTTCTGTACTTGGCTTCACAAATCAGGGGAACTGAAATTTCAACTCAAAAGCATAACAATTTTTTTTCCAAAGGAGTATTTTTTTTCCTCCCAAATGAGCCAGTTTCAATCCCTTCTTGCCATTTCCTGCAGCAATAATATATTTACCCAGTGGTGCTCTAAGTTAACCTAATACGCTTAACTGGCTATTAAGGAGTGATTTATGTACCTCGAAAAATAGTCTGCTAGTCTGTGTGAAAAAAATCCAAAAGAACTTTGCCTGTGAACCACCAGATGACTCATCATCGCCTGCTGGCTTCACTGTTCCCTCTGGAGGATCACGAGAACTGAACCCCTTGAAGGTGGGGACTCTTTCTATTTCATAGTATCCCAAGTGCCCAGCATTGTGGTTCTCATAAAACTGCCTCTCAAAACTATTTATTGAAATAATCTCAAGACAGTGCATCAGAGATAAAAACAACCACCAAAAAAACCTAACAAAAATTAATAACATAGCTTAGGGTTAGTTCTGGGTCACTTCTAGTAGCTCTAAGAGAAAAAAAAATTGCAGAGTAAGGCAACATTGAGAAGTCTTAAGTTTTTATAAAGAAGTGATAAGGGGAAAATATTTACTGTACTTGACAACTGTTCTTCAGTGTGAAAAATTCACAGTGTGAAAAACCACAATGAAGCAAAGAAATCCTCATCTATTGGAGCCTAAGCATTTTACCAGACTGGACTTTAGGACTCATGATTATTCCTTTTGCTGTTCTGTTTGCCACTTCTCCCCATTTGCCAAAATAAAGATGTTCTTTCTCAGGTCAAACCTCAGCTGCGAAAGTAAACTAATGACTTCAGAATGAGAGACAGATGCTTCCTGCAGGAGGATTCCCGGGCAGAGAAAGGATATGTAACCAGAACTAGTTAGAGAAAATGTGAGGCCCAGTGAAAAAAACATCCCTAAGCTCTAACAACTGGCTTTTATTTCACTTCCTGATATAGGAACATTCTACCAACACTCTGGAAGACAACGGCTTCCATAAAATGTTTACCTTGGATCTTCCTTGAATCCTGCTGATCTGCCATGCTCTGTCTACTGGAATACTGTGCCCATGTAGCATCAGGAATACTATCTGCAAATGGAGTATTTGCAAGGAATGATGGATACATATATTGTGTATTTCTGTTTATGCAAGTATACTATTGTCTCTTCAGAATTCCACCTACAAAACAAGTTGAGGATAAAATTATTAGGAGTTTCAAGATGATGACTGCAGAACAGTAAACCATGTGTGCAGCTCTTTGAAACGTGGGGTGTTGTGTGATATGCAGTTCACATGCCCCTGAAGCCAGCCCTGCATAGAACCAGTTACCCTTCTTACTCTTTTTCAGTAATTTGAAAAACCAGTAATCACTAGAAGAACACAAACAAAATAGGCACATGTCAATAGAAGGAATATTTTAAAAATTATATGGTGAAAAAAATTATATGGTAATGGGTAAGTCAAGCCTCAGATAAATCTTAAAATGTTGTAAAATAAAAAAATAGGAAAAAGGGAACTTGTAGGCAATGTTCAATTGAGAGCCATCTTAAAGAAGTGTAGTAATTATGTTTTGTGGAAAATTAGTGGATTGAATTTTTTAGAGAATGAAACATTTTTGTTTATTGCTACAAAACCTTACAACTTAAAAAAATGAAGGTGAGAAATTGCAGACAGGTAGTATTAAAACCCCACTCTCATAATTTTAATATACTTTGAAAACTTTGTTGCATTTATCTATAACATAGCTATTTCTACTCCTAAATCAGGCAGATAATACAAGAGTAAGCAAAAACATCAATCTTGTTTTTTTCTTTTCATGCCCTCACATTTTGCATTACTTTGTTGATGTGAGACAGCATCATAATCAACCCCAGAGGAAAATCTATCTAAACAATTTCAATTTGAAAGGTTTAAAGAAACAGTGATAAATAAGCCATTAATTTGTTTCATTTTAATGTATCTTTTTTATTTATGATGAAAATTTCAACTCTATTTTCAAATAATCAAAAATATAAATATATTAGAATGATTTGGAAAATTCTATGACAAAAGGGCTATGATTAAGCTGCAGGCCTTCTTGTGAATATAGTGTTGCCGCAAAACATATATTCACGAATAATTGTTTATAATAGAATTGACCAAAAGCCAGAACATCCTTGTGCTTAATCAAATATTCTTTAAAAATAACTTTTGCATATATACACACACAGAGGATACAATTATGCATTATACATTTCTGAAAGTACACTCAAGAACATGTAAATTAAGTGGTTTCACATTTCTGGGAGTGAGACTGAATATTCAGAGGGAGAACTTTTGCTTTTCACCTTTCTCCCATGCTCTGTACCATTTGGATTGTTTTTGCCATAAATGTGATTTTATTTAAACAATTTAAAAAATCTGGCTAACTAAAAACAGACATCATTTAGGAAGTGTACACTAACACACTGTAATCTATAGCACACATTGGACATGTGTCTCTACCATGTTTTCCTTTCATTCTTTCAAAAACTTTATTGTAAATTGACCAATTCTAATTGTAAACATTTATGGGGTATGAAGTATGTTATTTATGAATAAAATGTGGGATAATTAAAGAAAGCTAATGTTCATGTTGATCACCTCATATAATTTTTTTGTGGTGAGAACAATTGAAATTTACTCTTCAAGCAATTTTGAAATGTGTAATTCACTATGAGTAGCTATATTTACCATGCTGTGCAATAGACATAAAAAAATTCCACCTTTTCCTTCTTGTCTATTTATGTCTTTGTACCTTTTAACCATCATCTCCTTATTCCCCTGCCCCAGCCTCTGTTTCCATGAGTTCAATCATCTTAATTTTTTTGCTCACTAAAATTTTTTCTTATTAATATATGAAAAAATGTCCAACATCATAGCAATGAAGGAAATGCAAATCAAATCTACACCGAGACTCTTATCTCACACAGTCAGAATGGCAGCCATCAAGAATACAAACAATAATAAATACTGGAGAGGATGTGGAGAAAAAGGAATACTTTTACACTGTTGGTGGGATTGTACCTTAGTATAACCTCTGTGGAAATAAATATGGAGGTTCCTCAAAAGATTAGGCATGGAAACACTAATGACCCAGCTGTACTACCCATCAGTATTTATCCTGAAGAAATGAAGTCATCATACTATAGTGATACATGCATACCCATATGTATAGCAACACAATTGATAATAGCCCAATTATGGAACCTGCCTGGGTGTCCATTAACAGATGAATGGATAAAGAAAATGTTGTATACATATACAATGCAGTTTTATTCAACCATAAGAAAAATGAAATTATGTCATTTGCAGGAAAATGGATGGAACTTGAGACCATTATGGTAAGCAAAACAAGCCAGATTCAGAAGGTCAAGGGTTGTATGTTTTCTCTCATATGTGGAAGTTAGAAAAGTGGAGGTGGATCTCATGAAAATCAAAGGGAGATCAGTAGAGGAAAGAGGGAAGTGTCAGGGAGTGATACTGGCTAAATTATATTGTTATTTTGTGTGCATGCATGCATTTGTAACAAAAATACCATTATGTACAACTATAATGCATCAATAAAAATGTGGAAATAGAAAAAAATTCTTGTTATTGACATCTAATAGTACATATTTATGGGGTACAGTGTAATACTTTGACACATGTATATAACATAATAATTAAATCAGGATAATTAGCATTTCTGCCTCATTAAACATTTATCATTTTTCTTTGTGTTGGGAATTTTTCTTTTCTTTTTTTTTTTTGGTACTGGTGATTGAATTCAGGGGCACTTAATCACTGAGCCACATTCCCCAGTTCTTTTTCGTATTTTATTTAGAGACAGGGTCTCAATGAGTTGCTTAGGGCCTCACTAAGTTGCTGAGCCTGACTTTTGAACTTGAGATCCTCCTGTCTCAGCCTCCCAGGCCACTTGGATTAGAGGCACAAGCTACCATATCCAGCCTTGTATCGGAAACTTTTGATGGATTGTTTAAAATTCCACATGGAAGTGAGAATACAAAGTATTGTTCTGTGCCTGGCTATTTCACTTAGCAATCGTCCTCTAGGTTCATCCATGTTATTTATAGGATTTCTCTCCTTTTAAAGGTCAAATAGTATTCCATTGTAGGTATACACACCAATTTTCTTTATCCAAGAGTTTCTTAAGTGTTATTAGACACTTGATTCCACATCTTGGCTATTATGAATGATCGTGGGAGTGCAGATATCTCATTAACATACTGATTTCAAATTTTTTGGGTAAATACCTAGAAGTGGGATGGCTGAACCTTAAATTGGTTCAGGCTACTCTCTAGTCCAGGAGTCTCTTTCCATTAATATCACATCAGGGGTGAGGGTATTCAGAGGAACGAAGACATGCAAAGGAGAAAGACTTTTTGCAATGACAGGGTTTAATTGTCAATCATGAAAAACAGCAGTGTCCTTGCACCTTTGCCTGTCATGTGTTATGTGTTAATGACATTCTCTAATAATCTTAAAACTTTTTTTAAAATGGAAAAATTCAAACATACTCAAAAGTATATGAGAATAATATAATGAACCTGCGCACACTCACCAATTAGCTTCAAATAATTATCAATTCATGTCCAATCTTGTTTTGTTTATACTCCTACCTGCTTCTCCCTCCCAAGTGAATTATTTTGGAGCAAATCCAAGTGTATGTTTTCATCCATAAATATTTTACAATGCATTTCTGTAAGAACTGAAAAAGAAAAAAAGTAATAGCAATACAATTATCACATATTAAAAAAAACAGTAATTCCTTAATATTATCAAATATAAAGTTATAATTTGAATTTACCTGATTGTCCCATAAATGCATTTTTTACAGCTAGGTTTTCTAGACTACATACTTATTTTTTGTAGTAATGGAATTGAACCCAAGGGTGCTGTACCACTGAGTTACATCTCTAGTCCTGGTTTTGCTTTTAATTTGAATTTTGAGACAGGGTCTCATTAAGTTGCCCAGGCTGGCCTTGAACTTGTGATCTTCCTGTTTTTGCCTCTGGAGTAACTCAGATTATAGGTGTGCACCACTGTACCCGGCCAGAGATTTTTTTTTAATCTTTCAATTATACTCTCCCTATTTCGTGTCCCCCCCCTCCCTTTATTTGTTTAAGAAACCAGACAATTTGTCCTCTAGGGTTTTCCTTTTTGTTTATTTATTTATTTTTCAGTGCTGGGATTGAATTCAGTGCCTCATGCACTGGTGCTCTACTACTAAACTGGGCCCTAGCTTTGTAGGGTTTACCAGTCTGCATTTTGATGATTGCTGTCCCCTTTTCTTGTTTAATATGTTTTCTGTCCCTGTGTTTCTTAGAAATTGGTAGTTAGTGGAAGCAGGAAAAACAATTTCCCTGGGTGGCATGTATTCTCTACATAGCACATCAAAAGGCACATCATGCTGGTGGTCTTACTTTTTGGGATGTTGGTATTGATCAGTAGTTTAGGGGATGTCAGCACAGCATACTGCAGTATCCTCCTCACTGGTATCCCCACTGTGCCCTTGCTCCTAACCCATACAAGGTATCCTTTAAGGAGGGACTGAGCTGTGCACTGGCTGGGCAGTTCTGCTAATCTTGGGTGGTCTTGGCTATCTGTTTTTTCTGTTCTCAGCTAGGACTCACACACTAGTTGAGTGTGTGGTTGTCTGATGTTGGATGACTCCCACTAGGACAGCTCATCTGCTCCTTGTGTCTCATCCTACAGAAGGCTATCCCAGATACCATCTTGTGGCAACCACAGGGAGCAGAGAGTTCTCCATATTTTAAAATATCTGACTTTTATGAGAAGGTTCTTTTTTAGTAAAACAAATTCTTCATTAGACTTCCAATTAGTTTCAATATGAACATTCAATACAGACACAATATGTGATAGATCTGACCTTTCTGAAGTTTTGGCACTTCATTTTGTCTCTTATGTAATAGGACAAAGTTTATTATTAACATTTTCTAGTCCTTGTACTTACATGGCTTTATACTTTCTGACGTGATTAAAGGACTTTATCATTTTGTTCTTCTGCTTGTCAGTTCAATCCACACCAGAATTCTTTATTTCCTCTAATTTGTCTCATTGACTCTTCTACTTCCTGCATAATTCTTCTTTTCTTCTTCTTTCTTTTGACAGCCCAAGTGGATTTACAGATACAGTCCTACTTTAGTATGTTTTGGGGGGTTCAGGAGAAACCTGGGGAGTTAGCGTTTATAAGCTTGTGTGGTATTTTCTTAATAATTGTGGCCTTTAAAAGACCAATGTAGCTCTCCATTCAGAAGCACATTTACTAAAATTTGGAAGATACAAGGAAGTTTAGTGTGGTCCTTGTGCAAGGATGACAAGCAAATTCATGAAGTGTTCCACATTCAAGAGGAGGAAGAGGAGATGGAGAGCACCAAGGTAATCATTGACTAAGTTGGGAAGAAAAAAGAGGGATATTAAACTCAAGCACAAGTATATAGAAGAGTCACTCTGTAAAGTACTATGAGGCACAGAATATTTTCCCTAGTGTTAGAAAAGACCTGGCAAATCATTTATTTCAATCGTTTAGAGTATTGTTGGTCTCAGATTATACAAACTATATATTCATGTGTGTGTGTTTTCCTTGACTTGAACAAATATTTTAGTTAATGTCTTATATTCTGCAAAATACTTAAAATATAATTAGTTTAATACTAATGAAATCTTGTGGGATGCTTTAAGAGGTATTAAATTTAATTTATACATTTAAAAAAAAATCTGATGACAACAGCCTGTTTTTCCTCCAACTTGTGGTAGAGGACCAGGCCAAGGCGTACAAGTCTTACTCTATCCTCAGAGGCAACCTGTATGCTTACCCTGTCCTCAAAGGCAGGATGACTCAGATCCTGAATCTGAAGGATGCTACATAATAAAGTGTTTTGCTTGGAAATTAAAAAATGAAAACAGTGGTCTGGGGCTGGGGCTCAGTGGTGGAGCGCTTGCCTAGCATGCGCTCAGCACCACATATAAATAAAGGTTTATCAGTAACTAAAAAAAAAAAAAAAAAATGAAAACACTAATACAGGCATGGTGGAGCACGCCTTAATCTCAATTACTTAGGAGACTGAGGCAGGAGGATCACAGATTCAATGCCGTCCTGGGCCACTTAGCAAGATCGTATCTCAAAATAAATGTAACTTGGTGGTAAAGCACCTCTGGGTTCAACCCCTAATACCAAACAAATAAACAACAACAAAAAAATGCACATTTAAATATATACTCAAAATTTTATATTGAACTTTTTGGGTTTATGGTCTTTCCAGATGCCCTTCCACAGATTCTCTAGTGGTAAATTGCCTATAGTGGAGTAGGAAGAAACTAAATATGGAGTCAAATACTCTCCTGATTGGTCATCTGATGAAGTCACTTAGCTTCTTTAGGACTCATTTTCCTCATCTGTGAAACAGGAAGTATGGACTAGATAACCTTCCAGATAATAAACTCTCTTCTGGAGCTAACAAACTTTCTGCGAAGTTTAAAATGAATGGTCACAAAAAATTCAAGGCAATAAATCTTCCAATATTTATTATGAAAAATTTCCAACAGTATAATGTAAAAAAAGTTTTAGTGACCACTTATGTATCTACCACTTAAATTCTGTCATTGTTTTATCACATATTTATCTAACAATTTCTCCATCCATCCATCAATTCATGATTTCAAAAATGCTTCCTCCCTTTTTTGGATACTGGAAATTGAACCCAGAGGCACTTTACCACTGAGTCACATCCCCAGGCATTTTTATTTTTTAATTTAATTTAATTTTTTAAAACTTTGGAATAATTGGTTTTATTTGTTTTTCACTATAACTGAACTATACTTTCTCCATAAAGATACAAATTAATACCATAAATCAAAAGATATGGAATGGTAGACATTATACAAAATTCCTTCTTTGTTCTCAATCATTATGTTTTAGTTTACACATTTTTGAAAATTTTAAAATATTTCAAACATACAAAGATAAAGACAGAATAACCAACACAGTACTTGCTGCCACAATATATAAATGTTTATATATTTATTTTAGATATACATACATATGTATATATATTTTTTCTTTTTTATATGTATATTTTTAAAACAATAAAAAATTTAGACATTCAACTAAAACACAACCTTTTGTTCTATCTTTTCTCTCCAAAGTCAACTATTATTTTAAAGTTAGTATACTTCTTTATCATCTATCATTTAATATTATCCACTGTGGTCTTTCCCTTACTGTAGTCCATGTTCCTCTATTTCCATAAAGGACATATAGCATCAGTATGTGTTTTGGTGATACATACCTTGAACTTCTTGCATTTTTTCTGTTTTAAAAAAATTTTTATTTGTTCTTTTTAGTTATACATGACAATAGAATGTATTTTGGCACATCAAATAACTTCCAATTTTTGTGGTTGTACATGATGTGGAGTTACACTGGTTGTGTATTCATATATGAACATAGGAAAGTTATGTCTGATATTATGCTAAGTAAAGTAAGCCAACCCCCAAAAACCAAAGGCTGAATGTTTTCTCTGATAAGTGGATGATGATACAACATGGGGGTGGAAGGGTAAGACAAAAATGGAGAAACTTTGGGTTGTGTAGAAGGAAATGAGATGGGGGAGGGGCAGGCATAGGAAAGATAGTGGAATGAGATAGACATTATTATCCTATATACATATATGATTACACAAATGGTGTGAATCTACATCATTTACAACCATAGAAACAAAAAGTTGTACCCCATTTGTGTACAATGAATCAAAATGCAGTCTGTAAAAATAAAAAATAAAACCGTAAAAAGGAAAGTTATGTCTGATTCATTCTACTGTCATTCCTATTTCCTCTTCCTTCCCTTTATTCCCCTTTGTCTACCCTCCCCACTTATTGTGAGTTAGCATCTACGTATAGAGAGAATTTTCAGCCTTTGAGTGTTTGAGATTGGCTTATTTCACTTAGCATGATAGTCTCCAGTTCCATTCATTTACTGGCAAATACCATAATTTTATTCTTCTTTATGGCTGAGTAATTACTATTCCATTGTATATGTGTACCACATTTTCTTTATCTATTCATCTGTTGAAGGGTCCCTAGGTTAATTTCATAGCTTAGCTATTGTGATTTGAGTTATTTGCTATAAACATTGATGTGGCTGCATCACTGTGATATGCTGATTTTAAGTCCTTTAGGTATATGCCAAAGAGTGGGATAACTGGGTCAAATGGTGGTTTCATTCCAAGTTTTCTGAGGAATTCCTATACTGCTTTCCAGAGTGGTTGCACCAATTTGCAGTCCTACCAGCAATGTATGGGTGTACTTATTTCTCCACATCCTCACCACCATTTATTGTTACTTGTATTCTTGATAATTGCCATTCTGACTGGAGTGAGATGAAATCTCAGTGTAGTTTTAATTTGCATTTCTCTAATTGCTAGAGATGTTGAATATTTTTTCATGTATTTGTTGACTGATCATATGTCTTCTGCAAAGTGTCTGTTCAGTTCTTTTGCCTACTTATTGATTGGGCTATTTGTTATTTTGGTGTTAAGTTTTTTTAGTTCTTTATATATCCTGGAGATTAATGTCCTTTCTGAGGTGCAGGTGGCAAAGATGTTCTCCCATTATGTAGGCTCTCTATTCACATTCTTGATTGTTTCCTTTGCTGTGAAAAGTTAGTTTGATACTATCCCATTTACTGATTCTTGATTTTGCTTTTTGCACTTTAGGAGTCCTGTTGAGGAATTCAGTTCCTAAGCTGACATGATGGAGATTTGGCCTACTTTTGCTTCTAGTAGGCACAGGGACTCTGGTCTAATGCCTAAGTCCTTGAACCATATTGAGTTTTATGCAGGATGAGAGATAGGGGTTTAATTTCATTTTGTTGCATATGGATTTCCAGTTTTCCCAGAACCATTTATTGAAGAGGCTACCTTTTCTCCAATGTTTGTTTTTGGCACCTTTGTCTAGTATGAGATAACTGTATTTATATGGATTTGTCTCTGTGTCTTCTATTCTGAACCACTGGTCTTCATGTCTGTTTTGGTGTCAATATCATGCTGTTTTTGTTACTATAGCTCTGTAGTATAACTTAATGTCTGGTATTGTAATGCCTTCTGCTTCACTTTTCTCCCTGAGGATCTCTTTGGTTACTCTGGGCCTCTTATTTTTCCAATTGAGTTTCATGATTGCTTTTTCTATTTCTATGAAAAATTCCATTGGAATTTTAATAGGAATTGCATTAAATCTGTATAGCACTTTCGGTAGCATGGGCACTTTGACAATATTAATTCTGCCTATCCAAGAACATGGGAGATCTTTCTATCTTCTAAGGTCTTCTTCAGTGTTCTTTCCTTAGAGTTCTGTAGTTTTCATTATAGAGGTCTTTTACCTCTTTTGTTAGATTTATTCCCAAGTGTTGTTTTTTTTTTTTTTTTTTTTTTTTCTTTTTTTTTTTTTTTTTTTTTTTTGAGGCTACTGTGAATGGGCTAGTTTTCCTAATTTCTCTTTCAGTTGATTCATCACTGATGTATAGGAATGCAATTGATTTATGGGGGGTTAATTTTATATCCTGCTACTTTGTTGAATTCATTTATGAGTTCTACAAGTTTTCTGGTAGAGTGTTTTGGGTCTTTAAATATAGAATCATGTTGATCATGTTGTCAGCAAATAAGGAGAGTTTGAATTCTTCTTTTCTTATTCTTATTCCTTTAATTTCTTTCTTCTACTTGCTCTGACTAGAGTTTCAAGGACTGTTTTGAATAGAAGTGGTGAAAGAGGGCATTCTTGTCTTGTTCCAGTTTTTAGAGGCTTTCAATTTTTTCCATTTAGAATGATGTTGGCCTTGGGTTTAACATACAGATTTTACAATGTTGAGGTATGTTCCTATTATCCCTAGTTTTTCTAGTATTTTGAACATGAATGGATGCTGAATTTCATCAAATGCTTTTTTTGCATCTATTGAGATAATCATGTGATTTCTTGTCCTTAAGTCCATTAATGTGATGAATTATGTTTATTGAGTTCCATATGTTGAACCAACATTGCATCCCTGGGATGAACCTTACTTAATCATGGTGTACTATCTTTTAAATATGTTTTTGTATGTAATTTGCCAGTATTTCATTAAGAATTTTTGCATCTATGTTCATCTGGGATATTGGTCTGAAGTTTTCTTTCCTTGATGTGTCTTTGTCTGCTTTTGGTATCAGGGTGATACTATCTTCATAGGATGAGTTTGGAAGGGTTCGCTCCTTTTCTATTTCGAGAAATAATTTGAGGAGTATTGGAATTAGTTCTTCTTTGAAGGTCTTGTAGAACTCAGCTGAGAATCCATCTGGTTCTGGGCTTTTCTTTGTTGGTGGGCTTTTGATGGCATCTTCCCCAGCCTTTTATATTTTGAGACAGGATCTCACTAAGTTGCTTAGGGTCTCGTTAAATTGCTAAGGCTGGCCTTTAACTTTGGATCCTCCTTCTTCAGTCTCCCAAGTTGTTGGAGTTACAGGCATGCTCAATAGAGCCTGTCTTTAATCTTAATCGTGGACATCCTACTTTCCCCCTAAGTACTTCAGGTGTGCATTAGAGTCAATGTTTACAGTTTTCTTCTTTAGATGTAAAAATTATATATGACAAAATGCAGACATTTAAAGTTTACATTTGCTGAATTTCTGCACATTATGTGCTTACTCTTTATAATTGGTTCCTTACTACATTCCAACTCTATTGTCCCTTTTAACCATACTTATTGGACAAACACCCTGCTTAAATCTGATTCTCCATACAATAACAATTTGTATATGCTGTTGAATAAGACAAGGGAAAAACAACTATGGACTGTTTTAACTTCATGATTACTACTATCAGATGGGTCCTTAATGCCTCCTAGTAATTATACTGTATTTGCTTATTCCACTTTTAAAATCAGTGTTTCTTAACTTATGTGTAAGGAAGGGCCAGCTCCTTATAATTTCAAATCAATCTTAGAAAAATACTTTTGTAAGATACAACAAAAGTCAGACCACCAGAAAAGATGAAATTAATGAAAAACATACAAGTCCAAGATTTTTATTACTATGTTTAACAGTCCTAAAACTACTCTATCCGCATGCTAGAAAGTTTTCTAAATGCTTTCTCTTAATTTCTGTACTCAACTTTATGTAAGAAGGTAATGATGAACTTGCAAAAAAGCACTGGTCTGCAGGCTACTCTTTGAGTAGTGCCACTGTAAATAACTACAGTATTTTGTACCTTTTCTTTCCTTAAATCTTCACCTCTTCTTTGCCCTTTCTCACTTTCAGCTGAAGACTTTGAAGGCACTGAAAGGAAACTGAAATCTCACGAGGAGTTTGTGAAATTTCTACTTGTCTACCAGAATCTGTGCCCATATACACTATCCTTTCTTGCACCACTTAGGGACAAATTGCTCTGCTTCTAGCAAGGAAAATCCCTGTGCCTGTACCTTAGTGTGAAGTCTTTTATCCCCAGGGTGCTGCTCCGGTATATATCCCCTCTATTTTGCATTATTTCCATCCTTTCTGCAGTATCATTGCCAGCAGCATATAATCATGCTGTTGTTCCACCTTAGATAACCTCTCCTGATCTGCTTGCTCTCTTACTCTAGTTATCATCTTATCTCTCTATCCCTTTCCCACAAAACTTTGCTTAGACTAGACACCTTCATTTTCTCTCCCTAATTATTTCTTGGAGTTGCTTTAGGCATGTTTTCCGTTCCCACTACTGGGCTGAAACTGCCCTCTTTAAGGTCACCAGTGGCTTCCAGATTTCCAAACTTTTCATAGTCCTTATTTTTCTTGACCCATCAGCAACATTTGACAGTTGATGACCCTCTTCCTTGAAATACTTTCTTCTTCTGTGGGCCAGGATACCATTTCTTTCCTCCTACTTCCCTGGCCTTTTCTTTTCAGTTTCCCTTGGTTGAACTGGAAATATTGGAGTGTCCCATTTCTACAGGATCTCATTCAATCTTATTACTTTAAATACCATGTATAGGTTGATGAATTTCAGATTCCTTGACTTCTCCCTTGGTACCCAGACTGCCTACTACCATTTCTTATTGAATGTCTGATAAGCTTTTGAACACCTCAACTCTTTTTTTTTTTTTTTTTTTGCTTTTTCAAAAAATTTTTATTAGTGCATTATAATTATAATTATACATAATATTGGGCTTCATTTTGACATAATTATACAATTATGGAATATAATTTGCTCCAGTTCAGTCCCCAGTACTTCCCCTCTTCTCTTCCTAGTTTCCTGTTTCTGTTTTTCAATTCTACTGGTCTTTCTTCTATTTACTAATAGTTTTTAAAAATTAGTTCATTGGGACTGGGGATATAGCTCAGCTAGTAGAGTGCTTGCCTTGCATGCACAAGACCCTTAGTTCAATCCCCAGCACCACCAAAAAAAAAAAAAAAAAAAAAAAAAAGAAAAATTAATGCATTATACATACACCTAAAGGTGAAATTCACTGTAGTATATTCATATACATATATAGGATAGTTTGGTCTGTTTCATTCCACCATTCCTCTCTTTCCTCATTCCTCTTCCCTCCCTTTCAATCCCTTTCCTCTACTCCATCCATCTTTCTCCTATTTTCATGGTATTCCCCAGACCCCCTTTTCCTTTATTTTAGTCTAGCTTTCACATATGAGAGAAAGTGTTTGACCCTTGACTTTCTGGGTCTGGTTTATTTCACTTAGCATGATGTTCTCCAGTTCCCTCCATTTACCAGCAAATTCAATAATTTCATTCTTGTTTATGACTGAGTAAAACACCATAGTATACGTATACTACATTTTCTTTATCCATTCCTGTTGATGGGCATCTGTGCTGGTTCCATAACTTGGCTATTGCTGAGCACCTCAAATCTTAACAGGTCCAAGCATAGTCCCATGTTATTTCCTTCTATCTCCAACTACCTTCTCACTCTCTTGTTTTAGTTAATAGCAACTTCATCCTTCGAAATCCTAAAACATGGGCATATATCTCTTTTTCATACTCTACCTTCAATCCCTTAGCAAATCTTTTCATTAATCTCAGTTTATGGGAGATTTCAAGGATGAAGGGGGGGGTTGCATAAAGGTTCAAAACAAATATTAGAATGCTAATACTATCATTAACCTATTAAATATAAAAGGTGGAAAATGAGCAGCCTCTACTCTGAAGTGTTACAGAAGATTGCTAGAATGTGAATTTTCAAGTTCTACATAGGCAAGAGGTTAGGCAGACTTTGTGAAGAGGTAAAGGGTGAAAGGATTTTACTAACAGTGGAATTATTATTCCAGAAGACACACAACAGAAGAAGGCTGGGGAGATAGAGTAGAAGGATACAGCAACATCATCATCATCACTTTGTCTAATATCTCAACAGAATAATAGGAAGACAGTTGCATTAGTGAATGCACTAATACATGTGGGAATATTAACTTAATAATTTAATGCCAAACCAAGGTAATCAGTAATTAAGTCCTGAATTGTAACTAGTTTATATAAGTTGAAGAAAATGGACAAATGTTGTATGATTTCACATGTGAGGTACTCAGAGTAATCAAATTCATTGAGATAGAAATTAGAATGGTGGTTACCGGCTGGGATGAAGGGAGAAAGGAAAGTTAATGCTTTCTGGGTCTAGAGTTTCAGTTTGGGAAGATGAAAAATTTCTGGAGCTGAATGGTGGTGATGGCAGCATGACAATGTGAATGTACCTAATGACCTTCAGTACTTAAATGGTTAAAATGTAAATGTTATGCTTGCATATTTTACATAAAAAAGAATCGAACCAGCATACATTTTAACACTGGCTAATACAAATGAATTCAGAGAATGACAAGTGCATTCCCCAACAGGGTCCAACACGGGAGAAAGTGCTCATTAAACCTCCTCTTATTTAATCCTCACACAGCCTAATCAGGAAGATATTACTGTCTCCATCTTAGGGGAAGAAAGCTGAAAATTAAAGAGACATCTTTATTCAAAATGATATGGTTGATAAGTAATGGAGCTGGCAATTATAGCCAGGTATGTTTCTTCAAAGTCTATGTACTTTCCATGTGTAACTATATCACGTGGGAAAGGGGAGATGTAAACTCTCTTTATAGATGTTTGAAGCCCAGGTCTTAGGAACTTCTGTGTGGCACACAAGTGTACCACTCATAACACCAGCAACAGATGGTGAAGGCAGTTCCTTTAAAACAACAGCCAGCAGAAGAACCAGTTGTGGAAATAGGAGCAAGCTCCATAAGAAATGACTTAGGCTTGGATTGAAAGAACCAAGCTCTGTGTGAGCATTGTGAAAGACTCTGCTTTACTCACCCGTCTTGCCTGCCATTACTGCACACACAGGCAATGGCTACTGATGTGGGGCATCATCCTCTGGGTAATGCATCAGAATATCATTTGCTCAGAGATAAAATTAAAAATGTATATTTGTACTTTAGAAATATGAGTGTTTTATAAATACAAGGCATTAAAATGATTTAGGTTTTACAAAGCTGATTGGAAAGAGGAACAGTTTTATCAGACTGGTCTCATAAAGCTTACAGACTGCCAAAACAACATGCCAAAAAGGAATTAGGTACAGACGACTCAAGGAAGCTTTGTATACCGCCAACTTGAACTTTTCTTCTTTTCTCACTGAAGCGTGTTTTGGAAAATCTATGTATGTATCCTATTGTATGGAGAACTTCAAAAGACTAAAGTGGACCACTGGAGAAACCTCAGAATACTGTCTTGAGAATACTTCAAATATTTCCAAAACACATCAGCATAAAACATCTGCACTGTAAATTAAAGATGCCAATCGGGTTGCCAGTAAAGGCAAAGTTTAATATTCCCAGATGTTATTATATAGTATCTATGATATGTTGGCTGAATAGGGAATGCACATTTGTACATCACAGTATTTTTTCAAAATGTAAATTTAATCCCTGGAGATATAACAATAGCAAGGCTGAATAAATTGTCTGAAAAGTAGAATTCATATTTCTTTTTTTATTGTTAATTTTAAAGGTGGGGGAAGGGAGAGTAAGAAAGCTAATTTCTCTATCAAATGGCATTTAAAAAATTGAGAGTATCTCTGAAATCTTAAAAAGCATAGATGGATCTGAAATGAACAGCTTTTCATTTTGGCAGTGGTTATTCCCATTACCAGAAACTTAAGGACACACAAAAGAGGCTACTATGCTCAATTATTTACTAACTCTTTTTGAGGGAAATGATAGTATACACCATTTTAAAACATCCTATATTATAAGACAGTTCATTGAATTCCATATACAATATTCAAAGCAAACATGGTAAATTCACAACTTCAAAGAAGCCACATCTACATTAAAGAAATATTGTGGAGGGTTTAGTGATTAATAGCACCTTTGCCCTGGTGGGAGTTGGTAGCAAGGATAGACTAGTAGAAGAAGTTTTATTCTGGAAACTTTCTCCTATATCATTCCAAATGGAATAGAGCTTCAGTGGTGATTCACAAAGAACATTTTTGAGTGCAAAGTTATTTAGGTTAATCCAATGAACAATTTTTATCTAGTCACTGTCTAGTTTAATTATTAGAAAGATTTGGAAATCAAAATATTATTATTGAAAGTTAGACAAGTTAAAAACATTTTTTTAATTGTAGATGGACATAATACTTTTTTAAAAAAAACATTTGTACATGGAATGGAGGATCAAACCATGTGTCTCACGCATGCTTGGCAAGCACTCTACCACTGAGCTATAACCCCAGCCTGAAAGTTGTCAAGTTTGTGTGTCTTTTATATTAGTAACGTAGAGAAACCTCTAAGTACTTTGACATTTTGCAAACTCTTCAAGGTAGGGATCAGAAAACTAGATTCCTAGACTCTGTTGCTAACCAGCTGTGCAAATTTGGGAAATACTCTCAGCTCTTAGGAATTATTGTTTGTCATTTAAAAAATGACTAGGTTGGGGGATTGGGTTGTAGATCAGTGGTGGAGTGCCTGCCTCATGTGTGAGGCATGGGTTCAATCCTTAGTACCATATAAAAATAAGTAAGTACAGTAAAGTTATTCTTAAAAATGAGCAGGTTGGGTCAGATTAGTTTTTTTCTGACTTGCTTCATCTCTGGAGAATTTCCTTTCAACATTTTTCTGGGAACTCCTAATTGGGGAACTATTGCTTAACCTCTGGGGTCAATCTGAGGACAAACATACACTGTCTATTAGGGTTAGGCTAAGATCACCAAATTCCCAAAGTTTCCTTCCCCCTCTAACAGTCCATGATCCTATGAGTTGTTGGTGCTATCCTTCCATCATCTATGGTGACTTATGGGGGTGCCAATTATTTTATCATATTGAGTCAGGCAAGAGAAATACTAAAACATTTTAAAGACACTTCTCCAATCTGGCTGAGAACGTGGGTCAGACAGATACAATTAAGGAAACAAGGTAATGCATACTGGGTAGGAACAATGACTTGGACCAGGGTGTTTGGGAAAGTTTTTACAGATGAAACTTGAGAGAGGTGAACAAAGTAGAAGAGGGGATAAGTTCTTAACAGATGGGATAAATGGAGTCGCTGGAAACATGGGGGCTGGAATATTCAATGCCTGTCTTGGAATAATGAATAGGGCAGTTTGGCTGGGAAAGAATTGTATTATTATTTAATGAGCCTTTAATCCCAAATTGTGCACAGCAGCTTAGCTGTTATTTTAGCGAATGTGGTAGCTATTATTGCTATATTTAGCCAGCCTGTGGTACATCAGACTATCCAACTGTTTACAATTACTTTTATTAACCCTAGGGAAATTATTGATGTGTCTCAAAATGTAACATTGACACAGTAGAACAATTGACAAATATTTATTGAATCCATATAGTGTGCAACTCTTTATGGCACATAAAGCTGCATTGGAAAGGTTCTTGCCCTAAGGGAACAAAGCAGTTGCTATTAGAAAATAGCTTCAAGGACAAAAACCAGAATAAAATATAGGATCCTATAGTCAATTTAGCACTTTAAAAAGTAAATCTGCCAGCAACCAATACTTTAAAAAGTGATCTTATCCATACCCATGATTAGAAAAATTACTTGGTATACTTATGACCCCTAAACCTCTAGCCCTGGTTCAGGCCACTTCTCACAAGCTCTGGGACAATATTCCTTTCTTTTCTTCACACAGTCGAGCTCTACTTGGTGTCCCCCAAACACTCCGAACTTTATTCCAAATAGAATATATGATCTTCTCTCCTCAGTACACCATCTCCCTCTACCTTCCATCAGTAAATCCAAGAAAATCAGAAACCACTTCCATTGCCATTTCCATCTCAACACTCATGCACACACACCACCATCACTACCACTAACCAACTCCAAAATCCAAAACCCAAAACCGAAAACCTCTAACAAGCCAAATCAAACCAAAGTGAACCAAACCTTCCTTTTTTAGTGGATGGATTCTACTTCCAACAATCCATTCACCAGCTCAGACATTTTAGGCCTTGGGACAGAAGCATGATGGGATGGGGGAGGATTGTGAACGGGAAGTGGGTAGAGATAAAGGGCTGCTAAGAGACCAAGAAGTGTGTTTGTCTTGTTCATTGTATTTCTCCACTATCGAGCACTTAGTAATTGTTCAGTAAAAATTTGTTAAATTAAGTAGAGATTTGCCCAAGTATGGAAATTATTGTTTTGTCAAAAGGGGAGGGGATTTATAAATATTCATACTTATTTTCTTTCTTGGATGGCATGAACTTTGATCTGCAAATCCCACCCCCACAACCCCATTCACACAGGTTATGGAACCCAGGGTCTTACCTACTGGAAAGTACTCTTTCACTGAGCTATATCCCTAACCCCCATCTGCAGATTCTTGAACTAGTCCTATATTTATTTATTTGGACAGATATGGGCAGGAATTGGAAAGGCAGAGAGAAAGAGGAAGGGGGTCCAAAATGAGTGAAAAATTAAGAAGAAAAGCAAAAGGGATAGTGCTATAGTTTGGGTCTGAAATGTCCCCCAAAGGCCAATATGTTGAAGGTGGCACTATTGGGAGGTGGTGGAACCTTTAGGAGGTGGGACCCAGTGGAAGGAAGTTAGGCAATTGGGGGGGTGTTCTTGTGGGTGGATATGGGTATTCTAGCCCATTTCTCTCTCTCTTTGCTTCCTGGCCAGCAGGAGGTAAGCAACTATGTTCTTCCTCAAGCTCTCTGCCATGATGTTTTACCCCACCACATGCCCAAAAACAATGAAGCCAAGAACTGTAGACTGAAACCTCTGAAATGGTGAACCAAAGTAAGACTTCCCTCCTTTAAGTTGATTTTCTTGGGTATTTTATCATAATACAGAAAGGTAACACAGTAGCTAAGGTTTAAGTTATGTAGAAAAGTATCAGATATGCAGAGAACATGAGAGCAGGAGCAACATTTTGGCAAGATGAACCTGATGATCATCTGTGGCATGATATAGATTTGGGAGAGATTGATAGCAGGAAAATTAAGTTGATCTCACAGGACATGGTAGCATATGCCTGTAATTCTAGTTACTTGGGAAACTGAGGCAGGAGGATCACAAGTTTGAGGCCAACCTGGGCAATTTAGCAAGACACTATCTCAAAATAAAATTAAAAAAGAGTTGGGGAGGTAGCTCAGTGATAGAGTGCTTGCCTAGTATGTGTGAGGTCCCAGGCCCAATCCCCAGTACTGAGGGATAAAAGAGTGTATCTTACAAGTCCTAACATGAAATAAGACCTAAATCAGAATGGTAGTGAATATATGAAGAAAATAAAAGTATAGAAAATGAATGATATTTTATTATTTCACATCAGAAATTATACCTAGGCATTTTGACTTAAAACAAATATGTACAGTACAATGGGTTGTCTTCTGAACTATTCATCAATAATATCTTGTATTATTTTTCTTGAGGGTACTTTTTGTTTATTGAAACATTAAGTGATAGGAAATTATACTGATCAGAAGTGTTGGTATAGAATTATACTGTCAGTATAGAATTATAGTGACACTTCTATCGCCTGCAAAGTTGTGAATTACATAACTTGAAAACCTGTTCCATTACAAAGCACTTGGAAATTCAGGATAAAATAAAAACAGTTGCACGCATCAAAAACGAAGAGGGAATTGAAAACCAAAATGTGTGGTGAAAGAGGATGTTATGTCTGCCTTGGAGAGTTTGTTGGTCTTGTTAACTTAAAGACTTGGGTTTATTATTCCATGTAGAGTACAAGAGACCTTCATCTGGGGACATATTAGGTTCCCCCTCATAATGCTGAAACCCAGAAAGTTTGTACTCTTTTCTAGGGAAAGGGCAAGCCAGCAAAATGTGCCTACCAACGTAGGGAGGCAATAAGAAAGTTTTATTTTTACTTGTGCTCTGAGTGTATCCAAACAGTATCCTTTTAAAGTTCTAACCATGAGACCTGGTATGAATTTGTCACTTGAACCTATACCAACAGTAGAGACCCAGGAATTCTCCACACTGGGAAATCAAGCTAACAAAAAGTAGTGAAAACTAGACTGATCATGACCTCCATAGGGTGATTTTCTGGAAGGGTATACACTTAACCTTAGTTGCATATAAGTTCCATAGAGCAAGTTGTGCAGATTAAAATTTATGTAATACACAAGAAAATATTGTACAATGAGCAAGATTTAGCAGATATATTAATTGGCATTATTAGATCTTAAGAAGTTCAATTAATAGCAGACTAGTTAGAGATTATAAAATAGCTGATTTATACAAATATATAGACTTCAAGGAAGAAACTTAAACAAAAGAGAAGAACAAGTCATTAACATTTTTAAAAGGTATTTTCTGACCTTATTTCAGGCAAGCGGTTGAGAAAGCAGAGTGAATTGGGCAGAAGTAGGGCTAAGACTAATAATTGAGAGTTGTCAGCACTCAAAGCATAGTGTCAAAGGGGTTATTTTAGTGCATGTCCATCCTGATTAATTAATGCTGGCATTAAAAATGTCAGATTTGGGCTGGGGATGTGGCTCAGTCGGTAGAGTGCCTGCCTCGCAAGCACAAGGCCCTGGGTTCAGTCCCCAGCACTGCAAAATAAAAAAGAAAAAAGTCAGATTTTTCTGGGGTGAAGCACAGTAGCAGGGACACCCATAAAGTGGTGATAATGTAAGTCAAATGACCCAAGAACAGTACTTGTAAGATTCTGTCCAGTTGGAAGCACGACCCCAGTCACCAGGTAGAGTGCAGGGATGGTGTTGATGGGTTGTAGGGTGCAGGATAGTAGCTGACAAGGACTACTGTGATTGTTAAGATGGAGTCAAGAGGGCTTGAGTACAGGGTAGATGGATATCCTCAGAGAGAAATGGGTGACAAATAAATTAGAAAAGAAGTCCTGTAATTCAGGTTAGGCATGCATAAGGAAGAGGCAGCAGAAAGACAAAGTTCAGGGTTGGAACTATGAGGCCCCCAACAGCAGACATAAAATCATAAGACTAACTCTGCATCCCAGATACTGATAGGAATTGAGCTTCCACCATGCCTTCAGACTTGGTTAGGATTCATTCAGAATTTGAGCAAAAGTGGGGCCTAAATTTGGTTGGAGTTCCCCAAGGCAGGCACAGATCTTACTGACTGTATTTGTATATTTACTTATCTCTAGATGGTGCAATACCTTTAAGATTTAAAAAATGAAGAACCCCCAGCACTGCAAAAACAAAACAAAACAAAAAAAACAAAAAAACAAAACAAAAAACCCAGCACCACCAAAAAGAAAAAAAAAAAAAAAAAAATGAAGAACCTTAATCAGTTTTGAATAATAAAATAACTGTCATCTCCCTTAGTTTACTACAAAATATGCAAAATATTTCTTTTTGCACTTACCATGACTTCCTGTTAAATGAATACTGCATCGTGTTGAACCCAT
Source organism: Sciurus vulgaris (assembly GCF_902686455.1). NCBI lineage: Eukaryota > Metazoa > Chordata > Mammalia > Rodentia > Sciuridae > Sciurus > Sciurus vulgaris. Next base: position 129,846,346 of record NC_136463.1, read on the forward strand.
TCATGGTGAATTCATCTAACTCTTAGCTATCTGGCTTCCACTGTCACTACAATTTTTTTAAGGTGTTTACAGAGAAAAGCACCTTTTCCTTCACTGATACAGGAAAGTGATCTTTCATTTTAGGAAAATTCACTTTGAATTTTCTAGAGATTTTCCCCCAAGTTTAGATGTTTTCTGTTTGAGAGATGGAATCCTGTCCCTACCAGAACTGCCTGCCCTGTTGCTCATTCTCAGGCTCAGTCTCAATAAGCTGCTCCCTTCGGGAAAGAGTCTGCAGCTGCCCTACACCAAGGGTTGAGAGGTGGCTTCTGAGAGACACAGGGTCTTTTCCACCCACCCAGGTGAGATCTCTTGGGAACTGATGTTGAACAATTAATTGCATTGAGATTCCAAAAGCTTCTATACGTTTTGTCTCAAATGACTGCTTATTCTTCTCCCTTGCCTGCAGCAGGGTTCTACTCTTCCTTATGGTCCCCTCTGTCTGTCCCTGCTTGGACTGTGGTTTGAAAACACTAGGAATACTTTGAGGAGATTATCGAGAGTTAGAAACTGATGTTTCCTGTTTAAAAAAAAAAAAAAATTATCAGTTGCTATGTTTGACTTTGAAGGCAGGGAAGAGGCTAAGGAAAATTAGGTTTTAGTGTGCTTTAAAATTGCTGAAGTGAGTTCCCAGGTGTATCTTGTCCTGAGAAATCCAGTTGGTAGAAAAGATTGGTTAAAGTGCTTTCTTCATAGTTTCTGAGTTCTTTGTCGTAGAGGTCCATTTTTGTTCTCAGGACCTTCCTTTCTTCTTGACCTTTGTGACTTCCCTTTTTTGAATGCTTCTCCTACCTCCTCTGTGTCCTAAAACCGGGTGTCCTCCAAGGTTTAGGCCTCAGCCTGAATATTTCTTATATTCTCTTCTTGGAGAATCACATCCTAGCTGTTGGTTTCAACAATCTCTTACTCCCTAACATCTCTCCTGGCTTAAGTTCTGCTTGACAAAATGCCCTCCAGAATGTTTCATTTGTATATTCTGCTGCCATCCTCAAATTCAACATGTCTACCTTTCTCTTTCCACAGAACGCACTTCTTTCTCCTTCCCTGATCACTTAGGTCAGGGTTTTGATTTTTGGTGGAAAATGTACTTTTATAAATATTAAAGGGTTTCACTCTAATAGAATTGTGTCCTTTGGCATTAATTTCATTGACATTGACATTGGGAGAAAGAGTCCCTGAAAACCTAGTGGGGTCAAACCTGCATAATGTACTATAAATTCTAGTTTAGGAAAACTATTGTGGTAGACAGGATACCACTCTAAATGTCCCTTTATAATCACAGTCACCATGATTTAGTCATCAAGGTTATTATTTAACATTTAAAATGTTAAGTGACTTGCCAAAAGTGAATAGCCCTCATCTACTCACATCATAACCAGTTACAGTCTATAAATTTAAAGAAAACTCCATTTTAATAGCAATAAAGAGATAAAATACTCAGGAATAAACAGAATAAAAAATGTGCATAACCTAGATGTGGAAAAATTAATACATTCCTGGAAGACAGAAAAGAAGACTTGAGTAAACCGAAAGACATCTTCTATTCTTGCACAGGGTAAGTCAACATTATAAAGATGCCAGTTCTCCTTAAATCAATTTATAGATTTAATGCAATTCCAATAAAAATACCAAGAAGCTTTTTAAAAATGGAGGTATATAAGTTGATACAAAGTTCATGTGGAAAAATAAACATGTAAGAATAGTTAGGTTAACACTGAAAAACAAAAATTGCATGAAAGACATTGAAGAAGATAAAATACTTCATGTAGAAAAGAAGAGGATCTAAAAAAAAAAAAAAAAAAAAAAAACATTTATCTACTCATTTGTGCCAAAGAAATGCAGGAGGATAAAAGAAATGATGAGATTGTTTTCTACAGGGAGAGAATGGGAATGGAGTGGAGAGAATGTATAGCAAGAAAGTGACACTTCTCTGCACAGATCTTTTTTATACCTCTGATTCTTAGAACATTGTAATGACATACACACACACACACACACAAACGCACACACACACACACACACCTGCTCCCTACTAAGTATAATTAACAACAGTCAGGATGTGGGGAAATTTCCAAATGGAATATGAAGAGCAATATATAAACCTAAGTGTATTAAATGAATAACATAATAACCTGAGGTGTGTGTAGAAGGAAAGAACTAACCTGAGTAACTTGGAAAATATTATTAGGACTATAAACCATAAGACAAAAAAACTGCACATAAATATTGTTCTTTAGTTGGTAATTTGTTTCTCATGGGGAGATGGTTTGTGATTCTGAAATTATCTGTGTGTGTACTATGATTGAATAAATCAGAAAACAGATCGTGGATAATGAGAGCCAGGTGTCTCACTATCAGGGAAAGAAGTTACAAATGAATAAAGGGTTAGAATGAACTGTATGGTATTAGATTAAAATTGAGGGTATCAGTATGAACTTATGTCTTGGTTTGTTTTGTTGTTTGCTGTGTTGGGAACCTAACCCAGTACTTTGCACATGTTAGGTAAGTGCTTTATCTTTTACAACCCCACTCCAAATTCATAGTTTTATATACACACATAGACACATAGTTTAAAAAATAAGTGTACACGTGTGTGCTTGTATGTTTGTACACAAACATGTATTTCCTGTCTTTGTTGGCTGAGAAGGCCCAGAAGCAATGAGAACCCAAGAGAATTGGGCATACCTAGTAACCAGATCTTGATTTCTAAATATCATTCTTTACTAAAAAAAATGAGGAACTCTTGGAAAATGGTTAATTCTATGGCTGCAGCAGGGAAAATACAAAATGAGACTGGAATATCTTCTAGTGCCAGAAAATAAGAAAATGAAAAAAAAAAAAAAAAAAAGAAAGAAAGAAAAGAAAAGAAAAAAGACAGGCACGGTGGCACTTGCTTGTAATCCCAGTGGCTCAGGAGGCTGAGGCAGGAGGATTCAGCAAGTTCAAAGCCAGCCTCAGCAAATAAGGGAGGCCTTGTTGCAAAATAAAAAAAATGAAAAGGGCTGGTGATATGACTCAGTGGTTGAGCACCTGTGTGTTCAATCCCTAGTACAAAAAAATAAATAAATAAATAAAGGAAGCTAGCAAAATATTACATACTGACCAACATCTTAAAATGATTATTTTGGATAATTTTGAAGAGTTAAATGGTTTGATATTATCATTTTATCCAGAAAGGGCAAAGAGTTGCTGTGACCAGAAGCATGTTGTGCCTCTGAGGGATACTGTGGTTCAAGCATGTGCTAAAATAAGGTTGTTCAGAAACCCTGTGAAGGCTAAAAAATCTGAAGAGTTTTCGGGTCACTGAAAGTGTACTTCCTACCAGCTCAGATATATAGTTTTCAGAAAAGCATTTGGTATCCTAACAAAGGCATTTTGCTTACCCTAAGGAGTTGTGATAGCTGTCACAACATAGCAACTTTAAACCATTCTTAGGTAACATTGCCTATGGCATTGAATGGGTTTGGGCACAATTTCATTAGCACTTATTACACTGTATTGAAATGGCACATTTGCTTGTCCATCTTTTCGATTCAATTGTAAGCTTCCAGAGAGCAGACATTGAATTTTGTTCACAATATTTATTCAGGGTCTAGTTGAGGGCCCAGCATTTCAAAGTGGGATTCAGTAGTTGCCTGATGAATGAATGAACCAATGAGTGAATGAATTCCATGTGCCCATATAGTTTCTGATTTGAAAAGAAGGTAAAGGAAAATGGTGAAAACCTTGTTGTATGGCATTATGTTCAAGGTTCTGGCTTTACCTCAGAGGTGATCATTTCTTCATTATGGAATCTTCTCTCTCAAAGTGTCTCAAAGTACTTAGGAATCTTTTCCAATTTCTGGTGTTTTAGGCCTACCTCTTTACCAGATGTTTGTGACACACATATGGACACTCTTAGTTTGAAACTCCTTTATCATCATTACCATCCCTTCACCTTTAAGGGTTATACATTAAAATATGACACTCAGATAAGATTTAAAATCAATGTCAGATCATACTCAAAAGCAAGAGTGTCTACAACTGGTTCACAAAGTTTGCCAGTTTCTCTCCATTGGACACATTACTCAGTATTCAACAATAGAAGTTACACATTGAGATGTGTCTTGCACATTTGTAGACAGTCTTAAATATGGCCAGGTAATCAAAAAGCAATGCATTTTGTAGGTTGTTCTGTCTGCACATGTTCTTCTCTAATTATTACCACAACATTGAATCTCTTCATGGAATGAGGAGCTGGTTTAAGGTAATTCTCAGCAGTATAATTAATGAGACCTGTATGATACAAGACTTGGATATAGACAGGTCAAAGCTCTCACCTTATTACTCACCTTTAAAAAAGTTCTACCTAGGATGTAAAACAATTTTTTCTAAATAGTGAAAATGGATTAAAAAATTACAGAAAGTTCAAAAGATAGGAAAAGAAAAGAAAATCAAAATCCCACTCCTCCTGCCTAATGACAGTTTTATCACATTGAGAAATCTCATCCAATTTTTTTCTTATACATATTTTAACATAGTTGTATTCACAATAAAATACATTTTTTATTCTGCTGTTTTTACATACCATTTCATTATTCACATTTCCATGCTGGTATATGGACTTCACACATGTTAATTATAGCTTCAGAATGAATATGCTCTTATTAGCCAGGTGTGGAAGGATGAGACAATTGTATGAGTTTCTTTTTTGTTTGTTTTGTGTAAAAACCTGTGAGTTCACTGCTGTAGTGTTTTAGAATTGAGTTAGCTCAATACTAGTACATAGAAATTCTATATAGTAATTTTAATGGAAGGGTCCTCAGGTCTGTTTTTAAGTTAGTGCAATCATCTGAATTCCTCCCCCATCCCCCACCCAAGAAGCTGTAATTAAGGCATCATTACATTTTACTACTCCCTTTATGGAAATGAAAACTATTAAAGAGCTTAAGTGACTTGTCTTCATTTTAAAAGAAGTAGTAAGTTCAATATAGCACTCTTCATTCTTACTGTGCACAGTGATAGCATGGTTTTGTTTGCTTACAGAATTTTCTCCTAGTTTCCTTTTTGAGACAGGGTCTATCCGTTGACCACTGCCCCCGTGTCCTGGTCAAGCCAACCCATTTGCTAGGACTAAGTACTGAATTTAGGGATGAGAACATCCAACAAGGACAATTATAATTCTTCCCTGGGATTAATACATGGAAATCTGAAGAGTAATTCTCTTTACTCTTGGACTCGCCAAGCTGGGCAGATATCTAGTTGGTGTTGCTGGCTGCTATTTTTCCTGCCATTTGGGAGAAGATGTGTCTTCAATTAAAAAGAATAAAGCTGAACAGAGATGAGAAGTGGAGAGACAGAGAGCTGAAGCTCTAAGCTCCTGGTTCCCAGAGCTCTTCATTCAGATCTGTGAATTTCCCCAATATCTTTTCTACCATAATGATGCAATAAACTTAAATTTGCTTGAGCTAAGTTTGTGTTTTTATGACTCGCAAACATAAAAGTCCACTGATACAGTTGCTATGACTGTAGATAAGCCATTATCTCTTCCAGTGAAGAGCATAGTCAGTAGATCCGGTAAACAAACTTAGCCTCTTAGCCTCTAATAATAAACTATGAAAGTGAGCAATAATTGAGAAGAACATTTTGGAAATTAGCATTTTAATTTCTTTTGGAAAATCAGTTAATATTTGAAACATCTTGGTCCACTACAATCAGTAATGTGAATATTTCTCAAAGTGTAGTCTATTTGATAGTTTGCTAGCCTAAAATACAAGAGGATATGATCAGAAAGTGGAAAAAAAAGGGTAAGAATTTAATAGTCCTTATTGTGACTTTTTAGAAATTAGAAAAGGGAGGAAAGGAGTTGAGAGATATAAGGATGAATAACTGCCAAATTTCTATATCCTCTAAAAGATATTTTTGAGTGGGTGTGGTGGCACATGCCTGTAACCCCAGAGATTGGGAAGGCTGAGGCAGAAGGATGGCAAGTTGGAGAACAGCCTCAGCAACCTTAAGAGATGCTATCTCAAAACAAGAAATAAAAAGGACTGGAGATGTAGCTCAGTGGTAAAGCAGACCTGGGTTCAATCCCCAGTGCCAACAATAACAACAAAAACTTTTTTTTTTCTGTAAATCACAAATATTAGATTGCTTATAGTTTCTTTAATTCCCCTGTTTTTAATGAGGTAAAGATTGCTAACAAATGGACAGAAAGAGCTGGGGTATAATGTGTTTTTAACTGTATTCCATTTGGGTTAAGTGAATTAACTAATTCTGTTGATGGTGCAAAAAAGGGCTAACGATATGAAAGTCTGACCTTACCATATCATTGTCAAATAAAAAGTATAATTTTGAAGGCATCCTAGACAAAAGTTTTCTGTTGCAGGGATCATTTAAAACAGAATATTTCCATTAAAATATTAATATTCTGCCAGACAAAAATTTAAATGAAGATAAAATGTCTTGCTATTTTAATTTTAATAAAGTATATATTCATAAGGACTTTTTTACTATTTAATATAGTAACATAAAATCTAGACTACAGATATGAAAATATCCTATGACAGTTCTTCAAGAAAAATGATTTTATTAGGGCAAACAATAAGATTGTTAATGTCATGCATTAATATTTTATTTTAATTGTGTGATTTTTTTTTTATTAATATACGGATTCCCTAGCACTTTTGTTTTATAACCTCATCTTAAAAATTCCAGTGGCTGGTTCTCTTGTATTTCCCTGAATTGTAGTGATCTTAAACAGATCTTCAGTTTCAAATCTGCCAGTTGTTCTAATATAGATGCATAAATATATTTTCTCCAGTTGGCTCTTTATTACGAAGACAGCTTGTTTGTGGGCACTGTCAGGACATCTGCATTTTATTGGACTTAATTTTTAGTAATAAAGACCTCCCACATTACAGATTTTTTCCAGCCTGAATTTGCCTGTGTGGGAAGCAAAAGAACCTGTCAGTCAGGGAAAAAAAGTAAATCCATATGGTGCTGATGATCTGCTTTCCTGGCTGCAATGAAGAAAGAGTTGAGTATAGACAGTGCCCCCAGCAGATGTTTGTTTTTTGCTAAAAAGCTTATTGCTGTGGTCAAATGCTGGTTCCCTCTCCAAATTCATATGTTGAAAGATAATCATCAATGCAAAAGTATTAAGAGGTGGGGCATTTGGGAGGTGATTAGGTTACAAAGGCTCCACCCTTGGGTATAGGATAGTGCCCATATAAAGTAGCACGAGGGATCTTATTAGTCCTTTTTGCCTTTATGTTGTTGTGCAAGGATATGTAATAGGAACAATATGAGGAATGTATTCCTCACCAGATACTAAATCAGTTGGTACCTTGATCTTGGACTTTCCAGCTTTCAGAAGCAAATTTATTGTTTATAAATGACCCAGTCTAAGGTATTCTGTCCTAGCACCCTAAAGACAAGGACACTTGCTGAATTAGCAAAGGTTGGTGTTAGCTCCAACCCAGTACTGTTGAGCCAGCCTGTACCAGGCCAAACCATGGATGCTTAACCTGAATCATGAGGACACATTCTATTTTGCTTCAGCCCTACTCTGTTTCTCTTGCATGTGTGCCCAGTTCCTGGATCTTGCCACTGTCTTCCACTTTGAGGGTTACTTCTAGTCCTTGGACTTGTTTGATCTTGGTTTCCACAGTCCAATCTTCAGTACTCTCTACCTTGGCCTGAGTTTTCACACAGCCTCTGTGACATGGAGCATGCAAAAAACATTGAATCTTTAGCTTTATAAAGGTGACAAGTTGCTAGTAGAACTTGAAGTGATGATAGATCTCTATTATTATAATTATATGTAAATTCTTCACAGTGCAGAGAATAACTGAATTTTTTCTTTGATTGACACCCAAACACCTGGAGTTCATTTCTCTTGGTCAATATCACCAGCAGGATGAGGAGGAAATTGGGCATCACATAGTCTTTACTATCGGTGTTGCCTCCTTCAGTACAACAACCCATTTTCTGTTTTCTACCCATCCACAGCTTCTTGTTAACTCTGAATTTCAGTCAGAGAGAAGATGCTGCTTTTTCTGCCCCCTGCAGTGTTGGGGGTTGGGCCCAACATATGCTAGCCAAGTGCTCTTCCACTGACTTATACCCCCAGCTCAACATATTGCTGCTTTTTAAGACATTTTTGTATTTATGTCCATGTAATTTATTTGGTAAACTCAAATTTAGTTTAATAATTAGTCTTCTAGTTGCTGAGGGGATACAAATATTGATAAGACTTATCTTTAAAAACTTATTATCCAAGGTAGTGGATAAAACTGTCCTCCCAAAACATATGTTTACATCCTAACCCCTAGTATCTGTGTGTTTTGGTTTGGAGGTGAGGTGTCCTTCAGAAGCTCATCTGAAACAATGCAAGAAGGTTTGAAGGAGACATGATTGGGTTACAGACTTCACATAATCAGTGAATTAATCCCTGATGGGATTAACTGAATAGTAACTGGAGGCAGGTGGGGCATGGCTGGAGGAAGTGGTTCACAGGGGGCTTGGCTATGGGGGAATATAGTTTGTAACTGGAGAGTAGAGTTTTTTTCTATCTGCTTCCTGATGGCCATTGGAGCTGATGGTTGGGTGTTTAAGTACCAGCAGCAAAAAAGCTGACTAAAATCCTGTGAATGCAACTTTTCCTGAAAATGATTCTTTGCTGATGAAATCAAGTTAAGATGAAGTCACACTCTATTACAGTCTACTTTAATACAATGTCTGGTTCCTTTACAAGAAGAGGGAAACTTGGACACAAAGACTCATAGGGAGAATGCTATGTGATGATGGAATCAGAGACCAGAAATATGAGTTTATAAGTCAAGAAGTGCCAGCAATCCCCAGAAACAATTAAGAGTCAGGGAAGGATTCCTCTTTAGAGCCTTGAGAGAAAGGGTGGTCCTACTAATACCTTGATTTCAGACTTAAGGTTTCTAGAACTGGGGGAATAAATGTTTGTGGTTTAAAACCATCCAGTTCGTGGTAATCTGTATGGCAGCTTTGGAAAACTAATATACTAGTTAATAAAACCAAAATATGAACAATAAGCTGTGATAGAGGTTCAGAGATATATGGATATGAAGAAAGGAGGCACAGCTTTCTCAATGCCATGGACAGTAATTCTTAGAACACCAGGTTTCCTTTGTACAAACTTAGTAATCTGACTCTTTGATATATTGTGTGATTTAAAACGAGTCACCTCACCTCTCTGAACCTGTTTTTAATCAGTGAAAGGGGGCTTTGGCTCAACAGATGACTTCTGAAGTCTGCTCCACTTGTAATCTTATATATTTCTAAATCTGTAGCATACATGATTTTTTTTTTTTGCCAATAGTGTATATATAATTTAAGCAGTGGCTGGGTTATGGGGGAAGGATTCACTTATGGGATTTAGTAACCCCTCCTTCTCCTGCCCACCTCACAAGGGGTGAGAAGCCGGTGAAAGCAAAGCATCCTATTCTCCAAGCTGAGAGCTGAGTCGAAGCACACACTTTCAAATTACAAGCTGCTTAAACATCCTTCTTTCTGGCAAGCATTTTTGAATAAAGAAATAATTAACACTAATGTCTGTCTATGGACCAATCAACCCGGCAGTTTAGTGGAATAAAGGGAATTATTTGGTTTCTGGGCCGTCCCTGAACAGGCAGTTTAAACTCTCTAAGCTTGTTTCCTTATCCTTAACAGGGCGATAACAATATCATCTTGATGGGTTGTTGAAAGGACGAAATAAATATAAATACACCATTTTTGAAGAGCCTGCCGTCTAATGGGAGCATATAAATGTTATATGCTTAACAAAATCGTTGCTTGAAGAAAGGACACCGAAATTTCCGGATCCTCCGTCCAACCACCAGCCCGCGGGAAATGCAGGGGCCAAGTCCGCATGGTGCTCTCACCCGCCAGGAACTGGCAGGGAGTGTGGCGCAAGCGGGACCGGCGCGGGGGCGAGACGGCGGAAGTACTAGCGCGCCGCTGTCAGCTGCGCCGGAAGTTCCTGACCACGTCTGGCGGTAACCTTGGGGGCCTCGCAGCCGCGGCTGCAGTTGCTGGGTGGGTTTAACGAGTCTGCGCCTCAGCTAGGTTAGGCTCGTTAGCTGCCAGAGCCGCGGGGTTGCCCGGGAGTTCGCTGACGGCCGCCGGGAGCAGGCACCCGGGCGCGGGGCTGCCCAGCCGACATGTCTCTGGTGGCGGAAGCTTTCGTCTCCCAGATCGCAGGTAGCACGCGTGGCCGGGGACAGACGCTGGGACCGTGCGGGGCAATTGCAGGAAGCAGCGTGGGATTTAGGGCTGTACAATTTCCAGCCTTGTGGCATTGGACGCCGAACCTCGGCCCCGAGGGTGGAGGCGTCCACCGAGTACTAGTCTCACTTTACGGATGAGAAAACTGAGGAGGGCACAGGGGCCAAGGTCACCCTGCAGGGGCATGAGCCCAGTCTGCTTTCCCGGGGCGGTGCTTTGTCCAGCTCCCCATTCCTTTGGGAGCGCCTGGGGTGGGTGGAGGCGGCGGTAGGTTGCGCTTTAGTGGGGGGCGTGGTCACAGCCGGTTGCCCCGAGACTTCAAATGGGGGCGGTGTTTTCGGTCGTGGGACCACAAGTTTAAAGTGACTGTCAGTGAGTTGTTCTTGTTACTTGTTGTCATTGAGCCCCACCCCCCACGTTCTTAACTTCCTGTTCCATAGACACAATACTGCGGTTAAGTCTAAGATCCTTTGAAACATCTTTAAATGTACATGTACTTTAAAGAAATACCTTTGATTTGTTGGACCGAACGTGACTGCTGTAAATAGATTTATCATATTTATTTTCTTACTGAGGATTTTTATTTATTGTATTGAAAGAAATTAAATATTGTTGAGAAAGTGAGAAGACTAGACATGTGTATGTAGGTGTAGGTTAATGGAATAAACTTTAGCAGTGTTTTCAACTTGACAATAGTAATGAGACAGTTACCAGGATAAATAGTACATTTGAAAGAAGAAAGTAACATTTTGGAAATGGGAAGTAAGAATGCGTTATACCTTGCCAAAATGTTTTTCTCTGCATTTGTGTGAACATCCGTTTCATTTTTTTCTTTTCCACTTAAAATGAATACATTGTTTTCTAAGAGAGATAAACACCCACTAGATGGTAAACGTCATTAAAGCAGAGGTCAGACTGACTTTGATCTCCATTGTATCCAGAACCCCTGTTAAAATATCTGTAACGAATCAATGAATACTCTTTGAGATTTCAAGCAAAAATTATTTTATTTTTGCCACTTCAGTTGAAAAAATTAAAAAAATCTGGCTCATATAGTTAGATCAGTGACTTGGATTACTATTATATTAAATCATTTCATAGTGTATGCTGATATTGACATACTGTATGCACGTATCTCAATATGTGACCACCCCCTGCTATTAAGGATGGAACCCAGGGGCACTCCGCTACTGAGCTACATTCCCTTTTACTTTGGGACAGGGTCTCACTAGGTTGCCCAGGCTGACCTTGAACTTGCAATCCTCCTGCCTCAGCCTCCCAAGTAGTAGAGATTTCAGGCATGTGATTGTAGATCACTCCCATTGTTATTTTTATTTTAAAGAGAAAATGATGAATGTCTTTGAATAAACTTATAGTAAGTGTGGAATTCTTCATCAATTAGTTTAAGAATTACTATGAATCTTGTCTGCCATTTTAAGCTATTTATAGTGATCTGTTACCCTAGGAGGAAGCATTTAAAGATGGATAATTCAATAAATGGTGTTGGAACAGCTCCTAAGTCATAGCACCACATAAATAAATTCCAAATGGATTAAAGATTTAAATGTCAAATAGCAACACAAATCAAATTGTAATAATATAATTGGAAGAAAATAAATAGGAGAAAATGCAGGAGATTATTTAGAAAGTATTGGATAACAGAAGGGTCCTAAGCAGGTCACAGAGCCAGATTCCAGAAGAGATAAAATTGACAGAGTTGGTTGTGGAAAAGTTTCAACAGCTTTGCATAATGAAGGACATAATAAGTTTCTACAAATTAATAAGAAATTTAATTGAAAAAAAAAAAAAAAAGAAAGAAAGAAAACAGCAAAATCAAGGGCAAGGAACCTGAACAAGCATTTCACAAAAGGGGAGAAGCAAGTAGATAATGAATAGGTTATCCATCATTAATAGATAATTTTCTCATCTTGTTAGATGAATAAAAACGAGTATGATAATTTCTAATATTGATAAGGGCATGGGGAAAACAGTTACCCCGAAACTGTTGGTGGGTCTAAATTATTATCTTTGGAAACTTAACATAGCAGTATTTTTTAAAATGCCATCCTCTGACCCAGAAATCCCTCTTATGGGAATTTATGTGATAGAAATCTGAGGACCAGTATGTAAAGAAATATAACCGATACTAATTGTAGCACTGTTGGAAATAGCAAAAAACTAGAAGTGTCCTAAATGTATATGAAATTAGGGTACTGATGTAGCATTCACACTTCTGAGTGTCTGTCCAGAGGAATAGAAATTGGTATAATGAAGAGTTATATGTACTCATGTTCATTGCAGTGCTATCGTAATAGGCAAGATAGGGAAGCAACCTAGGTGTCCATCAATAGATAAATGGATAAAGAAATTTGGCATGTTGGAACTAGGACTATAGCTCAATGGTAGTGTGCTTGCCTGTTATGTGTGAGGCCCTCAGTTCAATTCCCAGCATCAGAACATGCAGTATATAAACACAGTGGAATACTGTACAGCCTTCAGAAAGGAAGTGATTCCATGATTTCTGATAACATGATTGGAATTGGAAGATCTTAGGTTAAGTGAAATCAGGGGTTAAGCCACAGAAAGACAGTTACTGTATGATTTCACTTATGTCTGAAATGTAAAAATGCTGATCTTGTAGAAACAGTAGAGAAGTGGTTACTAGAAGTGGGGAAGGGGTGAGGTGTGGGGTAGGAAAGAAGAGATGTTGATCAAAGAGTACATTTAACTGGATGAGTACGTTTTAGTGATCTATTGTATTGCATGATGACCACCCACAGTTAATGTATATTTCAAAATGGCTAAATATAGATTTTAATGTTCTCATTACACATAAAAAGTTTGTTGAGGTGATAGCTATATTAATTCATTTTATTTAATCTTTTTACAATGTATAAACATAGACCAAAACAGTCATATTTGTCAGATTGCTAAAAATGAAGGGTACACCCTGTTAAGTATAATGACTTCAAGGTTAGAATCATATTAAGTAAAAAGTTCTTTAGTGGTATAAATCTTGTATGAACTCATTGTAACTCAAATAAACCTTATGTAGACATGTTTATGTTTACATAAACAGAAAAACTTAGAGAAGAATATTCAACTAATTTTCACTAGGAATTTCAGGGAAATAAAGATAAGGTGTTGATGGAGAGTGTAGGAACTTTATTTCTGAATTGTTTAAATTTCTTTAATAGCATATTTTACTTTTTGTAAGCTAAATGAGTATAATTTTTTAAATTGAAAAAAAATTTTTTTTAATTGTAAACAAATGGGATACATGTTGTTTCTCTGTATGGCAGACTAAAATAGTCATTCATCCAAAATCTTGGGTTTGGCTTGTAAGTAAGTGACTTATAAATATGACTTAGAAGCAACAACTGTTTACAGAATTCTGTTTCTGGTAGTCATATGGTTTTCTTCAAGTGATGAACCTCAGAAAGGTTGAGATAGTTAAGTACACATATGTATATATTTATATGTACATATATATACACACATATATACATATGTAAATTAGCTTATATGTATATATAAAATTAGTCCTATTATAACTAAATAAGTCATTAGGAATTGGTTTTGTTTGGTGAACACTAATTTTTAGCATACCTGGCATTCACTTTATTATTCTTTGAATGAACATGAGATAACATGATTTTTTATATTTCTTTTGGAAACATTTAAAGTCATCTTCCATCTATCTGTGATTTTTTTTTTTTAGTGCCTTCCTTGAGAGCCTTATTCATAAAGACATCTTTTTGGAACTGTCATAGTCTGTATCTGAAATGGTCCCCAAAGGTCCACATGTTAAAGCCTTGGTTGATCCTCAGACTGTGTGTTTTGGGAAGTGGTGGAAACTTTAAGAGGTAGGGCCAAGTGGGAGGTCTTCTGGTTATGCCCTCAAAGGGGATTGTGAGACCTTCTCCATCTCTATTTCTGAGATGTTCCCCCAAAGAAGGAATATTCAGAGGTAAAATTATTAGATTATGAGTGCTGTGACCTAGTCAGTTCATCCAGTTGGAATGAACTGATTGAGTGGTAACTGTAGGCATAGTTACAGGAGTTGGGTGATTTGGGATGGGCTGTGGGAGTGTGCATCTTCCCTGCAGCCCCTTCTCCTCTCTGTTTCCTGGCTGCTGAGTTGTTTCCCTACCAGGCCTTCCGCCTTGCTGTCCTGTCTCTCCATAGGCCTAGAGCAATGGTGTCGACCAGCCATGAAATGAACTCTGAAACTGTGAGCCCAAAACAAACTTATCCTCTTTTAAGTTGTCAGGTATTTTGGTCATAGCTATGAAAAACTGACTAACACACACTTTTTTGTCCTGGCCATGAGGTGAATGACTTTGTTCTTCTGTATGTTCCCCACCATGATACATGGCCTTGCTACAGGCCCAAAAGTATTAAGGCTGCCCTACCATGGACTGAAACCTCCAAAACTGTGAGCCAAAATAAGTTGATTTTCCTCTTTATAAGTTTCCTCTTTATAAGTTGATTTTCTCAGGAATTTTGTTGGAGTAATGGAAAACTGACTAACAAAGAAGCCTTCTCAGCATTCCTCGGTTTAGTGAACCATTTCTGTTTCTTCACTACCTTCTCAGAATTTCCCAGTTTAGTGAACCATTTCTGGTTCTTTAATACCAGTGCATTCCCTACCAAGTTTTCTTTTCTTTCCTTTTTTGATACCAGGGATTGAACTCAGGAGTGCTTAGCTACTGAGGCACATCCACAGTGTTTTTTGTTTTATTCTGAGACAGAAACTTGCCTAGTTGCTTAGCACCTTGCTAAATTGCTGAGGTTGGCGTTGTACTAGAAATCCTTCTGCCTCTGCCTCCTGAGTCCCTGGGTTTATAGGCATTTTACCACTGTGGCTGGCCCCTTACCAAGTTTTCAGTTCTTACTCCTTAGTATGACTTACTTGCTCTATCTCTACTGCTATTACTTTAGTCCAAGGCTTTGTTATTTCTCACTTGGATTTCTGTATTAGTCTCTGAATTGATTTCCTTGTTTTAGGTCTGGCCTCCTTCCTAAAGAGTCTATGAGTCTATATTGCAAACCTCAGTGAGTTCTTTTTTTTTTTTTTTTTTTTTTTTTTTTTAATTTGCTTGTTTGTTTTATTTCTATGTTCCTAAAATATTGCTGTAACTTCTCTTGTTTTAATACTTCCATTGATTTCACAGGGTCAGTAGAATGAAGTGGCATATAAGAGTCTCCATTACTAAGTCCTGGTCTATCTCTCTAGCTTCATCTCTTGTCATTCCTTTCCTTGAACTCTAACCTTCTAAACTGTTTGTAGTGTCCAACCTTAGCACATATTGTTCTTTGTCCAAAATGTCCTCTTTATTTAGAGCAATTCCTGTTTCTTAAGATTCTGGACACCATTTGAATGTATAAGTAACATTTTTCCCCCTCTCAAAGAAGAAAGATTTATAGTTTTTTTCCCCTTGAAAATATTAATATTAAGCCTTTTTTTTTTTCAGTACTAGGGATTGAATTCAGGGCCTTGTGTACATTAGGCAAGTGTCATAACGCTGAGCTATATATAGCCCTACCTCTTAGATTAAGACTTTAAAAAACTTTGGTGAACAAAGCTGTATCATTCCTCAATTAAAAATACACTGACATGGATAATATATAATGTGAATACCTTTTTTGTAACCTATTTACCTATTTGTCATATAACATATTGGGATCTTTTTTTCATGTCTGTGAATGGAATTATACATCATATTTGAATGGTTATATAGTATTTAATTGTAGTGATGGAACTGTAATTTACTTAATGAGATCATATTAATGTGGGATTTTAATGTGTTATATTAGTTAATTCAACCTGAGAAGCAGAAGCAGTAGGTTCTCCATCTCTACTGCCCCATACTCCTTCATTCATACACAAGATATTGGGTCATGCTATTATTGTACAGCTAGCCAAGTAAGTTCAAAGTACATAAGGGAGGAAGTCAAGATGGCCCTATTTTAAAGGCTTATAGTGGATAAATCAGGTCACTCAGCATAATCTTCCTTTCGAACAAAGTCAATTAATTAGGACCTTTAATTATGTCAACAAAATTCCTTTATAACAGCATCTACATTTGTGTTAGATTAAGTGGGAGAAAGAGTTTATGTGCTACAAAATGGCTGTCTCCTCTTATCTTCCTGACACCTGCTGTAAAATATTCCTTGTGGCTATCTTAACTAGAGACTTATTGGAAAGGGAATTTTGGCAAATATAGCCAGTCTACTCAGCTTGATGTGTGCCAAAGCCATTACCTGTGCATATGGTTTTTCTCTGTTGTAAACAGCACATGTATATACATATTTTTGCAACTATATCATAGCAGTGTATGTATGGTGTATCCACATGGGGTCCAGGTTCTTGGCATCCTGAACGTAGAATTGAGCAAGACACATGGAGGTAACAGGCAGCGTAGATTTATTGAAAATGAAAGTTCCCTCCATAAAGTAGAAGGGAGCCACCCCAGGGAGAGTGACTCAAGGAACCCATCTCAGTGAGTCTTGTCCTGTGTCTCATTCCCTTCCCACAAACCTGATTGAAAACCTTGTACTATTTGCTCCCATTGGTTTTGCCTAATTAGAATACAGAACTTGTGGTGGAAGTAACTATGGTGATAAGTCATTTATGGTAGGAGTTACCATGGTAATGGAATTATATCATAAATAGGGACATGATGACTCATCTCTTTGTCCTATAATCTGGAGGCATTTTTCTTCTACATTGCTTCTACCGTCTTGACATCCCTAAACTCCTACCTCATATCCAGTAGTTTTTTGGGATAAATTTCTTAAAGTGGAAGAATTTGAATTGTTCTTTTAGCTTTGCAGAATGGAAAGGAATGGTAAATTATGATTTTGAATGAATAGTTTGACTCTCTTGATGATAGGCTGAATTTAGAATTTTAAAAAGAGAACAAAAATGGATATTGAATTGTCTTAAATTTTTTTTCTGAACAACCTGTGTATTTTCACTTTCACCTGATTTGTTTTTCTAAGTGGCAAGCTTTTCCAGTAAATAAGTTTTTGTCTTTTTGGTTTTTTTTTTTTCTTTTTACAGTTAGTTGGGTATGAATATGTCCTAGGGGAGGATTGAGTAACACCATTCGGATTTCATGACCACTTCTGGAGCAGTCACTATCCAAAAGGGTGGAGTATTGTGGTTGACAGACCTGACTTGCCCATCCTGTGCCAGGAATGGCTGTAGGTATTAGGATTTCACAAGGCCAACAGATATACGCAAAAGAAGAGAGAGAGATACTGAAAAATCTCCTGCAATATCAATCACTTCCTTCTCCCCTTTTTTTGTCCTGGGGATTGAACACAAGGGGTGCTTAACTACTGAACCGTTTTTATTTTTTATTCTGAGAGAGAATCTCACTAGTTTGCTTAGGGCATCACTAAGTTGCTGAAGCTGGCCTTGAACTTGGTGATCATCCTGTCTCAGCCTCCTGAGCTGCTGGGATTAAAGGTGTGTGCCCCTATGCCTGGGATTTCTTTCACTTTTTGTGATCCTGGTGGATCACAGAGTGAAAGTCAGATCTGGGTTCTTATTCATTTACTTCCTCTATGACCTTGGGCAAAGGACCTGCCTTTTTAAGCCTTAGTTTTCTCTTGTAAAATGGTAAAGATAATAGTATATATATATTTTTTTAAAGATAAGATGAAGAAATATCTTAAATGCTAGGCATTGTGTCTGGCATATAGGAAGTACCTAATGTTCATGAATATTATTTTTAGCTCTTTCCTATCATTTTTTTCTTCTTGGTTTTGCCTCCATCTTCTTGTGTATAGATGCAATTTCTGTAAAGCTTTTAAAAGTTATTTGTAAACAGGAAACAATTTATTTCAATAACATGAAACATCGACAGTTATTATGGTTACTAAAGTTGATCTTAGTAATTTATCCTTGGGTAATAAATTACTATAGGATATTTATTTCATGATTTTATATTTGATGTGCTTTAGCCATATTTATCTTCATTATAAAATTGAATCTCGGCATGAGTTGTACTGGAGGCCTGTTAATTAGACATAGCTGGTTACTAATAAGAGTAACCGTCCTTTTTTTTTAAAGCTACAGTGCTAAAAGATTTATTTTCATGATTGCTAATATTAGCAATTTAATCTTGTTAGATAGGTGTTATTCTTTTATAGTTAAGAAAAGTGAGATTCAGTTAGATACTAGAGTATAAAGGTTAGGGAACAAAGTCTTTGGAGGAAACAGTTCTAAGTTCAGCTTTGCTTCTTGTTGTATGATATTGGGTAGTCCTTTCTAGTCTTCATTTGTATAAGGAGGATACTATATCTTATGATGTATATTAATCACCTCGTATAAGGTGATACATAATAAATACTTAGTACATGAAACTTCCTATTATTTCTATTATTGCCCCAAAGCCTTTTACCTTATAGTAAAGGAGTCTTTTGAGGATGTTACTTTCGAGTGTCTGGTATTCCATTACCATTTTGTATAGCAGGAAATATTCAGAGTATTCTTATTTTTATTTTTTCCTATATCATCTTTTCTGAATTAGTACTTCACCAGTACCTTGCAAATGATTGTCTGTCTGTCTATCTATCTATCTATCTATCTATCTATCTATCTATCTATCTAGAGATTTATTAATCTATTTTTACAGTACTAGGGATTGAATCCAGGGGTACTCCACAACTGAGCTATATACCACACCCTCTTTTTGTTTTTATTTTGAAATAGGTTCTCACTAAGTTGCCTAGGCTGGCCTTGAACTTGGGACTGTCCTGCCTTAGCATCAAGTCACTAGGATTACAGGCATGCGCCATTGTGCCCCGCTAGCCTTGCTGTATTTGAAACCTATCAGTTAAGTTACACTGTAATTTACTAACCTTTTGAAATTTGGACAAATATTTGTTCTGGTTTTGTGTGTGTGTGTGTGTGTGTGTGTGTGTGTGTGTGTTTAGTTCTTTCTTCTTCTTCTTTTTTTTTCCCCCTGTGGTGCTGGGGCTCAAATTCAGGGTGTCATACATGCTAGGCAAGTGCTCTACCACTGAGCTATATACCACAAGTTCATGAATTTTAGATTTAAACTTAAAAGATTTTGGTGATGGGTGACCTGTAAAATTTGTCACTTCTACTTTTATGTATACCTTTGAGTTATTTATGTTAGTTCAAGTCTTGCATATTTGAATGAAAATTGAAAGAAAATATCGTCAAACTACTTAACATTTTTCAGACATTTAAAAATATCTTGATCAGCAGTTAGTTATCAGATAGACTGAAGATAGCAAATAGAGATGAGATCTTGAAAATCCAGGCAGTCATTTTTGTTTAAAGACAGAATTTATAATATTCAGCAATTTAACTATAGACATTTATATGTAGAAGAGAATCGTTTGCCTTGCCAGTAAAAGAAATGCATACTTTAATTTTTTATTGCTTTGTAAATGATCTTCTACACTGTTCTTGAACACTTTTCTTATTTTTGTATGCTCTAAATGAATCATGGGTTTGAACTTTTTTACATCAGTAATAAAAACAAAATTTGATTGGTTAGTAATAAAGAAGGTTCTTTTCATAAAAGCAATCATTTTGTCATGACAATTCCCATTTACTGTGACCGAGTTAGCAAAATAGAAAACATAAAATGCATTTCATTGTGCTTGTTCACTTAGCGGTGTTTTTGTGCTGATTGTATATTTTTATCCTAAGAAATTTTGTATGTCAAAAGAAATTTTGGATTTAAAAATAAGACTTTTGGTGTTTATGTTTATCCTAGTGGATACAATATTCTTAGATACAATGGAATTTCCCCTCATGTATTATTTTCTTTACGTGGTCGACTTAGAGCACTGACTAGAACTTTACACAAATAAGTTGTGTCATTTGTATAACATGAAGAGGACATGATTACCTAAGTATTTGTTTCTGTAAACTAATTAGCAGAACTTTTGTTAACCTCCTTTGTTTCTGATCATTAGTCTTTATCAGAAAGTGTTTTGGCCTTGTGAATTATAAATAATATTTCTAACTTGTTTATTTTATGAATTTAAAAAAGAATGTCAGTAAGAAACAACAAAAGTAAAAGTTGCTGTGTTTTCTTTAGATATTGTTATCATTATTATTTTACCATTACTATTCATCAATTTAAGATTCTTATTTGGCTAGTGATGAGAACTAGTTACATTAGATTAACTGGTAATTGATCTTTCTTCTTCAGGTGAGCTCTGAATTATTCTTTATGTATTTTCTCTCTCTTTTGGCACTGGGGATTAAACCCAGGAGTGCTTTACCACTGAACTACATCCCTAGCCCTTTTAATTTCAATGCAGGGTCTTGCTAAGTTGCTTAGGACCTTGCTGAGTTACTGAGGCCGGACTTGAACTTGTGATCCTCCTGTCTCAGCTACCTGAGTTCTTGGCTGTTTTCTCTCTTTATTAGTAAGGGTTTTCCAGAGAGATGTATTAGGGCAATTGACTGATGTGATTTTAGAGGTTCAGATGTCTACAGTAGGCTGCAAGCTATAGACCTTGGGGTGCTGATAGTATGACTCAGTCTCAAGGCCTCAGAACCAGGGTAGCCCATGTTTTAACCTTCAGTCTGAAGATGAAGGAAAGAGGACCCAGCTCCAAGGAAAGAGGGGCAATGCAGGTGGTAGAGATGGGAAGAGGGGACCTAACTCTGTCCTCTGTCTTTTTATTTTATCTGACCCTCCAACTGATTGAATGGTGACTGCCCACATTGAAGGCAGATCCTTCTTACTCAGTCTTTAGCCTCAAACACCAGTCTTCTCTGGAAACACCCTCACAGGTACACCCAGAAATAATGCTTTACCAGTTCTCAATATTCCTTGATCTGGTCAAGTTGACAACTAAAATTAACCATTATACACCCCAAAGAGATTTCTTCTTGCCATATATTTGTATACTGATTTTCCCATACAGTTGTTATTTGGTGACTGTTTGGAGAATATAAAATCATTTTAGTATTAAAAAACATTTAAAAAGGGAGATATGTTTTAAAAATTGGGGAATATAAATTAAAGACATATTTATGTTTTATTTACTGTTTTGGATTATCTTTATATCATAGGTAATTGGCCTTATTGGTCTGCTTTTTATGAAAAGATGTAAGATTTGAGTTAAGATAATCACTAAATCATATTTTTTATTAAATTTTTTTTCCTTACTCCCTGAGTAATAGGGCAACTGCCATTCAGACCAGTTTTAATGATATAAGTAAGGCATTATAGTCACTGAGTACCAAATTCTGAAGACTAGAAGCCAAGGAGTTTTAGTGATTTGGGTAGGAAGTTAGAAATACATGTTTAAAGATAATGAATTTGTAATATGAAACTGGAGGGAAAGTGGAAATGTCAAAATCATGTCTAAAGCAGCAAAATGGAATTTATAAACATCATGTGGTCAAGAGTTTGGTAACTGATTTAGGTGAACAGGAACTTCTGTGGCTTTAGATGAATCAGCATTTAATTTTATCTTTAGTGATAAACATGTGACTAACAGTAACTATCAAAACTCTTAACTGTTAATTTGCCACTGCAATTTAACAAACCACCCCAAACTTAAGGGTGCAGAACAGCCATTTTATTATATTCATGAATCTTGTAGGTCAGTAATTCAGATAAGACACAGGAAAAGGTTTACCTCTACCTTAGGATGTCTGAGTTCTCATCTGGAAGACCCAAAGAAGTGAAGTGATCGGTGGACTGGACACATCTGGGAGCATCTTCACTTTCATGTCTGACTGTTGATTTTGGTTAGGACTTAAACTGAGGCTGTAATCTAGAATGCCTATACAATCTTCTCTCTTTATCTGGTTTCTGCTTCCTCATAGCTTGATGGCCTCAGAATAGTCAGACTTTTTATGTGATGATTCAGTTCTGTAAAGGCAAGTGTCCAAGCTAGAAAGGTAGAAGCTGCCTTCGTATTTTATGACCTAGCCTTGGAAGTCATTGCAGCATTACTTCCATCATATCGTTCGTTGGTGACAGCAGTTACAAGCCTATTCAGATTCAAGGGGAGGAGAATTAGATTTCATCTCTTGATGTGGAAGTGGTAAGGTTCTATAAGGGCTTATAGGACCAGAGATATGCTGTGGCCATTTTTAAGAAATATAATCTGCTATAGTAAGCAAGGCAGTAATTTACTGGTATAGAGGACTCAGCTAAACTACTGCTTTATTTAGAGATGGGGGCTGATTAGTCTTATTCATGACAAAATAGAGGTTCTAAAATGGGGTGGGGGTGGATGGGAATTGAGAATGAATGGAGTATTGTATATGAGTAGTATTGCCTATTAAAATCAATTATCTTGAAACTCTCTAAAACTAAAGAGGCCTGCCTTACATGGTACCCCTGCCCCAACATGCGTGCATGCACGTAATTCACTTTTGTTCTCACCAAAGTCTCCCCCTCCCTCCCTCTTTTTTTCTTTTTTCTTTCTGTTATTGTGCTGAGGATTGATCCCAGGGTCTTACGCATGCTAGGCATGTGCTCTATGATTGAGTTACATCTCTAGCTCATCAAAGGATTATTATATGGAAAGGTTGAGGGGGGCACTAAGGCAGGTTTATTTTTCAAACACTCCATAGATGAAGAAAGTAAATTCTTGAGTTTATACTGTTGAATTTAGTTGTTAAGATATTATCATTTCTTAATTTGTTTCAGTGTTTTTATTTTCAGAGTTATAGCAAATTTTTTCAAGGTTAAGATTGTTTCAGGCTTTAGAGAGAGAAGACCTGCTTATATTTCCTAGAAAATATATGTATTGAATACCTTATTTGTGATAGTTAGTTGGCCAGATGTTGGGGCTACAAAAATGAGTGTCACAATTCTTGCTTTGATGAACTTAGATTCTTGTGTAGGCTATATCTATCAAAATAGGTAATTTCAGTATAAAGTGGTATATTTTGTAGAAATATCTAGAGAATTAATTCAGGAACCTCTGCTGAGCATTTAATTTCTAGAATTAAATTAGGAGTGTTAGGATTTTGGAAAACATCTCAACTCTTGTTCCCACCCCTTACCTCCTGTCTCTAATTCTTCCAATTATTTTTTTGGACCCAATTCGGATTTCATCTCCTCTTAGGATTGCATTCCTGTCTTCCTCAGGCAGATGTAGTTATTTCTTCAAGCCCCCTATAGGGCTTTATACACATTGCTGGTCTATTGTTTATGTTAATGACTATTGATTGAATACATTCTGTGAGCTGGAGACTGTATAGGGCACTTACATAGTTAATCTAATTTTATTCTTTCAATAACCTTAGAAAATATTTCCTCCCTTTATAGTGAGGTTATTGAGGCAAGAAGAGTTTAAGTAACTTTGCCAAAGTCATTCAGATGATGTAGGAGAATCATGTGTGTCTTCAAAGACCTCAATTTTCCCCTGTACTACCTGTATTTACCGATTTGTGTTGTAAGTGGTTGTTACCCTTTCTTCCCTTCTCCTTTTCTTGTACTTCACCCACTCAACAAAATTATCTCATAGAGCATGATGACAGTTTGACATTCATCTTTGTCTATTTCATTATAGTCACAGTATATCTTGGACATTTAATAACCTGTTTGTTCGGTTAAATGCCTTTGAAATTTTTAGGGTGAATCTTTGAGAATTTTCTACCACCATTTATGTATTTATGAAGGAACAAATAACAAGTCAGATCATAAATGACAGGTCATATCCTCTATAGGGGATCATTTCTTTCATACTAGCCTAAGGAGTGAGGGAAGAGGAATAAGTTTTTTGTTACCTAGCTTGAGATTAGATAACAAGTATGTATGTAAAGTACTTAGAACACTGAGCTCATAGTAGATACTTAATGAAACAAGGGCTGTTGGTACAATTATTGTATTTAATTTTGATTAGTGGGGAGAACTACTTAATTTGAGGGATATCTGTTTTCCATTCTCTAGGATTAAATTCAGAGAACCACAGAACTTTATCACCTTGAAGGTTAAGATTGTTGTAGATGTGTGGGTCTGGTTTTTTAAATGTCTTTTTTTGACCATATTGTACTTTAAATCCTAACCAGCTGTTTTTGTGTAGTTCTGCTATTGATTTCATACTATTTTCGACTTCTGAGAGAGCTCAGAAATGGTGTCTGAACAATTACTTTTTTGAATTTCAGATTTTATTTTAAAAAAGAGAATTCAGATTTTAAGACCTAGCTTCAAGGTTCTTACCTTTTAACTGATGATAATCAGTTGATGAGCTACATCTGCAGGCATTTTTTAAATTTTTTTATTTTGAGACAGGATTTCGATTAGTTGCTCAGGCTGTCCTTACACTTGTGATCCTCCTGCCTCAGCCTCCCAGATCCCCGAGATTACAGGTGTGTACCACTCTACTGACCAATTTAGGACCTTTTTATGCTGAAATAAAGTCTAAACATAACCATTTGAGAACATGATATTCATACTTTCTAAAAAAGAATGGAAGACTTTAAATTTGGCTCTGGCCTGAATTATTGTCTTATTGATACTATGAATTTGTTTTCCTGATCCTGTTAACCTCCAGAAGTTTGTCAATATTATTAAATTGATCCTGGAATACCGTTTGGAAATTGATCTCTACTTTCACTTAAATAGGTTTAGATGGCTCATGTTCAAGTCTTACACTTATTATTTTTACTTTGCTTATTGATTATATGTAATATAAAAAACTGTCATTTAGCCACTTTGGTTCTAAAATCTTTGTAGGTACAGTTCATTAATCTTAAAAGCTTAATCTTGAAGACTACAAACTAACATCATGTTTTTGAAGTTTTCTTAAAGCATACCTTTAAACCACATCCACAAATAAAAGTCAGAAACCTTTTGAATAAAATTTATCTACACATTAATCTACACTTTCTTCTTTTAACCAAATGAATGAAAGAAGTGAAAAGAACTTAAATCTTATTTCAAGTGCTATCTGTGTCTCTTGGACAGTCCCCCCACCCCGCCACCTATGCGGTTCACAGACTATCTGTATTGAATTTACTGGGAATGATTGCTACAGTATCATTCTCTGTCCTGATGTCTACAGTGTCAGATATTGCTGTTTGGACCATAAAAAGTTTTCAAAATGTTAAACAGAATTATTATATAACTCAAACAATTCCACTCATAACTATTATTCAGGAAAAATGAAAGCATATCCACACAAACACATACATAGTTTACAACACTGTTAGTACACAATAGCCAAAAAGTGGAAGCAACCAAAACGTCAGTCACTGCTGAATAGATATACAAAACATGATATCCATACAATGGAATACTATTTCACCAAGCAGCTCCATGCTACAAAAATGAACATGCTACGACAATGATACATGCTGCAACTTGAAAAACTTCAAAAACATTATGCCCATAAAATAGCCAGTGACAAAAAAAGTACATATACACATATATAGTATGATTTAATTTATATGAACATATCCAAAATAGGCAAAATTTATAGAAACAGAAAGGTGATTACTAGTTGACTCAGGCTAAAAATGGAAATGGGGGGTGGAGCTGGGTTATTATAAATGGCCAAGGAATTTCTTGTGGAGGTGATGGAAATCTAAAATTAAATGTGGAAAACAGATAACAATTGTAAATAAACCATTAAAAAATCATGAAATAATACACTGAAGGGTATGCAAATATACCACAATAAGCTGAGATAAACAGAACTTCTGCATTTATATATACTGAAGTGCTGGATACATAAGAACTATAACAAACAACTTCATAATGTAGACCCTATTATTATTGTCATCATCTCTATTTTACAATGAGAAAACTGAGACACAAGTAATTTGACGAGTCAGTGCTAATGAATGAAAGGATTTAAATTTAAGTAGTCTGGCTCCAGGATCAGTGAACATACAAACTAACAAACTCTTGGGTCATCATTACTACAATTAAAGCAATTGAAATCATATTCCAACAGTTTTCAGTTCTCACTGTATAAGAACCACCTGAGGAACTTAATAAGTCATATATTCCCACCAAACCCAAAACTCAGGAGACTCTGAGTTCAGCTTTCTCCACATCCTCTAAACATTTGCTATTGTCTGTGTGGTTGATTCTGCTCCTCCTAATGGGTGCAAAGTGGTATGTCATTGTGGTTTTGATTTGCATTTCCCTAATAAATAATGTTGAATATCTTTCCTGTGCTTATTAGCATTCATGCATCTTCTTCAAAGAAATATCTATTCATATTCTCTGCCCAGTTTTCAAATATGGGTTACGTTGTCTTTTTATCATTGGGTATAAGTTCTTTTTATATTCTTTGAATAAACTGTAATGAGTCTTGAGGAATCCTGTGTCCTTTTGTTGTCATCATGCCCTGCCTATATAGAAGTCTAGGAAGTATTTGATCATAAGGAAATTGATCTTTATTCTTATCTAGTTTTATTTGGCCTCTAGCTTGGGTTGTGAAGGGGAAGTTCTGCCCTGTACTAGTTTTTTTGCATGTTCAGTTTGTTTGGCTTTGTGTCTTCTGCTTTCAGAGGGGTGGGGTATTTGGACCTATCTGTCCTGGTTATTAATTCTGCTGTATCATTCATTCATGTGACTTGCTTTGGATCATTCTAACCTTTTGTTTTATTATTTTTTTCTAAATGAATGGGTGGTTGGAGATAATTGGATGAGTGATTTGAGGGAATATTAATTTGAGTTACTTGCCAGTAAAGTGACATTTCTTTTGGATATTTTGGAGATTGTGCTCTGTGGATATATTTTTCTTTGTTCTTATGTAATGTGTAATCCAAACAAGCCTTCTTATAGGTATGCTGAGAATATTTTTTGTTGTAATGAGGCAGACTACAGTACTGTTGAGTTTTTAAGTTGAGAGATTATAAAGGTAACGTGGAGATAGGTCTCTAATTATAAGTTCCTTAAGGGCAATTTTTTTAAAATAAATTATATCTTTAGCACTTAGAATGGTGTGTGGCACATGACATGCAGTGACTATATATTGAATGAGTGATAAAATTGATTTGAGACTGGCTAAATTTATTTTCTGAAATGAGAGCCATGTATAATATACTATATGTATTTATGTACAACAAGCCATAATGGTTCTGCAGTGGACTCTGATGTCAGCCAACAAATTTCTTCTTCTTAAGGACTTAGAATAACATGTAGCCAAGGGAATAGATCTGATCTGAATCTTCTTCCAGAAGAATCTTCTTTCAGAGTTAGGAATCCTTTTGGATTATGCTTCTCCAGATTGTCTTAGAATGTCACCCTTCTTGCTTGAGGGACCCGCCCTCACCTGTTTTAACCTAATGTAGTTTTTTATCTTTGAATCTACACTTAATTGCACTACATTAAATTGTCTGATCACTGTGCTGCATGACTACCTGCCTGTTTGGTAAGGTTTATGGAAATGACAGTGTGACACTGTACTTCTCCATTCTCCATCATGAGCCACTTTATGACAAACTGATGACCTCTGTCAAGGTGACTGGAGAATGATGATGAACTCCTTTTGTGGGAAAAGTCACTTTTTCTTAAGCATCCTGTTTAATATTTTTAAACATCCCCTATGAAACAGTAGCTTTGGCATTATTATTTAATCATTTCATGATTATTAGTATCTGGAACACAATGCTACTTTGATTTCTACTGTAGATTGCAGGTTAAATTATGAATCTAATACATAGTTCCTAAATTCCAGTTTTGATGGTCCTGTATCATATTTAAAGCCTAACATCTTAAAAAATTTATTTAAATGGGTCTTAATATTATAATTGCCTAAAACTTGGTGGGTTTTAGAGTTATTGTCTATGTTTGATATCATTGAGCTCATCAGTATAGTATCTGTGTCAAGTTAGCAAATTTATTTCCTTCTTGTGTGTCTTGCAGTTAACTTGTTCATGTTTAAGAGCTGCCAAATGCTCTTTGAGCATTTTTGTTATATTAGTAGTATTTGCATTTACACCTTTGGGCAAAAAGCCATCTAAATTGGAAGATAGGTCCGCATGTTTCTTATTCTTTTTAATATAACACTGTCTAAATAGTCTTGCTAGGGCTTGAAGAGATGACAATCTATGAGGCTTTTAAATCTAGTTGCCTAAGGATAAACTGAGTTTGACTTCATTAGTGCACAAATGATAGGTTTGTGTAGAGTTATTATAGCATTAATCAATTTGATGGATTGGAAAAATGACAGAACTGAAGCAGCGTGTAATATTAGTGCCTATTATTCTACAAATTATGTCTTCACCTACATTCATATGCCAGAGGAGTCATGTTGTACATTAAAAATGCAGAACTTAAAAAAAAAAAAGAAGAAGGCAACAACAGAGGGCACCTCTTTTCGTGGCCCTTCTCTTGTCTTCTTAGATTAGATCATCAAGAAATAGACTTTGAATCTAGACTTGTATATTAGGTCATAGCACTTTCATACTATGACCCAATAGTTGAGTGGGATAGATCATCTGCTACCAGAATGACTCATCATCTAACTGGATACAGAAGAGTATATTGCAAGTAATATATAGTCTTTCAGAGATGCTGGTGGGTAAACATATATAAATTCATTAACTAGCAGTCATTTCACTAAAAATTATAATATATAGTAATAAAAAAACATATGTTTGTGTTATTATTGGTTGATGAAGTTTTAAAATAGTAATACAAAACATATGTTTGTGTTATTATTGGTTGATGAAGTTGTAAAATAGGCCTAAAGAGAGTTAAAAGGAATGAGACAGTATTTCCTGCAATCAGTATATCCTCTTTACTGCTTTGTATTTGTAGTAGCATACATTTAAACTTCTTTTTGTAATAAAAGTAACTCGTACTTACTTGTAGATTACTTAAACCATCATATAAAAAGAACATTTGTAAATAAGAGTCAGTTTTGTAATTGCTAGTGTTGGGGAATCTGCCTAACCTTTAGAAAGATAATCTTTTTCTGTATACTATTCAAATACAGCAGATATTTTCATGTGGGAAAAAAGGAATGAGAAATATATGTATCTGGGTTGTGAGTGTTGCTTTACCATGCATGCATTTCTAATTACGCATTATTTATTTTGTCTTACAACTTTTCAAAAGTCAAAGAGTATATGTCCCCTTTTAAATTTTACTTTGTTTCCTTAACATAAATACTTAAAAGAATATACAAAGTTTCTTTGAAAGGTTTAAGAATTACTTTCTTGGTTAAAAGAACTCTTTATCTCCCTAAAGACTGAAACCTAAAGAGGTTATCTCTTTTGCATCTGGTAAAGAAGACACTAAATGTAAAATAATCAGGGCATAGGTGTAGGCAAAATTAGAAAGCAGGTCAAGGACTAACTGGATTTTTAATAACAATTGGATTTGTACTTAAGGTTTTAAGGTGCTCCGATATTTATTTTGAGGTATTCTTTGTGGAAATGATAAAAATTGAATGCATGTTTTGCTAGTGAATACTATTAGAATAGTAACTCTGATTTAAAGAGTGAATTAATATAAGTCACTGAGAATAGCTTAGAGTAAGTTACTGCTTTGACATGGAAAGTATTGGTAGTTTTCTGTATCAGAGATGAATTAATTTCTGAAAGGTAGGCTATTTTAATTTGGAATTTTTGCAATAATGATATTAGCCCATGATAATTAGATAAAACATTTAAAGTTGATTAATTTAGATTTCACATTTTGGCATATAACTTAAAATGCCATCTTCAATTTTGGAGCAATTGAGAAGCAAGATTTAATAAATAACTTCAGGACTATAGAAATTTTCACATTCTAGGAATTTACACTCCTAGAAAAAGAGATAAGAAGTCAACATAACAATATGATAGAGTAGAAAATAATATATGGCCATAAGACAAGTATAAACTGCTATGGACTAGTATAGATACAAGAGAAAATTAGATTCATTATAAAACCTTCTTGATGGAAGTGGCATTTAAACTTGGTCTTAAAAAGGTGTAGGGTTTTGTGTATGTGGTTGTAAAGGAGTATTCCAGAGGGAATAATTTGAGCAAAATCACAAAGTTGAGGAAATATTAAATGTGCACATGAAATTTGATATACTCTGATTGGATAAAAGGATCTTTCTGTAGGAATGGTAGGTCTGTGGTGGATCTTCTCACTAATTTTTTTGTTTTTATTTTAGTTGTAGATGGACCACAATACCTTTATTTATTTATTTTATATGGTGCTGAGGATTGAACCCAGTGCCTCAAACATGCTAGGCAAGCACTCTACCCCTGAGTCTCCTCAGTAAGTCTTGTATATTCCTTTCCCCCGTTTTTTTCCCTTGGTCAACAAAGATAAATTTTACCAGGAGAGAGGAGGATTTTTCTTTTTCGAGAGTATATAATGTCTAGTTCATGCTCAAATAAGTTATTTAAATTAGACCAGTATTCTCCAAATTGGTGCTGCATATGTGTACCCTATAGTATGCAAGACAATCCTTTGAAGTATAGGAAGAAATTATCTATAAATTAGTAATTTATTTCTAACCCT
Organism: Sciurus vulgaris; assembly: GCF_902686455.1. NCBI lineage: Eukaryota > Metazoa > Chordata > Mammalia > Rodentia > Sciuridae > Sciurus > Sciurus vulgaris. Next base: position 129,877,074 of record NC_136463.1, read on the forward strand.
AAAACTGAAATTTTCTATTTGGTGTTTTGTATCAAATATATAGTTTTCATTAGATATTATTGTTCGACCACTCCTAAGCCTAATAGTTAAGGCTCTAAACTTGACAAACCATCCCAGTGTCCTCCTTTCTTTATCCTATGACTCTTAACTTAAGGTTCACCATTTTTAAAAATTTCATGTCCCTATTAATAAAGTATTTGAGCATGCAGGCCCAAATACATTTAGAAATCATATGATTGCTAATTCCTGAGTATTAAAAAATTAGATCAAAAAAGAAAATTGGAAGTTAAAAAAAAGAAATTGAAACCTTAAGTTCCAACTGTTTTTAGGCAGCTGTTTGTATTGTTGGTTGTAGTATTAAACTTGTCTGGGGAAAGTTTATTTTGATTTTTATGTTTTGCCTTGCAGAATATTTTTCTTATCTTCCCTGCTGCATTCCCAGACTAAATGGTAGGGAGCATTAACAATAATGATAGTGATAATAATAAAAATGAACATTTATTCAGTCAGTATTTACTAATTACCTGTTGTGTTCTAGGTTATAGGGATGATGTGGTAAGTAAAACTTCAGATATGAAGGCAGAATTCATAGTGCTTATTTTCTGGTGGCAGAGAAAAGCAATCACTCATTTCATAAAAATGTTGACTGAGATAAGTGGTGTGTGTGTGTGTGTGTGTGTGTGTGTGTGGTGTGTGTGTAAAGGAAGTATTTGGACCATTCAGGGGGTCAGTGAAAACTTCTGGGCATGGGACCAGCCTACATAATTTTGTAGGACCCAGTGCAAGATGAAAATTTGAGATCCCTTGTCCAAAAAATTACTAAGACTGTCTAGACTGACAGCAGAAACACTTTACCAAGCATGGACCGTTTTAAAGTGCTGAGTTTCTGTGAAACTGTACAGGTTACTTGTCCATGAACCTGGCTCTGGCCTGAAGAAGTGATGTTTGAACTGACGGATGTGAGGAAACAAGGAGAAGATTGCTCTAGGCAAAGGAAATAACATGAGTCTCTCAGGACGGGAAGGATTGTGGGTGTTTTCAGAATTGGATGAAGGCCAGTGTGGTTGAGTGTAGAGTGGAGGGTTGAGGATTTGTGAGATGAAGAGGAAAGGGTGCAAGGCCAAGTAGAACTTGATAGACTATGTTCAATGATTTGGTCTTTATTCCAAAACCACATATAATTATCAGTGGTGTCTTAAGCATAAAATTACTTGTAATGTGCTAATAATACCAGTAAATCGGATCTTGATAGTATTGGACAACTTTCTCCCTCACCTTCATTTCTAACCAACCTCTTTTTCAGAAATTTCAGCCTGACTTGCTGTGATTGTTCTAAGGCGTGTCTTCCCTAAGTCGTGTTTGAAACAGCATTCAATCAGGGAGTTCTTTGGGTTGGTAGAGAGTCGAAAATGGATAGGGTAGGGTGATCCTGAATTTTATTTACTATTGAAGTAGTTTGGGGTCTAAAACATTTCAGGTCAGCTGAAAAAAAAATAAAAGGTTGAAAATTTCTTTTATTGTTTGAAAATGACTTTTCTTTTTAAATGCTACAGATATTTTAAATGGCTGTTGTCAGAAACTATTAAAAACTATTAAAAGTTTGAATCTCCCTTTAATATATGCTGAAGGCAAGGGGTTGGGGGTATTTTACGTGTTTTAACCTTGGGAAAGAGAGGAAGGGGGGGAAGAAGTGTATTTTGGGACTTCAGCTGTTGCTAATAGGTATTCAAATAAAAGACTTTCATTAGTATTTACCCAACCAAGAGTAGGCCTTGTATTTTGTTTCGTGTGGATAAAAATGTTATGATTCATGCTTCTGAGACAGAAGTTTATTTTCTAGAATGATACCTTCATAGGTGATTTGCAGATCCATTGCCAGGCCACTCAACTAGGGATTTTCACTTTTGGCACTCTTACAAAATAACATACTAGCTATTTCTTTTCCCATGTCATGCTTTAGATGTAATTATTTAAGTTGTACACATAGGCAGTGTTCTAAAAATCAGTGATGTTGTATATTCTGAGCTGCTTATGGGTGAGATGGGCAGCTGGCCATTTTCTTCATACACTATCATTTATTATCTGTGATCCCATGATACTCTAGAATTCCTAACTAGTAAAGTAACATGATTATATAGGTTTTTTGTCAGTCTTCTTGCCTTCTCTTTTAAAATGATAGGTTCTATTTATAAAGAAAACATCAAATTTTTTGGTGGGGTTGCTTTCTGAAAATCTATTTTCAGTAATTTATGAGTGAAAACATAGTTTATATCTTGGATCAAGCAAAACATTTACCCCCTTTACCCTATTTTCCAGCTTTAGGCTCTTAAAAACAGTTTTTGGTATTTGTAGGCAACATCTTTAGTTTGATTTGCAATCATGTTGCAAAATTTCTGTTACTTTGATATCTGTTGTTGGATTAGATTTGAAGAATTCATGGGAGTGATGATGAATTAACTTTTTTTTTTTTTTTGCTGTTCATATGAGAGCTTCTGTTACAAAGTACTGGAGTAGCTTCTTATTTATCAAAGAACACTTAGATTATATTTACCACGCTAAGTGTATCTTATTACATTGTTTTGAAAATTTGTGATCCATCCTTACATAGACACAAAATGGATAAACAAAAGTTAAAATTACCAGAGTATTTAAAGAAAACCGCATTAACAACATAGATGATAAAATTAAACTTCATAAAACTTTGAATAGTCAAAATGTTTAGGAAATGAAATGGTAGCTTTAATCAAATATTCCTTTTTCTTTCTTTCCACATACAATTAATGAACACCAACTATATGCAAAGCAGGTATACTGTGCCTTACACAGATACATAGGACACATGTATTCCCTCAAGGAAATTAGTGTTAATATTCATTCTTTGAAATTTTTATAAATTTCTATACTTTATTGTTTTAATAAGATTAATATAATGCATATAATTGAATCTTTGAGGATTTAGGAACTTATAATGAATGAACCTCATTGTTTTGTTTCTAGTAGAAATGTAAATGGTGGAGGTATGCTGACCATACAGTTTATCCTAAAAGGTTACTTTTGAGTAATTTGCTGATATCAGCTTGTTTTTGTTTCCCTGACTTTTATTTTAAAACCTGTGTTATACAGGTTAATTAGGTTCTTATTCAAATTTACTTTGTTAAAATGTTTACAGTAAAATTAATATTTAGTTTCACTGCCTTTGGTGTGTGTGTTGATGTCCAGTAACCTTTACATATATGTGTAATGTGTAGGTAATAGCATATAGAACTATGTATGGTTCATTTTTTTGCTTGATGATTTCATGGTATTATTGTTAAGTACGAACTTAATTTTGTGCAGCTCAAACCAAACCAAAAGTAAGATTTTGAGTATTTTAATAATATTACTGCTTTTCTTTTCATTCTTATACATAATGAAAGCAAATTAAAGGATTTCTCTCCTACCTCCTCTTCAGTGAACAATATTAAGAAAAAAATGCTTTACAAATTTCTTTTAAAAAATCAGCCATAATTATATATGAAAAATCATTTGTTGCTATGCCACAGATTGGATTAGTATAAGCATAATAAGAAAGATATCCATTATTATCAAGTTACATATATTTAATTTACTTTCTTGCTGAGGACAAATGTAGTTGCTCTATTAGAATTGGTTATTTTGCTGTTTTATGGCTTTTTACAAGTTCAGCAAATGATGTCCTTGTATAATAATCTTGTATATTCTATCAGTGGAATCACTGCTTCTAGAGTGCAGTTGATGAGACAAAATTCAAGTCCAGTGCTTTTCCTAAGCACTGGTAGGTTACTGATATTTTCTTTGTAGCTGGAATCTTGGAGTCTTCTCTAAATGAAAGACTAAGGGTCAAGGTCCAGCTTTACTTCAGACCTAAAATTAGCTTTATTGGCTTTATTTCACATTGTAGGTGCTTCCTGCTTCATCACACAACTCTGCTTTAATTGTTTTTGTGGGGTAGTGGTGGTAGAAGCAAAGCAATGTAATGTTCTAGATAAAAGAGGGTTCCTTTGCAAATGGAGTATTTTCACCCCTTCTTATCTTTGTTAATATTTCTAGATTTACCAATTTCATTGATTTCTTTTGAATAACTAACTTTTGTTTTTCATTAAATTTTGGTATTGTTAAAAAAAAAAAAAGAGGGTTCCTTTGTATTTTTAAATACTACCAGCTTAAAAGAAGAAATAGACAACCTGATAAAGATGTATTTGATTCATATAGTATTGTTTGAAAATTCACTTTGTAAATTATCATAAATATTGTTTCACTATCTTTTTTTGTTGTGGGTCAGACATCAGTATCTTTTTATATGTTTGAGCAACATTTTAGGTGTAATTGTTCAAAGGAGGGTAAAGGAATTAATTATTCAAATTCCTTTTTGGTTGGGCATGATGTCTATTCATTTCTCCCCATAAAAAAACAAGTTATCACCAAATAATAAGCAAACATGAATTTAAAACAGTCTCACCTACTTAAACAGGTACCATAGACTCTAAGATATTGTGATTAGGTGCTGTATATAAGGTAGACTTACTTAACAATTGACTTTAAATGCTATAGACCAATGTACATACCTAATAATTTGGTAGATTGTTGTTATTTTTTTGCCCTATGTGTCTAATTACCATTGCTTTGTTTCTGCAGCTACAGAACCTTGGCCAGAAAATGCTACATTATATCAGCAACTGAAAGGTAGGTTCTTATTCACAATTAAGAGTGATTTGTATCCAAATATATTTATTACAAAAAAATTCTCACTAATATAATTCACTGCAAGGAGAACATGAAACATAAAAGAGGGATTCCCTTGTACAATTTGTCTAGTAGGTTTTACCTAAACTTGTATCTGCCAGTGTAAACCAACTATTCATGGCCTATAAGGTTCTTGGTTTATTATTGACTCATTATATTGGCTGCTCTAGGCAATGTAAAATGATGTGGTTGCAGGAGCAGTTGGCAGATTTACTGCACCAATAGCTGAGACAGCAGTTTTTTGAAGTCCTGTGGTAAAGTGGGCTCTCAGTAAAAAGGAACTGTTAAAATGTATAGGCTAGAATGGTTCAGGCTCCCTTTAGCAGCTCTTCATATATCATCAGATCACATTATGGACCCCATTTGGGGCTCAGCAGCCTGCTACAGTTGTCAGAAGACTGCAAAGTAATGAAGACTAATAGGCAGCAGCCCTAGTCTTCTAAGCATGGAATTTTTATTGCAGCGAACTTGTCATCTTTCTTTTGTGTGACAGACCTAGACACACTGTGCAATATTAACTGCAAGCTGGTTTTATATGATTGTGAATGCTTTTACTTTTAACTAGAGAGATTTGAATAGATAACTATTTTACTTAATTTTAATGAAAAGAAGGGGAATATTTCTTGAATACTTAGAAATGAATTTATTCTTAAAGGAGCTATTTTAATTACATATTGCTGATAAAAATGAGATAAGTGATCATATAGTTCAGAGGAAATAGTTCTATTTTATTATTATGTGCACGGTATAATAATAAAAATTGTGATTATACAACTTTGATAGAGAACTTCATAATCACTTTAGTGTAGGCTATATCTTTTCTTTTTAAAATAGGAATAGATCTTAAAAATAAGAATATTGTAGGTATTCTTTGCTTGTTTAGCAGTTAATTTTGAATGAGATCTTTCATTGTCTTTCCACAGGAGAGCAAATTTTGCTTTCTGACAATGCAGCTTCTCTTGCTGTGCAGGTAAATATAAATAATACATATTTTATTTATATAATTTGAAGTTGCAATTATTTTTTCCCCTCCAGAAAATCTAGTATTAAATACTTGAAATTTTTCTGTGTGATTTACTCTTATCAATATATCATTGCTTTTCTGTGAGGTGTCATTTTATTATGTAATATTAATCAGTTAATTGTTCATATATAAAATAGAAGTCTTAATTACTTATTCTTTTAAACAAAAAAACTCTTAGTAACATTCTGTGTCTTAAGCAGTTGTTTTGCTTTGGGTTAGATATGATGGTATTGACTATTTGGGGAAAGAGTTTCATTTAGGAACTCAGAATTATTTTCTAACATATTCGTAAAGATTTATTTACTACATATTTTAAGCATCATTCTGCTCTTTGCACTCATTCTGGCCTTAATCTGTTTGGTAATCTTAAAGCACACGTGTTCTTTTCTAGCTGCTCCTTATATACTTATTGATTACAAGTGTGTTTATTATCCCAAACCACTTATTGAATGCAGTTGCTCTTTAGGTTGTATAATCACAGCTGTGTAATCCAAAAAAGATTAGTGGCCCTGTAAACTTTATACTATAGGAAGAATAGAATACTTGGGAGATTATTTACTTAATAAGAAGAATTGCTGTGTAGATTATAGTTATAAAAACATTTTACACACTTATCTACTTAGTTTATGTAGTTTGAATCACAAAGAGGATTTTATTGTGTGACACCTAAAAGATAATTCAGCGGAAATCTAAGAGGTGACATTTATTGGAAGTGAGACCGAGCCTCCTTGAGGACAGAAAAAAAGGGTAGGAAAGTAACTGTCAAGCTTTTCTTGTGTTCTAGACATAATGCTAAGCATTTAATTTTAGGTTATCTCATTTGTATTTTTTATTCAACTTCATATCCTCTAGGCTTAATAACAGTGTCATTCAGTTTGACAATATAACAGTATGGCATTCAGTACATCTTTATAAAGCAGGGAAGGAAGGGAAAGTTGGAAAGAAATGTGGCTGGACAGTATTACTATGAGTATCTTTATCTTTGTTTCTTTTTGATTTGTTTTTTTTTTTTTTTTACTGGAAATATACATTATGTTCATTTACCTTTGTCTTTAGATACTAGTATTATAACTAGTTTTTATTTCTTTATGTTAACTTTTGATAAACAAATTCTCAACTATATGCATATTTATGGATTTTATATTGCTGCTTATTACCCCACCCTTTTGTTGTTGTTAGATGGAATTTTAAGTTGAACTCTCATGTGTTAGCAACAGTTGCCTGTACTCAGTAAATGTTTGTTGTGTGAATGGTTTTTAAGTGTGGTGAAAGCACTCTTGCCTGATAAGTGACAGCACAAATAATTATTTGATTTGTGTAAAATAGTATTTTTCAATGTTTGTATTTTTGAAAAATTTTAGGGAAGTGGATATTTTAGTTGAAGCACTGATTCTTAATCCTTTTTTAATTTCCATTTTGCGGGGTAACTCTTTCAAGATTTGACAGAAGTTATAGAACATTTTCCCAGAAAACATTATATTGTACACATAGAAATAAAAATATGACCAGGTTATTCTACATGTGGTTTCATAGGTTTATGATCTCCCTTCTCAAGCTCTCGGGGGATCTTTATGAAGAGCCCTAAAACTAATAGTAATTTAGGAAATACTGAAGTAATTTTCACCAAAAGGAAGACATTTTAGGTAGGAATAGACTAATAATGCTTCTCAACTGGGGAGATTTTTTACCCCCCCCCCCCCCCCACAAAGACATGTGACAGTGTTTAGACATTTTTAGTTGTTAAAACTGTCATCTACTGGGGAGACATGAGGGTTGCGGCTAACCATCCTGCAATGCACAACCTCAGATGTAAATAATGTCAAGGTTGAGGAACCCTAGAATAAATGTTTTAGCCAGTTTCTAGTACAAAGCAGATATAAGTATGTTATCACTTTAAAAAAATCAACATTTTAAGTATTCCAAGGAAGGAAGGAAAAAAGACATCTAGTGTGTACTTCATCAATTCTATTTTTATAGTTTCTATTAATTTGCTTTCTCACTGTAGTTTCTCTAATCAGTTGTAATTAAAAACAAAACCAGAAAAAGGATCTTTTAAAATGCAGACTTCTGCTTAACCATTACATTTTTTTTATCCTACATATGTCACTTAGATGATAAATTAACCAGCATATATTAAAAATTCTTGGTTTTCTTCAATATTCTTTGACTTGACAGCTGATAGTAGCCATGACTATAAATGTGACTTTTTCACATATCTGATGTAAACGCTATAGAGTAATTTTCTTCAATATAGTGGATCAACATCCATTTAGAAGAATCATTTAAAGGCCTTGCTTGATGTATCAACACAGTGTGACAGGTATCCATAAACTGGATATTTTCTATAAGATACCAAATATCAAACAGATACTTTAATAGTCTGCCAATTAAGACATCAGGGAATTTAAATTTTGTTTACTTCATATACTTGGTATTCATTATGTCCCTGAAGCTAAGTGGTTAGCTCTTTTTTGGCTAAAGGAACCTTATGTTTTCAGTTTAAAAGAAAAAAAATTTTCCCCTGTGACTATTTCCCTTAGATTTTCTTTCCTTCCTCATCTACAAAGTATTGGTTTTATCTGAAATGTTTATATGGTTGTATCACCTAGTATGCTGAATATAATGAAATATTAATATAGTATATTCCTATGAGCTCTGTGCACGTGTGTGTGATACTATATATGTGCACACATACACACAAGAAGGAACAAGAAGTTTTTCATTCTATAATTTGACTTTGAAACTTATATTGACTGGAAAAACAACTTTGATAATAATTTACTACTCTCAACAGAAAATTTTAAAAAATTTTTAAATAGCCCCATTTAATAAAGTAAAAGAAACAGGCAAGGTTAATTTTAATAATATATTTTACTTAACTCATTTCATCAAAATAATATTATCATTAATCCAAAATTTATATTTTATACTTTTTCATATAAAGTTAAAAATCTGATGGAATATGTGTGTCCTAGCCACATTGCAAGTGTTCAATAGCCACATGTAGCTGATGGCTCTTGTACTAAAGAGTGCAGGTGTAAAGAGCAAATGCATGTGAACTTTGTAAAGTTTTCTGCAAAAAAATTTTTTTAAGAATTTTTTGAAGTTGGTATATGCTTTTATAGCAGATTCCACAAATGAAATATAGGCAATTGGTCTTTTTCCAAATACAGCAGACCTGAAATAGGACTCTTTATTTCAGGTTTTCTAATCTGTAAAATAGAGATATAATAGATGCTGTTCCATTGGGCTGTGAGGATTAAATATGCAATGTGTAAAACACTTAGAAAAATGCCTGGTATATTGTAAATACACAAGAATGTGGGTCATTATTTTCTTTTCTCTTAATTTTTTGTCAGAAGTACACATAATTAATTTCAGTAAGAGGAATGTTATGCCATACCTAAAAAATGTTAATATCGAATGCTTTAATTCAAGTACCATGTTATTTTAATAATATTGAATAAGATTTGTTATTTAAAGTTAATATTTACTAATTGCTTTTATTATAAAACATGGTCTACTGAGATCATTAATGTAGAGTATTGCATCCAATTCTTACCAGAATCCTACTGTGGAGTAACATTCTTAATTTCATTTTAAAGATGTATAAACTAAAACTCAGAGGTGCTCTGCCCAAGACCATAGAGCCCACAAATTGTGGAGTTAAACAGAAAACAACAGCATTGGTGAATGCTACATATGCTTGTTACTATGCTGAGCACCTAATTCTTATTAATTTATTTAATCCTTACAACAACTGTATGAAGTAGGTGGTATATAAGGTAAGTACCATGATAATCCTCTCCCACAGTCACTCTATGAGTTAGGTGCTTTTATTATTCCAGTGTTCCCACACATTAGGAAGGTAAGGTGGAGAGGTGAAATGATTAGCCCAAAGTTACGTGGGCTGTACTGGCAGAGGTAGAATACAAATTTAGGGAGTCTTGAGTTGACAGCACACATGCAGAACACTTTGCTGAATGTTAGTCTAGTGCAGTGATGAAGATCTTTGGATTTTTACCCAATAATAAGTGAACATTTAATCACATTATTTTTGCCATTTCCTAACAAATATGTCTTAAATTTTATAGTTTTTATTAAGATATAAAAGATAACATGTCTCAGTTTTTGTATTTTTGAAATGAGATAAAAGCAGTCTTATCTGTATTATGTTATTTTGAAGTTTATGTTGGGTAATAAAGGAGAAATTCTTTAGAAAGAAGTGAAAGCTGTAGAAATGTAAGATGATGTTGAATGAATTAGTACCTATTTTTACTTTAAAGAGTTATGTACATATTTTGTGAACATCTTTAATAAAATGTTACTTTCTAATAAGTTTGAAAAAGAATATTATATAATATATGAAACCAATCAAAACCTTTTTCTTTTTGATTGGCTTAATTTAGATTAAAAAATTTGTAGTTTTTAGACAGTCTCAAACTAATGATCATTACTAGAATGCTGCATGAAAAATATTACTTTTTACTTCAAAAATAACATTTAAGCTCAGATTAAAGGGAGTTATATTTAGTATTTTTATTTTTCCTTACCCTTTTTGAATAAATATTCCATCTCTAAAAATGAAAGATGACACCAGGGGGAAAAAAAATCCTTACTTGGTGTTCAAAGTGTTATATCATTTTTAACTTTTTGAAAAGTCAGCATTTTTGAAGGCCCCATTAATGCTGGACTATAACACTTACATGTCAGGTCTGCTGATAAATATTTAGCTGACCCTTGCTTTTCCCTTTTAGCAAGTGGTGCTTTTTAGGTGGACATATTAATTAGTGGTTAAATGGTAATATCCTAATGTAGTGTTTGGGATGAGCAGAGAAGGAGCATCTCTCCTTTGGCCTGCAGTTGTTATATTGGAGAAATAACTGAGTATGAAAGTACAGCTGCTGTCAACTTGTCATTGTCATTCAGATGGTCACAGTAGACAGCCTACCTGCAAATTTTAGAGGAAAGGATTTTGAGTTTTCAATTTGGTTGTGTACAATTTTCCTTTAAAAAAAGTTGTTTAGGATTATATGTAATTTAAAGCGTCAGTTTAAACCTGACATAAATACAGGTAGGATGATACAATGGATATATTATAATAGAGATTTAATAGAGTAGTATTTTGTTGAAAATATTTAAAATATCAATAGAACTTCCTTAAAATTTCATAAACTGTGAAATTTTAGTTTTTTTAAAATTTTTATTCATGCTCTAACTATAAAATGAGGCATCAGTGTTTGAGAGTTGGGAGGAGGAAAGGGAAACTAAGAGGAAAAAGAATTTGGTGAACATTTTTTAAACAGGGTACTTTAAAAATCTTTTTAGTATTCTAAAATGAGCAAAATGGAGACTTCTATCACTGAATTTAAAATCTTCTAATTGTCTCATTTTATATTATTGTTTTTATACCAGAAGTATTAAAGCATTTTGGTGGTTATGCTTCTAGCAATTGGCATGGTATAATATATAAAATGTGTTTATAAAAAATAACTGAACTTAAATTGAAATCAGAATTTAGTAGGTTAAAATAATTCTCAGAAGCTAGGGTTGTGGCTCAGTGAAGCCCTTGCCTGGCATGCGTGAGGCATTGGGTTCAGTCTTCAGCACCACATAAAAATGAATAAATAAAATAAAGGTAATATGTCCTTCTACAACTAAAACATTTTTTAAAAAAATCTTAGCATTAATATTAGTCCCTCCATACATTAACAATATGGTATATGTAAAACATTTAAACTTGTCTTGTAGAATTTGAGGAAATGAAGTATTTTCTATTCAAAATAGAAACAGGTGGTTGAGTTGTCATTTTACTAATTAGTGAAATAATGCAAAATAGTTACACAGAGTAATAGTCTGTTAATATAAATATTTATTTAACTTAGCAAAAATTCTGAAAGATTACTAATTAAAATGTCAGCTGTATACTTTTTAAAAAGGTAAATAACAAGCAGAATTTTAAAATTGGTTGCTGTTAAACAGAATAATAAAGACATAGTGGTAAGATGAAAAAAAATACAATTGTTCAGAAAAAGCCTAGAATTCTTCATTATTATAGTATGAACATAATCGATCTAGCAGCATTATATTTGAGCTGAAAATACACTTAAATTTGAGGCCATACACTACCCTGTGTGAGTGAAACATCTTTCATATAGTTCTAAGATGAAATTACCCTTGAATGAATAGCATCTTCATTTATCTTCAAACCTCTTCTGTGCGTTTAGTGAATCTACTCTTTCAACATTCTACAAGAATTACATTATGCCATTATACCAGAGTACTTCTGCAGTGTGAAATAGATTGGTTTGGAAAATGAACCTGGCTTTGCTATAAATTACATTCACAGGTACAAAGGAATTTGTTATTTTGTTTAAAATAGTCACAAATATAATTAAGGTCTTAATTTATGTTAAACTACAAATATGGCTATTACTGTAACTGGATTAGGAACTTAATCTGTCACTTCAAGAATGATACCTAACACTTTTCATTTGTAACCTTAGATACATTATTTCAATTATAGGGCCTGCAGCTGTTTGATATAAAAATGAATTATTTTGCAGATAGATTTGTTCATGGTTTTTAATTTTAAAACATGCTTCTTCAGTAAGCTGGAAAATAATTCTTCAGTTGTCACAGATTTTCTTTTGTGTCCTGGTGAAACAGGATATGATTTAAAATTCAGAATCATTTTCATTTTTTACCCTGAGAATGGCATTGCATGCTTGACAATTGTCCTTAGTGAATTTTTACATAAAATGTTTCTGATTAAATTATGAAATAAATAGAAGCTTTGTCCAAAAAGAAGAAAACCTGAGTTTAAGTATAGCTTTACCTGGTTGACTGCAAATGGATTGTATCCTATCTAGAATTCTGATAACTTTATATTAATTATTAATTAATTATTAGTTTATTAATTTATTAACATCAATTTAGAAGCTATATTTATAACCCCTTGAATTCCATAGTATTAGTAAAGCATCCAGTCTTTTAAAATTTTATTAAGGACGATTTTTAAAAATGTTGAATTACTTTAATACTTTTATTGGGACATTGTGCTGGTTTTATTGCTTATGTGCTATAAGAGAGAGAATTGTTATGTATTTAACTTGTAAGACAATTGTTGATTTGTTTTTGAAATAAAGAAGAGGAAAGAAAGTTCTGGGTGTTTAGCTCATTAGAGCACTTGCTTAGCAGGCTAAGGCCCTGGGTTCCATCCCCAGCATCGAAAAGAAAAGAAAAAGAAAGAAGATAGTTGGTGTTGCTTATTCATAAATGATTTAATATTGGGTTTCTGTTAGTTAACACAAATGAAATGACTAAATTTTGTGTCCCTGTCATGTATTATTTAGCTTATCATAAGAATTAAATTTTTTTGCTGCTGTTTTTCTTAGTTGGTAATATTATTTTAGTCTATAAATAACAACTTTAAAAACTAATTATAGAGCTTAGGAAAAAAGATTTTTTCCTTTAATCTCCAGTTGTTTTTTGAGCACCAACCCTACTCCTGGTAATTGTATTAGAGTCTTGGGTTGTAAGCATTATTCTTTCTGCACCTTTGATTATTTCATAAATCTTTTGCTTAATTTTTATCCCCAAGTTTTATTTATATGTAATTCTTACAGGAAAAGCTTATATCTTTTCCTGTTCTGATTGTCTTTTTTGTTGCTTTCAGAAAGAATTTGATTTTTTTTTTTTTCTGTAGCTGTCAGATGTCAGTGTATCTAAAACTGAGTCATGTTCCAGGAGTAGTTTTCAGGTGAGAGTTGTACCAAGGCAAGTTCCATTCTGTGATGTTATCTGTCTCGGTATGTGCTCTCCAATAGCATTTCATGATTTTGGTAACAGAAGCTTTTCTTGCTTTTTGAATTATGGTTTCTGATTATTGCATAAGTAATTATTTTTTTCTTTAAGTTGAATTCCTGTACAGTTTTCTAAAGCAGTGTTTGCTCATTGATATTTACAAGTTTGATTTTTTAAAACATCTCTTAATTTATTAGGAATTATGTTTATTTTAAAACAGTGAGTTTTGAATCTATAACATGCTCATTTTTATTATTGTAGCATATGAACTTAGATTTGTATTTGTAATTGAGTATTTATGACTTGTTCATTAAGCAATTGTTTATCAAGAACCTATGCTGAAAGACAGGGTTGTGAATAAGATAGTCTGTATTTATTAATAGGGCTTATCAGTTTATCAGTTTTATCAGTGTGTATGACTTTGAAAAATTATAAAGAATTTATGTATTGATTCCTTTCCTTTATTCCCTTGTTTTTGCTTTGTGAGAAAATATTTCTTACTGTAAAATCATATACTGAAAACATGCTTAGTGGTTATATTATTTTTAAAAATGCTCTTGGTTCTTTTATTTATTCTTTCTGTATCTATTTAGATATTTTTATTTTATTTTTTTTTTATTTTTTAGTTGTAGATGAACACAATACCTTTATTTTATTTACTTTTATGTGGTGCTGAGGATCGAACCCAGTGCCTCACACATGCTAGGCAAGCTCTCTACCACTGAGCTACAACCCCAGCCCAGATATTTTTATTTTAGTGCACAATTTTGCTACTTTGTTTTTATAAAAATAAATACAATTAAATTATAGCATATACTAAAATTTTACCCCTTTCTTGTAAGTAGGCATTAAACAAGCAAAGTCAGCTATCTTTTAAAGTTACCAAGGTTTGTTTTTCTCCCTTTGCAGGTGTGCAAATGAGTATTTATTATTACTAATGCTATTACTATTAATATTAATAATAATACCTTGTACTTATTGAACTATGCTGTGCCTGATGGTGTATAAGGTGTTTTACTTATAGCACCTCAATCTTCTAACAATTGTTTTCATTCTAAAAATGAGAAAGTTTATGAGGTAAACAACTTTCTCAAGCTGACAGTCATCAAGATTTCCCTCAGAAGGCTTTTACTCGGAGGCTTCTGGTCTATTAATTTCTTACTGTCTATATTGACTCCCAAACCTGCCAGTGAGGATTCCCATTTTTCCAAGTGTTTGTACAGTCTAGTCTTAGAGTTAGGCAACTTGCTTTTTGTCTGTTCTCTCTTAAGATCCATTAGATTCATCTAGAGTACTTAACCAGTGGGAGTTAAAGAGTAGGAATTGCTCATGGTTGTCCAGTCATGAGTGGTATGACTGAGGATTTGGCAACAAAAAGTAAAGTTACTCTAAGTGATGGTTAAGGACAGCAATCCCAGCGAGAGCATTCCCTGGGCAAAGGTGGTAGCCAAGGCAGACCTACTCTTGGCTCTCTGTTTCTATGTCAAGCCCTTCTCACCATTTTCTGCACTGAATATTGCCCCCATCTCCCTTAAACTTTCTGCAACTAAAACAAAGAATATTTTGATGTTTTAAGGTTTATGTTCCTCATGTCAGAAACCATCATTTATTGTTTTCTGATTTTTAATTTGATTTCCCTCAGATTTCTTTCTAGAATATTACTATTGTATTTGGGAATAAAAGACTTGAAATTTGATGTGTGTAATATTTGTGATATTTTGTTTTGTTTGATTTGGTCATTAATGTTATTCTGTTTATGTCTATTAATTAGAAGACTTGCATGCTTATTTTGATGGCCTCAAGATTAGACTATAGTTGATGTTAAAGACTTGCTAATAATACTTCCTTATTATATTACTTCTTAGTAAATTTTCAGAAGATTCTACTGCTTTTATGAGATATCTTTTACCTCTCTGTACCTCTGTTTTCTTACCTTAAAATAGGGATACTTATTGTATAGATCTCTCTCATAGGTAAAGCTCTTATGCAAATATCTGGCATATACTAATCTTTAATTAATATTATCCATTATAATTTTTCTTTGAATTTGTATTGTGCTCTCTGAATTTTGTTTCCTCCCAGTTCCTTTTTCTTTTCTTTTTTTATTTGTTTTTTTAGATATACATGACAGTAGGGTGTATTTTGACATATACCTACTTGGGGTGCAACCCATTACAATTTTTATCCCATTCTTGTGGTTGAATATGGTGTGGAGATATACTGGTCATGTATTCATATGTGCACATAGAAAAGCTATGTCCAGTTCATTCTACTGTCTTTCCTATTCCCACCCGCTCTCCCTTCCCTTCATTCCCTTTTGTCTAATCCAATGAACTTCTATACTTCCCCTCCCTACCCTTTGTTCTTATAGGTTAGCATCCACATATCAGAGAGAACAGTTGAGCTTTAGATTTTGGGGACCGGCTTATTTCACTTAGCACTATAGTCTCCAGTTCCATCCATTTACCAGCAGATACCATAATTTCATTCTTTTTTATAGCTGAGTAATATTCCACTTTCTTTATCCATCTGTTGAAGTGCACCTAGTAGCTATTGTGAATTGAGCTGCTATAAACATCAGTGTGGCTGCATCACTGTAGTATGCTGATTTTAAGTCTTTGGTTATAAGCTGAAGAGTGAAATTACAGGACCAAATTGTGGTTCCATTCCAAGTTTTCTAAGGAATCTCCATACTGCTTTCCAGAGTGGTTGCACCAATTTGCAGTCCCCCAGTTCTTTCTTCTACATTTTTGGTTCTTTATTTAATTTTGAGTCTTTTCTCAAGTATGTATTGATCTCTGCCAACTTAAGAGTGAGGCACTAAAAAGTTGATGGGGCGATAAGGAGTATTTGGGCATGTGGTGTCACTGAGACTGATTAAACATTGAGCTGCCATTTTTGTTGTCTACTCCCACCCTTACCCACACTAAAACTGTCAGTATTTAAGTGTTTAGTGTCTCCCTGCCCCTCCAGAGAGATACCCTGTGTTTGGGAACTGAAAAGGGAGAGTGGTAACTAGAATCTCTTCAGTTAATATGTACGCTTAGGCTTAACCTTTGTCTTTTCTGTGTGACACTTTACCCAGTTCCTTATTCTGTGTTTGGATTCCTGAATTAGGAGTCTCTGATTCAGTTTCTCCAAAGAATAAACCTCTGTCTCCTGCATAGATTAGGGGAGTGCTGATCATCTGACACTTAAACAGATCTTCCTCCAGTTCTTGTGTTTGTAGTTCCATGCCTTTCCTCTGCCTTCTGTGCTGGTTGTGGCCTCCAAGTGTGTAACTTTATTTCTGTGATGTCAGTGTGTTGATTTTTCTCCTCTGCAAGCTCTTAGGTTTCAGTTTCCTTTGCCCCACTAAATCTGCTTTCCATCTTACAAAAATGGGTTGACATCTCTAATCTCTCTTTGTTTTTTTTTCTGCCATTCTTTGTATCTTTCTGGGTTTATACCATTTCTGTTTCTTCACTGTCATTTCAGTAGTTTTTTTAAAGATTGCCAAGGTAAGTTGTAACTTCATTCCTTAATATTTAACCAGTTATTGATGATTTGGTATTACTTTTTTCTTTAGTTATTTTTTTTAAGTAAAAAATATCCTGACACCCTATCCCTTTAGTGAATTTTTTGACATTAAGAATTCAATTAATTTATTAAAAGTGTTGAAACTACCTCAAGCTTATTATATTTCAGGGTCTTAAAAGTCAGGTTCTATGTACATTCATGTGTGTCTATTTGTGTGTGTATGTGTGTTTAAAGCATTCCCTACCACATCTTATGCTTAGATACTTAGTATATTTATATTTAAAAAATAAATATATTTATTGACTGTAGTTTTAATTAATTTTTTAGTTCTTAGTTTTTTAAAAATTTATTTTTATTGTAAACAAATGGGACATATGTTTTTTCTCTGTACATGAAGTGGAGGCATACCATTTGTGTAATCGTACATTTACATAGGGTAATGGTGTTTGATTCATTCTGTTATTTTTTCTTCCCCCCACCCCTCCCACCCCTCTTTTCCCTCTATACAGTCCCTCCTTCCTCCATTCTTGCCCCCCCACCCCCCACTATGTGTCATCATCCACTTATCAATGAGATCATTCGTCCTTTGATTTTTTGAGGTTGTAGTTCTTAGTTTTTACATGTTAATTTGCTTGATCATTTTACCAGTTATTCAATAGATGAGTAACCTATATTAATTCCCTCTGAAGTTAGAAATATTGTGACATTTAGTGTGTCACTAGCATCAAAAGTTGATTAATTGCTTATTTTTATGCACTGTATTATTGTGAAGATTGTTTTTAAAATAATATTTAGCTTAATCACTTCCAGGTGGTGTCAGTCTCTCATACAGGACCTCTTTTATGTGTTGATTGCTATTGTTACAGACTCATGCTGTCCTATAGACATCCAGAAAACATCACCACATCACACTGTGATGAAGGAAGGGTTTTGTATGTGTGCTAGTGTAGTAGCCACTAGCCACAGGTGCCTGTTGAGTTCTTGAAATATGGCTAGTTTGGGAAACTGAGTTTAAAATTTTATTCAACTTTAATAAATTTAAATTTAACCTAAATAGCAACATGTAATTGGTGGTTACCATATTGAACAGCATAGTTATAAAACATTTTTCTGATAGGATGTGCTGTTTTCTTTCTAATTATGTTGCCATTCATTTGAGTTGGTTTGGAATAATGTATCCAACTGGAGAATGAGTTAAGTGAATTATCCTAAGTTTACTATAATTAGAGCTACATTTTTCTTTGGATTTACATAAGAATAAAAATATGCAGATTGTTACTTGAAAACCAAAAATAAAAATGTGTTTTGGGCCTATTATTTGGAGGGTATTTTTTTGCACTGATAAGATTGAAAATAACAGTGAAGAATATTTAAAAATAAAGAAAACAATGAAAGGTGAAAGTACTGTTTTGGAACTTCTCAAACTTTTTTCCATCCTAGGAGAGAAAGGAGAAATACTGTTTAAAGCTTGCTTTGTTTTGAAGTTTTTACATTATTGAAAACAGTCATGGTTTTGGATTTTTTATGTTTAGATAAAAATGCTATTTGTACCATCAGACTTATTTGTAATCTACAGATCAATGTGGAAAATTTCTTGATGAAGAGTAATTGTAGTAAATACTGTAAAATTAAGGCTAGCGAGAATTATGCCATCTCTTGAGGTCTTTGGTAAGTGAAGTGTTGTTAAATTAGTCAAAATTAAGTCAGTTATAGTTCATAAAGGAGTAAAAAATCATCGGACTGATTATGAAATATAGGAGTGGTTTTATTGTTTAATCTTTTTTCTAGTGAAATACAACTTTATAGATTATTGATTAGTATAGTTATCATTATGCCTGTAGTCTAGCAATGTAACATATTTAATATTTTATATAGTTTTATAATTGTCAACTAGCATTAAATGTTATTCAGACCTTTGAGAAGGTAAACAGTTCTTTCATACTCCTTTGCTCTCCAAAAGACCTTAAACTCTCTTAGCCTCTTATTCTCAACTGAATCCTCTTCCCATTCCACTGAATGTGAACAAGCACTCATTTTCTTTTCCTCTCCTATCAAATTATAGTCAACATCATTGATCCTCAACATCCTTGCATTGCAGTGGGAAAAAATGTCCTGTTTCCTGAAAAAAACTCATCACTCCAGCTGTGTTCTTACTCTATCCCTGTTGACCTCCTTGTGGATCTTGTTTCTTATAATTTCAGCTTATCTCTGATGGTGTGTGTGTGTGTGTGTGTGTGTGTGTGTGTGTGTGTGTCCTCCTCTTGCAGTGCTGGGAATTGAACCCAGGCCTGGCACATGCTAGGTAGGCAAGTGCTCCATCACTGAGTCCACCTCTACCTTTTTGTCCCCTCTCTGTGAAGAACTCTACTTTTAATCACCAGTATAGATACATAAGTAATAGAAGGGAATCAATTTTTCTACTCCCTTCTTCCTACTGATCCAACTTTTAAAATGAACTGTCTGTATTTATTTTAATTCTTCCCTTCCTAGTAAGCCTTCCGCATGATTTTGATGAAGTTTGAGAACTGCTATCCTAGCCTAATATTTGGGGGTTAACAATAAACTATTACTGTAAATTGGGATCACAGGTAATAGTATTAAGAAGACTGTTTACACTTAGAGGTAGAAGAATCAACTTTTAGTCAGGTGAGGTGGTATTTAAACCTAGGAACAGTAATTATAGGTGAATAAGTTAGGATTAGGGTTGGCAGTGAGTGACAGAAACCCAGAATAGTAGCAGTGTAAAAAGAAGCTGATGTCTTTCTTTTATAAAAGGAGGTAATCCAGGTTTAGTGACTATGATTATCAAAACCTAGACTCCTTTACTTATGTTGCTTTATCATCCCCAGCATTCAGCTTCTATTTCATGGTTTAGTTTGGCTATACCTATAATACTTATAATCATCCTTTTCACATTCCAGTCAGCCAGGAGGAAAAATGAAGACATATCCTCTTCTTTTAAAGAAACTTCCCAGTAGTTATGTAGAACTTCAAGTTCCACTGACCAATTGAGACATTCCGTTATAAGGTAGACTGGGAATACAGGTTTTTAATATCAGGCACCATCTGTGTGCAGATATAATTCCAAGTTCATTCACTATAGGGAAAGGGGAGAACATCTGTGGGGGTAAAGGGGAGGTTGGCTGACAGACTCTGTACAGTAAACTTTTGGGAACTTGGTTGGCCCATCAGCAGTGTTGAATGCTTCATAAGTACTGTACTATCTTAGGCTAGCTGTGGGAAAATGGAGTCTGTAGGGAGGGTGACAGAAATACAAAAATGGTAAAACCTACTACCTAACTTTCTAAAAATTGTCACACACCTGGGGAGATCTGATGTGTGTATATAAGTTATAGAGCAATGTAGCAATCAGAGACTTAAGTAGTGAGGGTTCAGACTTGGGATTTATTTTTATAGGAAAGCATTCTTTAGAGGACTTGAATTTTGGGAAGATGTATTCGAAGAAGGGAACTGACGTAATTTTGGGTAAATGGAATTCTTTGTACAAAGTAGTAATCACTATTCAGTACTCTTTTTTTTTTTTTTTTTGCAGTACTGGGGATTGAACTCAGGGCCTCGTGCTTGTGAGGCGAGCATTCTACCAGCTGAGCTATCTCCCCAGCCCTATTCAGTACTCTTAACTACTTTATGTGTCTTAAGACTGATTTTTGATCCAGAACTAAGGAATTATTGTAACTTTATGAGAAATCTCTATTGGGTGGGAGTAAGCTGTTCTGTTCATAATCTTAATGTATGATAAGTAATAGCCTTAATTTATTAATTTATCTCAAATTACATTTGACTAATATTTATAATAGTTTCCTCAGTTTCAAAGAAGATAAAAGGTTTGTTTTCTAACTTGTGTGTGGAAATAGAACCATCATAATGCATGATGTCCCAGTTGAATAATTAAACAGTTTTATAGAGAGAACATAGGTAAATTTTGTGTGTAGAGAAAAAGAATCCAAAAAGTCACAGAAGAGAAACAAGGAGAGTAAACTTTATCATAAGAAATAGAAGACTTGGTAGAGTTCACTGATGTCTTAACAGGTAAAAGTGAATTAGTATTCTGTAGTAATGCAACTTTGTAATTTTTTACATAATATTGTAATGTATACATTCGTTCTTTTTTGTGTATGTTTTTTTAGACATGGATAGGCCTTTATTCATTTATTTTTATGTGGTGATGGAGAATCGAACCCAGTGCCTCACACATGCTAGGCAAGTGCTCTACCACTGAGCCACAACCCCAGCCCAACATTTGTTCTTCATCACAAAATAGTCTTCAAAAGCATGAGCTTTTAAATTGATTGTATAATATTCTGTGGTTTGGAATTCCTATAATGATTTACTTGTACCCTTATTATTAAGACATTTAAGTTGCTTGTAAAATTTTTGTTCTTATAAACCAACAGTTTAAACCTTTAAAATGTGAATTAGTGATCACAGAACTACCTAGTTAGGATTTTGAGTATTACTGGAGAGAATGTTGAAGTAGCAGATGAGCGAGATGGTGATCCTGCAGAGAGTAGTGGAATTAAGCAGTCAGTACCTTATAAAATTTGGACTTCAGTCATCTATTAAAGTAAAACAACATATAGGATTGCTTACTTACCTAAACTAATATAGTAAAACAAGTAGGATAATTTATATGCTTCTTTGAGTATATATATTTTAAGTTAGACTTTATTTATTATGGTTCTGGGTATTGAATCCACAGGTGCTTTATCACTAAGCCACATCCCAGTTTTTTTTTACTTGTTTTTTTTTAAGACAGGGTCTCACTAAATTGCTGAGGGTTTCACTTAATGGCTGAGGCTGGCCTCAGCCTCCACAGCCTCCTGTGATAACAGGTGTGCACCACTACACCCAGCTGTTTCATACATTTGTTAATGTCTAAGTCGTATTGACTTTTTAGTAATGAAATGATGTTTTATTTTTGTTTAGAAAACAAATCCTTAATTTTAAATCAATTTATTCTTTTCTAGGAAGCTACTGCTGTATGGACTATTAAGTTTATGAAAGAAATAAAAAAGTTCTGTTCAAATATACTTATGCTTTCACTAGGTTTATTGTATTTCTTCTTATTTATAGGCATTTTTGCAAATGTGTAATCTGCCTGTCAAAGTGGTTTGTAGGGCAAATGCAGAATATATGTCTCCATCTGGTAAGAATGTTCTTTTCTTCTCTGTTTACATTCCGGATTGATAAAATTGTAGCTTGTGTCTGAATGTTAAAAATGCTTGATTTTGTTATTGTTTACTTTTGAAGAATTTTCCCATTGTTTTATAAAGTAATAATTGTAATCTTAACAATCTTGGAATCAATCTGTAGATTTCAACTCTGGTCAGAGATGGTTGCTGATATGTTATGAAAATTATTTTAAATAAGTAAATATTAAGAAAATACATAATCTCAGATTTTCCTAGTTTTACTTATACAGGTATTTCCTCTTCAGAAAACAGATTCTAATATTAATTAATCTATGCATTATTGAACACACTTGTCTAAATTATCTTGTCCCATAATACTAGGGAGAAGAAGAGAGATCATGGAATAATTAACTTGTTACTAGATCTTGGTTAAAATCATTGTTGACATTTTTTAGTTTCTTACTATTTATTTACTTATTTATTTGTTGTAGTAGATAACCCAGAAGATTGATTTTGTAAAGTTATATGATGGTGGGAAGAATGTGATGGAGCAGAGCTATTCACATGGTAGCCAGAAAGGAGGAGGTGGGGAAGGAAAGAGGAGAGGGAGAGAGGGAAGAAGGGAAAGAGGGAAGGAGGGAAGAAGGGAGGGAGGGAAACAGAGAAAGAGGAAGGAAGATTATAATGTTTTATTTTAACAGATTTTAAGATATTATTTATTAAATAAAATGTCACTTTATGTTTTATGATCAGTATTTTGTTTCTGTATTTCATATTTTAGTTGATTCAAGTACCATTTTAAGTAGATATTCAAATTATTTTCACTATAAAAATATCACAAAACTGATAAAAAATGGTAGATGTAATTGACATGGATTATTTTAATTATGGTTTTGCTGGAGCAGTAGTAGCATGTAGGATCACTCCTTTATGAATAAATTGTTGAATATAACTATATTGCTTTTTTAGGAAGATACTTACCAATCTTTTCATTGTGATATGGTAACTTAGGAATGACTTGTTAAGCTTTATTTTTTTTTTTTCCACCTTAAGTTCTTATGGGAAGTGGTAATTGTCAAAAGATATAAAGATACCCATCATAAACACACTGAAAATTCTGTATGAATACTTATGCATTTATTAGACTTATGAATATACATTTAGAAAACATTTCCAAAAGAATTTTTTAGACTTCTAAATGTAAATATATTTTAGATTCATAGAGGCCATTCATTGACTCATTTTTGGGCTGATTTTATAGATAAAAAATGAATTGAGGTAATTTAGGGCAAAGTTTTTATAAACTTTACTGAATTCTGGTGAATACACAATATTCTTTCCATCTTTTCCTCTCTGTAGTCATACTGAAAGACTATACACAAAAAAAGATAAGTAATCTAATACCAAAATTAAAATCTTTGGAAAAATAATAAGTCATGGTTTATCCACCTGTTACTATATTTAATATCATTTAGGTAGATGTTTGTCTTCTTTTTATACTCCATGAAAGACAACAGGGAGAGATGCAATACATTTTTATATATATATATATTTATATATATATATATATATTTTTTTTTTTTTTACTCATAGGTGGAGTCTCCTGTAGGTATTTGAAAATGGCACTTTCTACTAAGATATTTACATTTAATCATATTTCTTATTAGTATTCCCCTTCCTCATATGAGGTGAGGTGATAAGGGCAATGCTTAAAATTTTTATTTACTTATTTGACCTTTGAGATAAATATATATGTATATATATTATATACATATATATTTATTTATTTTTCAGTGCATAGGTCAGTTTATTTTTTTCAAAGTTGCAAAGGAAGTCCATGGAGAAAGGAAGTCCATGGTGTTGGACCAATTGGTTATCCATAGTCAAAGAATAGTAAAAAAGAACTTCAATTTATACATTGCACCATATACAGAAATTAAAATTCACAATAGCCAAACTATGGAACCATGGTAGTTGTCCATCAGTGGATGAATGGATCAAGAAAATGGAGTTTAATTCAGCCATAAAGAAAAATGAAATTATGTCATTTTCAGGAAAACAGATGGAACTTGAGAATATTCTGTTAAATGAAGTAAACCAAACTCAGAAAGTCAAGAGTTGTGTGTTTTTCTCATATGTGGAAGCTAGAGAGGAAGAAGGAAAAGAAAGGTGGGAAAATCAAAGCAAGATCAGTAGAGTAAATGGATCTATGGAAATGACCAGGGGATAGGAGAAGGGAAGAGAAAGGGGAAACGCTGAAGAATGATGACTGACCAAATTATATTGTATGCATGTACAAATATGTAACAACAAATCCCACTATTATGTACAACTATAAGGCACTAATTAAAAAATATAGAAAAATTTTTTAGCCATTCTGATATATGTGTGTAGTAGTTTCCCATTGTGGTTTTAGTTTGCCTTCCTGAGTGACTGATGATATTGAGTTTCTTTTCATGTTTCTTTGACATTTACATATCTTCTTCTTCTATTCAAATCTTTTTCCCATTTAAAAAATATTATTTTCTTATTGAGTTGTGATAGATTTTTAAAGCACAAAACAAAAATAGAAGACTGTCTTAAGAGTTAAATCTTTAATCCGTGACTGTCACCTACTAAACAATTCCTTGGAAAATTTGACTTCTCTTCCTTGAGCCTCAGTATCTTTCTCTGTAATATGAGTTGTCAGATTAGATGACATCCGATGTCCTTTCCGTTTTCTAACATTCTCTGAATCTACAAACTTGATTGGCAATACGTTCTTGCTTTCTTGCAGAAATAAAAGTTCTAAAAGTGACTATTCTATCTAAAATGAAAAACAACCTTCAGTTTTCTTTTATGACCTTTGGTGCCAGAGAATAACTATCACTGTGCTTTTTGCCTGATAACCTGCAATAATAACCATTTAACGTTGGTTCCATTTTAGGTCAAGTGACAGAAAACATTGTTCACTTCTAATCTGTTGCCTTGATTTTTATCTATCTCTTTATGATTAGATACAAGAGTACTCAGTTTAGTATCCAAACTGCTTCCCTGCTTCAGAATCTACAATGCTCAGCAAATTTTTAAGAAAAGAAATAAAATATTATTTTTCCAAGAACCTGAAACTAGTTATTAAAAAGGAGAAATATATTTTCCTCTCAAAATGTCATACCCCCAAACACCCTTTAGTCTAGGCATTAGTTTTGTTTTGTTTCTTAAATCTCAGATGACCTGTACTCGTTGAAATAATACAATAGTTACAAAGATTTTAGTCAAGTTAAAAAACTATGGGTTAATGCTTGCCCTGATAAGAATTTTTTTTTTTTTTTAACAAGATTTATAAAGCAATAGAAGGAAGGAATGTACACTTGGTAACAGGGAAATGTTCTCTGGAAGGAAGGAATGCACAGTTGTTAACAGGGAAATGTCTTCTAAATACATCTATTGGGTTGTTATATTCGAAAAGGCCTGCCTTTCCTTTGTAATGCATGTTATCCTGTGGATGCAGATGACGCTTTTGTTGGTGCTGTGCACCTCATCCATTACCCCCAGGCTGACTGAGCCAAGAAGTGAGTCCATTGAAAGGGAGCAGGAAGGAGCCTGCTGTTAGTGTGAACTCTATTTGAACTAGATTTGACAGCAGGTTTCATCCTTTAGTGTTTGGAGTAGTCCCTACTATTTGGAGATTAATTTTGTTCTCTTTTCGGACAATATCATCAAATATTAGTATTTATTAAAATGAACTATTATATTTAAAATGTGGCCTTTATTTAAAGTAGTCCGTTTTTAGAAGCATATTATTCCTTTTGCCCTTATCTTGGGAACATATTTTGTGTTATAACTCAAAAATTATCATACCTTCATAGATTGTTAATTCTTTTAATTCCTGATATTTTAAGTGAGAGACATTTAGTAATGCATCATTATGTACTCAAAATGTTGACCTTCGTGGATATCAGAGATTTAAAATTCGAAAACGTAAAAAGAAGGCTTCTTAGATGTAGTTCACAATATAGATTGATTCATTGTACAGTACTCCATAGAGAAAGCCCAGTTAAATTTCTTTGAACTTTGTCAGTTCATGAATCATGTCCTGGCTTAGTTTGGATGATTAGTATTTGCTGTTTTATAGTGATTTGTTAGGGTTACTGAAAAGAGAATATTGTGATCTGTTATTATATCCAGGTGAGAACTCTAGAAATGAATCTACTTGTTCTTTTTTCTTTTGTTTTAAAATTGATTAGTAATCAGTCTATAAACGTTTGTAGAGTTTAATACATATCTGACTATAATATTTAAAAATTATATATAACTGTAAAATCTTTGCATTCATAAAACATGCCTCAGTTTTTTATTGTTTCTTTTATTAGCACAAACTAATTTACTGAGAGTGATTCACACATTTTTTTTTTTTTCCCTCAACAGGTAAAGTACCTTTTATTCATGTGGGAAATCAAGTAGTCTCAGAACTTGGTCCAATAGTTCAATTTGTTAAAGCCAAGGTAATAAAAAATACTAAATATATTTTTGCCACACTTTAAATAAGTCATCCATCATTCTTTAGCATGTCTTAATGTTTATATTAATTTTAACTTAGTTTTATAAAATGATATAAACTTCAAGGATATATTTCTAAAATATAAGTTGATATTTTTTCATAATATAAATCAGTGGCAAAAGAGGTATTTTGATCTTTATAAGAGGGTAGATAATTTTCTAACATGCTCGTAAAAATTTTGATCATAAATGAAAACTTCTAGGTTCTTATAAAGTATCTGGTTACCTTTAAGAAGGGAGTTACAGGATGTGTTTAGAAGTTGAAAGCATTAGTTTATTTGAATGATTCTTCTTTTCATTTATTTAGTTTAGATTTTAATAGTTACCTGGAAACCATGCCCATTAACATTTTGGACAACATTCATCAGACTTTTCTTTTTGCATATATAGAAAAACATAGATCATATTATCATGTTATTTTGCAGCCTACGTTTCAGATCACCAATATGTTTATAAATTCTGCCTTGTTAATGACTGTGGATGTATAGATATACATCATCCTTTTGAGTTGTTGTGTGGTATTCTATTGGATTGGATGTATTATACTTTTATTTACTCAAGTCTTTATTGATTGGCATTTAGGTTGTGGTCAAGATTTTTTGCTATTACGTTCTTTTGTACATACAACTTTTTTTACAATTGTCTCATTAGAATAAAGCCTACAAGTGGTATTGGGGTGTCATGCCGTATGCTTTTTTAAAATTTTATGACATATTGAAGATTAAATTATATCATTTTAGTATACATTCATTACTATATTCTTTTAGAATGTTGAAATTAGTGTCTTTTCCCCTGTATCTTTACTAATATTTTTTTCATCTTTAATCACTTTATAAGCAATATATGTCAATCATCTGGCATTTTTAAAAATTAATGGTTAATCTCTTAAAAAAACAATGTTTACTAACAATTCTGTTTTCTTTCTTTGTGATAACCCATAATTTTGTCCACTGAAAGATACATTTGTATAATGACAAATAAATACTACTTATTTTAAAATGTTTTTATATAAAATTATTTTAGGAGGCCTTTTAGAATTAATCCATTGGACACTTGCATGTTTTATTACTTGTTAGTATGATAACTGTAAGTTTTTGTATATTTAATATGATGCTCTTTCAGATTTTTTTAAATTCCCTTTAGGGCCATTCTCTTAGCGATGGGTTGGATGAAGTCCAAAAAGCGGAAATGAAAGCTTACATGGAATTAGTCAACAATATGCTCTTGACTGCAGAGGTATAAGATAAGCTAATAGGGCTATAAATAAAATATTTTATAATCTTTATTCTCTCATAAAATATAAACTTTTTATGTCTTATTTTAAAGTTGTTAAGAAATGGGAAAACAGTCAAGTAAGATGGCTGCTTAAATTATTTAATCATTATCTTCAAATAAGTTACTTTATATTTTCAGTTCTAGTTTTATTTTGGCCTTTTAAATTTAATTTAAGTAATATCTGTAAAGTTCTTTAATGATATTTAGAGAGGTATTATGTGAATAAGAGATATTTTTATAAAGTACCACCATTAAATTAAATAATTCTGTACAGCAACATTAGCTAAGAAAAAAAACCCTCACATATGTGACTTATAAAATTGACTTATAAAAAATTACTATAGTAAGAAATAACTTTATCTTTTTTCTCTTTGGTATTCTAAAGTTTTAGTGACTGTTCTTTTGTTCCTAGTTGTATCTTCAGTGGTGTGATGAAGCTACAGTAGGGGAGGTGAGTGGTTCTGCAGCATTTATCTTAATTAAAATTTAATGAGAAAACACTTTTGCTCAGAATTGCAAGTCCCTGCTCATAAATGAAACATTGTGGTTTATACCATTAGTGATATAGTTTTTCACTTACTTTAATTTTGCTTGCACATACATTTTAGGGAAGCTATGTGTCATTGTTTGATATAACTGGTTGTAAAGTACATAAAAGTTTATATATTTTTAAAGGGAATGGTTTAAAATTTTAATTTTTTAGATTGCAAGCTATGTTTTTTTCCCCTCAGATTGCTTTATTTATGTTCTTGGAGAATCTGTTTCTTTAGAATTCTACTTATAAAAACAAGCATTGTTTTTAGGAATGATCATGCTTTTTTACAAAATCTTTTTGCTTTAGATCACTCATGCTAGGTATGGATCTCCTTACCCTTGGCCTCTGAATCATATTTTGGCCTATCAGAAACAATGGGAAGTAAAACGTAAGATGAAAGCCATTGGATGGGGTAACAAGACTCTGGACCAGGTCAGTTCAGGTTGAAGGTGACAAAATGCTCAATTTTTATGCATTGAAAAGGATACTTCTTTAAAAGAATTGCAACATAATATAATATTAGCAAACATTTGCTGTGGTTTTCTCTCATGAAGTAGTTATGTTTTATATAAGTCACACATGCCTATGGTCAAAAAGTTATGTAATTCAGAACAGTGCAAAAAAAAATAAAAATTGTCTGAAATCCTGCCACCTCAAAATTGTCACTCTTAATTATTTGGAGAACATTCTTCTTGATCTCTTTTAGTAATATTTTCCTTAAATGGGATCATATTATGCCTGACACTCTATAATCTGATTTTTTTTTTCTGTTGAACAGTACATCGTGGCCATCTTTATGTCAACAAATACAGATGTGCAGCATCAGGGCTTTAAATGAAGTACATAACTTTTTATATCTGTTTTTCTTGGGTCTTAAATTTACTAAAGTAGCAGAATTTAAAGATAAAATATTTTGTCAAGGTCACCAGTTGGAGCATCATTAAGTCAATGTTCTTTCTGCCAAGTCTCCCCCTGATGTGTGCCACAAGGGGGATTAAGCAAATGAATAGGAATGGAGTAAATAAAGTCCATCTCCACTAGCGGGAAAACAACTTAAATGCTTTTACTCATGGTGGGTCAGCAGTATCATTTTTATTGGGTATATTTTTAACATTTGCAAAATAATCTGAATATATGGATTCAGGGAAACTTCTCAGGGAGCAAAGTTTTGAGAAAAAAAATTGATAGTAATCCTTATCAGTAACTTAAATGTACTTGTATTTAAAGGAAATTCATTCTCAAATTTTCTTCCTTTTTTTAAAGAAAACATTACTAATATCATGTATGTGGTCTGTAATCTTATTTAAATATAAAAAGTAAACTAAATGTATACTTTTGTTATAAGCTGTGATACAAATTGTTTTGTTTTTTTCTTAATCTAAATTTTTCTTTGGGTTCCATTGTGTATGTTAGGTCTTAGAAGATGTAGACCAGTGCTGTCAGGCTCTTTCTCAAAGACTGGGAACACAACCATATTTCTTCAATAAACAGTAAGACATTTGTCATTATCATTATCATTATTATTACTGTTAATTTCTTTTCTATATTGTTAGGTTGTAGATTTCTTGTATCATAAGGAATTGCTTTTTCAAGAAATATTAGGGACTGGGGTTGTGGCTCAGTGGTAGAGTACTTGCCTAGCATGTATGAGGTACTGGGTTCGATCCTCAGCACCACATAAAAATAAATAAAGGCATTGTGTCCATATATGACTAAAAAAATTTTTTTTTAATTAGTAAAAAGACATTTTTAAAATTCATTTTTTATATTAATTAGACATTTAGCATTTGACTCTCTGGTGTATTGCTAGGCTCTGGGGAACCAAGATTTCTAAAGGTGGTCCTATCATTAGGAAATTTCCTTAAGGGTACTCATGTAAGTCAGTCATTATTGTATGATATGATAAAGGTTCTAATAGAGGGAGTTCAAGGTTCTATGTATAGAACTGCAAAATCTTAAAATCTATTATTACAAAAAACATGAAGATGCTCTTCACACAACCACTATCTATGTGGGTTCCTGAGGACTAGAAGAGTCAGTAACTAAATAATAATATTGTTGGATAGACAAGTACTATTATTAATTTTTTTATAATCTATGCAAGTATTTATAAAACAAAATTAATATTTAAGTATATAGATCCAATATATGTATGCATATAAATTGAGTAATTCATGTTTCACTGACTTTTTGCAATTCTGAAAAAAATCACTAATGTAGGCAAAGAATGACTTCACCTTTTATTAGAAGATTACAGTTTTAATATATCAAAAGTGACTCTTCAACTGGGCGCAGTGGTGCACATCTGTAATCCCAGTGACTTGAAAGGCTAAGGCAGGAGAATCGCGAGTTCAAAGCCAGCCTCAGCAGAAGTGAGGTGCTAAGCAACTCAGTGAGACCCTGTCTCTGAATAAAATACAAAATAGAACTGGGATGTGGCTCAGTGGTCAAGTGCCCCTTAGTTCAGCCCCCCGTACCACCTCCCCCTGCCAAAAAAAGTGGCACTTCAGTGATTCAGAATTAAATGTGCTTAGCCAAGCATTTTAATCCCAGTGATTCGCTTAGAAAGTCTAACCTTTAATTGGCTTTCTAGAAAAAGTATTTCTTGCTTTTTAGATAATTTTTGAAAGACTTTTTTTAATGCTACTTTATATCTTCATAGGCATTCATCTATAGCCATGTCACATATCTTTTGGTAAAGATATTTATATTTGTTGTAAAAATGACTACAATGACAGCTTGGGAACATTCAAATTATATTACTTTATAATACAAGTGATGTTTGTTATATATAACATATTAAGATAAAGCTTGGAACTTCTTGATTTCTGAGGCAGAAAGGTTACACAGTTAAAACCGGGAAGTCATGGTAGGCAAAGCTTCAACTATATTCCTATTTCTATTATTTAGTCCCTAAAAGAAAGAAATGTATGAAATGTTTATAATATGTAGTACCTTTAGGTGTTCAAAAGCTCAGAAGGAACGTGTTTTATTGTTGAAGTGCATTATTCTGTTTTACTAGTGAATTAGTTTTGTTATGCATACTGTCTTTACGGGAGGCCTGGAGAATATATCTAACAGTTTTCTTCTCAGTTAAATTCATTGTCAAAGTGTTAGTTACCAGAGATCATTTGGCATGTGATTCAGAGAGGCTATCAAAATATTATTGTCCTTCATAAAAGTACATTATATTTAAGCTTATACTAAGAAATTCAAATTTAGAACAGTTAAAAAACCAAAACCTTGCATTTAGGAACTGTTTAATAGATATTAAAACGTAGGTGACATGTAAATGATACTTAAACAGTTAAAACAGATTTTTCCCTAACCAATAATAATGACTAAAGAATAAATTTAATTTTAAAATTTTAGTTTTAGCCAATCATTTAATTAATATTAAAATGCAAATAAACTACATTTAGGAAAATTGTAACTTGCATTTTCATTTTGCTGTGGGAAAATTTTTCTTTTTCCTTTATCTGTACCAAGAGTCTTTCCTTTGTGAGACACTCGCTATACCTTAGCTAATGGAGTGCTAGTTTAAGATATATGTTAGACTCCAAGTCAGAGTCCTGAATTCTATAACATGCTCTTACATCTGTTGAGTTTAGACAGGTTCTTTTAATTTCTCTATGTATCCTTCCTCCCCCTAAAATTAAAATCAACTTTCTTCCTAGATTACCTACTAGGGATGTTGAGAGAAGACTCATGAAAGAACCAAATGGCTTTACTTGATGATACAAAAGAAAAAGGATAGTTAAGGGAGATCGTGCAGCAAGAATAGTAATTGTGAAAAGAGGACATTGAAGCAATGGGCCTAATTTATAAACTTAAGTCATACTTCTAAAGATATAGAAAGAATATGTAGCTTATTCCTAGTTTGTACAGAGGTGAGAAATTAATATTATATTAGAAAAAGAAACCAGGGAAACACCTAGACAAAATAAATGTTTTTGACTAGATATTAAAAAAGGTATCAGAGAGAAAGCAAAAAATATGAAATACAAATAAATATGCAAACAAAAATATGCGTGCTACAAAAATTCGAAATGGGAAAGATCAGGAAAATGGTCACATTTATTGTACTGTTTTTATTTTGATATTCAAATGAAAGAACAGTAGATGACCAACAGAAATGTGGGAAAACTGATAGTGTAAGACAAGGCAACAAATTTCTCAGGACTTTTAAAATATTTTTTGTCATCTTAGAATATCTTTCTAATAAAAAGTCTATAAAGATAAATGTGACAATATGTTTGAAAATATCTTAGAGCTCTTAGGAGGAGAATTGCTATTGAAATTCCAATTACAAAACACAAACAAATCCATTGGTGAGCATAAGGTTGGCAAGTTTATTTTCTCTTAATATAGTATATCAAGGAAACTAAATGGGAGGTACACTCTAAATTGAGCATACATTCATATTTGAACTCATTCATTTATTGATGAAGAGGGCTCAGCTATGCCACTGGAAGTAGCATCAGTGAATGTATTCATGTTTTTTAAACTTTGGTACAAGAAGCAAAGGGTAGTTGGCACTAAACAAGGATTCGGGTTGGGGGGAAAGTCCCCTGCTGGTAAGACAAGATATAAATTTTAAGAAATATGTTTAGGGATGTTGAAGAGTTGGTGTTTATGTTACTTCTCACAGCATACCTCAGCTGTAGGTGTATTCAATGTCCATCCTTGGTTCCTCGCAGGGATCTGTGTTGTTATTGAGTCTTCATCTGTGATGAAAAGATTATGCTATTGAGTCCAAGGACATTTGTGGTTTTAAAAAGTTGTGCTGGTGATTGCCCTCTTAAACATGACCATAGACTGCACATCTTTAATTAGTACCTCATGAATGTGTCAAAAGAGAGAAGACTTTGAAAGAATGTGAATAACTACTATCAAAAAATAAATTATCCCACACTCTTTAGGCAAGATACTCTCTTATCTATTTCATGCATTCACTTAGCAAATGCTGTTTCAGATCCTTAGATATTGTGCTACAAACTGGGGCTATATAAATATGTGCAATGTTGTCTGTCTTTAAAGAACTTAGAGTGTGATGAGGGATACAGTTTAGCAAATGCAGTTATAGTACGATATGAGAAGTGTATCAACCCATGTTGAGAACCTACTTTGTGCCAGGCACTGTTTTAAGTATTGGGAATACAGCAGGAAAGAAATAGACAAAGTCCTTCCTGTCATAGAACCTTCATTCTGGTAGAGAAGATGTACAATACACAATAAATATTGGATGGTATTAAATGCTTCTTGGAGAATTAAAAGACAATCATGTGACAGTAAGTAACTGTGGGTCTACTTTAGTTCGAGTGGTCAGGAGAGGCTTTAATATTTGAGAGACATTTGAGTGTTATTCTGAAAAACCCAGAACCAATAATGTGAAGTCAGAGGAAGAATATTCCAGGCAGCAGGAATAATTGGTGTTAAGGCCCTAAGATTGGTTTGAGTGTTTCATAATCAAATAAAAAAAGCAAGACCAGTTTTGATTATATGTTGAAAATGGTAGATGAAGCCAAAGAGGTGGGCAGAGGCCAGCCCTTGTACACTTAGAGTAGGTAGTTTGCCATTTTAGTAAAAGTGGACTAGAAATAGAATATTAATTATGATGGCATTTTTTTCTTTAATAATATTGCATTAGTAATTATTTTAATATAGCATAGATTGGTAATGCTCTGTTCATAGAACATTAGTTCTGGGGTAAATTTTATTTTGTTGTACTATATGATTAAAGAGAAAAAAAAAACCTAGAATATTTTATGTTGAAACCTTAAGATTATCACCTCCAAAAATCTAAGTTGCTTTAAAAGCAGTATAATTAAATTCATATCATGTTGTTGATGCTTGATTGGGTAATTAGATATCATTTTTTTTTCCTTCCAGCACCACAGTGAAACCTGGCAAGATTTTTGCTGGTATTTTGTTTATAAATCTATTAAAACATTTTAAAATTATGTTGTAGTGATTTATATTTTTTGTCAATGTGTTAGAGTATCTCTCTTTTTAAAAAATAATCTCTAATACCTGACATTTTCTGACACATTGAAGATCTGCTGTATGTATTTGGTGACTAACAATGAATAAAATTGATCTATTATATTTGTATATTTTTAACATATTTAAGTAATATTACTTCATAAAGCAAATCATATAACTAGCAAGTCATAGTTAAAATAAATTCCATCAAGTCATAGTAGGATTCTTTACATTTTTTTTTTTCCTTCTTCTTTTTTTTAATATCAGGGATTGAACCCAGGGGCGTTTAACAGCTGAGCCACATCCCCAGCTTTTTTTATTTTTTAGAATTTTGAGACAGGGTCTAGCTTAGTTGCTTAGGGTATTGCTAAGTTGCTGAGGCTGGCTTTGAACTTGTGATCCTCCTGTCTCAGCCTTTCCAGCCACTGGGATTACAAGCACGTGCCACCACTACATTTTTCTTTTAAATTGATGTATAAAATGTTTTTAAAAACAATAAATGGTAGCATCACTCTTATTACTCTCATTTTTTACCTTTGTTTTAGGCCTACTGAACTTGATGCATTGGTATTTGGCCATCTATATACCATTCTTACCACACAGTTGACCAATGATGAACTGTCTGAGAAGGTCAAAAACTATAGCAACCTCCTTGCTTTCTGTAGAAGAATTGAACAGCACTATTTCGAAGATCGTGGTAAAGGCAGGCTGTCTTAGAGATATATGTTCATTTAGTTATTATTTTTTAAAAAATCTAACTTTTGAAATATGTGTTACTTGACTGTTATAATAGGTATTGATATCAGAATTTTAAAACCAAAATCAGTTTTTCGAAACCTTAAAACCAATTATATAATGTATCCTGTACATGTTCTTTATACTGTTCTTTGTGTACACATTAGTTTTGAAATATTTCATTTGTCATATTGTACTCTGCATCTTGAAGTTTTTGTTTCCTTATAAACTAAAAATAAAGCTTAAACAACTGTATGGTTGTTATATTTACTTTCTTTTGATCTTTCTGAAGCTACTCACTGGGCTTTATACATATGGAATAGTGTCTTCTACAGCAAGCATTTGGTGTTACACATTCTGAGATTACTTCACTAGATACATGATGAAACTGATCATGTGAAAAATTTTCTTTGGGGGGAAGGGAAAAAACAACAGAATGAATCAAACAACATTACCCTATGTAAATTTATGATTACACAAATGGTATGCCTTTACGCCATGTACAAACAGAGAAACAACATGTATCCCATTTGTTTACAATAAAAAAAAAATTTAAAAAAAAATTTTCTTATCTTCACATCCAATTTGAATTGAATTAAAGAACATTTCATCAGAACTGCTATGATGTAATTTGATAAAAAATGGGTTAAAGGACCTTATTTCTTTTGAGACAAGAGGATTATAATGCTTTTTTATTCCTTTTTTGGAAAAGGAAGGATAGTTTTCACAGTAGTATTAGTGAGGATTTATATATAGACAGTAAGAATTATATGTTGTGCTTGCTCAAATTTTCTGATATTTTGTTTTTGATAAAACCAGTGATACTAATAAAGAATCAGATGTAGGGCTGGGGTTGTGGCTCAGTGGTAGAGTGCTTGCCTACCATGCATGAGGCACTGGGCTCAATCCCCAGCACCACATAAAAAACTAAACAAAATAAATGTATTTTGTCCATCTACAACGAAAAGTATTTTTTTTAAAAAAGAATCAGATGTAAAAAAAATGTTAAAAATGTCTAAATAAGGGTACTGTCATATTTTCTTTTTTATGTATCAGGGATTTTTGACTCATTTAATCCTTACAAAAACACTATTATGGTTACCCCCAGTTTACAAATAAGGAAATGGAGACACAGGATAACTTTGCCCAAAGATACAGAATTAGTAAGTGGTAGAGTTGGAATTCAAACCCAGGCAGTTTTATATCAATTTGACCCTTTTTGCTGTTTTTTTTTTTTCCTCTTAAAATTATAGATTTATACCATATCAATTTCAAATCTCACATAAACTTTGAGTACTCTTTGCACAGTAGTGCTATTACTGTCTTTTCTGGAATAATTTTGTAATGTGTAATCTTAAAAATCCCTTGTTACCCGTGTTATTGCACAATTTTTATAACTGGTCTTTGTTTATATATTTTGCATATAATGCATTTCTTCTATTGCCATCACATTTATTTAATTGAACAAATATTATTTATACCTTAGTATGCAGAGTTTAGCTTTTTTCCTTTGATTTTTTTTGCATAATGATACCACATCAACATGGGTTGTGATATTTTAATCTTAATAATTACACTTGGGTATTCTTATTGTAATATGAGGAACATTGGGAGACATTGGCTGTTTATTCCAAAGTAAGATATTTATACTTAATGTATGTAGATTATTCTCAGGGCTTAATTTTTTCTAGTATTAAAGTGAATCACTGTCAAAATCAAATGCATTAGAAAGTAGAAACTTTTATATCCCATTTCGATGATTTAGTTTCTTGCCTTTGTCCTTTAAATCCTTTAAGTCTATAAATCCAAGTAATAGTAACTAAAAATTATTATTGAAAAGCCACTGTGGGACAAGAGTTCACTGTTGTTTTATTGTCAAAGTACTTGTGTATATGTTGTACATCTCAAAATAAGTAGAATGTACCCTATGAAAATAAAAATTTAAATCATAAGTAGTTTTTCAGAATGACAGTTTTATACATGAGAAACTTGAAATCAACACAGATGGTCTACAGTATCATATTTGATTACCTGATGGTTTGTATTATCAAGCTGAAAACAATTTATTTTCTATTAAATCCTTTAGAAGTCAACTTGTTACTTTTTTAATTTCTAATTGTTATAGTTTTAATTCGTTATGTACCCTAAATCCAGTAAAAATATAAATGATAAAGGATGTCAGTCTGAGAAATTCACTTTGTTAATGCTTTCTTGATGAATGGACACTATGTAGTGTTTTTCTTACTCTCCTCTTGTATATCGTTGTCATTTAATGATATGACCATTATAGGAAGTCATATCAAAATATTACATTCTATAAAATTTATGATTTTTTTGAACTTATTATAATTTCTAATTTTAAAGTATTATGGATCTGGAGTGAATAGCTTAGTGATAGAGCCCTTGTCTAGCATTCATAAGGACCTGTGTTTGATCTCCAGCTTGGCAAAAAAAAAAAAAAGTATTAACCAGTTACTAGAAGCAACTAGAAGCTATTTTGTGGCATGTTATATCCATTTATATTGACAAATGTGAAATAATTTGTAAATTTTATTGACCCTTCAATAAAAGAAAATATGAAAAAGTTTGATTATAAGTGGACTGATGTAAAGTTTTCCTAATCTATTTTTAAATTCCTAAGAATTGGTATCAAATTTGTACCAATGTTTTATTGTAGTAATTGAATTTTTTTTTTTTTTTATGGTGCCCGGGATTGAACCCACGGGTACTTAATCACTGAGCTACATCCCCAGCCCTTTTATGTATTTATTTAGAGACAGTGTCTCACTGAGTTGCTTAGGACCTCACTAAGTTGCTGAGGCTGTCTTTGAATTTGCAGTTCTCCTGCTTCAGCCTTTTGAGCCACTGGGATTATAGGCATAAACCATTGTATCTGACTGGTAATTGAATTTGTGATAAGACTGTAATAGATTCTCTGGGATTTTCTACTTGGATAGTCCTGTTTTCTGTGAATAGAAAGTTTTTTCACCCTTTCCAGTCTGTATTGCTTTTATTATTTTGTCTTTATTTTGCATTATTGCACTATTACTTCCAGTACAGTGTTGAGTAGGAATCCTGAGAGTGGAAATCCTTCTCTTCTTAGTGATCTTAGGGGGAAAATATTTAGTTTTTCACCATATAAGTACAAGGTACATTTTCATAGATACCCATTACAAGGCTGAGTATAAACTTTTAAAAATTTCTCTTCCTTTAAGTTTGTTAAGGTTTTCATTATAGTGTAGAATGTGATATCTTGGTGAATATTTCATGTGCAATTTGAAAGGAATGTGTATTCTGCTATTGTTGGGTGGAATATATTTTAAACGTTAAGTTGGAAAAGTTGGTTGATAGTGCTTTTTAGGTCTTGTATATTTTTATTGATTTTCTTTCTCCTACTCTTCATTACTGAGAGTAGTAGTGTGTACCTTCTTTTTCTCCTGTCATTTCTATCAGTTTGATTCAAGCATTTTGAAAATCTCATGTTAGATGTGTGCGCATTTAGGATTATCATTTATCCTTGAAAAATTGATCCCTTTATTGATATGTTCTGTCCTCCTTTGTACCTGACAATATTTCTTGTTCTAGAGTAATTTTTCTGATACTAATTTAACTATTTCACTTAATTTAGTTATTTGTTTGATATAGCTCCTTTAGATTTCTTTAGATTAATAGTTGTAAGATTTATATATTTTTGCTGATTTCTTTTTGGCCTACTTAAGTTTTCTCATTTAAAATATTTTGTATAAACAGTCTATAATTGGGTCTTGGGTTATCTTGATAATCTCTGTCTTTTAATTTGTATCCATAGAGTGTTGCCATTAAATGTAATTATTGATGCAGATGGATTAAAATACATCATCTTGCCAGATTTCCTATTTGTTTCTCTTAGTCCTTGTTTCTTTTAACCCTTTATTCTTTTGGATTGAGTGTTTTTGATGAGCCACTTTGTCCAGTTTGTCTCTGTTATTTGCTATTTAAAACTTTTTTTCTTTCTTTTTTTTTTTTTTTAAAGATAGGATTTTGCTATATTGCCTAGGCTGGTCTTCAGCTCACGGGCTCAAGCCATGTTCCTGCCCCAGCTTCTTGAGTGACTGGTACTACTGGTGCATACCACCACACCTGGCTCTATTTATACTTTAAAAAAATTTTTTTTTAAAGTAGTGGCCTATGTTTACAATATGTATCTTTAATCACAGCTTATGTTCAAATAATATATATAAACAGAGGTGCCCGACTTATAATGACTTGACTTAGGGTTTTGTTTTTGTTTTTGTCTTTTACTTTATCATGGTTCAAGAAAGTGATATGCATTCAGTAGAAACCACATTTCAAATTTTGAATTTTGATCGTTTCCTGGGCTCTTGGTACATAGTATGATACTCTTGTGGTACTAGGCAGTGGCAGTTCCCAGTCAGACATGTGGTCATAAGGGTAAATCAATACTCTGTGCTGTACTGTGTTGTTGAACTACGATCTACAGTAGATCATAAATGTTTTTTCAGTTTGTGTTATTTTCAGTTTCTAATGAACTTATCAGGATATAACCCATTGTAAATTTAGGAGCATCTCTACTGTTTTATTCCTTGTCTATGGCTTGTTTTTACATTTTTTTTCAGTGATGTCTTGGGAGGAGCAGGCGTTTTCCATTTTGATGAAGTCCAGTTTATAATTTTTCTTTTATGGATTGCACTTTTGTTGTCATATCTAAGAAATCTTTGCCTAATGCAGTGTCACAAAGATTTTCTTAAATGTTTTCTATTAGAAGACTTATTATTTTGGCTCTTTAGATCTGTGATTCATTTTGAGTTCATTTCAATGTATGGTGTATTATAAGACTTCAGGCGTCTTTCTTGGATATGACTATACCGTTGATTTTTCCTTGCCACCTTTTGTTGCATATGACAGATACAGAAAAAAGACCAGATGGGGGTCTTTTTACCTTTTCCTGCAGCTATTACTGTTCTTCTATGTAAGGGACCAGAAGGGTTACTTTCCCAGGATTCATACAATGTCTCTAATTTTTTTTTTTTTCCTTTTTTTGAGTGAACTACTTGTGAAGTTCCTGGAACAACCTATGAATGAATATGGATTCCCCTTCTGTCTGGGGACCCTCCAGGGTTTTTATAATCTCTTGTTAGCCCACAATCAGCCTTTACTATTTAGTTAAAAATTTTTAGCTTGGTTCTTCTTGTCATTGT
The DNA here is from genome assembly GCF_902686455.1 of Sciurus vulgaris. Classification (NCBI taxonomy): domain Eukaryota; kingdom Metazoa; phylum Chordata; class Mammalia; order Rodentia; family Sciuridae; genus Sciurus; species Sciurus vulgaris. Next base: position 129,917,604 of record NC_136463.1, read on the forward strand.
CCTGTAATATCTGTTTCAGGTAAGCAAGTATGTATGTCCCTTCTCCCCTTAGATTTTTAATTAGTTGCCCTGTGGCCTCTGCTCTCTGATGGGGTTAAGAACCTAAATGAATTTGCAGATGTTTGTGATTATTGTTAAGGGTAGGATCAATGTTCTTTAAATTTTCTTCAGTCTAAAGAGAATTTGGAAATCTAGGTTGCTTTTTATTCTTGTGATTAAAAAAAAAAAGGCTTACTTTGAATTAAGGGTACTAAATTTTTAAAAAGAGGTTTTATTATGTTCAATTTCAAGCATACAAAAAGTAGAGAAAGTAATAACAAGAACTTCCATTATCAGCCTTATTTCAGCAGTTACCAGCTCAATGCCAATCTATACCCTCATTCTTTTTTGTCTTCTTTATTCACTCAATAATAAGTGTTTCATGTCAGTTCGTTTGTTTTCTTATGGAAATATAATATACAAACATGTTGTTTTTCCTTAATATTTTGTTATTATATACATCATATTCATACCTAAGGGGGGAAAAAGAATATTACTAGTATCTTTTAGAATTCTTATCTGGCACTTAATAATTTTATCCAATCCTAGCTCCCTTCCATGTTGGAAGTTGATATCCTGAATTTTGTTAATCATTCCCATGATTTAATTTTTTTGTTTTTAATCTTTATGTAAATGGGATTACTCTGTATGTTTTCTGTGTTTGGCTTTTTTCACACAGTATTGCATTTTGAATTTCATCCATTTTATTGAACTTAGTGACGGTTAACTTTCACTATTGCCTAGTAATCTTTTGTATGCAAATGTATACTTTATTTCTGGGTTCTTTTGTTGGTGGACTTTTGGGTTGTATCTGGAGGAGTTTTGTTTTTATAAACATAGCTGCTTATGAACAAACCTGTGCACATCTCCTGGTACTAATGTGCAAGGGTTTTTTCAGGGTATGTACTTAGAGTGTAATTGCTGAGTTGTAAAATGTATGTGTATTTCACATTAGTAGATAATTCCAAATTGTTTTCCTGTATGTTTGTATCATTTTTCATACTTAAACTTACCCACTCCTTTGCCAACATTTGGAATTATTAGATTTAAAAATTTTTGAATGTGGTTTTAATTTGTGTTTTCCAGAGTATTGTTGAGCTGATTGTATTTTTATTGGCTATTTCATTCTTTCTTCTGCGTGTGTGTCTGGGGGGATAGCTATTCATAATGGCCTTTCCTATTTTTCTGCTGGGTTATTTGTTTGTTCTTGGTTTCTGGAAATCCCAATTGTATTACAGATATTAATATTAATTCCTAATTGGTTGTAGGTGTTCTTGATGTTTTCTTCTAGTTTGTGGTTTCTCTTTTTTACTCCCTTTAAGGTGTCTTTGGATGTCTAGAAGTTCTTACTTTTAATATAGTCAAAGTAGTGATTGATCTTTTTCCTTAAGATTTGAGCTTTTTTGTGTTTTAAGACATCCTTCTCCGTCCTCACATGTAAGTCACTGATGGAACTCTAAATTAAGAAGGCCTTACTGGCTTTTATTGGAAGTGACTCCAGAGCTCTATGGCTCATTCATCTTTAACCTATCGGGTGGACAAAATCTTGGGAAGCACTTTGGTTCTTGTGGAACCTGAAAAGGCTTATGTGAAGGCCAGGCAAGGTGGCACATGTCTGTAATTCCAGCTACTGGGGATGCTAAGGCAGGAGGATCTCAGGTTCAAAACCAGCCTCAGCAACTTAGTGAGGCCTTAAGCAACTCAGTGAGACTCTGTCTCAAATAAAATATAGAAAAAGACTGGGGATGTGGTTTGGTGGTTTAGTGCCCCTGCATTCAATCACTAGTACCAAAAAGAAGAAAGAAGAAAAAGGCCTATGTGCCTGTTTTTCTTTTTGTTATTGTTGCTGTCATATGTGAGACCTCATGCACACTAGGCAGGAGCTTTACCACTAAAACACATCACCAGCAACAAAGCTAGTGACTAAATACCAGGCAGTATCTCTGCTGATATTGCTATAGGAGAAAAGAACAACCAAACATCAAAGTCTGTATGCTAATGCTTTCCATTAGAAGTGGTAGAATTATACCCTCTGCTTCATTTTTGCTTTTCACATCTTTCACGAATTTATCTGACTGAACACTGAACATAAGTAACATACAGAACCCTATTTGTAGAGTCTGGAAAATGCAGGTTTTAACTTTCCAGCTCCTGCAGGAGAAGAAAGTGCCCTAAAAGGTTAAGGCAAAGGATGTTGGACATTAATCCACTATATTCATTACTCCTGAAGTCATAAAGCTATTCCATTATTTTGTGTGCAAGTTTTGCCTTTGATCTTAAAGTTTCTATCTAATTTACATGGAATATGTGTTTTTTAAAAATTATTTTGCCATCTTTTTATTTGCTGTTTTTCTTTAATAATTTAACCTTTATTTTTTATTTATATGTTTTTTTATGTGGTGCTAAGGATTGACCCAGTGCCTCACTCATTGCTAGGTAAGCACTCTACCACTGAGCTACAATCCCAGCCCAGGTTTTTGCAATCTTTATTTCAGATCCCCTTCTGATTAGGGGATATTACTTTGAAGTTGTTCAAAAAACAGCTGAATGTCTTTGTAATATATCTCCTTATCTATATATTCATGCAAAGTTTCCTAATGTTCTTGTCTAGAAAAACAAAATAGAAATGTAAGTGAGGCTGAATCCTGTCTCCTTAGAGGAGAGTCCTGGTTGTTGATCACCAGAACAAACTGGTTGGAAAAACTGCTTTACTCACCTCATTAAGAGATGCATTTTCAATGAAGTTTTGCCTTCATGTAGTAGTTATCAATGTAATATATTCATATTTTTTGAAAAATTGTGAACTGATAGTACTTTGAAAACAATCTGGGAGAGATTATTAACAAAGTCTTGGTCACAGAAAATAAATTTAAAAATTTTGATTCTTAGAAGATTTTTTGTTGTGAAGAAATAGAACTGAGTGAGCATGAAAGACTGAGACATAAAAGTAATTCCACAGGATCAGACTCGGAGAGAAGTGGAATAGAGTTCAGGGAAGGTGTAAATGTTCTGGGGGACAAAGGCCTCATTTGTGTGTCTATTGGATATGGAATAACTTTCTTTATGTAAGGTAGTTGCTTAATTTTATTCTTTTCTCAAATGGATAATTTCCCCAATACTGTTGATTAGCTGATTGGACCTTTTCCTGCTGATTTGCAATCCCAGTTCATATTTGTCCAGTTGCCATATATTTATAGGATTTCTTCTTGGCTCTCTCATTACCCTGGCCTATTACATTAGCTATCTTATTTTGCATCAAAATCAAATTCTTTTAATTCCAATAGTTTATAACAAGTTTTGATATCAAACAATCCCCATCTTATTCTTTACCTGTAGAAAATTGAAGTTGACTTTTTGCACTTCCATGTAAAATTTAGAATAAGCTTTTAAATTTTAGGATTCACCATCATTTTGGATAGCTTCTTTTGCTGTGTCTTCACATTCGCTTATCTTCTGCAGTGTCTTATCTGCCATGGATCCCATTTATTGTATTCTTCATCTCATTTATTATAGTTTTTATATCTAGAAGTTTGATTTTTTTCCCCCAATAATTTATGTCTCCAACTTGCTTTATCTTTCCTCTTATATTTTAAATATTTGGATATAGTTAGAGCTATAGCTGTAATGTCTTTGTGTCTGTTGTAGGTTGTATTTTTGTAACATTTGTGTCAGTTTGGGGTTGGTTTCTATTTACTGATTTTTCTCCTTATTATAAGTTGTATTTTCCTGTTTCTTTGCATGTCTCACTTTTTTTTTTTTTAAATCTAATGCTAGACACTATGTTTTTTTTTTTTTTTTTCTTTTGGTGGGCTGTATATTTTTCTATTCCTGTGAATATTCTTGAGCTTCATTCTGGGATATTGTTAAATTTCTAGAAACTATTTTAACTTTTTGCATCTTGTGACTATGATTTGTAGTAATAAATCTGTAACAGAACGATGTTTATTCTAAGGCTAATTATTTTCTAAGATAAAACCCTTCTAAATATTTAACACCCTATCAATTTTGAGGTTTTTGAGTCTCACTGGTGGGAACAGACACTATTCTTTCCCTGTGTGATCTGTCAGTACCACGCCCTCTAATTCATTCAGGTGTTTTGCTGGCCTCAACTTCCTCATACACATACAACTTCATTTTTCTAGAAATAAATTTAAATGTTTTTAATGAATCAAGTTGTATCTGTGTTATGGTTTGGATCTTCAATGACCCCTAAAGGCTCATGTGTTAAAGGCCTGGTCCACAGCTGTTGGGACTGTTGGGGGAGGGGTGGAAACTTTGGGACTTGGGACATAGTGGAAGTTGAGTCATTGAATGTATGCCCTTTAAGGGGATATGGAAATCCTGAACTCTTCCTTTCTTTTGTTTCTAATCCACCATGAAGTGAGTATGTGCTCCCCCTCATGATGTTCTGCCTTGCCACAGGTCCCAAAACACAGAGCCTACTGACCATGGACTGAAACCTCTGAAATCATGAGCCAAAATAATTCTTTCCTTCATTTAAGTTGATTATCTCAGGTATTTTGTCACAATGATAAAAAGCTGATTAACACAATCACTCTTTTCCATTATGGTTCTCTGATCTGTGTGCTTGTTTTGGTCTATTTAACAGTAATTTTGAGGGGAAAAAATAAGGGAGCTAAGGATTTTGGTTTATTATTTGTATGTTTGTTTACTTATGTATATAAGTGACTAGCCAGTTAATCCTAACACTATTTTATGAATTCGTTGATTAGAAATTCCATATTTGTCATGGTAAATTCCAACTTGAAATTTTTGTTCAGAAGTGTTGCTGTAAGTTCAGTTACTATAAAAAGTTGTAGAACTTCTTAGCTGGTGGTACGCACCTATAATTCCAGCAACTCAGGAGGCTGAGGTGAGAGGATTGCAAATTTGAGAACAGCAATTTAGCAAGACCCTAAGCTACTTAGGGAGATCCTAAGCAACTTAAAAGACTAGGCATGTAGCTCAGTGTAAAGGGCTTCTGGGTTTAATTCCCACAACCCCCCAAAGTTTTAGTATTTCTTTTATATGAATTATCAAATTTCAAATCATAATGCAATATGGTGTAATTAGTTGTGAAATTACATGAATGGTATGAATCTACATCGTGCACAACCATAGAAATGAAAAGATGGACCCTATTTGTGTACAATGAATCAAAATGCAGTCTGTAAAAATAAAAAAAGAATTAAAAAAAGAATTTTAAAAAATTTTTAGTGAATCAAAAACTATTCTAGAGAATGAAATTATGGTAAATGGATGGAACTAGAGACTGTCATGCTTAGTGAAATAAGCCAATCCCAAAAAACCAATGACTAAATATTCTCTCTGATATGCGAATGCTAACACACAATAAGGAGAGAAGAGAGAAGAAAAGAAGTTCATTGGATTATACAAAGGGGAATGAAGGGAAGGGAGGGGGTATGGGCATAGGAAAGGCAGAATAAATTAGAATAACTTTTATGTTCGTATATGAATACATGAGTAGTGTAACTCCACATCATGTTCAAACACAAAAATGGGATCCCAATTAGGGTAGGTTTTACTCCATGTATGTATATGTCAAAATACACTGTATATCTTCAAAGAACAAAGAAAAAACTATTCTAGAATATTGTAATTCTTTGGGGGTGGTTCTTATTAAAATCAGTTGTAATTAGAATGACAAGTTTTAGTTCCAATTTATTAATATATCTTCTTGTTAGAAAGCTAGATTCATGTTTCCACCATAATCATTAATATTTCTTTATAAAATTCTAAAACATGGTTGATTCAATTGCACCTTATTTTTTTTTATCTTGTTTAAATACTAAAAATATGTAGGATTCATTTTATCTTCACCTACTTTCTGATCGAGACGCACTGGAAGAAAATATTATTGATTCCAATTTGAAAAGCAATGTTTCTCTGTCCTGTATCCTACTCCACTCATTAGTGAGGGATAGCCAAAGAGAATATCTTAAAATACAAAGAAGAAAACCAACCAACCTGTTGTACTTAACTAAATATTTTGAAAACTTTATAAAGTATATCAGATTTTTAAAATATTAACTTAGATGGTGGATAAATTTAATCAGACTATTAAGATCAATGTCTCAGTTTATGTATTAGATACTACTTGGGTACTTTTCTGCTTTTCACAACTAATTACTTAATATATGAAGTTTCAGTGATCACTGAGTTGAAATGTGCATGTTCCTAAGGAGAGAGCAAGCTTAAATCTCTGTTCTCAAATAATGTGTATTTTATTAATGTTGAACATGTAATTTTATTTTGGTTTAATTATATATTCAAAGAAATACCATTCCTGGTAGGCATAGTGTTGTTTCTGGAGGATTAGTTCCTTATACCGTTTTTCACTGTCTAGGGTTTAAAATTAAATTTAACAAAAGTAGTTTAAAATAATATGTAAAAAAAACCCTGTATTATAACTCAGGCCAGAAAAACTACTAGTTTTGTAATGATCTTTTCCTTTAAATCAGAAATGTCGGCTTACCAAGTTTAGTGCAAAACACTTTCATAAGTGTAAGATTTCACTCCTATAAAACTGCTGGAGATAATTAAAAATAAAACATTAAAAGATATTGCTATTTTTAGATTTTTGTTATACACATTTAATTTGAATTCCTTGTTTTACTTTTTTTCAGCTGGAGCAAAAAAGTTATATATTTAAGGATATTATTGAAAACTTGTACAGCAGATGGAGAAACTGAAAGACAAGGTGAAAATGTTATGAAGAAAAACATAAAAGAATCTTTTGACTGTACATGGAATCCCAAAGTAAAAAGGCAAAGCTAATAATGAAATTAAGGCAATTAATGAATTTTTAAAAATGTCTAGACTTTTAAATCAGAAAGTTCACTCTTTGTCTAGATGTTTATCATAATAAATAGCTGATATTTTAAATAAACTTAAAAATTAGCAGCCTGAAATATTCCTTGATATAACACCATCATGTGTAATCATAACACATTATTCATACAAATCCATTGTATCATTAGCAATCATTAGACTTTATAATGTTAAAAGTTAATATTCAAACTGATTCAAACTGATTATGCTTCCATTATCTGTTCCTTTAAAGAATTTAGAAATGCTGAATTTCTCACTGAATAGCACAAGAGGAATTGCTTTAGCAAATATGAATATTCATGTAGTCTTTGTTTCTCAGTATCACTTTCTTATTTCATTTCCAGACTAATCACTTTTGAGAGCTCAGTTCCAATCAGGTTTCATGTTTATATCTTTCAAAGTTCTAATTCATTCATTCAATAGATAATGTTAGTTGGTCAGGGATTGTGTGGGGTAAATACTCTGGATAAAAGAATGCTGACTAATTCACTGCCTCATCTCTAGGAGCCTACTTGATGAGCATATAATAGGTATGCTACAAATAGCTACTAAGTGAATTCAGATTATGGAAAACCCCTAAATATTCAAGAATTAAATAACACACTTCAAAAATAGCCCAGGACCAAATATGAGATCACAAAGGAAACTAGAAAATATTTTGAATTTAGTAATAATGAAAATACATATATATTATTTTGTGAGATTCAATCAAAAGAGTGCCTCGAGGGAGACATATAGCTAACTTTCCATGTTCATATTAGAAAAGAACAAGACCACTACCATCAAGTTCTGTTTCTATTTTTTAGAATCTAGAAAAAGGACAATTCTAAATAAGTACTATGAAGGAAATAGTAAAAAATGAAAATCAAAAACAAGGTAAATGTACAAGCAATAGAGATAATAAACCCAAATAACATAGAAAATAAACATTAGAGAAAATCATTAAAGCCCTATGTAATTCAAGAAGCAGTTGTAGGGGAGGGGGAATAATCTTTCAGGAAGATACTTTTGGAAGAACTTGGTAGCACTATAGAAAAAAATGAACTCCAACCCTTAACCATACACACAAAAAAAGACTCAAAATATATTGTAGATCTAATTGTAAAAGTTAAAACTTTGTGATCTTAGAGTTGAGAAAGATTTCTAGATAGAACACAGAAAACATTTACAAAAAAAATTGAAAAATTGAACTTAAAAATTTCTCTTTCAAAAACCCATCATAAAATGAAGAAACCACAGCAAGAATAAAATTGTTGCAGACTATATCTGATATTGGACTTTCTGCAGAACATTCTTAGAACTTAATAAAAAAAAAAACAAAAAAAACCCCTACTTTTTAGTGAGCAAAAGTCTTACCTTATATGAAAGAAAACATATAAGTAGTCAATAAGTACTTAAAACTTAATGTCATTATCAGGGAAATGCAGAACCACAGTGATGCCACATATACCTCGTAAAGTGGCTAAAATTGAAAAACTTGGCAATATCAAGTGTTGACAAGAACATAGAACAATTGAAATTCTCATACACTGCTAGTGGAAGCATAAATTGCTGCATACACTTTGGAAAACTGACAGTTTCTTAAGCACACATTTACTATGAATTAGATTCCACTCCTAAGTATTCACCTTAGAGGAATGAAGTCATGTCCCTGCAAAGATTTATACCCAAGTGTTCACAGCACTTAAGAGTCCAGAATTTGGAAAAAAAAAAAAAAAAAATTCAAAAGTCAGCCTAAGGGTGAACAGATAAGTGATGGTAAATTTAAACAATAGAAGAAGAAAAAAAAAGGAATACAGTATTATTTGCAATAAGCTAAGTGAATCTCAAAATCATTACATATGGTAAGGCTAAGAGGCCAAACATGAAAGTACATACTCTACATATATGTGAAATTTTAGAACAGACAAAGTTAGTCTATAGTGATAGCAAATCAATAGTTGCCTAAAGTCATTTTTTATTTATTTATTTTTTTTTATTGTTTGGATTGAATGCAGAAGGGCACTTTTTGGGATAATAAAAATTCTGTATTTTGAAGATTTTAAAATGTATAATTTGTCAGACTCATCAAACTACATTTTATTGTGTATAATTTATACCTTAGTAAAGTTCATTTAAATAAATAAATTGTGTGATACCTCCTCTATGTTAATCTCTGAAAAATATAAGGTAGGGCTTCTTCTTCAATAGTCAGTGACTTTGGGGAGGAGTAGGTTTTTGACTGCCAATTCAATTTATTTTTTGGTTGTAATTTTATTCAGATTCTCTGTTTCCTCCTAATTTAAGGAGTGAATCTGATAAATCAGTAACCTAGAATTTCAATTTAAGGTTATTCACTTTTTATTAAGAATTATGATTGATTTGGTTAATGAGGAAAGATATGGTTGTTTTATTTATTTATTTATTTATTTTTTTTTTTTTCCTCACTTTAGATTTTGGTTAAGATTATTCTTAAGAGTTGTTCTGAGATCCAGGTTGGGTCACATCTCCCTCTTCTGTGTTTCCATATTGCTTCTATTTCTGTTCAATTTTCCAAGTGATCTTGGTACCATGTCAGGCATTGCTTTAGACAAGGGCACAGGTAAAATATTTTTTAACTGAAGAAACTGATGCTTCATTTGTGATTTATGAAAATGTCTGGATATAGCCACACACCTCTATCCAAGTTGTTCTCATACTTCACTTCTTTGTTATTGTTTGGTATGACATTTAGACTCAAATCACAAACTTAGTGCAGAATCCTGGCATGTAATGAATAGAGTGAGACAGACTAATGAAAGGAAATAGTGGGAGCTCGTCGTACTGCAGATTAGTCGTACTGGAGATTGCATTTCTCTATTTACAGGCATTAAAATAAAAAATTAAAACAACTTGCCTGCTGAACAAACTTGTTTGGAGGCCATAGTCAACTGGTTGACCATATGAATCCACTGACTTGTGACTTAAAATATGTAGTACCATTTAAAGCATTCTTCGGTTAGGAGGCGGGGAATATCCTGCAATTCTTTTTTAAACAATACCCGTTCTCTTTACCATCTGTCTAATTGAGGACCACTCGTATTCTGCTTTTGAATCTAGTGCTAAATAATAATCAAGTTGATAGCATCATGTGGCTTTAGTTACTGACCATTGCTAACAGTTTCATTTTTGCCAGCAGAAAATGTTAATTTTGCTGAGTTTTAGCAAAACTACATTGTGCACCATTGTGTTATTAGAGAAATGATGAAACAACTTGTATGTAGCTCTCAAATGACCCATATTACAATGTCTAGTACTTGGGCAAGAATTCTGTTTTCTCATTTATTATTCAGTTGTTCATTCATCCATTTAATAAATATTTAAATGTATGCAAAAGTGAGTTAGTGGTTTCTTTTCTCTGAAGATACTTAAAACTTAGCATTGGGAGTGAGAAACCCTAGCACTGGTATTCAAATGGCGAATGTCGCTGAGATGGGCTTAATGAAGCCTCGGAGGATCAGCTGGACTGCTGGCGAACGCCTCATTTCCTATGGATTTCTTCCCTTTCAAGCTGAGCAGAGCTTCAACAGTTCTCACAACAATTATCACCCACTTGTTCTGTAGGTCTCAAGTTTTTTTGCATTAGTCAGGTTGAAGGATTCATGGTATTAATCACGACTGAAGTTGTTATTTATCACCTGCTGGGTGAGAAATAATAATTTTGGCACGAGTGGGGCAGCAGGCCAGAGGTACCAAATTAAGTAAAACATCTAAACACTAGCAAGGATCATTTCTCTGATTAATGAATTGTTACAAAGAAAAAGTGCTACTCATTATCTGGTCTTACCAATACAAAGTGGGACATGTAAGAAAAAAAAGTACAGCTTTCTCAGACCAATTTTTCTATTTATTTCAGTCCTTTCTCTTTCTGATTCTCTCTGTAGAGATTTATGCTACAGTCAAATTTTTAGGACTTTTTGCCGTTGTTACCAAGCAACAGAAATGGAGAAATCAAGTAATCAAGTATTTTGATATTATATCAGAAAATATTTCTGACTATTGAAACAATGATTTTGTGATCCTTAAATTGTGATTTTGAAGTAGGCTAGGTAAATTACCTTTAAAATGTTCAATCACCTCCTCATATATATATATATATATATTCATTAAAAAATTTTACTCAAAAGTATCAATGTATCTTTTTCTACTTTGAACTGAATATAATTGCTGAATGGCTTATTTTTAAAAGGGTCTTCTACTTTTGTTCTGTTCTTGTTTTTTGTTCTTTGACAATTCCAAATAAGAAAAGCTCACTTTCACTCTGACTTCTAGAGTAGAAGTTTTTACCTTTCATAATGTTATCTAAGAACTTCCATTTCCAGTCATGATGGGAGTAACAAGGACTGGATTGATTCACTTGCTTTAAACTAAAAAAAACCAGACAAAATACATGGAAGAATGATTTCACACATGGAACAACAGTTCACTACAATGATGCCTGTGTGAAGGGAAACAAAGTGATCCTTCCAACTGCTCCAGCTTCTGCTTAGGATTTTCAGGCTGCAGCCCAGGGAAGGGGGACTCAACAGTTCCTGAGTTTAGAATCCCCAAAGCCAGAGTACTGGAGAGAAGCATTCTCTCCAGAGAGAATTCTGGAGATCTGTAGAAGATTTTTGTCTTCAACCGAGTATTGATCATCACATGCTCAGGGAGAAGCTGCCAGGGACTGGGGAAAGAACTGTTGGAAAAGCAAGCAGAAAAATCTTTAGAGCTCATCAGACTGGAAATAGTTTATGTTCATTAGTCAGAGTGGAAAGACCATCTACTCAATACACATGGCGTCAAATAGAGTTTTCACTAGGGTATTCCTCAGTATCCGGGCCAAATTAGACCTAGAATAGTGACTGTTTGGACCCACTTACCAGCTTCAACAAGCCTCAAATGGATTAATTCCAGGCAACTTAACATCATAGAACAAAAATTAAAGAACATAATAAAAGTTTCTGGACTCGATTCCAATAGTGTAAAATTCACAAAGTCTAGCATCCAAGAAAAAAATAGCCAGGTGTGCAAAGAAACATGAGGAGAAAAATCAATTGGGAGAAATCAATTGGTAGACCCAGAATTGATGCATGTGACAGAACTAGTAGATAAGAATGTAAAGCAGCTATCATGAATCCATTTGTTTGAAAAGTAGACAAGAGAATGCTAACTAAAACAAGCATTATTCCAGATGTACAACTGATATTAGGACTTTGAAAGTGGGCCAAAGGAATGAACAAATGCAAATAATTAGTATTATTAGTAGGGCTGACTTTTCAGAAGATGATTTCAATAAGTATAGAAGGTCTTGCAAAAATTTTTTTATTTGTAGTTTTAAATAATAGGAAAATAAAATAATCCTTAATGGCAAACTACTGCTGAGCTTTATAATATTATGCTATATTAGACATCATATGATATTATATATATATACATATTTATATACATATATATACACATATACACACATGGGAATAAACAAAAGTACAGGTCTATGTCCTTTTCATTTGGTATGTTGTCAAAGCTTTACAATATATTTAATAATTATTATTGTTAATGACATATTTCTGCTTCAAGTGATTTTCTAATAGAAGTCGGTGAACATCATCTCTGTACACTTAATCAGAAAATAATGTGTCAAATGAAAGATGACTTGTAAAATAGTTTAAGAAAAAAAAGTTACTTTAAGCTCCTTCTTTGAGATTGATTAATAATATATATAGTAAAGTAGCTAAAAAATTTAAAATATATCAAATCAGGTTGAAAGCACTCAGTAGAGGAGTAGTCTGTTTGTTTTTGGCCTCCTATTATAAGGCCAGAATAGAAATTCCAAATATGTAAGCCATCCATTGACAAAACTAAGCCAAAAAAGAATCTAATGCAAACAAATATTTACTGAACATCTTTTAGATTGCATTTGTTAGATGTTGAAGGGCATAGGATAATAGATGCAACCCCTGCTCTCAAGAAGTTACAATCAACATGGGTAGATAAGAACAAAGTGTGTAGAAAGTTTAAGGAGACTGCAAAAGGCAGTAATTTAAGAAGGGACTCAGGTCATAGTTAAGTATTCAAAAAATGGTAGTTTAACTGAAAATTTATTCAGATTTCATGGAATGAATGGTTGTACTTTCTTCATGGAGAAAATAAACTGAATTGCATTTTAAAAGGTAGGTTGACTTTGAATAGGGGAAGATTCAGGTTAGAATGTCACAATAAACAGTGCCCAAAATATTCTTGGACAGTAGTTACATCAATGTGTATGTCAGAAGGTTTCTGTGAAGTAGCTGTTCAAGATGAAGTTTTAAGTATGAATTTGGTCTAGATTACAAAAGGCTTTGAGGTCATTTAAGTAATTTTGACATTTGAGCAATACAGTTATCCTCCACATAATGATGTAATGGGAACTCTGAGCTTGGAGTTGAAATACTTAAGTTGGACTCCTGGCTCCAGTCGGCTGCTGTGTACGCATGTCTCAGGTGGTTCATTCCCTCTCTGAGTTCTAGCTTCCTCATTTACAAAATTAAATATTAATACCCGTTCTGTCCACCTCACAGACTTGGTGTGAAGATCAAATAAATAAATGTGAAAGTGCTTTGTAGATTATGAAGCACTCCACAAATCCAAAGTGTTCTTTTTACTGGGGAAAAAGAATGCTATGTGATTGAGTTGGCTGTTGAGCAAGATTGAACAGGAAAGGATGTGTAGCATGGCATCTGTAACTAGGAGACAAAAATGAAAGGGCATTTCATTAAATTCATGTCATGAGTACCTGGATTAGGAAAGTTACCAAGAAAAAGGAAATAAAGGGGTAGATCTGAGAATTTAGAAAGAAAAGCAAACAGGGCTGACAGCTAAATGAAAAAGTAGAGTCCAAGATCTTGAGCTGCATTGGCAGAAGGTATAGTTGGTAGAAAGGGACACTTATGAGAGGCTGACAGTTTGGAGGCCAGTTTTGTACATGCTGAATTGGACATGCAATTGCAAGTGTACAGTAGGTGGTTTTAAACAGGATTAATTTTCATAGTCTAATAATAAATCTCCCAAAGAATCTTCTGTGGTGTGAGATTTTTAATAATCATGTCCTTAGTATTTTTAGGGTTTAAAAAACCAAAAAGCCTGGGAATAGGAGAGGGGAAAACTGGGTGTAATTGCGCTGTGCCAATCTTGACAATGTTCATTTTACGACATGAGAATTGAACAGGATAAGATCCTATGGGACTGCTAGCCACATCTTCAAAACTCCTCAGCCAGGTGCCGTGATGTACATCCGTAATCCCAGCGACTCGGGAGGCTGAGGTGGGAGACTCAAAAATTCAAAGCCAGCCTCAGCAATTTAGCGAGGCACTTAGCAACTCAGTGAGATCCTGTCTGTAAATAAAATAAATAAAGGGCTGCGGATGTGGCTCAGTGGTTAAGCCCCCCTGAGTTCAATCCCTAGTACCAGAAACAAACAAAACAAAACTCTTCAAATGTAAATTCACAAAATCCATCATGTGGGCTGGGGACATAGCTCAGTTGGTAGAGTGCTTGCCTCATAAACACAAGGCCTTGGGTTCAAATCCCCAGCACCACACACACACAAAAATCTATCGTGCTAGCGTATGTATGTTCCATTTTCTCCCATCTTGTCATTAATTGAAAGAGTTGCAGATAATCAAAAGTGGCAAGAATTGATGGAAATTTTGTTAACTGCCTGTTATTTTCAATAGAGAGTATTCAATTTCTAGAAGTCTTGTTGAGTCACTACCAAGGCTTTCATGGCTTCATTTTTTTCTTGTTCCTATAAGCATGATTGGTCCTAAGTAGGATATGCTTTTGTTTTAGGACACATAGCTTTTTGTTTATAAATTAATTTTCAGGAATTATACTTTTTTATTAAGTTAGATATTTTTGGTCAGATCTTCAAAGTGCATGTTTGGAAACCTTTTTGTTTATGTCTGAATATGATTGGAGGTAGAAGATGAGAACTAAACCTCACATCCTCTCATCTCTGATAAAGGAAGTGAGGGGATATTTTTTGTTCATGTGAATTTTATAGGAAAATGAACATCCTGCCCTTCTGTCATGGAGAAAGGAAGGTGGGGGAATACTTTTGTTTCCATGTAAAATAGAAAAGTAAATCCATATGTTTCTGATGAATTTACACTTCACTCATCAAAAATCTGTGGTTTTTGTAAAAGCTATTTGATGTTTAAACAGATCCTTTTGGGACACTCCAAATTTCCTAGTCGTCGTCCTTCTGTCATTCCCGTTCCCTCCCCAATAAAGCAGGCTCCTAATGTAAGAGAAAAATATTGTGCTCCACCTGAATCGAATGTCTGAATTTTGGAGAGCTCTGAAAAGCAAAATATTGCTATTTTGGTATTTTAGAAATCATGTTTATTTCACTCTTTCCTTCTATGTGTGTTGTGTGTGTAAAGAAAATCTTATTGAAGGGTTCCTAAAACTTTATATTGATCTGTAGAAAGGCTGCCTTGTCATGTCATTTTGTAAGAATGACCATTCCCTCTTGCTATAGTAATAGCAAATCCCTAAAATGAATTATACCTGCTAGTTGCAGTTGTAACCTTTTCCGTTTACAACTGGTGATAAAAAATACAACTTACACTATGTTCTCTTCCAAAGGAACAAAATGCAGGTCATTTCTAAGGCATTTGGCACACCAGTCAACCAGGGACAACAAGGTATCCTTTGCTTTCCCCCTTTATCAAAATATATTCATTCTAGTTTTCAAATTGATGTTTTTGAGTCCTAAATCTCTACCCACACTAATTTCTGTGGGTCAGACTTTGACCCTGATTGGAACAAAATCTGGAGTCAGATATTCGCACCGGATTGCCTCCACCTCCCTGTGTGTCAGAAGCCATATTGCTGCAAATGCTTCACACACCTTGGAGTGCGGCTTGTGGAACTGATGAGGTGAGAGCGCAGCACAGCGGCGCGGGCCTGGTAATCACAGGACTGAGGAAACACATACATCATCTGCCACACAGGTTGGCATTTCAAGTAAAAAACCTTCACACTGTGTAAGATGTTGGACAAATGATGGCCATATGCATGTTTGTCTGGGTGCAGATGGCTCTGCGTTCTGAGAGAGGAGAAAGCTGAGCTCGGCTCTTTTTGCAGACAGTTTAATATTGGTGACACAGTTTATGTCCTCTGCAAAAACAATAATGGAGGGGAAGGTGACATAAATTATTTGCAAATCGTTTGACATATGCAGGGCATTGTCCTTGCAATAATCACCATCAGTCTGTCAGTTTAAGATATGAACCATGCCACTGCCATTTTATATCACTGTGTTAAGCTTTCACATGTTGTAATTTTACAGATTTGTTCTTTGGAGAACCACAGCAACACAAATCATATTGGATTATGTTTAGTCATGTACTGTATCATGCACATTGCCTAGATAAAAATAAAAACGTGCGTTCCATGGGATGGGGATCTCAAGGCAGTCTTCCATTTCATATCTTTGTGAGGCGGTAGTTAAATAAAACTTCCCATCCATACCATCAGTCAACTTTAGTTCATTTTTCAAGTTAGCGAGGTTATTCCAGAGAATGTTAACTTTCCTTTCTAGTGAGCTATATAGAATGTGTATAAGATTGAATTTGGTCCGCCATGAGGATATTTCTTAAGTACGTTTCCTAGTAAATTGTAGTTAGTATGCAAACATTCAGTGATACATCATAGCCATCTTTAAATTTTATATATGGTATTATTGGATTTCTTTCTCAACCTGAGAAAATGACTGTAAATGATGATTAAATAGTAGACTGTTTTGTCCCTGTTTCTATCGTATGAACATAATGCCATATGGCATGTTTTACTTATTAAGTACTTGATGCCAATTGATGTTGAAAACTGTGTTTTACAGTTTAACCATACATAGCAAATGTTGTAAATGTGTATAACTCGTTGCTCTATTGAATATATTTGGACCAATTGGTAAGTGGCCCTTAGAGTTTCTCACTTTCCCAGCATTTCCAAGAAAACTGTAAATTCTAAAATTGGACATTCAGAAATTGAGTACAGAAATTTCAGAAAAGAAATATGATTTGTTTTCATTTGAAAAAGTTACTTTGATTCAGTAATATCAACAAAGCTGCATCTACCTCTTCTCATTATATGATCCTTAAAACAAAGATTTGTTATATTTCCATCTTTGAAATAATGTTTGTTTTTATTGAAGGTAGCCATTATCATTATGCTATCTTATATCTATATGATAAGTAACAGGGATGAAAGTATTTAAAAATAAATTGTTTTAATCTGTCTTAAATGATACACTTAAAAGATACATCAGGGTATTTGATATTAGGTTCAGATGATTTCAGAAGATCTTTACATTAGCATTAAATTTGAATATGCTTAAAACTCAGGAAAAATGTAAATAAATAGAAATTCAACTTTGATGGAAATGCAAATAAAGTAAATATATTTATAGGACCACTGTAAAGATGGATTTATTTTTTGCTGTCTTCCAACAAATTTAACTATTCTATCTATTTTGGGAGTTGTTGCCTGTATGTTGATAGGAACACTATATCTCCATGTCTAACTTCCCGTTGAACCTGTTCAACTATATGTCCCATAAAAATTTCAAATTCTGCATGTCCTTTCTAAACTGCAGTTCTTACAGTATTTGCCCCAACTCAGTTATATCACCATGTAGTCCCTTGCTCCTTGATGTTTCCTTACAAAATTTTATGCTAATTTGTTATAAAGTACACCACTACATATATGTAATACATACTATTATAACAAATTATTTTAGTTATTATCTACACAATTAGAGTTCTGGGTCTTTGAGACCATGTCAGGTACACAGATGCTCAGTAAATATTTGTTGAATTGAATTGAATCATCTTTGTTTCCCTTTCCTTCCTCATCTCAATATCTAGTACTATCAATTATTCTTCTGAATCATCTCTACAATGTGTTCCCTTGTCTTCCTTCTTTTCCCTGGTTTCAGACCCTCACCCTCCTTCTGTTATTCATTGTTAACTATTCCTTCCATAATAAGTTCCCTGTTTCTGCCCTCTGCTCCAGTTGGGTTCATGTGTCATACTGGTTCATGTGATGCTTTCTTCTTCCTACTTTGGAGACCTTTTGGTCTTCATATATGTTCCCATATACTTATTTACTTATTTATTTCTTACTTAATAGAATGTATCAAATATCTTATTGTTAACCTCATTATGGCTTTTCTTTTGGCATAGATTTAGTTTTAGATGTAATTTTAAAAAAAATTTATTTTTTACGGACTGCATTTTGATTCATTGAACACAAATGGGGTTCATCATTTTGTTTCTATGGTTGTACACGATGTAGATTCATACCTTCCGTGTAATTCTTTACGTTGAGGTGTTGCCTTCATAAACTTGTCTGACCTTTCATGTATTTGACATCCATTTTTAGCTCACATGTCCAGATCTAGACTTCTCTTATTCTTACAACTATTTGCATGTAGTAAATACTTTAAAAAACCTTTTTATTATGAAAAATTTTAAGCATACAAAAAGGAAATAGTATAATGAGGAATAGTATATAGAGGAAATAGTATAATGAGCTCCTTGTATCCATTACCTGCTTTAACCAATATGACCTGTGGACTATCTTATTTCATCTGAACATTCTTTCCCCTGTGCTTTATCAGGTACTGGACAGCACACAGCAACTTCAAATATAGGAGCTAGGGAGATAGCTCAGTTGGTAGTGTGCTTGCCTTGTAAGCACAAGGCCCTGGGTTCGATCCCCAGCGCCCAAAAACAAAACAAAACAAAAAAAAAAAAAACTTCAAATGTAATATGTATTTCTAAGGGATAAGAAACTTTAAATATTATTATAACACTTAGCAAACCATTTTACCGCCCTCTAATAATCAGTCAACATTCAAAAGATTCCTAAGTTGTCTCATAAATTTTTTTTAAAATTAAGTTTGTTCAAATAAAGATCCAAACTAGGCTCCACAAGTTACTGTCAGGTGGATTTGTCTCTAAGTCTTATCTACACAGACTCTAGAGAACTCCTCTTTCTCTCTCCCTTTTTCTCTTGGCAGTCAGTCATTGAAAAAAAAACAGACGTTTGTCCTGTAGATTCTTCTGCAGTCTGAATTTGCTAAAGGTGTCTTCTTTTCATTTATTCACCAGTTTTCAAATGAATTGGTTCCCTAACACCCTTCAAAGGTGATTATGAGTGTTTTTTTCATAGTATTATTGTGAATGCATAGATTGTTTAAAATGTTAGTTCAATCCTTGTATTTCTCATATTTATTGATGCCCAAATTGTCCTCTCTTTGGTCAGTGAGAACTTCTTCAGTTTGCTTTTCACTTCTTCTGAGTGCTTTTCACTGGGGTACTATTTGGTAGCTTTTCTATGATCTGTCTTACACATTTATTTGCCTACACTGGAATCAGCTATATCTCTTAAAAGTCTGGATCTTTTTAATGGAAAATATTATTTAGCTATCACAGTTCAGATACTCATTGCTACTGAAATTGATCATTGTTTCTAGGAGCATGAATGTATTTGTATATGTAAATTAAATTGAGGCACATTTAGAGAACTCTAGTTTGTGTTCCTGTCTTGAATATACCATGTTTCCTTAGGTGTTTAGGTTTTTTTCCCATTCTTCTGCACTCCATTGCAGAACATACAGTGCTTCAGTGAAAAGTTGTATCTGTGTGTGTGTAATTGTTTTGGAGGAAAAAAACCAAAAAAACAAAACGAAACAAACAAACAAACAAACAAAAAAACTGTCCTTGAACTCCCAGGCTCAAACAATCCTCCTGCCTCAAACTCCCAAATAATTTGGGGTTACAGTTGTGTGTCACTGAGCCCAGTTTTGCTTTTGTTTCAGCACTGGGGATCAAACCCAAGGCCTTAAACACACTAGGCAAGAACTCTTCATGTATATTTTCCCCATATTTTTGCATATATATCTTTGGGTTATGTTCCTAGAAGTGAAATAAATGGGTTACAGGGTAAATGCATGTGTGATTTTATTAACAAATTCCCTATGAATAGTCCCATACTGCATAGCTACTAGTAATATGTGAGAGTGTTGCCTGTCTCCCCAAAGTCTCACCAACAAAGTATGTTTTCTAAATTTTTTATTTTAACTAATAGGTAAGAAATAGTATCTTAGTCCAGTTTTAAAATCAACTTTATTGATATATAATTTATATAGAGTAAATGTAAATTTTAAGTATATATTATTCAGGTTTGGAAAAATGTGTATAACTCTGTCACTCTTACCCAAATCAACAGAGCCTTCCAATTATCTCCAAAAGTCCTCCATGACTCTTTGCAGTCAATCCTCACCCATCACTTCTGAACTCAAGTAGCCACTAATCTGCTTTTTATCATTATAGATTAATTTTTCTCTTGTAGAATTTCATATAAATGGACTCATAACTAAATGCACTCCTTTGTATCTGACTTCTTTCACTTAACATTATGTTTTTGAATCAACCCATGTTTATTCACATATCAATTGTTCATTCCTTTATAAACTATATGGATATGCTATAGTCTATCCATCCACTCATAGATTGACATTTGTGTTGCTTCAAATTTTGGGCTATTTTGAGAAAAATATGTTATGAACATTCATGTATGAGTTTTCATGTGGACATATTCTCATTTGAGAAAACACCTAGGATTAGAATTGCTCATTCATATGGTTAATGTATGTCTAACTTTATGAATAACTAAAAAAAAATTTCCAAAGTGGTTGCACCATATGGCATTCCTATGACAACATATGAGCTTTGCAATTGCTGCACTTTACTATCAGATTTTGGCAACCATTTAAAATTTAGCTCTAATAGCTAAATAATAATGGTGCATGAGTTCTGGAGTCTCACTATGCTTTCATTTTGCATTTTCTGATGACAGTGATACTGGGTGTCTTTAATGGGCTTATTGGCTAATTATATGTCTTCTTCTGTGAAGTGTTTTTTTAAATTTTTTGCCTAGGTTCGGTTGGATTCTAAGAGTTCATTTTTTAGAGACAATGTCAAGACATAAGTTCTTGTCTGTGTTTTGAATACTTTGAAAGCTGTGACTTGCCTTTTCATACTATAAAAATTGTATTCAAAATATCAAAAATTATGTTTTAATGAAATTCAGTTTATTTATTTATTTATTTAATTTAATTTTTTTTTTTTTTTTTTTTTTTTTTGCAGTGCTGGAGATCAAACCCAGGGCCTTGTGCTTGCAAGCAAGACAAGCACTCTACCAACTGAGCTATCTCCCCAGCCCTCAGTTTATCTTTTCTAAGTTCATGGTTTCTGTGTCCTATTTAAAATCTTCCCCTACTCAAAGTTCACAAAGTTTTTATTTATTGATTTCTTTTGGAAGTTGTCGAGTCTTGGATTTTACACTTATTTTTGTGTACAGTGTGATGGTATTCATGTTGTTATGGATTGTAGAGTGTGTGTATGTTATGCACCCATGCATGCTTGCACAAGCTTTCTTAATTTTGTTGGGGTTTATTGGACATCTAATATCTCCGGATTTATCATTTTCTCAAGTTTGGAAAAATGTCAGATATGTTGTTTTTCAAATAATGATTTTTGTTTTCCCTTTTTTTTTTTCCCTTCTTGGGGGTCAAAATACATGTATGTTGAATTTTTTGATATTTAAGTCAACATCCTGTTAATTTTTTCCTCAGTTTTCTTTTTATACCCCAATGTGGGTAGCTTCTATTTCTGTGTCTTTGAGTTTACTAATTTCCTGTTAATTCCATTCAGCAAATCAATTTTTTTACTAATCTCATTCAGTGAATTAATACTTCAGGTATTATAGTTTTAAGCTGTAGAAGTTTTCCTGGTCCTTTTGAAAAATAGCTTTACTATTCTTCTTCATCACTTTCATAGTTTTAATCTTTTTGAACCTTTTTGTAAGACCTGCTTTTTAAAATCATTCTCTGAAAGATGGTGAAATGAGACAGACATCATTATACATTGTGCAAACGAAAAGTTGTATCCCATTTGTGTACATTGAATCAAAATGCAGTCTGTAAAAATAAAAATTTTAAATTTTGTAGATGTTTGAATATAATTGTATCAATATTTTAACTCTTCCGACATATCTCTGTAGATTACACATTTTATGAAAAATGTTGAATATAACATCTTAACTAGTGCTTTTATTGAAATGAAGAAAAAAATTTATGGAATCTATGACAAAAAAAATTCTCTGCTAATTTCATCATCTCTGTCATTAGTGGTCTTGTTTCTAGTGGCTGTTTATTTTCTGTATTCTTTACATCTCTTGCAAATTTTGACAGAATGTTGAATATTTTGAATGTTGCATTATTAAGTGTGTGGATTTTATTGCCAATCTCTAAGGAGTTTTAAATTTTGATTTGGCACAAAGTTAAGTGAATGAGGATCAGCTTGATCCTTTTGAGGTTTATTTTTAAGCTTGCTTAGGGAAGTTCCAGAGATAGTCTTAACCTTAGGGCTAGTATGTGACTTAAAAATTGTGACCCTTTGGAGGTTTTACTGAATTGCCTAGGGTTTCAAATTCTATGGTTAGATTTGAATCTCTTAGCTCTTTTGAAGCTCTAAAATTGTGCTTACAACTCCCCATTAGTTCTTTGCTTGGTCTTGCCTTTTTTACCCTCCTCATGTGTACTTAGTAAAGACTCAGGGGAATCCCTGGGAAATTTTCAAAACTCTTCTGCACAACTCTTGCCTCTTAAGGATAGTGGACCACCAATTCTTGCTTCCTTACCTCTCTGACCTCTGGTCTTTGTCTTTTTAACCTGGTGAAACCACTCTGCTCTGCTTGGCTCCCTGTCCTTGTGATTCACTCCTTGATGTGTCTCCAGGCAACAGTGGCTCCCCTCACTGCTTCCTGTCTCCCCAGGATCATATTCACATGATACTGGAGTGACAGTGTCTGAAAACAGTTGATTCATATTTTTATTCACTTTTCTAGTTGTTTATGGTGGGAGGACACTTCTTAGGGTCAGAAACAGGAAATTCTTCTCTCATTTACTTTTAACTTTCACTTCTCTTAGTATGAGTGAGTTTGAACACTTTTTCATATGGTTAAGGGCGATTTGCCTTTCTTTTGGAAGCCCATTCATCTATCATGTTTTTGGACATTTCTCCCCAACCCCTCTATTTATACCCACGTTGACGTGTGTAATTTAAAATCACACACACACACGCTTAAACATATGCTTAAAATGAGGATTATTAACCCTTTATTGAATAAGTTGCTAATTTCTCCCTATGTTCTTATTCATATCTTTATTTTCTGATGGTATTGTTTACTATGGGAAATCTTGCTCAAAGATACATAATTTGGTAAACATATATAGTTTACCAAACCTACCCATGTTATGGAGGACTCCATCCATGTTTTCCTCTAGTGTTTGTATATCTTTATTTTTTGATATTATAAAATCTCTTATCTATTTGGAAATTACTCTGGTGTATGGTATGAAGAATGTACTCAGTTTTATATTTTTTACATATTACTGTCCAGTTATCTCAATACTACCTTATTAAAAGTCTTATGTTTCCCTCAGAGATTTGAAATGCTATCTTCCTTCATTTTATACTAAATTTACATGTGCAATTGAGTCTACTTCTGAATTTTCAATATTGTTTAATTGTCCTGTTGTGCACCACAACTGCACTGTTTTGATATTTGAGGCTTTTTGCTACTTGTTATTTAGTGGAACTAGCTACCTCAACATTGTTTTTTGTTTCTCTGGCTATTTTGGTTTGTTTTTCTCTCAAATGAACTTCATAATCAACTTATTTAACTCTAGACATGAATGAAGAATGGGTAGGAGGCACTTACTATTCAGAGGGTAAAGATCTATAGAGAAAGTTCCATTTCAGGAGTATTTTGAAGGTTAATTTTTCTGAAGCAGGTGTTGCATGGAGGGGTAATTGGGATAAAGGTCATTTGGGAAGTTGGAACCTGACTGAGACATTAACCTTGATGGTTCAGCAACCTAGTAAGAAAAATGCAGAGAGCAGAAATTCAAAAATAACAACAAAAGAAATGATGATATATCTTATTCTTTTTGTAATAATCTGATTTTATGTACCCCCTTGCAATTCTTAGTGAGAGGAGTTTTGTCCTAACTTTGGCATTTCTTGTCACATGAAAGAACAACATTTTCTGCTGACCTTTTATACAAGAAAAGACCCACCTGGCCCAGTCTTAGGTATGTGTACTGAATGACTAGTCACTAGCAGTGATGCCTGCTGTAACCATCTGCTTGGGGTGGAGGTGGAGGAGGGGGTGGCCCTGGGAGAATCATGATGCTGTAGTAAAAATTCAACCTTTGGGATTTATTTGATCTGGGTTCAAATCTTAGCCTCACTGCTTCATAGTCATGTGACCTTGGGGAAGTCAATTTCCTTATTTATAAAATGAGCATACAAATGCTTACATTATAGGTGCTGAGTGGTTAAACGTGGAGTGTGTGGCAGTCTCTCCCTTCTCATCCTTGTCTCTTATGAAAACATCAGTGTTGTCTTTCTCTGGTGTTTCTCTGTAGTATGCCAGCAAATATATTCAGGGGTCACTGCTGTGATCCTGGTTTTATCATCATTGAATTTCTAAAGAAACACATATTTAATTTATATCTCATTCTTTTTAGAGTTAGTATGTAAAACAGAATGTGTTTGTCTTTTTGATAGAATGGTGTTAGAAACAAGATGTGGAGAAGTAGAGTGGTAGGCAAGCCTTCTCCTTTTGTGGATGAGTTTCCTTGAGGACTTGAATAGGTCCAGGGATATCTGTGACTCTCCTCCTGCAGATGCACTGGAATCCTTTCTGGGTGCAAAGAAAACCAGGACACTATTTCAAAGGTCTTAGAGCTGGAGCCTAAAGCCAAGCTAGGGATTGACTTCAGTTTCTCAGATTCAAATTATAGAGATTCAAAAAAAAATTTCCCCTTCAAATCTGATCTGATGAAACCCAAGCTAAAAGACAGTTGACACATTCTAGTACTACAGATAATATGTGAACTCTTCCAAAAAAATAAACCTATTGGAATCACTACTGGGCACCCACTGTAAGTCAACACTGCCAAGCTGCAGGGACGTAAAAAGCAATGCAGGGTAAGTTCTTGTGCTTAACAACTTCCAAATAAATATGGGGAGACTAAAGCATATAATAAAGAGATTAAGTTTCAGGTTCTTATTTGAAATCAGTTTTTGATTTCTTGTTGCCTGATGGGAAATAATAGAATTCTGCATATACTGAAAACCCTCAGCATACTCAAGAAATATAGCTGATGATCAAATAATTTCCTTGTCCTCAGATATCCCATGCATATGGAAATGGATACATGAGAATCTTTAATATTGAGTCACCTTGATATTTTTGCTATAAATTAATTTTTTAATTTAAACAAGTGTTTAATTGGAGGTGTTCTGTGATTTTTACAGGTACCTATTTATGAAAAGATAAATATAGGTTCTGCAGTAGCCCTAAATATTTATAATCTTATTGTTGACTTTAAAAAATAACTTTTTCAGATCGGGGAATATTCAGTGGCTTTCTGTGATGTACCCTTTGGTAAGGAGTGACACCCTCAAATGCATTTTTTAAAAAATATTTTTCATCAATTGTTTTTATAACTTCGCTTTATTTATTTATTTACTTTATATGGTGCTGAGGATCGAAACCAGTCCCTCACATGTGCAGTCCCTCACTCGTGCTAGGCAAGTGCTCTACCACTGAACCACAACCCCAGCCCTCAAATGCAGACATATCAAAGCCCAGATTCTACAAACAAATATGACCACCCAAATTTTCCCCATTTCTAAGCCTAAGGGTCACATTGGTGATCTCTTTTTTCCCTGTTTTAAGAATAATGGAGGCTACACTGATAAGTGAAGTCTTATTAGAGATGCAACGGAAGTAACTTTCTTCCTATTTTACCCAGGCTACTAAAAAATGTCAAGTCTTATGATTTTATGTTCCATTAACTCCAGGGAATATAACAAAGGTAAAAGCATAACCACGACAAGCAATGTCCTTCTATTTTAAGCAAGAACAAGATTATCACTGGGGCTTTTCCTCTGTACTCGATCTTTCGCTCTTGGTCTAAGCAATCATGGTCTGCAGTGGCAGTGGACAGAAAAAATAGCTCAAATTTAGTTTCTGATCTGTAGATTCAAGTGTAGTCTTCTTTTGCAGTGGTGAGCTAATAGAGGAACAAGATTATAAGATGCCTAGTTAAATTTGAATTTCAGATAAAGAATTCACATGTTTTATGTCCCAGATATTATATGGAATGTACTGATACCAAAATTCAAATTTTACTGATGTTCTATACAATTTCATTATAATTTTTTTCTTTAAAAATTTTATTGTGAATGGATCAATTATGTAAATTTATAGGGGGAAATGATGTTAAGATATAAAAAGTAGAATGATCAAATCAAACTAGTTAACATATCTCGTAACCTCAAATACTTATTTTTATGGTGAAAACACTTGAGCTTTTCTATGATTGCAATTTTGAAATACACATTATTATTAACCAGAGTCACCATGCTGTGCAATAGATATCAAAAAAGCTTATTCCTTCTGTTTAACTGAAGATGTTCTTAATTTTTATTTGATAGATCTGGCAACCCTAGTTGTTGGGCTTTATGGAATCTTTTTTTACACTATTCATTATTTACATACCTATGAAATTTAGCACAGAAGTATTTCTAAAGTAAGCTCAGACCTGTGTGTTTATTTATTTAATTTTTATAAACATCGGTCTGTAAATATTGATCAGAGTCCTTGGTGCATCTTATCTATTGGGCATTAGAACCTTTAGAATATTAAATAAAATAAAATATTCTGTGAATGAAAACACCCTCAGATTCCCTGCCTTTCTCTCACCCCAGGTCACAAGAAGTTAATCTCACAGCTTCTTTTGGTTGTCTGGCTCATCATGAGACTGGTTATTCCATTTTACCTCCAACAGGTCACAATAAGAACAAAATTTCAAGCTGAAGTTTAATATTTGACTTTTGTTAAATATTTCAACAACTCCTGATTTTTCAGGCTCAAAGGTTTCTTTTATTGCGGTTTGATGTTTTTGCATCTGTCTCCTTCATAGGAATTAAATCCACTCACACAAAGATTCAGTTTGAAACTTGTAATAAAGAGTTCTCTCTCTTAGGTCTGGGTAGTCAGGGCCACCAGCAATGGTATTGTTCTATGTTGCTCCCATTGTAATGAGCGTACAATCCAAATTGTTAGATCTAGCGCAAGTTTAATTGAAAGAAACATTTCAGCACTAAGATCTATTATTCAGTAAATTGAAGGGGAAATAAAAAAAATAACATTGTTGTGTGTTTAGGGTTCACAAGTATGCCAGATGGACAAATATATTGGCTCATAATTTATTTTGAAAAAGGTCTTGTAATATAAAATGTTGAATAATGAAAAGAGGTTGATATTTATGAATTGGGCTGACATCTTCTCTAGAGAACTACCCCCTTTTCTAAATAAGGGTCTCATCTACAAGTGGCCAAACCTTAAGCACATGGCTAAACAGAAGTGATGGAGGGAACATAGCCCACCCCTGGGCGAGCTTCCGCATAGGAGCCTGTGCACCATCTCATGAGAGCATGGGTGTTTTCATGAATGCCTCTGATTTAGTGATGGCTTCTTTCTCTGCAAGAACTTCACAGAATTCTTCTAAGAAGTCACTATAGACTATAGTAAGCTGATTTTGGTTTGAACCAAATTGCTGGCAACCTTTAATAAGTTGTAAACATGATTTTTATAATTGTCCGAGTCCAGAATATGGAACTTTTTGTTTTTTTTCTGTCAAAGAAACTTCTTTTGGTCTTCTATATCACTTAGAAAGGAGTCCTTCCACTTCTAGACATTTCGGGCTGTCAATATCACCATATAGTTACCAACATCTGTCATTCATTGATTTATGATTTTTCTGTGTTTTGCTGAAGGTTATAGCAAGCAGCGAAATGACCAAAGAGTAAGGAATCTAATTTGACTTAGACTAATAAAAATCTTATCCTTATCCTAAACCTTTGGAGTTTTGGATTTGGTTTGTGAAACATACGTGTTTATGGTTTGAATTAATTGATCACTTACTTAGAATACATTCACTTATTATAAAC
This sequence comes from Sciurus vulgaris, assembly GCF_902686455.1. Taxonomy (NCBI): domain Eukaryota; kingdom Metazoa; phylum Chordata; class Mammalia; order Rodentia; family Sciuridae; genus Sciurus; species Sciurus vulgaris. Next base: position 129,945,638 of record NC_136463.1, read on the forward strand.
TATTAAAATGCAAGAGCATTTTAGAAGCATCTCTGCACCATATTCATTAAGCTGCATATGTTGTCCACATGCTGGTGACTTATGTCAATCCCAGGAAAAGGCATTTTCCTTCCCAGAACTTGTAGTGATTCCTAGGATGCTGAAGTTCCATAATTTTATTGATTCTGACTTAAAGTATTTCAAATGTGATCAAACTAAAAATTGGCAAAACAATATCTTCTCTAGATAGGTTTTAAAACTTTCCCTGTTCAATGTCCTTGGAGATGCTATCTAAATAATGACAGTGGTGGATGTGAAACTCGTTATTTAAATGACAAGCAGGTGAAAGTCACACCTTTGTAGGGGGGATGGCCCTGTAGCAGCAAGTCCTGGATAAGTTAAAGCCAGAATGGGAAGACCGTCCTCCAGCTGTTACCGGTGGTGAGGAGGAAGAGGGGGTAGAAAAGGCATTTGGAGGGAGAGAGGAAGAGGATTCGAGGGCAGCAGGAGCTGTAACCACCATGTGGTCACTCCCTTGAATGGCTGTGCAACTTCCCTGATGATTTTTGAGAGGAAGACCTCAAAGAGGAATGGACTATATCCTGGAAGTAGAGACTAGGGAAACAATAGGGGGCAGTTTTGAATGAAGGTTTTGCATAAGCCCTTGGAATGCTGAGCTGGCCACAGTCAAATGTTAATGTTACTTGAATTTTTCGGTCTCCACAATCGAAGCTGGTGAGGTCGGGGGTTAGCCCCTGCTACCATGGGACCTCCCATTTCAGTGAACATCGGTGCTTTTCATCAGTGCCACCCTTCAATGGGATTAAAGCTCTCTGGGGTACTGCCAAGTGGTATGTGCAAAATCCACTTCTGGCTAGGTGAGACCCCCTTTAGCAATTCATACTATTGGCCCTAGGAACTTCCAGCCTATGCTTTTTTAGAATGGTGTTTCATAAACTTGCCAAAGCATAAGAAACACTGGAGATGTTTGTTAAAATACAAATTCTCAGACTGTCTCTTGGAGAGAGTGATTCAGGAGATTGGTAGGAGAGTGAGGTGGGGCCGTGATCAAGTAGGGTGAGGCATGGGGATGTGTGTATTTAACAAACACCTCAGGGAATTCTTCGGCTGGCCAAGTTTAAGTGCATTTCCTTTAGAAGGGGTTCATGTATAAATGCTTAGTTGGATGAATTTCGGCTAGAATTCAGTTGCTAGAATTTGATGAACAATATCATGTTACCCTATTCTATTGCCTACCTTAAATTTGTAGACATTGGTACATTTTCCCTTTGATCTCTTATTGGTTAGGAAGCCAAACTCTTTTTTAGTCTTTCTGCCTGTGAAACTACTTCCCCATGTAATCATTTTAGTTGCTTTTTGTTTAAGTTTCTGGCATGTGTGGCTATTGAGAGTGAGGACCAGAACTGGAATGACAACGCTGTTTCCCAGATTTGGATGTAAGTCGTGCACAGGAGGGTGAGCGAAGTCTTCCCCTCTCTTCCCTATCACTCAGAATTCATCTCTCCTTCTCTGCTTTCTAACCACACACAAGGGCCTCAAGACTCATGGACTCCTGTTGAGCCTTTGTTATTTTTCCTTCTGGGACAACAAATCCTCTTATTCCATCCACATCCAGCTAACGTCCACCACTTTTTTTTTTTTTTAAGTGACTTGAACTTTCCATTCGTCCTATGTGTTCTTTTTCTATAACGCATCATGTGGAGAGGGAATTCATACATAGGACAGAATTCACCAGATTCCATCAGTTTATGGATGAAATTTATTTAATCCAATTTTTTAAATTCCTTCACCCTATTACACTATAAGCTTTGCATTTCCAACAGCAAACACAGTGTTTGGTATGTGGTCTGTGCTCAATGTATATTTATTGAAAGAAACAATGTTTATTTGTCATATTTTTAAATGTCTTCCAACATTTAAGTGCTTCTTAGGTTGCAGAAACATGGCAGGGGCACGCCTGTGGAGAATGCCCTTGAAATCTGACAGAACTAAAAGTCCACATCCTGGAGTCTCATAGATACACTTCTCATGACTACTCCTAAATGCTGACACTCATTTCTCAATTTTATATCAAATCACAATTGTGAGAGGTCCTTCTGCTGTCCTGTCCCTGTCAGTATTTCACATCTTGGATTTCTTGGCATCACCTATAATCTGGGAGCTTTCTCTTGTGCTCTCTTGCAGGATACTTATGGCCCAAATTCTGATCTCTGGGGAAACCCACTTCTGGACCCAGAAAGATAATCTATTGGTTTTTAATTTTTATGCTTCATACATTTCCCTCCTTGATAAAAAAAAAAAAAAAAAAAAAAAAAAAAAAAAAAAAAAAAAACCAAAAAAACAACAACAAAAAAAAAACCAAAAAAAAAAAAAAAATCAGGTTTTTAAGAACAGAATTCTTAAATTCATTAATAGCATTTGGATATGAATGATTACAATAGAACATATTTTGGTGGTTTGGAATGGGAAGAAAGAATATACAAATGTAAGGATTGGGATTGTTATTTTAGGAACTGCACCTTAGAAAGAAAGAAGTACTTTTAGAATGTGCATGAAAGAATCTATTAAGAACATATATCTACCAGCTTAAAGTTCTTACAAAGGCCCATTAGACTATTTGGTCTGACCCCTGATACTTCTCTGTTTACATTTCCTAGCATCTTCCCCTCACTCATTCAGTTCTAGCCTCTGTGAAATTTCTTAGTCACTCAACCTGGTTTCACTTTCCCACTTCTTTTCCTTCAATCTCTGCTCGCTTATCATCTTCTCAGTGAGTTACATCTTGGCCACCTGACTTTTTAAGAAAATCACCTCCCCATTCTATCAGATGCTATGTAGCTTGCTCTCAGGCTTCATGTTTCTCTAAAGCACGGGTCACCTTCTGATACACTGTTCATTTATCTGTGTGTTTTGTCTGTCTCCTCTGCCAGAAGGTAAACTCCATGAAGGTGAAGTCTTTTGTCTTTTCCCCTGCTGTACCTTTAGCACATAGGCCAATGTTTGGCAATAGACTAGAAGGTCAGTTAATAATACTCATTGATCAATAATGAATTAAGTTCTATTCTTCAGTATTTGTAAAATCTACATTATTATAAAAAATGGAATAGAACTTAGCTATGGAAGAATAAAAATGTTACAGAATCATTGCCTTACTAAACTACTGAGTTTTAGATTATTATTGAGATTTTAAAATCTTTCATCATATATTTCAATCTTGTACTATGAAGAACTTTTAGAAGATTAGGAAAATATTTGTCATCATTTTTTATAATGAAAGGTGGAAACAATGCAGATGTCTAACAATAAGAAGTTGCTTGAAAAGTTAATGTATATCCATACACTGTATTCTTACATGGTCATGAAAAATAATATTCATCCCTTAATATTCCCAAGTTATTGGTTCCAGGATTCTCTCTGTATACCAAAATCCAAGGATCTCAGGTCCCATTTATAAAATGGTATAGTATTTGCTTATAACCTATGCATATCCTCCCATATAACTTAAATCATCTCTAGATTACTTATGATACCTAATACAGTATAAATAGTTGTTATAGTGTATTTTTAAAGGAATAATGACAAGAAAAAAAGTCTCAGCTTTTTCAGAACAGACACCATTATCTTTTTCTGAATATTTTCAATGTGTAAACTGTGATACAGAGGGTCAACTATTACCATGGGAAAATGCTTCTAATATATTGTAAGTATGTAAAATAATATATAAATATGCAAAAATATGATTTTGACTTTGTCGTGAGGTTTTGAAAAAATTGGAGCGAAACACATTAAAATAGTAACGAAACTGAAAAGCAGATGGTTTAAGTAAACTGCCCGTGGTCACACAGCTGCTCAGTGGAGGAGCTGTGTGGAGTCTGGACTGCCTAGCTCTAGCTGAAACATCTTCTGCATGACACCTGCTGCTTCTGCCTGGGTCATGCTGTCAGCAGTCTCGGGAGCACCACTGCTTCAAAAATTTCTCCAGCGGCACGGGGCTGGATGTCTGTAACCCCAGCACCTAGCATGTGCACCAGCTCACCACATGGGTGTAAATTTGAATTACAGTCTAATATAACTTTGGGTCTTATGTGTCTTCTCCCCAGGATAATAGGTTTAGATCTCAGCAGGCATAAATCAGTTTTACCAGGAAAATATTGAATAGTAATACTCTGTAGTGCTTTCTGTTATGACAATGAAAAAAGCAGTATTGAGGGGATTTTTTCCCCATTTTCCAGGATTGGGACTACTGCTATTGAACAGTGGGGAAAGGATTCAGCTAAACAGCATATGCATTAAGAATAGGCCTAACCGCTAAGTTGTAAGTTTATTAGTTAATACCTTGTGCAATTCTTAGATTATGGCATCAGTGTTTTTGAGGGCACATTTAGATAAAATGTCTTCCAAAGAATGGTCATAGGTAAAGTCTATTTGGATATTTAACCTAATAGTGTCAGTAAACATAGGCCTGAACCAGAGTTTATAATTCAGGGAAGCAGTTTACAAATTGGTCACCATTTGTTCTTCTGTTTCCTTAAGCAGCTATCTTGGTACCCAAGATGTCCTGTTTATAAACAATCGTCTAAGAGGCCAGGGAGCAAAGTGAGCCATGTGATGGATCACCCACAGCAGGCTGACTCCGCCTGTCGTTCTCGCTGGCTCTAATTAAAAGACGACTAAGTCAGGGGTCTAAGGCAGGGATGACAATAGGGCAGCAGTCCCCAAAATAGCAGCAAAGGAAAATGGATGCCTTTGAGTGATTGCATGATGTCTGAATTAATGACCAGGAAATGAGCGATTATTGCATACTTACAACTAGGCTGTTTTATAAAGCTTGTGGCATATTCAAAGCCATATACTTGAACTTCAGGAATTTTAAGAGAGGAATTTGTTCTGTTATTGCTTGGCTGGATATAATGCATATCCAGGCAGTGCTTAAACTAAGGGGAAAAACTGTTACTGCTGCTTTAGTATTGATGCTTCTAAAATAAGCATAATCTTATGAAACTCATTTTGTAGACACATGTAGTCTCTAGCCAGTTGTTGACTTAGAGAAACAGCTTTTATTGCCACTGCCTCTGTTCCTGACTTATAATAATATTAGTTGATATTTAAATAGCTGTTTTCCTGTGGAAGCAAAGCTTCTAACATCTCTTTCTTCCATTTTTTAATATATTCTCATAGCACTTCAATTTGGCAAGTCGGTGACAAGCATCCTTATTTCCTTATTTTTCTGTGTCTGATTAGTTCAGTAGGTTAAAGCATCACAAAAGAAAGGCCAAGGTCCAGCATTTGATTCCCCTGTGGGGGTGAGCTCCCCCAGGCTGCCCGCCTAACCCCAGTCGCCATCTTGTAATGGTGTCCATTCATCATGGGTGGAAACAGGAGAAGGGGTGAGGGTGGATTAGAGCAAATCTATCAGCAGTACTGGAAACTCAACTGATTACGACAGCCTCCCAGACTGGGGGCAGGAGACAGTGAATCTCTTTATGCAAACAATAGCATAATATGCAGTTTGGGAAACTGAGGTACAGATACATTATATTGCTTGATTTTAAAAAATTGATCTTTTAAATAAATTCCAAATCCACATGATTTTTCTTACTTTTCAGTCAGCTTGAAAATTTTAGACATGATTATAAAAATCCTGGCTACTATCTAGCCTATCTCACATATGGGCACCTAATTATATCTTAAACTGTATTATGTTCTAAAAATAACCACTTCAAATTTAATAGACCCCAAACAGATGTCAAATAAAACCTTTCTCACATATATCTTCTCACAGAGAATGACCTACCTTAGAAGAACCTATAGGGAATAACGGAGAAAACAAAATACTGGAACATAACACTGACTTCAAAAGGCAGATGATTTTGGCTGAGGTAGAAGATGTTATATTTGGCCTGGTTTTGTTTTTGCAGGACAGTTATTCTTAGTATGGCTGACCTTCCTTTTGTGGATTTCTTTTATCATGGCTAATGTTGGCTCCTCTGCCTTTTCCCTATTTATTTATGCCTCAACCAGTGGTGCTTCTGAGAAGCCTTGGTCTTGGAGACTGTACCATCAGGCTCCCTCAAGGCTTCTTAGTAGCTGAGGGCCCCATGAGACATCTCCTGTGTACAAAGCCCACAGCCCAGTTACATGGAAGAACTCCACTGAGGTGCAAACACCTGTCCCATGTTTCATACTCCATTTGGTTGCATGCTAATTTCTCCTGCAGTATGCCTTTTGTGAACATTTGCTGAGTTGAATGGGAAAAGAAATCAAGGTCTGCAAAAGCTATTTATGTTCTTTTCTGATGAGAGTCATTCGGCATCATGTTCAAATGTACTCTATCCACATATAACCAGAGCGACCTCTTACTAAAACAGGCAGTCTTCAATCTTACTTCTGGCTCATTTCTGTTTCTGAGTGGCTTCCAGACCTGGAGTCACATGTTTCTACCGTGGCTACCAGCACTATTCATCCCCATCCATGTACTGGCCAGGAAGTGCCCAATTCTCACAATCCTCAGGGTCTGAAGATACTGTTCCTGGGGGCCATTCCTCCCTGACTCCCCTGCTCTTGCTTCTGCCTTCTGCTTGACTGGAAAAGAAGCATCTGCTTTTCTGAAGCGGTTTTTCCCACTCATGTTCTTCATAGCTTTGGATAGAAAAATCAACTTATTAATTACCCTAGAGATCAGAAGGGTAGAGAGTAGTTTTCTAGCTCAGGCTTTAAGGGGCTGACTGAGTCATAATTAAGAACACAGACTCTGGAAGAAGACTGCTTGGATCAAATTCCAGCTTCATCACTTTTAGCTGTTGATGTTAGATAAGTAACTTAACCTCTTTGACCTCTACCTTTTCATCTTTCAATGGGAATAATGGTATCTACCTCATAGATTTGTAGTAAGGTTTTAATCAGTTAATATAAGTATAGGACTTAGAACAGCCTGGGCAGAAGTGTAATGTGAGTGCTAGTCCGTGAGAAATTATTTCCCCTCAATCCTTCCTCTAGGTACCTTGCTTTTTGCTATGCATTTTATGCTGGGCAGCAAGGGGATGAGGCTGAGTGTTTGGGCTTCAGGAACCAAGCATCAGTTGTCTGTGGTTCCCAGCCCCTGGCAAAGATGCAACTGTAGGGTTAGTATGCTTTCCCCACCTTGGATCTGAAGTATAACCATGAACTTCAGATCTAGGTCCTCCCAGCCTAGGGTCCTGCTGACAAAGGGAGCCGTCAGGTGTGTATGCATGAGTGTGTCTCTCTGGGTTAAAGTGTGTTTTGTATTAGAGACAACCAGAGACACTTTTAGAAAGAAAGAAAGCAATTTGGAGAGCTGGACAGAAACTCGAGAAAAACATCAGTGAAAAAAGAGGAAGACAAGAAACAATGGAAAAACTGGTTTTTGGAGAACATTTAGAGACTTCAGCACTTTTCTTAGTACTGACAACATGCACTCAGTGTATTTTGTGATCTAACAATATCCTTAAACTTGACTAACCAGTATAAACTTGTCCCCAAGGATTCATGTGTCTGGGAGAGGCCAGGCCCAGCACCAAATCCGACAGAGCCCTGACCAGCCCTGTGTGCCTTCAGAACCCGCTCAGACTGTCTTGGAATGCTCCATATTTCTATTAAATCTGCTTTTTATAAGTGCTGACACCTAAGATAAAATATACTTTTCCTTATTCATTTTATAGTTGCCTTTCATTTTTGTTTGACACTACTATGTGTGTGTTTTAAAAATATTTTGAAATGGTCCATACACTTAAATATGATTTCAAATTTCTGAATTGTCAAAATGATTCTCCAAATATCCACAGGTCGTGGGCTCTGTTTCTGTTAATTACCATAACCATAGTACCTACTTACTGTCTTATCCTTAGGAGAGGCTTAATAAATATTTATCATATGCAATTGCTAAATATACAGGCAAATGGTTCCATCTGTTGTATCCTCTGCAGGATTCTTTTATCTCCATTCATCTTCAGGTGCATAGAAATGGATTAAGTTTTAGTTCATGAAACACTCTCATAATTGGCCCTACTTAAAAAAAATATTTTTTGTAGTTGTAGATGGACTGAATGCCTTTATTTTATTTGTTTATTTTTATATGGTGCTAAGAATCAAATCCAGTGCCTCAGACATTGTAGGCAAGTGCTTTGCTACTGAGCTACAGCCTCAGCCCTGGCCCTGCTTTGGTTACGTATTAACTACAGTATAATATTAGGAAGCAATTAGTATCCATCCCCATATCCAACACAAAAGCTCAGATCTCAAGAATCACCTGCATCTCACTTTAGTTCCTCCCATCCCTTGTCCCTGGCTTTACCACCCGAGGAAGTTGTCTTCCAGAATTCTGTGCTGAGTAACCGTCTAAGTAAGACCCATACCTTGGGATAGGGTGGGGAAGATAAACCGCGCCCATGTTCCAAGCAACTAGCTCAGAAATTTCTGAAACAAATCTACTTGCAAGTTGGAGACAGTCCATATTTTATGTGGGCCAGTAAAGAGTCTAATTTGATCCAATTCATCTTGGCAGAGAGGACTTTTCAGGCCTGTGATGAACAGGGTTGGGTGCGACGAATTTCCATGCCTTTTGAGATTGCATGTTTAACAAAGACATAATCAACTTTAAAAGTATAGAATTGAGGCAGTTGGTACTAGATTATCAGAACTGATGTTCATCTTTAGGCGGAGACTGTCAAAAATCTCCCGTGAAGAGGAGTTCTTTCATTCACTACATGGCGAAGCTCTGCACCTTATCCCTAAGCTACCTTAGCTCTTTAGCTGGGTTAGTTAGCGGTTTCTTCTGTGTGCCTTCCATATTTCTATAGGAATGCTTACTGCTCTTTCTCCAGTCATCTGTTTTACTCATCACGCAGTGCAGATCTGCTATATCTGAGAATGTGGCTCTCCTCTACCTCTCCCCAGGCCTTTCCCCCACGTTTTATTTTATTTTATTTTTTTTTTTTATCAGTATTTCAGAGTTTATTGATGCCTGAGCAAAGCAGTGCACCACAAGCACCCTCCTCTAATTGTGGAGCTTTCACTCTCCTCCATTTTCATTGGATTTGTTTTCTTTGTACCCATCAGTATGTCTTTCCACACTCTAATGCACTCTCAGTACAATGTCCTTCAGGGTCACTTATCTGATGCTCCATTAGGTTCCCCTATACCAATCCCCCACCCTTACACCCTTGCCCTGTTTTTTTTCTCCCTGAAAACCTCTCTCCTGGATCCTGTGTCTTCTTGCTCCAATCTAGCTGGGTTGCTTTACAGGCCTGTAGTTCTGGAATTTTCCTTTACTTCTTTCCTCCATGGATCCCTGTTTTTTTGAAGCACCTATTTTCCTCTTTCCTGCCTTGTTTAGTAAGGGGGGAAGAAAAGAATTCCTGAGAAAAAAGGACAGGGGTGGTAGTTATTTTAATATCCTGTAGCTCTTAAGATCTCTTTATTCCATCCTCACATCGGAATAGTAGCTTGGCTATGGGGTTCTACATTGCAAATGATCTTCATGGCTTCATTGTCTTCTAGGTTCCTATGTAGCTTTTGGGAAGTCGAACACATTCTCATTCCTGATCATTTGTATGCACTTGGTCTCCCATTCTCCGTTTGAAAGTTATTAGGATTTTCTCTTTATCTCCAGCATTCTAAAATTTCCTGATGTGGACATTTTTCATTAATTATGCTAGGCTCTCAGAGGGCCTTTCGTTCTTTAGATTTATATACTTCCGTTCTGGGAATCTTTCTTATATTATTTATTTGACAATTTTCTACCAACCATTTTCTCTTTTCTTCTTTTTTGACAGCTCTATTTATGAGCTATCAATACTTGGGATTGATACTCTTAATTTTCTTATATTCTTCTTTTGTTGTTTATTTCCTTAAGAGAGTTTTTTTTTTGTTTTTGTTTTTTACATTTTTCTATTGCAATTTTTCTTTTGGCTATTATATTTTTCACTTCCAAAAGCTTTTCTTTATTATTTGCTTTTTTCCTTTTTATAGTTCCTTTTCATGTCATGGATGTAATGTTTTCTTTTATTCTCCTGAGGATATGAATTGTAGTGTTGGGATATTTTCTTCTCTCTTCATTGTTTCTCTTATTGCTAACATTCTCTATCAAATTTATTGGTTTAGATTTCTGTCCTTTATTTGGAGAATTTCTTCAAATGTCTAGTACTTCTTGGTTGTAAGTTTATAATAAAGAGCAAGAGCCATATTATAAATTATAATATTTTATTTTTCCTAAACAGGAATTATCTTAGTGTTCTGACATGTTTGATAACATATTCAAACAATATGAAAGAATTGAAGTTCCTTCAGAATTCTAACCATTATTTTTCTTAAAATAGTTTTTATGGTAAAGTTTTTGTACACTTATATAAATGGAATCATAATATACACTATTTGACATCTGCCATTTTCCATATCACTACAGCATTAATATCTTTTCATGTCAATACATGTATCATATTCTTTTTAATGGCCATGATATTTATTTAACCAATCATCTAGTGCTGGAAAATTCAGATTTCTGATTTGTCACTGTTAAAAGTAACAATGTGGAGCCAGGTGTGGTGGTATACACTGTAATCCCAGCGACTCATGAAGTAGGAGGATTGCAAGTACAAAGCCAACTTCAGCAACTTATCGAGGCCCTAAGCTACTTAGTGAGACCCTAACTCAAAAAATAAAAAGGATTGGGAATGTGGCTCAGTAGTCAGCACCCCTGGGTTCAATGCCTGGTACTGGGGGAAAAAAGAATATTGTACTAGGCATCATTGTGTACACATCTCTGTCCATGCGTTTCTCCCTTAGGAAAAGGGAGATTGTTAGGAAAACTAGGTATGAATTTATGATTGGTGGCACCGTTTGCACGTAAGGAGCCTATCAATTGATGGAGAATTACTGTAGACTAATCCAACTGTGAGCTGCCTTTTTCGTTGGCGAACCTCCAAATACATGTATCTGATCTGTGCACTGGACAGAACAGATGGACACATAAGGGGGTATGATCTCTTGTTCAGTGTAACTTTGGCATTCAAAAGGAAGTTTAGAAAGGAGCATCCCATTGTTAATGAACAGTTGATCCCATCTCTCCTTTGCTCTCTGCCATGTCGTATGTCCCTAAGTCTGTTTCTGTTTCTTCAGGGAATATACTTCCCTTCTCTGGTATTCAACCCAGAGGTGGTGATCCAGGATCCAGGGGTAGGTGAACAACTGCTCCATGTGTAGATTGACCTGATATTTATTCCCCACCTCTATGGCATCTGGACTTCCCATTCCTGAGGCTTTCCTGCTTTGGGGATTTTGCTGACTGGCTTCTTCTTGGTATGCCCCTTGCACAGTCTTAGCTTTTACCCTTTCCACCCAGTTGGATCTCTTCCCTCTTCTATCTGCTTTCCATGTGTCTGTTATGACTGGGACTTTCAGATAACTCTACTTTCATCAAGGATGGAGCTTGTATTTCTTGTTTTTCCTATTGTTATGGGGATGGTTTTCAAAAATGATACTGGGGGAAGAACAAGTCAGTCTATAATAGCTCAAAATCAGGATGACTAGTTATTTAAGTGTATATCACATATCAAATCAAACTGGTACAATTACTTAAATATATTTCATATCATATACTCATATCAATTACTATGATTTTCTAGATAAGGGCTATATGATAAGGGTTTTAAGAAATATGTTAAGAGGGTTTATAATCCAGGAACCTACCAATGTGTGTCACCTGAGCAAGGAGGGTAAGGTGAGCAAGAAATGTACATGAATTGTTACCCAAGATGCAAACTGATCATCTTGATATTAGTTTTCCTTGAGCCTTGAGAGACTTCGCTGGCATTTTGTCCTTAAAATAATATGCATTAAACTCGTGAGAAAGAAAAACCTATTTAAACACAATATGAATTGGCAATGAACATTGGAATGCTTTAACACAAAGTTATGTTTTTGGAGAGTAGAGATTTTCTTAACTTTGAAATGTTAGGTTATCCAAATACTTAAAAATAAATTTTTCAAATCCTTAAATAGTAGTTTGTGTTACTCTTTCTTCCTTTGACCATCCCAAAATTTAGTGAGAGAGTCCATATTTCTCAGAGACTACCTCATGCTCCTTTTACTAAACAACTATTCAGGCAACAAAGACTTAAGAAGAAAGGAAACACTGACAATCAACAAAAGAAAGTTTGTACTTGATATCCTGTTTGCCTGGAGACAAAAAGCGCTGTTTAAAAATAGCAGGTTGAAGTGGATATTAAAAATGACCACTTTGATAGGGAGTACGTTTGTGTTTTTCTACGTGAGATAACTGTTGCTTCCATAATAACACAAATACCCATGTTTTATAGTGAGAGTTGATAATAAAGATTTGCATAGGTCCCAGCTCTTTATACTTCAGTTAAAGTCCTATTGTTACTAATGCAAAGTAGTAATTTTAATTTTTAATGAAAGAACAAGAACAAGATGTAAGAGCAGAAAAATTCATCTGGGTAGAGCTATTGTTGATCAGGTTCTCAGGCAGTGGGGCTGTGCCTACAGTGTTCAGGGGACACCTTTATAGACCAAGAGAACAACTTCCAGTTTTAGCCTGCCTTCAGTTCATGGCCAGTCTAGGCTGTGCCTTAGGCATAGTGTTTATAGAAGTTTTTTTCTGGATTTTGATGACTAAGAACCTCAACACAAGTACATATATTTAGTTAAGGGATGCACATATGCTAATGTACTTTATGTCACATGTATATTACATAAACCAAACAGAAAATTAAACATGGTCTAAACGGAAAATGTGAATAAAAAAATTAGACATTTCTACCCGAACCTAAGTGAATTAGTCCTATTTTGGAATACACAGGTCTGGAATCAAGGGCACCATTTCATTTATAAAATGAAATGACCTACAGTAAGTGAAGCACTTGTAAAGAATAACAGGGTCTGGAGAAACATATGCAAGTTATCCTTTTTCCTCCTCAACATCCCTCTAAATCTGTCTGAGCTATAGGCCATCCTTCCTCATGGAAAAGTTCTTTAACTGGACGCCGGTATAGAAACACAGGTCCCATAAATGTGTTTCTCCCCTATATGACTTGAAAGTACTGTGAAATTTTTATGTCCTCAAAGTCCAAGATCAGAAATAAAATTCTCAGATTAGTTACAGATGCCCCCTCCTCCACATCCCCCACTTTCGTAACCGAATGTGCTTTAATTCAAAAGGAAACTTTTCAGGCCATTAAGCTTCAATACAGTTTAATGCCTTTGGGCTGTGGGGCTTGAAATCATAGAGAAGCCCAAATAAATGTTTTAAAATAAAAGCTGGAATACAAAGTATGCTCTTTTTCCTTACTGCAAATTTGTTTTTCGTTTTGTGATTGTCTGCCTTGTTTGAATCAAAAATCTTGCTCATGTCCTGGCTGCAAAAGCCCCAGTGGATAACCCAATCTCATTTAGGTATGGACAGGCCAATTCTGCGGAGCTTTGGCTTGTCATAGAGGGAGGAGGGCAGTGACCCCTGCCTCTTCCTGCTTGTAGTTTTAAAATAGTCCCAAATGACCAGTTTACATCCTAGGCCACAGTAACTCTTTTGCAGAATGAATAATATTTTCTTAAGCACTTTTAAGTTGTCATTCACAGCCTATTTTAAAAATGATTTAATGAGTAAAAATATGCTGTTTATAAGTCCCTAAGTGCATATTTCTTAGAATGGCTGAAAGAGTAGCTTTGTTTACACACATTTACTACAATGGCCAAGGGGAATGTTATGGCAGTCAGAAATCCCTTAAAATGATGCATGGAGAAAAGTCCTATCTGCCTGATTGTCTTTTTTAGGATCAAGTTCTTTTTATAATAGTTAATTCACTTGAACTTGCAAAGACCCCAGCCCCATTTTTCAAGTGGAGAAACTAAGGCTTGCTGATATACAAATAACTTGCCCCAGTGTAAGTCAAGGGAAACTGGGTTATTAGGAATACAATTCAGGTTATTTGAAAACCTAGCCTGTGCTGACTGACTATAAACTATGGTGAAAACTTCTTAGTCAGAAGAAGTGATTAAGAGGTGAGCTAAGAACCAGGCTCTTGCCTCTGGACTGGAGAAAGGATTTGCCAAGCAAATTAGTAATCCACAAAGGAGAAAAGTTCAGTGTACTTTAAGTCTGGGGAAGGAGCCACAAGTATAATTGACATGCTAAGTATGAATTATTTGTTTGTTAACCAGATCCCTAAATAAGTTTAGCAGAGCCTTGCTCTGTGTGAGTTATTGAGTGTGATTTAAGAAAATAAAACTTTGTCTTAAAATTAAACTTTTGGCTCACATTAATTCAAGCTATCAGCTACAGACCACCAAAACCTGTCTAGAGGGATATAGGGGATGCACTTACCCAGGCCAGTCATGAGAGAATCTGAATTCTTTTGAATAGCTAAAGCTTTAATTTTTAAGTATCTAAAGTGGGAAAACTTTTTTTTTTTTTTTAATGAGAAAGTGGATGTCATGCTGGAGTGATAAAGTACGTCCCCTCAACAGAGAATAACATTGAATTGATTTGAGGGGAGGGTGGGAGTTCTTGATGATTAGTTTTCAAATAAGAATGCCATTCTCTGGAATTTTGCCTCAAACCCAGTTTCATTGGCACCTTGAGAAGTAGTTATTTTCATCTAGCAAAATGTATTTCCTGTGCAGTGTAATAGCACAATGAAATTTTATCAGGTGCCTCAGTAATGTATAGTCATCAATGAATCTAACAAGGATACATTTTATAAGAAAATCAATAAAAGAAAATGATTATATTGTTGACTGGAGCCAGCATCCAGAAATGAAAAATAGAAAGGAAAATATCACTGTGCATCGGACAGGGTTTCAGTGCATATAATGTGCTGGCATTGTCTCTTCAAAGTTATTAGCTATATAGCAAAACAATAGGCAGCAAAGGGATAAAAATACTCCAGCCCTTTTTAAATGTCAAAAACAACCTTAAAACTACTATTTCATCCCTAATCTATTGTTTGAATAAAGTGCAGTTTCCTGTCCCACTGAAATGTTTATGCATTTAAGTTGAAATGTGCTGTGAGCCACTGTTTGGAGATACAACTACACATGGGAAAAACTATTCAAATCCTGAATTGAAAAAAAAAAAAAAAAATCAGTGCAGGATTCTACCAGATAGACATCTGGAAAACATGAGAAATGAATTTTTTAAACCTCTGAGCATTGGGGATCTTGTATTTAGACGTCATCTGTCCATTGTCGGTTTTGCACACAAGAATGAACACATGCTTAGGAAAGAGCAATTGATACATGTTACAAACAATAGAAAATACTTAAGATTTTGAAGCATACTCAACCCAATTGAAAATATCTTAAAATGAATTTTCAACACTGTGTGTATACACACCCATCACGGCCACATTATTTTTTTCTTTGAAAAATAGTATTAAAGTTATAAAACTTGAAAGATAATTTAACAAGTTTTGCCATTACAATTGAGATATGTTATTGTGAATGTATCTGCTTTTAAAATATAAATTTATTTTGATATCACTACTATTAATTTTTATCCCTTTATTTAAAAAGCTATACTCTATAAAGGTATACAATGTACAATTTTAAAAGGCAAAGTATTTTAAAGACTTTTAATTAATAATCTTCCTTCCTCTCTTCTGAGTTCTCTTCAATGGCAACTATTTTTAACTTTGAACTTCAAATGCAAAAATGTCAGTACTTGTGATCATTTTTCTGAAAAACACACTTCCTATGTTATTAAATGGCTGTAGGTGTCATGTATTGGTTTCCTACCTGTGGTGATGGTCAGTGTTGTTCTGCACCCTTCCTTTTTTCTCAAGCCAGCCCTAGGGAAGGATACCACTTCCTTTATTGCATACGTTATCATTTTCCCTGGAAGTAATAACTCTTTTCATTTGTTTCCTTTCGTTTTTCTCTAGTTTATCCCCAAATCTTGGGCAGAGGGACAAATCTCCCAACTATAATCAAGCACATCAAGCCCCTTTTTCTGAACAACACCCCCGGAGTTCCTTTGCACCTGTTCTGCTCTAGACTGACTGCTTGCTGCTACCCTTGAAGCTCCCTTTACCGTCATCTCCAAGATTCTCTTAGCCTCTCTCCTCAGAGCCTTGCTTCCTGGGTCCCATATCTTCCTCTTTTGTGTCTTACCATTGTTTTGGGTAGGAAACATCTGCTCAATGAGCTTTCTAATAAAAAGATGAGGAGGAGATGCTTTCTTTTTTTTTTTTTTTAGCTTTGCATTTCCAAAAATGATTTTATTTTATCCTTACATTTGATCAAGAGGAGAATTCTCATATGCAAATGATTTCCCCTCAATATTTTGAAGGCATTATTCCATCGTTTTCTAAAGTCCTATGTTGCCATTAAGATTTCCTATGCTTCCCTTACATGTGTCCCTTCCCTGAATTACAAACATTTTCTGGGTGTCCTTTTTGTTTTCAGAGTTCTGAAATTTTATGATTATGGGCTTTGACATCAGACACTTTCAATTACTATGCTTATGTTTTTAAAGTGTCCCTTTGACATAGAAGCTCTTGTCTTTTTCTTCTGAAAGTTATTTTTGCGTTATTTCTTTGATGATTCCCTCTCACCTCCTGCCCCATTTTTTTCTTTGTGAAGCTGCTTGTTGTCAAATGTTGGACTTCCTATGCAGATTATCTGAAGTTTTCATCTTTTCTTAAAAGAAAATATTTTTGAGGATCTTTCTTGTTCATTTTAATATGGTTTTTTTTGTTTGTTTGTTTATACATTGTTTCTATTTTCTCCAAGTCGGACAGACTCGACCTACCTCCATTCCTTCCTTTCTTCCTTTTCTATCTCTCATGTTAGAAGTGATTTTTAAATGTCAAATGACCCAGCCTGGCACAGTGGTGCACGTCTATAATCCCAGCAGCTCCGGAGACTGAGGCAGGAGCCAGCCTCAGCAACTTACCAAGGCCTAATAAACTTAATGAGCTCTTGTTTCTGAATAAAATATAAAAAGGGCTGGGGTTGTGGCTCAGCCCACTGGGTTCAATCCTTGGCACGCGCGCACACACACACACAAATTATTGAATGACCCCTTCGGCTATTTGTAAGAGTGAGTCTCCAACAAAAAAGCTATATGCACATGCTTGTGTGCTCAAGTCCCCACAAGGCTTCACTATCGGGTGACCTGAGTACATGATTTCATTTGAGGGAGTATCAAAGCTGCTTGTATTTACTAGTCTTTTCTTTAGTGTGGTTTGTTTTTCTCAGGGAGGAATGCTGCCTGGAAGCCATAAGCCAGGCTCCCAGAATTCTTGGACTTCAGTAGGGGAAACGTGTTGTCCCATGTGGAGACTTTCACTACAACCTTCTGTTTGCAGTAAGAAGACCCTTTGTTGTGACCTGTATTTTGGGGTTCAAATTCAGTCAAATTTAACTTTCTAGAGTGTACATTTCTAGAACCCTCCCAGGTTAGGCAGAGGCTAGTTAGTGCTTAACAGTACTGGCTGGAGAATATCTGTTGTGTGTAACTGCTATATAACAGATGGATTGTAAACCAATCCTTTTGTTTCAGTTACTCCCCAGCCCTGCCTGCAGAGGTATCAGGTGCCTCGAGTGTCCAAGCTTTTTGGGTTCTGTGGTCTGCCTCTGGACTTTCACTCAATGCTGCCTCCAGTTTCTGTTTTCTCGATGCTACCTAGACATTTATGACTTGCCCACCTGTGCCCCAGCTTCCACAGTTTTATTGCTTCCATCTCCTCAGCTGTTCTCTTACTCCTTGTATATGAATGCTTTTGCAAAAATCATTTAATTTCCATTTAAATGGTGATTTGGAAGGGAGTAAGAGAACCTGTTAGATCTATCATGTTTACATGGAAATGTCCATATTTCCATCTCTGGTTGTCTTTAGGTTAGGTTTCTCTTCTTTCTTCTCTGGTTCCTAAAGGAGAGTTACTTAAGGCTCAGCCTTATGTTCTCCTTTCTCTTTGGTGCCTACTTTGAAGACTTCAGGAATGTAATACTTGCTTTCATGCTGCTTATCTCAAAGACTGTATCTCCGATTTTATTTTTCACCTAAACTCAAATTCCATACTTCCACCTGCCCAGTAGGGCAGAGATGAGCCAGAAGCAATTGAGGCTCATAATGCAAAATTCCAGGAGGCACCCTCTCTCAGATAGTGCCACCTGATACCCTGAGCATAAGTACCTCCTTAAGTTTGACCCCTTAGTTACTTTACTCTCCCCTCCTGAATCCTAGTCCTGCTACCATATATCCATTTCCACCTAGGCTATCTCAGTTTCACCTCCAACTTAAAACATCTCAAACCTAGTTGACCATCTTTCTGTTCACAATCCTTCCCTCTTTCCCTACCTCTAGTTCTGGTCCTTGTCACTGCTAATTTCCTTGTCAGATTCATTTCTCACCTTTTCCAGCTCCCAGATAATCTGACTCAAAGTTTTATCTATTTTTTCCTTTAAATTATGACTTTTATCTCTTCTATTCTTTTTTAGGTTTGTTCTAATTACTCCCAACAGGGATTTTAAACCTGGAAGCCTTGAACAAAAACTCTCCCTGCTCCAAAATTCCTTATACACAGTTTGCACCACTTCTTTCCTAAAATATCCTCAGTGATTATTTCCTAGCCATTCAAATTTAAAATGCCTAGTGTATTTTCCAAACCCTCCATTATCTGACCCTGCTTCACCTTGAACAAGTTTATTTCTTTTAAGGTTCGGTACAACTCACAACTCCTTCATGAAGCTTTGACTCACTATTCATTCCTGTGTCATTTAGTTTCTGCCTTTTTGTTCCTCTAGTATGAATTATCCATCTCATACTTAATTTTCCACCACTTGTACTACTCCATGCCTTGTGGCCATCTACAACTCATTGGTCCAAAGCCAGATCCATCATCTGCCCATTCACGATCTCTCTCTCTTTTCTTCACTTATTCCAGTTTCTCTTGGTAGCACTTCTAATCTCCAAGGCAGATGCCTGTGTCCCCTTTACCTGCTCTCTGATATTCTGACTTAAAGTTCTATCCGTTCTTCCTGTAAAGTATCTCATGTTCATATGCCTGCCTCATCATCTTGATGGCAAGGGCCAGAAAGACAGGGTGCATGTGTGAATGTAATTTTCTTGCAAAGTTGTAAGCAAATATGTCTTGATAATGTATCTTCTTATCAAAAGATAACTTTCCAAAAGAAAAGGAGATGGAAGGATCATCCTAATGATCTCAAAAACATCATTTGGCATATATTTAAAAATATTGGTGTAATTAATGTTTTAAACCATATGCTGAAACTAACATCTAAAATTTAGTTATTCAAAATACATTTGAATATGTTCATATTACATTAGTCATTCAAAAATATTTCTGAGTACTGTGACTTGTACAAAGTTTTATTTTTACATAAAGGCATATATAATGTACTATGGTTTCATCACTAACAATGAAAGGGTGGAAAGAACAGGCAACAATCATAATGATTCTCTGATAGATTTTCAGTTTTTCCAGAATACCAGACTTGGTAATTTGTTCAGTTATTCCAAACTTTCCCCAACAATAAATCTCTGCAAACTACCAAGCTATCAGTTATTTGGAAAGTGAGAAATTCAACTAGGAAATGATAAATGGGGTTAAATTAGTGCTTCTCTGGGAGCATGTGAGGTCTGAATTTATCTTAGAACTTTCTAGCTTTGATGAACACTTGATGAGGGAGAAGCACACGGATTCAGCAATTGTCCTGATTGGTGAGGCCTGGACCTAGCTCTGCAGCAAGGTCTTGCAGTATTTGTGGAGCTAACCCAGTCAGTCATGAGACACTGTCTCCACAGTCACTCCTTTGCCAGCCTCTGCCCGGCTGCCATTCACAGGTATGTGCTAAATTTTCCTTAGAATAACAGTACTCCAAATTTAGAGCCAGGAACCACCTGGGGTTTGATAAACATGCAGATTCTGATTGGGCAGGGCTAGGTGGGTCTAGAGATTTTCATTTTACAGAAGCTCCTGCTTTGTGCAGATGCTGCTTGGGTCAGAGGCACACCTTGAGTTGTAAGGACTTGGGAGTCCTGAGAATCATGTGTTCATGTTACAGAGTGTTGTTTTTAAAGGTGAAAGTGCTGCCAATGTGCCAATGTGCCAATGTTCCTTGAATCAACACATCTTATCTCTTACTGGTGATTGTAGGCCCATGATTTTGCACTCTATTTCCATCTCCTGGTGTCCCAGTGTGTACCTCGTTCTCATTTTGGAGACGGCTGCCATGGCAGACAGGCAAGTTTTCCTTGAACTTCTAGGTTAGTGGCCAATTAGGACTTTTAGAAAGCCAAGGGAACAACTCACAGCTCTTCCAGGTTCTGCTCACTTGGGGATTTGGGGTATTTCTAGTGCCATCCAGTTCTGAATAATTGAATATTCTTAAGAGTGTTGTCCTGAAACACTTAGCTTTGAAGAATTTTCAAGGGTCCCACTACTGGTCAGGGAGGCTACAATGTGGACTGCAGAACTCTGATTTATGGGCTTTTTCTCCTGCCTGTTCAGCAGGGAATCACTTGCCAGACACTCAAACAGAAATATGACTCTTGGTGGTGATAAACATTCAGAGAAGAGGGCATGAAATGTGACTGAGAAAGGAACTGGAAAAGAAAATCACTTTTTATTCACTGTGCTACCCTGGGTTGCTGTCTCCTTGAGAAGGTGGTGTCCTTCCCTGGGGGCAGATATAAAAATATGGTGTCCCAAATCACCAAGCGTAGGTCCAATAGGAGATTCACAGAGTCTGCCTCTGCATGGCATTTTGGAAGGGCTGATTCATTTTAAGATACAGATCAGATGGGGATATCTCCTTTTACAAACTGATTTTCTTTTGTTTCTTTCTTTTTAAGATCAGGTTGAGTAACTATGTGTTTGAGTTGGAAGACATTTTATCTGAACTGATATTTATCTATTTGAAAGAAATGAAATTTGAAATGATAGCTCAAGATTACTTTCTGCATTGTTTACCCACCAGAACCAGAAGCACTTTTAGATGAGATCAGACAAGCAAAATTGAATTGATTTTTCCGTTTTTTAAAATCAGTGGTTCCCAAAGTGTGGGTTCCAGACCAGCAGTATTAATTCAACTTGGAACTGATTAAAATGCATGTTCTTGGACTCCATTCCAGATCTCCTGGATCAGAAATTCTTGAGTGGAGCCCAACAATCTGGGTGGGCTTTTTCTCCCCTGAGATCTGCATTTTTACTCATTTATTCATTTTAGTCATTCACAGAAATGTACAAAGTAGAAAAAGTCCATCCAACTGCCCATTTCCACTTTCCTGGATGCCTTTTTTTTTTTTTTTTTTTTTAAATAAAAGGGTTTATTTAACTTTCTTTTTGAAGCAATTACAGATTCACAGGAAGTCGACAAAAATGTCCAGGGAGGTCTTGTGTGCCCTTTATCCAGTTTCTCTCCGTGCTAACATCTTGCATATCTATAGTATAATGTCAAGCCAGGATATTGACATTGGTGCAGTCCACAGAGTTTATTCAGGTTTCACAGTTTTACACACACTTGTGTGTATGTGTGTGTGTGTAAAATTCTATGCAGTTTTATCACATATACCAATTTGTGTAATGATTATCCTAATTAAGATACCAAACTATGCTATCACCACAAAGTCTCTTGTGGCTCTCTCTTGTAGCTCTCTATCCCCTTCTCCTGTACTCCCAGATTTGGCCACAGGCAATTACTAGTGTGCTCATCATCTCCATAATTTGTTATGGTTTAGATGTGGTGTCCCCCAAAAGCTCATGTGTGAGATAATGCCAGAAGGTTTGGAGGAGAAATGATTGTGTTATAGCCTTAA
Organism: Sciurus vulgaris; assembly: GCF_902686455.1. Taxonomy (NCBI): domain Eukaryota; kingdom Metazoa; phylum Chordata; class Mammalia; order Rodentia; family Sciuridae; genus Sciurus; species Sciurus vulgaris. The sequence continues at coordinate 129,967,452 of NC_136463.1, forward strand.
AATGATTGGTGACTTAATCTCTGATGGGATTAATTGAGTGGTAACTAGAGGCAGGTGAGGTGTGGCTGGAGGAAGTGGTTTATTGGGGGTGTGCTATAGGGTATATATTTTGTATCTGGAGAGTGGAGATTCTCTCTGCTTCCTGATCACCATGATGTGAGCTGCTTCCCTCCTCCACCTTCTCCCTTCATGATGTTCAGCGTCACCTGGAGCCCAGAGGAATGCAGGCAGCCTTCTATGGACTAAGACTTCTGAAACTGTGAGCCCCCAAATCTTTTCCTCCTCTACAATTGTTCCTGTCTGGACCTTTTAGTCATAGCAGTAAAAAAGCTGACTAAAACATTATTTAAGCGGAATTGTAGAGTATGTAACTTTTTGGAATAACCTCCCACCCCTAGAGATTCATCCACGTTGCTGCATGATCAATAGTTTGTTTGTAGTTCTGAGTGACGTTCCATGGTGAGGATGGACTGCAGTTTGCTTAATCATTTACTTACTGAAGGACACTTGGGCTGTTTCTGGTTTTTGTATTATGAATAAAGTCATAAAAGTAAAAACTATCAACATTCTTATAGATTTTTTGTGTGAACATAAATTTTCACTTCTCAGCAATAAATGTCTAAGAGTATAATTACTAGATTACATATAGTTCTGCATTTAGTTAAAAAAAACAAAAACAAAAACCCAACCTGCCAAACTGTTTTCTATTCTACATCCACACAATCAGTGTCTTGTCATCACTTCCTGTTATCACTGTTTTCAGTGTTAACCATCTATTCTGATAGGTGTGTAGAGACATCTTCTTGTGGTTTTAATATGAAGTTTTCTAGTAGGTAGTGATTTTGAACATTTTTTCATGTGCTTCTCTGCCATCTGTGTATCTTTGGTGAAATGCTGAGCTGTCTTTTGCCTGTTTTCTGCTTGGAATGCTTGCTTTTTACTGTTGAGTTTCAGGAGTTCTTCAGATAGGTTCTTGGCAAATATTTTATCCCAATCTTTAACTTATCTTTCCATCCTCTTACCTGGGTCTTTGCAGAGTGAAAGTTTTAAATTATGACAGTCTCCAAATTCATTGATTTTTTTTTTTTCTTTTATATGGATTGTGCTTCTTGCTCTAGGTTCCAAAGATTTTTTATATTATTTTTCTAAAAGTTTTATAGTTTTCTATTTTACACCTAAGACTGTGATCCTTTCTGAGTTGAGTATGTTAAGTAAGAATTCACAGTGGACAGCTCTACTTTGTTCCCAGTCTTGGGAAGACAGTAGTCAGTCTTCTATGGAGTTTCACATTAGCTGTAGATGTTTTTGTAGATGCCCTTATCAAGTTGATAAAGTTCTTTTCTATTTCTAGTTTTCTGAGTTTTTATTTTTTATTTTTTTAATATTTTTTTAGTTGTTGATCGACCTTTATTTTATTCATTCATTTATATGTGGTGCTGAGAATCAAATCCAGTGCCTCACACATGCTAGGCAAGTGCTCTACCACTGAGCCACAACCCCAACCCCAAAATTTTGTTTGTAGTTGTAGATGGACAGAATGCCTTTATTTATTTATTTATTTATTTATTTATTTATTTATTTATTTATTTATTTATTTATTTATTTTTGCAGTGCTGGGGATTGAACCTAGGGCTTTGTGCATGCGAGGCAGGCACTCTACCCACTGAGCTATATCCCTAGCCCCTTTCTGAGTTTTTATTAAAAATAGGTGTTGAATTCTGTCAAATGCCTTTCCTATATCAATTTATATGATTTATAATATGTTATATGATTACATGATTTTCTTCTTTAGCTGTTTGATTTGTTGGATTATATTCTTTGATTTGTGCATCAAGGAACCAGCATTACATACCTAGACTAAATCCCACCTGGTTGTGGTGTGTAATTTCTTTTATAAATCATGGGATTCCAGTTGCTAAACTTTTCTTGAGGACACTTTATGTGTAAGTTTATGAGAGATATTTGTCTGTAGGTTCTTTCTTGGTGTTGTTTGGTTTTGTATTAGGGTAATACTGCCCTCATAAAATGAGTTGTTCCCTTCAATTTTCTGAAAATGGTTGAATCAAGAAAGTATTCATTTTTTTTAAACAGAAGGTACGATTTTCAAGTGAAACTATCTGGGTGTAGTTTATCTTTTTTTTTTTGAGGGAAATTTTAAATTACAAATTTAATTTCTTTAATAGTTAAAGGACTATACACATTATTATCTTGATTGAGAAATAGTACTGTGTTATTTTTCAGAAGTTGTTCCGTTTCTTCTAAGTAGTCAAATTTATGAGAGAAAAGTTCCTTGTGTTATCTGTTTATTGTCCTTTTAATAGCTGCAGGATCTTGTATTTCACTCCAGAGATTGGTGATTTGTGTCTTCATTCTTTTAGTCTTGCTAGAAGTTTGTGAATGTTACTGTTTTTCTTTTTTTTCAAGAAACACTTTTGTTTATGGATTTCTTTTATCATTTGCCTGTTTTCAATTTCATTGTTCTCTTTCATTATTATTTCCTTCTTTCTGCTGCTTTATTTTGCCTTTCTTTTTTCTGTTCTGTGTGTGTGTGTGTGTGTGTGTGTGTGTGTGTGGTGGGAGCTTAGATAGTTGATTTGAGATCTTTGGAATTTCTAATGTACTCTTATGTTTCCCTCTCAGCACTGCTTATCTGCATCCTACAAATTTGTTTTGTTGTATTTTTTCACTCAATTTAGTTCTGTGAATTTTTAAAAATTTATTTTAGGTTTTTCTCTTTCACTTATGGATTGTTTCAAATATGTTTTTTTTTTTTTTTTCCCCAAGTGTTTGGAGCTTTATCTGTTGTCTGTCTTTATCAACTTCCAGTATGATTTTATTTTTTTGTCAGAGAATATATATAAATGATTTCAATTCCTTTAATTCTGTGCAAGTTGGTTTTGTGACCCAGCATCTGGTCTACCTTGGCCTATGTTCCATGGCCTCTTGAAAAGAATGTGCTTCTGCTTTTGTTCGTAGAGATCTACTAATGCCATTGAGGTCCTGCTGGCTAAGGGCATTCTTCAGCTCTCCCACGTCATTGCTGAATATCTGTTGAGTAGTTCTGTTTGTTGATGAGGAGGGTGTTGAAGTCCCCAGATATATTTGTGGCAATCTATGTGTGAATTAGCCTTTCAGAGAGTTCTGATCATGTTGACGTTTGGGAACAAGTGCCTTTAAATTATTTGTGAGTTTCAATTTTATGAAAGAAATGTGGTGAAAAGATGAGTTCTTACATGAAGTTGGAATTCTCTTTTTTAAATCTATCCTTCTGATAACTAGGTGCCTTTTTCTAAAGAAAATTCCAGATATACCACTCCAAGGGAAACCTTCATTGAGTCTCTGTTGTCCTTGAGTTCAGCTTACCACCTTAACTAGAGTGGTGTTGCCCCCTCCCAAGCACTGTGACCACTTCCATCCTATATGGCTCTGTATCTATCAACTGGACACGTCATCCTAGCCTAGATGCGTACCATGTGTCTTCCCTGGGATTTTCTTCATGCAGTTTGGTTTTATTTGAAAGTTCTGCCCTCCATCTTTACATATGCTAATTTTTTTCCTGTGTATTTCTGATCATCCCAAATAACATCATCTCATGAGGACTTCCTTAAATCTGAACAATATATAATTTCTCCTTTCTCTGAATCTCTGTGGCACTTTACCTCTTTCTCATTGTCTTATATTATCTTCCTTTAGGGTTACTTGGGATTTCTTCTCTCTCTTGCTAGATTTAAAGATTGTTAAAAGTATGGAATCCATTCTTGTATTTCTTATAGCACATGACGTGGTTCCTTAAAAATACTTAAAAAACAAAACTTGTTGACTTGAATTTTCTTGATAATTAAAGACATTCGATGTATCATTGTTTTGTTCCTCTGTAATTAAAGAAGATTTCTAAAATGAGTTTTAAGAATTTTCCTTTTCAAGGGTCCTGGAAGTAAAATGTCTTTATTTATTTGTTTCTAATTTTTGAACATATACATCATTTTTTAAAATGTTAAATTTATTTTTTAAACCAATTAATAAAACAAAATTGTACATATTTAAGATTTTTCTTTTTTAGTGTATAGTTCATTAGGTATTTATGATTCTGAAATGGGCTATACATATATTTTTTAGCTCTTTTTAGAACCAGAATAGCATAATAAAATACATAGAAATATAAATGTTACAGTCAATGCCACAGCAAATCTAATGTCTAAATGTGTCTGATTCTCTACTCTCCTCTTTTTCCTTCCCATTACTAACTTCAAGGGTTGATTTCAATGGTCTATTGCTTGGGCTATTTCAGTGTTTCCCATTTTTGCCTGGTCACTCATTCACCAAAGTTCTGATTTCTTGGTGCCATTCACGAGCGTGAAAGAAAGATCTGAGTATATCTCTATATATACTTTTTGGGGGTACCTGGGATTGAACTCAGGGGCACTCAACCACTGGGTCACATCCCCAGTCTATTTTGTATTTTATTTAGAGACAGGGTCTCAGTGAGTTGCTTAGCACCTTGCTTCTGCTGAGACTGGCTTTGAACTTGTGATCTTCCTGCCTCAGTCTCCCGAGCCACTGGGATTACAGGTGAGCACCATAGTACCAGACAAGAATCTATGTTTTCAACAAACATCCCATGTGATTCCGATGATCAGGCCATTGCCTTCTAATATTTACAATTTCTTACCTCCCTAATCTGTGGTTCATCTGTCATGTTACTAGATTATCAATTCTATTGCCAAATACTTCCACAAAGTATTCGTAATTGAGGTGGGAGTCTCTTTGATTACTTGGTATTTTTTTAAGTAAAAGGGACTTTCATAATGGTTTGGTATATTTATTGATCAAGAACGTTTAGTTTCCTCTATATGAGCACTAGAAAAGCTATTTACTATTCTCTACCCAGAATACTGTATGGGGTATTGCAAGAGTGAAATAAAAAAATCTTTTTATAGTATAATATAAGAATAGAGCAGAAAACATTATGTTGTCATCTGTGCTTTGGGGCAAGCTATATTATACTACATACTTTGTTATACTGAAGAACTGACGGAAAAGTATTTCAGGAGTTTCTGGGAATGTGATGGGAAGAATAACACCACCATTTGATGCTCTATGGTATAAAAAAGCTAGCTAATTGCAAGTAGTATGAAGTAAATTTACTCCTAAGGGTCTGTAACAACGTTGTCATGCAATTGCCAAGCAGCAACTTTGAGTATTATAAAACATAACAGCCACATTACCACCTTCACTTTAGATTCAAAAGGGACTTTACAAAGTATCTCATTTAATTCTCTAATTTTATAGACAGTAAAAATGTTGAGTATTGGGCAATATAGCATGACAAACACTATTATAACAGCTTTAACTCTACAGCATCATTTAATTTCACTGTCTTTGAGGTGGGTTACCATTATCTTTTACAGATAAGAAAACAGAGCAACAGAGAGGTTAAGTAGTTTGTCTAGAATCTCACAACAAATAGGGTTTAGATCTGAGGTAGTCTGACTCCAGTCTATTTTCCTAACTACTATCTTCTTCTGAAGAAATAAGCCACAAGAGCACTGAGACAAGTCACTCCTCCTCCATCAGGGGAAACAGCTCTTTTGGCTCCTATCAATGTTCTTTCCACCTCACCAGGCTACATAAAAATATGTCAGGTAAATTGCCATTTCTTCTGGACTCCTTACTGTTCTCAGTTGGAGTAGGTTATGTTTCATAGCCATAGGAATGTATATACTTCTAAGAGTTCCAGAAAAATCTTCTAAAGTCAAGCCTTCTTCACCATATAGGCAGGCAGATAACTTAGTGCTACCCCTGTGTTCATGTAAATGTAAGAATGTTATGAATAATCAGAACAAATACTACTACTTAGGAGTTATGTTTCCCATAGACATGTGCTATGGGTTGAATTGTGTCTCCACTCAAATTGGCATGTTGAATTCCTAAGAGCCTCTACTTCTGAATGTGTATTTGGAGGCAGGTCCTTTAAAGAAGTAACTGAGGTAAAATGAAGCCATATGGGTGGGCCTCATTCATTATCCATTATTATTGGTGTGCTTATAAGAAGAGCAAATTAGAACAAAACACAGAAGGAAGACTGTGTGAGGGCACAGAGAAAAGGCAATGTCTGCAAGCCAAGGAGAGAGGCCTCAGAAGAAACCAAGCCTGCCAACACCTTGGTCTTGGACTTTTGGCTTAAAGAAGTATGAGAAAATAAATTTCTGTTGTTTAAGCCACCCAGTCTGGTATTTTGTTATGGCAGCTCTAGCAAACTAATACATCTGAGCCCATAAAATCCTGGGAATGAAATACTTCAGAAAACACTTTGGACATTAAAGGTCATCACTTCTTTATTTACTAAATATTAACCAAGAGTTGTTCAAGTCAGGGCCTAATGCCCCCCTCTGTGAACAACCTGTCCTCCTTCCCAGGTAAGTCCAACTTGAATTCCTTTGGTAAGCGCCCCAGGAACATTTTCTAAATTTTGTTCACCCTTCATCATCTGCTTTCTTAAATCCAAGGCAAATAAAGTAACCAAAGAAGCTGATCATTCTCCTGGCTTTTTATATTGTCAGCCTAGGCTCTAGATTGGCAGAGCAGCCAAAAAATAGAGCAGGGAATTCTGCCTTGACAATTAACCTATGGCTTGGTCAGTGGTTAAGTTGTATTAGATTGAAGTTGTCCACCTTGAGGGAAGTTTCTCTTCTTGGATTCCTAGTGAGTAGAAAGAAAATGGTTTTAGAAAATAGAACCTTGAAAAGTAAGCTCTAGCAGGAATAAGGGGCATTCAGAAAACTGCTCATGTACCCCAGGACCCCACAGTGATGGACCATGACAAGTGTTTTGGGGAGAAAGATGCTTTAAAGTTTATCTTTCTGTCTGGAACTTCCAAATTTAAGATACTACTAGAACATACTTATTGTTTGTCCATTTATTTGAAAACTATTCATTACAAGTTCTTATACCTCTTCCTCAAAACTTAAAGGGACAATTAAAATCTTTTGCATTTTTAAAAATTTTTTAAAAAAATTTAAAAAGATGTTCTTTTTTGGGTCTTTTAAAACAGCATAAACAAGAACATCACTTTTCCTTTGGAATGAAATGGCCATATGGGTGAAGGGAGGAGTTTAGATACATTTAGATATTCTGATAGTTCTGTCTCATCATCATTATCCCTACAGTGTACATTATAAACTGTGATGCTGTGTAAACTCATCACAAGAGTTCCTTAAGAAGAGTTTTACTGGGGCAAAAATCTGGTTGTCATTTTTGACAATTCTAATGGCTTTAGACCCATAAAGTACCAAGAAGTGGCAAAAATGTCAATCCTAATAAAAAGAGAAAAACACAATTCTGACATGTTCCAGAATTTCTAATATATATTTTGTATCTTTAATTTCACAATGGACCAGGATGTGGTATAAAGGACAAGTACAGTTAGAAAAAAAATTCTTGAAAATTCCAGAAGTTCTCATTATGTCAGATTTTATAATTTTTTTTTTGTTTTCTTTAGTAAGTAACATTACTTAATAAGCATATATGTAATTTGATATAATTTGGCAAATAATATGTCAGAGGGATGGAGGACCAAGAAGGAAATACATATTGGTAAAGCACATTACTAGCATTCTCAGCATCAGAATCAGACCCTGAAGAGCAGAATTACTCATGAAGCAAAAGTAAGATGATTTTCCTTTAATTATTTATTTTTGTCAGCCAGTCTGTATTAAACAAATGCTGCTGGCAGTAGTAATAATGTTGCAGACATAAAGCTTTCTTTGTCTCACATTCCTGACAAATGTTTGATTGTCTGGAAGAAGCCATCTGTATGTATCTGAAATCTTGTAGGATGCTGTGACACTATTTTTCACAAAGAAATGTCTGCATCGGGGTGTAGATGTTCTCTAATGCATTTCTTCAAGTGTTGATTTTTCTGTAGATAATCAGCAGACAGATCCCCCCAATAAGCAAACCAGACTCGAATCCTCAAACCAACATGCATACTTGCTATGGGCAGATGAACTGCGAACTGAAAAGCAGGGGGAGAAAGAGGTAAATGCTATGAGCTCTGGGTCTGTTTCCTTCCTCAGACTCCATAATACTCTCGAAGTGGTGGCTTAACATGGAAAATGATATCAAACTTACAGAGAACAAGTCAGATAGGTGGCACGGCTCAAGGGATTTTTAAAGGATCTGGACCTCTCTAGTGCAGATTACCAGGTCATCAGTTCAAATGCAGCTGTGCTCAGCTGATACTAAATATCTTACACATGATGGCTGCCGGGGTCTGCTGGCAAGTGCAGCAGGTGCTCCTGGTTCCCTTGTGGACAGCTGAGGAGCTGAAAGCCTAGCTAAGCAGACCACCACTTCATCTGGCACGCATGCAAATTCCTCCGTGTCAGGAGCCCCTGCTAAGCCCCCAGCTCACCACCTTCTTAGAGCATCCCCTGGGCTCTGCAGACCCATCACATCTGTAGGGATAAGGCACGTCTTGTGACCATGTGAATAGCGCCAATCCTGTCAGTCCTGGGGAAACCTTCATGCCTGAATCCAGCTGGCAGGGACTCAGAGCTGGTGAATAGAGGGCTTGTCTTCCTGGTTTGACTCAATGTCTGAAAAGTCATGTAGATCTGAGTTTCCTTCAGACTTCTATTCCACCCCCAAATGACAAATTGGAACCCAGGTAGGTATCTCCAGGAGAGTCACAGAGTGGTTCTTTAATTTGGCTCCATACTAGGAAAATTTGCATGCATTTACCACGTTCACAGTCTTCTATTCCATGGCACAATATTCAGGACCACAACCGTATTGGGCCCAGGACCCAAGGCTCAGCTTTCTGGGAAATCAAGAATAGGTTGGAAAAGACAGAAATGTAATCATGCTGTGGGTAGTCGGGGCTGTTATTCAAACCAGCCCTGCTGGAGGCAAGCAGCAGCTGTTCCTTAGCTGGAAAAAGTGACAAGCAGGAGGCTGCCTTTCCATGACCTCCACCCTGCTCAGCGTTCACCCTGGACCCAAGAGACAAGCTTCGGGCTGGTGAGAAGCAGCTGTGGCTGGGTAGGAAGAGTCCTCTGAGGTTCTGGCACTTGGCTTGCAGTCCTGGATCTGCCAAGGATAATCTGACTGGTCTCATAATCTCTTGAGACCTTCAGTTTTGCCATCTATAAAAATGGAACATTATATTAGGAGGGCTTCTGAGTTATGATGTGGTTTCTGAGATGCTATTTTTAAAGCAGTTTGAATTCTTCTGAAGGCAGGGATTACCAACATAGAAATCATTGTGACTTAAGCCCTTAATTGTAATTAAATTATATGGGCTCACAGTGAATGGACAAACTTTGTTCTGTAGAAAGCTTGGGATGTGTTTATGGAGTTTAGAAAGATAACCCATGATGGCATTTAAATGAAGATTGCTTTGTAAAATGCATGCATATGACAGAGACTACACGGAAAACATAGCCAGGAGTGGGAGAAACGTGGGTGTGGTTCCTTAAACATAAATTTGTTATAGCTTTTTATTTACTGCACCCATTATTTTTCTCAACAACTAAAAACAGACTTCCAAACTGCTTTTATCTTTAAATTTACTTTATGGAGGTAGTAACACTGCCTTTTGAAAAACTTTATTAGACTGCACTTACTACATTATCTAGAAGATAACGTATTTATATGCCTATAGATCCACTGTCTCTGCCAAACCATACAAAACAAAAAATATAGATGTCTGGTTGTGTCTTTTCCTATAAATAAAAGAGGCGGAGAGAGTAAATAAAGAAAAGTGGCATGTTACATTACCATAACACACCAGAAACCCAAGGTGAGGATAAAAGTGCTATTTATCAACCTGCAGAGAGCTATGATTCTGTGGATTTTCATGTCTTCAGTGTTACTGGAGCTTAGATAATTCCAGAATTTGATTCTGTATCTTGGAACTTCATCTTTAGAAAGCTTTTTAGTAAAACTAGGAGGTAGAATATAGAAGGTGCGAGCCCGATGGGGTACAAAGATAAATGAGTGAAGCACGTGGAGTCTGCTCACTCCTAAGAGCAGCAGAAGGCAGGACGTGCTCAGACTCTGAGGGAATCCCAAGCCCTCAGATGCTCTTCATTTCCACATCCAGGTGCTGGTTTGCAACCCCTAACTCTAGCAACACCACAGGTTTCCTTTTTAGTATCTTTCCAAAAATGTCATAAGGGTCAGAAATTCATTTGTCTGATTTTAAATCTTGTAGAAAATAGAAGTATGGATGACAATATCTGCACTAATTGTATTTCTTTTTATCTTAAAGGAATACGTTTCTTTCGCTGTTTCCGTCTCTCAAATATGCATGATGTGTTTATTATTAGGTACTTGTTAGAAAGCAAATCAAGGCTTCTAACATTAAAGTAAAGCAGAGTAAGTGTTAAGAACACAGAATCAATCTTTCCTTCCTTCCTCCCTCCCTCTCTCCCTTCCTTCCTTCCTTCTTTCCTCCCTTCTTCGAAAGTTTTTAAAAACCAGTCTGGGTTTTTTAAGGTCAGTAGGAGGTCAGAGAAGTATAACTAACGTTTATGGAAACCTACCCTAATCTAGGCTCTGTGCTGTGTGTTTTATCTCCTGATCCTCCTGTGGACGGTCTGAGATAGCCAGTGTCCCCCCATTACACAGATGCAGGCAATTGTGCAAGGTCAGAACTGGGAGTCAAGCCACACCTGTAATGGGAGGCAAGGTAGGGATTGTACCCTCCACAGTTCATGAGAAAACAAATAGCTTTATTTTCAAAAAAGAATTTTGTTCTAAGACACCACTCAGCACATGATGAAAGAAAAATGTAATTTGTCAATTAAAGGGAATGTGAAAAGGAATGAGCTAACCTAGAAAAGACTCCTTGAAGTTAGCAGAGAAAGTTTCCCTAGCACCTCGGAGTTATGCATAATAAAGGAAGTTACAGATTTGCACATGAGTCCTAGTGTGTAAGTTCTGGCCTGACATGTAGTAACTGCAGGGTGGAGTGTGTGGGCGTGGCCCTACTTTCTTCCATCCATCCCGGCTCAAGCCTGGGTTGCTTCCTTCCCTTTCACCACCATGTCAGAGGCTCCCAGAACACCTTACAATTCTCATTTGCAAACCCTATCAACATTCTAATGATTTCTTCCTCATCTGTTTCCCCAGCTAGGTTAGAGGTTACAGGTGGGCCAGAACCATCTCTTTCCTTCCCCACTAAACACCTGGTGAACAGCTATGACCAGAGGCCTTGAACCACCTAAGGTTCTTTCCACCCTTAACACTCCGCTTCATACTCAAGCTCCGTCGTCCTTCATTCCACCAGAGCTGGTCCTTAGCCTCCTGCTTTGGGTAATTTTAGACAGGGATTTCTGGGGTCTTGGGTACCTGGAACATAGCCTAGAAGTGGGAGCATGGAACCAGAGCAAGTTCTTCAGATTGTGGAGCCAGGGGAGGGCCTTGGTTTCCTGGGTCTGCGGGCAGGAGGCTGTGTAGTGAGTTTTCCTGGGAGAGGGTGGGCTGAGGGGCAGTGATGGTAAAGCTGGGACAAACCTTCCCTTTAACTTATTGAACTCTTACTATTAGTTCCCATTACTTTTCAGTAACTTTTAAGGGTAGAGAAAGTTCCTTTTTACTGCCGAGGAAGTTCCATCTGTCTATAAAAGACATTACTGCTTCTCAGTAATGACTCAAATCAACAGAATTTGGATACCCTGAGAAGAAAAACCTGGACCCACAGGTCACCAGCAATTTCTAGATCCATGCAGCATGGCTAACTCATTCCTGACAATGTATTTAAAGTTTAGATTATAAAGTAAAATTGCAAAGTAAGTATACATTTGTGTTTATATAGCAGTGTCTTTGGGGTAGAAGAGGTCAATGAAACTGGATGATTTGAATAAAACAAATATAAAATCCAAACAGATTTTTTTTTTTTTTCCATAGGAAAACAAAACCATCTCATTCACAAATTAGGTCAATGCTCTATATCATTTTGAAGTTAACCTTCAGGGATAGTGTAGGGCAGAGAGTACTGAGAGAATCTTTGTGAAGAGATAAAGAAAATTCCTGGGTATGAATCAGAACACCATATGTTTTTCTCCAGTCTTTTATCTTAAAAATACAGCAATGATTCTGAAAGACTTAATGTATTTTACCTATAGGAAGAGAAAAACAGAACAGAACAACAACCGAGAGAATGTACATTCAGTAGACAGGAACTCCATTAAAAAAAGAACTGACAATTACTTAGAAGTCAGGAAGCCAATTTTCAAATCAATACCTTGCTTGAGAAGGGTGGCATGATGTGGTGTCAAAGTAGGAAGCATTATCAAAGCTGCATTTACTTTGTGTGGGTCTTTAAGTAGTCCTGGTCAATGCTGAAACAGCTGAGAAAGGAAGGTCAGACGGAAAGGAGTTACAGCATGTCCTAAATCTCTACACCCCACCAGCTAAACCTTACAACACAGGACAACACCGACAGTCAGGTCTTGAGTTGCTTTTATACTCAAATTGCTTAGTTTTAGCCCAAATGCCAAAGAACATCTCCATCCAAGCTCCATCCTCACCACTAGAATAAACAACATGCCTATAAACAGGAACAACTGCAGAACTGGGTCCCCTTACTCAGACACTTTTGTGGCATTGCCAAACACAATCTGTATGTTATTAAATGGGAAGTGGAAAGCAAAAGGAAATTTAAAGTAAATTACATGAAACGAATTTTCATCATCTCTGCTTTATTTAGTATGTGAGAAATTCAGTGTCATTCATATGTATATTGTAGAATAATTTCAGCTTAATCAGCTAAAGGGGCAGGAATGTATTTAATTTGCAGAGAAATTAGCCATGGTTTGCAGTGCTATGATCCTCCATCCCGAGGAGGTGCTCAGCAAAGCGCACGCTAAGAGGAAGTGAACCCACAGACTGCTGGAATGGAATCATGAAAAAGGAAGCAAATTTGTTTTTTTAGTGGTTGGCACAAAGCCTTTCCCCATTCGTTTTAAATTACTGAGAAAAGTAAACATTTTGGTAAATGTTTGGGAGAGATTTATAGGTGACCCTAAATGCAATCTACTTGGTGACTGACTCAATTTTAATTCCTTTGGTTCTTGACTGCAGAAAGGGCAACGTTGTTACCACTTGCCTGGTCAAAGGTTACACTTCCTGCCCTCCATCAAAGGGGCTGGACAGGAGAGTGTTTTTAGATACTAGTCAGGTCGCCTTTCAAGGGGAATCACTCAGGCTAACCATCTGATTAAGGGGCCTCTGTGGTGAATACTGTTACCAGGTACACAATTAGCCAGGCTTTCCCTACGAAATGCACGTTAGGGGCACATTCCCAGAACAGCTAAGTAGGCAAAGGCAACTTGGAGCTTGAGAGCCAAATGGCCGGCCATCCTTTAAAATTTTTCATTTTACCTAGGCTTTAATTATATATTTAAAAAGTGAAGAACAGAAGTTTTGTGTTCCTATCCCAGGAAGTTTGGAAACCCAATGTGTCACGTTTAGATTATTATTTCTCCTGAGTGGCTTGCACACGACAGCTTTGATCACTCACTCTCAGTTCAACATGAATGCTTGTGACAGTACCATGGGTGTTCCAAGAGAATCTTTGCTGAGCGCTTTCAAGAACAGAGCACAGTTGTAAGCTCTTTTCTTGCTTAAGATTCAGAATCTTACAGAAGAGGAAACGGAAGCACAGAGAGGCAAACTTGTCTAAGCTAGAGAGTGGGCAGAACCAGGATTTGGACCCGGACAGCACAGAATCCATGCACTTAACCATGACCCGCCCAGATCAATAAGACTGAGCCAGAACAAAAGAGTGCTTAACCAGAACAAAAGAGTTCTTAAGGTGGAGAAGATGGGACTGCAGTTGTCCAAGGCACTGCGCATCTGAAGCTGTGGCTTCCTTCAGTGCCCTCAACAGGACGTCTCACTTGCTGAACCCAGTGGACGAGGTATGTGGATGTTATCCCCAGTTCCTGGAGAAGGCTCTTATTGTAGGGTACCCAGGGTTTGAGCCAACACTTTGATAGTAGAGCCTGAAAGGATGGAAATAAATATAAAAATAAAAATGTGATACATTCAAAGAAGCACTATTTTCCTCTGGTCACTGGAGAACTCACAAAGACAACATGGACTTAGCATTACTCTTGCACTTTTGTTTTTTTGCTTGGGAGGAATCTGAAATTTCATCGTTGTCATGGTAATAAGTAAGAAAACACTGTGGTAAGTTGGAGAAGAAAGAGGAAAATTTATTTCCCACATTGAATTATTGTCAAGGGAAATATGTTTCATAACATTTCAAATGTTGCACGGTAAGTAGTTCTGAACTAGGTGCTTTGAAAACACTAAAGACAAAGCACTTTGTTGTGGAAGTCAACACTCACAGAACCATGGAGCAATTTAATAGTGACACATGAAAGAGACAAGACAGAAACATATGTCAACATATGTTTGGAGTATATAACAGGTAACTGGAATGATAATGAGTGAACTGGGGTTGGCCACAGACAACTTTTATATTTCTTGAGTTTTGAACTAAGATTCTAAGAGTTCAATTGGTTAGTAGTAGTAGGAAGGGAAGACTTCTTCTGGTAGGAACAAATTGCAGCATCCCTTTGGTTTACTGAGCAAATGAAACACAGCTGGGTCTCTGGAGTAGGGAATAATGGAAACTGGGGTTGGACCCCGATTTCCACTGTGCTTATATAAGGAGCAGAATGGGAAGGGTGGCCTCTCTTGTGAGGGAACTGGTAAAGCTCTAGAGTCAGTGACATTGGCAGGAGGGCCTGGCCTGAGAAGGCAATAGGGAGAAAGGTGGAAAAGGTGAATCCAAAGAAGTGGAAATGACCTTTCTGGTTCAGTTTCTCCAGCAGAGTGCACAACATTGGGATGTGGGAGAGACTGGGTCATGTCTTGCCTTTGGGTTTGACACTCTGGGAATCTGGATATGCATTGACCGAATGAATGACGAAACCAGAGGATGCCTCAGAAACAGAAGCAAGATAATAGCTATTGATCAATGGTTGGAAGCTACAGAGAATTCAAGGGGATTTAGAATGGAGTCGAGCCATTTTTCTTGACAAAAGTGAAGAAGTCATTAACTGGATGGGAACTGTGGTTTCTTTTGTGGCAGTGCAGGTGGAAGTGAAGCTGGAGAGGATGGATCTTTTCGACTCAATTAGAGAGCCTGGTTACAGCAGGTCTTCAGCTTCGCCATCAATCAATATTCATATCCTTAATGCTCCCTGGCTTCCCCTCTCACAGAAGCAAGCCCCATGGGGAGCTGAATAGTAGGTGCCTTGCTCTCTGTGGGCACATTTGCTTTGGTATACGTCATCTTACGTGGAATACCAGCTGTTAACAGTTAACTGCTCAGCAGGGCCAGTCTCTTTCCCCCCAGCCTGCATCAAGTCTTCTGCAGACTTGCCATGTCTCTTAAAGGGACATCTGCCTTTTCTCTAAATATTTTCTAACACATCTGAACAAACCAATTAAAAGAAAAACTCATCTTGTGGTTTCTGACAGATTTTGTCTCTTTATAGGACGTTGACTCTCAAATACATCCTACACCAACAGGATCTCCCCTAATCTATCTTTCTTCCTCCCAATGTAGGAAATTGTTCTGGTAAGTGAAGTTCCTCCCCTACAAATGTCCAGAATGGCCTGGGGCCTTGAATCCTTCCCCAGGCCGCTGGTTCTGTGTGAAGGTGCCCTGCCCTGCTCCAGTGAACCCAGGAAATGAAATTCCTTTTTCAAGCTGGAGTCTCTGAATTTACATCTTCCTTCTTGCATTACTTCATAGAGAGTCTGAGTTAATCCCATCAGGGTTCATATGTATTTAGCTATTGCTTCTTTTTCTGCCTATCCCAACTTGAATAGTCAAGGTAAATTCCCTAAGCTCATTCCAGCATGGAGCCTTATTGTTTTACATAATGAAAGAGTTACATCGAAAATAGTTATTTAAATGAGAGTCTTTTATGCACAGGTGTGTGTGTGTGTGCATGCGCACACGCACACACAGTCATATATAAACATAGATCTGTTTTTTTCTGCATTTGGTCATTGGCTACCATCGTATAATATCAAATCCTTTCTAACCAAACTTCTCAAAATGAACCTTTGCTTTCTTTGTCTTTTAGCTTGCTTTGGGAAAAGAACTCTCACAGCATTTACGGAAAGGATGCTTAGACTAGAGGGAGGAATATTCGAGTGAAAATACCAGGTTTCCCATCCCCTTCTCTTGGGGAATCAAACCACTTGGCATAGGAACATCTTGAGGTGCTGCCAAGAAACAGCTTCTATAAACCAGTTCATTAGGCTCTTAATTTCTGTGACTGTTGCCTTCCCAACTTAATTGTAAACTTTTTGAAAGTAGGGACTGATTCTTCCTATCTTTTCCTTTTTCTCCCCACACTAAGCTAACTTAAGGAATGGGTTTTCCATATTGGGAGAGTCCCTCAACCCCCATATGTGTACCTGGTGCCTTGGCTGAGGTATACCTAATTCTTGTGGGTTTGCACTATGTTTATGGAAACTAATGTCTTAGAATTAAAGTGTTTCAAGAATGAATGTATACCAATATATGGAAAGTGTTGGTATGTTTACTATAATTATTTGGGCTGTTTGGGCCATAAATATCAGAAAAATCAAGTCATAGTGATATAAAAAGTAAGTGGGATTCTTCCAGGAATTAGCAGTTTACCTTATTTTTCTGCTAACATTCTGAATAGCATCCTTTTAACTCTCAAACATGCCTGGGTTGGGATGAAGCATACTGTCATCTGCTTTAGTGCTCTGTGATGGACATAACAAATTACCACAACATAGTGGCTGAAAACTACACAAATTTATTATCTATGATTCTGTACTTTAGAAACCCAATGCAGATCCCTCTGGGCTAAAAGCAAGGTGGCAATAGGGCTGCATTTCTTCTACGTACTGTAGGGGAAAAGACCTCTCCTTTCTTTTTGTGACTTCTCCTTATTGAGATATAATTCACACATTATTCAATTCACCCACTTGAAGTGTAAAATTCAGTGGTTTTTAGTATGTTCAGTGGTGCAATCTATTTTGAAATTTTGATCTATTTAATCAAAATTTCTGGAAGCATAACCTATGGATTTGTGTTTAAACACACTCACACATACACACACACACACACAAAAATACCCCAAGAAGAAGCTGGCATCTCATTGGCCAGGTCGTAGCTCTCAGGCAGGGAACCAACAGTGCCTGATGTACTCACAGGCTCCTGATGAATTCGTGCAGCTGGGGACTTTGAATCTCCCGGATGCTTCAGCTATTTTCTAGTTTCTGTTCATGGGATTCTTTGCAAATGTGAAGTGGGTTATGATTTTTGTGTACAGTGACTGCTCTGGAAATCTTGAGACATGGCAAGGTGGTCTTCAGCATTTCATAGGTGGGGGACACAGACTTTGGAACAGGAGGGGCTGGACCATATCCCCTAGGCATCCCTTTTTTGTTTGTGCCAGGGCCTCATTATGACTGCTTTGACATTTTTGTCCTGCTTTATTATCTTGCTTAGAGCAAAAATGTATGTATAATCCTGAGCTAAAAAATCAGAAATTGTTAGCATATTTTGCAGGAATCTTACACGTTTCCTAAATTATCTGTGATTGAGATTTCATTAACTATAATAGACAGTAATCTCACCTACTTCTGTGAACTTATGTAATGATATTGATAGCTATAGCCGCGTAATACAGAGCAGCATATTGCAATAAACAAATGAGCTTTAAAGACCCATTATCATTGGCAGCAGAACTATATGGTAAACACACAACCTCTGTTTTAGATAGCTTTTGTTGTTTCTGTGACCAAAAGACCAGTTAAGAATCATAAGAGGACAAAAAGATTATTTGACTTGAAGTTTCAGAGGTCTCAATTTATAGATACCTGACTCCATAGCTCTGGGTCTGAGATGAAGCAGAAAGTCATGATAGGAGGGCTTATGACATGGTAAAAGGAAGCAGAGAGAGCTTCACTTAACAGGGACAAAATATACACCCGAAAGGCATTCCGCTCCAAACCTACCTCCTCCAGCCACATACTACTTGTGTACAGTTATCACCTAGTTAAGCCATACCAGTGAATGAAGCCATTAGGTTACACCTCTCATAGCCTAATCATTTCATCTTGGAATATTCTTGCATTGTCTTATACATGAGCTTTTGGGGGACACCACATATCCAACCATAACAAAGTCACAAGCAATAAAAATATTTTGATGTCTTTGCAACAGTCAGGTGAAAAGACGTGCTAGGTACCAGTAAATAGCCATACACCCACACCGAGCAGTGCTTCACTCTTTGAGGACGTGAACTATTAACATCGAGTAATCTTGCCACTGAGATGGTTAGAACAAAGTCTCAACACTCAGTATTGAAATGTCCCATAGCAGTTCTTCCATTGCTATGGACAAAAAGCATGGTCTTGGGGCACTCTATGGGAAAAACTTGTTTAAAACATGACTATGCTATTCATTTATTACTCCAAATTATTTTCTTCATGGAAATTCCTTCACTGAATCAGTGTTTATTGAGTTTCTACCATGTATCCACTACCATTCCGAGTTCTTAGAATAGATCAGTGATCCAAAGAAAGATCTCCGCCCTGATGGAACTTGCATTCACACGGGAGACTGACAATAAACAGCAAATACAACCAATCATAAATTACTTGATGTGTTAGAGGGTGACAGATGTCACAGGGCAGGTGAGCGGTTTAGAAGTGTGAGGAGGGGGATACAAGAGGAGGGTTAGTGTTTATAATCTTACATAAGGTGGTGAGAGTAGGACTTACTGAGCAGGTGATATTTAAGCAAAATATTGAATGTGAAGAGTTAGTCCTGAAGACAAGAGAAATGTAAATCATAGTGTACATCTTCCGGACACTCCTGCTCATACGTAAGCCTTTCACGGTCTTCCTGTTAACTCTCATAGAAAAGTTTATCTTTTAAACCAGATCTCATAGAGAGTAATATCTTCTTTCTCTCAAGAATGATCTAATTTCTTTTTCTACCAACCCTTACGTTATTGCAACCACCTGGCCCTCTGTTCCTTGGTGACTCTGCTCTCTGTAGCTTGAGGCCCTCTTCCCTGAAGGGTTATCATGGCTGGCCCCGTGACTGCTTCTTATCCTTTGGGCCCCAGCAGAAATGCCACCTCCTCAGAAAGGCCTTCTGAGTGTGCTGTTTAAATTGGGCAGGCCAAGTTACTTTACCATATCCCTCTGTTAATTTTCTTCATGGTACTTTTTTATCATAAACCAATATTTTCCTGGTTGTATGTTTGTGTCTTTATGTTGTCTATCTTCCTCCTATAGAATGTAAACACCATGAAAGACCCTTGTATGTGGAAAGGGACTTTATCCATTTTATATCCCTTTATCTTTAAACTTTATCACACACTAGGGACCAAATACATTTGTTAGGTAAACAGACACATACTTTGGTGTTTGAGCATTTGAAGGATTGTTGGTTTGTAGCAGCTTAAGGCTTTTAGGGTAAGCCACCAATCCACCCACCCGGCATGAATAAAGGTTTTGCAGTGTTATGGGGGAAAAGCCGTAAATGGAGGAGAATGAATCTGCACCAGTTTTCCCTCCAATACCCATTATTAGGTGGATCTAAGGCAGATGGTGGATTAACAGATAGAGTGACACTGGAACACACTGTAAGTGACTGATGTGACTATTGCTTATAGAGTACCTTCTCCAAGGCAGATTAAATTAGAAAGTGAGATGATTGCCCATTGCTAGTCTGTCTGTCTGTCTGGTCTGTCTATCTATCATCTATGTTACCTATCTGAAAGATTTTGAACTTGAATCTTTCCAAGGCTTGGAGCTTTTCCCAATAAAATCTAGATTAACTGGGTATCAGCACAATGAGGCAGCCACTTAACAGAGCTGGTAATTACATAGTTAAGGTGGTGCCACCTGCTCAGTGTCCACTGTTTCCATAACAGCCGTTCTTGGTAATTTATTTTACTTTTCTGAAATGAGATGAGAGGGGGAAAAAAAGCAAAAGATGGGGGCAATTTTCTTAGCCTTATTTTCTTTCTTACTTTAGAAACTAAATCAAATGTAGCTGGTCTACAGAAAGCATTCTACTATGGGAGAGTCTGTGGGTAAGGATGTGAATGTTTTATAGATTTGGTCCTTTTTGCCAAAATACTTTCCATAAAAGTTGTTTAAGAATTGCATGGATGGGTAGGTGAATAAATGAAATAAAGATGGCAGATTCACTTTGTTTGGGGAGGCAGCATGTTGTACGAGAAAGCTGAGGGACTTATGACATGTCTAAAACGGGAACAATCCAGGGCATAACCTCTGAAGAAGAATATTGAATTTGTAAAAACATGTGAAAAAGAAACTTCCATCTGTAAATTCAAAAAAAGGTATGTCTAATTTTTTTAAATTATTTTTTTATTTTTACAGACTGCATTTTGATTCATTGTACACAAAGAGGGATAAATCTTTTCGTTTCTATGGTTGTACATGATGTAGATTCATACCATTCTTGTAATCATACATGTACATAAGGTAATGATGTCTGTCTCATTCTACCTTTTTTCATACCTCCTCCCTCTCATTTTCCTCTATGTAATCTAAAGTTCTTCCATTCTTCTCTTACCCCTCACCCCCCACCCTCATTGTATATCATCATACACTTACCAGGGAAAACATTCTTCCTTTAGTATTTTGGGATTGGCTTATTTTATTTAGCTTGATATTCTCCCATTCCATCCATTTCTCTGCAAATATAATAATATTATTCTTCTTTATGGCTGAATTTTATATATATATATATATCATAGTTTCTTTATCCATTCATCTGTTGAAGGGCATCTAGGTTGGTTCCACAATTTAGCTATTGTGAATTGAGCTGCTATAAACATTGATGTGGCTGTGTTACTGTAGTATGTCTAATTTTTCATCTATGCATTAGCAAAGATCAGAAAGTATTAATGGGGTAGAACTGTCATGACACACTCACAGCTGGGGTGGATTGATACAACCTTCCTGGAAAGGAATTTGGTAAAGTATAACCAGGGTTTTAAAAATTCCTATAACTTTTATTACAGTTATTCACCTTTTAGGTGATTGTGTTATTGTGCATGATTTACATATGAAAAGGTATATCATGCTGCTTTTTGTCACAGTGGAAAAACTGGCAGCATCCAAACGTACATTAGTAAAGTGTTAAGTAAATGATAGAATATCCATATCATAGCACATTATGCCACATTTAAAAATTATGAGTATGATATATTAAATCAAAATGCAGAATATGAAATTATATATGGACTATGAATTTAACTATGAGAAGAAAAATATGCTGGGAAAATACTGGAAAGATATTTGGGATAATACTGGTTGCTTGTGTCTGAGTGGTAGAATTTAGATTTTTTTCCTTGAATAATATGTGTCTTTCTATATCTTCTTCAATGGGTTATTTTAATCCAAATGAAAAAAAAGCTTGTGTAAAAGACTTTGGAGGCAGAACTAAATTAGATTCTAATTTAGACTCTGCCCTATACCAATTGTGTGATATTTGATAAATTATCAATCTCTCTGAACCTCAAATTATATATGATGTGTGTAAAATGGGGGACAATGGCATCCAACCCACAGGGCAGCTGTGATACTTGAACAATACGCTGTTTAAGTAGCTGGGCAGAATTGTTGGCACTCATTAGATAGTTGATAGATCACACTTATAATTATTACTCTGGGTTAGAGGGGATTACAAGCTGGTGAGAATATTTTCTTTTACTTTGCCAAGTAATCTTTGATTTTTTTATTATTCACTTCAATATTTCACAGAATAAACCAATAAAGAACTCCTTAATATTAAACTTTGATTCATTACATATGTCCTCTGATGCTTTTCAAGGATGAGACCTATATTTTTAAATAAATATAGTAGACACAATAATTTAGTTTTATTTACAATTTTAAGTGTCATTTAAACATTTTTGCATACAATTATGCATATATCACAGTTATTTAATATGATATATCACTGTTATTTAGTGACTACACATGAGTTTAGCAATAGCAATATAGCATAATTAACTTACTCATTTTCTAATTGTGTTATTAACAACAACAAAAAACCCTCATACAATGGAATTACTAGAAACATCTTTATATAAGTAACTTTTCCCTTTTGAATATTTCCCTGGGCATATGCTAATCAAAGGGAGTTAGTGTGTGTGTGTGTGTGTGTGTGTGTGTGTGTGTGTGTGTTCTTTTAAAAAGTTACTCCTAAGGCTGGAATGTAGCTTACTTAGCATATGCAAGGCCCTGAGTTCAATCCCCAGCAATGAAAGAAACAAAAAGCCTACTAATATATAATACTATTGTTACAAGGACACATGCAATTAAAAAAAATGCCAATACTATTGTATGAACTAGGGCATAGTTGTTTCAATTTGCATTTTAATATTAGGAAATCTGAGTATAATTCTAAGCATTGACTTTTATTTACATCTTCTTGTTTGTATTCTATTCTTTTATAAATTTACCTCAAAAAGTAGAAAGCCTTATGGATTTACATCCACTTTAAAAACTTTTAAATATTTTATTCATTGCAATAGAAATCATTTATTCTATTTCTTCTTTTGTCTTCTTCCTATTTGCTATATATTTTAATTTTTCCTTTAGTTGATCTCAACTATGTTATCACTGATGCTTTTCAATTGCCATAAAGTTTCTTTTATTCCACAATCAGGAGGAAAATTGTGTTTTTAAAATTTTTACTTTTAGGGCTGCTGTTGTGTCTCAGTGGTAGAGCTCTTGTCTTGTATGTGAGGCACTGGGTTTGATCTTCAGCACCACATAAAAACAAATAAAACAAAATAAAGGTATTGTGTCCATCTACAACTGAAAAATATTTTTAAAAATTTTTACTTTTAAACTTAATATTTTAACTCATCTGAAATGAGTGTTATATATACAGTGAACCTAGTTTTTTTTTTATATGAATTTTCAGCTAGTTTTTCTATTAGCAGTTGTTAAATTTTTATTTCTTTCCAATTGGTTTTTAGTCTTAAACTTTCTATTCAGCATCAGGATGTTTAGAAATGTTGCTTATCAAGTCAAGAGTATTTTCATAAGAGGTTTTTAAATTCTGGGAAGACAAAGTTTTTCATTAGGAATGTTATTTTTGTGTTGTACTAAATACAACACAAATACAACATGAGTTCCACTGACTCATGCAGGGCCAATGTGCCTTGTATTTCGTTGCCTTACCAACACCTGAGGGTTTGTCTTTGTCTTTGGCTACCAACACATGCATCTCAGCTCATAGGAAGATATGAAAGAGGCAAGAGGCTTAGAAGCTTCCAGAATCCCATGGCATCACCTTTGCTCCCCTTTGAATTTAGCAAATGGTCCTCACTAATAGGAAGTGGGGCTGGGAAGTAGAATCTCTAGTGATGAGCTATGCTCAGTTAAAACCCACGTGGAGAAGGGCAGAATGGGCAGTGGGGTTCCTCATTATCTGTCCCATTTTCTCTGGGGTCCTTGGGCAGAACTGGCTCTCTCTCCCCAGGGTCTCATATTTATGGTAAATAATTTTTGCATATTCCTTTCTCTCTTGAGTCCCTTTCTCCTTGATGATGAGCATAGTGTCTCCTTCTTCCTGGAATTTGCCTTCTTATTTCATCCTTATGTAGATACCTTGCTTATTCTCCAGTACCAGACATCATCTCTCCTATTCGGTTTTCCCTTGGTAGATGGAGCTTTAACTCTCATCCTCCTCCTATGACACACACGCCCTCCCTATGTCCTCACCCGCTCAGTGTGGTTCTATAGTAATTTTATCCCGTCCACTTCGTGTTGGGTTTAAGTAACGATGACTGTGTAAATGCTTATTCATGTATTGAGCCATGCGGTATAATAAAATAACTCTCCTTTCCCAGTTCAACATTTTAATTTCCCTGCCATTTATAGTTACACTTGTTTTTAACAAATCATGGCTGTTATTTAGTATCTGTATAGTTATGCCTGAAGGTAATCCAAATTTTCCCCAAATTGCACAAATCTTCTAATATATTTAAACACCTTAAGCATAAATAACATCTTCTAGAAGAAAGCTAAACTTCTGGTGTGCTCTAATGGGACTGTTCTATGGTAGGCCTGCCATCTGGTTGTTATCTGCTTTGCCATTCCTCAACTTTCTTTTGTATTGGTTTCTATGTTTCTTGGATCCCACATTTCTCCTCTTTCTTGGTTTATTCCTTTACTTTGGCAGAACACACCCTCCAGAAGCTTCTTGAGAAAGGGTTCATGAGAAGTAATATTTGAGACCTTGTTGGTTTGAAAAAATGTCTTCAATTCTTTTCTCATGCTGAAATGAGAGTTTGGCTGGGTACAAAATGCTGAGTGGGAAATACCTTTCATTCAGAATTTTGAAGGGATGATTTTATTGCCTTTTGGATTTTGGTGTTGCTCTTGAGCATTCGGGTGCTGTTATGCCACTTGATCCTTCATAAATGTCATGTTTTATCTCTCTGGAATATTCTGGGGATCTTTGATCTTTAGTGTTCTGAAAGAACATGATAATGTGCCTGGATATAAATGTATTTTCTGTGAATTCAGTTCGACTTTTCATTCTGGAAATTCATGTTCTTAGCTTATGATTTTTTTTCTTAAATTATTACTTTATTCTCAGTTTTCTCTTTATATTTCTTTCTATAATTCTCATTATTTAGATTTTGAATTTCCTAGTCTGCTCTTCTAATTTTCTTATATGTTCTCTTTTCTTCTATTTCACATTTCTTCTCAGCTCTGTTTTTGTCTTAATTTATAATTTCCAAATGTTTTATTGTTTTTTCCCATTTCTACAATCACATTTTAAATTAATCTAGAAATGAAAAACTCACTTAAAAATGCTTATTAAAGCAAAGCATGTTTTTTTTTCTTTCCTCCTTGTAAGATCTCTTGCTTGTTTTGCCTCTTTTTTTCATATTATGGGCTTTAATCATGTATCTGTGCTTCTTGACTTTCTGCTCATTTTAAGACTATGGTAGGAAAACCCCTGTGCATGTGCGTGAGGCATGTGGACTGATGCTGAAACAAATGAGTTCTATGGAGCAGAGTCACAGCTGACTCCTTGCCAACACAACATAAGCAAGACATAATCCTTAATTGTTTTAAGTCTCTAAGATTTGGGTGTTCTTTGTAACTACAGCATAACACAGTTGGGGAACACAAAGGTTCTAGAGACTTTTATGCTGTAGGATTTTTGAAATAATCAGTTGTATTGAGGTATAATTTATATTTAATAAGTTGCATGCATTTAAGATGTATGACTCAATGAGTTTGATGGACATGTATACCTGTGAAGCCACTTCCATAATCATGATACAGAAAATTCCCAATACCCTGAAATATTCCTCATGTCTCTTTACCATACACTCTTCCCTCTATCCCTTGTCCCAGGTCACCCCTGATTTGCTTTTTGTCACTGCAGATTAATTTGCATTTCCTATCCTTTTACATAAATGGAATCAAATTATAGTATGTCCTTGTTATGGTTGATATATGAGATGTCCCTCAAAAGTTCATGTGTGAGACAATGAAAAATTTCTCAGAGGTGAAATGATTAGATTATGAAAGATGCAACCTAATCTGTGGATTAATACTGGTATGGATTAATTGGGTGGTAACTATAGGGTGTGGATGGAGGAAGTAGGTCACTAGTGGATGCACCTTGAGGTTTATATTTCATTCTTGGTGAAGGGAGCTCTCTTCCTACTTTCTGGTTTCCATATCCTGAACTGCTTTCCTCCATTATGTCCTTTCACCATGATCTTCTGCCTCACATTGGGCTCAGAGCTATGGAGTTGGCTGCTTATGGACTGAACCTTTGAAACCATGAACCAAAATAAACTTTTTCCTCCTTTAAGTTGTTCTTATCAAGTATTTTGATCATAGCAATGCAAAAGCTGACTAAAACAGTAGTCTTTTGTGTCATGTCTCTTGTTCAGCATAGTGATTTTGAGGTTCACCCATGTTATCTTGTCATGTGTATTAGTAACTTTTGGTTTTTCATTGCTGAGTAATATTTTACTTTATGGTTATATCTCTAAATGTGTTTAGTTACTCATCTATATTACTCATTTTTTTAGCATTTACCTCTCTCTATATATACTTAGGAAATTAATATTATGTATGGCACTAATATGTTTTATACATTATAAAATGAAACAAACATCTAAAAGTTAAGGAAAGATGAGATAAAAATAAAGATAGCTTATTTTCTTTTTGTATTCTAGTACATCATACTAATTAATAACTGAGCATACACAATTCGTGGTCATTATACTATGGCACTTGGATGTGCTTCCATTTGGATATACCTTAGAGGTGTCTCCAAATTGAAACATTATATTTCCCCTAAATTCAACCTCCTTTCTTGATTTCCCTGTGCTTAAAATCAATCTTTATACTCACTTAAGCCAGGTTAGTAACAACTACCTTTACACACCTTTTATTTTTTTAATCTCTTACAAACAATGTCCCACAATGTCTCTTGGATTCTTCTAATAAGTTGTCCCTCATTACCTCTGTCTATTCATATTTGCTACTTCTTTTTGGATTTTGTAAAAAATTGTATTTTTCTAGGAAGCCATCTGTTTCCTTTAGATTTCAAATGTGTCACATAAATTGTATGTAATATTCTATTATAGTCCTTTAATCATCTCTAGAACTTGTAATTATGCCCTTTTCTCATTCCTAATTTCACTGTTTAGTTCTTTTTTCCATAATCAAGCTTGGGAGGGATTACCCATTCTCTTGGTCTTTTCCAAGAACCAGGTTTTAAATTTATGTAGTTTTGTTTTTCATTTTACTAATTTCAGCTTTAATCCCCCTAAGGTATGGTTTAGATCACGTCATTCCTTTCTTGGTAAGCCCTCTATAGCTCCCCGTGGCCCTCTCAATTAAGTACACACTCTTGAGACAGGTACTCTTGGCCTTACGGAAACATGTATTCAATGGAGTTCTTTCTCCATTTGCAGAGAAGGAGAGCTATAGTTGTATGGAGAAGAAAACCATGTCTGCAAACCAGCCCGTAATCTGTTTAGCTATGTTATACAACACCTTTTATGTTTAACATCAGGGGCAGATCCCTGACCTCCGGCAAGGCTGTGAAATAGAACTTGCTTTCCTGAAAGTTGGGGATATAAATAATATTTATATATAAGGTCTGCAATACCATAGGATCAGTTTCATGAGCTGTAATTAAATAGGACTCTTGCCATAAATTCTTTACTTCTTGATGGCATGCAACAGCTGGTGACCTTAGTTTTTAATAGTGTTTTCAGGGAAAGAGGAAAGAAAAAGAGAGGGTCATTAATATGGTCTAGCCTCTGAGACTTTTGTGAATATTTTGGTTTGGCATATACCCCCACCGAGTGAAGGACATCTGCTCCTTCTGTCTGCAGCAGTTGATATTGGCATTGGAGTCTAAATGCATGGATCATCTCGGTTGTGGTCTACCCATTTGTTTGAGAGTCAGCCTGCTTTGGTGGACTTAGACAACTGAACTGGTTTTTAAATTTTTTCCTTCTCAGAGTAGCATTCTCAAAAGTTGAAATTATTGATTGATTTGAGATCCCTTTTCATTTTCTATGAGAAAAAAATACTACCAGTTGCCTCAAAATTGCCATATTCAGGGGAGTGTGATGGCGGCCTTATGGGCTTGTGAGTTTGCCTGAGAAGGCTGTGGATATGTCACTTCCACACTGATTGTTCCCAGACTCGTGAGGTACTGTGAGGCATAGGAGGTGACCAGTGGTCTAAGACACTGAGGAGATTTACTGGCATGAATATGAGAGAAAGCAAGAATGAACTCATGTGTAGTTTGCACCTGAGAGTGACAGAGATTGCTATGTGGTGATTTGGGATGATGGATAAGTAAGAAGAGTCCCTAACTAGTGTAGAATATGGAGATAAAATATAATGTAAGTGTTCTTTCCAAAATTTAGAAATTAAATGTTTTTATTTGATTTGTTTCTGATCACAAAATTAATAGAGATTCAGTGTAAAAACTTCAGATAAAAAAGATGAAAATAAAATTTATCCAAATTCCAGAGAGGTTGTTCAATATGTCCCCCTCCCTCCACCCTCTGACCACATATCTTCTTAACAAGAATGTAGCTATATGAATAATTCTTCCGTAGCACACTGAGATGGCTTAAAAGAGTTGCAAACTTTTGACTACTCCTTTCATTGTCATCCTGTGTTTGTGCAGGTGTGTGACTTGCTTGTTACCCACAGAATGTGGCCCAGGTGACTCTATGGACTAGGTCAGGAAATGGGTGGATGTACCTCAAAATGTTTTTTGTTATTTATCCATGGTGTCAATTACTGCAGTTTCTGGCTTGTTCTCCCTTGTGCTTGGGCTCAAGCCCCCAATCACCCCACACAAATTCAGCCACCTGAAGCCCCATACTACAAGGGAACCCACACAAAGGTGTAGGTGCAGTATCCAACACCCCCCAGATCAACTCTCCACTGATCCAGGAGAGCCTGCCAAGGACCTCAGCCCCAGCATCCATCCTTCAATTGCTTGAAAGACCCACAAAATGACTGCTCGACTGAGCCTTTCTTGAGTTCCTGACCAACAAATTTTTAAGAAAAACCAAACGGAGTCACTAAAATAATTTGTCTTGCAACAATAATCACCAAAACATGTGCTAAAAAGAAGCAGACAAAAATATTTAGCAAAATATTATAAATTCTTTGTTCATGTCATTCTGTTTTTTTTCTATATCATTTTAATGGTTGCATAGAATTTTAATGAATAGAAAACATCTATTTTAAAATTATTCCCCCACCGTGTTGAATATTAGATTACTTTATCTTCTAGATAAGTCTTTTGATGAATAAACTTATAGTGCAATCTTTGTGCATATCTATGGTTTATTTCTCAAGATAACTTCCTATGATTCAAAATGTAGAAGTGCCTGAATTATTTTTAGTGCTTTTAGCAGGTATCCTCAAACTATCCTCTGAAAGAAGTATCTGATAGTGTCTGTGTACAGCCACACACACACACACACACACACACACACACACACACACAAACACACTACAGGAGAGAGAGTGTATTTTGGAGTCAGAAGTTTTGCATGCTCACAGTTCCACAATTTGCATGACCTTGAGCAAATTACTTAGACTCTCTGAACCTCATTTTAATCACCTGCAACTGGTGATTATAATAGTTACCTCAAAGGATTGCTGAGATTTAAATGGGGTACAGTATTAAAGTGCTAAACAAAGTGGCAATTTAAAAGCTAACTATCATTCTTATCATTATTGTTGAGAGTGAGGCAATCCTATCCAGATTTCTTTTCCCCACTCTTCCCCACAATATTGGGTGGTTCTGCTTGCCTTCCAGAACTTACCATAGCTCCTGTCTTCTTGGGCCTTACATGTAGCTGGTCCATCAACCTTGGGTGAGTAGTGGCTGCCAGAAAGTGAAGGTGTCATTTCCACCTGAGTGTTCATGGAAGCAGAGACATCTTGAAGATCAACAGAATGGGTCACAGGTGCTAGGACTCCTGGTGCCTGCCCTGCAGAGGGAGCAGGAAAGAAGACTTCTATACTATTGTATCCTTCAATCTGCAGGCCCTGGGCATTCCCAATCATGAGAATGACCCCATACTTAGGCGACCTGGAAGGGACAGCTGACTTCTTGCTCAAAAGGAGAGAAGTGAGAAAACCAAACTACACAGGAAATTCTTTCACATTAAGTTTTGAATTACTTTTGGGAGACACTAATATGAGCTCTGAAAAGTGCATGAATGAAAAAGTGGTCACAGATGTGGAGCAGGACCGTGGTGGCGGCTCTCTAGGCTCTTTGGAGTGACATTGGCTCTGGGTAACTGAGAAAGACTACTGGGAGATTATTAGCAGATTAGTGGAATAAATGATGTGGGGAAGCTTTTCTGATCCATTTGTATTTCTCTATCCCTTTTTTACTCTTAGTCATTCCAGAAAACTGGATGGATTGAGAACTAAAAACAGATTATTTTTGTATCTTTAACTTTATTAAGGCTTTTATATGAGAACCAGGCTTTGGCTGAAAAGATGTTTACTTGTCTAGAATTTGGACAGTCTTATTGTAAATTGACTGCTATGCAGCAGCAATAGGACTTTGTTCATTAGTGACAGGAACTAGAAGAGATGATTATTTTAGAATAATGTAAAAAATTAAAAGTTTTTTCATTGTGTATACTTCCTTTTAATCTTTGTCTACATACCCATGTTTTAGCATCATAAATATTCTCATAATATTTTCAGATATGCAAAAAAATATGGGCTTTTGTTTATTTAAATCAAACCAATTTGATCTTCCTTATGAATTCCCATCTCTTTACCTTGGTAGCAATGAAAAAAAAAAAAAAAAGTTAAACAGTAGATTTTTGCTAACCAGTAAATTTAGTCTGATTCAATCAGTAAAAGTCTTCATAGCTGCCCAGATGCTTTGGATAACATGGGCCATGACTCAAGCCTGCCCCTACTCTGTTCCTCTCTTGGAAGAGGTATATGAGAGATGAGGTGGTAAGAGATGGAGGGTGGTCTTGAATCTTTATTGATTTCTTTGGGACCTGAATTAGTCCCTATTGTGAAATTGTTGGTCTGGTGGCTTTCTGGAAAGGTGACCCCTGAGTGGGATCAGTTCCTCAGTGGGTGTGACTGGCAGCCAAGGCTGAAGCTCTCTGCTGGGATCATCTGTAGACTTCTTAGGAAAGGCTGGAGGTCTCCTCTAGGGACTAGGCATCCCTTGCCTAGACTCTCACTGGTGCCAAGGGCCCCTTGAGTCTGTGCCACATGCTTCATCATCTGGCCTTGTCCTTGTCCTTCCTTTTTGTTCCTCACCATGAGGCTGACTCTCAGCTCAGCTTTCATCTGTGGCTGTCTTCAGGGGCATGCAAGAACTTCTGGGTCCTGTTCAATCCACGGAGGACCCTGGGTGGCTCAGCAAAGCCTTCTTTTGCTTTCTATGCTGTGTCACAGTTTTTACTTTGATGTGGCAGTCTGACTCCTTCCAGAGTCCAAATGTGAGGTGGAGCCCAAGCTTTCTTCCCTTCAGCCTTCCTTCTCACCTGACCACAAGCATCTGCTCATATTGTTGGGTAGGAACATTTCTCTAAAATATAATCTATTTGGCAAAGCCTCATCTTTGATATTTTAACAAGGGCACTTTGTTATTTAGACATGTTTCCTCCTCAACCATGTTTGGCTTTCAAGACCAATTTCAATAAAAAAGAGGAAAATTGGTTCTGAGGCACAAAGTTAATCTTTAGCTTCTTTGTGCTGATTTTACCCCACTGTACAACTTACTTGCATATCTTTGCTTGAACAATAACCCTATTGATTTAGCCTGGAAGTAAAAGACTGCAAATAGATGTGATTTAAAGTAGAACATATGAATATACAGGTTTACTATTTGCAGTGTATCATCCCAGGAACAGAAATATATTATTATAGAGTATATCATTTTTAATATGTTCATTGGTCACTTCTATTTCTTCCTTACACTAAAATATTTATCCATATTTCCATAAAATCATTTAAAAATGCCATATTGTGTGGTTATAAACTACTTCATGAGTTTGAGGAACCATATCTAAATTAAGTAGCACTCTCCTGTTGGACATTGTATTAGTTTGCTAGAGCTGCTGTAACAAAGTATCACAAATTGGATGGCTTAAAAAACCAGAAATTTATTATCTCATAGCTTTGCAAACTGAAAATCCAAAGTCAAGGTATTATTGGCAGGCCATTATCCCTCTAAAATCCTGGCTGTTTGTAGGTTCTGGTGGTTTGCAGACCATCTTTGGTGTTTTTTGGCTTGAAGACACATCTCTCCAGTTCTTTGTCTTCACATGGCATTCTCCTTTTGTCTCTTCATATGATCTCCCCCAAGAGCATTTCTGTGTCATGTCCAAGTTTCTCCCTTAAAAGGAAGTCATCACACTGGATTAAGACACACCCAGAGACATCTTGATGAAATCTGCAAAGGCTCTTTTTCTAAATGAGCTCACATTCTGGGGTACCTTTTTTGGGTGCACATTTAAATCTATAGCAGATGCTTCAATTGTTCCTACGTTTTGGTGGTGGTGGTGGAAGCGTTATGGTAGATAAAGCTGCTATAGATATCTTCAAGAACATAGTTTTTTTCTGTTGAAATAGAATGTTAAAATTGGAAAGCAATTAAAGGAGGGTGGGAAATAAACATTTTCAACTTAAATGATGATTTTCTTTTTGTTATTCACACATTTTCAGTTGACCCTGTAATCAGAAATAGAATAAAAATTCTTCAGGGGTTGGAATCAGTTCATTCATAAATTATAGACTCGGAATGAGATGAAGATTATTCAAGAGATAATAAGGCATCATGGGCAGAGCAAAGGTTTAAAAACTGGAAAGTTTTTTTTTTTTCTTTTTTTTTTATTGTAAACAAATGGGATACATGTTGTTTCTCTGTTTGTACATGGCGTAAAGGCATACCATTTGTGTAATCATAAATTTACATAGAGCAATGTTGTTTGATTCATTCTGTTATTTTTTTCCCTTCCCCCCACCCCTCCCACCCCTCTTTACCCTCTATACAGTAGTTCCTTCCTCCATACTTGCCCCCCTCCCTAACCCTAACTCTAACCCTTCCCTCCCCCCCATTATGTGTCAACCTCCACTTATTAGCGATATCATTCGTCCTTTGGCTTTTTGAGATTGGCTTATCTCACTTAGCATGATATTCTCCAATTTCATCCATTTGCCTGCAAATGTCATAATTTTATCATTCTTTATGGCTGAGTAATATTCCATAGTATATATATACCACAGTTTCTTTATCCACTCATCAATTGAAGGGCATCTAGGTTGGTTCCACAGTCTGGCTATTGTGAATTGAGCAGCTATGAACATTGATGTGGCTGTATTTCTGTAGCATGCAGATTTTAAGTCCTTTGGGTATAGGCCAAGGAGTGGGATAGCTGGGTCAAATGGTGGTTCCATTCCAAGTTTTCTAAGGAATCTCCACACTGCTTTCCATAGCGGCTGCACTAATTTGCAGCCCCACCAGCAGTGTATGAGTGTACCTTTCTCCCCACATCCTCGCCAACACCTGTTGTTGCTCGTATTCTTGATAATCGCCATTCTAATTGGGGTGAGATGGAACCTTAGGGTGGTTTTGATTTGCATTTCTCTTATTACTAGAGATGTTGAACATTTTTCCATATGTTTGTTGATTGCTTGTAGATCTTCTTCTGTGAAGTGTCTATTCATTTCCTTAGCCCATTTGTTGACTGGACTGTTTGAATTCTTGGAGTAGAGTTTTTTGAGTTCTTTATAGATTCTGGAGATTAGTGCTCTATCTGAAGTATGATTGGCAAAGATATTCTCCCACTCTGTAGGCTCTTTCTTCGCATTGCTGATAGTTTCCTTTGCTGAGAGAAAGCTTTTTAGTTTGAATCTATCCCAGTGGTTGATTCTAGCTTTTATTTCTTGTGCTATGGGAGTCCTGTTAAGGAAGTCTGATCCTAGACCAACAAGATGAAGATTTGGACCTACTTTTTCTTCTATAATCTGCAGGGTCTCTGGTCTGATTCCGAGGTCCTTAATCCATTTTGAGTTTAGTTTCGTGCATGGTGAGAGATATGGGTTTAGTTTCATTCTGTTGCATATGGATTTCCAATTCTCCCAGCACCATTTGTTGAACAGGCTATCTTTTCTCCATTGCATATTTTTGGCCCCTTTGTCTAGTATGAGAAAATTGTATTTATTTGGGTTTGTGTCCGTGTCCTCTATTCTGTACCATTGATCTACCTTTCTATTTTGGTACCAATACCATGCCGTTTTTGTTACTATTGCTTTGTAGTAGAGTTGAAGATCTGGTATTGCAATACCCCCTGTTTCACTCTTCCTGCTAAGGATTGCTTTAGCTATTCTGGGTTTCTTATTCTTCCAGATGAATTTCATAATTGCCTGCTCTATTTCTGTAAGGTACGTCATTGGGATTTTAATTGGAATTGCATTGAATTTGTATAGCACTTTAGGTAGTATGGCCATTTTGACAATATTAATTCTTCCTATCCAAGAACATGGAAGATCTTTCCATCTTCTAAGGTGTTCTTTAATTTCTTTCTTTAGTGTTGTATAGTTCTCATTGTAGAGGTCTTTCACCTCTTTTGTGAGATTGATTCCCAAGTATTTTATTTTTTTCGAGGCTATTGTGAATGGGGTAGTTTTCCTAATTTCTCTTTCTGAAGATTCATCACTTATGTATAAAAATGCGTTGGATTTATGGGCATTGATCTTGTAACCTGCTACTTTACTGAAATCACTTATGAGTTCTAAGAGTTTTCTGGTGGAATTTCCAGGTTCCTCTAAATATATAATCATGTCATCAGCGAACAGGGATAGTTTGAGTTCTTCTTTTCCAATTCGTATCCCTTTAATTTCTTTGGTTTGTCTAATTGCTCTGGCCAGAGTCTCAAGAACGATGTTGAATAGAAGTGGTGAAAGAGGGCATCCCTGCCTTGTTCCAGTTTTTAGGGGGAATGCTTTCAGTTTTTCACCATTTAGAATGATATTAGCCATGGGCTTAGCATAAATGGCCTTTACAATATTAAGGAATGTTCCCACTATCCCTATTATTTCTAGTGTTTTGCGCATGAAGGGGTGCTGTATTTTATCAAATGCTTTTTCTGCATCTATTGAAATAATCATGTGATTCTTGACTTTAAGTCTATTCATATGGTGAATTACGTTTATTGATTTCCTGATGTTGAACCAACCTTGCATCCCTGGGATGAAACCCACTTGATCATGGTGCACTATCTTTTTAATATGTTTTTGTATGCGATTTGCTAAAATTTTGTTGAGAATTTTTGCGTCGATGTTCATTAAGGATATTGGTCTGAAATTTTCTTTCCTTGATGAGTCTCTGTCTGGTTTAGGTATCAGTGTGATATTGGCTTCATAGAATGAGTTTGGGAGGGTTCCCTCCTCTTCTATTTTATGGAATACTTTGAGAAGTATTGGAATGAGCTCTTCCTTAAAGGTTTTGTAGAACTCGGCTGAGAACCCATCTGGTCCCGGACTTTTCTTTGTTGGTAGGCTTTTGATGACTTCTTCTATTTCAGTACTTGAAATTGGTCTATTTAAATTGTTTATGTCCTCCTCATTCAGTTTAGGCAATTCATATGTCTCTAGAAACCTGTTGATGTCTTCGAAATTTTCTATTTTGTTGGAGTATAGATTTTCAAAATAGCTTCTAATTATGTTTTGTATTTCCATCCTGTCTGTAGTGATATTTCCTTGTTCATTCCGAATTTTAGTGATTTGGGTTTTCTCTCGTCTTCTCTTTGTTAGTGTGGCTAAAGGTTTATCAATTTTGTTTATTTTTTCGAAGAACCAACTATTTATTTTGTCAATTTTTTGTATTGTTTCTTTTGTTTCAATTTCATTGATTTCAGCTCTGAGTTTAACAATTTCCTGTCTTCTACTACTTTTGGTGCTGTTCTGTTCTTCTTTTTCTAAGGCTTTGAGCTGTAGTGTTAGGTTGTTTATTTGTTGAGTTTTACTTCTTTTATTAAATGCGCTCCATGAAATAAATTTCCCTCTAAGTACTGCTTTCATAGTGTCCCAGAGGTTTTGATATGATGTTTCTTTGTTCTCATTTACCTCTAAGAATTTTTTAATTTCCTTCCTAATATCTTCTGTTATCCATTCATCATATAATAGCATATTGTTTAATCTCCAGATGTTGGAATAGTTTCTGTGTTTTACTCTTTCATTTATTTCTAACTTCAATCCATTATGATCTGATAGAATACATGCTAGTGTCTCTATCTTCTTGTATTTGCTAACATTAGCTTTGTGGCATAATATATGGTCTATTTTAGAGAAGGATCCATGTGCTGCTGAGAAGAAAGTGTATTCACTCTTGGTTGGATGGAATATTCTATAAATGTCCGTTAAGTCTAAATTATTGATTGTGTTGTTGAGATCTATGGTTTCTTTGCTCAATTTTTGTCTGGAAGATCTGTCCAGTGGTGAGAGCGGCGTGTTAAAATCACCTAGTATTATTGTGTTGTGGTCTATTTGGTTTCTGAAATTGAGAAGGATTTGTTTGACATACATAGATGAGCCACTGTTTGGGGCATAGATGTTTATGATTGTTATATCTTGCTGATTTATGCTTCCCTTAAGCAGTATGAAATGACCTTCTTTATCCCTTCTGACTAACTTTGAAGTCCACATTATCGGAAATGAGGATGGATACTCCAGCTTTTTTGCTGAGTCCATGTGCATGGTATGTTTTTCCCCATCCTTTCACCTTTAATCTATGGGTATCTTTTTCTATGAGGTGAGTCTCTTGCAGGCAACATATTGTTGGATCTTTCTTTTCAATCCAGTCTGCCAGTCTATGTCTTTTGATTGATGAATTCAGGCCATTAACGTTCAGGGTTATTATAGAGAAATGATTTGGTTTCCCGGTCATTTGGTTCATTTTTAAAATTTTGTTTATTTATTTGTTTGACACAACTTGTTTCCTCCTTTATTTGACAATTCCTTTAGGATAATTCCTCCCTTTGCTGATTTGCTTCTTTGTTTTTCATCTCTTCCTCATGGAATATTTTGTTGAGAATGTTCTGTAATGCTGGCTTTCTTTTTGTAAATTCTTTTAGCTTTTGTTTATCATGGAAGGATTTTATTTCATCGTCAAATTTGAAGGTAAGTTTTGCTGGGTATAAGATTCTTGGTTGGCATCCATTTTCTTTCAGGGCTTGAAAAATGTTGTTCCAGGACCTTCTAGCTTTTAGGGTCTGGATTGAAAAATCTGCTGATATGCGTATTGGTTTCCCCCTGAATGTAATTTGGTTCTTTTCTCTCACAGCCTTTAAAATTCTGTCTTTATTTTGTATGTTAGGTATTTTCATTATAATGTGCCTTGGTGTGGGTCTGTTGTAATTTTGTGTATTTGGAGTCCTGTAAGCCTCTTGAACTTGATTTTCCATTTCATTCTTCAGATTTGGGAAATTTTCTGATATTATTTCATTGAATAGGTTGTTCATTCCTTTGGCTTGTTTCTCTAGGCCTTCCTCAATCCCAATAATTCTTAAATTTGGCCTTTTCATGATATCCCATAGTTCTTGTAGATTCTGTTCATGATTTCTTACCATCTTCTCTGTTTGTTCAGCTTTGTTTTCAAGGTTAAATATTTTGTCTTCAATGTCTGAGGTTCTGTCTTCCAGGTGTTCTATCCTATTGGATATGCTTTCTATGGAGTTCTTAATTTGGTTTATTGTTTCCTTCATGTCAAGGATTTCTGTTTGGTTTTTTTTCAATATCTCTAACTCTTTATTGAAATGATCTTTTGCTTCCTGTATTTGCTCTTTTAACTGTCGATTGGTGCGATCAATCAATGCTTGCATCTGCTCTTTCATCTCATCATTCAATGCTTGCATTTGCTCTTTCATCTCCTCGTTTGCTTCTCTGATCATTTTAATTATGTACATTCTGAACTCCTTTTCTGTCATTTCTTCTGCCATGCTGTCATTGGGTTTTATTGATGTAACATCTAGATTTGTTTGCAGCATTTTCTTTCCTTGTTTTCTCATGTTGTTCAGATATCAGTGGACCGCTGAGATATTGCAGATTTCCTCTGTTGATTCACAATGACCCTGAAGATTTCTATATATATCCCCTCTTAGCCTTCAGTAGGCTGAAGTCTTGGAGGAGGTTGATAATGCGGTGCTCCACAAGGAAGCTGCCTCTCTAGGAGTGGTGGCCTTCAGGTGGGGTATATTCCCTGCTAGTGGGCAGAGGTGCCTCCACTTGTTGACCAATGGTCATCCAAAGGGGACCTAGGCTGTGGGCTGAGGCAAGGCCTGTTTGGGCCTGAGTCTCTGGTTTTACCGTCCTTGTGGGAAACCTCACCCAGCAGGGAAGACTCACCCGGTGGGGAGGTCTCGCTGGTCAGTTTTCTCCTAGAGGTTCCCCTCAATTTACAGCTACTGCCTGGGCTGGGCTGCCTTCCTCTGCAAAGTTTCCAGGGGCCCGGCCCTACCTCCTGGGCCTGGGAGCCTCACCCTTCGCAGATGAATCTCCTTAGGCTGCCCCTCCTCAGAGAATTTGCCCATAGGCCTGGAACCTTCGCTCCGCCCTTAGCCTGTCTCTGTGCGACTCTTCCACCCAGAAGCCTCCTAGATCCTGGGACCCTGTTCTGCACCTAATCGCCTGGCTGCGTGGCCCCTCCTCTGATGAGCCACTTGTGGCCCCGAACAATCGCTCTGAGTCCCAG
The DNA here is from genome assembly GCF_902686455.1 of Sciurus vulgaris. Taxonomy (NCBI): domain Eukaryota; kingdom Metazoa; phylum Chordata; class Mammalia; order Rodentia; family Sciuridae; genus Sciurus; species Sciurus vulgaris. The sequence goes on from NC_136463.1 coordinate 130,005,781, forward strand.
AGACCCGCCACAGGCCTCTTCCTCCAGACAGCCGCCCAGTATGCCGGTGTGGTCACTAGGAGTCCAAGAAACTCACTTCGTGCCTCCTCCTCCCACCAACCACCTGTAGCCCGGGGCAATCAATCACTCCGAGTCGAAGTGACCCTGCCCGTTCCTCCTCCTTCTCCAGATAACCCCCCGGGTGTTCAGGAGCAGTCCCTCTGAGTGGCTCTGAATCCACGTGACCCGCTGCACGGGTCCTCTGGGCAACCGCCCGGAGCTCTGGTGTGGTCCCTCAAGACCAAGCGTCCCACCACGCTTCTCCTCCAGGCAGCCCCCTGTGTTCAGGAGCTGTCACTTTAAGACCAAACCACTCACCACTCGCCTTCTCCTCTGAGCAGCCGCCTGGAGCGCTAATGCAGTCACTGCGAGTCCAAAGGACCCGCCGCGCTCCTTCTCCTCCTTCTCCTACTCCTCCGGGCAGGCCCCGCGGTTCAGAAGTGGTCAGGGTCCAAACAGCTCGCCACGCAGCCCCTTCTCTGGCAACCGCCTGTAGTTCCCGTATAGTCACCCGAATCCAAGCGGCCGCTCCTCTTCCTCCTCGTCCTCAGGGCAGGCCCCGGGGTTCAGAAGCGTCGTTCTGATTCCAAACAGCTCGCCGCGCGGCTTCTCCTCTGGCAACCGCCTGCAGCTCTGGCGCAGTCTCTCCGAATCCAAGTGGCCACGCTCCTCTCCTCCTCCTCAGGGCAGGCCCCGGTGTCCTGAGTCCACACAGTTCTCCCCGCCACTCCTCCCCCGGGCAGCCGCTGGAGCCCCAGTGGCTGCTCCGAGTCCCAGCGCTGTGCCGAGTGGCCTCCTCTATGGCGCTCCAGCGGGGGGAGGGGCGTCTCGCCGGCAGTTCTACTTCACAAAGTTTCCTGCGTTCCGGGACCCCCGTCCCATCCGGGATGCCCCCCCAGGGGGTGAGAGTCACCCGGCTACTTTGAGTTGGTCCCAAGCGTCTCAATATCTCCTCTCTTGAATCCTGAGTTCTGGAGCAACACGTAATGCAGCCACCCTCTAGGCCGCCATCTTGAAAACCTCCAAAACTGGAAAGTTTTAACTAAACATTAATTCTTTTTCTAGAGTTATCCTGAGAATCATGTTGCTTTTTCACATGTGGTTGTTTTTCCAGATTGTTTTCCATGGAAGATAATTGATTTCAGCATATTTTGAGGTTCTAACATTGCCAAAGGCTTCCAAAGGAAGAAACTTCTATTTTTGAAAGATTTGATGAAAAAATAAGATCTTTATAATTTGGGGCAAGAGAGTTTCTTCCTCTCTGACCTCTAGCCATCTCTGACAAACTCACAGATCTCATTTCTAGGCTTCTGACTCCAGGTCTGAATCCTACTGCATATGTGTCTGTCTTGAGGTTTCCAACTGGGTCCCAGCTATTTGGTGTAGCTTCTTGAGAATCTAGAATTCAGGACTCTTGGTTCTCTGGAGAGGCCTGGGATTTCTGCAAAGCTTGATCATAAAGTTCTCCAAAACAGATGAGCTTTCCTAACTTTGAGATCTACATTACAGCTCTACCATGTATTCACTGGTTAAAGCTTTCCCCTTTTCTAGTAGTTTTGGTCCTGTGATTAATGAGATGGAGTTAACATTATTTTGTTCTTCCAATTCACCACTCATTATGCCATGTTTTTCACAGATTGCTTACTTAATATTTCACCTGGAAACAAGATTGTAATTCCCACTTACAATTGAGAAAATGGGGTTCAGAAAAATTAAACATATTGTTCAAGGGCCCCCATAAGTGAATGGCACAGACATGATTTAAAGCTAAATCTACCAAGTGCTCAAGCCTATTGCTCTTTCTAATACATCACAGTTCTTCGTAAGAAAAAACATAAACTTCACTGTGATGGATGCTCTTAAGCTAGTGTGAGCATATTGGGCACTGGTTTTGGCCTAAGAAATCATTAGGTAAATCAAAGTAGCTGTAGAGTGTTGGATCTCAGCTGGTTTGATTTTGGCCCAACTGAGCATTTGACAAAATCTGCATATGTATTTCATCGTCACAACTGAGGAGATGGGTGCTACTGGCATCAAATGGGTCTAGGCCAGGGATGCTAATAAACATCATACAATACACACCTTGATGCTATAGAGAGAGGTAGAATAGAGATAGTTCAGAGACTGGAATCAGTCCACTCAAAATAACAAGCTTAGAATAAGATGGATATTTATTGCCCATTTGACAACAAAACAAAACTAAGCCCCCATAACAAAGAACCATCTGGTCTAAAATGTTGATTCATGAATTCTATGATTCTAGGGTTCATTAAAGAAGGCAACTAAGTATGTTCATGTCTGATTTAAAAAAAAAAAAACACAAAAATGGGGTGATTCTTCTTGTCACCAGATCTGGCAAGTTTTAAAGTACATTAGAGTTTAGGTTAAAAGGTTCTATTCACATTAAATGAACTAATAAGACTTCTTCTTTTGCCCAGGGTTTTCCTGGGTAACCGTTCTCTTCCTAGTGTAATGCTTCAATTCACCTACCATTATGCTCTGCTACAAGTGGTTAACAGTTACACATATATAATATTATTTTCAGAGAACAATTTATATTTCTTAGTCCATGTTAGCTTTCTATTGTACTATTTGAAGGCTCTTAAATCTTCTGTTAGAATGTGCTAAGGATTTTAATTTTTTTTAATGAGTAGGATTCCAATAAGAGTGTAACTATTATAATAATTTATTTAAAATATTTAAATAACTGCATAAAAATTTAAATAAATGCATAGTTCAATATTTCTGGAGTTGAGATAAGAGTTTAGAAAGCTTAGAAGACAACTCCCAGGGTTGAGGATATAGCTCAGTTGGTAGTGTTTGCCTCACATGCCCAAGGCCCTGGGTTCAATGCCCCACACCACAAAAAGAAAAAAAAAAAAAAAAAAAAAAGACAACTCTACATGTTGTACAGACACAAAATCCTGTCAGTTTAGAGTCATTGTCCTTGTTGAACATCACAGAACAATGTATATCATGTGGGCTGTGACTAAAGTGTTTTTTTTTTTTTTATCTCAATAATATATTATTTCTATAATAACCATATGAAATTTAGTGGCTAGGATAATAATACTAACTAAAAAACATATCCCATTACTTTTTGTTTAGAATAGGAGAATGATTCTCTTCTAAGAACATTCTAAAATTTTGTTTATTTTTTATTTTATTGGTATTGGGGATTAAATCCAGGGGTGCTGAGCTACATGCTAGGTGTTCTTTTTAGTGAGACAGGTCTCAGTAAGTTGCTGAGGCTGATCTTGAACTTGCTCTCCTTCTGTCTTGGCCTCCTGAATTGCTGGAACCACTGACATGTGCCACTACACGTTGCTCTAAGAATACTTAATGAAAAAATACCAGGGGATATTTCCCTATGCTCCACTAAGTAGAACTAAATACAATTTGGTAAAAAGAAAATTTGCTTTTGGTGTGACTACACTAGCCAAATGAAATCATATGTCTGCCAGTCAATGCAGAAATCAGTGTCAAGTGGGGAAAAAACACTTAATAATCATGCCCTTGGTTTTCCTTTCTTTCTTTCTTTTTTTTTTTTTTTTTTTTTTTTTTGGTGTGTGGTGTGTGGTGTGTGGTGTGTGTGTTTTAAGAACTTAAAGTGCTTAGAACAAGTTTACCAACAGGCTTGGTGACATACCATTCTGGACTGTTTCATTGCCACAATTCCTTTCGTCATTGGAGCTAAGGTCAAAGTTGTTGCCAAGTCATCGTTATTTGAAGACTGCTGCTGAAGTAGCCAGTGTTCTGCATCCTCATCCTGCACTGGCAGAGGTCTCTGTCAGGAGAAATCAGCTGTGGTAGGTTTTCTTGTTGCTAATCTAAGTAAGGCCCATGAAGAAAGGCCCGGTGAGACTGACGTTTCAGCAGAAAGATTCCCTTACTGACAAATCTCCATCAAGTGTGCTCTGCACTGTGGGGTAAAGAATGATGAGTAAGTCTGATCTCTAGAAGGTATATTGGCTTTGCAGTCAGAGATAACCAACCTCAAACCCTCATTCTGCCATGATTAGTTACATGAGCCTGGTCAGAATTCCCTGATTTGGTTTGGTTTGGTTATTTGTTTTTAGCTTCGGTTTTCTTAATTGTGAAGCAGGGCTACTATCTTCTTCATTGAGTTTTTCTTTAAAAAATGATTGAAATGAAACAATATGTAAATTTCCTGACCTAAAATAGGTACTGAATAAATATCAGTGTTCTTTTCAAGCTGATACCTACTCATGCCTCCAGCTTCCTCCACAGTTTATGTTGCAGTGAGAGAGAGAAGGACCTGTGGAGTGCTTCGTGGGGACACATGATGGTGTCACATGAGATAGACCCAGCACTCTGCAAAGGGAGAGACCACTCTAACCCGGTGAGTCAGGGAGAGAGATGAATTTTATGGTGATGAATTTATTTATTTATTTTATGGTGATGAATTTAATTGTCCTCCCTAACAAGGCCACCTCTGTCCACCCCTGGATCCAGATTATGGATGAATCCCCATGATCCTATGGATAACTCAGGCACAGTCCTTCTTGCCTTCTCTCTCTCTCTCTCTCTCTCTCTCTCTCTCTCTCTCTCTCTCTCTCCCTCTTTCCCTCTGTGTGTGTGTGTGTGTGTGTGTGTGTACACGCCTGATGGCAATGCCTTTCCCTTTCATACTTCTGCATCCTCAAGCCTACCTTCATAGAGCAGATAAAAATAAATGGCCACGCAGTGAATGAATGAAATGAGCGAGCATTTGAGCTGTGCTGAGAGCTGTGCATGTTGGAAGTATTTCATAGGGGAGCAAACACCTACAACCAGCTTTTCCTCTCCCATTTGAGATATATTTTTAGTGACTTATGCCTGCCATATTTTGTTATTTGCACTGGGAAAATGGTTAAGTGACCATTGTAATGAAAAATTGTTTTTCTCTGGGCTCAGGCCCAAGAGGTGGAGCACAACAGTGTATTTCATGAGATTCCACCAGAATCTCCCCTCCAGGGAAGAGACAGGAGGATCCAACTCTGCCCCTTGTTTCCCTGATTCAGGACATGAGGCCCACAGACGATACGTGCTCCATCCCATCTAGGCCACCGTGTTGGTCAGGAGTAAGATCCAGTTCATCCAGCTCAGCTCAAACAAAATAAAAGAAACAATCAAGCATTACCATTTGCTTTGTTTTGGCCACTATTTGGTCATGTTTGTTTAGGCCAGGCAGAGACCAAGTGGTCGGTGTCTTACTAGAAACCTCTTAGCCACCAGCTGGGGGCCAGGTGGAAAGAACAACTGAACTGGATACTGTACAAACCACACTGCTTCTATCATTGACCTTCTATTTATCTTAGAAACAAAGTAAGGACTTTTTTGTCATCAAAAGTTTGCAGGAATAAGAAGTTAGAAGAAGGAAGCTATTATAGGCATATACTGTTTACTCTGAAGCTAAGGAGCTTAAATTTCTGACCACCCTCCCTTTTAGAGTCCCCCTAAGCAAGGCCCTAGTAGTTTGTCCTTATGATCATGTGTTTTTGTAACATTTCCAAAGTTAAAGATAGTTTTGTATTATTTTTCTTGAAAAAGATCTCTGTCTTTAACTGCACCCTGATTGAATAAGTTTCAGGCCCCAGAAAACCTAAATCTGCCCTTGATTATGGGTAACTATTTTTTTTTTTTTTCTGTTAAATTCTAATTGCTCATGGAAAGAACACGAAAAAATACTTCTTAGGTCAGAAATGGCTCATTTTCCCTGCGTTTTAGGTGGGCATGTGTTAGCTTAGCTACAGAATATATTTCCCAGCTTCCCTTGCAGATAGGTGTGTCTATGTGATGACCTTGGGTCAACAGGATGAAGTTAAAGGGAGAATGTGCAGATTCTGGGTCTTTTTTTTTTTTTTTTTTTTTTTATTGTAAACAAATGGGATACATGTTGTTTCTCTGTTTGTACATGGCGTAAAGGCATACCATTTGTGTAATCATAAATTTACATAGAGTAATGTTGTTTGATTCATTCTGTTATTTTTTCCCTTCCCCCCACCCCTCCCACACCTCTTTACCCTCTATACAGTACTTCCTTCCTCCATACTTGCCCCCCTCCCTAACCCTAACTCTAAACCTAACACTAACCCTTCCCTCCCCGCCATTATGTGTCATCCTCCACTTATTAGTGATATCATTCGTCCTTTGGCTTTTTGAGATTGGCTTATCTCACTTAGCATGATATTCTCCAATTTCATCCATTTGCCTGCAAATGCCATAATTTTATCATTCTTTATGGCTGAGTAATATTCCATTGTATATATATACCACAGTTTCTTTATCCACTCATTGATTGAAGGGCATCTAGGTTGGTTCCACAGTCTGGCTATTGTGAATTGAGCAGCTATGAACATTGATGTGGCTGTATCTCTGTAGTATGCTGATTTTAAGTCCTTTGGGTATAGGCCAAGGAGTGGGATACCTGGGTCAAATGGCGGGTCCATTCCAAGTTTTCTAAGGAATCTCCACACTGCTTTCCAGAGTGGCTGCACTAATTTGCAGCCCCACCAGCAATGTATGAGTGTACCTTTCTCCCCACATCCTCGCCAACACCTGTTGTTGCTCGTATTCTTGATAATCGCCATTCTAATTGGGGTGAGATGGAATCTTAGGGTGGTTTTGATTTGCATTTCTCTTATTACTAGAGATGTTGAACATTTTTCCATATGTTTGTTGATTGCTTGTAGATCTTCTTCTGTGAAGTGTCTATTCATTTCCTTAGCCCATTTGTTGACTGGACTATTTGAATTCTTGGAGTAGAGTTTTTTGAGTTCTTTATAGATTCTGGAGATTAGTGCTCTATCTGAAGTATGATTGGCAAAGATATTCTCCCACTCTGTAGGCTCTTTCTTCGCATTGCTGATAGTTTCCTTTGCTGAGAGAAAGCTTTTTAGTTTGAATCTATCCCAGTGGTTGATTCTAGCTTTTATTTCTTGTGCTATGGGAGTCCTGTTAAGGAAGTCTGGTCCTAGACCAACAAGGTGAAGATTTGGACCTACTTTTTCTTCTATAATCTGCAGGGTCTCTGGTCTGATTCCGAGGTCCTTAATCCATTTTGAGTTTAGTTTCGTGCATGGTGAGAGATATGGGTTTAGTTTCATTCTGTTGCATATGGATTTCCAATTCTCCCAGCACCATTTGTTGAAGAGGCTATCTTTTCTCCATTGCATATTTTTGGCCCCTTTGTCTAGTATGAGAAAATTGTATTTATTTGGGTTTGTGTCCGTGTCCTCTATTCTGTACCATTGATCTACCTTTCTATTTTGGTACCAATACCATGCCGTTTTTGTTACTATTGCTTTGTAGTAGAGTTGAAGATCTGGTATTGCAATACCCCCTGTTTCACTCTTCCTGCTAAGGATTGCTTTAGCTATTCTGGGTTTCTTATTCTTCCAGATGAATTTCATAATTGCTTGCTCTATTTCTGTAAGGTACGTCATTGGGATTTTAATTGGAATTGCATTGAATTTGTATAGCACTTTAGGTAGTATGACCATTTTGACAATATTAATTCTTCCTATCCAAGAACATGGAAGATCTTTCCATCTTCTAAGGCGTTCTTTAATTTCTTTCTTTAGTGTTGTATAGTTCTCATTGTAGAGGTCTTTCACCTCTTTTGTGAGATTGATTCCCAAGTATTTTATTTTTTTCGAGGCTATTGTGAATGGGGTAGTTTTCCTAATTTCTCTTTCTGAAGATTCATCACTTATGTATAAAAATGCGTTGGATTTATGGGCATTGATCTTGTAACCTGCTACTTTACTGAAATCACTTATGAGTTCTAAGAGTTTTCTGGTGGAATTTCCAGGTTCCTCTAAATATATAATCATGTCATCAGCGAACAGGGATAGTTTGAGTTCTTCTTTTCCAATTCGTATCCCTTTAATTTCTTTGGTTTGTCTAATTGCTCTGGCCAGAGTCTCAAGAACGATGTTGAATAGAAGTGGTGAAAGAGGGCATCCCTGCCTTGTTCCAGTTTTTAGGGGGAATGCTTTCAGTTTTTCACCATTTAGAATGATATTAGCCATGGGCTTAGCATAAATGGCCTTTACAATATTAAGGAATGTTCCCACTATCCCTATTATTTCTAGTGTTTTGAGCATGAAGGGGTGCTGTATTTTATCAAATGCTTTTTCTGCATCTATTGAAATAATCATGTGATTCTTGACTTTAAGTCTATTGATATGGTGAATTACGTTTATTGATTTCCTGATGTTGAACCAACCTTGCATCCCTGGGATGAAACCCACTTGATCATGGTGCACTATCTTTTTAATATGTTTTTGTATGCGATTTGCTAAAATTTTGTTGAGAATTTTTGCGTCGATGTTCATTAAGGATATTGGTCTGAAATTTTCTTTCCTTGATGAGTCTCTGTCTGGTTTAGGTATCAGTGTGATATTGGCTTCATAGAATGAGTTTGGGAGGGTTCCCTCCTCTTCTATTTTATGGAATACTTTGAGAAGTATTGGAATGAGCTCTTCCTTAAAGGTTTTGTAGAACTCGGCTGAGAACCCATCTGGTCCCGGACTTTTCTTTGTTGGTAGGCTTTTGATGACTTCTTCTATTTCAGTACTTGAAATTGGTCTATTTAAATTGTTTATGTCCTCCTCATTCAGTTTAGGCAATTCATATGTCTCTAGAAACCTGTTGATGTCTTCGAAATTTTCTATTTTGTTGGAGTATAGATTTTCAAAATAGCTTCTAATTATGTTTTGTATTTCCATCCTGTCTGTTGTGATATTTCCTTGTTCATTCCGAATTTTAGTGATTTGGGTTTTCTCTCGTCTTCTCTTTGTTAGTGTGGCTAAAGGTTTATCAATTTTGTTTATTTTTTCGAAGAACCAACTATTTATTTTGTCAATTTTTTGTATTGTTTCTTTTGTTTCAATTTCATTGATTTCAGCTCTGAGTTTAACTATTTCCTGTCTTCTACTACTTTTGGTGCTGTTCTGTTCTTCTTTTTCTAGGGCTTTGAGCTGTAGTGTTAGGTCGTTTATTTGTTGAGTTTTACTTCTTTTATTAAATGCGCTCCATGAAATAAATTTCCCTCTAAGTACTGCTTTCATAGTGTCCCAGAGATTTTGATATGATGTTTCTTTGTTCTCATTTACCTCTAAGAATTTTTTAATTTCCTTCCTAATATCTTCTGTTATCCATTCATCATATAATAGCATATTGTTTAATCTCCAGATGTTGGAATAGTTTCTGTGTTTTACTCTTTCATTTATTTCTAACTTCAATCCATTATGATCTGATAGAATACATGCTAGTGTCTCTATCTTCTTGTATTTGCTAACATTAGCTTTGTGGCATAATATATGGTCTATTTTAGAGAAGGATCCATGTGCTGCTGAGAAGAAAGTGTATTCACTCTTGGTTGGATGGTATATTCTATAAATGTCTGTTAAGTCTAAATTATTGATTGTGTTGTTGAGGTCTATGGTTTCTTTGTTCAATTTTTGTCTGGAAGATCTGTCCAGTGGTGAGAGCGGCGTGTTAAAATCACCTAGTATTATTGTGTTGAGGTCTATTTGGTTTCTGAAATTGAGAAGGATTTGTTTGACATACATAGATGAGCCACTGTTTGGGGCATAGATGTTTATGATTGTTATATCTTGCTGATTTATGCTTCCCTTAAGCAGTATGAAATGACCTTCTTTATCCCTTCTGACTAACTTTGGCTTGAAGTCCATATTATCGGAAATGAGGATGGATACTCCAGCTTTTTTGCTGAGTCCATGTGCATGGTATGTTTTTCCCCATCCTTTCACCTTTAATCTATGGGTATCTTTTTCTATGAGGTGAGTCTCTTGCAGGAACATATTGTTGGATCTTTCTTTTTAATCCAGTCTGCCAGTCTATGTCTTTTGATTGATGAATTCAGGCCATTAACATTCAGGGTTATTATAGAGAAATGATTTGGTTTCCCGGTCATTTGGTTCATTTTTAAAATTTTGTTTATTTATTTGTTTGACACAACTTGTTTCCTCCTTTATTTGACAATTCCTTTAGGATAATTCCTCCCTTTGCTGATTTGCTTCTTTGTTTTTCATCTCTTCCTCATGGAATATTTTGTTGAGAATGTTCTGTAATGCTGGCTTTCTTTTTGTAAATTCTTTTAGCTTTTGTTTATCATGGAAGGATTTTATTTCATCGTCAAATTTGAAGGTAAGTTTTGCTGGGTATAAGATTCTTGGTTGGCATCCATTTTCTTTCAGGGCTTGAAAAATGTTGTTCCAGGCCCTTCTAGCTTTTAGGGTCTGGATTGAAAAATCTGCTGATATGCGTATTGGTTTCCCCCTGAATGTAATTTGGTTCTTTTCTCTCACAGCCTTTAAAATTCTGTCTTTATTTTGTATGTTAGGTATTTTCATTATAATGTGCCTTGGTGTGGGTCTGTTGTAATTTTGTGTATTTGGAGTCCTGTAAGCCTCTTGAACTTGATTTTCCATTTCATTCTTCAGATTTGGGAAATTTTCTGATATTATTTCATTGAATAGGTTGTTCATTCCTTTGGCTTGTTTCTCTAGGCCTTCCTCAATCCCAATAATTCTTAAATTTGGCCTTTTCATGATATCCCATAGTTCTTGTAGATTCTGTTCATGATTTCTTACCATCTTCTCTGTTTGTTCAGCTTTGTTTTCAAGGTTAAATATTTTGTCTTCAATGTCTGAGGTTCTGTCTTCCAGGTGTTCTATCCTATTGGATATGCTTTCTATGGAGTTCTTAATTTGGTTTATTGTTTCCTTCATGTCAAGGATTTCTGTTTGGTTTTTTTTCAATATCTCTAACTCTTTATTGAAATGATCTTTTGCTTCCTGTATTTGCTCTTTTAACTGTCGATTGGTGCGATCAATCAATGCTTGCATTTGCTCTTTCATCTCATCATTCAATGCTTGCATTTGCTCTTTCATCTCCTCGTTTGCTTCTCTGATCATTTTAATTATGTACATTCTGAACTCCTTTTCTGACATTTCTTCTGCCATGCTGTCATTGGGTTTTATTGATGTAACATCTAGATTTGTTTGCAGCATTTTCTTTCCTTGTTTTCTCATATTGTTCAGATATCAGTGGACCGCTGAGATATTGCAGATTTCCTCTGTTGATTTACAATGTCCCTGAAGATTTCTATATATATCCCCTCTTAGCCTTCAGTAGGCTGAAGTCTTGGAGGAAGTTGATAATGCGGTGCTCCACAAGGAAGCTGCCTCTCTAGGAGTGGTGGCCTTCAGGTGGGGTATATTCCCTGCTAGTGGGCAGAGGTGCCTCCACTTGTTGACCAATGGTCATCCAAAGGGGACCTAGGCTGTGGGCTGAGGCAAGGCCTGTTTGGGCCTGTGTCTCTGGTTTTACCGTCCTTGTGGGGAAACCTCACCAGGCAGGGAAGACTCACCCAGTGGGGAGGTCTCGCTGGTCAGTTTCCTCCTAGAGGTTCCCCTCAATTTACAGCTACTGCCTGGGCTGGGCTGCCTTCCTCTGCAAAGTTTCCAGGGGCCCGGCCCTACCTCCTGGGCCTGGGAGCCTCACCCTTCGCAGATGAATCTCCTTAGGCTGCCCCTCCTCAGAGAATTTGCCCATAGGCCTGGAACCTTCGCTCCGCCCTAAGCCTGTCTCTGTGCGGCTCTTCCACCCAGAAGCCTCCTAGATCCTGGGACCCTGTTCTGCACCTAATCGCCTGGCTGCGTGGCCCCTCCTCTGAGCAGCCACCTGTGGCCCCGAACAATCGCTCTGAGTCCCAGAGACCCGCCACAGGCCTCTTCCTCCAGACAGCCACCCAGTATGCCGGTGCGGTCACTAGGAGTCCAAGAAACTCACTTCGTGCCTCCTCCTCCCACCAACCACCCGTAGCCCGGGGCAATCAATCACTCCGAGTCGAAGTGACCCTCCCCGTTCCTCCTTCTTCTCCAGATAACCCCCCGGGTGTTCAGGAGCAGTCCCTCTGAGTGGCTCTGAATCCACGTGACCCGCTGCACGGGTCCTCTGGGCACCGCCCGGAGCTCTGGTGCGGCCACTCAAGACCAAGCGTCCCACCACGCTTCTCCTCCAGGCAGCCCCCCTGTGTTCAGGAGCTGTCACTTTAAGACCAAACAACTCACCACTCGCCTTCTCCTCTGAGCAGCCGCCTGGAGCGCTAATGCAGTCACTGCGAGTCCAAAGGACCCGCCGCGCTCCTTCTCCTCCTTCTCCTACTCCTCTGGGCAGGCCCCGGGGTTCAGAAGTGGTCAGAGTCCAAACAGCTCGCCACGCAGCCCCTTCTCTGGCAACCGCCTGTAGCTCCCGTGTAGTCACCCGAATCCAAGCGGCCGCTCCTCTTCCTCCTCGTCCTCAGGGCAGGCCCCGGGGTTCAGAAGCGTCGTTCTGATTCCAAACAGCTCGCCGCGCGGCTTCTCCTCTGGCAACCGCCTGCAGCTCTGGTGCAGTCTCTCCGAATCCAAGTGGCCATGCTCCTCTCCTCCTCCTCAGGGCAGGCCCCGGTGTCCTGAGTCCACACAGTTCTCCCCGCCACTCCTCCCCTGGGCAGCCGCCGGAGCCCCAGTGGCTGCTCCGAGTCCCAGCGCTGTGCCGAGCGGCCTCCTCTACGGCGCTCCCAGCTGTCCGAGTTCACTGCTCCAGCGGGGGGAGGGGCGTCTCGCCGGCAGTTCTACTTCACAAAGTTTCCTGCGTTCCGGGACCCCCGTCCCATCCGGGATGCCCCCCCAGGGGGTGAGAGTCACCCGGCTACTTTGAGTTGGTCCCAAGCGTCCCAATATCTCCTCTCTTGAATCCTGAGTCCTGGAGCAACACGAAATGCAGCCACCCTCTAGGCCACCATCTTGAAAACTCCCCAGATTCTGGGTCTTAAAGCTCCGATTGCCTTCCTTAAACTTCTCTCTTCTTCCTTCCCACAGGTTGGAAGATGCAATGACTTGTAGCCTCTCTGCAGGATGGTTGCACTGCCCCACCTGTCCTGTCTGCTCACTCCAGGTGGGAGAAAAATTCAGTCACTTAACTTTGGAGTCTCTTAATTATGGCAATTTAGACTATACTCATTTTCCCCTTTTGCCTGTGAAAGAAACTATAGAAAAACTTAAACTCAGAGTTGATCTCTGTAATTATCCCTGATCCACTTATTAACTAAATCCGTTTGTCTAAGCTAAAGCACTAGAAATATCCTTATCAAAAGTTTCACTCACACTCTGCAAGTCTTATGTAGTACAGAGAACTGGATAAGCAGTTAGATGAGGATTCTATCATTTATACATGTGAAGAAGACAAACACTGTCTCTCTGGCCTTGATATTCTTGTCTGTGTACTATGAGAAATTATGGTTTCATCAGGGACTTGGGAAGATCAAATTAGTCCCTATGTAAGACATTACTCAAGGTTTGAATTTATTGTTCACTTTATTCTTAAAATCGTCTGAAAGACTTGAAAATAATATCAACCTGCTAGTTTGTTGTGAGAATTACAGCTAATCTATTCAAAATGCTTAGCCCTGGCCCAGCATATTCAAGCACACAATAAGTGGTAATTTGCTCTCAATAAAGCTAGTGAGTATTCAATAAATGATAGCTTTTACTATTTATAAGAATGTGATATGAAAAACAATGCATATCAAGTGTTTTAAAATGGTACAACTCTGCACAAATATCCAGTATTTACTACTGTTGAAACTATTCTGAAAAATATAAGCAGTTATATTGTTAGATATGATATAACCAAAGCCACTTAGGGAATACTTACAATATACAAGTCTAGAAAATAGAGGACATGAGGGAGGGTGGCTGTGCAGCTAGCTCATGGTGCCCTCAGGCTGTGTCCGATTGGCTCTAGGTAGGGATCCTAGACCCAAGCTGGGCCAATCAGCTTCCATATCCAGAGAGGTTGAAGGTTGGTGGAACCAAGTTTGGGACTCCAGTGGAGAGGCCCCTGGTCCTGCCTAGGTGCCTCTCCTCTTCCCTCCTGTCTGTGAGCTTCCTCAGTGTTCTTTATATAATCCACTTCTTGCATTACCTAGAGTCTGTTTCTCTGGCTTGCACCCAAAGAACCTTGACGATGCCTAGAGAAACAAAGTAGAAGGTTTATTAATAAGGTTGGACAAAACTGAGGAGACTACATTTTTGAAAATTTTATTCAGCTTTCTTCAAATGACTGACTTAGCAGATGCAAACTAAGAAAAAAATATTAAAGCCAATTAGAAATGTTTCTCTCATTAAATTATAAAACTATCTAGGACTAAATAGAACCATATTAAAGCTAAGTTAATGCATTTTGTGTGTAGAAAATATACAAATAAGTTATTAAATATATGATGTTTCTGGGCATCTTTCATTAAGACCACAGCACAGAGGAACGCTGGCTAGATTGCAGCAATGTATGAGCCGCCAGAACCTCAGTCCAGTCCTCCTCCAAGACAGAGGAGCTTGGCGAGCTGCAGGCCTGCCCTGCCCTCCAAGGGGTACTTTATTGCTAATGTACCAAATGTGCTAATTACAAGGCCCTTTTCTCTTTAAGGCGGTCCCAGAGCACAAACTCCTGAGAATAGTTTACCTCTGCCGCTTGTAAAACTACTATCAAGTGGGTTTTGAAACATAAACAATTAGATGGATAATATATATGGGAATAGACTATTGTAAAATTAAAATTATGTTTTCCTTCGGGGAAATAAAGTAGAACATGTCCCTAGCCCTGGTCATGCTTTTATTTCAGTCACCTTCATTTTATAGAGATTTTTTTTTTTTTCTTAAGGAAATCTTTCCCAACCATAATAAAAACCTCATTGATCCTTTCTTTGGAGACATTCATAACCAGATCTTTGATGAAATGCCCCATAATGGTTCTAAATGAGGTGTATTGAACTGTTTTGTCAATTCATTGCAGGAACAGTGGCATTGCCAATACTAAGCGTGAGGTAAACAGTTCTTAGGAAAAGGATTACAGAAGCAGTAGAATCTTTGCCTCTCAGAGCCATGGTTTTATGTTTGAATCTTTTAAATAAGGTTTGAAAATGCTCACCACTCTATTAAATAGTGAAAATAAAAATGCCATTCAATGTAAAGTGCCGCTAATGAGACCTGGCCTTCCGTGAAGGGCACTGCTAGATGCCTGCTTTTACTCTTAGCTGTCTGCAGCTCCTCAGACACCGCCCTTCACTCGGCCACTCACTCTCTCCTCCAGTCACTCCTTCACTCCTTCAGCTGCCGTTGATGAGTGGCCCGTGTGTCTCTGAACGCAGCACAGTGGGAACATTCCTATGGCTTCTCAGGTCTCATTGGAACTATTGTCACTGTGCTTTTTCATGGCCGTGACTTTCCTTACCGTGAAGAAAAGCCTTACCAGAAAGAGTGTGAGGTGCCATCCTTAGGGCTAAACTCAGCTTTGACTATGTCCTTGTTTCCAAACAGCACATCTCCGAAGGGGCACTGCCCACATGTATTCACTACCCACCTTGGCCTGCCCCCTGTTGTCAGGAAGACTCCTTGGCCTGAGTTAAATAAATACATCCCCGCTGCTCGTGCTGGAGAACAGGGCACATGGAGCTTTGTGAGCAGCAGCTTCATCTTGAGCTGGGGCCCACCATCAGAGAGCCCTGGCGGGCTTCAGGCTTGGACTCACATTCAGCTGCCTTGTTTGCTCTGGCTTTCCCATGCCTTCAATGCCTTGCCCTGTCCCTGATTGGCAGTACGAGTGCCTCTCCTGTCTATTTTTTACCTGCTTTCTGGTCTTCCCACTTTGACTTGCACGCTTGCAAGACCCACTGCCTGTTTTTTTTTTTTTTTTTCCTTATTTTCTTTTAAAATCAGGAGATCCCAAACATATATTCTAAATTTGATAAAGGTTTATCTAGCCACTTTGGTCTGGTGTGGTGACAGAAGAAAGATGGAAACTTAACTTTAGATTCATGGAATGACGAATAAGGCATGATAGTGTGCTACAGAGAATTCCTGCCAGTTCAGGATGAGTTCAAGTGTGTGGCAACAAGACTCTCCTCCTTTGATGTATATTCAGGAATTTTGATGCCGTGAATTTCATAACATCAACTTGGTTCCAAGTGCCTAATTTGGCGCCCCTCCCCCACCCCCCACCAGATGGAATCCGAGTGGTTTATGGGAGAGGCTGAGAATAAGAGGCATTTTGTCTTCTCCTTGTCTGTCCCCACTGTGGGGTCTGTTCACATGAAAGCCACATTCCACAGGAAGGGAATCCTGCACCGAGGAGAAAAATGGCATCTGTGACCATCTTTGACTTTTTCACACACTTTTCCTAAATTTTGTTCTCAGAGACTAACTTTTTCTTTTCTTTTTCAAGTTGGGATTTGAAGGAAAAGCTGCTTTCCAACTATCTATAGGAACTTTTCTTGAGATTTACAGTTGTGATTACATGTGAAAAAGTCTGACCATATTATAAATTATTTATTAATATTGATGTCCCATCAATCAGGGCAGTGCATTTATAGTTAGATATAAGTTAGGGAAAGGCATCCTAATTGGCACTCTGGAGGAATGGACACTCAGACAATCCCAGCAGAAGCCCTTTCTCTGCAAGGCATATGGAGTATATTTACCCTCCAGACAGTATGAATTCCAGTGGAGCTCTGGCAGCTTGTTGTTCTGGTGCCAGTTTTCATGAACTGCAGTAAAGAGGAGGACCAGTTATCCACTGTTGTGTAACTAACCCGCTAAGACAGAGTGGTGTTAAGCGACCATCGCTAATTTGCTCTCAATTTTGTAACTTGCGCTGGGTTCAGTTAGATGACTCTTCTGCTTGTCTTGCCTGGGGTCACCTATACAGCCATGGTGGGTGGGTGGGAGGCTGGCCTGCTAAGAATGTTGGAGTGCTTGATTTTCAGGTCCCTCTCTCCTCAAGATGGCTGGTCTGGGCTTGCTTCTGTGATGAGAGTGGTGTTCCAAGAAGGTGAAAGTGGAAGTCACAAGACCTCTTGAGGTCAGGACTTGGAAGTTGCATATTGTCACTTCTGCCACATATGTTTGGTCAAGGTAGTCACCAAAAACCCAGCCCTGATTCAGAGGGCGGGAAAACAGACTTCTTGGGCAGAGCAGCAATGAATCTATGGGCCACAGACAGGCGGCAAAAGGGCTATAGCTATTGCCTCCTATAAGCTTGGACTGTGGGGACTTTTTTTTACTAGGAAGTGAGTTTTGGCTTTGGGAAAGGAGTGGTAGAGTGAGCTCAGGTAATAGTCCCTCTACCATCAGACCAACCCTTGACAATCAGCTCCTGTTTTCTGGCCATAAAGATTTTTTCTAAGATTTCAGTCTTAAAACCGAAAGTCTCAATCTTTGACCTTAGTAGTTTTCTTTCACTTGAAGGATAAAATTCTCATTCATTAGCATGACCTGTAAGACCTTTCACGTCTGGTCCTGGTCTGCCTTTGAGTCATCTGTTATGGTCTTCCCACAAATAAGTTTCATTTCTTGTGGTTTCAAATTATCCAGTGTGCTTTTATATCTTGGTGCAGGTCCCAATGCCTAGAATCATGCCCTGTTGCCATCTTTATGCTAGGTCCACTGGGTTATAGGGTCAGATGGCTTGCAACACCTTTTTCTGGGGCAGTCTCAGTTAAAGTGCTTTCCTAAGCCCTCCTCTGGTCCCCACGGCATCCTTGGTGTGCTTCCATTAATGGGTATACTCTGCACACTGCTTGCGAAAGTTGACCTTTCCTCCAATCTGAACGGAGCTTCCTTGAAGGCAAGAACTGTGCCTCACTCCTTTCTGGGACTCCTAGCCCAGTGTTGGCATATACTGGGAGCTCAAAATCAGTAGACACACACATATTCATTGGATAGTAAAATCTTGGATTTATTTCTTACCATTTTGATAAAATGTCTTCAACTGTTCTGTGGGGGCCCCTGGGATGTGTGATTAGGAGAACACATATCACAGAGCAGAGTTTCCAGATTTGTTGTAGGTATTTAGAGAATTCTGGCATTTTTCAACATTTCTGACTCAGCGCCTGCACCTCCCCTGCCAGCCCCCATCCCATCTCTGCCAGCAACCTCTGGCACCAAGTTCTCTTGTATTATTTCTTCTTCTTTGGAATTGTGTGATTATCGCCAGTGAGAAGGAAACCACCAAGAAACGGCAAAAGGAATGGCAATATTAAAATCTTGCCAGAAAGTTGCCTGTGGAGTCCATGAGAATCCCAGGAAGATGGCATACAAGTTTGACTTTCCAGCAGCGTGTGTGACCACTGGAAAACACACCCTGGAAGCTGGGGAGCCATTCATCATGTTTCATGGAGTGGTATGACTACAACTTTCAGGGATAAATACTGTCTTCCTTTCCTTGTAGCAAAGACAACCATTCGGTAAAGATGCCTCTGGCCCTTACCCACGGATGGTGGTCTGAGGGAAATCACATTCATCCACCTCAGGTCATGGTCACTCCTGGTCACTCAGTGAGGCTATCTGGTCCTTGTCATAGCCACTGGGGGCAAAGGCAGCTTTTTCACTGTTCAGTAGCTGCTCCTGGTGATGGAGGTGGAGGTGGGAAAGGGTCAGTCTAGGGGATGAGAGTGAATAAGAGGAGGTGATAGGATGGGGGTGTGAGGGAAGGAGGGAGATGAGCCTACTTTCCCTTCTGTTGCCCTGAGCAACACCCATCTGAGTTTCTCTCTGATTCTTTTATCCTTTGGGTCCATCAAGGGCAGACTTTCCAGTTTTCTCTTGCATATATTATAAAGTATTGGCTAAAAAGAAGGAGTATTGAACATGTAACTCTGTAAACCTTGCAAATTTCAGCCCATAACTGATTTCCTAATAGTGCTCTTAATCTTTTATTCCTTTCAAAACTTTCAATCAATATTAACTATCAAATGCTTTTGTATCTCTCCAAAAAGACTTGAAGTTGCACCTTGATTGCCTTCATTAGGGGAAATATTTGAGTAAATATTTGCTCTTATATGACAGTGTAGACTAAGTCCTTAAACAACACTGGGTCTAAACAAAGCAAAGGAAGAATTGCTACCTTTTATCTTGTGCCAGGCACTGGACTGAGCTCCTATTGGCCTTATTTCACATAATCTGGCCTCCACTCTGTGGGGTATACTCTGCTAGCATTATCCTCAGATGGGGAAACGGAACTTCACATGACTAGTTGGTTGTATAAGGCCACAGAAGTAGAGACTGAAAAATCTGGAAATATCCTCGTTAAATTTAGCCCAGTGTTTTCAACCACTTCACTAAATGAATATAGAGGGTTAATCAATACACATACATACGCCAGTCTTCCTCTGTCACCCCCAGTTCTTACTGGGCACCTACTATGTGCAGAGATCAGACTAGAAGCCTTCCATAGGTGCCATATTTGATTAGCCATTTACCAGCCAACTGTATATACAACTACAAATGGTGCTTTCTAATCAAGAAATAACGTGGCATAGTAGTTAAGTATTTGAATTTTGGCTTCAGACCTTCTGGCTTCAAATCTTCACTTGGCTAGGTGCTATTTTTGTGTATTCTGGCAAGTTACTTAATTTTGCTATGCCTCAGTTTTGTGATAATACATAACTTATGAAACTTAGAGGACATAAAATTTCCAGAAGGCTGAGAACAGTGACAGACACCACCTAAATTCTGTAGGAGTTTGGTTAATAAGTGAATCGGCTTTTCAAATGTGGCTGAGAATAGTGTGAAGAGTGAAACTTACTAGACAATAACTCCAGAAAGAAAATCATTAAGAGAAAATGAAAAAAAGAAACCCATCAAACTGCAAAATCCATAACAAGTTTAAAATGAGAATACTGCCTAAATGTGTCTACAGAGATGTGACATGTCAGTGTAATGAGCTAAACTGTCTAATTTTATTTAAAAGACAAAAGAAAGAGTTTCTTTAAAATATTTATATAGCAATGCTTGGTGATACTGGATCCTGGTTTTGAGAGAACACTGTTGTCTTTTCCTGAATTATTTGCTTCTAAGACATTTTAGGATTGTATAAAACAGGGCTAATTGTTTGGGCTAATGAGTGGATTATTTGTTGTGATTATTTACGCACTGCCGGGAGAACACGAGGGCCTTTCCACACAGGCACTAGCTGTCAAGTCACGCTGTTCACCCTTGAGAAATTAAATAACAGGAGGCCAGTTTTATACTGATGCCCATGTGCACCATTGATTCAGACTTTTATGAGACAGTCTGAGGATTCTTCGTGCCCTTTGAGTCAACCATGAAAATCAGGCAAGACCATCTTTAAACTTTGTGGGCATGGATTCAACCTTCTTCATAATCTATATTTAATTTCATTGACTGTCTTCCTTCTTCAGATTTTGCTTTTAATCCTCTCCCCAAGAGCTGCCTGCCGTCAAAATGTCTGTTTTCAAAAGAGGTGGGAGGAAGTCTTCTTAGAGGGGAGTGTCTGCTTTGAAGGAGGACGCGGAGGGTTAGAGAAATCAAAATGTCAATTATCTGTAAGGTTTGCAGGGTGCAAAGCTGTAAAAACCGGAGAGTTTACTGCAAAAGGGTTCCCCCTGCTGGAGACTCATTGAACGGCACCACCATGAGCTCCAAACAGCTCAGCTCAGCCCTGTAACTTAATGCAGCTGCAGGAGAGGGGCCTCCTTCCTAACACACAAGTCATAGCCCCAGACTCTCTGCAGATGTTTCTTTATGACCCGTCAAAATGTTTGCTAAATATCATCTGTTAATTTCCAAAACATCCTGGCTGTAGTTCTTTTATGTGTAACCCGACTCAAGATCTTAAAATAGATGACAGCAAAATAAAATATAAAATGAAATACTCATCTGCAAAGGTGCATTTGTACTAAAACACTAGCAAACTGTGCTGTGAGGTAGGATTCCATTCTCAAAGGACAGTTCTTCATTTTTCTTCCATTTTACAACAGGCTAAGCAGTTAGGTGTGTGGCAATTAACCCTAGTCTTCAGGTTTTCTATCACAAGATTTTAACAGTACCACTATCTGCAGGGAGGGCTACTGGTCCCAAACTGGGTTTGTTGTGGATGCAGTCAGTCCCCTCCCCACCCTCAGCAAGTCTCTCACAGCAGGACTGGGGTGCAATTGTACAGGAGGCAAAGCTGCTGCTGTCAGCATCCCTTTGTGGGTGAGGTCTGGCAACCTCTTCTTTGAGGCTGGAATAGGTTCCTTCTGATAAGGGAATTCACACTGTTCCCAATGACTGTTTGCCTTATAAGCTGGGCTTCCTGGATAGAAAAGTGCTCACTACAAAAGGAGGGATTTCCTAGTGGTGAAATAGCTGTCATTTGGGGAAATGGAAATGGTGTTGCCCACCCATCAAATCACACATCAGGGTTCCTCTATCCTTCGGTGGATCGGGGACCGGTTGCTATGGCAACCAAACCTCCAGCAGTTGTCCTCAAGGCAGTGGAGGTTGGGGAGGAGAGCTGACGTCAGAAGGTGGGAGGAAGTGAGGAGGAAGTCCATCTGAGAGGCCTGGCTGCACCTACGGGTTCCCCGCACAGAGGGAAGTGGGGCCAGCTGTGGCTCTGCTCCAGGATGCCGGGAGCAGGCAGCTGGGTTGGGAACCCTTTGTGCTAAGGGAGGTCTGTGAAGACAAGCAGCCGCTGATTATAGGATATTTCATCAGAGCAGCTGCAACCCATCAGCTCCTGACTCAGTGCCTCTCAGAGGGTCCACCCTTAGGAACTTCCCGAGCTGTGTGCACTGAACTAGATCTGAAAGGCTCAACTACTGTCAGAGTCTTTTAAAGGGAAAGGAAGCCTTAAAATTTTTTGTTTTTTGAAACAGTTGTTTGTTAGTCTAGAGAACTGATTCTCTTTTAAGTGTGTGTCTCAGCCCAGGAGCATCATATCACCTGGGAAATTGATGGAAATGTGCCCCAACCTAAACCTGATCAATAAGAAACTCTAGGTCAGGGCCTAGTCATCTATATTCTCATAAACTTTCTGGGCCTTTCTGATACTCACCAAAGTTTAAGAAGTTTAGAAATAGGTGAGGAATTCATAATTTACTTAGTATAGGGATACATAATGGGAACAAGGAGAGGTGACTAACATGGTGACCCGTCCCATGATAAGTCCCATGATAACATGGTAAAGTACAAGGACAAATGCAGGCTCTTGATGTACAAGACCTGTGGGTTTTCTTCTTTTCTGGAACCCAGCACATGTCTTTAATGTCTACTTGAATCTGGACAGAAAGGAATACTGTCCCATCTTTGACATCATCTTGTGGAAGACTACAACTGCCTCAATGATGATCAACTATATACTGGAGTGTCCTGACAGCTCATTGTGGGGAAACACAGAAGCTTCCAACTTGCTAGAGAGGTTTCTAATGCTCTATTTAAGGCATTCAAACCAGCTACAGAAAGGAAAAATTTGCCTTCATAACAGTGTTAACTTTCAAAAGACTTGTGGGATGCAACAGTTGTGGTTTTTGTTTTTTTTTTTGTTTTTGTTTTTGCACAAGGTACTGTAGATGCTGGCACCTCTCTCTGTTAAGAGATCTGTTTCTCAGCTTAATTTTTTCACCCTTTTTTTGGTCATTATTATTCATTTATTTTTGTGCAGCACTGTCATTTGCAAGGACATAATTATTAAAGAAAAATAATTGCTCTAAACTTATCAACTTGGTTATATAAAACTTTGTGAAATCTTTTCCCTGGAAAGCAAGTTAAAGGTTGGCTGAGAGAAAGTTCATCAGGGACTCTGCATACTGTGCACTCTTGGTGCCATTGAACCCAGTAGGCTCCTTGTCCTGTGTCTGTGACCCTGGGGTTCATAGGGCATTATTCCAAGCATGATGAGGTCTCAACAAAAATCCACTGACAAAGGTGGCTTCCAGAGAGAAGGAGCGATGTATGCCGTGAAATATATGGCAAGAGCTCTGCACTGCCACATGAATGACATGCAAGCAATGTCCATTTGTGTGTCCTTCCACCACTCCCCTCATCCACTTCATGTGACAAAAAAGAATCACAGGCTCATGAGTCTAAAACTTAGAGTAGGAAGGGACTTTTGAGCTCACTGTCCAACATTATTTTGTAGGTCATTAAACCAAGACCCAGAGAGGTTGCACCACAACAGAACCCTGGGACAAAGTGGTTATGACTTATCATGGGACGGTCTTGACACTTCACGTGTGAACAATAGGGTCCAGAATGCTTAGGTAGGTGGAACACTGTGAGGTCACCAAACAACATTGAAAAGTGCTTGGCACAGCTCCCTCTTAAGGAGGAGGATGTGAGTAACAGCTGCCATTGATGGAGGGCTTCCTCACTGCTGAACCAGATAACATACGTGTTTCTCACTGAATTTTCACCACAATAATTTTGATTTCCCCATTTAACAGTAAGAGAAAATGAGTATTTAACAAGAAGGAACTCACCCAGATTCCCAAAACTAGTGACTAGCACCTCTGGATTAGAACCCCAGGTGGTCCGACTCCAGAGACCATGACTTCACCACAGCCTCCTTAGTTAAGGGACACCTCCTCCCCAGGTCTTTGTAGAGACCACATCTTCCTCTTTATACCACAGCTAGTAGTGCATCTGATAATTTGTAGAAGTTTGCATTGGTTATCTTGTTTTATCGTCACTACAGCCCTATAAAGGAGGCAGCAGCGTCAAGATGCTTGTGTGGATGAGGAAACTAAGGCTCCAAAGAGCCTATTGTGGCTGAGCCATGGTTCAGACCAGGAAGTACATTCATATTTAATACACTCTGTTCTGCCACTTAGTACATTATAGTTTGTATCCAAATTATTTATGTTCAAATCTATGGCTATCAGCTACTGATGGCAAACTTTCTGAACTAGTTACCACTCTTTTCTCACAAACATTCAAGAGACTAGAATTTAGAACTTTAAAAAACTACCACTTGTTTTTGCATAACAAAAGTAAAACACACTTGTAATAGGTCAAACAACTAAGAAGTCTGTTCATCTTTTTATATTCACCAGAGCTCCAATATATTGCCTGGCATAAAGTAGATGCTTAATGAATAAAGTAGGCATAAATAAATATTGAATTAATTTCTTATACAGGCACTTAAGTTCATAAAGTTTGTTGAATGCCAAGGACTGTGTCAGAGACTGTAGGGATACAGATGTGACCTGTCCTTATGAAGAACAAATAATTTATAGGGCATGACTGAACAGAGGGGGAAGGACAGTCACTGGAGGAGACTGTCCCAAGGGGAGGGGCCAGAGTCCAAGATTTCAGCCAAGTCCTCTCAGGGAATAATATTACTGAGGCAAGACCTAAATTCCATGTCTGATCTCTGCTTGTCCACTCTATGATATTAATTTGATCTGCCACTGAAAACCCCATTCATTCATTCAATAAATATTTACTGAACACCTATTATATGCCAGGTCCTGTGCTTGGCCCTTGAGGATGTGTTGTTATTGTTGAATAACAGATGATAGAAGTCAAATGTCATACAATGCATCCACTTAAAGTGTTTAATTTAATGGCTGTTAGTATGTCCTTGGAGTTGGAAACCATCAGCACCATCAATTCTCTGAATATATGTTTGTTGCCCCAACAAGAAATTCCACAGCCCTCACAGTCATTCCTCATTCCCCCATCAAGTTCCTCTGTCCCTGGGCAGTCACTAATTTGCTTTCTGTCTGTTATTGTTTGAATGTGAGGTGTCCCCCAGAAGCTCACGTATGAGACAGTGCAAGAAGGTTCAGAGGAGAAATGGTTGGCTTGTGAGAGTCTTGATCTAATCAGTGAGTTAAGCCCCTGATAGGGATTAACTGAGTGGTAACTGAAGTGGTAGGGTGCGGCTGGAGGGGTGGGAATTAGGTGCATGGCTATGGGTTATATATTTGTATATGGCCAGTGGACTCTCTCTTTTTGCCGTCTGATCATCGAAATGTGAGCTGTTTTTCTCTGCTACCCTCTCCCGCCATGATGTTCAGCCTCACCTCCAGCCCAAGGAATGCAGGTGGCTTTCTAGGGACTAAGCCCTCTAATAAACCTTTCCTCCTCTACAGTTGTGCTGGTCGGGTTCTTTAGTCACAGCAGTGAAATAGCTGACTAAAACACCGTCCCT
The DNA here is from genome assembly GCF_902686455.1 of Sciurus vulgaris. Taxonomy (NCBI): domain Eukaryota; kingdom Metazoa; phylum Chordata; class Mammalia; order Rodentia; family Sciuridae; genus Sciurus; species Sciurus vulgaris. The sequence goes on from NC_136463.1 coordinate 130,030,834, forward strand.
GTGGATTTGCCTATTCTGGACATTGATATAAATGAAATCATAGAATTTGTGATTTTTTTGTCACTGGCTTCTTTCATTTGGTTTTTAAGGTTCATGGATGTTGCAGCCTGTATTAGTACTTCCTTTCTTTTTATTTTGGAATATATTCCATTGTACCTATATAACACTTTTTATTTAGTCATTCATCAGTCAATAGAGATTTGGATTGTTTCCACTTTTTGGTGATTATGAGTAATGTTACTATGAACATCCACAAACTAGTTTTTATGTGGAAATATGTTTTTATTTCCATTTCCCTTTAGGAGTAGAATTGCTGAGTCGGAACTTCTAGGGTTGTCGTTGGAGGATCTACTGGGAGAGTCAAGTCAGAGGACACAGAAACTCCACTCCTAAGTGAGAAATAGAAGTGAAAAAGTTGAACCTTTGAGGAACTGCCAGGTCGATTTCCAAAGCAGCTGTACCCTTTTACATTCCCATCCATAGTGTCTAAGGGTTTCAATTTCCCCACATCCTGACCAACATGTGTTATCATCTGTCTTTTTGATTATAGCCATCCTAGTGGGTGTGAGGCACTATCTCATTTGGTTTTGATTTGATGGCCAATCTGGAGAGTTTTGAGCACTGTGGTGACACAATCTGGCTTGGGTTTAAAAAGATCTGTCTGGCTAAGAATAGAGTAGTGGGGAGAAGGGAAGGAGTCGGGTAGGAGGACCCAGTTAGGAGAGCACTGTAGTAATTCAGGTGGGAGATGGTGGTGGGAAGGGGTGATGGCAACAGAAATGGTGAGAAGTGATAGAATCCTGGAATCAGTAGAGCTCCCCCGTAAGAAGTGTGGGATCTCCAGGTTCTTTGCAAGATGGGAAGGACAAATTCCACTGCTGATCCCTGTGAAGCAAAAGAATGCATGGACATTGGGTTTCAAACTAAGCAAACGCAGGAGAATGGTGAGCCTGGGCAGCTTTTTTTTTTTTTTTTTTTTTTTTTTTGTGGCATCTACACCTATGACTGTACAGTTCTGCCAGAGAGCTTGAGCTTGTGGTGACTTGGCTCCCTCACTGTGAGTGTGGGACACGTTGGGCACACCACTTAAGACCTTTATGCCCCAATTTTTATCTGAAAAAGGGACCTGATTCCTAACTTCGAGGGTGGTTGTGGGAGCTACCTGGGAGATTCAAGACTTTATAGCGATTTTCCTGGCGCTTGAGAAGACAGTTTGAGAGGAAGTCAGTAGGCAACAAGAGCTCTAAAATGTTTGCTTTAGAATCACCTTTGAGATTCAACTGTCATTCTTATTTTCCCATTCTCAAATTTTCTTTCCTGTATCCATCTAGAAAATGCAAAAATCTTAGACTATTTCATTTGAAAATATAAGATTACTTTTTTTGGAATCCCAGTTCATCTGATAGTCATATGACTTGAACTAAATAAATTGGCTAGAGTTGTGTATCAATGGATTTAGGGACTGCAACAATCAATGGTTTCAGTCTAACCTTGTACAAAGTCACTTAGACATTGTCGAGGCCCTGCAAGATCTAGTTGATCAATCAAACTGCGAATCATGCATGAAAGGCAAGGCAAGTTACATTCCATGTTGACAGAATCCTCCTTGTGCAGAGTGCCCTTTGTAGTCTGAAGAAACCAGCCATGCAAATGATTCCTGGACAGAGCAGAAGGACTCCTACTCACCATACTCACATGAAGTTGGAGCACACCCTTGGATACACCACCATTGGGTCCATGATAGCAACTTTAAGATGTTTAAAAAACAGATTGTTTACTTTTTCAGCTCAATGTTTGTTGCTTTACTTTTGCTATTTCTAATTTGAAAAGTAAAAGGCATAAATTGATTATTGCATCAGTCATACATCTGATTTACTAGACAAACGAACATTTGAGAATGTGTATCATTCTACAGTTACAAAACTAACAATGACAGCACACACAGTAGTGGTATGGACCTACCCACCTGGTAGAGGCATGGAAAGTATAGACCTTCTGTATGCTTGATACGATTGCAGAATCCTGAGGCAAGAGCCCAACAATAATCTTACTTTTAGTAGATAAGAAAGTTTGCCAAAATTCAAATGACCTCTATTTCTTGATGATTTTGAGTTAGAGATGTAGAGAAGAAGTCTGATAGGATCATTTTTACAGGAAGCCTTCCTTGGTGGCCTGGTGTTCTTATAGGTCCAGAGATGTCCTAGCTTGTGTTGCAGAGACTGGGTAGCTATTTATCAAACCCATTTCCCTTTCTTTTTGACATAAAGGATCTGCATTTCCTGGCCTCCTATTCAGTTTTACACACACACACACACACACACACACACACACACACACACACACATACACACATCTTCTCACACACAAGCTCATACCCGCACATATATTTGGCCAACTGCAGGTGAATGAAGCAGTGTTTATTTCAAAAACATGAAGATAGTTTAATGTTATGAAGTCTATTGTTATTCACCAGATTAGTACATTACAAGAGGGAACAACACATGATCCTTTTGAAAGATGCCCTGAAGCATTTCCACATCCATTTAGCCCAGAGTCACAATAAGAATTTGCTTAGAAGTAACTTGCTACTTACTCAGTGAACAGCAGTTCTGACCTGTTCAGTTTGCTAACATGCAGATTCCAAAGACAGAAAGATGGGGAACTGTTTTCATTCAATCCTTTATTCTTTGTTGCAAGGAGAAAAAACTTGATTCCAGAATAATTTCTTGGTTGACTTTGGATATAGCATCTGAAAACCCTTAGAGTCCTCAAAGATTCCCCAGCTTTCAATGTGACTGTTGAGCAAAGGCATTCTCCTTTTGGGAAGGTGATGACTTAAAGCTATTCCACTTCCTCTTTCAGAAGCTTCCTCTAAGGACCTTCTTTTTGTGCCTCGGGTGTCTGAAAGCTTCCCCTCCCTTAAAATCTCATTTAAGTCAATTCACAAAAACAAAAACAAAAACCTTTTTTTTTTTTTTTTTTTTAAATTCACTTGTTTATCTTCCTTTATAAACTTCTCCTACCAGGTTAAAAAAAAAAAAAAGGTCCAGATTTTATGCCCAGAAATGAAATTATGCTTATTTTCAAACTTGCGAAAATGTTTCTGTTGTCATTGAGTTGGTTGAAATTTCAATGCATTCAGCCATGGATCATTCAGAGAGGTTTGCTGTATTTGGCAAATGGTAAGAAGAGACTTTAAACTATCAGCACTTTTAAGTACCATTGAGCAATACTTTTATTCCCCAAATGCAAAGCTTTGCACAAGAATGTATCTAATAATTAGCTGGTAGACCAGATTACTCAGGAGTCTCTTCTGGTCTCATAAGTAAATAGTATTTCTTTGTTGTAATTATTTATTTTCCCAAGAGGTCAGAAAAGCTGTAATCGTAACAACAATTTTATCTGTTTCCTCTCTCTATAATGATTTACTATGTATACCTAAGAGACTGGGAAACCTCTTTGGATTTCCCTGGTCCAGGCTTCCAGAAGATATTTCTCTTTTAAAGGACCCAGGTGTTAAGCCAAACCCACTGTTTATAGAATGTTAAGGTTATGACACAAGTCAATAAAAGCCTGGAAGTGCTGTTACTGCTGACATTGCACCCCTAACACATGCCATTGTGCCTTTTATTTCTCTTTCACAATAGTGTGGAGTTAAGGAGGGAGTGTAAAACTTAACTTTGAATTTCCTGGTTTTTGTTGGTTTGTTGAGCAATCCTAATGCTATTGAATTTCCCCCCTTTGCTGGGTGGTTGTTTTTCTGGCAGTGCAGTTGTGCATTGTATTTTTCTAAGAGTTACAATGCTTTAGAACCCTCACAATAGTATGAATGTAAACCATAGGTTGAGCTTCAGTGTGGAAAAAAGAGCAGAGGAATATGTGTAAAATGTGTGAATTCATTTGAACCTGACACTGATTTCTAGTGGGAGAGGGAGTTTTATGTGCAGAGTTCCCTGGGCACTTAACTCCCAGTTCTTTTACCCCTGGGTTGGACCTGCTCACGGGAGTTTCTGTCATTCCATACAGGCGAGCACCCAGGTAGAAGGGCCATCTGCCAGTGGGCAGCTTCCTTCCATATGTGGGGCATCCAGTTATTCTTTAGGACAACAGATATCCCATCAGCTCATGCCTTCTAGTGGATTTACCACAAAAACATGGCTTTGAGTTTATTCATGTGACAAAAACAGTAGGTCTCATTGCTTGACTTTCTTTTACTTATTAAAATTAATTTGTCCTGTTTCTTTTTCTCACTGCAAAAGCTATAGATTTTCATAGTAGAAAAATTATTAAATAAAAATAAGGAAAGAAGACAAAAGCATTACTTAATCAGTCATTGCCAACAGTTCAGAGTGTATCTGTAGGCATTTTCCCTATGTAAGGTTAATTTTTTAAAAGGGAATCATACTATGCAAGTTTGTAGCCTACTTTCTTTTAAACCACAGTATCAAACATAATTGCCCAGCAATCATGTTTATCTCATTTTTATGTTAATTGTAAAGGTAAAACATGTGCATAATTTAAAAAGAAGAAAACATCATATGAGATGATTTATGCAACTTTTAAATTTGTGTTTTTCACATATATATACACATATGTGATTTTTTTGCATTTATATAATACTTCTTGGTTAGATGAATTATAATTTAGGTAAGTACTCACCTATGTCTTCCTATTGGACTAAAAGCCTGTGAAACCATGTCAGTTTTATCACATAGTATCCCCAGCACCAGCAAGGTGACTGTACATAATAGATTTTCAGAAAATAATGAACACAATTTTAATGTTGTTCTTTTACCCCACCATTACAAATATCTCCTACATAAAATTTGAGTTACATGTATTTTGTGAATTTTATGAAGTCCTAGAATTTAATTCTGAGCCATGAGCATGTGCTGTAGAAGTCAAATTGTTTGAATTTAGTAGATAGGAAAGACTTTATAAACTAGTGTGCTGAGACTGGCACATGAAAGCCAATTATGCACATCTCTTCCCAACTCTGAGTTTGAGTGACTTCATGTTGGTAACTTGAAATCAGTCAGGGTGGAAGTATTTATATCACAGACATTGGCAAATGGTACAAAGCAGGGCTTTTGCCTTTCTTTTTTCCTTCCATCCTTCTTTCCTTTCCCTCCTTCCCTCCCTTCCTTCCTTCCTTCCTTCCTCCCTCCCTTCCTCCTTCCCTCACTCTGTTCTTTTCTTTCCTGGTTTACTATCATACCATTGCTATGACCAAAGGAAGGTTCCACAACATTTCCAAGGCTTTGTTTTCTCACGTGGGAAATGGGGACAATCAAAGTCTGAACTCATCGTTGGGGCTCCTGCTCTGCACAGATGCTGGAGGCTTCATTCACATGCAAGTCTCTGAACTGTGCCTTCTAGTTTGGGGTGCACACAGCTGTGCTGAGGGTAGCTGTGAGAATTTAATGTTCAGTACACATAACTGTGCAAACACTTAATCTGAACAAGTGCTAATCAGTCAATAAATGTAAACAGTTGTTATGTTATTATGGTTATATGTATTACTTTAGGTATTTTCAAATGCTCTCTAAAAGTGCATCATTTCATCAATTTCCTTGCCACCTTTCCATAAGTGCATATTTGTGATCCTTTTCCTTGTCTGATTGCTGCAAAATATCTAATTATTACATTCATTTGCTTATCATTGATTATTAATGAAGGCAAGCATCTTTATATTTGTTTATTGGCCATTGGTTCTATGAATTATCTCTTTATATTATGTATTGCAAACATTTCCCTACATTTGTCTTTTGCCTTTATTTATCCTATTTTGTTTTTGTGTTTGTTACACCACAGATATTTTAAATTTGTAGGTAGTAAAATATAATTAATGTTTCCTGGGATTGGTAGCCTGTTTTAAAAGATACTCTAAAATTATAATCTCAAAATGCTTCAACATGTAAATATATACATATATGTGCATATAAATATATAAATATGTACATATATGTGCATATTGATATACATAATTATAAGTAGGCTTTCTGCTATTTTAAGCATCTCTGATTTGGCATCCTCATAAGTACATTTTTGCACACATCTCAAATTATTCATCTAGGATACAGCCAAATTGTCCTCTGGAAAGGTTATTCTATTTTTCACCTTGCTATCCGCAGATGAAATTGTTATGATGTATTGAGAAAAGAAGAAATCTGTTAAGCAAAATTTTCACATTGAGAATTTGGTATGCAGTCTGCAGTATTTTGTTTTTCCTCTTAGGTAAGATGTCTCAATGTCTTTCCAGTTCTGATTATGTCACTTCTTCACCACATGCATTATCCAAATCCACAGACTGAAATCATTGCAAAGCTCCTGATCAGATCTGGGGAAGAGCAACAACTGGAAAGGCTATTTGAGCAGCTGCACAATGCTCATCCTGAAGTCAGGAACAGAGACATCTTGCAAAGGTGGAGAGACACTGAGCAAATAAAGGTTTGGGTGATGTGTCTGTGAGAGAACTGAGTTAGAGACAACAGGAGTGTGAATCTTGAGGGGCCCAGGAACCTCATCTCCTGAATGGATTGTGGGAAGCACAAATGTAGTCTGAAGCGTCCAATATATTTCTGGTGTGGGCTGTTGCACTGCAAATTCACCAAAGGGTGTAGGAACGATTTCACACAACAGTTCACTTGGTGATTTACGTGGGCACAGGCAGTGGGGTCATATGACACTGCTGAGCCAATAGACAACAGCAGTGCCTTGCCACTGACAATCAACTGATGCTGGGAGATCTCAGCAGCCGATATGACTGAGAGCTGAGAAGGCATAATAACATTTACATTGATGTTTTCAGCCGCAATTGCTACATGCTTTTTCTCTGCTATTGCAAAGATGCAATATGTTGATCGTACAATAAATTCCCCAGCCTTCATTCTTTAAAGCTTTCTAACCCAAATTTGATAATTTCACAGCAGTGCTGTGGTTTGCTGTTGCTCTAAAATGGAATCGATATCTATCTTATATAGATGGTTTTTCAGGGATCATGGTTTCTATTTCTTGAATACCAGTGCCATTTAATCAGAAGGCAAAAATTCAAGAAAAAGCAAGATTATATTGTCCTGAATGTTAAGCAGAATCTTGCATGCATTAGACATTGATGAATATTTCAAGGAGCATCTCATGACTAATCCTTGTCACTTCAAGATAAAAGATTCAGTTGTTACACACACTCAAACTCTCATACTCATACTAGAAAAAGATGATAATTTGGTAAGATTGAATTCTGTTGTGTAAATGTATACTATCTCATTCTTCAGGGAGAAAGTAAAAATAAAGGTTAAACTGGAAATAATGCAGAAGCTATGCTATAATTTTTATGTATATTTAACACTTGTATAGATACAACTCTTTTCTAGACCTCAGGGTATTTTTAAAGATAAAACTGACAAAAACAATGGTCACAACCAAAAAATGACAACTGTGGAGTTTTGAAGTCTGACTGGTTACACTGGCAGCAAGTTAATAAAGACAACTGTCCATAATGCCCATGAAAGACAAGCTTGTTAAAATTCCTTTCCAGGGAGGAATAAAATTTATTTGCCTTTTCTTATTCTCCATTCAGGCAACAAGTTCAGGGAAGAGGATGTGGCCAAACAAAGATGGCAGTAAGGTTCAAGCATGGCACTGGCTTTGATCGTGCCTGGGGCGGTAACTCTCTTTCTACCTTGAGAATATTGCTCCACTTTTTGGATCCTCTTCTGTAAATGAGGTTTCAAATTCTGAGATGAAAATTCCATGAAAATTCTGTCTCTCCATTGACACCTGCAGAGGAGGCAGTCTTCTTTATCCTGTTGGAGGAAATTTGAAAGAACAGATTGGCATGAATGCCAATTCATGAATGTGTGGGTTGTTCCTGGTTCAGAATAGGGAAGAAATGGGAAAGGGGGCTGGTGCTCAAGGACTGTCAACCATTAGACAGGCCCTCTGAGAAGCCAAGAAAAGCATCACAGTTTGAAAATTACCAGGCTGCAGAATCCACATGAGTGGAACTCTACCTCATTCATTGCCATATCCCCAGAGCCTTGCACAGTGCCTGGATTTACCAAAAATTAATAACCCTTAAGTGTGGGGTTTCTTATGTTCGCATTCTAACAAATATCCACTTTTATATTTATCTTCATATTTGAAGTTTTATGTTCTTTTTCATAAGAGGGTTTCCCAAATAATATAAACTTCAGATCCTACAAAACCTGTATCTGCCTCCCATGGATATGTAATAAATATTTGTTGATTTAATGAATTACACAAAACAAAACAAAAAAACTCCCCAAAACCCCCAACCAAAGAAGTCAATGACAACTGGGAGGCTCTGATTCAACCTGGGTGAGTCAGGGGCAGCATTTCCAGTTATTCCCAAACAGCAACTTTAATCAAATCAGCCAGCAAGAAGTTCCGTTCTTACGTGCCGACCAAAAGCTGGAAGGGAATGTGTTGAGTCTCTCTTAGGTACTCAAGGGTTGTAAGCAGCTCTGGGGGTAGGAGAGTGAGCATAATAGGAGTTTTGTGCTGGTACTGTACTTTTACACCTTATCTCAACTTACTGCTCCAATGTTGTAGATGAAGAAACTGAAGTCCAGAGGGGTGAAATAATTTTCCTTAAAGTCATTCAGGAATTAACTGGTAAAGCTGGGATTTGAACCTTGATCTGTTGAGCCCTAAATCCTGTATATGTTCTCTTCTCTCTCTCTACAGTGAGAAAACAGAGGGCCTTTTTATGGGTTGTGAAAATCTAAATGAGAAAGAGAAAAAAAGAAGAAAAAAAAAAAAAGCACATAGGAGAACAGTAAGAAAGTAAAGTGAGTAGGAAATTAGCAGGCAATAATATCGATATATTACCTGATTATGACCCATGGCTTCTTTTATTCTGCTGCTTACTTGAAAAAGACTCACATAATTCAACGTAGACTGGGAAGAATCTGTGCATTTGAGACAAAGGAAAACTGTGAACTTGGAGGAGCGATTTGAAGCAGAGGCTGTAGATCAGGACCAAGAAATCTGCAATCAGGGGAATCAAATAAGGCACTACTGCAATGATAGAATATGAATTTCTTTGTACTTCTGCAGCACTCTTGGGTGTTCACTCATTCCTTGTAGTGGGAAGCCCCAGAGAGGTCAGTTTTTTCAGCACTACAAGGTGTGTACAGCTGTGCTAGGCATCAACATACATTCAAAAGAAGTGCATCACGTATTTACTGCCCGTAAAAGTTATAGGAGAGGGAGGGAGTCCAGACACAGGCTCAGAACACTGGGATATAGGGTCACCCGTGAGGATAGCAGGTAAATTATGAGGAAGGGGGAGGAAAATGTAAGGCAGAATATAATGCTTTGCTAATTTTATGGATTTCCTGACCTTTTCTCAATGTCTAACAGTATAGAACATACTTTTATGTGCATCCTCACAATCTTGTGAAATAGGCAGGAAAAGATTATTAGGAAGCTGAGAAGGGTGAAGTGAATTGCCCAAGGCCACCCAGCTGCTGGGTAGTAGAGGTGGGGGTCAAGCTAACAGCCTCTGCTTCCCAGGCCAGTGTTATTCTTACCAGACAAACATTCTATATAGACTCACGTTTTAGGGGGCAGCATCTGTGTGACTCAATGTTTTTTAATCAAAGTGGTAGGTCTCCTATTCACTGAATTGATACCTAATGTACAAGTCTGGCTTGTGAGAATAGACACCCCTGACCTTAGATTCAGATTAAGGATGCATTTGGATATACCTTAGAACTTGATCAGAAGTGAACTGGTAAAATGGGATTCAGGAGGTTGCAGGGAGCTTGCAATTTAGCATTTGCTGATTTCCACAGTGTAAATACTTCCACAGTTGCTGATTCTTGGCTACCAACAGTTTAAGGTCTAGTTCAGGAAATTCTTGAATATTTAACGCAAGTCTCTTAGGAGCTGGTAGGGACCTAACCCAGCTGGCAGTCACTTCATTCTTTTCTACTTTTATTTTAATGCTAAGAAGTATCTGGAGATAAAATTCTGGACCCAACTTGAAAATCTCGTATGGTGGTTATACCTGCCTCTCTTCTTTATTTGTCTGTCCATTAGAATACAAATTCACATTCAGTATCTCATTGATTTTTAAAAAGTGGCTTAAATTTATCTGTCTGACAACCACAAGCTAATTACATTACATTATTGATAATTACTTCTCCTTTTTAATACTTAAAGAACAATGTACTCCTAGTGGATCCAAAAATCAGATTTCTAGGACTGATAAGAGAGATGTGCTTTCATTTAAATATTTTCTGTTTCCTCGTGTGCTTTAACATTTCTATAAGGAACTCATCTATGTAAGATCTCTACTTTTCTTGAACTTAACATTACTCAGTGTTAATGATATTCTTTGCCTTAGTAGCATGACTGTTCCATGATTAAGTCAGAAGATCCACTTTAGTCACATTGCTCTGAAAGCTGGAAGTGCAAGATATCTGTTCAGTTGTATTCTTTCCTTGTGGGGACAACTCTGTTGGATGCTGATGAGAATTACAGATGGGGGTGAAGGAGAAACCAGGGCCTCTGGAGCCAAGGGGCTGGTTATTTAGAGATGCGCTGCCATGGTACTTAAGGAAAATGATTTATCTGTTTTGTTTTGTCCTCCTATAAATCAAGAATACAGCATAGCACTAAACATTCCTCAATATTTATGCTAATATAAATTTTGGTTTACATACGCGACACTAATTCAGGAGGAGCAGAGGTATTAGAACAATAGCTACCTGTGACAGCCACGGTGTCACCTCGTAACCACGTTAACTCTTGATTAGGTCATGGATGTTCCTGTATAAAACAGACCCAGCAAGATCCCTGGCAGGAGCTGTTTCTTTGGTAGGCGCATTCAGACCACATTCTTTATCTTTTGCTTGGTTTTGTTTTCAACATTAGGTAGCAAATGTTTTTATATATTTCTTACTAAGGAGTCGCTGGAATGGAGTGAGGAGACAGAAGAAGGCTCCTGTGGGAAACTGGAACCTATAATATTTGACTCTGTATTTGCAAGTCTTGGAGCAGTCCATGGATCCAGCAAGCAAACAAATAAAATATGAACATAAGTAAGGGGGAGATTTTGTCTGCATTTTCCTTTTCTGCCACTGTGTTGGGATCACCTAGATGTGACCCTGTTGAGTTCCTCAACCTCTTTGTGCTTCGATTGTGAAACTGGCATCCTGACAGTACCTCTGTAGTCTGGTCCTCTTGGAGTATTTTTGAAAATTCCGTGGACCATACCAATGACTGGGCATTTTTCTGAGATGTTTCGTTTGGACATCCTCTCATGAGTCCAGAGCGGAGGGTCAGAGACTTGCTGGGGTGCACTGCTCTGGGAGTGTCCTCAATGCCTCATGACACTGAATCTAGTCAACCTCCCACAAGATGCCCGGTTGAACTTTTTTGGAGGGGGAGGAAGAAGGTGGAGGGAGAACACTGCAGCTCAGCTTTGCTTATTTCACAGGTGTCTGAGTGCATTTTTGACATTACCTATCTGCACTCACTCCCAACATGCTCTCATTTAATTCAGTAATTAGTTTCTTTTGAAAAATATAACAGAAGTGGGCTGACAACCATTTGTCTCATGAAAACGTGTGTGTTCTCTGATTGCTTCCCATGCAAAGTACAATGAGAATTCAAGGCCTTATTATTATTCTCACTAACCAGGAGACGGACCAGGTTTAAAGTCAGATTTGTTTCTGTGTTAATAATACATTTGTATTACCCTTCCTGCAGTCCCCGTCTCTACTCTTGCTATCTTCAATGTGAGTTTGCACTTGTCAAAATGAATAATATGCAGCATCAATTCAAACTCCACTTTTCCAGTGTGTTCAGCCGTAATAGTTTCACTTTGCCTTGATTCTGTTGATTGCTATTAAATCCTGGATTGCTTTAAATTCTGTGAGATAGTCCTCAAAGTATCACTTATAAATTGTGTGCATTTATTAGAATCTTGCTTAGAACAAAGAGTTTCAAGTCCCTGGAAAAAAACGGCCTTCTACCTCTGCACACTAGATTAAAGAGGTGGTGGAAACATATTTTACCTTTTGAGAAAAGACTGATTATTTAAAAAAGCAAATGTACTACATGACTATAGAGGGAATTTTTGCCTTCCCTTTTTTCTTCCTCTCTCTTCTCCTCCTCCTCCCCTCCCTCCTTCCCTCCCTTCCTTCCTCTCTTTCTTCCTTCCATAATCCAAACTCAACATGCTTTGGTGAAGAGAGTGGATCGAGTAAGATTCACAATAAAAATTCACAATAAATTTCTTTGTGTCTACAGTATTGATGTAAATGAAGTCTTAGTGGGCAGCGTTAACAGGATATTCTTATGGGATGTATCTAGGTTTCAAAAGCCAATTCCTGGGTCTTCTACTCGTAGAAATGTGGTTATTATAGACTACATTTTAAGAAATCATTCTAGAGAGAGAATTAGAAGTATCGAGTCTATTTTTCTATTTTAAAAAATTGGATGTGCTTCAAAGAAAAACCCATGCAAAGTGTACTTTGTTCAGTCGAGCACGGTAAATAGAACACCATGGTTGTGGAGAGTGGGCTGTACTCACCCTGAAGGGCAGTAGTGTCCTGGGCGTGGGCAGGAGAGTCCTAGGAGGTACTGTCCTTGAACAGCTTGTGGGAGAGAAAGAGAGGAATGTGATTTGTCGAATATGTGTTAGGGTTCCAACTAGATGCAGGTTGACCGTGATGCTAGTGAACTTCAAGCTTTAGGGTCCCTCATTTGTGTGAGTTTCTTCCTGTAGGACCTAAGTAATATGTTTGCATGGCCATGTGTTTGGTAAACTGGAAATGTTAAGACATTTAAATGCGGTTGGTTAAGGTCACTGTTTTTGTTAGCTTCAACTTACCCTCTTGATATTTTCCCTAGTTTGGGGCAGTGGATGTTTGGGGTTTACTTAAGGGAAATTGGGTTGAGACAACATTTAGTTGTGATTTCCTGAGATGTACTTCTTTGGTTGCCAGGCACTTCTGTGTCCTGTTAGGTCATTGCTCCCAACCCTGTGTAGAAGCAGCTCCCAGAATACTTCACTGTCTACTCAGCTCACTACCTAGCATCAAGACAGGACGACTCAGAGTCCAGAAGTCACATCGCAACACCAATATGCTCCTCAGGGCCTGTTCTCTAAAGCAGGAAGTAGTGAAGGACGCAGGATTGGAGACACATAGAGGCAGAGGCTGGTCTCATTAATGTCAAGAGAAAATTGAAGTTCCTTCCTACCAGGAATATGCTCAATAATGAAACATCTCACCATATGGAAACCTCTCATACATTTTTCCTCTTCTTCTTTTTTTTTTTTTTCTTTTGATAGGAATATGTGAAATGGAATGAATCACAATTCAAATATTTTTAGGGTACAGATCCATAGCCATATTATAGAGCAAGATGTGTCTGTTTAATGCTTAATGTATCCTGGCTATCAATAATAAAAAACAAATTTTGTTCAACCATCTAGAGCAAAGACTGAATTATCTTTTTATTCTCTCTATAAAAATCATATTAGAAAATCATTGTCATACAAAGAAGTGATCAAGACTGTACAGTCAAATAATATAGGAAAAACATTATGGAGGTAGGTCAGGCAATTCATTAATAAAAACATTACATTATTTTTCTGTATTTTGTGATGCATGTAGCATTTGACTGCTTAAAAATATGTAACTTGTGGTGATTCCTTTTCTTCTAAGCATATATTCATTTTCATTTTGTATTCTAGTCTCACAGAGTGATCTCCAAATTGAGAGAACTCTGAGCCCCCTGTATTCCAGAGCCATCAGGTTCTGGCTCTGTGCCACTTTTCGGCATGATCATCTTATTTAAGCTGCCTTTTATCTGGGCATGACGGAACCTGCATGTTCCTTTTTCTAAGGAGCAAACTGGGACAAAGAGGTTAATAGTTTTTATGAGGAGAGTGGCGTGTGCCGGCCTGGACGCACCCTTCCCAGGGTTCACACCGGGCAGAGGGGCTGCCAAGCCTCTAAGCTGGTCATTTCAACCACGCTGGGGAACTCTGTCTTAATAGACCTCCTAGATGCGTTTCCTTATTTCATTTCCTCTCTTCTAATTTTGGATAGGTGGTAGGGGTGGCTAGGTGAGTGGTAGATTTCCTCAATCCTTCCCCTTCTGTCCTCTACCACTCCATCCTGACCTCAGTGGAGGATGCTCCTCTGCTCCCCCCGTCAAACCAGGGGTCCTCCTGACTCCACCCACTCCCTCATTTCTGTGTTCTGTCAGTTGCAAGACTCATAAAATTCAGCTCCAAAATACCTCTCCCCTATGTCTTTCTCCTCTCCCCTCTCTCCCATCATTAACTTGGGTCCTCACCCTCCTGCCTGGATTAGCTTCACACAGTCTCCTACTTGGCCTTTTTGGTCTTTTGTCTTTTAATCTGTCCTGAACTCTACTGCCATTTGAACATTTGTCTGTTTCTGTCACTTTTGTTTAAAATGGTTCAGATCACATCGTTCTTATGGTTTGGATCTTAAATGTCTCCCCAAGGTTCCTGTATTGAAGGCTTGATCTCTAGCCCATGGTTTTTCTGGAGGGTGATGCAACCTTTAGGAGGTAGGGCCTAGTGGGAGGAAGTGAGATCCCTGAAGGGGATACTGGGACCCTGGCCCCTCCCTCTCTCTCTCTTTGCTTCTCTGACACTATGAAGTAAGCCGTTTCCTCTCCACCATGCTGTGTGCCATGATGTACTCCCTCACCACAGGCCCAGAGGCAACAGGGCCCAGTGACTGTGGACTGAAACCTCTGAACCCATGAACCAAAATAAACCTTCCCTCATTATAAGTGGATTTTCTCAGGTGTTTTGCAAGGTGAATATCATAATCATGTATTATGTCTATTATTGAGATTCTTTGACCTGCTCAGTGGGAATGCAGTGGATAACAAAATTCCTGCCCTCATGGAACTCACAGTCTAGTAGGGGGAGACACATGATAAATTACATTTCTCATTTAGCAATATTAAGTTGAAAAATATGAACATATATATAATCAGAACAAAAAAATGTCAGAGAATGATAAATAGTAGGGAGAAAAATAGAGTATAGCAAGGGAGATAGAGCAAACCAGGGGCAGGGGCGGGGGACTTGGCTACTTTAAATGTAGCCTGGCTAGGGAAGGACTCACTGGGAAGGAGTATGTGAGCAGAGATTTGCACAGGGTGAGGGAAGCAAGCCACATGAACCCGCAGAAGAGCATTCCAGGAGAGGAAACCTGCTGAGTGGCAGCAGGGAGATGGCAACAGCACGGTCTTGTGTGTGCCACGGGGGCCGTTCGCCATGGAGAGACTTTGATTTTTACTCTGAGCAGCAGCTCAGCTGGCATAGACTGGGAGGTAGGAAGTGGACAGACTCTGGTTCTCCTTTGCACGTTCTCTGTCTCTCAAGAGAAAATTTCAATGGTTCAGCATATTACATGAGTTCCAGCACGATCTGCCTTCTCAGCATCCCTCAGGTGCTCAGGGGGCTTTGCACAGGCTCCCCTGTTCCTGGAGCCCCTTGCTCCTTCCTCCAAAGCACAGCTCAGTCCTTTTTACCTTTTCTCCTCCAAATCTGGGTGGGCTATTTTCCAGCACCCTGCTCTTACCGCCTCCCTTTGTGTGACAACCATTTCTTTACTAGTCTGTTTTTCTTCCCCACACTGGACTGTGAACTCCTGGAAGAAGGAATTGTTTCATTCTCGTTGGGACCAGTGCTCCGCATGTAAGAGATGCCTGATGCATAGTGTGTCACAGGTGAATATATTCACCATCTGTGCTTGACCTTGAACTCCTGCTTGGACTCCTGCACAGGAGGCCTTCTCTGTGAGGTGGTATTCGTGAATGAAGGCAGAAGTAAGATTTAACTTTAGAACATAGGCATTGCCACATCAGGAGGTTTTTAGAGTATGGTGGGGTTTAAACTAACCAACAAACAAAAAGAAAAAAAAAAAAAAAAAAAACTGAAGAGGCAAAAAAGTGAAGAGTTAGCAGATAGGGAGGAAAAGTTAACAATCCAGTGTTTACTCTGAGCTACTAGAGATACTAGTAGACTTATATGACCCTGTGAAGGTCAGTTGAGTGTGCTTTTGAAGCAAGGGCTATGGTCTGAATGTCTATGCCCCCCAAATTCATGTGTTGAAATACTAAGCCCCAAATGGATGCAGTAGGAGAATATCATGCTGAGTGAGATAAGCCAATCTCAAAAAAACCAAAGGATGAATGATCTCGCTGATAAGCAGATGATGACACATACAGAGGGTGGGAAGGGAGCAGGAATGGAGGAAGGAGGGACTCTATAGAGGGATAAGAGGGGTGGGGAGGGGTGGGAGGAGAAAAAAAAAAAATAACAGAATGAATCCAAAACTATTACCCTAGGTAAATGTATGATTACACAAATGGTATGCCTCTACTTCATGTACAAACAGAGAAAAAAGATGTATCCCATTTGTTTACAATAAAAATGAATTAAAAAAAAAGAAAAAAAAAAGAAAAAAAAAAAAGAGATACTAAGTGCCCAGCTGATGGTATTAAGAGGTAAGGCCTTTGGGAAGTGAGAAGATCATGAGGGAAGAGCTGTCATGGATGGGATCAATGCTCTTAAGGAAAAGGTTCAAGGCAGTTTTTACCTGGTCTACCTGCAGTGAGAAGACACCAATCTATGAAGGGAGCAAACCCTCACCAGACCCTGACCACACTGGCATGGTGATCTTGACTTTCCAGCCATTTGTTCTATGAGAAATAAATTTCTGTTGTTACAAGACTTCTAGTTCAGCATATTTTGTTAAGGCAGCCCAAATGAACTAAAACAGTAAGCTCCCCAGATTTGCCCATCCTCCCAAACAGACAGAGGTAACAAAAGCTCTGACAAGGCATTTGAGAAAGAGCATAAAAATAGTACAAAGGAGTGTGTATGAGTGTGTGTGGGTTGGGGGGGTCCCTTGCCTGTGCCCCATGTATTCCATACTCAAGTTCAATAAAGACAGCTACTTGCCTTGTCCTTCCCAGCAGCATTGAGAATTGACATGGCTGCTGGGAACTCTTTGCAATTCACTTGTTAGTTTTCACCTAAGTGTTTTAACAGTGTTTATCTTTGTGTTGAACACTTTATCTGCATTTCCTCCCACCCTCAGCCTACCTTTCACTCTAGCCACTGCTACTGTAATTAGCTTCATGTTGGTGATGTTTGACAGTGTCTCTCCTTAGCTACACCAAGGACCCCCTGCTTTCTGCCCCCAAACCCCTCTGACATCAAGGGTGAGAGAGATGCCCATGGAAACTCACTGGCATTTGCAACAGGGAAGTGCATGGAGGCAAGTCCTTCCAGGCAGACCCTGACCAGTGGGTATGGATCTGGGGCAAAATGTTTCAACTGTTCCCCAGGCAGGTAATTCTAGGGCACATTCTACAGTTTCTCAGAAGGTCCAGTAACCCACAGCACTGACCAATCATGTGACACACACTTCACTCTGCTTTCCCTTCTTTCCTGTCTATTGTTTGCAGTGTCTCATTCCTGTTTTCTGGGTTTGCCTCCCAAGCTGATGTGACTCACTGTCTTATACTCTTCCTGGAAGTGGTAGCATCGAGGAAGGGTAGTGAGGGAACCTGGCTCAGAAACCCAGGCTTAGTACCATTAAGTCGGCTGGACATTATGGCTCTGTTCTGGAGCCAACTGGCACATCTGCAGACAAAATGGAGAAAAGGAGCAGTACAGAAGAAGCACAATCATAGGCATGGCTGATCAAACACCTTCTATAAAAGGATTTGTTTTCATTGACCATTCTAATAGTTACCTTCCAGCTTCAAATAGGCCAATCCATTTCTTTCTTCCATGTGATGAACACAGGCCCCAGTGAGACCACATTTTATTCAGAAAGAAATGGCCCAAATTGAGAATCCTTATTGGGTGATCTTCTGCCTTATTACCTGATAAATGCCATTTCACACAAGGATAAAATGGATCTTGCCACCAAGAGTATTCTGAAAAAGGAATATTTCTCACTGTGAAATATTCTGTGAAGGCAGATATCACAATTTTGCCATGAGCTTGTATTAGTTAGCTTTACATTATTGCAACAGAATATCTGAGACAGCCAACTTAAAAAGAGAAAAGGTTTATTTAGCTCACAGTTCTGGATGTTCAAAGCCCAAGACTGGGTGGCCCCATTTGTTTGGCCTCTGGTGAGGGTAGTGGATGGTAGTACATTATGGTGGGAGTGTGAGTAGAAGCAAGTATAATATCTAGGTCAGGGGCACAGAGAAAGAAGGACAGGAAAGGCCTACTTATTCCTTTTATAATAATACTCTCAGAAGAGCATAAGGAGGTTGCAGAAGAATTACCAAAGGCTTGCAGGGGAAATGTTCCACATCCTCGATAACATAAGGACTCCCACTAGGTCCTGCCTCCCAAAAGTTTCACTATCTTCCAATGCTACCACCCTGCCAGTCAAGTCTTCAATCACAGTGACCCTTGGGGGACACAACCATGTTCAAATAATAGCAGAACTGTCATAGTAAACAGCTGTTTTGGAGTTGTTACAGTGTTATTTTGTCAAATATTTTATTTATTAATTATTCAAATGAGAAGAATTCCATTAATGTCAGTTCTGTGTTTCTAAAATGTGTTTTCCCATAGGAATTTTTCTAGGAATCAGTAATCAGGGAATATCTTTGATTTTGTAAAGATGGATTTGTATAAACAAAAAGAGAAATGGATTCCAGAGCTCACCAATATAATTGCCTTAGCTGAGTCCTTACCATTACAAATTACTCAGAGGAACAGAGGTTATAATGTGAAAATAGTCACTTATAATGTTATTTATGATTTATAGAATTCCCTCCTCACACCCACAATCAAAAATCTCTCCCTTTACACTAGGTTTGCCAAAATAATATAAATCTACTGCAAAGTGAAGTTGGGAATCTTGCAAAAGATGGAGGAGTTTTGCAAAGTTATTAAAAGAGATGTTGACAATTGTTTAAATCACATGCAAAGTTGTTAACAGACAGGAATGGAAGAATTAGAAAAATGGACACTAAGTAAAAGAGAAAAATGATGAGATGGAAATTCATCAGAAATGTATGAAAATCAAATGATTAAGGGGACCTTTGAGAAGATGATGAAGTCCTAAAAGATTTTATTAGTTTTATGATAGTAAGGGCTATCATAATGTGATATTATAGTATCATAAAATTTGGTAGAAAAATTGTGTGAAGAAATCTACTTATTTTCTCTTTGGATCCAAAAAAGGAATTTATAGTTGCAATTATAACTCCCATTTAAAACTATGATAAAATAATCCTCTTCTAATGATTTTTAGTTTTGTTGTTGAAAGTGAATCCCCATTCAAACTTTGCTCTCTGATTCCAATTATTTACCCTGAGTTTTAGTTTCTACTTCCAATGGAATCTCTTCAAGAAGCTCTACCTCAATATACAATATCCTGCAGATGAAATCATAAAACCATGGGTCAGGGCATTTTAGCCTTTTCAGGAAAGCCTTTTCAGGAAACCATCTGCCTCTGTATTCTTGTCTTGCCTCTGAACATCTAAGATATTCGGTGATAGCACTGATTGTTAGGGATGTGGCAGGTAGAGAGGAAGAGACGACATTCTAATGCTATGATCCGCCATGGTTCTTCCTTTCCTTTGCTTATGTAGTTTGCCCAAACCACCAAAGTCCTCTGCATCTGAGAGCTTGATGATTATGCCTGACACCAGGTCATGTCTACAAAATTTTGGGTTATCATGAGAGAAGGTGAAAAATCAAAGATAGATAATTCGTGATTATTTGAGTCTCTGGCTTAGAATGAAAGTGCAGATAACTGAAAAAAAATATTATAGCTCCATTCTGTTTTAGAATATAGGCTGTATTCTCAAAATTACATTATATTTTATTTTTACTCTGAAGGTTTTGGAATGGTTTTTGGCCCAAAGCATTAAAATTATGAGCTAATAATATAAAATAGCAGATAATTCAGAAAGCATTTTTATTTAGCTTTGTAAAACTTTACAGAACATTTCTGGTAGTAGATTTATCTTTCCTAAATCTATCTTATTTAGAAAAATGTTTAAAATTAGTTTGTCTTTTCTGAGCACAGATCACTAATAGTGGGTGGTAGGGAAAGTCAGTTTTGAATTAAAAATTTATCTTAGATAGTCCATTGAGTCAAGAATTTGCATATGGATGCTACAGAGTTGCTTGTATTCCAAATTTCAAACACATCTGTTATTCAGAATCTATTCAGGTGCTTAGTAAACTAGTTTGAGGCTTTTCTAGATATAGCAGTTTTAAATCATGAATACTCAAAATTTAGAGAGACATTTCTGGATCATTAAAAACATCGAGTATCAATAAGAAACAAATAGAAAAGAACTCATGTTGTTATTCATTACATTATACTTAATTCCCTCCCTTTTGCCTTTCTTGAAATTACAGCTGGTTAACAGATGGCAGACACAAATATTGCACCAATAAGCAGTCACATGTACACACATACATTCTCTTAATGCAGTTCCAGCTTGTTAGGGTGTCCTGTGAAAACTCTCAACTATGGAGGACCCAAGTGTCAGTTCTTTATCAGAGCTATTGTGGAGAAGGAAGGGCTTTGGGATGGATATATTAGCTCTGTATGTGTGTCTGCAGTGAAAGATCATATCTAAATTGGTAAATTACACATCCAGAGTCCCAACATAGTGGAAACTTCTCTGAATCCCTATGTTCTTGAATATTTCTTCAAGCCCCTTAGAAGCCTTCAGAAAACCTCTTGAGGCATGTTGAGGAGTGGAATAACATGATCAAGGTGAAGACTATTCCGGTGGTAGTGAAGAGAAAGGACTTGGTGGAAGGTAGGGAGAGGTGGAGGTGGGGTGTCGGGAGGGAGGTGGGTAGTGGGGCAAGAGAGGAAGCAGGGAAATTGGCTCTTGCAGGGGTTCAGGTGAAACACGATAGAATCTGGACTAGAGAGGTGCCCAGATTCCAGAAAAAGGAGGGGTAAGTCTTCAGGTCATGATTTATTAACAGTATGAGCAAGGGAGAAGTCTCAAGAAAACCAGGTATCTGGCTTAAATTTCTGATTGGGTGATGGAGCCATTGGAAGAAATAGGGAAAATTGGAATAGGTGGAAATTGATAGGTGAAGATCAAGAGGTCCATTTTGGACCTGAAATTGTAAGATACCACCAGAAAAATACTCAGGAGGGCATGTCAAACTGCCCAGGGCTCAGAAGAGAGGTGTGGAAATTAACACTTTAGGGCATCTTATGTCTTTTCAAGTGCTTATATGAATTATATCTTATTTAATCCATTGCAATCTCTTTATGAAGTCAGCAGAGCAGATAATTTTGTCCAGTATTTCATAAGTGGAAATTGAAACAAAAAGACATTCTGAGACTTAGCCAAGTTTATGGCCCCAAATCCAAAGGCATCCTAAGGGGTATGGTCATGTGGTTCTACCTTTCATCCCTAAGTCTAAGAATATTTTTGGTCTAATTTAAAACTTTTTTCCTGGTTCTCTACAGGTGTGGCAAGAAACAGAGTTTTTCCCTTTAAAAAGTCCCAGACTCCATAATGACAGGCTGTGGGTCAAGTTTTTTGCTGTCTCTTGCCTCTTGAGGCCCAATGAAGAAAGAAATGGATTATTTCTAGTTTTCTCAAAAGGGAACTCAGGGTCACCCATAGTTCCCACAAATCTAGACTAAGTAGGTACAGTAGTAAGTGTGGTAGAGGTACAGTCTATGGGTTCTGAGTAAAACTGGTCCTTTTGTATCTGGTCAGTGGAGGGACAGCTTACCACCCACTGAGTCCCAGCAGGAACAACAGCAGACTCAGAGTGGGAGCCCACCCCCCTGGTGTAGGGTGATGGTCATCAGGCTCTTAGTCTTGCAGGGTGGGGACTGGTGCTGGTTTATCAGGAGTGTGTGGGCATCTAGGGGGTTTAACCACTCAGGCCTAAAGACCCCCCCAGTCACATTACAAACCTATCCCTTGTGCTCACAAGATCCCTCTATTAGCCAAGGTGTAATAGCTTAAATTTTTGAGGGGATGTCTTGTGACCAAAGAGTCTTGCAGAAAGAGGTGTTTGCACAGGGAACCATATCCCCTGGGAAGGTGCATGACTCAGACACGGGAACCAAGACCACAAGTTCCTTTCTCCCTTTTTCCAGCTAAGGCCCCTCTAGTTAAAATTTTTTTTTCTCCTTGTATATTTGAATATTCCCTGATCCATTCAGCTCCAACATACCTTTTTCTCCCTTTATTAGCTTGACATTGACCATGTCTTCCCTCAGCTGCTCCACATGCTCTCCTTTCAGTAGGAGAAGGTGAATGTGGCTGTACTTCAGGTTCAACTAACATCTTGAACTAATTTTCAGATCTTGTGGGTGAAGCCAAACCCTAAATAGCTTTAACTGAACACTTTCCCCTTAATTTCTAGCCTCATATGTATTTGCAGGGAAATATATTCCACATGTTTCTGATTTTATTTATCCCTAATTCTTTAAGAGGTACTTTTCTGAGACTTGACTGAGGTTTCAGAAGCCTCGTGAACCTCTTTCCCTTCAGCCAACTCCTTTCTTGGGCTTAGAAGGCTACTTGAACCAAGGATTATAACTTGATCATTGACGTTTTCTCCTAAACTATGTATACATCAGGAATTATGGTCCAAAAAATTGTGCTCAGTTCTCTTCCAATCTCCAGTTTTCTAAATCTTTTTTTGTTTATGTATTTAAAGTATATTAACACACACACACACACACACACACACACACACACACATTTTCTTCTGACTTAGTCTCTCTGCTTTCAATCAATATAAAGATTTATTTAGCATCTCCTGTAGGTACATTCACTGCTGAGATAAGTCTTTGGGGGATGTAGAATATGGTAAACTTAATTATTATTATTATTATTTTTGGTACTGGGAATTGAGTCCAGGGACTCTTAACCACTGAGCCACATCCGCAACTCTTTTTATATTTTATTTAGAGACAGGGCCTTGCCAAGTTGCTTAGAGCCTCAATAAGTTGCTGAGGCTGACTTTGAACTTGTGATCCTCCTGCCTTAGCCTCCCCAGCTGCTGGTATTACAGGTATGTAAAGTTAATTTTTAACAAGATTCCTTTCACAATCTCTGGTGAGGTTAGAGAAGGTATTTGTGGCCTGTTAGTAATATAGGACCGAAGGGCAGGTGAGGGGACAAGAGGGTAAATTAGAGATCATGAGACTGAATGCACTCCCAGCGAGGCCAGAATAAAGAGAGGGAAGTTCTTGGGCACCAAGGCTTAGGAAGAAATGGTCCAAGAGAAAACCTAGGAGAACACAGAGGAGAGCAACCAGCATGCTGCAGGGAGAAAGAGGAGTCCTTGTCCCCTGAGTCACACATCTGTCCTTTGAGATTACAGATTATTGTTGCAACAGGAAGGCTTTGCTGATGGAAATCATTTTTCTCATACCAGTTTATTCTCATACCAAAGGAAGAAGTGGGTAGAGAAATTTTCTCAGAACTCACGTCCTCATGGGTCACTTGGGACTTGGGACTCACACTGTGAAAAAGTTACAGGAACTAGTTTTTTTCCTTTAAAGAATATATTCCTCAAGAATAAGCAAACTCCAGCAAAAGCATGAGATCCACTAATGATCCAAACACTAACTACTTAAAATGCACAAACACTTAAGCTGGGGGAAACAGAGGAAATTCCAGGGAACAACTGAAAGAAAAGGAGAAGCACTTAAAAATAGGCAGGGTTCATTTCCTAGCGCAGGAAGTTTTCTCCAGCCCTAGCCACAGGCTTAGCGTTTGGATATGAATAATTTGCAGGAAAAAAGTAACCTCAACCTGGTCGAAAGTGGAAAGGATTTGGAGCCTTAAAGAAGGATGCCCCTTAGCAGGGAGTTTTCTCCATAGCCTCATTGCATATCCCTGAAAGACATTCTCTTAGATTTGTTTTAACTGATTCAAGTGTGGTTTCATTGATGATATAGATTAGATTAATGTTTGGCAAAAGAATTACCACCTCAAACTTGGGACAGCTGGCTATAGATCAATTCTGCTTCCACAGCCAATTTCTGTTGTGCATGATCATCTGAAGGCAACTCTTGGCTCAGGTATGTGATTAGCAGGGTTAAATGAAGATTTAGAGACCTGGGATTCAGCCATCTAGCTTTCTGTATACCTATGATTTCCATCTAGTCATTCTGACACACCCTTCCTCAAAAAGAGCAGACATCTGGTAGCTGATTTTGTAGCACAATTCAGGGGATCAAGAGTCAAAGATATCATTCTATAGGAGGTGACTCAGGAGCTGGTAAAAGTGAACATCATGGCAGGATTATCATCACCTGCCCCCAGAATTGTGAGTGTGGACAGAACACCTTTGTGAAAGGGTCCTATTTCCTAGTCCTTATCCTTGTCCCTTATGGTGCAAAGAAGGGAATCAGGACCTTGCTTCGTATACAAGCCAAAAAAGCTGGTTCACAGTGGGAAGAGATGAACCTTCCCAACCTGTGTCCAGTTTGCTGGTTATTTCATAACCCTAGGCTCTGCATTTGGCTCTGATAGAAAATCCAGTGGCCTTCCTCTGAAATTAGCAGAGCTGTCTCTGTAGAGGATGACTGCTTTCTCCCACATACTCCTAACAAGGACAGTGTCCACGTAAAAACAAACCGAGATCCCCCATCCTCCCCCCATCCTCCCTCTCCTGAGATCTGCGCTGGGGCAGAGGCCGTGCTGACTCGGCTGGAGCTGCCAGGGCCTCTGTGCAATGTTACTTGACTCATACATATTTTATTATGTTTGGAGCTATTTCAATGAAAATTATTTCCAGATTATAATAAAGGCCACCCTCTATTAGAGGAGAGCAGTTAGAACACTGGCCAAATTAAAATCCCCAAAACTGGGGACTGCATCTCAAAGCATTGTGGAAGTAGGGGTTTCAAAGGTTGGGATGGAGGTGACATGGGGACTCAACAACTCACATGTAGCGTTCTTGGCTTAAAGGAACTGCTGAACCTCAGAAAAGATTTATCCCACATTTATTATGATGCTGCAACATCACCAAGGATATAAACCAGTCACTGGCACTCTCTCAAAGAACACATCATCGTAACTCGTTATAACAATACTGCTGTGATATGTGCTCATAATATTTATAAAGGCTTAGCTAGGAAAACAGTACATGCCAACTGTCAGCAGTGATGTATCATTAAAAAAAAAAAAAGGGAATGTACACGGAATAATGGTTTAAATGAACTCTGTAAAAATACGCGGCTTTGCTAAAGCTGTTTGGCCGTCAGGACCTCTGGTTCGAGGTGTGCTTTCCAGGATTCACTGCGACTTGGCCTCCGGATCTCTTTGCCTTTCCTGTAGTTCCATTTGCTGTTTTCAGAAATCCTGACTGTTGTTTGCAGCATCCCCTGATCCTGGATCTGATTACTTAGTGCCTAGCAGAGTGCTAGTTAAGAAGCTTCATTGACAGATGTAGGCTTTTAGTTTTACAACTGTGGAATACTCTATGGCCAATCTGAGGGTAGGGCAAATGGTTTTGCTTCCTATGGAAAGAAGAATAACAGGGACCAAGTTCAAGTGGTAGTCACACGACCACCTGATGATTTGACTCCTGACTTTGGGTCTGCTCTGTGAAGATGCTCCTGGGCTTTTCCTAACCAGGCTTGATGTGATTAACCAACAATCCCCTAGGGGCACAGCTGCTGGACAGTTGAAACCATAGCAGTCACCATGGGAAGGCAAGCCCATTAATAGGCAACCCAGGAGATAACCATAGGGGAATTGGCTTTTGAGGGGTGGGCCAGATTTAGCCCATAAATGACTCTATCTAGTAAAAGCCAAGGTAGGTGGTAAAATTCCTCCCATCACTGTAGGAGGGAGAGAGGGGGAAAGGAGAAGGGATGGGAAGGGAAGAAGAGAGTGTACTTTGTAAAGTACAAGCTCAGAACCTATAGATTCAGACAGAACTTTTTGTAATCAGTGAATAAGCAATGAAATGTGGAAGGCAATATTTTCCCCAGTGACAGAAAAACAAAGCCCATTTTCTTTGATCAGTCTTTACTGAGGGCTCCAAACAGATTCAGAGATAGCTGACCAAATCTTTGGGAAAATCTAGAGTATGTTTGGAGCATTATATTTGCATTAATGAACACATTGCATCTATGTGTTAATCGTCTTTTTAGAAAACTGTGCATGATTTATTCCACAGTGAGGGTTTATTTGTCTCAACTAATCTTTTATACTTTTTGTTGTTCTTGAAAGTCTTGAATTAAAAGAATTTTTGATATTTTGAAGAAGCGATACCTAAATGACTTGCAGTCAATCAACATTTACTGTTAAAATTCTTTGCCCAACTTCAACACTTTTGTACAGTGATGTCGACAAAGCTATTCCGACTCTGCAGTACAGTCACACAAATGAAATGCATGTACATCTAGAAGGACAGTGAAGAAAGGGGATGGAAGAAAGGGAAAGTGCCAAAGGGTGGTTCCAGGAGGCCCAGGTGGGCAAGGTGATGCTGTGATTGGAATGGGAAGAAGGGACGAAGAGGAGGCAGCCCTGGGAATGGGTGGCCAACCTAGAGGACCAGAGGAACCTGAGAACTCATTGCATAGGCGATAGCCCCATTGGTTTCTGGATGATCAGAATTCAGTGACCTGATGACCCAGAGTTCCAGGAACATATAATTTCATTACAGAATTCCTACAGAAATTCCCACTCTTGCCAGAGGCTTCAGCAGGGAAGAAAACTGAGGTCTGTGTTTTGAGACCTTAGCAAGTTAAGACTGTCTGAGAATGTCACGTCCCTCTGGAGAGAGCTGGGCTCTGATTCTCACGATGCAATCATTCCTGGGAGCTTCCTGGCTTTATCCATGCTCTATCAATCTGCCACCTTTTAGGAGAGCTAAATCTAGTCCAAATACTTTATAATGCTATTTGATAGTTTGAAACTAAGTCATATTTTATCAGACCTACATTGTCATATTTTCAACAGGGAGGCTAACGTGTTTCCCTCTAAACATGAAGTTAAAAAAAAAAAAAAAATTGGTGCTGCTCATTAGCCACAGACTTTAAATTTCCCTGCTGGAACCTTCTCAGCTTAGAAAAATGTTAGGCAAAACAGCCTTAATCATTGACTTTCTCACAACGATTAACATTTGACATGCATACTGGGGGGATATTCTTAATTCAGAGTTGGATTGGTGTCTCTCTATTGTCTTTGACCCCCCCAAACTTAAACAATGAAAAGAAAGCAAAGTATGAAACAAAGAACTGAATGCTCTGAAAAACTGGCTCTATCCCGCCTGGGTTTTGTGTTTAAAAACCGAGGACTCTGAAGTTCAGTTGACGAAGACTCTCCTATGGGGAAGATGGTGACTTCCTCCTGATCTTTTCCATTCTCCCTGGTTGTTTTCTGCACTGGGTCTCAGAGATGCCACTGCCTGCTCACTAAGGACCATTTGCTCTTTTAGATGTGACCTCATTTAACAGTAAATCATCATCATTAGATGTGCAGAATCTTGAAATAGAGATTCAGCTGGAGAAAATGCTATGCTACATTCTCCTTTTGAAAATTTATGTTTCATGTTCCTTGTTCCATGACTGCATTATGCATTTGTATAAGGGACACTCTTTTGCAAATTCCTGCATAGAGATTAAATTTTTCCCCCCTAATTTCGAAGCTGGAAGAAACCTGGATTCAAACCCTATATTTTACAAATGAGAAAAACCAGTCCAGAAAGAAACCTGTGCTGATATGAAAGAAATGGTTTAATTTAGGAGTTAAGAGCTCAACATCCAAAGCAAAGTGAAATGGCCTCACCAAGCCCTTGATTGGTTTCCTATTGTGTGCTGAATGGAGGTTGAAGTTGAAAGCCTAAGTTGAAACCTGAGTTGCTCCCCCATTCCAGGTTAAGGGAAGTAGGTCTGACAATGTTCCTAGGCACCTTCATCTTATTTAGGCTCTCCCACTTTGTGGCATTAACCGTCACCACCAGCAAGTGGGTTACTCTGCCTGGATTGGGCCCTGACTGCAGAGAGATGCAGGCTTTTTAAGTCTGTATGAACTTTTGGTAGTCAGGACAAGTTGAGGTGGAACAGAAGGAGGTACAGGAGAAGAGAGTGGTCATGACCCTCGGAACTTTGTTGAGGTAATAGAAAGGAACTTTACCTGTGTTCTGTTGCTCTTCCTTGAACCTGAGATCATAGGGTCTCTCCTGGGAGCGCCTGGCATCCCACAGATAAGAGTGTTAAAGGAAGGTTTGCCCTCTTCTCTAGGAAGGAGGCTCCCTGGGAAGAGTAGTGCCTATACTTTGCATTTTAATTATACCTATAGAACCTGTTCTGTCTTCTATTAAAATGAGGGGTTTACTTTTGTCTTCAGTGAGTCCTCCCTGAAGGTACCTTTCCCATGGTTCAGTGCTCTGCTTTACACTCAGAAGCCGGCTGAGTGGAACATCTCTCTCTGTCACTCTCCCCTTCCTGTGTCTTCAGTTTGCCCTTCCTCTCACAGTCTCCCCAGGCTGGTTTTGGGGTTTCTATACCCTAGTGCTCTATCTATCCCCCATGTCTCTACACAGGGGCAGCAAGGAACAGAAAGGTTGCTGTGGCCTGTGGAAGTGAACTACAATCAGGGCCTTGCACTGGCTTTGTGGTTCAGAGTAAGGATGTGGGCCTGAGAGCCAGGCAGCAGCCCAGAGTGTGAGTACTGACGGGAAAGACTGAACAGGATTCAGATGGACAGAGTCCTGTTGTCCTGTCAAGAGAGCAAAGGCCTGGGCTTCCCCTTCCTGACAGCTTCTCTCATTCCCTCCCAAACTAAAGGCTGTTGGCTGCTGCTGACCCAGGGAGCTCCTGGGTGTCTTGGCTCCCAGGGACAGCCACCAGGCAGGTTTGCTCCCTCCTGAGTCTTCTCTGGGCCTCCATTCAAACATGCAGAGGAGCCAGGTGGCCTGATGGTGGGTTCTGTCTCTGGTCCTCCTCATTGGTGCCCGTTTTACTGTTCTTGTCATCTATTCAGGATTGAAGCCATTCCCCAGCCCAGGTGTTTTCCTCAGAAAGAAGTGAGATACCCCTCCTCCACTCATGGGGTGAGCTGGCTCCGATTTCACCCTTCCCTCCTTGGTCTGCATACTGAAGAGGGAGGATGAGTGTGTCAATTATTTGTTTCAGTCAGGAATAGAGGTGCAAAGGAAACTGTTTAAGCTTTTCCAGAAGTACATATGAACCTATTGGATTTGAGGATGTATCCCAATTGTCTGAGCAAATTTCGATAGCCACACATATAAAAATAACCTGAGGCATCATTAAAACAGCAATCAAACATAAGCTACCATCCTATTGCACCTGTGGACCTGCTGACCCATTTTATAAATTCAAGTGGGTCTCATGCATAGCCAGAGGATATTTGGATAGTGGTCTGGGCCAAATGTGGTGGTCAGTCTTTGGTAATACTTGATGCATACCAAGTAACCACAGGCAGAGGAAGAGCAGAACCTTCAAATGAGGGGTCCTGGCTTGTGAAAATGACTCAACTTTTGCGGGGGGTTGGGAAGTGAACTTGAAAGTGTGTAGCCCAGATGTCAATATTAAGATCCACTTGGCCTGACACAGCTGTGGTCTCCAAGCTGCCTGTGGATGGAGCGGGGCCACACCCACAGCTGTAGCCAGCAGTGCTATTCAAAACTCCCCCAGGGCCAACCGCTGTGAAAAGAACAGTTTATTACACAAAATAAAACAAAATGTCAGTTCATCTTTACAGTTTCACGGTCTGCCTTGGAGGAGCAGAAAAGGAGTTTTATTTTTCACCCTCCTGTGCACTGAGCACCAACTCTATTGCCTTGGGGCCACTTTAGGGAAGATCTGGAATGTTCTCTGCTGTGCTGTGAACTCACTGTCTGACCATAGACCTACCATTTTAACTTAACTGGCCATGCTGCTCTTTTGGGAAATGGGGAGAATGGAGTGCCCTGGATATGAAGCTAGATTTGAATAAAACACTTGATATATTATAATCATTTTATCTATCACTTCAAACAGAGACAACTGAGTTTAGGTCAATTGTGGACTATGACATTAGTTTTAAGAAGCTCATTCAACTAGAATCCTAGTTTTCAAGCAGGCTTTAAAATAAAAAGATGTGTGTAAAAGACTGTAAAATTGGAACACTGAGGTAAATATTAAAATTTTTCTACACTACAACACAGACAAGAGACAATAAAAGTACATTATTGTCAAATGAAGCAAGAACTACTGGGTGAAAGATAAAAAGCTCTTTGCAGTGGTATTTAGCACACAGGTAGTTACTTACCGTGGAGAGGGAAATAATTCCCTTGTCCCTTTATTATCTCTCAGGGCCAAACATATTGAAGTGGACTCTTAGAACCCATGGAAAAATGCACTTGTTCTGAACACAGGAGGATCCAGCCTGTGAGTGGGTACCAGAGTGTCTGTCTGGCACTCAAGCATCTGAAATAAACATGAACTAAGTGGATTAGCCAGATATTTTGTCTACACGATGCCATGCATTGAGCTGTTTCCCTTCTCTGCCAGCACTTGGTGTCATATAGATGAAACACTCAGATGGATAATTGAGGGGTTCCCCCCTTTTTCATTCAGATACTAATGATATATGGAAACAGCTGAAGTATGTGGTTCAAAGTTCAGAGGTACAAAACAGGGAAGCAGGAGACAAGAGAAATAAAGCAAGGACGAGGACGGCTATTCGTTTCTGGGGTGACACAGTGCTCTAAGTGCACATGGAAAGTAATCAAAAGGGAAAGAGGTCAGTAACGAAGTAGTAGAAGTAGATCTGAAGGAGATGGTTTCTCATGACCTTGACCTTCACGATCTAGAGGGGTATCCTGCCAGGACAACATTTATGAGTGGTTGGTGTGTGTGTGTGTGTATGTGTGTGTGTGTGTGTGTGTGTGTGTGTGTGTGTGTGTGATTGTTTTTTTTTAAGGTAAGGAGATCCTTGCTCTGCATTCAGGTCATGTGTTTACTGCCTTTTCTAAGCAGTGCTGTGCCTGTCAACTTTTCACTTCCCCTGGAATTTTACCTCCCCATTTCCCTCCCCATGCTGTTTCCCCGTCTGTAACACAAATGCCTTTTTTATTTTTTGCTAGTTTAATTAGTGCATGAATTCATTTTGATTGATGAATTGATGTGGCTTATTGGCATGAAGACTCCCCTCCCCTCCCAGTGCTGTGTGTAATGGAAACGGCTTGTGCGGGCGACACCTGCTTTGATGCAGCAGCTTTTCTGTTTGATGCCGAAAGGCCAGCCCTTCAGCTGTGATTTCCAAGTCTCTGGGGAGATATTTTTTTCTGGGTCCGTTGGTAGAATGGAGGAGGTTAGCGGTGCATGGGGGTTGGGGGTGTGTGAAAGTGGTGGCTGAGAAACAGCACAGCTAAGGATTTAATGTTTACATTTTATTTGTTTACTGATTTGGAAATAGTCATTGTTCACACCCTGGGCCCAGGGGGAAGGGGACCTTGACTCTCTGCCATTGGTAGTAAGGCATTGTGAATTAGTGCAGCGAGCTGAAAATTTCCAATGCCTCTTGCCAAAGAATTAAACTGAAATTAGCACACAGTTGGTAACAATTTGATTTCTGGTTTCACTTTAATCAGTGAGGACTAATGGTTAAAATTTTTATTTCTAATCTCACTTTAGCCTGACTAACAAAAGCTGTCACTTTCTTGCAAATTGTTAAATGAAGAGGGATTTATATGCTCTTTGAGAGAATAAAAGTTAAAGGGCTAAGGCCCACTTTTTAGACCATAAAATTTTCAAAGTCCCCCAGTGATCCCCCATGTAGGGCTCAGAGAGCTGACTGATGCTGGACTCAGTCATGTTACAGCAGGACAAGGGTGGTGGAAGGACTTGGGTACATTCTTAATGGCTTCAAAACTCCAGAAGAAATGCAAACTATGCCTGGGGAAAAATAATACTGCAGAACAGAGCAGGAAGTGGGATGGAATTGTGGATAGAGCATTGCTAGCTCAAACTTCTACCCTTTCTCCTTGTCCTGTTGCCACCTGAGCTAGTCCTTTTGATGGCCTTCCCCTGGCCATTCATCTATGCAAAATTGTAGAAGTGGTAAATTCTTTCTCCACCTTCCAAGGACTGTTGGACAATTTTTCATTGACTCTTCCCTGGAGACCCTCTCTGAAGATCCTTTTCTTTGGGCACAACCCCACATTTGATTTTACCCTGCCTTTTCACCCTATTTCCTACTAAATCCAAGTGTTGTCACAACCCAGATGCACTCATTTTCCATCTCTGTTTTGATGCCCTCATTTCCAGTTTGTCCCAGCATGCCCACTGTGACACCCTGAGTTGGGAAGTCAAAACTCAAATGGGTGCAATTATGGGGATGTTGGGGGTCTTGGGAGGGTGCTCAAGCATCACGGGAGAAGGGTCAAGTGACTTTCAAAGTTCCTTCTACTCCCCAATCTATGATCCTATATCCTCACCAGAAGGGGCAAATGACTTTCTCAACCCTTCCTTTAGTTTGGTGCCAACACAATATGAGTCTTTTCTCCATATTTTAATTCTTCTCTGATATATACATTTCCTCAGCTACTGAGTCATTCGAAGACTATACTTATAGAATACCTCTTTTAACAACGAACTGGCCAATAGGAATGGATTCTCCAGTGTTCAGCTGTAAGAACCGTCAGTCCTTACAATTCTTTGTTTTTCACAGTCATATTTATTCTAATTTCCCACTTATCAAAACAAGTCCACTCTCTGCTATTTTGGGAGTTCTCTCTTCCTCCAGTGAATGAGATAAGAATGAACTAGCCAAATGAAGGTGGCATTAGGAAAACTTGAAACCCTGTGGGTCTAGCTTTGATCTTTACAGTGGTGACTTACATCTTTATCACAAGGCTTCTGCTCAGTTAGGCTCTGTCCAGCATTGGCTCACAGAGCTCCTTGGGGCAGCCCATGCACATGCCCTCATACCTCAGAACTGCCATGGGTACCCTGCCAACTTTCAAGGTCATTCATGGTTCTTACCCTTACTTAGCACCCAGGCTGCCATTTGAGGGACTTGTCACAATCCTGTTTCATGCCCTGTTTTAGGAGAGTCCTCTGTGTCCCTAGATCAGGCCATGTCTACCTCATCTAACCCTTGAGGCTCTATCCCAGCACAGACAACCTAACTCACTTGTGCTACTATTCTTGGATTTAAGAACAATCTGGCTTTCTCCCCAGGAACAAGAAGAGCCCTTAATTCTTAGAGAAAAGGGCACAATCATTTTAACTCGTAGTGGGTGAATAGTGAGTAGTTGGGTAGACTAGTGAAATCCTTTATTCTACTAAAATCTATTGATTAATCTGTCAATTCATCTATCATTTAGGTCTATGTCTACATCTACATGTCTCTCTTAGTTTTTTTTTTTTTTTTCTTTCTTTTTTGCTACAGGGCTATAACTGCTGTTTGAAAGGTGCAGCTTTAGAACACCTTTCTAACAATGCTAAGTACTGGGGGCTGGATTGCCTGGGGTAGTGGGTAGTAGAAACTTGACTACCATGGCTTAATACCAAGTAGGCTAATTTTCCTTGTGTAACAAGGAGCCCAACATAAGCAGTTTAGGGGTGGTGTCATTGCTCCATGTCATCACCCATGCTGTCTCTTTCTGTGTATGGAGCGTCCTTTTATCCATGTGATTGAAAATTGGCTGCTCTCAGGCAGAAAAAAGAGAGATAGGCAAACCCTTCTCTTCATGAAGCCTTGTCTTTTGACTTAGGAACAGCAGTTTTCCCTGGGGACCTTGCCTGTATCTATGATCAGGACAGTGCCCTGTGGCCACCTCTGGTTATATAGGAACTGGGTAGGGGTGTTCATTTCCCAGCCCTTCCAGTGGAAGCAGAGGAAACACGGTGGG
This sequence comes from Sciurus vulgaris, assembly GCF_902686455.1. NCBI lineage: Eukaryota > Metazoa > Chordata > Mammalia > Rodentia > Sciuridae > Sciurus > Sciurus vulgaris. The sequence continues at coordinate 130,064,735 of NC_136463.1, forward strand.
CATTCTACAGCACCTGTCAAAGTGCACAATGGGTCCTCTATTATTTAAAAAAAGGGTAACCTATAATTTGTGTCTGCATATGTAACTATGACTAAAGAGACAAATGCCTAGCCAGGCACTATAATTCCTATCATTTTTAAGTTTACAGATGATATTGAAGACTGACAGGTCAGAGCCGAGGCATAGTCTGAGAGTCTTCCAAGGAAGATGGTCACAGTGAAAATCTCCTTTGCAATGACAGGAGAATTAATGCCTCTAAGTTGCATTGAGTCTTATGTATTGCCTGGAGCCTTGCCATGGGGCTGGGGTAGGGTGTGTGTGTATTCTGGATCTGAGGCTGGATTAGAGAGGTGCCTAGGGGAGGAATAAAAGGTGAGTATTGATCACAGTGGCTTGTGGCCTGTGGCCCTGGCTGCACACTGGCATAACCTGGGAAACTGACTGCTGGGACTTAACCAAAGATTCTGATTTCATTGGTTTGGGGTGTGATCTGCAGATCAGGGTATTTCAAAGCATTGGTACTGTCCAGCATTGGCTCACAGAGCCAATCTTACCACTGTTAAGATTCTAATGCACAGCCAGCCGGGGTTGAAGTCCCTGAACTAGATTTTTCTGAAATGATCATCACACCCCACCTTCCTTAGCATTGTGCTTACTCAGTAGAACCTTGGCCTGATGCCATGCAGACACTGGAGGCTGGGCTTGTCTGCAGGAAGCTGTGGTTGAGTCTGTCACAGGGATACTCCTGGGCATCTCTGTATCCTCTTCATGAGAATCTATGGGGATATGTTTCCAGCTCTGTCCCAGGAAGTGTGGTTCTCCTCAGTGTTTGGTTTGTTTTTGCTTTGTGACATGCTGAGCCTTATAAATGACTGTTTCCCTTTTTGTTGGGGCTGTCAGGAAGCCTAGGAGCAAGGCCACATCACCACCTGGGCCGTTGTCCTCTCTCTTACTATCACTCTTGGAAAGAATACATTTTGATCCAAATTTTAAAGAATGCTCTCCTGCTGTACTTCTGTAAAACACCTCCAATCCTTTATAGAATGAATCAGAGGATTAAAATCAATACATACATTTTAAAATATAATAAAAATCCATAAAAGACCTAAATTCTTACCATTACCCAAACATAATTCCTCTTTCATCTTATGATTTGCAGTTTCACCACAGATGAATTTTTAAAATTTGATTTCTTTTTCTCTTCAAGATTGTCCTTGAAATTTATTTTAACCTGGTTTCTTTCTGTGTAAAAGTGTCCTGTGGAGACATGAGTGGTAATAACCCAAAGAGTAATTTGTTTCTGGGTTTCTACCCTCAAGGGATGACCTCTGTTCTTCATGCTTTGATTTTGGAATCTACAGACATTAAAATTTTGGCAATTAGAATCCAATAGAGTTATTCAGCAGACAGTGTAATAGGCATTAGTAGAAAATGGTTATGTTTGTAATTTTACCTCTCATGGTTCCTTCCTGGGTTTATCTTTGAAAGAGCTGCTTTGTGGTGTGTATGTATGTGATTGTATGTCTGTGAATATGTATGAGTGAGTGAATTTTGTTTGCTCTGTGGCATTGAGGATTGAACCCAGGCCCAGTACATGCTGGGCAAGTACTCTACCACTGAGCCATGCCTCAACCCTAAGGAGCTATTTTTAATTGAAAGAAAAGCAGCTGTTCTAGCAGTTCTGAGTCAAAGAACCAGAAAGTGGCCCTCATTTGATTTCATTTTATTCACAAAGACAGCACTTAAGCTTTGATTTTCACTGTTGTCCAGGATCAGTTATTTTGTTTACCAGACATGCTTTAGATAGCTACAACCCATTTGTAAGTCACTTATTTGTACATATGGGCTAATGTCTGGTAAAGTGTTTCTAAGTTGCCTATTGTCATAAAAGTTAAGAACTCTGATAGAGATATTAGGAATCATAATGATACAATATTTATGAGGCAAACTACCAGGTAATATCTTGTGATGGAGAAATAGCTAGAAAGCACTTTCAAAATAAGTCTGCTCTTAGCCAGTCATTGTAACCCCCGTAGAGTTAGAAATAAGCCAGATGTCCAGGATTAGTTTCTAAGTACTTGCTGTGTCTTTGGGCAATACACTTCACCATCTGGATTCCCCACTCCAAGGAAGACAGTTTAAAATGACATGGGTATCTTAAAATTTAACTAAGGAGGCAGAGTACTGAGCTCATTATTTAGTATTCTGAGTTTAAAAAGATAATTGACATCAGATGCTAGATTCCTCTGCTATTTACTGGGGAGCAAATATGAAATTTGAAGGGAAGGCAGTCTTCTCTTCATCTCTCACTAATTTTTGAAGGTAGAGGCAAGTAAGGAAGGACTGGTCTAGATGGAAGGGAGGCATGGATTCCATATTTTTCCCTCTTCACTTCCCCACCTCTTAGCTTCTACCATTTGTGTGTATCTTTTGAGGAATCAAGGGGTAGAAAATTTGGTTCCCATATTTCATCATGGAAGACTCTGCAGAGAAGAAATATACAATAGTGAACTTTGATTTCAAAGTGTATAGCATTATTCCATTACACTATGAAAACTGTAGAGTCTCCAAATTATAGCATTACCATAACCTTTGTGTAAATTAGGGTCCTAGCTCTTAAGGTAAGGATTGTTTCTTACAGAATTTTGCCCACCCCTGCTGACTCCTCTGGTAAGCAGCAAATGTTGTTCCAGTGCTGCTGTTTCCTGTTGTCTGGAAGTTCTCCCAGGAGGAAAAATGGCAATCGTTATGCCGAAGTTATTGCTTTTTTAAGTGACACTAGTAAAATGTTTTTCAGTATAATCAAACTAAGAAGGCAAAGGGACCCTTTGTATTCAGAGATCATTCCCAGTTCCAAATAATTTTTTTTTATCACAATGTGATGTCCCAGTAATAATTGGTAGCAAAATTTCATTGAGAATCTTTCCATACTGTTCTTTTCCAATATGGAACAGGGAAATGCAGGGAAACTTCAGCTCAAGGAAAATAAATGCTTCTGCTCAGACTCCACCTTCCTGCTTCCCACTGCCCAGCACTGCAGTCATGTGGGGTTTATATGTTAAAGGACCCTTGAGACTTAGGGTCTCATTGAGCTTTCCTAGCTCAGCAAATCTGTGGCGACACCTCCTCCCACCTGACTGCATTTCCTCTTTCTGCTGGTTTAATTCTGTTATGGAGCACATGCTCCATGTCAGAACTCTAGGACCTGGACAACCCAACCCTACTTCTGGACACATAGAGACTGGAGAACAAAATGGCAGACACCTCTTGGAGATCAACTAGAAGCCCACGACTTGTCTAGCATCGTTAAAAAGCCTTCTGTGTAAGGTGTGAAGCTTGGAGTGTGCTCTGGAAGAAGTGGAGCAGGTGAATCCATTACTAGAGGAGGGAAACTTACACCACAACTGAAGAGGTCAAATGATTTCTCTTAAGCAGGTATTTGAACAGGGTCCTGCCTGGAGACCTTTGATGGGAACCATCATTGTAGTAGCCAATGGTCGTAGCTTGAAATCCATAGTCCCTTTGATTTAACTTGAATACCTTGTTGATTTTAGGTGTGAAGAAATCTCCCTTCAGTGAAACAACCTAGTGATCCCAGTCACCAATGTCTCCGGACCATCTAAACCTACTGCTTCAGCACCACACCATAGTAATTGTGAACATGAGCTCAGAGCCAAAGAGTCATGATTGGCAAACTCAGAACTGGGAGATGGGGTCAAGCTATGTGCCTTTACAGTGAAGACTTGCTCCCCAAAGAAAGACTGGCATCCCAGAGAGGAGGGGGTACCAGTTGAAGGGTAAGTTAGACCTGGGCTCAAATTCCAGCAAACTTGAGCATATTATGTGGTCTCTGTATACTTAAGCAAATAAATAGGGCCAAATAATACTTTTTTCTATATATTCTTAAGAGGACTCAAAGAAATTGAATTGTAAAATGTACCTAAAGTATGCAGGACATAGTGAGCCCTCAACCAAAACACATCTTTTCTCCCTCTTCAAATGAAACATTCTCTAAGGTTCTTTGGACTTGGTTACCCCTTTTCAGCATTCCCTAGCCATTGAGGTTTTCCTCTTCCAACTCCAGCTTTGAATCTGCTTTCTCCACCCCTGGGAATATAACTCTTTTTTTGGTATGTGTTTATTGTTGTGGTTATGGTTATTATTAATTTTCCATCAAAAGAAAGTGTATCCTTAATCAGTTTCTGCATCTCATCGAACACATTTCCAAATCAAAGCCTTGAAATGCACAACGTGGCGGCTGTGTGAAGCATGCTTTTAGTTTAGTTTTGCGTAGCTCATGCAAAAAATGTTCCCCATGACCTGCCTCTCTAATAATTCTTGAGGGTTGAACTTATGCTCAGATAGTTACATCTGGTTCTAGAGTTAACAAATGGGTCAGAAGGAAAAGGAGGAGTGAAAAAAACCATCCAGCCCCCCACTGCCCTTCCCCTCTGATTTTTTTTCCCCCTCTCTCAGTGTGAAGTCATTTTGCTTTTTTTTTCTAGCCCATACCAAGTCTTAGAAGTTGAGCCAGGCAGATGGTGAGGTTATAGCTTGGGCAAAATGTGTTCTAATGTTATCAGCTTTAAAGGAGCCACATGGAGCAGAGAGGAAAGATGGTTTGTGGTATTTTTGTTTATTAAATTTGATGGTTGGATTATGACATTTATATTTATTAAATGTATAGAATCTCATCCATCATGGTTGACAGTCAGAACATGTCCTGTGTGGTTGGCATAGCTGTCTCTTCCTGCAAAGAGATCTAACATTTATTCTATTTGGAAGACTAAGAAGAGGTGGAGAATAAAGGAGATCCACCCTTCAATGCCCACTACCCTGGGGAAATGGGAGTATGAGATAAGTGTTATTGTGTTTTGATTTCTGTCATGTTAAGCGGTGTTTTCCTTGTTCAGGTTCTGAGTCAGTTTAATGATGCTGTGGATGGAATACGCCATGGGAGCAGCAGGGCCTGTGAACCCAGCATAGAAAGAGGGCTCTCAGCTTGCCCCATTAAAACCCTGGCATTGGCTCTCATTGAAATAATGTCATGATAGCTTTGTCTAGTGGCTCCAGACAACTTCAGCAGTTAGGCATCTGCCTTCTGCTCTGTGTTTTATTACCTACCAGATGTGGGCCTCTTGGATAGCTTACCAGAGCACCAGGTGAACTGGTAAAAAGGACATCACTCCAACTGCCTTCTAATGGCTCCCAGGTCACTCAAGCTTTGTTTATGTGTAAGGGGAGAAAAGAGCTGGCAGGACTTAGGGACAAGAAGGTCTTGCCACCAGTTAAGTTTCTCCATTGGTGTTTAGGTGCAAGAAGTGGTGTGCTTGCTAAGGGTTATGGATCTTTTCCAGAGTATGACCTTAAGATGTTTTTACAACCAATGTGCAAATGAATAGACACACGGGTTCAATCTCTCCAAAAGTAAGGTGTATTTAGATTTGCGCACAACCGTAGTCCATTTGAAAGTCTGTCAACCATTATACTCCCTGTATAAACTAGAAACATTCAAATATAAGTAGGCAAGATATGAACCTGGAGGTGAGACTCAGTCATTTTTCTCCCCACCCTTTCTCTGCCCCTCCTTTTGAGACCACTGTTGGGTTCAACATCAATCGTTAGTGTCCCTGTTGACATTTTCTGAAGCAGTAGCTCACGTTGCACTTGCTATGTCTAAGAAAGATTTCAAGCAGAGTCAAACATATACAGAGGCTTCACACAAAATCAGATTACCAGGCATTTCCTTTCCTTAGCTTTACTTAGGACCTTAGAAGTAACTTACAAGAGTACCATGTACTAATCTCATTCATTTTTAAATATGAAGAATAATTATTCATAAGTATTAGAAGTCATCAGTTGAGCATCTTTTGTGTATAGCACTAGTCTAGGTATTATGAGGGCTATTAAACAAGGTAAATAGCAGCTATCTCTGGAGTTTCAACAAAACACACCAAAAGCCAGACCTCTAGGAAGAGGTGCTATTTCCTGCTAGATAGTGTGTATACATCTGATTACATAAATGGGGACCGTAAACATTTCCAGGGGAGGGAGAGGAGTGCAGGTCCTGGGCATTACGGAGGCAAAGGTCACAAGTGCATTCCTCACATGGCCTGTTGGCTCTGCTCCAGTGCTGGTCACAGGCAGCCCTTGTTGCCCAGACACCCACCCTGACTATTCTGCAGTTCCCAGGAGCAGAGATGGGGCTCCTTGATGGCAGGGCAGTGGGTGAGTGGGGAATACTATAAGGCTACTCTGTCTTTTTTCTTGAATAATGAAGGCATTATATTTTAATTGTACTTAAACTACATTTAATATAATTCCCATCTGCTGTTAGAATGGAGTGAATGTTTGAGAGCATATACTGTTTTAGCATATACAGATATTTCTCAAACATATATGTTTGTTTAAAATACACACACACACATTCTCATTTGCTTTTCATAACAATTCTCTAAGGTATGGACTTAGTATCACCATTTAACTGCTTAAAAGTCTGAAGATCAGAGTTTGGTATGTAGGTATTTAATAAATACATGTTGAATGAATAAACACATATAACTTGGATCTAAGACCCTGCTTTTTCTCATGGTCATAAAGCAAGTAAGAGGCAATTGGCAGGACTCAGACCCAGTTCTTGTGACTTCATTGACAGTGCACAAAAGGGCCAGCACTATTAGGTCTCTTCACTGTCCTATTTTCAGATAGGTATGGCTCAGGACAGAGAAGCATTGGAGAAAAATGTCTCCATCTTTCCAACTAAGTGTTCTATTGGAGATGAAGCCAGGACTGTGGATCTCCTAGTGTTCCCTTCTTCCATCAACCTTGGCTATGGAACAAGGGACCAGGAGAATATTGGGCTGGGAGTGGGTCTGTCCCTGTGGAAGGATTTGTAGTCAGTGCAAGTGGACGGAGGGTGCAGCGTGGATGTGGAGGGAAGCACTGTGGATCCAGAAAGAGACCAAAGATTGCATTGCAATCTTTGATCTGTTTGCCTCTTGCCATCCCTTGACTCCTGAGAAACAGATTTCCAGGTTCTGCAGGTTGAGATATACCAATTCCACACCCAAGAGGGAACTGCTATTTTATTGCCCCAATTAACTGCTTTATTTGTTTATAAATTCTTCCCTTTTCTGTTTTACGACGCAGTTGTGGTGTGTTTAATGGAAGTGCAAGATTAAGACTGGCAAGCTGACTGCATGTTACTTTTATAAAGCTTATAAATGGTTTGGATCCAGAATGTTTGTGGTCTTTTCCAAAAATATTTGGTTTTCTAAAAAGCAACAGCTGTTGGAAAATGGATGGAAAGTTTTTTTTGCTTTTTGTTTTTTCTCCCCCAGAGGAGAAGAGCCATCAGCTTTTACTATAGTGTGTGTAGCGTTTTATTTAATGCTTTTATTTCTTTGGGGGAACTTGCCTGTTTGATAACAGATGAAAGAACAGGGATGTAGTAAAATATAAAACTCATGATGTTAAAAGTCAGGAAACTGGATATTAATTTTAAAAGTCACACAAGAAAATCAAGAATCTCTTTCCAAAAATACCTCTTGCTGAATGAAATTCTTTTGCTTCTGTGAGAACAGGTATAAATTTAAAAACTTCAGTTTTTACAAATATTTCTATAGTGTTTTGCAGTTTATGGAACACACGTTTTTAAAATCTGGATTTTACTACAATTCTAAGAAGTGGCTTGAGGACAATGATTTTCCTTGTTATAATGATTCAAGTAAGGCTAGGAGGGATGCAGAGACTCGTGGGAGTCACAGCTCAGCAATGGCAGAGCTGGGATTAGAACAGAAATTTGCAATGAGTAGCTCAGGGCTTTCTGCAATAACAAACTGTCTAATCATTGAATGGTGCCATTTTCAAATGGATAACAGACACGGTGATCTGGCCAAGTTTACTGTCCCTGACCTTGTGGAATGCTGTTGCCATAGCTATAAACCCTTCACTGATCTGCCAGTTTAATGTCTTCATGGAAGCATCAATGACTGAGCATGCTCATATGCTCAAACCCTGGCTACTGGGGTGGGATCAGAGAAGTGCCCTCTGCCTGAGCTGTCTGCTGGAGGCAGGGCACTGTGTCCCACCAATACCATGTATGCTGCCCCCAGGCAGGAGAGAAGGTTGGATGCTGGAGAGACCAAAATGCAGTGAAGGTGTATTTGCCCAAGGGAGTGGTTAGAGGCTCAACAGAACCTAACAGACTAAAGTGAGGGGTGACTCTCCTCCCACCCCACTTCCCTACCTGCCTTCCTTTCTACCTTCTTTCTCTCCCCGCCAATATCCCAGCAGCTCAGGAGACTGAGGCAGGAGGATTGCAAGTTCAAAGCCACCCTAAGCAGTTTAGTGAGGCCCTAAGCAACTTAGAGAGACCCTGTCTCAAAATAAAAAATAAAAAAGGGCGGGGATGTGGCTCAGTGGTAAAGCACCCCTGGATTCAATCCCTGGTACCAAAACAAAAACAAAAACAAAAACCCAAACAACAACAACCACAACAAAAGACCCCACCAAAATATCTACTCAAAAGATTTGGGCACAAAAACTAAGGAAGGAGTTTTCAACTTTAGCTAATAGAAGAATCACCTGGGAGCTTAATAAACAAGCACACCTTAAGGTCCAAGCCCTGAGATTTTGATTTATAAATGCCTTCAGCACTTGTCAAAAGTAGGGTGGGGGTTTCCTAAACTGAAACAGCCTGAGTAGTATTGAAATAACACTCTGTAGTTTTATTTTTTCCCTAAAATAGAGGGTCTCTTTATATCACAGAATGTCCATTGCATTGCTTTTTTTTTTTTTTTTAAACAAAAGAAAGACAACAAAACTGGGCTAGTGTCTTAAAGATGGTCAGCTCTGGTTTTGGTGAATTGCTACAACAGTGAGTTTGGAGTGGGAGTCAGGGATCTGAAGTCTTAATAAGCCCTTATGTGGCTTTGTTGCCTGTGGCCTGCAGATCCACTTCAAGAACCTTGGCCTAAGGAATGGGAGGGTTAACATAAAGTTAATTGGCCCAATTGATGGCCAGCAACTCCTAATCCACTCAGGGTGGCTCCTTCTATACTCCACTGAATGGGCTTCATCTTGCCAGGTCCTAGCTGTGTCTATCTCCAGCTTGCTGCTGAGCCTCTGCAGGACAGTGACCCTCATGACCATCAGCTGATTCTGCTCTTGATTTGGCTTCCAGTGACTGGCAGCAGTGATCTTCAATGCGTAGGGAAATGATTAGATATACTGTGTTCCCGTGAAAGAACTGGACCAGAGTTGGAAGTTCAGTCCGTAAGTTAATGTGTGAAGCCTGTCCCCCACTCCCTGGGTGAAGGGGAAAAGGTTGGTGAGAAAAAGAGGAAAAGGGAGAAAAAAGAGTAAGACAATGACTCTCTATCTTTTTTTTTTTTTAACTTTATGATTTATAGAGAACTTTCTGTCCTTTAAAATCTTCTAGAAAAAGATGCATGTGAGATAAAGGGACTGGGGTAAAAGAGGGTGACTTGAGGATCGACGAGGGAGTGCTGAGGCCATGTGAGGTGAGGAAGCATGACTGAGCTTACTCAAAGTGATGTCCCCGTCACGAGGAGCATCAGAGCAGGGCGAGATGGGACACGGCCCTGCGACTCATTAGAGAAGAAGCATCACCAAATCAGATGATGGCAGACATTGAAGGTACATTAGAATTTTAAGTCCTAAACTGTTTGGTATGGAACAATTTTATATTTTACAGTTTTTATTATCATAGAAAGTAAGAACCCACAACTGGATGATCTATTCAAGTGACCTGTGTCCCCACCCTCTGCTCCCTACCTACCTGACACCCCTGCACCTTCCAACCCTGGTGTCTCTGGAACTCTTTGAGTGGTTCTGGTATGAAGGAGGGGGCAGTGCACCAGGGTCCCAGACCTGGGTCTATCGTCTGGGCTTGACTGCCAACCTGCAGTGTGACCTAGGAAGAGTAAGTCACTTCCCCACTTTGGGTTTTTAGTTTCCTCACCTGTAAAAGAAGTGGTTGAAATAACAATCGCTTTATCCTTCCACATCTAATACTGTGAATTCTCTTAATTTATTCAGGGTGTTTTCTAAAGAAGTTGCTGATCTTTGCATGAAAGACAAAATTAAAGGTCACTACTTAGAGCACATGGAATTTTTATTAAACTCAAGGAGGATTTTCCTGACAATAACTAGACTAGTGGCTTTGTTCTATCAGACTGCCATAACCAAGTACCACAGACTGAGTGGCATTTTCTCACAGTTCTGGAGGCTGGAAGTCTGAGATCAAAGCGTAGGCAGGATTGTTTTCTCCTGAGGCTCCTCTCCTTGACATAGATGGCTGCCTTCTCCCTGTGTCTTCAGATGGTCTTCCCTCTGTACCTGTCTGTGTCCCCATCTTCCCTTCATGTAAGGACACTGGTCATATTAGATTAGGGCCACCCTATGGCCTCAGTAAGTTTAATTACATCTTTAAAGAACTTGTCTCCTAATATGTCACTTCCTGAGTTACTGGGGATTAGAACATCAACATACGAATTCGGAGGGGACACAGTTCAGCCCACAACAGTCTCTAGGCCATGGAATCTTTAGGGATTATTGGGATTATGGGAAACATCTAATACCTCAGTTGGCTTGACTGAAGCCCCACGTAGGATGAGTGAAGAGGACAATTAGGTGAACTCTCCAAGACCTGGCCAATTCTAGGAATTTGTGATCACATGTAAAGTTCCCCCAACCCAACTCCTAACCACCAGGAGCATGAATAAAGAAGAGGAGCCAAGACCAATCCTGCAGGAAAATAAAATAAAACGGCAAATGATTTGTACTCTAGGGAAAGCAGAGCTGGTAAAGAACTTTGAAGCATTTTCATTTGGGGCCGTTCCAGTACATCATAAGGGCAGGGGACTTTGCTTGATCTGAGCCAGTAGGTGAACTTGTAGAGACAATGGAGTCTATTTCACATAAATCCCACTTTTAGCAAATGCAGAAGCAGGGTCCTGCTGAGGACAAAGGAAAAATTCATGATGCAATTCCACATATCCTCTTGGGTGTCTTTTTATAGCTAGCAAGGAAAGAAGAATCCCTTTCCCACATCACTGTGAAAGAGTACTTACAAATTACTCTTGCTTATTGTTTGGACAGTAAAAGCAAGTAATGAGTCTCACACCACATATCTCTGCTTTTTATTGCCCCAGTAACCTCTCTCTCTCCTCAGGTATATTCTCAGCAGTGCAGAGCCCTGGAAAAAGAATCCTGCTCAGGCCCACCCCAGGCCACACCTCCCGGTGGCTTCTTTCCACCCACTGGCCACTCTTGCCAATAGAATGTTTGACCGGACTCTTCAGGTCAACCCGCCATTTCCAGAATATTACACAGCTTCCTCCAGGAACATTCCCCCCTCAGAAAAGTGTTTTTCTTTAGTAACTAAAACAGCTTTAAACACCACGTGCGTGCGCACACACACACACACACACACACACACACACACACACACACCAACAGAAGGAATTGTTCACTGGGTCACCTTGGACATTCACTTATTTGTGTGCATTGGCTTTTCTGGGACCACCTTTCAACCTGACTCCCAGCTCACTCCACTGAGGAGTCACAGGCTCTGTACTTGTTTTCTCTCACTTCTGTAACAATCTACCAAAATTTAGTGACTTAAATAATACAATATTATTCTCCCACCGTTCTGGAGGTTAGAGGTGCAATGTGGTTTCACTGGGCTAAAATCCAAGTGTGGGTGGGTGAGGGGAGGATCCAGGGCCTCCCGGCTCCTGGAAGCAGCCCGGGTTTCTTGGCTTTCACCCATCCTTTCCTTCTCTGACTGATTTCCTCCCCACAGTTAAGGACCTCTGAGAAGATTGGGCCCACCTGGTCAGTCCAGGCCTCTTCCAGTCTAGAAGTCCTTAATCTTCATGACATCTGCAAAGTCTCTTTTGTCACGTAAGGCAACATATTCGTGGGTCCTGGGGATTAGAACATGGACATCTTCTGAGTCATTATTCTGCTTATCAAAGACTCTATAATTTACATGCATTTTTGCTTTGTGTGCAAAACTATGGAAAGGGATGCACTTTCTGGTGGATTTTTGTTTATTTATAGCATCAGTTTTACTACAATAAATTTGTGAGAAATAAATTTATGAAGAATCATCTCTGATATCCCAGAAACATGGGAGGAAGGACAAAGAGCACGGCAGAGGGAAACATCTCAGGTAAGCAGGTCTCTGATGTCTCTTCAAGGTGGGGTGACAGGGCCCCCTCTTCCAGGCAGCTCCAGATGCCCTCATGAACTGGAATCTGTGTGGGGAAGGCCACACAAGTTGTGCACCTCCCTGATACAATTTTTTCATGCAAGTGACGCGGTAGGATCAGCCTTTCTGAAGAGTCAGAGTAGCTAATTAGCATGAGTTAATCATTCTATGGTGTATAGATTCTTTCAAGATCATCGTACCACATAAAGGTATACAGTTATGATTTGTCAATTGAAGTTACATTAATAAACATGCATGTAAAATAAAATAAAATTCTGGACCACCCTGCCCCCTTGGTTTTGCTGGTGTCTCAGCTGTCCACTTGCATCAGAGTCACTTTATTTCTGAATCCAGGGCCTGTCTTTGGGGATGGTGTGAAACAATGTATTGGTGACCTTTTCTCAATGTCTAACAGTATAGAAACATACTTTTATGTGCATCCTCACAATCTTGTGAAATAGGCAGGAAAAGATTATTAGGAAGCTGAGAAGGGTGAAGTGAATTGCCCAAGGCCACCCAGCTGCTGGGTAGTAGAGGTGGGGGTCAAGCTAACAGCCTCTGCTTCCCAGGCCAGTGTTATTCTTACCAGACAAACATTCTATATAGACTCACGTTTTAGGGGGCAGCATCTGTGTGACTCAATGTTTTTTAATCAAAGTGGTAGGTCTCCTATTCACTGAATTGATACCTAATGTACAAGTCTGGCTTGTGAGAATAGACACCCCTGACCTTAGATTCAGATTAAGGATGCATTTGGATATCCTTAGAACTTGATCAGAAGTGAACTGGTAAAATGGGATTCAGGAGGTTGCAGGGAGCTTGCAATTTAGCATTTGCTGATTTCCACAGTGTAAATACTTCCACAGTTGCTGATTCTTGGCTACCAACAGTTTAAGGTCTAGTTCAGGAAATTCTTGAATATTTAACGCAAGTTCTTAGGAGCTGGTAGGGACCTAACCCAGCTGGCAGTCACTTCATTCTTTTCTACTTTTATTTTTAATGCTAAGAAGTATCTGGAGATAAAATTCTGGACCCAACTTGAAAATCTCGTATGGTGGTTATACCTGCCTCTCTTCTTTATTTGTCTGTCCATTAGAATACAAATTCACATTCAGTATCTCATTGATTTTTAAAAAGTGGCTTAAATTTATCTGTCTGACAACCACAAGCTAATTACATTACATTATTGATAATTACTTCTCCTTTTTAATACTTAAAGAACAATGTACTCCTAGTGGATCCAAAAATCAGATTTCTAGGACTGATAAGAGAGATGTGCTTTCATTTAAATATTTTCTGTTTCCTCGTGTGCTTTAACATTTCTATAAGGAACTCATCTATGTAAGATCTCTACTTTTCTTGAACTTAACATTACTCAGTGTTAATGATATTCTTTGCCTTAGTAGCATGACTGTTCCATGATTAAGTCAGAAGATCCACTTTAGTCACATTGCTCTGAAAGCTGGAAGTGCAAGATATCTGTTCAGTTGTATTCTTTCCTTGTGGGGACAACTCTGTTGGATGCTGATGAGAATTACAGATGGGGGTGAAGGAGAAACCAGGGCCTCTGGAGCCAAGGGGCTGGTTATTTAGAGATGCGCTGCCATGGTACTTAAGGAAAATGATTTATCTGTTTTGTTTTGTCCTCCTATAAATCAAGAATACAGCATAGCACTAAACATTCCTCAATATTTATGCTAATATAAATTTTGGTTTACATACGCGACACTAATTCAGGAGGAGCAGAGGTATTAGAACAATAGCTACCTGTGACAGCCACGGTGTCACCTCGTAACCACGTTAACTCTTGATTAGGTCATGGATGTTCCTGTATAAAACAGACCCAGCAAGATCCCTGGCAGGAGCTGTTTCTTTGGTAGGCGCATTCAGACCACATTCTTTATCTTTTGCTTGGTTTTGTTTTCAACATTAGGTAGCAAATGTTTTTATATATTTCTTACTAAGGAGTCGCTGGAATGGAGTGAGGAGACAGAAGAAGGCTCCTGTGGGAAACTGGAACCTATAATATTTGACTCTGTATTTGCAAGTCTTGGAGCAGTCCATGGATCCAGCAAGCAAACAAATAAAATATGAACATAAGTAAGGGGGAGATTTTGTCTGCATTTTCCTTTTCTGCCACTGTGTTGGGATCACCTAGATGTGACCCTGTTGAGTTCCTCAACCTCTTTGTGCTTCGATTGTGAAACTGGCATCCTGACAGTACCTCTGTAGTCTGGTCCTCTTGGAGTATTTTTGAAAATTCCGTGGACCATACCAATGACTGGGCATTTTTCTGAGATGTTTCGTTTGGACATCCTCTCATGAGTCCAGAGCGGAGGGTCAGAGACTTGCTGGGGTGCACTGCTCTGGGAGTGTCCTCAATGCCTCATGACACTGAATCTAGTCAACTCCCACAAGATGCCCGGTTGAACTTTTTTGGAGGGGGAGGAAGAAGGTGGAGGGAGAACACTGCAGCTCAGCTTTGCTTATTTCACAGGTGTCTGAGTGCATTTTTGACATTACCTATCTGCACTCACTCCCAACATGCTCTCATTTAATTCAGTAATTAGTTTCTTTTGAAAAATATAACAGAAGTGGGCTGACAACCATTTGTCTCATGAAAACGTGTGTGTTCTCTGATTGCTTCCCATGCAAAGTACAATGAGAATTCAAGGCCTTATTATTATTCTCACTAACCAGGAGACGGACCAGGTTTAAAGTCAGATTTGTTTCTGTGTTAATAATACATTTGTATTACCCTTCCTGCAGTCCCCGTCTCTACTCTTGCTATCTTCAATGTGAGTTTGCACTTGTCAAAATGAATAATATGCAGCATCAATTCAAACTCCACTTTTCCAGTGTGTTCAGCCGTAATAGTTTCACTTTGCCTTGATTTGTTGATTGCTATTAAATCCTGGATTGCTTTAAATTCTGTGAGATAGTCCTCAAAGTATCACTTATAAATTGTGTGCATTTATTAGAATCTTGCTTAGAACAAAGAGTTTCAAGTCCCTGGAAAAAAACGGCCTTCTACCTCTGCACACTAGATTAAAGAGGTGGTGGAAACATATTTTACCTTTTGAGAAAAGACTGATTATTTAAAAAAGCAAATGTACTACATGACTATAGAGGGAATTTTTGCCTTCCCTTTTTTCTTCCTCTCTCTTCTCCTTCCTCCCCTCCCTCCTTCCCTCCCTTCCTTCCTCTCTTTCTTCCTTCCATAATCCAAACTCAACATGCTTTGGTGAAGAGAGTGGATGAGTAAGATTCACAATAAAAATTCACAATAAATTTCTTTGTGTCTACAGTATTGATGTAAATGAAGTCTTAGTGGGCAGCGTTAACAGGATATTCTTATGGGATGTATCTAGGTTTCAAAAGCCAATTCCTGGGTCTTCTACTCGTAGAAATGTGGTTATTATAGACTACATTTTAAGAAATCATTCTAGAGAGAGAATTAGAAGTATCGAGTCTATTTTTCTATTTTAAAAAATTGGATGTGCTTCAAAGAAAAACCCATGCAAAGTGTACTTTGTTCAGTCGAGCACGGTAAATAGAACACCATGGTTGTGGAGAGTGGGCTGTACTCACCCTGAAGGGCAGTAGTGTCCTGGGCGTGGGCAGGAGAGTCCTAGGAGGTACTGTCCTTGAACAGCTTGTGGGAGAGAAAGAGAGGAATGTGATTTGTCGATATGTGTTAGGGTTCCAACTAGATGCAGGTTGACCGTGATGCTAGTGAACTTCAAGCTTTAGGGTCCCTCATTTGTGTGAGTTTCTTCCTGTAGGACCTAAGTAATATGTTTGCATGGCCATGTGTTTGGTAAACTGGAAATGTTAAGACATTTAAATGCGGTTGGTTAAGGTCACTGTTTTGTTAGCTTCAACTTACCCTCTTGATATTTTCCCTAGTTTGGGGCAGTGGATGTTTGGGGTTTACTTAAGGGAAATTGGGTTGAGACAACATTTAGTTGTGATTTCCTGAGATGTACTTCTTTGGTTGCCAGGCACTTCTGTGTCCTGTTAGGTCATTGCTCCCAACCCTGTGTAGAAGCAGCTCCCAGAATACTTCACTGTCTACTCAGCTCACTACCTAGCATCAAGACAGGACGACTCAGAGTCCAGAAGTCACATCGCAACACCAATATGCTCCTCAGGGCCTGTTCTCTAAAGCAGGAAGTAGTGAAGGACGCAGGATTGGAGACACATAGAGGCAGAGGCTGGTCTCATTAATGTCAAGAGAAAACTGAAGTTCCTTCCTACCAGGAATATGCTCAATAATGAAACATCTCACCATATGGAAACCTCTCATACATTTTTCCTCTTCTTCTTTTTTTTTTTTTCTTTGATAGGAATATGTGAAATGGAATGAATCACAATTCAAATATTTTTAGGGTACAGATCCATAGCCATATTATAGAGCAAGATGTGTCTGTTTAATGCTTAATGTATCCTGGCTATCAATAATAAAAAACAAATTTTGTTCAACCATCTAGAGCAAAGACTGAATTATTTTTATTCTCTCTATAAAAATCATATTAGAAAATCATTGTCATACAAAGAAGTGATCAAGACTGTACAGTCAAATAATATAGGAAAAACATTATGGAGGTAGGTCAGGCAATTCATTAATAAAAACATTACGTTATTTTTCTGTATTTTGTGATGCATGTAGCATTTGACTGCTTAAAATATGTAACTTGTGGTGATTCCTTTTCTTCTAAGCATATATTCATTTTCATTTTGTATTCTAGTCTCACAGAGTGATCTCCAAATTGAGAGAACTCTGAGCCCCCTGTATTCCAGAGCCATCAGGTTCTGGCTCTGTGCCACTTTTCGGCATGATCATCTTATTTAAGCTGCCTTTTATCTGGGCATGACGGAACCTGCATGTTCCTTTTTCTAAGGAGCAAACTGGGACAAAGAGGTTAATAGTTTTTATGAGGAGAGTGGCGTGTGCCGGCCTGGACGCACCCTTCCCAGGGTTCACACCGGGCAGAGGGGCTGCCAAGCCTCTAAGCTGGTCATTTCAACCACGCTGGGGAACTCTGTCTTAATAGACCTCCTAGATGCGTTTCCTTATTCATTTCCTCTCTTCTAATTTTGGATAGGTGGTAGGGGTGGCTAGGTGAGTGGTAGATTTCCTCAATCCTTCCCCTTCTGTCCTCTACCACTCCATCCTGACCTCAGTGGAGGATGCTCCTCTGCTCCCCCCGTCAAACCAGGGGTCCTCCTGACTCCACCCACTCCCTCATTTCTGTGTTCTGTCAGTTGCAAGACTCATAAAATTCAGCTCCAAAATACCTCCCCTATGTCTTTCTCCTCTCCCCTCTCTCCCATCATTAACTTGGGTCCTCACCCTCCTGCCTGGATTAGCTTCACACAGTCTCCTACTTGGCCTTTTTGGTCTTTTGTCTTTTAATCTGTCCTGAACTCTACTGCCATTTGAACATTTGTCTGTTTCTGTCACTTTTGTTTAAAATGGTTCAGATCACATCGTTCTTATGGTTTGGATCTTAAATGTCTCCCCAAAGGTTCCTGTATTGAAGGCTTGATCTCTAGCCCATGGTTTTTCTGGGGGTGATGCAACCTTTAGGAGGTAGGGCCTAGTGGGAGGAAGTGAGATCCCTGAAGGGGATACTGGGACCCTGGCCCCTCCCTCTCTCTCTCTTTGCTTCTCTGACACTATGAAGTAAGCCGTTTCCTCTCCACCATGCTGTGTGCCATGATGTACTCCCTCACCACAGGCCCAGAGGCAACAGGGCCCAGTGACTGTGGACTGAAACCTCTGAACCCATGAACCAAAATAAACCTTCCCTCATTATAAGTGGATTTTCTCAGGTGTTTTGCAAGGTGAATATCATAATCATGTATTATGTCTATTATTGAGATTCTTTGACCTGCTCAGTGGGAATGCAGTGGATAACAAAATTCCTGCCCTCATGGAACTCACAGTCTAGTAGGGGGAGACACATGATAAATTACATTTCTCATTTAGCAATATTAAGTTGAAAAATATGAACATATATATAATCAGAACAAAAAAATGTCAGAGAATGATAAATAGTAGGGAGAAAAATAGAGTATAGCAAGGGAGATAGAGCAAACCAGGGGCAGGGGCGGGGGACTTGGCTACTTTAAATGTAGCCTGGCTAGGGAAGGACTCACTGGGAAGGAGTATGTGAGCAGAGATTTGCACAGGGTGAGGGAAGCAAGCCACATGAACCCGCAGAAGAGCATTCCAGGAGAGGAAACCTGCTGAGTGGCAGCAGGGAGATGGCAACAGCACAGTCTTGTGTGTGCCACGGGGGCCGTTCGCCATGGAGAGACTTTGATTTTTACTCTGAGCAGCAGCTCAGCTGGCATAGACTGGGAGGTAGGAAGTGGACAGACTCTGGTTCTCCTTTGCACGTTCTCTGTCTCTCAAGAGAAAATTTCAATGGTTCAGCATATTACATGAGTTCCAGCATGATCTGCCTTCTCAGCATCCCTCAGGTGCTCAGGGGGCTTTGCACAGGCTCCCCTGTTCCTGGAGCCCCTTGCTCCTTCCTCCAAAGCACAGCTCAGTCCTTTTTACCTTTTCTCCTCCAAATCTGGGTGGGCTATTTTCCAGCACCCTGCTCTTACCGCCTCCCTTTGTGTGACAACCATTTCTTTACTAGTCTGTTTTTCTTCCCCACACTGGACTGTGAACTCCTGGAAGAAGGAATTGTTTCATTCTCGTTGGGACCAGTGCTCCGCACGTAAGAGATGCCTGATGCATAGTGTGTCACAGGTGAATATATTCACCATCTGTGCTTGACCTTGAACTCCTGCTTGGACTCCTGCACAGGAGGCCTTCTCTGTGAGGTGGTATTCGTGAATAAGGCAGAAGTAAGATTTAACTTTAGAACATAGGCATTGCCACATCAGGAGGTTTTTAGAGTATGGTGGGGTTTAAACTAACCAACAAACAAAAAGAAAAAAAAAAAAAAAAAACTGAAGAGGCAAAAAAGTGAAGAGTTAGCAGATAGGGAGGAAAAGTTAACAATCCAGTGTTTACTCTGAGCTACTAGAGATACTAGTAGACTTATATGACCCTGTGAAGGTCAGTTGAGTGTGCTTTTGAAGCAAGGGCTATGGTCTGAATGTCTATGCCCCCCAAATTCATGTGTTGAAATACTAAGCCCCAAATGGATGCAGTAGGAGAATATCATGCTAAGTGAGATAAGCCAATCTCAAAAAAACCAAAGGATGAATGATCTCGCGATAAGCAGATGATGACACATACAGAGGGTGGGAAGGGAGCAGGAATGGAGGAAGGAGGGACTCTATAGAGGGATAAGAGGGGTGGGGAGGGGTGGGAGGAGAAAAAAAAAAATAACAGAATGAATCCAAAACTATTACCCTAGGTAAATGTATGATTACACAAATGGTATGCCTCTACTTCATGTACAAACAGAGAAAAAGATGTCCCATTTGTTTACAATAAAAATGAATTAAAAAAAAAGAAAAAAAAAAAAAGAGATACTAAGTGCCCAGCTGATGGTATTAAGAGGTAAGGCCTTTGGGAAGTGAGAAGATCATGAGGGAAGAGCTGTCATGGATGGGATCAATGCTCTTAAGGAAAAGGTTCAAGGCAGTTTTTACCTGGTCTACCTGCAGTGAGAAGACACCAATCTATGAAGGGAGCAAACCCTCACCAGACCCTGACCACACTGGCATGGTGATCTTGACTTTCCAGCCATTTGTTCTATGAGAAATAAATTTCTGTTGTTACAAGACTTCTAGTTCAGCATATTTTGTTAAGGCAGCCCAAATGAACTAAAACAGTAAGCTCCCCAGATTTGCCCATCCTCCCAAACAGACAGAGGTAACAAAAGCTCTGACAAGGCATTTGAGAAAGAGCATAAAAATAGTACAAAGGAGTGTGTATGAGTGTGTGTGGGTTGGGGGGGTCCCTTGCCTGTGCCCCATGTATTCCATACTCAAGTTCAATAAAGACAGCTACTTGCCTTGTCCTTCCCAGCAGCATTGAGAATTGACATGGCTGCTGGGAACTCTTTGCAATTCACTTGTTAGTTTTCACCTAAGTGTTTTAACAGTGTTTATCTTTGTGTTGAACACTTTATCTGCATTTCCTCCCACCCTCAGCCTACCTTTCACTCTAGCCACTGCTACTGTAATTAGCTTCATGTTGGTGATGTTTGACAGTGTCTCTCCTTAGCTACACCAAGGACCCCCTGCTTTCTGCCCCCAAACCCCTCTGACATCAAGGGTGAGAGAGATGCCCATGGAAACTCACTGGCATTTGCAACAGGGAAGTGCATGGAGGCAAGTCCTTCCAGGCAGACCCTGACCAGTGGGTATGGATCTGGGGCAAAATGTTTCAACTGTTCCCCAGGCAGGTAATTCTAGGGCACATTCTACAGTTTCTCAGAAGGTCCAGTAACCCACAGCACTGACCAATCATGTGACACACACTTCACTCTGCTTTCCCTTCTTTCCTGTCTATTGTTTGCAGTGTCTCATTCCTGTTTTCTGGGTTTGCCTCCCAAGCTGATGTGACTCACTGTCTTATACTCTTCCTGGAAGTGGTAGCATCGAGGAAGGGTAGTGAGGGAACCTGGCTCAGAAACCCAGGCTTAGTACCATTAAGTCGCTGGACATTATGGCTCTGTTCTGGAGCCAACTGGCACATCTGCAGACAAAATGGAGAAAAGGAGCAGTACAGAAGAAGCACAATCATAGGCATGGCTGATCAAACACCTTCTATAAAAGGATTTGTTTTCATTGACCATTCTAATAGTTACCTTCCAGCTTCAAATAGGCCAATCCATTTCTTTCTTCCATGTGATGAACACAGGCCCCAGTGAGACCACATTTTATTCAGAAAGAAATGGCCCAAATTGAGAATCCTTATTGGGTGATCTTCTGCCTTATTACCTGATAAATGCCATTTCACACAAGGATAAAATGGATCTTGCCACCAAGAGTATTCTGAAAAAGGAATATTTCTCACTGTGAAATATTCTGTGAAGGCAGATATCACAATTTTGCCATGAGCTTGTATTAGTTAGCTTTACATTATTGCAACAGAATATCTGAGACAGCCAACTTAAAAAGAGAAAAGGTTTATTTAGCTCACAGTTCTGGATGTTCAAAGCCCAAGACTGGGTGGCCCCATTTGTTTGGCCTCTGGTGAGGGTAGTGGATGGTAGTACATTATGGTGGGAGTGTGAGTAGAAGCAAGTATATATCTAGGTCAGGGGCACAGAGAAAGAAGGACAGGAAAGGCCTACTTATTCCTTTTATAATAATACTCTCAGAAGAGCATAAGGAGGTTGCAGAAGAATTACCAAAGGCTTGCAGGGGAAATGTTCCACATCCTCGATAACATAAGGACTCCCACTAGGTCCTGCCTCCCAAAAGTTTCACTATCTTCCAATGCTACCACCCTGCCAGTCAAGCCTTCAATCACAGTGACCCTTGGGGGACACAACCATGTTCAAATAATAGCAGAACTGTCATAGTAAACAGCTGTTTTGGAGTTGTTACAGTGTTATTTTGTCAAATTTTATTTATTAATTATTCAAATGAGAAGAATTCCATTAATGTCAGTTCTGTGTTTCTAAAATGTGTTTTCCCATAGGAATTTTTCTAGGAATCAGTAATCAGGGAATATCTTTGATTTTGTAAAGATGGATTTGTATAAACAAAAAGAGAAATGGATTCCAGAGCTCACCAATATAATTGCCTTAGCTGAGTCCTTACCATTACAAATTACTCAGAGGAACAGAGGTTATAATGTGAAATAGTCACTTATAATGTTATTTATGATTTATAGAATTCCCTCCTCACACCCACAATCAAAAATCTCTCCCTTTACACTAGGTTTGCCAAAATAATATAAATCTACTGCAAAGTGAAGTTGGGAATCTTGCAAAAGATGGAGGAGTTTTGCAAAGTTATTAAAAGAGATGTTGACAATTGTTTAAATCACATGCAAAGTTGTTACAGACAGGAATGGAAGAATTAGAAAAATGGACACTAAGTAAAAGAGAAAAATGATGAGATGAAATTCATCAGAAATGTATGAAAATCAAATGATTAAGGGGACCTTTGAGAAGATGATGAAGTCCTAAAAGATTTTATTAGTTTTATGATAGTAAGGCTATCATAATGTGATATTATAGTATCATAAAATTTGGTAGAAAAATTGTGTGAAGAAATCTACTTATTTTCTCTTTGGATCCAAAAAAGGAATTTATAGTTGCAATTATAACTCCCATTTAAAACTATGATAAAATAATCCTCTTCTAATGATTTTAGTTTTGTTGTTGAAAGTGAATCCCATTCAAACTTTGCTCTCTGATTCCAATTATTACCCTGAGTTTTAGTTTCTACTTCCAATGGAATCTCTTCAAGAAGCTCTACCTCAATATACAATATCCTGCAGATGAAATCATAAACCATGGGTCAGGGCATTTAGCCTTTTCAGGAAAGCCTTTTCAGGAAACCATCTGCCTCTGTATTCTTGTCTTGCCTCTGAACATCTAAGATATTCGGTGATAGCACTGATTGTTAGGGATGTGGCAGGTAGAGAGGAAGAGACCGACATTCTAATGCTATGATCCGCCATGGTTTCTTCCTTTCCTTTGCTTATGTAGTTTGCCCAAACCACCAAAGTCCTCTGCATCTGAGAGCTGATGATTATGCCTGACACCAGGTTCATGTCTACAAAATTTTGGGTTATCATGAGGAGAAGGTGTAAAAATCAAAGATAGATATTCGTGATTATTTGAGTCTCTGGCTTAGAATGAAAGTGCAGATAACTGAAAAAAAAATATTATAGCTCCATTCTGTTTTAGAATATAGGCTGTATTCTCAAAATTACATTATATTTTATTTTTACTCTGAAGGTTTTGGAATGGTTTTTGGCCCAAAGCATTAAAATTATGAGCTAATAATATAAAATAGCAGATAATTCAGAAAGCATTTTTATTTAGCTTTGTAAAACTTTACAGACATTTCTGGTAGTAGATTATCTTCCTACAATCTATCTTATTTAGAAAAATGTTTTAAATTAGTTTGTCTTTCTGAGCACAGATCACTAATAGTGGGTGGTAGGGAAAGTCAGTTTTGAATTAAAAATGTATCCTTAGATAGTCCATTGAGTCAAGAATTTGCATATGGATGCTACAGAGTTGCTTGTATTCCAAATTTCAAACAATCTGTTATTCAGAATCTATTCAGGTGCTTAGTAAACTAGTTTGAGGCTTTTCTAGATATAGCAGTTTTAAATCATGAATACTCAAAATTTAGAGAGACATTTCTGGATCATTAAAAACATCGAGTATCAATAAGAACACAATAGAAAAGAACTCAGGTTGTTATTCATTACATTATACTTAATTCCCTCCCTTTTGCCTTTCTTGAAATTACAGCTGGTTAACAGATGGCAGACACAAATATTGCCACCAATAAGCAGTCACATGTACATCACATACATTCTCTTAATGCAGTTCCCAGCTTGTTAGGGTGTCCTGTGAAAACTCTCAACTATGGAGGACCCAAGTGTCAGTTCTTATCAGAGCTATTGTGGAGAAGGAAGGGCTTTGGGATGGATATATTAGCTCTGTATGTGTGTCTGCAGTGAAAGATCATATCTAAATTGGTAAATTACACATCCAGAGTCCCAACATAGTGGAAACTTCTCTGAATCCCTATGTTCTTGAATATTTCTTCAAGCCCCTTAGAAGCCTTCAGAAAAACCTCTTGAGGCATGTTGAGGAGTGGAATAACATGATCAAGGTGAAGACTATTCCGGTGGTAGTGAAGAGAAAGGACTTGGTGGAAGGTAGGGAGAGGTGGAGGTGGGGTGTCGGGAGGGAGGTGGGTAGTGGGGCAAGAGAGGAAGCAGGGAAATTGGCTCTTGCAGGGGGTTCAGGTGAAACACGATAGAATCTGGACTAGAGAGGTGCCCAGATTCCAGAAAAAGGAGGGGTAAGTCTTCAGGTCATGATTTATTACAGTATGAGCAAGGGAGAAGTCTCAAGAAAACCAGGTATCTGGCTTAAATTTCTGATTGGGTGATGGAGCCATTGGAAGAAATAGGGAAAATTGGAATAGGTGGAAATTGATAGGTGAAGATCAAGAGGTCCATTTTGGACCTGAAATTGTAAGATACCACCAGAAAAATACTCAGGAGGGCATGTCAAACTGCCCAGGGCTCAGAAGAGAGGTGTGGAAATTAACACTTTAGGGCATCTTATGTCTTTTCAAGTGCTTATATGAATTATATCTTATTTAATCCATTGCAATCTCTTTATGAAGTCAGCAGAGCAGATAATTTTGTCCAGTATTTCATAAGTGGAAATTGAAACAAAAAGACATTCTGAGACTTAGCCAAGTTATGGCCCCAAATCCAAAGGCCATCCTAAGGGGTATGGTCATGTGGTTCTACCTTTCATCCCTAAGTCTAAGAATATTTTTGGTCTAATTTAAAACTTTTTTTCCTGGTTCTCTACAGGTGTGGCAAGAAACAGAGTTTTTTCCCTTTAAAAAGTCCCAGACTCCATAATGACAGGCTGTGGGTCAAGTTTTTTGCTGTCTCTTGCCCTCTTGAGGCCCAATGAAGAAAGAATGGATTATTTCTAGTTTTCTCAAAAGGGAACTCAGGGGTCACCCATAGTTCCCACAAATCTAGACTAAGTAGGTACAGTAGTAAGTGTGGTAGAGGTACAGTCTATGGGTTCTGAGTAAAACTGGTCCTTTTGTATCTGGTCAGTGGAGGGAACAGCTTACCACCCACTGAGTCCCAGCAGGAACAACAGCAGACTCAGAGTGGGAGCCCACCCCCTGGTGTAGGGTGATGGTCATCAGGCTCTTAGTCTTGCAGGGTGGGGACTGGTGCTGGTTTATCAGGAGTGTGTGGGCATCTAGGGGGTTTAACCACTCAGGCCTAAAGACCCCCCCAGTCACATTACAAACCTATCCCTTGTGCTCACAAGATCCCTCTATTAGCCAAGGTGTAATAGCTTAAATTTTGAGGGGATGTCTTGTGACCAAAGAGTCTTGCAGAAAGAGGTGTTTGCACAGGGAACCATATCCCCTGGGAAGGTGCATGACTCAGACACGGGAACCAAGACCACAAGTTCCTTTCTCCCTTTTTCCAGCTAAGGCCCCTCTAGTTAAAATTTTTTTTTCTCCTTGTATATTTGAATATTCCCTGATCCATTCAGCTCCAACATACCTTTTTCTCCCTTTATTAGCTTGACATTGACCATGTCTTCCCTCAGCTGCTCCACATGCTCTCCTTTCAGTAGGAGAAGGTGAATGTGGCTGTACTTCAGGTTCAACTAACATCTTGAACTAATTTTCAGATCTTGTGGGTGAAGCCAAACCCTAAATAGCTTTAACTGAACACTTTCCCCTTAATTTCTAGCCTCATATGTATTTGCAGGGAAATATATTCCACATGTTTCTGATTTTATTTATCCCTAATTCTTTAAGAGGTACTTTTCTGAGACTTGACTGAGGTTTCAGAAGCCTCGTGAACCTCTTTCCCTTCAGCCAACT
Source organism: Sciurus vulgaris (assembly GCF_902686455.1). Classification (NCBI taxonomy): domain Eukaryota; kingdom Metazoa; phylum Chordata; class Mammalia; order Rodentia; family Sciuridae; genus Sciurus; species Sciurus vulgaris. The sequence goes on from NC_136463.1 coordinate 130,090,533, forward strand.
CCTTTCTTGGGCTTAGAAGGCTACTTGAACCAAGGATTATAACTTGATCATTGACGTTTTCTCCTAAACTATGTATACATCAGGAATTATGGTCCAAAAAATTGTGCTCAGTTCTCTTCCAATCTCCAGTTTTCTAAATCTTTTTTTGTTTATGTATTTAAAGTATATTAACACACACACACACACACACACACACACACACACATTTTCTTCTGACTTAGTCTCTCTGCTTTCAATCAATATAAAGATTTATTTAGCATCTCCTGTAGGTACATTCACTGCTGAGATAAGTCTTTGGGGGGATGTAGAATATGGTAAACTTAATTATTATTATTATTATTTTTGGTACTGGGAATTGAGTCCAGGGACTCTTAACCACTGAGCCACATCCCGCAACTCTTTTTATATTTTATTTAGAGACAGGGGCCTTGCCAAGTTGCTTAGAGCCTCAATAAGTTGCTGAGGCTGACTTGAACTTGGATCCTCCTGCCTTAGCCTCCCCAGCTGCTGGTCTTACAGGTATGTAAAGTTAATTTTTAACAAGATTCCTTTCACAATCTCTGGTGAGGTTAGAGAAGGTATTTGTGGCCTGTTAGTAATATAGGACCGAAGGGCAGGTGAGGGGACAAGAGGGTAAATTAGAGATCATGAGACTGAATGCACTCCCCAGCGAGGCCAGAATAAAGAGAGGGAAGTTCTTGGGCACCAAGGCTTAGGAAGAAATGGTCCAAGAGAAAACCTAGGAGAACACAGAGGAGAGCAACCAGCATGCTGCAGGGAGAAAGAGGAGTCATTGTCCCCTGAGTCACACATCTGTCCTTTGAGATTACAGATTATTGTTGCAACAGGAAGGCTTTGCTGATGGAAATCATTTTTTCTCATACCAGTTTATTCTTCATACCAAAGGAAGAAGTGGGTAGAGAAATTTTCTCAGAACTCACGTCCTCATGGGTCACTTGGGACTTGGGACTCACACTGTGAAAAAGTTACAGGAACTAGTTTTTTTCCTTTAAAGAATATATTCCTCAAGAATAAGCAAACTCCAGCAAAAGCATGAGATCCACTAATGATCCAAACACTAACTACTTAAAATGCAACAAACACTTAAGCTGGGGGAAACAGAGGAAATTCCAGGGAACAACTGAAAGAAAAGGAGAAGCACTTAAAAATAGGCAGGGTCATTTCCTAGCGCAGGAAGTTTTCTCCAGCCCTAGCCACAGGCTTAGCGTTTGGATATGAATAATTTGCAGGAAAAAAGTAACCTCAACCTGGTCGAAAGTGGAAAGGATTTGGAGCCTTAAAGAAGGATGCCCCTTAGCAGGGAGTTTTCTCCATAGCCTCATTGCATATCCCTGAAAGACATCTCTCTTAGATTTGTTTTAACTGATTCAAGTGTGGTTTCATTGATGATATAGATTAGATTAATGTTTGGCAAAAGATATTACCACCTCAAACTTGGGACAGCTGGCTATAGATCAATTCTGCTTCCACAGCCAATTTCGTTGTGCATGATCATCTGAAGGCAACTCTTGGCTCAGGTATGTGATTAGCAGGGTTAAATGAAGATTTAGAGACCTGGGATTCAGCCATCTAGCTTTCTGTATACCTATGATTTCCATCTAGTCATTCTGACACACCCTTTCCTCAAAAAGAGCAGACATCTGGTAGCTGATTTTGTAGCACAATTCAGGGGATCAAGAGTCAAAGATATCATTCTATAGGAGGTGACTCAGGAGCTGGTAAAAGTGAACATCATGGCCGGATTATCATCACCTGCCCCCAGAATTGTGAGTGTGGACAGAACACCTTTGTGAAAGGGTCCTATTTCCTAGTCCCTTATCCTTGTCCCTTATGGTGCAAAGAAGGGAATCAGGACCTGCTTCGTATACAAGCCAAAAAAGCTGGTTCACAGTGGGAAGAGATGAACCTTCCCAACCTGTGTCCAGTTTGCTGGTTATTTCATAACCCTAGGCTCTGCATTTGGCTCTGATAGAAAATCCAGTGGCCCTTCCTCTGAAATTAGCAGAGCTGTCTCTGTAGAGGATGACTGCTTTCTCCCACATACTCCTAACAAGGACAGTGTCCACGTAAAAACAAACCGAGATCCCCCATCCTCCCCCCCATCCTCCCTCTCCTGAGATCTGCGCTGGGGCAGAGGCCGTGCTGACTCGGCTGGAGCTGCCAGGGCCTCTGTGCAATGTTACTTGACTCATACATATTTTATTATGTTTGGAGCTATTTCAATGAAAATTATTTCCAGATTATAATAAAGGCCACCCTCTATTAGAGGAGAGCAGTTAGAACACTGGCCAAATTAAAATCCCCAAACTGGGTGACTGCATCTCAAAGCATTGTGGAAGTAGGGGTTTCAAAGGTTGGGATGGAGGTGACATGGGGACTCAACAACTCACATGTAGCGTTCTTGGCTTAAAGGAACTGCTGAACCTCAGAAAAGATTTATCCCACATTTATTATGATGCTGCAACATCACCAAGGATATAACCAGTCACTGGCACTCTCTCAAAGAACACATCATCGTAACTCGTTATAACAATACTGCTGTGATATGTGCTCATATATTTATAAAGCTTAGCTAGGAAAACAGTACATGCCAACTGTCAGCAGTGATGTATCATTAAAAAAAAAAAAGGGAATGTACACGGAATAATGGTTTAAATGAACTCTGTAAAAATACGCGGCTTTGCTAAAGCTGGTTGGCCGTCAGGACCTCTGGTTCGAGGTGTGCTTTCCAGGATTCCCTGCGACTTGGCCTCCGGATCTCTTTGCCTTTCCTGTAGTTCCATTTGCTGTTTTCAGAAATCCTGACTGTTGTTTGCAGCATCCCCTGATCCTGGATCTGATTACTTAGTGCCTAGCAGAGTGCTAGTTAAGAAGCTTCATTGACAGATGTAGGCTTTTAGTTTTACAAACTGTGGAATACTCTATGGCCAATCTGAGGGTAGGGCAAATGGTTTTGCTTCCTATGGAAAGAAGAATAACAGGGACCAAGTTCAAGTGGTAGTCACACGACCACCTGATGATTTGACTCCTGACTTGGGTCTGCTCTGTGAAGATGCTCCTGGGCTTTTCCTAACCAGGCTTGATGTGATTAACCAACAATCCCCTAGGGGCACAGCTGCTGGACAGTTGAAACCATAGCAGTCACCATGGGAAGGCAAGCCCATTAATAGGCAACCCAGGAATAACCATAGGGGAATTGGCTTTTGAGGGGTGGGCCAGATTTAGCCCATAAATGACTCTATCTAGTAAAAAGCCAAGGTAGGTGGTAAAATTCCTCCCATCACTGTAGGAGGGAGAGAGGGGGAAAGGAGAAGGGATGGGAAGGGAAGAAGAGAGTGGTACTTTGTAAAGTACAAGCTCAGAACCTATAGATTCAGACAGAACTTTTTGTAATCAGTGAATAAGCAATGAAATGTGGAAGGCAATATTTTCCCCAGTGACAGAAAAACAAAGCCCATTTTCTTTGATCAGTCTTTACTGAGGGCTCCAAACAGATTCAGAGATAGCTGACCAAATCTTTGGGAAAATCTAGAGTATGTTTGGAGCATTATATTTGCATTAATGAACACATTGCATCTATGTGTTAATCGTCTTTTTTAGAAAACTGTGCATGATTTATTCCACAGTGAGGGTTTATTTGTCTCAACTAATCTTTTATACTTTTTGTTGTTCTTGAAAGTCTTGAATTAAAAGAATTTTTGATATTTTGAAGAAGCGATACCTAAATGACTTGCAGTCAATCAACATTTACTGTTAAATTCTTTGCCCAACTTCAACACTTTTGTACAGTGATGTCGACAAAGCTATTCCGACTCTGCAGTACAGTCACACAAATGAATGCATGTACATCTAGAAGGACAGTGAAGAAAGGGGATGGAAGAAAGGGAAAGTGCCAAAGGGTGGTTCCAGGAGGCCCAGGGTGGGCAAGGTGATGCTGTGATTGGAATGGGAAGAAGGGACCGAAGAGGAGGCAGCCCTGGGAATGGGTGGCCAACCTAGAGGACCAGAGGAACCTGAGAACTCATTGCATAGGCGATAGCCCCATTGGTTTCTGGATGATCAGAATTCAGTGACCTGATGACCCAGAGTTCCAGGAACATATAATTTCATTACAGAATTCCTACAGAAATTCCCACTCTTGCCAGAGGCTTCAGCAGGGAAGAAAACTGAGGTCTGTGTTTTGAGACCTTAGCAAGTTAAGACTGTCTGAGAATGTCACGTCCCTCTGGAGAGAGCTGGGCTCTGATTCTCACGATGCAATCATTCCTGGGAGCTTCCTGGCTTTATCCATGCTCTATCAATCTGCCACCTTTTAGGAGAGCTAAATCTAGTCCAAATACTTTATAATGCTATTTGATAGTTTGAAACTAAGTCATATTTTATCAGACCTACATTGTCATATTTTCAACAGGGAGGCTAACGTGTTTCCCTCTAAACATGAAGTTAAAAAAAAAAAAAAAATTGGTGCTGCTCATTAGCCACAGACTTTAAATTTCCCTGCTGGAACCTTCTCAGCTTAGAAAATGTTAGGCAAAACAGCCTTAATCATTGACTTTCTCACAACGATTAACATTTGACATGCATACTGGGGGGATATTCTTAATTCAGAGTTGGATTGGTGTCTCTCTATTGTCTTTGACCCCCCCAAACTTAAACAATGAAAAGAAAGCAAAGTATGAAACAAAGAACTGAATGCTCTGAAAAACTGGCTCTATCCCGCCTGGGTTTTGTGTTTAAAAACCGAGGACTCTGAAGTTCAGTTGACGAAGACTCTCCTATGGGAAGATGGTGACTTCCTCCTGATCTTTTCCATTCTCCCTGGTTGTTTTCTGCACTGGGTCTCAGAGATGCCACTGCCTTGCTCACTAAGGACCATTTGCTCTTTTAGATGTGACCTCATTTAACAGTAAATCATCATCATTAGATGTGCAGAATCTTGAAATAGAGATTCAGCTGGAGAAATGCTATGCTACATTCTCCTTTTGAAAATTTATGTTTCATGTTCCTTGTTCCATGACTGCATTATGCATTTGTATAAGGGACACTCTTTTGCAAATTCCTGCATAGAGATTAAATTTTTCCCCCCTAATTTCGAAGCTGGAAGAAACCTGGATTCAAACCCTATATTTTACAAATGAGAAAAACCAGTCCAGAAAGAAACCTGTGCTGATATGAAGAAATGGTTTAATTTAGGAGTTAAGAGCTCAACATCCAAAGCAAAGTGAAATGGCCTCACCAAGCCCTTGATTGGTTTCCTATTGTGTGCTGAATGGAGGTTGAAGTTGAAAAGCCTAAGTTGAAAACCTGAGTTGCTCCCCCATTCCAGGTTAAGGGAAGTAGGTCTGACAATGTTCCTAGGCACCTTCATCTTATTTAGGCTCTCCCACTTTGTGGCATTAACCGTCACCACCAGCAAGTGGGGTTACTCTGCCTGGATTGGGCCCTGACTGCAGAGAGATGCAGGCTTTTTAAGTCTGTATGAACTTTTGGTAGTCAGGACAAGTTGAGGTGGAACAGAAGGAGGTACAGGAGAAGAGAGTGGTCATGACCCTCGGAACTTTGTTGAGGTAATAGAAAGGAACTTTACCTGTGTTCTGTTGCTCTTCCTTGAACCTGAGATCATAGGGTCTCTCCTGGGAGCGCCTGGCATCCCACAGATAAGAGTGTTAAAGGAAGGTTTGCCCTCTTCTCTAGGAAGGAGGCCTCCCTGGGAAGAGTAGTGCCTATACTTTGCATTTTAATTATACCTATAGAACCTGTTCTGTCTTCTATTAAAATGAGGGGTTTACTTTTGTCTTCAGTGAGTCCTCCCTGAATGGTACCTTTTCCCATGGTTCAGTGCTCTGCTTTACACTCAGAAGCCGGCTGAGTGGAACATCTCTCTCTGTCACTCTCCCCTTCCTGTGTCTTCAGTTTGCCCTTCCTCTCACAGTCTCCCCAGGCTGGTTTTGGGGTTTCTATACCCCTAGTGCTCTATCTATCCCCCATGTCTCTACACAGGGGCAGCAAGGAACAGAAAGGTTGCTGTGGCCTGTGGAAGTGAACTACAATCAGGGCCTTGCACTGGCTTTGTGGTTCAGAGTAAGGATGTGGGCCTGAGAGCAGGCAGCAGCCCAGAGTGTGAGTACGACGGGAAAGACTGAACAGGATTCAGATGGACAGAGTCCTGTTGTCCTGTCAAGAGAGCAAAGGCCTGGGCTTCCCCTTCCTGACAGCTTCTCTCATTCCCTCCCAAACTAAGGCTGTTGGCTGCTGCTGACCCAGGGAGCTCCTGGGTGTCTTGGCTCCCAGGGACAGCCACCAGGCAGGTTTGCTCCCTCCTGAGTCTTCTCTGGGCCTCCATTCAAACATGCAGAGGAGCCAGGTGGCCTGATGGTGGGTTCTGTCTCTGGTCCTCCTCATTGGTGCCCGTTTTACTGTTCTTGTCATCTATTCAGGATTGAAGCCATTCCCCAGCCCAGGTGTTTTCCTCAGAAAGAAGTGAGATACCCCTCCTCCACTCATGGGGTGAGCTGGCTCCGATTTCACCCTTCCCTCCTTGGTCTGCATACTGAAGAGGGAGGATGAGTGTGTCAATTATTTGTTTCAGTCAGGAATAGAGGTGCAAAGGAAACTGTTTAAGCTTTTCCAGAAGTAACATATGAACCTATTGGATTTGAGGATGTATCCCAATTGTCTGAGCAAATTTCGATAGCCACACATATAAAAATAACCTGAGGCATCATTAAAACAGCAATCAAACATAAGCTACCATCCTATTGCACCTGTGGACCTGCTGACCCATTTTATAAATTCAAGTGGGTCTCATGCATAGCCAGAGGATATTTGGATAGTGGTCTGGGCCAAATGTGGTGGTCAGTCTTTGGTAATACTTGATGCATACCAAGTAACCACAGGCAGAGGAAGAGCAGAACCTTCAAATGAGGGGTCCTGGCTTGTGAAAATGACTCAACTTTTGCGGGGGGTTGGGAAGTGAACTTGAAAGTGTGTAGCCCAGATGTCAATATTAAGATCCACTTGGCCTGACACGCTGTGGTCTCCAAGCTGCCTGTGGATGGAGCGGGGCCACACCCACAGCTGTAGCCAGCAGTGCTATTCAAAACTCCCCCAGGGCCAACCGCTGTGAAAAGAACAGTTTATTACACAAAATAAAACAAAATGTCAGTTCATCTTTACAGTTTCACGGTCTGCCTTGGAGGAGCAGAAAAGGAGTTTTATTTTTCACCCTCCTGTGCACTGAGCACCAACTCTATTGCCTTGGGGCCACTTTAGGGAAGATCTGGAATGTTCTCTGCTGTGCTGTGAAACTCACTGTCTGACCATAGACCTACCATTTTAACTTAACTGGCCATGCTGCTCTTTTGGGAAATGGGGAGAATGGAGTGCCCTGGATATGAAGCTAGATTTGAATAAAACACTTGATATATTATAATCATTTTATCTATCACTTCAAACAGAGACAACTGAGTTTAGGTCAATGTGGACTATGACATTAGTTTTAAGAAGCTCATTCAACTAGAATCCTAGTTTTCAAGCAGGCTTTAAAATAAAAAGATGTGTGTAAAAGACTGTAAAATTGGAACACTGAGGTAAATATTAAAATTTTTCTACACTACAACACAGACAAGAGACAATAAAAGTACATTATTGTCAAATGAAGCAAGAAACTACTGGTGAAAGATAAAAAGCTCTTTGCAGTGGTATTTAGCACACAGGTAGTTACTTACCGTGGAGAGGGAAATAATTCCCCTTGTCCCTTTATTATCTCTCAGGGCCAAACATATTGAAGTGGACTCTTAGAACCCATGGAAAAATGCACTTGTTCTGAACACAGGAGGATCCAGCCTGTGAGTGGGTACCAGAGTGTCTGTCTGGCACTCAAGCATCTGAAATAAACATGAACTAAGTGGATTAGCCAGATATTTTGTCTACACGATGCCATGCATTGAGCTGTTTCCCTTCTCTGCCAGCACTTGGTGTCATATAGATGAAACACTCAGATGGATTAATTGAGGGGTTCCCCCCTTTTTCATTCAGATACTAATGATATATGGAAACAGCTGAAGTATGTGGTTCAAAGTTCAGAGGTACAAAACAGGGAAGCAGGAGGACAAGAGAAATAAAGCAAGGACGAGGACGGCTATTCGTTTCTGGGGTGACACAGTGCTCTAAGTGCACATGGAAAGTAATCAAAAGGGAAAGAGGTCAGTAACGAAGTAGTAGAAGTAGATCTGAAGGAGATGGTTTCTCATGACCTTGACCTTCACGATCTAGAGGGGTATCCTGCCAGGACAACATTTATGAGTGGTTGGTGTGTGTGTGTGTGTATGTGTGTGTGTGTGTGTGTGTGTGTGTGTGTGTGTGTGTGATTGTTTTTTTTTAAGGTAAGGAGATCCTTGCTCTGCATTCAGGTCATGTGTTTACTGCCTTTTCTAAGCAGTGCTGTGCCTGTCAACTTTTCACTTCCCCTGGAATTTTACCTCCCCATTTCCCTCCCCATGCTGTTTCCCCGTCTGTAACACAAATGCCTTTTTTTATTTTTTGCTAGTTTAATTAGTGCATGAATTCATTTTGATTGATGAATTGATGTGGCTTATTGGCATGAAGACTCCCCTCCCCTCCCAGTGCTGTGTGTAATGGAAACGGCTTGTGCGGGCGACACCTGCTTTGATGCAGCAGCTTTTCTGTTTGATGCCGAAAGGCCAGCCCTTCAGCTGTGATTTCCAAGTCTCTGGGGAGATATTTTTTTTCTGGGTCCGTTGGTAGAATGGAGGAGGTTAGCGGTGCATGGGGGTTGGGGGTGTGTGAAAGTGGTGGCTGAGAAACAGCACAGCTAAGGATTTAATGTTTACATTTTATTTGTTTACTGATTTGGAAATAGTCATTGTTCACACCCTGGGCCCAGGGGGAAGGGGACCTTGACTCTCTGCCATTGGTAGTAAGGCATTGTGAATTAGTGCAGCGAGCTGAAAATTTCCAATGCCTCTTGCCAAAGAATTAAACTGAAATTAGCACACAGTTGGTAACAATTTGATTTCTGGTTTCACTTTAATCAGTGAGGACTAATGGTTAAAATTTTTATTTCTAATCTCACTTTAGCCTGACTAACAAAAGCTGTCACTTTCTTGCAAATTGTTAAATGAAGAGGGATTTATATGCTCTTTGAGAGAATAAAAGTTAAAGGGCTAAGGCCCACTTTTTAGACCATAAAATTTTCAAAGTCCCCCAGTGATCCCCCATGTAGGGCTCAGAGAGCTGACTGATGCTGGACTCAGTCATGTTACAGCAGGACAAGGGTGGTGGAAGGACTTGGGTACATTCTTAATGGCTTCAAAACTCCAGAAGAAATGCAAACTATGCCTGGGGAAAAATAATACTGCAGAACAGAGCAGGAAGTGGGATGGAATTGTGGATAGAGCATTGCTAGCTCAAACTTCTACCCTTTCTCCTTGTCCTGTTGCCACCTGAGCTAGTCCCTTTTGATGGCCTTCCCCTGGCCATTCATCTATGCAAAATTGTAGAAGTGGTAAATTCTTTCTCCACCTTCCAAGGACTGTTGGACAATTTTTCATTGACTCTTCCCTGGAGACCCTCTCTGAAGATCCTTTTCTTTGGGCACAACCCCACATTTGATTTTACCCTGCCTTTTCACCCTATTTCCTACTAATCCAAGTGTTGTCACAACCCAGATGCACTCATTTCCATCTCTGTTTTGATGCCTCATTTCCAGTTTGTCCCAGCATGCCACTGTGACACCCTGAGTTGGGAAGTCAAAACTCAAATGGGTGCAATTATTGGGATGTTGGGGGTCTTGGGAGGGTGCTCAGCATCACGGGAGAAGGGTCCAAGTGACTTTCAAAGTTCCTTCTACTCCCCCAATCTATGATCCTATATCCTCACCAGAAGGGGCAAATGACTTTCTCAACCCTTCCTTTAGTTTGGTGCCAACACAATATGAGTCTTTTCTCCATATTTTAATTCTTTCTCTGATATATACATTTCCTCAGCTACTGAGTCATTCGAAAGACATACTTATAGAATACCTCTTTTAACAACGAACTGGCAATAGAATGGATTCTCCAGTGTTCAGCTGTAAGACCCGTCAGTCCTTACAATTCTTTGTTTTTCACAGTCATATTTATTCTAATGTCCCACTTATCAAAACACGTCCACTCTCTGCTATTTGGGAGTTCTCTCTTCCCTCCAGTGAATGAGATAAGAATGAACTAGCCAAATGAAGGGTGGCATTAGGAAAACTTGAAACCCTGTGGGTCTAGCTTTGATCTTTACAGTGGTGACTTACATCTTTATCACAAGGCTTCCTGCTCAGTTAGGCTCTGTCCAGCATTGGCTCACAGAGCTCCTTGGGGCAGCCCATGCACATGCCCTCATACCTCAGAACTGCCATGGGTACCCTGCCAACTTTCAAGGTCATTCATGGTTCTTACCCTTACTTAGCACCCAGGCTGCCATTTGAGGGACTTGTCACAATCCTGTTTCATGCCCTGTTTTAGGAGAGTCCTCTGTGTCCCTAGATCAGGCCATGTCTACCTCATCCTAACCCTTGAGGCTCTATCCCAGCCACAGACAACCTAACTCACTTGTGCTACTATTCTTGGATTTAAGAACAATCTGGCTTTCTCCCCAGGAACAAGAAGAGCCCTTAATTCTTAGAGAAAAGGGCACAATCATTTTAACTCGTAGTGGGTGTGAATAGTGAGTAGTTGGGTAGACTAGTGAAATCCCTTTATTCTACTAAAATCTATTGATTATCTGTCAATTCATCTATCATTTAGGTCTATGTCTACATCTACATGTCTCTCTTAGTTTTTTTTTTTTTTTTTTCTTTCTTTTTTGCTACAGGGCTATAACTGCTGTTTGAAAGGTGCAGCTTTAGAACCCCTTTCTAACAATGCTAAGTACTGGGGGCTGGATTGCCTGGGGTAGTGGGTAGTAGAAACTTGACTACATGGCTTAATACCAAGTAGGCTAATTTTTCCTTGTGTAACAAGGAGCCCAACATAAGCAGTTTAGGGGTGGTGTCATTGCTCCATGTCATCACCCATGCTGTCTCTTTCTGTGTATGGAGCGTCCTTTTATCCATGTGATTGAAATTTGCTGCTCTCAGGCAGAAAAAAGAGAGATAGGCAAACCCTTCTCTTCATGAAGCCTTGTCTTTTGACTTAGGAACAGCAGTTTTCCCTGGGGACCTTGCCTGTATCTATGATCAGGACAGTGCCCTGTGGCCACCTCTGGTTATATAGGAACTGGGTAGGGGGTGTTCATTTCCCCAGCCCTTCCAGTGGAAGCAGAGGAAACACGGTGGGCATTCTACAGCACCTGTCAAAGTGCACAATGGGTCCTCTATTATTTAAAAAAAGGGTAACCTATAATTTGTGTCTGCATATGTAACTATGACTAAAGAGACAAATGCCTAGCCAGGCACTATAATTCCTATCATTTTTAAGTTTACAGATGATATTGAAGACTGACAGGTCAGAGCCGAGGCATAGTCTGAGAGTCTTCCAAGGAAGATGGTCACAGTGAAAATCTCCTTTGCAATGACAGGAGAATTAATGCCTCTAAGTTGCATTGAGTCTTATGTATTGCCTGGAGCCTTGCCATGGGGCTGGGGTAGGGTGTGTGTGTATTCTGGATCTGAGGCTGGATTAGAGAGGTGCCTAGGGGAGGAATAAAAGGTGAGTATTGATCACAGTGGCTTGTGGCCTGTGGCCCTGGCTGCACACTGGCATAACCTGGGAAACTGACTGCTGGGACTTAACCAAAGATTCTGATTTCATTGGTTTGGGGTGTGATCTGCAGATCAGGGTATTCAAAGCATTGGTACTGTCCAGCATTGGCTCACAGAGCCAATCTTACCACTGTTAAGATTCCTAATGCACAGCCAGCCGGGGTTGAAGTCCCTGAACTAGATTTTTCTGAAATGATCATCACACCCCACCTTCCTTAGCATTGTGCTTACTCAGTAGAACCTTGGCCTGATGCCATGCAGACACTGGAGGCTGGGCTTGTCTGCAGGAAGCTGTGGTTGAGTCTGTCACAGGGATACTCCTGGGCATCTCTGTATCCTCTTCATGAGAATCTATGGGGATATGTTTCCAGCTCTGTCCCAGGAAGTGTGGTTCTCCTCAGTGTTTGGTTTGTTTTTTGCTTTGTGACATGCTGAGCCTTATAAATGACTGTTTCCCTTTTTGTTGGGGCTGTCAGGAAGCCTAGGAGCAAGGCCACATCACCACCTGGGCCGTTGTCCTCTCTCTTACTATCACTCTTGGAAAGAATACATTTTGATCCAAATTTTAAAGAATGCTCTCCTGCTTGTACTTCTGTAAAACACCTCCAATCCTTTATAGAATGAATCAGAGGATTAAAATCAATACATACATTTTAAAATATAATAAAAATCCATAAAAGACCTAAATTCTTACCATTACCCAAACATAATTCCTCTTTCATCTTATGATTTGCAGTTTCACCACAGATGAATTTTTTAAAATTTGATTTCTTTTTCTCTTCAAGATTGTCCTTGAAATTTATTTTAACCTGGTTTCTTTCTGTGTAAAAGTGTCCTGTGGAGACATGAGTGGTAATAACCCAAAGAGTAATTTGTTTCTGGGTTTCTACCCTCAAGGGATGACCTCTGTTCTTCATGCTTTGATTTTGGAATCTACAGACATTAAAATTTTGGCAATTAGAATCCAATAGAGTTATTCAGCAGACAGTGTAATAGGCATTAGTAGAAAATGGTTATGTTTGTAATTTTACCTCTCATGGTTCCTTCCTGGGTTTATCCTTTGAAAGAGCTGCTTTTGTGTGTGTATGTATGTGATTGTATGTCTGTGAATATGTATGAGTGAGTGAATTTTGTTTTGCTCTGTGGCATTGAGGATTGAACCCAGGCCCAGTACATGCTGGGCAAGTACTCTACCACTGAGCCATGCCTCAACCCTAAGGAGCTATTTTTAATTGAAAGAAAAGCAGCTGTTCTAGCAGTTCTGAGTCAAAGAACCAGAAAGTGGCCCTCATTTGATTTCATTTTATTTCACAAAGACAGCACTTAAGCTTTGATTTTCACTGTTGTCCAGGATCAGTTATTTGTTTACCAGACATGCTTTAGATAGCTACAACCCATTTGTAAGTCACTTATTTTGTACATTATGGGCTAATGTCTGGTAAAGTGTTTCTAAGTTGCCTATTGTCATAAAAGTTAAGAACTCTGATAGAGATATTAGGAATCATAATGATACAATATTTATGAGGCAAACTACCAGGTAATATCTTGTGATGGAGAAATAGCTAGAAAGCACTTTCAAAATAAGTCTGCTCTTAGCCAGTCATTGTAACCCCCGTAGAGTTAGAAATAAGCCAGATGTCCAGGATTAGTTTCTAAGTACTTGCTGTGTCTTTGGGCAATACACTTCACCATTCTGGATTCCCACTCCAAGGAAGACAGTTAAAATGACATGGGTATCTTAAAATTTAACTAAGGAGGCAGAGTACTGAGCTCATTATTTAGTATTCTGAGTTTAAAAAGATAATTGACATCAGATGCTAGATTCCTCTGCTATTTACTGGGGAGCAAATATGAAATTTGAAGGGAAGGCAGTCTTCTCTTCATCTCTCACTAATTTTTGAAGGTAGAGGCAAGTAAGGAAGGACTGGTCTAGATGGAAGGGAGGCATGGATTCCATATTTTTCCCTCTTCACTTCCCCACCTCTTAGCTTCTACCATTTGTGTGTATCTTTTGAGGAATCAAGGGGTAGAAAATTTGGTTCCCATATTTCATCATGGAAGACTCTGCAGAGAAGAAATATACAATAGTGAACTTTGATTTCAAAGTGTATAGCATTATTCCATTACACTATGAAAACTGTAGAGTCTCCAAATTATAGCATTAACCATAACCTTTGTGTAAATTAGGGTCCTAGCTCTTAAGGTAAGGATTGTTTCTTACAGAATTTTGCCCACCCCTGCTGACTCCTCTGGTAAGCAGCAAATGTTGTTCCAGTGCTGCTGTTTCCTGTTGTCTGGAAGTTCTCCCAGGAGGAAAAATGGCAATCGTTATGCCGAAGTTATTGCTTTTTTAAGTGACACTAGTAAAATGTTTTTCAGTATAATCAAACTAAGAAGGCAAAGGGACCCTTTGTATTCAGAGATCATTCCCAGTTCCAAATAATTTTTTTTATCACAATGTGATGTCCCAGTAATAATTTGGTAGCAAAATTTCATTGAGATCTTTCCATTACTGTTCTTTTCCAATATGGAACAGGGAAATGCAGGGAAACTTCAGCTCAAGGAAAATAAATGCTTCTGCTCAGACTCCACCTTCCTGCTTCCCACTGCCCAGCACTGCAGTCATGTGGGGTTTATATGTTAAAGGACCCTTGAGACTTAGGGTCTCATTGAGCTTTCCTAGCTCAGCAAATCTGTGGCGACACCTCCTCCCACCTGACTGCATTTCCTCTTTCTGCTGGTTTAATTCTGTTATGGAGCACATGCTCCATGTCAGAACTCTAGGACCTGGACAACCCAACCCTACTTCTGGACACATAGAGACTGGAGAACAAATGGCAGACACCCTCTGGAGATCAACTAGAAGCCCACGACTTGTCTAGCATCGTTAAAAAGCCTTCTGTGTAAGGTGTGAAGCTTGGAGTGTGCTCTGGAAGAAGTGGAGCAGGTGAATCCATTACTAGAGGAGGGAAACTTACACCACAACTGAAGAGGTCAAATGATTTCTCTTAAGCAGGTATTTGAACAGGGTCCTGCCTGGAGACCTTTGATGGGAACCATCATTGTAGTAGCCAATGGTCGTAGCTTGAAATCCATAGTCCCTTTGATTTAACTTGAATACCTTGTTGATTTTTAGGTGTGAAGAAATCTCCCTTTCAGTGAACAACCTAGTGATCCCAGTCACCAATGTCTCCGGACCATCTAAACCTACTGCTTCAGCACCACACCATAGTAATTGTGAACATGAGCTCAGAGCCAAAGAGTCATGATTGGCAAACTCAGAACTGGGAGATGGGGTCAAGCTATGTGCCTTTACAGTGAAGACTTGCTCCCCAAAGAAAGACTGGCATCCCAGAGAGGAGGGGGTACCAGTTGAAGGGTAAGTTAGACCTGGGCTCAAATTCCAGCAAACTTGAGCATATTATGTGGTCTCTGTATACTTAAGCAAATAAATAGGGCCAAATAATACTTTTTTCTATATATTCTTAAGAGGACTCAAAGAAATTGAATTGTAAAAATGTACCTAAAGTATGCAGGACATAGTGAGCCCTCAACCAAAACACATCTTTTCTCCCTCTTCAAATGAAACATTCTCTAAGGTTCTTTGGACTTGGTTACCCTTTTCAGCATTCCCTTAGCCATTGAGGTTTCCTCTTCCAACTCCAGCTTTGAATCTGCTTTCTCCACCCCTGGGAATATAACTCTTTTTTTGGTATGTGTTTATTGTTGTGGTTATGGTTATTATTAATTTTCCATCAAAAGAAAGTGTATCCTTAATCAGTTTCTGCATCTCATCGAACACATTTCCAAATCAAAGCCTTGAAATGCACAACGTGGCTGGCTGGTGAAGCATGCTTTTTAGTTTAGTTTGCGTAGCTCATGCAAAAATGTTCCCCATGACCTGCCTCTCTAATAATTCTTGAGGGTTGAACTTATGCTCAGATAGTTACATCTGGTTCTAGAGTTAACAAATGGGTCAGAAGGAAAAGGAGGAGTGAAAAAAAACCATCCAGCCCCCACTGCCTTCCCCTCTGATTTTTTTCCCCCTCTCTCAGTGTGAAGTCATTTGCTTTTTTTTCTAGCCCATACCAAGTCTTTAGAAGTTGAGCCAGGCAGATGGTGAGGTTATAGCTTGGGCAAAATGTGTTCTAATGTTATCAGCTTTAAAGGAGCACATGGAGCAGAGAGGAAAGATGGTTTGTGGTATTTTTGTTTATTAAATTTGATGGTTGGATTATGACATTTATATTTATTAAATGTATAGAATCTCATCCATCATGGTTGACAGTCAGAACATGTCCTGTGTGGTTGGCATAGCTGTCTCTTCCTGCAAAGAGATCTAACATTTATTCTTATTTGGAAGACTAAGAAGAGGTGGAGAATAAAGGAGATCCACCCTTCAATGCCACTACCCTGGGGAAATGGGAGTATGAGATAAGTGTTATTGTGTTTGATTCTGTCATGTTAAGCGGTGTTTTCCTTGTTCAGGTTCTGAGTCAGTTTAATGATGCTGTGGATGGAATACGCCATGGGAGCAGCAGGGCCTGTGAACCCAGCATAGAAAGAGGGCTCTCAGCTTTGCCCCATTAAAACCCTGGCATTGGCTCTCATTGAAATAATGTCATGATAGCTTTGTCTAGTGGCTCAGACACTTCAGCAGTTAGGCATCTGCCTTCTGCTCTGTGTTTTATTACCTACCAGATGTGGGCCTCTTGGATAGCTTACCAGAGCACCAGGTGAACTGGTAAAAGGACATCACTCCAACTGCCTTCTAAATGGCTCCCAGGTCACTCAAGCTTTGTTTATGTGTAAGGGGAGAAAAGAGCTGGCAGGACTTAGGGACAAGAAGGTCTTGCCACCAGTTAAGTTTCTCCATTGGTGTTTAGGTGCAAGAAGTGGTGTGCTTGCTTAAGGGTTATGGATCTTTTCCAGAGTATGACCTTAAGATGTTTTTACAACCAATGTGCAAATGAATTAGACACACGGGTTCAATCTCTCCAAAAGTAAAGGTGTATTTAGATTTGCGCAAACCGAGTCCATTTGAAAGTCTGTCAACCCATTATACTCCCTGTATAAACTAGAAACATTCAAATTATAAGTAGGCAAGATATGAACCTGGAGGTGAGACTCAGTCATTTTTCTCCCCCACCCTTTCTCTGCCCCTCCTTTTGAGACCACTGTTGGGTTCAACATCAATCGTTAGTGTCCCTGTTGACATTTTCTGAAGCAGTAGCTCACGTGCACTTGCTATGTCTAAGAAAGATTTCAAGCAGAGTCAAACATATACAGAGGCTTCACACAAAATCAGATTACCAGGCATTTCCTTTCCTTAGCTTTACTTAGGACCTTAGAAGTAACTTACAAGAGTACCATGTACTAATCTCATTCATTTTTAAATATGAAGAATAATTATTCATAAGTATTAGAAGTCATCAGTTGAGCATCTTTTGTGTATAGCACTAGTCTAGGTATTATGAGGGCTATTAAACAAAGGTAAATAGCAGCTATCTCTGGAGTTTCAACAAAACACACCAAAAGCCAGACCTCTAGGAAGAGGTGCTATTTCCTGCTAGATAGTGTGTATACATCTGATTACATAAATGGACCGTAAACATTTCCAGGGGAGGGAGAGAGTGCAGGTCCTGGGCATTACGGAGGCAAAGGTCACAAGTGCATTCCTCACATGGCCTGTTGGCTCTGCTCCAGTGCTGGTCACAGGCAGCCCTTGTTGCCCAGACACCCACCCTGACTATTCTGCAGTTCCCAGGAGCAGAGATGGGGCTCCTTGATGGCAGGGCAGTGGGTGAGTGGGGAATACTATAAGGCTACTCTGTCTTTTTTTCTTGAATAATGAAAGGCATTATATTTTAATTGTACTTAAACTACATTTAATATAATTCCCATCTGCTGTTAGAATGGAGTGAATGTTTGAGAGCATATACTGTTTTAGCATATACAGATATTTCTCAAACATATATGTTTGTTTAAAATACACACACACACATTCTCATTTGCTTTTCATAACAATTCTCTAAGGTATGGACTTAGTATCACCATTTAACTGCTTAAAAGTCTGAAGATCAGAGTTTGGTATGTAGGTATTTAATAAATACATGTTGAATGAATAAACACATATAACTTGGATCTAAGACCCTGCTTTTTCTCATGGTCATAAAGCAAGTAAGAGGCAATGGCAGGACTCAGACCCAGTTCTTGTGACTTCATTGACAGTGCACAAAAGGGCCAGCACTATTAGGTCTCTTCACTGTCCTATTTTCAGATAGGTATGGCTCAGGACAGAGAAGCATTGGAGAAAAATGTCTCCATCTTTCCAACTAAGTGTTCTATTGGAGATGAAGCCAGGACTGTGGATCTCCTAGTGTTCCCTTCTTCCATCAACCTTGGCTATGGAACAAGGACCAGGAGAATATTGGGCTGGGAGTGGGTCTGTCCCTGTGGAAGGATTTGTAGTCAGTGCAAGTGGACGGAGGGTGCAGCGTGGATGTGGAGGGAAGCACTGTGGATCCAGAAAGAGACCAAAGATTGCATTGCAATCTTTGATCTGTTTGCCTCTTGCCATCCCTTGACTCCTGAGAAACAGATTTCCAGGTTCTGCAGGTTGAGATATACCAATTCCACACCCAAGAGGGAACTGCTATTTTATTGCCCCAATTAACTGCTTTATTTGTTTATAAATTCTTCCCTTTTCTGTTTTACGACGCAGTTGTGGTGTGTTTAATGGAAGTGCAAGATTAAGACTGGCAAGCTGACTGCATGTTACTTTTATAAAGCTTATAAATGGTTTGGATCCAGAATGTTTGTGGTCTTTTCCAAAAATATTTGGTTTTTCTAAAAAGCAACAGCTGTTGGAAAATGGATGGAAAGTTTTTTGCTTTTTGTTTTTTCTCCCCCAGAGGAGAAGAGCCATCAGCTTTTACTATAGTGTGTGTAGCGTTTTATTTAATGCTTTTATTTCTTTGGGGAACTTGCCTGTTTGATAACAGATGAAAGAACAGGGATGTAGTAAAATATAAAACTCATGATGTTAAAAGTCAGGAAACTGGATATTAATTTTAAAAGTCACACAAGAAAATCAAGAATCTCTTTCCAAAAATACCTCTTGCTGAATGAAATTCTTTTGCTTCTGTGAGAACAGGTATAAATTTAAAAACTTCAGTTTTTACAAATATTTCTATAGTGTTTTGCAGTTTATGGAACACACGTTTTTAAAATCTGGATTTTACTACAATTCTAAGAAGTGGCTTGAGGACAATGATTTTCCTTGTTATAATGATTCAAGTAAGGCTAGGAGGGATGCAGAGACTCGTGGGGAGTCACAGCTCAGCAATGGCAGAGCTGGGATTAGAACAGAAATTTGCAATGAGTAGCTCAGGGCTTTCTGCAATAACAAACTGTCTAATCATTGAATGGTGCCATTTTCAAATGGATAACAGACACGGTGATCTGGCCAAGTTACTGTCCCTGACCTTGTGGAATGCTGTTGCCATAGCTATAAACCCTTCACTGATCTGCCAGTTAATGTCTTCATGGAAGCATCAATGACTGAGCATGCTCATATGCTCAAACCCTGGCTACTGGGGTGGGATCAGAGAAGTGCCCTCTGCCTGAGCTGTCTGCTGGAGGCAGGGCACTGTGTCCCACCAATACCATGTATGCTGCCCCCAGGCAGGAGAGAAGGTTGGATGCTGGAGAGACCAAAATGCAGTGAAGGTGTATTTGCCCAAGGGAGTGGTTAGAGGCTCAACAGAACCTAACAGACTAAAGTGAGGGGTGACTCTCCTCCCACCCCACTTCCCTACCTGCCTTCCTTTCTACCTTCTTTCTCTCCCCGCCAATAATCCCAGCAGCTCAGGAGACTGAGGCAGGAGGATTGCAAGTTCAAAGCCACCCTAAGCAGTTTAGTGAGGCCCTAAGCAACTTAGAGAGACCCTGTCTCAAAATAAAAAATAAAAAGGGCTGGGGATGTGGCTCAGTGGTAAAGCACCCCTGGATTCAATCCCTGGTACCAAAACAAAAACAAAAACAAAAACCCAAACAACAACAACCACAACAAAAGACCCCACCAAAATATCTACTCAAAAGATTTGGGCACAAAAACTAAAGGAAGGAGTTTTCAACTTTAGCTAATAGAAGAATCACCTGGGAGCTTAATAAACAAGCACACCTTAAGGTCCAAGCCCTGAGATTTTGATTTTATAAATGCCTTCAGCACTTGTCAAAAGTAGGGTGGGGGTTTCCTAAACTGAAACAGCCTGAGTAGTATTGAAATAACACTCTGTAGTTTTATTTTTTCCCTAAAATAGAGGGTCTCTTTATATCACAGAATGTCCATTGCATTGCTTTTTTTTTTTTTTTTAAACAAAAGAAAGACAACAAAACTGGGCTAGTGTCTTAAAGATGGTCAGCTCTGGTTTTGGTGAATTGCTACAACAGTGAGTTTGGAGTGGGAGTCAGGGATCTGAAGTCTTAATAAGCCCTTATGTGGCTTTGTTGCCTGTGGCCTGCAGATCCACTTCAAGAACCTTGGCCTAAGGAATGGGAGGGTTAACATAAAGTTAATTGGCCCAATTGATGGCCAGCAACTCCTAATCCACTCAGGGTGGCTCCTTCTATACTCCACTGAATGGGCTTCATCTTGCCAGGTCCTAGCTGTGTCTATCTCCAGCTTGCTGCTGAGCCTCTGCAGGACAGTGACCCTCATGACCATCAGCTGATTCTGCTCTTGATTTGGCTTCCAGTGACTGGCAGCAGTGGTCTTCAATGCGTAGGGAAATGATTAGATATACTGTGTTCCCGTGAAAGAACTGGACCAGAGTTGGAAGTTCAGTCCGTAAGTTAATGTGTGAAGCCTGTCCTCCACTCCCTGGGTGAAGGGGAAAAGGTTGGTGCGAAAAAGAGGAAAAGGGAGAAAAAAGAGTAAGACAATGACTCTCTATCTTTTTTTTTTTTTAACTTTATGATTTATAGAGAACTTTCTGTCCTTTAAAATCTTCTAGAAAAAGATGCATGTGAGATAAAGGGACTGGGGTAAAAGAGGGTGACTTGAGGATCGACGAGGGAGTGCTGAGGCCATGTGAGGTGAGGAAGCATGACTGAGCTTACTCAAAGTGATGTCCCCGTCACGAGGAGCATCAGAGCAGGGCGAGATGGGACACGGCCCTGCGACTCGTTAGAGAAGAAGCATCACCAAATCAGATGATGGCAGACATTGAAGGTACATTAGAATTTTAAGTCCTAAACTGTTTGGTATGGAACAATTTTATATTTTACAGTTTTTATTATCATAGAAAGTAAGAACCCACAACTGGATGATCTATTCAAGTGACCTGTGTCCCCACCCTCTGCTCCCTACCTACCTGACACCCCTGCACCTTCCAACCCTGGTGTCTCTGGAACTCTTTGAGTGGTTCTGGTATGAAGGAGGGGGCAGTGCACCAGGGTCCCAGACCTGGGTCTATCGTCTGGGCTTGACTGCCAACCTGCAGTGTGACCTAGGAAGAGTAAGTCACTTCCCCACTTTGGGTTTTTAGTTTCCTCACCTGTAAAAAGAAGTGGTTGAAATAACAATCGCTTTATCCTTCCACATCTAATACTGTGAATTCTCTTAATTTATTCAGGGTGTTTTCTAAAGAAGTTGCTGATCTTTGCATGAAAGACAAAATTAAAGGTCACTACTTAGAGCACATGGAATTTTTATTAAACTCAAGGAGGATTTTCCTGACAATAACTAGACTAGTGGCTTTGTTCTATCAGACTGCCATAACCAAGTACCACAGACTGAGTGGCATTTTCTCACAGTTCTGGAGGCTGGAAGTCTGAGATCAAAGCGTAGGCAGGATTGTTTTCTCCTGAGGCTCCTCTCCTTGACATAGATGGCTGCCTTCTCCCTGTGTCTTCAGATGGTCTTCCCTCTGTACCTGTCTGTGTCCCCATCTTCCCTTCATGTAAGGACACTGGTCATATTAGATTAGGGCCACCCTATGGCCTCAGTAAGTTTAATTACATCTTTAAAGAACTTGTCTCCTAATATGTCACTTCCTGAGTTACTGGGGATTAGAACATCAACATACGAATTCGGAGGGGACACAGTTCAGCCCACAACAGTCTCTAGGCCATGGAATCTTTAGGGATTATTGGGATTATGGGAAACATCTAATACCTCAGTTGGCTTGACTGAAGCCCCACATAGGATGAGTGAAGAGGACAATTAGGTGAACTCTCCAAGACCTGGCCAATTCTAGGAATTTGTGATCACATGTAAAGTTCCCCCAACCCAACTCCTAACCACCAGGAGCATGAATAAAGAAGAGGAGCCAAGACCAATCCTGCAGGAAAATAAAATAAAACGGCAAATGATTTGTACTCTAGGGAAAGCAGAGCTGGTAAAGAACTTTGAAGCATTTTCATTTGGGGCCGTTCCAGTACATCATAAGGGCAGGGGACTTTGCTTGATCTGAGCCAGTAGGTGAACTTGTAGAGACAATGGAGTCTATTTCACATAAATCCCACTTTTAGCAAATGCAGAAGCAGGGTCCTGCTGAGGACAAAGGAAAAATTCATGATGCAATTCCACATATCCTCTTGGGTGTCTTTTTATAGCTAGCAAGGAAAGAAGAATCCCTTTCCCACATCACTGTGAAAGAGTACTTACAAATTACTCTTGCTTATTGTTTGGACAGTAAAAGCAAGTAATGAGTCTCACACCACATATCTCTGCTTTTTATTGCCCCAGTAACCTCTCTCTCTCCTCAGGTATATTCTCAGCAGTGCAGAGCCCTGGAAAAAGAATCCTGCTCAGGCCCACCCCAGGCCACACCTCCCGGTGGCTTCTTTCCACCCACTGGCCACTCTTGCCAATAGAATGTTTGACCGGACTCTTCAGGTCAACCCGCCATTTCCAGAATATTACACAGCTTCCTCCAGGAACATTCCCCCCTCAGAAAAGTGTTTTTCTTTAGTAACTAAAACAGCTTTAAACACCACGTGCGTGCGCACACACACACACACACACACACACACACACACACACACACACCAACAGAAGGAATTGTTCACTGGGTCACCTTGGACATTCACTTATTTGTGTGCATTGGCTTTTCTGGGACCACCTTTCAACCTGACTCCCAGCTCACTCCACTGAGGAGTCACAGGCTCTGTACTTGTTTTCTCTCACTTCTGTAACAATCTACCAAAATTTAGTGACTTAAATAATACAATATTATTCTCCCACCGTTCTGGAGGTTAGAGGTGCAATGTGGTTTCACTGGGCTAAAATCCAAGTGTGGGTGGGTGAGGGGAGGATCCAGGGCCTCCCGGCTCCTGGAAGCAGCCCGGGTTTCTTGGCTTTCACCCATCCTTTCCTTCTCTGACTGATTTCCTCCCCACAGTTAAGGACCTCTGAGAAGATTGGGCCCACCTGGTCAGTCCAGGCCTCTTCCAGTCTAGAAGTCCTTAATCTTCATGACATCTGCAAAGTCTCTTTTGTCACGTAAGGCAACATATTCGTGGGTCCTGGGGATTAGAACATGGACATCTTCTGAGTCATTATTCTGCTTATCAAAGACTCTATAATTTACATGCATTTTTGCTTTGTGTGCAAAACTATGGAAAGGGATGCACTTTCTGGTGGATTTTTGTTTATTTATAGCATCAGTTTTACTACAATAAATTTGTGAGAAATAAATTTATGAAGAATCATCTCTGATATCCCAGAAACATGGGAGGAAGGACAAAGAGCACGGCAGAGGGAAACATCTCAGGTAAGCAGGTCTCTGATGTCTCTTCAAGGTGGGGTGACAGGGCCCCCTCTTCCAGGCAGCTCCAGATGCCCTCATGACTGGAATCTGTGTGGGGAAGGCCACACAAGTTGTGCACCTCCCTGATACAATTTTTTCATGCAAGTGACGTCGCGTAGGATCAGCCTTTCTGAAGAGTCAGAGTAGCTAATTAGCATGAGTTAATCATTCTATGGTGTATAGATTTCTTTCAAGATCATCGTACCACATAAAGGTATACAGTTATGATTTGTCAATTGAAGTTACATTAATAAACATGCATGTAAAATAAAATAAAATTCTGGACCACCCTGCCCCCTTGGTTTTGCTGGTGTCTCAGCTGTCCACTTGCATCAGAGTCACTTTATTTCTGAATCCAGGGCCTGTCTTTGGGGATGGTGTGCAACAATGTATTTGGAGGACACAGGCAATCATCCTCCTAGTCACCCTCTTCTAATCCTTGCTGTTGTTACAGGTACGGGTGGGGTTCCACCCTGGGGTTGCTCAGTGGAGGGGGAGCTTTCTTCTGACAACATACCCCGGGAGGAATTGCTGCTCTCTGCCACCGACCAGTGGTTGTTCATCCAAGGACTGGGTGGGGTGGAGTGAGGCAGGGGGACATGCTGGGGGTTATGCTGGGAGTGGAGGTCCTTGCTTTCGAGCTGTAGAGGGGAATGGCAGGCAGGCTGGCTCTTCTGCTGCCCTTCTGCCCTAACTGCTTGTCCTTCTCAGGTAGTTGATGATCAGGAGCAAGAATGAGAAGGAGCAAAGTGCTCATGGGCATTCCTTTTGCAGTGGAGAGTAAAGCTGGAAGGATCTGATGGGGACTGGCAAGGCTCAATCCCTGGATTTGCAGACATAATTTGCCCTATGCAGCCTGCTCCCTGTTTGTCTGGTGCTGGAGCATCACATATGTAGCCACTGCCTCACCAAATTTTCTGGTTTTCAAAGATACCCAGGCATTGCTGTGCAGTAACTGAAGCTAAACATGACCCTTGTTATTGAGAGGTCCAAGTGATTGGGGAGTTGCTCACTAGAATGGCTCAATGAATCTTCCGCACCATGGCTCAGCTACGGGTGTCTCAGGCTCTGGTCTACTGAGGGCCTCTGTGTGGGGTCAACATTCAGTAAATGACTGATGATGATTCCCACTTTGGCAAAAACGGGAGTGGGAATGTCAAACCTTGTGATCAGGACCTGCTCCTTCAGCTTCACATAGATGGTTCCACAAAATGGGAGGCACCCCATGATTATGAAGTACAGGGGGCACTCAGGCTCCAGAGGTCCACCACAGGGCCATCATATTCTTCCTGCCAACAGAGCTCTGGGGTGTGGTACCGGAGAGTGCCACAGATGGTGTCCAGCTTCTGCCCAGCTGTGAACCTGCCACCCAGGCTGAAGTTACAGAGTCTAACATTCCCACTGGCACTCACCAGGATGTTCTCCAGTTTCAAATCTCCAATGCCCTTTTTGTGGCAGTAGTGCATAGCGTATGCAATCTGCCTGAACACTCTCCAGCCCTCCTCTTCCTGTTTGCCAATGGCCTGTGGGATGTGGTGCAGTAGATGTCCCCACCTGGATGCTCTATCATGAGGTAGATGTTTCTTATGGTTTCAATAATATGAAACAATTGAATCACATTTGAGTTTTCCACAGCCTTCATTATATCCACTTTGGAGAGCTTTATTCTGACATCCATTTTGGATATAATGAAGGGTAAGTTCTATTCTACTTTTTCAGGACTTTCACAGTCACCTCTGTCCCTGTGAATGTTGGGCCAGTTTCACCTGATCAAAGCTGCCCTTCCTGATGAACCTCAGAACCCAATAAAGGCACATGAGGTCATTTTCAAAGGAGGAGGTGGCTGAGAGGCCCTGTCACATCTCATAACCTCATGACTCTGACTACTTTCACTGCATACCCTAAGCCACACCAACTAAGGATGCTCGTTAAGAAAAACACAAAATCAAAACAAAACAAAGAAAAAACAGAAAAAAGGGAAAAGAAAGCCCAAATCAAAAAACCAATATCAAAATGCCATAACCAGAACCACTAAACCACCAAATGAGCTGACTGTGAGTCTGATGGATCACCATCAAGAACATCCTGGGTCTTATATAGGTGGTATTTGAAATTTCCTCTCAATGGCTCTTTGTGAGATCAGAACAACAAATGGTCCAGTCACATCTGGATAGAACCTACAGTGAACCTACAGTGATTTTTGAGCTCCAGGACCTTTCCTACTTTAATAAGACTAAGAAAAGACTGCAGAAGCTTTTTGCTTTAGTGGGTTATAGAGGATCATATTTACTTGTTTAGAAATTAAAACCTATAAGATGCTTCAATGGCCTTTTCATTTTGAGTTCAAAAATCTGTAATCACTTTTGGGTTTTAAAGTCCTCATTCATATCTATACTCAAGGCACTCAATTCCTTTTCCTTTCAACACAAAGGAAAAGGATGTCAAAGGATGGTAGCACTTCTGGCACATCATGATACTATAGCAAAGTTCTCTGTTCCTTAAGACACCACAGGCCTTGTTATTTGCTTCTATGGGGTTGAGTGAAAGGGAAATTTTGTCATAATTTCCCCAGAAGTTCCTGCTAAGATTGTAGTGTGGAGGTATATTCAAAATGATGAAGGACAAACCTGTCAGCCAAGAATCCTATGGCCAGCAAAAGTATTTTTCCCATGGAGAGAGAAATGGAGGCGTTCCCAGATGCCTTTGTCAATTCATGCGACTGCATCAAAATACCTTAGGGTAGGTAATTTTTAACAGCAGAAATAGCTTTCTCCTAGTCCTGAAGTCTGACAAGTTCAAAGTGAAGGTGTAGGAGATTCAGTGTTGGAGAGGGCTCACTATCTCCTAATATGGTACCTTGTTGCCATGCCCTCACATTGCAGAAAGGGCAAACATATTGAACTCGCTCTCTCAAGTCCTTTCCATTCTGTCTTTCATTCTTTCCTTTGTGGTGCTATTGCAATCAGTCATCATGAATGCTAGGCAAGCACTCTACCACTGAGCTATATCTCCAACCCTTTTATTTTACTTTATTTTGACAAAAGGTCTAAGTTGTCTAGGTTGGCCTTGAACTTGTAATTCTCTAGCTCAACCTCCCAAGTAGCAAGGGTTATAGGCATGTACCACCATGCCTGGTATAATAAATGTATGTTTGTGTGTGTGTGTGTGTGTGTGTGTGTGTGTGTGTGTGTATGTGTGAGAGAGAGAGAGAGAGAGAGAGAGGGAGAGAGAGAGAGAGAGAGAGAGAGAGAGAGAGATGCTCCCACCACCCCACTGAAGAGGGGTAAGAGACCTCTCTGATTTTGGATGACCCCTCTAGCCCATGGCCCTCTCTTTTGGTGGTTTATCCTGGTCAGCCTTTCTCTGTGGGGTTCATTCAATTAGGTAGGCAGATCTTGAGCAGCATCCTTATAAGATGTGTCTAACCCCACTATTTCCTGGGGAACCATCCACATGGCTCATGAAATTTCATATATCTGGATCTGTCTGCCGTTTGTAGACAAATGGAGCAGCATCAAGTGGTTTCTTTCCCTCTCACTTTTTCAGTTTGATATTCTCCCAAGAATTCCCTAATGCTGTGGAGCAGCCCAACACTTATATCCAGTCAGAGAGGAAACGGGCAGCCTTCATCTGGCAAGTGTCATCAGTTCATGTGAGTGACTTTCTTGGGACTCCCGACTTTGCTTAAGGGGGAAGGAAAGAACCCACAGGTCAGAAGGGAAGATACCACAGTACTGGGTACTCCAGTGGCATATCTCCTCCTGAGGAGTCTACAGCCTTCTCTTGATAGTCTGAAAAGACCAGTTAGGCCATCTACTAGCTCTTTGCTTCTCATCACTTAAAATTTTGAGACTTAAAAATTCCGAGACGACAGGAAAATTCCTTTCACATCTTGTTGCATATTTATTATACTGCATTTCAAAACCATATGTAATTTATCAAATCTGTGATTTCATAGACATTGTTTAAGATTACAGTGAATACAAAAAAAATAGGTGGTTTAAAGAAAAAGTAAATGAATAGTAGAATAAGTGGCTCATGGAGATGGAAAAAGCATCAAAGAGATACTCAGGCCTTATGTCAGAGTTGAGCAGGGCTAAGGTGGCACTTTCTCCCCTTTCCTGTCCAGCTGTGACAAACAATGCTTATTCGGGACTAAAGACTGCTTTTTACTCCATTGTAGTTAGCCCATGATGGAACATTTCCTGTAGTTAACCCACAATGGGAAATTTCCCTCTTTAGCTTCACAGTTAAATCTCTCCAAGATTTTCACAAGTAAAATGAAGCTAATTTCTAAGTTATAGGAGAGCTATTTATTTACCCTATTGGGGTGAGGAATTACCTTAAAATCTAAGGTAAGTGCTAAATAAGATGGTGATAATACATGATTATAAAGACCTCTGTAATTGACCTGTAGTTTATAAAGAGATTGACAGAAATGGTCTCTATTTTTTTTTTTTCTTGATAAATTCAGGTAGGAGAAAGCAAATATTATGGTCTGAAAATGTGTGAACTGTCCCCCTACCATTTGTATACTGAAATCCTAACCCCCAAGTGACTGTATTAGGATATAGAACTCTTCATGAGGCAGAACTCTCATGAATGGGTCTAGTGTCCCTGTAACACAGGCCCAAGGAGGTATGTCTGCTCCTTTTACCATGAGGTAACATAGTAAAAAGGAGCCACCTATGACTTGGAAAGCAGACCCTGACTAGATGCTGAATCTGGCAGTACTTTATCTTAGACTTCCCAGCCTCCAGAACTATTAGCAATAAATTTATGTTGTTTAAAAGCTAGCTAATCTATGATATTTTGTTCTAGAAGCCCAAATGGACTGAGACAGTAATGAATTAAAAGTAGCAAGATAGTATTTCAAAATGTGATTTCCATAAATAGAGGTTTTATAGGTTAAAAAAAAAAGCCATAAATCTAGAATAAAAAATTCCAACTTTTTAGCTTCAGATAGTGTGATCTTGGAAAAGTTCTTTGGCCTCCCTGAGCCCATATTTGTAGAATTGTCCCCAAGAACCATACTGGTCCAAGCAAGGATCAAATAAAATACTATTTAAAAAACAGAGAAAAATCTAAAGGGGCTAGGGGAGTGCTTCATCAGTCAACAGATGCTAGCTACTGACTTCATCATTTTTCATGGCAGTATAATTTACACGCAGTAAATTAAGGTAAAATCCATTGTGCTCGACACTCTATACTGTAGTCATGTATCTGACATCACGATGATGTTATAAAACATTTCCAGCACCCCAAGGGTTCTATTGTATACCATCCCAATCAATCCCATCCCATACTCCTGCTTTCGCTTTCTGTTGATTTTTATATAAATGAAATCAGTGTAGTATGTAGACTTTTATTTCTGGCTTCTCTTACTTGGCATAACACCTCTGGTATTCATCCATTATGTGACACGTTTGTAAGTACTCCACTGTGGACATATAAAATTTTATTTATCCAAAGATGGGCATTTGTGTAGTTTCCAGTTTCAGGCAATTTTAAACAAATTACTATAATCATCTGAACACAAGTCTGTGTACGATATGTGTTTTCACTTTTATTGGGTAAATACCTAAAAGTGGGACTGGTGAATTGTATTATGTCTATGTTTAATTTTACAAGAGATTGTCAAACTTTTCAGAGTGGCTGCACCATCTGCATTTCCGTGGTCCTGTATAAAGTTTCCAGTTATCTTCGTAATTGTAGTTAACCTAGTGTATGTGAAGTGAAATCTAACTGTGGTTTTTTTGTTTTCCTCGTGATGAGTGAGATTTAGTATCTTTTCATGTGACTCTTTGTCATCATATTCCTTCTCTGGCGAATAATCTGCTCAAACTTTTTGCCAACTCTAAAAATGGGATTATTTGTTTCCTTATATTGCAGTGTAAGAATTCTTTATCTGTTCTAGATACATGCCCTTTAGATATATAAATGGAGATAGTACAATATTTTCTCCTGGTCTGGTGCTTGAGTTTTTAACTTTCTCATACTGACCTTTGGAGTATAAAGAGTTTTATCATGGTTATTCTCAAAAGCAGCTGGATCCTCCCGATGTACCTGATGATGATACGTGATGATACTGATGATATCACATATGGACCAGGTATGTATGAAGAGGTTTTTAATTCATGCACTGAGACTTTCTGGGGAGAGCAGGCCTGGGTCCTAAGCAGGTCCCTGAATGGCTTAAGGGAATAGGGAAAGAGCCGCGCTTAGTTTTTATTGTGATGAGGGAACAGGGCTGGAGTGAGGGTTCCTGGCATGAGAGCCAAGGCTTGCGTGTTTTGAACTTCCCGTTGGCAACAAAGGTGGGAGCACCTGGGTTTTCTTATCAGCTGGCCCAGATGTGGGGCAGAGGGGAAAGGGAAGTGGTGGGGCTTGAAAGCTGTCAGCATTCAAAATCAAACCACAAAGTGGAATCAGAGTCTTTATTATAATTTTGATATCTATAAAGACCGGTTTTTATAGTCTGGATTTTGTGGTCCATTAATTTTTGAGTCTTCAACCTAAGAAATATTTTTCTAATCCCAATGAAAAGATTTTTTTCCTATGTTTACTTCTGGCAGTTTTATAGTGTTAGATATTACATTTAAGTCTGATCCATTTACATTACTTTTTTCACTAACCCAGTATTTTTTTTTTTTTTTAATATGGATGATCCATTCTTCTAGGACCATTTTCTTCCTCCCATTGACCTTGACAACTGAGTCAAAAATCAATTGGTCATAGATATGGGGTTCTAGTTTTGGATTCTTTATTCTATTTCACGGATCTATATGTTTATTAATCACACCAATATCCCATTGTTTTTACTGGCATAGTTTTATAGTGTCTTGAAAATGTTTAGCATAATTACCCCAAATTTGTTTTTTAAAATAATATAACTGTCCAGATCTTTTGCCTTTCTATATAGGTTTTAAAATTAGCTTGTCAATTTCTAGAAAAAAAGCCTGCTAAGATCTGCTTGAAATTGTGTTGAACCTATAGATCAATCTGGAGAGGACTGATATCTTGACAATATTGTGTCTTCTGATAAATAAACATAGTTCATCTCTACATTTATTTAGGTTCACTTTTAGTTTATCTTAGAAATGTATTGTAATTGTCAGTGTATAGGCTTTATATACATTGCATGAATTTTTCTCTGAGAGTTTTATATTTCTGATGCCACTGAAACAGAATGTTTTGTTTCAATTTCATTTTCTAACTGGGGAACTTTTAGTTCTAGCTGAAATGGAGTAACAGGGACCGAATCTACCATTTCAATGGAAACAACTAAAAAGTTTAACAGAATAAATAAAAACATTGGATTTTGAGTCATGGGACATCAAACAATGAAGGATAGTGATTTCTGGGTGGTGAATGGGGAAATGAGGTGAGCCTTATGATTATCCAGCTCACCGTGTGGGTTTCCAGGCCACAGAAGAGCAAACAGCAACACAAGCAGAGTCCACCTGTGAGCTTGAGTTGAGAGCATAGAGGTGGGAGTTAAGGGAGAGGGGGCCAAATGTCTGGAGTTTGTAGGTCAGAGTACTGGGGAGCATAGCGGTGCTCAGAGAGAATGGCAGGGATCTGCAGAGTCCATGTAAGTCTGCAGGTGGCTCCCTGTTTTAGTCAGCTTTTTCGCTGCTGTGACCAAAAAACCTTACAAGAACAATTCTAGAGGAAGAAGAGTTTATTTTGGGGCTCATGGTTTCAGAGTTCTCAGTCCATAGACAAATGGCTCCATTGTTTGAGGTTGAGGTGAGGCAGAACATCATGGTAGAAGGGTATGATGGAGGAAAGTGGCTTAAGACATCACACCAGGAAGCAAAGAGAGAGAGTTCTGCTCAACAAGAACAATACACAGACCCCAAAGGCATTACCCAATGACCCACCTCCTCTACTCAGTTAATCCCTACCAGGGGATTAATTTGCTGATTGGATCAAGGCTCTCATAACTCAATCATTTATCCTCTAAATCTTGCATTATCTTACACATGAGCTTTTTGGGGACACCTCATATCTAAATTTTAACTGTCCTGATCAGTGCATGCTTGAGAGAAAATAACCAAAGGTGAGATGAAGAATCACCCAGGAAGTTTAGAGTAAACAGTATCTGGCACTAACACAGTGCCAGGAATAATATTTGTTTCTACCAGTGGAAAAATCTCACAATTTTTCATCAGGTAGAGTTAAGGGAAAGATTAACTCTAGGCTTACTGCTGCTTGGGTCCCACCAAAGAAAGATTAATAGCAAGACACTAATGGATCACAATGTTTCCAAGTAATAGCAGTGCATCCCAGAACTAAATTAAAAGATACCTGGGAATACAAAAATATCCAGCACTCAGCAAGGTAAAATTCACAGTTTAGCATTTAATTAAAAAAAAATTACCAGGTATACAAAGGAGCAGAAAAATGTGACTTGCAATTAGGAGAAAATTCAGTCAGTTGAAAATGGACCCAGAAGTGACAAAAATGAGAATTAGCAAACAAAGGTATTTTTAAAGTTCCCTAGAACTATTCCATATATTCAAGACACCAGAGGAAAGATGAAAAATGTTGAGTACTAACAGGAACAATGTAAAAAAAAAAAAAAAAAAAAAAAAAAAAAAAGACCTAAATTGAACTTCCAGTGATGAAAACTATAATGTCTGGATGGAAAAATTTATTGAAAGGGATTAATGGCAGACTGGACACTAAAGAAGAAAAAAACTAGAAAAGTTAAAGTAATAGAAATGATCCAAAATAATACTCAGAGATAAAAACTACTGCAAAAGAAAGAAAGAAAAAGAAAAAACGAAACAAACAAACAAAAAAAACCCAAAAACCAGAGCACTAAGGATCCATGGAACAACTCTCCTTTAGTCCTTGGGTTGGGTAGTAGCTTTAGGGAGTTTGTTTGATGATGATGATGATGATTTTTAACTTACTCTATTGAATATGTCATATTTTAAAACATAAGGAAGGCTAGAGATGTCACTCGATTTTAGAGGCTTGCTTAGCATGTGCCAGATCCTGTGTTTGATTCCCATTGCCACAAAAAAAAAAAAAAAAAAAGAAATTTTTAGCTAGGCACTGTGACACATGCCGCTGTTAATCTCAGCACCTTAGGAGGTGCAACTTTACTAAACTCACATTAGTTCTAATAATGTTTGTTATTGTTACTACTGTTGTGATTAAAATCAATGACATTAGCAAATGAGATATAAATGCATACATTAGAACTTTGCAAACGGTGCAGCACTCTATAAATTATTTTATTAACTATCATAGAAAGATCAAACTTTTTATTTCTACCTAAGCAGAAGGGGTTCTCTGTAGAAGATCAAGGCCCAGATAAATTAAGCTTCTAACAATCACATGAGGACAGTAAATGCACATAGAACTCTAACATACCCAAGGGCCAGACGCCCATCCTTCTCTAACAATTGCAGGAAATGGACTCAGATCCCTTTTCCTTAGAGCTCGTGTGCCAGCTCCCCTGGTGGGGAAGCCCCTGCATCCTGTCTATTCAGTATTTGATGCTTGGGATAACAGCCTGCACTCTCCAAGAGCTAGGTCATGAGCTGCCCAGGACAGAGGTATTTATAGGCTCTCTGGAAATGCCGGCTGAGTGAACCTGAAGCCTGGCTGGGGAGCTTCCCTCATGGCACCGTTCGGCTCTTAGGCTCATCAGTCCTGGCAGAGCAGGAGAGATTCTCCCACAGAGCCTGGCTGACTTTCCTAACATGCTGTTCTGTGCCCTTCTACCAAAGACCCTCTCCACCCACTGACCCTCTCTTCCCAACCCTGAAGCACTATAGAACAGAAATTAGTGTTAAAATAATGTATTCTATTTATCCTTTCTGAGAAATTAGTTTTTCTATGTTGGCAAATTTACTAAGAGTTCTCCACAGACTGCCAACAGCAGACGATTAGACTAGAGAGGGAATTGGACGTGCTGAAATCTATACATTTATACTCCATTGTTTTCTTAGATCTAGGAGCAAATGTTATTTCATATGGACATCACATTTCTTTTTAGTGCTGTCAAACATTTGATGTGCATTTGAGTTTTTCCTTGCTCTGTAGATGGCAATGTGACAAGTTAGGCTTCCAGCTATTCCTCCGAGGCCATAGCTAACTTCACATACCTTCCATTTCTCCTGCAGCTCTGATTTCCCCTCTTATGGAACTCATCTTTGCTCCAAATGTCTTCTTTAGCAACACAGAGTTTAGCAATGGGTGAACTCATTTTCTCTGAGTCAGGAATTATTCAGACTTCAAGGTTTTTAGAATTTGAAGGGGTTTCTTGGTTTCTGCATCAGGTCACCCATGACATAGTGCAACTTCTGTTTTTGAGTGGGATAAAAATGCTTTTAAGAAGCTTACTGAAAGGGCTCAGAAGATTTTGTGGACATCAAATAGTTTTTAAAGGACAATATTTTGATGGTTTAATTATAAGAAAATAGGAAACATGCAGATTAAATTGACCCTAAAACACACATGGTTTTAAAAATTAAAGGCACAGAATTCTGACAAAATACATTTTTTGGAATCTAAAACATATGAACAAAATAAAGGATTCATGAACTCAAATTATAGCAGTTGGACTAAGGTGAACTGCCAGATAGTATCTTGAGGGGACCATAGGCCACTTCCCTGTGTCACCTCAGCCTTCCTTATCATCTGGGATTCCATTTCTCACCTCAGTTGTTGTCTCTGAAAATGGATAAAAATACTAAATCCTTCCTCTTGGCCAGTTTTTAAAAAAGATTCTAAAGGAAATTATGCACTCTTTAAATTCCTGATGAATATAAAGTTTGTTCTTGAGTGTAGTAGGTTCTTACCTGAAGGTATTTGATGATTTTTACTCTGTTTAGCTTCTTAATTATCAGGGAGATGGGTGTTACTAGGCATGTAATTTTAAAATCCTAGTATTTTTGTTCTCATGATACTGTGGTGTTTAATCTTTTCTAACTATAGAAAGTTTCATCATATTGTGTGCTTTAAAGGCCCTTGGTGGGCCCCTGGGTGGATGAGTTCTCTCATAGTGTCCTCCTGTGGGGCACAAAGCAGATAACAGATTTGATCATGGTGCTTTGTTTCTGTGTGCTTGGTTACTTTTACCCACAAAAGTAAGGGTGACTTGTTTCTGTGTGCTTTTGTGGATAAAAGTAACCAAGCATGCAGAAATAAGGATGTCAGCTATATCCTACCTCATATCATGTCTTTGAAAAATTTTTTGAGTTGTCTTTGAGGCCTATGATGAGGATGCATATCTCTAGAGATTTTTTGCTTCTGCTTGGCTTTTGTGAGCAGTCATTGAATACTTTAAATTGATTTCAGGGTTTGAGTCTCTGGAACCTCTAAGCAACACCAACCCAGATGCAAATCATGAGGGCTTGCTGATGGCTACAATGTCTCAGAAATAGTTGTTTTCTTCCTTTCTTTCTCACCTCTCTTCTCCACCCAGGGACATACTGGAGGCTAGTCAACTTCTGGTTGCACATACTCTGAGGATGTCTTTGGCCTCACCTAACATGGAGAAGGGCTTTTTCCCTTGGGCTGCCTTCTTGCATTGGCACTGAGCCTTGACCTTTGCTCACTTCTGCATGAGAACAATGAAATTTGGCAAATGTCTTCTGAATAAAAGCATCTATGATGCTCAGGTCTTGATTTCCTCTCTAGCTTCTCTCTATCCTGTAGAGTTTGACCTGGCACTTCTTACCTCCTTCTTAGCTTGTTGATACTTTGATGATGAGATCTTTTAGTTAACATTGTATCCAATACTTTTAGTTGTTTTCTGCAGGATATTTGGGCTAATAAAACCAATTCCACTGCTTCTGGAAATAGAATTCTTTAGATACTGAGTGCTCCCAAGCATTTGATGTTCACCTACATCCTACCTCAAGGCACTGCATCAAGTCTGGGCTTTAAGGGTTGGAATAAGATGCTCCCTACTTTCCCTGTACCACTGATGATGTGTGTCCATCATTTTCCATTAATAAAGTCCCGTTCGAGATTTTGTGAGAATCCTATCTCAGCCCTATACTAGGTGGTACCCATGAGGTGTTAAATATAGCTTATTTTCATATTGCTCTAAGGAATTTGGGGTGCTATTTTAAAGGCTAAATTTAATTGATCTTTAGCTTGAGGAAATAAAGCAGTATGTTTTGAAGGTGAGTTATGTGACATCACTAATTAATCCTCCAGTAGAAAACTAACAATAAGTTGAAAAATTGTAGTTTCAACTCCTCCGGTACAGAATTCCTCCACTTTGCCTGAATTGGTATTAAACATTGAGATGTTTTACATCTCTCATCAAAACAGAGTCAACCTGAAGTAGAGTGATTGTGGGCTCAAGCTCAAAGCCAGTCACCTAAATCTTTAATGTCAAAGGGTATCCAAGAAGGTAAAATCAAAATGCCAAAAGCAAGGAACAGAAGGTGGGTACTCATATGGGGCTTTCTAGAAACAAGGATGTTGTGCTTGTACAGTGATGACAGTAGCCTCAAAGAAAGGAAAAGTCAAGGGGAAAAAGTAGGCTCTGCTGCACCTAATGATCCTGCTGCTGACAATGGGCCTTCTCAGGGGCTGACCCTGATTGACTGGGCCTCACACAGCAACCACAGGGCCTTGCAAGCAAGTGCTTGGTGAAAGATACTCAGTGGGATTTGTGAGAACAAAGGAAGGAAAGAGTGAGTGAACAACTGAAGCAGGCTGGCCATCTTCCTTCTGTTCTTTAGAGAGCATTTGCCACCCTGTTGCTTTGTGAAATGCTTTTTAACTTGCTGGAAATAAATTATGCTTTCTTCACAATTCAGGACCCATGACAATATTGTTCAAAGCATGAACTGAAACTATATATATCCAAATCCCCTGGAGTGTTGGTCAAATTATAGATTGCTGGGCCTTATCCCACAATGGCTGAGTTTGCATTTCCTAAATGAACTCAGGAATCCTGGCAACTGATTCTGTTTCAAAGAGGAGTGAGCAACACTATACTATGTGAACTTTATCATCACCATCACCATTTATTGAGCAAACTTCTCTCATTGCAGAGTTTAGTCTCTATTCTATGAAAATGATCTGTACGAAATCTGTAATCTTTATCAGGTTGTTGGAGGCTTTCTACTGTTGAATGCATCTGTTTGCCTTATCACTACAATCGTCTTTATTAAAAACATCCGTACACATATTGTGCCATCATGAGTTTTCTATAAAATGAGAGAAACAGGTAGAAATATTTCCCTCTTGACTCCATTTAAAAACTGAAAAATGACATATGACTGATGATGTAAAATTCAGAACTTAAAGAGTTAGAGGGGAAGGGAGTTGTTCCTTTTGGTTTTCTGTAGTTCGGAAATTCCTTCAATCCTGAAATAGTAATTCATTTAAGCAAGTTTGTCTTATCTTGATCCAATATGGCTTCACATGATAAAATGGAATTTTCTAATCAGAATTCCTTTTATGAATTGACACGGGATGAGTCTGGAGCATTTGGCTTGACTAATTCCCTTTGTTGAGGAAAAGCCCACAGATGCAAAAGAAACTTAAAAAAAAAAAAAAAAAAAAAAAGAGTCTCAAAATAGTTCTATGTTCCTAAAAAGTAAGCTTGCACAAATACTGCTCTTTTTGTCAAGTTCAAGCAAATTCTAAAACAGAATATAGAGAACTGAATGACACACTGAAAAGATTTGAATGGTTAACTAAGCATGTATGAATAGAAAACTTCTCACATCTCCACAGAACATCCCCGTGTGAAAGAAATGTAGATTAAAACCACAAACTTAGCATAGTAAGTACATCCGCTGTTGCAGACAATAGGTACAGAATTGATCAGTTGTTTTTTATAGCATGAGGCAAGTTTCAGCTGAATTTTCAATTTCATGTTAAGAGCAATGAAAATAAAAAGCAGTGTTCGCAAGTGGACTCTGGCAATGAGCTATACTGCTATGGATTTACTGTTTTCTCTGGATAGGCCTGAGATTGGAAATCAGCTGGACTTGTAGATTCTGAGTCCCCATTCGTCATGTATGGCACCAGCCTGCCACTTCGAGTTGTTTTGCTGCACAAACACAAAATCTCCAGGAAAACAGGGCTTCTGACGTGGGCACACCCCGCCTGAGCAGCGGAAACACTTGAAGCATGCTTACCCAAGGAAAAGAAGCGGTTGAAAGAAAGGCCACTAGGAGCCTCATGGGGAAGGGGGCACATTAACTATTCCAGTGATCTGAGGTCCCTCTGCCATCAGATGGTAACACTGTCTTTCCCAAAGACTCTACTGTAAAATAGAGTTCTTCAGACCTCCAAAGATGAAAGTCAATCTTATAAGTCAGAGCTAAAGGAATCCAAATAAAAAAGAACTTCCTTTGGTTTGTGAAGGATAGTAGTGGGTCATTGCCTAGTGTCACCCAGCATTTTGTGCCCAGCTATGAGGAACAAGTTTAATTGTCCAGAAAGCAAAAATAAATAAATAAATAAATAAATATATAAAAAATAAATAAAAAATAAAAATTTGGTTGATTCAGTGATTAATAATTGGTCATAGCATTAATTACAAAGAAATTGATTTAGCTTTAATTCTCATCTCTCCAAAGGCAGACCGAAGATGGGTTAATACTCATTCTAAATAGAATGGCCAGGTAATTAATGTGCACTGCATGTTTTAAACAATCAACAGGAAAATTTGAGGCATTTCCTGCTTCAAGATTCAGTTGTGCGTAGGCACAAGGAACTAGAAGTTGTGTTTTACCCTGATGAGCAGTGTGTATATTGGAACCTATAGAGAGGAGACAGGTTCCACT
This sequence comes from Sciurus vulgaris, assembly GCF_902686455.1. NCBI lineage: Eukaryota > Metazoa > Chordata > Mammalia > Rodentia > Sciuridae > Sciurus > Sciurus vulgaris. The sequence goes on from NC_136463.1 coordinate 130,128,905, forward strand.
GATTAGGACTAATTCTTTCACCTGAAAGCATCTGGTGGGTTGGAGAGTTTAAACATGAGATATCCATTCATTAGCTGGACTCAGTTGTGTGAGCTGCTAACAATTCATCTGCAAAACACACGATCTACCTCATATATATATATATATATGAGGGGAATCCTCAAGTGGGGTAAAATACATCCAACCAGAGATTCCAAAAGGCCGAGGAGGTCTTTTTCTTTTCTTTTTCTCCCTCTTATCTTTTTCTGCTGGCCTGTTTTATGTGAAGATTCTGGCCCTGTTTTATGTCTTTAGTATTCTCTTTCATCCAGTGGAATTTGTACTGTGTCTTAAGAGCTTTTGTGAACCATAAGTAGCATATTAATTAATTATTGAGTTAGTGAAACAAATTGCACATCAGTGTATTTTATAATTATTCTCCAATTAGATTTGGTTTATCGAGTTAGAGGAGGAGGAGAATGGGATTTCTGGTTAGGCTAGAGGGAACAGCATGCAGGGTTATGTTCTGAATTGGGAAACATTTTGAGCTTTCTTATTAAACAAAATCAAGCAGCAGCTGGAAGAGTGTAGAGGGACCGAGAGTCCAAAAATGAGATACCATGTTCCTTTGCAAGATTTCCCCAACTTTTGGAAATGTTGCAACTCAAATTCAAGTGCAAATGTGACCTGGAGAAGAGACACTGCAAGAGGAAAGGGAAGGAGTTGACATTTTATTGGCATGGGGTCAATAATGCAAAGGGTCAGGAATTTGGACTATTTCAGATGGCAGAAAAATTTTGGGCCAGGGGGGTCTAAGGGAAGAAAAACCTAGAAATCACAATGCACATCATGTCCAAACTGTCATTTGCCACAGACCCCATTTGAGGAAAAAAACATTCCTTACATATTTGGGAGGATGTTATCTTCATGTCTCCTGGTATATGTTTAATGTGTGTGTACTTTTAAATATTTGATTACTAATTAGAACTCTTTGACTTGTAAGCTTTCCCCATATACCAGGAATCCTTCCTCAAGCAAGGTACTCCATACTTGTTAATAGTCTATGACATCTGGCCACTGGCCCCTTTCATATGTCACTCTCCCTGTGTCTTCTCCAGAAGCTTCTGCTCAGCCATGTTGGCTTGTCCTCTGAGTGTTCAAAATGCCTTCCTGGTCTCTTAACTAGAGCACAGCCCACTGTCATCCTTATCCTCTTCCTCATCCTCTCCATTCATTCAGATGTCACCCCACCTTCAAGGTCCAGCACAAACTCTGCCTCCCTCATGAAGCCACCCTAGCTTTCTCCTCCCCCAGAGCCCATGGTGCTCCTTTCTTAACCATTAGCTTGGCAATTAACCATGTCTCATCGTGTAGTCTTTGTCTATAGTGTTATAGACATTTCAAGGCTCTGTACCTTGTCTCTCTTACTTGGTTGTTAGTCCTTTGCAATCAGTGACTGGGTTTTGTGTGTCTTTAAACCCCCATAGTCTCCAGGGCAGTACCCAACACTTAGTTGGAGTTCTATGAATGTGCAATGATGAATTAACCAACAATGACAAAAATAAAAATGAAAAATTATGAAAATTCTAAGAAACATTCCTTTCATATTTTTAGTTTCTTTTTATTAGTATTAGATTTATTGAACTTATTTAATTTGCTAGATGCTTAATTAAAAATTTAAATAACAAATTATTAACTTTTTAAAAATGCATTTAATTTCTATTAAGGAGGGTTCAAGACATATGAACTGTTTTATTTCTTAGCATCATATTTTTATGAGAAAATGAAATAGTATATTATACCTTAAAGAAATTACTTATCTTCATTACATTTTTATATTTATTCTTGTCATTTGTTCCCTTTTAACTGTTATAGAATAACTGATAAACTTGTCACATAACAAGATATCATTTTGGCTTTCTGGTTCCTTCCACACAAAAACTGTCCCAGATTTGACCTCTCCTCTTCAGTTGATACCCGCTGCTTCTGCTTTCCTTTCCCAGGTAAGGGCTGGGCCAGCACCCAATGTGCTGTTGTATTAAATAACCAGCAACTGCAGCATACAGTGCCCATCCAGAGGCAGCTAAGTGGTTAACTGCAATTCACAGACCCAACCAAGCTAAAAAGCAGCTTGTTCACCAAACAACCCTCTTTTTTCGTCTTTTCTCTGGAGCGATCCCAGCTCTAATTAAAATGTAATATTCTCCTTATGTGATTCCTTGGAAAAGTTTGTGGAATGACCACATAATACAGAGCAGGTTTTCCAGATGTTCCCTGTCTTGGCTGGTTTTCTCATGCACAATCTCCACCCCCAAATTTCTCTTCTATATACTTACCATATGACCTCCTCTCCCCTCCCATTTCTCCCCTGCTGTCCCCGATATATTGCACATAACTTCCTGAGTCTTATTGTTGTGCCTTCAGTGTATAAGAACCATTACTGAAGTGCAGTGGGCCAAGAAAAAAGTAATACTTGCCTCCACAGAGCACTTTAATGCTATTTACAATGGAAAAAACAACTTTGAACTGCTTCCAAAATAACAGGCATTAAAATCACTTCTGTTTGCCGTTGAGATGGATTTTGCAGTAACCTTTCCAAACCTGCTTCCTCTGAATGTTTTTCAGTCCATAGAGTGGCTCTTTCAATGAAAATTTAAAATGGTGCCCACATAAACACTTGACATGCACCACAAAAGGTAATTTTCCAACACTTACTCTTAACAGTTGCTTATGAAATCAGGGTCTGCAGTCACAGGGTCCCAATGATGATTGTACTAGTGTGGGGATACTATGAAACACTGCTCTGAACTGTGAATTAATAAAAGTCATCAGGTTTAGGCACATATTTGATAAAGTGACCACTTAGAATGGTTCTATAAATTCAATTCTCATGCCTCTCCTCACAATTATTTTCTAAAAACCTTATATCCCTTTAGTCTTTTCATCTGGGCTCATTACATGCTATGAGAATTTCTCAGCCAAAAGTTGCAAAATGGCAGGCACTCTGTTGAGTGAAATTTTTTGTTTTTGTTTTGTTTTGTTTTGTTTTGGTGATTTTTGTTTTGTTTTGGTTTTATCTGTGTAGTTTCAAAAATTTTTGTTTTGTTTTGGTTTTATCTGTGTAGTTTCAAAAATTTTTGTTTTGTTTTGGTTTTATCTGTATAGTTTCAAAAATTATGAATTAATAGGTAATGTTTTAAAATTGCAATATTTCATTCACAAATTTGGATTCTTGTCTTCTCTTGATCATTTAGATCTAGTGCTGTTCCACTGGCACAGAATTAAGTGGCTGTCCCTTCACATGGGGCAGGAGCCCTCTGCTCTCTGGAGCTTCTGATCCTAGTCATTCTTTCCCATCACTCATTTGGCCCTTGAGTTTAACATTTTGGGTCATAAGTTTTTCAGTTCAAGTGTTTTATAGATAGAAATTCAGCCAAGTAAAACATATGTTAAACCATATGTTGTTAGTTAATTTTTTAAAATCTAAATTCTTCCTCCATAATATATTTCCCATTTATTGATATTCTTGACCCTGGGTTTCCAAGAAAACTAAGGTCTATCATGCAGCAAGTCTAGTGATTTGTGCCAGGGCTTTGGAGCCGTGTAACTTCTGCCAATTTCCAACTGCACAGTGCTGGGAAAATTGCTTAAACTAGTGTTGCCTCAGATTTCTTATCTATAAAATGGAAATACTCTTTAATTCAGTGATTCTGTGTGCATCAGAATCATCTGGCAGGGGAGGGCTTCTTGAAATCTGGGTGGCTGGTTCCATCCAAAGTAGGTCCAAGGGTGGGGCCTGAAAACTTGTATTTTTAACAAGTTCCCAGGTGATCCACTTGTCTGGATCCACTGGTCCAGACATCACACTTTGAGAACAATTGCTTTACCCTTTTGGTGAAAAATAGATGCTTTAGTTGTTTAAAACACATGATACAGCGAGACAGTCATTTTGATTGAAAGAAAAAGTTATATTTATTTTGTTAGAGACTCAATGTTTAACTCTTTATAAAGCCCATTAAATTGTTGCATTTTAGTAAATAACATCAGTGGGTATTCCAGATATAAAGTATTCCACTTTTGCCATCTATGTATTTCCATAAAGAAAAGAGAAAATTCACACTTTGAACTTGTTTTAGTCTTAACTTGGGTCTCTGTTTTTTTCAACATTGTGTTAGCTTTCTTTCACTGACAAAATATCTGAAAAAATCAACGTGGAGAGAGATTTACTTTGGTTCATGGTTTCAGAGGTTTTAGTTCATGGTCACTTGGCTTTGCTGATTCTGGGTCTTTGGTGAGGCAAAATGTCATGGAAGTGGGGATGTGGCAGAGTGAATTTGCTCAGCTGCTCACCTCATGATGGCCAAAATGAGAGAGAGAGAGAGAGAGAGAGAGAGAGAGAGAGAGAGAAAGGAAGGGACTGCCAGGTGTGGTGGCACAAGCCTATGATCCCAGTGGCTGGGGAGGCCGAGACAAGAGGATCTCGAGTTCAAAGCTGCCTCATCAAAATCAAGGCACTAAGCAATGCTGCAGTGAAACCTGGTCTGTAAATACAAAATACAAAATACAAAATAGGCTGGGGATGTGGCTCAGTGGTTGAGTGCCCCTGAGTTCAATCCCTGGTACCATCCGCCCTCAAAAGAAGGAGGGGACTAAGGGCCAAGACATACCCATCCAGGTATACCCCTAGTGGCCTACTTCTTCCAACAAGACCCCACCTCCTACAGTTTTTACCACTTCCCAACAGTCCACTAAATTATGAACCCATCAGTGAATTAATCCATTGATGAGATCAGAGCCCTCATGATCCAATTGCTTCCAAGTGTTCAGAGGTTCCTCATCTTTGAACAGTGCTGCATAGGGGACCAAGCCTTTAACACGTGAATCTTTGGGGGATATTCCAGATCCAAACCATAACAACGATTGTAAGGGAAGAATTAATAGATTTTCCACAAGACATAGAAGGAGAGTATGCAAGAAAGGAATCATATTAGATGGACAAAATCATGTTCTGTTCTTCCACTGCCCATCCCCATGCTCCTTACATGACTTCCAGAATCCAGACCCAGTAATGGAGGGTAACCTTAGTAACTCAGGGTTCCCTCTCCTTTGCAGAGAACACAGAGCAATCTGTGGTCCACCAAATGTTTGTCTGCTCTTTCTCCTTTCCCTTGGTTCAGTGATGGAAAATAAGAAATGGGATGACCTTACAGCATACTGAAAAATCTCAGGAGTGAGTCCCACATAGACTTAAAATCATTGGACAAATAGATTCTTCCCTCACCTTTTCTAAGCCTTATTCCCTACTTTCCCCTCCCTCCCTCCCTCCCTTCCTTCCTTCCTACCTTCCTTCCTTCTTGCCTTCCTTCTTTACCTCCTTCTTTCTTTATTATTTTCTTCCTTCTTTCCTATATTTGAACATTAAATATTATAGGAATATAACATGTTTTGCAATACTGGTGACTGACACCTCTTTAGAAGAGACTCTAGAACTCAATCCAGTTAGTCTGATTCTAAAAAGAAAGTTCTGGTATGGTTTTCAGGCATATTCCACTTGAAAAAAAATAGCCTGGCACATACGCAAAATACAGAGGCTATATAAATAACACCTGAAATATAATGCATTATACCTAATTAAAAATTTATGGGCCCCTAATTTTCAAAAAAGTTTGACCAACACATTATACTCTATTTTCTTCTTTGGCGGACCATGTGGGGTTTCTCTGGCTCTTCATTTAGGAGAGGAGAAGGGGATGGTTGAGTGAACTGCAGGGCTTGGGGTGGTAGGGGGAAGTTCTCCCAAGTGTTAGTCTTATCTGATAGTGAACTTTCCAAAGTCTATGGAACCCCTCTTCTGAAGTTTTTAGGGATGGTTTGAAGTGTGAGTCTACCCAGAGATATCAGACTGGACTGAATGACCTCTGGAGGTTCCTTTCAGGACTGAGATTTTGTGAATATTTTTGTTGCTCCAAGCTGCTTCTTGCTTCCTTCCACCCCAGACACTTCTAAAGTACCACATAATCTCTCCACTGCACTGTTAACTGCCATGCAGTCTTTTATGAGCAATTCTAATAAAATACCCACTCCAGAGAAGCAGAGATGATCAGAGTCAAAAACGATTATGACTGAGAGCACCCTTTGAGACAGGAGCTCTCAAATGATATTTAAATTCAAATACAGCATCATAGTTCAGGATGCTAAATCAGTGCGTAAAAGGGATCAATACCAATAAAACAACAAGTAAGGCTGGCATAGACCACACAGCTTCCTTTTCCTTCTAAATACTCCCAACTTGTCTCCAGATCTGCTTGACACTGTCTCATTTGACATTACTTAGTCCATAAAACTTTACACATTTATAATGGGCAACAATAAGACTAGGCAGTTACTGTGGCATAAAATGGGAGAAAGAAGTTACCAGACCATCAAAAATGGACGTCGTTTTCTAGCCAAATGCTTTATTAATGATAAATCAGCAGTCCCAAATTAACACAGATGTGATAAAATATCTACTCCATTGATAGGTTTTCATTGTGAACTATACTTTTGGCCTCAGGCTGAAAAGACTCAAGCCCTCCACAAACCACCTCGAACTTCTGAATGTTTCCCTTATGACAGGCAAATGGAATGCACTTTAGGAATGTTTCAACAAATTTCCTCTGGAGTTAGACTGATTTTACTGCTATAGACCAAGTTGGGTTGGAAGACTTATAAACACAGGTGGATTTTTTCTCGATGTCATTGGAAAGGAAGGCCATGAGAAGTACTTTGCTGCTGACGGTTTTAAGATCTTACATTCTCTGACATCATCAGATGATGTGGAATTCTAGGAAAGTATTGAAGAATGGCAAGGAAATGAAACTGCAAAAACAAGGGTGTATTTGCATCGAAAAACTGGAAGGAAGAGAAAGAATTCTTCTCACTGAACCATTTGCCCCCTTACTTCCTGCTTCTGTGCCAAGTAGTCAACAGCTCTTTAAAAGACATGGAAGCTTAGAATTACCTTACTTTAAAGGGCAAGGCCTTCCACATTCTGGTCTAAGAGCTAGTCTGTATCTTTTTCAACTCCAGAACAAGTAGTTTGGCAGATCTCCAGAGTTCTAAAGTAAGTGACCAAGTTGTTGCTTCTGTTGTTTAGGCCTTTTCAAAGAAAGAAAGAAATGCAATCCAACAGCCATGACCCAAACCCCTATTATAAGCTAGTTCAGAGACACTTTTCCTGTATCCTCTACTGATATTTCCAGGTATGTTTTTCGACTTGTGATAGATTCAAATGTATGTAACCACTCATAGAATAATAAGGATTGCTTATTATTGGAATTGTGTATCTCTCTTAACCCCAACCGCTTCACTTAGACGCATTTCCAGTTCCTCTCTGCCCTCCCCCAACATTACTCCAAAGCACACTTCCTGTAGGACCAATGCACACTGAGTATTCAGCACAGCTCCACTCCACTGCATCAGCTGGACTTTCAGATAATCTTCCAGTCACAGTTCTGGACCTTTCTCAGGAAGCAGTGGCAGCCTTGCAGAATTTTCCACGAAAAAAGAAAAATGATGTGGGCTTTGTGATCAACCAGACAGATGCGAACAGACCCGTTCTCAGACCAAACCAACATCTCTACTCCTGTCCAGACAACTATAAATTCAGAAGTCATCACCACATAAAGTGCCTCATGCACAAATACTTGAACTCTGACTTCCTTTCAACAGCCTTAATGGTGCTGCTCACCACAGCACTGTAACATGCCCTGGTGTTGTAATGTCATAAGTGACAAGCTCAACTATGATCATAGCCAATCCTAATTCCACACACCTTCTGTCATATAACATGTGGCACACCCAAGGGACCTCCCCTCAAAGCCTCAGCTCTCCAGAGCCTTTCTTTCTCTATTAGAATAAGAAGGTCTACAATCCACCAGTGCAAAGGACAGACATGAAAATAATTAGCCATCTCTTCTGTTCAGCTGTAACTTATATTCCCTGTGAGGAGGAAAAATGGAGAGAGAGAGGGGAAAAAAAAAAAACAAAAAAACAATCAAGGCCCAGAGACCCACGTTTCATTTGGAACACTAGGGGTTCTTGGTGGAGATCATTAAACTGTGGTTTGAAATATTTTCCTTTTCTCATCAAATCACTACCCCCGTAATTGATGTCATAAAAAATATCTGCATTCAGTGGCAGTGGTTTTCTTGGGTCCCTTCAAGTTATCAATTATTTACATCCCAATGAAATGAAAGGAAGCTGTAATGCAAGGTCCTGAAATGCCACCGAGGAGTCTGAGGGTGGCGTCGTTAATCTTGTGCATGGCACCCACGAAGAGGGCATTAGACTCTGCTTGGGAAAGTTCATTTCCCCTTCTCTGTCGTACATTATCTGTGTGGGTTTTATTGCTTCTCCTCATAAATAGTCTCATTGGGCTTTTTGTTTGTTTATATGTTCCACAATTTATACTCTTAAGGATGAGAGGAGAAACACCAGTGCCTTCAGTTTCCACAGACCCTTTCCCTGGATTTCCTGGGCATTTGCTATTTCCTCCTAATTCCTACAGCATCCAAGAGTCTTATTTGCATTCGGTGATGTCCAGACAGTCCAGGTACTAGAGAAAATTACATCTGCAAAAGCATGATTCCACTGGTATTATAAATCTTTCCATTCTCTTATTTCCTCCTGTTTCATTCCCCCTCCCCAAATTCTCTTCCCCATTCACACAAGAGTCACTCCAGCAAGACCAGACAACCATTCCATTACTTGTCCTTGGGGAAAGCAACAGAAAACATTTGGTGATCAGTCTTAAGACCCAAACTTGGCCATCATTCCTTCAGTAATATAAAAAGGAGTCTTGGCTAGTACACAACCTTTCCATATTCTGGTAAAGAACTTTATGGATATTGCTAGTAAAATCGGGTCTTGCAGTTTGTGCCAACTCATTAGTTTCAGGCTTCTTTGGGATTGTCCGTTTATAGGCCCCCTTGTAACAACTTGAGTTTATGGAATCAGTTATTTCCAAACTCTGCAGTGCAACCAACCAGGTTTCATTTTGCCATCATGCAAAGTACAGATCTAAATCTACATGAATCTGTTCCTAATCAGCCCTTTCTCTGATCTACGGAGTATAAATTAGGTGGTTATCAATGAGGGGCAAACAAAGGCCTGATTTTGAAAAAACAAAAAACAAGATGACACTTTTCAGGAGTGAGGTGGGTCTATATATTATTCTCCATCTTGTCAAAGGGAGTTTGGAGCACAGAGCGGGGCATGCTGGTTAGACAGGGCAGCAGTCTTGGTTTTTTCTTACTGCTGCAGTTGTGTGTTCTATATTTACCCTTCCCTGAGTTGGCATGGAAGGGTGGGGAAATTCTGCCAACATCCGGATCCCGAAAACTCAGCAACTTGATCAACTTTGGAGACTTGTCTCATTTGCCAACAAGTCTTATGCCATTCAGAGTTTCACAGTGCACCATGGCAATACATATAACTCATGTTCCTCTCACCTTCATTTCCTGCAAAGAAGGACTGTTTGGAATGTAAGGGGAGATGTTCATTTAATGCAGCTACAAGGAAGGAGAGAGGGACATTTTTGACAAGTGATTAAAAGCAATTGACACAATTAAGGGCCTGAGAGAAAGGACTCGGGGGTCACTGGGGTCTCAGCTTGATGCTCCCGATTCAGGAGCATGGAGAGGCATTGTGTGGCTGGCAGTTACACGTTTTCTATCCAAAGGAATCTGAAGGGAGCCAGGAAAGGAGGAATAGGGAGAGCAGGTGGGTAGGGATAAGAGGAAAGAGTCCTCTCTAGCTTTCCTGTGATCCCAACAAGCAGCCAATACTTGATGGTTCTTTTAATAGAAAGTTGTTCTGTCAAGGACAAAGCAAGCACAGCTTAAAGCAGCCTCTGCTAATGATTTCAAAGCTGAAGAGCAAGGACTGCTTACACAGAGAAACCACTAGAAATGTCTGGAAAAATGTGGAAAGAGGGGCATAGATTTATAAGAAAGGGAATGGGTACAAGTAAACTCAAGTAGCCTTATTTATGCTCAGGTCTAGGTTCTGATAAATGTTTTGTTATGTTCAGTTCAATGTTTCCCAAAGCACATTCACACACATTTGTCCATTGTTCCTCAGGTAGGTAGACAGGCTGCTATCCTGTTTCCTGGTTCTTAGGCTCAGATGGTAAGAGATGTCCTGAGATTCCTATCAGGAAGGAGATGTCTTAGCTCCTATTCACAGCTGCTCCCTTTTCCCAGCTCCGCAGGAGGATAGCTTCTGTCTTTATAGGCTCCTCCACCTTCCCTGGCTCAGCAGGGCACAGTGCTGTTTCCTGTTCTTGGTGGCAGCTCGGTAAACACTGATTGATGAATTAATTGGCAACAGTGATAATGACGGCTCTCAAATACCTACAACAAAAGTTGTTGTTTTCCTCAGGGATCTGCCCAGGACTGATGTACCTAGGACTGGTATTAGAAAAATAATGAACAATATCTGTGGATATTAGTTTCTGAGGAAGTGGGCTTCAGTTTAGCTCCAGACACCACACTGAGATTCACACAATTAGAAGTTTATAGTCAACTGCTGGATGATACAGTCCATTAATCTTTCTAACAGATACATGGTTCCATTTGGACCAGGCTCAGCTCTTATAAAATGCAGACTCATTACACTGACTCAGACAGGAGCCAGGGGAACACATTCAAGGGCAGTGCCACTGTTCATAGGCATATTTAAAGAACCATTTCTGTATCTTAATTGTGAAACAGAAGTTAGATCAGTCCTCCATGAAGTCAGTCCTCACCTTTGTTCTTTGCTCCGTCCTGTTTGCCTTATCCACTCAGGCTGGGAGTTCAAATTCAAGGAGAACACCTGTAATCATTGACTCGGAGAACACAGTCAAGGGATTCCACTGAAGTGGATTTGAGATGGAAATTGCCCTGTCTGAGTGCCGTGGAAGGGTAGTCGTAGTGCACATATGTGACTCTAAGGATGCAGTAGATAAATTGACCCCTCAAATTCCCTTTGGAGTGTGAGACATCCAGTTTGACTATACTGAACAAATGAGCATGACACAGTCCTTGAATCTCCAAACTTTGAACCTCAAGGGGAAGCCTGTCCCATCCTTTGTATTACAAAGAAATGCCTGATGGGGTTAAGAGCTTTGTTCAGATCATTTCTTTCCACGAGTGGTCTCACTTTACTCAGCTAAGGGACTCTATCTGAGAAAAGTGAAAGAACTCAACCCAAGTCACAGAGCTGTGACGTGACCAGGCAAGGATATGTATGGGAAACCCAGGCTTGGTCTCATTGAAGACCATGCTGTGAAATCTACCTTGGAGCAACTAGTAGGAGAAATCATGCTTCTGACTTTTACCGATTAGCTCAAACTGGAGACTAATGGAGAGAAGAGGAACAAAGGGTAAAAAATTCAAGAAATTGAGAGACAAAAATAAGAGACCACGTTTGTCATCACTAAGCTGGACTGGCTCTGCAGTGAGGGACTGTGTGGAGGGGATGTGACATGGTTCTCTGGTGCTTGGGAATGAAAATCAGGACTTCTTTGAGATCAGTTAATAAGTGAATACTTCTACTTAAACATGTATGTGAGGTTGGAAAGCACCCAGGCTGTACAAAAGAATGCAGAGATGCTGCAGGACAGGTCAACCCCAAGCATTATTTCTACACTGTAGTTCTTTCCAGTGACCACACAGTTCTGATGCAGGCAGTCTTCCCACTAATAACCACTCAGGACCTTTTGTACCCTCTTCTTGTGTTTCCATAAACTATAACTACTGTAATCGATATTTCCTATCAATATATACTGATCATTTTGCATTGTGCATGATCTGTAAAGATGGTTTCTGAAATCTGCAACAGTGATGGAGTCAGGTCCCGATCATCTGCATATAGATTGTCCAAGGCCAATTTTAAATGCCAGTCTGGTTTCCCCTGCCACAGCAGTCTCTTTTGAACTAGCTCCTTTTATACTCTGTCACTGGCTGCTCAGGGAGGGCACATTAATTTTAATATTGGCTTTAGTCAAACCTCATTAGGAAGGTCAATATACTGCCAAAATCCCATTAAATAATATGTTTAAAACACTAAATAAATAACTCTTAGATTATCCATAGCTTTGGATCTTCAAGGCAGCTTTTTCTTTTTTTCTTTCAGTATCATAGTTAATTTAGGACTGCAAGTGGGGAGTGGTTAAACACATTACTTTTGGCTTGAGCCCAACAATCTTGCAATATGATATTTAGAGCTTGTGAATCAAGAGACAAACATGTATGGCCAGGTGTGGTTTGACATAAAAATTTCTACCAGACAATTGGTCTCTCTGTATGATAAATGGTCAAAAATCCCATTCATTTTTAATGTCTGTGCTTTAAAAGGAAAGGTAAATATACAGAAGGCTTCCTTTTCTTTTGTTGGCATTTATCTTCTCAAGAGTGGAGGTCCATTTGATTAATGTCTAGTCATTTAAGAAAAAGATGCCTCCTCTAAATTGCACGAAATGTAAAATGATTACGTCATGTTTTGGAGGGGTTTTTATGTTCAATTACTTAAACTTTTAAAAAACTTTTTAAAAAAAGTTTGTATTGTGTCTACTCCAAGGACACTCTCACATCCCTTGGTAACTTAATGGATGGGGCCATTTCTTGATATGAATTCTGTTTAGCAGGAACCTCCTTCTGCCAGCAGTGAGGGCTCTGAATTCTAACAGGTCCCATCTGGTGGGAGATCACATGCCAATTTATCACTCATTCATACTTGCATTAATTTTGAAAGAAAAATATTTGTTCTAATTTGGAAATTATATTCTACACCACTGATCATCTACCACACCATGGTTATTACTTTTCACTCTATTATTATCTGGTCTGGGTTTTGACTTTTGCTGTGTGTGTGTTGTCATTTTCTCCCATGGGGACTAACATAGTTTCAAACATTATATAAATGACCCAGTTCCATTTGCTAGTTTCCACAATTCTTTAAAATCAAGATACCAGATAAAATAACGTTTTGATGGCTAGAGTCTATTATCAGCATATGACACAAGCCTGGTTTTTGAAAAGGCATAAATCAGATAACACAGTTCCAGTGATGCTGTGCTCTTTTGATTTTTTAAAGCCTCTGTCAAGACTGCCTTTACCTGCTTCTTTTGATAATAAGACAATTAGATCATTGGCGTCATCACGAGATGCATCTGGCAGCAGCTTTTCTTCATCATTATCATTACCAGGGCTTGAGGCACTGGGCTGCTCTCAGCTCCACTTGTTTCATGTCTGTGTTTCTGGGCTCTCACAGTCCCCTCCCGTCCCTTCCCCCTAGAAAGAGACACAGATGGAGAGAGATTAGCAGAGAAACTGAGAATGAAGAGAGAGACTGGTAGAAAACTGAAAGAAGTTGGAAAAGAGGGATTGGGAGCCATGTATTGAGGATTCTTTCCCTGGCCCCCATCTTATCCTTCCTGGTTATCCAAGAAGCATCATCAGCCAGTCCTTACAGAGGACACTGTGGCTGCCTTTGGGACAATGCCTGGGTCCTCCCATTTACCCTCTTTCAGGATCAGAGGCTCTGAGATGTGTGGCACAGAGGGCATCTCACACAGGGAAGTACACATCTCCCTGCCTGCCTTTCAACAGCACATTATAGACTTAGTGGCACAGAAAAACACATTCTCTTTGCTTCTATAGAAAGCCATTGCTCACTCTTCATGTCCAAGGTTCTGCTTTTGCTCAGCCAGAAGGAGTATCTGGGTAATTCTCCATATTCGTAAAAAGCATCCCTCTCCCCTTCCAGAGCACACAGCCAAACTGTCCTTTCTGTGCCCTTGGGATGGAGGTGGCACCATGAGACTGAACTCTGAGCAGAAGTTACATTTGCCACTGTCAGGCTTGGTCATAAATGGCTCTGTACAACTGTCCAAGCTCTCTCACCATCACTGTCTTTGGGCTGGAAGTGAAATCTTTGAGATGATAGAAGATGGAGGATGCACATGATTGAAGGGATCCAGATTCCCACCTCACTGCTTGGAAGAGGTGTCCCCAGGACAGCAGGAAGGAACATTCACACTGGACTCTGGATGAGCAAACACCAGGGATTTAGGTTTGTTTGTGACAGCAGTCAGCATCATATATAACAATATGATATATATATATATATTTTTTTTTTTTTTAAATTTAATAGAGCACATCTGACTTTGGTAATTTTCAGAAAAGTCTGACTTACAAGAAAAACAAAAGGAAGTTGCTATCTTTGAAAATAAATTTGTGTAAAGCACTGATACATCTTCAGCTATAATATTCAACATTGTTCAGGATGGTCCATTTTCAAGAGAATATGTATTCCCAGTAATAATCAAGACATTTGTATTATTCTCAATTTTGGGAGAAAATTATTATAAATGCTTCAGTTTGTGCATTAGTGAAGTCTCTTAATCCCACAGCGTGCTTGTCATCTGACTGCTCATTTGCAGGTATTCAACATTTCCAATAAGAGTATTCCCCTACTTGCTTTTAAATCATTACTGTTTTTATAATGGCTTCATTATTTCTTAATTGTCCTAATTTTCTTTCTTACCTATTCTTGTTAAATAGCCGATTAAAATATGAATAATTTTAGCATCCCAGGCATTCTGGAAGCAAAATGAATTTCAGGTTTACATTCATTTGTTAGCAAAAGGCAGGAGAGGAGGAGAGGCTGGACCATTCTACATTAACCTCAACTGAATTTGATTGTCTTTATGTCACATCCCCACAGCACTCAGAATTTGGTAATATCAGAGCCAGGAGGCATCTTAGCAATCATTCAGGCCTGATGAGGAAACTGAGATCTTCAGAGGCTATACAGATAGCCATGAAGGCAGGCTTAGGTCTGATGCCTGATGACTGTGTCTGATGACTTCCAATCAAACGAGTTCTGTGAAATTAAGCCTGATTATGTGGTTGTTTCCTTCTCTCCAGAAATGTCATCTGTCTTTCTTTGGTTTTCCTTCTATCCCTAACCTAGGATCCATAGGCTAACGGTGGTAACAAACACCACAGACAGACTGACAGGTTGACATTTTTAGATGCTTCTGTCAGAAGAGTGAGTCCAATATAAATCTGACAATAAATGCATGAAAGTCTCTTTTTATCACTGATGGCCTGTCTTCTTCCCTGTTCCTTCAATTCACTGGCTACTCTGGTTTGAACTGTCTCTGGGCAAAGCAGGAGAAGAAGGAATATTCAGCTCCCTACAATTATTGAGATATTTCCTTCTTCTGTGTGGTAACTGTTTTCTAATTGATTAAGAGAGCCACTCTCATCTTTATTTTTTTTCCAGTTATGCAAGTATTTTTCCCCCTCCACTCAGGAATACTGAACTCTGGTTTCATTGGATCTGTTGCCTATGTGACTTTGAACTAAGTGCACCACCTTTTTGACCCTTGATTTATCAACAGTAAAATTTGGGGTGAGTTCAAAATGTCATTATTGCTTGTATTTCCGATTGGAATTAATTAATCAATCAATTAGATCATTTCAAAAATATGTGGTAGTCACTGTGGAAGGCCCTGAGGGTAACAAAAAAGATGAATAAGAATTATCTCTTATTCTATTGCAACCACGGGTTTCTGCTTTCTCTAGTTGGGGTGATAACTATGGGGACCCTTGCAAGATTTAGTTTCCACGATCACACTAGGGGATGTAGAATTCAGGGATACTCCCTGAGTCTGTCTGGACTTTCAAGCCTCCTTTTATCATTATTCCAGCTCACATTCTCAATCACCTCTTGCCTGTATTAAAAGTTTTTCTTTTTATATTTCTTCTGTCTTTTATTTTTCTTTACAGTTTTTTTCCTTTGTAGATTGTCAACGTGTAAGAATTGATCTTAGATTCTTTACACAGTCCATTTTTTTATAGTTTAAAATTTTTTAAATTATTTTTTTATTTTTATGGACTACATTTTGATTCATTGTACATAAATGGGGTACATCTTTTCATTTCTATGGTTGTGCACCATGTAGATTCATACCATTTGTATAATTATTCGTATACATAGAGCAATGATGTCTGTCTCATTCCACCATTTTTCATACCATTTTTGATGCACTTAGCCTGATCTCCAATTCTCCCTAAAAAGATCTTTGTTCTTTTGCATATGCATGCATGTATTTAAAACTAGAATTCTGCTTGTATTTTATAAAGTAGTTCTTTCTTAATATGTTGTTATAGGACTGGGGATATAACTCAGTGGCAGACTATTTGCTTAACATATGCAAGGTCCTGTACCAGGGATCCTTACGCGTGCACGCACACACACACACACTGTTATAAAACCATATTTAATTGATAAAAAGAAAAAGGAAAACAGGCCCTTCTCTGTGCCACTTTAAAATTCTGAATACCTATCAATCATATCAGGGGTTAGAGGAAATTTGATGGGATGATGGAGGCAACCCAGTGAAATCTGCCTAAGGGAGCTTCCTGAAGTTTGTAGTTGGTCTGCAGACATGGAAGCTCTATAATGCATCCTGCTCCCCCATTGCAGACTGTGCTGATGCTTTGCAAATCCAAACGATGTTCACCAGCTGGTTTCCATTTTATGTCTTCTCCTGTCTTCATTTGCTGTTGGTAGCAAACTAGAGTTTACCTGCATCATTTCATACTTCAGTTCAATTGTGTCAAATCCTTTCAGCCTGGAGATGTTGTTCCCAACATAACCATTGTCATCTTTTTTTAGTGCTCTTGTGCCTTTGTGTTTGGCACACAGATTCAGCAAGTGAAGGGTCTCAGCTCATCTGAGGCACAGATGGGAGTTCTTCTGTGTCACCTACCAGAACAATAGATTCAGATTTTACATGCACAGGCCCACTACAATTCACATTCATTCTTTTGAAGTATACTACTCAGGTCATCTTGGTTGTAAAGGACAGAAAACCTAGCTCTAAGCTGATATTAATTTAAAATAGATATTATACTTTTTAAAACCTATGCAAAATTTAGATTTTAGGCATGGCTGGATTCTGGAGTTCAAATTCACCAGTACTCAGTCTCACTCTTAACTTACTCTTTCACTCACGGATGGTTCCTCTTTTTATGATGGTCCATAGCGCCTTCAGATTTGTGCCCTTCTGGGTTCTTGTTTAGCTCAACCAAGAGCTTCTGGGCTTGATAATCACTGGTCAGAGTGGGTCATGTGCCCCTCCCTGCACCAATCACTGTGGGCACAGGGAGGGAATATGCCGATGATGAAAGCTGGAAATAGCTACTTCCGGTGCAGAAGTGCCCATCTTAGTGTTCCCTGAGGTTAGGGGAGGGTTTTTTCTCACAGGAATGAAAAGATGTGGTTACCTGAAGAAGGGAAAGGGAAAGCTGAGCAGATGGAACCCCAGGGTCCACTGCATGGGGACATGGTCTCACTATGTATGTGCTTGGCTCATTTTTAAGATTACGGTTTGCAGTTATCAGCCTCATATGTTTTCCTCTTCCTGGTGTGTCAGTTGTGGTTTCTCATCTTTTCAGTACTTCAGCTTAAACTTTTAAAAATCAGAGAGGGTTTCTGGTATTTTTATTCTGTGAATCAATAGGAAAAGTCCACATCGTTCAGGTTTTAACGGTTTCTCGGATCCGGCATGCTCATGGCAGTGACTTCAGGGTGTTTACCGGTTATAAACACAGGGTAACTTTGTGACTGAGGCAAAGAATGTATTTTGTACTTCAAGTTCATAATTTTTTTTTCTAATTTAACAATTCATTTATTCTGTATTCATTAAGAGAGTTTTAACCTCTAAACCCTGGGGGAAAGCAAGCTTTCACATCATAAAATTAACAAGTTTGTTAAAATATGAAAAGGAAAAAAAATCATTCTCATTTGTAATTGTCTAAATAGTCCACAGATGCACATGAGCTAGTACCAAGTATATTTGTTTATTTACTTGATTTATAACATAGGCTCAATGCATAAAACATCACAGCATACATACAATAAAATATGTGCCTGTGTTAATCTGTTGGCTCACAGTATCATGTTTCTTTCTGTACTTCAAAATTCCCTTTGCACATCTTTGACACTCAATGTATATTCATTAATAGTGATTCTTCCTTGTGATTTCTCATAAACATCAAACAAAATGAGTAACGGAGAGAGAGAGAGAGAGATCATATGAACACCTTTAAAGTCATGATAGTTTTCTGAATCCTTCTCGAAGAGCCAAATGGAAGTAAGTAGGTCTGTCATTCCATGTCCCCCACCCCACCCCACCCCCAAGAGACCTGATGTATTCATAAGACTTTATAATTCAGTAGAATTTGGGGAATCATTTCTAATTGTTAGTCAGACCTTACTTTTGATCTAATCAAGGATTAACTTTCTAGTTTTAAAGGTTGAACATTAAATAGGATTTTCTTCTTTTAAATGATCAAGTCTTTACCCAGGGCTGAAGACTCAGACAGGAGAAAGCACAAACACATTATAATGCTACCCTTTCCCCTCCTTTGACTCAGTGGAGAAGAAAAGGTCGACTGTATATTCAAAGAGAAACGTGGGGGCTTCTACCATCCGGGAGGGGGGATGGTGTATTCTGATGAGTTACTCCAACCACCTGAGTATCCCCAAGAAAACAGACTCTGGGATGGAAGAATGTGCTGGATCTCAGAAGGGATGAGCTACCGGTCATGCTTTTGCCCTCATGCCTTCTCAGAAGTAGCAACCAGTTCTTTTCCTGGGGCCAGTTGGGTGTAGCTCCAAGGGAAAGGGAGTGACTGGTCTTTTTCAGATTAGGCCACCTATGTACAAATACCTATCAATCACTTGTATATATTTCAAACATAGCACAGTGTCTTGCCATATTAAAATTAGATCAAGTCAGCCAGTTTTATATTTATAGTTTATGGGGTTCAACTAATTTAGAATATAATTTTGTAACTAAGGAAAAGTCTCATTACAAATGGCCTTTCTAGCTTCAGGTCTCATTAAAAAAAATAATAATCTCTTAGACTGAAATGAAGGGATTACTGTTACAAATGTTAACCTCTTCCCTGATTCTTTGATTTTATTCCCTTAGTTATAGCATTGATATGGCAATACTGTACTTACCCACCAAATGTATTTAGCCTCTTAGAAATGCTCTGACAAAGCATGAAATGACTCCCTGGGTCCCCTGAATTCTTTAGCAATTCCCTGAAAAGCACCCATAAAAGAAACAATGTCTGCACAGATAAAAATTTTATATATCCTCTCTTTGATGAAAGGGACAAGTGTAAAAAGCTCCGAAATGTAGGAGTAGGGACAAAAACAGCATCTACTAATCTTTTGGGGATGTTTCTAGGCAACAATATTGCATGATATAGAGATCATCAAATCTGTTGCATTATTATGAATGGTTCCCAAGGGGTTCAAAGATCTCAACATATTTCCAGCACTTTACAAAAAATAATCTTCCCTTAGAAAGATTATTAATAGGAATTGAGGACATTTTGGATGCAGGGACATTGCTGGTACCACTTCTCTGAACATGGAAATCTTACACATCTTGGGCTTAGTCAATAAATTTGCATTGTAACATACACATGTTATTCTCCTGGGACTATCACATCCCTGCAGTCTCCAATTGTGCATATATGGATGTGCTTGTGTATTTTAATTCTAGTCTGGCATTAGAGTTCTCTTAATTCATGGCTGTAAACCATGATCATCCTTTCCATGTGGTCATTATTTCCTGCCAAGAAGCACAGGCTGTCACAACTACCACATTGACCAGGGAATTCCCCAAGTGGCTTCTGGATCCCTTCATTTAAGTGGCTAAAATTTATGAGTTCTGGCTTTAGAATGATAAGAATTCCCATTACAGAATGGGTCCAGACCTTTTTTGGTTGCAATTTTTATTTCTCATGATTTCTGTTGGAATGCAGGCAGCTGTCAGTCTTGTTCATCAGATCAGGCCTGGTGAGTCCAGAAATTCTTTGTATATCATTGCTTTCAGCTCTGATTTACTACTCCCAGTGGGCCAGCTGTCCAGGGCTTGCAATAAGGAAATGCACATTCTCCTGTTTCTCTGGAATACAGTCTCTCACGTAATTCCCTGGAAATGAGAGACGAGCTGCCCATGCTGGAGGGGATGCAAGCTGTGGAACAGCATGACCTCTTGAGCTCTTTTCCAGCTCTCCACCATTCGATGCATTTCCTCTCTGGAAAGTAGATATTAACATTTGAGGAGGTTCCATGCTTCTTCGCTTTCTCAGTCTTTGCATTTCAAACGTCTATTGATCGCACAGTAGTTGCATGAGATTCCTTTGTTCTTTACATCTTTATTGATGCAAAGCAGTGCCAGAAACTGCGTTTTAACAGTTATTCAATCCCTGATGCCCTTCATGTATCAGATTTGGGATTTCATTTCTTAGAACTACTGGGCTGGCTACACAATTAATTGCTTCTTATTAATAAGCCATTAGACTCACTTGACCAACCTTCAACAGCCAAAGAAATGCACCACCCCCCACCCATGCCTTTGCCTATATCTCTTTCTCTTTTGATGTCAAAGCTGTTCTCCTGTGTAATGGAGACTTGCTGGAGTGTCTGGAGGTCTCTGGCTCATTTAAAGTGACAGGCAATGTTATCTCCTGATAATAAACAGGTTTCTGTGGTTGTCACTATGACCTTACCCTTTGCCCATTGGAGGGATCCCACAGGGCCATTGACACTTACCTCTGGGTAATCATGCGGCTCCTAAGAAAATATACACGTGTATGTGTTTAAATATTCCCCACAAACATCAGCAAACTATGTTCAGGAGGGAGCATGGCATATGGATTGTTGAGGTTAGCTCGGAAGACCAACAAATGTGGGTTTGAAATCTAGCTCCATCTCTTATTAAGCATATAAGACCTTGAGCCAGTTACTCTCCTCTCTAAGCCTCAGTTTCACCTTCTGAAAATGGGAACCATAGCACATCAAACTAGTTTGATTGCTTTGAGAATTAAATGGGGTGCCTGTGTGTAGATTACATACTACAAGTATTTGCTAGAATTGCTCTCTAACCCAAAGCAAGCTCACTTATGTTCAAGGGGAGACCTGCATGGTGTAATGGGCACTGGATGATCTTGGGAGTCATACAGAATCTGGCTCGATCCCAGTGGTGTCATTGATCCTTATTTTCCCTTCTTAGAGGGCAGGCATAAGGCAATGAGGCAATGAGTTGTGCCTGACATGCTGAGCAGGCTTTTGAAAACACCAACTTCCTGATTGGAGACCATCAGGGCCCTTTAGACTCCCCTGTCACAAAGACATGGGGCTACGATCAGTCCCTCATTGATTCCTTTAACCATTCTAGGGACCCTCTGAAGTGACTGCAGCCCCACATGTGAACCCCTTGCCTGTGTGGTGATCTCTCCATTTATTCTGTGGTAATAGTCCTGATATTCCCAGGAGTACAGTCCTCCTGGCCCCTTCTACTACAGGTCCCCAATGCATTTCCTTGGGGCTATGTTTCCAGATGTGTTTCAGAGTTCAGAATTCTCTGTTTCATAATAATAATTTGGTGCTTTTTGTATTCCGGTACCCAACACCCTAGTGAGGGACGGACAACACTCCATAATCAAACACATTGATATTTCTTCAATGAAATGTATGAATAGTCACCTTAAAGTGAGATCATTGTCATCGTTTTTGCCACCAGATGTGTTCAGGTTGAGTTGGCATTAACAGTCATAGGAGTTTGGGGGAAAATGTTGTTTTCAGGGCTTGTTCAATTTGAGGATTGCAGATTAGGAAGTGTGGACCCCTAGAAAGCTTGGAGCTAAAAATATTGTCTCAGTCTTTGTTTGTTTCTCTCCCTCTGATCCCTAAGCCATTTCAAAGTATTCAATTCTCCTCAGCTATAAATATCCTTTCTAATCCGTGCTAAGCTACAGAATTCTCATTTGAAAACCTTTTCTTCAGAACCATCTCCTTGGTAGATACATTCCATTCGTCCAGCTAGCCACCCCCATCCTTACTGCCCACCTCAAATCTGAACTTGAAAAAATATATTTTCAATACAATACATAAAAATATATTGTATTGCTAGCCTTGGGAGAAGGAAAGCTTCCTTGATTTGTCCTTCTTTACACCCCCTCTCCTTCTGATGACAGCCCACAGAATAGGGATCCTATTATTTAATTCCTTGTTAACTTGCTGCCCACAAATGAAGATTTCCATTGGTTGGATGGATGCAGACAGGAAAGAGTGCCAGACACCAACCCCAGTCAAAGTGTCAATCACCTCCATGGCCATGGGCTACTTTCCTAACCTTGTTCAACCTTCAGGGATTATGGGAAAGAGAGTGAACAAATCAACATCTAAATCTATCTCAGTTGCCATAAGAACAACTCACATTCTCATTCTATCAAAAGTGAACATCACCTTCAAACAACAAAGAAGAATCAACAACAGTACCTCAGGTGTTGCTCTTCATGGTGACAGGGATCTTCTTCTAGAAGACTGCACTGAGAAAGATGCTAGGGATTGAACCCAGGGCCTGTGCACGCTGGGCGAGCTCTCTACCAGAGCTACAGCCTCAGTCCCCAAGAGGAGTTTCCAACATCTACAAATGAATAATTATGACTGGGTTATGACTGGGGAAGAGTAGTTGGCAAGGAAAAGAAGGCATTTCTGGATCCATCTCTTATATGCCAGTCACTCTCCCACCTGGTCTAATTTGTCTTCCCTCTCTATTGAAAATAGTTTTCCCCAGGGTCACTAGTGGCCTCCAATGGGCTAAATTCAGGGGCTATTTTTCAGTCTTCATATTACTTAAACTCTAAAGTATGTTGTGCCATAAGCCAGTTCCTTTTACTTGAAATGCTTTTTTCCTGTATTTTCCATGATATCACTGCTTCATCTTTTACCTCTTCTATTCAGTTCCTTTCAGAAAAGGTCATCCTTCACTGTCTGGTCAAGAATTACCTGCCTTCACCATTTCCCTCAGTAACCTTTCCCTAGATGATCTTTCTTTCCCTATACTCAGACAACTGACAAACTTTTATTTCCCTCTTTTCAACCCCAGACTTGTATATCCTGCTGCCTCTTTCAGATCACTTCATCCAAAATGGAGCACCTGACCTCCCAAACCTGATCTGTCTCTGTCTGTCCTGTCTCTGCTCTGTCTCTGTTTCTGTCTCTCTCTCTCTCTCTCTCTCTCTGTGGTAGTAGCCTCACTTGCTCTCCTTTGTAAGCCAGACACTTAGGGGTCATCTAAGATCCTTTTTCTCCCCATTGCGTATATCTGTGGATTGACAACCCCTGCTAGTCTCACCTCTGAGCAGCTCTCCTGCCCACCATGCTTCTTCATCTCCACCACCACAATACAGTCCAAGTTGCCATCAACTCTCATGAAAATTGTGTTCCTATAACTATGGAGGGAGGAAAGAATGGATACTGGAAGGAAACCAACTTGCAATAACTATAGGTCTGTAACTGTTAAGGTAAGTGTAATAGTCAACAAAATGTTACATTTCTTAAATTTGCATCATATGGCTTAATACCAGACCCTTTGAAGACAAAGGAAGGGTCTCAACTCTTCAAGGTTTTTGGCAGGGGAATCCCTCAGATCTAGGTCTGACTGATCACTGTGATGGTGGTACCATGTCTGCAAGGAGAGAACAAGGGGATCCTAAATCACACTAGAACTCCCTTGAGTCCAAGGATTCAGGTAAAATGGAGTATACTTTTTACCTACCCTGGGTTTCTTGAGTCCTGTGTTGGCTCACATTAGATTAGCTCATATGTGGTCCAGCCCTTCTGTGGTATGAATTTACAAACTTTCCTTTCCTGATGTTCTCCAAAAGCCTGTCCAGCTATGGATATTGGCCCTGGAAGTTGATTTGCAAGAAGATTCCAACCAAAGCCTGCACTAACCTACACCCAAGGAGTCTGCCTGGAACTGGACTGGTCTGGGTGGTTTTGTTATTTTATCCTTATCTTCTATTGAATCTGATGCTTATACAAACCAAGTCTCTTCTCAGTGAATAGTTTCATACATAGTCTCAAGATCAGCTCATAGCCAGAAACCATTGCAGTAGCAATTCCAAACAGAAATTCTCACCTACTGATTTTGCTCCTTTGCTGGTCTTTTCATTTTTTGTTAATACCACAGATGGTCCTCCATGAATATGCAAGCCAGTTCCCATTGTCTACATTTATGTGTGTGTAATTATATTGATTCTGTTTCTCTGGAGAACCCTAATACAACTAGGAAAATCATTGGCAGTGAAATAACCCCAGCTCACTGGCAGTACAACAGGAATGAGGAATCTGACTGATCCTCTCATTTTTAAGTTTAGTGTCTGTACTGAAAGGAGAACAATAAGAATCTCCACAAGACCTTTTGACTATGCTCCCGTACTTTTTTCCCCAGAGTAAACACTTCCTCTGGATTTATTTCCCGGGACTCTCTCCTGGTTTATTTATGTTTTGTTTTTTTCTGAGACAAGATCTTCCTGAGTTGAACTCTGGATCCTCCTGCCTCAGTCTCCTGAGTAACTGGAATTACAGGTGTGAGCCACTGTGCCCAGCAGTGTTTTTGTTATTTTTTCAGCGATCTACGAATCGTGGCTTCATTCCAACTAAGAAAACTGGTCTCCTTACATCCATTAGTGACAAATAGCAATACCACTGCTGAATTAGAAAACTATCCATTAGAATCAATATAGTTACCCCGGTTACCAGGGAGCCCACTGGGGTCCCCTCACCACCAAATCAGTGCCCAAAAGGCATTTTATGTAGCTTCAACTATTTTGAGCACAGTTACATCATTAGCTTGAACTTATTTTGGCAAAATTTTAGTGTGTATGTGTCATGGGCCATAAAAAACCTGGAAAATATGTGTGTTCATACTGAGTACCATTATTTATGCTTTCTGGAAGTTAATATGTAAATCACAATGAAAATTTGATAGATAGTCTCATATAGCCAGTTGATTCTGATCAGAGATTATGAGGAAATATAAGCAGAAGATGGGCCATAGAGATGTCTCCAGGGCTTGGCTAAGCTAGTAGTTGGACCGTCAGTCACAGAGGCATGGCTGTCAAGGGCTGGCACCTCTCATACTTGGATCCATTCCATCTTTTGGAGTCGTACTTTGCCAGGATGTAGCAGGTAGACAATTCCAACGTGCAAACATTTTGTGGATCTCAGTGGTTAGCATCTGAATTTGATAGACTTTTCACAAGATACAAGGTGGCAGAAGCTGTCACAAGGAGAGTCTTACTGACCAGGTCAGAGCTTTGAGTTTTGGTCCTGGTTTTGTTGCTGAGGGCAGGTGTAAATAGAATGCTTCATTTCAGGCTCTGTGACCTTGGGCTAGCTATTGGTCTGACTCATTTTCCTCCTCTATAATAGGAAGAAAAATAGTTCTTAGTTGGCTGGGTTTGAGGATTAAATGGAGTGATACACTGAGAATAACACCTGGTGGATGGTAAGTACTACATATTTGCTGCTTGTCCCCCACCCTGCACTCAATTTTTTTTTTTTTTTTTTTTTGGTGATTATTCAACTAATTTGCCTCTGGTAAATGTGGTCAATCCTGCTCTAAGGAATGTCTAAAACACAGCACAGAAACGATCATTTGAGATTATTGTTTATACCATAAATGAACAAAGAAAGATCTTCAAATATGAAAAATCTGGGGTCATTTAATACAACTCCTCCCTCCGCTTAAAAAGCGTCTCCTCTAGGTACTCTTTAGGGGTTCCCATCCCTGGTTTGGGCTCTCTCCTTCAAACTTCCTTTCATTCCAGCTCTTCGCTTTTCTTAGAACTTTTTTCCCCCTTAAGAAAGTGAAAGAATAACAGCTCCAGCTAGAGACGCCTGCTGGAAATAGCACAGGCACGCGGCGGCTTCCTTTGCAGGGTTCTGCCAACCTGCCCCTCCCGCCGCGGATCGCGAGACGCCGGGGCGCCCGCCCCGCCCCTCCCCGCGAGGCCGGCCAGCCGCGCCGCCGCTCAAGGTGTGCAAGCTCCCTTTCCCCTGGCAGGGCAGGCACCGCCCATCTTGCGATCCTTGCGGACCGTGCCAAGAACAACACCAGGAAAACCTCTTTTTCATTGTTTGATTGTCCATGGGCTTTGAAACAGTTCCCGTTTCTCGTAGCCAAGTCCAGAATGAAATTGGACTTCACCGATAGTTGCTGGGGGCGGGGAGAGACGCTATTCAACTTCCCGAGACTCTTCTCTTATGGATTTGTTTGCGGCCTCGCGGATGACGTTTCTGACGTGCCCTCACTCAAATCCCTTCACACACAAGCTGACCCCTCAGTCTGCTTTGTAATATAAATTATTCATCTGATTTCTTCAGCACGAGGCAGACATGGCTGAGGAATGCATTCCTCTCTGAAGGCGAAGTAATTGACGTTTCTGCTTTCCTGCTGTGTGGTTAGGGAATTATTAAAATGGACTTGTCTTTAATAGTCCATTTTTGTTGCCTATTACAGTTCCACGCTAGTCCGTACTTCCCATTTCCTAAGGTGTTCTGATGGTTAATGGGTACCGAATCTCCAAAAGCTGTATCTTCATATTTATCTATGTACTTTCCACGTCATCCCTCTGAATGCAGAGGAGAAATACTGTAATGTGAGAACTGTATGTTTAAAAAAAAAAAAATAGAAAAAACCTCAAAGCCAAAAAAAAAAAAAAAAGAAAAAAAACCCTGTGAAAAAAATTCCTGCTTTCAATTTCCCCTCCCCCTTCTCATCGCCCACGCCACCACCAACAGTGACACCTAGTGGTCAAATATAAATTAGTCCCTCCATTCTGAGTGGACTAGCTTTTTACAGAAAATAAAATTTCTTCTGGAAGCGAATAAAAGACTGAGCTTTACTTCTTTCCATGCATGCTCAGAAATTTTTCCTCATAAAATGTAGCTGAAATACATTATTTGGGAGAGAAGGCAAGTGCACATATTTTTCTTAAAAACATATTGGAACTTTTAATCTGTTTTCTTTATAGTTTCTGTAGACAAGAGTTTTTTTTTTTTAGGTAGTGGCCAATTTTATTTTATTATAATTTTTAAGGTTAGCGTATGCTGAGCGATACCTTAAAATTCAGCACCTATAATGTATGTTTAAAAGTATGACAGTTTAAAATGAGTGATACTACCTCAGCTATTTGCATAACTCTTTAACTCTTGGCACCCACTTACTGGCAAGAGTGCTTTCTATTTTAATGATAGCAATCCCTAGAAAGGGTTGAGAATTTTACCCAATTTTTTTTTCAATAATTGAGGAAATGTAAATATATCTACATTGTGTGTGTGTGTGTGTGTGTGTGTGTGTGTGTGGTCCTGAGAATTGAATCCAGGACCTTGTGCATGTGAGGCAAGCACTCTATCAACTGAGCTATATCCCCAGCCCAGTATATCTACATTTTAATGACATCTCTTAAAAGTTACAAAAGGGGAAAAACCTTGCATCCTTTCTTAACTTTTAGTTTCAAAATAATTATAGATTCCCAAAAAGTTGCATAATAGTACAAAGAAGTTCTGTACACCCTTCTTGAAGTTTCTCCCAATGGTAACATCTTGCAGAACTGTAGTATAAAGTCAGACCAGGAAATCAACATTGGCACAGTCCATGGAATGTATTAAGATCTCACCTGTTTTACTTGCACTCATTTGTGTATATAGTTTCATGCAATTTTATCATGCATGTAGATGTATGAACCATCACCACGAACAAGATAAAGTTCTCCCATGGCTACAAAGAGACCTTGTGCTACTCCTTTACAATATTAAACTGTATGACTGAACCCAGAAATCTTATCTATGGTGGGCAGAAGACATGTGGATGCCATCATCGTCATCATCATCATTATCATCATCATATGTTTATTGAACTCTGTGGTCTGTTGTGTTATTGCTTATGTGGTAGATACTATTTTATTTATTGTTTACAACTGCATTCATTTGAAAGGATAGAATTAAGTAAAGAAAAATGATGATTTATCTGATGTCTCTTCCTCCAGCATATGGAATAGAATATGCTCCAGCATTGATTTAAAATCTGATAGATTCATTTCAACAAATGCTGGGCACTAAGCAGAGTGATGGAGGAATTACATGAAGGATGTGGCTCAGCCCCAGCTCTCAGTCCCAGGTCAGGTCTTCTGAGACCCTCCTGTAGCTGAGGCAGCCTCTGCTTTCCAGAGTCCAAGAACAAGACTGATTCTTCTGAATGACTTGACCCAGAGTCACTTCTAACAGGGATGGAAAGGGAATTGGACGTATCTTTCCAGTTCTTCCTTTCTCATTTTTTCTTAGACATTTTGCATCTTTAAATATCTTAGGATCTGGAGAGAAACAACATGTTGGGAAATATAACTTATCCTGAAACACCAGTGTGATTTGAAGTAGTTACTCTGGAGTAAGAAAATCTAGAGGGCAATTCGATGATTGCTGTCATTGTTCAAGCAGCTCATTTAAAGAAAGAGGGTTCCTAGGAGTCAGAGACAGGTTTTGTCACTAACTTGCTTATGATATAATGTAAACTTTGTTTTATATTTCTTGTGTAAAGACAAGGGGATTCAGCAATGATGGCCAAAGCCATTTTCAGTGCTATCTTTCTAAAGTAAATGGTAAAAGACTTCTCAAAAGTCACTCCTAATTGTTGAAGAGGCAATAAAAGTTCATTAGAAATGTTCTGTATGTCTTTAAATGGGCTTCCATCTCAAAGTGGATACTTTAAGAGCTAAAGTTTCTTGTAAATATGCCCCATTATGTCTTCACTAAAGACTTCTCTCTGGAAATCACTCTAGATCTTTAGTGCAATTTATTTATTAGTAAATAATGTGCTAAAATATGGTATCAAATATGATATTTTTGGTGAGCAGTATTTTTACTGGTAAGGAAATTGTGATCCTTGTTTTCTGATTTAAATATGTCTCTTTCTAGCTTGACCCAATTGAATCTCATTCCTTCTCCTCAGTTTGCTATTTACTGAAATTTTATTAGGTATCTTATAGGAAACTTATCAGGTGACATTGAAAATATAGGAAGATGCTTTGTAGTTATGAGCTTTGTAGTCAGATTCTACCTCAAAAATACATGGAAAAAGTCTTAGGTGTGTTGTTTATAATACACATAAAACAAAATAATCTTAATGACTTGGAAGTATTTATTTTTATCCAACAAAATTTAGCACCTACTTTTAAGTATTAATATTGAGAATGCCTTACTTTTGGACATAAAACATTTCTAAAACATGTGAAATTTAGATGTATAAAGGTAGAACAACAGATTTCACATTGTAAGAGAGGACAATGTACATTTCCAGAGGGTTAACAATTTTAATGGATTCATTTCATCAATCACCATATTTTAATTGAGCATGTCCTGTGTGCCAGACACTGTGCTAGGCATTGGGGAAATAGCAAGAAACAAAACATATTTAAAACCCCTGCTTTTATAGCTTTATATTCTGTGTGGTAAATAGAGGAGACAGGAATAAACAGTGAAATAGAAGTTTAGTTCATTAGTTAATTCATTATAAGGGTGTGTGTGTGTGTGTGTGTGTGTGTGAGAGAGAGAGAGAGAGAGAGAGAGAGAGAGAGAGAGAGAGAGAAAGGGAGAGGGAGGATGCAGTTTTATGTGGAGAGGTCCAAGGAGGTTCTGCTGGGAAGGGGTGATGATGTGTATGAGAAATGCAAGGATGGCTGATGGATCCCAGTTCCCTAATATGCAACTTTGTTTCCATGCCAAGAAAGTTTCCTGCTGAGAAAGGAGTGCCTAGAACTGAACTCAGGAAGGAGATGGTGCTACACCTGATCCTTCTTCCTACCACTGAGTGAGTATGCATCAGCCAATTAAGAGAGACTGCTCATGTGACCTCCCATGAGCATCTTTTGTGGGCTGCTCTGGTGAATGCCACAGACCAAGTGGTCCAAAGAGGTTTATAACTTAGTTAACAAAAGATTTTTTACAACTTTGAGAAAACTGAGTATTCCCTCGCCAGCAGTGCCTTTCTCTTACTTGACTGGTGGCTTTCTTTCAGTCTCTGTTCCCATCACAGCTCTCTGTCTTGCCAGGCAGAGGGCCCTTGTACCCACTGCTACACCTACTAGCATCTCTCCTTAATTTCAGTAGGGGTTGGGTTCCCAGGTCTGAATGATGACAGAGCATCAATGTTAAAAGGGACAAAGTATCATTAGAGCCCTGGGTCACTTTCTTGTCTTCTTTCTCATATTGTAAAGTCAAACAATAATGTCATTTTGCAATATAAGAAATAAAAACATTAAAAAATGAAATGAAAATCTAGCTGGTAAGAGGCATAACTGAAGTACCAAATGGTTAGCTCCAGGTAGAACTTTTTTGAAATATGAGTTCTGCTTACCCCCACTTCACCACCTGGCAGTCAAGCCAGAGGCACAGAATAACTTGAGTCTCCCTCATTTGCATTCCTACTTAATGTGGCAGGGAGAACCAGTATTCTGCAAAGGCAGTCTTGTGATTTCCAGCATGCAGAGAGTATATCTCTCTAACCTACATCCTGAGGCCAATCATCCCATTCCTTAATTCCCTAATATTAAAAAAAAAATAATGACTCCAGAGAGGTAAAAACTGATTTTGAAATTGTACTTATGTATAAATGACTGATATTAGATAAGTGCAGTTGTTCTGGGGAAAAAGTCCCCAGTGGTGGCGAGATGAGGGAGAAAGGAGAGAGGCTCAGAAGGGGGAGGCTATGGGGCATGAGAAATAGAGTTAGTTTTTGTTGGAAGGACAGCGTCACCTCCTGCACTACCATACCCCAAGCCAACTCTGTCTGTGCAAGACAAGACAGGACTGTACCTGGAAGAGAAGGTGACAGACTGGAAAGGAAGATATGGGGAATGGGAGCAACATTGCCCCTGTCCCTTTCCCTGAATCTTCTTGCAGTCTGTAAGCCCCTCAGGACATTTCAGAGCCCTGGAGAAGGTGGAGACAGCTCAGGAGGACTCTCCATCAGGAGTCTGGGGCAGAAGTCAGGGGTAGGTGGGTCCATGCCTGGGTGTTTGCTAAACACCCAGGAAAATCAAAACCAAATCTTGCTGAGGAGCTGGGGTGGGCTGAACAGGGCATTCATTCAGTGAACCGTGATCCAGGATCTGTGCCTGGGAGAACCAGGGCAACTGTGTCCCAGGCAGTGAAGAAAAACACAGCAGGAGCTAGGAACCAGGCATGGTGAGGTGGAGTGGATGCAGTAGAATGTCAGCGTCAGAGTCAGGCTGAAAATAGGGCAGAACAGGGGCAGGAAGGAATTCAGAACTTAAAGGCAACAATGAGTGACAGCATGTTCAGGGTGTCTGAAGTGGGACAGAGAGTGAGCACCAGGACCTCCTGGGCAAGTCCAGAGCCAGAGGCGGGAGGGCACCCCTCCAAAAGCATTTCCACAGCACCGACTTCCGGAAGCTGAGCTGCTCCGTCAGAAGGCTCCCAACAGCCCTGTTGAAAAGAAATTGAGGAGACTACAAGCCATACCCTTTCTACAGCTTCATTAGCCTATTAAAAGCATCAAGAAACCCTGCAACAAATAAACCTCTTCAGTTTTACTTAACACATTATTTCCCCAGTTAATTAGACCTCTCACCACCCCTCCCCATGTTGCATCAAATCTATTTCCAGAAACATATTTTAGGAAACACACTTTTATAACCCAATCTGGTTGCAATGACCACCCACTTGAAGTCTCCCTGGCCACTCAGGTGGTGCCTGGCAGAGCTCTTGCTCTGAGGCGCGGTTCTTCCCTGTCCCATTTCCAGATCCACAGGGTACATGGACACTTTGCTCACATCTTCTTCCCCTCACTATCCCTTTGAGCCTTTGGGTGTCTGTTTACATGTAGCTGAGAGAACATCATCACCTGCTATAGTGGCTTGAAAACTATGACTGGGCTATAGGAGCACCTTCAATCCATTAGGAAGAGTATTTTTCTTACAGCTGGAGAGAAAGGCCCTTTTCCCAACTACCCTACCTGTATTTTTCAAATCTGGAGAGTTTTGTGGTCTTTCTTCCCCTCTCTCTCTCTCTCTCTCTCTCTCTCTCTCTCTCTCTCTCTCTCTCTCTCTCTCTCTCTTTCTTTCTTAACTGGGCTGCTTGACGCTACCTTAAGGCACAACTGTCAGTTAGCTGTACTTTATTGCAAGCTGGTGCTGGCTAACAGACCATGAACCATTGATAGCTAATATCCTTAGTTACATCTCACCCCTACTGAATACAGGAGCTGAATTGCTAAATTTGTTTTTCCAAAGGACATTGATTAAAGGAGTTGACAAAGCCACTTGAATGTGAAATTTCCAACT
Source organism: Sciurus vulgaris (assembly GCF_902686455.1). NCBI lineage: Eukaryota > Metazoa > Chordata > Mammalia > Rodentia > Sciuridae > Sciurus > Sciurus vulgaris. The sequence goes on from NC_136463.1 coordinate 130,161,160, forward strand.
GTCTAAAATGAAAAGCTTTCTCGATCTTCATGTCTTGGGCTGGGGAGAAGGTTTATTTTCCTACTGTGTGTAAATAATGGATTTTGCCTTTTCTGGGAATCCATCATCGAAGAGTATGTTGAATACTCAAACAATGGCAGTCTAAATTGTCCTGCAGTGACACTAACTAGCTGGAACTAATTCAGAAATGTGCACAGAGCTTGATGAGGACAACTTCATGTGTGGGGAAGAAGCAATACACCTCACCTGCCTGCACTGTGGCTCAGTCAGGACAATGCCATGCTGTCCGGAAAAATCATAGGAACCTTGTTACAAATTGCATCCAGCTCTCTCTCTCCCCTCCCTCTCTCCCTGTCTCCCTCCCTCCCTCCCTCCCTCCCTCCCTTCCTTCCTTCCTTCCGTCCTTCCTTAATTCCTTCCTTCCTTCCTTCCTCTCAAAAAGGCTCCTTGCTAGAGAACATAAAAACTCAAATACTTTTTACTCATTTTCTTGCTGAGAGCTGCAGGCATAACCAGCAGCACAGCCAGTAATTAATCATTGCTCTGGAGATGGGTGCACACGTTCAAAGACATTTTCAACCCACTGAAACAAGTCATGGGTTTAAAATTCTGCCATAGAACAGAATCTCTGGAATGAGGCTTTACATTCTTTCTGATTTTGATGTACCTACCGAGTGTGGCCAAAGGCATTTCTTGGTAAGTCATCAGAGGTGGCAGAATTCCTTATGAGGAATCTAGTACCGGTGGCATCACGAATATAGTGGGCACAAGCAGATGGGCAGAGATAAGCATGTGGCACTGAGCTAAGTATTAGGTAAGTATTTTGGTTATGCTTTTTTGTTGCAACTAATAGACTCTCAAGCTATGCAAATGATTTATTTGCAAATATGCTGTGGAATAGCATTAGAAATAGAAAATGCTTGGGGCCAGAGATAGTTTTACCTGTGCTCTTTCTTGCCCCCTGTTGGTTTATCTGCTTGTTTTTGTCACCTGCTCCATGCTGTCTCTGGGCTGGCTTCTATTGCTGACATGACCTCCAATTCCTCATGGCTTTGGCCCATCCATGTTCCTTTTTGCTCCATCCTGTCTCTGTGTCATCCTTTTTAAACTTCAGCTCTTTTTAAACTTCACTCTCTTGGCATTTTTCATAGAGAAAACGTAATTGGTCTGGAGTACAGGTGTGGGCCAGGCCCCATCATTGGTCCCTGGTCAGCCTGTGGCCAGCCTGTCTTGGGGGTGAGGTCCTTACCCTTGGTCTAATCAACCATGGCCAACTGGAGTAGGGTTACATTGTTTAACTCAAGCTCCTCTTGACCTGTTCTTTAAGCTGGGCTGTGATCTGGGCAGGCACAGTGACAGACATCTGAGGTGACTGCACTCCTGTTCCATAATTAATGAGTTCTCTTGAGGCAGCCCATGCTGTACTCATCCACAGGCCCACATAGCTGTCAGATATGAGTTCGATTTCTAGATAAGCCACCAGGTCAGCTTCCCTTCTCCCTGTGGCCACTACTCTACTCAAGGCCATAATTACTTCTACTCAGTTGCTCCCTAACTAGTTCCCTGTCGACATTCCCATGCCCCTTCCAATCTTGTATCCATCTCTTTATAACACACATTTGATTGTCCTACTTCCTGTTTATAAATTCAATGGCTCCCATTGCCCAAAGGATGGAATCTAATTCCTTGATGTGGTTTAAAATATTGGCAGGCTTCCATGGCCTGGATCCTGGCAGCCTCTTCCCATACTGTCTTTTACTACCTTTCCTTTCCTCCCCATACTCCAGCTTATCCAGCTCCTATAAGTTTCTCACACATACTCCACCCTCTCGATGTGGGGCCTTTGCCCCCCTTTGATGAGGATGGGAGCCCATCAGCAGTGTCTGCAGTTGTGTCCCTGGCCTGTGCTGGCATTCAGCAGGTGCTCCATGAGCATTTTTTGTTGGTGCGTCTTTGAATCCTGGCACTCCAAGTGATTATTTCTGAGTGGGAGTCAGAAGTGAAAGACAAATATAAGAGTAGCACGGAGAAAGGAAGAGAGGGAGAACGTGAGGTGGAAGGGGACAGTGTGTATTGTTTGAGAAACTCATGGAGTGCACATGGACCCCCTGAAGGAAGAAAAAAGATCTTTGGACTTTGATTACAGAGAGAAATCTGCAGCCCCAGAGGGTGAACTGAGATCAAAGGACTTTGCTGAGGGATCCATCTCAAGGTCATCTAGCTATTAACAACAGCAGGATTTAGGCTCTGGATTAATTTCTTTAGCAGAGAGAGGTTAACTCCTTTCTAAAGCATATGGAATAGCTGTGGTACGTCTGATGGGATGTGAGCCCGGACACCTGTTTCTTGGGTTTCCTGGGACAGATTGCATTCCAAGGTGCAGCCTACAACTCCCTGTGTGTTTTCAGCATGCAGGGCTCTCCCCTGCTTCCTGATGGAGGTTCACAAAGACATGTGGAATAGTTTATTGCCCTTTAAGAAACTTGGCTGGTACTTTCCTCCTTGTGTCCTGCCCATGCAACTCAGGGGAGAGAAGGGAGCTGGCAACCTTGCCACACCTCTGTGAGGGAGAGAGGCTCACCTCTACCTGACATTAGCCTCCTCTAGGAGGGTCCCGGAGGCAAGCAGCCATAATCATCATCTCTGCTCTACGGGGATCAGATAGAGAGCGAGTTTTCACAAAAGTTGCCTGAAGTATGCAAGTGACACCATTCTCCCTGTGTGTTAATGTGAGCAGAAATTTTTGAAGTGGTGAAATATGCTGGGATTCAAAAGGAGAACAGCCACCCTGGGGTGTTTAGCAAGTGGGAAACAGAGAAGGAAAGGGAGCTGGCAAAGGCAGTAAGTGGCATCGGAAACTCATTTCTTTAAGCCACAAGCTCTAATGGAACCTTTGCTACCAATGGCAGATGGTGACCACAGAACATAGTCTTGTGATATCCAGGGAGGAGATAGCTGCAAGAACTGGCATTCACCTTTTTTGATGGGGGTCACAGAAGGAAGGAATCTCCTGGAATCTCTCATTGGTGCTTGTAGATCATACATACCCTACAATAGTGTCCTTCCTCACATACCTCCAAATGTCCTGCCATCCATGAGGCCTGGGGGAACCAGCCTTTGTGCTCCCATCCAAAGGCAGTGTGCAGCCCATCAAAAAAGAATTCATCTTAGCTATTAATTTTCTTGGTAGTTCAGTCTGGGATTCTCACCTCTGGCCATCTAATCTGAGACAGACACCAGTAAACATTAGCTACATTGTTTGAGTCTTCCTTTCTCCTTTTTTTCACTCTGCAACAAAATAAAATAAACAAATGAACACCAAGTAGATGGCCTATCTGAACCTACTTACTCATCTGCAAAATTAGGAGATTGGATTTGCTAAACATTCTCTGCTACTTCTACACATTCCACGCAAAATATTTTCACACCCTACTTTCACCGATGGGCCAGCAAATAAAAAGAGTAATGGATGCAGGGTGCAGAACCAGCCTGACTTTTAGACTCAAAAGGCCTAATTAAATGGTAACCTCCCCAAGGTCACAGCCTCCTTCCTGTTGGTGGTGTTCCACCCCTCAGCACCTGGTACACCGTAATGCCATGCAGACCCTGGGCTGCCCGTCAGCTCTTGACTTTGCTTATTCTTCTCCAAGGTGGCTCGTCAATCCACACCTCAGTTCCAGGTGGGTGGAGGCACAACACTGGTTGAGATGGCTCTCATTCTTTCCTCCTCATCACTTTCTAAAATGCCCTGTCTGGTGAGGGCTGAATTTATGAAGAGCTGGTCTCCTTTGGGCTGCCTGGCTTCCCTGCACACAGTCAGGTTGCCCTGGGATGCTGATTTTTGTTCTTTTGCTATTGTTTCCCTGCTCCCTATTTCTAATTTCTTGTTTTCAGAGGCTGACACTGTTATTTCCACTCTGAGTGGTTGGCCCCACCATCAGGCTATGGGCTCTGTAACCCATGGCAACAAGAGAAGAGAAGCAGGTGATCATGCGCGCGCGCACACACACACACACATACACGCACGCACACAAATTCTCTCTCTTTCTCTCTTTCTCGTTCTTTCTCTCTCCTTCCCTGTGGCTCTGGCAGGGCTGCCCCCAGAGCACAAAGGGAGGAGTCTGTCCTGGCTGCAGTGCCAATTAGAGACCAGGCCTCACAGTACAGAGCACTCAGGGCTTCCAGGTCACGATGCAGCAGCTGCTGAGGAGCAGGGCAGCTTCTTCTGCTTGCTCCAGCTCCTCATATTTCTCCAGGGCAGCAAAGTAAAATCTGACCTTGCACACACAGTTAGAAGCACCTTCACAGTAGTCCTTTCCCTGGGAGCTAGTAACCTTATTTAATGTCATCACAGGGATTGGCAGAATTATGCCTATTAGTAATAACTGAACTTACATGTATTTGTAGGAAGAAGAGGTTTCTTCCCACATGATTTTACAAATGGAAATCACAGTCAAGTCATTCAGAATTTCAACTCTCTCTCCTCTCCCCCTAAGTTCTGGGAAGCTTCAACCAAGTTTGACAATTGTTTTGTTCCTTGCCAGATTTTTCTAGTTGGTTTGACCAGAGTGACTTCTGCTCCAAGTGGTAAGAATCCCTTTTCTGTTCATGGACTAGAGATACATGGTAGGCACATTCTTGTCTCTCTTGGTCAGGATTAGTGGCTATAGATTAACAAAGATGTCATTTACTGTGAAGCCATAAAAAGCAACACAGACAAATCCACATGACATTTTATTTTCACTTAAAACTTACAACTAAATGTTCATCATAAATGTTACTCTCCCACTCTTTTGAGATAGGGCCGAGGTCTGATGCTTGGAGTCTACATCCATGTTCTTGTATATACTGCATTCGTAATATTATCACCTATAACTCCTAGTTTGTTTCTTTGAATGGTAGGAATTTAAAGAAACTTGAAAAACAACTTGAGGCCCAAACTTGCCCAGCTTTTATATTTCCTTCTAATATGTTACCAAAGTTTCATTCCCACCTCATTGGAAAGCAAATGATTTGACTCTCCGAACAATTCAACTTATTTTTCATGGAAACAATTTTATTTCCTTTTGCATTCATAATACACTGGTTTACATAGTATTCAATAAAATTATGAATTACAAAACCAAATGAAGCTGGTGACAACTGGCTTGGGAATAAACACATGGTTTAATAGGGGACACACAACTGGTGGGTGCAGAGGTGTGTGGACATCCAGCATCACAGTGCATTTAGGAACTTTCAATCATTTTATCACATGCCATGAAATTTAATTATGGATGTTAGACATATGAGAATTAGGTTACTGAAACCAGAAAGCTAATACCAACAGGGAAGTAGGCATCCCCTTTCATTGATATCGTCTACATACATGCTGAACCTGTATCTTTATCCCAAGATCAGTTCTTCATATTTAGCATCTGAATACCTAAACTTGTCCTATTTATTCCCCAGATTCAGCATGTCTGAAGGCAGCCCTTTCTCATTTGAGGTAGAATAGAACTACTGATTTTGCTAGAAGGAGAACTCCTTCATTAAAGAAATTCTTAAGTCAGGTTGAAGCCAAGATGAGAGCCCAGGGACTTCCATCATGCACCTTTAAATTACCCTCAGGCTTGTGAGGATCTCTAGAATTCTTCAGAACATGGCTGGTCTATACCTAAAATAGGTATAGGCCTTGGAGGCAGGTAATATTGTGTTCATAATTGTTAATATTTAAAGTGTTCCAAACATGGAACCTTTTCTTTCCCAGACTAATCTTCAACCACTTCCCCACAGACATTCTATGTCCAGCCAAATGGCTTCTCTTGATTCTCTGAGCATATTAATCTCATTCTTCACCATATCCGCGCCCTTTTTGAGCCATATCCTCCATCTCAAAGGCTTCCCCTTCGTACTTCTAAGCCTCACCAAATTTGAGGTTGAACTGGCACTCTTGAGGATGCTGTTTCATCTTTTCATGTTTTAAGCACCCTCCCTAGCCCCGTTACCCAGTCTATGCCAATCTTCCTGTATAGTTTATATGAGATTATCTCCCTCATGAATCTGGCTCAGAAATTTGTCATAGTAAACTTCAGAAAATGTATCTTGGCTAAATACTTTGTGATAAAAAAAAAAAAAATCCCAGGGTCACAGATAAGATTCAGATGAGGAAACAAATAGAAAGAGATGCCAAACCTTATGCCCTTATCTGGGCAGCGACCTCTCAACAGAGGGCATTGTTACCCTTAAAGTCTTGATTTTTCTCCCAGGAGGATCCATGTGTAGGGAAAGTGAGAGATCAGTCCAGAAGAAACTCTTTTCCTTGACTTTATGTTTTGTTATTCAATTCTTTTAGAGAGAGAGAGAGAAGAGAGAGAGCATTACTACAACGCTATAACAAAGGACAACTCGCATATTCTTTCAAGTATCTTTTGTTGCCATTTCATTTTCTACCAAGTTTTTGGTGAGATATATTGACCTGAAAAACATTCACACACACACACACATGCATAAAATTTTGACTCCAATAACAATTTCTGATGTAATTTAGCAAAGTTCTTTTCCCTTTCCACTATAACAAATCTAAACTGTCATATAATATTATTCTGATTATAATCATGAAAAACATGGAATGTTGCAATGAATGGTAGAAAAAGTATTCAATTGGCATCACCAACTGAACCAAACCAAATATTCCTTATCCTTTTTTATTAAGCTGGACATACCAGCTAATGGAGGGATGGAGCACCGGGCTCTGACTACTCGAGAAAGCCACCATTAACAAACAAACATCTGCTTGCGTCCCTCTGCAGTCCCTGCCAGCTGCAGCTGAGGCACAGTAAATTACTCTGCTAATTCTATTGGCTCGTTCCTGCATTTCTGTAATGCTGAATATTGATTTGTGCCGGGGAGCCTGGACTTGTCCAGGTTCTAAAGTTTAAAAATTTTTTTAACACCAAGAAACCCTGTGCTAGGGGGAACTGTTGCTGAAGTTGAAAGTTATCCAGACACAAGAGTTGGAAGGGAAAATGCTAAACTTGAAAACAATGCCATCAGTTCGTTCATTTCCTTTGAAAAGTAAAACGGTGGGACCCACATAAAAGTCACCTGTTTAGGCATTAATGGTTGGCAGGATGATTTTGACCCATTTTGAAGGATGATGGAAACGAGCTGACAGATATAATGAGGAAATAGTCTCTCTTGGATTGATAATTCGATGTGGAAATTCTACTCAAAAGAAAATAAAAGCCCTCTATAATAGATACCTATTCTGCCATTTTTGATTTTCTGAAAGACAATAGTGTATTGGCATGAGCCCCAATTCTGTGAACTCAGATGCCCCTACTACTTAGTATTTGATTGGTAAGGTTGAGCTTGTTTCCTCATCTCTAAAAGGCCATAGTAACTCCCTTAGACTTGCAAGAATGGAATGAAATCTTACATGGAAACCACTTCCACAGCCCCCAGCATGTTGTTGGATCCACTTTCAGGTGTTCTTCAGTCAGAAAGCTTATAGACGGTGGAGTGTATTGCTCTGCAGGCTTATTTGAGAAAAGCATTATGGGATTTGAGATCAGCACTCCAATGAGAAGAAACCATCCGCCAGCACCCTCTAGAATTTATTTAGCACCTACTTCTCTGATTGGTCTGGGTGTGAGAAAGTATCCATGAAGGAAATTAACCCACCTATGAAAAGCAAATGGGAATAATACCATGGGCTGTCAGAAGTGAGCAGGTTGCTTATGAAGTGGGAGGGGCTTGATATAAGCTCCCTCCACACTCCAATTTAACAGCTATTGAATTTCCAAAGCATTTTTTTCTGTGTCTTCCTGGCTATTTTAAATTCTAGGGTCCCTGCCAGACTAAGGTATAGAAACAAGATTCAGGATAGCTTTCAAAGATGAAGCTGATGTTAATTCAAAGGACAAGTTCTAGTAAGCCCTCGCCTATTCAGATAGCTGGCCTGTGTTAGGTGTGTTTTTCCTGGAAGGTGACACAAGCCCAGAACACCTAAAAACATGGAGAATTTCAGAAGGTTTGGGAAAACTTCAGGGTCCTTCCTTTCTGAGTTCTGAAGTATTTACCTAAAATGAATGTTTGGGGAACTTCCCTTTTCTTCAGTGGGTACAAAGCCCTGTGTGCAGCACTTTATGTGGATTTCTCATCTGGTCCACACAACACTGTAATAGTAGATATTACAATATAGACATAATAGAGGACCCTAAAACTCAGAAAGATTAAAGCATGAAATTGCCTTAAGGTTTCAATGCCAGTGAGGTGGTTGAACTGAGATGGACTCCATATGTGTTCTTTGAACTTCAGAAGCTATTCTGAGTTGCCTACATTACAATACACATTTTAATAGATGAACCCCATGAAGTTGCTAAGTTTCAACCAACATTTCCTTACAAAATATTGGTTTTAAATACTTCATTTGACCCATAACATGTTTCAAAAATTCAGATCAAAAGTGAAGGTCAACTACAGTGTAAGTCAACTACACTGATGATCTAAACTTTTATATAGATACTATAAATCTATCCAAAATAAATGTATTTGAAGACTTTAATTCAATTCCACTCATTTTTCTACAGCAAAATACCATGAAAACCAGATGGATCCTACCTCAATGATTTATGTATCATTTATGTTTTCTAATAATTTTTAAATCTTTGTACTCTTATCAGCTTTATTATGTTCTGACCTGCTGAGCTTATAAATGTGTTTTGCTCTCATTGGTTGCTGGACTTCGACACATTTTGCCACTGTAGCTTTATATTACTTCTTCGATCTTTCTACTCTCATCTCTGCAATATTGCTGGAGTAATTATTGCTTTTTATATTTTCAAAATATAATTTTTAAAAACATAATCTTTATGAATTTAATTATATTAAGTTCTCTGGGATCTATAAAATATTCTCATTGGGGATAAAAATCCACCAAAATTATATGTGCCTAAGAAGTACTTTAGTAGACATTTTATTAGAAAAACACAATTTGTTAGCATAAAATGGTAAACTTATCCCATGTAGCATATATACTATATAGATTAATGTTTGAAAATTTATCTAGTAATATTTATGAAAATTTATATAGTAGTATTTATTATCTATGTTTCAAATTCATAGATAATTAATGTGTGGGTTTTGTAAATTTTTCTCTCTAATTTCCCAATAGCTGTCTCTTTCTATGTCTATGATCATATGGTCCCCTTGAAGGGAATTCATCATTCCTCTGCCCCCAAGTCTTCACTTTCAGTTCTCTTATAGAACCCTTTTGCCATGTTTTTCTTTTGCTTGTTTTGTTTTGTTTTTCTTTCTGGAGATAGGGTCTTGCTCTGTTGCCCAGGCTGGCCTTGAACTCTTGAGTTCAAATGTCCTCCTGCCTCATACTCCTGAATAACTGGGACTACAAGCACATGCCACCATGCCCAGATGCCTTGTTTTTGGATCCTTTTCTGAAAGTCCTCTTTTCCCACTTCAGGTAGTGGGGATATTTATAAGATGAATCCAGTTATCTTTTGTCCAGCTCACCCAAAGAGAACATTAGTGAAATATCATTTTTAATTTGCTTGGCACTTTCTACTTTGGGAGAGAACTTTCACTTGACATGAATATTATATGTGTAATACCCATGTCTCTATAGTTATTTTTTGATTTTAAAAATTGCATAGGTGCTTTTGTTGTATTTGAGTAATGTCTAGGCTAGACTGAATAGATTTCTAATTTTTCGGTAATTTTCCAGCATGGGGTTCTTACCTAGTTTTGTCTTCAGCCTGCTCATAGGACGGTCTCTGTCATGGTTTGTTTGTTACTAACAACACAATAAGATCCAGTATTCCTTTTAGCTGTGGTACTTTGGAGCTAAGCTTCCTCTGACAAATGCAAATATTTTCCCATACTGACAAAGGCCTGAGCTGGTGGTGTGCAGCCTCGTTGTCAGGAAGGCTTGCATTAGGAGCCATAAATTTCTAAGAGGCCTTACAAAACCGAGCTGTTTTCAGGTGGTCTTCCCCATGTCATTTAGATTTAAATACCTGAAAAGAATCCTCTAGAGACAACCTTTTTTAAAAAAGCAAATTTCACAAATGATGATGTAGCCAGAGAACTCTCAAAGCCACCACCACTGCTGCAAAAATTCTAACATCCTGTTTTTGTCTTTCTCCTCCTGCAGCTACCTCAGTCGTTCCAAGGCACGTTCCTGCACACTTATTGCAGGATGCCATGGCCATTTCCTCATTCTGAGCAGCTATTTTTATTAGGTGTGGACAACTGTGGTGAGGAAAGGGTTAACACTCAGCTGTGCTGTCGATGTGCCCTTAGTCACAATATGTTTCCTTTGATGCAAGAGGACAGTGTTTCAAAAGACAATCACTATAATTCTATGCAGATTTTTCCTGATTAATGAATAGGAATTTTCAATTGAATCTTTAAATGCCTTAGAACAATGTGAGAAGAGGGATATAATCCTTAAATTTTTTTATTAAGAGGCATTTCAAATTTGAGAAACTGAAGCATTGTATACATAACTGATTTATTACCATATGTGTTTTTTGAGTCATAAAGCTGTTGTAGAAGTTATATAATGCTTGCAAAAAAATGACATGGTCTCTTTGTGAAGCTAAATGAAATAAAATATAAAGTTTGTGATACATTAAATCACAAACATAAATATGTACTTTATGGCCAGCTGTGATTTTCTAAATGTGCACATTTTAAAATAGAAACATTTACCCAACATGCTGATTAGCAATTTCCCAGTTCCAAAGGCCCAATTGCATTTAAGATGCAAAAGATTAAAGTGCCTAAGTAGATAAAGTTAATAGTTCATCTTCCTAAATGCTTGTATATGCTTTAAGTCTTACAGTTCCTTTCAATCCTGTAGACCCAAGAGCTGGAGCTACTTTGATGTGGATTTGTGTTTTACACACACGCTTTCATTGGAACTGAATCTGACTGCCTCTCCCACACCCAGAGACATGTTCCGCACATGAAGGGAGGCCATGTGGCCCTGTGCTACTTCACACTGAGTGTGCAGGGTCTTGGAGAAAGTGGACTTTTTTTCTGTTATCATCACAAATAGACAACCTTCATTTTGGCTAAAAATCATCTCCGCTGTTAATATTCCATCTCCCAATGATTTTACTCCTCCCCTGCATAAAAATTGGTCAAGGAGAACATGCAAGATTGCATTGACTGGAAAATACAATTCCCCAGGGACACCTTATTTGCTCGTCCATGCAGCATCTCTCTCTCCGTAGGTAGAGTTGAATTTGTAAATGCCTCTAGTCCTTTAGGATACATGGGCAATTGGCAGTTCAAAAGTTCATATGATGCCATATGTCCTAATAATTTTTATCTACATCTAAAACAATACAGGACTGTCAAATAAAATCCTGCATGCAAACAAATGATGGAATGCAGGGGAACCCTCTGCTCTAGCCTTTTCTTCTTTGTCCGACAAGCTAATGCAATAAGGCCAATAATAAAAGGTTGTGTACTAGGCCTAAAGCCTGTGACAGATAAAAAAGAAATGTTGGAAACCAATGAAGCTTTTGCACAATTAGATTTTTTGAGGCTGTGCTGTAAGGATTGCCCAGAGCCTGTTCAGTCCTGATTGATGGTAAAATCATAACTACATCATATTAGCTGTAGAGTTCACTGACAGGTTACTACAGATTAATATTGCCACTGCTGTTCACTTACCATCAAACCAGGGGAAATATGAATTGAGCTGTTCTTCTAACAAACCCCGCATATTAAAAGGTAAGGTGTTCTATGGAACAATCTCCCCCTGTCACTGAGGAAAGACACAAACAATGTCTATTTGAGAGATATGCAGATACGGCACAGAATACTAATTAGTTCTCTGCTAGAGAGTCCCATCACATCCGGTTGGCTAACGACCCTTCATGTGAGCTTGTTCCTTCAGAGCTCTTGGCTACAGGATTGCAAACGACACCCTAAAACGTGGAGCTGCAATCTTGGTGATTTAAATGCCGGCTGCCAGGCAAATTGCAGTGACATAAATTTGGCCCATGTGTTTTGCATCGTGTGAATACGAAACAGGAGACGCCATGGAACTGAGTTTTGTTTGTTTTGGACTCTGGAGGTTTGATGTGGGCTATTTTCAGAGAAGGCTGTCCATGGTGGGAGGGTAGGGAGGGATTCATGCATCCTTTTCTTTGCTTTATGTTGAAAATGCAAGAAATAAACATGTTGTTCTCCTAATTCAACCACGTGGATAATAATGATATCCTAAAATGAAAGCATTTCATCTTTTCGTAATCCCAAGCCTTGGACAGAAAGTCAACAGTGAAATAAAACCAGGGCTCACTCCATTGCACATAAAATGGAAGGATCATTCCTGATTAGAAGCTGTCAATGAGTGAGAGAGGTCTTTTCCTGTCCTGCCTGGTGTGATAACAAGCATCTCCTGCTGGGAATCCAGCAGGAGTCCTGTGTCTTCCCACCCCACCCCTGCCACGGGTCATGGTGCTTGTCCTCTCGTGACTTGAAATGTTATCTCTGTAGGTGTGGGAGTTGAATTAGGTGATCCCCAGTATCCCTTATATCCTAGGCCCTGTTTCTGTACAGGTGGCACTTGGATTTCAGTATCAGCACTCATGAGGAGCTTGTTAAAGATGCTGAGTCTGAACCCCACACTGTGGTTCAAGAGCACACTGAAGTTTAAGAACCACCACCAGAAGGGATGGCAGTGGTTTGGCCAAAGTAACCATAGACTTTGTTTTGGGGAGAATATGCAAAGAGCTAGAGAGTCAGCTAGAGCCTATGGAAGAAGATAATCATGTCTTTTGTTTGTTTGTTTAAGCAGAATTATTTACCTATTTTTAAAATTTGTCTTATTTGTCTTATTTAAAATTTGTCTTATTTATGACGACCCTGACAACTTTAGAGTATAAACATCATAAAATTAATTTACTGATGGAAGACTGGGGGGAGATATTTCCAGCTCTTAAAACTAAGTCTGGAAAAAGCAAAGAAACAAATAAAAAACCTGAGCCCAGATGAATATCTAGAATATATAAAGAATTCCTGAAAATGAACCAGAAAAACACAGAAAGCCCCAGGGGGGGGGGGGGGGATACAAAGGATGTGAAGTCCAAATGATGAACTGGTATCTGAAGGGATGCTCAAACCCACTGGTAATCAGAGAAATGTAGACTACTTCAGCCACATCTGAATGCTGAAAATTTGGAATTATGGATTATGCCAGGTGTTTGCAAGAATCATTTTTTTTTTCATCAATGGAAGTAGAGGAAATGAGTCTGATCATTCTATATAGCAATCTGACAGTCTTAATAAAATTAAGTATGAGCATACCCTAAGACTAAGGTGACAGACCTTTCTTCCCAGTGATTACAGGGGAGCCTAAAGTTCTGGTATAATTATGAATAGTGCTCCTTTCATGTCCCAAAAGGCCCTTGGGAGAATAAATTATTTAGTCACCCTACTTCTGCAATCCCACTTCTGAACACATACCCAGAGAAATTTTCACAAAGGGACTGTATATAAGAATGCCTTTTGAGCATTATTTATGATGATGGGGAATTGAAATCAATCCTTGATGACTTTCACTAGAGGAACTGATAAGTGCGTGGGGGGGTATTTTCTATGGCATACCATACAGTGGATGGAGGTAATACTTTAATATGTATATGTAGCAGTATAAATTAATTCCAAAGGCAAAGTTATGAGTTAAAAGTAAGAAAGAATGAGATTTAAAGCAAAATTCCATTTGTCCGCATTTCAAACACAAATTCAAACTTGTTAAATACAAAATAACAGTGTATTTACAAGAATATATGCATGTTTAAAAAATGTCAATATGTCTATGTAAGGGTGAGAAGAATGTGGGCCTGAAAGTGAGGAAGAAAAAAAAAAAATGAAATTAGAAGTGTCATGTGTGGAGTTATGCGATGAAGTGCTAAAAAAAGGAGGTGTGGGATTATTATAGACTCTGACTCAGGGGTCAAAAATGAAGGAGTGACTATAATTTTAATTTCTGTCTCTGGGAGAGTAATGAAAATTTTTTCCTTCAAATCAAATATGATTGTTAGCAGGAAATGATAGTTCACAGATAGGAAGGCTTCCAGTCTATTTCTATTCACCAGGAAGAAAAATAGAAACTTTGGTTCCGATAATTTTACTGTCAATCATCTCCTGACTGGCAGTAGAGCCTCTGGAATTATTATCAATGAGAGATTTGGATTTCACAGCAAGGAGTATAACAAATGATATTTGTAAAGTAGATCGTTGTTAACTTTTGCCTACAACTTCCAATGACTCCCTTCTCCTTAGAAGATAAAGTCCAAACTCTAGAGTGTGTCAGTGAGGATCCACTACCATTTGACTTCAAACACCTTCTCCCTTCTACTTGCCTAATCTCTCTTCATAGATTCTATGCTTTCCAGGACTAATCCTTCTGTGTCCATTGCCATGTGTCCTGCCTGGCACGCCCATCCACTTCCTCTTCCCATCTAAGTCTTACTCACTTTCAGAAATAATTTGAGGTGTAGATCTTCTTTAGAGCCTTCATTTACCATCATGGACCCAGGTGACCTTGACTTTCTTCTTCATGCAGCTGTTACATTGCTGCTTGGAATTATAATTACTTTTTATGCATGTGCTTTCTCTGCAGGGACTAGGTTTTGTACTCTGAATTTTCTCTTACAAATAGTCCTGCACCTTTTAAAAATATTGGTGAATAAACATTGATTGACTCTCTGCTTGGGAGAATACAATGATCTCTGGGAAACTATCCAAGAGTTCACAGGACTTTATGGTCCAATGATGATGCCCAGAGAGATTAAGTTAAAGATGTTGGAGGTATGGTAGGGCCTGGGCTAGGACTGAGAAAGTACTACATGGAGTGAAGCTAGGGGTGAATCTAAGGAGTCTCCACATTTCAGTTTGAACCTTGACCTTTTATGTATGTTACTTCAAATCCAGGTCTGGCATCTTACCTTGGGACTCAGAAGAGTCAGGCATATAGACATCCTTTAGAAGTGTCTGCTGGTTGCTGGTGATTACAGGGTTGTAAAACAATTTCTCTTTTCTGTCTGGTATATTCCAGGGGCAAAATAATTGTTAAATAAATGTGAACTTTCCAGAGGAAAGTGTTAACTGACAATTGAAAACAGGGAGTAGTGTCCTTAACTGTTTCAGGACCACAGCCCTGATTCCCAGGGCAGACTGAGTGTGGACACTTGTCCCCAGGACTATCAGGAAGATTCAGGGCTCTCACCCCACTGTGTCACTAGGCTTCACAACGCTGTCCTATGGCTGATCCTTTGGTCCCTGGATTTTCCATTCAGGTGCTAGATCCATGCTTTAGATTTCTAGGGTTTCCTGGTCCCCTCTACCAACAACTCCCAGAGTTCACAAAAATATGGCTTGTGAGGTGCCTTGTACATGGACATATGTCTCTCTTTCAATGTTCATGGAATGAGATAAGAATGGATAAAGTGTCAAATGGGAATGGGAACCTGGATATTCCCTGAGAAGAGGGAATGGTCTGTTAGGTGGTAGATTTGAATGAGAGCTCAGAATGTGGTCAGGTGCACACTTTCTCCTCACTGAGGCCCATTTTGCAGTTGAAATGAGAGGGTTGACCTTGACTATGCCAACCATGGCCCTGATTAGGATTGTGGAAGTTTAGTTGCCTACCATCTTAAAAGTTAGCATTTTTATCTCCTAAGATGGATGTTTTATAATGTATATCTTTGAAAGTTAACTATAAATTCTGTGACTTTTGAATCATAACAGACTCCCTGTACATGAGTCTAATACTCACTAAAAATATTAAATGTACTTCTTACTTCTTTCTAAGAGAGATTGACATATAGCTGAAATTTTAAAATTGATCCATTTTTTGTCATATGGACACTATTTTTTATGGTTACCCTGTGATTCATGAGCCAATTTGCTGCACAAATCTCGGATGATGAGAGTGAATTATTCACATTTCACAGTGGAAACATAGTAACTTTTCATTTCCCAAGTCAGTTAAAATATCTCCTAGATTCTATGTTCTGCATAAAAGATATTTTTAGTGAATATACACACATTTTATCCATTTTGGAGTACACTTGAGAACTTTGCATTGTTAATAATGTGTTTGTGAGAAAGTAACTGAACTGGGTAAAATTCCCATAACCTGGTGTTCTCTGTTCTAGGAGCTAAGAGATGTCATTCTGAGTGATAGGAAAATCCTGATGTCAGTAACCTCCTGGTTTGGTTTAATCAGAGCCCCAGCTCATAAGTTAACTTCATTGTGTCTGATCTTTCATTCCTAAAATGAGAGATAACCTATCTGACAGATAAAGAGAATAAAGTTTGCAAAGCACTTAAGTCATGTGCAGAATGATTTGAAGAGAAAAAGATAATAATCCTTTTGGATTATTCTTTGATGACATAGTGGATTGGCCTGGTGACATAATTTATAGGCCCCTTTCTTGGTCCACAATGGAATCACAGGATCCATGATTGTGTTTCCAGGGAACTGTACTAATTTTTGGCATGTATCAGGACCTGACCATAACCCAGGTATTGAACACAAGATCAAGGGAAGCAGATCTCCTGCTTCATTTTTCTTTTGGTAAGTACCATAGCACAGAAATGTTTAAAAAGAAAACAAAATATGAAAAGAGTGACTGCAAAGCATTGCATTTTGAAATTTTTGTCCAAGAATCCTTGCAGATAGGCACTGAGAGTGAGCAAGCTGAGCTGTTCTTTTGCAGGACAGTTTATAAAATATCAACAGGAAAAATGTATATGTTGTAATTACATGAGAAGAGATCTTACAGAGGAAGTTAGGCACGCAAGTACAGATTTCCAAAGTATGAGAGTCATTAAAAAAATAATGCAAAATTTCTGGAAGTTCCTAATTAGGTATTTTTAAAAATTATTTTTATGTATATTTTTGGTTGTTGATGGACCTTTATTTTATTCATTTATATGTGGTGCGGAGACTTGAACTCAGTGCCTCACATGTGCTAGGCAAGCACTCTACCACTGAGCCACAACCTCAGCCCCCTAATTAGGTTTTTGACTGTGGAATTTACCTTTTCTTAGAGCAAGAAGCCTCACTGTTTTACAATCAGGTCTTTTGCTTCCTAACAACACAGCAAACTATATGTGCCTTAAATAGTAAGTCTCTTTTCAAGGTCTACATTTCTTGATTGTCTGTAGTTTCAGTAAAATGTTTTTCCGGAGCTATAATTCACACTGCACAGCAATATTTCTTTTATTGTTTGTTTATTCAAAATTTTGACCTAGCATTAAATTCTTATGCATTTTATTTTTTGATGCATTAAGTTTAATTGGAGCACAGGACTTCCACTTTGAGGCTTTGGTATTAAAAAATACCATTGGTCTTTAAACTGAAAGGTTTGATGGAATATTAAATTTGATGAATCATAGCAAGTGTCTGTGTTTGTTAGCTTTTATAGACCACATTAAAGCATTCATTAATAAAGTCACACTACATTGCCTTGAGTCGGTCCTAAAAGGTTAACGACTTGATGCAGGCTGGTGTTCTTTAAGCTTTACTATTTGAGGGTGGCTTGTGGCAAACCCAGTTCACTTTGGGACTGGAATACAAAAGAAATGATTTATTTTCTATCTCAAGGTCCAGGAATTTCTTGGCCTTTTTCCGTTTTTTTCTCTTCCTTTCTCTTCTCCAACTATCACCCAAAATCTTGCACACTCACATGTATACAGTGTGACTCTAGTGGTTAATTAGCTGCAGGATAACCCTGAGGTGGGGACAGTGGTATCACCAGAGCATTCACCTCCCTGCTGGCAGCTCCAGAGAGGATCATTCAGCAAGCAGAAGCTGACTCAACTATCAATTACCCATTTGGGGAACAAGAGTCAGTATTGGAGAAATATTGCTGTTGCAGGCTCCTCTTGCAGGCTGTTTTGGAAAACAAAATCTAAAAATATTTGCAATGATTAAATAAGAATAAATGATATATCTCTGATTACAATATAATTTATCCAGAGGACACTTGAGTTATGTATTTATTGACTAACTGGGTACCCACTGGATGCATGACTCCAAGATACACATTGTCCCCTTCTGAGTCTAAGAGCATCTAGAGTAACTGTTACATTCAAATTGTTTCCCCCAGAGAATTTCTGTGTCAAACTTTTATTTTTATGAGTCAGAAACAGGATTTGATTAAACCAGACTGAAATTGGGTGGCTACTTTTTAAAAAATTGCTAACTCACGCAATTCTTCAATTTTACATAAAAGCTCTACAGACACTTTGCAAAAATTCGTGAGGTCTGAATCCTTCTTAGAAGACACTCTTTCTTGATGAAGTCAAGTTTGAGGGTCAGTTTTTCTGAAGAAGAGACTTGTCCAGTGCCTTGATTCTGTCAGGAATTATTAGTAAAATAAATGACTCATGTTGGTTTATGTAGGAGACCAATCAAAGTATTTCCATGAGGTCATGGGGCTGACCTGCAGTACTTTAACCATTTCCTGAGCACCTAGAGAAGCTTGGATGGGTGTTAGTCCCTGGGTTAGTCATTGAAAAGTTCATATAAAAGAGGCCACCAAGGGTTATATGGCTGCGATTGTTTCCAGGCTGAAACAACTTTGGATCTATTTATTTTTGTCAGTATCTTGTTATATTGTTCTTTCGGAATCAATAAAAGCTAACTTCCCTCCCTGGGTTTACTACTAAACCCTTCTGGAAGGATGTGTCAAACTGAAAGCCAAGAATGACCAAATAGGGAGGAGACAGGCCCAATCATGACGAGTAAAGGTTCAACCCACTTAATTCAACAGCCTTCTCCTGAGAAGAAGTTGTCTGTTCATGTAAAACATACAGAAAAATCTTGGTGTCTGTTTTGTTTTTGTTTTCCTAATGTGTGAGGTAACTTTTTTCTTCTGAAGTTAAAAAAAGAACAAACCCATTTTGTGGGGATATTTTTCCTTCGATTAAGGAAGACTATTTTTAGAAGATTCCTTACTGTCAACTTTTCAGTCTTCTCAGGTGGTTCTAGGTATCAGTTGTCCTGTGACATTCAATTGATCCCATGTAATGATAATTTTTTTATGTTTAATGAAAAGGTCAATTATTAGAACTAGTTTAACAAGCACAATCATTTGCAATTTCCCCCTTCTCTGCATTGCATCATTCATTCATATCTATTTAAGGAATGAGCATGATAGTATTAAGTGTCTAATGATTCTTGATGATTAGAATTCCAGAAATGGTCTTCACCAGCCTTGGGGTTCAGGGCTGGACCTCAATTCTGCTATAGCTGTGGTGTGCTGGCAAATGTTCTACATCTATTTCCAGGTTGGTGGAGAGAGAGAGCACAAGCATTTGACAATGTCTGAGGTGTAAATACTCTCCATTGTGGCTAATTTAAAGCTACCAGTTTTCTATTGCTGAGAGATTGAGAGGGGATGTGTGCAACCGGCTTTTGTCAACCAGTTATGTGTTAGCTTTAGACCATCACCCCAGACCTCCTTTACCCCCAGTGGTGGGTTATAATTCCATGATTATTTAACAAATTGAAAAGGAGATCTCTTTTGGCTTGTGTGTTTATTTGCTTGCTTATTTTACTCCAAAGCTATGAAAACAATAGTATCTAAGACTAAAAATACTGTTCCTGGGTATCGATACATGTTCACCTTAGCCAAGCATTCCAAGAAACCAGTTCAGGTGCATTGGTTTTTCTAGAAACTCTTGGTTAAAAATCACCTTTTAAAAATAGAATATTTCAGGAAAAAAATTTCTCTGTATGCACACAAAAAGTAGAATAATAGATTATTCTCCCCTCAGCTTTTTTGAGATATAATTGACAAAAATTATACACATTTAAGGTATACAATGTGTTGCTCTGGTATTCACATAGTTATCCTTTGTGTGTGTGTGTGTGTGTGTGTGTGAGAGTGTGTGTAAAACACTTGAGATTCATTGTCTAGCAAATTTCAAGTATGTAATGGATTATACTCACCATGCTGTAGATCAGGCCTCCAGCTGAAGGTTTCTACCCTTTTACCAACATCTCCCCAACCTACTCCCCCACCCCACCCCTCAGCTCTTGGTAACCACCACTCTACTCCCATTGTTATGAATTTGAGGATTCTTTTGATTCCACATATAAGTGAGATCCTGTGGTCTTTCTGTGTCTGGCTTATTTCATTTAGAAAAATACCCTCAAGTTTTATTCATGTTCTTACTAATGGCAGAATTGCCTCCTTTTTTTTTTTTTTTTTTTTTTTTTTTTTTTAAGCCTGAGAGTAAAAGGTAAATAATAGTAGGCAGTCTAGTTTTATAATTCTACAATATTTATATTTTAAGATATGGTCTTTATTGGAATCAGAGCTTCTATAGAATAGGGCAGCTTGGAAAGACTCATTCACAGGGTCAATAAAAAATGATGGGCCCTGGAAATCTCTAGATCTTTTATAAAGAAATGAGAAAAGTAGAGTCCATCACATATATGGTCACTATCTGTGAGGTACTCTAGAGAAAGTTATGTGAAGTAAGGCTTATCATTTGCAGCTGTTTAGGAGGAATGCCTGCAATGTGAGCAGCCCGGTTTTGAAGATAATGGATTTATGAGTTGCAGGAAGCCAAATGTGCAATCACTTGGACCAGAATCTGTTAAGTATCATGTTGCTATTTCTTCCCTTTCTTCCCCATGTTAGCTCACATCTCAAATATGAACATCACCCAGAGGTTACTCAGGTGATCCCAGGCCATCCCGAGTGTGCAGCTGTGCAGGACTTGACCTTGAAGGACAGATGGCATCAGGAAGAATTCTTTTATACCTTGTGTTAGCCAGGGCTCAGTTTCTGACATTTCTGTCTACAGAAAACAAAAGGCTTTCACTGTGAGCTGCTTTCTGATGCGTGCTTAAAACCAAGTTGATGCATTAAAAGGGTGAAGAGGCAGAAATCTGTTCACTGTGCTCTGCGAAGAATTAAATAAAATTTGGAGTAGATGCAAGGAGAAACAGATTTTAAAAAATCTTTATGCTTTCTCTTATTCAAAATTAGACATAATATTTATTTCATATTAATTTTCCACGCATTTCAATACACATTTTTTTTTTTTTGCTGTGCTGGGGATTGAACCCAGGGCCTTGTGCTTGCAAGGCAAGCACTCTACAAACTGAGCTATCTCCCCAGCCCTCAATACACATTGTATGCTATATTTCCTTTTAAAAATAATTACTTTCAATAAAACTCTTACACAAGTTATATTTAGTTGATTTTCATCTCTTCTGATTTGCATAATATGGTTCTTGCGAGTCCAAACCTTTCCTTGGTAAAACTTAATATCACTAGGAAGAGGTATTCTTTCATGGAGTCTCTTCCAAATTTTTTTCCTTCAACTAGAATAGTTTTGCAGACCCCTTTCTAGAGTTACCAAGATTCTTTGAAGTATTATCTGATTACAGGACTAAGGCTTAACATGTCCTCTTCAGGAGATTTAAAATAACTTGTATAGCCTTCTAATTTAGTACTTCGCTCCACCATGTATCCACTTCAGTCCTCTTGATCCATCGTATTTTGGAACAAAACAAGATTTCTGAGATTTAGCAGTTAATTGGATTACACAGGGGCTGTGTGCTTAGATTAAAAAAAAAAAATTGTGATCGCTAACATTTCTTGAGTGTCAAGTCCTGTGTCCTATGAATTGTTCTAAATGCTTCCTGAGCATTCTTCATTTAATCTTCACAACAATCAGGAGGAGACAGGTCATTTTCTTGTTGATCATCCCTGTTTTGCAGATAAGGAAGCTGAGAAAGAGGGAGACTATGAAACTTTTGTAGGATCACAGAACAAGTCAATGAAGTCAGGCTTTGAACTCAGGCACTTTGAGTGGAAAGTCCACTTTTTTTATTCACGATGCCATGTTTTGCTGAGTAGTCTTGCCATTCATTTTGAGCCTATATATTCAAGGCAGTGTGTGGAGGGGAAAGAACACTGGACTGGGCCAGACGATAGGCTCTTGACATGTTCTTTTCAGTAATTAATTGGAAGAACTTGGACAAGTTGATCTTTCTGGAGAAAGCTAAGCAAAAATTCATAATATTAAGTCCTTTTATAAGCACCTTATTTATTTTACATAAATGCTACAGCTCTCAGAATGGGGCCATTGAACAGAGCCATTGGGATCAGTATTGAGTCCTGGCACTGGATCAGACATGGTGGTGGACATGCAGATCTCACTGGGTTGAGTCATTTTGCAGCTTCTTACCATAAGGCAGATGGGGCCAAGTTAGTCATTCTGCCAGAACCTCATTTCCTCATCTGTAAAAAGCAGACTACAAAAAGTCTCCCCCTCCGGGAGTTGTGGAGGTGGAGAAACAGTGCACTTAGAGTTATTTCATGCAGCATGTTTAAGTTTCTCTATGTGATCCTCTGAGGTTACTATCATTACCCTCATTATACAAATGAATAAACTGAGGTCTAGTGAGGTTGAGTCATCTGCCCAAGGATATTCATCTTGTTTGTGGAGGAGTGTGCAGTCTAAGCCAGGCAGATGCAATACACCATCTTTCTCCATGGACTAAGAGGACACTATATATTATCTATTACCTGAGCTTACAGTCCCTTTCTAGGATATCCTCCACCTTGGCACAGTTCAGCAGTTGTAGAATTAAACTGGATCTGCCCTTCCCTTGACCCATAATCCCTTGCGATTGGATAGGACCCACCTCTGTACACACACACACACACACACACACACACACACACACACATCACCAAGTCTTGCTTTCCTTTTTGGAAAACAAATGGGTATCCAGAAATGTCCTCCCAAGTCTCTAACTTCCAAGTTCCCCAGGCTTAGCAGGCATCCATTCTCCCAGCCCATATGCACATGTACACAAACTTGCTTTACTAAAAGATCATTTCTGATTTAGCACAGAATATTGAGAATCAACGTCACACCACACAACTAGTAGTAGAAATGGCCTCAGGACATATTGAAGTAGGTCATAAGTCAAGCAATTAAGAGAATAAAATGTTGCACCTAGGAAGTTGGAACAAAGACAGGAGTGATGTTGTGTGTCACTAGGACATACATTGGAACACTAGGGTGGTGGCGCCCGTATTTTATCATATGTTGAATATGAATTTATTTCTATTAACGTGTTTGGAAGTCTTTAGCCTTTTTGAATTATCATGTACTATGTAAAGAAGGATACAAAGCCATATGTAACTTGTAGAGTTTACATCAGATTCTCTGAAAATGCTTTTTCTTCCTAATCAATAGCTAGGATATTGAATTTTCAGAACAGCAGGATTTCTGTATTTTGATACTTCTCTATTTTCTCAAAGCTCCCAAAGTGCCTTATTACCTCCTAATCTATTTGGGTTCCCTTTGGCTAAGAATGCTGGCAATAAGCATTGCCAATTGGCACCTCTGCGTAGTCATCTTCTACCCAAAGACTCTTTCTAGCTTTCAGGCTTCACAATGATGCTGCTCTGAGTCAGAGTCCCTGGAAACACAGCTCTTTTGTAAAAGCGTGTAAAAAAAAACACACTTCAAATTCCTAGTCATTTCCACTGTGGTCTTTTCAGCCCCAAACGTTGCTGGGGTAAAGCCAGAGATCTGCACAATTTCTGTGTGAGGTGGACCTGCAAGCCCAAAAGAGCAACACCCGGACTCCCCTCTGGGACCTATGTAATTTATTTCTAACTGAAGCGCTATCCTTAACTCGCTGTTATCTTGTCGTTCAGGCATCCCGCTCTTGCTTTTGTGCAATATGTGTTGAGTTGGTAGGGGGAGAGATTGGCCGGAAAGGGACACCTTTAGCATGGTAAGGTCTTTTGGATGAGCTAAAGATTCCCATCTTGACTGAAGTTTTCCAGCTTTAAACTTCATCTTTCATCTTGTGATGCCTGAGATAGCAAAATAATGTAAGTTGGTAAATAACACTTAATACATGTGCTGAAATACAATGGGGTTTCTTTGGCCATTGATATGATATAGGAAAATGTACAAATGCCACTTAATTTACACGAGTAGGTGTGAGCTCTGAAACCTTCATTACGATGCTAAATCTGATTTTTGTTTGTGACCAGCATGAATGCTGACCTCTGCCCTTCGAATGATCTTTCCGTCTCCCAGAAAGTTCATGAAAAGGTCATGGAGCTGCGCTCACTTCCTGTGTGTGTGCATGGACGTG
The DNA here is from genome assembly GCF_902686455.1 of Sciurus vulgaris. Classification (NCBI taxonomy): domain Eukaryota; kingdom Metazoa; phylum Chordata; class Mammalia; order Rodentia; family Sciuridae; genus Sciurus; species Sciurus vulgaris. Next base: position 130,185,335 of record NC_136463.1, read on the forward strand.
TCTTTGCTATTGATCTGGGAAAAGACCATTTGGTTGTTGTTCACTTTATTTTTAATGGAAACCTGATCAGTAATTATGGAATTTTTCTACAGGAATTCACACCTGAGTAAGTGCAAAAAAGCTAACCTTGTTTGACACTGGTTATTTAAACTTGGCCATAACTCCCAATTAGATACTTTTCTCGAACCCTTAACAAAGCAAAATACGGCACTTACTGGTCACAAGTTCAAAGCAGGAGAGAGGGGAAAAAATGGCCTAATAGCTGGAAATAAAAACATCAGTGAATTTTTCTTATGGATTCCTTCATGTCAAATTCATATCATGAGTGACTCTGAGTTTTCCCTTTAGATCATCTTGGCATGATCGAGGAGCAAAAATAAAAATGATTTCTAGTATATTCTTGAGGTGATTCCTTCTTTTGATGCCGCCTGTCACCGTAAAAGGGGTTATGAATCTCCAGAAACCTGCTCTCCTGTCAGCAGCGTAGGCACCGGTTTTCAAATCAGACTGCAGTAACTGGTACGGTTGGAGGGCTTTAAATCTCAACTAGAAAACTATTGCCATTTACAAACAACAAGGATTGTACGGAAATTGTGAAAAATGCACCAGCGTCATATTTAGAATGATTGTGTGGGGAGGATATAACAATACTTTTCAAGACTGTAAGCAATACGTATATTCATATCTCGTGCTATTTATCTTGTAGATATACAGCACTGGAAGTTCTCGGCTGCTGGCTGTTAGGCTCGTAGCACTGAGAAGGAAAGATCCTGAGGTTTGTCACTGCCGTATATCACTGCAGCTGTGCCCTTTGATTACACTGGGGCGCCACCAGTCATTAATAACAGCGAAAGCTTTTTGTCTGGCAAATGCATCGCTATACAATCCTCTCTTAACACCTAGGCATCTTGATTTGGTAGCAAAGGTAAATTAAAGAGGAAGCGTGTTTATTTTGCAGCCACACTTGTGAAAATAGAGGTGGCCTTTCCAGAGCTGTTCAAGAAAATGGATTTTTTTCCTTGCCTTATAAAACTTGAAACATTTTCATATTTTGCATTTGCTCGAGGGAATCCTGTCATTAAGTCTCACTTGAACAAACAATATGAGCACAATGTAATTAGGATCTCAGTTTCATCACTGTCACATTCATTTGGCTACCAGAGGGTTACGAAACAAGCTATCATCCAAGGTGACAATTACTGTGTAGACTTATGAATGCAGGCAGGGCCATGGCTGAAGATTTCTTGAAGAGCATAATGTGACTGGAATTTGCAACCCATGAGTATATGGCAAAATTAATTTAGTGTTTCCCTATTCATGTTATAAAAAAGGAAAAAGATAAGGCATATTGCAGCATATTGCACAGAGGAAGGGTAAGTATTATTACCTGAAACTCTTTCCTTCTTTTGTGTGCATGTGTGTAAAATATGTAAAATGTGCTTCTTCTGTAGCTTCTCATCCACCAAGTTCAAAACCTCTACTCTAATCCATTGTTCTCCAAATATAAGATGTTTTGGGGCGATTCAGGCTCATAACATTAGTTAAGGTGATGACAAAGTTATTGGCTTTTTTAGTTCTTTATCCAATTTATCTAATCAGATCAAGAAGAAAGCCAAAGATTGGTGCTAGTATATCTTTAACATGCATCTGACACTTGCTAAGTTCCTTTATTTTGGGGTTCACTATTAACATAATGGGAACAGGCTCAAAGTTTTTCTGACCAGAAAAGTATCTGGATCAAATTTTATTTTTCTGTTAATATTATTCATTTTTAGGGAAGATACCAGATTTTCCACTGATGCTTTTACATAGTTTATTTTTCGATAACGTGAAGAAAAAAGCATTCGATTTAAAGAAAAATGTTAACATCAAGGAATTCAGAATACAGGAGGTATATGGAGAGGTCAAAAAGCTGTGATTGGTCTATGAAAATAACTAATTTTTTACTAAGGTTTTAGAACTACTGCCATATTAATTGTCGAGAAAAATACAAAATGAATTCCATTATTGCATCTACATGAAATCCCTCAACAGAGTTCCACTGTCCACAGGATCTGATGTCTGCCTCTTTTTCCAAACTTATCTCTTTCTACAACAACCTTCACCTTCAAATTACAGTCCCTTCTGCTGAAATGCCAGTCCTTCACCAGGAGCTCCTCCTCACCCCTCAAGGCCCCGCTCAAGACTCCAGTCCCCTGGCAACAAACACCAGGCACTCTGTTCTCAACTCTCCAGGAGCTCCTCATTCATACTGTGATACCAGGTGTTACAATGGCCTCTAAGTCTTTTTTTCTTTTTCACACTATTATTTACTTTAAAGCACAAATTGCCTTATTCGTCCTTGTATCCTAAAGGCCTAAGATAGTTCTTGGTGCAAACACATGGTGGGCACATGGAATATTTGAAAATGAATAAATTCCTCATAATGGAAAATATACTTGGCTCAAGAACAGGACCAGGCATAACTTAGGAGGAAATTACAAATCCTGAATTTGCTTCATCAGCACTGAGAAGGCCAAAGGGGATATGAAATTATTAACAACAATAGGAGTAATAATATTAGCAAGCACTTAACAAGCATATGGCCTTATTCATGTAATTATCTCCTCTAGTCCTTATAACCACCCAGGAGGAAGGGGCAACCGTTGCCCTCCATGTAGAAAAAGAGGCTCCGTGAGACTGAGTCATTGGGTAGTTGAATTAGGATGCAGAGCCAGGGCTGTCTGCTCCCAGAGCTTCCCCCAAACACTAGGCTGTGTATAAAGGATAATCCATTGCCCTTCTACTCTCTAGGAAGAGCTGGACTGGCATTGAGAATCTGTTCTCCCTCGACTCTGCCCCTCTCCATCTCAGCATGCCTGTGTCTGTTGTCCCACCCATAGCTTTGTCTCACAAGCTTCCCTAACACTCTGCCCTCCTGGCTCCTGGCCCTTGCAGTTATAAACCTACCTGATTCTACCTCACTGGTCTGAGCACAAGCTGCTCTCATCTGCTTGGTCCATCAAAGCAGTCTGATGTTCTAGTAAAAAGCAGGACTCTAGCTGGACTGTTGGGCTACACACCTCATTTGTTTGACTTCGGGCAAGTTACTTGACCTCTCTATGCTTCAGTCTTTTTAAGATTAAATGGGTTATTATTTCAAAAGTGTTTAGAACCATGGCTATGCTAATTATGAGTGCTAGATAAAGTGCAAATCATCCGGTTCATGCCATATCCTACCGTTCCAGGTAAACATCTGCTCAGTCAAGTCCCACCAATTCTTCACTCCTTTTAGATGCCCCATAGAGGTGGCCACCCCCTTGAATACCTTCACCAGAGCATTGTCTACCTTCTGATGTGTGCCAATGACCTTCTTTCTTAAACAATACTTGCTTTGGGGCCAGTACTGTGCTAAGTGCTATGGGTCAAGAACAGATGGATAGTCTTTGTCCTTAGGGAGCTTTAATATTGACCCCAAAGTAAATCAAAACAAAAAGCATTGTCTCTTTCATGTGCCATGCTGGGAGTTCCCAATGGGGAAGGGAGACAAATTTGAACATGCAGGCTAACACAGGCCTAAATTCCACAGAAGACTAGACACTGGCCCCTTCCCAAAAGAAGTCAGTGCTTTATGCCCAATACTAGAGGTGTGGCAGACTTGGACAGGGCATGGGCAGGGCCACTATCCAAGGTGCAGGGTGGGGCAGGGCAGGGTATTGCAGTGGGGGCTACAGGGGATGGCAGTCATTCTTAGGAGCTGTTAAGATGCTTTGACCTGGATTGCAGAGATCATGGAGACTGGTGTTTCCCCAGCATCCTTTACACTTGTTGGTTGCCATTCTGCCTGCTTGGTGCCTATGCCTCACTAATTGTTAAACCAGTCCTGAGGGAAGTTATCGGCAGCAAGTAGGAAGGAGTTAAGGGATCCTGTTCAATTACTGATCAACCCTGGACTGTGATTTTTGCAAAGACCCAGGAGAAACCAAGTACAAGGACAGAAGGCCCATCAGAAAACTGACCACATGGACCAGTGAAGAGGAGGTACCTTTTCACCTAAGGCAGCACCTAAGTTTCAATTCACATGTGTCCTGGAAAGTCTCCCCAGATATGGAGAGTTGGTACTTATTGGCCTCCACTGGAGTCAGACTGGGCCTAACAGAGATATTGCTACCAAGTGGAAGCAGTATGTTCCCCAATAGGATCCATGGTAAAATTCTAGATGAGAACAATATAAGCTTCCCAAACCCAGGAGCCTAGATGCTTTAGAGCAATTATTTTCTTTGGGAAGAAGACACAAGAGTGGCAACAGACTAGACCTGGTATGATGTTAGTACTGGTGTGATTTTACAGGCTGAATCAGGAGAGGAACACGATCCCTTTTGATGTAAAGGAGGGAGCAAAGATATTGTGGTGAGACAGCGTAAGGAGAGGGTGGAATAAATTTAGAATTTAGTTTTATAAACTGGGAAAATTGGTCATTGAAAGTGGCATTGTCTTTAGAATAATCACATAACTTTTCTCATTCTGGAGGTAATGTTAACCTGTTCCTAATCTCTGGAGGAATCCATTGCTTATGTATCCCTTTTTGATACTTTCTGTCAGTAACAGACTAAGTATGCCAATGGTCCTCAGTGAGGAAGGAGGTGGGGTGGTAGTGGTGGGGACAGAGGTTTGAACTGATGGGGTAGGGTTTACTTTGAAAAGGTCATTACCCAACACCACCCCTAGATAATACTTGGTTGATTCCTGCTCCCAAGAACAGTCACTAGATGGTAAAATTATTTTGCTCAAATATGGGGGTTGCCTTTGATAATATTTAAGGTTCTTTCTGGGCTCAGAATCTAGGACTCTCTTCTCCATGATTGCTCCTGCTCTAAGAATGGAATATTTAAAGGAGTTAGATATTTCAATTGAACTAAAACACTACTTTTTCCATTTTACAATAGTATATTAGTATTAGCTACCTTGGAAATTGTATAAATATAACTACATACTTTCATACTTATTCTATACAAAAAGGTATACCAAGACAGCATAAGCTATAAATGAATATGATGCCATCCCTTAACTCAAGGAGCTCATAATCTAGTGGGAATCATACTTGAACACACAATCAAACAAGCAGTGTTTTTTTGTTTTTTTTTTTTTTTTTTTAATAAATAAACAACACAATGATTAAGAAAGTGGGCCCTAGAAAACGTGGCACTGGTAAATATTTAACAAATGGTGATCTGGAACGAATGTCAGGAGTGTTGGGTTATAGCTCATGCCTATTTCTATGGTGTAAATACTCTCATTATGGTTTATTTCAAGCTACCAACATGATGTCACTGAATGCAGAACTAAAAAGAAATACTAATAATGGACTTACTAAAGCTGATGTGAGCCAGTTCTGGAGATAATCTACAAGGTATTATCAACTCTGGCATGTATGAGGATACGAAATGTACCAGCATCTTAATTCCTTTCATTTTCATCTGGAAAGAGGGATGATAGTGGTGCATATGCCATAGAGTCATTTGAGGCTTCACAAAACAAACAACAAAAACCATTTAGAACCATCTCTACTGTTTGTTTTCAAAAAGTATAAATTTCATGATAATAATTAAATACAAAGTGTATGGAGAGATGGCTTCCAGGTGGGGAATTATAGAAATTAAGAAAGATGAAATTTTTCCACAGGTGGGGATGGTGAGAATTGTGGATGGAGGTGATCTCCCATCTCAAGAGTTTGGGGGACAAAGTAACAAAGCCAGGCAGGTGAGAAAGTACCAGTCATGTTCTGAAAATTCCATATAGCTCAGTTTGGCTGAAGTTCAGGTTGTTCAGGTTGCCTTTGTAGGTGCAGAGAGAATACATGCACAGGAATTAGGCTGATCCATGTTGAGGGGTCTTGAATGCCAGAAATTCAGACTTACTTTAGGGGGCAGTGAGGAGCCATTGACCTAGAGGGAGCAGAATGACACAAGGCCCAGTATTCCCAACAAAACTTCTTTAAACTAAGGGTAACATGGACATCAAAGTGATGCAGTGAGGTGACTGCTTCAAATCACTCATTGGGAATTCATTCTTATGTTATTATTAAAAACAAGTGTTGCCAGGCATGCTGGTGCATGCCTGTAATCCAGAGACTCCAGAGGCTGAGGCAGGAGGATAGCATATTCAACGTCAGCCTCAGCAACTTAGCAAGGACATAAGCAACTAGGAAGACCCCATCTCAAATAAAAAATAAAATGGGCTGAGGATGTAGCTCACTCCTGGGGTGGGAAAAAAAAGAAAAAACAAAAACCCCAGAACTGACTGGCTCCAGCCAGAAGAACATGCTCTGGGCTTCAACACATTCATCAATACTCCACATACCAACACAAAAGGGGCCAATGAAGGTGTTTAGATAGGCACGTCTTCCTTACTCCCATCAATAAAATTTCATATCAAGTCAATGTTATAGAGATATGTGATCTCACTGAGTGGGGTCTGCAGATCACAGAATCATTAATACAAAATAAATCGCTGCCCTTTAGAAGTGACTTGCAAATAGGACTTCTTCAAATATTACAGCATAGGAGGAGAATGTGGTTTTCTACGGAACTGATTGAGAGAAAAATTGCTCAGTTGATATTGTTTTCCAGAATGTTACCTCTTTAGAAAACACTTTATTTTATAATGGTTCATTTGCTCTGGATCTAATTTCTATTATTCCAGGCTTTGTTTTGTAAACAATGTGTAAAGAGCCAAGTTTTGTTTAACAGTTTACAAATTGCCCCAAATCACACTAATGGGAACATTTTTGTATACCAGTGGTGTACAGTGTCTACTGTCACCCTCCCAGCAGCCTGTGAGATGGGTATCATAGGATTTTAGAGTTGGGAAAAATTCTGTGAGATCAAGTTAAAGACCCTCAACCTTCATATGACTCACTCACTCATTTAATAAGCATTTGTCATATGGGTACTTGACAGAAATTTTGCCAGAATTACTCATGGTGAATGAGGGAGGAGTTTCCTGTTCTCATGAGGTTCCAATAAGAGGCAGACAATGAATAAGTCAATTATCCAGATGATTGTGCTGCTCTAAGGGGTATTAACAGCATTCTGTGAAAATAAGAATTTGGGTAGAAAACTCATATTTTAGATATCATGGTTAGGAGGTGATATTTGAACAGAGGCTCCAACAATAAGAAGAAGCCAGACATTGGAGACCTTGGGGAAGAGCATTTTAGGCAAAAATCTCAAGTGCAAAGGCCAACAGTGATCTTGGCATGGTTAAGGAAACAAAGGAAGGCAGAGTGAAATAGGAATAGGAAAAGGAAACAGTGGTACAAGATGACTTTGAATTTCAGCTCGAGTCACTGAAGGGTTTTAATAAAGGAGAAATATGGATTCACCTCTTCCTTCCAGGTTAGTCACATGCAAGGTGATGATGGGCCTCTGAAGATCACCTTATGCTCAATCTGGGGATCTCTGTGACTGACCAAAGTGGATGTAAGTGAGAACTTTCTGTGTCACTTCTTTTCATGACTACATGGAAATAATGTCTGGTCTTAGTCCAGTCTTTTGACAGCTATTCAAAGGCACTTTGTGGGTCAGGGAACAAAGAATATATTCATGTCACTTTTCCACATTAGAGTTGCTCTTGGAATTTACACTTTTTCTCTCATACATAGACACATGTAGACATTGGACTGTAACCTTGAAGGCAATGTCTGTCTGTAATGATTACTACCTAATTTCAAACCCCAGGATCGGATGAAATACCATGTGTTATTCTATAAAAATCCTTCGTCATGTATATGACTCATGGACCTCAGAAAGAGTTCTTATAGCTTCCGTAGAAAAGGTTGGATAGCAGGTCATTAAGCAGGTTTACAGGGACAAGAATAATCCCCAGGCTTGCTTTTCCTCTAAAAGTATCCCAAATGCATCCATGACCATTGAATAAGCTCCATGCATAGTCTAACCCTGGACTAGACTAAAAAAATCCAATGGACACTGTCCCTACAACAAGCTGTGACACTGACCAAGTATTTTCACTTTCTCGGCTTCTTATTCTTCTTGTGTCATCTGCCCAACAGTTTATCCATAAAGCACACACTTACTACTTTCTGATTTCAGTAATTCTAAAATTCTTTTCACTTGCAGAGTATCTGAAAAAGTAAAGCATTTGGAAGGTTACAAAGAAAGGTCAGCCATGAATGAGCAGATTTATACAGCCCCACCCCTGCGAGCCAGGCTGCTCCTTGAAGAGACCACTCATAGAGGTGGCACAGTTACCCCCAAGGGGCAACACTGAGTGACGGGAGCCCTTTCCACATTTCTGCAGTTACAATATCCTCTCTAACATGTTTTCCACTTTAGTATGAGAATAGAATCTGTATGAGACTGGAAACTGGTCATGGCTCACATATGGAGAGACAGTTGTCAAGGTAACTTATTTTTCTTTAAAAAATACATCTTAACATATTTTTTGATATTCCTTGGTTTCTTGTCCAAATTGTGTCCCAAGAAACACTGGCTTTGTGGTCATTTACTGGTGACTTGTAAGGATTTTCAGAATGGGTGGGGGAGAGGAAGAAGCCATCAGTAGGTTTGTTATCGGGCAGCAGGGAAATACTTTTCACAAATGCACAGCCTCTTGAAAGTTTGGTTTCCCATCACCATTTATATTCCTGAGGAATAGACGTGTCTCTCACTCTGCAGCAGTGTTTCATGACATTTGGATTTACAATGTTCAAGTTGAAGTCTCTAGCCCCTTGCAGTCTGTCAAAAACAGCTTCTTTGTCCATTTGTTTTTGTCTTCCACACCCAGTCTGAATATCTTTTGTAAATTTATACTTGACAACCCTCGTATTTCAGTAGCTGGCTTCGGTTTCACAATCTACCTTGCTTGCTCAGTTACATTAGCTGAAACAACAAATTTAATCCATGATGTCAATAGTAAATTATAGCAGAGAAGTAATATATGTCTGACATCATAAAGGTCAAGGCCATGGTAAAAACACTGCAAATTCTGGAGCCATTGTGTTTGATCAAGCAGTGGGCTTTTGCTAAACACTAACATGAAAATCAGATTAGCGCTAAAAGCTGCATTTGGCTAATCTTATTTTTTTAATATCTTTTTTTTTAATGGAAAATTTCAAAAAGCAGAAAGCTCTTCTACTTTACACTGCACTGTGGATTTTGCTCCCATGGACTTTGGCTATGTAATTATATTTTATATTTGGTAGTGGATAAATAATTAAAACGAGAATTACTTTCCTGAAAAGATTCATTTAGAGCACACATTTTCTATTACCATAGCAGTTGGATGGGGGAGGGGACATCGCCTCCTACCTACCTAAACTACCTTGCCATTAAAGTATCTAAATTACCTCGGTGAATTCTGAGCACAGAAGTGGTTGATGAATTGCTTTTGCATAAATGCACTTTTCCTTTGCTAGAATCTAATTTTATGAAACACTCGTGTGCGTGTGCGCGCCCGCACACACACACACACACACACACACACACAAGCTCACCAAGAGACACACATATACCAAAGCAACCACTAAACCCTCTCAAGAAGAAAAATTGAAGGCTGAAATTTTCCCTATATAATGAAGTTTTTTTAAAACGTTGCCAGTAATATAAGCATCTCGGAGGAAAGCCCAAATGGTTTCATCTCTCTCCTATAGGGAAGAGCAGTTCATGAATCATTGTTTCCATGCAAAAGTGTTTCATTCCTTTAACTGGGGCTATCAATTGTACTGGCTGATTTTTTTTTTTTTTTAAGTATCAAAATTTGATTCAGCTTTTAACTCATTTATTACAAGTGGAGGAAAAACAAAACAAAACAATCTTCTTCAGAGCGAACCAAAAGCCTTTCCATGGATGGAAGGGTCTGAGAATCCCCATCTCTTTGTCCTTATGTGTTTAAGAGATTTGATCTGTCATGGTCACAGCCCCAGCAGCCAAGGGGGGTTCTTAAGCAGCAGCATCTCTCACAGGACTCAGATGCATTTTCATTTGCTAATTAGAAGCATTTATTATAGTTTCCATAGTGTTCTTGCTGTGTGTATTAGATGCAGGAAAGAATGCAGTATCTGAACCCCAAGATACACTGCGGTGGAGTAATCTTGTGCTAGGTATCATCTTTTGGCAAAGTCATTTGCTTTTGGTGTGCTCGAGGAGGGAAAAAATGACTTTAGCCCCCTTTTGTCCAGGGATGTTCAGCCACTTATGGGACTGCTTTACAGGTGAGTTGAAGCAGTAGCTCTAAGGAGTCTGGAGACAAACCTGCCAACAGAAGGAAGTGGCATCAAATTCCAGAGGGAGCCTCTCTGGTTTGCCTGCCTCCATTACTGCACAGTGCATGCTGGGTTTGGTCCTGGGTCCAAGGAGAGAGGGAATGTGGCCCAGGCCGAGGAATCCATGTACCTAAGTCAGTTTCTCTGCCTCACTTGAATTACCACAAACATGCTGAAGAAACCCATTGTTCAAATTGACCATGACTCAAGTTCAGTAGTACTTCAAAAAAAAAAAAAAGAGAAAATACTAAGGATATTGAAATTAAGAACTCTACCTTTATATTTCCAAGATTTTTTAGTATAGTAATTGATGCTCATGGATATTACCCCAAAAATATGAATGAGATACAATTCTTGCCTTCAAGAACATTAGAATTGAAAATCATGACAGAAATACATAGCCCTCTAAATAGTCCCTCAGCCTTCATTCCCTCTCTCTGACACTGCTGCCAGGCAGGGTGGGAAAGTAGAGAACAGGTGTGTCACTCATGATGGGCTCAGTCACAGTTCACCATGGTGCACGTTGACACATTGGCAGTATCACCAGCACTGGCATATTCATTTATATACCCATGTGAGATCGCTGGTGTCTGTATCATGTTTTATATCATCAACATGTAATTGTGACTTTTTTCATAGTGGAAGTAGAAGAAATATTTTCTTAAATTTTTATCACAAAGTAAAAGTAACATTTTATAAAGCAGGTTTTGATAATTTTGATAGCAATTATTTTTTCTCTCCTTTAATAAAAGAATGATTCTTATTTCCTGAATGAATGAACAAGTGATTATACTGGTATTAAAATCTGCCCATTTGCACTTAGTGGACTTCCCTTTGATTCTGTAGTAAATAGAAGTTTGTAAAAATTTAAAGACACAGACCTCTCAGCTATGTGACTACTTCTTTGTTTAAATGACAATTGTGTCAGTCCTGGCACAATTGTTGAGAGTGCACCATGGTGCTTCATTTTGTTTTCTCATTCAGTACTTGGAAGAACCCTTTGAGTTAGGTATTGTTATTTTCCCATTTTACGAAAGAGAAAACTGGGACTGAACAAGCTTAGGTGACCTTTCAAGGCTACACACAATAGGTTGGTTGCTAGTCTATGGACTGGTTTTCTTTAGTTAGGAGCCCACTTCTGCTCTAGAAATCCATTCACAGATCTAAACCCACCATGTCCCTAACCACTAACTAATCCTACCTGAATGCCCATTCACCTTACAAGTGTCCCTTGATGTGGATCATTCTCTGGGTCTATTCTCCTATTCCTCAAAAGGCAACTGTGTTTCCTTTAGAATATAGGAAGCAGGGAGCCAGGCACGGTGGTGCAGTCCTGTAATCCCTTGACTTTGAGGCCGAGGCAGGAGGATTGCAAGTTCAAAGGCAGCCTCAGCAATTAGCAAGGCTCTGAGCAACTTAGCAAGACCCTGTCTCAAAATAAAAAATTAAAAGGACTGGGGATGGGATGTGGCTCAGTGGTTAAGCACCCCTGAGTTAAATTCCTCGTATTAAAAAAAAAAAAAATGTAAGAAGCAGAAATATATATGAGGCTCAACACAACCTGGAGCAAGCCTGCTGGCTGCAGCTCTTGGCAGGGGAACTGGAAGCATGACGGATGATGGTCGTCTGCTCCAGGCATAAACAAACTCTTCATTATTCCATTAGCTACTTTCCATTTCCTGCTAAGCCTATCAATTTATTAGCACCATTTAGGTTAATGTATGTCTGCATTATTTTACATATTTACTTCATATTCTTTGTGTGACGATGTATTTAGGTGTTCAGATCCTCTGTGTGGTTTTCCAAAGACAGATTGCATGACTTTGAGGGGCTACATGTTCCAGCAAGGGTGAGACCACCACTAACTCCTCCTGTGGAGCATCTTTTCTCTAAGGGGGCTGAAGGGAAGATTTCATGGCCCTGTGAATCAAGTGAGGCTTGAAATGCAGGGCAGCTCGAAGAGGAAGCATTTATACATAATGATGAGATTCACTGTAGTATATATGAACATTGAAAAGTTAGGTCAGACTCATTCCATTGTTTTATCCTTATCCTGTCCCTTCTCCCTCCCCCTCAATTCCTTTCTTCTACTCCCTTGATCTTTCCTTTATGTTGATGGAATCCTCCCCATATCTTTTAGAGAGACCCTAATTAAAAAAAAAAAAAAAGTAAATAAATAGGAATACCAGTAGAGTGGAGGAAAGGGAACACGGAGGGGGAGGTCAAGGGTAAGTACTGAAAACTTCATTGGAGCAAATTATACTCCATGCATTTATAATTATGTCAAAATAGACACTACTGTTATGTATAACTATTATGAGCCAATAAAAAACATTTTTAAATAGGAAGCATTTACTCTTGCTTCCATCTTCCTATGCTGAAGATAAATCTTGTGAGGTGCATTGAAAGCAGCAGGAGCCCCAAATTCCAGCCTCTATGATGGAGAGCTTTTTACAAATCAGTAAAGATAGGTGGTGACTGGAAGAAAGAGTCTCTCTCTTTCTCTCAGACCACTTAAAAGGAAGGCATTTATTGGAAGACCACATGTAGATTGGAACTGAGAGTGGATAGCCAAGTCTCCAGGGATGGAGGGCACTGTAGGGTTTCTCCTGGCCATTTCTCTCTCTGACTCATGGCCTTGATCTCAGGGGGCCAGTTCTCTATAACAATGTCCACTGAGGTCCCCTCAGTGTGTCCACTGCTCTCTTCACACTCTTCCCCTCTCCCTCAGGGTTTAGAAAGTGGTCAGGGAACCAAATACAACTGAAAGATGGGCTTTATTTGACCAGTTCAAAGTTAGACCAAATTCTGAATTTGAATTTTTCTTTGGCAAGGTGCTATGATTGCCATATAGTTGTACTCTATTTTCTACTTCCACCTGCTTATTCACACTTTTTGATAACTTTGTTGTTTTTTTTTTTTTTTTTTTTTTGTACTGGGGATTGAACCAGGGACGCTTAACCACTGAACCACATACCCAGTCCCTTTTATCTTTTTAATTTTGAGACAGAGTCTCACCAAGTTGCTTAGGGCCTCACTAAGTTGCTGAGGCTGATTTTGAACTCACATCCTCCTGACTTAGCCTCCCGAGCTGCTGGGATTACAGATGTGCGCCACCATGCCCAGTGTACTTCCTTTTTCTTTTCTTTTTAATTAGTGCATTAGAGTTATAGTTATACATAATTGTGGGGTTCATTTTGACAAATCTATAATGCATCTAACATGATTTACTCTATTTCAATTTCTAATACTGCTCCTTCTCCTCTCCTCCACTCCCTTTCACTACTCTATTGGTTTTCCTTCTATTAATTTATTTTTTAACCATTAACTTCCTAACTTTCTATGACTACTTATATCCTCCACCCCATCCAATAATGTGCTCTGCCATTTACATATTTTCTCACTGCTTACCCTCATTGAACTGTTCATCTCCACTTACGTTCTTGAGAAAAACCTTAACATACCTTAACATACACAGAACATACCTTAACATACACAGAATTTGTCACACTGCATAATAGGTCATCCCCAGGTATCTTCACATGTTTATTAAAGTGGGAAAGCACTTTGTAATTCATACAATGTGATGAATTTGTAATGGTATACAATTGTAGGGTGTCCATTATTACTCTCATGATTATGTGGTAGTATATATTAGGGTCATATAGATTGATCTGACTTCCAAAAAAAGTGTTCTCTCTTGGCACATGTGATGATTTATTGCTTTGGAGTTTATCCAAAGACCTTAGCTAAGAAACATAGCTGTTAAGCTATGGACCAATTTTTTTACTGATGTGAACATTCCCACGGGTCTTCTGTAAGCATCTACAGGGGAATAATTTTAGATTCAGATAAATGGCTTGAATTCTTGGTTGAGTGGGAGAGTCTGTAGGCACAGTCAAGGCACCCTGGGGATACCTGGGCAGGAATAGATCATTTAGGGATACTTCGAAAACAGTTACTTTTCTTTTCTTTTCTTTCTTTCTTTCTTTCTTTTTTTTTTTTTTTTTTTTTTTTTTTTGATACAACAAAGCCATCACTTGGGGGAAAATATGCGTGGTCTTTACTTAGGCTCACAAAATTGGCCCCTTCCTCATCTTTGATATACCTACCACTTCTGTTAACACTGGAATTCACCTTTTTCATTCTGTTCAAAACTCTTCCAACACAGGCTTAGGTTTAAAATAAAGCAAGAAGACAAATTAAAGAGAAATAGAAGCTTTCGCTTTCTGTAATCTCTGGTCACTAAGGCTGAATGTCTCTCTTGGGGGACAACCACTATCAAAGAAGACAAAAAGGACCACAATAAATTGAAAGGTTTTATAAATATTTAGGCCTAGCTAATATATTGACATATGTTTACAAAGAATATAGTCTTGGATGTTTCATAACTAGAACCAATTAAGTTTAGTAATTAACTTTGGAAAGAACCCCAAAACAAAGAAAACAATTAGACAAATGAGCTTAATCAGGAGAAACAGGATTTTGAAAGTGCCTATGACTCTCTTGAATGTGTCAGATTTTCCAATAGACACACTGGAAACCCAACCAACCGGATCATAGGTCTTGTGCTATCTGCCCTGGCTCAACTCATAAGGATATTGTGAAGATTAAAGAATCAGAGACGTGAAGACACATTAAGCACTTGGAAAGAAAGGTGCTGTATGTAAATATACCCAAAATAATACTGGTATAATTTTTATCATTGCCTGTTCTAGCGGGCCTTTCTTCAAGATGAGGTATCACAGTAACCAGTTGTATAAAGCCTGAGAAGTAAAAACAAACAACAAAAACAAGACCAACAAAGCAAACAATAAATCCCTTGACTCAACCCAGGAGTGCCTTGGCCCAGGATGCTTTCATCTGTGCTTTAGAGCAACAATGTGACAGGTCCAAATCACTGAGCTCACGCAGGGGTGGGTGTGTGGGTGTGTGCACTCCTGAGGGTATGTTGTTAATCCCTCCTGGCACCTACAAAGTGATATATGACATGGAGTGATTGAGCCTGTGTGAATGCTAAGAACTTTAAGTTGATGCTGCCAGCTGATCTATTGCAGGTCTTCAGTGGTAAAACCTTCTCAACAAGACCAAAATGACAGGAATGAGAGCACTTAGCTGCCAGGCCAGTGTCTTCACCTGGTTGCTCCAGTAGCGGAGTCTAATGACAAGGACGTATGTGTAAGAGGTGACTTCCTAGGTGATCCCAGCTACGGAGAGTGGAAACTAGAAAGGATTGCATAGGGAAAGAGGAAAAGCCAGTCACAGGTGCCTTACGAAGGTAGTTTCTGCTGCAGTCAACTGGACCATTTTGCAGGACCACCTGAGGATACAGAATGCTTCCCAGAATTGCTGGCCCTGAAAACCATTGATTACAAAGCACATTCATCCATCAGCTGTCATGACTGTTGGTTCCCTTGGTGTGGGTCCTGAGAATCCCATTCAGAATTTTGTCTCTTTCTCTTAGGTTATCTAGTTGATTGCCATATAATTGTTCAAAGTAGACTCCTATTATCTTTATTTTATTTCTGTGGTGTTATGTTGTCTTCTCTTCTTTAATATCTGATTTTATTTATTGAATGTTTTCTCTTAGTTAATCAAGCTATCAATATTCAAAATCATTTCAAAAGATGTAACTGTTTAGGTGGGGATGTAGCTCAGTTTTAGAGTGCTTAGCATGCACAAAACCCTGAGTTTGGTTACCAGCACCACAAAAACAAAACAAAACAAAATACCCCATTTGTTAGCTTTGTTGATTTCCCCCGACCCCAGTTTCTACTCTCTATTCAATGTATTTATGCTCTAATAATTACTTCTTTTTTAGCATAAAACCCTCTTCTTCTAACCTTGGACTTAGCTTGTTCTTTTTCTAGGATGAGTTGTAAGGTTACATTGTTTATTTGTGATCTTTCTTCTCTTTAAATGTAGATATATTATTACACAAACTCACAGAAGCAGAGATTAGGATGGTGGTCACCAGGGACTGGGGAAAGGGAAATGGGGAATTAATTGTTCAATGGGCCTAAAGTTTCAATTATATGAGATAAATAAGTTCTCGAGATCTGCTGTACAACTTTACACCTAGAGTGAACTATAATATATTGAGCACTTTAAAACTCAACAAGACAAACAAACATAGTTCTTACCATGAAGACAAACAAACAACAAAAACCAAAGGTGTACAGGGAACTTTTGGAGGTTTCAATATGTTTATTACTTTGCTTATAGTAATGATTTCATTGGTGTATGCATATATCTAAATTCATCAATTTGTACACATTAAATATGTGCAGATTTTTGTACATCAAATACACTTAATGAAGCTGTTTAAAAAAACAAAGAAGAAGAAAAAGAATTCAATGACATGAAAGTGAGCTCTTTAAATGAGATGCAGTTAGCAGAAACCTTTAGGGTATGTACTACTACAGTGTCTGGAGTCAGGGTGAGGCCTGTGGGGTCCAAGGTGAGGCCTAGGAGATTTACTCAACCTACTTTTGTGTAATTGACTTATGTTAATCTAATAGCAGAATTGACACTTATCCCTCCTAAATTTCATCTTGTTAATTGTTACTCAGCAATTTGGTCTAGAGAATAAGTCAAACACCCTGTGTCTTTCACTTGTAATTTTGCCAATCTTGGCCAGTTTTGCCTACCCACTTAGATGGGTCAGACCTGTGGATGTGGGATTAGTTGCACTGGATTCAACATCAGGTCCATCACTAACTAGCCATGTAAATTTTTCTATCTGAAAATCGAGAACAATCTCTACCTATATCAAAGGTAGGTAGTACATTTTCATTCTAAAGGCTAAAAAAAAAGAATTCTGGTAAAACAATTAACCCAGTATATGGATCATACAAAGTAAGCACTTAACAAATTATGAACTATACTTTTAAGTCTGAAAAACATTATTTTGCATCTTCATCTAAATCATTGAAAAGTATTGAACAGGAAAGGTTCAAATGAAGAACCCATCAGCAATTTTCTGAACCTTCCTTTTAGGTTAACATTAATCCATGGGATCACAAAATCTGTTTTGAGAGTCCAAGCACCAATTTCATGCTTGAATTCATCAAAAGAGCTGACCCCAATTGCTTTGGTGAATTAAAGGAGTGTTGCACCTACATTGTAGTGCTGCTCAAAGTCTGGTCCATGGACTAGTGCTGGTCCATCAACTATTACTAGTCTGAAATGAGATATGTACAGAAATTGAGGACTAAATAGACATTAATTTATATAGCAGTTTGACATCCATATGCCTGATTAGTGGACTCACTTCACTGAACATTATATAGACCATTTCAGGGATTGCAGAACTCAGGAGGTGGTTTATATCGGGGGAGCAGTATGACTGTGCTGAAATGTGCTATTTTTTAATGTTAATTTGTCAATTTACATTTGTATGTAAATACAGAATTCCTGTCCATACAGAAATTAATTTAAATTTAATATACTTTCCTAGAATACATCATTGGAACTCTTTGCTTATAAAAACTTGAAAAATTTTACAAATAGAGTACCACTTATTTCATGTTGGGAAAAAACTAAAAACAAATATCCAAACTATCTAGTTTTCCTCTTCTTGGAAACCGAAACTGGTTTCTCTATTTTAAGTATTATTAAAACATAGAGATAGTTTTGATATACTTGATCTCCTATGGGTACTGTCATCAATCTAACCTTGATTAGATAAGTTAACAAGCAAGAAGCAAGCTCATTCATCACATTAAAATTAAATATTAATATATAAATTGTTCGGGGTTTAACATGGAATTTATTCTTCTTATAATTTTGTGCAAAGATAGAAAAATTATGGTTGTAACAATTTTCTCTATTTGCCTCAACAAATGTTTTCAATGAACAATGCGTAGTGTTTCTAAAAATTTATTTATTTTTATTATTTGATAACACTTATTAAAATGCAATTTTATATCTATTGAATCTAATATTAAAGGAGACATGTATTGTGTATGTCTTTTTTTAACTGGTCAGTTATTTTTACTGGTCTCTTGAAAAGTTTTTAAAAATCTAATTTTTCTTGATAGATAGTTCAGTAAGCATCATTCTCTGCTATTTGCTTGATTTACCAGCTCATCAAAAAAAGAAGATGAGCAACTCTTATAAAACTAACATAACCCTTATAAGATTTTATCACCTATAAAACAACTGCAATTATGTCACACAAGGCATTGTAAGGCAGAATTATTGCTTCTGAACTAGCTGTGAAGGTAGGTTAAAAAATAACCACCAATTTTCACATTCACAGCAATGTCAACTGATCTCATCCATGATCACAGAATGTTTGAAGTGGAAGCAAAATGCAGTCTGAAAAATAAAATAAAAATAAATTACAAAATAAAAAAGGGGGGGGAAGAGGAAGGTATCAGAAGAGGAAGGTATCACAGAAGGCATCACCTTTCAAATTATGATTGTTGCTTGAGACTGCAAGAAGCATCAATCCCCAGAGAAGGCCATAAGGACTCTGGAGGGGAGGAGGGACTGCGGGAACACATGAAGGCCTTCATTCTGGGTCAGTTTCATTTTTTGGCATAAATTTTCTTGCTGATCTCGTAACACAGACAATTTGTCCTGGCCTTCTCTGGTGGCTGTAAAATGGGGATAAAGCTGTGATTCATTAGAAAACATTTATCAGTCCTAGATTATATCCTTATATCCAGGATTATCAAGACTTGAAAGAGGTAAAATAAAACTGTGGAAGGTAGGAAGTCAGTAACAACAAAACTCAGTGGATAATATATATTTTTTAGGAAAAAGTTAGATAAATACATAATAGTTTAAAAAACATCTTTATTGAGATACAACTCAAAATATAAAATTTACTTAAAGGCTACAATTTAATAATTTTTGTCATACTCATGGAATTGCACATCCATCACCACAATCTAAGTTTAATTTTAAGACATTCACTTTTATATAAATATTAATCATATACACATACATATTCTGGTTTATTGAATGAAAAAAATAAATTTATGGTCACTTTAGAGGTATTAATGCAAGGAACTGAGCCTCCTGAACTTCTCTGTCTATTGCTCCAGAAGGGAGTCGAAGAAGCAGCTCAGGGGTGGAGCCCTCACCTACCACTCAGGTGCTTGGAGCAAGATTGCTTTCTTCTCCCGCCAAGACCCCATCCTGACTGTAGGTGACACAGGGCCCTTCCAGACAGGTCTCAGCCAGCAGCTGTGCCACCCCAACTCAGGTCAGAGGTGCTGATGGTTTCTCAGTGCCCACTCTTGTCTGGTTACAACTCCTAACACATTTTTGAGGCAACCACAGATCATTGGATAATGGCTTTACTTTCCACTAACCTGGGTTAAGTTCAGATTGGATGTACACAGAGAACCTTGTCCCCACGCCTTTTTCTGTGTGTCAGATCTCAAATTCCTTGAACCACTTCCTGCTTCCAAACATGGTTTCTGTCCTCTGCTCTCCACCTCCCACAATCCTCAAACTTTTCTTCAACTCTAGGAAATCTGATTGCCACTCTTGGAAGGGCATCTGGGATAACTGGTTTTTGATGAACTGTTATTATTTTAGCGGCTAGACATTCCGCCAAAGAAGTATTTTCCTAAATGCAAATAACATTCTTTTCCAAGTGCTCCACTCTGGAGCGTCCCAGCTACCAACCACAGTCCATGTGGAACACTTCATGGATTAAAACAATAAATGTGTTCATCTGGGAAGAGGGAAGAAAATGAGAATGTTATTTTATTGGAAGACCCAAATGATTTAAAAATAAATACAGGGAAAATATAGCTCCCTTAGGTAAACTTTGCTGTGAAAAGGCAAACATCATAAAAAATGCGGTCTCTGTTTCAGGTACTCTGGAAACAAACTCACTTTCAGGTTTGGGGAGCTAGTCCAAGCGTTAACAGAGTTAAAGGAGGGATCCTGTGTTTGAAGGCTTCTATTGCACCTTCCTTTGCCTCTCAAATAATCTTTTCTATCTTGCAGAAGTTTTAAGGCTGGAATTTGGATATTGATAAAACAGTTAAACACTAGTTTCCGTAACATGTATTAAATAGTTTAGAATTTACAAACATTTGATAAAAATCACACGGGTTTACCTTTTCCTTGTCTGAAAGGAAACTGGGCAATCAAATTGTCGATGTAAAGAACTTTGATAACATAAAACTGTGAACTGATCAGGGCTCTTCCACGGTTTTCTAGCTCTCGCCATTCACCAGCACTAGTCAGGGACAGCAAGGGTCCTCCCTGCACTCACAGGGTGAATGCTCTGGAGCAGAGATAATTAAGGAACAGCTCCAATAGAGCCTAAGAATGCTGTGCTGGATAAAGAGGATGGTTCCTGGGAATTCGAGCAGGAAAGAGCAGCCTCATGGCATAAACTCACAGGTTCCTAGGGATACAACAATGTTAGCCTTACTGCTTAATGCAGAATATAAACCTACTCCTCTGTTCCTCCAAATCAGAGGCTCTTTTCCAAATCCAGGAAAGTGCCAAAATAGAGTGCTGCCTCAGTGCATTTGAAAGGAAATTTTCTACAATAAAGGAATTCAATTGCATATTTTGTGAATGGGAACAAACCAGCCATCTTTGTCATTTTTCTTTTCTCTAAGATGTTGGCTTGTGTCTGCTCTGATTGTTAAGGTTTTCATTAGAAAAAGTAGAATATATCCAACTCTTCTTTATTATTAATATGTTTTGTCTTTTGTGAGTGATGACTTTGAACAAGTAAAGTATCTCTTGTCTTTCTTTTCCATCCTAGTTGGCCATAAATCCTGCAACCTACAAGTGATAATGTGGTTTGGCTTTGTGTAATTGTGCTGGCTGGGGCTCTGGATACTCATGTCTCCAGTTTTATTGTATTGGGAAGACAGACAACTCTTCCAAGTTGCTGATGGAGATGTTGGCGGTGGCCCAGCTCTCTTGGGTGATGATATGTGAGTTGCTTACTCTAAGGAATTGCTTTCCTCTGACCAGCAATTTCCCTCATGGCAGTGTGTCCATCCTTTGGAAGACTATGAAGAAAGTAGGACTTTTCTTCCTCTCTCCATCAGTTAATGGGAAAGTGAGGGAGGGGCGGGAATGAACATGTTGAGTTTGAAAGTCTAAGAGATAATAGGTGAATCACCTTAAAGGCATGTACAGCAATTTAACCCTCCCTCCCTCCCTTCCATATGCATTAATTAAATACCTGATAAGTTCTGCATGACCCTGAGTATCCTAAAACGATATGATCTGGCATGGAAAAGACAATTATAAGGAGAAATTTGGGGAAGAGGTTCAGCTTTGACGGTGTATCTGTTAGGGTAACATTAACTGCTATAAAAATAAACTTCAAATTTTTGGTGACTTAACACAAAAGAAGTTTATTTCTCACTCATAGAACAATCCAAAGCAGATGTGCCTTATCTGTGAGAGCCCTTTCTCCATGTGGTGATAAAGGCTTCAGGCTTCTCTCTCGAGGCTTGGCCTTTCTCTCTGTCTTCAGAATCATTTCCAGCCCTAGGAGGTAGTGGAGAAGGCACAATCACTTCTCAGAAATCCTACTTCCGTTCACTTTCCATTGGTGAAACTTGTCACATGACCCCAGTCAGAGGCAAAGGAGGCAGAGAAGTAGTCTGGCCAGGCAGCTGCATGCAAAGTATGGAATAAGAAACAAAAACTGAGTAGACAGTGAACCACAAGGAGGATATGAATGAATTTCTCTCTCTCTCTCTCCACAATCTTTAGATGATAATGGATCACTCAGTAGGAGAAAACTGGTGGCCCTTCAGAGATAAGCTAAGAAAAGGACAAAGAGGTTGGGAGTCTCAAGGTTGGGATACTACCGGGTCCAAACTATTTTCCTAGTAAGAAAACATGATATTGTTTATGCCACTTCTCATTTTCAAATCCCCCATCACAGTGTGATTTTGTTCATTTTCTTGTTCTTTTTTCTTGAGGGGATCATAAAAATTAAGTCTAAAACAAATGCAATTCTTCAGAGAGCAAGTTTGGTTGCCCTTTAAGAGACCTAATTTACAAAGCTCCCTCTAATGGGTGCCGTCTTACAGTCAGGGAAATGAGCCACTACCTTAGCAGTCAGGTTTCTTAGCTTTTTTGCCTGACTCCCTTCCATTTTTCTTATAGCCTCAGTGAGCACAGTTTCTTTTCATCCTAATGTGGTGGGGGATAAAATGAAAGGAAAATTTCCTTAATTCAATAGTGAAACTTCCCAGTTGTGAAGCACTTTGAAATACAAACTAATTAATAAACACAACTCTGTTCCAAAGCAGTGAGGATTGCTGCTCTCATTGTTCATGGCTGAGGAGGCTGCAGTTAAAATAGGTTGCCCCAGGCTGCGCACCTCGTCTGTGGAAGAACTTTGAGGCACCAGCCCTGAATTCTCCCAGGATGGCATGCTGCCTCTGGAGAGTAATCGGCTTGTATACGGGTTGTAACTAACAGTGACTTCCTCAACGACTCTGCAGTGCCCCTGGCACCGGCTAGGCAATTAGTAATGTTCTTGTCACAAACTCTGAGTAACCCACTAAGGAGAATAAAGAATAAGTGACTCACCGGATGGCCCTCTCTCTTGAACACTTCGGGAGATTGAAAAATTACTTCTGTAATCACAAGCACTATGCTAAACTGGGATTCAGAAAGATGAGAAGAGATTGCTCATATCCTTGTGCTAAGACCTTAGTCTTAATTATTATCACTGCCATTTCATAGATAGAAAGATTGAGACCCAGATATTGTTGCTCCTAATGGTAGTCACTGACGGGTCTGTTACCCCAATGCCATCATTTTGTCTGGGCTCGACAATGATAATATGCTGTAGACAAATCAAACTCAGTTATTTCAGTAAGAAAAAAATTATCATAGGTGACATTATGTGTGAGGGTTCGCCTTGACCATATCCTTGGTGACAGAACAATTGGTTCTGATCGTCTTGTAACTGCATTATCACAAGTTGACCTCAGGGATAATGGAATCTGTAGCCAACCTGTAGAGCACAAAATGCTTTTACTGTATTCACAGGTAAAAATATTTATTTTTCCAACACTACATCATGGTATGGTTATGAGGTATAGGGTGGGCCTGCCGTTATCAACATGTTTGGCTTTCAAGTATATGAAAACTTCTTCAGATAGAACACAGATCTTTACAGAATCTTTATTTCTATCTTCTTTAAGTTTGTGCTATTTGTGTTAGTGAGGGATTAAAAGCTATGAATAAATCCAGCCAGGACATTGGGTTTATTTTTATTTGTGGCCACGGTGAGATTTGATATTGATGTTATAAAACTGCCCTGCTCAATTGGACAGCCAGCAGCCACATGTGGCTATTGAGCACTGTAACATGGTTTCTACAGATAGAAATATGCTCTACCTATGAGATGCACACTGTATTTGAAGACTTTATATGTAAACAAGTTTGCAAAGCATCTCATTATTTTTATACTGATTACAGGTTGAAATGATAATATTGTAGAAATGCTGGGTTAAATACAATATATTATTAAAATTAATATCATTTGTTTCTCTGTCATTTTTTTCCTGTGGCTACTAGAACATTTAAAATTCTATATATTAGATGGCATATTTCTGCTGAAAAAATGCTATCATCTGATGCTAACCTTTTAAGGGCTTCCTAAATATGAGACCATTATAAAGTAAAAATAATAAGTAAATAATAGGTAAATCCTTTGTTGTATAGGACAAGACAACAACGGTTAGGGTAGTAAGGTGGTATACAGGAAGTGTTCCTTGGCAGTAGGGAGGTGCCTACAGAAAAATTAATGTTGTGTTTGGGGCATTATATAGTTTATTGTCCAAACCCAGACACCCTGAGGGTTAATGGAAGTGCCATAATACTGGCACAAAATGCATAAAATGGAATGTCAGGAACCAATCAGGACATATATTCATATATTCCTAGTTATATTTAATGAGAACCATTTCTCAGACATGAGATCTATGGAACAGAAAGGATGGATGGCTGATCCCCATAGGTTGATGGGAAGGGAGGGACCCTCACTCATAATGGAAGTCCTAAGAATTAGGACCAGCAGTCCTAGAAGTTATCTTTTCTGATGGTGACCTTCTATTGAATAAATGAGATGCAGCAGGCATTTGGGCCCTGTGAGTGGAAGGTCTCTCACATGCCCATCAGGTCACATACCTAGAAAATGGCTTTGATGGATCTGTCTCATGGGTTGTGGAGAGATTTCTCTCTTGACTGGTGTCTAATGAACCCTCAACTTTCTCTTTACTTCTGTGTTCCTCATTTAAGAGGGTGGAAAGAGAGAGGACCCATGAGCTACATCTTCTTAATGCCACAAGCCCATCATTCTTCTCAGGTGTTCCTACTAGACTTGGAGAAAAACTAATGGCTATGCTATCTTGAGCAGTGCTTTCAACTCAAACTAATGCATATGTTATTGTATATGTATGTTATTGTATCTCATATTAATGTATATGAGAGATGAAGAGACTGAGGCTCAGAGACCATAAGAGATTTTCCCAGAGAGAGAATCACCGTGGAGATTTCTGAGGTGCAGGCTGGAACATTTCCCACTGCAACACACTGCTTCATGAAAGCACTTTATGAAAACTGCACTGCTTTGATTTCATTTAAGATAGAAGCTTGAATGTTTCCAGAGAAATCAAGTGTGACCATCTCTTTTTGTTTCCTATGCATGCAGTTACTTTGTGCAATTCCTTAGGCTTAAGGAATAATAACCACAGCAGGTCCAGCGAATGCCCAGTGCTGCTGGAGTTCCATGATGCCGACCCACATTATTTAAGTTTTCATTCACAATCTCCTTTAGGGTGACTTTGTGTACCTGAAGTGCCCGTTCAAGATCAACAAACGGCTCAAGACAGATTTTTCAGCCAGAGGAAAGAATTATTACCTTACCATCAGTCTAATGAAAACAGAGGTGAAATACCAACCTGCACTAGATAAACAGCACACCAAGCCATCCATCACCCTGGGCTGGCCGCACTGAGCACAGAGCCAAACCCATTCCTCCAGACTCTGCCGTGCCTCACGCAGACAGGCGTTCACAGCATCAGAGAGCTGGGGCCTTTCCTGGCAAGTTTCTGTCAGCATAAAGACCTGGACAGGAATCCTTGAACTCTTTCTGCTGCCAATCTTGATTCCATTCTTTCTTTCGCCACAGAAAGCAATAGCTTCTTAGGGGTGTGCTTCTCACTCGAATGCTCTGTTAAACGGGGGTTCCCCAACAGAACATGATTTCTCCCATTGGAGCTACTCAGAACCTCCAGGGGCATCGCTCTTTCTCAGAACCACCTAGTGAAGAATTAACCTATTTATTCACTTAAGAGAAATGCCGGCCTGGGCACTCTGGGTAGTACAAGTTACCTGTCTAGGAGCTCAAGGCTTAGTGAAAGAGATAGAAATTTTGCCCCTGAATAGGCCTTATACTTTTCATGTCTATCACTCATGTTACCTTTACGATATCATGTGGGGTTGAAGATGCACTATTAAACTCACTTCAAGAAGAGGAAGCTATGACTTGGGTAGTGTCACCCAAAGTCATAGTCAGAAGAAAATTAGAACTCTGAATATTCTTTCTTTTAATTAAATTTTTTTATTTTTCAAAATTAGTTATACATGACAGTAGAATACATTTAGACACACTGTACACAAAAGGAGCAAAACTTCTTCTTCCGGCTGAACATGGTGCAGAATCACACTGGTAGTGTAATCATACATGAATACTGGGTAATAATATGTTTCATTCCACCATCCTTCCCATCCCCCTCCCCCCACTCCCCTCCACACAATCCAAAGTCCCTTCACTCCCCACCCCCATATGGGGGCTTATCAGAGAAAACATTCAGACTTCAGTACTTTGGGGTTTGGCTTACTTCACTTAGCATGATAGTCTCCAGCTCTGTCTATTTACCTGCAAATGCCATAATTTCATTCTTCTTTAAGGTTGAGTAATATTCCATTGTATATATGTACCACAATTTCTTTATCCTCAGAATAGTCTTTATGTGTGTAGTTAGATTTCAATCTGTTGAACGTAGCTTAATGATTTTCTTTTTGACAGACGTCTTTGATTCTGTTTTCAGATTTTCCCTTTTATTCTAGAATCTTAAAACCAAATCTTTATAGCATCTACCTACTCAGGTCCACAGAAAATCCCTACCCAACTGTGAGTCCTCCATCATTTTCTTCTAAAAGTTAGTCCTAGTAGTCTATCTTTTGATAGATTATAACATGTGTACTTAAATCTAGTAGCAATTTGCATGTGACTACTCTCAAACTCAGAGTCTAAGGCAAATACAAGGTTATGGGTCCTGGTTTAAGACTAGTATATTTTTTCAATCCATAGGGTCCTGAGTCTTCACTTATGCCCAAAGATCTGGGTCTCCTAGCAGTAGTGATTCTGGTAGGAAAAGCAACATTTCTGCTGTTGACTGTGAACACTTTATGCCAACCAAATGGAAGGAAATCAATGAGATCAAGATTAGTATTGTAATCAGTCATTATTTCCTCACTCAGGGTGGTAAACCACCAAGTTTATGGGTGGATTCAGAGTATAGCAGTCCCTCACTTATCCACAGATTTGCTTTCCACTGTTTCAGTTACCTGTAGTCAATTACAGTGCAAAAATATTACATAGAAATTTCCAGAAGTACACAATTCATCATTTTTAAATTGCGTGCCATTTTGAGTACTGTGATAAAATGTTGCTCTGTCCTTTCCAAGACCTGAATCATCCCTTTTTCTGATGTTTCCCCTCTGTATATGCCACCCTCCTGTTAGTTACATACTAGCTAATTTCAGAGTGCTTATGATTAAGTAATCCTTATTTTACTCAATAATGGTATCATAAAAGAATCATAATGGAAACACAATTGAATACTAAATAGATCTGTGGAATGCTTATGATGTGATATGCACGAAGCACATATTATCTTGTTTAATACTTACAGCATTCCCATGATGTATTAGTATCCCCAATATATGAATGGAGAAATTGAGCCCAGCCTAAGATGACAATCTTGTGAAAAGCAAGACCCAGGCATTTTTCAGGATATTCAGAGATGGTCCTACTCTATCTAGTCAATTCACAAGAAACTGATGGCCAATGCAAGATGTTGGCTATCTGTGGTGGTGGATATCCTGTTCCAGAGTGTAGAATACCTTTCCTCCCATCCATGGTCACAACTTCTTGGTATCATATTATCCAAGAAACTGCATCAATATTCAGAAACCTGCAAAGGGAGAGTGAATATAGTATTGGAGGGTGTTCTCTGCAATTTATGGGACAGATGAGAGGACATTCCAAGTCTCTCTCTCTCTATCTCTCTCTCTCTCTCACACACACACACACACACACACACACACACACACACACACCCCTTCTCAGTCTCTGGTGACTGGAGTACCCCCAACTCTTGGGCAATTCCAGATCAGTCACAAAATCCTCCCTCTCTGATTACTTACTTTGTGTTCCAGTGCAAGGTCACATACTTTCATTAGCTTGAGCCAAGCTGTATTCCAAGAGCTGGTATGTTTTGCAAATCAGTTCTTTAGTCTGCTAGTAAGATGGCTTAAAGAGGGAGAAAAAAATGGGTGGCTATGGAGCTCCATGGTTTAAAAAAAAATGTTTTAAATAATGCAAATGTAGGCATAGCTAAATGGCATCGTGACTATAAAAGATTGTCCCAAACTGATTTGAGAAGCATTGCAGAACTTGTGTTCCTTGTAGTCTTGGGCTATACCCAGACTTCTTCTGAATCACTTTTTCCAAAGGGTCCAGAAACTCTTCATCTCCTTCAATTATGCATTTATTTAACTAAATGTTCAGAGGTCAACCACTTGCCCTATTTCCAAGCTTTTGAGAGACATCTTTCTGTTACCCCAACTACCATCTGCTATTTATTTCCAGTGCTTCTAACCTTCCAATTAATAGAGGAATGAACTTTTAAGTAACCACTATTTTACCGGAACTGTGACTAACCATATTAACATCTCACCCACTGTGGCTGTGCCATAAAATGGTAGTGATAAGAAGAGCTGAGATTTTGGACTTTTCTTCTGTGGTTTTGAAACTTGGAAGTAATCCAGCTGTTGGGTCAAAGACAATCTTCACCTGCACTGTTTCAGATCCATCATGCGTGGGAAATGGAAAGATAAAGTTACACCCAGTGAGGTGCTGAAACATGGGAAATGGAACCGACCCGAGGGCCACGTTCATTAAAGCAGAGCTCTGCCAAGCAGGGCTTATCAACTGAAGGGAGCAGAGACTCCCCAAACGTGCACAGTTCAAGATCAAACCCAGTAAGCCCTTGCCCATGCCTAAAGGGCACATAGAGGACCCATTTGAAGCACAGCCTGAACTTGGCTGGCATCAACCCAAATTCCTACAATGGCCTTTGATCATGTAGCTCTAGATGTCATAGGATTTCAGACCAAACTGAGGCTTGTCTCCTCCACTAACAATGACAAAATAATGCTGGAGATTAGAGGAAAGAAGGGAAGGCCCAAAACTTCAATCGCCTGCCAAGAAGGTAGCACTATCTTTTATTTTTATTTTTTGGTGTTGGGAATTGAACCCAGGGCCTTGTGCTTGCGAGGCAGGCATTCTACCAACTGAGCTATACCCCCAGCCCCATAGCACTATCTTGATAGGCAATCAGTGCCTCACACTCTGTCTTTGAACCACAGGTCAGAAGTGAGACACTAACACACTATCTTCCAAGATAGTGTGTCTTTTCATATTTCTTGCTTGCTATTATGTTCATGGGCACCAATAGCTTTATGTATGTTAACATGCATTTCTCGAGTGAATTTATACTTTCTGGATAATGTCATGTGCTATGCCTAGATTCTAGACAAACATAATGAAGATTTGATTTTCTTTGGAAAATGGAGCTCAAACCAAGTCCTAGTCTGGAAAGCTGTTCTCACAATCAGTTTTGAAGGTAGTGTTGTTGGTCTAGCCCTTTTTTTTTGTTTTCTTTGTTCTTTTCTTTTTTTTTTTTTTTTTTTGTGTGTGTGTGTGTGTGCACCTTTTTCTCAGGAGGCTCCACTCATGCAGTCTGCAACTGGCTGGGAGCCAAGTGTTGAGAGAAGGAAAGCTGGTGTGTGGTGTGTGCTGATGGAGCATGCGCGGCCCAGGGCGCCCTTGGCCGTGCTGAGTGATGTTCCACACCGTTAGCCTGGGCCAGATGTCCTGCACAGAAGGGATTTGAGGAGCCCACACCAGTTATGAACTCTGGAGTCTGTCTGTAGCTATGAGGAGGTATTTCAATAAAGGAATTCCTTCCACTTGAGTCCCCTTTCTGGCATGTCTAATACTCTTTCCCTGTGCATGAGGTAACTATGAACGGTGCTAAATGTCACCTAATGAATTGGTTACTTTCATTGCTAATTATACTAATACAGATGCTCTTTGACTTATGATAGGGTTTCATCTCAATAAACCCATCATGAGTTGAAAATATCAAGTCAAAGAGGCACGTAATACGCCTAATCTACTGAATGTCATAGTTCAGCCTCACTTGCCTTAAATGTGCTTATTTTGGCTTATGGTTGAGCAAAATCATCTAACACAAAGCCTATTTTATAGACAATGTAATTTATTGAGTACTGTACTGAAAGAGAGAAACAGAACGGTGTTGTGGGTACACCTTGTAAGGTGAAAAATCTTAAGTCCAACCATCTTGCAGCTGTCTATGGCAGCCAAAGAACAAGGTTCCCTGAATAACTGGATTAAAAACAACAAACACCCACGAAACCACAACTATCTTCTATGTTGTTGCTATCAATCATTCATCCCCTAACTTCCTCTACAGAGGAATATTCTAAAAAAAGATTCTTTGGCAATCAAAGTTACCTACTTCTATGTTCTTCCACCTCCATGTTTAAGTCTCCTGCAAGGACACCACATAAGATCATGTGCTCCCTGAGTCACAGGTGGCTTTCACATAAGCTCCCAGGGTGGCACTTGGTGTTGAGATCCTTTCACTCAACAAACTCATGGTGGCTGAGCTTTGTTCCATGTTGAATTACTATCATTGTTTTAAATCACTAAAATTGTCATTTAAAATTATTATTTAACATAGTCTTTAGAGCAGAAAAGAACACAGCCTGATCTGTCTGTTGGGATCTTCCAGTCTAAAGTGCACACACTAAATAATAAGAGAGGCAGTCCTGCTACCATCAATTCCTTATGTGCAGGATCAAGATTCTTCTCCCCTGCCCCTGCTCTCTGTGCTCCAGCCCTGCTGACCTTCTTCATGTCCCTGAATCACACCAGTTGGGCCTTTGCACTTGTAGTTTCCTGGACCTGACTGCTTTTCTCCAGCTCTTTGAACGACTTGCCCTTCTCTTCCTCAATTCTTTGTTAAAAATGTCACCATCTTATTGAGGCCTCTCTGCCTATCTAAAGTTCTCCCTGCACCTGATGCTTTCTTTCCTCTTTCCTTATTTTAGTTTTCTTCTATGCATTTATAGCTATACTATAAAATACCACATCTTTTATTTTAGTTCATTTTAGTGTTAATCTCCACAACCAGGACAGAGTTTTTGTTTGCTTTTGCTGCCTGTTGTAGGGCACATTAGGAGTGCTTTGAATGAATGAATGAAGAATGATTAAATGAATGCAGGGTCAGGTGCTCTGCTTGTCACTTGTAATCAAGACAAACATAGTTTCTAGTTGCAAAGAGTTTTTACTCTTATGGTAAAGAGAGATATCAAGTAAGTAATTAAGATAAAATGTGTCCAAATAAAAAGCCGCACATGGTACATATAGCAGCTTTATTCATAATTCCCAAAACTTGGGAGCAATGAAGCTGTCTTTCAGTAGGTAAATGGATAAAATGAACCGTGGTACCTCCAGATAGTGGGATATTATTAATCAATTAATAAGTGTGTTATGAAGCCATGAAGAGACATGGAGGAAATTTAAGCTCATATTACTAAGTTAGTGGAAAAAGTCAATCTGAAAGGCTTCCTACTGTATGATATTAACTGTATGACATTCTGGAGAAGGTAAAACTCTGAAGATATAGAAGAGATGAGTGATTTCCAGAGAGGTTGAGTGGGGAAGGAGGGATGACGAGGCAGAGCACAGAGAATTTTTAAAAGGACTGTTGAACTACTCTACATGATACTATGATGGATATGAGTCATGGTTCATGTAAAGGGTGAACTTAGGGATGATGACAATGTATCAGTGTAGGTTCACCAGTTGTAGCAAATGTACCATGCTGGCTGGGCAGGTTGATCATGGGGCAGGCTGTATGTGTGCAGAAGGGAGCATATGGGAAACCTCAGTACCTTCTGTTCAATCTTGCTGTGAATCTAAAATCGCTCTACAAAATAAAGTAAAAAATAAAGGTGTAATTAATTTATGGGCAAATCTAAGTATCTTAAGATAATTATTTGAACCCAAGATGGATAATCATAGTTCATATCTTGGGGAAAATATTTCTTGAAGGGAACTGTGAAAGGAAATGTCTGTGGAGCCTCACCTGGTCTCCCTGTGGATGTGTTTAAACCGAGACCTAGGCTTTACGTGCAGGGCCACAAGCAAGAGAGAAAGTGGCCGCTGGGCTTATAGGAACTAAATAGCCACAGTAGGTTCCAGGTGGTTGAAGCTGGTCTAGAGAAGCAAGAAGGACTAAGAGAAAGGGTATTAGATCTTGAAATTCTGGCAAGCAATCTTCAGGATCGCTTGAGGAGCCACTGTGGGGTTTTAAGCAAATGGCAGGATCAAAATACCATTTTAACCAGATTTAAGAAAAGACAAAAAGTAAAAAAGAAGATCTCAGTGTGTGCAGACCATCCAATCTGTCCCTGTAAGAACTAGCCAACCGAGGGACAAACCCCAAAACAAACAAATTGGAAGCATATAGGGGAGAAATGAAGTCATCTCTTGGGTACCTTACAATTCTAGGAACACTGAGCCATCCCTGCCTTGGCATTTCCCCCACCGTGTAGCCCGTAATGACAAGGTTCTTTCATCCAGTCAAAGCTACTCACCCTTCACAAATCCAGGTGCAGGCCACTTCCGCTGGCGAACCCTTCTGCAACCTTCTGTCTTCACAAACACTCTCCTTTGATCTAAAGCACTAAGGTATACACCACACACTTTAGCTCTTTATGGTCTACCTTCTTGAATAACCTGAGATTTTATTACCCCAAGTAGAATATCCTCTCCTTGTTAATGAGGATCCCCACATCCCACCCCTCCACCCACCTGGAGGAGGGGTGAGAACACACAAGGTGATCGCAAAATGTACCAATTAATTTGGGTTCAGATCACTGAGTGGACACTCACACTCTAGCCCTCCAGTGGTTCCATAAAGAATCTCACTTTATGCATGAGAACATCTGGGCCCATGTGGGTCAGCAGGGAAAGTCAGGGGAAAAACTAAGGCTGAGAGGTACTATCTGGCTAAAGGTAGTTGATTGACCAAGTTAAGAAAAGAAAAGAAAGAAACAGAAAATGTGGAAGATTGTTGGACATTTGTAAAGAACAAAAGCAGAATATTCAAAATTTAAGAGCAAATTTCAAATCTAGTCTGAAATTAGGTATCTGCTATAAGAATACCCATTAGTAACAGATAAACAAAATTCAGTGAAATTTGGTCAACTGTGTGACACAAATATCACTATTATCGGTTTGAATTCAGAATATACGAGAAAAGTTCTATCTCTAGAGTAAGCTATCATAGTTTGCCACCCCCATCCCTCCCTTCTCTGTCCCCGCTCCCCTTTCTTTCTGATATTGATAATATTATGAGCAGATTCAGTCAAGAGGACTTCACTCACATCTTTCTCTAGTGTCTCTTCACTAGCTGACAGGGCTAAAGAAATGGATCAACAAAGCCAGTGTGTCATCTCTTGCCTCCAGTTCAAAATCTCAGGTATGAAAGTACAGTGTGTTTTCAGTGAAAATTTGATGATGTTTTACTAAGGCCTTGTTGAAAGAGACAACAGTGAATGGGCTACACATTGCTGATTTAGATGGAGTAGCTCATCAGATGTTACAGTGTGCTCGACATAGAAGTTATAGCAGGTCCCCTCTGCCAAAACTTTGCAAAAATCATTCCACGTTTATTTTGTGCATGAGCCACAGCATGAAGGGGATGCCAATCACACAGCTCTAGATGCACGGGTGTGAGCATTTCTACTCCAGGTCCTATATTCAAGAGGTTATAACTTGGCCATAAAAACTAATCACGGAATGAATCTTGGCATATAAAAGTCACTTCCCAGAAGGATTTTTTGAAAATACAAATTAGGAAAAACTCCACATGCTTTGCCATTCTTACATTCCCCACAGGTCCCAAAATGAATTAGCAAGTCTTTCCCCTTATCTCATGGAAATTGCCTACCTCAGGGCCGTGGGTCAGTTTTTAACCTAACTTGTCTGGTAAAGGTTATCACTCCAAGTGAAAGGAATTAAGTTCTATTTTGCTACAGGAAAATATTTTCCTTCAGGTGATGACAGGAGGAGGGAAGGTCAGCTAGCACTAAAAGCTCATGTTTGAGTTCAAGGCTATTTCTGAATGTGAACAAGATTCAAATATTGCAGCTATGCATTCAGATGCTCTCTCTTTTTGACCACTCTCTAAAATTCTAGGTGACGCAAAACTGTGAGAACAAAGATTCAGTCTTGTTTATCTCCTGCAACTCCAGTATCAGAAATTTACTGACTGCAAAGTGTGTTCTAGGTATTTTGTAGAAATTGTGTAAGACGCATTCATTACTGTCTTCATTCCACAAACAAGGAAACTGAGGCACAGACCTATTAAGTAACTTTTCACAAGTCATAAAGTGAAGCTAGAACTAACCCTAGACCTGGGGGCAGAGGTCATAAATCTGGGTATGCTCTCTTTCGTCTTAACAGAGGTAGGCCCTGCTAACAAGTACTAAGACTTAACTGGAACAAATTACTCACAGTTAAATACATACTGTAAGGGGCTTGATTTTGCTAACATGCAATTAAGTGTTTGGGAAGTGCTAGGACTTTGCTGATATGAGCCTGAGTAAAATGCCAACTCAGGCTGCCCCTCCACTTAGCGTGTCCATTTTTACCCACCCTATCTTTGCTGATTTCCCATTTTCCAATGGGACAATTTGCCAATTGTCATTTTTCAATTGAGTCAAAAAGTGTTACCAGAGTTAACTGATCATTGATGAACATGACCAGAAGCTAGAAAAAACTCTTGTGCTCCAAGCTGTATTCCACACAGGTACCTGGCCTCAGCTAGGCTAAGCTCCCTGGGTTACCCTCAACTGATGATTCACATTCATGTAAGTGGAACTGGTCCTCAAACAGCAGCTAGTTATTAAAGTTTTTGATCAGATCCTCCCACAATATGTAGTAGAAAAAGTCCAATTTGCCTGGCTTCCACCATTTCCAAAAATCACTTTTTCTTCTCAATGTTAGTAATTTTAATTGAAAAAGAAAGGGAAAAAAATTCTCCAATACCAAATCTTTTACCATTTTCCACATTTTTTATTTTTATTATAAGCCCCACAGGCAAAGACTAAGTCAGTTTCTATACTTGGCATACAGCCTGCTGCAATATTGATGATATAATATCAATCATGATTATAAGTTATCCTGTTAGTATCATGAGAATATTATTTTCAAAGCTTTAATAAGATGCTTGAGCTTTTAAGATGAATGGTTTAAAAGTCTAAATTCATATTCCTGCCAAATACATAGGACATATTTTTCAAAATTGTTTTTGTCCCTTGGGTCAGTAATACAGTTTATAATCATCATAAAATTTCATTCTTAATTCCTTTTAATTTATCAGAAGAAAAATATGTATGGTTATTACCCAATTAAAATACTCCTGATGCTTTTGAGGTAGGTATTATGGGGTTTTTGGAGTTTCACTGAAGACAATTAAAAAAAAAAAAAAAAAGAGCAGCTGGGTAACTTCAAAGTGATTCTAAGTGCTTGGAGTCTGTGGAGATGTCAGCTGTTCCTCGGTGCCCTGCTCCCACCTGTCCTGTGCTCATATCATTTGTGATGCAGCAAAGGAATAACTAGAACATTTAACCCGTATGGAAGGTGTGGGAGCATGTAACTGAAGTTAGGATTTTCATTTGGTAGCTAGAGAATCCATTCTGATACTTAAAGTTGGCTTACAGTTGCTAAAAGCAGACTAGAAACAGGGTCCCTCAGAAACCTGAGACAAATGTGTAAGTGTGGAGTCTATCCTCTAGGCTGGACATAGTGTGGTCACTTCTGGAACACAGGTGGTATGCCCTTGGGATGGATGCTTTGTGAAGATGTGGCTAAAGGCATTTTCTCCAGAAGATTGACTGCCACTGGCCAGAAAGCAGCCTGCAAGGTGTCCATACACAACTCAGGAGGGCTGAGTCTGTTACCAAGGTTACAATTTCTTCCAGAGAAATTAAGTGGGACAAAGTGATTAATATCCCACAAAAAGGAAATGCACAGGCATCAAAGTTGCCTTCCAAGTTATTGTGAAAGAATTACAAACAGAATTTAGGCCAATATGCCTTCATTTGACACATTTAATTTTCTGCCTAGTTTCTTATTTGCTCATGATCTTAAACCAGAATTGGATTGAAATCTATTTTTTCACTCAATTTTCAGAATATTCCTCTTTTCTTCCTTTTTTTATTTTAACCCATTGTTGGAGATTGAATAATCCAGGGCCTTGAGCATACAAAACAAGCATTTATCACTGAGCTATATCCCCAGCACAACTTATCAGAATGTCTTAATTTCACGTACACACGCCCAGTTCTCTGAAAAGAAAGCCCTTAAAGTTAATAAACTTCTAAATGTTTACTTTCAAATTAGATGGAGACACTCTTGATCGTATTGCAAAGATGGCTGACTTGTGCTCAGACTTTCAAACAATTGGAAAGTTTCTCCAAGAAGGCAAGTTAGATCTTTGCAATAGAAACACAAGGATTAGTTGGTGGGTGTGGTAGAGTCAGAGTTTTTAAAATACCTGCAATGGGTTTCATCTGTAGGGTGTGCTATGGTTTACAAAGAACTCTGCATGCAATTATATCATTTGATAAAGTAAGCATACCTATCATTCTTAGAAACAATTCACAGTTGTCTCCTAATACACTTTATGACAGATATTTTCTTTCAAATACATTTTACTAGAAGCATTTAATTGTAGGGTTCATATCACAAAAGATGATGAAGTGGTATGAATTCTTAAGTAGAAATCATACCATGTTTTTACAAGGACACCGATTACTTTACTACTTAGATGGGTTTCACCCACTGTGGCACATTTGGCACCAGTCACTGTGCTATGCTCTGGCATGAGAGCGTAATGCCTGAGCACCAGTTACTCCGGTTCTAGAAAGCTATGAATTTTGATATATGGCCTCTCATTATGAAAGCTTACTTCTTTATGGCTTCACCAGGTGAGTGGATGGCTCCAGGCTTTTCTTTTAGGCTCTCTGACCTAGAGGAATGAAGCTTGGAACAGGGGCTCTGCAGGCACTAACTTGTTAAGAAAATCCCACAGCTGCAGTCTGCATCCAGCGGGCCGGGAAACTCAGCCAGGGAACATGGAGTCACTGAGTTTTTCAAAGTAGGAACAGAGCCCTAACTTGTAAGGAGGTTAGCCACACAGGTGACAAACTGCTATACTTCAAAGACAGGAAATCCCTTCAAACGTTAAATTGTAAGGACACAAAATGACCTACATTCAGGAAAACAGGGAGCCAGTCATTCGGTGTCACGTTTGTTCCAGTTTAATGAAGCGTGTTTGGTGGATATTACCTGGTCCTGACGACAGCTACTCCAAGTAGATGGTAACCTTTTCCACCAGAAACCCACAGTTTCAAGATCTATATAAAAGTCGCTAGAGTTCCCAGCAGATTGAAGTTACAATGTAAAGACTCTCTCTGGGCCAGTTTTCACCCTTAAAATTAGTCTGGTTTAAAATTACGATTCCTCACAACGTTTAAGAAACTCCATGAAAATGTTTTAAAGTCTTCCTGAAGATCAAAACTAAGGGAATGCATGAGCCTCCAGAGCAGCTTTGGAAAATGAGCAGATGGATTGCTTAAGATCTGGAAGCTAGCCTGTAAGTGTCCCTGGTATTGAGGCATGGGATTCCCCAATTGCTTTTCCCAGCTCAGAATCCAAAGTCTACATGGGTTTCTTGCTAATTCTCAAAAGTCCTTAGGACTGTGGATGTAGCAGTTTGAACCATGTGTCAGTATTAAATTTCTCAAAGTAAAGGGCAGTGAGTATGATGAAGGGGGCAGAGAAATAGCACATGTTCTTTTTTCTCATTGTTGGGCCTCTGTTCCCCCAGCACTCTGAAGGATGATGGGACCAATACATAGGGGGAAGGCAATGGTTGGAAGAAAGCCAATCCCACCTCAGAACAAAAAGTTGTCTTTGTGTGTTTACATTTTGAAAAAGTGAAAATTCATAAAGGGTTGAGATTGGAAAATTCCTGGGAAACCAAAAAGTTTAACCCACATTCCATAGTTTTATCAAGTTAAGCTTCTCTGAGCAAGGAGGTCAAAGTGAACTGTTTCCCGCTTACAAAGCAAGCAAACTTATTTTGTATGTATAGCTATAAACTGTTTGCAAGTTTCCTAAGTCAGGCACTCGGGATGAATTATGAATGGAATTAGCCAGCTTGACTTGGAATTTCCTTACTTTTACTAGTCTTTAAACAAGATTTTTATACATTCATATGTAATCGATGGAACCAACACATGAAATGGTCCTTCACATAAAACACTCTGTTTTAGAGTGATTTTGCAGTCAAGGAAACTTAAATATGAACTTCTAATGTGGAAAAGGTAGTTTTTACAAGTTAAACTGATGAGGGGCCACAAGATTTCTGTCATAAACTAAAATTAAGTTTATATTTTAAAATACAATATTGAATTATTTGCTTGCTTCCATAAAGCCAACCTGCTTCTCATATTCTTAACTTTAGTCACCTTAAAAATACATAAATTGGGCATTTGGTTGTTGGATTTTCAAGTTGCAGGGTAGATAAATTTAGATATTCATAAATAAAGAGAAAATCCTTTCTGAGTGCAAAACTAACTTTAAAATTATAATCCAAAGGTGAAATCCCCTGATAGAACTTAAGCTATTAGGTACTTTGTACCTTGTATATTTTCTTTTGGGTAAAATTTGCACTGTCTTTTAAAATTTTTCCTACAAATTGTCATAACCAAATTGATTTCAGTAGTAATTTGTGTAATATAAAAAGTGAGACCAGGATCAATGCCAAGTTTTAGAAAGAGAAATGGACTTGGATTGTGTTTTAGTCCAACAAGGCACATGTTCAAATTTATTCCGTGTATATCAAAAGACAATCAATATAAAATATTTTTCACTTTTTTAATGCAGAAGGTCAATGGAACAAACTTCAATAATTTTTGGCATATAGATGATTAAACAATTACAAGATTTAAAAGAAAGCCACTAATTAAAACATAAAATTTTCAAAGTTTAAAAAGCAGTTGGAAAAAATATTTCTGCTACTTAGATATAATTATAGAATTACTTGGTCATTTTAATGTTCACAGATTTCAGTAGCACAATGTGTCTACAAACTTCTCACTTTTTCAAGTCCCTCAAACATATATATTGAGAACATTCTTCTATTTTCTTCGTAATGTCTTAAAAGTTAGTCACTATCTTAACAGAACCATTTATTATGATTTTTTAAAAAATCTGATGATTGCACTAGTATAGGATGGAAAACAGTCTCTGAATTTCTTATTTTTTGGAAGGAAAAGGAATGATGTAAGAAAAGTACTTTACAATATGTTCTCATATTCATTTAAAATGTATAAATTTCCAGGTTGCTTTAGAAAAATGTTTGCTCTCACTATTTTACATAGACTGCATTTACAGGCTTAGAAATCCTCTTCCCTCCATTAAATTTGAATGGGGTTATATTAATCTTATTTAAAATTTTTTAAAAGACTACAGCAATCATATGTGTAGCTGAAGGGGTACAAATAATTGATTGTAATGTTTTAATATTTATGAAAATACTTTTTCAAAGGACAGATGACCTTCAATCTGAAATGTGAACACAGAACAAAATAATACAAGTACAAAGTTTCCTTCTGAACTTCATAAATCAGTGAAGAAATGTTTATCATAAATTTTAAAATGCAAAACTTTTAGTCTGAACTACTGAGGAAATCCTAGGTAGTAAAAATTTTTGTTTCTGCACTACCATAAACATACTTGCCCTGCATTTTCAAAGGCAATGCTGACCTACCACATTTACAATTGCTGTCTGCAGGGACTGGCTCAAAGGCAAGTCCTGAGTGTCATCTGTCCCTTCCCTGGGGGGCAGGAACATTGGGTCAAAATAGAATTTTATTATTTATATCCATTCTTTTAAATTCTGTTTTGATGATCTCTCAAAGCCTTTCATAGTAAATACCAAACCACTTTTAAGTTGACTTGTTTGCTTTTTTAACCCCGCTATTCCAGCCTATTTCAAATTAAATGTACTTTGCAAATGAAAATAAACATTGTCATTTAAGAATTGTTAATAATCTTTCTCATATAACTTATAACTAAAGAAGTCTAAAACATGGGGTATAATTTGTACCGTAAATCATATTTATTTCATGCTTGAAGTATTTAACATTATTCATCAAGAGACCCTCAGAGGCTCCATTTGCCCTTGAACATTAACCTTGCTACCTTAAAATCAAATGCCCTTGCCATTTGGAAAATTAAGAATGCAAGACGTCCTCGCCTTAGTAACCTATGCATGCCTCTACAGGAATCTGGAGGATTGTACAGTATATGGTAACTTTAACTTACCTCTTCTAGGCTTTAGTAACAGACTTACTTTAAAAGTTTACTTTATGGCAAAATATGGCTAATTAAAACCTTGCTTAAAACAAACTTAAAATCTTAGACACTCCTAAGGAAAAATGATGCCACGAAACACGCCACTGCCAACTGATTTCCCATTTCACTAACTTGGAATTAACACAGCGATACGGTCTCCGCAGGGCAGCGAGAGCATCATTTTGGAACGGCAAAACAGGACGTAGCACGTAGATTCTTTCTAGCTAAAAAGAACCCATCTTTCTTGCGCGCCGTCACCAACATTTTACTCCCTGGAAGACGAATATTTATCAGACCTCGCTCCCCTCTTTACAAACCTGCGCGGGGCTTTCGGGGGAAGGGGGAGACAAGACTTGGGTGGAAGCTGCATTTCTCGAGTAAAGCAAGGGCGGTCGGCAGAGGCGCAGCTCGAGCCACTTCCTGCCGATTCCTGAGTCCACTTGGAGCAGGGTGGAGAGGAAGCCAGACTTCTTTTCCCGGCGGAACTTCTACGCTGGGCTCGGAGGAGACCCTCAGGCGTGGGCCCCGGCGGAGGAGGAGTGGGGTCTCGACTGTGGCAGCGCGGCGCGCCTTGGCGCCGGGATTCGAGACCCGAGCGGGCGGCCCAGCGCGGCGGGGAGGCGGGGAGAGGTCCCCAGGGTAGTGGGGCACTCTGAACCCGGGAACGGGGCTGGGCAGGGAAGAACTCACTCGCAGAGCGGTGGTGTCTAGGGCGGGAACGCACTTGAACCCGCGACGGGGCGGATGACTCGCGGCAATCCGAGCGCACCCGCGCCCAGCGCAGAACTGGACGTAGGCCTCGCTAGTTCTTCGTCCTTTCGGGGCGGGGCGGCTAGTCCCCGGGCGCTTGCCTGGGAGGGGGCAGTGCGTTCCCTGGGGATTTAGCATCGCCGCGGACAGCGCATCCCTCTCCAGGGCTCCCATTCTGAAAGCGGGAGTCGAGGGCTGCCTGCGGCAAAGCTAGACTTACACTTCATTTTCTTCCGATTTGCAGAAAATGTCACAGGAGCGGGGGGATACCTCTCACTGTAAATATGATTTCGAGGGGGCGAGGGCTAGGCGTGCGCGGCTCCGGGCGGTGTGGGCACCCTGGCGGGGATTCCCGGTCTCGCAGCGCGCCCTAGTGGACACGCTTTCCTTCGTCGCCTCCCCCCAGACGCTCGCGCGTCTCCCTGCGCTCATTACAATCTGCAATATATTATTTCTTCCAAAGTATTGACAATGTGTGAGACTCCGGTAACCCCCGAGCTCTTGTCTGTAATCAGCACATTTATTCACATTTAGTGGGAAAAATCCGAATTAAATCCCCGTGACCCTGATTGGGTTACAGTGTCATTTTCCCTGGATCCTCTTTTAAATCCACTCCACACTGCTTCTCTGTCTATTACATGCTAATTTAATTTTACTGTGGACGATATTTTCAGCATTTGCTGAGGACAGTAAATTTTGTAGTTTATGTTATTTCACTTTTTATGACTTTTTAACACTTAATAAAATTTTATTAGAGCACTTTTGTGTTTACAAGGCCACAAAACTCTTGGCAGGTTGTCAGAAGTCCTTTTTATTATGATCCTACTGATATACTGCGAGTAATGAAATAATCATGTCCAGAAATGTATCAAAGGCCAGAGGGATTATCCCACTTAATAGCTCCACAGATGCGCCCAGAAGAATGCGGACACGCGGCTGAGAGGCTGCGGGAGGAAGGAGGCAGCCCCACTCCTTTCTTTACCATTTTGGTTGCTTTCCTAAAAAGCTACATTCAGGGTCATGTGACTTTCAGCGGTCTCAATAAAAAAAAAAAAAAAAAAAAAGAATTTATTCTATTGCAAAATGTGCTTTTCTTTTTATTCTCCTTGTGTGGGCATTTAAGGCTCTTCTCGTGGCAGTGGGGCTGGCTCAGCAGATCCGTGTCAGTCACTTTCCTCTCATTTCTAAGTGTACTTTTGTGCCATTTAAACAGCCGATGGTGACATTGGTGTTGAGCAGGGCCAGCTTCTACAGCCCACAACTGAAGGCGTTGGGAGGGACCCAGGAGGGCATAAGGTGTTTCGAGGTCCTTTCCTCTTGCCAGAACAACTCCTCTTGCAGTTGTTTTTTGGTTTCCTTTAGATTTGCAAAACAGGAGGACTGGAGGACTCTGCTTTCTGCCATGTACGAGGGAGCCAGAGTATAATGTTTTTATTTATTTTTAATTTTTAATTAATTTATTTATTTTGGTTAAGACTTGCATTAAGAAGGACTGAGATGCTGTTTTTATTTATTTACAGAATTTTCCTTTTTCTTTTAAATAGATGCATGATCACTTAACACACTGATGCTACAAAAGAAGGCCATTGTACTTCTTGACCCTCAAAGTAAGGTGGGTGGCTTTGTTTTATAATTACTTTTTCTGTCTCTAGCTTCATGTTTCTCTTTCTCGGTTATTTCCTAAATATGTGCCAAAGCGATAAAAGAGTTGAGGAATGGATTCATAAACGGAGTGATTTTGAAATGAGTGTTACTGTGTCCATAACTCGTGTTCTTTTAAACTTTGGCTTTGAGGGACTTTGGCAGTGTTTTTCACAAGCGCGAGCGTGTGCGCACGCATGCATGAGTGTGTGTGTGTGTGTGTGAGAGAGATGTTTCAATACATCACACTAAGATTTTATAATCCGTCATTGTTCAACACAGCTCTTGGGAAAGCATGTGCCTCTCGCAGGATTGCCTCCAGCATACACATGTGTGGACTCCCCTGTGCGGGAGACTGCTGATGAGGACTCTTGATTTCAACTTCAAGGGACCAATTTTGGTTTTTGTATGTCATTTGCTAACCATAACAAAACTTAGCCCCTGTTCTAGTAGTGTGCTGTGTGCTCTGTGTGCTGGTGGTGGTCTAGGTTCTGTAAGAAGCATAAGGAAGAACTGCATCCATCCTTTAAAAAAATTTATGTGCTGCAACTATTTTGGCAGCCATTTTTCTCTTTTTATGATGTTTTCCCTTTGCAAATAGGAGGCAGTTTTTCTTTCTTTCTTTCTTTCTTTTTTTTTTCTCTCTTTCAAATTATCTCTCTGACAGTGGAAGAACTAAGAAAGGAAGTGATGTTAGGCTCTGAGTCAGCATTCTTCTTCCATTTGGTTATTACTGACAGTTTGTGTTCTTTGCCTTGTACTACAAGAGGCATAGAGAGTGTAGCCCTCCAAATTTCACAGTGTTTTATGTAAGAGGATTTATGCTCAAGTGTGGAAATCAAGAGAGCATATTAATTTGCATTCTGCTAGAAAGTGACAGTTCAATTTTATAAGTAATCTGTGTCTAGGACAATTTAAATAATACTTCAAAGCCCACAATAGCTTTTAGGTTAAAAATCTGTTTTATTAGATTATGAAGTAAACGTCCCTTACAGCAGATATTTTTAATGCATGGAAGTGTTAGTAATTTTTATTTTTTAAAAAGTGTAATTGGCTAAAATATAGTAACCGATGACGTGCTTTGCTCAGTGAATGGCCTAACTCACACCCACAGGGACTCTTCAGTTCCTCCTCAAGTCTTAAGTGCTGAGAGGAAAGGAAAGAGTAAGCCCCAATCATACCACCCATGGTAAAGAGGAGTAAGGAGCCAGACTAGAGGTATGAAAGGGTCCCTTTTAATACCAGCTGCTGCAAGAGAGTGGAAAGTGTGAGGTCACCAGGCCCTGAAATCACTTTGGTACATTCTGATCCAG
This sequence comes from Sciurus vulgaris, assembly GCF_902686455.1. Classification (NCBI taxonomy): domain Eukaryota; kingdom Metazoa; phylum Chordata; class Mammalia; order Rodentia; family Sciuridae; genus Sciurus; species Sciurus vulgaris. The sequence goes on from NC_136463.1 coordinate 130,229,139, forward strand.
TTCTCCTACATATAACTTATATGGCCTTGGACAAGTTATTTAACCTTGTTGTGCTTAGTTTCTTCATTTGTCAAATGGGACTAATGCCTTTTGCTGAATGGTAAGGGTTAATTCCTATGGAATACTTCAAACAGATCCTGAATGCTTCTTAAACCCCAGGAAGATAGAAAGACCTGTCACCCAGCACAGTGCCTGGCACAGGGTGAGTCAATATCTATTTGTCAGGTATGTGCTGAATGCTATTTCATAAACTATCTACTTGGTTCAGGTGTGGCCCACAGGTCATTACCTAAGGCAGCAGCATCAGTCTCAGGCTTGGACTTGACTTCACTGGGAACACACAGCTACCACATTGCTTTTTAAAATGAGTTTCTGTGTTGTTTTCTCAATTTGCAATTAAGTTACAAATTTTTTTAGGAAAGGTCCTGAAACTTTTTTGAGTCACCCTATCACTCAGCACAGTGCTTTGCACAGAAGTAACAGAAAATTGATAAGATAATCTATTACAGTACACATTTCAAAGCACCGTGAATTATAATCTGTAGTCCAATACACAGTAGTTTCAGGCACTATGCTAAATTCTTGGCATACATTGTTTTACTTCATCCTCACACAGATCATACAGGTAGTTACCACAATTCCTATTTTACAGGTAAAGGATATGATGCTCTGAGATGTCAAATGACTTTTTCAAGGTCACTCAGCTAGTATATAACAGCCTGGGAGTCTAACCCAGGTCTGTGGAAATATAAAATCTATGCAGTTAACACCACTCCCACTGTGTTTGGCTTTCTAGAACCCCTAACCAATTTGACCATTTACAATTATTCTATAAACCATGATGAAAATGGAAAGGATGAAGGCTGGGACCCAGGCCTGTTATTCCTGAATCATCTCGAATCTTGAGCAGTGATTAGAATCCTGGACTCAAGGGGATAGGAGACAGGCCTGCCTCACAGGGCCTTGCCTGTCCTCAGTTCATTCCACTGCAAGCAGATGTTTGGAAAAAGCCAGAGGAGAAGTCAAAGGTACGCCCCCCCACTTTGGAAAAACACAATTTAGCTGAATTTCCTTTGAGTAGTTTTAAGCTGTCCAATGAACAGACCTACATGGCTATTAAAGACTGGGAAATCAGAACTCAGTGGGTGGCAGAGAGTTTTCAAAATTTTAACCAAAATTCCCTTAGGAACTTTAAAGACAGTCATTCCCCTAAGATATTCGGTGGGTGTTCTGACCATTTCAGGGTATGGAAGGCAGTGTGAGACAATAAGGAAAGTCTCCATGCTCATGAGAGGCTGTGTAGTGAGCAAGCTGAGTACAGCAGAGTGCTCTGCTCAAACCACACGGCTAATTTTGCACCTGGGAGTTAAATACGCACAGATCTGCCAAAGAGGAAACCAAGGAGCCAACAAGTTTTTCTGCAGAATGTTCAACACCCGCTTACTAAAAAATATATCCAGAGGTAAATTAAATGAATGATGAAAGGATGAAAGGTAAAGGTGGCTTTCTGGCAAATCCTATGTTCTTCCAGAGAAGAAGGGGCTTGGTCTAGGTGGGTGAGACTCTGCCACTGCCAAACAGAATTAAGCTTTGACTCATGGCTTTGTGATTGTTAGCTGGGAGAGAAGGAGGAAATGAGGGCTCCTTCTCAAGAATTCTTGATTCCATAGAGCCCAGTCTCACTGCATTAATCTGGAAGCAGCAGACTCTAAGCCAGGAACCCAGGACAATATCAGGCTTGCTGGGAAAGAGAGCAGGTTTACCAGTTCTCTGAGACATGTGCTTGTGGATACTAAATTCAACCTGTCTCATTTGCTTTTTTTTTTTTTTTTTTTTTTTTTTAAAGAGAGAGAAAAGTAATCAGATTTTTAACTCACATTTATAGGGTTGGGAAATTAAGGATATATTTAGTGTTAGTTTTGAGTTTGTCACTATGAAGTCTGAATAATTTTTTTAAACAATGACGAACTTATGGTCTTGATGAATAATTAATTAGAATAAGAGAAAACTAAAAATGCAACATCAGCTGCTAAATTCAGTCCCACCAAAGTAAAGCTATAGTGCTATATACACTAAAACCGAGGTTAGAAATCTCCACAAAGAATGTTGAGGCAATGAATGCTGAACCAATCTTGTAGCAGATATAATTTTAAACCACTGAAAACTTTTAAGATCTTGAGCCACTTTCTTCAAATTTGACTTGCCTTTCTTTCTGCATCTGTGAATTTGCCAAGTTAAAGTTTATTGCCATAACAGATTTTGAATGATAGTGTATCTCTTTGGAAAAGGTCTGAGTACTTTTTGATTATTTGATGGAAATAATGCATGCTTTTTCCTTTTTACACATCTTTCAAACCAACTGCTCTGATATAAATAAGATCTTTAAAAAATATATTCACCCTTTTTAGGCTAAGACCAGACATTCTTTTCCATGAAAGTCATGAATGATTGCTGAAAGGATGTTATGAATGAAATGGTATCTCAACTCCAATCTAGGCCGCCGGACTGCAGATCAGACCTTATTTCTAAAAGTTTCAGAATCTAGAATATATTCAATGATGAGCAAGGCTAAAATGCGAAACTGGGCCAACAAAGCAGTGAGCCCAGGCCGGCTCCCAGGACAGGAAGCCACTGGAATCTGGTTGCTAGGAGACACTTGTCTTTCCCTGGCAGCAGGAAGATGTCCTTGAGCGTGGCTTCCCCTATGGTTGGCTTTGGACAAGCCATGAATCAGACTGTCCTCGTTAGTGCCGTCCTCTGAGCAGGGCCTAGCGGCCCATAGTACAGTGCCATCGAGGGGCAATGATGGGTCCAGTTCCTTCGGAAACATTTCTTTGAATGCACTCCTTGGAAATCAATTAGCATTTGATGTATCTACTCTAAGTTATAAGAATATGGAAAAAAAAAAAAAAACTTCCTGTATTTTATTTTACAAAATAAAATCACATGCTAAGTTATATGAAAGAGCCTACAAAAACTGTAGGAGATAAAAAAAAAAGGGGGGGGTAAGATAATTAGTTAATGGCAATTAAAAGGGATTTCCTAGGGGAGAGGATGCTAGAGTAGTTGGATTCACCTGGGGAAGGATGACTGGCAGGGGCTCACCACCTCTGCTGAGGGAAATTTCTCAGAGGGCCACAGGCAGTGAACTTGGCTTTCTTGCTTGCAAAGGCATCCCAGCACCTAGGACAGTGCCTGGCCAAGAGCACAAGCTTTGTGTCCAAGGGCTGAAGGAGTGAAGGATTTGGAAAGAGCTGAGAGATGACTGGCAGAAGTATGGGTTACCACTGGAACCAGTTGAAGAAAATGAAGTGAAGGTTGGCCTTATCATATCAGAGTGTCTGTATCAGAAATTGGTGAGAAGTGAGGTAGACTAGGCAGGATAAGCCCAGTTATGAAGACTCTCAAAAACCCAACAGAAAATGACTTTAAAAATGAGGGAGTTATTATGGGATTTCTGCCTGGGACAGATTAAAGTTTTATGGTTGACAAATGCTCTTTCAAATGCGTCATCTCTCAAATATGTGCAGTTTATTATGTGTCAATTATAACTCCCTAAAGCTGTTGAAAGTACACGATTCCATTAGATGTTCATATTTGGTGAAATGGACCTTGTCATTATTTCATTTTTACAGATAAGGAAACTGAGACCCAAAGAGGCTCATGGCTTGCCTGAGTTCATGTGTTTCAGATGACAAGCCAAGACTTACAGGTTGTCTGCTTCCACACACCTCATTTGCTCCTTCCTGAGAAAAACCCTCTACAGAGGGACTTGGGACACTTCCAACCTGTGATTGGGGAGGCCAGCTGGGAGGCAGTAGCTCATGGTTCTGAGGTGACCTCAGTGCTGACTGTGGGAATGAATAAGGAAGATGAGAAAGTTTTCCCTTCTTCTTCCTTGCTTCCTCCTGCTCTTCATTCTTTCTTTTCCCCTGCCAGTGTCTCAGACTTCTGAGTGTCATTCCTGCTAAGCATGTGTGTACAGGCTCCTTGGCTTCCCCCAGCTGCTGTAGGGCCAGATTTGGGGCACTACTTCCTACTGGGAGAGGAAAGGCAACATCTTTTGGATCTGAAACATCTGTGGCCCTTCTTTGGAAAAATCTAGTATGGAAGGAGAACAAAAATAATGAGATTGGTAGCCCATAAAATATTACAAAGATTTGGACAATATATGGAAATATTACATTTAAATATGTATTTAAAAGACTGTCCTAATGGTCTTCCAGACCTGATTTCAAACATACTCACCCAACTCTCATGAGTGTGAATGAAAAAAATCACGTAGATTTTGACTTAAATATTAAATGGCCTTAGAGCCAGTATAATGCTATGGGCTTCAGAGGCAGATGACTCTGAAAATGGAATACATATTCCACCACTTACTAGATGTGACTAGTGTTAGGAATTACTTAACTTCTTTGAGTCTCAGTTTCCTCATCTGCCAAATGGGGATGATTCCTACTTAACAGGTTCATTGTAAGCATTAAATAACCAAGTGAATGTAAGGTGTTGAGACAGTGCCAGGCATCCTTGAGCCCCCATGTGTGAATGGTGGCCACCAGAATCTTCATCAGCAGCATTACCTGAACTACTCTTTCCTATTTTGTGATAGTAAGAACAGCTTGCTTTCTTTAGTTATTGGACTTCCCCAATGCTGAAGTTTATAGTAATAATGCTACAACTTTAAAAATAATTACTTTCCCTGCCCTTAACAATTCCATCAACAGGCCCACTGCCCCACCCCAATGGCCAACATTTTTCCTACCAACTAGTACATATAGAGCTCTTCAGGGAATGACACAGAAGAGTTTTTGGAAATGTTTATGAGTGAATTTCTACCACATCCAGAACAAGATGTTTCACTCCACTGATTCCAGGGAAGAGTCTTTGTTCCATGTGGGTTGGAATGTGTTGCTGGTAAGCAGGAGGGACATGGCATGGGTGTTCTGTGGGATTAATGACTACTATCCCATCAACCTAAGCATTTGAAAATTTTTTTCATTATACTGCAAAGTCATGTGCTAGAAAAGGAAAATCTAGTTAACCAATTCTTTTATGGAAAGCATCTAGGTTGGCAGGAGTTTTTTCACTGAATCCCTCTCGGCACCTTCACCTATCTAGATTTGACTCATTGTTCCCAACTGACCAGCTCTGCATGGCAGAGGTTTGGCAACAGAGTCCCTGCTCAAATACCTCTTTTGTCCCCAAAGACTCTGACAACTGCTCTGGAGAGAGCAGATTGACAATCTCTCATCCTTATTCCATTCGGTCTTACTGATTCTAACAGTTGTTTCACTGTTTTGCATCTTGGGTATAGAGAAGCTGTAGAACATTGATATTAAGCATTGAATTCATGCCAAATGGGACTAGAATTAAAGCAAACAAGCAGCAAGGAGGTCAGGAAGCCTGCCAGAGGGAAAGACAGTTTTGGCCAGCAAGACATCTTCCCAAGAGGCATTCTACAAATAGCTAGAAATAAGAAGTCTCTTCATTAAAAAAAAAAAAAAAATATATATATATATATATATATATAAAATCACATATTTCCTTTAGTCTTTTAGTATAGTTTGAAGGTTAAAAAAAAATTTTTTTTTAAATACTCCTGTTTTCCTTTATTATCAGAGACGACTCTTACAGATTCTGCCAAGAACACTGGTACTAACAGTAATTTTGAACAGGCCTACATCCTGGGAAATGTCACTTAACATCAACACTTCTTTATCTGAGGCTCAGATTACCACGTCAGCACCTATTCTCAGGTCCATGTTGAAACTGGTTGCCACCACCAAGTTTGTCTTGAACATCTCTTCTCAGAATCAGGCTCTATTTTTCTTCTAATATGCTCAGACCAGAGGTCTCATCCCAAGTGAATATCAGACTAGACCACCAGACCTGTGTCTGAGAAACACCTTTTGTCCCCAGTACACATTTCCCAGCCCTCCATCCTGCCATCCATTCACCCATCACTTCAACAGATAGCCTCACCCAGTTTGCACTCTCTAAAAGGTGGGTATCCTACCTGTCTTCCTAACAACTTGATCTGGAAAACTTTACCCAGGCCTGGCACAGAGTAACCATTGAAAGAATTCATTCAGTAATTGAAAGAGCAGTTCTAAAATGCCTACTGTGCTTGGGAACAGGGAACTTTGAAATGACAAAGCACGGTTCCAGCAGCCTTGGTGTTCACAGCTGTTTTCCAGGATGGTTCTGTACCTATTAGAAAAAAATAGATTTCAAAGCTGCTAATGCCCTTTTTATATTCAATTTACAGTCTGTTTCAGTAATTGACAGTGTCATGCACTAAAACAGATGCCCACTTCTGAGAGAAACAAGGAAAAAAAAAAAAACCATAAACAAAAAACTCCCCAGCTTCTCATCTGATAATTTCTTCCTGAAGTGCACACCACCTCCAACCGCTAATGGTTGTAAGAGACTTTGGGGACACCGATCTTAATGTGCTGTTTCCTACAGGTCTTGTTAGTTCTTAAAACCATCTGTAAGAAGTTATTGTATTTGGCTTTCTTAAGCCATATTTTTCAAGCACAACATTCAATTAGTGCTTGTTAAGATGTTTTGAGCACGCTGGCCACTTCTCTCACCCCTGCTGTTTCTTCCTGGTCAGCATATTTTCTGGAATTGTGTCTGGGAAAGGGCATTAGATGCTTCTGTTTGGAGATTTGCTATGTGTGTCCACAGAAGTAAAGTCTTGGTGGCAACTGAAGAGACCAGACTGTCAGGCCAGCTGTGCAGAAAGGGATCAGTGTTCACAGTAGTTTCTTTAAGAGGCTTTCAGTTTGGACATTGTTTGGAAAAAGCTGAGAACTCAAAGTGTATTTGAAATCGATGTCTACACTAGAGCCCTAGAGAAGAATGTCACCAGAAGAAATGAATTTGAAATATTAAGTCTAAGCATCTTTGTGAAAACTCCATAAAAAGGAGTTTACCTGAAAGGGCATAATTTTCAGTTACTCTCAGAGACATTATGACAATTGCAAAATAGTTCACGGTACTGAAATATTCACCCATACTCACCGAAAGAACAAATATGTTGAATGTAGTGCTAGTATTTTTGTAAGTATCTAATCCCATAAAATTAAAATTTCAAATGTTTTACAAAAGAAGACAGTTTTACAGTGTTTTCCTGAAATTCTTCATTAATATTTGGATTAGATATTTAGATTAGAATGGCTTGATATTTGTTTTAGCTTATTAATCACAAATGCACGTCACATCTGTTTATGCAAGAGAAAAGTACTTCAAGACAATATGGAATCTTTGAAAATGAGGAAATGAAGATATCTAGATAGAATAAGATAAATTTCCTTTATCTTTGAATTTTAAGATACTCCTGTAAGGTAATCTTTAATTAAGAAGGAAGTATAATAAGGTAAATAGAGTTAGCCAAATTATTATGTCTCTGTACTCCACAATAAGGTAGTTTCTATTGGAGTCCCGTTTGCCTCCATAATCTAAACACTTAAATATATTAAAGGCTTTAATGACAGATTAGCAGATCAGCGTTTGGCACTGGGTGTCAAAACATTTCCTGCTGGGTCTTTAACCACTAACAAGGTTTTTGTTTGGGAGGAAAGGGGAAGAGGTAGGAGGAGGGAAGGGGGAGAAGGGATTGAGTTGACCAACTCTTGACATCTGAAATCTTTATCAGTCACAGCAACTTAGCAACTTTTTCAGTTCAAGTTGATGATTTGTGGTATTGTTGTTTATCTGTTTATCATTCACTTGGATTCGCTGTTTAGATGCAGAGGTCTCAGGACCATCTGCAATCTTACTGGGTAGTTGCAGCAGCTGGGCTGGACATCTGGCTGTCAGTAACAATTGCATGCCTGCTCCCGAAGTTGTTCTCCGGTACCCCTGGTTCCCTTTGAAGGTGCTACTGTGATGCAGCATGGTCTCAGGTCATTGCTGTGAGGGACTGAGTCAATTCCTGGTTTTGGTCTAGCTGGACACAAGATTTATGAAATGGAGAAGGGTATCCATTTTGCTGGAATGTCGGCTGTTTTCGTCTGCATTAGGTTTAATGATACAGCACTTTCCTCTGCAGCCTGCACAACTCACTCTTTGAACACGGAGAGAAATAGTGCATCCGAAAATTATTTTCATGGCGTTGCCATGTTTACTGTTTCCTGTTGTCTTTGCCTGAAAGTGTTTTAACAAAAATTAGGGTTGAGCATAAAAACATTTGAGCCAGGGGATGAAAGGAGTTGTTATTATGTCCCCTTCCAGGTTATTGTGGCTGCCTTTGATTTAAGCAGTATTGACTTAGGACAGGATATCACACCAATTAAAAAAATGAAACTTAATTTTTGGACTAAACAATCACATAATCCTTCTTCTGGTATCTGGTTGAGGGCTTCTAACGTGACATTTATTTCTCAACCACAATCCTAAATTTATTGGGTTGGCTTTATTTAAGGTATGCAGGTCAACTAATATTAGTGCACGTAAAAACCTAGCAATGTCTCAAAATTGTAAAGCAGCTATTATAAAGGAACATATTTTTACAGGATGACTGTCAGCACCAGGCCAAGAACACATGCACACTCACTCATGAGTCACAGGCCCACTCATCTTGACTGGAGGCACAAATTTTGATTTAAGAATGAAATTTCAAAACAAATCAATTAATTTTATCTCAAAAGGGCAATAGGGAAAATTTTTACAAATAACCTCTTAGCCTTAAATTTTAATTGCATTTTTCTCAGGACAGTTTTAATATTCATGGAAAATAAAGTTTTGTTAGTAGTCACAAAATAATACATCAGTCATTTAAAAAATGAAAGGTAATGTATTGGGGTAAAATTTAAGTTATGAAGTTAAATATTAGCATTTAATTTTAATGTAAAGAATAATTAAAATGAAGGCATGCGAATATAATGAGCCAGGTCAACCTCCCCATCTTTTCACTTTGACACCTTGTTTAACTCTAGCTAATGATCCTATGAAAAAAGTATTAGCAGTTTCAGTTCAGCCCCTGGTGGTCTATGTCACATATTACATAGCCTGCTGGTGGGTCCTTCAGGGCTATTTCTCATTTATAGACAGTAGCCTTTTACAATTCTGTCTGGAAGTGGAGGAAAGGAGTCCCATTTTAACCTATTTATTATGCATTCAAAAATAGTGAAAATGTTTGTAGAAAGAAGTCAATGTAAATTTTTAAGACACTTCAACCTATTTACGTTTCGATGTGAGCCTACCACTCTATACCACACTCAAGTCATCATGTTTGAAACAAAAAAGTCGCTCATGACTTCTACTCCAAGTGGAAAATTACTGAAGACTGCAGTTTTTCTAGCCACGAACATTCTCATTTCCCATGTGCAGTTGGTTAGCCTCTCAGTATATCCCCAAGGAATGTGTGAGTCTGAAATACTGCAGAAAAATGAGAATTTCCACACTTAAAAAGAGCCAAGGCAGCATTTGTAATGATTGAAAATAAGAGAAGTGGAAGAGGAGGGAAAGAGTGGTCCTATTTTCTTCCCCTGCAAAAAATGACAGTGTGGGGTACCCACATTGTGGGGTGAGAGTCAAATGTGGGTTTGCTTTTAATTTTCATAGGACATTAGGGAAAAAGAAAAAAAAAAAAAAACAGACTTCTTAAATTTTCCAACTCAAAGTTGCAAGCAGTGAATGCTAAAATGAAAGGAACCATCAAGGCCAAATTCATTGTGCAGCTTTGTGGACTTTTAGAAGCAGTTTCGGGAACTGGGCTTTTTACTTAGGTTTGCTTTCACTCTGAGCCGGAGTGTTAATTTTTGACTAGTCCTTTCTAGCCTTTCCCCTAGTGTGCATCGCAGATTCTTTTAGCATTTCATACACAGGCATATGTACACACACAAACACACACTCTCTCTCTCTATATATATATTTATATATACATATGTACATATATGTATATATATACTTATTTATATATATATATTTATTTATTTAAAGAAAACAAATACCTCTAGCCTCTCAGCAACATTATTTTAAAAGCTCGATGTTTGGATCAGAGCACAGAATGCTCTCGAGGACAACTCCCGTGGGCATGACGTGCTAACTGTGTTCTGTGCCACCATTTCATTGTGTGCGCACGGCCAGCAAGATGGTGGTGGCAGCGTTTTTGTTGTATGAGGGGCTCCTTCACGTTCAGTTTCCCGTCACAAAACCGGTTTCTAAACCAATAGAAAAGCCAGATTTCTCAGGCCCAGGGACTGATTAAATAAAACACACACACAAATCTTCTTCCACTCACTGCTTTCCAGATGCTTAAGCAAAATTTTAGATTGTATAAGCACAAAGAGGGCAAATTCTGGTTAAAATTAAAAATGCAACAGAGATGATATTTCAGTTAAATATGTAACTCCACAGGGTTGGTAAATGCATGTGTTATTAATAGACCTTCCACCATCACAGTTAGTAATCTACCTTAAGAAAAGATCCAAGACAGAGTTAGCATAGAGAATGTGAATATTTTACTTGTGAATAAACGATCTTTCCAGATCAAGGTTGAGGTCATTGGCAAGCTAGCTTAGGTGAGCTCATTCCACAGTTATTTGCACATGCAAATCAGGGTTTTAATTTTTAAAAATGATTGCCTTTTATTTATGAGAAGAGCTTTGATTAATTTCTTAAAATAAGAATATTAAAATAATTGAAAAAGGTACATTTGCTAATAGAGTTCAGTTTTGATTAGCTCTTATCAGAGCCAAAGCTAGACACATTTTGACTTACCTCTAACTAGATCTCAAAGTGAAGAGAGATGAATTGGAAAAAAAGAAGAATTTTGCATTGTCTTTTCCTTCTATAGATGAATTATCACTCTCTTTTGTCTAAAGAAAAACGTTTTCTTCTCAACGAGGTACATATTTTTAAGATGGAAAAAAAAGAGGCTCATAGCATATAGTATTTGGTGTTTTTTTTTTTTTCCTTTTTGACTGCAGTTGCCAAACATTTGAGATTATAAAAACGAAAGTGCTACATAAAATAGACCTACAGCAACACTGTTTATGGCACACACGACAATATTATTTTCTGCTGTTTGGTGTGCACAAGTTGTAAATAGGGAAATGTGTAAGCTATTAAATCTAGTAGCAATAGGACTCTTAAAGCAAAGTTTATTATACCAATGCCTGAAAAGCTTTACCTTTTTTTTTTTTTATCTGTGTGTGTTAAATTTTCGTGTTTGCAACAGTATTTTAGCTCCAGAGCTATTTATCCCTGTAGCATCTTTGAAAAAAGGAATGGACAGATGTCCATAAACAAAGGGCTCCACCTGGTGGTCAAAAGAAGGTATGAAGTGTGAATGAGAAGTAGGGCTGCAAAAGCAAACAGATGGAAGGGCAGCATTGTGTGTGTGTGTGTGTGTGTGTGTGTGTGTGTGTGTGTGTCTTGTAATGACTATGTTTGAAGGAGAATGACACCATTCCCCAAATTTGGATTCCAATGTTACAGCTTTTCAGCTACGTCATTTAATTATTTCTTTCAAATTCAATCCTTTCATTGCATTTACACATTATTTTATTCCAGATCTGGACAGGAATTAACGTGTGACCCTGACAGATATTAAGAACAATAGAAGGCAAACTCCACATATCATCTGGTCATCGTAAGAATGTCATCTAGAAGGCAAATTTAAACAAAGAAAGTGTTTGCTCCAACACAAGGGTGTTTTCAGGATGGCTTTGTGTTCACCTAGTCAGGAAAATGTGGAAGGGATGTGGGGCAGGGCTCAGTCAGGGAAGGGGAAAATGGCTTTGAATTCGTGACTAAGAAACAAAAATCTGTTCATTTTTTAAATGTCATCTGTGACTGAAATGTTGAAGAATTTGAATCTATGTATTGTCTCTTCCACCTTTTCAAACTCTAAAATTAGGGCAGGAATTACATATATCAAATGCTATGCAAAATGTAAAATAGGCCTGCCATTTATGGCTCTCTACGTAAGGTGGAAATTAAATCTTCAGCCTCCAATAAAATTGTATTTCTGTAATAAAACTGCTGCACCTTGACTCTAGACTACATTGAATCCCAAATTAAACACCCCATTTACTGTACTGTAACAAGCAAAAGGGTTTGCTACACTGAACAATATTACAGATAGGAAAAACGGATTATATTTCACTGTACCATCTACACAGAATTCACCAAAACAGGTTCATTCCCCACCTTGTCTTTCTTAAGAGCACAACATATAAGAAAGAAGGAATTTGTAAGGTTTGTTTTTCATTGTTAAAATTTATATTTCCTCCTAAATTATATAAATCAGCATAAGTGGTTAGACCTAAAAAAAAAAAAAAAAGTCAATCAAGTGGGATGATATTTACTACAAAATGTCCTACTGCATTTCTTGGATAACTCAGGCTTATAAGCAGAAACAGCTGGTATGCTAAGGGCTAGGTACATTTCTTTATGCATTATATACAATGCAAGCACTTTCCTTGGCACATTATACATACCATTCATTCTGTATCCACATCTGCAGCGTGCACACATTGCTACAGAAACCAGGGAAGTTTTAAACTCAGGATCACATTATGTGTTTATCTCACACAGTGTTGATTTGGAAGAATTAGACTGGATGTTATTTTAGGCAATCTAATAGGTTGATTCCCCCTCCCCGCGTACCCCACCATCACCATACTGAGGGCCAACCAATACCGAGTTCTGGCATTTGCAAAGTGACTTTACGGGAAATGAAAACCTAAAGAGAGCCGTGGGTATCGACTCAAGTGCAGCCCGAGCGAGTGGAGGAGCTGTGCCTCCCGGCCTGGCGTCCTCCCTGGCTCAGGCAAGCCACCCTCTAGTGGACCGAGGGGGAAGTGTCCTCTCCAGGATGCCAGATGCACTCAGCTCTGCATTTCATAAATATGCTCCCCTCCCCCTCCCCGAGGAGCTGGCGGATATTATTAACCTTCAAGCACGATACAGAGAGATGAATGTTAATCACGAAGGGATTTCTAATCAAGTTTAATGGTGTAGGACATAGAGAAGTTGTGTTAGCAGTTTCAATCCTGCTAAAAATGCTAATCGTTAAGGTGCGTGAGGTAGGTAAGGGTACTACAACAATGGTAGTAACTTCAGTGTTTCTGTTTGGAAGTTGCTGCCTATGATTGTGAGGTAAATATGGGGAAAAGGGTTAGGAATACTAACCTCTTTTCCTCTTTTGAAGGGTTAGGATGACTGATTTACCAAGAGTGTACTTGGGATCGTTTCTAAAGAGACCTTGGAAATTTGAGGCTTGATGTCCCTTCAGCTCAAGAAAAGAATTCTTGCTGAGTGGAACTCTCTTAGTATCATAAGCAAGCAGAAGTTTTCCACCTGGGAACAACAGATTCTACACCAAGCGATGCTGGGCTTATGATGTAGAGCACAGATCTTTCGAGTGTCTTCTTTTACATTTCCCTGTGTGGCTCATGGTTACTTTTGCCAACATGTGAAGGGAGTTTTGTTTTGTTTTTTAAAGCAGGTGTTGCATCCTGACCTAGGAATCATAGTAACAACACCTGGGAATCTAAGATGAAAACCAAGACAAATGCCTTTTATTTCTTCCTCAATTTGCCTTTTTCACTGATTCGTGAGTCATGATCTATGCTATGGTGTAAGGACACCCTGTAGTCCCCAGCTTTGAACCCTCTTGTTTTTTCCACATTGACATTTCATGTGCCTCAGTCGTCTATGCTGGTCTTTGCCTATCTGAGCTGGTGTTCTTGTGGGACAAATGTACCCACAGAGGTAGAGGGTGATGGATGTTATCTGAGCAATGTCTTCAGTGTATACTTTGATTTGACTTTGACTACTCTAAATTCAGTGACTCAAGCCTAAACTTTTACTAGTATATCATGATGTCACTACTAATGAATGGGAAAGCATTTCGCTGCAATGCAATTTACCAGTTCGTTGTGGGCCTTGAAATTTTTTCCCTGTGTTTTTGTAGTTTACATATTTAGTCTAAGTTTAGGGAAAAAAATCGAAGTGATATATGCAAATGATTTTTAAAAATCCACTAAGGATATGAACCTACGTGGATCTGGACCACCTCTGTACGTGGCTTTTGTCATTTTTTTTTCCCACAGATTACTATAAAACTGATTCAATGTAGAAGAGATATAAATGATTCCCAGTGCTAACATGAGATATGATATCAGTGACCAACATTATTTTCCCATCAATAATGATAATTATACTAATTAATCCAGGCATCGCACCTGTGCAAAACCCTTATCCCTATTTTACAGATGAAGTAACTGAGACACTAAAGGTTAATTGCTTGCCCAAAGCCATGTAGCAACTCGGTGAGTATCACCATTTAAATCTCATATACTTCCTTGGCAATGGAACAATTATGCCTCTTTTCAAAGAAGGAAAGTTATTTATTGCTTGTATCACAGGAGATTGGTGTTGATGAACAATAGAGCAGAGAGGTCACATATTATTGGTTTTAAAATTACAGAATCTACTTTGTGTTAGTAGAATCTTTTGCTCTATTTTCTAGGTTGTAATTACTTTAGCTCCACATATATACTCTTAACAAACTCAGTAGTCACCCATGCAGATGAAGAGAGAGTAATTAGAGATGGGACAGATCTTAGTGTATGTTTTGTTTGAAAAAAGAGTAAATTCCATGAGATACCTAATTCTTTTCCTCTTTTCATAGAATAGGTAGGTTTTTCCTCCTTGTCCAAAGGGTTTTAGTGAAAACTGCAAATGTGCATATAGAGGTAGTTTTGAATGCAGTGTGGAGAATTTATCCCTTGGGATTAAAAAAAAAAACAAAACCCAGCAACAACAAACTTGAAAACAGATGGTTCTGATACAGTCTGATAAGAATGTAAACAGGAAAATATCTTTGTTGACTTATATTTTAGTAATCAGTAATAATTAGTTATTGTCTAGAGAGGAATTACAAATTTACAAACACAGCCACAAACAGCTTTCACAAAATGAAACTAAATTTCTGACATGGGTGAGGAATTGGTGACCGAACTGTCCCCGTTAACATTCTTCTTGATTGATATAGAGGAAGAGCTCTTTGAGAGGTTAATTTTCACATTCTTTATTGTTTCTTTTGTCATAATCTGACTTAGAAATATTGTGCCCCACTGACTAGCTCGTGAGAGCGTTCATTTGAAAAATAACCTAATATTTCTCTACAACTTAGAGAACTGAACTCTATTTCCTTCCTTCTTTCCTTCCTTTGTTTTCCCTTTTGAGAGTGTTGTTATTCTAGATGAAAAACCATTCTCTGGAATAGTTTGAAGTCTGGACTAGTGTTCTATAAACTTGTTATATTTGTTTATATTTGTTAAAGACCGTCTTTCCTGATGGTTACTTAAGTCCAATAAACATTCATGAATCTTTCCCCTTTTCCTATCCCCGTGCCAGGCACCAGGGATACAAAGATGAATCAGACACGCTTTCTTCTGTCATAGGGACCATAGTTTAGTTGGAGAGGCAGGCATATCAACCAATGACTCCACCTTAGTTTGTTAAGAACAGGGCACAGTGGTAAGCAAGGATGGATTCCTTAGGGTAGATGTTAGCTTCAGTATTACATATTAGTATGAGCACATAAATGCAGCTACAGAGGTCCACAGACTTTTAGCTGTGACATCTTGAGTGGAAAATGAAATTTCAAACTGCTGGCCATACTTTGGGTCAGATAATTGTTTGGGAAGCCTGTAGATAAGATCATGGGATCCTTTTATGATCCAGAAATCTGGAGAGGTGCCCTTCTTTTAAACACAACATTCGCAGTAGAAATCTTGGGCTGTATTTCCGCATGGTGACATGCCTTTGAAAAGAGCAGTCCTCCTTTGGCATGTAATTCAGCAATCTGAAAACACTTATTATAATTAAAGAAACTGATATAAATAGTATATGTAGTATATCCCAGAAGCCAACTAAACTAAGCCTGCCTCTCCAACTAAACTGGTTTTAAGCAGTTTACCCAAGTATTTTGTTTATTCAACAATATTTGGTAAGTGCTTACTGTGAGCCAGATACTGTGCTAGGCATTTGGATTAAAAAAACAAATACGATATGTAATCTCTCCTCATAGAACATAAAATCTTGTGGGAAAGGAATATAGCAATTAGTAATTACCCCAATTATTCATTAAAATGTGACAAGTACTATTGTAAGTGATAAAAGCTGTTGTTTTGTCTACCATGCTTCTATTCTTCTAGTGACAGCATTTTGGTTTTGTCTTTGAGAATCATCTTTGACCATTGTGTGCAACTTTGAAGGGGTGTTAGTCAAGGTGTTCTTCCCACAACTAGTGATCAAGGCCACTAAAGCACTCCTTTCCAGGAATCAATGCGACTTTTCTCCTTGTGGTTGCATAAACTAAATATTTTGAAATTTTGTCTTGATTCATTCCTTCCTTTTTATTTCAATTACCTAGATCCTGTATAATAACAGGATATATATAATAATCCTGGATGCGTTAAGACAATTACCATTTGTGTTTGGGAAATAATCCTTTTATAAAATATATCACAGGTTGTGCTCTTATTTGAATATTGCTTACATTGCCTAATATTACCAATGGTCTGTTTTACCTTTCCCTATATCCTTGAAAATTTTTCTTAATCAGTTTCAACTGCTTAAAACCAGTTGTAGTATTTATGGCATTACCTAAAAAGTCAGGATTCAAATAAGAAGTAAATTACATTGTGGCATGATTTTGAGGGTCTGGTGGAGTTTAAGAATAGATAATTTATTTGATGGTGATGCTCAGAATATTTTCAATAACATGAGTTTGGTAGCAAAGAATTTCATCTTGTATTTGCAATATATAATATCTCTATAATAATCAGAAGTCATAATATTTGTAAGACAGAAAGTAAATATTATAAACTTTGACGTAAAAGCTATCTCATGACAGAAGTCCAGAGGTGGTGAGTTGTGTTAACTTTCTTCTTAAGAGTATTAAGACCAATAACAATTTTGAAAACTGCTAGATCCCAAAATGGAGGTGTAATTAAACTCTTAAATTTATACAGTTACCCAACTGAAAAACTAGAAATCTATGAGTTAACTCATAGATTTGGGGGGCAGTGGGGCAAGAAGGAAAGGCGTATAAATGAGTAAAATTTGTCATCTTTCTTGGAGCAAAGTCAATAGCCACCAACTGCAAAGGTTGAAATATCAAGAGAGCAGTGCAGGCCTTTTATTTATTTTGAGTGAAAGTAGAAACCACTGGAAGAACTAAAATATAAATTTGTTAGCAGAGACATCCTGTGGAGGGTCATGGGCGGTAGGGTAAGGGGCTAGATAGAGGTTACAATTTGACATAGACTTGGCTGCGGAAGATCTGGCATTTAAAGGTCTACGAGTCTTCAACCTCGTGTTGGCATTAGGAAAGCAGGATGATCCTGGCTGTGTTGAGTCAATTATCATTTTCACCTGGGAAATAATCCTTGTGCAAAATTTATCATAGGTTAGGTTCTCATTTGAATATTATACTTTGGGTCTGCAACTGAAAACATATGTGTGAAAATTGCCCAGAATTCATGATAGGCAGAGAAAATGATGACAGGGGTTGGAGTCTATCTAAACAAGGAAAGGGGATGAGTTGCTTATCCTGGAGAAGAGAAGGCTGAAGGGAGGCAAAGTGAACCTCCGGGAAGTACGGCAGAAACTTGGAGAACACTAGCCAGTTTTCTCCATCTCACTGGACCCAGCAGAGGAAAATGGGTTTAGATTACACAGGAGTCAATTTTTAAGACCCAGGAAGACTTTATGATCTGTGAGTGTGACTTAATTTAGGAACATTTGGTCCCCAAAACTTTTGGAGTACTTTAGAAACAGGTAGAATAATTTTATTTTCAAAATAAGAATTTGTTTCAGACTTGAAGCATTTTCAGAGATTCAGCAAGCATGTTCTATAATTAGAAGTCTGTGACTTCACTGTGGAGAAAGGTTAATGATAGAATAGACTAAATAGTCCCACCTTGGCTGTGGTTCTCAGGTATATCTCATGGAGGGGGCGGGAAATCAATATTAACAGTTTTTTTCTCTCTCAAGTACTGTGCTAACGCCTGGCACCTTTAAAATACATATGCACACATATACATATCCCTTTATACATCTTTGGGAGTAGAGTTATCAAATTCTTAGTTGGATCATTATTAAAATATTTGTGGTTTATATTCCTAACAAAATATAATAAGTTTTGAATGCTAAGAAACATCAGAAGCACAGAAAGCATAAGACATACAATCCTTTTTTCTCATTAAAAAGTAAGCAAGCAAACAAAACACATAAAAAAACATTGGCGCTGCCTCCTCCTGACTTCGTGATCCAGCTGGGTTTCCCTTTGGCAGGAATTTGCTCTTGGCGGCTCATTCTCTCAAGAATAGGGGAGGAGCACATGATCAGCTGATCTCCATCTTCTCTCCTGACTGCAGTGGGCTGTCACGTTCCCATTCTCTGACACTTATGTATTGAAAGAAAGAAACGTGGTGATGGAGTGTTAGCAACCTGGCACCTAAATCAGGGTGGCTGTGGCCCAGGCACATTTAGTTAAGACACTAGCTTGAATATTTGGGCATCGGTTTAGACAATTTGTATTAACACCAGATCAGATTTTCAACTGTGGACTTCTGGGTGTGAAGGAGAACCCTATCTATCTTGTGCTCATGGTTGCTTGAGGTTTAGTGCAGGAAAGCCAGATCAATCGGGGGAAGGAGGATGATCACTATTGGTTCTTTAATGAATAGTGCCCACTGCAGGAGGGTTCCAGAGCTAAATGAAAATTGGAAAATGGTAAAGCTTGCTGGTCACAGGTGACAGAGGCACATTATGAGCCAGCTCTTTCTCTTCACACATAGACTTGAGTGTGTGTTTGGTCTCATATCAGTGCCGCTCTCACTCTGCCCATCACTGCTGTCCGCTCCTGAAGTCTTAAGGATGATACTTCAGTTTCTCTTGATTTTTCCTGGAAAAAGACACTCCTTTCTCTATATCCCTCCATTGATAAAGTGGTTGTATGGGATACACAGCAGCCGAGGTCCTCATTTGTTCAGTAGCTACTCCAACATGCTTAAAATCATAACACTTTTTTGCCCTCTACTCTTTGCTGTTTGCAATGGTTGGACCCACAACTGCCCTGAGAGCACACATGAGGATCATGCAATCACCCCCTGGCTGTGCATTCTGAACATAAAGGACTTCAGAGCTAGATGGAAGCGTTAGGAATTTTTAAACTTTTAAGCTTTTAATTTATAAATGAAAAAAAAAAAAAAAAAAAAAAAAATCAAGCCCCAGAGAGACTACTAAGATTCTTTCAAAACCCAAAAAGTCTTGGGAGCTCTGCAATTTGGATTTTCTGAAGATCTGAGATTTACCTGTGTTACCACATTCTTTCCCTCATCTGCTACTGTGATCAGTGTAGGTGGAAGGCACAGGATCTCTCCTTGGCAGATTAGGTGCAGGAAAGCAGTGTGGGCCCGAGTCATCAGCAGTGACTGCCTCAGGGCCTAGCAGAGCATGCAGACCATTGGCTTTTTTATTTCTTTTATCAGAAGTGATATAATTTCTGAAAAAGTAGAAAATCAACAGGAAGGGAAGCAAATAAGGCTGAAAGGCCACTAATGAATCAGGAAATTGGCCAATGAAAAATGCCAAGTACATTTTTACAACAAAAATGTCTTCATTATATTTTTCTGCCTCTGACATCTACCCTTTCATCCTGAGCAACTTTCTCTCATGCTGGTCTTGGTTTAATGCTTGACCAATTTAAACACCAGAAATCCAAGACTTTGGGAATGGGGGACAAGGGATTTGGGAGTCACTGTCAGGATTAAGAAGAGATTAACTACCGATGTCATATGTGTGTGGAAATGACTTTAATAAGCCCTTTTTTTTAGCAGTCAAGGCAGAGATGAGATAAGGTAGACACTGAGGACCAGAAACACCAAAAGATTACTCTCTGTTTGTGTCCCAAATCTGTCTATGACATAGCCAACTCATTCATTCTAGTTATTTTCACAGTTGACATCAGCTCCAGTTATAGAAGTTTGAAAACAGGTATTACAGATGTTGCTCACACTCTCAATTGGTAGCAGAGATATCTACACCTATATCTACACATGTGCACATATATTATACACATATATTCTATGTGATGCATTCATATTGTATGTTATAAATAGGACACACACACACACAATAAAAGCAGAGATTCAAATTTGACAAGTCCAGGTTGGAACTATTTATTTTATATAAGAAATGATTGGGGAGGAACAAGGAAAGGAATCTACTTGCGAGTGTAGATAAACATTCAACCTGAGTTTTAGAGGAAGAGAGAATTTTGGGAGACTGTGCCCGGTGAGCCTGGTGCAATGCCAAGTGAGAGGAGTTGGAGGGATTTGGTTTTACACTTAGACCTCTTTGCTGCTGCTCTTGAGTCATATTCTACATCTGCATGACCTTTCCTTGTTTTTGGAGTCAGAATTTTAGAGACCCTCATTAGAAAGAGACTTACTTTAAGTTGAGCAGTTATTACATTAACAGGAACATAAAGGCACCCAGCTGAGGACACTGCAGACCACAGTTGTATACCCTGAGTACAGTGGTACTCAGCCCCTGCTGGCTTGTTCACGTTGCCTGCAAACACCACTTGCGGTCTAGTTTACTTAATAGCTTAAAACCCAGTAAAGGTTGTCCTGAGTGCTGTCTCATGGAAAAAAAAAAAAAAAAAAAAAAAAATCCGCGAAGAAAAGCGGGAGTGTTCCAGCCAGCTGTCTGGTTTTTGGGAAATCATATAGCCTCTCTGGGTCTTGTTTTCTGTGTCTGTAAAAGGAGCTTAATATTTCTAAGATTCTAAGCAGCTGGGCATTAAGCTTGTTGACCACCACACCTGTGGCACAAATGCATTTTTGGAACAGTAGTGGTTACTGAGTTTGTCAAAAATTGGGAAATTGGTAGACAAGGGCAACTTCTGCCTGTCAGCGTTGAAAAAACTGTGTTGACCTTTGTCACTTCCAGGCACCAGGCATCGGAGACTGAACATGCCCTCCCAGCTTTGCCAGGAAATCCATCCTACTCTGGACAGAGTCCAGAACAGACCACAGAAACTGAAAGGCTGTGGGACTGCATTTTTGCCAAAGGGAACCCAGAGAGATTTTATGCTTCCCTCCTTGGGAGGTGGAAAATTCCAGCCTGGTGAGCAAGATCATCCCAATGCTTAGGACCCACTTTGTGTGTCAAATGTGAGATTTCCAATTACCTTCCTTTGTTTGACTCAGAGCACGTGGAGGAGCCCCCTCCTTACGATTTGGCTTGCTGGTTAGATCCGTCTACAGGGAGAGAAAAAAATGAAGTATTTTGGTTTCTGTGACAATTATAGCTCATTGTAAATTTTTTAAAAAGAAGAATTAGACAGTATTAATGTGGAGAGGAAATTTAAAGTGATAGCATGTATGAGAAAAGCAGTAAAGGGTAGAAAAGGGGCAGAGAACTGGGCATCATCTGTGACCCTTAGAGAATTTGTAGAACCTGGAATATAGGTTGGAGGAAATCAATATGTCTGCATCACTGACATGTCAATATACACTTGGAGCAAATGTCAGCAGTGGATTTGCTTTATAATCAAGGTGGCATTTTGCAATTCATTTTAAATAAAGTATGTGAATTTTAAATAAAGAATGTGGCTTATATTGTGAATAATATTTATCGCAAATAAACAAATAGCATAGTGGTCACAAGCCATATGAGTAAGGACCCATTTAAAACTGGAGCTAGCATGAAATGATGGAAGAGATTCCTTGATTGGGCACTAAAAGTTCTTTTCTATGTGGAAATATCTCTGTATTTATAAGTTGACATATTTTCATATACTTTGTGTTGAAATAGTTTTAATGATGGAAAAACCTTGAACATTTCAAAAGTCGAGTAATTTCACAGAAACCTCTGTCAAGATACAAAGCACTGTAGTTAACAGGGTGGGGGAATGTATATTTCTTAAAGGTCATTTAAAGTGTATTACAACAATTAAGTATGCAGATTTACATCTGTTTCTTAGACCTCAAACTAAAAATCTTCAAGAAGCATAAACACAAATACCTTCAATCAGAAAAAGGCCTGCTTAGCAATCTAAGAAGAATATAATTAAAGAAGCCCATTTTAGGCATACATGCAATTATTTTAAGATATGTTTAGAATTTGCATTTAGTAGAAAGATTGGGTTATTAAGCATACAACTTAGCACCCTTAGTAATACTATTAACATAAATAACATGGCCAGAAACTTCAGGAAGTTGATTAGTAATCTACATTTTGTACTAATTGTGGGAGGGCACATTACAGGTTATAAATACGCAAGATAAAAATCCCAGGTTACTGAGTGCAAAAAAATAAACTTTCACGTATTTTGAGAAGCATTGCCTGGTCTGAACTATTTATAATACTTTAGAGTGTACTAGCACTTTTTTTTGGTAATATAAAAAGTAATAGAATCTTAGTAATATGAGGTCCCACTAGAGATATTTGCTATTAAATTGTTGCTGAGTGTGCTGAGGTTTGGGGGAGAATTATCGAGTTTGCAGATTAGCAGAGCGGGTTCTGGCAATGTTTTAAAATTGAATCAGTGATGCTTTAAAATGAAGTATATTTTAAGGATTCACAATAAGAATTTAAAAATAGATGAAAAGATTGGTTTGTTATCCTCAAGTGGTGTATGTTAATTAGTGTTTTTATGTAAACTGATTTCATGTTTGTCTACAGGTTTAAGTATATACAAGCAAGGGGCTGAGACTGAGGCAGAGTTCAGAAGAGACTAATTTAAAATGATGTGTGACATTAATTTTAAATAAGTATTTTCCCAGTTTACTTCTTGCTTTTTAATTGTATGTATTTCTTAACATCTTTCCCCTTTCAACTATTATCAGAGCTGCAAACACAGGATGACCTAATTGTGACATAAGCCTTTTGCTTGTGTTTCTGAATTTGATCTAAGTTTCACCCTGAATGTTACCAGTTCAAGTTCTCTTCTTTCATAGGTACTTCAATCCTTGTGGGGACACAAAAAGAGTCCAATGCATCTCTTTTGTTTGTCTTCTTACTGAACCTTGTTCAGTTATAAGTGAAATTGTCTAACACAGTAAAGCTACTCTACTTCCTAATGGCAGAATTGATAAATCTGCAGTCTTAACTGTCCATCAGTTCAAAACTAAAATGATTCAGTGCCAGGCAAGAGCAGAATTCTTCATAATTGCCACAGAGCTGTTTTAAGTATTTCTATTATCCTGTGTTCTTCCCCGGGTCCAGTGGTGAGATCTTTGTTGGAAGCTCAGGGAAGGAATCCTAGTGGTTTGTCAGCAGTACTTCTCAGTAGTCATCTTCAATTTATTTTGAAACTATTATTTAAACCAGAATTAGTTATTGTGTCACATGAAAAGTTGTTGGCTCATATGATATGATTACTCAAAGGAAATTTGTAATTAATTATCATGGAAAAATCTGTACTGGAAAAACAGTCCTTTATAAATTGAACTAATTTTTGCAGTATTAATTATATTTATACCTATTAGTGGTGCAGCCTTTATTAACTATTTACATTAATTAATTGTTACAGGATAATCTTAGATTTAAAGTTCTCTGATTTAGCTTGCCTTCAGAGATGATTAGGTTAAAGTCCTACTTTCTCCATGAAAATGATTTCTTCTGCTCTAAACCTTGAAGCTTGCTATCTTTCAGTTCTGTGCTGCATGCTTGACACTTAGCTTTGGTTGCCCTGAACTACAGTTTGATGCATGTATCTTGTCTCCTCAACAAGAGTGTCAGAACTTTCTGAGTCAAAGACTGAATTTAGACATTTTTACCAACTTCCTCCACGTTCTAAGGCAGTGGTCTATTGTAGAAGATGCTCAATATGTGTTGAGGAGGATGATAAAAATTTATCTTGAAAATTCTGCTAATCCTTAAAAATCTTCTCTTGCTATTTTGCCAGCAACTTAAGTTGGACGATATTATAGATGCTTGAGACCTTGGAGGTGAACTAATCTGATCCCTGTTTTACAGATAATGAAACTGAGCAAAATTCAGAGAGCAAAATCTTTTGCTAAAACACACTACTAGCTAGTTGACAAAATTTGAAGCAGAATTCCAGGTCAAGAACTCTATTTTCAGGATACTCTCAGATTTTAATACCAGTGTAAATGCCCTACTTTAGGATCTGGCCTTACAGGCAGACTCTACTCTTCTTAGGCTTATTAATCTGAATGAATGAATGAATGAATGAATCCTTGTTAAAGTTCTGAGTGAGGTGCCAGCCCAGTGTTCTTTCTTGTGCATTCATGAGTTAGTAGCAGTTTATAATGTCATATTTTGGTATCAGCCAGTGACCCTAGAAACTAATTTTCAATGTCCAGGAAGTATACATTCTTTTGAACATATGATTTTTACCCCCTCTGAATTCCATATGTTAAAAAAACTGCTCATGGGGGAAGGTTGGGAACTATATCTGCATCATTCACTACTGATTCAAATGGGGAAAACCAGGTCAGTGAATTGTACATCTGTATCAGCGGGTGAGGAAGAACCATTTTCAGCATTCTCAGACATGTAGCTAAGCAAGTCTGGGGCTTTCTGACATCACATAATTTCTCTGCTAAACCAAAGATCTTATTGAATTTGCTGCTCCACCATGTCTTATGTTGGATTATTTGTTCAAAGCTCAGTCTCATCATTTGTCCAGCCTCATGGTATTTCCCCAGGTAGGGAAGCTGCCTGCTGGGTTTGACTTGGTTTTAGACACTGCTGGGAGTTTTTAGTGAATGAGGACAATTTAATTTTCATTTGTGACAGATGCTAACTCGTTTCTAATTCTTGTTCAAATTATTTTAAGGAAAAGCACCACCCCACTTTCTCTGACCAACTTAAAAAAGAGAAAAAAAAAAGATGAAAGATCTTCTCAGCACAAATAATAGCAGAAAGCACATGACAACATAAGCTTTCAAACTCTCAGACAACTGGTGTGCCCAGCATCAGAGCAATTTTTTTTAATGACATCGGCACACTTGTGTGATCAGAGTAGACTGTGTGATCTTAACCAGCCCTGTGTCACGTGAGAAAGTTCCCATATTTGGACTAAGTAGATTTTCTGAGTGAAAATTAGCACCCCATCAGGAGTAGTAGGACTGTGTACAGGGAGGTTGGCTGGTACCTTTGCTATCGTCTAAAACATGCTTTTGCCTCCCCAACTCTAGGACCTTAGAATGCTGTCTGGGTTGGGAACCAAGTGATTCTGAAGTCTTTCCAAGAAAGGAGAATCCAATGAATCATTTAGTTTCAAAAACTTGGTTAATAGTTCAGTCGTAACAATGGACAAATGAATTAGAAACAGACTGTGAAATCTCACCTGTGGTCAGTAACACACTCAGAAAGTCACAGACATGAGGAGAGGAGGTCTGGGTCACTGCCTTTACTGCGGCAGTCATGAGAGAGATAGGAGCTCCCTGGGACTCGTATTCCCAGGTCCCACTGAACAGTCACTAGAGCAGGCTGTGAGTCTAAGTTTTGTGGCTGATTGGTTACCTGACCTTGGCATTTCATAAACCAGCAACATTTCCAAGAATCATTTGAAAACTTAACCCCCACTTAGTCCAGCAAAGTAGAGTGAACATGTCCGATCTTTTTTTTGCCTTTGTTACAAGAAGGGGAATTTTCATACTACAATATGAAAAGACTATAATCTAAGAATGAAGTCCTTCAAATACAATACATTTAATTTTAGGGAAGAGTCCCTACATTGTCTTCTCTTAAAAAAAAAGAAAATTCTCCTTTAGCACTGGACCTGTGGAAATTTTACCTTTAGGAAATTACTAGTAAGCAGTACCACAAAGCTCCCTCTGCTCAGACCATTGCCTAAGTTAGCTCAGGTTGGCTCCTGTGTGCTTGATGCTCTTCTTAAAATTCTGGTTGAATGTCACTTAGTACTGGCTGAACCCTTGTTCTATAGTTTTGGTGGATGCTGCTGCTATTACCACAATTCATTCATTATTCATTTAATTATTTAACCAACATAGCCAGACCCAGGTAATATGCTGGAGAGAGAAATTTGCTACCCTCATAGAGCAACTCTTATTTGAGAGTTTGCTATTAAAAAAAGAAAAATTAAAACAAACATACAAACATTTTCTGTGCTATCAGAGTTCATATACAATACAAGCAGAAATTACAAAATGAATAGTTGTCTATAAATCCTGAATAAAAGCTTATTGGAGAACAATTTTGTCTCTTTCTTTACTTTGTACTGTTCAACTAAATCCCATAAAATAATGTAGAAATTATTGAACTGGATAAAATTCTGACAATAAAATTTAAATAGCAGAATCAAATGTGATTTGGTGCATCAAAATCCCCCCAAAACAAAACAACAACAACAACAAAAACAAACATACAAAAAATATTTAGAGCATGTCCAGCCCAGTTCACCAAAACAATTGTTCAGTCCTTCCCCTCTTCTTTTAAAATACCCCATATATTAATATCAACACAAATAAGTAAAAACAAAAGGAATGAAGAAAAATCTTCTTAGGGACATAGATTGTTCTAATTTATTTTTGGCAATAGAGAAACTAAGCAGGGCTGGGGCTGAGCTCAGTGGTAGAGCGCTTGCCTAGCATATATGTGGCACTGGGTTTGATCCTTAGCACTGCATAAAAATAAATAAATAAAAATAATTTTTAAAAAATCCCACCACCCCCTTTATAAATATATTTAAATAAAAGGAACTAAGAAAATGTTTACCAAATAACTATTTTATTTTGCATTGTATAGACCCAGCCTTTGATTACTGGGTAAGAATTCTTGAGCTGATGAAGCTGAGAAATTACAATGTTTGCTTTAAACAGAATGGTATGTATTCAAAGTCCTGCTCAGTTAAGTTCAGTTGTTTGTGAATTTAAAATTGAAAGGCTTTGTATGTTATCCTTTTGATTTAGGGCCCATTTCAAAGGCCTGTTGCACATGGGATAAATTACTGTTCACAATTCCAAGCCCAAACCAAAGGGGTCTTCAGGCATCTTTGACACTGTCAAATTCTTGACATCTTGCTACTAGATGATGAACATTAAATAAATATTTGGTTAATGAATTAATATGAGTTCAATTAATAAATTAAATTAGTGACCATATCCTGAGTTTTATATTGCTTTATAATTTATAAAGGAATTTCACATTTTTCCTCAGAGTAACACTCAAAAAGTTAATTTTAGCATGTTGATTTCTACTTTAAAACTTTGAAGCCACCATTTATGTCCTTGTACTAGAGTGAACACTATAATAGAAAAATGCTAGGAAGTGTGAATAACTAGAAAAACAGAAATGATAAAATGCATATGTAAAGTTTAATGAGTAAGGTAAAAATAAATTACAGCCAGACACGGTGACACACAATTGTAATCCCAGTTGCTCAAGAGGCTGAGGCAGGGGGATTGCAAGTTCAAAGCCAGCTTCAGCAATTTAGCAAGGCCCTAAGCAACTCAGCAAGACCCTGTCTCTAAATACAATATTAAAAAGGGCTGGAGATGTGGCTCAGTGGTTAAGGACCCTCGGTTCAATCCCTGGTAGCTAAATGAATAAATAAATAAACGAAGAATCAAAACAGTGGTTTAAAACATGCTACAATTATTTTTATACAATCTGGGGCAGAGTTGACCCTTAAAGCAGATTTCCACCTATGACTAATGTTTAATGTCGTGTGTGTGTGTGTGTGTGTGTGTGTGTGTGTGTGTGTGAGAGAGAGAGAGAGAGAGAGAGAGAGAGAGAGAGAGAGAGAGAGAGAGAGATGTGCACACAGGCACATATATTGTAGTGTTTCTATTCTTCTCAGAAATGTAGCGTTACCCCAGAGCTTTGGGACAAGTAACAAAGATGGCAGCCAACCATTCAGATGGACAGTAGTCTTTTGTCTTTTCCCTAATGGAAGCCATGGCTTTGACTCAGCTGAATGTCAGTGAAAGTAGTGGTGGCAGTCCTCCCAGATAATCTAGCTAAAGACCGCCAAACTGACCCACCATGCAATTCTCCCTTGCTAAGACTGTGGATGACATAAAGCCTTCCTTGAAGAAATGAGAGGTAAGAAACACACAAGGTAATTCACACCAAGCTCCCAGATAACCCAGCTCTCAGTTTTGTTCCAAGAGCTCAGACATCAGCCCTGATCATCACTTACAGTGGGTTCTAAGATGTCATATGGAAAAGGACATTTCTGCTACCCTAGGCTGATTGGCATTATATGAAGCTTGATGAATGTTATGTTGGTGGTAAATTACTGAAGTCCTTGATGGTTGCTGGTGTTGTTCTTATTTATTTGTCTTCTTGGATGGATTTTTTTTTTTTAACTTTTTAAAATTTGTTCTAATTAGTTGTACATGACAGTAGAATGCATTTATACATTTCCATAGATCATACATAAATGGAGTGTAATCTCTCATTTTTCTGATTATACATATTGTAGGTTAGATGGATTTTTTAAATTAAATGCACCCACACTAAAGTGGAATTATAATGCATTCACAGGGAGATGTAAAAAAAATGTGTACATACAATGCCTAAGTCCCCGAAAGATGTGTTCCTGTAGTGCACATGTACCTTTTTTTAAGTTTTGCCCTGAAATCCTGAGTGCAGGAGTTCACAGTCCTGAATTATCTCCAGGCCACAATCAGGCTCTTTAGGACCTTATTCTTTCAAAATTAAGGGTTCAAAAATTTAAAAGGAATCTACAATTTGGAGGGAAGAAAGCCATTTGGGTTTGCCAGAAAACTTTATCAAGGTGATCATGAAAATGGTAGAGAGCCATCTTAAATTTCACATCATGGAGGACTCTGATTCCATAGAAGAAACATTCAGATTCAGTGGACTCAGGGTTTGGGTTCTTGCTCTGTTACTTAGAAAATAAGTAACTTTAGGCAAATTACTTAATTCCTCTGAGCTTCAGTTTCCTCATGTGTAAATATGGATACAATACTGCATCACGGTTTTATAAGGATATGATGAAATGACTACAAGCAAAGTCTTTATAAGCTATGAAGGGATGTCAAAGTAGGCATTACTACCAGTGGTAATATTTTTATAATACTTAGTATTTTTATTATAAAAGTAATACTCATTGCAGAAATTTTACAATTATTTGAGTTGTAATGTGCTGACAACACCACTGCCGATCCTATTAAGTCTAAAGCATCTGCCTTACATTTATGGGGTTTGCAGCCATGCCTGCTCAGGCACTGCTTGGGAGCTCTGGATGACCACAGACTGCCCATAATGCCTAAGCTCTTAGGACCACTAAAATACTTTCCACCCAAAGACCCCTCAGAAGTAACCAACCAGCAAAACTGCAGATATTGTAAAAATTGTGGAGCAGCCTGCCTACCAGAAAGAGACCTTTGGGATAGAAATCGGGGAATGGAGCTCCAGTGCCAATCACCTGTTAACTCTTAACACTCCTGGGCCTCAGTTTTCTTTTTACTAAAAGACCAGGTTGAACTGGATATTCTTTGAAGAGATTCTGGGTATAGCTATGTTCAATCTAGTGTTGGTGGGTTCTTTGGGCACCAGTGGGGGCAAATCAAGATGAGACCCATGTGCTGCCATTTCAGGGTCCTTCCTACAATATTTCCAGGTGTCTTCAAGAAGCCTGAACAACACAGTCACTCCACATCACCACAAGATTGGGGAAGCTAGCTTGGTCAATAAATATTATGAGGACAGTGTGTTGCCCATTTCCTGAGTGGGTGTAAAAAACCCACAAACATGGCCAGAAATTTGAATGTAGTTATAAATTTTCTTCCAGGAGCTTAAGAAGTAGATAGATTAGGTGATAACATTAGGACTAAATGACAGGGAGAAAGAGAAGCAGTAAACATTGCTCCAGACAGCAGGTTCCAACCCTTGTCATGTTCTGGAATGAAAAGTCCTTAAATGGAGTGGAGGGTCTGAATGCTAACACACAGTTAATGTTGGAAGTCTTCAGCTCTAGTTCTACACTGATTAAAGCAAGCTTTCCTAGGGGATTGACCTTACCAGAATTTGCACACTGAAGGTCAAGGCAATTTACTGAAAATTTGGGTCAACTCTCATAATAATGCAAGAAAGAATAGATTTTTTTATTCTTTTAAACTTGTTACCCAGATATTTGCTACCAGAAACTTGTATCAAATGGCTTTACTTTCGCTTTAGTGTGAGAAGAGCATATATCAGGCTTTGAAAGATGTTGAAGCTAAAAAAAACAAGTGGTGATTAAACATGAATTCTTAAAAGCATAAGTAATCTAAAAAGTGGATTTCTTTAGAACATAATGAAATATAAGTTGAAAGGTAACTCACCAAAATGACACTGTTCTTACAATATTACTGGAATCATCTTACTGACTGAATCAGTAATACACTATTTTTTTTTTTAATTAAAGGGAAGCTGATGTACTGACATTAAATCCCACACAAATATTCTGGTTATTTAAGTGTAATTTATTGTCATATTACTGGAAATTTTCTCGTCTTAGTTCTTAAAAGGTTTTACAGGCTCAATTAGCACCTTTACTCCTAATAATCAATATTGATTTTGCTGTATTCATTTTAGATTAAAAACTTTTTACCTAGAACTCAAATCTTAACTGTTTTTAAGGCAACCTATCTCATTAAACATATCAGGCTAATTGGGTAGACTGTCATTGCCATCTAGAAAATGATTTTCATTTATTTAATTTGGGTTCTTTATTCAGAAAAGAAATTATAGTTCTGGGTCATATGGGCTCTTTGGGTTTGGAATTGGCAAAATGTTAAACAAAAACGTGTACCATTTTACAGTAACTTCTTAAAATGGGGTAGCGGTGGTTTTTTTTAATCACATTGCAGATTCTGGTTTTAGCCTATTTATCTCTGTACTTTAATACACTTGATATATGTAGAAACTTATTCTTCTCGTTAGAACTTCTGTTTACTTCCCAGGGCACATTGCCTGACTGGGGACCTCAGAGCTGGCCCCAATATGTTATGAGATGTCTTCCTA
Organism: Sciurus vulgaris; assembly: GCF_902686455.1. Classification (NCBI taxonomy): domain Eukaryota; kingdom Metazoa; phylum Chordata; class Mammalia; order Rodentia; family Sciuridae; genus Sciurus; species Sciurus vulgaris. Next base: position 130,260,156 of record NC_136463.1, read on the forward strand.
GAGAGAACAAGTGAACAGGAGAGAACAGTCATGGGTGATTCCTGATCATCCATTGGGCTGTAACAGTGAGCTGGAATTATCCATTTTCTTTGTTACATTTTGTTACATTATTATTATTATTATTATTATTATTATTATTTTGCCTTCATATGCCTGGTTTTCTCTGACATAGGACACACTGCATCTGGAACACAAACAATTCACCCAAACTCTGCAATTAACTCCTGCAAATTTTGTTAACATAGTTCCTGTGATTCTTTTTGTGGCATTCAATTTCATCTTCTTTTGAAATGTAAAAGATCAGTTTTTGGTTGTTTTTAGCAAGCAGTGACACTAGGAGAAAATTAACAAGGTTTCGAAGGACTGCCTTTTCTAGTCACACATCTCACAAATATTTGAGCTACCTTGGGTTGGCCAGGAAATGTCTGCCGCCACATTAGTGATGTGATAATGGGCTTCACATATCACCTGGACGTTAATAGAATGAAATCACTTACTGCTTCTGAAAGCAGCTTTGTTCTGTACGCTGTCCTGAAGGTACTGTATGAGCACAGTGGACTTGCAAAGTCAGAAATAACCTAAACTCCTCTTTATCACTGGCGCCTGTGTGAGCATGTGTTTATGTGTGTGTGTGTGTGTGTGTGTGTGTGTGTGTGTGTGTGTGTGTGTTCCATCTTTATTTAATGGTTCTACTAACATTTAATGGAAATGTCAAAAATTCAGCTAGTTGCATAAAGTATTTCTGGGTCTCCAATCTGCTCCACTCAGTGACATGCAAAACTTCTAATGACCGGGGACCTCTAACTCAGCTGCAATAGCCCATCAAAGGTGCAACTTTATTCTCTCATAACAGCCTTGTAATGTGATCAGCAGACATACCTGCAAACGTTTCCCTGAGCTGTGCAGATGTGGCCATAAAAAAGGCATGAATGCCATTGTGTATTTCCTACTTTCCTCTGAAAATGAATTTGCTTTCTGATTATGGCAGAGCGGCTGCCATATAAAATTTCCTACAGGTGCACACCCACTTAAAGGAAAGCTGATCTATGAAAATTGGGAACTACAAAATGAGAACTATTCCAGGCTATTATTAATTTTATAGAAGCCCTTTGTTTTGTAAAGGTATTTGCCATAGAATTTTATAAATAAAAGGCTTCTCCAGTGTATTTGTCATATTCATTGATTAATTGAAATTAGATTAGATGCATCGGTGTTTTTCAGATAGACACCTGTCACATAAATTAAACATGGACACTCAAATAATTAGCTCTGTGACCTTTCTTTAGTTGGAAAAAAATGTAACCTCAAGTTGATTTGCTGTACAAAGTGTTTATTTAAAAATTGAATGTATATCTTTTACCTAAAAAAAAAAAAAAAAAAAGGCCTGGAATTATGGTCCACACAAAATAAAATGGATGGTTTCTAAAACTTCATTTTGAGTTTTTAACCTATTTCTCCTCCAAGGCACATGGGCTTGTGAATAGCATACATTCTTCATATCACATTCAAAGTCTAATCTGGTTTTTCTAAGCAATCACATGGATAGGTGTAAACAGATAAATAGTCGCCATACACCATTGACTGCCATGGCTCATTTTTCATTTTTTGAAATAAAAGCCCAAGAGAATTTTTGTCAGGATAAATTGGAGATAAAAAAAAAAAAAAAAAGGTTCTCTTTTGAAGTGGATACTTTGAACGTGGCAGATTTGTGGGGAATTTTCTTTTGCCTGTGACTCCTTTTAAGATCTAGAAAGCTCTACAAAATTGGAATTTGGTATATTACTATAAACAGTGTTTATCTGACCCTGAATTAAAGAAGTGCTTTTGAACCAGAGCTAGAGTTGGTTTAGGTTTTGTAATTTCAGATATATTATCAGGTTTAACACTAAATTTAAATGTTATAAGTTAGCTGACATTTCCCTTAATTAGCCCAGCTACATTCCTATAGAAAAGCTAAAAATATGAATACTTACATTTCTTTCTACAGTCGTCTAATTACATTATTATCTGAAATAATACCTCCCTAATGATTCTTTGAACAATACTGCCTGTGTTTTCTTCCTCCGTGCAGACTTTTCATAAATAACACAGTCTACATCAAAGCAAACAGTACATTCAGCAAGTGTTGCGATATGGAGAAAAGCAAGTTGGAGAAAACAAATGAACCAAACCTGTATTCTTAACAAGCTTCTAGACCCCTTTAATGCAGAACTCACAATAGGTGGGTATATTGTTCATTGGAGTATTTTAATATTTCTTTCATACAATGTCATCCATCAACTATCCAAAGAAGGCAAATTACTCACAGGGAAGAATCTGAAGAAGCACAGAAATATTGAACTACATACCATGGCATCACAAGGGTAAGATATGCAGTGCATAATATCAATACAACTACTAATGACTAATAAAGGAAACACAGTTGCTAGATTAATGGTCATATTAAAAACAGACCTTTTTATTTAAGGCCAAAGGGAAAAAGGCCTATCAATTCTGAGCTATCTTCTTTATTTAAAACAAAATAAAACAATACTTCTAGCAAATCCCTCTAGACAATTTAAATCCCATATAAGATATACCAGAATTAAAGAGCATTACATGGACTTTTGGATGGCACAACTGCAGAATTATTATCCATTGTAGTATAGGAAATAATTTTTCCTCTTGTCTAGAGTTGGCCCCCTGTGCTCACCAGAGCCAATGTTTAACTCATTCCAATGGTTTAATGAGGCTTGATGTGTTGTCTTTATTTTACCAAAGGATTCTGTTCAGAGAATTACATGGCAGCAAGGTGACATGCATGGCTCTTTAATACAATCTTCTTTATTTTTCAAAATTCTATTTCTTGTTCATTCATTTACTCATTTCTTTAAGAATCCCTTGAGTTCACTTCAAGAAAAAAAAAGAAAAGAAAAGAAATCCTTATACGTGCTGCATGCCATGGACCCATGGGCATAAATAACAAGATGTGAATTCAAATACACATCCTTTTCCCATTTGTTTCCATTCTCAGTGCCAACTTTGGCTCAATAAACAATAACCTTCAGCTTACTGTGAAGGAAGCATTTAGTACGTAATGCGCGCAGTGGTGCCCGTCCAAGAATGAGACTCTTCAGAATGGCTGAGGGTGAGAATGGAAGGGAAACTCCTGAGATTGGGATGCAAAAAGAGGGTGGTTTCGGACTCCCCTGAAGCAATAGCAGCAATGGTGAGTCAGGGAAAAACTTCAAGCACAGTTTTGCTGATCACTTTTAAAGCCATGCCCCAAGAATAAGCGAGAAGATATTTATGAAATAAAGAGTTGAAATGGATGTAGAATTGAACAAGAACTGAGATGGCCCGATTCATTCCTTTTTGCACATGATCCTCAACTCGTGTAACAATAGGGAAGCATTAATCCTTTCCACATTGTTCAAAAGCACGTTTCAAGGATTAAAGAATTCAAGGTGGCAAAGGATCAAATTGCTATTTGTCTAAGACTCTTTGTAACTATCGAGGTATCATACAGCACACTGGAAGAGCTTATTTATTGAATCCCCAATTGAATTGGCCTCAGAGAGTTAATACAACATCCATGGTGACAAATTTACTCACCACAAATGAATTGCATTAGTTCCATTATTTGTAAAGCACTTTCCCATCTGGGAGGAAAGTTGTAGTATAAATCCCATTCTTTTCAGGATCTTGGCTAGGGAAGTTCTGAAGAAATTGGATTAACCTTTTATGAGCTGAGAAAGTCAGTTTTTTTTTTTCCCTTCTATTAATTTGCTAAGTATACACAATGAATATATGGCAGGTGGCAGAGGACAAACACAGGGGAAAAGAGGAGGGCCCTTTGTTTCACTCAGTCCTCTGGAGGCTGTGGTTTCACAAGATTTGAGGTTGACTTTGGCTCAAAAGAGTGGCCTAAAGTTAACAACTTAGAAGAATCATTTTAATTGAGACTTAATTTCAGATCCAAAAGCATCTCAAAATTTTAATAGATTTAGCATGTTCTCAGAGTTCCAAAATCTTAGCTTCCTTACTCCTAAGCATTTTGACAAAACCAGTATTATATAATCTCAGGTGTAGCTTCAAGCCATAAAGTGGCCATTGTTCACTGTTTAACTCTGGCCACACTAATTTATTTCACCTTCTGAGCCTCAGTGGCATGCTCTGTAAAATGGGCATAAGAAGAGTAGCACATCAGAGGGTTTTGGTAAGATCAAAAGGATGCTGCGTGTCCTATCTCCTAGCACTCTGGTTGGCACATTGCAAACCCTCACCAAGTGTTTGCTTTTATGGTTGGATGGGACTTTTCACATGTGTGACACAAAGTTTCTGCTTGGCTAGAAATGGTGCCTGAGTGGTCTGCAAGAGTCTAATAAACATTAGTTCAACTCCCTGACATTTAAACAGTGAACTTCAGACAGTTTTGCTGAATTCTTTTGACACATTCAGCCCATTAATTTTAAACATTGTTCTGGATACTAACGTGGATCCATTCATCCATTCATTCAGAGAGTACCAAGTTAGGGTGCTCGCTTTGTGGGCAGGTCCTGTGCCAGGCCCTTGAAGAATAGGAAAGAGAGTCCTCATTTTTTAGAAAAGGGAAAACACGTGGAATTCCTCTTAAAACAATATAAAGCACATCAGCTCATACAGATGAGCTGTTAATGAATTGCATATAATTTGATTGTTAGATTAATGTCTTCCACTTATTGGAGGCTCTGCATAGGCTGGGTACTATGCTAAGAGCATTACACAAATTCTCTTATTTAATCTGCACGGAGATCCTAAAAGGCAGATGTTATTATTCTAAATTTTCACCCAAGGAATCTGACTCCACAGTCTGTACCCTAGACTACTCTCCTAAAGTATCATACTAAGATAATATTGATTGCTAACTCATGTTTTAAAAATACTAGCTACTCTGCCTCTCCAGTACAGTCTGTTCTCTTTGAAGACTTGATCCTTATAATTTAAAAAATGGTGCATATTAATTATACAAAATATTGGGTTTTATCATGGCATTTTCATGCATGCATATAGCATAATATGATCAATTTCACTTTTTAAAACCTCCCCTTCCTCTACATTAGTGGTTTCACTTTGACTTTCATGACAACATTTTTGTTTTGTTATCTCTCTAGCTTCCACATATGAGAGAAAATATCTGATACTTTTTTTTCCAAGTCTGGCTTATTTTGCTTAATATGATGCTCTTTAGTTTTATCCATTTTCCTAAAAATGACATATTTTCATTCTTCTCTATAGCAGAATAATATTCCATTCTGTACATATGCCACATTTTCTTTGCCCACTCCTTCACTGACAAACACCTAAGCTAATTCTGGAACTTGGTTATTGTGAATTGTGCTGTGATAAGTGTGGGCACCTGTGTATGTCTATAGTACACTGACCACAGTTCTTTCAGATAAATATCAAGGAGTGGGATAGCTGGATCATATGGGATTTCTATTTTTAGTTTTTTGAGAAACCTACATACTGTTAATCCTTATACTTTGTCACCATACTGTGTCAATCACTCTTGCAACTGTATTTATTAGGTGTCATAATTCTTTAAACTTTCATCACCAATTTCCCATTTATAGACAGGTGTTATAGGTTTTGTTATTTAGGTGCCTCAGTTTACTGAAAGAATTACAGGGTTCTCACTATGTAATCCAGGCAGGGAAGTCACTTCTACCCTCAATTTGCTGCTAAGGAAGTTGGGTCTCTTATTGTGTCACTCCACTGATGGGAAAGGACCATGTATAACTCAAACTGAGATCTTTTGATCCCAATAAATAATGAAATTATCTTTAGTCTTTTAAAAATGAGAAAATGCATTTTATGCAATTTAGACAACCAAGAATCTTTAACCCTACGGAGTAAACTGACATCATCCCTTGGTAGGCAGCTCACTTCTAGTTCATTCAGTCAGCATCGCTGATGGTCTCCCTGGGGCTAAGCATTGTCAGGGAGTCAAAAGCAAAACACAGAACCTGACCTCCAGGAACTTATTTGAAAGGGGAGATTAGCATCTTTAATCAAAGGCTTAATAAATAAATATGACAATAATATTAATAATAATACCAATGGCTCTGAAAGAAGGATTGGCATTTGGGGAATTGAGGGAATCTGTGTAGCTGACTTTCAGCCCCTATCAAAAAAAGGTGACTATCTTAGCAGGGGAGGAAGCTCATTTCGAACAAATGCAAAGTTGGTTTACTCCTCTGGTTATGGGGGGGGGGGCATTAAAATAGAATTAAAACAAACGTTTTTGCCTACTTTATCTTTTCTACTAGTTGTTTTGTTTTCACAGAGACATTATGAAATACTTCATGAATTCAAATGAAAAATTTCATACCCTAAATTAGAACATTTGAAGTTCATATTTTCAATATTTTCATATTAGCATTACACACATTTTAAAGCTATTCTACGTTGTTCAACTACTGCACTGAAAACAACTCCAAGTAGTGCCCTTAGCAGTTTCCCTTTAAGAAAAGATTTCAGGCCTGTTTCTCAGATGGTCATTCAGTGATACAAACCTGTAGGACTGAGATAAATTGCTCCTGGAAACATTTTCCTCTTGGAAAATCACAGATGAGACTAAATGAGACATTTTATATATATAGTAGCAAACAGTCATAGGTACATTTCATTTTGAAAGTCCCATCTGTCTTACAACCCAAACAGGTTTTGACACTGCAGAGTGATTGCGGCACTTCAGGACCCAGGAGGAACTAGAGATACAGGATAGGATGCCAAAGAACTTGCTACATTTTTACCATGTGGGTATTTTTAAAAAGCAGACCTATAATTAAAAATGTAATTATGTCCTTTGATCTACATGACCACTGTATTTTGCAAAGTATAACTTGAATACCCCAGCCCTGCATTTAAGAATAACTGCAGCTTTTAACAACAAAAGAGAACCAGCAAAGCTTTTTGCTAGGATTAGAATTTTAATTGATATCATTATAGCTAAAAGTTTGAACATGATGGGAATAATGACTCTGGTGTTTCTCAGCACCTTATTATTCATTTTACATCTTTATGTCAGCTATGTGCTCAAGTCCACAGAGTCTGTAATATTTAAATTAATAATGTAAATTTAACTATTGCCATTAAAGCAAAGAGCTAATTAGGTCCCTGCTTGCTGACTGGCAGTGTGATGCAATGACTAAAATGGTTTGCACTGATAGCTAATGCTGCCAGGAAAATGTGAATTGAGTTCACTTGAGATTAAAAACCCTCCAAGATTCCAAAAGAGGGGAAAATAAAAAGTGTCTCATCCCATTTTTCTTATGAAAAAAAAAATTCATGAAGAGATGAAAATAGCTTATCAAGCAGCTGATAGCAAGGTATCTGAGATGTTATGCAATTATTTTGTGCTTCTCAGTGACTTTTCTTGCAAACACTGTGAAGAGGCAGCTTTTCTCAGTTAGACTGTGTGCCTTCTTCCATATTTTCACATTCTAAGCTAGTGAGGCCAGGAGCTGAACTTTACCTGCTTGTAAACACTTCTTTTAAATAACCTTAGCATTAAAAAAAAATTAAAGGTTAAATGGCATTCTTATTAATCATTATTCTCAACTTTAGTAAAACAAACCAAAAATAGCAGAAATGGAAAGGAGAGGCAAAATAAAGTGTACTTCAAATTTGGGTAAGTAGAGTCGTCTGTTTTGGAACTTCTAGAAACAGAAAAAAATAGTGCAGAAAGACATAAAAGGCATAAGTGAGCACCTTCATTTAATAAAGTCTGATGATTGTCAGAAACAAAGCAAGGACTTTCTTATACTCAGCTTCCTCCTGAACTGAGTGTTGGCTTGCTGGCTGCTACAGACTGCCTGAGTGAAGCTGCTTCTAGAACGTGGGGCAGGCAGCCCAGCTTTTCTCTCCTCTCCCTAGTCTCTGACACAAGAAGTAGGCTGTTTGAACATCTAATGGAGAATCCAGGCTGATCAGGTGGTACTGTCTGAAAGGTACATGGGACAATAATTGGATGTGAAACAGAAAAAGGGAAATTGGCTCAACATGCTGTTTAAAAATAAGCTTTGAATTTTAAAAAAATGGTGAACATTATGTTCATCCAAGGAGAGTTTCATATGTCATGTGAGATGACTCCATTTTTAAAAGCAATGCTCTTACTCTAAGGAAACAGATTATTTAATTGGATTGCTATGACCTAACACCATTAAATATTTGCCTCATTGAATTTTATCAAATGACAGTCCACACATCTGTGCTAACGAGTCCATTTGTTAAGTCCACTTGCTATTTTCTCATAGCAAGTTTTCTCATGTTCTTCTGTTTTCTCAAAGCTTCTCTTTCTCAGGCTTCCCTTTTCGACAATGTTATAACATGAGTCTTCAAGGATAAACTGTTCTCACTGCCCGTTATTGTAGAAGGCTTTCCTGTGAGGAATGGCGGAAGAACTGTACCAGAAGAATTTTTTGCCTTTATCTTCAGTTCAGCAAGGAACTGCACCCAAGTGACACAATAGGGGTCTTAATTACTAAAAGGCTATGTTTGCTAAAGGTGTTGGTCGTATTATTCTTCTGGAACTTATCTACATGGCAGCAATAGTTTATGTTTCAGGCCAAAAATTACTTTTTAAAAAAATGGATTATTTAGATTGCTAGAGGCAGTGTTGTGTTATGGTTTGTAAAAATAACAACTGCTGAGATTGTTATATTGAGGTTATGATGGTTTCACACATGATATCATCTAATCCTTAGGACAATCTTCTGATGACTTTGAAGTCAGACATATCAGTTGCATTGCTTTGAAGTTAGTTTCCTTATCTGTAAAACAGGGTGATAATCCCTCTTGGGCTTCTTGTAAGGATAAAATAAAATTATATATGTATATTGACTAACAGCATAACCTACAGCCTTCAGTAAACTGAGCTGATTATACTCATTTATTAGGAAGTGTAAGGTTGTCTTTTCTGTGCTACCTGGTAGCTATAGTCAAAGTGTCATCTATTTGTTTTGCACACGGTTAAGTAAAATTGACTGGTTATTTTGCATGTATCCCCTTTTGCAAGGAGGTCATATTAGAAAGGCTATTGCATTTGTTTGTTCTTTCAAATCTTCCTTCTTTTTAAAATTACTGTAGAATGCTTCAGAAAGTTCCCACTAGACCCTCAGTACTGAGATTAATATTCCATTGATTGGTTGTATCTGTATGAATGAACCACAGTTCTATGGGTAGATGTTTATTTTGTTGTCAGTTTTGGAGTATCTTAAATAGTATTGTGGTTAATATATTTATATTCACTTTTTCCTACATTCTGGATGTTTTCCTCAGGACAATTTCCAGAAACGAGATAGATAACTGAGTTGAAAAAATGCATTTTTATGTGTCTTGATCATATATTGCCAGACTGTTTTTCAGTTTACAATGCATTATATGAATATAGTTTCATCAAACTCTAGCCTAAGAATGAATTATTTTTTTCTTATGGAAAATCTGTAACTCAAAAATGTTTGCTAAAAGATAGCACAACATTGAATGATATAAATATCTGTTGGAAGATAAAACAATAAACTCTGACCCCAAGTTCCCAAACATCCTTGGATGTTGACAGACAAGGAAATATTACCATGTTGGACACAGGACCTATAGATTGGAGTGAAGAAATTTATATCAAACCATAGGAATCACAAGAAAACAAGAACTTTTTACCGGAGTCCTCCTGAAGTAGCTTATTCTGTACTTGGATTGTTTTATCAAGGTTTCCTGAGCTTCCATCTTACAGCTGAGAAAACGTACTAGCATCTGGAAGTGTGCATCTGAAAACAAATTTTCCAAGGGGAAGGATGGTTATGAAAAGAGGATTTTCCTTTGAGACTCTGGTGTCACAAAAGCAGTTGGGAATATTAAATGTGTCTGGTACCAACAAGTGTCTTGGAAGTTTTCCCACTAATTTTCCTTTGGGGATATTGGGAAGAGCCCAGGGGCTTACTTTGACTCATTGGTGAGATGTTATCTTGGGACTGTCTAAGGGAGGGAAATTAAGGGGAGAAAGAATGAAAGTCAGTTTCAGAAGGATGACTATGAGGTAGAGTAAGCAGAGCTCTCAGCCTCTGTATCTCAAAGTGGAACCTTAGTACTATCCCATGGAAAGAGTCTATTGGAAAGTCCCTGGTGCTCTCAAGATAAAGCCCAAGCTTCTTCTTTGTGCTCAGGTCTTTAGAATTCTTCTCTTTCTTGGGTGGCCACTACCTGAACCTCTTTAAATACACTGGGTCTCATTGACCCATTTTCATTCTAGGATTATCTAATTCTTGCTTTGAGGACTCCTTTGCTTTCAGAGACTTTCTCCTTTTTCATCCTGGGGTTGGCTCCCTACATGCCACCTCTTCCAGGACACATTTTCTACCACAAACGACCCAGTCATGCTTCTCTTTTGTGGTCCGCTTTTAATGCTTATGTATGCTTTCCCGTGGGTTGAATGCTTCTCCTGTGGACTGAAATTCCCTTTCACTTACCAGTTTCCTCTCTAGGCTGCAAGCTGGCTGGAGAGTAGGGCTGCGTCCTATTCCATTTTCCATCTCCAGTTCTTAGAAAAGTGTTTGACTGAGAAAAGGCCCTTCATAAATGTTTGTTATTGTGGAAGTCCTGACCCTGGCTGCTTTCTTAGAAGTAATGCACTAACACTGAATGCACTAAAAGTACAGAGATTAGTAGCCCATATATTTGTTTTACTGAGTTGTAGGCTGCATGAATACCAATGTCACCCTGCTACTTGTGCTGTCTCTGTCTTGTCTGTCTTTTTAAGCGTGTGTACGACACCCCACACACATAACCACATGGTTATTCAGCTACATTTTTGAACTAAAATCTTGCCTATAACACCACTTATGCTCAGAAGTATTCTTTACACATCCACTGTGCATTTATTCAGAAAGCATGACTATTAACTTTGCTAACTGATCACATTAAACTCCAAAGTAGCTGATAATGTTCCATCCTCCTTCCATCCTAAGAAGCTGAGTTTGAAGCACATAAACCCACTGAGAGGCTCCTCAGAACCACCTCATTGATTGGTGAGTGAGCAAAAGGATGTGATTTTATTGTGGTTGGTTCCCAAACCCAGCCAAGATCTGAAGAGATAAACCCCAAATGGATCATAGACACAGCCTATTATTTTTGGGATGGCTGTGGCTGTCCCCAGAGTCTTGGAAATCATCAATGAAAAATGCAATATACTTTTGCAGAATTAGGCAAATGGCTCAAGTTCAGAGAGTGGCTTTGTTTACAGCCACCTGGTGACATTTTCTCAGTCCCTGGATAGAAAGAGGGAGCCACTGCTTACCATCTACCTCCTGCCCTCTTAACCCATGGCTTGTTACATTAAGGTAGGGAAGTTTTATGTGTATAATTTGTGAAGTTCTCTTGAGCAGACAGTGCTATATAAATGTGCAATGCTGTTATTAATAATAAAGGTTGGCTAACCTAAGAATACTGTAGAATTAAAGTAATGAGATTCTATTTTTAGGCAGACTTGCCAATAACATGCAAGTATGATAAGGCTGTGATTTAAAGCTCCCGTTAGCCTTCCACAGCTCTAAAGAGCACATTTCTGGGCCGCCCGCACATAGTAGTCAGTGCACAGAGCTCTATTAAGGCTAATGGCAGCTCGGCTTGGAATCCGAGCATGCCCAGCTAAAAATAGGCCTAGGTCTTTCAGACATGGGAGTGTGTCTCACAGACAACCTGCTTTCACAGAATATAGATCGGCCTCTCAGGCACCTTGCAAACCCCGATCACTGTCTTTGAAACAATCAAAAAAAGCCTCTAGAATGTGCTTTGAAATGTTTATACATTTGCAATTATGTGAAGATATAGGATGTGTTTGGGAGACTCTGTTATGTTGGTTTTCGGAGAAGAGAAGATATTTCACAGACACCTGGGTTCAAAGTGATTCATAACTAGAAAAGGAGTCCCACTCCTCAGGAAAAAAAAAAAATAATTAGCTCTTTCTCCACTAATGTTCAGGTCAATGCTTTGTCAATAACAGTAACTCTTCTTCACCAATTTAGTGCAGCCTATAAAGATCATTATGACTCATAATTACAGATGCAGATTTATGTCAAAATGCATATATAAATCTCCAGTTCTAGCGATGGGTCACCGCTTATCAGAAAGAAAGATTTGTGTAAGGAGACACTCTCCTTGATCCCTCTGGGTATTTTTCTCTTTCCATTTTGGGGGCAGAATTATAAAGGTTTGCTTTCAATGACACAAATATGACCCAGGGCACGTTACAGATTCACAGCCGAAGGGAATAAGGAACTGACGGTGGTGGTGGACGATGGGGGAAGGGTGATGGAGCAGTGGAAATATGCTTTCTGGGGTTATTGTTATCTGGCTAAATGAAGAGCACCTTTTTAACACCTGCAGGCCAGACACTGCCAATCAGGAGAAAGGGGTATCTGAACAGAGAGAGGGAGATGGGTTTAAAATGACTGAGGCTTGTCAAGGCTGAAGTGTACTGCTTGATTTTGGACACAGGTCAGTTACTACTGATGCATTATCAAATTCTGTACCACCCCGAGTGAGCAAATGAGATGTCAGTTTGGCCTTGCCAAGTATTTTGAGTTTTGATGTATTTCCTTCTAAGAAATCTGAATTTTTAAAACATTAGTGGATCTCTAGAGAACAACCCCCCTGACAATAGAGGGGCAGGATTTTCCAGCACCTCTATGTGTGCTCATGAAACAACCAAAAAAATTGCTGGCCCTTCTATTTAGTAACTGCCTTAATGCTGGATTTGCAAGATTACTATGAGAATTTCCATAAATTCCTCCTTTTTTTTTCTGCCTATATCTCTCAACCATATATATCTAAAAAGACAATAGATGTTTATTATGGCAGTTATAGGACAGTGTTAATAAAGATGAATAGAAAGATAAATACTCATCCTATGACCAAACAATTCCACTTTTGGAAATATACCCAAAAGGAGCGAGTGCATACATCTACAAGTGGACCTGTACAAGGACATTCATCACAGCTTTATTCATGACAGCTCAATCCTGGAGACAACCCAAGTGTCCATCAACAGGCAAATTGATAAACTGTCATATATCTGTGCATTCAGCAAGAAAAAGCAACTACTGATGCCCACACAACATAGATGAATCTAAAAAATGTTGCATTAAGTGAAAGAAGTCAGACACAAAAGAGTTCATGCTGTGGGAATCCATTTATATGAATTTCAAGGACAGGTAAAACTAATCCATGAAAACAAATCAGAATATTAGCTACTTGCATGGGGCAGAGGGTTATTGACTAGGAAGGTACACAAGGGAACTGTGGACGATGAAAATGTTTTATATCCTAATCTGGGCAGTGGTTAACATGGTCTATACATATGTAAAAAATTCATTGGGCTGTACTCTTAAGATTTGTGCATTTTACTGTTTGTAAATTATAGCTCAATAAATATAAGTTTAAAAAGCTATGTGAAAAAAATACATGGAGAAAAGTTCATTTTATATGAGCAATCATGAGCAAAGAAAAAAATCATGTAGACATTCTAAAGAGTAAATGAAAATGGATAAATGAAAAAATATGAATCTTTCACCTCTTCTCACTTTTATCACAGGACATGAAAATGCTGGGACTCAGGTAACTGAAATCATGACTGGATATGCTTAGGAATTCGCTAAGAGTTTTTCATGGGCTTATTTTCAGAATATTCCTCTTAAATTAGGAAATGCTTCATTTGCAGTTTCTCCTTAGAAAAGGGTGTTGTTTAAATATAAATAGTCAGGAAATAGAAATTCTCAGTTGATTCATCACTTGTCTGAACAAGAGATCAATTAGTTAATGAAATTGTTGACCTTCACCATACATACTTCAAAAATGTATTTCATCCTCTTGAATATTTAGATTAATTAAGGTAGGAAGCTATGGTGTTTTTAATGACAAAAAAAATGATATTAATTTTGCATTTCCTTTTTTTTGTATAAAGCACGTTGGTCTTTTTGCATTTGTCTCATGCTGAAGACTTTCAAGTACATTTTTAAAAGAAATCTTCATGGGGTACTTGCCTTCCTGTGTCAATAATGAAACAAGGAATCTTAATTTTTACGAATGGTCATAACAGAACTTCCACATGGCATCTGCTACTCGTTATTCAGTTGACATTTCCATCTCTGGAATTCTAAGGTTTATCTGAAATGGTTAGTGACATTTATAAAATGCTTGCTAAATTTCAAAATGGGCCCTAAAGATCATCAAGTCCTTCCTCCTCATTTAAGATGAGGAAATGGAGATCAAGGAAGGTTAAGTGGCTTGCCTGGGCTTGGCTTCTCTGCAGACTTCTTGTGTAAAGTGTGGATGCCTTCCTTGAACTTCATGACATTGGTAGATTTTATGATCATAGTTTGTGAGCACATGCACATTGCACAGAATGGGGAGTTCAGATAACAATTGTCTATGGGACCAAGAATAGGACCCAGTCATGGATTCTATTTCCAGTCTCTGGTTTCCCACAGTGCAGCCCCTATTGTGCACTTTAGGGTAAGCCTGTGTATCTCCCTTATTAGTAATAAGGTGCCTAGAACTCCAGGAACCAGGATAAGGGAGAAAATGTGGCTTGGGACCTGCATTGACTATGTTCACATCTCTTTTCTCTACTTACTAGCTGTGTAATTTGCAGTCCAAATCTCAAGTTCTTCTTCTGTAAAGTGGGGATAATCTTACCTAGGTTTTTTTTTTTTTTTAATTATATGACATAAATCAACTTTACATTTTGGAATTTTAAGAAAGACAATTATACTCTATCTTATTTTTTGTGGGTTTCCTATTTTCACTTCCTTGCACATGCAGTGCACTGAACTGAGTGCCCTCCTCTTTCTGTCATATCCTCTATCAAACCCACTCTAAACTCCAGCTCCCTCCTCATGAACTATATTGTCCTCCACTCAGCCCACATCTGCCTGATTTTCCATTGCATGCATAGCTCTGAGTACACATTTTAGCACCTAATTATTTTGGTCTTATGATGTCCTTCAATTATTTTATATGTTGTAAGCTTTCAGAAGGCAAGGACCACATGAAGTATTTCTTTTGCATCTTTAACAGAATCTAGTATAGTGATGGGGCATGGAGAAAATGCTTGAAAGTCATTTTGAAAAAGGAATGAAAAGAGAGTAATTTCAAAATATTAAACATTGACCCAAATGATGGCTGGTGAACTGTTTGGTGATATTCTAAATTATCATATTTTAAAATATATTTTACACAGCAAGAGCGCTATCATCCCCTACTCTCCTCACAAACAAAAAAATCCAAACAAGAACCAAAAAATGAAACAAAACAAAAATTCCTGCCTGGAGTGGAGTTGTGATTTCACTATAATCCTAATTCTGAAAACCGGGTGTTTTCTTTCAGTTCTGTTGGAGTACATGCAATATAGCATCAAGACCAAAGCCCTGCTTTGAATTTATGTGTCAGATAAGGACCCAAGGCCAAGAAGAAAATATGAAAATTATCTCCAACTCATGTTCATAGTTGTATTCTTTTAAATAGTAGCACATAACAGAGCCATCAAGAAATACATTTCCATAATGAAATTCATTATTTTTGTATAATTAAAATTCACTAATAAAAATACAATAGCAAAGTTAAGTTTATGGTATTGATTTTATATATACCTATATCAGAAATACACACACACCCACACACACACATACACACACATCAGAAAATAGAGATTGCTCTGTAAAATGCTTTTAAGAAAGAACCCCAAATCTTGGACTTTTATGATAAAACTGTACCTTAGCTTCTCTTTTGGATCCTATGATTCCCTGGCATCCATTTCACAAAAGATCTTTCTCAAGAAGAGCTAAGAATGTAGAATTATTTGCCAGACACGGAGGTGCACACCCATAGTCCCAATTATTTGGAGAGCTAAGGAAGGAGGAACACAAGTTTGAGGCCAGCCTGGGCAACTTAGCAAGAGCCTGCCACAAAATAAAATTTCAGAAAGAAGCTATGGATGTAGATCAATGGTGAAGTGTCCCTGGCTTCAATCCCCAGTATCAAAAAAAAAAAAAAAAAAAAGAATGTAGACTTGTTGGGACCATTACCATTTCCACTGCAATTCTAACCTTCTCAAGTCCTTGGTCCAATTTTATGATTTATTTAAACAATAAGTATTTTTCCCAGTTAATGTGAATTCACTGCTCACCACAGGCATCTGAATTTTAATTTTTGTGTAATTTCTAGGTAGTGCCAAGATATCCTAACCGCCAGAAGAAACAAAGCACTTACTAGGACACCACTCTGTAGAAAACTTTGCTAACCTCATTTGTTCATTCAGGGTGCCAATATTTGACTGCAATTTTGTTAGAAAAAGGTATGAAATCTACATAGCTATGTAACTATAATATAAAGGGTGCTTCTGGTGTTTTCTTTTTAATTTTTAATTGATAAATAAAAATGGTATATACTTATAGCATGCAACTCGATAAATATATATACATTGTGGAATGACTCGATTAAGATAATTAACATAAGCATTACTTCACATACATGTTATTTTTTGTGGTCACAATACTTAAGATCTATTCTGTTAGCAATTTTCAAGTATACCAGCCATTATTATCAACTATAATCACTGCATTGTAAATAGATCTCTTGAACTTATTCCTCCTTACTAAAATTTTGTATCCTTTGGCTTATATCTCCCCAACCCCCTTCTCTCACCCTCAGGCCCCAATAACCACTATTCTACATTCTACTTTCATGAGTTGGACTTTTTTTAGAATCCACATATAAGTGAGATCACTTTATTTTTCTGTGCCTGGCTTATTTTGCTTAAAAAAAAAAAAAAAAAAAAGTCTTCTGGGTTCTTCCATGTTGTCAAAATGACAGGATTTCCTTCTTTTAAATGCAATGTGTATATATAGCACATTTTTTTTGTCCATTGATAGACATCTAGATTGAATCCCTATCTTGGCTGTTATGAACAATACTACAAAAATCATGGGAGGGCAGATGTTTCTTTGACACATCAATTTCATTTCTTTTGAATATCTTACCCAGAAATGGGATTGCAAGATCACATGGTAGTCCCATTTTGAATTTTCTGGTATTATCTTCAAATTTTTTATTTCTCTCAACTGTTCAACAACTATTGATGTCAGCTACGTACCACTATGGGACACAGCAAAGACCACCAACACCCTGCCATCATGGAGGTCAACTGTAAGGTCTTCTTTTTCTTTGAGCCTCTTGGATGTTGGTCCTTTGCTCCTTTTCTTAGTTCCCACCATAAGATTTTTGACAATAGGAGCAGATAGCTCTCTGCATGCCTGCGGCCTGTATGGGTTTTAGTTTTAGCATTATTTTTTTTAAGCTATTTTGACTATATATGTCTCACCCTTAAAATGTAGCTAAAATATATATTGATTGTTTTTTAGAATCTGATATCACTTCTCTTGTTAGTGCTGTTGTAGTGGATGAATTCTTAATAAAATGTGTAACAGTAACTTTTTTGAATGAAGAAAGTTGGAATTATCTCAATTTACCTTATATGCCCTATTGTCTGTGGAATTTGAACAATTGGTTAATGGATTTATCGGTTCATTAATGTTTTGCTGAGGCTAGTTTTGTTCTTGGTAAATTGTCTTTTACTTTTTTCGTGTTCAAAAATAAAATTTATTTGTTGTGTGATTTGACTTGGTTTTATTTCTCTTTCTATTAATGCTAACAGTAGGGTCTAGCATTTACTACATATTAGAGTCTAATATGTCATGGTAAGGACCTAACATGTTCAATACTTATGATGAATACAAAGCTCACAGCTAGGTTTTTGACTCTCAGTAAGGATGGTTAATAAGTATGTGGTTTAGTTTCAGACCCAAATTGATAGTGACCTATACTGTGCTAGGTGAAGCAGAAGTGAGTATATCCTTAAGTGTTAATTATTCTTTTAGGTAATGGTGCTTTGATGAAGAATTGGGAAGGAGGTATAGTGATCAAGATTAAGTGGAATTTCTCTGTTACATAGAAGCTATTCAGAATTGTTAATGGTATGTTCATCCCTGCAGCTGCAGTGAGATTAGCAGGAAATGAAGAAATCTTCACTAATAGACCAGTTTGAAAAAATAAGGGAACACACAAGCCCATTCCTGTTTCAAAGGGCAGTTTTTCAAAGCACTACTTATGATTACCCCACACTATGCCACTCTAAAGAAGCAGCTGGTTGTTCTTATCATATATGTGCATTCTAGGGTAGAGAGCTGTGTAGGAACTTGATCTGTAGCAAAGAACAATTGAGAAGTCATGAATTGCAATTGTGAATTTAAGTTAAGGATTATAGCTAAAAATTAGTTGGGTTCATATTTATGAATCTGAAGTAGATTTTGGAATATATCTCTATATTCCATATAGAAGTTCCAAAGAATTTCATTTATTTCTTGGAATTCATAGCAATATGAGTGCCTTTCTTGGTGATGAGATTTAACTAAATGAAAATAGTAAAATAAAATAATTTAAAATAATAAAACAGCAGCGTCATAAAATTCTTTTCATTTGTCAAACATATGCAAAGTACCAGCATTATTTTGTTAACTTTTAACCCTTTGAGACTGACACATTTTAAGACTTTTTAACAGCTAAGGAAACTGAGGCAAGGAGAGATCAAAAACTTTTCTAAACTCTCCATGTTTGGACTGGGACTCCATAGCCCATACTTTTAACCGTCTTTTTTACAATGCCTCTCAGGCTTTGGCAGAAGAAAAAGAAATTCTGTATCATTCTTTTTTATCTCATGCTGTTTATTCAAAGGTCAAATTCACATCTCTTCCAGATGGACATTTTGTGGTTCTTTCTGGAAGATGGTTCATGATTCTTTTCAAAGATCTCTTTGACTTAAGGCACTCATCCAACTTCAGAAGTTGCCCCATCTGAGTAGCTTGAAATTATCTGGTACTTACTTACAACCTTTTTAGTAAATGCCCTTCTGGCTTGGGGTAGCTTTGGTATTTCATATTTAGTAAAAGTGTCTGCTACCTGCCCTTAGAAAATATCTTGGTTTTATGTCTCCCCGACTGCTTGTTGCTAAAGGCAAAATGTGAAATGGAGAGTGCTGGAATTGCACTGCGCTGTAGAAATTAGGTGCAACTACTACATTAAAAGCGACGGCAGGTGCTGTAAATCTGAACTTTGTTTGGAGGTAGAAAAAGAATAAAAGTAAAACATGTGACAGGTTAGGCTGCAAATTGCCAGGGTGAAGACAGTTTTCCTAAAGAAACAATTAAACATTTCTATAAAGAAATCTTGTTTTATTTTGAATGGCACTTCAGATGTGAAGGCGTAACAGATTTCTAAGCAATCATTCAGTCAATTTCTACAAAGACATTTCATCTCTTTCATTTCTTCATTATATATATATGCATATATATATGCATATATATGTATTTATAAATTTCTAAATGTTCTATAATGAACATCTAGAAATACATGAATAACCCCAAATATCATGATACAGAAATAACTACCATTAGTATATATCTTTCCAATATTTCTTTCATATGTGCACACTTTTAAATTAATTATTGTCTTTTTATTAGTGCATAAGAATTACACACAATGGTGAGGTTTATTGTGACATATTCATACATGCATATAGCATAATTTGCTCCATTTCAGTCCCTAGTAGTTCTCTTTTCCCTCTTTCCTCCCTCTCTCTTATCGCCTTCCTCTACCCCACTGGTCTTCCTTCTATTTAATTTTTAAATTGGTGTATTATAATTATACATAAATGTGGGATTCGTTATGATATATTCACACATGCACATAGCATAATTTAGTCAGTTTTTTTCCTCCTGTCCCTCCCCTTTTCCTCCCTTCTACCTTGAACCCTTCCTCTACTCACCCCTCTATTTCTGCAAGAGACTTTTTAATTTTAATTTCCCCCTTTTTTTTTTTCTACACATGAGACTTTGTCTTATTTCACTTAGCATGAGGTTCTCCAGTTCCATCCATTTAACAGCAGATGACACAATTTCATTCTGCTTTATGGCTGAGTAGACTCCCTCAACACACTTTTTAATATAATCTGTTCTTTTCACTTGTCAATATATCACAGAATCATTCCATGTTATTAGTCTTTGCCAGCCTTGTTTTTAATGATTGTTTCGTATTCTGTGTGTGATTTTATCATATCTTAAACCATGATGGTGGAAATTGAGGTTGTTTCCAGCTTTACACTGTTATAAGCAATGCTGCAATGAACACTTTTCTGTAGCTAAATCACAATATATATTCATGATTATTTTTCTAAGGATAAATTCCTAGAACTGGAACGTTGATGCCCACGGTTTGGAAAACACACTGCCCAATTGCTCCTCCAGAATTACACCAATTTACACTCACAAAACATGGTATTTCTGATCTTTTTTTGAGGATTTTGGGTAAGCTGTATTTCTATACCAGTAAAGCTGGGCCCCTCTTTATCTGATTCAATTGGACCATGAATAAACTGAGACAGTTGTCAGTCTCCTTTCCATCCATTTTTGTCTCTTGGGCTGCAAGCCTTGCTCTGTTGCCCTTTTGTAAAGTTGACCTAAAAGACAGAAAAGGATAGGGGAGCAGAGCAGAGAGTAAAAACAGTGTTCTAAACCAGACTTGTGGGATGGTGCTTTCCTTGGGACAGGGGAAAACAGCTGCTCCTTATTTCCTTTCATTTTCTGTAGTAGCCAGCATTTGGAACACTATATTGTGATGTGTGAAAGGAAACAAACAGATCCTGTTGGGTTGTTTTGGTGCTCAATGCATCCTTTGCATGGTGGCTGGAGATCCGCTCTGCTAGATTCTGTCCTCATCAGTTGTCAGGAGTGGCTTAGTGTAGGAAGGCAGTGACTCTGGTCTTTACAATGTATTTGGGAATGAAGTTGATCTCCGAGAGGGAGGCTATCTGCCCTCACCTCTTAAAGGATAATTTGGAAAAAAAATAAAGTCTTGATTTTTTTCTTTTCTGTCAAAGACTAATAATATGAAATGATTCTGTGATATATTGAGAAGTGAAAAGAACAAATTATATTAAAAAGGTGTTAAGGGAGTTATACTCAGAAAACACTTGGAATGTTCGATCACACTCTGCCCCTTGTTTATCATGTCCTCAGAAAATAGGGAAAAGTGGACCCTTAAGGAGTAATCTCAAATATAGGAAAATAAAGAAATACTGTATTCATTCAAATCAGAGGAGTCCATTTTGGATAAGCATAGTGTTATTTTATAGCACCAACACTTCATTATCCATTTGTGTCTACATCATGACACTACAAGCTAGACTGCTTTAATTCTTCATAATTTACTTGTGGAGTCACATGGAACAGAAATATTGTTTCCATTTCTTCTTGTGAACAAGTAAAATAAGTAATTTAGTATGAAATGTCCTGGGGATTAGACCAGTTGAGCTGACTTGCTTCATTGACCACAAGGAAGATAGTTGAGCTCTGATAATAAAACATTTTCACAAACAGTGTAGTTAAAGCAAAACTACATTTCATGAACCCAAACATGAACCCAAGTATTGGCTGTATTCCTCTAAAGTAGCTAATAGAAGTGGGCTTAGTTCAAGGTGCACGTATACCAGAGTTGTCATGTGTTAATCTTGAGGGAAACTGGAGGCCAGTTAGCCTATGGATTGAGTGTAAATGTTCGAAAGGTGGATTGGTTTGGCATCATTCCAAACAATTATTCAAAAGAATGCTTCCTTCTATTATATCATTTCCTTAAAAAATAAATTAGGATACTGAATTATACTGTGTTCTAAATGTAACCTTTTCCCAAATCCCTCAATTTAGAATAGTTTACTAGAGGTCATATATTGCTTCTTAACCAGACCAATACAACGTTCAGATTCCACATCAAGCTTTAGTAATATGTATATTTAGTGTGTCATTATTTTGACTTGCTGACTCATCAGCCCAGTGTGTTCCCAACACAACAGCATGTACAGATGTCATAGTTCAGCAGTGACAGAGCTTTATCAAAACATCAAAACCACCACCCACTCTTCTGGGAGAAAAGACTTGGGAGCTACAAAACACTCTAACATGAATTCGTTAACATCACTAGTATGTCACTTTACAGACCATGACTAGACTAACAAACAACCTCTCTTAGCAGGCCTGTGTTTTTGAGGATGGCAGCCAGCCAACCAACACATGGAGATACAAAGGAAGCAGCTTTCCAATAAGGAAATGTGGAAGTCCTTCTCCCAATCTCAGAGGTAAATATGATAGATAGAAAAGCAGTTTAACAATTTTGTTGTGTCTGTGTGTATGTTTTTGGTTTGTTGTTTGCTTTTGGATGAACAAAGTTTCTCTGACACCCTGAAATGATAGAAAACTTTTCTGTACTCTATCTAGAAATGTAAAAGCCCAATACAGAGAATCATGCAATGCAAAGATGCTCAAACTCTGATACCCTTAAAGGGTTTGGAGTTTAGCTGAGGTGCTACAGGAGGTACTGGAATTTGGGTAGTCCCCTCCTTCACCCAGAGCAGCCTTGCTTTTATCTGAGCCCTGCCTTGAACCTCTTACTAAGTGCTCACTTAAAGGAAGACCTTCTTAGCAATAACTATAGTGACAGCACTAATAGAAAAGTCCCAGTATAACTGTAAAAAAGTGATCTGACAATGATTAAAATTTGAACAGAATGTTAACTCAACCATAGATACTAGGCATTGAAAGATGCCTCAATTCTATTACAGATTATTTTTATTTCTTTATTTTTAAAAATGTGAATGATATTTCATTGAATCATTTTTGTTTATAGTTGAAACTTTAGGAATTCAAAATGAGCTTTCTTGCCCATAAGTTTCTACATAGACACCAGAAAAAGTTTCAACCTTGAGTCCCATATTGCCCTGCTGTGCTTTGTCCATATGAACGTTTATGCCACAACTGTTATCCAGCTTCATGTGGCTTCTCATTCCCACAATTTCACTTGGGAAGAACAAGTCTTTGAGGATCACATTGCGAATAGTTGTCAGAGTGCCACTGCTGGGACCCTTTTAATCATATGGCTCTTTTGAGTTTGCTTAGGCAGGACTCTCTGAGCAATAAAAATCACATGCTTCCCACTGAACTTTTCCCCAAATAAAGTACTCGCTGGACTTGGGTATTTGGAAAAGATTTCAATTGAGAAACTTGGCACAATGATTAAAGCTTTCTGACCACCACCAACTTCAATCTACCTGGATTTTGTGTCGTTCACCTCCTGTGACTGAGCCCTGAGTTCCAAGTTCAACTCCAGAAGTGCCTGGGAGATGCCATATTTGAACTCATCCAGTTTCTCATCCTTGGGCTTCACAATCTTGGTGCCCAAGATGAACATGGCCCTCTCTGCTGAGTGCTGGTTTAGGAAGAGGCCCAGCTCTGGTAAGAACTTGTAGTCCCTATATTCTATTTTTACAAAGCAAGATTGGAGCAGTCCCAGGCCTAGCATCTTATTGGTGCTACAAAACATAAAACGAATGAATAACCTAGTGGTAGAGAAAGAAGACTGTTAGCCCAGTGGTTTAAAATGTAGATCCATGTTTACAATAAAAAAAAAAAAAAAAGAAAGAAAAAAAAATGTAGATCCAAATCCTGATTTCTTGACAGAACTTGGGTTTTTTTTTTTTTAATTTCTTCTTTTTTTTCTGAGCTTCTGTTTCTCAAACTGTGAGTAAAGAGTTTAAACTAGATCAGTTTTGAGATCCCATCCACCTCTCTAAGGGATTAGTTATGAACAGAAAAATATGCTGTGTTGGAAGGAATTTTAAAGGGAAGGAACATGTTTTGAATACTGAAGGTCAGACAGGTCAGTAAAAAGTGAAGTACTAGTAGCATCTACAGTACTCAGCACAACTGCTCTGAAAGCTGTTTATCACTTTGCTCTTCACTAGCAAGTTCACATACATCCTCAGAACACCTCATTCAGGCCATTTCAGAAATGACAAAACTAAGGTTCAGTAAAGTAAGTAATTTTCAGAATGCCACCCAAAGGCAGAGCTGATTGGAAATTGAGTCTATCACCTTGTGGACTCAAATATATGGGAAAGAGGGAGGAAAAGGCAAAGTAGAGGGATTCCACAGAGTTGGTTTGGCCCAGTTCTCCTTCCCTAAGAAGGAGCCCCATAACCTAAGTCTCATAATTTCCGATCCAGAGTTTCATGCGTGAAACTTTATGGCCTCTTGAAAGGTGAATGAGTAGGTTTGATTCACTGGAAGTCAGAAACAGCTTTTTAAACATTTGGGAATCAAGGTAGGTAGTTAGCTTACCTTGTAAAATTTTCTTATGGATGTCACCATTAGAAAAATTTATCTTACCTTAGTAGGCTGCAAAGCTTATTCAAACCCATCACATCTTCAGATTCAGACATTGTTAGTTGAGAGATTCCACGTTAATCCTCACTGCATCTTAATTCAGGTGATCTTGGAAAATAGTGATTTGCTTTGTTCTCACCATATTTCACCCATGTTAAACAGGTCACTGAGATGTCACATTTTATAAGGTTATTTATACCTCCTCTCTCTTTTGGACTGCAGTTTTGCAGATTATTTTTCTTCTCTCTATTAATGAGATCAGAGTACTGAATTTTGTTTATTGAAGAAATTGGCATTTGGGAATCCTGAGTACACAAAAATACAAAATATGAAATATTGAAATACTTTAGCCATGAAAAGGTAAATTCTAATTTCATAATATTAATCAGGAAAAGCTTAACATGAAAAATGCTCTTTATTTCCAAGTTTATTTATAAACAGATATAACCTATTCAGGTAACTTTCAGAATCACCCTGTTATATTTTCATAATCTTATATGTGTGTATGTGTATATAAAAATATTCATATGCACACACATAGTCCAGCAAAATGATCAACTTTGATTCTTTTTTTTAAAAAGGGTCTTAGCCAGTAAGTGCATTTTCTAGACATATGGACAAGATAACTTCCTACCGAATCAAAGAAAGTTAACAAATAGTAAGTATATGTCCATTAACATACTAGTAACCATAAGTTCTAGCTTGTCTTAATTATTTCTAATAATCTCTGTGGAGACTAATATCTTTTAAAAGTATATATGTGTTGATGATAGAAAGCAGGTTGAAAAGTACTGATTTATTATAACCCTTCATTAAGGTTAAAAGCATTCCAGTGAGATGAAGACATCTGCCTTGTATTTTCACATTGCAGAAGAGAAGTTAAGGACAGGAAGAACAAAAAGAAAGAGAACAATGTTTCAAGTTGAATTCAAGCCAGGTTTGAAGAGAACATTTCTTGTTTCATGTCTGTAAAAGTTCTCAAGAAAATTCCCCATATCCATAACTATCACTTATTATTGTGCTACCAAGTATATTTAACACTGTGTATTAGCCATGAAAATTAGCTATATGTCCTGAGGTTATTTTTTCCAAGTTTTACACACAGTTAGTCAACACATGTATCTCTGTATCTCTCAGTGTTTTATTTCTTAAAAAAGAAAATTAACAAAGAAAACTACTATTATGAAGAATTAAGATGGGTTAATTAGGTAATGTATTGGAAAAAAATATATATATATATATATATTTTTTAAACTGGGCCATTTCTTTCCTCTTCTTTTAAAGGTAGGACTGGCTAACGTTGGCAATTATAGGGTGTAGTGAGTAGTCACTTGATATCTTGGAAATCAAAGGAAAGGGCCACTGGAGAGAGGCTGAACTGAGCTGTTGCTGGATTTTTATCTCTCTAAATGAGTGCTACTGACAGGAACCATATGTGTTACTTAGTACAGCTGAGGAAGAGAACATGGGTGGTTTTCCAAGGAGCTGTGACCTGCCTGTGTATGCATGTCTACCTGTGAGCCCATGGACAAATCTGATGTATTTATGATGTTTAATAAACACTTAGAGCCACATGTGAGCTTGGGGACTGTGTTCCTCTCATTCAAGGGATTATATGTGAATATCCAGGTTGATTTTGCCTTGGAATTAAAATCAATTTTTGTACTTAGTGGTGTTTGTCACTGCACAAAAACATTCATGAAAGTGTAATGCCCCCTTTGGAATGACAGAAGAAAGATGAAGTAGTTCCCAATTAAGCTTGTATTTAGCCCAGTTGAAAACAGGAAGTACCTTGAGCAGAGCAAAGCTCTCAGAACACAGTTAAGTGTTTCAATTAAGTAATCAAATGTATTTAGTCTGTATTGTGGTATTAGGGTTCTTGAAGGACAGACATTTACCCAGGAAAAGCAAACAGAAGTGACATTTTAAATTGTGTTTTGTGGTTTATCTTTTTCTATCCTTTTACTTAAAACCTACTTATGTCATTATGTGTGAAGCCAGTTTCCTAAGGAAAGCACATAGTGGGGGCATGGGTAGGGTCATGATAAAAAATCCTTTCTGCTAATCCCTGTTTTGAATGATATATATGGACAATTTATATCTAACATAACTATTGAAATGTTTAGATGTAGGTCTGTTTTTCTTTTCTGCTTGTTCCTTCTTTTTCCATTCATCTCTATTCTCTTTCTTGCCTTCTTTTGGATTATATGTACATTTTTTAGAATTCTATTTTGGTTTAGACTATATCTTTTTACAGTCAAATGGGTTTTTATGGCTTCTCTAGAAATTTTATTATATGTATAAGTTTTTATAATTTACTTAAGAGTCAATGTTTTACCATTTTGAGTGAATATAGAAAACGTACCACCATATTGATCCATTTCTACTCTCCTGTGATGTTAGAGTTGTTATATCTACACACATTAAAGCCCTATCAGACAATGTTATAATGCTTCCCTCTTCAACTTTTGGATGACTTTTTTAGAATAAGAGAGTACATAATACCATGCATTGCCATTCACTTCATTCTTGATGTTAAACTTCTTCAGCAATGAATTGACTTAGTTTTCTTTCATCTGAGAATGTTTGTTTCACCATCATTCCTGAGGTTATTTTCCCTAGATAGAGAATTCTAGGTTGATAGTTCTTTTCTTTCACACTTGAAAACTATTATGCCACTTCCCTTATTTCTTCTTTTCTTTCTTTCTTTCTTTTTTTTTTTTTTTAAAGCAACATACTCTTTCTTCTCTTCTAAATTTTGAGGGGTAGTGTCCATAATAAACCAGGTTTTAAAAAGAGACTTTCAGATATTTAAGTCCTAAATCCCTTAATGTTAAAAGGAATGTCATACTTAAGTAATGAGCCAGCATCATATAACAAGACAAGCATGACAGTATATTTACTCATATAACTGCAAGAGATACATATGCAACTCTAAAATTTGTTCATTCTTATTCTTATGACTAATTTACATGGTGGTTCTACAACAGAATATAATATAATACTATGATGTGGAATTTTTAGTTCACAAGTAGTCCTTCTGTTTATGTACATGAATGTGCAAGAACCCCATACACCCAATGGATAGCCTTGTTCCCCAAACTGATCTGTTTGGAATTATATTTTCTTAAAACAGTGGTTCTTAAATTTTAATATACCTAACCTTCAGAGGTGTTGATTCAGTAATTCTGGGAGAGGGTCCCAAACTTTGCATTTCAAATAAGATGATACCAGATAATGTCACTGTTGCTGGTTTCCGGACTACAGGATG
Source organism: Sciurus vulgaris (assembly GCF_902686455.1). Classification (NCBI taxonomy): domain Eukaryota; kingdom Metazoa; phylum Chordata; class Mammalia; order Rodentia; family Sciuridae; genus Sciurus; species Sciurus vulgaris. Next base: position 130,287,765 of record NC_136463.1, read on the forward strand.
AGAATGACTACCGTAAGGGAATGAACAGAGTACCCCAGAATTTTATGTGACCTGTCAAAAGGCATAAACTGAAAAGTAAATTGGAATTGATGACTTTCTACCAACTTTGTGAGAGTTTCAAAAGACAAATTCATTTGGCTTTGAATTGATTTCTTATTACAGTTACTTTAAAGTTCTTCTGAAAGCAAATATTTTGTCTTTCAATTGCTATTATATCTATATCACACACACATATGTACTTATAGACACAAACACATATGCAATATATTCATACTAATATTCAAGTTGAAATGAGAATAATTGAGTCAATCAAATAAATTATGTGATCTCTCCAGTGTCAAAAACTTTTTAACTTGAATTCATCTTAATTGCTTCTCACACATTTAGATTTAACTTTCTTTTAGTCTAGAGTGAAGGTTCACAAATTATGGCTTATGGACCAAATGTGCCACATGATCCAATTTTGTACAGTCAGTATTATAAGAATAAGTTTTCACATTTTTAAATGTAAAAAGGAGGATGAAGTAGAGGAGCAAGAGGAAGAAAAAGACAACATAGAAATTGTTTGTGGTCCTCAAAATGTAGAGTAATTATGATTTGGTCATTTATGGATAAAGCTTACTAATCTGCATCTAGAGCATTGTGTGGTTATGGCTAGGTAGTGCATCAAGAGATAGTATAAGAGCAGGGATTAAAATTTGCTTTTTTATTGTCAGTTTGCCCTTGTTTGAATCCTGACTCTACTCACCATTTTGTGTAGCTTTGAAATTAACGCAATCTTTCCGTGCATCCATATCCTCATGTACAAAATGTAGATGATGAAAGTCCCTAACTTAGGACTATTGTGCAATTTAATTAGTTAATACACATGAAGTCCTTAGAATGGCACCTGGCACATCATCAACACAGATTAGACATGAGGCACTATTTCCCACTGGATAGAGTACTGTGCACACATTAGAAGTGAAATTATTCTATGCATTCATAAAAGCATAACATTAATGTTTGTTTGATAATAAGTGAAAAAAGCAGAGCACAAATGAACAGATGTTTTGTAGAAGAAGTAAAACAAAAAAACCTATGTGCTAGAAAAGAAATGAAGGAAACACTGCCATTTATTAGGAGTGGCCATGCTAGTTTGATGGGACTGTGGATGATTTTCCTTCTTTCACCTTTCTGCATTTTCCAAATTTTCTAACATGCACTATGAATTTCAGCTTAACAGCGGTAACTCAGGAGGAGCTTATGCCTTTGCCAAGGTGCTTATCTCTTAGATAGGATAACAAAATGAGCTAAAGCTGCAACGGCCACCATAATTCTGCCAGTATTTATTTTGGTCTCTGAAAGTCGGGCCCTTCACATTCTTTGTACATAGTTGTATTTAATTAGGACTCGAGCTAGCCATAAAATGTGCATTAATTGTCTGTTATTTCATAAATGATGGCCAAAATAACAGTCCTTGATAGGAACAGTTTGGGGGTAAGCACCACTTGGTCTCTTCATCTTCCAAGGCTCCCTGCCCCAAGCAAGAGATTTCTATTTGTTATCTCCTTTTATCCTGGAGAATTACTAATCCTGCACTACCATATTAAGTACCAATTAAGCAGAGATTTGTCATTCCTGCTCGAGAACATTGAGCTGGGCTGTGGCTGCATATTTCACAGACTTCTGACAGAAATTATTTTAATTAGACTGCTGCTAGCAGCATTTAAAATAGTCTGTATGGCCAGAGAGAGGAAGAATGGTTCCTCAGTCAGATAATTTACTTATTTTTCTTTTTCACTCACCATAAATCTTAGAGTTGAGGTTATTAAGCCTTTGGAGGGGGGAAGGGGATCGTCAGGGAAAGAAATCAGCTAAACTTTATCTTACTTTAAATACCAGAAAAGAAAAATCTCCCACAGCTTTACTGGAAAGAAAAAAGAAAAAAACTTTTAAAAGAAAAATATGTTCAAGCAAAAGCTGACAGGATGTTTTTACATTCTGAATGTCTAACATGTTTAAACAATAAGGAGGATACATACACCTTTTATATATAATTAAGGTGGGCTCTTTTCATTTTTGTTATGTCCCCCAAATTGAAGTCATTACTTGGCAATTATTAGGTTACTCTGACACTGCAAAGCAAACTAAATAAATTACTAAATTGAATGTCACATTTAGTAAACCTTGATTAAAAGCACAAGTTTTGTAATTTTTCAGGGATACATTTTATTTTATGAATCCATTTCCTAAGATGAGAAATTGGATTAATGCCAGCTTTTATCCTCTTTTAAAATTTTTAAATAAGGTTTTATCCTTTCGCTTCCCAGAATTTTTGATCAATATATAATTTGAATGTTATTTAGAGTTCCTTACATGCAAGCATTCTGATTTATTTAATAAAATCAAATTTATTTGAATACATTTTATAAAAGCATGCTATATAATATTGGACCATAAAATGCATATTTTTCCTTTGAGTTCCTCACTCAAACATATGGTCCAATCCTCCCTTTAGGAAGCAGCCACAACCCCATTATTTTATCTTTAATAGAAATTTTAATGCTTTGTGGCTTACTTGAATAGGTTTCCTCAGGAAAGCCACAAAACTTCTAAAATACAAGATGAATTCAAAGGCTGCAGGTACCACAAATTCTTGAAGAACAAGTTAAAAAAACCCTTTCTATGCCCACCACTGGTCACTGAAAATAATAAAATAAGCATCACATGATTTAATGGGAAGATTGGTAGAATAGAGTTGCTTTGGATGTAACCCTAGGAACACTACTCAAGGATACTTAGTAGATTTCAGTAAATCACAAAGGGGGTTAATAATCTTGGTTCACTCTCCATTCAGACTATTTTAACTATTCATTATTATATTTTTTTATTTAAAGAGGAGATAGAAGATATGGTTGCATTTCTTAATATAAAGTTTAGAAATGGTAATTATGTTGGAGAACTTATATTTTAAAAATATGAGGTCAGAAATGCTCTTGAACTATGAATGAATGAAATGGGTTAGGGGAGAAGAGATAGCAGACACACCTACCAGAGCTGGCGTGGGAGGAAGCGTAGGTCCTGCCATACCTGAGTGAGGGCTCCAGGTGCTGTCCATGCTTCACTAGCATTGAGAAGATGAGCTGGTGGTCAGGGAGAGATGACTGTGGAAGTGAGACCTGGCTTTGCTTGCAACAGGTACTGGTTAGGAATTAATAGTAATTGGTATGGCAGTGAAGTTGTGGTCTTCATCTGATTTTCTAACTCTTCAAAGCTAAATTCTTAAAGTCTCAAGTTCTCTCAGTCATTCTGAATGGATATCATTGTTTCTAGTTATAGCGTCTGTCACAATTTTGTATTACAAACAACAAATTTGCATTGCCTAATATAGAAATTCCAGATGGGTGTTAATAAGCTCAATTGTTGTAAAAACCAAGTGAAGGAAGGATGTGAACGTGCAATGCCTTGCTTTATAACCAGCCATTTTCTTCTCCTTGCTGATGTATGTTCTATCTGGTATCTTCTAAAACAGATCAATTTTATCTATGTTGAAAATCTGTTGTGGCAGGTTGTATTCCTTGATGATCATCCAAATGTCTTAGGAAATGATTTAGCAGCTGCCCTATCTCCCATTCTGCTCCGTACTTACCCTCGCCATGTGTAACTTCATGTGCCCTTGAGACTAAAGAATGAGCCACAGGTGCTAAAACAACCTCCTATCAGGTGTGCTGCCACCATGAACTCAAGAACAAACCCTTAGATTTCTCCTGAATTATTGTCAGATTTATAGAAGCCAAACTTTGAGTCTGAGTTGTTGGTTCTCAAGTGGTCCCCCCCCCCCCAAAAAAAAAAAGCAGCAGCATCAACTGGAAACTTGTTAGAAATTAAAAACACACTGGTGCATTATAATTATACATAATAGTGGGATTCATTATGCCATGTTCATACATGCACATAATATGATTTGATCAATCTCATTCCCTCATACCTTTCCTTTCCTTCTCCACCTCTCTCCTGTTCTGTTTGCTCTATTCTATTGCTCTCCCTTCTGTTATTGTTGTTTTAATTAGCACATTATAAGTAAATATATATGTGTGTATATATATATATATATATATATGAGGGATTCATACCTGGACATAGCATAATTTGGTAGATTTCATTTTCCAATACTTCTCCATGCCCTCTCCTCTTCCTCCCCTCTAACCACCTTCCTCTGGCCTGTTGGTCTCCCTTCTATTTAGAAATGCAAATTTTGGGCTTTGCCCCCACCCAGTGAATCAGAAACACTGGAAGTTGGGTCCCCTACATTGTAGTTTCAAAAGGCTTCCTGGTGATTCTCATGCTAAAATCTAAGAACCACTGCAATGGCCCAAACTTGACTGCACACTTGTAATCAGTTGGAAAGCTTTAAAAACTGTTGATGCCTGTGTTCGAACACTAGAAATTCTAATTTAATTGGTTTGGGATTTGGTCCCAGAATCAGAATTTTTTAAAAGATCCTTGGTTGATTTGAATGTGTAAAAAGGGTTGAAAACAACTGTAATAGCCCAGACAAAAAAATTAATTCTTATTTCATCAATTTCTTGGCAACAACTGTCGATTGTTTAAGTACCTTCCTTTCCACAAGTCATATAGCTACTCTTCATCCTTCTGAATTATTCTTACTGTCAAATGTTTTGCTGTATATTGATGAGTGAGCTTTGTTTTATCTCAGCACTTTCATTTTTATAGCCCTTTTATATTAAAAATTATTTATTGTTTCCATCATAATCATACACTTAGTATCTTCAGGATTCTCTTGCTTTTGCAGCTATCAACTGTGATGGGACTAACAATATCTGTCAATGCTTCAAAATGAAGTGCAGACATAGAAAGCATAACTTTCATGCATCTATGATGGCAGGTATCTTCACACACTTCTGCTTCAGAGGGTTATTATGTTCTCACCTTAAAATTTTTCCATTAGATGAGCTACTTTACGTGATTTATTTCAACATTTCTTTTGGGAATTAAACTGAGTCAGGACTAACATACATAAAGGTGGATCTAACATATAAACTGCTTTCTACCATAAGCCCCCCTCCCCTGCTACCTACCTTTGGTACTTATGCCAATATTACATTTATGCATTGATCTATTCAACAGGTTTTCATTGAGAAGATGCTACACATTCAACTAAACTAAAGTAATAGTACTGTATCACTGATGCCATTGACAGAAGTTCAACAGATACTAGAAAGTAGCTACCCGTTACAAACCAGTCTCGTAGAAATTTCATCAAGAGCAAGCAGCCCATAAAGCCATGTTCAAGGATTCTTACTATTTAATGCTGGTGGTATGTGATGTTGGTGCCAAGAGAATGGCAATATACAGGAGTACAGCATAGTGGCTTAGCCTTCTGCCCTCTGATAAGCAGGCCCATCAGAAGTTTATTGAACACCTGCCAAATATTTATCAAGCACCTTCTATGTAGATGCCATGGTAGTATTTCCAAGTTACCAACAGGTAAAAATACACATTATTCCAGACAGGCATTGGTGACCCTATTAGGTCTGGGCTACAGCATTCCAATTTCCTGGTAGCCATACTTGCTTGACCATGCCTGGGTTATTTGGTATTAGGGGTTGCTGAATACCATGTGAATAAATGCATTGTCTATTATATGCAGGTTTCACCCTGTGTGAAGGAAAGAAATGGAGACTTTTTTTTATGAAAGGGGTTATTCACTGGCTAATGGTCCAGTGAGATTTGGGGAATGTCTGCTATCTGACTCTCCTTTCTGGTGAAAAGTCAAGAAAATGCACATGGGAAGATTATAGTCTGAATGAATATTCTAACTTGCTTCGGCACACTCACCCCACCAAGATCAACAAGAAAGCCCCCTGTTTTCCCAGTGGGCAGCCCTCCTCAGCACCCCAGGTGTCAGGATCCATTGGGTGGTTCTGAACCATCTCTCAGCATTAGAAGGTTAGAGGTTGATTGTGCTGGATGCCCCAGCATTTCCAGGATTCCCACCCTTTAACTTTGGAAACATTGTGTTTTGAAGGTTATGATGGGGGGTGTGGCCCCGTGCTGAGGCAGGGGAGAGAGGGATGGGCGTCAGGGGGATGTGGCCAGGAGGAAATAAGAGCAAATTCCTCCAAAAACGATCTGACAGGAAATGACAGAGTATCAGCCTCATACCACCCCACTTGGCCGCTTAACGGAGGGAAAAGTCCTTCCTAATCACGCAGCGGTGCCAGAGCGCAGTAGGTGAGGATGATGAAATAATAAAGCATTTCCCGTGTGTGTTTTTCATTAGGCCTGTTTTGTTTCTCTTCCAAGTGCTGGGGAAACAGAACAGAAGCCCGGCTGGGAGCGCGCCACGGCGGCCGCCTCCCCTGGGAACAGCAGCTGCGCTAACAGGAGGGGCGCCCTGGGTGGAATGGGCTCTAACACCTTCCTAATGGAAATAATGATTTGTAAAGCCCTCTTTATACCCTTCGCTACATAATTAGTGGCCCAAAGAACTAAAGATTAAGACCACTGTTCTCACTCCTAGCATTTTTGAAAATTTGGCAAAACATTAAATGTTCCGTTCTCAGAGCCAAACAGGTAGAGGTCTTTGAGTAGACCCAGCCCTGGCTGGTCAGGTTGGACCTTGAATCACTCAACACTTATTACATAGAAATTAACTGGCTTGATGTCAATTAGTGAGAATTTGTTAGCAGCCATATCCAATGGACCTCCCCCTCACCCAGCTGGGTAGTTGTCATGGAAAATATCTAAATACTCTCCATCCAAGCTGACTTAGTGTTAGGTACCTTTGTGTTTCCATGGGTGTGTTCAAGGCCAAGGCTGAACATCAATTTTTACCCATCTCTCAGAGAAGATAATTAAGAGAAGCTCAGAAGGAGGCTGACTGGAAAATTCTCTCTAGCCCTAAGAAATAACCAATCCAAAATGCCTGTTGTTAAATGGGTCATAAAAGCACTGGGAAATCAATATTTGACTTTCTGTTTCAGGAATGGTGGCTGCTCCATGCAATATCAGATCAATCTGTTGTCGTCATGGTGCCTGAGACCCAAATAATTCCTGTGTTAACTCAGGACACTTGGAAGGTAGAAATCTCACTTATCTTTATATAAATAGATGCTCCCAATAGTGGGTAGCCCTGGTTAAAAAGAAAAGTGTGATACATAAAGTAAGGACTCGTTTTATTAAATATCTAGGAGAAGTGTTCAGGTTACCTGAGAAGTAATTAAACCTGTAAATAAGCAGATTACTGGCTGAAACTCGAGATTGATAGATGAACCCCTTCAGCTAAAAGGGATTGCTTAATGGACTGAACAACAATCTTGGACTCTGTCCACTTCGAAATCACAGGTCCAGAATCAGACAGGCTGCGCTCCACTACTTCCCCTCTAAGATAAATGAAGCTCCAGGAGGCCGCTGTGAGGAGAGCCCGGCGGTGAAACCCCAGGCGGTGTGCACACAGACAAGCCATGCTCCCAGTATAAATAGCCAAAGAGATGTCCAGAGATGTTCCTAGGGTCCCCTCCCATCTTGCCACCCAGGAGGCCCAAAGAACTTGTTCATTTCAAAAGGTTTAAGCTATTTCTGGTTTTTTGAAAAGAAGACATTAATTGCATAGGAAAATGAAGAGCTGAAAATGAAGTTAAAGGCTCAGTGGGCTACAATAAGCTAAAGTGATGAAAACTCGCAGGTTGTAATTGTAATTGTACTCCTACCATGGAAAGAAAAAAGGAAGGAGACCAGATTCTACTTTCCCCATTTTCTTATCTGACTAAATTTGTGAATTTGAGCTTTAGCCTTTTTTTTTTTTTTTTTTTTTTTTCCCTGAAGGTGGTTTTGGTGAGGTTTGAATACTGTAAAATTTAACCCCAATTCTATAAAACTGATAAATTTCAAGTTTAACTTTTTGGAGCATTTTGGATTTATCACCTTGGTCTTATGCTTTGTGTAATTCATAAACTTGAATTAAATGATCCATTACCTGTGGTGCTATGTGACACTTTCAGAAATTGACAATGTCAAAACATAATGTCTTTTCTTTGGTGCTGATAGGGGCTCAGTAACCTACATGATCAATGCAATTTATCATAAGGTAGAGGTGGTATCCCTGACTCTAGAGCAGAGTGTCCGGGTTGAGTTTTCATTTGCTGCCATTGAGCATCCAGGCCTCTTTGCTTCATGACAAAAGATCAGTTCTTAGGCCAGCATCTCACTGGTAAATTCACTTACAGTGTGATTGGTTCACAACACTAACTCTCATCCCTGAGAAGACAATGGAATGGATACCCTCAGTAAAACCCAATTTTGAAATCTAGTTTTGTCAAAGAAATGCTATCTCTCAAAGTATAAAAGGTAAATTTTTTTCTTTTTCTCACTTCTGGAAGACACCTAGGGGATAGAGCTCACCCCTATCAAAACCCATGAAGGGCCATCCCAAAGGCCATGACTACTTGTGGATGTATTTAGCTAACAAACTACAGTTTACTTCTTGGTGGCAGTAACAGAAAATGAAGAAAGTAGATTCAAGGCACACAAGTTGGTCTGTGCGCTTAACCTTGAATAGAACGGAGAATGACTCTGATGCTAAAGTTATTTTATCCTCCCAGAGTTAATCATCAGTAAGATTAGTATTTCCCAAAGTGCCCCAATCTATCTTTTGATTGGAGCAACTCATTTAGCTCCCCAAATCCCCACCTTATGTGCTCCATGTTCTTTATCTTATTTCTTATTTGGTTTTTAAGAACTAGTCAGTTTCCAGATTGAGTATAAGAGTCTGTGGTTTTAACTTCAGTAACTAACCCAGACTATCTATAGAAAGTATCCTTCTCCCTGATATTTATCCTCATGTGACATCTAGCAGGGATGGTAGGTCAAGATACTCTTTAAAAAAATGATGTGAAGGGACCAAGAACTGATTATTTCTGATTAATTCAAGATCTGTCAAAATAGAGACCTTAAAGAGAAGAGACAGTCTGAATGCTGCTGGAGTTTTCTTCAATATTACTCAGTTATTTCCAAATGCCTATAGTGAATAGGCCAGAGGCTAATGAAATTTGCTAAAAGAATGAATTTTATCTGGATGTGGTGGCCCACACCTGCAATCCAAAGGACTCAGGAGGCTGAGGCAGGAGGATTAGAAGTTTGAGGTCAGCCTCAGGAACTTAGTGAGATCTGTCTCAAAAAATGAAAGAGGGGCTGGGGAGATAGCTCAGTTGGTAGACTGCCTGTCTCTCAAGCACAAGGCCCTGGGTTCAATGCCCAGCACCACAAAGAAAAAAAAAGAAAGAAAGAAAGAAAAAGGGCTGGGGATATAGCTCAGAGGTAGAACACCCTTGGGTTCAAAGTCCAATCCCTAGTAACTAACACACACACACACACACACACACACACACACACACACACTCACACACACAACTCCTTAGATCTTAATTTCCTTAGTTTTATTAACTAACATTTATCAAATAAAGAACAATATGCCAGGCGCAGTGGTACACACCTGTAATAGGCTTGGGAGGCTGAGGCAGGAGGATAGCGAGTTCAAAATGAGCCTCAGCAAAAGCGAGGCACTAAGCAACTCAGGGAGACCCTGTCTCTAAATAAAAAATACAAAATAAGGCAGGGGATATGATTTAGTGGTAGAGTGCCCCTGAGTTCAATCCCTGGTACCACCCCAAAACAAAGAACAAGTAATATTGTGAGCCCATAAACAGCTCTTCATTTTGGCATCTATCTACCTCCTAGTCTCCTAAAGGGGTGTTTGCCTGTAAAGTCCTGTGTGAAAAAGCACACTATTCAAGGCATAGTCCAGACCTTCAATTTCCCTATGGCATAGGGAATGTATGTTGACTAGAGTGACTTTTCTACAGTCTGAGAGATGGGAACACATAGGCATAGAGCAGGAGTCAAACTGCCAGGCCTGGATCTCAGCTTATGTGGGCCTCAATTTTCTCATCTGTAAAAGATAGTTCATTATAATACTACCTCGTGGAGTGTGAAGGTCACACGCTAGCTTGCTGTCTGAAGGATAGGAAGTAGGTTTATGTTGTCATCATTAGCTGTTTTAATTACTATCTAGGCACTGTTCTCCACAGTAGAGGCCTGGTGTGGAGGCAGGTCAGGAGAGGTCCTCTCCCGCAGTGATCCTCACAATGGCTGACTGTCCAGGGCAAAGAGTGAGTACTGAATGCTCCTGGCCACCAGAAAGCTCTCCCCACAGTCCTGCCCACATACTAACTGCTCAATTCCAAAATGTTCTCAGTCCTTCCCTCTCTGGCCAGGATCCCGACACCTTCTTTCCAGATCTGTTGGTTTTCTCCAGGCAGCTTGATATGCATACATATGTAGATCAATTGGGCCCCTTGGTTTCTCCAAGCCTGCTTCTTTCACATTATCGCACCCTGCCCATTGCTTTCTGTACTAAAGGACCCTCCTGGGGAGGCAGGAGAGGGGAAAGGTGGTGAATAATTACACATTTAATATTTCTATCTCTGTCTCTGTAAATAACTTTCTAAAACACATGAGTATGATCCTATGAATCTTTCTAATCTGAAGGCAATACCTAGTGTCTAGTCATTGGCATCTATTGCAGTGGCAAATTTATTTTTTTTAAATATACTATTTGCTGTCAAGTGCACTGGCAGTATGATATAATCATTACTTTATTATTATTTGTTGTTTTTAAATTACTATAGCAATCTATATTAAGAAACCTACTGAAGCCTATATTTCTCTTTTTACTGAACCATCAGAATGGATTGAAATTAATTTCAAATCATTTCTTAAAAAGAACATTCAGTGTTTCCTTGTTATTTGCTACTTGGTTGACAAAGACAAATTCTATTTTGAAATATTATGTGACATTACCTGATACAGTTTTCCTATAAAGAAAAAGAAGTACACCTATTTTTCTGTTTAATGAACTAAGATAACTGAAGGCTATGGCACACAATACATCTTGTGGCTTTTATGATATTGTCCAATTTTGCAAGATTCATAATTTACAACTGAAATGGATAAGGTAGGGATGGGCATGAATGGAAATTACTACCTGTTGGGTAGTACTGCCGAGTGTGGAGGCCTGATGGTTATGAGGTGAGAGGTTCCAGGATCTTCTCCAAGTGTGTACCACGTTGGCCCCAAAGACATGCTTACTGTACTTCCATTATTACTGAAGAGGAAAAACTCTACAAAACTCCTTGGGCTGCCAAAGCTGGCATTTGCTACCCTCGCCTCACTACCTCTTTTTAATGTCTGCTCTTCACTAAGTGGCAGGCCATATTTCTACCCCACCCCCCATCTCTTCCCTGACCCGTTGGGTTCTCATAATGGCTATGATGCTAGTTGCTTTTTAAAAATGTGTGTCCCCTTTCCAGTGCCCTGGGAAATGACTGCTCAGGGGACTTTATTTCCCAGCTCCACTTCCATCTGCATGAAGCCTAAATTAGTTCTAATCAATATTCTGTGAGCAGTGAGGTGTGTCCATTCTTGGCCAAGATGTTTAAGAAGTTGTCTTTGTGTTCTCTCTTTCCCCTTCTGCCCTTGTGAACAGAGAACTCTTAAGGATGCTAGGGCCACAGTGTGTAAGAAGTGTGGGTCGCTAAATTTCCACATGGAGAAGAGCTGTCTACTCCAAGATGCCTTCTTTATACTGTTGCATGATTAAAAAATAAACACTATTTAGGTGAAACCATTGAAACTCTGTGGTTTGACAGAAAAGCAAGCCTTACCCTAGCTTACATACTGGTCCCTACTCATTCTCATTGGACTAAACACTAATGCCCAGGGCGAAGCCAGGGGATTGTGTTACATGGGGAGCTTTCATCCCTTCTCCCTCCTGAGATAATACCGTCAAGGTTGTCCATGCTGAGCATATAGGAGCTGATCCTCTCATGACAAAGAGAAAATAGTACTGGTTAGAATCTGAGTTCCTGAATCTGAGTTCTAATAATAAGTATTAAGTTACTTAACTTCCTGAGCCAAAGTTTCCTTTCCAGAAAAATATGTGTGATGAGTATATTGTCATGTTTAAGACCTTGGGACCTGACAGCCCTAGTTTGTGCTCTGTAAAATCTTAGCAAAATTTATGATTACACGAATGGTATGCCTTTACTCCGTGTAAAAACAGAGAAACAACATGTATCCCATTTGTTTACAATAATAAATAAATAAATAAATAAATAAATAAATAAATAAATAAATAAAATCTTAGCAAATACCTTATTCTTTTCAAATCTTGGTTTTCTCATCTATAAAGCACAAATAAGAGCACTTTTCTCATTGGCTTATTGGTTCACTTACTCTTTCATTTTTGTTTTGATACTGGGGATTCATTCTTTATTAATTAATTCAAAAGTATTTAGTGAGTACTTACTCTGTGCTAGACATAATGAATACAGGGTATATAGCTGTGAACTATACTTCCCTTACAAAACTTATATTTTTGTGGGTATGGCAGGCAATAAACAATAACTAAGCCTGTGCTCAGCTAGTGTGGTGGGATGAAATGAGCTGATGCCTTTAAATTGCTTATACAGTGCCTGGTAAATGGTAAACACCCAGAAGTGGAAGCTATTACTAATATTAACTATAAACATGAAATATTCAATAATTACATCTAATAGCATCCAATAGGACTATTGTGATGATTAGATTTTTTTAAAAAGATGTTCATAAGCTATCTGTTGTTATTTACTTACTTGCTGACTGTTTTCATCAGCTTTTTCACTTCTGTGACCTGATAAGAATAATTAGAGGAGGAAGAGTTTATTTTGGGGCTCATGGTTTCAGAGGTCTTGCTCTATGGATGGCTGCCTCCATTCTTCTGGGCCAGAGGTGAGGCAGAATATCATGGTGGAAAAGTGTGGCAGAGGAGAGTAGCTCAGGACATTGCACCAGGAAGGAGAGAGAGGAAGGGAGAGAGAGAGAGAGAGAGAGAGAAAGAGAGAGAGAGAGAGAAAGAGAGAGAGAGAGAACGCTCCCCTAACCATGGACAAAATATATACCCCAAAGGCACACCCTTAGTGACCTAGATCCTTCATTCATACCCTACCTGCCTATAATTACCACCCAGTTAATACTTATCAGGGGATTAATGCACTGATTAAGTTAAGGATCTCATAACCCAATCATTTCACCTCTAAACTTTCTTGCATTGTCTCATACCTGAGCTTTCAGGGGACACCTCAGATCTAAACCATAACAGTAATTGAATCAAATATAAAGAATATAAGTGCGTCCTCTCCATTTCAGTGAGGTTGGGATATTTCTGGTTGGCATGAGCTGTCTGTATCTTTAGAACAGAGAAACAACAGTCAAAGTCATCCCACACCTTTCCAGCCCATGTCAATCTGGGTCATTTTCTGAAAATTCTTGGAAATTACTACCTGGGGTTGTGTCTGCCTTCAAGCATAATAATTTAACCTTGACAAAATTTAGTGAGAGACAGTAGGACCCCTTGAATGGCTTCTGCATCTGGCCATTGGCACAAAGGAAAGATGAGTCCCTGGACCCTGAACAGAGGATCTGACTTGTCTCTCATAGTGTCCACCTCCTGGAGAGTATCTTCAAGTCCCTGATGTGGAATCATTCTGTGCGCAGCTCTGGAGTACAACCTTCAACTTAAATGTGCATAGAGGAAGGAGACAGGTAAGAACAGGAAAAATATGTGCAAGGCACACCCTCTTGGAAATTCTTACCATGTGATTTTCCTATAAACACACAAGCAGAACACAATGTTAGCTAATAGTTTGGTTTGGATAAGTAGAGCAACCATAAAACTTATCATTCAATGTGGGACACTTGTGAGAGAGAGCAGAATTAATAATTATACCAGAATAGCAGGAGTAAATTGGGACTGTCCTAAGTGGCAAAACAGGACACGTGTCCATCCCAGGCACACATTCTTAGGAATATAGCTTTTACTGACTTTCAATACTCATATTTCTTTTGTAGAAGGATAGATTCGTGTTTATAAACATGTCTCAGAAGTAACAGTATGCTAATATATCTATACCATAGTGACAGGAATATACCAGTTATTTTGGATCCTCCCTCCTTCATGTGAAAGGACCTTGCTAGACCTTACTGGGGTTGCAAAGTTATGTAAAACATGACCCCAGGCCTCAAAGAGTTTGTAATTTAGCAAAATGTAAAGCCAACCTCAAGGCAAAATGTACTGATGCTATGAGAGAGGGGCTTTGAGCAGGACTTCAGAATGGGAGTCTGAGAAGACTACACAGAAGAAATGCCCTTGAGCTTGAGCTGGCGTCTTAGGTTTAGGTGAGGTGGAGATGGTGCAAAATGGAGAGGAAGGCTCAGGTGGCAGGAGAATAGGAACAAAGGTCAAAGACAAAGCATGATGAGTAACTCAGTGTTCTTGGATGAAGGGTATGAAGGTAAGAATAGAGGTGGAGACGTGGGTTGAGGCCAAATGGTGGAAAGCTATGAATGTTGCCACCTTGGAGTGGGGTGTCTCTTGTACCTGTGACCCGGAGGAGCAGTGAGGATAGCGCTGCAACCCTGCCAGCAAAAATCCTATGCCCAAGCAGACCACATGGCAAGGTTTGCAGGAATGTACCCTTCCTAGTGGGCTGAAGAACTAATTATTAAATCTCAGATGTGACATTGAAAGCAGGTCCTTTTTCCTTTAAATGAGTTGGTCTTTACATAGGGATGCAAAAAAGGCAGGTGGGGAAAAATATAAGAAGGTCTTTTGATGTTTGGATTGTCCAAAGACCTATGGGAAAGAAAGAGTAAATTCTAAGAGGGGAGTTAATGGTCATACTTACCACTTCTTACTACTCCAGGGCAGAGATTAGCTTAGAGTGTTGGCAGATGTGAACAGAGTATTCCCAAGAGCATCCTGCGGAAACTGAATTGTAACAGGTACAGAACTTTCATCAAGGGTCTCAGAGGGGATGGAAACGGTAGGGAGGTGGTCATGTCCTGTTGCTTTGAGCCATTTTCCAGAATGGTGTTCATGGAGACCTATCTCTTCCAGCCACGTCCAGCTGTGCATGGTCCTAATTCTTATCAAGCGGGGCCAGATGTCTTAGGTTAGTTCTTTTGGAAACAGGCTCAAAATGGTGATTTGCTTTAGAAAATTTATGGAGGCATAACTTTGAATCGACAAAAGAGAAGGAACAATGGAATTGGGCAGAGAAAGGAGTTGCTGTGCAATTGTTGCAAAGACCTCAGTGGGTCCCATGAGAACTCTGATTGGAATGGTCTGTCAGAGTTGCCCTACTTGAATAAAGGGGGCCAAGCTTTTGGACCCCACATTCTTATTCCCGTAGACTAGTTATGCATACCGAATGCACTGGAGAGGCAGTATGGTCTAGATGAAGTGGCTCTGTTCAGTTGAGGGCAGCACCAGGAGAGGCACTCCACTGAGAGCTAGCAGCTGTCACCGTGCCTGGGGGAAGAATACGGCAATCCAAAGTGGGGAATCTGGGCCAGCTACTATTGCATATGCTACACCAGTGATCCCCCAATTTAGCATGGTACATCAAAATTAGGAGGAGTGCTTGTTAAAATGCAGACTTCTCAACTCTATTCCTAGAGTCTCTAATCCATTAGGTCTGGGGCGTAGCACAAGAACTACTATTTCCAACAGTTAGCCAGACAAGTGTTTCTCTCACTCGCCTCATTGTAAGGTTTTAAGGTTTACCTGAGATTCTGATTAACCAGGTTTTTTTTTTTTTTTTTTTTTTTTTTTATTGTAAACAAATGGGATACATGTTGTTTCTCTGTTTGTACATGGCGTAAAGGCATACCATTTGTGTAATCATAAATTTACATAGAGTAATGTTGTTTGATTCATTCTGTTATTTTTTCCCTTCCCCCCACCCCTCCCACCCCTCTTTACCCTCTATACAGTACTTCCTTCCTCCATACTTGCCCCCCTCCCTAACCCTAACTCTAACCCTAACACTAACCCTTCCCTCCCCCCCATTATGTGTCATCCTCCACTTATTAGCGATATCATTCGTCCTTTTAACCAGGTCTTGATTAGAATCTGGGAAGCTTTTTTATTTCGATGAGCACCTAAGGGATTCCAACATAGGCAGGCTCTGGACCACTCTTTGAGAAACATTGAATGAGATGATGCCTATGTTCTTTATTTCCCTTTGACACAGATCTGAATTAAACCCAAAGATTGTAGTGTAGTCAAAGTGTATATGTGCATCACTCACATGTGAACATATGTGTAGCTGACATATATAATTAGAAGCTTATAGAAAAATTCATTAATGAAAAGGTAAAATTCATTTACAAAGAGAAATTTTATGGTGGTTTTTCCTATCCTTGATCATTTCTTCCAAGATGAGATTTAATTTTCCATGACAATCTTTTTATCAAATGACACACTCACAAAAACATAATTTTCCTTTGAAAAAATTCAATATACTGTTCACCTCCAGGGTCTTTTCTTTGCAGTGGAATGATTTGTATAATTTCACACCTTAGCAGCATTCTTTGAATTCTTATTGATAATTGTGCATGATTTGTTATGAGGACAAACTCACATCAATAGAAGCATTGAGCACTACAAATTATAAACACAAATAAAATGAAGCAATTGTCTGTTTTTGCTAGCTTGTCTGGCAAACACATTTTATGTACTTTGACCTTGAAACTGAAACTAGGTTTTAATCAATTATTCAGTCATTTTGAGACAGAGTTTGAATAGGCTTTCATTCAATTTATTAATTTTGAAATTATAACTTTACAATTAAATGAAAATATTTTAAAAGATCGCTGCATCTTGTTCTCTAGTTTTTAAAGTATATGACTGCTGTGGTAGGAGGTTGTTAATGCCTATTTTTAATTCAGAAACTTGCTTGTTTTCCCCTGACAGTCAATAACCTCTTGGTTTGTAACAAAGGTTTAATGAACAAACTCGGTAGAACTGTGGTATACTAAGATGAAAGGTTTGCAAAATACATCACAAGACATTTACTAGTCGGCAATATGTATTATCATTAGTAATTAAAACTACATTACCCTTGTCAAGATGAATGAAAAAATGAGCCTTATGGTGTGCTATTCTTGTATTTTATCATATTTGTGTCTCATCTGCCTATCATGCAGTGTTTCCTGGGGTCTCCCATTGCTGGTTCTGCATAGTCTGGTAGCAATATTAGCAACATGAAAGAAGATGATGAATTCACTCCTTATTTCTGCACCAGGGACCCACCATGCAAAATCCTGAAATCTGAAGTGGGTCTCCCCATTGTCATTAACGAGTATGCAAAGTTCTGCTTTCTTTTTCACTTTAGAAAAGTGTTCTAATCCCTGTTTTTACTTTTTACTTCAATTTATGATATATGAATACCTTCCTGGTTCATAAAAATTTTTCCCTGAAAAAATATTTTCCCCTGAAATTTGTTCTTTGAAATGGAGGCAAAGAATATGGTAATCATTTGTTTTCTATAACATGTTGCCTATTTATGCAATCAACACTTCAATACTCAAATACATGTGTACCTAACATGTACCAAATGCTGGGCAGCAACAGGGAGAGAAGATTAACATCAATAAGATAGCTCCTGCCTTTGGAACTGACTTTCTGATTAGAGAAACCAATGCCTAAATAAATTAATTGATATGAAATGTGTCAAATGAAGTGATATCCAATTGTGAGTCCTACAGAAGACACACATGTCACACACACACAGGACGTCACTGAAGTAGTGCATGGCATGACCATCCATGTGGTTCCAAGATGTCATAAGCAGAGGACAAAGAACCAAGAGTACATTCTGGGGGGAAGGAACTTAAAAGAGCATGACCTGTGGGTTGGGTGAGGTAGGCTGACTGGTCAAGTGTAAAGGGAACAGAGAAGACAGAGATTATGTTGTTGAATGGGAAAAGCTCCATGTTAGGGACTGATTTATATTCCCTCACCAACCCCCAGTGTGACCATATTTGGAGACAGGGCCTTTATGGAGAAAGAGTAAATGAGACCATTAAAATCAGTCAGGAGGACTAGTGTCCTTATAAGCAAAGGAAGGGACACCAGAGCACTGTGGCAAGAGAAAAGGTCATGGGAGCACACAGGAGATGGCAGCCACCTCTAAATCAAGAAAAGAGGTTTCGGAATGCAGCCCACACATCTGGCACCTTTATCTTGGAATTTCAACCTCTGGAACTATGAGAAATAAATTTCTATTAAGTTACTCATTCTGTGATATTTTGTCATGACAACTCTCACAGACTAATACAGTCTACAAGGCATGGCTTCAGGACCTGCAGTGCTACGGATAGATGGCCACTTCCCAAAGCAGTATCATGATCAGACTTGAGCTTTTGGAAGACTGCACTCTCAGCAGTGGGGAGGGCAGGAAGAAAGAAACCCAGAAACATGCAAGGAATAGCAACAGAAGGTCAGATCAAAGAGCACTGTCTCAGCAGCCACAGGGACCTGTGTTTGAGTTCAGCTCTTCCACTACCAGCTGTTTGACTTTGGGTCAATCACTTTACCCTTCTTGGCCCCCACTTCCACTCCTGTGAAATGGAGAGTTGACTTATAAGTGACTACCATGGCCTCTGTAATTGACATTAATCTCTGGAACCCTGCCATACTTTGCCCCACAATGCACACCCCATGATCCAGCCTC
This sequence comes from Sciurus vulgaris, assembly GCF_902686455.1. Lineage (NCBI taxonomy): Eukaryota > Metazoa > Chordata > Mammalia > Rodentia > Sciuridae > Sciurus > Sciurus vulgaris. The sequence goes on from NC_136463.1 coordinate 130,306,385, forward strand.
AAAGACTCAAATGGATCAAAGTGGTCAACTGACTTAGTCTGGACCAATCTCCTTCTCTCAAGATATTGGGCTGAAAAATAATCATAAAGACTGGGTTTTGGGAACTTCTATGATCTCTATGTTATCTCACCCCCCAACCCCACCAAAAAATTCACATGTTGGATACAATAGTATTAAGAGGTAGGACCTTTATGAGGTAATAAGATCAATCACACAGTCTTTGTTCTCACGGACTGAGTTAATGCCCTTATATAAGAGGCTTAATGGAGCCTACTTTCCCTTTCACCACATGAAAGCAGGAGAATGCCCACAGTGAGAAAGAAGTCACTAAATCTGGTAGTGCCTTGATTTTGATCTTGGACTTCCCAGCATCCAGAACTGTAAGAAATACAGTTCTATTGCTTATTACTTATCCTGTCTAAGGCATTTTGTTATAGCAGCTTGAATGGACGAAGACAGAAACTGAGTCACTTTATAAAAATCCTGTTTATATACCCCCAGAGTAGCCCTTGTTTGTATTCTTCCTGAGATCTGATTATTTAATTTTCCTTAGGGTCTTGAAGTTTCACCTCCATATGCTTAAATTTTTTTTTCCTTTAAGTTAGTTTGAGTCAGTCTGTTATTTATAACCAAAACTGTATCATCCAAACTGTTTCTTAATCTGATATTTGATGACTCAAAGACAACAGCATGACAAACATTTGTAATTCATCCAGGGCCAGACACATCCAATCCAGGTTGTCAGTGTGTTATAAAATTCTCAATCCTCCTATGAAATATTTCCACTCATGTGCTGATGTGTCTGAAATTCCCAGTATGGCTGTCACATGGGGAATTCCTACAGGGCTACTGTTAAGACAGTCTTGGAGTATCAGGTTCATTCCTTATTCATCTACTAGAAAACAGGTCCCAAATGAGAAGGTTCTGAGGATGGAGAAAATTAGAAAATAAACGAATCAAAAAAGACAGCAGGATGCTGAAATCTGCTGGTGGTAGTCATGGGGTCCAAATGACCCTAAATGTAGAAGGGTGCTCCAAATGGGGGAGTGGAAAGAGGCATCCACCAGTGAAGCCATCTAAAATTCACCATGGTACTATGGTCAACCTTGGGCCAGACTAGGGCCTATGTGACGTTCTGTGAAAATCTGCTTTGGGTCTTTACTGTTCTCCTTTAAAACAGCAAGCAGAGAGCACCTCTAGGAAGCCTACCTGAGCAAGTTCCTGGCAGAGCCTTAGAAAGGCAATTTGCTTTAGGTCAGACTTGAGTCTCAATCTTGTTCTACTACTTATAGATTAAGGGTTTTAGCCAAGTCACTCTACTTCCTGCACTGTAGTTCAGTTTCTTACAAGAAGACTGTGAGTAGAAATTAAATAATATGCATATGGAGAGATGTTTAGTAAATGTTCACAGTGAAAGAAAAAGACCTATCTGTGACTACCTGTTATGGTTTGGATTTTAAATATTCCCCAAAACCATGTGTTAAAAGCTTGGTGGCCAGCCTCTGGCACTTTGGGGAGTTGGTTGAACACTTGGGAGGTTGGACCTAGTTGAAGGAAGATATGTCATTGGGGGCATGACCTTGAAAGGGGATATTGAGGCCCTGACTCCTTCCTCTCTCTCATTCTTTTTGCTTCTCAACTGTCTTGAGATGAGAAGTTTCCTCTGCTATGTACTTCTGCCATGTTTTAGCATGCTACCACAGACCCACAACAACAGAACCAAGTGATTGTGGACTGACCTTTGAAACTGAGCCAAAATAAATCTTTCCTCCTTTTATCTTGGTGTTTATCTCAGGTATTTTGTCACAGCAATGGAAAGCTGACTGACTTGCTTCCAAAGTTAAATGATATTCTTCACAGGCAAAAACCCTTATCAGGATGCTATTTAATGGTTTAAAAACTGAGAAATAGTCTGTGTAGCACAGAGTTGTCAGATTTTTATGTTTTTCTCCAAACTACAGCTTCAAGAATTCATCATCTGGAAATAGGCATGATTTCTCAGAAGTCTCTTGTTCTTCTATAATATCATTTTTATAGTTCTGCCTACTGGCATTTTGCTGGTTATTTAAGCAATATTTCTCTGACTGGAAACCCAGAGCCTGTGTTAGAATCCTTCACCCTCTGTGCCTTGGAAGCAGATGGCCTACCTCTCTGTTTGGCAGCTTCTTTATGTCTCAAAACAAACTCAAGCCTTTTAACTTATGGGAAACAGATAACAAAAGTGAGAACTAAGCAAGTAAGTGCTATGAAGTTTGGTTATACAGATATTAATCATGTAATATTTTAAATCAACCAGGGAAATAGACACTCACCTTCTCATTCAAGCTGATAAAAAATGTATGCTAACATAATAGAAAAGTGTTCTGATTCTTTCCCTTGCACCTGTTAACGTAATTTCTCAAGAAAGAGAGTGGACTGCTCACAAACACCTATGAACTCATTTGAGTGGTATAGATACTTACCTTCATGTAAGGGTGGTACTGTGTGCAGTGGATAATCTTAAAACCATGTTCAGTAAGAGGTTTGGAAAAAGGGTTGTGTTAGATGGAGCTACCAGCCCCATTCTTTTGACTTACAATTTTGTATACTTTTTGGGTAATTAACAAATAATTTACTGGCAGAAGCAAGAATCTCTGATCTGTCCAGTGTGATGGCGCACTGGCCTGTTACTGCAAAAATCACCTCCGTTCAGAACACTGCCTTCAATGGAAACACTAATGGCTCTTCAGAGATGCCAAATTGCTATAATACCTGCTCTCCTCCTTTTCAAACCCTCTAGCATATCCGCAGCCATTTCCCAGGGTTTATTTGTCAATTGTGGGCAAAGATTATGTAACCTTCTTAGAATAGAGAAAAGACCTGAGTAACTCATCCCCAGTGGGGACACGTGCAGAGCTGTGATTCTGTGTCTCTGTTGAGTTAATGAAGGTCAGAGAGTCCTGTAGAAAAACTTGGGGCTCCTTTCTCAAATGATCAGAGTGTGAATCCTAACTCAGTCTTCAACTCCACTAATTCATTTTATGATCATTAGCAAACTGGTCAATCTTTCTGTCCCTCAGTCCCTTCCCCAATAAGATAGATACCTAGAAACAGGATTGCATTAAATAAAACTACCAGTCCAAACTATGGACCCTAACAAATATTTGTTTTCTCCTCAATTATAAAACCCTTAGGGTTATTCATGGTTAGGGACAGTTGCTAAGTTAGTTTTATTCCATGAAACAAGTGGCACTAACCACAATAAAACATTCTCCTTTATTGATTGGACAGAAATGAACTAAGAGACAATGAAAGCATATTTGGGGAATGCTCCTTGCCAAGTCCACTTTGATGTGTTTGTTATACAAGAGCAAAAGCAGATGGAAATGATGAAATGGCTCAGCTGGGTGCGAAAATATGAGACAGAGGCATTTTTTTTTTGACGAGTTTTTACCCAAGGAAATATTCAGCACCCTCCCCAAGATACAGAAGAGAACTTCTGCTGAAAACCTACAGATCGCAGCCCCTACCCAGACCTCAAGAGTCTTTTAGCGAAATATGACTTTGAGTTAAAAGCAAAAATGAGTTGTGAGGATCTGCTTTGGAGACCTCAGATAACACTCTTGCTTATCAATCCTTGATCAGAGAGGATGCCAGAAACACATGGGAAGGCCTGGCCCCTCTGACCTTCCCACTATAATGTTTGGAAACGAGAGGGCTCAGGGTATTTCAGGAGGAGTCTGAAAGAGAGATCAATGTGCCTAAGTTTAGTTCCACACGAATTTATCAAACCTGTCCCAAATGCCAGATGGTATGCTGGGAGCAAGAGCAGCATTAGGAACATGACAGAGACCAGAAGAACTGGCTCTCTAGAGTCAGAATGTTCCAGAACACCAACACCCTGGTAGATTCATATTTACACATTTGACTTGCACATGATGTTCCCTATATGTGTTATAAATTGGCCTAGCAACAATACAGTCATTATTCTGTTATTTTATATGCATGAGCTCACAGAGTTCTAGGCATTATACGGAATATAATCATTGTAATTTCATATTCAGTATTGCATCAGATTTGAGAACTCAGTTGCCTAATTTTAAAATAGCCCAAATTATATGACAAATCATACTGAAAAGCATGGTACATGCAGAAACTCATAATTTCAGAATTTCAGGACTGATCTGATAATTAAATGGGGTGATTCATGAAAAGTGCCTAATTCGGTGCCTGGATGGTTGTAGTCCCTTTGATTCATATTAGGCATCATCAAGATTTGATTCAAATCAAATAATGGTCACTTCACACAGACCAGAAAGACTGTGAGTATAATTAGGCAACAATCAATAAAATTATGGAATCGTCGGGTGTGAAGGGATTTTGGAATTTCACCTGATCTCATTTTGTAGCTAACCTAAGTCTGTCAGCCTTACTCATAAACCCAGTTTTCTTGCCCTGTCTAAGCATGTTCAGGATGAATCAACTTTTGATTTTACTCTTTATGAGTGCCTCAAATCAGAATTACACCTTGATTTTTTTTTTTTTTTTTTTAACAAGCTGCATGTGCTAGCCAAGGAGAGATATTTTCCCCCTAACCTCATAGTCCAACTTCAAACAGAAAGTGTCCTTATGGAAAAACTGGCCAGATGCAGGTATGTATCTCTGGGAGTTGTCCTGGTTTCTTTTTAAATTAGGCAATGAATATACCTCTTGACATGCACACACAAGATTTGTGGCAAAAACACCTTTCTTTCATGTAACTGATTTCCCTTTAATCCTCATCTTAATGTATATCATTCTTGATGCATAATCTCAAACAGGCTTTGAACTAGTGAATGCTAACTTTGAGTAATGAAGAAAGAAATGATGGTTTACTTTATAGCTGGGTTCAGGATATATGGGGTTGAGGGGCAAATGGCAGTATAACTGCTCACCTTTCACCTTGGCACAAGCAGGTGAAGTACTAAGGGGAAGTGATTGTAAGAGGTGACAATAAGTTAAAATGCAGAGGCTGCATGTTCCTGATGCATTTGCATTCGTGGGTTTGTAGGGTGTGTTTAAAATAAAAAACCATCACCAAGACAGAAAAACTGCTATAGTTATATCATAGCACACTGAGTTGCAAACCTTTTAATGAAAGACATAATTCTTGGGTTGTCTACATCATACTATATTCTCATGCAAAACACTTTAATGCCTGGTGTAAATTACTTTCGACTTTCTTAGCATGTATTACATTTTTTAATCATGGGTATTCAGTTCTATTTTCCATTTGGATTCAGGAGAGCAATATCCAAATAAAACAGGATGAGCTCCATACCTCCAGTCTCCCTTTCTCTGCTCATACTCCCTCCCCCGCATTCCTCTTTTCCTCCCCTCTGCTCTGCAACCTGACCCCTCCTCACCTCCAGAATAACTACAGTTCCTTGCACATCCTCAGTTGGAGGGTGTAATTTGGTGATGTAATTTGGTAGCTTTTCCCTGGACAAGATGTTAGACAAAGAAGTCGCCAGAAATGCTCCAGCCCACCCTGCACCAGGGCCATCTACAAAAAGACTGGGCATAGGTCCATTCTTTTCATAGCAGGGTATGGGCACAAAGAGCTGCTTATAACCATCTGCCTTCAAGGAAGACACAGCTGAAAGAATTTTTAAATATTTACATAAAATAGCCCAGGCCAGTGCCCAGAGTAGGTGCCCCATAGGCATGTGCTGCCTGCCTGATGCTGCACTGCCGGTATGGGCATCTTTCTAAAGCACCAGGAACTCCAAACAGCTTCTGGCACACCACCCCCCTTTTATTTCTCCCTCAAAGGCAGAATTAATCATTCATATAAACCCTATCACACTGTCCATATGCTTTGCCTGTGTACCTGGTGCTGGGGATCAAGCCCAGGGTCTCACGTATGCTAAGCACACACTCTACCACCGAGCTTTACCTCCAGCCCCCTAAGCTTTTTAATAGCAAGTGCCACCATGGACCATGGCTGGTGCACAAAGTTTTCCTTGACAATCTGTAAGCACATCTGGGACCCAGATTTATACATCTAAGAATCTCAGGGTTGGCATGCTCAAAGTTTGCTGAGTGAATGAATGATATATCCTATGGAAAAATATGTCAGATGTACATGCTGCCAATTTAAGTCATTTATATTTTCATCTCACAGTTTTTGGATTACGTAATGAAAGTAGGAAATACTCTGCAATGGTGATACAATCCCATAGTCTGTATTCTAGAAAACATGTAATGATAGTAAAACACTGAATGTGTTTATCCATTTTTAATTCAGGAGATTGGCAACATGGACTGCATTTGTTTTATTCTGGGGGGAAGGGGAGTGAATAATTTAGTATGTCTTCTGCAGGATTCCCCTTTTTCCCTGATGGAAAAAAAGTGCAGCTTTTACTTATTTATCTATAACCTTTGGAGGGCTCTATTTTTTCAGCTGGTTCTTCCTATCTAGGTTCAGAGTCTAAATAGGGGGTTGGTCCAAGGTTAGCTAAAGCCCTGGACGAAATGAGTGTTGGCATCTGTTCCTGTGACTATTGATTCTGGGGCTGTGCCAGGTCTCTGGGGATTGGAAAGATTCCCTATCTGAGGCTACTTGGCTACAAAAACCCTTCCTCCAGCCCTTGCCAACTAAAACACAGTGGGAGCAAATGTTGTGTGGCAACCGGGTATAAACACAACAGTTGGAATGCTTCAGAAAGAAGTTTGGATTTCCTGGTTAAGTGTATTCAATGTTAAAACAACAATAACAGTGTTAAAAACACATTTGGGGATTGTTAGAATGCCTTACCCACTGATTCTCATTATTACTCTTAGAGGCTTATTGGATGCACCAATGTCTCTGAGAAATATTTCCTTAGAGGCTACATCCACACGGGCAAGATAAGGTGAAGAAGTGAATTAAAATAGCACCCCCCCCAAATAAGGCAAATATAATGTTTGCTCAACCAATGGCTTACCTTTGAGAATGTGAACTAATGAAAGAACAGAGGCTTGGTTTCCACTTTTTACTGTAACCCTTATAAACTCTGAGAGTTCAGGTAAATCGTGTTTCTGAATCTTAGTTTCCTAATCTGTAAAGTGGGTAGGTCACTCATAGAAATCTCTGGTATTCCTTCTAATACTGAAGCTTGGTGTGTTTGCTGTCATCTGAAATTCACCTGATGTCCCCAGCCTAGCATGCTTGTGCTTAAGTACAGGATAGAGACTCCTCTTAATTTTTAAATCATGGCTTTTGATATTGGCACGAGGACAGAAGACCTCATGAAATTCTCACTGAGGAACTACCCAGCGAAGCAGGCCCTGTTGGGGGTTGAACTGCACCCACTCCCCCCACACCCCTGCCAAGAAGAGATATGTCAAAATCCTAGCCCCAGTTCTGAGGAATGTAACCTTATTTGGAAATAGCGTTTTTGCAGACTTAAGCAAGTTAAGATAGTCATCAGGGTGGACTCTATTCCAGTATGACTGATGTCCTTTTATAAGCAGAAATTTAGGCAGACAGATGTAGGGGAGACATGTGGAGACACAATGAGAAGGCTATGTGAGACGGAGTCAGAGATTACACTACCACAGGCCAAGGAGTGTCCAGGACTAACGGAACTGGGAAAAGCAAGAAAAAAATCCTTCCCCTCAGATGTTGGAGGGTCCTGTTGACATTAATCTCAGACTGCTAGCCTCTAGGACTAGGAGACAATAAACCTCTGTTGCTCTAAGCCACCCAGTTGTGGTGTTTTGTTACAAGAGCCCTAGGAAACTAATACAGGATCTTACCTCAAATCTCCTCAGCCCTGATTCCACCTGGCTTCTCTGCAAGACAGATGGGTGTTTTGCCCAGGGTGTGTGTTACTTGACATTTTCCAGATGAAAGAGTGGAAAAGAGACAAGAAGAGAAAGAACAAAATTGAAGGGTATTTATGAACATGGAGAAGGCTGGGACCAGACTGATAGTTTTGCAAAGGTACAGCTTCCTATTAGCAGATAAGGTACTTTTGCTCCAGTTATACAGAGGTATTGCTCTAAGCCCCCTAATGTTCTGTAGTCCAGCTGATTGCTCCTGCAACCTGATGGCCCTGCCTCTCCCCTGAGACCCCTCTAAAGTCTCCCCCAGGTTCTGGGAAAAAAGGATTGAGATGAGTTGTTACTATACAGTTGAGCTACTACTTCATCTAAAATGCCTTCTGGCTTTCTGGTTCATTTTCTAGAAACCCACGCTAATACCCTAAGTAGGACAGAAAGGAGGAAAGAGGTTCCAGGGAAGAAAAGCAGGGAAGGACCAATGTTCACCAAGACAGCAGAGGTGAGACAGTCCTGACTAACAGATGCAGGGTCAAGTGACTTCCTGTTGGTGCTACCCACAGAGACTCAGGTGAACTGAGAAACTGTGGGTGGAGGAAACTCTCCTGTCAGTTAGTCCAGTCAGCAATGGGATGGGTGGAGGAAGCACCAATAACAGTAGTACCCGTTTTACCTTTCTTTATGCCTCTTCTCAATCCTTACAAGACATCTAAAAAGTATGCGTCATTATTTACAAGTGAGGAATCTGAAATGTAGAGAAGTTCAATAATTTTTGTAAAAGCCTATACCTAGTAAAGAATAGAATTAGAATTCAAACCCAGCTGCATTTACCTCCAGCACCTCACTTAGAGCTGCTAGTCCTTCAGCCTCTGAAGGGAGGTTGTTCAGCTCTGTGCCACTCTGTGCTGTCATCAGTCTGAATCTCCAGTCAAATAAAATCTTTTGATCAAGTCAAGATGACTCATCTATAAACAAAACCAGATAATAATGGACACTAATGAGGTATCTTCCATGTTGTCAAAGACCTTTGTCCAAGCCACATCATTTAATTCCAGACTGTCCATTTGCAAGTAGAACATAGGATATTACGATGTTCAGCATTTTCAGGATTTCTGTATCGTAAGCAGGAACTCCTGTTCTCTACTGTCAAACAGTGATCTTAAGAGATTAGATACTATTCTTACTCTAACCCTACCCTTATATCTATTGGATATAAAGGAGCATTCTCCAGATATATTTCAGATTTATGGATAACATAAATCCAATTATTTTTAAATAAGATTTGCCTTGATCATCTGGCCATTTCCGAAGCATTCTTAACTCTTTATCTATGTTTGCTCTGTCAATCCTGTTTGGTAAACATCACCGAAGCATGCTTTCAAACACGCTGCCTTTTAGAAATCAATGTAAATGTAATTCTACCAACATCAACTAAGATAATAAGATCTGAAAGGTCATAATGGTACCAGACATGCTATGAATAATAGCTGTAAATGTGACTCAATGATTGATTCAACCAATGACAATGAGGGTCCTGGGGAAAATGAGCTATTTAATTTTCTCATAGACCCTCGTATGCTCTAAAGAACCTTTATTTTTGGTATTGGCTTTCGGGCTCATTGTATTATCACTACATGTGTTATCGGAGCTTGTAGAAGAAAAAGAAACTGTAAAAGTAGCACTTGGTTTTATCATTGTGCCCATGGTAGTCCCACTCCTCAATGTTAAAGACCCTAAATCATGAACCTGCATGTTTCATCTGTTACTTTTAAACACTACTGTATGGCTTTCCTGGGCCTTCCATAACAAAGCACTGCAAACTTAGTGCAATGGTAATTTATTTTCTCATAGTTTTAGAACTCCCAAGCCCAAAGCCAATGTGTTGGCAGGTTTCTAAGGCCTCTGAGAGAAAATCTGTCCCATGCCTCTCCTCTAGTTTCTGGTGGCTACAGTTTTCCCTTTGCTTGTCCATTGTCACTGCCATACTCTGTTTTCACATGGCTTTTTTCCTATGTCTCTGTAACTTGACCGTTTCCTTGTAAAGACACTAGTTATATTGGATCTGGGGCCCACAGTACACCAGCACAGACTTACCTTAGCTAATTAGATGTGTGATGACCCTGTTTCCAATAAGGTCACATCCTGAGATGCTGGAAGTTAGGACTTCAACATATATATCGTTTTTGGAGGGGAACACAATTCAAACTCTAACAACATCCAAGTAGATAAACATTAGAGTTCATGTCACTATAGCTGTTAGTCTATAAGTCAGACAAAACTATAATACACATTATGTACACATTGTGAAATCTTGGTTATAAGTAGAAAATTTGCCTGTTTTTTTTTTTTTTTTTTACTTTATAAGTTTTATATAGTTAAAAAATGAATACGTATAATGTATATAAGGTCCTGTCCCACATAACAATGTTACAGTCAACAACAGATCCATATATGACAGTGGTCCTATAAGATTATGTCACCTAGTGACATCATAACCATCTTAGATTGTGTAAGGGCCCTCTTTGATGTTCACACAGTGATGATGTTGCCTAACAAGGTATTTCTTATATTCCTGTCATTAAGCCATGCCTGATTGTATGAGGTAGAAGGAATAATAATATGATTATCAGTGTACCTGTCACCAGCTTAAGAAATGGGACATGGCTAATAAAATTAAAGTCCCCCTAGGTCTCCCTAATCCTGCCCTCCTCTATCCTTGATAAGTAAGACAGACTAGGTCCCTGTCCTTGAGGAGTTTATGTTTCAAATGAGGGAGACAGGCTATAACCAATGACAACAACAATAACAGAGAGAGGAAAAGCTGTGCTCTATAGTTGCAACAGAAAATAACTGGAAGTCTACTTTGGACTAGAAGGTCAGAGAGGGCTTCTTTGAGTGGTCACACTTGGGCTGTCACCCAAATGAAAAGAGGGAGTCTGCCAGGCCACATAAAGATGCAGAGGAGCAACATTCTGGGCTAAGAGATGAGAAAGTTCAAAGGCCCTCAGGCAAGACAAGCATGGCCAGTATTAGATGAGGTAGATTCTCAGTTAAGATCAGGCTGTAAGGGTCTGGGGTTGTGGTTCAGTAGTAGAGCACTTGCCTAGCATATATGAGGCACTGGGTTCAATTCTCAGCACCACATAAAAATAAAATAATAAAATAAAGGTCTATTAATATCTGAAAAAAATTAGAAAAGAACGGGCTTTAAAAACTTGAAGAAGTGTTATTTTGTTCTATGAGATGTTATTGGAGTGTTTTCAGCAGGAAGTTGCATGACCTGATTACATTTCAAAAAGAAAACTGTGATATTCAAACTAGGAAACCAATGAATGTTGGTAATTATATATAAACCAAGTATGATACAAAAGACTAGTTTTTCCAAATGAATCTTTTATAGGAAACACAAGTCTATCCCTTCCTCCCTGAACAACATGAACAGCAGATATATACATAGTTCTCCTTGGAAAATAAAATTCAATGTCTCTATTATTATTTTTGACACACATATTGGTGTGTGTGTTTCAGGCAGGGCAAAAGTGGTTTTATATATATCTCTTAATATGATAACCTGATCTCAAATTGAACATCATAGGTTTATTTACAATGCAGATAAGAATTTCAACCTAATTTCATTAATCTAAATTTAATAAATAAGTTTTTCAAATATTTTGACACTACAAAAAACAGAAAAGAAAACCGTGGCTGCCATATCAGGGATGGAGGTGAAGCAGAAGAGAAACAGGAGACTCTCAGGACTAGATGGTTAGAAGTGGAGATGGGCACAGCACAAATTTGAGGTGTACTCTGGAGGGGTGCCTACAGGACTTATGGAAACACTGGATGGCAGGTATAGAGAAAGAAAAGGTGAGGCCAGTACTTGTGGTTTGAGCAAATGAACAAATTATAGTAAAATGAAATGGAAAATATTTACAGTAGAGCAAATTTGGGGTAATGTGTGAATCACAGTTTTTCTTTTCCTAATGCCAATATGACAATCATGTGAAGATTTTAAAACAGTTTGCTATGTAAGTCTTTTCTCTTTGTTTTAAAAAAAATGGTCCTATTCCTTATACAAAGAGTCAAGTTTATGTGAGTCAAGACACCTCTATTTGGTGAATTTCCTCAGCCGTTTCCTTGTGGCTTTCTTCCCCTTTGCTTCCTGCTTGCTCAACACTCAATCATTCACCACATATTTTAGTACTAGCTATGTGGGTGAGCACAGTGCTGGCAACTCACATTCTTCAGTCATAAGTGTGAATGTTTGTACAATAGAATGAATGAATATATTGCTCAGGTTCTCTTGAGGAATATATAGTCTAGTTCAGGAGATAATAAATATACTTTAATAACTAAAATACAACATAGAAGGTGGTGAGTTGAACAAGAAAGGTACTAATAAAGGATTGTGGGAACAGAGGAAGCTAAGCGATTCAGGAGAGACTTCACCACAAATGGGCTACATTTACCTAATAGAATATTGCTCAGTCATGGGAATGAAGAAAATAAAACTATATGCAATGATATGGATAAATTCCACAAACACAATTTTGAACAAAATAAATCATACAAAAGAATGGGCACTGTGTGATTTCATTTATGGGAAGTTCCAGAATGGTAAAATCAAACTATGATGGTAGACATCAGCAAAGTGGTTACTCTGTTAGAGGAAGATGAGTGGAATTCTAAAGTTTTTGGTATATTTTGGTTTGGGGGGCTTTGTTTGTATTGGTATGTTAACTTTTAAAATAGGTAAAAATTCACCTACTTGTACACTTGTGATTTGTATACCTTCTTAATGTGTACTATGTCAAGAACTGTGAAGACACTGCAATTTCCCCACTTGCAAGCCTGCCAGTTAGGGATGCTGGTGGAAGACAAGATATTTCTATAGCAGAGGCCAAAACATGTATCACTCACAGCATGGCAAGCAATATGCACTTTGAGTTTGCTCCAGTTCCCTTTAGTCCCCACCCCCAAAGTTGACCAGAAGAGGCTTAGATGGAGGCTGAGCCTCCAAACAGTGGGGTTGCTTATGTGGAGGGCCTCCAGCTTGGAGAACCCAAATTCTTCAAAACGGGATGTAAGCAAACCGCTCCTGCTTTGCTCTGGAGAGAGACAATATCTTTGTTATGTTATATAGTAAACAAAGCTGTCCTCTGCTGGGGGCTTTTGGTGTCATCTATCTTCTGAAACTGCTCTCTATTCAAACATCCTGGAAAAGATAATCTAGATAATCTAGAACAAAAGTTGCCAGTGCCTCTCTGCTCACAAGACACACAGAAATGTGAGAGACAGGTGGAGAATCATCACACAAGAGAAGCTTTAAGAAAATGCTTATGTTTTAGAACCTGTGGCATTTGAGCTGGGACTTTGGGGACATGATCAGAAAATGGGGAAATGATTTTCATGCAAAGAACAGTGGGCAATGGAATTTGAGTACAGCATGGGGGTTTCCCTACATGAAAGGTCTTTTGACATAAGGAGATGGGTAAAATGAAATTCAAATTGCCAATTTTATTGACTTTTTTACTGCTCAGATAAAGGTTTATAGAAGGGAAGAAAATCACATTAAAGATTGAAACAAGATTTTAAGAAATCATCTGTGGATCTCATTTATTCTTTTCCCCACTACCCCAACTGTGCAAGATTTTGGATTATTTAGAGTTGAGATTTTGAAAATGTTTCCATAATAATGTGTGCACAGTTCGGTAGATTTTATTTTGAAGATAAACTAAGAAATATAGAAAATAGTAAACGCAAATGCCTTTAAAAGTTGTTTTTTATTTCTGTAATTGAAAATTTTAAACCAAAATTATATTGGCCCTAATTAACTTTACTTTGAAAGACAGATCTCTAAATTTCCCTTGTCTTATTTAGAATCAATCTAGATGACCCAATAGCATTTAACAGAAATGTGATCAACTTAATGTTAACATCTTCTTAATATTTTTCTCTCTGAAACATCCATTTTTATGCTACCTAGGTGAGAGTGTGGAAGTGAATATTAAAATCCCATAACCATATTTAGGTGCTGATGCTGCGTTTTCACATTTTATGGTCTATCTTGAGCTGTTTGATTGAACGGCAGTCTGCTGCTTAATCAAGAGCCATGTGTTATTCTATATAAGTGTACTGTATTATAAAAGTGAATGTAAAATTAATTTCAGGATATATATGTTTAATTACACAGCTTCGTGTTACACAGCTGAATCAAATTGTCCATTGCCTCTTAATAGCTTAGAAAAGTTTGGAATTAATTTAAGCAATGAAGCCTGAAATATTTTTAAAAGAGGCTTTTCTCAGATCATAACTCAGTTCTTGAAAGTTAGGTCTTTTGTGGTTTTGCAATTTAGCCCCTCAGGTGGGGATGTCAAGAGATATTCCATTTATCGAATGTTTTGCTGTATGCCAAGCAAAAGGATAGGTGGTTCACATATACCACCTCATTTTAAAGCTTAACAGAATTCCATGAGGTGAGTGTAATTATTCCCATTTTATGAATGAATAAACGAGTCAAGAATAAATTACTTGAGACCACACTGTTAGGTGATCAAACCAAGACTTGCATCCATAGCTTTCCGACTCCATACTAAAATTATTTTTAAAAATAAGGCTTGTGCATGGGTAGAATGGAAGGATGAATAAGGACCATTATGTTAGCAGTGGTGACATTCAAAGTAATCCTTAAATCGTCATTTTTCCTTTCTGTATTTTGTGGATTTTGGATAATGTGTAAAGGTATATATTTATTTAAATGTAGTATAGGAGTTAAAATGACTTTGAGAAGTCATGAAGGAAAATGCTATCAATGACAAGGGCTCTGGTGAGATATCTACATAAAATCTCTTGACAAAAGAAGTTTGAACCTCACAATCTTCTGACAGTCAGAGTTATAAGGCTATTGCTGAGGACCCAATGGTCATGGGCTGATAGAGAACTCAAAGGTCAAGTTTGGTTCAAAAGATAACCAGGTGAGGGATTCACTCCACAATGAAGAGGTCTAGTGGTCAGACCTCAACTGGCTTAATTATTGCTAGATCATGTAAACAATTATGATCTCTACCTCCACACCAATACCACTTAAAAAATTACTCTAGTAGCTTATAATCATCAGAGTCATTGCACTAATTTCTCTATTAAAGGATGGTCTTAGGATTTCCTTAGTAAGTAGTCCTATACTTTTTATGTATCCTTGATCGAGATTGAGCTAATCATTTCCCCCTTAAATGTATCATTCCCCTTAATATTTCTGAAACTACACTTAATTGTTCACTGAAGGCATGGAGGGAGAAGGATCAGGAGGGTGTAGGAGATGCTGTCCTATGTCACTCATGTTCCCCCTATGAATCAAGGTATCGTTCTCCTAGCTGCCTGGAGTGTTGTCTACTGGAAGCTACAGACCTGCTGAGGATTTGTCCTTGGCTAAACAAGCTGCCTTGTGTTGGGTAATATGGCCTCTTCAGGGAAAGCCCATGTCTACTGGCTGAATGATAAGTAGGTATGGAGTACAGTCCTCTTACCTCAGTTTGGGGGAAATCTCTGAAAAGCCATTTCTGCTCCAGGCATGCCCTGGAGGATCTCATGAGACTTCTGTTGCAATCCCAACGGAATTCCTCTGCACTTTCTACCCAGTCTTCTGCCTCTCACTCCCTTACAGATGTTGCTTCTTACTGCAAACATCCATGATTCTTCTGTATGTCACTCTCTGTTTCAGAGTCTTTTCTCTGAGGAACCTGACCTAAGGCTTGCCTGAGATTTCCTGTGGCTTCTACTCCATCCTTCTCTCACTGGTGAGCTACAGAAACAAGAGTATAGAAAGGCAAATTATTTCGCAATCACCGTATGAAGCAGATTCCCAGATGGATTTCCCTTCTTAAAGGGTAAATGGCAAGTTTGCTTACCAGGGTCCTATAAGTCTATTCTCCAAGTCCTAAAGTCAAGAACTATACTATTTGTTAGTCTCACTGTCAATAGTCTCCTTAGAGTGTGAATAAAATGAGCACTGGTCTAAACCCAAGCTCAAAGGTGACTGATCTGCTGGACTTCAGAGATCATGGGTCACATTGACAGGTCAGAGCCAATAGTTTTCTGTGGTCACAGCAGAACTTCAGTAGCAGTGGTGAAACAGGTCTCTGGTTTATGATGAAGCAAAGACACCACTTCATGGGTGGCTTTGGCATTCCAATACTTGTCTTTTGGGCTGGTCTCTACCATCAGTTACATAAAAGAAATCATAGAATTGAAATAGACCCTGCCTGCTCTGGATTTGGGTGAATGGGTAACACAGCAACTTATCTTGGATTTGCAAACAATGCTCACAGAAACCCACAAAATCAGAAGAACGAGATGGCTCAGAGGCCACGCCAAGGAAATAGGTTATCTCTTTGCAACAACTACGAAAAATATACTGAAATAGATTACAGTGAGACACCTTGGTCAATGAAGACTTTGGGATTTAATCACTCTTATATGAGGAATGTTTTGTATGACATCAGAGTGAGTTGTTTTCCCCAGTAAACAATGATGTTTATACATTTCATAGACCACCCCCCCCCCAGAACTTTCTCCAGATAGGATCTGCTAACTGCTATCCACAAAAACAAATGATTGATTGACGTAAATGGAAAAAATACTCCAGTAGAAACATCTTTAAATGTCCTTGTGAGTGGTGACTCCTTTCCTGCTAAACTTGTTTCTCTACTTCTTAGATATAATTTTCTCTTATGAGCATTCAAAAAGTATTTACAGTATGAAATAATTTCACTGGACCAGTAAATTGATTTCATTTAATGGGGTAAACTTTGCAGAGAATTCTTTGGGTTAGGCAGGATGTAGCGCTACTCAAAATCAAACCATCAAAAAGCTTTTTAGTGATCTAAATAGTAACCCTCTTCATTAACATTAATTTTTTGGCCAAAATAGAAATAAAATACAAAACTCACCAGGACTTCCTCTTGCCTTGACAACTAGAACCTCAGGCCAACTTTAATACTAAATCACAGTGACAATATTAGCTTAGATTTTCTAATAAAATTCTTCTTCCTTTCCCACCTCATCTTCACCCTATCTCCACAACATACAATAACTATATAATTTGAGAAGTAGTTTTAAGAGTTTATCCTGGGTAAAAGCCAAGAAACATTCTGGAAACTGCATCTATTTTTATCTAGTTGGTCAAATATTTTAAGCCCGCTGTGGAGAAGGCAATTAAACCACAAGCCTTTAGTAAGTGGGCAACAAGAGTAAGAAAGATGTTCTAGTTTAACATTTCTCCAAAGATCAAGAATTTGCTAATGTGTGGCTGAATGTGGATTATATATCCATTGTAGAAAGGAAAACAGTCTCTTCAGTATGGAATCTATTTTCCAAAACTGAGCAGATCTGTACCTCAGACAGTTCCATCCAATAAATTGTGTCCTAAATCTTTTTTGAACTGCTGAGCTTAAATCAAATTTAGAATATAAAAGGTTTTATTTTATATAACTTATATTCAAGACTTCTATTGAGTCTTCAACATGATTTGCTGCAATGTATGTGTTTTTGGTGTGAGTCCAATTGCTTAACCTGTCTATGGTTTTAGTGATAAAAGTTCATATTGAGAGCTCTCAGGCTACTTGTCAATGTTCCCCATGTCTTTAATATATTCCGATAAGATGAACTGAACCTTTATAAAAACTGACATTAATTGATGATTCCCTATATCAATACCTCTCTCAATTTAAAAGTGTATTTCCATATTCTTCGTATGTTAGAATCTGAGATAATGGAATGTATATGTCAAGATAACATCGGCACTGATGTGGTAAAAATATAGCTCTAGAGCCCCAGTGATTTAACACAATAAAGGGCTATTTCTTACTCATGCTAGTCCCAGTGTGAGTTGGAACTAATTCATCAGGGTACATGCCCTCTATGCTATGATACAAAGATCCACAGAAGATTCTTTGTGTTTTCTAGCTCCACCATCTCAAAACCCCTCCCTCTTTGTATCACGGCAGGAGGAAGGAGGGTCAGAGTTGCACACTGACTCATGAATACCTCAACTCTTGAGAGACTCCTGCTCATGGACTATTTATTGCTCAGACCCAATCATTAGGAGCATGCGGATTCTCAGTAAGCAGCAAAGGCCTCTCTGTTCAAGACAATGTTCAGCGTTCCGAAGGCATATGAAAAGTTGTTGGCTCTGATACAGTGAAAATGAAGTTTATATCAAAGTCACTGCTTTTAGATAATGTCTTAGTAATATTTTATCTGAATGTATACACAAAATCCGTGCTTACAATTATACATTTAATAGCAGAGCACAGTTTTGTTTCACAAAATAACTCTCTCTACTTTATTGTTATAAGTGATGCTTGTGACATGGATATTGAGATCAGTTTTTGGTAAAGTCGTTGTTTTATTATTTAGATGGTAAAGGTCAATGACCTTCCCCATGTAGGCAGGAGGTAGGATTTTGCTTGAATAAGACTACTAAGAGTGCCAGGTCCCAGAACGATAGCAATCTGCTAAGGAACAAGCAAATCTTTGCCCTCCAAAAGAAAACTAGAGGTATTGTTCAGAGAGACAATAGTAAGGGAATGTTTTTCTCAATGTCCCTGTTAATGAGACTGTTAAGAGAACTTCTCCTCTATATTGGAAAAAAGGATAACAATAGGCAGAATAAGGAAATGGTAGCCAGGATTCCAGGCAAGGGGCTATTAGGGGTCACCAGTCCTTTAGAACAAGAACATAAGACTGGGAAGGAGAACAGGCATGGAACCGGGGACCTTGTCCACTACCTCAGTTTTTTGAATAAGATCTTTGAGTTCCTGGGAGGACCAAAGGCTTGGCTTACCTTTGGGCCAACTTTTAGAAAGGAAGCAGAAAATCTTTTTAGTTTATATGTGGAGAATAGACTAAAAGAAGTGAGAAGATTCAAATCGAGGGTTGCTTTTGGAGACAAAGGCTGGGCTGAAATCATTGACTAAGACTATAATGTTTGATATGTGTAGGGGATGGGGTGAATGGGAGATGAGGTTGGGAGGTGGACAATAGCCAGATGACAGACAGATTTGCTTCCAAAGTCAATGTAGGGTCATTGCAAGATTCATATCAAAATTAGAACCAACAGCTGGGAAGCTAATGCAGTAATGCAGTCTAGAGATGATGATTTTATGAACTCTGACAGTGGTGAAGATAGAGATCAAATACTTGGCAATGGACTCCACAGGACTTGTCAAAGTATTGATGGTGGGAATGAGAAAGTTATAAGTGAATTGGGACGACTTCCAGGTTTCAGGCTTGGGAAATGGGTGATGATGAGGCCATATTCACTGGAAGAGAAGCAGGCTGAGTGTTGAGAAGACAATGGGACAGCTCTGTGCCTGGTGAATCTGTACTGGAACAGAATGAATATTCAATAATATTTCTTTGAATATGTGCATTTCTTACTTGTTTGGGTCAGTTTTTCAACACTGTGACCAAAAGATGTGACAAGAACAATTTAGAGGAGGAAACATTTATTTGGGGCTCAGTTTCAGAGGTCTCAGTCCACAGATAGCTGACTCCATTGCTCTGGGTCTGAGGTGAGGCAGAACAACATGGCGGGAGTGCATAGTGGAGGAAAGCAGCTCAGGACTTGGCAATTGGAAAGCAGTTAGAGTTCTGATCACCAAGGACAAAATTTATACCTAAAGGCACACCCCCAGTGATCTACCTCCTTCAGGCACACCATACTGCCTACAGTCACCACTCAGTTAATCCATTCAAGTGGATTAATGCACCGATTAGGTTAAGGCTCTCATAATCCAATCATTTTACCTCGAAACTTTCTAGTATTGTACCACACATGAGCTTTTGGGAGACACCCCATGTCTAAACCATAACATTACTCCTTCAAAAAGAAGAGAAATGACCACTTTCCAATATCTGAGACATAAAAAATGTGCAGCGATTTTCTGAATACTATCATGTATCAATTAGAAATTTAAATAATAAAGATTCAATGCTCATGTGAAGTTGTACTCTACTAGAATTCTTTATTATTCAGATCCTGATGCTATGTCCTGAACATTGGGTTAGATTCCTGGTTTTACCTGCTTCAATTATAGCTGAATTTGCTACATTCACTCGATTCTGAGCCGACATCAGCATCCACAAGTTTGGTTCGCATCCACAATACCCAATGAGCAGGTCTCCTAGGAAGGCTCAATCAGCCCCTCTTTGACCCCATCCAAGATTCTGCAACCCTGATGATCATCTGGTTCACTTGCTCCAGCCACAATCCAGACATTGCCTCTGGGCATGGGTAGGCAATCACTTTCTGAGGTTGCAAATTATTCCTAATGAGGTAATGCTCATCAAGTGACTCTCAAAATACATTATTGTTCTCCTCCCGAAAACTTCATACCAAATCAATTGTTCGGTATGTGAAAAATAGTGTTTGTTGAATGAGAGCTTGGATGATAAACATCAAATGGAGGCCATTTAAAAAATAAAACTCATTACTCTATCAATGCACCTTAAGCTTACACATTTGTGATTTTTGAATAGCCCCCATGTTAATGTAAATATGCTATCTATAGTGAAGAACATAAATGTGATGGTGAGCACAATTTTCACTATCAACTGAGTGGAAATAGTCAAACTCATCACATATTTCTAACCTGAGAATTCAACATATACTTTTGAAAGAAGCAATGATAGCCAGGGAAGCCCATCTGTGACACAACTTCCCAACACTAACATGATCATGATTCTTTTCTCAGACATGAAAAATGCAGCAGAAAAAGGAATAACACATTTTTAATTAGAAACATTCAGAATTACTCTTAATTTAATTCAGCTGCCCAACAGCCATGATTAGATTTGCATCATGATGTATCTTCAATACTATCTATTTTCATAAATGTAAACTTTCCCAAATATTGTTCTGATGGATCCTGATGTTTTAAAATATATCCTATTGTCCTTTTCTGTGCAGTAGACCAAGCACGGAGTGTTCACTCCTATATCATTGTCACCATACTATCAGACCAGATGGCTACTTCATCACAGAATCAAGAATTAAGAAAAATTTATGTTCTTTCTTGCTCTAGAATGTGAAAATAGAAAGCGTTTGCTGCTCATGCACTAGGAAGAGCAGCTCACCCAGCAGAAAGAGCCGGGTTGGAGGGCGTTTGGTGCTATAGATGCATCGTCATCAGGAACTGGATTTTATTCTATGGAGACCTGAACTCTCGGGTCACAGAGAAAATTGTCAAAGCACATGAGTTGCTGCTTCACCCCCTAACCAAATTAAGCCTGGAGGACCTCTTTGTTAAGGAAAATAAGTTGCAATAAAACAGTTCTAAAATGGGAAAGATTATATCTGAACTCTCCATTGTTTCATAGTCAAGGATTTCTCCCTTCATAGGGGAAAAAAAAAATGCACGAATGCAGGTTTAATATTCAGAGCAGTTGTTTTTGTGTCTGTGAACATTAAATGTTAGAAACGGAAGAGCTATTTATCCTCAGCCTACTGAAGAGAACAAGGGAAATTTCTCTTTATTGGTCTATAAATAAGCAAAGTCTGAACACACCCTTTATTGGGAGAAGAGCCCAGGCAACTCATTATACATACCAACTGGTTCTCAGTGTCCCTTTATCTGATATTGCCATAAGCATGCAGATGGAGGCATAGATGAAAGATTGTCCTCTCAAACTATCAAAAGCATTTAACCCCGGGATCAACGACTATCCCCTAGGTGACAGAAAAATGCTTATAAAATCATAAACACTTCTGATTAACAGGTGTTATTGTTGAGAGAAAGTTAAGTGCAATATCATTTAACGCAAGCTCTGAAGTGACAGATCCAATGATCACTGGTCTTTGTGTTGTAAAATCACTTATCAACAAAGTCATGTGGGGCATTTGGCTTTGTCTATATAGTACCAAAAAATACTGGCTAGTTCAGTAAAAAAAAAAAAAAAAAAAAAAAAAAAAGAGAGAGAAAACATAAAATACAAACCTTTCCCAAAATAAGAGTAAAGATACCTGTTCAAATTCTGCAGATCAAAGACCTGGTTGCATTAATTTTTATATATCAATTATTTGTGGTTGTGAACATGTAGAAAAGCCATTGGAAATGTGTCAATTATATGGTCAATATAATCTGTCCTTACTGTTTGAATCTGTTTAATTTGTTCATGTGTATTAGTTTTTTTCAGATTACATAGCCCACAAAACAGATAGACTAGGGGAATTTAGTTGTGAAGGCAAAATTAAAAGACCATCAGTGTGAAAAGTGAGAACAGACAAAAAGCTTAACAAAGTGGAAAGAACAACAGGCAGCCAGCAATAATTGTGTTCCTTTTCCAAGAAAGGAACTCTATCTGCCTTCTCCCTGTGCGTGATTTGAGTCCTATACTCATATTAATGATGATACCTCTTCCATCAATATCTTGGATTATTACCAGTGTCTGGGAGAAATTTTATTGGCTGCTGCAGTTCATTGAGAATTAATTGATATGACACACTTACTCTACATGAACTTGGAAAAAAGTCTATCGAGTGAGTGATTTAATTCATTTTATGTTAATTATAAATTATGCCAGGAAACATGATTATGGATGGACTTGTTTCCACCTCTCAGTTTGCATGTGTGAGCAGTTTGTACTTCCAACATGCAGGATGCCCTGACTTTGACTGACGGACTAACACCTTAGGAAAGGCATTAATTTGGCATTCTCACTAATATTCACAATGTGGCATGTTCTTAAACAAATTAAGCCAGGAGGAGGCAGCAAAATGGCCCACTTATCTTTATTTGTAATTTAACCAACATTATGAGAGACAACCTCCACATTGGGCAATTTAAAATTTTTACTCACACGCTGTATATATTTAAATAATCTCCTAAGTGTTTCATAAAACTGAAAAGGAAGAGGGTGGGGGTGGAACTGCTGCCAAATCAAACAGAAAATGAAAGATTATTTCAGAGAGAGAATGTAAAGAGTTGCGGGTGCACATTAAGGCGGCATCCTGAAAAACTCCTATTTTCATTTCCTGTGCAATCCTGCCGATGAGTAGATTCCCCTCGGTTTTCTCCCTCTCAGCGAACACAGGCTTGTACTTTTATTAAAAGAAGTCCATCAGGATAGGAGTCGTTGTTATGCAGAAGCGGTAACTCACATAATGGGGGATGGCATTTCTTTCCACTCGTGCTGGTCCGCTGGTTCTAATAGCAACCTGGAGCTCAATTTCCTCCTCAAGAACATTGCATTTCATGTGGAATGTCAATTATTAAAATGCAGTGTCCCGTGTCTTACTTCTCACTAGATGAATTCATTTGCAAAACTTGCTAATTTATGCAAATGATCCTTAACCTGTAACTGCCTGGAATCTATTTCACTGCTCTGAGCTTTTGGCAGCTTGGAGCTTAGATGCAGGAAGGAAATCCATTAATGCCGAATTTGTCAGTTCTGTCATCATTATATTGGTTATTGAGTTGTTAAAAAAAAAAAAAAAAAAAAAAACCAAAACACCACCACCAACAACAGATAAAAATGTGTTATTAAGTGGAAGCCAGTTGTCAGCCAGAGCTGAAAAATCTGGAGATTAAATTAAAGATAAACCAGAATGAAAGGATCTGATACCTGCATCTCCTGACACTCCTGAGTAATGTTAGAAGCTAATGACCTCTTTTCTGGAAGAAACTAACTGGTTAATAACCCAAGGAGTGTCTATCAGCTACTGACTAAGACAGATACAGATAGTGGGCAGATAAGAAATTTCTTCTTGGGATTAAGAACCAAACTAGCCCCCTGTTTACAGAACACGAGGCACAAAGGAACTGTGCGTAATTTTTTATTTCAGTCATACTTACATGAAAGAGAAGAAAGCCAAAAGTGATGGTTGTCAAGCAGAGGATTCCATGTATGTGTGTGCACCTGTGTGTGTGGATGTAGAGTAAGACAGGGACAGGTGGGCCTGGCTGGTGTTCCTGTGCCTCAACGTGTGCTCCCACGCGTACCCCTACATCAAATCCTGAGGCTCTCCTTTAAGTCAGCTGGATTCTGTGGGTGCCTACATTAATGATGCCATATTTAAATGAACAGTTCAGAAAAGATATAATGTGACTTTTGCCCCCACTGACCCCCACACAGTCTCTTTTTTTTTGAGATTGTTCTTGAAAACATAGAAGCTTCTTTTTCTTTTCCTTTTCAGAGGTCAGAAGGATTTGGATTCCTGACCTGGCTTCCGGGTCCACAGGACACAGATCCGTGTTTTTAGTCTGTGTTCTTCATCCCCACATATTTAGGAAGAGCAGTGAGCTTCCTAGATTAGATAAGCAGGAGAGAGCAGCCAGTCATTTGTATGGCTTGTGCACGTGTGTGTGTGTGTGTGTGTGTGTGTGTGTGTGTGTGTGTGTGAGAGAGAGAGAGAGAGAGAGAGAGAGAGAGAGAGAGAGAGAGAGAGAGAAAGAGAAGAGAGAGAGGGAGGGAGAGAGGGAGAGAGAGGGAGAAATACAAGTGAGCTCTAGTGTGGACACTCACCCTGGGCCACTGATGAAAACTGTCCAGCAGCCCCTGAAGAATCCTGTGTTACCATCATGGAGGCCACCCTCCACTGTCCTGGGGGACTCCCTTTGCCCTGCTGTGCATGGCCTCTGACTCATCTGGATCTCTGTCATACATATGTGGTCGCAAACTGTCCTTCTATCCTGCTGTTCTCCTCACTCTTTCAAGTGTATCAATATTTGCAAAGTAGGAGGGGGCATTTGTTTTGAATATTGGAATGGATTCTTTCAACTCCACAGTGGATTCCAATTAAAAGGGGGAAAAAAAATCTGCCCTGGGTAAAATGTACAGTTACTACTTCAAGGACCCATCCAAACTCTGGAGAATAATCAGGGAGAACATATTTAATCACTCACTTGCTCCTGTTTCTTCCAGAACCATGTCTCTTTAAATCTACTGAGGAAGATATTCCTTCTGGCCCACAGGATGCCAAAATGACTTGATGATTTATTTATGCAGCGCTTGGCAGCCCATAGTCCAGATTGTGGCTGGAGCTGAATTTTATGAGCCTTCCCCTAGTGAGTATATTTTAAAATTATATTAAAAATAAATTTTTTTGAAAACTCCAGCCATGTTTGGCCTCACCTCAGGCCCTGACAACAGTGGTGATAGGAAGGAATTAATATTTCTAAGGACCTAGCTGGTGAAATTTTTATTGCAAGAGCTTAGGAGAGTGTTAAGTTTTCAGTTAGGGAAGGGAAGAAATGGTATTCAGTGCTAAATGCTTTAGTGATATCAAATGTGACCTTTTCTATTTGTAGCAATTCATCTGGTCACTCAACAATTATTTATTGTGCTTCTTACTATATTCTAGGAAGTAACGAGAGCCCAGGGGAGTGTAGTGAAAAAGACAAACACTGCCCCTTCTTTCCTGGAACAGACATCTCAGAAGAGGGAGATGGATGAGAAACAGGTAAGTAAATACTGTAGGTGAACAGAATGTTTTCAAATCACAAGAACAATAAGTCCCATGTTAAAAAAAGGGACTTGGAGCTGGGTCCTGCCTGGGGAGCAGGGAGTTTGCATGTTGGCCTGGGAGGGTAGCTTCTCTAATGCTAAATCAGAAAAATGGAGGATCTGGCAAAACAATTTTCTGGACAATTTTACCACTGCAAAATCCAGGTCAAAAGAAAAATAAGCTGTCAAACTCAAATGAAAGGGTTTAGACCAAAAGATGGGAGTTGAAGCTATGGAGGTAGTCAGGCAAGGTGGTTCTAGAAGTGGCTTTGTAACTCAGCGTTGTGGGTTTGAAGTACACAGGGTCAGTGCTCACTTGTTATAAGGAGGCCCAGGTTTACAAAGTCTGAAATAACCCCAGGGGAAGGAGAGGTTTTATCAATGAATCATAAAAAGTGAATTAGCAAGGATAAGAACTTAAAATCCTGGCCAATCTTGATTGAGATGATTAATAGTAATACTCCATATTTATGTGCCACTTTTTTTTTTTAAAGAACACAACTCATGTCTTTATGCCATTTGAATTCCCTATCGATAAGTAAGGTATTGTAATCCTCACATTAGATGAGGAAACTAAGGCAAAGTTAAGCAGTTAGTCAGGTCTCTTTACTATGGCTAGCCATTTAGTGGAAAATGCACATACTTCACATTAAAGGCCATGTTCTTTGGGATTATATCACAGGCTACTTCTGCAGCCAGTCGAAAGTAAAAAGACTTGTAGTCCATAATTTTGTGTTTTAACCATTTTATGTAGATTTTGAAAACTGAAATTATGCCTTGGAACAACCGCTGAAATGAGCACCTGCGTAGAGAAAAGTGTTCCAATTGGTCGCATCTACCAAACAGACTGCTTAAAAATTTAGTTTGCTGAGGAGTCAAGTAGGCAAGGACTCAAGTTCAAAGACATACTCTGGCTCTTATGGCAGACATATGAAAATTTTTCTTCACTCACTACTGACAA
This sequence comes from Sciurus vulgaris, assembly GCF_902686455.1. Lineage (NCBI taxonomy): Eukaryota > Metazoa > Chordata > Mammalia > Rodentia > Sciuridae > Sciurus > Sciurus vulgaris. The sequence goes on from NC_136463.1 coordinate 130,332,633, forward strand.
GAGATCAGACCTTTGTAAGTGTGTCCAGACCAGAAGGTCTTAGGGGACTTGTTAGTGTTCAAACTATAACCAAGAGCAACCATTGCACTCTGAGCCTTTGCTCAAGAACTGCTGGCCAAGGAACAAAAACATTAATCATTCAAATGAAACTCACTTCAATCATTTTAATATCCCTTTTTAGTAAACAAAGACCTTTCTCAAAACATAAAACTTCAGGAAATTTATCACTTGTAAGAGAATAGATGTAATTATTACCATGTAATGTTAATTGAGTGTCAAAAACATTTTAATTAATTTATTGGGCCCTAGTAATGCACAAAGATGTTGCACAGAACATGAAATCAGTTACTTTCCTGCCAATTGAGTGTCCAATCATAATTCAACAATCACAGCTCTTAAGCTAATGGGAATCTATCACCAATAAACTTGCAAGTGCTATTCTTAAAAAAAAAATTTAATTAATGTGCCATTTCTCCACAATGTAGTCCTCACCATCCAGGTCTTTTAACTGGAGGCTGATTTTGAAAGAATTATGTGGGTATTTCATTAAAGGGACTTAAGCATAAATTTGGGTCAGGGTTATAGTAATTCTGTTGGCTGGAAGCACTGAGAGAAAGATTCAACCTGATAGGTGTCCTTTCCTATCATATACACAACTCCATGCTATCCTAAGCTATTAGGGAAAACTTGATTGTGAACAAATTTCATTCTCAGGACTATGGAAGCATCTTTCTGTCTATTTTAGTCAGGGGTGGTGATGCTCTCAGTTAATGGTAAATTCTGCATTTTGTTCATGCTGTGGTTTACACTCTGAAGCTAGCAAATCCACCTTCATTCCAGAGAAATGTTCCTTAACATACTGTATGCCTGGGTCTCCTGGGACTTTAGAAAGGATTTTCCAGAGTCAAAACCTTTTTTTTTTTTTTTTTTTTTTTTAACCCCATCCTTTGGAACTACACTGAATTAGTCTCATCACTCTTCTACAGGATTTTTGGTTATTCTAGGTCAGAGTTCCACTGGGGCCAGGAGTCCTAAGCAGGTGATACCATAGTATGGATAGAAAGTTCTAGTTTTGGAATCATCTAGATCTGGATTTGAATCTCAGCTTTGCAACTTCCTGTGTGAACTCAGATAGTGATTCCACTATTTGAGTCTCAGTTTCCTTATTTATAAATGGGAATGATCATGCCTACTTTATAGGACATCAGGAGGACTCTGAGAAAGCAGCACAGCTCACTGCATCTAGCTAGGTGCTCAAAACTGTAAGCTCCCTTGACTCTGAAGGACCTTGCCTTATAAATATATCTCCATCTCATACATCATTTCAAGCTGCAAATATACCAAGTAGATTTTATGAGCCAGTTTCACCTGGCTGCATATTTCATCTGAAAGTTCTAACTACTTTGCTGGAACAGTGGAACCTTCCATGAATGCCATCCTTGGATTTCTTGCTCTAGAGCCCTTTCATAAATGGAAGGGTACAGAACAGTAGTAACTTCCCTCCAACTCAGTTAAGCTCACCTGCCTTATCACGGGGCCTATGGCATGATGGAAAATGGGCCTTCATGTATTATCTACAAAGGTGATCTTAAAACTCCAGCTTGCAGTTAAACGCAGCTTGAACCTTCCGCATGCTAAAGCAACTGTTCAAAAAGTAAAATATCAGGGCTAATAGTGACTGAGTTCTGTTGGTAATAATGTGGGGAACAATCCAATTAGTTTAATTAATTCATTATTTTCCCAAATAAGAGCAGTTTTGTCACTTTCGCAGAGATAGGCGTTTGGTTCCTTTTAATTAATACAACTTCTTAGAGGCAGGATTTTGAATAGACTCTGTGATTCCTGCAACACAGTCTATTTTCCTAACAGCTATCTAGACAAGATCAGTGTTGTTACTTCAAGTTATACAATGGAATGGGGGAGTTATAGGTAATCCCTTCTTCTGTACTAGCTTGAAATAAAAATTAAATGGGCCTTGAGCGTTCGTGAATTGCAGTGTTTCATTGGGGCCATGGAACACTAAGTGAGGCTCAGAAACAGGGTGTTAATTCAGGCCTAATCATTTAATTCCACTCCGTTATGTGCCGTATTTATTGCCCTCCTGGATCTGTTTTCTATGGCCTGATAAAGAGACAGTGATTCCCTGAAGCTCAGTCAGGGACCATTTTATTTATATCGTTAGTTAGTCCAATAAAAGCACTGGCTTCAGATTCCTGCTGTTATTTTCTGTTTTGTAGCCCTGTCATTAACTATGAAAATGCTGATAGGGTTTTCATCTCCTAGGCTGGAGTAGCTCTGCGGTTGAATGAGGGGTTGGAAGGAGTGGGGAAGGTCAGGAGGAGATTGGCTGGAAAACTCAGGTTTGGTGTAAACAAGCGCAAAGGGTTTGGGAGCCAACTCAAGTTTTATCAGCAAATTAGAACTTTCCATGATTGGGTGTGTTAAATGTTGTGAAAACTTGATTGTTATAATTTAGAGTGAACTTGGGCCCTTTTAAGCTGTGATTCTGTTTATGAACCAGACAGATTTCTAATTTTTGTAAAAAATATCAAACCTTGCTACTACTCTTCACAGAGCAAAAATAGTTCTAATTTTGGAGGGAAGGGAATGGAATATAGCTATAAAGCTGTTTATGTATGTCAAGCAAAGGAGAAGTGATAAAAACCAACAACAGACATTCAGTGGAATCACACTTCAGAGCCTCTTTTTTTCAAGTTTTAACTGTGTAGTTTTATTGTTTTCCTAACAGTCTCTAAAGTGTTATGGAGAGGTCTAGAATAGGGAAATGATAGTGAGAGACAGATTTATAGAGGTCACTTGAATTAATGATATGGCAATCAGAAGGTAACACAGGTACATTAACATAACATACTGTGTAATTGCTAGTGCTTCCAATGGAGTTAATGTGTACTTAACTATGTAATAACAGACATTATTTCATAGCAGATATGCAATCAGCTCATCTAGTTGGTGTGTAGTGCACAAACGAAGCAAATCATCATTGTTGTTTTAACACCAAGAGTTGAGGATGTTTTGAAGGCTAATGGGCCTTTATCAGAGAGATCATCTTTTTAAACCAGCCTAAATCATACATTCAGCAAGTGAATGTGAAAAGTATTAACAGGCTTCTATACCTATGTTGGTATTTAGATGTTTGGAACAATTAGTATTGCACAAAGTTGTATTTGGAAATGTGGCTGAAATTGCATCAGCAAATTTTCTTGGAGGTATAACATTAATAACCAAAAGTTATTCAAGGAGGCCTTGAATACAGAGTTTGCACATTCTTATTGAAAGATAAGAAGTGAATATTCATTCATTTTCCCTTCAAAGACTTATTGACCACTTTCTATGAAATAGTTAATGATTCAGGTCAGGCCTCCAAGTACTGTGTACCCTGATAATCCTCAAAACGTTGCTTGCTTCAGTGTGGCAGAAAGAGGTAGCAGAGGTGGCAAAATTTTCCACAGTTCCCAAAGAGATCTGAAGTGACTCAAATGAACAATCTTTCTACTTTTCCTAAATACAGAAAAATATACTTTTGAATTGTGGCAGGAGTAGAGACTGTGCCTTGTATGGAGACATTTTAATAAACAGCATTACTCAGCAAGTTAGAATTTATGAATCACTTCATCTTACATTATCACCTTTGATCTTCAGAATAACCTTGTAAAGGAGGTAAGACAGGTTTTACCACTTCAAAGATGTGGTAACTGAGTGTCAGAGAGCTCATGTGACTGGGTCAAGGTCACCTGTCACAAATATGGTAGAGTCAGGTCATCTCATTCCTAATCCAGTATGAGTCTACTAAATAAAGATTGAGAGAAGCTATATAAAAGAATGATAAATGGCCCCACTCATTTCCCTGCCAGTTCTAACTTTTCATGATTCTGTAGTAAGTATCAAATCTTGGATTTTGGAGAGAAAAGAATGTGAGACAACCAAAAAGAGATTTCAGAGAAGATGTGGAAGTACACCATGGGAGCTGGAGAGAGTGTAAAGTCACTGAAGGCCCCTGGACGAGCAGGGGGGAAGCAAAGTGTGATGGCTGATGTACATCATCCTGGACCACAGAGCGTTCCAGGAGCAGAAGGCTTGCATGGGAAGCCATGGCAAGCACATGCTGAGTGGCAGACCGTACTCAGATGGTAGAGACCTTGAATGCAGAGTTTACTTTCAAGGAAGTAAAGAGCCACTGACAGTTTGGGGTAGGAGAAGGATGTCATACAAACTACTTTTTTCATGAGGATTGCCTAGTGTTATGCAAGAAAAAGTAGTTATTGTTGGTAAAGACACATGTTATGAGCCCCATAGCAATCATCCAAGCATGAGGGAAAACTAACACTGCTCGAGAATGTATACATCCACAAGGATTTAATCATTCTCTAGAGAATTAGAAAAAACTATTTATAAATGTCCTAAAGTATTCAAATAAATCAGTCGCAGCTGCTGTCCCTTCTTGGGAAATAGCTTCAAATTAAACTTAGCTTTCAATATGCATGAAAAGAAAAATTAGGCAATCATCTAAAATCCAGGGCAATGCCCAATACTTAATAGGTGCTCAATAAATTTTTCTAACTATGATGATGAAAATATTATCCAGTTTAAGAAAAAATCATATTTCTCTAGATATCAAGCTTTTTCAGATATAAATATTCTTATTAAAATATGCTTTTTAAAGTCACTTTAATGCTCTATGTATTTTAAACATATAAATGTAGATTAAGTGAATTATAAATTTAGAGTCAATTCAAGAATTTTTGTTTCTTTATGAGCTGAGTGACACATAATAGGATAGTAGTAAGACTAGAAGGACTAATTTAACATTTTAAATTGAGTCTAGAGTCTTTATTATAAAGAATTCCATAAAACTTTGCATTTGCCAAGGGTCACCCTATCAATTAATTTTTGCTTTAATCAGTAAGCTCTGTTCTTCCTAGACAGTCTTGGGCTAAATCCTGAGCTCATATAAATTAGCTTTTGGGGATACACAATTCTTCAGTAAAATTATCCCACTGGCTGGGTAAACTTGATGAGTAGTTTCCTAGCATTGTTGGGCCTCAGTTTTCTCATCTGGGCAATGGGAATGATAATAGCAGTGCTGCCTTCACAGATACACTATGCAATGTTGGTCACTATTATGATTCTTTCCCTAACCTGTTTTGTGTGTCCCTGCCTCTTGTAATAGTAACCAGAACCCTCTTGTTTTCTTGTCAGCAACACTCCATTTCCCCCTCACCCATATTAAAGTTACCTGTCCTGTGTTCTAGCTCATCACAGTGAGAACTCTCGTTTCGACTAAGCTGATAACCTGCTGCATGCCAAGATGTTAGTGAATATTAATATATCTAGTTTTCAACCCTCCCAGACATCTTGCTTGTATTCTAACAGAATTTAAAACACTTCAGTCAGACAGTGAAAATGGTATTAATTTTAGATTCCTCCATTGGTTGGGAAGGAAGATTCTGGCAGAGAAAGTTGAAATCATGCCTATACATATGAAGGACTCTGGGGGGTGGGGTGGGAGAAGACTGACTTCCTGCTGGTCCTTTAGTGGCTCCATAACCAATATCTGATGTGGATGCTCCAGCCCTACCGTATTTCCCAGTCCCTGCTTCCTATCATCGGGAGCATTTTTCTGCTTAATAACATATGCCACTGTCCCTTTCACATTCAGCCAAAGTGAAGGATGCCCTCACTGGATTCAGCATCTGTGCTTTCCATAGGTTTTATAGCAAAGGGCTGCATCATGGTGTCTGTTCCAGTTACAGTAAGAGCCCGCTGGGTCTTCCTCCTGTGTTTATAAATGCAGGCATTTAGTCCACAGTTGTGCTTGCCATTGCTGGAGAAGAGAGCTGCCCTGCATCCAGCACGGTAGGCTCTTTCCACTCAAACCAATTGTGGCACTGGCTTCCTCGCCCTGGTGCCTACCTACAGCTGTGCTTACTGAAGTGCGACTGTAATTTGCTACAGCATGCCAGAGTATTAATAGACAATTATTTATTGCAAATCTGAACCATTTATACTGTTTACTGGCTGACACAATGTAAAATTTTGATCCAAATGTTAATGTGTCCATGACATTGCATAATTCTGTTCCATGCCATGGTTTTTCTCTTCTAAATGAATCGAATTTGCAGTACAAGGAAACGGCATTTTTAATGGATGAATGATTTACAGCCTCAAACTTACAGGGCTATTATTTGTGTAACTAAGGGAGAATTGACTAATTGCAATAACACAGCAAATTAGACAAATTTAAGATTGCATTGGGAACAAATTGATAGGGAGAAAATGAAAATAAGTCACAAAGTTCTTAAAGGGTAACTGAATAAATCTCACTTTAGCTTTATAGGGCGATTGTATTTTGAGGGGGAGATCAGGTACCTTTGAGGCCAAACAGACTTATAAATATTCAATTGAGTAGAACATAGATAAAAATTACCTCTTCATAAAGAACCATATGTGTAGGAAAGAGCACTTCCAATTCTCCAAATGTTTACTGAAATTGCCTACACAAATGTTTTCAGCAGTTGGGTGAAAACAAAGAGCTTTATAGCTATGTGGTTATCGTGGAAAAGGCACCAATTTTAGCATATTTACCTCCTATTTGTTGAGCATGCAACATGACACCAAGGAAGAATGATTTCCTAGTGGAGATCTTTGTGAATTTTCAAAATAAAAAATGTGCATCAGCGAAAATACCTTTCTGAGGTGTTCCTCTTAAGTTGTTTATATCGATTCCTGTTATTCTGATACCTCTGCCCATGGAGAGATTGCTCAGATAAAAAGAGCCTTAACACAGTTCTAATTAAATCTCTAAGAACTGCACTGGGATGTCGAAACACAAGGACATTCAAAGTGATGATTCCTTCAGCATGCTAGTCCCTGGGGATCCCACAAATTAATGCTGAGAAAAAAAGCAATTTGGTGGGGGTGCTCAAAATGACAAAATATTTGTGTGTCCCTCCAAATTAAATTTTAAAATGGCCTTCTCTTCTCCAGATGGCAGGACCCTCCCTCTTACTGGCTTTAGCAATTGCTTCTTTGTTTTTCTTTCCTGCTCCCTCGACCAGTCGTATCCCCTTCCAGTCTGTCTCCACCATTTAGCTAATCATCTTTCTCAAATATATATCTTGTCTTCCTTCTTTCTTGCCAAAAGCGCCTCAGGATGATTAGGATAAAGTACAAGCACTTTGGCATGGTGCACATAGTACTTCTGAACTTTGCACCCATGCCCTGTCATCAACTTGCTGGCTAGTCCTCCTCTTCCCCTGCCCTCCTTGTCCAGCAACTCCTGGCTCACTCTACAGGTGAACAGTGTGCTCCAGATGACTTGTAATCCTCGAGGCAGGCCTTGCACTTATGTCTAGGGTCAAGGTCTTTGCATATTTCTGTTCCCTCTCTCTTTGTGGTGCCCTTTCCACTTTCATTGGCTCTTGCTTATGCTTCAGGAATGGGTTTGGATGACATTGACCTTGGGAAGCCTTTGTTGAACCAATAAACTGCTCCTTTCCAAGAGCCACCTTGATTTCCCTGTTTTCTATCACTGCATTGCCATAGCCAGTTGAGAGCAATGATTTTTTAAAAAATTATTTATTTATAGCTAGTATTGAAAATCAAACCCAGTGCCTCACACATGCCAGGCAAGCTCTACCACTGAGCCACAACCCCAGCAAGAGCAATGATTCTTTAACCACAAACTTCCACTGAGCTGGTAGTTCCTGGAAGGCATGACTTGTTTTTTCAACTGGATGTGGCCATAGAGTAAATATATGAAGAATAAGTGAAATATTTCTTGAATACCTTTTTTGTCTCAGGCACTGAACATGGTCCTGTGAAAACATAAGAATGTTTGCACCTGGTCCCTTCCCTCAAACAGTATAGGCTATAATTAAGTAGGGGATCACAAGACATCTAGAAATAACAAAGCAAAGCATGACAAGTGTCACAAGAAAGGCAAGACTTACTGCTGGGTTTCAAAAAATTGAGATTCATTCTTTAAAAACTATTATCTTCTCTCACTCATATGCTTACTTTGGAATTTGGAATTAAATCCTCGATCACTTATTAATAAGGTAACTTCAGACAGTTTACTTTCCCTAAGACTCAATTTCCTCAGTTTTAAAATGAAGATGATAATATTTACCTCATGGGCTGCCGTGAAGATTAAGCGAGATCATATGAAGGGCCCAGTGCACAGAAAAGACAGTGAATAGTGCTGGGGATGTAAGTCAAGATGCATACCACCTGCTCTCTCAGACTTGTTCCACTATGCTTCAGGTTTTATTATTTAACATATCATATTTCACCTGTTGGGAAGACACCTTCATGTAGGAGTCTTATCCACATATGATAAGTAGCTTGTTTTCAAATTAGGATACAATATACTCAGTTCCTTCCAATATTGATTGTAAGTAACATTTAGAAGGACTAAGCTTTAGTTTGGGTCTTCTTGAAATTTTAAGGACCCAAGGACAGAAATCATAGCTTATACTCTGCAGGTTGCCAAAGACTTTTGTTGAATTTGAATTGGAGAACTTGAAAAATTCTGATTTACTTATTCAGCACATATTCGTTGAGTTCCTCTTGCTGTATCCATCTTTCCTTCCATGGACCTTCATCCACAATGGAAGTGTCAGGGTAAAAGGAAAGCAGTAATCAACCAACTGCAGCAAGGTAGGGTGCAACGGACTAGACTTCAGTATTAATTGTAGTGTCCAGGTCACACCATTCCTGTGACTTACCGGATAAATGAAGCCAAGACTATTGTTCACCATATAAATAGTGAACTCAGGGGAATATGGTGGTCAGGAATCTGAGTTGCAAAATTAAAGACATATAACTGTGTAATTTTGTTCAAATTACTTTTTTTTAAACTCCTGATTCTTCAACTATTTCCTAAGACAATGCATTTAAGACAACACAGTGAGAACTCAATGCGTGGGTATTTCTATTAGCATTTTGAGAATCTATGTCATTTTAAGATACACTAAGTTAAGGACACCTGTTTGGGAGAGGTTTTTGCATTTTTCTTACTCAACTGAATGCCTAGTCCATTCTTATGGGACAGTACAATCTAGTCTTCCCCCTCACACTGCTGAAGAAGGGGACACTTGTGAAACACATTTTAAAAAAATAGATCAATAGAACTGACAGCCCTAATTAAATCAAACAGAAATTTTGTATTCCTCCTAAAATCACCAATACTGCCTTCAGTACATGGCATCTTTTGGTCTTGCTTTCTGTGTTATAATGCAAAACCTGAATATGAAAATATTAACACAGAAAGAAAGAAAGAAAGAAAAGAAAGAAAGAAAGAAAGAAAGAAAGAAAGAAAGAAAGAAAGGAAGGAAGGAAGGAAGGAAGGAAGGAAGGAAGGAAGGAAGGAAGGAAGGAAGGAAGGAAGGAAGGAAGGAAGGAAGACATCTGTAGTCTCTATTAGAGAGGAGTCATGAGTTGTTTGGCTTTGCATTTAGGAAAAAAATCTCAAAACAACTTCTGAGCAATTTTTCTAATCTTCAATTACAAAGACACACTGACAAAGTTAAAAGAAAATATACATGGAACAGATTCCAACCTGGGATTCCAGACTGAATCTCAGGCTTGTAACACACTATTAAGAAAAGACTATTCATACATCACTGAATTATCTTTGGAATAACACAGTTATTTTATATTAAGCATTTGGTATTAAAAACAATTTATTTGTTAATTTTACTAATAAAAAATATGCCACAAGTTCTGTAACCTGTTTAATGACTTCTTCACTTTTTTTATACTCATAACCTCTAAAATGAGAAGGCACCTGGGCCACTCTGTTGACTTCTGAGGGTCAGGTCACATCCTTTCTAACTTACTCATCTGGTTAATGCCTGATTTTGAACAACAGAGGGAAACTATCCTCTTTTCATATTAAACATATTTATTTTACTTTCACATCCCATTTAAGAAGAGAAGCCATAAACAGGAATATATTGGTTAAGAGTCAGTTTTTAATTATGTCCAATGGAAGAATTCCGTGGGAGTCGCGTAGGGCTGTGTCACTGATGTACATCAAGAAGAATTCAGATTTTATATTATTTGTTCTAAACCAGAACATTTTACTTATTATTCATAATACATGTTGAAAGCAGACACCAAAATGGCTCATTTGGAGCCTTTTTGTGCTTGCCGGCTAATGCACATTAACGCCAGTACACATTCTGTATTACAGATCCATAAAATGCATTTGCATAATATTGAAATTATAATCCCAAATGTGTACTAAAAACCTTTATGAAAAATTGTTACTGCTCAGCTACTATACAGTGGCTAATTTTTAATCTTCAGCCTCTCAGCTGCGAGTAAAGATGGGGTATTCTTTAAATAAAAGTCTCAGGAGCGCGAGCTGAAGCCCTCTCTCCCCTCTTTTAAGCAGGCTCTTGGTAGTGGGAGGAATATAATAGCCAAAGTGGGAAACAGTTGTCTTCACAGTGACCCTGGCGTTTTGTGGTACCTGGCTTGATTTTTAAGGTGAGGGGAGAGTACCTCTAGTTTCCCTGCCTTTAATTAGCAGCGGGATGACCATCCATTGCCTGGAGCAGTCCACCTCTTGGTCTGTGAAGAGCCCTCAAAGTGACTGAGGTGGCAAATAGTTTAGTAGAGAATACTGCTGGCCCTGGTCATGTATATGGTTGGCACAGTGGGAAAACAAATTATAGTTGAACAAATTATAGAAATGAACCCTTACAATGATTCAGTGAAGTCACTGTCTGTCTCTTACAATGAAACAGGATCTCAGAGAAGTTCAGCACTTTGCCAAGTCTCTTATCTTCCCAATGTTGTCCTATATCTATGACCTGCCCCTTCAAACTGCTATCTCCAACAACAGTTTCAATTCACGTTTGATTCTTGAAAAGATTCCACAACTGTGTTCCCCGATAATTTTCAGAGTTCTAGAGACTTCCCAGAATTAGCATTCTAGAATTGTATTTGTACCAGGCCTTTTTGGGGTGCACTTTTATATGGGGAATGCTGTGGATGGGCTGAATTCTCACCTTGTTCCAGTGGTGCCCTGCATTTCCTCTGTGGAATTAGTCATCTCTTGGCAATTGCCTCTCTTGCTTCTACGGCGGTCCCAGGCAGAAGTTTACCTGCTGTGCCACCTCAGACCATTCTGCTCAATTCACCAATTGTGAAGTGAGGAAATGCTCTCTGGTGTTCTTCCACCAGACTCTACTTCCTATTTCCTCTTCTCTCTTTTCTGGAAGTTACAACTACTGGAAGGGAATAAGAAAACCCAAGTCAAAAAGTTTTGTCATCTGCTGGATGGCCATCTTATACTAGTTAGTGGCTTCCTGAAAAGAGCCAAGAAGAACCAGAGTTAGGACAAATAAATCCTCTACTTTAGTTTGGGAATTTGGATCCCGAAAAAGGCTTTCTTATTTTCCCTTCGTCGTTTATTTAATTTTCATTTATTTGATTTTAATGGGAATTACATATACCATAAAAATTCAGATAGTGTAATAATTCAAGTGTTATCTTGCAAAGTGTGTCTCTTTTCTATTCCTATTTTAAAATCAATAGCATAATATACATGATATTCTGCACCTCTTTTTTTTATTCATATCTTAGATATCCACTCTTTTAGGGATGAGTAGAACTGTTTCTTTCTGTTAACACAGATGTGCCTTAGCTTATTTAATCAATTTTCTTTTGATGGATATTTATGTTGTTTTCAGTTACTTGCTATCCCAAACTTTGCTGCTAAACTAAATCATGGGTCACTTTTGAAATTTGTGAATAGATCTGTAAGATAAAGCTCTGGGAATGTAATTGTAAGATTGCAGAATATGTACATGAATGAAAATTTTGGTAGGTTTTGAGAAATTGTTCACCATAAAGATTGCTCCAGTTTACACTCCTCCTTCCATTCATTAGCACCAGTGCACAGGGACTGCTTGGCTTAACATTTTAAAACAAGAGGTTCTGGGAAGCAAAGGCTAAGACTTGAGAAACTGGATTTAGGAGAAGGTTGGACAAAGGGCTAGGTTAGTGGACATCTGCTGTACAACTAACCTGTTCCCAGATAGGTGACAGAAGAGAAGGACTGGGAAACTCTTGATGAGCCCATTCCATGCATTTCAAAGGACTCTGAAATAAACCGGAACATATGGGTCTCCTGACTGCTGCAAAAAATCTCCAGGAGGTAAATTCCACAGCTTTCTTGGGTAAACTATTTGGGCTTCTCACAACTCCTCTGAAAGTCAAGACATTTTTCCTTATGTCTAATATAAATCTTCCCTGCATACATCCACTTGTGAAAAACGTGTGCTAATGTTTCCCCAAAGCAATGCAAGTTCGACAATCTACACACCACGATGCCATAATTTCATAGCTAAAGTATGTATCTTCCTTTTTTTAATAGCACACATCTCGTAAGTCATTTTAGAAACCTTTGATACCTTCACAGGGGATGGCATGAGACCTTTTATTTCACCCTGCATTAAATTTAGCAAGGGCCTTTACAGAGACTCTGTGTGTGTGTGTGTGTGTGTGTGTGTGTGTGTGTGTGTGTACTTGGAAATGTTGCAGTGCTCTCTTTCTTTTATATATTATAATCATAGAATTATGATACTTTCTCATTAAACGCTGATTAATGTATAGCTTTCTTAACAGCTTGTCCAATATCACTTTTGCTGAAGGAGACAATGGCTCTGTAACTGACAGACTTGTAGGTCATTTCTGAGTGTATCTTTCTCCTGCTGTCGAGCTACAATAACTATTTTAGGAACATTTGGCATCCAAAAAATCCCAGCATTGTGCAAATTAAAACATCTGCTTATACTTTGACACCCTCATTCTTCAAAGGTTAGTTGGATTTGCGGTTGCTTTGTTCGACAAGACTGCTCTTAGGGCCCAAGGATGCACACTTAATTATTGGGAAGATGTGTTTGACAGAGCTGTGGGGGAAAAAAATTACCCTTCATATTCAGACCAGCATTAACATTTTTATAGAACAAGATTGCCTGAGAGTCAAAGAAGGGGGGAAAACTCCAGGAAAATAAATATGAATCTGTTTGGTCACTAGACTTCTTCTGATTTACAAGACGCCAACCAATGACTCTTTGCTCTTCCCTAGAACTCATCAGCTTGCTGTTAAACTGGCATTTCTGATTTCTGCTGAGGTTAAAGACAGCAAAGTAAACTCTGCTTCCAACAATAAATAACAGAGGGAGTTATTCTTTTCATTCAAACAGGCTTTAGATCACAGCAGACAGCTACAACCAGGTGCATTTAGCTACATTTGTCATTGCCACAAATGCAAAACATGTAAAGAATCTGCTGCAAACGGGTCTATATCCAACCTTTTTCTGACTTAAATATTTTTCCATCCTCCGTTGTGGCTGAGCTGTTGTCGCCCATCACCGTCACCATAAGGAAGGGCCGAGGTGCCTGTGGTAATGCCAGCATCCCCTGATTGGTTTGTTTATTTATGCAGGTCCTCAGTGCCAGGTAGCAGATTGTGCCCTGGAAGGCTTCCTGTGTCTCGAGCCAAAGACTGGTAATCTTCTCAATGGGCAATGCCGAGATAACACATGTCAAGAGGCAGCAGTGGCAAGTGAGCCAACTCATCACTCTCTTCATCCCACCACCCTGCCTGTCCCCTCTCCTTTTGGTCTCACTGCCATTCCACAGGCCAGTGGACTTCAGTTGCTGTTGGTCAGGGTGGAAGAGACTGGCGAGGGATACATAAAAGGAACAGCAACAGGGATTTGGTGAGGCAGGCACGGGCAGGTGAACAAGGACTCATATGCAAACGCACAGCTGGGTGTGAGTTATTTGCATATGGAAGACCCTTTGTTAAAGTAGCTTGCCCAGCTGTGTGGGCGCTGGGGGGTGGGGGCTGCTCTGAAGCGCGAGATGAATTCTCAGAGTGAACAGAGTTCCTTCCTATCTAATTTGTGCACAAGTTGAGGGAAGGCACTCTCATCAGGGACCTGAGGCAGAAAAGCCACGTGGTTCTGAGATTTATTTTCCTTCTGCCGAGTATATTATTTCCAAACTCGCCTTTTCAAGATCTTACAAATTCCCTTGAAAGATGATTTAACAATTTAACGAAAACAACAGCATAACAAAAGCCGTGTTGATGAGGGACAGAAGTAAGGTTGGGTTTGAAGTGAGTGACGAACCTCGTAATGAGGTGTGCAGCTTTGTATATTAAGCGGTTTCTCTGCGGTACTTTTCCAGATGTGATGGAATACATTTATTTTTGTGCTCATCTGAACTGAAATAATACAAATGAGATACTAAAATGATATCATTACGTGCAGAAGTAGGCAAAGAATTTAGAATCCCAATTCTACAAGTTAACAGCTGTGCATGAAGCAATTCGGAGCTGCTTGGAATCTGCAGGTTGCCTAGGAACCTGTCTAGTTCATATGGACCGACCGTGATCTACGTGTGAGTCCTGCATGTTGATAGTTCAAGGCTACTTTATTTCAGGCAAAAATAAATAGCTGGTAGTAAGAAGTCTGTCTCCACTGCAGTATGGCTGAATACAGCCACTGCAGTCGTGCAATAAAACGGGATGAGTTTAAAACTACCAGATGGTACCCTGTACAGTGCCTGAAATAAAATAGAGAATTAGGGTGCCCCAAGGTGTGCACAGGAAAGGCAATTACATGAAATAAATGGGCCTCGGGCCTACAGGATGCTCAAGTATGCTACACAGGAGACATATAGTACATCTGGTGAACAGATTTTATCACACACTGGAAAGCCATAAAGCACACCGTTGAATATCGGATCCCCGTCTCACAATGACATTTTACCTGTGTTGGTATTCAGTGCTGTTTATTTTAAAAGGTGCTGTAATCTCAATGATGTGTTTTAAAAGCCTCCTTAACATTGTTTTCTACTATGCCCCATTTTGCTGGGGCAGATTGATACAATGCAAGGAGAGTCTGTGGACAGATAGCCACCTCAGTCGCACGAGATCATGTTTTTATTTCGTTTATCTCATAGCTGATGTGATTTGAGTAATAGGATTATACTTGTCAGCACTCCCCATTTGGGAAAATGCCAGCATATTTTTAATGCTAGTTCCCACATCTTTGCAGATTCACCAGTTTCCCTCCCCACACACCCCTCTTTCTTCTTAATGTTCAAAGAAAAAGCAATTTTCGGTGGTGGGGGTTTGTGAGGAGGATTTGTTGGCATGGAGCCCTTTCTTGTTTCTTCCCCCACAGATGCAAAGCTGCTTTCTGTTTGAAAATGGTTGTGCTCCTTTCTGTTGCAAAAAAGACTGAGGAACACATAACATTCATTATTGTTTTAAGAGTTGCTATAATAAAATCCTCTCAGTACTTAAAGATAGTTTTAGTGTCCCTTCTAGGATTCATCCTTGCTTTGATAATTGGGTAATTGCATCCCATCCCCCACCAATAAATATTTTCACCCAATTAAGTTTAAAACTATAATAAATTTTAAAGAATTATCGTCTAAAAATTCATACCCTAGAACCAGTATTAAGTATGAATATTTATCTTAGGCTGCTGAGCAGTGCAGCCTGTTTACACGCTCCCATACCTCCTGTGCAGTGGCCTAGCTCCCAGAGCTGCTTCTGGCAGTGTAACTGTCCTGGACGCCAAGCAGGAGCTGCAGGAGCCAGGGAAGACTAGTGCTCTTCACCACCTGGATGGTTTTCAGACATCCAATCCTTCACCTCCATGTTCCTGCTCTTCTTCGTTTCCAGCAGCATTCACTTTGTTTCCATTCCTTCCATCACCCTTCACTTCCTCATTCACTTGTGCATTCATTCCTTCGTCCTTGTTCCTCATGGTTAAGGCCCTGTGTGGAAAGCCACACAGAATGAACGAAGTGACTGTCCACACACAGCTCACCTTCTGTTCCTTCCCATGTTCTCCACAAACCAAAGTGTCACATGAATCCGTCAGGCATCAAGTACAGGCTAAGCTCTCTGCTGCACAAGAGCATACAGTCTCCATGCTAAAGGGCAGCTAAATGGCATGAGGCACTAGCCTATCACCCAGATGTGTGGTAGATGCAGAGCAGCGCCCCAGGACAATCCATGGGTTCACATCTCAAACTCCTCCCACTACAGACACCAATAGAATCTCAACCATGGCCCCCAAATCAGTTGCTTTTGGCAACAGCAACACCTGGAGCCAGTGAGCCAAGAGTGAGGACGAATGGGCATCACTGGCAAAGCTAAGGTCATGGTTTGGGAGGAGGGAAAAGCCATGCAGGAATGAAAGAGAGAGATGGAGAATTGACTACCAGGCATGACAGAGGACCACAGGAGGAGATGGGTGTCCTGGCTGGCAGGTGAAGGAAGAATGGACCCTGACTCAGAGGTACTACCCAGCACCCACCTGGTCTTCCTACTCCAGGGCTTCCTCAGATCTCTTGCCTCCTTTCAGCTGCTCTGTTCCCTTCTCCTAAGCCAGCTCCTAAACCAGCCTTTCTACCAGACTGCCCTCAAAGCCTAGGCACATTCTTCCCTAGTCACCTCCTCCACCTCCACCATCAAACTTTAACCACCTCATCCTGTTCCCACCATCCCTATGCAGGAAGAGTATGTGGAAGTGTTGGATGCCCAGGTAGCAGTGTTTCAAAGCACATGTAGTCAGGGACTAGTGACTTAAAACAAAAAGCTGTCATGGAGAACCTATAGTTAACATGGTTTTGGGTGCCAAGTTCTGCTAATAAAGAGAATGTCAATGATGATATCATGCTGGTAGAAAAATTATAGTATACTTGGGAAACAAAATTTTAACTTCGACAATTCTATATAAATTTCAAGGTTTTTTTGTTTTTAAAATAGCATTTATTTTTAAAAAGTTAATGTGTGCATTACAGAAAAAATAAAAACACAAGCAAAGAACAAAGTCATCCAGTCATAAACAGCTTAGTTGGATGTGTCCCTCCAGGTTGTGCATGTTCATATACAATATTTGAGATCATCAATAGGGAAGTTGTTTTAAAAATTCAGGCTTATAGGAACTGAAAAATACCAGAATCTAGCAGCCTTGGCTCTTGAAGCCTTTATGATATGCAGGGGCTTTGGTGGTGGCCATCAGTTTGCAAAGAAGAAATATCCTAAAATTTCAATTTCAATGGTAGAGCTAGAGTTAAACCAATCTGGTATTTGACTTGTAACTTACACAGTTGTGATCAAGATGATGGCAACAAAACTTCACATTTAACTCGTTTAAAAATATTTCAGATAATGTTAATTGATTTCAAAGATTTCATCTGAAGAAATGCAAGTAATACATTCAAGAAAATAGTGTAAGAGAAGGACAGAGAAAGAGGACAGGGAAGAATTTGCAGAAATTCTCTTTCATGTCTAGACTCAAAAATTTTACTGTACTCAGATTTTTCATCAGTTCTTAATAAGCAGTGAGCAGAAGCTGCAGGCAAAGGCAGGGAGGGATGCTGGTGACTCTTTTTAGGAACCTATCGGGGAGAGGTGTGTGGAGGAAGTTCTTGACATAAAGGGTTTATACTCCTTTCAATGTTGTCTCTCCAAGGATAGGTTGGGCTACAGGCGGCTGCTTGCTGGCCAATGTCAGTTGGTGTGCCACCTGCCCTGAGGGTGGAGTTTTTCTGGAAGAAGGGATCAAACCAGAATTAACCAAGGTTCCAGGGTGCCTCTCCTAGATGGAAGTAGCCTGAGCAGGTCGTTTCCATGGCAGCCATCACTAGGCACTCTGCCAGGGAGGCTGTTTGGTACTTAGCAGACTGGTTGCAAGGTAACAGCAATTCCAAACTGCCCTGCTGTAAGCCGCCATCCATGAGCAGAGAAAGATCAGAGAGCAAGGCATTGAAGTGTGATAGATTAAATGAGAAAGAGAGATAAGAGAGAGCCTAACTTCTACTACTGTTATTTTCTAGCTGTGTAAATTAAGGCAAGTTATTTCATCTCTTAAGCCTCAGTTCTCCATTCTGTAAAGTAGGCATGAAACTACTACTCTTATCCTCATGAAACTATAATGAGGAGTAAATGAGATAATCCACATAGAAGTACACAGCCAGGCTCATAGCTAAACTATATTTAGCTATTGTTGCAAATAATAACTATAGATAAGAATGAATGAAGTAGAGGTGCAGAGAGAAGCAGAGGAAAATGAGGCTCTTTTAAGGGTGTTATCCAAAAGCATCACAAGGCACGTAAGAGAAAACCAGACACAGTGGGGATGGTGGGCATGCATGTGGTGAGGAACAAAATCACACTGGGCCTGTTCTCCAGCTAACGACGCAGGTTTTTCTATCATTAAGGAACAGTATCCAAGGGGTGAGAACCCTTTGGGATAAACAGAGACAAGGGGTGGGAAAGCAAATCAGAAAGCTTTCTAGCAGCTGGCATGGTGGCAGTAAGTCATAAGAATCCTGTAGCAACTGACCCAGGAGTTGCTGAATGCGATGAGAGGCGGGCCATGGTTGTCAGTGTACCTGCAGATGTCATGACGGGGTAACGGGGGAGATGGCTTCTAGACGTCAGTGTTCATGATGGGGAAGGAAACTAGAGTCAGGAAAACCCCAGGTTAGAGACATTGCCAATGTCTTTCGAAGGTCCTTAGAAAAACTGCAGTCTCGACATGTGGATGAGGGAGAGTGCCAACGGAAAGGTTTTGTACTCAAAATAAATTGTTGACATTGAAGAGCGGGAGAAACCTATTTAGAAGTCTGAATGAATGTAAATGACATCAGATGTTGGCATTCGATTTTTTTAAAGGTAACAGAGTAAAAATACATTTTAACGTGTAGGGAAAATAGGAAATGTAGCAAAAATATGAGACTTTAATTGACCTAGAGATAATTTCAAAATGTTCTGAAGATTAGAAGGATTGGAAAAATACCTGATGTGTCAGAATTCACCAGCAGTAATGCAGTGTGAAGCAGAAACAAAATCAGACTGCAGAACTATTTCCATCCAATCCCATTAAATCACAAAAGCTGGGATTTGAAGGACCCAGAGAGACCAACAGAGACCAACAGAGCTAAGTTCTCAGTGCTCAATAAGAGCATGATAGGGAACAGAACTTTCCAGGGTACAGGGTATAGATAAAAGAGAACTAGGAAGACAGAACATGAGAACCCTCACAAATGAAAAGTCCACAGATGCAGATGAGCAGATGAGATCTTGGTAATACCATGTTACAGGACACCTCTGCCTTCTGTCACCTTACTGTCCTGAATTCTGAGTTTTGTCTCTTTGACTCCATTAATTCTCTTTTTTCAAAAAGCAGTGGCCAAATTCACTTACCTGTGCACACATATCCATTTATTTATTGTATATTTACTGAGTAGCAGCAACATATGTGGTATTAGCTCTGCTCTCTGAGAGTTACAGTTTAGGGAAAGGCATATGAACACAGAGAAATTAATAGAAACAAGGCGTGAAATCAGTATTATGAGTTCTGGAAAGACAGTTCTTTGAGGATATGACATTCGAGGAAGGAATTGTGAGTTTTTTTGTGTGGACCGAAGGGGCTTCATGAGGGTTTAGGATTTCAAGAGTGAGGGCAGGGATGTAGGTGGATGTTTTAAGCTATTTTTAGGAATGAGCTATTTTTAGGAAATATCAGGAAATCTGATGGTGGAGAGGATAGTGGCAGACACACCTTCCAATCATAGAGGGTGGGGTTTGACACACGATCAGTTCTATACATAACAAAGATATTGCTCTCAGCAATCTCGCACAGAGACAAATAGTTCTGAAGCAAAAAGTACAATGGCCTGTACTGAGTCTCTTGTTGAGGCTGTAGCCCTACAAATGGGAAGGGGGAGTTGAGTTGGAAAGACACTGGACAGGTAGAATCAAGACCAAAGGGCCTGCTGGGTATGGAGAAAGGGGAAGAGGTTGGAACAAAGATTCTCATCTGAATTCTCATGCTCTTTAGCCTTTCTCTCCCACCCTTTATTGCTTACCATTCCTGGCTTCTGGAAGCTTCCTTCTGTTTCTTTTAATGAGGCAGCACTATCCTGCTTTTTCTTCTGGTCATAAGTGAAAAACTTGAGTGACCTTTGGTTAGAAATTTGGCTCTTCATTCCAACACTCATCTCTCCAAAAGATTAAGTGATTTATGTGACGCAGGTCAAGAACAAGTCAAGTGGCAGGTCTGAGACCATGAAACTTATCTACTGAGCTGAGTTCCACCCCCTGGGAGAAGAGAAAAAGAAGAGATTTAGTTGCAGGTGTGTACAGATGTGAGCTTAGGGAACTGAAATGTTCCTAAGACTTTCTTGGTAGGGGAACTTAATGCTTCATACCAGCAGGCAAAAATAGTTTGAAGTTCATTCCCAAGATAGTGAGTTTTAAATAGAGATTTGATTTAGAATGGTTGACATATAAATCTTCTTCAGGCTTCCACGTGAAGCACATGTTTGATCCAACAGACAGCAATGAGTCTTTAAGAGCTGTAATGGCCCATCATGTCAGAGGGTATTTATGGATTTACAGAGTCTTCAGATATCTGGTTCTTGTGCAAGCATGATAAAAGCCCTGTGAAATTTTTGCTCAAATAAATGAGAGCTTAGCTAGCTGTGTTTCTTAAATGACTCAGCCATTGTTCACTTGTAAAATACCCAGGGGTCCTAGACTACATTTTGGAGAAATGTGTTGCAACATTTCTATTGGAAGAACAAGGCAGTTTGGGGGTTGTAGGAAATCACTAACTTCTATTTTTGTTTTTTTGCACTGCTCACTTAATAAGAAATATGCTGCTGAATACAAGTTTTTCTGGCAGGCATTTCTCAGGTCATATCTCTAGTGACACACAAGGGTGATGGGAGCGAAATAGTTTTATATTTGAAAAACTGATTTGGGACATAGGTCAATAATGTTAGGAACCAAATATTTTTTAGACTCAACTAATAGGACTTAGAAGTAAATGGTCTTAGAAATGGAAATCTTGCCTATGGAACCACTAAGTTCTCATTTCCAGGAAATAGTTGAAGTTTTGTTTTTTTTTTTTTCCCTCATCATCTTTTCAACCTTTTTCTTGATAGAAGGAAAATTAATAGTCATTTTCTGTATCTTCACAAAGTGCTTGTTAAAATATGGAATTAAAGTACCCTTTCCATTTAACATTTGAAACAAAATATTTTATAAGTAAGTTGTGCAAAATAAGGAATTTAAACATTTTTTATTAATAGTGCTGGGGATGGAACCTAGAGCTCTGTGCATATTAAGTAAATGCTCCAACACTGAGCTGTCCTCCAGTTCAAATGAAGTTTTGACTAACTGATACTAGAACACTCAATTCTGCCAGAGGATATTTAGGGTCTTCCTCATACCACAAGCCAAGGCTTTGGCTTAGCTCAAAATTGAAGACCAAAGGTTTTCTGATCAGTATCAGATAAGTCTGGGGCCTCAGAGATAATTGCTTTAGAACAAATAAAAGTGTTTTCCTAATCTATACCTCTTAGTGAAGTCAATATTGGGGAAGGACTGAATATAATGTTGCTTTCTTTGACTACTAGATGGAAGTGCTAACATACTAATAGCCATGTCCAGAGCAAATTTGAGAGCTTGAGGAAAGCTACCACCACAACTACCACCAAAGTGGCCTCCCCAGTTGTCCTCCTAAATCCCCAGGAGAGGGGCAGACCTCCCTCTTGCTGGTTTGGGATTTAAGAGATTAAAAAAAGAGGAAGAAGAACAGGAGGTTCTATACCATCTTGTGTCCAAAAGAATCACCTTTCCTTTGAGTCAAGTTCCCCTGGGTTGAAGAATGAGTTACTTCTTGACTCGTCAAGGAAAAACTCGATTTTTCTAAAAGAATCTGAAATAAGCCACCTCAACCTCTATTTACATGTGATTTAAATAGAATGAATTGGAGCAAGAAAAGGATAACAGCAAAGAACATAGTCATAGCTTCTCATATCTTCAGGAGATTTGAAGAACAAGATGATGAGATTTGAAAAACAGTGCCAATGACATTGCCCATCCAAAACTGTAGGTATGGTATCAAAAGCAATCATGATCCTAATACACCTCCTCATGACCCCAGATCATATCATGACCCCACCTTGGTGGCCTTGGTGCCTATGCCTGCATTGTCCCAGGAGGTTCTCCACACCTTCCTCAGACATAAGTTCACATGTGACAGCATGTCTGCTTCCAACAGGTTTTAATGTGCATTCCTTGCCATGAGAGACTTTGGGTATGTTTATAGTTTTGGATCAGGGCCATTTCCTCATCCTGCTCATAGCTAACCCAGTGAATTCTTCTTAACCTGGATCACTTTCTAACTTCTGATCACAAAGACAGGTAATGTAAAGACAGACACACAGTGACAGCCCAGAAAACAGCTTCTCGTTTTCAGGATGATTAAGGTCAGAAGAGGACTCTATACAGCTGAGACCAATATGGACTCATAATAATAAAATAATTGTTATAGCTTTGTATTTTTGTACTCAGTACTGCTTTATACTAGTCTCTGGAGTCAATGTTTTATATATTTTGTTATTTAATCCTTATAACAATCCTATGAAGTAGGCAATGTTAGTATTCCTATTAAGCAAAGAGAAAACCAAGGCTCAAACAGTTTTAGAAATCTTCCCAAGGTTTCATAGATAGTAGGTAGCAGAGCAGGATCAAATCCAGGTCTCTTATTCCTGAGCTCTAACTCTGTGACCTTGTGCCATGAAGAACATTAGCGCAGTTTCAATTCCTGCACAAGTGCCAATCTATTTCTAGTCCAGTCCATGGTGCAAGGTCAGACTCAACCAAACTGCAGGCATTTTTTTTCCCAAGTCTAAGTCAATATAGGGAGATAAGCCTATCTTAATTCATGGAAAACTCCCTTAGATTTACTCCAGCTCTTAGGATCTAAGTTTCCCAAAGAAATGAGTTTACCAGAGGATCCAGATGAAATGAACTCTCAGACCCACTGCAGTGTGGGCCTAATCTAGCTCCAGTGAGAAAGGAACAGAATATATCCAGCACCCATGATATCCCTCCTTCAAGGGTTGGTGACTGGATTCATCCCAGTCATCTTGCAGAAGCTTCCTGGCATGGGGTTTCCAGTACCAAATTAGTGACACTCAGGAGGCATCAATCTTCCCAGCCTTGAAAAGAGAACAGGTGAGGTTCGGTACTTGAGCATTAATGATAGATTAGCTCCAAGAGCACTGGCAGCCATATCTGCCAAAGGAAAGGGGTCTGTTAGCCCGTGCTCTAATATCAAGTCTACCCCTGCCACAGTAAATTATTAGCTAAAGAAGTCATTTAGTCCCCAATGCAGAAGCTACTCCTGATGATCAGTTACTGAGCATTACAAAGAACCTTTAAAAAGTCTGATGGCATAGAGAAGGTAAACAAAAGATTAATATCCAACATTTATATGCAAGCAATACATCATTAATGATCATTATGGAGAACTTGCTTAGTTCAAATGAGGTTCCAGAAGACTGGAAGCATTTCACTGTAGCACCAGTATTTATAATAGCCACCCTGGGGAACAGCAGGCCCATCAACTTGACATAGCTAATATGCAAGGTAATGGAAATAAGTAGAGGTGAAACGGAGCCACACGGACACAGAATTATCCTGGGAGCCAACTTCCATGCAAATAATTAGAAACTGCCCTGTTTATTAGCGGAGTGGAGAGGACATTGCCTCAGACACCTTAGGTCACATTTTAACTTACCATTTAAAACTGGCACAGCGTGTTGCCCTGCTTCTTAAAACCACAGCAAAGAGCATTTGAAGCAATTGACAGAGGACAAATAGTTTCTAAAGAAATTTGAGGAACAAGTTTGTTCACATGGTTGGGAAGCAGTAGCACATTGGAGAAAAAGAGGTGGTCTGGATGTTAGTCCTTGTTGCTGGCAACATCTTCAAGTCCCTTAACATATCATTCTATTAATTTTCTGAACTGTAAAATGTGGAAAACATTTTACAGGTGCCTAACCTGTCTTATAGTTTGTGTAAAATAGGAGACTTATATGAAAGTACCTTGTAGAATATAAGAAAGGAGAGGCAATGCAGATGGCACAATGGGCCAAGCAGCGAAGGGACATGGAGGACGCTCTGGCTCTGTGAGGACTAGACTCACCCTCTAAAAGGGCCCTTGGGCTCTGACCCATTGTTGCCTTGTAGAAATGCAGGACTGGTGGCCCAGTTGGGTCTTTCCATTTAAAATCGAAATTGGAAATAGTTTTTATTTTCATTTTCTTGATAAGAAATCTTTCTGTTTTTTGCCAGGTGTGGTGGCACATGCCTATAATTTCAGCAACCTGGGAGACTGAGGTAGGAGGATCTCAAGTTCAAAGCCAGCCTCAGCAACTTAGCAAGGTCCTAAGCAACTTAAGTGAGACCCTGTCTTAAAATTTAAAAAATAAGAAAGGCTGGGGTTGTGGCTCAGCGAATAAATGCTCCTGGGTGTAATCTCTGGTACCAAAAAAGAAAAAGAAGAAGAAAGAAGAAAGAAAAAAAGGATTCTTTCACTTTTAAAGAGCAGCAACTAAAACAAAAATTTCTAAAACTCTGTTTATACAGATTGCATCCTGTTCACAGACTATTAGTCCTCTTTCCAACTTCTCCCCAATGGATAAAATGGTATAAGCACAATTAGGAATTTTATTAGGTGATAATAGTAGTAATTACTAGCATTTGTACAATTACAGAAAAGAATACTTATTGTTTATCAAGTCCTTCTCCTTCTTTCTCCACTTTCACCTCCTCTTCCTTCTCCTCTCTCTCCTATGGAAAGAGTTTTTTTAAAAAGCTTTATTGTGGTATAATTGCCATATAAAAATTGTATATATTTGGGGCTGGGGTTGCGCCTCAGTGGCACAGCATTTGCCTAGCACGTGTGAGGCACTGGGTTCGAGTCCCAGCACCACATAAAACTAAATAAACGAAATAAAGGTATTGTGTCCATCTGCAACTAAAAATATATTTTTAAAAATTGTATATATTCAAGGTATATAGCATGATGATTAGATAATTTTTTTGCTTTGTGTTGTTTTTCCAGCATTGGGGATAGAACCCAGGCCCTTATGTGTGCTTAAGATATTCCTTGGCTAAAATTATCTGTATTTTGTGCAAGCCATAATTTAAAAAATAGTTTTCATGGAAACCTTAATTTTATTTTTAAATGCAGTAGTGGATACAATGTAGACACCTGCATCCTCAACTTTTCTTAACATAACCCTTTGCTATGGTCGTTCCAGTGAAACATTTTTCTCAAAGCACAGTTAATTGTAGATCTTTGCTGTAAATAAATACAGAGATTTGCCAACATTTCCTCTCACACATTTACTCCTGACCTATGGAGTTTGTAAGCTGGATAAAACTAACAATTCATATTTATTTCATTAGGCAAAGCAAACCAGGGATTGGCTACAGAAGGTGATTTCTTCACCTGACCTAGGTAATAGAACTGGCCACAAAGGGAGGAAGGTAAGCCATAGGATGTCAGTCTGTGTCAGCTTCAAATACAAGGTAACTGGGTCCAGAGGAGGCATGGTAATATTTCATCTTCCTGTCATTGCACAGTGAAGACTCCCTTAGAGGTCTGTTATCCTGGAAAACAATATCCAGAGGGGGTCTTCAAGTTCAAGAAAGATATTTGCAAGAAGACCTAGGAAATACAGAAAGAAGACACCTCATGGAGAGAAGCAGGCGGCATTTTTCTGTCAGTAGGTGTGATGATCAGGTGAATATTGGAACAATGAATGAAATGAATGACTTAGTAGACCTTTGTCAATCTATGTCGATTTATGTTTATTTGTCTGACTGCTGGAAGAACATAAAAAGGAACATCTAAAAAGCAATTGTTCTTTGTAGGACAATTAGAATGAAAGGCTCATCTGTAGTGATTACTAATAAACAACTAACAAGGACAAAAAATGGAATTACCTAAAATCCTTAAACAGGCAGGAGCCTATTGTTTCCCAGTCAGAACTCAAAGTTCGTGTTCTTACTCTTCCTAACACATTCCCACACTTCTGTCTTTTCTGTCCAGCCATTTCCAGAATTCTTTTGTGGCATGGATGAACCATAGAAAGCAGTTTAACATATCAGAAGGTGCTGACTAACGAAGGTAAAGGTCATAGTGAAGGAAATCAGAAATGGACTCTTACCAGGGTCACTGTGCAGCACATCAGAATGATTCCAGTGCACATGAATAATGAACTCGGGCAGAAAAGTAAACAAAAGGGCAGAAAAAACCAGAGGAGCTCTGCGTCATCTCTCCGTCCATGGGCTCAAGGCCTGCATCCCTTTTCTTCCTGTCAAAGCCTGAGTGTTTCCCCAAGGAACCAGGTGATTACTAGAGGAAGTAAGTGTGTAATCCACGAGGGAATCTGAAACAAAAGCAAAACAAGAAAAGAAACTTCCCTTCACCAAAGGAGCATTCATTCTGAGAAGCAGAGTTCTCTGGAAATGGTGTTTCCTTGGCTTGTGAGGGGGAACTAGCTGGTGAATTCTCAGAAGTAACCACAAAAGAGTCTTGGGATCATGAAAACTTGTAGGTACTCTTGACATTAGTCATGAAAAAGGAAATGGTAGCCATTAGAAATTCCCAAGAATGAGTTATTTGGGGACAGAAAGAAGAACAGCATTGATTTTTTTAAACATGAACAACACATTCCCCAACCCCTGTTCCCCCATGGGCAGTCTATGAAGTTTGTGAGTCCAAAGCTCTTTACGCAACTGTCAATTGTGTATTTGTAGAGCTTTGGAATGGTCTTAGCACTATGCTAGAGATTGCTTTCAATGGCCATCAAGAGAAGAATTGTTTCATTAATCAAAGGCATCCCATGTAGGAATGGAGTTAGTGGAATCAAGAAAGATTTTTATGATCCTTAAGCCTCACAGGACTTATGTCCTGGCCCTTTATGCTAGATTGGAAAACCCTGGGCACATTTCAGAAGTGGACATCCTAGAGGTAGGGACATCAAAGAAATCATGGAGTTTTAGACAACTTGCAGTCTGTTGCAAGCCCCAACTTAATGCTCTATGGAGAACCAGACCCAATTAAATTGGGTACTGCTTTGCATTTGCCAAGTTTCATGCAACTTCCATTGGATTTGGAATGAGGAGTAGGAAGGCAGGCCCAGAGCAAAATGAGCTGAGTCGGGAAAGGGGAAAATAGATTCAGAATGTAAAAAGCAGGGCCCTTTGATGGGCTGAAGAACTGACACATGGAAAATGTAATGTATTATTGACAAACACGTATGCTGGCTGCAAAAATAATTAACACAAGCAGAAAAGAAATAGGAATGAAATGGAGCAGAAAGACTTTGAAAGATTGTGAAGTGGCCGCTGAAATTGCCAAGCTAATGTCAGAGAGATGATTAAAATTTTCCAATAGAACAGGTGAATAGGTACTTAGGAGGGTGTGATGTAAACCAAGAGAGAGTGGATCATTATATGAATCTGCACTGAGGTACTAATCAGCATTTTATGTGCAACTTTGCAGTGCACATTTTAGCAGATGGAGGAAGCTCTTAAAAGCTGATAGCTAAACCGAGTCTGACTGCTTTTCTGTTCCATAATAACCATCCCTGGAATGGGTAGTTGTTCCAAGTGAGCACTGCACAACCAGTTCCCACAACAGGATTCTAGAAATATCAGTATGCTCACAAAGTAAAGATATCTACAAACCTTAGAATCCAGGGAGAGGAAGGGAAAGGTAGGGGGTGTTTAAGTCTTCCTAAACTGGGATTCCTAGATGGAAGGCTCTACTTAGATAAACTGGTTGTTTAGCAAACAGGACTCAAGGTGAAGATCAAGTGACAACAAGGAGAAATTGTTCTGCAGGCCAAACTGTATCATGCACACAGGCGTGTGTACACACACACACACACACACACACACACACACACACTTGCAGAAACTGTATTGCTGCAATAACAAAAACAATTAGATGGTGGATTGTGGGTATGTTAAAAAAGAATAATTCTTCATGATCAGAATGACTTTTTCGCTCATTCAACAGAAAAAGACTCTTTATTTTTTATTTGTTGGCAAAGCCAAATTAGAAAAAATATATATCTTTACGACCATAGGAGACAAATGAGTGATACCAAATATCACTAAAAATGCTATTAATCTACAGTGATATAAAATTACCATCTCAGCACAAAGAAAGCCTATATAATCTGAATTTCTCTAGCATCATAAAAACGAATGAGAAGCGAAATTGAGAGTAAGTATGCTTTTGAGATGCTGTTAAGAAGTTACATGCATTGTTAACAAATGTGACTAGACAGACTGGTGATTTACCTTGAGTAACACATTTATAGAGACACAGAAATTTCCAAATGGGACCACTCATTGCCCTATGTGCTGGTTGATGACACCTTTGAGGGTGTTATTCTCCTATCTTAGATACTAAAGTGTGGTTGATTAGCCATTGACTTTATGGATTATTTCCCCTGTTTTCATTTGCTCATTTTCTGTATATTTCAGAAGACAAAAGAAGCTGGGGGTGGTGAGGAAAAGGATACAGATCAGGATTTTCTTCTTCATGTGTCAGTGAGGAACACAAAAGGATTGTTGACTCCATTGCTATCTAAGGCTCCCGTTCGGTTAGTCTTCCACCAACTCACATCTCACACTTTCAGGCTATGTTCATAAGTCTCTGGAAGAGGTAGCGGAGGACGATGGGCTGGGTCAGCATCTGACAGGAAGTGGAGGGCAGTGGCAGGCCTCAGGTTATTGAGGGGGTGGGAGGCCAATGAGAATGTGGAAGAGGAAGGGTGGAGTGAGATAACAGAGAAATGGGAGCCGAAGAGAGACAAGTATTTCTACTTCTTCCACATTATTAAAAATAAGAAAAGGAAACCCATTATCACTACCGACAACAGCACTTACGGAACAAATTTTCAATTTGTCTCAAGGTGATATGGGAACAGTATAATAAGGGGGTAAAACTTTACCACATTGCTAGCAGTAGTTTTTGACAGTTCATTGCTGTCCAGGGGAAGGTGCAAAGCCTGGCTGCAGTGGCTTTCCTCCTTTCCTTCTACAAAGATTTTAACATCACCACTATAATACTCATGCAAGACACCCCCATTATGTGAGCAGGGGCTCTTATTTACTGAGTATCATAGGGGCATGTAATTAGAACAAGGTTAATTTGGAAATAAAATTGAAGTACCACTCCAGTCATCGTATTCTTTCTATGAAACTGAACCTTTTCCTAACATCACAGTAGGCAGAGGCAGCAGCTTCAAGGATATGAGGATGCTGGGCATGGCCTTTGGGGCCCCAGTAGAAGTTTCAGGGTTCACATCAGGGAATAATCCAGGTTATGGGATCTTAAATTTATGAGGCACTCCAAAGAAAAAAGAATTCAAAAAGATGAACAAAAAATCAGGTATGAATAGTAATATTTTATTTTGAATGAATACATAATCACATTATCATCAGAAATTTTATAAAACTGACAAATACCAGAGTTTTAAAAGCATCAGGAAAGTCACATTATGATTTTAGTAACTAATTGCCTAATAGAATTCTAAAGATTGTTTCCCTACCTCTCTGCCTTCATCTGTGATTGCCTCTTTATATGGTAACGATTTTGTAATATTTCCTAGAGAGAAGATAGACAAGTAATTCAGCTTTTCCTCTAGCATGGCTGCTCAAAATGTGGTTATTGATGATTTCAAAAGGTGACTTTTCACTTCAGTCTTTTATTGGCAATGCCATATCCGTAAATTCCTCATCAGTTTCTTGCCTTAAGCCAAATGTTTTGGAGCCTGTCAACCCTCTGATCAGCCGGGCAGCCCCTTACTCCCCTGTCCCAGTCCCTAGGCACAGGTCTGATTTAGATTCCTGTCCCTGAAGGCAAAGGTAAGCGAGGATGTTCAAGAAGTTGTCATTAGGTGTCAGAGAGATGAAGAGGTATTTCGAGGTTCACCAGCCCAGCCACCAGCCCCAGGACCACCATACGCAAGGGAGCAATGGTCTCAGAGCTGATAGGTATTCTTTGTGTCCTTGCTGGGGTGGCTGTCTTCTCCTGAAGCTGACACATGAGCCTTGGAAAACACCTTGAGTTTTAAGCTTCTCTAAGTATGCCATGAATCTACCTCGAGATGGCCCTGGACACATTATGAAATAGAAGGTTCACTTTCGGGAACTCCATCTCTTCTTGGGACATTTCTTGTTCTTGGAATGAAACTGCAGGGGATGTTCACGTATCAATAAGTTTGAAGCTCAAAGGAGCTTTTCTAATCCACCAATAATAAATTAACAAATTTTGATTAACACTGTTAAAGGATAAAGTTATCTTTCTAACTCTCTCTAATAATATCACAACACTGTCATATGAAGAATCAATCAAAGAGTGTGCAGTCAAAAATTGCACAAGAAAAATAATTTTAGTGGTATGGGTCCCTCATCAGTCCCAGAACCCAAAGGAGACATCACCAACCCTGTGGGACTTGATCTTGGCTTCCTGGGAGAGATCATTAAATATTACTTTCCTTCTGGGTAAATGCCTAAAAACTAGTTAAGCCTCCCCAGACCTTGGGTGACTTGATTTCCACCAGAAATTTTTAGAACAAAATTCCATGATTTTTAAGGATTTAACTGTAACTGTGGGATTCAATGGAGCCAGTAGGAAAGATGCTGTGATACTGGAGAAATTCAGATCATCTAGGCCAGGAGATGGACACACCCATGACATTGATGCCTCGAGGCAACAATTCTGAGCTTAGCAGGTTTTGATAATTCGTCAGTTGTATTATCCATGACTAATTTTGTAAATTTTTTATTAGTCCTGTTCTCTTCCCGACTGGAAAGGGGAATGATATAGTGGTTATACTTATCTTGCAGGATGTGAAGGCACCTACCCCTGCCCTACACATGGCACTTAATGAATGTGATTTCCTTCCTCTGGTTTTACAGTATAGGCTCTTGCATTTTACAGACAGCTTTCTATGGTGTCTTTCATCTTTATTAAAAGGTCCATTTATGTAACTTGAGTTCCTGCAGGAACCCAAGAGACCCCATTGTTTTTAAGTCCTTAGTATTTCCTGACTTTTCCTTTATCTTCTTCACCCAAAGACCAAAACTTCAACTCTTGCTTCCACCCCATGGTGCTTATTTTTGTGAAATTGATGCTAATCCTTGAAAGAAATGAGCTGACAACATTAGTCATCTCTTTATGTAGCTTTTGATGGTTGACCTTCCTAGAAAGACTGGCTACATTGCTCAGAGAGGATGTCTGACGAATCATGATACAGAATTCAACTTTTTCTCCTCCTCAGACTTCTCCAGGCTACTTCTAACTTTAGGAGTGACTGCAGGCAATTAAGAGCCAACACTCACCTACTCAAGGGCCAGTGCCAAAGCTGCCCATCTGATCAGATAACTTATACTCAGTTATCTTAAATCCTTTTCTCTGAATTGGATGATTTAATGCTTCAAAGTTTTCTAACACTTAAAAATGCCTTTTTCTGAACCTCCTCTTAAAGCATGTTGATTTTAGGGAACTCAGTGGAGCTTTGTTCAGCTCTTGGCTATAAAATGTATCTGACTCCATTTATTTTTTAAAATGCATTGTCTGCTTTTGAAGGGCAGAAGAGGTTGGGGAGGAGAAGGTGGATAAGGTTGAATTCTGGCTCAAACTGAATTGATTAAAAGGTACTTTTCGCCTTTCAAATCCTTGGCCTCATTCTCAATCTGAGATAACTGTTTTTAAATGTGGACAGAGATGGCTAAAAATCAATGTGCAGAAATGTTGGGGTGTAAAAGTGATTGACATATTAGCAGAGCTTTCTGATGCAAAGGGAAAGGATAATATACCACGGCTTCCTTCAAACTGTTTCCAACCTTAAAGGAATTTAAAAAAAAAGTTCACAGGGGTTTTAACTCGAATAAATAGCCTTGTGGCATTGGCATAGCACCTGGAGAATTCTGGAGTCAAGCAAGGTGCTGGCTAAACTTTCCTTGCTGATA
The DNA here is from genome assembly GCF_902686455.1 of Sciurus vulgaris. Lineage (NCBI taxonomy): Eukaryota > Metazoa > Chordata > Mammalia > Rodentia > Sciuridae > Sciurus > Sciurus vulgaris. The sequence continues at coordinate 130,364,566 of NC_136463.1, forward strand.
AATGTTTTTAGCACAAAGTGTACCCAATTCCACCATCAGTGTGATGCATACCAGTTTTCTTCAGTTTATAGCAAGACCATTTCATTTTAAGGTTATTCAAAAATCATTGATCAATTACTAAATATATTCTCATAAGAAATCCTTGCCATGACCATAGAAAAAAATATGTTAAAAATAACTTGGCAGTTGAAATAATTAAAACATCTTCATCTAATCCAGTTATTTTACATATGGAAGAACTTAGGCCCAAGTTGCTAGTGTGATTTGGTCACTAAAGAAGGAAAGCATTCTTTGACCAGTTGCTGTGTTTGAAAATGTCTCTTCCAGGGATGGAAATGGGAAAGACAGTAGAATTAATCTGATATAACTTTCCTATGTTCATATATGAATACACAACCAGTGTAAATCCACATCATATACAACCACAAAAATGGGAAGCTATACCCCATGCATGTATGACATGTCAAAATACATTCTACTGTCATGTATAACTAAAAAAGAACAAATAAAAAATTAAAAAAGAAAAAGAAAGTGTCCCCTCCAAAATTCACGTATCAGAAACTTCATCTCTCACATAACATCATTGAAAGATGGGTCCGATTGGGAGGTGTTAGGATTAATGTCCCTATAAAGTAGGTCTGTGGGAATGGGTTCTTTTTTTTTTTTTCTGCTTTTCAGTCACGTGAGGACACTACGTTCCTTCCACAGAGGACCCAGATTTCAAAGCACCAACTTGGAAGCAGTGAGACCAAGCCCTAATCTGCTGGTGATGTGATCTTGGAGTTTTCAGCCTCCAGAACAATGAAAAATAATTTTTTTAAAAATATACAACCCAGTCTCAGGTACTCTGTTTTAGCAGCACAAAATGAACTAAGACACCACCCTTAGCATTCAGGTGTTCTGATTAATATTTGTATACCACACTGGAATAAATTGGAAGGGACCTGAGGACATCTCTATGAATTAGATGAAAACATTTACTACATTTTCTTTGTCTTTTATGATGATGATAATAAAAATAAAATACAGAGCATTAGAGATGGATATTAAATATTGAATTTATATAAAAGCTCAAAATAAATTTTTTCCAAAATTTTTAATGAGAAAGTTGAGCTTGCTTCCATGCACATAACTATTTTACACTAAGTTTTATGTTTGAAATGGCTATGAGCAAGTCCCGATCAAGTCTTTTTAATGATCTCTTCAAATTCTTGATAGTCACCATTGATGAGAAACTTTGTTCGCACAAGTAGGTGATAAAAAATTTAAAACCATTTTTTTACAGCCATTCAAAAATTTACAACGGTTGAAATTATCTTTAAAGAATCTAAGAGCTCTTCTTTTATATTTTCTTTGACTGATGTAAATGTTGAAATTTCTTGATAATGAGAATGGATTTCTATCCAGTCAAACCTTTTCATCTCAAGTATTTCAAAAAGAAAGTGCCTTGAGCATGCAAACTGCATGCAGTGCAGAGCCCAGGCCCTGCCCCTGACGTGGACTCCATTCAGGGGGTTTAAGGATAAGGTGTATATGAAGAGGTGCAGGACCGCCTTCTGCACTGTGCCTTGCAGGAGTCCCACCTGGCTTCTCTGCTTCCCTAGCTCACACATTCAGCCTAGACATGGATCACACAATCACATTCCTGAGCCTCTGGGACAAGAAATTGGTAGATGCAAGGAGTACCTTCTTGGCTATGGTACATTGCAGATACGCTCATGCCATCAGCCACCTGCAGGACTGTGACATGCCTGTCAGAGCACCTGAAGGCTGTGCTGGAAGAGTCATAAACTGACAACTACTGCTCAGGGCCATGGTTACCCCAGGCCTCAAAGGGCTGAGAGTTATACTAGCTGGCAATACAAGACTCATCTTTTTGTGGTACAGCAATCAAGAAGCACAGTGGACATAAATGACTGGCTCAGATCTACAAGTGATGGCCTGGATTCTAAAATGGAATTGTCTGCTTCTCGGTGTATGTTCTCCCTTTTCCGTGATCACCTCCATCAATAATTTGACTAACGTACCATTCTCAAGGATGGAAGTAGTGTCTCCAAGTTCATCTAGGGGGCTGACAAATACTGGTAGTTCACTTCTCCTGTATATCAGTGGTGGTCCCAGAAATTCCTACAATTAGTATCCAATAGAAATTTTATTTTACAAATAAATTAAAAACAAGAAATCCTATTATATCCTCTGTGAGATCTCAGAGGTTCTGCTGCCCTTTCCCAAGTGTTCCATATCAATTAGTTTGGTACCTTGATCAACGTTGAAGTCAAGCAAACATCACTATGGATTAAAAAAAAAGGATTTTTTCCTTTATCATTTTTTTTTTACTCCAATTCATTGTTTGACTTTGCATATGCTTCATCCATTTCAATTCCCCGGGCTGAGCAGTTTATGTTATAAAGAGCAGCAACCTGCACTGAAATGCCCTTCTTCTATCTTTCGGTTAAAAAAGAAAACCTTTTTTTTTTTTTTTTTCTGCGCCTGGAAAGAAGTGCTGAGTGGACAGACCTGGCAGCTTCTGTTTATACTATGAACAACTGCAGCACAAATCAGCACCAAGTTTCAGTTGATTTCTGCCTGGAACAATATTATCCTTCAGGGACCTACTCTGGGGGTCCAGAGGGTGATATATTCCTTGCAGTTATATGCACGTGCCTGAGAGAGCAATTTTAGCCCCCTTGATGCTGACAGAGATAGTGAACGGCAATGGAGTGGGGGGAGCATCATGCCAACATGCTTTCTTCACAACCCATCTGCAGCCCTACTAGGTACAAAGCCGTGTGGCAAGTACTATGTACTAAATACTATGAACTAACTCTGTATGCTAAGTCTAGTCCAGGATAGAAGAAGTAATAATAAATATTTATTGAACATTTTCTATTGCTCAGGCACTAAATCAAAGGTATTACATGCATCATCTAATTAAGCCTCACCATGGTCTAATGAAGACTGCATTGCTATCCCAATTTTATGCATAAATGTATTATTATTCCTAAGATAATGGCACCTCTATAAACAGGTTCTCCCTAATTACCTTATCCAATGCAAGTACATTTTTCTCCATCTTGGCTCCTTGTTTTCTTCATAATACTTCTTGCAATTGTTTTATTTGTTTATTTATTGGATTTTTTTTTTTTTTTTTACTGTCTCCCTCACTAGCATGTCATGCTCTCTGAGGCATCTTTTGTTTCACTGCCTTAGCCTGGATACGTAGCAAGATGTCAGAAATTGTTAGTTAAATGAATGAATGAGTGAGCAAGTGAGTGAATAAAAAAAGATGAAGATGTTAAATGCTTTGCCCAAAATTGTGAGTTAGTGAGTGATAGTCCACCATTATCATTTAGCTCATGTAAATATATATGTACTTTCCTGTCAACTCTGTTGGGGATTTGAGTTGTAAACACAGAAACCAATACAAAGGATTCAGTGGGTCTGCACTGAGATGAAAGTCCTTTTCTCAGGTATAGACTTTTCTCAGGGTATAGCTACTCCCTATTTTAGAACTTGGTAAATCCACAGCTAAAAATAAGTTGGGATTCCTGCTGGATATACTGACCCACTGACCATAGCACTCTTTCCTACTCATGTTTTGATCTCTCTCCTCCATTTCTCTTTGCCACTCAGGAATACCGTGTATCATAGATACTCCTTAGACACTGGATATTGTGGATACTCCTTGGATACTCAGGCAGTCATGTATCATTTTCCCTAGTGTAAGACATGGAAGAGACTGTAAAATGATTTCATGAGCCAGTTAAGCCAGCACAAAAGCTGAAGCCAGGAAGGCCCATTCATTATCCAAACTCCACTCATTATCTGACTTTGCTCCCACAAGCTGCAGAGCCAGATGTCAGTTTTTCCCATTGATATTAGACCATTTGGAAGAATAGAAAGACTAAATTGGTGAAGGAATTGGCTGTCTTGTAGAGCTTTTCTCTTCTCCTGGGTCAAGAGGAAGAATCAAACATGGTGCCTAGGGCTTCAATCATAGGGCACACTCAACAAACCTTCATTGCACAAATAAGTAAACAATTAGTTGGATGAAAATGTTCTTTGTTAATAGTGACTCTTTCCCTTACTTTCCTTTTGTGAGAAATGTCCAAGGGAAACTCTGACTTATAATGTTGTAAATAACATTGTTTCTCTCTAATATAATTCAATGATTATACTGAGATTTGATATCTCTTAGACTCTTTCTTACGGGTGATTTCCTAGTGACAGTGAGACTCCTTTCAGACAACTAGTTGCTTTGGGAGTCATAAACCAGTGATATTTTAAAATCTAAGGATGATGATCACCAAAATTTTTTAAAAATTAAAAAGTAGCAGATGGAATTTATTATCTCATGTTGGGGGAGAGAGCATTAAAATCCCCTTCTCCATGTGGGATCAGGGAATTTCCAGAATCGTGAATGACTCTAAGCTCACATATACAAGCCAAGAAATATTAAAGGATTCTTCCCAGCTATTTCTAAAATGGCATCTCTACATCATTGATATGAATTTCTCAAATTTTCTACTACATATCTTAGGATGTGGAAAGAAAGCAGCACTGGTATTACAGGTGGTTAGAAAAGAATCTTTGTATATCAGATAGCTAAAGCTTCCACATCTTTGAATAGGCTTTTACCCCCTCCTTTCTTCTCTTTCCCCTCTCCCTCCCTTCCTTCCTCCTCTTCCTCCCATCTCTGGTTCTCTTTCTCTTCCTTCTTTCCTTTCTTCTTAAACATACATCTACTCCTTTTGAACAACTGTGTATCTTTGGCATCTCTCTCCCAACATATCTTAGCAACATTATTGTAAGCTTGTGAATTTTCATCCTGAAGTGATGACAGTGGAATTTCCACAGAGGCAATAAATATCTTGATGATGTTCTCTTTCCAGTAGGGCTGGGTGGTCTGTTAGACTAAATATGCAATTGAAGACCCCTCACCCAACATCATAAAATTTCATGGGTATCAACAACGAGAACTAGGCCTACTAGACCTTTCAGCCAAAGGTGTAAAGTAACTGCACTATCTCTGTGGCCTCATTAGCATGTGCATTAATGAGATGAGTTCTCATTAATATTGTCTCAAAGTTCTTTGTCTTGTTCTGTCGCTGCTCCAGCCTCCTGCCATCCTGGGTATGCCCAAGGAGTGCCTCATCACCTCACACACCTGCCAATCAGGCCTCCAGGCAGCCCCAGTCCCTCCTCTCTTGCTGTGATCCCCTCCACTAGGGACAGGCTGGCAGGAAGCTCAGTGTGGCAACAGCTGGTGATGCCTATGATGAGAACAAGTGCTTGTAACATGGGCAACATCTACCTGACCCATCAATCTTCAAGGAGCCAGAGTTGATGGGTACCTCCAAGCAGTAGGGGAGAACAGTGCTCACCTAGTTCTGTGCCATAGTTTGATATGTACAAGAAAGACTGCTTTGTTGCAAGCCTATAATCCCACCAGCTTGAGAGGCTAAGGCAGGAGGATTGGATGTTTGAGACCAGCCTCAGCAACCTAGCGAGGCCCTAAGCAACTCAGTAAGACCTGGTCTCTAAAAAAAATATAAAAAAGGGCTGGGGATGTGGTTCAGTGGTTAACTGGCCCTGAGCTCAATCCCTAGTACTAAAAATAAATAAATACATACATACATACATACCACCGTCCCCAACAACAAAAATTATTTATGCTCTCTTCTTGCTCCAAAAACAAGTATTCTTTAGATATAATTCATACAGAGTTGTGCACAGAATAGTCACTATCTTATTCCACAAGCAGCTAAGTTCCAACCTTTGGCCTGTGCTCAGCAAGGGCATTTCACTGTCTTGCACAAAGGCAGTGCTGTATACACAACCCCCACTATTCATGGCTCTGTTCATCCCTGCAGCACGTGCCACCATTTTGCTTATTCACTATGTCTTGTGAGCACTAGACAGTGAGCATTCCTTACCTCTGGTTCCTGCTCACTCAGGAGTCCTGCCTGTATATGTATACAAGAAACCACTCTCAGCTTAGTAGCTTTTAAGAAGAATCTTTTATTTCCCTGCATCTATTTGAGTTTGACTGATCCTGTCTCAGGACAGCTGGACTTGATTTCAGACTGCAGACTGGGTCCATATTTCCTCTTTGTGTTTTCTTCACCCTCCTTAGATCACCATACTGATCATGACATTTTCTTTTCCTGTCAGAAGTATGAGAATGGGTTCAACTGCACAAGCACATTTCCAGTCCCTGCTTGTGTCGCATGTAACAATACCCCCTCAGACAAAGCAGGTCAAAGACTGAGTCCACCATCTGCAGGGCAGAGAGGTGTACTTCTCCATGAAGGGACATGGGTGGGAGCTGAGGAGGAGAGGGCGTGAATGTTTGCCAAGTGATAACATAATCCACTGCAAAATTCAAATCCAAATTTAGATGTGAGTAAACATGCCCTCAGATGCAGTGAAGATTTTGACTGAGAGACAGTCTTTGACAAGTTAGTGAGGAAGAATCCATCCAGGCCTCATATTGTGAGGAATATCACAAATCACGTGTAGGAAGATTTCACATCAAAGCATTGCCACTTGGATTCAGCTCTCAGCTGATTTTGTTTTAAACAGTTATGACTCGGTGAGGGATCCCTGGTTTCCAGCACCAATTCAGCCTGTTAAAGGAATCACTCCTTTCTCTGATTTGTACCCTGGACTTCCTTTCTCCCTGTTCCCCCATTTCCAATTCTCTTGGGTTCAGACTTCTCTCTCTGTCCCAAAATGTTTCTGGAGAAGTTTATGATGGCTTTGCAAATCCAAAGGAAGAAGAAATAGGGGTCCTTTCCTATTACCTTTCTCCTTCCTCCAGTTCAAGTTGCCTGTGTGTGTGTGTGCATGCATGTGTGTGTATAGTTTGTGATCTGCTTCGTGTTGGCAATGGAGCAGGGGTTAAATGAACAAAACCATCAAAGACCTGTACTATGCACATGTGCCCATTTACAGTTGAGAGAGGATCCAGTACTGTATATGAGCCCCCTGTCTCTATCCTACTTTCCCCTAGATCTGAAATAGTCACATAGAAATGTTCTTTCACAGGGACAATGACATCTTTTTTAGCCACATGTTTAATTTTTAAAAGTCAATATTTGCAGAAAACATAAGCACAGCATGACATTGCCTTGGAGTTGTTGATTAGCCCCGTCCCGAAGCCTCCTTTTTTTTAAAGTTTCCTTTCTATTTTCAGCTCATCATTAGTCCCGTAATGGGGTGTGTGCCTGTCTGTGTGAAAGCATTATCATATTGCCCCAAAGCCTGAAAAGGCCTATGATGAATCTTTATTCTGGTTTAAGTATACAAACCTCCTTGTTCTTATTCTGTGCCATAATCAGTAAGAATAGTTAGGAATGACTTAACCCCGTGTCCTCGGAAAAAAAAGACCAGGCACAAATACCTGAGAAAAGTAATGATGGTGCTGATGTAATCTGTAACCTAGACATGATAGGGATGTCATCTGTTTAAGAAGCTCAAATGCCATCTAAGTATATGGATCATTGATAGCCACTTCATATGCAAAGCAAAGGAAGCACATGGACATATGACATGACAAGCAAGAGTCACACTGCAGGAACCTTGAGGACCTCGGAAGTCTGCTCTTCAGGGCACCGAAATCTTGAGGCTGGGCTCTGGACTCTTCCCTGGCTCTAATCCCCTTCCCCACCCCACCCTGGATTTCAGATATGAGCAAGTAAAACATATTTGAAAAGCTGCTCTGTAAGAAAAAGGGGATGATTTTCAGCCTCCTCATACCTTTTCATCCATTCCTCCTTTCTAGAGGTTTAAACAAATTTTAATCACAAATCCACTGGGCCATTGATTTTCTAACCCATCCGCTACAATACGAAAAGATTTTCATTTTTCTCTCTGTTTGTATGATTGCTTGTGTAGCCTACAGACTTTCAGAGAGATGTAATATTGGTTTCCTTCAAATATTAGGGCTTTACTCTATTTTATTTTCATTTCCAAAAATGTAAAGTCTGAGTGTCTTAGCTTGGGATCATTAAGTGCCAAGAAATTAGCTGAGTAAAGTGGCTCATAGAACTTGGGACAATTATAGCTTCTCGCAAAGCTGAAAAGAACTTCTGATTCAAGGTCATTCAGTAAATCTCATGCTAAATGCAAATTTCATCAAGTTTTCTAAAACCTTTTATTCTGGGGCAAGAAGTAAAAAGCAACTGACAAACCATTTGAGAAAAATAAATGTCATTCAGACTTCTCTGGGCAGAGGCCTTCATCAGGTTTCTGCCTATAACTGGAGGTCAAAGCATCAACTGTCCATTGACTCTTGAGCCCTGCTTCCTCCCCTCCGCAGCCAAGCCCACAGGCCTCACAGTGTTCCTGTTTCCAATTCCTCTGTGCCAGCATATCTGCTAATGTCCCAAGTGGCTTCCTTTACAGCCGTGTGATCATCTGTGTATTATTAACTAACCGCAAATTAAAGTCATTACTTGGTGCTTAATTTTATGTAACATTTCTTTGTAATGTGTACAAAAGAAATTTGTTTTTAACAGGAGTTTGGTAAATAGCATGTGCCATGATTAATTAGAGAATATAATGGGTCTGTTGATTTGAAATTAAATTTAGTGCAACAATTTTCTTAAAAATAATTACCTAAGTGATATTTCAAGGTGTATGAGTCTTTAAAAAGAAAAAAGAAGGCATCCTGCATTGATAGGCCCAATGCCCTGTGTCAGATCTTTTTGGTGAACGAGAACCAGAAAGAACTAGAACAGCTAGAGGACTCTCTCTTATTTTTCTCAAATCCGTATGTACTTTAAGGAACAGCAACATTCAAAGAGCTATTTTAAATCCTTTTTGGAACAAGGTAGAGTATAAATGAATAAACTAACAAAGAAACAAATGCTTAAATACGTGGATGTCAATTATATTTTGTCGTCATTCACCCCCCATAAGCTTCACGTGCTCTTTCTCTTCTCACACTTGGAGCACATTCCTGCCTCTGGGTCTTGCACTTGCTCCTTCTGCCTAGACACTCCCCTTGGGTTTTCATTCAGCTCAAGTCTTAGATCAGGGACTTTCTCTGACCATGAAAGTCAAGGAACTTCCTTCCCTCCCCAGTCACAGTCACTGTCACTGTCACATCAGTGTTCATTCACAGAACAATCATTGTGTACTGTCTGGCTCTGTTCATGTCCTTTCTCTGTATGCTCCTATAGAATATAAAATTCCTTAAGAGCAAAAGCTTGTCTGCCTTGTCCTCCCTGTATCCCCAACACCAGGAACCATACTTGGCACATCAGTTGGTGCTGGATAAATCTCCTTGAAACGAATGAATGGATTGCATTGCTCTCAAAAGCCAAGCACCAACCATGCTCCTACTAAAGAGAAAGCATGGTTGGCTTTCTAAGTTTTCTCAAAAGAATAGAAAGAGAACTTCAGTTTTAATTGTCTTGATATGAGATGCCTTACAAAGAATTAACCTAAACAAATCTGATGATAGGAGGCAGGAAGCAAAGGTAGCAACTAATTTCTTACTGTGTGGGACCACCAAACTCCAGGCTCCTGTCAGTTGGAACTTTGGCCCAGCAACTAGTTAAATTTTTCCTGTTTGAACAACTCAGCAGGCCACTATCCATAAAGTTAAAGACCTGAAGGTTCATTCAACCTTCATATATTTAATAGTGGATTCTTAGGGGTGATAGGGTCTTCATTATATAGAGAACTGAGGAAGAATTAGAGGAAAGTGTCACAGTTATCACTAAGCATTTCTGACCAAAGAATAAAATGCAAGAGGTATCACTTCCCATGCAGGGTGTCATACTTTATTTCAGTTCATCCTCAGAATACACCAAAGTCTCTCTTTGCCCCCAGGGTCTTTTTAAAGATTTTCTACATCTCAACATTGTCTCTTTCAAACCACAGAGAACTGACCTGCCAGTGGTAATAGGATGCTATTCCAAGATTATAAGTGAGTCTGGGAAATGTTTCTTTTCTGGTTTTTTCTCATTGCATCTGGCTATTCAGGTATCCTAATACCAGTTCTTAGAAATTCCATCTTTTCCTCACAAATTAGGGGTGCCACTTTTTATCATATTCTCAATTTTCATATGCAATTAGGTCTACTTCTGAATATTCTGTTTTTCCCATTTGTCCTATCAATTAATATGAAATTGTTTAAATTTTAGAGGTTTACAATGTTTTAATATTATAACATTGCTCTTCTTTTGGATGAATCTCCTGGCTGTTCTTGCATGTTTATTATTTCAAACCTGCAATAAAATCATTTTGTCTAGCTCAAGGAAAAACACTTGATTACAATTGTCTTTATTGCATTAAATATTTAAATAAATACAGGAATAGTTAAGATCTTAATGATGTTGGACCTTTCTATGAACATGGTTTACCTTTTCACTGATTGTATAAGTCTAATTTTGTATCTTCACAAGTGCTAATAATTTCCTTCATATCAATCTTGAACATTTATTGATAAATTTACATAGAGGTATTTTGGTTAGCTTTTAACTATTTGGCATGAGGTGTTTTTTGTTTTGTTTTGTTTTGTTATTGGGGATTGAACAACCCAGGAGCACTGAACTACTGAACCACATCCCCAGTTCTTCTTTTATATTTTTTGGGGGATAGGTCTTGCTAAGTTGCTGGGGGTCTCACTATCTGAGACTGGCTTTGAATTTGTGATCCTTCTGCCTCAGCCTCCCAAGTCACTGGGATTACTGGTGTGCACCACCAAACCTGGCAGCATGAGATCTTTTATTCTATTGTATCTTAAAACTGGATTTGTTTCTGTCTATCAGGAGTGATCATGTTGTTTTGGTAGTGTTGGTATTGATATTCTGAAGTTTTGTATGTAGTGTGTGGTAAAGCAAAAAGATATATTGTTTAGTGTCATTTAGGACTGGGACTTTCAGCTAGCTGACACAGATATAAGATCAATGAGGTAAAATACCTGTAGTTATGAAAATAAATCTGAGGTAGCAACACTAATTCACAGTGGGTTTTATGTTTATGCTTTGTTTTCTAGTTCTGACCATTGAAGAGGTCTAGAAACAATGGTCAATCTAACAGCAATGAGCACCACTAGTGCTTCCACTGGTTGTGTCTCTCACTACCATTTACAACAAAAGGAACCGGTCCTCTTGGAAAGATGACTGATTCTAAGTTTGAGGTAGGAACTTTATTAGATGAGTCTGGAATATCTTGCCTTACCAAGTTGCAAGAAAGTTATGAAAAAATGTCTAGGGTTCTCCTTAAAGGATCCAGGTACCAACTTAAAGAGGATCCAACTCACCAAAGATGGGCTAATTTGAGCACCTGTAGAATAATAAATGAAATGAATTGAAATATATCAAGTAAATTTAAATCCATAATTTAGTATGATACCCAAAAAATGAAGCTCATTAATCACTTTTAAAGGATGTTAGAGAACCTATTTACTGTATTTTAAAAAAAAAAAAAAAAAAACTGATCTTGGTAACCAGAGTTAAGGGGAAGTTTCTCTTTATAGAATTTGCCTAGCTAACAAATGATTTAGGAATTATAGAATTAGGATATCAACCTACTAGTGAATCAGTGGCTCTGAGCAATGATCACCAGTGACTGCTAACATCATTGTCTCTCTCATTAGAGATAATCAAACATTATGCACCTGTTAACAGAAATATAGTACACTACATACAAAATATTCTTGACAAAACAATCGAACCTAAATCTGGTCTAGCCTCTAAACCTAACTATCAATTAACAGTTTTACAATTACAGAGGAATGCATTAACCGTTTTCACAAGACAAATTGGGGAACAGCCAATTTAATCAACAATAGCCTGCACACTCCCCTCACCTAAATTGCAGGTAAGAGAGGTGGTGGAGAAACCTATAGCTTATTTTTTCCCTACATGCAAGCTTACCTATTTTATCATATTTAAAAAGTCAAGACAGAATCATGTTCATTTCTTAATAGTATCACTGTAAACAGACCAGATTTCAGAGCTCTTCATTCACTTTGGAAACTTTTGGAAAGTTGACCATCAGCAGTCTAAAAAGTCTTTCCTTCCCCACTAGGTCTTCTAGGTTTTCTGGATTCAGAGGGTATCAGGGTATTGGTGACAATGGGTGCTAAATAAATAGAGTGTGGTGTTCTTACTAAGCCCTTTCCACCTCCTCTCATAAGCAATGACTGACTTGGCTCATCCTTTATCTAAAGTCATTAGTAAGCAAGTAGATTACCAAAGAGAACAGAGGGACGTTTCCACTTTAGATAATTTCCAAAGCTAGATGAAGTTAATTAGAGCTCAGTTGTCCACTGCTTTCCTTTGCTGACCAGAGAGAGGCAAGCTAGTCATGGAGCTCAGAACCTCAGTCCACTGAGGCATCAGCATAATGTGCTCAGTTTCTTTGATCAAGAAGTATTGAAAAAACCATCTACAGGTGGGGAAGATAAGTCAGTTACTTAAAGTGATGCTACTTTAAGAGGCAAATCGGAACAGGAAGTAGCAGGCAGTGACCCTTTCCTCTTAAACTCCAATGATCAGTCTATTTCAGCCAGCTTTACAGTTCAAGCAAACTCAACTGGGAGTACAGAGGGTGGTAACAAGGCAGAGAAATGAGGAGGCCTTTACTCAGACTTGTAGATCACTTCAAATCCTGGATTCCCAACATTGTTACTTTTGTAGTTGAGGTAGTTATGGGGACTTCATTTTTTAGCCAGTGTAAAAAATGGCATGAACAGTTGAAGCTTTTGAGGTGTACATACAGATATGGTGTTTTTTTCGGGGTGCACCTTTCATGAAAATTTAGAAACACAGATGACTCCCCATTGAGGCTTAACTTCTTTCCAATGGCAAGAAGGCTTTCTTGGAATATGGGAAACATCTGTCCATCTTTAATTGGTCCAATGTTAAGAAGATAGTTGCTTCCCAAACCTACTGTCTGAACCACGTCAGAACTGATTTCAGATTCACTTACAATGTCTGACATTGTCACGTTGCAATGGTAGCCCAGGATTTCTTGTCAATGGCAGTATATATCTCTGATTGTCTGGCAACCTCCCAGGCTTGAATTTATCTTGACAGTTATAGCATCCTCCATGGTGACAGGAGCATTTCTGACCCATCATTCATTTACTACCACCTTGTCCTTGATGGGGCTAGCATTGTAGTCAAGAAAGAGTTCTGATAAGTATCAGGGTATTCCTACTCTCCATCACATGAAATTGGATCAGATTTGCACCTGCTAACATCATATGGCTCTGGCATGGTTTTTATAAGAACAAAATGATGTATTTTGAAGCCATTTTCCTTTCCAAGAAGGTGGAGTGGATGGAACTGTGCTATACATTCCTCTTTTGGACAGCAATTCTTAACTCACCAAAAAAAAGTGTAATGGGGAGCCAGATCCCTAGGGTTTTAGTTCTAAGACACCAGACTCAGCTAGTTTGTGAAGCCTTTGTGATACTTTGTCAGGATTATGCACTTGGTCACTGCAGCCCAGGAGAGGTAGGCCCAGTTATCCAGGTGAAAGAAGTATGCCATGAACTACAAACCAATGTTGGTATAGCCAAAGATGGGTGTGTAGCTGGTGTACATGAAGTGCAGTCCTTGGGTGACCCTTGGCTCTTTAATGCCACCAGAACCCTTTGCTGCCCAAGGTCAGCACTGAAAACATGATCCAGTACATAAACACCTGAAACTTGGCCTTATCAAACCAGTGTGGCAGCAGACAGGTATGCAGACTCAGCCAGGCTGGGGTGTACTTGCCCAGAGTCCTGAGCACCCATGCGGTAGCTTTGAGCTGCAGCAGCAGCAGCTCTGGGTTACTGCCTGTGCCCTCATCTCAGGAGTGTCAGAGACCTGCAAATTAACAGAGACTTAATTAACTGATCCTAATGAATGTATCTTGTTTGGATCCTGATTCAAGCAAACAAACAGCTTTGCTATGCTTGTTTTATTTTAAGGAAAGCATGACCTGAATGGTGTTCCTGAGGTAGATGAGATCTGCTGCAGAACCAAGAGTGCTGGGGTGAGAAGCTGGGGAGGGCAGTGCAGGCCAAGATTGCTGCTGGGTACCTTCCCACCTATGTGATACTTGTCACAACCTCATTTATTATCCATTGTCTCAAATCTGCCCCTCAGGGAAATAATTTGGTCTAAATAAAATCTCAGAACAGGGATCCAAAAAAAGATTAGCTATATTAAACCATGCACTCCAATTCAACTAGAGATAAAACAAGAGAGAAAGGAGACATATCTCCAAATTCAATTCTCCTATCTTCAGTTATATTTTATGGAGAACTTATGTCATTCACAAAAGAGATGTAGTTCCCCAGGGTAGACAGCAGGTGTACATTTTCTCTCAAGGTTATTTAATTGCTGTCAGGAAGACATATGATTAACAAAACCAAATGCTGGAAATATGAAGTATAGACAATTTTAAAGTTGTTTATATAGTTGATTACAGTATATCATACATTGTGTTTATTTGCCATAAACCTGCCTATCACAAACTGTTTCCACACCTGTGCGTCGGCACTAAACAGCCTACTGCTTAGCTGTGTGTAAATCCCTGTGTGAGAATGGCCAGTAGCAGAAAGTAGCTTTCACCCATGGCCTCTCAGAGTCACTTCTCATGTACCAGCTTCATATGGGTGGCTTGAACCCATATAACTGGGACTGAGGCCTGCTGAACCGTGGTGTCCTCTGCTTGGATAAGAGACCATTGAGTTCTATGCAGAGGAAACTGTATTAGCACGGTAGGCCTTTGGGGTTCCTCACTGTCCTCTATGACATTGCAGCTCAGAGTGAGGCCCACAGTCTTTCATCTATTGTCTACTGTGGAGATAAGCACAGGACTGAGAGGAAGTGTTTAGAACACAGAGAGCCATTTGGCAGCAAACATTTTTGTCTGCTGAATCTTATAATTAAAAAAATGGAAGTTGAATTTTATATGCTTTGGGTTTTTTTTTTATTTCACTTTAAGTTACTTTTATTGCACTTTCCCAAATATCAGTAGGTGACAGCTTAGGGGGATGGGGAGTGACACCTTCCGCAGATAGTTTGAGAAGCACCACTTTACAGGGATGGCCACTGTGCAGGCCACACCCCAGGGCTTCACTTTGACAAAGAGTCATCCAATGGCAAAAATATGGACCCACAAAGATGGCCTCCCCAAAGGTTACTCAAAGGTGAGAAGCAAATAGGCTGTTCTACTGCTTATCTGTCAGATCCACGCCAGGAGACCGCAGGTCTAATGAAACCATCCTAATTGAGCTCTAGTCACTGGAACTCAGACCTTTCAATATACAAAATAGCCAATGGTCTTCTACTGTCTTTCACGTGATATATATTCTAATCTATACATGCGCGGGGGGGGGGTTAGCATCAAGTCTATTTTCAAAGATTCCTTGTATGGTTGTGAAAATTTATTAATGTCTGATTCTTTATTAGAGTATTTTAAGACATCGTGTTGAATATGCTAGACGGTCATTAAGGAATAGAAATCTAATGCCTGGAAAACAAAGTTCAGATATTGGCTCATAGAATATGGATGGAAAAATGATTAGTATAAAAATAGCATCAATATTGGAAAAAATGAAGATATTTTAACTTATGTTTGCATTTCTTGTTGTTGCATTTGGAAATTCATATATGTGTGTATGTGTGTGTGTGCGTGTGTGTGTGTATCTCCATCACAACACATGCATCACAATATAGATACATGTTGGTCAGCTTTGTGTCACTATAACAAAGTATCTGAGATAATCAACTTATAAGAAGAAAATATTTTCTTTGGTTCATGGTTTTGGATGTTCTGGTTCAAAATCAGGTGGACCCAGTGCTTTGGGCTTCTGAATGGCACTCCAGATGGCAATGGTGGGGGTCGGGGAGCATGTAGCAGAACAAACTGCTTATCTCATGGCTAGGAAGCAAAAGAGAAGAAGAAAGGGGCCAGGACCCCCACAATCTCCTTTGAGGTCACACTTTCAATGACCCAAGGGCCTCCCACTACTTCCTGCCTCACTGTAGTCCTCCCAATAATACCACCCTGGGGAACAAACTTTTAACATGTGGACCTTTGAGAAACATTTATCTAAACCATAGTAAGACACTATCCAAAATCAACTCTTTTAACTACTAGTTTAAAGGTACTTCCCCCCAAATATCCTATAAGACTGAGGAGCATTTCAGATATATTCATATATCTTATGTCAACATTGGGGTTTGATAGATGTTTGAATTTTACAAAGTCTATATTTAAGAGAGTCCCCTATTCTTCTAAGAATGAGCCTTCTTGGACTCTGTATAAGAGGAGCTGCTTTCTGGCCCTCCTATCTCCTCTAGAGTAATCAGAACTGCCCCCACCACTATTGGCAACCAGAATCTCCACTTGGCTTTGGGATTGTCAAAAAAATGTTAATCACAAATGGATTTTCACTGCAGGTAGGGAGAGTTTAAAGAATTCACCCTGGGAAAACACAAATGGTGGTGTTGGGAAATTAGCTCCTACCTCATCTTTCCAAGGCCTTGGTCCCTTCACAGTTTCTGTGACCCAGCTGGTGCTAAAGTTTAGGGATAGCGGGTAGTTTCAAACCTATGTGATCAGGGAGGAAAACTTTCGTCCCTACTGACCAAAATTTCTTCCCACAAGTTGAAAACACAGTAGTAAAATGGTAATGTTAAATCCCAACCAATTAATATTCTTTGGGAGCCCATAACATTCCAGAGTCATGAATCCTCCCAGGAGCTTCATCCTAATTAGCCCTGAATCTCCAGGGAGACTTCTGCACATTAACTCTGAGGACCCTTAGAGGTGAGGTCATGCTCATAGGCCTCCTAATGGTTGAGAATTGCCAAGGAGGGAGAAGCCAAGCCAATAGCCAAAGGCACCAGGTGAGTGCATGAGATGCTAAGAGGAGGAAAATGTCTGTTACTTAGAGGGTGATTCCACAAGAGAGGCACTTCCAACTTCTCCCTCTTTCTCTCCCTCTCTCTCTGTGTTTTCATTTTCCTGCTTCAGGTTATTTGTACAAATGTCATAGGAGGACACCAGCCCCATTCACACCCTTGGGACACTGATCATTCTATCCTCATGCTGGTAGACAGAGACCTCTGCTCTGGAGACTTTGTGGGCACTCTGGGAGCCACAGACTGGGCCTTGGTTTGAACCTTACCCTGAACCTCCAGAGAACAGAACCAGACACACATGGCAAGGCTGGCATGGACATGCTTCATGAGCTTTGAGTGGGTGATGAAGAGCTTGATGTCCTCTGGGATCTTGGACTTGAATTCTTTGGGCTTTTGTGAGGCGGGACAGTCTCATCACATGCACTCAGGGCCTGGTGTTTGTGGCCTGTGTCTTCTTCAGGTCTTTTTTATGCTCCTTGGCAAAATGCACCTGGTGCAGAAGCTTTGGGTGTACTCCCCTCAGATATCTTTGTGGTAAGGGGGTTTTGATGTCATTTATGTTGCATTTCCTGGGCCATCTGTGCTTGGTGTTGTTCTCAGGCTTGGCCATGCCTGCACAACCCCAGCCTCCAAAGCCTCAAGGACAAAGATGACCCAGTTTGTTTCCTGTGTTGTTTCTTATGTCTCTTTAGATATAACAAGTAGTATATAGCTCCTTATAAAATGCCTTCAAAGAATTGTTATCGTATCTTCCCAAGAGGATGATGGGAGAGATGTTAATATGTCCATTTTACGGATAAGAAAACCAAAGCTTAGGAAGAGCAAGCTCTTGTCTGAGGTCGTCATACCTTGATCGAACCATCAGGCCCATAAATGAAGTTCTCTGCCTTCAAACCAGTGCTTTCTGGCCATTATAGCCTCCTGTGTGGTTTTTCTTTAGATTTTTTTTTTCTTTTGGATGTTTCGAGGTCATCTCAAATTGAATGTACCCACAAGTGACCTCCTCGTTATGTCTTTGAATCTTTTCCTTTCTTCTATTTTCTGTACAAGGTATCTGGGCATCATTTCTGACATCCTGTCTCTCTCACTTTCCACATCCACGACAACACCAGGTCATGGTGATTTCACCTCCCAAATACCCTTCTTGCTACCTCTGGTTTCACTGTCTGCTTCAAGACCTCCAGATTTTTATTTGTTAATAAGTAGCAAAGTGAAATATGTCCAATTAAGAAAGATGCCAGGAAGACAAAGTAGTTGGGAGGTAAGCTAGATTTTCTTGTGAAAATAAAGATATTGAGATTTCCTCAAAAGAATATAAGGAAAAATTAAGTTTATGAGTCACCATTTTGCTTTACTATATCAGGTGGTATTAATGGTAATCATAGAAATACTTTAAATTTGCATTTTAATTTCTCTGAGTACAACTGAGACCCTTTCTGGAATAAAGCAGTTTAAATTAAGTGTGTTGTAGTTTAAAAACAAAAGAAAACAACACTTTAGATAGATTATCTAATTTTCCTTTTACAACCACCTTCTCAAAGACAGGTAAACAGATGCTATTATAATTTATAGATGGAAAAATGAAGTTCAGAAGGGCCAAGTGACTTGCCCAATATCACACAACCTAGATGAGAAACCAGTCCCCACGCCACATGAGTGTCTTCGGCAGTAGGCTTACCACCCCCTCCAGTGCATTCTCTCACGTTTTAATGTGAAGGCAAAGGAAAAACAGAGAACAATATAGGAAATACACTGATTTAGCAGAAGCCTGTGGCACGTGCACTGTGACTCAGAAATCAACTTTTTGTTCTTGTTGTTCTTTTTTCGATTTGATTCTGCTTCCGCTCTTCCCCCTTCTCCTTCCTGTTGTCTTAGAGACAGTGCAAGTGCTCCAGAAATCCCAAAACAAAGATCTTAATAACTTTTCTTTATTGATAAAATAACAATCCTGAGAAGGGAAAAAAATATAACCACAATGACCAGAATGATGAATTTCTATGACACCCTCTTACACACAGATTCCTTTTGCCTTCTATACAAATCCTTCCTTAAGTGACTGTTAATATTACTGAATCCTGCTCTTCAAAATGTTATTTATTCTTATGGTTCCTTTTGGAACCAGAAATTCCAGAAACTCTTGCATTGTAAAGAAATTCAAGAAGGAATCTAAAGGGATTTTTAATTTGCTATTTTACATAGATTAGATGAGGTCACTGCAAAATGCCATCATTTTTCTCAGATCTCTTTTCTCTCCATATTCATGTCATTGAAAAATTGACCATGAGTTTCCCCAAATCCAGGTCTCATGCTCAAAAACACTCCTAGAAGTGAGGATAATGAGTTAGAAAATCTCCCAGTGATGCAGATGAAAATGAATGTTGGAGCAATTCCTGGGCAGCAGAAGGATTCCAGTGTTTACATAATCCCAATGTGCACACATGGCTTCTTCTACATTTTTCTGCTAAAGCTCACCTGGCTTTGCTCAAGACCCCAAATGTACTGAATTTTAGACAGCACCTAATATTTATTCATGCCATTGTCAAGAGCATCTTTGCAGTTCTTGCCAAGGTCTGTCATTGAATATGTTTATCCAGCTGCGTGGCAAAAGCATAATACACAGTCATCATTTTACTCAGTCACCTACTCAATATTTTCTTCTATGATTAAATTAACTCATAAATATTACACTTTTAATGCCAGAAAGCCATGGTTCATCCAGCCAGTTGAATGCTTGTTTGTCCATTTTCTAACATTGCCGGGCACTCAGTCATTTCATTATAGAATCTGAAATAATGAAAATCATTGCATTTGCTTAACATGCACAATAAACAGAGCAGGATCCTTCCAAGAGCACTTTTATTATGCAGTGCAAGGCCATAGAAGAAATTTTGCAAGGAGCACAGAACTGTGAAGGCTGGGTAGAAATGATTTTGGTATATAAAAACAAATCTGCTCTGATTGTCTAAAAACAAGGACAGAAATGCCGGCTATATTTGCAACTGGCCCAATTTCTTAGTTAACCAAGTAGGATTTCAAATAAACACATGCATCTTGATGTTGCTTATATCCGATTCACTGACAGTCTGTGCTTATGAACCTGTACGCTGTTTCCATGGACTATGGCATTTTTGAGACTCTTTCCTCTGAACATCCACGCCCAGTCTGGATTTTTAGAGCAGCCTAGAGTGACTTCCACTCTCATCTCCATCATGTTCAGATTGCAGCTCGAGGGCAAGAATCTGGCTTTGCCCTCTGATGCCAGCCCTGGTGACACCAACACAATGTGCATCCACTTAGATATCCAAACCCCAGAGGCAGAAGCCATTTTCCACAGGATCCTTATTGAATCACCTTCTGAATGAAATGTTTACAGTGGCCCTGCAGGGCAGTTAACTTCTCTAGAATTATGTCCAAATTTGTTTGATCATTCTGGGAATAGCCTTGGTTAGCAATTGTTCATAATGTCAATGCTTTTGAAAACTTTTTACAGTCATTTTATTGTTTTTATTTCAAAAATAAAACTTAAAGGAGCTTGAAAAGTAGGTTTTTAGATGATCACACAATGGCCCGATTTCAGTGGTTTCAATTCTGTGCATTTTACTTTATGTGCACCCACTGAAATTAACCAAAATTAATCCATATTTGAACAAAGACTATGGATACAAATGAGCCCTAGCTCCTGAGACTCCTCAGTGCTGTGCACCACTGACGCGTTTGGAATGCATTGGCCCTGGGAGGCGAAGAAGTTATAGCAAACAACATATGGGCTTTAAAATCTGGAACCATCCAAGACAGAATAAGAGAGCTATTTTCATTTTACTCCCCCTACCCCTCCCCTCTTTTTTTTCCATCCAGAAGATGACTGACTTCTGATCACATTTGATTCTCATCTTTAGAACTGGATCCTGAAAGAGCCAGGTTCCTTCAAACCTGCTGGTGAGTTTGCAGCCCTGGCCAACTATTACCTAATGCCTTTGTGTCATCTGCTTTCCTTGTTGTGAGAAAACACACGGAGGAAATGTGTAAGTCCACTGAATTGTTCCCAACTCTTTTATTCACCTTTCAGCATGCTAGTTCCTTCCCTTGGCGTTGATATCATTATGCATTTGTCAAAGATAGACTGTCACTTCAGAGCCTCTATTATGCGTAAGAATTGGCAGCAAATTTTGCCACTGGGATTTGCTTATATCCTCTGTATGTTATTGTACTTCTTTGGCATCCAGTAAATTCCGTACACCCACTTCTTTGATGTTCATTCCAGCCCCTAAATGTGGAAACAATGACTGAAATTTTGGATCAAAGCATCCCATAGATGGCAGGCAGCTCCGTCTCTGATAATTCACAAGAACGGAGAGCACCTCCCCTCCCCCTGCTAAAATCCAGGCGACAATCCTCCAAGAACAGATCTGTCTTTTCCAGTGCAAAGGCATGTGAGGAAGTTTAAAAAAAAAAAAAAAAAAAAAAAAAATATATATATATATATATATATATATATATATATATATCGATCTCAGGTTTTAGTCACAAGAAAGGTTAAACTGGGTAACTCTGTTGAAGCGCATGGTCATCTCTATCCACAGAGAAGGCTGAATATTGTTCAACTATTCATCCATTTCTTTTCTCTGGTGCTGTTCTAGCTAGTGATTGAACTGGGCCAGGCTTTTTTTCAGAATGAAACTGTCTTCAGATCTAATTTCTGTGTAATGTCAGCTGCACAAAATGGCCCAGATTTTTAAAATGAAGTTTTTGAATAAGACTTAAAGTGCCTAGGAATTAAGGCATTTAAAAAGCAATTCTGCAAAACCAGAACTACTGAAATTAACTTTTGCAAACTAGAATGCTGTCTGGAACAGTTTTCAGTGTTTGCTTTTGCTCGACTCCTGGGATGCCAGTGCAAATAATGACTTCATTCCACTTATTTCACAGGTCAACTTTGACTCATAAGAGCAGTAGAGCAGGTGACCCCCTCGGGGTGCTGGGAAGATGGCTGAGCAAATAGATGTGAAATCTTTGTGAGCAATGGTGGGGAAGGGGGCACTTTAGAGATCCAGGGCAATATATGTTTATGTTTTCACTTCTCCCCTTTGATATCCAGAATATGCTGGTAACAATTAATATATAATGTTGGGAATGCTGTGTAATAAGACATAGTGAAGAAATATAGTGTTAAATATAGTGAAGAAAATAATTGAGGACCCTCATCCAAGTAAATAAGAAGAATTACCAGTAGAGAGGCATCGTTGAGAATTGGGCTGGATGTGCTGAATGGGGAAGAGAGTCACCTTAGCCTGATAGCATGTGTTCAATCAAAAGGTAGAGAGCTGGGAAGGAAACTGCTCTTAAAATATCAGTTTCAAATTGTCCCACTAGATAGGAAGTTTTTACTGTGAGGTGTGTGCAACAGTGACATCTAGTGGTTATAGAGATAATAACAACTGTATATCATTTTAAAATATTTTTAAAGTTTTATAACCAAATATTCTGTATTGTTCAATGCTGTCTGCATTCCTTATCTGGCAAATATATATGTCAACAACTCATTATGTGTTGCAAATAAAGCAAAACATAGTCTTTATTTACTAAGTAGTTTCCAAAGACTAGTTAGTGTTTGGTTATTTTCCTAGTTTTACCTCTGCTAAAACTGTAATAGGGCTACTCTCCAAGGGTCTCTCTCACTCTGCTAGCACACCTATGTATTTTCACAAGCACAAATGAGGTGGTGTGTATCCTGCACACCCAGGAAAAACAGACTGCGCTTTTCAGCACTGTGCACAGGAAGACATCTGTGACCCTAAGCACTCTTATTGTTACAGAATTACATGAAGAAGTTCAGAAAGATTTTTCCAAGTTATTGAAGATGAAGAGAAAGACAAGAAGGAAAAGAAGAAAAAGACAAAAAAATAAGGAAGAGGAAGGAGAGGAGAATGAGCAAAAAAGCAAGGAAAGAGAGGAAAAAGATGAAGAAAAAAATTTCTTTTAAAGGAAGGAGAAAAGGAAGAGAAAGAAAGAGACAAAAGAGCAGGACCACTCATTGATCTTTATTAAGTTTTGGCAATTGGCTCATTAACATACCTAAGAGGAAAATCAGCGGTATTAGCCTCCACTACAAATGCAAATAAGTAAATAAATAAATAAATAATAAAATAAAATAAATTGTTTTAAATTGTACTCCTTCAACTGTCAGGTAGTTAACTGAGTGAAACAAAAAAAAAATATTAATAAAAAATCTGGGAACAGCTGCCATTGCTGCTATAGAACATGCCACTTGTACAAAGATGCTTAAAAGGCATCTCCAGCCCTGTGCTGGGAAGGAACTCTAGCAGAGCCCGAGATGTCCTATCACCCTATAAGTTGTTCACTCCGTGTCAATGCTGAGCACACCAGTGACCACTTATAAATCTTCCACTCCTTCAGAGAGCCTGCCATCAGGCATGCTGCTTCTCAGTCTTAGACTTGGTAAATATCAGTTTCCCCTTAACCACCTTCCTCTTTTAAAAAGTTCTGGAAAGGGGAAGAACTTTCTCCTCCTTGCTAAGGGGGCAAAAATCAAACCAAATAAACAAAACACCTACATAACTCCAATAGAAAATGCTAAAAACAAGATATGATTCCATTTTTAAAAACCCTCCAAATTTCCTTTAGATATCACACTCCATGGTGACCAGGTAGAAAATGTGTCTAATTGAAGAAAAATGTATGGGCAGAACCTGTGTTTTTATTAAGCACAGAGCACTAGGACAAAGAGGAGGAAGGACTTCTTTCACTCTGGGAAATGATTCCCATTTGTGTCAGGGAGAGTTAGGGGAGAGATGCATTGAGACTGAGCAGGTGATTCTGCAGCCTTTAACTAGTTTGCTTTGCATTTACAAAGCCTTTGAACTGCAAGCTGGATTATGCAGATTTCGGAGAATGCCTCCCTCCTAACGCTGCTCGGAGCATCTTCACCCTGAGATTCCCCTGGCTTCCAGCTTCTCAGTCATTTTCATAGCAGGACTTTATCAGGAATATATGGAGGATTATTGTGCTTGTGTCTCACCTCTCCTTTTAATTCTGCAGGAGTCTGGCTGGCCCAGCTCTTATCTCATGCACCCAGAACCCTGATCAGATGATTTCTGGAATCCATCTGGAGCTCCTGGAGAGTAAAGGTGGAACTTTCCCTTAGCACATAGGGGCCTCCTGCATCAACATCTCCATGACCACGCATTACCAGCTCCTGCCAGTCTGAGGAGCAAGAGGCTGGCATGAAGAATCAGTTCCTTCTTTCCTCCCTAAAGGAAAAGATTGCTCTGCAGAGCTTTCTTCAGTGTTTTAGGAACAAAACTTTATATATAAAAAAAAAAAAAAAAAAAAAAAAAAGCAGGTGTATTGTGTGTACAACCTCTCCTGGCCCACAGCTTTACGTATAGTTTTACTACAGTATATAATCTAATAATCCATTTAATTTCTTTAGAGAGATGTTATATATACAGGTGGCATTTGAATGGAATCACATGCCATAAACCTGTCTGCCCCTATCGGAGCTCAGAATGCAGAGGAAGAATCTGTTTTACAGGCCTTCTAGAATTTTTACATGGTCAATTGGCTGGTTTTTGTATTCTGGAACATATCAGAGCATCTGCAGAAAAAAATACATATAAATTCTATAAAATGGTGGTAGGATTTCTGATTTACTGGTAGTACTGGCTTGAATTTTCACAAAAATATTTAGCTATAGGACAATGTATTAGGTGTATTCTTAAAGGTAAATAACTGCAGCCAATAAAAGTTCGGCCCATAAAGGGTCCCATCTTCTACTAGTTTTCTGCACCGAGAATTACTACCAGTATAATCATGGCTCCCTGCACACTAATATTTCCTCTGATACAGTATGATCAATGTTGTGGAAAAACATTTATTATATTTCTTCTAGCTACTTAAAGGCATTACTGAATTATGGGCATCGCAAAACGAATCCACTGTGCATTTTTTCTTTATGTGACGTTTTTACAATCTTCATTTTCTGCTTTGCAGCCACTGAGCTATAGAGATCCACACTCTGTCCCTCTTACAACTGCCACTGCGGCCACCCTCTCCTTTCTGCTTTATTACATCTGAAATGCACTTCATATGATAACCTTCCTTTTCATTCTGTGCCAGACTCTTATTTGAAAGGAAGAAGTTATGAAAGAAATTAAACAATCAGTGTTGTTAATAACAGTTCTTAATCCCCTTACTTAACAAAGGTTATGGAGTTTAGACTGAGAAAAGGACGAGGGGAGGAGATGGTATTTTACAGAATCATTCCAGAAGAGCTGCTGGGCTCCAAATGGGTGTAGGTTTTGCAGTTTTGACATTTAACAATTTTATTAGCATCTTTGCTTATTATGCATCTTAATCCACAGGGTCTACAGCTAGGAGAGAGTGTGTCCAGCTAACAGCCCGTGTCTCAGGCCCTGCCAAGGGATGAATCAATTAGCAAGAGAAGCAATGATGCAAATGCTCCGGGGTCACTTGGGATGCTGCTTGCCTTTTTGATAGAGAAAGCATGCCATAAATAACATCACACCTCAGGAAATCATTCTGGGAGGCCCAGATGCCGGCAGGGCTGCTGCTAGGGACGGAAGGAATCATTTGCTCATTGTGTGTATTTCCCCCATCTCGGTCAATGGAAGATTTGTAGTAAAATCAAAGTATTTAAAAGGAGGACAGTCTGTGGTAACAGAGGCATGTTTAGTAATTTTTTTTTTTTTGTACCAGAACCCATGATTTATGACCCAGAGTTACAGCCAACTTTATTACAAAAATGACTTCACCCATAATAACCTTATTCAGGGCTCTCTGGAGAATGATGTAGTACCCAACAGCATTATAATCTAGCAAATATTCACAAACAATTCCCGCCTCTGTCTCATTTCCCCTGCCCCCTCGAAGGCAGGCTTCCCCCTTTACCTGCGGGGAGAATAGGGGTCCCAGGCAATGTTTTGTGCTCTTTCTGTGAGAATTTGCTTGCATCAGGCATTTATAATAGGCTACAGGAGAACGCTGACTTCAGGGTCTCAGTCTTATCTTCCCTGACCTGTGCCCTGAGGAATAGCTGGTAGAAGACCCCCACTCACCTTCCATTTCCTCCCTGTGTGCCTTCTCCCTCCCTGCACTGCCCCCTCAGGTCCCCAGCACCTGAGAGGAGCTCCCTGAAGCCCCCTCCCTTTTTAATTGCCATGGTAACAGACGGCTGCACTAAAACTGCCAGGGCTGGGTGTCCAAGCAGGGTCCCCTGGGCGTACCAGGATCTAGGAACTAGCCCTCCATCTTATTAAACTCTAGTGTCAGTTCCTAGCAATTGTTTTAAATTTACACCCTCAGAGTGGCTTAGTGGGATTATATGTCCATTTGCATTAAAACAGGTTTCTGTCATTAAACTGCCATACAATAAGCTTCCTTGGGACAAATTAATGAGCTCTAAATATCATCAAGTAGAAGTTCACTTCACCAAGACAGCCAGCAAGGGGTGGGGGGTGGGGCAGCAGGAAGTGTCTGCTCAGAATCTTCACCCAGGAGGACTATAAGTGCCAACTAAAGAAGAGTCTTGTCCTGCTTCTTCACTGTGGATAAGTGTCCTGATTTAGAGCTGATTGGGGAAGAGTTGGAGACATCTCCCCATTTACCAAACTCCCACAGCTCATCTCCTATTCCCTGTTCCAAATGGGCCATTAGCCTTGACCTTGTCTGCTGAAACTTGCTGATGAACTGCAGGCCTCCTCACTCTGTAACAGTGTCTCTGTGTCATTCTCTTTACCCTGTTGTCATTGTCCTTGAAGAACTTGTGTGCATCCATGTGGCCTGGGACAACAAGCATACAGCACAGCACAATGTTGACCTAGAAGGCACATTTCCTGGCTCTAAAATGCCTGTGTGATTGTTAGTGAACTGTGTGGCCCATCAATCAGGGCCCTGGGCCCTGGAACTCTGGTCCTGGTAAGGAACATCTTTCCTTGTCATCTGGGGGCAGAGTTGAAAAGGAGCCAGTTTTTAAGTCTGAGTTTACCCTGCTTAAAATTATTTCCCATGCTTGCCCTTACAAATCCATACATATTTAAGTAGAAAATATTCATCAAAACCAAATAAATAACCCCCCAAACCTTCTCTAATGTAAAGAAGATGAGACTGGATGCTAGACAGACTTCCTGATCCACATGGGCTGTGATCTCACTTCTGTGTAGCCTTAACAGGGGACAGTAATGTATGATTGAGACACTGCTATATTTAGGAATGACAAGGTGGGCATTATTAATAGCTTAATTGACATTAAGGCAATTACCCCTACCCTTATTACAGTTTGTAGAATTACACAGAAAATATTGGCTGAGGCCTTTTTTTCCCTAGAGCTACCCAAGGATACAGCATTTTATTTCATGCCAGATCCTGGCTTTGACATTAGATACTTAGCCATAGAATGATTCCAGTAAATCATTATAAATGCATTATAATAAAGATGTTATGAGCTATCAGATATTAACCCCCAACCCCTAAAGAGAGATAAATAGTCCAGTTGCATGATTCCCACTTTTGTTTCATAAGAAATAAGCTTTTGCAAAGAGCAACTGACTAATGAATTATAAAATGGTGTGTTGAGCTCAGATAATTAAACAATGCATTTTAGTGTCTAGTGCAGGATGAACACTAAATCATACACAAATAAAAAAGGGAAAAGCCTCAACCCCAAGCCTAACTCTTATTTTCAAATGCCATTAAGATTGGTCTACAATCCAGAAATGCTTCAACCCTTTTCTTATCTGATTAGAGGGGCATATCAAGAATAAGATCAAGACACAAGTAGGTAGACCCAAACAAGAGGCAGAACAAGAATTCTGGAGGTGTTAATTTCAGATAAGCCCACAAGGTTATTTTAATGGAGATTTTACATAGAGATTGCCTTTTCCCCAAAAGTGCTAATGGGGCAAAAGTCTAGAATAACTTGGAAGTTTCCAAGTTTTCTTGTACTTTCCAACTTTTGCATTTGATCTCTGAACTCAGAGTAAATTTTATTAGTAGGGATTTGTCGAGGAGGGTAAAAACTATATGGCATTGGTGGTGGTCTGAGCCTTGTAGTATGGCAAAGACAAATGTATGTACTAAAAGCCTCTGTGCTGTGGAGGTGAGGAAGCTGCATTGGGTTCCAACCACTATCCTCTGCTATGTTCCTATGCCCCCTGGAGCTCCATCTAGTGGTCAACCTTAGATCACCATGACATTTTCATGGGTAGCCACCATACAGGACTAGTTTGCCTTGACTGCCTTTTCCTGGGAGGTTCTGGGTTTACTGCATGATTTGAAGCTGAATTTTGGGACACCCTGAATATGTGTTTTGGGTTTCCAAACTTTACAAGGACATGGTGATCACCTAGAGGCAGTCTCTTGCTTTTTGGTCAAACCACACACCATAAGGACTATGTGGCCAAAATTAAAGATGCCTTGAATTCTGCATGGCAATGACCACCTGTGATGGTGGACGGGCTTCCCTAGAGCCCCGGTGCATGGTGTATCACTCAGTTAGTATTCTGTGCTCCAGTCAAGCTATACCACACAGCTCCATCCTATTTCCATATCCTCAGCCACACAGGTCAGCCACTGCAGGTTAACTGATCTTTCTAAGGCTTATTTTTCTCAAATGTAAAATAGGGATAATAATAGCATCATGTGAACATTCAGGGAGATCATTTTGGGGGAAATCTGTCTATGCAAATGACCTATTACAGAGTAAGCCCACATCTATTTTTATCTTGGTTATCTTGTATTTTCCTATCTTATTTCTTCTTTCCACTCCACTCTTAAATTTCCTAGTCCTCTCCCTCTCTCTTTCTCTCTCTTTCACACACGCACACATTTGAAAATCCCTGAAATGAGATACTCTGCCCAATTTATTCAAATATGCCTTACCATGTCTAGCATAGTACTTTGCTTGTGATGTACACTCAGGACATGCTGGCTGCCCTGAACAGTACTGATAACAACAGCAACTGCTAAGAGTTAATGTCTCCTGACTACTCAGTATAAGCCAGACACTATACTAATATCATCACCTCATTTAATTTTCAGAAGTACTATTTTAATCCTCATCTTATGGGAAATTAAAGCTCAAAGATATTATATAATGTGCCCAAGGTCACACAAGCTCCTAAGTGGAAAGTTAAGACACAAATGCAGAATCAACTTGAATTTGGAGTCTTGGTTGTTAACTATCACAGTGTCAGGCTGATTTGATCAGCTTTCTCCTCTTTTAGAGTGGGCCCCCTCAAGGGATCAGTCAAGGGATGTGCCCACTCTTTACTGGATGACCCTTAGGATCTTTAACCTTGGGGTTCCAGGACATCCAGAAGTGTATCCTGATTACTTTATAGCTGCCCAAAAGTCACTAGTCTAAATATTCCTGGGACATTATGCAAAAGCATCCAAAAAGACTTGACTGTTGCACACCCCATAAAGTTAATTTCACTTTGTGAGAATGTGTCCTAGGGAGGTGTTGCACTTGGTTAAGTATTCAGGTTGGTGGCCACAATAGATGAAGCTGTCCTGTCATCCTTGACACCCTGGCTTGCTGGCAGCCTCGCTCCACCACACTGTCACAGCGGAGAGATGGCCTCCCCAGTCTTGCCTCAGAACACTTATGCTTCCTAATGGCCCAAGATTACAAACCCCACACCTCCCTTAATTAAAGAAGTAAATTGAGGGGAGTATTTCAATCTTAGGGATGAATTGTCTTAGTAATTTAAGATTGATGTTTTATTGGATAAAAAGACATGCATGAGTTTGACTATAAATGCTGCCTTCAAGAACAAGGATCCATGGAAGAGGTCACCAGGAGATTTGTGAGGGGTTTGTGTAGTCAAAGAGACACACTTGCAAAACAGCAGTCAGACGGGTTGGGACCAGAGGACTATTGTTGCAAATCGCAGGGTGCTTGTTCTACATTCATGTCTATTCATTCTACACTTGTCCTTCAAGCACAGCTGCCAGACAATTGGATAGTCTATATTCTTCACTTCCAACTTGGCCATCCTGAGTGCTGTGGCAGACACTACTAGAGTCGCAGAGAGTCAGGCATCTCCTCCTTCCAGGTATATAGAGGCTATATACTGCTTGCTCTTTGCAGTTGGATAAGCCATGCGATTTTTCTGTTGTTGTGAGCAGAACTACTATATGTCATTTCCAGGCCAAAGCATTTGATTGTCAATAAAAGAGCCTCCAGATCTCTCCTTCCCTGCGTAAGTGACCTTGGAAACATATATTGAGACAACTGAGTATTCATCAACCTGGATTCCAGAATAACAGTGGAGCTGAGTCCACCACAGGTCCACGATGGACATGTAGCATCAGCACGAAATAAACTTTTCTTGGATTAAGCCACTGACATTTAGAGGTTGTTTATTACTACCACAAAACCTAGCCAATCCAGACTAATCCAGGAGCTGACTTTTTGTTCAAAATATATGAGCCTTCATTCTAAGTCATAAAACCTTATTCCTTTTCCAATAGTTTTCTTCACTCATTAAATGGTTTACACATTTTCTCCCATACTTTTGGTATGCTCTCAGGTGTCCAAAGTTGCCACAATGACCTTGAATTGGGCAGAGTGGAGAGTTGTTTTTTATCCACTGATAAACATATGCTACTCTGGCATAAGTGAAGGAAACAAGAAAGGACAAGGTTGTTTGTTTGAGTATAACATGGTATCATGTGATAATGAAAAAGAAGAGGAAATGTACAGAAAAGAAAACAACACATCTTTTGTGTTGTTTTCTAACACAATTCTTTTCCAGTTAGCTAGAGCTAATTGCTTGGAGTTGGGTTCCACTCCGGACGGCATCTCTCAGGATGTCTTTGGCCTTCAGAATCTATAGATAAATGTGCTTTGCATGCCAAGGTGCTAAAGGAATGTTGACAGAAAGAGTAAATAAAAGAATGATCTCCATTTTTATAATCTTGGAAGCCTGTATGTCTTTAACCAGCCTGTGACTATGAATGGACCTCCCATTGCACATTGAAAGGCAGCACAGGAAGTGAAAATGGGAACTAGAAATAAATGAGTTTGAATAGCTCTTCATAACCTTTAAACCCAAGTCCTTGAAAAGAGCAACTATGAGGTGGAGCAATAATTCTTTGTCCTAGAAACTGGACATCACTGATAACTCAGAGCAATCTATTTTAAAAAGTGTTTCAAATAAACTGGTTAAAAATGTCCTTGTTTTGTTTGCCTCTGGCTGGAAAGAACTGAGGGTGCAGTCAGTGGTGAGGTATCTATAGCCTTGATGTGGTGGGAAGTGAAAGAAAGAAAATCAAACAAAATTGGTTGAATAACTTATTTTTCCAAAATTTTGAATGAGGCAAAGAATACACATGTGCCTTAGGGATAAAGGGAAAGAACTGTGAGTCATTGTACTGTTGATGTAATTGGAATCCCCAACAGATTGTTCACCAGGTTAAAAGAACTAACCCAATAGAATATTCACTTTACCAACGTATATAGAAGATCCTTGGTAAGGCTGCCCCTATTTAAGGATACTCACAGGTAAAAAGTTAATAGAAAAAGAGTTCTAAGACTAAAGAAGGAAAGTTGCCCTTCTTTTAGGGGAAGGTTTGCATTCAAGGTCTCTAGTCTGAGGAATTATTTGAGGAGAAAGGCGATCATGCTTGCATGCATGTGCTCACATACAAAACTCAGATGTCCAGGTCTTGAGATGAGAGTGCAAAACACTAAATAAGCAGAAAGTTAATGCACACTGAGCTGGAGAAGAATAACAGCAACTTAAAGTAGGCAGGAGAAATGAACCACATAATAGGAAGAATCTCTATGCATCATATGGAAACATAACAGAAACATTGGTCCATCCTAGTTTCAGTTTTAAAGAAAAAGAAAATCTCCTGGTACAATCTCTTGAGGATGAATACATACAGTACAGTGCAGTTCGAGTTCAACATCTTTCACCTGTCATCCCAAGTATTATGATTTGAATATAAGGTGCCCGCACAAGACCAGTGTCAACACAGGGATAGTTAGATGTGAAATGATTAGATTATGAGAGCTGTGACCTAATCAGCTGATCCTAGTTGAATGGATTAACTGGGTGGTAACTATAGGCAGGTGGGGCATGGCTGAAGGAGGTAGGTCCACCGAGGATATGCCCCTTACCCCCTTCTCTACTTCCTGGCTAAT
The DNA here is from genome assembly GCF_902686455.1 of Sciurus vulgaris. Classification (NCBI taxonomy): domain Eukaryota; kingdom Metazoa; phylum Chordata; class Mammalia; order Rodentia; family Sciuridae; genus Sciurus; species Sciurus vulgaris. Next base: position 130,396,642 of record NC_136463.1, read on the forward strand.
GAGGTGAGCAGTTTTCCACCATGATGTTCTACCTCACCTCAGATCCAGAACAATGGAATTAGCTGACTATGAACTGAAAATTGGAAACCATGTGCCAAAAGTAAACTTTTCCTCTTAAGTTGTTCTTGTCAGGTATTTTGGTCACAGTGATGGAAAGATGACTAACACAGAAATTGGTATCAAGAAGTGGGGTCATCACTGTGATTACCCTGACCATGTGGTACTTGGAATTGTTTGTGGGAGGAGTTTGGAGAAGTTTGGAGATGCAGTATGGAGAAGACTTAGAATGTTGTAAACAGAGTTTAATGGACAATTCTGGTGATAACTAGAATGCTACTAGGAATGTGGACAGTAAAGACTATGCTCAAGAGATTACAAGGGAAAAGGAGAATTCTATTGGGAATCCAATAGAATTTGACTAGAGGTCATTCATTTTATATCTGGCAAAGAGGTTTTCTACATATTTCCTATATCCTGAGACTTCTTGTGAGGCTAAATTTAAAGATGATGGACTAATAAACAGGCAGAGAAAATATCAAGGCAGAACAGCATTCAGGCAGTGGCATGGTGAATACTATCAGTTTTTAGCCAGGTTTGCTGTGAGAAATAAAGAGCAGAGCAGAAGTATTTTAAAAACTTGTAATTTGTACAGAAGAGTGAGTGTAAAACTGGGGCCAAGGAAGTTGTGGTTGTTAAAGAGATTATAGCCATGAAAGAAATGTTAAGTACTTTTCACAGAAATAATAGGGAAGATGACTTGTGGGCATCTCAGGAATTGGTAAGATCATACCCACTGCAGGTTCAAAAGTGTAAATGTAAAAAATTTCTTTGAGAAAAGACTGTGGGCAAACCCTGCTCACACAGGGGTTGAGGAAGGCCTAGAAAGTTGTTTGACTGTGCCAAACCAGAAAGGCATTCCGAAGCTACTGTAGGTTGATTCCAGGAGACCTGATTGCTACACAAGCTGGCAGCAGACCTTGGCATTGTCCATGCAGTGCTAGTTCTGCAGGAATGTTTGATGCTTTAGTTAAGAAGTCATGGAGGTTTCCACCAAGATTTCAAAGGAAAACATGGGAGACCAGGGAAAGTGGGGCAGGGTCAGAATCCCTGATGGTAGCCCTCGAAAGGCATTGTGTGAAGCTGTGGGAAGGAAGCCAAAGTTTCAGTGGAGACTATCTAGATTAAGAGATGCCAGTAACATGGACTCTTTGATGAGGAAATCTGCTGGCTACAGAGAGAGCCAAGCCAAGAGAAGGGCCATAAGCATCACAACTAGCTAGGCTATAGGAGCGAGCACTTTGGAGAGAGCATCTCACTGCCATTTGTCCCAGATGCTGATATAGAGCTATAGGACTATTTTTCCCAGCTGGGTCTTGCTTTGGTCCCATCCCATCTTTCTGTGCCTCCATTTCTCTTTTTTGGAATGGAATGTTTACTCTGTACCATTATATTTTGGATGTATGTAACTTGCTTTTGATTTTTACAGAGACTCACAGCCAAGAGTTTGCCTTGAGTCTCAGAGAAGACATTGGACTTAGACTTTTGGGCAGTACTGTAATTGTCAGTCTATGGGAACTCTTGGAAGTGAACTAAATGCATTTTGCATTGTGAGATGGGCATGAACTTTTGGAGGTCAGATATGGAGTGTTATGGTGAATGTGAGGTGTCCTCAAATCTCCTGTTAATGTAGGAATGTTCAGAGTTGTAACAATTAGATTATGAGATCTGTAACGTAATCAGTGAATTCATCCATTTGATGGATTAATAATTTGAATGGACTAACTGGGTAGCAACTATAGGCATGGTTGGAAAAAGTGAAGTCACTAGAGAGGCATGCCCTTGGGAATTTCATCTTGTCCCCTGGCTCCTTCTTCATTCTCTATTTGTTTCTTGGCTGCCATGAGGTAAGAAACTTGCCTCCAACACACCATTCTTGATGTTCTGCTTCATCTCAGGCCAAGAGTGATGGAACCAGCTAATCATGGACTAAACCTTTGAAAGCATGAACCCAGAACAAAGTTTTCCTACTCTATATTGTTCTTGTCAGGTATTTTAGTTACAGTGATAAAAAGTTGACTGTCACACCAGGCTACATTCTTCTTCCACTGTTCATCAAATGAATAAATGTTCTTCTTGTTTCTCTGGCTTAACTACTCAAAATCATAAGCTTTTCTTTCCTGGTTTTCCCTCCATTTAAACTCTTCCCCTTCAAAATGTTTCCAGAATTTCCTCTTATCTTTTCCTTATCTGGGCATATACCTAGCTTGTCTACCTAACTCTAGATCATTGCCTTCTTATAGGAAATATAAAGCACACGAGTAATAAAATACTATCTCATAATCTAAGGCAGAATTGATGAGTGTTACAGTAACAATGTCCTTATATGCTAGATTTCCCAGAGAGTTTAGATTTCATATAATGTTATTATTTTTAATAAAGTCAATTTGTTAAATTCATTATGTTGAAGGATACACATTTTTAGAAATCATATTACCTGTTTTTTTTTTTTTTTTCTCTAACATTTCTTTTTTCCCTCTTAAACCTTCTTCCTCATGTAAGCAGCTGGACAAGGAAGGAAAATGAGAAAGTATTAAACAGAAGAATTCTCTTCTCAATTTGTATATTTTCAAAGTCTATCCCTTGGGGCAATGAAGACCTAGGGCAGGAGCAAAGTGTAAGCACAACAGAGGCTCTACTGCCTCACCTCTTACCAAAAGAAAGAGGGGTTAGGGAAAGATTTGGAAGAAAGCAGTGAGAACAAAAATGTACATACTTGGGTCCTGTTTGCCAGAGTAAGGTATGATAAGATGGCAAGACCCCCATAACAGTTCATAGGAATAGAGGTGAGGGAATTAATATTGGTAAATTGGTAAGGTCAGTTTGGAGGTTAATTCAGTGTATTTTGATAAAAATAACTCTGGAGAAATTTTTACAGATATACATAAGAGATTTATAGAAAATGTTTATTGCAGCGTTACTTTCGATAGGAAAAGAACTTTCAACAACCTAAATGTCCATTGATAGAAGAGGTAAAAAATAAAATGTGAAATTGCCTTTGACATGGATTATTGGGTAACAGTTTACAGAAATGGTTAAAATAGTAAGAAGAAATTACAAAGGAATTTAAACACTTAGACTCTTAACTATCTAGTAATTCTTAAAAGTTAACCTATAACCCTATAAGTACCCCATTTTATAGAAGAGTAAGAATGGGGGTGGGGACTGAAGTTCGAATGTGTTCATTAAAATCAGGCTGTGGTTTAGACTTCCAAGCTGATCTCTTTTGTCTCTGATGTCATCTGCTGCCCCCACACTACCTGGCATAATTTTTGGTCTGCTACCTGGCATAATTTTTGAAAGTTGTGCCCTCTGGCCTCACATATTCTAGCACAGATGAACAAAAAGAAGAAGGATACAGAATGAGAATATGTTGTTCTGGCTCTTGAGTGCACCCCCAGGTAAAGAACAGAATTAAAATACAAACCATTCCCTCCTGCCCCCAGTGACTCAGTCTTCACACTTCTCATGTTTCCCACATTCAAAACTAAAAGCTCTTTTGATCCTCTCTGGCTCTCCATTCTCTTAACAAAACAAAGAGTCAAAACTAGCAACATCTTCAAAACATTATCCTTGTAACAAATCTTTTAACCATAGAATCTAAGTGGTCTTGATTTTACTGCTGAAATCTATACCCATAAAATAAGTGTTTAATGATTGTTTTTTTCCAAAACAACCCTAACATTTTCTAAGAGTTGGTCAAGCCTAGAGCCATATCTTTCCAATACGATGCTCAGTTCTCAACATTGCCATGAACTGTTGGAAGAAGACACTACATAAAAATTTAATAGTAACTGGCAATTCAGGCAATTTTTTTTAAAGATCAGGAAACAAATGTCAGTGGAATGGCCTTGATTCCATCTTTCTGAAAGCTTGAGGTGGGAGTGGAGAGTCTCCCCAGCACCAGCGCTGACCTTCCGCATGGTCTGGTGGGGCTGAACAGGAGTGGGAGTCAGGAACTCAACGTTAAGTACTAATTGCGGACTGATCTGGGCTGTGACATTAGAGGAAATTGTTCCACCTCTAGGCTTCTTTCTGCAAAGGAGGAGAAAGTTGCAAAGAGAAAAAGTTCTCTGAAAAGTACATCATGCTCTAGAGGCCAGAAGTTACCATCATTAAGGAAGCAAGAGAAACTGTGCTTCCTCCTCAGCCAAGACCGGGCCACCCATGGTGCCCCCACCCACACTGCCCATGTGTTACAGCCTGGCCACTAGAGACACAGCAACTCCCATGCAAATGGCTCAAATTCACTTTTCACATTTAAAGTAACACAGTTTTGTAATTATTAATGGTTTGTTCTTATTGATCACCCATGAGTGAAGGACATTTCCGTCTCCCACATCTTTAATGGCAAATAATTAATGATGTGTTAGAAATTAACAACAATTAACAGTGCATAAGAATAATGGCAAAAGGTCAGAGACTCTAAACAAATGCAATGTTTAGCTTCATAGGCAGAATTTTGCAATTTCAAAGATGGAGACTCTGGGAGAATGTTCCCTGTAAATATCTTGCCACTGCCATGGCTTTTCAAATGAGAAAAGCACCAACTATGGCTCCAGTGTATCTTAACAGCTTAGATTTCTCTGATGGATCATGGAGATTGGGAGCTCTGGAATGTCTCCCTCTGACACAAAGATAACTATTGCTGCAGAACATGAGTTCAAACCCAATAGTTTTCTAAGATTAAATTTGTGGAAGAAAGGAAGCAACTACCTGACATTCCTAGTAAGCTAATTAATTTTGCTAAATAAACAAAATATTATAAAATATTATATTTTAGCTTGATATTAAAAAGCATTTCATAAAATGTAGAACAGATTTACAATTTAACAATTACATGGTCATTTTAGATTATTGTAGATTCTAGTAGATTTCTGAAATGGACTCATTTTGAGTAATATATATATATAAAAATTACAGAAATCATATGTATATATGTATATAATGTTTTGTGTGTTAAAGGAGCTCTGGAAGTATTATTGTTGTGCATAGGGAAATTAAATAAACTGCCTTAACTTCATCAACATGAAAGATAAATATCACAGAATATTACTACTGAGGTATTGGATTTTCTAGCTTCACTCTATGAATTTTTTTCTCATGCCAAAGTCTCACAATGTTGAAAATAAAGTCAGAGAGAGTGAGCTGAGAACATACAAATTGATGGTCTAACCAAGGATATCTGCCAAGGGTATCCTGCTAGAGAACGGGAATGGGATATATATTCTGCTTCCACCCACAAAGTAATTATAATTATAATTACATTACCTGTAATTATAAACATAATTAATTATATTCCTGCAGTGCTTTAGAGCTTACAAAGTACATTCACATGCATTAATTATTTAACCTCATCAGTACCTGGTGAGGCAGGCTTAGCAGTAAACCCACAGAACAAAACCCACGGTCTCACACTGAGAGCCCAGATCTGGTACTTCCAGGTGACCATTTCCTTCTTTCTCTCCTGTGATTATATCGTTAAACCAAACTTTAGCTGAAAATGAGGAAATGACCCATTTTCTAGAGACACTGTGCTTCTGGTTCTTTGGTTAAGCAACTTCCAAAGCAGCTAAAGTGTTTTAAGGGAAAGACGCAGGATTTGTGGGGAGGGCACACCAGTCCCAACGACCCGATGGCTCTGATTTGGCTCAGATGAGTAAGGCACTTGGCGGGCCCTGAGCCTCAGCCCACGTTTTCATAGATGAAAGTAATTCACAGAATAACAGGGGTTTAGAGCTATTGGGCCTCCAGTATGGATGTACCGCTGGGATGCAGAGGCGCCTGAGCTCCACAGCAGCTTGTACTCAGCAGGATGGAAGCACATTGATGAGTCCATGCAGTTCAGCCCTCGCGTTTTGCAGGAGAGGAGGCCAGGTGTACACTTCTGGCCTGCTTTTCAAGATTCTCCATTTCTCACCTTTCAAATTCTGCACATGCCTGTAATTGCAGTGGCTGGGAGGCTGAGGCAGGAGGATCATAAGTTCAAAGACAGCCTCAGCCTCAGCAACTTAGTGAGGCCCTAGGTAACTCAGGGACACCCCGTCTCAAAATAAAATAATAAAATAAAAAGGGCTGGGGATGTGGTTCAGTGGTTAAATGTCCTTGGGTTCAATCCCTGGTACCAAAAACCCCTCACATATCACATTGAATATAGACCACACACCTCTCTCGACTTATGCCATTGTGACTTAATATTCTATCCAGTCACTCCCCCATAAACACACACAAACTCATGCCACTCTTTGCTCCTGTCCCTGACTGGGCCCTTCATTTGCAGGGCTCTTGATTGGCTGTTAGTTTATTCAAATCCTGGCCATCTTTCAATTCCCAATCCAAGGCCAGCCTTCTCTAGGTATTAGTAATGGTAGACGTTGGTCCTTCTATCCAGCTACAGTCTCCTTGGAGAAGAAATTTGTACTCTAATAACTTCAGTAGAAGTTGTAAGATCTTCATTATGTTCAGTAAGGTATTCAAGTTTCTAAACAGGACATGGTCTGGGACCAGCAAGGACTTCCTTATGCCCAGGATGCCTGGGGAGGAGTTGCCAGCAGTCAAGTTCCAAATAATGGCAACAACCTACATTGATTGAACCCCTAAAACTTCTAAGCTTTATTTACAGGAACTCTCTCATTCTGTTCTCACAGCCCAACTGAGTAGGAAGTGTTATGATTCCCATTTAAAGATAAAGAAGCAGAGGTTTGGAGAAAGTAACTAAACCGCTGACCTCACACAACAGTGAGGCTATAGGTTGACGGTTGAACTTGGCGGCACCAAGATCATGGCTTGACTGTAGAGTGAGGCAGGAGCCATCTGGGATGGTTAACACCCAAACGATCAGCAAGGAGACAGTTTGGTAGCCATAAATCCAGGCCATGATAATAAAAAGGAAGGATCAGATTCCAGACAGTGCAAGGAGAGGATTAGGACTTGAAAAGGGATGAGACAGAAGGACAAAGGAGAGGCTGTAGTCAAACAATTTTGGGAGAGATTAGTTTGGGATGAAGCAGAAACCACTGACCAAAAGAGAGAACAACAATGAGAGCAAGCATACCATTCCCTTCTTCATTTTATTTATTTATTTATTTTTCCCCGTCTGAGGGTCCAGGGATTCGAACTGCGCCCTTGCGTATGCTCCCTTCTTCATTTTAGAATTTTCTGATTAAACATGTTTCTGACATGTTTTGTTCTACAACCTTTACATAGATCAGTTCTTTTTAACTTATACAACAGTCTTAAGAGGTTGTTATTCTTCTTCCCATTTTACAGTTGAGAAAACTGAGGCACAGAGAATTTCAATAATTTCCTCAAGACCTCATGGAACAGCCAGTCCTTCCTAGTCTACTCTACCTATGAAATAGCACTGGCATGCTCTCAGTGATGGGGAGATTTGTTTCTTGAAAGAATGCAAGTAGATTTCTTCCAAACATGGAAGCAAACAGAATGATCCAAGGAACAGGTTAATCCAGCAGTACTCAAGCTCCATGCATCAGAATTACCTGTGTGGCTTACAAACCTACCAGTGCTGGGATCCCATACCCAGAGATGAGGGTTCAGGTGGTCCGAGCCAAGGCCCATGCAGCATTTGCTGGTTTGTGTATTTGCTTGCTGTTTAAAGTTCCTTGGGTGTTTAGCGCACAGAGAGCACGGAGACTACCGAGTAAATCAATTGACAAGCTTTTATTGTTCCCTACCAGGTGGCATGTGCTAAATTGCCTGCTGTGGGAGATTCCAAGGGCGAACAAGATACTACCCCAGCCCTCAGAGTGAAGACCTTCCAATATCTGCATAAGATTAAGGAAAAGAAACAATATTGGGGAGCAGAGCAGAGGCGATGAATTTAGCCACTGACCCGGAATTAATCCTTGGAGCCTGCTAGGAGAAACAGGAAGGACTCAAGGACAGTGTTGATACTAAATAAAACAGATAAGGAAGCCTCTGGAGATTGTTGTATAAAGCATGCCTCCACTTCAGAGGTCAGCTGTGTAGACCAATTTGTCATCCTCTGCCTCCCTTCTGTGCAATAGGAACTCTGAACAGCTCAGGCATCCAGGCACAGGTCAGGCCTGGCGCCTACGCTGCTGATAGCGGGCACATCTTTTCTCGGCCAATAGGAAAAGAAAGAAAACATTTCTGCAGCTGCTAAATCCCAGTGTCTTTATTTGAACTTCCCTGAACAGGCAAGTTAGTGGTATTTATGGCTTAAAAGAATTCCCATCTGTAAGTTTATCTTCTTGTTAAAAATCAGCCATCCCCCTATTCCAAACAACCAAGGACTATAAATCAAAGCTTAAGTAAGAAGCGAAGACTTATCTCTACACATAGAAATCCCTAAGGCTGCTAATATACTAATTTTTAGTATCAGGCATCTTAAGAGGTTAAGTGATTGGGGGGAAGGTGTGTGCTACCTCTCACCTGGGTGCACAGAAGGCACTGATATGGGTCCAAGTGTGGTCCAAGCTAAGAGAGAAAGAGCTGGGCTACATTTCCCAGTGACTGCTAGCATCCCGTCAAGTCTGTGCCTCCTCCACACGATGCTGTTGCCATTAACTGATTCTTCCAGTTAATGACAATGATCCCCAATCTGGTTCCTTTCTTTTTCACAAAAACAATAGTGTCAAAACAAGCGTGTCTCATTTTTGAACCTCGAATGGATATACAGTTCTATTGTTTTCAACAAGGGTTGAGAGCAGAGTTTGCTGGCAGCTGACTGTACCATAAGCTGCTGTGACTTTATCAAAACATTAAAAAGGTCCTATTCAGCATCCACTGGCCTCAGAGTCTCTTCTTCCAAAAATACTGTGTACTCTGTTTGTCCCCACCTGTATTTCAGTACAGTATCAGTGACAGGTTCAGACAACAGTTTTTCCACCCTAACACCCAAGTTGCTCCTACTTCTTGCCCATATTACATCACCCGATTTGGAGGTGACATTTTCCCACTGCTCAAGGTCGGCCTTATTCATAGGTACAATAAAAGGAGCCCACATAAGTAGAATGTCTTTTACTACCAAACACGTCTACCGATCAAGTTACTGTATTGTCTGAAATCTATCTTTTCTGAAGAATATCTGAATTTTTTTCTGAAAAATCTTTGTCAATTATTTTTCTTTTTGAAAATATTGGGAGCATTGCTCACTCTCTCCTTGTCCTTTAAAATGCACTTAATCTTTGGAATTTAGGCTTCATATTTTAAACTATTTTCCATTACTGATTCAACATTCCACATAAAGTTTTTCATTAAAATAACACACACCCACAGAGCAGTGGGGGTGGGAAGAATAGAATTTAAAACCTACAAATCATGTTCATGGAAATTCTTTGTTCTCAAACACAATCCCATGTGGGCAGATAGGACCTTAATCTCCTAGTGTTGGAAATTGCTGCCTTTCCTAAGAGTGCTTTTGTTGTCTGTGGTATAGACCAAGGTGAGGAGCCATGGGGAGGCAACTCGGCTTCCATCAGCAGAAGTTTCTACCAGAGGAAGCCAAGCATCAGCTCATGACCTCTTTCTTTCACAAGGAAGGTACACATTGCTTGGACCCTCCAAAGCTCTAAGGAAGGAAGCTTTCTTCTACTCCCTCCCTGTTTTCTTGAGCAATTCAAAAACTACAAAGAAGTTGAAACAAATCCTCACAATCACACTTTCCAAAGTTAACAACTGTTAACCTCTGGTCATATTTTCTTCCAATTTTTTTTTAAATAACATGTATCAGATTCCAAAACCAGGTCTCTCTAGCCAGTCCCCTCCCCATACCCAAGGAAAATTACTTTGTGTCCTTTTAATTCATTTAAATATGCACATTTTATACACTTATATAAGCCACATGTAATATGTAGAATTGCTTGTATATGCTGTTATTTAAATAAATGGCATCATTCTTTATAGTTTATGCAACTTGTGTTTTGTACTTAACATTGGGTATTTGGCAATCTATCCTGATTGAACTATATAATTCTAATCACTTCTTTGTTCATATATCACATTTACAGTCTGCTATTGATGAATATTTAGGTTCTTTCCAGTTTTCTCCTGCTTTCTACAATCCTGCAATAAACATTCTTGTACAAACTTTTTTGTACATTTCTGGAAGTTTTTCTGTAGAAAATAGTCTTGGTAGTAGAATCTATGGGCCTAGGATACGAAAAATTTCTGTTTTGCTTAGGTGCTACCGAAAGTTTTCCCAAGTAACTATGCTGATTTATATACCGGAATAAAATGATGGGACTATTTCCTTCACATGTTGGCCAATACATGATATTATTAGATGTTAATTTTTACCAATTTTTGTAATTCAAAAAATAAATACTAAAAGTATTGGTTTGCCAGGCATGGTGGTGGACACCTATAATCCCAGAGGCTCAAGAGGATGAGGTAGGAGGTTCTCAAGTTCAAAGTCAGCCTCAGTAAAAGAGAGGACTAAGCAACTCAGTGAGACCCTGTCTCTAAATAAAATACAAAATAAGGCTGGGGATGTGACTCAGTGGTTGAGTGCCCCTGAGTTCAATCCCCAGTACTACCCTCCAAAAGAAGTATTGGTTTTATTTTTCATTTCTATATCTATTTGTAAGTTTATCTTTTAGGGGGTTACTGGCTGAACAGTTTTCTTTTATCATATCTTTTGCTTGTTTTTCTATTAGATTGTTTGTATTTGTATTACCCATTTGTAAGAATAAGACATATATCTTGGATAGCTCTCTTTTGTATTATATACATTGAAAATAAATCTTATTTTTAACTAGTAATTTATTCATGAGGCACAGAGAACACAGTGAAAAGTCTCCCTCTCACATGCTCTTTCTCCCCCAGTTTCCCTTCTTAGAGTAAAATCATTGTACTAATGTACCCTCCCCAAGAGTTCTATGCATATACAGAAAATAGCTTATATTTTACCCTGCAATTCTTTTTTATAAATTTGAATGATAGCAGACTACACATTTTTTTGTATCTTGCTTCTTTCACTTAAAGATATTTTGAAGATCATTATCAGTTTACATCAAGCTATTTCTTTTCTTTCTTTTTCTATTTTATTGGCTATATTTTTTTTTAAATGAGACAATTTATTTAACCAGTTTCTGAGTGTCATTTAGTTCTGCTTCCAATTTTTTGTTATTAAAATTTTTGCTTCAGTGACTACACATATTATTCCATACATATGCAAATATCTATAGGATAAATTTTTAAAAATAGGTGTCACCAACTCATCTTCTATAGAGACGATACCAGTTTCTACTCCCACAAGCAATGTGTATGTCACTTGTCTTTTTAAAAGATAAATGCAATGATAACCTTTTCTCCATCTTTATTATAGTTCTGGAGTGGTCCTAAATAATTACTTATATATTTTAAGAAATCGCTATGGAAAATGTCAAACAAATAATATAATATAATATAATGAACTTACATATTATATCCTTCAAACCTTACTTACATATATTCTGGCAAATCTTCTTTTGTCTATACACCTGCTTCCCTCTCTTTCTCATAACTGCTAGATTATTTTAAAGCAAGTGCCAGGCAGTATAAAATTTCATTCACAAGAATATCAGTGGTTCTTCTAAGAGATAAAGATTTTTAAAAAGCACATTATTATTATGCCTTAAACATTAAAATAATTTTTAAAAGAATCACTCAGTATTCAAATTTCCTCAAAAGACCCACAAGTGTCTTTTCCCACTTGTTTCTTTGACTCAGAATCCAAACACGGCCCACACATTTCACTTGGCTGCCATGGCTCTTTTGTTTCTTTTAGTCCACAACAGCTCCCATTCCTCTTGTTTTCTCCCCAGTTATTTATTAAAGAAAAAAAGCACTATATGTCTTATTTTGTTGTGTTTTAACCTAGTTTATAGTAGGTTTGGGGTTTTGTTTTGTGTTAGTTTGGGATTTTGTCATAAAAAGATATACATTTTTGCTATAGTCAAATTTTAGTGCCTTTTCCTCCATGATACGTTTCTTGTATCTTGTTCAAAGAAAGTATCCTTCCCAACACTAAAAATATTTAGATATTTCTTTTCATAGGTTTAGAACTACTTTATTTACATCTTAGGACTTTAATCCATCAGCAATTTTTGTTTGCATCTGGCATAAGATAGGAATCAGGTTTTATTTTTTATGGGGTAGTTTTATTCTTTACTCTTTTTTTTTAAATGATGTTCAATGTCATCTCTGACACAGAATACATTTTTTTTAACATTTGCATGGCTCTATTTATAGGCCTGTTTAATTCATCTCTATGTATCTGATCTTACTCTAATACCACACTGTTTTATTAATTATAGCTTTTTAATATGTCAGGCCATTGTTAAGACAAATTTGTTTTAAATTTTTTTTTAAGTTCAATAAAACCAAGCTAAGCAGTGCAAGTAAGTTTGCACAAGTGCAAACAATGACAGACATTTGGCAGACTGTTGGGACTGAACTGGGAGTCTGTATTGTCCTAAAAGATAAAGTTCAAAAGTTAGATTTCCTGTGTTTGGAGAAGTTTTATGTAGTTATTCTACAAGCACTGTGCTTTCACAGCATCTTGTCAGGTCACACAGATTGTATCTTTTCCTCCTCTTCATCTCTCCTACTGCCCCACTCAGCATGTGTGTGGCAAAGAAAGCTCAGGAATCCACGAGGTAGGTGAGGATGAACATTCAAATCTTCCATTTATAGATTAAGAATAAGAGACCTCAGTAGTGGAAGAAGGTCAAACCACAAGTCACAGGGTTCTTGCCATTTGCTATACTGTCAACAGCTAAATTTAGTAGATTTAAATGCCTCAAAGAGCCCATAATTAACTGGTCATGGTTAATTCATCAAACACTATTTGGCCAATGTTGAAAATGTGGGAGGGATGGCAGCAGTGAATGAATTGGTCAGCTTTCAGATGAGGAAGGAGTATTTTTGCTGCAGAGGAGAGAACCTGGGGAGCCCCAGAAACAGAGATCTGCCTCATTCCCTCCAGGCTGTCCAGGCAAGTCTACCCTATCTTGCTGTGAGCACCACTTCCCAAAAGCAAACACTGCATTCTTTAATTCAAGCCTGCAAAGGACTCTGGACATCTTCAAAAAACTAATTAAATACTGTTTTAATGGCAAAGCATATAGAGATCCAGAACCAAAGAAAACAGGCTTGGTAAAATTTAATTCAGGGTGTAGTATAGATTTAAAACGTGGTTTGAGCCGGTGGCTCAGGAGGCTGAGGCAGGAGGATCTTGAGTCCAAAACCAGCCTCAGCAACTTAGTAAGGCACTTAGCAACTCAGCGAGACCCTGTCTCTAAACGAAATATAAAAAAGGGCTGGGGACGTGGCTCAGTGATTAAGCACCCATAGGTTCAATCCTCAGTGCCAAAAAAACTAAAATAAAATAAAAAATAAAAATAAAATGTAGTTTGATATATTATACAAAGAAAAAGACCTGCTTGAGTTTTTTGGTCTTTGATTTGATGAAGTCCAAGGTGACAGGCAATTTCATAGCCAAGATGAATAAAGGAGACATTATCTCTTTGGAGACTTAAAAAGAGGGGCAAAAGAAGAAAATTGACTTAGGTTACATTTTCTAAATGGTAGATCACTAAGAGTGATGTGCCAGCAATTCATCACCATAGAGAAATGAGATTTGTTTACTGGAATAGGACCAGCAAACAGGATTCCTATTCATTCCTCCAACAAATATTTACTGAGCTTTGCTGATACCAAAGAATGCATCCTGAACAGGACATGCATGGTGCTGTGTTTTATGGAGTTCCCATTCTAGAGCTGAAAAGGAAAACAAGGAAAAAATAAATGACAAGCTGCAGTGGCTGATATGAGGGCTGAGACAGAGTCCAAATACAGAGCACCTGTGCTATACATGGTTGTCAGGTTATGCTTCTCTGAGACATTAGAGAGGCACAGGAGCTGCATAAACAAAGATCATGGAGAAGAAAGTTCTTGGAAGAAGGAAAAAAAAAACCCTGCAGGGAACAGAAGCTTGACCCAGTCAAGGCACTAAAAGGGAAGCTGCAAGACCAGGCCTGGAAGACTTGACTAGGAGTGGGAGGCAGAGGGTGGAGGTTGAAGAGAGGCCTTGTTGGGCATGCAGAGCCTTCCTGGCCAAGGTGATCTCTTCACTTTTTTAGTCTAACATGAAGAGAAAGAAAGCCTGGGATAATTTTGAGCAGAAAAGTGCATAATTTGACTCACATTTTACAAGAATCTCTCCATCCATTGTGTGGAGAATGAATGGGAAAGCAGATGTTTAAGTGACAAGAGGTAGTGACTCAGGCTAGGGATGGGAAGAGTTAAGAGGGGAAAAATGGATGGATTCAAGTATATGTAGGAAGTGGACTTGAGTATGCTTGTTGAAGATTACTGAGAAGGTGAGGAAAAGGGTGAAATTCTAGAGGACTCAGATTCTTGGTTTCAGCAGCGATGCAGTAGAAATGCCCTTCAACAATGCAGGAGACACTGGTAAGCAGAGGGCACAAATTGGAAATGGAAACTGTTCTATCTGCACAAGTTGTTTCCAGGTATATGATTCAGAGGAAAGGTTTGGGCTGGAGATAAACGTCAGGAGTTGTCAGCACATAAAAATCACTGAATATGGGAAGGAATGAGATCACCTGAGGAGAGAATTTAGAAATGGATAAGACGGACCAGGACCCAAGTTTGAGGAGCTTCAACATTTTAGAGTAGGACAAAGGATAAAAAGCTCACACCACAGCCCAAGAAGGAAAAGGAAAAACAATGGAGTGTGTTGCTATGGAGCTTCAAAGAGCACAGCATTTCTGGAAGGATGGAGGTTTGGCTTGTTGGAGACTGCCGGGATTCTCGAGGAATAGGACTGAAGGAGAACATACCTGGGATTCTAGCTCCTGGTCGCCAGTTTCTCAGAAGACTTCAGCCTATGGTCCGTGCAACAGACATTCAGGAATATACTGTTCAGGTGGACTTGTTGGCCAAAAAACTAGTGCTGCCCCTGTTGTGTTTGCCCACCTTTAGGCAAACTCCAATAGCTTCCACAGCACCTCAGCCCTGGATCACAGTACCAGCTGCTTAGTGGCTGCCATGATTCTACACTGCCTGGCTCTGGTATTACACGCTTCTCTCAACATTTCCTAAAACACTGCTCAAAACTGTCATGCTATTTTTCAGGGCAATTTGTCATCATCTATTAAAATTTAAAATGTTCCTGCACTCTGACCTGGCATTTTTACTTCTCTGCATCTCTCAAGAGCTAAGATGAATGTTCAAGAATGTTTCATTGCAGTATTGTTTGCAATAGTAAGAAATTGGAACAGTTTAAATGCCCACCCATACAGAGATGATAAATATTAAGGTAAGTTATACCAATATAGTCAAATGTTACAAAGCTATTGGGGAAAAATACAGTCTTTCTGAGGTGTGCTGTCATGAGAAGGTGAACGGGGGGTCTAGTATGTTGCCTGTGCAGGGTGCCCTTTCCTCTTCCTGGCTTCTAACTGATGTCTCCTTCTGTTCTGGCCTCTACCCCTGCCCAAGCTGGCTGCTGTGATTCAGATTTTAGCCCACTTAGGCTTTCTTCAAGAGACCCTAAATGTGAAGACTAAGTCTGTTCTTATCTTTGTAGCCAGAGAAACAATTGTGTCACCTTCTCCTTGCCCACAGAATAAAGACCAAAATCCCATAAGAAGGTGGGTGAAGCCCTGCATGTCTGGTCACTGACTGACCATCCTCTGACAATAGCACCCTCTTGCTTGTTCTCTGGGCACTGGCCACACTGGCCTTCTCGCTGTTCCTTGAATCATGATACTTTTCTAACATAGGACTTTTAAACATAAATTTCTCTTTGCCATCATCCTTCAGGTAGCTCAAATGTCAAGGGAGCCTTCCTGACCACCAATGCTAGGTTAGATCTCTCTTGTTTTATGTTTGAAACCATGGTATACTTTTCTCTCTTGGCTCTTCTCAAATGTGTATCATGTGTTCACTGTGGGACCATTTTATAAGTAGCTATCTCCCTCACTCAAAACCAAGACCTCTGAGGGAGGTACTGGGACATCTTGCTCATGATTATAACATTCAGCACAGTACTTGGGGTGTATCCTATGGTCCATAAATATTTATGAACTGAATAAACCTGCAACTATGTCTAACACAAAACAGGACAATCATTGATCAATACTGAGTTAGAAATGGGCATTTGGATTTGTCCTGCTAATTTTAATCAAATCAACTTCTATGACTTTGAGATTTAAACATAATATATTCCTCTTTCCTCCATCCAAGCCATCAGTTAATTCTGTCAACTCTCCCTCCAAATCATAGTCCAAACCTATTCTCTCCCCTTCATCTCCACCACTGCTACCATGGTCCAAACCACCATCAGTTCCTATCTGGACTGTTGCTATAAAAACCCAACTGGCCTCTGTCTTCACCTACATTTCTTTACAGTTGCTTTCCGGGAGGTAAATAAATCATATCCTCTCAAACGCCTGCTTAAAGTAACAACATACCCAGAAACACACCTGAGGCACAGTTCAAATTCCTTAGTCCAGTCTCTTCCAGGTCCTGAAAAAAATCACTTTGGCATAACCCTAACCTTCTCAAAACTGCTCCACCCTCCCTTACACTGGTCTTTACCCTCTATTCCTCACACATCTCAGTCTTGTCCCACCTCAGGGCCGGCACTGGCCAGTCTCTTTGCTGACCAGGCTTTCCCACACAGCCAACCTCCCAATTCAAAGCAACCACCTGGCCCATCACTTCAGTCTATTGTAATTTTTGCCTGTCCATTTTCTGCTTTATTTCCTCAAGTGTCTTGCTTACTGCTATGTTCTCTGCACCTAAAACAGTACTGGACCCCAAAGAGGTGGTTAATACATTTGTGTTGAATGAGCACTTACCTTCCTTAACTCATTATGGAGTGCTCTCCAGCCCTACAACTCAACTGAAAGCACTTTCAGGTACTTCCACAAATGCCTTTTGAGTACCTTTAAGTGCTTGCCCTACTCCCCCACTGCATATTGGATGCCCCCTTTTCCCTCTGACATGTTCTTTCCTTCTTTCTGTGATGCCTCCTCTTGCTATGACTGACTTCCCTTGCAATGGTTTCTCCCATTCTCTCTTGGAACATCCTCCATGGTTTTTATTCTTCTCCCAGTCTTACTTAAACCATCTGTTCCAATATTTCCAACAAAACCCCTGTCACTGTGCCTCAGCTGCCTACACCTCTTGCCCCAGGTTTTCACTAACATTTCCAGTGTTCTCAAATTCCACATGTTAAATCTCTTTCATTTCCAACTAGTTTTGCTTTTAAGAGTTCTCTTTTAGGTCAGAAGCATTATGATTCATCCCTGCCCCCAAACCTAGGAAGTGAGTTATGGTTAATTCTCATTTTCCCTTTGGCCTAGATAGCCAAGCTGTCATCTTGACCTTCTCTATAACATTTCTTGGATTCAATACTTTTTCCATTTTCATTCCTGGCCCTCTCTGCTTTTTTTTTTTTTTTTTTTAACCTACAATAAGGCAAACTCTTTACTTTGTAAATTTCTCTCTCAGCTCTCAAAACTCAGAATCATGGGGTAGTGAACTGGAAAGATTCTCTGAAGTAACCTAATTTTTTTGAGATAGAAAAAGTAAATCACATAAGTAAGTACAATTTGCTCAATGCTGCAGTTAAGCAGTTGCTTTAAAGGTCTTTCTACCTCCCCTTCTGTGCTGTCTTACTTGTCTCCAAAATGTTCTCTTCAACTTGGCTGTTTTCCTACACAGCTGCTGTGTCCATCTTCCTCAAGATGGAAATGTCCCCATCATTCTACTGAAAGGAGTTACCACTAGGACACCTACTCACACTTTCTAGATTCTTGGCTTCCAGATTTAAAACAGAAGCTCAGCCTGGGGTCTGACTTTTGAGTTCTTATAAGCTAATACCTCTTCTGCTAGCCTCAGAGATCAGAAGGGAGATCAATAAGAGCAAAGTGTTGGAAGACACATTTGAGATCAATATGAAGAAGAGTTTTCCAATTATTAAAATTATTTTCCAATGGCATGAGTTCTCTTGAGAAATGGCGAGCTTCCTGTGAGACTTAGTGTTCAAGAACAAGGTGGATAATGCCTAACAGAAATGTTGGAAAGAGAGCTTCAGTATGGAGGTGAGCAGGAAACTAGTTGAGATACCCTCAGCCCAGCATCTTCCCTGTCTTAATCAACTTGGACTACTGTAACAAAGTACCATAAACGAGGTTGCTTAAACAGTAGAAATTGACTTCTCACAGTTCTAGAGGCTCAGACATTAGCAACCAGGGTGCCAGCATAGCAGAGTTCTGGTGAGGGACCTTCCTGGGGTAGAGACTGCTGACTTCTTGTGGTATCCACACATGGTAGAAAGGGAATGAGCTAGATCGCTGGCCTCTTCTTATAAAGGCACTAATCCCATTCATGAGGGCTCCATCCTCATGAACTAATTGCCTTCAAAAGGCTTCATCTCCAAAAACCACCACACTGGGGATTAGAGATCAACATTTGAATTGGGGAAGGGGGACAAATGTTAGTCCATTGCACAACCCAACCTAACCCACTTCAGAATTCCTTTTTGTGTTCCCCTCCAAACAAACTGAATTTCTAGTTTGTCCCACATGTTCCCATATTTTCCCATTCTTCTATGCCTTTGTTGATGCTGTTCTTATAGTCTTCATAGTTTCAACCTCCATGAAACTATGTCACCTCTTCTGGGACACATTTGCAGATGACTCTAGCTCTCACTCCCTCTTTTTTTCCATCCTTCTTTCCTTTTCTCTATCTCTTTACCTCTCTCGACCTAGAATACAATAGCACAGAATCGGTTAGAACCAGTTCCTACAAGCTGGTCACCCATCAGTACCCACTTTAATTAATAAATTAGTCTTTGCCTTAAAACATAGCATAGATTCACGTAGTAATGTTCCTCTTGGTGGATTGGAAGGAATTGGTTCGAACATTTGTAATTTTATTTCCTTGCAGCATCCTCTTCCACCAAGTAACGGTGTGCACCTCTTGCACACCGTTACGGGATCAAGTCCTATGACCTTCCTTCTATATCACTTCTCTGTTTGTTAGGGAATCTTCAGCAATCCCTACCTTGAATCTATGCCTCTCCAACCCTGCAGTTCAGGGTCACCATTAGTAGTTCCCACAGCTGACTGCTCTACAAGAGTCCCTCCACTTGAGCCAGATAAGCACCATCTCTTCCTCTACCCAGCCTCTGCCTCTTCCTCCCTGTATGCTCAGTCTGTTTGCTCACTTGACATACTCTTCCCTCTCTTCTTTGCCAAAAAATGTGTTATACTGCTTTCCAGGCTTTCTTAATTAAGAGGGCTACTCTTTATTTTGAATTTCTTGATTACTTATCCATACAGTAATCAAATGCCCTAATCTATAATGATAGCAAATTGTTTTCTGGCTCTTTTGAGTATTGACATCTTTTCTCCCTATTGAGAAGATAAGCCACCTCTATTTCTTTTGCTTGCCTCCACCCAATGTATAAAGTACAAAAACACAAACACTTGTTGATATGCATTAAACAAGTTATATTTTTACAGTGGCCATTTTATCAAACAATGGCCAAAACTGTGTGGTGTGCTATGGAGCAAAACCAGGGGGAGAGAAAGAGAGATGTGTTGGGAAGGGGAGACCAAGAGGAGAAACTGAATATTAGCAGTGAAACAAAGAGGTAATAAACCCTTAATTGTTTCCTAAAAGAGCAAGCATGATTGCTTTAATTGAAGCAGAAAGACACGAACACCGGAGATGTGCTCATTTAACACTGGGAAGATGAATTAGAAAAGCTGCCCCAAATATTTTTTTTCCCTGAATGATGTATTATGTGATGAAAAGCTTGTAATACATTCTGGTTGCACTTTTGACATATAATTTAACCCATTGGTGCAGTGTTTGGATTTCTTGATTTGCTTCTGTTTGCCTGTGTCTATGAGAAAGGAGATTCCAAAATGAGAGTTAAAAGGGGTCCTTATAAGGGTTTAATGTAGAGGGTGAAATCTTTCTGCAGATTTATGCTGAGAATTTACAGTAGCTTAGGAAGAATTGCAAGAGCAAACAGTACCATAATGAAGTTATTCCTCAGAGACAGATCACTCTGAAGTCCAACTCCTAGCGGTCTTCCTGCTTAAGCTTCCAGGCCAAATGATGGCAGACAAATATATTGCTCAAAGTTGGAGAAGTGGCATTTCACTCCTGCAAATATTTCCAGAAAGGTAACTTTTACTGCAGGAAAATCATCAATTCAAAGCAGAACTAAGCCAAGGGAGAGACCTCACCCTGGCTGGGGCTAAGGGGAGTGACCAGTACAAAGTGACCAGAGAGCTCTGTGAAAGGAGCTTCTGAATGTTCTGACATGGACTCAGTGGATTCAGGTCAGGAATAGAGAAACCAAGTCCTCTCCACGGAACCCACAGGCCTGCTCTTCAAAGGCTTACATTAACATTGATGATCAAGCTGTCAGCTTACATCTTACTATCTTTCATTGTAGAAATATTTTTAAATTTTAGAAGAGCACATGGTTTCTTCACTTCAGTGCAATGCTGCTAGCTCATTTTTTAAAAAAGAAAGTGTTATGACCTCTAAAAGCTTTTCTGCCATGCTTGCATAGAGCCTGCCCAGCCACATCTCATATTTGACAAGTTTAATGAGTTTCCTCCCCTATCTCTCTTTTCCATCATTAAGATCATTCCTGAAACATGTAAGCAGGGTGGCTCAGTCCAATGCTCATAAACCTCACCCTCTTCTGCCTTCTGGGTCATGTTGACCCAGCCCCGGGGCAACCACGATGTGGCTTTATCCTAAGAGCTCATTGGACATCCCTCGAAAGGCACTGTGGTCCATCTAGCATCTTTCCAGATTACTGGTGACCGTGGCCTGTGGGAGGGCATCAAAAACCAGGGCAAAATACAGAAAGAGCAGGTCAGCTTTGTCCTTCCACCCTGTGAAGTCCAACTAGACTAGCCACGAAGTATGTTCTCACTGATATCTTACATTCCTTAGAACTCTTCTTAAAGGCACTTTTTCTTTGCTGAATTTAAAATAAATACTACTTTGCTTTAGATAGGCCTTTGAGTTCCAAGTGCAGTAGTTAGTGTTAGTGTTCTCTTTTATGTCCTCTGATACAATTATTCCACCCCATACTCCATATCTCCGTATTTTTCATCGTGAACAGGATTCCAGACTCCTTCTCCCTAGGCTATAGTCTCAGAATGAACACGGAGCAGACTTCAAATCTTCAAGTGTCAGGCCATTTCTATCCTACAATATCTTTCCCCCAGAATCTGACAAATTCATAGGCTGTCTTTCTCTGTGTTCCTTTATAGAAATGTATATGGATTAAATAATAATGATCTTCATCATCGAGCTTGGGAGGTGCAGTGGGACCAAAGTGCCTGACTCAGTCTTTTCCACAAATCTGAGAAATGAATCCAGAGAATTCTGTTGTTTTTAAACAGCTGTCTTTGAAGGAAAAAAGATGGAGAGAGAGCAGATGTTCTGGGCCCACAGAATGGAGCTGACCTCTTTGAGACAGGTGTGGAGCCAGATGGACCCACAGCAGAACAGACTCATGGCCCTGAACAAGGCAACCTAAAACCTTCACCCCAGCAACAGACAAACTGGGCATTTCCTTTTTCAAAAAAAAAAAAAAAAAAAAATGTTTTCTTTGAAGTGGGTGTTCCAACAGCATGTGGGACACCACAACCCTGACCAAGAATCTGTTGTCTAAAGTTAGAAGTTCCACTGGAGGAAAAGAGAAAGTAACAGATTCCAAGTGATTCAGTGAAATCCTCAAGAACACTTTAGCTTCTCCATCCATTTAGGATTGAAATAACAAGCCCTGAACTCTAAAAGATTTAGCTGAAGGAAAAGCAAGTTAGCTTATTTAAAACCCTTTCTTATTAACACTAATAGCAATTAATTACAAACATCTATTCTGATTTATGGACACCTGCTCAGCATCAACAACACAGACCCACCCCTCCAATTATTTAGTGATACAATGGCACATTCATTTTGCTCAGTGGACTCAAGACTTTTCTAATTTCCTGTGTAGCCACCTTAGGCTCTGTGTAGATCTTCCTATTTTAAATTACCAACAGGCCTCCAACATCTTTGCCTGGTTTTGAAAGCAGCAGGAGGTGCCTTTTGAAGTTTCAGAAATCATACACATGCATACACTCACGTGTGAGCGTGCACACACGCAGGTCACTCACCCCGAGGACAACATGATCAGATCCTTTTTGTGCAAGTTCTCCATGAACTTAATAACACTCAGATATGCACAACTCTGCTTTCCCCCTTTATTTTACTGATCTATCACAATTAGATGTGTTTCTTATTTGTAACACTATTTTTGCAACAACAAAGAAATACAAGACAAGTGATGACCAAAATGACTTTAGAAGTCAGCCCAGGACATTATTTTCTGCTATTAGTCCTTACCAATGTCAAGTGCACAATTTAAATTAACAGGCACTTCCCCTATTGGAATGACATCAGCATTTTCACTGCCTCCCATTGATTTCTATTTACTTTGGCAGCTACAGGCAAGAAGTACATCTTTCTGCGCCTGAAGAAGCAACCTAAGACTCCACTAGGGTACATAGATGCAAATGTCATGATGAAATGTTGCTGTGAGGTTATTCTAAAAATTAACATAACACAAGAGAACCACTATTTATGTGGTGTTACTACAGGCCTTACTTTCCTGTTAGCATTGTGTTAGAGTCATCTCCTGGTGATATTTCTCCTATTAACAACTGGTCTATAGGACTTTAACCTAGCAGTAAATATGGTGTCAGAACCATTTTAACACTAAACAGCTTATCTGCAAATATGTCATGTTTCAGACATTCTAGACCAGAGATAACCTTGACTTCATGCTAGCCCACAGGAAAGAAACAAGTGCTTTCACAGAGTCACAAAGTCACAATTGGGGACAGGTGTGTTTGAGGGATTATTCTTCACCAGCAATACCAAGAGTAAATCTCTCTGTGGCCCAAGATGGCTTCAAGAAGGTATATAAACCTACAGAAAAGCCAAAATAAGTTTTAGGTGCATTTCTTATTTTTTCACTTCTTTGTAAACATTTAGCCTCAGTATTCTTAAACAGAATAAGAGCAATCAAAAGATACTTTTTTTTTTTTTTTTTTTGCTGTTGCTTCTCTCCCCTACTTATCACCTGCAATAAGAATCAATCATATTATAGCATATTCATCTACCAAAGGTAACTAGGTTGAAATGTGAGTTATTACATTTTCCGTGAACCCTGTCTCCTCTAGTCTGACATTTTAAACATGTTCCAATGCTTGGTGGCTACACTGATTTTAATAATATACAAATAAAAGAAATATAGTTAATCTGAATTTTCAAAAATAATCTCAATCCTATAGCATTATAGAATACATTTTCTCACCCTGCTTTTAAACTAAAGA
The DNA here is from genome assembly GCF_902686455.1 of Sciurus vulgaris. Classification (NCBI taxonomy): domain Eukaryota; kingdom Metazoa; phylum Chordata; class Mammalia; order Rodentia; family Sciuridae; genus Sciurus; species Sciurus vulgaris. Next base: position 130,420,119 of record NC_136463.1, read on the forward strand.
TTTTGTTGATTCAGTGTCAACATTCACTCTTCCTAGGACCAGAGGTGATGCCAGGAAGTGACCCTGGGATTGGAGGAAAAATACCCAGACTTAGAATAACAAGGCCTAGCTGTGTCATAACCGGACAGATTCTCATGCCTCAGTTTCCTTATAGAGACAGATATTTATAATGAAGTCCTCTGGAGTACTAGGAAACCTTGGGTACAAAACCACATTGGAAACTTCCTGGCCCTATGACAGTACTATGGCTTTTCCTGACTCCCTGCCTAACCCCCTGTCATCCACAGGCCCAGACAGGATGCACCAGAAGCCTGCCTGGTTGAAAGCAGGCTGGGAGGAGGGGCATGTTGACAGGCAGGAGGCAGTTAATTCAGCTGCAACCGGACCAGAGCACCTGAACTAAACCTCCTGTGTGGGGAGAGGGGGGCAGGGGTTCCTTTAATGACCCCAGATAGTCAGGACCTCTGTTTTATGTCTTATCGCAATTACTGGGAGATCAGGCCCTGTAAGTCAAAGCAGCTGCAGGCCCACATGCACATTAACCACCGGTGTGCTGCCCCTTCAGATCTTGCCTGCATAAGCACCCCGCCCCCAGCCTGGGCCAAATCCATTCCTTTGAAGCATTTTATACACACACACACACACACACACACACACACACACACACACACACACACAAAAGCCACTTCTCAGAAATTCTGAGTTACTTTTGAATGATGCTATGTACTTACTCTCTACCCCTTTGAAATATTGGCTAATGAGACTCATGGAAATACATTAGCCAGTCCCTTATGTCAGTGGTCAGTTCCTAATAAGGAAATTTCTACAGTAGAAACTACCTCATGGAGTCTTCTGCTGCTGTGATAGATGATTTCCTATGCAATTACACTAACTTTTGTCAATGAGCAGTATTCAGCCAGGTCCTTACCCTGCCTCACCTTTCCTCTCTTTTAGCCATTCAACAAACCTGTTCTGACTCCTCTGGGCCAGCTGTGAGAATAAGCCATGACCAATGCTAGCAGGTCTTGCTCAGTCTGTTTCTTAGTTAAGGGACAATTCATTCCTGCGAAGTGGGGTTGAGGTTGCAAGAAATAAGAACCCAACCTGCATTATAAGTGGACAGGACAACCACTCAGAGGCCACCTTCACTTCATAAGGTCAACTTTAAAGAGTAAAGAGGGTTTTGGAAACACTTTGATTAAAATGTAATGCATAGAGTCAGGCATGGTGACACACACCTATATTTCCAGCACTCTGGAGGCTGAGGCAGGAGGGTTGCAAGTTCAGGGCCAGCTTCAGCAACTTAGTGAGGACCTAAGCAACTTAGCAAGACCTTGACTCAAAATAAAAAGCAAAAAGGGCTGGGGATATGGCTCAGTGGCTAAGCATCCCTGGTTCAATCTCTAGTACCAAAAAAAAAAAAAAAAAAAGAAAGAAAGAAAGAAAGAAAAGAAAAGAAAAAGAAAAAGAAAGAAAAGGAATATGTAGTCTTCCAGGTCCAGAGATAGTTTCCACCAATAACATTGGAAATTTTCCATGTTTTAAAAAAATGAATGTAAATGGGATCTTCTGGCACTTAGAATACAAGCAAGGACTGGATTTTGTTAGATCTTTCATCCAGATACACGATTTCTTTATAAGTGGCATTCCATTGTTTGAAACAATATTAAGCAGAACTTTCTTCACAAGATCTGCAAGAGTCATTGCTCCAGGGCCGGGTGACTGGACAGATAGAGTAGTCAGGAGGAGGCAAAAAGGTACAACTGGGTTCACATTCACATCGGCAGTCAAACACAAGGTCCTTTGGATCCCAGCACCCTCTCTGCACCAAGCACAACATGGCAGTGGGGTTTTGACCAGGAAAGGGTGGTCACTATCTTCTTTCCCAGGAGTCTAGATATAACATGTAATCTGACTAGGTCAATGTGGGAAATACCATCAATCGAACTCCAACCTTGTGATGGAGAACTGCCCTTACAACAGGGGAAGTAAGTATTTGCAGTCTTGTATCACTGAACTAACCCCTTGTAGTTATCAGAACAGAAGGAATAAACACTAGGGGTGAAATGCAAGTGAAAGTATTTTCAAGTTAATAGAGTGAGTTCCCCAATGCAGGAGGTGTTCAAGCATCAATTGGCTCAGATGTGACAGAATTCAGACATCTAGATAGTTTAACTAGATCAATGATTTCTAAACCTGGAATGATCTCCCAGGAACTTTGAAAAAATACATACTGCCAGACCCACCGTCACGTGGGCAGATTCATTTGACCTGGAGTGGAACTTAAGGAATCTCTAACATTCATAAAACATGCATTGATTCTAGTTTTCACAAGAACTTCTCATTTTTGGGCAGGATGACCTTTGTGATTCCTAACTAGAGCATCGTGATGTCTTGCCAAGGCTCTGAGCTTCACCTGCCACACATTCATAGGTAGAAAAATGCCTTTGTGGGCTACCTGCCACTAGGGAATAGGTTTTACCCCACACAATGCAGTGGTTTGCATATTTGCTGATGTTTCCCCCCCAAAAGCACGCAGGAATGAATCATTATTGAAACAATTTACTTTCAGTTAGTGCATGAATGCCTTCCCATGATGCTCTGATGCTTTGTTTGTCCTCCTATAAAAATTATTTATGACCCAAGTGTGATCTTTTAAATCAGAATACTTATTCCTGAAATCAAAGCTCCAGCATGCTAATGCAAGTAGAAACCTTGATAATTTTTCAAAGCCATGTTGAATATTCAAAAGCTGGAACTGAAGGAAAGGAGTTAACATTAATTAATATTTGAAGCAGTAAAATAAAAGCAACAGTGAAGCTAATTTTGCAGGACAATTAATCATGAGTCTTGCTAATTACACATGGGATTTTGCAAATGATTTTTTTCTCAGGTAGCAAAGTAAAAATGATAATCCGCTACCCATCAAAATCATTGGCTTCTCACCAATGTCCCCAGCAAGAGCAATTAGTGGAAACAGCAGAGCCCTAGTAATTGCATGTCAAGAGAGGAGAATGCTAGAATTTTAATTGCTCTAAATAAAGACCACTTGCTCATATGTACACCTGATTGTCCAAAGCAGCTCTGCAAGCCAGAGCAAGTATGCCACCACTTCCAGGTGCCCACATAAAAATAACTGTGGGAGCAGTATTCTCCCAGCAACCCATGCAGTTTCTGGAAGAAAATATCAATATGCATTCACATTCTGAACTGCAGTGTCATCACTTGAATATAAGAACCGAAAAAAAATTACCCAGTTGGGAAAATGTGCATATTCTTTATATTTGCCAAATATTTATTGCTGACATTTTTTGAAGAACTTTAACTATCTACAAGGTGCCAAGGGCTTCAAATTTACTGAATTTTAGGATCCCCAATAAAATGTTTTTAACAAGACATCTCAAGAGGGCATAAAATAAAAAATTACCATATTCATGAGTGTAAGCCTCTAAGATTGCAATGCTATAAACTGGATGTTTATAATTTGCTTGTGGCTTTCTTAATTAAAAACTGGTAATTAGAAACTCAAGTACTATTTTTATACTTCATCTTCTACACTTTACATGCTACTGTTACTTTTCAGTTTAATATATGTACACATGGATGCACACAATTGCAAATGATCAATAATATTTAACTGTGTGTCTAAAACCTAAATGATGATGGATACATTTAAATATTGCTTTCCCAGAGATTATTATTCCAATGGCCATGTCGTGGCTTGAACATTTAGTTTAAACAAGACAGCTACCATTTTTTGCTCTTCCCAACATGCATCATTTACTCTCATTTTTAGACTGAATTGCTGAATTGCCTTCTAAATACTACTCGTGTCTATTGTCTCCCCACCTTGCCTTGCATCTTTAAGTACACCATATTGAGGTGCTAAACCTCCACACACTTCCTGCCATTCACTTTGTGGACTGAGGCTGGGCGTTAGATAGTGAGCAGTAACCTTAACTTACCACCATATCTTCTTTGCACATCCAGAACTTGTGCATGGTTTACTACACCAAAACTACTTAAAAGCAACAAGCGGGACTTGAGGAGCGCTGCTTCCTTTGCTAAATTACCAACAGATCACAGGTGTGTAGATGAGTCCCAGAGGTGATTCAGGTAATAACAATAAGATGGTGACTTAAACAGTTTGAAGCTTTTCCTTGGAAGCCAGTCCTGGAAGTCCTATCATTTTTCAGATATTGCTCACAAATGGCAACTTATTTAGCTACCCTCCTTCAGTGACTGTTTTTGATTCTTATTATGTTTTAAAGTAGAAACCTTTGAAGGCGGATATTGTTCTATTCAAAGCACAACTATTATGCTACTCTAAAGCTAAAATTCCTTCTTGAGGTTATTATAAACGCATATCTCATGAGGTCCTGTTCTAACCCTCCTCTACTTTTTTCCACCCAAAAACATCAATTGGGAGCTTAAAACCCCAAGTTAGAATAATTATTTACTTAGGAGCATTTTATCAAAGCACAAAGAACATACTGTTTATTTTTCTAGGAAGATTTTTAAGAGGACCCAGAATAAAATAGCAAAAAAACCAAAACAAAACAAAACAAAACATTATGAGGCAAGCCAAGCCCATTGGGTGAAATAGATAGTACCCATGTCTCAGATGGCACTAAAGAATCTGATGTGAGTTTGAAGACAATTGATCAGAAAAAGCATATTTTTTACAGACTGGAATTATAAGAACATACTCTTATTCTGAATTTCTGAAAGATAAAGTGCAGGATTCTCCAGGTTTCTTTCTGGAGTTGCAGGAGTTGTCTGAGCAACATCTGGAAAGCTCACATGGACACTTTGTTTCTCAGTTTGTCTGGCATTAACATCAGGAGATCGGTAATGTGCTATTTATACTTCTACTCATTACTGGACAGGGGAAGAATGAGGAAGTTTTTTGATCAAAATGTGTAATTTCCCAACATTAAATGTAAATAAAAAGGTGTTATAATAATAAGGGATTAGGTGAACCCACAGTTTCCAGATCAAGGGCCAAACCACTTCAGAGTGAACTCTGCATAAGTTTTTCTAGATTATAGCTACTCATTAAGGGAACAGAGTAGAGCTTGGCTTGACCTTTGCCCCATGAAGCCCCCAGGACCTTTTGTGGTTTTTCTTGACTACAGCTTCTGCAGACATGTTGGTAATTTCTAACACCATGGCAGACTTCCATCGTAATAAAGCAGATCTATTATATTGGCCCTTTGATGGAGTTTATGGTGCCACATCAATTAAATGAGGCAGAGAGGGACAGTGAGCAGACGTCCTATCACCCTTCATTTCAGAAGAGATTTGTAGTAAAAGAATAAATTTTGTGCACACCTACCAACATCAAAGAAAAAAAGTTAAGAACAGAAAGAGAAAGAAGGAAGGAAAGACTGAACAAAGAAGGAAAGGTGAAAGGGAGAGAGGAAGGAAGGAGAGAAGAAGCTGGACAATCCACTTACAATTTTGGGTTACAGTTGCCTCTTTGGGTTCTTAATCTGGATTCCCTGGATCCCCTCCCTGGAGGCCCCACTATTAGGTTTGATGATATCCATGAGTCCCCTGAAATTATGGAGAAAGCATTGTGTGTTTTTCTGGGTTCAGCTTTGCAGCTTTTATGAGATTCTCAATATTAGTCATAATCCATATAAGGATTAAAACTACTGACCAAAAAAAAAAAAAAATGGGTGTTCAGGCATTTTCCCACTCCAGTCTTTTATAATAAAAAACCATTTGATATTTCTGCTTCTAAATGAAGGCCACTCCAAATGACTGTTTTATGTCTAAAGATTCCCAGAGTTCAAAATCTTATTTTGGTTGTATTGGTTAATATAATTGCCTTCTATGGTTCACATACATCTAGAAATTTGAGATCCTTCAGCAAACACTTCACAAAATTTTACTTCAGTCTTTGTTATCCAACCTTCCTTGATGCAGTACTTAATTGAGCTGTATTAATAGCCACAAAAGAAGAAAAAGGAGATGAGCATTTTTCTCCTCAGCTGACTAGAGCCACTTGAAAACTCCAGTGCCTGAGCAGTTAGTTCTTTTATGAGTTGGCAATAATTTTCAGAGTTAGTGAGTCTGGTTGAAGTCAGCTATTATACCCATTATGGCAATATTTCAAATTTAGAATAATTGGTTTTTGAAAATGGACTTTTGCTGTGCTCTTCACACTGGACAGTCTTGTTGGTTTGTGTTCCTAAGATTTCTAAGCCTGTAATTCATAGACTTGGGAGCTACTGAAATCAAACATGTTCCATAACCATGGAAAAACTCAAAACTATAAAACTACTAGAAGAAAACATAATGGAAATGCTCTATGACATTGGTCTGGGCAGGGGTTTTTTGGACCAAAACGAAAAAGCACAGGTAACAAAAGGAAAAAAATAGGTAAATGAAATTACATCAAACTTAAAAATCTGCTGTACCACAAAGGCAATAATTCACAGAGTAAAGAGACAACCTACAGAATGGTAGAAAATATTTGCAAACTATACATCCCACGATGAATTAGTAGTGTTCAAAATACGCAAAGACCTCAAACAACAGTCAATAACAAATACAAAAATGAATAATCTGATTTAGAAATGGGCAAAAGAACTGAATAAAGACTGCTGAAAAGAAGACATATAAATGGCAAAATGGTATATGAAAAAATCCTTCATATCACTAATCATCAGGAATATGGAAATCAAAACTACAATGAGATAGAATGCTACTCCAGCTTGGAAGACTTTTATCTAAAAGACTTAAAAGATAACAAATGCTGTTAAGGATGTGGAGAAAGGGGTAACATATACAGTCAGTATATATCGGTAAATTAGTGCATCCACTATGGAAAACAATATGGAGGTTCCTCAAAAAACTAAAAATAAAACTACCCACTCCTGGGTATATGTCCAAAAGATATGAAATTAGAGGTCAAAGACATTTGCTTTCCTGGGTTCACTGCAATACTATTACACGAGAGTGTATTATAGTATATGACTATAGTCAATGATGTTGTATCATGAAGATCAAAATAACCAAGAGAGAATTTTGAACATTCTCATCACAAAGATATGATTAGCCCTAACATTCTAATTGGTCAATGATACAGTGTATACATGTTCCAAAATTCACACTGTCTCCCACAAATATGTACAAATATTATCTGTCAATTTAAAAATAAATAAATCTTTTAAAAATAAAGAAAAGAGAATTCAGGAAAGTGAAATAAGTTGACCAAATTTATGGATGGACAGGTACCCTGGGATTATTGGGAACCAATGCTTTAAACATCCAATAGCATGGAGTGAAAGCTTACACATGGATTATTCAAAGTAATTAGAACTATAAGGGTGTTTACTGTGATACCACTATAGAGGAATTTGAAGGGGAAATCAAAGCAGTCAGAAGGAAGCAAGTAAGAAAACAAACACCTTAGATTTTTAAGTAGTAGGCTCTAATTTTAAAAAGGACATGTGGAGGTGCCTATTTCCTGAACTGTAAATTGAAGGACTCCCTCTAGGGTTGGAGAGTACAGCTCGGTGGTAGAGCCCAAACCTAGCATTTGTGGGACCCTGAGTTCAATTTCCAGGACCAAAACTTTGTTTTAAAAATAAGGCTTTCTATAGCATTACTGCCCAGGGAGTAAATCGCTGAAGGCAATAAGAAAGTTATGAAAGTAGTTTGAAGTGAAGATTGTGCAATAAGAAGTTATTAAAGAAAGAAGGAAACCGAGGTAGCGCACAGTAAGATGCACATCAGAATGATCTCCTCTTTTCTTGCTTCGTACCCTCTGTGCATGACCAGTATCTGGTTCCGTGTTCAACAAGATTGCTTAGGTACAGCAGAGAAGAATTGCATTTAATATAGTTTTAATGACCTCAAATCTCTATGCTCTAGTACACCCAACATGGAATCAGACACAATATTGCATTTTGTTTTGCATAACTTTGAAGGTTGACCCAAAGAAAATAAAGATATTAGGCATTTATGTGAACAGATAATCCCTAAGAGAAGTTTCCAGCAGGGAAGAAAAGAACCACGAGTGTGTGCACTAGGGTGAAAGCGACCTTTCAGTGGTTATACTGGAGTGATAGAGAGCTGCCCTGGGAAGCCGGGTCAGAATCTTCTTAAGGGAGACTGAGAAATGACTTGGGTCCCCCACAAAGCAGGGCCCCCAGGTGTGCAGCCTTTGCTGCCCACCAAACCCTTCTTCCCTACCATGAAGTCTTCCAAGAACCACCAATAGGAGCCCATTTGCCTCTAGAACAAACTGGCCCTGCCTTTAAACAGAAATACATTGTGTTAGCCCCAAAGAGTGATACAGGGGAGAAAATAGAGAGAAGCACTGAAGTTAGAGCTGTTTGGAAAAAGGACCAACGCTGATAATCTAGCATTCTTTTTTTTTTTTCTCTCTTTCCAAAAGGTATCAAGCATTCAAAAAACTCCATCCTATGAGATATAGGCATCCTCCCTGAGCCACATCCTCATCTTTCCGGCCATTAGTCGCTCCCCTTCATGTACCTTGAACCAAACAGATGTGCGTTCTCCTGCCTGGTGTCAGCTTGTTCTTCTAAAAAGCTCTGGTCTTAGAAACAACTGTTCTATGTCTCCATCTGCATTTCTGCACCTCTTCACTTTGCCCTTTTAAACAAACTGTCGAATTGGTTTCAAACAGGGAAACTTAGAGGGCATAGGAGAAGGGAGAGGGGCAGAAGCAATCAGGTCACCAAGAAGAAATGGCTCAATAAAGGTGAACACAGAGACTTCCACCAACCTGGTAAAGGCCCTGACTCCAAAAAGAGCTTAACTGGCCTCTCAGTGCAGGTTTGAAGGCTGGAACTCGTTACTCTCCCTTCTCCCCTGGCAAAATGTAGAATTTAAAGTCACATTTTTTTTTCTCTTTGTCTTCTAAATATTAAATTATTTTCATGCTTTCCTACTTCTCTCTTCCAGAGGTTGTCTTGTCAGTGCTGTATTCATTAAGCATTTAAAATAGGTTAGAGGTTTGCATGGCATTTTAAAGAAATTTGTATTAGCCAAGATTTAGTATATGCAATTCATCAAAATAACAAAATTTCTTATTAAAGAGACTTACAAGGATCTCAAAGCATTTTACAAGTCTCTCACTTTGAGAAGGAGAATATTTTTAAAAGTCATAACAGCTAGCACCAAAATTCCCTTTAGGGAGTAAATTATATTTGTTTAGGAAAATGCTTTGATAAACTTTGAGGAAGGAATAGTATAACACTGAGCAACCAGGGTTCACAGAAAGCTGAGGCAGCAGAAGAGAGTTGAGGGTGGAAGGGAGAGAGAATAGAATACAGGAGACAAAAAGGGGACAGAGAAGCCAAGAAGTCAGCACATGCACCTGGAGACAAGTGATTGATGAGAAAAACCCCATGGCAAATGATGTGGGCAGAAAGAGATGCTTAAGAACAGGGTGAATAAACTCAGCTGGAAGATATCCACTTGGATATGATGTAAACTCCATGTGTTTCTCCAAGTCCCAAGTGAAGGGTATTGAACCCTTCTTGGACTTCTTTGCGTAGAAGTCAAGGGAAGGATTGTATCCCCTGTTGTGCATCTGCATCCCATGATACAGGGCAGAAGCACCACAAGAGATACCGTGTGTGGCTGAACAGTCACACACGACTAGGATCCCAGAGACTGGGAAGGTTAAGGCAGGAGGATCACAAGTTCCAGGCCAGCCTGTGCGACTTGATGAGATGCTATCTCAAAATAAAAAATAAAAAGGACTGGGAATGTATCTCAGAGGTAGAGTGTCCCTGGGTTCTATCCCCAGTACTGAAATTGAAAAAGAAAGCAAGATTCAGTATGTGGATTCAGAAGACAGCAGCCATAAGTGGTCACAATAATACAAACTCTCTCCTTCCCCTCACTCCCACCTGGCCCCCAGGAATTCATAGAACACTTGCAAAAGATTTTGCAAATAAGGGTTCAAGTCTGTCCCAAGAAATAGAAAGTTCCCAGGTAACATCTGAGGTGAACTCTCCTAAGCTACTGTTCTTTATTATAAGACTGTAGGACACTCTCAAGAGAGGATACAGCCATTTAATTTCCCAGTCCTCTTTAACCATTGTATCTTGGCTACCTGCTGCCTCTATTTATAAGTCATCTTTTTAAAAAATGTTTTTATTTGTTCTTTTTAGTTATACATGACAGTAGAATGTATTTTGCATATCATACATACATGGAGTATAGCTTCCCATTTTTATGGTTGTACATGATATGGAGTTACATTGGTCATGTATTCATATATGAAAATAGGAACGTTATGTTGTATTTATTCTACTGTCTTTTCCATTCCCAATCCACCACCATCCCCTCAACTCCCCTCTGTCCAAGCAGGTGAACCTCCACCCCCTCCCCAAACCACTGTGAGTCAGCACCCACATATCAGAGAGAACATTCGGCCTTTGGTTTTTTTGGGATTGGCTTATTTTACTTAACATGATAGTCTCCAGTTCCATCCATTTGCCAGCAAATACCATAAATTCATTCTTCTTTATGACTAAGAAATATTCCATTGTGCATATGTACTACATTTTCTTTATCCATTCAATGGTTGAAGGGCACCTACGTTGGTTTCACAGCTAACTATTGTGAACTGAGCTGCTATAAACATTGATGTGACCACATCACTATAGTATGCTGATTTTAAGTCTTTGGGATATATGCCCAGGAGTGGGATATCTGGGTCAAATGGTGATTGGTTCCAGTCCAAGTTTTCTGAGGAATCTCTATACTGCTTTCCAACTTGTTGCACCAATTTGTAGTCCCACCAGCAATGGACGAATGTACCTTTTTCCACCATATCCTCATCTACATTTATTGTTACTTGTATTATTGATAATTGCCATTCTAAGTGGAGTGAAAGGGAATCTCAGTGTAGTTTTAATTTGTAGTTCTCTAATTGCTAATGATGTTGAACATTTTTTCATATATTTGTTGACCATTCACACTTCTTTGACACTCTGATGTGTCTGTTCAGTTCCTTAGCCCATTTATTGATTGAGTTATTTGTTTTTTTGGTGTTAAGTTTTTTGACTTCTTAATATATTCTGGAAATTAATGCTCCATCTAAAGTACAGGTGGCAGAGATTTTTTTTTTTTCCCATTCTGTAGGTTCTCTCTTCACATTCTTGATTGTTTCCTTTGCTGTGCAGAAGCTTTTTAGTTTGATGTCATTCCATTTATTGATTCTTGATTTTATTTCTTGTGTTCTACGTTTTCTTTACAAGGTTTGAAGTACAACCCAAGTCAGAGAACACGCAAAGTGAATTCTCCAGGGATGGGATCAGTGCATAGTTATATAGCCAGTTACTTAGCAAAGATTTATTTATGATGAATGCATCCCATTAATTATCATCAAGCTCTTGCTATAAGTATTAATATTTACCACAATTGCATCTCATTTTGTGCTAGATCCCTTATCTCACCCTCACAACTGTAAAATGATGCAGTAGTATAACTTATATTTTGTAGAAAATGAATCTAAAGCACAAAAAGCTTAATTCAGAAGTACATAGAGCTAGTAACTGACAGATCTGGGATTTGAACCCAGGCATTCCGATGCCAGAGTTCATGCTCTGTAATCCAACAATTTATTTTTTTGCTAATCTATCATTGTAATTACTGCTTCTGTGGAAGTCACTGGAAGTACACTGTCTAGTGATTGGACATCTGCTTCACCAAGTGTCTTTCAGAGGTAGGCGTTGGTGGCTAAGAACCCAGACTCTAGAGTCAGACTTCTTGGGTTCAAATCTTACCAGTTCTGGTGAAATTATTTAACTTCTCTAGTCTCAATTTGTCATTCAGAAAATGGGAATGATGAAAATAGCTATAAAGAACACATTACACATTGTATTGCTATACTGTAGTCATGTATGAATATGTAACAACAAATCACACCATTATATACAACTATACTGCACCAATTAAAAAATGTGGGAAAAAAGAACACAGTATGTTTTAAAGAACATTTTGTTTTAAATTTAAATGGACTGTCCAGTAACCCTCATGATCACAAACATAAAAACTGTCAGTAGTATGTCAGAAAATTGAATTCAGCATTATGAAAAAATAATAATACACCAAAATGTGATTTATCCTGGGAATAAGGCTAGGCTGAATCAAAATTCAAAAACCAATTCAGTAGTGTATTAAAAGACTAAAGATTGGGCTGGAGGTACAGCACAGTTGGTAGAGTGCTTGCCTAGCATACACAAGGCCCTGGGTTCAATCCCCAGCATGATATCCCCGACCCCCCTTAAAAAAAACAAAAGATGAAAAACTACATGCTCATGAAGAAAGCTATGTGTATTTAGAACACCTAAAGAACTCCCAGAACGCAACAATAAGAAAACACACAACTTGATTTTTAAAATGGGCAGAGGATTTGGACACTTCATCAGAGAAGATATTTGGATGGCAAATAAGCATATGAAAATGTGCTGAACATGATTAATTTTAGGAAAATGTAAATTGAAACCACATGAGTACCAATGTGTACCTACTAGAATGGTTAAAATTTTAAAAACCTGACAACATCACTGCTACAAACAATGTGAACGAGTGGAACCCTTTTGTTTTTGGTGGAAATGCCAAATGGTACACACACTTTGGAAAACAGTTTTTAATAGTTTCTTATAATCCAACAACCCCAGTCCTATATATTTACCACCACGAAATGAAAACCTATGTTCAAGCAAACACTTGTATGTGGTTATTCATAGAGAATTTATTCATAATAGCAAAACTGGACATAACCCATATATCCCTCAACTGGGAAATATGTGAAACTGTGGTACATCTGTAAAAGGATCCATAGAAGCACACAGTGATAAAAGGTTCAGACTATTTGCGTTCATTTGCAAGTGCTGTCATAGCAAGGACCACAGACTGAGTAACTTAGTAGAAACTTATTTTTTTCATGGTCCTGGAGACCAGAAGCCTGAGGTGAAGGTCCTGGCAGAGTTGGTTTCTACCAAAGCCCTTTTCCTTAGCTCCTAGTTGGTCACATGTCCTCTGCATTGTCACAAGCTCTTCTCTCTGTGCCCAGTCACATTGGATTGGGCCCACCCCAATGGCCTCATTTTAACTTAATTACTTCTTTAAAGACTCCCTTTCCAAATACAGTCACACTCAGAGAGACTAGAGGTTAGAACTTCAACATATCAATTTGAAAGGGGGTGATATCATTCAGTACATACCCCCTTTTTTCTTTTTTCAGATACAACATCATAGATAACTCTCGAATGCAGTGGACAGAGTGAAAGAAGTCAGTGAGACAAAGTACAGGGTCAAAGTTCGCAAATGTTGAAGGTGGGAGGTAAGGAGGGCTTGACAACCAAAAGGTAACACCAGGTGATTTGGGGAGGTAAGGGAACCATTCAGTAACTTGAATTTTGTGGTGTTACATGACTGCACTTCTCAAAACTTGAAGAGCAGCAGACCAAATAATAAATATTCCTGCAAGTAAATAAAAAAATTTAAAAACATGGGTGCTAAATCAGAACAAAAACTGTTTTACCTTAAACAGCCTATCGATTTTAAAAATGCGCAATCAGAGCAATTCGCCCAGGGATGTGTGTGTTCACCCTGTCGTGGTGTAGGCACCTGACCTCCTTCTACCTCTTTTCTTCAATACTCACAAACTAGACTCAACATTTTCACATAAGGAAATTGAGATTCAAGAAGCATTATTTTTTAATTTCCAAGGCTTCTCTTAACATGAACTTCTTTGATGAAGTCAAGGTCTGTCCATACCCATGAGTGTGGGTTTCTCTAGGGGGCTGAGAACACTCACCCTGACTCCCACACACAGAGAAGGGAGCACCCTCTTCCCCTCATCCTGTACTTCTACTCCTCACTGAGGGAGAGAGGGGCCCTGAGACTCCAGCTCCATACATTGCCACTGCCGCCTGCCCCCTGTCCTGTTTTATCCTCCAATCTTCATTTACTATGAAGTGAGCAGCTTTTCCATGCTCTCCTACAAGGAAGGAAATGTTATTTCTGTCATACTGGTATTTATGATTATTTGAAAAAAATCATTATGAGTTCACATGAGGCATTGATAGCACAACCTTTTATTTGTATTTATGTGTTCGTGTATACTTTGTCTACTTCCAAAAAGGATTGTGATGGCTTTGTCTTTAACTTTATTGAATACTTACTGAGTTCCTACTGTGTGCTAGAGGCTGGGGATGTGGGATGACATAATAGCTCTGCTCCAGAGGCCCCACTGTTTGATTAGGGAGAAACAAGAGAAGATGGTCACAAACAACTGCAAGGCAAACACAGGCTGCTCTGTGACCTTGAGGGAGGGCGTGTCATCCAACCTGGGAATCTCAGTGGGTGTCAGAGATTTTTTTTTTTTTTTTAATTTCCTTACATAGTACAACACAGAAACACAGAACACTTCTCTAGCCACCAAAATGTGGGGTCCTTCCTGCCATTCTGACGAAGCAGTTCTCTAGGACATCAGCTGGATGTGTCTAATTTAATTCAGTCCTGACACTATCTACCTGGACAGAGCGTCAGGTCCCACAGGTTGAGGGCTGAGTCTCCTAAGCCTGAGTGCCTCCCTCTCCACATACACTAATCACAATCAACAGGATGTCACCCACATCTCTCACCCACTGACTACAAATTAGTGTCCCCACATCCCCTCCTTTGGGTTCCATTGATTTGCTAGAGAGGCTCATGGAACCCAGGGGAACATTTACTGGTTTGTTATTAAGAATATTACAAAGGCTACACATGAACAGCAGATGGAAGAGATGCATAGGGTCAGGAGTGTGAGAAGGGGTGCAGAGTTTCCATGCGCTCCGTGAGCACACTGCCTTCCCAGAACCTCCGTGTGTGATTGGAAACTCTACAAACCCCGTCCTGTGGGTTTTGATGGAGGCTCCATGACATAGGCATGACTGATTACATCATTGACCCTTGATGACCACTTCAACCTTCATCCCCTCTCCCCTCTTGAAAGTTGGAAGATAGGGCTAGGACTTCCAATCCTCTAACCACATAGTTGGTTCCCCGGGCAACCAGCCCCCATCCTGGATTTATCCAGAAACCCACCCAATGTTGCCTCATTAAAACAAAAGCTTCTCCTAGCACCATATCTACAAGGTTTTAGGAGCACTATTTTAGGAACTGAGGACAGAGACATATATATGTATAAATAAATATATATATATGTATTTCTTTTTTAAATTTTTAAAAAATATATATTTTTTTATTTTTACAGACTGCATTTTGATTCATTGTACACAAATGGGATACAACTTTTCATTTCTATGGTTTTGCACCATGTAGATTCATACCATTCATGTAATCATACATGTACATAGGGTAATGACGTCTGTCTCATTCCACCATCTTTCATACCCCCTGCCTCCTCCTCCCTCTCATTTTCCTCTATGTAATCTAAAGTTCCTCCATTCTTCTCTCATCAACCTCCCCACCAGTAAGTATCAACATCCACTTATCAGGGAAAACATTCAACCTTTGTTTTTTTGGGATGGTTTATTTTACTTAGCATGATATTCTCCAATTCCATCCATATATTTGCAAATGCCATAATATTATTCTTCTTTATGACTGAATAATATTCCGTTGTGTATATATACCACAGTTGCTTTATCCATTCATCTGTTGAAGGACATCTAGGTTGATTCTATTTCTTATTATTTCACAGAAGGTTTCCGTGAGTTGGATCTTCAAAGTTGAACTGGGATTAAGCAAGTAAAGAAAAGTGAAAAGGATGCAAAAAGTGTTGAAATTGTTCAATTTGCCTGGGAAATATGTCATAAAACAGGAGGGATGTTGTCACAGAAGAACATAGAAGCTGATCACAAAAGGTCTTATGCCCCCTATGAGGGAGCTTATACAGAGTGCAGGGGCATGCCAAAGTCAGATTTAGAAAGACCTGTCTGGTGGCCCTGTGGAGGGTGGTTTGGAAGCAGATGAACCTGGGGTTTGGAGATTGGTTGGAGGACATATTTCTGCAGCATTTGGTTAGAGAAGTGAGTAAGCTGGACCAAGGCAGAAGTTAAGGAGATAAAGAAAAGAAGAAAGAGTCAAGGTACATCTAAAATCGATTGTACACTAAGTGCTGGGCAAAGTACAGGTGAAACACTGCCCCTTTCTGATCTAAGTACAAGAAGGAGTTATTAGATAGGCAGTCTCCACTTTTTGATGGCTCACATTTCACTCTCTCATTCATTCAGTCTCTATAATAAACATACATTTGTTGCTGTCTATCCACTCACTCTTAGATTTCTTAGGCCACATTCAGTATTAAGTAACTAAAAATGTGAATTTTAGAGTTAGTCTGATCTCATTCTAGATACTTTCTAAAACAATATTTACTTCTTAAATTATCTTGCAGTAAAATTGATATTTCTGGTACACAGTTCTATGAACTTTAACACATGCATAGATTTATGTAACTTCCACCACAGTCAGGATACAGAACAGTTCCATCACTCCAAAAACTTCGTGCTCTCTGGTCCCCATCCTTATCCCTGGTGGCCATTGATGTCTGCCATCACTTCAGGGTATTTTTGTTTCTGTTTTTGAAGAATGTCTAACTGGACTTCATACTCTTTGACCAGTACGTCACTGTTCCTTTCATACCTATATTCCATGGTAGCCATGGAATTTATGTTTCTATGAATTCAAATTCTTTTTTTTTTCTTTTTTTTTTTTTTTTTTGCAGTGCTGGGGATCAAACCCAGGGCTTTGTGCTTGCAAGGCAAGCACTCTACCGACTGAACTATCTCCCCAGCCCTCAAATTCTTTAGATTCCATATATAAATGACTTCACGTGGTATTTGTTCTTCTATGCCTGGCTTATTTCACTTAGCATAATGTCCTCAGGTTTCTCCACATAGGCTTGAAGGACAGAGTTTCCTTTTCTTAAGACTGAAGAAATTCATTTTCTTTATCCATCCATTTATCCAAAGACACTTAGTTGATTCCATAATACCTTGGCAACTGTGAATAAAGAAGCAATAAAGATGAAAGTGTGGTTATCTCTTTGACATACTGATTTTATTCCCTTTTGATATATACCCCAAAATGGGATTATTGAACCAGGTAGTAGTTCCATTTTTTTTAATTTTTTGAGAAACATATATTCTGTTTTCTGTAGTATTTACTCTAATTTGCACTTCCACCAGCAGTGAAGAGAATTACCTTTCTCTAAATTCTCACCAACCAACGCTTATCTTTGTCTTCTTGGTAATAGTCACCTAGATGTGAGGTGATGGCTCACTGAGGCTTTAATTTTCACTTCCCTGATAATCAATCATGTTGAATGCTTTTTTATATACCTGTTGGCCATTTGTATGTCTTCCTTTGAAAAAAGTTATTTCAGGTATTTTGCACATTCAAAAAAATTTTTTTGGTATTGAGTTTCTAAATATTTTGAATATTAACTCTTATCAGATGCCTGGCTTCCGGTTGCATAGGTTGTCCCTTTATTCTACTGATGTTTCCTTTGACACACAGAAGCATTTTCATTTGCTGTAATTCCACTGCCTTTTTCTTTTGCTGCCTGTGCTTTGGGAATAATTTCCAAGAAATCATTGCCCAGACCAATGTCAAAAAAATTTCCTTGGTTTTCTTTTAGTATGTTTATAGTTTTAGGCCTTATTTTTTTAAAATCTCTAATTCATTTTGAGTTGATTCTTATACACAGTGTTGAGTTAAGGGTCCGATTTTTTTTTTCTTCTAAAGATGTAGATATTTTGGGCTGGGGATATAGCTCAGTTGGAGGAGTGCTTGCCTTGCAAGCACAAGGCCCTGGGTTCAATCCCCAGCACCAAAAAAAAAAAAAAAAAAAAAAAAGATGTAGATATTCAGTTTTCTCAATATCATTTATCAAATGGAATATAAAAGTATTACTCAGAATGTAATGTCATGGGACAGTGCTGATAGGTTGTAAGTGGTGGGTGGTAGTGTTGTAGAGATGAATCTAGACCTCCCATTTCCTACGTTCTTAAGACAGGAAATGCCTTCTGTATGAGATTTGGGGGTATGTTGAATTTTCCTGCAATGCAACTTTGACTGCATTCAATTTGCTTCTCTGTACTGACTCCTTGTCATATCAGCAACCTGGGTATATTACACCCAGGGACACCAAAGCAAAGGGGGATGACATACTTTCCACACCAGTTGAGCTTGGGTGAGCTATTTAACTGTGGGGATTTATGGTAGAATTAATAGGATTTTTAAATTCAGGCACAATGAAGTTCAAATTCTGGCTTCTCTTTTATGTATTTGAGCTTGGGTAAGTTATTCTAACTCTCTGAAACTCATTTTCCTCAACTGTAAAAGTAGATTAGTAATACTAGCACGAAAAACTTCTTTGGTGACTGAAAATAGTGTATGTAATCTATGTATCTTTTGTGCATAAATATATTTATAGAATACCGATGGTACCCTGTGTAAAATAAAGATGCCCTATTCTTGCCCTCTTCAGAAGGTTCTAGGGTTTAGAATTCAATGAACAAGCATGCACTTCAAAGAATGTTTACAATAGTTTAATGTTTGTGTTTATGACAATCCATCTTAAAAATTCAATTTCCAATAGAACAACTCAAAGCAGGGACATCTATACTGTTTAAGATTTTTTTTTAATGCTCAGTAACAGGGGCAGCTCAGTGCTCAGAAAATAATTATGATAATTATGATAAGTGGAGTTCACTAAAAACAGGGGGCCTTGTGCTGCCTATAGCATATCATTTGGGCTTGACCTAACTATTATCCAGTTTCCATGGATTCATCCCCCTAAGAAAACCACAGGGGTTCGTGACTGCTCTCTGGTGGGAGCTTCCTTTATGCCATAATTTGGCCTTATTATAAAATGCCAACTATAGTCCCTTACATCTGTGGTCCTTAAGAATGAAGACTATAAAAATAGTTACTTAATACAGTGATCACTGCCAGGCTACCAGGATTCTGCTCAGCACTTAGCTACCATTACCTCAAATAATCCTTCTGACACCTCCATAGGTTAAGTACTTTTACAGATGAGGAATATGAGGTTAGTGCCTTTAAATAACTTACTATCTACACATTGCAAAAAAGGAATTCAAACCCAGCTCTAGCTGATTCTAAAACCCACATTCTTAACCACTACTCTGCCTAGAGATTGTTTTCTTCTTAAGGTTGAATTCCAGTGATCCAAACTGAACATTCTGAACCTGTAAAGTATTGGTTAAGAAGGTCTTCCTGTTTTTATCAACAATTAGGAACTAGAGTTAGTCCTTACAGGTACAGTACAAGACAAAATCTATTACAACTCCAAGGGTCTTCCCAAAATTCTTTTGTTGCATTTGGATTTGGTTGAGTTAAACAAAGAACCATTTGCCTGAAACCAGATTATTCTTTGCTTAAAATGTTTCTAGAAGTATTTGTTTCAATAAAATCTTCATGACACAAAGGAAAAAGTAAAGAACATGGCTCCTGCTGTTTGAAGAATTGAAGACAGTTCATCCAATGTGTGTATATTTAGATAATATCCAAGGGCTGTGTATATTTAGATAAACTCCATCAACCACTTCTGTTTAAATCCTTCACATTATATAAAACAATTTTGCAACTGATAGGGAGTAGGATTTTGTGTGTATATATATATATATATATATATATATATACATACACACACACACATACATGTTATATATATGTTATATATCTTTTTCCAGAAGAAGAAATTCAACCTTAAAAGATTAAGTGATCTGTCAAGGTCATGTAACTCTGGATTAAGTCAGAAATGGAACCTGAATCTTCTGAATGTGGGTCCAGTTTACTCTAAAGAGAACAAACAGAAGTGACATTTCATAGAATGTCAATTTAAGTTGAAAACACTACTAGAGATATTTGGTTCTATGAACACAGGCATTGTAGTTGGAATTTTTTGTTTTGTTATCCACTTACTTGTTAAGACACTAAATAGCATCTATTTTTATCATTATACCACTATTAAAGTATTATGATTATTTTACAAATGAATTAAGTTAGATATAAAAATGACTTGTCTAGGATATAATTTTTAAAAGTGATAAGCTAAACACAGTGGCTCATACCTGTAATCCCAGCAACTGGGGAGGCTGAGGCAGGAAGATCACAAGTTCAAGGCCAGCCTCAGCACCTTAGCAAGGCCCTAAGCAACTTAGCAAGACTGTGCCTCAAAACAAAACAACAAAAAAATTTTTTTAAGTGGTGATGTGGCTCAATGGTAAAGTGCCCGTGGGTTCAATCCTTGGTACCAGAAGAAGAAGAAGAAGAAGCGATAGATTTCAGATGAGGACACAGAGACATAGATTGTTATGCAGATATTGACATTTTAGATAATTTCTTGGCTTAGTATTAAAATGATATCTACAACATCAAGTATACAGCATTATTTAAAAGTCTCGACTCTAGTCAATGATGGACTATTCCAAAGAGAAATGTAAAGCACATGTTATATTAGGTCCCCATTTCCTATATTGGGCAAAAAATTATGTAATACAAATGAGAGCTTTTTGTGCAAATACAAAAAGGTCAAGAGAATTATGTTGGGTAATGGAATAATGTACTTAAAGATTTAGACATTTCAAATAGAAATGCATTAGACATGTTAATATGCTTAAATGCACAAAATGAATTTAAATATGATGATTCATTCATCACCTGTTGACAAATAACATTTTATACTTAATGTTAGATGAGAAATATTTTCATGAAATGGCCAGCTCTAATAAATATGCCAAATGTGCCTGTAAATAAAAGGTGATAATGTTACACAGCACCTTATAAACTCTCTGAATTCAATTTACTGTAAGTAATGTGAGTGCCAGCAAGAAGAGTAATAAGAACACAGTGACAGAAGAAAGACAGCTGACTTCAGGGGGAGAGATTCCAGGTATGAAGACCAAGGCACATGGTTCAGCTCACCATTTTGCTTTCTTCAAGCTGCAATTAATTTTCAAGAGGAAATCACAAAACATATATTTGAGTGTTCCTGGGTAGAGGCCTAAAACTCTTGAACTTTATCACAGGCTCGGACACAGGGTTTCTTTAGTCAGAAGCATTTTTCCTTTTAATAGAATGTTTATTTTTTGACTATTAGGTGCAATTTCCAAATAAGATATTTGAGAACATAGATTATTATTAGCTTTTAGTTAGTAGATATTCAATAAATCTAATGAATAAATAAATAGATACAAATACAACTGGTTCCCAGTCTATTTTTCTTCTTAAAACAAATATTAATGATTCTCCATGTCATTACATAGCCAAGTATACAAAGAACAAATATCACTCTCAAATAGAGTGCCAAGCCAAAAAAATAATAATAATAATAATAAGGAAATGAATGATTGTTTTAATGAGAGCAGGCTACCTATTCCTCAACATTAAGCTCATTACATTTTCTTTTAAAGTTATTCAACTGCAATTCAAGGACAACACATCCTTTCGGTTTTCAGCTTCACAGCCTTAAAAGAAACCAAAAACAAAAGGCTCTCTTCATCATATAAAATCTTTGCCAGGATTTAGCAGGTTTTTTTTTATAAACAAAATTTTCTATTATCTGCATCCTTTTATATTCACAGGGAAAGAAAAATTGATGTTTCATAATGATGATCCTAATATGGAGTAAGATTCTGCAACGTACTATAAAACATTAAATCAGGAATACATGAAGGTATCATTTTAGCATTAAGTACATTTTGTTATGATTTAAATATTAGCTGAGTATTATATCCATTTTAATGTTGTTTTCCAGCAATTGAGCATGCAAGTCATAGGCTTGAGTGGTACTGAAAAGTGGTTCATGGAACTCCTGGCAGGTTTGATGATCAACTTGATTTGGAATCCCAGTTCTGCTTCTCATTGGCTGTATGACCTTGAGCAGATGACTATCTCAGTTTCCTCATCTATAAAATGGAGATTACATTAACACCTACCCCATGGGGTTGTCATGCAGGCATCAGATCATGTAAGCCAAAATTTTGCACCATGACACAAGATATGCACTCCTAGAGATTAACTAATATATTACTTTAGACTTACTGATTATGTGACAAGATTTTTAAAAATCCAATCATATGTAGTTAGGAAGAAGCTAAGCAAAAAGAAAAAAAAAAATCCTCAAATGGGCTTGACATAAGAAAGCTTGCTCTGAATTAAATACCCCACTCCCCTCCCCTGCAAAAATTAAAAAAAAAAAAAAACCTCAACCTCAACCTTAAAATGTGCAAAAAACAATTGTTACTCAGAACAAAAGGATAAATTTCTCTATTCACATGGAGTTTAAAAAAAAAGGAGCATTTCATCATATACATAAGTGCTTTGATAAGTTTTTTTTAAAAGAAAGGAAATAACCAGCCTCAATTCACCTAGCACTGCCAAGGTCATTACAGCATTTGGAAGGAAGTCTTTGGGTGCAGAGAAAAGCAGGTTGGAGCTATGGATTCAGGCCCAAGGCATCTCACACCAGACAGCTGCAGAAAGGCCCTTCTCCTCTTGCTTCAGGCTGCTAAGTGAACAGAAAAGCAAGAACCACTGCCACTGGAGCTTTTCACTAGCTTGTTTATTTACCCATCAAGAACCATAAGGACCTTTACTGCATAAAATGCCAAGTGTGGTGGTAATTGACATCAAACGATCCATGTCTACCAACAAATAAAAGACTAAAGTAATAAACATAGAGAGATGAGTGTTTAATGACCTTCAACAAATTTTTATTGTAAGATCCATAACAGTTAACTATATACACTGACATCTCTGGCCTGGAGCAGTCTGTTTCAAAGTCAGTGGGAGAGGCCCAAATCCTGCCTTTCTACAGTGGTACGTGAAAGCTGGCTTGAGTGTATCAGCTTGGCACAGGCTTGCCAAAATTACCAGGCCCCTGAAATTTCTACCATGTCCATAAAATTAGAATTTCTCTGCCTTGAATATCTCCCTTGAAACATACATATGCATACATAGTCCTTTTTCTCTTCCACAGCTGGGTAAAAAATATTAATCGGCAAATACTTTTAGACCATTTCTTTCTCAAACCAATATATGCAGATGAAGCATAATGAATACCACTGTTGAAGGTACTCTTGGATTTCCAAAAACTCCAACCACTGACCTTAGTCCTATAAATATCTGACTATATCCTGAATTGAATGGTCATTTTGTTAGTGTTAAGAGACAACCTTAGAATGTTTCTTTGTATATAGATTTTTATTTGTAAACCAAACATAAAGAGCTCAATAATTGGTCCCCTGTTGAATACTGTAATTGCCACAGCACAACACTAGGAAGACAGTACAGAAACATTAATTTCCTTCGAGGCTCACCGCCTAGTTTTCTTTAGGCACCAGAAGACTTCATTTGGGTGTCTAGTACTTGCACCAGGGCTTAAGTTCATAGCTGGATTCCTGATTCTTCACGGGGGATAAGGAAGCCATTTTAAGGACTCCTCACACCTTCTAAGGTATGAAGTCAGCTTCTCTTGCCTCATCCTGGCCCACAGCGGATCTCAGCCCTGAGACGGACCTAGCACAATGCACTTCAACTCCCCTAGTACACTTAGCCTCTGAGGAAATGGCGTCCTTGTTCTGTTGAGGGAGGGGAAAGGGCTAATCACACTGAGGCACATAGAAAGTATTCAATCAATGATCACTAAATTCAAGTCTATGCTAGGCATTTGGAAGACAACATGAAAAATGGAGATAGGATTTTTTATGTTGCTGTTTCCAAATTATTACATTAGTATGGTAACAAAATACATAAATGGATTTCAGAGCTTATGTATTCAACTGACAATGGCAGTGAGAGGATTGGTGGAGTAATATTAGTTTATAGAAGACAAAAACCTCTCTGTACTCCCAAATCTCCAGGGTCACTTTTTAAATAAAATAGGCTTTATTTAGGCTTAAGCATGGCCCAATTTCAAATGGTTTACAAACTTCCGTAATACTAGGAAGGCTCTTTCTAAAAGTTGGATAAAAATTTCAGGGTGACGTTCAAAGTCATGGAAATCCATTCTTTTGCCTGCCCAGAACAAAATGCTCCTCTGAAAAATGCTCTTTCTAATACATTTTAAAGAGATGTGACCATGTTCTCATAGACCACTTACACTTAACATTATCTATAGGGACAACCAGTGGACCAAGCTGGGCCAATAATCCTGCAAATCTGTACGGCTATACCACTGGTCTAGGGATGGCGTTCAACCCAGCAGGTCAATCAGAGTGCTTTCTGAACCATTTTTATCTTGAGATAAGAGAGCAAGTCTTGGTGGCTTGCTGATGCTCTGGCAGTGAAATCAAAGATGGGAGTCTAATAGTTTCTAGATGCCTGTTCCCAACCATGTGAACCGTATTCCTGGTCTGTAGTACAAGAGGATGGACTTCACATATAGGAAGAAGCAGAGCAGCAAAAGGAATAGAGGTGGAAGGTGCTGGTTGTATCAGTATCTGGGTCCAATTCTCCTCCCTAAAATCTGATTATATAAAATTTCTACCGTACAGATATAATAGACATAAATAAATTCAAGAGTATAGATAATAGAAAGTGTAGTAATTAGGAAAAGACAAGTTGTTTTGCATATTCATTTCATTTGTTCTTCATCTAACTTACTTAATTGAAGATTTTATAATTTAGCTTTTACTGATGACTCTGTTTACCAACCAACTTGAAAAATTTCTGAACATTTTACCATTAGGTCTGGTACGAGTTGGATGGTATACAGCATGTTCATGGCACATGGTAATCTCACTTAGTTGGGTTTTTTTATATTAAAGTTTAAACTTTTATTGAGTTATATATACCAAAACTTTGTAGTTTAGGTCTTTGGCATTATTTTAGGAAGGTCTCCTCTTTTATTTATTTATTTTTATTTTTTTTTTTGCGGTGCTGGGGATTGAACCATAGGGCCTTGTGCTTCCAAGGCAAGCACTCTACCCACTGAGCTATATCCCCAGTCCAGGAAGGTCTCCTCTTAATAGATCTTTTAAATATGCATATTTTCTTCCAGTACATTCAAATTATTTTCTCATCTTTAATTTACCTAGAATTTCTTTGAGTGTAAAGTGTGAGATAAGGATCTAAACTTTTCCCCTCAACGTAAGCCTCTTGTTGCCTTTTATTTGAATAAACTATCCTTATAATTTAAGTTTATGATGTACTAAATTCTGATGAATGCTTGGATTTGTTCTGCAGATTTCTAGTCTGGTTCATTGATTTATCTCTATTTTTTATCATACTTTTTAAATTAGTGAGTCTTTAAAATACATTTTTATCTGGGTTATTTTGTGTATTATTACTCCAAGTAAATCACATTTACATTGATTGCATCTGCATTAAATTTTTACCTTCTTACAAGTTTGAATCATTCTATACAGGAACATAACATTCTGTGTCTGTATCACTATGCCTACAATTATATCTCCATTTATTCAAGTCCTCTTTAAATTCTTGTAGTTAAGTTATATATTAAGTTATATATATATATATATACACACACACATACATACATACAAAATATTTATATGCATATTATATATAGAGATTTATTTTAATAGGTCTTAAACTTTTCTTATGTTTATTTCTGCAAATATTGCACTTTGTTACTATAATGAAATTTCTCATTCCATTTAGTCAGAAACTAAGTTAAAAATACAGAAATGTCAATTTAAAAGGCCGTTGTTTTATTTTGATTGTATACTATTAACTGCCCACTTTTCTGACTCTTCTTGATTCTAATAGTCTTTAATTTTATTCTTATCCACAAAGAAAATGTTTTTACTCTATCATCGATACTTATGTCTCTTATTTTCTTTCCTCATCTGATTGCATTGGCCTGGACTGCCAAAAATATTGAACAGTAGTGAAAATGAATATCTTTGCCTTGGTTCTTCTTTTTTAGGTTAATTCCTCCAACTTCTGTGTTCAAATAGATATTTGTTTGTTATTTTAAAGTAATAGCATTGTAATCTTTAGAGATTTCATTAAAGTTGAATGTTGATTTTTATCCAATGATCTTCTGCCTTATGAGAAAACTCATGTTTTTCTTTATCCTTTTAATATACTTTCTAAAATTAACCCATCCCGTATTCCTGATGTACACACTATCCTATTCTTTTAACACTGAATTCAGTTGTAGCTTGATGACTTTCACAGAACATGTACAAAATATACTGATTTACTGATTAGTTGAAAAATGAAAATGAAAGTCACTGATTTTCTCTGTTGTTTGGAATTTAAATTACCATGATTATTTTTGTCTTCCTTAGGGGGAAAAAAAAACAAAAAGGAAACTAAAGACCCAAATTGATTAGCTTCAGGAATGATGAATGTCAAGGATGAATTTTTCCTGGGTATTATATCCCAATTCATGGGGAAAAATCGTTATTGGCTTCTAAGTAGGTTCTTATATTCCTTGATTTGATAAATATATGTAAGTGAATATAAAACAACAACAGTCCAAAGATTGGCCTAACTCAACTACTATTTCAATAGGTGAACAGGTTGATAGGTTAACATCAGAAAAACAGACCAGCTGTTGGAATCTTTAGGAGGTATTACACTAAGAAAGTTTCACTAAGCTAACAGCCTCAGTAGTTACAGCTTCCTGTGGCACAGACTATCTGCCAGAGCCATCATAAAATGTGCCAATATGCTCTTTTGCACTCTGTCTGTAGTGAATGGTTTTCTTTGCTGCTTCTGTGTTCCTACCATGAAATCTAAGTCATGAAGGGGAATCATCTACTTCTTCTCCCTCAGCCTTTCTACCTCCAGGCAGAACTAGATCTAACTCACAATCTGCAAAGAAATATGGCAGCCTTTCCTCTGGGAGACAATTTCTGGGCTTTTACAGTCCTCTCAGTCAAGAAGTATGCCCTAACCTCTACCTTATATTCTTCCTATTCTTTTTCTCTTGTAGTGTTTTGAAATGTGCTTGTCGAAATTCTCCCCCAAAAGTTTTTGCCCTCTAAAGGTAATCTCACCTATTAGGAATGATACTGACCAAGAAATTGCTACACTAAATCCAATTCTCCCAGCTTCCATTCTCTCAGCAAGGTTTTACTGAGCACCTACTATGTACAAGTATCACAGCAGTTGCAAGAAGGGTGTGGGGAGGAGAAGATAAGGAAATCTTTAAAATAAAGATGAATCAGAACTGGTTCCTGCCTTGAGAAGCTTGTGGGTTACCTGAGGAGCAAACACTAGAAACATAAAATTACTCCCTAAGGGTACTTTCCATGGATGGTAACTTCCAAATGAGAATCTCACATATGGGAGAATGTTATCTGCAAACACACAATACAAAGCATTTCACGCTACTTGATGTTTATATAGATCATTTTCCAAGAAAATAAAAGTGATTTATATGTGTTCCCTCAATATCTACACATCCCCTCACCATCCAAAACCCTGCTTCCCTTCACACACACATAGGCCTTTTATTGACTTCAAAGACAGCTGGGTGCATAAAGGGGGAGGCCCACAGAGGTTGAAATGGACACACACAGCCATTAATCTCAGAACACTTCTCTGAGCTGGGGAGGCAGGAAGTGCTGTTACAGCCCTTTAAAAGCAAAGGAATTGAACATAAAGGTTAATCAACTTTCCCAGAGCCAAAGTGGTTCCTGAGACTTGAGCTAGGTAGTGAAGTGCTTCGGCTCTGAAGTCAGACTTGGAATTTGAATACTGATCCCAACCCTGACCACCAGCGCAGACTCAACATTAACTTGACCTCCCTATGGTTTCTTTATCGGTTAGATGGGAATGAAAATAATGCCTCCTTTGTAAAGTGGTTTTGAGGATTGAATCAATTAGAATACTCTTTATCACATATAAATTATTCAGTAATTATTTGTAAATACTATTCCAGTGCCAATAGTGCAAATAAGCTCCCATTCTTCTGCATAAATATTAGATGTAGATCACAGCCAGTCCAGCAACTGAAACCTTTGAGATCAAGGTCACCCCTAGGCTATCCTACTGAATTAGAAATAATAGAACTATCTCCAACAAGCTCAGCAAACCTCAGGGAGAAAAAAGAATCCCTCCTTATAACTCCCCCCTCCTGTAATTCCTTCTTTTTGCTACCCTGAGTATCCAAAACCCAAATTTTCTTCACCTGAAATAACACATTTTCATTGCCGTGTTTCGTCTTCTTTTTTATGGCAAAATCGCAAAAATGACATAGGGTCTGAGAAGGTTCATTTTGCCCCAGGAAGATTACCTGGCTATTTCCAAAGAGAGGCTGCATGCAAGTCTTGAGGAAGGAAAAAACATCTCATTCTTATGGCCAAGCTATAAAAAAATTGTATACCTAAATCAAATTGTCAGGTCATTCTTCAATTCCAGTTAGTTTCATTTGGGATTAAATTATTATATGATCAGGATTACAGGCTATGCTTTAGAAACACCCATGCACAAAACAAAACCAGGTATTAGAAACCTCAGTCTGTAAAACCTTGCTTTCCATCCCAAACAGGCAAGTCGTCATCATATGGAAATCTGTATTACAAATTGATTGCCAAATAATAGAAGCAAGAGTAATTAAAAATCCCTGAGGTATACTACCCTAGCTCCACCCCTCCAATCCCCTCCACCATCCAGCCAAGTCTTAGATTATCTTCTACTAACTGGAGGCAAAAAGCTAATCAGCCTTCAGGGAAATTCTGAATTTGACCTCTAATTGAATCATTTACCTTGCCCTTTTACGTTTACACACAGGCTCGCTTGCCCAGGCTGAGCTCAACTGGTGTTGAATTCAGGTCCTTGCTCTAGAGAGCCATTAGCATCAGACTAATTCTGAATTTGAATTCACGTGATTTGCCCAAAGTCACAGAGAGAGTTTTAACATTAGATTCCAAGTCCGCTCTCTTAAGAAACATTTTAAACAATATTATCTGTTACCACTACTGCTAAATGACATGACTTAAGATATTTACACAATTGATAAAGCATTAGTTATCAATGACATTAAGTGAAGAACACAGAAATTATATTACATACATTTTTCATTGGCTCAAATGTAAAAGAAAACTTTGAAACATTTTCTCTGATCCAATGATCATTCTTGTGTGGGAGCTGCCAGCCGCTCCCTCCAGGGTAAGCCTTCAGCAGCTTCGCTTGGGCTGCAACCTCTCTCCTCAAAAATGGGGGCCTGACGATGTAGCCTAGAGGTGGAACACTTGCCTAGAATGCATAAAGCTCTGGGTTTGATCTCCAGCCCTGAAAAAAAAAAAAAAAATGAGGACATTGTTGGGCTGATCATATTCTCCCTCCTGAGAATACGTGTCCACCTTAACAGGTCTGCAAATAGTATAAAGCAAATTGGAAACACCTGTCCAGGGAGCTGCACATTTTCATCAGATAATATCATCTTGTTCAGGAAATCACCAGTCGTCCTGGGAAACAGTGGTCTGTGACTAGAGAACTAGCCATGTCACAGGAAAGAGGCCTAGGTCAGCTCTGTGTGTGAGGCACTGAGAATTTAGTGGGTGCTGCCTTTGGGAAATAGGATGCAGCTTCTTGTTTACTTGGGGGGATGATGTCAGTCTGTCAGGGAAGTCTGAAAGTCACTCCTTTCCTGGGGTAACCTTCTGCACTGCCCAGGTGTCAACAGATCACACTCTGCAGACATTTATTTAGCAATTGTTGAGCATATGATACATTGTTTTTAACTATTATTGTCATGTTATACAATAGATCTCTTGAACCTATTCCTCCTGACTAGCTGAAATTTTCTCTCTTTTGACCATCATCCAGTCCACTCCTCCTCCCTCATCTCCAACCTCTTGTAAGAACCATTCTATTCTCTGCTTTCTATGAATTGCACTTCTTTAGATTTTACATATAAGTGAGAACATGCAGTATTTGTCTTTCTGTATAGCTTATTTCACTTAACATGATGTCCTCCAGGTTGATTCATATAGTCATGAGTAATAGGATTTCCTTCTTCTTTAAGGCTGAAAAGTATTCCATTGTGTCTATATGCCACATTTTTTTTATTGTAAACAAATGGGATACATGTTGTTTCTCTGTTTGTACATGGAGTAAAGGCATACCATTTGTGTAATCATAAATTTACATAGGGTAATGTTGTTTGATTCATTCTGTTATTTTTTTCCCTTCCCCCCCACCCTTCCCACCCCTCTTTTCCCTCTATACAGTCCTTCCTTCCTCCATTCTTGCCACCCTCCTTAACCCTAACCCTAAATCTAACCCTAACCCTAACACTAAACCCTCCCACCCCCCATTTTGTGTCATCATCTGCTTATCAGCAAGTATATGCCACATTTTCTTTATCCATTTATCCATTGATGGATTCTTGGGTCATTTCCATTTGTTGGCAGTTGTGAATAGTGCTACAATAAATACAGGAATGCAGATGTTTCTTTGACATACTGATTTCATTTCCCTTGGATATGTACCCAGAATAGGGATTGCTGATCATACAGTAGCTCCATTTTTAATTTTTTTGAGGAAATTCCATACTGTTTTCCATATGATTGTACATTATGTACATTCCCCCAATAGTGTACAAGGGCTCCCTTTTCCTTACATTCTCAATGATACTTGTTATCTTTCATCTTTTCAAGAATAACCATTCTAACAAGTGTGAGGTGATATACTGTTGTGATTTTAGTTTGTTTTGCCCCGATGATTAATGATATTGAACATTTTTTTCATATACCTATTGGCCATACATGCATTCACTTATTAATAGTAAGTGATGAGATCATTCTCTTTAAGGGATTAGTTGTAAATAATTTTAAATGTTACTACCTTAAAGGGCATTTGCATTTCTATAAACATTACTACTAGTAGCAATAATGATAATTGCTAACAATTCAGAAGCTTCTAAGCTGCCAAAGGCCCTAACCATTCCCTATAAGCTCTGCTACTCCCCTCAAGTACTCATTGGTACACTGACACCCATGATATTCCAAGCACCCACCCACAAGTTCTAACAAAGCCTCTTGGATCCCCATCTCTCTTGACTATATTCAACACTCAAGAACTCAGAATTCAACACTCAAGGAGACTGACAGAATGAGATATAGGACTGGGAGTAATTACCTGGAAATGGAAGCTATAGGAATGTATATAATTCTTGGGGGAAGAGCAGGAATAGTGCCAAAGACTGATTTCTGAGGAAGAAAAGATCTAAGGATGGTGGAGGTCAAAGAGGAGTCAGAAAGGACAAGGAAAACCCAAGAGAATTATCAGTGGCAACTAGGTGGTGAGAGAGCTTTTAAGAGTAGGAGATAGGCTACTGTGTAAGAGAGGGGTTGAACTGAGAACTGCATTGGTGGAGGGCTCAGCAAGTGGGAGGCACTGGAGCCTGAACCTCATTCAACTCCAAGCAGGCACCCATGTCAGAGCAAAACTGGCAGTCAGGAGATGCAAAGGAGGAGGCAGGACCCAAGAGCTTAGAGGCCAAAGACTGACTAGCTAAATGTAGTGCCAAGGAGCCATGGCTATTTAAGTTGCCAAACCGAGAAAACTAAAGTCAATGGTGTATATACAATTATTAAAATAACATTTATCAATGTTCCTCCTACCTGACCATCACCAAAAGGCTATGGTGAGGCACCCACCATTCTCAGAAGAGCACCGCTCTACCTGGTGGTAGCAATGACATCACATACATCCCAGCAGAAGCCCAGCTGTGGAGCACTCTTTAATCAGATTTATTTAATCAGATTTATTCATCTGTCCTCGACTTCTCAAACACAGGGGGAAGTTATCAAAAAAGAAAAATTTTAGAGATGTGATCAACAAAGAAATATGAGATCAGTACAGGTTCAACTCTACCCTCATATTTTTCCAGCCACATGAAAGAACTCATGTTCAGGATAATAGTCCTGAAATAAAAGATCTGCAGTCACTGAAAAAATATTGACTTATGCTCAGGTTCTTAAAAAAAATGAACAAAAAGTTTATACTTCAAAAAGCTCTATTCAACTTAATCGTGACAACAACACTATGAGTTAGATATTACTTCAGTAGAGTTAATCAAATTCCAAGGGAATAATCTTTGGTTTTAGATAGTTTACCAGAAAGCTTATTTTGGCAACATTATAGATAAATTTGGTTTTCCTATGAGTTTCAGAAATCAAAAATCACTTATGAAGAAACTAGACTCATGCTGTCTGAGAAACATTTTCTGAAATATTCTGTTCTTTTATAAACGTATTTTAAAATTATTGAAAAACAAAATGGAAAAACAAAAAGAATCAAAACAGGTTTGGGTTGCTTTCTTATATTCCCCTAGGCTCAAAAATAACAAATGTGATAGAATCATTAGTCTAACATTTGGGTTCAGGGATCCTATTGATATATCTGTACCTTTTAACTATTTCACTGTGCAGATCTGTCTTTAGGGTTCAAGCTGAGGAAGGTGAGAGAAGATATACCTCATTTTCACATGAAACAAATGGAACTGAGATATTGAATCCATATACAGTGGTGCCAAAATTATAACTCATTTCCCCTGGTTTTCTTCCTTATTAATTCTAGTTTACTATGTTATTTTTTATTCTCTAGATTCTTTGAACTTGCAAATAAAATTAAGGCAAAGTACTATAATATAATATAATGTATTAATTAATGAAACTTTGCGTATATTAGAACTGACCCAAATATTTTTGTATATGATTAAGAATTAAAATTTGTAGGTAGAATTCATAGTACTTCTTATGTTCTCTCTCTCTCTCCCTCTCTCTCTCTCTCTCTCTCTCTCTCTCTCTCTCTCTCTCACACACACACACACACACACACACACACACACACTAATGGTTCTATCTAGGATGTCTTTATAAAAGGTTGATGGTTGTAGACTGACTGTTGATTGACAGATACTTCTGGGTACCTAGTTATGGCTTACGCATTCTCTTCCACTGTCCCAGTCATGTCATTCAGAGGAAAGATGACCATCTATGAGAAAAGAATTGCTCCCGGAAAGGACATACATGCAAAGGGCAGCTGTTTCCCCTCTCTCTCTCAGAACATCCAGGTGCCATTATTGAATTTCCTGTATGCAGGGCTCTGGAAAAGTTCACTGACCTCAGGCAGGGGCTAGGGGGTGGGAAACACTCTTTCCTTTCCTTTCAACCCTCCTTTCTTTACCTATTGTAACCAGAAGATCACTGCTCACTATGTTCTTATAAATTATTCCTCTAAAATTTACAGCGCTTTCTATGCTTCAAGTCAAACATTCTTTTAAGGCCAAACAGAGTAATTTACAGGATTTGTGTCTCTAAACTATCTTATAAATAGTTGCTCTCTAGTTCAAGGTGAATAACAGTCAGTGGCAGGATAGTATCAAAGAATACTGATTGCAATTCAATTTTATTACCTTTGAGGATTCACCCTGAGGAATAGGGCAGACTGGTCAAAAATCTATAGGCTGATCATCATGGGTCTGTATTGGAAAATCCTTTGCAAGTAAATACCTCCTATAAGGGTTTTTACCTCCTCTCTTCATTGATGACCATATATATTTTTTTCTCTCTCAGATGCCAAGGTGACAGCATTGCTAATCATACCTGCATTTATGGTTGAATTGGACAATATACATCTTTTCCTGCCTGCTTGCACACAAAGCCTGATCTCGAGGTTATGGCTGCAAACACTTGTTTAGAACCTGCCAGACTCAGTAAGCTCACTGTATCCCTGACATAATTGCAAATGGCCACAAACATAGTATTAATGCCTTTATGATTTCTTGCTCTTGATTATTTTACCTGCTATTTAAAGCTCAAGATTGCCGGCAGGATTTTCAGGAAAATAGGTACTCTGGGCACACTTAACTTTTACTGTTCTAGAAATACTCCCATTAGCCTATCAACTTTGATCTAGCATGGAGTTTGATAACATATTGATACCAATTTCTCCATGTTAATCTACCAAAGGACATGTGCAAAAAACAAACAAACAAACAACAACAACAACAAAAACTCTTCAATTTCAGAAATATAAAGGAATAGTCTAAAAATATGCCCTTGGATACAGCCATCCCAGGAAAACTATGGTCAGTTAGTAAAAGACGGTGAGGAATTCTAGACTCTGAAACTCCTTGCTGGTGTTGATTTTAGCCTGAGGGAACACAACAAAGGTGAGCCAAGCTTGCGTTTATTTCTGCTTTCTTTCATGTCCTTAAAAACTAAAGATTAGTTAGCCAAAGTAAAAATTTAACTCATTGGCAAAGGTTCCTTTCTCTCAGAATCTCACTTCTAGACTTCAATGCTTCTTCAGGACCAATATCTGAATTCAGCAAATTAGATCTTACCCAATGTGCATGTGTGCTGCCTGAGCAGCCAGATGCCCAGGGAAAATTAAAGCTGAGGTACAGGAAATGAAGTGCAAATGGAATTGTAATGTCTATGTTATTGGTGATGTGTGTGAGAGAGGAACCGAGTCATTACTGTGGGGTACAAAGGATCTGTGTTAATGTAACAACTAGGCAAACTTTATTAAAACTACCTTTCAGCTTCTAAAAGAAGGCTACTGCATTAAGGTGGCTACCTTAATGTTCATCCTGTTATACTGCTGGTTTCTATGGCAATATCCTCCTAGGTATTTGTAAGGTCACAAAAGGAAGAGCTAACCCCTCTTACTCCTGGAATAACTAATGTGGTTCTGTTACTTGCTTGATGTAAATGGTCTCAAGTGACAGCAAACTGTACATATAGTCAATTACAACTGCTCAAAGGAAATGATTTGTTGTAACAGCCGCTGTTCAACCTCTGTGACATCAATGTTTCTATGGAAACAGTTGCCTATTGCACTGCTTTGAATTGAGTATTGATCAAACTAGGGCCAACACTATTTCAGAGACTTGCTACTTTACTGTGTGGCAATTTACGATAGGAACTCATAACATCACTGTATATTTCAAGCCCCAAGGAACCAATTTAGCAGACAGTTACAGTAGAATATTAACAGAGGTCAATAATGGAAGTCTGATTATAGTCCTAGGACAATTATTCAATGCTTTTGTTGTCTGCCCTTTCAACATTCTAGCAGCTATTACAGTTTTCAAATAATAATATTCATGCCTAAAGAAAGTGCTATATACATTCATCTTCTATTTTAAACTTTATTTTTCATTGTTATGTTATCTATCAATAAAATTATTCGTCTATATTAACCAAGCTGTGACCCCTCAGAAGTAAATAACTATTGATCAAGGAGTAAAGATCTACTGGCACACAACACTGTTTTCCATTAATGATCTTATTGGCCCAGCTGATAAGAAGGTTCTCTCCAAACCACTGAAGATACAAAAGTAAAGAATAACAGAGGTTTAAATTCTATGAAAAATAGGGACTCAATCTCCCATCTCTGTGGAAGATTGGATTCTCCAACCTGTGCTGAAGGAGTAGTGAAAATAAAAACAACACCAAGCAGAATCTGTCAGTGTGCCCTTCGTTCCATGTAATAATTCTGTCGTTCATGAGTGTTTCGTTCAATCTTCTTTGGAAACAATCTTCAAGATGATCTTGGCTCACCCTCTCCTTTTACAGATGAAGAAACAAGGACCCCAAAAAAGTGATGGGGCCTGTCTGGCATCTTTCAGAAAAACAAATGTTATCTTTACAAATTTATATGTGAAGAATGTCATGTTGGAAAAAATTCATAATTTACACATTTTTCACTCATCTGAATGAAGATACATGACAATTATCTGTACTCTTAGATTGATTTGTCAATAACTTCAGTCAACCCATTCTAGAAAATTATTTCTTGTTTCCACTCTTCACTCCAAAACAGAGTCTGAGGCACGAAATCAGCCAGTTCACAGCAGTGACATTGACCACAGCACAGCTATTTTTGTGACAGTGAAAATTAATTTTTGCAGCTAAAGTTATGAAACTTCAGAAAGCCCTTGAATAACATGGCTACATGCCAAATAAGGGGTGATCCCTATGAATGAAATCTGTTTCAATACACAGATAAGAGCACTAACTTTTTTATTACCATAATTGAAAAATTATGGCTTGGGGAATGATTCTTGTCAGGTAATAACAAATTCATCCAACTGCTTGAAAGGAGCTCTTCCTTGTGTAAGGAAAAAGGATATTCTTCTAGCTTAGCTATTGATTTTTAAAACCCTATCTGGATAGCTCAAAAATAAATTCAGTAAAATAGCAGTCCAGGTAAAGTCTAAAATTATACTAAAATAAGTCTGGATCTTATCATGCTTTTTTAAAAATCAACTAAGACTTGAAGTTAGTCTTGCTAGTGATAAATATTGTCTGTGTTAGGAAATAAACTTGATTTATAAAGGAAATATTTATTGAGCCCCCTTTGAATGCCAGGCACTGTTCTGAACATTGGCACAAAATTGAACAAGGCTAGCTGGTGGTCCTCACACAACTATGTTCTAGTAGGTGGAAGGAATCATTTGTTTTGTGGAATAGAGAACTCAGGAAAGGGTGGTCTCTGGTCCCATACTTGATTCCCCACCCCATGTCTCCTTCCCTATATTTTTACTACCATTTTGTTCCTTTATATGTTTCTATATCACATTGTTATCAAAAAGGATTGAAAAGACCTTACAAAAATACAAAAGGAAAAATTTATGGCAAATGGAACTGAAGATGGGAAAAGTAAACAAAAGTCAAAAACAATGTAACATAAGGTATGCCAGAAGATCACTATGCATTCTATGGCATAAATTTGATTGAGCTTCCTCACAGTTGGTGCCTTAAAAAGAAAAGGAAAGGAAACAATCAGTCATGTAATTCAGTATCTAGGAGATTAAAACAAAGGAAAAAAAAAAAAAAAACAGGTGTGTAGAAGAAACCCAACAGACTCCTACTATTGAGACCAGACAGAATTCTCTCTGCCCCCCTTCATCCTGATACTTAGAAACCAGCCCTGATGACTTGGTACCAATATCTTCCCCAGCACTCTGCCTATAAATACGCAGCATGTTCCACAGGACTGGAACCATAAGACTTTCAAATTAAGTTCACAACCACACACAAATATAATTTAATAGACACAATTCTTCAGGAGAAACAAACACCTTTCCTTAATACTGCTGTTAATATCTAGGTAGTGCAGAGTCATAATAGAATACATAGGACTATTAGTAAAGCACCCACTCATCTGTAATTTCTGTACCTTCCTGGGCTTTTTGTTTGTTTGTTTTTGTTTTTGTTTTTGTTTTTGTACTGGGAATTGAACCCAGGGGCACCCTACTGCTGGGCCACATCTCCAACTCTTTTTATATTTTATTTAGAGACAAGGTTTTGCTAAGTTGCTTAGGGCCTCACTAAGTTCCAAAGGCTGGCTTTGAACTCCAGATCCTCCTGTCTCAGCCTCCTGAGCTATTGGGATTACAGGTGTGTGTGACCACATCCAGCTTCCTGGTCTATCTTGTAGATCACTCAAGTGCAAAGATTTATGCCTATATAAATAGATAAGTTGGCCTCCACTCAAATATACCATTTAACTACATTTGTGTAAATATACATATGTGTGTGTTTGTGTTTGTGTGTGTGTATTTAGCTCTATACATGAAATAACATGAAGAGCTTTTACCAAAATTCTAATACTGATTTTAGTTTATGGATCTCAAACTCTTTGAGAGTCACTCCTAGCTTATCCAAACCATGTCATCTGTATTTTTAAGAAAATGAAAGAAGGAATGTAAGAGGAATGGAAGATCAAAATGAGTTAATCCTGGATTTAGCTAATCCAAAGGTGATATTAAATCATTAAAAAGCATATTAAGTGGAAAGGGGTTAGAAACACCCCTGCTTTACTCCCCCCCACCATCAAAAGGCCCTAAATTGATGTCATGTGGCTTCATTCTTATGTAAA
Organism: Sciurus vulgaris; assembly: GCF_902686455.1. Classification (NCBI taxonomy): domain Eukaryota; kingdom Metazoa; phylum Chordata; class Mammalia; order Rodentia; family Sciuridae; genus Sciurus; species Sciurus vulgaris. The sequence continues at coordinate 130,457,982 of NC_136463.1, forward strand.
AATCAAAGCAAGAGGCTCCCCCCCCCCCCCCCCCCCATGAATCTACATTACTGCAACAGATGACTGTGTAATGATAGCATCACATCAGAGGTCACAGAGGAATGGCCATTGCAGTTCACTTGGTCCTCATGCTCCTTCTGATTTTTCAGGAAAGAGACTGACTTGTGTTTTACTTTATCAGTTTACAAGTCCACAATCTGGAGGGATTCACGGTCAAAGCAGCACAGGAGTAACAAAGTTCAACATGGTTAAATAGGGAAGAGTGAATTTCTCAGACACTATCAGGAATTAGGCTTCACTAACTTCATTCCCTAAACCATACACACCTACACCAAGTAATTATGTCCCACAATCTGCACTCAATATTGGTCCAAACAGCCAAATTTAGATCCACCTTGACTCCCTCCACAACTAATGGATTTATACTTGCCATTTTAGTAATAAAATTTTTGTAATAACATTTAAATTTAGTAAGGTTTGGGGTGATCTTTTCTTCCTATTTTGGTTTCATGGTCACCAAACCTTGTCAAGTTTGCTTTGTCTATGCAATATTTTCTGGCTTGTGATAGGATTTGGTCAGACAAGTTCCCCATTTGCAAAGACAGAGTAGGAATGTCCAAGGGTTTAAATGCCTCTCAATCCAGTCATGAGTGCTGATGGGAGAAGAATGGTTAGTTCTAGAAGGTTCTCAGAAAACAAAATGCCAGCTATAGGACTTGTAAGTCTGTGGATCCACTTTATAGTTTTTCAGCTCCATTTCAAGATGAGGGCAGAAAGACCTCTGCCCTCTTTTGATGTTGACCAAACCAAGATTTCTCTGAGGATATTTACAAATAACCTAACTTTTGGGGGGAAAACAGAGCAACATAGTGTTTTCTTTTAGCCAGTTAGATAACCAGGGCTATTCAGTGCACTCTGTATGCAGAGGGAGATAATCCTCCTTTAAGATGAGCTGTGATCACTCACCATAAACCATCTCTGTCTTCCTAACTCATCCTTATCAGTATAATACAGTATAATATTTCATGTCAATCATTTTTAATCCTCAGAATCATGTGTTACTTCCAAGTCTGAAATCAACTGCTCTATAGAGAAGAGAAAGATGGGTTAAGTGTCTTGCAATCAAATATGGGAAACCATGCACTAATATATACAGGGATAAACTTAATTTCAGGGCCCACCATAGCAATATGGTCATTGGTTCAGATATTTTCCATTGATTTTCTATTTTGCCTTTATGACTTATTTCTGCAACAAGAGCAAATAGTAATTATTTAGAATGTAGGAATTAAGACACCCAGGGCCTCCACATATTTCAATTCGTAAATAAGAGGTATGCACTATATAGAACAGTCCAGATTTAAAGCCAAGAAAAGAATGTGGCTCATGGCAAGTGGGGGCTTGAATGGCCGAAATGGTGAGCTGCTAGGATAGCAGCTGTGCTCTGAATATGCAACAGTAGTTCTCAGCCTCAGCTGTAGGTTAGAATCCACTGGATATAGGACCCAGGCATCAGCAGGTTTTTAAAGGTCCTCAGATACTTCCAAAGTACAGTCAAAAATGAGAACTATGAAGAAATATGCCACCTGAAAGTGGGCTTAATTTCTTTCTCTAGACAGATTATGAATACTCCTCATACTTGTGGCTTGCCTTATTGCCCAATTTTTCTTACCCTAATGATGTTCTTGCAGTCAGAGCAATTGTTAGAGAGCAGAAAGGGGAATTTCCTTAGAGAGGGAAAGAGAGACACTTGAAAGGGTGCTGTAAGCAACCATCATTCTGATAATATATCAGGCACTAGTGCAGCCCAGCTTTACTAGAAAGTGCCATAATTAATTGGGGGAAAGTGAGGTTTAGAACTTGAATACAGTTCATCGAGTGCGGATCCTGGAAGTTAGTTGGTGCCTCCTCAGCACTTGGTCTACATTGCTAGTAGTGCCTCCTAAAGGGAGGATTCAATCTCACCAATTAAAACCCTTCATCAGACTTGAAAGGCTGAGGCATTTTATAAAATTAGGTTGTTTAACTTTTTCTCTGCTCCAAAACCTCCTTATGAAAATATCTATGTAAATATCTACTAAATACCTATTAATTACATTTGCCCACAAGTGTATGAAATAAATGTAATTTGAAGCAAGAGTTAAAGAAATTAAATACCTGAGACAGATTAGTGATTACTGGCATGATTTTGTTGTTTAGCCCTTCCTTAACTTCCTCTCGTCCTGATACTACTTCCTAGATCCAAGACAGTGCATTTTATGCTCTCTTGTTAGCATCAGTACTCTCAGAAATCACAGAATTGGAACCATAAGGAGGCTTAGAGATCAATTTACCTTCTCGCCCATGACTCTGCAGCTCCAGGCACTACCATTATGACCACCATTTTTGCCAGGTACTACACTATTACAGAGAAATGCTCAGTGCCAGCAGGGGAATGTTTCCTCCCCTGTGAGCTATACTGTGGAGTAGAGTCCAAACCTGGGTTATTTAAGCCAAAAATTGTTTCAGAATTTAGTGAAATGGCTGTTTTAGCTTAATCTTTTATTTATATGCCCACTTCTAGGGTTGGAATAGGTTCAAGTAACAGCTGTGACACTATACCTGAAACTTGCTGCTGTCTTCATCCTGTGGACCTATTATTAAGTCCACCTGCTCGTGTCTAGTTTCTTCTCCTTATGATGAACCAGGGACTCTGCTCACTTTGCTGTGGTTTGGAATCAATGGATTGCTGTAATCAACCAGACATACCTACATATGCATGAATCCCAATCACTGACATTCTTTGAGTTAATTTTCCAGTGAGAAATTAACTCACACTATTAGACAATCCAACTGAGAATGGAGAAGATAATGTGATATGTTTCGCCACTAGTTTAATCCCAGTTTGGACCTTCCTTGTGGTTTGACCTAGAGAAATATGTTACCCTCTCCAGGTCAACTGCTGTCAGTGGCAGAAGTTAAGGACTGGATCTCAGTTCTTAAGATTCCCACAGTGTTCTTTCCACTACAGCATGCCAGCTACAGGTTACACTTGGCCTAGTAATGTTTCAGAGGTGCCCAGCTCTAGGTCAAATGGTTTAGTGTTTTAGGTAAAGATTCTTAGAAACTCAGTCTCTAGTGTTCCTGCCAGTTGACTTCAATATTCTCTGAACCTTCAGGAACGATTCTCAACAGAGGAAGCACTGGAGGGGCATTTGGGAAGTTTGATGGGAAGATCATTTTTGATTTTCACAATGACTTGTAAGAAGAGCAGTATTGACATATAGTTGACAGGAGACAGGGGTGCCAGACATCCTGCAAATCATGTGGCCCTCAATACAGACTTATTCCACATCTCAAATGACTTTTAAATGTCCCACTGGGCAGTCACATAATGAAAAAAAAAAAAAAAAAAAAAAAAAGAACCTACTTGAAATTAGCCTAGAACCTACCTCATTTTACACATAGTCACAAATTATTTATTATATGATTCAAATAAACTGAATTTTCTGTAAATGCAACTGCTGTGGAAATGAAGGGAAGATTGTGCTTTATTTTGTTTGAAAATTGTCCAAAAGATATTTATGATTTTTCTTTCAGATGTTCATTATTTGGAATGTGGCAAGGTCACTCATGATGGCCTTTGAGTCACCAGTATGCCATACGTAGATGGCTTGAATTCACAGGTTTTGTACCAATGAGCATTCTACAGTGTGCATAAATACTTCATTGCTGCATTACAACTACTGTGGGCATTGAAATTATTACAAATTATTTCATTATGAATGTTTTAATTTTATGTCCCTTTATGCTATAGCAAAGCATTATTTTTTAAAGAATGTACATAAGTATTTTGAAATTTCATTTCAAGATAATAAAAGGAGCATTACAAAAATATTGGCTTTTAAAATGGGGTAGGGTGGTTGCTGCTACTAGGATGTCTTCCACTACCTACGAACTCTCCCTCCACAACCCTGTGTATACAGGTAGGTCAGCTGATGCAACTACTACTTCCTAGATTTGTCTCTATTAAATACCAGAATTTGGGGGGGATAGATGGGGGAGTCTTAACCCTTTAGCTTTTTCTCAATATATAACCTGTAAAAGTAAGAAATAAGCTCATTGTATTCAATTTCTTACTTTCCACCCAGGAAATGATACTTGGGCAACTAAACTCATTCTCTTAAGCCCCCTAACTCATTCTTTCCCTGTTCCTTTTCTCAGTGAAGGATACAATGAAAGAACACAGACGTCCTGGCTCAAGTCTGACCTCCACTTCCCACTGGTCTCCTGGTCTCTGATGAGTTGTAGCAAGTGGCTTTATGAAGTCTCCTCATCTAGTAAAGACATTATAAATGCACACCCTCCCTTCCAATGGGTTGTGAAGATTCAATGAGGTATTATATGTGAAAATGTTTTGTAAACTGCAGAAAGTTATTTAAATTTGGAAGAATGTTTTATTGATCCTTTTTTTTTCATGGTCTGCCTAAATCTCAGAACAACATGGCAGCATTTGGGGAACTGCTTTAAACAGACAAATATAGAAAGCAACAGCTCAGGCGACTCCACTCCATGTGGTGTAGTGGGCAAACCATGGGTCTTAGAGTCCCCTGTTTCTCGTAGCTTCTGGCTTCATCCCGATCCTGCATGAGCACAGACTGCGTACTTGGCCCTCTGAGCTTATAAACTTGGATTAATGGTCCCCAAACTGAAGATTTCTTATAGTGACTAGTAATGAATGACAGATGAGGGCACTTGGCACTCAGCAGGTACTTGATAAATGAAAGCTCTTACTATTTTACAGAGAAAAGGAAACAATAAACTGGATAGAACTACATAAATCCTGTCTATAATATTATGCACCATACAGGAAGATTTGGAATAGGGAAGCTTAATCTGGGGACGCTGAAGAGTCAAAATTTACCTCCAAGAGCTCATCTCTATAAGGTTGATAAAGGAGGAATTGCTTTCATACCCATTTTACAGGTGAGAAAATGGAGCAACTCATATTAGTTAGTGGTAAAAATTAGAACAGGATGGGAACCAAGCTCTTCTAATGACCATAGTTCTTGTGCTTGTATTTTCACTGAAGTCCTTGCCAAGCACACTGTGAGGCAGATTATAATGAACATTCCCAAGCATGTCAACCTAAGAAATCTCTAGCACTAGAGGAAAACAGAGGGATGCTATTTCTGAACTTTCCAAGAGAACACCTAATATGTTGTGGTCATTCAATTGATCATAATTTCATATTTGTCCTGTCAGTTTCTAACATCTCTTCCCATCCCTAGGTATCCCCATTATGGTGGTCACCAAGAGTAATCCTACCCTTTGACAAGAGAGCATTTATTTATTTCAGATTTATAAAACAAATATTGACTTGAAAGATCTTTATAATTTTTCTCAGGAAACTGAAGGAGTCATTGGATTTAGGTCAGAAATACAGCTTCTACAAAAGCTATAATTTATGTTGAAAATACCTCAGGAAATACAAAGTCCTTGAGAGTATGCTTTTTTTTTTTTTTCTTGGTTGCAGGCATGCAAACTATAAATTTTTGATGTTCTATGAATCTCCCTCATCTGACAATATTGCTCTCCATTCCATTATTCTAACAGATATGAAGGTAGAGCCTCGTCCTGTATCTTATAGGTCCTCTGTGGATGGAGAAAGAGAGACTCAGGGAGTACAGATAACTTAGTTAGTGCCTGTGCTCAACCTTCTCCAACCTGACTCCACAGAGACCTGAAAGAGCTGGTCTGTGTATGTGGTAGGGGAGCACAATGGGGTACAGGGACAAGGATAAGGGCTGGGCACTTGATTCTCTCAAAGGCTGAGGATGTGGAGGGAAGAGCCTGCAGCCTTCACTTCACTTTATGACAATTCATCCAGGGAAATTAATTACTTCCTATATTCTAACCTCAAATTTCACAAACCATGAACATTTGGCCACAAGTGTACCATGAGAGGTCTCTTCCTTAAGGTTACACATCAGAACCGTACAGGAAGATATGAAACCGACCTCCTAAGACAGAAGTCACCTGACAGCGGGCTTATTATGGTAGGTATGTATGCGCAGGTGGGAAACCTCAGTCTTCCCATGGGGTCACACCTGTGAGAGGTGGACATGTGCCTCATATGCCCAAGCCCTCATCCTGATCTCTGCTTCTCCTTCACAGGGGTCTGGATCACCTCATTAAGACCATGACTTACATCTCAGGGGTGCATTGCTGGGTTTCTCTTATTTATTTAGTTCTCAAACAAAAAAGCACAGACGCAAGGATGGCAGTATAAATTCCCTTTAATACAAAAATAAAATGATATTTCCATAAGGCCACAAAGAAAGGCACTGGATCTGACTCCACAATTCCCACGAGCTCTCTCCAGAAGTCAGAGGCAAGGAAAGCTGTATTTCCCAGTGTGGACATAGCATACACCTTTATTACTGAAAGAGGATGTTTTTATTTGCACTGCATTATACCCATAAATTCCATCCACTCAGCAAGTCAAATTATTGCTGGCCTCCAAAATACATTAAGTTTGGGTTTAAATCAGTCACTTTTAAAGATATACTGCAGCCCACTTCCTAGCCATATTTGTAATATATTCACCCTGCAAATGTTCTTTAAAATGCATGGTTTGTGGAGTTGTCTTACTTCAGTCAGCCATGTGAAGATATAAGGAATATAAGCTCTCATTTGCAGTTTCTTTGTGTGTGTGATTGTTCATGATCCCTACCCATAGAGCTAATGGCTGCCAAAAATGCTTTCGGGCTATGAAGAGAAAGAGCTCTCTGAATCTGAATCAAATTAGAATTAGTGATATAATAGTAAACAGCAATGGGAAAATATAGGGCCCTGAGCAGTTTATGTTAGAATTTGGTGACAGCAGACAGGCTTTTCCAGATAATGGCAGGGAGCAGAAAGCCAACGGATTATTGAGGATGCTTAATGGTGTACAGCAAGACAAAGGTATGCTTAATGAAGATCCTCAAAATTTCAAATTTTTTCCCTTACCTAGACTTTCTATTCTACAGTCACACATTTGTATTCTTCATTGGTTGTCATTCATGTAATTTCAACACAACACGGTTTCAGAAAGTATGTGGAAGCTAAGTTGATTATCATTTTAAGTGGCTGAAAAAGCAAGATATGGAGAAATAGAGCCCTATTTCCATGGCTCCCTTGGGAAAGGCCTGTTTCCTCTGAACTCCCCTTTGTCAAGCTACTGTCGGATGGGGAGGGATGTGCAGTGCAGGGGGGATGTGTGTGGTGGCCCCACCAGATGCTCTGCTTTTCTCTGAGCTGGTGAAGGAAACTTGGGTCTGTTGAGCAAAGCACAACATTTGGCCTTTATTTTTGCACCTTTCACTATTGTTAATGTTGCCTTATTTCAAAAGACTGTATTGTTGTTGTTTTTAAAGTAAAAGCTGCTAACATCTCACCAGGAAAGACACCACGGCATTCTGCACAGCGAAGACACCATCTTTAAAACAATAGGATACAGACAGTTCATCTGTTTCCCAGAAATCGAGCACACATTTTTGCCTTTCCCCAGCAACTTGTGAGACATGTTCCAGCCTATTCATATAAATCTGCTCCAATAAATGCCTGGTGGAGAGTAAGGTATGAATTTCACATAAGTAAGGGCCAGTTGACACCTCGATTTTAGTCTACATATTCTGGTAGTCACAATATTTCTGCATAGATTTTGGGACTGACACATTTACTATCAGGCTATAATACAAATAATAATATTAATTAATAATATTAAATAATAATAACTAATAATATTAATATAATAATATTAATAACTACCATATGAGCACTCATATGCCAAGAACCTTACTGAGCACTTTGTGTTTGTTACCTTCTTTATCTCCCCCATCAACCTTAGAATAAACATTGCTCCCATCTTGCCACCAAAGAAAACAAAGTTCTAGATATTAGTCTCTCCAGAGCTTCTTTCATTATTACCCATGTCTATCATCTAACTACTCTTACTCAGGAAGTTTATAAGCTGGCTGTTGTCACATTGGTCACACAAAATTGACACTCGTTGGAGTATTTACACCATGGAAATTGGTAAATGCTACAAATAATGCCTGATTATTATTATTAATTATTATTATTTTCTAGAAAGAGTGAACACAAGTATTTAAACATTAGCTAACCTACAACTGCCAAGGAAGAACTTTTCCAAGTATGATAGAATTAGCTGATCCTTTCTTTCCTTTCCATTCATATTGTTTGTCTCCAAAACATATATTGTGACAAAGTTAGCAATACAGTGGAACAAGAATTCGAAATGGTATGAAGCCAGGTGTGGACTTTTCTTGTGTGAACTCAGCTTCCATGCCCCATCTGGCTTGATTCTTTCCTCTCTCTTTTACTACTTGTGACAAACATACTTCTCTGTACCCTGAGAAGGGTGGCAGAGCAACTTGAAATATTTGATTGTTGTTCTGATGAAAAAGTCTGCAAGCCAAATACAATTCTTGTGCTTCAAAACTAATAATCTTAGCCAAAGGAAGTAACTAGCTTTTTCTCAACTCTTTTACTTACCATCAGGTGAATATAAAGTAAATCCAAAGGAAAGATAAATTCTGAACACAGAGGGCATCCCTTTATATCCACAACCTCATCTCCACTTGGGAGAGTCATGCTCAATATTTTTTATTATTATACAATTAACATTTATTGGGTGTTAATAGTGAGCTTATATATAACACAGAGACCATTTCTGTACCTGGTTTCTTGGCAGATTGTAGGAACAGCATGTTTTTGATATCTTGGATGGCACCAAGCTCACTATAATTTCCCAATGAAGTCAGTTGCTACTAATTTCCTGAACATCTGTGCATCAAATTCATTAAATGGCTAATGAATCCAGATATATAAGGTTCATAAAGATATTTATATCTGACATTAACAAAATGGCACTCCTGCTTTGTCCCTCTACGTGACACTCTTAAGACAATCACAGTTTTGTCACTGCTTTGAACCTGGCAGGGGAAGGTAAAGAACTGAAATCAGCACTTTTGGGCTTCTTCCATGGGACTAAGGCATTAAGTGGTCAGTGAATACAGGACAGAGAATAGGGGAAATAGGAGCCAGGGGTGCAGTCAAAGCCAGAAGATAGCCATATTCCATAAAGCCATTACACTAAAATCTTAGCAAATGGTCACGTACAGGTTTTTGTGGGGATGTAAGTTTTCAGCTCCTCTGAGTAAATACCAAGGCACATGATTGCTGAATTGTATGGTATGAGTGTGTTAAGTTTTATAAGAAACCACCTAACTATCTTCCAAAATATCATTTTGATTCCCACCAGCAATGAGTGAGTTTTCAATGAAGGAATTTTTAGGGCAGTAAAAATTCTCCATGTGATACTACTCTGGTGGGCACACATCATTATATATTTATCCAAGCCCACAGAATATGTGGCACCCAGAGTGAACCCTAATGTAAACTGTGGATATTGAGTGATGATAATATGTCAATGCAGGTTACTCACAGCAATGGGACTGTGGCAGGGGAAACATGGCAATGGGAGGCCATGCATTCATAGGCATAGGGGGTACCTGGGAAATCTCTCAATTTTCCTCTGAATTTAAAACTGCTCTAAAAATATTAAGTATTTTTTAAAAATTAAGTCAATTTAAAAAAATCCTCAGTAAACATGAGCCGAAGTTTCACTAAGAGCACAGTATCATGCAGGGTGTGCTCAGAGACCATAAGTGGGACCCTAGTGTCACCATTACGACTGGTCAGGGGAGCCCCAGGACAAGACCATACTTACAAAAACTAATAATTACAATTCTCTATTCTTAGACATTAAAACATCTGGAAACAACCAAAAAGATCCTGTTTGCCATGAACTCTGAACAGGGTCAGGCACTGGGGCTCTCTTGTTAAGTGTGACATTCCCTGGTTGGGAACCTTGGTCCTGTTGTTGGATTCTACTGCTGTCTCGGGGTTAGATTTCCTGCTCCTTCCAACTCTCAAAAATTCTCAACTTTTCCTACTAAAGAGGAAAGCAGGAGGCTGGCAATCGATATTTGTCAATAAAACTTTACTGCAAAGCTTCAAAACAATGTTCACTTCTGCAGTTACTCAGTTTAAGGAAAAGGCTTGTGCCAGAACCTAGCAGAAGAATCTTCCAACTTCATATCCTCTCTTATTGTCACCTCTCCCCTTTTCAACACAAATCAAGTTTGCAAACAGAGCTGGTTTTTCTGTAAAAGAAAACCAGGAGCTCAGAAAACTGGGAGCTCTGAAACCTCTTCTGTTTCCGATTCAAGAAGAGCAGTGCCTGGTCAGGAGCATTTCTAGTTACATGGGGAGACTGGATGGCATATTGCCTAATGTAGACCCCTAATGACCCTCTGCAGACCCAGGAGCTACGAAAGGGCTTGATTTATCGCCAGCCTCATCCATGCCCGAAGAGTTCAGGGGAAGACTTCCAAGTCGCATTTGCTTGAGCAAAGCAGTCTTCTTCCCCTTCTCATTTGATGCTTACCCCATGAAGTGCTGGACCCTCAAAATGCGTTCTTCAGTTATCTGTCCATTTCAAGCTATGAAATGTGCCAAAGAAAATGAGAAAGAACAGGTGTAAACAACAACAGCGTGGCCCAGAAAGCCCCGGTGGTGGTGGGGCGGCATTACAGCTTTGTGTCTGGTTCCTATGTTTCCACCTCCTGGAAGAGCCTGCCTGCCTCCCAAGTGGTCCTTCCAGACAACTTGAATCCCACCCTCTGCTCTCCAGACCTCATACTGCCCTTGCCCAAAGCAATCACCTCAGTTTCTCAAAACTCTCGCAGTATTTATTCCCCAGTGTAATCTGGTTTATAATCAAGGACTCCTCTGCGATATTGCTTTTCTGCTACCAAACTATTATTCGAATCAATTATTGTTGCTGTTATCTTTTACATATGCACAATGTATGGCCCTGATTCAATTAGAAACTCCTTGAAAGCAAGTTCTGTATCACTCACGTTGGAGTGTCCCACAACTCCCTGGTAAGTTACCATTAGCAGACTCTACCTTAGTTTCTTCATCTGTAGAATGGGAACAATGGTGATACCTACTTTATAGACCTATTTGGAGGAGAAAATGAGGATGTGAAGAGTAAATTATGCCTGAGTCAGTCAATGGTAGATATATTTTATTAGGATTGCTAATATTATGTTAGGAACAAGGATAGAGTGCTAGAAATGAGAAAATCTGTAATCTGATCCTACCACTACCAATTAGGAGCCCTGTGACTTTACAAAAGCTAGTTAGGGACTTGGGGTGCAGTTCAGTGGTAGTGGTAGAGCATGAGCAAAGTCCTGAGCTTGAGCCCCAGCATCGAAAAAAAAAAAAAAAAAAAGCCAGTTAAATTAAAACCAGAAAAGCAACTCTGCCTACCAAATTGCTGTTGCCATAGAGATCAAATATTTCAGTTTCTTCAGAAATAGATCACTTATTGGTATTCAGTATATATGATTTGATTTGAAAATTATATTGTCCTTATCATAAGCCCCTTTGTGGCTAAAAAGTCACTAGACATGCATCACGTAAGCTTGGAAGGGAAAAATGGGGTGCTCTGGACCACCCAAATTTCCAAAAACTAGTTTACATTCAGGTGACTCAGCACCTAGGCTGCCTAAGATCGTATTCCAGGGGTCTCATTTAGAGGAGTAGTTTCATACCACCATAGCAAACAAATTTGAATGTAAACTGTCTACCTATCTCCCCACTGTTTTAATTAAAACAAGTAACGAGTAGTTTTAAATAGTGAAAAAAAAAAAAAAATCAACTATCCTGACATGATTGGTGATGCCCAAGCAGAACAGAATCACAGAGCCAGAAGGCTGCACACACCCCAAAGATCCCTCAGAGTCCCTCCCTTAGGGACAAAAGTTTCCTCTGGCCTGGGTACAAAGAAGCCTTGGCAAAGATAGTATGGGGCTGACCATGCCTAAGCAAAGCTATCACTTTCATGAAAAGTTAAATATATCACAGAATAAATTGCACAATTTGGTTTCCAGAGTCCTTCTGGTCTGAGCTTATTCCTCTAACTGCAAACCATAAATATGATCATTTTCACCTTTCTGTTTCATGTAGTGTACTAACAAGTATCAGATGGTATTAGATGCCAGAGGCAATCTAAGTAACATCAGCAACACACCAAATCTTCATTCATTCACCAAATAATAATTTAACATGTCAATGTGCAAGGTACAGGGGCATATAAAAATGAATGGCACATTCTAGCTATTTGGTGTTATTTAGGCAACTTATCTTAGTATCTATAAGATTTGTATATTTGCTTCTATGCAAGCACAGTTTACGATATTTCCAATAATGGTACTTTTTATTAAAAAAAGAAAAAGTTTATTCAAGAAATAGCATGGCGAAAATACAATTTAGAGTTCTGATCTCTTAAGTCTATGAAAGACTAAAGATTATTTGGAAAAATTATTTGATATTTCTTGTGTTCATACTCATTGCTCTGGTAAAAGCAGGAAATGTACAAGCACATTTTTACCTGGTATAACAAAACAACCCAATAAAAGGTAAAGTATGGTGACGTATACAGCCTTTATGATATTTCTTGAAATTACTCCACTTTTATAGAGGATGATATTCACGCTGGCAATGGCTGTAAAAAATATGGAAATGTAAAAGAAGAGAGATTAAATATGGAATTTATCTGTGGGCCCCACTACATTAAACTCTAACACCTCTGAAATATGATAGTAACTTAGACCTCAACATTAGGATCATGAAAGGAATTTTAATGGTGACCTGGCCTTCACTTAGGAGATTTGAATTTTTGTTGAGTTCAAGGTCTTTTTACATGTTTGTTTGACTTGCTCAGTGACAGCAATTTGTCAGTTTAACCACTAAGAAAAACATGTGAAATCTGTGTTGCTGGACTGTCCATCCTGACCTCACATGCAACAAGTGGAAACCGTTCCTTGTTTTTTTCTCTTGGCTTCACACAAAGTGGGAGTTTAGCCCGTGCCACTGGCTGGAAATGGCAGCAGCCGCCGGCCATGCCCATGGGATAGGCCGGAGGCCCAATTCTAAATCCTCTGCCCGTGGAACAGGCTGGACCCCTGCGGCAGGGTCAACTCGGTTCTGCAAGCTGTTAGGGAGCAACGCAGCCGTTCCTCCATCTGTTCCCTGTGACTGCCTCCTAAATGAAGCACAGACTGACACGCTGAGCCTCTGTGAAAGGTGCAAGGAAGGGACTAAGACCATCCCCAGAGGTGTTCTTTCTGCGAGGACTGAATACCTGATCGTTGGCGTAGAGAGAGTTTGGTGAACGAAACCAGAGTTGTCAGGGAGGCAGCAAAGACATGAACTGAGCCCCATCAAGTGGGCGTGAGAGAAGGGGTATGAGATAAGGTGTAAGTCCAGAAATCCAAGCCTGGGAAAAAGCAGCAGCAAGGGAGACAAAAAGAAGTCACAGGGCACGAGGGGACAGTGGAGGGCGTGGCCCATAGGTAGGGACAAGTTCATCTTCCTGCATTCCATGGGGCCTCTTCTGGCTCTTTAGTTACTTAGGTGCCACAAGAGTTGGCAGATAAAAGCAACCTGGTAATTCATTTTTAAAATAAAAACTCCCAAAGGGGTTCCAGTTTAAAGTGACATCTGGCTAATAGCCCTAATATAGTCTTTTCCACCAACACACACGCAGACACACACACACACACAGGCACACCCACGTGCACATGTGTAGGCAAACATTTACATTGCCACCAAAAATTAAAATTGACAGTCAGCCCTACCACTAAATGTAAGGTCAATGACTTGCATTTTTAAAGGCAATTAGTGTCCCACCTGTGCTTGTCACCAGATCTAGAGAGAGCACCTGTCTGAAGTAAGAAAGGCCCATTATTCTGTCCCTACTGCCTGCCACCTGGCTCATTAAAGCAGACAGCCGTTCTTCTACTATGTGAGTACTCCTTTCTAAGATGGAGTGTTCTTTTCTTTCCATATCCAATCCCTCAGCAGCAGCTTTTTCATAAAAACAGTCAGGGTCGCTACTTAGAAAAGAATCGGCCAGCCAGAGGGAATTAGTGGCAAGTTTGGGAGAGGCCTCCTTATATTTGAAAGGTATTCCCCTGAAGAAAGCTCAATTGAAGGGAAGAGAGAACAAAATACTCCCTGGGAGGCACATACACTAAATATGACAGCTCACATGTTAGAAGGGTTACAATGAAGTTGGAACAAGAGCTAAGGCTGGGTCAGCACATGAGGAATGAAAGCAAGTCCAACACCTGAAATTAAGGTGCTAGCCCTGTCCGCCAACCTGCCTGGGGTTGCAGCTCCATGAAAGGAACTGAGCCAGCGCTGGGTGGACAGAAAGCGGGACCTGCTAAAAACCCAAGGTCTGGATAGATCCCTTGTTAAGGAGAGGGACAAGAAGAACAAGTAACAAATGTATTTTGGTAAATGAAATGAAAGCAGGCACACTCCCACCCACTGAGAGATTATTTAAAATAAACAGCATTAGAATGAAGCTGTTACACCGTTGAAGGATTAACAGTGAGCAGTAAGGGATGTCACACGTTTTAATTACATTAAATAATTGTTGCAAATTTTGTGAAAAACAGAAAGCAAATGTCAAAAATTATCCATAAAATGAACAATGTTATATAAAAATAATAGCAATAATAGATGTATTAAATCTATGTTTATGTTAATAAAGATGGGAAAGTGATAAAGGACGAGGGATTAAAATTATGTAAATTTTCTCTAGGCATATAAGGGAGTTTTAAAGTTGTGATTTGATTCTTGATTTGAAAAATTTGAAGAATATTGAAGAATGGTTTTATGAGCAATTGTAAGACAACCAACAATAAATTTTAAATAATGATTATCTTTTTAAGTTTCCTTAGTAGAGAAATAGAAGTTAAATAAATAAAAGCACACTTCATTCAACAAATAAGCAAAATATAACAAATAGAAAAATGTCAGAAAGAAAATAAAACCTATAGATTATGAGAAAAAATGTAAATGAATTAAACCAGCCCATTTAAGAACTGATATTTTCAAATTGGCTTCAAAAATAAAATTTAACTCTATATTTCCTAAAGAGAAAACTACTAAAAACTAAGTGTCTCAGAAAGATAAGAAGTACAAGAAAGGGTGAATATACATCTGATAAATATACAAAAGAAAGCTTATAAACTAGCAGACAAGCCAAAAAGCAATCAACAGACCACAGATATAATTTTATAATGATAAAAGGTATGATCAACAATGAAGGTAAAATAATCATAAGCATTTTATTCACCAAATAACATAACAAGATTCAGAAGCAATACCCATATATAGTAAACAATAAGCACATTAAAATTAATTCCCAAAACAGAAATTCTAAAGGCCACATACTTCCAATCATAATAAAATCAAACCAAAAGCTATTATGACATATTTAAACGAACTAAAAAATAAGCAAAACCAATAACTCCAAACTTTTAAAAAACATTCCTCCAAACTAAGTTACAGAGGAAATCAAATCTCCTACTATAGATTAGGTTTTAAATAACATATCAAAGAAATAGCATGACCAAGAAAACAAATAACAACTGTGGAGCCTGCCAAAATTCTAATCAAAGATAAATCCACACCTTAGTGAATTATTAAGTATAGCATGAAAATAAATAAATGGATAGTTTAAAAAATTGATCAATTAATAATAAGTAAAATAATTGAAAATAAAATGATGACATATTTGAGCCACGTACTGAACCAGAAGTCTTAGAAAATTACCACATTGAATCCTCCACATTTTCCCTGAGAGATGAGTATTATTAGTTAGAGCT
This sequence comes from Sciurus vulgaris, assembly GCF_902686455.1. Lineage (NCBI taxonomy): Eukaryota > Metazoa > Chordata > Mammalia > Rodentia > Sciuridae > Sciurus > Sciurus vulgaris. The sequence continues at coordinate 130,473,785 of NC_136463.1, forward strand.
TATAAATAAAGAAATTAGGATTTTGTGATATTAAATAATTTGCATAAGATCACACAACTAGAAAATGGCAGAGGTCAGAATTTAATCCAGGTTTGTCTGAGTTCAGACTTTGCTCTTAATTGCTGCCTTAACAGGACTGGAGAAGAGGAAAGAGACTAAGTGATAACTATAAATGCAATCTCACTGTTGGAAAAAATTATCAAAAAGGGATCAGAGGGAGGGGAGGAGAAAAAAGGGTAGTACTGGGAACTGAAATGGAGCAAATTGTGTTATCTGCCTCCATGAATATATCAAAATGAACCCCATGGTTATGCAAAACTATAATGCACTAATAAAAACATTTCTTAAATCTGATAAACCCATTATAGAAAAGAGGTAAAAGCAAATTCAAATTTTTTAAATGAGAAAAAATTATATATAATAAATACATTAGAAATTCAAAAAGGATTATTTTGATATTAATGAATTTTTAAATATTAATAACCTGGATTATTTCATAATAAAACACAAATTATCAATTTTCTCAAGAAGAAATAGACCATAGATAAATAACTGGGATAAATAACTGGGGGAACAATAAAAGAAAGAAAGCTATCAAAAGCATGAAGCTCAGATTGCTCTACCAGTGAATTTTTCGACATTCCAAACAAGAAAAGTCTTTCAAACCAACATATACAACCAAATTGATACAAAATTTTATCAAAACACTAAAACTTGAATAAAAGTGAAAACCCCATTTATAAAGATAGTTAAAAAAAACTTCTAATATTAACTTGAGAATTAAATTGAATATTCTTGGGGATGATTTTGGAATTTGGCAAAGTGGTTCTAAAGTTCAACTGGAACAGTAACATTGTTCTGGGCAATGATTGGATATGATCCCAAAGGCACAGGCATAAAAACAAAAATCAACAAATAAGATTGCATCAAACTAAAAACATTCTGCACAGAAAAGGAAACAATCAGTCAACACAGTACAGACAGAACCTATACAGAATAGGAGAAAATCTTAACCCTATACATCTAATAAGAGGTTAATATCTAGAATAAAAGAAAGTCAAGTAACTTAATACCAAGAAAACAACACAACCTAAAAATGGGCAAAATACTTGAATAGACATTTTTTGGAAGGAGAACTTATAAACAACCAACAGATATATGAAAAAAATGTTCAACATCATTAATTATCAGGGAAAACAAATTAAAACTAATGTGAGATCATCTCACAACTGTTAAAATGGCTCTTATCAAAAAGGCAAAAGATTAGTGTTGGCAAATATATGGAGTAAAGGGAACCTTTGCACACTATTGATGGGAGTGCAAATTAGTACAACCATTATGGAAAATAGTACATAGGTTCTTTGAAAAATTAAAGCGAGATCTACTATGTGATCCAGAAATCTCACTACTGGGTATATATCCAAAGGATGTAAGTTCAGTCTGTTGAAGAGGGATCTATCTGCACTCCATGTTCCTTGCACCATTATTCACCCTAGCCAAGATATGGAGTCAACCTAAATGCCCATCAATGAATGAATAGCTACACAATGGATATATTCACACACACAATGGATTATTATTCAGCCTTTAAAATAAGGAAAGTCTGTTATTTGTGATAATATGGGTGAACCTCGAGGACATTATTAAGTGAAATAACCAAACACAGAAAGAAAAATACTGCAAGATCTCATTTATATGTAGAATCTAAAGAAGTGAAACTCAGAAGCACAGAGCAGAATGGTGGCTATCCATGGCAGGAGAGGGACAACTGGGGAGATTTAGGTCAAAAGATGCAAAGTTTCAGTTAAACAAGAGGAATAAAATTAAGAGATCTATTGTACAGTGTGGTGATTACAGTGAATAACAATGTTTTATGTATTTGAAAACTACTAAGTAAATTTTTAGAGTCCTCATCACAAAAAATAGTTAAATATGAGGGAATGAATATTTTAATAATTTGGTTAAGCCATTCCACAATGTATTCATATCTCAAAATATCATTTTGCATACCACAAATATATACAATTTTTATTTATTTGTCAATTTAAAAAATTATTTTCATTTTATCTACTTCCTCTGTAAAGCAGAATGTTCCTCTTTAGAATACAAGTTGGGCAGGCACTTAAAAAAAGTCAGTTGTGTTAGTTTTCAAGTCTACTTTTGCTTTTGGTAACTGCTGTTGAAATTATCAATGCAAAATGAAGGAGAACAGATGTTTCATGAAAATTAAATTTAATGACTTGCAAAATTTACCTAAAAAGAAATTGCTAAGAAGGAAGGAAAGAAGGAAGGAAGGAAGGAAGGAAGGAAGGAAGGAAGGAAGGAAGGAAGGAAGGAAGGAAGGAAGGAAGGAAGGAAGGAAGTTTCTATTATTAGGAAACAACAAACATTGCGGGAAATCAATGAAGTATATAGTTGTGATTCTCAAGATTTTTGTTCCTTTACACTTATGAAAACTATTGAGAACTTTAAAGAATGGTTTATATGGAAAATATCTACTGATATTTACTGTATTAGAAATTAGAACAGAAATTTATGAAATATCAATTTTAATCAATTTAAAAAGAATAAACCCATTATATATACATTGAATGGCACATTTTATGACAAGTAAACATATTTTTCAAAATAAATAAACTAGGAGTGACATTGCTTCATTTTTCTCTAATGTTTGCAATACTGAAGATAGCCAGATTCTCATATCATTTCTGAGTTCAATCTTTTTTTTTTTTTATTTAAACAAATGGGATACATGTTGTTTCTCTATTTGTACATGGAGTCAAGGCATACCATTTGTGTAATCATACATTTACATAGGGCAATATTGTTTGATTCATTCTGTTATTTTTCCCTTCGCCCCCCACCCCTCCCACCACTCTTTTCCCTCTATACAGTCCTTCCTTCCTCCATTCTTGCCACCCTCCTTATCCTTAACCCTAAACCCAATCCTAACCCTAACACTAACCCTTCCTACCCCCCATTATATGTCCTCATCTGCTTATCAGCGAGATCATTCGTCCTTTAGTTTTTTGAGATTGACTTATCTCACTTAGCATGATATCCTCCAATTTCATCCATTTGCCTGCAAACGCCATAATTTTATCATTCTTTATGGCAGAGTAATATTCCATTGTGTGTGTGTATATATGTGTGTGTATATATATATGTCACAGTTTCTTTATCCATTCATCAACTGAAAGGCATCTAGGTTGGTTCCACAATCTGGCTATGGTGAATTGAGCAGCTATGAACATTGATGTGGCTGTATCTCTGTAGTATGCTGATTTTAAGTCCTTTGGGTATAGGCCAAGGAGTGGGATGGCTGGGTCAAATGGTGGTTCCATCCCAAGCTTTCTGAGGAATCTCCATACTGCTTTCCAGAGTGGCTGCACTAATTTGCAACCCCACCAGCAATGTATGAGTGTACCTTTTTCCCCACATCCTCGCCAACACCTATTGTTGCTTGTGTTCTTGATAATCGCCATTCTAATTGGGGTGAGATGAAATCTTAGGGTAGTTTTGATTTGCATTTCTCTTATTACTAGAGATGTTGAACATTTTTTCATATATCTGTTGATTGCTTGTACATCTTCTGTGAAGTGTCTGTTCATTTCCTTAGCCCATTTCTTGATTGGATTATTTGTATTCTTGGTGTAGAGTTTTTTGAGTTTTTTATAGATTCTGGAAATCAGTGCTCTATCTGAAGTATGAGTGGCAAAGATATTTTCCCACTCTGTAGGCTCTCTCTTCATATTACTGATAGTTTCCTTTGCTGAGAGAAAGCTTTTTAGTTTGAATCTATCCCAGTTGTTGATTCTTGCTTTTATTTATTGTGCTATGGGAGTCCTGTTAAGGAAGTCTGATCCTAAGCCAACAAGTTGAAGGTTTGGACCTACTTTTTCTTCTATAAGATGCAGGGTCTCTGGTCTGATTCCAGGTCCTTGATCCATTTGAGTTGAGTTTTGTGCAGGGTGAGAGATAGGGGTTTAATTTCATTCTGTTGCATATGGTTTTCCAGTTTTCCCAGCACCATTTGTTAAGAGGCTATCTTTTCTCCATTGCATATTTTTGGCCCCTTTGTCTAGTATGAGAAAATTGTATTTATTTGGGTTTGTGTCCGTGTCCTCTATTCTGTACCATTGATCTACCTTTCTATTTTGGTACCAATACCATGCCATTTTTGTTACTATTGCTTTGTAATAGAGTTGAATATCTGGTATTGCGATACCCTCTGCTTCGCTCTTTCTACTGAGGATTGCTTTAGCTATTCTAGGTTTCTTATTCTTCCAGATGAATTTCATAATTGCTTGCTCTATTTCTGTAAGGTACATCATTGGGATTTTTAATTGGAATTGCATTGAATCTATATAGCACTTTAGGTAGTATGGCCATTTTGACAATATTAATTCTGCCTATCCAAGAACATGGGAGATCTTTCCATCTTCTAAGGTTTTCTTTAATTTTTTTCTTTAGTGTTCTGTAGTTCTCATTGTAGAGGTCTTTCACCTCTTTTGTGAGATTGATTCCCAAGTATTTTATTTTTTTCGATGCTATTGTGAATGGGGTAGTTTTCCTAATTTCTCTTTCTGAAGATTCATCACTTATGTATAAAAATGCGTTGGATTTATGAGCATTGATCTTGTAACCTGCTACTTTACTGAATTCACTGATGAGTTCTAAGAGTTTTCTGGTGGAATTTCCAGGTTCCTCTAAATATATAATCATGTCGTCAGCGAACAGGGATAGTTTGAGTTCTTCTTTTCCAATTCGTATCCCTTTAATTTCTTTGGTTTGTCTAATTGCTCTGGCTAGAGTCTCAAGAATGATGTTGAATAGAAGTGGTAAAAGAGGGTATCCCTGCCTTGTTCCAGTTTTTAGGGGGAATGCTTTCAGTTTTTCACCATTTAGAATGATATCGGCCATGGGCTTAGCGTAGACGGCCTTTACAATGTTAAGGAATGTTCCCACTACCCCAATTTTTTCTAGTGTTTTGAGCATGAAGGGATTCTGTATTTTATCAAATGCTTTTTCTGCATCTATTGAAATAATCATATGATTCTTAACTTTTAGTCTGTTGATATGGTGAATGACATTTATTGATTTCTGGATGTCGAACCAACCTTGCATCCCTGGGATAAGACCCACTTGATTGTGGTGCACTATCTTTTTAATATATTTTTGTATGCGATTTGCTAAAATTTTGTTGAGAATTTTTGCGTTGATGTTCATTAAGGATATTGGTCTGAGATTTTCTTTCCTCAATGTGTTTCTGTCTGGTTTAGGTATCAGGGTGATATTGGCTTCAGAGAATGAGTTTGGGAGGGTTCCCTCCTCTTCTATTTTATGGAATACTTTGAGAAGTATTGGAATGAGCTCTTCTTTAAAGGTTTTGTAGAACTCGGCTGAGAACCCATCTGGTCCTGGACATTTCTTTGTTGGTAGGCTTTTGATGACCTCTTCTATTTCATTGCTTGAAATTGATTTATTTAAGTTGTGTATGTCCTCCTCGTTCAGTTTAGGTAATTCATATGTCTCTAGAAACTTGTTGATGTCTTCGAGGTTTTCTGTTTTGTTGGAGTATAGATTTTCAAAATAGCTTCTAATTGTGTTCTGTATTTCACTTGTGTCTGTTGTGATATTTCCTTGTTCATTCCAAATTTTAGTACTTTGAGTTTTCTCCCTCTTTCTCTTTGTTAGTGTGGCTAAGGGTGTATCAATTTTGTTTATTTTTTCAAAGAACCAACTATTTATTTTGTTAATTTTTCCAATTGTTTCTTTTGTTTCAATTTCATTGATTTCGGTTCTGATTTTAACTATTTCCTGTCTTCTACTACTTTTGGTATTGGTCTGCTCTTCTTTTTCTAGGGCTTTGAGCTGTAGTGTTAAGTCATTTATTTGTTGATTTCTACTTCTTTGTTGAATGCTCCCCATGAAATAAATCTTCCTCTAAGTACTGCTTTCATAGTGTCCCAGAGATTTTGATATGATGTGTCTTTGTTCTCATTTACTTCTAAGAATTTTTTTATTTCCCTCCTGATGTCTTCTGTTATCCATTCATCATATAATAGTGTATTAATTAATCTCCAGGTATTGGAGAAGTTTCTGTTTTTTATTCTGTCATTTATTTCTAATTTCAATCCATTATGATCTGATAGAGTACAAGGTAGTATCTCTATCTTCTTGTATTTGCTAACAGTAGCTTTGTGGTATAAAACATGGTCTATTTTAGAGAAGGATCCATGTGCTGCTGAGAAGAAAGTGTATTCGGTCTTTGTTGGATGGCATATTCTATATAAGTCGGTTAAGTCTAAATTGTTGATTGTGTTATTAAGATCTGTGGTTTCTTTATTCAATTTTTGTTTGGACGATCTATCCAGCGGTGAGAGAGGTGTGTTAAAATCACCTAGTATTATTGTGTTGTGGTCTATTTGATTTCTGGAATTGAGAAGGATTTGTTTGACGTACATGGATGAGCCAATGTTCGGGGCATAGATATTTATGATTGTTATGTCTTACTGATTTATGCTTCCCTTAAGCAGTATGTAATGTCCTTCTGACTAGTTTTGGCTTGAAGTCCACATTATCTGAAATGAGGATGGATACTCCCGCTTTTTTGTCCGTGTGCGTGGTATGTTTTTTCCCATCCGTTCACTTTAGTCTATGGGTATCTCTTTCTATGAGATGAGTCTCTTGCAGGCAGCATATTGTTGGATTTTTCTTTTTAATCCAATCTGCCAGTCTATGTCTTTTGATTGATGAGTTCAGGCCATTAACATTCATATTATTGTGATATGATTTGTATTCCCAGCCATTTGACTCATTTTTGTTTTTTGGCATGATTTGGTTTCTCCTTTATTTGGCTATTCCTTTAGGCTAGTTCCTCCTGTTGCTGATTTGCATTGTTGTTTTTCATCTCTTCCTCATGGAATATTTTGCTGAGAATGTTCTGTAATGCCGGCTTTTTTTTTGTAAATTCCTTTAATTTTTGTTTATCATGGAAGGATCTGATTTCGTCATCAAATCTGAAAGTAAGTTTTGCTGGGTATAAGATTCTTGGTTGGCATCCATTTTCTTTCAGGGCTTGGTAAATGTTGTTCCAGGCCCTTCTAGCTTTTAGGGTCTGGATTGAAAAATCTGCTGATATCCGTATTGGTTTCCCCCTGAATGTAATTTGGTTCTTTTCTCTCACAGCCTTTAAAATTCTGTCTTTATTTTGTATGTTAGGTATTTTCATAATAATGTGCCTTAGTGTGGGTCTATTGTAATTTTGTATATTTGGAGTCCTATAAGCCTCTTGTACTTGTTTTTCCATTTCATTCTTCAGATTTGGGAAATTTTCTGATATTATTTCATTGAATAGATTGTTCATTCCTTTGGTTTGTTTTTTTATGCCTTCCTCAATCCCAATAATTCTTAAATTTGGCCTTTTCATGATATCCCATAATTCTTGTAGATTCTGTTCATGATTTCTTACCATCTTCTCTGTTTGGTCAACTTTGTTTTCAAGATTAAATATTTTGTCTTCAATATCTGAGGTTCTGTCTTCCAGGTGTTCTATCCTATTGGTTATGCTTTCTATGGAGTTTTTAACTTGGTTTATTGTTTCCTTCATTTCAAGGATTTCTGTTTGGTTTTTTTTCAGTATCTCTAACTCTTTATTGGAATGATCTCTTGCTTCCTGTATTTGCTCTTTTAACTGTTGATTGGTGCGATCATTTAATGCCTGCATTTGCTCTTTCATCTCCTCCTTCAATGCCTGCATTTGCTCTTTCATCTCCTCGTTTGCTTCCCTGATTGTTTTAATTATGTACATTCTGAACTCCCTTTCTCACATATCTTCTCCTGTGCTATCATTGAGTTTTATTGATATAGTATCTAGGTTTGTTTGGGACATTTTCTTCCCTTGTTTTCTCATATTGGTCAGATGTCAGTGGGACTCTGTGATATTGCAGATTTCCTCTATTGGCTTATAGTGACCCTGTAGATTTCCAGTTTATCACCTCCCAGCCTTCAGTAGCCTGAAGTCTTGGAGTAACTTCATAACGCAGTGCTTCTGAAGAAAGCTGCCCCTAGCCCCCTACTGGTTCCAGGGCTTGGAGCTGGCTCTGTGTGGAAAGGCTCTCACTGGGGGGGCCTGCTCTGAGAAGCTGGCCGTATGGGAGGAGCCCACCACTGGAGTGTGCAGGGCTGCCTGGGGAAGTCTCTAGCTGCCCTGCCCTACTCTGATAAGCCGCCCCTATCCAGGCCTGCCACCCAGCCCGAGCTTCACCAGGTGGGGGAGACTCACCCCGAGGCTCTATTTTAGTCCGAGTCTCTCAGTGCCTCCCCTTCTTGAATCCTGGGTTCTGGAGCGACTGGAGGTGCAGTCACCCTCTAGTCCACCATCTTGGATCGCCCCGTGGAAAAAGCCTGCGGCCGGAGGGGGCAGGGCCACCTGGAGAGGTCTCTGGCTGCCCTGCCCTGGTCCCAGAGGCTGCTTGCAGTTTGGAGCTCTCCACTGGCTTGGGGGACTTGTGGCTGGCTCTGTGTAGAAAGGCTCTCACTGGGCGGTCTGCTCCGAGAAGCTAGCCTAGAAAGGCGCTTCCCGCGGGAGGGAGCCGGGCTGCTTGGGGAAGTCCCAGGCTACCCTGTCCTGGTCCCTGAAGCTACCTTCGGGCCGGAGCTTGCCATGCTGGCTCAGGGGCTTGGAGCTGGTTCTGTGCAGAAAGGCTCTCACTGGGGGGCCTGCTCCGAGAAGCTCCTGAGTTCAATCTTATATGGCATCACAAATATATAGCCCAGAAATCTCACAGTTACTCATGAGCAAATGAAAGTTAAAAGGACCATACTGGCTTCACGTTGTTATGAATACAACTTAAAGACATCATTAAAGGGAATTATGGATATTTGGAAGTCTATGGACCACACAATGAAATCTGCCAACATAACAGGAATCTGTGCTCAGATTATTGGTCAAATCTCTACTTAGAGAAAAAAAAACAAACTAAAAAACCCATAAAAATTAGAAGGGCATTATTAATACTGTTTATTCAAGAAAGCACAAATCTCCACATTGTCCTATATTTTTAAAAAATGGTAAACAAATATGTGAATATGGGCATGTCTTTGGGGTTTATATTTTGACCCTGGCTCCTTGCTCTATCTCTGCTTCCTGGTCGCCATGTCCTGAGCTGCTTCCCTCTACCATCCCCTTCCGCCTTGATGTTCTGCCTCTTCTCAGGCTCAGAACTATTGAGTCTGGCCTATCATGGACTGAACCTCTGAAACCATGAGTCAAAACAAACTTTTCTTCATCTTCATTGTTCTTGTCGGGTCTTTTGCTCACAGCAATGAAAAGCTAACTAAAACACATATTGATGTTCATTTGTGTGTGTGTGTGTGTGTGTGTGTGTGTGTGTGTGTATGTGTGTGTGTATTTTTTTTTTTTAATTTGGAAGGAAATATATAAAAAATTTCTAAGTGTTTTATTTTGGTTTATGATTTAGTTTTAATTATTTTCCTTATAACTTTTAAAAATATTTTTCTGATTTTTTTCAATGAGCACATATCACTTTAATAAGCTGATAAAATAATAAATTTATGGAATTAAAAAATATATCCATGTCTTCCATTTGTAGAGCAGTTTTACATACTTCATTTTCTTTACTTGTAAAACTGACATAACAATAATAAGAAGATGCAATAATACGTGTAAAATGCCAGCACTAGTGTAGATAATGAGAGTTCATTAAATGCATGCTATTGTTATTATTTCATGTTATTCTGTGACAGAGGTAAAGCAGGATTACTCTCCTCATTTTATAGGTTAGGTCACCCAAGGATAGCAGAAAAGCAGTGACTTACCCAAAACCATATCAAATTTGCCAAGATCAGTATTCCTTGCAACTTCACCATCTTTGTTTGTCATCTGTAGTATAAATAATAGAAAAAGAAATTCTGTTCCTAGCTCTATGTCTCACGTTAGAATTTTTGTTATAATAGATTTTTTTAAACATACTATATTTTGTTGTTGTTGAGATATAATGCACATACCATAACTTTCACCCTTTTAAAGTGCACAGTTCAATGGTTTTACAGTATATTCACAAGGTTGAACAACCATCACTACTATTTAATTCCAGAACATCTTCATCAGCCCCACAAAAATCCCCATATGCATTAGCAGTCACTCCTCAGTTCTTCTTCCTGAAGCCATAGGCAATCACTAGTCTACTTCCTGTTTCCAAGAATTTGACTGTTCTTGAAATTTCTTGTAAATCAAACCATACAATATGTGGCCTTACATATCTGACATCTTTGCTTAGCATAATGTTTTCAAGGTTCATCCATGTTGTAGCATATATTCTTTATTCTTTTTATGGTCAAGTAACATTCCATTGCATGGATATACCACATCTTGTTTAGACATTCAAAAGTTGTGAACCAGGTGTCTGAAAATAGAAATTTGTCTGTTACTAAATACAACAGCATGTGAACCAACAAAATTCAGGAAACCAGTAAAATGACTAAATAAAATAATGAGTAACCAAAAAACCTATTAGTAAAATTCAGCTTGTCTAGTGCATCTAAGCCTTTTTGACTTTTTATTTCAATGCCATGAAAACCCTAATTATCGCTTACCTTAAATAATAAAATATCAAACTCCTTTAAAAATTTAGAAATACAGTACATATTTTTCACCTTTCTGTGGAATAGTTTCTTGTTTGCTTTCTGTTTATTTATTAGAGATAAAAAATGTTCCAATTCTTTCTAGAATCCTTTGTCCTTCAACTCAACTGCAAGTCTTTTAGCCTAGATTCCCTTAATTATTTATAAACTATAAAACATGTGCATCTCAGATACTCAAACAAGTTGTGAAAGGGAAGCCTGGATTTCTCTTCCCTGGGGCTGTTGTATCTGTGTTTTCTTCACACAGAGATATTTGAATGGATTACCACTGAGGTCCTAGTCAACTTCTAATGATTCTAATTTTGATTTGTGTTTGTAGCCATCACCACTCCCTCTCCAATTCTGTTCAAGTCAGAGAATGTAGATGGAACAAACTTCCTGGGACTGTGATGGCAGGAGGAAATGGAACAAGGGAAGATGTATTAGATGCATTACTTTACAAAAACCCCAGCAATGGCACTTCATATTGACAAAGCACTTTCCCCATGTAATTTCCCATACAATTCCCCATGACACCTCTTGAGTAGATCAGGCATTTTATGGAGGCAGAAACTGAGATATGGGAACTATCCCAGGTTCATGGTCAAGGAGGCTTCTGCCTCCCTATGTCTGTTCATTGCACTGCCTCACTAAATCACCTGCCTCCTACGGCACTGCTGAGGTAGACTGTGAGCAACTGAGGGCAAACATTGATGACTGGCAGGTGCTTACTCTGTTCGCAAGCTGACTCTTCACTGACATGTCTGGGCTGCATGGGAGTAAAGAGAAGGGTGGGGACAGGAGTAAAGGGATAGTCAGAAGAGCAAGTGAAAAACTGATCAAGTGCATCCAAGGCCAATGCACCAGCACCACAGCAAGAAGAATGTCCAGTACCACCAGTCCCTTACTCACTGAAAGCTTCTGAGAAAGAGGGACATCTGAACTGCCCATGGAAAGTCACTTAGATATAGCACTACCAGCTCAATTTCAGACCTTTCCCTTGAGCATTGTTTGGTGACAATGGCTTTCACTCTGAGTTTTCATGAGTGTATGGTAAGTTGCCATTAAGGACTTGAGCTCAGAAAAGCTATACTACCTTGGGCAAGCAGTACACAGAGCAAACATACTTCCTGGCTTCACATTTCAAACCATTTCAATACCATCTCTTCAAATTTTTATCTGACTCTAATTTTAACAGAGCATCTTTGAAATTAAAAGCCTAAAATATTTTCCCTCAACTGCGTGGTTGTTATTTTCTTCATCTCAAGGGAAGCTGAGAAACTGCTCCCAAAGCCCAGGCAGGACCGAGCAAGGGTTGGACAACCTCAACTGTGACAAATTTCTGACTAGCCCAGTCCAGCTTAATCTACACAAGTGTACTTTCTGCCCTTTTGCACCCTTTCGTTTTTTATGAAAGCTGTTTGCTCACCTGAGCCCCCAAAGATGGAGTTTTGAGTCAGAAAATGTCTCCTCTATCTTTCTCGAGGTTGGCTTTGAGTAAACCTGTTTCCCTTCACCAACCTCTGTCCCTGAGCTTTAGTGAAGCATCTGGTGGTAGAATCTTCATTCCCAGTAACACAAGGTCTATTTCCTGTCCCTAATTTTACCAACACCATTCTTTCCTATACATTAGCTATGTTCATAAAGTTGTCTTGCATATAAAATCTCATGTTTCATCCCTGTGAAAGAGGCATAATTAACCCCAGCTTACAAATGAGCAAACTTAGCTCAGAAACATGGATAATTTGCATAAATGACTTAAGGCTAGGTCTGCCATTCAAACTCAGTTCTCTGGTTTCAAACCTATTCTCCTACTACTAAAATGTACTAACTCTAACTTGTTAGAATTTCAAATAAAATCTTGTTTTCAGTTGAAATTAGTAAGACATTTTGAAGATATTTTTATTAGTGACCGGATGCTCACAAATTTGGGAGCTTTCTAATTTCAAAATATAGTACATTTATTTGAGTCAATTAATGAAATACTGAAGCAGTCTTAATAAACACACTTGCAATGGGCATATTATCTTCCACTTCCAACTCAGTGTTTATTTTCATTAGATTGCACAGAATTCATAATACCATTTTTCACACATATGAACAGATGCAAAATGGCAATAGTCTTTTAACTGGGATTTGTGATCTCAAGTCACACCTTAATTAAACAGAGATGACAGAAAAAGCTTTATGCTGTCTTCAAAAAACACTAGGTAACCTGGTTGCATAAATTGACATGTTAATTTTCCCCAGTGTACTAAAAAATGAAGGTACACATTTTAGAGTGCATGTTGTTTTTATTGCCATTTAAAAAATAGCCTTAAATGTATTTATTTTAAGATGAATTCTTTCCAAATCAATCTATAAATTCAATGTAACCCCAATAAAAGTCCCAGCAGGCTTCTTGGAAGAAATTGACAAGGAAATTCTAAAATTTTCATGGAAATGTGAAAGACCTATAGCCAAACCCTGAGGATGTAGCTCAGGATAGAGCACTTGACTAGCTTAGCTTTCCCCAAACCCTGAGTTCTATCCCCAGCACAAAAAATAAATAAATAAATAAACAAACAAACAAGCAAATAAATAAGAAAGAGAGAATGAGACTTAGAATAACCTTGATGATTTTTAAAAGAGTGTTACATTTGAAGGGTAGAATAGAGAGTCCAGAAATAGAACTATGGTCAATTGAATTTTGACCAAAAACAAAAAAACAAAAACCAAGATATTAATAGGAAAATCAGCAAAATAGTACTAGAGCAACTGAATATCTGTCAGGGAAAATTTAACCTTATAGCACATGCAAAAACTAATACAAAATGGATCCTAGACCTCAACAAAGGAGCTAACACTGTTAAATTTTTAGAAGATATAAGAGAAAATATTTCTGGTATCACTTAGGAAAAGCCTTCTTAACACAAGACACAAAGGGCACAGCCCATAAAAGAAAATATTTATTAAATGAACTTCACAAAATTAAAAGCTTTTGCTCTTTAGAAAAGCTATCAAAGACAAGCAAAAGACTACAATAATATATATGCAAAACATTTAACCAATAAAAGTTCTTTAACTGAATATATCAGAGCTTCTGACAACTCAATAAGAAGGAAGTAGTCCAATATAAATGGGAAGAAGATTTGAACTGCCACTTCATAAAAGAAGATATACAGATGCCAAAACACACACACGAAGATGCTCCACATCACAGATTGTGAGGAAAATGCCTCTCAATTTGGAAATGTAAAACCACAATAAGCTATGACTCCACACCTGACAATATCAAATACTGCTAGGGAGGTGGGGGAACTGGAGCTCTCTACATTGCCTGGGTGAAGCTATCCAATGATACACCTTGTATATAGTTAAATATACATATGCAAGTCATACAATCTAGCAATCCCACTCCTAGATATTTACCCAAGAGAAATAAAAGCACCTGTCTAAACAAAACTTTCACATGAATATTTCTAGTGATATTATTCGCAATCGTCAAAACTGGAAATAACCCATATGTCCATTAATTAATGAATGGGTAAGCAAACTGCAATGTCTCCATACCATGGGACCCTATTCAGCACTAAAAGGAACAAAATGTTAATACACTGAAGAACAGAAGTGAATCTCAGAAACATGCTGAGAAGAAAAAAAGTTGAACATAAAGGACTGTTCTACATATTGTGATCTCATTTGTATGAAACCGTGGAAGAAGGAAAACTATAGCAACACAAGCCGATGTGAGGTTCCCTGGAACCAGGAGCTGGGGAATGAGTTCACTGCAAGGGGGCACGTAGGAATCTTTCAGAGTGGCCAGAATGTTCTAACTTGATCATGGTTTAAAATTACCAAAATTCATTAATCTGCTCACTTAGAATATTATCTTATATAATTATACTTCTATAAAACTGTGGAGAATGGATTTTTTTAAAAAAATACTGAAATCTTGAAATTCCTTAAAAAGAAACTATCTGTTCTTTAGGTTAGGAACAGATATTCTCTTTTGCAACAACATCATCCTAAGGAAATACATACAGATATTAAGTCAGAATAGGTAAAATGCTGCCTTCTTGATACCAGCTTATTTATCTTTAATTTTTGTCCATCTAGTTTCCATTACACTTTAAGTAATTTTGCTTGACTTTATATATACAAAACAACTGATTTTTCATTAGGTTCCCAAAGAAATTTTGAAACAGGAGAATTTTCATTTGACCAAAGCACTTAAAGCGTTCAAAGACAAATAAAAAATAGTTTTGGTTTATTGGTTCCGTTTGGGTTTCTGTTGTTGTTTCTTGTTTCTCCTTCCTTCTTTCCTTCCTCCCTCCCTCCCTCCCTCCCTCCCTCCCTTCCTTCCTTCCCTTTTCTGCCTTCCTTCCCTCTCTCCCTCCTTCCTTCTTTTCTTTCCTTCCTTCCTTCCCTCTCTCCCTCTTCCTTCCTTCCTTCCTTCCTTCCTTCCTCCATTTATGGTGATTATCTATTCCATCATGCTGTCCTATTGCCCAAAGTGAATTTATGGTCCCTCAGTCAACACCCAGTGTCAGACTAATGAGCCATCAGCATCCTTCACCAGCACTGTGATGAAAACACTATCACAACTTGGGAGAGAGCCCCTTGAAGATGGAACTAAAAGAGATTGAGGCCACATGTTGTTTCAAACCTGTATTCACGACACCTCCTGACTGCATGTCATATGAGACAGGCCCAACAGATGTGTAAAAATAGCTGTTTAACAGGGGGGAAAATACTGTAAAATTGTTTACGGCAGGACAGCAGGTTCTTATAGGCAAAGTAAATTACAAATAGATTTCTCAATTACTTTTTAAAGCCTGGTATTTGATTCTTATATAACAGTCAAAAATCAATTTTGCATGGAATTTATGTGAATGCCTCATTATTAATAAAACAGCGGTTGGCGGCTGCTACTTCCTCCCCATAACAGCACACGCAGTGGGGAAGCACACACGTGCCAGACTATGCAATCCTTTATCTTTTTATCCTCTGGTTCAGCATCATAAAAAGGAAAAGAGATGAATTTCAAGCAAATTTTAGGCAGAGGCTTCTGGCAGTACCTATGTGAAGGGGGCCTGGAGAGGTACCAGGAAAGTACTCAGTGGTTGATATTGGAAAAGTCTGGACCCCCTACTCCCTGCTCACATTGTACCCTGCAGATCTTTTTTTGAAATAAATAAATAAACTTCCAATTAAGCAAGTGACTTCGGTTGCTGAAAAAATCATGAAACTCTGTCCCCAGTATATCCCTCACCCCAGCACTGGAGTCCACTGTTGACTCCATGAACTGATACGAAATGATTGGCCAGGGGCACTTTTCTCCTTTTGCTTAATGGTAATGTTTTTATATGCCTTTATTTTATTTATTTATTTTTATGTGGTGCTGAGGATTGAACCCAGTGCCTCCTCACATGTGGTAGGCAAGCCTCTACCACTGAGCTACAACCCCAGGCCCTTAATGGTAATTTTTAATTTTGAAAAGAACTTGTTTCTGAGCCAAATATTCTGAGCACATAAGAAGCACATGTATCTCTGGTTCACAAACTGAGTTCCATGAATGACTACAGACCAGAACACACTCCTCCCCCTTTTATACTTAATGCATCAAACTGTGAATACCCTTCCCTTCCTAGTAAAAAGTGGGTGGAGGGAGAAAAATCTAGCTCTGATTAGCCTTCCTTAACCAACAGGTGGTGACTTTAAATAAGTTGTATCACCACTTTAGGCCATGTCTCTCACCAGTACAATAAGTTTTCCAAAATTATCTAAGGTTTCTTTCAGCTCAGACTCAGAGCAATGAAAATAAAATCATTTCATTTCCATTACATGTGAAAAGCAAATAAAATTTTAAAAATTGATTGGCCACCAACATAGGGAAATGTTCATTTCCAGAGGTTGAGTACTAAACCTCCATGCTGTTCTTCCATTGGGTCCACACCTCACAAATGCCAACAGGGAAAGGCAGGAAGTACATCAGGTGTTTGTGGCATGTCCAGAACCTGATCTCCCTTGATTTGAATCTCTGCTCAGTTCAAGACCACACCTGGCAACTGCAGGCACGTTGTGGGCCACACTCTTCTTGGCCCCTAACCTTCTGTGTAAGTGGCTAACTAGGAATGCGGTGTTAACACAATCACCAAACCAACCCCTGAAACCTGTGGTGGGCTGTAGCTTAGAAATTCTGTTTCAGATAAACGTGAGCCCTTGCAGATACAGAATGCCAGGAGTTTACTTAAGAATGAAAGTGCAGTATGAATAAGAAGATCTATCTACAGGTTTATATTTGAGGACTGGATTTGATACATTATGGAGAAATGAAGCATCTTGAATATTATCAATTAATTATGGGGCTTAAAAATCACTTTCCCTTTTAATCACTAATTTTTTACATGGTTAATCTGACCTAACTTGTCTTCATTAAGAACCAGAGTTGATCCAACTGAAGTAAGTAAAATTGGTATTCTTTGGAGGGGCAAAACAAAGACTTTTTTTTCTCTTAAGTTAAAATCATTTGGCTGTTTGGATGTGCAAGTGTTGGTAATAAACCCAAAGAGAAGCCTGTTCCTTGTTGACTGCTTGAAGCACGAATGGCTCAGGCCTTCATGCCTCCCATGTCATGCCCTTGGCCCCTGACTTTGCAGTTCCTCTCACTACAGAGGAAAATCTATGTCTCTACCTGGTCTTGGATATATCATTTGGTAAACAGAATGAGATGGAACTCATAGATGTGCCAGTTCCAGGCCTGTGTCTCAAGCAGCCTTGTAGGGGTCAGCTTGGGTCCTCCTCTTTCTGCCACTGCCATGACAAGTACATGCTTGGGCTCACTGTGGGTCTCAGGAGAAGGAAGGCAAAATTATGGAGCAAAACGAAGTCATCTTGCCCAAACCCAAATCAGACTAACCAGCCCTCAGGTACAGAGGAAGCCCAGCCAAGATCAACCAAACCTTGCAGATGTAGGAGGAAAAAAATGCTTACTATCGTACACCATTGAGATGGGACTGCTTTTTATGCAGCAGTTTTATGACAACAGCTAATAGATTCACCTTCCCTAATATTAGCTGATACTGATGATGATATTGACATTGACATCCTAAAAAAATTTTGTAACCATCTGGTCTTTCTGTACCTTTATCAGCATGAATGCTAGATTGATTTTGAGTATAAATTTATTATTAATTAATCATCATTATCTGGTAAACAATTTCCTTTGTGTTCTCTCAGCATTTTAGGCAAGGTGCTCTCAAATCATGGTGTTCCTAGAATCACCTTGAGGGCTTCTGAAAACACAGATTGCTGAGACCCACCTGCAGAGCTTCAGTCTGGGGATCTGCTGGGTCTGAGAATGTGCATTTATTCCTGGCAGTACTAGGGCTGCTGCTTCACACTGGACCACACTGAGAGCCATCCTTTAGGCCATGAAGGGTTAAGCACCAGTTGCTGGTTCCCATACCCGGCTATGTTTTCCCAAGGCACGTTTTTCCATCACCTTCTCCAGCTGACCAATAAATGCTTGGAGCCAGAGCCAAGATTCCACAGCCTTCCAGATGAGGCCAACAGCAAGCAGGGTTGCCAAGCCACACAGCAGGAACCCAGCACCACCTTTGCTCTGCACTTACAGTTATTCCAATGGTTCAGGAAGCTTCCCGGTTTCTACTCAACGTACACTGATTTGGGAGGATCAAAGAGAGTTCACAGTTTTTCTCAGTGTCAACCTCCAGGTACTTGTTTTTAAATTCCTCATCACAGAATGCAAGGGTTTTACTGTCAGGGGAAAATCTTAGCCCCATCTATTTAAATGTGTGCAATCAATTTCCCTCTCAAATCCCCGTGGCAGGTATTCTCATTTCTTCCCCCTCGCTGTGTTCGCAGTGGTCTCCCGCTGGGAAACAGAACAGCTTTTGCTCATGGTGCAACTCCACTCTGACTTCTTTTTCACAAAGGTCTTAAGTTAAATTTGAACTCAGACACTTGTCCAGGGCTCCTCGGCTTCGGCATAAGTTGGCAGGAATTTTGGTCCTCTGAGTGATGTTCATTTGCAGTGCTGCCTCGGAAAATTATACCAAATTAAAAATCTGCTGCTTGAAAGTTAACATTTTTTAAAATGCAGTAGGGAAATAGGAAGCAATTATAGCGAAATGGCCGCCTGTTTTACCTTTCACGTCCTCCTTTTTCCTTTTATCTTTTTCTTTTTTTAATAAAGTATGGTTTTCATCTGCTAACTGCTGCATTATTCTAACTCAAGGGTTGTGCTTTGAAGAAGGGTAGGGTTGCCCCTGAGGTGTGTGAACACTTGTCCAGGGGCCTGGGGAATGTCTGGCACTTTTCTGCTCATATCCCAAAGTGGTGGAGATATTTCCAATCTGTTTTATGGAACTCATTTGATTCCATTTTGAAAATCCTTCTTTATTTTACAAATAATTTTTATAAGAATCTTGATACTTAAGAATTCACAATCAGTCACTATTTTGCTCATCAGTAAAGTAGTATACTATTAGACATGTTAAAACTAAGGTGTTGCTTTTGCCCAACACATATTTATCAAGCATGTACTATATGCAGACACTGTGCCTTACAATTGGGAAACAGTAAAAATATCTTCTCCTTGTTTTCAAAGTGATATAATCCTTTTGATGAAACTGATCTCAAAATGAGTAATTGTCCCTTCCTTCTTTCGACACATATATTGAGTGTCTACTTGTTCTAGGCTGACTGTATCATAAAGCACACCATGATAAAACAAGGTAGGGTTGGTTCCTGCTTATAGTTCGTTCTTGTGAAGGAGTTAGAACTTTTTTTATCCCAAGTGTAATAAATATTATGACAGGAGACAACCTGTGGCAAGAGCATGGGACAGGGGATCTGGTCTATGAAGTTAGAGAAAGGCTGCAGAAGTAGCAAGTTGAGATCTGAAAATGCAAAAGAAAAGAAAAAAAAAGACTGAAGAAGTAGGAGGGGAAGAGGGAAAAAGTATCTGCAAAGGCCCAAAGATCAGAAAGGGTTGAAATTGAACTGAATTAAAAAATTGAAAATACTTCAGTATGATGAGAAAGCATGAATTCAAAAGTGATGATGGTAAAGAGGTAGGAGGGTGCAAAGTTTAGGAGTTTGAACTCAACTCTAGTGGTGATGTGGAGTCACAGATTCTAGAAGGAAGACGTGAGGTTTGGGTTTAAATGAGCTAGGTTAGGACACAAGGCTGATGACACAATTTGTGAATTTCATATTTGCAAAATTTCCTGTTCACTAATGTTTATATGTAACCTCAGAACCAACATTTTTAGCACCTTCAAGTTCTTTTGAGAACACACAAGTATGCATGTGGTGGCAAAAAATTGAACTGCCCAATGAGCACATTCCCAGCTGAGGTGGAGCAAATCAATGTTCTGCCTTTTGTATTCCAGGAATCATACTGTAAAGTGCACTTGTGGCCTATTAAGTGCCACAGTTTTTACATTTTTGCACTTTAAGGTTGGTAATTTTACTCTTTAAAATGCCCCAAGAACAGTGCTGACTTGCTATCTAATAGTCCTAAGAGCAAGAGGACTGTAATATGCCTTCCATATACAGTCCATGTGCTAGGTAAGCTTCATGCAGGCACACAAGTTCAATGGTAATGAATCAATAATATATATTAACTAAGATATTGTTCAGCAGAAGCACACATAAAACAAGTATATGTATTGACCACTTGATGACAACATGGCCCAGAAGTTGCAGAAACCTAAACATGTTTTCCCCAAGAACTATAGTACAGTTTTAGTCAATTAAGTGTTTGTAGAAACTTTATAGAACATAACTACTGGGAATGACAAGAACTAGCTATATGTTGGATAAAGCCTAAAGTGGAGACAAAGGCACCAGTTACAGGGATTTTTCAGGCATTCAACTGAGAGATGCTCTTGCATGACTCCAGTCTTGGCACTGGGGATAAAGAGAAGTGGTCATATTTGAGAGGAATCAGTAGGACTTGGTGGTTTGTTGAATACGGCAGGTAAGGGAGGTTGGAAAGTATCAAGGATGGTACGTGGTTTCCAGTTTAGGCAATTAGTTAGATGGTAACAACACTATGGGAAACAGGGGACAAGGTAGGATGACTGGAGTTCAGTTGGGGTCTGCTAGTTTAAGATTTTTATATGAAGCTGGGCACCATGGAGAATGTCTATAACCCCAGAGGCTCAGGATGCTGAAGCAGGAGGATCACAAATTCGAGGCCAGCTTCAGCAACTTAGCAAGACTCTTAACAACTTAGTGAGAGCCTGCCTCAAAATTAAAAGTAAAGAGGGCTAGGATGTGGCTAAGTAGTTAAGTGCCCTTGGGTTCAATACCCAGCACCAAAAAAAAAATTATAAGAAAGATATCCAAGTATAACTGTCAAGTTGGCAGTGGGATGGGCACATTAGAGCTGAAGACAGACATCTAGATGGGGAATGCAGATTGGAAAAACTGAGAAACAAGAGTCCAAGTTATAGGAATAAAACAAGGAGAGGAGCTCATGTCAGAGAAACCAAAGAAAGGAAAGGATTAATGATGTTACGGTTCACTGGGAAAACTAGGAAATAAAGATTCGAAAGCATGCATCGAATTTAGTAATGCGGAGGAAATTGACAACTTTGGTCAGAGCAGGTTTGATTGAGTGATGGGGCAGAGGTCAGAAGGAAGTGGACCAGCTAGCGAGTCTACAATGTTAACTCTATCTGCGGTGTCATGGGGATACCTACAGAGGCACCAAAGGCTTTAGTGAGAAAATTCACCTTGTTACCATTAAAAACAATTTAAGGAAAATTAAAATTCTGAGGAAAGAGTGGAAATTGAAAGTCGACAAAGAAGATCAAAATAGGAAAGAGAACTGGGGGGAGTAAGGAGTATTAGAAAACAAACAAAAGGTCAAAAGAAGAGATGATGTTAGAACAAAAGAACTGAGAAAGAGTAACCAGGTCGTCTGGTTCCAGTTCTTCATTCCTGAATAAGACAACTGAGGTCCCAAACATAATTTGACATGCTTAAGGATGCATGGTAAAATACTGACCAAAGGAGACTGCATTCATCCAGATTCTGTTGGAAGACACATAAGTATCCAGTATGCTTTTTTTTAAAAGCACAAAAAAAATCAAAGGTCCCTGTGAGAACTGAAACTCTATGACTGGGTGTTTACAGAAAGAAAGGATGGAAGGAAGGAAGAAAGGAAGAAAGGAAGGAAGGAAGGAAGGAAGGAAGGAAGGAAGGAAGGAAGGAAGGAAGGAAGGAAGGAAGGAAGGAAGGAAGGAAGGAAGGAAGGAAGGAAGGGGGAGGAAGAAGTGTGGTAGGGAAAGAGGGATGGGGGACAAGCCAGCTGAAGCTCCTTGATGACCCTCCCATTACCAAAGGTCAGCAGCTCCCACGGTGCCCTGACCATCAGCATGCAAGTGGATACCTACTTGCTGAGCAAGAAAAGACAAAAGAAGTGATCCATCTCCTGGGTCATCAGACCAAGACCACATTGCCACCTGTGCTTTGTCCAGGCCCCATCTCAAGGACAAACCATTGTTCCTTCATTCAGCAGATATTTACCAAGAACCTTCTCACTACTTACATGACCCGGATTCATAACAAAACCAAGGAGACAAAGAACCCTTCTTTCAGGTTGGGGATATAGCTCAGTTGGTAGAGTGCTTGCCTCGAATGCACAAAACACTGGATTCAATCCCCAGCATCACACACACACACACACACACACACACACACACACACACACACAGAACCCCTCTTTCAAAGAGGTTATACTCTAGCTAGAGAGAAATGGAAAAAGAAATATAAAGTAAATTTTCCTGTACAGAAAATTTAGTGAAAAGTCGGGGGGAAGAAAAAAAATTAAGGCTAATGTGAAAGGGCAGAGAAGTGAGAATTTCCTGAGGAAGAAGAGGAAAAGGAGAAGGTAGAAACCCAGCAGTAGCTGCAGAGCTTCCTTTATCTCCCCTAGAGAAAGGGGTAGCTACCTCAGCACCACATGGACACAAATGGCAACGTCTGAGCAAGTGGGTCCTACATACAGAAGGGCAGATTGAGTGAAGAATTGAGGACATGTGTAATATCTTATGCATTATGTCAATCCTCTTCAGTCCTGAGTTTCCTTTTGTGCTCAGCAATAGGTCTCCTAGCTGCCCATGGAGTCCTCTTGCTGTTAAACCAGACTACTATCCTAATAGTGCATGACAACAGTATTCCATCCTTTGAGTGGGTCCAGACACAAAGACTTCAATTTGCTTTTATTTTTATGACTAATTGTCATCAGATGCTTTGTTCCTTTCCTGGGATAATCCTGCAATTTCAGGTACTTACCACCAAATCAACCAAGTCTTCTGGATCCATTTTTGAGCTGCCAGTGAAACCAATGAGGATTTCAGTTTGCCTCAGATGGGAGCGAATAAGTCCAGAGGGCCTGCTTTGCCTCCCAATTTTGATTTTTCCAAAAACACTGAACTTTTATTTTAAAAACCCATTTAGCAAAGCATGAACCTTGTGGGATGCCCAGAACATTAGGTTTCTACTCAGCTTGGTCTTGGTTCAACTCTAGGTGTGAGCAGAAATAGCTGAGCAGGGTCTATTAGTTTCCACCTTAATCTCCCTGATGTGCAGTAACGATGATGCCTTTGACTTCAGAGCAGCTCAACACTCCTTGCAGCTGCTTTCGCTGCCCTGCCAACCCTCCTTGTCTGGAAGACTTGGCTAGGGAAAAGAAAGATCTCGTTCCCTCAGGATCTTCTGCTCCTTAGTGTTCCCTCCATCTGTATCAGAAGTCCAAATGCCCCACAGTGCATTTATATATCATGAAAACCCCCACTGCATTTTTTTTTCAAACAGCAATTTCCCTGCCTTCTGACTTAGAATTCTGAATTTTTCTGTATTTGAGAAATGTCCCAGTTTCCCACTCCCCTTTCTGATCAATAGCTGCCCTCTACCTACAATCGATTCCTTCTTCAACTAGCTCTAAATCACAGTATCACATAGAAACTGCTTTCTGTTCAAAGACACGGTGTTGCAAAAATGGTCACATTTTTACTGAAACACAACAGGTAACTTGCTTTTTATTTACAAAAGAAATTTGACTGAATTCTTTTCTCTGTGTCAATGTGCCTCAGTTTTAAATATGCTATATTTTTGTATGAAAACATTTGAGCATATTCATTGCCAGTCTTGGAATTCCAAGCAATGAGCCTCATTTCTCCAAAAACAACAGACTTCCTCCATCCTTGGCTCCCAGACAAATTTCCTTAGTCTGAGCTTAAAACTAAAGGCATATTGATTTCTGGAGAGGTGCAACCTTCTGTGTTTGAACCAGTAATTAGAACAGTGTTTATACAGAAGGTCTGAAAAGCAAATGTTTTCTAGACATTGTAGAACCTTGCAACTCAAAGTGTGGTCTTTGACCATTCGCACCCCACAGGAGCTCCTCAGAGAGGCAGAAATACAGGCCACACAGAAGTCCTACTAAACAAGAATCTGCATTTTCACAAGATTCCCAGGTGATGTTCATACACATTCAAGTACCTGTGAAACTCTACATCATGTACAATCAGATGAATGAGAAGTTATACTCTCATGTGTCAAAACGCATTCTACTGTCATGTATAACCAATTAGAACAAATTTTTAAAGATAGTGTTTGTCGGTTCCTGGGTTGTTTATCCCAAGCTAAAGTGTTGGATGGGGGAAAAAAAAGATGAAAATGTTGGCATCTCTGTGATTTTCAACAAAGTTTCTCTTCTTTAACACAGCTACTATTGTAGTCTTTTGATAATTCCACACCTCTGACAATCAGCAACATTCAGGCCCCTGATATGTTATATTCCTCTTGCAATGGAAATTCCAATTCCTTTCTCAGAGATATGACTGTAGCTCTGCCAACCAAGAAGTTCATTTCTAAGTTTTAGGTTAACATTTCTCTCCCCCTTCTTCCAAAGTCCCCATTTCTCTAGTGTCAAGAATATCTGGACCTAGAATAAAGTAGAACAAAAAGAGGAGAGACAGACGTCTTAACATTCCCCTTGATGAGAAGATGAGCCCTGTCCAATAGAACATTCTATGGTGACAGAGATGTTATAAACTGGCGTTTCTCAGTCTGGTAGCCAGTAGCCCAGGCACGTGACCCTTGAGCAATTGAAATTGTTAAAAAATAAATTGAAACACATAAACATTAAGGGGTTTGAACAAATAGCAATTCCTGAAACCCACGGAAGGGATGCAAGTGGAAAACTTTTATAAGGTGATCAGAAAAGCAGGGTGCAGAAAATATTTGATTGAAGAAAGTAGAGCAACAGGCTTATTTGGATCATTCTGGGGAAAGTCTCTAGAAGTCAGTTGGTAGTTTCTGATTGGTTAAGCTTAAGATTTGTTTTCCTAGAATACTACCATTTACACTGAATTGAGTGCCAGTTTGCTCCTGCAGGATCCCAGGGCTCTGGAACTGCCTCAATAGAATGACCTCTCAATTAATTGTTTTAACAAAATATAACTAATGTGACAGAGGAACTGAATTTTTAGAAATTCAGTGGCTATTTAAATATTAAGTAAAAGTAAATAAAATTTAAGATCTAGTTCTTTACTCTCACTATCCACATTTCAAGTGTTTAATAGCCACGTATGGCTAGTGGCTACATTATTGGACAGTGAAGTCTAGGTCATTCTTTTGGGGTTCTGCATTTCCCTACCTTTTAGTTGTTGCTGGGTGGTCATTATAACATTGATTAATGTCCAATCACAACTTTAATGACGAGAATATGTGTGTTTATGTACAGGAGGATGGAAATCCTTACATTAGGGTACAATTGCTATTTTTATACCTACCTTCTCAAGTATAAAAATTCCTTTAGAAACTAAAACTCAAAAGATTTTTTAAAAAATAATTGCAAGGTACTTGTTATGGTTTGGATAGGATGTGTACCCCAAAAGCTCATGTGTGAGACAATGCAAGAAAGTTCAGAGGAGAAATGAGTGGGTTGCAAGAGCCTCAATCTAATCAGTGAGTTAAAACCTGATTGGATTACCTGAGTGGTAATTGGAGGCAGGTGGGGTGTGGCTGGAGGAAGTGGTTAATTGGGAGTGTGGTTATGGGGTATATATTTTGTATCTGGAGAACTGAGTCTCTCTCTCTCTCTGCTTTCTGATCAACGTGTGAGCTGTTTGTCTCTGCCACACTCTTCCACCATGATGTCCTACCTCATCTGGAGCCCCAAGGAATAGAGCTGGCCCTCTATGGACTAAGACCTTTGAAACTGTGAGCCCTCAAATAAACTTTTCCTCCTCTAAAATTGTTCTGATCAGATCTTTTAGTCACAACAGCAAAATAACTGACTAAAACAATACTTAAAAAATTCTTCTAGAAATTACTACTTTGTATTAACTTCCATTTAAGTAAACTGCTTTGAGAACTTTCTTTTTTCAGAAATATAGAAAGTAACAACATCAGCAAGCATTCCCGTCAAACTTCTGAATGTATTAGAAGAAGAAATCGAATATTCCAACTGACTGTTAAGAAATCTGAACAGGGACCAATGGACCATAATTCTCTGTTCAGAATTTATGAGGATTCATCATCATTTAATTAACAATATAAATATTAAAAAAACATTTTATAATAAAATTTTATAATTGTAATAAGACACCCTGAGCATGAATTATGGGGTACTAATTCCCACCCAGTTTTGTTGAGACTGGACATGAATGAATACATTTAAATGCATACTATGTCATGTCTTAGGACTTAAAAAATAAAGTGGCAAAAAAGTATTTCAAAATTCAAAGTCCTATTCCCTTAGAATATGAGCAAAGAAATTCAATGAAAATGTAATTTATTGAGTTTGAGTTTTTATTCATTTTTCCACTGGTAATTACATTACCCACACAAGAGACAGTTATTGAAGAGGTTCAAAAAAATTAAACTATTTTTTTCCTCTCTAGATTTGTAAGCTTTCACTTCTCTGTGGAGAGCCCACATTTTTCCCTCCTAAATCACCTCATAATTTGAGAATGCAATAATAATAAAACATTAACAGTCAGCAGAACTCAAAGATCAGACTTTTGAAGGGCAGAGGACAGTCCTGCATCTTCCCATATCACAATCAGTTATTCATAATTACAATTTACACTTGTGGATATTTGCATTGTGCCCAGCACTGTGCAATGAACTTTGTGGATGTTACTTCAGTGAACATTTGCAATAACTCATGAGGTTGATACTATCATTAACCCATTTTATAGGTGAAAAAGTAAGATTTAGAGGGTTTCCATGAGCTGCCCAAGGTCAAAGAGCCAGTAACTGGTAGACAGGATTCAAAACCAAGCAGTCTACTTGCAAAATCTAGCTTTCCAATCACACCCTAAACATATTGTACCCAGAGAAATTAACCCCATAGACACATAAGAAAAATGAAAAAAGACCAGCAAGAACTAAGCCTTTACTAGTAGGGTTTAAGCGGCAACAGGGTGGACTTGGAGTAATAAGGCAATTCTCAGATTTAACAAATCCTGAAGGGCTGAGTAGAGACTCAGAGTGTAGTCTGAAGATATAAACAGAAGTTCTTTTTGTTTCTGAGACTGGGAAATCAAGGAGAGGCAAGTCCTAAGACTATAAACTGCTTAGATGCAGTCATAGGGAGACAATAGATTCTCAGATGTCCAAGTAGGCTCTCAGCAAGTGGGGATCCAGTGAATAGAAGCTCAGAGCAGACAGAAAAGTAGCCAAAAGCCTTGATCAAACAGAGTCTGACACCTTGGAGGTGAAGGCAGTAGAGAAGGGGATGGGTTTAAGCAGACAGCCTATCATGATACCAAGCAGAGAGCTCCTTGAAAAGGGCTCATATATCCCTGCCCACCAGACTCTCACAGAACCAGTCATTTCTGGGCTTGGGGTTTACCCTCTTCTTTACTGGTCAGGTGAGGGGTGGAAAGAGAAGCAAGGTAAGTCATTCTTTAAATGACTACTCTTTTAGCATGATCATGGGCTATTCTGCTATTGTTACCCATACATGCAACATATAAGAGACTGAGCGTAAATAACAATTGCTATTCATTATTGATGGCATCAGACTGCCACATATGTTAGTACTGATGTTGTCCATGACACTCTTTAATCAAACAAAAAAAAATTAAACTGTATCTTTACAGCTTCTTGTTAAATACCTATATGTTTTTTCTATTCAATTTTGTGGGGGTTTTTTTGTTTGTTTCTTTGTTTTTGTTTTGTTTCAGTGTTGGGGATTGAACCCAGGGCCTCGCACATGCTAGACAATACACTATCACTGAGCTATGCCCCCAGCCCTGCTAAATTCTTCTTTTAATCTTTGAATGTGTCTCACTGATAGATATAAGGACCCTCATTATAGATCCTATAATTAGTTGGGTTTTATTAAAGTAACAGAGCTTGGGTTTATTAATAGAATTTCATTTCATTTCTGAAATGCCAAGCAGGTATTGATAAAATCTGCTCAATCCATAGCCTGAACCCATATATACATATAAAAAATATCAATCAAGATCCATAACTTCTTATTTGTTTTATCATTTCCTGGTACAAATGAGTTCTTACTTTGTTCTTAACAAACTCTAGATCTTAGAATTATTCAATGGTGATTTAACATATGTTATAGCCAATCACTAATAAATAGAAGCCAGAAGAATCTGGAGAAAATTTTTACTCAGTTAATGACTTAAAAATTAATAGGTAAAGAATTTACTGACTAAAATAAAATGGTCATAGGATTTCATGATTACAAAGTGACACTCAAATACTCCAGCTTGGGTTTAAAGGTTTAGCTATGTTGAGGAACATTTGGTAGAGAGAGTAGCGCCTCCTCACAAAAAAGTGCATCCCAGTGGTGAGACACAAGGATTTCCTACAAGCCCAAGCTTAATGCCTGTATCAGAAAGGAAAAAGAGGACGCCACTTGAATCTCCAGGACTCCAGAAGGAGTTCTAGGGCCAGGGCACGGTGTGCAGCAGACAGCAGGTGGACTTAGGGAGACAGGAGCAGCACCAGAGCTGGCCTTCAGCACTGACAACACTGTGCCACCACTGTTGGGATTTGGCATCATCAGCAACCAGAAATATCCCCACAGTCCCCCAGCCAGGAAGGGAAAATGGAGGAGGCCAGGTTTGCAGAAAATGCAGGACATCCCTTAGGAGTTTCAAAATTGGAAGAGAGCTGGACTGGGGAAGGACATTTTGTAACTCTGCTTGTGATATGATGATCTTCCCCTCTAGGACAATGTGTGATTCCTCAGCATCTGATTGATGAGGTGCAGAAAATGCTAACCCCAAATATGGCATCTTGGCATGTTGAGTGTTTTAACCTGAAGGAAATTGAGATAACCATAGAAGCAGGAAGGATAGTCTGAGTTCTCCATTTTTCTTGACTGATGCATGGCCATAAAAGAATTCTCAGACCTCCCTTCCCTGAAAATAGATCTAAGAGCATCATTCCAGAGGGATCTTACCCTATACCTGGAGGCCAAGAATAATCTGAACAAACAGATCTTCCTAAGTCCCCAGTTCATTACCATCAGATCACACCCTTTGTCCTACAATCACACTATTGTACAACTGTTTATAAAAATACACAGCTCTCCTTTATTTATTTCTGAAGGCTCTTGTGTTATGCAATACTTTGATGAGGGCTGGGAAATGTGGCTCAGGAGTAAAGCACCTCCCTAGCATGTGCAAGGCCCTGATTTTGATCTCCTGCACCAGAGAGAGAAAGAGAGAGAGAGAAAGAGAGAGAGAGAGAGAGAGAGAAAGAGAGAGAGAGAGAGAGAGAGAGAGAGAGAGAGAGAGAGAGAGAGAAAGGAAGAAGAAAGGAAGAAAGAAAAAGAAAGGGATTAAAGAAGAAAGAAAGAGAGAAAGAAAGAAAGAAAGAAAGAAAGAAAGAAAGAAAGAAAGAAAGAAAGAAAGAAAGAAAGAGAGGGAGGGAGGAAGGGAGGAAGGGAAGAGGAAGGAAGGAAGACGAAAGGAAGGAAAGAAGGAAAAGGAAAGAAAGTAAAAGAAGGAAAGAAAGAAGCAAACTTTGGTTCAATGACTGTTATGCTTTTCTCTTGTTAATCTATCTTTCATTGCAGACCCGTCATCCATGACCTTTACCATGGTGAGGGAAGAGACACTATCTCAAGTGATAGTATTAAGAGGTAACACCTTTTAGAGCTCTCATTCATGGGATAAGCTGTTGAAGGAAGCTGCCATGCCCCATCCACCCTTTCTACAGGTGAGGATGCCTCAAGAGGCATTTATGAAGCAGAGCTCAAACCGTCACCAGGCAACAAATCTGCTGGCACCTTGATCTGGGACTTCCCAGCCTCCAGAACTGTGAGAAACAAATTTCTGCTATTTATAAATTGCCAAGTCTAAGGAATTTTTGTTATAGCTGTCCAAATGTACCATGATTATCACTTTCGGATTTCCTTCTCCATAACCATAGCCAAGTGAAACTTGAGTTTTCTGTCAGTGGAATTATGTTGGACAGTATTTTAAGCCAACTTGGAGAATTGTATAAGTGCCTCTTTCTTTTCACTATAATTTTATAGCAATCCTGCTCTCTGGAAATGATTACTGGACTTGAGGAGGGAGTAGTCAGATGAGCTCAAGGTATTGGGTTAATGAGAAAGGAAATCGGTACTCATGGATCCTCACGCTGAGGGAGCCAAGCATCATAAACCAGAGCTACCCTACAGATGGAACTTGAGACCTTCAGGAATTCAGATCTTATAAAACAGAAAGACATATAAAGAAAATATTGAAAACAAAGTTGGAGATATAAAGGTAGTGAATAGTTTTGCTGGGTCTTAAGAAAACCCAGCATGGCTGCAAGGATTTCAATATGACAGCAGACAACATTGATTTTTGCCCTCAATGTTTCTCTCTTGCCAGTAGACCAAATGGCTTTCCATGCTTCAGGAAATCAGAGAGTAAAAGAATCAAATGTTTAAAGCTATAGTCCAGTTTAAAAGGAATAATTTGGATCAACAAGAAGGCTGGTTTTCCCTTACCTTGAATAAAGAAGAGAGGCAGAACAGGAAAAGAAGAGTCAGGAACAGGATGATCTTTAGACTCCTGCGGATCCTGGGATCCCTGCCCGACACTACTAGGCTGAATCCAGGGTGAGAGATGAAGCAAGAGATTAATTTGGAAAGATAAAATCTAAGGAGACCAGTACCTCACTACAATGTGGACCCTACAAAGCCACAAGGCCTGCAGATCCACCATAGTCTAGTATCAGGTTGAGAGCAGTAGAGTAAAGATACCTACATGGGGCCTGTGATCCTAGAGACTCTGGAGGCTGAGGCAGGAGGATCACAAGTTCAAAGCCAGCCTCAGCAATTTGGTGGGCCCTTAACAATTTAGTGAGACCCTGTCTCAAGATACAAAGGGCTGGGGATATGGTTAAGTGGTAAAGCACACCTGGGTTCAAACCCTGGTACCAAAGGGGAAATAAAATAAGAAACAAGTGCATGTGGTATCTAGGAAGAAAGATCTGAGGGCCTCATGGGAATATGGAAATGTTTTCAGTGAAGACAGTATTAGCATGGGTATGTTTCTGAGAGAAGATGGGCACACAAGGGTGGATCACAGCAGTGGGTGCAGTTGAAGTCCAGATAAGACCAAGGAGAGGACAGGAGCTGCCCAAGTGGATAGATGACTTCATAGAAGCTTATCCTGGCCTCCCTGCTGCCTTGACCATATCTGAGTACAAGGAATTCAGATACAAGATGCAAAGAAAGGGGAAAACCTTGAATTAACTGAGAATCACCTTGAGTTGGCAGTTTACCCTGAATTCACAAAGAACACATTTTTCTTTCCAAGCTAAATGAATTGTTGAGATGAAAGTTAAGTTCATAATATAGAAACAAAGTTTCATTGCATTCTCTAGTTTGTTTAATAGATGTTTAATAAAGCCAAGTATGGTTTTATTTAAAGTATGGTTTAGTTAAACCAAGTATGGTGAAAATAGCCAACTTCAAAAGCAGGTAAGTCAGATACTTATTAAAACCTTAAGAACCACATTCTTTGCTGAATCTTACAGAGTGCCTTGCACAGGGTAGAGGCTCCTGAGAGTGTTGCCGAATGTTCCTCCAAGAACAATCTCCCTTATTTGATTCAAATAAGTACTCATGAGCATGCAGTATCTTAAGCACAATGCTGTTGTGTATTTGAAATACAACTATATGCAAAAAAGAGGGAGTATTTCAAAGTAACAAATAAGATATAAGTGAAAAAGGAATGAGGAAGATACATAGTCAGATGGAAATTTCCCTCCCAATTAATGGCGAAGGATTTATGGGAGAAGATGATCTTCCCACGTGGGATTTGCTAGATAATCGACAACACCTAAATATCACTAATCAGCTACTTTTAGAATTTTCCTTGGGAGAAAATGTTTTTACCAGAATGTCAACAGGCTATAAAAGTACAGTGACTTCAATCTCTCTGTCTCGAGAGAGTTTGCAAAGAAGCAGTGAAAAGTGGAAAGAGCCATCTAGGACTTGAAAGCTACTTTTTTGGACATATTTGGTCTGCACTGAAACCAAGGTTCCTCTGATGCCTGGTGTGCTCGAGGATCCATTGTAATTCTGCTTATCAAGGTGTTTGCATACACTTCTGTTTTTCATTATCTCAGCAGAGTGGCCAGGACTTTGGGAAGGGGAAGCCCTCCTGCTTGATCTGGCTCAATTGACTGGCAGATCTCAGTCATCTATCTAATCAGAGAGAAATATTTTGCCTATGCAAGATAATTCATCTCTTTCTGAGCCTGCATTACTGATGGGTAAAAATAGAGAATTTTAAAACTAAAACTTAATTGTAAATAGACAACCTGCTACTTTGGGTGGGATTCATCATATAGTTAATTTCTATAAATTCTTAGACTTTGGCATCTGTTTTCAGCAATGGTCCTTTACAAAATTGATGACAGCTTTGAAGCATTTTTTCTTCTTTTTATTTGGATATGGGGAGGAACTGACAGTGGCATAGGATTTATTGGGGTGTAAATGTAGTTATCTAAATAAAAGATTATTATTGTAAAGACTATCAATAAAAATTTAATGATTAAAAACAGAGTGTCAAGCTTGTTCCAAGTCCCCTGGCTCCTATTGAATTACAGTAGAGTTTTTAAAATGTTCTTTTAATGGAATTTTTCATGAATGAATTTAATTGGGTTTTGAGATATACTGGTATATATGACTTTTTTTTTAATTTAAGTCACGATTGACTTTTATTGTTTTAAAAATTTTGAGATATCTATCCATTCAAATGCAGCCATACAAAATAATACAAAGAGAGCTCTCATGACCTTCGAGTTTACACAGTGGTAACATCAACTATAATGCAATATCACAATCAAGAAAGTAATATTGATAGAAATTAATAATCTTGCGTAACTACATTTTTTTAAAGAAAAGAAATACTATAGAATAGAACAGAATAGACTCTCACAGATTGCATTGGATATAACAAGTGTAAATCTTGTTACTAAAATCTTTTTTTTTTTTTTCAGGGAAAAAAAAGACTGTATTTATGGCATCAGATTAAAGTAGTTCAAGCAAGATATACACATATATATGTATATGATACATGGTAGACTCTTTAAGACATGTAGTTATATAGGGTTGATTATATACTAGGTGCTCAACACATACTTGTTGGATTTTGTTGTCCTCTTCAATATTCAATATTGTGGATATAGCACAATTTTCAAAAACATATTTTTAGTTATATATGGACACAATATCATTATTTTATTAATTATACATGGTGCTGAGGATAGAACTTAGTGCCTCACACGTGCTAGGCAAGCACTCTACCACTAACCTATAACCCCAACCCCAGTTTTGTTTTCATTTTTAGCTCATTGTAAACTGCTTTTAAAGCAGGATCTTTGTGAAAGGTAGCATTTAAAGTTTCCAATTTTTTTTGTTTCTTTTTTTTATTTATTTTTATTGTACACAAATGGGATACACACTGTTTCTCTGTTTGTACATGAAGTAAAGGCACACCATTTGTGTAATCATACTTTTACATAGGATAATAGTGTTTGATTCATTCCATTATTTTTTCCTCCCCCCTCCCACCCCTCTTTTCCCTCTACACAGTTCCTCTTTCCTCTAATATAGAAAAGATTAGAACTAAAAATAAAAGAAAGGAAGGAAGGAAAGAGGAAACAAAGAAGGAAGGAAGGAAAGAGAATTGGAGGGATGAAGAGAGGGAGAAACCAAGGATCCTGATACTCTGCTGATACTTTATAGTGTCCCCAAAATGCCTGTTTTATTTCTCCAATCTTTCCAAAAGACAGAGATGTTTATAGAACATGCACACATGTTACACACAGTCCTGGTTACCTTGTTCCCATAGACCTAAGCACTTTTCTATGACACTAACATAACAAAAATTGTGCACCATCTTGCAGAAGCCTTGACAATTGGAATTATAATAGATGCCAGAGCATACCATGAATAGGCTTATACCCTACACAAAAATGTACAGATCAAAGTTAAAGTACTAATTCTGCAGTCAAGCCTCTAAAATTGGCTTTGCATGTGAAGCCTAGGTTTCAAGTCCATTCTCTGGTTTCCCCACCTGTCAAATCGGTACAACTCTTATCAGAATCTTTAAGAAATTCCTCATCACTGACAAATCTCTGATGCTCTTACTGAGGCTTACCTCATTCAAATGAATCCAAATGTTTAAATCAGCCTAGCCTTATCTCAAGCTCCATAATGCAAGAGTTTACTCTATTTATGAAACCCCTAATCAAAATTTTTAAGCAATACAAACCAGAAGTGTGCATTATTCATGTCACCCTCTGCGTGGGAGATGATCTCAATTATACACACTAAATATTGATGTATTGATTTATACTCTTGGGGGGGAAAAACAGCTCCCTTTAGGGGACAGTAAGGTCCAATTGGCTGTTTTCCCACAACATAGGTTCTCTGACATGTAGCTAAATATTTCCCAGCTCAGAAAAAGTCATCTATAACTAGTGGTCCCTTTAGGGATAGGCTAACAGACTTTCTGATTTCTCTCATTCGAAAGTTGTCTCTATGTGTATTATTGTCTTTTATAATTATTGCATTACTGGGGGCCTACACATGCCTGACCCTGTTCTAGGTCTTTGGAGTATGTAAGACAATGAAACAAAGGCTGCTACCTTCATGGGGCTTACACCTTAGTAAAGGAGATAAACAGTAAGCAATTGACAATAAAATAGGTGGAAAATTAGGAGAGTTTTTAGTAAATCTCAACCCAGATCTATTTCTTCAGCCCTCCCAATAATTGTGAGTCAATTAATTCCCTATCCTGCTACAACTAGCCAGAGTGGATTCTTTTTTCAGCAACTGAACTTCAACTAATGTGATTAGTCAGCCTGCTTTATGAAGTCTTGACCCCAATTTCTCTTTTAAACCTACACTAATGGAGTATATCAGCCAGCATTTTTAGTTGCAAATAACTACTTCATTTAATGAAGAAAAAAATCATCCAGAGGATACTGGGTGGGCTGGCTCCTAGGATTGCCTGGAGGGCTAAAGATCCAGACTTGGAAAACAGGAACAAAGGGAGGCGGGGCAGCCAGCAGTGCTGTGGAGCAGATTCCTTGTTCACTGGTCACCACTGCAGCCTGCTGCATCTCAGTCTTTGCTCTCAGTTCTTGTCCATGTCCAATGAGACAGAACACTTACGTGTTATATGAAGTGACTTTCATCCTTACAGATAGGCAGCAAAGGACAGCAGAAGCCTAGGGTTCATGACAATCAAGTCCCCCAAGGCCCAGAAAAGTTGCAGAGGGTAGGCAGAGTTCCATTTACAGGTGATGCATTTGGACCATAGCTGAAGAACCCCAGAAAGCACTCACCCTGGGTTTTACACCTGGGGGTAATGGAACCCACTGGGTTAATGTATTGAAGGACACCTTGTTTCTAAGGATCCCAGGAACAGTGTCAGGGCTGCTCCATCCAATCCCTCCTTATCTCAGGACACTGCAATACCCAGCACACTTTACAGACATTCTTGAGAACAATAGGCAAGAAACAGGGGAGAATTGGATTAGCCCATGGATACCTGGAAAACTTTCCTGCAGTTATAGCCCAAGGTCTGCCATGAAGCAGGGTCTTTCACACTAACTCCAAAGTACCACCCCCTTCTGCTCCAGGACACCAAACAATGTCCAGAGCTGGGCAAGACATTCTCCAAGGCCAGTAGTTCTTTACAACAATAGTTCCACAGGCAATATCTTCAATGAATAAATCTGATTGGCCAAGCCTCTGTGCCTTCTCCCAGCTGGCAAAATCAGGAAAGTTATCTAGTATTTTTTGGCTTCTCAAAATGGGAAAAGACTATGCCAAATGTCAGAAGTGGGTAAATTCTCCACATTTAGGAAGAGTCATCCAAAGCTTGGCAGCTGCTCCAAAATGATAAACATATTTAACAGAGAACATTTCTCTAAGCATCTTCTCAAATGTGCTGTCCCTTTTTACCAAGTAGTATCTACACCTATTATCAGTCCTTCAGTCTCCAACCATAAAAATGGCAAACCTTGCAGAAATTCAGACATGAGAATGAATTTGCAGAAGTAAAAGAAAAATTATTCACAAGACTCAGCATGTGGTCAACTAACCAGGCAGTGAAACCCCTGGTACTTCCAGCCACCAGGCAGGTAGACACATCAACTGTCCCCTCATCTGGTCCTCAGACTGTCTGGTCACCTTGATTTGGGACATCTATGCCTCTCCTATCACAAACACATTTAACTGAAGAGAAAGCAGGAATGAAAGATAAGGTTGAAGACAAAGAAGGTCTTGAAACTCAGTGTTTCTCCAATATGTCATGCTGTATTGAGAACTACAGTCAGCTAAGCCAGATTGCTACAATATGAGAAGCCTCAGAGCTCCTATTATTGGCAAATCAGTCCTCCCTCTCTCCCTTCCTCTGCCCTCAACTGTAGGTTGACAGAGATCCTCCTTTTACATGCCCACAAGCTGGCTCTTCTAACCTGTATCGTGTCACTCACCTCTTACTGTAAATATCTGTTTGGTTTACTTGTCTGCCTATGCTACTGGGCTGAAACCACTTTGAGAAAAGAAATTTTGTATCTTTTTAGGTGTTTACCTTTAAGGACCAGAAATATCAACCACCCTTAAGTTGAAAATCAATTACTTTTTGACAATATTTCCCCTCCCTACCCTACACCTAGCATTCATGTAGTTGAGGTTCCCAGTGGAAAATCTGGTCTCCCAGACACTGTTCTGATGGGCTAGAATGGAGATAATGCTTGCATCAGTTAGCCTTCCTGCACATCACCCAAAACTTAGTGACCCTCTAACAATTGTCGTTTGTTTCTGCTCACAAAGCTTTTGTCAGCTCAGTGCTGCTGCTTACCTGGGTCAGCTCTGGCTGCTCTTGGCTGGGCTCCCTCATGCATCTGTGATAAGCTGGCTGATCAGGTGGAAGCTGGATGCTTGATGCTCTACAAGGACCTTGCTCACAAGTCCAAAAGATGATTGGCAGTTGGCTGGAGTCATGAGGATGACTGAGCCATGAGCTTCTCATCACCCAGCAGGATAGCCCCAGCTTCTCCATGTGATGGTAATAGTCAAACCATGTGATGGTAATAGTCACAATATGCAGCAAAAGAGGGTAGGTTCCAGAGTTCAAGCACTTTTCACATCTCACATTTGCTGTTGTCTCACATTTGCTATTATACCAGTAGCCAAAGCAAGTCATAGGGTAAAGCTCAGAGTCAGTATGACTCTGGACATGAGTACCAGGAAACTATAAACAAATTGGAAGTCATTACTGCAACAATCTACCACATACCCTTGTGTCCACATGACTTCATTCTTCAACCACTTTAGAACATTTACCCTTCCAATACAATCAACATAAAGCTGATGTTTAATTTAGTAATCAGAAGATTCCTCAGCATATCAGTATTTGTGTGTGTGTGTGTGTGTGTGTGTGGTGTGTGTACCTTAGCTAGTCACCTGTGTGCAAAAACAAAACCTGAAATTTCACACTACAGCACCCAAGCAAATGAACTTTTGAGATCAACTGTGCAATCGCATATTCATTTACGTGAATCTGAAGTTCACGAGATCATAGATTTTATGAATCCCATTCCCCATTGTATGCTCAGAGCTTGGAACAGGACCTAATATATATATTGTAGGAGGAGATTCGTTCAACATTTATTTTTCTTGATCTCCTCCTGTGTGCACTTCCCTAGGACTAGGGAAACAAAAATGAAAAATCTCTGTCCTCAAATAGCTCTCAGCCTAATGGCAAAAAAAAAGGTGAGAGAGGTAACAATTATACAATAGTATGACTGTTGAGACAGCAGCAAATGTACAGGTTGCTAAAGGAGCTAAGGCTGGAGTAGAGAGATAGGTCAGGAGCTTTTACCATAACTTAGGAAATGATGCGGATCCAAACGAGGATGCAGGCAAAGGGGCTGGAGAGAAAGTGACAGTATTGAGAAAGAAAGGAGGGAAATCGACAGGTCTTGGTGATGAATAACATGTAGAAAGGGAGGATGAGGGGGGATCAAGGATGATTCCAGGTGACTGGGTGGAAACCAGTGTAGGGAGTTAGATGGATGTAAACAACAATACACAGATTCAAACTCGCTACTCTACTGCTTTGATACCATTTTTAAGTAGAGAAAAATCCTATGCAATAAGCAGTCATAGTTTCCTTAGCTCTACACATCTTAAAGAATCCTTTAAACTCATAAGTCTTCAATATCCTTGTAATTGCCTTTTCAATCTCTGCTCTACACCATCTCAAACATGTAATCAAACCTCAACTTAGTAAAATTATTTTTCTATAGAGTAATATATTTTTATTGTCCATGTCCACTGCTAGAAGCCAACAATCTCTTTTTTATTGCTATTATCTTATAATCATAAAAGCTCTGTGGTTGGGTTATGATTGCTTCAAATGAAGAAACTTAGGCCAGGTAATTTCTCACGACAGAAGTCCAGGAGGAAGGTTAAGCCTGAAATCAAGCATGTCAGATAATGCATCCAAGTTCAGACATTTGATTTATTGCCTATCCTTCCTAATGATTAAATATTCGGCTTCCCCATTGGAACTACACATATATTCATAATATAATGTTCAAAGCAGGTTAACTGTATACTAACTTTCCACCTTTCTCCTCTGGAGAGAAACATCAGCCTGCACACAACTCATAACAACAAAGAAGTGATGGATACCAAGATCCAACAAAGAGCAGAAGCAGCTAATGAGGACGTGAGCATCAAATTTCTCTCCCCGAACACCAGGTTCTAGTGAAGTTTTTCTTTGTGGTAAAGGAACTCCAGAACAGCTGTCAAAAATATGGCATAGCCAAGCCTCTAACAAATTAAAACGCACCATCTGCAGGCACTGTGGTCTGATACACAGATGTGCCCCAGTACAAAGCCTAGGGAACAGAAAGTGGGTCGGTGGTGCTGAGGTTCACGGGTCTGAAAGCAGACAGCATATGTTTCTCCAATAAGAGGAGCACTCCTCTACAGAAGCCAACAATTTGTAACGTTTATAAATTGTTATTGAACCTCTAAGGCACCTCTAAATACCTGCATTCATGTTTTTAAAGTTTCTTTAAGAACAGTAAGTAGATCAATTACAAAGGACTACAAGTTCAGCATCTTTCCATGTACCATTAGTCGTTCGGTTTAGCCGAAGAAGGTCCCTACACTATCTTTAATCTGTTTCTTTCTCCCCCATCTAGTAACACCTCTCATTAAAACTAACTCTTTTGAAATATGCAACACCGGCTAGCTTGTCCCACTTGCTAATGGTCCTGAATTGATTCTTAATTAGTTGCAGTTTTGGAAAGAATCCAATTAAAATAGTGGGGAATTCCAATAGCAGAAAAGAATGGCTAATATGCGCTATGCTCTGAGCTGCTGATCTTTGCATTAAACTTGCTCAGGCAAAAGGCAGCTATGCAAAATGTGGCAGGATTCAAATCATACTAAACATGTTCAGGTTTTAAACAGAAACCTTCACATGGTAATTTATCCTCTAGCCATAAAACATGATCAAAGAAAGGCAGCCAAATGCTGTTAGAAAAATTACATTCCTTCATTCCTCTTTCCCTCTCTTCTCCTAAAAGGACAGGTTACTAATTCAGGAGAAGACAGCAGAATCTTTTCAATAAATTAGATAATATTTTTATTTGTTCTTTATATCCTAGTCCCCTTCTTAAATTCCAAAAAGGGAGAGGAAGCTCAGTGTGGGGAGAATTGGGGGGTGGGGGGGGGATGGAGAATCGGGGAGGGAAGCCTACAGGAAGCTAAATAAGATATTTTCCTATGTTCTTTCCAAAAGCAGAGTTGCTACCAGCAAAATCCTGGTGTTGTTTATGAGGGCAGCTGG
This sequence comes from Sciurus vulgaris, assembly GCF_902686455.1. Taxonomy (NCBI): domain Eukaryota; kingdom Metazoa; phylum Chordata; class Mammalia; order Rodentia; family Sciuridae; genus Sciurus; species Sciurus vulgaris. The sequence continues at coordinate 130,513,828 of NC_136463.1, forward strand.
AGGTCATTTGACAGGTATGGCTTTTATGGTTCAGATTTAATTATAGAAAAGCGAGGGCTCAGAAAAAGCAAGGTCTCAGGAAGCCCAGGCAGGAGAAGGACTCATGTCACTGCTGGTAGGTGACAGTCACGTGGCCAGCTTTTGTATTCAGCGGTAATAACTCACTGCCTGGGACTGGGCTGGAGCCCAGCTCCGCTATCCCCTGAGGAGCTTCCACCAGGCATGGATTCATGGAGTCTTTGATCTGCAGATTAACATGATCAGGAACACAGGCTTTGTCTTTTGCAAACATCCTCAGTTCCTAAATTTGTATCCAATGAAAGGTTGAGCTCATTTTTATTTGAGTAATGAATTGCAGTAATTAATGCACACATTGATTTTTTTCAAGTCTCCCTAAAGGCTATTTCCATTTTTAATTTATAGAAAATACATACCATTCCCTTAATAAGAGAGTGCTCTATATTTCAAAATACATATGGAAGAAGAGGCACAATCAGGCAAATAACAAAAAGACATAACAAGTGATGTTTGAGAGTGGATAGCAACTGAATTAAACAAAGTCACTTTGAAAATCACTAAGAAGAAACTCTTCCTGTGGAATTTCAATATCTACTCTGGATCCACTCAAACATTTCCGAATGCTTTTTAAAGAAGCCGTTATTTGAAGCATGCAGTATTTGCATGGATAAGGAACTCCTTCCTTTTAAACTAAGCTTTTTTTCAACTACTAATAAAAAGGACATCCTGTGCAAAAAAAAAAAAAAAAAAAGAGAGAGAGAGAGAGAGAGAGAGAGAGAGAAAGATGAACAGAATTAAATCTGAATCAGATAAAATTGTCCTGGAATTTATATTTTAAGTAGAGGTCATAGCATTTCTTCCCATGCTTATGACCAAATAGCATTTAAAACAGAGAGAGACACACATACAAAGAGAGAGAGAGAGAAGAGAGAGAGAGAGAGACAGAGAATGAGAGAGAGAGAGAGAGAGAGAGAGAGAGAGAGAGAATGAGACAGAGAGAGAGAAAGAGAGAGATCCTGTCTCAGCTGCACCTTAATGAAGTATCCCCAGGGCTTAAAATGATGGGATTTTTCTTACTTGAGGAATACTTCTTTTCTTACATCAGGGTTCTTAATAAATACCAATAGAGAAAGTAAAGTGTGTATGTGTGACACAGTCTGATATGTATCTGAAAGTCACAGGAACCCAGCAGCAGACCATCTCCCCTAGTAGGTATTCAGCTGTGGCACAGTGGCCAGGAGGAAGGGGTTTGGAGGCACATGCAAACTAAAGGAATACCTGATTAACCTTTCGCTGACTCTGAGGCACGTGATGCGCAGTGAGCCTTCTTAGAGTGATGGCTTTAGAAGAAGATGTTAAATTTAACCTCTGGCGCAATGATAAATTGACAATAAAAAATTCAATGGCTTGGTAATTACCAATCACTTTGGACATCGGCAACATTTTTCAGTTCTGTCACTGTGCATTGGCACAAAAGCTTCAGCTGAAATTCTCTCGATCTTCCTCTTTTTAACTTTGTTTTCATGATGCAGATTAAATCTGCCACCCTATTACTGATTCATTTTCCTAATTTTTCATGTCTGCACCATGCCCCAGCTGCACCAGGCTGATAATTGTGGAGCCCAGCCCTGATGATTAACATCAGAAGAATTAATTATGCCTGCCATTAAAATTCCGGGTTGCACATGGTGATCAAGAAAAATTAAGTTTCTCTAGGCCTCTAAATCATTTCACCTTTGCAGGGAAGGATAGTGCCTGGACAGCTAGGCTGCAGCCTGTATTCCTGCGGAGGTCGAAACCACATGCCCTTTGTGTAATTCAACAAATGCTTTCCCAGTTGTTTTTTCCCATGATTTGGACTAAAAGATTTAACGCTTAGAAAATAAAAGAAACCTGAAAGATATTCTCCATCTCTTGCTTTGAGAAAGGAGAAAAATACTTTTTCAGCAGTTCAGCCGCTGTTTCTGAAATATGTTATACTAATTTGTAGATGAATGCATCCCATGGAAAAAAGATGTAGATGAATGCATCCCTTGGAAATAGTTGATGAAATGAGAGTGGAAAGGGGTCTAGCTTTACAATCGTTATAAATGGGAAGAAAGGAAATGTTCATTCAAGTAGACAAAGGCAGTGGCATTTCTTGGAAATAAATTGATAACAGAATAAAAACAGATTCCTCAGATCTTTAGGCTAAATAATAATGAGTAAAAGAAGCCTGTTGACTGACGCATTTCCAAAATGATTGTTGCATGAGAAACTCAAAATGTATTCAGTCTAGCCTAAGGTACGAAATTTACTAGAGCTATAAAGAGTAAGATGATATGCATTTATCATGTTCTTTTTCTACTCTATGTTCCATTTTTAAATTACCATAATAATGTATATTACAGGCATGGCTTTAGAAGACTACAAAGGGAGTCATATTTTGATGAACGGATGTAAATATCTTATACCAAATGGTAAATCTCTCTTTCACCTCTATGCAAAGAGTATGCATAAGCTATGCATCAAATCTCTTTCATTTATTATATTTAAAAAGTGATATCAGAAGACAACTATTTCAATACAGATTTTCTTGTTAGTTTTTATTGGCAGTATATTTACAGCGTCAAGTTAACATCCACCCCTCCTGGGTGGACTGGTGGGGGGCACAGGGGAAGGTGTTAGGGAATAGTGAAAAACTAATTCTACCTTTTTAAATGCTGCATCAGAAAAAATTTTAGAGCTTGTTTATTTTGAAGTTGGCTTGCTTTCACAGGCAATCTTAGACTTAGTAATGTAATAAAATCACAAGCTTAATGATTTAGTAGCTTGAACTGCATATACCTCCTATTTCTGGAAATGACTGCCTTCTGTACTAATTACCCAGGATGGCTTGGTAACACAAATGACAAGTCCTGCATACAAGGCTGACTGCAAATCTCTTCACATTGCCAGCTAGTTGCAAAGATGATATAATAATAAAAAAAAAAAATACAAATGTGTATTGAAATATCAAAATTTGAAAAGTCACAAAATCTGTTTGGAGGAGGTTAAAAGTAAAAACAAAAAAAAGGTAAGATCAACAGCAGACTATTTAAATTCCTCAAACTCCTCCTCACAGTGCACAGACCTGACTTTTGAGGATCCATTTACTTGATAATATTCAAGTCTTTTGGTAGGTCTAGAAAAAGAAGGAAAAGTTGCACCTGAATATTTGTAACTATTTCAGATTAAAGAAACTAGAATTAAAAATACAAGCAAATAGTGTGATGTTTTTTGTCTGTTCAATATCAAGCAGATTAAAAGTATAAAAAGAGAAAGAGAACATGAAACAACAGAAGGAAGGGAGAGAGGGAGGAGAACCTGCAAATTGTATGTATGTATATATATAACTATTATATATAAATATAATATACATTATATATAATTATATATATAATTCATATACACCTCAAGATCGTTTAATGAAAAATACATTACCCAGCAACTTCCTGATGAAGAATAAAAAAGTAACATAAGAATGGAACATCAGTGAAATACCTGATACCAACTACAGAAGGAAATCAAGAAGGTGGCTCTGAAAAAATATCTGAATTTTTCTCACAGGTATTGTAAGGAGCAATCGATGTAGCGGGAAAGACCCTCTCAAGTGCGAGAAACTGTTAGAAAATAGATGAGGGGTTTCATGTAACTATATAGACTACTAAGAGTGGGATAAAAAGAGGCAAAGACTTCCCACCTGCATTCTTTTTCGTTTTTAAATAGACTGATTTCTTAATAAATCCTAAATCTAAATGAATAGACTCATATTATATTCCTCTTTATTTGTGACAGAGAAAAGAGGTCATAGGAGAGAAATTTGGATATCCTAAATGATGAGCTTTTGCTTTCAGTTAATATATTATTCCTTATGTTCTGCTGGTCTTCGTTGTTATCACTGGCATTTATGCCGCAAAAACATAGAATAACTGTGTGTGTGTGTGTGTGTGTGTGTGTGTGTTCATCTAGGTTGCAGGAAATGGGCAATTATACTGATTGAAGAGACACCAAGTTTACCTAACAACAACCATCTATGAAAATCAAGTATGTACGTGCAGGGCCTTCTAGTCTAAGTAAATAGAATTTATCATGAAATGGTTCTGGCACATGATCTAATGAAGCACATGATCTAATGAAATACATGATCACAATAGTGCTGTTCTCTAATTAGGAGAAAATAGTAAACAGTTTATATAAATTAATATTATTCCTGTTACTATTAACCAGTCATATAAAATGTTTAATTTTTCCACTTTGCTTGTTCTTCAATGCTGTTAAAACGGGGTACCAATGAATGAAAATTACAGGGAGCACTGGAGCCCCTGGCTTACTGGTGGCATGTGTGCCTCCTCCCAGGATACAAATAAGACACAGGGGATCACTTTTGAAGTGCCAAAGGTGTTTACCCTAAACCTAACCAAAATTTACATCTAACTTCTACCATACAGGAAAAAAGCAGAACAGAGGAAAAAATTAAATGACACCACAAAGGAACAGACAAATCCAGAAAGAGAAATGCCCAACAGGAAAACAAGCTGAGTATCCTTAACAGGTTAATTTCATTGAAAATAAAGAAACTGAGAAACTTGATTAGGAGACATTGTATATGTATACATTGAAATCAGTCTGGCTCAAGCAAAGCAAAAAATGTCTTTTGTCTTCACAAAAGACATTTGGTGAAAATAATGAAAATCAGAATATGAGCTGGTTGCTAAATGACATTAGAGAATAATTTTTTATTTCATTTGGTGAGATAATGGTATGTGTTTATGTATAAAAATGTCCTGCTTACATAGAGCAGAATATTTAGAGTAAAATATTATCAGTAACTTTCTTTAAAGTAGTTCAAAAAAAGAGATAAATAAATAAAGCAATTGTTATGTAAGGTAGGTTTAGGGTGGCTCATTGTCCTATCCTCTGCTTTTCTGTGTGTTTAGAAATTGATCACGATAATAAAGTTACCTTTGTTGGGGGGGTATTGGGAATGGATTTCACAAAAGATAGTTGGATCAGAGTAATAACTAAGTTGAAGTAGTTACGATTATTATGATAGCCTTCCATTACTATGACAAAATACCTCAATGATTAACTTATAGAGGGGATATTTGCTTTGGCTGAGTTTCAGAGGTTTCAGTCCATGATCACTTGGCCCTGTTGCTTTGGGCCTGTAGCAAGGCAGCATATCACAGTGGAGGCTCATGTTATTTGAGAAGCAAAAAGAGAGAATCAGGAAGGGGCCGGGTCCCAAAATCCCCTTCAAGGGCCCCCCTCATTGACTTCCTTTCTTCTCCTAAACTCCACCTAGTGAAGGCTTTGTCCCCAACCCATGTCACTGAAAATCATTTGAGTTATTGGAGAATTCTTACATTGAGTCATAAAATCACAGACTCGTACAATTTTTTTTCATTCAAATGATCATTAGTCATCACCTGGTCCAACCATACCATTCTATGGAGAGAACAGAGAACAAAATAAGTGAGATTGTTGCTTAGTTGAAGGTGCCATCAGAATAAGAACTAATCCTCTTTACTTTTAGTCGCAACTTCTTCTACTCCATCCCATTCCAAATATAAATTCCAAGATTCTACTTTTCAACAACACTAAGGATATATTTTACATTTACACATTTTATTGTTTCTGGTATAGTCTTCATACATAAATTTTATAATGTTTCCAACTCTAGGAGATAAGAGTTTTACCTGTAGGGGAATTGATGTGCTCAGAAGCTGAACAACTTGCCTCACATCACAAAAGAAAAAACTTTGAGGTAGAAACAAAATATATAACAACTCCTAACTCTGTGTTTCTTCATTAGTCTACAGTCAGCTCCTGTGCTGGTTAAATGACAAATGTCCAAGATCTGATTCCCCAACAGCCTAGTTAGGGGGCAATATCTTGCATCAGCAAGTTTCCTCTGACCTTTACTTGCAGGATTAGATAAAAGTCAAGTGCATAACATTAAATAACAACCACTGAAGGTAATTAGCTAAACCATGGTTCAGGCTGCATCTTGAAGAACCTAGAGTGATGCTCTGGGTTTTCTAAAACTGCTAGGTGGAGGAGGATTCTGATGTGCAGGTGATTTGAAACCTCTGAGATAAACTATCACTATCCACTGTGTAGCCTTATAGTGATCTAATCTGATTCAAAGATACTTTGGAAACCTGAAAAAGTGATATGCTACCAAATGGAAACTTGAAAACATGCTAAGTGAAACACAAGGGTCAAACACAAAGTTCCACATACTACATGATTCTATTTGTATGAAATGTCCAGAATAGGCAAATCTACCAAAATAGAAAGTAGATGTGTGGTTAACTAGGGGTCCTGAGTGACTTAGGATGATTGAGGGGATGGCTAGAAGTTTGGGTTTACTTTTTGAAGTAAAGAAAATATCCTAAAGTTGATTGTGATTCAAGATTCACAAGCTTGTGAATACACCAAAAACCACTGCATGCTTCAAATGAGTGAACTACATAGACTGTGAATCAAATCTCCATTCAGCTATTTTTTAAAAGTAAGTAAACCGTAGGTCTAACAATCCCCTATTTTAACCATTTCTTTCCCCCCTCACTTTTTGAAAAAAGCCCGTATTAGTGCATCCATTCCTGGATTCATCAGATATTCACTGACCCCTTCTCTATGTCAGGCTCTGTTCTAGGAGTTGAGGATAATGGCAAATGGGGCTCCCAAGAGTCCTGTCCTCATGGAACTTACGTTCTAGGGGAGGGAGATGAACCATAAGCAAGTAAATGAGGATAACAACTTACATCCTGGTATAAGACAAAACAAACAAAACTTGGTGAATTTTTAGTGTGGATGGTGTGGATGCTACTTTAGATAGGAGTGATTGGTGACAATATCTTTGTGGTACCCTTTAAGTCAAGAATGACAAGAAGTAGCAACCCATTTGAAGATCTGAGGACTGACCCACCAAGCAAAGACAAATGCCTTGAGGGAGTAACAAGGCTGATGTCCTCAAAGAATAGAAGGCTGGGCACAGAGCCAGCAGGCTGGCACTGGTGCTCAAAGAGGAAGTAGGGAATGAGTTTGGGAGGATGACAGGAGCCGGGTCATATCAGGTCAATAGCATGGGTGATGACATTACCAGAATAAATCCTAGAGTGAAAGAGGATGTGTTATTAATTACATAGGACATAAGGACAAACTGGTGACTATCTCAGGCAAACCAGGGTATCTGCTCACCCTATATAAAGATGAAGATTTTACTCTAAAATGCATTGGGAAACTGTTGGTGGGTATTAAGTTGGATTGCACAGAGTTTGAAATTATCCCCTCTAAGGGGTCCCCAGAGCCAATTCTTGATGAGGAAGATTAAGGATGGAAATAGCATAGGCAGGTGGCAGGCTTGGCATTTATTAGGAATTCTGGAGGTGCCTACAACCACCCCATCACATGGGAGAGGCTTGCAGGAGTCCTTGTAGCAAAACCAGACATAATCATCTTCCTCCAGCAACTTAGAATCAGTTCCAGGATATGAAAAATGTTCCCTTGAGTCCCCAGGGTTCCATGATATACCACAGAGCAGAAATCATTTTGACTTGGAAAATTTTCAAAGCAGGTGTTGCCAGTGAGTCCTCTAACCATAGAAACGCTTCAGAAACGCTCTCAAGCTTCAGCTGACCCAAAGCATGTGAATTCTGTGCTTCCCAGGGGGCTCACAAGGAAGAGTGAGCTATAAAATGCATTCCCAATTAACCACTTGGAATTGAGTGACAGGTTTACTGAGTTTTGGAACTTGCCTACCAAAAACAACCATTTTGATCTTATATGGGTTATGTTGATGTAGTCTTTCTGGCTCTTGTTAGATACTAGGACATTATTAAGTCAATGATGAACGCAGAGCAACAACCGACCATTTTCAACCATAAAACCTGCCTTGAAACCATATCTAAGAAATGTTAGAGAAATACCAATTCCACAAAGTAGTTTTAAGACCCCTAAAACTCTTTTTGAAAGAAGGTTATTAATAGTTATCACTTATTGAGCACCTATTCTGCACCAGGCATTATACTAGATACCTCACCTGCTTTACCTGTCTGTAACCCTTTAATACACACTTGCAAAGTGTGTGTGTATGTGTGTGTGTGTGACTGTATGTGTTATTTCCAATTTATCTATAAAGAAACAAAGTCTTTAGGAGGTAAAATCATTTTCCCAAAGTCATATCCTTAATAAACTTCTGACCTAAGTCTGAAAAATCAGTCTTATGTATATTCCAAAATGTCCCGACTTATTCGCCTCTGACAAAGTAAAACATATTTTATTGTTTACATAATATGCAAATGGTCCATATGTACACCATCTTTTAAAAAGTCAATATTGTATATGAAGATCCAAGTAACATACAACAAGTAAATTAGGAGTTGTTAGCATTTCAACAAGTTTTACTTCATTGATTCTTTTAATAGCAACCTCTCAGGTGCCTTCACAATTGGCTCTACAAGTTTTCAATTTTCATACACTTATTCAGGAATGCATCTTCTGAGAGTACTGAAGTATAAATTTATAGCCCATCCTACAGCATATCTATTTTTGTGTTTCCTTACACACCTCCCCTTTGCACAAAACATTTATGTACCCAGGTGGTTATCATAAAAATCCCAGAGCTTTGGCAAATGGGCTAAAGCCTCTTTAAACATTATTATTAATGTGGCCTGTGGCATATGCATTTATTCAACAAGGTGCTCCCTTGCCCTTAAGGCAAATCCAAACTTCTTAGTATGCTTTACAAGGCCCTTCACACTCTCTCGCTCTGTTTCTCAGTCCTAGCTAGCATGCTGCATCCCCCAGGGACCTGTTAGGTAAAGGTTGGAGCTGGGTTTAGGAAATCAGGCAGGTGACAGGGTGGGCACCCTATCACTACAATTGCAGCAGTTCCCCTAGTTCAAAAGCCATCCCCACCCCACCCCTGCCATACAGAGGCCAAGTAAATGAAGTAAATGAGACAGAGGATGAGACCATAGCTTTCTCTTTTCTTTTCTCTTCTCTTTTCTTTTTTCTTTCTTTCTTTCTTTCCCTCTTTAATTAATTAATTTATTTATTGGTACTGGGGATTAAACCCTAGCCTTTTTTATTTTTTATTTTTAGACAGTTGCTTATGGCCTTACTCAGTTGCTGAGGCTGGCTTTGAACTTGAGATCCTCCTGCCTCAGCCTCCTGAGTTGCTGCAATTACAGGCATGTGCCATGGTGCTGGGCCATAGATATATTTTTTAATTTGTTTGTTCGCTGTTTATTTAATCCCTCCCAGGTATGCTAATGTCCAACCAAGACTGAAAACTTAAAGTCTACTGCTCACCCTAGAGTCCTGGCTTGGTGTGTCCTGCCCTCACCTCCAGGCCTCTGAGCCAAGTGTTCCCTTTGCCTGGAATGCTTTCTTCCACTAGTGTCCTTCTGCCCACCCAGATCACTGCTGCTCATCTCAGGTCTCTCTTTGGATACTCTCTCCAGAAGGTTTCCCTTCTCCCTACTACCTAGTCTGGAACAATTTCCAAAATACCCCAAACTCAAACCTCAACCCTCCCAAAGGCTTCATAAGCTGCGCTGAAGTCTGCTTGCCACCCTCCCCTTCTTGAGGCTTCTGGAGGGCAAGGATTGTGCACGGTGAAGCTTGATATTACTGGTGCTTCGCTTAGTGCTGCTACATGCTACGTGATCCATGTGTATTTCTCAAGAGACTGAATGAGTGATGAGTGAATTCTATCTCCCAGTTTGGAGGAGGGAGCTTACCAGTTGATGGAAAATACCAGTAAAACACCACTGGCTGTGTCAAGTGCTTCCAGAAATGCACAGAACATGCTTACAAGGGAAGACATCCCTCCTGGCTGGTCATACACATTCTTCATCCCTTGCCTCCTTTTTGTGATCTTACATTTTCATTCTCAGATAATGGTGCTATTTCAGAATTCAAAATAATATTTATCAAACAGTCAGACACCTAAGTCCATTCTTATCTCACAGATTAACCACTTCTTTTCATGCAAGGATGTCTGCACACTCTAGTAGCCTGGCTGTGAACATGCCCTTTGATTGACCTGAAGAAGCAGATGTGAGAATACTATCTCTAAAAAAACGAGTTTGTATTAATAATATCTGTGAATATGGACAGAAACACATTTTGGTGTGTTTTCCTCAAAAGAAAAATTGATTCACTATTTTCTTTATTTTTTAAAAAAACTACTAATTCACCAATAATCAAAACTAACAATTATCATTTTTTTATTTAAATCCTTTAAGACTTATCTCTGTGTGTACCTTTTCTACATATACAAATATATAAAATGCATAAAATCTTATTATTCTTTAGAAAAGTGGGAACATAATTTCCCTCATCTTTATTTTTCATTCAATAATATATTTTCCCATGTTAATAAATACAGATTCCCCTCATCATTTTTAATGCCTATAGGCAATCTGTGGTACTGTACCTGTGGTTATGGAACCAACCACTACTGGCAGTCATGTAGACTGATTGCGGTTTCTGTTATAAACAATGCTGTAATGGGTATCCTCATGCAAACCTTTTTATGTGTTTGTCCAAATATTCCCTTCAAGTAAATCTCAAAAAGTGAAATTCTGAGCCAAGGGGAAAACGTATCCTTAAATCTTATCACCAAATTGCCAGTAGAATGTTAGACTGATTTCTAAAAACTATCACAAATTTATAAGAATGTATCTTTCCCTGTTTTTCTATTAACATTGACCATTTTCAATATTTGTTCATTTCATAGAGCAAAATATCTATTTCTGTCTTAGTTTATAGTTCTTTGATTATCAGTGGGAGTTAATAACCTGTATATCTTTGGGGCTATTTTGCATTTTTCTATTGTCATGTTCACATTTCTTATTAATTTATAGCTCTTTATATATTAGAGATATAATCCCCCATGATGTGCTATAAAAAATGTCCTTTTCCAGTTTCTCTTTATCTTTTATTTTTGTTTATAGAATGTGTTTTTATACTACAGTTTTGTTTTCAATATGTTATATTGTCAATCTATTCTTTGTTTCTGGCATTGATGACATGCACTTTTAGCATTTGTGTATAGTTTATAAAATTTCAGATGGTTGTTTATTTTTATCCACCATAACATGTCACTGGAAATCAAATTACAACTGTTGAAATTTTATTTTAAACTGTAACACAACCATAGTCCTTTTCACAACTAGGAAAAAAATTTTAACGACAATTAAAGTTAACCATATTTATCAATATTTTTGAAGATAAAATAATCTTTTCAGAATCCTATCTGTACCTATTAGCAGGTGATACTTTGTATATCCTATTCTTAATACCTGAAATAAAATAATCCCAATAGAAAACCTAATTTGGCAGAAAACGATTTTACAAGCTGTTGCAGAATATGGATGCAAGCATCACAGCTTCAAACTGTGAGGAGAGATCCAGCCAGAGCTTGACTGGAAGTGTTCTGATAATGACCACACATGGGATAAAACAACTGAACATCATTCATTCTCATTGACAGGTAAGACATTCTTGAAAAGTTTCTCCTTCTTTTCCTGGAAATCTTACTTTAGAACCTCAAAGTTCATGAACAATGGTGTGATCATAATGCCACAGCCTGAGGAAGACCTCCATCTGCATCAACTCCACTCATTGATGACAACCTGCCTACGAGTCACTCTCTGGTCCCTGGAGTCTTTCTTTCACAGATTATTTGTTCAGAACCCTGGTCAGGAAGGTAGGCTTAGTTCAGGAAGGTAGGCTTAGCTTTAAACCATCTGAATTCCTTATGATTTCATAATGGCTGGTCAGTTCCCTCAAAATTAGGCAAAATAGTTTTCTCAATGGGTCATAAAATGATGAAAGCCAACAACTTGACATTTTTGTTTCTAAATCACTATAACTAACAATAAGCAATAACAAAATAATTTGGGCAGTATGAGTCAAAAAGAACCATTCTCTTTAACAAAAACAACTGTGTAAGAAAAGCTTTCATTTTAATCTCTGCAGAATATAAAAGTATTTAGAGCTATCTTCTTGTCTTTGTATTCTATTATTAAGTGTTGTAAAAATGTTAATAGCATATAGTCTCATATTTACCTTTCACATTTATACCCTCAACTGAAGACAAACCAATGCCTGGAAACCACTCTCGTATTGGTCAGTGACTGTTAAATAAAATGGAGTGCTAGGGCAGGAGACATGGAGAATGCACAGAAAATAAAAATGGAATCCCTGCCCCCAAAGAACTGGTCCATAAGGAAGGGTGGAAAGAATTACATGGGGAAATAATAATTACACAATACAACTAAAAGGGCCTTTGGAAAGAATAAGCATAGACTGGAACATAAGACAGTTCCGTAGGGAAAAATGGAAATTGAACTGCATGTTAAAGAACAAGTTGGCAGAAAAGACGAAGAAGTCTTGTTCAAGAAGGGATATGAAGGCAACAGCTTCAAAAAGAACAGAAAGGTAGAGCTGAGCCTAGCACATGTGGGGAACAATGAGCAAAACCCAATTTGCTTTGAGAAGCCACTGACTGCTTTATTGCAGAAATGAAAGAGGAAGGCTAAACCTAAACCTAGGGGGAAGGAAAAGGAAATGAGACATAGACACAAAGATAAGCTCCAGAATCAGGAGGAGAAGTTTCATCAGGGATGAGTAAGCTATTCCCGCCTCATGTCCCAGGTTCCCAGAGTCAAAATGGAAAGCTTCGTGGGGTGGGATGAAGACTGTGTGCTGAAACATGGACATGGAGTCTCTCCCTTCACTGATACTTTTGTCGCACCTGGGGGATTATCTTATACGGGCAGGCACTCAAAAAGAATTTTAGAATAAATGAATGAATGAATGAATGAATGAACGAATGAACAAATGAATAAACAATCCTGATGGAAATTATTTCCAGGAGCATATTATATATCTGAACATGAACTACTGGAGATTTCAAGGTAGGTATAGAAAGAATGGTAGCAGAAAGGAAAACCAGCACTCAATTACTGCAGAAAATCAATTATAAAATGATAAAGACCTAGATTTAGGAGACAGAAATAAGAATAAAAACAGATATAAATATGAAAAAATTATGGTGATTCATTAAGGAATTTTAGCTCATTGCTATTTCTAATAGCCAGGTCAAGTTTAAATGGTCTGATCAACTATTATACTCATTCATTCACTTGGAAAATATCTACTGAGCAGAAGGCACTCTCCTAGCTCAGGGGTCAAAGTGAATTTTGAATTTATTTTTCTCCAATTTCTGACTGATCACTTTAAGCTTGAACCCTGACAGCCTAACAACTCAAGTGCAATTGACCATTGTCACAATAACCATCCTTGATTACCAAAATAACCTGGTGTTTATTAGGAGAAAATTTGAAAGAGTGAATTTTAAGGCTGAGCATCAAGGTAGTCCCAACTGTGTATCTTTTGGAAACATTAAACAAGCAATTAAGCACTTCATCTCTAGTCATTCCACATTACTTATCCAGGTGAGAGAGTTCCAACCGAAGATAATGTTGTTTTTAGGAAACATAAATTCAGCTATGACTTTTAAGATAGAGAATAATTTTCCTAACAATCATATATGGATCATAAGTCCAAAACTCTAAATTTAACCAATAATATACCATCCTAAATATCTATATCAAGATTAGCCTTCCCAAAACAGAGTTCAGCAAATCACTCCTCAGAGAAATAAAATTCAATAATTCCTTCTTCCCTCTCTCCTTCCCGCCCTCCACCCTCCCTTCCCATTGCAGCTGTGGAGTGCCCATTGTGCATCAGACATGGTCCTAGGGACTGAGGACTCCCACAGAGAATAAATCAGATATGGGCTGTACTTGCATGGAGTTGGTGATCAATTGAAGGGTCCTCTGGACCACAGCCAGCCATCCCAAGCCCTCCCAAGTAGCACCCCACCTTCCACAGGCTTCTCTCCCAATTATTTCCCCATATACAAACCTCCAAATCAGAGCAACAGAGTTGCATACTAAACTTTGAATTTCTGGAGTTTGTGTTTGTCTTCTGACCCCTGGTCTTTCACCACTCCAATGCTGCTCGCCAATGCAGAGTAGTCTGATCTGGGTTCAAATTCTAACGACCTTTTTCTAGCTTTCGGGTCTTGAATGAGTTACTTGTTCTCAGGGTTTCGATGTCCTCATCAGATAATTGAAAATAATAATACCTACAAGTCAGGATGTCTACAGAATTAAATAAAATAATACATATGAAGACATCCAAGAGAGGCTCTGTGATGAGTTTCTGACCATCTCAGCTGGAATTGAACTCTCCTTTCAAATTTCAAAGCATGATGATATTTTCACTCCTTACTGAGCATCAGAGAATGTGGCAAACCTCTTCCCTGTTCCCTGACACCTGTGACAGTGTCTGATACTAATTGGTCATCTGGGGGGAAGGATGGCTTTGATGTCTCCATTTGCATTTGAGTTCAAGATTGTGTAGAATTTCGAGACTCATCTATCCTTCAGATTGTTCCTCTGAGCTTCAGATAACAACACACATGGGGTATTTCCTCAGAATGACTTGCTTCTTTTATTTCTGTTGTTAGCAAGTTTAAGTCCAAATGCAGAGATTAAAAATATTCTTATTATTTAAATAGAATCCTGCTAATTTCGCATTGCTTTTCACTCTCAATGACTATGAAAGAGTTGTAAAAGATCAAACCAAAAAAAGTATTTTTGCAATGAAACAAAAGCCATTCAAATAAGAAACTAAGTAGAAAGTTAAAAGGTTAATAAAGAGTCAATCCAGTTTTATAATCCTCCCCTTCAGCTAGCATTCCAAGACAGTGACTTCACAACCCCACAAGAATGAGAATTGAAGCCTGTGTCTTCAAAGAAATAACTGAGGATGAAGGACTCTTTTTTCTAGACCATTCCTGTTGCCAAACTTGCTCTCATTCTCAAGCAAGAGCAACTTCAGAAAGGCTCCTATGAGCCAACCTCAGGAAGCTTTAGACCACTCAACAGAATCACTGTGCTGGCCAGCAGCCCCTTGCTTCTGTAGAAGTCATTTGTAGCTCCCTAAATCAAGGACATTCCACTCTTCAATAAAATCCTCTCCTGAATTATAACTGTAGTCATAACTAATTTCACCTAAGCTGGGCAACATGCAACCCAAAGTTTCCAATGGCCCTCATCCCTTTTTTTCAGGGAGAGCAGTAGCCTGGTGCCTGAGAACCTGGCCTGACACTCCAGTACTCCCTAAAGCGGCTCTCTCCCAGTGTCCAAAATCTGGAGATGGTCCACAATGGGAACAACCTGTCTACTGGCATCAAGCTTAGGGGGCATCTTGCTCCTTCTCTGATGAATGAAGAGAACTACTTTCCAAGAAACTGAAAAACAGCCAAAGGAATCTAGCAAAGCACACACACACACTTTATCATATATGCTCATTCTGATTATAATTGCTTCACATGTGGGGAAAAAAAAAAAAAAAGAATCCATAAAGCTTTCCTATCCAAGGGAACTCACACTACAAAGGTGGCCAAAAGATAGAAACAGATTGGTAAGTTTCTCGGGACACATTTAGATGCATTTTTTTCCCAGAAAAATTCCCAGAAACAGCAAGGGACCCCCTCTTTGCCCCATTCCAATAAATTCTCTCCATAGCACGTTGTACCTCCCCAGAGATATTCAGAAACTGCCATTCAGAAACTGCCATTCACTTAATTGCTTGAAAAGCCCAAACCAAACAAGAGTGGCTGGAGGTTGGCCCTCTGTTTGTTGGCTGTCTGCAGATTTACAATTTAGCACCATGTGGATCTTCAGAGCCAAAGTGTTAGAAATCTAAGGGGCTCATTCTATCCCTCAAAATACAATGGGCAAAAAGCAGGAAAAGCTTCAAAGTCCCCAGAAGGCACCAAACCCAATTACATTACAACACATGTGCTCAGGCCTTAAGCTGCTCATTAACATTTGGAAAATTCTTCTGGTAAATGTCTTCATATCCAATTTAGGCTTCTTTTCCCCACTCTCTACCACCCTCATGTCATAGACAGGCCGCGCCGCAGTAATGAGCTATATAAATGTAACTCTTTAAACGAAGAATGTCATCACTTAAGAACACAAGAGAGCGGTCCATGTTGTGTGTGTCTACAAACTGCAGTTGCTGTCTGTTAGAGTTTGTAGCAACTTTTAAATCTGTCATCACGGCATGAATTTCATACTAAGCTCCTTCCCTGTGTTGGAGCCAGGAAGCAAAAGGGGAACAGGCTGTGTCATTTATGGGCAGACTGGTATCGGGCAAGTGTGACATCACCCTGCTCGGCTGTAATGAGGTGGGAAGGCAAGTCTGCACCAACGTGGCACTGTGTTTACTGGGAGAATTTAAGTGGCTGCATTTCAGCTTATGACAGAACTGAAACAAAGGAATACAGATTTTTAACAGCTCCAAGCAAAGAGAAGAGCAGGGGAAAGAGGAGCCATTTAGGAATTTATTACAAAATGCAAAAACTCAAGAACCAAAGTAGGCTTCAAGCAGGCTGGTCACTTGGTGGTTGTATTGGGCACATTTGTTCAACTAAAGTATTACCACATCAGTCAACTGTCTTAATTTTTGTTTCTCGTTCCCATAGTTAATATTTAATCAGGCAGGAGAAACTAGACCTAAAATTAATGTGTGCATGTACATCTATTTTTTTAGCACATAGATCTACTTTTATACTCTGGTATTCTTTGTCTCAATCAAAATTTTTCTTTTCAAAGATAGCTAGACAGCTAGACAGGCATTTTCTAAAGTCTTTGTTTTAACCTACACTGATATTGGATACCAATATCAATTCCTGTTGGATACCTATATCAATATTTGAATTCATAAGTAGTCCAAAGAATATAATGCTAAGATACATATGGCAAATAAGGCAATGGGAAAACTTTTAAGACCCAACTTTATTTAGAATTAGGAAACCTTTATTTACAATTGTAGCTAAAGTACACTCTCATGTATTTATTATAACCAATACAGGCCCCATGCCCAAGGGGTGCACAGTCAATGGGAAATTGTTATATAAACATCAGACTCTGTGACAAGGTGGGGTGAAATCAGTATAGTGGCTAATGGCAATCCAGAGAAGCAATTAAATTTACTGAAATTATTGTACCTTCTGCTGAAAAAACTCCCTACTCTGATTTGCTTCTTTTCCTGTATAGCAATAAAGCAAAAGGCTTGAGCCCGTCCTGTTCCAATGGGCCACTCAGGAGAGCTAAGAAGTCCCCACTCAAGTGAGAGAGATATGAAGCTTCACCCCACTGAAGTCCCACAGAGTTCTCTGTTGGAGATTATTTTCCGAATTGCTTTAAATAGTCCTTCTTCATTTAAGTGAGAAATTTAAGAGAGAACCACTCATTGTAGGACTAAAAATGTATATTTATTCCTTTGTTCTTAATTTTCTTAGCTCTAATCAGATATACCCTAGTAGAATTGGGCTGAAATTTTACCAATTCTTCCCCTTGCCTTTTCTGAATTATTGGTTTCTTCCTGTAAGTCCAATATTAATTGGACCCATGCTTTCCCTCCTAATTATGGGCCTATTAGAAACACAGCCTATCTCCATGGTGACCATATAGTTCTTCATCAGCAGTAAATTAACCCCTGCTTAGCTGTTTTCCACCTCCTGTAGATGCTACTTGACCTATCCAGATGCTTAGCTAGGAGTCCAGACTACTCATTTTTCATTCTCCATCAACGGGGTGATTAGACTGCTTGATTCTTCAAATAATCAGAAAAATAAAGTGGCTAAGAACATGCATAAAAACAGAAAACATTTGAATCTCAACTCTACCATGTCCATCTGTGTTTCCTTCAACAGGGTATCTTACCCTTCTGAGCCAGAAAATGAGAAGAATAGCAACACATACAATAAAGCTACTGTGAAGATTAAGTGATATGTGACTTAGTACAATAGTGGCGCATGGTAAATGCTCAGTAAGTTAGCTGTTGACAAAATAATAATTATGTAATAATGAGAAGATAGTAATAACAAATATATTCTGTGATAACCATATATTATACCAAAATTTTTCTTGGAGTTCATGAGCTAAAATTATCCAAAATCAGGTCTTTTTTTCTGGCCATTCTATTTTTTCTTTCTTTTTTTTTTTGGTTAATTTTATTTTAAGATCTTAATATTTTCAATATTTCTACCTGTAGGGGAAAAAAAACAGTGGAGAAGTCAGAAGACAATGGAAACAAAACGCAAAGACAGCCAATCAGTCAGCAAAGCCCCCACCCCACGCGTGTACAATCAGCACCAGCTGTAGTCCAATTAAACTTAATCTAGTCACATGCTCATGTGCTCCTCAGAAATTAGAGGAAATCAATTCAAATGCTAATGAGAAAGTCCATAATTTATTATCTGCTGAGGAATGCATGTTACATTAATTTTAACTGTAAACAATTATTTTTATTGCAAGATTAATTACCCTATCTTATACAACTTCCTTTTTTCATATTCTTTTAAGGAATTAGTTTTCAGTTGCTGTTTTGTGGCTCTGTCACAGTTCTTTAGCTTGAGAAAAGTATAATTAATTTAGGGATGCTGCAAATGTTGTTTTCTATTCTTCTGCCAAAAGAAAGTGGGATAAATGGCTAGGTCAAGCATGGAGAAAAATGGCTGCAGCTTCTGGCCAGGATGAAAAGACATTAGATCTCAGAACGCAAGTAAAGGGAACCGTACAAAATTAAAAACATGGGTTAATGTTGGTCAGTTCTGACCACTGCATTTCCCAAAGGCAAGTCCAGTCTTCAAATTATACCTAAGTCTCTGAAAGTCAATGAAAACTACGTGATCTGAAGTTTTCTGAGCAAAAGGCTAATCATTTTTTCTTGAAATAGCATCAAGATCTGGACTTGTACTTGCTGAATGGAGTGGCTATGCCTTTGCACAATCAGAAAGGAAAGAAATTTGTGCTGTTGGAATTCTGCTCCCTTGACAATGCTATGCTCACCCTGATTTGGCTCCCAAGGTGAATGAATCTTTAGTACAGTGGCTTGTGGGAAATTCAACTAACCACTTTTCCAAAGGGAGAACAGATTTAAGGCAGTGGATACACTCATAGGGTTGATAATATTCTATTGTTTCTGACAAGTCATTTCCTTGGTTCCTATGCTTTTTAAAAGTTAGAGATCTATTTTCTTTATGGACTTGACCAGACTTAGCATTTTAAAGGTAAATATTTATCAAATATCAAATCCATTAGTTTACTTCATTGGGACTTTCTTAATTTAAACTTCCAGCGAAAGCAACTGCAAGTCATCAATTAAAATTAAATT
This sequence comes from Sciurus vulgaris, assembly GCF_902686455.1. Taxonomy (NCBI): domain Eukaryota; kingdom Metazoa; phylum Chordata; class Mammalia; order Rodentia; family Sciuridae; genus Sciurus; species Sciurus vulgaris. The sequence goes on from NC_136463.1 coordinate 130,533,148, forward strand.
ACTTTAAATTAAATCAATAAGCCTAGTTGTTGATTTCAATGGGAATTTGGTTAGAAAATGGATAAGAGAATTGAACCCAGGAAAGATTCAACTGCTAATTACTCGTAAAAGTTTGGTTTTAGAGAATAATAAACATTCGACCCAGGAATGGAAACAGAGAAAGAGGTGTTGGCTTTGAAGAACCCAGGCCACAACTTTTGTAACAGATTCAGTCATGACTTTCTGTTAACGGAATTAAATCCTAGTTAGTCTTAAAGCGTTCCGATGGTCCGGGAGGCCATTGGGCACACACTATCAGCTGGGCTGGAATAGACAGGATGAAAAATAATCTTTCCCATAAGCAACAAGCTCCCAGCACTCCACACTATAAATCCAAACCAAGGAGGGGAGGGCTTGCCCTTTGTACATGCCTTTGTGATTTCTACTGAATATTTTGGCAAGCCCCTACTAGTAGAGCATGTGCTACTTATCAGAATCACATCTAGTAGCTACAAAAATCAGGAAGTGATCAGAAGGGACAGGCTGTGGTGACGCGGGTTACACCTGGTTTTAATTTGATTGTCAGATGTCATAAGGGTGGACTTATAAGTCTAAACCTCATTTCTACCCTAAACCTATAGGGAATTATTGCTGATTTATTTTAGCAAAGAGTTTCATGCACTAGATTTCCATTCCAATTTCTCTGCTTAATAAAATAAGATGTCACGTGTCAAGCTACATTGTAGTGAATTATTTCAACAACCCAAAGTCATTTGATTCCACTTGAAAACTTGCCACAAAGCCAAGATCTGTCACAAAGCATTAGGATTAGTTATCCCTGGAAAGCCCTTCTACTATCAAACAAATTGACAGGCAGCATACAAGAAGAAAACCATAAAGGATTTCCAAACTTTGTACCCTAAAGAACTCTTTGATTCAATACACATCAGGGTTCTGTGGCCTTTTGAATCACCCATTACCACGATTTGAATTTCTCTACTTTTGACTAGACCCAATGTCATCATAGACCAACCTTGTAAGAAGTTTTAGACTACTGTCAGCTTTCCTAGTTTGTAAACCTGTGTGACAAGTTCCACAAACTACACAGGAAAGGGCCTCCATTAATTTCAGAGATTTCACATAATAGAAATTTGCATTCTATTAAAACTCTCTCCTGTTGATGAAAAGCAGGACATGCAGGCAAGTAATAAGCCATATGTCTGTATTAGGAGAATTTTTCTTGCCTTGAGCCTGTTTCCTTGTGGTGGTAGCAAGCAGCACACTTGAGTGAACACTCCTCCTGACCAAAGTGAGTGGGAGCATCCCCAACTATGATCAGTTACAGATGTATTTCACACTTCCCAACCCTATGCAGTTACAGAAGAAACTGCTTTGGGGAGAGTCTATGATCATAAATGTGATGAATGAGTCTAAATGCCCCATCTGTAAGTGCTTATATGCATTCTACATGCAATGGTAGAGCTTCAATGTCTTGCCCTAAAACTGTCCTCAACAGAGATTGTTCTTTATAGCAGAAATGTGTGGAATGTCCCACAGAATCCCAGGTTTTCATTTCCCCAATGTTAATGTCTGGGACTAAAAATGAACCAGGAAAAACAGAGAGGTACTATGTGAAGCATCCTCCTTAAGTTTTTCTTTGACTATTAAGAAACAGGAAACCTCAAACATCTCACCAGAAAGTATACTCTTCCATGATTTCCAGGACAGAACTCAGTCTTTAAGGGGACAGTGATTTGGATTTGGTTCAAGGTGGCATCCTTAGATCCTTAGCTTCTGTGAGAGTCACCAGTCCCTTGTCATATTAAGATCATGCAAGTGTTCTCATAAAGCTGCATTTTTTGCAGTAGGACAGTGAATAGTTTTCCTTTCTGGCTGCAGCCTTTGCTAGGCCCCTTTGTCCTTGGAGGAACTGCTGAATTTCCATCTCCAGGCCTAGCCCCATCAAGATTGTAAACAAACTCCTAGTGGGGTCAATGGATAGAAATCAAAACATCTGGGAACTTAGGCAAGAAAGACCATTTTCACTAAATTCCAACCAAATTTATTATTTCCCTAAAATGTGAACATAGACTCAAAGCAGAGTAGAATTAGTACACCTGGGACTTAATAGAAATTGTACATATTTTCATATCATCATTATCATTGCAGATATCTCAAAATACCACTTACATTCTTCACTACTTCAAAATGCTAGTGCTGGAGTTACTGTTAATAATTAATAAAGTATTAATATATATGAATATATATACATAAATTATAATTTTAGAAATTTCCTTACTATTTTTAATATAATTGATTTTATTTATAATTTTAGATATTTTATTTTTTGATTAAAATATTTTATCAAAAAATTTTTTTGAGAAAGGGTTTACTAGCTTCATCAGACTTTCAAAGGAGTCACACAAAATAAGTACACATACAAACACACAAAAATGAAAACTCCAAACCTTAATATGACTCTAGAATTCTTATCTGACCACTATCAGTTCCAAAGAATGATTTTCATCTGCTCCTACCAAGTAAGAAAGTTCTAGTACCCTAATTGCTTATTTTTGCTACTCAAATATCTGTCATGGGAACTTGTAGAACTACATGGGCCCTTTGATTTGCTCATTCATTCACTTGGTAAATATTTATTGAGTGCCTACTATGTGTCAGGTACAATGTGATATAGTGGAAGATACAGGGTAGGACAAGAGAGATTACATTCTAGGGGAAGGGTGGATTAGTTGAGGACAGATAGATTAAATTGATGGATGGATGGATGGATAGATAGATAGATAGATAGATAGATAGATAGATAGATAGATAGATAGATAAAGGGAGGTAGGAAGCAATTAAAAAACTAGAATAAGGTGATGTCACGGAAGATGACTGGTGATCACCATTGACCTCATAGATATTTGGATAGTACAAGAAGTAGCCACTTGGAATTCAAGGAAGAAAAATTATCAGAGTAGTGAAGTGATCAGGGAAGACCAGGGTTGTTGGAACACAGTCCTGAGGTAGAAGGTGGTCCTAGATGTGATCAGAATGGGAAGAAGGGGTTGTTTCATGAAGGGCTTCCCAAGCCAGGGTAAGAACTTTGGATTCTACAAAAGTTATGGGCAGCAGTTCAAGGGTGTTAGGAGAGGAACATGAAATGATCTACAATGTTAAAGACCATTTTGGCTGATGTGTGTTGAGGGAATAGGCAGTAGGAATACTGAAGTGGAAAGGGGCATGAGTTAGGAGGTTACTTATAACAGCAGCCTTGCAGGAGACCATGGCAGCCTGGACTAGGAGAGAGCCCATGGAGATGGTGAGACAGTGATGAATTGGAATATGTATCACATGGGATCAAAAGGGGAGGCAGACTATGTGCCAGAATCAATATAATTTGAGTTTTTTAAATGACAGTTTACAAATTACAGGCTGTGCATAAAGAAACCTCAAGGGATTGTGCAGTAGCCCAAGGATGTTACCCCTAGGCCCAAAGGGAATGGGAAGGGGGGTAACCAGAACCTGTAGGGAGAAAGTGTGTAACAGGTTGCCTCAAGAGAAGTGCTGACTTTCCAGAAGGAGGAGAAACCAGCCCTAGGCTGTGCTATCATTTTCAAGGCTGCTAGGAAAATAAACATCCTGATTCATCTCCTTTTCTCCCTCCAATCACCTGTAAAGACCCACCATTGGTTTAAGAGGAAACAGGTTCAATGATTGGCCCTTATAGAGCAAAGGAGGATGAGCAATTATGGAAGAGCAAACTGAAACAAGACACTGTGGAAACAAGACACTGGAGACAGCTACTGGATTGTTCTTCCTAGTCTTCCCTCAGAGTATTGCCAATGAACCTAAAATTCCTAATTGACAGCCTACCTGCTCAGAGAAGACCCCAAATGTAAACGTTATCTCCTTGCTTTCAGATTATATGTTTACATCCCATTTGCCCACAAAACAATGAGTTTTTTCCAGATGACCATTTGCATCTGCCATTCCCAGGACAGCAACTGTTAAGTGAAAGACATGATTAGGGAATGAACAAATAGCCTCTTTCAGGTTCCCATGGAATGTATTGTTCCACGTTGGATCTCCCTGTGTTTAGATATGAGGTATCCTCCCAAAGGAGTGAGACAATTCAAGAAAGCTTAGAAGTGAAAAGATTGAGATATGAGAGCCTTAACCTAATCCCTGAGAGTGATTAACTGGGTGGTAACTGTAGGCAGGTAGGGTGTAACTGGAGGAGGTAGTCCCTGGGATTGTGCCTTTGGGGTATATATATTGTCCATGCTGAGGACACTCTCTTTATGCTTACTGGTGCCATGTCCTGACCTGCTTTCTTTTGCCATACCCTTCCACCATGATGTTCTGCCTCACCTTGGACCCAGAGCAAATGGAACCAGCTGTCTATGGACTGAAACCTCAGAAACCATGAGCCCCCAATACACTTTTATTTCTCTAAAATTGTTCTTGTCAGGTCTTTCAGTCACACCAGTGAAAAAGCTAACTAAAACACCCTGATACCAATTTTCAGACAAGTAAGACATGCCTCCCTATCACAAGTCATGGTGATACACTGACTGTCCTTCTCATTCCTCAGACGGGCTCATTACAACATTCCTGTCCCACCTCTTGTCTGTCTCTAAATTCTATCCTCTTCTCATTTACCCCTGACATATCACTTAAAGTTGCCAACATGTTCAAAGACAATTACCTGGTTTTTAAAAGTTTTTGTCCAGTGTGATCTAACTTCTCAGGAAAAGAAAACATATGGCTTCTCTTCGAGCTCTTCTGTATCAAATTAGCACTTTCACTGCTGTGTCTTAGAACATTGGTGAATATGTACACACATATATATCATATATATCTCAAAGCCAAAGAGACATGGTCTGTTGCTGTCTTTAGTACTCAAGGATGCCAGCCAGGGTTTCCTGCTAGCATGCTCATTGTATAAACATTACAACCAGATCTTCTTTGGAGATATAAACTGAGCCTCTGCATTAGCTGATGCAAATAAAATATCAAATATCCAAGTACAAATGACTGATTTCTGAAAAGAACAAACTACTTGATACTTATCAACCGCCATATCTTGCCTGTCCAGTACAGTAGCATGCACAACTTTTCAGCTTTACCTTCAAAATGTGATAAATCTTCCCTCTGGGGCAAAGAGTGCATGTCTGTATTTATCCAGAGAAAGAATTTAACTCTTGTCTACATGTTTAAAAGGGGTGGGGGGAGAGAAGGAGGCGGGAAAAGGTAACAGATTGTGAAGGATTGATTACTAAAGCAAAAAAATCAATCTTGAGACTTTGATGATTTAACCAGCCACAAAAGCATAGAAATGTATGAGAAAGCCCTGATTGATTTTTAACTCCGTAATCCTTCCCACCCCATCTATTATCCTGTATGGATCATATTAGCCGTCATTATGACTAAGACAAGATAGGACGTTGACATCCGCCTGACATGATATAACTGTAAATGGAATCAGCTTATACACAAAGGCTTTTACCTGGTTATTAATAGTGTTCTCAGTGGGTGATGGACTGGGCTGATATTAAAACCTCCGTTGGCTGTGTGGAGCCATTGCAATTTGATTTCAGTCCAAGAAGTAGCTCCTCAAGGTAGAGATTGCACAGTGCCCTGACAAACTGCTCAAGTATCATTCCTGGATACTCACCCTTTTAAGAGGCTCATAAAATACTGGGAGGTGGATGACATCTTGTTGGCACCAAGGGTTCCAAGCCACTACTGCTAAAGGCTGAAAGACACCAAGTATGTTCACAAATCCCTTGACGACATCCCTAATCTTAATCACCACCAGTGTGAATGCAAAGTAGAGGAAGATTTAATATGTACAGTTTCACAGGTGTCATGCATGGTGGTAAAACACAGACGAATACGTACCACGATTAAGGTCACTTGATGACTTATGCTTGATTCACTTACCTTCAATGAATCAGTGAAAAACATTTAGGTCAGGATTCAACCACTATTTTATTTGTAACCAAACCAAATAGGGTAAGAGGAAGAAAATTAGAAACAGAAATATTAGATAATTGAACAGAGATTTAAAAGCAGTCCCATTAGATAATTCAGGCTTTCCTTCTTTGGATCAACAAAGAACCTTCTTTTACTCAAGAAATATGTACTGAGCACTTACTATATACCAGGCATTTCTAGTGAGTGGAGGAAATGCATTGAAAAAGTAGATGAAATCCCTGTCCTCATGAGACAACCACTGTTGACCTTAGAACATTGTTGGGAGACACATACACAGATGCTCCTTAACTTTCTATAGGATTATGTCCCATTAAGCTCATCAAAAATTGAAAATATGAGTCCAAAATGAACCTACAGAATGTCATCGTTTAGCCCAATCTACCTTAAATGTGCTCAGAACACTGACGTTAGCCTATGGTAAGGGGAAATCATCAACCTTGAAGCCTCATTTATAATAAAGAGTTGACTGTATCATGTAGTTTATTGAATACTGTACCTAAAGGCAAAAACAGAATGGTTGTGTGGGTATACTTTCATACCATTATAAAGTTGAAAAACCCTAAGTCCAACTGTCATAAGTCAGGGACTATCTGTACACAATCAGGTTATCATGTGACCAAGTTCCTGTGAACTCAAAGAACCTAACAGTCTTCCCCAAACTACACTGGCCTCCTTCTCCCTTATGAAGCCAAACACAGCAGTCACAATCTGAATAACATCCTAAGAGACAGGTGGGCAGACAGAAAGGCAACACCTCATATTTAAAAGTATTAACAGTTTTCTTTTGAAAACTTGAGTATCTTTTCATTCATTTGTAATGAGGACAAATTTGAAAATCACTATTTTGAAAATCACTGCTCTGGAATCGGCTGTGAGAATTAAATGAGGTTTCAGGTAGACAGAAGGATGATAGATAGAACTTAGTGCCTGGCATAGAAGACTGCAATAATCACAACCAGTGAGGAAGAGGTTGCTAATGATGAGACATTCAGTCACCTGGCTGCACATCATCCTATCCACTCCCTCACTCTGAAATAGAGATGGATATGGGAAGGGTAGATTCCTGTACTATTTAAGAGATTTTTCAGATGCCACCATATTCCTACCAGTGAGCTACACTTCCTTGGACATGCAGTTGCTCCTCCCAGGACTAGCATTACTGCAGTGTTATGATTTATATTAGGTGTCCCCCAAAAGCTCATGTGTGAGACAACGCAAGAAGGTTTAGAGATGAAATGATTGGATTATGGGAGCCTCAAGCTAATCAGTGCTTTAATCCCCTGATAGGGATTAACTAGGCAGGTAGGGTGGGCTGGAGGAGGTAGGTCCTTGAGGGTATGCCTTTGGGGTTTATAATTTGTTCTTTCCCTCCTCTCCCTCTCCGCTTTCTGGTGCCCTGTTCCCAGTTGCTTTCCTCTACCTATCCTTCTGCCATGATGTTCTGCCTCACTGAAGGCCCAGAGGAATAAGTCACCCTTCTATGGACTACGACCTCTGAAACTGTGAGCCCCCAAATAAACTTTTCCTCATCTAATTGTTCACGTCAGGTCTTTCGTTCACAGCAGTGGAAAAGCTGACTAAAACACACAGCTACTACTAAGCCAGGCACCCCTGTCTTCTATACCCTCTGACAATCAGATTCAGGACCATTGATGTTGTTCTCAGGAGGAATCCAGGAAGTTCTAGAGACCCTGAATCAGGTGAGCCCACTCACAGATTCCGGAGTTCAGAGCAAAAATGGTCCATCTGGAAGCAGCCCCAGTTCATCCTGCAGTGAAGCATATCACTCATCCATGGGTGCTCTAGTTACCAGCAATTTTCAGACCACCCACAGCGTAAGAATGGCAGGGGAAATGTCCAGATATTAAAGTTTCCCAAAGATATGCTGTGTCTCATTTACAGTACAACTATTATTGATTGCACAAATGATCTCTATCATTATCTATAAGCATCAACCACGACTCTATAATTTAATAGTTGAGATAAGGAGACCCCTATTTTCTTGGGATAGTCACATACAGATTTGATGGTTAGAGGAACAGTGTTCATGTATCACCGTTCCAATAGACTGCAATAGAGAGCCATGATTACCTGTGCAATATTATAATCTCCTTCAGCCCAAAGTCTAGATCTTCCTGGAAAAATGGTTAATCTCCATCTAAATTTGATCCCATTACGTTACATGCTTTCAAAGAAATACATGTTTTCTTTCATCTCTTTCATTGCAGTCATATATATGGGTGATCACTTCTGTGTACCCCCAAACTAAAAACCCCTGAAGCATCTTTGTCCTTGCTATATAAGAGTATAGAGAGGACTAGGCCCATAAGAGAAACTCAAAGAATACCTGTGGAGTGAAAGAATGAATAAATGAAGAGATTTTGATTCACCAGAACCAAGAGATCAACTATATATTTGCTTGTTTTCAGGGGGCCACCTTCATATGTCACTAAAAACAGGTCCTTATTATCTCTCCTTCAGACCTTCTGCTGTGTAAACACCATTAATGCAGACACCGACATGCAGATTAATGAAGGGAAGCAATTTATTGAACTGATATTTGGTGTAGATGTCATTAGCAGCGCTCCTTTGGAGCAACTGCATCAGATTAGAAACTGTCTCCCCCCCGAGAGCATGAGAAAAATCATTTAGCTGCTTTTCTGCAGCTGTTTATGTGACACCAATCCACTATGAATTGCTGAATTGACTTGAGACAACTGTGAAACTTCTATGATTGCTCCTCATTGATGCTGTTTCTCTCTTCTGAGAAACAAGTCCTATAATAAATCATGCTGTTATGGTTTCAGTTTTTCTTGTTCTTTTCTCCCCTTCTTCCATCTACATTAAAGATACTAAAAAAGTTCCAATCATTAGATGAGGTCAATAGAGCTCTGATAACTTTATCAACAAGGTGACATCTAAAGGATGATCTTAGAAATTAGGAATAAGGGTCTGATAGGTTTGGGTGGTTTTCCACATCCATCAGGAAACTATAGACTTTCAAAGATTCTTGGAATTGGAAAAGTCAAATATATTCATTAGGTAATGAGGCAAGATTTGGGAAAGACCATATGTATCCATTACCTTCCTGGGCCCCACTGATAAATGGGGCTTATAATGGATGGCCCAGTCCCCTCAAATGCCAGTCTCATTTCTCCGAGTTATTGCTAAGATACTTATAGACCCAATATCCTCCCAGTCCTCTTGTATTCTGAAATTCATTCCTCTATTTCCTTAATGATCAGCCATTTCATTTCCATACAATAGCCCTGCTGAGCAGTTTCTAGACCCTACTAACCACACTGTAGATGACCTTTTTCTGCTAACCCTTCCCACTGTTAGGAATCTCTGAATATTGTGCATTAACTCACCTTTTAAACCCTTTGACTTGTTAGTCCTAGTTACGTGCTTTAGAGTTACACAAAGTCGATCAATCATTCTTTCCCAGGTACCTCCATCTAGGGTTGGATGTCCTTATATTTCCGCAATAAAATTTACAATTTCCAGGACTTCTCTTCTTATGAATTACTGCCCACTTGAAGAATGTCTTAATATTCAATGAAATCATTTGTTTCTGGAATTGAGAGTTCTTCCCATGATACTACATGCATTATCATAAAAATTCAAAGTCAAAGCATGCTCAAAGATGTAAGTAGATGATATTTTTCAGTCATCAGTCATGAGAAGCAGACTGGCTCACATTTCTCTGGTGTAGAAACTCCATAATCCCACCATCATTGCAGCCTCCCACTTCTGAGATCACTTTGGATTTCTTGGCCATTGGCTACTTGGCAATTGAGTCTTCTGAAATAAAAATAATAATAATTAAGTAAGCATTTTAAGCTCTCTACTCTAGCTGATCTTCAAAGACCCTGCTTTCCATCTGAATCTAGTCTTCTGCTTTAGCACATATTTATTCCTGGAGTTCAAGAATTAATACTAGCAAAATTTGGCAAGTAGGAAATAAAGGATGTCCTTGAAACTAAAGCTTCCACCTGGAAATGAATAATATGGTTACAAGTACACACTGAATAAAAATATGATTGAAAATATTACTTTTTTCCAAAAGTCATAAAGCAAGATTAATGGTCAATTTAAAACTAAAATCAACCCCCGAATGAAATTTCCTCCCCTAAACACCACCAGCACAATATTAACAGACCACTTCCCTCCACCCTGCTATTTTTTACTATTAGTAGCTTCCAGGTTTCCAGTCGGAAGCAGGAAATACTAAAAACCTTCCAGGAAGTCTGCACTGGTGAGATTTCTCCCAGGCTTGGCAGCACCAAGAAGTGAACAAAGTAATCACATCATTTTTTGTTTGTCATGGGTCGTTTATCCTGACCAAATCTGACATGGGCTCTCTTTGACCACAGAGACTGCTGAGTCCATGCAAGTGACACAGGCTTCACAAGGGGGATGCCAAATGAAGCACCACACAGAAAATGTTGGAGAAGTATGTGCTTTCCAACCACACCCAAAAGGATCTTAGTAAAAATGCCTCACGGGAACTATCTGCTTAAGATATATCCAGGACAGAAGGGTATGAAGATATGAGCTACAAAGAGAGGCAATAGCCAAAAACAACTATCTTATTGATAAGATCTATCAATAAGATCTTATTGAGATCTTATTGTGTCCATCTCTTCCTCTGTAGTTCTTAAATCTCCAGTTAAAATTTTGAGGATTATGAATGAATATGACAAAATTTGTAGAGTCTTTGTTTTGTTGATTTGATTATCTTCAGCTATCCTTTGCTTAACACCACCTTCTTGGTTTTGTGGTTCTATTTGCCCACAATAAGTTTTTTTAAATATATTTTTTAGATGTTGATGGACCTTTATTTTATTCATTATTTTTATGTGGGGCTGAGAATCAAACCCAGTGCCTCATGCATCCTAGGCAAGCACTCTATCACTGAGCCACAACCCCAGTCCCACAATAAATATTTTAATTAAAAATGATTTGACTTGAACATTGGCATCACTTAGTGAAAATACAAAGGTAAAATTAACTTTTACCAAGGAACACTTTTTTACTATTGGTGAGATTGGAAATTAGCAAGCCACTATGGAAATCAGGATGGAGGTTCTTAAAAGACTAGTAATGGAACCACCTTATAACCCAGGTATATCACTCCTAAGTATTTATCCTAAAAGAATTAAAGTCATCATACTATAGTGATACATTCATACATACATAGAAGTATAATTTACAATAGCAACACTATAAACCAATCTAGGTGTCTGTCAATGGATTAAGGAAATTATGTCATATGTGGGAAAATGGACAGAACTTGAAAACACTATGTTAAGCGAAATAAGCCAAACTCAGAAAGTCAAGGATCAGATATTTTCTCTAATATGCGGAAGCTAAGCAGGAAAAAGGAAAAGAAAGTTGGGGGAATAGATCATAAAAATCAAAGGGAAATCAGTAGAATCAAGGAAAGGGACGAGAGAAAGGGTGAGGGGAGGGAAAGAGTAAATACTGAGGAATGATATTGGTCAAATTGTGTTGTTACATTGTGTGTGTGTGTGTGTGTGTGTGTGTGTGTGTGTGTGTGTGTGTGTGTGAATATGTAGCAATAAATCCCACCATTATGTGAGCTTGATCTGCATATTCTCTTGTCATCAAGGCTGAGGCTCCACTTCCTTAAGGTTTTTCTCTGACTCTCTGTACCAACTATATTGCACCAATAAAAAAATGTGGAAGTGGGTGTCTTTGAAAGGACCAGGAAAGAGACAGAGGTGTTGCAAGTATCTTGGAGCAGCAAAGTCAGACTCGGAGAGAAGACTGACATGAGCAGGGGGACCTGGTCTCATAGATGCTGTGTTCTGAAAATTGAAAGGACATCAGGCCTCCTTCAGTGACAGACAGGAAGAAAGGAAAGAGGAGATGGAAGAAAGCAGGAAAAGTGCAAGGGGAAAAAGGAAGAAAGAAAAGTGCTGGAGCCCCTCCAAGATGAACTAAGCAACCTGGAAGGAGGCAGAAGGTTAGAAAGAGGGCAATGGGATCAGAGGGAGGAGAATTGGAAGAGTCCAGAAAGGAGAAAATTCCCAAGTCCTCTAAGATGAGGTCAGCCAGGAGAGAAATGCTTACTGACGATGCCTGGGTTCTTTGTATGCAATGCAAACAAGATTATTTTCCCTCTAACAATATCCATGCATGGCAGAGCCCAGATATTATAGACATAAAGAAAAAATCCATTTTTTGGTTCAACAAATATATTGAGCATCTATCATATATGTGCCAGATACTGTTTAAGTGTTGGTATAACTGTAAACAAATTAGGAAAAACAAACAAACAAAAAACCCTTCTCTTCTGGAGCTTATATTCTAGTGGAGGGAAAAGATAAGCTAAAAAACAAAATATAAAAAGACGTTTTGTTTAAGGAATCTAGAAAAAGCACATATCCTGATAATGTAGTAGAACACTAGGCCTTGGGTAGGAGGAAGAAGTCTAAATGGTGTTAAGTGAATATATTTCTCTTTGAATAAATGGATGGATAAATAGGGAGGAGGGTGTTTCCCATCAGAACTACCATAGCAGATGCTTTTCTTTTGTACAAGTGACTCCTCCTCAGCTCTGCCCCCATGCTTTTGCCCAAGCTGATCTGAATGGTTCACCCATACCCCACCCACTTCCTGAAAAAAAAAAAAAAAGCAAAACTCTTCTTCTCCTACCCCTACTTTAAGTGTTACTCCCTCCCTGAAGTCTTTTCTCAATAAATATAATGCCCCACATTCACCTAACACCCCCAACTTGCAAATGTCTCCCATATATTAGCCTTAACAATGATTCTGAGAGAGGAACATTATCATCACTTTTTCACACTAGTAGAAATTAAGATATGAGGAATGTGAATTGTTCGAGACCGAGTGACTACCACTGAGACCCAGGTGTTCTGAACCTAAGTCTATGCTGTAGACCTGAGCAAGTGTGGGAGTCATAGAAGGGGCAGATGTCTCACTCAGCAGGATGATGAGGACGGGTTGATTAACTTGTCTGAGCCTTAGTGTTCTCATTTACAAAATAGGATAAGTAGATAAATAGGGCAGGTTTGTGAGCACATACTGTGAGGCCCCATCGCAGTACGTAAAACCTGGTGGACACTAGACCTTCTGCCTTTGCCCCCCACCACCCTCCATGTTCCCACCATCACCATAACTATATGGGCTATCTTCTTCCACACTTACATAGGAAAACATGATGTGTACTACACAACTTGGTACTCATTAAAATATTAACTGGGATTCCTTATGTCATAAGGTATTAAAACTTAGGTAAAATAAAGGGCACTTAATAGCTGTAATAACTGAAAACAGCAGGGATTGGCAGAGCTTCCTCCATGTAAGCTTGATCTGCATAGTCTCTTGTTATCAAGGCTTAGGCTCCAACTTCCTTAAGGTTTTTCTCTGACTCTGCATTTGTCCATGAACTGGCCAAATTCTAAAGCTGGCTTCCATCATAATAACAAAACCTACATCATGCGCAACCATAGAAACGAAAAGATGTACCTCATTTGTGTACAATGTGTACAATGAATCAAAATGCAGTCTGTAAAAATATTTTTAAAATTTAAAAAAAATTTACCCCAGCAGTTCCAGTCTTTTTATCAGCACTCTACACTGACCAGAAGAAGAGAAGAGAAGATCTGGCCTCAGGTTTCTCAGAAAACATCCTGCAAGTCCTAGGTCATGTCTCACCCACCTTATCACCAATCACTGTGACCAGGGGATGAACCAAGCTCAGATTCTCTGTCTAGGTCGTGCCTTCAACTGCTACACTAACCTTAGTTATAATCCAGACATGGAGTCATTGCCCAGAACTTGCATATTGATGGAAACCAGAGCTGTAGAGTCTACATCCATTTTTTTTAAATTGGTATAAAAATTTTAAATAGTGGTTTTCATTTTAGCACATTTGTACATGCATACAACATAATTTGATCAGTTTCACTCCCTAATACCTCCCTTTACCCTTCCTTCCTCCCTTCCCCTGATCTTCTCCTATTCTAATAGTCTCTCTTATGCTTTCATGGCATCCTTTCATTTCACCCTCCAGCATATACATATGAGAGAAAACCTGTCTTTCTGAATCTGACTTATTTCACTTAACATAATACTCTCTAGTGTCATTCATTTTCCTGAAGATGACACAATTTCATACCATCCCAAAGATTCCCAATCCCATCTGATTGGGAAGCTAAGCAGGGTAGGGCCTGGTTACTTGATGTGACATTGCACCTGCTTTAATCAATTTGATGACAGTCTTCCACTGGGCCCAGGCACCTCTCCCAGCACAGACAGCGAGCAATGCTGAGAGTGGAGAAAGCCTATTCCTTCACAAGACCTCGCTCTTCTAAGGGCATCTGTGGTCCAGTCATCCTCAGGTGATTTATTTTAAGTTTTATACTTCTTCCACTATAAAGATAACCCCTCTCACAGGAAGCCGGAAGACAAAATTGCAAGGGATTGAATTTGCCCCTAAATTGATTTTATACCCTTTGAAAACTTTGCACTGTAGTGTGTGTGTGTGTGTGTGTGTGTGTGTGTGTGTAAAACTTTTGATTAAATAAGGCACTTAAGGATAATTTCATAGAGTTATCTCACCCATTTGGCTCTCCAAACAAATAAAATCCTTCATCATGACAATGACCTTCAACAAGGGTTAAGCATGCAAACTTGAAAAAGTTTATTCATAGCTGCTTTTATCTTCAAGTCTTTGAAGTAGAAGGTAAAAAAAAAAAAATCAAATATTTCATTTTTGACATCTTTAGGGAAGGTATATGTAAATAGGAAACACAAAGCCACTGAGCATAAACAGAAAACAAATGGCTACATATAATTACAATTGCAGAAAAAGATAGGCAGTAAAATAGGTTACAGATATTATCCTTTGAAGCTACTTTCTGTCAATTAGGCCTAGATGGATTGTCTAGCTTCTTATTTCTCTGATCCAGAGGTAAAATTTGCCATTCTCTGACTTCTTGTCACCATCTCAAATATCAGGCTAAGCACTGTGTATTCCTCTGGGGTATTCACAACCTTCAGAGAGTTGTTGATAGTGATCACATTTCTTCTGAAGTCTTTGTTGATCCAAGAATACATATTTTGTTGTGTAAGTCTTCATAAATCAGTCTTTCCGCCCGTTTATCATCCTTGTTGCTTTTCTCTGAACACTCTCCAGTATGTCTGTGACTTGCTAATAATGAGGTTCCCAGACCGCAGTGCATCATTCCAAGCTCAGTCTTTCTCTTTGTGCAGGGATGGACTTTGCCTTTTTGGCTCCCTGACCCACTGTTTCCAGTAATAAAGTTCATATGCTGCTAGACCATACATGAACCCATGATTCATTTCTGTCCATGACAATGCCTAGGGGAACCCAAGCACTTCCCTAAACACGTCAGTGCCTGACAAGTCATAGGTGCTCAAAAAAAAGTGCCTCGAATAAATGAACAGATTAAAGCATGGACTCCCAGTTATGTCTTTACTATACCACAACATTTATAGCAAAAAGAACAAAAGAGGGCATGTACATGTTTATGTTAAGGGTGGGGACATGGGATCAGAGCAGACACATGAGAAATCATTTATGGCTTATTTGGCCTGAATCCTACCACTTTGATTTGATTGGTACATAGTTCAACTCTCACTTAGCACGAGGCAAAATGAAGTTCAGAAAACTAAGCTATTTCACCAAAATGGCTCAACCATTGATTTATCTCTGAACATACCTGTAATCTAGAATTCAGTGTCTAGTGTAACCTCTGGAATAAGCCAATCTAAAAAGGCCAATAGCAAAGTCCGTGTAGAACCTAGGAACCAGTCCCTACATCTTCAGCTAAAAGACTCGAGGCATGGATTTCTGTCCTGGCCAGATGGCTTCTGGTCAATACAGCAGAACACAGTGTGACAAGATGATGAAATGCCTAGTGAAACAAATCCCCCAAATTACTCCTCTTTAAGAAAATAATAAAAACAAAAAAACAAGACCAAATGTCCTTCTCTATAGGTTAATTCACCCTCCCTACCCCCATTATCTGTACATTCCTCTGTCTTTACGCCATAATTGCAAACCAAATTATTAACATTTTTTTAAGAAGTAAATTCTTCAGATAATTCTACATGCCATTCAAAAGACAACACAATTTTATGGAAATGATGCTGGATAACAAGTTGAGAAGATTTGGTGGATATGTGGTTTACTAGTTCCTTAGCAAGGACTATAAAAGAATGGTGTTTGAAAGCCCATTGGGATATATAAAGCATTCTACAGTACTTGTGAAATGTTGGTTGAATTCAATGGACTGACCTTGGGTAAACCTCTCCATATTTCCAAACTTCAGTTTCTACGTCCATAAAACAGAAACTAATAATAACTTCCTTGTTTCATAAGGCTATTGTGGGACTCCCAACAGGACAATTCATACGAAATCATTTTTTAAACAATATAGCATCATACAAAAGTAAGTTATGGAGAAAGAGAGAGAGACTGTGATGATTGAGCCAATTATGGAGGCATTGCACCAACCAGCCAGTTGAAAAGGCAATAGCACTTTTTGCTATTTGTACAGATATTTGGGCACATCTTAACTATGAACCTCAAAGCAGTCACTGGCAAACTTTCAGACATCAAAGCGCTGCTTGCTGGAGCATCACAAGTATTCTCTAGGTCTCCTGGACCCCAAGGAAGGCAAAGAAAGTTCGGTGTAGAGCCTCAATTCTCTTGCTGCTCTAAAAGGAAACCCCTGTGCAGATCTCAAATACTTAACTATGGGCTGGGGGTGGAGCTCAGTCATAGATCACTTGCTTAGTGTGCATGAGATTGTGGGCTCAATACCCTGCACTGCAAAAATAAATAATTAAAAAATTAAAAAAGCAAAGAAAGAAAGTAAAACCAAATATTTAGTTACAATATGAGCTGAATGAATCTACATAAGAGTTAAATCTTTGTTTTTTCACTAGGGAATAAGCCCTTTAGATCTTATACTTTAACCTCGGTTCCACAGCAATCAAACTAAGGCAGAAATTCGCACTTGCAAATATTTTTGAAAGATCTGACTAAGCCATTTTTAGATGTTTTCCAGTCTTCATGTGCCTTTCCCTCCCACAGAGCACAATTAAAAAGGCACCTTTAAAAGGCTATTAAAAAACATTGATTGGCTTAACTGTGCTAATGTCATGGCTTTAAAATAAAATTCTATTAAGTCTTTAAAATATTGCAGACAAGTACTTTGCAGCAGAAACTCAGGACAACCATCCTGAGGTTTGTTTTTCACAGATACTTAGTGAGTTACTTTAGTTCTTCTTTATCATTTTTTGTCTGAATATTTTTTTTTAAGTTTCTGAGAATTCTCATGCAATAATTATCTTTACTTTTAAAATTTTAAATTTTTAAATTTTATTTATTTATTTATTTGGGGGATTGCAGGGATGCTTTGATCACTAAGCTACATCCCCAGTTCTTATTATTTTTAATTTTGAGACAGGGTCTAAGTTGCTGAGGTTGGCCTCAAATTTGAAATCCTCCTGTCTGAGCCTCCTAAGTCACTGAGTTTATGGGTATGTGCCACCGCATCTAGCTCAGTAACTGCCTTTACACATACTAGAAACAGTCCTTTGCACACACTGCTTCCCCAAGTCATCTTAATGAATTCATAAAGATAGACATGTTCATGCTCCCTTGTGCTTTGCTGCTATTAATCCACAGGGAACAATGGAGTTCTCTCCTTATATTTGAATATTAATGTCCCAGAGAACATTTCCCTCAAAAAAATCATCCCAGGCATTATTTTTGATTCTGGTTAAGCACATGTGATCTTCTTCCTGTTTATGTACTGAATCATATTTTTGTCCTAGAGAAACTCAAGGGCTCAACACAAACATGCAACACTTTGTGAAAAAAAATTCTTGCTATTTCCATGCCTTTGACTGGCATGCTCCTTCTCATCTCCATAAGGTGCAAGGCAAATTCAAGAAAGGAAGGCTCTAGTGGGGTTGGGTGCATGACTATAATCCCAGTGACTAGGGAGGCTGAAGCAGGAGGATCACAAATTCAAGGTCAGCCTTATCAACTTAGTGAAGCCCTAAGCAATTTATTGAGACCCTGTCTCAAAATAAAGTTTAAAAAAAAAAAAAAAAAAAAAGGGATGGGGATGTTGCTCAGTGGGTAAGACCCCTGGGTTCAATCCTTGGTACAAAATAAATAAATAAATAAATAAAGACAGTTTCGTATCTCATAAACAGGTCTCATTTAGAGTTGTAGTTAACTGGACATCATAGTTTGAGTTGACCCACACTAGGTTGGGACCAGGTATCCTGATAACATTTTAACAAATTTCACCTAGCTAGAAAGCAGAGGAAGAAGATCAAGTGGGATAACACATGAGCACATTTGTAAACTGCACTTTTTTTTAAGAATGTTAATTGGGTACTTGTTATTTTTTGTTGATCTGATGAAGATGATGGTGGTGGTGGTGGTGGTGGTGACAGGGGAGGTGTTAATTATTGGTTTTTGTTGTTGTTAAAGTAGGATTTGCTCAGGAACCAGCAAACTCCCTGTAGACTATGTAAACTGTGAAGGACATCAAGCCTTCTTGAGTTATGTGTCTCAATTATGTGGAACCTGATAGAAGGCAGTTTTATAAGTTACTATCCTGATTTGGCTAAAAGAATTGATAATGAATGAGTTATGATGTTTGGCAATTTTCCCACAACTTAAAAAGTCTGGGCGGCTGGGGAGATAGCTCAGCTGGTAGAGTGCTTGCCTCACAAGCACAAGGCCCTGGGTTCGATCCCCAGCACCACAAAAAAAAAAAAAAAAAAAGTCTGGGATTCACATCCTTGGGTAAAGTACTTTCAGGCCATAACTAATCCTGAAGAAAATTTCAAAGTTAATGGAGGCCCTCCTCATTCCCCCATCCAGGGTTACCTTTCCTGAGTGTCTGCCTTCCCCTCCTCCATCTCAGTTGCCACCATACCTTTCCACCCTCTTAAGTCCAAATGGATTAGTCAGATATGATCAATTTGTGGAACACTTGTAAGTATTTTTTGATTCACTCTATCCTCAGTTCTCCCCTGAACTAAGGTAACTTCAGTAAATAATGGAGCTCATTGTGGGGACTAAGTATTGTTTCCCTTTGTAGCACAAAAGAAAATATTCATTGGTATTCTACAAGTAATAGGTTTGGATGGGTTTGTTCACAATTTTTCCAAATGTTGAGTGGACCAACATGGGAGGAAGAGCCTGGGGTAGGTCAAGCAGCATGTCAAGGCAAGATGGAGAACCCAGAAATCAAGGTCTTCTGCCAAGAACAGTGACAGCTGTGGGTGAGGGGAGAATTCCAGCCAGCTCGAGTCACTGTCACAGCTCTTCGGGACCATCTGAATTCCTCGAATTCATTTCTCTGTGCTCTGGGCTCTTCTTCCTTGGCTCTTTCCCTCCAGCCTTCCTCTCATCCTTCAACACCACACTCTGGGGTCATCTCAGGAATAGCACCTGCCATGGCACCATTCCCGCTTCCCCGAGACACTTAGGAGCCCTGCACTTGTGATAACTGGTTCATATCCCAATCATAGCCACACACGGCTCACCAGTTCATTAACATAAACTATAGAGCAATCATTATTGGAGACCCTGGGATAAAGTACTCATGAGATATTGGTTAAATTTTTTGAACCAATCTTCAGTAAACCTCCCCATATGTCCACACTAAGGCCCATGTATGCCAATAATTTATCACCTTTCAGATATTCTTTAAATATTGGTTTATCATTTATTCAGTAGAGTCAAGAAAACTACAATTAATAGAACTGATAATTTTCTTTATGTTTAAAATAAGAAATGTGCTTGGACTGTAACATGATATTTAGACTTATTTGGAACTGTCTTTAAATCTACTCTTATATTATCTTGAATAACTAGATACTATTGCTGCATTACTTTTCTACTGCTGCCATGACAAGTTACCACAAACTTAGTGGCACTAAAAATATGAATTTATTCCCTTAAAGTGCTATAGTTCAAAATCCAACAGAATAATAGATGTTGGTGTGGATGTGGGGAAAAAGGCACACTTTTACATTGCTGGTGGAGTTGCAAATTGGTGCAGCCACTCTGGAAAGTATGGAGAATCCTCAGGAAACTTGGAATGGACCCACATTTTGACCCAGTTATCCCACTCCTTGGTTTATACCCAAAGGACATAAAATCAGCAAACTATAGTAACACAGCCACATCAATGTTTATAGCAGCTCAGTTCACAATAGCTAGATTGTGGAACCAACCTAGATGCCCTTCAACAGATGAATGGATAAAAAAACTAACTCTGGTATAAATACACAATGGAATACTATTCAGCCATAAAGAAGAATAATATTATGGCATTTGCAAATAAATGGATGGAATTGGAGAATATCATGCTAAGTGAAATAAGACAAGCCCAAAAAACCAAAGGCTGAATGTTTTCCCTGATAAGTGGAGAATGATATATAATGGGGGTGGGGGTGGGGAATGAGAGAATAATGGGGGAACTTTAGAATATGTAGAAGGAAATGAGAGGGAGCAGGGTATGAAAAAAGGTAGAATGAGACAGATATCATTACCCTATGTACATGTATGATTACACGAATGGTATGAATCTACATCGTGTACAACCATAAAAACAAAACGATGTACCTCATTTGTGTACAAGGAATCAAAATGCAGTCTGTAAAAAATTAAAAGCTAAATAAATAAAATAAAATAAAAAGAAATATCACTAGGCTAAGATTAAGGTATTGAGGAAACTTCTTTCTTGTAAACTCAAGGGGAGACTCTATTTCCTTGCCTTTTCCATCTTCTAGAGGCCACTTACATGCCTTGGTTTGTGGCCCCATATCTCCATCCTGAAAACCTGCTACCAGTGAGCTGAGTATTTCTTGAAATGCCATTTCTCTAAGTGTCTTCAACAGGGAACGGCTCTCCATAATCAGGGATGCAAGTGATTATATTGGGCCCCGTTGAGTCATCTAGGAAATCTCCCTCATCAGAAGATCTCAGCCTTACTCACAACTGCAAAATCCCTTCTTCTATGTAAGCAAAATATTCAAGATTCCAGAAATTGGGTATAGATATCTTTGAGGCCCTTATTCTGCCTACTACAACTGGCTGTCCCCACTGGCTTGGAACAGAGATAACTGACATGAATAAAATTACCAAGGAGTCATGATAGGAATGAGAGCTATTTTAATAACCCTCAATAGCTTGGTGTCTTCCTGGTCCTGCGCTACACTAATCTACCCCTTACGCTATTGCCAGATGACCCTTCTAATGCACAGCTTCCCTTTTGCTATTTCCTGTTTAAATTTCTCCAGTGACCTATGTTACTTTCCAAAGTAAGTATAAAATATTTTCTGAAATGTAATGGCAGTAAGACAGTGATCTAGGTATCTCTCGTGAATTATCACACTGAATCTTTACAACAGCACAAAGAGGTTGCTGTTTTTACTATACCCAGTTCATAGAAGAGCTTACAGAAGATAAAAATAGGTTCAGAAAGGTTGAGTAAATTGCTCCATCCCAATAGATGCCTTATACTCTAATTCAAATGTTGACAAAGTTTGACCCACAGGCTAAATCATGTTCAGTGTCTGCTTTTGTGTAACAAACAAGCTGAAAATGGTTTTTATGGATGAATTTTGCAATTTATTTGATGACAGGGAACGATAACTTTGAACTTCGGTTAAATGAAATGTTATTTCCTTCTAAATAGAAATTCTATTCTTCTCAGTGGACCTGTAGTACAAGAAAAAAGTACTCAAACATTATTATTATTTGTGTTTCAGCAATAAAAATATTTGTGAAATTTGCTTTCTCTTTTATTATATAAGCACCTATATAAAATCTCTAATTTTACCTCTTGATCTAGAAAACCTAAGATTTTTATTATCTGGTTCTTTGCAGAAAAAGTTTGTCATTCCCCACTGCAGTCAATTATTTCTCAAATTTGAGTGAAACAGGGAATCTTTCTAAAGGAAGTCTTTTCTTTTAGCTTCCCAGTGTTGAATTATATCATATCATTACAATGTCGTTAAATATGATCAAATATAAACTTGTAAAAGAAAGGTTTTCTTGTAATTATAGCTCTTAAACAACTATAAATCAAAAGTTATTTATAAATTAAATACAAATAAGCTTATAAAACTCATAAAATGTAAGTGACATCAATTTGGTGTATTCAATTGCAGTGTTCAAATTCAACACATAGCACTGTAAATATAATAAACACTACTCAGTGAAGATTATATAGATGCCCAAATATACTAATGTTCATTGTGGTTATTACTGAAGTAAAACTAAAAGAATACATAAAACTCACAGCTGCCTAAAATCACCTTGGTAGACCCATAGAAGTTCACAGACTCCCTAATTTGATTTTTTTCTTTTTATGTGAAGTGGGGGTTTGAACCCAGAGATGCTAGACAACTGCTCTACCAATCAGCTACACCCCATCTAAGACCCCTAATTTGAGAAACTCTTCTTTAACCAACATAAACCAGGGTTCCTCTGAATAGGTTGTGGTTCACGTCTTTGTTCCTCTGCTCCCATTATCCCCTCCTCCCAACTCTAACCATCAGCAAAACTTCTAAATCCCTTTCCCCATTTCTTCATTGGTGATTCCCAAGCCAAAGAGTATGTTAGACATTGGAGAAGCCAAACAACTCAGGGTGACGAACAGGAACAAAAAAAAAAAAAAAAAAAAACTTTTGCCCTACAGAAAGCTGTGTTGCATTATGACAAACATATTCGATAAAAGCCTTCTTGGGAAGTGATCAAGGGGGCAAGTCCTCAAGACTGGAGTGTGTGCCTTGGAGCTCTAGTCACGTTGGTGCTGGCAGCCAAAAGCAAGAGTAGAATTGTCTAGAGGGTTCTCAAGGCTATCCTACATTCCCATGTAAGCCTTAAAATAATCTCTCATCTGACAATATTGGGGATGCATCTCTTCCTTAGAACTTAAAAAGTTCAACTTATAGCAAGTGCTCTCCCTTCTTGGCCCTGCCTAGTTCTTTCTGGAAAATTCTCCAGAATCTCTTCATGCTCTGTTCCTTCTTTTATCCTAATCTCTGTAACATTCACAGAGATTATTAATGGCAATTGCTACTGAGAACAAGGGAGCCTGGGGAAACGGAAAAGGGCTCTCACAAGAACTTTCTGGGTAACTTTAGGCACTCATTGGGTAGATATTTTTGTTTCAGTTTTCACATAAAGAACATAATTTCTATAAAGTCAGTGTTCTGAAAGATATATATATAGTATTACTCATCCACAAATATGGAGTTGGCCCAAGTTAGAGTAAATGTAAATGAGGTTCATAACTGGATAGGCAACTAATCCTCAGTTATAACAATACCTACCAGATATTACTTTTGTGTAACAGAAAACAAATAAATGTAAACCATAAAATAGAATTATCAAGGGTGAATAAAATAAACAATTGCCCCAGAATAAAGTAAGGCAAAGGTAAGAAAATGCTACTTTTATGTATTTGGTATTAACATAGAATAGATTCTCTCATTCAATAGCATTTTTTGAGTACTCAATAAATAATCTATTATGAGTTACAGGAAACACAATATTTGGTTCCAGATCTCACAAAGCTAAGAAAAACAGATATAAAAAGAAGTAGTACCTATTAGCTGAAGGGTTGTGTACTTCTACACATACTCTATTATTAATTTCTCCAAGCGTTCAAGATACATACTATTACTCATTTTATATCAGAAGAAACAGAAGCTTAGAGATAAAGTAACTTTCCCCAAATCCCACATCTTGCAAGCATGGGTCCTATAGATTCAAAACCCTTGATTCCATCATAAGAATAAGTTCTCTCCCAAGGAACATGACAACCATGGGAATAATTACAGCTTTTAAATATTCATAAGGGGACAAACACATGATGCTGAAGATATTCAAACAAGAGAGAACATGGACTGCTTCTCTAAGTCCATAGAAATTAACAGGAAAGAACAAAGAAAGAAGTCACTAGATGCTTAAGATCAGCAACAAAATGTATATGAAAAAGAGGGTCACATAATCCCAGTGACTTAAGAAACTGAAGCAGGAGGTTTGAAAGTTCCAGATCAACCTGGGCAACTTAACAAGACCCTGTATTAAAATAAAAAAATAAAAGATTTTGGTATATAGCTCAGTGGTAGAGCACCAATGGGTTCAACCCCTAGTACCAGCTAAATAAATAAATAAGAGAGTTATAAAATGTTATCATGAACATAAATGTTATAATGCAAGAAAGGCTCATGTTGTGTGGTTTAGATTCCTCCTATATTCACTTAGTTATAGTGCACTCTTTTTGTTGGGGGTAGCCTAGGAATTGAATCCAGAGCTTCACTAAGCAAGTGCTCTACCACTGAGCTACACCCCAAGTCCGTACAGTGCACTCTTTTTAAACCACCCAATGGTGTGTGTCTATATATATGCATTTTATATATTTTTCTTTTAATATTAACATTCATTTTAAAGACATCTTTGTTCTGAGTCACTGAATCTTTGTTATGTCTACTTCAACATCCTTTTTAAAATTAAAGCTTTGCTCCACATACAATACATGTACTCTATCCATCCCAGCATCTCCTAGGAGCTCTCTCTGGTGAGCTTGCATGTGCCAGTCTGGCATGATGTATCAGTTATTTGTGGCCTAGTGCAGAAAAAGAGCACTAATGAGATCTTATATTTCAAGCAGGAGACTTCTGGATTCCTAAGCTCAATATAGAATTTTCAATACCGAGATGGCATTAATTAGTATTTCACCTATGACCTGAGAAGTTGAGTATTCTATGGATATAATTTATCACAGCAGAAAGCTAAGGGCATTTCTTTTGAAATAAGACCATGTTCTCTGTGTGTAAGAATGAGAAACTGTTCACCTTCCTGTCCTACCCACTATTATGACACAACCAGAAACAACATCCAACTATTAAAATGAATGTGTGCCTCTCTGCACCTGCTCCATAGTCTGGCACAAAAGAAAACTGGGTATACAAGTGGCTCCTCCCACCCTACCTCCCAAAGTCAATGGAAGGATCTTTTGTTGGTCATTCTGGTCAACCTTCATGGTCTAGAAAGTAATGATGAGAGAGAGGAATGGAGCAAAATCTTTTTCATATCACAAACTGATCCTGGAGACTGAGCAGCAATAAAAACACCACCACTGGGAAATAATGGGGCAGAAGCATGAAGATATTCACCATGAAGTAATTGGGGAGAACTGGGCTAAGGTGAATTTGGGACATTTTGTCACCTATATATACTATTTTGCTGCAAGGATACCTGAGAAAAGAATAAAGCAAAGGAGACACTGGCCACTTGTTCACTTCAATACAGTAAACAGGGCTTACCCTAGGATCTTAATTTCTGCTCCTACATGACAAGCACGCCGTGAATGTTTGCTAAATGAGTGACAGATGTCATGGGGAAGTACCTTCTTTGAGTCAGGAGGTCACCCCTCATTCTTCCATATTTGTATTGCCCTCTAGCTTGAAAGCACCTGCAGGTACATTATTCCATATTTGCTCAATAATTCTATGGTAAAACAGAGAAGAAATATGACCCCAGTTTATGAATGAGATAATTATGTTTCAAAAAGAGGGAATGACTCAATTAAGGTCACACAAGTATCTAGTGTCAGAGGGTCCTCTCATCAGGAGTGCTTAATTTTATCATTGGAGAAGACTGAAATTAGAAGCCCCGTTTGGCTCTCCTAATCTATCCCACTGATTTACGTGGAATTGGTGGCCACATATCACTGCGAATAATCCAGATCACTAATAAATGCCCTTACAAGGAGTTAAATAAGTGTTATATTTGTGTTTCAGATTCCTCATCTCCATCTACCTAGTACCTCGTAATTGGTCTTGAGGATTAAATGAATTAAAGAATCTAGAGAAATAACTAGACATAGCTTATACTAGTGAGAGTACCTGCCTCTTCTTGAAATCAAATCCCACGTGCCCACAGATAAATGTTTCCATAACTCCACATGTATGCATAGCAAATGCAGCAACTTCAAAGTTTCTCAGTTCTGCTGGGAATCTAGGGGTCATCATAAGCTCAGAGACTGAGGTTCTTCCCGTCTTTGACTACCAGAAGACTTACTATTTTTCCTGTGTTTATTCATGTTCTAAAAGATTTTGTCTATTTTGTCTATTTGTGTATTTATTTTTTTAAAAAGTCAATGTGGATTCCTCAGTAGGAAATACACTATTTCTTTAGAACTTTTAAAGCACTGAAAATAGTTCAGTCTTCCATTACTCTCTGAGAGTCACAAACTGAGAATCACTGCACTAATCTAGTCTCTTGTTTTCAGGATGAGAAATGGAAGACCCAACATTTTGGGAGATTGGTTCAAGGTCACTCTGGAGTTAGAGTCAAAGTCTGAGCCAGGATCCAAAGGCCTTGACAACTTCCTTACTCTAAATCCACATATCTAGTTAGATCCTTTCTTCCACTAAAACTTTCATGCCAGAATTCACTGCTCCTTGCAATCTGGACTTCTTAAAGACAACTTCAGCCCTCATTAAAATTGTAAAGGGATCTATTTTCACACGCCCTAGTGCAGAGTAAATGTTTCATAGCAGCAGTCGAAGACCTAGTCAAATACCCATAACTGACCTCTGTATTTCAAGACACAGATCTTTATTTTCCATTTGCTATAGTTTGGGATCTGTTATAACTTTTAGGTCACCCATCTTATGCTATGAAGATTGATGGTTCCCTGACATTTTCTGGCATTCACCCTTCTAAACTTCTGTAGTTTTCAATCACCCATTTCTTCTTTTCTCCCCCATACAGTAAAAGACTGGCTCTCTAAGATATAAGCCCACCCCATCCAGTTGTTTTCATTAGCAGATTTAATGAACAAATTCTATTCTATCATCCTGACCATTAAAGAAATGTTGAGTAGGACTGGACCAAGGATGGCTGATACAGAAATCCACTTACTCTCCCCGTTGGCTGAGAGCAAACAAGTAACACAATATTCAGCTACAATGTATCTTTCCAATTGTCCTAACAAGACAAGATTCCAAAACCACAGTTATTTCAGCAGTGTTAAGAAAAAAATAAATTTAAATGGAAAACAGATTTTACCCAAAGTAAGTATTCTATACAAAAGCTGTATACCTCTCCCTCAAAAAAGTCACACATCTGAAAGGAAGTAGTGGCAAATTAGACCACACTTTGCTGTTTTGCCACAGGCTTCTCAGCATCCCCAGCTGCATTCTCCAGCATCCAAAGGCACCAGGGATTTTTCTGGCACTTGTAGTTTTTCCATGTTGATCAACTAAGGCTGACTAACTGCACAGCCTTATCTCCTGTATGGGATATAGTGTCTGACTCTCCCCAAAGGAACAGGATACAACATTTAATGAATAGATTATCATGAAAATATATATTCTAAAGTGTTTCTCTTCTGCAAGAGATAGGTTTTTATTGCAGTATTGCTCTTGTTTAGCCATTTCTGAAACAAGAAACTGAAAAATCTATCATTGTATAGTGAGCATAAAAACACTCAATCTGCTGTCACCATACAATTTGGTAAAAGAGCCATTTCCCTTTTCTCACAATTTTCTACTAGCAGAAAAAAGAACCCAGAGGGATCCAACCTGAGCACGTGGCATTTCTGGCCTCCATACAAAGGTCTATACATCCTCCTAAATATTTGATGACCCTTGGGATGCTGTGGTGCAGCGCTGCTGTGGGAACATCTGAAGCAGCCAGCGTGCACAGCTGTTTTTGTCTTCCCATGCTGCTCAGGAGGGTGACCGGGGTGGGGTGGAAAGGGAGGTAGAGCACTCACCAAGCCCATGTGCAAAGTCAACCTGTCTGAGTTTTAAATTGCTGAACTCCGCTCCCTACAGATCGGCCATCTGTACTTGCCACCTCCAATCCTTTCTCTCCCTTTCCTCATCATGCTGAAAGCTCTTATGTCACATGCTAGGGAAGCTGCCAAAAAAAGCACCCACATCATAGGAAGGGCTGTGGCAGTTAGCCTGAGACTCTGTCCCTAGGAGATGTGATGACAGTCTAGTGGCAACAGCATTTCCAGTGTCACCATAACAGGCTTCAGGTGGTAGGAAAGGGACCAATGGCTTCTGATAAAGAACCACCCGCAGATGCCTTGGTAATAAGGAACTTGATTCAGTTTCCAATTTCTGTAAAATAAAGTAATATCACTAGCTCAGCCCTCTAGGAACCCCCTTGTGCCCCTTCTACACCACCCCAATAAGCAGACATGGCACACTTGCTACACAAATGCTGTGTCAAGACTAGTTCCCCTGAGGTTATTAGGTAGCCACCAGGAAGCAGCAAAGTTGTTCCAGGGAGTCAATTAGAAACTACCCAGAAGAATGAAATCACTAATGAAAAACATAAAGAAATAGCAAAAGAAAATATTTTGTGGATTTTGTTGTTATTCTCTTTTAAAAAGTAGGGTCTTTGTCAGTCTGTCTGTCTGAGAGTGAGTGAAAAATGAAGAGTAAATCCCATGAACAACAAATGAAACAGTGTAAAGTGTCTACAGATATCTGTTATGCCAGTTGAGCCGGTACCTTATTACTAGAACAAATTACTGTAGTATCTTCTTTAGACCCTTGTCCCTGTCTCATCTCCCTCTTCTTATATTCTCATCCTCTTCTCCTTCCTCTTTTCTACTTATTTTTTCTCTCTTTAGGACAATTGAAATGAAAGTCAAGAACTAATTGTGCTCCTTGAGTTTCCCTGGCATTACTGAACCTAACTTGCCATAAACAAAAGTTTAACCTGACATCTCAACCAACATTACAACTTTGTAAGCATGCAGCCAGCTACATGCTCCAAAGCAATATTCAGCTGCCATTAGTATGCTACTTCCAAACATTGAATATGTCACATCCATGGCTTCTGTAGCCATGGAACTTGTTCAACAATGTGACCAGCAGTCTGCTCTGATAAACAGTCTTCTTATTACATACTCTTACCCATAATGGTGACAAGTGACATTTTACCTAAACAGCTTCATGGATAATCCATCATAGGTTAGGACTATCTGCCTGGCTGCAGGTATCGTGTTCTTTCAACACCATTCAAAAAAGCACTGTAGCTAGTGTAATTCCTGGCTCTGAGATACATAAGGGAGGGCCTAGATTAGATCATTCTCAAAAGGAAGCCAAAAGAGTATAGTGTGCATTAGCAAAGCCCAGATATGGATACCTTAGTTAGATGCCAGTTCCTGACCACATGTCACCCAATGTAAGACTCCATGTGGTTCCACTTACATTTGTATTACAATTCCTCTCAGAGTCTCAGATTTTCAGCTTCACAGTAATGGCAAAATGATATAACTAAACCCATTTTCTTTTCAACCTTGGGGAAGAGTGCCTCATCCCCTCTCTGCCTAGAGTGCTGTCCCTGACCAAATCATAGCTAAGTGCCTCAACAGGAATTGCCCTAGCTTGGAGGCAGTTGCCTTGCAGAGGTTAGTCCCTGGGGGAGGACAAAAAGGGACCAGCTGGCATCCACTGATTGGCCACTGGAGTGGGTGCAATCTGGAGCGACTCTGAGAGGTGATCCCAGCTCCAGCACTCCTCTTCATATTAGCTGAGGACCTATTTCAATTGCCCATCAGTTCAATGTCTCCCTTTGCCCATATATCTTCCTTCACTCCCTGCAGGTGTTCCCAGGAGGATTCTCCAGTTAGACTCCCTGCAGGCAAATTTCTATCTCAGAGTTTGAATCCCAGGTCACCAAACCTAGACCACACCTGAGCAGTAAGTGCAGCACATCTGGAGAAAGGTATACCATTTTTTTTCTAAATTCAATAACAAGGAGATAGAATGTACCATATAAAAAGAGCTCATGCTGACTTTTGCTATCATTCTTAATGATTAATTTGCAAAGTACCCTCTCAGAGCGGTGGAAATACTTTCAGTCGGGAGATATTTTTAGTCTGGAGACATTTTTTGATGGTTATGTCTGGGAGGAATTGCTACTGGCATCTAGTGGGTAGAGGCTAGGGATAGTGCCAAACACACTACATTGCACAGGACAACCCCAGTGACAAAGAATTACCTGGTTCAGAATGTCAGTAGTGTTGCTGTTGAGAAACCCTTCCCCAGAGGTATCAGAGAGCATTTGGCACATTATTCAAGTGAGTTATTCCCTTCAGCCGGCTACATAATGTCTCCTAACTGGACCTGGGTCAGACACAATCCCAAGACTGTGCTTCTCAAGAGTGTGAACCCTGAGCTTGGCCTCTCTCAGTCACAGAGAAGACAGGAGGCCTAGGAGAGCTTCTAGGCCCAGATCTTCTTCTGAGATGGAGATTCAACCACCAGGATTCCACCACCAAGAGTCTTCTGACAAGTGGCCACTCACTACCTAGTGATAGTTCAGCTGGTGAATAATCAGATGCTCCACACAGCTCCAGACTAAAGAAGATGTTTCCTTATAGAGGAGACGTGGGCCTTTATTATTGAGAGGTAGGCAGTCCACCAAAGTTAGGGGAGAAGATTGGTCCTTCATATTTGTGAGTGGGAGGGCTGCTGGACAGAGACTGTTTGACACTTTCCAAGGAGATGCCACTCTTTAGGGAGACTCCAGAATTTTTAAGACATTTTGTATGCAAATAATGTAATGTTAGGCTTGCCTTCAAAGTAAAGTTATTCTTAACCCTGAGAATTAAAATCAACACTTGTGAAACTTTTTAAAAACGCTAATGATTAAATCCCACCCAAAAGGGACTGGATCAGTGTTTAGGGTGGAGCTCAAGAATGTGTTGTTGTTGTTTTTAAGTTCTGGTGATATTTCATTTGGAAAATGATAACCATCACTTATTTTTAAGATTTTAATTTTTCTTTTAAATGGCATGCTAATTAGATAAAAGGCAGTATTTATACACTGATTACAAAAAAAAATACAAATAACTGAAAAACAAATTGTTATCTATTGATTTATTTTGCATTCCCAATGTTCATCTTCTATTTCATTTTCCTTTGCTTTCTGTTTTTCTTGGGTTTTGTTTTGTTTTGTTTTGTTTTCAAATTGACTTTTGACTCTGGTTTTACCCACTGTATTTCCACTTGTTTAGTATTTTGAAAACCCTGATGCACAGCCAAGCATGAAAACCATTGGTCTGCATGTCCTCTGAGAAAGGAGAGCAGAGGGCACCGCTGCGAGCATTGTGGAACCATTTGTAACCACACAAATGGCCCTGGCACAAAAAGAGTCAGGCTCCTGGAAAAGACTGATTGTGAGGTACCTCTCTCCGAACATTGTAGAACTCTGTGATTTCCCTGAAACATTCTTGTGAACAGATTTCTTATAACTTGGACAGCAAGTGCCAGCCTGCTGTGTTCTCTTGTAAGGAGATTTCTCCACATTTCTAGAGGGAGATCTTACCATTGTAAGAAATGAAACTATGAAAGGTAAGAGGGACCTTTATTCCAGTGTCACTTGTAAATCAAGTTACACCAGTGATCAGAACTTAAGACGACTCAGGCATTCAGTATAGATTCTGAGTTGGAAAATGGCCATAATTTGATTTAGTCAAGGGGATCCAAAATTATTATGAACATGATGGCAATGGGTATGTTTTGGAACATTACCCGTTCACCCACTGACTGGCTAATTTCAGAGTAATTACACAGATATAGTCAGTAGACATTTCATGTATTATAAGCATATATGTATCACTGTATCATATAACTTCATAAAGGAATTAGGAAGATAGTAATCTAGAGAAATATAACACCTGAACTCTGAATTATAAAATACTGTTATTAGATCTGTTTGTTTGTTTGTTTAAGATTTCTTAAGGTTTCAGTTCATTCTTTCAAGATTTGGCAATGAGCATCAATCCTGACCAACTTTCACAACTCATAGGAGAGATAAAGGGAAATGATATGTTTCTCAGTTATAATACACAACTTAAAAATTATGAGTATACTAAGCTGCTAAAAGTGTCTGATTGATTCGTTTCAATTTTTTTTATTTTCAGCTTATTAAATTGTAACAGATAATTTGCTTTATGAAGATGTATCTTATGGCCAAATATCACTTGCAAAAGACCCATTTAAAAGCCAGAAACTTGTGACTCTGGTCCCTACCACTGACTTGCACAATGTAAACATAAGGGAATTCATTGGCCCATCTCCAACATGTACCCTGAGAAGCTAAGATAGAAAGTTAAGATTTGAAACCCTGAATTCATATAGGTTCTATATTCACTAAGGGCTTGTGGTTGTTCCAAGCACTAATGAGAAGAAAAGAAAACTAAAAAATGATTTAAAAAATCATACTCACTGAACACGGTGGCACATGCCTATAATTCCAGTGACTCAGGAGGTTGAGTCAGAAGGATCACAAGTTTAAGGTCAGCCTCAGCAACTTAGCAAGCCACTAAGCAACTTAGTGAGATTTTGTTTCAAAATAAAAACATAAAAAAAAGACTAAGGATGTGGCTCAGTGGTTGAATGCCCCTGGATTCAATCCCTGGTACCCAAAAAAGAAAAAAAAAAATCATCCAAACAATGACTTTTAGTAGTAAAAAATTTCCTGTTTATGTATAGCCAAAAATACATTTCAAGATGCAAATGATGTCTAACTAATTGACTAACTGGATTTTGCTTAACTGATTGCTTGAAGTTAGACACTCAGGTAGATAAAGTGAAGACTTGGAGCTTCTACTGGTAAGCTTCTCAGAATGCACAGCAGCAGGACACTGCCACAGCACTTGGGATTCACTGGTCTACTTGATTAACACTTTTCTGGTTATACAGCTTATCTCATTTTCCCAAGAAGAGAACTATTTATGAAGAGTCACGGCCCTTTCTTTGGCTGGATGGAAATGCCGCCCTCAAGCCGCCAGCACAACCTGGACAAGAATGCTTCATTGCCTCCCATAGGACCCTGGGGACTCTTATGCACACACATATTTATCTTCTCCTCCTTGTGCATACAAAATTCCACTATGAGGAAAGCCCATACTCCAAGCCACTGG
Source organism: Sciurus vulgaris (assembly GCF_902686455.1). Classification (NCBI taxonomy): domain Eukaryota; kingdom Metazoa; phylum Chordata; class Mammalia; order Rodentia; family Sciuridae; genus Sciurus; species Sciurus vulgaris. The sequence continues at coordinate 130,566,162 of NC_136463.1, forward strand.
TCTTTCCAAAACCTGCGTCTTCCTCAGCTTAAGGGAGCCTCACCTCAGCTAAGGGCCCCCTTCCCCACTCTCAGGCAGCCGTAGACTTGGCTCTCTACCCTGCAGCTATATGCCTTCCTCTTCCATTTTCTGCCCGTCGCCAGAACAGCACTCTCAAACTGCCTTCCCTCCATCCGCTGGTCTTCAATCTCTCTGTGACCCTGAACAATAATCCTATTACATCCCTGAACTCTATCCAGGACGTTCATCTCCATCCACCTTTTTAATGGCATTGTTAATGATTTGAGGGGAGTAAATCACAGTCAAGATAATGGCTGCAAAAAATTAATAGACATGATTTTTATGATATAATATACTAGTGTACTAATCGTGAGAACAGTTAATTGAAAAGCACTAAATATTTTATTATCCATTCAGCATTCTGTCTCCTTTTACCATTCAGCATTCTGTTTATTCTTTCCCCCATTCTGAACTTTTTACCTATTATTCTTTCATAATTTCCCATAAAAAAAAAATTGCAGAGTAAGATAAAGGGGATTCTAATCACTACATCTAATTACAGAAATGAGTAAATCACCATTTAACATGTCATAATCTTAAGAAAAAGGGACAAGGCATGATTCAAGGAGACGCTAATGCCTTAAGCTTAGAGAGAAATCTAAAATAACCTAAGAACTAGAGAAATGCTTGATAAACTGGAGTCCTTTTTTGTCTTTCTGAATTTTGAAAAAGAAGTATCCATACCTCTTTTCCCTTGACAATATTTTTCAATTAACTAAACTGTTTGATTGTGCTGGCCACACATGTGGGAGGCGACAGCCCTGGTGTTTTGTTCATCCTTGTAGCCTTACCCAAAGCCCAGTGCCGAGGGCCCAACGCAGAAACCCAGAGAAGACACCAACTTCCCACTTCTCCTCCCATACCCAAGGACCCTGTTCCCTTTAAGACTGTTGGATATGCTTGCTGATTGTGTTGTCCACTTTTTTCCACATTAAGAAAAACACAATACGAACTGGAACATTCACCTTCCCACCATCAGATTACAAAAGTGGCCACCTCCCGATGAAGTCAGATATTTTCACATCTAATAAATTCCAATAAAAGTTCTCAAAGGCTGAGTTCAGACCTCAGACTTACTGGTTGGTTTACATAACAGTTCTTGGACTGGGAAGAGGATAAAAATCACAATACCATATAAATTCTTGAAACCTAACAACCCTCTACCCCACTTGGTGCTATCATCTTCATCTCCAGAGAAGGGAGATAGCAAAGCTGAGCAGCTGTGTTCACTCATCCAGAGCTGGCTCTGAGCATGCCTGTCAAAGGCACCAGTTCTCCTTCCTCAGGCCTCACCAGTACCATCCTCCACCCCACTCCTATCCACTACCTCTCTGCTGCCCCACCCATCAGACCCCCAGCTTCACCCTGCAGGATGAAAGGCCTTAAGCATTAACTGATCCAGGACACTTAGATTTTTTTTCAGAGGACTCTTAAAGCTTGGGAGAATTATAGTTGGAATTTCAAGCCCCTGAAAATAAATCCCCATTTGACCATTAATCCCCAAACCTAAAAGATTTTCAGAATTATCTGGAAAGCCTGTTAAAATTATAGACTCCAAGGTCTGTTCCACAGAGGCAGACTCTTCAGGGAATAGCCAGGAATCTGACCCTGGGATTCAACCCAGCCAGGCCAGGGGCCGTGAACAGAAACCTTCAGGGCCATGGTGTGAGTCACCACCTGAGCACCTTCCTCAAAACAAACTCTCCTGACCTGGACATGCTGAAATGAGAGCTGGAGCTGGTTTTACCAGAAAAGGTAAAAGGCATAATAATATATATAGAAAAGAGAAGACAAATCAGTTATATTAACCATGGCTATATTTTTTTTGCTAAACAGGATGCCAGCTTCAACTCAGTCAGCTGAATCTACCACATTGAGATATTTGATCAGCTAATTGTATCAAGTAAGAAAATGGCATTGGCTCTTTTTAATTTCTTCATTCCATTAGGCTATTGCAAAAGGTAGGATTTATAGATGTGCATAAAGGCCTTTCCTTTCCTCCCCCAGACATGAGAATGAACCCTGGCCATTTTCTAAACCCAATCTAATGGTTTTTAAATCCAGACCAGTGCTGAACTCCACTTCCCCTTATTAAGCAGAGGCCTTGTAATAATGCCAAATAGAAGGACACTCTGCAGAGGACTCTTGTCCCACCAGAGGAAGCCTCTTTCTTCTCACTTCCTGCCTTTTGGAAGTTCATCTAAGGAATTTGACCTAGAGAAGAGTGTTCTGAGTTCAAGTTCTTGCATCAGCTCCATGACTGACCCTTTCAAGGGGGCCTGTCCTAACATCTATGGATATCACAATACCTGCCCTGCCTACAGCAAGTTGTTGGGCCCCTCCCTCTCTCCAGTTCTCTCAGCTGTTTGATCTCAGTTCACCCAGTTCTAGACCCTGTCATGCCCAGTTAAAGCTGTTTGATGCAAATGAAGACTCTCATAGTTCAAATTTCATTGATTTAGGTGGTATTTTTTTATACCACCAGTAAATTCTTATCTCAATAACAGATAATTATAATGCAATTAGACACATTACAATGATAAATTGAGACCATGTTTATCTGAACCGTGACAACTGTTACTTGTTGAGACAATAATGCCAGTGAACTTCTAGGTAGCCAAAGGTGCCTAAGCACAGCTTGAATGACCCTTTGGGAAATGGATTATAGAAGAGGGAACTGAGGGACTTTGTAGCTGTATCACATACTCTCAAGGGTAGCTGTATCACATACTCTCAAGGATCCTTCCTACCACAGTATATGAAGTTACTGCTAATCCTAAATGCTATTCATCATTATAGTATTTTTAGTATCAATCTATCTACTTATTTTTACTCAAAGATGAATCCTGGAAAATCATATTCTAGTAAATCAAGTCACATTTTATGTTCAATTACTGGAATTCTGCTATTCCACAGGAACATATACTCCATCACTTTGAGACACAAAGTACATTTATTGTGTAAATAAACTTATTTACCTATATTTGGTTCTTTCTCAAGAAGCATACCCTTGCAAGAGATATTTTACACATCTATTAGAGTATAAAATTGTAAATTGCAGAAGTTGAACAGAGGATTTTTTTTTAAGAATTTACTTAATAGTCAAAATAAAACAACCAAGTCTCTGCTCATCCTCAACACGTCATTTCCAAGGTGTCATGCCCTTTGACCTATCACAAAAAGTATAGAATCAAGACAATATTTTCATTGTTGCTAAAGTACTAGATCTGCAATCCCATACAATTCTGCCTGAATTGTAGTCAGTTGTTGTGGACAGTCATTGTAAACTATAAGGTTACTGAGTAGGTGCAGAATGTCCTTAACACAGACAGGAACATAACTGCTCTCAATGTTCTTGAAAAGCATAACTATTTTGCAAGCTTGGTGACTTCTTGTTTGCCTCGTTAGGTTCCACTACCTATACTTCTCACTCTTCTCAGTAACCTGAATGAACTGAATCCAGAGTTCCAACGGGCTCAGGTTTCTAGGTGGGCCCAGTCAACAGAAGCATCAGCAGATCAAAAGTAGGAGAATGAGATAAAGGTTCTGTCTTATTGACAGTTTCCCAGTGTGTTGGCTTTGCACTGGCTTCTTGCTCAGCTAAAAGTCTAGGTCTTGTCAGGAGCCCTCTTCCCATAATACTCTCTGCTCGCTTTCAGCAGTCACCCCTGGTGTGGTACAATATGGTCGGCAGCACAGGTTATAATAACAAATCCAGGCTTTTGACCACTGTGGGATAGGTCAGACTGGAAAAGGGCCAAAACCAATGTCCAAAGGACAGATTGCATGACACAATAAGTCTGAGAATTAAAAAAAATTTAAAAGAGAGTTGGATAAAGCGATGACTACTTTGCAAGGTGAAGCTGAAAGCAAGTCCGACTCAGGAAAAGAATGCAAAGTAGAAGGGCCAAGTGTTATTCCAGCCTGAGGCAGAGCAGGTGATCAGCTTGGGGTCAAATGAGAGGCACTGGGGGGGATCCAGGAGTACAGACAAAGTCAGGGGCAGGTTTCTGAGGACTCAACTATGGAGAGCACTTGAGATCGCACACAGAAATCCATGCAGAATATAAAACACTGAGGAGCAAAACTATTCTAATGTCACTAAGGCATGGGCACACAAGGCAGTGACCTACACAGCAGAGCTGGACTGCCAAGCTCAGAATGAGACCAGATGCAAAAATGGGAAAAAAAAAAATCAAGGAGCACATGTCTTCCACCTCCTCCAAACCATCTGCCTAGAGTCAGTGATAGAACTGAAATCTGGGAAGGGACTGAGCTGGGAAGCTGGGGACGGTGGAGAATGGGGGTTAGATAAACCAGTTGCCAGGGAGAAGGGGATTCTTTAACATTCAGGATGTTAAACACCTCCTACTTAATTTCACTTTGAGAATTTCATTTGGGGAAATATGGTTCCTAAATGGACCAAAAGGTAGGAGTTTAGAAAGGTAGTTTTCTGTACAACTAGCACTTATTGAACTTACTCCTAGGAACTGGGCTTTAACATGCATCTTCTAACATCAACACAACACCTACGAGGAAGACACTACTATTACCTCCATTTCATGGATAAGTAAACTGAGGTTAGGATAAATCATTTTCCTAAAGCCACTGAAAGCTAATGATGGCACTGAGATTCAACCCAGTTGAGGCCACCCTCCCTACTACTAAGACTGTCTCTGTAGCAACATCAAAGAGTCAATGAAGGCTGAGCTATCAGTCATCAGTGGAGTGTATGAGTGGGTGGTGCATGGTATATTTATCTAGACAAGTAGATAGTTATAAACCCTCAGGGAGTTTTGTTCTGCTGCAGAGCATTCTCATATGTTATTGTTAAGATAATAATTTTATTGTTTTCAGACAGTAATGTTATCTTTCTCCAGGAGGAAAGGTTTGCCTGCCTTCTCACCAGTGTGATATTCAAAGTCCTTCTAGTTACCCCAAAATATTTCACCCAATCAAGATCAAGGGTGGAGGTGAAGGTGGGAGGTGAGGACCTTTGTAATAGAACCTTAGGTTTTTAAAAGCTTTCAAACTGTTTTTTAGCATCAGAATCCTCTGGTAAATGCAATCTTACTCAGAATCTGGATATCTAAAGTTCATAAAATCAGACTATCTCTGATATAAATTTTGGAAGCAGGCCCAATTATTGCCAACTCAACTTTCCCCAGGTACTTCAAAGTTCTGAATTAAAAAAAAAAAAAAAAAAAGGAAAATAACTGATCTTTTGTCAGTGTCTTATAAAGCACCATATAGTCTATCATGTGATCCAGCAATTGTGCTCCTGGGTATTTACATAAATAAGTTGAAAACTGATTTCCACACAGATGAACAAGCACAAAGATGTTACAGCAACTTCATTCACAGTTGCCAACAACTGAAAGCAACAAAGATGGCCTTCAACAAGTAACTGGATAAACAGGTTATGGTATATTCCTCCAATGTGTTAATATTCAGGAATAAAAGGAAATGAGTCATTAATCTCTGAAAAGACATGGCAGAAACTTAAAAGTATATTACAAATGAAAGAAACCTGTCTGCAAAGGCTACATGCTATATGATACTATAGGGCAATATGTGACATTTTGGAGAAAGCAAACTACAGAGGCAGTAAAAAGATCAGTGGTTGCCAGAGGCTGGGAGCAGGTGAACAGAATGATTAGGTGCAGCACAGAGGATTTTTAGGACAGTGGAACCTTTTTCTATGATACTGTAATCATGGATACATGATATGCATTTATCAAGACCTCTAGAATGTGCAACAGCAAAAGTGAACTTTAATGTAATCTGTAGACTTTAAGGAGAATACATCAATATTGGTCTACCAATTGTAAGAAATGTACACACTAAGGCAAAACATTAATAATAGGAGAAAATAAAGGCAGGATGTTCATGGCCTAATCCCCTGAACCTGTGAATATGTTATTTTACATGGCAAAAGGCACTTTGCAGATATGATTAAGAGTCTTGAGATGAGGAGATTATTTGAGATTATTCAGGAAGGCTACATTTTATCATGAATCCTTAAGGACAAAGGACATTTCCCTAGTCAAAGTGTGACTGCAGAAGATGGATTGAAAGATGCAACACTGCTGGTTTGAAAATGAAAAAGGGGGCCACAAGCCAAGGAGTGTGGGTGGTCTCTAGGAGCTGGAAAAGACAAGGAAGCAGCTCTCCTCCAGAATTTGCTGCTTTCTCTCTAGAAAGAACACAGCCCTACCGGCATCTTGATTTGAGCCCAGTGAGATCCAGTCACATACACCTGACCTCTATAAGCATAAGATGAATGTGTGTTGGTTTAACCCATTAAGTTGTGGGAATTGCTATGGCAGCAACAAGAAACTAACACGATGCATTATGAATTGGAAGCCAGCCCTGGACTACTATGTGCCTCTCCAGCCTATCTTGGATGCTTTCCCAAGGAAGCAGCTAGGCTCACCATCCCCAATCAATGACCACCCAGCCAGTCATGAACTTAATAGCAAGCATATTTTGGGAAGACAGACAGTACATCAGGATGTGTTTTTTAAGCAATGCTTAAACAATTTCACTTGAGAAGAAAAACCAAAAAAAAATTTTCATCTCAACAGACTTTTGTGGGGGGGGGGGGGGGGAGAAATAGCTTGATATATTGCAGAAAGTCTGTGCTTTGGAGCCAAACAGGCTCTGTTTGAATCTTAACTCTGTCATTAATTAGCCTGTGGTTTTTACACGTCACTTAAGCTGAGCCTCAGAGTCCTTGCCTGGGAAGTGATAATAATTATATACAAAAATGCAAAATGTATAATCATGCTTGGACAAAAATGAAGATTATAATCATATATAATGTTTTCAAGAAAACAAGCACTGAAAAAAGTGCAAAGTTGTTCCTCTTTTGTTCTCAGTTATCATCATTGAACACATGCTATACTAGTACCTCTAAGTAAATCTCATTTTTCCAACAGAAGTGGAACAGTGAAGAAAAGTGGGTAAATAGATGGAAGAGACCATCTATAATCTATCTACCCATGTAGCTTTCCATTTAAAAGAAAAGAAAAGAAAAAGCATTGACATCAGATAACACCGTGATGTAGGGCTGGTCCCCTGCATTGCAAACTCAAAAGACTGCCCACATCTGATGTTTCTGAAAAAGCCTCTGCTCCTGATAATTCACCAGTCTCTGCATCTTCACGATGTTTTCTGTTTAAAATTCATTGATAAACAAAGTGAAGAGCCTCACAGCAGAACTGGATCAATACCTCGTATCTCTAGGACACGGAAAAGGTAACTCCCCATTGTTCAGAGTAATGATTGCATTCAACCCTTCAATCCTGTCATGGATATCACCACAACTGCCCTGAAAAATTCACCTGCAGAGGATGCCACCCAGCCTGGTGAAAGGTGGGTTCTAACAAGAAATGTTTTCACAAGAGATTGTTAGAGCCCTATGACATTTTTCTTTCCCAGAAACTGTACAAATTGTTCTAAAGCATAATCACCAGGTAGGCTCCCATGAGCACAAAAAATGTCAGGTGTCCTTTAAAAATAGCAAAAACAGGCTTGCTTTCCCTATTGAGGGTCAACACAACACCAGCAGAGCAAGGCATTCACTTGCGGTGTGCAGCTATTCATTACCTAACCAAAAAGATACTTGACAATTCATAAAGTATGTATATGAATAAGCATGTTGCTGAAAATACAAACTGTGTGTGTGTACTATGTTTTTGAGCTTTACCCAATTAAACCATATAATTAAGCCAAGTTTTAATAAACATGCCAAATTACACATCTCAAAAAGAGAGAGGGGGGGAATGCATTTGACTGTGGAAGTGAAAATTTAAAAAATAAATAAACAAAGGGGATCTCTCTCAAAGCGGGGACTTTGACAGCCACATTAATTACCATGATTCTGCTGTTACTTGAAACATTTTTGCAACTCCTTTTGAAGAGCTTAAGTCTGGACTCAGGAATACTGTTTTGGTAGATATGTGATATGTCCCCCAAAAATCTCATGTGTGAGACAGTACTAGAACATTCATAGGTGAAATGACTGGGTTATGAGAGCCAGGGCTCTCATAATTAATAATTAATTCACCGATAGGGATTAACTGGGTGGTATCTGTAGACGGGTAGGATGTAGCTGGAGAAAGTGGTTACTGGAGGCATGACTTTGGAGTATATATTTTATCCCTAGCAAGAAATGCTCTCTTTGCTTCCTGCTTGTCCTGTCCTGAGCTGCTTTCATTCTCCATACCCTTCCACCATGATGTTCTTCCTCACCTCAAACCCAGAGCAATGAAGTCAGCTGTCTGTGGACTGAGACCTCTGAAACTTAGGGTCAGATACTTTTCCTCCTCTAAAATTGTTCTTGTTGGATTTTTTTGATCACAGTGATGAAAAAGCTAACTAAAACAACCACTCTTTTGCTTTAACCTTATTGGTTGCAGATATTTTCCCTTGAGTGATATATTTTTATTAAAAAGTCCAAAACCTTTTGAAACCTTATTTGATTAGCAATGTACGTTATCAGTGGAAATCATGCATTATGGATCAAAATCAAGGTTTGAAGAGAAAATCATAAAACTTGAGTTCTGAGAAGCTCAAAAATTGGCCACAGAGAGCTCCAGAATGGGCAATTTAAAAGGGGAGTGAATAATGACATCACTAGACTAGAAATATAGGATTTAAAAAATATTCTTATGAAAGGGGAAACCCATTTGATGTATGCTACAGCATCTGTCTGAAAGAAACAGAGACAAAGAGAGAAATCTCATTAATTTAGAGCAATGATTCTTCAATGTTTGGCCTCAGGACTCCTTAGCACTTTAAAATATTGAAACCCCAAAGAACTTTTGTTTATACAAGTTATGTCCATTGATATTTACCATGTGAGAAATTAAAACTGAGAAATTTGTGAAATGTTTATTAATTTCAAAATAATAATAAATTGCTATGTATTAATATAAATAACACTTTAATGTAAAATGACATTTTCCAAAATGAAACAAAATTCAGCAAGAATAATGGTATCATTTTAAAATCTTTACAAATCCCTTTAATATGTGGCTTAATGAAAGCCAGCAAGCTCTCATACCTATTCCAACATTCAATCTGTTGCATATTACATGTCACACAAACTGGAACACTCCACTGTACTCCATGAGAGAATGAGAGTGAGAAGCACAGATAGTGTTCTTGTGTTATAATAGAAATATTTTTCCCCTGACAGTCTATCCTAAGGGTCTTGGGGATTCCCAGGGTTCCTCAGACCACAATAGGAAAACCACTGCTTTAGAGTCACACCTAGAGCATGACAATAAACACAGACTTGTATATGCATGCGTGTGCGTGTATGTTAGCTTTCTGGTACTGTAACAAAATGCCTGAGAAAAATAATGTGAAGGAGGAAAGACTTCTTTCCCCTCATTGTTGCAGTCTGTGGTCACATGGCTCTGTTGTTTCTGGGCCTGTAGTAAGGTGGAGGAAAGTTACTCACTTTCTGGTATCTAGAGAGGAGAGAATGAAGAGGAGTGGGAGAGGGAGACAGAAACCCGAACCAGACTTCAAGGACACACCCCCAGTAAAATCACTCCCTTCCACCAGTCCTCACCTCTTTAAGGTTTCATTAGCTCCCAGCAGCACCATCAGCAGGGGACCAAGCCTTTAACACAAGTCTTTGGAGGAAGGTTTAAAATCCAAGCTGTATGAGAAAGAGAGAAAGAGAGAGAGAGAGCACAAAAATTCAAGTTAAAGCAGATACAGAATGAGAGTTTGGAAGCTCTTTAACATTGCTCTGAGGAAAATAGGTTTCTAAGTCTTCATGCTGCTAACCTCACTTTTACCCTAACAGGGCAATATGCTAATTTTCCCCAGTAGCTCAGCTAAACCATCATCATCTCCTGTGCTCCTTAGCTGTATCTGTCTCTGCCCCCTGTGTCCTTTTCTGCCACTTAACAGGATACTTCAGTCTACCACTAGCAATGTGAGCCAGAAAAGCAATCCTAACAGTCAACTGCTGCTGCTTAAGGAAACCGTTTAGAATGGCCGGTGGTTCAACATCAGTTTGTTTACTATTTGTTCCAAACACATAGCCTGTTTTCACCCCAAAGTGACCACTGATATTACTCAGTTAACACTTTAGTCACAGAAGATCCAGTCACGTTTCTGCAAAACACCAGGAAGGTGCAGGTTGGTGGGCTGGTGGGTGGTTCAGCCTTCAGGACTCCAAACCCTGCAGACATGAGACATGCTCTCAGATGGCCAGGAAGACATTTCTCAGACCTTGTGCTGATGGGATAGAAAAGGTACCTCTTAGGCTGAACATTTGAGGAAAATAGTACAGTTCTTAAAAAAAAAAAGAGAGAGAGAAAGAAAGAAAGAAAGAAAGAAAGAAAGAAAGAAAGAAAGAAAGAAGAAAGAAGAAAGAAAAAGAAAGAAAGAAAAGAAAAGAAAAACCTACCATGTCAGCATAAATAGAGCTCTCCATGGATTGCAGGCCCATTGTAGGTATTTGCCGTCTTAGTACACTCAATTGAGGAATTCACATATCTGGAAGCTGGTTCCCAGGTTGCATCTAACTAGCTGTGTGTCCCTGGACAAATTGTCTAAGCTCTCTAATCCCAAGGCTCTACTTAGGTAAAAATGGGAACACTAAAACAAATGAACTCCAATGACCTTTCAATTTTAAAATTCTGTGCTCCAAAAGCCTGGGGTAACCTACAAGAACACAAACAGAGGAAAAGATAAATATAAGGAAGGAGGAATGTGGGACAGATTTCTGTAAGACAGCTCTTTAAATTATTGTGGATGCACACCCGTGGGATCGAGTGCGGGCAGATGATGCAGATGCCACCTAGAAATGCTTCCAGAGCCTCAGGAGCTGAAGCTGTGCACGTCCCCACCTCCACCCAGTGCGGCTGCTTTCCAGGGACTCTGCCCTTCGCTGTTTAGTATCTCATTATTCCCAGGGATCCAGGCAGAATGTATGAAGGCCTCCCCATGATGCTGAGCATATGGCCTGGCTCAAGAAGTGCTCTTCTGCACAGAGAAATTGGAGGTGTCACAGAGACCAAAACACCTGGCCGTAACCTCAACAGAATGATCCTTATCCTTGAAACATGTGCACAGCCCACGTTAATGCTCAACGTGAAAATGGGAGCAGTCGAGACCAAGTTCCCCTGAATGACACCCCCTCCCTCTCAGCTCTGCCACATGCTCACATGAAATATCAAATTGCTTGCAGCTCATATTGAATAATGAATATGCCCGCCTCAGCCTATCACCAAGCCTTCAGCAGTCCGCCAGGGGAACCAGGAGAGATGTTAGAGGTTTGCAGGCCAAGCACAAAATTGAAGACAAGCTTGAATTAATAATTTGCTTATTTCTATACATGCGCTTCAAAATAAAGTGCAAATTGAATAAGGTAATAACAGAGCTTGGGAGAGAGAGGGGGGAAAAAAAAGCTTTCCTCTTGCAAACTGCTGACACTTCAATTTCATTATCTCTCACCACCCTGAATGTGATTTGCAAATGTTCTGTCCTTATGTCATCATGTGGAAATGTCTTCAGGAAGAGCCAAAAATGAATGGAAAACAATTCCATGGAACTGTGAGGAAAAAAATTAAACCTCTCATTTCAAACCGATGTTTTAGAACACAATTATTTTAAATTGTGCTCCGTGGACCTCAGCAATGGAATCAGTTAGGAGTCCCTTAGAAATCTCAGGGAGGTTTCACAGATTGTCTATTCCAGGTTATCCCCCTTTTCCCCACACTGACACACACAAAAAAAATCTGCATCATGCTCTTGCCAATCATGACTGCCTACAAGCCTCTGAGGTCATGCTTTGTGAACTACCATGGTCAAGCACGTTGGCCCCTGTATGTTTTGTCTAAAAATTTAGACACATTTCCTCCTAGGTTTGTAGTCATTTCTCTCTTATGTCCTATTGAAGCGTTTGCAGAAGAATGAAAACAATGTTATGTTTAAGCCAGTACTGGCATCTCACTCCATTAGGGCCATTTTCTGGGGTTTGTGGATTTTAGGGGGAAAATATTTCAAATACATCCACACCCAGAAGTAAATTTCACCTCAAGTTTCTTAAATTTGTTTTTATTGTGTATATTTCAAGTAAGCTATGTGATATTTTTAATGTTTTTATTTTTAATTGATACATGGTAATTGTACATATTTATGGGGACTAGTGGGACATTTCAATATACAACATGACATTTTAAGAGATTCAAAATATTGAAGGAAACATACCCCAAACAAACCTCAAGGAAGAACAAGCTGAAGACTTGCCCTGCTTCCTAGTTCTTATGGAAGTGAGTCTATGTACAGTTTGGAGCAGCTCTGAGGAGCACTCTCTCCGTTGGTGATGGACAAAGCCACAAGCCAACGTGGTGTAAGAGCAGAAATTCACCCCCTTCACTCACGCTTTTCCTTGGCAAGCCTGCTTTCTCTCCATTCCACAACTCTTGGCCTGTTTGCTCTTTGTGGCAGTCATCTGTGAACCTTCCTGATGCCTTAAGATCCAGTTAGGTTTCCTCTGCACATATTGACTTCACCATATTCAACCCACCTGATGATTTGTCTATAATATCACCAAAATATAAGTTCCTGTAACATATGAACTCTGGTTTGCTGGGATTTGTGTTCCCAATACTCTGTCCATTACCTGGTATACACAAACACCTGAGCAAATGAATAAGTACACTTGGGCTACTCTGGATTGTCATCCAGAGGTGGGAAGGGAGGCCAGCAGAGGAAGTGAAAATCAAGATTCTAGAGGTTAGCAATAGAGAATTAGGCCTCCCACTTCTGGGTTTCTTGATCATATCCAAATCTGATATGCAACTTATGAACCAAAACAGACAAATGCCTATTTGGGCATGGATACTAGTACTATTTTCACAAGTGGACAGCCAAAGCCAGAAGAAATGGAAAATCACTATTGTCTACTAAGGAGTGGTTGGACCATTGAGGCTAAGGATCATCTTTCCTCTAGAAGTAACCTAAGAACCTCTTGGCAATAACAATCTATGAACATGCAAAAAAATGACTCTCAGGTTACTGGTCTTGCTTTGCCTTTAACCTTCCATTAAGTCACCAGGTAAGGACAAAGATGAGATGAACAGCCCTGTAAAGTCAACCACAGCCACCCCCTCCCTCCTCCTTTGCAGGGAAGCCTCCATGTCTATAAATTAGGAATTGATAGAGACTGTGAAACATAATCTCAGAGCAGTTTCAAGAAATGGAAGGAAAAAGCAACACAATATCACACTGATCGTGATACATTACAAAGTACTGGTTGAAGAAGAAGTGAAGAGAAAGAAACAAAAACATCTCCACTTGGAGGTTTCTGATACTCCCTGTGTACAAGACTGGATTCTTACTCCTTCCTTTCAAAATCCACTTTTTCTCCAGTGTTCATTATCCTAGTCCATGGTACCAGTATTCACTATTACCCAAACTGAAAACTTGGCCCCCGTTCTAGCTTCATTATTAACTTGCCCTTCTCTATCATCATCTCTTCTAATCAGACTGTAGGAACTGCTGACTCTACCTTCTAAATCTCTCTCTTTGCTTCCACTGTCAGGACCTTATTCCATCATTACCTACTGTCCACATTCTATATTACTCAAATATTGTCTGATATGCAAACAAGCTCAAAATCTGGATAATTTAACACAATAAAAATTTATTTCTCCACCCAACAGAATTCAGTGAGAACTGGTGGTGGGACTCCTGTTGCAAACACTTGTTCAGAGATCCAGATCCTTTCTTTCCTGTGACTTTTCCATTTTCTAGGGTTTTTGAGTCCAGTGCTTTTGTGTCCAGTGGATGAGGGCGAAAGAAAGACAGCATGGAGGCTTGCCAAGCATAGGAGCAGCAAACATTACATCAACTCCCAATCCATTGGCCATGACTCCAACATGTGGCCTCGCCAAATTGTGAAAAGGCTGGAGAAGTCATCTAACTTTGGACCAGAATGAAAAAGAAGCATATTTATTGCTTGGCATTAGCATCCCCTGTACATAAATCTCCCATTGGCTCTTGACCTAATCACCTCATTCAAGTCACTCTCTAAACTGCAGACAGAGTGGGGAAAAGTTCTGATCACATCACTTTCCAGCTTCGAGCCCTTCAAGGGCTGCCATTCCTCATTAAATCCTTTCCATTGTATATGAATTAGGGTTTTTCTCAGTCAAGTAGAACCCCCATGCTAAAGAATAAGGGATTTATTTAAGGGAATAGACCTCACACAATTATAACAGAGGAGTCTATGTTGGCTGCTGCCTCTGCATCAGGTTCTGAGTCTGAACTTATCATAGATCACAGGACTGGTGACCAGCAGGAAAGATGAATGTGGACAAGAGCAAGAACAAATTGGAACCCTGATGAATGGGGATCCAGAAGCACAACCTGAAACTATGAAGACAAACCAGAACCTGTATCTGTTACTCACCACCTTCAATGTCAACCTTCACCTTGGAGCTGCACATACATGTACTTGGCCCAGGACTTGAAGAAACTGAAGGAGGAGATCTGGCAGGAGCTCGAGGAGCAGCAGATGTGGATGCTGTTCTTTGCCAACAAGGTGAGAGAGGGGATCTCAGACACATTGCAAGTCACCTGGCACCCGAAGTCCTGCACCAATGCTCATGCATGCAAGTTTATCTGTTGCTTTACTCCAGCCTTCCAAGTCTGTCACAAAATATCTTCTGTGGCCTATTGTAACCCAGAGGGAGGCAGACAAAAAGGAAATTTTGGAAAATATAACATAACTCAGTCAAGTGGACAATGTCCAAAGCCACCGCATATCAGGGCTAGAAGTCTCGGTAGGAGCTGCCCCACCTACCTCTTCATTCCTGTCTGAGGGAACATTTCCCTTTTTACATTCTCTAAAAGCCACTCCCCCAGAAAGCATTCCTTAACCAAATTCTTCTTTAAAATACTAAGGAAACATTTAATCACTTCTTTAAATTCTGGCTTTACCATTAGACTACAAGCTCCAAAAGTGTAAGGACCCAGTGTGTACTAGGCACTATCGTGTCCCAGCCTAGAGATGGTTCCTAGTACACAGAAGGCACTCAATAAATACTACCCAGGTTGTTTTTTCTTTTTTTTTTTTTTTTTCTCCAAGAAGCTCTAAAGTAGGAAAGACAGCCACCTGAATGAAAATCCATTCCAGACCAACATCCATTCTCATTGTACTCTCCTAAATCTTTAATGCCTTGAAAACTATCCAGTGAACTTCTCACTTAAGAGATATAGGCCACTAAATTATTAAATATTAGCAACAAGGAAGATAAGGGATACTTTCTTTTGGAGATTTATAAGAAATAGCACACTGCTAACATTTCTGCAATATATTAGAACCACCTGCCCCAGTGCAGGGAGAGGGCTTCTATGACCCTTCAGGGAAATTCCAGTTCAATGAGCCTATCAAAGTTATTTTACTAGCATAGCCATGTAAGATTAATCATCTTCGTGAATTCTTAATTGCTGTGGTCAAAAAAAACCCCAGAGAGTAATCACACACCATGGTAGAATTCACGCTCCTTTCTCATTCTTCCATGATAAAGGAGAAATCAGGAAGAAGCAGTAGTTCACTGCCATTTGCTCTTCAATTCATTCAAGAAATAATTTAGGGTGTTTTGTGCAGAATAAGTGCCAAGGATTCAAAGACGACTAAAAGGCCTCAGAGTCTAGTGCAAAGAAAGGCAAGTAAACAGACGTCTCCATATTTCTTTAGAGATGTTCAAAAGCAGGCAGCTGCTATTTAAAAATAAATAAATAAATAACCAAAATATCATAGGAAGTACCCAGTAAACATTTGCTAAATGTTAGGAACTGATATAAGCCCTATTAACACATTTATTCCTCATGACAACTCAGTGAGGTAAGCATTTTTATTGTTCCCCATTTTCACAGATGAGTAAACTGAGTCTGAGAAGCTAACTAACTTGTCCAAGGTCACACAGCAGTTCTTCAGAGTTTACTACTTAACTACAGTGCTGTCCTGCCTCTACCTATCTCTGTATCCCGTTCTATAATCCCTCCATAACTATCAGGTCTCATGATTACAAATTCCATTATTAGAAGTGCAATGATTTATTTTTAAAATACGAATTATTGCCATTTTATTAAAATAGCACTTAAAATCTAAAGCAGGATCAAATTTGCAAGCTATGTCATTTATTCATATAAATATCTACATATTCTCCAAAGATGAATACAAACCACTGCCCGGAAGGAACTCCCCCACCTTTGAGCAAGTTCCGCCTTTGTCTGTATCCACACTTCTTCCATTACCAGGGGCTAAATGATGGCATGAACTTCCATGACCCACCACACAGGCCACCCCATTCACCAAAGAAACAACTTACATGGAAACTCTGAAATCGTCTCTACTACTCTTCTCCAAGATCCCTGGGATTTCTTCAGCAGTGGTGTACTCTGAGAAACCAGCGATTTCCTCAGCTTAGTCCTAGACAGAAGAGAGAACGGGGCATTGCCTTAAAAGCATACGAAAATGTGATTCTTTTCATTCATCAGGAGATATAAAGGGACATAAAAATCATTTCTTACTTGATTGAGTATCTAATTGCATCAGAATTAGGGTGTAGAATCCTGACAAGGTGGTTCCATTGTGGAATCCAGAGTACTCCTTCACCGCCTCTTCCCGATGGCCCACACTGGAGACTACAGAGGCCCACCAGGGAACAGGAATGGCTCATTGGAAGAAGTTGGGCTTCAAGGACCAACAGTGAATCCTTTGGAGAATCCCAGGAGCTCCCCATGACTGGAGGATCCCGGA
This sequence comes from Sciurus vulgaris, assembly GCF_902686455.1. Taxonomy (NCBI): domain Eukaryota; kingdom Metazoa; phylum Chordata; class Mammalia; order Rodentia; family Sciuridae; genus Sciurus; species Sciurus vulgaris. The sequence continues at coordinate 130,583,023 of NC_136463.1, forward strand.
GTGGGGAGAACCAATGAGGAGGGAAAGTTGGGGTGACCCTAGAGATAAACCTAAAGACATGAGCAAGGTTCAGTCACTGAGGACACGAAGACTTTACTCTGAGACTATGGAGGATATTAAACAGGGGTGGCTACAAGATCACTCCAGAATGGCAGTACAGAGGACAAAGAGAACTAACTCTAGTCCCTAGATCCCGTAAAGGAACCAGCCTGCCTGCTTTTTATATCCTCGGCTCAGTTCAAGGTGAAAGAGGGAGCAGAACACTGCCTTAAGCAAGGTGCTGCATTGCCCCTGATAATAACTGATTAAAATGAGAGGTAAGGGGGACATAAGAACTGGGCTCCATGGCACATGCCTGTGATCCCAGTGGCTCTGGTGGCTGAAGCAGGAGGATCATGAGTTCAAAGCCGGCCTCAGCAACTGAATGAGGCCCTAAGCAACTCAGAGAGACCCTGTCTCTAAATAAAATATTTAAAAGGACTGGGGATGTGGCTCCATGGTTAATTCCTGGTACCCTCCCCCCAAAAAAGAGAGGGAAACAATCTTCTTGCATTTTTCTTAGCTATTATGGGGGGGGCGTCTTTTTGTATCTTCCTAGCTTTTTTTCTTTAGCTATGTCACAGAATACACATGAACCCAAGTCAGGTTCAAATGTTGATAGCAAAACTCAGTGGAATTCATAACTTACAAAAGACACTGTCTGGGGAAAGACTGATGAGAAGCTGAGATGAAGTCAGGAGAAATTAAGTCTTTCTAAATGTTCACTGAAGGAGCCCAACTGATGATAAGCGAGCATCAGAAAGGATTAAACGACCTATATTGGGGACTGACTTTAAATTATGAGTAGGAGGACATGGGAATTTATCCTCGGGCCTTCGTCTGTCCTCTCTTCATGGTGGCATGCCCACAGATAGCACAGGAGTGGAGTGCATGGATTAAGAGCAGTTTATGATCCTTTGTCTCATAACATTTGATCAGAGGAGAAGTTTTTATGATACTTTACAGTAAAGAGTAGTTAAATTGAACAAATATTATGACCACAATAAAACACATTCTTATCACTGGAACATAAATCAGTAATTGCTACATTGTGAGGGAGTTTCCCCCACAAGTCCAGGGACACTGCTAACATTAACTGGGAGAGAAGTTTAAAGGAAAAGCCTCAGCACCAACTATCATTTAAAATCAAAACACCACAAAATTAAAACTTGTTCCTTCCAGAGCTTCCACGCTGCTTTTCAAACCTTTTAGAAAAAGGCTCTCTGTCTCTCGAGTTCATTGCTAAAAAGCCACCAAAATAAAACCCATTAATAAGGATTCTGGTGGAGGGCCTGACTTGCCATAAACTCTGGAATGCTCTGGAGCTCTTGGAGATTCACTCCTGCCACACACAGCTGGGCAACAGCAGCTCTGTTCAACCCCAGTGCACATGTTTCCAATCACGAGCTGAAGATTTCTATCAGAGTTAAAGATAATGGTTTTATACTGCTAGCGTGGGAGAAACTCTGTGAGGGGGAAATATCCAGAGCTCACGCAGTTTGGATTTCTTAGACGGAAAGACAGGACACTCCCATCAAGGTGCGGGAAAGTGGGGAGTCCATGGTAAAAGAGCATCTGTTTTGTTCCTTTGGTCTGAATTCCTTGCATTTTGCAACTTTTCAAAGTAGTGAAAATCAAAGTTGCATCTCATAACGATCTAATGAGTGCTTCTTATTTATAGACTCTTGGTAATAAGACAAGCTCTGGACACTTAAATCTACATTGAATGTTCACATTCTGCTTTTTTCCAGAGCTTATGGTGATACATAAAGCGTCTCTGAAGGAAGTTTAAAGAACTTCTAAGGAAAATGGGCTCAGGGAGGGCTGTTGTTTTAGAGCTTTATAAATAAACTTGAGAACTTAAAAAGCTATTATCTCCTTTTTCTTAACAATCTCGTTTTTGTAGGATGATCCCAGATTTGAACAATTTTAGAGAGGAATCTCCCCAAAACATGAAAAGTAGTAATTTGCTCTCTAAATTTTTTTTTTTACACTAACATGTATTTAACACTGAGCACACCAGCCATTGGACTAAGAGATCACTCAATCCCCACAGCATCAGACGGGGTGCATATCCTTACCTTCCATCTTATCAGTAAAGAAACTGAGGCTCGGCTTGATGAAGTTGCCTATCATCACACAGCTAAAATGTGATGGTGGTAGGATTTCAACTCAAGACTGTCTGGGAATTTACTGCTATGACGTTGGGCTGGTCCATGAGAAGTAACAACAGGAGACACACTTGTGTGGTACCTTTATTTTCCTGCTGCTGTTGAGACGAGAAAAAACCACTACTCCATTAAAACCAAAAATGTTCATAATGCTCATGCATCTGCTTTTTTTCAACCAATCCCTTCAATATGTAAGGCATGTATGTTTAGGGCAGAAGGGACATAGTTACTTTTGCCCTTGGCAGTGGCAGCTCATTTTGTTCTGATATTACTGCTCTGTGCTAATTTTAACTAATATTTACAAAAATGAGTTTCTGAACTCTCCTAAAAATACAGACACATTTACTTTCACAAAGGACCCATAATCGACAATCTGGAAGGAATTTGTTCATTTGTGATTAAAAAAAAATTACAGCTGTGTTTAGTGTTTGTCCTCTTGCAGGCTCCAGACAGCCACTGAGCATTGTTCTCTGATCACCACAGCCTTCCTGACATACACTGTCAGGCCACCAACTACCACCTTCTCCCAGAAGCTTTTGTAAGTCTATATTTTTTTCACAAAAGGAAACAAGGCAACGTTTCAAATACATATCAGTGGAAATGTGAATCTATTTTCAAGTTTGAAATTTTCTATTTACCTAAGTAGGAATAAATCCAGCTCCATCCAGGTGAAGGAAACAGGCCTCAGGAATCAAAGCAGAAACCTCTTGAGGTTGCTGACAGAAGCTCACCTTTAATTGCAAGAAAAGAAAGGACTATGTACTTATTCCATAATAATGGTCTTTTCCTCATGCTATCCAGTTGCAATACTTTCCCACCCAACACAGAGTTAACAATACATTACACATTTTCTTTGCCCCAATTAGTACAGAAAAAAAGCTAAATCATTCTCAGGGCAACCTGCAAGAGGAACTCAAATCAACCTTGTAAAGAATGCCTGTCTCTGGCTTTATACTAATTGCCATGTAAATTAACAAAAAGCACGGCCCCACCAGCAAGGAAAATGAAGGTTTCTTCACAGACCATCAACAAAGTCGCCCCCAGAAGCCTAAATAACATCATGCTTGTTTCTTTAGACAATAAAATGCCAAAGTTTTTCTTTTGCTGTCAGCGAATGATGAATACATGTGGTACCGATTATTTAATACCACGAGACCACCAGGGAAGAAGATTTAGGTGAACTGCGGCAGAACTGTGCCATTTATTTTTATTACCATGCATTAAAAATTACGTTTACAGATAATTGTTTTTTCTCCTTCCAATAAAGCAAGATTAAAAAAAATCTAGAAGAATATTTAATAATATTGGACCACCAGGGAGGAATTTTAAAAGTTGATTTTTTTCATTGAAAAATTAGATTTGCTTTTTTAAAATTTCCAATTATTTTTAAGCACAATTTGTGAAGAAATTATTTTAAACTGGGGCAGTAAGATGAGTTTTCTGCTAGGGGAGTATCTCACAGATTAAGTTACTCTTTTACAAGGGCAATTACCTAATCAACTTGCCCCTTGGAACCACAAGTTTTAAAATACCTGTGTAACTATGTGTCTTAAAATTCTACTCTAATCATTTTCACAGTTAGGGTTCTAAAATCCCCAGATAAAATGAACTCTTGATTTTTTTTTTTCCAGCAACATTTGTACTAAAATGAGAAGAATTTACCAGTTTCTTTTTTTTGGTACCAGGGATTGAAATCAGGGGCACTCAACCACTGAGCCATGTCCCCAACCCTTTTTATTTTTTATTTTGAGACAGGGTCTCACTAAGTTGCTTAGGGCCTCACTAAGTTGCTGAGGCTGGCTTTGAACTTGCAATCCTCCTGCCTCAGCCTCCCAAGCATCTGAGATCACAGGCCTACACCAAGGCACCCAGTTTCCAGATTCTTTTAAAAGAGGAATGAGAAGCAAAAGGAAGAAGAGCAGTAGCAAATGGAGGAAGAAAGGGACAAAAAAAGAGAAAAAAGGACAAAAAATAAGGAAATTAGTGTAGGAGTCACACAATAGTTGAAATGGTGCTCTTGCTAAACTTCAGCTGGCATATTTATAATTATAAAAGGAAGTAATTATACCTGTTTTCCTCTCCTGCCTTTCCCTCCCCTCCCCTCCTTTCCTGGTCCTTCTGTTTCTCTCTCCCAGGAATGCACAGTCTTAGGAAGTTGTCTCAGTTACTTCTCCGTCACTATCAGAACACCCTCCTCAGCAACAACCCTGGATGCCAGCCAATCATATCACAGCATTAACTGACTCTCCCCAAAACCAAGTCACTCAATAGCCAGACACCCTGACCAAGGTGAGAGTGTTTCCTTGTCTCACTGTAACTTTCACTTGTCTCACTGCAGGTCCTAATGTTGCTCTCTAAAGTAAAAGAAATGAGAAGCAGATCTTAGAATAGTACAGCCACTCCACCAGCCAACCCCAACCTACCCTGCAGAATTGTACTGCTCAAGCTTTATGCTAATCACAGCATTTCCTCCTGCCTTCTGGCTGAAATCAGTCATAGGTAGAAGGATACATGCACCCCACATGTCAAGTCTGGTTTTCCTCTTCTTCCTGACTGGTTCTCATGGTAAAATAGAGACCAGGCCAGATCCAGGCAAAACCATGAATCATTAAAAGCTGCCTTTGGCTCCTCCCACTTCCTCCCCAATTTATATTGTTAATTTCATCACTAATATTGTCTGCTAATGTGTCCTAATCTTATTAAATAAGTTTGCCAGATACTAGTCACATGACCCTGTTTTATGTGGAGCCTGGGTCTCTCTACACATGATTTTTAGGGTTGACTCTCTGTGACTCAGGTTTGGTATGGGACTATCGATATGCCTTCATATAAAACAAAAAAACAAAAAAAAATACATCAGTGCCAAAAGCTGTTTGTCTTGAGACATCAAGAATGTCCCCACATGAAAAAGCTTCTTCAGGGCGAAGAAAAGAATCAAGAACATGAAGAGAGAGCCTACAGAATGGAAAAAGAAAAAATCTTTGCCACCTGCACCTCAGATAGAGCATTAATCTCCAGGATATATAAAGAACTTAACACCAAAAAACAAATAACCCAATCAATAGATGGACAAAGGAATTTAATAGGCATTTTACAGAAGAAGAAATGCAAATGGTTAACGAATATATGAAAAAATGCTCAAATCTCTAGCAATTAGAGAAATGCAAATTAAAACTTTCATCTCACTGTAGTCAGAATGGCAATTATAAGTAACAATAAATATTGGCCAGGATGCAGCAGGAGATGGTACATTGCTGGTGGGACTGCAAATTGGTGCAACCACTCTGTAAAGCAGTATGCAGATTCCTCAAAAAACAAGGAATGGAACCATCATTTGACCCAGTTATCCCACCCCTTGGTACGTATCCAAGAATTTTCAGTAAGTATACTAAAAATAAAAGTAACAATAAAGTAAGTATATTACAGTGATGCAGCCATATCAATGTTCATAGCAGCTCAATTCACAATAGCTATAGAACCAGCCTAGGTGCCCTTCAACAGCCGAATGGATAAATGTGATATATATACACAATGGAGTATTACTCATCCATAAAAAAGAATGACTTTATGATATCTGCAAGTAAATGAATGGATCTGGAGACTATCATGCTAAGTGAAATAAGCCAGTCCACAAAAGTCAAAAATCGAATGTTTTCACTGCTATGTGAAAACTAATCCACAATAAGGGAAGAGGGGAAGAATAGGTACTCAGAAGATTAGACAAAGGGAAATGAAGGGAAGGAATAGGGAAAGGGAATAGGAAAGACAGTGGAATTAATCTGAAATAATTCGTATGTACATATATGAATACACCATAGTAAATGCCACCATCATGCATATCCATAAAGAATGGGGTCCTAATTAGAATTAAGGCATATTCCATGCTTGTATAACTATGTTGAAATGATTTTTATGTCATGTATAACTAAAAAGAGCCCATAAAATTAATTTTTTAAAATGTCCCCACAATTCAGGCCCCTTCAGGTCACATAGTAAATCTCTGCAAGAATCATAGTGTTGTGGACAGATTCCTTATATTCAGGGCTAGCTTCAGTACAATGAAGAGTGTGCTAGCTCTTCTTCCTTCTAAAGTTAGGAGGAAGAGGAGGAGGGGGAGGAGGAGGAGGAGGAAGGGAGAGGAAGAAGAGGAGACGGAGGAGGAAAGGAGAAAGAAGAGCAGGAAAGAGAAAGAAGAGGAGGAGAACCCTGGTGAAGGTAGAGCTCTTAGGAAGAGGTGGGGTGACTGTTCAGAAAGAGCATTTTAAGTCTGGAGCAAACACTCCCAAGTTTTATGTTTATGGGATTTTGTTACCCAAAAGGAAGAGGAGGAGGAAGGGAAAAGACAGAATCAAGACAGGATGAAGGTTTCCAACTGTCAATATCATTCATGCTCAGAAGACAAAGAGTTCCCTCTGGCTTCTCTGGAATCATGTTTGTCCTCCTGACCACCTTACAATGGTCAAATGGACCTAGGAAGATGTAGGAGTTTAGCACAGAAAAGATAACCTAAAGGAGCATACTGGTGGTTCAAAACAGCTCATTCTTATCTCTCAGAGGGATATAAAGTTGCTGAGATGCAGATTGGAGGTATCCAAAGAAGGTATCCATCACTTGACAAAGATATTCTGGATCTGATGGTACACAGCTGGGTGTCAGATCTCAGATCACTGCCTGAATGTGTAGACCAAAATACCATAAACTTGGTAACTTGTAAACAAAAGAAAACAGTAAGTCCAAGATCAAGGTTCTGGCTGATTCTGTGTCTGGTAAGAGCATACTTTCTGGTTCATAGATGGCACCCTGTCACTGGTTCCTCACACGGTGAAAGAGGCAAGGCAGCCTAATCCCATTCATAATGTCTCCATCCTCAAACTCTATCTAATCACTTCCTAAAGATACCATCTCTTACTACCATGACCTTATGGGTCAGGATTGGAACATGTGAATTTTGGAGGGACACAAACATTCAGATCATAGCACCCACAACCAGCTTGTCACCTCTTCTCATCTAGCTTGCAACAACTTAACTTACTAGAACATGGGCCACTGGATACCAACTCTTACAGAACTAATAAAGCTGCCACACAATAACAAAAACCTATGTGCCTCACATTTGAATGGGGCTTTCTGTTTCACAAGACTTTCACAAACATTATCTGACTTGATCCTCCCAATAGCCCTGTGGGGAAGCAAGTCACCTTATCCCTCTATCACAGATGAGAAACTGAAACTCTGGATGCATATACGAATGGTCGAAGCCTACCTAACTCCTAAACAGAGTTAGTGTTTGCCTTCACACAGGTCTCGTGCTCCTTCTTTGCTGATTTTCACCAGGACTCAAATCAAGAGCAAAACAATGAAACAGAAGCCTCATTATCTAATCAGGACTCACTTGTTCAACGCATGTGTTATGCTTTGGATATAAGATATCCCCCAAAGCTCCTGTGCTAAGAGTTGAAACGACTGGATTGTGAGAGATGTAACCTAATCAACCCATCCTACTTTGAATGGACCAACTATAAGCAGGTGGGGTACAGCCAGAGGAGGTAGGTCAAGGGAGGTATGTCCTGGAAGAGGGTATCTTCCCTGCAGTCCTTTATCCCTCTCTCTCTGCTTCCTGGCTGCAATGAATGGAGCAGCACCAATCTGCCATTCCACCATGATGTGCTGCCTCACTGAGGGCCCAAAGCAACAGACTGAGCCATCTACAGATTTAGACCTCTGAAACCATGAGCACCAGATAAGCATTTCCTCCACTAAGTCAGCTACCTTGGTTACAGTGACCTAGAGTTGACCAACACATTTATTCAGTCTCAACTGTGCACTTCCACCTGGCATTACCCACAACATCTCTCAGAGAGTAAGGGCCCATCTGGCTTTCCATTTTCAAGGCTTCTATTTTATTAAAATTAGATATATTATGCTAAGACAGTTACAAGTTGTGGCTTTTAAAACATTTAAGATGACAAATTAATGTTCTGAACACACACACTTAATGATTGGCTATGGATAACTCACTTCAAAATAAAGTCAAAGTCTAAATAAGAGCTCTTTGGTGAGAGCATCCACGGAATAGACTCCACCTCTGCAGGAAATACCTAATTAACTAGAGAATACAAATGTTTTAGACTCTAAATTTTTTTTTTTTTTTCACAAAAAGACAGAACTTCAGAAAACTTTAAATTCTCAAATAGCCAAACATTTATAATTAACACAGGCAAGTGGCAGTGAGAAAGAACACTGACCTGGGAGACCAGATACAGTTATAGTCCCAAGTGCCCTGGACTAGCTGGACATTCATGGTGAAGCCTCTCAGCTTCCCCGAGCCTCCATTCCCTCTGTCAAGGCTGCTGGACTGCATTGTGGGAGATGTTTACAGCTTCAGGTTCTGGGCTTGGAGTCCCTGGAGAAGTTCCTTCCTAGTCCATGAACTGAAAAGAACAATTGCTCCTGGCAAGAAGGACCGCAGAACTAGGCGAGAAAGAGAGAATGTGCGATCACCAAAACAAACAAGCCAACTTCAGAAACCACACCACACTAAATAATGGCAAATGGCAGTAACCTGGAGACTGGCTGCACACATATGGGCATTTTGTTTTATAGGATGCATGGGATCACTGTGAATTTTTATCAACATTCATGCACAGAAATTTCCAGAGCAAGAATTCTTTGGCAATAAAAACTGCAGTCCTAGATGTCATCATTTTCCCTGGGCTGTGAGCTGCTCAGATAACTGCATTCTGTATGGGCCCCCACAGGGGGTTAAGAATTCTTTTTAATTTGCCCAAGGATGCTAATCAAGCCCAGAGGCTTTGAGTCATGAGCATTTGTGCTGATGTGCTGTGTTTGTTTTAAATCAGAACGCCTACTTGGTGTGAGGCAGAACCCTGTTATTAAATCCCCTTTTGTTCTATGTGAACACCCATCAATCTTATCTTACAAATCAAATAGAGAAAGGATAGCATGTTAATAATGAATCTCTGTAAGCTGGTTCCAAATATCTAGTCAGATGCCCTATACAATGTGTACCCATAAATATCCTTTAATTATAAAGCAAAGTTTATCTCCACAGTGTTTATAATACTTTTTGCAGTAAAACAATGCCCTGTAATCTCTTCTGGTTTTAAAACAATTTAGACCATAAAACTTCCTTTGAGATAGAGTATTATTCTGATTATCTTTATTACATCCAAGGCAAGATAGTTTTATTATAAATAAGGAAAAGAATCACTTATACCAGATGCCAGCTAATTTTAAAAATTCTAAACTCATAAATACATTATTGTTTGTGTTACTAATTTGGAACCAAGGCACAGGCTATTAACTGTCCTCCATTAACTGTTCATTCTCCTTTTTAGAAATAGAATCCCCATATAAGTTTTAACAAGGCACAGAACCATTCAGTGTCATTGGTCTCCTCTACTAGACATGAGCTCCATGAAGGCAGGAGCCACAGCTGTTTCACTCATCAGAATATTCTCACTGCCTAGCACAGGCCTCCCTTGCAGCTAGGTGAGGCCCTGTGGCCAAGTTCTTTTATATAGGATGCAAACAGAAATGATGTGTGCAACTTCCAGCTCTGGACACTTAGGAACCTTGACTCTTCATTCTTCTCTCTCTTTCCCCTGTCAGGTGGGCTGGAATGGGCACGTGAGGTCAGCTACAGCCAGGGAGACATGGGCAATGCCCCTCAGGCTGGTAAAGCAATGAGAAGAAACCTCAATTCCAGGGTGACTCTGTGCCACTGCTTCCCTTGAGGCTGATATGTGAAAGAGAAATGGTCATCTCTCTTGACTACATCACTGCATCTTGTTACTGCAGTTTGGTAAATATACTAACATAGGAACTTTAATTGTTTTAATTTAACTTGATTTAATTTATATTAGTATAAACTTCCACTGAAAATAGTGCTTTCCCATATATTTTTATTACCATGTAGACTGTCATAAAAAATAAACATTTAATATGTATTATATGCACATAAGGAGGCAGCTTAGTATATAGTATTTAAAAACAGGGATCCAATGTCAGACCCCCGAACTCAAATATTGGCATAGACACTTACTAAAGCTTTCTGTGACCTTGGGGAAATTGCTTTTCTCAATTTCATCATCTATATATGGGATTATGACAATGCCTATCTCACAGAGTTGTGGTAAAAATGGAAGGAAAATGCATACTGAGAACGGTAAGTTCACAGTACGTATTAGTAGGTGTTATGGTACTGATGACATTATTGCTATGTCTCAGTGGCGAATTTAGGAAGCCATACAGCATAAAAAATATTATGGGATATATCTCCAATTCACCCTAACTCTGACAAAGATAAGCTGAAGCAAATTTTCATCATGCAAAATTGAAAAGCCTCATGTTTAACTCACTCTCCCCTGCCCCCAATGGAGCATCTTTTTAAATTTTTATTCCCTAATTTCTAAATAACCAACAGAGTAAGAATGAACGTGTTGTCATCGACATATAAGTTAACGTAGGTATTTTCATTTTGAGCCTTTATTCAGAGAATTCCAAGTAATGAATTTTAGGTAACAAAGGTACCTACCTTGTGGTATCTCTTATTAAATTCTTTTTGAAACTCAGTTTGTCCCCATTTGTCACTGGTCCTTCATTCTCTCCTGCTTCTCAATTACCATTCTTTTTTTTTCCTGCTATTTTTTTATTTGTTCTTTTTAGTTATACACAACAGTAGAATGTATTTTGACATACTATACATACATGGAATACAACTTCCCATTCGTCTGGTTGTACATGGTGTGGAGTTACATTGGTTGGGTATTCATATATGAACATAGGAAAGTAATATCTGATTCATTCTACTATCTTTCCTATTTCTATTCCCCATTCCTTCCCTTCATTCCCCTTTGTCTAATCCAAAGTACTTCCATGCTTCCCTATCACTCCCCCTTATTGTGAGCTAGCATCTGCATATCAGAGAGAACACTCAGCCTTTGGTTTTTTGGGATTGGCTTATTTCACTCAGCATATTTTTCAGTTCCATCCCTTTACTGGCAAATGCTATAATTTCATTTCTTTTTATGGCTGAGTAATATTCCATTGTGTGTGTGTGTGTGTGTGTGTATATATATGTATGTATGTATTATGTATGAGTGTGTGTGAGTGTGTGTGTGTGTATATATATATATATATATATATATATATATATATATATATATATATATCACATTTTCTTTATCCATTCATCTGCTGAAGGGCATCTAGGCCAGTTCCATAGTTTGCCTATTGTGACTTGAGCTGCTATAACACTGCTGTGGCAGCATCACTATAGTATGCTCTTTTTAGGTTATTTGGGTATATACCTAGGAATGAGATAACTGAGTCAAATGGTGTTTCCAATCCAAGTTTTCTGAGGAATCTCCATACTGCTTTCCATAGTGGCTGCACCAATTTGCAGTCCCACCAGTAACGTGTGAGTGAACCTTTCCCCCACATCCTCACCAACATTCATTGTTACTTGTATTCTTGATAATTGCCATTCTGACTGGAATGAGATGGAATCTCAGTGTGGTTTTAATTAAATTCTCCAGCCCCCTAATACTTGGGTGGAGGCACAGCCACAAACATCAGCTGTTCAGGAACTGTACGTTAGAGGAGTGAAAAGAGGTGAAGAGGGGAGGCAGAGAAGTGTATATGTAGGCCACTCCAAACCCAGAATTCAGGGAAGTGTTTTGGGTGGGGTGGGAAGAAAGAGTGTTGGGAACAGTAGAAAGTTGGTTATTATAAAATCTAGGACACTTAGGGTATTGGAATATCTGTTTAACATGAATGTTGATTATAGATTCCAGGCTACTGAAACCAGAAGAAAAAACCCAAATTGGAGTATTCCGTAAGTCATAAAGTTTTGAAAGTGAGATATCAATAAAAGCAATGATGATGCTGATGACAACAATGCTGATGGTGGCTGAAGCAGACACTTTGGCAGTGCCTGCCACGCCCAGCTCCTCCCCTTTGCTTAGCCTACCTTGCTCAGAGCAGAGCTCCTGTGAGGACCACATCATCCCACTCCAAATGGACCTAGATGCTCAGACCAGTACAGTCACCTAATCCAAAACAGACTCTTCTGAGTCTTTCTCTAGAATTCATTGATATTTTGTTCCTTTAATCAATTATGTTCCATGTTTGATTAGGTAGACTACACTGGTATCAAACCAACTCTCTTGAAAAAAAATAAAAGTGGGCTAAAATGTCACAAAACAAACAAACAATTAAAGTCAAATAAAAGAGCTATCATGATAGCAATACCCAAGGGCCAAGATCCTGCAGAGCAGGAAAACAGAACTTAGCCAGACATTTGACAACACCTTTCTCTTTGAGGTACTTTAGTGAGTGAGCCTGAAAGGCTGGAAAAAAGCTTTCTGCCATTTACATTTAAAAAAAAAAATCAGAGTTTAGGGTCCACCAAGAACAATGGTCCTGGAAACACCCAAACCTCCACTGGAATCACTGAAGGGTGGCACCCTAAGAATAAGGGCTTACTAGAAATAACCTCTAAGACTTAAACACAAATTTGAATTTCATCAATCTCAGATTGGATGAAGGGAATTAGTCTCTATTGATAGCTGTGTCTAAGCAGCAGAAGCAAGAATGCCTCTTCTCTGGGAAATAACACCATCTAGAAAATCAATCTCCTCAATTTTTTGTATGATGGTCAGTATTCAGTAAGCGACCACTGAACCAAAACCAAGAGAATAAAATATATCAGACAACCAAAACAAACTTCAGAAGATCCAGGTATTGGAGTTAGCATTAGTAATATACTACATACCTACCACAGGCCATGAACTAGACAATGAAAATCCATTGATGAGCAAAACAGCTACAGCTCCTGCCTACATGGAGCTTATAGTCTGTTGGGTGAGATTAACCAGCAATAATCCTTAGTTTGAATTCAGAGAAATTAGGAATCAGTGGGAATTTATTAAGGTAATAAGCATGGACTTTTTTTTTGGTGGTGGTATTGGAGATTAAATACAGGGATACTCTACTACTGAACTACATCCCCATCCCCAACCCTTTTTTATTTTTTACATTGAAACAGGGTCTTGTTAATTTGCTAAGGCAAGCTTGAACTTGTGACTCTCCTGCTTCAGGTTCCTAAGTAGCCATGCCCCCACATAGGCATGAACTTTGCATGGGTTATATTAAAGAGGTAGTCAGAGCCTATGGGTGGAAAACTAAGAGCCCCAAAAGAAAGCTGATCTTCCACAGAGAAAAATAAGAAAAAAAATTTATATATTTTTTAAATATTTTTATTATATATATTTATGTAATTATATAAAGCAGGAATGGAAAAAATGCAGACCCAGAAAGACCAAGAGAAAAAGGTCACTTCCTGGTTGTGGTCTAATTCCCAAAGAGCCCAGCTACAATTCCCATAACTGGGGTCCATGAGATTGACCCTGTACCCTTTCAATCAGCACTACTTTAACTTGAGCTTCCTTAAAGAGCATTTCTGTTCCCTGTAACAAATACAATCTCTGACAAGGACAGGAGTCGTTGCTATGACCTGTGAACTGTTAGGATAACTGCCATCCAACAAAAAAGAGAAGAGATATAAACTAAATGTCTTGGATTCACTTGGTGTGACTATCATCTGATAACACTAGAAAACACTGCATATCTATGATCAGGTTTACGAAGGGTAATCACAGGCCAATAACACGAAACAGAAGGAAGAGCAGGTGCCATACAGTTGCAATTCTGTGTCCCAACATAAACAAGGCTATCTCCAAAGATGCTGAAGTTACCTGCCCAGACAAGCAGACATCTAACGCAGTATTTAAACAAATTGTTTCACTCTGTTTTCACAAAGTGAAAACAGCTTGTTTAAATACTGCAGTGAGATGTCCCAGGGTTTGTAGTTGTTCTTCTAGAAGTATTTTATTGTTTCATTTATGTAAATCCCAGTCTTTTGCTTCTCCTCCAGTTACCTATGATCCCAATGAGAAGATCCCTTTGTCTAAATTACCTGTGATCAAGGTGGTCCAGGAAGAAACTGCTATGCAGAGGCAAAGAAGGAAAAGACACAGAAAGGCACATGAATGAGAAAGGGAGAGGTACAGAAAGGTGGGATGGCATTTGGAGTTTAACAAAACAAAAACAAAACTAACTTGAGGGTAATATAGGAAAAAGAACATATTTAAATTCCAAGAGGTAGAAGTTCAGTTATCTTTTGATGCTGTAACCGAACACCCTCTGACAATGGTTAGCTATATTTTCACCTCACTTATGTGGGTTTTTTGCAAGTAAGCCAGATTATGTTCATTTACAGATTTATGTCTGGTTCACCTGTACGCATGCATCCACAAACACATACAGTTTATGAATTTCAATCAGTGGTTTAAAAAAAAGAAAACAGTAAGAGCAAATGTCTTCTGATGGTACATTCAGCATTTCACAGTTTAGAAGTCGCCCATAAATATGTCATTTCCTTTTTTCTTCATCCGAATCCACAAAAAAATGAAACGAACAAAAAAAAATAAAATAAAATAAAACAAAAGAAACAAGCTTCTCTAAGTAAAATGGGCTAAAATTAGCAAGCGGCAAAAGTGATGCCAGTTGCCCAGGGCAACAAATGGCTGATGGATGGAATAATTAAGATCGACAGTAAACTAATCTCAGTTCCTTTATTGAAAACGAAGTCCCCTGAATCAATTAGCCTTGTCATGGATACCTTTTGTAAAATAACTATGACACCCCAACCACTTCTCTTTGTTTATGGATTTGCCAACACTTCAATAAGAGCAGCACTGATTTCAAAAGCACGAAGAAATAATCATGGAGGATTCCAATACATTAGGCACTGCACAAATAAAGCCACCATTCTTAAAAAAATATAAATGTCACAGATCAAGAGGCCCAGAAACTTTCATAAACATTCTCAAAGACAAAAATCCTCAAAGGTTTCCTGCTAAGCAAGTCTAAAAGCCATCTTTTCAACAGGACAAGTATGTACCTGTTAAGTGGGAGAGTCACCGGCCTACGCTCATAAATGATCACCTTGGGAGACCAAAGGGTGAAAAAGAGAGCTTTGGCTACTCCCATAGTTGCTTTTCAGTCTGAGACAAAAGAAGAAACTGGAAGAAACAGAAGGAAGATGTTTCTAGAGCAGGAGGTGGAGGGTGGAAAGAGACGGCTAACATTCTACACCTAATTGACCAACTCTGCAGCTACTGCTGGCACTACCCTGAAGTTAGGGAATAAATCGAAAGGATTAGAGATGGTCGAGAACTGTACTCTGGCCTCCAGTGTTTTCGTGACCTGCATTAAAGCAATGGTTGCTATAGACACTTAAGAATCTGCGGGATTCCTACAGTTAATCAAAGGGCTTGGGGCAAAGGGTTACAATCTAAGCATAAACCCTTTTAAAGTTATTTTTATAGAAAATCTTGCTTGGTTTATTTGTCTACTTTTCCACTTCATTTTAAACACAGCAAGTCATTTAACATTTCCTCGATGACATTGGCCCTTACAGTGCTTTGGAAGTGGTGCTCCTGAATATCCCAGCTGGATGGGTTTGGGAAGTACTAATTTAAACTGACTCTAAAGGATTTCTTTTCTGCAGAACATTTCAGAGCTTTCATTCTGCCTATGCGCATTGAGAATAGAGTTGGGAGGTGAAGAGCACATAGTGTTTCCAAAATGTTTTGAACACAGAATCCTTTATTCACAAACATGTGATAGAGCAATTATTCCATAAAATAAATGACTAGAATCCCAATTATTTTTTACTTTATGATTCTTTTTATTAAACATTTTCATAAATGTAACCCAATCTATAATTACAGAAAGCAGGTCAATAATTGCTTGGGCTGGGGGGCAGAGGGATAGATTAAAAAGGGGCTCTGAAAACTTTGAGGGCGACAGACTTGCTCACTTTGGATTGTGGCAAGAATTATTTTAGAACATAAATGTGGATGTGATCAATGCATGATATCAGACTGAACAGATAAAACCTAGTAAAGCACTCATTGAACACTTAGATACCAGTTTCACTATAATCATGGGAGGAGACTGGAGTTATTCAACAAAGAACTTGTTTTTTCCTCAAAATAGTAAAGTGTCAAAAATAAAAGCTTAGCAACTTAGGATATTTAATTACTCAATTACTATTTTAAACAAGATTTTATTAGAATAGTAATAACACTAGAAAACTTTTATATGTAAATAAATTCACTGTATGCATGTATCTTGCAATTTTTTGGTGTGGAATTTTTTCACATGCTCTAAAATGAAAGGATAAAGCTCTTAGACATCAGAGATAAAAGCAAGTGGTTCCACCTTGTACCTCAAAATTGGCATCTGCCACAAGTGTGCTAACCCAGCTCATTTGTAATAATACACAGTAAGTTTTGAGGTGAGAAAATGCACAGCAAATCACAAGAGTGGGCAGGGGCCATATTACCCACCCACAGAGAACAAGTAAAGGGAATAATTATAGGTTTGTCTTCATTGTAAAGGATCAGGTTATTAACTATTATCATTAATGGAAGTAGATGGTTTCACTTAATTTTTTAAACAAACAATTATTTCTATGCAGATTTTTAAAATAATATATGTTCATTGTAGGAAACCTGGAAATCATAGGGCATTTTTAATAGGCACAAAACTTAAATAAATCCTAAATCTGTCACTCACCACGGGATTTTGGTGTAGGTCTTTCTACCTATTGTTTTACAGAGTTTAAGATTATAGTGTGTGTATTTTGCATCCCACTTACTAATGATCTGAGGCATTTTCCCATGTCTTAAAAACTCTTTAAAAACATCATTTGAAATGTCTGCCTATGATTTCCAAACCATTAACATGCCCATTACAGAGAGCATTTAGCAACATGTGGCTCTGTTTTCCTCCCCTCCTGAGCCTTCGCCCTGGTAAAACCTTCCTGCTGTCGGTGGACAGAATTTGGGAAGCTAGACTCTTGAATATTCACTACACAGAAATAAGCATTTTCTTCTACATGGTCAATTTTCAAGGGCCAAAGCTGTATTTTTCTCTCAAATTGAAATGTGAAAGGTACCCTCAGGCCTAAAACACTGTTTGCTTTTGCCAAACTCACCAAACGCAGGAATCATCGGTCCAGTGGCACAAGGCAGAAATGGCCAAACCTCCCCTCTGAGCACTGTGACATTACAAAGTCTCCTGCTGCAGGAAGCAGGCTGGAGAAATCAGTGAATCACAAGGTAGAGTTTTACTGCCAGTAAGTGTATGTGCCTCTGGCCATTTAAAGTCCCTCTTTGTAAATAAATACATCCAGTGGTGAAAAGAAAACGAGTCTTCTTATATTTTTTTCGTGTGATTATGGGTCCCAAGAGAAGCAATACAAAAATTCTATTATCAGGACAGGCAGTGGTGGGGAAGCTCCCACCAACCATTCAGAATGTCATCCATTAACTAGGATGGGGCCATCTGTTGGAGAGAGAGGGCAGTTCAAGTAGAGTAGGGATACCTCCTTCCTGGTGGGCTATGGCTGGAGGGAGCCCTCCAAACGCCTTTTCCGAGGGTCAGGACGAGCCATCAGTTGGAAATAACTTTGAATCACTACTCATGTGGGCTGGATATGAAGCAGCCCCCTACAAAGGCCGATCTCGACAGAAGAGCACTAAACTCCAGGCCCTGCCAACCGCCCACAGCCCAGGCTGCTGACACTTTTATTTGCTGGCATTTACAATGTTGCAGCAGCTCAGTTCTGCTATTGTGGCTGCTTCCAATGCAGCACTTAGGCAAGGACTCATTTAAGAGGAAGGCAAAAGGATGCTTCTCTGGGGTAAGACCTCCAGCAGTCCTGTTCATGTCAAAGGGAACTGCATTGTCTCAAAAGCAAAGCAAGAGTTGCAAACTGGCTAGTTTCCTAGTATTTTCTGGTTCACAAGGAATGTGATTATTTTTCACACATACACACCCTGCTCTGGTACTTATCATCATTATTTTCCCTTCTATCTGTAATGAAGAAAATAAATTTGCCATTGGAAACTACAGCTGCCCCTAAGAAAGATGGCCCTACTGAAGGAGAAGTGAGCATCTGCAAAAGCCAGAGATGACCCAGTCACTGGCTGAGTTTAATACACCTAAAGATAGGCAGAGAGTTCAGTCTGAATGGCGGCCTGGGGCAGCAGAGCTTAACTGTGCTGCAGAAGAGACAAAAAGACTAATTTGGCATTTCCAGCCACCCCTGTGGAAAGAGGAATGGAGACATGGAAGAGCACAGACAAGGCAGGAAGAGTACTCAAGCACACACTGGGCAAAAATACTGGTGGTGGGATGGACAAAGGGCCTTCCCCAACAACAATGTCCTCATTTCTTTGCTATGTTAGAACCTTAGGAAGTGCTACATGCAAAAGCCTATTTATACAGTTGATTGGGAAAATTAAATTTTATTGAAACCTATGATATCTTAAACTCTTTCTTCTTTAAATGAATCCTTGTAAGATACCATGAGGTAAGTGCAATTATTACCATAATCGTGGCTATTTTATGAAAAAGAAAACTAAGACAGAGACATTAGCAATGTAATGAACAGCAGGGGGTGGGATTTGAACTTAGATAGTGGTGCTCCAGAACTATCTACTTAACCTCTTACTGCACTATATTAAGTTAAGGTGAAATAACAATTCAATGCAAGAGAAATTGGGGTCAGCAGTCTTAAGTCCCTTGAGATAGTCAAAATACCTTACAAAAGGGCATTATTCCACTCTTCCTCTGGCTAGCTTTGAGTTGTATATATCTTTCTTTCATGGTTCAATGATTCAGCACATATTTAATGAACCTCCCATCCCATCCACACAATGAAAACTATGAATGAGGCAGGCCTGGCTCTTGCCCCCAGAGAGCTTACAGCCTAAAGAAAGATATAGATGAAAAGTCAATGCCAAGCCAGGTGTGATGGCACATGCCTGTAATCCCAGTAGCTCAAGAGGCTGAGACAGGAGGATCACCAGTTCAAAGCCAACTTCAGCAATGTCGAGGTACTAAGCAACTCAGTGAGACCCTGTTTCTAAATAAAATACAAAATAGGACTCTGATTGTGGTTCAGTGGTCAAGTGCCCCTGAGTTCAATCCCCACCACAAAAAAAAAAGGTTAATGCCAATAAATTTGCTACAATATAGCAGTGTGTTTTAAGGAATACAAGACTTGGAAGAACACTAAATAAATAACTAAACTGAATCTAACACTGTAATCAGAGTTGCCAGGAAGAAAGTAAACAAAGAGAATTCCAGGCAAAAGAACCAGCATGTGCAAATACCCACAAGTAAGACAGCCTATAGTTTGGTAGATAAATGGAAAGAAGTATATTTGAATATGTAAGCTGCTGCCAGATCATATATGACACATAAAGAAGTCAGTCTTTATCAAGAAGCCAAAGAAAATCATGACAGTGTTTCACACAGGAGAAAAATGATTCATTCATTTGGCAAATATTTATTGAGCACCTACTATGTGCTAGACATTGCACTGGATGCTTGGGATAAATCAGTAAACAAATCAAAGATTTTGGCTTCACTTGAGGGCTGATGGGGAATATAATTAACATCAAACATAAAAAGCAAATCATGTAGAATGTTAGAAAGTGACAGAACTACAAAAAAGAAAAAGCAGTGTGGGGTAAAGTGGATCGAGAATGAGGATGAGTGAAGTGCAAATGGCCAGATGCAATTTTAAATAGAGTTTTTGGGAGCAAGATTTATGCAAAATCCCACAGCAAAACTTTAAGAGCCTTATGATTGATCACTCTGCGACTCACAATCAATATATGCAAACACATGATTAGATATTCAAAGTGAAACTTTCCGACATCTGCTCCATGCCCACAAAGACTTGCTTATCTAACTTGGAGTCAGAGTCCCATTTTAATTTAGAAACATAAATACACTTTTCACTTAAGGTTCTAGAGTCTAGAAAATAACCAAAACCAGAAATAAACTAAACTTTAGCTTTAACTTCAATTATTTTCACAAGTTAATATCATTCATACCAACAGGATACCTTTAACTACTTGAAAATTTCTACAACCCTTTACATTCAAGTCCTCAAATGAAGCAAGTTAAAAATATTTGATTTATATCTATTTTTCCTGAGGCCACCCCAAAGATTTGCTGTCCACCATAAGACAAAAGCAACCATATTTGGTCAATTTGGTGCCTTTTTTCCCCCCTTTTCCTTTTCTGAGTTTATAATTGTCAGGAACAGCTGCATGCATTGCCAATGCCTTCCCCAAAACTAACAGGGTTCTAACATACAAAACATCTATTCTGCTTCTAAATTTGTTTTTAATTATATTACAAGATGGAAAAAGAAATGCCTTAGCTGTTAACACTGGCTCAGTGGGGCCAACAGTAGACATAGAGCAGACACGAGGAAATACTTCAAAAATTTTTTTTAGTTTACCATGATTTAATAGCAGATATTCCTGGCTTTGAGTGAACTCTGCAATATCCCTGTGCGACAGGATAAATGATCATCTACCACTATTAATTTTAGGTCATAATGTCTGAAATGCCGCTTCAAAAATAAATGCAGTATTTTCACTTTATTTGGTCAGGTAAATACTAAACTATTTTGTCATAATAACTTTACAACACTGTGTTTCACCTTGTCTTGCCTTGACTGCTGAAGGTAATAGGGACCGTTTTATTATGTCCATAAATTGAGTCAATTGACTTATCCTTATATCCTGTTTCCTGAACTTAACGAGAGATTCTGCATCATTAGGAAAACACACCATCCTGCAGCAGGATCAAAAGCAAAGGAAGCCTGAGAATAAGTCATTTTGATTTCAGGGAATGTTCGCCAGGCAAACTTTCAATATTCTGGCAGAAGTAAAACAAATAACTGGCTTTGCAAAGCATGGTTTGCTCAGGGCTGTGCTGATGCTGGAGGTATCCCAGAAGGTTCCACACAGACTTAAAATATAAAAAAAAAAAAAGAAAATCACTCTCTGAATATGAGGCACTTGTAATGAAGCTGTAGATTAGGTGGCTTACCCCATCTATCAAAGAGCACAAATCAAAGTGTTAAATATTTTTACAAGGAAACTTAAAAACATTTTTGTGGCCATAGGTTTTTCTTTTAATTCAGACAAATAATCACAAACATATTCTCAAATTAAATCTTATTGTGAGAAATAAATTCTCATGGTAAAAACAAGCTTTCTGAAAAGTGTGGGGTTTTGGTTTCTTTGGTTTTGGTTGGTTGTGTTTCTTGTTTTTTGTTTGCTTCATTTCTTAAATTCCCTGACCCCAGTGCAGTACCTGGGACATGGCTCAATAAACAGTCATGTTGTGGCATTGTGTTAACTAAGATAATGACAAAGGTAACAGGGTCCTCCGCGTTGCATTTATAGAAATATTGGGACCCAACCCACAAATACCAATGGCAGTGATGATAAATAATAATGATTTTGAATAACAGCTGTCATAGGTTGAACATCTGTGCTGTACTGAACACTCATCATGGATCACTTCATTTAATCCTCACAACATTTCTAAGTTAGGTACTGTTATTTCCATCTTTCAGATGAGTAAATGATAGCTTGGAGAAGTTAAATACGGTGCCCAAATTTATGTAGCTGCTAAGTGGTGTCTGGTCCCTAATCCTGGGCTCCTATACCCCATGCTGCACTAGAAGCCAGGGTCCAGGTCTTGCAAGCAATCATCCAGGGCAGGCTCCCCTGCCAGAAGATACAACCAGGCAATCTGGGCAGGAAATAAGCTAAGGCCCTACATGTGCCAAAGGGCTATCAGCAATGGGCAACATTGAGCTGAGCAGGTAGGTCTCCTAAGTTAATTAACCTTATTAGCAACCATATACCTAACTGTTATATTTTGGACCCACTAATCCCCCGACTCTCTCCCAGCTTCTGGGACCAGTTGGGAACTCTTCTACAAGAGCCATTTGACTTTAGTCCTCATTACTTTTTTGGAATTCTCAGATTCTTCCTCAGATTCTTTAGTCAAATAAGTCAAAGATCTCCACCATCACTGTAGCAAACACAACTAATGTAACTACCCTCTCTAGACTACTGCCCCACATTGTTAAGTGCTAAAGATCCAATTCAGTTGCTACTAAGATTGGGTGACTTTCAGACAGCTTCACAGCAAGTCCAGGAGCAACAATACTGAAACCAAAACCAGAGAACTCAGGCTAGTTTCAAGAACTAAGTAAATTCAAGAACTGAGAGATTATTAGTGAATTTAATATTGTAGACTGTCGTGTATATAATTATTTCCATTCTCCATTATTCAGAAGTAAAAGAATTATGTGGCACTTTTTTGGAGAGACCCAAAACAAATGAAGAGTCATACTCCTGAATTCCATAAGGAGACCAAATATAAATTATTGGCTAATGTCCAAGAATGATGGTATCCGACCTCTGCCAATTCTTCATCTTTGTCTTGCTCCTTCCCCAGACACCTGGCAACTCCTTCCATTTGCACTGCATGGCCCTCCCCAATCAATCATTACCTGGGTAACTCTTGTTCTAGTTGCAAGTGCAAATAACAGAAACCCAGACTCAACTGGCTCACACAATGAGGAAGACAACTAAAAATCTAAAGCTAGGGGTGCTCTTCAGTTGAAGTACACAGTGAAGGAAACACAGGAACCTAGATCCTTTCCATTTTTCAGCTCTGCCTTTGGTGTGAGGGATTTGTCCTCAAGCACACTCTACTCAAGGTCACCAAACATAACAACATTCAGGGGCAAAACTCCTTGGAGTGAGGAAACTTTCCCCAAAACCTTTTGGCAGACCTCCCTTTTGTGTGAGCCAATACTGTCACACAGGCTGTAAGGTAACACATGTCTGAGACAATCAATGGCAAGAGACTGAGATCACTGTGACGGACTCAGATCAATCAGGACCCAAACCCCAGGGCCACCTTCCTAAAGCATATGTCTAGATAAAGAAAAGTGGATTCAGGAAAATCAAAAGTGAAGTAGGGGTTGGAAGGGTTTATGGGAGAAAACGGATGAAGAAATAGTTTCCTGTTACAGTTAGTGAGCAACTGTTACAAACAACCCATAGAGTTTGTTACAAATGTCAACTTCTCAGCAGAGAACTCCCTAAAACGTGCCCCTAACACAGACTGTCTATTAGATCTCCCCACTACATGTTATCGAAGACCACCCTACTTTCAACATGAAGTTTGTCACAATTGTAATTAACTATGTATATTAATGCCTACTGAATGTCTTCCTATCCTACCATACTGTCCTGTTTATTGCTTTAACCTTAGCCATAGCATGATGCCAGCAGGGATGCTGGCCAAAGGGAGTCTCTTCCACCACCGAAGCAGTGCCTTCAAGACTTCACTGCATTGCCTATGTTCAAGATGTAATTTTCATTATGTCTGCCCCGTGGACTCTGAGATGTTGACAGCCGTCAGTCTGCTTAGGAGTCCGTCTGTCTCCCGGCCTCGCTGCCAGCAGCACTGTTGGCCAATGACATGCCCTGCTCCATCTCCCTTATCCATAAAGTCAGCCTATAGCAACCCCTGCCAACAGAGCAGATGGTCAGGCTGTGCCCAGCGAAATCTCCTAAGGAGGTGTGTTTCCTGTTGCAGCCCAAAACCTCCAAGAACAAGTGGCCTAAGAGAGGAATTTGGCACTGGCTAGTCAAAATTTCTCCAAATCAGTTTCTCAGGTGGCATCAGGGTAAGATGCATAAACTGTGTCTTGTTCCTTCCCACTGATAGAATAACCGAGGTAGAAACACTGAAGTCTTTAAGGGCAGACAGACTTTAGAAAGTAATTTATCATTCTGCATCTCATTTTGTTCATCTTGAAAACACAGAAACTATTCATTCCTCTATAAGGTTGCTATGAGGTACTATGGCATTTGATTGAAAATGCAACAGATGATACAGTTCATCAATCTTGTTGCACTGACACCTACATTCTCTTTTCTACTCAAAACTGTGTGAGGCCACCACTCAGCGGAAAGTGGTAAGAATATGGCCATCCTCAGAACTGCAGATCTTTCACTAGAGATAAGATGGCAGCCATGATTCTCTCAAGGCTGGCTGGCAAGCCCAGATGGTACTTCCCAAAGGAGATGAAGAAGGTTTCTATGCTTAGGGTGACTGATAAATTCTACCTTCTGAAATTAAGATTCCAAGGAAACTTTCAGTTCCCATGCCCTGAAGGAACAGTATCAAGGCGGCAATCATGACTCTGAGACCTCAGTAATTGTTTTTCGTGGAAGCTTGTGTCTTCCCCTTGTTTATATGTCGTGTCACCCCATACCATTAATTAAAATGACTGAGTGCTGATCTTCAAAGGCAGCTGGGCTTGAAAAGTTGAGGGCACTATGTCCCACTCAACAGGCTGTCTTCTGGAGAAAAGAGTAGCAGAGTAAGAGGCACCTGGTGACGGCTTCTACAAGAAGAGAAAAGCAGCCTACAACCAGGTCTGTCAACAAAGAAGAGAAGCCAGTCGAACCCACCCAGAACAGAGGCCTGGCTATTTCCTCCAAAGGCTTTGGAGACTGTGCTCCCCAATGGCAATAGGCCCACCATCCGTGCCCTGATGGATGTGGTGTTGTCATACTCTCTCAGATCAATCTTGAGCTGTGCTGAATAAAGAATAGACATTGCTTCTGCAAATGGCTGCTCTTCTCGCTCTGCCATGGGTCCCTCACCTCTGCATTGTGCAGGGGTACAGTCAACATTATTAGAGATCATTTTCTACAAATGCAGTGATTTCAACCTGGAGAGTTCAAGGAAAGACCTATTTGGAAGATGTGTTGCTCAACATGAATGCCATAAATTTAGGAATAGGAATGTTAAAGCTACAAGAAAGAGATTGTTTGCATTTCCTTGCATACTCTAGGTAAAGACTTGTGTTTGTAGTCCTCATCAAGGAAGCAAAGACACAATCTTTGAGAGAGTTGTTAGAAGCCAGTAGTCACTGGTGACAAGGTAGATAAATGATGCAGTATCATGAGTAATGATATAACCAGCATTAAAATAAATGATATTAGGGTACTGCAATGGCAAGATCTATACTATTTCAATATAAAAAGTTCTGAAGAGCCATGTCATTGTGAGTAATAACAGGGTTGCTACATTTTTCTTGCATGGGAGGTACAAAATGAGGCAGTAACAATGCAATTGAAAATAAGGAACATGGAGAGATGCCCGGACATGTGCACTGATTAGACAATATATAAATATGTAAGAACCTCTCCTGTACCCATTATTCTAACTCTTCACTGATGAATCACTTTACTTCACATAGACCAATGAATTTTATAATACATTTTAATCAAAGTACATAAAAGTTCCACAAAATACTGTTTCCCAAGTCTCCACACACCCTAGAAAAAGCCAGATGCCTCATCTCTCCATCAGTCCTCCTCTTCTACCACAGGAACAAGGCTTTAGCTGAATACACAGCCACATAAAGATGGCCATTCCCATCCTGCCTCATTATAAAGTGTGGCCAGGTCACATTTCCAGGTTGCATCCTAAAAAGAAGGCACAGGCAATGCCTTGGCCCTCTCCCTGTTCCTGCTGGCCGGGATGCGATTAGAACTGAAGCATTCTTGGAACCCAGAAATGGAATCCAGGGATTGAGATGACAGCAACCACATCACCCTGGCTCACCTACCTCTGGACCAACCTCTGATACAGAAACTAACCTGTATTTTATTTAAGCCACTGTGTTTTGAGATCACTTTAAGATAGAAATTCACTGAGGTAAGGGGGGGAAAGCCAGTGGAGAATAAACTCAGGATCATTTTAGATTCACTAAGTCTGAACTTCCTATGAAATGTCACAACTGCTATATCTATTCTTCTTTTTGCTATTTTTTTTCTTACAGTGTTGTCATGCTGTGCTTTGAACCCAGCAGGTGCTAGGCTAGCATCCACCACTAAGCTATACCTCCAGCCCTCGGACAGATAGAGCAAGTGAACAGTTGGATCCACAGTCTGAAGAGAGATCTGCATTAAACTCATAAATGTTTAGAATTTTCAGGATATAGATTTTAATCACTTTTCTTGAGGTGTAACTTACAACAAATTGCATCTATTTAATGTGTTCAATTTCATGGGTTTGACTCGTACACATCTATGAAACCATTCACACAAGATATAAAACATACCCATCACCCTGGAAGGTTTCCTTGTTCTCCTATGCAATCTATCCCTCTCAACCCCAGCCTCAAATAATGTTGACTTATTTTTTGTCACTCTAGGTTAGTTTGCATTTTCTAGAATATTAAATAAATGGAAACATATGGTATACATGAACTCTTTGACATCAGTCTTGTTTCACTGAGCATAATGCATTTGAGATTCATCCATGGTGTTTTATGTTTTGGCATTATTCTTTTTCCTTGCTGAATAGTATTCTACTGTATAGATAACACATATTTTGTATATCCACTTAATTATTGATGGGTTTTGTATTGTCTTTAGTTTAGGGCAACGTGAAGGAAGTTGCTCTAAACATTTGTATAAATCTTTGTGTGGACTTGTGTTTAAGATTCAAAATTCTCAAGAATTTGGGAAATAAGAGAGCCCAGGACAGGCTCTGAGGTATTCTGCTTACATTTTGGACAGCAGAGAACACTTCAACTCTGAATCAGAAAGAAAGACCAAAGAAGTAGAACTGTTAAGTGTGGCATCATCAAAGACAAGAGGGAAAGTGTCTCAAAAGGCAGGAACTGGCAGCTCTGAAAAATGTGGCTATAAAGCAGAGTAGGAGGTAGACTAAAAAGTGTCAATTAAATTTGAAAACAAGTAAGTGATTGACAACTTCAGCACCATGAATTCTGGTAAAAAGGTAGGGGTGAAAACCAGGTTCAAACTGGTCAAAAAGCAAATGAGAGGCAAAGAAGTAAACATGTACACGTTTTCTTAGCAAACCATGTGTCGATGAGGCAATTAAGGAGAAAGCTGAGTTAGAACTCTTTCAAATGGGAGAGATCAAAGCACGATGATGGAAAAAACTCAATTTGGGGATGGAGACAGGGAAGGTGAATGAAGGTTAGGTTCATCCAATACAGGAGTCTGATCATAGAATGAGTAGGACAAGGGAACTGAGGGCATTTGTAAGAAAGAGGTTATAATGACCATGAAGTGTAAGTGAATTGGGAAGAAAATAAAAATAGGAGGAAGCGCAAGGTCACCAGACAGGATTTAATGAAGTGTTACTATAGCAGAAGCAGGAAGGAAGGAAGCAGTGGCTGAAGAGTAGTAAGTTTAAGTAAATCTCTGGCAATGAGTCTGGAGCATGACCGTGGAAGTGAATGACACATTCAAAGCAGAGGAGAAAATCATCACTGTGCGGCCAATCAACAGACACGGGGTGCTTGCAGTACAGATGGTCCCCATAGGCACTGAAATACCACAAGCAAGTTTGTCTCTAGGAAAAGGTCAAACCCCCTGGCTCAAGGAGAACTGTGCATGAGAAGGAAGAATTCTCCAGAGCCAGTAGCATACAAACACAGACTGCAGGGCCACTGCAGCAGGCTCAGGGCTTCTGCCTTGGAGTCAAAAGCTGGGAACATCCATGGGCTGGCGGTGCCGTGGCTCTTGTGGAAGCTCTTAATTGGTTAGACAACTTTCTGGTGTCCAAGCTTTTATAAAAGAATACTAGAGAAAGTCTATGTTGCTGCTATTTCTACCAGAAATTGTTCGTGTAGCCAAAGTGCCAGTCCTATGAGAAACAGCCACCATTATTTTATATTTATTACTATACTTAATCTTTTAAGAAAACAGGATTAACTTTCAGATTAAACACCATGTAAATGTTGCACTGTACTTTAATTAAAATGAATAAGCTAATTAAACTAGAAAAAAAGTTCAAATAAACCCATGGGAGTGTAACATTAAAGAATATACCCTTTGTTAACACTCTGTGATGTGAGAAAAGATTATAGCACATTAGAGATAAATATTAGTTGCCTTTTGTTACATTAAAGGTTCCTGGATCATATATCATACTATTAATGGCTAGCTTATATTAATTATGTCTGCAGACCAAAGCAATATTTGACAATATATGATATATGGTATATCATAGCATGACTCAATTCTGAATAGAATTGTTTGTATGAATTTAAACTCCCATTCTGAATTTAGATTTGGGGGGAGGGTGGTGAATCCCTCTACTTATTGCCAATAGAAATGAGCCTCTACAGGGGGGATTTGGTAGAAATAAAGACAAAAAATGCATTCATTCCATCCTGCTTGTCACGCTAAGGTCCTAAGTGTGTAAGAGTTCCTCTGGAGCTATTATTACTACCAAGTGAAGGGAAGTGCCTGGTAGCTCTCAATGAGATGCAGGCCACAGCTCATTGCCACAGAAGTCA
This sequence comes from Sciurus vulgaris, assembly GCF_902686455.1. Taxonomy (NCBI): domain Eukaryota; kingdom Metazoa; phylum Chordata; class Mammalia; order Rodentia; family Sciuridae; genus Sciurus; species Sciurus vulgaris. Next base: position 130,611,580 of record NC_136463.1, read on the forward strand.
GGCCATGGTCTGCTGTGTAAATGCACACTGTGGGCCTCTTTAATGTACAGATTATGGGTACAATCAACCATTCCTACACCTATTTGCATAAATATGTTCTTGAGGGATTTAAATATGTGTATTATTGCTCAAACCCAGTACAATTTGGGGAATTGTTCTTGTCATTGTCACATATCTTTAATGGGGACATTCTCAATTTGCAAATGAGTGATTTTTCCACCAAACTGTGGAGTCCACTGAGATTAATTGTATCCAAACCCATTTCACAGTTTGTCCTTAATGTGGATTAAGGACATAGAGTGTACTCTCACTAAATGATTCTTGGGATGAATTCTTGACAATGCTTTTAACAGCTTCTTTGAATTCAATTGACTCTGAAATCATGGATGGATGAACAGACCGACTGACAGACAAGGCTGGGGTAGAATGACTATGGGTACCACTCACTGTCTGGTGGCCTCAGAGTCCTCTTATCCATGTAGAACCCATTCATTATTTATAGATAGCTGGCAGAATGTCCTGAAGAGTCCTCCTCCAGAGAGCCAACTATTTATATTAGAAGCCACATAGCAGGAAGTGGTAGAACATCTATCCAAACACCTCCCAAACTCTTCCCAGTAATCTCAATAACACATAACCCACATCCTTACCACTGTCTGTCTTTACAACATCCCCTTCTAAAATGGCAGTACAAATAAACTATAGTATTAGTCTCATGTATCATTTACAGTTGAAAACACTTTTAATTCACTTACCTAAAAACCTTCTGTGCCATATCAAACTCACAAATACATAGGGCAGAAACATCTGTGAAAGTCCTTCCTTGCCTAACCCCCAACAATTTTACCAAAGCAGTGATGCCTTCCCAGCTGAAATTTATTCTGCATCCTGCTAATCACTGAAAAATTTATGGGCTTCCATTGGCCATACTAAAAACAGAACTAAGCCAGATTTTTGTTGGTTTTGTTTTTTGCTGCTGGTAGGTTTGACTGAATGTTATTTATATTGTTAGAATTATCATATTGCAGTTTTTTGTTTGTTTGTTTGGTACCAAGGATTGAACCTAGGAACACTTAATCACTGAGCCACATCCCCAGTCCTTTTTATTTTTTTATTTTGCTAAGTTGCTCAGGGCCTCACTAAGTTGCTGAGGCTGGCTCTGAACTTGCGATCCTCCTGCCTCAGCCTCCTGAACTGCTGGAATCACAGGCATATGCCAACACATCCTGCCACATTACAGTTTTATAGTTTTTCTTCTGAGGAATTAAAGGAATATAATCTTTCCATTTTAATGATCACTTTTCATTTTCCAGAGAATATAAAAGAAATAGAAGATAGGGAATAATAGTAAAAAGAAGGGGAAAATGAAAATAAAGAGGAATCTATCAAGTAGTGGCAGATTCCCACATTAGGAGAAATGTGTTTAAATCCAATTCTTACATGTGCAATTTAGGTATGAATACATAATTTTTTGCTTAGACAATTCTTTGTTCCAAAACAATTTCAAGAAGAAGAAATAGTTACCATATATTAAATATTTGCTCTGTGTTGGAGACCGCTGCCCTGTAGGGCCCGCAGTGGTGGCTGGCCTCGCCCTAAGATGGCGCCGAGAGGCCCAACTACAAAGAAAAACAACTTTAAGGAAGTGTTTTCTATTGGCTGACTGATCTCCTCCATGTCCGTGCTTAGCTCGTGATCAGTACGTGTCCTCATTACCCACCATTAAGTCTCCACGAGCCAAACGCCTGACCCGTTAAGGTGATTGGCTGTTACATCCCATAAAGCTGCGCACTTTGTGCGGCAGAGGCAGGCAAGGAGGGCAGGCAGCAGCTGCAGGACGAGAGGAGAGGCGGCGGCGGCGGCGGCAGGACAAGAGAGGAAGAAGAGAGAAGCGGCAGCTGCACGAGAGAAAAGGAGGAGAGAGAGAGAGCAGGGCGACAAGAGAAGAAGAAGAAGACGGCGGCGGTGGAGGAGGAGGAGGAAGAACCAGGCACTCGGCTCAGAAGCTCTCCCATAAAAATAAAAACCTTAAAACTTCATTTGAGAGCCGAGTCTTCATTGTACTCGCTGGACAAGACACTCTGGGCCACTCATTTCTCAAAATGTTTAATGTATATTAATTCATTCTTCATAACAACTTCATGGGGTGGATGTCATTTTATCATTTTCATTTTATAAATGAAGAAACAGGTATGAAGAGGTTAAATAACTGTCTGCAGATCACACACCACTAGGAGTACCATTTTGTTCTGAAGTAGACAGGCGTATCCACACCTTGAAGGTGAGGCTCACAGAGGCTATGGGATTAACCTCCAGGCTACAAATAACAGCTAAACTAGTAGTAGTAGAACCAGGAATGGTACTGGAACTATTCGCAAGACTAACGTTTGTTTTCTAAGAAAACAGGGCCAAGGCCGTGCCTCACATCATGACACATTCTTCAGGGGCATCTTGATGTAGTTCCTAGAAAACTAACTAGCAAAAGGTAAAAAGAGATCTACTCTGAAAAAACTTCATTCTGAAATGTATTATCTAATGACTTTAATCTGATAAATATCTAATAAGACCAAAATACTATTATACACTTAGTAAGAATTCAACCAACTAAAAATCATAGTCTTTAGAAACGTTTGTTTATATACTATCATTGTAAGACCTAAATGACAAGGAAAGGTGCTGATTAAAGAAATCTGGTTTAAACCAACTTTCATCCCTATTCTTTCTCCAAGATCTGCTATGTCACTTGTGCTCTGGGCCTCCACTCTTAATTGTACTCAGTAAAGAGCAGATTTGGAAAATTTCTCCAAATCAACAATAGCCAATACACGAGTGGCCTCCCCTCCTGCAACCCCCACTCCCATGCCTGTGGCAGGTATCATAAACTACTAATGAACTCTTTCATTCCAGGTTTAGCAGGATGTGGAAACCATCTGCGCACCATAGTTGCAGCAACCCTTACTCATCAGAAGCAATTGGTGAGTTAAAACCTACTTGCAACCTTTGTTCTAGAGATGGTCCTATCTCTCACCTCTAAATTCAAGTCAATGTGGATGTCATTCAATGTTCTACACCTCAATTATCTGTCTCTACAAATGTTGTATACTATTGATCCTTGAGATACTATAAAATTCAAGTCTTTTACATTTGTCTTAGTCCATTTCTGGCACTATAAGAAAATACCTGAGACTAGGTGATTTATAAATAATAGAAATTTCTTTATCACAGTTCTGGAGGCTGGGAGTTCCTAGATTAAGGGGACAGTTGGTTTGGTGTTTGATGAAGGCTGCTCTCTGCCTCCAAGATGACATTTGCTATGCCCTCCAGAAGGGACAAGGAGACAGACTCATTCCCTCAAGCTCTTTATAAGGCTCCAATCCATTTATGAGGACACAACCCACACTGTTACATGGAGGATTCAGTTTCCACATGAATTCTGGAGGGGACACAAATGTTCAAGCAATAGCAATATCATTAAAGAAAAACATTTCACATTACATTAGGAAAGAATATATTTTGTTGTTCTCTTGTCAAACCCTTCAAAAATGTGTAATGCATATATAAACAGGGAGAATCAAGAGCACTACTGACATTCCCGACTCAGCAGAAACAGAATTCTCAGTTGCCCAGACATCCTATGGACAATTATCTTGTTTCACAGAACAGAAGCTATTTCGAGTTCCTTTGAGATGGTTAGGTGTTGAGAAAGACAAACAAGGTAATTCAGGGTACCAGTCCGCCATATGGAAACCATGACAACCCTCCACTGTGACTACAGCTCTGCCAGGAGAGAGCTAAATCTGGGGAGAGCTAAGGGGGGAGGGGGTGCTAACACAGCAAGATGTATGGATTAACCTTGTGGCTCCTGCCTGAACTACCTGCCATCCCCCAAGAAATCCCTGTTCTTCTGAAAGCTTAGGTCAAACTGATATAGAAAAAAGACCCTCTGAGGTCCCAAAGCCCCAGGTGCTATGAGACCATGGAAAAGTCATGGTCCCCAAGCTTTATTATCAGTAAAAATAAAATAACATAAAGTAAAAATAAAGGAATATAATAATTTATCTCAAGTCATTTCCTATTATCTTAAATTTGTGATTCTAAAAATTGATACCCTACATGGCAAATGGAAAAACTGAGATGAAAGTTAAAAGACTCGCTTAGGGCCACAAAAAAATTTGTTAAGTTTCAGGCAGTTTGCAGGCACAATCATGAATGTTTGTAATGATCAGCTACTTTCTGATGATACTTTTTAAAAAAAAGGAATTCACATAAATGAAATTTATTTCTAGATAGCTATAGATTACTAAAGAAAAAGAAAATGTTGTGTTCTGAAATAATATACAGGCCTGTATTTTTTTTTCTTACCACGCTAATGTTTCTGTGGGTAAGGCTGATGAGATAATTTTATGCCACAAGCACAACCAGCATAAAGATTGTTTCTTTTCTGCTGAGCACAGTGGCCCATGCCTATAATTACAGCAGCTCAGGAGGCTGAGGCAGGAGGATCCTGAGTTCAAAGCTAGCCTCAGCAAAAAGCAAGGTGCTAAGCAACTTAGTGAGACACTGTCTCTAAATAAAATATAAAATAGGGCTAGGGATGTGACTCATTGGTTGAGTACTCCTGAGTTCAATCCCTGGTACTAAAAAAGAAGAGATTATTTCTTTTCATTGTTTCAATTCAAAAATAACTAATGTTCTAATTTTAGAAAATAGGTTAAATTTGGAATTGTTTGAACTCGTGCAGTTATCGTTGTCAATGTAAGTATTAGGATGCCACAATAGGAAAATAAAATGTAAAGTAAGTTTAAAAAAAAAAAAAAAGCACCAGTAATTATTCAGAACTGAGGCAGGATGGTGGAAAAGAGAGAAGTAACAGAGATTGAGGCAGAGAGGGAATGAGAATAAATATGTCGAGGTTTCCATAAAGAGAGTAGCTTTGTAGCACATGAGACATTTACAAAATCCTTGCTGATTTACAAGTTGGCCATTTCTGCTTCTGCCAGAAATGTGTTCAACATCCTGCATTTGGTCATGCTGGATTACCTAGTGTTAACACACTGACTTCATCTGGTCCCATTGCTGCTGGCTACTTCCTTAGAAAGGAGACTGTATCTGTGTTAAGGAAAGAGAATTAATTCTATGAATTAAAAACCTCATATCCATAGCACACAAAGCTTTTCATAAATCAGACTTCTCGTTCTAAAAAAGAAATAAACATTTTCTAATATTTTGTTATGCAGAAGTACCCTATAAGGGTTTAAAAAGCAGAAAGGGAAAAAAAATCCTAAAATAACAACAAGCAAAATGAACATTTGCCAACATACACATGCAGTTATTTTCTATTCAGCTATTCTGAAATAGAAGTTGAAACCCTCTTTACACAAAATGTCAATCCAACAATAAGCCACTATTAATAATATTCTCACACCTAATATTCTTAGTGATTAACTGCACATACACACAAACACACAGAGAGTTCTGAATAATTACTGGTAATTTTGTTTTACTAAACTCACTTTTTGTTTATTATGGCACCCAACACTTTTATTGACAATGATAACTGCATTAGTTGAAACCATTGCAAATAGAAGCTAAGAGATTTGATCATACTTGAGTTGTACATCAGTGGTCAATAAAATATGGCCCAGGGGCCAAATCCAGCATGCTGCCTGTTTTATAAATAAAGCTTTATAGGAACTCAACAAGGTCCATTTACTTATATAGAATCTATGACTGTTTTCATAATATAATGGCAGAATTGAATAAGTATGACAGTGGATAATACAGTCCACAATGCCATACTTTTAAAACATTTACTATCTAGTCCTTCCCAAAGTATGCTGACACATTTTCTGCACAACAAATATAATATAGTCAATGCTTCTTCTGCCAATAACATTCAAGAAATAAATAAGTCAAATATGTTTTGCTATATGTTCTCTCTCCTGCACCCATCCATTCACCAAATATTCAGTGCCTACTCTGAGCCACACACCAGAGCCTCTCTATGTGTAAAACTCTAACATACGTACAATAAAACTTAATGAGAATTCTCTTGGCCACAATAGCTAAAGAAGAAATTCTCTAATTTCAATGCAAATTTTTCAGTGTTTTTTAAGTCATTATTGCTTGCTTCTTGATCATCTCTTGTCTGAATCTGGAACTAAGTCAATTAATGACAATTGCAACTCTTTCCTAGGCTTAGCAGCACCTGCCTCAAAAACTAGGTCACACTGTCCCAATAACTATCGTCACCCTCCACTTTTTCCTTTTCTACATACCTCGAGTAGCCCCTCGCTGGGCACAGATGGAAATCCTGCTCTAGTTTATTTCTTTATGTCTATAAATCAAATACTGTACAGAAAGATAGGGATTTGCCTTATTTATAAAGGCATTTAAAAAGAAAAGTTCCATAGCTATCCAAAGTAGCTCATTTAATGTCTACCAATTTCACCAATGAGAACACCCTCTCCTTTGTCTATTTCCCTTTAGACTCACTTATATCTAGGTATATATAGGGAGTTGACTAGTTAGTACCTTCTAGCAATCTCAAATCTAACTAGTTATATGCTTCTGTGATTAACATGTACAATGGGTTTATTTCTTTTGGCTTCTTCAAACAGCTGTAGAGCTAATCCAAGAAACACCTTCATAATGGACAAATAAATGTGCTGTGAGAATTCTGCTCAGACCAAAGAATTCTGCTCTTTCACTCAAAGTGTTTTACATTAAAATTCCTTGAATAAGTATACTGAATGCCATTTAAAGATAACAGGTTTGAAATGGGCTAATAAGAAAATTATTCCAGGATAGGTAATAGTTGATTTTTTTGTTGCTCACCTCTATACTGTCTGCCAATCCCTAGAAGACACAAATGCTACAGAGGCCTCTCCTAGAGACACGGGAAGTCAGGGGAATACAGCATGGCTCTTTGTAGCAGTCTTGCTTAGTTGAGCACTCTACTCCCCTCATTGTGCCAAAGAGGTCACTTCTCATGTGTCCCAGGCAAATTCACAAACCCCAACAACTTACTACACAAACAACAAGATGGAAGAAAAATAAATATATCAAGGTAAACTCATCACTGATTCCAGAAATAAGTACAACATCTGCCTGACTTGTGGTGGGCATGTTTATATGTAAAAATGGAACCCTGTTTTAATTTCACTCCCACTTAAAATTTTAGCAATAAACAAGGTGAAAGAGTCCAATGTGTCACCCATGTTTATAGAGTCAACTTGCTAATGCAAGAAACAAGGAGATGTTTTATTATAATAAAGTAAGACCCAAACACTAGTCCTTCTGATACAGTCACCAAAAGACTAGCTGGGGCAAACCCTGGCCTGAACATTAATACTTTTGAACGACCATGCTCTCACAACACACCAGAATCGTGGAAATATACTGAATTTTATATTCAGTTCATGGCAATTAGAATACTCTTAAAATAGTGCAACTCACCAAGTAAGCCCAGGAGTAACAGAAAATACTGTAACCCAGTAAATACTGTTGGGCCCTGAAAGAATGGCACCAAGCCACTGGGCCTCCCAGCATGTTTTCTAAATAGCAAGCCTTTCTAAAGCTATGCATCTCCTTCAATCTATTCATCCATCAGCAATAAAACTGCTTTGACAGGATTGATTTAATACTTGGGAGAGTCCTGAATTTGATGAATGCATGACAGCTGCTTATTTTGGCCTCTTTTGCAAAGCTGTAGCTAGCATTGTTTGGAAAGCTCTAGATGAAAATTCTATTTCTTCCCTTTGTTTCATTTATCAGGGCACAGGCAGGGTAACTGTTATAGAAAGCAGAAAATAAACAGTTCTTGGAGCCCCTTTAGCACAGAGGTGGGCACAGTGCTGGAAACAGGCACGCTGGTGAACCAGGTATTCAGAGCATAGTCTCTTTGCAGACCGTGACATCCCTACATTAGCACCAAGGTTGTTATCTCCAGACCCTTTTTAGTTCTCTTTGATTCTCTTCAAGTCATGACAGATCTACTATCTTGTTTTTTCTAGTTACCATACCCACAATTTTGGACTATCCTTCAGGGTGCAGTGAAGTTTGTGAGGTTTCACAAGTTGTCCAAGGTTACCCACCAACCCTTAAATTGCTCTTCTCAACCTGCTCTTTCCCCAACAACTTCCTGAAATTTCCTTCAATCCAAACACTTGGGATATTGTGTTTTTCTTTTATTTCTTTGCAGCATCTCCAAAACTATTCTTTAGTTTTAGTGGCTTTATGTTGACCATTAGGGGGTTAAAGTATTCCTTAGATTAAAAGGCAATGTGAAACAGGCAATGTGAACACACTCCACTTCAAGGGTTATTGTTGACTGCATGAACAGTAGAGTGAGCTTATGCTCCTTAGCTGAATGGGTACAGTTCAGTCTGTCCCATTAGCTTTTGCTGGCTAAGAGCACACAATCAAACTTGCAATAAAAGAAAATGTACATTATATTCTATAATAGATTGCCATTTATGTATACTTATAAATGCATATTTGTTATATTTGTCATTCACTTCTACAAATTTTAGGAAAATATATCAACTCAGAGTGATGTAAAACACAGCATGTTTGACTTTCTGGAAAATGTTTCCAGTTCTCGAGGGTGTTAATCATTCAGCTTTATCTCACAAACCTCATTTCAAACCCAAGGGAAGTTTCAGAAGTCACTTGTTGCTATATAAAAGCTCTTTCTTGCCTGATTACTCAGCTGGAAGCCTCTGGAAGTCAGTTTACCACCACTGCTTTGGTTGTTGTAGGGGAGAGGTGGGCAGTGCCATCTAGCACACGGATTCAGAAAGACAAGGTAGGACAGGAGCAGGGAAAGGGACTCAATGGAAACAGACTAAGAGAAGATGGCAGGGGATAGTACACAGCAGAAGGCAGTGCACCATGCAAGATTGTCAGTCCTCATGATAAGGTTCTGAGATCAGTTTGAAGATATCTAATCAGATCTGAGTGGCGGCAATGAGAAAAGCAGCCCAGAAGGGATGTGGTTAGAGAAAACCAAGACAGTAAAATATTCTGGGAACCCTGGGGCTAGGAGCAGGAGAGACTAGGAGGTAGAAAACTTCCATCACCTTCTCTCCAGATCTCGAAAGAAATTCGTCTGTTGTAGTTATACCTGCACGAGAGAGTATATTAGTTTTCCACTTCTGTAACAAAAATAATGGAAATAATCATCTTAAAAAGAACAAAGGTTTATTTTGGCTCACAGTTTGGGAGGTTTCAGTCCATGGTGGTTGGCTCATTTCTTTGGGGCTGTGACAAGGAAATCTATCATGGCAGGGAATATGTTACCTTATTCCCTTACCAGAAGAAAAAGGACAGTAATGGGAGGAATTCCCACCATCTCGTTTGAGGGCACACCCCAATGACCTGAGATCTCCCTTTAGGCCCCACCTCCTAATAGCACCAAGCTGGGGACCAAGCCTCAAACACATGGGCCTTTAGGGAGCCCTCCAGATGAAAACTATATAGCAGAGGGGGCTACCAAATAGAAGCTGAGCCCTTTAATAAGGAGTCCCGTTAATGTCAACACATGGACAGGCAGTATGGGCACGTAGAAATAAACATTATAAATTCTCTTGCTGATTCTCTTCCCTGGTCAGATGAAATAGGGGAAGGAGTTGCACTGATACAATCCACACAAGACAGCCTCTCAGAGCAGAGAACAGAGTACACAAGTGTTTTAGTAAGCTTTCTTTGCTGCTGTGACTAAAGGACCTAACCAAAACAATGGTACAGGAGGAAACATTGATTTGGAGGCTTACAGTTTCAGAGGTCTTAGTCCATAGAAGGCCAGCTCCATTTGCTCCATTGCTCAGGGCTTGAGGTGAAGCTGAACATCATAGCGGGAGAGAGTGGTGGAGGAAAGCAGCTCACATCACAGTGATCAGGAAGCAAAGAGAGACTCTACTCGCCAGATACAAAATATATACCCCATAGCCATGCCCCCAATTAACTACTTCCTCCAGTCATACCCCACCTGCCTCCAGTTACCACTTTAATCCCATCAGGGATTAATTCACTGATTGGGTTAAGACTCTCAAAACCCAATTATTTCTCCTCTGAACCTTCTTGCATTTTCTCACACGTGAGCTTTTGGGGGACACCCCATATCCAAACCATAACAATAAGTATAGAGAGAAGCCTCAGGGGCAAATTAAGAATATCCAACAAAGCCAGAAACCCAGGACTGCTTGTAGAGAAAGGTAGAGGATGCAGAAGCCCAGAGGAGGTGCTTTGGACCACCGAGTCTGAATCTGAATGTTTAATTTTCTTCTAAGAAAAGAAAGTGGAAGGGAGGTTCTTAATATGCTCATTTATATTCTTTTCTTTCAGTTTTGCCCAGGTACTGGGGCTCACTAGAAATCTCAGGCAGAAGTTATTCTGCATTTATATAAACTTTAAAAGTATGCCTCCTCTAATAGTTGCAGTTGGTTCTCAGAGTACATTTTCACAGCTCAGGTCGGCATTTAATATTAAGTCCAATTCAGAAACCCAAGCAAATTTAGACAGCCCTGTAAGTTGGTGCCAACTCCCTTACCCATGGCAAGCATGTTGGCCACATGAATTCAAAGAAGTTTTATTAAAAGAAAATCAAGTACCATTAGAAGATGTCTGTTCAAGGTTTCCAGGAGCTTTAACCAGCATAGACCCCATGCACACACACTCTGGACCACAGCTGCTTTCTGGGGCAGGGCTGCTGAGTCCACCAGGTATCACTAGCAGGCACTAGTTCCACCTTTATGCTCTTCCCAGTCACTCCTAATGCCAGGAAACATAGTCATTGTTGGTCAAGTTCATTCGCTACCTCCCTGGTCACTGAGCAGCTCTCTTCTCCTTACATCTCCCCCAGGTAGTAATGCTTGTTGGCTTTTTTGCTTGATTAGATTCATTTAGCCTCTAGACTGTGGAGAAGGTCAAACCACAGCAAGGCATAGTCCAGGATCACAGCATGAAGCATGCATCTAACTGTCCTGTCTCCAGTCCTCCTTCTCTGCTAAGCACTAAGAGATTGTAAAGGATCTCTCTCTCTCTCTCTCTCTCTGAAATTTCAGACCTGGTACTAATCATTTTCTTTAGCCTTTTCCTTCACTCTTCTTACCCACTGGGGTCCTCAGCAAACACAAGTTTTATGAGTACTTTGCCAGGATGAGGTAGTGTTGAAAGTGAATGCAATGGTGACAGCAATCATGTATCTGTGCCTTTTGCCCACAGTTTTGTCCAGATGCTACACAGCTTGACAGGTTCATAATTAGTTTAACCCAGAGAATCTGGGACCTTCCATAAGTGGTTTCAAGAAGAGCAATAAAAATCATCACCATTATAATAAAAACCACTATTTATTTAAACTAACTAGGTTTTGTACATTAAATTGTATCCTTTAATCTCCATAGCAGACCAGTGTATTATGTATTGTTGTTTTCATTTTAAAAATTAGCCTAAAAATTTTAAGTAATACCCCCTGAGATTAACAACTAAAAGTTGCAGGATTTGAATTCAGATGCCCTGAACAAGCTAATCCTAGTGCCCACAATGCCTATGATCTCATTCTGAGGAAAATCACACCTTCCACAGTCCCAGCTAAGCAGGCATGAAGGCACCTTGTTTTGCAGAGGTACAGGAATATGCTCCTTTCAAATAATAACAATGCCAAAGGAGGGAATTCATGACACCATGACTGGGAGAATAAAATATCTTAATAAACAAAACATGTGGGTCTGAGTTTTTACCTTGACATATCTGTATATTTACATGTGTATCTTAGGTGCATTATTTTTCCTGAAATTCCCTTCCTAGCACTTCTGGAACTATTTAAAGTACAGGATAATTACTCTTTTCAAAGCTTTATAAATATATTTAGTCATTATGAAAATCATGATTTCAGACATTTGTGATTAAAAAGTTGCCAAGTTCCTTTCCCTTCAGCACCATTTCCAATTTCCATTCTCAAACATATTCAACAGAGGATGTGACTATCATCTTTATAGGTTTTCCATGATGTCATGATACAATTTCCTAACTTTCCTAACACCCCACTGTAACAGATATTTGTAGGGGAGGAAAAAGTTCTTAGCCCATCACTAGTTTTATGGCTGAGGCATCTCTAACACAAAGACAGATAACAAAAGTAAAGCATACAAATTCATTTAATAAGTCTTATGTGACACAAGCACCTTCGTAAGAGGCAGGAAATTCTGTGTCTTTTAATGCTTCAATTTGAAGAAGAGTGGACAGTCTTGGAGTAGTCTGATTGAGCCAAGTGGGGAAAGCTAAGGAGAATAAACTGGGGTGGGGGACTTAGCAAGGCCTGTTTGTTCAGATTCTTCTATAGCTTGTGGGCATAAGGATGTTTCTTTCCTGAGTATAAGGAGGAACATCTGGAATGAAGGTTTTATGAGCTGCTTCAGGGGAGAAGGCAAAGGGAAGGTGAGAATGTTTTCCCTGCTGCTGCTGATTCCTGAAACACCAAGGTACCATATTTGGGGGTGGCAAGTCCTGAATTCCATCAGGCCTCAGGAAGTTACTCCCACCAGATGACCAGAGGAGTCAACAAGAAGCTCTTCAGCATGGACCAGCAATACACCAGTAAGGAAAGCAATGGACCCGCCTATCTTCTCCAGACCCAGGGATGCTAAGTCCAAAGTTTACAAACTAAGTGTCCACAGGGAAGAGCAAGAGATGCAAATGAGTGAGGTGGTCAGGGAAGAAGCAATCAGGAGTGCGAGGCAAACGGTAGAGTTCCTATCAGAAGAAGCCAGCCACCTTTCATTTTAACGTGATTATCACCACCCAGGATTGCAGCAGATATTTCCAGTTCCTCTGATTTTCCAGAGAAAGCCATATTTTGGTGTGAAGTCTCTGAGCTTTCAAATATCATAAACACTTTTAATATATTTTTTAAAGGATGAGTCACATGTGACATGACTTTGACTGTCACCCTGCAAGTATGACTGGCAGACTACCGTTTACAATCCCTGCCTAGCCTCGAGCCAACATCCACTTCCTCTTTCCCTTGGTAAATTATTCCTCTATGTTTCTCTCTCTGCAGCCTCTACCTTCTCCTCTTTGGCTGTGACTCATCCTCATTCCTTCAGTCCAAACCCTCCCTCCTCTAATGCTATCCAACCTCTTATCAAAATTCCATTATATAAAAGACCCAACCCCCAAATCAAACAAAGTAATTTAAGAAAAAAAATCAAAGTGAGTAAAACTTTTAAACCTTGCACCTAGTAAACTTCTTTGTCCCCTGCAGGCACTTTATAAGTATTAATATTTCAATAGCTCATATTTGAATTGAATATATTATTTATTCCTATTTGACACCACTTCATATATATGCTGTCTTTTCACTTTAAGATCTTGAAGTAAAGAATCCTGTCATCTTTCTCTGTTCAACTATTCCACAATCCTCAGGCCCCAGCTCCACCCCACAACTATAAAACCACTCTCACTTGGTTGATATAAAATAATGACTCTGCTTTAAAGGAAATAAGAAAATAGTGTATTGTGAGCCAAATATGAATGACCCTGGTTATGAATTTAAGTTACCCCGAGTGACATGTTCCACCGTGGAAGAGGCTACATGAACATCTGTAGTCACAGAACAAAAGAAAATCATAAATCAATACATTTATCAATTGCTTTGGTGAGAGCATCAGGTAAGCAGACCACAAACAGGTAGGAAAGCTCTAGGTTTAAGATGCTATAGCATCTCAGCTTTGGGGTTGGTAGGGTTAGACAGCTGCTAAGCCTAGCAATGCATTCTGAGAAACTTATCTGTTAAGAGAATGTTAGTGTTTTAGTCAGCTTTTTTATTGCTGTGACTAAAAAGACCCAACCAGAACAATTGTAGAAGGAAAAGTTTATTTAAGGGTTCCCAGTTTCAGAGGTCTTAGTCCACAGAAGTCTGGCTGCATTCCTTGGGGCTCAAGATAAGGCAGAACATCATGGTAGAAGAGTGTGGTAGAGGGAAGCAGCTCATATAATGATCAGAAAGCAGAGAGAGTCACCGCTCACCCAGATACAAATATATACTCCATAGCTACGCCCCCAATGAACCACTTCCTCCAGCCACACCCCACCTGCCTCCACTCAGTTAATCCCATCAGGAATTAATGCACTGATTAGGTTAAGACTCTTACAACCCAATCATTTCTCCTCTGAACCTTCTTGCATTGTCTCACACGTGAACTTTGGGGGTATACCTCACATCCAAACCATAACAGTTAGGTCAGATATGAAAGTTAAGGTAAATAGCTACTAAAAGACCTAAGAGAGCAAAAGATAATTCTGGCTTTCAACCTACAACATTCCATCTCTCCACAATCACAATGTCTAGTCCATCTACAGGATCTTTAATAGATGTAACTTCTTCTGGGAACTTTAGTTCACAGCTTCAGACTTCTCTTCTGAATAAGCTGGCAGGGCCTCCTGGCAACTAACCCTGTCTGAGGAGCCAAGCAATCACTGGAAGCTCTGTGAGGAAACTGGGTAGCTATTTATCTAGCACCTCAGAAACCAACTCTTCACCTAAACAAAGGCCCTCTATCCTGAGTTTGTCACAATTTTTAATCATTTAACAGGACAAAGATGTTAAAAACAGGACCATCCTGCACCAAGACAGAATTGCCCTATAGACTCAGATTTACCAAAAAAAATATAATAAAATAAAAACCAAAAACATCTCCACTTGTTCACACTGCTGAAACCCTGCCCAAGTTTTCCATTTTCCCCACAGAGGTACAGGAGTCCACACCCCAGAACAGCATCCACACCTTCAGCCCACACTGAGGGGTTCTACCTCACTCCCACTGTCCTCCTCCGCCATATCAGAGAGTGAGAAATGAGAGAACTCCTTTAACACTTCTCCAGTTATAAAGATCAAAACCGTACCCCACCTTCCCCTCCCTCTCAGCACTTCGATATTTACAGACACCTCTGGAGAGCGATAAAATCTACTGGTATGTCATGTGATTTCTGGATCTGAAGACTGAGGCAAGTCCTTTCTCATGGAGGAATTTCACTTTCCAATAGAGACACAGCCCAGAGGGCAAACTCCCATGTTAGGGATAATTCTTTAGTGAAATGTTTAGAAAAGTCCTGACAACACAGAGTGGCAATTTCCATGTAAATTCCTGCCTGTGGGGGAAATGCAATTGGCCCAACAATCTTGTACTGATGGTGCAACCCTTCCCACTCCAGTGAGGTGTGAAAATGGAACTCAGAACCCAAGAAAGAGAACTACCTATTTGTTCAGCTTTTCTACTTCGAAACAGGTGTTTGCTCCAAACTGCTGTCAATGGTTAGGACTGCATGGAAATGAGCAGTTGTGATTCCCTCCTTCCTGGTGGAACTAGAGAACAAAGGCAGTGCTTTTTAAGGGGGGAAAAAAGCCAAGACAGTCATGTTTTGTGAAACAAAAAAGAATGGTAATAATGTGGGTTACAATGAAACAGAATAATTCACTGAACTTGGTTATTTTCAGGTGATCACAAAGTTTCAATCCACATGGCTACCCAGGTCAGTGGTGAGAGTAGTGGTTAAAGAGCTCAGGATTAGGAGGTTGTTCAGGACTCAGCCACTCAATTCATGAATTCAAGATCAATTGGGATAAGTTGCAACAAACATGGTGGACTTGAACTAGCTCACGGGTCTTCAAACGGGCAGTGGGGCAGTGACGTGTATCATTGTGCAGAAAGACTCCAAGAAATACAAGGGCAGGGAGTATTTTGAGAAATCACCCATCAACTCTTCAACTCCAGTATCCTCTTTCCCTGAAAGTAATCTGCCTAAGATGGTGCCACAGAACTTTTTTTTCTCCTATTGTCCTTTTGCTACTTTGCAAAAGAAAAGCAGACCCACCACAGTCTTCACCCACCCCAAACTTCAGGTTCATTTTTCAGCGATGTGAAAACTTCGTGGCTTCCTGCTGAGGGAGAGGTCTTGCAGAAAAAAGCAAAGGAGCCTCAGAAGGAAATATTGAAGGCAGATTTAAAAGCTCATGCCTCTGCACCAGCTGTCTTTCCTTCTTCCTTCCCTCTCTCCCTTGTTCCCTTTCTTCATTTCTTAGAATTAGAAATCAGAAGCAAGAAAGTTCCAAAGGGTTGCATAATAACACATTCATTTGAATTAAAAAATGAAGTAAGATTTTTTTTCTGACAGAAAGGAAATCCAAATTGGCAGAATGGTTTCACAATAAGGACTAGCTTTGCCAATTAATTTATATGATGGACACTCTCCATAAATTTAATGAGCTAAATCTGGAGCGCCAAAGTTTAGATGGAAATATATTTTAATCATGGATATGATATTCAGTACATCACCTAATATATACTTGGAAACTATTTAAATTTGTGATAAAAAAGTTTAGATGTCAACTCACAAAAAAATCTTTCAAAATTCTTTTATGGAGTACATGAGCATAAAAATGTGAAAACTATAGTCTAGTTCATTCTTCCCAGGTCAAACTGCTGGTGAAATTTCTTGGTCTCTTCTATTTATACCTCTCTCTGCATCCAGTTCTACCCCTATTCCCCTAACCTTGCCTTACTGTGTCCTAAATCATAGTATTTGAGAGGACCCACAATTCCTGGTATACGGTGTGTCATTTGGAGCTCTCCAGAATAAAACATCCCTGAGAGACCCAGAAAAGTAGCTGGAAGTTGTGGATGCCAGGCAGAGCACCTCGCAAACATCTTGACCATCTTACAGTTGGGGGGACAAGAACAATCAGATTGAATATATCAACTGTGTCAGAAAAAAATAATAAACTGGTTTTCCTCTCAGTTTTCCCAAAGGACTAATTTAATATTTCGTATCCACTCATAAAAAATAGATGTGCTATTCAAAGTTAGACAGAATGACAACCTTTCTTTTTAACTTTCTCTTTGTAATATACTCCACTGGTGCAGTTATCTTTTTTGTCCAAAACAACCACCCTGGATGGGAAAATGAGGAAGGAAAAATACATACATATAGATAGAGAATGTTTCCTTTCCTTTTGCTTGATTTATAGAAGACCAGAGTCTTCTATAAATCAGAGTAGGGTCTCTACCTGTCTGAATATACTGTTTTTTGCCTCCAATAGTACACTGAACTGCAGAATGGATATGGATACAATATGATATCATTACCAATGTTTTTTGCTCTAGACAAAATTTCTGTGCATGGCCCTTTTTGTCATCTGGTAAAACCTATGGATTCCTCAGAACAAACAAAACAAATGACTGGGATTGCAAAAGGGCTAAGAATCTTGACAGTTTGTTATCAAAATATTTTTAAAGCCAATCTGTGGCATAATAATACATGTGCTTTTTATTAACATATTAAAATATCAGTGGCAGTAGAAATACTATCATAACTGTAAAGCAGTAATTAGCAAAAATTATATTTTCAAATATCTTTAGCCACTGAAATGTGATATGAGAATATCTAAGTTTCGCTGATAAACTTATGGACACTGCTGATAGTACTGGAGCTTCCTGAATTTATACATAATAAAAGGAAATGTGAAATTTTAGTTAGACTTCCAAGTAAGTGGAGACTTGAGGGGTTTTTTGTTTTCTTTTGTTTTGGGTTTTCTTGTTGTTGTTGTTTGTTTGTTTGTTTTGTTTTTGTTTTTTCTCTTCTCCAAGTTCATGGACACCCTGCTCTGGACAAATTGATGCAGGCAAGAGGTTGAAGGCCTGCCCACCTTTCTCTCTGGCCCCTCTTTACTCTTCAGATTATCCCTTCTTCCCAAAGTACCTGTTCTACAGGAGTTTTGAGTATTTGATGTGCTGGCTTATAAAGAATAACCACCATTGTCTGCTATTTTGAACTCATTTTTGGTACATCTGATGACAAACCCCCAAGGCATTTTATGAATGAAGCTAGGAAAGCTCACAGAGGTTAAGTAACTTACGCAGGGCAAAAAAGTAGAAGATCTGGAGTTGAAACTCAGTTCTTCATGACTTAAAGTTTATTCTCATTTCTATCCCACTATACTGTTTTCTCTGGCATGAAGAAATTTTGCATGTTAAATAGAGGGTTTCTTAAAACCAAGTATAGTCATCCCATGGGGATTTGTTCTAGGACCCTTCTACACACAGTAAAATCTGAGGATGTTCAAGTCCCTTATATAAGATGGCACAATATCTGCATAAAACCTATGCACTGCCTCCTGCTACTTTAAATCATCTCCAAAGTACTTAAAATATGAACACAATGTAAATAGTTGTTATGTGCTATTATTTAGGGAATGATGACAAGGAAAAAGACTCTGTACCTGTTCAGTAAATCAACTTTCTTTTTGAATATTCTCCACAACTTTACCTCCAATTTGTGTTTTGTCTGTGCCTGCCCGGCTTCCCTCCTTTCCTTGTTCTCTAAGCAATGTCTCATCTCTTGCCTTTTCTCATGGCCCCATGTGCAGTTTTTATTGGAGCTGGACTTCTCACTGCTTAATAGCCTGGCCACTTACTTTCTGCCTCAGTTCCAGCAAAGGAACTGGAGAGGTTCCACTGCTTCACAAACTAGGTTTGCAAACTAAGTGGTGATGTGTTCCCACTGGACTATAGACTCCCCAGGGAAAAGGAGCACATGTTTGCCATTTCTTCCACTGTATTCCACAGTGGAAGTTCACAGTGATTGTTTAGTTGGATTAAGACAGTGCTGCTTCATGAACTTCCTTCAAAGCGTCCAAGACATTTCTCTGCTGGTAAAGGACATTCGATGTTTCTAGCAAGTTGATTTTCCAAGCCATAAACTTTCTGGACAGTACTGTATTCATTAATCATGAAAACAATGCACATATTTATTTCTCCCCTCTATCTTTCCCTCCTACCAAGCTTCTTGCAATTTTAAAGCAGAACTAGTAAGTATTGTACCAACTGCAACCACGAGATGACAGAACCTCATCTGGATGTTTTATGAAATTTGTCAAATTCAAATATGTGGTATTCTATTGAGTGCATTAGAAAATTAAAATAAATGGCAATGGATTATATCTAAAATCTTTTATACTGAAACATTATTTTTTAAATAAGCATAATCTCTAAGTTTTCTCCAGTCTTCCTTAGTGTTAATTTTGAGAAGCATTTTTCAACAAATATTTATTAAGCACCCATTATGAACTTTTAGCTATTCTAGGTAGAAGGAGCAGAGAAGAGATTAATGCACTCACCTATTTAAAATACAATGTGATAAGTGCTAAGCATCAGTAGAAATGCAGCTCTAGGAAGGAACAGAGAAGTAATGAATCTATGTGGTGTTTCGTATTTTTTAAATTGTTTTCTTGCATAGTAGCTCACATTTTTCTCAAGGCCACATTTTCTTCCCTATGTGGTAAGTAGGGCAGGTATTATTACCAAACATTACTAAGGCTGCAAGACTTGCCCAAGTTCTGACAGCAAGTCAGTAGGAGATGTAAAGCTGGAGTCCAAACCACAGTACTTACATGTTTACCTTCATAATCCATTCCTTGTCTAGTAGACTACTTTCCCATCCAGCCAGCATCGTTCAATAAAACTATGCATCAATATAGTCTGAAATCTCACAGTTCCTCTTTTGAGAAAGACCCCTTTAAGATCTCACCCCAAAGTTCTACATGCAATTATTCTACCAGGTCCATTACTGGAATAATAAACCATGAATCTCATCCTTAGGGGTTCTACTAATCTATTGCTATGGAACAAATTATTCTGAAATTCAAAGGTTTGAAACCACAACCATTTATTACGTTTCATGATTTTTTCTATTGGGAATCTGATAATTCATCTATTCCACATGATATTGATGGTGGTCACTATGCTGTATGCAGCTAACAGATGGCCTCGATCCCATGCCAGCTTATAGGAAAAGGAAGATGGCTAGACTGAGCCAGGTCTGTCAACCAGACCATCTATATGGGACTCTTAAACATGGCAGCTTTAGAGCAGTTGAACTTATTATCTACAATCTCAGGGCTCAAGAGTGACAAAGCAGAAGCTGCAATGTCTTTTTTTTAATTTTATTTTTATTGTAAACAAATGGGATACATCTTGTTTCTCTGTTTATACATGAAGTAGAGGCATACCATTTGGGTAATCATACATTTACCTAGGGTAATAATTTTTGATTCATTCTGTTATTTTTTCCTCCCCCCCCACCTCTCCCACCCCTCTTTTCCCTCTATACAGTCCCTACTTCCTCCATTCTTGCTCCCCTCCTACCCCCCCCATTATGTGTCATCATCCGCTTATCAGCGAGATCATTCATCCTTTGGTTTTTTGAGATTGGCTTATCTCACTTAGCATGATGTCCTCCAATTTCATCTATTTGCCTGCAAATGACATAATTTTATTATTCTTTATGGCTGAGTAATATTCTATTTTATATATATATATATATATCACAGTTTATATATCACAGTTTTTATATATATATATATATATATATATATATATATCACAGTTTCTTTATCCATTCATAAATTGAAGGGCATCTAGGTTGGTTCCACAATCTGGCTATTGTGAATTGAGCAGCTATGAACGTCAGAAGCTGCAATGTCTTGTGACCTAACCTCAGTGATATGGTATAACTCTTTGACCAAAACAAGCCTGTCCAGACTCAAGAAGAGACACATACCTCATCTCTCCCTGAGAAAAATCATGTTTTAAAACAGTCATATAAGGGTTTCTTATACTAACTTATGATACTCCTTGTTCACCAAAAGTGGCCAAGAGAGTTTCCTCTATTCTGAACCCATCCATTTCCTCTCCTTCTAAAGTCTTCCAAGTTTGCCAGCCCTCTTCTGCCTATTCTACATATCCTACAGATACCCTAAAGTGTTATTCCAGATGTTAAACTCCAGTACTATACAGGGTTCTCAGTCTTTGCCTATGGCTGCATGAGGTACACACTAAGGGGAAGCTGGTTGTTTGGTGCCAAGAATGGCCTCTCCATTGTTGCCACTTTAGCATTGTGCAGACCGAGGGGCACTCTGCTGCTTCCTCAATGCATATCAGTTCTGCACTGATCTCTATCAAATTAAAATTGATCTCTCAGAGTAGGGTCTCTACCTGTCTGAATATACTGTTTTTTGCCTCCAATAGTACACTGAACTGCAGAATGGATATGGATACAAGCTTTGGGATCAGAAAGATCCAGATCATCTACTCCAAGCTACTTAATATCTCTAAACTTTAGTGTCCTAGTCATGAAATAGAGACAAATACATATACTTCATAGGGTTGTTGAAAGAATTAAATGTGACTATGTAGACAATGCAATTGTCACATTGCTGGTACTTAGAAAATACCCACTAAATGGGTAGAGGTAATGGTAGCATTACTAGTAGTAGTGATGAGGGTCAACAATATCTAACTGATAAAGGACTATGACAGTATAAAGTACTCAAGAAAATGCAAATGGATTTCTACAAGTCCAATTCTCGCTGTATAAAAGCATAAACTGAAGTTAAAACACAGATATGCATATGGGTATACACATATACACACGTCAAATTGAAATATTTATATTTTCAATTTTTACCAAGTATATTTTATATTTTTCTTAAATGTCCACATATTTTCTATCAATCATGCATACTTGCATTTTAAGTAATTTTTACTAAAAGAATCTACCTGTCTGAGAAAAGCATTCACATGCAGTGGTAAGGTTCAGTTGATCACAGAAAATACAAAATAATGAAAATGTCCCTTGAGCACCATAAAGAAACCCTTCAATATTTTGGGACTAACTCCAAAGACTGAAAGACAATCTGCCTATCACCAGCACAGCTTCGAAAATATAGTTCTTGGCTCTAGTCCACAGTTCAATGAATGTGATCAGCACAAGTACAAGGAGAATAAATCTTAAAGATACTGAACTAAGTTATTTCCCAACACAAGAACACAAGGGATGAGACAGTCTCAATTAGTCGATGCCCAAGCTAGTATTTCATCTTGGACTAGCTGATGTGAAGGTTAATGCTATTGACTCCCTCTTTGAATCTTCTTTGGAGAAAAGCAATATTCTGTTTTGAATTGGTTATTATGGCAACACCCTCCCCATAGTTAAGATCTGTCAATATTCCTTCATCTGGGAGAGTCTTAAGGTCTAAGGTTTTACTAGTCCTGACGTGAAGTAATCTACATCACAATTCACATGCAGTTCACTTCACTTACACAGTTTGGCCTTTCTAATAAGTTAGAATCTTCTCAACAGAGACTACATTTCCTTTCCATTTGTCTACAGCTCTGTAGACGAAAGAGGGTGGTGAATTGGGTTGGGGCATTTTAGAAGCTGTAGGAAAAAAAAAACAAACATTTTTTTCAACAGATAGCAAAGGATTAAAAGAAACACTAAAAGTTCCTAAGTTTGATGTAAGTGCAGTGTAGTAATTTCCTAGGGCTCCTGGAAGAAAGTACCACAGACTTAGAGGTTTATTATCATGTTCTTTTTTATTTACCTTAACAAAGAAAACAATTTATTAGAGTCGGAATGACTATTTTCTACCAAAATTATGTACATTTGTCTATCTCTTTTTCAAGTTTAAAATGTATGCAGAGAAAGATACCTGAGTGTCACCTGAATTAACTATATGTCCTCTGGAATATTACTGAGGTTCTTTTAGCCTCAGTTTCCCCAACTGGAGAAACACAAGCATTCCTGCCCTACTTCCTTCTGAGTATCATAAGAATGAAAAAAGATCATACCTGTGAATACCTCATAAATATGATGTGTGACAAATATGATAGCCCTTCACCTTGCCAGTCCCTCTTTCCAGGAGGCTGTATTTCTCTGTCATATTGGTCTACCCTAATGACTTCATTTTAATTCGATCACCTCTGTAAATGTGCTATTTCAAAAAACATACTTCAACAAATCTTCTTGTGGGACACAGTTCAACCTATAACATACAGTATTCAGAAAGAGCAAAGAAATGGCACAGTTGTGTTATAGCAACTCTAGCCTCAGGAAAAACATCAAATAATACAAAAGATTCCCATTCTAGTCTTCCATCTTTTCCGTTGTTTAATCTCCTTTTCTGCAAGCTCTTGTTAACATCACTTCACTGTCAGTCTCTGTACAACAAAGCACATGGAACAAGTTGGGAACTATTATCTCAGATCTGTTCTGAGAAATCTAGTTCCCGAATAGGTTCATTAGTAAGATACAGAATTCCCCTGAATCTTCTGTTATTTTTTTAGCAAGAAAACTTGGAATAACTTGCAGCTAACTCCTCTATCAGATTTTCCTGAGAGTAATAGATGTGCATGGTAATTATCAATGGAAATGAGTTAGTTGTAAGTTAATTTTTAAAAAATCTTTCAAAACATTGGAAAAACTACCACATCTTTCTCAGAAGAATTGTTTTTTCCTCTCTTCAACCCTGGCCTCCTGCTACCCGATACCATTCAGGTGGAGTTTAAAAAACCTACAGTATTTATGATATCTCTAGACTATAAATATCATCTCTGCCAGAGACTTGGCGTCTGGAAATGAACTTTCAGATTCTTTTAAGAACACTTTAAGGAAGAACACTAGGAATCTGAGGCTATCTTCTTCCTTTAACAAATGCTCATGTTTTAAGCCCTTGGACCTACTAAAGGACTAGACTCAGTGGCAATTACTATATTAGAAATGAGAAATAAGAGACTGATTAATGGGAGTCATATTTGAAAACAGCTTTGATGACTTATGTAGGATTTTAGGATTGTACTTCACAACAGAAACAATAACATGAAAAATAAAGACAATATAAGAAAGGCAGAGGCTAATCTTTGTAACTGCATCTTCCCCCTAAATTGAATGCGAGTTGTATGTAGTCCTAAGTCAGAAGAGGAAGCCTGGTCCATGAAGCACATAAAAAAAAAAAAAAAGGGAAGAAAGAAAGAAAAGAAAAATGGGCAGTTGCTATAACTTACAAGTGAGAGTTACAGAATTATAACTAATTTTGACAAATTTTAAAATGAAATGCCAGGATCAAAGGACCATTTTGTGGCATTATGTTTTTCCTAATTGACATTACAGAAAATCAAGTTGTGGAAGGTACATTTACAACAATGGCAGCCCCCAGACTCATGGTCAATAAAGTGGATTTATCGATTGTTCAAAGGAATTGACAAAGTAAAAGACATAAAAGAATCATCTCCCCCAAGTGTCACCTATTAATTCCACAGATAAGTCATTGAGCGTCATGGTTGATTGCTACTTATGCTGTAGAGTGCTGGCTTTAGTTACATTTCCTTCAAGTGAAATTGGAGCTTTACCATACATACATTTTATGACATCTGGAAATATTGATAGGCCATAACTAGAATAGTTAACAGTGCATAATCTCAAAACTAGGACAGTCCTATTATTTCTCCCCTATATGAACCTGAAGCCAGGAATGTTGCTTAGAGCTGACCCTCCTTTTTGTCCCACATATGGCACTTAAGGTTCAACACACTGATGCAGTTTGAGAATGCCACCTCTATCCAGATCAGCTGTGTCTGAGGAGGACAGTCTAGAAATGACTGCAATGCAGGTGAATGTGAATCCATGCTCATTCCATCTCTGCCAACACAAAGCAACACACCATCTCTTCCTGTTCCCACTAAATATGGATTTGCTGCTGTTCTTTATGCTTCACTGCTTTCTTTCCTCATTTTTAATGACTTTATGTTTTGCATTTCTGCCCTCGTAACAAAGCTACAATCCAGAAGAACACCATGTCTTAGCTGGACTAAATACTTAAATACGTTTGTTGCTTCAGGTGGCCTCAGTGCACTCTTTTGAGTACAGCTTATGTCATTGACTTTGAAACATCTTTATGGTCAGTGAAAAGATCAAGCATTACCTCCAGTGATGGTAAAACCAAATAGCCAGTTCCAGTAACATCCCTGGATATGAGTCATATGTCTGATCAGTTGATTTATAATAAATCTTCCCCACATGTACCTTGATAAAAGTAGGCATTTCAGGATTTTTTTCTTTACGTTTCTTACCAAGCCTTTCCTTTTCATTAGTTTCAGTTGTCAAATTTTATAAATTTATAAGTTTCCTCATTTATTCTGGATATAGTTGACCTCATAATCCCTTAAAAATATGCCTACAAATATAGTTACTTGGCCCCAATTTCATACACACACACACACACACACACACACACACACACACACATACACACACACACACACACACACACACACGGGTCATGCTTGAAATGTCTCTTCTTGTCTTTTTTCATTAAATTGCAAAAGGTTTCATGCAGGTCAGCATAGCCAGTGTCTCCTTACTTTCATTTCTGTAACAATCTTTTTTATTATTAATAACAGTGATGACAATAAAAATAGTAATAATGCCTGCATGCCTTCCCAAGAGCACAAAGGTCTTGGCCCGGAGTACCGGCATTCACTAAAATATACAGCAGATGCTAGGTATCATTTTTTTTTAACTTCTTGAATGTCTTAACCAATTTTTCTTAACTTACTATGTAAGTTCCTAACAATTCTCAGTCACTAAAGGTAAGAGAGTGGAAACAAAAAAGATATCATTAAAATGCCTTTCTCTCTTCTTTGTCTTTTTAATAGAACAGCTTTACATTTTCAAACTTTCAAGCCTCACACACACTCCACATAGCTTTTAAAATCAGATAGACACTAGAGAAACATTTTTGTTTTCTTACCAAGAAATAAATGAAGGTCAGAATATAGGAAGGACTTTCTTCCTACTCATGGAGGTACTGAGTTAGCCATGACTCATCTAGAAGTGAGTTATGTCTCTAAGGAAAAGATGAGCTTCAGGACCACAACCTGGTCTTTTCTACCAAAAATAATTCAAGCTTTTTCTTCCTGTATTAAATCAGTCTTTTGAAAATGTGACCTCTTCTGAGTCATCCGGGAGAGCCTTTACTATCAATAAAATAGGCTTTGATTTGTTGATTTCTCTCTTGGCACCATACTTGCTAATCCAGAGGCAGTCAGTCATAAGGTGAACAGGTCAAGAGATACCGCTCAAGTCCTTCTGGAACAAAGAAAATTTTAAAAACTTTTTTAAAACCTCCTTTTAACTCAGGTTTAATTTTTATTATTTCAATTTACTAATTATTTATGGTACTCTCATAATCCTAAAAACAGGAGGCAAGGCCTAAGTTCTAAGCTGTACTGGGAAATACAACCCCATATCAGTGTGAGTGGCAAAAAAGAAACCTGTTTCAAGGTACTGTGCTATCAATTTAGCCATGTCACAGAGACTCAGTCTTTTGGGATAGGCTGTACAGAAATCTTTCTTATGGAATAGCTCATCAGAGGGCAGAGAAAAGAACTACCTACCAGCTCCCTCCCATGTCTTATGTCATGGAGCCAAAAAAAGTGAGTTGTCATTTTGGCATTTAGAGTAGAAGAGGACCAGAACTCTAGAGAGACAGGCAAAGGTCAGAGAATCTAAGGTGGCACACATGAGGTGTCTGATAAAATTATCATGTCCAACAAACTATCTTGTATAGTACTTCCTCATCAAATATGACTGTCACAATGATAATTTACATATGATTAAATGTGTTCTCCCTGTATTTTCAAATCACAACTAAGAGAAAATATCTTCTGGTCACTAATTTCATTTGAAGACATCTGTAATAGTAGGTGATTTTTTTTAAGGAATTGCTTTCATCTATGAATTTCATCTAGTATAGTATTTCAAAACAATAACCATTAATCAAAGAACAAATAATTTGATCTACTCCTGGAGAACGTTTTCTTGCTGAAGCCCCTCTAGACTATCACAATTAGATAAATATTAAATAACGTCTCATAAAGACACACTGAAAACCACAGGCTCTCATGGTATCACCTGACAGGAAGGTGGTTAGGAGTGACTTCCTCATCAGAGGGCTGAGAGCAGTGTCCAGTGTGGAGGGAGGAGGATGGAAAAACTTAGGAAGAATAAACCTCTCCCTTCATTGCTATGGAAATAAATTATTTGTATGCAAATAACATGAGCAGCCACCGCAATTGCAGTCATAAAATTTACAGAGAAATTTTTTAAAGACTTCTGCCTTAAGAAAGCTTTTTTATTATTTTACCAAATTTTCCACAGAATTACTTATGCCAAAATAACTCTGTGTATCTGATGCAATCTGAGCCTTTTGACATATTCTGGACACATTTTTCATCATAATTAAAACACTTCAAGCTTAATTTTTTTCAGTTCAGAGGGTGTCTAAAGATCTTTTTAAGGACAAGCGATTCTACCAGCATTAAGTATTTAGACAAAGTCAGAAATTCATTTTGGCTCATAATGTCTGATATTGAAGCAGCCAGTTATTTGAAAGCCAGGAAAGACAACCTAACTGCATTACATACCAAGTCTTACTTGTCATGAACTATCATTTCCAGATGATTGCACTGTTAATCCCAAGTCTTTAGGTTATCCTTATTTTCAGCTTGTCCAAAATTCCTGAAAACAAAAAACCTCTCTTTTCTACATTTAATCATTCTCTATGAGGAGGAGGATAAAGAGTGTGTTCAGGCCCCCCAGAATAGTACTGAAAGGCCCAATCTTGTTTTAAGACTTGTTCACACAAATGATGTCTTAGCCCTGTATTAATTTGGGGGGGTCTGTCATAATAATGTGCCACAGACAAGGTAGTTTCAACAACAGAAGTTTATTGTCTACAGTTCTAGAATCTGGAAATCCAAAATCAGGGCATCAATGGCTAAGTTCCTTTCTGAGTTGTCTAGAGGAAGGGTCTGTTCTGGGCCTCTCTCCTTGGCTTGAAGATGGCTGCCTTCATGTTCATGTGGCCTTCTCCTTGGATATATGGCTGTGTTCAAACTTCCTCTTTTTACATTTTATATCAGTCATACTGGATTAGAGTCCACCCTAAAGATTTCATTTTAACTCAATTACTTCTGGAATGACCCTATCTATAAATTAGTTCACATTCTGAGGTACTTGGGATTAGGAATTTAATGTATAAATGGGGGGGGGGGGGCAGGTTTGCACAATGCAGCCCATGATACTCCCTAACATTCATGTATTTTGTTGACATACTGTACCACAGGTGGGTTCCCTTGGGGTAATGGCAGACATTTGAAATGTAGGTCAATGTTGCACTGCCTGGGTTCAAACTTCAGACCTGCACTTGGCTGGCTATGAGAGCTCAAATAAGTCACTCAGCCTCTCTAAACTCCAATTTTTTCCTCCATAAAATGGGAATGACAATGGTTCCTATCCCATAGGGTTGCTGTGAGGACTAAAAACCCAATTCATGGAACATACTTAGCACAGTGTCTGGTACAGAGTAAGTGCTCCTAGAACATTAGTTATTATTCATACAAATTATTATTAATCTAATATAATTGATCTTAAGTAAAAAGTAAACTTGCAAACACAGTGGTGGGAGAAAACACTTTCTACCTTTCGTCTCCAGCTACCTTCAAGCCCCCTGTGCATAAAGCTGCTTTAAGACTAACATGGGGGCCGGGGTGTAGCTCAGTGGTACAGCACTTGTCTAGCATGCACAAGCCCCTGGCTTTGAGCCTCAGCACCACACACAAAAAATTAACATGAATTCCTAAGAGTCAAGCCGTCACTAGTGGTTTGGCTCAGAATCACAATGGTTGATTCCTGATCCCTATTTTTTACTCTTCCTTTTAATGCCACCAGATTCTTAAGAGGCATAGCTAAGGTCAGGCCATTTACTAAGCAGATGTCATACTTTATGTAAGGATCCCCTATTCTGTGACATGCATACACAGATTCCTTCTTCTTTTGCATATATTAGAAAGTCTGTATTCCACATTTCCCACTTTTAAGCGCTTCATATTTTCTCTTTTATTCAGCCAAAATTAGGTTACCAATTTGGTAGGGGGGCTGTTGTTGAAATTTTTTCCTCAAACCTTCCTTTATAAATTCATTAATATTCATGAAGGAGCTTACATATTAAATTTACATGAGCATGGAATAAGAGGAACTCTCTGTTCCCAAGATTCTGATTCTAATCTTATGTTAGAAGACTCTGAGCTTGCTATAAAAATACCTGGTTTCATTGTTTTGTTTTAATGTTTGGTTTTTCCCCAATGTTCTCATGGGGCCAAGAACAAAAATGGACCCATGCAGTGGGAAGGGACTATGACAATACTAAGAAGCCCCCTCTAATGGTGCATCTCAGAAAAGGGTGCCCACTACTCAGCCTAACCTACACAGATGTTTCCTGAAAGAAAGTCTGAAAATTCATTAAATCACTCAAGGGCTACATTATAACTTTTGTGTGTGTGTGTGTGTGTGTGTGTGAGCCCCTTCCTCCATAAAAATTAAAATACAGCTTTCAACTGCATTGGTATAAAGATTAATATAATAATGTTATGTTTTAAAATACTTTCTTTGGCCTACAGTTTATTTTTATCTGATTTTAAAAGAAATCAAGGCCAGGCACAGTGGCATATGCCTGTAATCCCAGCAGCTCTGGAGGATGAGACAGGAGAATTAAAGCCAGCCAGACTCAGCAAAAGCAAGGTGCTAAGCAATTCAGTGAGAACCTAAATAAAATATAAAATAGGGCTGGGGATGTGGCCCAGTAGTGTTCCTGAGTTCAATCCCTGGTATCAAAAAAAAAAAAAAAGAAAAGAAAAGAAAGAAAGAAATTAAAACAATTCCAGGAGTCAGTTATGTAGGTCATTGGTAAACCACATGTCTATCATGCACAAGGCCCTGGGTTCAATCTCCAGCATCACAAAAGGAAAAAAAAAAAAAAAAAAATGGGCCCCAAGAATTATTATAAGCCTGAGGCACTGTGTCTACTATGCATTATAGATATTGACTCTGAAGAAAATGAGATATAATGCAAACTTAGACTCCTAAGATTCCTAGTTGCCGATGACCATAATCAACTAATTATAAGGCATAAAAGACACATTTGGCTTTTATAACCCTCTGCTACTAGCCACAACCTAAATTCCCTATGAGACAAAAAAATAAGATAGCAGTCTATCAAGGCCCAGGATTTTAGCATATAGTTAGAGCAAGAATGACACAAACTTTTTTACATTACATATGTATCACATCTTTAAAGCCATCATTTTGCTCTATCTGAAACTCATTTTACATATATAAACATATAAAAAAGCATTTGCTAATTTTTAAAGTTTTCCTTTCACAAATCAAAACTGCTGATAAAGGAACAAAGGAAATTCACATTTACTGAGAGCACACAAATATCAGGCACTGTCCTGGGTGCCTTCATATGTATACACCAGGGAGACCAAGATTATTTTACCTATAAGGAAACTGATGCTAAAAGAGGTTGAGCATCTTGTCTAGGATAACATATTTCATAATGGTGGAACTAGAATTCAGATGTAGATCCTTTTGATTTCAAAGCCAATGCTCTTTCTACTACATCAAATAAGCCAATTATACAGAATTGTCCTGTTCAGTATTTTTAGATGAAAAGATTTGGAGTGACTTTTTTTAAAAAAGAAAAAGTAGACGTCTTCAAATTAAGATAGTTATTAGGCAAAATCATACATACTTAACAGAATCACAAACTTTCTGAACTAGAAGTTATATCAGAAGATATTCCTATTTCAACTCCTTCACATACTGGAAGAAGAAATTCCAAAAGGACTTGGTAACATTCCCAAGATCACATAGAGAGCTGTGTACCCATGATCATTGCCTCTCACGAAACACAAAAAGGGGAAAAAAAATCGGTATGTATAAAATTTTTTTAGAAAGGTAAGAGAGAAATAAGAGTTATTCTGATCCACTTTTCATGGTTCAGATTGTTGCTACATAAACTTTTCCTTACCTATCATCATATGTTCCAAAAGAAGACAAAGAAGTTGATTTCATATGGTTTGGAGTTTCTAGAGACAACCAAGGCAAGCTTTGGTAAGCTACAGCAATTGTGCTGGACTGTGAAAGATAGTAGCAGTAGAACTAGCAAAGGAAAAGGCTTTCATATATGATCAGAGCAAAACTATGGATGGAACCACAATTAGTGTTTGCCCTGAGATTTTAAAATTTAGAAAGCAGTTTCTTAAACTCTACTTCCATTATATCTTATAATCTTGTAAGCTTAAAAATAAACAAGTATATATAATTTTGGTTTGGCCTTCAACACATGAATGAATAAAGAAAATGTGGTACATATACACAATGGAATATTACTTAGCTTTAAAGAAGAATGAAATTATGGCATTTGCTGGTAAATGGATGGAGTTGAAGAGTATCATGCTAAGCAAAATAAGCCAAACCCAAAAAAACAAAGGCTGAATGTTTTCTCTGATATATGGATGCCAATTCACCATAAGGGCGGCTGTCTGCTAGGGAAAAATAAAGTTACTTTAGATTAGGTAGAAAGGAGTGACAGGAGGGGAGGGAATAGTAGAATAGGAAGGATAGTAGAATGAAACAGACATTATTACCTTATGCACATATATGACTGCATGACTGATGTGATTCTACAACATGTACAATCAGAAAAAGGAGAAATTGTACCCCATTTATGTATGATATATCAAAGTGAAAAATGCATTCTACTATCATGCATAACTAATTAGAATAAATTTAAAAATTAAAAATGAATACTTGTAAAAAGTTCAAACATTAGAGAAGTATATATATATATATATGCAAAAAAATGAAAGTTTTTCTTAGTACCTTCTGTGAGTTCCATCTTAGAGTTCTTCCCCAAAGGTAAATTTTAGTGTATATACTTTCAGATCTTTTACAATGAATTTACATAACACACACACACACACACACACACACAGATTTTAGCATATCCAGCAAAGCCAAGGGGTTGGGGTGGGAAGGTTGATATGGCATGAACTGGAAAGACCTGAGATGTCTGAGGTTGAATTTAGATGTTTTGTGACAGGCAGTGTGCCCCATACACCAATGCTGGAGTTGAAGTTGTGCTGTGTGCTTGCTTGGGGACAGCAAGGAAGAAGGCAGTGTTGAAAACAATAGTTAGTGGAGGTAGTAGGCTGGGTAAGAAGATGGTTCTTCAGGTGCAAAAAATTGGAAAGAAGAAGACATCAAAGACTTCAATCCTCTGACTGAAAAATGTATAGGTTTTTTTCTAATAGGAACTGAGAAGTAATTGAGGGCTGTCGAGGATGGGACGGAATAGCATGATTGATGTTTTAGGAAGAGCCATCTGACAGCAGTGGTCTAGGGATACCCTCAAAAGAAACAGACCAATGAAGAGGTGATGGCAACCTGAGGGGTGTATATTTAAAGAAATATATAAAGGTACAGATAAGTATTTTCCCCACAGTGTTACTAGAGACAAAAGAGCTTATGAAAGTTTCCATTCTAAAGCACAGAGATGACCAAAATATCCCAAAACAGAAAGGTGGTTAAGTAAATGATAGTACTTACTGCCATTAAAAATGTTTTCAAAAACTATTTAGTGACATGGAAAATGCTGGTAATGCAATGCTGAGTGAAAATATTGACAGAAAATTTGTATGTGAGTTTGACCCCAGTCATACAGAGAATTTCTTTAAGGACACAGTTATGATAATCTTTCCTGAGGAAAAGACCATTCATTGTAATGAACCTATTTTAGTTTATAATGATGTGCTTTCAGTGAATATATTAGAGAAAATTTTCATGTATCAGCATGACATGACTAAAGGAAAGTTTTGATTTATGTTATTGGTTCAGATCTATCTCCCTAAGCATAAGCAAGAAGGAGAATCAATAATAATTGGATTTCTCTTCTCTGAGTGGGTGTTAGGAGTAAATAAGCTGATGAAGAGTTAAGACACACTTTTCCAACATAACTCTGAACTAGTGGGGATTGAATGCCCTAGCAAGGACCACCTGCAATGTCGATGTCTAAAAACAGAAACAAAAATCATATACCCACATCCACCTAGAAGAAATGAAAGTAGTCCAGCCATAAAAAGAGCAATATTCATTGTTGTCACTTGAGAAAACAGGTGAACTTGAGATCATTACATTAAGTGAAATGAGCCAGACACAAAAAGACAAATATTTCATTCAGATGTAGAATTTCAAAAAAGTTATCTCATGGAGCTGAGAGTCGAGGGGTGGCTAGTAGAAGCTGGGGGACAAGGGAGGCAGAGGGATGGGTGAGAATGGTCAATGGGTACCAAGTTACAGTTAGATAGGAGAGAGGGGTTCTGGTGTGCTATCACAGTGGGGCAACAATAGGTAACAGGAATGGTTTGTGTAGTTCAAAAAGCTAGAAGAGGACTGGGGATGTAGGACTAATGGTAGAGCACTTACCTAGCATGCCTGAGGCATGGGCCCAAACTCTAGGACCAGGGGAAAAAAAGGCAGAAGGAAAGATTTTAAATGTTTTCATCACAAAAAAACCCGACACATTTGAGAGGGCAGATATGTTTGCCCTGATTTGAAAATTACACAATGTATGCACTTACTGAAACATGGGAACCTCATTAACGTGTGTCAATTTTTTAAAAATTGAGCACGGGATGGAATGGCATAATTGATGTTTCAGGAAGATATTATAAATTTTTTAAAAAGAAATAGCAGTGTTTATCCCTGGAAAATGGCAATATAGGCAATTAGCTGTAACAGTAATAAGGATGTATCACTTGGATAATTAGGGAATTGTTTATTTGCTTAATTGGGTTTGTTTGTTTGTTTAAAGAAAGGAGCAGGTGCTTAAGACTGTGAAGGGCAGAAGATCCAGAAATACCTTCTGATTCAGGATAAAGACTTCTAAAAAATAGTGTACGGTATACAGGTACTCTATAGACTTTCCAAATTTAGAGGATTATAGGCATTTTAGACACTAAAGAAACCAAAGTAGGAAGCTTTTTGGGGCCTTTCTCAAGGTTCTGTACAGGATAAAATAAAAAAGTGAAACAGTCTTTCTACCAAATCTTCCCCAAATCCATCTAAGATTTAGGTTTTCAACTAGTACTGGTAATGCAACAAGAAATAATTTCAAAGTTTCTATTACTAATACAAAACAAGTAAAACATAATTTAAAAAGGAAAACTCTACAGTAGTGCTGTGACATTTTTGAAGGACATTGAGTTCAGACCCATCCTTTTCCTATACAATTCTCAAATCATAAGATTTTTGCGCTGTAGTCACTTCATAAGTGCTAATAGGATTACAAAGTTATTACAATGATTTATAACAAGATAGAGTCTCATAAATTATGAGTCGGTCTCTATTTTCAGTCAAAATAGCCAACAGGTAAATTCTACCTTGACATAAACATTCCACTTCTATTATTTTATTTGTTAAGCCAACTAGTCACAAAATGACAATTTACAGTGCCCGATGTTACCAGGAATAGCCCCATCCCTGCTGCCCACAGTCTTCATGTGGAAATGACTACAGCCTTCCTCCCTGTCCCCAGCTGCCCCCAAGAGAAATGGACATGTCTAGACCACCCAGAGCTGCCTGTTAACTTTAACAAAAATTTCCCTAAATACTTATATAAAGCTCAATCAATAGAGTATCAAATACAATTAAATATAAATCAGATCTGTACTAACAAACACTTACAATTAAGATAAGTTTATGCCACGATATACGGAGCACTGGGTTTTGTATAACAAAAGGATAATAACAAAAACAGAGAGAGAGAAATTAACAAATTTCACATTGTGTGTTCTTCAGTCTTTGGCATGTTTATGTTTTGGTTTTGGTTTTGGTTTTTTGAACTCGCACTAGAAATCAGAGTTCCCCCTAATTTGTTGCATTGCTAGGTGACCTGAAACTGGTAAATTAAATTCCCTGTGACTCACTGGCTTTATTGGAAAATTGTATTTAACAAAATATTTATTAACCAATTATTCTCTGAAATGCATTATTAAATAGGTACTGGAAATTATCTACTTATTTCATCAGTTAAAAAAAATTCAGTTTTTTGAATCTTGATTGTTAGACACCCTTTCGCAAAGCCTCTTCCACTCAATACGAGGTGGAAATTCAGGTGCCCTCTGATGTCAAGTGCCTCTGGAATGCAGGTGTGATCACTGAATCATCCAACTTTCATAGGGCATGGGCTACATGCAGTGGAATGAGGACAATGCCTAATATTGACTAACATTAATGTTACCATCTATTCAAAGGTTCCAAAGTATGAATGTCTGTATGCCTGTGTCCTGCAGAATTTTAAGGTTTGATTTTTATAGGCAATTTGCTCCCCATAGTGACCAGACCTGTATTACTGGATCAGTGGTACAGGCTCTTCCTTTCTTTAGCATCTTTGTAGGCTCCACAATCCTCTTTATAAAGACTCTCCTTTAGATGCATGTTCCATGCATCTATTAGATACATCCATACATATTCAACGAGTATTAATTTCTATTTAAGAAAGTCTCTTTGGTTGAAGTTTGGGGTTTGTGATTTTGATAGAGATAATTTCCTATATTTCTTCAGTGGATTAAAAAATTCACTAAAATAGAAAGCATGAAGCCCATAAAATTCCTTTTTGTTCACTCTCACAAAGCAAATGAGCATTTAAATCAGGCAAACAGAACCAACTACATATAATGATGTCACAAATGGTTTACAAAATATTTATTTTTCACCCATTGGTAACACTTTGTACTTCACAAAGAATGGAAAAGTAGCTTAGTGACGCTTTTTCTAAAACAGTGATGTTCACAAGAGTTCTAGTAACTCTCCTCTGTTTTACCTGATAATTTTAAATGGTTAAATGCAAATACAAGAATACAATGACAATGGGTCTCAGGAGAGCTACCATTATCTGATCTCTTCATTTTTTTATATTTATTCCCTCCCACATACAATAGTTTTCTAACTGGCTATACAATAGTTTTCTAACTGGCTATCAGTCTTGGTAATGGTAGATGACCTTTCCATTCCATAATTTATTTTAAGATGGAGAGATCTGAAACATGATGCCAATCCTTCCCTTGTCCCCTTTCTTGTTTAGCTATTCCCTGATTCTGATGAACATCTGAGTTGTTTATTATCAAGAAATCTGATCCATCACAAAGCAGGATCTCCCATCTTCCATTCTCAAAGTTTTGACTCTTTGTGTATATATACCACACTTTCTTCATCCATTCATCTGTTGAAGGGCACCTAGGTTTGTTCCATAGTTTAGCTACTGTGAGTTGAGCTGCTATAAACATTGATGTGGCTGCATTACTGTAGTATGCTAGTTTTAAATTCTTTGGGTATAAACCAAGGAGTGGGATAACTGGGTTACAAGGTGGATCCATTCCAAGTTTTCTAAGGAATTTCCATACTGCTTTCCAGAGTGGCTACACCAATTTGTAATTCCACCAACAATGTAAAAGTGCACCTTTTCCCCCACACCCACACTAACACCTATTATTGCTTGTGTTCTTAATAATAGCCATTCTAATTGGAGTAAGATGAAATCTTAGAGTTGTTTTAATTTGCATTTCTCTAATTACTAGAGATGTTGAACACTTTTTCATATATTTGTTAATCACCTATATATCTTGTATAAAGTGTCTGTCCAGATCCTTGGCCGTTTATTGATTGGGTTTTTTTTATATACAATGGAATATTATTCATCCATAAATAAGAATAAAATCATGGCATTTGCAGATAAATGGATGGAATTAGAGAATATCATGCTAAGTGAAATAAGCCAATCCCAAAAAAACCAAAGGTCAAATGTTTTACCTGATAAGTGGATGATGATACATAATGGAGGTGGGAGGTGGTGGGTAAGAGAAGAATGGAGGAACTTTAGATTATGTAGAGGGAAATGAGAGGGAGTGGGGGGCAGGATATGAAAGATGGTGACATGAGACAGACATCATTACCCTACATACATGTGTGATTACACTAATGGTATGAATCTAGATCATGCACAACCACAGAAACAAAATTTGTTCCCCATTTGTGTACAGTAAATCAAAATGCAGTCTGCAAAAATAAAAAAAAATTAAAGTTTTGACTCATATTTTGAGAGGTAGTATGCCTTGGCAGTTGAAAACAGACAGTGGAAGCGGATCATCTAGGCTACAAACCCAGCTTCCTCACTGAGCAGTTGTATACCTTGGGCAAGTGACTTGAACTCTTCAAACTGCAGTTGTCTCATTTCTAAAATAGGGATGATGATGATAATAGGACCTACCATGCATGGTTGTCATCAGGATTAAATGAGTGAAATCTTTAAAGAAGTCAGACTTATCTTACTGAAGATGTGAGGAGGCAAAGCAAGCATGATTTTTAATAGGGCACCAAGTACCATTATATTACCCTAAATCTAAAAGCCTCCTCTGGGTATTTGGTCAGTGGTTATTGAGTGACCCCAAGAGAATAATGCTCTAAACCTCTGTTCATCTTTAAAATGGTGCTAACTGAAAAAATACGTCAAAATTATTTAGCAACCACCTGAGATGCAGTAAACACTGATACTAGCTATTACACAATCTGTAAAAGTAGTCTGTAATGATGGTTGATGAACAATAAGTGAGGCACTAACATAATGATTTAATATTTATTAAGCAAAGGGTTAACATATATTATTCTTTTTCTCCATACTTTCCTTTTACAGCCCAGGGACTGACTTGTCATCTCTTCTGAATTGTTTTTGTCTTTCCTCTCATGACTGCTATACCTGGAAATTCAAGGAACGGAGAGAGACACTGATTATGTAGGCTCTGCCTACCTCTACAAACCTATAATAGGTAATAAGTCTTTATTGAAAGTGAGAATTTATCAAGATCATTCCAGTTCAAAAAAATAATTTTTCTAAAAACAGGTAGTTGAGTTTCTAGCAACATAGCAGACTAAGTTTCAGGACCAACTCTCCATGATAATATCTAAAAATGAGAATAAAATATGAAAACACCTTACTGGATGCATCCATATGATGAAATGAACAAGCAGTACCAGGAAGGCTGTGCCACATGGGCTCAAATGCCTCAGGGCATTTGCTGGACCCAGCGAACTTGAGCACAGATTTTCAAGCTCTGGAGACAGAAGACAAAGCACAGGGACCACCCAAGTTGGAGTGTCCTATATTAGAACAATCATAAAACTGGGGCCCTAAAGTACATACTCACTGAAAGAGGGTATATAAAATAAACTATCCACTTCCACCCACCTAGAAATTGCATGGGAAACTAACAGTCTCAAAACTTGGCAGAGCAGAGTAGGGGAAAATTACACCCTGAGAATTTGTAACCACAGGCTGGCCCTCACACAAGTGTGCATACAAACTCACTCTTTCTAAGTATTCAAAAAAAATTTTTTTTAAATCTGAAGACAGTATTGTGTAAAATGTTCCTGAACTGATAATAAAAGCAAATGCAAACCCTTTGTAAGAGAAACCTCTTTCATTCCAGGACACAACTGTCCACGATGAAATTAAAAACAAAACTAAACTAAACTAAACAACTTAAGGATCAAAATTACTAAACACACCAGGAATCAAGGCCATAAGTAACAGCCAGGAGAAATAAGAGCACAATCAGACCCAGATAACTTGAATTATCAGATATAAGAATATTAAAAAGCATGTTTAACATAGAAATTTTAAAAAATAACAAATGAAATTGAACATTCAATTGGCAGATTTAAAAGTATTAAGACATAGTGTGGGAGAAGGAATTAGTGCACTAGATTAATAGAAGAAATTATCAGGAATGGAGGTCAAGGAGACAAAAGAATTTAAATATTAGAAGAAAAATAGATAAATTGGACTTCATCAAAATTTTAAAACTCTTGTGTATTAAAGGACATTACAAGCAAGGAAAAAACAACCCACAGAGAGGGAGAAAATATTTGGAAATCTGATAAGGGCCTAATATCCAGAATATATGAAGAACTTCTACAACTCAACCGAAAAGACAACCCAAGCTAAAAAGTGGGCAAAGTAATTAAATAGGCCTTTCTTCAAATAAGATATACAAATGACCAAGAACAGGAAAAGATGCTGAACATCAGCACTCAAAAGAGAAATGCAATCAAAATCACAATGAGGTACCACTTCACACCTACTAGAATGGATATAGTACTGTATAAATATATTAGTTGTCAATGGATCTTTTATTTTATTTATTTATATGTGGTGCTGAGTATTGAACCCAGGGCCTCACACATGCCAGGCAATTGCTCTACCACTGAGTCACAACTTCAGCCTGGCTATAATTTTTAAAAGCATAAAATAACAAGAATTGACAAGTATGTGTAGAAATTGTACCCTTATATGTTGCTGGTAGAAATGTAAAATGGTGCAGGTACTATGGAAATGTTTGGCAAAACATTTTCCTCAAAAAACTAAACAGAGAATTATCATGACCCAGCAATTCTGCTCCTACTTATGTATACAAAGGAACTGAAAGCAGGAACTTAAATAGATATTTATATATCAATGTTAACTGAGGCATTATTCACAATAACCAAAAGGAGGAAACAATCAAAGGTTCATCAACCAAATGACTGGATAAACAAAAGGTGGTGTGTGTGTGTGTGTGTGTGTGTGTGTGTATAATAATATTATTCAGCCATAAAAAAGAATGAATTATGAATTTCTGACACCTACTACAACATGCATGAGAACATTATACTAAATCAAATAAGCCAGGCAAAAAGGACAAATATGATGTGATTCCACTTATTTGAAACAGCTAAAACAAGCAAATTTATAAAGACAGAAAGTAGATGAGGGGTTACCAGAAGCTGGAAGGAATGGGGAACCTAGAGTCACTGCTTGATTGTTTCAGAGTTTCTATTTGGGAAACAATTTGGGAAACATATGAAAATTGCCCAATATTGTAAATGCAATGAGTGCCACTGAATTGTACACTTAAAAATGGTTAAAATAGAAAGTTTTATAAAATTAATAATGTAATATATGAAAAACATTACACTGTATGCTTTAAATGGGTGAATTATATAATATGTGATTTACATGCCAATAAATTTGTTTTTTAAAAATTGAAAGGAAGATGCATTAATTAAGGTCCAAGTTGGGAGTTCCTGATCCATGAGTACTTCTCTGCCTGCACGGTTCCAGGGATTATACCTCCCTCTATCTCATGGCTCTCCCATACCTCAGCTGAACCTAGCCCCACC
Source organism: Sciurus vulgaris (assembly GCF_902686455.1). NCBI lineage: Eukaryota > Metazoa > Chordata > Mammalia > Rodentia > Sciuridae > Sciurus > Sciurus vulgaris. The sequence continues at coordinate 130,651,594 of NC_136463.1, forward strand.
TCCCTATGGACCATATTCAGTTGATATGAGGGGAAAGGGCATCAAAGGAATCCTCCGCCTAAAAGCTTTAGCCTGGAAATGATCACACACTGGTCACAGTAAGCTATAAGGAAGGCTGGAACATGCACCCTTTAAAACAGTTAAACAATTGTGATATCAGCCTGGCATTTGTCTAAATAGACAAAAAGATAAAAGAAAGCACAGTGAGAATAGGGTTGAGGCAATACTTGAAAAGATAATGGCTAAGAATTTTCTAATACTAATAAAAGACATCAACCCATACATTCAAGTATCCTACAAACCCCAAATAGAAAAAAAAAAAAGAAAAAGAAAAAGAAATCCATACCTTAGATGCATTATTGTGAAATCACAGAACCTGAATTCAAAGAGACATTAAAAACAGTCTGAGAAAAAAGATAGATTACCTTAGAGATAGACTAACATCTGACTTCAATAATAACAACAAAATCAACGGGGAGTAGAATAACATGCTAAGAAAAAATAATTATCAACTTAAAAATCTGTACAGAGCAAAAAAATCATATTTTTAAGAATGAGAAAAAAGATATTTTTCAGACAAATGAAAACTGATCATGTTTGCCATTAGCATACCCTCAGGAAAGGTGTTCATAAAATATGTACTTTGGAGAGAAAGAGAATAATCCTAAAGGGAGTTCAGATTTGCAAAAGCATAGAGAATAAAATGTGATAAATACAGACAAATGTTGACTATGAAAAACAAAAATACCATGTAGGATTTTTTAAAAAGATAGAACTAAAATATAAGACATGAGTATGAGTATTAAAAAGGAAAACTTAAGTGTTTTAAGTCCCTTGAATTCTTCAGGAGACCAAAAAGCAATTAATGAGTTAAGCATGCAAGTTAAAAATGTGTAAAGTAGCTACTGAAATACAGAAATAAATGTCAGAACTTCTAAGCTAGTAGAGTAAAAATATTGAATGAGAAAAATATTATCAATTCAGAAGAGGGCAAGGAAGAAGAAACAAGGAACATAGAAAACATAAGAAAAATGTAAAACCAAAAACAACAGTTAAGTGTGTCTGAAATTACAATAAATATAAATAGGTTAACTGCTTTGGTTAAAAGACAAAAAGATCAAGCTGAGTTATTTTTTTTAAGTCCTGCTTTATGCTATTTACAGGAGACATGACTAAAGCTTAAGATCACAGGAAGATTGGGGTATACGACAAAAAGTTATAGAAGAATATACTAGGCAAAATCAGGTTGATCATCCCTTGCCCAAAATGCTTGGGACTAGACGTGTTTCAGATTTCACATTTTATATTACTGTTATCAGTGAAGTATCCCTAATCTGAAAATTAAATCTGAAATGCCCTAAAATCTGAAACTTTTTGAGTGTGATGTTAGCACTCAGAAAGTTTCAGATGTGGGGGTGATAAACTAGCTATAATAGAGTGCAAGGCCCTGGATTCAATCCCTAGCACAAAAAAAAAAAGTTTCAGATTTTGGAGCATTTCAGATATTCATAACAGGGATGCTCAATCTGTATCAAACAAAAGAAATCTGGTTTAATCAGTTCCAATAGACAAATATATTTATAGACAAATAAAAGATTATTAGACACAGAAAATCATTACATAATGATTAAAATGCAATCTTCTTGGAATATATGAATGAAATATTCACATATGGAATTATTCCTAATTATAGTTACAAAATAAATAAAGAAAAATGACAGAACTACATGGAGAAATAGTCACACGTTCTATCATATTAAGACTTCAACACACTTTCTCAGCAACTGGCTGTTGAAATAGACATATATGAGTCATCTTACAGATGATCTAAACAAATCAATGAATAAATTTAAACTAATGGGCGTATATGAAACATTACACTCAATGCTTTAAAATATACACTCTTTCCAAGCATTCACAGAACTGTGTGTGTGTGTGTGTGTGTGTGTGTGTGTGTGTGTGTTACTAGAGATTGAACCCAGGGCCATTCAACCACTGAGCTACATCTCAAGCCCAGCTTTTTTATTTTTTATTTTGAGACAAGGTCTCACTAGTTGCCCAAGTTGGCCTTGAATTTGTGGTCCTCCTGACTCAACCTTTTGAGTAGCTGGGATTACATGCATTAACCAGCTCATAGACCATTTTAATAAAACAATGAATTATAAAGCAGTTTCAATAAATTAATAATAATAAAATACTGATCAACTTCTCTGTGACAGTATATTTGTAATCAAAAATAAACACACAATTAGAAAAATCCCCACTTGTTTGAAATTTAAAAATTACTTACAAATTAAAGAAGAAACATCCAGACCCCAATAAAAAACATAATATTACATATCAAAACTTATTTTATTACTTGGGAATCAATCTAACAAAAGAGGTGAAAGACCTCTATGATGAAAACTACAGAACACTAAAGAAAGAAATTGAAGAAAACCTTAGAAGATAGAAAATCTCCCATGCTCCTGGATAGGCAGAATTAATTTTGTCAAAATGGCCATATTACAAAAATGTTATACAGATTTAATGCAATTCCTATTAAAATCCCAGTGACATTCTTCATAAAACTAGAAAAAGCAATCATAAAACCCATTAGGAAAAATAAGAGACCCAGAAGAGACAAAGCAATCCTTAGCAGGAAGAATGAAGCAGGAGGCATCACAATACCAAACCTTAAACTATATACTACAGAGCAATAGTAACAAAAATGGCATAGTACTGGCACCAAAATAGACATGTAGACCACTGATACAAAACAGAAGACACAGAAATGAACCACATAAATCTGGTCAATTCATACTAGACAAAGTTACCAAAAATATACACTGGAGAAAAGATAGCCTATTCAACAAATGGTGCTGGGAAAACTGGAAATCCATATGTAACAAAATGAAATTAAACCTCTATCTCTCACCCTGCACAAAAATCAGCTCAAAGTGGATCAAAGACTTAAGCACTAGAACAGAGACCCTGCCCCTAATAGAAGAAAAAGTAGGCCCAAATCATCATCTCAGCTAAGGACCTGACTTCCTTAACAAGACTCCTAAAGCACAAGAAGTAAAATTAAGAATCAATAAATGTGATGGATTTGAACTAAAACACTTCCCTCTGCAAAGGGAACAATCAAATAATGTGAGGAGAGAGCCTACGGAATGGAAGAAAATCTTTACCACAAGCACCTCCAGGATATATAAAGAACTCAAAAATCTTAACACCAAAAAAAACAAATAACCCAACCAGTAAATGGGCTAAGGAATTGAAAAGATACTTCACAGAAGAAGAAATACAATCAGTCAAAAAACATATGCAAAAATGTTCATCATCTCTAATAATTAGAGAAACGCAAATCAAAACTACTCTAAGATTTCATCTCACTCCAGTCAGAATGGTAATTACCAAGAATATAAGCAATAATAATGGTTGGTGAGGATGCAAGGGAAAAGGTACACTCATATAGTGTTGGTTGGACAGCAAATTGGTGCAACCACTCTGGAAAGCAGTATGGAGATTCCTCAGAAAACTTGGAATGGAACCACAATTTACCCAGCTATCCCACGCCTCAGTTAATACCCAAAGGAGTATAAACTCCTTTATAAAATCAGTGTACTACAGTGACAAAGCCACATCAATGTTTATAGCAGCTCAATCCACAATGTTTATAGCAGCTCAATTCACAACTACATGCCCTTCAACAGATGAATGGATAAAGAAAATGTGATACATACACACAATGGAATATTACTCAGCCTGAAAGAAGAAGAATGAAATTATGGTATTTGTAGGTAAAATGGATGGAACTAGAGAATATCATGCTAAGTGAAATAAGCCAATCCTAAAACCAAAGGCCAAATATTTTCTCTGATAAGTTGTTGCTGATTCATGGTTGGGGCATGGGTAGGGAAGAATGAAGAAACTCTGGACTGTTCTGAGGAGGGTAAGGGGTGGGGCAGAGCAGTGGCAATGGAAAGGATGGTAAAATGAGACAGACATTATTACCCTAAATACATGTATGATTACACTAATAGTGTGACTCAGTACCATTTATAGCCACAGGACTGAGAAGTTATGCTCCATTTGTGTACAATGTATCAAAATGCATTCTACTGTCATGTATAACAATTAGAACAAATTTTAAAAATTTTTAAACTTATTTTATGAAGATATAGAAAATTTAGAGTAAAACGTGTATCTTTAAATGTTTAAATTAGAAAATAAGAAAAGCTGAAAAATAGTGAAAACTATATTCATATTAAGAAGTTAGAATAAAAAGAAAAAACAAAACAATAATAAGGTTAGGAACAAAAATTAATGAAGTTGAAAATAAGATTTAATAGTCAAAAGTTGGTTGTCTGAAAAAGCTAGTAAAATTATAAACCTCTGACAATATTAAGAAATAAGATAGATGACTCCAAAATAAAAGTTTACATAGCACATATTTAAAATAGAAATATATCAAATTAGCCAGGCTCACAGTGGCGCATGCCTATAATCCCAAGCAATTCGAGAGGCTGAAGCAGGAGGATCACAGGTTCTAGGCCAGCCTGGGCAACTTAGCAAGACCTCATCTCAAAATAAAGAGACATAAAGGACAGAGGATGTAGCTCAATGGTAGAGCACCATGAGGTTCAAGCCCCAGTACCAAAAAAAAAAGTATTAAATCAAAAGGGAACATAAATTCAGATGCTCCACAGACATTAGCTAATTAGGACATACATGAGCATCATGCCAATAAACCTGAAAGTTAGATATGATTCCTCTAAAATAGGATTTATGTAAATTGACTAGAGAAGAAAGCAAAAATCCCATCATTATGTACAACTATAATGTACCAATTTTTAAAATGTGGGAAAAAAAGAAGAGAGCAAAAACTTTCTAAGGTCCAATAAATATTAAATAAATTTCATTATTAGTTTCCACAAAGGACACATAAAGCCCAGAGATACAATTCAGCTGTACTAAGTATTCAAGAAAAAGATAATTGCAATTTTACAGAAACATACCAAATTATAGTAAAGCAAAGACACCATTCAAATCATTTTTTAAGGTTAGTATAACCTTGGTACAAAATTCAACAATGACATTCAAAAAGAAGAATTTACATGAACATAAATACAAAAGTTCAGATAAAACACTAGTAAATTGAATTCCCCAAAATATTAAACACATACACACTGTTGCCAAGTGGGTATATTCAGGAATAAAAATGAATTAAAGAAATAAAAATAAGTAATGTGATTGATTACATTAACTATTGAAGAAAATATCATGATTTCTCAACAAATGCATAAAAAGCATTGATACGACTAAAAATTCCTATAGTAAAAATTCTTAGAGCACTATGAATTAAGGTAAACTTCATTGTTCTGATACCAGATATCTACCCCAAAAAACACAACACACATATTCAATGGTGACATTTTGAAAGCATTTAAAGACCAGTAATAAATTATTACTTAATTTACTTAATTATAAGTATTAAATAAATAAATTTATTTGCTATCTCCACTACTACACAAAATTAAACAGGAGGTCCAATATAGTCCAAGAAAGTAAAAAGAGAAATAAAAACTATAAGGATTTAAAAAGAAAAAACAAACTCATCATTTTTCAAAAATGATATGGTTTTTCCACAAAGATAAATTTTTTTAAAGTTCAGTAAATATGCTGATGTCAAATTTGATGTTAAATTTGGTGTATTTCTATGTACCAGTAACAATTGATAAAAGCCTTAAAAGATATTTATCATACATTAAAAATATGATGTGCTTGGAATAAACCTAACATAAGATGTCCAAGACTTTTAAAAATACAAAACTTTATGGAAATATATTTAAGAAGATTGTAATTAATGAAGAAATATAAAATGATGGATTTTTTTTAAGAAGGTATGTGAGTATAGAACCTTACACTAAAGGAACAGCATAGGAAGTCCAAAAACAAACCCACATACGAAAGATCATTTCATGTATGATAAAGGTGCTACTACAGATCAGTGGGGAAAGTATGGATTTTTTTTTCAGTAAATAATGCTGGAAACATTTGTTTCAAAATGAAAAAATTAAATTACACTCCCATCTCATACAATACACAAAAATCAATTCCAGGTAAATTAAAGATCTAAATGTGAAAAGCAAGAATGTAAAACTTTTAGAAGACAATGTAATAGAACATCTTTATGATTTCAAACGGGAGGAAATTCTTAAACCAGAAATAAAAGTTCAAGTTATAAAGGAAAATATTGACTGTGTTAAAATTAATGTCTTCTATTGATCAAAACATTATAAAAAAGTGAAAAAGCCCAAACTGAGAGAAGATGATTGCAGCACACTAATGAAGTATCAGAAAGCAAAATATATTTTGAAACTTCAGCAAATCAGAAGAAATGACAAAGAACCAAACAGAAAAATGAGACATAAATAGCCCATAAACACAAGAAAAGATATTCAGCCTCGTGGCAAATCAAGGAAAATGAAATAATGAAAGGTCATTCCAAAACTGCCAGATTGAAGAGGTGTGATAAAACAACTGTTTACGAGGTCCAGCAGCAATGGGAATGCTCCCATTCCACTGGGGAGGATGTAAATTTGTACACTTTTGGAAAACAGCTTGACATTTACCGAGTAAAATTAAATGCGCCTATGCTCTATGACCCAGTACACATCCTAGAGAAACCTTGCATATGTGTGCCAAGAGACGCACAGAAGGAAGTGTATATGGCATTGTTTACAACAGAGAAAACTGGAAAATAACCTGAATGCGTGTAATAGATGAGATCCGTAAGTTGTGGTTGTTTTTGTAATGAAATACCATACAGCAATGATAATAAATAAACTACAGACACCAATATGGATGGATCTCAAAAATAAAATGTTAAGTTGAAAGGAACAAGTCACAGGCAAATATGTACAGGATGTTTTAAGTAAAGCTTAAAAACCATTCAAATTGAACAGGGCAATGTTTAGGGATACACGAATATGTAGTTGGGGAGAAGAGGGACACAGACACTTTGGGACATGGTGATGTTCTATTTCTCAGCTTAGGCAGGAGGTACAAAGAAATCCATTTTATTTTTCTTTAAACTTGCATGCAAATATTTTCATATATTCTCTTGTATGCTGCTATACTTTATAATAAGAATAAGATGAAAAAAATTAACATTTGCCTTGACTATCTAATTTTTTCAGAAGAAAAATTTTTCCTGAATTGTAAGAGTAATTATTTTAGTTTCCCCTTTGGGGACTTGTAAAAAGACTAACAGAATTTGGATTTCTCTCTATGATAAAATTTTAAAAAGTGCTTCCCCCGCCCCAGGTGTTGGGAATCAAACCCAGGGCCTTGAGCATGCTAGGCAGTCTTGGTTTAGTTAGCAATAGGTTTTAATTAATCAGCATACATTTTCATTGTCATTCGAAGCATGGTAAGAAATTATATCACATCGCTTTTGTTCATAACGGCTTTCATACTATCCAAGAAATATCACTATAACAGTGGTACTGTGCAGCAGAAATATACTATAAGTCAAACATGTAATTTTATGCTTTTTTATAGGAAACTGCATTTCAACATTTGACCGATATTTCTTAAATTATTGATGAGATATTTTAGATTCTTTTTCATACTAAGTTTTCAAAATCCTGCGTATATTTTACACTACAGCACACCTTGATCTGGACTAGCCACATTTCAAATGCTCAATAGTCACATGTGGCTGGTGACCACTATCCTGGACAGCACATCTTGATAGTCCCCACCAGGCTCCCAGGTGGGAAAAGTAGGAACCACTCGCCATATCAAGAGGCCTAGGAGATCTCAAAGTACAAAGGAGAAGAGTTCTAATTTTAGCATTAAGTACAGGTAGGTATCTTATTCATACAGAACAATAGAGCTGGTCATTTTTATCACATCTTTTCTCTTTATATCCCTGAATTTCCTTTGAATTAGGCCTAACAGGAAATTATTTTTAAAAGGAAATAATAATGCTTTGGCGTACTTAAGCCCATTTTCCTCAGGAATCTAAAAAGTTTTAAGACCATTGGTTCAACAGAGATTAATCAACAGGCTTACAACAGACCTGACATATTCTGCCATTTCAATTCATGTCTATTTACAAAAATCAAACCTTAGAATAGAACAGCTAACATCACATGTGGAAACAGAAACCAAACCAGAGTCCAGGATTCTGAGTCCTACATTTCCCCCGAGCCAACCCCACTGAGCGCAAATACATGTTGCTTTAAGTAATTATGTTTTATCTAAGTTCCCTTTGCCTAATCATTTACAGCTAATTTTTTATATTATTTCACATTATACTCATTCTACTTCATTATTCTCCTACTCCCCTGCCTCAGCTGGCTATAAGAACCAAATTTAATTTAATGCCTTTTTAGTAATGTCACTAAAAGGAAATATATATTGCCAAAAGCTTTTGTTTTCTTATTTTCTAAGGACCAGATATTATAATTTATGTAGAACAACTTTTGTAGTAATAAAAGCCAAATACTAATTATCAGAGAGTTTCAGAATTAGAGCACCAACATTTATGGAATTTTTATTCTGACTCATTTTTACAGTTTTGCTTAGGAAACTTGAATTTTCTTAGTAAGTTATTTAGTAAATGTATTCATTTTCCAGTATTAATTGCATAAAGGTGCTGCTAATGAGAACCAAACATTGACTTCCTGGGATTCATTTGTGTGCTCATATACACACTCATTTTCCAGTCTTTCCCTATTTTTTAAACTGTGTTTATCCACAGCAGCACAAAGTATTAAACTAACCTCCACTACATTGGTTTTCTGGTGTTCAGTTTTAATAAACTAATAAAAATAAATGTCTTAATTAAGAGATTAGCATAAAATGACATTTCTTATTTTATCAGTTAGGGTTATAAAAGTTTTAAATCTACCACTTATTTTATCAACATAATTTCATTCAAGCACTGGTTCGCCAACGTGAGCATTCATCAGAGTCACTTAGATGGCTTGTTAAAACATAGATGAAGGGGTAGGAAAGTTAGTGGAATGAGACAGACATCATTACTCTACGCACACATATGATTACACAAATGGTGTGAAGCTACATTGTGCACAATCACAGAAACGAAAAGTTGTACCCCAATTGTGTACAATGAATCAAAATATGGTCTGTGAAAATAAAAAAAATAAATAAAAATTTAAAAAATATAGATGACTGGAACCACCTGCAGAATTTCTGATTCAGTATGTATAAGTTAGGGCCCAAGAATATGCATTTCTACCAAGTTCACACATGACACTGATGCTGGTGATCTGGGGAACCACACTTCACAAATTACTGCATTGAAGAGAGGCTATTTCAGAGGCAAAAAAATGAAAGTACAAGAGTGGTTTAAATTGAGGTAGTTTAGCTTTACTTCCTTTACTTTTCCCAGGTGAGAAGTTTACAAACAGTAACAAGTCCTTGAAGTAACATTTAGAAACACTGTCTGATAAGTAACCCTAACCAAAACCACATGGAGGATTATTGGGCACTTCAGATATGGTTAGTGCAAATGGAAATATGCTACAAGTGTGAAATCCTGTATTTCAAAGATTTACTACCAAAAAAAGAAAACATATATATTTCATTAATAATTTTATATGGATTGAATGTTGAAATGGTAACATTTTAGATATTCCAGGTTAAATAAAAGATTTGTAAATATATCACTTTTTACTTTGAAAATGTGATGACTAGAAAATTTCAAATTACATTTGTAGCCCACATCATAATTCTATCAGACAGCACTGCCCTAGAGTGTGGTCTCTGGTCCAGCAGCAGCAAAGTCACCTGAGAATAGGTGAGAAATGCAAAACCTCAGACTCCACCCCTAACATATTCAATCAGAATCTCTAGGGATGGGGACCCAGCAATCTGCACTAAAGACAAGTCCTCCTAGAGTTTCTGATCCAGATTATAGTTTGAGAACCCTGCTAGAACAATGCTTATCAAACTTTAATGTACATACATTAAAAATGCACACATAAAAGACCATGGAACCTTTTAAAATTCAGAATCTAATTCAATAGGTGAGGGGCGGAACTTAAGACTCTGCCATTTGAACAAACTCCCACATGATAACTGCAGCTGCTGGTCCTCAAACATTCTTTAGGTTACAAGCACCTAGGACATTTTCTATTTATGGTGCACTGTAATGCTCAACACAAACAAACCTGCACACATCCAAACTCCAAAGGATTCCCACCTCAAGACTCCAATTAGGCTGCTCTAAGGAAGAGGAATTGTGTTCCTGACAGGAGGGATTCTGTCAAGACCCTTTGAGAGCTATAAATAAATTCTTCCATTTAATTATTTGCATTATCAGACAACCTGCCATGTTCATCTAATAAGAAAGTGTGTGTTTGCGTTCTTATTTTCTCCAGTAGGTTAATGGTGATTCAATATATTTAGAGCTGGAAGCTACTTCCACAAGGCTGGAACATTTGAATGAAAAATGGGCACTCCAGCTGCATCTCCCTTGGCAAAGTGATCCATTTAATCAGCACTGTTGTTTATATCCAGATAACAGGTTTTAATCTGAGTTACTAGCTGCTGATTTTAACTGAGGAAAGACAGGAGAAGAAGGAAAGGAGAAGAAACTCCAGAGCTGTACTGAGTCCATTTTTAGTTTATCCATCATAACAACAGTCATGTGACAAGAGATAGGGGCAGACTCTCACAAATTCTGCTGTGTTCTCAGGACACTCCATGATGTATTCAAGAAAGAGCTGCCCCCACATTTGAAAGAGGAATTTTTTTTTTCTGATTTTCTCATTTTTCTGAGTCTTCTATTGTATTTTCCTCCATAACTTCCTATGGTAGGAAAATACAGAAAAATATCTTTTTAGTGCCTTGGAGAGGGACTCTTAAAACTCAATTGAAAAGACAGTGACCAAGAACTGTGTGACTCTTATCATGCCATGTTTTTTTTTTTTTTTTTTTTAAATAAGCCAGAACACTGAAATGGGAAGTAAAGAAACACTTTGGTTAAAAAAAAAAAAAAAAAACTTTGAAAAAGAACTATAGAAACTTTCATTTTTTCTATCAAAAATCTATTTCATTGTTTATTGTAAGTATAAGAAAAACTGTAATTAAATGGATGAGTTTTTTAAGGTAAACGTGATTTATTATACTTCGCTGTCAGTTTGGATAAAAACCTATAATACATGGTACATAACTTGTGCTATACAAGAATGTGCTATCAAATAGGTTTGAGGTATATATACACATACCAATTATATTCATACATGACATATTCTGTTGGGTTTTTTCCAACATTTATGCTGTGAGGTAAAGCCAACAATTCAATTCAATTTATAAAATTCTTAGTTATAAGAAGTCAGTCCATTTTCTGTCTAGATCTCATTGCCACTTGAAGAAATAAATCGAGAGCAATAATTTTTTTTTTTTTAAATTGGCTACTGAGATCTGTGATGATTGATCCTGATGTTACTATAAATATAAAACAATCATTTATTGTTTGGACAGAGAAAGTGAAAACAAGTCCTATAAATCATTGGATTAGCTACAATATGGTAAAGGTTAAATTCAAATGTTCCTTGCACTTGGGAACAAGCAATTTGTGTCTTTGGCATGAGTTTAGATAGATGTGTGATAATAATGGGGCAGGTTTTGTAGCAACTGAATTTGCCAGGAAAGTGCCTTGTGGAGTCAACTGAAGAAAGAACAGGTATCCTGGAAAACCTGGACTTTAAAAGGGGCCATCCCTTGGGGTAGGACCCACAGGTTTCTGCTAGTCACATAGAGTAGTGTGACAAATTGCTTATACAGACTTGGTTTTGAATCCCAGCTGCTTCCAGTTACCAGCATGTTGACCTTGAGCAAGTCACTTAACCTCCCTAAGCCCCAGTTTCCTAAACTCAGGTTGACCATGAGTAAAGAGCAAGGTCTTTCTCAGTAATTTTTGGATAAATCACTTTCTTCCTTGGACTCCCCAGAAATTTTTTTCCTTTTGAAACAAAGGATGACAACCCCTACTTATCAGTGTGGTCAAGCATACTGACCCTCTTTAGGAACATCTCCCATGGCTCTTCATCGGCTATTTTAGAGACCTCAAATATCACTTTCTCTAGAAACAGCCCTAATGCCCCAGCCCCTCCCCATCTCCATTGTGCCTATCATACTGGACTCATTTTCTGCTGAACTGATTGCTCCTCCTAGAGGCCAGTGATTCTCAAACTTTATGTGACTGAGATTCAGTAGGTCTGAGTGGGACTTGAGCATTTGCATTTCTAACAAGTGCCCAGGGATGCCCATAATCTTCTTTGGCTTACACCAGTTATTTGAGGAAAAGAAGCCCCAATTATTTTATTTGGTATCCATGGCACCTCAGAATCTGACATATGGTAAACATTCAAACAATATCTGTTGAATAAAAGATAGATAGACTAGAGAGTCTCTTGGCATTTCATTTAGAGGTGGAACAACAAATTGGTCTTAGAGCATAAGAAGAATCCAAGATGTTCCATCAGTACCAAGTTCTCTCTAAAAACAAGCAGTGGAGGAGGGTTTCTTTGCCAGCCTCTGACCTAATTCAGCACACCAACGATCTGATGCTGCAGAAAATGCCATTTAGAAATGCCTTTTTTCAGCTAAACAATCAAATAAAAAAAAAAAAAGAGGAATCCAATCAGGAAATGGGCAAATGACCTGAATAGACACTTCTCTAAAGAAGTACAAATGACCGACAATTATATGAAAAAATGCAAATCAAAACTACATTGAGATTCTATCTCACCCCTGTCAGAATGGCAATCCTCAAGAATATAAATAACAATAAATGCTGGTGAGGATGCAGGGGAAAAAGAACTCATACATTGCTGGAAATCAGTGTGAAGGTTCCTCAAAAAACTAAAATAGAACTACCATATGATCCAGCTTTACTATTCCTCAAATCCAAATGAATTCAAGTCAGCATACTTAGATAACACATTCCCAAGTCTATCACAGCACAATTCACAATTGCCTAGTTATGAAATCAGTCACCCAGCTGTTGTTACCGATAAGGAAAATGCGGTGTACATATACACAATGGAGTTTTATTCAGTCATAAGGAAGAATGAAATTATGTCATTTGCAGGAAAATGGATGGAACTGGAGGGCATCATGTTAAGACAAAAAAAGATGAGTATGGAAGTTAGAGGGAGAGGGGAGAAAGGATATCATGAAAATAGAAGGGAGATTAGTAGGGTAGAAGAAAGGGATCAGGAGGAGGGAGGAGGGGAAGGTAAACGGAGGTACTGAGGAGTGAAATTGATCAAATTATGTTATATGCATGTATGATTAAGCCACAATAAAACCCACTACTCTGTATAATTAATATGCACCAATAAAAGAAATACAAATGGCCAGTAAACACGAAAAAACGTTCAACATATTCAGCTACAAAGGAAATGCAAATCAAAACTGCATTGAGATTCCATCTCAGCCCAGTTAGGATGGCCATAACTAAAAAAAAAGTATATATATATATATGGAACGAGAGAGAGAGAGATAGAAGGATGTGTAGAAAAAGAAACACTCTTGGTGTGAATATAAACTAGTATAGCCACTATGGAAAACAGTACGGAGGTTCCTCAAAATACTAAAAGTAGAATTACCAAAGGAAATGAAGTCAGCACACAAAAGAGACATCTGTATGCCCATGTTTATTGTGGCACTACTCACAATAGCCAAGATATGGAAATAGCCTAGATGCGTATCAGCAGAAGAATGGATAAAGAAAATATGATTCTGCCATAAAGAAAAATGAAATTCTGTCATACTTGGGAAAATGGGTGAAACCAGAAAATATCATATTGAGAGAAATAAGTTAGATGCAGAAAGACAAGTATCACATGTTTTTTCTCACATGCAAAAACCAAAAGAAAAAAAATGACCTGAAAATACAAGAGGAACTATTAAGGATTGGAAAAGGGTCCATGATCAATGCATGATCTATGCATGTATGAAATGTCACAGTGAAATCCATTAATTTATATGATTAATATGGTCAATAAAAATAAAAGTCAATAACAAAGAAAAATGTGGGGGATTTTTTGGTGTGTGTGGTGCTGGGGATTAGACACAGCATCTGTTCTCATGCATGCTAGGCAAACACTACCACTGAGCTATACCCTGAGCCCCCACACTAGTTTTAATACATGAAATCATGCCTTAAGATCAGAGACTAGGTTTGGTAGGAGATAAAAATGATAAACCTCTTTTTTAATAGTGTTCCTATGTGAATAAGTAAAAGAAGACAAGATACCAATATTGAAATAAGACTTTAGGACCATCAAATTCATTTCAAAAGTTTATTAAGTGCCTTTCCCAATACCAATACCTTAAATCAAGTTGACCAAATTTCCCTGATCATACAGAAGTCTTTTTTAAAATACAAGTAACCAGGACGCTCATGTGGAGAGTGTAAATTTAGTAGGTACGTGTTAGGGCCCCCAGGAATCAGTGTTTTTAACAAGTTTCAAGAGGGGCCTACATGGTTATTTTAAGCTCCCCATTGATGACTTAATTAATTTGTTGATTCATTAATATGCAGCTAGGACTGAAAAGCATTGCAGGAACCCAAGTGGATGTTTTCTCATGAAACTATTTTTGTCCTAATATTTTTCACCTGAAACAGGTTAGGTCATGGTGCAAAAGGCTAGGTTCTCAACCTGGAATGTTGCTTTGTTGCCCTTTAGTTTCCTGGAGGGAATAAATGTGGACAGCATTTCTACCAAAGATCAAGTTTTGCGTCATGGCGCTATGGGGCATGAGCCACTCCAACAATAACAATAGGACCATTAGTCAAAAGACCAGGAAAGAGGGAAACTTATCACAGGATGACGCCAATTACCCAATTATTCTAAATTCAAAAACTAAACCTTTAGCACTTGTCTTATTGCATCAGAACTATGGTATGATCTGGGGAAGTAATTAGTATAATTCCAGCATTGAAATCTATGCTGGTACAATATTGGGATAAAATAAAGGTGGGCTCTGGAATGTACAGGGTTTGGGGGTGAAACAAAGAATGGTCTTGCATTTGAAAGTAAATATGGTGGTGTTAACAATTAACCTCCCATTGAAAATACTTTTCCTGTTTATACACATGCTCTGGTGGAAAAGATTTTTGGTATTGAGTATTATGTTTGGAATATGACTTCCTTTGCATTAAGATTTCTTAAGGTGAATTATAACTTTAATTCCAAGAATGAAAAATTCTCTTTCTAAAATCAAATTGGGTTGGATCCATACTTGCTTTCTCTCTCTCTTCACCCTCATCTTCATGTTACATTCCAGGAATAAAATCCCAGCATTCATCAAAGCACTCTACATTGGCCTCTGCCCAAACACAGGGGCGGCCAGGCGGGTTATGTGAGGTCTGAAGCACTTCACTTCATTAAATTGTTTAATATGAACACGAATTTTTACAATCTTGTAATAAAAATAGATGTTTTCCAAAATGAACAGTAGACTAAGGTAGAAATGAATATAGGCTTCCAGGACACATGCCCATGGGGACTTTATAGCTAAGAAGATATTCTGCTAAAAAATAGAGTTGCAAAGTGCCATTCATTGTTAGCACAGCATTGGCACACGAGAGTCACAAGATGAATGTTTGAGGACATTAGTTTTCTCAATAACTACCCATGTCTTTCATTAAACAACTACCATTGAAGAAATTATTTCTTACAAAAGAATGATTTGAGGAATGAAAGGCTGCAAATATGCAAACTAAAGTTCACTGCATTCTTAATAAGAATTTCAAGCACAATAAAGATTTTTATAATCAAATATATGAAGGAAATAAGAAGCTGATGCTACATTAAAAGGTTACTACACTAGGTTCATTTGCCTTTTTCCCCCCCATATTCAAAGTCATAGTCTCCCCTTAAAAAGGATCAGGTCTGAAAGCCACACAATAGGAATCATTTTTGATGTCCACAAAGTCTTTGGGCATCATTTGGTCCCCTGGCCTCCACTGTCTGTGGTAGGAGCTTAGGCTCGTGGACTAGAAGTGGAAGGTATTGCTAGAGGCTCTGCCAAGGTCTACCCCACACACTCCTTCAACCTGGCCTAACCCTTCTTCAACAACTCCCTGTGTGGGAGATAAAACAGTTATTATGTGCAGAAAAACCTTCACCAAGAAGACAGGAACAGGAACTACCCACCTCTCCACAATCACCTGGATTCACAAGGCTATTTAAATTTATTAAATTTTGTAAAATTAAAAACTCAGTTCCTCAGTTGCACTAGCCACATTGCAAGTACTCAATCAAGAGCATGGACATAGAAAGGTCTATTGGGTAGCGTTAGTCTCCAGGGGGCACTGCTAAGGAGGGGAAAGATGATCCCCTTACCACTTCAAGTGTCAACCAGGCAGGAGAGAAGAAATTCCCGTTTCTCTCAGAGAACGTTTTCACTCCACCAAGTCTGCCCCAGTGGATTCCATGCTGCCTTAGAAAATTAATTTCAAAGCTTAAAAATACTGGTTTTATTGATGAAATTGATGAGGACCAATTTTGCTACTACTTTTAAATAAAAATCTGATTGGCAGCAAATCCCATATATATTAAAATATAATAATAATAATAATAGCAATTGTAATAAAGTCATTTTTTTCTGCATGACTGAAAAACACAATATTTTTATCTCCAACACACATGGGTGGAGCTCACAGGACTGGCTGCAATAGACACTGGTAATATTCCTAATATTCAGCTGCTCTCCACTTCAGGATATACAAAGATTACAATCCCTCCAAACTCTTGAACAATTAAATGAAAGCAAACATCAAGTGCAGTGCTTCCAGGCAGAGCACTAATTGGCAGTTCTTGACTCCACTCTTCTCTTCCCCTGCTTTGATAAGCCCTGAGGTTTTGCTGTAGGAGGTCACTATCTTAAGATGGAAAGCTCCGTTCCTCTAAAAGATGGCCTCACTCAGCAGAATTCCCCACCCACCTACACAACAATTCACGTTCAACATGAAAGGTAAGCAAGAAAGAAATTTTGTTTTAACCAATGATAGTTAGGGTTCTTTTTTGGGGGAGGGGAGCTTTTATCACAAGCATAGAAAGCTTATCTGACTAGTACACCAGTCCATCACCAACAGTCTTTCTCTACTGGCATTAGAAACTAATACTGTTATTTCAAGATACAAAACCATATTTTTCCTTGTTTGTCAGCTTTTGTTATACCACTGATTACTTCTTTTAGGGCTTTTCCTGAGAGCAGGTCACTAAAAATACTCCAGTATGGTGTACCATAGATTTAACCATAGACAAACACATCATAGCCCACGTGCCTGTAGCTGTCCTTTCTGTACCATTTGAAATATTACCCTTGCCCTCTGGTGTCAGCATGCCATCTGTGCATGTAGCTGAACTTCACGTGAATCCTTTCCTGACACTTCTCTCCTATGCTCACCTAGTGGACCCTTACCGTAGCACCCCACTGTCGATTACTCATATATAAGAAGATTAACTGGAAAGAGGACTTTTGTATTACTTCTGTTCCCCCCAAGGTCTAGCACCTTATCAAGAGTAGATAACTACTAACCATTGCATGGCGAATGACTAGACAGATGTATTTATAGATTTGCAAACATCTGGCATGATCTAGTGTTGCAGAGAACCAACTCTCTATCTTTATAATCAACTTCATATTATTATCATATTTTTAAACTCCTAGGATTGCTACAAATCATCATACTGTATTAAAGAAAGGGAAAGATGAATCTTTAAATGTTGTTCACCAGCACAAATGATCTATGGATAAAAACAGTCAAAAACATAGATTGGGGAGATATACTGCTGACAGTTATTAAAATATCATTTTAGAAAAATGATTCCCAACTTTTAAAAAGTACCATATTTTTTAATTGATTATTGGATCCTATGACACTCCTCATCCCAGCTATACAGTAATTTTATGCATTTACTTTGAAAAAATCAGGGAAGTCATCAGTTTACTCACATATTTTCTTCTGTGTCTTCTTTTCAACTTGAAGGACACCTATTTTCCTCCATGTTACTTCCTCTTACCAGGCTCTCATGGCAGCCAGAAGCCATAGTGACGCCAATGGGCTAATCTACCTGTCCTCAGCCTGGCAGCGTAGAATTGCTAGAAGAACTTCACCAAAATATGGATCCTGGGCCTCACCCCAGCAGACTCTAACCTAATTGACCTGAGATGTGGTCTAAGTATTTTAAAAATTCCACAGTCAGCTTTGAAAACTACTACTATAGTCAAATGACCAACTGGAAAGAACACAGGATTAGGTGTGAGAGGCTCATTCACTCATTCAATACACACACTTTCAATCCATCTACTATATATTGGGAACTAGACTGAGACCTGAGATGCTAAAATGAGTAAAACACAGTCCTAGCAAGGTTCACAATCTGGTTAAAGAGAAAAATAAATTACTTAAGTGCTGTGGTTGAAAGAAACAGGGGACCATGATGGTCCAAGGAAGGAGAATTGCTTAATCCAGAATGGAAGGGTTGGAAAATTCTTCTCAGAGGAGACACATTATCCTGGATCTTGAACAAGAGATAGCATTCAGCCTGGTAAGGAAAAATAGCAAAGACATTCAATAGAGAAAAAAACATTCGTAAATTCTATGATCACAAGGCCCGCAGGGGACTGTAATCAGTTAATGTGGCTACAGCCTACGGTTGGGAGGCAGTGGTGGCAAAGGAGGGGGAGAGGCAGGTAGGAGCCAGGTCATGATGACTGAAAGGGCCTCGAGTCTGGCATCAAAGTCATCACAAGGTCAGAAGTCAGTTGGCTATAAATGATATGAGATATACAGCAATACCTGGAGTATACTGTCAGCTAACTGCTGCGCACCTTACAATGAACCTCTTATCCTCTTTAGATTGGTTTTCCTGCCCAGAAACATGAAGGTATGGCCTATAGGGACAAGTCAAGGAGTAGCTCAAAGAGCTTTAGCTCCTCCTTAATTTCCGTTTCCAGACACTACCTCAAATAAATATATAACCTTGAAAAACAATGTACTTATTATACAAACACAGCTTCAAGGCAAGTCCCTTGACTCCTAACTTTGCTCCTCCCATGAACTCCTCCTCACCACTAAAGCATATTACACTGTGGTTCATCTCATAATTTCTGCCATGGACCACCTAGATTCAAATTCTGGCTCTACTACTGAGCAGCATTATGATACTGGGCAAGTTGCTTAACTTATCTAGGCCTCAGTTTCCTCATTTGTAAAATGGAAATATAAATAGTACCTCTTCTGGGGGCTTGTGAAAATTCAGTGGGCACTAAGCACAGAGTCTGGCACAGTCAGCATTTCCTGAGTGTAAGATCTAAAGCTTTGCTGCACTCAAGGTCTTCCTCAGACCAGCAGTCCCATATCAATCACCTGGGCATGTGGGAGAAATGCCACCACTTGGGCCCTACATATCCAGAATCTGCTTTTTAACAAGACTCCCAGGTAACTTACATACACATCAAAGTTTGAGAAGCACTCCTCTAAAGTACTATCCAGGTGCAATATTCTATAACTTCAAGTAATTTCAAAAAGTGTGAATGATTCTCTTTGCTTGAAGTAATAGCACTTATTGCAATGGCTTTCACTCCTCACTGTGCATCAGAATCACACAGTGAACTTTAAAAGAAGGCATGTATGCCTTAGCCCAACCCTGCACCATCCAATGCCCCTACAGATTCTGATTGCTATTGGACTCAGTAGTGAGACCAATTCATTCTATTTTTTAAAGTTTTCCAGATGATGCTAATGAGGTGAAACCCAACAGCTTAAAGAGATTATGCAGACAGTCTTTGTGGTCACTGAGTTCACCAGGTGGTAGGAAAATGATCTATTTAAAAAATGCTCATCTGTTCAGGGGTCTAGTTCAATGTTACAGTGCTCGCCTAGCAAGTAAGCCCTGGGTTCCAACCCCAACACTGAAAACAAAGTTCAGCACTGGCTTGAGAAGGGCTTCCACTAAGACCACTCTTCCTCCCCAAGCTGAGATGACCCGGCCTTCTCCTACCTGTTTTTCCTACTCCAATCCTTCTTTCCTACTTCTCCATAAATCTTAACCAAGGTGCTTCAACCCTAGCCTAGTACTTTCCTCCACTTCTGTCTGTTTCATCCCCAGCTGCAGCCACTTTGGATTCAGTACTCTCTGGTGACCCAGTGTTGATCATTCAGTGCTCCCCTGTTTGTTCACTCACATCCTAAGTTTTTGACCCAGGACTAGTACTAGATCTGGTCCTTATGAAAACTAGAAGAGACTTTCTTAGGGCCATAGTCCTGAGAACACAATCTCTTTCCCAAAAAACAGAAGACTTGCGGTATGGAAAGGGAATTCACCTCCTTGATGACCATAGACAGAAACCAACTAGTCAGAGATGAAGCTGCTAGTGGTTCCACCCCAATCTTTCCCTCTCAGCTTAAGCTGAGATCAGATATAATCCAATCTTCATATTTTAAAGGCCCTTCTGGTTGCTGTATAGCAAATAAGATGCATGCAAGGGGCAAAAGTGAAAGCAGGAAGCCTGTTAATCCAGGCACAAGATGGCAGTAAGTGGGATTTGGTAAGTGGAATTTGGGTGATGACAGTAGAGATCAATAGAACTGAGCAGATTTAAGAGATACTTAGGAAACAGGATTCACAAGACTTGCTGATGGATCAGATTAGTGGGGAGCAAAAGGAAGGGATCAAGAACTCCTAAATTCTGCCTTGAACTTCTGGAAGTGTCTTTTACTGTAAAGGAAAAGATAAGCAAAGATGGAATCTTTGAACAGACTGGCTGAGATATTGTGGCAACCACTCAGTAAAAATAGGTAAGAAAAAGAAACCAGGTATAGTAATAGATAGAGCTTGGGCACACAGGCAAGTAGAGGAGCCAGGAGCCTAACAAGAGCAGATATCTAGGTTTGCATTTAACATTAGGAAGATCTACTACCCTGGAGTGGGGCCTCAAACATCAGTGTACCTCCCCAGTTTCCAAATTTTTCAGTAATTGGGTATTTTTCAGTGAGTAAAGATAGATTCAAGCATTTAGAAAAAGAAAACAGGTCTAGTAATAGATGGAGCTTATGTAGAAGCCAAGAAGAATGAGTTAGATCCTGGAATCCAGGTCTAGAGCAGAATGAGATCAGTACAGATCCTCTTTTCTAAGATGTATTCCCAAAACCTACCATAGCACTAGCCCAGGCTGAGTACTCAGATATTTGTTTAAAAACCTTATTATTTAATGAATATTTACATAATGCTTACTATGTACCAAGCACCACTCTAAGTGCTTTAAATACATTAACTTGCTTAATCTTCGCAGCAACCGAGGAAGTAGGAACTATTGTTATTTCAGATGAAACTGAGGCATGATGGATGCCTCCAATGCCTCAAGTACCCTGTAACCATAAGCAAGAGAGTGGTGAACCTGTTTGTGTATGACTCCTACTGGACTTATGGATGAGTCTATCTGGAATACATGCCTACAAGAGGTCCCAAGGCATTCACACACTATCTGAATACTGACATGTTGCTTTCCAGAATGGCTGTACCAGTCTAGATGCCGATCAACAACACATGGGAGTTTCCATTGCACACATCCTATACTTGTTATCATCTACCTTTTAATTTTTGTCAGTTAGATGAATATAAATTAACAATTTATTTACATTTTCTTTTCTCTGGTTAAAGATAAATTTCAGTATCCTTTCATATATATTTACTAGATTTTTTAGTGTATCCTTGTG
The DNA here is from genome assembly GCF_902686455.1 of Sciurus vulgaris. NCBI lineage: Eukaryota > Metazoa > Chordata > Mammalia > Rodentia > Sciuridae > Sciurus > Sciurus vulgaris. Next base: position 130,673,360 of record NC_136463.1, read on the forward strand.
GGAATAACCTATTTATATCCTTCGACCATTTTTCTGTTGGGCTTTATTAGTTTTAAGGATGTCATTATATTGTCTTTGTATTAATTCTTTCTTTCTTTTAAATGCTACAAATATCTTACCCCAGTCTATCATCTATTAAATTTATCTATGACCTTTCTATATTTTCTATGACAAATAATAAGAACTTTTGGTAAAATGACATTCTATTTCCTTTTAAAAAGACCAGAAAAATGTAAAGGCTTTCAACTCACATAATTGCAAAACCATCCCTTCACCAAACCATGAAACACAATGGCTAAGGAGAAAATCTGAGAAATAAATTTGAAGGTCTAATTCCCAGCCCTCTAAATTGGTGATTAAGGAATGCTTTTGGTGTATTCTATTAATAAGCTGAAGCCATTTTTTATTTACCCCAGCTTGTTCCCACAAAGGATCTGAGGAAGCTTATAAGAAAACAAGCAATAAAATTGAAAAATATAAATTTAAAAAATCAGGAACAAGGAACACACAGCAGAATAGAAGGTCAAGATCAGGAAGAAACTAAAAATTCAGATATGTAGGCCACAGGGTCCTACAAAGTTATTCATGTAGAGCCAAAAATTTGGCTCTGAGCTTCTTGGCAACCAGAGGGAAAAGGGAAAAGGGAAAAGGGAATACAATCAGGCACATTCAACAATATTCTCTTTGTTGATAAGAAAACATACAAGTTCCTCACGGGAAGATAAGCTTTTCCTGGCCTTGAGTTACAAAAGAGTATCTCAGGTGGGTTTCATGTTGGGGACTGTGCCCTCAACAACATCTCTATGGCAGAAGTGATGGTTCTTGTGTCTTTTAACATCTCTCAGTAAAGCTAATGACCACCAGACTATAACCGGATAAAACATGGAAACAAACTCAATCTATCATTGGCCAAGTTCAGTGTGAGAAGGAGAAAATGAAGCAAAGACAAGGAGAAAAGCAAATCCATTCAAGTATGCAATCTTTGAGAGTCTAATTTAGTCTAAAAGTCAAGCCAAAAACATCTGGAGAAATTAATGGCATGTTAATGATAATACCAGCTGCTATAACAAAAATGCTCTGAAAATCTCAGGGTTATAACACAAAAGAAATGTATTTCTCATTGATAAAAAAACAAAATGAGAACCAGACTCCATCCATCTTGAAGACCCACTATAGTCTACACATGGAAAAATAAAGACAAGGACTGTGCAGGTCTATAGGTAATCACACATCTCTTCTAATGTTACACTGGCTAGTACTTTGTCACTTGGTCAGTCCTGATTATGAGAGAGATTGGGATAGTCTAAAGCCATGTGTCCAGGAAAACAGGTGAACATTTATCACTTAGCCACAAATTATCAGCTGTGTCTTTCAAATATTTCCTCATAACTTCAATTCTCTACAACAGAGTCCAGCAATGTATAGCCCACATGCTAAAACTACCCCATAACCTCTTTTCAGATGGCCCATGAGGTAACAAAGGGTTTTCCATCTTTTAAGGGTAGGGGGGGAAAAAAACAAAAGAATAATATCTGTATTTAATTAAATCCAAATTTCAGTCTCCATAAAAAAAATTTTATTGAAACACAGCCACACATATTATCTATGGCTGCTTTTGTACTACACAGCAGAATTGAATTGTAGCAGCAGAGACCACATGACTTGGAAGGTCAAAAATATTTACTCTCTGATCTTTTGCAGAAAAGATTTGCCATTTTCTATTTTAAACTGATAGGTGTTTACATGAGTTGAGCAATAAGTACTCTTAGTCAATGACAAGAAACACGAATATGTCTTATTGGGGGTTGAATGAGCTGATAGTAAAACAGATACCTTTGGGGACACTGAGAAGGCTGAACAAGATCCTGGTCATTCCTCTATATGCAGAGTTGGACCAGGAAGAACCACCAGGCAAAGCCAGAATTTTTCTTAAGAAGCATTTCTGAATCCACACTAGTTCAAAAACAAATGATTAATCAATCAGTCATTTTTTAGATAAGCCAGTGAAGAAACATTGTTTTCCAAATTTCTCAAATAAGAAAGCATTTCTTCAATAGACTTATTAGATATTATGCAAGCCTGGCTTTTTTAAAATAAATAATGTATCATTTTGTTATGGAAAGGGTACTATTTTCTGGAAGTTGTAAATACCTTAATTCCAATGGTGAAAAGGTAAAGGATAAAGTTGACTGGTAATCACATTTCAGGATAATATCAAGGATAATAATTACCTATTATTTATAGGTAATTTTCTGATGGTTGTGTTATCCTTTCTTTTTTTCTTGATAACTCAAGAATCAAATCAAGAACAAAAGTAACTCCTTTCTATCCAAATGCTTTATCAACCTCAAACGTACCCAACCAAATACTGACTGATAGCATTTCTTTCTATAGACATTTGAAAAAATAGGTTCACAGTGAATATGTACTGCTAGTACCTACCCAAAAACAATTTAAAATTTTAGGAAGGAATAAAATGTACCAACATATCAAAATAAGCTTTACAAATGAATCCCAGCATTAACATCAATAGCCTCCCTCCCTCCTGACCCTTGAGACTCCCAGTGACATAAAGCATAAGCCTCAGGACAAATTTTTTCTTTTAGCCATTGTAGCTATAGTCTTCCAGAGCAGACAAAATCTCCAGCCCTGGGAAGATACGCTACCTGTGACCAGGATGCCCAAATTTGGGAATGACCTCAGAAATCATTATTCTAGAGTTAATACCAACATCCTTGGTTTAGATAAGAGGAAACAAAGCACAGATTGGGTAAGGAACGTGCCCAGACCACACAGCCAAGGAGCAGGGAGCCGCCTCATTGACGTTAAGACTCCGGTCAACCCATTTCCTGTCCTGTAGTTCTTCCTCTACACAATTCATCCTCCAACCCTGGCTCTCTGGAACCATCACTGACTCATTCCCAGTTAATGTATTCTCCTTCCAACGTAGATAAATTCAATACCACTTACTGCACAAACCTCTTCCCAGTGAGCCTATAAAGCAGAGGCCCTGTCTGCTTTGCGGGGCCCCAAAGATCCCACAATGCCTTTTTGCAAGAGCTAGTTTACCTCGACTCTTTGGCCAAAGTTAGATGTCTTTCATCCTTCTCTTCGCACTACACTAGTTAACCATGGCTCTTTTCTTCCCTAATAACCTCCCCGTCTTTCCTCTGAGGTATCTGCTTTGCGGATCATTCTTCTGCAGTGCACTGGAACAGAGAATTCCAAAACTGCACAGCTACTCAACTGCTGGAGAATATAATTCCCAGGCAACTAGTGCACCACTTTTACCGTAGAGTTCCAGGTTGCTATATAAATTTCCAGGATGTGTTTGTAGATTTCTTTCTGCTAATACAATGAATTTAAAAGTAACTAAGACCATGGTGAAATTTCTTAACTTTTTTAAATTCTAAGACATCATAATGGAAACCACTCTTCTTGATAGGTTATCTGGGGATAATTGTAATCAACCAAATTTAATTAATATTATTTGGTGTAACTTGACAAAACTAAATAGTGATCTCCAATTTCACCCAGTTTTTGAATAGGACCAGATCTCAATTAATGGTATTATTAAAACAAAAATAACGATCTCTTTACTCTCTAGCTCCCACTTGCAAAATCTCACAACCTTAATCAACAATGATTTTTTTATGCAAAAACAGAAGTAACTTTTTCTTTTCTCATCAATTCCCAAAATGTGTAATCTTATCTCAGTGCTGCCTCAATTCAAAATCAGAGATACCCTAAGCTTTTTTTTAAATCTAGCATAGTAACTGGGTACCACACCTATAACTCCAGCTACTTGGAAGGCTGAGACAGGAGGATCACAAGTTCCAGGTCAGCCTGGGCAACTCTGTAAGATCTTGCCTCAAAATAAAAGATACAAAGATGTAGCTCAGTGGTAGAGCACCCCTGGGCTCAATCCCCATTATCGGGCGGGGGGTGGAGGGGGAATCTAGCCTGGTAGATGGCATCAAAAGGGGTAAACACTATGATCCTAATTTTCAAAATGCTTACCTAGTAATTAATGTAATTGTTTTTTCAAGAGGTTTGATCATAATATTTTCAGTTAAATATCTCCCAGAGTTTTTAATTTCTATACCTGTAAATCAAAACACAGAATTGTGGCATAACGACCAAAAAGCTGGGGAACAGAATACAAAGCATATAGATTTAGAAGTTCAAAAAGGGCTGTCACTATTTGCGGATGACATTATTCTATATTTAGAGGATCCAAAAACCTCCTCCAGAAATCTTCTAGACCTCATCAATGAATTCAGCAAAATAGAAGGCTATAAAATCAACACACATAAATCTACAGCATTTTTATACACAAGCGACGAAACAGCCGAAAGGGAATTGAGGAAAACAACTCCATTTGCAATAGCCTCAAAAAAACTAAAATACTTGGGAATCAATCTAACCAAAGAGGTAAAAGATCTCTACAATGAAAACTACAAAACACTGAAGAAAGAAATTAAGAAAGACCTTAGAAGATGGAAAGATCTCCCATGTTCTTGGATAGGCAGAATTAATATTGTCAAAATGGCCATACTACCAAAAGTGCTATACAGATTCAATGCAATTCCAATTAAAATCCCAATGACGTACCTCACAGAAATAGAGCAAGCAATCATGAAATTCATCTGGAAGAATAAGAAACCCAAGCAATCCTTAGCAGGAAGAATGAAACAGGGGGTATCACAATATCAGAACTTCAACTATACTACAAAGCAATAGTAACAAAAACGGCATGGTATTGGCACCTAAATAGGTAGATCAGTGGTACAGAATAGAGGACACAGACACAAACCCAAATAAATACAATTTTCTCATACTAGACAAAGGTGCCAAAAATATGCAATGGAGAAAAGATAGCCTCTTCAACAAATGGTGCTGGGAAAACTGGAAATCCATATGCAACAGAATGAAACTAAACCCCTATCTCTCACCCTGCACAAAAATCAACTCACAATGGATCAAGGACCTTGAAATCAGACCAGAGACCCTGCATCTTATAGAAGAAAAAGTAGGTCCAAATCTTCACCTTGTTGGCTTAGGATCAGACTTCCTTAACAGGACTCCCATAGCACAAGAAATAAAAGCAAGAATCAATAACTGGGATAGATTCAAACTAAATAACTTTGTCTCAGCAAAGGAAACTATCAGCAATGCAAAGAGAGAGCCTACAGAGTGGGAGAATATCTTTGCCACTCATACTTCAGATAGAGCACTAATTTCCAGAATATATAAAGAACTCAAAAAACTCTACACCAACAATACAAATAACCCAATCAACAAATGGGCTAAGGAAATGAACAGACACTTCACAGAAGAAAATGTACAAGCAATCAACAGATATATGAAAAAATGTTCAACATCTTTAGTAATAAGAGAAATGCAAATCAAAACTACCCTAAGATTCCATCTCACCCCAATTAGAATGGTGATTATCAAGAATACAAGCAACAACAGGTGTTGGAGAGGATGTGGGGAAAAAGGTACACTCATACATTGCTGGTGGGACTGCAAATTAATGCAGCCACTCTGGAAAGCAGTGTGGAGATTCCTTAGAAAACTTGGAATGGACCTACCATTTGACCCAGCTATCCCACTCCTGGGCCTATACCCAAAGGACTTAAAATCAGCATACTACAGAGATACAGCCACATCAATGTTCATAGCGGCTCAATTCACAATAGCCAGACTATGGAACCAACCTAGATGCCCTTCAATTGATGAATGGATAAAGAAACTGTGGTATATATATACAATGGAATATTACTCAGCTATAAAGAATAATAAAATTATGGCATTTGCAGGCAAATGGATGAAATTGGAGAATATCACGTTAAGTGGGATAAGCCAATCTCAAAAATCCAAAAGAGGAATGATCTCACTGATAAGCGGATGATGACACTTAATGGGGGGCGAGAGGGGAACAAGAATGGAGGAAGGAGGAACTGTATAGAGGGAAAGAGAGGTGGGAGGGGTGGGGGGAAGGAAAAAAATAACGGAATGAATCAAACATCATTACTCTATGTAAATATATGAATATGCAAATGGTATGCTGTTACTTCATGTACAAACTGAAATAACAGGTATCCCATTTGTTTACAATAAAAATAAATTAAAAAAAAAAAAAGAAGTTCAAAAAGGCTAGGTACAGGGGCGCATGGCTGTGATGGCAGCTATGTGGAAAGCTGAGGCAGGAGGACTGCAAACTCAAGGCCACCTGTATCACTTAGTGAGACACTATCTCAAAATAAAAAATTTTTAAATGGGCTGGGGACATAACTCAGTGGTATGTTCTTGCATGAGGCTCTGGGTTCAATCCCCAGTACCACACACACACACACACACACACACACACACACACACACACACACAGAGTTTAGTAAGGGATATTTTCTTGATGTTTGGGGGTATATTATAAATAAATATATATATTTTATATATATATATATATATATATAATATATATATGACAGACCAGCTCGTTTTTTGCTTTTCACAAAGATAGTTGTTGAAGTTAGTTTCCTGTGAGTAAAGAAAGAAGGGACCATGAAGATCTTACAGTCCTGCTCCTCTTTAAAAAAGCGAGGATAGCAGGAGGCAGGCAAAATGGTCCTCTGGTTAAGAGTGCACATTCTGGAATCAGGTGTTCAGGGTTCAAATCCTGGCTCCAGCACTTTTTATTCTGTGAAGTTGATCAAGTAGACTATCTTCTATACCTTGGTGTTCTCATTTATAAAACAGGATAACAATGACGTTTATCTCATTGGTTTTGCTAGGATTAAATGAAATAGTATAAATATAAAGGTGAAGAGAGCATCCAGAAAAAAATTGTTGCTTAGCAAATACTTGCTAAATATTCATTTCTTTTTAATAAATTAGAAAGTGAAGAGCAAGGAACTTATGTGACTTAGCCAGCATGTGATATAACCAGGACTAGAATTCCTATCCTGTTGCACCCGGAGCGCTCACTCCACTCCGCCTCCTTCTCCTTACAAATGCTTTCATCTACAGCACTTACCTATTAACATGGCTTAGCATTATTGCAACAGCTGAAGCAAGCAAAGGTGGTCTTATCAAGAATAGCGAAGTCACCTGAAGCAGTGTGCCCTTTAACCAAGAACTTCCCTTTCACACGGAAGCACCATGCATCATGGTTACCAGCAGGAAGCACTGCTGTATTCCCTGCCCACATTGTCATAGTCATCCAGTGGCGTGGACATTGTTCTTAGTTGTTGTTACTCTTTCTGCACTACGAGAAGAGTGATTAGTTCTGTCCCCACTTACAAAATGGAACCAATCTCCTGCACAACCCATAGTTTTATGAAACTACACAATATAGCTAAGTATCAACTTCTTTCAGGAAAGGTAAACACTTAGAATCTCATTTCTTCCTTTTATATGACTAAATCTAATTTTTTAAAAAGTCCATTTTTCATGCTACAAAAGACCAAATGAGGCCAAACAAGTATTTTAGAATTGATTTGAGACAGAAAGTAATTCCATTATCATCAATCAGGGCAGCATGTCCTTATTTAACAATAATTTTATAAATTTTAAGTTATCTCAAATGCTGAAGAAATTAAAAAATAATCTATATTTTTAAAATCTCAGATGGGAGGAAAAGGAATTATAAGCTTGCCTAAACTTGATAATTTAAAAGAGGATATTTAAAACTTTTCTTTGACAACTGCCCGGTAACGTATGAACCAGAATACCCATTAAAATATTTTTTGTAATATATAAGATATAAAGTAGATAAAAACTTAAATATTAAATAAGAATAGTACAGAGTAAATAAATTATGGCATATTCCCATAATGGAATACTATACAATCATCAACACTGATTGTTGGACATAAATGTATTGTCATGTAAAGAGTTCATGTTAATTTTAAAAAGCAATCATCACCAGTGTAACTCTACATCATGTACAACCACAAGAATGAGAAGTTATACTCCATCTGTGTATGATATGTCAAAATACATCCTACTATCATATGTAACTCATTAAAACAAATTTAAAAATTTTAAAAAGCAAACATCAATAGGAATTTTTATGATTGAAATTTGATAAAAATTATGGAGAAAATCCCATTTCACATGTATAGTTTTACACAGGAAAGAAAGATTGGAAGAGCACACATTAAAATAATGATATTGATTTCTAGGCAGTAAAATTAAAGGTTTGTTTATTTGTTTGTTTGTTTTGTCATTTTGATTTTTGGTATCAGGGATTAACCCAGAGGCACTTAACCACTGAGCCACATCCCCAGCCCTTTTTTCTTTCATATTTTATTTTGAGACAAGGTCAAATAAAGCTGCTTAGGCACTTATTGTTACTAAGTTAAGGCTGGCTTTGAACTTGTGATTCTGCTGCCTCAGCCTCCCAAGCCACTGGGATTTCAAGCGTGAGCCACTGTGCACAGCAAATCAAAGTGTTTTTTTTTTTTTTTTGCATATTTTCTAAACGTTCTACATTAGCTTGTTTTATTTGCCTCAAAAGTAATGAATTATGTAGTGCATTAGAAAACTTCATGCAAAATGGCTAACAGTAAGAAACTGTTCTCAGTTGTGGGGTACCATCAGCTCTGCAGCAGCGTGCTTCATTCCTTGGTAATGCTAGATAAGAAAGAAATTACTCTTTTTCCTTCTATCCCTGGGCACACTGAGTTGACAAGTAAAATTAAAGGCAGTACTAAAACCAAAACACAAAGGTGCCCGATTTCACTTCCCACTACTAAAGTTCATTTACTCATATATTCAATGAATATTTCTTATGAAGCCAGAAATTAAAGAATATGATAGATCAGTCACAGATCCTACATTCAGGGACTATAGTTACTAACACAGTAAGGAATCTACTTCCATTTCTTTTTAAAGTGCTACAAGAAAAGTATATATGGAGAACAGGTTTCCTTTTACTCGGAGAATTAAGGAAGTATTATTGAATAATAAAAAGCAGAGAACTGAGATTCAATGTTGAAAAGGTGAATTCTTATGGTTATATGGTTGCATTACCTCCGAAAATGAACTCTAAATAGTATTAAGTGAAAAAAAGCAAACTGAAAGCCAATACATATGCTTAATACACACATTCTTATACACACACATGCACACATACACCAGCATGTGTGGAAATACCAAAATGGAAACAATGTTCATCTCTGGATAGGGGAATTAAAGGTTGATGTTATCATTTTGCTCTCTTTCATGTCCAATTTTGCTACAATACAACTGACTGGCATATTACCAATGAATAAATGGGGGAAACTTACCCTTGGTGACCAAATAAGAGCTCACATTCTGCCATGATTAGTGCTGGACTATAAACGAACTAACGCTGACATGTGACAAATTATGACTGGGTTGTAGGACTTGCCCACTTCTTTCTGATTCCATCATGACATCATTTATACTCATTAATAACCAAAATGGCTTCTCAAGAAACCATTGCCGATATACAGTCATCTTCTCACGTAGCAGAGAGGAAGCCACTAGATCTTGATGATACCTAGCTTGACTTTTGGAAGGCTTTTGATCTTGTCCCATAAGACATGTTGGGGAAATATGACCAGGAGCAAACTGTGCGTTAGGTAATTACAGCCTGGCTGGAGAGTTCTAACCAAAACATTCAAATTTAGGAGGTTTCACAATTGTTGTTTGTGATAGCAAAGTGAACAACAGACAGAGGTGCCAAAAGCGGTATTCAGAAGGTAAAATAACAACTAGCAGGTGAAATTGTACAAACAACAGGCAACAAGACGCAGACTTAAGCTTAGTATGAAAAACTGACTTCAAGTACACCTGAATTGGAAGAGATAAAGAATTCAAAAGTATTTGAATAGAAATCTGACTACCCATAGGCATTACAGCAGCAGTTCAAACTCTTGTTCTGACAAGGGACACAGAATTGGGTCTCAGACATCCAAACACACCCACGTTAACACATATCACATTGTATTGCCATTGTTTGTCAGCAAGTCTTGTTCTCCCTCAAGTGTTTGTTTTTTGTTTTTTGTTTTTTTTTTTTTTAATCTTGCTATATTTCCAGTACCTAGCAGAGAAAGGCAGTGTGGGAGTTTTCAAAATATTTTTTAAAATACTGAATGAGCCAGGAGGTTGGGGATGTAACTAAGTAGTAGAGCACTTGCCTAGAATGTGCAAGGCACTGGGTTCAATCCCCAGCATTGAAGAAAAAAAAAAAAAAAAAAAAGAATGTGCTGGGTACAACGGTCATTACACACCTGTAATCCCAGCTACTTGGCAGGTTCAGGCAGGAGGATCACAGGTTCAAGGCTAGTCGGGGCAACTTTGTAAAACCCTGTCTCAAAATAAAAAATAAAAAGGATTGGGGATATAGCTCAGTGATAGAGTGCCCCTGGTTTCAATCCCCAGTGCTGAAAACAACAATAACAAACAAAAAATAGGGATGAATGAAATCATCTCTTGTCTTCTTCAGAAACCCCACAAATGCACTAGGCCCCCCTGGGAGCTCTCTATTTAAAGATAGATATGAATAATTTGCTGAACATCTGAATATTCAGAGAAGACCCTAAAAAAAGTTGAGGGGCTGGTAAGTGAAAACTGGACTATTCAGTTGATAGAAGAGAAGACGAGGAATAAACTAGGAACAACATTCTTTCTGATGAGATCTTCCATAAAGAGTTTCTTCTTCTATTAGAAATTTCCAAAAATACCAGGATTAGAAAAACAGACTAGGGAACCGGGCCATTATATATTGTAACAGATAACAGCAACAGCAAAAATAAACAAACAAAAACTCAGCTAAAATAAATTTTACTGGCTGCTTTTGCAAAAGAGCCAGCTTCTCAGTTCTAATGATGAAGGCTCATGAAAAAGCCTATGTGAATTTAGGAGCAGGCTTCTTAAGCAAGCCCCTTCCAGAGCCAAGATACCAGGACTTTGTGATAAATATGAGTAATCAGTCATCATCAGAAGCTTTTCATAATTAAAGTGAAAATGCAAAACTCAATTTGATTTTCATGGTATTTATGTTCTAGGCATCATAGAAATCTGTATCAACAGAACACAAACTATACTCTGGATATATAGGAAATAGACTTCTAGAAAATCCCATGTTTATTTCTTTCTGTATATTTGCTAAGCTTTCTATGTTTTGAAAATTAGCTGGCTACTTCTCAGTTCTGAATGTTCTAAATAAAACCTGATATTAAATCCAAAATAATTCTTTCAGTTCCAAAATGCACTTAGTATACACATTAAATATGGTTATGGTAAGAAATGATGAGAAATCAGCATCAAGAGTTAACACATCACATTTATGTGTGATTCTTATCCATTTATCAAATATTACATCATTCTATTCTTTGACAATTGTTTTTATTTGCAATATATAACTATCCTAATAAATAATCCACTTGTCACCATATACAGCCTTTAATTTCTCTTTCACTCCAAAAAGGAGTGAAAGGCTCCCCCAAACTTATTGATTTAGAACCAAATTTAAATAAACTCAAAAGCCTGCTCACTTTCACAATGAGTAGAAAAAGGTCAGACTGGGCATCTTCCAAATGTAAAGGCTTAATTGGACTAATTCTTTCACGATAATAATGTATATTTAAGATAGCCACTAAAAATTGTCAATGCTAATTTAGTAGATCAATTCCATTAAATGCTTTGAACTTTTCACCACTTGCTAATCTCATCTATTACAGCTGCTGTTTTGTTGAAAATCTGAAGCCATAACTTAATATCACATTACAACAATTCTAACTAGATCTAAAAAATACTTTTCTATATGTGAAATAGAACCTTAAAAGATCTTAAATTGTATCAAATTTGAGGAACCTATAAAAATTTCCCACGGCCAAAATGTAAAGTGATCTTATCAGTCTATTGGTAATAACTATTATGGTAAGAAGCTTGCAGAGGTTTTTTGAATGTATATGTTATATATATATGCATATATATATATCTTAGAAAATACGAGTTTTACTGTAGCTGATGTAAAGTTTTAACATCTGTGATAACTGCTCATAGACCAACCTTTATACAACTAAATGGTTCAGATTTTAAGATCAAACACAATGCAATTTAGGAAATAATTCAACTTGGGTCAATAAAAATGTCAAGATTTTGCTCAACATTTAGGTGAACTATATAAGTGATATAACTCATTAATGTAAAAATAACATATTCATCATTAGCCAACAAAGAATTTGGGGAAACTCTAAGCCACTATTGAATATCCACCATATCTTATTTTTGAAACAAGATTTTTGAGGCTATTTTTATTCCTGTGATTTACCACCAGTATCCTCTGGGTGATAGTTGAGGAAACAGATGCTGGGAATCTCTGTCCGCTCAGTTCCTGAGAGGGGGATTCTGACTCAGCCGTGCCAGCTCCCGGCTTTGTACTTCCACGTGCAGCGGGTGGCGGAGAAAAGCGTAAATGACTGCCTGATTTCCAGGCTCTTGTTGCCAGTTTCCTCAAAGTTTCCACTTACGCACTTGCCTCCCTTACCAACTGCGTTTGAAGTTCCCACTCCAAAATCCTGAACGGCAAGTTCCCAGGATACATCTAAGTTTAAAAAAAAAAAAAAATTCAGTGGGGATTTTCCAGCTGAAATAAAAAATAAATTGACAGCAGGGGAGGGGACATTCTGTTTTTAAAGTTGCTCCTTTGCTGTCAATTGATTATACTGCTCTTTGCAGAAGGAAGATGTAGATAGAGAAAAGAAATCGCGAAATGTTTCACTTTAAGCTCGTTTTCTTGAGAAGAGCCTTCCTAAAGTTTCCTGTTCCCTGTTATTTACTGTGAACAAATTTAAACTAATATAAATCTGCATCTATTTGGAGATCATATTTAAATTATTAATTTTAAAATGTTTATTAATGTCCAAAGCTTTATGCTTTCTTATTGCATCTAGGATGACGCAAATGGAGGTGTAGAGTGCAGGATCTGTGAGTTTAAGTATCTTTTATTGAAAAAAGAATCACAGGCCAAACTATAGATTGATAATTCAGTTTCTCAAGGCAACAGTTTCTATTAAAAGTATTATTTTATAGAGAAATTAAATTCAATGACCAGACTATATTTTTATGAAGTTTTTTTAAAGCTACTTTTACTTTACTCTATTTAAAGCAATAGAACCTATGTAGGTGATTTAATTTTAATTTTATGTAAATCAATGTTATTTTTTGATCATGTGCCAATGAACTACCAAAATGTGTACTTATTAATCCTGTTATTTAGTGTGATTTAATGATGGCCTAGCATAATTGATTAAGGCTACTTTTACATTAGGAAAATGCAACAATTATTAGTCTTTTAGATAAAGTGAGTTCAAATTGATGAAGACCTAGCAGTTCATCTATGTGAGATGGAGGCAACAAGTCAGCCTGCTAACTTAAAAGGAAATCCATCAGTTCTTGACGTGGGGCAGGGGCACAAGAAGAAAGGTTTTTGGTTTTCTAGCATGTACATCAAACAACGGCTAAAGAATAAACAATTGCCTTCCATCATAAAAACAATCCAGGGGACTGGGGACATGCCTCAGAGGTAGAGCACAGTTCAATCTCTAGTACCACCAGAAAAAAACAAAAAGACACTCCTCCACTCTCAAGTTGACAGTCATCATCTTCTCGATGAAAGACCTTATTAGTAGACTGGGCCTCCTCACTATCAGCAAATACGTATTTCTTACCAGTCACAAGAAGAAATTATATTGCAACAGATCAGTAACATTCTAGAAGGAAATAAGGCCCTTTGAATGAAGAAGACCACGTCAGTGGGAAAAAAAAAAATGGTGAGATACTCAAAATGAGCAAAGAACCTTAAAATGCAAGAGATTTTCCAGTAGAATATAGCCTAAGCCTTAGGAACCACCAACCAATAGGCAACATAAAATCTGCCACTTAGATGTTGGGAGTATAGCACTGGGTTCCATCCTCAGCACACACACACACACACACACACACACACACACACACACACAATCTCCAATAACATTTCACACAGACATCACAAGAAAACGACACATGCACACACAAAAAAGGAATAAGGCACGATGTTGAACTACTTTTGTAGCTGCAACAAATAACTGATATTTAACAATTCCACTCAGACTCTAAATAGGCACAAAAACACCAAGTAACTAACTGATTGGTCAGATGCTTAAGCAAAGAAAGTCAGTCGAGCTTGGTGGGTTATCTAAGTGACTATTTGGCCACCCAGGCAAAGATGTATTATCACCCTTTACATATAAGTGAAAAAAGACAGAATCAGTAATATAATGACACAGATTTGGGAAGGAAAAAAATTTTAACGACTGCATCAACTCTGGCATATGAATCACAAAGCTAAAATCCCTTCAGTACACACAAGCACCATTGCCAAATGGTGTTTCAAAGTCCCAGGCAGCAACCACAGAGTAAGACAAACTCTTATTTTAATGTTTCTGAGTCCATCAAATAGCCACATAAGTATAATATTGAAGGTCAATTCCCTAGCATCTCAAGGGTTAAGTTTTTCGTTGTGAATAATTTTGAAAAAGTATCCCAGTAAGCACCAGGCTTAGGCTAGTTCAGCAAGAGGAACCGTTCCATAATGAGGCTTGGCCTCCCCAGTCCCAGCAGAATTAATTTTGTGCAGTAGAACACCTAGATAAATTAGTTTTGCTTTAAATATTGAGTCCTAAAAGAGTTAAAAGAGGGAGAATATCAATCAATAATTTTTAGATTAACTACTTTGTATATGACAAAACAAAATTAACTTTGGCATTATAACCTCTTTCACTGGCATTTCTGATGAACCTCTGTTTTAAAATAAATAATTAGAGATTTTAAAACCAACCAAACATAGGCATTTGCTTCTTGCTACCGAATGTTAACTCACCACCTAGTTTTTTAGAAAGAAAAGCTTACTCATACATTTTGCAAAATTATAAATATTATTATTGTTATTCATTAAAATAATCCCATCTGAGAATTAATAATTCTGAAAATATGTAGACAAAATTCTGTAGGTTTTTTAAATTATCGTTGAAGAAATTGAGCTTTAAAATTAAGTGAAAATAATATCTAAGTTAAACAATGTTAGGTTCTTACAATCCTATTTTAATTGAATAATTCCTTCCAAGGTCTAGCTCTTACTACCCTTTTATAAAATTGACTTCTATTGAAATATTTTTACAGAATTAAGATCACGTCTATAAATGACAACAAATTTAAAATAGAACTCTCTTATGTTTTAATGGCTTTTTCTGCTTATAAATGCCTACCAAAAAGGTAACTATAAGATACATTTCCAACAGGCTTTTAACCTGGCCAATTGCCCATATAAACAATCTTTAATATTATTTGGCTATAATTTGGTAATTAAAATGGCAAATCACAACCATGTTGAATTTACATCCCTGTGCCAAAATGTTATTTAACAGATAACTAGAAATAGAGGAAATGTCTCTTTAACAGATTCTTTTAAGAATACATCTACAGGAAGCATCCAGCATTCAGTCATAAAAGCAAGAAGCAGTTGAACAGTGGCACCCAGAGGTGAAAAGTATATTACTTCTAGAGATTTATATTGTTAAATAATCTGTTTTTCAGCTATCCTTTCTGTCACTTCCAGATTTTTCTCCAGTAACATACCAGAAATCATTCTGTCTTAGTTGTATATTGAAATAACATATTTTAATAAATAAAAATAAATATTTTATTTTAGAAAAAAACACTTTATTTCTGTATTAAGCTGCATGTCCAATTCCTCTCCTCCAAAACAATAACCAGGCAAAATACCTTCCAGAATTGAAAACAATGTTCCCTCTTCTACTTCTAGCCTATCAATATTACTAGGAAAACACATTTTTAAGGAATGACTCTGTGACGACTACACAAATTCCATATGCCCCAAATTATTTTTTTTTTTTTCTGTGTAAGTTGAACTATAGCATATCCCTGAACCAAAATCAATAATACCTGGGAGAAAAAAAAATCTTCATGTAAGTCTTTAACCCACAGAAGGTTAATGAAGTACTCCCTCCCCCACTCCAGGGCAAGAGGGAAAAGAAAATATAATTCTGATTAGTTCTGAAATAAAGTTAATTAATTTTTGTGTCTGAAAAAAAAATTCCATATTGAATTCTCCCATTAGTACCATAGCTGGGGATAGAAATAGGAATAAGAATGCTGGATAAGAGAAAAGGAAATAACACTTTTTTAATCCCACAGGAAGTTTAAAAAATAACAATCTACTCTGAGTTTTAATTAAAGAAGCTCCATACCCTTAAACCTGCAGACATGCAGTAACATCAAGCATTTGGCTGGCTGAGTTCCTCAGCTACCCTGCAGAAGAACGCCTCCTCCTGGATCTAATCACCTTCAGGGAGCCTCCAATAAACCCTTAGTCTCTGGGCCAGCATAGGTCAGGTTTTTAAGAGGCTCAAAGAACAGGGTCTTATTTTTTCCCTAAGCTGAAATGCACACGTGTACTTAGTAAAGAGGGTTTCCCAGGCAGCTTATGGCCAATCTATCGGGTATTTTCCATTACCTTTTGTCAGGCATTCTCTTCAAGATCGCCGCTGCTGCTTCTTTTTAATCACCTAAGAAGCCACCTTGATGTGACAAGTTCCAGAATAAGGCTCATCCTTTCTTATCTGCATCTTCAGCCTAATGATGAGAAATGGGCTTCTATAAACTTGAAAAAGGCAGGAAAATGCTGCCAAAGTCATTACCCACTACTTTGAATTGGAAAGATGAGATCTGTCCCTTTTTAGAAGAATAGTAATAAAGTATAAAATAGTAGTACAAAGCCTTTGGCATTTCAAATAAAGGAAATTGTCCAGTGGTATTCAAAACAAAAACAAAATACCCTCATTTCCTACTCTTTGAAATCTGCTATCAGAATATATCCTTCATTTTGTATATCAAATCGTGTTCAATTGTCTGTCAAAAATGAGAGAATTATGCCTGCATGAAAGTCAATTATCAAAATAACCTCTCTCTTGTTGATGCCTTCCTCTAGTCTCTTCTACCCTTTCCCGTAAGTAGCAGTGTTCTTGCCTAAATCAATATTTTGGCAGTAGGCTGAAGCTTCTAGGGGACTTGTGAGTGGCCAGCCTGCTACTTGCTGGTGACACACCAGCCATGGCGGTTGGAAGCAGGTGGGCCTGCTCCTCTTAGTCCCAGACAGTGAAATTGCAGCCTTTCTCATACTAAAACCACACCATCATTGTCCATATTTGAGGGGTCCATTACAGTAATAGTGTGAAGAAACCCCGGGCTTACAGCATTTGGGGACAGACCTTAGGGAAACTACCTCACGCGGATCATATTGAGCTCTCCAGCCACTCAGAAAATTCACAGCTGTTCAAGACCCTCGCCCGGCGGAGGCCACACGCGGCAGTAGACGTGGGCGCCACCTAGTGGATCCTATTGACCCGGGGGTGCCTCCAGGACATCGTGGAAGTTATGTAAGATTCTGCACACAATCCCCACAACTGATGTGTGAAACACGATTTTCTTCATGCTGCGGAAGGGAATGAGGCTCGTCTAAAAAATAAATTAGTAAATAAAAAATAAAGAAGAAAGTGACAAAGCAAGCAAATGAGTGGAATAACTCGCAAAAATTTCAAGACTGACACCCACCTGCAATCCCAGCTACGAGGGAGGCTGAGAGGCAGCATGTGCAACCCCCATCCCATTGGGAAAAAAAAAAAAAAAATCCAAGACTGGTTTTTGTCGATATAAACTTTAAGTATTTGCAATGTCAGAGTACTACATTATTTTTATCTTTATTAAGAAAAGAACTATATGGAAAGTGTATTTTGTTAAAATATTACCATTTCTATAATCTACCAAACTGAATACTGTATAGTTATGCCTTAATAGCTTATGATTCAGCAAACCAATCCAAATAGAATTGAATTCTTATTTTTCCTATCATCTTATGAATATGAGTCTTAAAGATGCTGATTATAAAATACTTCACCAACTATTTCTCCCTTCTTCACCCCAACTCCCATTCCTGCCATGCCCCAAAAGAGTTCTTACTCACTTCCCACTCTATCCTTTGCACACATATTTTTTTTCTGGAAGAAAGAACTTCAATTTTCTCCTCAGCAAAGTTGTGTCTGTCACTCAATTTAAGACCAAATTCAAAATACGACTCCTGGAAAGTTGTATTTCTGATCTGCAATCACTTCCTAACTTTGCTTCCAAACATATTTAATTTGCCACTCGTTTATGATTTCCCAATTGCCTCATCTCTGCAAGTAATACCTGTGTCTGATCCAAAACCTTTATCTCAGAAAAAAAAAACCTAATATGTTAAATAAAAAGTGATGATATAAGTAAATGACCGTTTCTGTCAAGATCTGTTAATAAATTCTCCCCTTATCCTGTCCTTTTGATGAGGTAAATATATCAATAATAACCAACATTTACTAAGCTTCACTAAAGCAGGCTCAATGTTAAGCATGTATCGGGTGCTCACAACAGTCCTGCAAAACAAGAGTAGTTGTACTACTATCCTCATTTTGTAATTAAGGAAAGGTGAACATGAAAGGTTAAGAAATTCACCAGTCACACAAAGTAGTATCAAGCAGAGCTGGAATATGAAGCCAGTCCTTCTGACTCCAGAGCCTATATTCTGAATCATTATAATACACTGTGTCTATTTTATATGTTGCAATTAAATATATGATACACTATAATTTCATTATTGGTGGTATTATATTTCAATGATTTGCTTTATAAAAATTAGTTATAATTTTATCCCCTGAAAAATCAGTTATTTTAGATAGTTACTAAAATTATTCAAGTTGTTAATATTTTTTACCATATTTGTTCTTCAAAGAATGAGCTTACTATAATCAAAAGATTTGTACAGAGGAAGGAAAAGAAATTACTTTACTGATCAAAGGACTGATGTAGGAAAATATGCAAGCTGACTGCATTTAGCTAAGATTGCAACAATGAAGTGGAAGAGCCAGGGGAAATGGGAGATCTGGTAATAACTGTTTCTTTGTTTTTTCAGTTCACCTGACCTCTTTAAACATTTTAATTTAGAAATGCTCCTCATACTCCTCAGGCTTGGCCTCAATGAGTAAGCAAATCAGCAACCCCACAGGAACCACCTGTGGGTTTCAATTCAAGGGGACTGGAAAGGGCTCCCAGCCCCCTAAAATATTTAAAGATGTTTAAAATTGCATCCCTAGAGCGCCTTGAATCAAAAAAGGGACTTTTCAAAAACAGGGACAACATTGATATAATTGCTCAACACTGGAAATAACCCATAAATTCCCAAGCAATAAAGTAGATAAGTAACACAATAAATTCATACACTGAAATACTATTTGCAATGAAACAAATGCACTAATGCCACATTCAACATGGATAAATCTTGGGCTGGGGCTGGCTATAGCTCAGCAGTAGAGTCTTTGCTTAGTGTGCATGAAGCCCTGGGTTCAATCCCAGAAAAAATAAAATAAAAATTTAAAAATTTAAAAAAAAATCAACATGGATAAATCTCAAAATGTAATCTGAGCGAAAGAAGCAAGATGCAGAAGAATATACAAAAATTCCACTTATGTATAGTGCTAAAACTGGCAAAACTAAACTTATACTTTGTTTAGAAGTATATAATGCAAGAATGAGATTGATCACATTATGTTATGTGCATATAAGAATGTGGCACAATGGGTCACACTGTTATATATATTCTAATGCACCAATTAAAAAAAAAGACGTAACTCAGATGGGAAAATTACAGGGAAATGCAAGGAAATGATGCCATAAAAGTTGAGCTAGTGGTTGCCTCTGAGAGGAGGGGCAACAAGGCAGGGAAGGAGATGGGCCACTTCTTGAGGGCTGGCCATGCTTCTTCTAACTTGTCACTCGGGCTGTGTTCACATTCTGTTCTTACGTCATATTTCATAGTAAAAATGCAAAGTAAGCACATCCAATGATCGTTTCAAAAATGTATTAGGAAAAAGAATATAATAGGCTCATACATGATTATGTTTGGGTGAGAATAATTTGATGAGCTCCATGATTGCAGTCATAGGAAGAAAGGAAAGAAGAATAAGCATGAAGACTCACTTCTAAAAGAGGATAGTGACCAGATGACCAGCTCTGGATTTGAACTAAAGTCTTGCTACCTGCCAGCAGAGGGCCTTGGGCTGGTGTATACCTCTCAAATCCTCTACTCTCCGCCTATAAAACAAAAACCATGGTAGGTCATGCATCCCGGGATCATTTGGAGACTTGCAGCGAATACTGGTTTTCATTCATTACCCAGTAAGGGCAGTTTCTTTGCCTGGGATTGGAAACAGAGGAGAAAATCTCACCACAGGGAACAGAAAAAGAGAAAACTCTGATTTCCTTTCCATTTTTCCCTGGGTCACTCTCAGCCCCACTGGTTTCTCCCTGAACCACTCACCTGAGATTTCTCTAGCAAGAGTCACCAGGGACCTTCTGGTACGAAACCCAATGAACCTCTTTTATCTACCTCTTTTGATACTGTTGATGCCTTCATCCTTGAAACTTTTCTCCCCTTGTTTTCTTTGATACCCTAAGTAAACCCTTCTCATCAAAACCTCACCACTGCCTGCAGTCGGGTTCTGGCCATTTTGCTCCACTCTGAACAGACTCCTAATTGGTTTTCTCCAGGATGGCCTCTCTTCCATCCTGTCCCCACAATGCAGCCAGTCTTTGTCCTAACATGTAAATTTCATCATTCCCATATCCTTCACATGAACCTCTACTCTCTGTGATCCTGGATGCTCTGCTGGTGTTTTCTACAGCTACACCAACCACCTGCATTCATTTGGACTTTCTTGCCTTTCTACCTCTTCCCCTCTCCATCTAGAAGATCCCACTCTTCACCATATCGTCTGCCTCCCTTATAAAACTTTAAAACTCAGGACAAGTCCTCTTCCACCCACCATCTACCCCTTTCTAAATTACATACATTCCTTTGTAATGGGTATAATCTGTGATCATCCTTGAACAACTGCACTAATTGTCCAAATTCCTTATGGACAGTCACCTTTCTTACTCATGGTCGAACACCACCAACCAAAACAGGACCAAGACAAACCCAGTTATGTGAATTAATGGATGAGGCAAATCATCAATGCCTACTTCATAGATTTACAGAACTGCCATTGCTACCTCCTCTACTGTATGTAAATTTTTACTCCTTCTATTGGAGGAAAAAGAAATCATGTATCATATCCTTGTCTCTTAAACCCTGTCTTCTAACATTTCTCCATTTTGTCATGATTATTTTATTTTTCCCATATTTAACGAATCAAAATTGTGCAGGTAAATTAAACCTATCTGATCTTGTTCCATATATGCTATATGTTATAGGACAGTCATGGATTCAAATTTTAACTCTACCATGTACTGATCATGGGACCCTGATTAAATTACTCAACCCCAAGGTTTAGTTTCCTCACTTGCAAAATGAGAGTAAAAATACCTAACCCATGGTTTTCTTGTGAGGTTAAATCTACTAATATACATAAAGCACGTAGTAGATTTCCTAGCACAAATAAGTATGCAACAAATACTCTATTGTTATTAATGCACAATTGGGACAGTTACTTTGCAGAATATTATTTGCTAATTATTCATTATAGTGCTCTGTACTTTGCAAAACTGAGAGTCACCTTGAATTTCAGAGTAAGGCCTGAATAACTATATTTTTCCCCAAAGGGAAAATCCTAAGACTTTTATTTGCATTATGTGGAAACACAGAGAAAAACAGATAGATGAGATATGTAACTACCCTAT
The DNA here is from genome assembly GCF_902686455.1 of Sciurus vulgaris. NCBI lineage: Eukaryota > Metazoa > Chordata > Mammalia > Rodentia > Sciuridae > Sciurus > Sciurus vulgaris. The sequence goes on from NC_136463.1 coordinate 130,695,164, forward strand.
TTCATAACTGAAAAATTCTGAACCAGAGTAAATTAATTGAAAATAGAGATTTCACTCAGTAAATGCTAGCAGTTTCACAGTGCAATCTACAACTGTTATTAAATGCATAATAGTTATGTATGTTGTTTATTGGTAAAACATGCTTTAATACATAACATGAACAATCTGACATCACTAACAACTTTTGAAATTCCTATTTTTTAGTTTAATATTTCAATTTAAATCTTGGTAAATTAAAAATGGTGGTTTTGAAGAATGCAGTAAAAAGAGAAAACAGAAATGAAGGAAAACGGATTAGATAGAACTATATGAGGACATTCATATGACCCTTGTAAATATGAGAACACATCTTTGGAAATTATATTATAGATACAGTTTATATTTGAATTTTTTAAAAATTCACCATATTCTTCACTAATCTAAAAGAGAAGGTTCTGTTTATCTACAGAACTTACTTTCCCTCTCTCACTTGCTCCTCCTCCCAAAAGAAACAAAACCACTAGCCACTTTATTCAAAAAGGAGAATCTCATGACAATAGAATTATTTTGACAAGCATTTTCCATACTTTATTCTTCATGCCCAGAATGACATTAGTAAGATAAGACATTTTAAAAGTCAGTAGCACTTATTTTGAAGTTTAAACTATCATGTTAAAAAAAAAGTCACTTCCTTAAACAGGAAATGTATTAATAATGACACAAAAGACAGTACAAGTCACTATAGAGTACAATATTTCCTTTCAAAAAGAAAATAATATCCTATCCTCAAAGGGTAGTAATTCTTCATCATGGTGGTTTGGATTGGTTTGGTTTTTAAATATAGGAGGTGGGAAAATCTTGGCACCTTTTGTCTAATATTCACATATATTTTACTGAGTTCTGATCACTTGAAAAATTAATGTATTTCACTCAAGATTCAACTTGAAACTGTATGAAATTGTAAATAGCACCAGATAAGTTGTCTTTGATTTATATATTCATTAATTTATTTTCACATCTTTTTCAAAACTATCATATTTTTGCATTTGATTGATTCCACTAAGCATCATACTCCAGAAAACTCTGCAGAGAATGACTTATTAAAATAATACATTTTTTCAAACTCCTAAAGATCTTAGATTTACTTACAAAATAAAGTTCTAACATGAAAACGGTTTTGTATTTTGTTTTATTTGCAATGACTTTGAATTGGACGGTATTGTGGGGGTGAGAGAATTCAAACAAGGAAATTGTGCATGGATTCCAAGTCCTGAAAGGTTACCAACAGTATATTTTAGTTACCTATTAGCTAAAAATATAGAGCTTTATATTCTGCTTCAATTCACTGCCTAACTCATCTCACCAATAGGTCTGATTTTTCCATTTTTTTACCTAAATAAAATATTCTCATTTGATAACAATGCAAAACTTTTACCTAAAAAGTTGACGTATGAGTGTTTAAGTTTCTTTGTGCATTAGCTGGCTAATAAAAATCAAAGCCAATGCCGAATTCATCCTAGACTACAATAAACTACATTTTGTTTGTCCGCTTCATAAAATCTATCAAAACACACAGAAATTAAAGAGAGTTTTAGTCAAATATTCTAAAATAGATAAACAGATTTCCTGAAGCAAATAAATGCTATTACAGATGACTGCCTGAGTGGATTGATTCAATTCACTGTCATCAGTACATTTATAAATACATGGTTACATGACAGTTGTTAATCCAGTGGAAGCCCCTTATTTTCCAGGATCAGGATATAAAGAAGCCTCTGAAAACAAATGGTTCCTTACTTGCTAAAACTAACTTTCTAGGATGGGACTCCCAAATCTCTAAAATGGTTGCTTTGCTATTGAATCAGCATTCTCAGGATCTAAGATGTAGATTATTCCCTTGAAGATAATTTTTTACTAAAAACTGGTTTGAGGAACAATTTAGAAATACTTATTCAAGTCTCATTTTTATGAGCAAAGAGGATTAGTTAGGGCTTGGTATCAGAAAGAGCAATGATGGAATTTTAATTTTTCATAAAGCTAGAGGTTGCTTAAATACATTAGCATGAAAAAGGCACATCTTTTTTATGTGAATTATCTGAAATGTAATTTTTTTTTTTTTTTTTTTTTTTTTTTTTTGTGCTGGGGATTGAACCCAGGGCCTTGTGCATGCTAGGCAAGCACTCTACCAACGGAGCTATATCCCCAGCCATTTTTTTAACCAAAAGTGGAACAGAAAGAAACATGGAAACATCAAATCCACTGACACAGCGAACTTAGACTCATTTGAGCTGGTGTAGGGGACAATTACTCCACTAAATCGATTTAATAAACATCTCAAAACATGCCCAGAGCTCAGCCTGGATATAAGGAAGACTCATCCTTTCCCTATTTTTTCATCTGTTTTGTGGGCACAGGGGCCTGTCACTTTGGTTTGATTTGAGGGGGTATAAGGAATGTAGAACTTCCTTATCCATTCAAAAGCAAACAAATCGTTTTTTCTGTCTCCAAATATCTTCTTACTAATACGTGAATTTCACCATTCTATTAAAATAAATGAAAGAGCAAGTCTACATGTTCTAAGGGGGCAGAGGCCATAACTGTCCCACAGTTTTACCCCAGCCTGGCACAAAGGCTGATCAATACCTATCTGTTGAATGAACACATTTTTATGCAAAGGGGAATTTTTAAATGTTGTCTGTTGCTTGTTTCTATCAAATCTCATTCCAGCTCCTATATGTAAGAACTCAAATTAATGAAAAGCTAGGAAAGGGAGAACTTCAGGGTGAAGTGCCCTTATTCTTTTGGAATGATGAAAATGACAACAAATTTGGGATTTCTAACCATTACTTGGCCAGCCTGGCTACAGTCTAATAAATGAAGAGGACAGAATAAATGTTCTCTCCTAATACATGAATTTGGTTGCTGAATAATGGAGTACATTCTTTATCATCAAAATTTTGTTACCCAAAATTCAGTGGGTGGTAGTGTGTCCTTGTCTTTATAAGTTCCTATAAATCCTAATTCTAACCTTATTTAATTGAGCAATTGGGGTAGGAGTGGTGGGTTAACTGACAAAAAATAATTCTAGCACGTAGACTTTCACTAGCCCTATTATTGGGATTGAATATTCACACAATAAAGAAGGACAAATAACTGATGCTGGAGACATAATTTTAATCTTCATAAAAATTCTTACATAAAGCTTCTCCCCCTCCCCAGGAGACTGTGAATCTGTGTTAATTTGCATAGTTTGTAACCTAAAGTCTGAATAAGGCATTTTGGAATAAGTCAAATGGAGAACTGTGTACTACAGTATTACACCAACTATTAGATTACCTTTTAAAGAGGTTAAAAAATATATGACAGGATTGTTTCATTGCAACATTTCAGAGAAAAGGCAATATAATTATGCTAAATTCAGGAAGGAAAATTGTTTAGTTGCATCTTTGTTAACAATTTGGAAGCATCCATTGTATTACTTCTGTAATGTTATTGAGCTAGTTTTATTAAGGCAAATTTATAGCAATGTTAGAAATTAATACCACTCTTATTTCCTCCACTGCCTGACTTTATTGAATGCCATGGGGCATATTAATCAGTAAAGCCAAGTAGTGCATGAAATAAAAGTATAAATTAACCTGTAACATGAATGTAAAAGGGGCTTAATAAAATAGAAATAAATAATACTTTAATGATAATCAACCTGCCCTGTCTGAGCCCAGCAAAAATTGTGATAATGCCAAACACAGAGTCTAAAGAGCACTATATATTTATATAAAGTTAGATGGGAGTACGCATTGACATGGAAGTCAAAGATGACAATTATGGCCACATAAGCCAGAAATGATGAGTTGCTTTAGTATCATAGCACTATTGGTTCAAAGATAAACACAAGTACTGCATTCACAGAATTTTAACACAGAGCAGTTAACTATTCTACTTTTTTGTCAAATGTTTTTTTTTAAAAATGATTGTCTTATTGAGCTTTCTTCTCATCCTCAATATATTTTTAAGTATAATATGACTTTTAAATTTATCTGTATAAGCTATATTTTCTTCAAATATTTTTGAAGTATTGTAGTTTCCTAAAAATTTTTAAAGTCTCTCTTCTTTCTGTGATTAAGATCCCATTTTTGTTTTTCTCATATTATTTCACCTTTTCTCTTTCTCTCTGGATCAAGCAGAATATACTATTAATATATCATGTCTGTAAACTGCAAGTCTCTTTACAAAAAGGAACACGTCACTGAACAATACTTACATACAGCTGGATATCACTCTATTTCCTTCCAAAACATGTTCTCCATGAGTATATAACTGAATCAACTATGATACCACAGGGTAAGACCCCTACAAAATGAAATTCAATGCTTATTCCAAACACGCAACAGGACTGGGGATGTAGCTCAGAGGTAGAGCACCTGCCTTGTATGTGAGTCCCTGGGTTCAATTCCCAACACTTCAAAATAAATAAATAAAATGAGTAACCAGAGAATGATAATCTCAGCTCCCCACAGAAACGGTGCAACAGCCACAAGTTTTTGACCTTATCTATAAATCTATTTTTGCATGTGTAATCAAAAGGAGATCATGGTTGAGGAGGGAATTATAATGCCTTTATTGTAAGCATCTGTTAACCTTACCAGGCAGATGGAAGAACAAAACAAAATAATGTGTTAGCATTTAGAATAACAAACTATGTTCCCCAAATATGAAATGTTATTATTGACAGTCATGGAAAGGAAATAAACACACACAGCTCTATTCAGATTAGTTGTCCTGAATTGTAGCATTAACTATAGTAATCAAGGAAGATGATATAAAAATACTTTATATCATACTCTAAAATTATGTGAATAGTGACTTTTAAATTATGACTTTTTATTTGGCTTTCTAATACTGACACTAAATCAATTTGGTTAAATCTTAAAGGATCCTGTACCATGTCACCAAAACAATGTCCCTAGAATAAAATTCCAATTATGCCTTCCTCTAAAACCTTCCCTGGTTCCCATTGTCATACCCAGAATAAAATCTTAAATGTTCAGCTGCGCATCAAATGTTCAGAGACAGCTCCTCTGCCGGCACCCAGTTCGTGTGTCCTCTTGTAACTGGGGCCCTTTCCAATGCTGTCCTTTACTTATAATCTCCTTTCTGCCCGTGAGTTCTGTTCCTCTCACAACTACACCCTCCACCCCACCACTGTCCCCACAAAGTTCATTTCAACCTTCAAGGTTTCCTAAAACACTTATCTCCCTAGAAGTTTCTGATTACTATGAGGTTACTTTTTTATTGTATGTTTTGCAACAACATTCAATATCCTTGTCAATGTAAAGTTGATGCTTAGTCTTAAGCTATTTCTTGTGAAATCCAAAAATCATCCAATAGACAATACAACTTCCTAACATAGTCATGAATCACATTGCAAGGTGACATTACAGGCAAATTCTCCAATTCAGGCATGTGATTAGCACTCTGGAATTCCTTCTCCTCCAATGGAACAAAATAAGATGAGCCACAATATGTAAAATGTATGCCCATGGACATTACAAATGATTTGGAGAGCAAGTCGTAATTCAGATATTCTGAATTGTTTTACCCTAGTAAAAACCTAGGAGTAACCAGTGGACTTCATCAAACATCAGAAAACAAAGTTTTTTCCCTTTTTTTTTGACTTTAAAGTTAAAAGCTAAGTAGTGTGGGTCATACTAGAACACAGTGATTGCTGGAAGACCTGTCCTCACTATCACAATCTCAAATATATATCAGATTGTACATTTTAAGTTCTCTTTATTTCAGCTGCGGGTGGATTTATAGCTAAAAGTGCCAGGAAATTCAGCTGATTTCATTTTTAGAGAAATAACAAAATCTGAAACAGGATTTTCCCCTGGATTGAAAGACTGGGAAGAAAACTCTTACCACCAAATTCTTGCCTATCAGTTATTCTTAGTGGTATTCCGGTGGCTCCATATAATTAAAGAATAAAAATGGACCCTCTGTGACTTAAAATTGCAATAATATAGCACATGGTGATTATGTTCTAAACATCTATGTTATACATGTACACAGATTGTAAACATCTATGTTATAAATGTAAAACAACAGCAACTATAATAATGATTATAATAGCAATCCAGCCAGAGAAAACTGCAGACCGTAAAACAGTATGGGCTCCCCCTGCTGTTTCTACTGCTAAACTTAACTAACATTTCCGGTTACCAGGGCTTGGTGCCCTGATTTTAAGGCTGATTCATAAACAAAGGGTAAACAAAACAAAATTAAAATACCTTCGTCAATAAATCAGTGGGTCAAGGGGAAAAGAGGGAACGAGAACGCCGACCCTTTTTTGCAGTACGTGAGCATGAACCTGAAGGTAGCACCGCCTGGCGTCCGCGCTCCTACGCGCATGCGTTTGCAGGGAGCGTTCAGGCTGCCCTGCCGCTGCATTTAGTTTAAGAAGTTTTCCAGGTCCGGCTAGCTGCAGAACTTTGTCAAGTCTGAAAATCGAACGATGCCCTTTGGCAAATTGGGCACGTTGCCACCATCTCTAATCTCAGAAAGTGCAACTAGGCCAGCCTGAGCCCAACAGGGCACACTAAGGGGATTATTTTGGAGAAACCGTAATGACATTGAACAGGAGGCTAGCTTAACATCTTGTCCAAGTGAGATCCCAAGCCTCCTTCGTGATGGCTGCATGGAGTTCCGTAGGCTAATGAGGGGAACCATCTGTAGTACTTTGCTGGCAGCTGTGTCCCCTCATCTTGTGCCAACGTCTCTTAATGGGAGGGTCTTCAGAGGGTTTCAGTATCACTGTGGGGGAAGACTGCGCTATTTCACCACCACGTAATGTAGAAGCCAAACAAATATTTAATTATTCCTATATATGCATCTTAGTATGCTTGTCTTTTCAAATGTGAAAATCAGAATGAATGTGAGTGTATTTATTTGTGAGTTTGTCTTTATGTTGTCACATTCGGGGACATCTACCCCCAAGAGTAAAAATTATAGCCTATGTTTATTTCTTTTGTTAAAAAAATTTATAGACTACCTAAAATGAAAGAAGAATTTGCATTGAATGAGCTGCATTTGCTGCTGTCACTATTTCAAAGTCACAGAACAATCTCTAAAGAAGAAAAATATAAATATGCTCAGACTTTCCTTATTTCAAATGCATTCATTTGCAATGTTGAGTTAATTTCTGATTTTATAATTTCAAAAAGTAAGAAGAAATTAAACTTGAATGATAAATCTTAAAATCTTTATGAGTAAGTTTCAAATGATGGTGGAATGACATTTTGAAGCATTTATTTGGCAGCATATGGGAAATTATATAAGGATTATAGCAGGCATCAAAATATTTTAAGGCAACCATTAAACAGTTTTAAAGATAGACCTAATGACAAACTCAGCATTTAAAGTACTTACATATACAAAGCTGTTTTTAAAGAGCATAGATGATTTTATTTTGCTGTAATTCTCAAAATTTTATGACAATTCAACTCTATCATTCACTTTCAGTTCAATTAATCCACTGTCATTGATAGAGCCTTATTAAAATAAATTATCTTTTACCAAAAATATTAATAATAGTACTCCTTTTCAGGTTCTTATTTGAAACTTATTTAATTATATAAGCTCAACTTCTATGTAAAGATTTAAAAAACACAGAGAAGAGCAGGTCAACTGAAGCTTTTAAGATTTTTAACTGGGGTCTTATTAAATATCAAAAGTTATAAGATGCTTACTAAAACCAAAAGGACCAGTGGCAACATTTTAACTTGGTTGGTAACAAAGCTAGGTGAATTTATAATATGAAATATGAAGTTTTTAGCAAAAGTTTAAAATAGGCTTAAAATATAGTTTATGTGAATTTCACACACCAACACCACGGTCAGCTATTTTACCACCTAATGGCTCAGGTAAATTTTTAAATGTTATTTCTATAACAGCACAGTACCATAAATAGGACTGTGAAGTAAGACTGGCAATTCTTTCTTCCTGAAATCTCCTCTTAAATCAGATATACTTTCCAAAAAGATTATAACAAGAAGTTTCAGTTTGGATGATCCTTGTTCTCTGTAACTGACACAGATAGGGAAATATGAATGACATTTAAAAAGAAAAGTACTTTACCACCTTCAGGTGTTTTCATAATAAATTCCACTTAGAATATTAGTACTAATAATTGATTTTAGCAATAAGTAATAGAGTTGTAAACAGCTCCTGCTATTTAATGAAAGAAATGTCTCCGCTTCAGGTTTTATTTATTAGCATTTGAAGTCCCTCCATAACCCTAGTAAGAGCAGTTATGGCTTAATTAAATGAGAGAAATGGCCTGCCAAAGATTCTTTGTTCTTAAAATAAATACTGTATATTTTTATTTTTTTCTGCAAACCATCATAACCTATTTCTATATGAAAACAGATTGGGCTCCAAGCCTAAATTTGCTTCATATATCCCAAATAAAGTATCTTTTGCCTGGAATTTTTACATTTTTTCACAGTGTACCAGCTACAAAGAACATCTGAAGATGTTTCTGCTTTATTAACCATTTGAGAATTATTCATCTTAGTGTTGTTCCAGTGAAGAGGCAGCCCATGCACAGTAAAAATATTTGCTACTTAAAAATGAACACAAATTTACACTTACAGCATGTCCTCAGTGCTGTTTGTGGTGAAGTTCCATAGTTATTACATGTCCTATTCATATATGCAATATACAGGTTAAAAACAAAAAGCTAAAAATTCACTGGCATAAATTGATCTGCTCCATCAACATGGCAGGAATATTTCAAATAAATGATCTCAAATCCTTCGGAGAAACGATAGTATTTATCCGGCCTTCCTTCTCTCTGCCCCTGCCTACCGTTTTTCTCTACTTTCATCTATAATCCCGTCTGTTCCTCTCTGGCCACACTGCAATGATTCCCCCATTAAGTTGATGGGGAAAAAAATAAGGAGGATAAAGGAAAAGAGCAGGAGGCAGATTGACACCTTCTCAGGTTTGAGCGCGATAGTGCAGCTCCCCTGTGCTAGCACTAGCTGGCGCCAGAACTCTAAAGATACAATGATCTATTGCGTCATCGTTTGCTAATTAACCAAACTGTTTTCAAACTGATCATAGTTTGCAGAGGAAAACATGACATGATTTTAACTATGAACATGTAGCAGCAGCAGCAAAGAGGCTTCCATTCCAATGAAAATAAGTCCATTTACGCCTCCAAGCTTTTGTCTTCAAAGAAAAAATAAAAGGAAATACATCTTTAAAGAATGCATTTGGCTTTTTAATTTTTTTTCTTATACAAATAATAAACCGAGAGGAAGTCATTTTTACCTTCACAAATTATTCACAATACATACAAAACTGTAAAAAAAATTTCCGGTTATATAAGGCTGTGTTAACCTAAATAAAGCGCTTTTTTATTATCCCTTTGGTCTAAGACAGAAATGCCCGACACACCGTGTCACACGGAAAGACTTTTTACCGCATAGGTTCCTAATTCACTCTACATGCTCCTTCCTCCTAATCAGTTTCACATGCATTCCAACAGCCCAGCTTTTGGTTTTCTTTTCCTGCCTTCCCCTCTTCTTGTACAAGCAGAACACTTCCCTTCCAGATTCTTCTATGGCTGCAGGGGAGAAGCCCACCAGACCTAGAGATGCACACAACAGTGCTCATGATAGGGAAAGATGGGACAAATGTACAGGAAATAGTGTGTCTGGTTCATAATGTTATCCTTGGGTGAATAAGATGTGCTGAGTTTAGGTTGGACAGAACAAAATTTCTTAAGAAAAATTCAAAATGTATGCTGCCGAGGAAAATATTTTTTATTTGTGAAAATGTCATAGACAGTACATTTTTGTCATTAGAAAAGTGGCAGATATTATTTTGTCAAAAGGCGATGAATTCAGACAAAACAACAGTGAAGTACCATAATTTCAAAAAGAATTTATAGTTTGACTTGTGCATGTTTTAAAATGGCTGGTAATACACTCATTGGACTCACTGTGCTCTTACCTACACACCCTCCCAGCCCCATTTCCTTCAGGGACTGTGAAGGCCAGAACTTAGGAGAAGAAAGAAAAGGAAGAAACTGGTTTCTCTGAACTTGCCTGTGACTTTCATAGGTGGAAAAAATATTAAGCTTTCCTTTCCAATTCCTTACCCTAATTCCTCATAGAAAGAATGATGTTTTATCTTGGGTGGACTTGCCTTCCCTTGCCTTGCCTTACATTACAAGTAAGATTAAAACATATTTTCTGTACAGTTGCATCTGGGTGTCTGTGGGGGATTGGTTCCAGAACCCCCTGCAGATGCTCAAGTCCCCTGTATAAAATAGTGTTAATAGTCTGCATATAACTTATCTACATCCTCAATACTTTAAGTCAACTCTAGTTTGTTTACAATACCCAATACAACCTAAATGCTAAATAAGTAGTTGTTACATTGTTTAGGGAATAATAACAACAAAGTCTGAATATGCTCAGTAGAGACAAATTTTGAAAAAATAGTTTCAATCTATGATTGCTTGAATCTATGGATGCAAAACCAGAGAATAATAAGAGCCAACTAATTTCAAGTCAGTCTCTCTATCAGTCAAACTTGTATATGTGGTTCCTTAATGGCAATGAGTTCTAGGTTCTTTCGTGAGCTGAGTTTTCTCTTAGGCTATCAATGAATCATTGTCCTTTCATGTTTGCATTAAGGTCCCAGAAATGAATCAGGGCAGAGAGCATGTCTGTAATACCAACTGTTTGTTTTAATGACTTTTTGATTTTCTAGTTGAAATTTCCTTTATGAACTCTTTTAAATGACACCTGGGTGGCTCTGATGTACTAAAGATCATTCAGAAAGTGAAAATGAAGTTTAAGAAAAGTGTCAAAATTCTGCATAGCAACACAATGCAGAAGCTCAATATGTCTGCCACATAGTGAAAGGTCGGAGTGAATCCTTTGCTATCAGTCATAATTTTGCTGGGCCTTTTCAGGAGATATAATGACAGGGGAACTACATTAAGCACAATTTGGAATGCCCTGGTCTTCCTGCTAACTGCAAGTTATCTTTTGTTACTTACCAGCCTTGACCTCTAGATGGACTGCATTAGGTGCTACTGAAACCAGCAGGTCCCTCTCCAAAGCCTATGCAAGACTGAGTCGTATGCAGTTTAATTCATATTCCACTCAACATGCCCGTTTTATTTCCAGTGGAAATTGCTCATTTAATTGCACTGTAAGTTTTATGGGGTATGCCCCAGGCTGCGTTCTTTATGCTAGGCATTTCAGTATTTATGGGCAGAGCTATACCCAAAACTTCAAACATAAAGTAAAACCAGCAAAATATGCTCTCCTCTGGTTCCATAAATACTTTTCACCAGTATCATTATTTTTTCCAATGAAATTAAATGAGTGTGTTAAACCTGTAGCACAGGCTATTGCTTGGTATCTCCAGAACTGCTTTTGTCCTTCATATTCAAGTCTGAATCGGCTCCTCTTTCCTGTTTAAGAATGAGACTGCAGAAGAGCAAGCATGGTCCATGGCTCTCCAGTAACAATAAAGACTTCCTCTGTCAATAGTCTATACAATTTTTATCCATGAGACTAACACTGTAAAAGGTTTGGAGGGTTTTTGTTTTTTAATAAATGGTGCCTGCTTCTAGGTAACACCTACATCCCATAAATAAATACTCTGATTACAGAGCTAATGCATGCGTTGCAGAATGTGCCTGGTTTAAAGAAATAAATATGTCAGCCTTCTACTGCTGATGGTTTCTGTGTTTGAGGACAAGAGCAGATAGACATGATTTTACCTATTGCAAATCAGAATACATTCCTGTACTACTCAAATGCCAAATAGGGTTCTACCTAGTTTTACTAAACCTATGACTGTTTTCTCTGTTTTTAATCTTCTCTTGTTATCCTGCTGTATAAAATACATGAAAGCATTTTCCTAAGGAATTTCACAGTTTAAAAAAATGGTTCTTGACAAAGGTTATGAATGCATTTTTAGGCAATTTCATTGGAGAAGTAGGAACAGAAACTTCATCATGGGATTATCAGAAAAGGAGAACAAGAGGGAAATAAAGACACTATATATAGAACAACACATCTTTCTATGTATTTGGAAGGTGTTGTCAGGTCAAATGAGTATGTTTATAGACCTGAGCAAGGTAAGGACATACTTAGAGCCACTAAGAAAAATGACAGATCTCAAGGACTAAAGTTTGAATGTTGGCGCAAAACTAAAGTTGTTTTTTCAACAGAATAGAGAACATATCCAAGACTTAGAAGGAACTAGAGGTGATAACATAAATTATAGGGATGGGAATTCTTAAAAGATTTATCTCCAATGTACTAGATCCCACTGATTCAAGGACAAATGTAAAGGGAAGGGGCTGGGAATCATAAGAAAGATGTCTTCGTCCCACAAAAAGCACCTAGTAGAAGTGAGCCTCCAAATCCTGCAGAAGATAAAGCATATACACCCAGGGACACCTTCCTCATAGGTCTGGATTTGAACCTACTTACTACAGCATTGATGTATAGTAATGGGATTCAGTGCAGGCGCAAGTCACTAGAAAACAAAATAACAGTGGCTTAGACAAGATGGAAATTGTACTAGTTATTAGGACCATACACTTATTTGGTTCCCCTCCCTTTGGAACACATAATTTGACTGCACCCCCTCTGAAATTAGGCATGGTCCTGTGCCTTGCATTCATCAGCAAAATAAGATGTGTCATTTTTGTATGCTTTCTATATTCCCTTTGCCTGTCTCAGCTGTAGTGGAAGCTTGGTTAAGATACAACGCTGTTAGCCTGGGTCTCAGAGTCCCCACAATGAGCATATTCCCTCTGCTGAGCAGCACTGGACATGTGATATGACCAAGAAATGAACTTTTGTTGTGTTAGGACACAGATTCAATTTCTTTCCCACATGAAAGTCTGGGTGGGAAGGCCAGGATTGATCCATGGTATTAGAAATTCAAGCTCCTCTCGCTTGCTGTTCACCCTTACATGGTCACATGCAATGATACCCAAGCTGGTGTGGATGTAGAGGCAAAGGGCTTGGTGCCTCTTAAGGAACCTCCCAGATGCTGTCTCCCTTCCACTTGGACAGTTGACCCAAACTTGGTCTCATGGCCTGGAACTGAAAGAGAGAAAGAATGAATGAAGACTAGGTAAAGCCAGCCAGGAGATTGGGGCTGTTCCACCACCTCAGAGGAGAAAGGGGAAAGGGGACTGCCACTCTGCTCTTAACTCTCAATGACTCCTTCCACAAACATGGAGAGGAGAGGGCTGCACTTCCCCACCCATTTTTCATAAAACTGAAGAGGTAGTTAGCATATTGAGCAATGTGGATGATAAGAGATTAAGGCCACCGTAATTTATTTTGTTGTTGGGCAAAGGCTCTTTTGCTTCCCCAATATCTCTATTACAATGTTACTGAACCAGGCCCACTTTGCCCACCATGTAATATACCAATCACTGAAATGAAATAAGAGAGTTTATTCACACAACAGTCAAGCCCATTAGAGATAGGAGAGCAGGTCTCAAATCCATCTCCCCAAGGTTACAGTCCAGGGGTATTTATGGGATAAAGAAGTAGGATGATCTGAGACCTTGGTGAGCAGAGGTAAGGAAACTGAGGTAATTGGCAGTCTGTGCATGCATAATCAGATTTCAAGTCTTTTCAAAGGACATGTGTTCAGAAAATGGAGGTATTTATGTGCCCTCAGGGTGGAGTTTGGGACTGTCGACATCAAAAGGTCACCCATTGAACACTTGCACAGGCCCAAGTGAAGGGTCAGTGGTTTCAACTCGTTTGAGCTACCTCCAAGTTCCTAAAAAACAACTTGGGCAATGATTACCTTCATGACCTCTATGTCAGAGGTGTTATCTGTAGCAAAGCCAATGGAAAAGTATTTCTTAGCTAAGTGACCTCTAAAATTGATGATAAAAGCAAGTAACTAAAAGCAGGTGAAGCTGGAGGGTATTTTCAGGTTTTGCCTTGGTTTCAGTAAGAGATTATGAGACAACAGTCCTCAGTATAACCTTCAACAAGATTTGAAATGGTACTCTGTATTCATTCCGTGTACTTGTTTTTCTGGCTTCTTTTAAAGAAATGCCAGAAAAGAACTGGGGCCGTAGCTCAGGAACACAGTGCTTGTCTAGCATATATGAGACCCTGAGATTGATCCCCAGCACAGAAAAATAAAAAACAAAACCAAAAAAAAAAAAAAAACCATAAAAATCAAATTTATATTATTTGCTATGATATCTCAATAATCACAGAAACATAAGATATAGGGATAGAAAGATTGGCCCAATCTAGGGATTACATTCTAGTGAGTTTAACTGCATAGTTGTTGTTTCTTGCAACCACCAGAACTACAAAGATTCCAAAAGACCATATTGGTCTGATACCCAGGACAGTCAATGAAGAGATGGACTGAAACTGGTCACAGAACTCAATTTCTCTGCAGAAATCACCCTGTTCTTTTCACAGTGTGCTTAGTTCAAAGCAGAGTGAAAAGTCCATCTAAGTTCATTTTTGGTCACCATCCTTTATATATTTTTTTTATTGTCAAAAATGTTTTTAAGCATTTTTTGTGAGCACTACATTCAGACCACGAAGGGAATAAAACTTGACCCACAGTGTACTGACAGTTCAAGATGCAGAGAGAAGAAAGGCAATTTTTGAACCAAAATTCACCATCAAAATGAAAATCAGAAAGGAGGACCCAAAGGAGGCAATGCACAGTGATCCTCTGCCCTGTCATTCTTTTTACTTTGACCTCTTCTTTTCTTGATTTTCTCTTTTTATTTAAATAGCTAGAAACCTGTTGTCCATTGCTGGGGTTCAAGCCTGCCTGGGCAGGTTAGTGGAACTGGTGGGGCAGGATTTTACAGAGGCCTGAGGGCCCCTGGCAAGGGACTCAACTGGGTCTGCTACTTAAATTCAAACACATCCAGACAAGTAGGGAAAATCAGTAGAAAGTAGGAACTGGAGTGTGTGGGACATGTGGAAAAGCCTCTCTACAAAGAAAAATCAGTCTCAAGAAAGAGAAAGAGAAAGAGCCTTAGATACAGGAGTTAGAGATTGATTTGGTTTCTCCTCTCAAAATAATTCTTATGATTATTTTTAGTCCTAGGAAATTGGGACCCAAGGTCAGAATCTGTGTACCTAAGGAAATCATCACTGTTAGAGGCTCAACTAGGATTTGATATCAGGTCAAAAAAACAAGCCTGCAGTGTGCCTTTGTGCACATTAGATAAAGACTCCCTTCCTTAAAGGCAGCCAAGGGAGAGACTAGGGAGGCAAATGCAGCTCAAACCCAGCCAGCCGCTCCTGGAGTCTGTAGCTAGAATTCATGCTGCTAAACCAGGGGACTCAAAAGTACCCAACCAGTGGATTGGCCCAGCCACCTCTCCTTCCCACAAATACCTAGGAAAGATATTCAGAAGCCATGAGAAATAGGGACCATAAGAACTTGCTTATGGACTGAATTATATCTCTCCAAAATGTATCTGTTGAAGCTCTAATTCCCCAATGTGATAGTATTTGGAGATGATGCTTTGGGGAGATAGAAATGTTTTGAAATGACCCCCTATACTAGGCCCCAACAGACTAAACCAAAATGGAGTCATTCATGCTAAATGCCACATAATCAAATCGAAACTTTAAACCAGTAGGTACAATTCTAAACTTACAAGTTGTCCCTGAACGTAGGAGATTTTGAGCAACTAACAGAAAGGGTCCAGTCTATCTGAGTCTACATAATGAGGAATTCTCTTCTGCTTTAACCCTTCCGAAGAAAGTAAACTGAAGTAACATGGTGCAATCACTTATTATTATTATTATATTTCTTTCTTCCCACCTTGCAAAAAAGAAAAAAGAAAACTGTTCTGCCATGCACAGGAGAATTTTGTCTTGTTTTTCTTTCTTGCAATGTTAGGATTAAACATAAGACCTCACACATGCTAGACAAGCACTCTATTACTAAGATGCAGCCCCAGCCTATCTAATCTTTAGATGAGATGCCCACTGATTTGTGAATTGCTTAAAAAAAAAAAAAAAGTCAGTTGCATCTTTAAACTGAATTTTTTATAACTTTATCTTTTGACAGAGATAATTAGGTTTAGATGAGGTCACTAGGGTGGGGCCTTCTTGATAGACTTGGTGCCCGTATAGAAGAGACCCCAGAGTTTTCTCCCTCTCACTCCCCACTATATTGAGGACACACTGAGAAGGTGGTTGACTGGTTCCAAAACAGGAAGACAGTCCTCCCCAAGGACCCAAATCAGCTGGCACCTTGATATTGGACCTCTCAGTCTCCAGGACCATGAGAAATAAATTCCTATTGTTTAAGTCACCCAATATATGGTATTTTGTTATAGCAACCCAAGCTGACCAAGACAGAACTCTATGCCTAAAATCCCAATGCAGAGACCTCTGGTTAATAGCCATAGCTCACCATTTAGGCTTAAACTGTAAATGCATCTCTCTCTACCCATTAAGCCCAAGCTTAGTTTTGACATCTTCCCATATTAAGCCAGTTAGCTTCATGGGATAAGAAATCAAAGTGAAAAATAATCAAATAGTGACCTGGAATCTGAAACCAAGCCTGAAAAAGATCAGGGAGGGGAGCAGGGTGGAACTCTAAGAAGAATGATCTAATGTTTAAACTGTTAATGCTGCATGACCAGATACTTGACTATATAGTTCTCCAAGTGCAACTGTAAGGAGGCAAAATAGCAAGCAGCTAAAGAAAAATCCAGGGGACAAAAACTAATGCAGAATAAATCAATACAGTATTCCAATACCATAACTCAAAAGAAACAAAAAATGTTAACAAGAATTTAAATTTTAGCACTGTTTTCTGTCCCATAAAACATAGAGGAGTGACATTTTTCTGAAACACATCCATTTCTGTAATTGCTTAAAAGATTCATTCAATAAAGCTAAACTTACTAAACTTCAAACTGGCAACCAAGAACTTTTCCTTCTCTGGATATATCTAAAACATTTTAAAACTACTTTAAACTGTCATTCAATATAGATTTTTTAGAAAGTTAATGGGATGTAATGTAACTGTTATAGTTTTAATAAAGAGTAATGTAGTCTTTAAAAACAAAGAGTGATAGTAAATGAGTTATTCTTAAATTATAATATTCACTATGTATTCTACTTGGAAAGGAAGAAAATATCTAACTAAAGCATTGTTTTCATACTTCTTCATAGCCATAAAACCTTTTTCACAAATATTTCCTTTAAATACAAGGAAAGCAGATCTGCTCCAGAGGTGTGCTGGTAAATGCTTAACAAGGAGCTCTCTGAGAGAAGCAAATCTGGAAGTTTGTTGCTTTCCCCACTGTAAATGCTCCCACCATGGCCATCCCTCAGTGCAGTGTTGGGAAAAGGAATAACATCTGGTCTTGCAAGCTGCAGGCCTCTGAAACCACTCACCCCAGCCCCAGAACCTTTCCCCTCTTGCTCATACCCTTAGAGGTATTGTTTGAAAACTTACAAGTGTGATATCCTTGTACAGGGATACTCTTTGATGGTTATCTCTAAAATTGATAAATTGTTGTTTATCTAGAAATCCTATTTCCCTGATCTTAGGACTCAATGAGAAATTTTATAAAATATACAGTAGGAATTTAGTAACTAGCAATAGACAATTTCTCCCACTCATTTAAATAATCTTTAACTTTCATTCTATAACATCCCTAATATCTATTTCAGATATATTTTTTCCTCAAATTTAGTGTTACATGGAACTTTAAGGAGGTGCACAAATTAATTCTTAAAAATTTGCTCTTAAAATTATAAAAGAGGCCTTATTCCCTTCCTTACTTTTTCCTCTCTACTTTTAAACACTCCCTAGCTCTATCTCTATCCCTCTCTTTCCCCTTCCTTCACTATCTCTCTTCAAAAGTTATTATAAATTTGGAGATTCCAACCTGGCTGAATGAGGAATTTGTACAGAAGCAGAAGAGTTGCAAGCCTTTACCATTCCCAACCATAGAATGGAAAAATGTGGGACTTGGGATTTGGAGTTGTCTAGAAAGGAGGCCAAAGCAAATTCCCTTCCTCCAGTAGGACACCCAGAAAGTCTGAGGGTCTGCTATCGTCTCATGACAACCAAAAGCCAGTTAGAGCATTGCTGCCCAACAAGAGCAAGGCAGGGGGCTAGAGGAATATCTCAGTTGGTAGAGTGCTTGCTTCTCAAGCACAAAGCCCTGGGTTCAATCCCCAGTGCTACCATAAAAAAAAAAAAGAGCAATGCATTTTCTTATGGTAATGATCTTCAGAAAAATGAAAGGAAGGACTGATGAGGCATCCAAGTTTTGTCACTTCTTGGCAATATCTATGTTTTCTCCCCTCTTTTATGTGTTTGTTTTCTTGTTAATAAATACCCACTTCATTTCTTTTTTCCTTTCATGGCTGTCTGTAGCCACATGTGCATACACACACACACACACAAACACACACACACACACACACACACACATACAACACACACAAACACATTGTAGGTTATGCTATCAGGGAACAGGAAATAATAATCTCCTTACATATGTTAGGAATCAACAACAAAGTATTTGCAGGTCTTAAGTGTGGCAGGCACTGTGCTCTGGAAATCAGTTCTTCCATCTAAGACCCCCCAATTTACCTTCAGTTTGTTAGATTTTTTTGTGTGCTTTTGTGGGATAGGGAGCTGGGTTGTCCATTTGTTACCAAATCAAGCCCATTTTGCCCACCGTTCAGTATGACCAATCATTGAAATGGCCTGATTCACAAAAGAGAATGATTTTATTCATGAGGCAACCAAGTGTATAGACAGGGGAGAGCAAGCCTCAAATCCACCTCCCCTAGGATGGTCTGAGGCCTGGGCAAGGTGAATACGGTAAGGAAAATGTAATTGGTGTTCTGTGAGTGTATAATCACACTTCAAGTTTCTTCATAAAATGTGTTCAGAAAATGGCAGAATTAGCATCCTCTGAAGGTGGAGCTTGGGCCCTCTGACATTCAAAAGGTCACGCATTGAACACTTGCACAGGCCCAAGTGAAGGGTCAGTTGTTTCAACTGGTTTGAGCTACCTCCAAGTTCCTAAAAAAACAACTTGTGCAATCATCACCTTCATGACCCCTGTGTCAGAGGTGTTATCTGTAACAAAGCTAATGGGAAAGTATTGCTTAGCTATGTAACCACTAAAATTGGTGATAAATGTCAGTGAAACTAGTTTTTCTTGGTGTTTTTCCTCAGTTCCATATTTTCCTTCCAGGCAATATTGAAATACCTCTCATATACCTCAAGACTGAGACTCTCCTGCCTGGGAGAGGGAGGGGGTAAATATAGGGAATAAAGGAGGCAGAATGTGACCTCTGGGTCAGGTGAGGCTTGTTGAGAACTCAGGGAGAGGGGATTGTGGAGTTCCAAAAAGACTCTGGAGAGAAACCATAAGAGAGGATCTAGAATGTATTAAGATAGGAGAGAAAGGCTCCAGGAGGAGTAAGGATAGGAAAAGACAGGAAAAGTTTCCAGTGGCTGGAGATCGGGATATGCTGGTGGGGAAAGAGGTATGTCAATACTGGAAGACAAACCTGGTAAACTAGAGCAAAGCAGGGGCAAGCCCAGCTCTCCAGAAATTGTACATCCTAAACCTGGGAATAACGAGAGAGCTGATAGCTCACCTTGCAGAGCCTTTGCCTAGGGTGTGCAGGGACTCAGGTTTGCATCCCCAGCACCTCAGGAAAAAGTTAAAAAAAAAAAAAAACTAAAACTGGGAATAGAAGGTTGGTGGAACAACCAGGACTGACAGGCTCAAGGAAGGAGCTAGAAGAGTTAACATGCATGTTGTGTGCAAGACATTATCCTAAGTATTTTATATGTTAGCTCATTTAACCATCAGCAATAGCTCTGAGCACTGAGAAACAGAATGGTTAATTTATTTCTGTACAGCTTGTAAGTGACATAGTCTGAATTCCAAAGCCAGGTAGTGTAATCTCAGAGGTCTTATCGCTATGCTATTGCATAACCCAAAGTACAGAACAAAACTGGGATGAACAAGTTAATGTTTTTCAATGAGTAGCATGAGGTTATAGTCTTACAATTTATAATAAGAGTGTGTCCTGTAAAAATATTTGTTCACATAACATATTTTGAGCACATTATACAACAGAAACATAACTTCATTTGGCGAATATTTACTGATCACCTCCCAAATTGCAGGCACTGAGCTAGCTAATACGAATTCCTGCTCTCATGGAGTTTACAGTCAAGTGCTAACTCAGTGGTCATGGTAAAGCAGATGAAGAAAAGCCCACAGGTTTAAAGACATGTATTAAAACTTTAATGTTAAACGCTATCAATTACTGGTTCTCCATGATGTACCAAACACTTCAAATGCAATGGCCCTACAATAACCCTGTGCCTATTTTAAAATGAAGAAATTTAGGTACTGAAAAGTAAATAGATTGTCCACTGTCACTGAGCAAATAAGTGGCAGAGATTTAAATCTATTTCTCTATGATATGCAAGTCCAGGGTTCTGCATTGAAATGTAAATCCTGTGAAAAGAATGAAAGCCAGTGATAGTTAACTAAAACTCCATGAGCTTTCTAAATCATAATTATAATTTTTTGCAACACTAATATGTGACTTTTCACAGATAAACCCACATGTATTGGGCATGGGTTGGATTGGGGAACAGGGAAATACTGGATTCCCTGCAGGTTCTAAAGAGAGGTTTTAAAGGAAATATGTTTAGTTTAATGATAAAAATATTTTGCCTTTAAATAGCTCCTCTTTTTTTTTTTTTTTTTTAACTCAGGAGCCTGTACATGCTCTACCACTGAACCATACCCCGGCCCCAAAATAGCTTCTCTTCTGAGGAATTGTTTTTAAATGAAGACCTTCTTAGAGCAGCCTTAACCCATTATGTCCCATTGTCCCATATACAGGACACTTATAAAAACCTATAAAATTTTATAGGCTGCCTATAAAATTGCTCGATTTAAGTTTTTATAGGTGCTCTATATACAGAATGATGGCACATGATGAATTAAGGTGTGCTGGAGATCAGATCTTTAGCTAATTCCTCACCTAGTGTTGAAGGGTCTGGCATGAAGTCCACTTGGTAAAGTCCTTAACCAACTTTGCATCTCTGTTTATTTTTTATGTATTTGTTTACTTATTTATTTGGTACCAGGGATTGAACCCAGGGGCACTTAACCACTGAGCCACACCTAAGCCCATTTTTAAAATTTATTTATTTATTTATGTATTTTAAGACAAGTTCTCACCAAATTGCTTAGGGCCTCACCAAGTTGCTGAGGCTGGGCTGGCTTTGAACTTGTGATGCTCCTGAACTTTCCTCAGCCTCCTAAGCAGCCAGGGTTACAGGCATGCGCCATCATGTCTGACTGCCTCTCTGTTTAAAAACTCACAACTGAATACCTGATCCAAATAGTCTTTCTTCACGGGTTGGTTTAAAAGCCTGAACCAGCTCAAGTTGAGGATTTCCTATTTTGATACTTGTTTTGGAAGAAATATGAAGTGATCCATGGTGTCTCTGGAGAATCCATCCTCAAAACTGATTGGTTCTGTCTATACAAGTGCAAGTGCACACACACACACACACACACAGTGTGATCCAGTGGTCATGCATAAACATGCCCTAAGAATAATAAAAAGTAACAAATTCAGAACCAACCTAACAAGAAAAGAAGAACTGAAATTCTCCATAAGGATCCCCCATGATGACCTTCTCTGAAATCCTCTTAGTGCCACTTTGTTATAAGGCTTTATTTCTTTGATCTCCAGGACCTTCCCTAAGCAATTGTAGCCTATAGGCTTAAAAAAGAAAGGTTAGGTGTTACAACCTGGCCCTAATACTACAGTGAAATTTTAATTCAGGGTTTCTCAACCTGGGCAGCTTTTCGGAATCACCTAGAGAGCTTTTCAAACCTCTGATGTTAGGGTTCCACCCCCAAACGTTCTAGTCTAAGTGATCTGGGCTGCAGCCTGGACATTAGGACATTTAAAATCTACCTAGCTGATTCCAATGTGTCGTCAAGGTCGAAAACCATCATTAATGTTAGATACAATTGATATGATTGCCTTTCTCTATTAAAAAAATTGGTGAGTTGGTTATAACTGAATAGGCCCACCTCAGAAGCCTTGACCACCCTTGGTTAAGGGTGTGGACTATGTCCCATTGACCCCCTTAGAAGGCACCCTGTGGGCCATTTCTTTCAACCAGCTGAGGCAAGAGGACACCTGGCCAGCATACCTCTCTTGCCCTGCAGAGCCAAACTTGGAACTCCTTGAAGGGCCATCCTCCTGGAAGGAAAGCCAAGCTTGCTCCGAAGTCTCCTGCACTCTAGTAGGAAAGCAGAGGCAGACTATCTGCAGGTCTGAGAAAAGACCTTTGCTATAATGGGTTCTGTTCCAAGATTTGCTCTTTTCAAACATAGTCATCGTCACCTTAACCATACACTTTTATATTACATTCTGGAAGCATTCCACACGTTTCCAATCAAGAGAGATTAACACTTTTTATCTTATTTTGGTCAAAACATGTTGAGATATTTATACATTGTTCTAAGAATGAATGCAAAAAACATGGGAAAAGAATCTTCCATAAGTAATGTCCCCTTCATTTGTGTGCATTCACCAGGAACACTGTACCTGTGCTGTCTCTCTGCACACTGATTTTATTGCTGTTGTACTGATTAACATATGGAAAATGAATTTGGTGTCAAGGAGACACCAATGAAAGGAGAGGAACGTAAGACATGTATATTTTGAAAGCAAAAAAGTCAACAGGTTATATAATATCATAAATATTTATAGCATTCATCAATTTTAAAGGCTTCTAGTTATTTGACTTACACTATTTGGTTATTGCCTATATAGTCATTATTGTAATTATCCCAAGATCATAAAAGGTTTTTTAAGAGTGTTGGTATATTAATATGATCTGCTGTTTGAAAAATCATTTCCATTTATGACTCAAAAGAGAAAATAAAAGAACTCTACACCACCAATGCTGTACTTTACAATCCAGGAAAGGGAAGTCTGTGAGATCATAAGATCCACAAAACAGGGCCCAAGTCTGTTTTACTCACAATTGTATGACAGAACTTGGCACTAGTGACTAACACATAGTAAATAACCAATGAATAAATGTTTGTTTAATGAGAATGCTTGGAAGGAAAATAAAAGGCAGGAAGGAGGGGGACTATATTATAGAAAATGAATGGAAGAGCAGTTCACAGATTCTAGCATGGAAATTTTTTTAGTGTTTTCTACCAAATTGCTCACCCTTGCTACAAATAAGGTGATTGCATGGAAACAAAATAATTTTTAAACAATGATTATTAAGATTGTGCAATCCCAGGTACACTGTCGGGACTCTTAGTTGCAAGTGAACAGAAAACCACTCCACTTTTTTAAGTAAATAAATTGGTTTTTGCTCACAAAACTATGTATGTAAAGTTCCAGTTCTGAGCTGACTTTGGCACAACTACATTCACATGTGCAAACAGGGTGCTCAGGTATACTTCCTCCTTCCTCTTTCTCTTTCTGTCCTCTCTCTCTCTCTCTCTCTCTCTCTCTCTCTCTCTCTCTCTCTCTCTCTCTCCCCCCTACTGGAGATTGAACCCAGGGGCTTTTTACCCCTGAGATACATTTCTAGTCCTTTTCATTTTTTATTTTGAGACATGGTGACAGGGTCATGCTAAGTTACCCAGGCTGACCTCAAACTTGTGATCCTCCTGCTTCAGCCTCCCTAGTAGCTGAGATTACAGGGATACATCAACTTGCCTAGCTCCCTTTCCTTTCTTACTTAGCTTTATTCTCAGGCAGATTTTTTGCATTTCTGCATGCACAGCCCCTTGCAGTTCAGAGACCTCTTAGTGTCACTCTTTAAGCATAACTGTTAATCTCCTAAAACATGGTTAGCCATCTTAAGACATGGTACAAGTCTCTTCTTAGACTAAGCTCTATTTCCAGAGAACTGAGATACTGTGATTGGCCAACCATAATCACTTAAAGCAAGCAAAAGACAATTTCCAAATTACAGGCTATGAGACAAACAAAAACTAACAGACACTGTATGGATTCGGCTTGACCTGACTGCAGCCATCTTGAGTCTCAGCCATCATGGCTGCCCCTGAGTAACCCTGGTCAGTTTTCCCTGCATAGGTTCCCAAAAAAATATAAATAAACAAAATCATTAGAGTTTTATTCAATAAATATTAAATAAACAAAACCATGTGCACCTTT
The DNA here is from genome assembly GCF_902686455.1 of Sciurus vulgaris. Lineage (NCBI taxonomy): Eukaryota > Metazoa > Chordata > Mammalia > Rodentia > Sciuridae > Sciurus > Sciurus vulgaris. The sequence goes on from NC_136463.1 coordinate 130,719,436, forward strand.
GTGGCCAGGCCCTGTGCCTAATTTTTCAATATTAGCTCAAGATAAACCAGTACAACCAGTTTAGATGAAATCACTTTTGTCCTGACCACTTTATAAGTCTTAGCCTTTCTGAACCAAATCTCAGTGGTCTACTTAGTCTTGCTGTCACCCAGGGACATGTTTCTATCAGTAAATTCCCCAGCAAATTTGGAATCCTGGATCCTCTTGTCCCTTTTCTTCAGTTTCACAGCACTGGGGGCAGGTTCTCATCCACTAGAGGTCAGTCCAGAACAACTGGCAGATCTGCCAGGACACCAAGGAAATGAGCAAGAGGGAGGAAGCACATCCTGGGTTAGCCAGCTAACCTGGGAGAGAGGTGGCACATTTGTTAAATGATTACTGTCTACCACGTGAGTACGAGGATGCCCCCAAATCACCTCTTGCGTTGGAGCAGCTATGTGCTGAATGCTGCCTATCCCACTGTCGTAAGAAGGGCAGCACCTTGTCAAGACAGTGGCATAGCCATGGCTGTGGGCAGTTCAACTAGCCATCAATGCATAGCTGACAGCAGATGGGAAGATAAAGAAATTAGAAGAAGAGTTATAACTTGAAAGAGATACATGTCTCTCAACCTCTCACTTATCCTCTGACCTGGCTGAAGAAGTAAGAGACCAGGACGCCACAATACAGATCCCTGCTTGCTGTTTTGTGCAGCTGGGGGCGAAAGAACTGAAAGAGGAAACAAGTGTGAGCTATCATCTCAAGATCAGAAAGGAATGCAAAGAATTGGAATCACTAGGAAGACAGGAGGGAGGAAGAACCTGGGACTGAAGTGAGAGAGGACGGGGATCCCCTGCCTATGAGTCTTACTTTATTGCTCAACCATTAATGCAATGCAAGACAAAAGTTCAGCATATGCAGATGTAAGGGGAGACCTTCCTATTCAAGAGGCAAGAGCCCCTTACCATGCACAAAATATGACTGTTTGGGATTATATTGTTGTAGAATTGCTAGATGTTGCAAAAACTTCTAAACAATTATCCCATGAGGGTCTCACTGCCTGGATGGCAAGACTTTGGGACACAGGATGGGATGTTATTTCTCTGGTAGGAATAAAGATGGGAAAGTGAATAATATTACTATTCCTCTGGCCGTTGGACAGTTTCTACCTAATCCACTCTGCCCCCGCCCCCCAAATTCAAGAAAATCATTCCCTTATATATTGGATCATCTTGGGCCTGAGAAAAGTTTGGCCAAAAGAAAAGGATCTGCCAGAATAGGTACCCCCATGGAAAAGCATAGAAAAAGCCCCAGGGCATTCTGCAGGATTGAGCATGCAAGAGGCCATTTACACTCAGGTGTTTCAAGGACTTGTAAAGTCATTCTTACAATTGGAATGAGAAATAAACTATTATAGAAGCCCCTTGAAAATGGATCAACCCCTTACTCTCCTTCCTCAGCCCAATCATCAGACAGGATATTTATGATGAAGGTGAAGCTATTACAAACTGGGGAGAGGCTGAACGTGGTCAGGACAGGGTGCACCTTGTCACAAAACTTGACAAGAAAAAAGGATAAATAAAAAATAGGAGAGAAAAAAACTAGGGGTCTGAGTGAGATTAACAAGAAAGCAGATGTGACATGATTTGCTTTGTGCTGGTACCCCTGGAGAAAAGCCTGATAAACAATCGAAGACAATCTTGGTAGCATCAGGGGAGGAACATTAAGTCCCAATAATTTCCAAACTTTCCCTTGTGCTCCCCCTGTAGGGGAAGAAGTGGAATTTCTCCACTCCTGCCTTGCCAGATACGGGGGATGAATTTCCCTTCCTCCTTGAGATTAGGAGTGGGGACAAGGTCAGTCACCCCAGAATGAGAGGTATAGAGGGAACCAGAGGACTCCCATGAAACTCACCTTTTACTAGTCCTCCCAGAACAAGGAGAGGCCTGTTGCCTGGGTAGATATGGGTCTGAGTGTACACTAATCCACTGCAACCCAAAATGTTTTCTGGGGGTCTTGGACAGTTACTGATACGTATGGACATAAGACCATCAGAGTAAAAAAATTACTGATATATCTAGGAATTGGGAGAGTGCCCCTTGCCACTCCTTATTTGGTACTAATTTCCACAGTCCCTGAAAACATTCTAGATATTGATATTTCGTTAGAAGAGACATTACAGACCTCTGTGGAGGAAATTTTGACTCAAAGTGCACGTGTGGTTAGGAAGCAATATAGGACCCTGCTAACCTTTCCACCCCTAGATGGGTGGTAAGTAACAAGTAGTACAAGTTGCCAGGTGGAACTGGTGCAACCGTAAAAGAATTAGAGCAGATTGGGATATTTCAACCTACCCACAGTGCTTCGATAGCCAGTCTGACTGGCCAATAACCAGGTGGAACTTGGAGAATGCAGACTTACAGAACAAGTTTATAGTCACTTGGGATAGAAGGCTGTAGACAATCCCCACTGATAGCCTCTGGCTCTATTTTAGCAATGATATCGTGCTACCTGGTGAAGATTATACTTTCTTACAGAACACAGTAAATTGATTATGTACTCGCCTATGCATGAGGAGATGGGCTATCAACCCCAGCAAGATTCATGGCCCTGAACCATCAAAAAGGTCTTACTGAACCCAACCAACACCTATGATTCAGGACACAGTGCAAGATATATGTGCCCAGAATATCCATCCCCATACAGTAAAGAATGTGCAGTCCTTTATAGGGATCATTATTTATTGGCAGGCTTTCATTCCTCATCTAGTTCAATGTCTATTCCCAGCAAAGACGTTGATAGCCTAGGTGCAGGCTGTGGGCACCTCCTTACCAGGCATGTGATGCAGTTATATTTCACCAGTACAGCAAATGGCATGAGTTGGGCTTTCTGGCAAAAAAAGGGAAAAAGGTGCTTCTAGGTTTCTGGTCAAAGCCCTGGAAGGGAGCTGAAACTAAATACACCCCTTTAGAATAGCAGTTTCTAGCAGCATATAATGCTCTGCTCCAGGCAGAGCCACTGACCAAGACTTTACTGGTCACAGTGCAAATTGGCCAACCTATAAGGGATTGGTAGACAGCCTAATTTATTGACTTCAATTACTGTAGCACAGACTCCTACTCTAAGTAAGTGATATGCACATTTACAATAATGCAGAGACCTTTTCAACTACTTATTGACTCCCAAGCTGTGGATGGTGCTGGACCCAGTTACCTATGAAACAGTCCCACCACCTTCTGTGTTCACCCCAGCGCCTCTCACAAGTGCAAGCGTGGGTGGCCCAGTATCTGAAAATGCTTGGCATCCAGATGGGTCCAGCAGGGGGAGCTCGAGTGTCCGGACAGCTGCAGTACAATACTCCTCTGATGCTATCTGATTGGAGACAGAAAATCAGAGCTGCCAGAGGACAGAATGAGAGTGGTATGGTTAGGTTTTTCATGGCTGCTAGTTGTTTGTACTGACAGTTGCGCAGCCTACTGAGGATTTACATTGTATATGGCACAAAGGCAAGAGAAACAATGCAAGTCTTTCCTAACAAGAAAGAGGTAATCAAACTCCCACCATTAAAGATTCTGAGAAGTTAAGCCTGATGTATGGGTACCCACCCCAAATTAACATTGACCAGGACACCCGTTCCACAAGACATGCTGTCTAGGATCGAGTCTAAGCACATATTTTATCACAGCATTTCCATCTGCCATGTAACCATCAGACAGCAGGATTGGCGGGGAGAAGGCATCACTTATTAAAGCAAAAGATGTGAGCCCTATTAGGCAAATCCATTAGGGGCTTAAGTGGTTTGTTCCCTCCCAATGGGTTGGCTGTTTCTTACTACAATGTGAAAAGTCTCTGGTCCTCCTAAATTGGCCCCTGTTGATCCTGTTGGAAGCTGCACCAGTGGCCATGACTTTTAGGACCTAAGTGGGCTAAAGGAAACACCTCTAAGTGCTACAGATGGTTTCTTGGTCTGGCATACCATTGCACAGTTAACTTTAGAAGTCACTCATGATCCCTGTCCTGTATGATATGCTCTCAGGCATCAGCCCCCAGCTACTACCATGTTGTCTAACAGAGATGATGCCAACAGTGTTGTTTTGCTGGATGGTACAGATTTCCTTCATAAGTCCTGACTAAACATTTATTTTTCCATCCATAGCTGCAGGAGATTTTTCGTTTTGTGTTTTGCTATTTTTGCTCTTTTTCCTAGAACCCATAGTATTATCAAGACAAAATATTACATATACAACTCAGATGTCACATATCTTATGTCACATATGAAAACCCAAATTAATGCTTTGTCTGATCCTGTCTCTCCTACAGGAAACATATTAGGCCATTGATTTGATTCCTGGGTCTCCCAGTGGCAAAGATTATTATCATTTGCATAATTATTCTGTCTCTTTTCATGCATGGGACCTCTATTGCAACTATAGACTCTCTTATATGTCCTACATATGGCCTCACAGCATGCCACCCTACACAGTGCTAAAACTCTTTACAGGCTCCGGTCACAAGGCAGAAGGGAGAGAGGGCCATAAGATTTTAAGAATTTAGCAGGGATGCAATGTATGGATTCAGCTTGACATGGCTGAAGCATCTTGAGTCATAACCACCATGACTGCCTCTAAGTAACTCTGGTCAGTTTTCCCTGCCCAGTTTCCCAGAAAACTATAAATAACAAAACCATACTGTGGTATGTGGAGCTTTATGATCTGACCCCATGCCTGACTCTTTTCTATTAGCTTGTGATGAATCAGGTACAGTCCTGCTTGGATGAAGTCAATTTTGTCCTAACCACTTCACATTTCTTTTCTTTCTCTCCTTTTCTTGTTTTCTTTTTTCTTTGTTGTAGTGCTGGGGATCCAACACAGGACCTTGTACACTCTTAGCAAGTATACTACCACTGAGCTATACTCAGCCTCTGTCCTGAATACTTTATAAGTTCCCATATTTCTGACCCAAATCATGAGGATCCACTTGGTTTTTTGTTTTATTTTTCTGGGTGCTGGGGTTCAAACCCAGGCCCTTTCACATGCTAGGCAAGTGCTCTAACGCTGAGCTAAGTCCATCAATTTGGTCTTGCTGCCTCCCAGAACTATGCTTCTATCATTGAATACTCCAGTTAACTGCTCTGTGCAATTCAGGATCTGACTTTTTTCTTAAGTTTGACAGCACCTTGGGGCTGGTTCTCATACACTGGGGAGAGGTTTCAGAATAGATATCTATGAAGTCATGCAAAGTACTTAAAATATAATACGACATTGTTTTAAAATGTGTAAAATCACTTATTTGCTAAGATGACAAGTAGGTTTTTAAAAAGAAAGAAAAGTAAAAGGTGTATATTAAAAAAAATTAAGGGTCACAGGTATAGCTCAAGGGTAGAACACTTGCTTAGTGTGTGCAAATTCCTGGTTTGATCATTTGATTCCCAAGACTGAAAAAAAAGAACTAATGAAATTGCTCTAAAATATTTATATTGATTATGTTTGGGTGCTGAAATTCTTAATAATGTTTTTTCTCCTTTTCTTTTGTTCACAATGTTCTTTATTAATCACTCACCATTTTTATTATGAAAAAATAGTAACATGTAAAAAAAAAAGGACACGTTTTGTATTATAGGTATCTATGTAAATGTTTGATTTCACTTTCCAAATTGTGAAAATAAAGACCAAAGTCTTTTGCAACTTTTTTCACAGCACCTAGTACCAGGATCTTGCACCTCCCAGATACTCAGAAAATATTTGTTAAATGAATATCAAAACTTATCTCCTTTACCATATGCTATTCTGCTTGAAATCCCTGTACTTGATCTTTGTACTTCTTTGGAGTAAGGCAACAAAGGCTCCTAATAAACCAACAGTATGTTTTCCAGGAAATGTAATATATTTGAGACTTTATCTTATTAAAATAGCAAGACTGCCTTCTTGTAAAATGCAGTAGAAATGGTACAGAGAAAAGGAAAACAAATTTTATTGATAAGGTTAAGTCAGCGATTTTCAAGAATAAACAAAGATAGTCTAGTGGCATATCTCATAGTCTGGGGGGACTACAGGAAGGAAGCTTTGGGGAGAGGTTTTGTTCAAACTGTTTGCCCCTCCCTGTGCTGATATATGCTCCACCCACGGTGTGTCGGGAAGGGAGAAGGGAATACCTTTAGGGAGAGGTTGCTACAGGGGCCATGATGTGAAGGCAGATGTCAGATGTTGTGTCTCAGTGAAGTACCATAGTAGGCCACCAAGGGGAAAACTTTGTATTTTATTGCCCTGAAGGATATTAACCAGTTTTGTATCTATACACAAACTCACATTGACATTCCTGACCTCATATATGTATGTATATATATGTATGTATGTGTGTACACATGTCGGTAAAATCCTGATATTTATTCATAAAAACGATGGTCTTCAGATTCTCCTTTGAACTGATCTTAATACTTTATTGAGTCCCTCATTAATGAGTTAGGAAATCTTTTACACATCTTCATTTTATGAAAAATTTTATTGCATGAAAATTATGTCTTTAACCTTTTAAAAATTATGTTAGTACCATAGATGTTTCTAGGAACGTTTTTAGTCATCAGAGAAGCTCAAATTAAAGTCTCAACTTTCCAAACAATATTATTCCACTTTCAAAGTAATATCAGTTTTGTAATAAATCTAATTTTCCTAAATTAAAATAGGAAAAATGGACCAATCAGAGAAGTTCCAAGGAGGTTTTGAAAAGAAAAAAATTGTCAATTGCTTTAAAATCAGATATTTAAATAAAAAGAAATTAAAAGCAGACAAATCAGGAAAGTGTGAAGAGAACAAAATTAAAAAATGATCAATGCCAAAGATCTATGATTTTAATACGAATCCTGGACAAAGGTCAACAGTTGCAATTAGTTATATAGATGATTTGTGAGCATTCACAAGAAAAAAAAGATTGATCATTAGCCTACAGTGAGTCAAGAATTACTGTGGAGCCTGATCCAAATAACCACCTTGTTAACACAGAATAGTAATTCAGTAAATACTTGTTTGGTTGATCCATACTTATAGAAGATGATATGCAAAGATGTTCTTTTATCCCCAGATCATTTACATTGTTTCCTTAAAATTTATAGTCAAGCATCCCAGTATCCTGTCTCTTAAAACAAACAAACAAAAAAAAGATGGCGTCAAGTAGAATAAAATGTAATTTGATCTGTACTGTATTTTGCTTCCTGAATATTTTATTTTTTTATTGTAAACAAATGGGATACATGTTGTTTCTCTGTTTGTACATGACGTAAAGCTGAATATTTTATAATTAAAGTATACAGTGACTTAAAATATCAGTAGAATAAAGCAGAACTTAATTGGTACTATTATTGACACCAAAGACAATGAGTCTTTCAGGACCTATTCTAGATAAAACTCTAGGTAATACTTGTCTTTGCTGCCCCTTTCCTTGCCTTCAGCACCCCCTTGGAGCAGAGATCCCTTCCTCAGGCTTCTCCTGATGTGCAGGAATCTCCCTATTCAGGTTTGTCATTCCCATTTGATTTCCAATACTGTCATCTTTAAGTTTTCACCTTCATCTTACCTTATCATATTGTTTTCCTAGGTACATAAAAGGGGTCTCTGTTTCTCTCCTACTTTCCCTTCTTGCTTGCACCCAGTCCAGTCACCAAAGGGAAATGTCCAAGATTGTTCTGAGCCCAACTTAGGCCAAGCTTACTCTTGAGCAGATTCACTGTGTTAAAGTTCATAATCCTCCCTCGATTTCCATGGCACTAGCTCAGTCTACATTAACCAGGAACCTGATTCAGGTTCCCAGTCATCTCTCTATATATTCTTTCCTGTGGCAAATCAGATAAGATCTCAAAGCAAGTTTGAAAACAGAAATTGTCCACGACCTCAAAAGAATCTAACCCTATTTTTATTGAACCCTTGTTATGGTTTAAATATTAAGTGTCTCCCAAAAGCTCATGTGTGAAACATGCAAGAACATTCAGAGGTGAAATGATTGGGTTATGAGAGCCTTAACCCAATCAATTAATTAATCCCCTAATGGGGATTAACTGATTGGTAAGCAGGCAGGATGTGGCTGGAGGAGAGGGGCTATGCCTTTGGGGTATATATTTTGTGTCTGGTGACTGGAGTCTTTCTCTGCTTCCTGGTTATATCCTGAGACACTTCCTTCACCATACAGCTCTGCCATGATGTTCTGCCTCATCTCAAGTCCCAAGGAATCGAGCCAGCTGTCTACGGACTGGGACTGAGACCTCTGAAACCATGAGCCCCCAAATAAACTATTCCTCCTCTACAAGTGTTCTTGTCTGTTTTTTAGTCACAGAAGCAAAAACCAAAAACCTTTTCACAACAGTCTCAGTAGAAGATTTTTAGAGCAAAACAAAGGCAAAAGTGGGGGTGGGGAGCTGTCTTTATTTTTGGAGTGACCCCTTTAAGTCAGTAGTAAAGTAGCTTGTAGGGAACCAATAAAAACTAAAAACAGGAGGGAGCAGCCTCATTTTATATCAAAGCCTACATCTCCATGGTTTGCCAACTGTTTTTTTATTACTTTTTAAATAAAGCCTCCCTTAAAAAAAAAAAAAAGACTAAAAAAAGAAATTCATCTAAAAACTGAAATGTTATGTTTTACTTACTAATAACAAGTCAAATAGTCAACAAAAACCTTTCTCTGCAAGGATACCTGATTGTGCTAGAAATTTGACCTGGGAATGGAGTGTTATAATGTTATGTATATAGATATACAACAATAATCTACTGAAATGTCTTTGTTTAACCTGTAAGTTGATAGACTAATGAACTAAAGGGAAATAACAAGCAGAAACAAATATTCCATTACCAAAACAAAGGTCAAGTTTGATGGGAAGGGCCGGAAGTGTGGTGTTCCTAAGGAGCTCAGTTAATACTCACTAATGCAAGGATATCCTACATGACAGGTACATTCATGGAAATGCTTTTATGATTTTATAACTGCTATGAAGATCTTAAAAAGATAAAAGGGATAAGAAATATAAATGTGGAGTTTTAACTAAGACTTTGCCCATGTTTAGCAATTAGACTTTAGTCAAATTACTCAACTGACAAAGAGGAGATTAATTTTGACTGAGTTGGAAGGAAATGATAATAGTTATGAAACACTGCATTACTAAATATCAACATGGCTAAGATTTAATATTCTTTATTTTTGATTTATGATTAAGTGTAAATGAAAGTTTACATTTCTTCTTGTTCTTTTTGAAGGACAATTTTTATTATTTTTGTGTACAAAAAACTGAAGAGTATATATTTAATCGAATTGAGTGGATGAGTTCTTTAGCATCTTCTTAAAACATTGAATTTCTTTTCTTTTTCTTCCTTCTCTTTTGGTGCTGGGCCTTGAACATGTTAAGCATGTGCTCTACCACTGAGCTACACCCTCAGCTCCAAAAACATTAAATTTCTTACTTCTGAAAACATGATAGAGCTTTCTCAGCATGGCAATGTTGACTGAGTCTTTCTAAGATTGCCCACAGGACAGTGTGTGGACAAGCCCATTTAAAGGAAGGACACCTCTGAAAACATCAATGTATGGTTCAGATCAAAAAGACTGTGACACTTTGGGCTGGGGTTGTAGTTCAGTGGTGGAGCATTTGCCTCACACGTGTGAGGCACTGGGTTCAATCCTCAGCAGCCATAAAAATAAATAAATAAGTAAGTAAATAAATAAATAAATAAACAAGTAGATGTAGATTTGTCCACCTACAACTAAAATAAAAATATATTTTTTAAAAGATTGTGACATTTTCTCTCAAGACAAACCATTTAAACATAAGCAGTACGAGCAGAATATCTTTCCTTCCAACACCTCAAACTCAAATCAGCTAAACCATACTCTGGCGCCTCACCTCTTCTTGCTCCTCTTATTTCTGCACTCTTATGAGTTAATGGTGCCATCATTCACTCAGTTGCAGAAACCTCAACTCCTACCCCTATTCAGTCAGTTGCTGGCTCTGTAAACTGTCTCTCTCCAAACCTGTTCCATATTTTCCTACATCCAACAACTTGGCTCCTCCCATCACCACTCCTGCCAAATCTACCCCTGCACTCACCTCTAGTAACAGGATAATATTTAACCTGAATGAAATAATTAATGTGTATTTATAAACTTCTTGAAGAAAACAAATTTAAACCTCATTTATCACCTACTATCTATGGAAAATATATTGGATTTTAGTTTTTAAATTTTATATTATAAAAATCCAAATAGGTACAAAGAAAATAATGAACTTCCATGAGCTATCACCTATATTCCTCCTTCCTGTCCATTCCCTTCCCAATTTCTTTCCTAGAGTATTTCGAAGTAAATTTTTCATCAAATCATTTCACTAGTATCTATTTTGTGTATATACTGAATTATTGAAATTTTAGATTAACTCAAGAAAAGAAAGGAGAGATTTAGGTGTCATCTATAATATTTTTTCAGAGTCTTTAAAATCTTTTCTTAATTTCTATTTTCCTTCCCTTCATAAATTATTTTTAAATTTCATAATTATATTGAATTCAATGATTTAAATTCAACAAGAACTTTTTATGCAGAACTGTAAGTGCTCAATAAACTCTCCGTAAGTATTCCTAGATCAACAACAGTGCACAGGTTACATATATGAATGTTAAATAAGGACGTAGATTACCTTTTGCAAGTATGCTTAATTCACTTATTCCCGGGATATCTTAATTCAATATTACTCTAAAGTGAATTTTCTCAGTTTTTTACTCTTTTGTAAATTGTAGTATGACATTCAATTTAATATGTATCAATTTATGCACTCCTACATTATCATCTAGATTATCAAGATGTCACCTTTCCAGCAGAAATGTCTACTTTGCGTGCATGCGTGTGTGTGTGTGTGTGTGTGTGTGTGTGTGTGTGTGTGTGTGGTGCTGGGGACTGAATCCAGAGAGCCTCTACCACTGAAACACACCTCAGCTCTTTTTATTTTATTTTGAGATAGGTCTAGCAAAGTTGCTAAGGCTGACCTCAAGCCTTACAAGCCTCCTGATTTGTTGGAATTTCATGTGTGCACCACCACACCCAGCTTGAGATGAAATTTATATCCAAGCATTATATTCAAAATCATATTGAAACAATTATTTATTATGCATTCCATTTGAAGATACTAGTGTAAAAATAAGTCTTGATTAGTTACCTCTAAGACCTTATATATCCTCCAGATTTTCTATTTTCTTATTCATATCAATGGGTCTTTTATCCTAGTTTACTAGAAAACACAGTCCAAGGTAGATTGAGTGCTCTTGCTTTATTTGGTAGGTGTAAATCCAGAACAGGGAGAATGAGAAAAAAAAAAAAAAAAAAAAAAAAATGGAGTGGCAGAAAGGATAGGAAGGAGTTCACAGGTAAGCTCCAGGAGAAATTGCTATGGGGCAGTCATTCAATGAGAAGAGAGGAAGGAGGGTGATTGACAGGCCACATTTCCTCTGACTCTGATAGAAGTATAGCCCCAGCGTAGTTAACACCCCAGTATTTTGCATTGCATCATCTAGGTGCTGTGGCAATCATTTAAGAAACTGGATACTGTGCTCTTTGGTGTAGTGTTTCATCAAAGTCCCAAGGTGATGAGAGGAGCCAGGAACTCCAAATGTGTGACTGACACAGAAGCCAGCAAAGAAGAATAAACATCCTGGGCCATGGCTGAAGGGCAAAGGGAATCTGAGGAAGTATATAAGATATCTGTAGTACATATAGGTGCCTACCATAAGGTTCAGGATGAACATCTCTCCTCCACTTTCTCTGGATTCTTTCTCAGAATTCTTAAAGGCAGCATGATATGTTTGCTACAGCAATCAAATGGAACGCCCCCCACCATTCCCCAACTTTCATTCTGGGTTCATTTAAAAAAATTTGCTCATCTAAATGGAATTACTTTATAGTATATCTGAGATAAAGGGGAATCCCTTCTGGCCAGCTCTGACATATAGGGATGAACAATGGGAACTAGCTTCTCTCTATCCCATGTAATTCATGATATATAAATAACCGAAGGCTTAAATAAATAATGTATTCTGTGGCAATTGCATACATTTATCAGATGTACAGCTTTCACAAGTGGGATATTGGCAAATTGTTCCTTAAAAGAACCCTGACAGCAATTCATTTCAGTTTTTCTGTTCAGTGACAACTTTCACTCTAGATCCAGTCCCTTTGAGAATGGAATAAGCTGGAATAAGCCCAATCTAGTCTCATCCAGATAAATAGATAACATTTGCCAAGCATGAAAGCATGAGTATGAATTAAGGCCCTGTCTAAAGGTTGCCCCCCACCTTCTCTTTCCACCTCCTGCTCAGATCCACACCTACAGGCACCTCTGGAATATTCGTGTGGACACTCCAACCCATTTACTTAGGGATATACACCCAGAAGTGGTGCACTTTAGGGAGGACAGATACAGAGAAGGAATATTGCAGGCTTGAATGTGTCTTCCAGGCTATTTAGGCAAAGTATTTAGGGGTCACAGAAAACAAGAGCACCACATATAAGAAGGGGTGTCCTAAGAAAATCACAAAATTGTATATCTTATTGTAAGTAGTTGAGAGCAATGGACTCAGCTCTGCTCCTTTCCATGAGTTTCTAGGGGCGGTTTATTATAGCTTATCACCTATAGATGACGCATAGGCATTTGGGGGTAAGTGGTTACACATATTTCTTATGAGAGATCAAAGACTTTGTATAGCATTTTGTTTTATTATTCTATTATGTAATCTAGCCAAGGAATTGATTATTAACATCCAATGGCTTAGTTTGCAAAGTTTATTTTGAACTAAGAAAAGTCAAAGAGGAATGGGGTAAAGATGTTAAGAAATATATGCTACTAGATTACTAGGTGATAATTATAGCTGCACTTTATTTGTTATTATTAGTAGTAAGAGGAGGAGTACTAAGGATTGAACTCAGGGGCACCTAACCACAAAGCAACATCCCCAGTCCTTTTAATTTTTTCATTTGGCACAGGTCTTGCTAAGTTACTTAGGTCCTCACTAAGTTGCTGGGGCTGTCCTCAAACTTCCCATCCTCCTGCTTCAGCCTCCCAAGTCACTGGGATTATAGGCATGTGCCACCACATCCAGCTATAGTTGCACTTTAAATTGTGTAGTGTGAAATACCTGCTTTGTTTCTCTGGTGGTCGGGGGGTGTCAGGTAGGGAGGATATGAAAATTTAGCCAATCATCCAACCTAATTTCTCAGAGAAAGACCTCGAAAATATTTCATTCTCCTGGCATAAAATGATTTCATATATTATTTTGATTACCATCTATGCCATGTTGCTCTTTAATCTGAGAGATTTATTGTCTCTTGTGAGAAAGTAGTTAGTGATATATTTTATACTCCTCAACTCACACATCTAATTAGATGAGCAAAACACAATTAACATCTAAATTTCACACTATTTTGGAAAGGGAAAAAAATCTTTGGAGAAAGCTAGTCCTGAGTTTTAAGAAACAAATTGCCTATAATAGGAAGAACCAAATGGGGAACGGTTTGAAGCACAACCATAAGCCTGTAAGGATTTTCAGGTCACCAGAGAAGAAAATGGCCCCTGTATAAGTGCCCAGCAATGCCCTGCCTCTGAAACTATAGCAATCCCATATGGAGAATTTTGCTATGAAACTGCTAATAAAAGAAAGAATTCAATATTACACCTTAAATTTTTTATGGCATTTTACTCAAAGGGCACTGGGCTAGTTATGGCCTTTATTTCAGAAAACAGAAACTTATACCTACTGGGTAACTGTTGCCTTCATTCTGCAGAGGCCCAGGGATACCCTAAGCTACTGCTATAGCAATTCAGGGTGGCAAAACAGAGAAGAAAGACCTGCACAAGTTGCTTACAGAGTGAGATTTTATCTCATATTATCTCCGTTTCTAGTGTTCTCTTCTGGTCTTTCATTAGCCATATTATCATAAGTAAATTACTTAGCTTCTCTGACTCAGTGTCCTGGTCTCTTTGCTGCAGAAACTAAACCCACCTATGGTCAATAAAAGAATTAACTGAAATATGTAAATATAAACACTTTTGACAACCAATGGGCTCTTAATATAAGTTTCTACACCACCACCTACCTTTTAAATATAAGTGGAAATGGGAAGACACACTCTTCCTATCTTGTTAATTTTGTTGCCTAGAAATCCAAATTCACAGCACAGGAAACAACCCAGAGTCTAATGTTGGAATTGACAGAGAGCCAGGAAGTAATGATGGCTGCTCTGATCTTCCCTGAGAATTACTTACCTCCAGCAAAACAAGTTCTCAAGGGAATGAGCAAGAATTTTTTTTTTCAATTTTAGATATCTATTTTTAATTTTTTTTTTAAACTAGGAACTTGGCTTTGTGAACATCTTTTTTAGAAACAATCTTTGCTCCACACATTAAGAGATACTTCAGGGGCTGGAGTTATATATAGCTCAGTGGTACACTAGCACATGAGGCACTGGGTTCAATCTTTAGCACCACATAAAACTAAAGTAAAGGCATTGCGTCCACATACAATTAAAAAAACAAAGGCAGAGAGAGAGAGATACTTTAAGGACACCCTGGGTCTTACTTGTACTATCATGTAAAAAAGTTTTGGCTAGAATGTAATGTTCTTGGCAACTAAATATAGCCTGGTTTCTGTCCTTTCCAGCACTATGCTGAAAAGTTCTTTTCAGTGCTCAAAGGTATGTGGTCACTAAAATATGAACAAAACTGAAGTGTTCTACACAGTGTTAGCTTGAGGATTTTAGAACACATATTCCTAATAGCTGAGACATTTCCTTATTCAAGAGAGCACTGGAAATATTTAATGAATATATTATAGAAATAAAAAACTTTTCACTAAATAGAATAGATCCCAGCACCACGCACACACACACACACACACAAATAGAATAGAGAAAGTATAAAAGTTATAAAATTAAGACTTTCTATGAAAGAAAAATCCCAGTGTCATTGATATATTTAATGTCTATATATATTTGATACTCTACTAAACAATAACTGTAAGAATTTTGCTTGCTGTAACAGAAACCATATCTGTTTCATTATGATTCAAGTAGTGAAAATTTAAATGAAAAATTTTCCTACACAAATATTCAGGTAATAATTATAGTGTAAATGAATAAAGATTCATTGATGAAGATGAGGCTTTATTTGAATTTCATTTTCTTTCCCAAAAGTGCTTCATTTTATTGTAGTCACAGATTTTTCTTTTTCTTCCTTTTTTTTTTTTCAAACTTAGTTGTTATAAACTTATGTTATATCAATAATTGAAAGAATAAAATGTGGTATAAATTGTTACAGAGCTGGGGCCTTCTGAGAAACTGAAGCAACATGAAGACCCCACACTTCAAATCCAGATTCTTTCGATCAAGTCAGAGAGATTTCATACAAGTTGCTCAAAGTTAAAGGAATGAGTTTATTGAAGGGATAGCAATGGGGAAAGGGAAACTCTTGAGGAAGAGAGTGGGTCCTTTCAGAGAGGAGAGAGAGAAAGCGCCTCTCCTGCACTCCAGTTTTATTGGGAATCCCAGAGAAGTTTCTAGAGAGTCCCACCCAGGTTTACCTCTTGACCTTAGACTGACAGCAAGGTGACATCAGACTTTCAAGTCCCTACTGTCATGGCAATTGTAGGTCACCTTGGCCCATCCTGACCAGTTCTACTTGGATTTTTTTTTTTCTTTTCTTTTTTTTTTTTTTTTTGTTCCAGGAATTGAACTCAGGGGCACTTAACCAATGAGCTGCATCCCCAACCTTTTTAATATTTTTCTTATTTAGAGCAGGGTTTCACTGAGTTGCTGAGGGCCTTGCTAAGTTGCTGAGGCTGGCTTTGAACTCCAGATCCTCCTTCCTCAGCCTCCAGGGCCATTGAGATTATAGGTGTGCACCACTCCTGGCTCTAATTGGATTCTTAAACATACACTCGTACAGATTTCATGGTTAAGAGAAATTAATCTTATTCCCCAGAGTTTCAGGATCTGGCCACAAAAGTCTCCTGTGTTCCTCCCATGAACATTATCTCAAGACTGCATTTCTCCTGAAGTTAACAGATAGCTTGCTAAGGAATGTGACATATCCAGTTCACTTAGGCCAGGTAGGACTGCAGTAAGGAAAGCATGAGGCAATCAGTCAGTGGACCCATTTTATAGAATTATTCTCTTAACCTCATGTTCCCACCATCCTCATCTGTATGTCCTCTAACATGCAGAGAGTTACATGCTTTCTAAGGTTTCTTTCAAATCTAATATTTTTAATTCCACTATGATATAATTTTATATTTAAAGGAGAAAAACACTATCATAGCAACAATGAATTAATTGAAACACCTATGGTTTAGAATCCTTCCCAGTAGTCCAAGAAGGCAATTCTTCTTTAATGGGTTTGAATTTACATGGAACTTCATTATTGTAAAGGGAATTATAGTAACTCAAATTAACTGCGATTCCTAGAAAGAATAAGCAACACACTCCAGTTTGCAGGTCAATCTAGTAAAGATTTGTTAAAATTGTCAAATATCAAGAAAGAAAAAACTTTAAATCACCATATTGCATTTTAGATGTCCCTTCTGTTAATGTGAGCTATTTACTAAGTGGTGGTTTTTAGAACTATGTGAATTTACAAAACCAGTGACAGGAAGTGAAGTTGAGCTTCACCTTCTGTGAGTTGGGGAAACTTAAATCACTTTCTTACCTTATCTGTGCTTCTATGTACTCCTCTGTAAGTGGATAGAGTTAAGCTAAATGGCCTGGAAAGTGCTTTCCAGCTCTAAAATACTTTTAGGACCTTTAATGAGTGTTTGGTCCTTCTGAAAAATTCAAAATATTTTGCTAAGTTTTGTAGTATAGGTAATAGTGTTTAAGATATTATAATTACATGTTTAAGATATCATGGTAGCATTTGAACTAAACAGAATTCATGGTTGACATTATAAGCTTGGAGTAAACAACAGCATATGTTAGCATACTCCAAATAAGATAAAGGATGTAAACTAGACAAAAATATATTATTATCCTAAATTCAACATGATTAATCCTGCCATATTGAGAGTGTTTACCTATATCTTTAAAAACAGGAAGAGAAAAAAAGAGAGAGACAGTTCTCACTTTGTTCCTACAACCCTGTTGGGGTTTTGTTGTGGGTTTGTTTCAATACTGGGATTTAAAACCAACAGTGCTTCACTACTGAGCTACACCCGCAGCCTTTTTTAACTTTTTCTTTTAAAATAGGGTCTTGCTAAATTTCGCAGGCTGGCCTTGATTTTGAGATCCTCGCACCTCCCAAGTAACTGGGATTACAGTGTGCACCACCACACCCAGCTCCCACAACACTTTGTTTGTCTCCCTTATTATGTCAGATTTCTTACCAGTGATTTTGTTATGTTTTCTTATGTATACTTCCAAGAACAATCTGAATTGCACTTTATGTTTTGGTTTGGTGTTTTGCAGTGCTGGGGATCCAAACCAAAGTCTCAAGTACACTTTGTTTTCTACCTGCGTATTGAGATTGTCATAATTGCTATAAGATACTACCAACTAAAAACACAGATCAACAGAATAACATTGCATAAATATTACTTGACTCAGCCTCTTCACCACTTGCATCTATCATTTCTACAGATTTAAGTTTATTCAATTGCATGAACTGATAACACAGCTCAAATTAGGCATATTTATTCATCCATGAACTTTTGAAAGTAGGTTATTACCATTTACATTGTGATACATCCACATGGACAAAGAATCACTAAATTTCTATTTTCTGAGCCTAAGTAGACTCTACATGGTTCCATTTTCTCCATTTCATTCTGAATCAATAATAATAATAAAGCATGGCTAAACTTTTTTTGAGATTTTACTGTCATGTTGAAATTAACTTAATCCTTATAAGGACCTTTTTAAAACTTAACAACAACAAAAATAAAAAAAAAAAAAACAAATACCAAAACAAAAAAATACAAAACAAAACAAAAAGACAACCCAAAACAGAACCAGTAGGTAGAAATCTGACATACTGAGACACAATATACAGATCAATAGGGACAAAGTAGATAGAATCACACACACACATGCTGTTGTTGTTGTAAGGTGCAAGCTAAAAATGTCCATTTGGTAGGATAAGCCATGTTGAGTTTTACAATCTCTGGTCATGTTTATCTTTGGTCTTGAAGCAAGAGGAAGATACTAGAATTATTATCTCCACTCAAAAAGTGATTAGCAAGGGATAGTGTAAAGTTTAAAGTGGACTGTCTAGGTGCCAAATCCTTGCTGAGTCATTTTATTATATAGTGCCCGTACCTGTGTAACATAAATTAAAGGCCAGAGCAAAGCAGTCTTCTAAAACTGAGGACATCATAGCTGTACACATCCCAAAGTACACCCGCTTCACCTTGCTGCTCCTCACTAGAGGCAAATCCCTCAGCAGGACACAGGTCCCAGGCCCATATTAGAAGGTCTTGTTAAAGCCTTTCTTGACTCCCCATAACCCTACATCTAAGATCTCCAGGTCACATGATGACAAGAGATATCCATCAGGCTCCTTCCCTCTTAGGACTCATCTTATGAAGGAAGAAGTCATTTCCCACATTGTGATAGGACAGAAGAGAACCAGTCTCGGCTAAAATTACAGAGAAAATTTTTTTACTTTCTCAACTAGCAAAACCCATTTCCTAGCCTCTTACTGCTCTCAGCCCCAAACCTATTCTCAGCACTCAATAACCTCACACTGAGTTGCCTTTGGGCTGTCCAGAGCGCCCTATGATAGCCTTTCACTCAGCACTGCTCTTCATCTTGAAGTCTTGTTCTTTAAACTACCTCCTTTTTTTCCCCCTGTGGAAAAGTGCTAGTTATTCTCCAATATCAGTATATCCCTACTTCTATAATGATAGAGGTTCCATTTTCTGACTCCCTGAAGTTAGTTATAGGCACGTGACCAAGTTTTTTCCAGTGGCATATAAGTGCACTGATAGGATTCAGGAATGGCACCTTGATGTATAAAAAAAACTGCAGAAATGACAATACTCCACCTTTTCCTCTAAAGCAGGTCATAAGTCCCTCATTTGAGAAGTACCCTTCCTATACCTTTAAGAAAGAAATGTCGGAATCTATGAACAACCTGAATAAATGGGCCTTGCTAAATTCCCCAAACTTTATTACCATTAGCTCATATCCCCTTTGTTCAATCACACTTCTCCATGAATATCCACTTCTTCATCAAATAAGCATAAAAATACATGAGTTTACCTGTTTTTTTGGATGTTCCTTATGAAGTCTTGTACATTATGTAAAACTTCCATTAAATAAATTTGTATGCTTTTCTCCTCAATCTATCTTTTGTTTTAGGTGCCTTAGCCATGAATCTAGCAATGGGTGAGGAAATAAATCTCCTCCCCCGACATACTATATAATACATTGCATGTGCAGTTCACAGAAGTCTTCTAAAAGAAGGTGATATACCCTTCTCCCACTTTCTCCCTTCTGCGGACTGGAATGTAGATTTAATCTCTGGTATGAAGCTCAGCAGAGAGCAAGACAGAAGTAGGTATGGAATGTCATTCCTAGAGTTGGACTGACAACTTTATGCACCAAAAAGATTTCTGGAATATGAGAGAGAAATAAACTTCTACCTTGTTTAGGCTCTTTTATCTGGAATAGTTGTGTTACTGGTAGGCAAACTAACCCTAACTATTCCCCCTCTTTCTTCTATTGAATAGCAGGACTTGCAGCTTTGCTAACATAGAAAGAAGGGTATCCTCTCCATACCACAGGACTTTATGGCCCCTCCTAATTGGGTCCATGATACAATAGGAAAGGAATTTGGAAAAATCTTCCCTTATGCTAAAAACTTAGCTTAACAAGGCTACTGATATGCATGATACAACTTTGCTTTCAGAAGCTGACTAGCACCTTTCTTTAAAAAAATCCTTTTCATCTCAAAACCAAATTTCTCACTTTTGCCAACACATCAACACCTCTGTCAAAGAGAATAGAGATTGCATTCTGTGAAAAGCAAAGGAGAAAGTGACATAAAGGTTTTCAAACCTTACTTCTTTACAGCAATGTGAAGGATAAGAGCTGGGTCTCATTCCTTTGCATCCCTTAAGCCAAGGAGGAATGCGAGTTCAAAGCCAGCCTCAGCAATGGCAATGTGCTAAGCAACTCAGTGAGACCCTGTCTCTAAATAAAATACAAAATAGGATGTGGCTATTGAGTGCCCCTGAGTTCAATCCCTGGTACCAAAAAAAAAAAAAAAAAAAAAAAATAGATTGGAGGAGAGACGGGAAATTACTGCTTAGTGGTACAGAGATTCTGTTTGTACTGATAGAAAAAATTTTAGTAACAGAGAGTGGTAATTATAAAATATTATGAATGTAATTAATGCCATTGAATTGTACATTTATAAAGGTTTAAAATTATATATTTACTGTTTTAGATTTTTTTTTCACAAAATAATTTTTAAGTGCCAGGAAAAAATGTCCAATAATAAAATAGAGGGAATGATGCCTATCCTACAGCCTTTTAATAATCTATACCTATTTCTTTTTATTCTATTTCTAATTTTTATATAAGTCTTCGGAGATTAGAAGATGTTTCTAACGTATGTTGTGATAGAAACTAGCATATTTTGTTTGTTTAACTGAAAAATTAAAAATAAAACCACTTTATTTGGTACATGGCATCTTCTGTCTATATTTAATGATGCAAAGGCAAGAAGTAACTTTTTTGTAGCTCATATTAAAATTGCTTTTATAGTGAGAACTTTTTTTTTTTTTAATTTGTTTGTTTGCAGTGCCAGGAACTGAACCTGAGGCCTCATGCATACTAGGCAAGTTCTATATTACTGAACTACATTCCAGCCTGACACTTATTTGAATAGAGATCTGAGATAAAAAAGAAAACTCAACTGGGAAAGAATTCCACATACCCAAAGGAAGAAGGAAGACTTGAATCATATATAAACCTGTCAAGCCTAAATCCTTGATTAGTTTACCAAGTATTTGCCCTCTCACATTGTGTATAAGCTTATACAGTGCCTAGGGTTAGCAGTGTCCCTTCATATTTTTGTCTACAGGAAAGGTTGAACTAAAAAAAAAGAAACCCCAAAGCTCCTTGGTTAGGAAAAATGAAGTACTAAAAAGAAAGTTATTGATGGGAGGTAAAATAATACCATATCCCAGGAAATTAATTAAGGCAATGATAATAAAAGGACCAGATGAACCAACAAAAAGGAAAAAAAAAAAATCAGCAAATAAAGCAAAAGTATTCTGAAATCTAAGTGGGGATCTATACAAATAGAATGAAAAGGGATTGGAAAGTTATTGAAAAGACTGGAGATCTTAAATATCTTATTCATTCTGTAAGCCATCACAGAGTTCTATGTAAGCGCATTTTGAATATTACTATACAATATTCACGGCAATATGAAAGCATTTGTCCTTGCTTCTACATGAAAGGGGATTTCATAACTGCCACTTGGTATAATTTAATTTCTATCTTTCATTCATTCACAGCTCTAGAGCTGTAAGTTTGCAGCAGGACCAGAGATCTATCTAGCAGGATAGGAAACAGGTATGATGGGGTAACTTGTTTAAAACTTCTGTCCAAAATCAAATTCCTCCATTGACATGTTTTGGTGACCCAAATTCCCACCATTTAAAACTGTTCGCTTTGGGTTATTATTGTCACAAGAAATTTTCCTAAGGCAGATGTGCTTAGATAACCCACAGTTCTAGGATGCATTTATCAATGAGAAATCAGAAGAATTTGAATGAACAAAGCATAGGGCAGCCAAGTTTCTTGTGTGGAGGGCCCCTTTGGTGTGCTCCCTCCTATATCTCAGTAAGAAATCTCGTGTCATTATCTATCTATCTACCTACCTATCTATCTCTCTGTGTGTGTATAAGCATATACACACATACATGTTTTGTTGATTTAATAACCCCTATTATGACTGTGACTCTTTCCCTTCTATTAATTATATTTGGGTCATAGTTACCCTCACTCTTCTTGCACAGATACACAGGCAGTTTTTAATTTACAAACAAGTCAAATATTCATTTAGTAATTTTGGTCCACTACCAATACATTCTGAAAAACAATGAGACTTTTGGTGCATCTGGGACTCAAATGCAAAGAAAAAGAAGACTCCTCAAATCAACAGGGACCTAAACAAAAGTTACATTCTCCCTCTTTTTATCTCCAGATCTCTTCCATTTATTGCCTAAAATCTCATCATATAGTTTGTTCTGACTGATATTTAAATGTATCTGAGGATTCAAAGGGACATAGAAGTCAAATTTAGGGCAATCTAAATATCAAAAGGGATATTGGGGCTGGGGTTGTGGCTCAGTGGTGGAGCGCTTGCCTAGCATGTGTGAGGCACTGAATTTGATTCTCGGCACCACATAAAAATAAATAAATAAAATAAAGGTACTGTGGTCATTTACAATTAAAAAATATTTTTAAAAAGGAATATTGACTGCAATTGATTATAAAACTCTAAATAAATAAAAATCCATGAATCTATAGTGGTTCAGAGAGAGAGAGAGAGAGAGAAATAAATTTGCCATCATTAAGGTAACTGTTACGCTACTTATTACTATGAAAATTGATAATTAAAGCATTTATCCTGACTTTATGGAGGAATTGTATTTCATTTGCAATTCATGAGGAAAAGATTTTTTTTTGCGGTGCTGGGGATCGAACCCAGGGTCTTGTGCTTGCAAGGCAAGCACTCTACTGACTGAGCTATCTCCCCAGCCCAAGGAAAAGAATTTTGATTTTTGATTTTTATAGATAAATAAATAAATCAATAAATGTAGAAAGTTGATTTAGGAAAGTCACATGGTGGGCATACAGCTGAGCAGTAGAGTACTTGCCTAACATGTATGAGGCCTTGGGTTCAATCCCCAGCACTGTCCAAGGAAATTCACTATTCTTCTATTCCCAGTTAAATAATAATTCACTCAAGGATGGTAACCTATAAAGAGAAAGATTGTTCCAGGGTCATATATTTGCCTGGAACCAAATTACCACCCCACAGATTACTTGGTAATTAGAAAGGGTACCTTTATCAAGAGAGATGTGGCAATCACCATCTTAACTAAGTGATTTAATGTAGCATCACAAAAATGAGACAATCTGACACCAGTGCTTCCTAATGTGATATAATCTTAAGCAAAAACATCATCATCTCTGATGTATTCTTACCAAATGTGTTTAAAATCTGAATTCAATTAAGATTTTGCAATTTATAGGAAATGCAGGAGATAAATAATCAAGTTATCACCTGGAAAAAACAATTTAAAAAAAATCCAAAGCCAGACAGGGCATATACATGTAGTCCCAGCTACTCAGGATGCTAAAGCAGGAGGATCATTTGAGCCCACAAATTCAAGAACAGTTGGGGCAATATAGTAAGACAGGATCTAAAAAAATAAAATAAAATAAATCTGTACTAAAAATATAGGGAAACACCTCTAATAGAATTAAAGCTCTCTCAATCAATTCAACTTTTAGGTTTATTTCAGTTCAGTTCTTAGTCTTATTTCAATCTGATTACCTTTTTCCTTACAATGACTGAAACCAACTCTACTGACAACAATCCCTATCAAAATTCTTCACAGCCATATGCCATGTACTACTCAGTGTGTGCACTGAGCTGCATGACATCACCACCTATGCAAAAGTAAATCAGAATAAGGGTGATGGGTCAGGTGCAATGGTAAACATTTGCTGAGAAATGAAGACAAAATTGAGGGCTGTTCAGTAATGACTACTTCCACTTGAACCACAAAGAATGAGAAGTAGGTAGTTTCATAAGAAAATGTGATAATGAGATATTAATTTTTTTCTTTTCTTTGTGCTACTAGGGATTGAACCCAAGATTTTATGTATGTTAGGCAAGTGTTCTATACACTGAGATACATTATCAGCCCCATAAAAAAATTAGAGTCTAGTTCATAAAAGGAAACTATACTAGGCAGGCAAAATGGAAGAAATCTATCTAAAAGGTCCAACTAGGAATATTCAGGGAATTGATTTGTAAAGGACCTAATATAAAGATTTTTAACCTCTTCAGATTTCAAAATTGGGGCTTGTTGGAAAGAAAGTATAGTCATTGTGGATGATTCATCAATACTACTAGTATGAAATTACCTTTTCATCCTCTTAATCAACCTATGGTGTGTGTATGTGTTAGAAGGAGGGAGTGTTCTATCTCATCATCTCACCACACTAATCAGTCCTGATCACTACTTCAGTCTTCTGGGAGGAATGGACATATTCCAGGAGGGTTTTCAGGTGTGTACACCACAACACACCTTCTTTCCCAGATAAATAGCCACTCCTGAGAGAACAATGCATGCATTTCACAAAGCCTATTCTTCATTAATACAAAATCTTAGGAAAACAGGAGAGAGGAAATCAAAGAGGAAGGATTCAAAAGGAAGCACAGACAGCACAGAAGGGGAGAATCGATGTTCTTAATAAAGGGAGGAAAACATCATAAAGGAGGGACAGGTAGTAATATTAATCCCTGGGTTAGGAACGATTAACATTGAAAATAGGGAAATTTATTTGACAGTTAGATAATCATTTATGACTTCAGAGAAAGAATTTCTGTAGGTCAGGCAGAAACTAGATCAGGAATACTTAAGAAACGAGTCTCTGATGAAGAAGTAGAGGTAAATCACCAAATGGCAAATGAGTCAATTGCTCAAAAGAGACTAGGAGTCTGCTTTAGGTAGGGCACTACTGCAGCTAGTTCCATAGAGGTGTGACCTTTACAGACACACAGGGCCCTGCACTCAAAAAGGGTCCTGAATTAGCTTAATGTTCTGATGTCACTGTCTTGAAATTCTTAATTTTGAACAGGGGTCCTGAATTTTTATTTTGCACTATACTTCACAAATTATGCAATAGTTTCTCTGAGGCTCTATAGGGGAACTAAAAGATTTCTTTCATCATTCATTCATTTAAATGAATTTCATATAATCACCTACTACATAGCCAGGCACTGTAGTCCTCTCTGGTAACAAGAGCTCTGGAGGCTGAGAAGGAGAATTGTGAGTTCAAAGCCAGCCTCAGGAACAGCGAGGTGCTAAGCAATTCAGTGGGACTGTCTCTAAATAAAATACAAAAAAAAAAAAAAAAAAAAAAAAAAAAGGAAGAAAAAGAAAAGAAAGAAAGAAAAATAGGGCTAGGGATGTGGCTCAGTGGTTGAGTACCCGAGTTCAAACCATGGTAAGACAGGGGAGGAAGAGGCAGCAGGTAGTAAGCAAGACAGAAATGTGATAGAAAGTTCTTTTAAGGAAAGATTATGACTGACCCTCAAGAATATTAAAATGATGTGACATTGTACTTTAGTGCCTTACTTATAGGACCTTTATGATCTTTGTCAATTTATTCGACTTTTCTAAGCCCTAGTTTTCTTATCTAAATAAAAATAGGGCCTACCTGTTGAAGTTGTTGGGGGAATTAAATGAGATCAAGAACATAAGGTGGTCAGCACAGTACAGAGTACATGGTGATAAGCATTCAATAATGTGAGTGATTATGATGAATTTACAGCACCTACCATCACTTAGGGTGGGGAGAAAATATAATTTTAGATCTGGATTTTTTACTTTTGTAAAAATGAAAGGAATGTGTTTCATATATACCTAACACATTGATTAGGCTAAGAAAATGTACTAGTATATACACTTCAGTTTTTGACAGAGGTCGAATCTTTATAATAGGATTTGAAAGAGAGATTTTTGATTTGTTTTGGATTTTACTTTACATACTCCTTTTCAAGAACCAAGATTTTAGAAAATAAAGCTATAGGTACATCTTGAATATAGTGGCAGAAAACAAAGTTTATAATTTATTATAAGTCTTCCTTTCTAAGAATTACTTTCTTACAGTCCAAAATAATTTCATTCAATTACCATTCTTTGTTCTGACTCTGCCATAATTTGTATTATCTTGGAAAAATCAACTCCTTCCTTACTCTGCATAACAGATTCATCATTCACAAAATGAATCACACAAGCCAGACAATGCTTCCCAACTGGCAGAACTTGGCATGCTTATGTCCTGAATGGATATGAGAAACTGACCCTTCCTGCAATAGGGCAGTTAAGGGAGGTCAGAAGCAGCCAGGGTCCCTAAGGCCAGTACCTCTGGTCACTGAACTGCCTTATTTAGGACTCCCCAGGGCATCTCATGCAGGGTGGTCTGGCGTGTGCCAAGTAAGCAACAGGTACCATGGGCAATAATCAGCATTTGCAGTTCCGCTCCTCTGTGAGCAGTGTCTGCCATGTAAGCAATTAGATGCAAAGCACTCTACTGTCTATCATGGACCAGAAATTCTTATCCATGCATGAGTTTGTAATCTAGTTGCCAAAGATGTACAACACACAAAGTCCAGAAGGTAGACTGTCAGGGAGTGAGAGAGGCACTTGAACAGAGTGGAGTTTCTGGTGGGATCAGCTCTAGGTAATGCCTTTAACATTTGTCTCAACATACAGTGGTTGCTTCTATAACTTCGCAGGCAGTGTCCTCTTAATGGCACCCAGGCTAGCTGTTGTGCATGCGTACATTTCTGAAAGCTAAAGTTTCAATGAAGAAATCTTGATATAAAAATGTATTATTGGTCTGAAATCCATTTGCATTATCATATGAAATTACATTTGTCAATAAAAGAAGAGTTGTTAGATTCTTTAAGTAAAATTATAATTGTAAATTTTGAATGGTTGTATAAAATGGTTTTAAATATTTTATTACCTACTTATGTGATCAGAGTCCCTCAAAGATAACGACTATTCAGAATATGAGAAGTTCATCATTAAAAAGTCTGGATCAAAAACTGCATAAAGCCATTTCAACCATAAAACCTAATATCAAAATATATTCACAGGAACAAGTTCAAATTCATCATTAAAAAACATGGAAATCCTTAAAGTATTATGCCAATTCCATGTTTAATGTCTCCCCTAATACTATGTATTTCATTTTTTATTAAAATTACATCCTTTTAAGAAAATGTTTTGAATTTAACCATCATTTAGGTGACTCCAAACCTCTTTCAGTTTACCCTAGTGTGCTGTACAAAAATGATCATTTTCTGTGTCATATTAAAGAAGTTGAGAGGCCTTGATATAGATTATAAAGCCTGTCTGCCACCCATTCCACCGCAGGACCCTTGTTCCCTGCTCTTGTATTCTGTCTCTCATCTCAAAGACAGCTAGGGAAAAAGGATACATAGCGGCAAAGGTTCAAGTCTGCGTCTTACAGGGTCAAGAACTGGAGCATGGATGGTTTTATTTGAAATACCACATGGTCTAGAGCTACAGGGCAAGCTTGAAGCATAGAAAATAGCCAGTGCTTAAAAATCACAGTTAAGAATAACAGTAAATCTGGATGATTTCAAAGGGAGAAATTCATATTTATTGAAGGACAAAAAGACCTGAATAAATGGACTAACATACAATGTTCTCAGACGGAATTATTAATCCACCCCATCCTGTTTCTCAAGTTAACACACAAATTTAATACAACTTGAAGAAGAAATAATGAAAATAACAAGTTATTGATTTAAGTAACTTAAAAAATACAGACATCCATGCCCTAAAGCAAAGCCAGGTAAGCATTCTTCTTTATCACTCTTGTATTGTCTCACAGAATTGCTCAGTGTGAACACCATCTTTCTTCTTCTTATAGTCTTTCTTTTTTTTTGGTAGGTACTGGGCATTGAAGCCAGGGGTGCTCTACCACTGAGGTACATCCCCAGCCCTTATAATTTTGAGAAGGGTCTTGCTAAATTGCTCAGGCTGGCTTGGAACTTGTGATGGTCCTACTTCGGCTTTCCAACTTAGCCAGGATACTGCTCTCACTGTGTCATTTCTTATGGTCTTTAACAGTACATTTTTCTACATACCTGGAATTGATCAGGCTATCAAGACTATTTCATGGTAATCAAACTCAAACAATCTTGAAATTAACCAGACACTAAGAGTATAAATTTTTACAATGTATCAAGTCTGTTGTTGGCTACTGCCACACTGAGAAACAGAACACTTAAACACATTTGCTCAGAATGGTGGAATCAGAACAACAGGAGGAGGACTGTTTGGTTTCTGCCTCACAACATAAACTTTATTTCCCAAATATGAGGCTTGCCCCTCCTTGGGCAATGCTAAATATCAACAAATTCTTAACTTTTCACACCCCTTTTCCAAACTCCAAGCTGACCACGCCCCATGTAACACAAACTTTCTTTTCAAACAATTCACAACATAAATGATTAGACTTCTACATCTTTCATGGTAGGGCCATATCAATTGTTTTGAAGTTGTTCTATGGATTGCTGAATTAAAATATAAGGCATATCCTAGCAGGGAAGGGAGGCTTGTCAATTGTGGTCATTTTTCATCAGTGATTTTGTTTAAACATAGATCCACAGATTATTAATTTATGGCTATCGTGGATGTTAGGAGATCACCCATTTTTATTCAAAAATTTTTATTCAAAAATCCTATCCCCATTTTTATTCAAAAAACTAAAGCTCACTAAGATCAAATGATTTTAAAATCCCTTGGCTGGGCAGAAAAAGGATTAGATCTCTGGTTTTCTCTTTAATTCATCCCATTCATTATACTGAATAACAGAACTGGTAACAGGTGACCACATGAAAGCAAAAAAAAAAAATTACTCGTGAATAGGTAATGTATCTGGTTTAAGTGTGCCTTTTTAGAAAAATTTTAAGCCACTCACAAGTCCCTAAATTCCATCCCTTAAAACATATGCTTCAGTTCTTTCCTGGATAACTAGAAAAACATTAAAAAATATGCCTGACAATTCTCGAGATCAGTGAACACCTAATGAACTGACCTCCACTGGTCCTGACTGAAGTCGTTAAAGATAAAAATTCAGTAAATCAGTCTCGTTTTGAGGCCTGTCGAAGGTGCCCCATGAGTCATGCATGTCAGTGTTGAACGGATTTTCAGTACAGGGCCTCTCAGGTGGGCGTCGCCAGTCAGACATTCGTCCCTAGGGTTTGGAAGCTGGAAAGTTGATCCCAGGAGCCAAGAAGCTTCCTTGAAATCTTAAAATTACAAGGCAGAAACATGTGGTTTTAGTTCAGGGACAGGGCTGGAACGAATTAGGAAATGGAGACCGAGAAGCCTGCGTGGGGGAGGGGGAAAAGGCGCAAGAAGAAAGGAAAATGCCTTTCTCTCCGGTGCCGCGCGGTCACGAGGCGTTCTCCCGACGTGGGCACTCGTCATTGGCCCAGCCCGAGCTGACGTGCCAGCATTCGCCGGGGCGCGAACAGCGGCAAGGGCGGTGCTGCATTGGAAGTTGGCGAGGCGCGCGCGCTCCCGCGTTCCGCCGAACCTCCGCCCCGCGCCCTCCTCCCGCCAACCCGCTGCTCCAGTTTCCCTTCTCTCCCACTTGGCCCCGCCCCTTCTCGCGCCGCCCCTCCCCCATCAGACCGGCGGCGCGCAGAAAGCGCGTCACGTGACGACTGGCCCCGCCTCTTCCTCTCGGTCCCATATTGAACTCGAGTTGGAAGAGGCGAGTCCGGTCTCAAAATGGAGGTAAAACCGCCGCCCGGTCGCCCCCAGCCCGACTCCGGCCGTCGCCGCCGCCGCCGGGGGGAGGAGGTATTAGGGGGAGAGCGGGGGGTTGACGGGTAGTGGCCGGCATGGGGGGGCCTGGCTCGATGGGAGCGGGGAGGCCGGGTGGACCGGGTTGGCCGTCCCGCGCTCTGCGTTGAGACGAGCGGTGGGAGGGGGAGGGGAGCCGGCCTGGGAGGCCTCCTCGGGGCCCTTCGCCTGCCTCGCCCTCACTCGGCCGCACCAGAGGAGGCCCTCGGAGGCGAGGCGTGGCTGGAGGGAACCTCGGGCGGGCGACCGGTCCGCCGGCTGCGCGGTCTCGGATTCGAGGCCGAGGGCGGCATGGCGGGCCTCAGCGGGAGCGGTTGGGAGGAGGCGGTGGGGGGAGGGGACGAGCCCGCACATCCGGGCGAGCGAGCAGGCGGGCGGCGGCCACATTGACATTGATCCGCTGCCGCGTTACGAAATGGCGCATTGGCCCGCAATGGCCGCCGCCTCGCTGAGCCGCTGGGAAGGAGCGCGGGATTGGAGGAGCAGGCAGGAGGCGGCCCGGCAGAAAATGCCGCAGATGGCTTCGAGATTCGCGGCGCAGTGCTTTCGCTGAAGTTCTGCCGGTGCCTTTCTAGGCTTTTACAGGTCCTCTTCGGCGACAAGAATTTAATTTTCTGGCCTGTTCTTCGCAGCACCAAATTGGAAATAGGAGATTTCTGAAAAGTTTGCTGCTTTAAAATTCTTACTAATCTGCTAATTTTGTTAGAGTACTAAGAGTGATAACTACTTAAGTCGCCATGTGGATGAAGTACTTTAAGGATTTGAGAGTAGATGTTAAGTAGGAATTTACACCTTTTGATCTCCGTTTTTCTCTTCTTTGAGTTGACTCTAGTTGTAGTTTTCTGAGTTTTTTAGAGGACTGCAAGTGCAGTTAAGTTTTTAAGTGTTAAGGTTGTTTTGATTTTGTTGTGGACTTAATGTGTTACCAATCAAACGTTTTCAAGACTTGGGAAAAAAAAAATCAATGAATTGGTGTATTAGGCTCTTAGTCATTTAACATTTTTTTCTAGCATGTGACAATCTCTTGACGCCTTGTCTCTGCTTCTAGAAAACATTAGAATGTGCTTGTAAGCCCCTTAAGGACTTTAAATGAAATCTTAATGCATGCATTAAATGGCATTTCGTGTTATTTATTGTCTTTTTAAAGTATAAAACAAATTTGGGCCACATTTTAATTTTTAAAAATTCTCAGTATGTTTTGTGCTCCATTTTATATACTTAATGTTAAGTCCAACTTGACAGTTTGTCAGACTAAAAATGTTTTTTTGAAATCATTTATTGATGTGATGCAAGTGATAAAGGTAGTTTTTGCACTATATAACAGGTTGCAGAAAGTTAGGTGGTAGGTTTTCTAAGGTTTTGGGAGATGCTTCTTTTAATATTGATTTACATGAAACTGGTGAATTTCTCTAAACTTACCACTTGCAACTTTGAAAATTGTCTTACACAGTTTTGTGGTTTAAAATTAAATGTTGCTCGTTGTACTAACTGAATACTTGAAATGGCATGGTTGGACACAGTTTTTCCAGTACTTGGAGTTTACAGAAAATGACTTCTCATTAACAACTTCTAAAATATCTAACTTTAGACAGTTGTAACTTAAAGTTAAGGAATTTTGGATTCCGTGTTTGTTGTCTTGATTTTAATTTAGTTGAAGTGATGCTGGTATTTGAAAGATTGGTTTCCTTGCTACCATTTTAGTCAGATTTTTTAACTGAGCACAATATTGCAGGTTTTTTTTTTTTTTTTTTACTATTTGTAGATTAAAGATTCGAACTTTAGAAAATTCACTTACTGCAAGAAATATTTAAAATATATTGACTTTTTCTCAGGGCCATGATCCAAAGGAACCAGAGCAATTGAGGAAGCTGTTTATTGGTGGTCTGAGCTTTGAAACTACAGATGATAGTTTAAGAGAACATTTTGAGAAATGGGGCACACTCACAGATTGTGTGGTAAGTCACTAGGGAAACAAAGGCTTAGGAAAGGGTGGAGGGGCCTATGAAGGTATATTTTCAGTGCTTTCAAATTTTTATTTTGTAGGTAATGAGAGACCCCCAAACAAAACGTTCCAGGGGCTTTGGTTTTGTGACTTACTCTTGTGTTGAAGAGGTGGATGCAGCAATGTGTGCTCGGCCACACAAGGTTGATGGGCGTGTAGTGGAACCAAAGAGAGCTGTTTCTAGAGAGGTATTTTAATAGCAACATATTTTGTAATATGTGAAGTTGGGAAAGTTTGGTTTTTTTTGACTCAACATTATTTTATTTGTAGGATTCTGTAAAGCCTGGTGCCCATCTTACGGTGAAGAAAATTTTTGTTGGTGGTATTAAAGAAGATACAGAAGAATATAATTTGAGAGATTACTTTGAAAAGTATGGCAAGATTGAAACCATAGAAGTTATGGAAGACAGGCAGAGTGGGAAAAAGAGAGGATTTGCTTTTGTAACTTTTGATGATCATGATACAGTTGACAAAATTGTTGGTAAGTGACAATTTATTGGAATTTGAGGAAACAAATGGTTTCTTTTGTGAACTAACTTTGCTAAATTGCTGTAACCCTGTGTTAATAGCCTATGAAATGTATAGTTCAATTTTCATAAAGCACCTACACCTGTGTAACCAGCATAAGAATCAAAAACTATTTACATCCCAGAATGCTCCCTCATCCCCAGTCAGCCACCTTGTCAGTGTTTTAATGAATTACGTAATGACACAGGATATCGTTTACATGTGCTTTGCCAAACATAAAATAACTTTTTTTGTTTGTTTGATTAAAAAATCAGTTCAGAAATACCACACTATTAATGGGCATAATTGTGAAGTGAAAAAGGCCCTTTCTAAACAAGAGATGCAGTCTGCTGGATCACAAAGAGGTAAGTAGGGTCATATATACATACTCAGTAAATGTGAGTGGTTTTTGTTAGGTTCTTAAAGATCTACTTTGCCTGTGTTAAAGGTCGTGGTGGTGGATCTGGCAACTTTATGGGTCGTGGAGGAAACTTTGGAGGTGGTGGAGGCAACTTTGGTCGTGGTGGAAACTTTGGTGGAAGAGGTAAGGATATACTTGCTAACATTAATTACCTATGTATCTAAAATTTAATAGTAAATTGAATATATAATTTAAATCATATCTTGCATTTTCTCAGGAGGCTATGGTGGTGGAGGTGGTGGCAGCAGAGGTAGTTATGGAGGAGGTGATGGTGGATATAATGGATTTGGAGGTGATGGTAAGTTTTTTTTGTCTTCTAATGTCTGATATTTTGATTTTCTCTGCCTTTAAACTACACTTACGGGACTGGGGCTGTAGCTCAGTGGTAGAGCACTTGCCTTGTATGCATGAGGCACTGGATTTGATCCTTAGCATCACATAAAAATAGAGATGTTGTGTCCATCTTCAACTAAAAAAAATATTTTAAAAAATGTATTTAAGGGCTGGGGATATAGCTCAATTGGTAGAGTGATTGCCTCGCAAGCACAAAGCCCTGGGTTCAATCCCCAGCACCACACACACACACACTTTTTTTTTAAATGTTACACTTCGCAATTTTAGTCATGACTTAAATGGATTGATTGTTAAAGTATACTTCTAGACCAGTGCCACAGAAAAACAAGTATTTTGCCCTTGGAGAGTAAACATCATCCTTTTCAGCCAGTATGAAGTATTGTACTTGACAGTTGAAGCAGAATTAAGTCTGAGGTGTGGTGGTTTTTTGTTGTTGTTGTTGTTGTCTTTAAGTGAAAAATTTTAAATGGTTTTACTTCTACTTTCAAGAAGTTATTAAGCATTCATCTTAATTCTTACTAGTCCAGATTGTTGCTGCAGTGTTATATTGAGTATTGCCATTAGTATTAGTTCATTGGCTTATATGCCAGTGACTTAACTGTAATATAAAACATGAATTCAGTATCTTCACCATTAATTATGATTATTTTGTATGGCCTTGTTTTATCTTTTTAGGTGGCAACTATGGCGGTGGTCCTGGTTATAGTAGTAGAGGAGGCTATGGTGGTGGTGGACCAGGATATGGAAACCAAGGTGGTGGATATGGTGGTGGAGGAGGAGGATATGATGGTTACAATGAAGGAGGAAATTTTGGTGGTGGTGAGTTTTATTTAAATATTAAATATTCAGTGTTGATTGCATAGTTCCTTTACAGATATTTGAAAAAGTGATAAAAGCATTTGATTATCTGTAATATTAGAAGGCAATCAAATGGTAAACAATTTCCTAAACTTTGCTATTAGTAAATCAGTAAAATATATTCCGTCCCATTTTTGCATAGTAAAATGTATGTATTTTACAATTTAAAATCAGTGGAATGTTTATTGCCAGAAATTGCTTAATTCTCTCAGGCACTTTTGAACTGGACAAATGGGATCTGCAAATTCAATACTCCCAGTTCAGGATGCCATTTGGGGTCTAGGTTAACAAAAATACTTTGAATCCTAATATGTTATAAATGCATAACGTACTATAAATTTGAGCCCTTACTCTGTGGTACCTTAGAACTTTGTTAGGAATGCACTGTTTTGGGGCTTATTAGTGAGAATGAGCTCTGATAGAAGGCATTTGTATTTTAAAAGTTACATACTTTGTCAGAATCACAGTGAGTTTTGAACAGTGACAGTTTTGATGGTGTTGGATGTATGAGTGAGCAAACGTATGGAATCTTAAAAAGATGTTCCTGTAATATCCTGACATGGCAGTCTGTTTAGAAACGTGCTCTGCTACCTATGTCTGAGGTTTGCTAGGGGACTCTAGTAGAGGTAGTCTGGTAACTAGAAAATCTTCGAAGATTTGGGTGTAAGTATTGCAGAGAATGCCACCATGATTGTCAAACTAAAGGGGGGACATGGTTATTGTATAGTAAGCCACAAATAAAAATCTTTTGTGATTTCAGGTAACTATGGTGGTGGTGGGAACTATAATGATTTTGGAAATTACAGTGGACAACAGCAATCAAATTATGGACCCATGAAGGGGGGCAGTTTTGGTGGAAGAAGCTCTGGCAGTCCCTATGGTGGTAAATATACTTTAAATCAAAATTCTTCAGAACCATTTTAATTTAAAATTCCACATATATTTGAAAACTCTACATGTGTATTTTCAGGTGGTTATGGATCTGGTGGTGGAAGTGGTGGATACGGTAGCAGAAGGTTTTAAAAACAGCAGAAAAGGGTAGGTATCTTTAAGTTTTTATCATGATGATAAAGAATATGTGGAACTGTTCACTGAGTGTAATAATTTTTTTATCCTGTATTATTCAACAGGCTACAGTTCTTAGCAGGAGAGAGAGCGAGGAGTTGTCAGGAAAGCTGCAGGTTACTTTGAGACAGTCGTCCCAAATGCATTAGAGGAACTGTAAAAATCTGCCACAGAAGGAACGATGATCCATAGTCAGAAAAGTTACTGCAGCTTAAACAGGAAACCCTTCTTGTTCAGGACTGTCATAGCCACAGTTTGCAAAAAGTGCAGCTATTGATTAATGCAATGTAGTGTCAATTAGATGTACATTCCTGAGGTCTTTTATCTGTTGTAGCTTTGTCTTTTTCTTTTTCTTTTCATTACATCAGGTATATTGCCCTGTAAATTGTGGTAGTGGTACCAGGAATAAAAAATTAAGGAATTTTTAACTTTTCAATATTTGTGTAGTTCAGTTTTTCTACATTTTAGTACAGAAACTTTAACAAAATGCAGTTTCGAAGGTGTTTCCTTGTGAGTTAACAGAAAAGAAGATCATTGTTAATTACTATTTTGTATGAATTTTGCTAAAGTTAACTGTAAAGAAACACCTGCTGACTTGCAGTTTAAGGGGAATCTATTCTCCCCATTTCCAAACCATGATATGAATGGGCGCTGACATGTGGAGAGAATAGATAATTTGTATGTTTGAAATGTGTGTTTTAGATAAATAGGATTGGGTATTTAAATTAGCATATTTGTGAATTTAATAGCACTAAGATTACCTTCAAATGAAAAATCTCAAAATTCCTATTTGGTTTTTGTGCATTTTCTTTCACAATGTAATCATGATTTTAGTGTGTTAGATTTGCTGAGTCCTAGCTGTGTCTGGAACATCTTCGTTCTACATTTACCTTGGTCACATTTAAACTGCTGCCATAGTTTTGGGGTGTAAAGAATGTCTGCTGCCCTCTATTTAAATTCTGAAAAGGGGTAGTGGATGTTTTCCCCCCTCAGCTTAAAAACCATTGTTAACTTTTTAAGACAACAGGTCCACTAAGCCTGCTACATTGGAGCAAATTAGTGGGTACCTGCTTTTGTTTTGTTTTCTTTTTAAAGCATATGAGGCCCATACATCTTGACTTATTTTCCTTGGTTTAATTTTTTCCCCCGATAAAGCTTTCATAGCAAGAAAATAAAAATCATGCTATTGAACCCTTAACTGGCTGGCATGCTTTCCTGATTTTACCCTATACATTTTGCTGAATAAACCCAAGGATAGTTTTAGGTATAATTGTCCAAATAATTTAATGCAGCAGAAATGTAGCACAGTTGCTTAGTACAAGCTTCTCACTTCCCAAAGACCTGGATTCCAAATTTGGATAGCCTGAGTTCACAAAGAACACGTTGTTACTCCTTATGTATATTTAAACCTAAATTATGTTGGTGTGAGTTATCAATTTGTTTTGAAGACCATGGTTGAGAAGTTTAACAGATAACAAGGTCATATATACAAAAACCAATGTTTACTGTTTTGCGCCAGCTAGTGCTTAAAATCATTCAAGCCCTAAGTATGTGCCCTGCTGTTATACTTTCTTTGGTAGTTGAACATTGAATTCAAGACTTTTATTTGGTTTTTAAAAGTACTAAGCAAAACAAGCAATAAAAAGGGGAATGGGGCGTGCTAGTGTTTGAATATGCTCTCTTGTTGCTCTAATTCTGTGCCTCTGTGCATTATTAATATTTGGATGCATGCAATGCCAGCATGGAAATCGGTCTTCACAGATACTGCAGTTTTCCAGAAAACACTCACAAACCAATAAATGTAACAGACAACATTCCATTTGTTAATGGGCATATGTGAATAAGCAGTGTAGAAAATAGGCTAATATTAGAAAATGGTTAAGTCCTTAATAACTTCAAGTGTGGTTATATAAATGGACACTGTCAATGTTCATAACTTAAACCTTGGGTACCTGGTCAAACTATGCTTGGGAAACATTTTATTAAATTGAGCTAAATTGTCTCAAGTTTTTTTATTCACATAATAAAGGTTGAAGGAATGGGGGAGATTAACATTTCCTGTTTTTATGTTTGTGAAATTGTTTGACACAACCTTGACAGTATCCTTTAATGGCATATGAGGTTAATTGTACTGTTAACGAACTTTGTATGTTCTGGAATAGTTTAATAGCGAATACATTTTCAGTAAGTTAATGTTTGCAACCTATAAGCAGGTGAAATCTGTGTATGTGACCTGTTTATAAGTTGTATTAGCTTAGTTTTTGTGAACAGTGTGGAAAAGTAAGCCATGAGGAGAGCGATTTAACCAGCTTTAAAGGACCTAAGATGTGCTTTTTAAGCACAATGTGGATCAAAGGAAACTGACTAAGACAGGACTTCAGCAGCCTTTTGAGTATGGACAAGTCAGCATAAATAAAGAATGACAAGGCAGCAGCAAGAGCTTCAACTACTGAGAAGTGAAGGCATAAGATACTATGATGATAGTAAGCAACTTTTCAAAAGCTAGTTAAATCTGCTTATTACAACTGAAATATCGAAGAAAGTCTAGCAGGAAGGAGCTCTTCGCCTTTTGGAACATCAATGAGAGATAGTTGCCACAGTCACTAGGTCTAGCATTTAGACCTGCAAGGAAGGGCAATAAGGATTAGGTAAGGCTTGAATTTGAATTTTTTCACTAATTAAAGAGTAATTTTTTGTAAAGCAAGGTAAGAGTAATCTTTTTGATTTGCAGGTTGAATGAGAACCCTTCTTGCCTAAATGAGGAATGTCTTTCCTACCATCTTAAATACGAAGGTTTCTGGCTGGGTAAGGTTTGTAGCTCACAGTAAAATTTGATGACACCATTTATTTCCCTACAAATCTATTACATATTTTAAAACTTCATCCCCTTTCTAATAGGTACATTGGCAAAATTATCAAGTGGAAAACTTATCTTGGTACCATGTTCAACATGTGTTAAACCTTAGACAGTTTTTTAAATTCTCCTGAAATGGCCACAGTGTTCATCTTGATAAAGATGTGTCAAGATGTATACAGTCATTAATATCTTTAGGGTCAAGTCAGGTTTTGGTAAAGGAAAAAAAACTTGTGAAAACGTTTTTGTAATAAACATGACTAATAACATGCGTTAAGCTGACAATCCTCATGCCAGGAAAAATACCTTCAAATGAATTTTCACCATTACCAGGTGGTACAGATAAAAAGTTTTCTTCTTTCAGGTGGCCTCATAAGTTCTCTTGCATATAAATTCAGGGAATTATTTGAACAAATAGAATAAACTTTGGTTTTGTTTATTTTGGTTACTCTTATCCAGAAGCAGTGAAGGCTAAATTAATGAAAGGACATCTTTTCCCAAAGAATTATTTGGTTACTATTTAGATCAGTTGCTGATTGTACACAAGGGCTATTTTTGCTGCCCCAATAGGGCTTGTTAAAAACAGGTTTAATTTAATTTACTTTTTAATAGAATAACAATTTCAGGGGACAGATGCTTCAAAACACTAGTTTCTAAGATGTAAGTCAATTTCCTTCCATGAATAGGAGTATTGAGTTTGCCATAGGGTTTAAGAAAAAAAGGTTGGGTCACCCATTGTAGAATTGAGTTAAAGGTAACAGCCTTTTAATAAAATACCTTCACAACATGGTTTAGTGGAGCAAATTTGATAAGATCGAAAACATTTTAAAGCATTGTTCTTTCCAGTTCATTTATGAAATAAAAGGATTTTTTAAAAATGTAGTTCCATTGTCATTTCTGAAAATTACACATTCTCTCTCTCCTCTCTCTTTTTTTTTTTTTTTTTTTTTTTTTTTTTTTTTGTGGTGCTGGGGTTGGAACCCTGGGCCTTTTCCTGCATGCTAGGCAAGAGCTTTACCACTGAGCTACACCCCAGCCTCTCAATACTGTCTTCAACTTGTAGCATCATAAACAAAGTAAGGAAAATTGTTAACTAAATGAGAAATGGTGAGGCAAACTTCAAACTGATTTATTAAACATGCAGGTTATTCCTTTCTCTAAAAGCAGATGAACACTTTTCTACGGGAAAGGATATTTGGTAAAGCCCATGTGCTAGGGGATTAAGTAGAAATAAATTTGGTTTTTAAGAGTTCTGGTAAAAGTCACAATTAGGAATATTTCTAATTATTGACTATCTCTTACAGTTCCAGTAACTGATGTCACAAAGTAGTGAATAAGCATGCTAATGTGCAGGGGTAATTGATAGTTTATCAAAATATTCACAATTACTTTTGAAGCTTCAATGTTTTCTGATTTTAAGACTTCAGAGGTGGTTCTGTAATGGATTCAACTGTTAATTTGTAGTATAATGAAATGTTTACAGAAAGAAATTTTCATTAAAATATTTTAGAAATGTGTGTGTTTTTGTCACTTCATGATGTTCATGTTAACATGCTATAGGTGAATGTTACAATTTTAGTAATAAACAGTAAACATGGAATGAACCTTTTATATAAAGTTGTTTTTAAAGATGTGGATGTTATTAAATGGAATACAACTGGAAAGTAGGTGTACAAGAAAAAGTATTTTTTAAAAAGTTAAATGTATTGCCACCATACTTGTTGCTTAAAAGGACACTTAGACCTTAGGTCTTTGAGAAAAGAATCCATGAGAAACTTCGGTGATTGTAGGAATTTGAACTTTAAGGGAGAAGAAATGATTGATTAAGCAAGTGAATTAATGGACAAGTTCGGTGGAGGGGTGTGTGTGCAGCCAGAAATACTCC
The DNA here is from genome assembly GCF_902686455.1 of Sciurus vulgaris. Classification (NCBI taxonomy): domain Eukaryota; kingdom Metazoa; phylum Chordata; class Mammalia; order Rodentia; family Sciuridae; genus Sciurus; species Sciurus vulgaris. The sequence goes on from NC_136463.1 coordinate 130,759,033, forward strand.
CAGATGTTAGAAGTGTTTCTTGAAGTTGATGGGTTGAATGTTTTCTGGTGAGGGCAAGTTGGGGAAAGAGCCTTCCTTGAAAGTAGTCTTGAACTACACCTGCTACAGTTAACCCAAGTTAAAGTGAAATGAATGTGGTATGTCTGGCTTGATAGTGGGATAATTATTTTAAGTGGCATTGCATATTTGAATTTCTAGCTTTAACAGCTATTGATATTTTCTCAGTATATTTTAAGTAAAGTACCTTGTAAGTTTGAAGCCAGATGGGAACTTTTAAGTAACAGAATTAAAAACATTTTGCTTGTATTCAGAGTGGTTTCCTAGCATGTGCAATAGTTTTAATATTCTCTGCAGTTAAATAAGGAATTGTGTAACCTTATTTTAATACTTGAGTTCCTAAATAGGGACAGAGTGGACTTTATTTTTCAATATTTCTCAATAAGAATAAATTCTTATGAAATGCAAAACATTTTAAAAAATATAAAAATTAGGATCTTCCACATGCTATTGCTGTTAAATTTTCTGAAGACTAGTGTTTTGCAAAAAATGATTTTAACTTTGGATTGAATGTATAATGTCAAGATGACGTAATAAAACGTCATTCCCATTTATCACATTTTCGAAAACCTTAATACCAGGTAACGAACAGCAAGGGTGCATTGAGCTGCATGTTCATGTCTGTTTAAATGGCACAGTTCTGAAAACTTTCGAGGAATTTGCCCTGTACTAAAGTTTTAGAATTGGTAAAGAAATAATTCATGTGGATTCAGTTATACTAGGGTGTCTTCGACATCTACATTTTAAAAGGAAATGGTTAAATTACATCCCTGTGTATAGCCATTACACTTATTTTAATGGTTAAAGGGCGTGTAATCACAATTTTCTCAAATTTTAACTGGCTACCTGAAGGTTACAGGACAGGTAATTTTATAATTTTGGTTTATTCCAATTTTTAATACATTGTATTACCTGTTATGTCAACAATGTGCAAGCTTACATCTTCAAATGAAAATGTTGGAGGAACTTCCTATTTGAACTTAGGGTTAGTGGTTATTTAGTTGGTATTGAAAGCATGGTTTTTTGTCTTGATTTTTATCAAGTTTAGGCATTTATTTTTCAATGTGAAAAGAAGATGATATCCCTCCTCAAATACCATGAGAAGTGCAAATGATCATACAGAGCTTGAAACTAGTGCCTATTGTATGTAAAGATTGTAGTTTAGGCAATTTTTTAAAAATGTTTTCTGTCCAGGTGTGGTACACACCTATAGTCCTATCCACTTTGGAGGCTGAGACAGGAGCATGAGCTCAAGACCAGCCTCGGCCACTTTGGCCAGACCCTGTCTCAAACTACACATCACACACACGCACCCCTATCCTGAGCAATGCCTGAAGTTTTCATGGTTGACCAGGTGAGTTATGCCAGAGACGTTTTTTCTTCACATGGAATTGAAAATGTATGGTTCTCTTCCCCCACCAGCCCAGTTCTACAGTAGTACGAAAATAACATCAACTTGAAAGACATCCTTATGTGTATCTTAAAATAGAATTCTATGTTCTAAGACCTAATCACGGAAATAATGGGCATGGGAGGTAAATTTGAAACACCCGCCTACCAACACATCAAAACAAAAGCTTCAGAATTCACAGGGTGAAAAGGACTTTTACATAAAGTGTTATGCAATTAGGATATTTAGTAACATGTTTGGCATTAATGCCTCAAAAGATACACAGAATGGAAGTCTGGAACACTTCATAGCTTAACTTTAAAGGGCCAAAATTTTATCTTGAGAAACTGGTATGAAGCTACTGGATAACTAGGATTGTTCTATTTGAAATTTTAAACGAGTTTACGTAATACAATTGATAATTTTGGGTACTGTAAGGTTCAGTTATGTTGTATGAGTTGGGAAAGTACTTGAAATTCAGCTGATGCAGCTAAATAGGTGAAGCAGCGTGTCCCACTGTTCTTCTTCACTAAGTACCAACTACAGGTGCTCCAGATGAAGCTGCTGCTAAAATTGTCCCATGAATCCCCACTAATTTAGTGTGTAAGAATAATGATTTACCCAATCGGGTATTCTACTCTGAGGTTGGACAAGTCTCCAGGAGTTAAATCAGTTGTCATTGCTACTACCACCAGAGGAATTCCTTGACAGCACAATATTTAGAATACAGCAATTGAATCCCAGATCTGTTGTCCTTGAAGTATTTTTCAACCCTGTTCCTATTCTGAGTCAATTCTCATGAGCCAGTTCCAGTTTTACTTGTAATGAAAGATATCCGAATACAAAGTTAAAAATTGACAAAACACCAGCTATAGTGTGCTTAATGTGAGCTAGAACTTTACAGATAAGAGCCCAAGTGCTGAAGAAAGTTGGCTGGAGGTTGTTAAAATTGATAGCAACTCAGATTATATGGTTCCAGAGCTGGTGGAACATGCATTCTCCTGGTTGATTAATGGAACTCTAAGTGAGTAATTTGTATTTAGTGCTTGCTTTTAATGGAACTCTGAGTAATTTGTATTTAGTGCTTGCTTTAAAAGTTTCCTGACTCAAAAATACATAGAGTTGCTTAGATTAACTGAAGGGAAGCTATGAATGGTTGAAAAATGCATTTTCAAAAGGACTATGGCAGGGCCTCCTGTCTAATAGATATCCAAGGTGTCCAAGTGGGAGCCAGTTCCCACTTACCTGTGTTCTAGTTTACTCCATTCCTGGGCAATATCATTCATAATAAAGTCCTTTACTTAACTAGGCTGAAGTTCTGAGGGGCTTACAAGGCTTGTGTCCCACGCCTCATCCTCTTCAAAAGTCCTTGGCTTTATAGACTGTTCCATCTGGACTCTGTCAAACTACTGACTATCCCACACCTTCAAATGTTGCAACCTCAACATGGTTTGATAGCTCAAACCCTGTTATAGGTTGCAGAAAGAATACCTTCCCCAGTCCTTCCTTTTTTGAGAGGATCTTTGCCAGCCTGACAGTGAATTTGTGATTCTCCTGTCTCAGTCTCTCACTATTAAGCCAGTGATCCTTTATTTTCTAACGAAGTACATTTGCTGACTTCCCTTTGCTAGATTGCAAATTCTAGGTGCCTATTGCATAGTGCGCACACCCCTATTGCCATGAAGATGAAAATGAATTTGTAATGTTTTCCTTGTTTGAGATGCTGTTGAAGAGTATCTTGATATTTTTTTCTTTATAACTCTAATACCACATACTTATTATAAAACACTTTTTAAAGTTAAAAAAGATTCAAAGTATAGAACATCCAAATACATCAAACAGATGATTGTCTTATGGAAAACACTGTGAATAAACTCAAATGAATCTGAAGAAATAATTTAATAGTCAATATTCCTTTATTAGTACCAGCTCTTAAGTTGTTTTTTTTTTTTTTGCCAGAGCTAAACAATTGAATATAAAAAATGCAAGTTTTTTTTTTTGTTCATACAGTATTTATAAAAAAGAAAAGTACATAGTGGTTAGTTTTGCAACAATTTGCTTTTAGCCAGATGTCATATCAATAAATCTATGAATGTAACAAATAAGAACAGTATAAATAAGAAAGTTTGTAGTATTTACACTTAGAATCTACCCCAAATGGGTCCTAAGAAATTATAGTTAAAAGTGAACCACTGATTCAATGTACGGATATTTATTAATGCTTTTTTTTTAAAGTTTCATATTTTCTATACTAGCTTTGGCTATAATTTGCATAGAATTACTTATAAAGTATATTTCTGCATGTTCACATCACAGTAGGAGCTTTTAGTATAAACAGTACAAAAAAAAAAAAAAAAAAAAAAAAAGAGCTCAGAAAAGGTCAGATTCTCCCAAACCTAGATTTTGTTAACATCTGGCTTCCTACTTTTGGGAACAAGGGAATACATTGCCATCTCTTGTTGTTGCAGGGAGTATTCACTAGGAGAATAAGGTTTCCCATCTTCGTCCGTAGCATGCTGAAAACTTCAAGATACAAGGTGCTTAGTTGTTTTTTTCAGTAGATGGAGGGCTTTTGTCATTGTTCCTCCTTTTTCTTTAAGTAATTTTTCTTTTCATCTTTTAAATGACCTAAATCTTGCTCCGTTCTACTATATTTTCCGCTTTTCTTTTTCTGCAATTTGAGCAGCCACTTTTATTTTAACCCCTCCTACGTATATCTCGAATTAATGCAAGTTGAGCTTCATTGAACTGCTCTTTGGACATCATTTCATTGAAATCGTCAACAGGGAGGTTAATGATTTTTTCTACAGGGAATGGGATATGGAGAGCTTTTGCCCTAAGCTCATCTCTGGTGAGATGAGCCTCTAAGCGACTTGAATGTTTGTCTTTTGTAAATGGGATTTTTCGATGACCAGGACTTAGAGGCATTTCTTCTTTGGTGTATTTTCACTGTGGGCAATCATGCACAGGTGTGCTGTGCACTCGAGATGGTGACAGAGGTTGCACTGTATCCCCAGAAAGAACGTGTTGGCTGTGTTTTGGGACCATTCTGTTTGACACTTCCAGGGGCACTATCTAACTCTTCCATTTCAGAATCACTGAAGCCAGGTGGTGGGTCTCCATAGATGGAAGATTCCACTGAGTGTTCTGGTGATGGCCATGCTAGGACTTGTGTTCAGTGAAATACCGGAGTCAGAATCATTGAATTCTGTGCTTTCAGCAGGATGATTTTGGTTGAAAGCTTTACAAAGTGACAGGTCAGAACCATCAATGGGCCCATACAGAAGTTCAGAGAGTGACTGACTGACAGTAGCAGAGGAAGGCATGCTGTTGCTGATACTGGGTTCTGCTATGAAAGCAGAATAAAATTCATCACCAAAATCTGTGTTTAATGTGGCATTTGAATTTAATGAATTCACTGTCAGCTGGTTGGGATCTTCTGTAGAGAGGATGCTGCTGAAGGAATCCTCAAAAGCATTAAGAAAATGTGGACTGCAGTTCCCTACTTCTTTTTCCAGTGAAGGGATGGATGGGTAGAAATAATTGTTGTCAGTTTCTGTCAGTTTGGCTTCTGGGCTTGGAACGGTGGTAGTCTCAACCAGCTTATCATTTTCAATATTAAGACACTGCATGGAAAAGAAGTTTATACTATATGAACCAAGATTAAATTTTTTTCCAGTTTTGATCCCAGGGCCTTGTACATGTTATGTAAGCACTCTACCACTGAGCTACATTCTAGCCCCTTTTTAAATTCTATTTTGAGACTGGGTCTCACCTAGTTGACCAGGCTGGCCTCAAACTTGTGGATCCCCCCAGACTCAGCCTCCTGAAATCATTGGGATTATAAGCTTGCAAGCAACATGCCCAGCAAGGTTAACATTCTTAATAAGTGATAAGCCATACCTTCTGTTAAGTTTAGGTAAACACACTTATCACCCCTATTCACTACAAGGCATTCTCTTCTGTAATTCAGAGATTATCTCCACTTTCAATGAGATATATCTTAGGTGTATATATACAATACACCTAAGCATATGTATTATTTCAAGGGTTATAGATTAGACTTTAGGTAGGGCCCATTAACTAACCATGCATGTTAAGTGAATCTGGGAAGTTCTATGACTAACTGAAAAGCATCTTCAAATCCTCTTATGAATAGGTGGCATGTAAGTAATAAACAATCCAATGATTTTTTAAGTTTTTAGTTTGTAGATGGACACACCAACTTTATTTAGTTATGTTTTTATGTGGCGCTGAGGGTTGAACCCAGTGCCTCATACATGCTAGGCAAACACTCTACCACTGAGCCACAAACGCCAGCCCCAGGATGACTAATTTAAAAGGTACTGAATATGAAATAGCATCTTCAGTACTGCATTATTCTTAGTTACCTGTAATTCTGGAATGGAAAACAGCTCCTGCCAAACTTGCTCAAAGTCCTGCTGCATATTGTTTAAATCAGCCATGGCTCCCTCAAGAGAAGTTTCAGGTGACTGAGCCTGAGTAGGAGCAGTGAAGACTGGGCTCTCAATGTGGCTGGGAATATCAGGAACAAGTGACTGAAATGTAGCCGAAGAAACCTAAAATTGACAAAGCATTTATTTATCTACATGAGTATACCACCAACAGTGGATAAAGTAAGCTCCAAGGCACGGTCATTCTTAAAAGTAGAATCAGCTGCAGTTACTACTTCTCTATTTACCAACTTCTGACCCCAATTTCTCTATATAACAACTTTTTCTCCATAACTGACATCCTAATTTACAATTTAATGGCTTGTTTTAACCTATCCCATGCATTTAAAGGTAAACTTCAAAATGGGTAAGAAAAATCTTAGGACTTCATTTGTATTATCTATACAGTGCCTCAAACACAAAAGATAAAAATTATTAATTGAACCAATGTTGGTTTATTAGCTTGTCCCTTACTTAGAAAAAATTTTTAGTATCACAAATAAGTTGTTGCCATGATTATGTTATTCCAAAGGTTTTGGGTTTACATCATAAGGGCTTTTTTCCTTTTCCTGTTTTTTTTTTTTTTTTTTTTTTTTTTTAATTTTTTTAGTTGTTTATTGATGGACCTTTATTTTTATGCAGTGCTAAGAATCAAAGCCAGTGCCTTACACATGCTAGGCAAGTGATTTACCACTGAGTCACAACCCCAGACCCATCATAAACTTTTTTTTATTTATTTGTCTATATTGTAAGATATCTGTGAAAAAGTACCTTGACAAGGCATTTTCTTGATAAAAAATTTTCCTTTTAAAATTTATTCTTTCTTTTAAATGAAGACACACTGAAAGGACTTATAAAGGATATGTTCAATGTACTTATGGAGTTTTGTTCTTAACCAATGTGTTATACCTCATTGTCATCTACAAATGGGAATGTCTCTTCTGCCAAAAGCTGCATGCAGTCATCGAAGTACAAAGCATCTGGTTGGGAATGTGGGCAACCTGGATTAAAAGGGAAAGGCATAAAGGAAGAAAAAAATTGTTAAACGTTCCATTGCCAAGCTAAATATTCATGATTAATGTTCATAAAATGTTCTTAATCTAGTTAATTGCTTATTTCAAAAATCAGTTTGATACACAGACTCAAACCAGACTATATATATGGACTCAAATCTTAGCTCCCTCAATTTGTTTTCTGTTTATTGTTTTGGGTAGTGGTGGTGGAGACTAAACCCAGGGCCTCACAAATGCTAAACAAGCACTGAGTATACCCTCAGCCTTCCCCTAATTTCTTAAGTTTTCTGGGCAAATTATTTAACCTTCTTGAGCTTCAGATAAAATGTGAATGGTGCCTCACTTATATAGTTCAGTTAATAAATGTAATTAGAGCAGTGTTTGCCTCAATACCATAAGCAATACCTATTACTAGTTTTAGTACTACTTCTATTGTTATTTGATCCTAGGAGGGATGTTTATGTACAAAGCTCTTTCATGTGATTTATGCCCTGCTAATCTTACAATTAACTCTTGAAGGTAAACAGGTTAGGTACTGAACTTACTAAGAGGCTGAAGTCTGGAAGTTAACTTGATATGGTCACAAAGATAGGAAAAGGCAGAGCTGGAACTCAAATCCAAATATTTTAATCTTTGGTCAATATTCTCTTAAACCCTGCCATATACTTTTCCCCATACTGAGTACTCTACCTGGGAGTAGTTGGCAGATCCACTGGTTTCTGACTGGGTGTGCTGGGCTGGCTGAATTGGGAGAAATTCACCTGTCTCTTCATCTAGTTGTAATTGAGCAAAAAAGGCCTTCTCTTGTTCCTTTTGGAGTTGTTCTTGTCTTTCCTTTTCAAGTTTTTTCTGTTTTTCCAGCTCATACTCCTTCTGTCGCTGACTGAAGTCAAATACTTCTCGACTTACCCCAAGATCTATATCTTGCCTCCAAAGGATGTCAATCAAATCCATGTCCTATGTTTAAAGCAGAAAAGGAGAGTTCATGGTTAAGATAGTCCACATAAGTTAATTCACAGTATGCCATGGTTGATGGTAGGGAGATTACAAAATATGTTCCAGGAAAGCAGTTAATTCAATTCAGTGAATGTATTCACTAAAAACAACCAACCTATGACAGCTTGAATTACTGATAAGGTAGTAGAGATCACTAAAGGGGGCAAGGTTACAAATGTTGTTGTGAATTAAAAGAAACCCTCCATGATTTTAGTGGTATAGAAATTAAGAGCACTACAAATCACAGGATTATAAGAAATGGGGTTTGAACAAACAAGACTGAATGCATGGGAGTTTTCTTTAAATTTGCAAGGCAAATATCAAGTTTATAAAGGGAAAGACTGAAAAATTGTCAATCTAGCAGGTGAGAAATATCACCATTTTGGTCTTTGCTGCACTGTGTTATTTTCTCTTCTCATGTCCTGCTACTTTTGTTTTTGTGGTTCACCTGATACATAATTTCCTTTGACTTATGCTTTAGTTCCAAAGGATGAAAAAACTGGTAAAGAGAAAGGCTGCTTTTTGCCTACTGCCAAGTTGGGAAAGGGGTATTGAATGCCTGCTAGGCTCCTTCCTGGGAAATTGTAAATGCCGTATGGGTATCTCTCTGTCTGTCTGTTTCTCCCTCTTCTCTTACTAAGGAGTGAACCCTGGGCCTTGCACATGCTAATAAGCATATGTTCTACCACTCAGCCCCTAACTTTTTAAGAAACAAAACAAAAAATACTGCTCTACAAGAAAGACTGATGGTACCGTTTTTCCCCCACATTTTTGTTATTGGTGTATTAGGTGTACACACTGATGGGATTTGTTACATATGCATACATGCACATAAAAGGTACTAAGTTTTAAGATATGGGAACAGTCTTAACAAAGGGGCTGGTTATTTTGAATTAGTAACAGACACATGTTTTCCTGACCAAAAATGTGTCAAAAGCAGTTTTTCTGATTTGTAACTTGAGTTTTAGGGAATGTCCAAACAGAAAATTTACATCAGTTTCATTTAATGAATTACCTGTATCAAAATGAAATTGAGAATGGAAAAGTGAAGCCCTGGGCAATAGGAGTTGGGGCCAGCCATGTCAGCTTGCCTGCCCAGTAGAGGTCTACAATGCTACTCTGCTCAACCTCACAAGGACAAAAATAACATGGCTGCTCCCTCAGTGAACACTTAGACTATTTTTACCCAACACAGCAGGATCAGGCCACCTGGCCTAGAGGCAGCACAGTGGCAATCGCCCTAAGAGTTGATTTACCTTTTATTTCTTTCCCCCACTTTCCCCTTCCACCAGTTACCTATGAGTTTCATATGGTTTTAGTTATAATTCAGTATTATTCTATCCTACCCTAAATGTAAAATATACAAATGTTGTTATGCACATTGACAGCAATGGGCTCTACTACTTGCTGTAGGTGAGACTAAACTCCAGGTCAAGAGTTACTAATGAAGCTGAGGACCTATCTAATGAGAACCTGGAATAACATTAGGACTATCTAAACAGAATGAATGATTTAACTTTTCCCCAAACTGGGGATAGTATCTTTGAAGCAATGAAGCTGCTTGCTCTTTCCTCAGGGTAGGTCTGAAACTGACTAGTAAACATGTGCAACATGTAAATAAAAAGGATGGAAGCACCTTAATATGAAGCAAGTCAGAAGATGTTATGTTGGTGAATGGTGGTAGTGGTTTTGTTGTTACTGTTGGTGGCTGTGGTGTTGCGAGCGGTGGGGACCCCATGTACATTTACATATAACTTTTCACAACCAATTCTGCCACTCAATTCCTGCTATGACTTCCTTTCAGTGCAACTCCAAATCTATTCAGTATGTTTTAATTTCCCATAACAAGTTCAGAAAAGGACACCTTGATGGATCCTTATTGGCAAACAGGAAAAATACAACAGGAAGCATCATTTGGATCAGCTCTAGAGCATCCTGTTGCAGCAGTGATCTGAAACCATGGTAGATCCTGGGAGGATGAGCAGCTCTTTCAGTCCTAGCTTTCCAACTCCACCAGGAAGGCAACCAAAAGGTGTTGGAAGGGACAACATATGTTCTTTAGGCTAGAGATCATAATGCCATCCACACAGGTTTCATGAAAGTGTTCAAAGAGATTTTCCTCTGTATTTTTAACTGTATTTATGCTATGAGAGATCTCTAGAAGAAGAAAACATTTTTAAAGCTTAATTTTAAGCATACTTTGGATTCCTAAAACAGATGTTCTAACCAAATTTAGAATGCAGCAACAATGGTTTTCTCCTCACACCCTTAATGTCATGCTGTTACTCGAATTTTCACAAAAGTTTCAGAAGGAAAATGCTTGCAGATTTGCTACTGCATGAAACATTCAAAGCTTTATGTTGAATATGAACAGAAGTCTGTTAACCCAAGATGTTACTAGGGAGGCCCACAGGCTCAGTGCTATGTTCTGTGCTGACCAAACAGGCAGTAAGCATTTCCTGTGAGAAGCCGTGTGACCAGGCACATGACTGACTGTACAAACGACCCATGTCTGCAAAGCTTGCACATCATCTAAGAGGAAATAATAGTAGGGGTGGAGCCCATAACAAATGAGGACGTGACACCAGAGGTCAGGGAAGGGAAGTGCCTGAGGAAGAACTAAAAATGCTCCTCTGCACAGAAACACAGGACCAAAGAAGTACAAGTGTCTGGCCTTCTACAAGGCCTGGAGGAGAGCCACGGTGTACAATGTTAGATAAGTGGAGCTGGGGAAGAGAGGAAAGCAGGGTATGGTTTGTATAGCGTTTCGACAGGTTATTTCCTTAAAACCAATGAAAAGGCTTCTCAAGGGCCATACAAGTGCTAGCTATGAGCCTTCATGTGGCATCTGGAACAAATCCTGTCTGCCACTAAGAGTCTGAATTTTTTTTGTTCTTTTGTGAATCTTGAGTGTGTTACAAATTATGTTGCAAGCACAGCTTACAAAAAAGAAGACAATAAGAAACAATTGTTGGACAATTTATGTTAAATCACCATCTGGCCTAATGGAAATATTCATTTCTAAAATGTATACATCATCATTTGCCATCTGGGTAATCTTACAGGTTTTATAGGAAATCTGAAGTTGGACAATTAACTCATAACACTTTAAAACAAACATCTTTGTAGTAGGATAAACAAACAAGAAAGGCCTTGAATACAGAATCCACACTCAAAGTTTTTTGTTAGTATTTTGAACAAATCATTTACCATGCTCGGATCATTCAAAATATCAGAAAAGATAAAGCACAGGTTAATATGATTGCCATTCATTTGCAGGCAAATGGATGAAATTGGAGAATATCATGCTAAGTGAGATAAGCCAATCTCAAAAAGCCAAAGGACGAATGATATCGCTAATAAGTGGAGGATGACACATAATGGGGGGGAGGGAAGGGTTTAGTGTTAGGGTTAGAGTTAGGGTTAGGGAGGGGGGCAAGTATGGAGGAAGGAAGTACTGTATAGAGGGAAAAGAGGGGTGGGAAGGGGGGGGGGAAGGGAAAAAATAACAGAATGAATCAAACAACATTACTCTATGTAAATTTATGATTACACAAATGGTATGCCTTTACGCCATGTACAAACAGAGAAACAACATGTATCCTATTTGTTTACAATAAAAAAAGCTCAAAAATTAAAAATAAATAAAATAAAATATCAAAAAAATATGATTGCCATTCTTAAATAAAAGTGTTCAATAAACAAACTCTGGAATGGTATTTGAAAATTAAAACGGTATGTTTCACACATGTGTAAATGAAGCTCACACCCCATTTCCTTTGGAGAATTGACTGAAAGTGGTGGGATCTTTTCTTCTAAAAACAAATACATGTGACCTGTAATCCCCGCCACTCAGGAGGCTGAGGCAGGAGGATTCCAAGCTGAGACCAGCCTCAGCAACTTAGTATGACCCTGTCTCAAAATAAAAAATTAAAAGGGCTGTTGATGTGGCTCAGTGGTTAAGCACCACTATGTTCAATCCCTGGTACTGAAAAACAAGACAAAAAAATGAATTTCACCAATAAACTGCTAAAAAACTTGTACATAAATATTTATGTCCCAATTTACTTCTCTAGGGCTTCTGTCCTTCATGGCATTACAAGAAGATACACAGTGCAATGCTAATTATCTTCTCAATGAGAATTCTAGAAAAAGCAAATGGCAGGTCATTGTAGTTTGTCTACATTGAAGTACTTTGGGTTTTTAAAGGACTGATTTGCTAATTCTTGTGTTGCTACAATAATTGTAGATAATTAAAATTATCAAATGATTAGAAATACAGGTTAAGAAAATGTTGAGGACAAAAGGGGCTTTGCAGCCACGTAAGCCAAGTAGAAATGTTGCTTGGCTTATTTGTCTAATTCTAGCACCATTTTAAAAAATACTAGTCTAGCAACCAAGTTGTATATATCAGCAGAGTTCTTAAAAGGTTTTAACAGTTACACTAACCCTAATTTTCCTTCTAAAGAAATCTCACTTAGGAATTTTTCCTCAGTCTTCAACAGCTAGGGATATTTTACCCACATAAACATTCTCGAAATCACACCAAAAGATGGATTATTTAGAAAGTTAAAAGATAAGGTCACCCGTGTGCCATTCCCTGGATTGTAGAACCATTACTATCCTCCTTTTGTGTCTTTCAATTAGAAAGTAGTCCAGTTTCCTCAGTCTGGCAGGTTACTATACACAGACATTTTCATGGGCTGCTTCCTATTCACAAACAAGTTTCTCAGCAATGACTCAACCTAAGAAATATGATCCAGGCAGCTTACTGACACTCTCACTCATTACCCTTGTCCATAAACTCCAGTGCATGATGCAAAGATAAAGCAAAACTGAAAAGTGGTTTTTCTCAAGAGGAACATGTAGTTTGGTTAAAAAGAAATCAGAAGAATTAATTTCTAAAACAATAGGTGACCCCACCTGCTACAAAAGCTGCACAGCTCCAGCCTTTCTGTGAGAGGCTTCACACCTGGGTCCCATCAGAGTTGGTTTGGGTTGGTTGTACTGGAGCAAGATGCGGCTGCTAGGCTTCTTAGAGGTTATGCAAAGTTATCACTTCTTTACCAAGAGAATGGCTTGAACTGACAAAAAATTTTTAGGATACAGTTTTCTAATCTCTTTTCCATTTTTGAGTGAGCTACATTATGTATTCAGTTCTGAACGCTGTCCTCCACATAGGAAAGGCACGCTTGGACAGAATGATCCAATAGGAAACTACTCTCAGAATGACCCAAAAGGAAAACACACATGTATACCCCATGTTACCAGCAACCTTCGAGAACATTGCATCCAACTCCCTAACCCCCTTCACCTACACAGAAATTAACTGGGTGTGGACTAACCAGGAAGCCCTGATGGAGGTCAAGCAGCCTTGCTGCCTGTCTCTTGGGTCCTCGTAAAAGGGTGTCTCCATGAGAGAGACCTCAAACCAAAGGGGCTCTAAATTTCCTTGAATTACACTTACCCTATTTTGGGGTCCTGCATTTGTTAAAAGACAAAAACAAAAACTCCAGGGTCCATCCTTTTCATATTTAACTACTTAAAATTAGCTAAAAAATAGTAAGTAGAGCAGCTATTCAGGTTTGGGGGCTGAGTGAGCGCCAAATGTCACTGCCAACCAGAAACCTTGTTTGATGTGGCAACAGTAGGGAACACTAGTGGTAGTGATGAATTTTATTGATATATATTTTTTACCATATTACATATTAATAAACACAGATTTAACACTTAGCTTTTCATTGGAAACTGAGGATACCATTAAAATACTTTACTTTTTTAGTGTAAGCTTTGAGTATAAAATATTTCTTAAAATAGTAAGTTATTACTGGTTAAAATCTCAATTTACCACAGTGGTGGTAGTTATAAAAGGTGATGGCCAAGATCAAAAAGATTAGTGTACATACTACCCTAAGTGCATCCTTAATCCATCTACCCTCCTATACACATACAGGGCCCCTCTAAAGTGCCAGGAAACATGCTAGGTGCCAGGGATACAAAGATAAATAAGAGACCGTCTCTGACCTTAGTTATGAGGCAACACAAGGAGACGAATGAGGAACCCAGGTATCACAGAGGGAAGACCACTACCCTGGCACAGAAAGGCCCCACAGAGGTAACAGATGCCGTAAAGTGCAACAGTCTTGACTACATGAACATACTAGCCACCTGAAAGCAAAGGAGGCTACAGAGGTGATGAGAACACATAAAAATAAATACATCTCTACACTGTTTCTGTTCTTGGTCTCCCTTGGTGGTGGCAATGTTTTCCCTCACTGCCCCCTCAGAGGCTCAGATTCTCCAGCGCAAGGGAAATTCTCAGACTCAGAGACTTCCTCCTTGCACTTGGACTTTTCCGTCAGCATGACTCATCTCGTCCAGCATGGGGCATGGGAATTACTGTTTATGCCACACAGTCACGGAACACTTCTGGAATGGACCAGAAGAATCACGCAGACAGCCCCTCATTTTGGAAACGGGCTTACAGGGTGAAATACTTACACATGGTCCAAAGCCAAAGGATTCTCAAACTACCCCCTTTTCTGATTCTCTAATTTTACAACTCTTACCACGTTATTTATGAGAGGAAAAGGTAAACCTTTGCTTCACTTTCCCTTTTTAAATTCACTTCATGGTTTACAGGAGTGTTAGTGTGAGGGAGGGAGACCAGTATTGTAATCTTCATTTCTACATGAGCTTTCATGTAGAGCTTTGGGATTGGAGCTATCTGCCCCAAAACACATGTTCAGCAAGCAGCACAGCTAGGACTCCAACTCCAAACTTCAAATTCAGAGTTTGGGAAGCTCTTTCCACACACCACAGCAGAACAAGGTCTGAAACCTTGGTTTAGCCCTATATCTCCCTCCCCACAGGCAGGAAACTGAGATGTGGAAGTCAGCCCTCTGAACCCTTGGACCTGATTGACCCAGGATTAATTCTGACATAATTATAAAAGCATGGAATATAATTTGCTCTAATTCAGTCCCCAGTACTTTCCCTTTTCCTCCCTTTCCCTGTTCCTTTCCCTCTACTCCACTGATCTTTCTGAAAACAGACTTTAAAATTATTGTGTGGAATTTAACCTTAAGGGTCAAATTAGGGCTGGGGAGATAGCTTAGTCGGTAGAGTGCTTGCCTTGCAAGCACAAGGCCCTGGGTTCAATCCCCAGCACCACAAAAAAAAAAAAAAAAAAAAAAAAAAAAAAAAGAAAAAGAGCCAAATTAATGGCCTGTGAAACTTGTTATCAGAAAACCACGCGATGTCTGATGTCTAACCTGCACACTTTTCCTAAGACTTTTCTTCCCTCATCCACAAGTGTGAATACAGTCGGGTTTTCTAAGACTGGCTCTGCTTAATACAACAGGAGTGAGAGCCGCCCAGTCCTAGACCTGCCAGCAGATCTTCTCCATTGCCTAGCCACCAGCTTTCCCTACCAAGAGCAAAGGTGGCCCGGAATGAGCATGGCGCCTTGAGAACCACCAAGTAGGGTCACACGTGCTCTAAATCCACATTCCACATCCAAGGGCTCCTCAAGACAAGTGAATCAAGCAACAGTTCTCACTCTCCATGAGAAAGAGCCTGACACCTGTAGTGCTTTAAGATCACAAAACACTTTCAGTTGTACCATTATGTCATTTAAATTTCGTACTACCATGTGTGAAGAAGCCAAGGCAAGGAAGGTTAAGTGTCAAAGGCTTCCCAGCTGGTCAGCTGCCATCTGCAGCAGATGCAGGTCCTCTCCAAATTGAGGAACATACCCACGTAAATCATTTCACCATTCAGTGAATCCTAACACCTCCCTTTCCTCCCTGTGCCCCGCCAAAATAATTAAATTCTAGTCTGCTCTAAAGTTTGTTCATTGTAGTTGTGGATAGACTATTCATTTAAACCAGTTTTGAAAACAATACCATAAAAACAGGCCCAACCTTTTAAATGACCTCAGATACCCCTAAATAAAAAAATAAACACATGGAGTAAAAAATCTCATTTTCTTCCCTCTAGAACAAAAGCTATAAGTCTAATTAGAAAAATCTATGACTTGGGAACTTAAAATATGAAAATCAGCTGTATGAAGTTTTCCTAAGTAAATGTTCACAAAAACTGTGGGAATTTTGACCTTATTTGCCATTGCCAAATGAAAACGTCATTATAGTGCCCCCCCCCCCAAATATATGTCAGACACTAACTCATCATACTATCTGTCCAGTACAGTATACCACCCAATAAATTTCTTACCACCTGTAATTTCTTCTTCTTTTTGGTATTAGAAACTGAACACACAGAATGAATCAAACAACATTACCCTATGTAAATTTATGATTACACAAATGGTATGCCTTTATGCCATGTACAGAGAAGCAACATGTATCCCATTTGTTTATAATAAAATAAAAAAATAAATAAATAAATAAAAAGTAGTATACACACCATAAAAAAAAAAAAGAAACTGAACACAGAGGAGCTTTTAGTGAAGTCACATTTCCAGCCCTTAAAAAAAAATTTTTTTTTTTTTTTTCTTTTGAAACAGGGTCTCACTAAGTTGCTTAGAGTCTCGCTAAGTTGC
This sequence comes from Sciurus vulgaris, assembly GCF_902686455.1. NCBI lineage: Eukaryota > Metazoa > Chordata > Mammalia > Rodentia > Sciuridae > Sciurus > Sciurus vulgaris. The sequence goes on from NC_136463.1 coordinate 130,775,506, forward strand.
TGAGGTTGGTCTTGAACTGGTGATCTTCCTACCTCAGCCTCCTGAGTCGCAGGGATTATAGTTGTGCACCACTGCACCTAGCTCACCTAGGATAATTTCTTTGTAAAGACAATTTCTTCAGTTTGGACCTAGTAGAAGTTTAAATTATTTGCAGTTCCAACTACCAGGTTTCCAGCGCCAAGTAAACCCAGGATCCAAAGAAATAGGCTATCAAGAACACCCACCTGGTGTCACATCATTTTACAAAAAACCTTTGGCCTTAGTTTCCTCATCTGCAAAAGGATGAGGCTAGATTCAGTGATCCTTAAAATGCTGCCTTCTAAATGCTTCTGATTCTATGATGCCCAGAATATAAATCTAAAAACTAACTTTGAATTTTAAAAAACAGGCTAACTTCAGCTACTTGTAAGAGGCTCTAAAGCAGAAATAGAAATATAATGCAAATCACATACCTAATTTCTCTTAGTAGCCTAGCCTTGCTAAAAAAAAAAAAAAAAGTGAATTTAATATATTTAACTCGATATATTTAAAAATTTATTTTATACACACTTTTAACACGTAACCAAAATTATAAAATTGAGATACTATAAGTGATAAACTCAACAAATTTAACAACAAATCTTGCCTAATGTGACAATATGAAATAGTCTTGCCAAACAATAAAGGCATATTTAAGAGAAAAAAAATACTACTTCTATTTCTAGGAACAGAAATTTAAGACAGGTGTAGTAACCCAAACCTATAATCCCAGCTACTGAGGAGGCTGAGGCAGGAGGCTCACAAGTTTAAGGACAGCCTGGGCATTAGAGAGACCCTGTTTCAAAATAAAAACACAAAGGGTTGGGGATGCTCAACCCCTGGGTTCAATTCCCAGTACTGCAAAAAATAAAAAATAGTAATTTAAATTTAGCAGGGTACCTGGCAGCACACCTGAAATCACAGCAACTCAGTGACTTAGGAGGCTAAGACAGGAGGATCATAAGTTCAAAGCCAGCCTCAGGGTCTCAACTTAGTGAGACCCTGTCTCAAAATATAAATACACACATACATACATACATACATAAAGGCGGGTAGGGAATGTGGCTCAGTAGTAAAGCCCCTTTGGATTCAATCCCTGGTACCAAAAAATACATTTTTTTTTTTTTCAATAAAAATTCAGTTCTTCAGTGGCACTGTCCACATAGCACTCCAAAGCGACACATGGTTAGTGGAACTACATTGTTGGACAGTGTGGTTCTGCAACACCCTACAAAGTGAATCCTCCAGCACTCCGTAGGAGTAAATTCTACTTAACCAAACTCCTCTGCTTGGCAAATTACTTCCTAAGTATACACTGAATACCCTAGGCACATTTGCCCTTCCAAGCTACACTGGGTAGTATTTACACTGCTACCTCCCTGACTTTAAAGAGCTGGTAGGAGTCTGAATTACCAAGAGAGCTGGCTCATAATGATTAAGTGGAGTGTTTTTGTTATTCAGCAATGTTATGATCCAAACATCATGGAATTACCAAGATTACAATAAAGGTTAGAGCCAGAGATATAGCTCAGTGGTAGGGTGCTTGCCTTTGAGTTTGATCCCTAGCACTAGAATGGAATGGAATGGAAAGGGAAAGATTACTTCAGAGATCATCTGAAGATGGAAAGAAATAGAGCCTTAGGTACTTAATATTTCTTTCTACTAGGTATGTAAATTAACTTGGGTTTCAACTGCTTTAAAATGCACAATACCTTACACTGTTATTACTCATCACCAGATGGCAATATGTACCTCTTAAAAAGATTATCATTAATGTACACATATTTCATTCTCTTAAAATTAATGTAGAAATCTTTTCCTTAATGGGAATCTTTTCAATTAACCCACTAATTATATAGGGAACAGCAGTTATCTAGTAAGGCTTCACATTGAGATCTGAGAATGAAGGATCACAGTGTCAAAATTGAGTCCAGATAATAATAATGACCACAATTTGTATGTGCTCAACACTATTCTAAAACCCTGAATTCACTCTTATATGTGCATACCAGTCCATCCTGGTGTGCAGCATTTCCATCATCACCATTCCAGAGAAAGGAAAGGAAGCACACTGCTTTTGCCTGAAGACCTGCATCTAGTGACAGTGAGATCAGGTACAGGCACAGTTACTTTACAGAACCAGAGTTCTGATCCACTCCAGTAACACAGGCTCTTCCTTCAGTAAGCCTAGGTCTCTTAAGAAGGCTGCCCGGGAGATAAGTGCCACATGGGGCCTGGGCTGCTAACCAACTGTGTAAGGGGCCTATGGTCACCACCTAACTCTTCTGTGGTCCCCACAGTGGAAGCCAAGACAACATCAGTTGTCACAAAATGGTTTTTCATGAGAAAAAGTATATGAATGCCCCTTAAAAAACATAACGTACAACCACAAGGTGAGGTGGTAATGCTATTAATAAATCCATGTCCCATTTCAAATGCCAAATGACCCTGAGAAGCATCTACTTTTTAAGTTTCTGGGTCTAGCCACTACATAAAAAATAGAAGGAAACTGTTTATGTACCAGACATTTGCATGGTGAAAGGGTTGTAAAGGTAAAAACCTTCCAGCTCTGTCATCTCCTCAAGGGTCTTAGGTTTGCTTTCTCTCCACCGTTCTGCCTGTTTCTTAAGGTTAAAGTTATTTTGGGGTAGTTATTACAAGATATTTTAAAGCCTTTGAAGGAGTGGGTTGCAGGAGATGAGTTTGGATTTAGCCTTCTGCGAATGAACTGCCAATCCCCAAATTCCTTCTGTTCATATAACTTCTGTCTATATAAACTAATTTGTGGATACTGGATTTTCAGGCCCAGAACCCCAGAGGAAGAAATTTTGCCATATATAGGGAATGGGTCTGGGAAGGGGTTCTGAGATGGTTTAACAATCCTCACAAGGACAGGGAATCCAGCATATGGAAGGTGGGCCTGTAGTGTCCCTAGTAGATCCTGGGCTGTGTGCAGGGCCTCGTTGGGCTGGGGCATGTGCAAGGCCTGGCCAGGAGTTGGTCTTCTGTTTCAGGAGGCCCAGTGTTTAGATATAGGCCCTCACATCAGACCAAGATGTGTATAGGGAAGACCACAGGAGAATGAGAAGCATATAGCAAAGAGCAAAACAGGGCACAAATGTTTATGCAGCTAAAATTTGAAGAGGGGTATTTTTCAAATGTGTCATGGAAAGCCTGGATCCCCACACATTCAAAACTCCCTGAAAAAGAAGGAATATAATGATAAGAATAATCATAGCTAGCATTTGAATACTAGCACTAGTATCATAAGCTAGATTCCAAGCCAAGTTTTTACCTTCCTTAACTTGAAGAACACTATGCATAGATATCCATAATCTAAAGGTGCTGACACTAAACACAACCCACAGTAAAACCCTCAATTCTTCACCTAGAAAACAGGAGGATGCTCCTTACCTAGGGATGTAATAGGACTGCACAGGACAAAAACAGTTGGTTAAAGCACTTAGCATGTGGCTGCCATGGTCACCCCTGGCAGACTCCCACATCTATTTGCTTGAGGTTCACAGGCAAAGCCCACAAGAGAAAGGACGCTGTTTTGTTTTGTTTTGTTTTGTTTTTTCTTTCCTTGGGTGAACAGTGATAATCACTGGGACTGGAAACCAAGGAAAAGACTGTAACAGTTGACTGAAGATAGTAATGTGATCTTAGAAAAGGGCAAAGAGAGAGTCCCTCTGTGCTATCTTGGGGAAGAAAATAATTTATTTTGAAAGCTGAACAGCAACTTCTAGCTGGCTTTTTCTCTTCTTCCATCATTGGAATGAATATTCTGGCGGATGAGTTCCTGATCAAACACAGCAACAGTGGAACATGCAGGCTGAGTATAAGCGGTTTCATGATGGGACCAAAAGAAGAAAATCCATTCCCCTCCTTTAAAAATTCTTCTTAGTGGCCAGCAAAGGTGCAATTTATTACAATGGCAGATTCTCAATACACATGCTGATGCCAAGCCCTCTAAGCGATAAGAAAACTCACTTCTACAACATAGCAAGACCCCCACGTCTTCACCTCCATCTTCCTACTTACCATAAAAACTTCCAGCACACACCCAGCTCCAGTGTTCTGCCCTTTCCAAAACCTCCAATGGTTTCCATGTGCTTTGTATAAACTTGAAACACTGGACAAGCTCACCAAAGGTCTTCCAGACATCCTGAGTCATCCTTTACAGCCCACCTCTGGCTCATGCCTCTCCTATCCCTAGGGCTTCAGTTGAGTCTCTTAAGTCTGAGCCAAATGTTATCTATTGGCTTTAAAATAGACTAATGAAAATGTGGTGTCCTCTGTAATATCCTGCGTAAGTCAGGTGGAAGTGACATTTTCTCATGTAGTCACTGTCAAAGTCCTGTCATATATCATCTACTAGCTTGTATATGCCCTCATGGAGGGCAATTAGCAGACTCACTCTCACACTTATTAAGTAACAATTAAGTAAACAGCAGGCAAGGTGATAGATGTTAGAGTTACCAAAAAGAACAAAATACGTCACTACTCTAGAAGAATTCATACCCTAGGCTGAGGAGACAGAGACATTAACTAATTTAATAATAATTATGATATAAAACACACCCTAAAATTCAGAAGTGCAAAAGAGCCAAAGGGATAGATTAATTAGGAGGGGCAACCTGAAAAACAAATGTCCTTGACTGAGAGTATCTGCTGCATTATCCTACAAGATTAAAACAACTTCATGCCATGTGTGGATGATACATACTTGTAATACCAGTGACTCGGGAAGCTGAGGAAAGAGGGTTCCAAGTTTGAGGCTGGCCTCTGCAACCTAGTGAAGACTCAGTCTCAAAAAATGACTGGGTGGGTAGATCAGTGGTGAACTACTCCTGGGTTTGATCCACGGTACCAATTTTTTTTTTTTTTAAACCCCAACAATTGGGCTGGATTTGTAGTTCAGTGGCAGAGTGCTTGCCTAGCATGTGTGAGGCACTGGGTTCAATTCTCAGCACCACATATAAATAAATAAATAAATAAGGGTCGCTGACAACCCAAAAAAAATTTTTTTTTAAAAGCCTAACAATTTCATGTCCTAAAAATTCTCTAAGATATACTGACATCTAATAAATATTTGTGGAATAAATAAGTGTACATTATTTTGGCTCTGAATTCAATATTTTCATATATATTGAAGGTGTCTCCAGTTAAAGACTTCAAATTACTTAGAAATGAAGGTACCATGTTTTTATATAACTTATGACCTAATTATTAGTTGTAGAAATTTATTTAACCACATTTCCTGTAACAATACTTTAAAAGTATCCTTTGGGTACACTACTAAAATATCATATCTTAAGAACTATCATCACATATCCCTTCTACATACCCCTTTCAAGGTAACAATAAAATTAATGTTTTAAGAGAACAAATGTGTTAGTGTCTTAAAATGTCCATTAAAAGAATTATGCAATCTGGGTAATAAACAATAAATCACTAAAACTGATGATTATGCATGTCTTCTTAGAAGATACTAGGTATTTTCCTTAGGCTAGTGGTCGGAAAAAGAACAAGTGGGAAACTCATTTCTCTCCTATACACTACATTTTTTCTAAAGCATCAAGCTATTACCATGTCATCTCAGCTACTCAGCTATTGTACAGCTTCCCTTACTCTTACCTCTATATGCAGACTTCTTCAAAGTGTCCAGTAAAAAGGTTGTTAAGACCCAGAGAAATATGACATGACTTTTTTTGGTTTGTATTTTTTTGGTACTGGGGATTGAACTCAGGGGTGCTAAACCACTGAACCAAATCCCCACTCCTTATTTTATATTTTTAGAGACAGAATCTCACTAAGTTTCTTACGGCCTTGATAAGTTGCTGAGGCTGGTTTTGACTTGCCATCCTCCTGCCTCAGCCTCCCAAGGTGCCGGGAATACAGGCATGTGCTACCACCCCAGCTATGACTTTTAACTTCATTTCCTTGAAAATTAAAATAGTTATGTTTAGTGTATCTTCTCAGGAATAATTCCTTACAGTTGTAGACCTGAGTTATCAGTGTCACAACGACCACATCAATTAACATTGCTCACCATGTGGTGTGGAGGGATCTGGACAAGTCACTACCTATATAAAAAAAGTAAGCAGTTCCACTGGTCTCTAGAACTTTTTCTATTTTCTATGATCTCTGTGATCTCCCTTCCGTGATAATGCAGTGGAACCCAGACTTCAAAGGGTCTCTGGAAGTAGACACACGGTAGGGTTCTGCTAGGACAGAAACCAACACCTAGGAGCATCTGTAAATGTATGGAGGCTAGGCGGGGTGCTTCCTAGTAGTGACAATTATGGTCAATACCCTGTAACATGGGATAGACTTTCACTTGCGCCCACAGCACCCCCTTTAGCAAACACAAGCAGGGCACTCTATCACTAACCTTTAAAAAGGAGCCCCTCTTTAGCATCTAACAAAATGCCCATAGTCTTTAGTCAAGAATTCAAGAAGGAGGGAAGCAGTAAAACAGGCAAGGCAGAGTAGAGATTATGGACATTAAAAATTCCTGTTCTGCCATCTCCAGTGGTGGCCCTGGACAAATGACTTAACCTTTTTGAATAGGTTTTGTCATCCATAAAATGGAGAAATCTCCACAAACTTATTGATCAAGATCAAGTAAGAGAACATGTCTAGGGCCTAGTATTCTACTAATGGGTTGTCAGTAAATGTTAATTTTTCCTCCCCATAAATTGACAATTCTGCCATATAGTCAGCCCTCTATATCCCTAGAATTCACATCTATAGATTCAAGCAGCCCAGATTGAAATTTAAAAAAAAAAAAAACTGCCTCTGTACTGAATACATAACTCTTCTTTCTCTTTGTTATTATTCCCTAAATACAGCCTGGTAAAGAAGCTTCTAGAGAGTACAAAACTCTGGTCTCTGAAGAATGACCCTGAACCCACAGGCCGTTTTCAGCCTGGGAATCAGTAAGAGAAGAACAACAGGAGTTTTCAATGGGGCCTGCCCCACCAGCACAAACTAACCCACCCCATTCTAGTCCTTTGAAATTGTGTATTTTGTTATGTTTCATTAAGGACTACCAAGAACAAAAACACTTTCTTTAAAACTTGTCAATTTTTTTTTTTGCAAGTAAAATATGGTAATTTTTATTCTTACGGATTTTCATTACCGGAATTTTAACGGTCAAAAAAAAAAAAAAAAATTGGGGGATTGGGGGCTAGGTTGAAAAATCCACAGTTTTTCAACACTCTCTAGTCACAGTAGCAAAGGTGCCTGGCTACAGAACAAACCGACAAAGAGTACAAATCTTCCAACAACTCTTGAGGGCCCAAAGTAGCAGTCACACCCCTGTGCCTGTCCTGCACACAGGAAGCAACAAAGCATATGTTTGTTTCCCCTTCTGTTCTAATCCCTTAGGCTAGAATAGGTTAGATTCTGCATCCACGTGTAATATTATAATTCTGTGCTCAAGCAGAGTACAGAAAGGACTGTCAGGTCTGAAACAAAGAAAAATTCCATACACCTTTATCAGTGGGCCAGGCCCCTGTACACAGTCAATACAGACCCCAAATTCAGGTCATTTCTCACAGAGACATTGGAGGTTCTAACCCATCCCTAATGCCAGCTATATTCCTGATAAGAAAAGAAAGGGCATTTAATGGGAAAAAAATGACTCAAGAAAATGTAAGTCTGCACTGCAGAAGAATAAATGTTAACACTGAAATCCTTCTGTTCTGAGGGCCTTTAAACATATTATATAAATCATTTGACACAAAGGTCACAAGAACAAATAAAAGAATAACATAGTTTTGAAATATTAAAGCAACAAATAGGTCATATGAAAAGAATTTCAAACTACTGCCAGAAGTTTTTAAAAAGCATGCAGCTTTCTGAGGTGACTCCAAATAGCCCACCAAGGGGTGATGGAGATGATGACAGTTGGGCCTCATGAGCTCTGCCTGGCAACCTGGTGGGGCGGCAGGGGGTGGGGGTGTCTGTTGGGTACAAAGGGTATACAGGGCAGGGGCTAAGTTAGCTTCAGAAGGTCCCACACCACACTCAAGTCTCTCAAGTGGGACTGCTGTGCTGTACCCCATGCCCCACCGCATACATTATGCACACAATTTGGAGGTTAACCCCCAGTTCCAAATATGTAAACCAAAAATAACCATCCAGGGAAATACAAGTGGTAGTCACCATGATGAGGATATAAAGCTGGATTTTATTGGGCAGATAAAGAACCAAAACAATGGAGTTGCTAATAAAGTTGCCCTGGAGATTTAGGAATTTTGTTTGCAATAAAGGATAATAAGGAAGCCCAAGATTGTACAGCCCTAGAGTAAGGCAGTGTCCTGGCCTGGCCTCCAGGCAACACCCATCCCAGTTTCTGAGTATTCCATCTTGTCTTTTCTACATGCTACCCCCAAATAATCTACACTACAGATTATCCACAGGCCACATTCCTGAAAAAAAAAAAAAAAAAACGGAAAAATTCTACTGACTCACTCGGAGAAAACTTTTTGATAACAAGTTTATCACTCAAACCTTCCCAAGGGATTTAAAAAGCTCAAGTTATATTTACTGAATTTCAGACATTCACCAAACACTTTGAAACAAAGTTCCCAGATTTAGGTGGCAATCATAATGTTGTGAACACCAGTGATCAACTATAAAAATACTTCTCTTCATGATTTAAGTAAGGCATCACAACCAGCTTTGCTAAGTCACCATATAGATACATTCAATGGGTACCAAGTCCTGAGCTAGGTCCCCTAGAGCACTGGTTCTTGAACCTGACAGCACCTTGGAATCCCATGGAAAACCTTAAAACACTAATGTTTTGATGCCCATGGTCTGGGCATCAGTACTTGAATACTGATGGTAAATCTAATATATGTCAAAGCCTGAGAACCATTACTACAAGAAATAAAAAGAAATACGAAAAAGTAGAAATAACTCAAATGTCCATCAACTAATAATGAGTAGATAAATAAAATATGGTTTATCCATACAATGAAATACTCAACAATAAAAAGAAAGGCTCATTGATATGTTGCAACATGGCTGAACTCTGAAAACATTATGCTAAATGAAAGAAGCCAGACACAAAGGGCAGATACCACCAATGTTGTAAGGTTCCATTCATATGAAATGTCTAGACTAGGCAAATCCATAGAGAAAAATAATCATTGAGTGGTTACCAGGGGCTAAGGGAGTTGGCAGAAAATGTGAAATGAATGCTTATGGGTGGGGTTTCTTTTGATGTTAAAAAGAATAGTGATGGTTGCATAACTCTATGAATACACTGAACCACTGAACTAGTTTTAAGTAGGTGAATCAAATGGTGTGTGAATGATCCCTCACTTAAACTGTGTGTCTGCCTCTCAAGGAGCTTAAAATCCAGCTGTGGAGAAATTAAAAATCCTAGATAAGTAGGTAAGACAAGTATCAAGAAAGATTTTCAAAGGCCATTAAAAAGAATTACCTAAGTAATACAGAAAGTAAGAGTTATACTCAAGAGGCATCAAAGATAAAGCAATCTGATATTTTCTTTTTCCTACCCAATCATTTTTCTTCTATTCGAAGATGTCAGATCTTATCAGTGTACTACTGATACTATAGGCCCTAAAGTCTCACTACCCAAGCGTATGAAAGAGAAAGGACTACTCAGCATTGTCAAGGAATTTTTAACAAATTCTTCAGAACAAAAACTGTTGATAGACAATAACACTCAAGAGTCAACAATCAATAGGGCCTTTGAAAGACTGACTTGGTGATCCATATCTGACTTATATCCAGGATTTGTCTTCACCACTACAACAAATAAACTCACATGCTAACGTATGCAAAACTTCCAAATATGAGGCTTTGTAACACATAGGTATTATGGCATACATGCTATGAAAACAATGAACAGAAAGGGCTTCCCACCCTCGAGAGTTCTTAAAATTCTTAACACAAATAGCTACAAGGTGTTTACTGTGGCAGGGGCTCACCACACACAGCAAAATCCAATTTTAGGCAAGACAGGATTTTGTTTAACAGTCTTGTTTTGTTTTACAGGGGTGTTAGAGTAAGAATACTATTTGTATTTTCCAACACTGTTCAGGAATATAAATATTATATACCGGAAGATATTTTTGCTTTTATATCCAGAAGACATACCATTATCAATTGAAGAAACCTTGGCCTATACCTCAAAGTCTTTTTAATAAATATTTGCTGATACTTATTTAAAAGCAAGTGGCAAAAAATTTTCAGTAATTCCTAGAAATCAGATTATCAAAATATAAACTATAGCCAGGTACAGTGGCACACACTTGTAATCTCAGTGACCCAAGAGACTGAGGCAGGAAGATCACAAGTTTGAGATCAGTTTGGGAAACTTAGTGAGACCCTGTCTCAAAATTATAAGAGTTGAGGACTGCCCCTGGTTTAGTCCCCAGTACCAAAAAAATACACAAAGAAACACACACACACACACACACACACACACACACAACTTGTACTCATTTTATAGTAAACGTGAAATTAGGATGCATTTTTATAGTCATACACAAAGACAAGCTAAGTACTGCATCTAATAAACCTGCCTCCTCTACCCTGGTGTCCAACAGATTCAATCAACTTTCAAAAGTGGCCGAGCCTGGTATCTAAATACCCTGGGGACTTACTTATCCACCCCCCCCCATCAACTTTTAGGCAAATAAATCATCCATGGATCATAAGTTCTGGGGCATACTTGATTCAGGCAAATAAAGTCATAACTGTTTAATAATAAAGACTAAATAATAAAGTACTTAATTTTAAAATGTACTGTTCTCAAAGCCCCAAGTAAATTTCAACTGGACAGACTTGAGCCCTTATGTTTGCTTCAATTCAGAAGTGCCAAAACAGAGGATTAGTGTTTAATTTGAGCCAGCAGGTTTCTGCTAGCTGTTTTCTACTCAAATTCCTACCCTCTGCCCCCATTCTACCCATTCTCCTTCAATCTGGTTTAACCCAGTCACACTCTTCACCATTCACACTACCAAACTTATTTTTGATCACTACTTCAAAATTAAAAGAGCTGATGGAACAGGAGAATATACCAACCAACAAAGGCTGCAGTAACAAGAGACTTAATTAAGAAAAAAGGAAAATAGTTACCGAAAAATGTGAGGCAGAATCTCAAACACTGTTGAAATCTGCCTTTAAAACTATTAGTGCATTAGAACAGTCCTGCCTTTCTAATGAAATCCACCCAGGCTTGTTTCAGAAAAAGACCACAGGCTGCAATTTCACTGATGGTTTATTCTCACGCTCACTGTAATTAACAAGATCCACCTCACTCCATGGTAAGTGGAAAAGGTGCAAATGTTAATCTTTAATTCCAGACTCTTCTGCTAGTTTTTCTAATCTATCAATTTGTTAAAGGGTGGGTGGGCTTTTTCTCCTGCTTAAAGGTCTTGATTCAATTTGGAAGTGGTGATTCTGAGCCCTACATCAGACTACATAGGTTTGAATTCTCCCTGAGCCACTCAACAGTTGGGTCACCTTAGAAGACTGGACCTCTCTCTGTGCCTCTTTCCTAACCTGGAAACTGAAGATAACAGTATTTCCCATGAAGTTACTGTGAAATTATTTATGTAGGGCAATTATCATATTGCCTAGCACACAGAGGTGCCCACTAACTTATCTATTATCATCTTAGTGCCAAATTCTTCCTATACACTGAAAGGTTAACCTGGCTTAAAGGAAAAACAAAAGAAGAAATATTATATATACAAAGCTCCCTTTAAATGTGTTCAGTCAGGACAGAGGATATGCTCAGAAAAAAAAAAAAAAGTGTCTGCAGACCACAGGCTCCTTTCTCATGCAGCTTTGTTAAGTGTAATTCATCTTGAATAAAAATAAATATTAAGAAAAATGATATATTTGGCTTTCAACTCTTCCATAGCCCTAAATAAAGACTGGGGATTCTTCTGTTGCTTTCCCAGCAATATCTTTAAGGATCCAAGTTAGTAAGTGACATTTTTTAATGGTCCTAGTTATGTTTAATGCAGAGAGACTGATGTGAGTTGTGCAGTTATCCTCCTACATGTGGTTTCCACAATATCCCAAGAGATTTCCACATATCTTAAAAGTCAGATTGTTCTTTGCTTAACATTCATTTCAGGAGATGAGAGGCCTGTTCTGTTTTTGTGCTTGACTTTTAAAAATAATCTTTTTGGTCTAGTCCAAGATCAACTTCATCCCTCATTTACAAAAGGGCTTTATCTTTCCAAGACACTCTTGAAAAATAACTGATGGTTCTTTCTACTTAATGAAGATACAGAACCTTAGACTGGCTCTTCTTACTGTTTTATCAACACATCCTCTGCAGAGTGAAAATCTGTGATCCTAGTACCACTGCACACCTGGATAGTTTCTTTGACCTTTTGTTCAAATCTTCTGATTTTTCAAATCTTTCTGTACTGCAATGATTTTAATATGAATCCTAATAATAAACTAGAAACTGATTCTCAATTTTACTCCACTTTTTCATAGTCTTCAAATACACAAATTGATTTGATTACAGGATGGAAAATTGGTTCTTTTTATCAAACATAACTGAAAAATTCGCACTTATGAGAAAGCAATACATTTTTTATGCACTTCTGCATATGGAATGCAATGCTGCACAGTAAAGGAAAAAAAACCTTAAAAGTCAAAGTTCATTTACATCACCTATTATATCATCAAACAAGCATTCCTACTGATTACTAACAAACAGCAGAAAATTAAAAAGTACAATATACTTCATAATAACCAGAACCAGGAGAATATGATTCCAATCATTTCTGAGAGAAAAAGTTCAAGACAAACAACTTTAGAAGGAAAAAAAGTACCATTAATACGCTCTCAGTAACCTAAAAGCTTACATTAGCTCTTCGGGATCAGTCTAAAACTTTACATTTAAGAGCATAAATATATGTACTGTCCTATCAAGTTACACATTTTCTTAAACTAATTTCCCCCCCTACAAACCCAATTCCCGCCCCCACTGACAATGAACAATCTTCTTTCAAAAGTTCCTACAAAGTATGAACAGAAACTTTGTACTTTTATAATAATTTACAAAACAATATCAAAGTGTTATGAAATGCCAGTATCCCACTCTCTGCCCTTTCAAAGGGGGGGTAACACGATAAGAAACCGAGGAGGCAAATTTTCAGATAAAAATATAAAGGACCCACGGGAGAAATAATAGCTGAAAAGAAAAAAAAATTTAGTAACAGGCTAAAAGTAATAGAAATTCTAATCTACACTCACAACTCTTACCCTTGACAGCACAGAACAGAATATCCTGCCTTACACATTTTGAAATTGCAATTTTAAAACGCTAAATCCAAAGACAAAGCCGCCCAGGGGAAAATAACAATTGCGCAACAGATCAACAGCTCCAACTTGTCCCTTGGCCCCAGCGCGGCGAGGTTTGCACGCTATAAAGCAGGAAAGGGCCAACTGAGGGCCGCTGTGACAGCCAACTGGCCACTGTCACCAAGGCCAAGGCCACGAACGCTGCGAGCGCCAGTGAGATGCACCACTCCCGGAGCAAGAAGCCTGGGGTGAGGCCCACTCAGACCTGAGTCCGCGGCCTTGGCCCGCATGTCCTGCTGCGGCGCGAGGGGCCAACCCTGGGTTCCCAGCCCAAACCTTTCCCCTGACCCAAAAGAGCGCTCAGAACGCGCGCGTAACCCCTCCCGGCTGCCGGCCGCACGTCGAGGGATTCAAGCGCTCAGGGTACTTCGTGACTTCCCCCCCACCCCGCCTCCGGGGGTTGGGTTTTCTAGATCAAAGCTTCCAACGCGTGATCCCGTGGATCCACTGGTTAGGTTACTTGGCAAAGAAGCGCACACAGACGGCCCAGCGGGGTGTGTGCGCGGTGCCACAGCCCGCACCCGCCGAAGTCGTGGGGCCCGGGAACCGACGCGGCGGGAGGAGGGGCTCCAGGCCCAGGCAAGCAAGAGACCTCAGCTCCCCCGAGAGCGGCCCCGTGACTAGGCACATTTTTGCCGGCTCCGAGTCTGGGGAGCCGCGCAGCCCCGGAAAGGGCCGGGCCGCGCCGGCTCAGACCGCCAGCGTCCGCCCCCTCCTGCCCCGCCACCGATGGGGCCGCTCAAACTCGAGGACCAGGCCAGGGTTCAGGGTCCCAGCTTTGAGGGCCAGGAAGCGGACACAGACGCTTCCTCTCTCCACACGCGCTGGCCCTGCCCCCGAATCTCTCCCCACACCTCCACCCGGTCATCCTCGGGGGCCGCAGGTACGTTGACGGTCCGACCACCCTGCCGCGTCCCCTCTCCCTTTCGCTGCCTCAAGAGTCGCGCAGCGGCTCCAGTGCGCGGCCGCTGCAGTCCTGGCTTTAGCTGTCCCTCCCAAGCCGTGGCTCCCTCGCGCCCCAGCCCGGGTCCCGACACCACCGTGGAGCCCCGGGGCCAGGGCAGCACCTGCTGGGACGGTAGTCCCGGCGGCGGCAACTCCATGTCCATCATGCTGAGCTGAAGAATGCGTTATGGCTCCTCGACGGCGACCCTGTCCCAGCTGCCAAAGCGCGGCGCGGACAGGGCGGCACTGGCGGCGGCGGCAGCTCCTGGGGCTCCCGGGCACTCGCCGTTCGGCTACTCGTCCCGAGTTGCGGGCCAGCCTCCGGCCCGCTCCGCCTCCCGCCCCCTGAGGGCGGGGCAAGATCCCGGGTCCTTCCTTTCCCCGCTGCCGGGCTGCCGAAAATCCCCCACCCCCGCCCCGGCTGACGTAAGAAGCTTGCTGTCCGCGGGCGCGAAGGGGCGACGGGCTGGGTCCCTTCGGGGGTCTGGGGAGAAGAGGCGTTTGCCCCTGGCTCCCAGCGCTCAGTTTGCCCTCCCCCGCATAGAAGGGCGGCGCTCTCGCCGAGAGATTGAGTTGTTTGCCGAAGGCGGCTCGGGCTCAGGCGCTTTGAAACAGTTTAAACAGTTGGAACAAACACGCCCGGAGCCCCTGTAAAGGCGCTGGTATCGGAGCTGCACCTCGCTGATTTGAAGTTGCAGAACCTTGCCCGTTTTATCTTACCCCACCGCCCAAGAGTGGCGCCAGCCCAGAGGCGGGGGCCGGAGGTTTGGACCGCGGTGGTGCGTACCGCCAACTGCCCTCTGGCCCTCGGTCCCCTCCGGAGCTGGAGCCAGAGCCCTGCCCAGGGGAAATGTGGGCCACGCTGCGAGCTCGTGCTCGCAGTCACCCTGAACGCCCTCGATTTACTCCCATGCGCTCACACCCTCTCTAGGCTCAGGTCGCCAAGGGCAAACGGAGGGGTGTTTGGGTGGGTCAGGGTGGCCAACCAAGAGCTGAGCGGGAACGCGAACACCTTTCTCTTCCCTCCAAAGCACACACCACACCACAGATGGCGTCCTTCAACAGGACGACATGCCGTAATTTTACAAATTTCCACGTAATCGTGATGTAGTTAAGAAAAAAAACCAAGTTATAAAATTATTGAGAGACTGGGACTGTAGCTCAGTGGCAGAGCACTTGTTTAGCGTGGGTGAGGCACTGAGTTCTATCCTTAGCATCACATAAAAATATTAAACAAAATAAAGGCATGCTGTTCATCTACAACTACAATTTTTTTTTTTTTTAATAAAATGATTGATGTAGTATAGACCTGTTTTGTAAAACCCTGTGCCTGGGGGCGGGGGGAAATGAAGAATGGTCACTAATGTATTAATAGTTGTAAAATCATAAATGATTTTTATCTTTCTTTTTTAAGTGTATTCAAATCTACAGTGAATATGTATTATGTCTTACATTTAAAAATTAATCACTGCCCACAGGTAACAAAGTATTTGAAAACAAGAATAGTGTGAACTCTTACAAGTTTTAAAAGAGGATAGATGGTTTGGGTTTTTTTCTCTTACTCATCAACATACAAACTCTTGAGCAAACCTAGTTTGCAGTTTCTAACTTCTCTGAATTATTCAAAACCAGGTAAAGCAGATAGTACCAGCAGTGGTTTTACTATTTCATTAAAAAACCTGACTACAGCAGATCAGATCAATGCACACACACACAAAAAAAAAACTAAAAAAAAAAAAAAAAAAAAAAAACTAAGAGCTTACTTTCTCTTGGTTGCATAATCTGACACTCTCAGGATTTACATGTAAGTTTACATGTTCAAATATTCCTTTAGGTAATTGTAATTACTTGTAATTGAAGCAAGCTTCTTCAGCTTGAATTAAACCTCAGCTGTTAGGTAAAAATCCTGCAAAAAACTCCCCACACTAAAAACTAGTTTGGGAGAAATTATTTACAAAGAACCTGACACGAAGAAGGCAGAGACATCATAATAAAGTGACGTTTCTGGCTCAAAGGAGACAAAAGTACATTGTTAACCATTCAGGTTACTTATTAAAACTACTACATCAGAGAAGGTAGACAATTAACCCAGGAGGTAGGAGATGCCCAAGTCATATATGGGACAGTGGCTAACCTGAAGGAGTTCATGAAGTCTTTGGTATTTCCTTGTTAAGCAAAAACATTTCCATTGAGTGTAGACTGAATGAAATAATCATTACCTTTACAAAACTACAATTTGCTGGGAGTATATTATTTCAGGCACCTGCAGAGTACATATTTTCAAAGGGAGGAGAGCAGCATTGATAGAGTCTGAACATGCCAAAGAAAGAAAAATAAAACACTAAGGAAAAGCTGTTTGGCACTGAATGGTGTTTCAGCTCTAGAAGAGGAATTCTGAGTCTCAGACCCCCATGCCAAGGAGGATCCCAGTCTTTGGAAATACTGAAATACAGATGTCTTCATATGACAACCCAGGTCCTGCCCTCTAAACTTGCACTTTGTGCTATGGTGAGAAGAACCAGGGGAGCAAGAGAAAAAGAGGATTTGTTTTTTCTCTCCTTTCTGGTGCCCATGAGAGCCCATGTACTGCCAAACTCTTAATTACACGTGTGTTTGTGTGTGTGTGTGTGTGTGTGTGTGTGTGTGTGTGTGTGTGTGTTTTGTGCTGGGATCCAACTCAGGGCCTCTGCATGCTAGGCAAGCACTCTACCACTGAGCTACACCCCCAGCCCTACTATTTTATTTTCCCACCTATTGGTTTCACATTATACTGATCCCTGTACATTTTCATTAAGTCTGAATTCTTTGCTCTCTTGAAAAAAACAGCTGTCCACACATACTTGAGGTGTCAGAACTGTGATACTTTGCCCCCAAATCTCACAAAAAGTATTATCACCAGGGAAATATGAGTGCACGAAGTTTGGATAATGGTGATGCGTTGGTTCATTATTCTACCTGCTTCTTTTGCTCTCATCTATCAAGTTCCAAGACCCAAGAAAGAATCAAGGCTGCTGCTTCTATCACTTCCTTTATACTCCTTGTTGGAACCAGAGAATATTTGTGCTCTTTTGGAATTATAATTGAAATTTTACTTCATACAGCATATTGGGAAGTACATTTCCAAAGATGGTACCCAATTAACCACCCCTCCCAGTACCAAGGTGCGTGAGTAGTACAACTTCGTTGAATCAAGGCTGGCCCCTGGGGTTTGCTTTAAGTAATAGGAGGAGGCTGGGAGTGCTACTATGCCAGGTCCCAGCCTAAGCTTGAAAAAAAACCTGACAGCTTTCCATTTTATACCCTTGAAATTCAGTCATCATGTTAGAAATCTGACTACCTTCATGAAGGAGAAGCCAAATACAATGAAACTCTGGGTGGAGAGAGAGGTTATGTGAACACAGGCACCAGACTTGTGAATGAAGACACCATCCTTACATCCTACCTAGTCAGGACACAGAGGACTCCAGCCCTGCTACTATCAGACTGCAACCACATATGAGAATTGCAAGCAAGACAGTGGGACTGTCTGGCTGAGCCCAAGCTACCCAAACAACTGTGCAGGAGTATAATAAATTCTTTTCAGCCACTAAGTTTTGGGATGGTTTACTTCACAGCATTATATAAAAAAAATAGTATATATTGAATAGCAAAAGCAGAATGTCTTCAGCCTGCTTTATATTTGTTAAGCATCACAGTGAGCACATTTAGAGACAGTATTTGTGATTTAATAACATCTCAGAAAAGAATTGACTTCTCTGGAAATGAGGATGTATCTTCCCCATAATACATACCTTTTGCTACATACAAAGCAAATGACCTCATCACACCACACATCAGTTTTATATCATTAGGTAGATGATGGTGAGATATTCTCCTTATTAAAATACACTTAAAGAATGCAGACGTTTCATCAATTAAGTAGATTTTGGTATAAATGCATACTAAGGTTCTGACCCTGCCATGACTTCATTTACACCAGTTATATAACATGCTTGCTGATTATCTGCTGAGGGAATTTGAACTTGAGGAGAAACCTGCCCAGTGAATAAACTGAATTCCAGTACGGTAGTGTTGAAAGTAATTGGTGTGTTAACTTTGCACACCTCACTATGCAAACTGCAGGTACAAAGAGCTGCATGTCTTCAAAGCCAGTTTTAACTGGTGTAGTTTCCTGTTCATAATAGAAACAGTGCCCTGCAGGAACTGCAATGCAGTGACTAAAGGAAAACAACAGAGGTTTAAAAGAGTTATTTTGAAGCATATGTGTTGATACTTATATATGTTTTTGCATAGGAAAAATGCTGTCTATGCCCCCAAATGATAATTGTTTATTAATCTAATTAGTTATAAATTGATAAATTCATTTTTCTCATTTTTGCCTATCTGTATTTTACTAAATAAAAATGTATTATTTTCATCATCATCATCATCATCATCATCATCATCATCATCATGGATGTAAGGTGCAGAGGTGAGGAAGGAATACTTGTTTTTCTCCCAAGCCACTGGATCTATTTTATTTTCAAACTGAATTTTAACCACATACTTAGCAAATCTTTCCTTCTTGTATTTACTTGAGGGGAGCCTGGAGATTCATCCACAGCTTTAGTGCAGTTGTGGTAAGGATCTGAAGATACTTTTTCTCTTTTAATTTACTGCAATATTTGCAAAGTTTCACTCAGGATAGGAGCTCCCAGACAAAGAAGAAATTTTATGAGACTAAGAACTTCAGCTACAAAATTATATGCAGAGTTGTCCATGTATAGCACTGCTGTATAGGGAAAATAAAATGTAGAAAAACAGTTATACAGCTATGTCTGCAAGTCTGATTTGCAAATATCAATGATGGCAGTAGAATGTCAAATAATTCTTTCATCTTTGTATTTTTCTCTATTGCTTAAATCTTTTATGGAAAGTACTTTTAGAATTGCGGGAAAAGGGGCTGGGGTTTGGCTCAATTGTAAAGCACTTGTCTAGCATGTGTGAGGATCTAGGTTCAACACTCAGCACCCCCCACACACATACACACATGCACATACAAAAGATTTAGGGGGAGAAAAAACTCCATTTTGGACAAACAAAAAGCAGAATGCAATGAATGGGATCCTAATTAGAATAAGATACCACCCATGCTTGTATAAATATATCAAAATAGATTCTGTCATGTAGAAAGAACCAATTAAGTTTAATTGAAAGAACCAATTAAAATGAATAATTTTTTTAAAAAAGAATGCAGTGAACAAAAGAGCAAAACATCCTCATAAACAGTCCTTGCAGACAAAGTGAACCTTGAAGACTGGGAAGTGAAAAGAGAAATAAGATTTGCCAAGAGATTTGTTTTCTGGAATTTTTTTTTTTAATTCCATGAACTTTTGTTTTGCCCTTTGAATAATATTAGAATCAAAAAGAAACTTAAGATATCTTCTGGCTGGGATATGGCAAGTAATTTTTGTTTTGATTGATAAAGCTGATCTATAGGCAGTGGCTGCCTATGATGCTTTGCTGAGAAGTATTCAGAAGCAGCTTCCCAATTTGGTAGAAAAAGTTCAGTGGTTGATTAACAATGTCCACCATGGGCACAGAGTTACAGGTTCGGTGGCACTTAACAAGCTTTTTCCTCCCTGATCTAGTCCAACTTACTTCTTCATTTGAGGGTACTGAGGGGTCAGGAGGTTACCAATGGTCACAGAACTAGCGATTGACAGAGCTAGAAATAGAATAATGTTTCCTGACTCCTAGTTTTACATTCTTTTCACACAGTAAATTGAATTGGACTTTGCAGGTAAATCTGGTGCTGAGATATACCTAAAGTTGTAAATTTTATTTACATACTAGCACATTGGTTTTGAAGGGGGTTAATAACCCAGTTTATTAATAATGATTATTTTTGTATAGATTTCATATTCCCTGCAAATCAAGGTGATATGATTTGGTCCAATATTATATATCAGAAAGTGACAGAACAATTAAGTGACTTGTTCAAAACTCAAGGTAATTATTATCTGAAAATCACTGACCCAAAGCTCAGGCTTAGTCTATTCCATGCCAGGTGTCTTTAGACAGTCCCTTGGCTTGTACTGTATTTTCAGAGAGTACACATAGCAAAGTTCCCTAAAGATTACATTTTTCCACATTCTGTTTAATTAATTCCCTGTGGACAGAATGATAAAGTATTTTTCACTAGAGAGAAAACTTGCAAACAAATATGAGAACAGATTTTCTGAATTTTAAAACTTTCAAGTGAAGGCAGGGAGGGTCATTTGCAACTTGAGCCTCTCCATCTAATGGCAGGGATTCTATTTTTATCTTTTAATGAAAAGGTCTAATGATAAGGTATACAATATACTGACAAGACTATAAGCTACTGCAACCCTTGCAATTCAATAGCAGCAACAACCTGAACAAATAAACAACAATTACTTATTGATTGCTAGGAATTGTGGGGATCATGAGTTTTGCATGAATTAGTTAATTTAATTATTTCAGAAAACCAAAGACACAGGTACATAATTACTCCCATCTTAGAAATGAGGAAACTGAAGCCCAAAGATACTAGATTATTTTATCTATGGCCAAGTCAGTTAATAAGCTGAATGTTCACTGACTTTAAAGCTCTTAAGCATAAAAATACGCTGAATCCCAGGTATGTTTCAAAAAATATATACAGGGTTAATTAGTAAATTTGGGTAGAAGTGTGTATTTAAAATAGTGTGCAAAAAAAATCCAAACAATTTATTATTCATTTAAAAAACAGTAGTTGAATACTTAGTGAGGGGTACTGTGTTGGAGATTTGAAGATCAAATTGAGTTAAATACACATTCTGTTCTCAAGGTTCTTACAGTCCAGTAATAAAACATCATAATGGCCTACATTAAGGAAGTAACAAAGATGAAGGAAGTTGATCTATTCAACCTATTGGCAAAGGACTAGGGTTTTCTCTTTTTAAATTTTCATGCAAAACTAACATAATTTTCTTTCTTTTTTATTACTTTGTTGTTGTTGTTTTGGGTCTTTTTGGTGCTGGGGATTGAAACCTGTGCTTCAAACTTACTAGGCAAACAATTTTCTTTAAGGAAACAAAAAGCAGCTTTATTGACACATATTTAAAGTATATAGTTTGGTGCTTGCTTCGGCAGCACATATACTAAAATTGGAATGATACAGAGAAGATTAGCATGGCCCCTGCGCAAGGATGACACGCAAATTCGTGAAGCGTTCCATATTTAGGAAGGAGGGACTGTATAGAGGGAAAAGAGGGGTGCGGAGGGGAAGAAAAAAATAACAGAATGAATCAAACATCATTACCCTATGTAAATGTATGATTATGCAAATGGTATGCTGTTACTCTATGTACAAACAGAAACAACATGTATCCCATTTGTTTACAATAAAAATAAATTAAAAAAATAAATAAAGTATTCAGTTTGATCAGCGCACACACACACATTCACAAAGCCATCAGCACAATCATGGCAATACACCAATTCATCGTGCTGGAAGTTTGTTTTTGCCTCAATTTTAATTCTGCTTCTAGGAAGTAGGATCTTGCTTCCTGTCCTCAGACAACTACTGATCTACTTGCTGTAACTATGAATTGTTTGATATCCTAATATCATGAATGGAATTATATACTCTTTGAATCAGGCTTCTTTCACTCAGCATAACAGATTCATCTGTTATTACATATATCAGTATTTCATTTCTCTTCATTAAATAGCATTGCATTGTGCAAATGTATCAGAACTTGTTTGTTCATGCATACGTTGAAGGACACTTGCTTGTTGCTGCTTTCTAGCTATTACAAGTTAATACTTTGAACATTTATGTACAATTCTCTCCCCCCTTCTCTCCCCCCCTTCTCTCTCTCTCTCTCTCTCTCCTCTCTCTCTCTCTCTCTCTCTCTCTCTCTCTCTCTCTCTCTCTCTCTCTCTCTCTCTCTCTCTCGTGTGTGTGTTACTGAAGATTTAACCCAGTGGTGCTCTGTCGTTGAGCTATGCCCCCATTCCTTTTTATTATTATTTTTTTTTTATTTTGAGTCAGGATCTCACAGAAGGCCTCAAACTTGCAATCCTCCTGCCTCAGCCTCCTAAGGCACTGAGATTACAGGCATGCACCACACGTGTACGTGTGAACAAGCATTTTATTTCTCATAGAAGTAAAATGGCTATGTCACTTGATAAGCATATGTTTGATTTTATAAGAATTTGTCTGACCTTTTTCTTAACTTGGTTATTTCATTTAACATTCCCATCAACAATCTCTTGGGATTCAAGCTCTTCCCAAAACGACCTGACATGGTCATTTCAATTATATATGTTTCTAATATTATATCCTAATTATATATATACATACATACACACATATACATACATAATTGTGGTTTTAATTTGCATTTTCCTAATGACTAAGGTATAATGATTTTAATATATAATGTAATTTTTCTATACATTATCAGAGAGGAAAGGTTGTATCTCTACAATAAGCTTGACTGTTAACTTTGCTATTAGATAATCAAAGAGGAATTATGGTAAGAAAATATTATTAACTAATGAAAAGATGACAAAATATTCAGAAAATACAAAATATGCACCTTAATGCAAATTTAGTTCTTAAAAACAGAAACTACAAAATACTAAGTTTTTATTTTCAACTGGTACCTCAGAATTTCCTCTGTAGCTGGGGTCTCTAATGCAATGGTATAGCATGTGCTTAGCAAGTTCCAAGTCTTGGGTTCAATCCTTAGCAAAAAATAAAATAAAAATTTCCTGTACTACCATGCACTGATGGACCCACTAGACTGCACTGAGAAGCAACAGCTGTTACCTGTTTCTTTCTTCCTTGATCGTTTTCCTTTTGGAATCCTAATTGTTACCATAAACAATTTTAATTGAATTGTCCAAAATCATCTATAAATACCCTGATGAGGTTCTTACAGTAGGTGTTGTGTAACAATACTGATTCATAAGGTAGAAGAAATCTGGTTTTTATTTGTTTTGTTACACTACAGACTTTTCCATAAAGAAACATTATGGAAACATTTCTTGCTGAAGTTTAACCCATCTAGCCTTCTGGAGTTAAGTACTGCATTATTAGCAGCAGTAAATATGTCTTTTCAATTGCCCACTCCAGTTGGAAGGTCAGATAATACTAACACTTGATCTTATTCTCAAATAAATTTTTAGAAAATCATGTGTTCCAAACTGGGGTTGTGGCTCAGCGTTGGAGTACTTGCCTCACACGTGTGAGGCACTGAGTTCAATCCTCAGCACCACATAAAATAAATAAAGGAAATAAAGGTATTGTGTTCATCTACAACTAAAATAATATTTTTTAAAAATTATGTGAATAATGTGAAGTGTCCCATCTGAAACAAATTTATTGAGCACTGACTATATACAAAGCTCTACTTTCAGATACTCTATATATGTCATTCCTAACTTTACAATAACCATTTTATAGGTGATAAAGTCTAGTTCACTGACTCAGGAACTTGGCCAAGGTCACATAGCACCATGATTCAGTAACTCAGCTAAGGCTCCACGGCAGAGCTCATGTGAAATCCTGGCTTTAGCTCCTTGCAGAAACCTTTGCTCTTTTCACTGGGCAAAACTAGGCCACAAAATACCTCCGAATGCTTTGTGAATAATTAAACATTGTAGGGATCATGATCCACACTATAATTTTTGCCACTGACCTCACTTAAGTATATGACATAATTTGAAGGGTGAAGCATAATTTTATGCTACTGGGATATAATAATGCTATATAAACTATGCTATGGTTTTCATGTTGAAATTCAATTTATTTAAGATTTCTGTATATTTATTTTTCTTGACTCTTTTTGTGGATAGCGTCTTTTTATTTTTTTGTGATTGTAAGTAGTTCTAAGCACAGTAAGTGGAGATCTATGAGGGACCAGAGAAAATGATACTGGGAAAGCTTGAGTCAAATGCTTTCTTTTTTCTCTCTTGCTGCTTAACAACCCTCTGCCATTGACTGAATCTGTAAATGCATAAAGGAGAAATTACAAGGGCCCCAAGAAACACATGACCTGTATATTATTGCTAGTAGTTCATGGATGAATTTAAAGATATTACTAAGGAATATGATTCAGATTTTATGGTCTGATTCCATAGTTCAAGGTTTTTAGAATTTACTGCCAATCATTTAACTGCCAATCAGTACTAGATTGAATCATGGGACTTTACTCAAATTATCTTTTTTACTATAGATCACCTTCATAATTTGAAAAAGTTGTACCCTTCTCTAAGAGTTATACATAGATCATTCACTGAAGACTGAATGTCTTGCTTCCCAGAGGCTTAAATAGAAGATTGTGTTGTGTGGAAGTTGCACTAATGTGTCTGAAAGAAGAAAGGTAAGGTACCTTTTAAAAAAACATAATAATGTAATGTAAAAATACTGTAGTATCTTTAAAGATAAAACAAACTTGAAATGGATAGTCAAAAAACATACAACAAAGTGGTTCAAACAAAAGGTAAGGTTAGAGGAAGGTTTGAGAACGAAAACCAAAGAAATACAATGAGAAAAAACAGTAACTTCACCTGTACATTGACTCTTGTAAGGCAAGGCATTTAAATGACTAAAACTTAGTTACCAATGTTGGCTTGATCTTCATAAACCTCAGAAACACGTGTTTACAGAAATACATTGTGTTTACAATTAGAGTTTGATTATCTCCCAGAAATTATCTGAAGTAATTGAGTTTTTTAAAAAAAACAAATGACCATTACATACTCATGTAGTATATTAATACAAATTACAATTTCTCTAGCCTACATTTTGACAAATCCTGCTGGATACTAAGGTATGGAGAATGTAAGCATTAGAGATGGGCAGATCTGTGTATAGTTACTTACTCACTCTAAGTTAATCACACAGCCACAACCTAGGAAAGTTGCTTACTCTCTTCCTAGTCTAAGGATTATTGTGAGGCTAACTGGTATAATGTATTTAAAGTTAGTTATGAAGATGAGGAGCAATTAGACCTCTGAAATGATCATCTGAAAATAAAAACTGTGAAAAACACTGATATAATAATAGGCAATCTACAAATACAGAATATTAAGTTCTTTTTATAAAAGCTGGATATTTGACATAATGAAAAGAAATACTGGTCTGAACTTGAGACACCTAGAGATTCTTCAAGATAAAGGAGTTGACTTAGACTTCAACTCCTTACGGGCTAGAGACTTAATTCATCTTCTCAGTCCTATTACTTTTAACTTTATCTGATATGTAGACACACTTAATAAACAATGAAGGTTAGTTAGTTGAAAGAATGATTGCTTGCATAAACATACTGATTTCCAACATCAACACTCTGCTTTTATAAGATGACAGGTGAGTGTCGTATAAATGTGTTTTATTAGGGCACATGTATGAAAATATCAAGTGCTAGTTTGGCAAGAAATTTTGGAATTTATGTTGAAATGGAGTGGCTGAATATTTCTTGTATATCTTTTTTGGATAAATATTTGTAACACTCATTTTCTACCCACTGAGGAATTTTCCAACTTGCAGGAACTTGACCATAGATAGGTCTCTGTAATATGAGGTAACTCATGGAATATAAGACTTCATTTAAAAAATATTTTTAATAATTTTAATAATGGTAGTGGAAAATAAGAAATAATTCTTTACATTTGTAACTCAGGAGTCTTGCTGCTGAATTCTGTGGTACTACTGCCAAGAATTAGCAGACAGCATAAATATTTTCATAAATAAGAATTAGCAGGCAGCATAAATATTTGTTGGAATGCTAATGTCTTAATTTCAAATCTACAAAATACTTAACCCATTAGCACTAATGGCCTCTACTATTCAATTTCAAATTGCTACATAATTCAGAATGACTTTCCTATTCCAACTTTACGTATAACTGAACCCATTCAGGACTGGTTAAGCTATGTAAACCTAGTGATTCACTCTAAGCCTGCAGATAATTTATCTTAGCTTCTTGTCTTTAAGTGAATTGTCAATGCCAGAACATGATTTTAGGGACCCAGAAAACAGTGCTTTCTTTGACTAATCATTTTTATTTTTAAAGCACTTACCTGCTTTTTCAATGACTATATCCCTTAAGGTATATAGCAGACTAATGACATTGATTTTCTTGAGTGGCAGATTTCGGGCTATAGGAACATTACTTCCTACCTTATATATTAGTGTATTACTTGATTATTTAACACAACATTTTATATATTTAATATTTTAATAACAACAGATCCTGTTATGGTTTGGATATGTGGTATCCCCCAAAAGCTCATGTATGAGACAATGCAAGAAACTTCAGAGGTAAAATGACTAGGTTATGAGAGCTATAACCTAACCAATGGCCTAATCCACTGACATAGAACAACGGAGTAGTAATTGTTGGCAGATAGAGTGTAGCTGGAGGTCACTGGGGGCGAGCCTTTCGGGTTTTTATTTTTGTCCTGGTGAATGGAGCGGCCCCACCCACACCCGTACATTTCTCTGCTTCCTGGTGCCATGTCCTGAGCTGCTTTCCTTTGCCCCATCATCTGCCATGATGTTCTGCCTCACCTTGGGTCTTATTTTTCTTCCTTTTCCACTTTTATATTGGAAGTCCTCCTCCTCCTCCTCTTCCTTCTCCTTCGTGTTCCTCTCCCCTGCTTCTCCTCCTCCTCCTCTTCCTCTTCTTCTTCTTCTTCCTTTCTTCCTCTTCCTCTTCCCCTCCTCCTTCTCCTCTCCTCCTCCTTCTTCTTCTATTTCTTCTTCTTCTTCCTCCTTCTCCTCCTCCCCCTTCTTGGTTTTTTTTTTTTTTTGGATGATGGGGATTGAACCCATGGCCTTGTGCATGCTAAGCATGGCTCTACCACTGAGCTCCACCCCCAGCTCCATTGAAGTTTTTATCATGTCTTATTTTGGTCTCTAGAACATTCAATAAAATTTTACTAATAATAGTGACAGCACTCTTGTCTTATTCCTAACTTTAGTGAGGCTGCCTGTAGCATTTCTCCATCAAGCAGAACTTTGGCTAGGTGTATTTTATCATGTTAAAGAAGTATTGATCTGTTGCTGTTTTACTGAGTGCTTTCTATTAGGTCATTGAAATCATGAGCATTTTATAAATTCCTTCAACGATATTCTATTATTTTGACCTTTCTGTCCTCTCACCCTCCAATCTCTTGCTCATGTTTCCAGTGGCTGGTCCTAATCAGAATCCAGAGGGAAAGGGAGTTCCTAATAGCTTCCTAGGGTCCAGAGCAGGACAGGAAAGGGTAAAGGGTAGATCTGGAGCACAGACATCCAGTAGAGAAAACAAGACAGCTTTACTCTTCATTAACTGAAAACAAAAAGATTGTTCTGGGTGGCATAAGCAATTTTCTTGAAGTCAATAGCATTACTTTTGTTTATTGAAAAAAAATGTGAAAGAAAATTATAGGGTCTTGAAAATTTTTGCATGGCAACTTGCTGGTACCAATGTTTTTCAGATCTGATGTCAGCAGTCCTGAATTGCATTTCCTGAGCCTGAACTCCCTTTTAGGATAGAGCTTCTCAAACATAATTTCCCTTCTATTACCTTATTTAAAAAAACCTTTCAACTCCTTCTTTAGACCTAAAAATAATGATTTAGTGGAATGGATATCTGATGGCTCAGTTGTAAGCTCAGGAACCAGACACTGTATCTTCTGGGAAGGATCCAACAGAACACACCCGCTTCCCTGACCTCCAAGAGTGAGCCATTCAGGCCTGCCTCAGATACTTCCTTGCATCAGCACATCTGGCTTTGGGGGCAATGATTTCACCTGATGTTACCACTTGATGTCCTTCTGGTAGGCTCATTCTTTTTCTGCCAGATGTTTGGAAACTATTCCAAACTCCATAGCAATCCTGGCCCTCAGGGCTACATATTTGGGAAACATCATGACATCAAGAGCTACAGATAGGTTGCTAAATAAAATTCAGGACCCCCCAGTTAAATCTGAGTTTCAGATAAACAACAAATGATTGTTTATCTGAACCTCAAAATACAACTGGCTGCCCTGTATTTTTCTTTGCCACATTTGATAACTCCTATCATAGAGTATTATTTCTAAAATAATACTCTGATATACTTCCCACATCCACTTCCCTTTCTTACAATTCCAAAATTTCTCCCCTCTCCCCTATAATTTAATTCAAAAAAGTTTTAAGATAGCCCAGGAGGGGTGTTAATCTACTGGTCACAGTTGAGGTTCACTTCTGAGGTCTTTGCCTCTAATTTTAACCCCCATTAGCAGAGATTAATTTATTGTATCAGTGAAGTTGTTACTTTAGCACTAAGGACATTTCAGTGGTGGCTGAAAATAAGGGTGAATTATTGAAAAAATTAAATGTTATCAGGTATGCGTAGGGGTAGGGGTGGAGGTGGGGATGGATGTACAGGGTAGCTTAAAGAAATGCATGCAGGAAAGAAAATAATGAAAAAAATTAACATATCTGATAATTTTGCCTGGCTGGAGTCTTAGTATTCTTCAGCGTAGAGCATGACTTGGAACCTGGATCCCACAGTACAAAAAGTCGGAGAGGCTGTGGTGGGAACAACTGCTAAGCACCCAAGTACTAGAGGCAAAGTAGCCCAAGAGGAGAAGTAAAACCAAGAAATATTAAAAAATTATGTGTTTGACGTTTAAGGAAAAAGTCCAAAGTTAGTCAAGGATGATGGCTTATTGCAGGATTAAAAACCTCTGAATGACAAAACTTCTGAAAAAGGAAGTAATGGTAGCACGTGGTACCCTGCTGATCTGTCTTCCTCCCAAGTACTTCTCCATTCCCAGCCTTTATGCCACCGTACATAGCAGAGACAGCAACAATGCTCTCCCCAAAGGTTTTATCTCTGTGAAATGAATACACCAGACCACAGCCTTATTTTCTGAGATTAACTCTATGTAACTAGCTCTCCCAAATTCTGTAGCCTGAGAGGCTGAGAGTTTGGTCTTTCATAAGTCAGATCCAATATGGCTAGTCCCATGTGCCATCCAAGTCTATGCCTGGAGACTTACTATTTAAGGGAACCAGCTTAGTAAAACCATTTTTATGGTCATTTTCCCATCCAGTATTTTTGAACTGTACCAAGCAGTTTGGGGACTTCAATACAAGAGTCTGCACAAACCTGACTTGTTCAGAGAGGCAGAAGAGTTTTCAGCTACCAGTCAAGCAGGGTGGTCAACTTATTCCAATTTATCAGGGACTGTCCTAGTTTGAACACTGCAATTCCTATACTCCAGGAAATCCCCCAGTCCCAATCAAACTGGGACGGCCAGTCACCCTAAACTCAAGGTACCTAGGCTTTGGCACCTGAATAGCAGTTTCCTAATCTGTAAGATACAGATTAACTGTATCTCTTGGTATTGGCTAACAGTTTCTAAGATTACTGTCGTATCTGTGAGTCTATGATTTGCTCTCATGCTCCTGACCTTGCCCATCTGCAACCATTTCCTGGAGAAAATTCATTTGTTCCAAGTCCTGGGTCCATATACCCTGATAAACTATCAGTGTGTTAATGGGAGTTAATGGTGAATAGGGTTCACAACTTCATTTCAACAATGGCTCTGGGAGGAAGGCATGTGGCCATATCCAAGTAGATCTTCTGCTTGGCAGTTCCCCTGGGGATGGGGTACATGGCTCTGTGTCATCCTGAGAGGAAGATAGTTTTAGGCAGGCAGGTTTCGGGGCAGCCAAACTGAGAAATTTGGTTTAGTTTGATGGGCTGGTTTCAGCAGCAGGGCAGGAACAGGACACAGGCAGGACAGTCTTGTCTAACTTGAGCCAACTTTCACACTATGACCTGAATAAAGTCAGAAATTGAAACCAGAGACTGTAGAATAAAGGAAGTAGTCTATTGCTAGCACTACTTTTTTTTTTTTTTTTTTTTAATGCATTTGCTCCTAGCCTGAGTCCGTCATCTAAAAATACAGATAAGCAGCTATCATTCTGGGGAAGTTGAGAGTTCAACTCTGGAGTCAACACCTACTAACTTTATGACAGTGGGCAGGTAGTAGGTTAAATCACATGAATTTACTGATATTTGACTTTTTTTTATCTCCAAAAATAGAAATTCAACATAGTTCAGCCTCATAACCAGCTTTCTTTTCTTGGTTTTCTCCTGTATGAAATGAAGATAGACACCAATCTTAGGAGGACTAAGTGAGAGGACACAGAAGGTGGTCAGACCCTGGCATACAGTCCCTGCTCACTCATCAGCTGTATGCTACCACTGTCATTACAGTGAAGAAATACACAGGGTCTTTAGACTTCTTCAACTGAATCTAGGCAAGCCTAACTCTACCTGGGACAGAGAACATGGACAGACCAAGGCAATCTGGTCACCTTAGTAAACTGTGGAATTTCATTCTAATCCCAGGGTGAGGAAACAATAGGTTCATACCACAGGTTTCTCAGGTGGTTTGGAGAACTAAAATTTCATCCCTTTTCCCAGGGCAGACAATCAGTTGCAAACCACAGCAAAGGACTTCTATCCTGGGATCTTGCTTTACTATTGGGCCCCATCTTCAGTCTTAACATCTGTTTGTAGTAGCCACCCAACAGAGCCATCTTATTCAGTTTAACTGCATGCACATAAAATGACTAAGTATTGTGAAGCACACACAAATGTGACAGCGACATCATCAGAGTACAAAAAAAGTTACAATGCATTTCTCTCAATAGCTAACAGGAAGCAAAAAAAAAAAAAAAAATGGAAACAAAAGATTTGCTGTAGTATTATAATTAAGTAAAATTTATTAACTTAGCAAAGGCACTTGGACTTTTTATAGTTCAAGGATTCTAGGAAATAACTTTCTTACATATAATGAGGAAGTGCGTCTCTATATTTTTCTTCTCTATGACATTCCTGTTTTATCTTTTCCAGTTTATTCCCTTGATGATAAAGTAATCTGTTCAACAGGGGACACTACAGTCCTTAAATCAAGTGATAACTGGGGGCCTCCGCTGATTTCAAAGCCAGTTTTTCCCCACTGTGTGGATCCCAGGTGTGATGTCAGAAATCTAGAACAGAAAAGAGCCTTGAACTTGGTTTGGCTTAAACTCTCCCTTTCAAGCTAACTTCTTACAAATGTGAGAAAGTTCAGATCTCAACTTGCACTAACAAAAGGTGTTTACAACAAAATACCTGGCTGTTCCTAATAATGGCTTTGCTTTTTTGAATTAATTCCTCACTGATGACAAAGACTGAGCTTTTGAACTTCTGGGTATGGCTAGGCAGGGCATTTTCACTTGGCTTGGCTCTTTACATAGATAGAAAAGGCTTGGTTGGGCACCTGGCATTTTGTGGCCAATAATTATACTACAATTGTTACTGTGCATTACCGAAACTTCAGTTTTTGATTTAAAGCCAACTTTACTCTTTGAAACAAACATCATTTGAAAGCCTAGTATGCCTTGAAATGATCTTAAAATCCATTTTATAAGAAGATTTTGGTACAAACTAGGCTTTTTTGTTGTTGTTCATTTGCTTTTGGTTGTGTTTTATTTCTATTTATTTATTTATTTATTTATTTATTTATTTATTTATTGGTACTGGGGATTGAACTCAGGTGCATTCAACCACTAAGCCACAAAGCCAGCCCTATTTGGTATTTTACTTAGAGACAGGGTCTCACTGAATTGCTTAGCACCTCGCCATTCCTGAGGCTGGCTTTGAACTCTTGATCCTCCTGTCTCAGCCTCCTGAGCCACTGGGATTACAGGCATGCACTACCATGCCCAGCAATGTTGTTGTTGTTGTTGTTTTTTTTTAATGACATTTTGCTTTAGCACAGTGTCTCTTTGCTTGTCAATTGGTCTGAGTTCCTTCAGCTTTTCCAAGCAGTGTTATCTCTCTACTGAGACCATTTTAATACCTCCTTGTCCCTTGTCCCTTCATCAGTGTTGATGTTTTTCCATGCCAACATGCTTATCCCATTGACTTATTCCAGAGTATGTGCTCACAACTGAGGCAGGTGAGGTGATAAAAACCTAAATAACCAGAAAAACAAATTATTGTTTTCACATTTAGAAGATTAGTTAGGGTGGAGATGTAGCTCAGTGGTAGAGTACTTTGTCTAGCTTGTGCATGGCCCTGGGTTCAAACCCCAGCACTGGGGGAAAGAAAAAAAGGAGGAGGAGGAGGAGAAGGGAAAGAAAAGAGTCAGTCATCCTTGGGTAGACTTACATGGTTGTGAGTCTTCAATTCTTAAGTGAAAACTTGATCACCAAGGTGTTAGCATCAGCCGTGAAGGATGGAGCCATAGGGGTTCAGGTCTGTGCAGCAGGAGAAGCCTAATCTCCTGTGAGCCTTTCCTTGCTTTTAGATTCCGAACAATGACAGATACTTGTCTCACAAGGACCTGGTGAAGTTACTTATGACTGAAAAATGTTTTTTTTTTTTTTTTTTTCCTGGTATTCCTCTATCCCTCCTCCCTGCCTCCATGGCTTGGACAGCAGGGCCCTTGTTGTATTACCTCAAAGTGGGGAAATGATATGTTAGGATAAAAAGCAAAACAAGAACAACACAACTTTTGTGAGTTGTATGTTGTGTTAAAAAAAAAATCTCTGAGGTCTAGACAGAATTTGAAATATAGCCAAGGCATTTGGGAAAAAAAGGTGTGAGGAGAGTGAGGCTTCCCTGGAAGATTAGAAACACTTCACTCTGCTAATTGGAGGAAAGATGGATGAAGAGCCAGAGGGCAGAAGCAAGAATAGGTCCTTCCCTACTACCTCACTTCCCTACCTCAAGGAGGCAGCAAGCCTAGGGAGAAAAATGGTTGTGTGCTGAGGGCCTGCAGAATTTCCTAGCACCTAGAGAGGCCCCAGGGTAGCAGAGAGCTGTTGGACATGACTGTGATCAGAAAGGAGGCACAGACCTACCAGTGTCAGTAAAGGAGGACTAGAAAAACTATGGGCATCTTGGTTGGTGCCTCCTCCAAGAGCTGACCTGAAGAACAAATGGATCTCCTAGTACCTTGGCACTACCTAACCACCCTAACCAACCTCCCCCAGACTTAGATACCTTTGTAAAGGTGGAGAAATACTGAAATGATGGAAGTCATCAGTTACACCTTCCAACATAGAGTGTGGGCTTGAACATAAATTAGGTTGATTGACAGAGGAACAAGTAAATCTTTCTTGCATACTTGAGTTTGTACACTGAGATCTTTGCATCTAGTTTGAACTTCTGGGGATGGCAGGATGGTGTAGAGGAGAGACCACTAACCTGAGAATGAGAGAACCAAAGCTCTGTCACCTAGAGGGTGACTTGGACAAATCATGTCTGAGTCTTGAGATCCTCCATAAAACGTGGATAATAAAACTCTGCCATGTTGTAAGGAAAGGGATGTGCTTGTGGATGTCACAGAGTACAGGATGAGGCAGCAAGGTAGCCTACATAATAATTTCAAATGCAAAACATAATTAGAAGAAGAATACTAGGTAATTCCAACCTGTAGGAAATTGTAGCAAAGATTGACAAGATATTTTTCAATTTCATTTATTCTTCCTGGCATACAATTTCATTTATACTTCCCCAGTCTCTCTTGCAGGATGGGGTCAAGTGATTGAATTCTGGCTAACAGAATATGGCAGAAGTAATGGGTGGTGCTTGCAGACTTAGCCACAAATCCTGCTGTGTGGTCTTTCATGTACTCTCTTCTCCTCTGTCAATGTTGAGGTCAAATGTTGAAGATGTTGGCCTTTTAAGATCAATGAAGTCTGAATTTCCAGGTCATCATTTAGAGGTGTCACACAGGAGAGCCCCCTGTTTATACTAGATTGTGATGCATGAGAAACTTTTATCATGTCAAGTCAATGATATTTTGAGTTTTTGTGCTGATGTAGTCTATCTAGCCTATCCTAATACTGTAATAAATGATAATTAGAGAATGTATTATGATAGAAGATATACATACCATGTATGCATGCATATACATATAGATGACATGTCTCAAAGCATGAAGGAGTGGCTCAGTCAATATCTTTCCTTCCACACTATGAAGAACATAGAAGTTCTTTTCTTGGGCAAAGATGTCACAAGCACAAGTCATGATGACATTCAAGTCTGTGTCTGGTTTGCACAGTGGAAGCACATTTACCTAGAAAACTGGAGGAATTTCTCACCTGGAGTTGATGCCTGTGCAGGTGCTCTGCACTACTTCATCTCAGCTGCTGAGTCCTTTTCTTGCCTGATTCATTGTCCCTCCTCATCTCAAACTCCCTGTGGACCTTAGCATTCTAACAAGGAGGACTCAGGGGATGCTCTGGATCTAGGTAATGAGGAAAGTCTGTTCCTTAGGGAGCACACAGCTGCTACAAAACATCTCAAAGCAGTAGGTTTTACCTGTTTGCTTATTGCTACACGCATTCCCCAAATGGTTCTAGCACACACACATTTGCTACTCAAACCACTAGAGCAGTTGAAACTATTGATTGTACCCAGAGACTGAAAACTCACTGCAACCCTGGAGGCTGCCCAACTGCAGAGAGCAGGACAGTGGTACTTTCCCCAGAAATTAACACCCTCTTTGTCCTGGACTGGCTAGAGAACACAGTTATCTTTGAGGCCTTGGTCTTCAAATTACATTTGCTACAAGCCTGGTCACTACCTCTCCCTGGATAAGGCTTTGTTCTTATGCCTTTCAACCCGTGGGAAGGATCCCTAGGGAGAACCAGTCACTTCATTCCTCCATTAACAAAGACTCCCCTCTTTGGGACCAGTTAGCTGGCCTTGACCTGTGGCAGAGAATCACGCCCGGTGGTCATGCAGACTTGGGCCACTGGTAATACAGGGTGAATAAAGAGCCATGAATACAACAGGAAATTTGACATAATAACTGAATAAAATCTCAAAGCTCCCATCCTACTGAAGTTTGGTAAGTGCTGTTTTTACATCACATTCAGATAAATGTCACTGCCCTTCAGGAAAAAAAGGTGGTTAGTACACTTGCTAGAAGTATTTTCATTATTGAAATGAGAATTGGTGATCTTAAATATAAAGATACTTTAGCTATATTTGTTTATTTATTTGACAGTGCTGAGGATGTAACTCAGGGCCTCAGGCATGCTAGGCAAGCACTCTTCCACTAGACTACATCCCCAGCCCTACTTTAGCTGTTTTAAATTGTTGCTAACATAGTTTTTTTTTTTTTAATCATAAAACTAATTTGTGCTTATTGTAGTAAATTTTTAAAGTACAGAAAGGTATGTATAATTTTTGAATAACACTCATCAGCTTTAGACCTGTGATACAGTTAACCATGTACTTCTTTCTTCCCTTTATATGTTATTTTTGAATTTTTAGCATACATTTATTATTATTATTATTTTTTAATTTTAATTTATTTTTATTGTGAACAAATGGGATACATGTTGTTTCTGTTTGTACATCGAGTAACAGCATACCATTTACGGAATCATACATTTACATAGGGTAATGATGTTTGATTCATTCTGTTAATTTTTCCTTCCCCCCCACCCCTCCCACCCCTCTTTTCCCTCTATACTGTCCCTCCTTCCTCCAGTCTTGCCCCCCTCTCATCCCCCATTATGTGTCATCATCCGCTTATCAGCGAGGTCATCTGTCCTTTGGTTTTTTGAGATTGGCTTATCCCACTTAGCATGATATTCTCCAATTTCATCCATTTGCCTGCAAATGCCATAATTTTATTATTCTTTATAGCTGAGTAATATTCCATTGTATATATATACCAGTTTCTTTATCCATTCATCAATTGAAGGGCATCTAGGTTGCTTCCACAATCTGACTATTGTGAATTGAGCAGCAATGAACATTGATGTGGCTGTATCTCTGTAGTATGCTGATTTTAAGTCCTTTGGGTATAGGCCAAGAAGTGGGATAGCTGGGTCAAATGGTGGGTCCATTCCAAGTTTTCTAAGGAATCTCCACACTGCTTTCCAGAGTGGCTGCACTAATTTGCAGCCCCACCAGCAATGTATGAGTGTACCTTTTTCCCCACATCCTCTCCAACACCTACTGTTGCTTGTATTCTTGATAATGGCCATTCTAATTGGGGTGAGATGGAATCTTAGGGTAGTTTTGATTTGCATTTCTCTTATTACTAAAGATGGTGAACATTTTTTCATATGTTTGTTGATTGCTTGTAGATCTTCTTCTGTGAAGTGTCTGTTCATATCCTTAGCCCATTTGTCGATTGGGTTATTTGTATTGTTGGTGTAGAGTTTTCTGAGTTCTTTATATATTCTGGAAATAGTGCTCTATATGAAGTATGAGTGGCAAAGATATTCTCCCACTCTGTAGGCTCTCTCTTTGCATTGCTGATAGTTTCCTTTGCTGAGAGAAAGCTATTTAGTTTGAATCTATCCCAGTTATTGATTCTTGCTTTTATTTCTTGTTCTATGGGAGTCCTGTTAAGGAAGTCTGAT
Source organism: Sciurus vulgaris (assembly GCF_902686455.1). Lineage (NCBI taxonomy): Eukaryota > Metazoa > Chordata > Mammalia > Rodentia > Sciuridae > Sciurus > Sciurus vulgaris. The sequence goes on from NC_136463.1 coordinate 130,812,272, forward strand.
CCTAAGCCAACAAGTTGAAAATTTGGACCTACTTTTTCTTCTATAAGATGCAGGGTCTCTGGTCTGATTCCGAGGTCCTTGATCCATTGTGAGTTGATTTTTGTGCAGGGTGAGAGATAGGGGTTTAGTTTCATTCTGTTGCATATGGATTTCCAGTTTTCCCAGCACCATTTGTTGAAGAGGCTATCTTTTCTCCATTGCATATTTTTGGCCCCTTTGTCTAGTATGAGAAAATTGTATTTATTTGGGTTTGTGTCCGTGTCCTCTATTCTGTACCATTGATCTACCTATTTATTTTGGTGCCAATACTATGCTGTTTTTGTTACTGTTGCTTTGTAGTATAGTTGAAGATCTGGTATTGCGATACCCCCTGTTTCATTCTTCCTGCTAAGGATTGCTTTAGCTATTCTGGGTTTCTTATTCTTCCAGATGAATTTCATGATTGCTTGCTCTATTTCTGTAACTGAAGTCCTTTTTTGACATTTCTTCTAACAGACTGTCATTGGATTCTATTAATATAGAATCTAGCTTTGTTTGGATCATTTTCTTCCCTTGTTTTTTCATGTTGTTCATGTATCTTCCCCTCTAGCAGCACAGATCTGGGGTATTGCAGATTTCCCCCTATAGGCTTATAGTGGCCCTACAGGTTTCCAAAACCTTTTCTTTAAGGGGAGATCAATATTAGCAGTGCCCAATTCAGACACTATGCAATCCTAGACCAAATAGTCCCTATGAGGACAATAACAATATTGTCACAATAAACAGAATGAGTTCAAATATTATCTTCAGTAAAACAAACAGATTTGCAATAAGGTCTGCAGTTTCTAATAGAGGACAAAGAGGATGCAGAGGGATGCAAAGAATGTAGCTGTTAATGGGATAAGAAAAGTATATACAGAAGTTCTAGATAATAGAAAGGGAGAGAGTGTAATCAAAAGAAATTGGATGTTAGCATGCAAAAAAGGAAGAAAGAGACTCTGAGGGAACAGGTAAACAACAGGAAAAGAGAGCAAGAAAAGTAAAGAAATAAAAACTTAAAATTTTTCAATAAGGAGAAGAAAGAAAATCTACAATATAACAGTCATATAGTAATGAAACCTCCCAGTCTTCAGTAGCCTGATGCATGAGAAGTACCTGACAATGAGCTTCAAGTCTCCAGCAGGTGTCTCAGGATGGGATTTGCCCCACCTAAAGATCAGAGATTATGGCTTCCAGGATTATTCAAGATGGCCACTCTGACTTCCAAATGTGTTGACAAATAGGGCTGCAGCTCAGGGTGTGGACGTGGTCAGCTGGAGGTCCTGGAGGCGGAGTGCAGTTGGTCAGGCAGGGGTCCTGGAGGTCGGGTGTGTTTGGTGTGGTTGCAGGATCCTGGAGGCCGGGTGCAATCAGTAGGTCTGGGGTCCTGGTGATAGGGTGCAGTCAGTTGGTCTGGGGGTCCTGGCAGTGGGGAGCAGTCAGTCGATGTGAGGGCTCCAGAGGCAGGGAGTGATCGGTCGGGCTGAGGGATCCTGGAGACAGGGCTCAGTCAGTCTGGCCAGGGGTCCTATGGGGCCTGGCTGTTGTCTCAAAATGGCGGCAGCCACGTGTAATCAAACCTGCAGGCACTTTAACAGTGAACTTCCAGGCAACAGCAGGCAGCTGGTGCTCCACTGGTGGTCGGCAATCAGTTTGCTGACTGTTGTCAGACGATCCGGAGGTGAACCTCGTGCGTTGGGTGATGGATATGTGGAAGGCAGGTGATGGACAGGTGAGAGACAGGCAAATGGTGGATGATAGGTGCCTACAGTGAGCAATCTACACTCAAAAAAGGCGTCGATATGCTGGCAGACTGCAGGTGATCACAGCAGACAAATGGGGTAAACAGCAGGGGATCGATAAGCAGTAAAAACTGCCTCACCAAGAAACAGATATCCTCTGCTTGAAACCGAAGTTACAGAGCGACAAGGAATGCAGCCTCCCTCTAGTCCGCCATCTTGGATCTCCCCTTTATATGTTTTTGAGGGAAGAAATGATAGGAATTTCTTTATTTTTGCAAAGCTCATAACACCCACCACAAACATTACATGTTTGTGAATGAATGTCATTCAATGAATTTAGGAAAGTCGCTCTCACTGCCTATGTGGACCAGAGTCTCTGAGGCTGACAAAATAAAAAAATCACACTTCCTGCCCAGGATTGCTTTGGCTATTCTGGGTCTTTTGTTCGTCCAGATGAATTTCATGATTGCTTTTTCTGTTCCTATGAGATAGGAATGTCATAGGGATTTTAATTGGAATTGCATTAAATCTGTTTAGTGTCTTTGGAAATATGGCCATTTTGTTAATATTAATTCTGTCCATCCAGAACATGAGAGATACTTCCATCTTCTAATGTCTTCTTCAATTTTTTTCTTTAATGTTTTGTAGTTTTCATTGTAGAGATCTTTCACCTCTTTGGTTAGATTGATCCCCAAGTATTTTTTTGAGGCTATTGCAAATGGAGTTGTTTTCCTCATTTCCCTTTCAGATGTTTCATCGCTTATGTATAAAAATGCTTTAGATTTATGTGTGTTGATTCTATATCCTGCTATTTTGCTGAATTCATTGATGAGGTCTATAAGTTTTCTGGTGGAGTTTTTTTGGATCCTCTAAATAGAGAATCATGTCATCAGCAAATAGCAACAGCTTGAATTCCTCTTTCCCTATTCGCATCCCTTTGGTATTTGTATTTTTTTGGTCTGTCTAATTGCTCTGGCTAGGCTAGTATTTCAAGGATTTCTATATGTTGAATAGAAGTGGTGAAAGAGGGCATCCCTGTCTTGTTCCCGTTTTTTAAATGCTTTCAGTTTTTCTCCATTAAGAATGATGTTGTCTGTGGGCTTAGCATAAATAGCCTTTACAATGTTCAGGTATGTTCCTACTATCCCTATTTTTTCTAATGTTTTGAGAATGAAGGGGTGTTGTATTTTGTCAAAGAGTGATGCAGGAGGTATCACAATACCAGACCTCAAACTCTACTATAACAAAAATGGCATGATATTGGCACCAAAACAGACAGGTATATCAATGGTACAGGATAGAAGACACAGAGATATAACCACATAAGTACAGTTATCTCATATTAGACAAAGGTGCCAAAAACTTACAATGGAGAAAAGATAGCCTCTTTAACAAATGGTGCTGGCAAAACTGGAAATCCATATGCAGTAAAATGAAATTAAACCCCTATCTCTCACCCTGTACAAAACTCAACTCAAAATGGACCAAGGATATAGGAATTAGACCTGAGACCCTTCTCCAAATAGAAGAAAAAGTAGGCCGGAATCTCCATCACGTTGGCTTAGGACCAGACTTCCTTAACAAGACCCCCATAGTGCAAGAAATAAAAGCAAGAATCAATAAATGGGATAGATTCAAACTAAAAAGTTTTTTCTCAGTACAGGAAACAATCAATAATGTGAAAAGAGAGCCTACAGAGTGGGAGAAAATCTTTTCCACACACACTACAGACAAAGCACTCATCTCCAAAGTTTATAAAGAACTTAAAAAAATTTACACCCAAAATACAAAGAACCCAATCAATAAAAGGGCTAAAGAAATAGGCAGACACTTCACAGATATATACAGGTGATGAATAAATAATTGAAAAACTGCTCATCATCCCTAGTAACTAGAGAAATGCAAATTAAAACCACCCTAAGATTTCATCTAACTCCAATTAGAATGGCTATTATCAAAAACATAAGCAATAATAAATGTTGGTGTGGATGTGGGGATAAAGGCACACTCATACATTGCTGGTGGAGTTGCAAATTGGTGCAGCCACTCTGGAAAGCAATATGAAGATTCCTCAGAAAACTTGGAATGGACCCACCATTTGACCCAGCTATCCCACTCCTCAGTTTGTACCCAAAGGACTTAAAATCAGCATACTACAGTGATGCAGCCACATCAATGTTCATAGCAGCTCAATTCACAATAGCTAGATTTTGGAACTAAACTAGATGCCCTTCAATTGATGAATGGATAAAGAAACTGTGGTGTATATATATATATATATATATATATATATATATATATACACAATGGAATATTACTAAGTCATAAAGAATAAAATTATGGCATTTGCTGGTAAATGGATGAAGATGGAAAATATCATGCTAAGTGAAATTGGCCAAACCCAAAAAAACCAAAATCCAAATGTTTTCTCTGATAAGTGCATGACAATATATAACAGGGGGGGTGGCGGAAGGAAGAGAAGAATGAAGGAACTTTGGATGGTGTAGAGGAAAATGGGGTGGAAGGGGGTGGAGGACAGAAAGATAGTAGAATGAAACAGACAGTATTACCCTACGCATATATGTGTTTACATGAATGGTGTGAATCTACACTGTGTACAACCATAGAAATGAAAAGTTGTACCCCATTTGTATACAATGAATCAAAATGAAGTCTGTAAAAATAAAAAAGATTGGCCTGGGGCTGTGGCTCAGTGGTAGAGCACTTGCCTAGCACATGTGAGGCACTGAGTTCGATCCTCAATACCACATAAAAATAAATAAATAAATAAAATAAAGGCATTATTGTCTCTCTACAACTAAATATATATATATAATATTTTAATAAAAAAATGCAAACTGGAAAAAAAAAGAATTTTGAAGGAACACATATATTAAAATAAAATAAAAGGATACTTTCATCTTGTACCCAGAATAGAGTAAAATATTTTTTAAAAATAAACAAAACACTCTGCAATAAAGACTGTCTATACCCAGGTGGAGTGAAGCATAAAATATGGACTCTGAACTTAGATGTGATCAGAAGTCCATTGCTGGTCCTTAGTAGTAATATATCTACAGGCTAGTTCTTTCAATGTTGAGACTTCAGTTCAATGGGGGGGGGGGTTTGCTCTGATTACCCTTACATCTGCTCCCAAGCCGATTGATTTATTGATACCTAAAAGGTTGATAATTGATCTGGTGATGAAACATCTGGTCTGTCGAGAACTGTCTCAGTTTTAGAACTGAAATCTTACACCTTAATCTCAGGTAAACCAGGATGGTGGGTTGCCCTACAGAAAGGTTGCACACACTACACTTGACTCTTCAAGATTCTGGATAAAAGCAAAACCCACTTGTGCTCATTGCAGTAACCCAAACATGTCACTTGGACACAGAGAACTCCAAGGTGTGAGTGCCATCTTCCTATGTTCTAGAAATACTTGGTCACTAGCTGTAATGACCTCCACACTTTCATTACCCTTCCTGTCCCCATCTGCTTTCATAGTCTTGCTCAAGAGATGTTCAGCTCTAGCACCAGATCCTAGCACATTTATTGTCCCAGGGGCTGTCATTCCTTGTTTTACACTCCAAGAACAATCTTGGTAGTAAGTTGGGCAATAGATGCCAAAGACAGAATCAGCTTCTTCCTCAATGATCCATCTATTGATTGACTGATTAGTGGATTCATTTATTAGATAAATGTTTATTAAACCCCTATTAATGCTGGAGAAGAAACTACACTGGAAATGATATGACCTTCAGTACAAAATTATAAATCCAGGAAAAGAGTGAGCAGGTAATATTAAGCTTTTATTATGCCATTTATAGATTTCATTTCCTCTATTAAATTATTCTGCAGGCAATTTGGTATTTCCTCTCCTGTCTCTTCTGAATACTCACTAAAGAATGAATTTATGGGATTAAAGTAAGTTACATTACTAACTTACTTTAATCTTACTTTACTTTTGGATTTAATAAGCTCATACCTGCTTAGCTCAAGAGCATTGCCCATCTCTGACTCCTGGGTTTGGGAAGGGGCCTGGATTTAAAATTGGAAAGTTGTGATGCTCTCACATATTTGTTAGTCCCTGCAGCTTGACTTTATGTTCTATGTGAGCTACTAATCATTTCTGAAGAAAGTGGCTGCTTCAGAAAGTCTAGGTTGCAAGGTCTCCATCACCTGGGGAGCTTTAAAAAAAAAAATCTGTGTCCAGGCCTCATCCCAAACCAATAAATCAGAATCTCTGGGTGGAGCAAGAGTTGGACATCAGCATTTCTTTCTTTCTTTATTATTTAAAAACATTTTTTTTTTTTTTTTTGCAATACCCAGGGGCACAGAGCTATATCCTCGTCCTTTTTTATTTTTTATTTTGAGGCAAGATCTCACAAAGTTGCCAAGGCTGGTTTCAGACTTGCAGGCCTCCTGAGTCACTGGGATCTTGGGTGTGCATCACTGCTCGCAGCAGGCATCAACACTTATAAATATTTCCTGGATGAAGGTATTAGTCTAGGACCATGGTTCTCGAACTTTACCATGTATCAGAATCACCTGGAGGCCTTGTTAAAACAATCATTGGGGTCCATCCTCAGAATTCGAAATTCTGGACTATGCTCTAAAAATGTGCATTTCTAACAAGTTCTCAGATAATAATGATGCTGCAGGTCTGGGGACGACACTTTGAGAACCATGGTCCAGGAGACCCCTGCATTCTTAACTGCATGGAATGGGGATGGGAAGGCAGAAGGAAGACTTATTTTGTCTTTCATTTATCACTGGAGGATGTTTTGGTTGCACTGCTGGCTCAGGTTTGCTTGAGTTTGATCTGTAAAATGGAGTTACAACAAAACTACCTTGTAGATAGTTGTAAGGTTTAAGTGAGATATGTCACACAAAGCTCTTAGTGCAAAGGTGGCCACAGAGGAAGCTCTCAAAGCAGTGCTAACCTGACTTGTAGTAGGAGTAGTTTTCTTTAGGAATTCAGGCTTTGCCAGGTCTCTCTGGAACCCAGGTATGGACTAGAAGTCTTGAGGAGTGTCTGTTTCTTCCTACCTCCTATGAGTCTTTCATTCTTTCTTTTAAAATAATTTTTGAGATGGGGAGAAATTTGGGAGATGTAGTTCAAAGACTGTGAAGTAGCAGGCATATAGGATAAACAAGTCTAGCGATCTAACATTCAATATGAGGACTATGGTTAATAAAATTGTATTATATTAGGGATTTTTATTAAGTAGGTAGATTTAGCTATTCCTGACACACAAAAATAATAATTATGTGAGAGGATGGTTATGATCATTTGCTCCAACAGAGTATCATTTTATGTTTCACCCCATTACAATGATGTAGTATAAATTATTTAACCAGTCTCCTCTAAACAGATTTTTTTGTGTGTGTGGAAAGACTCCTCTGTGCTGTGCAGACATGGGACTCCTCTTCAACATCATTCCCTAGAAGTCAGCCACATTTGAATCAAAGATCCAGATCACAGGTGGTAGGCTGCTCTCTGAGTGAGGACCTCCAAGGCCAAGGACCCTGGCTGACAAGTAGTTGGTAGGCTTGATTCTTAAGAAGAAACTGAGAGTTTTCTGGGACAACTGATGCTGTGGACAGCCAAATGGATGAGCTTTTGCCTTTTTCTCTGCCTCTGGTAGATTTACAGCTTTAACCCAGACATTCTGGCTATTTAAAATTTTTTTTTCTTCTTCTTTTTTTTTTTTTTCTTTTTTGCAGTGGTAGAAATGAAACCCAGGGCCTCATGTATGCTAGGCAGGTGCTCTACCGCTGAGCCTCACCCCAGCTGACGCCCCCATCCTTTAAATTTGTTTTTCAACTCCAAGTTTAGGATATTGAATTAATCATACTCCTTAGTCCCTAATACCTCTTCCTCTTTAGTCTCTTCAAGGCCCCTCTCTTATTTTATCTATCAATTATCTATCATCTATCTATCTATCTATCTATCTATCTATCTATCTATCTATCTATCTATCTCTCTATCTATCTAATCTATCTATCTAGTCTTTGTCTCTCCTTCTGTACCCCTCCATCTTCCAAGAAGAGACCATTCTTCTCTATTTAACTGAATGGAGTGTATCATCTGGGGGAGTGGGTACTGGGAATTAAACCTAGGGGTGCTCTATCAATGAGCAATATCCCCAGCCCTTTTAATTTTATTTGAGACAGGGTTTCACTAAGTTGCCAAGGTTGGTCTTGAATTTGTAATCCTCCTGCCTCAGCCTCCGGAGTAGCTGGGATTATAGGCATGTGCCACCATTCTGGCTAATGTGTGTCTTTTTGTGTGTGCGTGTGTGTGAGTTGTACAAGTTGGTTGTAATACAGGTTGTATTATTATATTGTGTACAACTTCTTATTCACTCTTCTAAGGACAGCAAATGTAAGTATGTGTATTTCACTCTTATGCCAGACTGCTGCTACTATTGACTGCCCTAAAATACTTGAACCACTGTACTACAAAATATTAGACCATTCTGTGTTGAGCGTAGAGCTAGGAAGTGAATCCAAGAACCTGGAGATCATGTAGTTTTGGTGCAATTTTCAACTAATAGGTTTGAGTAATGTATTTATATATCTTAAAAGGCAGCAAGATGAAAGGATAAGCTAGAAACCAATGGAGGTTCAAGTGTTGATTGGGAGTCAGGCTCCCCTAATTTCCATCAGCTTCCCAAACCCCAGGTCACCTATATAGTAATGAACCATGTAAACATGACTAGCTTGCCATAGCTAATAGCTTTAGGACAAGTACTTTAGCCTCTCAATTCCAATCAGATTAGTACCCAAGCCTCTACAGAGGACTGTGTCCATCTACACTAAGCGTTAATAAAGTACCTACCTCACATAGCCAAGTCAATTCCCAAGGTGGTCTCAAGCTAGAGGCATAATTTAATTTATGAATCAATATATCATCCCAAACTCAGATCCATTTGAGGTCAAAAGCAGTTCCCTAGTGTTCAGAAATTCTTCTTTGATACCCCTGCCACTCTGACCAGCCCCCATTCCTCTTCCTCTCCTGCTATTTCACTCTATTCTTTTCTACCATCAGGCCTGTTATAGGTTGAATTGTGCTCCACCCCTGGAACGAGATATGTTCAGGACCTCAAATATGACCTTATTGTGAAATAGTATCCACATAGATGTAATTAGCTAAGATGAGGGCATACTGGAGTAGGATGGGCCAAACATGACTGTGTCCATGTAAGAAGACCAGGTGAAGACATAGAGACGTAGTAAGAACATGATGGGCAGATGGAGATGGAGATTGGAATAATACATCAATGAGCCAAGGAACATCAATGATTGCCAGCCATCACTAGAAGCTAGGAAAGGGAGAGGCAACAGATTCCCCCTCAGAAATCTCAGGTAGAACCAACCCTGCCAATGCCTTGATTTTGGACATCTAGCTTCCAGAACAATGAGAATACAAATTTCTGTTCTTTTAAGTCTCCCAATTTGTAGTACTATATTATGGCAGTCCAGGAAATAAATACAAAACTGCACAGTCCTTTCTGAGCCTGAACTCCATAGGGAGACTGTATTAGTCCATTTTCTGTTACTATAATGAAATACCTGAGATTGGGTGCTCATAAAGAAAAGAGGTTTATTTAGCATATAGTTTTGGAAGCTGAAAGTCCAAACAACATAAAGCTGGTTCTGGCAAGAGCCCCCTTGTTTGCATCACCTTATGGTGGTTAGTACAATGGCAGGACCTCAAGCAAGAAGAGACCATACCACTAGAAGAGGAGTCAGAAAGCAGGGAAGGGCCCATTATTATCTCCTATTAAGCTCCACTTTTAGAGGTGTACCACCTCAACACCCCCGCCCGACACTGAGGACCAAGCTTCCAATACATGAACTCTTGGAGGACAAACCACATCCAAACCATAAATGATTCATTGAGCAAGGCTTTGTCCAGCACTCCTGCTTCCAGTGCCCCTGTCCTACACAGCCAGTCTTCCTAATCCCAATTCTGGATATAATACACCATCTAATTTCCTGCTGCCATCTGTAACTGTTCAGATGATAGAGAAATTAGATGAATTGGTTATGCTGAGATGTCTCCAACCACAATTCACCACTCTCTGAGCCTGAGCAATCTTCCATCTCACTGAACTAACTATCATAGAGATTCCTAACTAGTCGGGTGAGAAGGGCTTGCAGTTAAAAATAAAAGCTGTGCCTCATTGCTTTACTTCATTTAAAATTTGTTCTGAATTTCTAAAATCATTAGGGGGAGTTGGGGAATTCACATGCAAAGGAGTGTAAATATAGGTCACATTTCCCTTCATGCATGTCTCTTGCCAGAGATTAATACACAGGGAAAGGAGTTTGAATCCAGGCCTGCCTGACTCCTTACCATGCTTCTCAGCTTGTTCCAACCAGCTTCTTGTCTCCTTGCTCCACTAAAATTGTTCTTTGAATGAGCATCAATGACCATTTAATTAACAAATCTAATAATTTCCCCTCATTCTTTGCTCCCATCTCCTCTGTAGCATTTAAAACTGGTAACTACTTCTTCTTTCTTGAAGTTGTCTCTTTGTCCTGAGTTTCTGCTCCTCCAAATCTTCCTTCTAACTCCATTTCCTTCTCTCTTTGCCCAAGATTATATCCCAAGATTATGATCATCTTTGGTCATTTTTTAAAAAATAGTACTGGGAATTGGACTCAGAGAAACTTTACCACTGAGCTACAGCTTCAGTCCTTTCTAAAATTTTATTTTGAGACAGAGACTCTCTAAGTTGCTGAGGTTGAACTTGAATTTGTGATCCTCCTGCCTCAGCCTCCCAATCGCTGGGATTATGGGCCTACACTCCTGCCCAACTTCCTTGATCATCTTTTTGTCCTTTCTCTGCCTTTTCTTGGTCATTTCATCCAACCTCCTATTTTTCCATCTACTGGAATAATCTTGTAGGGCATCTGCAAATCATCCCAGCCATGAACTTTTCTTCCAAGGTCCCCATTTCTAGCTGCCTCCTGGACATCACTGTTGGTTGTCTTCTTACTTTAAACTCAACATGACAACAATGAACTCGAGTTTCGGCCCCTAGAAATTCTACATATTTTGCACATCCTGAGGTATGTAACACATGGCCACCAATGCAGTTCTGACTGTATGGTTTTGCCCAGGTCACTGCCCCACTCAGAAAGCTTCAGTGGCTTCCTACTGCCCAAAGTAAAAAGTCCAACCCCATTGTCCAATATATGCCTTGCACATAACCCCAACCCTTCTTTACAACCAAAATGTTCACTCTTTTTCTTCCATGTACCCTTCACAGCAGTTAGGCTCAACTTACTACTTCTGTTTCAAATGCTCCACATGTTTTGGCCTCCTTCCTCACCACCTTGGTTTAGAGTACATCTTCCTGGAATAGGCTCCTTTCCTCTATCCTTGCATTTCCTAATCATTCTTATTATTCAAAGCTCAGTTCCCATGTCACTTTCATAAAGCCATGAATGACTGCTCTGTCCTGCCCCACCTAACTAGAAGTTACTGCTCTAGTCTCTAAGTTCTCACAGCTCTTTATCAAACCTCTTTTATGAATCTAACATGTCATCTATGTATTAAAGTTATTTGTATGATTGATAATAAACACCATTTTTTCCTCTCTCTTTCCTGGTGCTGGGGATCAAATGCAGAGATTTGGGTGTGGTAGGCAAGAGTTCTACCACTGAGCCAAAACCCCAGCTCTCCTTTGTTCGAATCTTAATACAATCTTGTTTAATCCTCCTATTGATTTTATGAGTTATACTATTATCCCCATTTTGCAAGTTAGGAAACTGAGGCATGGAGAGGTCCTCTTTATCCAAGGGTAAATAAGTGGGTTCAAATGATATAAATGCAGTTGGCCTCCAGAGCTTAGACTTCTAACTACTATGACGTAAGATGCTATTGTGCTTTACTAGTCAGGAAGCTCCTGGATGGCAAGAACCTTGAATGCTCCATCTTTTTCACTCCCAAAATTCCTAATGCCATTCATTACACTTTGAATTTTTGTTTGATGATTTTGTGGTGCTGGGAACTGAACCTAGGGGCTTTCTACCACAAGCTACATCCCCAGCACCCTTCCTTTTTATTTTGAGAGTCTTACTCAGTTGCCAAGGCAGGCCTTGAACTTTCAATCCTCCTGCCTTAGTCTCCCCAGTTGCTGGGATTATAGGCATGTCCCACCATGCCCAGGTAACTTTAAAAGTTCTAAAAAAAGGAAGAGAGTTGGTTAAAGATTCCTTTTTTCTCCTCACCGAGTAAATTGGTGATCATTATACGGTGTTTGTTGCAAATCCTGTAGCTCATTTCCCCAACACTCTCCATCTCTTTTGCCCTCTTCCCTTAGCTTGTGGAGAAGGCTGTGTTATTAGGAAGAGTTCTTCCTATTCTAAGGAGAACTCCCAGGAGTTCTGAGCAGCGTAGACTTCCTAAGTAACACTAAAGTGACATCCCTCTTCAGCTAGCAAGCACTCTACATTTGTAACCTCAGCTTGTTCCATGGAATGGACTTCTTGAAGTAAACACAGAGGAAGAGGACTTTTTATTATCTCCAGATGGGATTGTGCAGACTTGGAAGCTGTTGAAATATTTCTGCTCTGCCTGGATCAAATTTTTGTCATCTTCCCAAAGAGAACACAGTTTCTTTCATTGAGACGTAATAAATTGTATTAACTAATCTAAACTGACTTGGATTAAATTCCACTGATAGACCCTCTGAAATCCAGATTTTTCTGATTTGCTTTTTATTTAACTTTGTGTCCTCCCCACCTGATCCACCTTTTTTTTTACCCCTTGTATTGGGATTGGACTCAGGACATTCTACCACTAAGCTACATCCTCAGTCTTTTTCATTTTATTTTGAGAAGGTTCTTACTAAATTGTTGAGGCTGGCCTTGAATTTGTGATCCTCCTGCCTCAGGCTCCTGAGTAGCTGGAATTACAGGCATGTGCCATCCACACTTGGTTCTCTCCCTTTTAAAATCAGATTTTAGGCAGGGTTGGCATGCCTGAGGACACATATACACAATTGTAAAACTGTTCTTAAATTGTAATTCAAGGTTTAGTTGTTTTTTAAAATAAAGATTAACCTGACGGTGAAACTACATGTCCTTTACGATATTACTGGAAAAGGAAGTATGATAAACCATATCTGTAGAACTTTTATTTTTACTGTTTTGGGCAGTCAGTTGAGCAACTTCCACAAAAAAGGAGTTCAATAAACATCTATTGAATGAACACCATAAATACTTACAATTTGGGGCTAATAATATAAAACATAATTGAAAAATTGATGGTGCCACCTATTGGTGATGATATAAAATGTAAAATTATTGGGGCTGGGGTTGTAGCTCCGTGGTAGAGCACTTGCCTAGCACGTGTGAGGCACTGGGTTCGATCCTCAGTACCACCTAAAAACAAATAAATAAAACAAAGGTATTATGCCCATCTATGACTAAAAAATATTTTAAAAAATGTAAAATTATCACAAACATGTCATTTCATGCTTCATGATCATTTGTTACTTATTCCCACAGAGATTCTAAGAGTAATTGAAGAGCTAGAAGGAAAACTTGGGTCATGCACACATGAGGCACCAATGTTTTCAGTTCGATTGCTCTCTGTTGGGTGCCTATTAAGCATTCAGCACTTTGGAGGATGCCAGAGAAGTAAAGACATGTCTCCTACTTTCAAAGAGCATCTATCTAGTTAGGAAGAGACCTACCTACTAAGGACTGTCAACCAATACAACCATATAATAAACAGCCTGACATTAAAATATATGATATTCATTCCACATGTATGGGTTTATTTATAAGCTGTATTATATGAAAACCATACTTTCTGAACCCACAGGGCAGGAAGAAGACAGTTTTGTGCACCACTTACCTCAGGTCTTCTACACCACAGTGCCTGGCACTTAGTGGGGAATTGATAAATACTTTTGAATAACTGAATAAGTCAGGTATCATAGTAAGATACACATGGCTTATAGAATATTTTAAATCAAGACTGGTGAAACATCACCATAGCCAGATTGTGGAACCAACCTAGATGCCCTTCAGTTGATGAATGGATAAAGAAACTGTGGCATATATATTCAATGGAATATTACTCTGCCATGAAGAATGATAAATTATGGCATTTGCAGGCAAATGGGGTGAAATTGGAGAATATCATGCTAAGTGAGATAAGCCAATCTCAAAAAAACTAAAGGACAAATGATCTCGCTGATAAGTGGATGAGGACATATAATGGGGGGTAGGAGGGGTTAGCGTTAGAGTCAGGGTTAGGTTTAGGATTAGGGATAAGGAGGGTGGTAAGAATGGAGGAAGGAAGGACTGTATAGAGGGAAAAGAGGAGTGGGAGGGGTGGGGGGGAGGGAAAAAAATAACAGAATGAATCAAACAACATTGCCCTATGTAAATTTATGATTACACAAATGGTATGCCTTGACTCCATGTACAAATAGAGAAACAACATGTATCCCATTTGTTTAAATTAAAAAAAAAAAAAAGACTGGTAAAACAGATTAAAAAATATGTATAATCATAGGAAGTCCTATGGAGGAAGTAAGGCTTTAGTCAGGTTCTGGAATATTCCTTAAGGGACTTATAACCTCATACAGATTGAAACCATCAGTGCAGAGAGACCTCTTGTAGCCTTGGATTTGATTTGAATTTAAGATTTTTGTGGTTTGCTGTGCTAACCCACGCTTTTCCCTCAGACAAGGACTGGATTTTTGCTCAAAATCCAAAGCAAAGGAAGAGAAGAAGGCAGATGGTAGGTGGTTGCAAGAATGTATACATTGATTCTACTTGTGGAAGTTAAGGGTGGGAATAATTCCTGAAGTAAGCAAGTAGCTCAGAGATTGCTTTCCTTCCCTTGTCTGCCTCCAACCCAACTGTGTGCTCCAAAGTATTCCTAAAATATTTGGCAATAAGTACCAAAAGTCTTACAAATGATCATGTCTTTTGATTCAGTAATTTTCCTTCTAAGAAAGTATGTTAAGGAAATAACTAGAAATGTGAATAGAGACTTTCTGGAACAAAAGAAAATAGGTATTCAGTATGAAAGCAGTTAATTTTTTTTTAATTAAGTAAGTTTTGGTACAAATATAAGCCAATTCTTACATAATATTTAAAAACATGGCACAAAATTGTGTCTGTATAGGTTATCCCTGAATAGAAGAATAGTTGTTTTGATTTTACTCTATTGTAAAAAATTTATGAATGTCTTCAAGGGGCTGGGATTGTAGCTTCGTGGGTTTCACTTCCAGCACTGATAATTTTCTTTTTTGAAATTCAGTGTGTGTCCTGACTAACATCTCTCTGGTTGTGCCCTGCTTTCAATGTATTTAACTAGTCCTTAATTAGATTGTTACAACTTCATAGAGAAATATGTAGAAAATTGATAATAATGCAAATACTTCCTGTCCATAGCTATGATTTCTGTTCATGCCAACACAAATTAATTTCATCTAGTAGATAATACAAATCTTCATAAATCAAATTCCCTTTGAACTGATTTTAGCATCTTAGTGATTCTCTCACTAATATCTTAAATTAAAAAATGATGTATTCATTTTATGTTTCTCTGTAGTAATAATTTTGCCTTATTTTGAAAATAACTCTTTAACACTATTTCCTATATTCTAGGAAATACCTATTGTTTTCTACAATAAACGTGTTACTAATTTTAGTAAACTTTTTAAGTATAACATGCATGCAGAAAAGTATAGAAGTTAAAAAAGATCAACGCATTTCCACAAAATCAACACACCCATGTACCTAAGACCCAAATCAAGGAATAGACTATTATTGCCATCCCAAAGTGCTTTTGTGCCTTTCCACGTCACTCTGACCACCTCCCTTAATTAAACACTATCCTGCCTTTCAGCATCACAGATCCATTCTAATGTTGAACTTCATATAAATGGAGTCATGTAGTGTGTTCTCTTTTGTGTAGTGTTCCGTTACATGAGTAGATCACATAATGTCCATTCTACTGTTGATAGAGATTGTTTCTGATTTGGGGGTTATTGTTAGCTGCTAAGCAAGGCAGGCAACTTTTATGCTTATAGAGGAGAAAAGTGCCTTTAAAAAGACTATTAAAAGACTTTTAAAAAGTCTTTAAAAGACTATTAATGCAAAGTTGTTCTTTTTGTTTTAGCAAAAACTCTTGGGAAGAATTTAGGAAGAACCGGCCAAAGTCACAAAGTCACACCGATTCACTCTTGTAGGCAACCCAGATTAAACTTGGCTCAGTATGTACTAAGCTGAGCACACCCAGAAATACTTGTGTCCAGTATTTTTCCTTTTAAACATATGCTTGATGACCTTGAACTGAGCATAGCCCAGAAATGTGGTCCCCCAACACATGTACTTTCCTATATGAATATGTATAGATTCCCCAAACAAAATTCCCATGCTTCCTTTGTTTGGGGAGAGCACTACTTTGCAGACCCCAGTGCTCTCCTTTCTTGGTGCAGGTAATGAAACTATCTCTACTCTCTCATCTCCTGGTGTGCTTTTTGGCTTTGTACCCACTGAGAAGTAAACCCATCACATTTGGTTACACTACTATGAATAATGCACCTATAAATATTTTGTACATTTTGGATGAAAATATGAGAACATTTCTGCTGACTCTAGCATATATTCATTTGGACTATGAAAAGATAAACCTAAAATAAAAAATCAGTTTCCCTTTTCTCTTTATACATCATTCCATCAGTATAAAATCCTTTCAGTTAACAAATTTTAAAATGTAAATACATCCCAGATAATTAATCCTCATTCACACATTATTGTGAATTTCTATGATCTGATAATGAGATCAACAGCTAGTGGAGAAGTTCCCACTATAAGGAAATCAGGGGTAAGGTTGTTTCAGATTTGGTAGAAGGCAGCTAAGTGTTAGGCTTTCTGGGTGGAATGTAGGAGAAGCAGCAGGAAGTGGTAGATTACAGACTTTTCCATTCATCAAAGTCTTGGCTGCATCTCTGAAAAGAATCACTATAATGGGGCTGGGGATGTGGCTAAGTGGTAGAGAGCTTGACTGGTATGTGTGAGACACACATACATATAAATAAATAAAATAAAGGTTCATCAATAACTAAAAAAAATTTTTAAAAAATGAATCTCTATAATGATTGTCAACATGATTGATTTCTTTAAAATAGTTTAGAGTTGGCAAAGCATTTTTCTATCCAAGATTTCATTTGATCTCACTATCTTAGAACTAGTGAAAGGAGAAAAAATTAAGAGGCAGGAGGAGCAGAAAATATGCCCTTATTACTTCTTTCATTATTAAATATTATAAACTCTAAGAGACATGTCAAAATTCTGTCAACTTGATTAAAGACCAAAGAGTGGTATAGATTGGCAGTGTTCATATTTCGGCCTTCTGCAAGTGAGGAAGACATTGGGGATAGGGTGGATTGGGTGAAGAAGGTGTGGAGATTCAGGATAAACCCAACCCAGCAGGCTTGACAAGGATGGGGCATGGGAATAGTGGGAAGGATGGCACTGGAATTGCCAAGCACAATCTAAGCTGGAAGGAAATTTTAATGTACCTAAGAGTTTGGATAAAATGGTGCAATGGACAGAAGAATGTTCTAGAGAAGCTAATTGAGTTTGGGAATGTGAGTGTGACATCAGGGAAGGAGGTTGCTGCGTGGCTTAGCAGCAAGTCTCAGATCTTGGAGGTGACAAACAAGGAGGCCCAGGGAGCAGTCTTGTGAGGCATCTTAGTGAATGTGAAGTATTTTCAGAATTTGTATCTGGACCTGTGCTGCCTGAGATCTCCTAAATTGGTTTGTCAGGGCTTACTACAAAGCACCCTTAGCAGCCCTAAGGAGAACAGATGACAGGGGAGGTGGCTATGGTTTTCTATGGATGGTCAGGCAGAATGGAATTCACCTGGAAACCCCTGACAGGTAGTCTCTTGTGTACTTTGCTTCAGTGCCCAGAGAAAGGATTAAGGTTGATTCAAGCCAACTCTGTCAATGGGCTCACTCCAGCTAGGCAAGATTATTGTTTTTGACAGCTTCCAAGAGTATGTTTTCTTAGAGATGAATTTCTTGCAAAAAAAAAAAAAAAATGCTATTCTTGTTGCCAAGGTATTAATTAAGTAAACAAGTTGCAAAATGCTAAAGGAGAACATGAAGATGTTGCTAGGCTTCATGCTGGGTCAATTGGGAACTATTTGCCACTCCTCCTAAAAGGACCAACAACTATGCTATGGATAGGTTATGTTTTATCCTTTCTTTCTTAATATTGTTTCAGATCATATTCTTATATATTAGAACCATACCATACTTCTTATACCCACAAGGAGCCTTTCATTTAATTTGCAGAATAAACAGTATTATTTTCCACTCCAAATATATAAAATTAAGAATATATGGAGATTAAAGGTATTAAAACTGGATCCCTTGTTTATAACTATGCATCTATCCAAGTATCGATCTTCCATAGAGAACATACAGTTTTACCCTTTGACTTCCTACTGATTGGGACTATTAAATCTCACAACCTGGTCAGGCTCCCAGGTTGGACAGAATTCTGCAGGGCTTGGCCCCCCTACAAGTGGGAAAGCCTCAGCTGCTTCTTACCCTTTATCTTCAAAAGATCTAGAGGATCTGTTTACCCCATAGGCTTCTGAGATAAATGACTGATTGTCTTTCAGGACTTCAGAGTTGTTCTTTGGGGGCAGCCCAACCCTGATTGCCCAATTTTGTAGGCAGAATTTCAGACTAATCATCAGTATGTGAATCCCTCTTCTATATACTATGTAAAGTTTCTTGGATGATTTTTAAATTTATATGATAAAGTTGTAGCCTATTTAACATTTCTACTACAAATGGTATTTTCTAAATATACTTCAAATTCTGAAAAAAATCTTATTGATGAATATTAATTTGGGTTTCATGTAATTCATGAAGCATTTACACAAGAACAAAGAGAAAAATAATTGAGGGACTAGTGAAAAATATTATTTAGCACAGAGTGAGATTGAGTTTTGTATCTGGATGAATAGCTGGTGCAAAATTGTGACACTGTGGTGTTTTGTCACTAAAAAGTGCTCCACTTGGAGTGGCAGAAGAAAAATGAGAGTCGCTGGGTGCATATAGGCCAGAGGAAGGTACAATGAGAGCTGCAGCTACTGTTTCAACATGTTGTCTTTTTTTTTTTTTTCTCCCTTTAATGCGGTTTGAACATGACTAATCAAAAATCTGAAATCTGAAATGCTCCAAAATCCAAATTCTGGATTTCAGATTTTTGGATTATGGATGCTCAACTGGCAAAGTTTGTACAAATATTCCAAAGTCTGAAAAATTGTGAAATCTGAAATAGTTGTGGTCTCAATCATTTTAGATGAGGGATACTCAATATGAATATGGTTTTCTTATTACAAAGGAACACTTCCTTATTATCCAAATAGAAAATCAGATGACAGAGTAACAAAACACCTCAATACTACCAAGGATTCTTAATTTCTGCACTGGTTTTTCATCTTCTTGGGATTTAACTTCTAAATTAAGGAAGAATATAGAATGGGAATGTATTTCAGTGGTAGAACTAATTGTCTAACATGTGCAAGGCCCTGGGTTCAAAAGAGGGCATTAAGAATGACCTTCAAAAAATGCCTTAAATCACTTAGTGTTGAAATAGAATATTGCTTTGTGTGTTGAGCAATAATGAAGCATTGTGATTATAAGCCATTTTATTTAAATGTTAACAAACATTTATAACAACAAACAAAAGATTCTGTTAAGGCTAGAGTCATACTCAGCAAGACCAGATATTCAAAATATGAAAAGCACATAGGGCCAAGAAATGGATCAAATTTACATAATTTCTTTCAGATTAATCTTTGGTTAAGTTCATGTTAATTCTAAGGGAGGTAAAACAGAAATCACCATACCATTTAAAATGTCCTCTCTTGATCTCCTGTTCTCTCTCATTTCCCTCTTTTTCTTTCCCTTATTCTTTCTCATTTGCCTCTGTCCTTCCCAAGTTAAGGTGAATCTTAGTTAAGCTAAATACAAATAGTGCATGCTACTATATTACTACTTTTGTACCTAGCCTTTGATAACTTTTTCCTCTATCCTGGGGATTAAATCCAGGTGCACTTTAAAACTGAGCTACATCCCCAGCCCATTTTATTTTTATTTGGAGACAGGATCTCAACAATAACTTTAAAGTTTGAAAAATTCATAGTCTGAATGAAAACATTCAAATACAGTAGTTGCCCCTTAACTGCAATTTCACTTTCTGAGCTTCTAGTTATCCATGTCAAAGGAGGACTAAAATTATTAAATGGAAATTTAAAAAAATAAAGAATTCACAAGTTTTAAGTAACTTTAGTATTGTATATTGTTATAATTGTTCTATTTTATTGTTATGTTGTTAACCTCTTCCCATTCCTAATTTATAAATTAAACTATCATAAGTAGTTAAAAAATTTTTTAAAGGCATTACAATTGTATATGCATATATGTATAGGAATAAACAAAATATAGTGTTTGTTATTATGTGAGGTTTGGGGCATTTACGAAGGGTCTTGGAACATATCTTCTGCTGATAAGGGGGGAATACTATAACACAAAAAGTTAAAATAAAAAGTAAAAATCTCCTTTCCTCATTCTCTTGTCTTACTCCTCAGCGCTTTTTTCCCACGTCCAGAAGAGTCAAGACCCAGAGATGGGGCGGGGTGAATTAGGGAAATTTCCTTTTGCACTTTTATAATTGTGTTCTTTGTGACTATCTGTATGTGTGTTTTAAATCATTTTAGAGGAATTTGGAGAGTGAGGGGGAATTTAAAAGTATGAATTCAATTTATCACATTGAGTCCAAAGCCCTTTAAGAGCTTTTAGAAGAGCATGCATACACATGCACACATTAATTTACTTTACTAAAGTGGAATCATTGAGCACATATTGATTGGTCACCTGTTTGTCCTTAATGCATTTTAGATATCCTATCACATTAGTAAACATTTATATATATATTGTTTCTGTAAATATAAATAGTATATCATTATATGGATGTATTTAATTAAACTCTTATTTTTGGACACTTAGGTTACTTTTATTTTTTCTGTATGATGAATATAACTTGGATGATCTGCTTAGTAGTTCAATCTTTGTATACATGCTTAACTACTTCCTAAGGATAGAGTTACAAAATTGAAATGATATGAGTGCTTTTTCCCGAGTGCTAGAGATCAAACCCAGGGCCTTAGCATGCTAGGCAGGTACTTTACCACTAAGCTATATCCCTGTCTCTATATGTGCATTTTTTTTTATTTTTGTATTTTTTACTTTTTGCAGTACTGGAGTTTGAATCCAGGGCCTCATGCCTGCTAGGTAAGTGATTTATCACTGAACCACACCACTCAGTCCAATATATATGCATTTTTAAGGTCTTTGAATATACTGGGGATTTGCTGTTCTTACACCTTATTTTATTATTCATTAATTTTTTATTAACATGTATGAGTTGTACATATTAAAAGAGCTTAGCTTCAATACATGTATACTGTATGCATTAATCAAATCCAGCTTTCCTTTATTCATTCTCCCCCAACCCCAACCTGTAGTAATCACTATTCCATTCAAGTCCACAATTTTTAGCTTCCACATTTGAAAGAGAATATGTGGTACTTGTTTTTCGGTTGACTAATTTCACTTAACATTAATGTATTCCAGTTCCATCAATTTGCTGAAAATAACAGGATTTTATTCTTCTTTATGGATGAATAATATTTCATTGTGTACATATGCCATATTTTCTTTATCCATTCATTCATTGATGGGCATCTAGGTTGATTCCATATCTTAACTATTGTGAATAGTGCTGCAGTAAGCAAGTAAGCATGGGTGTGCATGTTCTTGCATTTTAACTGGCAATCTAGAAGCTAACAATGAATTTAGCTTCTTTTTCTAGGTTGAGACACTGTAAGCTGATTTCATGTCAAGATCTGCCTCATCTTCCAAAGTGGGAGTTCCCAGCATCAGGCTTGTGGGGGTGGATGCTTAATCCTTCCACAAACTGGAGTGAGTCACTCCATTTCCTTTCTCCACCCTTCCTGAGTCCATACATATCCTTGGCCTTTTTTTTAAAGAGGTGGAACAGCCTAAAGATTCTATTGGAGTGGAGGGAGAGGGGCATCTGTTATAGGTCATTATTATTTCCACATTGGAATTTACCTTGTCTCTTAAGACAAAGCTATCTCAAGTTCTTATCAACTACCTTAAGAAATCTTAACTACTTTTACAGAAGAGAGGAAAATCTCCAGAAGTCTTTAAAAAGTATTAGCAATAAAAACTTTCTTTGTTTTATTTTTTTGTGATGCTGGGACATTCTGGGGTGCAGTTCAGTGGTAGAGCACTTGCCTAACATGCTTGAGGCTCTGGGTTCAACCCCAGCACTGAAAAAAAAAAAGTGCTTGGAATCAAACCCAGGGCCTCATACATGCTAAGCATATGCTCTACCACTAAGCTATATGCCCAACCAATGGTTATTTTTTAAAAAGCAATGAAATGACTTGGTTGGGATAGACAGCTATTTTGGCAGTAAGATTAACATGAATTCTTTGACACCTGGGTAGATTCCCCATCTGATCTGTTCTCCTTTCCATCTGAACACTGCACAGCTTTCACAAACCCCTTGGGGCAGGTAGAATATTCCGTACATGGAAAGGACACAAACCACTCCACACTCCTGTTTTTGTTTTTCCTTCGATTGTGACTATTAAATCACTACCACTGAGATTTAGCAATGGTTTTATTTTTATTTTTTGGTACTAGGTATTGACCCCAGGGATGCTTTATCACTGAACTATACCCCCAAGTCATTTTTATTTTTTAAAATTTTCAGACAGGGTCTTGCCTAGTTGCTGAGGAACTAGCTTTGAACTTATAATCCTCCTGCCTCAGCCTCTGCGTGGCTGAGATTACTGGCGTGGGTCACTGTGCCAGGCTAGTGATGGTTTTAAAATGTAATGTAGTCATTATGGCTGGTCAGGATATATTCTAGGTTAAAAAGCAAAGGAAACATAAAAATAAATTTTCAAAAATCTGTAGTGTTATATAGTTTTAAAATTTATAAAGCACTTTCACATATTTTATGTGCTTTTATAATAGCCTTGTTAAATAGGTACTATGAAGTGATTTTACAGATAACAAAACCATGGTGGATGGAGGTTTTAAAAATTGCTCGACAGTGTTTATAGTTATCTTTCATTTCAATACTCTCCCTTTCCAGCAGGTGAGGTGTCCAAGAAATTCATCCTATTGAAATTGCTCTTAACCTAGAGGGGAAGCAACAAGATGAACATACTACTCTCTGGAGTTAGGAATTTCATGTTTTGTTTTTTTCTTTTGAAGCCCTGACATTCTGCTTTCCATCAGGATCATGAACTGTCTGGCCAGACCTACCCAATAGAGTGGAGAAAATGGTTCTGGTTTTTCCTTCTCTAGGACTAAAGTCATCATCGCAGAAATTTAAGATAAAACATTTTAGTAAAACTAGCTCCCATATTGATCATCTTACCTTCAGCCAATTAGGGATTAATTTTTAGGAGATTACGGATTTTTTTAAAGGGTAGTTATAACTTGATAAAACAATGCTATTACTGTCTTAATTTCTACCAGAGCGCTCTATCTGCTCTGGAGTGAATGAAGCACATATTTATTCAAGTTAAGAACAGGTGGTAGAACAGAAACATCTGCTACAGTCTGGAAGAGTAAAGACTATAGAAAATATCAGAAGTTCTAATTTTAAGTGACCAGATTAACAATGATTAAAGTACCTAATAAATGCAAGGAATTTGTAACGTGTTTCTTAAATAAGTATTGTATCCAGATTGAGTTCTAAAAAAATTTTTTTTTTTGAGATGTAGCCAGATTTTGGAGATGTAGACAGATTTTTCTATAAAAACCTTACATGTAGTGGCTAGGTACAAGGTTCATTCCTAAAAATTTTAAGGCCATATTTACTTTTAAATAGCATTTCTAAATTTCTCAAGATTTTATCTGCAGTTGAAGCCTTGAGTGTTTTAGAGAATAGGCAAACTAAGTCTTGAGATCTATTGAACCCAGGTGGTAACAGATGGTCCCCTTTGGGATTTGGTAACCTTCAGATGATCATAAAAGGAAACTTATGACACCTTTAGGAGGTGACCCAAAAGAAAGAGCCCCTTTCTTCATATATGAAAATAGCTTTTCATATATCTGAGCATCAAATCAATGAGTTAGTGATTGAAGGACTTAGCTTCTTTCTAATTAATTTAAATTCCATTTTAGAGTAAGATTGATAACTTGGAAAATTTTACTTTTGTCTTTTCTATGAAAAGGATTCTTGTACTTCTTTTGTTCCTATCCCATTCAGCCATCAGAACTTGTATAAGACATATAGCCAGTGCCTAGAAATATCTGATCCATGGATTGAATAAGATTAACTAAGATGGCATGCCTTCATGTAATGGGTCTTTGCAAAGATGAATTGAGATGATAATAAGAGGTTTGTCTAAGATCTGAAAGGCAAAGCAAGGGCAGACCAATTAATAATGAGCATTCACACAAAAGAGTAAAGAGAGTCAATCCACACCGAAAGGTTCACCACTAATGAGATATGAGGGCTTTAGCTATATTACCTAACCTCAATGTCCTCATCTATAAAATGTGGATAATAACAGCAACTATAATATCGGGTTATTATGTGGATTAAAAAAGACAATGCATATAGAGTAATGATAGAATGCCTGGCAAGAAAGAATTGGTAAGATCCTAGGGGCTGTGCAGATGGTTAGACTTCTAGTAACCCCAAAACAATATAAGACCTGCCTAAAGGGACCATGGAAATTATACAACGTATATCAGTTTTGGCCATATCATCATAAATGAATTAAGGACTAAGACACCTGCCCAATTCCAAAGGGTTTGACACTAATATCCTAAAACTGGGTCTGGGATTGTGGCTCAATGGTAGAGTGCTCGCCTAGCATGTGTGAAGCCTTGGGTTTGATCCTCAGCACCACATAAAAATGAAATAAAGGTATTGGTCCATCTACAACTAAAATAATATATATATATATATATAATATATATTTATATATAAATTATATATATATAATTATTATATATATATTTTAAAAGATCCTTAAACTGTGTGGTACACATTTATAAATATACCCTGAAATGACTTCCTAATGGCCAAGAAGTATGGGGACATGAAATAGAAATTGAGTTGAATAATAAAAAAGTCATATTTCACAACCCACTTCAGCTATTATTATTAGGGAATCAAAGGATATATCTAAATGTCAAAGGAAAGAGCAGGAATTCAGGCACAAGGTGTTAACAACTTTACTCCTGTTAACAACTTTACTCCAGACACATTTTATTGTCTTAGTAGGCTCCTCATAATTTCTAGAGGACACTATGGGGAAAAATCTGGTTGTAGAGAAGCTAGGAACTTGTTTCAAAACCTCCTCCTTTGCATAACACCTCTTATAAGATTGAGAAGACATTATTGTTCCACAAGGGGGAAAAAACCCCTCAGGGGTTGTTATGCCTATAAGTGGGGAGAAGCAGGATGATGAGTTTATTTAATTCATTTAGGAGAACCAAGTTTTCTTCAAACCTTTAAAAACAATGTCTTGTACTTACTTTCTTAGATTAGATAGTAAAATCTACATTTCTTTTGTTTTTGCAGTACTGGATATTAAATCCAAGCATGGAACATGCCAGGCAAGCACTGCACTACTCAGCTATACTCCCAGCCCACAGCTACATTCTTTAAAAGTACTCTGACATTCACATTTTCTCTCGAACTCTAAACATGTTCTCCTTTTAATTTATTTGAAAGTAGATCAATTCTTGCAGTAACTTCTAAAAAAGAACACAATGCTCTGGGCAGCAATGATGACATTCTAAAAGGCAGGATAAGAAAGAAGAGGCAAAGCAGCTGCAGGATGTGAACTGGTGCCAGTAAGGAAGTTGCAGTGTGGGAATCACAGAAGATAACAATTTCTTTTTTTTTTTATACAGAGGATTGGAGCCTAGTGGTTCTTATCACTGAGCTATGTCTCCAGCCCTTTTTTTCTTTTTCTTTATTTTGAGATAGGGTCTCACTAAGTTGCTGAGGGTCCTGCTAGTTTGATGAGACTGGCCTCAAACTTGTGATCCTTCTGCCTTAGCCTCCCAAGTCACAGGGATTACAGGCATGCACTATGGCACCTGGCTATTAGGAAATCACATTTGGAATGGAGATCACAGGGCTGGGAGTGTAACTTACTGGTAGAGTATTTGCCTAGCATGTACTAAGGCCCTGGTTTCTGTCCCCAACACTGAAGGAAAAAAAAAAAAGTTCAGAAAAAATTCACAATTTGAAGCTACTACCCCCTCCCCCGGTGGTGCTGGGGATCAAGTCCAGGGCCTCACGCATTCTAAGAAAGGGCTTTATCCCTAAGTTACATCCCCAGACTGGAGCAACGTGTTTTGTGATGTAAAAATTCACATAACTCTGCTGGATATAGCATTTTGCATTCATTTTCACCACTTTCTATATACACCTCATCTCTATTCCACAGTACTGCAGGAATTAAAAAACTCAAAATCCAATTCCTACTTTTCAGCATACATGAAAGTCAATACCAAATGAATTGTAACTATAAATGTAAACAGTAAAGCAATAAAGTTTCATAAGAAAACAAATACCCTATGACTTTGGAGTCGGCAAAGATTTCTTAAACCAAATATACACAAAATAAATGAGCCATGAAAGAAAACATCAGATAAACAGAACTACATAAAAAAGTGAAAGAACAAGCCACAGAGGGCAAAAGCCATTCTCAACATCTATACTCAACAAAGGACTCGTATTCAGGATAAAAAACTACAGAGAATAAGAAAGACAGGCCAATAAAATAGAAATTCAGGCAAAAGATTTGAACTGGCATTCAAGAAAGAGGGTATCAAATGGTCAATAAGCATATGAAAAAGTGTTTAACTTGTTAAACAATAGGAAAATGAAAACTAAAAACCATAATGTGATTTCAATATATTGGGTTAAACTTTTAAGAGAATGGCTAAAATCTAAAAGTTGACAAATACCAAGTTTTGATGAGAATGTGGAACATGTACTACTAGTAAAACTATAGTAGTCTCCCACCCCTTTACCTGATGTTTCCCTTTCTTTGGTTTCAATTATTCATGGTTGACTACGGTTCAAAAAGTTTTAATAGAAAATTCCAGAAACAAATAATTTATACATGTTAAAACTGCATGCTGTTCTGAGAAGCATGATGAAAGCTCCCATTGGTCCCACTTATCCTACATGGAAAGTGAATCACCCCCTTTGTCCAGTGTATCCATACTGTATACACTACTCACCTCTTAGGCACTTGTCATCTTGGTTATCAGATTGACTGTCATGGTGTTGCAGCGCTTATGTTCAAATAACCCTTAGTTTACTTAACGATGTCTCAAAGTGAAAAGGTTTGGCTGGCAATTTGAAAATGACAGAGTAGCAGCAAACTGTGTTCTTTATGTAAAAAGATAAAAGTCATTGACTTAGTAAAAACAGCACAAAAATCTTATGCTGAGGTTGCTAAGATCCTACATAAGAGTAAATCTTCTTATGTTTGTTTGTTTTGTCCTGATGGGAATTATTCTAAGAACATTCTTGATCACTGAGCTATATCCCCAGTCCCAGAATGAATCATCTTATCTGTGAAATTATAAAGAAGGACAAAAAAAATTCATGCTAGTTTTGACACTGCTTATCAAACTGCAAAAGTTAAGGTCATGGTGTGATAAGATGCAAAAGATACAACATTTGTGTATGTGTGTACAGGAAAATACATAGTATATTCAGAGTTTGGTTTCCAGCATCACGGGGAATTTTGTAACATGTCATCCATAGTTAAGGGGGATTCTTTACAGAGGTTCCTTGACTTTATGACAGGGTTACAACCTGATAAACACATCATAAGTTGGAAATAGTATTTAGTTGAAACCTACTGAATGTCGTAGCTTAGCCTAGCCTACCTTATATGTGTCGAGAAACTTATGTTAGCCTATAGCTGGGCAAAATCATCTAACATGCTGGGTGCGGTGGTATATGCCTGTAATTCCAGTGACTTGGGAGACAGAGGCAGGAGAATCACAAGTTTGAGGCCAGACTGAGCATGTTCAAGGGCAGCCTTGGTAACTTAGCAAGACTTCTCTCAAAAGAAAAAATAAGAAGGGTTGGGGGCATGTAGTTCAGTGGTAGAGCAATCCCTGGGTTGTGGTAAGTCACCTCTGGTTTAATCCCTAGTACTGCCAAAAAAAAAAAAAAAAAAAAATCATCTAAACACATAGCCTTTGTAAAGCATTGAAGCATTGTATAGTTTATTGAATACTGTATTGAAAGTGAAAACCAGAACAGTAATAGGGGTACACTTTCATGCCAATATATTATATTTCAATAAAAATTGATTTATAATTAAAAAAAACAACTGTCATTCTTAGACTGCCCTACTAACATGATTCTATAAACAACTGAGATTTTTGTCAACCAGATGTAATGATGTAAGATTTTGAAGAGAAAAGGAAAAGCTATTTTTCCCTATTAGTTTTCACTACAACTTTTGCTATACGTGCTACATTAAATGCTATTTTGAGTGACCAGACTTTCTATGCCTCTTTATTCCCACCACCTCCACTGATGAGAAGTAGCTGTTATGTCAGCAGTGGTCTCTACACTTCTGATCTCTAGAATGTAGTTGTGTGATCTGAGCAGGAAGCCTAAGGTCAGCCCTCTAACTTGTTTTTCCAGCTCTTCTAATGGTTTTATAAGCATATGATTCCTAATATTCAATAGCTAGAGTGGTGTCTGCACTGAATCTCGACAGGTCATCAATTACAACATTTTGAAAGGTAACCAAGTAGAGGGTTATAACTGAATTTAATAATATTTGGAAATTACCTTTGGTAATCTTACCACCTAAAATCATCATTATCATGAGAAAGTTCTGCTTTAGAGTGAAGCTAAATCTAATCTGACATACTATAAAACCATTTACTTCAGAGGATGTGCTAGTTTCAACTGTCATTTATAATGATTCTTCATTCATCTTTTTTTGGTCTTTTCTTCACAAGTAAATAGTACCAATGCTTTTAACTTTTCATTACATGGTGTGCACTCTTCCAAGTTGTGGCTATTTGAATAAAGTATTCATAGAAGGACTCTCTATTCTGGGAGGATTAGCTGTCCCTTTCTTTTGGTGTTACTCCCAAGTTCACATTTGCTTATCTCACCCAAAGCCCTGCAATTGCTGACTCAAGTATAGCATATGCTCCCAACCCAGTATCATGTTATTATTTCTCATAGATTGAGGTAGATTTGTAGGAGATTGAAAAATAAAACATGCCAACTATGAGAATTTCTACCTGCTTCCCCATATAGAACAACACCTAAAATAACAGATTTAAATGAGAATCAGAAGTCTAAAGAAAAGTACTTAATAGGTGGAAAGGGATTATTGAATTGTGGAATTATAGTTACAATGGACCTTAGAAAGTCTATATATTCCAGGAACCTGATCTCAGCTATGTTTCCAGGCTCAGAATGAGTGCTGAATAACTTGCAGTCTGCACATGCTTCATATTCAAGATGTGTACCAGACCAACAGCACCGACTACCTGGGACCTTGTTAGTATTACAGAATCTCTGGTCCCAAGACCCCCAGAGTCAGAATCTGCATTCTAATGAGACCCCTCCAGGTGATTAGTATGCATGTTAAAGTTTGAGAACTGGAGGCAAAAGCACCATAGGTATTTGTTTTATCTCTTAAAGGCTTGTCTAAATTTTATTTCATAGAAAACCTGATCTCTTTGAGGCAAGACCTGTGTTATTACAGGTCCTGTAATAATAGATAGTTTGAATAGGTGAATTGAAGAAAAAAGAAAAACTCTCTATAATGATCTCTGGAAAAAGAGGGCATCTATTTGAGCTGTGCTAGTTTTTAATGTACCCATTCAGATCTTAATCCACTAGAAAAATGAATAGCCTATTTGGTAGTGGCATGTCTTGCAAAAATAAGTGCAATAAAATTGAAAGTATTTAAATGGATATTTAAACTATGCAGTCCTCAGTGATTTAGTTTTCAATTACACAAAGGTAATTACACTAGAATCCACCTCATTCACCCTTCCGTGAGAAAATGCTGGAGTGTTGCAATAAGCTGGTGCTTTCAGGCAATGACTGATCTCCACTCCTTTTTGGCTAGGACCTGAATTCATTTGCTTTAAGCAGTTGAAGGAGTATGCCAGTAATATAAATGATGGAAACACCCTTCGTGACCCTTTTCACAAATGAAGTCACATCACTAGGGTGCCTGTGAGGCTCTCAGATTTGGGAGGACTCACACGACATGAGGCTTTGGACCTTGAGGGAAAGGTGGGACCCTGGGGAAGGAGAGTGTCACAACTGGGCTCTGACTAGTGCAGTAGTCCTTAAAGTTTGCATGCAGAGGAGGCTTCTGGAGTGCTGGCGATGTTCTGTTTCTTGACCTGGGTGCTGCCCTTGTGGTTAGGCTGTTTTTAGTTTAGAAGTTTGAGGATTTTGAACAGACCGAAAATGGACTTTGCAAATTTTAAGGAGACAGTATTACAAAGTAGCATGACACAGGGCACCTTCTGCCTAGCCCCACTAAATTGAATAGATTATTCTAGATTTAAACCATGCCCTTGAACAACCTAGATGTTCACTTGACCCTGGTGTTAAAAGTACAGAGGTGATTACATAGTAACTTCCCTATCTCATGTGTCAAACAGAGTAAATAAGTTGATAAAGCGCTTTTCCCCACCCCCTTTATTGGAGAGTTAATAACTTACTCCAAAGTAGACTTTAACTACTGGACCTTGCTAACAACCAACATATGAATTAATTACTCAAGTCACTGCCAAGTTCAATCCCCATACAAGTTTGAAGGAGAACTTCACAGCAGTTAAAACTAAAGGAAACATTAATGATGTAAATGATGGAACACAATTAAGTCTATCATGATCATTATAAATAAGAACAAAACACAGTGCATAGTACTATAAGCCTGGAATTGGAATCAATTGGGTTTACAAAAACCATCTTAAGCCAAAACATGCTTCTATCCAGGCTGGCGATATAGCCTAGTAGTAGAGTGCTTGCCCAGCATGCGTGAGGCCCTGGGTTTGATCCATAGCATTATGATCAAGGGAGGAAAGAAGCAAAACAAAAAAAAACCCAAACATGTTCCCATTCTAAGCCTGGCCTCATTTGAGGAAACAACCCTTCTACCTCATTTGTGGAATTAGAGTCCTATATTTCTTTTTTTTCCACACATGGAAGTGCAGTTAAGAGATCTTTCAGTCAGGAAATAAATATATTCTAGGCCTAAATACTAGAGAAATGATAAATCTCCATCAATTTTATTGAAAGTCAGTGGTGGGGCTGGGCATGGTGATGCAGGCCTGTAGTCCTCCTACCTACTCTGGAGGATGACACAGGTGAATTGAAAGCTAGAAGCCATCCCAGGCAACTTGTAGAACCTTGTTTCAAAATAAAATTTGAAAAGGGCTGGGATGTAGCTTAGTGGTTAAGTACTTATCTGGCATGTGCAAGGGCCTGGGTTTCATCCCAGCATGTATGTGCATGTGTGCACGCATGTGCATGCGCACATACCCACGCACACCCACACACACAATTAATGCTACTCTTCCAGAGGAAAGGAAAAATGAGTACAAAAAGGGGAAATTAGAATACATAACTAGAAATCAGGAGACCTTTTATCCATCCTCAGTTCCCCAGTTTATTTAGATTTGTTTCCTGCCTGGGTAAAATATCTCCAAAGGAAAAGATTTCTTCCTGCTGTAGGTAGAATTTTCTAACTGACTCTAAAGAAGCAAACAATTGTTAAAGTAGCTTCTATTCAGAACTTTTGGATTTAAAAGAGTCATAATAACCTGGAATGTGACCTATTACATATTCGTTTAGGGAAAAAAAATAGGTATCAGACAACTGGCCTTTTATTCATTCATTTGTTTGTTTAACTATTTATTTGGTACTGGGGATTGAACCCAGGGGGTACTTAGCCACTGACCCACATTCCCAGGCCTTTTTTTACTTTTTATTTTGAGACAGGGTCTCACTAAGTTGCTTAGGACCTCACTAAATTGCTGAGGCTTGCTTTAAACTTTCTATCCTCCTGCCTAAGCCTCCCTAGCTGCTGGGATTAAGGCATGCACCGCCATGCCCAGCCAAGAAGTGGCCTTCTAAGCACTCATACATACTCACATTGATTCTTATGGTCAGCTGACTCTTTTGGTGGGGCGGGGGGTACCAGGGATTGAACTCAGGGGCACTCAACCACTGAGCCCTATTTTGTATTTTATTTAGAGACAGGTTTTCGCAGAGCTGCTTAGCGCCTGGCTGTTGCTGACGCTAGTTTTGAACTCAGGATCCTACCCCTTGGCCTCCGGAGACACTGGGATTACAGGCATGCGCCACCGATCCAGGGCTTGGTCAGTTGATTTTTGACCCGGATGCCAGAATTGTTCAATGGGGAAAGAATAGTCTTTTCAACAAATGGTTCTGGGACAACTGGATACCACATGCAAAATAATGAAGCTGAACTTTACCTCATACCAAATATAAATTTAAGACAAAATGAATCAAAGACCTAAATATAGACACTCAAATGATTAAAAATCTAGAGGAAACATAGGTATAAATCTTTGTTAATTGGTATTAGACAAGTTTCTAAGGACATCAAAAGCACAAAAAACAAAAGCAAGTATACATAAATTTGATTTCATCAAAATTTAAAACTTATACATTTCAAAGGATACCAACAAGAAATCTATAGAGTGAGAGAAAATTTATTTTCAAATCATATATTTGATATGGTATTTGTATCTTGAGGTCATACAGGACTCTTATGACTAGATAATGAAAGGACAAATAACCCAATTTAAAAATGGGTAAAAGATCTGAATAGACATTTATGTAAAGAGATATATTGTAAACTTCAAGAAAAGCTGGATCTCTAAGAAGCATTCCAAGTGACTAACTGGGCCTAAATTCAGAAAGGAGGCTGGTGGCCATTTTCTAATTAGGGGATCACACTCTGTGTTTTTAGCACTGCAAACTAAACTTGAGGCTCTTGCCTGGGCATGTTCTTGTTTCAGTTGCCAAAATAAACAGCCTCTGGAAAGTCCAATTTGGCTACCCCAGACCTGACCAATGAACTATGACCAACTTATCAGGACCAAGTGCTTCCTTCATACTTGCATCCCTCATTTACATAACAGACCGCAGAAGGAACCTGAGCGGGAACTTCATGTAACCAACTTCTTTCTTTGTTCCTTGGAGCATGCTTTCATTTTGTACCAAAGTCTGAACCTTCCTAGTTTGTAACTGTTTATTATTTTTGAAGTAAGCTTCCCTTTTTATCTTGAATTTTTCTCCTAGTAAATTTTTTTTTATGAGACAAATAGTCAATAAGCCCAGGAAATGATGCTTAAAAATCATCAGCCTTCAGGAAAATGCAAATTGAAACCACAAGCAGCTACCACTTCATATACTTGGATGGCTAGAATAAAAAGACAGATAATAGTATGTGTTAGTGAGAGCATGGAGACATTGAAATCTTCACATACCGTTTTTGGGAATATAACATGGTGTAGTCATATGGAAAACAGTCTGGCAGTTTTTCAGAAAGCTAAATGTGAAGTTACCATATGATCAAGCAATTTCTCTCTTAGATGTATAAGCCAAAAGAAATTAAAATATATGTCCACACAAAACGTGTATGTAACTGTTCATAGCAGCATTATTCTTGTTTTTTTTAACACCTAAAAAGCAGAAATAGCACAAATAACCATCAGCTGATAAACAGATAAATAAAATGTGATATTCATACAGTGGAATATTATTTAGCAATAAAAGGGAAATATTGACGCATACTTCAACATGGATGAATTTTGAAAACATTATGCTAAGTGAAAGCCAATGATGACGAACCATATATTATATGATTCCATTGACATGTAAGGTCCAGGATAGGCAAATACATAGAGATAGAAAATAGGTTAATGGTTGCCTAAGGAGAGGATGAGGAGATTAGGTGAAAATTGGGAGAGGTTGTTAATGGGTACAGAGTTTCTTTTGGGTGATGAAAATGTTCTAACATTCGTGGTGATGATTGCACATATCTGCAAATATTTTAAGAACTATTGAATTTTATACTTTAAATGGGTGGATTATATGGTACATGAATTTTATCTCAGTAAAATTGCTTATTTAAAGAAAAAAGGGGGACTATGGGGTGTAACTCAGTGGCAGAGCAGTAGCCTAACACGAGGAGACCCTGTGTTCAATCCCCATTAACAAAAACAAAACTCAGAAAGGCACTGTCACATCCATAGAATCATTTAAGATTCTATGCTTCTATATGCTTCTTTCTTTGCCAAGGCAATTGTAGAAACACATATTGATAGGAAGGTGCCACAAGATCCAAGCTACTAAAATACAGAGCCAACATACAGGAGAAACCGTTCTGGAGACTGACTCAGACCCACAGTTGACTGAGTAAGAGAGAAATAAAATTTTGTGTCTTTAGAAAACAAGATATACCTCTTTCCAATTTTAGTGTTTGAAAGTGGATTTAGAAATAGTTCATAGTTTCCTAACCCCCTAGTGTTATTGACATTTTGGGTTGGATAATTCTTTCTTGTGGAGGGCTGTCCTGGCATTGTAGGATGCTACAATGGCCCCCCTAGTTGTGACAACCCCAAAGGTTTCCAGACATTGCTGCTAAATGCCAAATGTCCCCTTGGGGTTGTGAAAGCACCCCCCCAATCCCCGCCATCGCCCCTGTCATATCTGCTGAGAACCGCTAGTGTAACATTTACCAAGCCCAGGCTGAAAAAGAAAAAGATTCCAAAGTTTTCTAAGTTTTTCTAAGTTAAGTAAATTCTCCCTCTCCTGCTTCCTACCTACATTTTATAGCAATCAAAGCTCAGAAACAGAAAAATGAGATGACCTTGCTTTGTGTTCAGTCCACCAAGTCTAACAATTTCTCTGAGACAAGAGCTTAGATTTTCCCTAACTTAGACAACTGCTCTTTATTCCTTTTATAGAAACTGAGCCTCCTACTTCCTGATTTGATATCAACCAAATAAGTCTTTGGGATTTGTTGGCAGATTCTACAAGTAAGGTCCTACCACAAATTCTCCCAAAAGATCATCTCTTTTGAGATTTAGATGTAGTAGAGGACTTGTCAAGGTACAAATTGGAATGAGGACTCAAATATAGTATAGGTCAGAAAGAATTTTAAAGTACGCACTTGCAATTTGTGAAAAAGTATGATCAATAATCCTTAAGATTAAAAGGAATGTACTGAAGATCTATTCTGATGTTTATTTAGCTGATGGGGTTTGTATTCAAGCTCGATGTGTGGTCTTAACTATGAACATTAAAAACAGGGGAACATACCGAGATCATTTAAATATTAAAATTGGGGAAAATAATATCAATAATACAAAAATTAATCAATATACAAATTGGGAAATTAGGGAAAGAGTTTAGGCTACTAAACATTTTTATAAACCAAACAGATTTTTTCAATAGATGTTTGCTTTTTACCACCTTGGAATGCAATTCAGACCATTATGTCAAGTAAACTTTGATAATTTCAAAGGACTGTTCTTCACGACAGCTAAATAATACATTGCAGGAGCCAGGCCTTTCCCTGATATTTGTTGGGCCAAGGTCCAGAGTACAAATTATTATGTGTACCCTTATTCCACATGAACTATAACCATGGAAAAGTTATAAATCAAACTGCTAAACAAATTATCTTCTATTTTACTAACCTAATAACTATCTTCCTAAAGACCTACAGACACAGTTTGAATGTACAATTATTGTGTTCCTTGGAGCTCTGCACTAGGACCTGGAGACATGTGAGGGCAGGACCCCAACTTGAGGTTGTCCCCTCTCCTCCCATCCTGGCTGACTGAGAATGGCTTCCTGTGCATGCGTGTGACATCCCAGTGCTCTGTGTGCCTCTGCACATATGATCCCCTGGGCCACCCCTCAGGCTGATTGCATGTACTAGCAGCCTGGTCTTCCCTGGGGAAGGTAGGTTTGGGGATGAAGTCTAGGCAGATCCTGGAAGTAGTCGCGGAGATTTAAGCAAGGAATTCTGAGGTAGTCCAAGACATTCTGCATTCTTCTAGATGGAAGCAAAGTGGGTTCTAAGTGGGCTACATCCCCTTGGCCCCACAGTCTTCTCCCCCTGTGGTAAGGAACACAACCAGGGAGGGTCAGAGCAGGGTGCTCTAAAAGCCTAAAGGCAGTACCAGCAGGAGCCCTAATTCTGGAATGTGGTAATTAGCACCAGACACGCAATCCTGGCACATACCTGGGGCCTGCTACAGCACAAGGAGGGAGGCCAGAGTTACTTGTCTAGACAGGGATGATGGAGCACACCTCGCTCGCCCCAGAGGTCACAGAAGTTTATCAGTTCTTGGCAAAGCAGATCAGCCCCACATGAAAGTTTGCCCAGATTTAGCTAATGATTTAAAGGGACATTTACCTGTTCACTTAGCTAATGATTTAAAGGGACATTCACCTCTTCACTTTATGAAGAAAATACCTGGAAGATCCTAATGCTGTTTTTAGCAGGGCCACTGAACTTTCTGTTTGTCCTCTTCCTTATGACCCCTGCTCCCTCAGCCTCCACTCTTCTCACAGTGCCAAGGATCATCTGCCCTTGCTTACCTTCCTCTCATGCTCATGATTTCAGCAATAGTCCCTGATAGGTGCCCTCATTCCCTTAGTCCTTCATCCATTCCTGTCTTTCTAGTCAACATCCCTGCATTAAGTTTATTATATACTTGCTGTTTTTGCTCCAAGCAAAAGATACTGTTGGAATAAACTTAAAAATCTGGTCCAGGCCAGTATTAACTTATTGGTTTCTAGCTGAGCCCTTGATACTACCAGGCAATTCTCTGATTTTTCAAAATCGTCTTGCTGTCATATTCCCCACCTCTTTTTCTAAATCTTTCATATTTCCCTCCAGCCCCAATCCCACTTCTGCATATGACTTTCCCCTCTTGCTTAATGGAAGAAATCAAAATTCTCCAACGTCACCCCTCTTCTTCCTTTTTCTTTTCTACCAAGAAATACTTAAAGATTACACCTCTTCTCCTGTCTCACTTCAGAGGAAGAAAGGAACCTTATCCTTCTGGGGAGTTATTTTCCTCTTGGGTCCTGGATCCCGTAGACTCCTATTGTCTTGAGTCATGAATAGGCCCTTCTCTGTTTTATATCTTATGTTTCTTATTATGCTAGTTTTCTTCCTTACTTTTCATTACATCAAAACATCTTTTCCCTCCCATTCTCTCTTCCTTGTGCTGGAAATTGAACCATTACACAGGCTAGGCAAGTGCTTTACCACTGAGCCATATCTCCAGGTCCAGTTTCTGGACACTCCTTTTCCTCCCTAATCTATCAGCACCATTCTGGCCCACTTCTGGCACTATTGAACCCAGATGCCATTGTTCATCACTTTGACTATTTTTTTCATGGTATTGTCAATTCTCCATCTGCCCTTGATCCTTCTATCACATTTTCTCAGCAAATCCCAAATCTTGGATTAATCCACCACCCATTTTCTCAGCTCTTTCTATTGTCAATCCTAGTTATTATAGAAAAATCACATGATTATGTAGACTAGTGTCCATACCAATTTTGGTTCTAACCTCAGACCCTTAGGAGGTAATACACTTACACTTGTTCTTCCTTGCTTAATCGTCTCTCCTAGGTCCCCTTGGTAATAACTCTAATCCTATGATTCTCTCAATCCCTAATCCTCTCTCCATCTTCCAAACATCTTCCTTCCTTCCTTCCTCCCTCCCTCCCTCCCTCCCTCCCTTCCTTCCTTCCTTCCTTCCTTCCTTCTTTCCTTCCTTCCTTACTTCCTTTCTTCCTTCCTTCCTTTTCTTTCCTTTCTTCCTCTCCTCTTTCTTTCTCCATTTCCCAAAACCTGAGATTAACCCTCTTTCCTTTCTCTTCTGTCCTCCCAGACTTCTCCTAACCCTACTCTTTTCTCTTTATTTTGTCATTTTCTTAGTTCAGGTCATCTTTTCTGTCTGGCTTCATTCAATTTTCTCCTAAATGATATGACCTGATACTAGCCTCATGTCTTTCCAGTTGGTCTTCCAAAATCCTCTCAATGTGATATTTGTTCAGGGAAAGGAAGTAAAGACCTAGTTGGAGGCTGATGAGCAAGAGGAAGGGAAAGTCAAAAGAGGAAGATCCAACATCTAAAAGCCCTGTCATAGCCAGGCACGGTGGCACATGCCGGTAATCCCTGAAGCTCAGGAGGCTGAGGCAGGAGGATTGTGAGTTCAAAGCAAGCCTCAGCAAAAGCGAGGCTTAGTGAGATCCTGTCTCTAAATAAAATACAAAATAGGGCTGGGGATGTGGCTCAGTGGACGAGTGCCCTTGAGTTCAATCCGTGGTATCCACCCCCCACCAAAAAAAGTCCTGTCAGAGAAGGGAATAAAATGTGTGCTACCATTCTCTCATAAAATCTTCAGCCAAATCTATATTGACCACCTCTGCTTTGTGGAGTTGACTTGCTGTGGGTGAAACAATGAAGTATTGAGTCCTTCTACAAGGTAATAAGAATGCACGTGAAGCTGGCTAATATCTGGCTTGCACCTTCAATTTATTTTTCATTCACTGTTGAATTTTTGTTTAACAAATACTTATTGAACACTTATCAGGTGTCAGGCACGTGCTAGGTGCTAGAGAGTGTACACTGATCAAAACAGACACAGCCCTGCCTTAAAAGCATCTGTAGTCCAAGGAGAAAACACATTAAAATTTTTTTAAATATGAAAAGTAGTATGACATGAGAAGATTATGGGAGCACATATCAGGGGCACATTTTGGTCAGAGGCCAAGGAAGGCTTTCTGGGGATGGTGACGATTAACCTGAGATCAGAGGAATGTTCAGGAATTAGCCATATGTAGGGAAAAGTTGGAGAGAATCTTCTAGGAATGTGAGAAAGTCCAGAGGCAAGACGGAACATGGGTCTAAAATAAGAGAAGAAATTGAGGAAATGAAATGGGAGAGGTAATCTGTGGACAGATCTTAACTTGTATATCAAGTTTTAAAGTTTAGACTTTGTCCTAAAGCAATAAAAAGCTACAGATGGCTTTAAGCAGGTGAATGGCTTGTTTAGATTTGTGATTTAGAAAGAACACAAGACAGGATGATATGTGAAGTATTAAGGGACTCTCTTCACTCCTTTTTCTCCTCAGGCTCTGGACTACCAGCCTGAACCCCATCCCCCACCCCATACCTTCACACAGTTGTGCACACACATGTATACCCACACAGGAACACACACACTCTACCAGACTCATTTGTCAGTAGGAGAGAAAACATATTAATTATTATGGAGAACCTGTTGTTGAAAGAGATCCAAACTCTACATTGTAAAACTTAAGCACAAAGGGCTTTGCTCTTGAACTCAGAGATGAAACCAGAGAGAGGAAATCAATTCACACAAATGCATAAATGTGAATTGGATTTTCCTTCTGTGCGGTGAAGTGGAAGAAATAGTCTGCTGTGAAAGAGGATGTGCTAGGCAAAAGGATGGGGTGTCCCTGGGATTTCTGGGGTTGCAGGAGATGTGGCTGTCCCCCTGAGAGATGAAGCTAAATCACCTGGGATCCGTACGTGTACCCAACCAGGCCATCACCTGATATCAGAAACAGCAGGATCCAGTATCCCAGAGGATACACTGGGCCCTTCTATGTTGAGAGGATAGACAACAATGGCATTAGCAGCTCAGACTAGCATTAGGACTGTCCCAGATTAGACTAGATGGATGGCTTCCTTCCACCTGCAATCATAACATGCAGCCAAACACACATACACCTCCATCCTCTTCCCCACTTCCCTTGGGTCACCAGCCCAAAGAGCCTTAAGAGTAATAGGGAAGAAAGGAAAAGAAGGCCTTAAATTGAATTCTGAACTGAAATATTTATGTAATCTCAGTTGACAGACAAATCACTGAATTCACTGGAGAAAATCTAGATTAAGAAGTCTGCCAGGAAAAAGGCTAAAAGTTCAGATTCAGAAATCAAATTTACTCCAGGAAAAAAAATTTCCTTTTTTGCATACCTGAGTGTTTACAGACTCTTATTTGTGAGATTCCTTGTGCAGTACAATCACATGGCTACAGTGTGAAGAATGGTTTGAAAGGAAGACTGGAAATGGGTGTAGGGTGATCAGGACAGAGGTGAAGGAGATAAGCAGCATGGTAGGAGAGGTATTTAGGTGATGGGATCAAGAACTCTTGGTGATGCAACTCGATGTGAGAGATGATGAAGAGAAAGCAGTTGGGGATGATACACTAGTTTCCGGATGTAGCAACCTGGTCATAGTAGTGTTTATCCAATGGGGGGAATTCAGGAAGAGGA
Source organism: Sciurus vulgaris (assembly GCF_902686455.1). Classification (NCBI taxonomy): domain Eukaryota; kingdom Metazoa; phylum Chordata; class Mammalia; order Rodentia; family Sciuridae; genus Sciurus; species Sciurus vulgaris. The sequence goes on from NC_136463.1 coordinate 130,852,567, forward strand.
AATGAATTCAGTTTAAGATACCTGTGGAAATAATAGAGTCTGAAGCTCAAGAGAAGTGTTGGAGCTGGTAAAATATCTGACTGCCTGTAGATGGTGCCAAGATACTCAGGCAAAAGAAAGTATCAAGAAGGGAGGCCAGCTGTGGTGGTGCATGTCCGTGATCCCAGCTACTGAGGAGTCTGAGGCAGGAGAATCACAAGTTTAAGGCTAGCCTGGGCAACTTAGTAAGACCCTGTCTCACATTTTAAAAATTAAAAATAGGGGGTGAAGATGTAGCTCAGTGCTTATCTTGCATGTATGAGGCCCTGGGTTCAATTCCCAGCACTGAAAAAAAAAAAAAAAAAAAAAAAAAGGAGGGCAGGGTTGGGGTACAGATGTCAAATGTTGCCAGAGGTCAAATAAAGAACCGAAGAGTTCCTTGAGTTTAGTTACCCAGGGATCATGGGTTAACTTGGAGAGAGCAATTTTGGAGAGTGAGTGGGAGGGGAAGAAGTTGAAACAGTGAATGGAGATGACTTTTCCAAGAAGTTCAACTGGAAAGGGGAGAGAGAGAGGACTGTAGATGAATGGTAATGTGACTGGCTATCTTCCTTCCTTCCATCTTTACTTCCTTTCTTCCTTCTTTCCTTCCTTCCTTCTTTCAGTCTGAGAAGGTAGGAATCAGAAGAGAGGAAGAAGTTTAAGATAAAATAGGAATGACAAAGAATAACCAAGAAAGATGGGATCTAAAAAGTAAGAGGCATGCCCAGGTGGCCAGCAGATGACAACCAGAATAGAGAGCTTGGTATAAGGGCTCAGCAGCCTAGGAGTCAGAGGGCAGAGAACTCAAGACTTTGGGAAATGACTGTGTGACAGGAAGGACCTGACCCTACAGTGTCCACTTGTGAGGGCTGTAGAGGGAACAGTGTGCTTGTGGGAAAGCTAGGTTTCTTAGTGCTAGAAAGCTAAAGAATATTCAGTGGAGAGGGTGGGAGTCGCAGGGTTTGTTGATGAAATGGGATTCCTGAGGCCATGGAGGAACAGTTTGGGAAGAATGGGAGTGAAGAGATGTAGGAAAAATCCGAAGTGCTTTTCTTTTTCTCACAAACTCAACCAATGCAACAATTCTGGTCACCAAAATGTATGGGGTTTCCCACCACCACCAGTTTTCCAGTGGATACCAATTGGGAGTCTTATAATTCAACTGAATTCTGACACTCCGTACCCAGAGAAATCATCAGATCCCCAGGTTGAGGGCTCAGTCCCACAAGGCTTCCCCCACTTCAGATGCTAATTGCAAGTAGTTGGTCATACTTCTGACTGGCTATGTTAGGGGTTCCCACAACAATTTGGTAGAATGAATCACAGAACTCAGGAAAACACTTGTGTTTACCCATTTATTACGAAGGATATCACAAAATATATGGATGATTAGCCAGATGGATGAACAGGGCAAGATATGGGGGAAGTAGCATGCACCCCTCCAGGTACCTGTATGTCTTCAGGAACATGGATGTTCTCCAAACTGTCCTTTGGATTTTAATGGAGACTTCATTATCTAGGCATGATTGATTACATCACTCACCGGCCATGGGACTCAACTCAACCTCAGCCCCTCTCCCTCCCAGAGATGGAAAGAGAGGCTGAAAGCCCCAACCCTCAAATCATGCCTGGATTTTACTGTGACCATAACCTGCTTTCATTCTGAAACTACCTAGGGGCCCCCAGAAACCAGTCATTTATTTCACCATAAAAAAGACACTTTTTTTTTTTTTTTAAACTCTGGAGATTTTGAAGGTTTTAGGAATTTATGTGTCAGGAACTAGGGGTAAAAAACAAATACCTATTTCTTATAGTATCATTTTTTTCACAGAGGAGAATGAGAAATTGAGTAAAATATGAGGATGAAAATTCATAAGAATATCGCTCATTGGAAAGGCCCCTCTCCTGAGCGCATATCAAGGATAATGAGGGTCTGAGGGATGGGATGGTTGTTTGGACAGTCTTCAGGAATATAGGAAAATTAATGGGAGGAGGGAAAAGCTCAGGGCTCTCAGGACTCAGCTTTGTCCTGGATATACCATTACTCCAAGGCTCCTGAGTATCTGGAAGGAGTCTTCTGAGGATTGACTCTAGGAATAGACTCAGAGTTGAGGACTGTTGGTCTAAATGGCTGGCTGCAGACTGGGGCTAGGTGATACTCAACATCCTAGCTTCCTTCTCTGCCCACCCTGTGCTGTGTTTTCTTAATGCCTCTCTATTTATTTTAAGGCTTGATTTTCTCTATACTCAGAGCCCAGTCTTGGAGAACCAGAGTTGCTTTGGGAAAAACAGGTTGATCCTCCATAGCATTACCCAATTTCAACCCACACAAATTATTAAAGGAAATTATTCAAGGAAATATGTGATTTTAGAGTTACGACTGGAATGATCACTCTCAAAAATAAAAAAAAAAAAAGAAGAAAGAAAGAAAGGGGAAAAAAAGGAAAGAAAGGAAGGAGGAAGGAAGGAAGGAAGAAAAGAAAGAAAAGGAAAGAAACAAAGAAGAGCAATAGAAAATTTAAAAATTCTCTGATACATCACAAATTTATTTTTTTCTTAAATATAAACCAAGATTCAGTTAATTTCTTATTTTGGCCTTAGGTTGATTTATTTATGGACTATATTTTTTACTTCACATGGTGATTTTTTTTTTTGTTTTACTGTTTAAAAGGCAAAGGTCACCTTTTAGATTCTGTCCAGTTCATTACACATGAACAATTTAGTGTTATTTTGAGCACTCTGGAGCCCTTGAAATGCCATACATTGTAGGGCCAGCTTCCTTATGTTTTTCCCCGTCAGCAGATTTTGTTAAGAACATCTTGTTGGTAGATCCCATTTTATTATTTAATGAAGAGATTCAATGAACCACTGAAGGGTAAGGTTTTAAAAAAATCCCTAGTGGGGCTCTGATGTAAAGTATAAAGGTCTTTTCTCTAAGTCTGTTCCACTCCTTCTCTCTTGCATTATTAATTCAACCATAAATTGTGCACTTTTAATGAAGTGTTACCTTCATGCTAACTTCCTAGTGCAGCATCTGGTAACACAGGGATCACTTTACAGCAGTTTCAAAACAAGGATTGACAAGAGGGTCAGTAAAGAGAAATGTTACAGATCTTAAATTCAATACTTATAACAAACCAGGTGTCTTAGAGTTTGACTATATCCGATGCCCAGGGTAGCGATGCAAGTGATCATGCTTATATGATACTCTGCATGATTTAAAAATGTTGCTGACATTATTTTTAAGATATAGAAAATAAAACCAGCCTGTGAGAGATGCTGGAAAGGGATCAGCTCCCTCATCCACTGATTATCAGTTGTCATTAATTCTTTGTATCTCTAGATAACTGATTAAATCTAATTGGGAAAAAAAATAAATGTCAGTCATCATTCCTTAGGTTCTGTTTCTTAAGGAGAAAAAAGTGGGGAGAAGAGAGGAGAGTAAAGGGGACGAGGGGAGGGGACAGGAGGAATTGGAGGAGGGTAGTTGGTGGCAGTTTGCTGCTGCTAAAGCCAGCCTGCTCCGAGCACTTCTGTCATTTTTTCATCTGTACTGCCATCTAGAGAGAAGAATTAAAAACACACAGAAGTAAACTGGAAGCTCCTGGATGGAATTAAGAGGAAATGGATATCGAATATTTATTTGTAGAAAACTTTAAGAAACAACAGGGAGATTTGGTGGCTATCGTACAATGCTTTTCTCCTCTCCCTCCAGCCTGCCCGGTTACAAAACAGGATTTGAATATCTATTTAACTGTTTTTACGACATTTCAGGCATTGTTGGGAAGCCATTTCCTGGATTCAAATTGCCCTCTTAAATATGTAAAATCGAGTTGTGTAAACTTTCTGGTAACTAAGTTGTCAGATCATGGCCTCATATATTTATAACTAAAATATTGCTAGAAAAATGCTCACATCACAAGTCTTGCAAGATTTAGAGATGGAATGGAGGAGTTTGTTGCTGTTGTGTGTGAATTAACAAGAGGAAGAAGTCCTTTCAACACATAGGGTCAGTTTCCTGAAGTCTGTTGTGTTCTGCAGAATCTACTAGTTCTGTGCAGTGTCTGTAGGTGAAATGTTGGACAAATAAATTTGGGGACTACTAGGGAAAACAGTGTTAGCCAGTTTTCTTTATAGTTTTAATTTATGAATGTGCACTGTGAACTCGTAAGAGAGCAAAGAGCTGGGTAAGCTTTCCCAAACGTACTTGACCTTAAAACCCTGGGCTTTTCGTAAGACTAGTATTGCATGGAGTATACTTTAGGAGATACTATAACAGAGAAAGGAAGTTGGCCTGCTGAGTGCATAGCATGCATAAACATATCAGTCCTGTCCTATTCCTTCTCTCTGTGTCTAAACATTTTCTAAGCTTTGTTTTGGGTTGAGTGGATTGAGGAATTTAGCTAGTCACTAATAACAAGGATAAGTCATTATGAGACCATCATAGAGTGTCCTTGCGTAAACTTAGGGGGTATAGGTTAATTACTTGGTGCATCTTGTGGTAAACACCAGATGTATGAGGCTGCTGTAGCTTAACATGGTGTACTGTTTTACAGTAAACTTTTTTTTTATTAATAGAAGGATTTTCTTCTAAAGTGATGCTAAAATTATAGTATAACAAATCATAAACCAGTAATATAGTCATTATTATATATAATTTATTAATATATTAATATAATATATTAATATAGTTTATTATCATTATTGAGCACTATGCACTGTACACAATTGTATGGATTACACTTTTACTTATATGGCATAGGGTCATTTACACTGGAATCATCACACATGAGGGAGTAATGTGCTGCACTACATTACGACAGTGACAATGTCATAAAATTTCCACTCCATTATAACCTACTGGGACCACTGGTCATACATGTAATCTATCATTAATCTAAACATTGGTATGTGGTGTGTAACTGTACTTTTTTTTCCTAGCAGGAAATGTGATAGAGGTAGGATTTGTTTGATATTTGCGACTAGTTAGGGAGAATAAAATAAGTTTACCTAAAGCATAAGTCAGATTTTCTCTAAGTTTGCATGTCAAGAAGTATATTGTAAGATAGTCTTTTTACTTAGTATCTATTTAGTGTGCTCTAACTCTATGTAAGGTGCCAATGGGAGGGAAGACAGAGCTGAGTAAAACATGATCCTTGTCTTTGTCTAACCATGACACATGTGGAACTGATAAGTTTACATACAAATTACTGAATGATTTCTTATATAGATAAATAATGGTAATAACCAGATTTATTCATCATACCTGAAATAATAGAGATTTGTTTCTATGGAGGAAGGCCACACTGATCTATGGGAAAAGAAAACATCCTTACAGAAAGGCTGTTGTAGTAGCATCCATTGTTAAAGCATTTCAACCTATTTTTTAAAAAAATTAAAATGTCACTGGTCATGAATATAAATTCTGGAAAATTATATTCTAGATGAAATGAAGTGAACAATATTAATTTTCCTCTTTTGATAACTTCTTTGTATTTTAGAAAAGGAATATATAATTTATGCTTTTGACTCAGGAAGTAATATCTCTGTTCAGGTATTAATAAATGTGATAAAAAAATCATCCTTTAGAAGGGAAACATTAATTTAATTTTATAGAAGCAACTGGGGATCAGAGAAGTTATTTAGTTTGTCCCATAGCTTATAAAGGGAAGAATTGGTATTCAAATCCATTCCTGTCTGGTCCCCAGTCCTTATGATTTGTTCCCCTTAAGATGGGACAGTAATTCTAGAAAATGTTTGAATAGTCCATGATTTTTATAACCTAAAAATATAATTTGCCAAAGTGAAATGGGAAAAACAATTTTCTGAGGACTTAGAAAATCATACACACATAACATAGGAGACTGTATGAAAACAGAAACCATGGGATCATATCTATTCTCTTTGCCATACTAAATCCAGTACTTGCCACATGCCTGATAGGCTCAATGTAGTACCCATAAATGATAATGTTTGGGAACAAGTGGTGTGTACACATGAACCCTTCAATATCCTGTTGTCATTTTTTGCAGGATAAGTCAAATTATGAATCTGTAAAAAGGAAATAAGATAAAGGTTAGCGTAGGCCAATTAAAAATAAGTCTTAGCTGGGCCGTGGTGGTGCACACCTATAATCCCAGTGGCTCCAGAAGTGAGGCAGGAGGATTGTGAGTTCAAAGCCAGCTTTATCAATTTAGCAAGGCCCTAACCAACTCAACAAGATCCTGTCTCTAAATAAAATATAAAAAAGGGCTAGGGATATGGCTCAGTTTTTAAATGCCCCTGGGTTCAATCCGCAGTACTTAAAAAAAAAAAAAAAAAAAAAAAAAAAGGCTTTTCTCTCCACAAAGTGGTCTGAAATTGCTCAAGTGGTTTCCATATTTGCAAACATATTTTCTAGTAAATTCAACTATTAACTGATCACATTACAAATCAATTTGTAGATGATCGAGAACCTTCTCCTGTATAGTTGTCTGGTCATTCCCCAACAAATCCATTCCCTGAAGATATCTAAAAAAATTAGGCTTAAAAGAAAAGTAGACTTGAAGACAAAGACAAAATTTTAAAAATATTTTTTGCTTACATCTTGCTTCATGGTTACATACATAGTACATGTTGAAAAAGAAGGCAGAAGAAAGAAAGAAATGGAGAGGGGGAAAAATTAGAGCTATGATCTTAGATTTTAACTTTGAGATGGTTATGTGAACTTAAGCCAATAATTTCTTTCTTTTTTTTTTTTTTTTGTTCCTCAGTTTTCTTATCTGAAAGTCACAGATGTTGACCTAATAAACCACTAAGGGACTTTCAGGTTCTAATTGCCTGTGCATGAGACTGAGGCCATTCTTGAGTATAAACAAATCCATACTTCCTTGTGTCCACTAGGGGGGACTGTAGTACTAGTGCAACAACCTCCATCTTCCAATTAATCCAGTCCTGTTGCTTGAGTTTTTTCCTGAATTTATTTCCCTGGAAAACGTTTCTTACCTTTATAACTTTCAAATTTAATCTTATACTACAAAGTCTAATATTTAATTCCATAATGGAAATGGATAAACCTTGGACTAATTCAGCTCAATGGATTTATATAGCTAAATAGGGAATTTAGAACCATAGAGCTATTTGCACAGTAAATATTACCTTGGACTTTTGCTTGGGCCAAAAGCAGGGCCTTGAAATTTTTTCAAAGGAAATATCTGTCTGTTCATTTCCCAATAAATTCCAATTTCTATAAAAATAAAAACATGAACTTAAGAGGTGTGCTATGGCTGGGGAGATAGCTCAACTGGTAGAGTGCTTGCCTCAAACCGCAAGGCCCTGAGTTTGATCCCCAGTACCGCAAAAAAAAAAAAAAAAAAAAAAAAGAGGTGTGTTAAATCTATGTGAAGACATCTACAAAATTACTCAAGAGTAGAAAGGAAGGACTAAATAGAGTTATACCATGTTATTGGATAAAAAGAATTAAATTTTGAATTATTCCCTGAATAAATTCGTAAGTATAATATTGTTCCAATCAAAATCCCAATGGGATGCTTTTGGATATTTGACAAACAGTTCTAAAATTCGTGCAGAAAAATTAATGTAAAAAAAAGACTTAAACTTTTATGGAGGAAGAGGACTTGAACTACCATATTTAAAAATAAATGATAAAACAGCTAAAATTTAAACAGTATTATAGTGGCAAAAGATAGAATAAAACCAGACCAATACAACAAAATAGCAAATCCAGAAACAAAATCAAGCACAGTGCCTAGGACTTGTGTGGGGTCTGTGTGTGTGTGTGTGTGTGTGTGTGTGTGTGTTGTGTGTGTGTTGGTTACCCAGCATCCCAGTACTCTTCTCAATATGGGAACCGAAGGATTCTGACACTGAATACAGAAGGATGAAGCAAAGGTGCAAAGTTATTTATAGACAGTGATGATAGTAATAATCCAGGAGAAGAGAATGGATGGAAGTGACAGGCACCAGGAGCATTCTCCTTAGATTCTTCCTATAACAGTTCTTGGCCAAGTTCTGGAAGCATTCTAACTAGGCTGTTCCCATGGTTGCCCTTGGTTCATTTTTCTACTGCTAGCCTCTTTTGGTTCCCATTTTCTGTCCTGTTTTAAAAACATTCTTATATAGTTTTTGAGAAATTTCCAACAAATTCCTTTCTATTTAAACTACTTAGAATTATTTATTAATGCTTTCAACTAGGAATCCTGACTTGTGCAGAAACTAGTAATGGCGAATCAGTTACAAACAACAGACTCTTAGGGAAAAGAGGAGAATCTGGTTTTCCAGACTCTTTATGCTTAAAGATAGTAAAAGCACATTAATGTTCAGAGATAGGATTCTGGAAGCCTGTGCCAGTAGTAGTGAGATAGCTTACAAAATCATACTCTTGGACCTTAAGCTCAGATGGACACTGAAGACAAAACTATGGGGGACCTAATGGTGGTTGTCTTAGAATCGTATGGAGGGTATGAGGAATTTAAGAGCTGTGTGCTGAGGTTAGCTACTTCAGTTGAGAGATTGACAAAGGAAAACCTCTAGATTCTCATTTTAAAATGTGAACTCAAACCCAAAGTGTGAATTTGTTGTAAGAAACTGTTACAGCTTCCAGGATTGAGATAGCTATAAACCAATATTTGTTGTTGTTGACTGTTGACTTGCAAATTAGTTGAACTTATTTCCTTATCTGGGTTACTGTATGAACATATTAAAGATGTGGATAAAGAACGAAGTAGGATCTCTAAAATTAAAATGCAATACAGGGGAGAATTTGGAGAACTCAGAGAACTGTTGCCTCTCAATTATGAACCTTCTTGGCAGTAGAAACTTTTGCTTATGAGGTTATTTCTTTTTTACTTAAATATATTGGAATTCCATAGTTTGAAGGGATGACCTTATGAGAAAGTTGATTCCCTAATGCCCTACTCTAGCTCGGCCAGATCTATAAATAGAGTCAAATTTTAGTCTGATTCAAGAGCTAATTACAAGGGATGGAGGTGCAGCTTTGTGGTAGAATGGTTGTTTAGCATGTGTGAGGCCCTGATTTTAATATCCAGCATCACACACTCAAAAGGCAATTACGAAGTGCAAGTCAGAAAGATATGGCTCTGGCAACAAAGGAATTGAAGACTTTATCAATGTGTGGAATGTGGGTTAGAACAGATTTTAAGAATGTCAGAAAGAGGACAAAATTTTGAGTCTGGGTTGAATTTAATAGTAAGTTTATGAGTAATTCTAGATTAGATGCTATAGTTTGAGAATTTTGTTTGTTCAGCTAATGGTAGATTGAAATTTGGACTGAATGATTATTCATGCAAAATGAAATTGAGATGCAAATTTCTTTGGTGGAATGTAAAGGAATAAAGTTTTAAATTTCAGAATACTGAAAGCTGGAGTAGATTTATATCTGACTTACACACTCGCCTCAACTGTATCTTTCAAAAAAGAACCAGAAGACACTTGACAAATCTGTAAGAGAAGGTCAGCATATTTGAAAATGCTTTGGAGAATGTTCTCTGTAGATTAGGAAGGAGGGCAAAAGACATTACAGTTGAATTTGGTGACTGTATTTCATGGAAATGGGAGAATCCCAGAAAGGGATGGTCTAAATAGCAGTATTTGATACTTGCATGTGGCTAACTTGAAAGGTAGTTAGGGTCAATGTGGAAAAACAGAATGCTCTGACCCATTGATTCTTGAGAGGTGTTATGGTTTGGATCTTTCATGTCCCTCAGAAGTTCATGTGTTGAAGGTTTGATCCTCAATGCTGCAATGTTCAGAGGTGCTCTGGGGAAGTGATTGAATCATGAAGGCTCTAACCTCATCAGTGTATTAATCCATTGATAGCTGAATGGACTCATGAGAGATGGAGAGAACTGTAGGCAGGTGGGGCATGGTTGGAGGAAGCAGGGGTGGGGTTCAAGGAGGAAGTGGGGGGGGTGACTGAGGGATGACTCAGTGTACTAGTCTCTCTGCATGTTTAATATTTTCCAAAACAAAACTCAACAAATAAATTATGTTTATTTAATAACTACCCTTGAGCTCATATAACTAAATTCTCTAATATTATAGTTGGAAAAAAATTGAGGTCTGAAGGATTCAATCAGTGTAAAACAAAAGAAGACTTCAGAATCTCACTAACTATATGAACCGGGGCAAATTTCTTAGCTTCTCTGAACCTCATTTTAGTCATCTCTATGAGACTAACAGCACTTGCCTTAAAGATATTTATGAAAATTAAAGAAAGATGTTCCTGTGAAGTGCCTAGCACAGTGAGCAGAGTAAATGCTGAGTGGCAATTGTTACTATATTAAGGTGTCTAAGATCATACAGCTTGTGATGGCTCAGTCAGATCTAGAGCAAAGGTTTCCTCATAAATGTTTCTGCCATATTATGTTATTTCTTCTGAATAAATGACTTCTAATTAAAACCAGTTGAATTGAACAGAAAAGAAATACCTGAATGGAAATTATCTGACTAGTAATAAGATGTCATTTATTCCTGAAAAAGATTTGTATCCCTAGACATAACATTATCTTATTTTTAAAAATTAATTAATTTATTTATTTATTAATTTATTTATTTATTGGTACTGGGATTTGAACCCAGGGATCCTCTTCCTCTGAGCTTCACCCCAGCCCTTTTTATTTTACTTTGAGACAGTTCTCACTAAGTTGCTGAGTATGGCCTTGAACTTTTGATCCTCCTGCCTCAACCCTCTCAGTAGCCAAGATTATAGGTATATGCCACCATATCCAGCTTTCATGTGATGTCTTTAATACTGGTATCAATCTAGTTTCTCACCTGACAGTCACAACCTGATTGCATTCTCTCCCACATCCCCATGTGGTTCCACAAGAAAGTTTGTTTAGACAAAAGTTCCTTTAGCAGGCTCCCTATTTTTAAATCTGGAATAATTGACCCCATATTGCAACACAATTAACTCCAGGCAGTAATCTGACTTGTCCAAGGTCACCCGGCTAAGAAGGGGCAGAAATTTCCAGGTCTGCATTTTTGGCTTCAGAGAATATATTACTTTTAAATATTTACACAGTAGGGGAGATAATTTTACTGCAAAGCATATAATGAATAGTATTGTCCTTCTAGAATCAATAACAAGGTATGCTCAATTGATTATCACGTAGACTATTGCTTTTCCTTCTTTTATCTTTATTTTTTTTCTGACACTAGTTTCAGCAGATACCCTTTATCAGATGTCCCTGGCATTTTAAACTTATCTGATTTGGGGGCTTTAAACATATACCATACTCAATGTATATATTTATTAGCATTATTCAGTTTGTTCTCCATTTTTATGCACCTCCTTCTTTCTCAGTAATTTTGGAAATCATTCATAGAAAGGACAAAGAAGATAGAATGTTTCTATTCTCTATGTTTCTTTGAAGTATGGAGGGAGTAGAAATAAGAGAGAACATATAATGGAACTGATAAATGGAAACGATAAGACTGAAGGATTTTACCCTAGTCTTTGCTACTATGCCAATGAGAAAAGTCAATGTTGTATAATTAACACCTAATATTATGGTGGATGCTGAGGATACAAAGATGATTTGGATAATATATCAGTTCAGCATACCTGTCCTTGGAGAGACAGAGTTTAGTAAGTCGAGCAGATGGGCATCAGATTGCCTACAATAAAAAGCCAATAAGCTTCTAAAAAATGCTTTTGAAGAAAAGAAAAAGCTCTGACAAGAATAAGACAGACTTCTACACTGAAGAAAGAAATTGAAGAAGACTTTAGAAGATGGAAAGACCTCCCATGTTCTTGGATAGGCAGATTTAATATTGTCAAAATAGCCAAAACCAATATATAGATTAAATGCAATCCCCATCAAAATACCAATGACATTATTTACAGAATTAGAAAAGCAGTTCCTAAATTCATTTGGAAGAATAAGAGACCCAGGATAGCCAAAGCAATATTGAGCAAGAAGAGTGATGTAGGAAATATCATAATACCTAATATCAAATTATACTATAGAGCTATCATAACAAAAACAGCATGTATATTTGGCATTAAAATAGACTTAAGACCAATGGAATAAAATAGAAGAAACAGAGACAAACCTACATACTATAATCCATCTGAAACTTGACAGTTGTCCAAAATATAAGTTGGAGAAAATAGAGCCTTTTTAACAAATGGTGCTGGGAAAAATGGATATTAATAGGTAGAAGAATGAAACTAGATCCCTCTCACCCTACACAAAAGTCAAATAAAAATGGATCAAAGACTTAGGAATTAAACCAGAAACTTTGCAACCACTAGAAGAAAACATAGGATCAACACTCCACCTGATTGGTGGTGGCACCAACCTCCTTAACAAGAACACTGAAGCTGTAGAAATAAAATCAAGAATCAGTAAGTGGGATATCATCAAATTAAAAAAAACTTCTGTACAGGAAAGGAAATGATTTAAGAATGTGAAGAGAGACTCTACAGACTAAAATAAAATCTTTGCCAGCTGCTCCTCTGACCAGGGGTTAGTATCCAGAATATATAAAGAACCCAAAAAACTTAGCACCAAAAAAAAAAAAAAAAAAAAAAAAAAAATCCAGTAAATAATAGTCAACAAATATATGAAAAAGTTTCAATATTTCCAGTAATCAGGGAAATGGAAATTAAAACTAAACCAATATTTCATTGTACTTTTGTCAGAATGGTAATTATCAAGAGCACAAATAATAGATGCTGGCAAGGACGTGGGGAAAAAGTTATGGTTGTACGTTGTTGGTGGTTCTGCAGACTAGTACAATCACTCTGGAAAGCAGTATGGAGATTCCTCAAAAAACTAGGAATGGAACAACCATATGAACCAGCTATCTCACTCCTCAGTGTTTATGCAAAAGACTAAAATCAGCATACTATAGTAATACAACAACCTCAATGTTTATAGCAGCACAATTCACAATAGCCAAATTATGAAATCTTCCTGGATGCCTGTCAATAGATAAATGGATGAAGAAAATGTGGTGTATATATGCAGTGGAGTTTTACTCAGCCATAAAGAAAAATGAAATTATGGCTTTTGCTGGCAGATGGATGGAAATGAAGAACATCATGTTAAGAAAATCAAGGATCAGACTCAGAAAAGCAAGGGTCAAATGTTTTCTCTCATATGTGGAAGCTAGAACAAAATAAGGCAAAGGGGAGATTTTGATATCATAAAGATATAGGGAACATCATTGGAGTAGAAGGAGATTGAAAGGAAGGGAGGAGGGATTAGAAAAGGGAGGAAATGTGGAATTAATTTAACAAAATCACATTATGAGAATATATAACTATAACAAGGAATTTCACCTTTATGTATAAGTAGAAAGAACCAATCAAAAATAAATGAGTGGGCGGAGGTGTTGCCCCGTGGAGGGCGGGCACGGGCTCAGCCTTCTTGATCTGCGGGTGGCAACGGTAGCTGAGCGTGCGAGGGAGCCAGTGCTTCTCCTAGTAGCTCTCTTCCAGGCTCCGTCTGGTGGTCGGCATGGCCCGTGAGTGTGCAGACGGGTGGAAATCAGCTAGAACTTGCCCGCCAGAAAAATATGAAGAAAACCCAGGAAATTAGCAAGGGAAAAAGAAAAGAGGATAGCTTGACTACCTCTCAAAGAAAGCAGAGGCACTCTGAGATCATGCAACAAAAGCAGAAGGCAGCTAATGAGAAGTCTATGCAGACAAGAGAGAAATGACAAATGGACTTTTGGAAGTCCTGGGTGCTACAGCTAACTGGGTGCATCATAAGCTCTAAGACCAAGATTTCTTAAGAGTGAACATTCATTACATATATTATAACTTATCTTTATAAAACTGTCTATTTTAAACTTAAAAAAAAATAAATAAATAAATGAAAGGACAATTAGTAAAGGGAGGAGAATATGGAAAGGGAAGAGGGAGAAAATGGGGGGGGGGATTGAAATAAAATTCCATGCATGTAAGATTTTGTCAAAATGAAACCAACTACTATGGATAATAATAATGCTGTAATTAAAAAAAAAAAAGAGAGAATAGGCAAACTTCTAGAGAGAAAGTGGTGTTTGTTTGGGGCCTTGAGGGATCTTACTTCAGCAGACTGAGAATCAGAATTTGACTCACTCTAAGATTATTGGTGGTTCCAGTATATAAAGGAAATGCGGGGCTGGGGATATAGCTCAGTTGGTAAAGTGCTTGCCTCCCAAGCATGAGGCCCTGGGTTCAGTCCCCAGCACAGCAAAAAAAAAAAAAGGAAATGGGAAAGGATTGGATGTGTTCTGAAAACATTGGTGTGGCTTTGACTGCCAGCTGCAATTCTACCTGGGGGTTTGTTATTATCTTCTGGAAATATAATGTGATAAACACAGAGGATAAAAACAATCAAACCAAACCAAGTTAAAAGAATAATTATACAGAGGATATAATACAGAATGGATTAGGGTCTTTCTGCTTTAGACCCCATATCTCTACAACATGAAGGTGGCCATTCATTCAACAAATATTTAATAAGCCCTTCCTTGTGCTGGGCACTGGGATAGATGCTGGAATAAAGCTATAAACAGACATCTGTTGTCCCTGAGTTCCCAAATTTATATTCACACTAGAGAAACTGTCTTTGTTAAACAACATTAGTTATATGATTACAACTGCAACAGTGATGTGAGAAGATGCTAGGGAACATCCCTTAGTCTGGGATATTAGGGAAGTCTTCCTTGAAGAAGTGTCATTTGAGTTGAGCACCAAAGGGAAAGTAGGGGAGCAGGCACCAGGGTTATGGGTGAGGGAAGGGTAAGAATGTTCAAGATTGGGGGAAACAAGGCTGGTGGTGACACCAGTGTGGGTGGGTCATGGACAGTGGGAAAACCAAGGATGTGGGTGAAGGACTCTTTGTGTATGACCTTCTATACCCCATTCATGATTTGGGCATTACCCTCACACACTAGGAAGCAACACAGTTTTGAAATGTTGCTCTGAGGGAAAGATGGTGACAGGATAAAAGTGAGACAAGAATAGACATGGAAAGAACAGTCAGAAAGTGCTGGGGTCCAGCCCCAGCAGGGGTCCATGGGTTCCAACTGGTAAGGGGGCACAGGGAGACAGCGTCGGCGATGGATGGAGAATGAAAGACACAGACTCTAGTTCTGGTGCAATCAATCTCACTTTATTCTGGGGAAGGCTGGGTTTATATACATTTTTCTTCAGGCTTTGATGACAGGCTTGTGACTAACAAAACAAAGAAGTTTCCAAAGCATAGGCAGAAATTGTTTTTACTGAAAGATTATGAGAAAACAGTAACCTTACAGATTATCCTTATTTAATCACCAGGGCTTGCCATTGATAAAATAAGCTGGTCCATATCTAGTAGCTACTGTGGGAGGTGCTTTGTACTTAGAACTTGGAGAAACATTGTTATCTATAAGTTTCTGTGCCCCAACAGGTTCTGGCTGTGCCAGTAAATGCAGTGTTTGGTTTTTAACATAATAAAAACATTCTGCTGTTGTGAGGTTAATCATCATAGGGTTTCAACGTGTGTTTTGTCTTCATGTTTTTTTGGAAATTTGTAGAATTATTCCCATCACCTCTAGCAAGATTCCCAGACTGAAGTGAGTAATATATTATTAGGAAAACTCCACCAAATAACATCCAAGCTAGGGAGGCATACATACATCTGGCATGCAATCCTTTTAGGATGAGTCTTTGCAATCATCCTTCAGTGGAACTCTGTCAAGCACTGCAAGGAGAGCCAGGCGCCCCTGCAAGAAAGTTATTGAGTTCTATCGGGAATCCAGGCAAAGAAGTGGGGATGAATTGTTTCAGGGTGGAGACAGCGGGGATGGAAAGAAATGTTGGGAGGAAGAGATCAAGATCTGAAGACAAAGCATACTTGACCATGTCAGATGAGCTGGGGTGTGGGGTATGTGTGCTCCATTGCAGTGAGAAGAATCAGATTATTTCTAAGCAGGGGCAAGATTTTAAATTAATAATTCTGTACCACTTTTAGTTATACCCTCTTACCTTCACAGCAGAATCCTCAGACTCCAAGCCAAGCCCCAAATCAGACTAGAACTTCAAGAATCAGTCATCCTTTCTTAATACCCATCTACCGAAACTGTGCAAGATTTGGCTTGTGGGGTCACACCCAATCATTCGCAATTCTTTCCCAGAACCTTGTGCCCAACTTTAAACAGTGCCACAGGAAAGGATTTCAAGAATACATAAAAGAAAATGGGAAATCTGTCTGTAATTAGCTAGAAAGAAAAGGAAAAAGAGCATCTATGAGATAACATAACTGAGATGTAAGAAATACTTGGTCAATTTCCCCAAGCCTTCCTGTTTTGGGTAGAAATAAAATAACCCTTCCAAGAGAATCTTAGCGGCAACTATGTTTGAGGCTCTTATCTACTGAAGTAACATCAAGTCCTAAGGCTTGGACATTGTTGTCATTTAGTAAATATTTCTTAAATTGAAGTGTAAGTTCAACCAAGTGTCCCTAGCTCCTAAAGATTAGATTCTCAGCACAAATTATTTAGAGTGCCCAGCTTCTATCATTTCACTACAAGAGAAGAAGAATGCAGGGAATAGTTAGGGGCTTGGCTGTTGTGGTGGAAATAGGAACTTTGTGACCTAGTGTTCTAGTGACAATCTAGTGATCCTTGAAAAGCCTGTTTTTTTTTTTTTTTTTTTTTCTCTCAAAGTAAGAAGATTATATAGGATAGAAGTTAAGTGCAACTTTTGGTCTAATATAACATGGAAAACAAAATCCAAAAGCTTTTGTAGATTTGAGTGGGGGAAAGAAAAGAAAGTCAACTACTGGAGGCCTTTTCTGTTACATTTTTAAGATCTGAAACTGAGACAGGATCCAAATGTGGTGCACTTGTTTGTTGGGTATTTGCACAATCACAGAGGGCTGGGGACTTGAACCTGGGTCTCCAGCATGAGAGTCAAGCACTCTACGTGAGGAGCTATACGGCCAGCACTCAGGATCTAAATGTGTATTCCTTTCTCTGGGCTCCTGACTAGGAAGTGATTGCTTCCACCTGTTTTTATATTTTCAAGCCAACATCTGTTACTGTCTAAAACAAATACTCATTTTTTCAATACAATCGCCGTTTTCCCAACTACTTTTCTAAGAACTCAGGCAAGTACTCTTGTCAAGGACTTGGTTCATCTGAATTTCTTCAACCCTAGCTGATTCATAGGACCCTTCCCTAGGTAGCCAAGCCTCAGGCTTCTTGTCCAGGTTCCTCAGTGTTCAAGTGGAAACATATTTCTAAACTCTAGAAATAAATATAATTTTATAATTTTTATAACTTTTGGTGAATTCTATTTTCTCCATGTGGCAGTGGAGATATACATACACATGTGGAGAGAGAGAGAGAGAGAGAGAGAGAGAGAGATCCAGCCAGGGATCTTCATGGATATTTGCTCCTGTAAACAGTGGCTACAACTACTACTGGAGTTCCCTGGACTTTAGGCTAGAAGAAACAGGAAACTGAGGCCCTGGCAAACTTAACTATTTCACAGGTATAAATGTGATGATTGGGCTCTCCTAATGTTTCGATCAGGGCAGAAATTAAGGGCCAATGGTAACATCTCATCCTAATCTTGTATGAAACACCGAAGGGAAAGCATTTCCCTCATCTTTTCTTTTTTAATACTATCAGATCAGAGGAGCCACCGAGCATAATCTCAAAAAAAAAAAAAAAAAAGTTTTTATCAAAGAGTCTATACACAAAAAATGCTTATTAAAAATTTCTTCAACAAAGAACTTTTAGACATTATATAATTCTCTTTTAGACATTATATAATTCTCTTTCATTATAACAGATAGTCAAGTTACTTCTTGGAAGGGCCCCAAAGGTCTTTCTAAGGAACAATGGACAATAGTTAGAGTCTCAATTCTATTAGTCAGGAAAAAAAATGTGGTTTCAGGGGTCTTTAGTCATAGGGGATATTTTTGAAGGTATCCTATAACAGGGGTTGACATAGATACATGGAAAACTTCCAGTAGGCACAATTTTAGTAAAGCAGAAAAAAAAAATCACAT
The DNA here is from genome assembly GCF_902686455.1 of Sciurus vulgaris. Lineage (NCBI taxonomy): Eukaryota > Metazoa > Chordata > Mammalia > Rodentia > Sciuridae > Sciurus > Sciurus vulgaris. The sequence continues at coordinate 130,870,608 of NC_136463.1, forward strand.
TGGGGGCTAGGGACATAGTTCAGTGAGTAATAGAATTTTGGCCCAGCATGAATGAAGCCTCCAGCACTGCAAAAAAAAAAAAAAAAAAAAAAAAACCCAAAACAAAAAAAAAATCACCTCCTCACACATTAAATTGGAATTATTTGCATCACTTTTGAGGCCTATTTGATAGTCTCAGGCCTATTTGAATCTTCTTAAAGCACAGTGACACATTGGTTTGTCCCGTATTTTTATATAGGGATTTCATGTCAATTCTAGAGATTTTCTGGTTTGTTAATAGCAACAGCTTTTGTTTTTATAACTAATATAATTATAATAGACTTGGGATTCTGAAGACATAGTCATTCTACTTGGATGAGTTTCCCTTTTTATGGTTAGAATAGTAAGGTTGGTACTCAACCAGCCTGCACAAAGAATCATTGAGAATGGTGTTAATCTTATATGGTATTCATTATCTACATGGCCATTTAAATTAATAAAAACTAATAAAAATTTAAAATCCAGTTCTTGAATTTCAAGTGCCATAGTTTTGTTTTGTTTCCTTCCTTCCTTCCTTCCTTTTTTCTTTCTTTTTCTCTCTTCTTTCTTGTATTGGCAACTGGACCCAAGGCCTCCCTCCCATCTGTTAAGCTGATCTCTAACATAGCTCCACCCCAGCCTTAAGTGCCATAGTTCAAGTGCTCAACAGTCACATGGAGCTAGTGGTTACCTATAGGATAGCACAGTTATAGGACATTTTCATCATCATAGAAGTTCTCCTGGATAGCACTGATCTAGAAGAATGACTTATCTATAAATACATCAATTACTAATTAAACTTGTAATTCATTTAAATTGGAACCCTCTCCCTAAATACTTTCAGTCTCACTAAAAACTAGACAAAAATACTCTTTGCCAACCCTTCAAATGATTCTTCAATATTTTATTTTATTCAGGATTGTATTAAGTGGGATAGTTTTTCTGTAAGTTATCCAAAGTGGATACTTACTTCTGTAAGTAGCTCCAAGTGGGCAGAGGAAGAGTTCCTTATTAGTGAAATTTGGGGAACAATCCATGTTAGAAACATAATCCTTATTGTTTCAGAATTGAAAAGAATCATGGACAAGGGATCCCCATTTGGTATGAATTTAGGGAATGTAAAAAAAAAAGTGTTTTTGTATTACCCCCTAAAAAGTTCTTCTCCACCTACTCACTGATATATGAAATTCCTCTACAAGAAGAAAGGACTTTTATTAAGTAGTTAGACATAAAATGTCAGTGTAGGTATCCTTGGGAGAAACACACTAAACTATAAATTACCCACCTACCACTCTCCAACAGGTTTTCACGGGAGATGAAAGAGAAATTTTGAAGTTGCTAAATTTCTGGTATAGAGTGGAATTGGTTATGGAGAGAAAGATCAGAAGGTTTGCAGCAAGGATTTATTATTTACTGTCCAATTTTGCCAAAGTTTGGCCGTAGGTATTGAGGGACAATACAATGACAAATGAATTGTCAGAACATCCTGCTCCAGTTTCCTTTTGCTTTGAAAATGTGGTTCTCCTGGACTGTGAACAAATTTACTCTCAGCTTGAGAATGACCAATACAGGTTTAGAACGGTATCTCATAGAATGCATGATTTTTGGTGACATTAAATTATAGAATTTCAGAGCCTGAGGAACTTTGAGTAGCATCTTGTCTACTCCACTAAAGCAAGAATTTGAAAATTATCTTCTGAACTTTAGGAGGCCATTTCAGTGATATCACAAAGTTTTACCTAGTTTTTCATTTCTAAGTTGCAAAACCCACTAGATTAGACTAGAAATTTCCTGCCTGTTATCTTTGATCTCTGGCACAGGGCAAAATACCTTATGATATTTATGGAATTCCAGTCTCCTATTTCAAAGATGAAATGAAAGCCCAGAGAAGCCCAGAGAAGGAAAATGGCTTCTCAAAGCCATGGAGTGAGGTAACAGTAGGACAGTACTGGGACAGACTCTTCTTGTGTTCTTCCAACAGCATGCTGCTGATTTCTCACAACTGCTTTCTTTCTTCCAAGTACTTAGTTGTGGAGGCTGATACAGCTTCCCACAGTTCAGCTGGATGCCATTGTTCTTTCTCTTTCTTTCTGTGTATGTTTTTATTCATTTCCTGTCTGAAATAATCAAATGGTTTACTTATATTAAATGAAGATATTATAGTATTAAAGACAAAAATAGGAACAGCTACAACAAAGTATTATCGAATATTACTTGTGTGCTAGAATTATCAACTATTTTTGTTTTATTTGTTTTTGAGTGTTCTAATTTTTCTAGAGTGAATATTAATTTTTTAAAGTGTATTTTTCTCATGAATTACTTTATAATCAGAAAAGAACATTATATATAATTTATGTATGACAAAATATATGTTTTATATAGATACATGCAAAGCCAGATATTTCCTTGTTCGTTTTTTTTTAAATTATAAACATTTTTCTATCAAGATTGCTTTCTTTGGTATCTTATTCTCCAGGGGTCATGTGTATAGATATGAGCTCTCCTTCTCCCTCTACTTCTGTCTGAACAGATCCTGCCTTCATTTGCATAGAGTGGAGCAGTGGGCTTCTAGAAAGCAGGATGAAGAGCACATTAATTATCCTTCATATATTTGGGCAGTCAAGGAGGCCACTTCATTTCTCATTATTTTCAGCTGAAAAGAACTTGTCTGAAGATTCCTGGTCTTGTAGCTGAAACAGGCTTAGTCTCTTTTTCATTCTTCGGCCAGAGCCTTTTGGCTCTCTGTAAATGTGTAAGACCTTGTTTCATTGTCTCCAGCCTAATTTTCATTCATGTATATATACATAAAAATTTGTGTATGTTTGTAGATCATAAAACTATTAATCATAGGGGTAGATTTTTATTTCACTTAGTAGGCAAAAGGTTATAAGTTAAATTCCTTAATATTGCACCCAAAACTTCTTCCTAACAATGTAGAAAGAAGTGTAATCCTAGGCTTTCGTATGTGAGGAAATAAAATAAATTAAAAACAAACCGAAGAAACTATTAATGATATGTGAGTTAGAGAGAGAGAGAGATAGAGACAGAGACAGAGAAGATAGGAATGTTCTTGTTCCTCTATGAGCCAGCCTCTGTGAGGTTACATTTAAGGTGGTTTTCATTCCTTCTCCTAAAGACTAATGAAATCCCATAAAACTTAAACTGTTTATTTCTTTCCAAAAGAGAAGATGTAGAAAGTTGGTATCTTTCAATTGTTATTGACGAACTTAGGTTTTCCCCCTACTTTTCAGCTTCCTTTTCCTTATCTGAACCTCAATACCTTTACCACACTGTTCCATGACGCTGTTACTCAAAATTAAAAACTCCCAAACTGCATCTGTTTTGCCACTTTTTAGCTATGCTTAAATATGAACAACTAAGCACCTCAGAAGCTGTGCCAATTTGCTCATTGACATGTTTTTCTTCAACAGACTAGGTAATATATGTTGTAAAAATGTACAGTTCCTTTCCTCAAGGGACTTAAAAAAATAAAGCTATTTCAGTGGGAGTTTTAAAAAAATGCAGCCATAACCATTTTTCCTGACATCAGTTCTCATGCAAAACAGTGACTCACCACTGAGACAGATATTTCCTTGTTCATTTTTCTTAATTAAAAAAAATTTAGGGAGTTGGGGCTGTAGCTCAGTGCTGGAGTGCTTGCCTAGCACACGTGAGGTACTGGGGTCTATCCTCGGCACCACATAAAAATAAATAAAGAAAATTTCAGACCAATATCCTTAATGAACACCGATGCAAAAATTCTCAACAAAATTTTAGCAAATCGCATACAAAAATATATTAAAAAGATAGTGCACCACGATCAAGTGGGTTTTATCCCAGGGATGCAAGTTTGGTTCAACATCCGGAAATCAATAAATGTCATTCACCATATCAACAGACTAAAAGTTAAGAATCACATGATTATTTCAATAGATGCAGAAAAAGCATTTGATAAAATACAGCATCCCGTCATGCTCAAAACACTAGAGAATATTGGGGTAGTGGGAACATTCCTTAACATTGTAAAGGCCATCTACACTAAGCCCATGGCCAATATCATTCTAAATGGTGAAAAACTGAAAGCATTCCCCCTAAAAACTGGAACAAGACAGGGATGCCCTCTTTCACCACTTCTATTCAATATCGTTCTTGAGACTCTAGCCAGAGCAATTAGACAAACCAAAGAAATTAAAGGGATACAAATTGGAAAAGAGGAACTCAAACTATCCCTGTTCACTGATGACATGATTATATATTTAGAGGAACCTGGAAATTACACCAGAAAACTCTTAGAACTCATAAGTGAATTCAGTAAAGTAGCAGATTATAAGATCAATGGTCATAAATCCAATGCATTTTTATACATAAGTGATGAATCTTCAGAAAGAGAAATTAGGAAAACTACCCCATTCACAATAGCATCGAAAAAAATAAAATACTTGGGAATCAATCTCACAAAAGAGGTGAAAGACCTCTACAATGAGAACTACAGAACACTAAAGAAAGAAATTAAAGAAAACCTTAGAAGATGGAAAGATCTTCCATGTTCTTGGATAGGCAGAATTAATATTGTCAAAATGGCCATACTACCAAAAGTGCTATACAGATTCAATGCAATTCCAATTAAAATCCCAATGGTGTACCTTACAGAAATAGAGCAAGCATTTATGAAATTCATCTGGAAGAATAAGAAACCCAGAATAGCTAAAGGAATTCTCAGTAGAAAGAGCGAAGCAGTGGGTATCGCAATACCAGATCTTCAACTCTATTACACAGCAATAGTAACAAAAACGGCATGGTATTGGTACCAAAATAGACAGGTAGATCAATGGTACAGAATAAAGGACATGGACACAAACCCAAATAAATACAATTTTCTCATACTAGACAAAGGTGCCAAAAATATGCAATGGAGAAAAGATAGCCTCTTCAACAAATGGTGCTGGGAAAACTGGAAATCCATATGCAACAGAATGAAATTAAACCCCTATCTCTCACCCTGCACAAAACTCAACTCAAAATGGATCAAGGACCTCGGAATCAGACCAGAGACCCTGCATCTTATAGAAGAAAAAGTAGGTCCAAATCTTCAACTTGTTGGCTTAGGATCAGACTTCCTTAACAGGACTCCCATAGCACAAGAAATAAAAGCTAGAATCAACCACTGGGATAGATTCAAACTAAAAAGCTTTCTCCCAGCAAAGGAAACTATCAGTAATGTGAAGAGAGAGCCTACAGAGAGGGAGAATATCTTTGCCACTCATACTTCAGATAGAGCACTAATTTCCAGAATCTATAAAGAACTCAAAAAACTCTACACCAAGAATACAAATAATCCAATCAACAAATGGTCTAAGGAAATGAACAGACACTTCACAGAAGATGTACAAGCAATCAACAGATATATGAAAAAATGTTCAACATCTCTAGTAATAAGAGAAATGCAAATCAAAACTACCCTAAGATTTCACCTCACCCCAATTAGAATGGCAATTATCAAGAACACAAGCAACAATAGGTGTTGGCAAGGATGTGGGGAAAAAGGTACAGTCATACATTGCTGGTGGGGTTGCAAATTAGTGCAGCCACTCTGGAAAGCAGTATGGAGATTCCTCAGAAAGCTTGGAATGGACCCACCATTTGACCCAGCTATCCCACTCCTTAGCCTATATCCAAAGGACTTAAAATGAGCATACTACAGAGATACAGCCACATCAATGTTCACAGCTGCTCAATTCACTATAGCCAGATTGTGGAACCAACCTAGATGCCCTTCAGTTGATGAATGGATAAAGAAACTGTGGCATATATATACAATGGAATATTACTCTGCCATGAAGAATGATAAAATTATGGCGTTTGCAGGCAAATGGATGAAATTGGAGGATATCATGCTAAGTGAGATAAGCCAATCTCAAAAAACTAAAGGATGAATGATCTCGCTGATAAGCGGATGAGGACATATAAGGGGGGTAGGAGGGGTTAGTGTTAGGGTTAGGGTTAGGTTTAGGATTAGGGATAAGGAGGATGGTAAGAATGGAGGAAGGAAGGACTGTATAGAGGGAAAAGAGGGGTGGGAGGGGTGGGGGGAAGGGAAAAAAATAACAGAATGAATCAAACAAGATTGCCCTATGTAAATTTATGATTCTTAATTAAAATAAATAACTAAAGATATTTCATCCATCTACACCTAAAAATATTTTTATAAAAATTTCCCCCCCTCATCAAAATTGTTTTCTTTAGTATTCTATACTCCAGGGGCTACCTATGAAGGTTAGAACATATCCCAAACACAGTGCAATAGTTGCTTAATGATTTCAGTGGTCTCTTGTCAAAAAATCACTCTGGAATCCTATCTTAATAACTCTAATAAAGGGGCTGACAGGAGGACAAAAGTAGTTGTAAAGGGGGCCTTTCATTCCCCATCCTCCCTACTTTCCTTGCTTCCCTTTGCCCCTTACTCTCATTTGCTATGTTTCCCTTCCTCCTTTTTCTTCATTCTCCTCTTATTATTCTCCTCCTTCTCTGCCTTCCTTTATTTTTTTTAAACCACTCTTTACATGATCTCTCTTCCTGCCTATTGCTGAACTTAGCAATGTACCAGAAGGATGGTTTTTTAATGTTCACTGAGTTCCTACTATGTTGATTTTGGTGATTTGCCATGAGATGATGAAAATAAACTTCTTTCTATAATTTCTGCTATTATTCATAATAGGATACTTACTACAACACTAAAATTATTATAGCTTTATATTATATTCTATATTACATCTTATTTTTATATTGTGACTGTTATATAATGAAAAGTATTCCCATACAATACTCAGCTGATTGATTCTCAGTGCCACTGCAAAGTATGAAGGGGGCAGGTGTTACTTCTGTTTTTCTGATGAAGAAATAAAGCTTCAAGAGGTTGACCTGCCTGTGATAGCATAGGTAGATATTAACAGGCATAGGACTGGAACCTAGGAGTTCTTTCTTTTTATTATTATTTTATTTTATTTGGTATTGGGGATTGAACCTTTACCACTGAATTACATCCCCATCTGGTCTAGAAATTTTGATACAGGGTGTCACTAAGTTGCTTAGGGCTTTGCTGAATTGCTGAGGCTGGCCTCAACCTTGGTGATCCTACTGTTTCAGCCCCCTGAGTTGATGGGAATACACGTGTGCGCTGACATGCCCAGCAGAAACCTAGGTGTTCTGGGAGCTGAATTCTTCTATTTTGTTATGAAGCATGGTGTCCACTAAAAATGGGTGGAAATACAGGTAAAAGAAGTGGTGTCTAACTAGTAATTGTCTGTAAAATTGGAAGCTGTGATGAGGTGACTTTTGCCTGATCTTACTTTCAGGAACAATTCCTAAAGAACTCTTTAGTTACCTCTTCACATTTGAATTGTAAGATGTAAACCCAGGATTGGACCAGACACAAATATACACAGGGTTTGGAACTTACTACAAAATAGCAAAAAAAAAAAAAAAAAAAAAAAAAAATCCTTTTGAAAGTTTGTAACTTTTGAGTTTTTTTTTTTTTTTTTTTTTTTTTTTTTTTTTTTTTTTTTTTTAGTTTTATTACAATTAAAAAAGGTTTTTAGAGCAAGGAGGGACACCTGAGGCAATGTCAGTAGGAGTGAGAGCACTGTGCAAGAAAGGACAATGAAAATAGCAGACAGGTTAGGGAAAAAAAAGTGAGAAGCTAGCATTGGTTCCTTAAGATCTTGCACAGACACTGCAACCTTGCTATTGAACTCAGAATATTTTTGCTATAATTTCCTGCAAGGCTGGATCTAGGTCAGCTTATGAAATAAAAGACAAAGGTGAACTTTGTTTTTGCCATTCCTTCAGGTGTCACCTGCCTTGCTTAATCTTAAATCCTTCCTAGTTCCCTTACACAATTTTCTAAGTATTTGTAAGTATTACCTACATCACTCCCCACTACATGCCCTAAAACCATCCCAGACTTTCCCTCCTATACTATTTTTGCTTCATTGCCAGAGAGCTCTGTTCTGGTTCCCAGTGAGACAACTGAATCATTTTGATCAGGAGCATCATTTGGCCATATTTTTTTTGTCCTTATCCATGAGATAACTGATATTTTTTACTCTCTTCATGTGCCAGATATTTGGTGTGTGAAGCTTTAAATATTACCTTTATATGATAACTTCTAAATGAGAACATTTCTACATGGTACAATCTACATGGTATGATTGTACATGATACAATCATAAACATCTCAAAATCAGCGTGTCTAAAAACTAACTTATTCTCCTGAAGCCAAATGTGCTCTTCCTTTTGTGCTCTGTTAATTCATTTCGCAGTAGATTAGGCTAAAAAACTATTCAATTTTTATACTGCAAGATGTAGTTTAAGTTTCCTCTCTACTCTCAGATTTTTCCAGTTCTCTCTATCAGAACGTTCTCCATCCTCTGAAATCTGTTAGCCCTTTGCTTATATCTATGCTAGAGCACCTGGGAGGAACCACCTTGTATCTAATGGCAACCACTTTTGAGGATGTATGCACCTCTTCTCAAAGAGCCTGCAAATTCCAACCTATTTTTTCCTCTGCCATCTAAGTCCTGGCATAGCAGATGGAGGTAGCAAGGGTGGGGTATCACAAGCTACAGGAATTGAAGTCTCTGCTGAAGTATGCACTTTAGTTTTATCTAGGTTCTCAAATGTGTTCTTCTTAGTACTTCCCCTCATTTTTCTCTGTGAATGTTCCATCTCTTCCCTTGTCCACCTCCCTGATTAAATCTCAGGGAAGAGTCTTGCCTCTTATTTCAGTCAGAGAAATTGAGAACACCAAAGAAGAGCTCCCTTCCAAGAAAGTACTGATTAGGCATTAGACCTTTGACGTTCATTCTGAATTCAGTAGTCTAATATCTCTTCATCTGTAGAATTGGGATAACATTAGTGCCTACCCTAAAGGATCACTTTAAGGGTTAAATAGGACAAACTATGGTTCTGCCATTGCATCTTCATATATTAGTTACCAAGAAAGGCACAATGTGGTGCAATATTGGTTAGAATGATCTTTACTAATATGACAGAATTAGAAGTTGCTTTTGCTAAAAGCACTGATTCTTTACTTGGCCTTGCAACTGTCCAGTGGATAAATAAGGATAAGTTGAGGTTTGATATATGTGCCTTCATTTTGTATGTGTCTCCTTTATTGCCTTAAACTTTGGGTCAGATTCCTGCTCAACTCTGCACATAGGCATGTTTGTCATTTGAGTATTCATCTGAAGACCGTAATCTGCTCCTTTGAGCCCAAGAGACACCAAAGTAAGAGTAACTAATATTTTCAAGACTTGTGGAAATATTCAACTGCCAGCTTTACAATGTCCCATTCCAGAGCCCTAGAGTAACACTTAGAAATCTTCAGTCATTGCCTACACTTTCTGGGAACAGTGGAGTTTTGCAAACAGATCACTCCATAATAATTGTTCCAAAGCAGGAATAATTACCTCACAGGAATGAAATTGTCTACCCCTCTCACCAGGATCACACGTCTTATAGATCTTGCAAAGCAAATGGAAGTCGTCCTTTCAAGTATTAAGGACTTCTTTGGATCTCAAGAACGAGAACTGAGATCAGACAATGAACTTTGACCCAAACTGTTTAATTTTGCATCCCTCTTGCCCTTTACCCTAATTCTTCCTCTATTTAAGCCTAAAATTCATGTCAGAACCCCCAAAGATAGGACTGAGATGCCCTATCTCACTCTGCTTTCCCAACGTGGTCATATTGATTAAACTTCCTTTCCAACTTTTGCCATTGCTTTTTCTGTTTAAAATGAAGTGAAGATAGTAAGTGGCTCTTTTATCTCATCTTATAAAGAGGTTCAAATCCCTTTATTATAAGATAAACCTCCTTCAATGCCCAATCTCTCTTTGACCTTTCCTAATTACTCCCGTTCCTTCATAGGTGAATTTCTCAAAAGGCCAGTCTACATTTACTCTCTTCATTTCTTCATATCCTCAGTCTACTATATTTCTCTTCTCTCTGAATGTTCCCCTGACAACATTCATCAGTGTTCCTGATAACCTCTCGATTGTTAAATCTAGTGGATATACTAATACCCCATCTGATTTCAAGTATCTCCTCTGGGTGGCCAGACTTAGGCATTTTCCATTTCGTCCTCGCCACATTGTACTTGTCTGACTCTCCCACAATTTCCTTAAAGGTAAGAGTTGCATCTTGTATCCATAGCCTGGCATAGTGTCTTGCATTTACAAGTTGTTTAAAAATGTGCAATGAGTGAATGAAGAAAGGAGTGAATAGTAACCTACCTCTTCCTGGAATATTATAGAACATTTTATGGCACATTTAAAGTAGGCCTAATTGGGTAGTACTTGAATCTAAGGGTTGAACTTGAACAAGTTTTTGGTTAGGTCCTATGGTATATGCAAAGGAATATGAAATAAAATCTCTCTCCTAAAGGAAAAAAAATGAAATTAAATGCAATTATCTGAAAATACTTAAGTGTTTGTTAAGCTGTATAGATAAAACTACATATTTGGGGTACTCTTTGTTTTGGCTTCTCCATGATCATTTATTACAAGTTCAAACCAAGTTCTGGAGTAGTTAGATTTTCTAGCATATATTATAAATGGTACTTTAGTAAGATTATTCTGGCAGGAATGTATGCAACAGTAATTCAAGATTGAGAGTCTGAAGAAGGTTAGATTGGCCAGGAGTAAGGAGATATGGTCTGGTACAGTTTGTTGTAAGGGGAATGGCAAGGAAAGGGTGGTTCCATTTCTGGTGAAACTTGGCAATAGCTGGAATGGAAGTGGAGAAGTGGAGGGACAGGAGACAAATCAAGGAAGGCTTTTAGGTTTATTACATAGCTGTAGTTTGGTTTAATCGTCAAATGTTAAGAATATGCATTTAGGGGCTGGGACTGTGGCTCAGTGGCAGAGCACTTGCCTAGCATGTGTGAGGCACTGGGTTCAATTCTCAGTACCACATATAAATAAATAAAATAAAGGTCCATTGACAATTTAAAAAAATTTTTAAAAATGCTTCCATAACCTTCATCTAGGACCTTAAAAATAAATGGCCAATAACTGAAGCTTCAGATTGACCAGGTTGGGTCACTGTTTACAGAATAATTCATCAATGAGCACTGTACTTTGGGTGCTGGCCTTGGTGCTTCATATCTTGAGTGCTTGCTCTGCAGGGACCTTATAAATTAAACCAATGTATCACAGAGATATAGAAATCATTCTGTGGATGTTATATACAAAGTTATGCTGAATTTTCAGAACTTTAAGAAGCTAGTGGGCAATGTGTGACTTTTCAAGAGGACAAGTTTAGGTGGGGAATGTCTTTCAAAATTATTTGATAGCAGAAACATGTGCTTTCTCTAGAACTAGTATCCTATAGAATTCACGTTGGGAAACTGCAATCTTATCAAATTTTCAAGGTGGCAGATTCCTGTAGTACAGGTTCTTCTTTTCTCCTCATGGGAAAGATACAGAAAGTTCTATAGGCCGTGCAAATGACCCCTGCCATTTGGGCTTGGATTAATTCTCAGTAGAGTACCAGAACTAGGCACAACTACAAAACAGGAATGTGGTCACTTAACTAGTTCTAGGGTGGAATGCAGGAATTCTTATTCCTAATGAAAAGGGTTCTTCCTATTATATTACATTTAGTGTCGTGTGTGTGTGTGTGTGTGTGTGTGTGTGTGTGTATGTGTGTGATACTTAAAACTGTATTCTCAACTGGAAAAAACATTTCACATTTCAAGTTTAATTTCTCATTTATCACTTTAGAAACCCTAACACTAGCTTAAGGCTAAGGCCAAAAGCTTTGCCTAAATCAATAAACAATTATTAGTTATAGACAGAGAAGGGGAATGTGAAATAGATTATAAAGCTCTGTAAGTTTTTTTCTAATTATATTAAATATTGGTGAGCATGTGAAATGTGACTGAAGCAAACTTTATTATTGTTAATAAAAATAAAGTTATTTTACCATGATAAAGTTATTTTATCATGTCATGAAAATCTTTGCTATCATTTTTCTTCAAGAAGTTGTACTGATTGCTGATTGAGTCATGATTTGGAACTTTCCTGGAGAATCAGTTATTATTTTATTGGTTCTCGTATTTTTATGTGCATCAAAATTAAATTGGTGTTATTCTTTATTCTTTCTAGCATTAGAAAAGATGTTATTTTTAGCACATTTTGCTTATATTTCCAGCTGTAAATCATAATGACAAATGAAACATGTATTCAATAATATTTTTATATTATTATTATTATTATTATTATTATTTTGGTATCAGGGATTAAACTCAGGGGCACTCAACCACTGATTCACATCCCAGCTCTATTTTGTATTTTATTTAGAGACAGGGTTTTATTGAGTTGCTTAGCACTTCACTTTTGCCAAGGCTGGCTTTGAACTCACGATCCTCCTGCCTCAGCCTCCTGAACCACTGGGATTACAGGCTGGCGCCACTGCATGTGGCTATTTTTACAGTATTCTTAAGAGTACTTTTATATGAATTACTTCATTTGACCCTAACAACATCCCAAAAAGTGAAGCAGATGAAGATCCCTACCCCCAAAATTAACAAAGTAAAGAAATCAAGAAAGTGAGAGTAAAAGTTTTGCCTAAGTCTTTTAAGTGGCACAGTCAGAGCTATAGTAGCAGTTCTGACTCACAGCTTTGAGTTATTTCTGTAAGAGCAGGAGTTTCTCCTTTTCTAGGACTGTGAGGCGTATACTGTGCTAAGTATATTCATTAATTAAAAATACAAAGGGTCCTAATTAGAATAAGATATATTCCATGCTTGTATAATTATATCAAAATGAATTCTACTGTCATGTATAAGTAAAAGAATCAATAAAAAAATACATAGCACCCATTTCCATCCCTGACTCAATGATGTTTTCTACTTTATTTCAACTGTTATATCTAAATTATATTATAAATTTTGGAGAAAAAACAACTACCACCTAGAATTTAAAAAAGAGAAACAACTACCTTTACATGGTCAACTGTAATCATTTTCCCTTCCCTTCTTGGGAGTGTGCATGAGATTTTCCTCTTTTCCACTTTAGTATAATAGAAGAATGCTTTTCTGTTAACTTTTACATCCATTTTAGATTGCATCTCTTTTCTTATTTATCTTTCTCTCATCTCGTCCCTATAAAATGGAGACCATCCTTTATGCTATTCCTAGGGAATTCAGCCTGATACCAATTTTTCGTTTGAAGATTTTTTTCTCATTTTTGAAAGTCTATTTTTATAGTTTTGATTTTTTTAATCCTACAATGGTTTTGTCACCATAATCACACAAATATCAAATTTATTATATATTTTTTTCTTATTGGTACACTGGCTCCTATCTTACTTTATTAACGTTCTAGAGAGTTTTCAAAGCCCATAAAAATCATCTGGAGTGCTTGTTTGTTCAAACACCCATTGCTGAGCTCCATCCCTAGATTTCTGACTTGGTAGATTTGGGATAAGATGTGAGAATTCACATTTCTAACAAATTCCCAGCTACGCTGCTGCTGCTGTGGGGACTACATTTTAAGCCAATGCTTTTTAGGATCACCTGGGAAACATATGTAGGGATACTGGGGTTCTACCCCCAGGAGATTTCAATATATTACTAGGTGTTAGGTGTGGTATTGCTAATTTAAAATAATTCCCTAGTAATTCAAATAAACAAGGAAGATTGGGAACCACTGATCCATAGTTTGATCAAAAATTTATTTTAAAAAGCCAGCATGCCTATGGACCTGCCTCCCTGTCTCCCCAAACTCCTTCCTTCCACAGACATTTGCTAAGTATTTCTAATGAAAAAGGCATCCTGTAGAAGACATGCAAATTCGAGTTGCCTGAGATATGGTTTTTGTGCTCCAGGAGTTTACACAGTGTAGGGGAGACATAGGTATACACATAAATATCTACAATGTAAATATAAAACAAATATAAAATCCATATGCACCATATGAGTTTGAACCAAACACATGAATTAAGTAAAATATTATAGAACACAGAGGGGACAACTTCTGGATAAATGACAAGGCATTATGAATGGAGGTGTTTCCAACATAATGCAATGGTGGGAATGAACCCTTTTTATTAGGAGAAGTAGGGCACAAAAAAAACCTTGAAAGGTATTGGGGAGCCAAATTTTGAACATCCTGAAATGCCAGAAAACAATGATAGAAGTATTGAACGTTTTCAGTAGAGCAATGATGTGTTCAGAGAAGTATCATGGGCACACAGCGTGACAGGAATGTGTAGGATGAATTGGAAAGTGAAATACATATAGGGACCTCATCTAAGTATCAGAAATATTTCCTTGAACTATGGGGGTAATTGTGAAATAGGTGTTTTTAATGAAAAAAATAAGGAAAGAGTTTTACTGAGTTGACAATAGTTTTGAAGTCATAAGATGAAGGAACACTTGAGAATATTCAATTTAGTTTCCTTTGGAAATCATGAAAGAAGGTCTACCTTTAGAAAGAACCTGGAAGAGAAACAGATAACTGATCCTGGATATAGATATTTTTGTCTGACCTTTCCTAACTCCCTTTAGGGGACTGGTGTTTTCCTGGTATCTCCATTTTTGGGCTGCCAAAACTTGGTCTTAGGAAAGAATCTGATATCAATCATTTATATCTGAGAGTTTCTCTTACATGTTTGTAAAAAAACAAGATTTACATCTCACCCTCCCATTACTTCTTATGCCCTCTACCTTCTCACACACACATACTCACCCATCTACACACAAATTATATAGAACAAACTTCTGTGGTTAAGGCAGTCATTGGGAGTTTCTCAAAAATAAACATGTGAGAAAAACATTGGACCCAATGCTACAACCAATAACAGTCTTTCCATGGGAAAATGTATCTGCCAAGTGAACCTAAAAAACCTACATAGTTTGGCATGTAAACATAATAATGCATAAAGAATGAATCAGAGGGGAGACTCTCTTGATTGTAAAGTACTTAATTCTCTCTTAAAGGATTAAGAAATTTTTAAAAAAAGTTTTGAGGATGTTGTTTAGGCTTTATCCTTTAGAGCAGTAAAAAAATATAAAAATAAAATAAAAATCTCCTTTGAAAAGATACCAATTATCCTGACAAGAAGAAAATGCCTGACAATACTAATTCCATGTGTTTTGATAACATCAAAAGAAGACAAAAAATCTGTACCTCAGAATTGTAGGATATTAAGAGAGCTACTGGGTTGGTAGGAAATAATGATTGGTAGTGTTAGACTCAGAATGAATGATCATAAGCATCAAACTCTTTCCATTAAAGGGAATTAATTTATTTTCCCATTGATTATAAAAATGAATGATTAAATTTCTCTGTTACAAATGAGTAAAATTATTATAAACAGTATGCCATAAAAGTAAAAAGAAGTCATCTTTCCCTTCCCCTTCTATTCCTCAGTAATCATTCTTTAGTTTGTATAGTTTTACATGGTTAGGGCTACATTTGATATGTTCTTAGTCTCTAGTTTTGATGTGATGGTATCTACTTATCAGAATATTGTGTTTTATTATTATAATCTGATCAATGTCATTGTTGAAGAAAAATGATTCTCTTGGTGGACTGTGCAAACTATGCACTACTTTGATGGTTTATCCACATAAATTACTATTAAGTTACTGGATCACTGTGTTGTTAAGTACAGTGAGATTTTGTTCTGAACAGGTGACTTGCATTTTGAAAGCATGGTAGGAAACAAAAAATATTTTTTAAATCACCAGTAGTCGATACATAAATGTGGTTTTAGAGATGAAGACAGAGAAAGAGACTGAAGCATAACTTCTAATTTGTATAATCTGGTCCTAGGGATAACCAGTGTCTCTCAGTGTATAGTGTTTCTCGTATTTATTTTTTAGGCCTCCAGTTGTAGGTATGGGAAATTATTTTCCTCTTAAATTGAGATTTTAAGTTTGCTGAAGGCAGAAACCATATGCTGTATATTCCTTTTCTTCTACCATGATTCCTTAGCTGGGTTGACAAAAATCATGAATCAACAAAAAAAGCCAGTGTAGAGCATTTGTGCCAAGTCAGACTGAAATCTATTAGGAATGGGACTAGAAACTAGGACCTGAGTTTTGGCAGAGTCCCACATAACACCATTCAAGCATAGTGGGGATAATACAGAATTTAGCAGTCATTATTATTGCTGTTCTCAATAGCTATGAATATAAATAAGTCCAGCAAGCTTGAATGTTTGATAGTGTTACTCTGTTATTATATACAGAGATGTATAACATTAAGGCATTTCCAAAGTTTTAAATGATTGGAAGTCATCATTTGGCTTCTTGTCATTGATCTTAGTTACAGAACTATCCCAGACAGATTAGGGTCCAACTATCTTTCAAATACTTGAAAATTAATTTTCATATATTTTATCTCTAGTACTAAGGAATTCTTTCTTTTTAATTCTGTATGAAGTAGTCAGTCTCCCAAATGGACCCCAGTGATCCATGCCTCTTGGTATTCATGTACTTACACTTTCCTGCTACAATGTATGATCAACAGGGTAAGACAAAAGTGATGGCATGTCACTTCCAAGACTAAGTTATAAATGACTACAGATTCTATCATGACCACTCTCTCACTTGCTTGATCTCTTTTCTTTCTTACCTCTCTCTGATCACTTACTTTGTGGGAAATTGGTTGCCATGTCATGAAGACACTCAGGCAATCTCTGGAGAGGCCCTTGTAGTAAAAAACTGAAGTAGTTAATGACCTTGTGAGTGAACTTGGAAGTAGATTATCCAGTCCCAAGATGACATAGTCTTGGCTAAGAGATTGACTGCAATTTCTTAAGGATTTGTGAGCCAGAACCACCCACCTGAGTTGCTTCTGGGTTTTTGACCTTCAGAAGTGGGTAAGATCATCAATGGGTAAGATGATAAATGTTTTTTGTTCTAATATGCTAAGTTTGGGTTGATTTGTTACTGGGTTGATTTTTAGTCAGCTGTTTGTTATTGTGACCCAAATACCTGACTAGAACAACTTAGAAGAGGAAAGGTTTATTTTCACTTATAATTTCAGAATTTGAGTTCATGGTTGGCTGGCTGTACAGATTTAGGCTTAAAGGTGAGGAAGATAATCATGGTAGAAGGGCATGGTGGAGGAAAATCTACTCAGCTCATGGCAGCCAGAGCAGAAAAAAGAGGGAGAAGAAGAGGCTGGGGGAAAGACAAACCCTTCCAGGGCGTGATTCCAGTGACCTACTTCCTCCACCTTGCCCCTCTTCCTAGTAGTTTATTCAGCTATCAGTGGATTAACTCATCAAATGGATTAATCCACTGGTGAGGTCAGAGCCCTCATGATCCCATTATTGCCTAAAAGTCCCAACTCTGAACCTTGCTGTACTGGGGACCATGATTTCAACACAGGAGCTTTTGGGAGACATTTCAGGTCCAAACCATGTACCACAATTTTACTAAAATGTGCAATCTGGCTTCATGGTTAGGTTGAAGAAATAACTTCTCTTGTCTGTTTTCTGCAGGTGGCAGTTGCTCAACAGTGCTGTGCCAAGATGTTTTGCAACCCTACTGCAAAGCATAATTGACCTGATGATGTCTTGGTTCCCCGACAGAGTTCATTCAACTTGCAGAAGGTGAACATATTACTCTAAGGTATCTATTTACTTACGGTGGTTCATCATTTGATCCTACCTGGCAGTTATCACTAATGCTAGTGACAGAACGGCACAATATGTTTCATGTTTTTTTTTTATCTCTAACTCTCAAAAAGCTTGGGGCAATGTCAGTGTCCATCATCGTTGAAGAAATCACAGCATGAGCTAATGACTAGTTGGGGCTACTAGGAAGACTGATCAATTTACATTTATGGAGTGGCATTATTACATATTTGATATCTAAGTGTTGGGAAAGGTTATGCATGCTAACATTTTTATTCCTTTTTTGTTTTTTTTATTCTTTCTTTACACTCTACTATATTTTCTGGAATTTTTACAACAGGTATGGTTTTTGAAATAGTAATAAAAAGGCTAAATTAAAATTTTAAATACAATTTTAAAACTTTTTATTATGAAAAATTTAAACACATACAAAAGTAGAGAGTATAAGTACCCCCTTCTACTCATTAACCAGCTTTAAGTTGGCCAGTGTTGTTTTATCTATTCTCTAATCCTCTTATATTTCCTGCTTACCTCCTAAATCAAATTAAATAGATGCAAATCCAAAATATTATATTCTTCCATAAGACAGGATAATCTTAATAATTTTATTTCAAAGTTGAGAAGTAAGAACTTACCTATTTTTTTCCCACTGGTTAGAGCTAAGGAAATGTGACTTAGATGAAATATGTCTGTATTTTAGATAAGTTACATAACTGGCTAACCTATATTTGTGATTTCTTCTAAGGCAAAACTGAAATTTCACACATTTTATGACATGAATTTACATTCTGAAATGTGGGTTTGAAAGTTAGAAAGATTTTTTTCCAGACATTTTAAGATCCATGGTTTGGTTATAATAATAATGATGGTGTGGTTTTTAGAAAATCATGGTTAGAACTTGAGATGGTACTTCCCGTGACTACAAATGTACTTGAAGTTTAGGTACAAAAGGGCAGGCCAGTGGGAAGCCACTGGAGGCTTATTTTCCTGAACTAACACAAAAGTGGTTCATTCACTCAGTATCTTCCCTTCCTTTTACAAATCCCATAGCTGCAGAGGAATGGAGATCTCTTTGTGGTTATTATTGCATCTGGTTTGGTGTTTTTCCAGCTGCTACCCTGCTTCCTTGTCAGAAATTTCCTTCATCCCTGCTTTTCGGTAGGTTCATCCTAGGACCCCTCTTCTACACAGGCGGCCTCTTCTAACCTAAGCTTTGATTAATAAATGGGTTTAAAAGTTATTTATGGATCATATGACTCATCACAAAAATAGATAAGCAGAAATGATTATAATTAAAATTTCAGTTTTGTGAATTTCAACATTGCCTTCACCTCAATATCACAAACAAGTAAATCAGAATATAACTTTTGATACAGTAAGTTTGGGATTTTTTTAAGGAAAAAAAAAGAGAAATGAATGTGCTAATAGTCCTGATATTTGAATGCCTTCAAAACAGAAAGAAAAATTAATATACAACATACCTTTATTTTGCATAAACACAAAATATGCTGGATCAGGATATATTTTAGGGACTATACTCTGAAGGGCTGACAATGTCTTTAAAGAGCATATTTTGGAAAAGGATCTCTTTGGCAGAATTTTTTGGCCTTCTAGTGGCCATCCTTATTCTGACTATCAGTGGTTCTATGCAGGGCTCTATTTGGGGAGCTACTTGGGAGGCTGAGACAGAGGATTACAAGTTCAAGGTCAACTTGGGCAACTTACTGAGAATGTCTCAAAACAAACCATCAAATGCACTGGGGATGTAGCTCAGTGGTAAAGCACCTCTGTGATTAATCCCCAGTATGGTAGCAAAGGGAAGAAATTAAGATCATGAAGAAATTACCATATATCTTTCTTAAAAATATAATAATCTAATTTGTTGATATTTTAAAAAGTAGATTTCAAAACCAGACATTCCTACTTTCAGTAGCAGACTTAGGAGTACAGTAGGAATACTGCATAGGTGGTTACTAGGTCATTTTAAGCATTTGATTTAAAGTGGCTTCATGTCTCTTCAGGCTTCAAGGTGATATGATTGCCTGTGGTAGGAGGTGGTGATGGGAGTTCAGTTATACTAGAGAGAAAACTTCTTAGACTGTAGAAGAATAAGGATGTGTGTGTGGGGGAACCATTAGAGGTGAATGTAACCCTAATATATTCACTGAAACTTTCTTACAAGATAACCTAAACCAGTGGGGAGTAAAGTCAACTTCCCTTTTTTAGAAAATAATGGAAAATGGTAAGGAGAGAACTAACAGCCAGTTACGTAGGCAGATTACTTCCTCTGAATATTCTCCTGAATATAGAATAGGGATTCCTAAAAGTCTAAGGCTTTGGTGCAGCCAAAGGCAGAGTTAGCCAGAGCCAATTATAGGCTTCTGGAGACCACTGAGTTTGCCTACAACTTCCTCAAAGTTAGCTCTCTCTGGGACTCTGGAAGAATCTTAGTACATGCAATGATTTATCTCATATCTTCTCCCCAGAATACTTTAAACAATGGGAAAAAAATTCCCATCTGAATTAGGACAGAAAAGATTTGTCTTTGAGAATATCCTGTGCCCTTGGGTGCTTGAATACTGTTGATGACAACATATAAAAATGGCCAGATGACCGGAACTAAGAAACCTGGATGTATAAAAACGTCAAATGCTGAGATTTGTGAATAAACAATTTCTAAGCTATGATCTTGATAGCATTAAAAAATCATCTTGGGAATAACTGGACTGGAATATCCTTTAACTATTTACTACTGATTTAAATGCAATGATAAAAGTAACTTTGACATCCTAAAATGGGAGTGAACCTGATTTTACAAAGACACTTAAATCACGTTATATCATAAGGGTCACACTAAATTCAGCTATTCATTTATAGTAATCATGTTTCTTTTTATCTATAAATTAGAATATCAAATTTTTATTTACTTATTTTTGGAGGTGCTAGGAGTCTTCTACCACTGAGCAACATCACAGCCCCCAGAAATTTAATTTTTCACCATAGTTTTGTTGTTGTTATTGTCATTATTTTTGGTGGTACGTGGAATTGAACCCAGGAGTGCTCTATTATTGAGCTACATCTACATTTCCAGACTTTTTTAAAATTTTGAGACAAGTCTCACTAAGTTGTCCAGGCTGGCCTCAAACTTGTGATTCTTTTGTCTCAGCCTCCAAAGTAGTTGGTATTACAGGTGTGTGCCATCACAACTGACTTGGAAACTTGATTTTAAAGTGCAGGAATGACAAAGATTTCATTGTATGAAATTAAAAAAATTATATAGAATGTATCAAAACATGAAATTATGCCTTAAATATTTTTGACAACTTTGTTTTATTAATATTGTCCTTACATGCTGTTTTTTTAAAGTGGAAAAAGAACACACAGAAATTGTTACAAGCCTAAGGCATAGGAGTATTTGAGTCCTATGCACTACTTCATGTGGCAATATTGTTAACTACTTTTGGCATCCAGTAGTCTACAGCTTCCTCAATTAACATTTTAGGAGACATTGTATAGGAATACATTAGAGCTGCAGTTCTCAAGATGTGATCTAGAAACCTCTGTGGGTCCTTGAGACCCTTTCAGGGGGTCAGCAAGGTGGAAAATATTTTCAAAATAAGACTAAAGATGTTATTTGCCCTTTTCACTCTCATTGTCTCATGAGTGTAGAGTTTTTCAGAGGTTACATAGCATGTGATATTTCGTGGATAAAATTCAGAAGGAGATATGCAATATAGTTGACTTCTATTAAGCCAGACATTTGTAAAAATGTAAAAGAACAACATTCTTCTCAAGCTTATTATCTATAAAATATAGTTATTTTTAATTTAAATGTTGCTTATTAAATGTGTTAATTTATCATTATTTTGAATAGATAAAATACTAAAATACTTTAAATATTTTCATTTTAATTTCTAATATGGTATATAGATTGGTAAGTAGAGAGATATAAACATAAATAGAATCTCTGGGAGTCTCAATTTTTTAAATTATAAAGAAATCTTGGAGGTTAAAAAGTTTTAATAGTATATATCCATCAGAGTAGATAATTAAAGAATAGCACACATTCATCAGAGTAGCTAAAACTAACCAGACTGACAACAACCCACATAAGAGCAATGAGAGCTTTCATGTGTACTGCTGAGGTAAATTTTGTGTGGTTCCTTTGGAAGAGAGTTTGGCATTATCAATTAAAATTAAACATATGCATGATTTATGACTTAGTAATTCCACTTTTAGATGGGTACTTGACAGAAATTCATATATTCCATCCAGAGAAAGATATAAGAATGTTCAAAGCATCTTATGCATAATAGTATCATACTGTAAATATCTCAAATGTCCTTTAGTTGTAGAATAGATCAACTCTGGCATATGCATGCAATACAATACTATAAAGAAAATGAATGCATTACAAGTACATGCAATGATATGGATTAATTGCATGTTTAAAGAATGAAAGAAACTACACACAAAGAACATACTATAAAGTTCTATTTATATAAATGAAAAAATGAAAACAAACCAAACTGGGTAAAGGATGAAAGCTGAGTTGGAAAAATCATAATGAAAAACTAGGAAATGTTTACCATAAAACTCAGGACAGTGGGTATCTTGGCAATAAGGAGAAGGCATAAGGGAGATTTTAGGGTGTCAGCAATGTTTCTTAATGTAGATGATAGTTACAGGGATGCTTGGTTTGTTTTAATTTATGCTTTGGCTTACTTTTCTATGTGTTATATTTCATAATAAAAAGTTAAAAAAGCAATAGCCTGTTCAACAAATGGTGCTGGCAAAACTGGAAATCCATATGCAGTAAAATGAAATTAAACCTCTATCTCTCACCCTGCACAAAACTCAACTCAAAATGGATCAAAGACATAGGAATTAGACCAGAGACCCTGCACCTAATAGAAGACAAAGCAGGCCCGAATCTTCATCATGTTGGTTTAGGATCAGACTTCTCCAACAAGACTCCCAAAGCTCAAGAAATCAAAGCAAGAATCAATAAATGGGATGGACTCAAACTAAAAAGCCTTTTCTAAGCAAAGGATACAATCAAGAATGTGAAGAGAGAGCCTATGGATTGGGAGAAAATCTTTTCCACACGCACTTCAGATAGAGCACTTATCTCCAAAATTTATAAATAACTTACAAAACTTTACACCAAAAATACAAAGAACCCAATCAATAAATGGGCCAAGGAACTGGACAGACACTTTACAGAAGAAGACACACAGGCAATTGATAAGTATATGAAAAAGTGTTCAACATCTCTAGTAATTAGAGAAATGCAAATTAAAACAACTCTAAGATTTCATCTTACTCCAATTAGAATGGCTATTATCAAGAACACAAACAATAATAGATGTTGGCGTGAATGTGGGGAAAAAGGCACACTTTTACATTGCTGGTGGAGTTGCAAATTGGCATAGCCTCTCTGGAAAGCAGTATGGAGAATCCTAAGAAAACTTGGAATGGACCCACCTTTTGACCCAGTTATCCCACTCCTTGGTTTATACCCAAAGGACCTAAAATCAGCAAACTACAGTAACACAGCCACATCAATGTTTATAGCAGCCCAGTTCACAATAGCTAGATTATGGAACCAACCTAGATGCCCTTCAACAGATGAATGGATAAAGAAGCTCTGGTATATATACACAATGGAATACTATATAACCATAAGAAGAATATTATGGCATTTGCAAATAAATGGATGGAATTGGAAAGTATCATGCTAAGAGAAATAAGTCAAGCTCAAAAAACCAAGGCCAAATGTGTTCCCTGATAAGTGGAGAATGATATATAATGGGGGTGGGGAGTGGGAAATGAGAGAATAATGGAGGAACTTTAGAATATGTAGAAGGAAATGAGAGGGAGGGGGGTATGAAAAAATGGTAGAATGAGAAAGACATCGTTACCCTATGTACATGTATGATTACACGAATGGTATGAATCTACATTGTGTACAACCATAGAAACAAAATGACGTACCCCATTTGTGTACAATAAATCAAAATGCAGTCTGTAAAAAATTAAAAGCTAAAAAAAAAGTTAAAAAGCAAGAATTCCTGTACTGAGGGATCACTGAGCAGCCAAGATAAGTAATGAAAATCAGTATAGTAAAGAAGTCTTGTATATGTTTCAGTAGTTAATCAGTCTTACAGATTTTTTAAATGTTCCTCAACTTAAAAGAGGGATGTGGAGTGACAAATAAAGTCACTCCATTTATTCCACATGACATAGGTTCACCCCTTATGTCTGTGCATGGGATATGCCTTCCCTTGGGATCCAGGTTATAATTGAGGGCCACATATCCCAGGACTCAGAAGGAACAGGTTCACTGGGATGGTTCTCTTGAATATGAGGTTTTGATTTTTTGTGGGAATCATGAGCATTGTAATAGGGCAGGCTTCATGGGATACATTCATTTCTTTTAGGTAGCAGGAAATACATTTTGGGATCTTTTTTTATAAGAGGAAACCTGTCACTAAGATCATCTATTAGTGAGGTAGGGAACCCTTCACTAAGGTCATCTCTATTCTACTTATTCTATCCAAGAGTATGACAGGTTTTCTCCATATACATCCTGACTCCTAACTATCCTGATTATATCTACTGATATTTGCCAAATTTTTAAATTTGGTTGGCAAATTTCAAACTTCAATTTGGACAAGACTGAAGAAGTTGGTTAGCTATATTGATACTAAAAGTATGCTAGTATTGTTAGATTAAATACTCTGGGGAGTCAGGCAAAAATTAGACACATCATTTTCCAAAAACAATCTGGGGACACTATGGCTTATATAATATTTTGGTAAGAAATCTAAGAATTTTACATGATTATAAGCAAATGTGTTAGTTGGTATTTCAACACTGTTCTAGTAACATCTACAAAGAGTATAAAAACCTTGAAGAGTAGGGCTGCTTAGTTGTCAAACTTGAGAAGCTTTTCTCCTTAGAGCACTTAGCAAGTTACTCCTTCCGCTTTCCCTTTTCTTTATTCTTAGTTCGTGTGAAAAAGTCAATGGTTTCCCCAAGCAAGAATATAATGATGAGAAGCAACAGCTAAATGGGAGTTGGGATCAGGGATTCTAGAACTGGATTGGGTATCTAATGGTGAGCTATCTCCAGATTTGGAGATTTAGCATATACCTTCCTTATTAGTGTCTGAATTATCTGAGAATCATTACATATTTCTTTTGCATTAGTAAACTCTTGAAATGTCTGAACTCTTTCACAGAGCTCCTATTATAAAGGATGTGGTTTGTCAGAAAGGAGGTAATTTCTTTGGGCTTAACACTCTCATGACAGCCCTCTCTCTTACCATTCCCAAGAATTATCTTTGAATTGGACATTATGCAAAAGGAACTTTATTTCCAATGGTTAGATTTTCAAGGTGGCTTATAAAAGCCTAATTAACCTATAATGTATTGGAAGCTGTATTGTTTTGACAACTTTTCATCATTTATCACATTTTGTGGGATACATTTATAGTATTGTTAGCATGTAAAACACAAACATTCATCCTTGACTTCTCTTCTTGTCTGTAGTAAAGTATGGCTTATACCAGTAGTAGGGGAAAGGAGGAAGGCAGTATTGGTGTTTGCAGGGACCAATAAATTATTAACAGTCTATAACTGCTATTCCATACAGTCATCATCAGACAAATTGGCCATTTAAGAAACTCAAATTTAAAAACTCAATTTTTCAGTCATCCTAGTCACATTTTATGCTTATAGCCACACTTGGCTACTACTGTATTCGGCAGTACAGACTCAGAACACTTCCATCATCCTAGAAAGGGCTAATTTGTAAGACAACTTTAGTTAAGTATTTTCAGTTGGGGGAGGAAAGAAAATTGTTCCTATTAGGACTGTGGCTCCCCAATGTCAAATTTGTGAGTCCCTTAAAAATTAAGTATAAATCTTAGATTCTTGTATAGGCTATTGATTCTGCTTTCATAGAGTTTTTGATCTGTTCGGAGAAACAGATATATGCAAACATAAAGTTAATTAACAAATAAAGTAGTGTATGATAAATGATGGGAGAAATTCTCAGGGAAACAATGGATTTAAGAGACACAGAGGACTAAGTGCTGTTGAAGCACTGAATGTAAGGAGACAAAAGAGAAAGCAGTTGAAAATAACTCAGGTCGGTGGAACAGGATGATGCATAAAAGGGAAGGGGAAAATGAGCTCAATTTCTGTTCCATTCAAGGAAGAACAGAGAGAACCAACATGCTCCTGCAAAAGCAAAGGATGATCTACTATATTAAAGGATGTAGAACATTTTGATTAAATAACTGATAGGTCTAGACCAGTGTTGCTATTATTTTTCTCTATAACAAGATCACCGGTGACATGTGAGTTTGTTTTGAAAAGGTAAATGAAGTAAAAGCATGAAGAAACTGAAAATGATGCCCAGATAAATAGAGGAAACAGTATTTAGGAATGATCCTTGGCTCATTAACTCTTGGATTGAGTGATCTCTATCTGTTCTGATTACTTTTATTGAATCAAAAGATATAAATGTGGCTTTCTTTAGATTGTACAAAACAAAAAGCCTATTAGGATTATGTAAGTGACATTGGATGGCAATGTGGATTTCAAAATTTTAAAATAAGAAACAACTTCTTTAGTTGACAATGAAGTCAAGTAAAAGAGAAAATCTCTCCATTTGGTTTTCAAATGTGCAGGAGTATATAACCACTTTTCTGGTAGTCAGCTGAATCCTGAAAAAGCCAATCAGAGTCAGATTTGCTGGTTGTGAAAGTGTGTAACAAAACAGGGCCCATGTGTTAAAAAGTCAGAAACTAGTACCTTTCAGGCTTATACAAGATCATTTAAAGATTCTCTTTCTGAGTTACAAAAACCTAGGAAAGTGCTGCATTTCTCATGTTCTTGTACCGTAACAATGAGGTCCTGATGTCTGTGGTAGCAATCCTTGAAATTCTTCCCAGGACTCAATCCTTAAGAACTAGGACTATAACTATAAGTCTAGGGCAAAAATTTGTTTTAGGAAGTACTACTTGAGAATTTGTACACAA
This sequence comes from Sciurus vulgaris, assembly GCF_902686455.1. NCBI lineage: Eukaryota > Metazoa > Chordata > Mammalia > Rodentia > Sciuridae > Sciurus > Sciurus vulgaris. The sequence goes on from NC_136463.1 coordinate 130,897,333, forward strand.
ATAAAACCAAGTTATATAAGGTATGTGTGTATGTGTGTGGGGACCAAAGTTAGGACCTGTGCCTACTAAGCAAGTGCTTGACCACTGAGTTATACTTCTAATCTCCCATATAAGTAAATTTTAATATACAGTGATAATGCCCAAAAACTCTACTTGTGGGATGAGAATGACAGCGTGAAGTATATGATATCTGGAATAACACAGATATTTCAAAGAGGTCTCTTGACTCTCGTTGAGCCTTTATCTCTAAAATAAGGATAATGAAACCTGTGCCATGATGTTGCTGCAAAGATTCAGAAAATAGGCATTGAGCCTCTCTCTCTTGCTCCACCCACTCAACTTTACCTAACAGAGTGCTACCTTCACCTTTAATAAATCTGTACTTTATTAAAAAAATGATTGAGAAAATAGGTACATATAAAAATGGTTAGATTATGGCTATTTTTATATTTAACAAATTCATAATAATTTCCTATGTTTCCACATTGCACTACATTATTTTAATGGCCATGATAAATTTGCCATAGAAATATAATTCATTTTTAACCACGACTTTATTGCTTGTCATTTGGATATTTTCCAGTGTGGCTTGGCATCTCTTTATATATGAGTCTGAGGACATAAAAGCTGTAAAGACCAATCCTACATATTTTAGGATTTGTGGGACCATGTAAGGACTCTGTTGCATATTTTTTCTTCTCTCCCCTTCCCCCAAAATAAAACCCATTGCTTGACTGCTGAATAAAAACAGGTCACAGGATGGATTTGGCTTCCAACAGTAATTTGCCTAGCCCTTAATCCATGTTTTTAAACAGTTTGGGCCTCTTTGGAAGTTCAATGTATAAGCAATCTCAGTCTTATAAGTTGGCAAGACCCTGTCAATATCTAGTCCCAGGTATGAGGTGTTCTTCAGATTCCTCTGCTAATACTTTTCTTTTCTCTAGGAAGGCATAACTGAAAGGTGGTGACACTATGAAGAATGGCCATTAAGTGGGAGTTTTAAAGCTAATTTTTAAGCCGCTGACTGAAAGCGATTGTGAGGCACTGTCCCATAAAACCCCCTAATTTCACCAAGCGCCGTCTTCAAAAGGAGGTCAGTTTGTAAATAATCGCAAAGTCTCAAGAACAGCTCTTGAGTAATTCTATCTGTAGCAATGAAAAACTTGGCCTTCATGGGTTAGGCAGGGCACAGAATCCATTAATGAATGGAAAGAAAACAAGTTGCAACTCAGTTTTAGCATTTACCAGCTGTATACTCTTGGATAAGTTAGAAATGTCCCAGCTTCCATTTTTTTTTTTTTTTTCTTTTTTAATCTGTGAAACGGAGATTACTTACTTGAGATCTAGCATTAAGCACAGTGGCAGGCACAAATGAGGCGATGAGAAATGAAAATGACAGAACTACCTCATGTAACGGATAGAAACAAGGAGGATCAGTTCTGAGGGACCCTGCAGGGGGCAAAGCGAAGGTAGAACCCTAGGTCTCTTGAAAGAAAAGACGACGCGGGTACCGCGGTCAAGTCCAACCGCACCGCCCACTTTTCCTGCTCCAGGAGTCTGCCCCCGAGAGCGCCTCAGAAGCCCAGGCCACTCCCCAGGATACCTCCGTGGCTCTGTGACAGCAGGGGCGCTTGCGACCAGGCTCCTGGACCCGCCAAATCCAGGCAGGGCCAATCAGGTTAGCTCAAACTCACCTGCTTGGCAGGTGCGCGTAGCAGAGGCGTGATAGGGGAGGGCCGGCAGGCGCAGTGGGCGGGGGCAGAAAATGTGGAGCTCCAGGCGCATGGCACCCGCCGCCCAGGAGCCGCAGTGGCTGCCGGGATGCGCTGCAGCGAATGGTCGCGCCGGGCGCCGCTCTGAGTGACCTTTCACCCACGCCCAGCGGTCCCGGGCGGCGGCACAAGGCGGAAGCCATGGCGGAGGCGGCGGCTGCGGCGGCTGCGGCGGGCGGGACGGGCGCGAGCCCCGGCTCTACAGCGGCTCGGGACCCGGACCTGGACCGCGCCGGGCGCAGGCTGCGGGTTCTCTCGGCCCATCTGCTGGGCCGGCCCCAGGAGGCTCTGAGTACCAATGAGTGCAAAGCGCGGAGAGCCGCGTCGGCGGCCACGGCGGCGCCCACTGCCACTCCCGCCGCGCAGGAGTCTGGCACCATCCCTAAGAAGCGGTGAGTAGCGGTTCGTGGAAGTAGCCGGCGGCGAGGGGCCAGTCCGGGCCTGTGCGGCGCGAGGGTACAGGGAAGGTGGGAAAGGAGCCGACACGGGTGGGCGGAAAGCATCCCGGCCCCTGAGAGTACGGATTCATCTTTCAGGAGACTGTGAACCTGACCCCGGAATCTCAGAAAGGGGGCGGGATGGGGTGGGGATATTTTGGTTACTATATAAGGGTATTAGAACTGAGGACCTTTTATTGGGGAAGGGCCTAAAGAGACCTTTTTTCTTGGGTCTTTGATGCTAGGAATTAATTTACTGTTTTAAATACTTTGGGGGCTAAGGTCTTGGAATGGGCAGCAGGGGTTCCATTCTGCTCCTCCCAGGAGACTCAAGTTTGTACTAGATGATCCTGGGTACAAGCGTAGGGTGGGAAAGGGACACCTTCTAGACAAAGATGTTCACTGGTTTCTGTAGGCTAGGCTTCCGCTTCCTTTAGGGGCAAGACTTTTGACTTTGAAGGAGGAAACCCATGAATGGTAAGAAGCTATAAACTGCAAACAGTACATAGTAGAATGTGGTGGTTTAGTTACTGAACTCTGTATAACCAGAATATAAAAGACAAGGATCTGTGGATGAGAATGTTTGTAAGGGATTTCAACTTCCGATTTTGGGGGGAAATCTAATCTCCATGAAAGCTACTTGAAGAAGCTGTTTTCTGATATGCAGCTATGTCAACAGGGATAAATTTTGAGAATTAAAAAGATGTTGCTAATGTGTGTTTTCAAAGAGCCAGACTTTGTGCTAAATCCATTATTTCTTGCACTCCTCGAGCTATGAAGTGGGTGCAGTTTTCTCCCATTTTACAGAAGAAGAAATTTTAAAACACATTAAGAGGTCTGCTGCAGGCTTATCAGGTATACTATGTGGCAAGTTAGAATTCAGAAGCCCAACAAATTGACTTCTGAGCCAAGTTTTAAAACTAAATCGCTTCTGATGAATACTTCATTAATTCAACCTGCATAAGTCCCTTACTACATACAAATCATACTAGCTACACAGATTTTTAAGATGCAGTATTTACTTTTAAGGAACCAATAACTTAGTAGGTAAAGTTATAATGCAGTGTGATAAGAAATTTAGTTGATAACTGTAGCAGATGGCCTCTTAATTCAATTTTGGCTGTTTTTGTTAGGGTAAAGTCTTTCCCGAATAAGGGTTGTCTGAATAATCTTGATGTTGGTATTGGAAGTAGCCTGCTGATATGGTTTGGTCTCCCCCAAAAGCTCATGTGTTGAAGACTTGGTCTCCAGTGCAGCAGTGTTCAGAGGTGGGCTTTGGGGAAGTGATCAGATCTTGAGAGCTCTGATCTCATCCATGGATTAATACACTGATGAGTTCGTAATTGAATGGACTACTGGGAGATGGTGGAAACTGGGAGATGGGGCCTGATTGGAGGAGATGGTTCACTGGGGGCTTGTCCTGGAAGGGTGTATCTTTTTTCAGAAGGGTATATATCTTGTCCTAGCCCCTTCCTTGTTCTTGCTGTCTTCTTCCTGGCTACCATGAGGTGAACAGCTTTCCTCCAATAGGTTCTTCAACTGGGATGTTTCTGCCTTGCCATAGACCTAAAAGCAGTGGAGTCAGCTTACCATGTTCCGAAATCATGAACCAAAATAAATCTTTCCTCCTCTAAGTTAATTTTCTCTGGTATTTTGTCATAGTGATGGAAAGCTGACTAACACTTACTGAAGAGAAGAAAAAGTGTTCTTGGTAGACTATTTTCACAGGTAGAGAGAGAGAGAGAGAATTAGGAACTACTGGAAGTGTGGCAGGAGGGATGAGAATCACAAGAGATAAAAGCTTGAGAGATGAAACTTTACAGAATTATATGTAGGGCAAAGCATGATCAGACTTAACCTTTGGAAACGTTACACTGGGACCAAGTAAATGAGTGTTGAGCACTTTAGCAACGTACTGGCTGGGGACATAGATCCGGTTTTGAATTTCCACTGTGCAATTTTACCTGTATGACTTTAGGCAAGAGTTCCTCTCTCAGAGCTTCAGTGTCCTCAGTTTTAAAAATGGGTATAATAATTTCTGCTGTGCAGTGTTGCTGTAAGAATGAAAAAATATAGAGTTAAAAGATCAAGTGCTCAGTGCAATGCTTGTTACATAACCCTCAACAAATAGTAGCTGCAGTTTTTACTGTGTCCAAAGACAAACCAATAGGTGTCTCTTATTCCAAAGAATGTTGGAATTCTGAACTAAGGCATACTATTGGGAGCAGGAAACCTATTTGAAAAAAACATTAGAAGGGACATTTTCTAGAACTTGATCACCAAATGGTGGAGAGGGAAAAATTAAGGATCACATCTCATCCTTTTGTTACACTGATGTTATATTAGTCGTGATTGTGTTTAACACTTTCCCTTTTGTAAATGGCTTCACATATATTTATGTCTACTTACTTGTATGCATCTGTGTGCAATCATACGTGTACTCGTAGGTTCACAGTGTTAGAACTAAACAGGGGTCTGTGAATGTAGCTCAGTGGTAGAGTGCTTTCATATTATGCACAAAGCCCTGGGTTCAATCCCCAGTACAGCAAAAAGAGTTAAGCAGGGAGGGCAGGTTTTCTTTATGATTGGACTTAGTGGCCTTGATTTACAGCATTTAGAGAAAAAACAGTTACATTTGTACTGTGGTAATGGATCAGTCACCGTGGTTTAAGGTGACTGAATCCCTGTATGACTGCTCCAAGTACTGAATGCCTTAATAGCCTAGGTGAAGCTCTATCCCATTTATGGCATAGCTCACAGCTGATGGGAAGCTCTGGTCTTTGGTTCAGGGTTAGGTGATATAGTGATAAAATCTAATCCTGTGCAAATACTTTGAAATTTAATAAAAATACTGGTATTTTGATTAAAGACAAAATAGAGTACTAACTTGTATTAGAAGAAAAACCTTTATTAGGTGAAACATCAAAAACTCCCTCAGAGAACAATCTATTTGATAGATTATTCATAGGAAACCCAGTACTGTGTTAGGATTTTTATTGCTTAGTTGGGCCTTGAGTTGTCAGTACTAGAACTGAGCCTAAAGGGAAGGCAAATAATGGAGCAAGAAGGAGCCAGAGTATATATCCAATAAAGTGTGATTGTAATCATATATAAGTTATTTTGGAATCATTTTGTGGTTTGTTTTACTCCTTTAATTACTCTGTGTGATGTTATTCATTGTAATTGTTTTATGTCATGGCTGGTTAGACTTAAATTCACATGAACTTGAAGTAGTGACTTCTTGTAACTTTGTGCTTTCATTCCTCTACAGAATAGTTATATATACATTATTAATTGTGCTTACATGATTTAGTGAACATTTACACTGTAGTTGATTTATGATAGGTACTGCCATAAGAGTTAAAGAGATGAGTAAATAGTTTTCTGCCTTAAAGAATTCAGTCCAGGATGGGAGATAACATGTTCCAGTAGTTTAATTTAAAGCCACTGTAGACAGTGAACAGAAAAGTAAAATAGTTTGTCATAGGGTAATGAAAATAATGAAGGAAAAATGAAAGAATGAAAGGGCTAGGTGATGGCAAATGCTTGAGGGAATGAAGCTGGTCATAGACAAGATCAGACTGGGTTTGAGTTTGAGAGCAGTCACTGCAACCACAGTGTTAATAATGGGTTGTAGATGGGCATGGTGGTGCATGCCTGTAATCCCAGAGACGTGGGAGGCTGAGGCAGGAGGATCACAGTTTGAAGCCAGCCTCAAGCAACTTAGTGAGACTCTGTCTCAAAATAAAAATAAAAAGGACTGGGGATGTAGCTCAGTGGTCAATACTAGGAAAAAAAAAAAAAAAAGAATGGGTTGGTGAAGAGTAAAGATGGGACAAGATGGACATAGAGAGATAAGTTAGGGGAGGTGTTTGGAGCCCAATAGGTGAGAAGTAGTGAAGGATTAAAACAAGATTATGTCAGTGAGAATGGGGAAGAAAGGATGGGTTTGCGAGTTTTGGAAATCAGTGCATTAGGTGATACTTATAAAGTGACTAGATGAATGTTATGGGAATCTGGCTGAATAAAAATAGAAAAATATAAATGCCCTGAGGAATATGGTAATTTAAGAGGGTTGATTAGCCAAAACTTGTTGACTTGTCATATCTCCTGAGTTGGTTCCAATTATTTCACTTAGAACATAGATTCTCATTATTTGAGGTTGCTGAGCAGAGTTTTGAGGGTGACAGTTTAATTTTGGACCCTCTTTTTTAAAGTGCTTGTTACTTCATGTACAGTTGTTTGATTTTGTTGCTGAATGCAATTTTAGATTCTAAAAATTATAGTAAATGTCAGTTACATATGTGACATTTTTATGTCTTGTTTGTGGATTTTTTCAGTTTTTTTTTTTTTTTTTAAGTAATTGTAATGTTACAGAAAAGAGAAGTAAAAAAAAAAAAAAAAAAAAATCTCTTGTTGACTTCCTTCCCTCCATGTTGTTAGCAGCTTTCCCAGTTTTAACTTTGGCTCACCTCATTATGGTTTGCATTAGTCAGAGCTGCTGTAATGGGAGTTTTTACAGAGGTTATAAATTCTTCTGGTTAATATCAAAAGAATAATTTGATTAAGAATGCTACTAATTTATTTGCTTATATTGACATTTATAGATACCGTTCTTTTAAAAATAATACATTATTTAACAACTACCACAGCTTAGCTAGATGTTTTCCAGAAAGAAAAAAAAGCTCAGTTAACCTTTGTAAATGGTTCCCACAATGGCATCCTGAAGCCTGTAAGAGGTGGTGCATTTCTGCAGCAAAGGTTATTTGCATAAATGCCTTGACTTATGACTTAACATCCTTTGACTTATGTTAGTAGTTACATTGAATTAAATAGGGCACCATGAGTTCTTACCTAGGAATTCTAGTGATGGCGTAGAGTTTTAATTTGGGTAAATCTTAATATGCCAGGCACCATTCTAAAGCTTATGTACATTAGTTCATTTAATTCTCATGTCAGCTCCAAAAAGTAGGTGATACTATATGTAGATTACAGGTGAGGAAGTGGAGGCTCAGAGGAGTTAATTTGTCTAAGGTCATGCAATTGTGAAATAAGAGAGATGGCATTTCACCTTGGGTCTTACTCCTAAGCCTGTTTCTTTGTGTATGCTCTATACCATAATTGACATTGTTCCTCAGGGAAAAAACTATTCATCAAGTTGGTCTCCTTGTCATGGTAAGTTTTAAACATTCTATGATGAAATGAATCATAATCAAATACTATGTTATATAAAGTATTATCCTGTCAAAATGAAATTCATAATTAAAAAACATATGGTTTAAAAGATAGATGAGTCTCTTTTTACGAGTGAATTTTGATGTTTGGTTTGTGGAAGAAGACAGTGTTGGGAAAAAGGTTGAAAAGAATGTGTAAGAGGCAAGATGAGAGGAGGAAAGAGGAGAAGAGGTCATGGAGGATTTACTGTTCAGCTTTAGGACTACTTTAGTCTTCGGACTGTGAAAGAGTAAGAAACCTTGAAGACTTACTCTCTATGGTTATTTAGTCTCATACTTCTCTGAATTGCATTTTGAGATAAACCAAACCTTCTCCAAATAGATGTCTTTACATCAAGAAGTTACTATAGAGCCATCTGCCTCATTGACACTTAATAAAAATACCTGGAAATGAATTAAGCGATCTGTTTTTAGACTACAAAGACATGGAATGCCATTGCAGTCAGATGAGACATTTTATGGAACCTTTAAAAACAAGTGCTAAGCAAGTGTTATTCCTTTTGATTTTATTTTTTTATTATTGAGCAGGTAACTTCTGCTGTTTATCAGTTAGTATGATAATTTCAACCCTAAATTAAACCAAAGGATCCTGAGTAGAGTCTTCCCTGTTGTCACACAGTAGTAATTGTTCTCCCTCCATTAGCACACTCTTCGTTAGGTTTTAGGGGAAATATTTCATCCTATCTCTGTCCTAGCATCTGAGTTCAGAATTGTTTGAGAGGTAGTGCACATGATATGGACAGTGGAGGTAAAAATGTCAGCTTTGTTATTGACAAAGCTGGTTGGAGAACATCGCTTAGATCTAAATACTTAATATTTACCCTGAATTAGTCTGTCACAGGCAATGGTGGACCACAGAAGACCGCCTCTTTAGAGGCAGAGTCTTGCTGACTTATACTGTCTCAGAGACTCTAGAGGTTAGCCTCTCTGGAGGGGAGACATACCTAAGAAAGAAAGGGCTAACCCCAAATGCTTGGTGTCTTTCATAATTGACCAGCCAAATCACTACTCCCATGAGAAACTGTGAGTATCTGAGGACTGGGCAGGGGCCAGGAGCATTACTCTGCTGAAGTCTTCTGCATTGGAAACTGGAGCCTGAGAATGGAAGTATTGCTGGAATGTTTTTGGAGAAATAAGGAAAAATGGCTGAAGCTTGATGGTAGCTGAATGGTATTCTGGATGTCTTATTAGTGGGTGTTATCACCATTGCCTACTGAATACATTACATAATTTTTTTGGTAGATCAGGTAAGGTTCTCCAAGAGACCCTGTTGTAATCAGACTTTTTAGGCCTATTTCCTATTTCCGTGATAACTACTATGTATTGTAACTGCACGTCAGAATTATTGTCATTCCTGGATTATGCCTTTCCCTTCCCCTTTATTTGATATGTTAGTTTTCCCAAAGTGTAGTGTAATACATATAGTCTGATGGTCCTGAGCTAATTTGGGGTGGTATGTGGTTTAAAACCTTATTTGAATAATTATAAGTGTTTTTTTATGCACACACACACACACACACACACACATATATATGTATGTACACATGCACTCATACACATATACACACTTATTTTTTTTAAATTATTGAAGTTATATAATTTATTTCAAAAGTAATTGTGCATATCCCAAGTTTACAGCTTAATCAATTTTTGCAGTGTGAACACAATCCGCTTTATCAGTATTTAGATTAAGGAAACAGCATGGCTGGTAACCCTAGAAAACCCACTTCATGCTCCTCCTACACTGATAAACACTACTTTGACTTCTAGCATCATAGTTTAAGTTTGCCTATTCGAATGACATATAAATATAATCATGTAATAGAATCATACAGTGTCTACTCTTTTGGGTTTGGTGTCTTTCCCTTAGAATTATTTTTGTGATATATATCCATGTTATTATTTATAGTTCATTTGTCATTCTGATTGCTTGATAATATTTCACTAAATAGATATATAATATTCATTGTTATTGATTTGAATAGTTATTTATTTTAATGTGAAAAACTAGGAAAGGAAGAGGCTAACAATTAAAATAGAATTTAGTATATTCAGTTTTCTTAAGTATATCAGCTATCTGAGGTAGTTAATAAATTCTCCCATGCTGCTGTGGGGAAAAACCCATCATATACACTAGCTACAATTAAAAGAATAAATAATGATACTAATAAAATAAAAGAAGGAACTCGGAGCAACCACTGGGGCTCAGGCGGCTGCCCAGGGGAGGAGTGGCGAGGAGAGCTGTGTGGACTCAGGACACCGGGGCCTGCCCTGAGGAGGAGGAGGAGGAGCGTGGCCACTTGGATTCGGAGTGACGGCACCAGAGCTGCAGGCGGTTGCCAGAGGAGAAGCTGCGCAGCGAGCTGTTTGGACTCAGAACGACGCTTCTGAACCCCGGGGCCTGCCCTGAGGACGACGAGGAGGAAGAGGAGCGCGGCCGCTTGGATTCGGGTGACTACACCAGAGCTACAGGCGGTTGCCAGAGAAGGGGCTGCGTGGCGAGCTGTTTGGACTCTGACCACTTCTGAACCCCGGGGCCTGCCCGGAGGAGCGCGGCAGGTCGTTTGGACTCGCAGTGACTGCATTAGTGCTCCAGGCGGCTGCTCAGAGGAGAAGGCGAGTGGTGAGTTGTTTGGACTTAAAGTGACAGCTCCTGAACACAGGGGGGCTGCCTGGAGGAGAAGCGTGGTGGGACGCTTGGTCTTGAGTGGCCGCACCAGAGCTCCGGGCGGTTGCCCAGAGGACCCGTGAAGCGGGTCACGTGGATTCAGAGCCACTCAGAGGGACTGCTCCTGAACACCGGGGGAGTTATCTGGAGAAGGAGGAGGAACGGGGAGGGTCACTTCAACTCGGAGTGATTGATTGCCCCGGGCTACGGGTGGTTGGTGGGAGGAGGAGGCACGAAGTGAGTTTCTTGGACTCCTAGTGACCGCACCGGAATACTGGGCGGCTGTCTGGAGGAAGAGGCCTGTGGCGGGTCTCTGGGACTCAGAGCGATTGTTCGGGGCCACAGGTGGCTGCTCAGAGGAGGGACCACACAGCCAGGCGATTAGGTGCAGAGCAGGGTCCCAGGATCTAGGAGGCTTCTTGGTGGAAGAGCCGCACAGAGACAGGCTTAGGGCGGAGCGAAGGTTCCAGGCCTGTGGGCAAATTCTCTGAGGAGGGGCAGCCTAAGGAGATTCATCTGCGAAGGGTGAGGCTCCCAGGCCCAGGAGGTAGGGCCGGGCCCCTGGGAACTTTGCAGAGGAAGGCAGCCCAGCCCAGGCGGTAGCTGTAAATTGACGGGAACCTCTAGGAGGGAACTGACCAGCGAGACCTCCCCACTGGGTGAGTCTTCCCTGCTGGGTGAGGTTTCCCCACAAGGACGGTAAAACCAGAGCTCAGGCCCAAACAGGCCTTGCCTCAGCCCGCAGCCTAGGTCCCCTTTGGATGACCATTGGTTAACAAGTGGAGGTACCTCTGCCCACTAGCAGGGATTATACCCCACCTGAAGGCCACCACTCCTAGAGAGGCAGCTTCCTTGTGGAGCACCGCATTATCAACTTCCTCCAAGACTTCAGCCTACTGAAGGCTAAGGGGGATATATATAGAAATCTTCAGGGACATTGTAAGTCAATAGAGGAAATCTGCAATATCTCAGCGGTCCACTGATACCTGAACAATATGAGAAAACAAGGAAAGAAAACGCTGCAAACAAATCTAGATGTTACATCAATAAAACCCAATGACAGCATGGCAGAAGAAATGACAGAAAAGGAGTTCAGAATGTACATAATTAAAATGATCAGAGAAGCAAATGACGAGATGAAAGAGCAAATGCAAGCATTGAATGATCGCACCAATCGACAGTTAAAAGAGCAAATACAGGAAGCAAAAGATCATTTCAATAAAGAGTTAGAGATATTGAAAAAAAACCAAACAGAAATCCTTGACATGAAGGAAACAATAAACCAAATTAAGAACTCCATAGAAAGCATATCCAATAGGATAGAACACCTGGAAGACAGAACCTCAGACATTGAAGACAAAATATTTAACCTTGAAAACAAAGTTGAACAAACAGAGAAGATGGTAAGAAATCATGAACAGAATCTACAAGAACTATGGGATATCATGAAAGGCCAAATTTAAGAATTATTGGGATTGAGGAAGGCCTAGAGAAACAAGCCAAAGGAATGAACAATTTATTCAATGAAATAATATCAGAAAATTTCCCAAATCTGAAGAATGAAATGGAAAATCAAGTTCAAGAGGCTTATAGGACTCCAAATACACAAAATTACAACAGACCCACACCAAGGCACATTATAATGAAAATACCTAACATACAAAATAAAGACAGAATTTTAAAGGCTGTGAGAGAAAAGAACCAAATTACATTCAGGGGGAAACCAATACGCATATCAGCAGATTTTTCAATCCAGACCCTAAAAGCTAGAAGGGCCTGGAACAACATTTTTCAAGCCCTGAAAGAAAATGGATGCCAACCAAGAATCTTATACCCAGCAAAACTTACCTTCAAATTTGACGATGAAATAAAGTCCTTCCATGATAAACAAAAGCTAAAAGAATTTACAAAAAGAAAGCCAGCATTACAGAACATTCTCAACAAAATATTCCATGAGGAAGAGATGAAAAACAAAGAAGCAAATCAGCAAAGGGAGGAATTATCCTAAAGGAATTGTCAAATAAAGGAGGAAACAAGTTGTGTCAAACAAATAAATAAACAAAATTTTAAAAATGAACCAAATGACTGGGAAACCAAATCACTTCTCTATAATAACCCTGAATGTTAATGGCCTGAATTCATCAATCAAAAGACATAGACTGGCAGACTGGATTAAAAAGAAAGATCCAACAATATGTTGCCTGCAAGAGACTCACCTCATAGAAAAAGATACCCATAGACTAAAGGTGAAAGGATGGGGAAAAACATACCATGCACATGGACTCAGCAAAAAAGCTGGAGTATCCATCCTCATTTCCGATAATGTTGACTTCAAGCCAAAGTTAGTCAGAAGGGATAAAGAAGGTCATTTCATACTGCTTAAGGGAAGCATAAATCAGCAAGATATAACAATCATAAACATCTATGCCCCAAACAGTGGCTCATCTATGTATGTCAAACAAATCCTTCTCAATTTCAGAAACCAAATAGACCATAACACAATAATACTAGGTGATTTTAACACGCCTCTCTCACCACTGGACAGATCTTCCAGACAAAAATTGAACAAAGAAACCATAGATCTCAATAACACAATCAATAATTTAGACTTAACGGACATTTATAGAATATACCATCCAACCAAGAGTGAATACACTTTCTTCTCAGCAGCACATGGATCCTTCTCTAAAATAGACCATATATTATGCCACAAAGCTAATGTTAGCAAATACAAGAAGATAGAGACACTAGCATGTATTCTATCAGATCATAATGGATTGAAGTTAGAAATAAATGAAAGTGTAAAACACAGAAACTATTCCAACATCTGGAGATTAAACAATATGCTATTATATGATGACTGGATAACAGAAGATATTAGGAAGGAAATTAAAAAATTCTTAGAGGTAAATGAGAACAAAGAAACATCATATCAAAATCTCTGGGACACTATGAAAGCAGTACTTAGAGGGAAATTTATTTCATGGAGCGCATTTAATAAAAGAAGTAAAACTCAACAAATAAAAAAAAATAAAATAAAAGAAGGAGGAAAAATATTTCTAAGAGGTTTTATGGAAAAGATGGATCTTGACTTTCACTTTTAGGGTTGGGCACTGTAGGTAGAGGAGACAAAAGGACTTTCAGTAAAAGCCTGGAGCAGGAGACTCAAAGATGTACTAGTAGAAATGGAGCAATGGTTGCATTGGTGAAGGCTGTGTTATGTGAAAGGGCATAGCAGGGAAAATTTTAGAAACTGCTGGGTTTATGGTATAGGGAGCCCTGAATATCAAATTGGTGGACATTTTGGTAGGGATCAGAGGAAAAAGATTGCTGTTCAGAGATGTGCACTTATTACTAATAAATATAACTACCAAAAATAAAATAAAGTGCTCCCAGATATTAAATCATTCTTATAAATATATTAAATTGAATTTTTAAACATGATAACCTTAAATTCTTTATAGTATTCAAATATTATGACCTTAGCGGATCAACCTAAAAGCACAAGTGTAAATCTATTACTTGATTTTACATTTTAATTTTGAGTCATAAGTCAGTCATTCTCACTGGCCAAATCTCTAAGTTTTTTTTTTTTTTTTTCTTTTTTGTGGTGCTGGGAATTGACCCAGGGCCTTGTGCATATGAGGCAAGCACTCTACCAACTGAGCTATATCCCCAGTCCCTCTCTCTAAGTTTTATAAATATGTAAAAGATAGTTTTTGCACAGTTCTCTTAAAATAAGAACATTATCATTTACCCTTGATTCTTTTAAGCATTTATATAGTAAATTCTGGATCTTTTAGTCGTTGAACTATTCTTATTGTGTAAGAGTGTTACCATTCCAATTACTACAGTTACCTTTGATGAGAGTTTTGCTTTCTAGGTGAGATTTGGAGTTGTAGATACCATTTTGTCACTTGCTAAGAAAACTGTTGTGTGATTGCATGTAATATTTGGTAGACAGTATGTTTGAAGATACTAATCAGAGGTTTTAGCCAGGATGTTGACTGGATTCATGTTAGCTACCTTCCAAATTCTATTTATAGTTGCTGTGTTAGAAACTTCATACCATCAAGTGGGTGAATGTTCTTGTATTCCAAAACCTTGAAGTCAAGTAATATGATATCTAATTCATCATATCGACAGATGTTCACAACTTGCACTCAGATTGATTACTTTGTTGGATGTTACACATCTCCTAAAGCTGCTTGAACTTTTCTGGAAAACATCTTCAGAGACATAACAACACCCCTTTGACTTCTCTCATGACTTTACTCACACATTCTATTGACCAAATCTTTTTGCTGTCAATCTAAATTTTATAAATCAGCACAATCCAGTAGAGCTTTCTGTGATCATAGAAATATTCTGTAATCTGCATTGTTCGGTATGATAACTACTAACTACATTTGTCCATTAAGCACGTGAAATTTAGCTAATGTGGTTGAGGAGCTGAATTTTCAATTTTGTTTAATTTTAATAGGCACACATGACTAGTGATATACTATATTGGGCAGTATAGCTAGAGATTGAAACCTTAATCATTATCTTTTTTCCAAATCAAGTTTTTTGTTCTGGGTTTACTTCTCTTAGTGTTAACACTAGTCCCAGTCACATCCTTCAATCCAAAAATCTTTTCATTTTTTAATTTTAAAATTAAACTTTTTTTGAATTCTATGGTCATCCTGCTTCTCTTAAACATGTTTTTGTTACTTGATCCTCACAACCACCCATTTCACAAATCAGGAGGTGAAGTTCATAGGTATTTGCCAGCAAATAGTCTAGTGAGTGATATGGCTCATACTTGAATCTAGATCTTTTATCTCAAATCTAGAGCTTTATCCTTGATACTGTTCTCATATCACAGAGCCCTGTTCCTTTTTCCTTTAAAGTGCTTCACGTCCATTTTGTGCCTTACACAAATGTTCACTTGTGTCCTACTAAAACTTACATTCTAATAAATAAATTATAAAGTGTGTTAAATGGTGATGAGTGCTATAGAAAAAAAGAAAAGTTCAAGAGACTAGGAGGTAGAGTTCAAATTTTAAATAGGATGTCACTGAGAACATGACATTAGAGCAAATATTTGAAGAGAGTTTAGCCATATGATATGTAGGCAAACAAATGTTCTGGGCAGAAGAGCAGCATGTAATTACCCTTCTGGGGTATTCAGCCAATACCAGAGAATAATTGAACCCTTGTTTCTAATACCTGGGTCATGTGTCTACCTTGCTCTAATCAGCTGTTGCCTGGAGGTTAGAGGTGGTGATCATAGGACACAGCTGCTCAGGCCGCTGAATGAGCTGAATAAATTCTGGCTACCATTTATTGAAAGATGTTAGAACCAGATTATCTTGCTCATTGGTTTTGATGATTCCTTTTCTAGAATCTCGAGTTACTCTATTTATTTTTCTGAGCCCTCAGTCTTCTACTCTGTTGACTTTCTCTGCTGCTTAAAAGGCACGCTCAAATAACTTTTTGATTTGCTTGTTTTAAATAATATTATATTACATTATATAATATATTGTATATATAAATATATAATATACTATATAAAATATTTTATAGTTATTATTATCATTGTTATTTCCTCTTCTTTAATCTAACTTGAACTAATACTAACATCTTCCAAATGATTAGAAGTTTAAATTCCACCATTTGAAATTATATTATAAAATATTGTCTTAAAAGTCATCAATAACCTATTTATAAAACCTTAGTCTTCCTCTTGACCAGTTCTAAATACCTGGTAGATATTATTCTTATCTTTTTCCTTAGCTCCCATATTATTGCATTATCCTGGCTTTTTCCCCTACCCTTCTTATCTGTCTGGCCAAATTCTTGTTGACTTCCTTCTGCTTCCTAAGTTTACAAATTCCTAAGATTAATTTTTCTACATTTTCTTCCTTATTAATCTCATCTACTTGGACTGTATTGGCTTTCACTACTATTGGGAGAACTTTTAAGTTAATATTACTCCTTCAGCTCTCATTTTAATATTTTTAATTATCGAGCATTTCTATCTGAGTGTCTTGCTAGTATCTTCAGCTCAGTGTACATGTTTAAGATCTTATTTTAGCCTTCATCCCAGTATTCCACTATTTCTATTTGTTTCCACCATTATTTAGACATTCTGGCCCAGCACATCCATCATAACATCTTGCAGAGCTCCATTCCCCATTCCTTGTTCATTCCATTGACAGATTGGATAGATTCTGTTAGCTTTGATTCCAAGCAACTTTTTAATTTTCTCCACTGTCACCAATGTAGATGAAATATTAACTCTTTCACATCTAGCCTGGTCTCCCTTTCTTTATTTTTCTCTTTTAAATAGTTTTCCATTCTATTACCAGATCAATCTTTGTTTAGGGAAGGTGTGGTACTCGCTGCCTGCTGGTGCTGTGGTATGTTCTGACATTTCAAAAATGATTGACAGTCCAGGGAAGATACATAGATATATAGAAGATATGATATAGTAAATGCTGTTATCAGTGTATTTGGATGGAGTCATAAATTCCTGAGGAATAGAAAAAGCTTTCTAGAAGTGATTTTTGGACTGGTTCTTCATGGATAAATTGGAGTTCTTTAGGGAGAGAAGGGCATTTCAGACAGGGAATATATAACAAATACAAAGACAGGCAGACATAAAAGGGCATGTGCACAAGGAATTGTGATAACTTTTAATGGATAGAAATAGCTGTTAGGGAAGGTAAAAATGTAGATGCTGTGTTAAAGATTTGGAATTTCATCTGCACTGACAGTCAGTGAAGTTGTAAAGCAAATACTGTTAGATTTTTGCTTTTAATAGCACCATGGAACATGGAAAATATTTTTTTTCATCCTATTGTTCTTACTGTTTCCCTGACTTTCTTGCATATTTATGCTTCAGTCAATTTGGGTTACTTACTAGGTGGGAAAATCCTTGTGCTTTTTTGCCTCCACTTGATTATTATTACTGTGATGGAATCCAGGGTCTCAGGCATGCTAAGCACAGAACACTAGCCCTGAGTTATACTGCCAGTCCCAAGAGGATTTATTTTGAGGACCTGGGCACCAAGGAAGTCATGCAAGAATGGAGGTTGGCCTCAGTATGGAACTAGAGCTCAGAACTAGAAAGCCATCAGGCTTCTTGCTACAATTCTTGCTAATATCTGCACGTTTCTCTGAGTAGATCCGGTTTTTCTGCTCCCTATCTGTACAAATGGTAGAATATGAACCCCTTTCCTCCACTTTGCCCTCTTGTTGCCCATTGTTTTATTACCAAACTCTACCCAGGTTCATCCTCTCCTATGGTGCAGTAAGTTTAAAGTTTCTCCTTTTTGTTTTCTTTCTCTCAATTCCAGTCTCTGGGAATCCAGGGGCGCTTAACCACTGAGCCACATCCCCAACCCTTTTTTGTATTTTATTTAGAGACAGGGTCTCACTGAGTTACTTAGGGCCTTGCTGAGTTGTTGAGGCTGGCTTTAGGCTTTCTATCCTTCTGCCCCAGCCTCTCCTGGCCTGGGATTACAGGCATGTGCCACCACGCCCGCCGTGGGTGCTTTTTTAAAATGTGCATTCTGAGACTGTCACTGCCAGAGATTCCAATCATAGGCTAGGTCTAGGGTGACATCCAGGACTCTGCTTTTAAAGTAAGTACCCAAAGTTATTTTTGTACTACCAAAAAGTTTGAAAACTTTTGTGTAATTGGGTCCTGAATCATTCTTTCTTTCTTTTTCTTGTTCCTCTTCCTCCTGTCCTTTTCCTCTTCCTCCTCCTCCTTTTTAGAAGGGGCTACTGCTGCTTACTATTATTATTATTGTTGTTGTTATTTAAAAAAACACTTTCTGTGTTAATAATATTGTGTACATCAAGCAGGTATGGATTTCAGTGTCTTGGCTTTGTTAGGGACTTACTGGAATTGATGATCAAACCCCGAAGTGCAGCTAAGAACGAACTCAGGCTTAGTTTCTATGGTAAAATGACATTCATATTTTCTGTGTGTTCAGTTTTATAGTGTTCATTTTTGTAATTCCTGCAGAAATACAAAGCTGAACCAGAAATGGTCTTTGGTCATTTAACAGAGTAGTCCGTATAATAAACTTGTAATCTAGTTCTTTTTCCAATTATTAGTAAGCAGGGAGGGAGCAATGAAAGTAAACTGTCATTTCCAGTTGGTTTTAGAGAAAATCTGGTATTGTTCAAATCACCATATTGATGATGTTAGTGGACAGTGAGGGGAACAAAACCATGAAATTTAAAGTATAGTCCAGGGAACACCCATGGTCAAGGAAGGTATACCTCCTCCTGCCTTTTCTTTTGCTAAGACAGCTCTGTGATTTGGGTTGGATCATGTTCCTTGTTATGTAGAGCAACACATGAAGTCAGAGAATAGGATAGATGTACCTTTCCAGGCCTTCAGAATGGTAGGTGCCAAGCTTGTGTATGAACATGTGTACCTACCCTGGCCCAAGATATTTGTCATGTATATTACTATAGCTTACATGATTAATAGTCTGTGTTTACATTTGCACAGATATTATTTAAACCATAATAAATTTGTAATTGGTAGAATTTGGGATAATATGTAATAAAAGTTTGGGGATAAGGGAAGAAATGAGTGTTGACTACCGGATTATTCTGCCATTGTGCAAGGCTGACCTTGTTTTACTCGCTCCAGTCTTCCCTACTTTGAGCCTTTTCCTTGTCCCTCTGTCTATAGGATGTAGAAATACCTGTACAATCATTTTTCTTTCATTCATTTATTTTTAGCAAATATAATAGGAGTTGGACCTTTGATCATGATTTTTGGCTCTTCAAGTTTTAAAAAGTTTCTTTAGAGTGCCAGTTTCTTGAACTATAAACAGTTAACTGTGGGGAGTAAAAGATATATCTGATTGATTGAATGTTCGAATATGACTCAATCATAATGGAATTTTTTCATTAAAAAATAAGATTGATTGATAAGGCCAATGATGGGTTTTATAATAAACCCTCATGAAATTCTCGCACAGAGATTAAAGAATTGTTTTCCTTGCAACAGAGACCCTGTTTCAAGATTCAAGGATTGGGCAGCATGTTTGCCTCAGGTTCAGGGAGCACTTATACTTTAGAGTTCATGGTGTTGGTCTATGTGAGGTCCTTCTTTTTTCTATTTTCTTGTCTCTGATTCCTAATCCTATCTGTTCCTCTCATGGGCACCCATGGATGTTCTTCTATATAGGTTTTGTAAAATATACAGTGTTATTTAGTGTGTATATTTTAAATTTGCTTAAATGCTATTATGCTATGGATCTTGTTTCTCCTTTGTATTCACCACTGTTTAAAAAAATCTCTTTGTTTCTGTATGTGTATCTGTCTACTTCACTGCTCCCAATTGCTGCATATTTCACTGAATGCATTTTCCACTTCACATCTCTTCCTCTGGTGATGCCTCCAACTACTTTTATAATGTTCCAAGGAGTGTGTCAGACATGGTGCCTTATAAGAAACTGTGTATGAACTTCTCTATAGTATATATCAAGGATTTGTGTTGCTGGGCCATAGACTTGACCTTACCTCTGAAAACTTCGTCGTGATTGCTCTGTGAAGTGGCTTACCAGTGGCACTTGTAGGTTCCTCTTTTTTCTATTCTAGTTAACAACTTTCTGTATTCTTAAATCTCATATTTAAGGCACTTTATACTAGCACACTGGAAAAAATTAGAAAGTTGATTAATGACTCGGTACATCAAAGGACTAAATTTTTTATTATGGCAACTACAGCTGAAAATCTTACAGTGAGGGTGCTGGGGATGTGGTTCAGTGGTAGGGCACTTGCCTAGTATGTGCAAGGCCCTGGGTTTGATCCCCAGTACTGTAAAACAGAAGAACAATGAACAACAAAAAACTTAAACATGGGGATAATGAGGGAAGTTCGAAGGTGTTGACTTTGAAAGCATGGCATGATAATGTGCAGGTTTTGTAAAGAAGAGACCCACTGTCCCAGAGGGCATGAATATGTCATACCCATCTAGAATTTGGGCAGTCTGACATGTGTTAACTTTCCTCACCAGTGATCAAAGTTAATTAGCAAACCAGTAGATTAATTCATGATGAAAAATAGAATTGTGCCTTGTGACCCTTTCACTTGTCCTGTTGCCCTCTATAGGAAATAAAAGTATAATTAGATGGTGGTAGGTTGGTAAATTTCATTAGGCAAGAAGAAAAATTGTACGATTCAGATATTTGATTGTATTGCACATCAAAGCCTGGTATCATTAGCGTATTTTCTATGTCAGATGTAGCAATTTTGGAACTATGAGATGTTGCACTGTTAATTAAAAAAAAATATATATATTTATTAATAAAGGACTTTTTAAAAAGTATACATAAATTATTGTAAACTAGCTTAAAATTTAGCTATTTGAAAAGGATTGAGGTGGTACAAATTGTAAGTAGTTTTAAGGTTTTCAGAAATACTTGCATAGGACAGGAATAATTCAGTTATTTAGATTAACTTACCTATAAGAAAAGATTGAGTCAGTACATACTGTAAATAGTTTTAAAGATTTCTTACTGAGTTTTTAGAAATAATTTTGGAGGACATTTATGCTAGATATAAATATGATTTTAAATTTATTTTAGAGCATCTATATTTGAAATTAAATTTTAGAATAAAAAATATTGCAAAGGCTCCCCCATCCTACTGGGCTTTCATACTGGGAATTTAGCTGAATTTTTTTCTTTTTTTAAATAAGCCTGTAGGAAAAGTATTTCATTTATAGGATTTTCCTTTTTGGTAGCATATCTTTTGAAGGGTGTATCTGTTTTATTGCTCAAGTCTTGGTATCTCATCACTTTTATTTTTTGCTTCACTTTCAGAATTTCTTGTAGGTAATCCTAGCCTTAAGGTAATTAAGCATACAACCAGATAAAGGATTTTTTAAAACTTTGGCATATTGTATTACCTCTGGGATTGATTTGAATATAACTGATAAGGAAGTGGTTCAGTTACAAATTTGGCATTTACTTAATGTTTCTACTTTTCAAAAATTCTGAGAATATGATATTTTTCTCATTTTTTAAAACTGGAAAGTTTAGGCTAAAATTTAGTTTTCATCTAAACTGAGTAGCAGAGTATCTTTTATTAGAATTTTGATTGTTGAAATTTTATCAGGGAAACTTAAGAAAAGTTGTTAACTGAACTTTGTATTA
This sequence comes from Sciurus vulgaris, assembly GCF_902686455.1. Lineage (NCBI taxonomy): Eukaryota > Metazoa > Chordata > Mammalia > Rodentia > Sciuridae > Sciurus > Sciurus vulgaris. The sequence goes on from NC_136463.1 coordinate 130,918,618, forward strand.
CTGTTAACTCAGAATGAAAATATGCTAAATCATTTTTTCCATATCCTTATTATGAAGTGGAAAAAATATCATAGTAAAATAGCAATGGTAGAAATCATCATTTATATCCAGATACTTAGAATTTATTACTTGTAGAGGAATAGTAGTCTGATTAATCTGTATGTAAACCAAGGCTTAATCTTCCATTTTAGGACTAAAGGAAGGAACTCTATGGTATTAGTAATAACAAGGCTAAATCAAATATTTTGCTTACAGATTATACAAATAACAACCCTGGGAAATATAGAAGGCTTGATATGTTCACCATGTATATTGTGGGAGAATACTGCCACCTTGTGTATACATGATGCTATTTTATAAGTCTAAATTTCGTTTGGTTACACTGACTGAAACTGCATTTGCACCATGTGTACTGTGAATAGATATGTAAATGTGTAAAACATTTATTTTTTTATGAAGTAAAATCAAACCTTAAATTTTTTTTTTTTTTCAGTAGGGTGAACCTTGAATTCTGAAGCTATTAAATTTGATGTGGTTAGCTCTAAGGATTGGAATGCCTGAGCGATCTTGGTGGTTAGTTGACCTCTGGGGTTAGTTGAGATTTGCATCATTCTTTTTGAGTCTTAAAGAAAATGGGGGGATTATTTTATCATTCTTCATTTGAGTGCTTCAGTGCTTGCTTGCAGTGCTCTGGGATTATTATTCTGAATGACAATTCATTTTACTATAGCGAGGTATAGAGCATCCAACTTAGTAATACAACTATATTCCTTTATTTTTGAATGTTTTCCTTCAGGTCAAGTGCAGAAGAGTAACTGCAATAATAACATATAATAGTACTTTGAAAATATTGATGTAGTAAAAAGAGGGTTCCTTGACATTATTTTATTTACCTGAGCACATGACTTAGTGAGCTTCAAATATTAGCTCTCATGAGACTGGGAGTCAGACTTGAGATATTCACAGCTATCTTAACCCTGCGATTCTTCCTGGGTAGTTCATTTATCTGAAACCTGGGTGGTTTCTAAGGGTCTTTTTAGCTTTTGAATTCTGTGAAATGTAAAACTTACCCTAATTTTTTAAATGTTGTAATGCCTTTTGGTGTACTCACTATACTCTTGCCACATAGGAAGTTATTTTAAAATTTAGTGTAATCACGTATTTGTGTTTAACTAACCTAGTATGGATTAGTAATTTGAAGGGAATACATCAACATAAAGATTTAAAATAAGAAGCATAGGAAATTTACCCACTTTTATCTAATACATGGGGTTCTTGAAGATACTGGAAAATTAGTTTTAGGGTAAATTGTATTTTAATTATATACTGTTTATGCAACATAACACTGTGTTGGCACAAATATGTTCCAAATGCTTACTTCTGGAAAAGATTCCTAAAGTTGATATAGATAGAGTAAGCTCTTTATCATGAATGTGTTAACTTTCTATTACTGTAACAAATTTCTAAGATATGTCTCTTAATGAGAGAAAAAGTTTATTTTGGCTTATAATTTTGGAGGTTTCAGTCCATGACCATTTGGGCCTGTGGTAAGATAGCATATCCTGGTGGGAAGTGGGGTAGAGCAAACTTTTTACTTCATGTCTAAGATACGGAAAAAAAAGAGAGGAAGAAAGGAAGAGATAGATCAGGGTCCCACAGTCCCCTTCAAGAGCATGCCTCCAGTGATCTAACAGCTCCTGCTAAGTGCCATCCCTAAAGGCCCTACCACCTCCCAATGGCACCGTGCTTAAGGACCTAGTCTGTAACACATGGGCCTTGGGGTAGACATTCCATCTAAACTATAACCATGAGTAAGAATTTTCTGATTGGGAGGAAAGAGAAGAAGGTACATTAGTCCACATTTGAAAACTGGGAAATTTTTTAGGGTATTACCCAATTTGAAATTTAAAACCAAAGCCTCTTCAGTATGTTGGTATCTTTGTTTTGGAGGATATAGCAACATATCTTCCCTGCTCACCTTGATTCATTTCCTCATGAAGTGCTAAGGGTAAACCCATGTGACTGTGTTTAACTTTTTACTTTGGGGTCATCTGGGAATAAGATTTTTTTTAATTCTAGGGATAATCTTAAGGAAAATGATCCTCATTGCTAAACTGTGTAAATATGCCGAGTTCAGCATCTGTACTGAAATGATTTCCTAGTACCTGGTGGTTGTAATAACAAAGCAAAATTACTGCTTTGATAGTTTTGTATTTATTTTGTGTAATGTCAGACTATTTTGTTGAACACCAAATTCATGATATTTTGTGGAATACAGAATTCATGATAAATGTTTAAATTCACTAATTAATAAAATTCACTCATATACAAATCTATGTACCTATTAGAAAATATTAAAAATTAATTTATTGAAATGCACATTGTCCTAATATACATTATTATGGAAATATAATTAAAATATTTGGTAAGTTGTACTTCATGAACATGAAGGAAATTTAATCATGGAAAAAACAAAGTGAAAGATAACTTGTTTTTAGAAAGTATAATCTTAAGAATGAATGTGTCAGTAATGACGTTAATCATGAGGTTTTTCTGTAGGGAATTCCCCTAAGCTTTTTTCCAAAACTTCATTTTACAGTGAAGTGGGAATGTTGTGGGATTAGAAGAAAATATTGGGCATTAGTTCATAATTCCCTCACTGTGAATCTGGTCTCTGTATTGATATTCTTGAGGTATTTTGAATAATTTGTATAGAAACTTTTTTTATCGATAACTAATTTTAAAGAGAACATTCTAGTTTCTCTCGGTTTTATCTATAGAGAGATTTTATGCATGTAGGAATTTTAGTAATGTATTGAATAACCTGTATCTGGTTCAGTTGTATTATGTTCATGTTCCACTTGTTTGCAACTTTGAACTAGAGCAAGAATTATGATTGTAATAAAAAAATTGCTTGTCATTTGTTATTTTCCTCTCCCCTGAGAATTATGGAAAATTAGGAGAACATTTCTAATGAGCACATCTTTATTTCAAATTATTATTTTTTTAAAAGACAGGATATCTAGCTGGGAATAAGTCTGACTGTGCCACTGTATTTGATTGTTTTGAGGTTTTATTGAAGTAAATTGCTTTCTGGATAAAGAACAGTTTTCTTCAAATTATTTTCATCATGAAAACACTTAAATTTGTAGTAAATTTAAAGTAAGAAGATTTGCCAACAATATATTTTGATAAGATAACACTAGGGCATCATGGTAAAATGTAACAAAAACTGGCATCATATTTCAGTGTGTTGCCTACTGTGTTCTACACAGTCTTAGATCTGTCTGTTCTTTGTGCTGTGTAAAATTGAGTGATTGCATTATTGATTTTAATGAAAATGATTTTTAAAACTGAAATATTGGTATATTAGAAATTAAAAACAGCATGTTTTGGAATACTGAACACTGAAATAGTCATTAATTGTTAGGATATATAGGTCAAAGTAGAGAGTGCTAGTTACTTAGAAGTTGATGGATTTAGAAAGTTTATGAGTTCAGTATTGAGATTTTTAATTTGTTATTAAAAGTATCTATTACTAATGAACAACTCATAAATTGGTCTTTTTCATGATAGCACAAGATTAATTGTGATTTTTTTTTCTAATATAAGTGAAGCTTTTGTTTCCTGTTCAAGCGAATTCTTAGTTTTAATTGCTGAATATTTTTTGAGACATTGTGTAATTTAATAACATATACAAAATGAAACATTCTGAGTGCATCTTTAACCTTTTGTATCTTTTTCTTTCTTCTTTTGATTGCATTGAATTCATTGAGTGTAGCCCTCTAGAAAGCCTGTGCTGCTCATTAGAATGAATCTATAGTTAGAAATATTAATATGTAGACATTTTAATATGTGATCATTTTAAACTAATACAATACTGGTGGAATAAAGTCTTTTAAATGATTGTGAAAGTTAATGGTCAGTAATATGCTGTTCAGTTTTGAAATGTTCAGCATAGGTCTTAATAGATTTTCTTCTTTGTATTAGGCAAGAAGTTATGAAATGGAATGGATGGGGATATAATGATTCCAAGTTCTTCTTCAATAAGAAGGGTGAAGCTGAGTTGACTGGGAAAAGGTAATCCTGGTTTGTTTATTCCCTTTATTCCTCCTTCTTTCTACAAAAATTTTAAGCACACATAAAAATAGAAAAGATAGTATAATGATCCTGCCTCCCTTTAAAAATTATGACCATTTTGCCATAATTCCTTTTTTCCTGTAATGTTTTTAATTCTGATATTATGACATGTCTAAATACTTATATATGTATCCTTTAAAAAATAAGGACCTAATATTATAGGTTACACTTCCAAAATAACATTTTATAATATTTAATTATTCAGTTCATATTCACATTTCCCTAAATTATCTCCCAAATCCCTTTATAAGTAGTTTATCTGTCTCAGAATCCAAACAAGGTCTATCACTACCCCACCACCCAATGCTCATGCCATTGATTTATTGAAAGTAACTTCATATTCAGTAATTCAGATCTCTGAGGGTTATTATGAAAGGTAGCAAATTTAGGTCTGTGCAAATATAAATGGTATTTTAAAAATGAGTTTCTGAGATATATTGGGGAGAAGTGATGAAGAAAGGTCATTTTTTGTGACAGCTTTTACATTTCTGAATTATTTTGGTAACATGTTGATAGAATTATTAAGGATATTTATCTAGTCATATCTCAGAATTTTGAAGTATATTTGTATTATTAACTTTGTTTTAGAGGTAGACAGAATTATGAAATGAGTTTTTAGTTGGTTTTAAACAACACTGCCCCTACCAAAACTGTTCTGGTTTGTTGTTGAATTTTTTTGTAACTTTTGAAAGTACAGTGAGTATAAATATGTACTACGTGAATGCTGACTCTAAAAAAAAAATTAAAAATTGGAACTAAGTGAAAAAAAATTGGGATCAGATGTACTATTAAATTGTCAGTAAGGAAATACATTTTATATTTTTGAAGAAGTTATTTCTTTCCCTTTCTTTGGCAAATGGGTCCATTTTTTGACTTCTGCATATTTTGTACCTGAAGTAAAACATCAGGAGTAGTAAGTAGAAACTAATTCTCATGAAGGTATGAAGAAGTACATTTGTATTTGCTTTTTAATAGGAAAAATACACATCTGTGTTCTCATTCATATTCTTAAATACAACTGGGCAGCATGCAGATTGAGAGGCTTAGTTGAGAAATTATGTAATTCAAGTAGAAGGAAGGGATTTCTTGTTAATGTAAATTAACCAGTATTCTAAATCTTGAGTCTTTTATGTTTTAAATAGAATAATGTCTAATACAGTAGAAACCTACCTAGGTAGAGTTTGACTTTTCAAAGTCTTTTGGAGAAAAAAATAAATTTTCTAAACTTAGAAAATCAACTTTATCTTCTTTTAGACACCTCCTCATTTTTCTCTCTGTTTGGACCTTGAAGATACCTATTGTATGGGAGAGGACATGTAATCACTTGTGTTGTAGCACAATGCCATTGAAAGCATAAGACACCTGCAGCCTTCTATAGAGTAATGGAGTGGTTTATGTTAGAAATGTATGTGTGTATGTGAAATGATTAGTCACAGAAAACATCACAGGTAACTACCTTAGTGAATCCCATGAGTTTAGCCTCTGGTTCTTATTATAGGTGTTCTGGCACTTGAGTTGTCATTTTTCCCAGAAGAGATTAGGCTGTGGGGACCTTACACATGCACCACACTCATGAGAGAGATTTTAAAAATTAGAACCTAATGTATTTATTGATGGTTAGATTCTTCTTATACTTGTTTCTGCTCTTCCTTATGTTAAAGTATCTAGAGAACAAACCTTGCAATTCAGTCATTGTTAGAAGAGCATAATTTGAAAGCAAAGGGGATTTCAGTGACTCTGATAAGAGGTTTTTTGTCCAGGCAGTAACAGAACCAGGGAATTTATCTGTTGGTTTTATGCACTGGAAGATTGTCACTACTGCCAGTCTTAACAGAAAGGATTCTTTAAAGACATCACTTCTTTTGCATCATTACTTACTGAGTCAGAGTCCATGGGGGAGAGGAAGAATAAGGGTGCATCTAACTGTAAGAGCTTGGAAGGAGACCAGGAAAGTGAATATCTAGTATATGCATGTCAGTGGAAGGTAGCTTTTGCCTCCCTCCAAGACTTATGAAAAGGGTAATTCTCCAAGCATAGAAATGGAATTTAGACATTCAGATTAAATATATAACACGTAACAGTACTAAAATTAAGTAAATAATATTCAGTTCCTATTTTGGTACTTCAAGGAACATCATTTCCTTTTTACAGACAGGATACTAAACTGAATTGAATTCAGGCATAACTTTCTCTTTAGTCAAGTCTAGTTTCCTGGGGATAATGGGTGAATTGTTAGATTTCTCTGGTATCAGAAAATGTTGCGAACTTCCTTTTTTTTTCTTTCCTTCCTTTTTGTGGTGCTGGGAATTGAAAGGTGGTACACCACCTTTTTGTGGTGCATGCTTAGGCAAGTGTTCTATCACCCAGTTTGTTCTCTTAACTGGAATAGTAACTACTGGAATCTCTTTTTTCTTTTTTTTTTTTTCTCCATTTAAAATACATAGAACAAAAGTAACAATAGGAGGGCATAAACTACCATCTTGAAAAAAATTAATTTGACTTTACCTCATACCACATACACAGGTCATTTCCAGATAGAGTGTAGATCTAAATGTATAAGCTAAAACTGTAAAACTGCTAGGAGAATATATAGAATTCTTTCTGAGAGTTTGAGGTAGGTGAAAAGCAGAGAACAAAGAATATTAACTAACAAAGGGAAAAAAAATAGAATTTTTTTATCAAAAGACCCCAGTAAGAGAGTGAAAAGGTAAATCATAGAGTATGATTAAATGTTTAATACATATATTATTATGGTAATATATGATGTCTTAATATGGTAGCAGTTCTGGTATATCAATAAGCAAATAATAATAACCCAAAAGAAAAATGACCTAAAAACTTGAACTGGCATACAAAACAAAGAATATCCAAAATGGGATACCAATAGAATGAGAGTTTTAAGTATAGAATTTGTGTTTTGTTATTTATTATAATTTCAGTTTCTGTGCTGAAATTTCTATTACTTACTGGGAGCATATTTTCTTTTTGGTTCTTTAGCCAAGTTATTATAACTGCTTTAAAATCTTTGTGTGCTATTTCCAGTATCTTGGGTCATCTTTGGGTCAGTTGTCATTGTTCTTCTTTCTCTTGATGATGAATCACATTTTCTTGTTTGTTCATGTTTAATAATTCTGGAATGAATCTTGGATGTTGTGATTGATATGTCATAGAAACTCAGGATTCTTCTGGACTCTGTTATATTCCTCTGAAGAGACTTATTTTTTTTTCTCCTAAATCAAGCAATTAACTTGGCTGATCTCAAACTCGGAATTCTCTCTCTCTGAAGTGATAAACAGCTGTGTTGTCTTTTCAGTTCAGCTTATCTGGGGTGTTTATAAAACTCTCATACATATTCTATCCATGTATAGTTCAGGGTCAGCCCGATGTTTGGACAGAGCTGAAATACAGGTCCCTCTCTGACTTCCGTGATTTCCTTGTATGCTTTCCAGATGCTGTGTTCACTACAAACACTCTCTTCTGTTTTTTTAGGCTGTTTTTTTGGCATTCTTCTTACCTCTTGTGGTACCAGCTGTAGCTTTCCCCAGAGTCAAAACTGTTTAAAAAACAAAACTGGATATTTACATAGTGCTTTTTCCTTCTTCCAAATGTAGCATATCTTGGTCCCCTGTTTTTGACTACTTTTGTTCCATCTATATTGCTTTCAGATAGCTAGGTTTTATTTTGTTTTTGTTGAGAGAGTTGATGGTTATATGTAGCAGTGTTAGTTTGATGGAGCTGTTTGACTATTACTAGAGGCAAAATCTAAACTTCAAATTTAAATGAAGATACCTTACTCTAAAATTTTATCTTCTTTGTATTTCAGGTACCCTCTTAGTGGCTTGACTTTACCAGCTCTTAAGGAATGGATCCAAAATACCCTTGGAGTAAATCTGGAACATAAAACTACCTCTAAAGTAAGCAAATAAGAATCATTACTAACATGCTTAACTGTTTTTTTATCCCAAATTAATTAGATTTACCTTTGTAATTTGTTATGTTTGCTTTAATACAGTTATTTCATGTTTATTATGAAGTCCATTAATTATATTGGTCTTGTCAGGTTTTGTAGAAGGATTTTTTTTTTCTTACAGTTCTAGATTCTAATTTCAGAATTTAAGAGTTATTTAGCAAAATTTTTTTCCTCTTTGAGTTTTGATTATTTTAATTTAAGAAGTGGGAGTCATGACTGTCATACCTCTCACAGAGTAGAGGTGAAGTGTAAATTAATTAATGCTGGGAGCATTTTGTTAGAGAAATGAAAGTTGCTGTTATTTTTATTTTTAATTTTAAAAAATTTATTTCTTTTTTTGGTATAGGGATTGAACCCAGGCACCTCACCACTGAGCCACATCCCCAGCCTTTTTTGTGTTTTCATTTTGAGACAGGGTCTCTCTAAGTTGCTTGGGGTCTTGCTAAGTTCTGAGGCTGTGCTGGCTTTGAATTTGTGATCCTCCTGCCTCTGCCTTCTGAGCTGGGATTACAGGCATGTGCTTCCATGCCCAGCTAAGTTGCTATTGTTTTTAGATAACAAAACAATAGGTAGTAATCTATGATAAATGTAGAATAAAATAAAAATGTAATGTTACATTTAATAGTAAACAGAATATTTGAAAAATTACAAAAACTAAAAATTTAATTAAGATCTGAAAGAGAATTTTAGTTTGTTCATATAGTTTTACTTTTCTGAAAGATTAAAAAACTTTAAACTGGCTGGGCATATAATCTTAGCTACTTGGAAAGCTGAGGCAGGAGGATGGCAAGTTTGAGGCTAGCCTGGGCAATCTGTTGAGACCCTGTTTTAAAAAAAATGCTAGCATGTGCTTCAGTGATTAAGTGCTGCCATTGCATGCAGCAGCTCCAGGGTTCAATCCACAGTACCACAAAGAAAAAAAAAAACAAAACCAAAAACTGTATACACAGGAAACCAGTGAGATATTTAGCATTTCTTTATATTGTTATTGTTATTTGTTATTTTGCTACACCAGAAGTATTCTGCATGTCTCTCCCAACTGGATATGAATTCCCTAAATATAGGCTCTGTGTCATTCATGATATTCTCCACTGTAACCAACAAGTTGTTAATTATTGGTAGTCAGTGGGTACTTGTTAGATTTATTTATTAATCCAATTGTTTTATTCTAGCAATTTAATGAGACTGCTGAACAAGCCATACAACATGGCACATGCTAATCCCAGCTACTCAGAGGCTGAGGCAGGAGGCCATCCTTAGAAACTTAGTAAGACCCTATCTCAAAAATAAAGTAAAAAGGGCTGGGAATGTAGCTCAGTGGTAGAACTACATTCTGGGTTCAATCTGCAGTACCACCAGAAAAAAAAAAAAAAAGAAAAGAAAAGAAAAAGTGAGACTGAACAGCTAATCCCTACCCCTTCCAAACCAAATTCTTTTTTCTTAAGTCTCTTTTTTCATCTCTTAAATTCTTTTTCTGTCTCAACTATTTGTGATTGCTTGTCTTTGACATTGATACAGTGGATGTAGTATATTCAGAAATGTCACCACCAGTTTGGATACATATCCATTGAGCCCTTTCAATTTTTAATAACATTGTTATTGTTATTTTAGGGTGTTCTTTTGATCATTTCCTTCTACTTCCCGGTAAATTCCATGAAGTCTTTTTTTTTTTTTTTTTCTATTTAACTCACTACTGTATCCCTAAGCCTAGGTTGGTACCTAGCTTATAGCAGACTTGCAGTCAATATATTAGATGAATGAATTCATAAGAAACCAAGAATATAGAAATACATCGTTTTTTTTTACATATTCTTTTGCTTTCTTTTTCCTGAATACTGTATCATAGTTTTTTTTTTTTTTTTTTTTTTTTTTAAGATTTGCACATTTGATATGCTAGATATGCTATTAGGTTCTTTTCACAAAAATTAGCACGTTTAACCTGCTTTCCTCATAGCATTCCTACACATTTGGTGGTGGTTTCAGTTTTTTTTTTTTTTTTTTTTGGTCACTGTGACCAAAAGACCTGTTAAGAACAATTAGAGGAGGAAAAGTTTTTTGGGCTCATGGTTTCAGAGGTATCAGTTCATAGAAGGCTGACTCTTTAGTTCCAGGCCTGAGGTGAAGCAGAACTTCATAGTGGAAGAGTATGGTGGAGGAAAGCAGTTCAGGACATGGAGTCAGAAAGCAAAGAGAACACTGCTCACCAGGACAAAATATAAACCCCATACCTCCAGTGACCTGTCTTCTTCAGTCACGCTCTGCTTACAGTTAACTGCTCAGTTAATTCATATCGGTAGATTAATACTCTGTTTAGATTAAGGCTCTCGTGACCCAATCATTTCACCATGAAACCTTCTTGCATTTTCTCACACATGAACTTTTGGGAGACATCTCATATCTAAACCTTAACAGTGGTGGTAATCTCATTTAATAATAGATGAAGAAGCAAAGTCTCATAGAAGTTGAGTAACATACCCAGTGTTACATAGTTTTGACCTTAAAGTTCCACATTAGGTTCAAGATACTTTTTAGTTAAAATTGGGTATCCAGTTTATAATTATGTCATGAGGTTTTTTTTAGCCCATAATTTTTTTTTTTAATTACTGCCAGACCTTTTATTGGTCTTTATAAAATGGTCATTGAAGACTGGGAGATAATAAAGATCATCTGCAGGGGAAAATATAGATAATGCAAAACACAAATAGTTCTCTCCCACTCTTTTGCCATTTTCCTTAAACTAAAATTGAAGCTTGGTGACTTCTTTCTTCCCTGTTCTTGATTGCAAATAATGAAAAATGGGTTATAGAAGCAAAGAGGAAATGTGGGACCTCTATAACTCATGTTATAAGATATGATTAACCAGACTCTTTGTTATTTGCCACTGTCATGAAGTTGGTTTCTGTTTTTACTACTTGGTATTTGCCAGTGCTTCTAGCTTTGAATGCAAAAAAGAAATCCTCATTTTAAATAGTCATTCTCCTTAACAGAGGTATTCAGAATTTATTTTGGAAATAAGTCCAAGAAACCAATTTTATTTTCTAGGCATCCTTAAATCCTAGTGACACACCTCCTTCAATTGTAAATGAAGATTTTCTTCGTGAACTTAAAGAAACTAATATTTCATATTCACAAGAAGCAGATGATCGAGTATTTAGAGCTCATGGTAAGCTACTTTAAATTGGTACCATTGACTTTTAATTAAAAATTTCCTAGGTGTTTTAAAAGATATTTTTACATTTTTTCTTTTTTAAATCAAAACAGGTCATTGTCTTCATGAGATATTTTTGCTCAGGGAAGGAATGTTTCAGCGAATTCCTGATATAGTTTTATGGCCAAGTAAGTTTTTTTTTTCTCTTTGTATCATTAACTTAGTATCGTTAAATATTAAGTAAATTTAGTACTAGAAATATATACTTTTTAACATATGAGTTAAAAAAAAATAAGTAATTGTATTTTTAAGAAATTACTAAAGGCCATGAAACACTTTCTTGATCAGATTGTTATGAACTTTTGGTTTTAAGGATTGTTATTGATTATTAAGTCTTTAAGTTAAATGTATATAATTATATTTTATGATCAATAGAAAATATATATTTCGTCCACTTGAAAGCTTAGAGAAATTAGTACAATTTATTCAGTTACGTAGAAATCGTTAATGAACATAATTACTGTAAAACTAATAATCGTAATTTGATAACATTAGCTTGTGGGCTAAGAAATAAGATTGTGTGGTAAAACAATTGTTTCAAATATTTATGTTTATATTTACTATCTTTGAAATGAATAAGTTTTGAGAAATTAACATTTTGGATTTGGCTTGGGAAAGAAGATGGATGAACTTTCTGTTATTTTGCTCTCAGTAAGGAATTAGGTACTATATTTATGTGTATAGTTTTTTTCTTTTTTAAACCATCTCTTTTAGCAGATGATTTAAAGCAGGGCAGGTGTTTTGTTCCTTGCTATCCAGGATTTCATTGTTAAAAAAGTTACATTGATCTCTAACCACTTTTCTCTTTAGATTTTCCACTTCAGAGTTTATAGTGTATTTTATTTTCAAAACATTGATTCATTCATGGACTCTAAGGTCTTAGATAAGTTACTTCTTACTTTACAAGGACTTTTCGAAGGAAAAATTATATTTTAAGATGGGGAGAAATAGGAGGTAAGGTAGGAAAATCCAAGATCATATGTAACAGAGATTAAATTTGTTTCCTGATTCTTGGGATGTTTATTTTCCCATACATTTGGAATAGTTATAGTTTTTTGTCTCCATTTAGTACAGAAATTTAGTTGTTTCCAAGAAAAAGGAAAAGTTACTGTCAAGTAGAAGAAATATTTTTGTTTTGCCTGCAGATTTTTTAGTAACTTTAGGCTACTTCTCTGTACTTCTTTACCAAGATTTGTGGAAGGTTCATTCCTTTTTTTTAATGGAAAAATGGTTTTCATTCACCACAGAAAACTTAGTAGACCCTATTCTCTTGATATATCTTGAGAAGAAATTTCAAGTGTGTCTTCTAGGTATTTTCATCATGTTTGAATATTGAAGTACTGAGAGAATTCCATAGTGGGAGTATGTCTTTCTTTAAGAAGTTCAAATATTTTTAGAAAGCCAAATGTAGGAAACAAAATGAATTGTCATACACAAATTTCTTTTCTTTGTAAAATCCATTTGGTTAGTTCCTACACATCTTTGCCCTTCCATTTTATTTCCCTACCCCAATTTGTAGTTCAGTCCTTTATTATTGTGTAACTGCATTTTTGCAGTGATAATTTTAAAGGTTTTCATACCTCAAGTTTTACTCTTTAGGCCTTCCATACACTCTCCAGAGGCTAATTTTTGATAAAGAATTTCTTGCATTTTATTTCATATTTTATGAATCTCTATGAATCACATATTCCTGGATGAATCAAGTTTTTTTATTCTATTGAATCTTCTGGTATGAGGGCTTCTTAGTAATAGTTTTGTTTCCTAGCATATTATTAGTTCACTGTGGCCTTCATTTAATTTGATATAAATTCTTATTGTTGGTGCTTCATCTTTGCCTTTGCATGAGGTCAACTTTTGAGAAAGTGCAATTTGAGGTATTGCCATGGAGTGGGAGTGACTGTCTCATCTTGCAGTTTGGAGACCATCCCCAATCTTTAAGTGTGTTTAATCTGAAACTGAATTCTACATATTGCTTTAATGGAATGACTAGGGCTTGTTTAAGAGTAAATACTTGTGATATATGTAACTTGCCTGCTTTGGGGGTCATCTTTAAAGCAAAATTTTCACCATTGTGACCTTTCTAAAGTGTGCATATCTTGAGCTTTAGTTTGGACAGATGGTTAGTCACTCATATAATGCATGGTTTTGGTAGTAAATATGCTCATAAAACTTAAAATTTCCTTTAGCAGTAACATTTTAAAAATTACTTCACTCACTTAATAATACTGGAACTTTTAGACCAGTGAAAATACAGACTCTGCTAATGTCCTAGTGCCACTCATATTTAGTCTTAGCACCTCTTATTTGGCATTTAAAATCTTCCACAATTGGTTTTTCTTACTTAGATAACTTCAACACTGATAAAGAACCTTTAGTTAGGTCCTGGTCCATTTTGTGTAAGATTTTAATGTTTTTCTAAAAAGAAGAATAAAGAATTATCAATGAAGTGTTAAAATTAGTGGGTGAAAGTATGATGAGAAACACACTACATAGTCTAAAGATATTTACTAGTTTCAACAGAAAATATAATATCCAGACACTAACCAAATGATTAGAGTTAATATTACTGGAAATGAGACATGTCTGTGTGTGCATCATGCACCTCCAGAAATATTGCAATGTGAAAGGCACAAACTCCACTTCTGTGAAATTCCTGCTGAAACATAAAAATATGTTTTTAATTATGAGGAAACATACAAATCCAAAATCAGTGTGTGATTCTGGATTTTACCCTGGACCAGAAAAAGGAACTTTAGTGGAACAATTGACGAAAGTTAAGGTCTGTTGATGAGTTCATTGTTTTGTATCAATATTAATTGCTTCATTTTGTTAAGTGGACTGTTGTAATTTAAGATGTTATTGTTTGGGAATGTAAGATGAAGGGAATTCTTTATAGTATTTAGTGGCTTTTTTGTAAATCTGAATTACTTAAAAATGAAAAGTTGAAAAGAACCTGTTATCTTTTAATACAGCTATTTAGCACATTAATGAATAAGTAAAGAAAAAGTTTGGATGCTAAAGAACTTTATAGACTCTTTTTATTTTTCAGGATTACCCAGATATTCTTAGCCCTGTAATTAATTTGTTTTCCTTTTTTTCCCCAACAGCATGTCATGATGATGTAGTTAAGATTGTGAATCTAGCGTGCAAATATAACCTTTGTATCATACCAATTGGTGGTAGGTATTGTACTTTCATATTTAAAATATGTAAATTTGTTTTGTTTAAAATATTTGTATTTTAAGTGTTTGTTGTGTGCTGAAACATACATTCCTATAATTTTGATGTGATTATTTTAAAAAAAATTGGTTGATGTTGCTCAATTCTCTGAAGAGGTTTACCTAAACTGAGACTTGGTGTACATTTAGTTCATGTTTTTTTTTCCCCCTCTTTGTGAATCATAGTTGAGACTGTGATGTAATGCCTAATTAAGAAAATGTTCCTGCTTAGCACTTACTTTCTAATCTGTATGTTTATGGACATGATTTTAATTTTCAAAGGCAAAATACAGATATACCCAATCTAAACCTTTGAGAAGCAGTCATCATAGAGCATTATTGTGGATTACAAGATCACAAGTATGTGATCAAATGGTTTATATCTTCTCATGCAGGAAACTATCATTGTTTTGCATTTTAAAATGCTTTTGATCTTTTATTGACTTCATTGTCCTAATAACTTATCTAAATCAAAGGTAATAAACCTTAGTGAATAAATTGGCATTGATGGAATGGAAATGGGACATCAACAATTCCAGGAGCTCCAGATTTCCTTTTCAGCTCACACTATCTATCAAATTCATACAATTAAGGGACTGTAGTGCCACTTCTTATGAAATATTTTTCTGACTTAAAATGACTGTGACAAGCAAATAGTTGTTACTGATTACAGGAATCATGTTTGTAACTGATAATGATTTCTCTCCTCTTATGAAATTAAGCTGATCCTTACAGATCAGCATCCATATGCTTCCTATGGGAGGTGACTCCCACACATTTTCTTCCATCAAAATATATGAAAGTACCAATTGAAATTTATTCTGATATAGGCTGATACAGATCTAGTTAAGAACTGAAAGTACTGTATTATTCTTGATTGGTATCAAGAAAACACTTTTCCTTTGACAATAAATATTAAAACAGCAGTATATTATTTAAATACTTCTATGTATTATTTATTCTATATTAAAGTCGCTTTTTCACCAGTGAATATACTAGCTTGTTTTTAAATATCATATAATCTGGACATTTTAACTTGTTTTTAATTTATTAAAGCCTTTTTTTATGAGAATATAATTTTAAATGATAAATGAATCTCATAATTAAAATAGAAAGTAGTTAATGGTAACTAGCTATATAGAATGTTTCTTTTCTTCACAGTAATCATTTGCTTAGAATTCTTCTGATTATGTATTTGGAGTTCTACAAGTTGCTAGGGGCTTCATGTGAGTTTGTCATGTTCAGGGAAGGAAGCCATATCCCATTGCTTTCAATTCCATAATATTGCTTCATTTTGGCCATAAGTAAAATAAAGTTTTCTTCTAGTGTGTTGTTAACATTTGCGAATTGTATTTTGCAGGGTAGAAATAGGTGTCATTTTGTTAATGGTTCTATCTATATACTCTCTATTAGGAATTTGCCCTAGAAATGTAGCTAAAAGTAAAATATTTAAACATGAAGTTGTTTTTATTTTGGCAGGAGGAACAAGTGTTTCATATGGCCTGATGTGTCCTGCAGATGAGACAAGAACGATAATTTCTTTGGACACTTCACAAATGGTATATGATAATTTAAGAAGTATTTGCAGATAGAGTTATATTTAAAACATTGTCCTTATGGCTCTGTCTCAATTATTCAGAAAAAGATCTGTTTTACATTTTGTTTTGAATGTTTTTCATCATTATATTTTTGCCTTGTCTTCAGATATTCAGAATCTAAGTTCTTTTACTCTGAGGTGCATATCTTGATGCCATTTTACCAAATAAGAATGTGAAATTGATAATTTGAGAAACATGAATTAGAAGGTTGACATAATAGATGATTTGATTTAATTTTCTGTCTGTCTAATATAATATCTATCTAGGATCTCTCTACTATGAGCTACATCCACAGTTCTTTTTTATTTTTTATTTTGAAATGGTCTCACTAAGTTGCCCAGGCTGACCTGAAACTTGGGATCCTCCTACCTCAGTATTCTAAGTAACTGGGATTATAGGCCTGCACTGCCATGCCTGACTCTGTTTTTGAAAAACAGGACAGATAATATTAATCAGTTAAGGTTAATTTGAATAATCAAAACTTGCTTGTCTCCCACATTTATATAATGCTGTTGCATTTTTGCTTGGGGATGAATGGAATAACTAATTTTAATGATAGGTTTTAGTTTAAAGTTTGGATTTATTGTGGTCCAGGAATTGGGTGTTGTGCTGTGTGTTAAGGCTTTAATTTGGGTTTGAACTTTATATAGTCAATGGACACAATATCTTTATTTTATTTATTTATTTATTTATTTATTTATTTTTCTTTTATTTTAATTAAAAATCATAAATTTACATAGGGCAATGTTGTTTGATTCATTCTGTTATTTTTTTCCCTTCCCCCCACCCCTCCCACCCCTCTTTTCCCTCTATACAGTCCTTCCTTCCTCCATTCTTACCAACCTCCTTATCCCTAACCCTAAACCTAACCCTAACCCTAACGCCAACCCCTCCTACCCCCCCTTATATGTCCTCATCCGCTTATCAGCGAGATCATTCGTCCTTTAGTTTTTTGAGATTGGCTTATCTCACTTAGCATGTTATCCTCCAATTTCATCCATTTGCCTGCAAACGCCATAATTTTATCATTCTTCATGGCAGAGTAATATTCCATTGTATATATATGCCACAGTTTCTTTATCCATTCATCAACTGAAGGGCATCTAGGTTGGTTCCACAATCTGGCTATAGTGAATTGAGCAGCTGTGAACAATTGAGCTACAACCCAAGCCCTATATAGTCAATGGTATTCCTGATTATTTCTCTATTATAATAAAAACAACTTTAAGAAGAACACCTTTTTAATTCGAATTTTTTTCACACACCAGTATAAAAAGAATGGTATACCTATTGTCTAGATTAGTTATTAGCATTTTGACATACTTGTTTTATCTTTCATTTATTCTTTAGTATTTTAAAACAAATCCTTTAAAAATGCTCCTTTACATCTAAATATTTTTGCCTGTCTCTTTAAAAGAAATATTTTCTCAGGCTGGGGAGATAGTGCAGTCGGTAGAGTGCTTGCCTTGTAAGCACAAGGCCCTGGGTTCAATCCCCAGCACCCCCCAAAAAAAAAAATATATTTTCTCACATTACTACTACATTATTATCACTCCTGGCAAAGTCAAAAGTAATTTTTTATACTCTTTAATATCCAGTCTTTCTTTATACAAAATGCCTTTATTTTGTAGTTTACTTGTTCAAATGGGAATTTAGAAAAGGCTTATTTTAGCTTTTGGTTGTTTCTCTTAAATCTTATTTTATCTGAAAGCTTCCTCTTCATCCCCCTTTTACAAATGTTTCTGATTTTCCAAGAAACTATGTTATTTATAGCATAGAATGACTTGCTTTGAATTTGTCTGTTGCTTCTTCTTGATGTCATTTAACTCTTTTAGGCCCTTTTATAGTCTAGTTAGATTCTGATTATGTATAATGTATAATCAGAATAATTTTTTTTAAATAACATTAATACTGCATAGATGGTGGTATGCTTTTAAATTTTATTTTATTTTAAATTGACATAAGTGTTCATGTTTGCAGGGTTATTGAAACAAAAGTGTGATGTTTTGATACTTTATGTAATGATAAAATCAGAGCAATTAGCATATCCATGACTTTGTAATTATGGGCTATTTAAAAATCATGTAACATTAGGAGAGATGATGATAATATAATAGCTGATTATCTCACATTAGTGATGCTAAAATTGATCACAAGATTTACATGGTAGCTGCCTGATTATTGTACTGTGAAGTTCCTCATCAACTTTTTTCCTTATTCCAGAATTTAAAAAAACTATAATTACTTAAAAGATAGTTTTAGAACAGCCTATTTTTTTTGGAATGTTTTTGAATTTTTGGCTCTTTATTATCCTGTGCAAATTTACCTCTATGTTTGTTACCAAATATGTGAAATAGTATTACTATAGAAGGTTATTGTGAAGATTAAAGGAGCTAGTACAAGTAAAAATCTTGATGCTGAGTAGATGTTTAAAATTTTGAAGCAGGATTTTAAATACCATGTTTCCAACTAGTTTTGTATAGTCACTGAACTGTTAACCTGGGATTGTTTTAAATATGAGGTTGGACGGGTACTTATAACTGTGATTTGCATTAAAGTCAGTAAGTCTCATCTCTGTGATTTTGCTCATTGTATTTCTGATATAATACATAGAAAATAAGGGAATTAGAGTTATATTTAAATAGATATAACAATACTAAGGCCTGTTGGCCATGAAGTTTTTGTTTGAGCTTGGGTAGTATATACTAGATCCTGTACATATTCTTGAGGCTTTTATGTGAGTATCCATAAAGGTGTGGTTTTCTTCTCTGCCTCCTTTAATTTCTTTTTTCTACCAAAAAGATGTTTGGGCCCTTAGTGGGTACAAATAAATATTTAGCACACGAGTATAATTGCCTCAAGGGTCAGTCTGTTGAGGAGGAAGTGTACATAAATTATACATGTGGTGCCCTTAGATTAATAAATTATTTGTCTTTTTATTCAATAATTTAATACTTTTTTTTTTGTTTAGCTGCTACAGAACCAAACTCCCCATTATACCATAGTTATCTTGAAATTACTGTTATAGTCAGAGTATAATTAATGAGTTTTATATAACAAACGAAAAAATACATTCACATTGTATTTAGTATTTATTGTACCCTTTGAATTAAGCAGTACAGTTATTTGTATATGTTCCAATTTGGAATTTAGGCAGACACTGCTCCTTTTGTATTGTCTCTTGTATTATTCTTATCATTAACTAGACTTATTTATATTAGTTATTATTATGCAGTTGAACATAACCAAAATACAAAGTAAGCTTCCTTGGGATCCAGCAGATGCTATATGTTATCTGATTGCTCAGCCAAATAGAAGGGGAAAGAAGTATATATATAAGAAGACACATATATACATAGAAATTAGGCCAAATAAGAATGTTAAAAACACATTTTTATTGTCAGTCATACATTTCTGCAGAAAATATTCAGCTTCTTTTGAGCATGAGACAGGGATGTGCTATGTTTTCTACATGGGGTTTCTCATCTTTTTCCAGATTGAAAGAAAGTAGAGACGCTATTTACTAATTCAGATGCTTTGGCAGGGGTTTTCTTTACTATTTTCTGATTCTTAAGTTAGATATTAGATAGGATTGCTATATTGACAAAAGTACAGATAGTATCTGCAAAATGCCAGGCGTCAATATGCTAGTTTTTTTGTGTGTGTGTGTGCAGTATCTTATTTATTCCCTATAGGACCTGTCTACATTATTAGTATATGTTATTAGTATATATATATATATATTAGTATATATATTTAGTATATATATATAAGTATATATATATATTTTGCAAATGAGGAAACACTAAGCCTAGACAGTTATTTGCCTATGCTAAGAGGTAGAGTTTAATTCAAATTAATATCTGCACAAAGAGTCAGTATTTTAAACCAACACCTGTATGCTATACTGCCAGTGTTATTATGTCTGTTATGTTTCATAGTAAGGGATAAGTAAAGCTCATTTCCCACATGTATAGTAGCTGAGGAACCCTACTTGTTTAATTACTATCTTGTCACTTGTTGCTTTGAATTAGGAAGTTCTGTATTACTGATAAAATGTTAGTAGCACATGGAGATGAGACTTCTCTCTTCCTTTGCAACAGAATCGAATTCTGTGGGTTGATGAAAACAATCTGACAGCTCATGTAGAGGCTGGTATAACAGGACAAGATTTGGAAAGACAGGTATGTTATCTCTTTAAAGTTTTCGAAACCTCTGTCCTCTGAATGAAGTGCCTTTTACAATGCTTTTTTTTTTTTTTCTGTTTTTTTATGAATTTGCCAAGTTTCTAATGTGGGTCAAGCATTAAAGCAAATGTTGAGAACATAGTAGCAAAAATGATTATCACCCACTACCCTCAGGTGGCTTATATTATATTAGGACAGAAAGTTAGTAAATAGAAATTTAATGATTCAGAGTGAGAACTGCCATTTGAAGACTAAATTCAGGGTATATTGGTCATCAGATGGGGCCAGGTGTGAAGAACGTGGACAAAGAATATGGCAATTTGAGATCAGATTTCAAAGACAAGTCAGATTAGCAAAAAGGAGATGAGGTGGGAAGAATAATCTAGTCAGAGTAAGAAACATGTATAGCGGCCTTAAAGGTAGTTATTGCTTTTGTTGGGGACTGCAGATAGCTGAGTTTGCCTGCAATGCAGTATGTATGTAGGAGAACATATATCTTTGGTTTTAGTATGTTGGATGGGAGTAGGTATGGGAGTAAGAGGGGTGCAGCCAGAAAAACATGAAGAGGTCAGAAAATAAAGGACCTTATAAAACCACTTTGAGAAATTTGAACCTTATCCTTAATACCTTAGATAGTTCTGACTATTTGGAGGATGGATAGGCCATGTAATAGCTGATTGAGAGACTGCTATAATAATTTAGATGAGAGCTGTTAGTGACCAGATACATAGTAGGAGGAATGGAAAGGAGCAAAATGAACACATTGGAAATATAATTCTCAGATCTTGATGATAAATTGCATCACCTAGGTAGATGTTGGTGTTTGCTCTTCACTGAACTTTTCAATGAATAATTTTATTGTAAACTGCTTGTCTATGAGTAGTGAAACTTATAGAGTCCTTATGGCATGTTGGGGGATTCTGAAGTTGAACATCCTTTTATGTGCATATTTGCCAATCATATATCTTCAGGAGTGAA
Source organism: Sciurus vulgaris (assembly GCF_902686455.1). NCBI lineage: Eukaryota > Metazoa > Chordata > Mammalia > Rodentia > Sciuridae > Sciurus > Sciurus vulgaris. Next base: position 130,939,917 of record NC_136463.1, read on the forward strand.
GTGTCTGTTGAAATTGTTAGCTCAGTTTTTTTTTTTTTTTCTTTTTTTGCGGTGCTGGGGATTGAACCCAGGGCCTTGTGCTTGCAAGGCAAGCAGTCTACCAACTGAACTATATCCCCAGTCCTAGCTCAATTTTTAAAATGAATTGTTTGTTTGTTTTCCTATTACTGTGCTTTGAGAGTCTTTTTTTTTTTGATGCCAGGGATTGAACCCAGGGGTACTTTACCACTGATTCCACTGAGCCACATCCCCAGCCCTTTTTATTTTATTTATTTTTTATTTTGAGTTGGTATCTCACCAGATTGCCTATGGCCTTGCTAAATTGCTGAGGCTGGTCTTGAACTTTCAAACCTTCCACCTCAGCCTCCTGAACCTCTGGGATTACAGGGATGTGCCACAATGCCCAGCAAGAGAGAGACTTCTTTATGTATTCTGGGTATAAGTCCTTTTTCAGATACATGCTTTACAGATATTTTCTGCCAGTCTGTGGCATGTCTTTTTATTCTGTGTATTAATTTTATTCTGTGTATTAATTTTTTATCTTACATATCATGCTTCTGCTGTTACATCTTAACCCAAGGTTGCAGAGATTTTCTCCTATTTACATTGATCAGCTTAGAAGAATTCTGAGTTAGTTTACATATAGTTTGAGGTATTGATATTGATTGAAACTGATTTCTTTTTGAATATGGATATCTAATTGTTCCAGCGCCATTTGTAGAAAAGGTAAAATTTCTTCACTGTAACACCTGCACCATCATTTAAAACGAACAAACAAAACACATTTGTCCACATATATATGTGCATCTGGTTCTGCACTGTTGCATTAGTCTGTGTATATATTTTTATGGCAGAATCACACAGAATTACTGTAGCCTTTTAAATTCATTTTCAAAGTTGTTTGGGTGGTTCTAGGTTTTTTGCATTTTTATATAAATTTTTAAATAACTTTGTCAAAATTGGTTTGGGAAAAAAAAAAGCCTGATGGGATTTTGATTAGAATTATATTGACATCTGAATAATACTGATTCTTGTCACCTGATGTATAAACACAGTATATCTTTAGGTTTTTTACAGTATATCTGTAATTTCCCTCAGCAGTGTTTTATGGTTTCTGTATGAGGGTCTTAAATATTTTCTTAAAATCAGATTTGTCCCTAAGTATTACATAGTATTTGGTTCTATTGTTTGGGTTTCTGATTTTTAAAATTAACATATAGAAATAGAATTGATTTTTCTGTATTATTCTTACATCTGCAACCTTATTAAATTCACTGATTAGGTTAAAATTATTGTATATCCCATTGGATCGTCTACATAAATGATCATGTTGTTTGTGAATGAAGACAATTTTATCTCTTCCTTTCTAATCTGGATATGTTTTTTCTTTTTTTTTTTGGTAGCAGGGATTGAACCAGGGGTGCTTAACCACTACATCCCAAGCCCTTTTAAAATTTTTTATTTAGAGAGGGTGTTGCTAAGTTGCTCAGGGCCTTCCTAAGTAGCTAAGACTGCTTTGAATTTGTAATCCTCCTGCCTCAGCCTCCTGAGCTGCTGGCATTACATGCCTGCATAATCTGGTTGCTTTTTATTTCTGTTTCTGATTATACTGACCAGACCTCTCAAACAAAGAAGTGAGAGTGGATATCCTTGTCTTATTCCTGATTAGGATAGATATGTTCAGACCTTTACCATTAAGTATATGTTAAACATAGGTGTTTTTTGTAGATACCCTTTATCAAGTTGAGGAAGTCTCTTTTTACTTTAGAAAATTATTATTAGGAGTAAATGTTGGATTTGTGAAATGCCTTTTTGTATTTTATGGCAGAAATTATGGTAATTTGAGGTGTTATTTTCTAATAAAGGTTTTCACTGTTACAAATTTTTGCCTAACTACTGCTTTTTTGGCATCCCATTTTTTTCCCATTCATTTCAAAATATTTTCTACTTCCCTTTTTGATTGTTTTTTTCTTTGACCCAAGGGTTACTTATGCCATTTGGTTTCCAGTTATTTAGAGATTTTTTTTAGATATTTGTCTGTTTTTAATTTCTATCCTAATTCCATTGTGTTCAAAAACATCCTTTACACAACTTGGATCCTTTCAAATTTAGTGTCACTTGTTTTATAGCCCATGATATGGTCTGTTTTGTGAATGTTTCATGCGTACTTGCAAAGATTGTGTCATTTGCTGTTTGTTGGCATAATCTATAAATCATGTATTGGGTCGGATTAATTTATAGTGATATTCAGGACTTCTGTATTTCTTCTTATATACTGTCTACAGTTAGATCAATTATTGAGGGCCATTAAAACCTCTACTATAATTGCAGATCTGTCTACTTACAGTTCTATCACTATTTGCTTTGTGTGCTTTAAAACTTGTTATCAGAGGATAGCAATCAATAAACGTTGAAGATTGTTGTGTCTTCTTGATTAATTGATCCTTTTGTCATTATAAAATGACCTCTTTTATACCTGATAACATTCAGTGCTCTGAAATAAACTTTTTTAAAACAAAAAATGTTTTGTTTTAGTTATAGGTGGACACTTTATTTTATTTTTATATGATGCTGAGGATCAAACCCAGGGCCTCACACATGCTAGGCAAGCGCTCTACCACTGAGTCACAACCCCAGCCCCTGAAATCAACTTTAATTTAAAAATATCCACTGTAGTTTTCTTCTGATTATTGTTAGCATGGTATATCTTTTCCCTTTTTCTATTCTTTTACTTTTAACTAGTTTGTTTCCTTATGTTTAAAAATGCCTTTCTTATTAGTGTCATATAATTGGGTCTTTTCTTTTTATCTAACCTGACAGTTGCTACCTTTTCATTGAAGCATCATTGCAACTTACTGACATTTTTAGTTCAAGTTTGTTATCTTGCTACATATTGAGTATCCCTAATCTGAAATTTGAAATTCTCTAAAATCCAGGTTTTTCTGAATGCTAACGTGATACCACAGAGGGAAAAATTCACTTTTGACCTCACGTGACGGTTTGAAATCAAATTGTAGGTGCCCTAAAAATATTGTATAAAATTACCTTCTGGCTGTGTGCGTATGGTGTATATGAAATATAAATGAATTTCATGTGTAGACTTCATTTATATATCTAACATATCTCATATGTATAAGTATTCTAAAATCAGAAAAAATATGAAATCTGGAATGCTTCTGGTTCAAAGCATTTCAGATAAGAGATATTCAACCTATATTTATTTTCTGTTTTGTCCATCTGGTTTTTGTTCTCTTCCTTTTTTACTACCTTTTTAAGATTGATTATTTTTAATGATACCTTTTATTCCATTGTTTCTTTATTAGCTCTAACCTTTTTCGTTGTTGTTATTTTAGGGTTTATTGTACTCAGCTTTAAATTATAGCAGTTTTACTGAATAATGGCCTCAAAGGGCAAGAGTAGTGATGCTACAAGAGAAGCCTAAAGTACTGCATAGGGTTTGATACTATCCATAGTTGCAGATATCCACTGGGGTCTTGAACTTGTCCTCTGAGGACGATGGGAGATACTATACAACCTCCACAATTTAGTTTTTGTTTTTGTTTTGGTGATACAACTGAAGCTTGACACATAGTCAGTAAATACTTGTTGTTTTGGTATTGAAGGGGGCACGGAAGTAGGATAAAGTTCCTATTCTTATAGAGTTTCATGGCACGCGAAAAGAGATTGATTGATGAAGTTGTTATTTTTATATAATACAGTATGGAACAGAGAGATTATTTTGTTTAAAATAGATATTTGGTTAAGTGTATGAATGAATTTAGACCTTTCTTCAGCAGATTTTTCTTAGGTAGCTAATGGCAATAATAGAAACAGACTCTTAAAGGGGCTCCTACAATGTAAATGGTAGTAGACACCATTTTTGAGCATTGTGTCCCAACAATAGTTTCTTATTAAATTAGCCTGCTGTAGTATGCAGATTTTCTAGCTAGGGTAAATGACAAGTTTCAAATCCAGGTTTTTAACTGTTAACACTTACCTCACTTATGTAGTAGGAAGTTAGTGAGTTTTTTTTTTTTTTAACAAGAGATGCTAGGTAGAGTTCCTTCAGCATAAGAACTCTTTTTATTTCTGTAGTCTTTATCTTCATTGCTTTACATAATTCCTGGCACAATAGTAACTTACAATTGAAGAGAGTAAGGAAATGGCTTGCCAGATATAAGATCCAACCTAATAGTATATCTAATATTGGGTATACTGATGGAAATAGTTTTACGTGTATATTTAATGATGTGCTTCTAATTAAGTAATGTGGAAGTTCATTTTGTCATAAAAATATGTAAAAATTCTGTTTAGTGCCTACCACATCTTAGGGCTCCATGAATATTTTTTCTTTTCCTAATTTCATAAAATTGAGTAATAGCAGTTTTTTGAGAGAAAATAATGTCAGTATAGATTATGGGTGGAGTTAGGGGAGAAATATAATGTAATAATCTGATAATCTTCATTTTAACCCATTTATATGTACTTGTTTTGTTGGTGGGTAGTTATTAACCTCATTTCAAAAAATGTTTAGTTTACTTTGGTATTTGGGATTGAACCCAGAAGCTTTCTACCTCTAAGCTATGCCCTACCCCCATTTTTTGTTTGTTTTAAAATTTTATTTTGAGACAGTGTCTCAGTTGCCCAGGTTGGCATCAAACTTGGAATCCTCCTGCCTCTACCCCCCAAGTAGCTGAAATTACAGGTGTGCACTACTGTGTTTGGCATTAACCTCCTAAAATTAAATAAATATATTGAGTATTTAGTGAAAAAGAATGTGGCAATTGATGTCTTTTCAAATCTTGTTTCCTAACAGTAAAATTAGAAAAGATAAAATAGTTTGCATCGGTGGTATGCAAAATCTAACAAGTTATATTTAACCTACTAGGCTTTCAAATTTGGGATTACAACTTTCATACCATACTCAAATACTCAGATACAAACATAGCTGACATATTCTATGTCTCTGCATGGCTACTTGAAAAATAGAAGCAGTTGCTTAACTGGATGACTATCAAAATGGTCAATGCAGATTGATGGGCTTGAGTGCAGTAGATAGTGGGTATGCAGATGGTGGTGTCTGTACCATTTGACAGGAGATGGCTGAGTCTTTAAAATTATTTCAGTGCAATGGCTTTGGTGTTGTTGCAGTAAAGGGCATCCATTCAACCTCAGGTGCTGTGCAGATGGCAAAGCTAAGCTAATATAGAAAAATGAGAAACAAGTGACTATTTAATGTACAGGAATGCATGATCTGCATCACAAATAAATGATGGTATTACATGCAGGAAACCTAGCCAGATGGCTGTACATTAAAACACATGACTCCTTGAGAGAATTAAGTACAGGCAATTTGCTCAGATTTTCTGCAGGCCTGCTGCATATTATATTAGGGCAGGGAGAACAAGAGATTAAGTGCTTTATTTATTGAAAGTGTTTAGGTGAGGTTGGAAGTTATTTAAGCTTAATCTGTTCTCCATAAGTCTTTAAATTGTCTCTTTGTGGGGTGGAGGAAAAGGTGAGGAGGGACAACTGGGCTTTAAAACAAAAGGATATAAGGAACAAGATTGTTGAACTGTGGAAACTATAGCTATCTTTTGGCCCACACTCTTCAGTTTTGTAAAGGTTTCCACTAGACAGAAGTTTAAAATTTTTTGAGGACTAGTAAAAGTATTTATTTTTCAGTATAGGTTTTAATGAATCAAAATACCAGTGTCATATGGAAATTTTAAAGTGGGAAGAGTTAATGTGTTGAGCACTGTGTAAAATGGCACCATTTTCACTGTTCAAATGTTAACATTTTTGTTTTTCAGCTTAAAGAAAGTGGTTATTGTACAGGTCATGAACCAGATTCCCTGGAATTCAGCACTGTGGGAGGATGGATATCTACTCGGGCATCAGGCATGAAGAAGAATATCTATGGCAATATTGAGGACCTGGTGAATTTATTTCTGTTTATATAATTGATTAATATATAGGGAGTATTATGAAGAGGTTCATCTTCCACAAAATGTAGCTCTTTTGGTTAAAATAATGTGGCATATATAGTGGAAATGATTAAAAGACATGATCATAATCATGGTCATTATTTAAGGATGTTCCTAATCAAGTGACCAATACTTAAACTTTGTAGATATTTCATAGTATCCAACTTATGAAATATACAAATATTTATAAACCTTATGGAAACTCAAAGATTTTAGTCCATTTATTTAAGTATTTCAGCATTGCTTCTGCTACTCTGTTGCTTTAGGAGATTTTACATTTATTTTTCTGAAAAAAAATTTAAATTTCTAAAAAATTCTATTAAGGGGCTGATTGAAATTGTTATTAAGTAGTGATATGACCTGTGATATTTAATATGTTTACTATTTTGTTTCAGCTTATATGGTGCCAGTTTTCAGGAAGTTCGTGTGATAATAGTGTAACTGTGGGCACCCTAGTTAGGTGTTAGGTATCATTTGTTTCATTTGTAGTTTTTCCAGTGATTAGTTGTGTGACTTCATGAAAATGGGTTACCATTCTAAACTTTAATTTTCCTTTCTATAAAATAGAGTAATGATATTCAATGTATAGAACTGTTGTAAGGAGTAAAGGACATGAAGTGAAAACTCAGAATCTCTGGGGTACAGTAGGTGCTTCATAAATGTTAGTTCCTTTATATTCAGTATTTTAAGAATATTTGAGAATAGTTTAAAAGAACTTGAATATAAATTAAAGTGACATTCCTAACATTATTCCTGGACTTGTAAGGCTTTGTTTTTCAAATCTAAAGTTTCAACATTTTCAGTTGATGGAAATTTAAAATTTTTAATGAGATATATTTGTTCTTTGTAGTTAACACCCAGTAATTTAAGACTCTTGTTTGTCTGATGAACTTTTTAGAAATGTTTGCATTATCCTGTTTCTTCTTCCTCTCCCTCCCTTTCATTCTTTATTTTCTTTTCCTGCTGAGGATGGAATCCAGGGCCACATACATGCTGGGCAAGGGTTGTATGGCTCAGCCCCACCCCAGTCCATGTGCCCATGTTTATTTTGTTTTATTAAGGACATTTTTCAAAATTACATTTTTTTCTTTTTGTGATTAAATTGGATTATTAAGAACTTTATCAGAGTTAGGCAAATACTTGATAAACTGTTAAATTTAGTACTGCTAAAGCATTTATTTTAGTCATATTTTTTGGAGATACTTAAGGGCCACACAGATTATAAGCATACATCCTAATGTACTTATCTGACTAGTAATTATGTAACACGTGTTTTTTTTTTTAAGTTTTTTTTTTTTATTATAAACAAATGGGATACATGCTGTTTCTCTGTTTGTACATGGCGTAAAGGCATACCATTTGTGTAATCATAAATTTACATAGGGTAATGTTTGATTCATTCTGTTATTTATTCCCTTCCCCCCACTCCTCCCACCCCTCTTTTCCCTCTATACAGTCCTTCCTTCCTCCATACACATTTTGTTTTTAACTTAAATTTCTTTGCAACATGTTGTATTCTCTGAAACTATCTTAATTTTCATTGCTTTTATGAAATCTCTACTAAAGTTGGTATAATCTCTGTGCCTGAGTGGAATTCATGAAAAATGTTACACTTTTTAAAAGTGTTAATGTTTCTTTAATCAACATTAGTGTATAAAGTATAAGTAATTATATTTTAGCTTTGAAAAAAAGTTGAAAATAGTTATTTGCTCTAATTTTTAATCTTAAAAAAAGTCTTGAATCTTGTGTACAATGGAATAAACTTTTTACTTTAAATTTCTGGTCCCCACTTGTTTCCAAGGACTTTTTAAGGAATTCTAATTAAAGTTCAACTCAAGTTATCTTTTGATTTACTGAAAGACTTTTCACTAAAGGATTTCCTGAGTATTTCTAGTTATACTTTCTTATGCTGATGCTATGGAGTTGAAGCTCATGGCCATTAGCAATTATCCACTGCCACTGTAAAAGATGCTTTGCTATACTTTTTTGTTATAAAGCACTGTTTGAAGGAAAAGTTGAAACTTATAGTTTAGCTTGATTTTTAGTAATCAAATTAAAAATTCTGAATTTCACAAAAGGAAATAAAGTGTGACATACTAAGCATTGAGTTTTTAAAAGTTTTCTGAAGAAAATACTTCTTTTAAAATCATAACTGTGATATGGACAATTTATGCAATTAGAAAACAACTTGTTTTTATTTAAAAAAATAACATGTACACATATTAACTACATGATCTTCACTTATTTATCCACTTATGCAGTGCTGAGGAGCGAACCTATTGCCTCATGCATGCCAGGCAACCACTCCACCACTGTGCCACTACCCCAGCTCGCATGTCTAGTTTTTAATATAAAAAGGATCATATCATGTTTTATTTGTTCTTTAATTTTTGTTATCAGCATATTAACATGACTGAATGGAAGTTTGCACTATCATTTTTAAAGAGTTCATATGATCTTTATTGATAATTCATGTATTAAACAGTCTCTGTAGTTATTCTTTGATTTTAAAATTACAGAAAACAGATAAAATTATCCTCTAACACAATTTCTTGGGCATATTCCTTTGTTTTAGTAGGCTCCCAGAGGTTGAATTGTTGGTTTAAGAAATTTATACATTTTTAAGTCTTTGAATCCTAATTTGGATTACCGCATAAAACATTTGTAGTGATCAATATTCGTACTAGCCTATGAGAATCTTTGTAGTTAACTGGACCTTTCTGTTAATATTTTGTTTTTTAATTTCTTTTTTTAATTACTGGAGTAATTAAAAAGTACTGCACTGGCACTTCTTATTTCTTATTTTGTGAATTGCTTATAGTTATTCTCTGATTATTTCCTTTAATAATAAATAGATCATTGTTTACTGATCAAAAAAATCAATAACTGGGATAGAGTCAAACTAAAAAGCTTTCTCTCAGCAAAGGAAACTATCAGCAATGTGAAGAAAGAGCCTACAGAGTGGGAGAAAATCTTTGCCAATCATACTTCAGATAGAGCACTAATCTCCAGAATCTGTAAAGAACTCAAAACACTTTACACCAAGAATACAAATAATCCAATTGACAAATGGGCTAAGGAAATGAATAGACACTTCACAGAAGAAGATCTACAAGCAATCAACAAACATATGGAAAAATGTTCAACATCTCTAGTAATAAAAGAAATGCAAATCAAAACCACCTTAAGATTCCATCTCACCCCAATTAGAATGGCGATTATCAAGAATACAAGCAACAACAGGTGTTGGCAAGGATGTGGGGAGAAAGGTACACTCATACATTGCTGGTGGGGCTGCAAATTAGTGCAGCCACTCTGGAAAGCAGTGTGGAGATTCCTTAGAAAACTTGGAATGGAACCACCATTTGACCCAGCTATCCCACTCCTTGGCCTATACCCAGAGGACTTAAAATCAGCATACAGAGATACAGCCACATCAATGTTCATTGCTGCTCAATTCACAATAGCCAGATTGTGGAACCAACCTAGATGTCCTTCAGTTGATGAATGGATAAAGAAACTGTGGTACATATATACAATGGAATATTACTCAGCCATAAAGAATGATAAAATTATGGCATTTGCAGGCAAATGGATAAAATTGGAGAATATCATGCTAAGTGAGATAAGCCAATCTCAAAAAACCAAAGGATGAATGATATCGCTAATAAGTGGTTGATGACACACATAATAGGGGAAAGGAGGGGTTAGTGTTAGGGTTAGAGTTAGGGTTAGGGAGGGGGGCAAGAATGGAGGAAGGAAGGACTGTATAGAGGGAAAAGAGGGGTGGGAGGAGTGGGGGAAAGGGAAAAAATAACAGAATGAATCAAACAACATTACCCTATGCAAATTTATGATTACACAAATGGTATGCCTTTATGCCATGTACAAACAGAGAAACAGCATGTATCCCATTTGTTTACAATAAAAAAAAAGAACCACACTGAGACTTATGTGAGGAAAATAAATCCTTATTTACTTAAAAAAAAATTATTCTAAAAATGTGTTGGATTTTTACCTCTTTCTGAATGAGATATTGGAACTATTTTTTAGAATGATCCTCCTTCCCCAGAATATCTACTTTCTCACCTCTACGTTGTACTACATCCTTTCTCTTTAACTCAGTTACTGCTTCTGTCTCTATACATCTATCTATCTATTTTTGTGGTGCTTGAGATCTAACCCAGAGTCCGGCACATGCTAGGCAAGTGCTCTAACTGAATTACAGTCCCAGGCCCATCCTGATTTGACATGATTTTAATTGATATTTGATTCTTTTCATTTGTAGGGTTAAGTTAAAAATATTATTTTTCTTAAAATTCCAAGCATCTAGCATAGTACCTGACATGAATAATAGTGCTTCATAAATATGGTTAAATAGCCAGGTGTAGTGACATATGCCTGTGATTCCAGCAATTTGAGAGTCTGAGGCAGTAGGATTGCAGGCCAGCCTGGGCAACTTAGTGAGAAATAAAAAATAAAAAGAACTCAGGGATGTAGTTCAGATCCCCAGTACTCTATCTATCTATAATATACTATATATCATATATTATATACATAATATATATCATATGTAACTGTATACCATATAAATATATATTATATAATATGTAATAACATTATTATATATATATATGAAATTCATGACAGAATGAGCCGTAAAGGTAATATCTTCATTTTTTGTTTGAATTCTTAGTTATTTGTCACATGGGTAACCTTGGACGAAACCTGCTTAAAGTATATTTTTCCATTCTTAAGATGATCAATATATTTAAACCAGCTTGAATCAAGAGGCATATGATAATCTTAGGATTTTTCTTTTAGGTTATATACAAATTTTATCTTTAGTCTAAGAATTACTAGAAGATATTAGAGTCCTGAAGGGCATTACAATCTGCTTAACCTAACATTTTAAAAGTAATATTTTATATAAATATATAAAATGTGTATTCATACACACAAATTCAATGACTGATTCCTAGAATTTATATCCTGTATTGTATTAAACAGGTGGTTCATATGAAAATGGTAACACCTAGAGGTGTAATAGAAAAAAGCTGTCAAGGACCTCGTATGTCAACAGGCCCTGATATCCATCACTTCATCATGGGATCCGAAGGTAAATATAACTGCAGATTTATTATGAAAAAAAATACAGGTTAGTGACTCAGTTTTGTGGAAAATATATGGTATTGTGATATCAGATCTTTGAAAGAACATCATTTTATATACTTAAGGAATAATGTTTTAAAAAAGTTTTATTATTTTAATTAATACTTCATAAAGTTTTTATTATGAGAACATCTTATTTAACATTCTCGCACATTTTGCTTTTTTATATTCCTAGAGACAGTGTGTCTTTTCTAAATTACATTTTTTCTTTCAGAATTTTTAATTAATTTTAGGAAAAGTAGGATTTAATGTAGTTTATTTTAACATTATATACTATACTATTTAATCTTTTTATAGCTATCAGGAGAGAACTGAAAGCATTGTCTTGCTGTTTTATTTCACTATAATTTTATCTTGTTATTTACTATTGGATTTTTAGAAGAACTGAAATTAAATTCTGATTCACATCTTTTACTAGTGCATTATAGTTATACATAATAGAGGGGTTAATTTTGACATATTTGTCAATGAATGTAACAATAGTTCTCTTCATTTCGGCCCCCAGTATCTTTTAAACCTGTTGGTCATTAAATTTTTATTTTGCAAGTAATATCCTTTGCTTGGTTACTTAGTGTTGGATAGATAAGACTGTAGTTTTTCATTTCATCCTAAACATGCAGTTGCTATATAGATTAGAAGAAAATTAACTTCTTGTCTTTTACAGACTATACGTAGACACAGTTAATTGTAAGGATATGGTAAACATGACCATATTTTCAGTTCTGTGAGTAGGAGATTTGGAGAATTAAGAGAAATAATAATTTGGAGAAATAAACTAAAACAAGAAAGTATTTCTAAATTTGATAAATTAAAACAAGAAAGTGTTTGTAAATTGGCAAAGGTACTTACTTACTTCAGAGGTGGTCCATGTAGAAGATTTTAACTATCTTCAGAAATGAAAGAGTAGTTATAATGAACTAAGAGGTTAGATGATAGATTCTAATCTTTGATAGTAATATCAAAGATAAAAAAAAATGACAAAATGTTCTCTTGGTGGTATGATAAAGTGATATGATCTTTACCATATCACTAAAATTTGATAGACTCTTGTCCAGGGGTATAGCTTAGGTGTTTGGTATGATAATTGATTCATTGATTACCATACAATGATAGACTTTTGTTGAGATATCTCACTAGTTTACTCAGTTTATTTTCTGATCAGCATAATCTTCTATGAAAAAAAAACAGAGCTACATTTTTAATGAGAAAAGTATAATGTTAAGTTCCTTTAAAATAATATAGTTCTCAATAAACATTTTTCTGGAAATTCTTACATAAATACAGTATCAAAAAGTTAACTCAAAGAATATAAGTTTCTGCTATTACGTAAGAAATGGGTATTAAAACTCATAATTTATTTATTTATTTATTCTGATACTGGGAATTGGACTCAAAGGCACTTTACTGGTGGGCTACATCCCTGCTCCTTTTATTTTTTACTTTGAAACAGTGTCTCCCTAAGTTGCCCAGGCTGGCCTCTTAACTTGCACTCCTCCTGCTTCAGCCTCCCAAGTTGCTGGGATTACAGCCATGTGCCACTGCACCCACATAAAACTCATAATTTTTAATTATATTATTGATGTATACATAGTTGGAATTGAATCTATAAAATATAAAATATCTTTTCATTAATTTTTTTTTCCTCAATTAGTGTTTTAAAAATTCTGCTTGTTAGGTACTGCGCTAGCACACTTAAGGGTACTTATGTATAGACCATTATACAATGTGATAAATATATTTGAAATAAATGTGGGAGAAATACAGATCTGATCAGGTTGATAGGTACTTAAGGCTTCCCTAGAGAAACCATACCTAAAGTGGTTGTTGAAGACTGATAAGCAGAAAATAATTCCAGGTCAAATAGAGAAAGGAGGACAGTAAGTTGCTTTGTAAAAACAATGTATAGACAGGCTTAAAAGTGAGAAAGTGCCATGTCTCCTTCATCATGAAGCTGCCAATTTTTCAGTACAACTAGAACATGAGGTTTAATTGCTGGGTAGAGCAGACAGCAGGTTACAGGGGGACTGGGGAGATATTTAAGGAAGGAAAACAATAAAACAAGTGAGGAAATACAAGAAATATGATTTATGGAAAATATACTTAAGTACAGGTAGTTAAGTGAGATTTTATTATGACTATGTATTCAGAATAACATACTGATTTAAGAACATGAACCATGAAGTCTGTCAGATTTAGATGTCTATCCTAGTTTTATCTAGCTTGTGTTTCTGGGACTTTGTTTAAATTAGATAATTATCTATGCCCAATATCCTCAGCTGTAAAATGAAAATAATAAAAAGTATCCCTCTTCATAAATTTGTTGTGAGGATTTAATGTAATTGTGCCCAGCGTTTTATAAACAAATGTTAAGTTTATTACCATTATTCTGACTATTATTTTCATATCACTGATTTTCACCATTTATGGTTACTAATCACTATTTTAGCTTGTATGCAAATAGAGCTTTATTTTTATATAGGCTAGGAGATGGCATGACTGAGAAAGTAAACTATGTAACATCATATTGTTTTGTAAAATGTATTTTTATGTGCTGTTTTGAACTACCAGTATAATTACTTATTCCTTATATGTGATCATAAACCTTTCCTGAAGGTTACAAAAATTTTTTTATATAGTTAAATTATTTGATGACAACCTTGAAATGATTACTTCAAAAAAAATCTGTTTTCCTTCATCCTTTGAAGTATTTTTTTTTTATACCTGGGATTGAACCCAGGGACACTTAACCACTGAGACACATCCCCAGCCCTTTTTATTTTGAGTTGGGGGTCTTGCTTAGTTACTGAGGGCCTCACTAAATTGTTGAGGCTGTTGAGGTTGTTGTTGCAATCCTCCTGCCTCAGCCTCCCAAGCTGCTGGAATTACAGTTGTGTACTGCTGCACCTGATCCTAACTTTTACATATGACTGACAGGTTTTTCTTTTTTTGTATTATGGATTTTTCATGTTTTTTTTCCAATAAGGAGTTTTCTCCTATTTTAGATATTCTAATATGATCAGTATAATGCAGATTATAATAAGTATTCAAAGCATTATAAATGCATTCTTTTTCCAACCATAGAATTTATTAATAATTTGACTTGCTCTTTTATTTGAACAACAAAGTACATTTTTGTTTTTTAACCTACTTATATGCCTTTGTTTTAGTCTTCCATCTACAATTAAGTAGATAAAATGGTTTGTATCAATCCTTTTGTAAACTAGTCATGTTTTGATTAAATAAAGATCTCCCTTGGGTAGTTTCTCAGGAAAGACACTTTTGGCCATTCCCTGAGTTCTGGAATGTTCTAAGCAGGTTTTCTGTGACTTTGATACTTTAAGGATGGCTTGAGTGGATATGTCTTTGAATCATCCTTTTTCTAACTTTCTTGAAAATGCAGCTCCACTGTTAAATTGATTTTATATATTGTTTTAAAGAAATGATACCAGTCTATTCTCTTACTTTTGTAGGTTGTTTTCTCTTTTTACCTGGAGGCCTAGGATTTTTTTTCTTTGTCATTAAAGTATTCTTTTAGAGTTTAGAGTTGATTGTTTTGGATTATTTTGCTCTAGTATCTGGTAGAGGTTTTCTATGTGTAGACTCAAGTCTTTTATTTCTAGATTTTTTTTTTTGGATTGTAATATTAAATATTAAAAAATATTTCTACTTAAAAAATAAGTGTTTTTTATTGTTTCGATTTTTATTCTTTAGGGCCACCCATTATACATATGTTTGAATTCCTTTGCTTATTTTCCATTTCATCTACTTTCTCTGATTTCTTTATTTTATTGCCATTCTTTGGCTGCTTTTCTGCTTTTAAAAAAATACCCTAATAAGTTTTCATTTAAGTCTGTTTCCTATTTGGTTACCTTATAATTCAACCTTCATTTTTTTAATGTGTCTTTTACAATTGTTACTGTATTTCTTTCTCAGTAACAATGGTTTGTTTTATTTCTTCTAGGGGCATTTTGATTTGTTTTTAAATTTTGTGTTTCTGATTCTATGTTTTTTTTTTTTTTAAATTTGTTTTTAGTATTCCTAATTGTTTGTTTGATAGTATATTTTGAAATGTTTATTGCAGTTCTTCTCAAGATCATGGTTGGTTTGGGGAGTGGGATTTTTTTTTTTTTTTTTCCAAAAATGCTTTTATTTGTATTTTCTGACTTTTTTGCAATATTTTTTAAAAATGTATTTGTTCTGCTTTTTTCCTATTTGTGTTTATTACTTGAAATATATTTCTAGTTTGGCAGTGTTGTTTTCACCCCCCACTCCCCCATCTTCTATCCTCTTTTGTGCTATTTGTTTTTTATGGTATTTTTGTTGGGGGGAAAGAATGGCTGTCTTTTCCCTCTTTTTCTCCTTACTTTTCCTTTACTGGATTTTCTCTAAAGAGTTTCATCCTCTTCGTGTGTGTGTGTGTGTGTGTAATTTGTGTTTCTCCAAGGCTGCAATTTTTTGTTCCTTAAACGTTTTCAAATTCCTCTCTTAGGGCTGTGGACTACTGCCATCTTGTACAGTATATTGTTTTTATTGGCATTATTGTCATGTTTTCTTTCTGGTTGTAATTTTGTCTGTGCTTCTTCCAAGTTCTCAGTTATCCTCTTTCTTGTGTGATCTTTTAATCCTCCCCTTATTCTCTTTCTGACTTGTAGCAGCTGGAAGGCTGCAGGAGATCTGTTGGAGTTTTTTTTTTTTTTTTCCCCTTGATTTAGAGAGAGGAAATTTGAAGGTTGCAGGTTTTTTTTGTCTTTAGTAATACTACAGTTGTGTATTACAAGTGTGTGACTTGTTTTCCTTGTTGATTTTTTTTTTTTTTTTTTTTTGCAGGGGAAGGGTAAAGGAAGAGGGAAATTTCAGAATCAAATGACTGCCATTATTCTTAATCATGAGATCATCTTTGAGTATATTTTATCAAATTATGAAAGGTTTTATTTGCTTCAAGCAAATACTTGCATTTTATAGCAAACAGCAGTCAAAGCTTCATTTTTCTTCAAGAACAAAAATTATATTTGAATATTATAAAACAAAATGTTAAAATTTATTACAACCTATTTTTTAAACATAAGCATGTTTTTAAATGTAAGCATATAATAATATGTAAACCTTAGTGTTGTCACATTTCTGTGAAGTTATTTTGTAAACAGTTATATAAGGTCGATATAAATTATCGGCATAAGGTGTATATAATCAAGTGATAAGTAATCTATGTAGTTTTATATATCACTCTACTGATCTAATATTCCCAGAACAAAGGAATCAATAAGTACATTAAAGTCGCACAGAAATGGGTCTTTCGTTGAAGTGAATTTGGATATATCTGTTGTGATTGGCTTGAGTATTAAGCCTGAATGGAAGCTGTTCCTGTCAAACTGCATTTGCGATCTCACAATGAGGATGTAATGAACTTGTAGATGGCAAGTTTCATAGACTCACCTTGGTCACTTCCTTGATCTTGCAATAAGGCAATCTCTTATTTTACACCAGATTTTTAAAATCTCATTTATAGTGGGTTTTACTACTTTAGGATACCTATCTTACATATATAAGGCAATATGGTTATATAGAAATTTAAGACATGGCTTTTTCTTACCAGTACTTAAGAATTTTGAGTGAGAATTTAAACGAACGTTTGCTAATGTAACAGAATATATTTTAAAATAAGCTTTTTGAATAATAACATGTTATATTTACAAAATTGAGATATGTAGAAAGTATGTACAAAATTCAGGGTTGTATATTTTCCAGAGTCAACACTATAGCTATATATATCACCTATGGGTTGACATTTAGTTTCCATTTTTATATTTGAATCATGTTTTGAGTATAGTGTTGTGTTCAGAGAAATATTTTCAAATTACTTTATTAATCAGAAGTAAGAAAATATGTCACAAAAGCAGAAAACTTGGAGTTCAGTTTCTTTTTTAGTTTTTTTTTTTTAGTTGTAGATGGACACAATACCTTTTATTTTATTTTATTTTATTTATTTTTATGTAGTGCCGATGAACAAACCCAGTGCCTCATATGTGCTAGGCAGGTGCTCTGCCACTGAGCTACAACCCCAGCCCTGGAGTTCAGTTTTAAATAGAAAAAATTTTCTTATCAAAAGTCAGGGTTTGTATTGACCTTCTCTTAATTAATTTAATCTAGTGCATGACATTTGAATTTCAGCAAGTATTTTTTAAGATTTTTTGTAGCTTACTAATAGAGTAGGTAGAAGAGGTGAGGTGATTCATGTCTTTAGGAATTTATGCCTAACAAATTTCAAATTTATTTGTAGAACTGACTTTGAATATCAGGTGTTAATTCCAAGACTACTAGGAAACTTATAAAAGTGTTGAAAGGTTTACAGGTAAGCTTAGTGATGATGTCAGTATCCTGAAAAGAAATTAAAAACTGAAGTGATACTACATTTCTTGATAATATAGCATAGGTGTGATAGATAATTCTGTGCTGGTGAATGAGAAGACAGCATTGTATTAATAGCTTACCTGTCAACCTTTTGCCCTTTCTCTGACAAAAGACTAAAAGTTCACCTCAGAAAGAAACAGTGTTTTTTTTAAGCTATCACTCCCTCCACCCACACTCATACACTTCCATGTCCTGAGCAATTACTTTTTGTCTCTATAGATTGCCTTTTCTAGATTTCCTAACTGGAATTATATACATATGTAGTTAGTGTTTTTTGATTTCTTTTACTTATTCTAATGTTTTTCAAGATTCAGCTGTTGTAGTATATATCAGTAGTAGTTCATTCCTTTTTATGACTGAATAACATTTAATTGCATGGATACAGTGCATTTTTGTTTATACATTATCAATAATGGACATTTGGGCTCTTTCTACCTTTTGGTTATTATCAGTTATGCTATGATAAACATCCAGATTCTGACTGTTGTGTGGACACAGGTTTTCATATCTCAATGTTTTATGTGTCTAAAATGAAATTACTGGTCATACAGGTCATCATCCTGTGTTTTACAGTTCAGAGAACACCCAGACTATTTTCCTGCATGGCTATATCATTTTACATTCCTATAAGCAGTTTATAAGGGTTCCAAGTTTCTTTATATCCTTGCCACCACTTTATTATCTGTTTTTTAAAACTTTATAGTCATATGAATGGTGGTGACCTGGGATCTCATTCCAAATTTATATTTTCTTTTGAGTAATGATGCTGAGCATCTTTTCATGTGTTTATTGATCACTTGTATATTTCTTTATATATGTCTTTAATTTTTGCCTATTTTTTAGTTGACTATTTGTCTTTATTATGGAATTATAAGAGACTTTATCTGGGTATAAGTCCCTGTCAGATAAATGATTTGCAAATATTTTCTCCCATTCTGTAGATTTCTTCCTTGTGTTTTTGAAGCCCAAAAGTTTTAGATTTTGGTGGAATCAAAAATTCATCTTTTTTTGTTTGTTTGTTTTTCTTCTTTGTGGCTTTCATGTTTTGGGTATCATATCTAAAAATCTAATAACAAATCCACGGTGCTGAAGTGCACTGTCAGATACACTGTCTGTGTCCCAGAGTTTTATAGTTCTAGCTTTTGTGTTTAGGTCTTTCATCCATTTTGAATTACTTTTTGTACGTGGTGTGAGGTAAGGGTTGGAATTTATTCTTTTGTATATAGATAACCCATTTTCCTACTGTCATTTTTTTAAAAAGACTGTTCCTCATTGGATGGTCTTGGCACCCTTGTTAAGAATTAGTTGACTTCAGAAACATGGGTTTCTTTTTGGATTCCCAGTTCTTTTCCATTGTTCTATGTCTGTCTTATACCTGTATTATACTGACTTGATTACTGTTTTTTTAAGCAAAATTTTAAATTGAGAAGTGTGAGTTCTCTTTCTGTTGTTTTCTGATATTGTTTTGGCTATTAGGTTGTTAATTTTTATGGTGAAGCCATCTTGGATTCTGTTAGGGTTTGCATTAAATCTATGGTCTAATTAGATAAATTTGGTGAATATTGTCATCCTAACAAGGTTGAAACTTCCAGTCTATTTCAAATTATTTAGATCTTTAGTTTCTTTTGACAATACTTTATAGTTTTTAAAATGTAAATTTTGTACTTCTTTGTCAGATTTGTTCCTATTTTCTTTTTTGATTATAAATGAAATTATTTTCTTAATATCATTGTATAGAAACAATTGATTTTCATATATTAATTTTATTTGCTACAGCTTTGCTGACCTCCTTTTTTAGGTCTATTAGTTTGTTATTAGATTTATTAACTTTTTTTAAAATTTAGCTTTTAACTTTTTACAGACTGCATTTTGATTCATTGTACACAAATGGGGTACATCATTTCGTTTTTATGGTTGTACATGATGTAGATTCATACCATTTGTGTAATCATATATGTACACAGGGTAATGATGTTGCATTCCACCATCTTTCATACCCCCTCCCTCTCATTTCCTTCTACATATTCTAAAGTTCCCCCATTCTTCTCTCATTCCCCACCTCCCACCCCCATTATGTATCATTCTCTACTTATCAGGGAAAACATTCGGCCTTTGGTTTTTGGGGCTTGGCTTTTTCACTTAGCATGATATTCTCCAATTCTAGTGATTTATTTGCAAATGCCATAATATTCTTCTTTATGGCTGAATAGTATTCCATTGTGTGTATTAACATATTCTGTATACATGATCACATCATCTATAAAAAGTTATTTTTTCCTTTCCAATCTGGATACCTTTAATTTCTTTGCCTTGCCTTGGCTAGAACTTCCAGTATGTTGAATAAAAGTGGCAAAAGCAGAAATCCTTGTTTTGTTCCTGATCTTAGGGAAAAATCATTTAGTCTTTCCCCATTAAGTAATAATGTTAGATGTGGGTTTTTCATAGATGAACTTTATCAGGTTGATAAAGTTCTCTTCAGTTCCTAGTTTATTGAATGTTTTTATCATGATGTTAAATTTGTCAAATAGTTTTTCATCTATTGAGATGTTCATGACTTTTTTTTTTTTTTAAGCTACTAGTATGTTGTATTACATGATTCGATTAGATGTTAAAGCACTCTTTCATTCCTGGGTTAAACCCCACTTGGTTACGGTGTTATTTTTGAGGGGAGGAGGGTGCCAGGGATTGAACTCAGGGACACTTGTCCACTGAGCCACATCCCCAGTCCTATTTTGTATTTATTTAGGGACAGGGAGGGTCTTACTATGAGTCTCACTGAATTGCTTAGTGCCTTGCTTTAGCTGAGGCTGTCTTTGAACTTGTGATCCTACTGTCTCAGCCTCCAGAGCTGCTGGGATTACAGGTGTGTGCCACCATGCCTGACTGCAGTGTTATTTTTATGTTGCTTGTTTAATAGTACTTTGTTTAGGATTTTGTTATGGTTTTGCCATAAGACTTGAGAGATACTGATTTGTCATTTTTTTTTTTCCTTCGGATGTCTTTGTCTGATGGCATTGGAATAATATAATACTGGCCTTGTACAGTGAGCTGGGAAATGTTCTCACCTCTTCTACTTTTTGAGTTTGTGAAGAATTGATATTAATTGGTATTAATTCCGTAAGTACTGGGCAGGATTCAGTAGTAAAACCATCTGTGGTAGGCTGTTCTTTACTAGTATGTTTGGCTTATTCATTACTAATTTGAATTAGATTATCTATTTTTTCTTGAGTCAGTTTCAGTAGTTTGTGTCCCTTCTAGGAATTTGTCTGTTTTACGTATATTGTGTAATTTATTGCCATAGCATTTATGGTTCATAACATTGCTTTATAATCTTTCTCATGTCCCCTATTTCATACCCGATTCTAATAATTTGGTTCATTTTTGTCAGTTCAGGTAACAGTTTATTAATTTTATTGATCTTATTAATTTCACTTCTAGTTTCAGTTTCTTTTGCTTGCTTTATTTAGGTTTAGTTTGCTTTTCATTTTCTAGGTGGGAGGGCAGGTTGTTAGTTTGAGATCTTTAGTATTTTAATAAAGAGACTTCATAATCTTATATTTCCTATGTTAGGTGTTTCTTTAGCTGCGTTTGATGAATTTTGGTATGTTGTATCTTCATTTCCATTCTTCTCAAGATATTTTCTAATTTCCTTATTGATTTTTTTATTATACCCATTGATTATTTAGAAATGTATTTAATTTCTGCATATTTGTAAGCTTTCTAAATTTCATTCGTATTGGTTTCTTATTTCATGGTCACAGAACGTACTTTGTGCTATTTCAGGTTTTGAAAATCTGTTTTTTTTTTTCAATGGCCTAGCTAGTAGTGGTCTATTCTGAAGAACATTCTGTGAACCTGAAATGAATGTATATTTTGCTGTTGTTGAGTGAAAGGTTCTAGTTTTTTAGATTTAGTTTCCAAATTACCTATTTCTGCTAGTTTTTTCTTCATATATTATTATGTTCTGTTTTTTGATACATACCTGGTGATAATTGGTATGTCTTCCTGTCAGTTTGTTATTATAAAATATCCTTCTTTAATAAAATTTTTGTTTAAAGTCTATTTTTAGCCTCTCCACCTTTCTTGTGGTTGCTATTTGTATGATATCTTTTCCCATATTTCAATCTAATTGTATTCTGAATTTGAAGTTTGTGTCCTATAGCAACATGTAGTTTGATCTTTCTTCTAGTTTTACCATCTCTGTCTTTTGGATACTTCTAACCATCTTCTGTTCTTTTGGATACTTAGTACATTGACATTTCATGTTATTGCTGTAGTTGTATCAATGTCTACCATTCCCCCCCTTCCCTGTAGATCTTAATGTCTTTGTGTTTCTCTGTTCTTCCATTATTGCTTTCCTTTGCAATAAGTGAATATTTTTTTTTAATCTGGCACTTTAATGATTTTTTACTGTGTCTTTTTAAATTGTCTTCTTAGTTCTTGCAACTTTTAAGACTTTGCCTTGTTTTTGAGCATTTTTACTGTGATGTGTCTGTTTATGAATATTTGTGTATGTATGTATGTATATGCTAGTGTTAGGAAGTTTTTAGTCATTTTTAAAAAATAGTCTCTCTGCTCTCTTTCTGGTACTTCCATTATACATATAATGTTTTTTCATATTTCTCTGAGGCTCCATTAATTTCTATTTGTTGTTCTGTTTGTTCTTCATATTACATGATTTCTATTTTTAAGTTTTTTCTTTCTTTGGCAGATCACATCTGTTATTCAGCAGTCAGTGATTTTCTTTTTATTTCAGTTATTGTACTTTTAACTCCAGAATTTCCATTTTGTTCTTTTTGAATGATCTATTGAAAATTTTTATTGGTGTGACATCAGCATCTTTCTTTACTTCTTGTATCATGTTTTATCTTAGTTTTTTGAACACATTTATAGCGATATTTTGAACTCTTTAAAAATCTGACATTTAGTCACTTCACAGGCAGTTTCTAGTTCCTTTTTCTTCCTAGTATATGGCTTATACTTTCTTTTTTTGTTGTACATATCAGATTTTTTTTGTTTTTATAAAGTGAATATTTTATGTAATATATTGAAGCAACTCTGTATATTGTCTACCCACCCCAGAACTTGTTTTTATTTGCTTAGGGACTGACTGTATTAATTTTAGTGAGGTCTGTTTTTCTCACATCTTTCCCCTTTGTGCTGTTAACTCTCTGATGTTCCTCTGGTGATGCAGCTTTAGGTATGGCTATAGTCCCTGGGGATGGCAGTATGACAGGGCTTTCTTTGATATCCTTTTTGCTTAGCCACATTTGCAAGTTTATTATGCTAGTGTTTTCAGAAGGGCTCAAGGGCATAAAATGATCTACAGATTAATCTAGGCAAATTCAGTCCCTTAGAAGGGATAGTTTGAGATTGTTTTTTGTGTGAGTTTAGGAGGGTCCTCCTCAAAGTCTTTTTCCTAGGCAAACTAAACAGCCTTTAGTTTAGCCTATGTTTCCATTGAATCTGTCTGTCTATCCTCTTGAGAGGCAGATGTTTCATTTCACCACATCCTTCACTCTTTTTGAGACTATTCATAGGCTTAAACTTCTCCAAGTTCTGTTGCAAGTAATTTCCCTTTGGTAAAAGGTTAGGCGCTGTCTATCTCATCCCCCCTTACCCTACTCCCTGACCCATGTAAAATCTTTCAGCTAGGGCTCTGGAGATGGGGGTAAAGACAGTGGCATGCTTTGTCTGAGTAACACCCTGCTTTAGAAGCTGAGTGCTGAGGGCAAGTGGGTAAGGGAAAATAGGCCATATAGGTTTGCTACTCCTGGCAAGACAACAGCCTGTTATAAGCCAGGGCAAGGGTGATTTCGATCCCATTATTAGTGTGACCCATTCAAGGGAGAACCACTGTACTAGCAGTTGTGACTGAGATTCAGAAGTAGTTCCACCTCTTGGCTGCATGGCTGCATACATCTAGAACTTACATCTCTAGAACATACATCTCTAGAAAAGGTAGCTGGCAACCAGGTATTATATGACTAGGATCAAAAATTTTTCTCTGAAATTAAGTTTTTAGGTATTCAAGAGAAATGAAAACAGGTCCACACAAGAAATCATTATATGTATATTCATAGCAGCATTATTCATTGTAGCTCAAAAGTGGAATCCCATATCAACTGATAGCTAAACAAAATGAGTTATACCACACAGTAGCATATTTGGCAATAAAAAGGAATAAAATAATAATACATGCTATAACATAAATGAACCTTAAAAACATGGTAATTGAAGAAAAGGTATCAGAAGACCTATATATTGTCAGATTCCTTTTATATGAAATGTCCAGAATATGCAAATTTTAGACAGAAAATAGATTCATGATTGCCTAGGGCTTGGGTGTGGGTGTAGAAATGTGACTGTTTAATAGGTACAGGTTTCTTTTTTGGGATGATGAAAGTAATCTAAACTTAGAATATAGGGATGGTTGTACCTATCTGTGAATATACTAGAAACCATCAAAGTTTGCATTTTGAACAGGTGGATTTTATTGTCTTAGTTCTAAATAAAGATGCTAAAACAAAAAAAAAAAAATTAGGTATTCGTTTTATTATAAATTTTACAAGACATCTGTTTTACATTCAAATATCAAGTAGACCAACTTGTAGAGCTTTTGTGATCATACAGAGTATAAGAGGTTCATATTTTATAATATCAGTATAAGATCAGGTATATTTGGGAAATATATTGTGATCTAATGCAATGTAATTTACTTTTGATGAACTCATACTGGTTTTTCATTCTCTATTATTTATTGACAGGCATGTCATAAATTTATTGGTAGCTTTGATTTTGTGATACTTTTATTCTGATGTCATAATTAAGTTCTGCAGTTTCAACAATTTCCCACTTTACACTTTTAAAACAGTTTTTCAAAATGATTCTCAGAAATTTTACTAGTAGTGTTATTCATTTCTTTCATTGTACATCTGAAACCACTGATTTGGAAAGCTTGGCTTTGTAAATATATTCCTTTTTAACTATATCTCTTCAAATATTTTGTTACAGATATTTAGGTCATGTGGTTATATTTAACATTTTTCTCATCTCTGATTCATCCCTTGTTGTCCCCCTGTGATAAGGAAAATTTGTTTCATTGGTGGTCCTCTTGTGCTAGATATTTATGATAATATTTTGTCTCTGAATATGCCTTTTGGTTTCTTACAAGGGCATCATTGTAATAATGCCTTTATCTTTTCTTTGTATCAATTCTTAGGAAAAAAGGCTAGTTAAATATTTCCTTAAATTTCTTCTGTCATCTCAAGTTTTCAAGAAAGTTAGATTCTTTTTTTCCCCCTATAAATTGTTTTCATAGTAAAAGCTGGCGCACATATCAAAATACAATTTTGTCTTAATACAGATGAGATATAAAAACCTGGATTTTTTCCAGAATTTTTTTCTTTTAGTAAATTGTAATATTTAAAAAAATCCACTTAAAAGTAACCCTCTTGGAGGTTACTTTAAAATATTTGTATGTAACTTAAAAAAGTCTGTTCTAAAAACTTTTCTTGAAATTATAAAATTTGCTCAATTGTTTATCTAAAAAGACTTGGTTAGTCATTGTTCCCCAAATAGAATAAATTAAATAGATTTAAATATGGATAATAGAATAAATTAAAAGAATAAATAGATTAAATAGATTTAAATATGATTTAGAAAATTGTAATGTGATATATTGGATTATTCCCCCTTCTTTTTCAGGAACTCTTGGTGTAATAACAGAAGCTACAATAAAAATCAGACCAACCCCTGAATACCAAAAGTATGGCTCGGTAGCTTTCCCTAATTTTGAACAAGGAGTAGCCTGTTTAAGAGAAATTGCAAAACAGGTAAAAAAAAAAAAAAAGAGAGAGAGAAGAAGATATATTTATACTTTTAAAATTCTGCTGCATAATTGTGAAATGTTATAAGTAATCTTCATATTCAGTTGTATTATATTTGTGATTTTTACCCAGTTCTATATGAAAGGATAGTGTTGTAAAATCACCCCTTTAAGTGCAGTTACTATTTCTTTCAGTAATTATATTGCTATCACACCTATTTCTTGGTTTAAAAAGGGATTTGTGATTTTAAGCTAAGGTAAGATATGTACTTGGATTGTAGCTTTGAATGACTCTGCCTTTTTTGGATATTCTATTTCTTAAATTATCTTTGGGTAAGGTATTTTGTGATTAAAGAGACTTTTAATTTATCTTTAATTAAGACATTTATTGAAATTAGAAGTAATGTCTGAATATCAGTGACCCTGAAATTTAGAAATTAATTATAGATAATTAGACTTCATCAATAAATAGAATATGCTGCTAGGCTTTACTTTGTTTTATAATATTTCTTAAGCTATTATTTAAGTAACATAAAATAATATGGTGTAAAACAATATGTTTAGCTATAAGCTAAAAAAAAATTCCCATTTTCTTCTCCCTTCTTAAAAAGATATAGATTATTAAGTGTTCTTTAAAAGACTAGATAATGCCAAGTTATTGCATTTCTGTATTCCGTGTATTAGTATGGAAATTCCTGCATTTTTCTAGGCATTTGTCTTTGTTTGAACTGGAATAGTTTGTAAGTAATTCTATTTCAACATTTCTCAGCAGGAAGGAAGTTAAGGGAATGTACTTAGCCTCTTTCTTCTTTCTTTCTTTCTTTAAACTCCTAGAGCTTTTTAATACTTCCTATCATCTGTACTCAAATAGAATCTTGTGGGCAAGGAAATTTTTCAATGTAACCTATATAGATCAGTTTCCCAGCATCCTGGTAAAGGGAGACTGATGAACAAATGAAAATAACTAATAAGTAGTCTGTATTCATCTTGGACTTTGTAAGATACTAAAAGGAAAAATGGCAAGTAGTTTCATCTTTCCACCATCTCAAGACAACCACTATTGATGTTTAAAAGAAGCTACACACACATACACACACACACACACACCTTGTGTGTACTGTTTCTAGTGCTCTTGATTGCATATGCTCAGTTTTGCTTCTGAGACACTCATTCTGTCTGGTAGTTTTGCATTTTTATGAATTTTGTCTGTTTTCAAGTAGCTTTAGTTATTTATCACTTAGATTGCTAGACTTAGCATAGGCCCATTAATCTTGATTGTCTGTCTACTTCTGGGGTGGGGAGAGGATTTAAAAAGAAATATGATGTTGGCCTAAACATTTTTGGACTTGTGACAGGTTACCTTGGTGTCAAAACAGAAATAAATATTGACAGTTAAAATTTTACATAGAAATCCTAATTCACTCGAATTTTGATGATACTATATTATCATTAGGCAGCTAGTATATATATCACATTTATTAAAATGATGAGTTGACAGCAATATTTAAAGCAAGACTATTAAGTAAAGGAGGCATGGGGATGAGTTTTAGGAGTAAATAATATTTCTTATGCTAAAATAATGGGTAAGCAGTGAAATTAAAGTGTGTTCTGATACACGTTTGTAAACATTCAATCACTTTTGAAGACCAAGGAAAGCATGGTAACTTCAAATGTAAGATACCTTAGGTATTAAGAAACAAAGAAACTATTTATAAAGCCTTATGGTTTTGCTTATGAGTTAATACCTAGGAGAATGGGAAGCTAGTTTTTTAAGAAAATAATCAGAAGTTTATCAATTAAGCATAAAATCAAAAGAGAATTTTCAGAATAAATTCTATATTCTTGATAATTTCAGATCTTAATGAGCGATTTTTTTTAATTCAGGTATTTTCACTTTGAATTATCTATCCTATGGGTTTAATTCTTTTGTTTCCCCTGCATCTTTGTCAAGCTTGACTGTTTCCCACCAAAAAGCTCATTAAAGATACAGTTCATATTGTCTCTTGTTCAAGGTTTGAACAATATATTTCTAATTATTATTCCCTCCATTTTTATGGCAAAAAAATTGGAGGGAATGCCAAATTGGATTTTTAAAAATTATATAGAAGATATGAAAGTAATTTGAATTTTTTTTTTTAACCTAACACTGTCCCTTCATAATATCTCCACTATAACAACACAGATTCAGTTGACTCATTAAAAAGTTTTATGTGATCTTTGGATAGAGACATAAATATTTTCTGCTTTCCTTGAGTGTTCCATCTACTTTTGCACATTATAAATATATGTAAATCTGTCTTACATTTCATCATGAGAAGTGATATACAGATGGACCAAAATCTTGTTTATTATTCCATTAGAATGGAAATGTTAAATTTAAACATACATGGTTGGTGCAATCTGGTGCAGTGTTTGTTACAATTTGGGATTCTCTGAAAGTGGTAAAAGAGGAGTTACCTAAGCCATTGAATAGTGGGTGATAGAATTTTCCTTTTTTCTTGTGTAAATCTGTAAAACTTGTATTTTTATTCATTTAAAGAAATTCTTAGGATATTCACCCCATAACTGTAGCCTGAACTCACTACATAAAACTATATGCATATCTATCTTGGAATAAATAAAGGTAATGATTGTAGAAAGTACCACCATGTGGTTAAAAAGCAAATCAAAAAGAAAGCACTTTTCTAATAGTTTTGACAGTTTGGTTCTGAGTAGTTAGTAATGGACAATTTCTAGAGACAAGTACTAGGGACTTGGAACTCATTAAAAAGTCCAGATAAATAATATTTTATTCTCAAATATTGCTCTTAATCATTATAAAGTTGCCAAGAACCATTACTTCAATTTGGAGACATTACATTAATTTGGGAAATTACGTATTTTACTTCTCTTATAATATGCATGTAGAAAAGCAATAATGGTTACCTGGAAGTGGATAAAAGATTGTATAATGGTTTAGGGATATTTGCATATCAATTTACAGAATGTGCCGATCTCATATGTCAAGAGCAAGACACTATTTGCTATTCTCCTTTTTAACAGTATTCTGAGGCAGAAAAAGTGAGAAAATTATCAGATTTTGGCACTAGTCATTGTTCAATTTGGGATTTGGAATTTCTGCTGATAGCAGGCAAATTAAGATCCATTAAAATAGATGGTACATGGTTTATGATTGTGCCAAATTCTTGATTGAATAATGAGTTGGTTGCTTGTAATTCTTCACTGTCATTTCAAAGCACTTCTATTTTTGCAGTATTTTCAGACTCAAGTTGCATTTGAAATGGGAAACTATGTTTTGGATGAGTATCTGTTGGAAAGGAGCACACATGATTGTTCACAAATAGCATAGTGGACTCTGTATACTTTCATTACTATTCTTACTGAAGGAAATAAATAAGCAACCATACACTGGCAGCAGAAGGATTCTACTAAGGTTTCTCTCATCTTTGCCCACGTGAGGAATTGCCCTCTTTCAATACTTCACTGTCTTGTGAGGAGTAGAAAGGAAGATTTAGTGGAAGATTAATGTGATTCTTTCTCATAAATGGCAGTCAGTATAATCTCCAACTTTACTCAGTAGATGGGTAAGTGATTTTTAAGACTTTCTTAGAAAATAGATGTTATTGTAGCCTCTAAAGAAGGGGAAACATGATTTTTTTTAAATCAGTGTGTTAGATATAATATTTTGTTATTCTCTTTTCTTGCTTATCTGTAAATGACAGTGATGGCTTTACATGGTTTGAAGGGAAAATTGAATATTGGAACAAGCTGAAAAGCAGTTTTTAAACAGGAGTTATATACCCTGTGATATTGAGAGAAGAGCATTTGTTCTAGTAAGAGGAAAATCTTACTGTGTTTGGGATGAATTATACTTAATCCCTTGAAAGTTGTTTTTCTCAATATCAGAATTAGATTTTTAGAATTGCAGGGTAAGTGGCAGCCTTTTCTCTCATTACTTTTTGACAAGGGGTAGTCTTTTTCACCTTCCATCACTTTAATTTTAAACAGTTTTAAACTGGTCAGTATTTTTTCCTGGTGAGTCTAGATCAATTTAGGAAAGACTAGATCTTGAATTTTCTGTAAAAATTTATCCTGCAGGGGTTCAAATATATTGAAAGGAGTTATGCTTAACACATACTTTTTGATACACTTATAACTGCTTATATTTGTGAGTAATTCTTCGTAGTATTTTTTACATATAGAAGATGGAATTGTCTTTTAAAATTTTAGAAAGAATAACCCTAATTAATGCTTGGAAATTGAATTGTTTACTGTGTGATCAAGCAAAATAGGACAACTATAAGACAGATTCTCTATCAGAAACCACTCAGAGCAAATTATTTTACCTTTATTAAAGTGAAAAAATGAAAATTATAATTAGGAAACTGGCACTAACTTTTGGCCCTTCCTTTGATATAAGTGGGAGGAAATACCCACACAATAATGTATATTATTTCATTCTTTAAAAACCAGTTGTCTTTTAAATATAGAGTTCTTCTTGTTTACAGTAACACTCTTAGCTGTAAGCTAGTATGTCATTTTCAATACGAGCAGCCAATAATTATAATAGTTTTAAATATTGTATGATTTTATTTGTAATATCGCTCTGACTTAGAGGAAAAATCTGTGTACATTTTAAAAGTTTTTGTTTCTAGATATTTGTACTCAATAGATTTCTTTCGTCCTTTTTTGAACTTTTATTTTTATTAATTTTATCATTGCCTTTTGTATACTGTGCTCTTAAGTGCAAAGCACACATACTGCAGTGGATAGTATTCGTTAAGTGGATGTGATTCATGTCTTCTGGTGATCACCAAGAATATTGCATATCATGATAAATTTTCTTTAAAATTTTTTCTGTAGCATTTCACATGGGGTTTAGTATTAAAGTATTTTCTTCTGATGTAATATGAGATAAGTACAATATCTCTAATACAGTCTTTATTTTATTTTATTTTTTTATTTTTAAGTTTTTTTTATTGTGAACAAATGGGATACATGTTGTTTCTCTGTTTGTACATGGTGTAAAGGCATATCATTTGTGTAATCATAAATTTACATAGGGTGATATAGTCTTTAGACTCAGGAATTTGGGCTATTCTAGACAGAAAGTTTGATTTATGCTTTGAAGAAACTAACCTTATTAGTTCAAAGATAACTCATTCCTTAGCCATGGTTCCATATACTGGACCATTCATTGCTCATTCTTTTATAGTTTATCCTTAAGAAGTTAGAATAGTGGATATCCTGGAGACATTTGAAATCTATGTTAACATTGAATTTCTTTTGCCAGTAGCTAGGTATTGAAGAGACTTCTTCTCAAACGATGCATGTATATCATCTGAAATGCAGGTTCTGATGTTCTCTATGGCAAATAAAAGCATGACTTAGTTCCAGAAAAACAAATTTTACAGAAAGCTTTTTGGTGTGTTTTGTATAGGGACCTTTTTTTTTTTTTTTAATGATAAAATAGTTGGATGAGAAATATGTTGCTTTTTAAGTTAGTGCAAAGTATGCCACCAATACTTAAAGACTCATCAGAGTGATTATATTTTATTTATCAGGCTATATATTCAAATAAATTCCTGGTTGTAGCATCCTGGGAAGAATTTGCCAGCACTTTGACTTAGTTGATCTTATACCCATATTTTAAGGTCAGCACATTTATTTATTTCTTCATTGTCCAAGTAAAATGAAGATGTGGATACGTTTTCACTAGTTCATAATAGGTATTTCATATTTTTATAGACTTTTCTGTGAAGTATACTACAGTACTAGTCAGAATATGTGGGAGATCCTAGTAAGTGCGCATAATTATTTCATTAACACCTATTTGAGTGAGCATTTTTTTTTTGAGAATTGTTAAATTTCTTAAATTTTTTATTAACCTATTAAAATTGGCTAAAAGATTCCCTCTCAGATTAGTTCTGAT
This sequence comes from Sciurus vulgaris, assembly GCF_902686455.1. Taxonomy (NCBI): domain Eukaryota; kingdom Metazoa; phylum Chordata; class Mammalia; order Rodentia; family Sciuridae; genus Sciurus; species Sciurus vulgaris. The sequence goes on from NC_136463.1 coordinate 130,971,244, forward strand.
CACTTACCAGCAGAGGTCACTTTACTCAAGGACCTTTTTTCCCTCTTTCCTTGCCTGTGGATTACAGTATTCTTACTCCAGCATATTGGAATAGTGTAGTAATGAATTTAGTTTCAGTTCTTAGAATTTGTGTTGTCTCTACTTTAAAAGGCAATCTTTTAACCTCCCCAGTTAGTTTTAAAGCAATGGTGACATAATCAAATCTTAACCATAGAGTAAATCAGATTGAATGTTTTTTAAGAATAACAATATCTTTTGATTATAGAAACTTCTATTTAATTAGTTGCAAAAATTAATTATTTTGAATTCTAAATAAGCTTTTTGTATAATGTAGAATGACACACAGTGATTTACAAATTATGAGTTGCCAGAGAATCACAAACTAATTTAGATGGTATTTTAAAATTTGAGTGTTTTACTTATCAGAATATGACAGTAACTGAAAACTCTACTTATCAATGTTTGCAAACCCTGGCACAATTAGACTATGAAACTTTAAAGCTCTTGCTTTGCATTTGATAATTTCAAAAAAGTCAATGTTAATTTAATATTATCTAGAATGCAAAATTTTCTTTTAGCTTCTTGCTTTTTTTTTCAATAGTCTGTTCTCATCTACTATATGTCCTCAAGTAAGAATAGTGTACTAACTAGTTTATGTGACTCAAATGTCAAATATATAGAACATTTAAAAGAATAGTACAATATTCACCTATATATCCACCTTATATTTTCAGCAGCTATTAGATTTTTTTAGTATTCTTTGTATGTATCATGTTGTCTAGGCCATTGGAAATTAAGTGACAGAAATCATGACACTTGACTTCTAAACACTTCAGCATTCATCTCCTGAAAAATAGAACAATACCATTATCATATCTAAGAAACTATGCAGTATTTTTAAAAAATTTTTACAGACTGCATTTTGATTCATTGTACACAAATGGGGTACAACTTTTTGTTTTTATGGTTGTACACAATGTAGTTTCACACCATTCGTGTAATCATGCATGTATATAGGTATACAGTAATTTTCTAATGCCAGCTAATTATAATTCTGTAACCAAATTATTCCACTTATCCCTCAAATATATTTTATAGAGGGTATTTGCAAACTAATATTTAATCAGAATCTGCATATTGTACTTTAATTGCTTTACAGATTTAATACCAATAGAAATTTATTTAATGTAGTATACTGTCTTCTCATTTTCTGATATATATGTATTTATGATGGTTGTTTTCTTTAAGAACACCTGATATTGATACAGGTGAAGTAGAATCTGGTTGTCAATAGGAATTTACAGAATTCAAAAGCTGTTGATAGGAATTTAAAATGTTTTTATTCTACAAATGAAAGAATGACTCTGAATTCTTTGGTATTTTATTGGTATACTTAAACCAAATCATATAAATATGTATGTTATAGGGATATTCTGTTTATTTTATGGAGAACAGAAATTTGGTCTAATCATGCTTCATATGTTTTATTAAAAGTCATTGTACTCATTTTATTGAAAACATTTCAGATTTGTAAATGTGAAGAAAATGGATTTGGATTTCCTTTTAGTATTTTGGAAACCGGTGACATTTTTAGAAGCGTAGACCAAACTACAAGATACCTTTAAAGATGCCTTTAAACTAAGATTTGAAATTATTCAGGCTGTACATTTGTTTTATTTTTTAAATTATCATACTTTTAATAAATCCAGAAAATAGCAAATACGATAATTTTAATGTAACTTTTGTTTAAAATATGAATCTGAAGCTTTCTGTGAATGTGTTTTAAGTCTTTTTTTGATGATGTGTGATATATTTGGCATAGCGCTCACCAAGCAGTCAGAATATCTTGGTCTTACTTCTCTCTTTACTATTTAACAGTCATCTGACCTTGGGCAAATATTTTACCCTCACTGATTCTTGTGTCGTTTTCTGTAAAATGGGGGTAATACCTGTTCTGCTATCTTGAAAGGGTTGTTTCCTCAGATGAAATAGACATGACAGCAACTTGGAAACTATAAGATTCTTAAAAATGTAAGGTGGTGGGTTATTGTTAGGTGTATATAAAATTACCTGATACTGTTTCTTTAGACTCAGTAGTGACTTTTAAAAAAAAATTGAATTATCTCATCTTTAGTATCAAAATTGAGTAAATAAATTGAAGCTTTCAAAATAAGAAACATATTTAGTCCTTTTATTGGGTGAAATAAAATTATTTTTAGTTTTATTTGAGAATTAAATATTTGTTCAATTAGAAGTAAATAATAGCACAGATTTTTGATGCATACTTAAAATGTATTGTTTATTATTTTGTATTTTTTCTTCTGAATGGGTCTCAGAAAGTTGTGTTGATACAAAATAATTTGGAAGATACTTGGAAGATAAATGCTTAAAAATATATGGCATTTGTCAGACTCCTAGTCTAAAACAACCTCTGTTTTTGTTTTTAAGTTGTAGATGGACACAGTGCCTTTATTTTATTTATGTGATGCTGAGGATGGAACTCAGTCTCACACATACTAGGCAAGCGCTCTACCATTGAGCTACAGTTGTAGCCTCTAAAACATTAGCCAATATTAAAAATTTGTGTAGAAAGTAAAAATTCCATTTGAGGTTCAGCTCACTTACTTGAATTCTGTGGAGAAATTGTACCTAATGTGAACCTTTCTAGTGTTTGCATTGTTTGTAGTGTTTGTATTATCATCACCAAATAAATAATGAATACAGGTTGGTGATATCCCTTATCCAAAATGCTTGGGATCAGAGGTGTTTCACATTTTGGAGTTTTTCAGACTTTGGAATATTTGCATAGACTTTTCCAGTTGAATATTGTAACCCAGAAATCCCAGTGCTCCCAAATCTATAACTCTGTTTAAGAAGTTGGAGCTCAGAAAGTTTGGAATTTTGGAGTAATTTGGAGTTCAGATTTTTGGGTTAGGGATGCTTAACTGTATCTGCTTTCCTTGGTTTTCTTTCCTTGATACTTGTAGCATGTGCCTAAATGACTACAACACTAATACAGTTTTTATTCTTCAGATACATTATCTTATCCTTCAGAATTTTATTGCTGTTTTCATACAAGTACAACCTTGAAAGAACTTGCAAAATCAGCAAACTGAATGTTTTTTTCTATTTAAAATGGATTATGAGAAGGGATAAAAAGAAAGAATTCCAGTTCCTAGAGTTGTCTATGAAGATGTAGATAACATTTTTAGTGCTTTGTCTTCCTGAATATTTTAACCACTATCTTCCTCATTTTAAAAGTGTTGCAAGAACCTAACATAACATAGTTCATAAATACGTAATTAGTGAGGTACTATTTAGTCTTAAAAATTTTTACTTTCTTCTAAAATAATCCACCTTGAAGCCTCTGTGGTATTTCCATAGGTCTTTGCTAGACATTAAGCACATCTTATTGCAGAAATTAAAGATATGTTAGTATGTATTAATCTATTTTGCATGTAGATTTCTCCTTGCCAGATATTTTAAAGTCACTGTTTTATTTATCTTCATAGAATTTTATAAAAATTTAAAATTATTTTCTTCTGTATAACTTTAGGAAGTAAACTCTTGATCTCTTAAATGCAGAAAGATATTCTATTCATCTAGCTTCTTACTGTATTAAACTTATATCACATTCTTTTCTTTTTAAACAGAGATGTGCTCCTGCATCTATTCGCCTCATGGACAACCAGCAGTTTCAATTTGGTAAGTAAGGAGTGATAATTTTAACATCTGCTGATTTACTCTCCCAAATTTGCAGCACTAGAAAGATAAATGTCATAGTTCCTGCCATCAAGGAAGCTCAGTGTAGTGAGGCTGACAGTTACATAAATGAATGAGTTCAGTAGTGTTGTAGAGACTGTGAAAGAAGACTGCATTGAACCCTGTGGATTTTAAATGAAGGAACAGTTGCTTCTACTTGATTTTGCCCAAGATAGGGGCTGAAAGTCAGAAAAGACTTTTAAAGGAGGGTGATGCTTGAGCAGAATCTTTAAAGATAAATAGAAGTTTGCTTGAGATTATCTCTTCCCTACCATACTCTTTCACTTGTCAACAGAAACTTGAACTTTTCTTGGGATAATGAGACAGGAATATCAAAAGTTTGAGGCCATTCTGAGCAACTTATTGAGACGTTGTCTCAAAGTACAACAACAATAAAAAAAGAGGATGGGGATATAGGTCAGTGCTAGAACACTTACTTGCTTGCACAAAGCCCTAGGTTCAGTACCCAGCCCCCCCCACCCCCCATCCCCCCCCCAAAAAAAAGGCTATGAAACCTCAGTGACATGTTTTAGGATACTTTGAATAGTTCTTTTTACCTCAGATAGAGGGTAGGGCAAGGCTTGTTGTATGGAATAAAGCTAGATGGGTCATTTAGGGCTTTGCAGAATAAATTTGGATTTTGTAAGCTGTGGGATTTCTTTCTGGAGGGAATAAAATCGGCTTTACATTTAAAAGCTCATTCTGGTGGTGTTGCTCAGGATGAATTAGAAGGGCACAGACCTGAAATAGTTCCAGGAGGCAAATTTTGGGGCCTGTGAGTAAGGTAGCAACAATGGAGACAAGAGTAGAGGAGAGATAGATTTTTAAAATCAGTTAGCCAGCTGGATTGGAAGGCTAAATAAAGGGAAGAGTTGAAGTAGAAATGGTGGTTTTTTTTTTTTTGGAAAAAAAATCTATTACAATGTGTTGTATCTAAAGTGCCAATGGACTGTTGGGATGAAGAATTCAGTAGGTACTTGGGATCTAAAAACATTTTTCTTTTTTCTCTATTTGTCTAAATTATTAAACTTTTGACACAATATCGTTTTCAATTCTAGTTTTATTGCTTCCATATTTTTTTCATGTGCTGAAATTTACTTTTGGATTTAACTTTATAGAATTTAAATATCATCAAAACAGTTCCTGAAATTATGGAAATGATTTTTCAGTAATAAGTACCCTTTTTTGTAGTGCTAGAATTGAACCCAGGTCTTTTACACATGCTAGGCAGGAACTGAACCACTGAATTACACCCCCAGCTCTGAAAGGCAGGCTTTTGTTGTCATGTCTGAAAGTTGCTTAGGTTTTAATATAGGGAAAAATGATTATAGTTATGTAGAAACTTAATTAAGAAAGTCAGGTTCATAACATATCAAGAATTTGATTTTAAATTAGATTCTTCTAAGTCAAGTCACAATTACTTCTTTAAGTAAATTACTTTAAACATAGTATAGTATTGATAAACAAAAGCTTACGATAATTGTGTCCTGTAAATAATGAGATATTCAAATCAAATGAAAGTAAAAGCTCTTTCTCGTATGTTTGGCCTGCTTTTGGAGATATATAGAGCCATGTATCTAATTAATAAGACTGTTACCTATTTATATGTTATTATAGTATGTTATGTTAGATGTAGGCACCTTTGTAAAACTAAATATAATTCTGGCCATATTTTATTTATAATTGGGTTCTATAGCAATTTAAAATGAAAGTTTAAAGAAAAGATCTTTCTGGCTGTCTGTCATCTGTGTTCACATTCTCATTATATACCTAGAAACATGCTTACATAGTCCCTTCTAGGTCTGTGGTAGGACTTGTGTCTTCCTTCCTTCTGTTTTATATTTAGCCACCAAAGTGTTCATTTTGAATTACAGATCTGATCATACTTCTTGGTTGGCTGTATCCTTTTTGATTCTTCAGTACCTGTTGAAGCCTTTCCATCTATATATGTGGTCATGACCTTGTGATGAGCAACTGAAAGAGTAATTCTTAGCACAGCAATTTAGAACCCTGCAATAGCCATGTGGCTGATTTTTTTAGTGTTTGTACCATACTGGTTAATAAAACACAGGCTTTATTAGTTGTTAATATTTTTAATATCACTACTTCTTATAGTATAACCCCTGTTACATTTTATTAAGATTATCTGTTTTCAGTATATTGAAATGATCTGTGGGTTTCCTCTGTAGATCAAGGTTTCTCAAATTTAGGGGATATTTTTTAGTAATTTTTAAAATCTCTTGCACTTATCACATTATAGGCATTTAAAAATTTTGTGTTTTTGTAGTTCTATGAATCAACTCAGGGCCTTGTACATGCAAGGCAAATGCTCTACAGTTGAGCTATATCCACAGCCCTTAGTTTTATTTTATTTTTGAGACAGGGTCTTACATATTTGCCCAGGCTGTCCTCAAACTTGCAATCCTCCTGCCTCAGCCTCTCAAGTAGCTGGGTTTTCAGGCATGCACTGCCACACCTAGCCATATTATTGTTTGAACTACTCATTGCACTAGCCATGCTCTTAGCACAGTGCTAAGCACATTATCTCAGTATAATTTATGAAATCTCTCCTTAAAACTGTTCTTTAAGGTGGTATTCCCATTTTACAAACAACTCAAGGCTCAGTATTTTAATCAGAGTCCACAAGCCCTCTTTGATAGAGCTGAGATTGAACTCAGTTTGTCTGAATCCAAAGCCCACAACTTTTTACACTGCTTCAAACTACTTCTTTGAAATATACAGTTAATAAATCCTTTTTAATTAATTAAAATCATAGGAACAAAAAATTTACTAGTCAAGCTGGCTGCCTGGTAAATTTGGAAACCAACTTACTATAAAAGATAAAACATAGTAGCTGAAATATATTTAGACTATAATTAATTTGATAGGTAGCATTAATTTAAGAAAAAGTAAAAGATAACAGTATCTTCCAACTAATACTAATGCTTTACTCAAAAATCAGTATCACTTTCATAATAATTTATTCTTTAAAACTACCATGTCAACTTAGTATTGGAGACATACGTGACCAATCTTTATTGACATAATGGAAATTATACTCATAAATGTTAGTGGATTAAGGTTTACCCTTAAGGATTATTTCATATTGGAGTAGTAACATTTGGAGTCCTTATGCATTGTGTAAAGATAAATAAATGAGAAAACTTTTATATGAATAACAATTTCTATTTTTTGCAAGAATACAACACCATATACTCAACATATATTTATATGTCTGTTTCCAATTTTTATTTAGGTAGGATGAGTTCCCTTTGGTATATGAAGTGTTTTGTTGATATGTTATTTCTAACTTAATTCATGCTAAAAATTATATCAAAAAATGCTGGTTATGCTGGAGTAGGATCTCTGGTAGATCATAATAAAAAAGAAAAAAAAAAAATCCCTACTTTTGTTCCAGTAACTCAGAAGGATTGCCAGGTGGATCCCCATCTAATCTGCAGTTCATTTTTTTTTTTTTTTTTTTTTGGTGTGGTTGGCGGTTGTTTTGTTTTAATGCCTCAGTTATAGCATGAATTTCTCACTCTTAGCTGCTGGTTAAGACTTATGTTACTTGGTCTTTTATGTAACAATTTCCTATTACAAACAACAAAACTGTAGTAAATAGAGTATTACAGACTCAGAATTTCAATAAAAAATAGATGGATTGGAAAAAGTGATCGTTGTTTTAGAAACAAGTTTGCTATTTGTACTTATTTTAGAGGGAGGTTCTGCTCTTAAAAAAACAAAATCCCTCAAACTAAAAGGCTTTAAAAAATTAACCTTTTTAAAATATAATTTTAGATTTACTAAAGACTTTAAAATTCTTCATAAAAATTTTGTATAAATGGTTGCCATATTTTTCTGAGTTGGGCTCATGGCATTAAAACCAGATGCATGATGCTTAAATGTAGCAGTCATGGGAGTTGAAGTTGCTACTCTTTGAAAACAATGAGGAAACAGTAAAAGGTTTTCACTCAATTAAGCTTAATCCGTAGGCAAAGATGTTAATTTAGCAGACTCTGAGACACCGTTTATGTTATTTTGGCAATTTTAACTCTGTGGGTGTGATTAAGAAAGCAATTGCTAGTTTTATGCCAAGAATTCTCAATGAGTTAAGAATTAATTAAGAAACAACTTTAAACTTTGCATTGACTCCATATTTAGTTATACTTTTGAATGGTTTCTCTATAATTAGAAAAATAAAAGTAAAACCAGCCACCATTGGGTGTTCTTAATGAAGTAAAAATTAATGAAGTAGTTTTAGTATGTATAAAAATACACCATTGAAAGGTGACCTAAACTATGTATAGTGTTAATTACATATAGTAATTTGAATTTAACTAACAAACTGATAATGGGTTTTGTAAATAAAAAGTTGTGACTTTTTGAAAGAAGGGAAAAGATAAAAGATGAAGGTCTTAATATAAATATATATAATATGGATTCGGAAATTAAAGTCATAAAACCTTCACTTTCTTTTAGGTTACTAAGTAGTCTTTTGATCTTCTGAAACTATCACTTGCTATTAATTTAATATAGAAACTTTTTTTTCTTCTTAGGTCATGCTCTTAAACCTCAGGTTTCCTCTATTTTTACATCATTTTTGGATGGATTAAAAAAGTTTTATATTACAAAGGTAAGAATTTTTATAAAATGTTACATTTTTAAATACTTGGGATATTAATTTGGTTTCCTGCCTTCTTCCCCTCACAGACAACTATCATAAGGATGTTTGTCCTTATAATAGTTGCTGTATACATTTTATAATTATTGTTTTTCATGTTGGAACAAATATTTTATCAAATCAGTCGTGTAGCCATTTTCAGAATTTTTCCTTTTCCAGATTTGAAGTTTCTAAAAATAATATTGCATTGAACAGTGTAATGCATTTTCTAAGTGTATGGTTTTTTTTAACCTTTGCTGAATTGCTTTCCTAAAAAGTTATGCCAGCTTATGGTATTGCCAGCAATACCCGTGTGTCATTTTTTGTTGTGGCCTTATTATTGCACATGGGTTTTCTGTTGTTGCTTTTTTATGTTTTAAACTTATTGGGCAGGGTGTTAGTACTTTATTTTAGATGATGTTCTTCAAAACCCATTGAGACAGAACATTTCTCTATATCTTCTAGATGTAATTTTTCTGTGAATTAGTTGGTGATAGTTTCCTTTTTTCACTTGGTGCTCTGCTATGTACCCTTTGAGGAATTTATTAGAGGTCCTTTGTCATAAATTTGTAAATAAATGTTTTCAGTCAAGCACTTCCCATTTAAAAAAGGGATTTTTCTTTTTGGTGCTAAAGCTTCAAATTTTTTAATCTTCTTTTGTAATTATTTATTTGCTTTTAAGCTTAGAAAAACTTTTGTTCCTTCAGAACTACGATTATGACCATTTGGTTTTCTCTTTTGTGTTAAATGAGAATTTTAAATAATTTTTCCTTATTATACTTTATTTCAGTTTTATTATGTGAAATAAATACCTAAAGTAATCTTCATCTCCTGCTCCCCAAGTTGGTAACCACCCAGTTGAGTCAGCACCATTAACTAATTAATCCCTTTTCTTTCATTGATTTGCCTTAATCAACACATCTCATGTAGTATTTATCTAAGAAATAAATTCCATTTTCATGTATTTAACTCTTTTTAATGAGCTTTTTGTTCTTGAAATATTAGATGGATTTAATTATTGTAAGTCTGGTTTTTCCTCTTGTTATTCAGAATTTTCCTTGTTATTTCTATCACCTACCTCTTTACTATTCTAGAAAAAATTTTAGAAACTTCATTTTCAGCAGTCCACTGGGGTTCTTACTAGACTTGGAATAGAGTAATATATTACTTTGGGCAAGTACTGACAGGTTTGTAATGCTTAGTTTATGCATCAGAAACATAAATCTTTCTTATCTGTTTTAGACATGTTTTCCTAATGAAGTTACATATTTCTTTTTAAGATTATTTCTTTTAATTTTATGCTGAAAGTATTATTTAATAAGTTTTTACTGGTATGTAAGGGAACTGTTGGGTTCCCCCCCTCTACAATTAGCTATTTTATTATTTTGTAGTTTCTGTTCAGTTATTAGTTATAATTCTGACCATTTTTTGCATTTATATACTGATATGACATTTAATTTAAACCATGGCATACATTGTTTAATATGATTAAGATTAAAACCATGGAATACAGGTAAAATGTTTTTTGTCTGCTGCATAGTTTTATATTGTAATAACCTGCATAGGTGCATTAAGCATTCTTATTGATTGAAATGTAAAGTTCCAAAGTTCAGTTTTTAAGAAGTTGGTGTATTTAAGTTCAGACCAGAAGGAAAAGAGTAAAATGTATTTTGATGTACTGTTTTGCAAGATAAGACTCATTTGTAATAATATTTTTTTTTTTTTTTAAAGTTTAAAGGATTTGATCCAAATCAGCTAAGTGTAGCCACATTACTATTTGAGGGGGACCGTGAGAAGGTTCTTCAACATGAAAAACAAGTATATGACATTGCTGCAAAATTTGGGTATGGCTTTAAGTTCTTAATGCCAAGAGAATATTAAACTAAAATTCTAATATCTCCAACCAGTTATTAATGCACCAGACCATAATGTTTATAAGCATACTGCATATCGCAGTTATCAATTTAAATTTCATATTAAATTTGTAGTAATTTATGAAAGTAAATTTAAAATACTGTTTTAATTTACTTCCAAAATTTGTAAGACGTTAGATTGCTCTTGTTTATCTCATTTTTTAATATACATAGTATATTAATTATTGTTTTTCCTGGTCTTTTGTACTAATATCAATTTTGATATTTGTTGTGGTGAAGTAGGAAAAAAATTCATTATCACGTTACTCTTCAGTGAAAATAGTGCATGTATAAAGCATATAATTAGTGTATTTTTAAAAGGAAATTGAATTTAATCCCTGCTATTTGATAAATTGTCTATACTCCACCCCCTGTCATTCACTGTTTTGTGCTGGTATAAAGAAACAGAAAACATTTCACATCTATAACCAACTGAATAATGATAGGGTAGATTTTGTCTGTCTGCTTGATGGATTATTAGACTGATCGATGAGAACTATAGTGGAAATGTCATTTATCAGGACTATATTTTTTTCTTTTCTAAGTACATAAACTAACAGTTTTCTGGATGCTAGTCTTTACTTTTGTGTTTCAGGGGTTAAAATATAGCATGCCCATTATGCTTAGTCTGAGTTCTTTATATTACTTTTATTCTTTTTTTTCCTTCTAAGAAAACAGATTAACACTTAATTTGGAGCTGTATATTTTAGAGTATGCCACTCATATATATTTTTTATATATAACCAGCTCTTTACTTCCTGGATTGTCTGAAAAGTGTTAAAGTGAAGTTCTTAGAGTGGGAAAGGGTCTAACCTTGGACTTCAGTTTATTTTTGTACTATTTTTGAGTATTAAAATTAGTCTCTCACTCCTTTTTTTTCTCCCTGTTCTGAAACTGGCAAGTAGAATTTTAATTTTCTTTAGTAAAAGATAAAGTTCACTAATCTTTCATCCTTTCTTCCCCTATACTACCTTCCTTGGGAATCACTGATGTTTTAACTAAATTAATTAAAAATAATTATGCTGGGAAGATTTATTTAATGACCAAATGGCTTGGCTTTCAAGTAGTCTCATTTTTGTTTGCATTTTTGAAATATGCATGTTTCCCTACCCAGAAGGAATTTAGCCTTATGCGTATACCTACTGTTTAGGAAGTAGATACACACAGGGGATAAGGAAATTTGTACTAAAATATTTTATATCTGCTCTAGCCTTAAATAATAGAAACTGAAGCTTTAAATTTTTTCTTTATATATTTAAATATTTAATTGGGACTTTAAAATTTTCCTGAAGGACTTGTAGGGAGGTGGAATAAGACATTTTTTAAAAATGTGTTAAATCACTGTATGTGGGGTTGAATTTGCTTAGTTTCATCTCAGTGTTCCTCCATCCCTAACACACACACACACACACACACACACACACACACACACGAATACACACAGGAATTCTACTTGGTAGGATCAATAATTATAATAAAAATTGAGTAACTAGCAAATCTTTACTAGTAAGTAGTATGCCACATTTCCTGTTGGACTACATAGGTTCATGATAAAAAATGCCCATTGTATCTTTTACATGATTTTTTATAGGGCATGATTTCTCTGTTCCTGGACATCACTCTTGATACCTGGAACATATTTGATATTGATTAAACATTTGTTGAAAGAATTAATGAAGTCAAGTACTATATTTTTCCCCGATATATTTTTTCTAATTCATTTATGCCTATTACCTGTAAGAGTATTTTAATCTTTAGATGTTTATTCAGAACCATATTATCAGTTTTGTTTAATTTGAGTGTTCAGTTTCAGGCATGTCAGTAATGCCAGGTTTGTTTTCTCATATAACACCATCATTTACAGCTTATAAATAAGAGTGAATCTTCTTTCAGATACTGGGTTCAGCTTGCCAGACACTAATATTAAAACTCCAGAACTGTTGGTTTAATTCCAGCATTTTGCTTACTCTAAATAACACTTCTATCAGATTCATCCATTTAAAATAGATTATAGTAAATGAGATATTAATTTAAAGCAGAGATAAACTGTTAAAAATTTTGGTCCAAATTGGGGTCTCATATTTTTGCTATTTGTTTCTTTTTAGTTATAATTAATTTCTTAATGTACTTTCATTGTGGCTTCTTCATTTATATACAAAAATCTTTGGTTTTGAATAACCCACATTGTTGTTAGGGAGATGACTTAGTTCTGATTTTTTTAATACTAGGAAATATCTTCTTTTGGTTTTTCTATCAGAGGTTCTGGCTGCCCACTTTGTTTTCTGTAGGCACTAATTTTTTGTTCTAATTATTGAAGACTCAGAGATACTTTTCTTTAAGATGACACTCTGCAAACCCTGAATCCTCAGTCACTTCTGCATAACAGTTGGGGGGAAGGCACCACCAACTTTCCACTGAAGTTTTTATAGTTAACTTAGTTCATGTATTTAATTTTTAATTAGGGGTTTAATCTATCTTTTATTTTCTCTTTCGTTTTGTCCTATATTCCAGTTACTTCATTAGCTTAAATTGATTGCTTTTAATGAAGTAATCTGAACAGTTTAGAATACATGTTAGTTTAGCCATTTTGTCTCCTTGTCTTCCACTCCACTCCAATACTGTTTGAACATATGTGATCCAACAGAGCATAGTAACCAAATATTGAAAAATCATACCTTGGTTGTTTATACTTGTTGGCTAGCACTTTTACTTTTCTAAGAACTGAGGAGAATAAATGTTACTTGTCAGCACTCATGACAGGTGTTTTGACATTTACCATAGAACTTAAGGTATTATATAATCATTATTTTTAAAGTGTGCTTAAGTTGTTTTACATAATTCAACATGAGAGTGATTAGGTTCACCAGATGGCCCTTTTATATAAAATGATTGTCTCTCATTTCTCTTTCATTAGTCTTCCCAGTGCTTCTTCATGACATAGCTTTAAATTTGTTCAAGAACCTTGTGAATTGATGTCTGAAGTTTGCAGGAGCATGAAATAGGAGAAGGATGTTGCTACTTTAAAATAACACAGTTTGAATCTAAATAGTTTTTTGGTAGTTGGCTGCATAAGTGATTGCATTCATGCTGTATGATACGATTGTATCTTAAGGTAATTCAGGCTAGAAGATTGACAGTTTTAAAAACTTAAAAAAAGAAGAAAAATACTAAAAAGCTAAATTTTCAAGAAAATATGACTTGAAAAGCAAACCCAAATTGACTTTTCTTCTACAGAGATAGGCCTACTGAATGTTTATTCACACCTGTTACTTCTCACAACATAGCATATTTAGTATGCTTCTCAAAGATTCCTAGCAGGGTGTCTTATTCCCTTTTCTGGGCTTCACTCCACTTCCTTCTACTTTATGTCCAGAATGAACCATTTGTATTTTCTAGATCTGTAGTGTTTTTCCTCCTTGATCTCAGTCTGTTTCATATCTACCTGAATTATGGGCTCAGCTGTTTCCCTCCAAGCACTTGTCCCTGCTATTTTCTGACTTATGTTCCTTTTGTTTGAGGATTTTATTTGGCTCTCTACCTCCAATCTCACATCCAACCCAGAGCTATTTTTCTGTTTTCTTACTTTTTCACTTTCAGTGATGCTTGATCTTAGTTCTGTCTTCTTTGTTCATAAATATTCTATTAATACAAACAGTTCCCTTCATTTTGTTATAGCCCATCCACAGGTAGTTTTCAGAGGAGAGCTATTCTGTCAAGTCTGCTACTTCTAGTTAACACTAACTTACTTGACTATGTCAACCAAGAATAGTCAAGTCAGGAAATTCTGATTTAGCCCATAAATCCAGACTGAAACTGCCTTAAAATGTTTGTATAAAACATGAGTACACCTATATTATATTATTACTTATCACCAAGTCCCACAAAACTTCAAAAAAAGGAGGATTTAATTACTGTCATGTGAGACTCTAATAGAAATAATGAATGAATCACAATTTGTCTGATAATGGAAAAAAATAGTTAATAACTTCATTTACCAAAGAAGCAATATTCATTCATTTTCCTTTCAAATAGAATAACTTTCACAGACCACAGTACTTGGACTGAGTTATATGTCATATAGAATTGTAACTAGATCATCAAATAGAATTTCAATGGATAAAACTATTTTCAAATTGAAAGGAATAGTTTTATGTTCATAGTAATAAGACTTGACCTGTTGTTCTTTTGTTTGTCTGAATATTGCTTTTTTTTTTTTTTTTGGTTTTTGTTCTTTAAATTTTTTATTTCTTTTTAGATATACATGACAATAGAGTATATTTTGACACATTATTCATACGTGGAGTATAACTTATTCTAATGAGGATCCTATTCTTTTGAACACAATGTAGTTTCACTGGTTTTTATGTTTATATATGTACATATGAAAGTTATGTCTGATTCATTCTACTATCTTTCCTATTCCCATCCTCCCTCCCTCCCTTCCCTTCATTCCCCTGTGTCTAATGCAGTGAACTTTTACCCCCCACCCTTGTGTCTCAGCATCTGCATTGTCAGAACATTCACCTTTTTATTTTTGGGGATTGGCTTATTTCAGTGAGCATGATCGTCTCCAGTTCCTTTCATTTACTGGCAAATGCCATAATTTCATTCTTCTTCATGGCTGAGTAATATTCCATTGTGTATATATACCACATTTTCTTAATCCATTTGTCTTTTGAAGGGCACCTTGGTTGGTTCCATAGCTTAGCTATTGTGAATTGAATTGCTGTAAACATTAAATTTTGTATTAAATTTGTGGTAATTTATCATAGTAAATTTGAAATACTGTACATTGCTTTTCAAATTTAGTACTTTTGTGTATGTTTTGTCTCTCTTTTAAATAATAAATTCCATAAAATAATCACTACGTCTAAGATGCCAAATATTGTGTTTTGAATATTCAAGAAACTTCTTGGTATTTGGGAGTTCCTACTTAATTATCACAGTTCATTAACATGAATAAGAATGTAATAACATGAATATATGAATAAAAATATAACAAAATACTTGAGACCAGAGGTGTTTCAAAGTTTGGAGTTTTTTAGAATTTGGAACATTTGCATTACAAAAATGAGATCTTGGGGATGGCCCCAAGTTTAAACTCAAAATTCATTTATGTTTCTGTATACTTTATACATGTACACTGAAGGTAATGTATATACGATATTTTTAGTGTGCTTGAGTTTTGACTGAGACCCATCACATGAAGTCAGGTGTAGAATTTTGTACTTGTTGCATCCAGTTGGTACTCAGAAATTTTCAGATTTTGGAACATTTTGGATTTTGGGTTTTTAGATAGGGATACTCAGTCTATATGAATGAAATAAGAATACTTGTGTCTTGTTATGCAAGTGAGGATTACACTTGTTTAAGCCATTTTTCATGACTAATTCTCTGCTCTTTTTGAGAATATGAAAAGTAGATAATATAAATCAGTTTTATTAGTGTGGTGAATAAAAGTTTGAAATTAATGACTAGATTGAAGTATTAAAACTATTTTCAGATTTTTGTCGAAGCTTATTCTCTTGACATCTCTTTGATATAAATGAGACTAAAATAAAAATAAGATGCAACGTGATATTTGTTAATCTAGAAAAGCAGTTATCTTTAGATATCTTAGCAGTTTGGTTCAGTTTATATATTTTTTAATAGTTCATTTAAAACATTAACAGTTTGTTCTTTAATCACAGTGGATTGGCAGCTGGCGAAGATAATGGACAGAGAGGATATTTGCTGACCTATGTCATTGCATACATTCGAGTAAGTTACATCCTATTTCCCTTGTCATTTACTTTACATTGTAAATAATACTTTTCCTATTTTGAATGAAATTGTATTTTTTATTTTCTTAAATGTCTTAAGATATGATAGTTAAGCACATCATTTTACATGAACCCTGCATTAGCTATCATTTTTCAGAAGCCCATTTAAACCCATATATGCTTTTGAGTAACTTCAAATGATTTAATGTCTCTGTTCTTTTAAAAGATTGGAGTCATTCTCTGTCTGAAAGTTGAACATGCCTTTCCTAAGATTACCTTGTTAAATCAAGCTATTTTATTTGGCAGCACTCCTCACTTAATTTATAATGTTTTAAATATATATAAATCTTTGTTGTCTTTAAAAATTGATATTTAACTTGATTCCAAGTAGTTATTGGTTCACTGGTGATGATTACTATTTAGAAATCATTTATGTGTACTTGAGGACTAAAATACTTATTATGGATTTTATGAGACATTTGAGAAATTTCATTAGTCATATTCAAGTCTATGCTACATGACATTGTTCTTTTGAAATTTTATTTATTTTATTTAGTGTTTTTTTCCCCCTACTTTCTAACAAACTCAGGTTTCTTAATTGTTTTCTGCTGTTGCCCAGGTTGTTAGTAGTATTATTTTAAATATTGCCTCTTATTTAATGTAAATGATCTTATTCTAATAGATCATTTCTCAGATACCCTCCTGAGAATTTGACTTCCTTAATACTAAGTTGTCTAATTTTTCATTTAGAAATTGTTTGGAAAGAAATACAAAAACTTATATACAATTTGGTTTTACTTATTTAAGAGCTTGAATTGATGTTTCTCATTTTAGAAAGAATTTAATTCTAGTTAAGATCTAAATTTTAAATTGCAGTGAATTTAAAGTATATCGTTAGTCCTGTGCCCTTCTACCCCCTCACCAAGTGGTGCTGATGGGGAAAAATATATTTATTGCCTGTCTACTGTTAAAAATTTTGATTAAGGAATGTACAGATCATAAAAAATAATAGGTCTTAGGTATTATGTTTATATCCATAAATTATCAGTACCCAGGGTTCTTCTCATAGAAAGTATTTTGAGTATAGATAAAATATTGTTTGTTGTTTCAACTAAGGATATTGATCATTTTCCTACAATATTGAATTCAGAATTCTAGAAAATGAAATACATCTGTAGCAAGTACAGCATACACACAATTTGGGTAAATGTCTTAAGTTTTCAGTTAATGTTAAAACTGAGTCAAAAGCAAGTGAGGGATTTTTTTTTCCCTCTAGATTTATTTGTTTTATGTTTTAAAAAAATTGTCCAGTGAACAATATCATTGTTATCAGATATATGTTTACTGAATAAATGAATGCATAAGAGAGAAACACCCATTTTAGATCAGTAGTTTGGGGATTGTTTTTCCCCCTGCCAACCACTGGTAGAGTCAAAGTGATTCTTTTTATGGGAAGTGCAAATTTATAACCTGTATTGATTTTTCTACCTTAAAAATCTTTTTCTCAAATCCTTCCATTCTGTGGGGGCTTTGACTCTTTCTAGCTTTGATAATAAAATAATTGTGCTCTAGGTAAAGAAGTCAAATAGTATGTGTTACTTATAATGTAAGTATTGTATCTTATAAGCTATAAAATATTTTCCAAGCAGAAATCCCTCTATATATTTGACTAATCTGTCACTTCAAGGAAAGGTACACTATTTTTTGAATTTGTTTTTAAAGAAAAGTTGACTTGAGGAAAGGAAAATACCTTCTTATTTTTACTCCCTCCCTCCCAACTTTTGTCCCTCTGCTCCTTCCACCTTGATGACCAATTTTTGATATTGGTTAATTTGGTATTTAGAACACTGAAAATCTATTCTAGTCTTCTATGTACATAGGTTTATTTTCCTGAATAGACATTCCATTCAAGGGAGAAATATTTGAATTCCTATTCTGTATTAGGCACTCTGTTTGCTGCCAGGGATACAGAAGAAAACAAGACATAAGATTCCTGTCCTCAAGAAGGTCATATCTCATTCAGGGCTCCTTCCCAGTACTCTTATGAGATAGATATTAAAGAGCAGTTGATGCTAAATTAGAACCATGTGATACTAACAATTACATGAAATAACAGTATTATTGATTATTGCAACTGTTGTAGTTTAGTGATTTCTTATGTGTCTTAACAGGACTTGGGTTTGGAATACTACGTATTAGGAGAATCTTTTGAGACTTCTGCTCCTTGGGACAGGTAACATAATAAAATGTCTGATATTATTTGATTCACATATGCTTTGTGAGTTGCCAGAGTAATTTATTTTGGTGTATGAATATGTAAACTTTCAAAATTTTATGAAGAAATCTTGGAAAAGGACTACTTTTATTTAAATTAATATCTTTATCAGAATACCAGAACTTCCAGCCCCCCCCACCTTTTTTTTTTTTTTTTTTTTCGATTTGAGGAAAATTTGTCTGCGACCCAAAAAAGGATGGTAGTTTTGAAGTTTACATTTTGAAGAATCTTACAAACACTAAAATGTTACTGTTTGTTTTACTTAGCTTTGATTTAAATTTTTTTTTTCTTTTTTGATACCGAGATTGAACCCAGGGATGTTTTACTACTGAACTACACATCCCTACCCCTTTTTAGTTTTTTAATTTTGAGACAGGATCTTGCTATTTGCTTAGGGCCTCGCTAAGTTGCTGAGGCTGATCTCAAACTTGAAATCCTCCTGCCTCTCAGTCTTAGTAACTGAGATTACAGGAGTATACCACTACACCCAGCTTTATTTAAATTCTTGAATCATTAGTATGCTTAAATGTTCTCCAAAAAGTCCCCCCAAATTTTAAAATCAGTTAATCTTTTGTAATATATCATGTAGCTTTTGATGTTTGTATATGTATGTGTTAAGCAACTTCTTAATTAACTTCTTTTAAGTGATTTCTGAAACTCTATTTAGGATATAAACTACATTTCTATTTTTAAATGTAAGCAAAATTCTAATATGGGAGAATACTGTAAGAAATGACCCAAATGGATAAATGGAAATAAACATATAGATTTCTTTACCAGAAATACAAACATACAAATATTAGTTTGGAAATCAATAAAAACTTATTTGGAAATGTCAGGTAGTTTTATTAAAAATGGACTTGTGAATTTTTTCAGTAATAAAGTTTTAAAGGGTATCCTCAGTATATTTTTATTTTTTTGAATATGCCTACATTTTACTTTCTCTCTGTAAAATTTGTAAACTGTTTTAAATCTATAATAAAAAATATAGCCTGTAACAAATTGCCACAAGTCTACTGTTTAGATACTAAATATCTTAACATTTGTTCTCCCTATCCTCTTTTTTGTTCCCTCAGAAAACTTTCTTTTCTTACCCTGGACTGTGGCTATTGGTACATTGGTGCTCATGTTCTTTGGATTACTAGATATTAACCCAATTTATAGTATCTCTCTGTTTTCACACTTAATTTTATCAAGGGTAATAAATTTTGTAAATGAAAAGAATTATCAGCTCATGGACATTTACCACTTGAGCAGCAGAAGTAGTTTGGAGGCTTTTCATAGTGGTTTAAAAGATGATTTTAGTCTTTTAATACCTCTCCTTGCTGGGTTTCTTAGTTTGGGCTGCTATACAGAATACCATAGAATGAGTGACTTAAATATTCTTAAACAAAAAATGTTTACTTCTTACAGCTGTGGAGGCTTGGAGTCTGAGATTAGGGTGCCAGCATAGTCA
The DNA here is from genome assembly GCF_902686455.1 of Sciurus vulgaris. Taxonomy (NCBI): domain Eukaryota; kingdom Metazoa; phylum Chordata; class Mammalia; order Rodentia; family Sciuridae; genus Sciurus; species Sciurus vulgaris. The sequence continues at coordinate 130,991,075 of NC_136463.1, forward strand.
GTCTTTGGTAAAGAAGCAGCTTCATGGTTCATACGTGGCTCTCATTGTACCCTTCTGTGACAGAAAGTAGAGAGAATCGAAAATCCTCTCATGTCTTTTTATAAGGGCACTAATACCACTCATGAGGACTGTGTCTGTTCCCCAAAGGTCCTACCTCCTAATGTCAGCACACTGGGGGTTAGATTAGTATTTCAATATATGAATTTTGAGATGGACACATTCTGTTCTTATCACTAGGATAGATGAATTAGTGTAGAATTACCCTTCAGCATTTTGGATTTCCTTGTCATAAGTTAATATTAACTGATGATTGCCATCCTATCTTTTTATTCTTCAACTATGCAAGCTTATCATGTGCTTCTTTTTTCTTCATTTATTCCTGTATATATTTACATATTTATTTGATTGATTCATTGATAATTTCTGTTTTATGCAGGGTTACATATGTGTTTTATTTTCATTTAAAACAACTTTTTCAGCTGTTTTAAATAAATAGCATTAATGAAAAGCAACTGCATTTGTGAAGTAAACTTTTTACTTTTTGACCATCTTTAGCAGTATCCCACTGGACTAAGATCTTCAACTTTCACAATATTATTAGGTCTTTGGCCCCTTTATGTAAGGCCACTTCAGAGGTTTTGGGTCTTAAATAATCTTTGTGTGTTCCACAGTGACCCTAGCACACTGTACCTGGTAGGTGCTCAATGAGTATTCATGTAGAGTTCTATGAGTCAGCTCTGGAGTAGTGTTTTGGCTTAGTGGCACATGTCTGTAATTCCAGAGGCTCAGGAGGCTGAGGCAGGAGATCATGAGTTCAAAGCCAGCCTTAGCAACTTAGTGAGGCCCTAAACAACTCAATAAGACCCTATCTCAAAATAAAATACAAAAAAGGGTTGGGAATGTGGCTCAGTGGTTGAGTGTTCTTGGGTTCAATCCCAAGTACCATAGAAAAAAGGAAAAAACTGTTTTAAGAATTGGAGGTTTTAAATATTTTGGAGATATCAACAGGAGTCTGGTAATTTAAACTGAGTAAGTTAATACACAGAATGGAGTAAAGGGAAAAATAAAAGAACCTATGAAAGAAGTCAAGGGAATCTCAATATATTGGGGATAGTCTGCAAACAGTAGCTAGCAAAGGAGATTGAGAAATAGTCTCTAGAGGTCTTGGAGGAAATCCAGTGATATGAGAAAAGTCCAGGGATGCTTTTTTCAAGGGGAAAATGATCAACTGTGTAAAATTTGCTGATCGGTTAAGTTAAAAATTTAAAAGTATATACACAGTTAAATTTGTATCCTAAAAAAATGATTGGTCCAGTGGGCTGTCTTGAACATAATCTGAGTTCTATGAGAGAATACTTTCAGAATCCCCTTCCCACATATCATGTGTAGAAAGTGTACCTTTGGCAATTATAACCATTTAGTACTGTTTCTTCTCTTACCATCTCATTATTATTAACCTACCAGGGTTTAGACATAATCTGTTCTTAACATGTCCATGTTTCCTACTGCATTTGTAATGGTTAAGTATATTTATGTGTATTTAATCTGAAACATAGTCCATCCAATAGAAGAATTATATTAATGTTTTTGGAGTACTTACCAGTAACCCTTAAATTATTTTCTAAAACCAAGATAAAGAACTTGTTATTTTTATAAATTTGTAATATTCTTTAGTCTCTATAGATATTAAATCTGAGTAGATTTTATTTGTATTGAAAGCTTTTTATAAGTGGATTTTCAAAATAAAAAGCATCAAATTTCAGTAATCTTTAGTACTTTATGAGATTTTTTTTAAAACGTTCATTCTTGCCTTTCTATGAATGACACATACATAACATTGGTAAATCATATTTACCTGAAACTCTGATAAATAAATCAGAATTTAACTTAAAAGCATTGTTTTGTAAAATTAGAGTTTGTAAAATTTTCATATGCTGTATTCATAAAAATCAAAAATATGACATAATACTTAAAGCCTTATATATTTATATTTTAATCCTATACTTACTGATATTGAAAATATAGATAACTTAAATATGCCTTATAAGGCTAAATACATTTAAATGTTTTTGTTATTCTTACAAAGTCAAATCACTTTGAAGATTTGAGAGACAGGCCAACCTTTTGAGTTTGTTCTTTTGAAGCTAAACAAATCAGTGTTTAAAACAGAATGTGCTAGTATGTGGCCAGGATATTTATAGGGATATAAAATAGTTTATATATGGTTTAAGAGTTTTATTGTCCAGATAAAACAAAATATGTAATTAACATGCTGCAGCTCCCATTTAAATCTAGGCGAATTTAAAAATGGATGAATATTGTTAAATATTGTCAAACCCTCTCTCCTTGAAGGATTATAAACCACCCATCCCCTGTTTTCATTGACCTAATATCAAACAGTCTAACATAACCCATTAGCACTTTATACAGTCTGTATCCAATAAGTCTTTGTCAAATTGGATTTTAGCTTGAGAATAGGCTATGGAACATTTGATATGGCATAATTATTCTTGATTGAATTATATGAATTAAGGAAAGCTTCTTAGGCATTGATCAAGTTGGTATTCATACAACCCAGAATTGAATTTTCATGAGCATGTTTTTTGTAACACTTTAAGAAGCTTTTAAAATCTTATAATTAAGTTTATTTTGAAGTTGGATTCTCCTAAGTATGGGAAACTCCATTCATGGACTTGAGTCTCCTCTTTTGACTTGTATTTTTTCTAAAGCAAAAAAGAAAGGACTTCGTTACCTTCAAAGTTAAGAGTTGAGCACCTCATATGAATGATCAAGGCTCTTTTTTGTACTCTCTAACAAATATCTATGAAAGTTTTATAGTTAAGAAATCTTTCAGACATGAAATGTGCCAGATAAACCAGTACTCCTTAGAATTTGTGTAGTTTTCATTTGAAAGTGTAATATTCTATTCAATTATCTTTTCCAGGGTTGTAGATCTCTGTAGAAATGTAAAAGAAAGAATAAGAAGGGAGTGCAAGGAGAAGGGTGTGCAGTTTGCTCCTCTTTCTACATGCAGGTGAGTTTTCTTATTGTTCTTTTATTCCTTATTCTGAAAAAATACTTTATTTATTCAAAATTATAATTTGCCAGCTGAGGAAAAATTTCAATTTTTTTCTCCTTGGGGGAGCTTCCCTTAACTTCATTTACCACCTTGTCAGGATGTGTCAGTTGAATTTCACACAGTCCTGAGCCTTTTAGGCTTAACCCTTTAGTGAGCCTTTTGCCCTATCTGGATAGCATGGCAGGGAAGAGCCAAGTATCTAAGCTCCTGGAAAAGAGCAAGACTCCTTTATTCACAGCAAGTGTAAATTACATATATAGTTATGCAGCTATAAAATAGATACATAGTCAGTATAGCTCTTCATCAGAGGAAAAAAAAACATTTTAACCCTTTTAGTTGCTGATTAAAGCGATGGGAATGGAATAGAGGATTGAGAGGCACAGAAGACTTAAATTTGATGATAAACTTGGTTCTTTCCAATAGATCTTTATTTGATAATGGAAACATTCTCTGTCAACACTGTCCAGTATGGTAGCACAAGCCCATGTGACTGTTGAGAGATTGAAATGTGGCTAGTGTGATTGTGCAGTTAAATTTAAATTTTTAATTTAATTTTAAAATAATTTAATTTAGAACATTATGTGTGACTAATATTTTCCATATTGGACATTGTATGGTTATCTCATGATTTTGTTAAATAGCAGCAACCCAAAAAAGGAAGAATCCTTTTTCAGAATTCAGTCTTTTGATATTAATTTTCTGTGTAAACACCAGGATATGAAATATATCAAGTCAAATATTTGACTTCTCTAAAAAGTTATAGAATTAATTGGAATCTAACAATAATGATCTAGCATTCTGTATTATATAACTGCCTCACTTTTATTCTGTATGTGTTGGTGAACACATACAAGAACACATCTCTAATATTATAGAAACAAACTGGTTACAAAGTAAAAATGAAAAATAGGTAATTTTGGAAATAATGTATCTATATTATTAAGTGCATCTAACACTGGACTTCTAAAACAAGTGTGCATCAGCACAACATTTCTATATGCAAGACTGTCCCTGACTTATGATGGTTTGACTTAAGATTTTTCAACTTCTCAACAGTGCACAAGCACTATTTTTTTCACTTTCAGTTGAGTATTCAGTAAGTTACATGAGATATTAAACAATTTATTATAAAATAGACTGTGCTGGATGATTTTTTTTCCAAATGTAAGGTAATTTTAATGTTCTGAGCACATTTAAGGTAGTCTAGGCTAAACTGTGATGTTTGGTAAGTTATTTATAGACTTTTTACCATACAATGGTTTTATTTGGACAAAACACTATCAAAAGTCAAAGGGTATCTGTATTTCTATTCATAATGCTTATTCCTCTGATTTTCCTTGAATTACTTAATTTCATCCTGGGAAACAGATCCAGGCCTACTGCTACCCAGGAACCAATGCCTGTTCATACACCTTTCAACTTCCTGTCTACTTTGAAAATTTCATAACCATTGGGAGAGATATCCTTAAGCATTTGCTAAAGTTGTGCTTCTAAGGGGTAGGAAAGTAAAATTCTAACATGAGATCTGAGGAAACTATCCTACTTCAACCTTACTTTAATCAGAAAGACCATTGCAAGTGGTCTTTTCTGCTTCTGTGTTGGGGAATCTTTAAGGGTTTGATAGGCATTACAGAAAGTTCCAAGTCAAGTCAGTATATTAACATGCTTTAGAACTAGTATGTTTGGAATAGAGAAAATAAAATTTTAAAAAAGTAAAGTTTAACAGTAATTGGGCATTTGAGATGTTCAAAGAAAGGGAAAATAGAGGATTTGTTCTATACAATAAAAAACTATAACTTCATAAAGCTAATATTGGTTTAGTGATTGACTTTGGAGAAAACCTTTCTAACTGAAGGTATAAGAATATACACGTAATTTTAAAAATTTTTGGCTGTCTTTTAAAATGAACCTTTTTATCTTAACTTCCTTAGAATCTAAAGGAAAAAAAGTTGTATTTATTTTATTATCTACCCAAATTGATGGTTGGTTCTGCCCTTGACAGTCTGTTAGGCCTCTGTTATTAGAATCCTGAAAACAAATCAGGCCTTGATATCCAAAAGCTATTTGTTACCATTAAAGTTTGAAGTGTTTTAAGTAAGATAATAATAAACTAGAATTAGTTCTTGTGCAGTTGAGAAAGTTTTATTCCTTTTTTTTGGGGGGGTGGTCAAGTGGGAATTTATAGATTTTTTTGCCCTCTACCTTTCCTCCTTTTGTCCCAACTCCCTATTCATTGTCTCTTGAGAACCTCCCTTCCTTCATTGTGATAAACCTTTACTTGTTGAATATGAATGGAAAGCAAAACATTCTGTCTTGGAGCACACTCTGTCATTAATGGTTAATCTTCGTTTTTCAGAAGGTATTCATAAGGCCTAAGAATCTTCATTATGTATTGTAGACATTAGAATTAATATACCTAGAATTAATTGGCTATATGTTATTGTTAGTTAGCTATTTGTTGCTGTGACTGAAATACCTAACAGGAACAATGTAGAAAAGGAAAAAATTACTTTGACTCTAAGTTTCAGAGGTTTGAGCCCATGGTCAGCCAGTTCCAAGGCAGAAGTATGGCAGAAGCACATGGTGAGGGAAAGCAACTCAACTTACAGCAGGCAGAAGTTGGAGTGGGCAGGGAGAAGATATACCCTCCAGGGCATGCCCCCAGTGACCTACCTCCTCCACTTAGGTCCTACTTTCTAGTGGTTTATTCAGTCATCAGTGGATTAATCCTCCAATCAAGTCAGAGCCCTAATGATCTAATCATTTCATCAAAGCCCCACCTCTGAACACATGAAACTTAGGGAGACATTCCAGATTTAAACCTTAAGAGTTATGTTTATTAAATAGCAGTTTTTATAAGAACGGTTGTCTTATAAAAGTTTTATATGCTCAATTTTTGTGATCATCTTATGAAACCAGTTTAGAATGACCAAAGTATAATTATTTAAATAGCTTTGGTAAATTAGAATTTTGAATATAGTTCTTATGACTTATACTTGTTTAAATTAACATTTAACTAGAGTTTTTCTTTTTGTTTTTTTTTAGTTAGATTTGAGTTGCCTAATAGTGGCCAAGGTGATTATTCCCTACTGAATGCGTGAGATGCATTTTTCAAACCAAATTTTAAAAAAAGCTGTTCCAAGATTATTTAAAAATAATTAATAACTCTAAAATCAAAGCACCCAAGAAAAATACTATTAGGTTATAAGCATGCATTTATTGGGTTATTTCATTTTTATCCATTAAAATGTACTTTGTACATTGGGATAGATATTTCAACCCTAACTCTTTTTAAGAAGTTATATGGGAAGGAATCTTTAGTGAATCCAACACAAGGAAAGTATCCCAAACTGCACAAAAGATTTTTAGAAATGAAAAAATCATGAAGTGACTTTGATAGCCACATATTTACTTGTGCAGATAATTTTGAAAGTGATTAGCATTTAAGTGTTTTTAAAGGTGTTCGATCTGAGTCATTTTCTGAAATTGACTCAAATTGAGGTTCTCAAAAAGGTGTTTTTTAACTTGGAGTGGAACCACCATTTGATCCAGGTATCCCACTCCTCGGCCTATACCCAAAGGACTTAAAATCAGCATACTGCAGAGATATAGCCACATCAATGTTCATAGCTGCTCAATTCACAAAGCCAGATTGTGGAACCAGCCTAGATGCCCTTCAGTTGATAATGAAAACCAACTTAATTTCTAAATTAAAAAAAAAAAAAAAAGTAGAGTTATCAGTGCAGTATAATGTAGTAGTTAATATATATCAAAAGTAGGGTTGCTTCAGTCATTCTTAATTTTGCCTACTTAATTGAATATTAAGTATAGTACTCTTTTTACTTTCCTTGCTGTTTTGTATAATATTTGATACTATTAAATATTACTTATTCAAACCTACTTTTTAACTTAAGAACTTTTTTCAAATGTAAATGTACATATACATATTGTTGCAAAAAAATTTCCACTTGCTCTTGAACCTTTATTCTAAAATCAAGGCAGTCATGAAATAAATATCTTAAAAAAAAGAAACTGTGGTATGTATATATATATATATACACAATGGAATATTACTTAGCCATAAAGAATAATAAAATTATGGCATTTGCAGGCAAATGGATGAAATTGGAGAAAATCATGCTGAGATAAGCCAATCTCAGAAATCCAAAGGAAAAATGATCTCCCTGATCATTGGATGATGACACATAGTGGGGGGTGGGAAGGAGGTAAGAATGGAGGAAAGAGGAACTGTGTCGAGGGAAAAGAGGGATGGGGGGGTGGGAGAGAAGGAAAAATTAACGGAATGAATCACTATTATCCTATGTAAAGTATGACTACACAAATGGTATGCCTTTACTTCATGTACAAACAGAGAAACAAGATGTATCCCATTTGTGTACAATAAAAATAAATTTAAAAAATAATAAAAAAGGTGTTTTTTATTATTCAAATTTTATCTTTGTCTCATTTACTACTGATCATTTAAGCCCATTATGCTTTGTGTTGACTTTAGTAATCTCATCTGTGAAAACTGAACTGGGTCATTATATAGATCCTAGATTTGCTGGAAGATGGCAATGCTCTGTTAATGTGTAGTTACCTTTTCTGTGTGTTGATATTAATGATTCTCTTATGAGTGATGTATTTACCAAGTGCTATAAACTCATGCATTTACCTGCCAAATTTTATTTGAATTTGCTTATGTCTAATGATAGTACACTCATAGTTAAAATAGTTCTTCAATTTTTCTTAAACTTTGTAAATCTGGAACTTAAAATTTAAATGTTCAAGGGATCTTTTTATGAGTGTGAATTAACACTAGAAGGAAAACACAGCTGGCAAATCGACAGTAGCATTGTTAAACAGTTCATTTCTTCTGTTCTGAGGCACCTAACATTTGGCCTATAAGGCCATTAAAATTTTAGAACAGATTCTATTTGTATTGTGTAGTTAGAAAAAAAAGTATTTCTTCTATATTTGTTCCTTCTGTTAAATTAAATTCTTTGTGGAAACTTATATCGATTGAATTTGGAGACTTGACTAGGATTGTCTGAGCTCCCTTTTAAATGCTTTCCTAATTGCATTTTGAAAGCCAAGATTATAATATATCATACATATGATTTAATAATCTAACATTCTTGATATCTTTTTTGTATGTATGTACAACATGAACACATGGAGGCTCTTAAACACTGTTTTAATAAGCTCATGTCTTTTTACTGCATTTAATATGATCAATTCAGTTTTATTTTCTAGGTTCTTACTAATTATTAAAGTTAGTTTAGTGAAGATGCTATATTTCACCTAGTCTGATCCCATTTGGTATTGAACACATCTGCCATTTCTGAACTTTTAAGTGCTCATGTTTATGTTATCTTTGAGAAAATTTGGAGGACTTATAACCTGATCACCAAGTTCTATCTAGTGTGTTTTTGCTATCTTAACAGTAGTATAATTAGTTTGGCAGGGGGAACCCTCAGGAGGAGATGCCCTTTTTTGGTAATTTAGGCCAATTAGAGAATCATTTGCCTTGCTTTTAAACTTTTAGTTTTGTCAGGGGTGGTACGGGGTTGAGGGGTGATAATCTAGACTTCCCCCCAAAAGGTGCAAACTAATACAGATAGTTTCTATATACCTTTTACTCATCTTCCCCAAATATTAATATCTCACATCACTATAGGATAACTGCTAAAAGAAAAAAATGTTAAAATACTATTAACTAATTTATACACCTCTCTTTACCCTTTCCCCCACTATTTTTTTTTTGGGGGGGGGGGGTCCAGTATTCAATCTTAAGATCATGTAATGTGTTTAGTTTTCATGTTTCTGCAATCATCTTTTAAAAAAATTTTTTTTAGTTGTTGATGGACACAATACCTTTTATTTTATTTATTTATGTTTATGTGTTGCTAAGGATTGAACCCAGTGCCTCACACATGGGTAGCAAGCATTCTACCACTGAGCCACAACCCCAGCCCCATGCAGTCATCTTTAATCTGAAACAATTCCTCACTTTCTTGATCTTACATGATCTTTACACTTTAAAGAATACTGGCCACTATTTTGTAAAAATGCCCCTCAGTTTCAGTTTATCTCATGTTTCTTTGTGATTCAATTTATAGATTTTGGCAAAAATACTACAGAATAACCTTGGTACATCATATCAAGAGGAACATGACATTGATATGTCATATTATTGATGATGTTAACTTTGATCACTTGGTTTAGAGGGTGCCTACCTGGTTTCACAGTATGTTATTTTTTCCCATTTTACTTAATAAATATCTTTTGGTGAGAAACTTTGAGACTATGTAAACATTCTAATCATCATCTCCTACTAATTCTGGTAATAAATTATTATTGTGAAATTTTCAAATGGCAGTTTTTATTTTCATCATTCCTTTTACTAGAGGAACCCCCCCCTTCTATCAGTATGGACGCATAGATGTTTCATTCTCTGAGTTAGATCCATGATTATCATTATTCACCTTGTTCTTCAAGTTTTCCCAGATTTGGCAGTTAGAAGTGTCCTTTTGACACAGAAAGTAGTTTTTAAAGAGAGGGGAAAGGGAGCTCATATTTAGGAAGGGTAGTTAGTTGAGGAAGGGTGAGCAGCATAAGTGAAGAAGCAAGTGAGAGAAAAGCAAGTCTTTGTGCCACAGAGAGCCTGGGTGCTGTAGAACTGGTGCAAAGTGAAGGTCATCTCCATGTGCTGTCCCAGCAGTGATAGCCTGTGCTTACTATTGCTCTTTTGATCTTCATTTCTTCCTTATATTCTTTGTTTTTTCTTATTCCTCATGTCAGAATTATGGTTATTTTCAGTTTGTCCCTATGTTTCCTCCATCTTTTTACCTACCTACTTCATCTGTTCCTAGTTGTCTGGCTTTTCTTATTCTCCTCTGTTATCTCCAGATTGACTTATTATGTATGTTAGTAATATGGCATTTTTATTACTTAGAACTATATCTTACATTTCTTTCAGTTTTCATTTAGGCTTACCTTTTATAACTAGGTACATTTCCTAATCTGACCCACACAGCTTTTCTTATTCTTTGTATTATCACTCAATGTGGTTTGATGACCTTTGACTTTTCCATCTGTATTTTCTAGAGTCTAGGGTGCTTTTTAGGTTGCATAAAATGATTGATGTTGTCTGTCTTTATATTCTTTGTCTCTCAAGGTCTCTAGTGTACCATCAGATAGCCTATTAAACTGAACCCAGAAGTATCAGCATTCTTAACTTCTATTTGTTTCTGTGTCCTGAGGCTGTATCTTGTATTGACCATAGAAACCTTACAAGAATTTCCTTTAGTTCACTTAAATTATCCGTGAAGAAAAAAAAAAGTTGATATTTATTTCATTTATTTTTAAAATTATAGCCGGAACTAAATAGCTCCCCCCACCCTTTTTAATAGCCACAATTTCAGTGATTTAATTTTTCCTGCCCAGAATCCTTGAGTCTCTAGAGCCAGGAAATCAAAACAAATGACAAGTTCATAGTATTGCTGTCAGAGTACTTAATGTATTTTGAAGAGGTTATAACTTGCCTACCTTTTACCAATATAGATTTATAAAATAATGAAAATTGATTTTAGTCAGTGTTTCCTTGCCCATATGTATTCATTTCATGTGTTTACTTTTCAGTGATGGGACCAATTAACAGAACCAAATTTCTTGTTTTTAGTCCAATACCACCTTTCTCACGGAGCAGACACATTTTAAGTCATGTCTTAAAATGTAATTAATATCTATGTGCATGGACCTCGTTGTTTGGTCTTTTGGCAAGAAAACTTGCTCTTGAAAAATAATGGAGCTATAATGTTTGTAATGTGGATGTCCCTTGAATATTGTCTCATACCAGTCACATGAGGACTGTGCATAAATATTAAATAAAGAGAAAAAATGAGATAGGTATACTCTAAGTGTCATGCTTTATTAAATGTCACTTTAAATTTTCATTTTAAAACAACTAATACTGGTACTTATCTAACTAGATTTAAATGTGTTTTCACACATGCTACTTATATCTCCCACTACTTCTAGATAACAAAATGACTGTTAAAATCACTGAAAATAACATTTTGTCATAAAATACCAATGGAATGTATAAATATTTTTGTTATATTCAAGTTTTAGTAACTTGGCATAGTCAAGAGTGTACTTAAAATATTGACTAAATTGGCACTTACATGGAAGTACAGTCCTTCTTTTTCTCACTGTATTCTCATTTTACCTGTTTTAGCAATAGCTCTAAAGAATGCCAATCTCCATTCCTTCCATGGAGTAGGAGGCCACAAAGAGAAAGAAGTTATATCTTAATGATTATTCAGTTGATCTTGCCTAAATGTTAAATCTGTTTTCATTGAACTTAAAACCCTCATGGGGATTTTTGTCTGTTTGTTCTTTTAGGGTGACGCAGACTTACGATGCAGGTGCATGTATCTACTTCTATTTTGCCTTTAACTACAGGGGAATTAGTGACCCAATGACGGTGTTTGAACAAACTGAGGTAATTTTGTATACATGCATATACTAAGTAGCTTTCATATTCTTTTAGTAATTTGAATAAATTTTAGCATCAGTTTGTGAATTTAACTTTGACTCTCTTTAATCATACCTGGTATGCCTGGCTGGTAGCCTGTAAAAATGAAAAGTGTATTTATTTGTTGCACTGGTTTGGGTACTAAATTGTAAGTCTAAAATTATCGTTCCGTACAGCTGTAGCCTGAGATTCTTTGATTATTATTTATAGCACATAATAGTTGATGAAATTAAATAACAACAAGAATCCTTGCCATCGCTTTGGCAGCCTGCCCATCTCCAGGTGGGAGTTGCTGTTGAGGTCATGCTCTGGTCCATGTTGTCCAAATACCATTATTCTAGGTTTATAAATTCTTTTGTGTGTTGAAAGTATATGTAAGCTATTGGCATTTATTTGCTATCAGTGTCTATTATATTATGTGTCCTTAAGCTGCTAATTTTTATAAAGCTTCCTATTGATGGCCAGTGTTTCTCATTACAAGTATGTGTGGAGTTAAAGACAACAGATGGGACTATGAAGGACCCTGTAGGAAACAGTTTTCTTAGAAACTCAGATGCCCTGGTGTTTTAACCTCATTGTGCGCCAGCCCATAATTTCAGTGGTGCTGCACATACGCACATTTAGATCCACACTGTAGACATGATTTGGTTGAATCCCTCCTACCCATCTTCCTTTTATTTTTTTAACAGCTTTTTTGAAGTATAATTGAAATGAGAGTAAACTATATATTTTAAAGTATACAACCTCATGTTTTGACATAAGTATATAGTACTGTCACCCTAATCAAAATGCTGAATATATTTGTCAGCCCTCAAAAGTTTGAGTGTATTATACCCTTAGCCTTTCAGTGCTTTGGTGGTGGTTCACTGACTACCAAAGGTTTTCTTCCCCTGCGGTACCACAGAGTGAAGTTATTTCCTTTTCCTAGTTTCAACTGTCATTTACGAAGTGCTGCTGATCTCAAGGAATTACTGTATTATTAAGTAATTTGTTAGAAATGATAAATTCTAAGAGCAGGACTAGCATAGTTATGATTCTTTTGGAGAACCCTGAATTCTAAGTAATGAGCTTCTTACAGATTACATTGCAATGGGATGTGGTTCATTTGTCCCACCTAAACTGTCTTCCACCCTGGCCTGCCTCCTCATGGTTTATGTGCACTTGAGAAATTCTTAGACATTCAAGGCACTGTAGATATTTTGCCTCATGGCTATTACATACTCATGAATCATTAAGAATCAAAGATAGTTCCATTTTCTGTTACCCTTTTTCATTCTGCACTTCAGTCTGTATTTTGTTATAAGTTTTTATCTTTTTAAACTGAGGGCTTCATAAGGAACTTAACCAGTGCCTAATGTGTCAGGAGGGTTAAAACAAAGGAAAAAAGCAAGGTTTTTCCTCCCACACTTACATACCCATGGAACTGATAGGTAATTTGTCTCATGTCATTGACCTAAGTGTTTTCTATAAGGATTTTTATGGTTGATCCCTGATAGCTTTATAGGTGATTTTTTTTCCTTTGATGCTCATTGTGTGATATTAGATAAGTAATTTAACCTAGTTAAGCCAAATTTTTATATCTGTGAAGTGAGATAATTGTAATCATTCTGTAAGGCTTTAGTGAAAATAAATGAGATACTGCCCCCAAATTGCTTGGTACCTTTCTAGACATACAATAGTAGTCAGTTGATGTTAGTTACTACTGCTTGTTGGCATAAGATATTTACTCAAAGTAGAACCTGACTCTGCATTTACAACTCTCTACCTGATAACAAGCAGTTAGTACTGCCAAGTTGCTTATTTTGCCTCCTCCTGCCCCCAGAATCCCAAAGTAATCTTTGTAGATAATATGACTGTTCACTAGGAAACAAATTATAAAACTAGGCTGCAAACTTTAATTGCTTTTTAAATGAAATTAACCTAAGAGGGAGGAAAATTAGGTTTCTAATTTATATTTAACACAAGAAGTATGTATCTCCTTTGGGAGTTGGATTTTACTCTTTAACTCGAAAGTGAAATCTAAGTAGCAGTGATTTGTTGTGTTGTTTCCAAATACAGGCAGCTGCTAGAGAAGAGATCCTTGCAAATGGAGGGAGCCTGTCACATCACCATGGAGGTATTCTTTTTTGGGAGCAAAATTTCTAGTATTCCTACTTTTAAAAATACTTGGTCCAGTAAAATTCTGGGGATATCATGATGTGAATAATTTGAAAAGTCTTGAGATTTCTTAGATGCTTTTATGTCTTAAGATGTCTGTGGCTGAAGTAGGTAGTTAGGTTGTGATAATAACCAACAGAAGCTTGATTTGACATGACTGCCTATGTCTGGAACTGAGCCAGCATTTTGGTTTCTCAGGTCTCATGTTACCAGAGAGTAGCCCAGCTTGCCTGGGAGATAATTGGTCATTACACCAAAAATGTTTAAAGGAAGGAAAATAACAATAATAATACCCTTCATAAATGATTTTCAGCCACTGTTGGAATATAGGTGAACATCACTTGTATATATAGGGAAGAGCTATTTGTTCTACATACACAAACCAGCAAATTAATCTAGAAAGGATATGAAAAAAATTTTCAATATTTTAATGCTGCTTTATTATTATTACTTAGTAGTCATTTTGATAAGTATCAAATTGTGTCATAGAATTTATTGTATCACCAATAAATATGATTGTGATACATCTACCTTCATAAGCTTTGAAAATAGTATGAAGCAGTCTTGTAAAAAGTTAAACAATGGCCATTCTGTCATTAAATATTAATTTTTGAGATCATTTACCAGTTCTGTAGCAGAAATTTGTTCTTTTATTTTATTTAAATTTTATTTTTACAGATTGCATTTTGATTCATTGTACACAGATGGGGAGAAATTTGTTCTTAATGTATATCCCTGTATATAATTTAATGCTTAGAAAAATAGAAATGTATAGATTTTTAAATTTTAAATAAATTTTAACAAAATCCTGAAGACAAATGATCACCCAGTTTAAAATTCAACTCCTACATCTGCCTTGGGTTCTCCATATCCTCCTTCTCCTATTTATTTTCATTCATAGCACTTACTATCTAATATGCTATTGTGTTTTTGCTTTTTAAAATTATCTTTATCTGCATACTGAAATGTTGGGGTCCCTAAGGACATGGATTTTTGATTTTTGTGTTGGTATATACGAGCACCTTGATTGCTCAGCCCACTCAGCCTCTACATGTGTAGAATGAACGAAAGAATTTTGGTGGCAAAAGGAATCAACTGTAAAAGGCCTATGTTCATATAGCATTCTTGCAGCCAGGCCTGGAGAAGATTGCTAATGTAGATGAATGAATCAGAAAGAGTTCCTAGGCCTATTATATCATTTTAGTCTTTTGCTGTTACCTCACTTTTTTCTTAATCCCCACAAATGAAATTTTAACTTAGTTGTCTGTTAAGTATTAAAGTGAATGAAATTGCACTTCCCCTTTCCCTTCTCATTATGCCTTCTTTGATGGAGATTCTAATGAATGTTAGAATGACAAAAATGAAAGGAGGAAAATGCATATTAGGTGTCTCTCAAGTAGAATTAAAATCTTCTGATTATCAGTATAAACCTAACTAGAGAATATCATGCTAAGTGAAATAAACCAGTCCCAAAAAACCAAAGGCTGAATGTTCTCTATGATATGTGGATGCTTACCCATAACAAGAGAGGGTAGGGAGGGTAGGTAGAAGTTCATTGGATTAGACAAAGTAAAAAGAAGGGAAGGGAGAGAAGATGGGATTAGGAAAGACAGTACAATGAATTGGACATAACTTTCCTATGCTCATGTATGAATACACAACCAGTGTAGCTCCACATCATGTACAACCACAAGAATGGGATCCTAATTAGAACAGGT
Organism: Sciurus vulgaris; assembly: GCF_902686455.1. NCBI lineage: Eukaryota > Metazoa > Chordata > Mammalia > Rodentia > Sciuridae > Sciurus > Sciurus vulgaris. Next base: position 131,006,571 of record NC_136463.1, read on the forward strand.
TATACTCTCCAAGTATGTATAATGTGTCAAAATATGTCCTATTGTCATGTATATCTAAAAACAACAAATTTAAAAAAGTATAAACCTAATCTTGAAAATTTAAAGGAAAGATATTTCAAAAAGAAATTTTAGGTTTTTTTTTTTTTAACTCCTTTTAAGTGTTCAGAAGACCATATAAATTATTTTAGTCTTTTTTATTCTATTTCAGGATGACACTATATTAATATGTAAAGAACTTTTAGAAACAGATAATATCATGGAGTATTCATATTTTATTCAATCTGAATTGATTGCATGGGTGGAGGAGGCAGAATAATTTAGACATATTACTTATTTGATGAAAAATTTAAATGTCCTTTCAGAAACCGACAATTTTGCCTTTTGGTACATGTCAGCAACCAATAGTACACCTTTGTCATGTTACCAGAGAGTAGCCCAGCTTACCTGGAAGTGTAGGCTCCATATTTATAATAGTAAATGTAAGAGAGAGATGACTCTGTAAGAAGGTGAGAATAGCTGAATTGTGTATAGGGGAAACGGAAACGTCATTTAGATAACTGGTTATTAGATGAGCTCTTTACTTAATTGAAGGATAATATTCTTAACTCACTTAAGCTTTTACTCAAGTAGTAAAATTTACTTAAAACTTGTATTTGATTTATGAAACCTGTGGAAATATATTAATATTTAATATATTAACATATTAACAGACATCAAGTTAATAAGAAATCAGTTAATAAGAAAATAATAGTTGGAAAATGTAAACCTTAATTTGCAGCATCATGACTATTCAGTCCTTGGTCCCAAAGCAAATAGTGTAAATAGCTCCTGTGGAGTTGTTGTTGTTGTTGTTGTTGTTTTCCCCCCACCTCTGTTTTGGGGATTGAACCCTGTGATATTTGTACCTTTGGTTTTAGCCAAAAGGGCAAAAAGCAATGCTGTGATATTGATCTGCTAAGAATGGAATGATAACACCCTTCCCTGAAGGTCCATGTAGTCCAGTGGAGTAAAATGTTAGTGTTTCAAAAGATGTTACCACTTTAAGACACCTTTTCTTTAAAAAGCACTCAAAAGGTGACTTTAATAAGCATGTAAATGCTGTAGGTCCTGCAACAGTGAAGCGAAGGGAGAGAATAAAAGAAAATGATTAACATTTATAAAGCTGTGAAAGTTTATTGGGGTCTCTGTGTGACTTAGTCTCCTTTTATCCTGCTCCCAATGCTGTGGAATAGGCATTATTCCTATCTTTCAAATGTTGTCTTAATGTTGTAGTACTGGCCCCCAAATAAGCAATTGTTAGTACCAGGATTTGAATTTGAATTCAGGTTCTCCTGCTTCAAAATCCCTGTCCTCTTATTTAAAAGTAAAAAATATCTGAAATGGTTACAATCTAAAAAGATTGAAATCGACAACCTTTGAAAAGATTAGTTTTAGAAATATATGCATGTTACTCTTTAAAAAAAAATAAAACCTACTTTTCTTTCATTTTGACATTAATTACCTACCCTCCTTAAGATGAAACAGATGAGCAGAAATGATTCAGAATATTAATTTCCTATTAATAGATATTTTCATTGTTTTCTCAGTTCTTGCCGATAAGTTAGTTTCACTTTCTAGTTGTCTTTATACTTCCTGACAGTATGTATCTAACATGTAAGCATCTAACATGTAACATGTAACATGTAAGCAATATCAGGTAATTGAACAAATATAGGTCAGATCATGTTATAACAAAACTATGTATCAGTTTCTATGTTTAGAGGCCTTTATTTTATTTTATTTTATTTTTTTTTTTATTTTATTGTAAACAAATGGGATACATGTTGCCTCTCTGTTTGTACATGGCGCAAAGGCATACCATTTGTGTAATCATAAATCCACATACAGTAATGTTGTTTGATTCATTCTGTTATTTTTTCCCCTCCCACCCCTCTTTACCCTCTATACAGTACCTTCTTCCTCCATACTTGCCCCCCTCCCTAACCATAACTCTAACCCTAACACTAACCCTTCCCTCCCCCCCCATTATGTGTCATCCTCCACTTATTAGCGATATCATTCGTCCCTGTCTTTTTGAGATTGGCTTATCTCACTTAGCATGATATTCTCCAATTTCATCCATTTGCCTGCAAATGCCATAATTTTGTCATTCTTTATGGCTGAGTAATATTCCATTGTGTATATATACCACAGTTTCTTTATCCACTCGTCAATTGAAGGGCATCTAGGTTGGTTCCATAGTCTGGCTATTGTGAATTGAGCAGCTATGAACATTGATGTGGCTGTATCTCTGTAGTATGGCTGATTTTAGATCCTTTGGGTATAGGCCAAGGAGTGGGATAGCTGGGTCAAATGGAGGGTCCCATTCCAAGTTTCTAAGGAATCTCCACACTGCTTTCCAGAGTGGCTGCACTAATTTGCAGCCCCACCAGCAATGTATGAGTGTACCTTTCTCCCCACATCCTCGCCAACACCTGTTGCTTGTATTTTGATAATCGCCATTCTAATTGGGGTGAGATGGAATCTTAGGTGGTTTTGATTGCATTTCTCTTATTACTAAGATGTTGAAATACTTTTTATATGTTTATTGATTGCTTGTACATCTTCTTCTGTGAAGTGTCTGTTCATTTCCTTAGCCCATTTGTCGATTGGATTATTTGTATTCTTGGTGTAGAGTTTTTTGAGTTCTTTATAGATTCTGGGATTAGTGCTCTATCGGAAGTATGATTGCAAAGATATTCTCCCACTCTGTAGGCCTTTCTTCACATTACTGATAGTTTCCTTTGCTGAGAGAAAGCTTTTTAGTTTTGAATCTATCCCAGTTCTTGATTCTTGCTTTTATTCTTGTGCTATGGGAGTCCTGTTGAGGAAGTCTGGTCCTAGGCCGACAGTGTGAAGATCGGGACCTACTTTTTCTTCTATAATCTGCAGAGTCGTTTAGAGGCCTTTATTGTTTGTAAGGATTCCAATTTTACTGCAATAATTTTATTTTTAGAAATTATTGACTTTAAGTTGAATTGACCTTGGTTTGAATACATGTTAACTTATTGAGAGGTTCTGCCACACTTAAATATAAATTTTAATTTATATCCTATTTATCTCATTTTTATTTTCTGTATGGTCAAAATATGACTGCATGGAAACAAATTCCAGACAACGTGGATTTCTCTAATTCTATGAAATTCTCTAATTTTCTCTAAATTCTAATGAAAGCCTGAATACCAAATATACTTCACATGTGCTGAGACAGTGAAGATGCTTTCCCTTTTCTAAACTGTTAAATATTAGAGTGTTCCAGGGCTCAGCCCTCAGTCTTCATTCCTTTGTGTTCACTCCCTCTATGACTGTCTGTCTCAGTCCCACAGTTTAAAAGACCATCTATAAGCCAGGCATGGTGGGCACTAAGCCCAGCAGCTTGTGAGGCTAAGGCAGGAGGATCTCGAGTTCAAAATCAGCCTCAGCAAAAGTGAGGTGCTAAGCAACTTAGTGAGACCCTCTCTTTAAATAAAATACAAAATAGGGCTAGGGATGTGGCTCAGTGGTTGAGTGCCCTTGAGTTCAATCCCCAGTACCCCTCCACCCGCCAAAAAAAGAGACTGTCTTTAAGCTGATGACTCCAGGTATCTGAAAATACTGCTTCCTTTTTTCCACTCTTTTTTCTTCTGGACTACTGCAGTGGCCTCCTAACTGATCTGTCTGCTTCCACTCTGTTGCCCTATTCTCATTTCTCTTAACTGCCACAGCAGTTTTGTAAAAATCCATGGTTTCTCCTCATATTGAGAATAAAACCCAAGCTCCTTAGCAGGATATGTTTTCGTTTCTGATTATTTTTTTTCCTCTAGAAGCATTGACCTTTTTGGTGTTCTCAAAAATACCAATAACCTTTTTTTCCCTTTTCAAGACCTGTGATATTTGTACCTTCAGTTTCTAATGTTCTTTCTTTTGTTCTTCTCTTAGACATGTATATCTCTCCTTCATCACTTAGGTCTCCAGTAGAAATGTCACCTTCTTAGAGGTATCTTCCTTGGCCTCTTCTGTAGTTTCTGTATTCCCCATTTGAATTCAGTTCAGTGATATTACTGACTTTTTCTTGTTCATCACTATGTTCCTCAGTCCCTCGAACAGTGACTGACTGCTTTACTTAAATGTGCAATGGATATTCATGAAAATGTTAAGTGAGTGGACAGGTGCATGCCCAACTGCTCACAAAATTTAGAGCAGTTTCACAAATTCTCACACAACTCTAAATGTTTCATATTAGAATGGCAGTAGTCCCATTGCTAATTTAGCTTTAAACATTTAATAAACAGTCCCTGTTTGAATGTAGGAACATATTTAATCATAGGAAGGCAGTTTATTTTATAATATTTCCAGGAAAATATATTACCAGTCATTTGTTCAGTGGATAACTAGACCAGTGGAGAGTAATGTGCATTTCTGTACAGTTCCATACCTGCAGTCATTTTAGTGTTCTTCCATAGGTACCTTATGTATATGAGGTTCCTGTTAACACTTTTTAAAAAACAAGTATAAATTTGAGGGGCTGATAATGGAAAATATTGGATTTGGAATGAGGTCTGTATTGTACTCCTGGCTCAGCACTTAAGTAGATGTGTAGCCTTAAGGAAATAATTTCTCTGAACTGCAATTGGCCCCACCTACAGTACAAGAATAATAGTACCTACCTCATAGATTAATTGGAAGACCTAACTGTAATAATGTATGTGAAGTTCTAAAATGCCTTGCATGTAGTAGGTGCTTAAAAAATTGTATTTTTTTTTCTAACAGTAATAGAAATACCAGGTGGATCTCTGTTTGTAGTCTTAATCTCTCATCGTACCATTGAAGAAAAGGGTTACAGTTTACCTAGAAATAACCCCACGTATTCAAAGGATATGATTAAATGTTGCACTTAATACTTTGTCATCTATAACCTGCAGCTGATTTCACTTTATAGGAAAGTCTCTTAAAATATGTATGGCAAGAAAAAAAAATTTCTTTCCGTACTATTTGCTATGAAATTTGTTGGAGAAAAATGTCTATTTTCATAATAGCTTCTTGGCTTTAAATTATGATTCATAAATTTCAAATTTCAGTTACTATTCATTATAGTTCATGAAGAAACCTTTTCAATATAAATTTTAAATAGTTTGTTTAATTGTCCTGCTAAACTTAATCAATACTGGAGATTTTGAGGTATCACTTATTTTTATGTTTCAATAGGTTTTCCTTGATTTGCAACCCTGACTGAAAACTGACCTCAGAGTAGCATCTTTATTTACTGACCTTCAGGCAGTGTCATGATGCTCTCAGTACCATTTTTGAGTTCCATATGAGAGGAGCTGGGGGTTGGGAGAATATTGATGCAATTTCTCATAGTGGGTTTGGCCTGTAATTGTGATTAATAACAGTTGCTTTCACTATCTGGAAACAGACAGGCTGGTTTGTCTGCCTACAATCATGCTGTGATAAATGGAGCTATTTTAACTCTGGTTTTGTGTATCAAAGAAAACAGATGTAGTCTGGAACTGGAGGCTATAGGAAATATAAAGTCTGCTTAACTTAATCTTCATAATGCTTGTTTTTGTAACTGACGAGCTGGGCAGTTTAACCAGCAGAGTTTATGTCAGCTACATATTTAATTTCAATTTATGACTTAAGTTTTTAATTTGTTCATTTGCTAAAATTTATACCTAAGACTTTGTCAGAAAGTAAAAACCTTGATTAAGTAAAATAATCCTAGTTTAAATATTGGCATCTTTATCAAAATTATTTTCTATTATATGCACAGGGCAGCTACTCTTAGCTCTTTCTGTGATCTTAACAAAATCTAATAGTATCAGAAACTTTTCAGGTAAAAGACTACTCAAAAGATCAGCTTTGGGATCATTTGTTTAAAAACTCTGTAGTGTGAAATTAAAAGTATATAGGTTGGAAAGGAAGAAATAAAACTGCCCTTATTTGTAAATTACACGATTGTCATGGAAAATCCCAAGGAATTTACACAGGGCAAAACTGCAGAATAGTAGGTCACACACAAAATTAATTATATTTCTACACATCAATAATACATATATTATGTACAACTATAACATACCAATAAAAAAATGGGGGAAATAATAAATATAGAGCCCCAAATTTAAAACACAATGCCACTTGTAGTTCCTCAAAAAATGGAGGCATAAATCTAATAAACCATGTACATACTTAAGCATAAATCTAACAAAGTAGAAAAAGAATCTGTGTGCTGAAGATTATAGAATGTTGAAGAAAGAAACCAAGGAAGACCTAAATAAATGAAGGAACTTACAGTGTTCATGGGTTGGTGGAAGATTTAACATAGTAAAAATGTCAGTTCTCTCCAAATTTGATATATCCTATCAAAATTGCAGCAAGGATATTTTGTGGGTATAGAAAAGATTATTCTAAACTAGAAGTGGCAGGGCAAAGGAACTAGATAACTAAAACAGTTTTGAAAAGAGAAGAATAAAATGATGGCAATCAATCTACCTGATTTCTTTCTTTGCTTTTTGTTAACTTGGGGTTGAACTTAGGGGTGCTTTACCACTGAGGATTACCCCAACCCTCAACCCTTTTATTTTTTTATTTTGTGACAGGGTCTTGATAAATTGCCTAGGGTCTCACTAAGTTGCTGAGGCTGGCCCTGAACTTGTCAGTCCTCCTGCCTCAGCCTACTGAGTTGCTGGGATTACAGACATGCACCACTGTGCCCAGCAAGCTACCAGATTTTGAGTCTTATTTTATATCTACAGTAATCTATGTTGTTTTGAAGGAAAGACACATAGATCAGTGGAACAGAATTGAGAACCCAGAAGAAGACCCACACAAATATATCTAACTAATTTTTGACAAAATGCAAAAGCATTTCAATGGAGGAAGCAACATCCTCTTCCAAGAACTGGTGCTGAAACAATTGCAGATCTGTAGGCAAAAACAACACAAAACAAATGAACAGACAAGACATTGACCCAACCTCACATCTATACAAAAATAAACTCAAAATGGGTAATGAACTTAAATGCAAAATATAAAATGTAGAAGAAAAGCATAGTAGAAAATTTGGATTCAAGAGGTTGGCAAGTAGTTCTTATTTTTAGACTGGACATATAACCAACAGTATAACCCATAAAAGGAAAATTAGTAAACTGGATTTCATCAAAATTAAGAATTTTTACTCTGGGAAAGACTCCATTAGGAGAAGGAAAAGAGATTAGAGTGGCAGAAAATATGTGCAAACCACATATCCAAAAAAAGACATCTATAATAAGTACCCTGAAAACTTAACAGCAAAAAGGCAATAGAAAATACCCAGTTAGAAAATGGGTAAAAAGCAGAAAGGAGCATTTCACTGAGAAGGATAATCAGATGGCAGATAACCACAAGGAAAGATGTTCAACAGCAGCTGTATTCATAATACAGATGTCCTTATCTGGTGAATGGCCTAAACATACTGCAGTACATCCATACCATAGAATACTACTTAGCAAGAAAAAGGAATGAGCTATTGATGCTTATCACAAGTTTGGCTGAATCTCCATGAAATTATGCTGAACATAAAACACTACCCCCCAAAACATTACATACTGTATGATTCTATAACTTTTCTGAAATGACAGAATTATAAAAACCCAGCGAACTGATTAATGGCTTCTAGGAGTCAGGACTAGGGAGGAGGGTGATTATAATCAGACAACACAGAGATTCCTTTTGGGTGATGTAACCTGTTGTATGTCTTGTCTATCAGTGTCAATATCCTGTTCTTTTGATAGCCTGCAGATGAATGTAGCCTTTCCAACATTGAGTCTTTATCAGATTACTGTAAGAAAGCAGAAATTTTATTTTACTCTTCAAATTAATTTTTCCAGTTTCTTCTTTGTGGTTGGTCTTTTCTCATAGACCTTAGAAGTTGATTATATTATTTTTCCACTGAAGCAATATTGTAAATAGTTATCCTAAGAACAGACTAAAAACCAGTTTAACCCATAATTTAGCAGAACATTACCATACTTCAGCTATATTCATAAGCAGATTTGGGAGCTGACATAGAAAATCTATAGCAAGAATGTATTAATTCTAGTCCTTTCCCACCCATGTAGCTTCAGATGCTCAGTTCAAGAGAAGGGCCAGGGACAACATTGTGTTTACTTTCTTCTACATGCTATATTTATAGTTCTTCCAGCCTCAACAGTATCATTAGGAGAAGATAGGGGGCTTGGATAATACTACTGCTCTTTAGACCTCGGAAGAGAATTTTTTCTTCCCAAGAGTTTTATGTGTGGGACAGAAAATTATGTTTGTTAGTCTATGTACTGCATTATTATATTGTTACAGAATACTTAACTCTTCTTGGTGAGTTTCATGTAATTAGCAAACAGTCCTAATAGATATCCTTTAATAGAAAGGTGACTTTAGGTTAAATTTATTTCTTATGTTGTCTGTAACTGTGCTGGCTAATACAGAAACCCCTATTGTACGTGTAGTAATTTACATTTAAATTCTGCAATTAAAATTAAAATTTTAATTTCATGTTCTTAGTTACACTAGGCACATTTCAAGTACTTTATAGCCAAATGCAACTAGTGGCCCCCATGTTAAACAATGCAGATACAGAACATTTTCTTTATCATAGAGTGTTCTTTTGGACAGTGCTATGAAGCTTTATATTTTCACCCATTGGTTAGAAAAATGGCTCCCAAAAATATGGAATTTTTTTCTGTAGACATTAGATTCAAGTAGCATTTGTCATTAATGGTTGATATTCTAACAGTTTAACTATAAGCACGGGGAAGCGTATAGACACCAGGATTTCTCAGTCGTGGTACTGTTTACATTTTTGGCCAGGTAATTGCTTATTGTGGGGACTGTCCCATGCATTTTAGACATTTAACAGCATCTGTGGCTTCCACCCAGTAGATCTCAGTTATGACAATCAGAAATGTCTCTAGACATTGCTTGAATGTATCCTGGGGACCAAAATCACATCATTTGAGAACCACTGATATAATTAAGAATCTTAGAGATTGTGAAGGAAATGAGAATTTGAGATTTCATGATGTACCTTCTTTTGTGTTTGCTACTACAGAATAGTTCTGAATATGTCCAAGAAATAATGTCAAAATATTGGAAATGCAAGACAGATACAATCAAAGGAAGTTGAGGTTGAGGAAATTCATGTTTGCTTTCCCTGGATACTAGAATTCCTACGCCGTATCTCAAATGGCTTAGAAATAACTGTAGTTCCGTACTTTTTAAAATTTCAACTAACATTTATTGAATTCTTACTGCATGATGTGTACTCTTATGCAGCAGGACTACAAAGGAATAAAACATGGCCTTAGTCTTCAAGGAGCACATGTTTTTTGCCCTTTTTTATTCTTATCTGTCTCATATTATGACCTGTTCACTAGCTTTGGTCTCTATTGTACAGATAATGATTGCTACTCTGATTTAAATTTTAAGTGTGTCAAGTCATCATTTGTAAGCATACAGTAGAATTAGGACTTGATGGTGATTCTGAGGACAGGCTGAATCCAGCTCGTGTGATCTGTTATCATCCTAATAATTGAAACTTTTTTTTTCAGTTTCATAATCTCTAGTAAAGACTTATTCAAGGGTCTCTAAGCACTTACAGCTGTTGCATAAACTGCACAGAAGAAATCTAAGCATTTAGAAAACTGACATTTGTAGTATTGACAATGAGAGAAAAATCTTATATAACACCTGGATTTTAGCTGCTTTTAGTAAAGTTCCTAATATTCATGAACTTGTCCTCATGATATCAGAAGTTTAACTTAGTAGAAAATAAGTCAGATGACTTAAAAGAAATCATTGACCTTTAGTATCTACTAAGCATTAAATTTATTTTTATTTGAGTAGTCATAGTCCCATATCATATTCTGTTAAAGGGTAGATGTTATCATCCCTCTGTTAGAGATCTGTTGGCTAACATTCAGTATATACCTCCACTGAAACCACCTAACCAAACAGAAATGTGCTTTGTGTTTATAGACATACAAATGATGCACCACCTCTTTTTTTCAGGCCAAAACCCCATCTGAAGAAATATCACAGTGAAATGCTCTCAAAGAGTAGAAATGCTATTGTTTTTCTTTTCTTTTCCCATTAGTGCCTAACAATTCCAGGATGCCAGAACCTCATCTGACAAGAGACTGTATGTCCTTGCAGCACTAATTCATTACATGATCCTTCAGTAGTTTGGTCTGATTGATTAAATCTAGAAATAAAAAGTCATTGCTCAGAATATTCCCATAAGCAGCTAATTCTAGATTTTCTTTTTAAAATCTGACCTGTAGATTAATGCTAAATAGGCACCTAGCATGCTGAAACTGTTTTCAAATTACAGGATTTTTGTTCCAATTTTTGCCTGGGATTGAACCCAGGGCATTTAGCAAGTGCTTTGCCACTGAGCTATACATCCAGTCCTCTAAATGTAGTTGTTATAATAATGGTTAGTTGCTTTTGGCTGTGGCTAAATTCTACTTCTGTGTTTTACTTTTAGTAAGCTTCTATCTGTATGGCTCATTTCATAATTCATTCTTTTTAATAAATCTATAAAAGTCTTTTGACTTTATAACCAACACTTAGAATTTAAAATGTTAAAATATATCTTATCTAGGTAGAGACCTTTGTAACCAGCAGACCCCAGATTTGTCCTTTTTATAATTGATAGTTTTTGGTAAGTTTTTTGTCCCTTAAACCACACAGAGTGAATGTGAATATGAGTTGTCCCATGAGTGTAGCCCCAGGGGAATAGGCTGGCCCCCATGTCCACATTTTCCATATACAAAATCATTTCACTCCCTACCCCTCACATCTGTTCATTCTTTTATACTGTTGATCATACCACAAAATACATTGTTCCTAGATCTGTTAGCATCCAAAGGGGATAGGAGACTATCCCTGAAAGCTTCCATTTTCTCTGTTCCAAAAGTAAATTTTTAAAAATGTACTGTATATTATAGAAGAACACATTAAAAAATATTCCTCTATTTATTATTTGAAATCAAATTCTAAAAAGGTGAACCCCATTTTTAGTTTAATGAGAATCCCCCAACACCATTAGTTTTCATAACATTCAATTTTGGGCCCACCTATTTTGTACCTTGTGAAATACTTTTCAAGACTTTTAAATATTTGGTTTATATACCAAAATAATAATGATGTGTGGGGAATATGGGGTCTCTATCTTATTTTTGAAGATGGTGGACCTGGCATTTGTAGCTCAATTATTGTTACCTCTCAGATTAGGTCTATGCTTCTAGAGAATCAGAAGTAAAAGGAAGGTCGTTGGGTCAGTAGTTATGAATATCCCACATCAAATGATCCAGGCCTAGAAAGAAGAATGTGCTTTATGTGGTCTGAATGTGCATGTGCCTTTTCAAGGTATAATAATACCAAGTGTTGAAGTATTCTTAGACCACCTGTTATTGGCTGTTTTTCCAGTTTTTATTCATGCATTCTTCCTTCCTCCAGTGCGGCACACTATGTAAAAGAGAATCATTTCTTCCCTTTCAGAAAATGAACTGTGCAAATGTTTAAACAAGTACTTTGTAAGTGTATACACCTGTGTTACTTATGCATATTGCATATGTAGTACATATGTCTGCAGTACAGTATAGCTGGCTAATTTCTGAATATCTCACAGTGCAAGTTAAGGATTGTACAAAGAGCATTGTTGTCTAGCTGTGAAACAAAAATTTTCTACTTCCAAGTGTCTTCCTTCTCTGGGATTAGGCCTGTGGGGTTGGTTGTTGTATTAATCTGAGGTAGTCACAGAAAGTTCTCCAGAAGCCCCAAACTGTTTTCCAGTAATTGCCTTGTAAGGCACATTGTTTTTACTTAAACTGTGTTTTCTTTTTGTACAATGTAGTTGACTTAATTTGTTGAGCAAAACCAAAGATTTCTAATCCTTTTAATTGCATAAACCCTGACTTCTAAACCCATTTCAGTTTCTGTTATAAGTACCAAAAGAAGCTCATAGACCTCTACCACCAAGGGGTTAAATTCTTCCATTAAATATGTTTATGAGAGTCCACAGCTATGTTGGCTATACTGTCTTTCTCTCTTTTTTTTTTTTAACTTTCTAGTTCACTAATCAAATGTATGTTAGATTGATTATTGTAAAAGTATAAACCATAGAAAATTTGACAAGATAGATGTGTAAATTATCCTTCTGACAGAACTAATGATGCACTCCAAGCACCTTCTGTTTTCCAGCGCTTGGTGAGCAACTTCATTAAATATGCAATGGCTGTTGGGTGGCTTCTCAGACGATGGTTCAGTTCCTTGTGGAATTGCATTATTACTAGAGGTGTAAAACCAGGCAGACAAGCTAGCTGTTGGGCATCCTGCTGAGCTTCTAATGTGCTCCATCTTGTTGGAGCAGTTGTTTGCAGTCTTTTCAGCACAATTACATCTATAACCACAGGACACATTCAGTGAAACTATATTACAGATAACAGTAGAGACTGGCATTGACTGCTCTTACCCCTCTTGAGCTGCTTCAGTGTAGCCAGCTTATAAAAGTAACCCAGAAATGTAATATCACCTCCAACACTCAGAGTAGTTGCTTTTTTTTTTTTTTAATCTCACAGAGCAAATCTGGAAATAACGGATTTTTATCTTCTTAAATACTTGAAATCATAGATTATCAGAATTGAATAGAGTATAGATTCTAATCCATTTGCAGATGAGAAAACTAAGGCTAAAGACTACTTAGGAGTTGTACCTTAAGTAAAAGGTCATGGCAGAAAAATCTTTTAAGTGGCAGAGATGGTGTGAGTAGTAATTTGTACTTTTTGCCTCTGGATTTAGATCTATTTTAAACCAAAGGTTTTATTTTGAATTTTGGGGTTTTTTTTCCCCCTGCTGAACCTCATTTCCCCCTTTCTTAACACTAGTAATACTTTCTTATTTCCAAAAGCCAGGGAGAAATCATGCTATTTATTATTTTGATGACAATTTGATGGCTTCCTGGAGAACTGGACACAGAAGATGGTTTGAGTCGAACTGAGATGGTATTTAAGGTTTCCAAAAGGCAGATGCTATGATGTATTGCTGCAGCCTGATAAATGGGAGTGCGTTTTAGAGTGACAGGCTGAATAGTTTAATGAGAGAAGGTTTCTCATTTCGGTTGGTCAACAAATCACTGTTGATGACTTTGGATCGTAATGAACATTTGTGGAAAATGACCATTTGAGTTCATTTATTACAGTAATGCTTGTGTTTGAGAAATACTAACTGCAAATAATCATAACCATAAATTAAAACACTTATTTTGCCACACATAAGTCAGCATATTGCTTTGCTTTTCAGAGCCAAATTAAGTTGACAATTTAGAATTCTTTTATATATCCTTTCTTACAAAAGTTATACTTAGTAAAGTTATGTTTTTCATTTAATGCCTTTTAAAATATAACTTATGCTGTTACTCCATTCTCTAAATTAGTAAGACTTAGACACAAAGAAGGGGAACATGATAAAGTTTGTAAAAGCTAAAGATTAAGTTGAAGATGGATTAGGCATCTGATTCTTTTCAGTGCCAAAAATATTTCTAATTGAAAAAACAATAGGAAGAAAGTAACCATTATTTGGGAACATGCAAATTTATTTAAAAACATTTGACAAGAAAATATAAACAAAGTTTCACGGCTAGATTTTTTTTCCCCATAAGACTGTTAAAGATTCAGATTTTTTTGGAAAAGTCTTTGTACTCCTTAAAATATTTTAAGGATCTATACTGTTGTTTTTGGAAAGCATTGCCAACTAATTCATCTCAATGTGATGTTTTTCTTTAGTTAACTTTATTTTCTCTGAAACTTTGGTATGTTTTAGTAGTTAAGATGAGTTGGGTTCTTTTGAAAAGCATATTTTTCTCCTCTTTTGTATTTATAAAATGGCTGTAATCTCAGTCCAAGCTTCCTTCAATCTCCATTTCATAGTTTACAGAGAAAGGAGACACTGTGGAGCACAGACTTCCCCTGGGAATGCATTGAGCTTAATGAGCTTGATAGTCTGGTGGGCTCAATAAATCAAATAAAGCAAAACATTTCTCATTTTTGAATAAAAGCATTTATCAAACAGTGTTTGTTCACTCGTGGTCACAAGATTGATTGGTTCCCAGCATCATAGTGTATATTGAAGCATTTTTGATTTTGTTTTTCCAGTGGGCAAGTTGCGGAAGCAGTGGCTAAAGGAAAGTATCTCCGATGTCGGCTTTGGAATGCTGAAGTCTGTCAAGGAATATGTGGACCCCACTAACATCTTTGGAAATAGAAACCTTTTATAAATCCATTAGTATCATTATGGAAAATGTCACTTTTTTTTAAAAAAATTCTTCAACTATATGGTTATACCAGTAATCAAATATATTATGGACATTTTGGCTACATTTGTTTGTTGGTTTAACATAAGTATGCTTTCATTCTGTAGTTTTGTTTTGTTTCCACATCTATGGATTGACAGATGGTGTTCTTAAATCTCTCTCAGTGTAGGTATATCAGTTTACAGCCAATTGGTTATCATTTCAAATTTTAGTCAAGCACCACACGGCTACCAGATATTTCAAAGGAAGATGCTGCCAGCTGTTTTATATTAATGCTTCCTCTTGAGGAACAAAGGCAGCTTTTGGTATCATTTATTGTTCTTTGGCCTTTTGGAAGCAAATATTTAGGAAAAGAGTCCACTGAGGAGTGATAACAGTTTGTATGTTTACTACAGTTTGTATGTTTGCTAAGAGCTTATTCTACTGTGATAGGCCATTAAGGGAGGAAAGAATATAGGCAACCTGTAACCAGGAGGCCTTCAATTCCATAAGGTGCTTGGCCTACAGTTTTCTTTGAAATTAGTATACAGTTGTAATCATCAGTATATGAATTAATTTGTGAGGGGACACATTTTTTGTTCTTGATGTTTTTCTTTCTGCTGAGGTATAAGTTTGTATTCGCATCACATTCATAGTATGTTTTGTAAGAAAAGCTGACTTATCCCTCACTTATTCCTGTGAAGGACAGGTTTACTATGAAATGAATGCCTTTATCCAGCCTAGAGCCCCAGTGTTTCTCCTGTCCCATGCTTGTTGCTGAGCTACAGAAGCTGCAACAGGAACCGAAGGAAGGCTCTGGCCCTGATGTCTCCAGCTCAAGGAATTCTTTGGCTAAAGAAACAGTTGCGATTTAGCTATTCGATTTGAAAGCCTCAACAAGTTCAGTGACAAAAATCTTTAATTTTTTTTAATTAACCCAAATAGCATGGTAAATTTTCATGTGAAAATAAGTTTCAAATCAGTTCTTAATAATGGTTTAATGCCTTTTTTGAATTACTGGTTTAACCTAAATTTTAAAAAAAATGTATTAATGCATATACCATAATCAAAAGTTTGAAATATTCTATTTCTTAAGTAATAAAGAGAGCATTAATCACATTTAGCAAACATTTTTACATTTAAACCTGGCTTTTAAAATGAGTGAAATGATTACTTTAAATCACTGTCTGTCAAGGTTCATGTTTCACATTTTAAGATGGGTTCTTTTCTTACTGCAATACCTAACTTTTGATAATTTTTTAAAACTAATGTTTAATCGGATAAGTCAAAATGCACATAATCCTTTAAAAGGACACACTCTGTAGCAACAACTCCAAAACTATTTTTGGGCAGTTTAATATCTTTTTTATCTGAAGTAGCCTTAACCAGAAAAGTGAAAATTTAAAATTGACAAATGCATTTTTAAGACTTCAAAATAATTTTTAACTATTAAATTGGCCTCAAACTAATGAACTTAAAACTATAAACAAACCAAAATTAAGTACTAGTGTAACTACAAAAACTAAAACTGTATTTTTAGAAGCTGCCTTTCTTCATTGGTGATTTATTTTTAATTATAAAATTTCCAGCCGATGGATGCTTAAAACCCTTTATGATTTGAAATAGTTGAACACTTGATGAGGAAATTGCCTCTAGAATGATAACATTCTCAACTTTATAAAATGCATCTATTCATGAAGATGATTTCTCTAATTGGTAATCAAAATGTAAAATTTAGCAAGGTACTAATATCTCACCAAAAGTGTATACGTGTTTCTGAGCAATTTTAAAAAATAAAACAGATTGATAAGCAGATCCATTCCTTTGCATGTGATTGTTATAATATTCTTTCCCAGGGAGTTCAGGTTTCAACAGCCTCACAAATCTGTATTAGATATTAGGAATCTATAAAGGTAACACCTGGAATTGTTGTGTTCACTATTCTACATGAACCTTATGGAAATTAGTGATTTATGTCTTTGTTTTTCTTTTTCCATGTATGCAGGATTTCCCAACCTTAATTTTAAAATGGTGACTATATTTTGTAGTTGGAATCATTTCTACAGGGATCATTTTGAAACACAAGAATGTTCATCTGTACCTTTTCACTCTGATTCAGTATATCAGAAAGCCTTTCCCCAACTTTGACACACCCACATCTGGGAGGTGCCTGAGTACAGACTTAGTATCTGCGGAGGACTGAGTTCATGAATATGCACAAAAGCACTTAAACCACATCTTTTGTTCTTGAAGTATCTGAAAATGGCTTCATAAATAGTTAAAACCTGGAGAACATTGTGTATGTGAGGCTTCTTAACTCATTCTGAACAAGTTTATTTAAAATTCTGAAAACCCATACCCTATATGATTTTCTAACTGGGTAACACTGACTTTCTTAAGCTAGTCATGTTTGTTAATATTTTGCTTACATCTTGATGATATCTCACTTGGTTAGGTTTTCAATGGTAATGGGAACTTGCTGCTAGTGAGAAATGAAACTGAAAAGACCTAATATGAACAGGCATTACTGACCCCTAGAGAAACTGTTGCCTTAATGTTTGGTGCCATTTATAGTAGTGCAAAAGTGGAATTAGTCTTATGCTAAGTAATTTGAGCTTTTTTAGTTTGGTAAGAATTGTGGAAGTCACTTGTCAATTGTGCCCAGTATTTACCACAGAAAAGAGGATTATATTCTTCTGCTTCTGAGTAGTTGGGAGTTTTCTTCCTAAAAGTGCTTGCATATTATAGGACTATTACTCTAAAGTTATTTGTGAAGCTGGAAGCCATCTAGTTGGCATAACTGTGTTGATTTGGAAAACAAGCGCAATAAAGGATGAGCTGCCATCAGTGTGCATAATATACCAGATGCAGATGGTTGCAAGGAAACCTTTTTTTTTTTTTTTTTAAAGAATATCATTTTAGTAACTAAGTCCTAGCTTGCGTTTTTTAAAATGCCTTTCTGCATGTTGGCCCCAGAGATTTTCTCTTGTCATATTTTTTCAGAGCTACTTCTTAACTGCAGTCAAATCAGAGAAGCTCTGAAGTCCTAAGCCGAAGTGTGTTCCCTCAAGTCTTCAAATGGGCTGGGTTTGGTTGAGCTTCTATCCATATCAATATTAGAACACAGTTATTTAGTATGGATTGATTCACAAAGTGCATGTGATGGTGCTTGAGGCAGCCGAATGGAATGCTGTGGAAAGCATATCTACATTTTAAGAAACTGAGATTAAGAGTAAAAGACATTTTTAGTATTTTTTTGTTTGCCACTTAGCAACTTTGATTTTAATTAGGGCTTAGCTCTCATGGTAGGAAAAAAGCAGAAAGTATTACAAGTACCAGGTTAGGACTGAAGAATTCACTATTCCACCTTTGGCTTTGAGTTGTGGAAGCTTGGCTTTGCCCAAGGTTGCATGTTCCCAGATGAGCCATATGTCAGCATATTCATTTAATTCTTACTAATTTCACTTTACTGAAAAGGAAAGGAAAGGAAAAAAAAATGAACTTATACATTGATGCTGGAATCCAGAAAGTGTAAAAGGTTTACTGAAACTGTTGAAATATAGTGTCTGATATGAAGGATATAAGTTACTCAGCTTTCTGTTCCCTAAGCCAAATAGTGTTTGTCTTCAGTGTGAAATTTAACTGTAAAAACTGCTTGTATAATGTCAAGAGATTATAGAAACATTATTAATAAACTGGACTTGGGTCTAAGATTTTTTTTTCTCAAAGGGAGTGTGAAGGTGTTATTCTGTTTGCATATGGGTTTTTCTTTCCTCTTTATCATCTTAATATTTCCACTGATTCAAAAATTAATTTTTGTTATTTTATTGATGTAACCTAATAAGTACAGCCTATGACTAAATCTATTTGGATTACTAACAATATATCAATAGCTAGGTTGTATCAATCTCTAATTGTTTTAAAAATCAATGTTAAATTATTTCGTCTTTTGTAGTTATAAAGCATTCCCTTTAAAACCTTGGAAGAACCTCAAAGAATGTGCTCTCTCTTGCTTTTCTAACCACAGCAATTAATTCCTTGAGAAAGGAGAGTAAGGACCATGTATATCTATCACACTCAAGCCAAAGAACCATCACTGAATTTAGTTAACTTTAGGTCTGTGAAAAGATTTTTTTTTTTAGGTTCCTAAAGGATATTATTTTATATATTTTTTCACAAAGGAAAAATAATACATTAAGTATTGCTAGTAACATTTTTCAGTTATTTTGAATTTCCCATCTTGAGAGAGAGAGAGAGAAATCTGGTTTTCTTATCGATTTCTAAGTAACATGTATACATGTTTTTAAGGCACCTTATTGTTGGCAGTGTTTTTCATGACTGCTTTAAGCACCCCACACGAAATGTTTTAACTCTTAATTGGATATTCAAAAAGAACATGGCATGCTTATATTGGTATAGTTTCTATAAATAGTTATTGCTACTTAAATAGTACCCCCTTGTTCACAGTGCCTTTTTGGGATTTTTGTTCCCCCATGAAATAGCCATTTAAAATGAGTGGGAGAGGATAAGTCTTTTTAAAAACAGAGGTTATATATCAGTTCAAGGCTATTCCTCTTTAAGAACATGTCAGGAATTAAGTAGTTGTGTATAGAAACACTGATAATCCTTTCCACAATGTTGGTTTGGCTCATCTAGCATATTTATTTAATTGTATGGTGGACCAGTACCCTCACAATCATCTCATCACTAAACAGGAATTTTCATTCCTACTGTCCCAACCTGGTAGCCCTTAAGTGTGGCTATACACCCAGCCTTGAGACGCTCACTCTGTCCTTTTGGATGTCTGCTTACACAGCTCCCTGGGAGCAGAGCCCGCGGGTGGGGGGGCCTGTTCCTTATATTGTGTGTCAGTCCTTTTGTGTGATGGTGCCTTCAGAATAATAAATATTTCTGTTCCTGAACCGTGATAAATCTTATGAGAATTATGTATAGGTCATATTAATTTTTGTCCATTTTTGCTAAGCCTGTGAAATACTTTGGCTCTGATACAACTTGAATAAAATCTTATCCTGAGTCTTCCTCCAAGGCAGTACGTATTCCTGCCAGTACTGTAGTAATCTTTTGGGAATTATGTGTAGGTAAGCACTTGTATGTAAGCCATTTTACTGCTGTAACTAATGCATACAGTTCTTCTCTTTATATTTATAGTCTAAAAGTGAATATGTAGTGGGAAGGGAAATTCCTGAGAGATTCCAGTATAGCTTTGTCAATTCAAACTGAGCCATATTATTTTCCACAAGGGCTCAACACATAGTCTATATTCCGTGCTTTCAGTGTATGTTCAGATTCTCTTTATTGGTTTTCCTCCAGTGTACTGTTCTATAAGCAAATGCCCATGTGTGATTTTTTTTAAGATGTGCTGGGAACAAATAAAATAATATTAAAACAGCTTATTGTTACAGAAATTTTTGTTTACTTAATATTGATTTCATTTAACCTATATTCCTTTTACTTCTACCCACTAATACAGTGTCCTGTCTTCTGTAGTCATAAAGAATTGACCATTTGTTCTGTTGAAGAGCCCTTCGGGTGCACCGAGCACGCAGATCTCGTGGGCTTCCATATGTACTCCAGTCAGCATTTGCTCCTGTCATTTCTTAGACCCTTCACCAACCTAATTCTCTCCACATGTGCCCATTTGTTGTTTTTAAAGTGAGTTGGTAGCCTGAATATAGGTCTTCCAGAGGTGGACCAATGCTTCCCCTAATGTAGTCCCTAATAAATGCATTTTTGGTGGGCACTGCTAATGCACACCAAAATTTATCACAGTTATCTTTTCTGCATGTGACATTTTATTCACATCTCCCTGGAGATAATTTTTCTAAAGCTTCTCCCTTTATTTATCCCCTCTAAAATGTGTCTCTTAGTGGGGTTACTTCCAGATTTTCAAAATTTTAGGATTTTGATTCTTAGACCCAGAATATTTTCTGCCCCATCTACCTTTGTATCATTAGTAAAATTGAGACAAACACTGTATTCTCATGTAAATAGTGGTAGACAATAGGTACTTTATAAGGACTTGTTTGATGCACCATCCTGATCTTCTAGCCATTAAGGAGCATTTAGGTTCCACTTGACATACTGTTGTCCACCTCATTTTTAACATTTTGTCCACAAATAGTCTTTTATGTAACTGAGTCAGTATCTGTTAACTAGGACAAACATTAATATAAACAATCATGTTTACATAATTTAAATATATCAGCTGCCAAAACACTGATAAAGCTTGCTGCCGCCAATTTCCTGTGCTACCCAGTCAGGAAAAAGGCGTGAGGTTTATTTTTGCCTGTGTTTGTCCTCAGAGGCATGTCTCTTCAAAAGACTCATAAGCCCAGGGCCTTCTGTTGGCTGATGGACAAATTCTGAAATCCATCCTTGCATATAGTTCTGCCATGTTCATTGTACTTCATTGTGCTGACCAAAAAAAAGGGGGGGTGGTCTGTCTCATGAAGCTGTAAAACAGGAAATGATGGGGTTCTAAAGGTTAACACAGTGGAATGAATTCTAGACATTTTGGGTATACGTCATTTTTCTCTACAAACTCTACATTACCTTTCCTATTTTGTAAAATGAAAATCTGTGAGCTCCCTTCTAACTCAGTGATTCTAATTGAGCCCTAAAATTGTTACTTATTTAATTTTTAATTCACCCTTCATATGCCAGAACTGGGAAAGAGGTGATTTTGCTTTTACAACAGTACTGTCAAGGAAGTGGAATTATCCCCTTTTTATTGGTGAAAAAAAAACAGTTAAGAAACACTCACTCTTAGTGGTAGAAAGTGGCATTACTGGGTTACGCAGCTGGATGTGACCATACCCTGTACCTTGGTGCTGGCTCCTTCACTGCTGTCTACCCCTGTGCGAGGTAACTATGGATTGTACAGAATTTCTGCCTTTTAAAACAGATTATTAGTCATTATCCTTTACAGAGGGAATGAGTGAGGAAATGCAGTCCCTTCCTATAGAGCGGAAGCTGCTGTCTTTGGGAACACTTATCACAAAAATAGAAAGTCTTTTGAAATCAGACACTGTCTTGCTCTGTAAATGTTTACACAATGTCCTCCATGGATGAGTTTATGGTTTATTATGAAACTCAAGTGCAAGTGCTGCATCTGATGGACTTAATAAATTTGCAGTTTTGATTAATTTTGTGCTCTTTGAGCTGTACTTTAAAATGCAAGATAACCTATTTCTGTAAGTTATACATGTAGAGAGGCTGAAAAGTGAAAGAACTGTTTAAAGAAACATTCTCTTATACTGTGAGTTTAGAATCTAATGTAAGTTTAGAATCTCGTGGTTATACTCAGTGATTATGTAGTTGGACAACTAAGAACCTGGAGTTACTGGCTCATCACAAAAATGTGCTGTTTGGCTTAACACTAGGGAATGGCTTAATAAGTAAAAAATATGGAAAACCAAAGGCTTAATAAGTAAAAAATATGGAAAACCACAGTGTGATTTTAGTCAGAGGGAGGTCAACACTGGATAAGAGGTAATGTATGCCATGCTAATGCTAAGGCAGTGAGCTGCAAATCACACTAATGCCAGGAAGCTACCCAGTGGGGCAGGGAATACCCTCAGAAAAACACAAGTTCTTGAATGTTTTCAGATTTTCCATGGTCATTAAGGAAGAGAAAAAGGAACCTAAAACAAAAAATTCTATTTGAAAATGTTGATGTGATATTCACTTAAAATGAAAATTTTGTCTTTGGTGATGTTATTCTTTTAAAGTGAGGTGGTTTACCACACTGCTTATCTGGAGTTGGACTTCAGCACTGCTCACTCTCTGTGGGAAAAGCCCGGGAGAGGATTTATGGGGCAGCGGGTTCAGAAAGTTACTCTTAAAACTTGGCATCCAAGTCATTTGCCCTTTCTTGCCTCACATTTTATGTCTTAGAACCTTTAACACATAGCTCTCTAAAAACAAATCATTCTAATATTGAGCCAAATCTATCGTGACAAAATACATATGTACACCCCACGTGTATCACATCCCACCCTTTATCACATCCAGAGAGAATGTCATCTACCATCAGTACAACTGACATTACAAATGATTCACCTCCTTCCCTATAAAATCCAACTCCCAGTGGTCTGCTTCTCAAGACTGGGTCACAGTGTGACTGACTTTCACAGATGGTATTAGTGCAAACATCAGCCACAGCTAAGGTCACAGAACGGTCATGAAGAATACAAATCCTTTGACTGGGATACCATGTCGTTGATCAAAGGATCTGTTCTTGGTGGTTCAACACAGAAATATCAAGTTCTTGTTCATGCCTGTAATCCCAGTGACTTGGGATACTGAGGCAGGAGGATTGCAAGTTTGAGGCCAGCCTGGGCAATTTAGCAGGACCCTTTCTCAAAAAATAAGGGCTTGGGATGTAGCTCATTTGTAAAGTACTCCTGGGTTCAATCCTCAGTACCACTAAAAAATGAAAAAAAAAATGTTCATTTCTGAAAAAATGGACATTACTTGTATGCAAACAGGTTCAAATTCTGTATGTGCATGTGTTGAGGTCAAGGGGTTGATTAAGATTATGAAATACTGGTCTACATTTGATCCCTTTAAATAGACTACGCATATTTTATGAAGAAATTGTATGAGGAAAGGCTTTAGAAATATAGGAAAATCTCTCCCCTTTTGTCAGAAGTGCTTCTGACACTGTTAGGTGTGCTCTAGGAGCATAGGAACAAAGCTTTTTGTTAGAACTTAAGTGATGAAGACTTTTGATCAAATAGCAAACTATGGAGTCATTGTAAAGCTACTTGCCTTTTAGTATCAAGAAGCACAGCAGGGTACTTTGAGCATGAATTTAAAAGATGTATATCCTGGGGCTGGGGATGTATTTCAGTTGGTAGAGCACTTTCCTAGCATGCACAAGGCCCTGGGTTTAAAAAAAATCAGATGTATATCCTAAAAATAAAGGACAGTCAGTACCCAAGGAGTTAAGAATGTGCTCATTCCCCCCAAACTCCTCCAGACCAGTGAACTTTTAAAATATGGTTCAGGAAGCTGCTGTCACTACTAACCATATGAATCCAGGTAAGTACTTACTTCACTGGAGAGCCAGGACAAGGAGGGGAACAAATGACCTTTATTCCTTTAGTCAGTGGTAGGAGCAGACAGGATTTCCTGATGCATTACTTTCCAGGAAATCCCACCTGCCCAGCAGCAAGGGGTTAAAAATTGTTCTGAAAAGCTTTTTATGGTCTGCAAAGCTAAATTACACATACATGCAAACCACAAACATAGCACCTGGGTAAATACATTTTGGCTGAATAAAGGCCAGGCTATTTGCAAAAGGGAATCTGGAAAACATTTGAGTGGTTAACATTACTTACTTTATACTTTTCGCTCTTTAGAACAAGTTTGGTTTAGAGGAAATGGGGAAAAAAAAACTATTTTAATGTAGCTGATGAAAATAAGATTTCAGTTCACCTGCTTTCCAAATCAAATCTTAAGGGGCTATGTAGACTGGGGTGCTGTCATGGAGCTGTTGTAGCAACACTTCATACAGAAGATAGTAAACAAAAATGTGATGTGGGATGCACGGAAGAGGTGATTAAACATTGTCCTCCAAATGTGGAATGAAAGCATCACTAAGTGATACAGTTAAAATAATTCGTGCCATAAATTAAATTCACTGGATTTCACACATCAAATTTTCTGATCAAAGAGAACCTGAGTGCCAGGATATCATGCTACCGGGAAATTATGCTGAGCCTACATCTGAGCATGTATGTGACTTAAGTAGTTTCTCCCCAAAGAAAAAAAATTTCATCATGTAGAAATTGATTACATTAAACCATAAAATATTGCTAATTTTGTACATAAAAAATGTCAAAAGCAGCACTTTCATATGATTTAACCTAACTTTTTTTTTCTAAGACAGGTCATGGGATTACATTTATGGAGAAAAGGGTGAGGTGAAAAGAAACAGATAATAAAGTTCTTTAGCATTCAGAAAACAAAACACCTGATAAGAATCAGTGGGGTTCCCAAAGGGAACTCAAAAAAACTATTGGGAGTTAGGCACTGAAACTAACATTATCAATCTATGAAATATGGTTTCAGAATTGATCTTTTCATCATTGATAGGTGTATTAAAAGTTTTTTGGGAGGGGTAAGAGGGCAACATGGGAATAGTGTGGAAGATTCTTCTTGTGCAAAACACTGCAATATAGAAACAACAGAATATCCTAAATTGTAGGCAGAAAGGTAGGAATTAAGAACTGAATTTTCAGGGCTGCTCCTAGTCACTTTGATAAATGAAAATGAATTTCTCACGAAAAAATGTAATATTCTTTTTCACATATTCAATTTATTAACAAATGGAGCAAAACAAAACTATGGAAATCTGTTTCTTTAATGATTTATTGTCTCTGCAACATAGCACCATAATTTAAGTGAATAAGATTTGCCATTGAATCTTGCACATTAAAAAAATTATAACCTAAGGAATTTTTGTTAACTAAAAAAATGTATCTGTATTGGAAAACCAAATATCCTAAAACAGGCCAAAATATCTTAAACTCTATGTAAAAGTATGTATCTTACATTAAAATGAGGGCAAGTATGAGAAGAAAACAAACAATCCTTGAAATTATTAAAAACCTAGAACTCCTACACATTTGCTACTGCTCAGTTCTGGATTTAGTAACTGGTCCTGAGGTAATGTAATACATATATAAGGTCACCTCAAGATATATCAAAGCACAAATGACAAAAAGAAACAGGTATTACAAGTTCTAATAGACACAAAATTCCTTATCAGTTTTCAACTTTTGACAACCCTTTCTGGGGAGTTTTTAAAATATTTCATTCTGTTGAGAATTTAAAAATGAAAGTTTATCTAACATTCTTGTTACAATACTAAAGTGTACAAAGTGCAACATGTAAGTAATATAAATGCCAAAGGCTAAATATAGAAAACAGTGCAAAATGTATGTAACAAAGCTATTCCAACAAAAGTCATTATTCTCTATAACTATATATTCCATCCTATAATCTCATAAATCAAAGCTCTTAACTGTCTGGACTCATATGTGACTGTGTTCTTTCCAATATGCATTCTTTCTTCTTCCAGGGGTTGTTCTATAACAGCAGGTATGTTTCTGCCATAAAGCTCACAGTGTTCTAGAAACTGCACACATTCTTGAATAACATTGTCACGAAGCATAATTGTGTGCTTTGACATGTTTTCTAATAAGGACAGGAAACATCTTTTGGCATAGTACCAGGTATCCGTTCCCAGCTTTTTACTGTAAGGTTCCAAGCTTTTGATAACTCGAGAGATACCAAAGTCATAATTTCCTTTGGCACAATAAAGTGTTCCTATCACCAAATTCACAATGCAGAGATGGTAGATTTTCCTGTCAGGGTCATCATAGGACAGCTGCTCTTCCTCCTTTTCAATCTTCCTCATCAACTCTTCTGCTTCTTCATTTTGACTTGTCATAATATAGGAAACACAGAGGTTTGCTAATACAATAGCACTGACATTCAGGATGTTATCATAATGCTTCTTGACTATGGGTTCATAGAAACCAATGGCTTCTTTGTATTTGTTCTCCTGCATGAAGAGAACATGAGCCACATTCAACTTCCACACATCATGGTCATTACAGAATTCCACAGATTTGCGGAAAATCTTTTCTACCATTGAATAATTTTCAAGATTCCAGTAGATCTTTGCCTGGGCCATCAACACAGGAATATATTTCTCAAGGGTTTCATCATATTCATTCACTGCCTTTTTGACAGCTTCTTCGTCTCTATTGTGTCTTGCTTCCTGTACTTGTATGGTAAGTTTACGAAGCTGCTCAGTCAGCATTCCTGCTAGGCCATCAAGCTTAATGAAAGCTTCTTCAGGAGCCGTCTGGCAAGTGATCATGGCATCCAAGAAGTCATAGAGATAGGGTGTGAGGAACTTATAAGTCAAATGGGCATTTTCTGCCAGGACATCTGCTGCCAGATCAAAATACTCATACTTACAGTAGAGCAGCAAGAGGTTGCCAAAAGTCTCTGGGGGGAAGGGGTTCTGTTGGAGCAAAAATTGTAGCTTCTCAAACCCTTCTGTAGGCTTGGCATCCATGTTCATGAGTGCCTGGTTGTGCAGGGTCACAGGGTCCAACTCTTCCTCTGCTCTAGGAGGCATGTCAGTGAGAGCTTCCTGGGCTGCCTCATAGTTTCTCAGCTGGTATTCTATGGCTGCCTTGAGGTTGAAGGCTTCCACCAGAGCAGTCTGGTGGAGGACTAAAGTGTTGCCAACACTTCGAACATCAATGCCTTCAGTGGTCATTCCTACACCAAGTTCTGGGTGCTGACGGATGCCACGCTCAATAATGTCGGCGATGTGCTTCAGAGCTGGGGCATAGTGTCTGCTACTATAATAGGCCAGTGCCAGATTGTAGGAAAGGTCAGGCTGATAGCCCGAAGCCTGCAGGGCTGCAAAGAACTTAGAGCAGGCAGCTTCATAGTGTCCCTCCTTGTACAGCAAACAACCCAAGTTGACCTGACCGTCTGGCTCATTCTCACTTCCACTCTCTTCTCCCCCTTCCCCACTGAGCAGCTGCTCCACCAGGCTCCTGGCCCCTGGCAGGTCACCCTCACTGTACTTGATAGCGGCTTGCAGGCGCAGGACGCGGCTATGATAGGCGGGGTTGTCCAGGAGAAGGAAGGCGACCCGGGTGGCCTCTGGATAAAGGCAGGCCTTGTACAGGGCTTGGGCCTGGTACAGGCGGTACTGCTCGAGTTCCGGGTGCAGCTGGCTCAGCTGCTCATAGCACTCTGCGGCCAGCGCGAACTCCTGCAGGCGGTAGTAGCAGTAGGCCAGCAGCGACAGGCCTGCGCGGCTCCTGGGGCTCCGCTGCAGCTCTGCGCCCAGCAGCTGCACCGCCTCGGCGTAACGGGAGTCGCGGATGAGCCGGTAGACGACGGCGGTGAACTCCCCGTCGGGGATCTGGGCGCTGCTCAGCCCCGCCATAACGGCCGGGATTGCGGTGTTTGCTGGTTTCTAGGCAACCAGCCCGCCGGAAACGGAAGTCTGTGTGAGGTTTACGGCATATGGAACCGGTTAGTAATAAAAATGAAGTACTGATATGACTGATATGAGTCTCTCAATTTCTGCTTTTGCCCTGGATGATTCAGGACTGAGTAGTAGCAGGAGCCTGGCAAGCAAGAGGGAATTTCTCCAGCCCTTTAGGGGCGGAAACTCCAGGTCCCAGCATGCATCGTTTCAATCGCGCGGCTTCTCGGGGCGTTGCCGCGCTGCATGCTGGGAGGCGTAGTTTCTGCTTCTGGGACATAGGTCTTTGGAGGGAGTTGTCATCCCATTTCCTGCTTGCTTAACATAAAGGTTGCTTACTGTTTCTATTATGCTTCCTCGGTCTTTTTGGTGGAGTACGGTTTAGGGTCCAAGGTTCTTTACAATGTTCAATATTCACCCTGTGGTGCAAAAAAAATAGTGTCATTTTGCTTCGTTTTTTTAATTCGAAACTGGATGAGAAAAGAAGGTGATCTCCTCGTAATAGCCCTGGAATCAGAGTAGTTCTTTTTATGTTTCCCTGAGGGCACATTTTCTAAGAACAGTGCAATGAGCAGGAGTCCTTATTTTGGTCCTTTCCAGAGGTTGGCCAGAGGAAAAGTACTGTACCTCTTAACTGGTAGTCCAAGCATTTCTCACGTCCTGTTTTTTGTAAATGACACACATTACTGATTGAATTTGGTCTTCTAACCTGGCCCTAACCACTGCTGTGGTTCTAACTTTCACTGCCAGGTAGAATCCATTGGCAAAAAGCATAACCACGTCTTTTTGAAGGGGAAAAAAAAAAAAAAAAAAAAAAAAAATGAATACTAATAATTTGTTCCTTCCCTACACATTGTTCCTTTTCTCTCTTAACTAAATTAGCTGCCTGTGATGTGTGGATTTGTGAGATACAGATAACTCAGCCTCTGTTTTTCAAGTTCACAAAGATGTTTCTGGATATTATTGAGCCAATTAAAAAGTGAATTTTTTTCAGCTGGGCACGGTGTCCTGTAATGCTAGCGATTTAGGACCCTGAGGCAGGAGAATCAAAAATTTCAGGAATATCGGCAACTTAGGTGATTCTGTTTCAAAAATTTTTTTTCAAATGGCATCAAGGTGGGGGGTAAGGTGTGGGATTGATTGGGAATGTAGCTCAGTGGTTGAGCACCCCCCCCCCCCATTCAGTCTACAGTACCAGTAGGGGGAAAGGGGAAGGTTTTGTTTTTGTTTTTGTTTTCAGTTAAAATTCAATTGCTCACCTACAGTCCCAAATTCTTAGTTTGAAATCTTAAAGTGGGGACTTAATTATCCTATAATAATACATTGAATCACTAATAAAAAGCATACCCATGGATATGATAGACCTAGAAATGGTAGGATTCATGGGAGCATAAATACAATTTTTCAGTCAGGTATTGGAGAAGTTCACAGAAGAGCAAAATACAAAACTGGTTTATCCCAGTGAGATAGTTGTAAATTGTGTTGTTTTCAAGATATAGTATCATACATATGAAGCACTTCTGCAGGTGACCTGGGGCAAGGTGTGGTTTTCCAAGATAGAAGAATCATATTGGCCTTCCTGCCACCTAAGGTAAATAGTTCAAGTCAAAGTGTCTTCGATACAGGTATGTTATCTGCCTCCTCAATGTATTGGTGCTCATAAATCTTTTCTGTATATAAATTTTGGAGTCGACACCAACCATATTGCATGAAATTCTATCACTTACATGCTAATCATACTATTACATACGAATTTCATACTATTTCATGAAATTCTACTACTTACATATAATCTTAATAACTACTCTGAATTCTGCTTATGACAATTGGAGAGCCTGTGAATCAGAAAGGTTGAGTAACCTGCCCAGGATCACATAAATAGATAGGAAGTGGCTGAACCCTGCTGTCTAAAAGCTAAGTTCAGAAGGAAAAAGTAACTGATAAACTATCCATGCATCATGTATGGGCCCATCTTTGAGGAAATATTAGTAATTTGCTTTTTACTTTTTTTATTTTTCCATTAAAACAACCAGTCTTTGTGCCGCAGAAATTTGACCTGAATTGTGTTTTTAAGCAGGTGTTAGGAAGTAATTAGTATGCAGTGGTGTAGGTCCTGGTCACCTGTTACAGCTAGAAAGAAACTTCATTGAGCATCTAAATAGTATAAAGTGACTGATTTCACACATTTAGGCATTCTCCCTTACGGAGAAGTTTGCCACAACTGTATGCTTCTGGACAGGATCAGACAAGAAACTGCTACTACATGCATACCACAAAGGGCCATCAATATCCATCTAAGGAGAATTGAGTATAGCTCTGGACCACCACACAAGATCACCAAAAAAGAAGCTGAGAGAGCCACTACAACTCTATGCAAAGGCTTCTTCCAACACTATCTCCAGCTGTAGCTCTTTCCAGTCTTCAACCCAGGAATGTATGTAGTTTGAGAGACACTAGCTAGTGTCACTCAATAATAAGGGAGTTAGGAGTCCTCTCCTTTATGCCTGCCTGATCAACACTTACCCCTAGGAAACAATTAATATTCAAAAGGCTCAATATTTTTAAATCCTTATATATTCAGCTGCTACTTCAGGTAAATTTCTGTTAAATCAAGGAAAGATGGCAGAACATGAAAATGGGAAATTGACTTTTATATCTTTAGCTTTACTTTGTTTTACAGAGTTGTATTTGCATCATGAAAGCATTTACCTTCAAATGACTTCTTGAAAATGTATGAAAATAAAAGGATGATCTTCTGTCCTGCAGATTTCTTTGATCACTACGGAAATCAGTTGGGGTTCTCTTCTAGCTGTGAGCCTGGCAGCTGAAATGGGCAGGAGAGAGGCCATTCTGTGTCTTCCTCCTTAGTTCATGTGATGCTGCTCCAGAGGCCTGGCTTGTAAAAAGCAGGACATTCGGTTTAGACAGATGGAGGGTAGGGTCATTTTCAAAATGAAAATGAGTGTACCAATCACACTGTGAAATTGGCATGACCATCACTGCTGCTGTGATAGACTGACTTTTATTTAGTCTCTGATAGGCATTTGGAGAATAAATTAGTTTTTTAGGGGAGGAGGAGGAAAGAAGGCCCTTTAATTAACAATAGAAATTCTGGAAAGCAATAAACTAGGTAGAAAATTATAAATAATCACAAAGCATCATTTTGTTTGCAATAGAATCTGAAAAGCTGGAGCATATATTAAAAAAGTAAGTCTATAATACCATTCTCAGCCAGGAAGTCATTTGTGTTGGCAATAAAATGATTTAGTGCCTTATTGAAAGGAATTGGGCTTTCAGGAAATGGCTTAGGACTCAAAGTACATTTTGCTGAATAAGCGAAGGCAAATTTACCATGTAGAATTCCTTTGAGGCGTAGTGTGCAGGAGTGAAAAGTGTGATGTTTGGTTCTGAACTTATTTATGTTTCTGCCTGCCAAAATGTGACATGACTAAATCCCATGTACTCTAATTGGCAGTCTCTTTTAAAACTAGTTGCAAGTAGTTATTTCTTTTTGTTTTGTAAAGATAACCACTTATTGTGTTGGTTAACATTTCTTGTTGATGAATATTTAAACCATAGCTGTGGTCAAACATTTTTCTTGATAAAAGAAAATCTTGTAAAACCATTTTCTTGGTTTGTGTGTGTGTGTGTGTGTCCCATTCATTTATGACCATTTTCTTCAGGATGGCCACTTTGGGAGGCTCAGTTTCTTTACTTTCTCTGGAGTCCAGATTGACTCTTTGTCCCTATGCAAACATTAATGATTATAGGATTGACCCTCCTGCTATAATTCCTCTTATTTCACACTCCCCAGAACCCAAAACAGGGACAAAAAGAATAAATTAAGCTGGGCACAGTGGTGCATGCCTATAATCCTAGCAACTCAGGAGACTAAGGCAAGAGGATTCCAAGTTCAAGGTCATCCTGGGCTACTTAGTGAAACCCTAAGCAACTTAGATCCTGTCTCAAAATTAAAAAATAAAAAGGTTTGGAATGTATCTCGGTGGTAAAGCACCCTTGGGCTCAAACCCCAGTACCCAAAACAAAACAAAACAAGAATAAATTAATGCCAAATTTATAATGTAGTTGACTGACATTTAGGAGCATCTGTTCAGTCTTAAGACTTTTTGAAAGGATTCTATACCGAATCCACACTTGGAAAGATTTATACTCAAATGATGGGAAGTTTAACCTCATTATGAGATTAAATTTTTTCTTGGGTAGCTCCGCCTCTATTCCTTCTTGAATATACCTTGCTAATAATCAAACCATTTCTATTTCTGTGTCTATGGTGTTTTGTCCAAATTAACTTTACACAATAATATGGTCTAGAAAAAGGAATTAGCAAAGGAGATACAACTGTGGGTACTACCATTGAAAAATTCATTCCCCAGAGTTGGAGCGTACTGTGGGATGCACGGATGGGGGCTGTTACCCAAATTACTTCATTTGAGCATCTTTCACTGCTTTCATTTTCAAAAGGCAAAAAATATTGAAGAATCACTTCTTTCCCCTAAAACTGGTACCATTCATAGCCGGATATATCTATATGCCTGTTTTTATTTCTCCATTATAATCATGAAAATAATAAATTGATGGACAATGTCTCTGTAACCCAGGGTCAAAAGATAAGATTCCTAAAAGAAAATGTTATCTGCCTCTGAACACATTTTCTGGCTTGAAAAACTTGCAAACAGTTTTTCCATGGTATGAGAGTGTCATCCGTGATGCCTTTGATGACCAATCATCCACTTATCTCAAATGATACAAATTTGCATTTGGCTATTGCCTAAGATGATACAAGTCTTCTCTATTTTCTCTTTAACCCCTGATCAATGACCATATGAACAACTGGCTTATTAGATTATGTTTTAA
The DNA here is from genome assembly GCF_902686455.1 of Sciurus vulgaris. Taxonomy (NCBI): domain Eukaryota; kingdom Metazoa; phylum Chordata; class Mammalia; order Rodentia; family Sciuridae; genus Sciurus; species Sciurus vulgaris. Next base: position 131,038,841 of record NC_136463.1, read on the forward strand.
ATTTTCTTGTTAAGATTAATACAATGTATACAATTAACTCTCTTCAGATCACACCAGCTTAAAGAATGACTAAGAACTGGATAACAATCGCATGGTATTTGAGCAGTAACCTAGGTGCTATACTGACTGGTTTTTGAAACTTTTTCTGTGAAAACCTCAAGTGCTGTGGAACAGATTCTTAGGGTCATTGCTGGTAGACTGAGAGACGAAACTAGAAAGCAAGCTTGTTATTCAAGCTTCCTGCTCCCTCACTCTCACATTCAACATTCAAGTTCTGATCATTATGCCTCTGAAATATCTTCCTATATACCTCTCTTTAATCTCTATCATCACTTCTTTCCAGTATCTACTACCACTGTTCTGGTAGCTATCCATCTCTTCCTAGATACTGCAACTAACCTTCTAATTGGATCTTTCCAAAGATTTTGAGGTTCTTTATTTCCTTTCTTTGTTCACGACTTTGCTTTGGGGACATCATTAAGCCTTTAAATGCACTTAACCATTTCTTTCAAAATTGTGAGATTTTTATGCAAGATAGAGCTCCTGCTGTCTTCTCTTCCTATGCCAGAGTTTCTGTGTCAGGTGGGTAGAATATTGTTGCTCACCCCTATGACTCTCACTGCCTCAACGAATGGGAATGGCTTGGGAATGACACTTGTAATGGTTTGAGAAGGAATTGTTTTTGTATATGGTATTAGAAATTGAGGGCAATGCAGAGAGCTTATAGTGATTTAGTGACTTCCTTTTCCTGAAGTATTTAATAACATTGTTTTGCTTTTTATATATATCAAGTACTTTCCTTACCTCTGGATTTCTAAGTATTATAAGCATTTTTGAAACCTTTTTTTCCCCTTTTTTTGGCCTAAGCAAATGGAACCCTGTATACCTGGTCTTCTACTTATAAAGAACCTATAAAAACAATAAACAAAAGAATTTAACAAGACATGAAAATGTTCTCAGATAACATCATACATTTGTAAGAGGCTAGTTTACTATAAAGCCATCTGATGTTGAATTCCTTTTCTGACATTACCAACAGAGTTCTTAACCTTTGATAATCACAATTTTCTTATTGGTAAGACAGGGACAAAAATATTTTCATTAGGGGAGTTCAAGATTGCACAAGAATTAGCCCACAGTAAATGCCAATAGCACTTTAGTTCTTACTATTTGTTTTTTTTTTTTTCTTTTTCTTTTCTTTCTTTCTTTCTTTTTTTTTTTTTCCAACACCAGGGATTGAACCTGAGGTCTTATACATGCCAGGCAAGCATTCTGCATTCTACCACCAAGCTATATATCCACAGTCCTTTGACTTTTATTATTACTTTTATTATAAATGGGGTTATTGAGGTTTTAAAAAATCTCACTGGATAGTTTTAAGCTTAAACAACTATAGGCCAAAATTATTGAGTAAAACATCTTCCATCCAAGGTGAAATGTTCTCCTGCTACTTCAGATGTTATGTTCCTAAGAGTGCCTGATAAAGTTCAAAATGTGGAAGGGCAATTATCTGGCATAAATTGATGTCTTTCCTAAACCTACTTCTCAAAGAAATGGAAGTTCTACGTTAAATAGTTTATTTTGCTAATTCAGCAAGTTTGTGAGTGCCTCCTCCACTGAAGTCATTGTGCATTGTTTCCAAAGAAACTTCAAGAAATTTATATCCAGAGAGCATACTACAAGTACATAAAAAATCACAACCCAGATAATATGTGCAGTGCCTTAAGAGTGATACAAAATGTCACAGAAATTCAGTTACAGTAAAAACAACCCCTCATCTGGCTAGAGTAGTGATTTGCAACCATATCAGATAACTCATCCCTTTTATAAAAAATATTTTCCAAGATCCTTTTACTACATATTTGGAAATAAAACTTATAAGTAATATATAATATCCCATACACATAATTTATTTTCCTTTCTCTTCTTCTGTTTTAAAAGCCTCAAGTGCACAAACTAATCACAATTCTTAGTCATTGACACACTACCTTTATTGGTTCACATATGGGCCTCTCCTAATCTTTTGTTTGTTTAGTTAGGTAGTCTTAATGGAATAATCACCAGTAAAGCAATTATCCAACATAAGATGTAGGACCTTTACCGTAACCTACTCTGGATATTTTCCCCCAGCCTTGTCCTGAGTAACCATCACCTTGAATTCCATGTTTTCATTGTCTTTGCTTCCTTTTTTAAAAGATAGCTTCCTTGTATCTGTATGTTTTCATTTGTTTTGCTGTGCTGAGGATCAAACTCAGGGCCTTGTGCATGCTAGGCAAGCACTTTGCCACTGAGCCACACCCCCAGCCCTTTCTTTAAATTTTTAATTTAATTTAACTTTTTGAAATAAGAGACAGGGTCTCTCTGTGTTGTCTGAACTAGTCTTGAACTTGAGATCCTTTTGCTTCAGTCTAAGTGACTGAGACTATAGAAGCTATACTGTGCACAGCTATGTGTATTTCTTGAACATATTTTCATTTTAGCTTTATGGAAAGGGTTCATATAACATGTACACTTTTCACTTAATGTTATTCATCCATGTTGTTGCATATGTCATTGTGGTTCACTGGTTTCAACTGTTGTTTCATATTTTATCTTATGGATATGCCAAGTTTTACCCATTTTAAAGGGCATTGGAGTTCTAAGTTTTTGCTGTGTTGTGAAAGTTTTTTTATGGACATTTTAATATTTACTTCTTGGTGTACACATCCAAGAGGTTTTCTTGTATATATTGCTAAAGTGGGGTTGTTGTATCATTACGGTATTTGAATGTTTAATGTTAGCATATAAAGTCAAACCACTTTCCACAACAGTTGCCCTAACTTAAATTCCCACCAGTAGTGGATAAGATTCTGTAGATCTGAGTCCTTTCCAACACCTACAGTTGTCAGAATTTATGCTTATTAGCCACATATTCTTCCTTTTTGTGAAAAATCTGTTTTTATCTTTTGCTCATTTTTTGGGGGGGTTGTTAGAATTTTTCTTATTGATTTGCAGGAGTTCTTTATATACTTTATGCCAATCCTATATCAGTTATGTGAATTGTAAGCATCTTCTGCCAGTTTGTAACTTTTCATTTTCTTTAAGGTAAAATATTTAATTTTAACATAGTCAAATTAATTAATTTTTCAGTCAATGCTTTTTATGTCTTATTTTTAAAATCCTACTTTACTCTAAATTGTATTAATTTTACAGTTTTTTCTGCATTTAAATTTTTAATCCCTCTGGAATTTATTTTTGTTCACAATGAGGTAAAGATTAATTTTATTTTTTCCTAAATTAATAACCACTTTTTGTAGCTCCATTTACTGAATTGTCTTTAGTATATGTCATTTTGACATATCATATCTGTCATGCACAGAGTTCCCTATGGCACAGGTCTATTTCTGGACTTTATATTCTATCATTCAACTTCATCAAGTTCTGGATCAACACCATATTGTCCTGATTTCCATAGCTCCATTATAAATCCTAATATCTGATTGGGCAAATACCCACCCTGTACGTTCCTTTTTCAAAAGTATAGTAAAGTGTTATAGCTATTTTTGTTTCTTTATTTTTCATTACATTCTTAATTTTAAAAAATCAACACAGTCCCTATTGTAATACAAAGACTAAATACCTGCGCATGCCTGTAATCCCAGCAACTCAGGAGTCTGAGGCAGGAGGAGCCTAAGTACAAGGCCAGCCTGGGCAGCTTAGTGAGAAACTCTCAAAAATCACAAAGGGCTGGAATGTAGCTCAATGGTAAAGCATCCCTGGGTTCAATCCCCAGTACTGCAAAAGATGAAATAAATAAAGTTTAAAAAGGACTAAATTAAAGGAAAGTGATTTATAGTCAAATAGTAGATTCGATAGATAGGTAAGATAAATATCATATATATTTTTTTCTGGTGTTATTCGTCAAGGTCATGACAACAACATAAAAACGTCATGAATATTTAAAATGACCCCCAGGAGTAGAGCAGTCCCTATCGAGAACTGACAAGGGACGCTGTGGGAAAGGGAGAATATTAGTGGAGCTTTAAAAGACATGTAGGGTTCAAGCTGGCAGATCTGAGAGAGCATTTCAGAGAATTTTTTAAAAGCACTGATTATATGTATAGAAAATTAACCCTGATGAACTTAGGAGTAGGAAATTTGTTGTTTGCACTTTTTGTTTTTTTGGGGGGTAGTGGCACAGACCAAGGTTAGCTAATACCTATATATAATACTCCTTATTATAATACTCCTTAGACTGGTGTAGTGCAACACACAGCTGACCCACCTGCTTTCTTTTTGGGCAAATTATCTACAGACTAAATTAAGTTCTGAGAACATGAACCAATAAACCAAAGCAATAAATCCAGCTTTAATAAAAATGAAATAAGTTCCCCACATTTCATTTGAAGCTGTACTTTTATTAAGCACATTTAAAGTGTATGGAATTTATTAAGCACATTTGTAATAATATATTTTTTTCAATTGACAAGTATTTCCTATTGTTTCACTTTGCTTCTGTCAAGGCTTTTGTTTCTTTTGGTTGTGGTTGCCGAGAAGAGTGGGTGAACCGTTCCAAGTTGGTTATCTGATGACTACGCTGGACTAGCTGAGAATCGCTGTCTTTCTTAGATCAGGGTTCCCAATTGGCATTTCAGTCATTTGATCTATTGGTGGGGAATGGGGTTGGAGGGTTATTCATTTGCCCATCTAGTAATTCATTTCTCTACAGTTTTAAGGGTCTAGCTAGCAATATGAAATGGCTAGTGTTTTAGCCAATCAGCAAGATAATCGTGTTAGGAATTCCTTGAAGTCTCATAGCTAGTTTTGATGTTGAGGATGCTCAGATTATATATTTCATAGTGTTAAAAAAAAAAAAAAAAACCATCTCACCGATGTACATTTGTAAAGGGCTTTGAGCCTGATTCAAAATATAGTACCTCTGAAAATTTATACTCTTGTTGATCTCAGACATTCACTGTACTCAAGTCTCCTATGATATTTAAATTAAGATGTTTGATACTGATAACACATTTCAGCGTTCTTCCATTCTAGGTTGCCAGATTTTGCAAATAAAATTATAGGACATTCAGTGTAAATGGAATAAGTGTATTTGAAATGTACTTATATTAAAAGGAAATTCATTATTTATCTGAAATTTGAATTTAAATGGGCGTCCTGTATTTACCTGAAAACCTGACCACACCACAATATTTTTTACTCAGATTCTGAATTCTTGATTTCTCTTCCGTCTCACTTCTCTTAGTATATCCCCTTTTTAGGTCTTGTAACTAAGAAATATGGAAGAAACTCTTTTTCCTAACTTTCTCCCAAGCACCATTACTACAGGCAGTGAGTAGAAATAATGTTGGAGAGAGGGGTATATGTGAGAATAGTTGTGCTTTAAAAAAAGCCATAAAAACCTACATCTCTTATTTTACATACAATATGTAGCTGATATAAAAAGATCTTTGGTTCATTTGGATGTCCTTGTATTAACACATTTTTATTTATTTAAGGATATTAATTAATTAATAATAATCATAATAATTTGTAAACCTTAGGCCTTAGGGATTTCCATAAATGAATTTGATTGTTTTATCAAATGAATTTAATTCAGCTCCTTTTAATATAAAACTGGTATCCATGGCAAAATAAACAACTTTATACTAAAAAAAAATTAGATAGTTCCAGTCTAAAAAGTTCATATGTCGTATCCTGCATTGGGAATTTCTCATTTTCTTCTCTTTTTTGGGTCATAGACTCCCTATTCCCTTTCTGGCTCATCTCTTCTCATCACTTCTTAAATCTCTCCTAATTTATCTCCATTTCTAGGTCCCTTCTTCCTCCAGCACTTCTCTTGGAAACTCAACAATTTTCAAACTATTCAGTTTTATGCAGCTCATACCCTAAGGACCATCCTGCTATAGCCAAAGTGGCTTAACAAAATGTTTTGGCAAACAAAAGACAAGTCTTTATCCGGCCAATTCTACCTCCAGTCATAAAACGTTTCCCTCCGAACTACTTTTACTAAGGAGGAAAAAGACATGGGGATGAAAAATTAACCATGAAGTTGAAAGATGAGGAGACCCTCTATGATCCCTTTATTTCAAGCCACCATGTATAAAGAGGGTTGGATATCAGAAGAGCTGCTTAAGATAAACTTTCATTGAGCCTGGATGGAGAAGCATAAGCTAGGTGGTCTGGTGAGGTTCTGAGTGGCAGGAGGAGGCCATCACTCACCTTTTCCAGATTTATTTTGGTACCTGGAACAGAAGGAACATTGCTGGCACTCAGGGATGAATACTGTATTCTTTCATGGAGCAATATCCTCTTAATAATGAATTGTATGCAACTAGAGGAGAATCACTACAGAAGAAGGAAGGGGGGACTGCTGTTAGCAGCCTGTTTTATGGACCCATTGAGGTTAACTTCTGGGTCCCTGAAGAATAGCTAGGATACCCTGAAAAGTGACAAAAATCATAGGAGAGATCATACCAGTTATTTGTTCTTTGGAGAAATCATTAATTAGCTGGACCATGAAGGATTACTCCATAGGCAGTCTTACTTTAAGAGGTAGCAACTTATATTATGCTAAAAGAAATGTGTCCACATATAATTTTTTAGTATTGTTGGTACTAGATAATGTGATGTAAAGTTGTGTTAGTCAGCTTTTCATCACTGTATTCAAAATACCTGATAAGAACAACCTAAAGGAGGAAATGTTTATTTTGTGCTCATGGTTTCAGAGGACTCAGTTCGTGGTTGATTGACTCCACTGCTCTGGGCCTGAGGTGAGGCAGAACATCATGGAAGAAGGGTGTGTCAGAGGAAAGCTGCTCACCTCATGGCAGCCAGGAAGCAAAGAGAAAGCAAGGATCCAGGGATAATATATGATCTCCAAGGGCACCCAATGACTACTTCCTTCAGTCATGCCCCACCTGTCTATAGTTACCATCCAGTAATCCATTCAAATTTCTAGCTCATAAAATGAATTAATCCACTGATTAGGTTATAGCTCTCATAATCTAATCTTTCAATCTGTGAACATTCCTATATTGTCTAACAGGAGCTTTTGGGGGACACATCATTCAAACCATAACAAAAGGCAATGACTTCCTGCAAAAGAAATGGTTGCATTGCTCCTAGAAGATTATATGATTTCTCCTCCTCTGTTTTTAACAGATGGGTTAGTAATGCTGGTAGTTTACAATTGGGAACATTTAGGATCAGATGGCCTATTGAGACAGGAGCCATGAGCTGTGTTAGTTCATTCAACCTTCTTGGAATCTAGGACTACAAACTTATTATTGCCTATAGAGATGTTTTGAAAAATATCTCTACATTATTTTGAGATATACAAGAATGTACCCACCATAAAGGAATGATGAAAGTTTAAGGTGATGGATATGCTAATTACCTAGATTTGATCATGACCCAGTATATATGTGAATCAAAACATCACATTGTACCTCATAAATGCACACATAAATAAACACATATGAAGTTATGTGCTAATAAAAAATACAAAAAAAAATGTGAAAACAACAACAAATATCTTCCACAGAAGAAAAGCAAACAAATTGAACTACCACCAATAGAGTAAATGAAACATGGCAACCAAGACCTGTCTCTGATGGTTGAAGGAGAGAGTCTGCCTCCTCTCTCCTTGGAGCCACATTCATTACAGTTCAACAGGGTGACTCCAAAAGTCAGTCTATCTTAGAATCTTAGTGAGATGTGTGGAGGTAAAAGCTACTGGTCTGGGTGGCCTCATGAGAAACAAATTCATTTGGTAGATGGACATTTTTAAAACCTGCCACATATGTTAGCTATTTTTATAGCAATTAAATTGGGGGATCTGAGAGTCGAAGGTGCAATAAAACCTTTCACAATAAACCACACGGAAAGTCATGTCATCCAACCCTGGAGGTCAAAAGCCATAGTAACATGTTGCCTTATAGTGCAAATAAGAATTAAGACTCTCTTAGACTGCTTGCTCTTAGACCTTTTTGCTTTATAGACAGGGGCTCTGGATTTGAGGTGGAGGGTGAATTGTGCCACACAGCAGCAGCCGGGCTGGGGAAGAGTGGGGAAGCCTCCCCTGCCAAACCTAGGGTGTGCTTTGCTAGCAACCTCTAGAGCAGTGTCATTTCTATGTCACCCTTTTGCCACCCTCAGGAATATGTATTCTTCCTAAGGGATATGGACAGGGGAATTGTTACTTGATGCTTTTCTCCAGGACAAAGAGGTAGATGAGGTACATGAGTCAGAACAGGCTTCCATAGTGATAGGACTTGGGGTTTAAGAAATATAAATAAGATATTATAATAATTTTATTGAATTATGTGCATGGTACACAGTTTTTAGAACACTGAAGGAAACTTCATTTTCTTCTGAGAAAATATAATGGTCTAATTGGAAATAGATGCTTATAAGAGTTCTAGGACACATTAATTTGCACTTTGAAGACTTAAGCGTAAGTTATTTAGCTATACAAGAGTCTACAAAGTCATTATAGTTAAAAAAAAGTTTCTGGGCCAAAAAAACATTTGAAGTTTCTCAGTAATTTTTAGAGAATGACTAGTAAGTTTTGTTTATCTCTATTTTCAGTTTATTTTGAAAACTACTCTAAACTTATTTATTTCTAAAATAGGTTTTTAATGAAATCAGCATGCTAATCATTTCCTTTTTCTTTTCTACTTAGTTGTTTTAAAATTTGATATTTTGAACACCTCTAGGTAGCATGAGATGTGTGCTGATAACTGTTAAAAAGAAACACCAGGTTTGATATTAATACTCAGAATAACCTAAAAGCTGAAATAATTGAGTAACTATTGCTCTCATTTTCCCTGTGGATGGTCTGAGTTCTGCCTGGGGATGATACAGGCATTCAGGCCATGCTCAGTGACCTTGGGTACAAACTCGAACCAATTCTGGACAGATGAAGGTACCTGGACAGTGTTTCTGACTGTCTGATTCTAATACACCTTCATAGCGTGGTACATTTTGGTGAAGGATGGTTCCTGATCAATAGAGGATGTGTAGATAAAATAACCAATCAATGGATCTAAATTTCACATCTCAGTTGGTTGCTGGGTGCAACCGAGGAGCCTAAATGACACCATATTCATAACAACCTCCAAGATCTCAGTTGTGCACCTTCCGCCCAACCCTGCTGGGCTGGATCTTAGGAAGCATCTGGCATAAACCTCTCATTTGCAGAAGACAAAACTGAAACTCAGAGAGGTAGGGGTGACATTCACATTCAATAAATGAGGGCAAATACCAAGGTCACTTGAGTTCAAATCCCAGGTCTTCCATTAATAGTTGTGTGATGTGAGGCCAGTCATTTATCTGCTCTGGACCTGCTTCTTCTAAAGATGAGGGCTTGGGAGATTTAATGTTTTTTTTTTTTGTTTTTTTTTTGTTTTTTTTAATTTTGGCCCCAACATTCCTCTCTTCTTTCCACTGTATTGTTTCTTTGATTTAATTTATTTGTTCATTTATTCCATAGTAAGGAGTGGTTGCTTGGAAACAGCTGCCTATCAGGGATTATATTTCTTAGTCTGTTCCTCTACCCCCTCACCCCTTGCCTATAACTGGAGCCAGTTCTTACCAACTGAGATGTGATTGGAAGATAATGTCATTTCCAGGCAGGAGCAATTAGGAATTAGGTACATCATTCCCATTTTTTCCCCATCTTCTGACTGAAATGGAAGAACTTAAAGCTCCTCTTGGGGGATAGAAGCGCAAGACAAAAAGGAAACTTGAATCACTCCACAGAAGACTGACTGCTGAACAATTGCACTGGACTGTCATGTGTATGAGAAATAAAATTCTATGTCTTAATTTTTGTTATTATTGTTTTTAAACTAATATTCCCTAACTGATGCAGCCAAGCATGTGCATGCCATTATGCTGTGTAGAAGGGATTCATCAGTGAATAACACAGTTCTTGCCCCTGAGGAGATCAGCTTGGTAGGATCTGACATATAGGTATGTACACAATTTGTCATACAGTATGATAAGTGCTATGATAAATATGGGATACTGTGAGAGAATATAGCCTTGAACTTTTCAAGAAAGTCTCTTAGCAGGGATGGTGTTTAAGTCAAGCTTATAGTGTCATGGACTGAATGTTTGTGTTCACTCAATATTCATGTCAAATCCCTTACCCCCAATGTGAGGATGACAGCATTTGGAAATATGGGATCTTTGGAAGATAATTTGGGTCAAATGAGATCATGAGGGTGAGGGCCTCCTGATATAATTAGGGCTCTTATAGGAAGAAGAAATTCTCTATTTCTCTCTCTCTCTCTCTCTCTCTCTCTCTCTCTCTCTCTCTCTCTCACACACACACACACACACACACACACACACACACACACACACACACATGAGGCATGAGGACGCATGTGAGAAGTTACTAATTTGCAAGCCAGGAAGGGGTCCTCACCAAAACCTGTTACTGGCACTCTGATCTTGAACTTCTAGCCTCCAGACAATGAGACATTCTATTGGTTAAACCATCTGGTCTGTGGTATTATGTTATGACAGCCTAAACTAAGACAAATGGGTATTTATTTCTAAGAGACCAATCTTTGCAGAGGTTCAGAAATAAGAGAAAGCAATACTTATCCAAGGAGTTTGGTGTCTGCAGAAGAAGATGGAAAGGTAAGCTGAAGTTGAATCTGATGGGAGACCCTCACATTATACCAAGGTAAGGTTCCCAGGAAGATGATTCTGTCATGCACAACCTTTGAAGCAGGCACCCAGGAACGATGGACTGATGTTTGAGACCTGTAGGTATGGTCCAAAAGTTAGGTAGGCAGAAATAAGTAACTGGTCTAGAAATGGTATAATGTTGTGTCTCTTTAACAAAGGAGATATCCAAATGCTTGCAGATCATTTGGATTTGACAGAGCTTAGCAGCAAAGAGAAAGCATAAGCAGCTCTGAAAAATACAGTTCATTCACCACTGATGTGCAGCAGGCATGGACTTCAACTTTTAAATGCATGGAAACAGAATACAGTGACCCTGAATATAGTTCAAAGCAAACGCTTCAGGACCATGGTGGGACTTTAGGTCTAACACTAATGAAGTCCAACTCCAGATAGAGAAAACATTATTTGCATCATGATTTCTGACTTGGCATATAATCAGAAAGAATAAATCAGACATATCTAGCCCATTTCCAATCAGCATCATTTGATGGACCTTTTTTTTTATTGCTTTTATTCTAGGTTTTCCTCACCCTCAAATCTTCACAAAAGAGAGAAAGCAAACAACAGAGTCTCCCTTCTCCCAAACTTCATCTACTCTTTTCATAATTCAAGATCACAGAGCTGCTGTAGAAACCCAGCCTTGGTGCTGTACTTATTCCCTGTGTACTTGGCAGAGTAAACGATTCCATTTACCAGCACTTCAGTGAGCATGCAGTGATAAATAAAGCTGCCACCCTCCACTTGCCCATTGTGTTTAAAATGACACATCGGACAAGTGGATCTCTATGGCCTCCACTTTTTTTCACAAAAAGTCTAAAAATGGTCTGCAAATGCAGTAAATCTTATTCTCTAATATAAACTTCGAATACAGAAGAAAAAAATAGACTGAAGTGAATTGGATGATCAGATGGTGAGGACTTGAATACTAAAGAGATAAAGCAATATGAAAATGAATTCTAGTAACCACCTGGATGTGTGAGGTCTCTCCTTTTCTCTCCTCAAAGCAAGCCTGCCTCTGTGAGAAGGCAGCTTGGTTCAAAATTAAACACACATGTAACTGTGTCAACAGTTTTAAATGCTGTATTTCTGGCTGCAAGGCCCCAGGATTGGAAAAAAACCAAAAACCAAAAACAAAAAAACCTTTGTTCTGATTGGTCCTATAAGGGTCAGCTCTTTTGAAGAATTACTGTGCCGCAGCCATGCCATTCTCTCTCCTGTATTACCTCACTGAACTTCTCTGAGTTCGTGAATTTTCTTGTTATATCTCCCTCTATGCAATCAAGCATGCTCTTCTTTCTTGGTAACAGTCACAGAAGAGTTGAGTTGAAGTTACCCATTGAGTGTTGGGGTCTGGATGGATGGATGCTGTCTGAGATGAATGAATCAACATGTACCATTTTGTTGATCTTTGATAATAGATTCCTTGGTCTGTCAGTCAAGCCCTTCCCAGTCCTGTCCAAATCTACTTGTAAATCTTATTTCCAGACTGTCTACTTCATCCCCTCTGTGCTCCAACCGCACTACACTGTGTTCTGTGTCCCTGCCCTTTCCTGCCTCTGTGCTCTTGCTCTGGGTCAGTTGTCTCCCTCAGTTATCTTTCTCTCCACTGTCCTTATATTCTGCACCCAGTCAAAAGTACAGCTCAAATTGCATATGTGTCATGAAACCTGTCCTGGAAGTCATCTGTCTTCTTCTGACCATCCAATGCTCATTACTAAGTTAAGGAAACCTGTCTTTGCAAGGATTTTCACTGCAGCAGTTATAATAACAAAAAATATGAATGCCTGTCAAGAGGACATTGATTAAATGAACTCTTGCATTCTTATATATTTTGGAGAATGAAACAGCCATATCCCATGTTGACAGAGATCTATATATTTACTGATTTAGGAAGTGCCCTCAAAAGAAAGAAAATCTATGGTTTTCTCTTTAAAAACAAAGATAATTTAAATATCACCTGCTTCAATTGTCAGTAGCTCACGTCTTCCTCTCACTTCTTTACCTGCCCTATGAGGACCCCATGCCCTGACCTCAGAAGGTTGTTTCTGAAAGTGTCCAGAGAGTTTGGAGAAAGGTTCACGTATGCCCACAGCTGCAGCCATCATGCTGCTCCTGCTCTCAAAGGTGCTCTAAGAAGTTTCATTGCTTCACCTTCCAGTGGAGCCCCTGATGGGAATGATGTGAGCTGGCACCAATTCCCCTGGGTGCTGCAGTCTACCTGGCCTCCCTTCCTCCTTCATTCTCCACACGTGATGAGAGTGTTCTGCACACAAAGTCTTGAGACACGAGATGAATAGGACCCCGTCTCTGCCCAGGAAAGGCTCTCAGACTTTCCAGGATTCCACTCACAGGTCCTGCTTACAAGTTGCTTTTTAACTATAAGATCTCAGCACTCTGCCCAAGGGTAGGAACATCGAGTGCTGAGTGAGATCTGGGTTCAAAACCCAGCTCTGTCACTTACTAGATTCTCATCTTGGGTAAGTGATTCTGTCTGAGACTCAGTTTCTTCGTGTAAAATGGGAGTGATAACTATTTACCATGAAGCTTTTTGTGAAGAGTAAATGAAAGGTGGATATCAGTTATTTATATATCATAAAAACCTCCCACAAAGGTCGTTTTGAAACACTCAACCCATCCTTCTCCTCCTTCTATAACCTCTGTGGGGATATCTGCAAGTTTGTATCTGCCAGTTTCTGAGAATTTTAAAGGTCTAGTTATTAAGGGGACACAAAAAGGCCTAGAATAGCAACAATACCTACTTGACTTCACACATCTGACCTTCAACTGTCCCCAACATGTGAGGGGCATCAGTAATGATGCTGACTCAGGATGTTTCTCACTGTATTATAAGGACCCACGGTAGCAACACTTCAGTGGCTCTGATAGCTTTGGTAGGAATTCACAGCCCACAGCCCATCCTTCAGTTCTCATCTAGCTCCTGAGATGTGATCTAGATATCTACTACCTCACATGTCAAATAGGAGCCCTTTGCCAAAATAAAAAAAAAAATCATTACCCTATGTAAATGTATAATTACACAAATGGTATGACTCTACTTCGTGTACAACCAGAGAAACAAGTTGTACCCCCATTTGTTTACAATGAATCAAAATAAATTTTAAAAATGTGCATTCCAGGAAACTGAGAATTTGAACACACAACTTGCACTCAGGAATATTGAGGAGCATCAAAGAAATATTCCCCTTTCTCTTGCTTCTTCATTGCTGAGACTTTCTAGGAAGAATTATCTGTTCTGCTCCAAAGACTGTGATCACTTTGGGGTATGTGGATCCTTTTGTGTGTCCCCTGTGGAATGATTACTTTTAGGTTGTCAGGCAGAGTTATAAAGTGTTAATAGGTTCTTGGAAGAGCCACTACATCAAGTAGAAGGTGTTAGGTTTAGGTCTCAGGCTGTTGTTCAGATTTATTTCTCTCTCATCCCCCTACCTGCTACCTTCAACCTATTAAGGTTCAAGCCCTTTGGTCCATAGTTCTAGTTTTATTATTTGTATCTCTTGGGGGTGATGCACACTACATTCTTGCCCTTTATAACTTTGGAGAAAGCTTTTTCTCTCCATTCGTGAAAAGGTTGAGTGCTGATGGGAAAACCTGCCATATTCAAATGTCTTGTGCCCTTTTGATGCTCTTCTGGAGTCCACAAATTGGTTGGGTCCTTACTAAAATGGCCCAAGTAGTTGACTTAAAAGCAGCACATATGCACTTTACCCTTATGTACACAGCTTTTATTTCAAACTCAAGAATATCCCAATCCTTCAGAAACTCATTCTGGGTCAGATGTTGCAGGGCTTTCCTGTTAGTTATTTGTTGATTTCATAAACTAAGAATTCCTAATTCTATTTGACAGACAAGCATTCTCTCAATCTCTCTCAGTTTTGATTAAAAGATAAAACATATTCACTGGAGAAAATTTGGAATGTAGAGATACATAACGCAAAATATAAAAACCACACATAAGCCTATCATCCTGAGACAGCTGTTATTAACAATTGGCATATGTTGATGGGTCTTTTGTGTAAGTTTAACAGTCTATTTAACAGAATCAGGACCATCTTGTTCATGTTCTTTTGCAAGATTTTTTTTCTTTTTCTACTTAATACATTGGTATGTAAGTATGTCTGGTTAGGAAGATAACTCTTCAACATGATTCCTCATGGTCACAGAAAACTGACAGAACTTGTCTTCTGCAGTTCCTCGTGTACCACTCTTTGTGCTGAACTTGTCTGGTTTCTGGTAGAAGTGCTTGCACAACTTCTGGGGCTGGGAACAGCCCATTCTGGAATCATCCAGGAAGTCCCACATATTCTGAATGGGGCTACATACTCTCAGAAGGAGTAATGTCAGCATAAAAATGTAAAATGTTCTCACATCAAAAAGAACCTAGCTTAAGGCCCTAGCTGAGAAACTTACCACTGGATCCATTAATTTTTTTCTATAAATGTCCAAAGTCTGGGATGTCATTTTTGTCATTCATTCATTTGTTCATCCACTTAAGGGGACTATTTTTCCAGAAGTTTGAGGTTTACAGCAAAGCTGACCAAAAAGTGCAGAGTTCCCATATACTCCCTGGTCCACTCCTCCCCCTCCAACCTCCCCCATCGTTAACATCTGGTACCAGTGATATGTTGGTTACAGTCCTTACAGTCCCATGAACAAACACTGACACATCATTATCAACAAAAGCCCATGGTTTTCATTAGAACTCACTCAGTGCTGTACTTTCTCTAGATCTTGGCATGACATATGCTATAGTTTAAGTATTTTTGCCCCTTCCAAAGATTCATGTGTTGAACACTTAACTCCCAATGCAATGGTGTTGGAAGGTGAGGCCTGAGTGGGGGTGTTTCAGTCATGAGGGCTGAGCCTTCATTAATGAATTCATGTCTTTATAAACAGGATTGAGGAGCAGGTTTCCTCCTGTCTGTTCTGCCATGTGAGGACACGGCATTCATTCTCTCTTGCCCTCCTGCATTCCACTATGAGAGGACACTGTTCCTCCCCTCTGGAGGATACAACAAGAAGGCCTTCATCAGAAACCAGATGTCGGAGTCTTCATCTTGAACTTCTAGCCTCCAGACTGTGAGAAATAAATTTTTGTTCTTTATGAATTACCCAAGTCTCAGGTATTTCATTGGAGTAATATAAAATGGACTAAGACAACATGTACCCTATACACTATTGTAGTTTGCTGGATTTCAGTGTTCTAAAAATCTCCTCTGCCTATGCCTCCCTCCCTTTCCCTAAATCCCTGGTAATCACTGCTGAAATATATTGCCTCCATAATTTTGCCTTTCCCAGAATGTCATATAATTGGAAGCATACAATATGTGGCCTTTCCAGATTGGCTTCTTTCACCTAGTAACATGCATTTAAGGTTCCACCCATGTCTTTTCATGGTTTGATAGCTCATTTCTTTTTAGTACTAAATAATATTCTATTGTTTGGATGTGCCACAGTTTACTCATTCACCTACTGGAGGTCATCTTGGTTGTTTCCAAGTGTTATGGTTTGGATGTCAGATATTCCACCACAGCTCTTGTGTTAATGCAGAAATGTTCAAAGATAAAATATTAGATCATGGAAGCTGTAATGTAATCAGTGAATTAATCCATTTGATGGATTAATAATGTGAAAACACTGTTGTATTGGTGGTAATTATAGACAGGTGGGGGGAGATTAGAGGAAGTAGGTCACTGGAGTGTGCCCTTGAGCATTATACCTCATCCCCCTGGCTCCTCCTCTCTCTCTCTTTTCTCTCTCCTTCCTGGCTCTCATGAAGCAGCTTTCCTCTGGTACTCTATGCTCTTTCACTCTGATGCTCCACCTCACCTTGGGCTCAGAGCAATGGAGTCAGCCAACCATTGTCTGAACCTCCAAAACCCTAAGCCCAAAATAAACGTTTTCTCCTCTAAGTCTTCTTGTCAGGGGTATTTTGGTCACAGTGTTAAAAAGTTGACTGACACACCAAGTTTTGGCATTTATGAATAAGGCTTCTATAGACATCTGTGTGCAGGTTTCTGTGTAGACAAAAGTTTTCGATTTGTGGGTGAACTTTGGGTAAATATTAAGGAGTACTATTGAAGGGTCATATGGTAAGTTATGTTTAGTTTTTGTAATAAGCCATCACACTGTCTCCCAAAGTATCTGTACCATTTTGCATTCCTGCCAGCAATAAGTGGGAGTTCTTTTCTTTCCATCCTTGCCAGGATTTAGTGTTGTCGGGCTTTTTTCTTTCTTTCTTTCTTTCTTTTTTTTTTTTTTTTTTAATTTTAGTCATTCTACAGTGTGTGAAGCAGTAACTTTGTTAATACAAAAAACTTTCCAGTTTGGAATTGTCTGACAATGAGTATGGATGTGAATATTAATCTAAATGTATTACTCCTTCTTAACTTACATGAACTTTTGAGAGCCATACATTTTGCCCCTTAGCCTCTTGGTTTTAGTACTATGCTTGGCATCCTATAGGTGGCTAGTAAATATTTGCTGGTTGTTTGGCTTTCAATGATCTGTCTGTCCTTTCTTTGGAGAACCAGAGGAATCTATTTGGAGAGATTTGAACTAGCACATAGATAAGCATATACATGTACAAATAAAAACACAGGTGCTCTTTTTTCCAGTTCAGGACAGTATTTGTTGACTCCCTTGGAGGTAATTCTACCCCCATTTCTTATGCTCACACTGTACTTTATATTTATCCTGCACTATGTGCCTGGTACCCAGTAGGTGGTAACAATATTTGCTGAACAACTAATGTACCTTTGGTTGTGCAAATCGAGTTTGCTGTTAAAGAACTGCATAACATTTCTGGTTTCATCATTTGCAATCATTATTGAAGCTTTTTCACAATAGTAGAAATCTTTATAGGTTTTCCCTTGTGAGCCCTTGGCCAAATGTGGAGCCAACCCTCCCCAGTCCCCCATCTCCCCGCCTCCTGCTTATTGTCAAAAACACACCACACATTGTAGCAATCATATTGCCAAAGCTTTATGGCATTCATAAATTGAAAACTACTGCCTCTGACAGTTATTGGGTCTGTGTCAACACCAGATCATGTTGAGTCTTCTGGAATGTGTTTGGGAAAGCACTATACCAGCCTTGGAAGCTGTTGACATCAGAGGCTGTAAGTTAATTAGATGTGGCCCCAGAGCATTGTGGGTCTCAATGTCTAAGATAATTTTTTTCCTTTCAATTCATTTCTTTGATTCAGTCCCAGGGCAGTAGCTGTCTTGGCTGCCATGTTTGGTGATGAGAAACCCAGGTTAGAGAGAGAGTTCAAATTTCTGGGCAAGAGATGATGTCTGAGGACCGGGTCCCTTTCTTCCCTTTTGGCAGATGGCAATAGGAATGGCTGGGGGCAGTGAGAAACAGTGCAAACTTCATGTCAAAGTTGTGAAGAAAGGAGAGACTCACAAGAAACCTGAAGAAGTGAGACACAGACACATCATAGGGCCCTGCATGTGTGCACAGCTTTCCCACATGCAAATGGAAGTCCCTGAGAGGGAGAGACCAGATCAGATCTGGGTTTCCAACAGTTCTCCTCAGCTGCAGTGAGGTAGAGTAGTAGAGGGAGAAACCTGGAGTCAGGGAGACTCTGGCTCTGAATAGATGAAAAGTTGGGGTCTGAAAGTTTGTATATAAATGAAAAGTATCCTGGGGGTAAAATAAGAAATTAGTGCCTGATTTGACTGCTGGAAGAAGAGGTAAGACAATGAAGACATGTGGATGACTCTCAACTTTTTGGCTTACATGAATGATATTAGCCCTTTATTCAGGTTTTCAAGGAAGTAGAAAATAGCTCCAAGACTTTGTTCTCAAGGCCCATCCTACTTACCAACTGTAATGGAGCTTTATATTACTGTCTTTAAAATCTTCCACCATTTTTTTTCACAGTACTATCCCATTGCTGTCAAGTTAGAGAAAATATGGGGGTTAAGAAAAAGGGATTCTCTGGGTTTGAGGTGTGAACACCTGTCAGTTTTGAGCACCCATTGTTGCTCAACTCTCCTCTCATGGAGCCCTGATTTCTCTTTGGGGAAAGAACCTTCCCCTGTGTTCTGCAAAGTCTTCCTGGGTGTGTCAATCAAATAAGCCAATCGGATGCATTTTGTTTGGGTCACTTGATGCCAATATTGCCAATGAGATTCACCAGGAATCCCAAGCAGCTTGATTCTGGGACAGAAAATGTTCTGTATCATGTGCCCTGTTTTCTTGATCCCAAGACTTTCCCTTCTTCCTGCTCTAAGACAAAGGGAGTCAGTCTTTCTTTTGATTTTGTGAACTACCCCATATCCTTTCAGTAAACTGCCATGTTTTCTTAACACACTTGCTTTCTGTTGCTTGAAACTAAGGAAACTTAGTTTCCTTAGAGGGTGACAGGGAAAATTCAATATCCTACCGCTGTCCTTGTTGGGCCCACTTTGGGCTATAGGAGAAGAATCGAGAGCGCTTCTGCTGCCCCAGAATGGCTATCCATGCTCTGTGCAGATCCCTGTGCTCATCTGTGGCAGAAAGTTAGGTTATGTCAAACCATCTTTCCCTCCATCCCAGGCTTAGCTGATAACGCTTATGGGAATTGCTTCAGCTGTCTTGCTCAGCTGTCAGGCTGTAAGGAGGAGGGTGTCATCCGCAGAACTGTCCCCAACCAGGGCACAGAAAGGACAGCAGAGGCTCTGACTGCTGAAGAGAAAGTGAAATTGGAGAACCATAAAGAGAGGAAACAACAGATGGAGGTGGCCTCAGGTGAGCATTGCCAATACAACATTAGCTTTCTCCACATTTTTTTTAAAGGTACCATTTCCTAGGTTTTGATGCCAGAACTTTTGGAAATGCCATGCCTATGTGCCAGGGCAAACTGGAAAACTAGCCAGCCTGTGCTTCAAGTGCCAGGATCACAAACACAGCCACTAATAGCAGCTTGCCTGGTAGCTCAGTGCCTTTTCATTTCTGCCAAATTGATGCAGCCATCAAAGTAATCTTTCAGGCCTCGTGGTCCAGGTGGCAGGCCCAGAGAGGCAGACCCAGCCGGAACTCTGAAACTGGCCTCTGGCAACGTTTTGAGGGCTTTAACAAATGGTCCTTCTTGTCACATTTAGATAGTCTGTAGCCACCTAGGAACTTCAGCTCTGTCAGTGTCTTCAGCAGCCAGGAGTGATTGCAGAACATCTGTTGGCTGTTGGATCAGGCCTCACTTTTCTCTTTTCATTTGAGCTTTCTTTAAACAAAGAGGCTTCCCACCCTCTTCTACATGACCATCCACCTTCCTAAAGTCAGCTGTCAAAGGACATTAATACACAGATATTTGTGTTTTATATTTCTGCAAATAAATATCAAAGGCAGCAAAAACAATAAGAATTACGTTGAAGAGGCTTCTACTATCTATCTCATAAGCACACCTGATCTAAAATATTAGGCAACTGAGATCTGTAGATGTAAATTTACTGTATCATTTATTGGGCACTTATTGTGTTCCAGGCACCATGCTAGATGTTATTCAGGAAGCCCTCAAAAAACTTGTCTATCCAATAGGTGATAAGACCAAGGCCATAGAAAACCAGACCTGAAGGTCTAATGTACAATCCAGGTTCAGCTCAGAACACAGCAGTCGTGAAGTTATTTGGGGAAGGACTGATTTTAAATTACCCCATGGTCCATAGTAGGATGCTCTATGCCATCAGGAAAATGCCTGGACCCTCTCTGGTATGAATCACACACCTCCTTGGACATTCAGCTCTCCTTGTAGGGAGATACAAGTCTCTCCAATTATGGTGGAGAACAGGATGAGAGCCACCTTTGACCTTGTGCCTCAGAAAGTCCTGGCTGATGGTTGGCTTCAGAGATTCGAGCAAACTCAGGGGTTTTTAGGGATAATTTTAGGTTCCTTACAGGTTTCAAAACTCGAAGTATGGCACATCCAACTACCACATCATTTAACATGTAAGTTTACCCACTCCATTTTATCCAGCACTTCTCAAGCATATCTTCACAAGACAGAAAACATGTAAAACCATAGCAACTAGTGTTATCCTATATTTTATACCTTGCTCTCAGTTGATAGCATATCTTCTTTTTACTCACTGTATGCTCATTAAAAGAGTGATTACTATGAGTGGTGAAAGATTTTGTTAACCTAGGTTAGGGGGTCCCATTTAAAGAAGAAAGCAAAAATATGGAAAACTAACATTTGTATTACTATCTGTCGTTTGGGGACAGCTATGCTATGCTTTGTTCTCATAGCAATCCTGGGAAGTAGGTATTGTCCTTCCCATTTACCAATTGTGAAAAGAGGCTCAGAGAAGCCAAGTTCTTGATGGAGGCTATGTCTGTTGGGTGGAGTTGGGATGTAATCTCCCGTGTGTCTGATTCTTGTTTTTCCTCCAGTGTGCTATACTGTAGTGGGAAGATGACAAGTTCTATAATCAGCATTCCCATGGAGCTCAGCTGGGTGAGGAAAAACCTTCCAGACACCAGTTCCCTTCTCACCTCAGGTATTTCAGAATGGATAAGATTCTTCTAGGGGTGATATGGGGTCAGAGATGGGCAGTTTGAAGAAATTTGTGGAATAGGCAGTGTAGAGCCCACTCCACTAGTAATGAATCTGCATGTCCAACTGTTTGACCTGTGAGATGTCATCCAGGGGCTGCATGGAGAACCGAGAGGAGTGAAGAGCTCGTTTGTGG
The DNA here is from genome assembly GCF_902686455.1 of Sciurus vulgaris. Taxonomy (NCBI): domain Eukaryota; kingdom Metazoa; phylum Chordata; class Mammalia; order Rodentia; family Sciuridae; genus Sciurus; species Sciurus vulgaris. The sequence goes on from NC_136463.1 coordinate 131,060,239, forward strand.
GAGGAGTGGTGACCGGACTTTGGCATCAGTACCAGTGAGGCTCCCCACCACCAACCCCCACTGCCCCAAGCCCCAGAGGCAGGTTGAGACTCTGGATTTCCATGGCCTCTGGCACCCTATCAGGAGCCATCTGTGTATCTGAACCCCTGGTAAGGTGGCCTCCCTTCCCCTGCACAGATGGAGGGTTGGAGTAGAGCCACATCTGGGCTTCAAAGCCCTGGGAGATCCTGTCTCATCGAGGAGTGCAATCAAACTTTATTCTTCTGCACTGACCAGTTTGGGATCTGGTCAGTTATCCTTCAACCAGTAGCCAAATGGAAATGAATTTCCATTCTAGCTGCCTGAAAGTGGTTTACTAAGGTAATTAATAGAAATCTAATTTAAGAGATTTAGAATATTTGTTGTTGATATGCAAAGGACTGAATTAATGGCATATAAATCTTGCTTTTATCCTTAGTTAAGGCAGGCCTGGTCTGAATTTTACTTGAAAAAGATTGTTTTTAGCCTCAGTGAGACTCTTATGTATATAAAATTATCCTGAAACTCAGACTTGTTTCAAATGAAATAGTGAGATTTTTTTAGAGTGTGTGATCATGTTATCAAAAAAACCCAGAACCTGCTCCTCCTCTTTGCCAGTCCTGTTCGTTCAGGATTTCTGAATGAGGCAGAGGGTGGAGGTCATTGGTCGCAATACTCTTACTTGAAGCCCTAGGGAAGGGTCCATTCAAAAGCCAGAAGGTGGATGGATTGGAAAGGATCCAAGGATAATTCACAGCTGGGTGACCATTTCAGGGCATATCAAAGTCTATCATATATCTCATTCATTTATAATTCATTTACTTCATTAAAAACATTTGCTATTACATGTATAATATATATTTAGTAGATAACCCAATTAAGTACAGAAGAGCAACTATAACATTAACTCCTTGTTATTTTGGTTTTGAGAAAAGATCTACTCTATGTATGTTTGTATGGACATGGAAACATTTCTGAAGAACTTGTAGGAAATGATTGTCAGTGGTTCTCTCTGGAAAAGAATGAGATGGGAGGCAGCACAGGAAGAAAATACTCACCATTTCATACCTTTCTGAACTCTAAGGTCTTGTTGAACATCCTAAAATCTTCAATGTCTGGATCACTTGTCTGAGTAAAATTATCACTAGTTTGCATGGCATTCAATGCCATTTACAAATACTGAGTGCATTAGTGGGATGAAGAAGGTCAGGTATGTTTATGATATCTTAAAAAACCAAGAGACACAAGAAGACACATTAGATTTTCTTTATCAGTGACAAGTAGCCTTAAAAAATGATATATTCTGGATGGTTAGCAGTACTACTTCCTTTCCCTGGACAGCTCTGCCAGTTGCCTTCCCAACTAGACAGATGTGGTGTCTTGGTCCCTTCCACCCTGCCCTTGCTGCCCTTGTCCTGAAACACAAAAGACCTTGTGGGACAAGGTGGGATGTGCAGGGTTTCCTCAAGGTCAGGGTGCAGTTCCCTTAACTTTGCTGTAAAGTTTGTGTCATAATTTATTCCTGCTGAATACAATTCCAGGAGACTATTGTTTTGGACTAAGCTCCTAATCTAGGCCCTGGCAGACCAGGCTAAAATTCCAAATGGAATCACTCATGCTTAAGTTCCACTTCACCCATCTGAAATGAAACTATTTATCTGACCTTAGGAGAAATCAGGATTAGAGAAATAAGTCAAATTTCCCAATCAGGCCATTTTCAATTGGCATGATACTGAAGTTCCCTCTACTTTAATGCTTACACACACACACACACACACAAAGGTAACCTGGGCCAGTGTGATTTGTTAATTTGAGAGAATTCTCTAGAATTGAAGTGAGAGCCTTAAAGTCAAATAACTTGTTTAATGTCAAACTCAAAGTTGCCCTTTCTAGGTCCCAGCCCAGTACTTTTCCTTTCATGTCTTTCAAACAAAGACATATGAATTCTTAAATACATGATGTTTTGTTGGTTGTTAGAACCCAGGAGAAGCATCTGTTTGATTAGAGATTTTTGACACTTCACATATTCTTGCCAAATATGAGATTAATTAGGGAGTGCACTTGAAGTCCTCTCCTGTTCTATAGATCTCTTGGGCCAACCTCCTCTTGTTGGCACAGGGGAAGTTTTCACAGTCAGAGGGAGATTCTGGGTGAAACCCCTGGCACACAGACAGGTCCATGAATTCAACCTATGAAGGAGTGGGTCTGGTATCTAGGAACACAAATATGCCAGGCACAGCTCTGGTTCAGAAGGACAGCTGAGCAGGATCCACAGCCCTTCTTGTCCTGGTGTTAGAGTAATTGTCTTTTGAGGAAGACTTGCTTCTGTTTCATTAATTTCATATTTCATATGTTCACTCATTTATTTAGCCATTAATTCAACATTTATGAAGCACTGCAAAGGCATGGGAGATGCATGAGTAAGATGCAGTCCCTAAGGTTCCTGTCCCCTGTGCAGACTGTATTGGTCATATCAATTCTGTGCCTGCCTCACTGACTCCCCTTAAAGCAATACCATGCTATCCACCCTCTAGCCAAGGTAGCCAAATATGGTACCCTGTGACCTGCCCCTGCAGCTGGGCCCATTGGACCAGCACTGGGTACCTCACCCAGAGAAGTCATCCAATTTGCTCACCCACATTGTAGCTGGCTGGGAAAATATGAACTGTGCCAGTCATATTTGTGCTCCTGGAAATTTGAATTTGGAAATGTGGAGAGGGAGATAGAGAGAGGTAGTCCAGGGACATAAATTGTACGGCTGAGTGACTTGAGATCAAATAGGGCTATGTAGGCTGAAACCATGTGTAAGCTTAAGTGACAGAGCAAAAGGAGGCTGTGATTAAAGTTCAAGGGACACAATGGTGAGAAAATAGACAAAGTCTCTGTCCTTGCAAAGTGAAAATCTTATAGATAGCATCTATGTGGACACAGGCCCTAGGTCTTGATCATACACCAAATTCACGTACTCAACAAGCAATGCAAGAGTGTCACAATTCGCAGCTATGGTACGCAATAACTGGGAAGTAGTGGGGTCCTTCCCATCACAGTGCCTCTGTGACGTGCACCTTGTTTACCTCTTACTGTCTGCATACCTAGACTCAGCTCAAGCATCACTTCTCCAGTTTCTCCTTACATGACTGCGGCCCCATCCCCTGATCAGTCAAAGCAGGGAACCCTTCTGAATGTAAGCCTGTAGGCATGTGCCCTTACAACACTGTCCATCTTTGTTTGTTTATTCATTTAACTACTCAAAAAATTTTTTAAAGCCCCACTTCTCCACTAGATGCTATAGAATAAGTAGAATCAGATAGTATTTTTGGTCAAAATTCTGTTTCCTAAGGGAAAAAATAGAGCTGAGAGCATGTAATTCAGTGTGATATGTGCCGAGATCTTTGTGATTGTTGGCTGCTTACTGGACTTCACATGAGAATGTGATTTTATTGCAGGCAAAGACTGAATCTCTGCCTTCTCTGTAAATAGTTGTTGAATGAATAAATGAGAATTTTTACCTAATATTGCTGAGTTTTTGCTATGGTAAAAAGGAATACTACCTTAAAACACTTTCCAATTAGTTGTTTTATCATCTTTGAAATTCATTTCTTTCTCTTCAGACTTTTTGACATCATTTGCATAAGGAAAGGTGGGGGGCAAATGCCACTTAGAAAAGGAGGTGGACATGACATAGGGACAGTTTATTTTTAAAGAGGAAGTAGGAGGCTCTTCTGGGAAGGAAAGAGGAGTAACAGCCAACCATCAGGCCCAGGTATTCTCAACTCTTCCTCCTTGGGGTTAAGCCTGGGAGTGCCACTGTGGGACAATCACCCAGATAGACTTGGGGGATATCTAAGAGCATGATCATTCTTTATTGCTTCTTCCTCCTTTGTTTGCTACTTCCTCCCTGATGCTGGAAGATAGAAATAGCTGAGGGAGGTGTTGGGATAGATATGCTCGAGCTAGCACTTCTTGTGGTCCTTGGCTTCTAAATGATGTGTGGTTAGGACCAAGGAGTCTTAGTGATTTGTAATAAGAGTGGTAGAATTCAAGGCATAAACACCAGGACAAGAAAGCTATAGATTCTTATTCATAACTAGAGGGAAATGGCAAGGTTTATGGGTTTGTGGTCATAAGCAGTGGGTTTCAGGGCAATGTCTCTCTCTTTCTTCTCTGTCTCTGTCTCTCTCTCTCTCTCTCTCTCTCATTCACAAAAACAAAGTAACCCCAAAAGTGAATCAGCCATACTTGATACATATTTTAGTTTAGTTGGTCCCTTTGAACTGCCTTGTCAGGGACAAGATTAGATGAGACACCCTGAGGTGAAGACTCGGGAGGTAAGTTATCACTTGAAAATTTCAGGGAAATTTCTGTTTCTTCCTAGTTGGATTACATGTCTCTCTTTAAGAACCAGGTATATAAGGTGCTGTAATTGGGCCAAACTACCACATGATCCTCCTTGTGGGTAGTGATTCCTGAAGACATGGTATGTTTGCGGAGAAAGGTCCTACGCAGATAATGGGCTCCTGGATGTCCACTGCATACTGAAGGAAATATCCTTCAGTTAGCTTAAGAGGTATTTTCACCTTGGAGTCATTCTCTGATCTGATATATATTCCAGTTATTTCATACCCATAAATCTCAGCAAGCTTTATCTTTGCTTAGGGCAGCATTTGACCTCCTCCTCAAACTGGTTATCCTCATAAAGGACCTGGGATACATGAGGTGGGGTTAATGCATGCAAAGGAATGGTCAGGCACTGCAAGATGGTGGGTTACCAACAGAGATGTCTCTAATTAATCATGCTAACTCTCAGAGGGGGAGAGGGCAGACGATGACCAAGGGCATGGCAGCATGGGCCTGTTTGCACTGCTTCCAGTTGCAGGAGCTGTCAAGTGAGCAGCTGGCAACCAGGATCCCATCCCTTGCCAGTGAGCACACAGCTCAGTTAAGTGTTTCTGGGAGTGAGGGTCCAGAGCGTCTTTAGAGCGAACTGCTGTGTTCCTCTGCCACTTGCTCAGGTCTCATTTCAGGATCAGTGAGTCTGTGTGTGAACGTGCATTAGGCCTCCTAGGGTTTCCCAGAACTCAGATATGTGTTTAGACAAAGTCAAAAGCTTAGAGGAAGGGGCTAGCAATTCAACCTGGCTCCCAATTAACTCTGCTAACTACAGTTCAGTCAGCTGTATAAACATCTGCCTGATGAAGAGCCAGAGTTCTTCCTTAATATCAGGTTGAGGGGCAGGGATAGTGGTGGGCAGAAGAGATACAGCTTACTTATGAAGTTCAAGCAAATGGGCAGGGACCTTTCAGCTCTTCCTATCTAATACTGAAAGGAGATTCCTTTGCCATGCTACAGACTGAGTAGAAGTGAGGTTCAATACAAATTATGTGACCAACCAAAGGTCAGAGTCAAAGGTTTTTAGTGCTCCGAGCTGCCTGCCACTTGGGTTTGGCCCCGTCAAAACTGTGATGTTTCTTCTTTTTGGGCTGCACTCTCCTTTCTGGGCCACACTGGGTCTATCACCAAACAGTTTATCTCTACATGTGCTTATAAATCTCTTCTATTATAGAGGCTTATTAATGAATTACATTAGTTAAAGAAATGTCAAACTCCCCACTCCCTGCCTCAGCCACCCAATACAATGAATGACTGAAACTTTTATCATAGTCTCTAAGTCTATTAAAAAAATATTTTCCTTCAATTCTGCCTCTTCAGATCATCACAGCTCTACGTTCTACAGGTCAGTTCTGCCAGATTCTGTCCAAGTCATTTGTAAAACATTGCCTGTGAATCATTATAACTGAACTTTTGCCAAGACTTTGTTATACTCAAACACCACTTTTTTTTTAATTGCTTAGATTTGACATGTCTTGTCTTTTCATTCTCTGTAACTCCCCTTTTAAATTTTCATTAGTTTCCAGACTTTTAACTTCATGTGTTTGTTTGATAATTAGACCTATAATATTATATTATTGTTCAAAATATTTGCTACTCCTCCCTAGGGTAGAATTCTATTTCCCCAGTGTCTTAGTCCATTGGGCTGATATAATGAAATACCACAGACTGGGTAGTTTATAAAGAATATAGTTTTATTTCTCACATGCATGGAGCCTGGTAAGTCTAGGATCAAGGCACCAGCTGGTTCAAGTCTGTGAGGGCAACTTTCTGCTTCTAAGATGGCTCCTTGTTTCTGCATCTTTAGGAAGGAGGAATGCTATATCATCCTATGGCAGAAAACGAAAAGGCAAGTGAGCAGAAAGCTGTGTGAAGTTTCATCTATAAAGGTCACATTCACAAAAGAGAAACCCTCAAAATTGTCACTTCTTTCAGTTGCAGGTTCCTCACCCATTCCTACCTCATGAGTTGTCCTGAAGAGCAGAAACAGCATATGCCAGGCTGTCACCATATACCTCTTGACATACTGTGACTCTTAGAATTTGGAAAACCTGCAGGAGAGTCACAGATAGGCTAACTAGCAGGGTGAAAGCTGGCAGGCTTACTGCTGACTCTTGAATTTTTGCTGGAGATCAAACCTCTCTTATCTAGAGGCAGTGACACACTGACTCTGATGTAGAAAGCCTAGGCTTGAGTGTGGGCAGAATTAGTATCCCTAAAATGATCACATTCAATTCAAAACAAAATGACACCACCAGTATCACAGTATTTATTTCGGATAATTATCTAATTATGGATGTTATTTTAGTAAAACATGTTTGGAATTAACTTTTAAAAAACTTAAAAATTCAGTGAAAGCAAATATTTAATATATTTTACATATGATAACTTTATTAACTTAAAATATCAAGAAAAAACAAAATTCATAGCTATAAATGGTGAGCATGCTTTACCATTCTGATACAACCTATGCCCTGCTCCTGGCTCTGCTGTTTGCATTCCTTTAGTTTCCACCCTTCCCCTGCATCCCTTGGAGCTGCTGCCTTTGAAGTCCCTGGCCCAACAAGACTTCAGCCCTGCTTTAGTTTGGCCCCTTGAGTGAAGCTCTCAGAGCAACTATATCTATAACCCTCTCTGGATAGTGCCTTCCATTGTAGCAGTATGATTTCTCCTCTACTGACCAGGAGGGACAGGTCCACCTGAATCTCCCCATCCTCTTTCCCAGGACAGAGATCTAGTTCCTTCTACCAACTCCTGCTAAGACATTGGATTTTGGAGTGGGGGTCAAGGATCTGAAGAGTTACAAAAGTTCAGTGACTGGTGGGACTGCAAATTAGTGCAACCACTCTGGAAAGCAGTATGAAGAATCCTCAGAAAACTTGGAGTGGAACCACCATTTGATCCAGCTTTCTCACTCCTTGGTTTATATCCAAAGGACTCAAAATCAGCATACTACAGTGATGCAGCCACATCAATGTTTAGAGCAGCTCAATTCACAATAGTGTAACCATGAAACCAACTTAGATGCCCTTCAGTAGATGAATGGACATAGAAACTGTGATATATATAGAGAGAGTATTACTCAACCTTAAAGGAGAAAATCATGGCGTTTACAGGTAAATGGTGGAGTTGGAGAATATCATGCTAAGTGAAATAACCCAATCCCAAAAAACCAAAGGCCAAATGTTTTCTCTGATATGTGGATGCTGATCCATAAAAGAGGGCGGGGCAAGGGAAGAATGGAGGAACTTTGGATTGGGCGGGGCAAGGGAAGAATGGAGGAACTTTGGATTGGGTGGAGGGGAGTGAGGGGGAGGCGGGGCATGGCAGTGGGAAAGAGGGTGGATTGATTGACATCATTACCCTAGGTACATATATGATCACACCAATGGTGTGATTAAATCATATACCACCACGGAAATGAAAAGTTGTGCTCCACTCATGTACAATGAATTGAAATGCATTCTGCTATCATGCATAACTAATTAGAACAAAAAAAAGTTTAATGACAAAGAAGTGCTGGGAGAACTTGTGGGTGTGGGTGTCAGTGATGGGGCAAGAGATAGGTAGGGTCTAGGTGGAGTTGGAATTGGAGAGAGAACCAAATTAATTCGTGTCCAAGACCCCAGGTAGACCCCATCTCTCCTGGTAAGTGGGGGAGAATCATACCACTACAACTGGAGGTATTGGACAGGGAGTGCTATAGATATGGTTGCCTTGAAAGTTCTCTCCACTCAAGCAGGCAAACTAAGGAAAGAAGGGCTGAAGAAGGGCTGATGCCCAAAATAACATTATCACACCATTTTTGCCAGAAAGAGGACTCTTTGTCCTTAAAATGCTTTTCTTTACATGAAATAGCATGTTACACCAAAACACCAAACACTGGAAACCTGGAAACTGGTATTAGAATAATTTCTCAAGACCTAATCTAGCCAGGGTTCCAATTCTTTTTCCCTTTCTAATCCTCTAGATACCCAAAGTCTGGACTTGAAGGAGATAAGCTAATCGTTGGAAGGGGAGGGAGGGAAGCAAAGAGAAGGGAGGTGTCGGTGAAGATGAGGCAGCTGAGCTGGCCATGCAGGCTTCCCCTGGGCTTCATCTGGCAGCCCTCCTAGCCAGCACAGACGGAAAATCTGATTGAAGGGGGAGCAGGGAACTTTTATGATGCTCAAAGATTTCCCGAAGGCAGATGTTTTTGCTTCCTGGACAGCCTATTCCTGGAGGGGCAAGCAAAGAGATGGACTTGCTATCATTTGGAATGACTCTGTCCCTGCGGTGAAATTGGCCTGGCAGGGACTGAATGCATTGAGGTGGTTCCCTAGTTTCGTTAGCTTCCTGCAAGTTGAAATCCTCATTTCTCTGAGCATTTTGCCCTTTAATTATTGTGCTTTCCAGAGACCCTGCCTTCGGCTTTACCCAATACAAATTTGGTTACATGCCATGAGGAGGATTCCAACAGAGCATATAAGATCTCTGATTCCCTGAAATTGATGTTTTTCTTCTTATTACTACTATTCCCACACATGCCTGTGACATGAATTTGAAATGTGCTATTCATATAAAGACTGCTCACTGTTTCACATCATCCTAACAATGGTGAAAGTATTTAAGCCATCCCTTTTAGTGCAAAAGACAGAGAGCCACACTAAGCCATTGTAATTAGCTTTGAATGTTTTTTGTTACTGCACAGTCTGCCATACATGGGACCAAGATGAAATGCCATTTCAGCTGACTCTGTGATTCTGTGTAAGTATGTGTGTTAAGGCACCTATTTAAAACATAACCAAAGGCCAATGTGCCTTTATCGAAGCACATGGATATCATTATTGCAATTGCATTTTGGTTTGGAAAGAAATACAGCAGTTACCTACCTGAAGTCTCAGTAGACAAAAGAAGAACACCATAAAGTTTTACAACTGTGGACCAGAAGATCGCAAAATCTAAGTTCCATTATAAAAATTAGGAACTAATTATGTGCATACTTAAGTAGTTTTGTCACAGAGTTGATTACTACAACTTAGTTATTGCCTGTGACTAAAAGATTCCATTTCCACTAAGAAGTAGAGTAAGAACTGGAAAAACATGAGTTGCTGTATCTTTGATCCCAATCCCTCTGTATTCAGACAATGCAAACAATTTCTCACAAACTTTCAATATGTCAAAACAGTGTGCTAGAATTACTTATATTTTGAATTTATGTTGCTAGGCTTTTGCCAGCAGCAAAGATGACCATCCTGAAGATATATGTGTGTCAATTTCTTTCCTGATCAGGTGTTCCATCAGACTCATTCAAACAGAGAAAATCCCATTCAGATCCTGGAAGATTAAAACATTTTAACCTTTAAATTTGTCATTACAAATTTATAATCTTTATAAATTTAGTTCCTCTGGGAATCAAGTTGAGATGCAGAAATCCTGAATAAAACCAAATGCTTTGGGTGAAAATTTGAGTTGGATCATACTAAGGCTGGTTCTCTTGAGGGCTGTAGACACCACAAAGGAAGCCTTTTCTACTATGTTCAGCTACTGTATTCAAGGTACTGAATAACTCTTAATGTTTCTAGGGTTTCCTAAATGGCCTAGAAATAAAGTGAACAGAAGAGGGCAATATATTTCACTTAACTAATGTAACATTTCCAAAGTTATTTCTTTTCAAATAGCTCATGAAAGGACTTGGTCAGAATTTTGGTGGCAAAAGAAATACTTGAACAGGAATCCATCAACTGCCCTTTAGGTTTCCAGACCTTGAGTATATTAAGAATGAAAAACCATCCTGGATGCTATAACCTTTACAGGTCTGTATTTCTTCTCTAAAGAAATAAAAAGTAAAAAGTCACCACTCTCTTCGGACAACAGGAGGAAAACTCAGAAGAAACTCAACACTCTTTTTCAGTGAGAAATACCTGATGTCATATATTTTGTTTAATCAAGACTGAGTTGGCCATATACTAAGCCAATTTAAAAATGTGATCTGTAACTCACAGTCTTAATTACATGGAGAAAAAGTGAATGGGTTCATTAATGTGGTGAAAAGGAACAGTGACCCTACCTGCCAAGTGGCAAGGTGGAAATAATTAATCTGGTCAAATAAAAAAAAAAAAACAGATAATTTAAAATGCAAAAGCCACCAGGTGGTGCATGACATTCTGCTCTCTGGAATTACAAATTCTTACTGTCAGTCCTGACTCAATACATATTCTTCATTCTTTTCTTTTAAAAAATGTTTTGCCATGGCTCAAATCTAATAGAGAAATCCTTCTGAGCTATAAATTATGACCCGTTTCTTTATGTCTCATGTTCTAAAATACTTATTTATTTCTAACATGTACTCTCAAAATGCTCCAGGGACTTACCAAGCCCTAGAACCATAGCCAGTGTTCTTTTTTCTCTTTTTCAGGATCTGTTATATCTTACTTGCCCTTAAAAACTGTTTGCTTTTTTTCTGGGGGGTTTAATAATATTTTAAAGTGCTGGAGTCTGAGCCACACTGTCTGGCTTATCTAATCCCATTTATGATCCTATAACCCTGAAACTTGCCAAGGCCTGGCTGTCAGCACCAGATTCTAAATACATAAGGTGGTGTGTTTGCTCCATGGAACAGGAAATTAGTCAAACAGTTATTTTTCTACAAATGTTCATAATTCCTCTTGACATTTACAAGGCAGTAGTAGTTCTTAGACACAGAATGATCTCAGAACACGTCAGGGAACAGTAAGGGGTTATCTACAATGAAGCCTGGTACAGGTATTTGCACAGATCTGTAGCTTGGTGGCATCACTGCAGAAAATCTGCCCCCTCTGTCACCCAGTACTGCTCAGCAAGCAAAGTCCAGGTTCTGCAGAAAGGAGAACACATCAGTATTTTGATCCTTTTCAGCTAATGCAAGCTCAGGCCCGGGACAGATATTAGTATCATTTAACCACAGAAAATATCTTAAAAAGAAGCATTCAAATTTTTCAGTCTGCTCAAAGGAAGTTTTTTACAGTGAGAATCTGACTGTAAAGGAGGAAAAATGTCATCTACAAAAACAAATGCTGCTGAGGTGAAGTGCAAGTTGAAAGTTTCTATTTCCTAGGTGTTAGACTTGGCAAGTTGGAAGTCATGAGGGTGGAGAAAAGACGCTTTCCATGGACGTGCTCAAACACAGTTGTACATATTGTCAGCTCTGCAGGAGGCGCGCTGTGGCCATATGTGCGTCGCTGAGTGAAATGAAATAAACAGCTGCCGCCAGGAATCCAATTCCTGGCAAAGAGGCAAACTCAAGCCCTCCTGTTTCCAAAATAAAAATCACCAGAGGGATTCCCCTTCCTGCAGTTCCAGCCAGTAGTTTTATAAAAGCATAAAACATTGCTGTATTGTGGTTTATAATAATCCCTTACATTTGTAAAGCATTTTACAGTTTACAAAGCACTTTATGTACATTATCTCATTTGAGCCTCATAACAGTCCTGGAGAGTACAAAGCACAGATATTGTGATTCGCTTTTCACAGATGGAGAAAGGAAGGTTGAGAGAATGATGTGATGAGCTGGGTGCCCCAGCCCAGGCCTCCTCAGGCCTAGTCCAAAGTTGTACATGCAGACACTTCCCCGGGCTCCACTGGGGAACTAGGAGATCCAGTGAAGGGTTCCATTTCTGTGTAGTTCAAGTTCAAGCACAACTTCACTTGGTTTTCTTTTCCTTTGTGCAAGCATCAGCTTGCTCTGCCATGTCTTCTGCACTTTTTGAAGCAGAAAGAGAGGAAAGCAAGTTGGAGGGAGAAAGGTATCCTGAGTGCAGAATCTGGCTTGCAAGTGTCAGTCAAAGTTGGCATTTGATTGTCAGCACATACTGCAAAGATCAACAAGGACCCCGCAGAACTGAAGGGCGGAAAGGACTTGGATATTATTCAATTGTTTTCAGATGCTGCCACCTTTGTACATTTTTGAAGAGAAACAGGCTCTTGTTCTAGAACTTCAGGCTTGTGCTCATGGGTAGGCAAAATCCTTTACAGAAAGGATCTACAGAGCCTTGTACAAATAAATCCCTCCTGATCTTAGAAGGTGGTGGGATCCTGATACAGACTTTTCCCGTCCTGTGAGATAGAGGACACCATGGGTAGGTTATGTGGCATCCTGTCATGGGCTGCTTTAGCTCTGAAACAAGGAACCATTTTTCAGGAGCCACTTGGAGATTCTCTAACGTGAACTGGTTACCTAATCAGGTCTCACTGGGCCTGCCACCACTCTGGAATTTTGTGTTCTTTGGTTCTAGCTGCAGAATCTGGTGGCATAACCTAGTGGCTAAAATAAAGAAATTAGTTAGGCATGTTGGCACATGCCTGTAATCCCAGTGGCTCAGGAGGCTGAGGCAGAAGGATCATGAGTTCAAAACAAGCCTCAGCAACTTATGAGTCCCTTATGAGTCAAGCAACCCAGCAAGAGCCTGGCCCTTAAAAAAAAATTTTTTTTTTTTTAAAGGGATGTGGCTCAGTGGCTAAGCTCACTTGGATCCAATCCCTGGTACAAAATAAAAATAAAATAAAATATAGAAACTAAAACTAAACTGCCTATGTTCTCTGCTCATCAGCTCTGTGAGTTGGAGCAAATTCACTTAGATTTTCTATGGTGCCAGAGGCGTTCCTTACTTGAAAACAATTGAATATTAATAAAACTCTGTTTCATAGGGTTGTTATAAGAATTAAACTTTCTTATTTGCAAAGTGCCTGGAGCAGTGCCTGGTGAGAACCAAGCACTATATCAGGCTTTGTTAATTCAGTAAGGCTGCAGCAGCCCAATCCCAGCCAGCCTCTTCCTGACCCCTGAGAATGCTCCAGTTCCTGAGAGTGTGACATCACTCCTTCCTGTACCTTCCCACGTTTCCCTCAGGAAGATATGTAAACCAAGAGGCACATTGCCTCTTGCAAATTCGTCATGATCTTTTCATGCTACAAAGCAGTCAGAGTTTGCAGGAACATAAAGCATTTTGGTCCAATGTATTGACATTGTAGCTGTCAAAGTAAAACTTGCACCAGGCAAAGTTAAACAGGCCTGAAGATTTTATTCAAGGTCCTTGTAAGACAGGAGGGAGGCCAGAACTCAGTCTGAATTCAACTCTGCTGAAACAAAGGATATAGGATTTTTAAAGACAGGGTAAGAGGAATATCAAGGCTTCTACTTACTAAGTGGCTTTACCCAAGGGAAACTAATCTCAAACCTTTACAACAGATGGTTGTTTCACAACTCAGAGGAAGGTGCCACTGAAATTAGGCTTCTGTTATTCCACTGGATGTTATGGGGCTCAGCTGAGAAAGGGAGGGGTGCTAGCTCCTGAGTTGATTTCATTTAAAGCCATGGCATCCAGGTCCTTAAGAAGGGCAAAACTGGCAAGAGACTTTTAAAAAGGTGTACACATATCTCAGGCTGCTGGTGTGTGTCTAGTATAGCACTTATCTAACACATATGAGGCCCTGGGTTCAATCCCTGGTCTCTCTCTCTCTCTCTCTCTCTCTCTCTCTCTCTCTCTCTCTCTCTCTCTCACACACACACACACACACACACACACACACACACACACACACACACACAATTTACACATATCTCAAAGGGAAAGAGAACAAATTTTAACTGAAAGTTTTGTTTAAGAAAATAATGCTACAAGAAGAATCAGGAGGAAGTCTGTCTGAGGTTTAGTCATGAGATTCAAGGCCTTCTTGGTCACTGGTGCTCCAGAAGCTGAATGGTGATTTGATACAGAATCCCTCTCCCCCAGAATTCCTCTGAAGGTGAACAGGAGCAGTGCGATGTCTCTACTCCGTTATGACAGTGGTCGAATCTCCTTGGGTTTCCCAAATGTCCATTTCAGCTCTTTTCTTTCAGCTCCACTCTCCCTGACTCACTGAGGAAGGAAAGAACTTCATTTTGCTTTCTGTCTTGAGTCCTCTTAAGTTCTGGCCCACTTCATAAGCTAATGTCTCTCCCTGGGACCAGAGATAGACACTCTGCCACTTGAGTCTGTCCAAGGACCTGTGGTTTTGGAAAGAACTACATAGCATAGGAAAAGTCAGGACCCGAGCTAATTTGGACTTTGTTCTGGACCTTAAAATGGGTGCACTTGCTCACAGGAAGAAGACCCCTTGTGAATTCCCATTCCCAGCCTAGGTTACACCTAGTTCTTCAACCCTCGGGAACATACCTACTTCCTTCAAGAAAATTCCATTCCCAACCATCCCGTCATTTAGTCTGCAGAAGCCATCTGGGACTTTGCTGAAATGGTTAGTGATGCCCGTTGCTATTAAACCTGCATGAGGGAGGAGGGGCCTCCTTTTTGCAAGGCACAGAGCAGGCCCCAAGTCTACTGGTCAGGATTACTTTTCAGTATTTCCACTAGGGCAGGCTACAGAAATGTTCATTTCCTCACCTCTTAAGCAGCAATTGCGAGGCTCATCCAATGACCACATTAATTTTCAGAGATATAGTTTAAGTTGATACTGAGAAGTAGTTCCCAAATTTGTAGGGTGTTTTTTTCTCTTCTCTGCCTTGTTTCTATCTCTCCTTTTATTCCCCTTCAGGCAATGAGCCCTGTTTTCATGTGGAATAATGCTTGGTTTCTTTTCTGTTCTACACTTGAAGAGGATTTGAGAAAAGAGGAGAATTTCTGAAATAATAAATAAGCTGTATTACTCAAGGGTCTCCCCTGACCCTTTGATCCTCCTCTGGGCTCTCCTGCATGTGGATGGGGTAGGGAAGTTGTCAATTCTTGCTGTAGCCCACAGACTTTTGGCCCACAGAAAAGATTCAGAGTTGTAGTTAAATTGCATTTTATTTATTCAAAGGAAACCTTAAAGCAGACCCTGACCTGCAGAAGACCAAGTATGAAGGGTCCACAGCGGTTTGAGTAAGAGAAGTAAACACTGGAGGTCTCTCTGTTGTTGGCCACACACAAGGCTTTATGGGGGTAAATGTGGCCTGCTCAGAACAGCATGAGTTTACATTAATCTTTGCCCCAAGCAAACCTTTCCAGAATTGAATATTAATTCTAAATGATAGTTCGTTCTTAGAGCACCGATGGCAAAAAGAGAAGGAGACTCTGCACATTTGGGAAAGAGACATTTGTGCATATGCTGAACTATCTGTCAAGACACAGACTCTGACCTGGAGCAAAAGGACTAGTCCCCAAAGAAGAGACCCACAGACTGCAGCATGGAACATGTGGGAAAACAGACTTGACTCTCAGTCAGCCATGGCTGAGCATGCTGAAGGGTTAACCACACAGCAGCAATGCAGGAGATTTATGCAGGAATTTGAAGTCTCACAGAAGTGTCCAGCCAAACCAGCTACTAAATTTTGAAGCCCACTGCAAAATGTAAATGCAAACTCCCTTGTTCATAAATTACTAGGGATTCAAAAATGATGATAGGAGAGGATTAAAACCAAGCCTGGAGTCCTCCTGTGTGCAGAGTCCTGTATGACTATACCAGTCCCTTACCATGAGGTCCCTAATATCTCCAACAGAATGAATCCAAATGAGTGGGTCCACCATCACAAAACTCTTCTACACTAATATTCCACAGTGATCAGAGAAAGCCCTTTGTTTTCCCTTTGGAGCAGTCATGTCTGCAAAAGAAAGGGGTGAGGTGAACCTCTCTTGAGTCCAGGCTGATCAAGGCTCTTTTCATCCTGCAGTGCAGACTCTGGTTCCCTATCCTCACTCCCTTCTTTCCTTCAGAGTACTGTCCTTGAAGTGGAGTCCCATTTTTAGCTATCTGCCAGTATCTGTGCCTGGTCTAGAGGCACTCTGGTTCTGTAAGAAGATTTCCTTTATGCAGGATTTTCTTTCCCATCTCATTCCACTTAGCAAACACATAGCTCTCTTTAAGTGATTCTGGGGAAAAAAAGTTTTTTGGCAAGTTTTGTGGACTTTTATTAGATATACACTGTAATTCCAAACTGTGATTACATGATGTCTGGCTTTCCCTGAACCCAAATTCAATATCCTGAAACATGGGGAGCTTTATTGCAAGACTGGAGCACACACAAGGAGCGGGACCTGGAGAGACTGCTTGGTCTGCTGAAAGCTCTGTCTGCCTGGAATTGGATGCTTCATCTCCACCTTGCCTTTCAGACAGACTTTTTCATATTCTTAGATTATGTTTACCATGCAATGATTATAAGTGTTTTTAAAAGGGCCAGTTATTCATAATTCTACACCCTTTATGCTCCAACCGTTTTCACTTTTCCACATTCTCGTTATTCTCCTGGAATATCTTTTTAGTTGTTGCATTCATAATGGAGTTATACTTTTTTTTGTTCCGATAGAGTTGAATTTTAATCCATTCTACACTCATAAAGGAAAAACACATTTATAAGCTTAAAGAAGATGAAGGAACAATAATACATACAAGCAGCCTTAGAAGTACCTGAAAATAGAATGTAAAGTGATAATCACAGTGAGTCCAATAAAATAGAACTGGGGTGATCTTACCGGTTACTGGTTCTGTGCCTGTTATTTAATAGAAAGGGAAATGGAGGCTCAGATGTGAAATGACCTGCCCAAAGTGACACAGCCCCAAAGGGCAGCCAGGACTAAACAGTTCATGAGTGACTTTTCCATCTAAACTACATAATCCCACTTACACATTAGTAGCTTGCTAGGGACACAATTTTTTTTTTTTTTTTTTTTTTTTTTTTTAATGTCTGTCCTTCGTTTGAGGAAGATGGAGTTGGAACGGATGCCTTCAAGATCCTTCCAACTCTACCACCTTGATTCCAACTCAGAACAAACACAACTGGACCCCTGCCTGTCAGCCTGTAACTACCATGCACGTGATGGAAAATGTGGTAACAATCAGATCGCTGTTTCAGCAAGATGTTTTGTGCAGCGGCTAATCAGATCCTTACAAAAACTTAAGAGTGAATTTCAGACTGAATCGTGACAATGCATCTGCAGCCAGGCTGACCCTCAGACCCACAACTTCACTTTAAAATCATCAACCCAGAGAACCGGGTGGGGTGTTAAGTCAACAGTAGGAGGGGCATCCATCCTGTTTCCAGGAGTACTCCTTTCAAGTCCTTTGAGAGACTTTTCCAGCAGTGAGGCCCCCTCTACTGGTAGGATTCATCATCCACCAGTCAGAATTTAGGTTTGTGGGAAATGGGGAAAGATTTTATCAAATTAGAATTGTAAGGAAATCTGAAGCAAAGAAACAAACAAAAACTCCAGAGTCTTTAACCAAAAACTAGAGATCAAGAAAGTTTTTATTTTTCTCATTTGTAGTTGGACACATATTTTATTTACTTTTATGTAGTGGTGAGGATCGAACCCAATGCCTCACACTTGCCAAGTGAACAGCTCTACTGGCTGAGCCACAGCTCCAACCCAAGAGTTAGAAAGTTTAAAATAGTTTTCTCATAAGTGTGGTGGGCAACACTTGAGGAAATTTTCACCTTTGGAAGAAAAATGTGAAGTTATTTTTTCTGAAAAACACAAGGCCCTTGACAAATACTGGGTCAATAACCAGTAAAACTCACACTTTTGCCCAGTGAAGGGTAGGGTCACACACTCACATAAAGTTCTGTGCTCTGTTTGCCTAAATTGAAGTTTCCTAAACTCTGGTCTTGTTCAGCATGTATCACTGCCATCACCAAGTACTATATGTCATATTATTTATTGTTTTTCTTTTCAATACAGCCATTTTTAAGTTTTTGCCTCATCCTAAGCAATAGAATCCATGAAGTTTGATGTAATGTATAAACATACATATAATATGTACATAAATATATATAATATATAAGATATATATCACATCAAACCTAAAATTTCGTGGAGGTGTGTGTTGGTGAATGCGCACATAGACACAATACAGTAAACACGTGGCTATTGAAAAGTTCACCTGACTGCCAGTTAAGTCCATCCTCGTTCATTATCTCAGACATGTAACATGCTTTAGAAGACACTGAGGTAACACACCTCATGTTTGAATCATGTTCGTAGAGCAGTCATAATTCCCCCCTTCCTGTAGAGACCAACTGCCTCCATCTTGTCTTTCCCCTGTATTTTATCTACTTTCTCGAGGTCTTCCCTCATCCCCTTTTCATTCCTTTATAGTTGTCTTTCCACATTTCTTTCCACCCGCTCCTGAGTGCTGAGGAAAACTCTCCATCTGTGTTGCCCACCGAGGACCATGCCTCCTTTCATACTTAACTCTGGGAACCACATTGAAGTCAGCTGGCATTTGACAGGATAAACAAAAAGATCTTTGTGTTCCTGCCTTTTTCTAGGACTTGGGGCTCAGGGAATATTGAAAAGTATTATCATTTCTATTTCATCCTCACAGTCAGTCTTCTCTGAGGAAATGGCACATGAGCACAGGAAGTTCAATTCATAAAAACATGTTTAATCCATTATTCCTTGAGGAATATAATGGAGAGTCTGTTTTTGTTCTGGCACCACGAAAGCTGCCCCACCTGTAGGGGAGAATGGAGATGAGAGAAAGGCTTATCTTCATGAAATCATTTTACTTATTAAACATTCTTGTGGAACTAACAGGCTTCATTTCTTTAGTAATAAAGGTAGCCATTGTTTGTTTATTGCTGAATGAAAACCCTCAATTCCTGGTTAGTTACAACTTGGTACCACTGTGAACCCTCAGTTTTCGGTATTGAAACTGATCTATAAAAGATCAGTCTTGAAACCTCTTGTCGTTATCTGTTTTCTTTGCTATATTGTATCATCTCTATTGACCATTAATGAGAAATGAATAAATAGTGTTTTGACACAAAATTTTTATATTTAAAGCAACTTTGGACCTAAAGGACTCAGAAAGATTTGCTTCTAGTGCAAGCTGTTTTATAATAATGAGTGTAGTACAAAAAGTTACATAGAAAACTCATCTTCCAAAGGAAAGAATTTCAGTGACTGAATTTTTGTCTTGGTAATATTCATGTAGCAATTTCAGAATGGAAATTTGAACTCAATTTTCAGAATGGAAAATTTTTACAAACTAACCTATGATAAACCAAACAAGGATGAAAACCAAATTACAGGGATGTAATTTTATTCACCTTCTTATTCTGGAGAAAATTAAACATATCCAATCCTAACAGCAGGTGATCCTAAAAAGACTAATATAAGACTCTGGGATGCCTGGGGAGGAATGGGTGCTCTGGATTTAACGAAGCTCCCCAAAGAGGTTCTTTCTGATGGGAAGCAGATGGAAACCCCATAGAGAGACAGATTCCTGCTGTGACTATCATGGGGCTACACTGTGCTTTTGAAATGACACCAGCTAGGAAATCAGTGACTAGAGTTTCAGATTTCATAGAAGGGTTTTGCTTTGGTGTTTTGTAGGCCCAAAGATGGCAGGAGGAGGCAATAAATTCTGTCTCAGAGCTCTCTCCTGGTGAATATTTAAAGAGATTATAGAGTAAATCAGCAGTCCCAATCCTCTGACATGATAAGGGCCATCCGGTTTGAATTTGAATTTCTTGAGACCTTCCTTTAGAGAACCAATACAAGCCAACTATTCAGAATAAGTTGGGCCTGATAAGTAGAATGCAGTACTGAGAGGGATTATCAGGAAGAACTAAAGTATTTATTTTTTATGAAGCTTTTCCTATAACCAGGTTTATGACTAGAAAGATCCAAAGCTGAAATAGTGCAGTACACAGATTAGAATTTCTCACTGGAGAAAAAATTAGGTTGCCTTGCTTTAACACTTAGGGTTACTACACATGAATAAATGCTGTTGTTGTTTTCATTTTCATTTTTATTCTTCTATTATCATTGAGATTTTACTGAAACAACCTTATATGAAGGTGGGGGAAATTTAAAAATTGAAGAATATGTTTTCCATATGAATCACTGATATGCAATGGTGTTTCTCTTGTGTTTTTGCTAAGAAGCATGAGCAAGCTTTAAACTTAGGGCTAATTCATTTGGGCAGGTCAATTTAATTTTTGATTTGCTTCTATATAAGTGAATAGTCTCCCAAGAAAATAAAGGGAACCCCAATTTCATAAGTAGCTCTTGTGATTTCAAAATAATAGAAGAGTCAGTTAATAGTAATGAAGTCAAGGTTGCAAATAATGTCTTACAAAGGTCAATTAATTTTGTTATACTCATCTGAAACTAAGGAATGATGCTGAATCTCAAGGAAGACTGGATCACCAACATGGAAATTATGCATTAAGAGTCATTACCTCCTGGACAAGATTAGAGAGGTATGGCCTATGTATGATGATAAAGAAAACATTATTCTATGACACTTGTTAAAGATGGTAAGACAGTCTTTATTCAAGGTTTAGGGATACTATCGCCACAGGTTCAGGGAACACTGCAATGGGATTTTGCAATTGTGGAGAGAGATTGGGCTCATCTCCAAATACAGCATAGACAAGTTTAAATTTATAACCAAGGAACAGGATTGGAACTAAGTGGATGAAAAACTACTAAGAGGAAACACCAAGGGTAAGAGGGAATTTTGGCTACAATGACTTAGCAGGATTCCAGCTCAAGGCAGGCCAGTGTGATCAGACATCCCCTAAAGGATGATTGAGGAGGAAGAACCCAATTACCTATGGAGAATGATCTGTACGGAGGAAGGGGAGTCTAACTAAGTGAATTTGTTTAAATTGGACAGTGAAGAAACAAACATGGTAGTCCAAAAGTCAAGGCCTAGTTGAAAAATTCAGGGGATCCTGAGTAGTTTGGTCAGAGAGAATTTTGTCAGTAGTGGGTATGGTCTGTGTGTTTTTAGAAACTGAAAAATCTGGCTCAAACAAGTTTAAATAGTAAGATAGTTTATTATTTCCATTCTATAGGAGACTCAGAAGTGGGTCAGGCTCCAGGGTAAATATTACAGTGGCTCAAAGATGTCATCAAGGACTCAAGTTCTTTCCATTGCCCTTCTTCTTTTTGATTCTTCTTTTTCCTTTTTATTGGTACATTTATAATTATACATAATAGGGATGTTGTTACATGTTTGTCCATGCACATAACAGTATAATTTGATCACTTTCATTCTTCAATACCTTCCCTTAACCTCCCTTCCTTTTTCCCCCAGTTCATTTCTTCTACTCCATTATATTTTCTTGAGATCCCCCTCCCCTGAGCTTTTCCTTTTTTCTATCTAGCTCCTGCATATGAGAGAAAACATTCAACTCTTGAGTTTTTAAGTTTGGTTTATTTCACTTTGCATAACGTTCTTCAGTTCCACCCATTGACCAGTAAATGGCATAATTTCATTCTTTATGGCTGAATAAAATTCCTTGGTGTATATATATTACGTTTTCTTTATCCATCCATCCACTGACAGACACCTAGACTGGTACCCTAATTTGACTATTGTGAATTGTGCTGCTGTAAACATGGGTATGTCTGTATTATAATAGTGTGCTGACTTTAATTCTTTAGAATAAATACCAAGGAGTCATACAGCTGGATCATATGGTGATTCCATTCCTGGTGTTTTGAAGAACCTCCAGACTGATTTCCACAGTGGTCATACTAATAGTGGGGGTTTACAATCCCACAAACTGTAACAGTGTTACTTCCACCGCCCCCCATCCTTTCCAGCATTTAGTGTTATTTTTACTCTTGATGGCTGCCATTCAAATTGAAGTGAGATAAAATCTCAGTGTAGTTTTTTTTTTAACCATGCAACATATTGAAAAATGCAAACATAATCATTACTCAGAGAAGGGAAAACTGTCCCCACTATATGCTTAGCCAGGAGGCCAATTCATCTGCCAATCTCCAAGAACATGGAGATAAACACGATACACAGACTGTTCCCCATCTGCACCTACATTCACCACCATTCGAAAACCCTTCTTCAGGCCTAGATCAGCAGCACATTTCTTGCCAAAAATCATTAAATGTCCAAGATTTTCATTGTCATCTTCTGCAGCAGAAATGTGGGCTATATGTTTCTTGAGTATCACCAGAATATGTGTTGGTGCTTGAGGTGGAATGTCATGGAAAGCAAGACCGGTCATCCTGAAAAATGATTTTGGCAGGGATTTCCTTGTGGATGATCTTTCTGAAGATGGTATAGCCACTAGGCTGGGCGACCTGAACCTTGGCAATTTCATCTGCCATCTCGGCCTTCCTCCCATATAGTGGCCAGGGGAGAAGTTGAGAAGTCTCAGTGTAGTTTTGATTTGCATTTCTCTAACTGCTAAAGATGTTGAACATTTTTGTCTTATGTTTCTTGGCCATTTGTATTTCTTCTTTTGGGAAGTGACTGTTTTGTTCATTTGCCAATTTATTGATTGTTTATTTATTTATTTTTAGTTCTTTATATATTCTGGATATTAATCCTCTGTCAAAAGAGAGACTAGCAAAGATTTTCTCCCATTCTGTAGGTTCTCTCTTCACATTTTTTGGGGGACATGCTAGGGATTGGCATTCAACCACTGAGCCACATCCCCAGTCCTATTTTGTATTTTATTTAGAGACAGGGTCTCACTGAGTTGCTTAGCACCTTGCTGTTGCTGAGGCTTGAACTCACGATCCTCCTGCCTCAGCCTCCTGAGCTGCTGGGATTATAGGTATGTGCCACTGTGCCTGGCTTTCTTCACATTTTTGGTAGTTTTCTTTGCTGTACAGATTTTTAATTTGAGTCATCCCATTTATTAATTCTTGGTATTATTTCCTGAGTTTTAGGAGTCCTATTGAGGAAGTTTATTGCCTGTGCCTACATGATGGAGCGTTGATCCCACATTTTCTTTAAAAGCTGGAGTTTCTGGACTAGAAGACATAGAGATCTAGTTTCATTCTTCTATACGCATCTACCCAGTTTTCCCAGCACTATTTGTTAAAAAGGCTATCTTTTTGATGACTTTGTCAAAGATCAGATGACTGTATTTGTGTGGGTTTGTCTTTGTGTTTTCTATTCTGTTCCACTGGTCTGTATGTCTGTTTTTATAATAGTACCACGCAGTTTTTCTTACTCTGATGTACAATTCAAAGTTCAGTATTGTGAAACCTCCAGTATTGCTTCTTTGGTTTAGAATTTCTTTGACTATTTTGGGTCTTTTATTCTTCCAAATGAATTTTAGGACTGTTTTTCTCTAGTTCTGTGAAAACAGTCATTAATATTTTGATGGGTATTGCATGGAATCTGCAGATCACTTTTAGTAATATGGCCATTGTATTACACAGGTTCTGTAAAGGAACAGAACCAACAGGAAGTATGATTATAAAAAGGGAATTTATTAGATTGGCTTATACAACCAGAAGCTGGAAAATCCACAATAGTCCTCTGCTGCTGGAGAGCTAGAGGAACCAGTAGCTGCACAGTCCAAGATGTTGATGCTTCAGAACAAGAGGGATCAAAGATGCTACCTCAGTCTGAGACTGAAGGTTCTGGAAAACTCCCTGGAAGAAGCACTGACAGAGTCTACTTTGGAAGAGTGAAAAAACCAGAGTCTGATATCCTTAGGGGATCGAAGCAGCAATCAAGAACTCATTCAAGAAGAATGGAGCTTGCATCTGCTGCAGCTTCTTTGTTCTTCCAACTTTTATTCCATCCAAGTCTCCAACCTATTGGACGGTGCTGTCCATGCTTAGGGAGGGTCTCCCCTTCAGTTCCCTGTCCCACATGCCAATTATTCCTAGATACACCCTCACTGACATACCCAGAAGCCTCTTAATCTCCAGTATCTCATATCCAATCAACTTGACAATTCAAATTAACCATTACAGCCATTTAAACAATATTAATTCTTCTTATCCATAACTATGGGAGGTCTTTTCATTTTCTAGAGTCTTCTTTGATTTCTTTCTTTAGTATTCTATCATTTTCAATGTAGAGGCCTTTCACCTCCTTGGTTACAATTAGTCCTAGGTATTTTAATTAATTAGTTAATTAATTTATCCTATTATGAATGACATTTTTTTGGTAGCAAATCTATTTGTTGTATAGGAAAGTTATTGATTTTTGTATGCTGATTTTGTATCCCGTCTTTCAATTTCTTTCATATCTTCAAAATCACTTTTGTTCTTAATCTGGTTTCATGGTCATAAAATGGTGGCAGCAGATTCAGATCAATAATGTTCAGAAGAAGAAGTGAGAGTCTAATATCCTGCCCCCTCCTCTTTAAATAGGTGAAGAACCCTTCTCCAGTAGCCTTCCAGGAGACTTCTTCTCTTGTCTTGGTAAGGACTGGCCACATGCCTACTACTAATTTAATAAAAGAGGGATTACAATGATTGACTTAGACCAGTGGTTCACAACCTTGGCTGCATTTTGAAAAAAAAAAAAAAAAAATACTGGTATCTGGATTTCACCTCCGGAAACTCTGTTTTAATTCTTCTGAGATGCATACTGGGACATAAAATTTTTAAAAGATTCCCAGGTGGTTCTTAGGCGCAGTCAAACATTTTGAGAATCATCAGTTTAGATCAAATGTCTGCAGGTGGGGCAGATTAGGGTTAGGGAATGCCTATTCATTTATAAACCACCATAACCATTGAATATTCCTATATTTTCAATACAAATTTAAAAGATGTGCATATATAAATGTGCGCAAAGAATTGCAATCAGGTTTAGAGGAATCCATATTTGTAGGGAGACCTGGTGAATGTTGTCCATATTAGGAAAGCAAATTGGTACATTTGTAGAAATAGTTATGACAATGCACATATAGTTTCTTTTGCCATTAGCAAAGCATAGTAAACCAAGTAGTGATGACAGTGAAGGAATTTGGGACAGTCCACTTAACATGTCCTTAAATTGAAAAGAATATTTTAAGAGATTGAGTCCAGGCATCTCTCCTCATGTTTTAAGTTTACCAGTTGATTCTAATGTAGCATGAGGACTGAGAATTATTAGTTCAAAGAGGGAAAAAGTTAATAGGGACTCCATCTGTTCTCTTGTTCTTGGCTTGCTTTTAATTTTTCCTCCCCAAAACCTAAGCTAAAATAAATAATCAACTTCCAGGAAGAGGGTAAATATTCAAGGGCTTGACTCAAATGGATTTTGCAAGCAAAGGTAAAGCTTTGTGGAGCCTCAAAATTCTCTGGTAATACACTGTAAATACTTGTGCAAACAGCTGGCTCTCCTCATAGCTCTTAGCACTCCAGGCTCAGAGAAACCTGTAACACCTGTTCTTACATGTTTGGTGGCTTGGAACTATAATGGAGAGAATAAAATTGATAACTTGAAGGCTCTTAAAACGTGATTTTTTAAAAGAGTTGATGAAACAAAGGGTGAGTCGATAACCCTTGTGCCTAACCCATATTGTACTGCAGCTAAATTTTTGTCTGTTGCAAACAATGTGCAGCACACACTCAAGACCCCTCCAGCACACTTTCAGAAATCACAGTGTAATTTTGGCCAGTCCAGTAACATGCTAAGTATATTTTGAAAAAAAAAAATATTAAATCATCAATTAATTAATCAGCAGCAATGGAAGAGGTGTAAATCATAGCTCTTGGAAAAGAAAAGCTTATTAGCATTGATAGAATGATTTGGGAAAAAACCCTAAGGAAGGAATATGAAAAGAAGGAGCACGAGAATCAAGCAAGAAGTCTAGGATTCTGGTTCCGACTTTGTTACTCTTTGACTCTGTGGTCTTGGGCAAGTCACATTTATCTCTCTCACTTTCAGTTTTATGAATCAAGAAATGAGCTAGTTCAAACCCTCATTGCTCAGATTGTAGATACATTCCAGATGTTTATCTTAATATCCAATTTGTAATATAAAAATTGATTTAGGTCATACTTATAAATAATGTACATTGGTTATTTTCCATTTTGCCTTTCACATGATTATTTCCAGAATAATTTTATAATTTGCCAATCATGTTATTTTAAATCTTATGTACATTGTCAGGAAAATAGCCTATATAGTTTCTGAAACTATTTTCAGCATTTGGGTCATATCACATATAGATCTTCTCTGTTCTCTCGCATGTTTGTCAAAACAGTTCAGAGGTAATGAATAAATACAAGAATAAAATATCTAGAAATAAAAATGCTATGCTAACTACAGAAAGTTTTGCCTTTTCTAGTAAACACAAAATAACAGCGTATTTTGAGGTAACATGTGGTACTGACTTCTAATAGAACCTTTTTCAGCAAACTGTTTCTGTTACAGTCTAATTTCTGGAGATCTTTTGTTTTACAACGGTAGGATGAGACCATCTCTTATTATATACTTCCTGACTTAAAAATGGAAGATATATTCCCAAAAGTATATATTCTCTTCTCCATGTATGAAGTGCATGAACCATAGGATATGGCTTTGGTAACTGGGACTAAGAGGTGGATGTTTTCACAGAAAAGACTCTGATCAGAAAAACTAACCAGCTAATAACTTACTGCTGATGCTTAAGAAGAGTTTATGGGCACCCTACTGATAATTTTATAGCACTTGCCATGAGTGCTGGTGAAAATTTTGTCACAGGGGCCCCTTTATTTTAAGCATTTTTCTCTCCTAATAAAATAATTTAATAGTAGGAATCAATGCTTTCTGACTTACCTTGCTAGGCTCTATTTGCACAGTACAATTTTAGTTACTTGTTATTTTGAACCAAGGTATCCAGTCATGGACAATGATGTGTTTAGTTCTACAAATGTGCAAAATTCACTTTTGAACAAGAACTTGGGCTCTTTATACAGGTTCACCTAACTATATTTACAATCAAGTTATTGGCAAGTCCGACCTAAACAAAGGTTTCTTTCGTGCCAGAAATGTACATTTAACGTTATTTTCTAACCATTGTTCCCTGTAATGACAATTCCTTTTCTAATATATACACATTATGAAGTTTTAGGAAGAATTACAGTGTGAGACAGATAATTTTTGGCCCAAATCCAAGGTAGCTGATTTACTTAAGCAAAAAAAGATCCTCAATTAATAGCAGATTTTAGTATAATCACCTTGCAAAGACTCGTTTCCCAAGAAAATATTAAACATTATACCTATGGCTAATAAATTAACTGCTTTTTGGCTAATACATTCTCCATGTAAAATGTTATGGATATAGAATGGCAAGAGTCCTCTAGGGTTGACTATATTGCATGGCTAATGTCACAGAACATTTCTAATAGTAAAAATATTGCACATCTTTAAACTCTTTTTACTGCTTTCCTATTGAAGTTAAAGAGTTTAAAAGAAAAAGATAGGGGTTCCTGCAAATATAAGGTTCAGTATGTTCAACAAATTACAGCGCTCCAGTGCTTTTGGTGAAATCATTAAAAATTTCAGTGCATTACCAATTTGATAGTCACTTTTTCTTGAGAAACGTTAACTCAAGTTACAAAAATGCATGGTTAAAGGGTTTCAAAAGTTACCTTGATAATCAGAGCTAGCTCACCCCTTATTGCTAAAGGTTGGTATGTATATTTTGTACCTGGTTGTTATTTCAACTGCCAGTTTTCAGAGAAGTGTCTATAATTGACAAAAGGAGAAGATAAAAAAGGGAAAGAAAGGGGGTTGGTAAGAAGATAGATTTTTCATTTCTTATCTTGTGATACATTCTGGAGCAGTAAACACTACTATCTCTTAAACCCTTAGAAGGCAGGAAAATACTCCACGAAAAAGCTTTATGAACTGGAGGTCGTCCATCTGTTCTCTGTGGCTTTGTCCTTCTGGAAAGTCTGCATGACCCATCCTTCTTTTATTAAATAAAACAAGTGTGTAAGGAACGATGATTTGATTTGGTGAGCTAGTTGCAGAAATAGCTCTGGCATCTGTTACTTCCACTCTGCTATTCATTACTTCTGTTCTGTTAATGACAGTAGACATTTGATTAACTACTAAGATTTGGACATGAAGGGTTGTGAAGTAAATCACGTAGCTAAATCTCCATTAGATCTTCACATCACCTGTTTTTCTGTTTCTAGATATCTGGCAGACTGGCAGCTGGAGGCCTTCACCTCAGGGGCAAGAGAGACTCTAATTATTCCAAGAATGCTACACATTATAATAGCCTGTCAATAAAACTCCTGAAGGATGGTTTATCATTTTGGGGAAGGATTAAAAACAAATCTCTCCTTCCTCAACCAAGATATATAAAAGAGATCAGAGAATTTTACAACTTCTAAATATGTACAACATTTATAATACATACAAAACCATAGTAGAGAACAGGGACTGCCATGTAAAAATTTGTAGCTAGAGTTGTAATCAAAAGCTCCAAATAATAGGGCAAAAATCCCAATTTCGTAGTAGTAGAAGTCACTATGCTATTGTATTCGACCCTATGATAACAAACATTTACCTTAGAGGTAACATTTACTGTAAGCCAAAATACAAGAAAATATTCATTTGAAATGCAGTTATATGTTCCGTTTCCTGACTGATGTGTTAACATATACAAATCATAAAAGAAGGCAACTTTCGACTTTGGCTGAAACAGAATTAAATGTTGTAGACAAAACTAACTGTAAAGAGCATGAGGCATTTAGTAGTACAAATGATTGTAAGCCCCGCAAGGTGTAAATGAATTTCTATAGACCTAGAGACTATAGGAGGTCTGGAACTTATGCCTCAGCCTTTTTCATTCTCAGTTCAGTGTTATTTATCCCTACAGTGAAGACATGAGAAAGCTTCCCCACTTAATATTTGTTAGCATTCACAAGGAGATACGATTAATTTAGGAAAATCAAAAGTGGAAAGAAAAATGTTGATTATCAAATTTAAGAATCATATATAAAATTATGGAAGAAAATTTAAGTCACTGACCATTATTTAGAACTTTTATTTCTAAGTCTTAGACAAAGGTTCAAATTGGACTTCGTTTAGATGCAGAGTGTTAAAGGGCTAAAAATAACTGGAGACACATTGAAGAAACAGATTGACCTGAGATAGGGAAAAACTCGTCTTTATTTGTTGAGAAATGGTCTATATGTGAGCGAGAAACCCTGACATATCAGTCACTACAGGCCTATAAAGACAAACACTCCAAGAGTTTTTAGGCTAATGCCACACCCTTCTCCATAGCCCAAATCTGAAAATCAACTGCTATTTAAGATTACTTGTTTACAGAAAGATGTCGCTGAGGAAATATTTACTTGAGGTAATCTGGTGATTGTAACTACAGGATGATGCAGAAATTATTAACCTCACACTGGACAGTCCATCTTAATTAAGTGGAAAAGTTATGCAAATATAACATTTGGTATTATGATTTCGAGTATACAAAGTTCAATATGAAACAAATAGGAAACTGCCATGGTTGAAAATAAAAAAGTGTGTGAAATATAGATATAAAAATCCATTTTGATGAAAACCATAACCAACTGTAACTACATATTCCATCCTATAATCTCATAAATCAAAGCTCTTAACTGTCTAGATTCATATGTGACTGTGTTCTTTCCAATATGCATTCTTTCTTCTTCCAGGGGTTGTTCTATAACAGCAGGTATGTTTCTGCCATAAAACTCACAGTGTTCTAGAAACTGCACACATTCTTGAATAACATTGTCACGAAGCACTATCATGTGCTTTGACATGTTTTCTAATAAGGACAGGAAACATCTTTTGGCATAGTACCAGGTATCCGTTCCCAGCTTTTTACTGTAAGGTTCCAAGCTTTTGATAACTCGAGAGATACCAAAGTCATAATTTCCTTTGGCACAATAAAGTGTTCCTATCACCAAATTCACAATGCAGAGATGGTAGATTTTCCTGTCAGGGTCATCATAGGACAGCTGCTCCTCCTCCTTTTCAATCTTCCTCATCAACTCTTCTGCTTCTTCATTTTGACTTGTCATAATATAGGAAACACAGAGGTTTGCTAATACAATAGCGCTGACATTCAGGATGTTATCATAATGCTTCTTGACTATGGGTTCATAGAAACCAATGGCTTCTTTGTATTTGTTCTCCTGCATGAAGAGAACATGAGCCACATTCAACTTCCACACATCATGGTCATTACAGAATTCCACAGATTTGCGGAAAATCTTTTCTACCATTGAATAATTTTCAAGATTCCAGTAGATCTTTGCCTGGGCCATCAACACAGGAATGTATTTCTCAAGAGTGTCATCGTATTCATTCACTGCCTTTATGACAACTTCATCCTCTCTATTGTGTCTTGCTTCCTGGACTTGTTTGGTGAGTCTTCGAAGCTGCTCAGTCAGCATTCCTGCTAGGCCATCAAGCTTAATGAAAGCTTCTTCAGGAGCTGTCTGGCAAGTGATCATGGCATCCAAGAAGTCATAGAGATAGGGTGTGAGGAACTTATAAGTCAAATGGGCATTTTCTGCCAGGACATCTGCTGCCAGGTCAAAATACTCATACTTACAGTAGAGCAGCAAGAGGTTGCCAAAAGTCTCTGGGGGGAAGGGGTTCTGTTGGAGCAAAAACTGTAGCTTCTCAAACCCTTCTGTAGGCTTGGCATCCATGTTCATGAGTGCCTGGTTGTGCAGGGTCACGGGGTCCAACTCTTCCTCTGCTCTAGGAGGCATGTCAGTGAGAGCTTCCTGGGCTGCCTCATAGTTTCTCAGCTGGTATTCTATGGCTGCCTTGAGGTTGAAGGCTTCCACCAGAGCAGTCTGGTGGAGGACTAAAGTGTTGCCAACACTTCGAATATCAATGCCCTCAGTGGTCATGCCCACACCAAGTTCTGGGTGCTGACGGATGCCACGGGCAATTATATTGGCAATATGCTTCAGAGCAGGGGCATAGTGTCTGCTACTATAATAGGCCAGTGCCAGATTGTAGGAAAGGTCAGGCTGGTAGCCCGAAGCCTGCAGGGCCGCAAAGAACTTAGAGCAGGCAGCTTCATAATGTCCTTCCCTGTACAGCAAACAACCCAAGTTGACCTGACCGTCTGGCTCATTCTCACTTCCACTCTCTTCTCCCCCTTCCCCACTGAGCAGCTGCTCCACCAGGCTCCTGGCCCCTGGCAGGTCACCCTCACTGTACTTGATAGCGGCTTGCAGGCGCAGGACGCGGCTATGATAGGCGGGGTTGTCCAGGAGAAGGAAGGCGACCCGGGTGGCCTCTGGATAAAGGCAGGCCTTGTACAGGGCTTGGGCCTGGTACAGGCGGTACTGCTCGAGTTCCGGGTGCAGCTGGCTCAGCTGCTCATAGCACTCTGCGGCCAGCGCGAACTCCTGCAGGCGGTAGTAGCAGTAGGCCAGCAACGACAGGCCTGCGCGGCTCCTGGGGCTCCGCTGCAGCTCTGCGCCCAGCAGCTGCACCGCCTCGGCGTAGCGGGAGTCGCGGATGAGCCGGTAGACGACGGCGGTGAACTCCCCGTCGGGGATCTGGGCGCTGCTCAGCCCCGCCATAACGGCCGGGATTGCGGCGTTTGCTGGTTTCTAGGCAACCAGCCCGCCGGAAGCGGAAGTCTGTGAAACCCATTTTCTTTATGTGCTCAGGGAGTTAACTTGTGGTACAGTGAACGGGCTTGAAAAGGTGAAGCTGTGTTTTTCTTACTCTTTGGCTTGTGTAAAAGTTCCTCGAATATGTAGCAAAGTCCCGTCAGTGTTTCTTTGAAATATGAAATCATATCGGTTGAGAAAATGGGAACGCTCACTCAGTACAGTTTAAAAATGGCATAAATTAGAAAATATGCTATAGTCTTCAAATCAAAATTCTCTTACAGATCTAATTTGGACATCTAAAGAGGTCACAGAGGAATTATAGGAGGCATTTTTCTGGGTACCCAAATAGCTAAGTGATTTCTCCTAGAAGGTAAAAAGCAACATTGTTTATACCTTTCAGGAAAAAACCAACCAAAAGTATATAGTTAAATCAGGAGAAATTACTTTGTCGGTTAAAAACTCTGAAACCCGGTAATTTCCTGGCTCAGTCCAATACTTTCCGTCTTTTCTGTGCCAGATATAGTGGAATTAAAATTATGAATGTAATGTACAAAGCCGCTCTCCCTACCCTTTCTGGTACAGCCATTTTTCCCACCTCACAACCACTTGTCAATCTGTAAACACCCTAGCTAGCTATTGGTTCATCAGTCAGCTTGCAAGTGTCCTTTTCTGATATTGGTCCCCTGTTAGCCCTGTGGAATTCAATTGCTTTACTGTAGCTACCCAGCCATCTTTTCTCATTCTTCTGTCTCTCCTCCTCACTTTCTCTGTCCTCCTGGCTTTCACACTCTCTCTAGCGAGTGCCCTTTCTCATTCTATTTCTTTTCCTCTCATTTTCTCTCTTACCCTGCAGGGAGACACTCTATTTGCTTAATAAACTCCCTTACATGATTCCTTGTCGGATGTGGTTTCTGTGGGATTCCTTACAATGAAGAGCAAAGAACATAGCATTGAGCAAAATAGTAAAGCTTTTGTAATTTTTAGCTAATGAAAAGCCTGAGAAGAATGAGTACAATTTACATCGAGAACCTGAATGCACAAATGTAAGGGTTGTGGGTATAAAATCCACCAAACAGACAAAATAAGAGTAGATAAGTTTTCAGAATCAATTGACTCATTTTACCTGTGGTACCAGTAGGAGAGGAATTTGATGGGGGTCATAGGAGTAGTATAAAATATTTTTCCTTTTCCAAGAAGCTACCAGGAAAGAAACTCTATTATTTTAAATGTATACTTTAGTTTTTTGGTACTAGGGATTTAACCGAGGGGCACTTTACCACTGAGTTATATCCCCATCCCTTTTAATTTTTTAAGATGGGGGTCTTGATAAGTTGTTTAGGGTCTACATAGCTGAGGCTGGCCTCAAATTTGTGATTCTCTGGTCTCAGCCTCTGGAGTTGCTGGGGTAACAGTTGTACACCAACATGCCTGGGGCTAACATTTCTTAATATGCATCACAAGCATAGGAGTTGAAAACTAATACTACCTCTGTTATGAATTGCTACTAAAAATAAGTTGTGAACAGTAAGATTACATCATGTTCATTTTTAAAGTTATGAAAAATGAAATAAATCAATTTTTGTGTGAATTGTTTATTATCTACATACCATAGCAGCGTAATTTTGTTACAGCACAAGGGTTTCCACTGAATTTTGTACATTCTAAGAAAAAACATTACTAACATGAAAAATTTTTGTGAGACAAAGCATTACATCTGTATTAGAAACCTGCTGCAATATCTTAGGTTATGCAAAACCTGTGCTGTATGCCTTAATATAGTCATGGAAGGTGCAGTACAACACAAATCCTGAAATGACTTAAGTCCCAGATGAACTATATATTTACTGAATTCTCAACTTAATAGTGTTTAGTTCCTGGATGAAGATGTGTGGTCATACAGAATTCTGTGAAAATATGAGTATCCACCCAAAATGAGTGAAAGACACAGAACACAGGCATTACAAACATTGTTAGATGTATATGCCCCAACCTTCAGCTTTTTTTTTCATAAATCCTTCTACGTTTCAAAAGTTTTTATTAAATTACATTTTGTGAAGTTTTTCAAAAGCTGTATCTCTTTTTTGAAAGTGTACAAAGTTCAACATGTAGCAAATGTAAAGAGGCCAAAACCCAGGGATAAAACAAAATGTGAGATAAAGATAGAAGCCTTTATGATAAAATACATTATCTATATATTCCATCCTATAATCTCATAAATCAAAGCTCTTAACTGTCTAGATTCATATGTGACTGTGTTCTTTCCAATATGCATTCTTTCTTCTTCCAGGGGTTGTTCTATAACAGCAGGTATGTTTCTGCCATAAAACTCACAGTGTTCTAGAAACTGCACACATTCTTGAATAACATTGTCACGAAGCACTATCATGTGCTTTGACATGTTTTCTAATAAGGACAGGAAACATCTTTTGGCATAGTACCAGGTATCCGTTCCCAGCTTTTTACTGTAAGGTTCCAAGCTTTTGATAACTCGAGAGATACCAAAGTCATAATTTCCTTTGGCACAATAAAGTGTTCCTATCACCAAATTCACAATGCAGAGATGGTAGATTTTCCTGTCAGGGTCATCATAGGACAGCTGCTCCTCCTCCTTTTCAATCTTCCTCATCAACTCTTCTGCTTCTTCATTTTGACTTGTCATAATATAGGAAACACAGAGGTTTGCTAATACAATAGCGCTGACATTCAGGATGTTACCATAATGCTTCTTGACTATGGGTTCATAGAAACCAATGGCTTCTTTGTATTTGTTCTCCTGCATGAAGAGAACATGAGCCACATTCAACTTCCACACATCATGGTCATTACAGAATTCCACAGATTTGCGGAAAATCTTTTCTACCATTGAATAATTTTCAAGATTCCAGTAGATCTTTGCCTGGGCCATCAACACAGGAATATATTTCTCAAGGGTTTCATCATATTCATTCACTGCCTTTTTGACAGTTTCTTCATCTCTTCTGTGTCTTGCTTCCTGGACTTGTTTGGTGAGTCTTCGAAGCTGCTCAGTCAGCATTCCTGCTAGGCCATCAAGCTTAATGAAAGCTTCTTCAGGAGCTGTCTGGCAAGTGATCATGGCATCCAAGAAGTCATAGAGATAGGGTGTGAGGAACTTATAAGTCAAATGGGCATTTTCTGCCAGGACATCTGCTGCCAGGTCAAAATACTCATACTTACAGTAGAGCAGCAAGAGGTTGCCAAAAGTCTCTGGGGGGAAGGGGTTCTGTTGGAGCAAAAACTGTAGCTTCTCAAACCCTTCTGTAGGCTTGGCATCCATGTTCATGAGTGCCTGGTTGTGCAGGGTCACGGGGTCCAACTCTTCCTCTGCTCTAGGAGGCATGTCAGTAAGGGTTTCTTGGGCTACCTCATAGTTTCTCAGCTGGTATTCTATGGCTGCCTTGAGGTTGAAGGCTTCCACCAGAGCAGTCTGGTGGAGGACTAAAGTGTTGCCAACACTTCGAACATCAATGCCTTCAGTGGTCATGCCCACACCAAGTTCTGGGTGCTGACGGATCCCATGCTCAATAATGTCAGCAATATGCTTCAGAGCAGGGGCATAGCGTCTGCTACTATAATAGGCCAGTGCCAGATTGTAGGAAAGGTCAGGCTGGTAGCCCGAAGCCTGCAGGGCCGCAAAGAACTTAGAGCAAGCAGCTTCATAATGTCCTTCCTTGTACAGCAAACAACCCAAGTTGACCTGACCGTCTGGCTCATTCTCACTTCCACTCTCTTCTCCCCCTTCCCCACTGAGCAGCTGCTCCACCAGGCTCCTGGCCCCTGGCAGGTCACCCTCACTGTACTTGATAGCGGCTTGCAGGCGCAGGACGCGGCTATGATAGGCGGGGTTGTCCAGGAGAAGGAAGGCGACCCGGGTGGCCTCTGGATAAAGGCAGGCCTTGTACAGAGCTTGGGCCTGGTACAGGCGGTACTGCTCGAGTTCCGGGTGCAGCTGGCTCAGCTGCTCATAGCACTCTGCGGCCAGCGCGAACTCCTGCAGGCGGTAGTAGCAGTAGGCCAGCAGCGACAGGCCTGCGCGGCTCCTGGGGCTCCGCTGCAGCTCTGCGCCCAGCAGCTGCACCGCCTCGGCGTAGCGGGAGTCGCGGATGAGCCGGTAGACGACGGCGGTGAACTCCCCGTCGGGGATCTGGGCGCTGCTCAGCCCCGCCATAACGGCCGGGATTGCGGCGTTTGCTGGTTTCTAGGCAACCAGCCCGCCGGAAGCGGAAGTGTTTCCGGAAGTCTATAGTGTACACTGTAGCAATAAAAATGAAGCACTGATCTGAGTCTCTCAATTTCTGGCTTCGTCTAGAATGACTCAGGACTCAGATGTAGCCAGAGACCGGCAAACGAGAGTAAATTCTTCAGGCCTTAGGAGCGGAAACTCCAGGCCCCTGCATGCACCGTTTCAGTTGCGCGGCCTCTTTGGGCGTTGCTGCGGTGCATGCTGGGAGCCGTAGTCTCTCTCAGGTTCAATCTTTGGGGGATATGATGTCACCTAAGTTCCCGCCTGTGTTTCTGGTGGTTGGTTTTTTAACTGGAAAAAGAGCCTAAAAAATTTGTTGTATATTAGGGTATTGTAATATTACACATCCCCTACGTGTTAAACCGAGAATTTTAAAAAATATATATTTTTAGATGTTAATCGTCCTTTATTTTATTCATTTATTTATTTGTGATGCTGAGAGTCGAACCCAGTGTCTCAGTAGTGCTAGGCAAGTGCTCCTCCACTGAGCCAAAACCCCACCCCCAAACCGAGGATTATTGTCTGTTTTGTGTCAGCTGGGTATCTGGAGAAGAGGAGGAATGTGTAGAGTCCTGTGTCCCTTGAGCGTTTGACACGCGTACATTGTGTTCCATACCAGTGGTGTAGTTTCATTTTGTTTAAGTGATAGTAACGGATGGAAAAGTTGGAATTCTTCTGTAATTAGAGTTGATTGTTTTTATGCCTTCCTGAATGTCCAATTCTTCAAAAGAGAGTACTGCTGCCTCCGGGAGTCTGGTCATTTCCAGTGGTTGACTGACTAGAGGAAGAAGTACTGTGAATGTTAGTTGGTACTTCCTAGATACAAATTTATATCCAAGCATCTTCCACCTGCTTTTTTTCCTCCTACAAAGAACAAGTATTACTGAGCATATGTACGTATATAAACCTGGCTGTATCCTTTGCCCTGGTCCTACAACTTTCCCTGTCAATAGGACACTCATGTCTTCTATGCTTTTCATTGTTTTCTGTAGTACTAAACATGAATATGGTCCAAATAAATGTATGTCTTTGCTATATAATTAAAGACTGCAGTGTATGTCCATTAATAAGGAGGGGGTATGTGTCTTCTCCTTTATAGCTAGCTATCTGACACTTGTCCCTTGGAAACTTAGACTCAGTATTTTAAAATCCTTGTGTGGACAATGACCTTGGGTAAGTTGCTGTTAAAGTAAAATGACAAAGAAACAAGAAATATCCTTTCATGTCTTTAGTATTTCTGATTTGCAGAGATGTATTTACATCATGAAAACATTCATCTTTGAATGACTTCTAAAAAATTGTCTGAAAAATAAAAGAATGATTTACTGTCCTTCAAATTTCTTGATCCCTACAGGAATCAGTTGGAGTTCTCCTTCCTCTTTCCAACAGTACCTATCTGTGAGCATAGCAGCTGAATTGGGCAGAAGGGAGGTCATTCTGTATCTCCCTCCTTATTTCATCTGATGCTGCTCCGGAGGCCTGGCTTGAAAAAACCAGGACAGTCAGTTTAGACAGATGGAGGGCAGGGTCATTTTCAAAATGAAATGAGTGCACCAATCACACTGTGAAATTGGCATGACCATCATTGCTGCTGTGATAGAATGATTTTTATTTAGTCACTGATAGGCAGTTGGGGAATAGATTAGGTTTTTGCGGGGAGTGG
Source organism: Sciurus vulgaris (assembly GCF_902686455.1). NCBI lineage: Eukaryota > Metazoa > Chordata > Mammalia > Rodentia > Sciuridae > Sciurus > Sciurus vulgaris. Next base: position 131,097,839 of record NC_136463.1, read on the forward strand.
TAGGTGAAAGAAGATCCTTTAATTAACAATAGAGGTAATTCTAGAAACCAATAAATTGGGTGAAATATTTTGAAATATAAAGGATCATTTTGTTTGCAATAGAAACTTGAAAAGACGAAGCATATATTATAAAGCAAGTGTATCATCCCATTTCAAGCAATAGGAAAGTGATTCGTGATTTTAATAAAGCGAATTTCAGACTTGTAGAAAGGGATTAGGGATTGAGAAAATTGTGTGAGTCTCAGGGTAGATTTTGCTGCATAAAGGGAGGCATGTTTACCATGTAGAAGGGTTCAATTTAAATATAACATATAGGAGCTTAAAACATAATGTTTAATTCTGAGCATATTTATGTTCTGTCTGCCAAAACAGGAGTTGATCAAATCCCATAGTCCATTTGTTTGTATAACATATCTGGGATTTTCTTTAAAAACTAGTTGGGAGGTATATTTCCTTATTTATTCTGCAAATGTAACTGCTTCCTGTTGTTAAACATTAGTAATTCATGAGTATTTCATCCACAGCTGTGGGTAAACATCTTCCTTGATAAAGGAAGTTTTTCTGCAAAATCATTTTCCATTTGTTATTTCTTTTCCCCTTTGATTCCCAACCATTTTTTTCAGGATGGCTAGTTCGGGAGCTCAGTTACCTTGCATTCATATTCCCCCAAATCCATCTCTCACTGTGAATAGGGAAGAAAAGAATAAATTAGTGCCAAATTGATAATGTAGTTGACTAACTTCTGAAGGCACATCTGTTCGATATTTTAAGACATTTGAAAACACTGTATGCTGAATCAACACTTGGTAATATTTATGCATAGATGTTGAGACATTTCATCCCATTAGGAGCTTTTCTTTCATGCTAGTTCCACCTTATTGATATTTTAATTATTTTTCCTTCTCGATTATACTTTATTTTTGATCAAGTGGCTTGTATTTTGGGGTTTATGGTGTTATTTTCTAAATTAACCTATGAGGGAGAACACAATAGCATTGTGATTTATAAAAGGGATTAACAGAGAAGGCAAAACAGTGGTTACTGGCATTTTAAAACAACCAGTCATCCAAACAAAGAGCTACACTAAGCTCCTGTGTTTATACAGTACTTTCAGTACCAGGCCTGCTTTGCCTAACTTCCCTCATTAACCCTCACAACTCTTTTGTGAATTAGGGGATACTTATTTTTGGCCCCACTTTAAAACTTGCAGACTGCAAAGCACAAAAAAGCTAGAGGTTTACTAGTGATTGCCTACACCAGCCAGTAGTGGGCCACACTGCACCTCTTCCCTCTCCCTCCCTGGGCACCTCCTCTCCAGTCCTTTGAATTGGCTTTGGATCATTTGCTGCAGTTTGTTCTAATAGAACAGGCACAATGGTGTAAGAATTTTAAAGTTTAAGCACCGAAGCCGTGGTGTAATTGTATAGCGTCAGTGTGGCTGGCGGCCCTGCATTGACGCCATCCCCCTGTGTAATTGCCCATGCAAATTTGAGCAATGTGTAACGGACATAGAAACCCACATTTGGCTGCAGATTCTCCTACCTCCAGAAAAACTTTAATTATTTTGAGAACCTTTTGTTATTTTAAAAATGCCGTCCCAGTATCCCTCTCACGCAGGCGAACATCACAGATCAAGACAAGGTTAATGGGCTAAGTTTACAGTCAAAATTTAAATGCATGCTTCCTCCTTTCAGCCCTTCTCAAAAAGAAATAAAGATTATTCCAGAGCTTTAGTCAAACATTAAGCATTTTATTAAAAACAAATATACTTAGGTCTTTTAAAGCAGACTTTCAAAATCATGGATTAGTCGCTTGTGAAATGGACAAGCATTCTATAATGTAGTATTCTTACAATGAAACACCAGCCTGGGAAATCTACACAAAGGAATGTCTATAAACCACTCAGTTGAAGACATACTTTCCTTCTTTTGTGTAAAAGAGTAACAATTAGGAAGCAGTCAAAAGGGGATCTTTTTTAGATTATTTCACATCAAAATAAAATGGCAAAAGCATTATCCCCCCAAGGAAATGAGACTCAACAAAACCTAGCCTCCTATTTCCACGCTATGCTGCTTTTTTTTTTTTTTTTAAATCCAACTAAATATAACTTAACCTAAATATAAACTAAAGCAAAAGAAAAATTAAGATTCTAACATACTCATAGAGAAAATGAACACAGAGATAAACGATGGTCTCAAAGAACACATTTTTCACAGCAAATACTTACTTAATAAAACAAACATACTTCTGTACCAATGTATACATTCAATGACATTGGTGTAGTTATGCTACGCAGTTAAGTAATTTACTTTTAGCACTGCTGAGAAATGTAGCAAACATGCAAGTACATTCAAAATTAAATTTAAAAAGATGTACAACCCAAAATTACTGAGGGGAAGATAGTGGCACAGATAATACAAGCACAATTTTGGGCATTGCTAAATCTAAATGCTCATGATGAAATTCTCTAGTTCTACCTCGTTTTATTTCTGTCATTTATGTGTCTTATTCTACTATTGTTCACTTAGCAAGTTTATGAAATTTTGGCCTTCTTGTAGCTAGACTGAACCTTTAAAATTCTGGTATATTTGAATTTAGGGCGTTCTTTGCAACAAATGTCAGAAGAAAAATTTCATTATGTTATTCTAAAGCAGATAATGTAACTTCACTGTGGTAGAATTGCCCAGAGTTTTTAGAGCCCCAAATTAGGTTTTGTTTTGTTGCCTTAATGTATCCTTTTTGTCTTTTTCCCCAGTCAAAGCGTTTTTCTTTCTATTTAAATCTTCCTTAAATAGATTACTGTCCCATGTGATGGAAATTGTTTCATACCATTACCAGGGATGATACTATTTTTTTTTTTTTTTTGGTTTTGTTTGACTTTCTGCAGTTCATAAGAGTCAGCAGGAGAAATGGATTTTCAAATAATCATACCTTAAAGTAAATTAAGCAACTGTGCTTAATGACCTAATGCAAGTGGATAAAATACGATAAAATTTTGATACACAGAAAACAACTGAATTCTAGTAGCATTAATGTAATATAATATTATACTGATATAAAGAAATTTAAAGATTATTTTTAACCCAACATGTTTTCAAATATAAAATGCCTGGAAATGTATAGGAATCTCATATTTTAAAAACAGAAAACATACATTCAATTTTAACTTTTCTTGACTCCCTTTATAAATTTATTTCTAAATGAATGACACTTTGTAAGACACCTATGATATGAGAAAATCTACAATTGTTCTTTATGACATAAAAGAATATGTGTTTTTTTAAAAATGTATTGATGACCATATATTTCATGATCAATAGAGGCAGGCTGAGACCATCTGTAATAAAATTATTTTATATTTCTACTCCACATATGTAACTTTATTTTGTGAGAAGATGATCTCTTTGGGTTTTTTGGGTTCTTTTGCCTGTTTTATTTGAGAAGAATAAACAAGAAAATTATCTGGAACAATTTTAAAAAGCAAAACACAGCTTGGTCCTTTGGTGTGGAAAATGAATAAAAGTCAGTGGTTTTATTTAACAAATGGAAAACCTGAGACTGATAAGTCCCAAGATGACAGGTCTAGTCAGTGGCAAGCTAGCATAGAGTTCTGGTCTCCTGTGCACTAGATGGCACCCTTCATAGAATGCCAAGTTGCCCTTCCTGTCAGGATAGGCTGCTTTGTAGGTTGTACATGTATTATCTACATACTGACTAATATGAATAAATAACATCTGAAAAAATATATTTCAGAAAAAGTAGGATGAAGTCATTTTCAGCCATCAGTGCTAAAAGACTTGACGAAGCAAACATAATCTGGTCAGTTTGAGGTTTTACAAGAAGGCTTGCATTTCAAATGCCTTTCTCCAATAGGAAGTAAACATTAACAATAAGGACTAGGACAATTTTCCTTCTTCTGTTTTGGAAAAAGCAGAATATATCGGTAACCATAAACATCTCTCATTCTTGGGAAATTAGAAAGTATTTTACAGAAGGATTAAAAATACCTAAAATTACCAGAAGTTCAACCTTTAACTTCCAGGGTTGTAGATACCAGGAGGGTTGCCACTGTCCTTTACACTCTTTCCTGGCTGTGGAGGATCAGCGTTGTGGCATTAGTCAGCAGTTTCTGAATCTTGACCCACAATAGGAAAGATACCCCGAGACAGGAGAAATAGATGGAGGCAATTACAAACAGCTACTTGATTGATGGTTGACATTGTCAGGGCTCCACTGTATGGCAGATTGCAATGGTGTTGAACTCCCCTTGCTACCAGTGGATGTTGCTATTGGCAACCGTGCAGTGAAGCCAATAAAAAGGCAAGAAAATGAGAGGAAAACTCAACCTTAGTGGAAACCGTAGGGTTTGTGCTGTAAATTATGTTCCCCTTAGCAATATGCAGCATCAATGTTCAGGGTAGCTACAGTGCTTGTAGCTGCCTGCAATCTCTGACAGACCCTGGGTTTGTGCTTTAAAATTTTGCTCTAGATGGACTGGCATCCCTTTGTCTGGGACACTATTTATTTATTTATTGTTGGGGAGGATAACAGATGTGGACTCATCTCTGCCTCACATGGACTGATTTTCAATTCCCATTTGTGATATTAACATGATGTGGCACAATACCCAGAAACACCTGCAGTGCTTGTGAGCTGCAGACACATGATGATCTCACAGACCAGGGTCTATGCGTAACTCCACCCATCCTTTGTTCATCACCTGAAGGAGGAGAGACAGCCCTGCAGAAGCTATTTTCCTTTATAGCAGAGTGATTCAGAAAACTGGCTTAATAAAATCCATAAATCTGAACAACCTCCTCTTACCTGCTCTGCGGAGGCAATTTTTCCTGCACTCATTTTCTCTCCTAGTTTCTCCAGTCTTCCCTGCAGAGACAGCTGTAAAGCGTAGCTAGGAACATTATTTTTTAGTGCTCCCACTCCTTCCTTCTCTCCTTTGTCAAACCCCTCCCTGCTCAATTGTCTCTCTTTCCTAAGCAATTGATGACGGGATTCTACAACCTCATTTTTTTGGTTGGAGGTGCCATTTTTCTTTGTTTGGATTGACTTTCACCTTTCCTTTGGCAGTTCCCCTAACTACCTGCTTCATTCCTAGCTTTCCTTTATGGGTCTTCTTATTTTTCTTCTTCTTCCTTCCCCCCTCCTCTTCACCTGGTTTATAATTTTCTTTTGCTTTGTTTCTTGCCATAACAAAAAATCTCACTTCTTATCTATGATTATCTGGTCCCCCTCACTTCTGTTTTTGTCCCTTAATTTTACTCATTCCTTCAAACATTTCCCCAAAGACTCCTCTGTGCCAGCAAGACAATGTCCCTTCGTGGAACGTGGCACCAATTTCTTTAAGATTTGAGTATTAATATTAATAACTGATATTGATCAGTAAAAGTAAGGACAAAAATGTTTGGTGAATTTTAGATTTTTTTCAGAGCTGGAATGAATCTCAGGTTTCACCTAGTCCAGGGATTTTTCCAAGTCCCTAGAGTCTCTTTGTGGACCACTGTGTATGTGATCGAAGAGTGAAGATTTGTAGGTCTCTGAATCCCCAAACTCTTGCTTCAAACAGAGAACTTCATCTTTTTGATCTCTAATATCTTGGGAATTCCTTGAAGATTCATTTGAACAAAGTTCTAAGGTTAAGATATGTCTGAAAATCATTTCCTAGTGTGATCTCATTTGACAAATTAGGAAGCAAGGTCAGAAAAGTATAGCCACTAGTCCAAAGTTTAGCACTTGTCCAGTCAACAGTGCCAAAGTTATGGTTAGAAGTTGTTCTAGCATCATGTTCTTTGAATAAGACATACCTTGTCCTCGATCTCAGGTACAATGAGCAGCACAGCAGCATTTTAGTCATTGCATCTATTGAATACAGTTTATTCTTATCCATTTTAAATCTGGTTTCCTACAAATTATGTGTTTTCTTAAACTTTCAAGCATTATTTCTTGTACAATAACATTAAATTTTATACCAAAACTCATCACTGGGAGAACTCAAGCCAGTCAGTGCTCAGTCTTTTGACTCTACTGTGTCCTGTAAAATATCTCTCACTGTTGGAAGTAGTTTCTAGATGTTCATATGTCACGTGTGGTCAACTTGGCTATGAATTTCCTCTCGTCTTTGCTTTAATTAAAGTCTGTTAATCCACTCTTCCTGTGACAAAGAAGGCTTGTCTACAATGAAGTCTGAATTTTAAAACTCTAAAAAGGGACCATGATCTCAATGTAGAGTTACAGATCTTGTATAAACACCAGTCAAGAAACACATCTGCTATATTCTTACTATGGACCCTTTGTGGGGAAAACTGGGTGGTATTTATAAGGACAGTGCAGTTTATCTGTTAGGTGGATGTTCTAAAAGCTCTAGTCCATCATTAAGAATCTGTGTGTTTAAAAATAAAATACCTCTGTAGAATACAACTCTGGATTCTTGGGACGATCTGACACAATAGGGCACTCCGCGAGAGGGTGCAAAGGCAGCGGCATTTGACTTGTAACCAAGAGAAGAATATATACAAAACGAAGCAGCACTATGACACTTTCACTGTTTTGTGCAGACTGTCCTCAGGTCCCTGGATCCAAACCAGCCTTCTGCCCACAGCCTTTGTCTCAGCCTATGTTGTTCATCAGGGAAAGTTGAGGATCCAGGCTTTCTGCCCCACCTCCTCCTTTGTCCCTTTGTCACTCTGTCTGCTACTGACCACACTTCAGGGTGAAAGCCTGGGCATGCTTCCCAACACACCCCGAGTCTTTAGGTCTATCTGAGCTAAAGGAACAAAAGGATGATGTGTCTGGACTGAAGCTGATTCATCAGGCTACAGCCATTTTGCAGCAGCTCTGGGAGGACACAGGTTTAGTTTCTGTCCTCCCCAGCCACCACGAGGCTAGCAGGGGTAGGTGAGGCAGCTGAGACCAGCAGTCTTTTTTGATGCATCTCTTCCCACTTACTTCGGTTCGCAGCCACTGAATCTAGCATCGGCTTCAATTTCACATTGACCTTCACCAAAGCCTAAAATGAAACAGAAAACAGGTGGGGAGAGAGGAACAGAAGTCACTGATGGATAGGATTTTCTATCTTCCATTTATAAGGAGAATGGAAACTGGCTGTAAGAATAAAAGGAATTACTTTGGTAAACCTGAGTTAGTTACAAGAAGTAATGTGTTTATTACCATTATGTTGTATTAATCAAGCCTATGCAGAGAATGAAAAAATAAGACAGGACAGCTATGCACAGCTGCAGGGGGAGCCAGCCTCATAGACGCCCATCCTATTTTACAACCACATCAAGCAAGACAGGAAGCAAAATATCCAGCTGCTAATATGTGGATCTTTGCCAGAGAGGGCTCCACATCTCAATAGACTGTGAACTTGAATTTTCACAAAAAGAAACCTACAATTGTATTGTAAAAAAGTCCACATAAAATCCTGAGGCTAGAGGAGGGGCTTACTTTTAAAGCTAAAAGATCTGGGAGCTATGCTAAATACAGAGATCAGCATGGGACCTTCCATGGAAACAGAAACGACAGAAACCGAGAAGAGCGTGGGGGAAGAGAGACAGAGAGCTGTTAGAGGAGGGGAGGGGAAAAGTGGGGTGTGTATGACCGGAATTAGAGGTCCACGGGCTGATGAAGCTGAGGCGGCAGAGCTCTCACTTGGCTCCACACCCTTCTAAATACTGCAGTATTTAACTTCGTGTTTTATCTATCTATCTATCTATCTATCTATCTATCTATCTATCTATCTATCCATCCATCTATCTATCTATCCATCCATCCATCCATCTATCTATCATCTATCTATTTACTTATTTATTTATTTATTTATTTATTTATTTATTTATTTATTTATTTATAACAGAAGAGAGGAACTCTGGAATGATTTAAGCTTCTTAACTCAAAACCTTGAGGGCGGGGCAGTAAGACTGCTCCTTCGGATTTAATGCGCATGCGTCATTCTGCAGGGTCAGGATCCTGCCGGGTGGGCCTGAGGATGCCTCTGAAGTGGGACTAGAACAAATTCAGGAAACAATCGGCAAATATCTTTCAGGTCAGAGGGCAACAGAGTTCACTCTGCCCAGCAGAAAAATTCCATTGTTCTCTGCCTGATTTTTTTTTTTTTTTTTAAGTAAAAGAAATTTAAAAGTCTCTGGAGTTCCTTTTCTTTCTTTTAAATGTATGACTATCTATATTTCAGACTTTTTACTTTTCCCTATGAAAGGTTTCAAACATATTCAAACAGCAAAATACGATTAGCAGAAGTATCTACATGTGAATAAGTATGAATAATAAATGTAAGTAAAACCGCCCATGTAAAACATACGACGAAGGGTTTGGGAGACTTTATACTTTCTGGACAGTCTAATAAAAATGAAAATAAGATTTGGATGATATTTAATCTTTTAAAAATGTGGTCTTGATCTTTTTAAAACATGAGTGTTTCATTGTTTTTAAAATAGTACTTTTCTTCCCTTTGTAGTTATTTTATGTATTTGTCAAGTAATGTGTTATTATGAGAAAATGCCAAAACATAGGTTGAAAAGAAATAGGCAAGAGTAATAATTTGCAATCCTATAACTAGAGAGATAATTACTACTAACACTTGGGTTTTGTCTTGAATGGAATCCCTTTTGTATTTTCTAACTGGACAAATTTTGTAAACATCAAAAATACATTCACAAGGTGGTATTTTTACAATAGCAGTTTACGAATGGGCAAAATATAAGAGAATCTATGGATTTTTAAGCATTTGTAGTTCTTGGGCCTATTTTTCCATCTCCAGGGTTTCAAAGAAGTACATAAACTTGGTGTGGATATGGTGGATCTTCCAGTTATGAACATCTGTGTGTGGGATACATTGCCAATGCTTTATGCACTTCATTTTATATATTCCTGTGCACTTTACAAATGATAAAACATGTTCCCCACATGCTAGGATCCTTATACTCTAGAAGAAAATTAAGAATCTGTATAAGAAGTTAAGGATTCCTTTTGTAATCTTCCCATTTATTTTGGAAACTATAGAGGATATCATTGTTTTTCTCAACTAAAAATCATGGATAGTGTACTAGCCTGCCATATCATTGAGTATATAGCAAAATCTATTGAAGAGGAAGTGTAGAAAGATAACTCTTGAAAAAGTCAAGAAGAGAAGGAATCAGGTAGACATCTTGAAATTTATGTAGACTCATCCTTTGTCAGTTACTAATTTTGTTATTTACAAATTTTCAGATTCTGTGATGGTGAGGAAGATACTGAAGGCATAAACTTCTGAGCACACTGTGAATGTGATTCCCACTGTCATCAAATTGGGGCAAGGACCCACACCAGGAACTCCTTTTCTTTCTTTCTACTTCCATATCCCCTTCCTTCCTTCCTGACACTGTTCTTTGAATGGAATCTTTATGTCATTTGGGTCTCCCTGTCCCTTGAGATTTAGGTAAAAGTTGACCTCAGATCTATTTCATGCTCTGGGGACCTTTTAGAATCCTCCTCATGATTTCCATGGGCTCTTTTTCTTCCTTCTTGACTCCATTTGGCATTGTTGATTCCACTTTGCATCATTCCCTATGTGAAGTTCCATTTCATTTTCTTTTCACAGGAAATCAAATCGTCCTCAGCATTTTGGATGCTTACTAACTCTGCTCCATAGTAGAGAGTCTCAGAGGGGAAATGACTTACCAACGGACTCTCACTCGTGCTCTTCCATGGGAAGAATAGTCTAGTTTTCTTCCCAGTCCTATTCACTGCTTCCATATAGACTACTCTGCCAACCAGTCAGTTTTGTCCAGGTTCTCTGGAATCCTGATGAATTAAAGTTTCTCTTTCAAAATAATAGTTATAAGTTTTTTTCCCTTTAAAGCAATTAATAAAAGAAGGCACATGGGACCACAGGAGTGTTAGCCTTTGGAAAGGTGATGCTCTCATACTCTCTTTTGGACCAATCAGCTTCTTTTGTCCTGTGACCAGATATTATACCCATTATTCCCATGTGGACACCTTGAAGGTGAATCCCATTCATCCCACAGGAAGAATAATGTGAGCACAGAATCACACTACTGTGATTTTGACACACCTCCTGAAAAGCTTTCTCTGGGCCTGTTCTATGGTTAGGGAGTGGCCAATAGCAACACCTTCCAGTAGAAAACAGTTTTTCATGTTGAGGGCGGTGAATATAGTCTCCTCTGCACAACTGCACACCACCTGCTTGTGAACTTGATTCATCCCCTCAAATAACCCTCTACTTCAGGGAGTTACAGGGATACAAGTAAAATTTAGCTGGACATAAGAGAGTGGAGTGCCAGAAATAATCAGATACTCTAATGCATCTTGGTTGAGGTAGTACCTCTCTGCACATCAATGCCCTGTAACAGTGAATTCTCTCTCTCTCTCTCTTTCTGTGTCTATCACATTAAGTAAAAATATCTAATTTTAAATCAGATATACCACTCATTCATATGATGATAAAACAAGGCAACATAATAACTCAGGCAGTGATTAAAATTCCTTTCATTTCCATGAGAAAAATGCAGATGACTGCTTCCTATTCAACACACAGTGTTTTTATTTAGATGAGAACGTGAGGTAGCAATGATCTCCATGGTTTTATTTAGTGTGGTTTGGCACCAGCTCCTCTTTACTCTGATCAAGCCTTTTAATTAAACTGACTACTATAATTCCTATGGAAATTAGTGTTTATGTTATTTTCCTGCTACAAAAGCATTTCTCTAGAACTTATTTTTTTTTAATCCCAGGAGCACAAATTGGAATTTTTTTCTGCTTGAAATGTAATTAAAAACTCATTTGATTACAATATTTCTGGCTCTGTTTTACTTATTAAATTCCTGTAATCAGTTTTCTTTTATGAAGCTGCTGGGAAATGATCTCAAAAGTAACACATTTTTCTCTTCCTTGGCAGGTTCCCGAGCATTTACTAAATTACATTCATAGCACCTGCCCATGATTCGAATTACTCCACCAATTTATTTCTTAAACCATTTAAGTTTATTTGGCTTAGCCCCAAACAGCTTTCTTTTCTTTATCCTGTTCTTTGTTCTCCCTCTTGCTCCCTTTGTGTTGAATAAAATATTGGGGGGAGGGCAGGTTGCCTCTTTCTCAGAATTCCTTCTTTCTCTTTGTTTCCTATTCTTCTGAAACAGAATTGTCACATCAGAAGATCATTTTCCTCTGGCCTAGTGCTGGTTTTAGGAAAAGGGAGCAAAATTCCTATCTTGAGGAATTACTTGTACACTATAAATTTGTTGTATACATGCACTTAGCTAAGGGAATATGGAACTATTAGGATATCAGTAAAGCAAAGGATTATCCACAAACCTAAATTCCAGGATTTATACTGATTGCCTGAAAAGCACCATCAACAAGAGAACTGGGCATCCCTGAAAGCTTGTCATCAGTGAATGACACCTGATGGGTTCTGTGAGGATGTTACTGATGTCTGCCCAGTTGGACTTCCTCCTCAGTGAGAGAGGAAGGCAGAAACCCCACCCAACGGATCACTGTCCATAAGTACCAGAGGCATTCTAAAGGATAGTATGCTATTGTACCTACTGTCCTCTGTGGCAGCCTGGCTGTTTATGGCAACAGACACTATTTAACCAAGTGGTATGCTTTTCTTGTTCTTATTTTAGAATACTGTTCTTTAACTGAGCTGAACTCCAAATCCCTATAACTTCTATTTAGTGGTTCTAATCCCTGGGTGCTCTCCCTTTAATTCTGAATTTTCTCCAGCAGTGCAGGACTGGTGACTCCCATACAGCTCCACATGCAAGTTAAGGAGGAAGCTGGCCTCAAACCAGGATGCACGACTTCTCCCATGGGGCAACCTTATAATATCACCGGGGCTCCTGGTCCATTACAGAGAGGACCTGGGATACTTGCCCTACTAGGGGACACATCTTGGGATTATAGTCATCCAGGAGGCTGAGGATTATAGTCATCCATTCACACTCCCTTGGGTTCTCCTGTGACCAGGACACACAGTTCATTCCATCTTTTATTGCCGTTTTGAATAAGAACACATTCACATAGCTAAAAGCATACAAAAGGGTGAAAAATGTGCAATGTAAAATTTCCCTTTCACTTCCACCCAAAGTACTGGGTTTTCTTCCCAAGAGGCAACAAGTGTATCAGATTTTTGTGTATCCTTCAAGAAATATTCCATCCCTACGTACATAGGATGAGATTTCCTCATTTTTATGGCTACCTAGTATTTCATTGCTGTCCTAATTTGTTTAACTGGCTGTTGTTTTTAATGGAAACTAAGGGTTTATTTTCCAAATAATGCTATCATGGCTATCCTTGTACATAGCCTTTTTGTAGGTATGGAGCTTATCGGAAGGTCAGATTCTAGAACCGGTATTGCTGAGCAAAAAGAGTATGCATTTGCATTTTACAAGATATTACTAAGTCAACACATGCAAACTTTGTCTAAGATATAGAGCAGAGTTCTTACATCAATCATACCTACAAGAGAACCATAGAAACCATAGTTACTGTTTAGATTAGAGCCTTGGAGAAAGGATATAAGGATGGATAAGCTAAGGAGGATACACAAATCTAGCATGTGGCCCTCTCCTCTCTATAAACTTCAGATGCTAATGTGCACACAGCATGCTTGGTCTCACCCAAGCATCACAATCATGTTGTTCCAGAAGATTTGATTTCAGTCTGTCTTTGAAAGAAATACCTTGAGCAATGAGTGAATCTATTTAATTCTCTTATGCTAATCCATTGTCTTTGAGCAGTCACAAGTGTTTCCAGGGTGTTTCACAGGCTGTTACTGTTAGCAAATGTTTCTTGAATGCTTGCTTTGAGTTAGACTGTAGCAAGTTCTCTATATACATTGTCATTTAACTTTCTCCAGAATCTTATGAGGTAGTTTTATGATTTCAATATGAGGTGTCCCCTAAAAGCTTATGTATGAGACAATGCAAGAATTTTCAGAGGTGTAATAGTTAGATTATGAGAGGTGTAACTTAATCAATGGTGATTCATATGGATTAACAGAATGGTAATGTAGTCAGGGAGAGCGTGGCTGGAGGAGGAAGTTCACTGGGGGCACATCTTTGGGTTATGTTTTATCCCTGGTAGGTAGATCTCTCTCTCTCTCTCTCTCTCTCTCTCTCTCTCTCTCTCTCTCTCTCTCTCTCTCTCTCTCTCTCTCTCTCTCTCTCTCCGCCATACCTTCTACCATGTCTTCTGCCATGATGTTCTGCCTCACCTCAGGCCCAGAGCTATGGAGTTGGCTGACCAGGAACTGAACCTCTGATGATGAGCTAAAATAAACTTCCTTCCTCTAGGTTGTTCTTATCCAGTATTTTGGTCATAGTGACAAAAAGCTGACAAAAATAGTTGTAGTTTTATGATTGAGGAAATGAAAACCTAGAAAGTTTAAAGAATGTGTTCATGTCATTCAGGTCTGTAAGTGGAAAAATCGGCTTTCTATTGCAGTTTCTCAAACTTAGTACCATTGATGTTTTGGACCAGATAATTCTTTGCTGTGAAGTGAAGATTGTTTTTGTGTATTATGGGATACTCCAGAAGCCCATAGTATCCTCCCCCACTCTCCACCAAAATATCTAAAATATCAAATATATTGCCAAATGTCCCCTGGGGAGCAGAATCATTCCAACTGGTGGTTCCTCAACTATGGTCATATAGTAAGAGATGGAGCCAGATTTTTACTTGAGCCTGTTTGACTCTAAAGCATTTCGTGAATAGTTCTCTCCCTAGAGAACTAGTCATCCTTCACCACTCAGCTCATACTCTACCTTCTCTGTGAAGTCACTGGTCTTCCAGGGTAGAACCTGGACTCCTCCTGTTTAGGTATGTTTGAAGCATGTTCTCTATTTCTTCAATCATATCTTTCATACTTTGTGTATTTTTTAGTACTTTTAAGATATTATCTTCTGGGTTGTATTGTTTCATACATGATATGTGATTTTTTTCTCTGACTTCTTAAGAATTTCTCTATATCACTGGTTTTAAGTAATTTGATTCTGCTGTGGCTTAATATAGTTTCCTTCTTCTATCTTCTGCTTTGGGCTCATTGAGAATCTTGGTTCCATAAGTCTGTTATTTTCATCAAATTTTGAAAAATTTCCACTGCCCTTTCTTCAACTGCTTCTAATGCTTACATTTTCCTCCTGGGGCTCCAGTTATACATATATTAAGCCCTTTAGTGTTATCCTGAAGCTCAATTGGTGGTCTGTCCATTTCTTTTCAGTCTTTTTTATATTGGAGTTTCTCATTCTGGATGGTTTCTGTTGCTGTGTCACTAAGTTTTTCTTTCTGTAGTGCTTACTCTACTGTGAATCCCATCCACTGTATTTTTCAGCTTAAGAAATTAGAGTTTCCATTTCCAAAACATTGATTTGGGTCTTTTAAATATCTTCCATGACTGTTTATTACACTCAATCTTTCCTCCTGTATCATCCTGAACATATAAAATATAAGCATACTAACATTTCAATGGCCTATTCAATCAATTCTGTGATCCCTATCAAGTCTCACTCTTCTTATGGGCCAAATTTTCTTGCTTCTTTGTTTGCCTGGTAATTCTTGGTTGGAAATTAGACATTGTGAATTTCACGTTGTTGGGTAATAGGGTTTTTTTTCCAATTTCTTCAAATATTTTATTATGAATGTTTCTAAGTTACTTGGAAATAATTTGATCCATTCAGAGCTTATCTTTAAGCTTTGCTAAGTGGGGCCAGAAAGACCTCTAGTCTAGGGCCAATTTGACCCCCACTACTGATGCAATACCCTTTTGAGAACTGTGCATAATGCTAAAGTCTCATGTATTTCAAAGTTTTTCTTTGGTACTCTAATAGGAACGTAGACTATTTCCCAGCCTCTGTGATTTCAAGATTTTTGTTTGTTTTGTTTCTTCCTCATCCTCAGTAGATGGGGTAAACAGCAATGAGCCAAAGATTCAAAGTTGCCTTGAACAGAACTGTGTAGCTCTTTCTTTCCTGGTACTTCTCCCTGGAATCTAACCTTCTTGGCCTCCATAGACTGTTGTTTCTGACTCAACTCAGTGAGGTCACTTGGCTCTGCTTGGATTACCCCTTCCTGTGCCAAGGCTGGATAACTCTCTCTAGGCAGTAAGCAGGGACAGTTTAAGACTCACTTCATTTGTTTCCTTCACAATTCAGTGTATTGTGTTGTCTTTTGCTCACTGTCCAGAAACTTGTTTCATATATTTTTTCTGTATCTCTTTCTTTCTCTGTTTATTTTTTTGGTCTGTTTCTCCATCATGACCAGCAGTGAATGTTCTTCATCACTGATTTAAAACAACTTTGTCTTGCCTTGGGTTGTGTTTGGATCTTGAATGTCCCCAAAGGTCCATGTGTTACAGGCTTGGTTCCAGGTTGGTGCTATTGGGAGGTGGTAGAATTTTCTCTTCCTCCTCCTCTTCCCCCTCTTGTCTCCCCCCCACCCCGCCTTCTCCCCACTCCTCCTCTTTTTTTTCTGTACTGGGGATTGACCTAGGGGTGCTTTAGCACTGAGTTAAATTCCCAGTCCTTTTTATATTTTATTTTGAGACAGGGTCTCACAAAGTTGCTGAGGGCCTTGCTAAGTTGAGGAGGCTAGCTTTGAACTTGTGATTCTCCTGACTTTGCTACATGAGTTGCTGTCATTACAGGCATGTGCCACCATGCCTGGCATGGTGGTGGACTTTTTTTAGGAGAAGGGCTTTTATGAAAGGTTCTTAGGTCACAACAGGTGTATTCTCAAAGGGAATTGTGGGATCCTGGCCCATTTTCTTCCTCTCTTTTGCTTCATGACCACAAGGTGAGCAGTTTGCTCTGCCTTGTGCTCCCTACCATTGCTATCTGGCACCCACATCAGAGGCCCAAAGCATTGGGTCTGCCCAATCTTGGACTGGAATCTCCAAATCTATGAGCCAAAATAAGCCTTCTCTCTTTATACGTTAATAATCTCAGGTATTTTGTTAGAATGGTGGAAAGTTAACCAATAGGTTTACTATCTGTGAGCTCAAAGAGAGAACAGAAATGGAGCCTTTTATCTTTTTATCTCCAGCACCTAGCACAGCAAACCCAGGAGACAGCAGCCCCTTCTCCATCCCTCCCACATACCAGTGGCAGGAAGAAGAGTTAAGGCCAGGAAACCTGTCAGTGGCTGAGAGTAGGGTCAGGACATTCTCACCTGGAAAGAATGCTGGCATAAAAACAAACTTAGAATAACCCCCTCGAGGAACGAATATAGTACTTTCTCTTATTACCATTATTTTCCAGTTCACCAAGCTGCTAGAAGCCAATGCTAGCCTTATTTTCCTTCTGCCATCATGATCCACATCTGCTCTCATCTGACTCTGGGTGTACTTATTGATTGGCCACAATCACACAGTCTTGAATTAGTTGGAATTCAAGAGCTGCATGTGGGACAAAAAAGTAAACAAGGAGCATGATTTGCTTTAAGAAGAAGTGAGTGCTCCTATACTCTGTCATTTGAAAGGGGCACAGAGAAAACTCACCAAATTAAAACCAAATTTGTCTTTGAATCTGAAAATTTCCAATTGTGTTATTAATACCTTTAAAGTTTTTTGAGGAAATTACCTGAGCTAGCTATCCCAATTTTTTTTTTAAAGGACAAATAGAGGATGGTTTTGGCTTCCTTTAAAGTTTTTTGAGGAAATTACCTGAGCTAGCTATCCCAATTTTTTTTTTAAAGGACAAATAGAGGATGGTTTTGGCTTCCTGTTGCTGAATTCTATTTCCAGAGTTGCTTGCAATATGACTTTATATTTTCTGCCTTCCTTCACCCCTACTTTGCCAAAGAGAAATAATTAGAAACTAAGAGATACAATGATTGGTAAAAGAGAAAGAAATTAGCGTATCTTTTGAAATATCATATTTTTGGCTAGAATATAAAGTTAGATTTGGAAATCATTTCAAATATCTATGATGCAATATCCTAATTATTAGGATATGATCACTTTACTACCATGATTATTTCCTTTTTGAGTGCAAAAATCCAATTAGGGATTCATATTTTGGAATGGAAAATCACTGATAATGTGACCAACCAGCATCACCTCTGCTGAAACCTCAACAGGAGGGACAAGAGGCTATGCCAGTGGTGGCAACCCTGAATTCTCACGAATTCACTTGATGGTCACAGGTGCAAAGCCTTTCTCTGAGAAACATGGTGGGGGGATGGTCAGGTCTATTTAAGGTATGTGACTTCAGAAGAAAGTGACCAAATATAGGAGTAAATCTTAACCTTCAAATTAGTGAACTGGTGAATTGCTAACCCCTTTTGGTTCTTAAAGGTTAAGATTATTGTGGTTTAATCTGACAGATCCTGGATTTCATACGCCTCAGTGCTGCAGTTGGCTGAGAATTGCTTTCAGTTCATCAACCCTCCACTCCTCCACATGCCATGGAGGCCAGAGAAATGGTGAACTGCCTGATCAAGACCGAACTGACCACCTCCCTGCAACCTGCCCTCTGCCCTTGGGTTACTCTCAGGGAGTTGAGCTGAGCGGATTATCACCCACCCAGTTGCCCAGCTGAAGACTCCATGGTATCTCCCTCTTCCCCACATCCTGTCAACCACTACTTCCTGTCAGCGCAGCTCCAGAGTATCTGTATGTCATCCTATTGCCATCTCCACAACTCTCGTTCAGGCTACCATCATACAACTGATCGAATCCCACTACAGCATCCTCTCGAGTCTCCCAGCCTTCCTCTTGCTCCTGTCCAATCAACTCTCCACATTGAACCCACCATGGAGTGGTGGATCAAAAAACAAATCTAAGCTTTCATTCTCTGCTTTGAGCATTTCCATGGTTCTCATTTCATAGGAATATGATTATATCAAATCCAAATCCCTCAATGTAACCTATAAGACCCTATCGGAAAAGAATCACCATAGTAAAAGAGAATGAAATTCAGAAAAAAACCTACAAAACCTGTTGAAAAACTTGGACTAGGGTACGAAACCAGAAATTTGAAATGTCAAAATAACTCCTTCAAGTTTTCTAGAAAACTTGAAATACACATCTTTCTATGCAATTTAACATTTTCCTACTTTAAAAAAAAAAAAAGGCTAAATTCCACATGGCAGTTTGGCAGGGAGTAGTTGAAGTGCTAGTTACCTCGTGAGAGCAGATGGAACTGACTCTGCAGCCCAGATGGAGGCAGCACACAGACTCCGAAACCTCACTTTTTTTCTCCCCAGTTCAATGGCTTTTGAAACTCAAAGTTGTGTAAAAATTAATTTGCACTAAATTGCTTAAGATAATGTATTAACTGCTATATGAGGCTTCTGGCTGTTTGAAAAAATTCCTTCGAAAAAGCAAATAAATAATAGTGAACATGAAGGCAATCAAGATTTCTTTGGATAAATGTTTTAAACATTCATATTAATGATACCAGCCTTACTATATCCTTTTTAAATAATTTGCTACAGTTTGAAAACTATCAACATTGCACATGTGTATGTTTTCTTTGTTTCTCTCCTTTGTATGTTTTCTCATTAAATCCTCAAAATAATCAGATGAAGGAGCTATTTCCTTATCAACCCATTTTGAGATGAGGAAATCTGACTCAGAAAGGCTACATAATTTGCCTGGGGCCACAGAGCTGGGGTACTGACCCAGGTCTCTGACTTCAGAGCCCACTTTATAACCAATTACCATATTTGTAACACTGGCACACAATTTTGCATTGGGCAGTGCTGCTAATTGCAGTTATGAATGAAAAGTGAATTTCTAGACAGGTATTTCTTGTCTATCCTAAGGACTATCTGATTATTCAATAAATGTTTTCCTTAACAGACTCAAGTGCTGCTGTGGTCTCAGATGTGTTTTGATTTAGGTCTGAAGAGATCAAGATTGGTTACCTTGGAAAACAGTGAACATGGTTCAAGGTTATCCAATATAAGGCTGATGTTTGAGAAGAAAACCAAGGGCAGAATAAAATAAGCCAAGGTAGAGGCAAGGACTTTGAATAATGGCATAACAGCAGCTGATGATCTGAAATATTTATTATTTATTGAGTTCTTCCCAGGCTGGAACACAATAGAGTTGTTTCTTTATTTGGGGACATCATCATTTATTCTGCTAAGATTGTTGTATTTCCAGCAGAGTTTGTTAATTCCTTGCCCAATATGAATTTTAGCTTCCCTTGAGCTTAGGAATAGCCAGGGAGACTAAAGCAGAGTTCATAAAAGAAGTTCAGGGAAAACTCTTTAAAGGGATCTTAGCTGGGAGATGTATTCTCTCGCTCTTATACCTATCTCTTTCTTACTGCTTTGATATGAACTTGGTGGCTGGAACCATAGTGGCTATCTTTTGTCTATTAGGCAAACTTAAGCATGGTAACCATGTGCTAAAGAAAGATAAAAGGTGTCTGGGTCTCTCATGGCTTTGTAGCTGTCATACCATTAGCAGTCCAGAATTAGCCTTTCTAGATTATTTTTATCGGTTAGTAGTAGGATGTAATTCCTTAGTGATAAAAATTGATGTCATATGTAGGTCTTTATTTTTAGACTACCTGACTGATGGTGGAGTGTTCTAAACATCTTGATCCTTGAACTGATTCTCTGCATTGTACTTGTGCATGGACTCTAGTAGGCAGCAGAGGCTATATGTTGTCACTTTATACTTTCTCTGGTAACTGCAACTATTCCATGTGCTCTGCACATAATGCAGACTTGACCCAGAGGAGTGCCCAGGGATTGGTGTAGGATGGGCATGAGACCCATGCTAAGCCAGTCAGATTTGTCTTGGGGTTTTACCTGGAACTATTGGAAATCAAGCTCTCTTTTTATCTTTTCCTTTGATGTGATACAAGGACTTGAGAGTGTGGGCCTCTGTTACCAGAGGAAGTGTAAGGGGACAACATATAGCCTCTTCTGTCTATTTGAAGCCACATAAAACCCACTTCCAACAACAACAGCTAACAAAACAGTTAACAAAAGTTAACTCATCTCACACACACACACACACACACACACACACACCCATGAGAGGGCATTACTTTGTTCAAGTGTTAAGGTGTCTAGCACTTTCTGGCAAGGACATGTGGGCCAGTCTGGTTGAGAAGAAAGTCAAAACATAGGTCAGTAGCAGAGAACAGAGAACACATGCCCACAGTATCTTTGAATCCTCTGGATCCAGCTGGATCCAGTTAGTCATTGGTTCCTCACTTGAAGCAACAAATTTCCATTTCTGCTCAAGCTAACCTGAGTGAGCTTCTGAACTCCAAATAAGGGATCTCTTGCTATTGCCATGTGATGTTCTCTGCCATTGCTAGGAGTTACATGAGTTTGAGCTCTCCCAACTGGCTTTAGGGAGCCCTGCCTTACATAGCAGAGAAACTTGGTGCAAACACTTGCTTACCAGTCTTTGTACCCCAGTTAGTGTGAGTCAGAGACTAACCAGCAGTCATCTCTCTTTTCCTTAAGCCTCAGAATCTGTCAAATGGAAAGGGACATTTTCCTTTGCTTTTAAAAGTCTGTGCATTGGCATCCTGTCTTGTTCCAGGAAACTCTCCAAACTATTTATTGGAGGGTGCCAGCTCCCTCTGGTGACAAAGTCAACAGGCGTATGGAGTTGTGACTTCCAGGGAAGTTATGCTTAATGGAAGCAGTAGGCAGCAACCATTTAGCCTGAGTTTTCTCTATGGTCCAGGTGAATTTAGCAAAAAAATTTTAAAAACCCAGTAACTAGTTATTGTCTTCTTCATGAGAATTCAGTATTATACCTTGTTTATCACATGGGGTGAACTGCTTTTTCCAGCTGGGTAAACTATTTGTCTGTGTGTGGATTTTATTCAGCAATGATAGGTTGGTTGTGTGAGATTTTTGCAAATGCCAAAAAATATCATCAGTCACTTTTTTGTCTTGTTAGCGATATTGGAGATCTTAAATTCTAAATAATATGAGGCACTTACCCAAATAGCCATAAAGATGATAAAGCCACAGAGGTAATGCTTAGTATGAAAGCCAGCAAGCTCATTAGAACCCAATGCAAGAATGATTCAGATCTGCAATTGTAATCTTAAGGGCACAGTCTACCCAAGCTATAACTGAAGATGATGTTTGTGGCATCAATGTCTAATATCCTGAAAGCTAATTACAGTAGTAGTAATAACTTTGAAAGACATCATTTTCTTCCCAACCTTTGTAGCAGATTGCTAGTGCATGTAAAAGTGAAAATTTGAGAGTGCACTTTTCTATCCCTTTCTTTCCTGACTTTCCATGTTACTTGATTTGCTTATTTTATTCATATGCTCAAGGGATCCCTTTGTAGAAAACGATATTCACAAATGACATTAACATTCTGAATTAATGAGGCAAGAATGTTAGTCTCCTTGGATTAATAGCATTGCTATTTCCATAATATAGGGCAAGAAACTTAAAACTCAAATGACTATAGGGCCAGGCCAGAAAATTTAATGAATGAAGCAGGTTGCATAATACAGGTAGGAGCAGTGGGGACTATGGCAAACTGGACATGTCATCATTTTAAAAACTGTGTTGAACTGAATGAAACGTGTCTGTGGACTGAGTCTCTGCTGTGGCCACCTGTTTGCCCACTCTGACAGAGAATAAAATGTATCTTGCTGAGATGACTGGTGAGAAATGAAAGTATCCAGTGTTCCAGGTGCCAGATCAGGAGCTTTCCATATGTGAGCTGATTAAACCTCACAACTGTGCTGTGAGTAGGAATTTTGGGCCCTGTTTGGACCACAGTGACACCTGAGATTGGAGAAATAAAAGATCCAATGTTTATAAGGTAGTAGAAAGCCCAGTTGGAATGTCAATCCAGTCCTGAGTGGGCACAAAGCTCATGGCACCTTTACATCAGGCATACCAACCAGAACATAGGTAACAAAAGCTGCCTCAGATCTTACTGTCATGCCAAGGACAGTGTAACAACTTTTTTTGTTCTAGTGTTCCTGGCACTGGATCAGGATAAATTTACAGAAGGGAGGCTGCCTCGTTGAGTCAGGGAGAAACACTCCCAAACATTAGGTGTGGACAGTGGATCTTACCTATGTTCATCTATTCTACCTTGCCCTAGGGAAATAAAACAAGAGTTTTAAGGAGTAAATGACAGGGAGACCTAAAGACAGCTTTCGTAAATGGGAACATGGAGAAAGTCTCTCCTGTTATAATGAGCCCCTCTAGGACACTGTCCTAGGTTGTGAGTTTTCAGAGCCCACTGGTAGCTAATCAATCATGTTCATCGTATAGGCAAGTTCTGACTTGGAATGGCTGCTGACCCAGAAGCCACAGTTTTTGATGAATGGGCTTCATATGAGAGATGGTTGGAACATGTAACTGAAACATAGCCACATGGTAATAATCCACCTCTCCACAAGGCAGAGTGTTTTCCAATAAAATTAGGCCACCTGAGAGTTTTATAGAAACACATACCAATCTATTATTTTTACAAAGTTCAATGTGTAAAAAGGACCATTTTAAATTTTAGTTCACTGAGCTGCAAATGTTCATTCTGTATACATCTTTATGTATTTCTCATGTGCCTTGAGGCCTAGGGTTCCCCAAACATACTGGATAGGGAACTTGCATAGGAGAGGGTTGTATAAATACATAATTGCAAGTTCCTGCCTTTAGTGGAAATGGAGTTCTGAGTGAAGTGTTACAGGACTTCAAGAATGGGTTCTGGAATATTCTCTTAGAATTTTCTTTTTCTTCTTTTAGCTTTTATTTCAGAGTCCCAAGGGCCAAAAGATGAATCATATGCAATAATGAACTACTTAGTGAGTACCATGCAAATCTGATAATTACTGATTGTTTATGAACTAAATCTTAAAGTTTGTAGGGAAAAGTAAGCTAGCATAACTGGAAAATACTGAAAAGTAATGGGGAAGGTGAAACTAGGCTTATTAAAATATACTATAAGTTGATATTAATTCAAATAGGATGACTAGTCAGACAGGTCACAGAATAGAAAGAGTAAAAATAGAACCAAATTTAAATGAATGAAGTAGATGATAATAGTCACCTTTCAGATCCTATGGAAAAAGATTAGTCAAAAACTGATAAAAACTGGGTAGCCACACAAAAAATAAAGTTGGATTTCTGCTTCACATTTCACATCAACCACATAGAACAAGAGAAGTTAAAGATACAAAAAAACAAACAAACAAACAAACAAAAACCCCAAACCTAAAATACTAAAAGAGGTTCTAAGAAACAGTTTTTACTTTTGTCATTTTATGTGGGTCAGTTATTGTAAGTGTGATACAAAATTCAGAGCCATAAAAGATTCAAAAATTTGACTATATAAAATCAGCATATGTATGGCGTATACTTAGTGAAAAGATAAATGATAAACTGGAAAAATATTTGCCACTTTTTTTATGGGTCAAAACTCTTTTTCTTTAATACATAGTGAATGCCTACAAATCAATAAGAAAAGACTACAAAAAGAGTTAACAAAAAAAAAAAAAATACAAATGGCTCCTAAGTAAATAAATCTTTACTAAAATATCATCATACTCATTTTTAATATGGAAAATACAAATGAAAACTTTAATGAGGTAAATTTTGCACAGATTATATTTGCAATATTTTAGAAAGTTTATAACATACTGTGTTGGTAAGGGTATGGAGAATGGGCACCTCAGGCATTGTTGGGGAATTAAACTGTTTCAAACTCTGCAGAGAGACAGTTGGTAATACCTAATTCAAATTCCCAATCCCCTAATGCCCAGTAATCCCACTTCGGGGTGTTTATCCTGCCACAAAAGTGGGGATATTGCATGTTGTTTCCAATAACCAACTTTAAGAAATGTCCCTAAATAACTAAATAATTAGTTATTGTTTAAGTAATTTATTCTTCATCCTTAAAATCTAATATTATGCAGCTGTCAAAAAAGAACAGTACAGTAGAATGAAGCTGACGTGACTTTCCTGAGTTACACATGAATACACCACAGTCAATCTCACCATGTCAATCTCATCCACAAAGACTGGAGTCCTAATTAGAATAAGGTATATTCCATGCTTATATAATTATAGCAAAATGGATTCTACTCTCGGGTATAAGTAAAAGAACCAATTTAAAAAAAAAAAAGAAAAGAAAATGACAGTTTTTGTATAGAGACCAAAAGGAATAAAACAACAACAACAAAATACGAGGGCGGAGGTTGTGGCTCAGTGGTAGAGTGCTTGCCCGACGTGTGTGAGGCACTGGGTTCAAGTCTCAGCACCACATATAAAGAAATGAATAAAATAAAGGTCCATCAACAACTAAAAAAAATATTTAAAAAAATACAAGGTCCAAAGAAGCAAAATATGGGACAGGACATACACATTTACACACACACTATAAATAAAACAATGTATGAACATTATGTATAAAAATCAGTGTGAAAACATGCTATATTTATGCTTTAATATAGACTATCATACACAAGGAACTGGTTGGCAGTGGGTGTCCCTAGAGAAAGGAACCAGTGACTAGCAAAAAGGAATGTGGGCAAGAATCTCTTCTGTCTAATACTTTTTTTTGTCTTTTTACTTTTTGAATTGTGTTCTGGGCGTGTATAGCTATTTCACAATAAAATATTTTATTTAAAAGCCTAGCACAGATAAAAGAAACTCGGGTCATGGGTTAAAATTCTTAACTAGTAAGCCATCTGACTGTTAAGAGTTAGAGAAGGCTTACCAGTATAAGGATAGACAAGAGAATGCTTATTTCATAAAAATCAAAACAACTTTGCGCTTTACCACCTTAGTTCAAAAATTATTGAAAAACCTTCATGTATGTTGTGATAATATTATGTATACAGGCTCCTCTCCCCAGGCTTATCCATTCACGTCACAAATAAGGGCTGACTACCTCATTGCTTCTCAACACTTCCTCTGAAAGGCGATCAATGTCCCCTGCCTGACCATTAAATAGATTTTGAAAAACTCTTCAATCCGTATCAGTCTCATATCCTTATTTAGTTCCTCAAATTTGCCCTCAGCTGGGAATTCTGCAGGCCACTGTGATTCTGTTGTGCTCACCACTCATTTGAAGGGGCCCATCCATCATCATTTCTGGTCCTTTTCTGATGCAATGTAGCTTGTTCTTTGTCTTTCTTAAAAACTGAATGGCTGTTAAATTATCCATTTATCTTCCTTCAGATTTTCTGTTCGGTTTCTCAGGCCCTCTCAGGGCTGTCTTTTCTACCTTGTTTGCTGACTTTTCATTCCATTTCCCCTCTTCTTGGCGGCCTCTTGGTTCACCATGCTGTCCTTCAAAACAAACTCTCCGGTTCCGTCTGCTTCCTGCTTGTTTGAAATCTGCTTTACTCCTCCTGTCCATTTCCTTTTTAACCTTGTTCCTTCAGAGTATCTTTGAGAGCTTTGAGATACTATTCTTTAAATTTTATACTTAGATCGGAGGATATTCTGGGAACCCCTAAACAAGCTGAAAGTAAAAGTCTAGTGTTCTAAAGCTTTTATTTAGTAGTGATCTTTCAGTGTTTTGCTTTCTCTACCTGTAGAAGGATCTGCAGTTTTGCTTCTAGATAAACATTTCAGTATTACAGCAGCATGAAGCTTACATAGTGTGAATGCCTACACACATGGTCTCAGGTGGTGGTGGGTCATACTAGTTAGGAGCCTCAGATTTGCAGGCAGAGAGAATCTAAGCCCTGTCACTTTCTGTGTACGCTTGGGTAAGATACAGAAACTCTAGTCTCAGCTTTCACATTGGAAAATCACAGTATCTAACTTGATATTGCTGGGAAGATTAAATCAGATAATGCTTGGACATTCCATCTTGAGCACACAGTAAGAGCTCAAGAAATGTGGTTACAGACTCGCTACATCTTATGAGACAGGCAATATGGCTATGATTATCCAGTTTACAGCAGAAATACTGAGGCTTAGAGTTGAAATTAATGAGCCAGGTGCAGTGGCACATGCCTGTAATCCCAGCAACTTGGGAGGCTGAGGCAGGAGAATCCCAAGTTCAAAGTCAACCTCAGCAACTCAGGCCCTAGGTAACTTAGAACTTATTTCAAAATAAAAAATAAAGGGGGGTGTGGTGCTGGGGATGTGACTCAGTGGTTAAGTGCCCTGATATAAGAAGAGAGGGTGGGGATGATATTAATGACAGTAACAATAAGGACCCACATGTTGGAGCACTTTAACATATAATGTGTTCTCTTCTCAAAGCATTTCCACAGATTTCACCTCGCTCGTTTAGGACTTGTAGGAAGGTTGATATTATTTAGCATCAATTCCATTTGCTAAGTGAAGAAAGTCACTTCGCAAGGCTGGAGTCCTTTAAAAGTAGCAGGATAAAGTTACTTTCAGTCAAAGCTGCCAAGTCAGCAGGGATAACCATACAAAGACAGCTGAGCATAAGGAGTGCTAGGTTTATGAGTGTAGTGGGGAGACTGGAAAGAGGATGCTGAGGAAGAAGCAGCCTCATGTTGGGTCTTCTTTCTCTTTTCCGCTGGTTCTTCTCTGTATTGTCTGTTTCTGTTTCTCCTTTCCCATTTAAAGTTTTTCAGCTGTTCAGGTCACCTGTAGCCCTCAGACCTTAGATGAATGACACGTTAAGTCAAGGGCATGATTCTTCCGTCTCTGTTATTTTACAGTCCTATAGCTTGCCCCTCTCTTTGCTTCTAAGAGGTGTCCATCCAAAAGCTGAAACTCCCCTAATTCACGGGGGCAATTCGGAGCAGCGAGTAAAACCACCTCCTTAGTTTCTCACCCGTGAAATGAAGGCAGCGATGCCAACGCCTGCCTCAGGGAAACTCGGGAGCAGTGGCTTATTTCAGGGCACCCCGAGAGCACAGATGCTGAGCGGACACAAGATCTAACTACCAGCAGTGCAACGTGGTAACCCAATCTTTCCTGTTTCTGTCACTCTCTGGCACTTGCTGTGTTGCTGAGGCAGCCCCTGGGGTCTCCCGGCAGGTGGACAACTTCAATGCTACAGCTCCAGCTGCGATGAGGGAGGGTGGAGCGTTCAGTGTGTGCTGGGCATCGCGGCTGAGTAACAGAGGATGAATGCAAATAATTACAATGAGCTAATAAAGGACACCAAAGAGGGCTCCAGAGGTGGTTACTTCTTGGGGGCAAACAGGTTTTACAAAGAGCCTGTCATCTGAGTGGCATCCAAAATTAAGAGTAGTACTGGCTTGAGGAGGGGAGAGGTAGGCAGCTGGGCAGACACAACTGGATGAGCAAGGGCTGGGGTGAAAACAGTTAGGGAGGTGGTAATTTGAGAAACGATAGATGCCAGTTATGGCAAGAGCAGAGGGCACACAGGAAGGAGAGAGAGGAGGTGGGATGAGAAGATCATGTGTGCCTACTTGGGTTTTTTCCCCTAGTAAAGGGGAGAAAGGGGCTATCAGATCTGCTTTGGGAAGACAGCTCTGGGGTAATATGGAGCATGGGATTGTGGGGAGAGTCTCGGGGGGAACTGTGGAGCATAAGGGTCTGAGTGGGGCAGTCAGGAGACCCCAAATAAAGGAGAAAAATCATGACATGGCAACTAGCAAATAATATTAATAATAATAATAAAAACCTTGGTCTTTTTTTTGGTAACAAGTTTCTTGTTCTTTAGGTATGAGGGGTTTTTTGTTTGCTTGCTTTTAAGGTTGTCTTGTTTTCTGTGCTTCTAGATGCCTCAAATTCCTCTTCTATGCTTTTTGATTTGCATCTATTCTTTTCTGTTGGAGTCTTTCCTCAAACATCTTGTGTGGTCTCTTTTACATATTTTAAAGGCAAGAACCTGAAAGGCTTCTTCCAGGCTGGGTATGGTGGGGAAAAGGGCAGAGGAGGGGAAGAGTCATTCTTCAAGGTATTATATATTTTTTTTACTCTTCTCAACTTTCTAGACCTCACCAGCAGAGTCATTAACACTCATTCCAACAGTCTGTTCAAGGCAATCTAGGCTTTTCTATCATGCTCCCCCCAATTTTTCCAACTTTTTCCTGGAAATGCCCAAGGGGGTTTATATCTTCTAAAAATTCCTTTATTAATAAAATATAAATGGGATTATCAGAAAAATGAGGAAATAAACTTGTAATGACCAATTCCTCATCTTTAATTGGTGACATCAACACACTTTAGAGATGAAAGTGTTAAATCAGAGACAATTTGACATAAAATATTTTGAAAAGACTGTCTATAGTGACAGCTAAACAGAATCCATCCAGTCCATCCAGTCCTCTAGGAATCTCTCTCTCTCTCTCTTGTCTTTACCTAGGTCTTCTCTTTATCCTCTCTTCTGAAGGATTCAATTTTATTTTATAAATGAGAGATTTACAAAATGGAATCCCTGTCACATCCTCAAGGAAGTTTAGTGGGGAAAAAGCAGCATAGTAAGACCAAGAAGGTTTGACTTCAAAACTCTAGCACTGCCCTAGACTGACTGCTTCACTCCAAGTCCATGAATATCTTTTGGTCTAGTTTCCTTATCTGTAAAGATTAGACACTACAGGATTCTGGAATGAAGTACTTTCTTCTTCACAGAGTTAGGATCAATTAAGTTAGGATAGGAAAGGCACTCATCCAATGGCAAATAAAGTCAGTATTCAATAAATGTTTATGTTATTCATATCCAATAGAAGTTTTAACTTCATTTTAGAACCTAATAGACCCAACTGCTGAGCTGCCATGGTGGTTGGCGTATGACGTTGGGAACCCGACTTTCTCTGATTACACTACTATGTAGCATTTGCTTACTAAAATGAGGAAATGTGCTTTGAGTGATTTATTTAAATTTTCTAAGGCTGTAGATAGCTCTGATAATTAAATATAAGAGTAGTGATAGTTCAGTTTCCAACAGTGCCTTCTTGAATTCTCTCAGGAAACCTTTAGAATATACAGAAGATTCTGTTGGGCAATAGCATAATAATGCTTTGCTTACCTCATGCCTCATTTCACAAGCTCAAATAATAGTGACCTTCCAAATGAACATTAAGTTGCAGAAATTTTGGAGAGGAAATTACAATGCAAAAACACCAAAAATAATAGCAACAACAAAATACCCACCACAAAAAACAATAATTAAAAGAGGCCTGTATTCATATCCCAGTTATAAAAATGGCAATTTTCCTTCTCCCTCCCTCTCTCATTTTCTCCTCCTCCCTCCTCAACCTCCCTCCTTCCCTCCTTCCTTCCCTCTTCATGAAGAAGAGATAAATCAGTTTTTAAAATATGCTCTCTAGAGGAACTGGAAAGTAACATAAGTAAAGAGAACATTCCAAGCCTTGTATGGTCTTGAGGTTAAGTGAGTTTTAGCTTTGTGATCTCAAAGCAGAAATATTTTTAAAAGAGTTATTTATGTTGGTCAGCTGGTTATGGAGAAGTAGATCTTATCTTAAATAGTATCCACAAAAACATTTTTAGGGCATATATAAAATTTTTTCAGCAGATTCTGGGATTTTAATACTGATTCATGATGGCAGTTTTTGAGCTCATAAAATACATACAAATGGGACTAGATTAAATACTGCCATATGAAGAACAGTTTATTTTTAAAGTTGCATGAAATAAAACAAAGTAAAGGCCATTTTATTTATAAGAAAAAGTACACAGATCTTTTCGCTTTACCAAGTCAAACTCATATTTGGAGGTGGAAAATTCTACAAAACGAAACAACCCCACACATCAAAGTGCAGGAACAGTTTGGAATCTGGCCAAGGGTGTGAGACACTTTCACACGCAAGGCACAGGGTCATGTAGGAGGCCAGAGGTGACATGCACTTCACTGCCCTTCTATTAATGAGCCCTTTCTGATGTTTGGTACTCTACCCCATGCAGCACATGATTATCTGATGTTGATATTGCTAACTCTTAAGCACTGAAGATTCTGGAAAGTCATCTAAGTCATCTAAGTCAAAGAAACATTAAATTTTAATCCTAATAAATTTAGTGCATTTTATTATGTTAAAATTTCTTGAAGTCATTTGTATATAATATTCCACATAATTTCTTGAAATCTATGTATGATATATAATAGCTCAATATTTTACATTGAATATTAAAATAACTAGAAAATTACATTCTCTGGCAATGCTGGATAAAGGAAAATTTAATGTATTTCCTAGCTGAAAAAAGTCAAAGCTTTGAAAAATCCATGGCTGTAAAGTGGTCCTTCACTGTAAAATTAAGGGCCAATTCAACCATGATGAGAACTAAACCACTTTCTAAAAAGATATCATAGGCCATATACTTGAGATTATGGGCAGGAATATAACAGTGCATACTCTGATGAAAGGGTTTTTATATTTATAGGTGATAACTTAAAATGACATTATAACTGTACTTTGTACATTCCACTGCTTATAATTAACCTGTGGCACTGCAAACCATCATCTGCTTTTTTTTTTTTTTTTCCACTTCATTTGTTCATCAAACATTTACTGAGAAGTTCTATTGTGCTCAGCACTGTGCTGGGTGCCAGAAATAGGGTGATCTCAGGAAATCCATCTTACAGGGAAGACAGGGCCCAGAATGAACCAGGGGGCCCTTGAATACTAAGCCAAGGAATGTGGAAGCTGTTTTATGGATGGCAGTAGTAACCTCAAGCTTCTGAAAGGAACGCCATGGTCAGACTTTACTTTTCAACTTTTTCTTTTTTATTAAGGAAGATCATTTTGGCAAACATTTGGAGGATAGTCTGTAGTGGAAGGGTCTGTCAACTACAGGAAGGGTCTGTCAGAACCAGCCCTTTTGAATATTTATATTTTCTTCCATTTCTATTTGACTAATATTACATAGGATTTTTTTAGTAAATAGGATTACTATTAGCACTTAGATTTGGGTATAGTATATGTAAGAAGGAAGATACTTTAAAAATACTGAACTGAGGCATTTCTCATTGGGCTTGAGAGTGATGCATGTGGCTCCTCACCCAGGAATTCATTTGGCTCCTCACCTTCCGGCCGGCCTGCTTGTCTTCCTATCTGATTAAGTTGTTCTCTCTATCCACAATCTATTTCCTGTTGCCTTTTTTTTTTTTTTTAAAGTTTATTAGTTCTTTTTATTTATACACGATGGTAGAATGTATCTTGACATACCTGTACATGCAGTATAACTTCCCATTTTTGTGGTTGTACATGATGTAGAGTTACACTGGTCATGTATTCATGTATGAACATAGGTCAGTTATGTCCAATTCATTCTACTGTCTTTTCCATTCCCATCCCCCTCCTTCCCCTCATTCTCCTGCCAATCTAGTGAACTGCCCCCCCCATTTTAAGTCAGCATCTGCATATCAAAGAGAACATCTGGCCTTTGGTTTTTTGGGACTGGCATATTTCAATAAGCATGATCATCTCTAGTTCCATCCATTTACTGGCAAGTGCCATAATTTCATTCTTTTTATGGCTGAGTAATATTCCATTATGTATATGTTCCACATTTTCTTTATCCATTCATCTGTTGGAGGGCACCTACATTGGTTCCATAGCTTAGCTATTGTGAATTGAGCTTCTGCAAACATCTATGTGGAGTGAGATAACTAGGCCAAATGGTGATTCCATTCCAAGTTTTCTGAGGAATCTCCATACTGCTTTCCAGAGTGGCTGCACCAATTTACAGTTCCACCAACAATGTATGAATGTACCTTTTCCCCCAACATCCTCACCATCATTATTATTACTTCTATTCTTGATGATTGCCATTCTGACTGGAGTGAGATGAAACCTCAGGGTGGTTTTAATTTGCATTTCTCTAATTGCTAGTGATGTTGAACATCATATGTTTGTTGACAGATCATGTTTCTTCTGTGAAGTGACTGTTCAGTTCCTTAGCCCATTTATTGATTGGACTATTTGTTCTTTTGGTTTTAAGTTTTTTGCCCTGTAGGCTTTTTAAGAGGAGGTGATTTTATGCTCTAACTAGTTACCTTGCAGCCCATTAGTTATATATGTATTAGTTATATATATGTAACATTTTATATATATATAACTATATACGTATATAGTATATACGTATATAGTTATATAACTATAAATAAAAAATAAAATAAAGGTATTGTGGTGCTGAGGATCAAACCGGGAGCCTCAAATGTGCTAGGCAAGTACTCTACCACTGAGCTACAACCCCAGCCAAGTGTCTTTCTTTTTCTTTAATTGGCATTAAACTATGGACCATGTGGGAAACACTGACTTGTTTTTAAAGTACTTTTATCAGTATCCAGAAAAACTGTCCTACAGGAACATTTTATATCCTACTTTTCAGTTTATCAATTTCTAAGTCTAGAGTATCTACAGTTTCAAGTATATTCTAAAGATACTTTTTTTTTCTCACTTTTTCTAAAAAGCCTATTAATAACTGCCTCAGGTGAAAGAAATTTTCCAAAATAACCACTACAACTAAAACGAAAAAAAAGTCAGATTGATTGTACTGTTTACATTAGAAACCTTCCTGCTGCAAAAACTCCATGACATTTTTCTAAAGAGACACCCTGCTCTTATGGAAATTTTCCTTCTCTTGATGGGGAGAAAGAATTATTCTAGCTAGATGCTGCCTAGGTCAAACCCTTCTGCATTATCTGTAAGAAAAATCCACTCCAATTTGGGATGGAGCTAGAAATCTGATTATGTTCATAATAAAAATTAAATCCTTTAGTCCTTAACAGGAAGATTTATAATGCCTCTGTGCAGCATTCACATTCTAGGTACGCTGAGGTTTAAGCTGAGAATGGAAATAAGGGCTAAAAACTTAGCTTGCTCCTGCAAAGAGGAACTCAGAATGATACTGTGACATCAGGGTTTCTGTTTATCCCTAAGGCTGGTGCAGCAATGACTACAAAGTTTGATGGTATCTTTTTTTTCTTCTTCTTTTTTTACTTTTTTTTTTCCTTCTAAAGATGTTGAGCAGCAGGCTAATGGTTCCCCAGCAGGGTGCAAAGACAGCAGAAAGCACAAGAATCAGATGTCAATGTATTCCTCTGAGATACCCTGCTAGGACAGAGCTAACTAAACAGGGCTTTAGTCTTCTCTGGGGGAACACGCTTTGATGGTTCCCTGCCCACTCTTGGCTTCCTATATGCTTTCTGATTAAAATGCTGTCACAGATAAATCATGACTTCTGCCTCTTAGGACCATTTTCTTTTTCCTCTCTCTCTTTCAAGAAAAGTTTGAAACCGTAAGATTAAAAAGATGATCAAGTTCTGGAGAACTATCCATGCACATATAAACATGTGTACAGAAAATCATATCTTCTTTCGAATGGCTCTCCATAGAGTGGGGACCATCCTGCACATGCCCTTCCCACCTGGTGTGCTGCTAGGGCTGAAGCCATGGTTCACAAGCTTGTTCTTTCTCCTCTTGAGATGGAAACAGTCAGCTTCTCTTGTTTACGAGACAAAAGGTGAGCAAACCTCACCGATCATTGTTTTGGGTTTTATGTTTTTATATATTTCCTGTCAGTCACTTTCAATCTCTTGATTACTTTGATAATTTTCTAATAAATAGGTTTTGGAGGAGGAGTTCCTCATTTTCCTTTCAACATAATCACAAATTGACTAGAAATTGCAGTTATCCCACAGACAAGAGTTTCAATTTTAAATGCAAAAGATTCCCACCTAGCCATATCTGTTAGGGTTCCTTCTGGAACCTGAGAGAAGCGATAATCTTTACCTTTTGCTTAGAGAGACAAGACTCAACAACCAGAAGCAAAGGCAGAAAGTGCCCTATCTATTAGGATATTTGACAATTCTCTTAAAACCATGAAGTAAAACTGAATTACCCAGTGAAAGTCAATGGAGTCAAAAAGCTCTAGCAAAACCACCATCTTAGTATATCCTGCCTGGGCAGCTGCATGTCCATTCTCCCCTCCCCAACTCCTGTTCTGTTCCTTTCCTCTGCACACAGCCTCCACCCCGTCCAGCTCCTGTCCACACTGCTCCCCTGCAGGAGGACCTCAGCCTTCTCTTTCTGAAAATCTATTTGTTTAGGTTCTTGTGAGGTTTCTTAGCACTCACACCTGCCACCTTGGGGTGGAGGTTTTGGCCATTAGAAGGGACATCCTTTGTCCCGCATGTCCTTTTGTTAGATGCCCTGGTCAACATAGCAAGACCAAATTGGATTCTTATGCTTTATATATCAGACCATTTTATTTCAGCCCCATCATGGCCACTTCCCTATTTGCCTTCTGTCCCCTCAGACTCTTTGGGTTCAAAACTCCATACCAGCCTTTTAGCACCAACTTGAATTGCCTTGGATGTTTGGCCTTAGTGGCCAGCATCACATCCATGACTTCCCTTGCTTGTCATTTCCTCAAGATTTTGTGTCTTCCCACTAATAGTGATTTCTGCCCAGTGACTAATTCCAGCTCAACTCTGGAGCACCAACAGTTAATTTGAGGTTATTGAGGTAAACAGTGGGGAGAAATATCTACTACACAAGGTGGAACAAAATAGGGACCCACAGATTAAATTCTTGCTAGTTTCAGTTTGAGGGCTCTTGGACAAGGTGGTTTCGAGGCCTTACAAAGAATTTACAAATGAAATTATGAAATTGAAAAAAAATTATTAGTGATAAAGAATCTAAAAAGAACAAGATTTTCGTCTTCTGCTAAATAAGAAGATAGCGGTGGCAAGTATGAATATGAGCTTCTATCAACAGCTTCTTTCACATTCCCCTGTAGAATGACGTGCCTCTCCCCAGAGGAAGACAACAGTGGGACACCCTTTCATCAGAGGCACAATGGGACTGTTGAAAGACCACCACAAAACAAAGATCATGGGTGAGCAGGACACATGCCTAACCTGGTAGCAATGTCACTTATTCTTTCTATATGCTAATTTTCTGTAGATGAAAATAGCAGGTGTATCTAACCGCACAGATGAGTAAAGTAAAACAGACCTGGAAAATCAAGACATGAAATGTGAAGTGGTAATACTACTCCCTAAATACTAGCAGTTGCTATTTTCAGTTGAAATTCTAGTAACTTCCTTTTTAACCTGAGGATTTCAAAGTACCTAATAGGAGGTAAATTATAAGCCCAAACAATTGTGAATCAATAATGAAACAAATTAACGTGGACACATGAGGACCCTTTCTGGCATTTACTATAACTAATCACATAGGAAGAATATGTATACTCCAAAGTAGTTTTGCAAACTAGCATCCCAAATTAAACAGCCCCACATATACACGTCTTCATCCTCCTAAGCTTTACTGTCAGTAAATGAAATTTATTAATTGCAAGAATAATTCATTCATCCATTTGTTGCCTAAGTGTGCACAGGAAACTGCATAACATTAGAAAATAATTCAGTGTGGGTAGTCAAGGTCAATTTAGCAAAGCAAGAAATACCTGACCCAACAGCTGTGGGCTTTACACATGGGGCCCAGCTTTTTCTGAGACATCACGGGTAGGAGGAGCAGGCAGGAAGAGAGCTGAGAAGTCACCGATAATAAAGTATACATTATTCTCTATTCATTTTGCCCAATCTTTCATTATTGAGTGAAAGAACATTATGTTCCATTTATTACTAAAATAATCAATTTCAGATTATTTTAAAACTGTTTTTGGCTGACTGTATGCTAGCAGGCATTTAATGGATCATATAAAACATGAATTGAATTCACTTTTGTTATTTATAATTATTAAAAAATTACATTTCCATCTTTAAGACAATATTCTGATTTGTTTGTTTTCAGGATACTGTGACAGGGTTCAGCAGTTCCTAAAAGTACTGAAAATGAAGTGGTAGATAAGTTTGAAACTTAATGGTTGTGAGGTCTTTAAAAAACAATACTGTGCTCTTAATGGAGTTACACAGAGTGAGAAACTAAAGAGGTTCTGCTTTCCCCGCATGTTTCTCGCTTTGAAGTTAGAAAAGCAGCTCAGTTTGATTGAGCTAGGTTGGGGGTAAAGAACTCACCAGGTTTTACAGATGAAAGCAAATGCTTAGAAGTAGAATTAAAAGCTACATACACTAAACTGTTAGTGTTAACTGATGCCAGCCCTAATCCATACTCAGAAAGTAGAGTGTGAACCATTCAAAGCTGACACTGGTCTCCTTGCCAGAAGCAGGTCTGCACTCCAGACAGCAGAGTTACAAATCATTAGCTTATCTCCCACAGAATTCACTGGGCAGGAGGTGTCCATCCCCCAATCCCCGTGGTCCAGACTACAGGGTCAGGGCGGAAAATGATTTCATGGAACCCTCGTGTCTCACATGATATTAATAAGGGTAAAAAAAGTAAAGGAAATAAAAGATTTCTATGGTCAAATATGTTTGAGAAATTTAGAATAAAGTTAAGTATGTTTCATTCCTGCAGGACTTCTCTGAGTCTTCCATACATGCATGGCAGTTTCCTCGGTTAACTGGGTCTGAGAGTTGTTTTTGAAGAGATGAAGAGTTTTAGACCATACTTGTGCTCCCTGGGGCATGGTTTGGGAAATACTGAAATAAAATATTACTATTCCTGGTTTACAGTGAGGAAAATGAGGCCCATGGAGATCATACCCTAGCGAGTGGAGAGAACTCAGCTCTCCAACTTCCTGGTACCAACTCTTGGATGGGAACTCTGGGAAAAGACAAACTGTAGGTAGCAGAGTTTGCAGTAACATAGACACCCTGGAAGGATCTCCCCAAAACTAACATCTCCAGAAGGGTCTTTTCTGGCTCAGTCTGGACCCACAGACCCACCCAGATCAAGATTACCTGATACAAAGGCATGCAGATGCTATCAATCCACTCCAACTGCAACCGAGGCAGCTCATCTTTCCGGTTCCTATCAAAAATAGCCTGGAACAGGAGAGGAGAGTCTTGCTTTATTACACTGGGGGTTTCACAGGTACTTTGTCAGACACTTTGCCACAATGGTCCAATTTTACCAACTGAATACTTCACAAATCACAATCAATCCTTACACATACTTTCTTTCCTTTATCTATGATAAGAAATAAAGTATTTCCACCTCTTTTTATGAGATTTGTAAGCGAATTTATTTGAACTTTATAGCACTCAACTCCTTGGGGCCAGAATCTGTCTTCAGATACGGGTAGCTGCTACTGAATCAAGTCATCAGGTCACTGGGAATTAGGTACAAATCAAGGGGAAAAGGATGTATTTTAGTATCACAAAAATAATGCAGGCTCTTATTTCTGTAGTGAGAAGGTGGGATAGAATGGGGTAGATTGGAAAAGATCCTTAAAAGCATTTTATTTTAAATAGAAACCATTTATATTAATTTTTTAGGGCGAGGACTTGGTTCAACAATTGTGTGTATTTTTCAACAAGGTTCTCTCCTAATAGATTCCTAAGTCTTTATCTGTCACTGGATGGATGATGTGAGACACTCATTTGTTCT
The DNA here is from genome assembly GCF_902686455.1 of Sciurus vulgaris. NCBI lineage: Eukaryota > Metazoa > Chordata > Mammalia > Rodentia > Sciuridae > Sciurus > Sciurus vulgaris. The sequence continues at coordinate 131,135,164 of NC_136463.1, forward strand.
TTCCCAGCATTTAAACTTTATGAAGTTACAGTGTTTGATATAATTTAGGTGTATTTTTGAGAAAAAGAATGACATGTCTGTTGGGCAGACTCAATGAGGGAAACAATCTGTTGGGATTGGAGAGTTAATGGATTGCTTGAAAAAAAAAAAAAAACATAGTCAATTCTACTGTACTCAGAATGTCCCTCCCTTTGTTCTAAAAGAGAGCCAGGGCCTAAGAAGCTCTCTTGTGTCCTTATCGGTCCATAAGACTATCCTGCCTAGTTATAACTTGCCTTGCTTTATTGCCTTAGGGTAGGGGATGTCTGTCTTCTAGATACATGTGGCCTCCACATCATTTTGATACCCTTATAGGTTCTGAGGGCAGGTCCACATCATCCCTTGGTCCAGAGATGTTGGCAATGTCTGTATCCTTCAGATTCATGAATGATAGTGGGATTGGGTGAGGCAGAAATCAATAGCTGCCAAATCTGGGAAAATATCTGTAAACTAGGGAGAAGGTCACTGACTTCCATAGCCTCTGCTCATACTTGTCTTTTTCTGTGAAGTGTGAAGTACCAGTAAAGAAGACTGGAATTTGGAGAGGATGTGAAATATGCTGGAGACAGTGATAACTCTTGGGAACTCTGTCTTGGCCCAAAACATTCCTTTAAGAATATTCTCTTAGTCTCTTTTGCTTTACTATAACAAAATATTCAAAGCTGAATAACTCTCTAAAGAAAAGAGGTCTACTTAGCTCATAGTCCTAGAGGTTCAAGGACCCACATCTGATGAAGATCTTTTTGCTGGCTGTTCTAAGGTGGCAGAGGGCATCACATGGCAAGAGACAAGGAGTGCATGTGTGTGTCCCTCCCTTCTTATAAAGTCAGACTGGTTCAATCACAGAGGCTCCCCAGGTGACCTTACCTAATCCTAATCACTTCTCAAAGGCCCTGCCTTTAAACATTATAGTCCTTAAATTACTACTGTCTTACTACTTCACAATGGAATTAAATTCCAACATGTGAAACCCTGGAGGACACATTCAAACTGTACCTGAACCATAGTATTCTGTTTTATTTTTCTTTGCTATTGAGCTGTTTGTTCGTTTAGTCTGTTTCTAGTGAGTTTTCCTCCTTCTTCAACCTTTAAAATTCAGGGATTTTTAGTATGTTCACAGAACTATGCAACTATCACCTCAATTTTAGACCATGTTCGTCACCCCCAACAGAAACCCCGCACCAAACAGCAGCATTGTCTCCCAGGTCCCAGCCTTTGGAACCACAAATCTACTTTATGTCTGTTTGAATATGCCTATTCTACACATTTCATATACATGGAATTGTATGATATGTTTTTTTCTGACTGGCTTCTTTCATTTAGCATGGAGTTTGCAAGGAATATGAAGCAGGTATTAGTACATCTTTTTTTTTTTTTTGCCAAATGATACGGATATACCATGTTTTATTTATTCATTCATCAGTTAATGGACCTCTGAGTCCACTTTTTGGCTATTATAAATTAATGTTCTCATGTACCTTCATGTGTAAATTTTTGTGTGGATGTATATTTTCATTTCTATACCAAGCTGTTGAATTTCAGGGTCATACGGTAACTCTGTTTAACTTTTTCCCAAACTGTTCTTTAAGGCAGCAACACTATTTCACATTCCCACCAGCAATGAATGAAGTTCTACTTTCTGCATAACCTCACTGACACTTGTTATTGTCTTTTTTATTCTAGTCCTTTTAGAGGGGGTGTGAATTGCTGTTTTCAGTAGTTTCAACTTGCATTTTCCTAATGGCTAATGCTTTTGAGAATTTTTTTTATGTGCTTATTGGCCATGTATGTATTTTCTTTGAAAATGTATTTATTCAGATCCTTTGCACATTTTAAAAATTGAATCATCTTTTTATTGTTGTGATTATTTTTTTAAGTTCTAAATTCTAGGCCCATATCAGATATATAATTTGTAAATAATCTCTCATTTTGTAGATTGCCTTTTCAGTTTCTTTAAAATCTCCTTTGATACACAAACATTTTGATGAAGTCCAATTCAATATCTCTGGATCGACATCTCTGAACCGTATTGTTTTTTATCTTTTGTGCTTTTGGTATCATATTTAAGACACCACAGCTAAATCAAATTCAGAAGATTTCTACCTGTATCTCCTTCAAAGAGTTTTATTGTTTTAGCCCTTACATTTAGGTTTATGATCCAATTTAAGTTTACTTTGGGTATGATGAGAGGTAGGACACCAACTTCACTCTTTTCCCCTATGGATATCCATGTGTCCTCAAACTATTTGTTGAAAAGACCATTTTCCCCTCCATTGGATTGTCCTGACATTCATGTTGAAATCAACTGACCATAACTGTAAAGGTTGATTTCTGGATTAGTCAATTCTTTTTTTTTTTTTTTTTTTCTTTTTGGGGGGGGGGTTTGCTGGGGATCGAACCCAGGGCCTTGTGCTTACAAGGCAAGCACTCTACCGACTGAGCTATCTCCCCAGCCCCTGGATTAGCCAATTCTTAATCAATGTTCAAGGAGAGGAAAATGAGTGTGAGGTGCCACCTTGTCCTGTGCTTTCCCTTTACAGCATTTTGCATCTTGTAATAGAATTTTCATGATAATTTAATGTCTATATTTTCTACAATTTGACAAGGTCCTTGAGGCCAGGGAAGATGGCAGCTTGATGCTTGTTACTGGACATAGTGCTTAGCTTCCTGCTTGACACATGAAAGTGCTCAACCATATTTTATTCACTGACTCCCTGCTTCTAGTGTTGACCACTGGTTGTGGTCCAAGTTAGCCTTTGTCTCCATAAAGTTACTTTGATGACTTCTGGGACCATGATACCTGAGGGGGCTCCAGGACAATTTTCTTTATAAAAATCAGGAGACATTGGATGCAGCAGGTATCAGCTCTTCATGAATGCACTTCCAGACACTTCTGGAAAGGGACTAGGGAGGGATTACCCTGCCCCATAGGATATAGTCATCAGTTGGGCTAAGGAGCTTTTGTGAAAACGGAGAAGCATTTAGAGCCATGTTTCCACCACAAAGTTTCATTAATGTCTTCAGAAAATGCCTTCCCTGAGCCTACAGAGAAAGGCTCCTCAGTGCTGTGCCACTGCATCTGCCAGCTCACTGTTGCTGGCGATTTACTCACTTTTTTTTCTTTTCATTTAACTAGATGACCTGTAGTATCACTATAGTGTAAATCCTTCAGGGGATGCCTCTGAAACACTTTATAAAAGGAGAGAAAAACTTTTATTTTAAAGCTGAGAGAAATTTGGGTTGTACTAGGTTTTGACACAGAAATGTATACATCCTGACCTAATAGTTTTAGTTTTATAAGGAAATTTGGGGACACCACCAAAAAAGATTAAAGGGATGTTCAGAATCCTGTGTAACTAGATGTTGATTTGAAAACTAACATAATTGGTGTGTGTTTTGATCTACATGGTCTTCTGACTTTTTTCTGGGTAAGCAACTGGTTATGAACAGTCATAGTGAGTCTGACTCCTAGCTAGTCAAGCTAGGAGATGGTTCTTCAGCTTTTTCTTGGTTTTAAACGTCAGCAAAGAAAGCCATCTTAAAAGTCTTAAAGATCTTAATTTACCTCCAAATATTCTAGACTCTACTGATTTGAATGCTCAAAAACACATGCTAGACAATTGATGCATTCCTTGAACCTACTTTGCTGTGCTGCCAGGTTTTAAAATTCTTTGCACCACTCGGGTTATATGTTTTTAGCTAATCGTTTGTCAGGAAGAAAGAGGCTGCCGGCTCCTTGAGGCTGTGATGGAGGTATTTATGTCTCCTTATCCTGATGTGAAAGAAGAGCAGCATCCTGAGCCCATCGCAAGCTTTCTCAAATAATAACTGAATGGCTGGGTCCGATATAAATAGCATCCCATTCACCACAACCTAATTCTCCGGGTGAAACTCTCCATTTTGCCAACAAAGGAAAAAACAGGTTTGAAAAGATTTACTTTTAGGGATTTTGAAAGTTCAAAATTGGTAAATAAAACGTCAAGGCTGGAGAGCTTGGCTTTAATCTTTTGCTGTATTTCCATTCCAAAGTGTGCACATGTGAAATTCCAGCACTGAGTTTTGAATTATTTGAATTCCACTCTGCATGCCCTCCCTTGTGCCTGCTTGTCCCACTGTGGGTGCTCAGGAAAGGCTTGTTAAGTAGCTCACCGCTCTTAATCGGAAACCTGGGAATAAAGTATTTAGCATTTAAGTTTAATTAAAGTTTTAAACATTTAGGAGTCCTTTCTTAAATCCCTTCTCAGTCTTTCCCATTTTCAAGTTGTGATTTGAAGATATTTTCGGAAATGTCATTCAAAAGGGTAAGTACGTGACAATAGAAGGATGAGCTTACTGAAGGAGTGAGTTTGAGTTCTGATCTCTCCCGATCTCCTTGTTCAAAGAACTCACTGGTTACAAGTTCAGCCACCTGAAACACAGAAACATTTTAATTCATGAATAGTTTACCCAGAGACTAGGAAGTTATTTCTGGCTTAAGAACATGGTGATTATCTTCAACACAATCATTTTAAAAGCTTATGAGGAAGTCTTAACCTTTTGTGTTCAAAGGTATAACAGAATTTAATCAATGAAACTGATTTCCTTTTAATGAGGAGAATTTGTGCAGTATAGTTTTAGATGCATGCTAATAGATGATTAGGAAAAGTTCCAATATAGAAAAATGAAGCTAATAATAATTTATATCAATACTATATGTTATGACATTATAATGTAGCTAACTTTTTGATGTTTCTATGTAGATTTTTTACTGTGCTGCATACTTTTATCTTAGTCTGACTTCATCTTGCTAACACCTAAACTCCATAGCTCCCTTCCCACCAATATTTGTGTGTGCACTCCAGAAGGGATACCCTGCCCCTTGCTTTCTACTGTAGCAATAAATCAAGAGGCAAAAATCAGGATTCCCAATTCACATAAAACTTTGAAAGTATGTCAAAATATGGTTTGAAGAACATGGTCTTTGGGCTGTCTGAATCTAGCCACTTTGAGTGTACATAGATTCAGTGAAGTGTTAATTCATGGCAGGCTCCGGTTGGTACCAGCACAATGGAATGATCCTTCTACCCCAAACCCTAGAGACCTACATTTTGGTGTGGAAGATCAACAGCCCAGCTAAAGAAATTAATTTTTCTTATCCAAGATTGTACATCTCAAGATAGTTCATGGAAAGCAAACTGATACAACAGGTAAGTGCTGGACAGGTATTTTCAATAACACTGTGATGTGCATTTAAGAAATTTCTGACAATCCTAGACAATCAATGGCAAGAAAACCTGGATCCCCAAACTAGTTTTCCTCTATTTCAGGCTCTTATAATGATCTTATGTTCGGCAAAAGTCAGATGCATTTAACTCTGTTCAAGTGTGCAAAATCAAGATAATTTGCCTAAGTGTATCTCAAGAGATGGGTCATAGATAAAACTTAAACACATCAAACTCACACACACTTACACACATGCACACACTCACAGATCTGAGGTAGCAAGTGTGCAATTTTATAAAAATTGAATATCCAGTAAGTTCAGATTTCTGACATTCCTAACAGCATGCCTGGGTCCCTTCCAAGAATGCAACTGCTTAAAAGAAGTTGGAAATGACTTAAAATATTGTCCTTCCCCAATCTCTGACTACAGTCACTTCCCTTGTCCCTGCCTGTTCTTAGGACTTGATTCACTCTGTCCTCTCCAGTCTTTGCCACTACCTTCCACTTCAGGACTCCAGGCCTCTCCTCTCTCTGGCATTTCCTTTAAAGAAATGATCCCCTTAGGGTCTGGCCTCATCAATCCAGTTCCCAGAACACTCCCTCAGCCTGAAGCTGGGTCTTTTGCATTAGGAAATGTAAATGTGCACATGGCACCCCAAGGCAGGAGACCTACACAGGTCCACAGCCCCTGGAAAGCAAGGAAATGAAGAAGAAATCCTATCCTTACTCTTTCTAAAGTGGTCCTAAAAACTCCCCTGTGCTTCTTTCATAGATTAACTTGTACCACTGCTTTGTTTGTACTTAAAAACCCAATCAGGACCATTAAGTGACTCCTGATTGAATTTTTTATTAAAGAAGGAAATTGAGATGCTAATCAGGCCTTGAGGGATCACAGGGGAAACCCACATGCTTAGAGTCATGTTTGTGAGGAAGGATAAGTAGAATAAACACCAGAATTTAAAAAAATGAAAAGGAATATTTAAAAGGTCTAATCCCAAAATCTAGGAAATTAGAAATACATTTGTATTTTGTAGAATGTTCTATTCTTTTGTTCAAATTTCATAGTATCAAGGAGTATAGTTTAAAAAATATCTGAACCTGATAAATTTGGGGACAAACATGAATGACATTTCCAGCTTAGAACCATGACAAGATTTGTGATGGAAAACATTTACAAAAACATGGTTTCATGTGTTGTCTCCCTGAATTATTATGTTTCTGCACTTATTAGCAGAACTTCACATCCTAAAAATAAAATGTTTATACTAGTGACTAAGAAGATCACCTATGAATGCCTGTTGGGCTTCTAAAGTTGGGCAGAAAATGCGTTCCTCTTAGTGAGGCTCTAAGTAACTTAGCAAGATCCTGTTTCAAAATACAAAATAAAAAGAGCTGAAAAAGTAGCTCTGTAGCTCAGTGGTAAAGTGTCTCTGGGTTTAATCCCTAGTGGAAAAAAAAAAAAAAAAAGAATAAAGAAAGAACAAAGAAATTGTGATCCTTCCCTCCAAGTATTCTGCCACATACTTTTCTGTCCCAGGTAGGCTATTGCTTCCTTAGTTCTTGATATGTATTTCACTGGGTTTTCTGAAGGTCCTGGTACTTCATACCTCAGCCCACTCTCTTTTCAGTCTTCTCTACTTTTGTGAGAAACTTCCTCCCTATCTCTACCTCTCCACCTCTTCCCTCCTATGACTGGCACCTCAGTACTACACTTTACTCACCTACCTGTTCTCTGCAGTCTATTTTCAAATTCAATCTTCCCACATAATAGGTAGAAATGTTGAAATGCTATCGATTACACAGATTCTTTGCGGTTACCCTGCTTTATGTGAATTTTTGTGACTTGAAATATGTCACACTAAAATTAAAACTGGAACTCAAATGGAGGAGAGCTTTATAAGAAAACTGCCCAATCTGTATTCAAATATGATGTGAGCAAGAAATTAACCTCTATTTTCAGTAAGCAACTGAAATTTCAGAATGTATTTGTTATTGCAGCAACACTTAACCTAACCTTGACTAACACAAAATTGGTACAGTTATTTAAAAAGAAAATAAAAAGAAAGAAAACACCCTGAAGTATGTGGCATGAGCTTGACATTAACCAGCAAGGAGGGTTTAAGGATCACAATCTATATTAAACAATTTTGTGCAGTTATCATTGAAATGAAGCTAATGGTGTTCTAAATGAACTTTAAGTCTTAGGAGATTAGAAAACAATGTGAGTAGTATGTGATGGTTGGTATAGACTGTTTCACTAGGTATATTCTACAGGAGTGAATTTGGGAAAGGATCAGCATGTTTATAACTAATGAAAGATAATAGAAAAATACAAGGTCTTATACAGATGGAAGGTGAAGCTGCTTCTCAACCTCAAAATGTAAAAATTAAAATTAAGGTATGCTTTAAATGAGAAGCAAATAAGATTCAGTCTCATGATAAGAATCCAATTAAAAATATGGCCAGAACACCCATATTTTAGAACTCTGAATGAATTAGGTGATATGCAACAAAACTGGACAAAAATGTCGCAAAGAAATGATTTCACATGGTTATCTCACTGAAATCTTTGAGGCTCACAGTACTAGGGATTAAACATCACAAGAGAGAAAGGAAGAAGTCTATTTACTATGTTTATTTATTCCTGAATATAAGGAAGCAAAAAAAAAAAAAAAGAAAAGAAAAGAAAAAAAAATCTAAGAGGTTCCTATGAAAAAGAACTGTATATGTGGTAATTGGCAAATGGAAATAACTAGAATAAAATACATAGGAAGCTAAATGTTTAAGAGAGTTCTAATGCTAAAGTATCCTTGAACTTGTGCCTATGTAGAAAGTCTTGGACTCTCAGACATCTTTGGGTGAGAAGCAGGCTGAGAAAGCTGCCTGACCTGCAGATAATGCCAAGGAGGATGATGGAAAAGAGTAACTTCCCAAAGAGAATCGAAAAATTGTGGAAAACAATGAACTGGGCAGCATATGCCAGGGAATGAGGTCCACCAGCATGAGGACAGCCCTCACAGGGAATGCCAGTGGGATTTGGGAATTGCCATGAACACTGACTGCCAAATGTGGCTTATAACTTCCTTTTATGAATGGGAGTGGTATGATGGATATTTTGGGTTTCGGATGGTAGCCACTGTATCTTGGGCATGTGTAGGTGTTCAATTTGAAGAGGTGGGCACATATTATTCAGAGATTCTGGACTTGGAGTTTGATGCCATGACTGATGGGATGCAGTCTTCCTTGGGGAGAGATGAATATATTTTGTTTGTAAGAAGGAGAGTGAGTTACAGTTTTGGTGATTAGAAGGGCAGACTGTGGCAGTCTGCATTTACCAGCTATTCTGACTTTCTGTTTGCCAGACACACTGAAGGATGTGGAGTGGGGTTATGTGAGCTACTGGGGCCACTCAATGGTTGAAGAAGGCATTTAATTGGCAGAGCAAGATCCTCCCAGGCTCCTCCAGAATGATCTAGATAGAGGCTTCTCCCTCAGCCTAGTCCCCAGAGAGGACGAAGAGGTGCTAGTCAACTCTAGATGTATATATTCATGAGCAATTTGTTGAGATTTTTGGGTTTGATAACATAGTCAATTCTGTGGACACAATTCTGTGTGGGAAAGCATAAAACATGATGGAGCATGAAGGCTGGGAGCACAGCCTGCTAGTCCTGGAGGACCTCAGGTGACTTACTCTTTCTAAACCCCATCTTTCCCATTTGTGAAATGAGGATAATAACTGCATTCACTTCCTAAAGTTGCCAAACATTGTAACACACTAGGTGACTAAGTCCACAGGAATTCGGTCTCTCATAGTTCTGGAGGCCAGGAGTTCTTCAGCACACTGAGCAGAAATTGAGGTATTTGCAGGGCTGTGTTCCCTCTGAGGCTCTAGGAGAACATCCATTCCTTGCCTCTTCAGTTTCTGGAGCTGCCAGCTTTCCTTGGCTTGTGGCCACAAAGTTCCAATCTCTGCCTTGCCTTCATATTGCCATCTCCTCTTCTGAATGTGTGATCTCCTTTGCTGTCTTACGAGGAGACTTGGGACCAGCTAAATATTCAGGGTAATCTCCACAGGAAAGATCTCAGATCCTTACTATAATCATATCTGCAAAGATACCTTTTCCTTGTAAGGTAATGTTTACAGGTTTCAGGGGTCAGGACCTCATATCTTTGTGTGGGCATTATTCAGCCTACTATAGTCACAATATCTTTTTTTTTTTTTTAAATAATTTTTTAGTTGTAGATGAACACAGTACTTTTATTTTATTTATTTATTTTTATGTGGTGCTGTGGACCAAATCCAGTGCCTCATACATGCTAGGCAAGCACTTTACCACCGAGCCAGATCCTAACTATACCTATCTTAAAGGGGACTTTAAGAATTAAATGATAAAATAGACACAAAGCAGGTATTTATTGATATATGAATGTATCTTATTTCCCTAAAATGTCAAGTCTTAAGGTACCAAGTTGCTATTTTGTACTCCACAGTCCATATAGTAGGTGTCACATAAAACTTTGAAAAACATGCCTATAGGCCAGGCACAGTGGCACACACCTGTAATTGCAGTGGGAGGCTGAGGCAGGAGGATTTTGAGTTCGAAGCCAGCCTCAGCAATTTAGCAAGGCCACAAACAACAGATACCCTGTTTCTAAATAAAACAAAAAGGGCTGGGAATGTTGCTCAGTGGTTAAGCACTCCTGGGTTTAATCCCTAGTACCAAAAAAAGAAAAAACAAAACAAAACAAAAAACCCAAGTCCTAATCCTAGCACTTGGAAGGCTAAAGTGGGAGGATTACTTGAGCCTAGGAGTTTGAGACCAACCTGGGCAACATAGTAAAACCCTGTCTCAATGAATAAATAAATAATAACATAAAACAAAGGAAAGCACACTTAAAGTGCTATTAACCCCTAAATAATATCAGTAATCAAGAATCTTGCGTTGGGTGGTTTCTTGATTGAAAACTATTGATGCTATAAAACCAATGTTTATTTAAAGGCAGAGAAAACAGATCCGTGTAAAGGTATGTTCTTTTGGAGACAAATTAAATCAAATATTGCACACTTTGACAGTAAATCCCTTTAATATATAAATAGTATCTGAAAAGTAGAATTTCCTTTTCACCACCACTCCTCTTTTTTTCCAGAGGTGAAAAGAGGCCCTTGTGTTAAGACATGATTACCTATTCAAAAACATTATCTTTGAATGCGTGCCTTAGGATGTGGTCAAGGTGCTACTCCAATTTAGCATGTTACAAAAAATCTTAAGAGTTGGAAGTACTGCTCAGTAGAAGCACAAAGAAGAAAAGGCTGTGGGATAAACAGTGTTGCCACTGGTTCTGCTGCTGCTTTTTACACCATGTTAATACTGATGCAAATAGACTGGGGTTTCAGTGCCTGGCAGTTAGGGCTCTGGGAATACCCCCCCAACACTACCCCCCACCAGTCCCTCCTCTGCTGAGCCCTGCCATTAATCACCACTTGCCTGTCTGGAGATCTCCCACGGTTTGGTCACGGCTCCAAGGTCACAGGCTGTCATTAACATTGATCTGAAAAACAGAACCAAACAAAACAGCCTGAATAATCTTTTGTTGCATTCCTAAACAAACCCATCCTAGATACATAAATAAATAAAATGGAAAGGAGGCCAGTTCACATCTTCTTTCCCTCAACAAGGGGCAGCACTGTTTAGAGTCCCACTTTCAGCATCTCTATCATGAGGCCACACTGCTTAGGAAGACAAAGCTCTCACACATTCTCCTGTGGCCCTTTTGTTTTGTCTGCAGCAAATCAAGGAAAGCTACTTGCTGTCTACCTGAGTTCAGCAGGCTCTTGAAAATAATTTATAATGGACCATTAAAAAAAAAAAAAAACTATAAGCAAGGGAATCTGTATATAATAGTATATACATTACAGTATGTACATTACATACTCATTCCTGATTGAAGGGAATGGAAGAAAATCCATACCAAAAAGGAGAGGCACATGCCACATAGGTGCTCTTTCATTTTCATGGGCTCCGTGGAGCCAGGATTTATGGAGGAGAGTCTCACTGTTTCACTCCAGTTTACTACCTGGCTCCCATCATGTTTTATAAGCATTAAGAAGAACCACACTCAGCTCCAGCTTTCCTTGATTTGAGCACATAAGAAAGCACAGGAATGCTTTGAATGAAAATTTCGAGGGGCAGATTTATCTAGGATTCATTCCATGGAAACATGGGAACAATTCAAATTGTGGAGAGTCCTAGTGCTTATCATTTGATGTGGTAGGTGGGGGGAAAAAGCACATTCCTTCTCCCAGATCTGTTTTCTTTGGGCTAAAACCAGCAGCATGTGATGAAAAATAAGACAGGATTTGAGCTGAGAAATCACATCTTGGCTGACAGCTTTGGGAAGAAAGGGCTGTGTTGTTAGAGGTCAGAGGCCTGTCCTGCTGCCGGGGTTAACATTTTATACCACGCCACATCACAGTGCCTTGGAAACAGGTCTGCTGCCCAGATGGCAGGGGTCTCCAAGGTAGGGGGGTATGTAACTTCCCCAGGAAACCCCTCCAGGGAACCAGAGTCCAGATGACAATAGGTCATTCAAGGCATAAGCTAGCAGCACCAGTATCCATAACCCTCTGGGACCAGAGCAGCACTTAGGAAACATGGAATTCCCAACACCCCCGAGCACCATGCAAAGGAAGACACATCAATCCAATCTTCATTTTTTATTTTCTGTAAGGAGCATTTCTAAAGAGCTCCCATGTGCCTATCTCTGTGCTAGGTGCTTTCTTTCCTAACTACTAACTTGTATCTAAATGAATCCTCGTCACAACCCCCAGGCGAAGGGGCTATTATTATTTTCAAAAAGTAAGGAGATGCATGGAGAAATTTAAGTAACTTTCCCAAGGTGAATAAAGGATTTGGGATTCTGTGTTTATCACAAGACTACCAGACCCCCTCCCTGCACTCCAATGCTTCTCATTTTAGATTCTGTCAGTTCCCAAGGGGACAAGACTTTGGATAATGCATCAGACTTTCAGTCTCCTGGATGGGAAATAATCTCTTGAGGTGATCTACTTACATCATAACTTGAGAATTAGTTTCTGTTTGATAAAGCATTTGAAACTTCTCAAATTCATATTGCCTTAATCAGCCAATCAATAAGTTTCTTGAGTATCTGCTAGGTGCTCAGAAGATGACAATTCTAATAGCTAGGATTTATTGAATAGCCACTTCTGGGTGATCGGCATAGTTTCTATATGAGGCAAGGATATTATTTTTATCTCCGTTGTACAAATTAACACATTATGGCTCAGAAAGGTTAAGTAACTTGCCCAAAATCATATGGCTAGGGAGTCAATGCTAGGATTGGAATCCACAAGGACTGATGAGGAATCTCTACTCCAATGAATCCAGTGGAGCAGAAAGGCTCTATGGGGAAGGAGGAAGAGGCTGGGAGGAAGGACAGGTGGAGTGGTTAAAACTTTTACCCAGTTGGCACTGGGGAGTCAATCAAGGTTGGGCCACACCCGATTAAACCTTTGAGGAGAAAAACTTTAGATGTGAAGACAGTTTGAAGAAAGAAAGTGACAGTAGGGAGAGCAGCTGGAAACATCCGTTGATAAGTGTCTGAAAGAAAAAAGGACAAGGAGAGCAGAAATGAAAGGACAGGTGGAAGATTACAAAGGAAGAACCGAAGGAGACGAATGCTCAACTTTATCTCATTTTTTGGATCAATCCTTTACAAGAAGTGAAAGTTTCTTTATAGTGTAAGAGGGAAGGCAGTGGGTTTGCACCAACTGTTTAATTCTAGTTCGACTTACAGTGAAGTTGTGTCAATCTGTTTAGCGCAATTGATTGAATGATCTGCAAGAATGAGGGCACAGCTATCCCATCCTAAGCAGGGTGGGAAGATCTCTGACGCTCTCAGTTGATCATTTTTAACATACCTTTCTTCTGTATGCCAAAATTATGTCAATAATAATCTAGTGATAATTATCTTCTTGATTAGTTCTATAGTTTAAAAACAATCAGCAATATAAAAGGAATAAACTTTAATTTTAAAGATATACTCAAAGTCAGTAAAAGATTTCACATAGGAACTGAAATTTGCACTCACCACATAAAAATATCATACCTAGCAGTCTGCACCCCATTTCACCGTTTTAAATTTTAAACAAAACCTGCAAATGGTCACACACAAACAAATGACAGAACAGAAGGAAGGCAAGTTATACTTCATTTTTCCCATCACAGTGCTGTCACTGTTTATTCAGCATGCACTAGGTGAAAAGCAGGAACATGAATTTCCACAAGGTTGGAGGCACGAACCATACCAGAGCAAATTTAAAAGGTCCCAGACAGGACCTTACTCTTGAAAGCAGGTAGTGGGGCCAACCTGTGTCAGGATCAATTGTATGCCCAGGGGTCCTTGGATTTAGCTTATATTATAATACATGCACAATGAAAGGATAAGTAACAAATGTGCTAATTTAAAGTTTTCATATCAATGATTTTGATCTTCAATGGGAACCTCAGCAATTTTTTAGAATTTATACCAAAGATTTTCTTCAGGGAGAAGTTCATCATTGACTTTGTTCAGAACTGCTGGCATATGGTGATGATGAAAAGCAAACTGATTTTTGGTTGGCTTTACTACTATCTTAAAGTTCTCCATAGATAGAACTTTGGCAGTCCCCCACTCTGCTGCCACCCACTTGGGGCTCCATGCTCAGAATCTAAATGTGATGGGGTAGCGAGGGCACAGGAACACCTCTATTTTATATATTGTGCTTCCAAATAATGTATTTCTTTTTTAGCATAATTTTAATATAAATCTTTGTACAATTAGAGAATAGGAAAAAATTACAAATGGTGATATGTTTTAATTTGATTTGCAAGGTGTTATTTTTAGTTCTGATAGCATTTAAAATGAAATATTAAAATAGAGTTTAAATTAAAACAAGACTTTTAAATTAAAAGTAATTCTGCAAAGACATTTGCCCAGTTACTGTCTGTTCAACTTCAGATTGGCACTGCCCTTCTTAATAATCCTGTGGCCAAGGATTGTTTCAAAATATTTTAGGTAATTCTTTCTTTCTTTCTTTCTTTCTTTCTTTCTTTCTTTCTTTCTTTCTTTCTTTCTTTCTTTCTTTCTTTCTTTCTTTCTTTCTTTCTTTTCTTTTTTCTTTTTTCCTTCCTGAGGGGATTCTTGCAAAAAGTGTTGGAAAACTTCTGCAGGAAAACATCTAACATCCAGGTGGAGATGCTGAATAAGCCCTGGTATTTTAGGAATGAAACTCAGAAGAGAGAGGGTGCCCAAGAAATAAGCTGGGAGTCTTTTGGGAAGATGCTGGTTGAAACCATGAGGATGCTGAGGAATGAGAGAAGAGAATCAAAGACAGGTCCTGGGGGACAGATATTTTTAGCAGTTGATGGGCAGGAAGAAGGGGTAGCAAAGGACAAAGGGGAAGGGAGAGTCAGCATGGTTCTGCAGAATCTAAAGTGGGAGAGAGATTTGAGGGAAGGCCAGGACAACTCAGTTAGGGGATGTGAAGAGACAAGGCAACTGGAGAGAACAAAGACTGGCGAACTTGAGGCTGGGGAGATAGCTCAGTCAGTAGAGTGCTTGCCTTGTAAGCCCAAGGTCCTGGGTTCAATCCCCAGCACCACGCCCCCCCCCCCCCAAAAAAAAAAAAAAAAAAAGAAAAGACTGGGACATGTTTGGTGACTTTGAAAGGAGAGAAGAATTATGTTTTACAGACTTAATTCCTCAGTAGAGGAATGACTAGACATTGTGGTATCTTTGAATTTTGGAATACTATGTAACAATAAAAGTTTGTCTTTCCTATGTATTTTTAAATAACTGGTAAGCTACACTTCAATAAAAATTTTTCCTTGGTGTAAAAAAAAAAAAAAAAAGACAATTGAGGGCTGGGGTTGTGACTCAGTGGTAGGGCTCTTGCCTAGCAAGTGTGAGGCGATGGGTTCGATCCTCAGGACCACATATAAATAAATACAATAAAGGTCCATCGATAACTAAAAAATATTTTTTTTAAAAGAAGATTGAGGTAAGGACATGGAAAGAAAGAATTATGAGGTACATAGTTAAATGGAAGAGCAAGTTCAGATTGATATGCAAATAAATGATCTATGTTAACGTGAACAAAAAAATTTCACACTGAACAGTATTTTTCCCCTGAGGGTACACAAGTATATAAATGCTTTGGAAATGGTCTGGAAAGACACAACAAATTGATATCAAAATTCAGCTGTGTAACCAGTTCCCGAATTGGGTACAGAGCTCAAAGGAGATTGGGGGCACATCTATAATGAGATTTAGCTTATTACAGAAAAATATATTCCTATAACTACACATGGAATTTAAAAATCACATAAATAGAAAGAGATTCCCTTGCAAGGAGATGGTTGTGCGAGCAAAGAGTGGGAGTGCAGAGAAGGGGAAAACTAGGAGGACGCCTGGGGAAGGGGCAGGCTTTAGAGATGATGTTTCCGGCAGGGAAGGTAGAAGTATATTTTTAGGTGTAGAAAGATGAGAGAGACAGAACTAGATTTTAAAAATGGAAGCCTAAGTCAAGAATTGATGCTGCAAGCCTGGGGGTGCAGAATGGGGGAGGTGGAGGCAATGGAATTAGTAGCGGGGTGCTCCCCCCCCCTCTGGAAAGGACAAAGAAAAGAGTCTGTAAAGATAACACAAAGAGGGCTGGGGGTGTAGCTCAGTGGTTGAGCACTTGCCTAGCACGTATGAGGCACTGGGTTTGAACCTCAGCACCACATAAAAATAAATTAATTGATTAAATAAAGGTATTGTGTCCGTCTACAACAACAGCGAGAGAGAGAGAGAGAGAGAGAGAGAGAGAGAGAGAGAGAGAGAGAGAGAGAGAGAGAGAGAGAGAGAGAGAGAGAGAGAGAGAGAGCGCCAAGTAGACAGAGGGAAAATGCAGGGAGGGCTCTTTGGCGAGAACTCAGGAGTGGATGATGACGTGAGGACAGCCGCGGGCGGGGCGGGCGGCACCCAGCGATCCGGAGCTGCTGGCAGAGGTCTTCTGTAATAGATACGGGGCTGTGACAGGAAGCCTGCTCGATCCAGTGTTGCCTGGCTGTGCAGCAGACACAGTGTGTTCCAGCGCTGCCTCTCAGGCTTTCCCAGTAAAACCCAGCAGCATGAGGAGGAGCAGCGGGCGGGCAGCAGGTCCGCAGAGGTGAGGCGGAGTCAGTGGAAGGATGGGGAAGGAGCAGAGGAAAGGTGCCTAACTACCTGGAGGGGCTGCTGTCCTCCCTAAACACCTGGGAAGAGGGCCCCTGCAGTGAGGCTTCCTAACTCCCCCAAGTGGTTCTGATGGGTTTCTATCCACAGTGCCTCTAGTCTCTAAAGAAAAACAAAATTAGCTCACCCTTTTTCTCTGTGCTGGATGACGCTAGTTTCTGTCTCACAAATCCCTCCGCCTTCTCACTTACAGCCCTCCACCCTCAGGAAAAAGTAGAAATGATGGTTGGTTGAAGCTCAACTAATTCCAACATCATTTTCTAATTTTGAAGGGATATTTATGGAAAGGAGGCAGAAATAAAATAAATTGTAAGACAAAAAGACACATTCTTTATCTTATCTCTAGTTACTCAACTAATCTTGGAATGTTTTGAATCTAAACTACGATTTGTTATTTTAAAAATCACTTATATGCCCTTAGCACTGTCAGAAGAGTGTGACTAAATGTTCAGTTAATGAAAAAACACATAAACATGAGCTTTTTCTTACCGAAATATATCACGATGGTTTTTGATGCTCCAATCATATTCTCCTTTACTGACAAGTTCAAAGAATTCAGTTCTCCTCCTGCAGGAAAATCAAATGAAGAAAGGGGGAAAAAACTGCTGGAATGAAATTTCTCAGTCTGTGGAGTGACATAAACACCTTTATGGGGAAAATATAAGACCACCTGAACCAAGTAACTTAATATTTGAAATCATGAGACCAAAGTACTATCAAAATAAATCATTTTTTTTAAACGTTGAGGCCTCAAGAAAAAGCCACAATCATTTCTGAATGTATTTACAACAGAGGAGATTATAGGGCCATAAAACAGAAAACAATGTGGTGCTGCATTTAGGATTATGTGCTGGGAAGCCCTCCTGACACTTTGTGAAAGTCAGAGAAGGGAGGCAAGGACAAATAGAGCAGGAACAGTTTCAGAGTTTGTCTATCATTCAACACAGAATTGAGCTGCATGATGAGCCAAGATAAGATAAATTCTCTGGTAGTAAATTTAAGACAAATATTTGTTTTCCAGGTTTGAAAATAACTATTTCACCATTTTAGTGCTTAAACACATCGGCTATGGAGTCCGAAAGTAACTGTGTTAAACAGTGGCTCAGTCACCCACTTGCTGTGCAACTTTGGGAAGTTACTTAAACCCTCTGAGCCTCATTCCCTAATGTTTGATACTGGTATTATATCTGCTAACTCACAGAGTTATGTGAGGATTCAATGAGATGACCTACAAAAAGCATTTAGTGCTGTGTCAGAAGGTTTTCAATGTTCAGAACTCACACGCAACCCTCGCCCCTGATGGATCTGGAGACATGCGGATACAGAAAAAACAAAGAAGGATCATTTAAAATTGTGAAACAGTTGTCTTATTCCTATTTCCAAAAATTATTTAATCTAGTTATATGACCCTATTTTTAGTGAAAAAGGAAAAGAAAAGGTCATCACCATTTTAAGAATCATGTCCCCATTTTCACCCTTTTGGCACTTCCCAAAAAGACTGCATTTGAGAGATCTCCACACTCCATGTCCCACAGTACATCCGCACACAGCACCATCTGAAGAGGTGCCCCAGTAAGGAAGGCTGGCCCAGTAGGTTGAGTGTGTGGCCTTCAGCAGGCCTCTCTTGAGCACACCACCTTTTAGAAGGTGCTGAAAATACTGAGGTATAAAAGTCCATTTAGCCTTATTAAACTACAAAATTTCACATGGTACTGATGTTTTAAGGGATGCACTTTGGAAAATGCCACCATGACATACCATTCATTGGGGGGCAGTAATCAAAATAGGATCTGAGAAATTTAGTGCTGACCCCTTGTAGTTTGGGGGATGAAGGACATGATACTGAGAACCACCGGCTCTCCTGGGTCTGGCCTGGTGCACCCATCACCAGCTGACCCTCTGTGGCTCTCTGCTCATTTGGTCAGACTGACTAGTCAACTTCCTGAAAGGGGGCAGTCAGGAAGACAAGTGTGTAGCTTACTTCTTCATCTGTGACACAGACTGGTCTTGAACCTATCCCTTCAAGTGGATGCAGGCCTAGGTCACACAAAAGCATGGAACAATGTCCAAGAGAACCCTGTGGTTGTCAGCAGAGGCGTCAGGGCAGAGTTGCATGGAGGGGCCACACAACCCCCTGCTCTTTAGGTAGGCAAGAGTGCACATGCCTTTTCTTTGCATAGCTACCATTTTCTTCATTTAGGCCACTCCCTCCTTAATGACCATGGTGTCTTTGTCACATCACCACCACTGACTGTGAACTGAAATAGAAAGGGAGGCAGAGGAGTGGGAAGTGCCAGGGTTTGGGCTCATGTTGAGTTAGGCCTGATGCTGTCACTTATTAGCTGTCACATTCTGGGTATCTATACATTGCTGAACTTCAGTGTCCAGCTTCGTGGTAAGACTTTTAGGTTAGGCCTCAAATTCCCTCTCTTACAACTGCTAAGTGTTCGGCACTGGTAGATACTCAATACCTGACAGCCATGGTTAATACGAAAATAGTAATAAAGTAATAGCATTGCTGTCAATAATAATACACAATGGGATAATAGGACTACATGGAAATTGAAGAGTTTATGTAGTCCTCCACTCTCACTGAATAGACATCAGTCTTTCAAAAATTTTTGTGAAGCAAAAAGTTGAGTTCAACAACTATTTACTGAACATATACTCTGTGCCAAGACTTTTCTAGGCTTTATGGATACAAGATATGGGTGCTGCCTTTAAGGATCTTTGAGCTTGGCCAGGGCAACTGACAGGTAATTCCCTTGTCAAATGTGATCATAATGCTACTGGGACTAAAGTGAGGTGAGGGACCCATGAACACAAAATTTAAGTGGGTGCTCAAAGGCTCAGCAATCGAGATAACTAATGTTTTAATGCAGTATTCAAAGAAATAAAAATCAATGCAAAATTCCATGATGAACAAGCAAACAAAATTCTAAATAAACACAAAATCTGAGCCAGGAGCTGGGCACAGTGGTGCACATCTGTAATATCAGCCACTCAGGAGGCTGAGGCAGGAGGATCACAAGTTCAAAGCCAGCCTCAGCAACTTAGCGAGACCATCTCTCAAAATAAAAAATAGGAAGGACTAGGGTGTGGCTCAGTGGCAAAGTGCTCCTGGGTTTAATCCCTAGTACTAAAAAAAAAAGACAAAATCTGACCTTTTAATTATACAATCCACATCACTTGCCTCATCCAAGTCCTGGCCTTGATGAAGCTAACATGAATTGGGGTCCTTTCTTGCTCCAGGAAGACTTCCTGGGTTCTTTCACTTGTTACTTATATGACTGACCTTGAGGTGGTCTCCTGGGGCTTCAGTTTTCTTATTCATGGAGAGTAATAGTAATGAGATCTACCTTCTTTAGGTTGGTGAGAGGATTAAATCAAATGATTTATGTAAAACACCTGGCAGAGTGCCTGGTAAAAGTAGGTGCTCAGGAAGGATCATTACTGTTCCTAAGCTCAGAAGGACCAGAGTACCTGGTCCCAGGTCTCATAGCTGATGAGTGGCTGGTCTGGGATACAAATGCAACCTGTTGGAATACCAGCTGCCCCAAACAGCTGAGAGGCCCAGTGTGTCTCAGGAGCACAGAGGAAGGCACTTAGCTTGGAGTGTCTGGAGGATCACGGGAGGCCTTCTGGAAGAGCCTGCCAGTTATCATCCTTGTCATCCTATGTGCCAGAGTGGCCATGTCAATCTACAAGTTAGTCCAAGAAATCACCAGAATGCAAGTTGCTTGAGGACAAGGGCCTGGCCCATTTTTGTTTGCTCCTGTATCTGCCATGCCTGGAAGAGTTCCTGACATGTAGTAGGAGATCAGTAAATATTTGTGAAATTGATGTATGAATGAAAACGATTATCTCAAAACACTATTCATTTTTTTAAAAATAATTCTTCAGCCACTGATTTCACCTAGATTCTACTTGTTTTAAGGGCTTCCTACTTGCCATTTGTAGAGACTAAAGTTACAAAACAATGTAAAATCTGTTCAGGGAAAGCCCTGTCAGATTCTTGCAGACAGGAGTCCAGCTGGAACCACAGTAAGTTGTATGAAATAAGAACACAATTCCTATTCAATGTTGGATCTCCCTTCTACTATTGCTATATCTGAGGTAGTATGTTCAACATATGGGACATAACATCTTTGATGCAAAGTCATATTGCCGAGGTGATCGACTCATTACAGAAAACAAATTTCCTTTTTTTAAAAAATCATATCTCTGACCTGACAACTGAATAGCATCATAAGAATTAACTCCCCAGTGATGGAAATTTCTATAGCTAGAGTTTCTGGTATGAAATTCCTAAATAAAATGAACTCACAATTGGTCATGACTTTCACATGACATTAACAAAATTGGATTCCATCACATCAGTATGAAAGGGAACATTCATTACTCCTAGAGGATGGTAGGTAGAGAAGGGGAGGGAGAAATCACCTCACAGGACATATAAAAATGTGGCATATTAATTTGGACTTTTCCTCCACTGCCAAAGTGTGGCTATTTCATGATAGGTCTGATTTACTCTGTCTTCCAAGGTTTGGCTATGACCTCAGAAGGTAAAGGCAGTATTCCTTCACACCATAATTTTATCAAATTAAACATGAACACACAAATGTGTATATATACACATATACTTACAAATGTATATATATGAGTGTGTACATATATATGTATATATTAAATTGCTGATCTTAGAATGAGTTCTGTGTTTGAGTTTTCATTATTGTTATAGACTGTGAATGCTATATGGAACTTTTGAGAGAAATCTGCTATAATTTTCTCATTTTATAGATGAGGAAATTCAAGGTGTTTCCCAGGGTTCCAGGGCAGTTATCAGTAGGTCTAGATAGATTCCACCCTCCTGGTTCTAGCCTCTGAGATAGTCTCAGTAAAATCTGTGTGTATCATCAACCTTTGGGGCTGGTTCCCAGCTGCAAGTTGTGTGTTTCTGATCTCCTCCTTTGTGACGATCATTACAAAGCAAAATGGCAAATTCACTGTGCTTTGGGAATGAGTTTGTCCATTCAGTTGCTCCTTTTAACATCTTTATGTGTATGTGTGTAATAGATTACACAGAGTCAATAGCATATGCATATGTGAAACTATTGGAAATAAGAGCATTTTTAAGAACATGGGGCTGTTAAAATGAATATTTGAAAATCCACAAAATTATACAATACTCCCCAGATCCACACTCCTTTGTCAAAAGGAACTATATCATTAACTTCTCAAGCAGATCATTGGGAACCTTGGTTTTCAAGGACAATGACAAGCACCTAGGCTAGTGAAAAGCAACTTACTGGAAAATCTCATTTATAATCAGATATGTTTTTATTAGGCTTTTATCCGGCTCTGCTGACATATGTTCCACTCAGAAAAATAGCAATCTTTAAGAAAGCTCAAATTACCTTCAAAAATAATTCTAAGGATTGGTTACTAGTCACCCATCACTACATTGAAAATCTTTCTGGTTTGTAATTTATCTGCAAAGCACCTTTTCTTTGTAAAAAGAGAAATCACAATTCCTGTGTATATTTTAATCAGGATTTTGGGGTAAATTTATACATCTATACCTGCATGGATATATATGTATCTTTGTCTATGTATTCATATAACTACTTTGAATCTACAAAGAGGCCATGAATGTTAGGAAGCCTTTACAGCCAAAGTAGCAAATTGTCACTGTGAGTCTCCTGTAATTTTGACTCCAGAATCAGCAGGCAGGGGATAGGGGCATGGGCATGGGGAGGTGGGTGCAGGGGAGGAGGATGTATTTCCTTAGTGCCATTACAGCTTGTTCAACAGGCAAATCATACATTGACCACTAATGGCTAAATTCAGATGATCCTGCAAAGATTTCTGGGTTCTTGACACAAAAGCACTAGAAAGAGGAATGGGAGAGTAATATGCAGATGTTAATTCCAAGAAAAAAACCCCATCTATTTAATTTTGAAATGAATTTTCTCCTTGTCTTAGACTGGAACTGATAATACAAAGACCAGTTAAGACCCTGAATGAAATGACCTGTTCAATGCTGTGCTTTTGTTGATATATTGACAAAATTCAGGAAACGAAAAGATGAGAATTACTCTGTATGTTGAGGACAGAAGATTAGATAAAAGCGGGGTCTAAAATGGTCAGTTCAGTCAAATCATTATCAACAGGTAAAGAAGCGTTTTAAGGCACTGCTAGATGGAACACTCTGCAGTTACTCTGGCCACAGCCCTTTACTGATGTGTTTGCTCCCTTCCTCACTGGGGTCTGGGTCCCTGAAGGTAGGAACCATGTCTCATCTACTGTGCATTCCCAGCAGCTAGCACAGTGCCTGCCATAAGAGGCGTCAAAAAGTTGGATGAATTTCTCACTTTCTATTCAGTTGTGATACCCATTGGTGGGGAGGTGCAGACAAGTATGCTTGAAGATGCTTCGAAGTGCATCATGAATTACCAAAATGGTTCTTCCATCAACCTACTGCATGGCCTGTTGTTCTAACATTAAAGTAGCTGCAGATGCTTAACTTATCAGGCCCCATTAAAATATAAGAATGATTGGGAGAGACTAACAGGTTAAGCTCCATTGGTCATCAACACCTTCCTAGGCTTCAATTTATCCTTTCTGGTCTGGTGACCAGTTGAGTGCAATTGACTGAGGAAGTTGGAAATGCAGAACATGGTGGGTTCTTAATAGTTTTTGAATGATGAATGAATGAATATTTCTGTCTGTATAGCTGTAGAAACATTTGTTGAATTCCCCCTGTATTTTTTAAATCAATTGTCTTGTTGTTAATCTAATTTTTAAAAGGATGGTCAAGCTATTACTCCAGACAACCGAAAATATTTTAGTACAATTTGGTGTCATCATCAGGTGCTTAGAGAAGTTCTATTTACTGCATCCCTTTAAAAGACAAGAAACTGTTAGGTTGGCAATGTTGCTGATCATATT
The DNA here is from genome assembly GCF_902686455.1 of Sciurus vulgaris. Taxonomy (NCBI): domain Eukaryota; kingdom Metazoa; phylum Chordata; class Mammalia; order Rodentia; family Sciuridae; genus Sciurus; species Sciurus vulgaris. Next base: position 131,158,633 of record NC_136463.1, read on the forward strand.
TGCAGAATGCAAATGGAAGTGGCAAAGTTTAAATTTTAAGATTGATCTGATTAATTGAGAAAGACAATCTGAAAAGCATTGAGTACCTGCGTGGGTTTATAAAATCTGAATTGCTTGATAATTCTCAGCTTACATAGTAGTCTGAGTAATGTGGCATGGAGGCTGAATAGAGAGAACTTGAGAACTTCGGGCCAATTACTCACCCTTGGAAAGCCCGGGGATCCCTATCTATAAGACAAGGATAACAATATCAACCTTGTGGCCGATATGAGAATTCAATATCAAAATGTTAATATTTTGAGAATGTGTAGTCTGATAGTGTGTCAGGTTTGGGGTCTACAAGAGTGAGCTAAAGAGTAAGATGTTGTGATTCTGGGAGCTTCCATCTAACAGTGACACAAGGAGACAGACATGTAATGCCTAGAACAGTGCTGGGCACGGAGCATGCCTAATAGAAGAGAGATACAGTATTACATGAACACAAACTGTGGGAGATGGAAGCTACTTTTTAATCCAAGCAATTGCAACAACTTCAGTATTAACAATTTTAACAGTGTTAAAGCTAAGGAATTGCCCATCTGTGGTACTCTAACTTAGCTCAACGAAGAGTCTCTAACTGTAGTCTCAGCTGTCCTCTCTGTCCCAGTCTCCTGAGCAACTGTGCTCTGCAGCCTCTGCACCTACCCTTCACTCGGGTGGTGGAGCCTGCATTAGTGGAACTGCCATTGGCCTGACGCCCACCGCACTTTTAACCAGCCTCAGGTATGTGCATGCTCAAGTTACTGCTGCCACTCATGCCTGAGTATTCCCAGGACTGACCTCCGTTTCCCCTTTAGTACTCTTAAACTAACAACTAAACAACATCAGAAAGAATGACAAAGGAGTTAAAAACTTTCTGTAGTCTAAATACTTGGTTCAAATCCTAGATTTGCTTTTTAACCTTGTGAGCAATTTACTGAATTGCTCCACACCTTGGTTTCCTCATGCATATCCTGGGGTTAATAATATTACCTAGTCTTATAGACCTGCTTTCAGTTTAACTGGCATAATGTGTAATTTAGCACTCAGGAAAATATTGGTTGTTTTTATTGTTAATTGTGGAATTTGCATAGGTCATCTTTGTTGACTTATATGCAGACATATAGTACAAGGTATTTGTGACATCTTTGAAGTTTTAACATTTGTGATTTTAGATCTCTCTCTCTCTGCCCACCCCAAGTGCCATCTTTTATGGTGCATATTTTATTAAGTTTTCTGGCTGAATGACTTCTTTTTTATAAGGTACTTTAAATTATCAAAGCTCTTTCATCTAGGTAATGTTCTTTGACTGCCACAAAGACCCCAGCAGCTTGGCACGGGTGAAAGGCCTATCCTCCTGCTGACAAGGAAACCAAGGGAAAGGCAGATTGAGTGAGTGACTCTCCCAGAGTCACATGGCTAATTACTGAGAGGGTATATAGAATTCCTGCTTGAGCTGGTAAAATTACTATTTAATTATCAAAGCCTTATTCATTGCAGGGACTCAGAAATAGGCACAGGAAATCAATTTCAGAAAATCAGTCAGCAGTAACTGAATTTTCAGTGAGTTGGAAAATCAGACTGAATAATTAACCTCGACTTGGGCTATGAAACTAGACATGCACACGAAGGGGTTTATTTGTTTGTTTACTTTTTATCTTGTGAATTCTGCTTTCATATGCCATTTGTGACACAGAATCCCAAGGATACTCACCACCATTAGAAATTAAGGTCACAAATTTTTATGGTTGTTTTAAAAGTGATTCCACATTTCCATGTATCTTACATTTCCCCCTTTTGGAACATGGCAAATTCTTACTCCTAGGAATGAGCCATAAACCCCTTCTTCTCTCTGGCCCTTATGGCCATTTCTAGAAGGACATCCTTCTTCCTGTGGGAAGGTTTCTTTTTGGTTTCCTCAACATTATCATGACTTTTGGCAAGAGTAATCATTAGGGCAGAAACCCAATGATAATCAGACTTCCAGAACCAGTTGTAGGTACTGCCTCACATCCTCTTGGCCCCCACCTTTCTTAGCCACTGCCACCCCAAACAACAGCACAGCACCTGTGGCACCTGGCACTTTGCTTCTTTTTGTCCTGGTCTGCTCTGACTCAATGTGTGGGACTGGGGATAGCTGCAGGAACTCCCAGTCCTCAGGTACATGCACCCTGGAAGAGCGTGGAGGTCAGCATCCCTCAGTGCAAACTTTGGCTGACAAAGATGGAGGCTGGTGGACAATTTTAAGATGTAGCTTATGAGACTTCTCAGGTGTCCATGCCCAGCTGATCATGGTGGTGGCTAACAAGGAGATGTACCCTTACAATGACTTCTGTCTTTTCTCATTTCACTGTTGCAGCCATTCAACTCTTATACTTGGTACTATTTCCAAAACTAAACTAACTGCATGCAAGTCCTTGTCTCTAGCTGTGCTGGGGGAGAGGGCAATAGGAACCCGGATTGGTTTTTATTTTACTCTGATTAAAATACAGCTGGGAAGGTCAATAGTGCCATATTGTTTCACAATCCAAATGACAACTATTTCTTGATTCATTCATTAGAAAGGACATACGGTAATTGTGGCAAAAGCACTAGAAGAGGAGTTTCTAGCTAGAACCGGGTTCCAGTTTTGCCAATAATTACCTATGTGACTCAAGCTGCATGATTTAATCATTTGGACCTCAATGCATGATCTGCAAAATAAAGGAGATGACTTGAACGACATTTCCAAGATCCCTTCCAGTTCCACGACTGCTCATTGTGAAATAAAAGCATCTAGGGGACAGGGTGTGGTAGCTGCTTTTCTCCTCAATAACCCCAGGAGATGTTTTGGCTACAAATATGGCAATACTCTACTGCAACTTCAGACAGACAAGGGAATCAGTCCTCTGAAGGTCTAGATTAGAGAATGGGCAGCTATTCAGAACCTCTGAAAACTATAAGATTGACAGAAAAAGAGCAAGCCAGCTTCTTGGGAGTCAGCAAACATTAGCTGGGGCTGCAGCATTAAGATAAGAAGAGAGTAATGAGAAAACGACTGGCAACCAACTTCCTTGACTGCACTCCTGCGGTCACTGGGTGACTCGTCACATCCCTAACAGGTCTTGATAAATGGACTCCAGTGGGGAGATTTTTTTTTCCTCTTTAAAAGTTACTTGGAGACTTAGTTTGGGAAAATGCTTTTGCTTTGAGAAAAATAACATTTATCCTGCAAATGTCAGGGACAAGAAATAAAAGCATTTAAAAGAGACAGGCTTTCCATAAATCCCAAATCAAAGAGTATCAATCCAGGAAAAGATGGACGGTCATGATACTGAAGTGAACCCAAGGGCCACAAAACATGCAAAGTAAATAGGTACGAGAGCAACTGAGGTTGTGTTTTTGCCAAGAATATGGCATTTAAGACATTCGATCAGTATTATTATCTCATAGGTATTATTATCTCTATTTTACATAGGAAGAAGAGGCTCAGAGAGGTAAATAATTTGTCTGATGATACACAGCTAGTTAGCTGCAGAGCTGGAATTTTTATTTTTTGAAGTTTGCATTTTATCTTATTAAAATGGATATTTACTAGGGTAATACATGTACATAGTTAACATGTCAAACAGCACCAACAGGCATATAATGAAATAAAGCAGTGTTTTTTGGTCCTTTGGTTACGTTTCTTGATGCTTTCATTTGATTGTTCTTATTTTGACCATCATGTTCTTAATTTTCAAGAGCTTTTTCTTCTCCATGGTTGCTCCTATTATTATTTTTCAAAGCATCCTATTCTTGTTTCATAGATGCAATACCTTGGTTTTTCAAGGACATTAACAACAGTTTTTTGTTTTCATATATGTGCCCCCCATTGTTTTCTCTTAATTCTATTTTTTTCCCCCTGTTTGTTTTGGCTTCTGTTTCTCATATCAGAGGCTTATAAAATATCATGTGACCCTTGGCTGTCTGTTTGTAAGTAATAGTAAAGAATTAAAGAGCTAAGTAGGAGTTGTCTCTGTGTGTGTGGTGTTGTAGGGGAATGGGTAGCAATGCTAGATAAAATATAGGAAGCCCAGTTAAATTTGAGTTACAGATAAAAATTCATTTTTAATGTAAGAATGTCTCATATATTTCATGGTATACATGTGCGTGTGTGTATGTGAATGAACAATGAAAAACTATTCATTGTTTATCAGGAATTTAAATTTAACTGGACCTTCTGAGTACCAGGGATGGATCCCAGAGGTGCTTGACCACTGAGCCACACCCCCAGCCCCATTTTACATTTTCTTTAGAGACAGGGTCTTGCTGAGTTGCTTAGGGCCACGCTTAGTTGCTGAGCCTGGCTTTGAACTCTCCATTCGCCTGCCTCAGCCTCCTGAGCAGCTGGGATTACAGATTGCACCACTGCACCTGGTTGGCTCTGGATTTTCACTATGTACTGCTTCCATCTTACTGAGACCCCTCTTTTGAGTCTTGCATCCTATTCTCACCCTGTACTTCTCTTCAGTCCAGAGTCCTTTTATCTGTCTGTAGAATGGACATCTGGCCTTCTCTGCATAAGGAAAGGAAACTAACCTGGCCATATTGGTAGAGGACGTGCTGGGCTCCGAGTGTTCTGTAAGCTGGCTTGCTGCAATCTCCTTGCCTTCAGCTTTGAGTTCACATCCACCTTTCATAGTATTTTCCTCTCAAAGCCCCAAGCAAGGTTTTGCAGGGCAAACTGGCTTGCTCTCCAGAGCCCTCCTCATCTGTGGGTCCTGCTTTCTTTTTCTGCTCTGCTAGGTCACTTACTGTAGTTGTTGGTCTGCCTTGCATTTTCCACAAATGCATTGACATCTCCTGTCACTTGCTATGTGACATCAATTTTTCAGATTTATGCCTTTTTTTATATTCAATTTATTTTCATCTTGGTGGGATTTTAGGAGGGAAAAGATATAGATACTTAGGTTCAATCCATCAGGTTTTACTTAGAAGGTCAGAGTGAGATTTAAATTTAGGCCAATATAACTCCAAAGCCTATGCTACCCTCACTATACCATGTAATAATCCGTTCAGCAGAATCCAACAATAAGCACTTGTGGCAAGACAACCAATTGTCTACCCCAATATTTCTCCTTCCTTTCTTCTTCGGTATTAGAACTCCTGAGTTTTAGCTGATCACATGGTTCCCCAGAATAGACTTCCTTTCCCAAACATCCCTGAAGCTATATATGGCAAAGTAACTAAATTTTGACCAATAATATAGGTTGAAGAGCTATATGACAGTTTCCAGAAGACTCTCCTAGACAGCTTGCATTACCCTTTTGTCCCTTTCTTCCTTGTCCCTCCTTTCTTCCTGGTGGCTGGAATGTGGACATTATGACTGGACCTTGAGCAACTATTTCAGACTAAGAGGTAAAGACCATATATTGAATGTGATGGTATAGAACAGTGGGAGGAGACCAGGTCCCTGAGGACTCCACATAGCTCCTCTACACCTCCAGAGCACTGATCAAACTTCTTTCATGTGACAGAGAAGTGACTCACTATTATTCTGGGTTTTCTGTTTCTTACCATTGCACCTAATCCTGACACAATGCCAAAGTACAGGACAACTGAGAAGGGAGGGCATGGCACAGGACTTCCTAGAAAAGGTAGATGAGATGAATTTAAGGATGGGCAGCTGAGTCAGATGGGGAAGTGGAGGGAGAGGATTCCATGTAGGAATGTGGTATGACAGAGTCTACTCCCTAGCATCTCAAAGAGTAATCTGTAGGCCACTCTGCTGCAAGTTTACAAATCATGTCAAGGAGAAGTGGAAGATGAAAATGAAGACAGATCAGGGGCAGATTATGGAGGGCCTTGAAAGTTGAATCAAATTTAAAACTTTCTTAGAAGGCAATGGAGACACTGGAGGTTTTTGAGATGGAAGTTAAAAATACAGATCTGCAAGTGTGAGGGGTTAGAGTGGAGCACTTCAGAGTCCTCTTCATCAGACGATATCCTACATTGAGATAACACAGAAGTGAGGCCAGTGGAGTGATCTCAGTGGAGAAAGAACATGGGTTCAAGAACTCAAATGTAGGAAAAAGGGGAAGGGAAATTTACAAGGGATCTGGAAAAGGAGAGAGAAAGCAGCTGAAGCAAAGGGAGTAGAATTGCCAATGAAAATTTTATAGACCTTCAGATGTCTCAGACAAAGCTAGAAAATATCAAAGAATAAAAGTTTGGTAGAATGTGGAGTGGACTTTGCTCTCACAATATGAATGGATATTAAGAAAACAGAGGACCTAATGTGCTCTATTTTTCTTAAAAAAAGTAGTAAAATAAACACAAGTTGAAAAGCAATTAAAGATCTTCATAGGTTCAAGCAAAATCATTTCATAAGGGAGAAAAGTTGTTTGGTCTTTAAGAGAGGAGAGGACTGTATATAGCAGAGGAGGAAGACATTTCCAGGCTGCTAAAAGAGGTGGTACACAAAGGAGAACTGCGAAGGGAAGGGATGGAATTTTCTGCTCAGAGAAAATTCCTGAACTGTAGAAAAAAGGGAGACACCTCTTCTGAGAAAGATACATAGAGAAACACAGAGTGAAGCTTGGATTTTTAGCCAACCTTTCAACAACAAATAGTTTTCATGTCATCATCACTATCATCAGTGTCATTATAGATCTGTCATAAATAATAGTCTAAAATAGCAATTTTAGGCAGTATCTAAAATAAAAGTGACCATCATTTAGTTTCAGAGTCAAGAGTTCCAAATAAGATTCATAAAACAAACAAACAAACAAAAAGATATAAATCTTGCCATTGTAGCCTGAATCTCTTGGCTTAACATACCACCCTAATGAACTTCAAAGGAAAAAACAAAATTAAAAAATTTAGCCCTTTTAAACATTGATATCAGTGCTGAAATAACAGGCAACCCCCAATCTGGACCTGAAAATTAATTATAAGATGGAACTTCAGATATTCATTTGTCAAATAGATCAAATGCCAATACCTACTCAAAGTACAGCGTGAGGTCTGTTGCTAATATTGACTGCTTCAAAAGCTGCATAAGGTCACTATATTCCTGGGAGGACAAATTAGCAAAGATGTTGTGACCCTGTAATGAGAAAGTAAAAAGTCACAAAAGACATCATTAACTCTGTGGTTGTTGATTATATGTTTTTCCTATATTAAAACAAACAAACAAATAAAAAAAAAACAGGAACATGAAAAAAATCATTTTTAAAAAGCTTAATAAAATTTCATACAACTATAGATTCCTTGGCAAACACAGCAAAGCCAGAAGGTGAATCATATTAGAGGAATTCTACTGAGGGGGCCTTTATCATGTGTTTAGTGTCGAAGGGAAAAATATGAAAATATTTGAACTTCTCTTCTGAATGTTTGTGCCAACAACTCCATGTGACTGTGTTTCCTATAGAAATACATTTTTGAGAAGTTGGCAAAATTTTTGAAATCTTTCTGACCCTTAAATGAATACTAGTTTCACTAATAAAGTTTTAACTGATATTCTGGAGACACTTGCTATGGCAATTAGTGACTTGAAGGATGATAAAAAAACATTAGACAATGGGGACTTTTGGCAAAATCTGGAGACATTTTTGATGGTCACAGCTGGATAGGAGTGTTGCTGGTATTTACTGGGAGAGGCCAGGGATGTTCCTAAACATCTTATAATGCACAGGAGACTCTCCACAGCAAAGACCAACCTGGCCCAACATATCAATGCTGCTGAAGTTGAGGGACCCTGCATGCAACTGTTAGGACACACTTTGATGAAGGGTGTGGTAGATTAAACTCAGTACAGTGAATAGTTAATGAATAGCTAGGATGTATAAGCCATTGTTCTTAGAACAGCCAGACCATAAAGATGACTTTTACCCAAGAAAAGCTGCAATTTCAGTTTTATCTCCACACCTTTGAAAAGCATTCTTGTTTTCATCAAAATTTGCTTTTCAGTAAAGTGAAAGAGCCTTCTGTATCGTAGCAAACAAGTCACTTAATTTGCTTTCAAAGTCAGGACTTTTCATTTTTCAGATTTTTTCCAGCATGAAATATGAACTTGTAAGCCTATGGCCTACAATGGGCAAGTTTTAACCTACTATTGAGAACCAAGAGGTGGTAGAGAAGGAAAGGGGCAAATGACTGTTTGATTATCATCAATTCTTCAATGAGAAGAATATCAATTATTTCAGGAAACCTGAATATCCATTAGTAAATTATCTCTTCAGGCACTAGATGATAATCTGCTCCCCTGAGTTAATTTATCTCATTGGGTGAACCCTCCATTCCTTAAAGACTAGAGTATATTGGTTCCACCTGGGACCAGGTCCAATATTAATAATAATTTCCAAATGAACTCTTTCAGACCCTTAATTCAGCCATTAAGAAGACAAGTAACTAGTAACTACACCATAATTCTGCCCATGTTTTTCTCCCCCAGAATTGTCCCATGGACCAATCACAGGTGGGTATTCCAGTGCCTAGGGAAAAAAACGTCCAGAAGCTATAGAAAAAACACCACCTGGATTAAGTCACACAGCGTCTGGTGAAAGAAATACAGCCTTGAGCAGCAAGGATTAGGAAAGTCAACATACAAACAAGGAGAAAACTGGTCTGAACTTGAGGATCCTGGTTATTTTGTAAGGGTGTGCATTTTACTGCTTTTAAAGGACTTAAGTAACTAATATGATTTCCAGAGAACAGAGTAACAAAGCTAGCCAGATCTGCTTTTGTTAAAAAAAGAAAGACATTAATTTGCATCAGGGTATAGTTTATATGCAAATGGCCTTGCACAATGCCTCAAGGTTTGGTCCCTGAAGTGGAGTTGAATCTCCCTGCAACAGGGCTTCTGCCCTTTGTGTAGGGAGGCAGTGAGTGTGGAGCTGCTGGAAAGAAAATTCCTCAAGCCATCCAGGGTGTCTATGCTTGTGCCTCATTTGGAAAATGGACAACAAAGTTGCCTGCATTTCTGCCTTTCTGATGGGCAGGACAGAAGGAGACATGGCAGCGCCAGGGCAGTGCTGCACAAAGTGGACGCTCAGTACAAGGCTTCATTACTATTGATCACCAGCACTCATTAGAACCCAGAGAGAAGGGCCGTCAATGTGTTATGTCTGTATGAACACAGATTCTGAGGGACTGGGAAACTTACTTCTGTTTTTAATCCTTGTTATTATGAAGGTGGGGCTTTCTGGGGTCAGAGGTATAAATAGGCCATGTTTGCCAGTACAGAAAAGATGGTCTGAGCCAAAGTGCCCCCTTTCCACTTCCCTCTTCGAGAGCACTCAGCTAAAATGTAGCTTTTAAAGGAAAATTCAGTTAGCATGCTGGCTAACTGAGAGCCTAACCCCAGGTATTTCTTTCCCAACTGAAAATACATCGTCCCCAGCAGGCTGGCCTTGCAGGAGCGTTGACTCTCCTTTATGGGGTCGAAGGCTTTCATGATATTGCAAAAGACAAGCTTTCTCAAAATAGTCTGGAGAAAAAAAAAAAAAAAAAAAAGAACCTCCATATTTAATGATGCTATTCCAGCGAAGCAGGGCCTTAATGATGATAATAATAATAATTAATGGCACAGCTAGAGAACTGACAAATAATGGGGAACAGATGATCCCTTCCTGGCCTAAAAAAAAAAAAAAAAAAAGTCTGTACGCCTGCAGAAAATTAAACAGATCCTTTCCTGGCAATTTAAAACTAAGACGCCTCAGCCAGAGTCAGTTAGTGGTCTCTGTTTTTCTCCATGGAAAGCTAAAAATGTAAAATTCCAACTACTTCTGACTCTCGCATTGCCATAGGAAGCAAAATAAGGCATATGGCATCGGCCCTGGGTCTTATTTTTAGTTGCAGTTCTCACTTTCAAAGTGGTCCCACCAGCAATTTTAAATTCTTTTATCTTTTATAGGTTTCTATTAAAGTGTAACTTTCTCATCCTGTTTTTGCTTCAACATCTTTTAAAATGGCTTTTGTGTTCTCACAAAATGGGAATGTTGGGCCACTTAGTTCTCAGATCCAATCACTCAGTGTGCTTCCATGTTCCTTAAGGAAGGCAAGATCAAGCTCTGATGATGACAAACAGTCTATACAGGCCTATTAGCCTGCAAGTGAGTCTGCAAAGTCTTCTAACCAATAAGGAAACCCAAATGAATCAGCACAGGAAGAATTTGAACAAGGTCCTCAGTCAGGCAGCTGAAAGATCCAAAAAAGCCACTAAGGCCCAGTAGTTTGAATTACATTTATGTTCTCCCTTTTCTGTATCTACCTGTGGCACTACAAAGAAAGAGAGGTAGGAAGCAGGTACCTGGTCCTCTGTTGAGGGGAGAAGTGGAGTAGTTCCTACCTCACTCTGAAGAATCATCACGGCGTGGTTAAAATGGTGATGTTCCAAGGTAGCTGAGGTTCCATAGAGTTGGGCCAGTGCAGAGCCACTCCTGAAAGAGGACCGAAGGTTGAGTGAGCAGGGATCTTCAACTTGACTGTCCCCACACCAGCTCTTTGTATCTGTTTTTCCCACTTGTGACAAAGAACTGTAAGCAGATAATTTCTCAGGTAACTGCTTGTGTAGCTTGTCATCTCTAAAGCAAGCCATTCAAGAACTTTCTGTGTTAGGCTGGATGCTGCAGATGATATGTGACTAGTAAGGCACAGTCCCTGCCTCTAAGAAATTTACAGATAAGTAAGAGAGATTAAAAATGATCATAAGAAAAAATAATGCACAAAACAACAATACAAATACTAGAATAGAGTTCCAGGTCCACCCTAAGTGTTATGGTGGTAGGAGGCAGGATTTCTGGCTCTGAGATGAGTATAGTCTTCCTGAACTAAACCTTGTATGTGTTCTGAGGGTTCAGAGCACCTCTTTTGTACCAAGTTGTATCTAACTGTTTTTCCCACTTATGACAAAGAACTGTAAGCAGATACTTTCTCAGGTAACTGCTTGTGTAGCTTGTGTATTTGACTTTCCATAGGAAAAGACCTTGTGAATATTCTGCAGAGTGCACTTTATCCACTCTATGTATGAGGTTGATGACCTTCTGTTATGATTTCCCAGTCCCCAGTCACACTGAGATATCTCTGTAGAACTCTACAAAGTTTCCTGGATTTGGAGCAAAATTTCAGCTCTTCCTCCACTCGGTAGAGCAACATCATTTGAACAGTGACTTGGCTGCTTTACTGCTCAGTTCCTTTGTCTCCAAAATTATGGTAGTACTATCTACCTCACCTGTTATTTAGAAGACTATAATAAAATATTTAAAGTGCCTATCACAGTACCTGGCATGGAGTAGATTGTAGTTTATATTGATTATTAATCAATAGTTAAAATATGTATGGATATTTCCATTTTAAATCAACAAAATGTTAAATTGATTCTTGAAGGGATTTTTTTCTGAGTAATTTATAAATTTTATTTATGTGAAACAACCCATCCTGAATAATGTTAAGTTCAATAAAGTGTTCATTTAAAGAGTTAGAGTATCTTAGGAGATAAGAGAGAGAGAGAGAGACCTAGAGAATCCCCCAGTTTAAAGGGCAATCAGGGGACCAGACTGAGCATCCATCCAGGTCCCCGTGTACTTTTCTTGCCTATTGCAGGGACTGGGACATTGAAAGGAAATTTTGACCTTAACTTGGAATTACTGGAGATTGACAGCTCACAACCTGTCCCACTAGTGAGAGGAGAAAAAGACCGTATCTAAGCGCAACGTGAAGGATTTCAGAACCAAGGTGCCCTCTACCTTCAGTGTGAGGCAGTCCAAGACCTTGGTCAGTTTCTGGGGTACAGAGGCCCTGTGATCCTTGGAAAGATGCAGAGCTGACCACATGTTAGAAATAGCAAGGGTGTTAGGGTTAGTAGGGATTATGATGAAGAGGGTTAACAAGGGGAGCACGAGATTTTGATCACGTATATGTTATTTCTTTAAAACTTGCTTTAATCTATATTATCTAATAAGTGAAAATTCATTAGGCCAGTTAAGTGATATTTACTATTATTTGTAGTAGCTAACATTAAATCTTACATAGAGTTCATTCTATGAAAATACATGCTGCTAAGGTCACAGAGCTAGCTAGTATCAGTCCTAGATTTGAATCCAAGTCTTTAAGCTTCTTCTCATTATCTAATGAGAATGTTAATTATAACAGACATTTCTGGTATTTTATTCTCCACTTTAACAAGCTGGTGTCACCAATGAAAGAAGATTTCAAAATTTAATTCAGAATTCTACTAGTGTAACTGCTAACCACAGCTCAGATTCCTGTGATTCGAGACCATCAACCAGTCATGCTCAGATACACCACAGTTAATGATATCAGTGAATCCTCATGACAGAGGCATTGATGAGAGGTAGACTCAAGATGCAAAATATTATCTCTTTCTTTATTCACATTGATTGAGTAGATCCCACACAAGTTAAATTAGCTATATGGTGACAGGTCACTTCAATTTTTTTTTTCTCAAGGTGAATAAGGACTGTTTCCTCCTTTAGCCAAGGGACAACTTATAACAGGCACACTGAGGCTCCCTATGTTGTGCTTCTCCCTCTCTCCCATGTCCAGGTAATTTCTGAACTGCTGTGCTTCATTCAAGGGCTCTCAGGGTGTTGGCGCAAAAGCAGCTATGTGACCGTCCATGTTTTGGGCATCTTCCTCTTTGGAGTTTCTCTTTGTTCCTTTCAGTATTTCCATCTTACATTCTGCCTACCCTCACCCAATACTGACTCAGTTATAGAAGACAGGTAGATTTTGCAACTGGACCATATTAATGCATGAAAGTGCAGGAAGACATTGTGATTCATGCATCCATTCATCCATCTATCATTCATTCAGTTCAGTCAACAAGCATTGATGACTCTTATTATGCCAGGCCCCAGGCTGGAATAGGAAGATACATGACTTAGGGCTCTTATCTTCAGAAAGCTTGCACACTCCATTATAATTGTGCTGGGGACTTTCTCTGACCAGTCTTGCATTAAAAATACTCACTTTTCTGCAGCAAGGTGCTATGTTAGCAACCAGAGGATGGAGTTTGGTACTAACTCTACTTTGAGTTTTCTATAGAAAAATGAGTTAAGCAAGATTATTTCCATATGGATCTCTAATTTATACTATTAGATTCTGTCCCTGTGGGAATTTCTAAGACTTTCAAGCCTGTCAGTGCCTTGTTCTCTAGCCAAACCCTACTGAGAAGGTTGCCTACACCTATCATTACACACTGTGCACTTCTGGGACCACCAGAAGCAAAATCCAGAGTCATAAACCTTGACACAGGTGGTAGAAAGTAAGCCTGTCTGTTAGGATGAGTTGTTGAAATGTGTTCCACAGAATACTAGTTTTTTTTAAATGTTAAATGGCATAAAGGGCAGAAATAAAACAAAGATCCATGATCAAATAAGTTTGGGAAATGCTTGCTTTAAAAATTTGAACTGTTTCTGTATTGTGGGATTTCTCAGAGGCCTCAATATGTGAAAATACACCATTGTGATTGTACAGAAGAGGAACAGTATCCACTCTTAATTGAGCCATTTTTTAAAGAGGCCATGTCTTCCATGTAATATCTTTGTGTAAAGGTATATCTCCACATTTTCATGTAAAACATGAAAATAAAACCCTAATCAATCACATGTGGAATAAATTGACTTTGATGTCATATCTCATGTTAGTTGTCTGTGGTAAATATATCCATAATATGTAGCAGTGAAAATACGAATATATATATGTGTGTGTGTGTGTGTGTGTGTGTCTGTGTCTGTATATATATATATATATATACCTCTACATATATATATGTAGAGTGCGAGGGAGGAGAAAAAACACAGAACATTTATACATGTGAGTAGCCATGATGTGTTGTTCATGAGGTCATCCTACAGACTGAAGTTTTTCAGCTTTGGACAGGCAGAACACCAAGGAAAATTTTAAAAAGAAAAGTCAAAGTGCAAATTCTCCTTCTATAGGCACCAGGTAATTGAAATGGACCTTCATGACTTCCCTAGATATGCATATTCTCTGAAAAAAGACTGAATGACAGCATGCAGCCATGGCTTACAGGAAAGTTTAAAAAGGAAAACTATGAAAAGTAATTAGGAAATTGAGAGTTGTTGGGAGGTGGTGAGGAATGGGATTAGGCTGTCATGGCAGATTAATGTGCCCCAGTATTTCACTTCTGGGACCTGGCCGAAAGCGACAAGATGGGTTTTCATTCCCAAGAAATGAGTATAAGAGATTATGCTAGAAATGAATAGAAGAAGTCTCCTAGGAGAATATACTACAAAGCTGCTCAGTACTGATATTTAATCATCGGGGGCAGCTGTAATAGAGAGGGGGATGAGTGGGGAACGCTGTCCCTGGAGAAAACAGGGAGAGGTGTGAACAGAGCAATTTCAAGGCGCCGTGGTACTGCTGCCCTCTTTACCTATTGATCATTCCCAGCACGCACTCTAATGCTTAAAAATTAAGAATAAAATATGAAAATGCAGAGGTTCACTTATCAGAAAGGCTAAGAGTATAAATCAAATCGTACTCTAACTAAAGTCACACTTTTATTGTAGAGGCATTTTGCATTTTATATAGTAATTTGTCCCTTGCTAAATGTCTCCTGTTTCTTTATAGCCTTATATATGAAAAAAGGTAGCATATGCTTTGCTCCATAATAATTGGTGCATTTAAATTCCATTTCCAAATCACTTGAAAGGCTGGAATTACACTGTGAACATTTGAAGAGAAGGGACTGTTTGCTATACATCCTTATTTCTCCCATAATGCCTAGCACAGGGCTTTGAACACAGAAACTTCCTAAGATCTTCCTAAGGATCTTCTAAACAATGGTACACTTTCTGAATGAACCTTATCCTAGTCAATAAAAAGTTAGTTTTTCACCATGATGTAAAAATTCTCTTTCAACATTCTTTATCAAAGGAAGTCTTAATGGTATTGGCATTAAGTGTCCTAAGTTCAAAAGTGACTCCATTAGGTAGGTGCAGGGCTGATGGATATCTCATGAACTGGTAAATTGCGTACAAGGTTAGTCATCCTGAGAAGTACACCATACCAGTACAGAACAAACAGATTTGATCATGTGACATTAGATGTAAAAAAAAAAAAAAAAAAAAAAGTCTAATATGTGTTGTGAAAGTTGTTTAGTCTTATATAAGTGACCTGAAAGATCAGTTTCATTCTTTTCTCTCTCTCTCTAGACCAGCCTTCTTTTCATCAATCACTTGGGATGTGGTCATCATGGCTTTCCCAAAATGGCATCCTCAGCTCCCAAGTCTGCAAGGACCTGCAGCTTGTATCCCTCGGTTAACTTATTCAATATCATGGTAATCCAACTACCAAATTCTGGGAGTTAAAATCCGATTGGTCTATCTTTGATTAGGTGTGTACTGTTGGTCTAAACAGTGGAGGGATCAACCACCAAGAAGAGCTGCCTCTTTCCGTGTGATGCACAACTGCCTGTGGCCTGGGAGGGGCTGTTATCATCTGAGTACAACTATCATGAACTTTGCTATTAAAAGAACCCACAGGTGCTCACTCTTGGTTTACAGACTTTATTCTAACACATTTAGCTCTTCTTTATGTAGTAAGTGGTAGAATGGTAGGGGGCTGGAGAGAAGTTGCTAGGGGACTGATACATACCATTGTCAGTGGGTGAGAGAGGAATCCTTAAAATAAAATGAAATGCAGAAACAAGAACTCAAAATAAGGAACTGTCTGAGACCCTGTAATGAAAGCATGTATGGTTCACACTTCAGTGGTATCCATGTCTTTAGTGAAACATCAAACCTATGTCTTTAAAACTATGTTTTATAGTAATTCATAAGAGGTGATGTGTATTTAAGAAATCAGGAAATTCTATTGAAAAGGCATATTAAAATAAGATAAAATCATTATGCATTTATCATTCACACATTTAGCAAGCATGTACTGTGTACTTATTATGTTCCTGGCACTGTTTAGTTGCAGGTACTAAAGAAGAAGGGGAGATGTACTTGTAAATCAGTCACTAAAATAGAGTAAGATGCACACTTTTGAAAAGGCAGTCAGAGGAGTTTTGGGGAAAGAAGAGGAAGGTCATTCCAGGAAGAGAAAACAGTACATTAAGCAGAGGAGAGATGTGAATTACAGGATCCCATTGAAAGCTTCCCCTATGATCCTTGTGGGGTGGACTAGGGTGAGTGGGTGCTGGGTCAGAGAAATGGGCAAGATCCTGATTTGGATATTATGGTGCTAACCTAAGGATTTGAACATTGTCCTCAAAATCACAGGAAGCCCAGGGATGACTTTCAAGCAGGGGAGTGGCCTGATAAACTTTGTGAATTGATGAAAGTTGGACTCTTGTTTGCAGCAATCGAGAACAAAGGCCAAGAGGAAGTAGTTACAGAGGCAGAGGATGCTGAGGAGGGGGTCCCTCTTTGAGGGGTGCCAAGGAGGGAGTCTGGGTGACTCACAGATTTCTGGTGGGGTCAATTGCAGAGACAGAAGAGAAAGAGACACATATGGAGAGAAAGACTGGGAATGAGATGATGGTGGGACTTCCCACTTAAGCAGCTGCCAAAGTGCCTGGACATAAGCTGTGAATTATAGTTCAATTATGGATTTGGGGTTCATCAGCAGATGGGTGGAGGCCCCACATGGGTGAGAAAGAGCAGGAGAGAGACAGGAGACAACATCAGCAGTGAAGGCCAGGCAGGGGCAGATGGCTTGAAGCAAAGGAGAGAGAAGGCCATAAAGGAGGATTAAAATCTTTGTGAGAAAAAGGAAGAGAGCTTGAATGGATGGAATGGCAAAATATGTCTCATGGCAAGAAGGGCCAAGAAAGAAAGGACAATAAAAGAGTCCAGTAGCTTTGGGGCTGTTTGTGACATTGCTGAGGGTAGTTTCTCCCATGAGATAGAACTGCAACTAGGAGGGTAGGGTTTGGAGGGGAGTGATGATAGCAAACTTAGAAAACCCTCCAAGAAGCTTGACTGGGAAGGGAAGAAGGAAAATTAGAACCTAAGCTGGAGGAAGATATGAGGATTGAGGGGGGCTTTTTCAAGATGGGGGAGAACTGTTCATATGAATAGGATTCAGGGCACCAGTAGAAAGGAGGAGGAAGTAGATCCAGAGGAGAGAGAGATGGATGGTGCAGGAGAAAGCAAAGAAGGGATCCAAAGCAGAGGTGGAGGGACCAGCCTCAGATCAGGGAAGGACTGCATTTTCTCTGAGACAGGAGGGAAGAGGGAAAGGATGGGATGGATAGATAAGTTTGTAGGTGGCAGGGGAGGAAATTGAGTGAGTTCTCGATTGATGGCCTCAATTTTCTCTGTGATGTAGGAGGCAAGGTGATCTGCTGAGGGGGTGGTTTAGGAAGTGAGGACATTGGGTATATGGAACTGCTAAGAGAAACGAGGGACAGAGCTGACTGGAGATACAGAAAGATTGGCGGGGAATGCTGAGCACTCAGCTGAGTTGGGAGAATAGATATCTGATGAGTTACAAACTCTCACAACTGTCACATTTTCCCCCAAAGCCTTTACAAGTCTAGGAAAAGTAGCAAGAGATTGAATTAGACTGAAAAATGGTTTTTTAGTTCCCCCCTCCCAGAATGGATGCCACAAAACTTTAAGAGGGTCAAGAAATTATACAATATTGGATATTGAGAAGTAAATATATGAATTCAGTTATTGAATTGGTGGGCTACAGGATGTAGGATGAATAGAAAAGGACACAAAATCAAAATTCATCTACTAGTTGAATGTGTGTATCAGGAGCACATGCAAGGATCAAGGACTCCAAGGATAGGTGCGTAGGGACCAAAAATCCTTTGAAACTCCAGGCCTATGAATTTAAAATGAAAAGCAACCTGCTGATATAGAGGAGGCTGTTGAAGTTTCAGATACTAAGGGGTCAACCCCTTCTGGGGACTTTGGAATCAGTCATCTGAAAGTTAATCTCATCTTCTTGTTACTGCCTTCCCTGGTCTCCCTATCCCAAAACTTTTATCTCTATCCTCTGACCTCCTATATCATTGTGTTTGCAAATAGATAGTAAAAAAGAACTGAAAACTGATCCAGATTCCAGAGAAATGGATTTGGTCATATTTCCAGTGCCCCTTAGTTCTGTGATTTTGGCCGTAGTGTGCTCCATCAAGCAACAGCTATCTTGATCAGCCCCACTTGCTTAGCAACAGATTATTCTATCCATGCACATGATGTGAGGCTCAAATACTTGCCTACATACCCCTGTATTTATGCAATTCTTTTGTCTGTTTTCTACTTTTCCATGGGAATCCAGAGCAGAGCAAAGACCACACTCCTATATGTGATTTACTTCACTACAATTTATACATATTCAACATTAATGGGATCCTGGAAGCGATTATATTGGAGAAGAAAGAAATATTTTGCTTCATAAAATTCCCTACGACTGCTTTTATTTTAATAGTCTAAAACCACATTTGAGAGGAGAAGCGAGTCACACCATGAAGGCAAATATTCTGAAAGGGAAAACAGTAGACCCTTTAAAATCTGAGCTTGGTTCTCTGACTGAGGTCAACAGAGACAGACCAAATCAACAAGCGTGACATGAAGGGCAAATTTGCAATTAAAAGAAGAATAGGGAATTATAAAGATGGATGGGCCCCATGACATGCACGCCCAAGCCTACGTGGCCTTGGCCTCCGATGCCAGAAATTAATGCTTTACTCTTTAGCACTGGTCACCTTTGGCTCAGAACAGAAAGGCAAATGCATTAAAATAACAACAATTAGAACACTTACTTAGCTTGGAAGGCATTGTTGGTTCCCCTGTGGTCCAGGTCATGACACAGGCATCCCACAATCACCGCTAAAATTTCCACCTCGGTCAGAATCTCTTGAAACCCAGCGGTCTGCAAAGAAGGGGAAAACGGCAATAGTCACTACTGGGGGCAGGGTGGATGGATAAGGTTAGTGGGCCAAGCAACCATCAGCTCTGTTTTCATACCCACATCATTTAAGGAAATGATTAACTGCCACCCTCTTAGATGACAGTAAGTTGAGTGGTCAGCAGCACAGCCTCAGGTCCCCACAGTGATGAATTAGCTTGCTGTCACAGTGGCCAATGCTGCCACACCAGGACAAAGTTCAGATTATTTTGGTCCCTTTTTAAGAGAGGAGGTTATCCTATCCAGATACAGCAACAGTTTGGCAAAAGCCCAGGGCAAAGTAAGTGTTGCTATTGTACAATTTAATGATGAGCATCATGTTCATTTGTAGGGGGATAGAGGCCTATGAAGTACAAACTGAATGATGTATCCACAGATGCTAGTCAAATGAGAGCAGGTAAAAGAAAATAAAACCTTTTTTTTTTTTTAAATATTAAAAGAGACAACTTAGAAGTACACACATTGTTGTATAATGTCATTCTGGAAATTATCTTAAAATAATTCACATTAGACTGGTGGACAGATTAAGTTCACACAGGTAATAGGACAGTGTGTATCTTGAAAACTTGAATTTGGGAGAGGATTAGGCAGCCCAGATTGAGGATCAAATCGAGTAACTGTGACTTGGAATTCTTTTTTTTTCTTCTTATTCTAGTAGCCACATGTGTGAAACTCGTAACTGTGATGTGATTTCTTTTGGAAGCAGTTTGATAGAATCACATAAGCAAGAACAGCAATGGTTCTTTGGTTCCTACTGGTCCTTTCATTAGATTAGAAGAGGAAGTGCACCTCTGGGAAGGCAGGTCTCTGAATTTTCTTAATCCACCCTACCTTTTACTTTGCAAGTCTTCTATTTCATTACTTATTAAAATCCTCATAAGGAGGTAAGAGGACAGAGTTCAAATTGCTTCAGGTTTCGTGTGTGTTTTTCCCTCAAATTCAGGCTCACTGGCGAATACCTGGAAGTAAAACTTTTCTCTTAGAATAATGAAAACTTTGACTTTTAGTTAATTGGTTTTATTACCAAAAAACTATGAATAATAGGTTCCCGTGTTGACAATTTTAGTTTTAAAATTGACTTGGGTCCTCTGACAGATATAGAAAAACACAAGCTTCATTTGGATAGAAAAAAGGGAATATGGGCATGCTAAGAAATGATCTGGGAATATGAAATAGTTCATGTCAAAGCTTGTGTGTGTCCTTCATTTCAAAGTTTGGAATTGACTGTTGGTCTTGTCTGTTTTATTCCTTTCTTTCTTCCTTCTTTCATTCCCTCCTCCTTCCCTCCTTATTTTCCCCTCCCCCTCCCTCCCTCTCCCTCTTTCTTTCTCCTCTCTTCCTCCTTTCTCCAGCTCCTCCTCCTCCTCCTCCTCCTCCTCCTCCTCCTCCTCCTCCTCCTCCTCTTCTACTTTTGTGGTACTGGTAATGGAGCCCAAGGGTACTCTACCACTGAACTACATCCCCAGCTTTTTATTTATTTACTATTTTGAGCCAGGCTCTTGCTAAGTTGCCCAGGCTGGCCTCAAACTTGGGATCCTTCTGTCTCGGGCTCTTGAGTCACTGAGATTACAGGAATGTGTCACCGCTTCCAGTAGTTGTTGGTTTTCTATATTCAACTTATTTTAGTTAAAATATTATCTGCAATAGTTTTTTTTTTTTAAGTGAATCATACTAAAAGACTTAAAATCAGAAGCCAGTAGTCCCTCATCCTTCCCTTTTTCTGATCCCCAAAGGTATCCACTTTAATTTTTTTAACCTGACTTGGTAGACTTTCCACCATATTTCTCTATATTATATACATAGTATTAGCATTTGGTTATTCACCCAATACTTACATGGTCCTTCTTACATACCAAACTTCCTCCTAAGAACTTTTAGCTATTTAACTTATTTAATTCTTATAACAGTCCTTTGAGGTAAGAACTATCATTATCCCCAGTTATAGATGAGAAAACTGAGTCAGAGAGAGGATGTGTCCTATGCCCGAGGACTCACAGCTAGTACAAGGCAGAGAGGAGCACTTCTGTCAAAGTCTGCCCTGAACCAGGGATGACAACTAGTGCAGATGAGAGGTGATGTCCTCTCTTCACACTCTCAGGGTGATCCACCCACAGATCTCTCCTGATATCAGCCTATAGATAGGACTCACTGCTGTGGCAACTAGTGTACAATGATTGTTCCCTTTCTTATGTAAATATTTTCACTTGCTGGAGTTAGGATTTCTTTGAAACATCCCAGTCTTCTTACCCACAAACTCTGTAAAATGCCTCTCAAAACAATTTAAAGAGGGTCAAAAGTATCACACTTTTGATTCTGTATGTCTTGGGAGTAACCTGATCTGGCTTCCCCTGACTACTATTCAGGGCTTCCTCTTTCCCTTCCTGGGGTCAATCTCTTATCTCCTGCATTACACACCTTGCCCTTTCCGAGATCTCACTCTCATTTTGCAGAAGCCCATTTGCCAGGAGCTTCATGAGAAAGTTTTTCTTTTCTTTTTTTTTTTTTTAAACACTGAGGGAAATGTATTGGGGCCTTTGTGTGACAGAAAAAAATATCTTCATTCTATTCTGTTCCCACACTCAGTTGTTACTTAGCCTAACAATTCTAGGTTGAAACAGTTTCACGCAAAATTTCAAAGGACTGCTCTGCTGTTGTCTAGCTCCCAAAGTTGCTTTTGAGAATATGCCATTCTTATTCCTAATACTTTGATCTGATTTTTTTTCTAAGTACTGGGGATTCAAACAAGGGGTGCTCTAGCTCTGAGCTACATCCCTAGTTTGTTTGTTTGTGTGTTTTTTAATTTTGAGACAGTGCCCAGACTGGCCTTGAATTTGGAATCCTCCTGCCTCAGACTGCCATCATCTAATACTATGAATGTTACTTGATGTTCTTTCTTTTAGAATCCTCTCTCTATTCCTGGTGTCCATCAATTTCACGAAGGTATGTTTGGTTTTGGACTTTTTTCAGTAAATTTTCATGATAAACCTAATCTGGATTTTCTACTTCTTCAGCACAACATTTTTCTAATTTTATTCTTATTGCTGTTAATTTTCTCTTCAGTATTTTTCTTGTCCTATTTGGCACTCCAGTTGGTTGAAATTTGGACTTCTTGTGTAGATTTTCCTATTTAAAAAAAAAAAAAAAACTCTTCTTTCCCATTTTCTATATAGACTTTTCTTCTTACTTTCCAGGAGTTCTTAATTTATAAGAATTTAGTCCTATTCCTTTTCTAACAGCATGCTATTCTTTTCTAATGGATGCATTATTAGTTTTATCTTTCTGAAAATATTAATAATAGTTCTCCTTCTACTCCTCAAATTGTCTGTTTCCTCTGAATTCCTTTTCCCTGTATTCCCTCAAGTTTCAGGTAACCTTTGTTAGACAACAAGCATTTTAAGGGTAAAGTGATACAATGCTCACCCTGCACCAGTGTGTGGGTGGTGCTGGTAGATTTCTGGGCCTCACCACAGGGTGACCTGACTTTTCTTTTGCTGGTGTCCTCTAGTCTGGATGCTGGTTACTGCAAAAGTAGGGGTTGAGTGTAGCCTTCTACTACATGGGGAGGGGCTGGGGACCTGGGGATTCACTGCTTCTGTGGTCACCTCATCTCACCTCAACCCATTCTGTGATATCTGAGGACTTCTGTTCCTGAGCTGAGGCAGGGTCTCGGGGTATTGTTTCTTGTGTGTGCTCCTTCTTCCATCCCCTCCACTCTTGGGATGGACCCTGCTCTTCTCTACTAAATTATGCAGCCTCCTCTCTGTTTTCTGTCTTCATATATTATGGTTCTATGAAAGGAGGAATTTGTATTCATTTCTGTTCTTGTTATTGAAAAGTGGTTTTTGAAAGAAGGAGGTATAAATGTATTTTTTTTCTGTCTTCTATGTTACCTTAAAACTAATAAAAAAAAAAACAAAAAACAAAAAACAAACAAACAAACAAAAAAACCACTAATCAGCTTCATTGGACTTGGTTTTGCTAATGCTAAGTAAATTCCAAAAAGTCTATCTAATAATATTATGGTACTGTGAAAACAAAATTTTAAAACTGCAATTCTACACTGAAATTTAGAGATTTCACTTGTGAAAATGTTATTGACTAGAATTAGCTGATGAAGCAGAGCAGTAAGAGTAAGGATAATGTTAAGATATGGTTATTTGGCTAGAAATTTAGTTAGAATTAAAATCAAATGCCATCTAAGAGGTTGAAAATCAACATGCCAAATTGCTTTGGAACCATCAGTCAGTAACCTCACCTTTTTTTCCTCCCATGGAAATCCAACATCAGGCTCTTAAATTATTGTGTCATGGATACTTTTGAGAATTTGATGAAAGCCATGGCCTTTCTTTCTACAATTTTTAACATAATTTATAGTATTCAAAGACCATGGAGCCTATTTCTGTATCTCGGAATAACAAATCCCTGAAGTACAACATACTCACAGTCCCACAAAACACATTTGCCTCTTGACTGTGATACCTGAGTTATTGAAGCAGCACCTATCTCTTGACTGTGATTTAAAGCTGCCTGGTAAATGGTTTCTGAGAATCATCAGGCCTGAAAAGTGTCCACCTGCCACTAAGTGTCCATTTGCCCCTCCCCCACCCTCATCCATCTTCCTTCTGGTCCTATCCATTCAGACCCACATTTACCCATATTGAGTAGAAAAAGTCAACTGCATGCTGAAGATAATACACCTTCAAGAAGAATACATACATTAATGTATGGCAGGAGGCATACATTAATACATTTATCACATTCTTGAATCATTTACTATTTTACTTTTAAACAAAATTATTACTTTTTTGTTCTTCACCCAGCAATTATGTGTTTTATAGAATTTTATATTAATCATCTTCTTTCTTGTGTTCCCTCATGATTTGTATCAGAAATAAAGGCAGTGAATACAATATGTCTAAGTAAAGAAGCAGTCAGACCATATAGACCTGGTTCCCCACCACTCTCTCCAGAAAAGCCTTTTGATTGTCTACTGAGCAGGTCTTTAGTGACAGTCCATCATTGGGCTGGGATATCTCCATTTCCAGTTATATCACATGGAGTAACAAGGACTCCAAAGTACCTAAACCAGTAAGACTGATTCTCAGGGTCTTGAAAAGTACCAACTAATTTATGTCATTAGCTAACATAAAATTTCAGTCAGCTTAGGATATACCACCATTTCAAAGCTGACCAGTACTAGTGAATGGTACTAGTGAATGGAGGAATACTATGACCAGAGAAAAGTGACTGTCATTTTGTGGCTCTGTTGAATCTCAAAAGAAACAGCTATAATATCAACACTTCCTGGTGTTATAGAGAATTCTTTCATTTAACAAATGTTATTAAGTGCCTGTTAAGTCTCAAGCAATTTGTATATTTGAGAAATGAGTCTTAGGATAATATTAATGATAGTTAGACCTTCTATAATCCTTAGTACATGCCAGGCATTTTTCTAAATACCACAAATTCATTAACACATTTAATCCTTACAACAAATCTCTGAGGTATAAGCCATTTTTGTCTACCCATTTTATGGATGAGAATATCGAGGCACAAGATCACTGGACTGGAAAGCAATTGCAGTGGGATGAGAGACCAGGCAACCTGACCATGAGCTGAGACTGTGTTCTTATGCATTATGCTCTACAGTCTCTACATGAGAGTTTGGGTTTACTTGTGCAGCTTTTCAACATTCTTGAGATGACCAAACTTTAGTTAGCAGGGCCTTAAAGAGTTACTTTATGTGTGCTTTATTCCATGAAGTACATTACACTAGTACTAGGTTGATATTACAGAGCCATTGAACTTTTTTTTTTTTTGTCTAAATGTGGCTCTTGTCCACCAAGGTGGTACCTGATGATATATGGTATTTTACAAATGAGGTTACAAAGAAAAGAAGGAGACAGTAGTTTGTGTAGAGTATTCCAATTTTATAAAATATCTAAACATAGGCATTGGAAAATGGCTATCAGGATGTATATCAAAATGTTATTGGTAGTAGGATTACAGGTGACAAAATTTTTCCTTTATGTCCCAAATTTCCATAAAGAACATTTAGTAAAATGTATTTACTCTGTGTGTATTTGTAAATTCTTTTTTGTTTTAAAAATAAAACCACACTTTACCAAACTGGTCAAGCTTGGAATAAAACAGTGACATTTTGAAAAGAGTCCATTCATTTATTCATTGAACAAATATTTATTAAGCACTTACCCTATTCCAGGAACCAGGAACAGGGCAGGGAAGGAGATGACTGGTCCCTGCTACACATGCAATATGGTCACACATGAAGCCAGCCAGAACACCACACACAGGAGGCCCTTTTCTAATGAGAAACCATCACAACATCCTTCCTTTGTGGAAAAGGGTAATAGTAGAAATGGCTGGCCGCTCTTGCTTTTGTTCCTGGAGAAGGTGCATTGTGAATGCCCTTCTCTTGACTGCAGACCTGGCACAGGAATCTGAGAAAGTGATGCCAGAAATTCTGCCCTCGCTTTTTTTTTTTTTTTTTTTTTTCCCCCGAATCTGACATTTGGAGGGACTGAATGTTGGGGGATTTCCTTAGGAGTTCGTCCTGTTGATTCTGAGATCGCACAGATGGCAAACTGAAAGGAAGGGAATTCAATGATGTCTCAGAGATTCCAAATGGTAGCAGAAATGCCAAACTGAAGGTGCTGATGTGCAGGCACTACTGCAGAACCCTGGGACTGGGTGAGGCTGAGCAACAACATGAGGGTCTGAGGGGTCTTTCTCCCCTCCCTCTTTCTCTCTCTTCTGGATAAGAAGAGCATCACAATGGCTTTGAAAGACACAATTCTCAAGGAAGTGCCTGCTCTAGAAGAGTCTGCATACCAAATCCCTAGTCTCTGCTGTCACATGTAGATGGCTTGAAATTGGAGGTCCTGTGAACTGTGGGGTGAAGAATAGCATTTACATAAGAAGCATTTAATTTTCTGTATTGGCAGGGTCACTGTCTGGAAGCTTTGTTTTGTACATTAATAAGTCAAATTTGCTTTAGCCAAGAAGTGCTCTTTGACAGTTTCATTGTAAATGTCCCATACAAGGTCACCATAAATGACTCAAAATTGCAGTGGCAATGACTTGTCCATGTCTGCTAGGCCACTCTTAACATGAGGATCTATGAAATTAGATCTCCAAACTGGGATGAATGGTTCTACAAGAAGGAAGTCTTCAATCAACCCCCATTTCCAAATTGAGCACATATCCCAGTCACAGGTGGATCGAGGCGGTGAAAAATTAACGTAGGTGTTTGGGCTCTACATGCATTTACGGTAACAAAGCATTCTTCTTTTGGGGGATATACTTTGTTGGCTTTCAGATGGAATGGCAACATGCATCTGAAACATAAGCTGAGGGGCAGGCTGAGGATTATTCATATGCTCCAATGCAAGGATTCGTAGGTAGAAGATTTTCTCAAGCTTTAGGGTGAAAACTGACTTCAACTGCCTATTGGGAGTGTTTACAAAAACATTTGTATTGTTTGATGCCACAACCAACCTTCTTTTTAAAAAAAGAAAGATCCTATCTTTGCAAACCACAGACAGTGTGTGATGTAAGCATATGAAGGAGAAAAGCAGGAATCAACCACAATCAGGTTGTTTGAGGGGGAAAAAATCCAATCAGATGAATTATAGTAATCAGATTTAGTGGTCATACCCCCTGGCAGTGATGTCTGCCTGCCTACATTTGGGTCTGATGGCTTAAAAAAGGCGCTTCATGAAAAATGGTGGAATGAGACAGACATCATTACCCTATGTACATGTATGATTACATGAATGGTGTGAATCTACATCGTGCACAACCATAGAAATGAAAAGATGTACGCCAATTGTATACAATGAATCAAAATGCAGTCTGTAAAAATTAAAAAAAAAAATTTAAAAAGGCACTTCAGCCCTATTTCAAGGTCCAAGGACCAGAACTTCCCCAGCAGTGAAGGGCATGCCTTCCAGCACTAAAAAAATGCTTACAGGTCTCCTTTGCAGAGAAGTCAACATCACTCCAACCAACTGCAGCTTGCCTAGTTATCCATGGGAGTGGGAGAGCTTTACCACATTCACTTCTCTTTCTTCTCAAGAGGAATGTAGCCAAATATTGATTTGGCATTAATTAAATATTTAAGTCCACAGTGATCCTTTCCTTGTCAAGCTAAGAGTTGAAACACCTTACAGCCTACACCTAAATGACTTTCTTTTACAACCAGAAGCTCCTAAGGGCACTTACCATCAAATCATAAAACACAAGCCATGTTTTGGGCAAATGATAACTCTTAACATCAAATAATGTTGCAAATGCTTATCTATGTAAATTTCAGAAAGGCCAGACAGAAACAGTGGCCTGTCTAGTACAATTGTATGTGTCAAGTGGGTGTTTGGAGCATAAACGAAAAAACTTAGGTTCGTCTTAGACAATTATATTTAGTTATATTTAACCACTTCCAAGACTTAATTTTTAACCTATTTATTAACATAATGTTAAAAATCTTTATTTGGGAAGTTAAAAGATATAAAAATAGAAGATAATAATGAAAGCCATGTTTTCATTAGCCAATGTCTACAAGAATCCATGTTTTACCAATCTGTTTCATCTGTGTCTTCACATGCAATGTTTTGTTTGTTAGAATATTTCAAAGCAAACCTATGGCATCTGTCAACCCTCTTCATTTCATTCTCAGGAAGTCCTGATGTAGTCAAATAAAAATTGGTCAATAAATCTCTATCTCTGTTCTCATATTTTGATCAAATGTGCTAAAAGATAAACAATATAAGGAAACTCTCAGTCTAGATACCTATAAGACTTGTCAATAATAATAAAATAAAATTTTAGAAAAAGACTTGAGAAAATTGAGGTTTTTACTTCAACTAAGATAATACAACAAACCTAGCTTATGTAGGTATTGCATTAAGGTAGCTAGGTACTACATTAAGAAAAACAAAAGATAAATAAAATGAAATTCTTAGGGATATAGCTTTCAACATTAAAAATATATGTGCTTTATGTTTTTTTTTTTTCTCAAGGATAAAGACAGGATGTTTTGTCCATGTTTAGAAATACAGTTTATATTTTACTTATGATAAATTACCAGTGAACTCAATATAATACAACATGCGGTTTGTGAGCACAGAAAATGAAGCAGATCA
Source organism: Sciurus vulgaris (assembly GCF_902686455.1). NCBI lineage: Eukaryota > Metazoa > Chordata > Mammalia > Rodentia > Sciuridae > Sciurus > Sciurus vulgaris. The sequence continues at coordinate 131,186,688 of NC_136463.1, forward strand.
CTTGGTGCACATTAATTGTGCAGAAAGACAGATCTCTAAAGTGCCACGAGAAGTTATGCTGGTGAATTACAAGAATATGAGGCCTCTTCCAAGCGTACCCTAATTTTTATTAGTCATCATTGAGCCAAGATTAAACATAAAAAAAAAAACCAAAATGTTTTAAAGCTCCCAACTTAACACTCTTAGGTGCTAACTTTCAGTCCCAAGAAAGTGCCACTACAAAGTCATGCACTGTGGAAAATGGAGGCCATGATAAACGACCATGGCTTTGCTGCTGGGTCTCTCTGACCTGGAGGATTCAGCCAGTGTCATAAAACACAAAGCGACAGATTAAGTAGTTTACCAACACCATAAAAATCTCAAAAATAAATTCACTTTAATCAAAAATCCTGTATTGTAACTAGGCAGCCCTGGCCCCCAAACCACATACATTTCCTTACAAACCCCTGTCCATGAGCAAGAGCTCATATTCTTTCTGTAACGCCAGATACAATGATGTTCATATACTTTTACAATTTACATGTCCTAAGAAAAATACCCAGCTTGGGCTGATGGTGCGGGAGAATTTATTTTCACTAGAAGGGGAATGACCCATAACTCATGAATGGCAGCGCTTAAAGTGAGTTATGGAGGTTACTCTCCTGTGAGAGGAAATGGATTGGATTATCCTTCTGCCCAATTGTATGTTTGGTTATTAGCACACCAGGTTCTTAATTATGTGTGGCTTTGCCATTTTCCTTTTATAAAATAAATGTGGATAAAGGGAATGTCAGCTAGAAGCACAGAGTGCATAATTGGGGCTCTGAGATGTAGGCAAAAAGAATAAAAATAGGAACCTTTTGGCATGATTAAAAGATAGAAGTCCTAAATGTAATTTAAACATAGTATTCAAATTGATTAGCTCCATACAGTACCCAGTGCTGATATTCTCCAAGAACATTGAAAATCACCTTTTCCTAAGTTAAAATTTTGCCATCTCTTAAGTTACATCTACATGAAAATGAAAGAATTGGTTTTTCTAACATGCAGATTTTATTATATTTTTATGATGTTGCCATTTTTTTAAAGTAAATATAACTAGTTGCTACTTACGTTGATAAGGAAATGCAATGTAAAAATAAAATTTGATGATTATAAATATGAATTACTACTTGCTTTCTTGCTATAGTTAGTTACAGAACAAAACATCTAGATCTTTTTGTACCCGCCAATGTTACAATCTACAAAGGAATTTGGTTTTGCTGAGATTAGGATTCTGGTTATTGAGTGAAAAGTATTTTATTTAAAAATTCAATTGGTTCTGTCTTCTAGGAGGGAAAGAAAAGAGATCCAATTGTGCTTCTGTAATTTCCTTCCAGAAGAAATTTTCTCCCTCAAAAATCAAGGACTCTTGCTGAAAACTGTGGACAACAGACAGTGCATTATCCTCCGGCTGGTGAATAGGATGGATTTTTTTCCCTAAACACCCCTTCTGCTTTCTACTTTGAATTATCAACAAACGGCTTGGCTTATCTCTGAAAATAACCTTGTTGACAACACAAATATGGACTTAAACACGCTACCTCCACATTTAAGATTTAAGAAGCCCCCAGTAAATGTCAGGGGATGTCAATGTGTTTGCTGTGATACTTGGTTATTATTAGTGTTTAACTGCAATTCCCCACCAGCGCCATGCTGCAGGCACCACCATAAATTTTAATGTGATCATGTGCTCTTCCCTTTTCATATCCAGTGAATTCTGTAAGATCATAATATTCTATATGAACCCTAGCTGAACCTTACAGTGATATGAAGAACAAGATTTCTAGCAGTGATAGCGCTTCATCATTTTATAGTTTTTTTTTTTAAACTGGACACTGAGCAACATGGTTCCTTGAATAATATTACCCTAAACTAAATTCACTCATTCAATTAATCTTTATTGAGCCCATACAGGATACAGGGCATGGCCCAAAGTGCTAATGAGTACATTTATGGGATAGTAAAGAATACTGATTCTTAAGGAAACCTTTCTTCCCCCTTGGAAAATCTGTCAGAGCTCATACATCATTTACAAAACCGAAAAATATCTCTGCAACCTTGGTGCCACTACATGCCTTTTATTTTATAGAATACAAACAAAAGCACAGCCCTTTCCTATATCTGGTCTATGTTGCTAATAAAAGAAATGTGTCCGTCGTCTTTAGGAATGTGCTTGATGGAATATTTATTCTACATATTTTTATAATAGAATCTTATAATAACCATTGATCTGCAGGTTTTTATTCCTCATTTTAACTATAAATAATAACAGGAACTACCTGTGGTATTTTTTGGAGGAATTAGAAGTTTGATAAATTTTAACTATTTAAATATCTTTTTAAAAGCAAAGGATAATGTTGAAGATTTCACTGTATAAATCTAAAACCCCAGCCAGATACATACAACAAATTAATAAGTGATCAGTGTGGTTACCTGTGAACTAGATATGTCCATCATTCTATATCAAATAGCCTGTGCTACAAAATAGTTGTTTTAATTCTTTTTAATTTCTAAAGAAACAAAGTCACTATGTTACCTAGCCATAAAGCTGAATATTTTTGTAAAACATAATTCTGAGTCAATACATTAATTTTCTGTGCGTAAAGTCATTTTAGGGTCAAAGGTTAGGAAGCTGATACATATATTTATAATTTGCTTATTCTGTTGTTCACAGTGCCAAAATATGCTTGGCAGTGGCACACAACTGTGCATCTCCCACTCCCAGAGACAATGGACTTACAAAAATACACAATCAGGGATTCAAGGTCATATGGAGAAAGCTGCATTATTTATGCCAACAGCGTGGTGGACCAGGCTTTTCAGGTTTGTCATCAAACAAGCCCATCCTGATAAGAGACTAGCGTTGTCGGTGTTTCTTCTAAGGAAAGCACTTATTGCATGCTGGGGGCGGGGGTGGTGGTGGTGGTTGTGCCCTAGTATCTCCTGTGCTAGGAGAAAAGCAGCATATTCAAGGAGGGCTGCTAAGGATTTTTTTTTCTTTTTTCTTTTTTTTTTGTCTTTTCCGCCAACTGGCTGGGAAACTTTGCCTTGGAGCGCCATCTAGAGGAAAATTTATTACACACACCATGCCTGGCTTTTTGACCCAGGCTGAATCCAGCGATTGCTGTATAATGGATTTTTCTTTCTAGATTAATAAGAAAAGTTTAGTACTAATTCATCACATGGAAATAGAATATGAGATATCTTGATTATAAATAGAATCATTGATGGTATAAAACCAGTTGAAGATCCTAACCATCTTCAGGAATATGTGAAGCATTAGCGCCCATTCATGGAAATAACTTGGGGATAATTTGCCATAGGCTGACGTCATATTTAAAAAATTAGAAATGATGAGCAAGTTAAATTCATTTTTATTTAACTTATCAAGTAATCTTTTTCACACTATCTTGATTACTTTCTTAATTTAAAATTTTTTAATAATGGATTTCATGGTCAAGTTGAAAAAGATGCTTGGGTTAGAGACATACAAAAGTTGACATTTTCAACTTATTGTGTGTAATTCTTTGTCAGGTTCAGCAAAATGTAATGAGTGGAAGATAATAACTTTTAAAGATCCAGCTATACAACTCAATGTGAGGGAGAAAAAAATATTCAATAAGGTATTCTTTCAAAGCCATGTTTTTTTTCTTTTTCATTTTCTTTTTTTACTTTTACTTATCAAAGTGTTCTATTTTTGCAGCAGCATGAATACACAAACAAAACCCAAACCTTTTCTAACAGTGACACTCTTCAAGTCAGTCAAGCAGACAAAAATAACTGCACCCCCGAAATATCATGAAGATTTGAGTGTACCCGTGGCAGTGGCAGAGTCTGAGAGTTCTATTTTCTTTCATTTCCTAAGTATTGAGTTGCCCAAACCCTGAAAATACTCACTGACGAAAACCAGTATATGTTTCCTTCTACTCTGAAGTGTCCACCCTGACCCTACACCTTCACCACATCCCAACCGTTTTCAGGTTTGTCATAAAAGTTTGGCTCTGTCCTTGACATCTCTGACTCACAAAACCATGATGACTTCTATTTCCTTTGCTGAACAAGATTTCTGTTGGCTTATTTTGGCAACTCCATAAATCCATAGGTTCTCCAAGGCATTCAATTAATAAGTTAAATCTCTCTGTGAGCCAGACATATGATCTTGGCATGCAGAAAGTGTTTCTAGTCTATTGAGATCTGATAAAGAAAAGCAAAAGGAAAGTGGTTTTGTTTTCAAGCAAGATTGGCACTTGCGCAATAAAACTTCATGGTCCAAAGTATTTTCTTTCCACAATTGATTGACTGCTGCTCTGACAGTAGCCCAACAGGAAGAAGAGGTCAGCCCAGTTTTCCAGGCCAGTCTGCCTGTTCCTTAAGCAGAGAAGGACCTAAACCATAGGTCTTGTGTGGAGAAGGAAGGCATTCTGGTCCCATCTTCTTATGCCATGTGTACACTTGAGTCCGAGTGAATTCAACATATATTTGTTGAAAACTTACCAAGCATGTGACAGTACAAGGTGCTGGCAGGGCCCTCGATACATAGGTGTTGAGAAAATAAGTAAATATTGTTGAAAGAATAAGAAATTCTCTCTTCCCTCAAGTAGTTTATTCTATAGGAGAATGAGAGTATTGTTAACAGAAAATATACTATAGAAAGATAGATGTGTTGTATCAGATACAGTGCAGAGACAGAAGTAATTATTGAAGCCTTTGGGAGAAAGGGGAAAACTTCATAGAAAAACTGGCATTAGATCAATGCCTTAAAGGATGAGCAAAATTTTAATAGGCAGAGAATAGGACAGGGATTTTCATGAAGAAGAAGCAGAATAGTCTTTTGTTGGTGTTTAGACCAAAATAAAGTGTATTTCAGTTGGAATTCCTGATTTTGCATCTAAATTTTAACCTGGGTGTATAGATACAAGTATTTTTAAAAATTTATTTTATAAGAGTCCAAAATTCACATTCTCTTTTTGCATGTTAGGTATGTTCACACACACTCACGTACATGCACATACACACACCTATGCATACATATTAGTATGAGGTTAGTGAAGCACACATATTTAAGCAGGAAAATATTTTCTTTTATGATAGTTTAACCAAGGCCAAAACAAGCCTTAGTTCTTGCCAGAAAATGGGGATGAATAGAGAATTTAGTTTCAATCTTTGCCACAAACATTTGCTTTCAGATTTCATTCCAAGGCTTGCCTCTGGCCGGTTGCCCTAGCTATCTGCATAAAACAGACCAGCTACCATCACTAGGTTAGATCAGAACCCAGGGGCAGAGGTTTTTAACCCTAGTGAGCTTTTAAACCCTCAAAGCATCCACTCTGACCCCTTCCTTCTGTGGGCTTCCTGGATGTTCTTCTATGATCTTGTGGGTAATTTTCATGCCTCCTACAGGCTTTCCAGCAACTCTGAGGTTTTATCCAAGGATCTTTTTGAAAGATCCTTGCATTGCTTTGAAAACCCAAGCATTTCTTTTGCGAAATCACCAGTTTGTTAACAGAGAGTACTGAAAAGACGCTCCACGCATCATTCTGAGACTACATCTACTTCAAGGTGTTAATGATTTTACAGCTTTAAAGCTTAGAAGTGTTGCCCAACGTACACCCACAACCAGGACAGATGAGCACTGCCATAAAATAATCACGTGGCAATTCTTCCGAGAAATGAAAAGGTAGAGAAGGCCTGGAGGTCTACACAAATGAGAGGCGACCTCCCACCCTCACCGAACACTTACTGTTAGCATTGCAAACATCAGCTGGCACACGTTGAAGGCGTGTCTCCAGTTGTGGTAAAGAACCATTCGATAGTTTTTCCTTACTGTCAAAAGCCACCTGCACAGTGTCTGAAATGGGAGGGAGAGGTTGTGTCAGGCACTTGCACGTGTCTCCAGTGTCTTTGATGGTCCCACCATCAAAGCAGTGCTTTAGGATGGATGATCGAAGTCTCCCACTAACACCCTCTTGGTTCTCACAGTACTCCCATGAGGTGTGCCAGGCAGGGTTATCGTCCCCATTTTGTCTTTGGGACACCCACAATTCACAATGGCTAACACGGCATCCCAGGTGCACGCCTTCCATCACCCAAGACAGGACATCTTACCTCATAGTCGATTTTAAATTTCTGCACCATCCCCAGCTCCATGAACATCCGGAGGGCAGCTGTGATCATGGCATCAACATCGAGGGAAAAGTCATCGAAATGAATGTCATCAATGGCCAGTTCTGACACCAGAGGGATATTGGCTGCCTAAACAAGCAAAAGATATAAGTCAAGCCAAGTTCACCAGCTTTCCCAAACCCCACATCCTGCTTGCTCCTCTGCTTATCAGAAGTGCCACATAAATCAGGCCTGACCTGTACTTACACCCTGATACAGCTAAACTCTGAGCTGTAAATGTCTTTTGTTTCCGAACTGCAAATGCCCCAAGCAAATGAAGGGGGATGGGAAGGACAGCTAATCGGAAGATAAAATATACACGCTGGATCTAGTCTGCAGAATTTGGAATACAGAACTGTCTAGTTTACTGAAACTGCGGTCATACAATATATTCTGATGCATATTACAAAGCACTAAATGCAAGAAACATCTGGGCAGCCAGCAGCTGTGAATTTTAATTGCTGCTATTCAGAATGAGTTGGAATATACCACTTTGCCTTGTTTCTTGTATTCTTAGATTCTGTAGCTTGCACGTGCTCTTTGTTACACACATGTTCTGTATATTCAGAAGAACAGAAAAGATGAGACAACATATCTTTGGTGCAAAATGTGTCATTTTAATAAAAGAGAGATGGGGATGATTAACATAAGCCTATGTTTCACTGAAGGGATTAATTTTGCTATACTGTTTAGCTTCATTCTATATAAACATTACAACATAATTACACTATTGGTCATATATATTCAAGGTTTCTAAAACATCATTAGGCAGCAATCAACTGACCCACACAAACCTAAAGGGGAGGGAAACATTTTTTGGAAATCATTTTTATACCGATTACATTGGGTCTGCCATGTCCTTTGGGCCACTCTTGGTAAGGGAGTCATCTTTATGTTTTCAGGGTATCAGAGCCCATTCTGGATTCATATTCCTAGTCTGTTCACTGGGTATAAATTACCCTGGGAGTAATTTATGCCCTGGGACTACTTTGGCGGAGCAATTAAATCCAACCTTGGTGGTGCTAAACATTTCAGAAACCAAATAATCAATCCTTCCTTCACAATTCTATGCTCCTCCATAAGAGTTTACATCTCTAAGCTAAAATCCAAACATTGGTTATTCCCAGGAACACTGAAGAATAATGAATTTATAAATGTCAAGACAACCTTTTATTCTTGACTGTTTATTTTCATTAAAACTTAATCCTCTTATCCTTCAGTAAATCATTTTAATATGGTAACATATTAATGTGCTTAATATTAACATGTTAATAAGCTTAATATGTTAACATGTAAACTAGCTCCTAAAATTAAAAAGGCTTGTGAAATTCAAACATGAAATACTCTTTATGTATTCGTGTCTTTACTTTTTGGGAGTCCCTGATCCCAGGCAAATACTTTATTTACTTTAAAATATTTTTAACCAAAGTTGTAAATGCACATCTAATTTAAGAGCAAATTAGATCTACAAAGTGTCTCTCTCTCTCTCTCTCTCTCTCTCGCTCGCGTGCGCACACACACAGTATCCAAACTCACCTGGTACCAAAATTTTCCCTTATATAAAGGCAACAACTTTCAAAAGTCATTTTTTTATATTTAGCAAAATAAGATGCTTGCAATTTTACTTTTTGATTCTTTTCTGCTGAAGGCATTATTAACTTTTCACCATTGAAGAAGATTCAGCTGTCTTACACTACTTCTATCTACCTCTTCTGGCTTTTCAATCCCTAATATGCATACTTTTTTGAGATAATATTTAGCATTTTTGTTATTACAATTATGTACAAGATATTTATAGCTAAGTTAAACAATTCACTCTGACTGCTTTTCCTTGTCTTGACTGCATCTAAAATTCTACAGAGTTAACAATTCTGTTTTCGATGTGTGATGAATTACATGCGTACTTAATAATTAATTTGGTCCTTAAACTTAGTTGTCTTAGTCTCAGCTTAAAATGTCAGATGCTTTGGACATCCCATCAAATCCAGGCAGAAATCACTCCTGGAACTTTTTGAACTTCTCCAAAGTGAACCAGCCAGCTCTCTTCTATGTCTAATGTGGTTTTCATCCTCTGGGGATGCCTTCCTCTCTCCTTTGTTTCTCTGTCCCACATCTTTTCCTTCCTTGGTTTCTCTGCTCATTTTGTTGAGACACATCCTCTAATATGTCCTAAGATAAGGAGTGGGATAGGTAGATTTGTGAGAAACTGGTATCTAAAATGCTTTCATATTACATCACATTTCATTGATAGACACAGATTTCTAGGTTGGAATGATTCCATGAGATGTCAAAGGCATTGCACTTTCAACTTATATGTTACTTTGGTGAAGTTAGAAGCAATTTGAAGCTTTTATACCATGAAAATAATTCCTTCTCCTACTTCATTTTTGTAGAATCTTCTCTGCTTCCAGAGTTCTAAACTGTTATGAAAATGTGACTTGATATCAATTTGTGTTCATCCATCATTCTAGTTACTTTGTGAACCCTTTATTTTGGAAATCCATGTCCTTTAATTACAGAAAATTTTAGAAAATAAACTTTTCAATGATTTTTTTCCCCTCTCATTTTTCTGGAATTCTCTTTATTTGGTTTTTAAATTGGTTCTTCCTCCACCCCCTCATTTCTTCTTTCCTTCTCCTTTTCTCTTCATTTAAAAAAAATGTTTTCCCTGAGGTCTTTCTCCTAATTTTTAGTTCTTTTCCTTTTCCTTTTTGATCTATTTTTTCAAAAAAATCCTCTCTTCTTACTCTTCATATTTTAACATCATAGTTTTCTTTTTTAAGAGCTTTTTTTTTTGTTTGTTTTCTGGATATTCCTTTTCAATTTTCTAATAGCACCTCAATTGTGTTTCATGGATGCAATATCTTCTCTTCCCTCTCTGAGGATACTAATGATAATCCTGTTTGACCTTTTCTTCCTTATTAGGTGGCTTCCTTCACTGTTCCTTGTAATAGAAAACCACAATGTAAATTGATTCTCTTGAATGTTTTTCAGTGTACAGTACATAGTACACTAACTTACAGCTAACTAAATGCACATATGTTATACAAGAGATTTCTAGAACTTTTTCATCTTGTGTGACTAAAACACCATACCCTTGAACTTCTAGTATCCTCTTTTTCCCCAGAAACCTCTACTCTACTTTCAGTTTCTGGGTTTGATTACTTTAGCTATTTCATATTAAGTAGAATCATGCCGTATCTGTCTTTATTTTATTAACTTGTTTGACTCAGCAAAATGTCTCAGAGTTCATCCATGATGTAGCATGTAAAAAATTTCCTTCCTTTTAAGGCTGAATAATATTCCATTGTGTGTGCACACACATATGTACACACACAGATATATATGTAACACTATGTGTGGATATGTAACATGAATGTGTACGTACATGAATACACATGTGTGTGTATAAATATATATATACATATATTTAAAAAAACACTCTCCATTCATCCATATGTGGTTTTGTCTCTTAATCAGTTATCATTCAATAATTCATTTTAGCATATTGGAGGCTTTAGAAACCTTAGAGGTTTTCTTGAGATATCTGGTAATCTTTGACTTCCCACTCATATTTAAAAGTGAGCTTCTGAACACTTCTACTACAGCTTCTGAGGCTTCTCTGTAGTGGCCTCACTGACCTGTCTGCTTGGGGATGCACCAAAGGTCAATGTCTTTGCATCTTTGCTCTTTAGCTACTCAGATGCCTAAGAGAAGAATCTTCTGACTGGAGTTGAGAGCAGAAGGGGTTGGAGGAGCCTCAGTATTCATTCACTCTCCTGATCCCAGCCTGTTCCCATCTCAGTGATGATTCCCTAACCCAAAGACCCACAATTATACCCTCTCCAGATAGAAACTTCCAGTCTTTATGTATTGAGGAGTGGAACAAAGGACGTGTAATCTAACTGCTTCTTAGACTGTGTTTTCCCATCTGAGGATCCACCTTTTTTCCCCACTGATAAAGGCACTGAAAGCCAATTCCTAAGTTCTTTGTGGAGAGGAATCTAAAGTATAAATCTGCTTATCTCTCAGCTTTTCCCTTTGCTATCTTAGTTTGATGTTGGGGGCTGTGCCATGTTGGCGGCGCCGGGATGGCGCCTGATCACATCCGCATTGAGGAGGTTAATTGACATAAGCACACTCAGGTGATTCTCTCGTCCACGCACACAATGTATGCACATGTGTTCTCGAGCACTAATTGCCTGCTCGAGCGTCTCACTTAATCTTTGTGTAAGAGGCGTGGCCCTGCTCTCCGCGTCCTGGAGGTGATATAAGCGTTGGCGGAGCGAGACAGAGATATAGCAGCCATTAGAAGCAGCCAGAGGGAAAAACACGCACAGCAGCCATTACCAGAAAAGCAGTAGCAGAAGACACGCGGCGAGGCATTAGCCAGAGAAGAAGACACGCCACAGCAGCCATTAGCAGAAAAGCCAGAAGAAAGAACACAGCAGCGAGTAGGGGCAGCGGCGGAAGGCAGATCGCAGAACGGAGAACTGAGACGCATCACTAGGGCACCTTAGTTCACAGGATGCAGGACTTTAAGGTGTGGCAGGCCTCTCTCCTTCTAAGCTCTAAGAAAAGCCTGTCTTTCTTTCAAAGTTTCTCTCTTAAGCAAAGTTTCTTTCTCTCTGATAAGCGGGGTCTCTCTCTCTCCTCTCAAAGCAAGTAAACCTCATTTCCTCTATCCTCTATAAACAAGTAAGAAGGCAGTGCACTAAAGAGAAAGAAGTGCCTCAGTTTCCACTCCACCACCCATAAGACCCGTGCAAGTTGTTGTTGCAGGCGGTGACAAATATCCACGGATTTTGGAACCGCAAAGAGCCAGCGACGGTTTGACTGTCATGGATTTGCTAAATTAGTTAGTATTCATTCATCTATTTTCTAATTTCCAAAATGTTGTCATTGTTAATTCCTGTCACAATCTCCTTGACTTTGAGATTTTATGCCTTTAAAAAACCCTTTATTATTGTTTTAGTAAGGCTTAGGTAGAAAACAAAAGAAAATGAGTGTATTTAACCTACTATCTTTATGCAAACATCACCACATTTATCTTTATTAAATGATACTTTAAATAGCTTGGAGAACTCAGAGGCAAGCCAATCTTTGCTCTTTGGTCCCTTTTCTACGTGCATGGGCCTAGCTAAAACCACGTGGATCTCTTTTTCTGACCTGTGTCCCTGTGAGTTTCCTTGTGAATGACTACACTTACTGAGTTGTAACAATCCACGGCAGACGCCATTTTCTTTTCCTTAGAGAAGCTCCAGAACAACTGTATCCTTCCCCAGTGTTATAGGTTGATGTTAGGTGTCCCCCAAAAGCTCATGCAAGAATATTCACATGTGAAATGATTAGGTTATGAGAGCCTTAACCCAATCAGAAAACTAATCCCCTGGTGCAGATTAAGTGGTTGGTAAGTGAAGGCAGGTAGGGTGTGGCTAGAGGAGGTGGGCATTGGGGGTATGTCTTTGAGTTTTATATTTTCTATCTCTTTCTCTGATTTCTGATCATCATGTGAGCCACTTCCCTCCACCACACTTCTTTCTCCACTATGTTTTTCCTCACCTCAGGCCCCACGGAATGGAGCTAACTGTCTATAAACTGTGACATCTGAAACTGTGAGACCCCAAATAAAATTTTCCTCCTATAAAATTGTTCTTGTCAGATCTTTCAGTTATAGTAGTGAAAAAACATACTAAAACAGAAGAGTAGTGGGGTACTTGCTGTAACTAACCTGACCATGTGGTTCAGAATCTTTTGGAGCTTTTTGAAATTTGTTGGAGGAATTGTGGAAAGTTTAATTATGCAAATTGGAAAATCTTGATTGTTGTTAGCAGAGACTGATGGGTGTTTTTGATGGGAGCTCAGAAGACCAGAATGATAATCTAACTGTGAAAACACAGGGCCCCATGAGGTTTCAGAGAAGGAGGACTCTATTGGAAATTGTACTAGAGGTCATTCGTGTTACCTTCTGCATTTTGCCTGTGTCCTGAAACTTTCTTCAAGGCCAATTTGAAAAGTGATGAGCTTCTTAATCTGGCAGAAGGAATTTCTAAGCAGGGTAATATTCTGGTGGTGGCATGGGTATTGCTGGCAGTTTTTAGCCAAGTTTATTGTTATAATCAGGAACAGAAAGCAGAGCATAAATATTTGAAAAACTTGGACTTGAAAGGTGGGAGTAAAACTGCGGTGAAGGAAGTTATATAAAAAATTACTACACTGAAGAAATGCTAGACTTTGTTGAGAGACAATAAGAAAGATGGCTTGAGGGCATCTCAGGAGCTGGCAAGACCACACCCATCTCAGGCTCAAGGGAGTAAAAGTAAAAATTCCTTTGAGAAGAGACCAGTGAGGCACCCTGCTTGCACAGGGCACCTAGGAAGTTTTTTCAGCGTGTTAGACCACCCAGGTACTCAGAGGCTGCTTCAGTCATGGTTGCTGTAAGCTTGGCTACTGCTCAAGATGGCAGCAGACCTTGGCAGGAACCACATGGAGCTGGTTTTACAGGATTGCAGGATTGCTTTAGTTAGTGAGATTTCCTTTGAAATCTCCCACCAAGATTTCAAAGGAAGGCCTGGGAGGCCAGGCAAAGTGCATCAGGGTCAGAGTCCCTGGAGGCAATCCCTAAGAGGGTGAGGTGTGGAGATGTGAGGAGGAAGCCAAAGCTGGCGATCCCCAAGATTAAGAAATACCAGTAACATGGGAGGTCAACTGAGGATAACTACAGGAATCGAGCAGAAATAAGCCAACAGAGGGGCCATGTGGACTGCAACCAGCAAAGCCACAGGGGTGAAACTACATAAGCCCTTTGGAGAGAACATCATGATGCCATACAGATGCTAGATGTGGAGCTACAGGATTTGTTTGCCCAGATGGATTTTGTTTTGCTTTGGTCCCATCCCTTCTATGTATGCCCTATTTTTCAGAATGGAAATGTTTACTCTGCACCTTTATATATTTGATACTCATAAATTACTTTTGATTTTTACAGGAACTTACTATGTGAGTTTGCCTTGAGTCTTTGAGGAGACTTTGGACTTGAACTTTTGGGCAATGCTTAAACTGCTGAGACTATGGAGACTCTTGGAAATGGACTAAATATATTTTGCATTGTGAGATAAACATGAGTTTTGGGGGGCTTTGGGGGCTGGTGATGCAGTTATTAGGTGTCTCCCAAAAGCTCATGTGTGAGACAATGCGAAAACATTCAGAGGTGAAATGAGTCTGTTATGAGAGCCTTAACCCAATCAGTGAATTAACCCCTTTTTGGAGATTAACTATGTGGTAACTGAAAGCAGGTAGGGTGTGGCTGAAGCTGATGGGCATTGGAGGGTGTGCCTTTGGGGTATAAATTTTGTATCTGGTGAGTGGAGTCTCTTTCTGCTTTCTGATCATCACGTAAGCTGCTTCCCTCCACCACACTCTTCCTCCATGATGTTCTGCCTCACCTCATGCCCCCAAGAATGGAGCCAGCTATGAACTGAGACCTCTGAGACCATGAGCCCCCAAGTAAACTTTTCCTCCTTAAAATTGTTTTTGTCAGATCTTTCAGTCATAGCAGCTAAGAAACTGACTAAAACACCCATGTTTCAAATATTTTGCATAGAGAAAATGGCAGGTTCTCAGAAATATCTGTGCTTATTGTAACTTGTTCAAATTAAAATTCAAACTCAACCAGAAAACACTTCTCAAGAGATAGAGGCCCTGTCCCAAAGGACAAAGGTATTTCTGATTTCAGGAGATAAGTTTGGTTCTGAATTGATACAGAAAGGCTGATTCCTCTTACAGTTTGTCATCCAAGGAGCAGAAATGATGATGGAGACAGCTTTGCTGCTCTCCAGGTGGCCCCTGTCTTGTAGATTATTAATAGTGTATTCCCTCATGCCATTATAAATTCTCCACCCTTCAAAGGCACTAAATTCATTTAATTATCTTAAAAATTAAAGAATATAGGCATTTTTTCATTATGAAATGTTAATGGAAAGGAAATAAGAACATGAGGTTGAAAAATGCAGGATGACCTCTGGTTCACCAAGACCCAGCTTTCCTGACCTTGTCTTTTTTCCCCTAATAGGTGGATTGATCCACAGTTAAATCACACCAGTCTATAGATCACACTGACCACTGCTATAAACTCTTGCTGGCACTTGTAGATGCAGAACAAGTTTCAAGTCTTTCAGGAATGACCAATTTCAGCTATTTTGAGAAGTACAGGTGGTTTTCACCCATATATCTTGGGTACAAGAGCAGATGCTAGAGGATGAAGGCTTAAGAGCAGTGGGTATCCTGAGTCTGGGAAAGATTTGGAAATAGCCTTCCATCACCAAAGTCCTTGTTCTTCTGAGGAAAAGAATGGAGCCACATCTTCCAAACCTGTAATTATTCTAGCCATAGGATATTAACCAAACAAATCAAAGTCAATTTCTCCAAGTGTCAGTCTTGAACTTTTAAATATTTATAAGGTGCCATATCCCTAAATCAAAGAGGAGTGTCACAATCCAAAATAACTACTGAATTAATAGCCAGGAAATAACATTCGGATAAAAGAACCATTTACTTTACTGCTGCAATAAATGAAAACACAGAATTATGAGTCTGGGAGCTAATTTGAATAATGTTCAAGAAGTGGGACTCCAGCTGCCTGGGAGTACCTGATATCCTTTGACCATTCCTCTTCTTTGTTTGGGTCTTAATAGTTAAGTGGTTATCAAAGGGAGTCATAAAACTGCCTCCTCTAAAATTGAAAAGGTAGCTTTACAAAGAGGCTGTAAAATGTTAAAATACATTCCTGGATCCCTTGACACATGAATATTGCATTTTGGATGGTCAGAAAATGGGAAGAAACAACAAAGCGTGTGCTGGTCCAGCCGTGGCAATTCAAAGGAAAATGGACCTGTTGCCATTTCAGCCCACTCACCCACTTAGTTCTCTGGACAAAAACAGAATTCTGGTATTGATGGAGACAGGAGGCTGAGCTACAGTGATGTGGAAGGGACACTAAAGCTTTTTTTGTTTGTTTGTTTTCCCCCAATACCTTTATGGCATTTAATATGAGCTGGGTACTATTTTAGTACTTTAGGAATATTAACTCATTTGATTTCTACAAGAACCTAACAAGTTGGGAATATTTGTAAATACTATGGTATAATAAGGCAACTGAAATCAATGATCAAGGTGACCAAAGTTGCACTGTGTGATTGGCAGAGGCAGATTTGAACTGGGGAGTACTGTTAAAGACAGGCTCTCAACCACTATACTACCTCTGAAAACACACCAGTGCTAAGTTAAGAATCCCCTAATTCCTGTATTATGCACATGAACTCATGTGCACCATGGGCAGCATTTGGGATTTCCATGGCTTTTTGGTCCATGTTTTATAACGAGCTGCCTGGACCCATTATGGGGGACAATACTTTGTTTTTTACTTTTATACAACAACTTAGGAATGTCTCTGAGCTTATACCAGTCATACCACACTTTGGTATGAACTCTTAATTGTTAGCTTTGTGTTGATTGGAGCTAATACAAAATCAACTCTCTCCACCCAAGACTGTCCAGAAAAAATAGCTTTTTCTCTGGGGGAGCAGAAGCACCCTTCAGACAAACCATGTTAGCAGTGCAGTGATATTACTGAAAAATAGCATATAAGCTCTTCTAGTGTTTTCTTATTAATAAGTATTTTTTTCTTAATAAAAAGTCATTTACTTATTTTCCTTGTGGATGACTAGAACACCTCTCACTACAGACACAGTCTCTAATGCTACCTGTGATGCCTACTTGCTGACTGGCTGTGGGCAAGAGACATAAGTGAAGCTTGGATCGGGCACTCTTTGGGTAGACAAGAACAAAACCATGTTTCATGGTAGCTGTGAGGAAGAACTGAAATCGTAGTGCACATAAAGATCCTGGTCAAGTGCTTGGAAATAGGAAATGCTAAATAATAATGCCTATATGATTGTGATTGTTGGTAGCATGTCGTTATTCTGCTTATTATTATTTTATACTAATATTAGACCCAAAGGAGAATAGAATGGACAACAAAGATTGCAATGACTAGTAAAGGTTTACTCTTTAGAGCCTTGGGGAGGTCTTTTAATTAATTCATCTTCATTTAGTACATACGTGTGTTTCATGGTTGACTCTATGGCAGGCCCGACACTAGCTGCCTATGGATGCATTTGTGAAATCAGTGTGGTCCCTGTGCCCACAGGTAGTTGGGGATGCAAAGAAGTAAATAAAAAATTACAGTGCAGTATGGTTTCAGTGCAGTGATAGGGGACACAGGACACCACTGGAATCCCTGGGAAAAATATATTTTAGTTTAGTGTTCTTGCTGTAATTCCAAAATGTATTAAGCTGTAGCTCTATAAAATATACTGAAAATAATTTAAAATATTTAAAAAGAACCCATACTTTCTATGATCAAAAATTTCTCAAGGTCTGTCCTAGAATGTAAGAAAAGATGAGGATGCCATTCCTGATGCTTGTGATGCACTCAAGGAGAAAGAAGAGTAAACAGAATGATTGGTGAAAAACCAGGTGATCAAGTGCCGAGGCAACAGAAGGAGGGAGAGTATGAGAGGCTAGGAAACACAGTGGAGGAGAAGTACCTGACCTGGGCTTGGAAGGACGAATACAACTCCACAGAAAAGTAAGGCAACGTGGCTGTTCCAGGCAAAGAACAGCAAGGACAGAGCAGGCCAGACCTTCCCTGAAGATGACACAGTACACACCCTGCAGCATAGGGACTAAGCATCAGTAACAACTGCCTGCTCACAGGGATTCAGGACTTGCCTGAATCAGCTTGGAACCTTTGGCTGTCTCACCAACCTGCAAACCTTGAGCTCATGCAGATAAAAGTGATCAGTTTTGCTGCGCTACAGTTGCTGACCTCAAATCACAGCTCAGGCCCGTGGCTTGCCTGCACTCCATGACACATATCTGCTCACTGTCTATATCTGTTCCTGCTATCTTCACAGGGGACAGTCAGCACTCTCAGAACTTCCCTTTCAAAGAGCTGATCACAATTTTAGTTGTGGCAGAAGACAAATGTTTGTATTGTTTTCATGAGGAAAAGTGATTGTCTTTTTTCCTTTCCTCTTTCTTGTTGCCTCAACAACACACCCTTTCTCTTGTCTTCTGGGATAATTTGAAGATCAAGCAGCCCTCTGTGTCCTCTAGGAAAAAGGAACTTGTTTTTGGTTGAGCAGAGTACTGAGTTTAATGGGCTATAAGGATCTGTTTTGAAAGAACTACAGAAGAGATTTGCTATAAAGACAGAGGAAAGAAGTGCTCCCAAGGGAGATAAGAAAGGGAGTTAAGAATTCCTCCCTCTCACAGAGGCCAGGGAACAGTGCAAGAGAAGGAAGGAGAGAGCCCCTTGGGGCTGTGGTAGCTGATCCCAGTGCATGTAACAAAGGAGCAAATGCACCTATAAAACATTGCCACCAAAACACTGTTTTTGCTCCCATGAGCCCATGTGAGCTGAATCAGGATCCATGGAATATCCCACCTATGTTTAAGTGGACGCCTTTTATCATTTGCTCTCAGAGCCTCACTAGGCACTTCTTTTGTGGGAAGACCATAGCTATCAGTGTCCAGTTCCTCAACCACTGCCCACCCAGTGGGTGTGAGACCTATTTGGACAACATACCTCTGCTCAACCCCCAAATACCTATTACCTAAGCATGCCAAGAAAGAGAGGCAGGGTCCTGGGTACCAAGAGGAATGCTAGTGAAGGACCCCTGAGCACCTAGACATGACTGGGAAAATGAAATGAATGGTCCAAGACACTGAGGGTCATGGAAGTGGTTAATGACATCCTTGCTCCATCTCTCATACAGTTTGTAATTATTTGCTAAAGGTCTTATTTTAAAAGGTAGGGACTATGTCTGTCTTATTTGTTGTATTCTAAGTGCTCAGCACAGTCTTCACCACTGTAGGCAGGCCTTAGTACATGGAGGAAACTCATTAAACATTGATCAGATGAATGATGGATTGGTAATCTCACTGAAAGCTATCGTGTACTTTCTGGGTTATGCCACCATATTGCCTAGTGAATTCAAAGTTTGACAACTTTTGGCCAACCATCTTGGTGAATGCCTTATATTTAGACTGATACACACTTGCAGAAATCCAAAATAAGGTAATAGGAGTGGTAGAGTTTGGAAATAGAATGTCCCCCAAACACTTGTGTGTTGAAAGTATGGTCCCCAGCTGGTGATGCTGTTGGGAGGTGGTGGAAACTTTACTAGTTGGAAGAGGTGGGTCACTGGGGGCATGACTTTGAAAGGTATATTTTGTCCCTGAACCTTTCCTTTCTTTTCTCTCTGCTTCCTGGATTTCATGAGATAAGCAGTTTTCTCCCACCACACCCTTCTGCCATGATGTGCTGCCCCACCACAGGCCCAGAAACAATGGAGCCAAGCCTACCATAAACTGAAACCTCTGAAACCATGAGCCAAAATAAATCTTTCCTCCCTCAATTCTTTTCTCAGCTATTTTGTCACAATGATGGAAAATTAACACAATGAATCAAACAGCCTTCTAACTTGGGGGTGTCCTTAATGCTCTCTTTGTTTATACATCATTGGGGCTATTTGCAACAGGAGACACATAAAGGTGTCCCTGACCCTATGACCCTGGCCTTGAGATTCCAAGCTGTGAGAGTTGGGGTAATAGGACAGTTTCATTCCTTTGGGAAGGAGCTAGGTCCTTGCAGGGTGGATGCATGAGTGCAGCATGGTGGCCCACTGAGGTCATCATGGAATTCTTATAGTGCCCTTCTTCCCATGTCTTGGTAGTGGGAGGATAGTGGGTATTCACAGGTAGCCAAGGTGGTGTTTCTTGCATTAGATTTTAAAGTGTAGAGCTAGGAGATATGAATTCTCCAAAGTAGGTGCTGCCAGTTCATGATCCTTCTAACCCAGGAAACACTGCCTGTAGTCTCCACCCTGCCAGCACTGCCTTTCCCATTGGATATGGTATCTCTGGCTCACATGCTCAACTGGACCTCAGTGGATTTCCATCACCTCAACTTCAACCTTCTGTGCTCTGTGTCTTGCTTGAATCCTTGCTGACCATCCCTGCTGCAGTCTCACCAGAGAGAGGGAAGGTACAGCCACCAATGCTTCTGTGTTCCATGGTGCTTGGTAGAAGACAGGACACAGAGACATGAGACAACAATTGAGATTGTTTCAGTGACTTTACAGAAAAAGGAGAAAGGAGGTGAGAGAACTTATGCACTAACTAAAGATAGAGCTGTCTAGGAACATCAGCCCCTGGGTTGAACCAGAAATAGGGACCAAGTGGGTAGGTTCAGCATTTTATTAACAAATTAAGACCAGTGAACATCAGGCTCCCTTATTTCTGTGGTTTAGAATTCTAGATTTATCAAAGGATTGTCACTAACAAGACCGCAAAGGAATAAGCAAACACTCATGCTGAACGAAGCACAGGACAGCAAAGTGAATGGAACCAGAGGCCCATGAAGCAGTAGAGAAGGACTATGTTAGACAACAAGGGGACTAGAGGCTCACTTTCTCCTCTTTTTGGTTTTGGTCAAGGTCATCTTGATCCCACCCTGTGTGTTCTGGGCTCATGGGTCCCAACATACTCTGTCATGGAACAAAGCCAGGGAGCAGTGAAACCTGAACCTTGGGGTTATAATTCGTAGCTAATGGCAATAGTGGGCCACCCTTCAGGGAAAGAAAATGGTGCAGAGGCATTGGCCAGGACATGGGCCTTGTTTGGGTTTCCCATGCATGTTGCTGACCTAATCCTACGCTCTCTCTCAACCTCTTCCTGTAACCTGAGCCCCCAGAGGCCCATGGGGTTAGGAGTACAGTAGTAGGCCACCAGGGACACATGAGGCTGGTCACCAGTCACCATTTTCCAGTGAGCTGGCCAGAAGAAATATTTCAATATTTGTGCATTCAATAGAAACATTTTCCCATCGTGTGCATCAAAATGTGTGGTAGAGCCTCTTTATCACTTCTGAAACTGAACATCTCTCTGCTGTTGCCTCAGCATGCACTTGGGTGTCTTCTTAGAGAAAAATGGACTTCACTTTCCACATGTTTTTCATGGTTCCTCTATGCAGCAAGATAAATAAGAATTTATATACTTTTACCTACAGATCCAGTAAATATTTATATTGGTTTGTGCCATAAAAGCACATGAAGCATTATAAAAGAGGTTTCTACTCTTAGGGCTGAATAAAGCAATCACCTGCAGTGAAGAAGCAATCTATCAAGTGAGGCAAAGAGGGGTGTGGGGCCCGATTTCTGAGCCACAGTTGCCTGTCTTGAATTGTGCCTGGATTTATTCTTGGCTGGATGGAGGCTTTCCTGAACACACACATGTACATCCATGCACACATGATGTTCTGCACACACTCTGTTTTTAATCTGTTATTTGACTTCTATCAGATACTGTATTCACCCATTCTGTCTTGTCCTACTGTCAGACTGCTCCTCCACACTGAGAAATGTTTTAATTTTGCCTGGACTGTTGTTGATGATACCTGTTAGTATTATACTTGAGCTGAAAATGGTAGATAGAACATATATATCTTGGAGGTGAAGGTATTTAAAAATCCACATCCACATATGGTCAGTGAAAATAGTCATAAATTTAACAACACTAATAATTTTAATTAAAAAGTTAAGTACTTAACCATTTTTAGACAGCCTGGGCATTTCTGTTAGTGCTGGGAAGAATTCACATTGAAAGAAAAAATTTTCCCATTATGTTGCATTTATTAAGATATACTCTGGCAAATTAGCACAATACTGGAAAGCAGTCTGGAGATTCCTCAAAAAACTAGGAATGGAACCACCATATGACCCAGCTATCTCACTCCTTGGTATTTATCCCAAGGAACTAAAATCAGAATACTGTTGCAATACAGCCACATCAAAATTTATTCCAGCACTATTCACAGTAGCCAAGATATGGAACCAGTCCAGATGTCCATTAATAGATGAATGGATAAAGAAAATGTGGTGTATATACACAATGGAGTTTTACTCAACCATAAAGAAGAATGAAATTATGGCATTTGCTGGTAAATGGGTGGAATGAAGAACATCATGCTAAGTTAAATAGGCCAGACTCAGAAAATCAAGGGTCAGATATTTTCTCTTATATGCAGAAGTTGGAGCAAAATAAGGGAAAAGAAAGTGGGGTTTGGATATCATGAAGACAGATGGAAGATCAGGAAGGAGGAGATCCAGAGGGAGGGAGGAAGGATGGGAAAGTGAAGGAAATCTAACAAAATCAGGTTATGTGTATATATAAACAAACCCAGGAAATTCCACCTTTATTCACCAATCCAAAATAAACAAATAAATGAGCTAAAGGAAGATCAGTAGAGAAGAGGAAGGACAATAGGAGTAGGGAGATCAGGAGGGAAAGGGAGAGAACAGAGTTTAAAATGGAGTAAATCAAACTGCATGCATATATGACTGTCAAAATGAACCCAACTATGTATAACTATAATGCTGTAATAAAATAATCAAAAAGACATACTGTGTACCAACCACTGTGTTAAGTGCTTTAAAATATACTATTTAATTAGAATGGCTATTATCAAGAATACAAGCAATAATAAGTGTCAGTAAGGATGTGGGGGAAAAGGCACACTCATAGATTGCTGGTGGAGTTGTAAATTGGTGTAGCCACTCTGGAAAGCAGTATGGAGATTCCTTAGAAAACTTGGAATGGACCCACCATTTGACCCAGTTATCCCACTCCTTGGTTTATATCCAAAGGACTTAAAATCAGCATACTACAGTGACACAGTCACATCAATGTTTATAGCAGCTCAATTCACAATAGCTAGATTGTGGAGTCAACCTAGATGGCCTTCAATAGATGAATGGATGAAGAAACTGTGGTATATATACCCAATGAATATTATTCAGCCATAAAGAAGAATAAAATTATGGCATTTGCAAATTATTTCATTTGAATGAAATTGGAGAATATCATGTTAAGTGAAAGAAGCCAATCCCCCAAACCAAAGGCCAAATGTTTTCTATGATAAGTGGATGATTATACATAATGGCAGAGGAGGGGGTAAGAGAAGAATGGAGGAATTTTGGATTGTGTAGAGGGAATTGAGGGGTGGAGGGGAGAAAAGATAATGGAATGAGACAAACATCATTACCCTATGTACATGTATGATTACACAAACGATGTGACTTTACATTGTGTACAGCCATAGAAATGAAAATTTGTATCCTATTTGTGTAAAATGAATCAAAAAAATAAAAATAAAATAATATATATGTTTATCATTTAATCCTTGTTGGTAAAATTTTATTATTAGTTCCAATTTTGAAACCCTGGCATAAATGAGGGAACTGAGGTTAAGATGATAAGTAACTTGCCCAAGGTCATATAACTGGGAAACTGCTGGCACTAGAATTCAAACCCAATTAATCTGTCCCTATGCCCTGTGTTTGTAGCCACTATCCTACATTAGCCACACAATCAGTTAAATGTCTCTTTTCTTAGATTCACTGTGTTGTTGCCATGGCCTTATTGCTTCCAGAGATTATATTCCATGGAATTTGAAAAAATACAAACTTTTGTCTTCATGAGTCTTTCTATCTCAATCATTTATAGGTTCCATAAGGAAAGGATTAAGATTCTCAAATGTCAGCGATTATTGTAGCCTCATAATTTTTTCATTACTAGTACTTAATAAATGTGGGTTGGTGGCATGACAAGTGCATGACCTCCAAAGCCTAGCAGATGTGCATTTAAATCTGAGTTTGCCACTTGCTAAAGCTGTGGCCTTGGGCATCTGTCTTCTCTGAAAAAGCAACACAAAAGAACTATCTCTCATAATCATTAAAAAGGTTAAAGAGACAAAAGACCTGGTAGGCTCTCAGTACATGATGTTTGATGGTACTGAGGGCCATCATATTCATTTGCTAGGGTTGCTTTACCAAAATACCACAGATTGAGTAGACTGAGCAAAGAAATGCAATTTCTCTTAAGTCTGGAGGCTGAAAGTTCAAAAGCAAGGTGTTGGCAGGTTTTGTTCTCCTGGGCCTCTCTCCTTGGCTTGTAGCTTGTTTCTCCTCAATGTGGCCCCACACAGCCTCTCATGCTCGTACATCTCTGCTACCTTTTTTTCTTATAAGGACACCAGTCATACTGGGTTAGGGCCCATGAACCCGCCTATTTTTATTAGTTCATTTTAGTTACACATAATATTAAGTTTCACCTGATATAATTGTAGAAGCATGAAACATAATTTGCTCTAATTTAGTCCTCAGTACTTATCTTTTCTGTCTCCTCCTTCCTTCCCCATTCCCTTTCCTCTACTCTACTGATCTTTCTTCTATTTGTAGTTTTTTTTTAATTAGTGATTTGTGAACATACATTAAGGTGAGAGTCACTGTGGTATATTCATATTCATGGGTCCTCTTTAAAGGTCCTATTCCCAATATAGTCACATTCTGGTGTACTGGGTATTAGAGCTTCAACACATGAAGTGGGGTGAGGCACAATTTAATCCATAGTAGACGGTTTTCATTATCACAAATGAACTGAATATTAAAAGTTCAGGCATTCAAATTAAATGTTTCATGCTCAACCCAAGAATAGTGGTCCCCTTAAAATGTCTCCTGATCATAATTCTAATTCTTCCTCTCCTGGGTGCCTTAGAGAAGGTAAGCTAGAAGGACTTTCTCCCCCAAGAAAACTGCCATATTCACTCTTGGAAAAAATATATATTAAGTATTGGGGTATCCAAGACACACTGGAAGGAAACATGATTCATCAAGATCAAGTCAAATACTCAAAAAATAAGGACTAGGGGGTGTCTCAGACTTGTCAAAGGTGACATCAGGCTGCCTGTTCCACCAGGAAAGGAGACCCTTCTGTGGAGAGTTGGCAAGTGTTCCCTTACTATCCTTGGGTTCCCATCCTTATACTTCCCCTATTTTGAAAATTAATACAATCGAGACTATTGAGAAAAGTCCCGGAGGATTTCTCCTTCGCAGAGAGACCTACAAACCTCACCTCCTCTCGCCTTCCCTGGCTCCGAAAACTCTTCAGGCCAGGTTCCGATTCTTTTCACTTCCTGCTGCCTCTGACCCATGCAAGGTCTCTCAGGTCAGTTCTCCCTCTGTTTTCAGTCCTTTTCTGTAGCATTTTCTACAAATTGCTCTCCATTAAAGTTTCCTGGCCTCAAACTTCTGCCTCAGACTCCCAGTCTCTGGGGTTACAAGTGTGTACCACTATACTGGTCCTTGAAAGTTAGCAACATGGATTGACAGATGCAAAATGGATGCCGTTCCTGAAAACACTGTCCTCAGAAGATGGGAGTTTAGGACCTGAGAGGAAGCAGTATCTCAAGGTTTGAGGAAAAGCTCCACCTCAGTGGGCCGTTAAGGTAATGGAAGTTTCCACTCCAGACCTCTCTCCTGCCATGAGGCCCCAGGTGAGAAAGGAGGTGGCAGAGTCAACAGGAGGGCAGTGTTGGGCACCCACCCCAGAACACAGTGACAGTACCAGGCAGCTAAGTATCAGCGACTTTTTTCCAGCCTGCTGCTTCTAGAATTTGTGGATAATATGTCTGAATTCACCTCCTGCTTCTCCATCAACAGCTAAGTGATTTAACCAGGTGAAGAGTCACCCGATAAAGCTGTTTATAATGGGGTTTCTTTAGTTTTCTCTTGGGACAAGGAAAGGGAGAGGATCAAAGCTTTAATACAGATGCTGATTACAGACACCAGAGCAGAACTTAAGTTTTTAATAATGGTCCTTTGCTGCTTTCCTGATTTTCTATAAACAATACACCACATTAGCACTACATAAGAGCTAACCATGCTAACATTGTTCTTTTGGTTTCAGCTGTAAAGGGAAGGAGAGGAGAACAAGGGCGTGCAGACAGCTACGCGATGTAGAGGAAGGGCAGGGAAGTGAGGGGTGAAGGAGGAACTGGGTCCCCAAGCGCACATGGCACAGCATGCTTGAGCTGTGGATGCAATGGGTAAGAGAGCACAGGTAGAAATGCCAGTAAAGGACTGCCCTTGATCTAGGACGGCCAAGAAATGTGACTCACCCAGAGCCCTTGAAGAGAAATAAAAAAGGAAAGGAACTAGCATTTTCCAGTGGCTCCCACTTGCAGCTAGTATTCATACTCTTCTGAAACTCAGAAAGGTTAACTGAGTGACTGGTAAAAAGCTTAAATAAGTTCAGAAGCTTTGAGAAATCTAAAAGGCAAAATGTATGTGTGTGTGTGCAGGGTTGGGGTGTAGAGTAAGGATTTGGACAGTTTTACAACTCTTAACACACCAAGGATCATGAAGGGGTAACTGAATTGAGCCAGGCATAAAATTCAAGTTAGAAATGAGAGAAAATGAGCTGAAGACCCTAAAAATGACATCGGCTTTGGCTGGGTGAGATAACATTTGCTTTTTAGGTGTCTGGATCATCAGAAAGGCAATTTAACTGCTACCTCATGTCCACCCTGGCACTTCCCTCCCTACTCTTCTCCTCTGTCCCTGCCCATCCAGGAAACCAAGCAAGAACTAGAATAACCAGGCTGGACATTTAAACATTTCTGAGTCCAAAGGAGGGATCTGGTTCAGGAAATAGGAGAGGATGAAAACTTGAAGGTACACAAATAGAAAAGACTGAGGCTTGAGGGGAGGGAATAAAGGAATGTGTGGAAGAGGAAGAGCTACTAACTAGGAGATAGTAGTAGGAGAAACATGCTTAGTGACCGTGAAGTCTGACACTGTGTGGAGCTGTATATGCTGAAAGAGGAAGTTCTAGCAAGCTGGACCCCTCTGCATGTTTTTTTTTTTTTTTTTAATTATTTAGCTTTACATAGATAAGTGTGAACATCAAGTATGTTCAAACTTTCCTTGGATTCCTTCCTGAATTTTCACTCTGTGAAGGCCAGAGGATAAAGAGCATTCCCTTCCCTGCCAGGATCACCAAGGACTGAGCCACCATCAGGTGCAGAGTCCAGAGGTCCAGGTCACTTGATTTAACCACCATCTTCAGGTGGCTTTCCTTGCTGGGCCTCTTGTGGGGAGAATTTCTGAAAGGAATACTCTCTTGTTCAGTGACTGACGTGAATGGTGTTGTTGTTCTCAATTATTCTTCCCTGGACACATAAGGGGATTCTACGTGTCTACCCATTACCACATGGCACAGTGCCTTCCGTAAGATGATGATGCTTCACTGCTTGATGACTTCAGGTTTGGCCAGGAATAGTTTGCATACTAGGATGTGAGTGTGAGACTCCTGAGTCTCACAAAGTGATCATATGTCAATCCCCTCCTCCCCCCATCTCCCCTCCCAACACCACACACAGCTGAAACCACAATGCCCATCATATGGTGTGTCAGTTCTCTTCTTCCCTTTCCCCTGCCATAAGAATGGCATGTCTCTATAAGGCTTCTCCTCCGGCCTGAAATCTAATATGAGCAAGAAACAAACCTTTGTAGTTTTTATTCCCTCGACAGAATCTCATGAACTTTGCTATAATGACCCTTTTCCCCATATACTCTCATGTTATATTGCCCTGGCTTTTTAAGTCCAGTGCCTGTAATAAAGTATGTCTGTTCCTAAGCATGAATACCTTTCCTTCTCACACCAAACCACAGAAGACTTAGTATGTTACAAAACAATCATGATATGAAGTGTGAGAGAGAGATTGGCATGTGGAGGAAAAAGAGACCAAGCGTACCTCAGGTCATTGAGCACCTAAGAACTTTAGGATAAAACCACAATGCCTGGAACTCCAATCAGGGCAGGTTCAGCCCCCACCAGCTCTCAAATGGGCCCCCAGCTTTCCTAGACAGAAATACTGGCTTCGGCCCTAAATCAGTGGTTGATACTCATCTCTGTTCCAGATTTTCCAGGACAATTTATTAACCTCATTCCCAGACCCCACACTGAGAGTTTGATTCAGCAACTGTAGGATGGGGGCCGAGAATCCCTATGTTCTAAACATTCCCCAGGTGAAGCTGGTGAGAGGCCAAGCTGGGAAGCGACCACCGCCCCCTCCACTGGCAGGCTCTTGGAGACTGCCAGAGAAGCCTGGGCTCCTCCCAGCTTCTGTCAGAGAGCTCCCTGGGATCTGGCCTCTCTGCCCAGATGAGAGCTGCCTGGCACTGGAAAGTTAGGGATACTCCATCCCCAGGAGTCCTTGGTGGGGAGCAACAATAGCATGAGGGTAACTGTCTCTGAGCCCTTTCACCTTCTCCCCACTGAGTTTATCAGGTGTGCCGAGCCCTCTTCTGTCCCTTGAGGTAGGTGTGACATCAGTCTTTGATGCCAGCAAGGGAACCAGGAAGTAAAGACAGCTTCTGCTGCAGTCTTACTGGAGGTTGAGAACCACCTGCCTATCAGCTCTTTGCTTACCTGAGGAGGCTGGGTTCCTTGCAACAGCCTGGGACTGCTGCAACCAAAGCATCCAGGAATTGGATCTCAGCATCAATGAACAAAAGAAGACAATGCACAGGAAGGACCCAGTCCCTTGAAAGACATGTAGCTGCTGGGTTGACAGAAGACAGGTTTGCACATCATCATAATCACTATTACATCTAACGTTTAGGTGTAATAGCAGAAGAATAAAACTTTTAAAAAAATAAGTAGGAAATTGAAGAAGATTCCAGTGAAATTCAAAGTAGTGAGTTAGAAGAGTAAGTGGAAGGAATGCGTTGAAGCAACACACACACACACACACACACACACACACACACATATACACACACACACACCCTGGAGGGAAATAACAGAACAACATGGAGGTTAGATTCTAGAGGAAAATGAGCTAATCTCCTCCAGCGATTCCAGGAGGAGAAAAGAAATCTATTGAGGAAAGGAAATAATTAAGCAAACAAAATAAGACCATTTCACTAAGCTGAAGAAATGCCAGAGTTTGTAGAAACAATGAAAAATGCCCTATACCTAGGCATATTCTGATAAGATTCCTGAAATCTAAGGTAGAAGTCCAAGGTCACTGCAGGGTACCTAGGTCACAGGGTGATGAGTGGACAGGAAGGAAATTTACAAGTGCCCCCAAACCAAAACCAAAAAAACCCAAACTATTTAAAAAGAAAAAAGAATCCAATTGATATTTGACTTCTCAATGCAATCTTGGAAGTTTAGGTAGCACCTATGCACATGTGAGACAAAAGGATTGCAACCTCATTCCCTATATCCAGCAAAGACAGGTTTCACCTGCCAATGTGAGAGGATAATACCTGTGGCTAGGTGAGGATTCAGAGCATCTAACAAGTTCACTTCTAACAAGTGAACCTGAACAGAGACTCAAAATTGAAATTTGAATGAAAATTGAAGAGGAGAAGACCAAGGAGTGAGCAACTTGCAATATAAAGATCTCAATCTAAATGGGAAGTAGTCAGAGATCGACTGGGATTACCTAATGTAACTGTGAAATGAGGCTACTGAAATGAAATAAATTCTGACGGCCAAGGGAAACTTATAACCAACTAGAAGGGAAAGTATTCAATTTGACAGTAAAACTGAGGATGGGGTGGGATGGGTATGAGGGACGTGGGAAAGGAGAGGAGACAGGAAAGCCTTTTGTGATCTCAGCTGCATGGAGGTGGGAAGTGGACATGTTTGAAAGTTTGTTGGGAATGGTAGCAGCAAAAGCAGTGGGGGAATGAATGACTGACTTGTTTTCTCTAGATAACAGAAAGGTGTTCTGGGGGTAGGATTCTTGTCTGTGAAGGAGTTGAAGATAGCGTGAAAAACACCAAAGATCTGTTCAGGGACTTGCTTCCCTGCTCTGAAATAATACCTAGTGTTCTCCCATGTTTGTGCCATGTTTGGACAATTGGCTTTCAATTCTAAATTCATTCCAGCTCTGAAGACTGCCTGCTCTGACCCTGGTCACTGCTTTACTTGGTACTGATTTGCTTCCTTCCCTGCACTCCCAGGGTCCAGCCTTCCCTATACCTCGAGTCACGACACTGCTCTGCCAGATGGGATGGAGTTAGCTCCAGAGCATCTGGGCTAAATCCCGGATGGCTCTGGATCTCACACTTGAAGGAAACCACAGAAATTGATTCTGGAGGTGTTCTAGGACATCATTCCAAATCACTCTCTTGGACTCATTTAGACCCTCAGGGACGCTAGAATAGTCCTATTCATGCTTCTATTTCCCTATTCCACCTCCGCCTCTGCCCAGGTTCCTTCTGATTCTGAAAGTTGCATTTTGATTCTCTGGATTCTTAGGCAGCTTGTGGTCTGCCTCTCATTGCACTGCTCCTAGCATCTGGGGATTTCAGGAAAGTCTTGGTCCCATCCCTAGCTCAGCTCATTAGGAACCAATAAGTGTGGGCCTCCAGATAGCACTTGGAAAGACCCCAGATGATAGAAGACTAATTCCTGCTCCTCTAATGCCTAAGAGCTGAATAACTCAGCCAAGGCAAAAGTGCATATTGGTGAGAGTGCCAGGTGTAGAATCTCCCAATTCCTAATCTGGACCTTCCATCCCTGCAAATCCACTTGCTAGTCTGAGGCAGAATTTACCCACATTTCAGGGTGCCTTGCTTACTCTTCTCAAACCTTTTACTAATTGGTAGCAGCTTTTGCCTGGAATATAAGGTATATGCTGCATTTAGCATAACAATCATTTTTATGCTTCTACACCAAGAAAGATCCAGCACATGAAAACATGTTTAATAAATCTAATAAATGATAAATAATATAATTCAACAAGGTGAAGATATTTTTAGTATTGGGATTCCCACTGAGAGGAAATATTTTTCCTTTATGTTGATGATTTGATTGAATGGACATTGTGATCAAGTCCACTTTATGTACACATATAGGAGGACAGCATGCTAACCCATCTGAGAATATCTGAGAAAAAGTAGACAGATCATATATTTATATTCTGAAAATGAATCAAGTCATATTTCTCCCCATTCTGTTTACTTTTACAAAGACAAACCAGGTGAGAAAAGCCCTTTTTCTATCTTATCTGGCTGTGTTTTATTAAATACTGAGATCATGTAGTGCATCTGCCTCCTGGCAATAGTATATGGGTAATTCCTGGAAGAGTCACGAACTGCAGGGTGAATGAAAAAAGTCTCTTGCTCTTATCTAGTGTTGCTGGATATAAACCACGGGCAAGAGGCAGCAGTTATGTTTTTATTCTTTTAAAGGTCATAGAGGATGAATGATTACAATAACATTTCACCCACTGACTCTAGCTTTGTACTAGTAAATCCTGATATTGATTTTAAAAGCTGCAAATCTCTTATTCAAATATTTCTGATCAGACCACAAATCCTTTAAAATCAAATCTTTTTCTGAATGAAGGATCTATGAAAATAGATGATGGATTTCATGAGCTGTCAAAGCTAAAATGTTACATCTCATAGTTTGTCATTGAATATGATATAAAACATCTACAGTTAGATTATTTATATTGACAAAATTATTCTTCAGCATTGGAAGCTGTTTTCTGGGGAATAAAAATAAAATATCAAAATGGCTTTTTGCCAAGACTAGAAAATTTTCTGTTTTAGAATTAGGTAGTGGAAGATAATGTGGATAAATGCCCAAAGCCATTTCTTTGAGTCAAATACAGTGTATGCTGTTGCATGGACAGGTGAGGGTGGACCACTTTTCCCTCAGACACAAGATATTTTACCAACCATCTACCATTATTTCTGCTAGAGCTCTAAGAATTCATCTTTTTAACTGTCTTCCTTCCCTCATTTTTAATACTTCTTTTCCAGGGGTCTCCAAACATCAGATTCATATTTCAGTTGGATTGTGCTTTCTAAAAATTATACTGCTCTTTCTGGGTAGTGTTTGTGGGATTAAAAAGCCAGTTAAGAATCTTTGGTATTTTCCATGGCTACGGACAGTGGTCCTTACTTCAGCCAACTGCCTCATCAATAAATGTGTCAAGGAGCTGATTAAAGGAATGTGTCCAGATCAGGCAAATCCTACACCCCAGTTCTCCAAACAACTAGGAGTTAGTGTGCCACAGAGATGGGTCTTGCTTCTCATCTTCCTGTGATAAAGATGTCACAGGATACTCTGTACAACACAGAAACAGGCACATGTATGTATACCTATAACCATATAAATAGAAAAAAGGTGCACATATTCACTATTCTGCTATTTTAAGCTCCATAAATCATTTTGCAAATAAGGATTATCATTATACTATGCCAAATATTCTTTAAAGAACAGAAAAGTGCTATAAAAATATTTATATTTATAGACAGTTGAAAACACATTGAAATAGTTCATGCATGAAGTTTTAAATATGTTCTCCCTGTTGTTCTGCCCTCCATTTTTATTGTCATTTCTCTTAATTGGTGGAACAATTTGTACTCTGTGTTTAACAACAGGGCATACTGCAAAGAGCATTTTTAGATAGCCACTCCAATTCCAGTGTTGATGTTCACTTGAGCAAGTTACTTTACCTCTGTGAGCTATATGTAGTTCCCCATCAGGCCAAGAAAGCCCAAACCACTAATCTCAGAAAGTTGTTTTGATGGTTACATGTGATAACACATGTAAGGTCTCTGGCCTATAGTAACTGCTCAATAGATAATAGCAATCATTATAGTTCTTATTATTTTCATTATACCTACCTTGAATAACTTCTGAGGCCCTTGGCTATTGGCATGGAGTATGAGCACTAGTTTACTGTGACTTAGAAGCTGCTCATGAATATACATTGCCTACTATAAATGGAAAAATAAGGTCATTGGAAAAGTCAGAGATATTCAAGGCAGAAGGGAAGATGCAGGCTAAGAGCTCCCTTCTCAGACCCTGAGAACTGGAGGTTAGGTTTCATTTACAACAGTACATAATCTCAGCAGCCTGTAAGAAACCTTGCCACCTCTGCTCAGTAAAATACAAATCACTGACTACCCGATTTTATTTTAGGCAGTTAGATAGTTAGTACATCGTTAATTCCTGCACACACTCAAGCTCAATATCATTGTCAGCTCGGTTTTATTTCCACCTCCTTTCAGAGATCCCTAGTTGGAGGTAAAGACCTGCTCTCTGACTGACTCCTGATTTTCTAAGGCAATATGAATCTTTAGGAGCTCTTCTTCTTTGAGGCAATTTACAACTCAAAACAGCAACACATTTTCTTTTCAGGGCAGAAATACTGACAATAAAAATGGAACAGTTCTGAAATATGCATTACTGTAATTAAAGTGACTTGCTCTCTGGAAATTCCTGAGACAAGTCTTTATTGCTACTATTATTTAATAATGAGTATAATGATTAAAGGCCCTTTCTCAAAAGAGTATCAACGCCTAGATCTGAATGTCCTGTGGCATTTTTGATTACAGAACATGGCCGTAGGCAGATCCCTCAAGATAGTACTCCCTGGCCTTTCTCTTGACCACATGTGGACTGTGCCCTGGGCCAGTCAGCATGTGCTCAGACCAGTGTTCCCTAACACAGTTATAGAAGCTATTAGCAGATGGGCTGCTGTTAGCTGGTGTAATAAAAAAATGAACAGGTAGAGCTGGGAATGTAGCTCAGCAGTAGAGCCCTTGCCAAACGTGCACAAGGCCTTGAGTTTGATCCTCAGCATTGCCCTGCCTCATGCCAAAAACAGACAAGCAAACAACAAAAAAAACTGGGTAAAGTTGATAATCTACCATTTGAGGCAATGCCCATAAGGGCATGAAGTCCCAGGAATTATGTAAAATAAGAAAGTACAACTTCAAAGCTCTGATAGGTCAGAGAAAGAAGTTTTCTCTGGGGTGGAATCTGGTTTTACCAGCAGAACTTGGCATTATAGCTGATGTGTTGATTTGCTGTTTTCATGGGTTCACTACCTACTGTGCTTCCTTCGCCTTGACTGTTACTAATTTCAGTGAGAAGGGCCAGGAGCCTGCTTCACCTAGAACTCTTCTAGAAAACTCTTCCCTGTTAATATATTGACTAGGTGAGTGAGGACTAGCTCTTCCTCACAAAAAATGGTGAGAACCTCTGCTGTAGGTAAACCTTCTGAGACTTTCTCTGTGATTTAGTATAGCCTGTCTCCCATCGAGCTAGGAAGTGCTGGAAGGCCTCGCAAGGTTCATCATTAGTGTCATTTTCCTGGGGAATGGAAGCTGGGGCAGAAACCTGGGAGCTGGGGACTCAGACAGCCTTGTCTAATGTAGACTTCTAGCTCTAAGTGTATGCCTTATGTCTGAGATTGCCAGAGTTTTACTGGAATAGAAAACATATTTCCCTTCATTAACCAACATTTATGATGAAGCAAGACCAGAGAACAAAAACTGGATAACATTACAGTCTTGTTTTATATTCTGCTAAACAAATGAGATTCATCTTTTTTCATTTAAGGATATAGGAGAATAAAAAGGGGCATTTAATATTTATTGAGCATCTATAATGTTCCAGGACACATTCAAATTCTTTCCAAATCATGATGTCATTTAATTATCTCACAACCCCTTGGAGTAGTTCATCTTAACTCACTTTAATTACTGTGGAGGCTCAAAAGGGTTAAGGCATTGCCCAGAGTCACATGACAAGTGTGAGACATTGCTGAGACCTGAACCATGTCTAAGAAGGAGATGGCCACCTGGATGGATAAGCTGTTCACCTCTGTAAAGTCTACTGTGAGAAACAAGATGCTGGATTCCGAACTAAGCTCAGTGACCTGTTTAGAGATCAGACAGGGTTTTCATCCCACCTGAAGCTTTGCTCTCAGCTTATTTTGCATCTTCTCCCAAATAGTATCTGAATTTCCCCTCATTGTCCTACTGTGAGATGTGGAAAAAGAAGTGCTAATGCTGTGGAGAAATGCAGCATGTCCTGCTTCCTGGGTCCACATTTTAGTACTTTAAAAATACATGGGAGTGAGGACAGACTCTAATAAGGGTAACCACCTGAGCTTTGGGCTAGACCTAGGTTCAAATCTTAGATTGTGCCTACTAACCTTGTGACCTTAAGTGACTTACTTTGCCTCTTTAGGCCTCAACCTCCTCATCCATAAAAGGAGATGTAATCATAATATTTATCACATAGAGTGGTGAAGAAAGAAAATTACAACTCAGGTTTCCAGAGTTTAATTTTCATTAGAAACATATACTCAGATATGTGAAAGAAGATTTAAAAGTCTCACAACCATCCAAGGCTTATCATCTGTGGAACTTAGAAAGAGTCACAGGTCTAATGCCATTTATTGACTTATTAATTTGGTCATCAATTTTTTGCTTTACTCATCCAGCAAATATTTTACTGAACACCTAGTATGCCTCAGGAATTTTATTACGTACTGGAGATACAGCAGTTTTCAAATAACTTAGAAGCTCTCTAAGGTAAATATGACTGTATCATTATTTATACCCTTACATAGAAATATGATTCACATGCTAATTGTTTAATGTGACTCTAGAGAATTAACATTTGTGTAATCGTATTGGATCCACAGTTAGTATGTTGCTCACTAATTATAATTACTTTTAATTATAGTTCATTTCCAATCTAACTCTCTGGAATAGCAGACAGTACCTTCCCTTTATTTCACTCCTCAAAGCCAGCAAGTAGCAGATGCTCAGGTGAATCAGCAGTGAAGAGTTTGTAATCTTATGATCCAAGTGTTTGCTCTGCATTAGACTCAATCTCTTGACTGATGACAAGCAATGCATGGGTTCCTGGCATCGAAGTATCCAGAGATTAATGATTTTTAATTATTGAGAGAAGATGCACTTCAATCATGTAGCTCAGAGGGACAAGAGGCTGGGACTTCAGCAAGAACTGATTTTATCAGGTGAGGAGTCCATGTTTGCCTTGAATTTTTCACAGCTCGCTCTTTGCGGAGTATTTCCTAATTGTGTTGATTCACATGTGCATCTAGTCAATATTCATTTTGTCTGCTGTAGTAACAACAAAAGAGCCAAAACAGAACAAAGGAAACCATTTCCTCTATGGATTATCCAGGACCACGTGAAGGAGAAGTTGGAGTAGATATAGTGACGCTAGATCCTGTCATCTAAAGCCCAGGCAACCTGGACTTGTTCCTTGAAAAGGAACAAGGAAAGATCAGCCATAGGAGTTAAGCAGAATGAAGAACATTTTAAGGGCAAGAAAATTCACAAGATCAGATATTGATTAAGTAACTTTGAGGACTTGGTTGGCATTCAGAAAGCCTCCTAGACAAGGATGCCTTGGATGGTGATTTCGGGTTTCCACACCTAAAAGCTCTAAAGCACTTCCCATGAGTCCCCACCCTCACTAGTGCTTCCTTTCATCAGACAGATAAGGGCAGGGACCAGTATCTGGCTTTAATGCAACTTAACAGCACTGCAGATTAAAATCACCTACCCTAATGTGGTGCCATTCTTTTATATTTGATTTTTGTTGGGGAGAGGACAAAAACATCATGCTTTACCACATTTATAAAATTTGCCACTGAGAGGTTCCTGTGTCCAAACATCTGCCCTGTCCCACTCCTTATCTTTATCCTCCCAGCTGAGGCCCATCTGCCTTGGGATCATCCTGCTCTCCATTTGACAGCTAGAGAGCCAATGAAATACTTTTTCCTGTTGCTCGGTGACTGTGAATATTTTGAAAATAAAATCCCATAAAGGCAGAGCTTAAAAGTCTACCATTGGCTGGTTGGGCTTTCTGTGCAATGCTGACGCAGTAGGGCGGGTAGAAAAGTGACAGGCAGGAATAGCTACGCAAATATACCACTGGCCTGATGTTCCACTGGAGGGGAAAACTATTTCAAGGCTGAGTGACAACTATAACAACCCTGTTAGAAAAAAAATAAATCTCCCTAAGTCTACATTCAGGCAACTGAAGAAAAGTTAAGAGAATACTGCAAGGGAGAAGGAAAAAAAAATAAACTACTAAAAAAAAAAAAAAAACCAACTCAAGGTTGTCTTACCCTCAATACCCCACTTTTCATGGTCAAATGAATAGTTCCTCCTGTTCAAGAAATGTATGGGTATTTCTACATATCTTTTGTAGGCTATGTGTTTATACATTTTAAAGTCCAAATTTGTTTAATTAGGAAATAATTTTCAACAATGTCAGAGACTTTTTAAATTACTCTTCATCTCCTTGTCTCTAGCATCTCCTCCTTGACCGTTCTCCCCCTGACCTCTGCTGACCTTCAAGTCCCAAATCCTGGCAGCCACAGGATGTGGTCAGTGTCAGGGGTAGCACTGGCTGAAGTTTATCTCATTCTGTCCACTTAAAATATCTGCATCCTAGTGGGAGAATAAGGAGAATAAGCACAATCCTGTCTAAACAGTTTGGGGATTCATCTTTGCAGCTGGAGAGATGTTTAGATACAAGTAACTGCTTTTGCTAACACCAGGTTAACTGTTCACACACAAATCTGCCAAAGAGCTTCTAGGAAAGAATGTCGTTTGCTAATTGAATTCTAATGAGGCCAGGAAGTAGATTAGAAATTGAGCTACTTTACTATGAGTTTCAAATATTGGATGTAGGAATGTTTGGTCTATTTGATCTGCTTAATTCTTCAGTAGGTCCCAATTAATTAATGATTGCCAAGAAGGAATATGTAGGTTACTGGTTGATCCAGTTGAAGGGGGATTTCTGGTTGTATGTCAGAGACTACAGTGTCTCAGCACAATAGAAAGATGCTGGTCTGGTATGACCTTATGATATGACTATTGATGAGATGTTCCTGTGCCAATTCAATTGGCACATCCATGGAAGTTATATTTGCCTTATACTATTTAGTAGAGTTTGAGAGCCAAATCAGAGTGATCATAAGTGGAATTATCTGTGGAAACAAATGATTTAAGGACATAATAGAACATTTACTCAATAATATGATCTTGCCAACATTGCTTAGGAAACCACCACAGCATGTAGATCACTCTTAGGTGCCACCCAGTGCTGCATGTGGCCCTTGTGAGCATTCACCTGTGCCTCAGGAAATGTCTTCTGGCCATAAAAGAGAGCATGGAAAAGGTTGATCAGAACCGAAAGTCACCATTTGAAAGCTATGTGCAAATATACCTCACTTGTGGGGGATAGTAATGATAGTAATGATGCTCTCTGCCTGGCACCTCTCTCCTTCCTAGAATTGGTCCTTCTTCCACTCTATCCACCTGTGTTCCACCTGGAATCTGACATTCTTCTATGAGCAAATCCTTCAGTTGATCAGTCCAGGATAGACATGTGAACCGAGCTGAACCAATCAGAAGATGTCCCTGAGAGTCTCTAAACTGAAACTTGGGAATCAATGCCAAGATTGGGATTGCTGAAAGATCAGAAAGCTAGGCGCTGACTGGGTCCACATTTTCCTCTTTGTAAAGAAAGCCCGTCTGCAGTAACACCCCTAGGGACTCAATATGGCAATGAGAGGTTCTGTACCTTAGGCTCAAGGAGCCCCCTGCAGGCAGCCCCAGCGGCCTGCCCAGGAACGGTCAGATGCTTCCCAGTGCAACAGCTAGTTTTGCAGGAGCACATTCCATTGGGTAGTTTTTCCTTTCGGTATACACTGTCCTCCGATTTTTAACCATTTGGGGAAGACTTCGAGCTTTTGTATACTCTACAGAAGAAGGAGATTTTTACATTTGGGGCCTTGCACCCTACTTCACTCTAGCTTCTCATGAGTAAACTTATCACACACTGAGAGAAACAGCTCACGTGGGGAGAGTAGCTCAATCCCAGCTCAGCCCTGATAAGGTCCTTCCTAACCCCAGGCCTGAGGACCCTTAGTTTTCCAAGGGTGTTTCCCAGTGATCATCCTTTCTCTTGAACACAGCTCCTCAGAGAATCAGAGTAAAGCTGTCTTCAAGGAGATCACTGATGTTTTGAAAGATATTTTACGCAGAATCAAATTTCTCCATGGTTTTAAAGGGAATGCGATTCCTGTGATTTTTCATATTGGAGCAACATAGTCATAGAAAGCCTCCCAACCCCACTTCTTCTTTTCTGTTGGTGGTGAGGGAAAGAGTACAAAGTGTCCTCACAAGCTGCTTCAGTGTTTCACAGAGTTGTTTGACAAAGTTGAGCCCAGCAGTGAGGATGGCCACCTGTTCCTGCAGAAACCATCACAAATCTGGGTTTTCACAGAACCCCTTTCTGTCTCTGGAAAGGCCAGAGGTGAATTATAATATATGTTAGGAAATTAACCTAGGAGCAAGAAGAGTGGAATCAGTCAGAACAAGAATTTTTAGGGATTTACCCTTTGGAGGGAAAAATTATTGTTAGATTTCATAAAACTATGCCTTGAAGTTGATGTTGCAGAATGATGATAGCTGAGGAAATACACCTGCTCCAACAGTGGGGCTGGACTACTTTACAAACTATGGAGCTTGAAACACGCACGCACACACACACACACACACACACACACACACACACACACAGAGCAGAGTGTGTTGAAATCTGGATTCCTCTGTCAAGAAACAAAGTCAAAATTACGAAAGGACTCATAATCAAACTGTGAGGTTAATAGGGTCAGACTAAGGCCAGAAGATTCTAAAACAAAGGGTTACATGTCATTTCAAAAGGAAATATTACAAACTCAGTATGCCCACCCGTATCTCAATTTTTAAATTTGTACATTGTAACTAGGTGGACATTTCTCTCTGTGCCTCCATTTTGTCATTATAAAATACAAAAGACAAAAACAGGTCTGGCAGATGGTGTTATTAACTGTTATTTCCCAGGTGACTATCACACTGAGTGGACTGAGCATGTACTATACAGGAGGGTCTAGGAAAAGGGCCTCGGTGTTGGGCGTGGTAGTGCACACCTGTCATCCCAGAGATTTCGGAGGCTGAGGCAGGAGGATCTCAAGGTCAAGGCTGGACTCCTCAACTTAACATGGCCTTCAGCAACTTAGTGAGACACTGTCTCAAAATAAATAAAAGGGACTTAGCCAGTAACACCCCCCACAAAAAAGTACCCCCAACAGAAACTGTGGCCTCCCCATTGCCTGATGCATAAGTGGGATACAGTCATCAACACCTCCTTCAGCAGTTCATTGTTGGCATTCACTGAAATGAAGGCTATGAAAGCACTTGGGAATCAGCAAGAACACCGCAGCTATAATAGCACCACTCTTCGTGAATAACAATATTTGAAAGCATAGAATGATTGGT
Source organism: Sciurus vulgaris (assembly GCF_902686455.1). Lineage (NCBI taxonomy): Eukaryota > Metazoa > Chordata > Mammalia > Rodentia > Sciuridae > Sciurus > Sciurus vulgaris. The sequence goes on from NC_136463.1 coordinate 131,225,975, forward strand.
ACCGCGTTATCCTACAATAAGCCCAGGAAATGTATTTTGATCCATCCACCTGCAGATGCTTAGCCCCAGAATGGTATTTAAGCCTCTTATCCTTGAATAGGCTGAGAAAAGCCTGAGTCTGTAAGTTCTCACCAGCCCTTCTCATCATGCCTCCTTTCATGGATTGGATTACATAGAGCCTTTGGGAGTACCAGGGGGTGCCACTCCCAGACAACTTCTAGGGTCAACTATGAGGCCAGCTGCTGTGGTCCCCACCTCGGGTTGTAAGGTAAATCTGTTTTAAGCTTAGATCCCTTCTATAATGTGTTCTTGTAAAAAGGCTTTTAGAATTTTTTGTTATAGTGAGACTATTATAGACTTTCAATTTTTACTAAAATTCTTAATTGTTCACTACCTAACTCCTTTTAGTTCCAACCAAATGTTGGGGGCCCTGGATGGAAACATCAGCCTGGATTACATGACGGTCTTAGAATATTCTCTGTGGCTATTCTTCCTCATAATGGCAAGTTTAATTCCTCAGTTTTATGCACATGAGTTTCAAATCCAAAGACAGCAAAATCTTATAGCTTGACTCTGGATGTTCTGATGCCTGGTAAGGTGGTACCTTTGTAAAATCCATGAATTGTTTCTAGGGAAGTGAAGAGCACCCCAGGGTTACCATTGCACCAACATGCAGCATTCTGGAAGGGCAGGAGTGCATAATGGTTCCACCAGCTCTGGCCATGACAGGAATGCGTTTGAAGGGTTAGAGCACAGTCACACAGACAGCTACGTTCAAGCCCCATGCTGCATGCATGCTGCAATTACACATAGCAATAAAATAATGAGTGGGGCATCTGACCCGCTGACCTCCAGACACCTACTGCACCACTTCATCAATCCCCAGCCCCAGCATGCTGCCTCCCCTGCTGCTGCAGGGTGCCTAGCTGGGGTACAGCAAGCAGGAGGACCTTACCCTGGCTTTGTTCATATAGCTGGACCAAAGGGGACAGTCCCTCAGTCCCTCCGCTTTGCGCCTGGGCAAATGAATAAGCTTCCTGTGTTATTATGTATTCCAGGTCATGCATACACACAAACATTATTATACCTTGAAATTACTTTAAAATCACTATCTTTGGGGGTTTAATCATTTTCCTTAAAAAACATGGCTCAGGAAATTCTTACGTGGAGCAAGGATGGCACCCAGTGGCCAAAGTGGTTCATCTCAGACACTGTTTTTCTTACAGGTTTTCTATCTGCTTATGTTTTTGGAAACAATGAATTGCCAAGAGGCCCTTTCCTAAAGCCAGATTTGAAACTCTGAATCACTAACCCTTTAAGTTGAAGCAAGTTACACACACACACACACACACACACACACACACATACACACACACAAAATGAGATGGTATTAGGGGTTAATTCAGAATAACAATACAATTTTTAAAAAATTTACCTTATGTTAAAATCATCACGTCTCAGAAACAGCACCATTCACAATGTTCCTAATAGCAAGTATTGTTATAGAAAATGTAATATAAACCCAGTCTCTCAGTCTTCCTATCTTCCCTAAAACAGTCACTAGCTCATAAGTTCTCATGCCTTAAACATAAGACTTTATCTCCTGACAAGTGCTTTATCATTAAACCGATGTTCACAATCTCATATCCTTGTTATCTTTCTTACAAGGTTCTTGGCAGGCCTGGAGAACACAGGATAATAAAGTGCGACTGTTCTTTTTCTTTTGAGCTTTCCAGATGTCGAGAGATTTCTATAGAGCTAGATAGTCAATCGGACTAGGAAGACAGGCGAGATATCAGAATAATGGATCATATAACTTCTTATTAAGAATGACACAATGTCCCCATAATGCTTGCTATTTCCAATGTCCTTGGATTTCTAAGCACCCTGAAACCCCAGTGCAAGAGTCACATGGATGACACCACCGCAGAGAAGTTCCTAATAAACAGCATTTCATTAATTGCACACAGGGTACTATGAACAGTATTTTAAATGTCTATGTTAAGTTCAGCCAAAAATTCTTTGTCAGTCATCATTACCATTCATGTTTGTTTGAAACCAAAACTGTCAAAATTCCACTAAGTTTCCAAGAATAATAACTGCATCACAAGAAATGACTTAAGGATAAATTTCCATGACACTGCATCCATTTTTCCTATTCAGCCACTTGAAGAGCAGTATTGTCTATAAGGTCAAAACACGGAAGAGGAAAAATCAAAGCAGATGGGTCCATTTTCCTCCTGGTCCTCCGATTGTCTCTTGCCCATATGTACAATGGAAATATGCTAACCCTGCAAGAGTTGAGAGGGTCAAGTGGAATAATGATGTGAAGACCCTTTTACATACATTGTATTACTAAATACTTCTTTATAGGTAGTGTTAGTGTACAGTTTCTATACTGGGATAAAAAAACTCCTGTCTTATCCAAAATAATCATCTAATGTCTTCACAAGTATTATCACATTATCACAATATAGTCACGAGAGGATTTGAAAATTACTTATAAAATGTAATTAAGTCAAGCTAAGCCAAATTCTTCTACAGATACTCAAGTTCTTCAACAGAATTTCAATTCAAACCTTTGAGTATTCAAAATCATAAAAAACCAAGATGTTTTGTCAACATTTATATTGCTTTGTGTTTTATTTCTCCCTTCGCTCTTAGAGATGAATTTTATAGGCTCATAAAATTATAGCATTTTATAGCTAGAAATGGCTTTGTTTTGCAGATGAGGAAACTTGAAACCCAGAAATTTAAAAAGAACTAAGAGGTCTGGGAGCTGCTTTGCTACACATTTGCTCATTCTTACCCTATTATGCCCATGGTCTTACAAAGACTGCATAAAGGGACAGCTCTAGCTCCTGAGACTGCAGGAAACCCTTAGGTCAGTCATTCTCCACTCATTCTGTGTTTCACTCTAGGGTGCCTGGAGACCAATAGAATCATGATTCATGAACACCTTTAAGATTTTGGATGGATTTGAAACATGAAGAAGTACCACACCAGAACATGATTTCAAAAATAAGTAGGCAAGACAAAATATAGAACTCTACAAAAACAGTGAATACAAATACAAGTAAAAAAGTATTAGGCTTTTTAGGATTAAGAAAATAATTGGTTTAAAAAAATTTAGTCAGCAGAGTAGTAATAGCAGGCAGGATACATGGGTGAATCTTATTTAACAGTAAAGAAATTGCTGAATCAACTAAAAGCTAATGGCAAGAGGCCTCTGCCCACAGCAGGGAAGAAAGACAATGTCATTACAAAGCACTCCAAAGGGCCGGTGTTATCCTAGACATAGAAAATTAGCTTCTTTATTTTCATATTGTTTAGTTGCCTAGAAAAAACAGGAAACTGACAACCAAGATCATAAAGTGAGGGGTTTTAAACAATATAAAGCAAAGATTGAGACCAAATTTTCAGGTAGTCTTCTTGTCATAGTTTACCACTTCAGATTCTACCCACACATTATAATTTGCTCTGCCATAAAAATGACAAACATTTCAATGAATTTGGTCACAAGATAGAAATTTCTTAAGCATCCTGGTACAAAAAAAGGCTGTGGATGAAAAAACGTTTACAAAAATTAATAAGACCAGGATTCTTTTCTTAAAATGCTCCAAGTTTAACCATTTGATTTGATAGATGTGCCAAGATTTGAATTGCAAGGTAGAATCTGGGAGGTGTGATGGAATGAATGGCAAATGAGAAAATCCCTTTTATCTGAAGGACAGCTAGATGGCTTCAGGGACAGAGGGGCAATTGGGCAGGGTCACATGGATTAGTGATTGTTAGGACCTTTTATTTATGATACTGGGGTTTGAATCTAGAGCTGCTCTGCCACTGAGCTAATCCCCAGCTCTTTTTATTTATTTTAGAAATTTCAAAACAGGATCTTGCTAAATTGTCCAGGCTGGCCTTGAACTTGTAATCCTCTTGCCTCAGCCTTCTAAGTCACTGGGATGACAAGTGTGCACCACAGCACCTGGTTGTTAGGACTTTAAGTAAGCCAAGATAAGTGGAAGGATAGGAACAAAGGTAGGAAAGGACAGGGAGTGGCAGAAAAATCAAATAGCGCTAGTGGAAGAGGGGAAACAGGCTGGAAAAGTAAAATGGAGTTTAGAGTTCAGGGCACTTTTTAAAAAATTTTTTAGTTGTTGATGGACCTTTATTTTATTCATTTACTTATATGCGGTGCTGAGAATTGAACCCAGTGCCTCCCTCACACATGCTAGGCAAGCGCTCTACTACCGAGCCACAACCCCAGCCCAGTTCAGGGTACTTTTAATGTCCAATCAAAGAACCAAAGTTGAATCTAGAGGTTTATAGATCTAGAGGTTTATAGAAGATGCTAAGCTTTGTGAGCAAAAACTAGGCACCAACAGAAAGGTACTATTCATCTGGCAGCAGGGTTTAGGCTGGATTTAGGAGAGGATTGAGAGGAGGCAGGAGACCAGCTGGGAGTTCAGTGTGCTACCACTGTCTACGTGGAGGAGTGAGGGCAGGGAGGTGGATGGAGCCTGAGGGAGATCCCAAGGCAAAATGGATGGGGCCGCACCCGGGGCGTGAGGAGGAGAATCAGTGGTGACTACATTTATATCCAAAGCATGCAGCTTCAAAGTCAGGGCAAGAGAAGCATAACAGTCAGGCAGTTGTAGTTTCTGTATATACTGAATGATCAGTGGAAGAAAAACCAACCATTATGACTGAGGTGAGGGGCTACCTGCTCACATCTAGTTACAGAAGACTTGAATCTGAGAGAAACCAGAAAGGAGGTAGAGTGAATCAGTCCCAGATGCCCTAATGTTCTGGAAGGTTCTGATGCCTTTGGCCTCTCCAGTTGCCTTCATGGTTCAGGGTCAAGGCTTTCACTGGGTCATACTATGTATGGCTGTGCACTGGGCATTCTGGACTTGCCACTGCTCTGCTTCCTGACCCTCTGAAACCAAAAATGAACTGCTCTTTATTTCACTGCCTCAGGTTCCATCCCTGGACCTCCCAGTGTGAAACGTGGGAATGCAGGGAGCTCCCCTGTGTTAATGAAGGGGCTGGAGGAAGGAGGGAGGAAGCCTTCCAGGCCCACTCTTCCTCCCAGAGAAGGAGACCTTCACAGTGACCTTCCGAAGAGCTCTCCCTGCTTTGTTTTCAAATGGAAAGAAGTGACAAATTGTGGCTGTATAAGTTGATCTGAGGGGAGGTCAGGGTCATCACAGGATGTATTTGGGTCACACGGGTCTTTGAAGGGCCCTCAATTCGCAGCCGCTTAGCTCAGCGAAAGGCCAGCCTGGGCTTGCAGACCTGGCTCCCTCATAGCACCCCCACCCCCAGCATCTTCAATACTCAAAAGTGACAAAGTACAACCATCTTTTTTCTGATGTGGCATTTGATTAAGACACAATTCAAAAAGAGGATCAGACATTTGAGAACAAAGCATGCCTCATATTTATGGGTGGTCCTGAGTAGCACAGGCCCCGCTGGCCCTTCCTTGGGAGCAGAGGGTGCCCTTTAGTTGCTGAGGCAGCTGTTTCCTCTGCAGTCAATTTCCTGGTGAAGGTTCAATAACTTTCCCTGCTGGTAAAAAAAACTTGGATATTAAACTTGGCATAAATACTATTTAAAGTCAAAACAACCCCTTAAATTCAAGAGGCGGGGACAAGGGTAAAGACAGAAGAGGTTAGGTCTAAGCTCACACCCAAATTCCATGCATATTGCTGCCAAGTAATTTTTGATATAGTCTTAGAAATAAGCTGAGGTGAACTGGAAAGCCGTTTCTGAGATTTCTGAAGGTAGCTTTTCGTAAACTGAGAACTGAGACTCTACACAAGAGAAAGTCTCTCCACATGAGAAAGCTCTGGATCCCCCTCAGACACTGAGGTCCTAGATCACCCCAGGTTTTGGAAGAACCTCTGCAGGAGCAGCTGTGCTGACAGAGAGAAGCTGAAATGCTGCCTCCCGTGTGTGGCCTGTGCAGTGCCTAGCACCACCTCTCCCTCCTCAGCACACCTGGGTTCCCTGGGCTTAGGTAAATGCCACCATGTTACTTGCTCCCTTCAGAGTGTACTCCTCCTCTGCAAGGGACTGCTTCAAGAGCGGGCCCTTCCACACCTGGCAAAGAGTGGCCAGGGCAGTGGCTAGCCCATGCAGCACCTTTGTGCCAATGAGAGAAAGGAGTAACCACTAGAGGACCAATTACTAAAAGGCTTCCCTGGCAGAGGGTTGCAGCAGCCCCACTCCTGCCTGCTCCTGCAGGGGCCCTTGGGTGGGCATGTGGCAGGCACATCTACTGGCTTCGCTGACTGGTGGGCCTGATGCCTGATGTTTCTTACTACATGCATGAGGCATTTCATGGATCAAAGCATCTTCCCAAATGGAGATTATTTAATATTAATAATGAAGACTAGGAAATCACCTTCTTTTACTCAGTCTGAGGAGGAGGCTGTAAGATCAGATTTTTGAGGTAGTCATTCTTATTTCAGTATATAAATGCCACAAGAAGTATCTATTCTTGGTACTTTGTTTTATACTTTACCAGGGTATTAATTTGTGACCCAGACATTAACATTGAAAATTTGAAATATGTAAGAGGTAGTCCGAACCCAAACACCCAACTTGAGTTATTGGCATTTTAACTACTGAGGTAGTTACAGGGCTGTAAAAGAGTTCATCTCTGATTGCAGCTGTAACCCATGCAGTACCGAATTGAAAGAAGGGATGATAGAAGATGGCAATATAACATGAGAATGTCCATGAGTTGGTTTTAATTGGTAAACTGGCAGTTTATAGTGATAACTCTTTGGTGTGTCCACAGCATTGGAATCCAAGGAAAGTACATAAAATCACAGGAGCATTTAATTGGCGTACTAAACTCATTTTCTTATGTTATCACAGCTGGCATCCTCAGGTTATTAAAAGCCTTTAAGCCAGCCATCTTCAAAGAGATCTAATTGTCAATATGGTCTTTATACATTATTCCTGTTACCACAGAGTAGAAGAGATATAAACAGGCACTAAAATCTGCACAAATTTTCTGTACACAACTTTCTTGTTTCAAGTTCATGGAAGATCAGTAAATGTTAATGATGATAAAAAGCGTTCTTCAGATTCTGGTTTCCTTATTAGATGTACAGGGCAATCAACCCATAAAGGATAATTTATTAACATTATAACCTGAATCAGACTTAAAAAAAAAACCAAAAAACAAAAAACAGCTTGTTTGTTTAGTTCCAGGAAATTCTGTGATCTTTTTGCATGTAAGTAGCCCACAAATAGGACTATTTTTTGATATATAAGAACCAGGAAATATAATCCCAAGATCTGACATTCTTTGATGGGTAGAATTCTAGCTAGACAGTTCTGTGACACTTCTAGAAAGGTTTTCACACTCGAATTCCATGATGATGCAGAAAGGAGGCAGTCTGGGCTTCCACTGAGGTCTGTCAGAAGTGTGTATGTATTGAACCTCTAGGTCTTTTTGAGCATTAAATAATGATATCAGTTCCTTCCTAAACTCTGGCTTAATCTCTGAATCACTGATCCCTGATCCCACCTGAGCATAATCCATTATACTGGGACTCAGTTCTCCTTTAATCATGAAATCTCATGTTAAATCTAATTTCAGATTTCAAATTACTGCACTTTTTAAAAACTCACTATCTTTGTTAAAAAGTACTACAGGTAGCAAAGGTTACAATATATTTAAATGTAAATATGGCTTGTCTGTATATAATTGCCAAAACAAATCATTTCTTTACTGTTACTTAGTTAGTTCTAGAGGGAGGAAACTGCCATTACAGATACTCCAGCCTGGAATTTTTGTAAATGCTTTTCACTATGTGCAAGATTATTTTAAGCCCACTGCATTTTAATGTTATTGCCACAGTTATCATAGACATCAGCTACCAATTATGATAATGTTTTATTTACTTTATATATCAAGTAAAAAGCCATTTGGTTAAAATTATCTACTATATCTCAATTACATTGTAATAAGATACCAGCTAATATCTTTCAGGATAAAATCTGGAGTAAATCAGCTAAGTTAATAATCTTGATAATTTTAAGATGAAATAACCCTTTGTTCTCAAATTTAAATACTTCATATTTTTAGTATGTTTGTGAGCTAATAATGGAAAAGTGAGGCAACTCTAAGACAATGAAGTTTCCCTTACTCTAAGGGTAAGAATTAAGCCTGAATGTAGGTCAATAATCTTCAGAAAGTTGACAGCTATGGATTTTGGCCTGCTATGACTCTGGACAACTCCCATTAAGTAGCTCTTAAAGTCATATTTCATTCATTGTGAGCTTTGTTATCTTTCTCCCTATCTATCCCTTGTCTCTTTAGCCATGATGATAATTATAATAATATGAAAATACAATAATAGAACATCATTTTAGCATTTTAGAAGGAATTGGTGTTTTCATAAATAAGATTTCTAGATAACTAAACTTATTTTTAACTGAATTATAAAACATAAAATTTTATGCACAAATATTTTATGTACATATTTGTGGGTACCATGTGATGTTCTAATACTTGTATACTCAAGTTTATTAGTTATTAGAGTGAAAAAGCTTTAAATATTTTGATAGAAGTATCTATAAAATTTATAAAGCTTAAGTCAAATATAAAAAGTGTGCGAAATAATTATATATTATCGTGTTTCTAACATTTTATTAATGATGGTTTTGAGTTTTAGAATACTGATGCTCTTTGGATTTATTTAGCCATTCATTCATTCATCCACTCAACAAATTTTTATTGGGTGTTACTATATTCCAAGAACTGTGAAAGGAAATAGAGAGAGCAGTGAACATAGGCATTTGAAAAACTGTGCCTTAACCTGGCTCATGTTCTAGTCAGTGTGCACTATGGTCTGAGACTGTGTCTCCCAATTTTCATGTGTTGTAAACTTTGTCCCCAGTGCAACAGTGTTGAGAAGTGGGACTTTTAGGAGCCTAGTGGGTCATGAGGGCTCTTCTTTCATGAATGGATTGATCCATTCCTTTATTAAAAGATTATTGGCTTATTGCAAAGGTGGCTTTGTTATAGAGCAGATCTTTGTGGCATGCTTGCTGTTTGCCATGTGATACCCTCTGCCACATTTTAAAAGAAGCAAGAAGGTCCCTGATGCTGAGCAAATAACAGTACCATGCTCTTGGATTTCTCAGCCTCAAGAACCATGAACTAAATAAACCTCTATTCTTGATAAATTACTGTTTCAGGTATTTTGTTATAGTAACAGAAAACAGACTAAAATAATATACAGGATGTTTGCCTTTACAACAAGGGCCCTGACTGCTGTGGTTTTGGTTATTCCACATCTTTCCTTTGCTGTCAGTGGTCACCTCTTGCTGGCACCATCTCTCCTTTTGATCTGGGGTACCACTGTAGGTCTTTTCCCTAAGTATATGTCTAACCAATAATAAATTGCATCCCTGGATGGAGCCCAAACAGCTCATTACATGCCTGCTATAGATGTGCAGCCCTTCTGAAGAATTCTCCTATCCCTACTCTTAGTGTTTGAGGTTTTTCTTTATCCCCTTTTGTTGTTCATCTAATTCAGTTCTAATGATCTGATTCAATTATTGGACCCAAAGGCCTCTATTCCATCCCCCCACCCCCGAGGATAAATGTATGCATCTATATGCAAATGAGACTGTTGGAAGAGTCTCACCAAGAAATATTACATATTAATATTACAATACATAACATGATCTTTCTTCTGGCTGTGGTATATTTCCTGTTGATCTCTAAACCTCCACAGAAACTTTAAAATGAAGACACCAGCCAGGCACAGTGATACATGCCTGTAATCCCAGAAAAGCTGAGGCAGGAGATTGTAGGTTCAAAGCCAGCTTCAGCAACTTAGTGGGGCCCTGAACAACTTAGTGAGACCCTGTCTAAAAATAAAAAAATACAAAGGGCTGGGGATGTGGTTTAGTGGTTAAGCATCCCTGGGTTCAGTTCCTGGTATAATAAATAAATAAATAAAGACTCCAAGACTCAAAATGGATGAAAATCAGTTTCTTTTATGTTTTGGCCTTTGCCGAAAACTGCCTGGTAGGATTGAAACTGAACAGTAAATTAGACATAAACCCAATGACAAAACCAGGTGTCCTGATTCTTACCATATTACACAGATTTTTCCCCCTGAGATTCTGCTTACCTAATGAATGGAAAGAAATACTGAATCATTGAAGAGATCATGAGGGTGATCTCAGTTATTTATAAGTTCTCTTCCCCTTGAAAATGGAAATATCCAAACACACTGCCCAGTTCTATTCCTTCAACAACCAGTGGGCAGGACTAATTCTATAGAGGCATGTGACAAAGGATCAGGAGGCCAGGCAAAGGTTAATTTTATGCATTAATAGTGCAATTATTTCCTTCCTTACCTTAAACTTGTCAACTTCAGCTTTTGAACATGTTGCATGGTATGATAGCACCTGATTCAGAAGAAAAGAAAAAAACTTTAATAACTAAACAGGATAGCATTTTCTGAAATTTTAGTTTAACAATAATCTTTACTCATGTTTATCACCTTCACTTAACAGTGGATTTTAATTTATGGAAATAATTTTGTATTAATCATCTGTGACACAGATTAAAGGTTATTTTATAACAAGATTTTTCTATAGGTAGTTATTTCATTAAAGGGACATAATGTGACTCAGGACCACAGTTACCAAAGGATACGAATACTTACCTTGTGAAATGCTCTGAAAATAAGTAAAAAGTTAGTGTGTGTCCTGTGGCAGATATTGTGGGTCGCTAACTAAACTTCCATTCCCTTGCCTATTCTCACTTGCCTGCTTATCTTAAGTGGGATAGACTACATTGTTAAATATTTGAAACCCATTTTTGTAGAGGATTATATTCCCTTTCACTATTGACATCAGCTGTGGCATGTGATGTGCTCTGGTCAATGGAATGTGAGGGGAAATGACAGATGCCACTTTTGAGCAGTATTTTGAAAAGCGATCACATGGTTCTGACATCTCCCTTTTCCCTCTAGCATGGGAAGGACATGACTCAAAAGGGCTGCACTTGCAGCCTGGAACCCAAAATAAAGACACATTGAGCAGAGTCACAGTCAGCATGCAGCTGATGACATGTCACGCGAGCAAGAGATCAGACTTTGTGGTTTATCACCACATCATAACTCACTGCAACAGAGGCTTAAATGTAAAAAACAAAAACAAACACAAAACAAAACAAAACAAAAAAAAACAATTCACAGGCTCTGAGCAGCACAGGATAGTCAGGTAAGGTGGTCAGATGACCCTGCTCTGGTCAGGGAAATGTGGGTGGGAGTGTTGGGACTGCCTCTTTCATTTACTTTTCCTTCATCTCTGGAATTTAGTTGCAGGCCCAGAGGCAACTAAAATCTGGTGCCCAAAAGGTGCCACCCATGAGTGTGAATGCCAGCTAGTGTGGACAGTTGAGCAGGAAAGGAAAGAGGAAAAAACCTGGCCATGGGCTTCCCTGCCCCAGGATCCTTGTTTTGTGGGACAAATAAACATACCACCACACGTTTAAGCCAGAATCAGTATGTTACAAGGCATATATACGTACAAGTGTATACATGTATGATGTATACATGTTATATGTTTTATGTAACCATACTCATTCCTTATCTATACAAATAAAAGAAAAAGTCTGGAAAATCCCTATACCAATCTTAGAGAATCATAATTTGGCTCTGAAAAGTAACTTAACCCTTCACCAATCTAATTAGCCACAGAACTCCATTTTGGGTTACTCGTTAATCTAGTAACATGCCAAACTAATAACTAAGAACTCGAATAAACATTGACCCAGGGCACATACTGTGTGATTGAAGTGTACAACAATAGACAAAAACAGAGACAGTGTCTCATGAAGGTTAGAATATAGCCTCTTGAGCCACGCTGCCATACCTAACTCCTGCAAATTTGGGTAATCTCTTGGAGCTTCATTCACAGAATAGTATATCAAATAGTTCTGTAGAGTTATCTCCTGATTAGCATCAGTAAACTATTTAAAATCCAAGGTTCTACCTGAAAACACTAACAAGGGGATATTTTCATTAATGTTAATTGGAAAAAGAAGTAGAATGCATTGTAAGATCTGTAGCAACTTCCCAAGACTTAATGAAAATACAGTAAAATTCACAGGTATAGATATGACAAAAATGACATTAGGTTGTAAGTTGTTTCAAGTGTTATCTTCTAAAGTTTCCTTGAATTAAGTTATATCTTCTTTTTCTTTGCAAACACTTTTATGACTGACTTTACTTCTTTTTCCACCTTTGGAAGGGACTCACAAAAATGTTGTACTAAGAGATAAATATTTTCTCTGAGGCTTGGTTATTAAAAATAAAGCAATTTTCTACTGAGAACCTGGTACACAAATAATCTATTTATAATCAAAATATTAATATTCAACTAAGACACTATCCAATGGATATTTAGTTATGTATCATCATATGATCTTCATTGATTCATAATTCTTAATAGGCATTTTCAATGCAAAATAAGCAAATAGACTTTGGGTTTTTTTTTGGTTTAACTTTATTATGAAAAACCCTAATTTGTCTATGGTTTCTTTATGTTCACAAGTATCTTTTTGCAGGTTAAATCTTCAAAACTTGTCTTTATTTACCCTCCACCCCCAAATAAAAACAAAACAAAACAAAACAAAAAATCAAATTCAAGTTGCAATTCAAAATCTCTGCCACGAGGTGGTGCTTACCCAGGATTTTAGCATATAAAGCTTACCATCTCTTGTTTAAAAATTTCCCCACTTCCTTTATTATTAAAAAAACAAAACAAAACAAAACAAAACAAAACAAAAAACTAAAGGCTATTTGCTCCACTAAATTGAAACTGAATGAGTGATGTAAATTATTATTACAGATGAAGATTTTTCTCCTCATTTAAAATTAGTTTCTTCTGTTTGTTATTGAGGTGTATTTCTTTGTATATTTGGGACTTAAAATCTCTATCAGATATATATTTCATAAATATTACCTCCTAGTCTGTGATTTATTTATTAATTATTTTTTATTTTCTTGAGATGGGGTCTCATTTTTTTGCCCAGGCTGGCCTCAAACTCTTGGGATCAAGTGATCCTCTGGCTTAAGACCCCCAAATCTCTGGGATTATAGGCATTCACTGCTATACCTGGCTATTTTAATGTCTTTTAATAAACAGAAGTTTTAAATTTTGATTTAGTGTATTTGTCAATTTTATGATTATTGTTTCACGTGTCCCTTTGAAGAAATGTTTTTCACTTCTTCCCCCAACTTGCAGATATCTTGTGCTGTTTTCCAGAACTTCATAATTTGTCTTTAGGTGTATGATACATCTGAAATTAAATTTGTGTATGGTGTAAGGTTAAGACTTAAGGAAATAAGTGCCTTCATTACTTGCTCATGATTCTCAAACTGGAGTTGCTCCTCATCTTGATCATTGCCCACCTCCCCCACTACACTGTTATATCCCCTGTTCTTAGGAGTATGCCTGATACTTAGTTAGCACTCAGTATGTTTGATGAATCAAGGAGTGAAAAATAAGCTCAACTTGAAAGAAAAACATCTCTATTTCTCATAGGCTTTTCTGTTTGTTTATTAGTGGCCAGAATTGGTGCCAGTTCTGGATGAAATCATACTATGCATTAGATATGAGCAGTACATGTAGGGTTATTAGATTAGGCAAATAAAAATACAGGATGCCTAGCTAAACTTGAATTTTAGATCAGCAATAAATACTTACACTACTTGGGACATATTTATACTAAAAAAATGATTTGCCATTTATCTGAAGTTCAGATTCACAAGGCATGCAGTGTTTTATCTGGCAATCCTACTTCTACCCACTCTAAATCAAGAGGGCTGGAAACAAATCAGGAAAAAGGTTGAATCATTCCAACATATTCTTGTTTTTCGTTTCAATACATCACACATCTCCCAGTGACTTTTTCTTCATAATATTTAATAGCAAGTTTATCAAATGCCTTGAGTCTGGAATACTTTCTGCAATGCTGTTGTTATGAGTTGAATTGTGTCTCCCACCATGCCAAATTCACTTTCTGAGTTCCTAACCCTCAGAATGTGGCCATATTTGGAGATGAGTTCTTTAAAGGCATAATTAAGGTATAATGGGCTCATATGGGTGGGCCCTAATACAACATGACTGGTATGCTCATAGAAGAGGAGATTAGAGACAACACACAGAACTAAGAGGTGCTCAAGTAAGGACGCAGCAAGAAGACAGCCATCTGCAAGCCAAAGAAAGAGGCCTCAAAAGAAACCAAAGGTGCTGATACCGTGGACTTGGATTTTTGTCCTCCATAACTGTGAGAAAACAAATTTCTAGTGTTTACTCCATCCAGTCTGTGACATTTTGTTAAGGCAGCACTAGCAAACTAATACAGCTACATAATCTTATTGACCTAATATGTGTGACAAAATTGAAGGGAATAGATCAAAAGCAATTTCTGATTACCTTTAGCATAGCCAATATTCAAAAGAAAATCATTATTCTTACATAAATAATATTACATGTTACAGTTAGTAACTAAAAATCAAGCAAATTTCTAGTTGAGAACAAAATTTAATAAAGAAAGGTATATTTTTCAGTATTACATTTAAACTTTCTTAGATACATTAAAGATTTCTTCATAATTCCAGGCTATATTAATTTGATAAGCTTTTTGAATTTCCTAAATTTTATATTTCATAGCAATGATCTAGTACACCATAAGCTTTAGAAAATTCTCTTTGATCAAGCAAAAAAGTTTTAATCAAATGCTTCATAATAGTTTTGAAGAAAGAGTCATTTGCAAAATCTAATGATATGTATACTGTCTTTATGAGAAGCACTGGTAGGTTATGAGAACTCAGTCATAACATACACACCAGTTAATTTTTTTGACAGCTAAATAAAATGTGTATAAAGCTTACATACAAAAGTAAACAGTTGATCCACAGAACACTTGATGAATGTTAAACTTTCACAAAAAAATTTCTATCCCAGATAGATTTATTTTTTGTATGGGAGTTAATTTACAAAATATTTTAAAGTTAAAACCAGTGACTCCGTTTTAGTGGTGAACTCTGACTTAAGAATTCTTTATCGTTTCTAAAATAAATCACTATTTGCAAAACCCTACAACTTCAATCAACTTTTGGATTGAACTTGCTCCTGAACCAAAATGAAAAAAGCAAGATAAGGCAATCATCAGACCCACCAAAGACAGAGCAAAGAAGTCCATTTTTGTGTTGAGTTTGCACAGCAGGAAAAAGACAATTAAATATATTTCAAAGGGAAAACAATGAGCAGAGCTATGAAATAGGACACTGTATCAAGCTTTGGCCTCTGCCACACGCAGTTCAAGACTAGAGCCAAATGCTTGTCTTGCAATCCCAAAAAATGCCCCAGAGTAGTTGAGGGCACACCTCTTACACCAATTGTTTTGATTGTTAACTTGTTATGGATCTGGAAAGTTGCTACTGAATTGAGAAACAAACCATTGAAGAAACCAGCAGAGGGAGTATAAATGTAAAGAAACCACTTAACAGAGTGGAGGAACAAAACCCACTGAGGACCCAGACTGGCTCTCTAGGACAGAAAAGGACTGAATGAGTATTTACTGATATGTTTACAGCTCTGGTGGTAAAGTGACACTTGGTAACTCTTGGAAACTGAACTGACATCAAATTAAGCTAACTTGGTCTGAAATAAAATCCCAAATAATTTATATTCTCTGAAGAGATAAAGAAGCTTTGCTGTCAGCAGTAGTAGTCCTCTAGCTAGAAAAGGTAACAAACCCTAAGAGATGAAAAGCCAATTTACTTGCAATGACCTGACAGAAGTGTCATCAAGCTGTGTAAAGCATCATACTCCAGGTCTTCTTAACAAGCTGATGACAGAATTCAAACACATGGCTACTGAATGGATGTGCTGAAACTGAGAAATCCTCAGTTTCCATTGTCAAATATTTACGAAACTGCCTGCTGTCTACTGGAGTGAGTGAGAAGCTCAAATCATATTTCAGATAACTGCGGTCTGTTATCATGACCTTTGGAACATTTCATTAAATCAAAATAGCTTTAAAAATCTAAAAACTTGAACTTTAAAAATTTAAAATAGAATTAAAGGTGTCTGCTGAATCTGGGGCAGTAAATGCAATATTTAATCAATTGTCTGAATGACCTTAGGATCAGCTGCTTTTTAGTTACTACATGTGGGAAAGAAGGGCAACACTTGTCATTTGTATCGATGTATATTTCTGGGGTACCTACTATGTAGAAGTCATTGGACATCTTATTACCATCCTGGAAAATACATTTTCTGTGGAGCCTCTATTTTCCTTGGTTGCTAGTTGCTGTAGAAAGCACTGTGCCACAAATGGCTGTTGAAGCCTAAGGAGGGGCTCAGCTGGAAGGTGTGCTGTGATCGATTAGTGATGTATTCCAAAAACACTGGGAGGAAAGAGTGGTGGTATGTGTGCTATGTGGCTGCAAGCAATGGAAACATAAGACGAGCCCTACAAGATTAAACTCAGTAAGGACTCTGCTGATGAAAGATGTTTTAATCAGTTTTATTCACTGCTGTGACTAAAGACCTGACAGGACCAATTAGAAAATTTTGGGGTTCATTGTTTCAGAGGTCTCATTTCATAGACTCCATTGCTCAGGGCTTGAGGTGAGGCAGAGAACATCGTGGCAGAAGAAAGCAGTTGGGAACATGGCACCAGGAAACAGAGAGAGAGCTCCACTCAGCAGGAACAAAATATATACCCCAAAGACACGCCCCAAGAGACCCACCTCCTCCAGCCACACCCTACTGCCCATAGGTACCATTCAGTTAATCCCTTTCAGCAGATTAATGCACTGATTAGGTTAAGGCTTTCATAACCCAATTGTTTCATCTCAAGCTCTCACCATGAGCTTTGAGGTGACATCTAATAACTGGACCATAACAAAACAGATGTAAAGATATATTCTGAGAAAATCACAGATATCTAAATTTCAATGATCAAAGATGTACTTAAAATATAGATGTAGTTTTTAATCTTCATTTTCATTTGCATTAACAAAATTTGTATTGGAGATCAACCTATTAGCTCTGAGGACAGCTTCCAGTCCTTTGTGATATAAGAAACAGGGACTGCAGGTAAGGAGCTAAAAGTTCTCCATTTAACTGATAGAATGGTACAAGAAATTGCAATTAGAAGAAAGTACCAAGTTCTTCCTGGGTCAATCTTACTGGGTACTTAAAAGAATAGCCTTGGTTTTGAAAAAAAACAAGTTCAAATTTATATTGAAATAGGAAGAAAACAAATGTATCTATCAAACTGTGCTCAGGAGGATAAGAGTAAAAGGAACTTTTCAAAGAGTTTTGTAGATGAAATCTGCCTTCACAGAAATCTGCTCCCGTGCCCACAAGAGGCTTTGACTTCTGGATTAATATAAGATCTGTCCATCTTGGCTGAATTCTCCTACAAGTAAATTTCTGGAGAGAATAAATATGCAATTTTTGCATTTTGTTTCGTCAAAGATGAGGGTCAACTTCTTCAATGGTTTGATAGACCCGTCAATTTAGGATAAGGAATGTGTTTATCACTTCTTCACCCCAGTCAACGATTTAATTTAATCACCATATCATTACTCAGATTAAAATGTAATATTAGGGATTGTATTCCAAATCTCAATCTACTTTTTAAAAGTACCCTAAAACTGGTTTCATAAGTATAAATATTACTGTTAGCTAGTGTATAGTCACAGCACTGACATTCATTTGTACCTGCCCAAACTCACCCTTTGCCCATAAACTGCTAACTATTGGTACCCATGCATTTGCCAGAGGATAAACACTCTGCAACTTCATTCAAATTATGATGTGTGGCAGATTAAGAAGGTCACACATCCTTGGATGCGTGATTCCACCTATGAGAGGTGGAATCTTTGTCCCTTCTTCATTCTGGGTGAAGTACATTGTGGTGGCGTCACTAACAAGAGTGTTTTTGGGCCAGTAGCCTGGGCCCAGGACTTCAGAGCCTGGAAGTTTCTATTTCCTGGCTCTTGAAACAGTTCCTCTTGCAGCCATGAGCCACTGTTTATGAGATTCATTTACCTGTGAGAAGCTCAGCCACATGGAGAAACCTGAAGGATGAGGTATCAAGTAGAAAAAGAGAGACCAAAGAGCACTATGAAGTCACATGCCTGATTGAAAAAGCCACCATGAAATAACCCAGAGCAATGGAGTAGGCTATCCATAGTCTGAGATCTCTGAAACCTTGAGCCAAATAAACTTTTATGCTTCTTATCAGGTCTTTTTGTCCTGGTGGTGAAAAAGTTGAACAAAACAGTGTCACAAGTTAATACACTAACACTGGGAAGCAGTATAGCTTGGCATTGGAGCATATGGACTTTGGGTCAGCTTGAGCTCATAATCCTGGTTCCACTGGTTCTGTAAACTTTGGCCTAACTACTAGTTTCCTCATTAATAAAAGGTGAGAAATATCTGCATTTTCCAATCACTTTTCCCTGGTCAGACCAAATTAAAGGATTCCATCTAACTTCAAGGGAGGGAGGAAGTATAATCCTACTATGGGTCCTGAAGGCAGAGAACCAGAAATATCTGGCTGTAATGGTTGCCAAAATGGGCTGGGCAGTCAAGTACAAGTTGGGTTATAACTGTGTTTAAAACCAAGGCAAATGAGTCTATCTATGAACTCTACCGCATGAATTTTGTGGTTTATTGGATTTTTGTTTACTTTCTGATACTCTTCTGTGTTACAAAGAGCTGTATTTGGTAGATAAGATCTCCAAATAGGTAAGATTAAAGTAAACATTTAGTTATCATTTATATTTAACATATATAATACATACAGTCTATAACCATTAAATAGTGTTGCTTTGACTAAACACGTTCTAATAGCTACACAAGAAAATTATTGTAAGAAAAGGATAATGATTGCCTTACTTCTGTTACATAACGGTCAGGAAATAGTTTTTAAATTCAATCATTTCAATGTCATTAAAATGAAAGAATGGCTTACTTCTTTTGAAAAAGTTTCATGTGGTAATGATTCTTCTGTGTTTTTTTTTTTTTTAAGTTTTTAGTAGCCTCTCACAAAGGACCTCAACCATTAACACTTAAATTTAAAAGGTTTTATGATTAATTCTTAGTGTGATTCAATATGACTCTATACATATGCATATTGGACTATAATTTATAACTGTTTTAAAATAAGTGTTCTGTTCCCACAGTAGCATTACTCCCCATATTCTGTTTTAGAGTGAGGCTGTTTTTCTTAATCATAAAGGTTATTAAATGTATCAATGTTTCACAAATGCTTTTCTAATGAACTCCTTGCTTACTTGCTTTTCTCATTTATTAAGAACAAAGGAGGACATAACATTCTTTTGAACTAATTGAGCAAACTAGGATTAGTTATTTTTGCTTCTAAAACAACTATAGTATGTGCCAAACCTGCAATTTATATATCTGGAGCTATTAGTAGTCTGATTTCATTTAATACCATATTTCTGGTATCTCATTATTACTTATTTAAATGTACTTATTTTCTATATCTCTCCCCAATGATTTTTGCATAATCAATAGGGCTACTGTCACAGTTGGTGTATCATTTGAGAAAGATGCATTGTTTATCTGCATTGGTTACACAGGAACACCATGGAGCACTTTGTGTGGCTTTGTTTGGAGTTCTCTTTGGAGTGAAAAGTAAGGAGTGACCAGGCCTAGTCTGGGCCACTGTAAAACTGACTGGGGTCATGGGATGACTGGTGACCACAGAACAAAGGAAGCCCAGTGGTAAGACTAAACAGGACCATTTCTAATCTGTTGAGCCAATGTTGGTGGCCATATAGGTCAGATTTGATTTGAAGGAGTAGATGAGGAAATGGCATCAAAGCAGTTAGGGCTGTCTAGATCATACATCATCCATGCAATCAAGACACATCTAATTTGGGTGAAGCACTTAATTTGGGTGTGCACACAGTTTCTGTCTTAGTGGATTTCTTGTGGCAGTAGAGACTGACACCGGACAAGCATATGCCTGGAAATGACTGCTACAAAGTCAAGAAGCAAAATGCTGAGAGACACAGTGGTTGTGGATGGGAGGGTGTGGGGAGGTGGCTGGAAAGGTGCATGGGGATGGGCTTCTCTGAGAAGGTGGTATTTAAACTGAGACCTGGAAAATAAAAAGAACCGGCCAGCTCACGGGTTGGGGAAACACCTTTGGGGTAGCAGGAGAAGTAGGTTGGAAGTGGTGCGAGAGCGATGTGAGTGAGGTGGGGAGCCCACAGGTGGGGTGGAAGAACTGGGCGAGTGCCGGGGCAGCCAGGGCCTGGAGGCTGAGGAGGCATGTTGCTGGTCATGGGAGGCCCCTGGATGGTTTTAGGCAAGAGACCAACATGTAATGGTTAGTTTTCTCATCCCTGGAAGCACTTTATGTGCCCCTCCTTGATCACACTCCACCCCAGAAATGGCCACCTCTCTGACTTCTGTGGTATTCATTCCCTTGGTATGCTATGTGGTATTTCCTGCACTCGACCTTATATAGTGGATCCCCAGTCTATATAAAGGATGACACTGGCTGCTTGTGGAGGGCGGGTTGGAGGTGGGCATGAGGGGATGTGAGAGAGACCAGGAGGGTGGAAGTGGACACCCGGATCTCTGCAGCAGTGCACAGGGATCTCCCACCCAGAAAGAGAAGGACCAGAGCCACAGGTGTGCTCAGCGCTGCATTCTGGAAACGATACACCTGGGGGACAGGAAAACAAGTGGGGGGAAGGTTTGAGGGTCCCATGTACAGGTACACTGGACCCAGGCATAGGACTGCTCTCTCTTGTGTGAGTGCCTAGAGCCCCATTTTCCACACTGCTGGCTAATTCCAGAACCCAGTAATGAGAAGGAAAAGGAGAGGCTGGACCACTTTCTGATTCATAGCTTGGCAGGACTAAAACTGCAGATGGTGAGTTCCTCTACTTGACTATGAGGCAGGGCTGAGGAAACATAATACCTTTAGATTTTTCAGCCAACAAATATGTGAAGAGTATCAGTTATGTTTTAGGAACATTCTGGGAGCTGGGCATACACCAGTGAACAGAAGAGACAAAAATTCTTGTCAACATGGAGCTTACAATGTAGAATGAAGACAGGACAGCAAAGCTAAAGAAGTAAAAATGATAGCATGCAATGAGTACTGTGGAGAAAAACAAAGCAGGGAAGGGAGATTGGGGAGCAGGGACGGAGGGGTACTTGCAAATTTAAATAGGACTATCCATGAAGGTGGTAACAAATAGTGTAAATAAAGACCTGAAGTTGCAGAAGGAAAGAGACATGTATATCAGGGGGAGAGGGTGCAGGATGCAAGTGCAATGTGGCAGGAATGTGTCTAACTTGTTCAAGCATAAGAAAGGAGGCCAGTGGAACAGAGCGGGCAAAGAGGAGGGTAACAGGAGGTTAGAAAGGAGCCAGGGTTTGAATCATATTCCATTTGCCTTTTGCATAATACAAGTGTAGGCACTTGTTGGGGATAAGAAAAATTTTCCAAAGGGAAGCATATCTAATTGAGTCCAGTGCACTCGTTAAATTAAAAAAAATCTCTCTCTCTTTTTCAAAGATGAAAGGAGTTTCTTCCTCATCTCTGCCAAGTTCAGAGATGCTGTTACCTGCACAGAGCCATATGAGAGGCATCTTTCTGGGTGTATAATTTCATTCCTTGGCAAGCTGGGTATAATCCCCACCCTGCTACAACCCCAAACAAATGCATGCTCTTTGTGAATATCTGATTTTTAAAATGGTCTTTTGGTCCCTAGTTTTATTTCATGCAATGGATTTAATCATTTGTGGGCAGATAAATGCAAGATTTGGAGAAGGGTCTATGTAGCCAAACCTGGAGTTTTTGGCTAATGGAAGGACTGTTTTTTGATGGGTGACTTTTTGAAACAGAAGTAAGAAAATTGAGGATTTGAAAACTTATTTATGCGGATCACATGGTGGCATTCAATGTTAGGGAAAGGACTGAAGCAGGTAAATGCTGCTCTGGTTCCAAATCCTGAGCTGATGTTCTGTTGGTCTTTCCTTTGCTTCCTTTTAAGCACAGGTGTTCTGGACATGAGGTGATTGTTACCTAATGGGTGAGCCATCTCAGAGTTTATCAGTATAAATGAACGGAGGTCAATTGGGGCATGGATAAGAAGGGTGGGCGGGCTTTCACACTCCCGTTTATAGGTGTCTTTTAAAATGCCTTCATGGGTGTCTACAGCCAGGCTTCTCTTTCCACTGGGCAGAGGATTGAAGATAACCCTGAGTAGTTTTAGCTATGAAGTAGATTTTAAAAAAATATGTGTCCCACTCACTTAAGACCTGCTTTGATGAGGTCCCTGCATCACCAAATACTTCCAGACTTTTAATTAGGCCAGATGACACAAAAGTCCAGCAACTAGCCCCTGGGGTTTGTACATAGATTAATTTAAAGCTTACTATTTTTTTAAAATTTTAACCTTTATTTTATTTATTTATATGTGGTGCTGAGGATCAAACCCAGTGCCTCACACATGCCAGGCAAGCACTCTACCACTGAGCCACAACCCCAGCCTCTAAAACTTACTATTAATTATTTCATCAACCCACACATATATTCATATAAACATATTTTTCAATGCTTTAAACTCTTAGCTACATCAAGCCTTTTGGAAAGATCTAACTATGCCTTTGTTACAAGATGATAGCAAAGGCAGGTGATGGAGAGAAATACTCAGAGTAGGAGCCTGGCTAGGGTCATGATGCTCAGGCACTGGCCTGGGAGTGCAGTACTGCCTTAGATCCTGGGCCCAGAGTTTTGAAAGGTTCTACTTTTTGAAGGGCTATCTTTGGTTATGGTCCATCTTCTTGGGAGAAAAGTGCAGGGATCCTTAGGGACAGGTTACTAGATTATGTTCCAGGTACCTGGGAGTCCCTAGACTAAATTCCAGGTCCCTCAAATTCTCCATATATCCCATGCTCCATTCCCACTTCTAGGACTTATTCCCCGATTATGGTGTTGGTGGGTTGTTTGTAGGACTAAAGAAAAGGTTTGTAATGTATAGTTTACATGGTTCAGACATGTACAAACCCAAACTCAGTGTAATATGGAGTGGGGAATGAGGGAAGAGATGCAGGTAACCTTCGTCTCTTTCTAAATGGTTTATAGACTTGGCTCCACCTGGCTAGATCCATGTGTGATTTCCCACCTTGAAAGCAGCCTCCTCTTACTGCCTTAGTATCAAGGCACTGTCAAGATCCTGACCATTCCAGCCAAAATGAATGCCAGTATTTTACTTGGCCAACTGGAAGCCTGGGTTTCACAAGCCAATGATTACAAGAGAAGCCAGCAAGCTAAAGCAAGACTATCTCACTGTGGAATGATCAACTTGACCCAACTTAGATTCAGCATTTGGTTTGGATAAGACTGAATTAAGGATCAAGCTGCTGGAGCTCGGCTCAGAATCTGACTTATTCTAGAATCTGTATTATAAGCCCAAAGCATTAGGGTTGACAAGAATAGTTCCTTACTGATAAGTTAGTAATTTTCAGTGAAGTAAAAGAAGAGGAGGAAAATCTTTTCTGAGGGTGTTTTATTCAACTAGAGCTTTTGAATTAATGGGCTCTTCATCATTTGTCCCTCAATCTTACAAGCCAGAAGCACACCTCCTGGTAAAGAAAGTAGGCCCGTTACCTTGCCACTCTTCCCACCTCCATCATAGTCAGCCAAGGAACAATGGCAAATGCCAAAGACACATGCCACACAGTATGCACAACATAACCCTTTGAAATTCATAGACCTGATCTTAAATCTGGCTCTGCTACTTGCTGTGCAGTTATAGACCTTCCTCAGCAAGTTTCTACACCTGCTGAGCTTTTGTCTGTTCATCTGTCAAGTGGAAAAAATACTGTCCACTCCATGCTGTTTTGGTGCAAGTCCAGTGAGCTATATGTAAAGTGCATAACATAGTGCCTGACATATGATAAACATTTAATAAATGTAGCATTTTTAAAGCACCAAAAAATAACATCGTAAAACTGAAGAAAGAAGAGCATAAACCAATTAAAGAAACATTTTCAAATAAGCCAGAATAAGTGCATCCAAATAATATTTCCTTCTTAGGGTAACCATGGGGACTATGTTAACTTACTCCAAACATTCTGGTATGTTTGGAAACTCTGTCCAGGATCCTGAACATTCTCTAGACCATGGCAGTGGTGACAAATCCTTTGAAGGTGGATTTGATTTCGGCAAATGATCAAATATAATTTAATAGAAAATAAAATGAAAACATGCTCAACATTTTGTTTTAAAAAAACACAAAATATGATTACCAAATACTGAGATTAATCTTTTTCTCTGTAGGTGCCAGGATGTTCTGTCTAAAATGTCAAACTAATCATGTTCCTTTTTTGGTGAAAATCCCTCAATCCTTTGAATAAAGTTCAAATTCCCTCATGTAGCATGAGTGTCCTTTGTGATCTGGGCCATGTCCAGTCTCACGCCTGCCTCTCTCTGCTGTGCCCTTGTCCTAGCTATCCTGGCCTGAACAGCATGCTATTCAGCCCTACTTGCTCCCACGACTTTCCTTCTGCCTGGAGCACTCCTGCTAATCTTTCAAACTGTATAGCTCATTGCTACTTGTCACTCAGCAGTTACCCTCTCTGCAAAGCAGTTATGAAGAATTCTCTGAATTACTTGCCCCTCCTTCATGCTTCCCCTGACATTGTACCTACCTCTTTTCCTGGAACTCAACACATGGTGATCATGCTTTCTCTTGACACTATCTTCTTCTAGACTGAAATTACATAAAGTACCATACCACGTCTTATGAAATTTACATAGTGTCTATCATGTTGTTTTAGTGAGGGTTGAGTTTTTGGCACATAGTCCTAATTCATTCATTATATTATTGATTTCTTAAAAACCTCATGGATCCCATTAAAGTGTCTGAAATATTTAAATGATGGTAGCATTCTTAGAAATGCAAAGAAATCCCCTGTTAACTACTTGCAGAGAAATGCCACTTGTTCATATCCATAAATTCTTTCTGTTGTTGTTATTAAGAAATTACCTAACTGGATTCTCATATAAAATGGTATTGGATAAAGAAAGTAGTAGTAGTATTATAAAATAAATATCTATGAGTATATAAATAAATGGAGATAAATGGAAGAGAGAAACAGTCAGATAGGCAGATAAGACAAATATCCTGTACAGAGATATTCTAAATAATTTGTATATATTCTTCCTCCTCAAGGAACAGAACACAATTCCCTACTCCCTAAGTATAGCTTTGTGCACATAGCAACTTCCTTCCAAAGAGTATGGAATGGAAAACAGGGAAAAGAGTAAATTTATAGTGAGGAAACTTGACAGGCACTCCCTTAGTCAAGGTTAACAACCATGATAAGTCATTTTTATAGTATGTACTCTTGATATGATGTGATGCTAATGGCACTTTATCTCCGTGAACTTCCTCACCAAAACCAACAATAAGAGTCAAACTATGAGAAATCTTCAGACAAAGTCTATTACAGGGACATGCTACAAAGTACCTGACCAGCACTTCTCAATACTGTCATGGTCATCAAAAAAGGAAAGTGTGAAAAACTGTTACAGCCAAGAGGAGACTAAGGACCCATGATGTGTAAATGTAGTAGGGTGTCTTGGATGGGATCCTGGGACAGAAAAAGGATATTAGGTAAAACTAAGGAAATCTGAATAAAGTATGGATTTTAGTTATTTAGTGATATTGGTTCATTAATTAAACTAAATGTACCATACTAATGTAAGATATAAAAAATAGGGTAAACTGCGCATGGGGTATATGGGAACTCTGTACTATCCTCCCATATTTTCTGTAAATCTAAACAGTCTTAAAAATATAGTGTTTTTTAAAAATTATATCTGGCTTAATGTTGATACAGGGTCTTCCACTTCCCACAAAGTAGCTAAATGAAAACTCAGAAAACATTACTAAAACTGATAAACCATAAATAGACAATAAGGAGAATTTTTGCCAATTATAAAACAGATGCAGCTGAATTGAAAAAAACAACTAGTGGCTTAACCATGCCTCACTCCCTGAAATGAAACAGACCCCCTAGCCTGAAAGACACGAAGGTGCTGTTCCTAAAGCAGTCCCAGGAGAGTGCTGTTCCCTTCTTTGCTGTCAGGGTTGCAGCTCAGGGACCAGAAAAATAATCCGTTCACCTTCTGAAGAATGGCAACTGTTTTTGAAGCATTAGCATTCATGTCGGGGAGAAAGTCTTTGTAAATAAAGTACTATATAGTGATGGGAGTGAGGGATGTTAAATGTTATTATTATTATTATTGACATTTTTATGAGTACTGTGCTAAAAATTTACTTGCATTATTTCATTTTATCTTCATAACAATCCCACAGGGTTGGAAAGTAAGAACAATAAAGCTCAGAGAAGTTATGAGATTTGCCCAGAAATGCAGAGGCAGAAAGTAGCAGAGCTAGAGTCAGGGAGGGTTGGGAGGGGAAGTATAAGTATTGGATTAGACTAAGGGGAATGAAGGGAAGGGAGTGGGGATGGGAAGAGGAAAGACAATAGAAAGAATGGGTCATAACTTCCCTATGCTTACATTGGAATACAGGACCACTGTAATGCCACATCATCTTCAACCACAAGAATGGGATCAAAATTGTAATGGGTTGCACCCCATGTATGTATAATATGTCAAAATATACCCTTCTGTCGAGTATATCTAAAAATAACAAATGCAAAAAAAAATCCTAACCATTTGATTTTCAAGTTTGTGCTTTAAGTCACTTCACTGTACTTCATAAAATATCCTAGCAGCAGTGTATGTTCAAGATTGAGGTTCTTATTGTACTTTAATTATGATCTTGTTCTTGATGCACTCAACACTTGCATGTGTCCTGTGGCCAGGTCCTGTGCTGGCCTGAGGACACCACGGTGAGCCAGACGCACAGACACAACCCTGTATATAAGGGGTTTAGAACCCACTGGAACCCAAAAGGAAGAAGAATACACCATGACAGCCCTGCAGAACCACAGTGGGTCTATGGTTTTGTTTACATAGCCAAGGGGTTGCCACAGGACATGAATGGACAGTGAGAGAAACTCAGGACCATCCAAAAGCCTTGCCTGCTGGTAAACTCTGCCTCCTGAAAACTCTAAGAAGATGCACCTCTGATAATTATTTCATGTACAGGCAATTACCTCTCGGAAATCTTCTGCTTAGTGTCTTCATAAGATACAAGAAGGAAAAGCCTCATTGAAACTGGAGCAGAAAATTACACAGTCAAATTGGTTTGGATGGAATTTATAAAACAAACAAAAGAAGGAGGAAATGAAGCTCAGCGGTCACCTTCTGGAGGAAGTTCTTCTGAATGTGATCGCAGTAGCCCTCTGTTTCCAGTCACTCTTTATTAAAACATCCAGCTTCATTTTCTTTATGACACATTATCATGAATTCATTTTGTTAATTTATTTGTTCACTTATCTACCACCTGTCTTCTATTGGAATATGAAGTTCATGAGAATATTTTTTGTTTTTTCTTTGCTGAATCTTTAGCACCTAGAACAGCATCTACCGCAAACTAAGTGAAATAAGGTAGTCACGAAAGGACAAATACTATGTGATTCCACTTATATGAGTTATTTAGAATAGTCGGATTCATAGGCAAAGTGAGATGGTGGTATAGTATTTCCCCAAGGGTGAGGGGGGACAGGGGGATAGTGTTTAATGGGTACAGTCTCAGGTCGGGAGATGAATAAAATCTGGAGATGGATGGTGGTGACAGTCACGCAGCAATGGGAATTTATGTAACGCCAAGGAACTGTACATGTTCAGATGGTTAAAATGGTAAATTTCATGTCGTATTTATTTTATCAAAATTTAAAAACAAATGAAAAAAGGACCCTGACGAAGAGAAATGCCTGGAGGAATAAGCTGACCCCCAGAGAGGGAGGACCAGATGAGTCACTGGAAGCTGGGGACTGAGAGGAGAAAGTAAACTGGCAGGAGAGGCAAATCCTGCTGGTAGCCGCCAGGTTACCTGCTAAGGTTTTGCCTTTCATCCTGCCCTGCCCCTTGCCCAGGAAGCCACCTCGGAATGGGAAGGCAAAGTGTGGAAGTGTAAAGAAGTCCACTGGGACCCTCTTGACGACACGCTTCTAAAGACAGGGAAGAGGAGGAGCTCAAAGGCAATTTAAGACTTGTGTGTCAGAAGCCACGGTACCCAGGAAAACATTTATCCAGGAGTGGTGAGGACAGATTCAGTAAAGAAGGCTTAAAGGAAGAGATGAGAGACAGAATAAAATGGTATTCTGTTGGTGTCCTATGAATCCAGCTCACAGGACAAAATCTCTCCTTGGAGATTAGGAAATTCCTCCTGGGAGAATCATCTGTCTTCCCTTACCTTCAGAAAGTAGGTTAGTTCCTTAATCCTCATCTAAGGAAATACACCATGGGACATGGTGTCCAGGAAGAGGTCCTCACTGCCAACCCCTGCTTCCCCCATAAAAGCAGCTCTATACTTATGGCCTGTTAGAGGGGAAGAGAACAGAGGTGATGCTATGCCAGTCTGTGGCCAGGAAGATTACCACTAAAAATAGCTGCCAGCTCCTCCATCTTTGCCTAAGTTTTTCCATTTCAGAATGTTGTTGTGATAGACCAAAATGACTGTGGCAGCATGCGTTCATTTATTTAATACACTTTTACCAACAATCAATTATACAAAAGACACTGAGTGGAATAAAACTAAGACATGATCACATAATTCAGGGAACATATGTTCTAGCCGAGGAAAACACACAGACTCAAAATACAAGGATTGGAAGGTTTATAGTGAAGAATACATTGAAATAAAGCTTTGAATGATAGAATACTTTTGAGTGCAGGAGGCATAAATATAATAGAGAAAAACAAAAGTGGAAAGGATATTAAAGATCAGATGGCAGAGAAGCAGGTGGCTGATTTGTAGACTATGAAGAATTAGAGTTTGTAAGAAGCATAGAATTCTCTGAGAAGAGCAATGAGAGCCAAGGGCAGGAAAGTAGTTTGGTACGAGATTTCCAAGGGCCCCAAAGGCCAGGACGTTGTACTTTGATAGGTGATGGGGGAGTAATTTAAGATCTATGAGTGGGTGAGCGATGCAATCTAAAATCTGTTCTGGGAAGAACAAGTAGAAGGCTGTTGCAATTGTCCAGTCAAGAGGTAATGAAGCCCTTAAGTAGGATGGTTGCTCTAGCAATTGGAAAGGAGGAAATAGATGGGAGAGGCTTTGGGGAGGTAGAATAAATGGAACTTGGCTTCTGATTGCATATACCTTTTTCTCACCCTCTGTTTGACCCTCATTTCTTCTCTCTTCTGATCATAAAGCTGTATGAGTGTCCCTTAACACACAGACTTATATTTACTGGAAAGTTTCTCATCAGTATTAGGTAAGGCTTCATTTGCAATAACTGTGAAAGACACCCCAAAGTACAATCTGTGATGCTCAGAGTGAGGAAGTAATATCCTACATCTACATTCATATTGTATTCTCTCTGTATTCTGACTTTTAGGTAAAATTTCCCCCTTTCTTCTTCGGATCTTACTTTTAATATGTGAACAGATACTAAAATACAGCTCTTCTGAAGCTCTAGGCTACACATGAAGCACGGAAATCAAGATCATAAAATTAAAGTTAGGAAAAATTATAGGAAATTTTTCTCTTTGTTCCATTATTCAGCTTTAAGAGCTGAGAAAGAAAAATATACATATTGTTAAAGCTAACTTAATAATAAAATTAGGGAGATTGAGGCAGAAGTATCACAAGTTTGAGGTTGGTCTGGGCAACTTAGTGAAATCCTGTCCCAAATAATTTGTTTTTTAAAGGGGCTGGGATAGAACTCGGTGGTAGAGTGCTGGCCTAGCATGAACAAGGCCCTGGGTTCAATCCCCTGTACAAGAATAACAACAACAATGACGACAAAAAAAAAAAAAAAAAGGAAAAAATAGATTATGAGAAATTAAGAAAAAGTCACCAAAATAATTGAGTTGATAATTTGATTGTCAAACAAAATCTAGATAATGTATTAGTCACTCAACAGCCAGAAAATAAAAAAGAAATTTGTATATTTGTATTTCTATGTTTCACCACTTGTGAGTTATGGCTAAAATGAACTGAAGTTGCCAGTATGTGGCAAAAGGGAAGAGACTTCCTAGCATGGCAAGTCTTTCTTAGAAAGGTACAAAGGAAATTTTGTATTTCCATGCCCGGGAGTTTTCTGCAGAAACATGCAAAGACAGGTGACAGACGAAAGGCATGCACTGAAGATGCATGCCCTTGGAATGCTGCTGGGGTGAGTAATGGTGGAACCAACAGCCTCTGCCAAAGAACAGGGAAGTCTGTCTTCAGCTTAGTCTTCAAAAACAGGCAACAAGTTATAGTCTCTAGTAAGTATAGTCTTACAGTGCATCTTGGGCTGAGCAATCAGAACTCAATGAAGATTAAGGGCAGCAAGTGCACACATTAGTAAAAACTAACTTTTACAAAGTACAACTCTCTCTACATATTGATGGGATTGGTTCCAGGACACCCTCCCTCATACCAACATCAGCAAATACTCAAGACCCACACATAAAATGACTTAGGACTTGCATATAATCTACACTCCATCTAAATCATCTCTAGATTATTTATAATACCTAATACTTAATGTAGATGGTATGTGAATAACTGTTATACTGTTTTGGTTATAGGAGAATAACATATTTAGTACGGACACAATTTGTTTCTGAATATTTTCCATTTGTAGTTGAATATGCAGATGTAGAATCCAAAGACTCCCTATGTACTTCTCCTGCATTATTTATTTAAATGTTGGAATGCCCTTCTTGTGCCCATTTAACATAAGAAATACCTGAGAGTGAGCACTTACTAGCTTGCCCAAGATCAATAGCTTCTGAATCAGGATTTAATCCAAACTAGACAGATCAGACTAATGCTAAAATCAACACTTTAAATCTTCAACCTACACAGCTTTTTGCTTGGATAAGCGTCAATAGACTCCTATCAGAGATATCGATGCAAAGCAAGACCTAGATTAAAAGTGTCTTTAAAATGATAAAGTTCTGGGTTTTTTTCCCAAATCAATGAAACAAAGTAACATGAAAGAAATATACTTTAATATATATGAATTTGTTAATTTAGTAGGGCATTTCGAATCAATAGGGAAAGCAGTCAGTACCAAATAAATGCATGGAAATCAGTGGCTATTTGGGAAAAAAATAAAATTGAAGACAAGTATTTTGTTAAAAACAAACAAACAAACAAACATACTTCCAGGGAGCCCTGAGTGTTTCAGAGATTGTACTCAATCCCACTTGTGGGGTTAGTCTTCACAGGAAATTTATCTGGAGAATATTTACTTTCAGAGGATGCAACATTTTTTATCAAAAATGCCTTGGGGAAAGGATGTTTAAAAGAAGCAAACAGTGTTGTGTTGCCTCTCCAGAGTCTCCTGAACACTCAGAAAGGCACTGCTGTGCCCTCCAAGCCAGCAATGCACACGCTCCCTTTCTGGGGGGAAAGGCTTCTAGGACTGGAATTGTCCCTGGGGCCCACGAGATGGATTATTTCCCTCCACTTTATTGCTTACTGAAAAACAAGAGAATGTAAAAATATTTGGGGAATGGGAGAACTACATTTAAATATTGCTTTTCTTGGGACAGGATCAAGCAGGATAAAGACTAAAAAAAAATTGTAAAAATGAGACAAACAAGAAGATGAACCTGGCCCTACTGGGTGGGAATCTTCCCTTAGGTGCAGTAGAAAAGGAAAAAGGGCTAGCCCAGGTCCTTGAAGAGAAGGGATGGGGAGATCATAAGGACCGCATTGTATTGTGTTCTGTCTCTCCTGGTTTACTTTCTTTCTCTTGGATTTGTTATTGTTTTGTTTTGTTTTTGATATTTGGCTCATTTGTATTCTTATAAAGTAGCTCATATCCTTTATTGGGCTAGATTGTTTATATATAAATATAAATACATACTTTAAATAAAAATATTTGCAAAAATATTATATTTATTTATATTTAGTAGCTCTAACAAGTCATTTTCTCTCTCTCTCTCTTTTTTTTTTTCATAAAGACCCGAGGATAAGAAATCCTTCCAGATACCCTTGCATATGGATTCCTAGGCCAGGGAGAGAGTGGATGTCACCTGAACTCTCGAGTTAAAAATTTGATTTCCAGTGGGCTGAGGGTTGCTCAAGGATGGGAGGGAGAAAACCAAGATGGCAGCACAAATCTGACTGGGCATCTACTCCCGACACTGGCATAAAATAAAGCCTACAGAACATATAAGTCAATGTTATGGTTTGGATATGAGGTGTCCCCCAAAAGCTCACATGTGATTCAATGCAAGAAGGTTCAAAGGAGAAATGATTGGGTTGTGAAAGTCTTAATCCAATCAGTGAATTAATCCCCTGATAGGGATTAAATGAGTGGTAACTGAAGTAGTAGGGTGTGGCTGGAGGAGGTGGGAGTTGGGGGAGTGGCTTTGGGGTATATATTTGTATCTGGTAGGTGGAGACCTCTCTCTCTCTGCTTTCTGATCATCATGTGAGTCAATTCCCTTTGCCACACTCTTCCTCCATGATGTCAGACTCACCTGGAGCCCCTGGGGAATGGAGCTGTATATGGACTGAGACCTCTGAAACCATGAGCCCATAAATAAACTTTTCCTCCTCTAAAATTGTGCTGGTCAGGTCTTTTAGTTGCAGCAGCAAAATAGCTGACTAAAACAGTCAACATATGTAAGTCAACTTCTTGAAAGGATGAGATTAAAAGGCTCAGTCGAAAGGCTCAGTTGATCCAGAAATTTGTCAGTGTCAGTAATCATTTTTATGTCTATGAAAAGAAGGTGTCTGAGTTATACACACAGAAGGGTGTTTACTAGGAACCCAACTAAGCACTTCATGAGACTGTGGCTTAGGATGGTGGATACATTTGCAGTTTCTAGGTACCTATGAGGTACTAGGTACTCCCTGAGGACAGAGAGAAGTTGGAAGTGACACCACTGAGAGTAGAATTTTTCAGTGAATCTTTCATCTGGGGCTAGGTGGTCATTCATGCTTCAACAGTTATTCTAGTCCCTTCCCAATGGGAAGGAGATAAACTAAGAGGTTAAGTGAGGAGTGAGATTATGGGGATACAAGAGTTGTTCTCTGTGTGTGCTCATGAAGCTATCACACAATGAAGTAGGTTTTAGTCAGGACTAGTGTATGAAATGGCCTGATTCCATATTCTTTTCATAGAATGTTCTTATAGTGGCATGAAATAAGAAATAATTTGTGAGGCAGAATTTGATGACAGTGAAGGAGGCATGACTCAAAATTTGCTATTCAAAATTTCTGTCCTTTTCTCTTTTTCCCAACCCATGGTGATTTTTCAGTAATAAATATACTATTACAATTAAAAATATGCCTATTATTGTTACTATAATTTTACTGACTGCTCATGAAAATTTCTGCATTCATCATCTAATTCTCACAACTGAGCAAGATGACAGAGTCACAATTTGAAAACAGTTGTATACACAGATCTTAATATTCGACTAGCAATTCTTATCTGTGGGTTGCATGTTTACGGTTTGCTCATTTATTAATTCATCACATACTACTTTTAGTCCTTACTGTAAACATGTTATATACAAACAGAACAGGGCTATCTCAGGAGAACAGAAACAACAAAAATATTCCTTACATCACATTTCCCTTCAGCCTTCTTTCCTTCCCTTCCTTCAGTCAGAAATTACTCAATAAATCCCTCCTCTGTGCTAAGCACCCTGCTTTGCACTGCAAATAAAAGCACAAAGAACAAAAACTCCACCTCCAGAATTCACAGTCTGGCCAGAAGAAGAAAAGTATATAGGTAGATTAGATAACTGTAATTTTATGTCTTTTAAATTTCAAACCAGAGTCCTGCAGGTACCATCAATTTGTCTACTTACACTTGCTCAGTGTTCTCTTTCTACCAAAATCTGTCTTGGAACACAGAATATTTTGAAGATTTCATATCATACGGTTCAATGTGCTGTTATCTTGGCAATGACATTTTATCTGCCCTACTAGTATTTCATAGATATAAACAAAATCTTCAGTACTATCTACAGAGCAGATGCTGAAAAAAATAGATCTTGAATCAAACAGGCACCTGATACTCATGGGAGATGAGAACTGTTTTTTGTTCTTTCAGTATTGGGAAATGAACCCTATGGTGCTCTACCACTGAGCTACCTTCTCAGTCCTTTTTATTTTTTTTATTTTGAGACAGGGGTCTTGCTAAGTTTCTGAAGCTGACTTTAAACTTGCAATGCTCCTGCCTCAGCCTCCCAAGTTGCTAGGATTATATATATGCCACTGTGCATGGCAAGAACTGCTCTTTTAGCACTTAGGGTCTGAAAGGACATACAGTGTTGGTATAGGGGACATGTC
This sequence comes from Sciurus vulgaris, assembly GCF_902686455.1. Lineage (NCBI taxonomy): Eukaryota > Metazoa > Chordata > Mammalia > Rodentia > Sciuridae > Sciurus > Sciurus vulgaris. The sequence goes on from NC_136463.1 coordinate 131,260,495, forward strand.
GATATTCTCAGTGAGATGTGTATGTGCTTGGGGAGAAGGAGTAGTGGGAAAATGACAGGATCAGCTTCTCCCATCTGGGCCATACATCTTCAGAGTGAGGTTTTCTCCTTTGATGAGAAGAGCTATGGACTTTCAGAATACCAATACATATTCAAGTATAAATTCATAATACATAATCCTAACAAATTATGTTTGGATTATTACATACAATCTGTATCTGACCATAGGACATGTATGCATGGGCTTCAAAGAATCTATGAACTCCTCAGAATTATATATAATATTGTGTACATATGTGCATCCTCTAGAGAGGGTCTCTAGCTTCCATCAAATTTGAACACATGACCCTAAAGTTATTAAGATTCCATGAATAGATAATTTAAAATGAATAAAGTAAGTCCCATAACAAGAATAATTTTCCTTCATAAAATTAGAGTGTTTCAGCAGATGATTTTGATATAAATATTGTACTTACATCAAGAGCCACAGACTGCTTGGCCCAGGACTTCTTCACTTGATCATACATAATGGTGTTATTGATGCCAAGGCCACAAAAGATAACAAAAGCCTAGGAAAGGGAAAGTCTGGTAATTAAAATTATAATAACTCTTTGGTAAAATCTAATATGAAAGCAGGTGCTCATCAGGGATGAGTTTGAATATATACCTTTATTGTACACAGAGGTGGGCCTTGGGGAAATATGCAGATTAAAATTCTTAATTACCATTGTCATGTAAGATTTTATAGTTCACATTGCACATGAGAAAAAAATGAATTTTGCCTGGTGCAGTGGTGCATGCCTGTAATACCAGAGACTTGGGAGGCTGAAGCAGGAGAGTCACAAGTTTAAGTTCAGTGTGTCAACTTAGCAATTTAGCAAGACCCCGTCTCAAAATAAAAAGGGCTGGGGAGGTTGCTCAATGGTAGAGCATCCCTGAGTTCAATATTCAGTACAGAAAAATAAAATAAAATTTAATATTATGAAGAAATTACTTCAAAGTTTTTTTGTGTGTCCATCTGTACACCTTTAAAATTTTTTTTTATCTTAATAAATTTTTTATAGACTGCATTTTGATTCATTGTACACAAATGGGGTACACCATTTCATTTCTATGGTTGTACATGATGTAGATTCATACCATTCGTGTAATCATACATGTACATAGGGTAATAATGTCTGTCTCATTCCACCATTTTTCATACCTCCCTCCTTCTCATTTCGTTCTACAGAGTTTTAAAAACATCCAGTGTGTTTAATGTGTTTTTGTTGTTGTAGTTGTGGTTGTGGCCATTGTTTTTGGTTCTGGGGACAGACTTCAGGGCCTCACATGTACTAGATAAGTGCTCTACGACTGAGCTATATCCCTAATACCATTTAAATTTTATAAATTTTGAGACAGGGTCTTGCTAAATTGCTCTAGCTGGCCTGGAATTTGTAATTCTCCTGCTGGAGTAGCTGGGATTACAGGTATGCACCACCATACCTTGCTAAATGTGTTCTTAATTTATTTAAGTTGTGAATTGATTTTAGTAATTACATTCTATTTAGCCCAAAGCAACCTCTTTTTTTTTTTTACTTTACTTTTTAAAATTATTTTTATTTTTACAAACTGCATTTTGGTTCATTGTACACAAATGGGGTATAACTTTTCATTTCTATGATAGTACACAATGTAGATTCACACCATTAATGTCATCATACATGAAATAGGGAAATACTGCCTGCCTCAGTCCACTCTTTTCTTCCCCAACCCTCCCACCCCATTTCCCTCTACACAATCCAAAGTTCCTCCATTCTTCTCTTGCTCCTCCCCACCACCTCCCTTCATTTTGTATCATTATCAACTTAACACAGAAAACTTTTGGCCTTTGGTTTTTTGGGCTTGGTTTATTTTACTTAGCATGATATTCTCCAACTCCATCCATTTACCAGCAAATGCCATAATTTTATTCCTTATGGCCGAGCAAAATTCCATTGTGTATATATACCACAGTTTCTGTGTCTATTCCTCAATAGAAGGGCATCTTGGTTGGTTCCATAATCTAGCTATTGTAAATTGAATGGCTATGAACATTAATGTGGCTGTGTCACTGTATTATGCTGATTTTTAGTCCTCTGGGTATAAACTGAGGAGTGGGATATAAGTCCTGGGTCAAATGGTGGGTCCATTCCAAGTTTTCTGAGGAATCTCCATACTGCCAAAGCAACCTCTTTTTATAGCTAGGGCATAAAACATTTTGGTAAAGAAACTAAGTGACCATAAGGTAAATGTTAGGGAGAGGGAGGATTGATTTGGAACCAGTTAATAAAGAAGCTGGGAGGTGCATTTGACTAGAGAGAAGTAACGATGGGGTTTTCATGGTAGCTATTGGAACAGGCTACAAGGAAGCCCATTTGAGGACATCCTCTCCAGTTGGAGAGTTGGAGTAAATGGAAACTTGTAAACAAAAGGAAAGTGAGGACAATGCACCTGGAGGAATGGTCGGGGACTCTGAAAACATGGGAACAAGACAAGGTTAAGAAAACAGCACTTTGGAGCAAAGAGGAGAGAATTTGGGCTGGGGTTGTGGCTCAGTGGTAGAGCACTTGCCTAGCATGCATGAGGCACTGGGTTTGATTCTCAGAGCCACATCAATCAATCAATAAGTCAATCAAGGAATCAATCAATTAATTAATCAATAAAATAAAGGTCCATTAACTACTAAAAAATATTTTAATAAAGAGGAGATTTGATTTTGTAATGAAATTAAAATAAAAATAAAGGTTCAAAATAACCTAAGGGAAAAATAATATCAAATCTTACCTATACCTCTATTTTTAACTCTTCCTTTAAATTTTGGTGCAGAGTTCAAATACAATAATGACTAATAATTATTCATCCTTACAAACATCAGTAAGCTGTAACCAGGAAACTATCTGTGACTCTGCAATGACCTTGGCTTATACATTTATTTTCTTACCTCAAAAAGTCGTTGATCTGCATCATCAAAAGGTTTCCCATCAAGTCTATTCAACACTTGAGCCACCCCTGTGGGAAAAGTTTGGAATATGCAGTAGTCATTTTCAGTACGGAATGCTGTGTCACTATAATAGAGTAGGCCACAGCTGACTCTGCAGACACTCAGTTTAAATTCCTGTGCAACCTGATATAGCCAGTGTATATCCATGTATCTTCATATTCACAAATACATACACAGTTACATATCTATAACTGAGTGTATGTGTGTGTGTATATATACACACACATACATTCCTACATATTTATATATATATATATATTCCTACATATATATATATATACACACACACATGCATTCCTACATATTTTCAATTACCTCAGTTTTTGAGAGAGGCAGTATGACAGGGTGATTAAGAATGTAAGTTCTGGATTTAGATGGTCTCAATTCAAATTTTAACTCCACTAATAGCTGTGTGACCCTGATTAAGTTACTTAACATTTTTAGCACTGAAATTCCTCATGCACAAAATGGGAATTAAAAAGTTAACTGTCTTAGAGGGTTATGAAGATTAAAGGGGATAATTTTTTAAAATTTATTATATATGTTAAGGAATATAACATGATGATATGAGATATATGTAGATAGTAAAAAGGTTACTATAGCAAAATAAATACATCCATCAACCCACGCAGACACCCATTTTGGTTTTGGTTTTTGCGGCAAAAGCAGCTAAAATCTATTCATTTACTATGGATCCCGAATACAGTACAATTTCATTATCCATAGCCCTCATGCTGTGCATTCAATCTCTGCACTTTTTTATCCTACATGTCTGCTGCCTTCTGTCCTTGGACCCACATCTCCCATCCTCCCCTCCCTTTACCACTGGTAGTCACTGTATTATTCTCTAGATAGGATAAAGTTCAAATGCTTGTAAAGCACTTAGCATACTGCTCCATATAGAGTAGACATTCAGGAAATGATAGGTATTATTACAAGCAGTGGAAATTAATATGATACAGTTAACCTTCACAACAAAACTTGTTTTGCTGCCTGCTACCAATGGTTCACATGGTGCTAACAAACTTAATTTAGGAGTGCTTCCTGCTTCCAAAGTTCACTTTTAGACATTTCAGGGTATGACTTTCAAAGCACAACAGTATAACCAGCAGAATTCAACAATCTTGAAAAACACTAGCCTGAGTCCCCATTTAGTACAAACAAAAAAATAGCTGTAATAGTGCAGTGCGCATGTGTCTTTTTTTCCCAGTGCTGGAGATTGAACCCAAGACCTCAAGAGCACTAGGTAAGCACTCTACCATTGAGTTACATCCCCGGCCCTTCTTATTTTATCAAGACTGTCTCGATAAGTGGTCCAGGCTGGCATTGAATTTGGGGTGCTCCTGCCTCAGCCTCCAGAGTAGCTGGGATTACAGGTGTGCACTGCTTCACCCAGCAACATGCTTGTAGTTTTGAAAACAACTAATTTCCCACCAGGGAGATAATCTCTCATATGCTAGAAAACATATATAATGAAACACAAAATTTTTAGTATGTAACAGACAAACTACAGTCCTAATTTTGAAATAATAACAGATACTGTTAGAATCGAAATGTAGGACTACATGTGAGACTACCATCAAATCAATAGATAACACATAGTGTTTCTTATGGATTTTTCCTTCTCTTTACATAAATATATTTAACTCTATACATGAGGCAATTTAATTCCCCTTTTATTAGGGACTCAGATTCTCATATTCTAAAATATTCTTTATGTTCAATAATGTACCAGTATTTCAGTGAAAGTTAAACAATCTGATATAAAAAAAACTTTCAAAATTCAGGTCCCAACAACACCCACAGAATACTAAATCCTTTGTTACATAGAGTTTAACAGGCAATCTTAGGGAGAAGGAGAGAGAGGCAAAGAGATACAATAAGTACCAAATACACTGTTTACCTTATGTCTCTTAGGAGGAAAAAAAAAAATCACATTTTCATTGTGTTTGAATAATTTTAACAAATAGCTCCATCCTTCATGACTTTAACTATGAACTCTTCTTACCTGGGATTCTACATTAAGTTTGATATTCTCCAGAATGAAATTTTAAGGGCATAGAAATGATCAGAGAGGGTAAAAAAATTGGAAGTGACTTTTGCTCACAATTTCCTTATTTTAGGGTACTGTGTGACCTATTTCAGAATCATCCAGGCAGTAAGACGCATGTTCAGTTATGTCTGATATCCTTATGTTCTCTTCCTTTGCATTCAGTATGTGTGAAAGCACAGATATAAATGTGAAGAAACAGTGGGATAGTTTATACTAGGAGTTAGAAGGCCTGAATTTTCATCCTGATCCTGCTACCAACTAACTTAGTGACCTGGTTCAATTCCTTGTGTTTCTCTCTCTCTCTCTCTCTCTCTCTCTCTCTCTCTCTGGGCTTTAATGTCTGCAAGGTAAGATAAAAGGGTTCCATTAGTTGGCTTCTGAGATACCGTTCTACTTCAAAATTTATTTGATTAATATTTTAGCTTAATAAACATCTATTCATTAGGAGTCTGTGCTTATGAGATTGTACAAGAGCATGAGACATAGCTTGATAAGTCCTGGACATAAAAAGGGGGAACATGTAAAAAGACATGGGTGTATTTTAAAGAAAATTTCTGTTTTTTTTATAAATATAAAAGAAATTAGAACTATTTAGATAATATCTTACCAATTATTTGGTGGTTGCTATTCCAAATAGGGACGCAGAGAACTGATCTTATGTGAAAACCAGATATCTGGTCAGCCTAGGATATTAAAAAAAGCACTTTATTAAAATTAAATATTAACCATAGATTAAAAAGTTTTACTTTTAATTTTAAGTTTAAACCATATGTATATATGTGTGTGTATATATGTGTGTGTATATATATGTATGTACATATATGTATATATACACACACACATATATATTCCCCAAGGCTGATCCCAAACTGACAATCCTCCTGCCTCAGTCTCCCAAGTTGCAGGGATTACAGGCATGTGCAACAACTTCTGGCTCCCTTATCATCTGTTTTTTAAATGTGTACACTCACTCACTTGTTCTTTTTATTTAACATGGCATAATGAACATCCCAAGGGAATTAAATCCAAATCAAATACCAGTCAACAAAAACACTCCACCAACATTACCTCCCCCAATCCCTGTAGCCACAGAGAGCTGGAATAAAACCATCATGGTCATTATCACACCACCAGGCAAGAATCCTGGCAACTGATTCTGCTCTGAGTATTAAAAGCATTTTAATTAAACCAGCAGTCACTGTTCATCTGGGATTGGACACACCTGTTGAAAAGAATGTTTGAGCCTAAAGTACCTTTAACAGTATGTTTGTACTGTTACCAAATTATTATGAATGTTGTAAAATTATAAGAAAGTAAGAAGGAAGGAAGGAAGGAAGGAAGGAAGGAAGGAAGGAAGGAAGGAAGGAAGGAAGGGGAAAGAGACAATAAATATCGTACAGAGCTCTTTCTGTCAGAAGGTCAGGAGATGATGGATTGGAATTAGGTATCATAATCAGCATCAAACATCAATCAGAACTAGTTCCATTTACATTTAAAACAATGTTCCATATTTGAATGGTTGGGGAATAGCTGCAAAGACTGAAAGGATCTTGGTGAGTTGATGTGACCTTTGCTTCCAGTGGGAAAGGTCAACCTGTCATCCTGTTAGTATAGAAGAAAAAAGATGCCAAGGTTTTGGTTCACAGTTATTGAGATTAAAAAGATATTTTTAAGCATTCGTGGTAATTAATTACGTATATTTTAAAATATTTAACAAATTTGAAATTGGAAGTTAATTTACTCACCTAAATTCTATATTTGATACTTTTCTTTCTTTAATAAATTAATGTTCTGCATGTCCCCTATTGTCTTTACCAATGTGTTAGTTTCTCTTCTTCAAATTTTTTTTTTAGATTAATGTGCATGTAGAAAGGTGCAAAACTCTTAAGTATACAGCTTGATAGATTTTCAAAAAAAGAATGTACCTCTGTGACCATTACTGGGATCAAAAAATAGAATATTACTACCACCCCCTATTCCACCTCCATGTCCCTTTCCTCCTCCCACGAGACAGCCAGTATACTTACTACTGACACCATAAATTAGGTATTTGCTTCAAACTTAGTAGAAAAGCAATCAACGAATGTGTATTCTTCTGTGTCTAGATTCTTTTATATAACCTTTTTTTGAGATTTATTCATTTTGGTTATTTACATAATAAATCATATTCTATTGTATGACTAAAATGTAGCTAACTCATTCTATTCTTAAGGAACATTGAGTTGTTCTCTGTTTAATCACAAATAGTGTAATTATGAATATTCTTGTACCTACTTGTTGCACATTTACATGAATTTATGTTGGATATATATATTTATAATAGAAATTATCAGGTTAAACACATACTCGCCTTCATAGATACATCAAAGTTTTCCTAAGTACCTGTACCAATATACTCTCCAATCAGAAGTGTACAGGAGTTCCAGCTGACTTGTGTCATGAGCATTTGATAGTGCCAGTGGGTTTTTGTTTCATTTAGTTTTGTTAATTTTAACAATTCTGGGAGATATGCAGTAGTGTTTGATAGTGGAAGTACTACAAATAATCTCTGATGATGGGGGTAAACTTGTGTCTGTTTTCCTCAAGTTATTATTAATAAAATGACTTTACACTCTTGAAAGTATCACAATTAAGACAACAGCTTATGTAGTTTCCCTATTGATAAATAATCACATTGAACAACTTTATTTATTATTTACTTCAATATCCTCTTTTCTGAAGTACCTTTTTGAAATTTTAGTCCTTTTTCCTATTGGGTAATCTGACTTTTAAAAACTGATTTGTAAAGTTTTTTTTTTAATAGATGCCAGATAGGAACCCCTTTGCCAGATGTAGAAATATATACAATATATAAATATAAATATAATATCTTTCCCATGCTGCAGCTTGCTTTTTCACTCTCTCACCCTTGATTCAAAGGTTCTTAATATAATATAACCTAAAATTTCAGTCTTTTAATTTATGGTTAGTGTTTTTGTTTTGTTTTGTTTTTTTGGTCTTGTTCAAGAAATGTTTCCTCATTCCTACCTCATGGAGGTATCCCCCTATTCTCTTCCTAGAATCCTTGTTTTAGCTTTCATATAATAAATTTACAATCCAATTAAAATTATTTTCATGTACAATGTGAGCTAAGAATCATATTCCTTAAAAAAAAAGTCACCATTTTGAGGGAAAAAATAATATCTCCCCACCACTCTGCAATACCACCTTTTTCATTAACTGAGTGTCCATGTGTGCTTAGATCTGTTTCTGGACTCTATTCTACTCCATTGATCTAGGCGTCTACTCTTTTGCCAATATCATGCTTCCTTAAATAACAAAGTCTTACGATGACTCTTGGTATCTGTTAGTGTAAACCCTCAACTTTATCCTTCTTCTTCAAGATTTGGCATTTCCATACAAATTTTAGAATCAACTTTCCATTTATACATATATACATTCAGTGCTAGGATTTTTTTTTTGTAGGGGGAGTATTGTATTGAAATTGTTAATTAATTTGGGGGCAAACATATCTTTTCAAAGTTGAATCTTTCAATCCATAAGCATCCTTCAATATTTAGTGCTTTTCAAATTTTTCAGCAATTTTTTGTGAAGGGGTGTACGTTATTTGTTTAATTCATGCCTTAATATTTTAAAATTTCATGTTATTATTTTAAATGGCATCATTATTTAATTTTCTAATCCTTGTACAGTCTTTACTTGAGATTTAGTTCTAGGGCCCTCATGAATATCAAAATCAGCAGGTGCTAAAGTCCCTTACTTGAAATGGCATCATATTCTCATAGAACCTATGCATATCCTCTACATTGTACTATATCCTCTTTAGATTGTTTATAACACCTAATACAATGTAAATTCTATATGAATAGTTGTTACACTGTATAATAGGAAAAAAGTCTGTATATGTTCAGTATAGATGAAATTTTTTAAAATTTTTCATCCATGGTTGGTTGAATCCATACATACTGAACCTACAGATACAGAGTGTCAATTCTATACAATTGGTATGTAGAAATAGAATTGGTTTTTATATTGAACTTGTATCCATCAATATTTCTATATTGAATTATTAATTTTAATATATTATATGTACAGTGTTTTGGATATCCTAGCCACATCCTTACACCATCTTACTTTTCAATTCTTATGCCCTTCATCCTGTGATTTTAGATGATGTGGTTTTTCTTTGTTAGTTTAATAAATTACATAGATTGATTTTTGAGAATTCCAGGTGCAAAACAAAATGAAACCAAAACCAAAAATGTGGGCATAAATCATTGAGCTAGTGTACTCTTCCAATAGTTGTTTATTAACATCTCCTACGTGCATTGTTGGATGTTGGAGATATAAAGATGAATCAAACAGTCATTACCCTTGAGGAGCTCACAGTCTAATAAAGATAGAAATAAATAAAAATAAGTGTTCAAGCAGACAATGGTCAAACCACTATAAAAAAGCTAACAAATGACTCTTTTTCAAGAAATCAGAAATAGTTTAGACTCTGCAATGGGTCTTCATAAGATGATGATAATGAGCTAGCATTTATTGCATGTTCACTGTGTCAGGCATTCTGTTCAGCATTTTCATATACATTATTCTATACATTTTTTAAAAACAGCTCTATGAGGTAGATTCTCTTATCATTCTCCCTTATCAGAGATTAACTTAGACAGATTAACTGCCTTGAATGGGAGAGACTGGTTCAAAGGAGGCCAGACAAGAACAAACACATCCATCAAAGTTATCTTCCTAAAGAACAGAGTGGCTTTCTTCTCCTCCTTAAGGATAAAATCTGAATTAAGGTCGTGTCAGTACCATGAAGAGATGGAAGCTGTTTTAGGGAGGCTTTAGAGGTAGAAGCTTGGGTGAGCCATTGCAGTGCTGAAAAGCTGGGCCTGTCCTGTTTTGCTGAGGGAGGGTCACTCACTATTGTACAGCAATGGTGTCTGAGCCAGCACTGAGTAATAGGCACTGCTGTCTCTGCCACCTCTGGGACAACCCTTTCTAACCTCAACTACAGATTTGAGGGGGCTGAGGGAAGAGGTCACAATGGGCATGAAGAAAGAGAACACTGAGTGAGGAAGAGAGCTCCAGAGCCCAGAGATGAGAAAAACAAAACTTAGGCTGCCAGTGAAAGCAGAGAGTTTTGTTCGCCCAACATTTTCGAAGTATCATAGCTCCCTCAAAGATCTTTTCATTCTGGGGTTTTTGAGCTCTCCAGTTCCTAGGGAGGATAACATGAAGGGGTCTGATTTGAGTAAGAATGGTAGAGTTCCCTGAGGTGGGGTACACAGAAAATTTGAGGGAAACAATAGCGAGTTCAAGTTGACACACTTCACAATTGAGATGGCCATGGAGAGAAAGAGGAGACTTGCGTGGGTAAAACTGCCATGGAAGTTAGTGTCCCACAAAAAGACAAGTATTGATCCTTGGAAGACACACTCTTTAGGGCTGAAAGAAGCGATGTCAGTGACAGGGATGGGAAAGAATTCCAAAGCTCATGATCTCCACTCTGAGGCTTTACTGAACCTCTGATACATGAAAAGATTCCTACAGCCTGTCTGGAATTTAATTTATTGGTGTATATCTAGAGCATAAAAATAAGAAGCATAAATGTCTTTTGACGTATTAATTTCATGTGTAGGAATTGATCCTATGATAATTATCAAAGCTATGCACTGAAAACTTACATATAAAATTGTGAGTGATAGCATTACTTATAGTGATTTATAAGAAATAACCTGAGTATTCAATGAAGACTTTGTTAAGTAAATCATAGCAAATCCATATAAGGGAATAAACATTATGCATCTAATTAAAATCACGCTATAGGAGAATATTTACTGACAGGAAAAATATTTAATATATTGAGTGATAACAGTGTGGGTTCATATGGTCAAATAAACATATATCATATACCTTGAAAAACACTGGAAGGATTATAACAGTTCCCTTTGAATTGCTTGCCTATGGGAATTTTTAAATTATTATTTCTAATTTTAGGTAATTAACATAAATTACTTGTACACAAGGAAAAAAGTTATTTTCGAAATGGATCTAAGTGAGAACATCAGTGTCAAATGCTGTGGAGGGGTCAAATAGCAGAAGGTCTGAAAACAAGTTATGAATTTAGCAACACAAGAATATAATTGCAGAGATGGTTAAGAGAAGAAGGGATGGGAGGACTAAAAGTTTAGTCATGGAGCAGAGGAAGGTCACACTGAGAAAGCAGAGCTGCATCAATCCAGGGCTAATCTTTCATCTGCTAAGCAGAGGAGGAGATGTGAGGCAATGACATCAGGGGTCTCTTTAGTGACTGAGGGAAGGAGGAAAGGCTGGTTTAAGTTGGCTAAGAGAATAGGGAAGTGGGGTGGTGATGATCGACATGGTTGATAAGCCAAACAACATCAAAGAGTAGAACAGGGGAGAAGATAGTGTAATGAGGATTCCCAATTTAAGGTCATTAAGAAAATTATCTAATTGCCTATTTGAAGCAAATGGTTATTGTTTCTGGAAAGTTGCACTAATAATTCAGATTAGTTGATGTGATTACATGACATGGTAAGGCCTGGGAACCCATTTCATTCTCTACAAGGGTAGAAGGAGGAGAAGGAAAATGAAGCTCATTATAGAAACACAGACCTTTAAAGAATTAACTCTGAACTGAGAGAAAGAAGAAAAAGAAAGGACAAAGGAAAGGCTCATACCTATTCATATAGTTTGAATTTGAAATGTCCCCCAAAGGCCCATGCATTAAAGGTTTGGTCCCCAACCCACAGAGGCTTTGGGATGTGGTAAAATCTTTGGGAGATAGGGCCTGGTGGAAGGAGTCATTGGGACTGAAGGGACCTGAAGGGAATATTGGAACCTCAGCCCCTTCTGTCTCTCTGTTTCCTGGCTATCCTGAGGTGAACAGGTGTTCTCTACTATGTACTTTTGCCGTGATGTCCTATGTTACCATGGACCCAAAGCAGCAGGACCAAACAACTCTGAAACAATGAGCCAAAATAAAAATTTTTCTTCTTTTAAGTTGGTTATCTCAGGTATTTTGTCGCAGTAACACAAAACTGGATGAACACAGTTAAATAATCCCAACTCTCCAGACCGTTTCAGCCAATGGAGCTCAAAAATGTGTATTGGCTACCTGGCCCCAACCAAGTCACCCAAACTCCCAATGCCTGAATTTTGTCATCTGTATTTATCTCCTACAGAGCAAAATAGTAATATCAGTCATCTCCAGATTTCGATACCATAGCTGATTCTCACCTTTTCTTTTTTGTTTTTCTTATTTTAAAAATAAGACTATATATGTGCAAGGGTTTTAAAATTTGTGTTTCATAAGACTATATATGTGCAAGGGTTTTAAAATTTGTAAAATATTTTTGTAAATATTACTAATATTGAAGGAAATACTTGTCAAAACATTTCTGCCTCACTGTTCCACAGGGTCTCTATCATTTGTAATCTTAAATTCACACCATTAGAGTCCCCAAAGTTAGACTATCTGAGATGAAGCAACCTTTCTAGAAGGCTACAATTAAAATAAGTATATTATCTGGGGGTGCCTAGTTCTAGGCAATTAAAAATGTAGCTACATAAAATATTTTCCTAGTCTCTGACCTCATGGGGCCTTTCCATTTAATGGCTCTAATTAAAGTTGGTTCTTTGGCACCATCAAACCCTACTCGTTACATTTCCAGCCTCTCAAAAAAGCAGTCAAAAGAAATGTAAACAAATTGGTGATAATGTAATACTATTAATCAATATGCAGTGTGCTTTCTTTCCCTAGAAAGATATGTAAATTTTAACAATAATCTAAAGCAAATCTTTATTCCCAAAGGCTAATCTGGTGAGATGTTCTAGTTCTAATACTAGAACAAGGGAGAGTCAGTCCCTGACCTTCCTGGAAGTAACAGAGGAAGTTTACTCTTACCCAGCCTGTACACAGGATCAATCCTAATGGTTTCTATAGCTTAAGAACAAAAAAACCCAAGAAAACAAAACAAACCAACCTTTGTGCTTAGAGTTAAGGCATTGTCTCCACTGCAGGCAGGGCAGCCTCAGCTACAGTTAAACTAAGTATACTATCTGGGGGTGCCTACACCCATATATGTCTTTACTACCCTTATTAAGTCTTAGTAATCCCCCTCCTCCTAACTTCTCCTAACTGTTCACACCCTCCTCATCATTTGGATTTTTATGTCCACTGTCCAACCTTTCCTACCAACCCTATACTTGGAACAGGATCTCAAACTAGCTTAAAATAAGTATCAGTGACTGAGAGACCATTACCAGTAATAGATGCATTTCAGCAGATTCACAGACCTTTATCTCTTATAGGTATCAGTTTTGCTCATTTCCTTTGTAACAGAAACATAAGTGATAGAACAAAAGGTGTTACAGAGAATAGGGAATGAATTGTCCTGCCAGGCTGGTACTCAGCATCCCAGATAGTAGGAGTGCTGCTCGATGAGACTTGACAGCTGAAATGGGCTCTAATGCTCCAAGTCGGAGGAGCTCAGAGCTGGGGCCCCATTATCCTTAAGCACTACATGACAAAGGTGAGTACACTGAGTTATTTATAACAGGCTTTTTTAAAACTCTGAGAAGAGATGCATGGGATGGAAGACTTAGGGCCGGACAGGTCCTAACACCGAAGGGTTAACTGTGAACCTCCAGCCTGGCCCTCCGCAGCAGAGGAGCTCTGAGTGATGATGGGTTTCCTCCCACTCCGGACCTGTGGCAAGTACATGGACCACCAACTTCATCCCTGCATAAAACCTGCCCTACTTTCTAGTTATTTGCTGCCATTCCCTTGTTGAGAGAACCTTTCCTATTTAAGTGTTGGGTCTAATCCTTCATTCCTTCTGCAGGCAGAAAACAAATCCTGCATGTGAGAGCTCTGAAATTTTTCTCCATAACTACACAATTGAAAGGAAATACTAAATTAAGCAATAGAATATAATACATTAGATTGACTAAATAATAGCTTGCTTTGCCTTTATGTATTTTTTAGTGTGTTCTTCTGAATGTAATATGAAAAGAGGGCAGAAAGCTTCACAGATAATGTTCCAAAGTGCAACTAATTACAGGGAATTGCATTCAGAAGCACAGTGCCAACCAAAAGTAAGGTTAGAATAATTATTTTATGGTAAAGGTAATTGTAAATAGACATGTACTCCAAGAAGCTACCTGATACATTGGCTGATTATCTGTAGATACAGTTTATATTCGTGTTGCTAGGACAGCCTTAGACAAAGTCCTTAGAACAAAATAGAAAAAACACTCTGTACTGTCAAATATAGTAGAAAATGATCCATCTAATTTCTCTGAAGATACAGTAAAACAAGTTGATTTACTTAGATATTGCATTATTTCAGTCCCAGTTTTGAATCATTTTTAAAATAATTTTCAGAGGGCTCACAATAGCCTAGTAAAGTATAATTTCACATAAGATATAAAGGATGTAAAATTTTAGAATACCTTGGCAATTTTGCATGTTAAAAAATAATATGAACATATGTAAAATGTAAAGTAATAATAAAATCAAAAGTTCTAATCATGTACTTCTAGAGATGGCAACTATTAATAGTTTAGAATAAGTCCTTCCTCACCTTTTCCTATAAACATGTTCATGTATAAACATATAATATATTCAACAATACATAGTGTATTAACAACATATAGTTAATATATTCAACAATATTGACAATATTCAACAATAATGGTTATTATATACTAAACATTGTTCTAGTCATTTTGGTATATCAGAGAACAAAACTGAAAAAATAATCCTCACCTTCTTAAAACTTACACTCTACTGACGGAGAATGCAATATAAGGAAATTATATGTTAGAAGGTGCAATTATTATGGGGGCTAGTATTATGGGGGTGGGGATACAGCAGAAGAGAGATAAACACCAAGGGGTGCCAAAAACATCACTGACAGGTAACATTTGAACAGTGGCCTTGAAAGGTATGGATGTGAGTTACACAGATATTGGGGGAAAAGTACGTCAACTGAGGGAGCAGTCAGCATACAGGCCCTGAGGTGGTGTAGGAATGGTGTGTTCTTGGAACAAGAAGTACATCCATGTGGCGGCAGCAGTGTAACTGAGTACTGGAGGTAGACAGCGGGGTGCCAGATCCTTTAGGTCATTGTAGGCACCTGAAAGAATTGTGAGTTTGGCTTTTACTCTAGTGAAATAAGGAGACATTGAAGAGTTTGTGATCAAAGTCATGATCTGACTTAAAATGCAAAAGTCTCTGGCCGTTGTGCTGCTAATAGAACACAGAGGGAAAGGGTGGAAGCAGAGAGACAGATGAAGAGGCTGTGGCCATGAAATAGTCCAGCGTGACGGGAGTTTGCACCTGACTGGGAGCATCTGGGTAGTGAGAAGTGGTCAGATTCTGGATGGATTTTGCAAGTAAAGCCAGTTGGACTTCTTGATGCATGAGCTGTGCAAGATGAGAAAAAGGGAGAATCATGCCTATGTATTATATTTCTGGCATAAGCATCAAGAAGGACTGAGTTTTGCCATAACAGAGATAGGGAAAAAAACTTGAGGGTAAGAAGACTGTAAACTCTGTTTTGGACATAGTAAGTGTGAAGTATCTGTATGTGCACAACTGTGCAAATATGCCCACAGGTACTATTCTATACATTATTTTAAACATATTTCTCTGTTGCTTGCTTTTTTTTTTCTCATGGACATTTTTTTCATATCAGGAAATAGATTGTTTCATAGGATACAGACATTTTGTATGGACTCAATTTTAGTCTTTTTATGATATGATAGTCAGAATTCAAAGGCAACCTCTGAGATTCCAGGCTACCCCCACCCCTCTATTTCAGCTTTGCACACATCTTATATAAGCCCCTCCCCTTAAATGTGGACAGGTCTGTGAATATGATAGGATAGTCACTTCCCTGGTTAGATTATGTTGTATGACAAGAGTGGTAGTATAATTACTACTGACTTTATCTAAGTCACTCTTGACATTACATAAGCTTCAGCTATAGCCACCTGGAGTAATATTCTCCCATTGACTTGGGAGAAGTGAGCTGCCATTTTGCGAGAGGGCCACATGCTAGGACCTGAGGGCAATCTAAAGGAGCTGAGACATCCTTGACCAACATCCAGCATGAAAATGGGAACCTCAGTCTACAACTACAAGGAACTCAGTTCTGTTAAACACCTGAATGAGCTTCAGAAAGGACACTAACTATAACTAAAAAGAACAACAATAACAAAAAAGAGGCAAAATTCACACACACAAAATCTCCCTCCCCTCCCCGACCACTACCAATGAGAACCCATCTAGTCAATACCTTGATTTCAGCTTTGGCAGACCCTGAGCAGAGAACCCAGCTATGCTATGCCTAGATTTATGACCTACAGACACTGCAGGATTGTAAGTGGGAGTTGTCTTAGTGGCTGAGTTTATGGAGGTTTATTATGCAGCAATAGAACATTAATATGCATAGTGTACCTGTTGACATCTTTGAAAACAAAGATGGACACCCTTTTCCCAAAGAGAATGACTGATAACACTCCAAAGACCACCACATGATTTCCCAGGAACATGAGTGTTTCTTTTTCTCTATTTTTTTTTTTTTTTTTTTTTGGCTGTAGTGGGGATTGAACTCAGGGCCTTGTGCTTGCTAGGCAAGCACTCTACCAGCTGAGCTATCTCCCCAGCCCTCTTTTTCTCTATTAATGAATAAAAGCAGTTATGTTAGTAGGTCTCTTTTGTTTTACATTCCTTTCAAGGATCATAGAGTTTGTTCACTGTATGAACAAACATACAGTGAGTTTCTTAAGATGGTAGAATTTAAAGCTCAGAACTTTAGTTCAGGCTCCCAGACTGTCTTATGTAACCATTCAGTCATAATTTTCCACCCATAAACCAAGGAATTGGGCCTTAAAACCATACATACTTCCAAGCCCAGCAAGCAGCACTCCTGGGAGTCAATTCAAACAGGCATGCAGAAGGCAAGTACTTGCTGTGGCTCTCCTGCTAAGCTGGCTTTGTTCTCCACAAGGAGAAAGCTCTATTAAATATTTAAGACAATCACAAAGAGAACACCCAGCAGGTGGACAACTATGATTACTTGCCCCATAGCCCTCTCAGCAGGTGCCCGAAAGCACCTGCAACGAGGTTTACATCACATTAAAGACATCTCTTTGTACCTTCTATCTAAAGGAAGACCAACAGTTACAAAACTGATTTCAAAACAAGAATCATTCTCTTGCTGCATTTCTTTGGGCAGAATTTCTTAGGGCTTCCCAGAAATTATTATAAGATAGAAATGAGTCCAAAATTAAAAATTTAGTTTACCTACATACTTTAACTGTACAGATAAACCAAAGTGTGATAGAGTAAATTATCTTGTTAACAGAAAACAGTCACTAGTGTCATGAATCCCCCAAAAGGCAAAATTCCATTCTAGTGCAATTGGAGAGGAAACTCTCAAATGCACACAAGTGGCTGTATTGTGTTCAGTACCAGCATTTAATGACTGGAAGCATCCACAAGATGGTTGACTAGGCAAGTTGTTCATGAGTTACTGCTGAATAATTTCATTCATAAAATTTGGAGCCCCTCCCAACTTCACTGACACTGATCTAGAACACTGGTTTGGGTTCGGCATGAGCAAATCTAAGCTTCTATTGTATAAAACCACAGAGAGGTCTGGGGAGATAGCTCAGTTGGTAGAGTGCTTGTCTTGCAAGCACAATGCCCTGGGTTTGATCCCCAGCACTGCAAAAAAATAAAAGAAAAAAGAAAGCCACAGAGATTTGGGAGTTAATTTATAGCTTTAACTGATAGGGAAGTTTGAAATGGAAGACAGGGCTGTTTGAAACCCAGTGTAAGTAACTTTCATCACATGTTGTGATGATTGTAGGTCGCTTAAACCTGGACAATGCAGCCAACCCCTGAAATTTGATCATGCCAGTTGTGCCTAGGTAACCAGATTCCTGGATACCTGGCCACTCTTGTGAAGATACAGGTCTACATCTGCTAGCTCCTATAGGGGATGACCTGATAACCATTTCTGCATGATTTACAAAATATTGTAAGACTTTACATCCTACAATAAGTAGTATGCCCAAGATGACTCAACTAAGGAGTAGAACAGACAGGACAAAGGTAGATCTTTTGGCCATAAGTCACCAGCACTAGGCAGCTGATGGTCCCTCTGAGAGACCACTCAGAGAAAGAGCACTGAATTAAAAACCAGAAGGTCCACAGTCTCAAGGAAGCTGTGTGGCCTTAGGCAAACTACTTCAGCTCTCCATTTTCCTCACCAGAAAAGTGAAATAAATCTCTATTATTTCTATTAAATAGAAGTTGATACATCTATAGTACAAAATCTTAGAATAGGACCAATCCATTTCAAAGCATTCTATCTTAAGTTGCCACATTTTCAGATGAATTGGGGTCCTTCATGCTCAGTAAAAAGAATTCAAGTTGTCAGAATTAGCCAGTAGACATTGAGAAATTTAGGAGCAACACTAGTGCTCAGGATAATTGCATTTCTAGAAAACTTAAATTCATTATTCAGA
Organism: Sciurus vulgaris; assembly: GCF_902686455.1. NCBI lineage: Eukaryota > Metazoa > Chordata > Mammalia > Rodentia > Sciuridae > Sciurus > Sciurus vulgaris. The sequence goes on from NC_136463.1 coordinate 131,279,141, forward strand.
TGTAGACTGAGAAAATCTGTAGGGAAAATAGGAAATACATTGAAAAGGATTTCCCATATCTCTTTCAAATTCTTACGAGCCATTCTCAAACTATTCTGGAAAGTCAGCACAGAAAACAAAAGGTAAGCTTTCCACACCCCCCAATGGAGATAATAATTAATAATTAATCCTAAATTTTAAAATTGTTTTTTAATTTTTTTACCACTGATAAATAACTACAGATGTTCTTCAACATACAATGGGGTGACACGTTGGAAGCTGTGTATGAATTATGAGTTTGTTTGAGCCAACATAGGCAGAGAAGCTGCTTTTCTGGAAACTCCTGGGTAAAATTTCCACCTTTGAAAAAGCCCATATCACACTGGCATTGTGCCTTGGCTTATGGACCTAGGATCAAACACAGCTGCCTGGAGGTGGGCATAACCTGCCAAGCACCGAACAACCTGTTTACTTCAAGATCCCTGCCACACCAAAACCTTTGATCTACTTCCTCTTAAATAAAAGATTGGGGCCTTGTTCAGTTGTTCAGTTCCAGTTCCTATCAGGGTAGAAGACCCATCAGGCATTGCCACTTTAAATCTAATTTCTGGCTTTGACTTTTATTCCTTACTAATTATTTTAGAGTTTTTATTTTTCCCAAGCAGCTTATACCTCCAAGCAGGAATCTACTCTACCAAGGTGCTGGAAACCCTGGCAGTAACATCTGACCATTTCATCATAAATTAAAAATATCATGTCAAAAATGCATTTAACACACCCAACCTTCCAAACATCATAGCTTAGTCTAGCCCTCCTCAAATGTGCTCATTACATTAACTTACAGTTGGAAAAAAATCTAACACAAAGTCTAGTCAATAATGAGGTGTTGAATATCTCATGTACTTTTATGAATACTGTACTAAAGTGAAAAGCAGGATGCTATATGGATATACTTTGCTCCACTGTAAAATTGAAAAATCATGAATTGAAGCATTGTTAAGTTAGGGACGATTCACATTCAGTTATGATTAGTGGGAAAAAATATAGAACCATGTACTAACTTGACCCATGTCAAGAGGACGCAAACATTTGAAGGAAGAAAAAAATAATTCTAAAAGCTGATTTCTGTATCCAAGATAATTCTGATTTAATTTTTTCATGAATTTTTTTATCTTCAAGGAAATATTTAATTCATTAAGGAAAAATATTATGTGAAATGGCTGTCTTTGTCTCATGATCCATATTATCTTACATCAGGCTTTGTGGAGGAAAGGTCTGAGCCTCCTAGCCTCTTGGGAGAACTCCGTGGCTCAGTCTGGAGTTTGTTTCATTCATTATTGACACAGCAGTTGACACCTGTCACCATACGTGAGGAGCAAGAAAACCTAAGCCGATAAATAAGTTTCCTTGACTTGGTGTGATCATAACACACAATACGACACAGTTGCACACACACGCAAACACACACACACACACACTTTTGTAGGATATATTTATTAAATATCTGTATTTAAATAGAACACAGTCCTCCCCATTCTCTGTCATCTTCATCTACATTGATTTCTTTTTCTCTCAGTATTAGGAGGGAAACATAATTTAACTTTGCATTTTAGTACCATGCAAAGAGAACATGTAAAAACCATAATATGATGCATCTTCTGATTTTCTTTTTAAATCCAATATTAGTTCTGAGTTTGATTGGAAACATCTGGGTGGGGGACCAGGAAATAATGAGACTCTAAATTCATGCTTTATTTTATCATAGGGAAGTGAGTTCATGAAATAGCCACTGCTTAGCCTAGCAGGTTACTCTCTTCAGACATCATTGCTTCTAACTACCAGATCAGAGCATGAAAATTGTATGCCTAACACCACAGAAATAACTGTTGCCTTCTGCTTGAGAGTCCAGATTGTTCTTTTTATAGATCAACAGGGCAGGATACCTCATTGGAATGGCTAGGCCTGTGGAAGAAAATGCAAAATGGTTGTATATCACTAATCCAGAAGTGACACAGTAAGAGTCTGCCTGCAGATACAAAGATTTGGTATATTTGAGCTCATTATATCCTATTAGCAAGAAATAGTCTTGAGTTATTGTGCTCACTAAATGTGATGTTTTTCATGAGATAAAAATAGCAATGATTGGACAAAAACTTTTCATTCTCTGGTGAAAGTAATCCAGTTTGTGATCCAATATTTCATTCTCCCAGGAATAGATTCTAGAAAATCTCTCATACTTGAGTATGTGTTCAAGAATGTCCCTGGCAGTTAGCATGTATCAGTAAAACACAGAATCCAAACATTCATCAATGTCCTTATGGATAAACAAAATGATGCTTATTCATACATTGGAATATTTTACAGTAGTGAAAATAAATGAAGGGTTATAAATTTATGCAACTCAGAAACATAATTTTGGTGGGAAAAAAAGTAAGCTACAAAAGAATACATACCCTATTAAATACTTATAGGGTATTTATTTATTTAATGTAAAGTTGAGACACACAAAATACAACAATATATTTGGCAGGGGTTCAAACATGTGTTATGGAGCTATATAGAAAAACAAGGGAATGATAAATTCAGATTCAGGATCCTAGTTATCTCTGTGGGGAATAAAGGAGATGGGATTAGAGAAGATCAAAACAAAGACTCAAAAGTAATAATCTTTTTTTTTTCTTAAACTAGGTGGTAGGTACACAGGTATACATTGCGTCATGTTCTGTTATACCTTTACAAATACTTTATGAACAAATAAAAGATAGTACAATTTGATTTTTTGTCTTCTTGAGAATTTGAATCTTTTTATGGTCCAAAGCTAAGAGCAGAATAATAGCAACTCACTCAAATTTAATGTTATGATTTGGGATGGGAAATGACTATTGTTCTCTGACATCTAATCAACTATGTTGACTTTGCAATAATGGATTGGCAATTAATGATTTTTCTACAGAGCAGAGTCTTTTAGTTTGTTTGCTATTGCTGATGTTAATAATAGACTACTGGAAGTATTTCTTGATAAGATTGTAAGTATAAAATCTTTTCAATACCCTCTAATATCAAGGAAGAGAGAAACATAGCAAAAGACAAAACTTCATAAATCAGTCCTACCTCAATCGCAGTGCTAAAGTCTATACATACTGACATCTGTACATCATTTTGTGCTAGTAACAGAACACAGGGGTGGTGTTCATCCTTATGAGGAGAACTGAAGACTCCTTGGACTGTTACTTTTCCTAGAAAGGTAACTCAAAGTTCAGTCTTGGTGTCTTATAACTGAAGAAGGCTAGAGGTTGGTCAGTATTCGGACAGCCAAGGGGGCATATTAGAAAGGGCCCAAGCTAGACTGGGAGTTCATGCTCCAAGGTAGGCACTTCTAAGCCTGATGCTCAAGAAGGAATAGGAAATAATTGGAAAATACTGCCTGGGGGAAGAGAGTTCCAGGAAGCCACAGAGAGGTGGTGAAGTTTGGGAATTTTAATATTTCCTTGCACAAATCTGCAAAGGTGGCCTGACTCAGGTTATAGATTAGACTTAGATCTCAGCCTTCCTGATATCATTGTCTCTGCCACAGACAGTGGAGTCAGTACAAGGCAAGGTGAAGAGTACAGACTGTAGAGTCAGATAAGAAGGCCAATTCCTTGTCTGTCTCCAGAGCCATGGACTAGCTCTCAATCTCTATAAAACAGGGATAATGACTCCTACATCTTGGCATAAAAGAGATTAAAGGTTCAGTTGTTATAATTATTAATCTACCCTGTGATTTATAGGCAGTGTGATCATTCAGAAACAGAACTCAGGCATCTCCCCAATTTAAAACAAAAATACTGGTTCCTATTGTGAACATTTAACCTCTTAATGTAGCTCCCAAAGGCTTTTTGGTGATCTGGCCCTACTTGCCTCTCCAGTCTCATGTACAATAGCCCCTCAGTCCTGCTAAAAAACCCAGTTCCCCAATTCCCTGTGCTTTGCTTGCAACACAAATTCCCCTTATTCTTGGACACCAAAATATTCCTGCTAATTTTCAGAGCTCTGCCTGGCAATCTAGAATGGGAAACGCATCTGTCTCCACACAGAGATTTTGTAAACTTTTATGAATTTATCTGTATGATAATTACTTTTTACTATCTTAAAATGTAAACTATTTTAATATATTCTGTTAATTATATAGGTGCATCAGTAAAATGCACCTATGTAATTAACACTAAACAATAACACTAACCAATTTACTGTTTCTTGGGAGCAATTTTGAAAAACATGATAGTTACTCTAGCATCTGCTGGGAACTAACTATATTATATACACATTTTGTTATTAAATATTTCATAGTTTAATATAAAGTACATCTAATCATAAAAGAGCATTAGACTAAGAGTAGTCATTTTGCTACAATCAAGGGTAGAGATAGGAAGTTTTCTCTTAGTCAACAGTTAGCAATGTTAAAACACAGATCACAGAGAAAGGATGCAAGAATGCCAGTAAATTCAGGGGATGCTATGGATGTATAAGAGGTTCTGTTTTGCTTCACCCAGCAAACCATCAACATTTTGAAAATTGAACCTAATGGTTGCAACCAGAGGATGCCTCTTACCTCAGCATCAAAGCGCGGATCCTGGTAGGCATCGCTGATGTTCACAGGAAGGCCTGTTGAAGCAACCAGCTCAGCGATGCTGTTGTTTATTAGCCAGTCAGAGTATGATGACTTCTCCATGCTTTCTTTGAAACTGTCACAGCACCAACACAGACAACAAGGAAGGAGACAAACATAAGTTTGTTTGAAAGCAAACTCTACAAAACTACACAAGTAATGGGATTATCTGTACTCATTAAGAAGGTATGAGTGAAATTAATCAAAACAATCACGAGGTAATTATCAGTAGCTACTTCAAAATAACTTATCCGTTATTATTATTTTTTAATGTCAAATTCCTGAGTAGAAACCATAGATTCACTATGATGCAGAGAGTAACTCCAGGTTGTATTTAGACCCCAAAAGAGGCAGACATAAAGCAGATAATCAGGTAATTAAAAAACTGACAATAGGAACCAATTGCACCAAACTCTGCTACCTGCCCACCTTAATTGAAGAGACTGGATGCTTAGATACCAAGAAAAATGAAATCCAAGAATGGGGGGAAATCAGGAAAATGAATTAATAACTGGCAAAATTTTAAAAGTAGCAAAGAACATATATGGACCATATAATCTTAGTAATTATTTCAGCAACTATGTTAATATCTGAGTAACTACTGTAGCTTCAGAGTACATCTTTCTCTTATAAAATCCACTTAAAAGTCTGTTTTAATGTTACTGACTGCTGATATTAATAATTTAACTTATATCTATATAATTTGCACAAAGAATTTTATGCTAAATGATTTTGTAAACTTTCCCTTGTATCATTTGCATGGCAGACATTAAATTTACCTAAATGTTATGAGACTTGCCCACTCTCTCCCTCCTTTCCATCTTTCTTCCACAGGTACATATTAGCACTGATGTAAAACTGAGCATTTTAAAGAAAAATATTCACGGGCAATATTTGATTTGTGACTTGAGAGGTGTTAAGTGAAATCAAGTGAACGAACATAGGAATTTGAGGACCATGTTTTCCAAACTATATTCTGTGGTGTTCATGAGTGTACCATAGCAAAAACATAAGATTCCTATTGACTTTTTTAGTCTAAACTGCATTTTATGTAATAAAATACCAGATACTGCTCATAGGAATGGTTATAATGCCATAATGTCCCCATATGGAATTCATGTCATACTGAGAATGCTGAGAAGTGGCATGGAAAGGTCACCAAATGTATGAATATGAAGAAACATAGACATTATTTACCATCATTAGTATAGCTCATCTGCAGAAATTGCTGGTCTGTGTCTGATAAATTTAGAATATATTTGTGATGTTATTTATCCCTTACTGCATATTAAACATTAATAGTACATAAACTTGTTCTCTACAGATCTCCAGCTGAAAAATGGAAATGTTAATAAAAAGCTGAGTCTTTTAGTTCTCAGATGATGCCTATATCAAAGAAGTATGAAGACTAAGTGCTTCGAATAGATGAAGTTTTATTTCCTAAGACACAAAAACAACAAAAAAGTTCATGTTGTATTTTCTCCTTGCTATTTTATACCTGTAAGAAATGAAATTTTAGATTGCGATTCAATGAAAGCAAAATAAAGAAAGAAACATGATTATGTACCTAAAAGGATATTAACTTAATGAGGTAATGTCTATGTTTACAAAAGGATGTGGACTAAATTCTTATATTCTTTCAGGGATTAATTGGCTGGTTGGTTCATTCTGTACTGTCTATACTGTATTCTATACTATAATTTTTAAAGTTCTGTATAATTGCCCAGCACAGTGGTGCACACCTGTAATCCCAGTGACTCAGGAGGCTCAGGCAGGAGGATTGCAAGTTTAAAGTTTGCCTCAGCAACTTAGTGAGGTCCTCAGAAACTTAGTGAGGCTGCCTCAAAATAAAAAATAAAATAAAAAGAGCTGGGAATGTAGTTCATTGGTTAAGCACCTCTGCATTCAATCCCTGGTAGCAAAAATCAAACAAAACAAAACAAAACCCAAAACACTATGATTAAGCAGTTTGAAAAGTGCTGGCCTAGTGAGTGTGTGCTGGAGAGGGTAGGAAGAAAAGCTGCAGCAGGATCTGGGAGGAGTCTGAGAGGTCAAGGGAGAAAACTAAGGGCCATAGAATAGAGGGAATGGGTATCAAGGAAGGAACTGGTTTTACCAAGCAGCATCAAAATCCTCTCAGCTGGGTCTTTTAGGATGGGTAAGAGTTCAGCAAGAGAGATTGGAGGGATGAAGAGGAAAAGCAGGAGCAAATGTCAAATGCAGCAGAGTTCAAGGGTGTGTTCTTAGCAAAATGAATAATCATATGGTAAGGAGTAGACTGGAAAAGGAGGTCAAGGCTTAAAGGTGGAGATTTACTGACTTGCTGAGACCTCAGTTTTAGGCAATAAAGAATATTGAGCTGGGGAGGGATGGGGTTTGAGGTATGGTTTTTAGGAAGTCTAATCCAGGAACAGTGAGCAAGAGAGGGTGGCTAAGGTTTACTGAGGGTGGAAGACGTCCTGGTAGACTAGGAAGTTGTGAAGGTGGGAAGTGATGCTGGCAACTCAAAAGGTTGTTCAGAAGATTCTGCAGAGCTTGATGGACAGGTAGTGGTGGCTCACATTTTCCTCCTGAGGGCCTGTTAGCAGAAGGGACATGTTCTGAGGACTGGGAAGATGGGGAAAGATGACATATTCTGTGAGCCTGAGACATGTTCGTTACTGAAAAATCAGAACCAAATCAGTTTTCAGGATTGAAAACACTAATAACAGAGGTAAGATTGTCTTCAGGGAGATAAAATGGATACGATTACTCGGGGAGAGATTACGTGGGAAAATCTAGATCTAAGGGAAGAGAGAAGCAAAAAGGCAGCAATAATGGGAGAAGGGAGAAAGAGAAGACATTAATTATCATCACCCACTACGGGCCAGGGGCCAGGCCAGGTCATTTACCTAACTAATTTGTTATCCTCACATAAATTCTGTGAGATGGATATGATCTCAGCATTTAATAGATCAAAAAACGATGGCCCAGAGATGTTTAATGACATTCCCAAGTGAAGATATTGTTTTACCTAAATGTAACTCCTAAATCCTCAATTATTCTATTTTTCCTAGAGCCTTTGAAAAGAGTTAACAAGTAGGAAGAGAGCAAGATTCTTAAGTTGTTACCGAAAAATAAAAGTGAGGGGCCATCAGCAAAAGGAAGGGTTTCAGGAAGATGCTGAAGTTAGCAAACACATTAGTCTGAGCTTCAGTCAAAGGAAGGGGGAGAAAACAACACTATATTAGATCATTAAGAAACTTAGGCCTCTACTTATAGAATCCCAAGGGAGATATCATGACAGAAATATTTGGTGGGAACAGGGTCTCCTCAAAGACTCATGTGAAATCTAAGCATGTTAAAGTCTGGTTTGTTCTGGCTGCATGCTGCAATGAAAACGTTCTAAAATTGTTGACCAGTGTAGAAGGTCAATTGTGCAAGGCACCATTGGGACTGTTTCTAGAAAGTATAAGCTGCAATCTTTACCCTTAGGGAACTTGCTACAAGTTCAGGAGATGAGAAATAAACATACTGATATTTAAACAATACACAGATTTAAATGCCCAATTCAAATTCCAAATAAAAAATTTGTCACATGGCTGTGTTGCCAAGTTACCAGGTCCACTGAACCAATTATGAATGCTGAAGAAGTCCAGGGAGGGAGAAAGGACTTCTGGCATTGTAATCTAGCTAAATTTTTATGAAGAATATGGAAAATGACAACCCCCAGGACAGGGAAATGAAAACCCTCCCCAAAACTGTCTGACCTGAAGGAAGAGGAACGAAGAAGGCAATCATTAATCCTCTTTCAGTAAATCCTTTCCCAGTAATATTGGGTCCCAAGGGAAAGAAAGCAAACTTTTATCCCTTCCTGGGTTCATCCCCAGCATCTCTACCAAAAGCAAACATTTATCTCTTCCCAACCACAGTGGGTCCTGAAGGGAAGAGGTGGATACTGAAACACTGGGCCCTATACTTTTATCCTTTCCCATTGCTAGTGAGTCCTAGAAGGAGAAAATTAAATGGCAAGCTCTGGGAGACAATGAATCCCAGAGGAAGAAGATAAGCAGTGAACACCAAGTTCTGAGCTCTTCTCAATGACAATGAGTTTTGGACTTTATACAACTTTTTTCCTGACTGCCTAAATTGACATATTCTGCCTCAGTCTCCAATGATTCATTTACCCTCGTAGAAACTATAAAACTCAGACTCCTTCTGTAACTGGCAGCCATTTTTCTACCCAGAAAATGAGCACCTTCAGTGCCTGATTGACAAAACTTGTTGATCCATTGGAGGTATGCATCCATCCCGGTTATTTGTGTTTTCATAATGGTGCAGAAACCATGTTGGTTATTTTTGCTTACACTTCAGGCAGGAGGTAAGTCTTGGACTGACCTATAGCTGAAGCAATGCAAACAGATTATCTGAAACCACCCCTGCTTTTCTTCAGTTTAATGTGGCAGAGGTACATAAATTAAGGTCTAGGGTGACAGGATGCTCACAGTGACAGGAAAATTGATTTGTCACTCTTGATATTTACATCATTGTCTTAGTCCATTTGGGCATTTATAACAAAATACCATAAACTGGGTGGCTTATAAACAACAAACAATTGTTTCTCGCACTTCTGGAACCTCAAAAAACCAAGACAAAAGCATTAGTGGTTTGAGTGTGTGGTGCCTTCTTCCTGTATCCTCACATAGTGGAAGGAGAGAGGGATCTCTCTGGGTCCTCTGTTATAATCCCATTCATGAGGGCTCACCTATGTGATCTCTTTACCTACCACAGGTCCCACCTCCAAATATGCTCACATTGGGGACTAGGTTTCACGATATGAATTTTAAGGGAAGCACAGATATTCAGACCATATAGAAAGTACTTTTTCATAATTCCTTTAAAGTGTATATGCTTAGACTGGGGATGTAGCTCTGGTAGAGTGCTTGCCTATTATGCATAAGGCCCTGGGTTTAATCCCCAGTTCCACTAAATAGATGATGGATGGATGGATGGATGGATGGATGGATGGATGGGATAGATAGATAGATAGATAGATAGATAGATAGATAGATAGATAGATAGATAGAAAATTCAGACCATAGCAATCTTATCTGGATTTTGCCCAAGTTCAGTCTTTCAAATCTTAATGCTCTGCTATAATAGAATCATGACACTGAATTAGAGCTTTCAAAACTTTGCGTCTTTTCTTATCTTTTTTAAAGGGTGATTTTGTGTTATAATTCAGCCTGAGTTCTTTTGGAGTCAGATAAGCCTCATCCAAATATCCCTTTCACCCCCTCTTCAGCAAAGTGATCTCAGGCAGTTATTCAAACTTCATCTGTAAAATGAGCACACTACTATTACTTAGATAGTTATTGTTCAGACTAAGGTAATAATTTATGCCCAATGTTTAGAATAGTATCTAGGCTATAGTAAGCATTTTTAAAAAGCATCACAACTTCTACAGTAGATTCTACATGTGACAGTATTCCTTTGCACATTTCAGCAACATGATGTTATGAATTTAATCACAAAGGAAAGGGCCCAAACAATTTCTGATTTTTGAAGGACACCCCTGGTTTAAGCAGTTAGTTATTTCATAAAGATCATATAGATCAACTCTCTCTAAATTACTGTGTTTTCCTTCCTTTAATTGATTGCTATTGGAACAGGACATGGTTATGATCATAGACTCAGCCATAAATGGTTGCTCAGATTCTGCCCTGTGCCGGAGTCCCTTATAAAAGGAATGGATAGGGACTGAAATATAGTCTAGCTGTGCATGTTTGTATCCATCTAAAGGGGATATGTTTCTCTAATTCTCACAGATGCTTGAATTGTTGTCAATAGCCTGCTTCAATCTTTTCTTCAACATATTTGACAATTGGGCATGGAACTTCAAATTTAGCACCTTCTACGCCAGGAAACTCACTTTTTACAAAATATTCCATTGCATTTTGTGGCAGCTCAATTTTTAAATAATAATCATCATTCTTTGTTCCCAGTTTCATGATTTGAACCAAAGAGTGTGGATCTTATTAATAGCTCTTGAAATATAGCAATAATTAACATATTCCCCATAGTCTTCCACTTGAGATTGTTCCATCCCAATCTATCTCCAGTCCTTTCAGCTACTGTTCAGATGGGTCCCCTAGCACCAAGAATCCATGTGTCAACTTCTCCAGCAAGAAGAAGACTCTTACCAAGTACCTCTTAAATGCCTGGCATGAGTGCTGGAGGGTGCACGTGTGTTACCAAGACATTTACTGCACACCAGTGCACAGTAAAGACAGGAAAAATGCCTTCAAATTCTTAACATATTCATTTTTAAACCAAAGGCCACTTGAGAAAACATTCAAATGTTCCCAAAATTTGCCTGATTTTTAGACAAACCATTCATTTGTTCATGTATAATAATAGCTCCTCACATTCAAGTCATAAAACTATTTTGACCCATGTAGTGGGATTTTTTTTTAAAATTCTGACTTAAAGGAAAAAAATACAGAAGAAAGAAAAAAAATCATTGAGAAAAGAGTCTGAAAAAGCAAAAGAAGTATAATTGACATCTAAACTTCAGTGAAACATCCTTAAGAGGTAAAAATTCACTACTTAATAGGTTTTTTTTTAACTTGAAAAAACAGATTTATCTAAGTTCAAGGATTCATTTTAAACTAACAAGATAAATGTTAAGAAACTTATATTTTGTTATTTTACAAAAATCAAGGGCAGAGGAAGATGGAGGTATTTAAGTGAGTTTCATGTAAAGGGCTACAGTTTAGATTGTCCTTCAGAGATGTCTTGGTTCAAAATGTGAGACTAAACTGACTTCAAAGAGATCTTCAGGAGCTCAAATATATTGACTGTGAAGCATGAGGATAAAAGAGAATTGCCCTATTACAGAAAACACATATTCCTGCAATGTGACTGCCCTGAATTGAGGCCACGGAAGTAGACATAAACCTCAGGGCTGACAAGTCACAGAGCTGTGTTGGAGGGAAATCGATACAAGCAAAATAAAACAAGACAAAATAAAATACCCTAGGACAAGTGACTTCAACTATCTGAAAAATCCTAGATTAGTAAAGCTTCAAATGCAGAAAACTGTGAAAATAAACTTCAGACTATCTTCAGAAGTACTTCTCAAAGAGTCTCTATATTAGAAGACACAAATATCTGAATAAAATAATGTTAACCATTTGAGTGTACCTGTGTTGACGTTTCTGCTCTTAACATTAGACTTTACTTGCAGGAAACTCCTAGGACTTTACTCTTTTTAGAATGACCATTGGTGGGACACCAGTGGGATGAATCTTGTCTGAGGTGAACAAAAAGCTTCTTTCCTTTTTGCTGAAAGGAGTTGGTTCATGGAAACCCATTCAGGTATGGATATTAGGCTAGCCCTCGCCCCCACCTTTACAGAGAGGAGTGTGGGCAGAAGCTATAGCGCTAGACCTAAAATGCCTTAAGGAAAGAATGTGAAAGACATTAGGGGAACAGAGGGAAAAGGGGTCAATTCCGTTTAGTTTGGGAATGATATTTGGGGAACCACTTCACAAAGGATGTTGGTCTAAGGTGGTCTTTGAAATATAAGTCAGAATTCATCTGCCACAGAAAGGAGATAAAATTCAATGCAGATAAAACTACAGCTTGAGAAAAGCTTTAGAAGTATTGGATTCTCTGAATTGGAGTAGTGAACACTAGAGCTAACACTTAAGATACATGATGGAAGTGACACTAAGGCCACAGTGGAAGAAACCAAACAATATATTGTGTGGTTCTATGCACAGACCGTGTACCCCAAGATGTGCATCTATGCAGCCACTCCCACATCTGTAACAGCAGCCCCTTGAGTCCTAAGTGCCCCCTGTATATCTGTTCAAGTACTTTCTGGACACTTCCTGGGTATCAGGAGACACCTGAAATTTAACACTTTCAAGAATGAACTAACACACTCTCCTTAATGTTGTGATTATCATTAATGAAACTGTGACCATTAACTAAGGGATCATTAGAGTGGGAGCAGAGGTTTCAACATATACACAACCTAGTTTCTTAATGTTAAAGAATGATTGTCACTCATTCTTCTGGCATTTTGAATTATTATTCAATAGGTGTAGGTTCCAGAGAGGTGAAGAGTCAGCAACTCAAAGAACTATTTGGAGCAGTAATTTCTTTTTTTATGCTTTGCAAATAAAAAATGATTTTTGATCCACAGGTATATACATAGTAGTATTTATTTTGACCAGAGGTCTGTCTCAACTTTGGTTCACAAACAAAAACTTTGTTTCTAACTTTTTCTCTTCAGGTAGGTCTATCCCTGGAGGCCTTCCTGAAGCCTCCAGCTGTTCAACATTTTTTGAAGTTATCTTTTAATTAGGAGATTAAGGAACTAAGTCAATACCAGTGGGACTTAAAGCTAGGACCCCAGGACTGGGACATTAATAATCTCCTACTGGCCTCTGTATCTTTGAAGGCTATGGCACAAGGCTTTTATTCATTAAAGGAGTTAAGAGAGGATGCAATTAGTAAGGAGAACCAGCCTGTCAGCCCTTCCACTGAGGCAGGCAAGGAAGATGCTCTAAATTGCAGGAGTTCTGGAAGTTTATTATGATCTGTTAATGAACTTGCCTTTGAGGTCTTGCCTGAGAACACTTCACCACATTCTCATTTCTCTCATTTCTCTCATTTCAAGCCTTTTGTCTTATCAGAATTAAGACACAGTAACCAACAAACACATTTTTTATACTTGGTTTTCTCAAGTTGTAAAATTAGAAGGATTAGGTTGGCATCACTTTGGAGAAGTGTCTTGTAACTCTCAGGTGGGTGTTAAACAGCATGGCTGCAAGTGGTTGGCACCTACCACTTGGCATCATATAGTGAAAACTACTTGGTTTCACAACCAAACAAATCTGTGTTGGTTTTTGTTATTGTTGTTATTTTAATTTTGGTCAATACTTCCTAATTGTGAGATGATAGATAAATATATTATTGGAAAACAGGAAGAAAAAAAACCATTTCACAGGGCTGTTTTGTGGATATTATAATATAATGTTGATGAGTAATGGCACATAGAAGGCTCTTGATGAATACCAGTTCCCTTATATCAAAAAGATTTGTCTTTTCTTAAAAATACAGAGATGACCTATAATTCCAGCAGCTCAGGAGGCTGAGGCAGGAGGATGGTGAGTTCAAAGCCAGCCTCAGCGATGGTGAGGCACTAAGTAACTCAGTGAGACCTTGTCTCTAAATAAATAAAATACAAAATAGGGCTGGGGATGTGGCTCAGTGGTTAAGCACTCCTGAATTCAATCCCCAGTACCAAAATACAAACAGAAAAAACAAACAAACAACAACAACAACAACAAAAAAACAACACAGATGTGACATATGCTCTATTTCATTGCTTAGTTACTATATGGCAGAAGAGATATAACTTTTTTTTTCAGTACTGGGAATTGAACCCAGGGGCACTTAACCACTGAGCCATATTCCCAACCCTTTTTATTTTTCATTTTGAAACAGTCTCACTAAATTGCTGAGTTTGGTCTTTAACTTGCAATGCTCCTGCCTCAACTGCCTGAGCCACTGAGATTACAGGCGTGAGCCACCACACCCAGCTAGATGTAACTATTTGACCATGGAATCATTGTCAGATGTGGAAAAGTACCAGAGAGAATATGTGCCAGCTGGCAAAAATGCTGACCATAGTACAAAGTTACAATTCTATCCTGATAGAAGTTTCAAGTAGCCACCCCATATGTCTATGGGTGTTCTGTGGGTCACCCTATACATCTCCAAACTGAAGGCACACCACACAATTCCTGGGCATGTGCATATCAAGCAAGAAAGGAGAAGTGGATTCAATTTGTTAAAATATTAGCTAAAGCATGTTAAATGAGAGACCTACAAAAATAAGAGTCAAACATAAAAACCAACCATTAGGGCTTCTGAGTTGCCATAATCTGTTTACTGCAGAGCATCAATCCAAAGGACAGTTGACCTACATAGGCTACTTTAGTACATTTGAGCTCAGTACTTTTTCAAGTGCCTTGTTCATGAAACGTTTTATAGTTTTATCCTCCTCTGTGACAGTTTTACTGGAGTGACAAACCCGCTAGTCTGAAATAAATAGGGGTAACAAGAAGGTTTGTCTTTCATTTGAATCTTCATATTGGAAATCATGAAAATTTACACAAAAATTATATATTTAAATTTTATGTTTAAAATGTGACTATTAGATGCTTGAGAAATATGCTTCCTTGAGTTTCTTAAGATGAATTTGGAAGACATATAACAACTATTTTCCTTTTGTTTTTGTTTCTGTAGTACTAAAGGTATAAACCCAGGGGTGTTTTGCCAATGAACTACATTCCCAGTCCTTTTAATTATTTTTTATTTTGAGTCAGTGTCTCACTGAGTTGCCTGGGCTGGCCTCAGATGTGCCATCTTCCTATCTCAGCCTTCTAAGGTTACAGGCAGTGCCACCACACCCAGTGATAAACAAAGTCTTTACAAATGCTTCCTTTCCTGTATTGATATTTAGTTCTTGTAATTAACATCATGCAAGTGAAGCATAGACTCATACAAGTTTAGAAGTGTCTTAACTTACACAGTTCCCTGAATAATGTGCTTAGGTCAGGCATAAGGCATTTCAGTGGATACACCACAATTCAATTCAAAATGTTCTGAATATTTTTAGAAAAAAGAGGTACCGAATATCTAAGTGACTCTGACAGTGGAGTTTCCTGGTAAAGAAGTGTCCTCAAAAACAAAAGGGAGTCACAGAGCTCAGTCTCTGGCACCAGTGTTGTCTTCCATTGAGCCAACTCAGATCTGCTGAGCCTCCTCTTTGCCAGATACCTGAAAGGGGGTGAAAAAATGAGTCTCCAGGGCATTTGGATCTCAGAACTTTGATTAACAATATTAAATACTGGCATAATGAGGTTCAGTAGCCCTGAATGTGCTGACCAATAGTCAAAAATAATATTATGAGATTCTTATTTAAAGCAAGTTATCCAGCAACACAAATCTTGTTCATGTTTCATCCCTGATGATTGGGATTATGGTGTTTTAACTTTTAATACCCTAAAAGTTTTCTTTATTTTCTTCAAATCATAACAGGTAGCATTTGTTTATGCAAAACATCTATCACATGCTTTGTGGTAGAGAGGCACAGTAAAAAAAAAGAAGATCCATGAAGAGGAAAGTAGAAGAAACAGAATATATTCATGATATACTTGTGGAAATATTCTGTCTTATATCACTGGGTAAGTTTTCCTAACATTTCTATTGCCTAAATAATAGAGAAATAAAAGAGAGGGTAAAAATAAAAGGAGAGAACTTTCAACAAAGACTATTGAAAATTTATTTCTCCATTAAATCAGTAAGAAAAATAGAAAAAATTGTTAAAAAAATAAGCTTTTTCAGAATGTTAAAAATTAACCAAAGGTATGCAACAATCCAAGAAATATTTATTCAGGATAAACATTTGGGATTTCAGTAAGAATAGTGTGACTTATGGCATTTTAATTTACATTATTTCCATCTCCCTCTCTCCATTCCTGGAGTAGCTATGAAAACCAGCCACTTGCAAAGGAAGAATGGATTGGGAACTTCCTCAAAGCGCCAACACTGAGAATGTCTCTGACTTTTTGGCAGTTCCATGGAAACTGCCACTCACAGAGCTTGTCTTCATTTGACTCAACTCAAGAGTTTGTTCATGAGAACACCATTTACCCCTAGGGATAGCTGTGGGAAGGAAATAGCAGCAATTACTTAAAATGGAAACTGCCTTAGGCAGTGATAACAGATATGACTTACCAGTAGATGACTTTTTTCTTACAACAATAAACTTAGAAATGAGAGGTTCCCAGAGGGCTTTGGAAAGCTCTGATGTATTCCTGGAAATCTAGGTATACACACACACATACCTAAATGAATGTTCAGGAAAGACCAGAGAAGGCCCTAATTCTCACCTCTGGCTGACTTTGAAACCTGTGGAAACTAAATAAACTTGCTGTCAGAGAATTTAAGATATAATCCACATACACATGGTCCCCTCATCAAAGACCAGAAATTTATGTTTCAAGGATTTTAAGGAACTCTCTGTCTAATCATTAGGCAACAATTAAGCTGACTTAACTGTACTTATCAAAGGACACATGCTGTATGTCATACAAAGCTGTGAGGAGAGAAAAGGACAGAAAAATATTTGAAGAAATAATTGCTGAAAACTTCCCATATTTGAGTAAAATTAGCATTAATCTACATATTAAGAAAGTTAATAAACTACAAGGAAGATAAACTGAAAGGGGTCCATACCTAGACACATAATAGTCAACAGTCCAAAAACAATGACAAAGAGACAATCTTGAAAGCTACAATAAAGATGTGACTCATCACATATTAATGATCCTCAGTAAGATTAAGAGCTCCATGATCAGAAACCATGGACACCAAAGGCATGTTAAATGATATTTCCACAATGTATATATATATTTTATCTATATCTATATATACTTTATATCTACCTATCTATATACATATATATAGAAAGAGTAATATAGTACACTAGAAAATATTTAACACAAAAAGACAGTAATGGAGGAATACAGAAGCAAAAAATACAGAAATCAGAAGTCTTTGCCAGAGCAATAGGCAAGAGAAAGAAATAAAGGGTATCCAAATTAAAAAGAAGGAAGCTAAGTTGTCCCTGTCTTTAGACTACATGATATTATATATAGAGAAAACTAAAGACTCTACAGAAAAACTGTTAGATCTGATAAACAAAATTCAGAAAAGTCACAGTATAGAAAATCAAAATATGAAAATCAGTAGCATCTCTCAAAAACAACTAACTGAAAAAGAAAGCAATCCAATTTATAGTAGCTACAAAACAATAAAACAAAACAAAACAAAACCCTAATAATATATTCAAACAAGGAGGCAAAAGAGTCTACAATGAAATCTATAAAGCAGTGATGAAAGAAATTGAAGAGAAAGTGAAATGAAATCCCATGTCTATAGATTGGAAGAATTAATATTGGTAAAGTGTTTTAAGTGTTTTTTTGTTTGTTTTTTTGTTTTTTTAACTGGGGATTGAAACCAGAGGTGTTTTGCCACTGAGCAACACCCCCAATCCATTTTATTTTTACTTTTTATTCTGAGACAGGGTCTCGATAAATTGCTCAGGGCCTCACTAAGTTGCTGAGGCTGGACTTGAACTTGCGGACCTCTTGCCTCAGCAACCCAAGCTGCTTGGATGACAGACATGCACCACGGCTCCCAGCATTAATATGTTCTACTACCCCAAACAACAACAACAAAATGCCCGCATGATGCAGAGAAAGGGGAACTCTTACACACTCATACACTGTTGGAAGATTGAAACTTAGTACAGCTACTACAGAAAACTATGGAGTTTCCTCAAAAAAACTAAAACTTCATCTACCAAATGATCTAGCAATTCCCTTAGTGGTAATATATCTAAATGAAAAGAAATACATATGCTGAAGAGATAGCTGCACTTCCATGTTTACTGCAGTGCTACTCACAGTAGCCAAGATGTGGAATCAACCCAGGTTTCCATTGACAGATGAATGGAGAATTAAAATGTGGTTTATATGAACAATGGGATATTATGCAGTCATAAGAATAGAACTAAGTTTGTCATTCACAGCAACACGGATGAGCCTGGAGGATGCTTCATCAAGTGAAATAAGCCAGACATAGAAAGACAAGTACTACAAGGTCACACACATATGTAGAAGCTAAAAAAGTGACTCTCATAAAAGTAGAGTAGAATAGTGATTACCAGAGGGTGGAAAATGTAGAGGGAGGGGAAATAGAAAAGGGTTAGTTAATGGACACTAAAACAGAGTTAGATGATTCTAGTGTTCTATATCACAGTAGGGTGACTATAGTTAAGAGCAACTTACTGTACATTTTAAAAGAGGAGAGGATTTTTTAATGTCTCCCACACAAAGAAATGATGAATGTTTGAGGTGATGCATTTGCCAGTTACCTCATTTGATCATTGCACATTGTATATATGTGTAGAAAAATCACAGTATACCCCATGAATATGTATAATTATTATGTTAATTGAGAACTTATAAAACAAATGCACACAAATGCAGGTAAAACTGGGGAAGACTGAATAAACTATGGATTATACAAATATTGATATCATGGATCGATATTGTACTAGAGATATGCAAGATGTTACCTTTGGTAGAAACTGAATTGAGATACATTGGACTCTCCTGCACATCTTTTTGAAGCCTCTTGTAAAACTATATTCATTTCAAAATAAAAAATTTCTGCAGAAAACAAATAACAAATATGCAAATATAAATTCTACCTCATTGCTATATTAAATGAAAGTGTATTAAACACACTAATCAAAAGGCCATCTGCTAGAATAGATAAAATAACATGATCCAATTATATGCTCTCTATAAGAGAAATACTTTAGGTTTGAAGACATAAAGAGTTGAAAGCTAAAAAAAAAAAAAAAAAAAAAGACAAAAAGTATACCATGCAAACCATAACCAAAGGAGAGCTGGTGTAGCTATTAATATTGGAAAAAACAGACTTTAAGGGGAAAATATTATTAGGTATTTTTAAATATCTATAATAGAATTTATAGTGATTAAAGAATCAAACTAACAAGAAAACAGAACAATTATAGACACATGTGCACCTAACAAGAGATCCCCTAAAATATACGAAGTAAAAACTGCAAGAAGCAAAGGGAGAAATAGATAATTTGACAATAATAGTTTGAGTCTTACATATTCTAATCTCTAAAATAGATAGAAGAAGACAGAAGATTAACAAGGAAGTAGAAGACTTGAAAAACACTATAAACTGGCTAGATCTAACAGACATCTATAGAATGCACTGCCCAGTAACAGAATACGCATTCTTCTCAAACACACATGGGGTTTTCTCTAAGACAGATCATATGTTTTGTCATAAAACAAGTCTCAATAAATGTAAGAGTTTATATCATAAAAGTATTCTCTAACCACAATGGAAAGAAATTAGAAACGTAGAAGAGGAAGAATTTTGGGAAATATTTATAAATGAAACAAGACATTCCTAAAGAAATAATAAGTCAAAGAATAAATCAAAGCTGGGTAGATACAGCTCAGGGCAAAATAAGTGTTTAGTATGTACAAAGCCCTAGGTTTATTCCCTAGTAGAAAGAAGGAGGAGAAGGAAGAGGGAAGGAGCAGAGAAAGAGGAGGGAAAGAGGAGGAGATGATATCATCATGGAAAATTAGAAAATATTTTGAAATCAAGGAAGATAAAATACAACATACCAAAACAAACTAGATTCAGCTGAAGCATTGCTTAGGAGGAAATTTATAGTTATAAATACCTACATAAACAAGAAGTTTTCAAATGTAGAACCTCACTTTCCATCTTAGAGTGACAAAAAAAGGAGAGATAAGTAAATCTAAAGCAAGCAGAAAAAGGACATAAAAAAGATTGGGGGGGGCAGAATAAAAATTAGAGAAAACAACAGAATCAACAAAAAAAATGGTTCTTGGATGAGATAAACAAAACTGATGAACTGTTAACTAGGTTTACCAAGAAAATAAGAGAGAAGACTCAAATTACTAACAACAGGAATGAAAGAAGGAACATTACTACCAACTTTACAGAAATAAGATTATAAAGGAATATTATGAATAATTGTATGAATCTGTGTTCCTCCAAAATTTGTATGACAGGACTTAAGCCCCAACCTGATGTTATTAAGAGGTAGGTCCTTTTGGGAAGTAGTTAAGTCCTGAGGGCTCTGTCCTCATGAATTGGATTGATGTCCTTATAAAAGAGGCTTCAGAGAGCTGCCTGGTCCTTCCATCTTTTTTATCAAGTAAGGACTCAACAAAAAGTTATCATCTTTGAAGCAGAGAAAAAAGACCCTCACTAGCCTCTGATTCTGTTGGTATATTGTTCTTGAACTTCTTGTCTCCAAAATTGTAAGAATTTATATTAATTATAAATTATCAAGTCAAATGAATTTTGTTAAGATAGTGTAAACAGTCTAAGGCAAAGGTCAACAAATTAGATAACCTAGATTAAATGGAAAAACTCCTAGGAAGGAACAAAATATTGAAACAGACTCAAGAAAAATTTAAAAATCTGAATAGATTCATAATAAGTAAATAAGTTGAATTAATAATTAATCTTTTCACAGGAAGGGCACAGTATCAGATGTCTTCACTGGTGACTTCTATTAGACATTTAAAGGAGAATTTTTCCTTAAATATGGATCTCTCGCAAACTCCTTTTTAAAAAATTGTAGAAAATCCTTCCTAACTCATTTCACAAGGGTAGCATTACCCTAATACCAAAATCAGGCAAAAATATCAAGAGAAAACTACAGAGTATTATATGAATAAAACTCCATACCATTTTTCACAATGGTTGTTACTAATTTACATTCCCAACAATGGTGTATGAAGAGTTCCCTTTATCTGCATCCTCACCAGCTTCTTATTTTTTGGTTTTTGGTGACAGACATTCTAACTGGGTTTAGGTGCAAAAATTTGCAACAAAGTACTAGTAAACCAAATCCAGGAATATACAAGAGGCTTATATACTATGACCAAGTAATAGTATCCCAATGATATATCTAAATATCAATGAAATATACCATATTAATAGAACAAAGGACAATAATCACATGATCATCTCAACTGATAAAGAAAGTTTTTGGCAAAACCACTCTTTCATGACACTCAATAAACACCCAACAAACTGGGAATAGAAATTAATTTCCTTAACCTGATAAAGGATATTTATGAAAAACCACAGCTAACATCACACTTAACAGTAAAAGACTAAAAGATTTTCCCCCAAACCAGGAATGAGGCAATGATATTTGCTCTTATCATTTTATTTAACATTGCACTAAATGTTCTAGCCAGGACAATTAGGCAAGAAAAAATAAGTTTTAAAAAAACCAAACTAGAAAGGAAGACATAAAACTATTTCTGTCTGCAGATGACATTATCTTATATACAGAAAATCCTAAAGAATTTCCAAATAAAATACTAGAGATAATTATGTTTAACAAGATGACAACATAAAAGGTCAATACACAAAAATCAGTTGTATTTTTGCACAATAATATTGAACAAATAAAAAATGAAATTACAAAAATATTTGTGGGGCTTGGGTTGTGGCTCAGTGGTAGAGCACTTGCCTAGCACATGTGAGGCACTGGGTTCGATCCTTAGCACCACTTAAAAATAAACATAAAATAAAGGTATTGTGTCCATCTACAGCTAAAAAAATTTTGTTTTTAAATTTTGTGTGTATGTGTGGTTCTCAAGCTAGACAAGTGCTCTTGAAAACAATTTTATTTATAATGATATAAAAAAGAATAACATACTTAGGAATAAATTTAATAAAATAAGTTTAAAAATTTTAAACTGAAACTACAAAACATTAATGAAAGAAATTATAAAAGATCTAAAAAACTGGAAAGACACTATATACATGGATATATGTATCCATAATATATACATGAAATATAACCTTGTTAAGATGTAATACATTACAAATTAATCAACAGATTCAATGTAATCCTCTATAAAATTTCAGCTAAAATTTCTGCAGAGATTTACAAGCTTATCCTAAAATTAATATAAAAATGCAAGAGACCCATAATAGCTAAATTAATCTTGAAGATGAACAAAGTTGAAAGACTCACATGTCCTGATTTCAAAACTTCCCTCAAAGATACATTAATCAAGTAAATATTGTAGTGGTAAAAGAAAAGACATAGATCAAAAAAATAAAATTGAGAGTCAAGAAAAATCTATATACATCTATCATCAATTGATTTTCAACAAGAGTGCCAAGACAATTCAATGAAGAAGAAATAACCCTGTAAATAAATGCTACTGGAAAACTGGATATCCATATGTAAAATAATTAAGTTGGATCCTTGTCTCACACCATATACAAAAAATTAACTGAAAGTGGATTAGGATCTAGTATCAAGGGCTAAAATCTCCAAACTCTTATAAGAAAACATGGGTCTCATTCTTCATGACCTTG
Organism: Sciurus vulgaris; assembly: GCF_902686455.1. Taxonomy (NCBI): domain Eukaryota; kingdom Metazoa; phylum Chordata; class Mammalia; order Rodentia; family Sciuridae; genus Sciurus; species Sciurus vulgaris. The sequence continues at coordinate 131,301,831 of NC_136463.1, forward strand.
AATTAAACAATGCTTTTAGATATGATACCAAAAGCACAAGTGACAGAACAAAAACATCTAAACTGAACTTTACTAAAATTAAAAATTGTTAAGTTATATTTAATGGACATCATCAAGAAAGTGAAAAGATTCATACCATTTGTGTAATCATACATGTACATAAGGTAATGATGTCTGTCTCATTCCACCGTTTTTCATACCCCACTCTCTCTCATTTCCTTCTACATATTCTAAAGTTCCCCCATTATTCTCTCATTCCCCACCACCCCTCCCCCATTATATACCATTCTCCACTTCTCAGGGAAAACATTCAGCCTTTGGTTTTTTGGGCTTGGCTTATTTCACTTAGCATGATATTCTCCAATTCCATTCATTTTTTTTTGCAAATGCCATAATATTATTCTTCTTTATGGCTGAATAGTATTCTATTGCATTTGTATACCAGAGTTTCTTTATCCATTCATCTGTTGAAGGGCATCTAGGTTGGTTCCACAATCTAGCTATTAGAACTGAACCGCTATAAACATTGATGTGGCTGTGTTACTGTAGTTTGCTGATTTTAGCTCCACAGAAATGAAATGATGTACCCTATTTGTGTACAATGAATCAACATGCAGTCTGTAAAAAATTAAAAGCTAAATAAAAAAATAATAAAAATAAATAAAAATAAAAACTAACATAATAAAAAAAAGTGAAAAGAATCAAATAATTTGTATATAGAACATAAATCCAGTAGGGGACCTGTATCCAGAATTTACAAATAACTCATGCAACTTAACAATAAAAAGACAATTAACAATGAAAAATGGCAGTTGTTTTGAATAAATACTTTTTAAGATATGCAAATGGTCAACAAGCACATATAAAGATGTTAAAAATCATCAGCCATAAGAGAAACATAAATGAAAACCATGATGAGGTGTTGCTTTTACACACATTGGGATGTCTATAATTAAAAAAAAAAGAAAGAAAGAAAGAAAGTAAGTTTGATGACTATCTGGAGCAACTGGAAGCCTCATACTTTGCTGTTGGGAATATAAAGTGGTAAAAAAACACTGTGGAAAGTGACGGTGGCTCCAGAAGTTTTACACAGAGTTACCATGCCATTCAACAATCTCACTTCTAGACCTGTACTCGCAAGCACTGAAAATACAGGTGCACCCCAAAATTTTTACATGTTCATAGAAACATTACTTTTAGTAACCAAAAAGTGAAGTCAGGAGCTGTAATTCCAGTAATTTAGGCAAGAGGACCTCAAGTTTGAGGCCAGCCTGGGCAACTCAAAAATAATGTGGTATATCCATACAATGGAATATCATTCAATCAAAGAATAAAATACATGATACAAGATAGCCGAATAACTTTTTACTAAATGAAAGAAGCCAAACATAAGAGGGCACATATTTCATGTTTCCATTTAATGAAATGTTCAGAACAGGCAAATCTAGGGAAAGAGAGTACATTAGCAGTTGCAGATTAGTAAAGGGGGACCGGGATTGAGGGGGCTGTGGTGACTGCTGATGGGTACAGAGTTTCTCTTGGAGTGATGAAAATGTTCTGGAAACAGAACATTTGATATGGTCGCCCAACCTTGTGAACACAATAAAAACCACTGAATCAAACACCTTAAAGGGATTACTTGGGGGTATGTGAATTGTATCTCAAGGAAAAAAATTAAAGATAAGAATAATTTACAAAGATGATACTTAAGGCCCACTAAATGCTGGGGCCTTGGAGATATCCCATTCATAATTCCCTCTAAGAGACAGGTAATATAACTTTGATTGGCTATCTTTGTTTCTGCCCCTTTGATCTAAGCTTCAGAACATTCCCTGCCAATGACTGAGCAGGGCAAGGGTAGGAGCTAGGCCATATATATGGATCCAAGAGTCTTCAAATTGGCAACTTCTGATCAGGACTTCCCACAGGCTGACAGAGGCTTTTTCCTAACAATGCTGTGATCTCATGCTCTTCCTTTTTTCTCCTTTCTTTGCTTTCTGCTTTAACAGAGCATTGTGGTCTAAGGCTCTACTTGCTTACTCCTGATCCTGCTTCTTTATCCTTCATAGCCATTTCCTTTGAAAAATCCTCTGTTCTTCTAATTTTGACAAATACTGCTTGGAGGACAGGAACTGACTCAGTAAGGTATGTCTAAAAATGGCTCAAGGACAAGACTTGAAGAATGTGACTGGCAGAGGGCCCTGGTAGAACTGAATGTAGCCACTCTGTAACAAAAGGGGTGTGGGGGCCTCTCTCCTCTGTGTGTCCCCAGGATTCCAAAATTGGATTATATAACACATCTTATTCACTTGTTACTAAACAGACATTTTTAAAAACTTACATAAATAAACCATCCCCCAAAGTGCCTAATTGGAAGGACAATATGGACATGAGTGAAGATCTGGAATGCTTGAGAAATAACCAGTTTCACACAATCGTTGCATTTAAAAATAAGCTACATCAGTATTGACTGAGGCCACAAACACTGCATGGGTAAATCAGACAAGATGTAAAAGTCTAAAGCAGTGTTTTTCAAACTGTGAGAACAAAGTGGTTAAATCATGAAATCAATTTTATGGGTCAGGACAGCAGAATATTTTTCTTTCTTTTTTTAAAGGATAGATCTGAACATATATATGTAGTAAATGTAAGTATAACCTAATGAAAAAGTATAAAGTTTTGTTTTAGATATGTGTGTACATTTTTATATATATTTATACATATTAACTAGGTTTGTATATTCATGGATCACATTTTAAAGGTACTGAAATTCATGATCTAAGGGATACACAGAGAAACTGGCACAGTGGGGTTCACAGTAAAGACATTTAGCAACCTTCTCCAAGGCAATTTCTGATTCCCCCAAATCTTGTCAGTCACATGCTTTTGAGTGATAATGTACAAGTGGGTGAGTCACATCAGATATTCTGGAAGAAAGACTCTTCCTTCAGGCCCAAAATCATATTCATAATCTGACGAGGTGCTAGAAATCACCCCATCTGGGCCAGCTACATCTCATAGTTGTAAAATATGCAATATGGTTGCAGGGATAATCACAGTACACTCAGGAATTGACAAAATCGTCACTTATCACACTTGGTTTCTCTGATCTAATCCAGTTTAGTCCAAGAACAAAGTCCCCTGGCCAAAAACAAAGGATGGTCACCCAGACACCTCCGGGAGTCTTGCTAACAGACCCTGGGGACAACTAGAGAGTGCAGCCTCTCATTTTATCTCATTAGAGTCACAGCTTAAGGAAGTCAACTCCTCTTTTTAAAAAATGGCTGGATTTGGGCCATGGGGTCTGGAAGGCTAAGGGAGAGGGGTCAGAAAGATTAAAAACTATTGCTAGAAGGAATCACTGGACTACAAAACAAGATTCCAGAATTGTTAAAAAGAAAATGAAAAGAAAACAAAAGCCACTAAGGCATTGAAACACAAGTTTCACGATTCTGACTCAAAAAGTGTGATGCACAAAACTGTTGAAAATAATCATAGGACTGTCCAATCTTCAAATGGAAAGAAACACTAACTTCTGCAAAGTGCTTCTAAAGTTGAGGCAAATATTCTCTGCAGGGTAGGTGTATAAAAGGTAAAGGGTAGGAAAGTCAGAGAAAAAACAAGGTGTGGTAGGTTCATATAATTTAATTGAATTCATGCTACTATCACTTGTGAGATGCACTGTTATTTTTAAACCACAAAAAGAAAAAAAATGTTGCTACCAGACAATGAATTCTTATTAAAATATTGTAATCACACTTTAAAATATATTTTAAATTAGAGTAAATATAAATTTTATCATATGCCACTCTTGAAGGGAAAGTAGTAAGGTTGATTAAATATAAAGGAAATTACAAGCAAAAGTAATTGGTTAATACATTTCTAAAATTTCTTCAAATTCAAAGTGTCACTCTTCTCAATTCAGAGTCAACAATGTTCATATTATTCTCTAAGTAATCAGGATTTTGAAGACACAGTCTTTTTAAAATGATCCTGCCACCATCTCTATGACTTTCTTCCAAGCAGCTGACACTCTTTTGGAGATTTGATGCTGTCATTCTATTGAACTTAGTAGATGTCACTGGAAGGTTTTTAGATAAAACCAAACTTGTATTGTCTTGGCTTGTTGGCAGTCATTTGCAGAGGTTGTTGTTGCCACCATAATTCTGAAACTGCAGATACATGTCTAAAAAGTGCAGAAAGACCTAACAACTCAGAAGGTTGTGTAGAGCTCATGGTCATCAGTTCCACATAACAGTACCCCACTCATTATCAGCTCAGCTGCCATTCATCTCTGTGTGCGGGCGTGTGTGTGTGTGTGTGTGTGTGTGTGTGTGTGTGTGTGTGTGTGTGTGTGTGTATGTGTGTATACAGTTACACTGAGATCAATCTCACTCTCATATGAGATTGGATCTGAACTCATATACTAACAGTTTTCTATTTCTGTATAACCCATCACTACAAATAGAGCAACTTAGCACAACATCTGTTTATTATCTCAAAGTGTTTATCTCAAAGTTTATAATGTGACTAGATTTCTTGCTCAGGATCTCACAGGGCCGGGATCAAAGTGCTGAGAGGGCTGCCTGCCTTTCTGGAAGCTCTGGGGAATAAGGCACTCATTCAGGTTGTGGGCACAATTTAATTTCTTGCAGTTATAGGACTGAGGTCCTTGCTTCCTTGACACGTAATTCCGTCTCTATTTTAGTCGCAACGTGTCAAATCCCGCTAAAGCTTCAAATCTCTTATTTTCCCTTCTTCTGTGTCTCTCTGATTTCCTTGTCTTTCCTCAACTGAGAGATGGCTTTGTTTTCCTTGGTTCACATAGAGAATCCAAAGTGATCTCCTTATTTTAACGTTAATTGATTAGCAATCTCAACTAGATGTGCAAGGTCTCTTTGGCCATGTAACATGACATGAATATGTGACAATAAGGGGTACAGAGACCACAGACCCAAACTTCCCACCACAGCTTGATTTTATTGTTCAAAATTAATCCCAGCGGCAGGTTTTGACCCCTGGATATTATGCATGGATAATTTGATAATTTCTGATGAAATGCTTGCTTCTGTGATCTTTGTTCTGGATATTAATTGTTTTAGCACCTTTGGCACTGACAAGCATGTCAAAGGATACTGAGATTTTCTCAGTGTTTTCTCTTTGACTAAATTCCGTTTCCTTTTTTCCTCAATCTAATCACTTGTCACTGAAAGTTAAGCAACTTCCAGTCAACTGAAATTTTTGGCAAATTGATATTCCACACCTTAATAACAGTCCTGAAAAATGCATGGATTTGTTCACTCCAGCTTCCTATTGTTTTGAAACTTCTTTTGTGAGAGCTTTGGCAATTTCTTCTGCCTTTAGTTGCATGATTTGGCATGTGGCAGGTCATTCTTTCTCTTTGTTTCAGTAATAAAACAGCTTCCGTTCATCTACTCGTTTCTTAGGTGCTGCTCTACAAGGCCAATTTTCCAACCACAAATATTTTCATCACTAATATATTTGTACTCCCACTTCTTATTTCCATATTTATATTCAGAACAATAAATTTTCATTGCCACACCAAATCATAGTGTTATCTTGCTGAGGGTGTATTAGCCATCATTTAAACCCAGTTCATATAGTACCAAAAATGAATACACAATTGAAGTGATGACAATATGAGCAGCAATGACTGAGTTTACACAGGCAATAGCTGTGTCACAATGGCTACCAGGACAGCAGTAGTACTAAGTCACTATCCCAACTTTCAACATGTTCAATGTGAGGAAAAGAAATATCATTAATTCATAAATATTTATTGAGCAACTAATAAATGCCAGGCATCAAGCTCTTTCAGCAATTCTATTAGTTTCCTGTTAATTTACTCACAAATAATGCATGAGATAATTACTCACAAATTATACTGAGAGGGCAAGTGCCTGGGTCAGGGTGACTAGGTTTCAAACACTATCTCTCACTATTATATGACCCTGAACATATTTCTTAACCTTATCTGTAATTTGGGAATAAATGAGATAATTTTTCCATAGTACATAGCAAAGCACTTAGCACGTAGCAAAAACACAAAAGTAATGACATACACAGTATTATTTATGAACTGAACTTAAAATGCTGACTCCTTTTCTTTCTATCTGTTCTTGAAGCAGATACCTGTATTTTCCCAGCTAATGAGAGAGTATTGATTTTGGAGATGGAGTCTCTATCAGTTCTAATTCCTTTTTGTCAAAAAATGTACCAGATTGTTTCATGCTATAAGAAGTGCACTGGCTCTCTAAATAAAGAACAGGAACCATTAATACTTATCAGTGGGAGACTGAGAAAACAAAACCTTCTTAAAAGACAAATCTTCAGGCCTTTTCTCTACTTTTCCTTCTGTGCAGCTCCCTTCCTGTATGCATTTGGATCCCTGTCAGTTAAACATCCCTGTAAACTAACTCATGCCATCTACTCTCTTCAAAAGTCTGATGCCCCTCCCTAGTCTTCTGGATGTAGGGCAGAGACTGGGGTAAGGGACTAATATACTTGCCTCAGGTGCAAAATTTAAGAAGGGCACAAAAAGTTTAGTAATCAAGGCAATATTTTAATGCAATATTTTAAAAAATATAAATTAATGCAAAAAAATCTATGAGAGCAAAATGTCAAAAACATTTTAAAAGGCATATTTTTCTGTTTGCCTCAGGATTCAATATGGCTCAGGAGGGCACTGCCATAATGTCACTAGGTATTCTAATCATGCTAGAAACCTCTTTATACTTAGCTGATTGGTTTTGGATAAGTTGTTGTCATTTGCATCTTTTACATATGCATGGTCCCATGAGGATGTAAACATTTCCAGAGATTAAGGTGTTGGTCTTAATAGAATGACGGAGCATTAGATAGCAATTCCTTCCAGGCATAAACCTGTAGGAAGGAGATGGCTTTATGGGGAGTTTTACTCTCAGACCAACCACTGAACACTTACTACCCTGCCGGCGTGCAAGATCACTTAACCTCGCAAAGCCTCAGTTTCTTCATTTGTAAAATGAGAAAGATTATGTCACACTCAATGGGCATTTGTGAGATTAAGTAAGACAATAGAAGTAGATGTAGATGACAGCTAATGCTTTTTCTGTACTTAAACAAGAAATCATTATAATGATAATAGTGGATTCACAGAATCATAGCTTCCTGGAATTTTGTTGCTGGAAAACATGTAATGGTCATTATCTATTTTAACTTCCTTATTTAATTACTACAGTTATTAGTCTCTGGGGCTGCCATAACAAAATGCTACAAATTTGGTCTTAAAACAATGTTACTTCATTCCCTCACAATTCTGGCAGTCCCCTGACTCCAATTTCTGCCTTTATCTTCACCTGCCATTTCCCCTCTGTGTCTCTGTGTCTCTTCTTCTTCTTATGAGGACGCCAGTCATTGGATTTACTATGTAGACTAAATCTAGCCTTATTTACTCTCGAGAGCCCTAACTAATTATATCTACAAAAAATCTTTTTTCCAAAAAGTTCCCTTTCTGAGATGTGGGTGGACATGAATTTTGGATTGGGGCTGGGTGGACATTATTCAACCCATTACATTTCTCTGAAATAACAATGAAACAGGTTTCTAATCTTAAATATTTATTTTCTTAAAAATTTTTAGTTGTAGATGGACACAATACCTGTATTTATTTAATTTTATGTGGTGCTAAGGATCAAACCCAGTGACTCATACATGCCAGGCAAATGCTCTACCACTGAACTGAACTACAATTCCAGCTCCCTTAAATGTTTCCTGAGTCTTAAAAGAGCTCTCATTTTCTCTATATCTTCTCAGAAGAGGCCTGTAAAAAGGCAAAGTCTTGGTTTGGTGAGATTAGAGCCACTTTTAAGTGAAAAGCCTTTGGGTTAAACTGCAGAGCTCCAGTAGCAACTGATCACAGCAAGCAGAACTCCACACAAAGGACAAAGTAGGCAGGATAACTTAAAACTGAACACAATATACCTGCCCCATCCCTGGGAATTTCTTGTGTTACCCCTACAATTGTCAGCCTCCACACATGTTCCTTTCCCTTGATCCTCGAAGATTGTCCTCACCTCTGTTTAATCCTTCATTAATTTTTGAATTCTCTTCTAGATTCCTTTTGAAATTAAACTGCCCTATATTCATTTTCTTTTGCTGCTATCACAAATTAATACAAATTTAGTCCCTTCAAATAGTGAAAAAGTTATTATGTTTCAATTCTCTAGGGGAGAATTTGTTCCTCTGCCTTTCCAGCTTCTGGAGACCACCCACATTCCTCAATTCATGGCCCTATTCCTTCATCTCCAAAACCAGCCATCATGGGTCTGTCTTTCTCACAGTCTCTGCTTGGGTCATCATATCTCCTTCATTTATGAGGGTCGTTGGGATTACAACAGGCCTGTTATGGTTTGGATGCGAGGTATGCCCTAAAAGGTCTCATCTGAGACACTGCAAGGTTTGGAGGAATAAAGATTGGGTTATAGTCTTAACCTAATCTGTGAATTGATGCCTGATGGGATTAACTGAGTGGGTGGCTGGAGGCAGGTGGATGTGGCTGGAGGAAGTGTCATTGGGGACATGGCCATGGGGTATATATTTTGTATCTGGAGAGTGGTATCTCTCTCAACTTCTTGATCCTCATGTGAGCTGCTTCCCTCTGCCATACTTGTCTGCCCTGCTGTTCAGCCTCACCTCAAGCTCCAAGGAAAGGAGCTGAACTTCTGTGGACTAAGACCTCTGAAACCATGAGCCCTCAAATAAACCTTTCCTCCTCTATAGTTGTGCTAGTCACAGCAGTAAAATAGCTGACAAAAACAGAAATTGGTACCAAGAAGTGGTGTTGTTGCTGTGACTAACCAGACAATGTGGTTCAGAATCTTTTTGAGCTTTTTGGAATTGGTATAAGGAATTTTGAGATGCTTAGCAGTGCAAGCTGGAAATGCTTTAGGTTGTTGAAAGTGGAGCTTAATGGCCAATTCTGGAGCTCAGAAGACCAGAATGCCAATAGGATGTGGACAATGAAGACAGGGCTCAAGAGGGTGTAGAGGAGAAGGAAGACACTATTGGTATTTGGACTAGAGGTCATTCTTGTTTTGTTCTGGCTGAGAAGTTTTCTGCATTTTGCCCATGTCCTGAGAATTTCTGTGAAGCTGATTTTAAAAGCAATGGATTTCTTAAGCTGGTGGAAGAATTTCTATACAGTAAAACATTCAGGTGGTGGCATGGACATTCCTGACATCTTTTACCAAATTTATTGTGATAACCAGGAGTAGAAAGCAGAGCAGGAAAATTTGGAAAACGTGGACTTCGAAGGCCTGAGTAAAATTAGGGCTAAGGAAGTTGCAGTTGTTAAAAAAATTACTGCCTCTAAAGAAATCTAAAGACTGCCTGGAGACAATTAGAAAGATGACTTGAGGGCATCTCAGGAGCTGGCAAGACCACACCCAACTCCAGCTCAAGGTAGTAAAAGTGAGAAGAGACCATTGGGGAACCCTTCTAGGACAAGGGTGCCTAGGAAGTTTTTCAATATGCTCATTCACCCAGATATTCAGAGGCTATGACAGCACGGGTCCCTGGAGGCTCTGCTACTGCTCAAGATGGTGGCAGACCTTGGCATCAATCACATGGTGCTGGATCTGCAGGAATGCAGGATGCTGGAGTTAGGGGGTACATGGAGGCTTCCACCAAGATTACAAAGGAAGGCCTAGGAGGCCAGGCGTAGTGCAGCAGGGTCAGAGTCCTGCAGGCACCCCTGAGAAGTCAAAGTGTGGAGATGTGAAGAAACCAAAGCTGCAGTGGAGACCCCTGCCCTGCCCCAGATTGAGAAATGCCAGTAACGTGGGACATCATCCTAGGAAAGCTACAGGAATTTAAAAGAGACAAGCCAACAGAAAGGCCACTTGGCTTACAACAAACAAAGACACAGGGGCTGAGCTACACAAGCCATTTGGAGAGAACATTATGATGCCTTGTGCCCTAGATGGCAGATGTGGAGTTACAGGACCTGTTTGCCCAGCTGGATTTCAGTTTTGCTTTGGTCCCATCCTTTCTTTTTATGCCCCTATTTTTGTAAATGGAAATATTTACTCCATGCCATTAGATATTGAATACTTTTAAATTATTTTTAATTTTAGAGGCACTCACAATAGAGAAGACTTTGGATTTGAATGTTGAGCAATCTCAGAACTGTTGAGACCATGGGGACTCTTGGAAATGGACTAAATGTATTTTGCATTGTCAGATGAGTGTGAGCTTTTGGGGGCCAGGGGTGGAATGTTATGGTTTAGATGTGGTATCCCCCAAAATCTCATGTGTGAGAAAAAAAATGCAAGAAGATCTGGAAGAGAAATGATTAGATCATGGTCTTAACCTAATAAGATAATTGATCCCTGATGGAATTAACTGAGTGGTGATTGGAGGCAGGTGGGTGTGGTTAGAGGAAGTGTTCACTGGGGGCCTGGCCATGGGGTATATATTTTGTATCTGGAGAGTGGAATCTCTCTCTCCTTCCTGTTCATTTCCTGTGAGCTGCTTCCCTCTGTCACACTCCTCTGCCCTGATGTTCAGCCTCACCTTGAGCCCCAAGGAATGGAGCTGGACTTTTATGGACTAAGACCTCTGAAAACATGAGCTATCAAATAAACATTTCCTCTCCTAAAATTGTTGTGGTTGGGTCTTTAAGTCACAGCAGTGAAAAAACTGACTAAAACAAGGCCCATTCAGATAATCCAGAATAATCTTCCCATCTCAAGATTCTTAATCGGATCTGCGAAGTTCGTTTTTGTGTGTAATGTACTGCACTCAGGTTCCAGGGACTAGATGCTGGCTGTCTTTGGGGAGGCCAACATTCTGTCTACTGAATCCCTGCATCTTTCCAATCAGAACACTAGCTTTCCATCCTCCTGAGCTGGCTTCTTAGGAAATGTCCTAAAGTGAGACCTGGGAAAGATGGAAAGATAAAAGTTGAATGGATTGGGTAAGTTATTAATTTAAAAGAAAGTCAGCCTACACAATATGATTGTGAATAATAAATACATGAAGAGTGTCCTAATTTGTCTAGATTCTGGAAAAAAAAAACTGGAAAATCATGTTCTATATACACCACTTTATGACAGATTCAGGCAAGCCGTAGCACATCCAGGGGGGATTAAAAAGGGTGGTAAAAAGTCCAGAGACTGAAATAGGAAGAGTCAAAGAATAGCAGATGGTGATATGTAAGAGGTAAGGGCGGTATAACCACGGCAGTTTTCCAGGACAGAACCATTGCCCCATGGCTGTTGCAGTAGATATGACCCCTGGGTGACCACAGTTTGCCATTCCTCCAATCCTATCATTTACTGCCCAGATGATTTTTCAGGACACAGCCCTCAACATGTCACTATGTGCTGCTGCTCCCCTGTAAGCAAGCAGGCGAGCATCTAGTCTCCAGGCCAGTGAGGAAGGTTTGAGCATCTAAGGAAGACCTGGCAGCACTCTTACCTCAATCAGATGGCATTCCAGGCAGCTAGATTCCACCAGGAGCTGGGGGCCATCACCACCAAGGAAGATGATGCTCATGACAACAGATCACAGACCTAGTTAAAGGTCCCCAACCATGCCCTGTTCATTCTCTCTCACCTCCATGATTCTGCTTATGACATTTCCTCTCCTTGAAAGGTGGTTGCATCACTAACTCCCATCCTCCCCCAGGACCTAACCAAAGTCTTACCCCATCCAAAACCTTTCCTTGAGGACCACTTTCCATTTCTTCCCAGATGAGTTGGTTGAAATGGGATACCAGAATGTGCCATCCCAAATTATGCCACTTGGCATAAGGATTATTTTGTGGTAAAGACATTAAGACAAATTAGATACAAAAAAGCTCTCTGTCCACCTGCTATTTGCCTTACAGGAGGACCTAAATTTATAAAATATCTCTCCTCCCCTCTCTACCAGGAAGGACAAAGGTTGATCACCAAAGACAACTTTAGACCTTTATCAACCTGAAGATGGCACCACAGGACTCTGTAGCAAACTTTACTAACTCCCATTTATTTTTCTTACCATAATTTGTTGCTCAATACTCAAGGTATTTTTTCTTTGTCTTGTCAAAAATGTAGGGTTATTTGTTGAAGATGCCATGTAAACCATAGTTCCAAGCCACCTCTTTGAGAGATACTAATTTTCCCTTGGGTATTTCTCATGTTATATGTGAGACACACAAGGAAATAGCTTCAGACTGACTTTCTCTTCTGCCTAATGTTACAGGGTCCTGTCTCAGATAAGAACGCAGAAGGGTAGAGAACATTGTTTTTCTTCCCCTACAGAGTCCCTCCATTTTGTTAAGGTACCACCTTGCACAAATATTTTATAGAAACTATTTAATTGTTTTGCAATCATGGGTAGCAGGACACATGAGCCTAAAATGAGACATATCTATATTTGAGAGAGCTTTTGTTTGCAAGAATTGATGTACATAAAGAAAGGGGGCTATGAGGAGGAGGTTTTGTGCACCTGGACCTGGTGGCTAAGATGAAAGAAAAGTGGGGAACTCAAGAGAAAAACTTAGTTATTGATCCCTGATCTGGTTCATAGGCCTAGCCCAGTGGACTAAGCCTGAGTCCTATGGAGAAAGAAGGGCTGCAGACAAAAGCTTTATGAATTAGAAGACATTAAAAATGGGGTACCTAGGGCTATTTAGGGGCCAGACAACAGGCTATGACACATAGCAGGGAAAGTGAACCTTCTTCCTATTTCTGCATAAACTACCCAGCCATCCTTAGGTTTGGGAAGGTCACCAGTGCATCTTAGTGCCAGAGAGTGAAGTCAGAGCTCCAGAAGGGAGTCCAGTTATTGTCATGGAAACTCTACAGTGGGCAAAGAAGACCACACCCAGTATACCAAAGGAAGATAAGACTGCTCTGCCATGTCCAGAGGGAGTATTTAGAAGAAACAATGATTCAGTAATAAAATTTATTTTAAAAATCTTAGAGACTACTATAAATACCCCAAAGATGGCCTTTTATAAGGAGCTGGGGCCTATTAAGATTTGGATATGAAGTGTCCCCCAAAAGCAGGAGGTGAAATTATGAGAGCTGTAACCTAATCAGTGGATTAATCCATTTGATGGATTTATAATTTGAAAGGTTGCTTCTTTGGGTGGCAACTGTAGGCAGGTGGGGCCTGACTGGAGGAGGTAGGTCAGTGGGGGCATGTCCTTGGGCATTAAATCTTGTCCCCCTGACTCCTCCTTCTCTCTCTCTGCTTCCTGGCTACCATGAGGTAAGCAGCGTTCTCCACCATGCCCTTCTGCCAGGATGCTCTGTCTTATCTTGGACCCAAAGTGATATAGTTGGCAAACCATGAACTGAACCTCTGAAACCATAAGCTCAAGATAAACTTTCCTCCTCTAAGTTGTCATTCTCAAATATTTTTTGTCACAACAATGAAAAGTTAACACAGGGCCTATACCTCAGAGGAGAAATAAGCAACTAAGTGTAGATTATCCACTGTTAATATAACTACTTTATAGCCATACTCTGGAGGCCTGGTAAAATCTGGTTATATTTATATGACTTTTTAACATACTCCCAACACTTTGTTATTTGATATTGAGATGAATGAAGACAAAGACTGATGATTGAAAAAAATAAAAAATAAACAAATCTCTGTAGCCCCATCACCTAGAACAGTAACCAGCACGGAGTAGGTACTCATTATGTGGCTGTTAAATAAAGAAAGAATGTCTCCAATGGAACAATTTAGAACAAATAGGGGGAAGTTACAGGAATATAATTCCACATAAAATGACTTTTTCACAATTAGAACTCCTTATCAATGGAAGTCAGTCATGATACATTAAGAATATTATCACCAGAGAGGTTGTCAAGAATGTCCCAGAGGAGACACACATCTCATTGAGAGGGACGGAGCAAATCATTTTCAGCTCTCGAATTGGTTGTTATTCATGGCAGGAAGACCAAGAGACCAGCTATGACAATGGTGTTCACTGCATAAGACACTAAGCAGAACTGAGGAGTCAGCGATAAAATTGATTAAAAAAAAAAAAAAAGTCTTCAAGGACTGTCTACAAAAACCATCAAGCCTCAAACCAGATTTCATCAGAATTGAAATAGCACCCTGAAATATTGATACATGAAGCCATAGAGATTATCTTTAAAAAGGTATACTATTATATCTGTGAATGATGTTCAGAGGACTGAGGTATTTAATGGACATTATGTATAACAGGGATGTTAAGTGACGAAAGGTTAAAGGAAAGATTCACAGTGTGTCAAGAACAGTCTGTGATTTGTAGACTCATCTCCAGTTTCAACATCCCTTCCATGCCACTGGCCAAGTAAATGCTAAAGTCACTTTTCTTTATTCCTTTAACTTCCAATAAATGACTGAAGGAATCTTCATCTACAAGAGAAAAATTACTGGACAACGAAGAAAAGCCTTTTGAGATAAATGAACATTCTCCATTAATCTAAAAGCCATAAATAGAATGATAAAGAGGACTATCTCATAATGTCAAAGTTCAAAGGCACTTTTCAAATGTCTCTTTAAAGAAAACCTGACCTTTCTTTCTTTCTTTCTTCTTCTTTTTGTTTTTAATCATCAGAAAGTTTTCCAAGGGCAGTCTGTGCCGTGGGTCATTTCATTTTGACACAGAAGTTCTCTCAGCATTAAAAATAATCAAAAGGCTAGAAGTATTTAACTCTGAAGTACCAGGAAAACATGTTCAACATAAAAATAATAATATTGAAGACTTAGGATCTTAAAGGTTGTATTTTAATAGCTCCATAAAGCTCCCCCATATATGAGAAATATAACTTATATGAGATTGTAACTAGCTAAAAAATGAGCATGAATAGATATTTTCTCTAGTGTAGTACATGTTATTTTATAGCATTCTACTTAGGTAAAATTCTGAGTACTACATTAAGAGCTCAGTGTTAGGTATATATTAGCTGACATTACATACAGATGCGAACATAAATACATTTTCATGAATATATAAATCTCTTAAAAAGGCCTTTTTCCAAGTTTTAAGGTATAATTTACACAAATTAAAATTCATGCTTTATAAAAAGTGTAGAATTCTTCAAGACTTCATGAAGGCCTTTGTGTAACTACCATCCCAAAGAAGGTATGTTCTATCACTGTGAAATACCCCTCACTCCTTCAAGCCAAACTCGCTCTCCTTTTTCAGTCTCTGGTAACTACTAATGTGCTATAATTTTGAAAGCTGTATAAATGAAATCAAACAGAATATAGCAGAGACCTCTTTTAAACTTCATATACTTTTTAAAAAGTAAAGTGACTCAACCAAGTATTCATTTTAATTTATTGATTTCTGTTTTCTGAAATTAAAAGCAATAATAATATAAAAAGTCAATTTATCCTGGAATATTCTATCTTGAAAGAGGTGCTGTCCAGAAAGACTTTTGAAAATATAGATCTTTTGGACATCACTTTTGACACATTGAATCAGAATTTCACAGTGTGCATCTTAAAAATTTAGTTTTTGCCAAATTCTCCAAGCTTGATTCTGATTGATAAACCAGATTTGGGAAACATTAACCCATGAGATAATCACTGAATAGGATTAACTATTCAATTTTAAATTATAGGTGACAACGGGGTCAAAGTTCAGAGGTTGGGAGAAGTGATCTTAGATTTGGGGCTTCCTCTTGATAGGATGCTGATCTTCAATAAGTCAAACTTGCTATTATGGTTTGGATATGAGTCACCCTCGAAACCTCATGTGTGAGGTAATGCAAGACTTACAGGTGAAATTATTGGGTTATGAGAGCCTTAACCCATAAGTGACTTAATCCCCTGATAAGAACTGAGTGATAACTGAAGGTAGGTAGTATGTGCCTGGAGGAGGTGAGTCCCTGGGGGAGTGCCTTTGGGGTATATATTTTGTATTTGTCCAAGTGGAGTCTTTCTATTTCCTGGTAATGTCCTGAGCTATTTCCCTCCACCACATTCTTCCACCATGATGTTCTTCCTCATCACAAGCCCCAAGAAATGGAGCTGGCCTTCTACGGACTGAGACTCCTGAAACCATGAGCCCCCAAAGAAACTTTTCCTCCTCTAAAGTTGTTCATGTCAGGTCCTTTGGTCACAGCACTGAAGGAAATGACTAAAACACTTGCTGAATCTTGGTTTTCTCCTCTATAGTGCAAGGATAACGATGTCTTCATCAAAAGATTGGGGCATGTACATGTATGATTGCACTAATGGTGTGAATCTACATCATGTACAACCACAGAAATGAAAAGTTGTACCCTATTTGTGTCAAGGAATCAAAACGCAGTCTATAAAAATAAAAATGAATAAAATAAAAAACAAGTAAATAAAAAAGATTGGGACATAAGTGCATATAAAACACTTGGCATACTGCCTGGCACACTTGGCATTCAGTGACTGGAAGCTGTTCATGTTGTTGGCATTGTCAACATCACCATCATCATCGTCATCATTCTCAAACTATCTTTCTCCGATTTCTGCATTTTAATGAGTTTCATATTTTTTAGCCCTTCCCTTACAAGACTGGTTTTTATACCAGATTGGCTATTACTCTGGGTGGTGCAAAACTTAGAGATATTCATTAGTTGTTCCCAAGCCCTCACTTTTACTGTGGTCCCAAAGATGCCAGCACAGAGACAAGTAGCAAATTATTGGAAACTCTCTTTCTCTTTTTTTCTGAGGAAGTATTGTTGGTCAGATACAAGTGAGCAAAGAGAGGAAGAGAAACAAAGGGTCAAAATAAAGCAGAAAATGAGGTTTTCTGCATACTTAGGGGATATTTAAAAAATTGACTATTCATTAGCAATTTCGGTCAAATGTTTGGTACAAAGAGAAATTGAAACTGGTGGCTTACAGAAAACCAATTTGCTCCATTGCTATTCCATATTAACATGCATAAAGAACTTGGATTCCAAGTTCAGAAAGCCGTAGAATACTTTAAGATTTATCCCAGCCCATTCAGGGAACCATTCAGGGGAATGGGGGACTAAAATCTAAAGACAACATTTTTATCATAGTATAAGTAATAACATTTAGCCTTGTAAACTGCAAGCTAGTTGTATATACATCATCATTCAGCTACAGTTTTTATTTAAGCTCTGAAATACAGAAGAGTGATATTTGTCTGTACTTGTTTACAGAGAAAGAACAACTCTTATCCTCAAAGAATTACATAGCACTGCCAACACCAAGTACTAAGGAGCATTAAAAAGCAAACATGAGCC
Source organism: Sciurus vulgaris (assembly GCF_902686455.1). Lineage (NCBI taxonomy): Eukaryota > Metazoa > Chordata > Mammalia > Rodentia > Sciuridae > Sciurus > Sciurus vulgaris. Next base: position 131,319,080 of record NC_136463.1, read on the forward strand.
CGAGCCTACCTGTTCTCAGCATCAGCACTGCACTTTGGGGACATCAATTCAAAGGATTTGGTAAACTTCACCACCTGCCATACAAAATGACAGTAAATCCAAGTCAATTTAGGCTTTCTCATGGTTTAAAATAATGCAGTAAACATTTTCCATCTTTATAATGATTCTTACAGTGATTGCAGATTAAAGGGAGGTTTTAAGTGGCGAGAGTCCAAGGGAGAGAAGAAGAAACTTTTATTCCACATTTTGTATTTTACTTCTTACACAGCAAACACTGCCAAAATTTAATATATTTTACTCAACCTGTATACATTTTTACAATGAGCTGTGGAGGTCAGGCAAAGGAACATCTCATTTGGATGCTTTCTGTTTTTTTTTTTTTTTTTTTTTTTAACTGCTCTGTTGACAACCAATCACCATTCATGGAAAATCAGGCAGGGCAGTGGGGTCTGCAAAGGGGCTTCAATTTCAGGTTCCTGAAGTTAGTTTCTTTGGCTCATTTTTGTTGTCAGGTGTACATTCTGTGTCAACACCCAAAGAGTAAAAACGAAACCACCTTCTTCAATAATCATCCTAGGGGTAGATACTTCCTTCCTCACCAATCCAACACCTACAGTGCAAGAGATTGACCAAGGCTTACTATGTTGAAAGGAAATGTCAACATGGTGGTTTTCTTATTAACTACTAGTGTGTTCTTATTATAAATCAGGTCTTACACTAGAAGCTTCATTGATTACTTAATTTTTTCTTTAAAACTATAAATTTTTTCTTTAAGGATTTTTTTCTTCAGTCTATAAATGAGTCAAATCATCATAATTTTTAGGAAACTAGTTCAGTTTCACACAATTAAATGAGGTAACTGGAACTAAAGCAAGTCTGCCTGACCTTCAAGGACCAACTCTTTCCAAAACACTTTAAATATTGAGTAGGAAGGGCACCATTTCTGGCCTTCTTTTGACAAAATATACCACATGATAGAAATATGCCCCCTATGCCAGAAGGAGTACATCTGAATGTCACTGGATGCTCCAAGGTTGACATTTAGAACTGGCTTAGTCAGATGTAGTCATGCTTTAAAGGCCTTTTAAATTAACCACTTACAAGGAATTGATGGACACCAGAGAAAATGATTTGGAAACAGAATAGGTGAAATATTAAAACCATTTTATCAGTTAGGTAATGAGTCCAGACTGGGAAAATGCAATATGAGGAAAAAGGAAACAGAAAAGAAAGGGTCATCACAAAGACAACTATGAGCAGCTAGCTGAATGTAGACTAGTTCAACTGCAAGGAAATACACCTGACAACCACAGAACATGTTTTATTTCATATTAGAAGGTAAATTAAGCCTTTACAGAATCCGCTCAGTGTTCATCTTTATTGGCCACAATAATATTGCCTATCTCACATTCTCTACAATGAGACCCTGCCACCTTCCTTTAAGAGGTACAGTCTGTGTCCCCTCTCCTTGAATCTGATGAGCTCCTGACTGCTTCAACCAGTGGAAGACTTGCTATTTGCCTTTATAGACTGTCATAAAAGGGACTACAGCTTCTGCCTTGTCTGATAGAAAACTTGAGCCTGGATTCTGAAGTCACTATGTAAGAAATCCAACTTCCCTAAGCCCTCTATGCTGAAAGGGAGCCAGACCACATACAAAGGTCACACACAGGTGCTCTGGTCAGCAGCCTCTGTCTTTATGCTTTCCCCACCCAAGCACCTGAGCAACCTTCAGATGATTCCAGTTCCTAGTCACTAAGTCAGCCCCCATCTTCAAGGTTTCCCAATTGTTGCTCCAGATATCCTGGAAAGAGCATATCCCTGTTGTGCCCTCTCCATATTCCTGTCCATCAAATTTGTAATTATTTGTAATTTGTAATGGTTAACTTAGGCTGCTAAATTTTTGGTTTATTTGTTATACAACAAAAGTAACTGGAATACCTACTGATATTAAGTAAGGACTTAAACAGAAACCAATCGCTTAGAAATCTTAATCCAGCTATAATATTCTTGAATATTAGGCTAGGAAGTCACAAAGAGACTATATACTATCACCAAATAATAAATCTTTCAAACTGTATCCAAAATAATTCTTAGTTATAACAAGAACAGGATAAAAAGAAGAAGCATTTCATTTATGTTTGCACAGTGGGCAACTGTCACAGATACTAAAAGAGTTGGTCCTATATGTCCACATTGATTTTTTATAATTTATTATTTCTTATTTTTCTTTGCTCAATTTATTTTATTGTAAATACTCCTCCCTGTATAAAGCATTTTTAAATTTTTTTATTCTTGTATTATGTACTTTACTAAATAAAAGTTCTTAATTTTGATAAAGTCAAATTTATCAATCCTTTTCATGGCTGATAGGATTTTTTATTTGTTCTAATTAGTTGTACATGACAGTAGAATGCATTTATACATTTTGATAGATCATACATAAATAGAGTGTAATCTCTCATTTTTCTGATTATACATTGCAGGATCACATTGGTCATGCCGTCATACATGTAATGAGGTATTTTTCATAATTTATTATTTCTTTCCATTACTTTACTTAAGTGGTAGTAAATTCTTCCCTTTTTATTATGTTCTAGGCTGCATCCTGCCATTTTACTACAAATGCAGGATTTTGCATGTTATGACCAATCCTATATATGTTAATGCTTACAACATAATCGCAGGGTAAATATTATTCCATTTTATTGAAGAAAAATTAAGGTTTAGAGTGATTAAAGGGTTTTCTGGAAGCCATATAAGAATTAAATTGCAGAATTGGAATTTAAAACATGTCATTCTGATTCCACAGTCCCAGTTTTTCCACTACTCCTTGCTGCCTTCATAAGCAGGAGCAAGTGGTATTGCAGCAGCAAATTATGTAGACATGACTCCTTCAGAACCACAATACTTAGATAAACTCTGCCTTCAAAAAAAATAATTATACAATATTCTACTATAAGCCCAATTTTGGATAATAAACACAGACTAATAGTAACTTGAAGTAAAACACTTGGCTTGGTATAAAATTAATCAAATTACTGGTAAACTATTGTTTCTGCATTTGGAAATCCAGCAGGATGCATCTTTTAATTTCCTGACCTAATAGATTAGATTCTCTAATATTACTAAGAATACTTCATTTTACTTAGAATTAGCTTGGAGTATTTTATAATTCTGTAAGGTGTTAACTTCTGAAAAACAGATAGCAATGCAAACTATTTTTGTCTTACAGCAATGCAAATGAATTTTATTCAAGGAGAATAGAAAGTGATTTCTGTGTAGCAGAAAAGAAAAACCCAATGGTTAGAATTTTATTGTCCTGGTTGTAGCAATTATTTTAAAGATCTCATCTAGCAGTCTTTTGCCAGCATTTTTTCTGTTCCTATTTTGGAACCAATTTTACCACCCCACTGTTTCTCTCATTAATGAGTTAAATAAATCTTGCTTTACATTTGTGCAAAGTTAGGTTTTTAACTTTTCAAAAACTGTCCTGTGATTCAACAAACATGTACTGAGTATCTTTGTGTGTCAAACAGCATGATAGACACTGAAGCTAAAAGGTGAACATGAAAAAGAAAAAACATCCCTGCACTCATGGAGATTACTTTATGGTAGGGGGCTTAATTTGCCCTGGCTCCTCAAAGACAGTGCTTCCTGAAAAATAAGTGCACTTCTAGCTTCACAGTTAAAAACAAAAACAAAAAATAACCCAAGAAGTGTTCAGAAAATAAAGACCTTTTAAAAATATTTTTTCCATCTGGGGAATGGCAACTTATTAGACATGGAATAGGAAGTCAGACACAGTGGCCACACCTGTAATTCTAGAGACTCAGGAAACTGAGGCAGGAAGATCCCAAGTCCAAGGCCAACCTCAGCAACTAAACAAGGCCCTAAGCAACTTAGTGAGACCCTGTCTCAAAATAGAAAATAAAAAGGGCTGAGAATGTGTCTCAATGACAATGTGCATTTGGGTTCGATTCCCAGTAAAAAAAGAAGATGATGAAGAAGAAGAATAAGAACAAGAAGAAGAGGAGGAGGAGGAAGAGAAGGAGGAGGAAAGGAAGAGGAAGAAGAGGAGGAGAAGAAGGAGGAGGAGGAGGAAGAGGAGGAGGAGGAGGAAGAGGAGGAGGAGGAGGAGAAGAAGAAGAAGAAGAAGAACAAGAAGGGGAGGAGGAGGAGGAGGAGGAGGAGGAGGAGGAAGGAGGAGGAGAAGAAGAATGAAATAGGAGCTGGGTGTGGTGGGTGCATACCTGTAGTTCCAGCTACTCAGGAAGCTGAGGCAGGAGGAAAGGAAAGAGAGAGAAGGAAAGAATGAAAGAAGAAGGAAAAGGAGGAAGCAGGGGAAGAGAAGGATGAGAAGAGGAAGAAAAAAAGAGAAAGAATAGAATATCCTGAAATCTTAAGCCATAGAACTTATAGATCTAGAATCACAAAGAAAGTAAATATGTACAAGTTCCTCTTGATAAAATATAACAATGCAAGAAGAGCTTTTTAAAAAGTCACTGAAAAGAAAAAAAAACACTTTGCTGAAAAGAAAACAGTCAAAACATTTTGTCTTATTGATTTGGTGTTCTAAATATGTGTTTAATGAATAAAGGAAAAACCAAAGATGATGTATCTTTCAATTTCTGGCACTCCATTCCATGGAGAGTACCCCCTATGTCAACCCATACTGCAATAACCAAAGTCAGACACTGGCCTCATGAACCATGGGGTTGACCTTGTGTGTAGCAAGGAATTTAACCTTACTCAAAGAAAGGTCAGGCCTTGGCCCCTGGCTCCTGAGAGGCAATCTCTAATTCCTTGGAATGTCTTGTGCAATAAAAGAATCTGCTTACTTGGGGCTTTGGGATAGCCAGAGAGGAACAGTGTGATTTAGAATGGGAGTGATTTCGGGTGGGGCTTTTGGGTCACTTGGTATCAGCTGAACTCTAGAGGAACAGAGGACAGAGGTCACCATGTAAGTGGCCAACTAGGTTTCTGTGATAAAACCCTAGTAAGACTCGAGACACAGAAGTTTAGGCTTTAGCTGGCAAAATTTCATGTGTACTGTCACACATCATTGCCAAAAGTTTACACTGTTACTTCATAGTAGTGGGCAACCAGAAGCTTCATGTCTGAAACTTTCCTGGAGATTGTTCCATGGTGATTTTAATCTGTGTCTTTTCCTGTGGTAACTATAATGGTGACTACAGTAGCTTTCACTGAGTTCTTTGAGTCTTTCCAGAAAATTATTGAAACTGAGGGAGATCTTGGGCACCCCCAAAGTTGTAATTGGTATCAGAAATGAAGACAGTATTGTAGACTCTGTTCCCTAACATTGCACTTACATAATTCTTAGACTGTTGCGTCTCTAGGAGAAAAATAAGGATAATTAAATACTAACACTGACTAACATTGCTTTGTTAAATATTGATTATTGGTGTGTGTCAAGTACTGGATAGCATAGGGAAATACCAAAGGAGAAATAAATATGGTCTCTAATTTTCAAAGATTTGTGAGCCAGCATGGTAGCTCACACTGGTCATCCTAGGGGTTCTGGAAGCTTGAGGAAGAATGATCACAAGTTCAAGGCCAGCTTCAACAACTTAGCAGGGCCATAAGCAACTAAACAAGATTCTGTTTGAAAATAAAAAATAAAAACAGCTGGAATGTGGCTCAGTGTTAAACACCCCTAGTTCAATTTCCAGAAAAAAAAAAAAAAGGAAAATTAAAAACAACAAGATCTAATATTTGTGATGGTTAATTTTAAGTGTTAACTTGACTGGGCTAAGGGATTTCCAGATGGTTGGTAAAACATTATTTCTGGGTATGTCTGTGAAGGTGTTTGTGGAGGAGATAAGCATTTGAATTAGTAGATAGAGTAGGAAGAGGAAGGGTGAATTTGCTCTCTGTTTGAGTTAAGATGTTCCAACTCTTCTGGTTCTTCAGGTTGCAAATGGAAGGTATGGGACTTCTCAGCTTCTATAATCTCATGAGCCGATTTTTGGAATCTCTCTCTCCCTCTCTCTCTCTCTCTCTGAAAATATACATAATCTGTTTCTCTGGAGACCCCTGACTAGTACAACATTTCAAAGGGAAAAAAAACGTTAAAGTTCAGAAAAAATTCTTGATTAGCTGATGTGATTCCTTTTACCAATTCAAGAGAATTATTAAAATATTTTTACCTTGGTTGTTTGGAAACTCAAAGCAAAGTTTTAAGCTCAATGTTTTATCTTTACACAACAGAATTTGGTTTTGAGTTTGTTGGTTTGGTGTTTCTAAAACATTTGCTTTCTCTTTTTCCCTTTTCCTTCGAAATTTTGTGTTCCATGCTGTTATATGTTTAGCACATTATAAGCAGCCAAAATATTTGTTCACTATAAATTTTTATATTTTTTTGCACAAACGTACTTAAATTCTTTATGTAGTGAACTGGGTAGAAGTTCAAAGACAAAAATGGAGTTCCTACATGCTTGAAAAACGCATACATGGGCGAACCAAGATAGCGGACTAGAGGGGGACTGCATCTCCAGTCGCTCCAGAACCCAGGATTCAAGAAGGGGAGGCATTGAGACTCGGACTAAAATAGAGCCTCGGGGTGAGTCTCCCCCACCCGGTGAAGTGCTGCCCGGGCGGCAGGCCCAGATTCAGGTGGCTTATTAGAGTAAGGTAGGGCAGCTAGAGTTTATCCCAGGCAGCTCTGAGCACTCCGGCAGTGGGCTCCTCCCACAGGGCCAGATTCTCCAGCATCTCGGAGCAGGCCCCCAGTGAGAGCCTTTCTGCACAGATCCAAGCTTCAAGTCCCTGAACCAGGGCAGCGAGTTCCTGCCCGCAGGTTGTTTCAGGGACCAGGACAAGGCAGCCAGGGACTTCCCCAAGCAGCCCACAGCCTGGCCCCCTCCGGCGGGAAGCGCCTTTCCAGGCTACCTTCTCATAGCAGGCCCCCCAGTGAGAGCCTTTCCACACAGAGCCAGCTCCAAATCCTGGAACCAGTAGCAGGCTAGGGGCAGCTTTCCTTGGAAGCACTGCATTATCAAGTTACTCCAAGACTTCAGGCTACTGAAGGCTGACAAGTGATACACTGGAAATCTACAGGGTCACTATAAGCCAATAGAAGAATTCTGCAATATCACAAAATCCCACTGACATCTGACCAATAAGAGAAAACAAGGGAAGAAAATGTCCCAAACAAACCTAGATACTAGATCAATAAAACCCAATGACAGCACAGCAGAAGAAATGTCAGAAAGGGAGTTCACAATGTACATAATTAAAACAATCAGGGAAGCAAACAAGGAGATGAAAGAGCAAATGCAGGCATTGAAGGAGGAGATGAAAGAGCAAATGCAGGCATTAAATGATCGCAACAAACAACAGTTAAAGGAGCAAATACGGGAAGCAAGAGAGCATTTCAATAAAGAGTGAGAGATACTGAAAAAAAACCAAACAGAAATCCTTGAAATGAAGGAAACAATAAACCAAGTTAAAAACTCCATAGAAAGCAAAACCAATAGGATAGAACACCTGGAAGACAGAACCTCAGATATTGAAGACAAAATATTTAATCTTAAAAACAAAGTTGACCAAACAGAAAAGATGGTAAGAAATCATGAACAGAATCTACAAGAATTATGGGATATCATGAAAAGGCCAAATTTAAGAATTATTGGGATTGAGGAAGGCTTAGAGAAACAAACCAAAGGAATGAACAATTTATTCAATGAAATAATATCAGAAAATTTCCCAAATCTGAAGAATGAAATGGAAAACCAAGTACAAGAGGCTTATAGGACTCCAAATATACAAAATTACAACAGACCCACACCAAGGCACATTATTATGAAAATACCTAACATACAAAATAAAGTCAGAATTTTAAAGGCCGCGAGAGAAAACAATCAGATTACATTCAGGGAGTAACCAATAGGAATATCAGCAGATTTTTCAATCCAGACCCTAAAAGCTAAAAGGGCCTGGAACAACATTTACCAAGCCCTGAAAGAAAATGGATGCCAATCAAGAATCTTATACCCAGCAAAATTTACTTCCAGAATTGACAACGAAATAAGATACTTCCATGATAAAAAAAAAGCTAAAGGAATTTACAAAAAGAAAGCCAGCATTACAGAACATTCTCAGCAAAATATTCCATGAGGAAGAGATGAAAAACAATGATGCAAATCAGCAACGGGAGGAACTAGCCTAAAGGAATAGCCAAATAAAGGAGAAACCAAATCATGTCAAAAAACAAAAATGAGTCCAATCACTAGGAATACAAACCATATCACAATAATAACCCTGAATGTTAATGGTCTGAACTCACCAACCAAAAGACATAGACTGGCAGATAGGATTAAAAAGAAAAGTCCAACAACATGCTGCCTGCAAGAGACTCATCTCATAGAAAGAGATACCCATAGACTAAAGGGGAAAGGATGGGAAAAAACATACCATGCACACGGACACAGCAAAAAAGCTGGAGTATCCATCCTCATTTCAGATAATGTGGACATCAAGCCAAAACTAGTCAGAAGGGAAAAAGAAGGACATTACATACTGCTTAAGGGAAGCATAAATCAGCAAGACATAACAATCATAAATATCTATGCCCCGAACATTGGCTCATCCATGTACGTCAAACAAATCCTTCTCAATTCCAGAAATCAAATAGACCACAACACAATAATACTAGGCGATTTTAACACACCTCTCTCACCGCTGGACAGATTGTCTAAACAAAAATTGAATAAAGAAACCATAGATCTCAATAACACAATCAACAATTTAGACTTAACTGACTTATATAGAATATACCATCCAACAAAGAATGAATACACTTTCTTCTCAGCAGCACATGGATCCTTCTCTAAAATAGACCATGTTTTATGCCACAAAGCTACTGTTAGCAAATACAAGAAGATAGAGATACTACCTTGTACTCTATCAGATCATAAGGAATTGAAATTAGAAATAAATGACAGAATAAAAAACAGAAACTTCTCCAATACCTGGAGATTAAATAATACACTATTATATGATGAATGGATAACAGAAGACATCAGGAGGGAAATAAAAAAAAAATTTTAGAAGTAAATGAGAACAAAGACACATCATATCAAAATCTCTGGGACACTATGAAAGCAGTACTCAGAGGAAGATTTATTTCATGGGGTGCATTCAACAAAAAGAGTAGAAATCAACAAATAAACGACTTAACATTACAGCTCAAAACCCTAGAAAAAGAAGAGCAGACCAACACCAAAAGTAGTAGAAGACAGGAAATAGTTAAAATCAGAGCTGAAATCAACGAAATTGAAACAAAAGAAACAATCGGAAAAATTAACAAAATAAATAGTTGGTTCTTTGAAAAAATAAACAAAATTGATAAACCCTTAGCCACACTAACAAAGAGAAAGAGGGAGAAAACTCAAATTACTAAAATTTGGAATGAACAAGGAAATATCACATCAGACACGAGTGAAATACAAAACATAATTAGAAGTTATTTTGAAAATCTATACTCCAACAAAACAGAAAACCTTGAAGACATCAACAAGTTTCTAGAGACATATGAATTACCTAAACTGAATGAGGAAGACATACACAACTCAAATAAATCAATTTCAAGCAATGAAGTAGAAGAGGTCATCAAAAGCCTACCAACAAAGAAAAGTCTGGGACCAGATGGGTTCTCAGCCGAGTTCTACAAAACCTTTAAAGAAGAGCTCATTCCAATACTTCTCAAAGTATTCCATAAAATAGAAGAGGAAGGAACCCTCCCAAACTCATTCTATGAAGTCAATATCACACTGATACCTAAACCAGACAGAGACACATCAAGGAATGAAAATTTCAGACCAATATCCTTAATGAACATCGATGCAAAAATTCTCAACAAAATTTTAGCATATCACATACAAAAATATATTAAAAAGATAGTGCACCATGATCAAGTAGGTTTTATCCCAGGGATACAAGGTTGGTTCAACATCTGGAAATCAATAAATGTCATTCACCATATTAGCAGACTAAAAGTTAAGAATCACATGATTATTTCAATAGATGCAGAAAAAGCATTCGATAAAATACAGCATCCCTTCATGCTCAAAACACTAGAGAAAATTGGGGTAGTGGGAATATTCCTTAACATTATGAAGGCCATCTATGCTAAGCCCATGGCCAATATCATTCTAAATGGTGAAAAACTGAAAGCATTCCCCCTAAAAACTGAAACAAGGCAGGGATGCCCTCTTTCACCACTTCTATTCAACATTGTTCTTGAGACTCTAGCCAGAGCAATTAGACAAACCAAAGAAATTAAAGGGATACAAATTGGAAAAGAGGAACTCAAACTATCCCTGTTTGCAAATGACCTAATTCTAAATTTAGAGGAACCTGGAAATTCCACTAGAAAACTCTTAGAACTCATAAGTGAATTCAGTAAATAGCAGGTTACAAGATCAATGCTCATAAATCCAATGCATTTTTATACGTAAGTGATGAATCTTCAGAAAGAGAAATTAGGAAAACTACCCCATTCACAATAGCATCAAAAAAAAAAAATACTTGGGAATCAATCTCACAAAAGAGGTGAAAGACCTCTACAATGAGAACTACAGAACACTAAAGAAAGAAATTAAAGAAAACCTTAGAAGATGGAAAGATCTCCCATATTCTTGGATAGGAAGAATTAATATTGTCAAAATGGCCATACTACCACAGTGCTATACAGATTCAATGCAATTCCAATTAAAATCCCAATGATGTACCTTACAGAAATAGAGCAAGCAATTATGAAATTCATCTGGAAGAATAAGAAACCCAGAATAACTAAAACAATCCTCAGTAGAAAGAGCGAAGCAGGGGGTATCGCAATATCAGATCTTCAACTCTATTACAAAGCAATAGTAACAAAAACAGCATGGTATTGGTACCAAAATAGACAGGTAGATCAGTAGTACAGAATAGAGGACATGACACAAACCCAAATAAATACAATTTTCTCATACTAGACAAAGGGGCCAAAAATATGCAATGGAGAAAAGATAGCCTCTTCAACAAATGGTGCTGGGAAAACTGGAAATCCATATGCAACAGAATGAAACTAAATCCCTATCTCTCATCCTGCACAAAACTCAACTCAAAATGGATCAAGGACCTCGGAATCAGACCAGAGACCCTGCATCTTATAGAAGAAAAAGTAGGTCCAAACCTTCAACTTGTTGGCTTAGGATCAGACTTCCTTAACAGGACTCCCATAGCACAAGAAATAAAAGCAAGAATTAACAACTGGGATAGATTCAAACTAAAAAGCTTTCTCTCAGCAAAGGAAACTATCAGTAATGTGAAGAGAGAGCCTACAGAGTGGGAGAATATCTTTGCCACTCATACTTCAGATAGAGCGCTAATTTCCAGAATCTATGAAGAACTCAAAAAACTCTACACCAAGAATACAAATAATCCAATCAACAAATGGGCTAAGGAAATGAACAGACACTTCACAGAAGAAGATGTGCAAGCAATCAACAGATATATGAAAAAATGTTCAACATCTCTAGTAATAAGAGAAATGCAAATCAAAACTACCCTAAGATTTCATCTCACCCCAATTAGAATGGCGATTATCAAGAATCCAAGCAACAATAGGTGTTGGCGAGGATGTGGGGAAAAAGGTACACTCATACATTGCTGGTGGGGTTGCAAATTAGTGCAGCCACTCTGGAAAGCAGTATGGAGATTCCTCAGAAAGCTTGGAATGGAACCACCATTTGACCCAGCTATCCCATTCCTTGGCCTATACCCAAAGGACTTAAAATCAGCATACTACAGAGATACAGCCACATCAATGTTCATAGCTCCTCAATTCACCATAGCCAGAGTGTGGAACCAACCTAGATGCCCTTCAGTTGATGAATGGATAAAGAAACTGTGGCATATATATACAATGGAATATTACTCCGCCATGAAGAATGATAAAATTATGGCATTTGCAGGCAAATGGATGAAATTGGAGGCTATCATGCTAAGTGAGATAAGCCAATCTCAAAAAACTAAAGTACGAATGATCTCGCTGATGAGCGGATGAGGACATATAATGGGGGTTAGGAGGGGTTACTTAGGGTTAGGGTTAGGTTCAGGGTTAGGGATAAGGAGGGTGGTAAGAATGGAGGAAGAAATACTGTAGAGAGGGAAAAGAGGGGTGGGAGGGGTGGGTGGGAAGGGAAAAAATAACAATGAATCAAACAATATTGCCCTATGTAAATTTATGATTTTTAATTAAAATAAATAAATTTTAAAAATGCATAAATGTGTATAAAATATTTTTTATAAATGAAATAACATATTTTCTCCATAAAACCAATTACAATTGAACAAAACTATCTAAGGGCTATTGAGTTGTATAGAGGATTATTATTCAGAAGTATGGGAAGGCAATCTGAAATGGTGTTTTAGTCAGCTTTTTCACTGTTGTGACTAAAGTATCTGACCAGAACAATTTTAGGGAATGAAAAGTTTATTCAAGGCTCACAATTTCAGAAGTCTTAGTCATAGAAGGTCAGCTCAATTCCTCGGAGGGCTTGAGGTGAGGCAAAACATCATGGCAGAAGACTGTGGCAAAGGAAGTAGCTCACATGATGATCAGAGAGCAGAGAGAGAGGTCTCCATTTGCCAGATACAAATATATATCCCAAAGTCACACCCCATCTGTCTCCAATTACCACTTAATTAATCCCACTAGGATTAGGTGAAGGCTATAACTCAATCATTTCTCCTCCAAACCTTCTTGCCTTGTGTCACATGTGAGATTTTGGGGCACACCTCATATCTGAACCACAACAGTAAGAGAATACATTTAAGGACCTAGAGCTGATATCAAGCTATATAAGAATAAAAAGAAGCTAACATAATTTAATGGGATATATGGGGTGACACTGCAGAAATTATAACCAAAAGGAAACAGGTAGCTGGGGATATAGCTTAGTGGTAGTGAACTTGCCCAGAGTGCTCAAGGCCCTGGGTTTGATTGCCAGCACCGCAAGAAGAAAAACAAAAAGAAAAGATATAGAGGAATGAATTATAAAAGAGAGTAGAAGTCATGCTTTATTCCTCACTTGGACCAACTCAACATTTTTTAGTTTCATTAATTTTTAAAATTTACCATCTAAATCCAATTCTGATATTATTACATATGTACTAAATAAACATGGGTTAAATAAATGCATACATACATTCATATACACTAAGTGAAAAAAGAGACTCTTATAAGGAAAATTTCAGAAGTGGTTTACAGGTCAATGAAACTGAACAGGTGGTTCCAAGCCCCATTTGCTATTGAACAGTCCTGGCGATCACACCCTAGGGAAAACAGCACAACTGCCAAGTGAAGTAAGCATAATATCCCCTGCTCGTTCTTTGGAAAAGCTCCATGGACAGAAGTCTTTGATTTGGATGTTTATCAAATGCTAGTTAGCCTGGTTTCTTTCTGTTCTTTTAATTTAAAAACAATTTAAAAAACAAAAACTATGCTCAAATAGAGATTTCTGCCTTCAAGAAAAAAATTATATACTAAGTACTCACCAATCTTCTTCTGAACTTTTGGAACCCTTATTTTTCCTCAATAGGACTACTTGAAGGGTCAAAAATGAATTAAATAATTATCCGACACCACCTTCTTCATAAATTTCTCCCTCATTATTAATTGACTCTAATCACTAATTCACTAACATTTACTCAGTATTTAGTGCACCAGGCAGTGTTATGGGCTCTGGAGAAACCAAGGGATATAAATGTTTTGTCCTTCAGGAAGTCACAATACAGTGCAGCCCAGGGCAGGGGAAGCAGTTCAAAAATGTAGGATTTCGTCACGATGTGCACCAGTGGACAGAAAAGCATCTTCATGTTACCTGTGCCTTAAAGTGTGAGCAGCCAGACACTAGGCTGAGCAATGAAGAGGTTCTCCAGGTTGAAGAACCATAGTAGTCAGTTCTGGGAGAAGACACAGAAAACACTCAAAAGAGTTTAACTAAACATAATTCAACAAAGGGATTAGTTACAGCAGTGTGGGTAGGGTAAAAATGAGCAGTAAGGAATGAAGGAATGTTGGGGCCCCCAGGGACTGGCAACTTTGGAAAGCAGTTAAGACTTCCAGGTCTGAGGTAACACAAGACAGAGGGATGGAGAGAAGAAGGCCGAAAGGAAGAGCATGGTCTTATTAGTGTCCTGGAGATCGATCTCTCTCTCTCTCTCTCTCTCTCTCTCTCTCTCTCTCTCTCTCTCTCTCTCTCTCTTTCTCTCTCTCTCTCCCCCTCATCTCTCTATCTTTTTCTCTTTCAATAGATAGATTTCTCTTTCAATAGATAGATATTGATATCTCTCAGATAAAGATAGATAGATAGATAGATAGATAGATATAGCTATCTCCTCCAGGATAATAAGACCATGCCCTTCCTGTCTGCCTCTCTTCCTCTCTGCCCTCTTTTTCTATCTCTCTGTGTATAAATAGATGATAGACTGATGATATATAGATATAGAGAGAGGACTATATAGATATCTCTACATATATCCATATATCTATATATAGAGATTGAGATATAAATTTAGATGCATCTCAATTTGTTAATAAAGTGAGTAAAGGTGTCAACTTGTAGTTCAATAAAGAGCACATTTGACTTTTGACAAAATGAACTAATCAATAAATACACGATACAGAATATAGACAGTGTGATTATATGCATGGGCATGCATGAATATGCAACAATGCTTTCTTTCCTGGATAATCTTCAGAGGTTTTTAGATATCTTCCATTTTTCACTGTAGAAAAAACAATAAAAATCAAATGGAATTTAGTTTCTTACAAGGAGAAGGAAAATTAAAGAAAGGTAGAGAAAGGAAAATAAAGTGATATGGAAAGGAAAGCCCAAAGCAATATTTACAATCCATTCAGGGGAAAAAAGATAGAATTATAGGCTATTTCAGAACAACCACAGGGTACTCCCCCTGGGCCCACCTACTTTCCCTTAAGTGAAAGGTTAGGAAGATTATCCAGTCAAGGGCTTAACTGTATATACATTTACATAAAACCAAGAAGTTAAAGGACATAGTAGAAAACAAGTATATAGGGCTAGCTGTGCTTCACAGTTTAGAAAATGCACTCCAGAAGCTAGCCTTATATTAATAAGTCCAGCTATAAAAAACTTCATAAAGTTCTGGACAAGGAAATAGCTGCCAGCTATCAGGATGATCCATGGAAAGAGAATACTGGAAGCTGAGAAGGTGCCTTAGGACTCAAGGCCAAAATGTCCATATTTGCTTTCCTTGACTAAACACTAAAAGAAATGGAGATAATAGTAAATACATGAACTGAAAAGGAACTAAGAGAAGTGATAGAAATTGCTTAGACAGTTTCATGGAAGGGAATATTCAATTCAAAGGACTAAGCATTTACTGATGTTGACAGCAGTAGCCAGCTAAGGTTTGTTTTTTTGTTTGCTTTGTTGTTTCTAGACTCATGGAAAATGCCATTGACAAAGTCACTTAAAATCAGTTGAATGAAACACTTAAGCAAAAAAGAGTGAAATATTAATTTTGGCAGGAGAAGGGCTAGAAAGGCATTTCTCATTTCCTATTTTTGGTATCCCCTTAGTAAACTGATCAGTTTACACCTGACTGCCTACTGTAAAGATTGTGAGTGCAAGCTCTAAACACTGAGTTAAGATCTTGGTGAGTCAAAGCTTCTACAGCTAGATTTATTTTTTTCCACATTTTTATTGGTGCATTATAGTTGTATATAATGGTAGGATTTGTTGTTACATATTTGTATATGCACACAATATAATATAATTTGGCCAATATCATTCCCTAACACTTCCCACTCCCTCGCACTCCCACCTGCTAGTCCCTTTCCTCTATTCTACTGATCCATTGATTTTCATGTGACCACCCCACCACCTTTCTTCTCCTTTTTCCTCTCTAGCTTTCACATATGAGAAAAAACATCACCCTTGACCTTCTGAGTTTGGCTTATTTCAACATACAGGTCTCAAGTTCCATCCATTTTCCCGCAAATGACATAATTTCATTTTTCTTTATGGCTGAATAAATCTCCATTATGTATATACACCCCATTTTTTCTTTATCCATTCGTCCATTGATGGATACCTAGGCTGGTTCCATAGCTTGGCTCTTGTGAATTGTGCTGCTATAAACATGGGTATGTATGTATCACTGTAATGTGATGACTTTAATTCTCTAGGATAAGTACTGAGAGTGGTATAGCTGGGTCACATGGTGTTTCCATACCTAGTCTTTTGAGGAAACTCCATACAGATTTCCATAGTAGTTGTACTAATTTACAATCCCAACCAACAGTGTTCCTTTTTCTCTACATCCTCTCCAGCATTTATTATTGTTTGAATTCTTGATGATTGCCACTCTGACTGGTGTGAGATGAAATCTCAGTGTCATTTTGGTTTGTATTTCCCTAATTGCTAATGATGTGAACATTTTTTCATAAATTTCTTGGTCATTTTTATTTCTTCTTTTGAGAAGTATCTGTTTAGTTCATTTGCCAATTTATTTGCTTTTTTTTTGGTGTTGAGTTTTTTCAGTTTTTAATATATTCTAGATATTAGTCCTCTGTCAGAAGAGTAGCAAGGAACGATTTTTCTCCCATTCCTACAGCTAGAATTAAGTTTGTTTCTTCCTTTTCTCCTCAAATTTGCAGAGGCCATGCAATATACATTTGCAATAATGAGCTTTGTGAAAGTGTTAAAAATCACAAACAATAAAGTAAATAAAGGTTTTGTTTTCAGGAATGATTTTAATAAAATAGAAGCAAAAGTTATTTTTGGAGGAAGAGTTTTGCTTTCATTTTTTTGTTGCTGTTCCTGAAATGATGCTGTTTTATTTTGTTTTCTGATTATAGTACATGTAATGCAAGTGGAGAGGGTGCTAAAGCTCATGCTTTCACACATCTGATCTCTTCCAAAAGCAGCAAAGATTCATAAAATACAGAAAGAGAAAACCAGAAAGACACCTAGAGGTTAAAAGGAAGGGAGAAGAGGAGAGGGGACAGAGGGAAAAGAGAAGATCCATAAAAGCCTAAGTCTGAAGACATAGGCCTAGGTACTCCAGGTCCTGGAACAGGCAGGCAATGATGCTTGAAGTTTCAGCTCCTCCTGGAGAATGGGGACTAAAAATGCTCCCTTGAGACAGATGGCACAGCTTCATTCCTACAAAGCCAACTGCCTCTGGCTTGGTGTAATGTAACCATACAGCAGTAGACCTGAGCCTTCAAGTAAGCCCTGGTTCTTGACTAGGTGCCAGGGAGTTGTGCACACTGTCAGACAAGCAGGAAGGAGGACCAGAGAGATAGAAGGAAAACAAAGGCATGAACAAACTCTCCCATCAAAAGAAGCTGCAATCCCAGTTCAAAACACGTGATTAATATGGACAACTAAATCAGCAACCTGCATAACTGAACAAAGAGATATGGACAAACCTGTGTTGCTAGAGATTTGAACAGACCTGTATCAAAGAACAGTAGGCGACAAACAGAAAACTATTATGAGCATGGACAATTTGAACAAATATTGTTCTTGATTCCTGATTCATGGGGAAAGTCAGCCAGACAAGCCTTATGAAAGACTTTTCTCTCTGAGAAAAGGAAAGGTATGTAGAAAGATGTTTCTCTTGCCACCTAGGATACAGTTATGCGATGACTTTAAAAGTGAACAACATTGAGAACTTGCCCTATCAGATAGCAAACTGTAGTATAAAATTATAGAAATTTAGCAGTGTGATATTGGAGCAAAAATAGACAAATAGATCAGCAACAGAATAGTGAGTGTAGAACAGATCCAGGTATCCTGGATACCTGGTATAATATAGAAGTGGCATTACAAAGTAGGAGAAAACTATTTAAGGTGATTGGTTTACACACACACACGCAAAAAAAATCATATATATGTATATATGTGTGTGTGTGTGTGTGTGTGTGTGTATGCCTTTATAGCTGGAGGTAAAGATTTTTATGACAAAACCCTGAAAGCACAAATCAAAAAGGGAGAATGATAAATTTGACAAGTTAAAATTAACACAGAGAGCACACAGTAGAATGAATCAGACATAAATTTCCTATGTTCATATATGAATACGGGACCAGTATAACGTAACATCACATACAACCATAAGAATGGGAAGTTATACTCCATGTATGTATGACATGTTGAAATATATTCTGTCATACATAACTAAAAAGAACAAATAAAAAATGAAAAAAAAGAGTGCTACTAAGAAATCTAATATCAGAATGAACTTTCTCTCCTGATAGGTGACTTGATTTCTTTTCTCTACTTTCCTACAGATTTTTTTCAATATCTTTGCAGTTCATTAACACCAAATGAGTCTCAGTGTTAAGCAGTCAGTATCAAATTTTCCTGAAATGGCATGTTTTTTCAGTCTGTAAATCCAACTTTGCCTTTTCTTACAATAAAATGTCCTAGTGCTAGAATTTCCAGTGCTTTTTCCTGTTCCATTTGTCATGTTGTCTTCAGAGATACCAATTATCCTTATTTTGAACTTCTTTTATTCTGACTGCCTTCTTATCATTCTTTTATCTCTTTATACCTTATCACTTTCCATTTCATTTTCAATTTTTATTCTTCATGGTCCTGAGAGCATTTTAGAAATGTCTTGTCTTTTCTTTCTTTCTCTCTCTCTTTTATTCCTCTCCCCCACTTCCCCCTACCCATTTCTGTATGGTTACATATTTTCTGCTTCTTTTCAAGCTCTGTCATCTCACTTTTATGATCTTTTTTAATGCTAATTGCTTATTCCTTGAGCCCTTGTATCTTGTTTCAAACATTTCTTTTTTTCCTAAGAGATCATATTATCTTTAATTTCATTTCATGTAAAACTGTCTTCCTTTTTTTTTTTTTTTTTTTTTTTTTGGTGTGTGCTCTTTGCCTAGCTTTTGCTTCTGCATCCCTTTCCACTTTGTGCTTATGATATCTTTGCAGAAGCCCCATGGTGGTGGCTCTTTGTCACATAGTAATCTTTAAATGAATAATTGGTGGGAGCGGGGTCTGTGTGATTACCTAGGTAAGGGGTCTGTAAACTATTGTCTGCAAGCCAAATCTGGGCCACCACCTACTTTGTAAATAAATAAAATTTTACTTAAAATAAGGAGAACTTATTTAAATAAGTCCATGACTGCTTTCAGGCGACAGTGGCAGATTTGAGTAGCTGCAACAGAGACTGTATGACTTGGAAAACCTAAGATATTTACTATCTGGGCATTTACTGAAAAAATGTACCAGCTCCTGACCTAAGGAATGTACTTAGTTCCACTCACTGGTTAATACTGATGAAAGACTCCAGACTTGGTGTTAAGTAAAATATTAATATGTAGCTTTTTCTCAGGAAGAGATTTTAAGTGATTTCTCTCCAATGGAAAAGACAACCTCAGACATTATTACCTCATGTACACGTATGGCTACATGACCTATGTGATCCTGCAATACGTATAATCAGAAAAACGAGAGATAACACTCTAGGTATGATCTATCAAAATGTATAAATGCATTCTACTGTAATGTGCAATTAATTAGAACAAATAAAATTTTAAAACTTTTTAAAAACCCGTAAGATAACCTCAGAGGGTTCAGATTATGACCTAGTTTTGTCTCTAACTAGCTTTGTTTATAACCTTAAAACCCTACCCTAACATTGCCTAAAAGCACCCATAAATACTGGTTTCCCCATAAATTAAAGAGTTAAAAAAAAAATGTGCATTTATTTTATATACACAAGCATCATAATTTTATCTTTTACAAAATTATATTTTAACAGGTAAGAGGTAGGAACCCAGATTTCTGTATTTTTTTATATTGCCAGACATTTGTTTTCAAAACATTTGTAAAATAATCCATCATTCCGCCCATCTAATTTCAAACATCTCCTTTGTCATGTATGCAAATTCAGAAAGTAGAAAATGCAATTTATGTATCAAGAATACATTTCAAAGGCCTCAGATATAGCTGTACAAAAAAGTAATGTATTATTTTTCTATAACTTAACTAAATCTCTTCTTGATCCCCACTTCTGCTTGTCGACAGAACACAAAAGAGACTGCTCTAGTTAAACTCAGCCACTTCAGATTTTCTCAGTCTTTCAGATTTAAACTCACTGAATACTGAAACTCTCCACGGTGACTTGCAATTTCCTGGGGGCTGCACTTTGCAGAGATTCTCTGGCCCAGATTGGCCCATGCTAAAAGGCAAGGCAGCCCCCATGGACTTCAGCACAGTCATCCCTGACACTGGAATGCTTCCAGGGCTTGGTCACAAGACCGTGTCTCCTTAATCCTGACAACAGACTTCTTCAAGTCCCAGTCCTCTCTCTATTATCTTCTGTCAGGAAATGGGGAAAACCATATTTGCCTCTCATGCTCCTCTGGGGCTTTAGGAAAACTGGTGGGCACTCACTGCCAACACTGCTACCTCTCATCTTCTTCCCTGTAGTGGTTATCTGGGGGAACTTTCAACCTCCCCAACTTGGACTACCATTCCCACCACTGTATGGCACTTGAGTCTGGGCGAGATGTCAGGAAGACTGGCTACAACTGGTGCATTCTCTTCCCTTATTCTGAGCAATCCAAGATTGGGCTATTGTAGGGCTTCATCTGTTCTCTTTCCAATCTATTGCTTTGCTCATAGTTTTAGGCTCTGATTTCTTCAAGTCTTTAGAAGTCCTGGCTCTTATCAATGAAAAATTTTGGTTTGTGAGAATAATTTACACTGCTATAAATTTCAAAAGCCCAGAATTAAGTGTTTGTTTCTGTATTCTGTGTCATTCCTCCCCTGAAGCAGCATTCCAGGCTAACTGGAGACTTAGAAAGGGAGTCAGGAGGGGGGCTTGATAGGAATCCTCTTTCTGCAACTTTTGCTTTATGTTATGTTGTAACTACTGGTTGCAAACAAATCTAAAATTGAAACTAGCACTCTGCATAGGAAAAAGCTCTTTGCTGTTATAAATACCAGTAGCATCAAAGGTGATAAAGAATGCTAGGAAGCATTCTGCTAGTGATAGGCTTGCTGATAATAAGCAAGAAAGGTCATAGGTAATAAAGGAAAGGTATAATTGAATGCTGGCTTTGTTGGTGATGCTGAGATCTTACTTTCATTCCATCTATTGTTTCATTCCATCTATTTCATTTCATCTATTGTTGAAATAGTTGTAGTAACAATGACTTTGTCAAATTTGAAACTCTTATAATACACCTTCTTTCCCTTCAGAAATAATTTTCTAAACCATACAAGAGAACAGTCTTTATTACCTTCTCACATGTATGGGGTTTTTTGGAATCCATTCTGTTCAGCTGTTTCCTTACAAGGATACTAGTCTCCCATTTTGTAATGCTTTTTAACAGCTTCATAGGCACAATCTCACCCATTGCTCATCTTTTTTTTGCCTTTTAACAAACTTTATGGCTTTTCATACATACTTTTCCATATAAACTTTCAGAAATTAGAAATCATATCGTCAAGTTCCAGTTTTATTTTCTTAGATAAAAACCTATCTAGATCTGCTTATTTGTCAATAAAATCCAATTAAATTGTGTTTATGGATGTTGCTTGGGTCTCCTTTCTGATAGTCATTCATATCTCTCATTAAATCTGAAAGACAAAGGATTTTACTATCAATCTGTCCATTTAGCATTCTCAGCTGAGGAAGGAGGACATCCCAGCCAAAGAACATTGCACAATTTTCTGTCTGTTGATTCTACCATGCTAATGCCAGATTTTAGTATCTGTTCTGTCTGACTTTGCTTTGTTGAGAACTGTTCAAAGGTAAGCACACGCTGATGGGTTTCTACATGCGATGCCACGTAAATATACTCCCCAGCCCAACCTCTCCACCATCTTCCCTGACAATAGCCTTGACAAAGAAGTCTTCACAGCTTTAAAACAATGCCCCCAGACCTGTCCCTCAGGACTGGAGGAATTCATCTTCACTTTAAGAGGAAGGGATGAGAAGAGAGAAGACATGATGAGTGGTCCAGCATTTTCTCCTCCAGCCCCACTAATACAATTTTATAGTATCTAGCAGTGATAACAACAACAAAAGCTCCTTTAACTTTCAGTAATATGCCCACAACTTTACTGGTTGTACCATCTACTTTACCTAGATGATGTTTTTTGATAACCCCCTACTATTTTATACCATGACTATATTAGTCCCTATTGTTCTGTCCAGCCCTACCTCCTCCACCTTTGATATCAGTTTACATAATCTGCACTTTTTCATTGGAGTTACCAAAGAACTAGGCCTCAAGAGCTAGATTAGCAAGAATGACAACCTTGGTTGATTAAATTACTTTTATGTCTGTTTACAACTAAACTAGTAAACAACAAGTTTACTCTTATCCAGATTCTAGCCTAGCCACTTGCTCTTTCAGAGACCTGGGAATGAATGCCTCAGGGAGATCCTAGCAACAGAAGCCTCAAAACCTGTTCTTTGCTACGTTTGTCTAGTGGGGTCTTCTTGGAAGCTTGCCAGGCACCGGTGAGCACCCTGGGCCCTTCCCATTCTTTTCAGAGGCATTAGATCAACTGGTGGGAGTGTTCTGAGAAGTTACGCTGCTCTCAGAGCCTTATTTCCTCATCTATAAAATTGGGATAAAACTAATACCTTCCTCATAAAGTGAGGAGTAAAGAAATAAAGGAACTCAAATGCTTCTCAGAGGGTCTGGAGCACTCCATACTTATGGCTATTGGGGTGTGTGTGTGTGTGTGTGTGTGTGTGTGTGTGTGTCTGTCTGTCTGTCCTCCCAAAGGCCAGCTGAGTTTTACCCAGTTGCAGGATACTTACAAGGCTATTGTTTGTGTAAACCATGCCCACCCAGAAATAACTCCCAAGCTTTGCTAAAGTCTGAGGAAATACTCCTAAACATTTTAAACACATATAGATATTTTTTAAAATCTCAATGCTGCAAGTTTTACAATACTTATTAAATCTCTAAAATTTATCCTCAGGTTCTTATTCTTTGAGGGAAACAGACCTAAAGGCAAAGATAATAATTTTTTACAAGTACAGGAAAATATTATTCTCTAAGGTATTAAAACAGTTCTTAATTGCTATGTAATTCCTGGTCTTTGAGGAGACTTCTCAGCAAAGACATAAATTGCTGCCAAGGGTTTAGACATTTAACTTTCAAGAACTTAGATTGATGATGATCATTATTTTCAATATTGTTGTGTAATTTTTCCAGCAGGTTTCTCCCAAAGAGCCAAAGGGCTGAACAGAATCTTAAAGCTGGTCACAAATCACCAAGGTGCAGAAAGCGAGAGGCCCTGTGCTCCACGATACTTCCCTTGGAGAACAGGGAGCCCTGATGAGGTGGGAAGGCACCTCCTCCACCTGTTCACACTGCTCTGTGCCAGTGCACAAAGGTCCAGAGAAGCAGGAAAGACCTAGAAACTCCAGCAAGACCAGTCTGCTGCAGAGAACACTGCTCACTTCGAGGCTCACGTTCAATTTGGCTCCAAGAGCTGAGGGTGCAGCTTCTCCTGTCATTTGCTTGCTTGCCCTGAGGGGCATTGTCAGCTACAATTCATTCCCAGGAGGGCAGAGGACCTTCTACTTAATGCGCAAATAAAGTGGGAGGCTGGCATTTCAGCTTCTCTTTTAACTGAACTGTTGAGATTGGGCAACACCATTTAGCCCTTTAGCTCCCTCATTTGTAAATGCACAGGGGCAGATGGATCTCAAAGGTCCCGGCCAACTGAGAGTCTATGTTTTTATGGTGAGGACAAAACAAGAATGAATATGTACCTGAAGGAAACACATTTCCATTTATAAAATGTCACCTCATGGTTAGAAGACTCATGAAGAGAGTTGCTCCAGTCACGGTTGCATAGGTTTAACTACAGATAAACTCAACATCATCCCATTTACAGTCCTTGACTTATATGAAAAAGAAAAGATAACTTACTGGTGATTCAATGTCCTCTAGGAGTAAAACAGAACAGCGTTCACATTTCAACAGAGTTTGGGCCCGGTGCATTATTTTCTTGACTATTTTCTCCAGATCAGTCTGTTCTTCAAAGAGGTCATTCACCACCTCTAGCAAAGCCTGGAAAGGAGGAGATGGATATATTTAGGTGGATATAGAAGAGAAAAAAGTTGGTATTTTTCCCCTCAAAACTCCATATAGTTTTTTGCTCTAATAACAAATATTTTTGTGTGGCTGATTTTTGAAGCATTTATGATTGTTTACCATAGTTCCATCACTTCATTTTATAACACTCTCTGAAACTGCACAATACAACTGGAAAATGGAATCCATCCTTATAATGGGGACCATGTTGTCATTAGTTATAGGAATTTTTTCCCTCCACAACTGTAGTTTTTCTGCAATGTTGACTAGTTACAAATTAAACATTTTATAAATAACAAGTACTTAAATTCTTTGAAAAGAACATTTATTTCAGAAAACTGCAAAACAACCCCTCTTCACTATCAGGAAAATTCATGGTTAAAGTTTAGACTTATTTTTACTAATACACATTACTCAGAGAATTCTGAAATAATTATAGATGTGAATGCTCATTATGAATCAGAGCCTTCAGAAATATAACTAAAACCCCAACTAACTCCTCTACACAAAAAGAGGAAATGCTACCTGACCACCACTGTGCAAGAGAACATTTAGATACATCTATATATCTCATAAAGAAAAGATCTTTAAAATTTTGTTGAAATAGCAGAATGGAAAGCATGCTAATTAAAGAAAAAGTTTAAAATTCTAAGTTTAACTCATTTAAAAATCTATCTGTAATAACCCGCCACTTTTCCAGCTAAGTAAGCTTGCAATTTACGCTTTGAAATAATATTTGTTTGGAATTTTTAAAGACATGGGCATTTTCAGAATAGTGGGCTATGTACAGGTTGTAGATATGCTTCTATCTGAGCGATCAGAGAATTACACAGAAAGGGAATTGCACCAGAGGAAGCTTTACTCCACAGAATTTAGTAAGATGTGCCACCTTGGATCTGACCTCTCACAAAAGAATTTCATGAACCTTCAAGTTCACATCTATTCAGCATGGTGTTGATCATCATCCCAGGGGCATGACTAATTTTCAACTCTAGTAATGAATTTGATTTGTCCTGAAACCCTTTGAAACATGTGAAAATTTCTTCTCTGAATCTATTCAGGTAGAAAAGCATTTGAATGGGTTAAGGGACCCATGAAATGAATGGAGTTACTGAGCAACTGAAAGAGGATCAAAGTTCCCAGGTAGCGTTCCCTCAAAGAAAGATTGGCTAAGGGATATATTGTTCTGTGATCCCACAGCAAAAAGAAACACCAGGAGGTAAAAACAGTTTTAAGTGAAGCTTGACTCTTTGGCATTTGGACAACAAATTGCTGGAAGAGGTCAATGCACAAAAGCTTCATACTCAAATACAACATTAACAACGAGGCAATTATCTGACTAATTACAAGCAAAATTCCCTGTTAGTAAGGGGGGAAACTTTATTGCCTTAATCATCCAGACTGTTTCCTCAGATGGATCATATTAACTGAACAATTATTTAACTTTTCAATTTGTTGTGACTGCATGGAGAGAGCCTCTGGGACCTGTATACAAGGACATTTATCTCAGAGGAAAAACAAGGGTGTCTTGAGTCTTGCACTGACAAATCACATTGTAGTAATTTTATTGTTTCTAATTAAAAATTGCTGCTTTATTATCAAGTGATGAAAGTTTTACGAATACCAACACAGACTAGCTCCAGAATAGGAGACAAAGAAAATCTAGAAAGTTATGCAGCCCATCTGGCACTAGAAGCATTTCACACTCTTGAGTACTCTGCTTGTGTCCCTTGCCTTCTAGGAAAGAAGTGTCTGCCTTACCCTCCTCCATCTTCTTTCACTTCTGTGCTCATCCTTGGATCTCCTCCCTTCTCTCCACACATTCCTTCTCGGATAAACCCAACTCATCTATCCCTTTATCTCACAGTATTTTTCTTTATAGTGCTTTATTGCCACCTGATACTGTATTATTTTATTTTTGGCTATTATTCCTGCTAGCATAGTAAGGTCTATAAGAACTTGGCTGGATAGTATCTGAAAGAATACCATACAATATTTGTTAAATGACCAAATGAATTGTGTAATGCATAAGGATGAAAAGACTAATAATACATGAAACGGCCCTTAAGGAGTTCAAAATGCATTCGGTGAGGAGGGCTATCGATAAATATTAAAATACAATCTGATGGGTACCCACAAGAGAACAATGGTGGCATATGCAAGGAGAAACAGTAAGTGAAGAAGGGAAGATTAACTTGCAGGCTGAGCTGGCTCCTAAAGGATATGGAGAGCAAAAGGTAGATATGAGACTCTGAAGGTAGAAGGGAAATATCGTGAAAGGTATTGCAAGGTGAAACAGCTTGTTTTCTGGAAGTCATTGACTATATTGCTGTAGCACCAGATGAAAGGTGTAAGACTTGAATCTAAAGATGAATAGAAGATTCAGATCAGAAAGAAGGTTTGCTGTGCCATGCCAAGGTTGATGGCTGTGTGGTCCTCTGGGTTCAACTGCTTGCTGTGAAATATCCCTACATATTAATACTTAACAAATGCACTCTTTAATCGACTTGATTATAAAATTAAAAGAGGGTTTCAAGTTCTTTTGAACATCTTCCTGTCAAACATATTTCTATGTTGATTTAAATGTGGAGTGATTCTAGTATAATTTAACCCCTACTTGACAATTGAGCATTACGTGAGCAACAATCTCAGGGGAGATTTTTTGTTTGTTTGTTTTTTTACTATTTTTTTGATAACTTCTGAAGGTATGTGGGTGTCAGTCATATAAGAGTGTTTCTTCATAATTCTATAAAATATTGTTCAGAATTGTCCCAAGTATTCTGAGATGCTCTTCCAGAAAACCTTTCAATTCAAAAACTAAATCTAGAAGGTGGAGTGAAATCATGTTTGTAATACACTTCGCTTCTTAAAGAAACTAAATTTAAAAAAAATAAAGAACCACCAAATTGTTTTATTATTTCAAAGCCAAAAGTAACAAGAACACATCAGCTGCCTTTGAGTACAGATGTGAAATGAAAGTCCTTTTCAAAAGAAGCCATCACTCTTTCTCCCAACTAACAATGGTGTCCACTTCCTTTTGGGCGTATTGCCTAAAGGGTGCCTTCAGCCATAGTCCTGCAGGATAATACAAATGAAAAAAATTCCTGAACTAATATCATCTGCAGTTATTAAAAGACATATGACTTAGAAACTGGAAAGACAGAAAGCTTTGAGGATTGTCAGCATGTTCTTGCTACTCACCCGGCTCCTTTCGTATTCTTTCCTTGAGGCAGCAAAAAGCTGAGCATTAGATATGGCAATTCCACAAAAGGGAAGATACATCTGCATGACCTGGGGCAAAGAGAGCATTAAGAACATTAAAACATCCATCGCTGAACTAAACTCCACATTCCCTGCACATGCCTGATTGGAACACTTCCTTTGCCACTGCAGGGATTGAATGATACTAGTATTTTAACTTCAGAAGGGACATTTTTCAGAGTTCACTATAAAATAGTTAATAGTTGGAGAATTCACATCTTTGAAGACATAAAGTGAACCAACAGATCATGAGAACTACAACAGAGAAAGTGTTTGTAAAACACCTCATATTTCTACTTTGATAAAAGAAAAATGAGTGAGTGAATGGAATTGGGGTATAGCTGGATTTTAAGGCCTATTGGCCTGGCACTTTTTCCTCACACTTGGAGGTGGGCAGGATAAAAGTCAGTTCTTTTGAACATCTCTGTAGTAGGGATCTCGCCTGACCTGTTAACAGGCTACTAGATTCAAGCACGCCTGTTGGGATGGGCCCAGCAGGAACTTGAGTCAGAGGGCCTAGTGGCCTTCTGCAAAAGAGCTCTATTATGCCCACTGCTAGGTGCTTCCAGCTGGACACAAATGCACACTGGTGGAATAGTTCTGCAGAGGCTGGGCTGAGGGAAGGCTCAGGAGCCCATGGGAGGGAAACCCTCCTGTGGGAAGAAACACGCAGCTGGGTGGGGTCAGACCTGAATGGAGGTCTCATCATAGACCTTCTAGATCTAGGCATTTTCAGTACCACATGGACCTTCCACTCAAATTCAGGTCTAGAATATCTGATTCCAGACAAATAGAGGGCGCTTAATAAAATCTGAAGGGATTATTTCCCTAAATTCTTCACAAGTGAAAGAAACAAGTGGCATTTCTTTTTTTTTAATTTATCTTTTAATTTTTTACAGACTGCATTTTGATTCATTGTACACAAATGGGGTACATCATTTCATTTCTATGGTTATACACGATGTAGATTCATACCATTCGTGTAATCATACATGTACACAGGGTAATGATGTCTGTCTCATTCTTTGGGACTTTTCTAATGTAGAAGGAAAGCAGCATGCTTTCTATCACAGTCTGTCTCTCTCTCTCTCAAACACTTGCTCACACACCATGGTGCCCTATGAAGAGGAACAAAGCAATAGCAACACAGAACAATTACAAAACTTCCAAGCAGAGTTTAGCAGGTTACCTGAACAGAACCTGGTGGGAGACATGACTGGGACATCTGGAGCAAAATTACCTTGAGTGGAAAGTAATTTTCCAGAAGATTCAAGGTATATAAAAGATGAAAAGCAATACATATTCCTGGCATTTCTTTCCTATTAAAATCTTGCTTTGGCTAACCACATGCTCACCTCTGACTGAGGAACCATGACAGAGTTTCAGAGCTCCATGGAAGGTAAGATATGACCTCACTCTTTAAGAAGAGAGAAGAACAATGGGATCGGTACTAAAAAGAAGTAAAACAGAGATCAATGATCTGTCGTTGTTGTTGTTGCTGCTGCACTGGGATGGAACTCAGAGCACTCTTAACCACTGAACTACTCCCCAACTTGTTTGGCTTTTATTTTGAGAGAGGGTCTTATAAGTTGCTGAAGGCTGACTTTTGATCCTCCTGCCTCAGACTATCGAATTGCTGGGATTACAGGCCTGTGCCACCACACCCAGCAAATGAGTTCAGTTTTGCAGATCTTTTCAGAATAAGTTTCTTCACTGAATTTCCATGTTACCTTGTGGCAGCAGATATCATTTATGTCTCCCCTTCTCCCTCTTCATTGCTACTCCTTCCTCTTCGTGCCTTAGTAAGTTTTTCTATAAGCCAGTAGGGAGCTCTAGAAATAAAGTTGCCAGATAGACCCCTAGAATTTCCCTGCCTTTTGCCAAAAGGAGGTTACTTTCAACTCCACCTGTACACACTGAGAGCACTTTCCTTGCAGTTTTCTTGGTTTTGTTTTTGTTTTCTTGCCATGGAGACAGTGTCCATGATGGAGATAAAGGAGAGGAAGAAGTATAGGTTACTTGGTTTATCTTTCTACCATTTATTTAATTGTTTCATTTATTTATTTTTGCCTTCAGGGGAAAAGTCTAAAGTGGTTTACAAGTCAATCAAGTAGGAAGAAGAATGTGAGCAAATGAACATGTAAAATGTTTTCTAATATACCATAGGCTTGCTTCATTTAATTTTTAATATTAATTGAGTTAAACCAGGTGTCATGAATAGTTAAAAAGAATTTGAATGTTAAATCTGAATCAGATCATTTTTGTTCTTTTTATGACTTTTCTGTGTGGATGCAATAATTCGTTTCCCTCTCTCTGAACCTATTTCCTTATCTGTAAAATACCAGCTTTATGGTTCTTTTTATTCTAATAGTTGGTAATTCAAATAGTTAGAAATATCAATGAGCTGTAATAATTTATTTGAGGAAAAAACAAAAAATCCAATAACATGCTTGCATCTTATTCAAGAAATAATCGTTTACAGTACATAATATGGCAGACATGATGGTAAGCATTTTATATGTATTATATCCATTTGAACTTCACAATGACTTATATTACACCATTAATTCTGTTTTATAAATGAGAAAACTGAAGCTTTGAGAGTTTGCACAAGTTGTCAGGAGATAATTCTCCACAAGTCTCATGCTTTGCACATCTTACAAACAGAAGCACTGGTTCTACCTTTCAAGAGGTCTGTATAGTAAATAGCCTCAGAAGGTAGAGATACTATCTCCTTCCAGAGCAAAGGGCAGAATTTTACTACCTAAGACCATAGAGATAGTACTCCCTCTAGGCAGTGCTATTATTTTGAGAAATAAACTGCCCTTTGTCACCAACAGGAGGTTTTTTTCCTCTGCCAGTATAAATGGCAAACTAAATTGTCATCTTGAAAGTATAGTAAAATTTCAGACTTTTCACAGTTCTTGATAAGGTAAACAGTGGAGTTGGATTTTGAACCCAATCACCCTGACCCTTGAATCTACCTTCTTAACTTCTACATTTTCCTGCCTTCCAAAGTAAAATATATCTTTCATATCATTAGTGTGAGGACCCGGGTAATAGCAACATGATAAGTAAATTCTTTGAATGTATGAACAGCCATGAGAGACTGAAGACACAGAAAGCAGTTCTGGTAGAGCAAACATGGTCCAATTTCTAGGAGTGACAAGTCTTCAGGCGGTGGATAATCTGTCTAGCAGTTGGTTTAAGGCAAATTCTAAACAGAAAGCATATCACATTGATAGGAATCGCAGTGTAGTTATGGACACCAGAGTAGAATATTGCAGTAGAAAAAAAAAAAAAGCTGGCTTTAGAAAAACCTGTCATCAGACAGCAGGACCCCAGTTTCCTGGAGATTATAGATCAGATTACACTCCTGATGGCAGAAGAGAGGGAAAGAGTAGGAGAAAGGATGGGCCCTTGATCAGGTGTTAAAGTGGGTCCTGTGGTGTGGTAGCTGGAGCTACAGAGCAGAGGGAGACGGGGCCTGGGAGTCAGTCTGCTGTGTGCACTGCTGGAGGGCCCAGAGCGAGGCCCAGTGGGAACACTTCAACATCCCTCAGAACCCGAGAACACCCATGGTCACAATGTCGATTAAGAACAAACCTCTTTATCCTCATCCAATTTTGTTTCTGTTAAGCCTAGCTTTGGTCTAAAATTTAAGAATTTGCAAATGATTTTTCCAAATAGTACTTACTATTTTCTTATAGCTAGTACTAAGTACTATCAAGAAAGCACGTAGATCAGATTGACAGGATTAGTTCTTTAATCTACACAACTGTGTCCAATGAAGCACCCCCATCCACCTCAATTTAGTTCTGACAGATGAATGTACTGACACAGCTTCAGAAAAAGCAACTTCATGTCTTCCTCCATTATAAATATCTAGCAAGTATCATTGTCATGAAATTTTCTCATATAAATGTAATAAACCCCTCATATCTCCCTGTAACTCCAATTCTTTTTTTCAATGGAGATAAAAGCTCTGTTAATTTAAACTAATTATGAAGCTTTAACATGACATTTTGAATGGCAAAATAGATTCCTACTGTCTTACTTTGTGTATTCTAATATATCAAGTTGATGCTTCCACAGCAGCATCCGAACCAAAGCAAATGGCAAGACCAACATCCTACTTACTGCACTTGGAATGTACAGATCAGCTCAGCTTAACAAGAGCTGCCTGACTGCCTTCCCTTATCACACTGGGTTAACAGTGCAGCATGTACAATGAACTACATGACACCATTACCACTCTCAAGTGTGCCACCAGCTTTAACTATGTTCGTGAAATGATTCTTAACTAGCTCATTCTCCTTCAATAGTTACATAGAAAGCAAAGGCCAAAGTTCATGTTTCACTGTGGAGTTAATGACTTCCAAAGATTTGAACCTCACTGTATCTCCTAGTCTATGTACTTTACGCTTTAATGAAACTGGAACATTCCTTCCAGTTCACTCCCAAGTACTCTATATCCCATTATGTCTCTACCATCTGCATCACCTGGAATTCTTTGCCCTTCTACTCTTCACCTCCATCTATATCTGTCAAAATTTTAATGCTCTTTTAAAAATTTGTTATATTTATTATTTTGGTTCTACATATTTTAAGTAATAGAAAATAAAACATATTCATTTTAAAATCACACTTTTACATTTGCATTTTCCTGAATAATTTGTGTAACTATTTCAGACATATTTTTTGTATCTGCGTCAGTGTTACATGAGACTCACTTTAAAAATTAATTTTAAATTGTTTTACAAAATAATTGCCTCTACTTAAGTCAGTGGGAAAAATGTTCTATAGTGAACAGCATTTGAAGGTAGAAACATCTCCTTCCAGATCAAAGGGAAGAATTATTTGCTATGCAACACATGATTAAAATAATATCTCACTCTGTGATAGTGGTCTGGCAGTCCATCATAAAATATTTGGTTCCTTACATCAGAGGTTCCTCTTCTGTTACACAATTCCCTGTATAATTTGTGTAAGATGTGACTATTGAACATTTTATCCCAAGCCATAAGCATCCATTCACATATCATTAAGACCATTGTTTTTATTCATTTTTCCTGTATGTATATAACATGAGCTCCACAACATAGCCACTTAGCATTTGTAATTGTAAGATAAGATCCCCAGGAACAATTATTACAATTATGTTAAATTCCTTTATTCCCTTTTTTATTAAGCCATTCTCTCTTGATTCTATTTTTCTCATTCCCTATACTACATTCTACTTCCTTTATTTTCATAATTAAACTAGAAATTTTATATACTATTTGATAGAATCTAAATGTAACATCTTTAACTCCGTTCCAAACAACATTAAACCTTGGAATATTAGTTTGTAAACACATTACTTTTTTTTAAGCTTTATTACAACAAACATTGCTATTATTATTATTATGAGTCAATGTTTATTTGTATTTACCCACAAGTATACCAAAATTTACCCTCTTCACTCTTTGTAGATTCTCTTTCCTTTTTCCTTCTTGGATAGTTTTTATTCCTTTTGAAGATAATCTGTTAGAATAATCTTTAGTGTTGGTATAAAATGTTTTGCTTTTGTTTTGTATAAACAAGTGTTTATTTTATGCTCAATCTTAAAATGTAATTTAGTTTGGTATGCAATTCAGATTTACAGTTACTTTCTCTCAGTACTTAGAAGATATTATTCCTCTACCATTGGCAGTTGATGCTACTAAAAGTCAGTTTGTCAGTCTAATTATTCGTAGATTATCTGTCTTTGTTTCTGGTTTCTTTGAGGTCCTCATTATGCATTTGTACATTTCCAACCTCTATAAAAGACTTAACTGAATCATATAAAATGCTAATGTATAAAGAAGGTTCCTGACTTAAAATGATTCAGCTTAAATTTCTCGACTTTGATGGTGGAAAAGCTATACACGTTCAGTAGAAAGCATACTTCGAATTTCAAAGTTTGATCTTTTCCTGGGTTAGCAGTAGTTGGTACAATATTCCTTGCTGGGCAATGAAGCAAGCAGCCACTCCCAGTCAGTCATGTGATCACAGGGTAAATGATCAAAACCCTGCAGTGTACTGTGTTGCTAGGCTAGGATGTTTAGTAAGGTAGGTGTATGAAGATATTTTTAACTTACATGTGTTTATTGGGATGTAACTCCACCATAAGTCAAGAAGCATCTGTATAATGAATAATAATTACTGTGGATGGAGACAATATTTTCTTTCATGATTCATTGCCCACAGAGTGAGAATCTTTATTACCAAACGGGATGTGCTAAGCTGTGTCATTCATTGGCATTGCATTTCAATGCTCTCAGTCAGACTCAACCACATTATGGACACCTACATGAGAATGTGATCCATAGTTTCTAAATAAATGTGCAGGAGACAAAAATATATTTTTGAAAATAGGGAGTTAAAAAAAAATCCTGACATAGCATAGTAATAGAATATTAAAAACAAATTTGTTTATCTTTTTCTAGTCCCAGAGCAACAAATGTCTTAAGAAAACAAAAAAGAAAAACAAATCGGGGAAAAAAAAAAAAAAAAAAAACTACCAATAACAATATACTTCTCTATTCTGTTCTTTCTAAAGTCCTGAAATTCCCCCTTAGGAAAAAAAAAATCCTAATTTGGCCTTCGCCATTCAGTTTCTCAATGCCAAAGGTCTAAAACAGACTTAATGACCAAGAAGCTAATGAGTCTGTACACCCTTGTGCAGCACTTTTCAGCTTGAAAGCACTTTGTGAACATTGGCTAATTAATCTTTACAACATCCCACTCAGAAAGGGAGTAAAGCTGAAAATCATTAAACAGTGTAAAAAAGTCACTTTAGCCCTAGAAACTCATAAAAGTATCATTAATAAGCATAAAAGCTGAACACTGGGCCTTCAATCAATATGCTAAAGAAAGACGGTAGGTAGTCAGCCTTTCCAAACTTGCAAACCACAGAGGTTATTAAAGTTCCTTGGTCTGGTCTGATCCAATTATGTAGCATTAAAGAAGGCCAAGGTCTGCACTGGAGATTCTCAGTGGGGCTGGGACTTTGCCCTTTATGGACCCCACTCCTGGAAGACAAAACAGGTTGGCCAGTAGCATCACCATCAGCTACATGAAAGAATGAGAGAAGTTTTTCTCACTAACAGGCAACACCTCTCCTCTCTGTGCAGATGCTGAAAACCTTGCCCTTAGCGTTCCTTCTGCCCTCAGGCATAAAGGGCATGAACTGTGATACAAAGTTTCCCTGGTTTCTGGCCCATTGATAAAAACTGGTGATGTTTTAAGAGAGTTGTAACTCAAACGCTAAATAAACTCTCCAAGTACAATAATTTGGAAAATAACATATCAAAATATAAAAGAAGTTAGATTATTTTCATGTAATGAAACATTTTCAAAACATTTTAAGGAATAGAATATTTTAAGACAGTAAAAAATAAAATGTGAGTTTGAAGCTTTCTAAAGATTCTAGATGAGATTTCTGCTTCCAGAGGTATATTCACTGTAATTTTGCTTCTATTCAAATTCAGCAATAAGAACAGTTGGGGTTTTTATTTCAAGAATAAGAATGATTCTAAATGAATCTCATTAGAACACATCAAAATACATATACTCTGGGATAAAGATTACTTTTTCTTTCAGTGATGTGCTCATTTCAGAGAAACAACCTCCAAAGATATAGAACAGACTTTTTTTTTTTTTTAAATGGTATGGAATAGACCATTTATAACACAACATTTGAGAGTGTACACTGTAAGAACACACATGTTAAGGAATGGGACTATTTGGCCCATCCCCACAACTTTAGAAATAATCTTCTTACGTCTAAAGGCATTTCTAAATCCCCACCCTCTTATTTGCAAACACTACATTGAAGGGAAAACCCTGAAGGAATCCACTGCAGGAGCCATGCCCTTTTTAGAATAATTTGCATTTATTTCTGATCATAAGATTTCAAGAGAAAAAAAGTACCCACATTATGACTCAAACATTAGTACTATTAACATCCTGGAGTATGCCATTCACATTTTCTTCTCTCTTCTCGTTGTTTTCCTTTCACAAAAATAAATCCAAATAGGCTAATCCTATACATAATATTTTATCTGCTTTTTCTACTATTTACAACCAGCTGTCACTTATTATGACCAATTTCCATGGAAGCAAAATGTCCCATTACATGGTCCAGGAAAAGAACATTCATAGAGAAAGAAAGTAGATTAGTAGTTGCCTGGGCTAGCAGAAGTATCGGGATTGACTGTAAATAGGCATGGGGTCCTCTCAGGGGTATGTTCTAAAACCAATTTTTGATAATGATTGCACCCCTTATAAAATTACTAAAATCAAGTGCTCATTTAAAATGGATTAATTTTATGATGTGTAAAACCTATTTCAATAAAGTTGTTAAAATTATCATAAATATCATACAATTTTACTTAGTAATCATACACTGTTGGACATTTAGTTTGTTTCCAATTTTAAATTAACAATCCTGGCTTTAAACATCCTTGCAATTAAATCTTTGTGTGTTCCATGATTATATTCTTAGAATAAAGTTCTATTTAATGGGGCTTCTTTTATTCAACATACATTTACATAGCTTTTCTCTGTACTAGGCAATATTTATTCTACATGCTTTACTAATATTAAATGCTGACATATTTGTATTTTTAAAATAATCCCTAATAATACACAAATCTTTCCTTTTTGCTAAAAATATACAAACAGAATAGAATTGCACGAAATAATTACAGTTCTCCCTTCATTTCCTGTCACAATCCCTCCCAAGGAACAGCATTTGAGTATATTCTTCTGGACTTTTTATGAACTTTATATATGCAATATCTAGTCCTAAGGTTGTTTGTAAATATAAATAGGAACATATTGTAAGGTGTTTCTTACAACTTCTTTTTCATTTGATAATATATCTTAGAAATCATTACATGTCAATTCAAAGAGAATAATTCATATTAATCTCTACAGATTATATACCTAAAGGGGTATAGTTAACTATTAATTGTTTTTCCAGTTTTTCTCTATTACAAGTAATACTTTGTGAATTTTCTTAAAATTTATCTTTGCACACAGGACTATACTTTTGGACAGATTTTTCTAGAAGTGCAATTTTAAGGATGGCAAAATATGCACATTAAAAATATTAATAGCTTCTGCCAAAGCATCCTGCAAAAAAGACTCTATCAATGTATACTCCCACTAACAGTAATCAGGGTATTCATTTACTGCCACTCATACAACATTGAATATTATCATTCCATTTAAATCATGTCTCACAGATAAAAATCAATATTCATTTTTGCTCTAACTTACATTTGTTTGATTACTAGTGATATTGAACAGTTTTCATAATTAATTGATTATCTCTATTAAATATGGTAACTGTTTCTTTTGCCTATTTTTTACTGGTTACTTATCTATTTCTTGTTGTTTAGTAAGCACTCTTTATGTACTAAGAATGCTAACCATTTTCCATTTTCATAAATCATGAAATCAATATTCAGAAATTGTCTCTGTTTGATATACTCTAATAGTCTTGTAAGCTATGATTGCTTTGTCTAAGATGAATAAGTATTATGGCTTAGTAAACTTGGCTTACCTTACCCTTTCAGTTTAAGAACTCCTACAAAGATAGCTACCTATATAACTCTGTCAAGGTTATTTTTACAAGCGTGTTGACCTACATATCTCATCCTGTCCATTAATTCCTTCTACCTTTGTAATTCGCAGCTCCTGCAAGAAGTTGGTTTGAGCTAGTTTGATGCAGACATTCTTGAGTTTTGGCTATTAAAATCATTATGATTTCCCACTTACCTAGCACAGGTATAAATGCAGAGAACTAGGGTATCAACACTCTGATGCTAGAAAAAAATCCCATTATATCACAATCAATGTATGAACAGAAAAATTCCTCATGTACTATTTTTTGATGAGAAATATCTAAAATGTCTTCTTTAAATTTAAAATAGATCCATACTGTTTCCTGCAATTAGCAGCAAGAGCCTTCCTTTTACCACATCACTTACTGACCTCCTTCCATTTTACAATTCCTCATTCTGAAAGTCATGAACTTTTCATATAAATGAAATCATATAATATGTGGCCTTTTCTGTCTGGCTGTTTTCATTTAGCATACTATTCTCAAGGTCCATCCATATTATATTAGTACTTCATTCTATTTTAGAAAGTGTTTTTAAATTAATTGATGTTAAGTTTTTTTTAGTATTTTCAGTTTTAGCAGAAAAGTTGGGTACTAAACTATAGAGATTTCCCATAGAAATCTGAAGAGGCTCCTGCCTAATACACTCTATAGAAACTTGCCTTAGTGTTTGGTATATTTGTTACAACTGATTAGTCAAATTAATATATTATCATTAACTAAAGTCCATGATGCACACTGGGTTTCACTCTTTGTGTTTCATCTTGTATGGGTTTGGACAAATGTATGTATCCACACTGTTATGGTTTGGTTATCAGGTGGCCCCTCAAAGCTCCTATGTGAGACAATGCAGGAATGTGCAGTGATGGTGTGATTAGATTATGAGAGCTGTGACCTATCATTAATTCATTGGATGGATCAGTAATTTGAAAAGACTGCTGTAACCGGTGGTGACTAAAGGCAGGTAAGATGTGGCTGCAGGAAGGAGGCCCCTGGGGATAGGCCTTTGGAGTTTACATTTTGTCCCTGCTGAGCAGAGGTCTCTCTGCTTCCTGGCTCTCATTAACTGAGTAGCTTTCCTCCACTGTGCCCTTCTTCCATGATGTTCTGCCTCACATTGGACCCAGAGCTATGGAGTTGGCTGACCATGGATTGAGCTTCTGAAACTGTAAGCCAAAATAAACTTTTCCTCCTCCAAGTTGTTCCTGACAGGTCTTTTGATCATAGGGGGAAAAAAAAAAAAAAAAAAAAACTGAGTAAAACATTCCCTTACAGAATCATACAAACTAGTTTACTGCCCTAAAAAATTCCCCTACATATCATCTATTTATTAATCCCTCCCTCCTTCTCCCAAACACCTGTTAGGCACTGATTATTTTTCCTGACTCCATGGTGTCGCCTTTTCCAGAATGTCACATAATTAGAGTTGTTCAGTTTGTATCCTTTTCATATTGGCAATATCCACTTAAGGTATCTCTATGTTTTTTCATACCTTGATAGCTCAATTCTTTTAATCAGTGATTAATATTCTTTTCCATTATCTGTGTGTACCAAAGTTTGTTTATCCATTCACCTATTAAAAGACATTTTGGTTGCTTCCAAGTTTCAACAATTAAGTAAGTAGGACTTTGATAAACTTGTGCACCAGTTCTTGTATAGATTTAAGTTTTCAACTCATTTGGGTAAATGCCCAGGAACGTGATTTCTGGATTGTATGGTAAGAACATCTTTAGTTTTTCAAGAGACTGCCAAACTATGTTCCAAACTGCTTGTGCCATGTTTGCATCCCACCAGTGGTAAATGAGAATTTCTGCTGCTTCACAACCTTTCTACAATTTAGTGTTGTCAGTGTTTGGATTTCAGTCATTCTAATAGGAATATAGCAAAATCATATTGTTTTAATTTATAACTTCCTAATGAAAATGATGGAATGTCTTTTTATATGCTTATTTGTCATCTGTGTATGTTTTCTTTGGTGCAGTTCTTTGCTCATTTTTAAGTTCAGTGGTTTGCTTATTGTTGAGTTAGAGAAGTTCTTTATGTATTCTGGATACCAATCCTTCACTGGATGTGTTTTCTGAAGCTCTTTCTCCCAATCTGTGGCTTATTCATTCATTGCATGTTATTTTTTATAAACCCACCAGATTTTAAAAACTTTTT
This sequence comes from Sciurus vulgaris, assembly GCF_902686455.1. Lineage (NCBI taxonomy): Eukaryota > Metazoa > Chordata > Mammalia > Rodentia > Sciuridae > Sciurus > Sciurus vulgaris. The sequence goes on from NC_136463.1 coordinate 131,358,301, forward strand.
TCTATCTGATTCCATAGAACATTAGGATTAATTTAAAAAAATCTTAGTTTCCTCATCTTCAAAATTATTAGTTTACCTGAGTAAACTGTTGTTTAGGTCCATGTTTTATAGACATGCTTCATCTGTGGAGGTAAGCTCATTACTTAATTTTAGATTCCTGTCCTTCTAAGGGACCTTGGGGAACTGCCCCGCTACTATCATTGTTTCTGTTTCCTATGTTTGGATCTTTCCCTCTCCCTTCAAAAGGAATGTTTTTCTCTACACTTGATATTGCAGTTTCTATCTTCCCTGTGTGGTCTATATCTGATTGGCTTCACATTCTCACTCCCTGTCATTTGGCTAAAATCTGCAATCTATAGGAACGGTAGCAGCTAGCAGCTTGTGGCATTTCTATGAACTCTCAATCACCAGACCACAGAATATATCCGAGAAAAAGTCCTCCTTCTGCTGTCTTGCTTCTCCTCCCTCGCTTCAACTTTGGTCCATCTCTAATTCCCTTTGCTTATGATTTCTTTTTCCTATGTCCCTAACCCTACTTTCTCTCAATAACCTCTGTTACCCTCCAGTCTCTGGTCCTGACACAATTTGAGCTTTGAAAACATTGGTTTTCTCTATCTTATGATCTAGTTTCAACATTCCTGGACTGAGATTTAACTGAACTCTGAATTCAACCAAATTAATTAAAAAGATCCCAAAGTCCCTTTCTTTTATTTGTGTCTCCAATAGTTATCTGTGGGATGATTCTCAGGGCTGGTTCTCTGGGACTGTCTTTCCCTATGCACTCCACATTACCAATTGCCTACAGGACTTTAAACTAGAAGGTCCTTAAACTCTTTCAAACTCAGAACTCCAAAACCAAGTTTATCATCTCAATTCCCCATTTCCTCCCAAAGAAAGCGGAAGCTCTTCCAAGGTTTCCTATTTGTGTATACCAATTGTTCATATCCCCCAGTTTCAAACCCTGAAGCCATCTTGTCTGCTATCCACATATAGAAAAAGCATGTTATAGCAACAGAGCAGCTTTAGGACATTTCACCCCCCACACTTCTCTGGATCAGCAATGCCAACCCTTTCCATTTCTGGTAACAATCCCCAGACTCACTATTCCTATAACACTCTAACCTTTGTTTCCCATTCAGAAATGCCATAATTTAAAACACACTATTTGTCCCAATGGGCCATTGTCATCACTTTAATGTAATAAATAATAACTCTTACATATATTAAAAACTGGGTTTTCTAAAACTACTTTTGTGTGAGCATTTATATTCCACCTTCAGTATTTTTTAAACTCTCATTAGAAGCACATCAGAAAGTAACTGTAATATTTAAGACTATGGCTTAGTATTTTATAGATGCTTTGGAAGATATATAATAATACCATGGAAAAAATAGTGAGGAAATATAAAATTGTTATTCAGAGAAACACAGAAGACCCAGAGGGGATTCTTCCATTTGTGTATTTTTTTTTCATTTTCCAAAAATAATTTATCATCAAAATGCAATACCAATGACATGGATAATAAACCAAACTATTTTTTAATTTCTAGCAATATTCTCCAGTGGAGCTTAAAGCAGAGAAGGCTGTGAAAAATACACTTAGATCATTAATATTTAATTAATGTAATAGTATCCTAAAATTAATATTATAAATGTAAAAGCCTTGATAAAATTCATAAGTTGTGTCTATGCAACTAAAACACAAAAGTGCTACCTAGCAAATTCAAGACATTCCTAATGAATAAACTTGAAGATAAAGAGCTTCAAAGTTTGACCTAACAACAAACAGAAGTTTGAGTAGGACTTATTCTCAGATTGAGATATCAATCCAAAGAGGTGAGGAGAAACTTTCTATGTGATTTGTCAGTAATTCAGCAAGATTTCACATCCTGCATCTTAAAACAGTCTGGCTCGCAGGGCAGGAAGCAGTCTTCATAGCCAAAGTGCATCACTACCCAATCCACGCTTCTCCTCCTTCCACCCACAGGCTGACAGAAACAGCCCATCCCTTACTTTAGGTGATATTTCAAATATTTACTTTAAGGAGTCAGTTATATATAGTATAAGCCAAAAGAGCAAAAATATAAACCCGAAGAAAGCAGAAGGGTGAAATCAATAAAGGCAGAAAATAATAAATGAAGGGAAAAATAGTAAAAGTGACAAATTTAAAAATGGTTCTTATAGAGAAAAACAGTAAGACAAATATATCACTAGGTAGCTTAATCAGATGGGAAATCCCCACTCTAAAACAGAAATGATAAAAATATGTATAATCACAGTTACAGAAAAAAAAAATAAGTAAAAGAGATTATAATAGACCTCTTCACACAACCTAAGCTTATATATTTGCAAATCTGATGCAAACTTACAAATTTTAAATAATATATGTTAACAAAGTTTAAACAAGAAGAATGAGAAAATGTGAATAAACCAACCACTACAAAAATAACAGAAAGGGTTATTTTAAAAAATTCTCAGAAAAAGTACCAAAACCAGATGATTTCATGGGCAAATTCTTTCAGTCCTACAAGAAAAAGGTGATTCCTATGCTATTCAAACTATTCCAGGGAAGTAAACCCCTCAAATATTAAATCCAAAAAATAAATACCTTATCAAAACAGGTAAGAAAAATCCTAAAGAAGTATTTAAAAAGTTAATATATGTACATATTTGTATATCAGAAAATTTAATGTAGCCAAATACAAAAAATAATGGTTATGACCAAGAATTTTTATTCAAAACAAATTGATGTTTCAATGTTTTTAAGTCAATTATTATAGACTTACATTTTAACATGTAAAGGAAAAAATATGATTGCCTTTAATATTCTAAAAAGTTACTTGATAATATCTACTATCCAATGACTATGAAATTTTTAATAAGCTGTAAACATTATTAAAGAAGTTTTAAGTGGAGAAACATGAGATTTTTCTGAGAAGAAGGACTTAGTGTTAAAACAATACCAATTGTCACTCTAACCTATCAATTTTTGTTCTGGTTAAAATAACTTTTAGAATTTGAAAAAAATTATATCTAAAATTCAAACGTAATGAATGTGCAACAGCCCACATAAAAGAAACAAGAGAAATGAGAAAATGTTATCATTAGGCTATGGTGGACACAGAGGAGTACAGGGCTTGTAATAAAAATAAAACTTATTGAATCAGAAGTCCAGAACCAAGCATGTGAAATAAGTTACTATGTGACAAATATCCCTTTCAAATCCATGAGAAAAGGATAGTTTAGTCAGCAAATCATGGTGGCACACACAGCAACTGGAAAAATACTGAAAATTAGAAACTCTTAAAAAAAAAAACTCAGGAAGATTAAAGATAAGATTAAAAAAAAAAAACTAAAAGTCATGAGGAAATGTAATCAATTATATAGACATTCATTGAGAAAGGCCTTTCTAACCATACCTTAACTGTGTAAATTTTATTTTATTTTATTTTTTTTGTGCTGGGGATCGAACCCAGGGCCTTGTGCTTGCAAGGCAAGCACTCTGCCGACTGAGCTGTCTCCCCAGCCCTTGTGTAAATTTTTATATGAGAGACTTTGAATATATTTGAAATGTTTTGAAAACTTCTATATCTAAAGATGTAAAACAAATAAAACTAAAAGGTAAAACAAACTGGAAAAAATTATTTGCAATGTTTAGAGTAAGTGTAAATACCCTGAATAGGAAAAGAATTCTTTGCAATTAATCAGTAAAAAAGACCTCATAAAATGGCTCAGAAGACATATAGCAGTCACTTTGCAAAAAAAGAAACACAAATAACTAACAAAAATATGAGAAAACAGTTGGTACATTATCAAAAATATATACATTAAAATAACAATGACCTATCACATTTCTCCTACTATATGAAAAACATTATAATCAAAATTAATATCTAGACCTAAAAGCAAAGTGAGGAAACTATCATTTTCATATATCTCTTGAGATTGATTAGTTCAGCACTTCTGAAGAACACTTTTGCAAAATGCATCAAATGCCTTTTAGAAGTACAATTACAATCACAGCCCTAAAAATTTATCTTAAGAAAATATCCAGATAGGTTTATTTAATTCTCCTCTCTTAAACAAGGTAAAAATTCTCCCTTTTAAGTCCTGAAACTTATGCATTTTGGGAAGAAGTTCTTTATGAAATTATGAATGAAGAAAGAAATCATAATAGATTAAAATTTTAAAATTATTGATAAAATATCCTAAATATCACAACATCCAGAAAAAAGCAAAATATGCTACATTTTTGACAGCATATTTTTTGGTTGACTCTTCATGAGATTATAATTCTTAATATTATTTTTCTATATATTCAGAAAAACAACTCAATCTTCTTTAGTGTGGTCAACCAAAACTTGTTTTCTATTATCAGTGGTTGGGATGCATAATACATGACACACCGAGAGACATGTACACTATTTTATGTATAGTACAGGTTTGTGCTCCACAATGCGGGAGCTCTGATATTTTCCATAATTCCCATGTAAAGAGCAATAAAGAAAAGAAAGCATGGTGAGTTTATCATTGTATTTCTGCATTACCAAGTATGCTCCTGTAGGGGAGAACTTCTGCTTGGACTAGGCATCTATGAAAACCAAATTTTACAAGTTTGATGACTGGAAGAGTTTTCCAAAGATTAGCATCTGGTTCCATACATTTCAAGCTCATTCTCTTCCCTATGCATATACTTCAAGGTCATATTCTGAAGAACATGTTCATATTAAAATGTGACCACTGGCCTGTATCTTTGCATCAAGTTACTGAGTGAGCTGGGATAGTGGGAAAGAACATTCAGAGAAGCCACTCTTACAGCATGAAACAATGAAAACTTCATCATAAAAAGGATTAGAAAGCATGTAAATATATCCAGCTACGCTCCAACTAAAGGCATCCCCAACTTTACTTCTTTCCTAATTACATTTCAAAAATGTCATGACCCCTCCAGCAAGACCTGATAAACAGAGAAGTATGTCAGACAGGATATTGGAAGAGAAAAAAAAAAAATTGTCTCAAGTGAATGCCACTAAAATAATACTTTGGTTAATTTTACAAAACTTTGTTCCTTCTCATTGCATCAGAATTACAATTTTTTTTTTCATGTGACATTTCTTGTTACTCTTTGGCAAGACCTGATTCTGGGACTTTCCATATAAACATCTTCTCTTTCTAGGAAAGCTTATATATAATGCTGGATTCAATAACCATGTACATGCCTATGACACCCAAGTTTATGTTTCTCACCCATTTTAACCCCTTCAGCCCAAGATTCATGCATGTCCAATGACTTTTTAAACATTTTCACTTAGAGGTTTCAAAAACACTCAAATTCCTTATGTCCAAGATAAAACTCACAATTGATCAACCCCAAAACATTTCAAAGAGGAAAGTGATATCTTAGTGAAGTTTCCATCTTTCCATCAATGGCTGAATCCAAAAATCTAAGGGCCATGTTCTGTACTTGATGTCACTGTGTTCTGTTGATTCTACCTTTTAGATCCTCTCAACACCATCGCTTCCCTGAATCAACACCTTCCACTCTTTCACCAATACCTCAATCCAAACTACACTCATCTTCTAACACTCTTCTCTCTCCATAGTCCTTGTATCCTAGCCACAATCAATTATTCATCCCAATATTCAGTTAAGTTTTATACTTTCTTTGTTCATAATTTATTCCCTCATTCTAGAATGTTCTTGTCTACTTTGTCCATTTGTTAAACTCTACTTATTTTACTTGGCCAAGTTCAATATCATCTTGATTAAATATTTCTGGAACTTCTTTTTACCTGACTGTTTTGTCTCTGGCATTCTCCCTATCCCACCAAAACCTGATATTTCATCATGATTTTATATTCCATGAATGAAGCCCTTTTATATTATAGTTCACTTTTATCAATATCTATACCCCTGGATAGATTGTGAGTTGCTTGAGAGCAAAGACAATGGCTTACTCATCTTTGTGTCCCTCTGCCGCTTGATACAGGTAAGCACATCAACAGATTTCTTCAGAGAACATTTTCAAGGCTCTGTTTACAAATAAACAAGATTCCAACTGGATCTGGCATAAACAGAAAAAGGTAATTTATTTGGCCACATAGGAAAAGTGCAAGAGATAGTGACAGATAGAGCTTGACTGGAGGTGGGATGTTCCTCTCTACCTCTTATCTGAGCTGGCTTCACATGAGCTTTATTCTCAAGCTTCTGTCTAGAGCTTCATAGTAGCTCTAGACATCATTAATTCAGGTAAAATTTCAGAGAACTTGTTCTTGACCATTTGCATAAGAACATTGGGCCTCATTCTCACTGGTCCAAATTCGGTCACATGGTCATTATTCAAACCATCCCTGTAACCAAAGAAAACCAATCCTTTGATAGACCAGAACTCAGCAATATTTGAGTTTGGGATGGAACAATGAAGACTAAGAATTGGGAAAAGGACAGTTCTCCAGAGGAAAATCAAGACCCTTCTGCCAAGAGACTGAGTGTCCAAAATAATAAGTGTACACAAACACAAAGTTCTTTCGGAAAATCATTAACCTTCATTTCAGTCAGATTTCTCAGTGTTGCCTCACTTACTTGAAATTTTCTAAAATTTGATATCTATTTCTAAAAATATTACTAAGTTCTTAAGAACAATAGGCTGATATTTCTAAATAGTCAGCATAATATTTAGCACATAGTGACTGCTCAACCTGTCTATATGAAATAAGTAGAAATAAAAGAATTAGTTAATAAATAACTAACCTGCATAGTACCTAAAAGAAGTCCAGAAAATGTCATACATAAGTGCATACACTGACCAAGACAACAAATACATACATCACTTGACTCTATGTGTAATTCATTATTTAACAGGTGACCAAGTGGGATGCAACTTTGTTTGCCTAAAAAAAATCTACAGAGTTTCTCTGTCTCCTTCTCTTTTCTTGTCTCTTTAAAAGAAAATTTTAGAATGTGGGCCATGGCTTTAAATCCTTGTCCTCACTTACTAGAATCAACTGTACTATGATGGATTCATTTAAATTCTCTTGTGGATGAATAGCTATATATTACAACATGAGCCAATCAGAGCCTCACCCAGGCCAATGCTATAGAACTGCTGACTTCCTAGTAGTCTTGCTTGAGCTAAAGGCATAGTACCACTTGTATCGGTCTTAAAGGGCAGAAATTTTTCTTACTAATGTCTCTGGCAAGGCTACTCTTTCAAGGAAGTTTGATTATGTGACTGCCCCAACACTTATCTATGCATGATGCAAGTTAGAAAAGGCCATCAGCTTAAGGAAATTTTAAGATCTAGTGCTGAATTCATGGATAGAGAGTGATATCTTGATGCCATAGTCAATATTTTGTTTCTCTCTCACTCTAAAATAGGGCACAATCTCTGGCATAATGTTTCTCAATAAATAATTCTTGAGTTCATATCTATATAGGTATACACATGTCTTTATAATTTTATTGTCATCATATTCTTCCTACTGTTAAGCTTTCTTTTAGGTACAATCCCTTTACCTAGGGAGGATGTGGTGCTGATTTTCTCATATATACACAACTACTAGGAAGCTTAGAGTGCAAATGTGGGTTTGGGGTGGATAAGGACCAAGTTTTAGATTAAACCATCTTTTCTTGCTTTGAGAAACAGTAGAGAAGCAGCAAAAATTCTTTCTGAATCTAGATTTAGAAACTTAGTGAAAGAACAGAAACCAAAACAATTTTTATTATTGGAAGCATTGCTTGCAAATGTTAGATTCAGCACTATTCACACCTTATCTACACATCAAATGCATGTTTTTGCTTTTGTTGGTGTATTATACTTGTACATAATAGTTGCTCTCACTTTGACATAATCAATTATACATGCAGGGAATTTAACTTATTCCATTTTTGGTTCCCAGTGCTTCCTTTCCCTCTCCTTCTCCTTCCCACTATTCCCCTTCTCCTACTCTACCAGTCTACCTTCCACTCATTTATGTATATATATTTTTTATAATGTATTTTTTTATTGTAAACAAATGGGATACATGTTGTTTCTCTGTTTGTACATGACGTAAAGGCATACCATTTGTGTAATCATAAATTTACATAGGGTAATGGTGTTTGATTCATTCTGTTATTTTTTCCCTTCCCCCACCCCTCCCACCCCTCTTTTCCCTCTATACAGTCCTTCCTTCCTCCATACTTGCCCCCCTCCCTAACCCTAACTCTAACCCTAACACTAACCCTTCCCTCCCCCCATTATGTGTCATCATCCACTTATTAGCGATATCATTCGTCCTTTGGCTTTTTGAGATTGGCTTATCTCACTTAGCATGATATTCTCTAATTTCATCCATTTGCCTGCAAATGCCATAATTTTATCATTCTTTATGGCTGAGTAATATTCCATTGTATATATATACCACAGTTTCTTTATCCATTTATCAATTGAAGGACATCTAGGTTGGTTCCACAGTCTGGCTATTGTGAATTGAGCAGCTATGAACATTGATGTGGCTGTATCTCTGTAGTATGCTGATTTTAAGTCCTTTGGGTATAAGCTGAGGAGTAGGATAGCTGGGTCAAATGGTGGTTCCATTCCAAGTTTTCTAAGGAATCTCCACACTGCTTTCCAGAGTGGCTGCACTAATTTGCAGCCCCACCAGCAATGTATGAGTGTACCTTTCTCCCCACATCCTCGCCAACACCTGTTGTTGCTCGTATTCTTGATAATTGCCATTCTAATTGGGGTGAGATGGAATCTTAGGGTGGTTTTGATTTGCATTTCTCTTATTACTAGAGATGTTGAACATTTTTCCATATGTTTGTTGATTGCTTGTAGATCTTCTTCTGTGAAGTGTCTATTCATTTCCTTAGCCCATTTGTTGATTGGATTATTTGTATTCTTGGAGTAGAGTTTTTTGAGTTCTTTATAGATTCTGGAGATTAGTGCTCTATCTGAAGTATGATTGGCAAAGATATTCTCCCACTCTGTAGGCTCTTTCTTCGCATTGCTGATAGTTTCCTTTGCTGAGAGAAAGCTTTTTAGTTTGAATCTATCCCAGTTGTTGATTCTTGCTTTTATTTCTTGTGCTATGGGAGTCCTGTTAAGGAAGTCTGGTCCTAAGCCTACATGTTGAAGATCTGGACCTACTTTTTCTTCTGTAAGATGCAGGGTCTCTGGTCTGATTCCAAGGTCCTTAATCCATATTATATATTTTTAATCGGTACTTTATAGATATACATAAATCTGGAATTCACTGAGGTCTATTTATGCATGCATATAGCATGTTTTTTTCCAAATTTATTCTGCATTTCCTTCCCTTTTCAGACCCTTCTCCCTGCCCCTTAATCTCCTTCTACTCTGCTGATCTTCCCTCTGTCTGTATGATATCTGACCTCCCCCAATCCAGTTACTTTGTTCTTCTTTCTTCATATGAGATAAAACATTTAACTCTTGATTTCCTGAGTCTGGTATATTCACTTAGCATGATTCTCTCTTGTTCCATCCATTTACTGGCAAATGCCATAATCTGTTCTTCTTTATGGCTGAGTAAAACTCCATTTTCAATATATACCACATTTTCTTAATCCATTCATCTCTAGACAGGCATCTGGGCTAATTCCATAATTTGGCTATTGTGAATTGTGCTGCTATCAACAATGAAGCGGCTATATCACTATAGTATGATGATTTTAGTTCTTTTGGATGAATACTGAGGAGTGGGATGACTGGGTCTTATGATAGTTTCAGTTCTAGTTTTTTGAGAAATCACCATAGTGCTTTCCAGAGTGATTGTGCTAATTTTCAGTACCATTAACAATGTATCAGTTTACTTTTTGCCCCATATCCTCACCAGAATTTATTATTATTTGTATTCTTGATGATTGCCATTCTTACTGGAGTAAGAAAAAAAACTCAGTGTAGTTTTTTTTTTTCCCCTCAGTAGTTTTGATTCCCATGATTGCTGAGACTATTGAGCATTTTTTGATGCATTTGTTGGTCCTTTTTGTTTCTTCTTTTGAGAAATGTCTTTTTAGTTATTTTGCCCATTTATCATTTGTTGGGTTTTTGGTTTGGGGGGGTGGTTTTTTGTTATGTTTTGTTTGTTTGTTTGTTTGTTGTTAAGCTTTTTGAGTTTTTTTAAATATACATATTCTGGATATTAATCCCTTCGGAGGAGTAGCTGGCAAAGATAATCTCCCATTCTATAGGCTCTCTCTTCAAGCTTTTTATCATTTCCTTTGCTGTACAGAAGTTTTTTAATTTGATGCTGTCCCACTTATTGATTTTTTTTTTTGATTTCTTGTTCTTCTGGGGGTCTTGTTAAGGAAGTTAGTGCTTGTGCCAATATGTTGGGAGGGTTGACACTGTTTTCTTATAGAAGTTGCGAAGTTTATGGTCTAATTCAATCTTTTATATAAGTTGATTTGGGTTTTGTGCCAGGTGAGTGATAAGGATCTTTCTACATATGGATATCCAATTTTCTCAGCACCATTAGTTGAAAAGGCTGCTTTTTCTCCAACATATATTTTTGGCATCTTTGTCAAGTATCATATAACTTTAATTATGTGGGCTTGTCTCTGTGTCTCCTATTCTGTTCCTTTGGTCTTCATGTCTCCTTTTATGCCAATACCATGCACAATTCATTCTTAATAAATGCTTCGAGATAATTTCAGAAAATCTTTTTCATTTTCTAAGAGAAATCCTGGATTTATCATCTGTACATCTACTTAATATTTTTTAAGTTAAAAAGGAACTCAACTATTCTTTCCTTCTTGGTTTCATGATACTTTTTGGAAAGTTTGGAGCAAAATATTATCTTCAGATCTTCTTGTCTACATTTTACTAAAAGCAAATTAATTCTAAAGGAATCAATTTAAGCTTTCACAACAGCAAAATTGTGATTCTCTGATATATAACTCAATATCTCTTCAATGTTTACCTTAATAATAATCCAGTAGATACTACCCAAATAAGCAAGTTGGAAGTAAAGATACTGAGAGCAAACTCTAGGCAGTAAAATATGGAGCCCACAGACAGGAGATAGAGCAAATTCTAGCTTTTGAGATTAGAAAGGTTTGAAAAGAAAGATTGGTCTTACAAATGTTCCAAAGGGAAGTTGACAATTTCAAGGTATTCCATAACCATTTATTGATTTTATTTAAATTCAAAATATACTAGGAATCTTTTTATTATGTACCTGGCTTATTTTTTTTTCCAAGTTCCTCCTTCACTTAGTCTACCAGTACTCTATATTTTTTAGACCTATGTACTTAAAATTCCTGCCCACTATGATAACATGAAGGACTCAAATATCCTAGTAATTTTTTTTTATTCTAAGTCTTCAAAACCTAATTAACTCTCATCTGCACCCCAGAGATGTCTCTTCACCAGTCTTCTTGCTTCCAGTGACTCCTTGTGACATCTCCCCTCCTTCATGCCACCACTCACTCCCCAATGTGGTCATGAAGTCTCCGGCTTAGACCCCCTCATCAGCTCCCTACTGTCTTCAGGTCAGGGAAGTCCTGGTCCTTCCCAGTCTGGCCACAACATAGAGTCCACTCTTACCTTCCTACAGCCCTCATAGGACAGGCACCTATGATATAAAATATGAAAGCAAAGAATATCTTTTTCTTTTAATTATCAAACTTTAAAGAGGTATTGCCATGACATCTAATTAAAATGTTCAGGTCAGACTGAATCTGAAATATTTTCTTTCTTGATTATTTCCTATCATTTGAGATAATTTTATCTTACTGTAAACCCACATCTTTTGGTACTTGTCAAATTCGCAAATATTTCCTAACTACCCAATATTTATTGCCAATAATCAGTCATTAATTTTGTTCTGTGAACTGTAAAGCAGATGAAATGTACCTCTTAACTACTATGATTATAGAAAAAAGCAAACTCTCATCATCCTTGAGCAAACCAGGTTTGTTGGTCATATTGTCAAAGGTGAAACTGTTCTATTAGTTGGCCGGTTACAAAAGTCATGAGACATGTTTAAACAGAAAAGTTCCAGAAAAACACATTTTCTGTATTATTTTGCTGATAATGTACTAGATCACTGGTATAATGGGACAATAAAATAACCATTTTGATATTCCAATTTTTGCATTAGTTTCTCTACCTTTGAAAGAGAAATACCAATAGTAACTACTTTCTTAAAGTAAAGAATTATTTTGAATCTCTGAGTTATAATTTAAAATGATATAATACTAAGTTCATTATATATTATTACAGGGGTCTTTTAAAGCACACAAGAAATAGAAGATGCCTTTTAGAAATTGTCATCTAATGAATACTTAGACAGCTAAATGACAATCACCTGACAGCTGTGAAGATTTTATTTCAGTGACTCTAATAATAAAGTGAACAAAACTATCATAAGGGTTCAGTAAGATCTGATTCTGCTTTCCGACTGAGACTGAAGAATTAACTCTGTTCAAAATAACACAATAATCTAGAAATACATCTTAAAGTTGTTTTAATTTTTATGTTTCTCCAATGAAAGCATTTGAGAACTTTGACAACCTAAACTGCATTCCTTCAGATCAATGTGGAGGGATCAGCAGTGAGGGAAAATCCTACAAAAAACAAAAACAAAACCCTTTTCTTCGGGAGACTTGCAGGGAAATCTGAGTTTTTGGCTGGCAAGTGAGAGAATCAAGACTAAGGCTTGTTAACTCCTCTCCACAAATGTCCCCAGCCTAGGCTTTTCCTCACCACTCAAGACTCCTGCTCCATCCTGTGGGGTGCTGCCTGCTCCCCACAAGAGCAGTGAGCACCAGCCCACAGGGTCACCGCCCCATACCATTTTCCTCTTTGCCTTCCAAAAGGAGTGCACACTTTCTGGGGTTTGGAGACCATTTGAGAGAGCTCATTTTTTAATTAGCTGAGAATCTCCATCGCCTAGGCAAAATGTTCAGGATTAAATGTCATTAGGTCAGGACTAAATGAAAATTTAGTAAACGCATTAACCTTGAGAAATGAAGACTACTGTATGGCACTTCAAATAACTGTATGTTAAAATACTGAGTGCATCAGTATTTTAAGGCCTGCTAGGATGAACTCAGAGCTCTATCCATACAAAGCCAAGACTTAGTTTGAATTCATGGTTCCCAGGAGGTGGCTTTTGTTGTTTACCTTCCTTTTCTTTGCACATTTGTATGCTTGACGTTTCCTTGGGTTTCTTTTACACTTAATCTCAATTAAGTTAGTTCAGGGGATTGTGTGTAGGTGAATGTGGGAGTATGAGGAGAGTTAATTTTACAGTTGAATAAATTCCATTTAGAACTTTGTAAAGCTTTTCCCCCCAGTCTCACATCAGGCTCACATTGCAAAAATCACAGAGCGCAGTGCTGATTTTCTTCCAGTCTGCTCCTATGCAGGAGTCTAGAGACAGCAATAAGATTTGTAAATAGGTAACTGCTATTTGAGCAATAATCCCACCTTTGTACAAGTTATTTACTTAATAAACCCGAGTTCCAGGATAAATACGATTATGTTAAAAAAAAAATACCTTTCCTGACAGGAAACAGGAATGTATCACCCTTTACAAGTTTGATAGAAAAAGTGTGGGTGGTTCACTTTGTCAGTATCTGCATGTGACTTGGCAGCTAATACTTTAGATTTCTCATCGCTTAATTTAAAACTTATTATTTGAGTTTTAAATTGATCAATTAATTATGTACAGTCCCGCAGCTCTCTCACTATATCATTATGTATTTGTGCTGCTAGTCATAAAATGACTAGTGTTTCTGAAGATATTTTTTTCTGATAAAGTTGAGAAGCTAAATTAGAGGCTGATTTACTCTTTAAACAAGTTCCCTCAGTGCATGCAGTAGGCAGCCCATACATGCTGACAAAATGAAAAGGCCTACAGCCAAGCAGGCAAGCAAGTATTAGCAGCTGTACAATGCAATCAACTGTGATATCAAAGACCTGAGTGAGTAGTCAACAAACTACATACAGCTAAGGGTAGAAAATATATAAGGTCTTGGCATGATTCTCAGTATCCATCCTGGGGAAGTCAAAGTCAATGGCAGAAGCAGCACTCTGAGTTAAAAGTAGAATATTGAATAACTTCCAAGCTCTGCCATCTAACCCTTCTCTACTTGAAAATAAGATGCAGAGAAAAGTAGAAAGTTGGGGAGCCAGAGACTTGGCCAAATCAGAGAAGCTAGAGGGAACCATTGACTAACACAAGGCCCAGAGTCCTTTTGAGAGCCCAGGATACAACAAAAATGCTGGTCCCTCAGATTAGAATAACCTGAATTCCAAAGAGGATCCATAAACCAACTGGGACCTTCTAAAGATCCACAGAGAACTGCAGAGAGCTTAGAACTTCTACTGGTCTCTGAACCATTAACTGGAAAAGTCCCAGAATTTTCACTTCAAAGGAGTCTTGCACTGAGGTCCTTAGTCAGGACCACCTCCCCTTGGGACTCAGACTCAGTCACTGGCTAAGTCTCTGATTCCTGCACTTTCCGCCATCAAAAGCGCTTTCTGGTATTTTTTCCAATTATGGGTGCTATGTTTAAAAATATTTATCTATCTTTAATTTTTTTTTTACTGTTGATATTCTATTTCTTCTATTTATTTCACAAATAAAAATTGTATGCATTTATCACATACAAAATGTTGTTTTGGAATACGTACTTATTATGGAATGGATAAATCAAGCTTGTTAACATATGTATTATTCCTCATATTTATAATTTCTCTATGGTGACTACATTTAAGAGCTACTCTCAGAATTTTCAAGACATTGTTATTAACTATAGTCACCATGTTGTGCAACAGATGATTTGAACTTCTTCTTCCTATCTAGCCCAGATATCATATCCTTTGTCCAATAATTTCCCCATATATCTCTAAATTTGCTATCATTAGAAATCACTGAGTTAAAGAGCTACTAATTTGCTTAGGTCCAGAGTAATTCTACTGTACTGAATGTCACTGTGAGTCATAGTTTCTGGATCTGGGTATGAAATTTTCAAAGTAATACTTTTTGCCCTTAATAAAAAGATTGATCATTGGCATCTTAGTGCAGTTGCATTTGTTTAGAGGTATGACATTACAAATCACAGACAGGAAGCGCCCAAGAGTCCACATGAAACAAATGTTTCTGCACTCCTTTTACATTCAGTGCAGGGTCCCTGCCTTATCCCTAACCAGCCTGAGGCTGTGTCTTGCATGTGATCCTTAGGGGAAGGGGAAATCAGAGGCAGATCTACTGGGAGTAGGCTGCTCAGAGGTATGTCGACTAAATGAGCTTTAGATTTGGAACCAGAAAACTTGGATTTGAGTCCTGATCCTGACTTTCACAACTATCAGAAATGTGACATTGAGAAAGACAATGAACATTAACCAAAAGGGAACAATAAGTATCTCATACCTATCTCCCTATCTCATGGAGATGTCAGAGAGACCAAAATTCCAAAAGGACTATCCATTCAGCACAGCAACCAGATCAGCTATCAATCTGCTCCATTTGGTGTGTTAGGACAAAAAATACTGGTCAACATGCTTGGCCTCCTTTTCATAGGCAACCATAACAAAAGAGGGGTAAAATGTCACTGGACAGTATGAGGTAACTACAGAATGAAAAAAGGAAAATACCCAATTTTACTAGGCATATTGAAGTTTGAACAATTTTAGTGAGTCTTGAGCCATAATAAAGAATGTTCTTTCACTAGTTTTTTTCTCTTGCTCTCTCAGACTTTACTGCTAATGGTTTCCATGCCTGGTCTATTTTGAGCTTGGTTGTATTTCGGTATTTGTGCAACAATGTCACAGTCACGGCCTGTCATTTTACATTCTGCTAGTGACACCAGATCTATTTTTCACTCAAGTTCCAGAAAAAGCTGTCACTCTTCTTTGGTTGTTTGGAGCCAGGGACAGAAAGCCACTGTGTGCCCTTGACACAGAAGAAACAAAGCAGGAGGCACCCTGCAGCTCACTCCTTAATCACTTCTCAACTGTTTGCAGATCTTCCCTAATTGAAAGACTGCTGAGAAGGACAGGCTCCAGCGCTTTCCCCTTCACAGATTCTCTGCCACAAAGAGGAAGAAATTTAAAAAGTACCTTGGATTGGAAATGTATTTATTTATTTCCAGAGCTTTAAAAATTGAGGAACATTTTTATTACATTTTTAATATTTTGAACAATGCTCTGATATTCCTGAGTGCTCCAACTTTCTGAGTCTGGGAAGTTGGGGAATTGTTAGGGCTAATTGTTATGTCCCTATAGTATTTTCAAGGATTCTCTTCACAAATTTCTACAAAGGAAAGTTGTGAATGCTTTCACGGCACACTAATTAGAGTGACCATACACTACAGTTTGCTCAAGAGAGACCTGGCTGACCCCTGTTGACATATCTCCTTTCACATGCATTTGGATGATAAATTATATGGTCACCTTTTCTCTAATGCACTTAGCTATAATCATCAGCCCTGAGGGACACAAGAAAGCTGGGCAATTGATTAAACACAAATTTTATATACTGAAAGCTTTATTGGCAAGAAGATGGCTCTTTTTTCGTTAATGTACATATTAAGATGGTCTAAAGTTGTTTTCTGTCTTCCTTTTAAAAAGCTGCAAGGGGATAAGAACACTTCAACTTTGTCTTGAGCTCCAAGGTGCAAAGAAGATCCTGTACACAGGGTTCCTCAGACAGGAAGCAGATTCATCTATTACAGTACAAAGGGTGCTTCCGGGGTAAAAAGAAAGAGGTTGTAGATTTTATTTTCCAAAGAGGATCCCCTACCAGGCAAAAGATACTGGCACAACCCCTAAGTGCAATGAAAAGAAAAAAAGTACATACCATATGAAGACAGGCAAAAAATACTAATTAAGAGTATTCAGCCTTTTATTCTTTAACATGTAACCACAAGGATAAATAGGAAAGATAGAGTTAGTAGGAGAGACTGAAAGTTCTAGAGTGAAAAAAGGAAAGGATGACTATTGGGATGAAAAGGAAGGGGTGTGGGAAGGAGTGGGGCAGTCAGAGGGAGGGGTGAGGAGTAAACCCAGCTGGTTTTGGAACTTTCCTGCAGAAGAAAGAGTTTAGGGAACATGTCACCTATGATACTTGTGAAAGCAATAATAGAAGTCCAAACTAAAAAGCACTTTAGTGAAAGGAAAGCTTTATCATCACACATGGAAACTCCACAGCAAATAGGGGGTGTTGGTTTCTTTGAATTCCAATCTCCTGGAGGATTGAATATCTCTCTGCTCTGCCATCCACATACATTTTAAAATGTGTGTCAACAGTAGGTTTGGCCTGCTTCCCTCATGTTCTAACAAAAGCAGCTGTTTCTTCTAATGTGTCTTCTTTTTAACCTATGAGGAAAATTCTCCTCAGAAGGAGAATTTCCCCAGGAGACTCCTATCACATGTCATTGGGCTGGCCAGAGCTGAATTTCCAAATCATATTTAAACCATTCTAGGGTGTCTTAGATCCAAACCATAACACCTATCAAGGAAAATAGGACCTTCTTTGACAGACCAACTATCCTTCATTCACCTGTGACTCAGGATGAAGCTCCCCTACCATGAAACTGATGGTAGTGAGGTACAGGATGAATTCCTGTTTAAAAGGAGGAAAGAGAATAGGAGTGTTCCACATGTGTTAGGGGGTAAATTGTGTACCCCCCCCCCAGTACCTCAGAATGTAACTGTAGTTGTTCTTAAAGAGGTGATTAACATAAAGTGGTAGCATACATATGAACTATAATCCAGTATGAATTGTGTCCTTAGAAAAGAGGATATTAGAACACAGGCAAATAGGGAAGATGACGTGAAGACACAAGAAGACATGCCAGGAGTGAGGCCTCAGAAGAAATAGTCCTGCCCACACCTTGATCTCTGACTCTTACAGTCTGGAACTGTGAGGAAATAAACTTCTGTTATTCAAAATGTTCAGTCTGTAGTATTTTGTTATTCCAGTCCTGGCAAAATAATAGAGTTTGCAACCAGGAACATCTGCAACAGAAGAAACATGAGGGGGAAAGGATGTTTTGCTAATCAGTTGTACTGAGCATAGCTAACATCACAAGAAGAGAAAAATCAGATATTATACGTCTCCTGGCAGAAGTATACGTGACTACAATAGACAGATCAATGTAGGGAGGAAGAGAAGGAAGGAAAGGAGGAGGTCATTGAACCTGAACTCAACCAAGACACCTTATCCAAATACCAGTCTTCAGAAATTGGAGAGAGGAACATATTAGCTTTGAGAATACAATCAACCAAAATCCATATCGTAGGATATTTTATAGAACAAACATCCTGGAATTGAGTTACTTTCTTAGACATGGAATTGTAGGGCTAATTAGCACAGGGAAAGTCCTGGGCATACCCTAGCCAACACCTCAACAAACAAATTGCAAGGGGGACAAAGGATAAAGAGAAAGAACATGCACTTTTAAAATATTTAAAGATATATCCATCAAGCATAATATGTGACCTAATTCTGAACTCCCAAAAATCAAGTTAAAAATTTTTATGAAACCAATTAATTATTGTTAATTTTTCAGTATGACAGTAGTAATGTTATGTTTTTAAAAGGGTGAATATTTCTCCTTTGGAAACATATAAATGAAATATTTTTGGATAAGGTTGAATGGAATTTGAAATTTGCTTCAGAAAAAGATGAACAGAACAGGAGTGTGTAGAAATCAAGATGAAGCAGGACTGACCAGAAGATGGTTGTGAAGCTGGGTGATGCATTTGTTATACTGTTCCATCAAGTTTGCACTTTTCCCTGATTTACATTAAAAGGGTCTCTTTTAAATATTATTCAATATAGTAAGAATATATTTTCTGTCTGGTGTTTTCTTCAGATATTGAATAAATACCTGAAATAACCGTGCTCACCTATTTGTTGTTGGGTTATATTTCTTCAATGACATCTGGGTCAAAAGTTAACATTTATTATGTTGGAATTATATATGAAATAGTAAAGAAAATAATAATCAGGAGAAAATGAGGTCCTGGGAATTTATGCTATTTTATTTATTACAGAAAAAGTCTAACAAAGAAGGTGAGATTTCAGCAGCTGCTCAAATGAAGGATCCAAGTCCCATTTATAATAGTTTGCCTTCCTATTAGCCTGCTGTGATCCTAGCTAATGCCATTATCAATTTCATTTAGAAAACAAACATTTGGGTAGAAAATTTTAAAATTAATTTTAGAAACATAAACAATTCTCTTTACAAAGTATAGTCATCAATAAATACCCCTAAAGAGTGTTCTGCATGACGTTAACAGCTGTCACAGGATAAGAGTTCTATCAAGTAAGTTTAGAAATCATTGAATGAATTAAAATCTTGGGTAGCATCTTCATAACTTGCATAGCTGAATATATACTATAATCTTTAAGAACAATATCATGCCACTATTGAGCCACCCACCACCACTGCCCCATCTCCAAACACAGCTGCCTACATCTTGAGACACTGACCAGGGCCTGAAAGTCCAATATCAAGGTGCCTACAGATTTGTGACCACTGCCACCATCTCGGGATATGGCTGCCTCCATCTAGGGACACTGGCCAGGGCCTGGAAGTCCATTGTCAAGGTACCTTTGGGTTTGGTTGCACCTGAGGTCTTCCTTCTGGGTGTGCTAGTGGTCACCATCTTGTTGTAGAGCAGGGAGAGAGCTGGACTCTCCCCAGATCCGTGAGAACTGAGGTATGGGGACAGGCAGGGCTGGTTACAACAGGTCAGAGGGTGGAGGAGGGTGTGAAGACATCTTGTTCTTGGTCCACTGAGCCAACCAGTCTGGCACCCATCAGGTTTCAAGGACCCATCAGGCTCGATGGTGCCAGGGCCCAGGATGGTGACAGGCAGACAGGTTCTAGCACTCAGCCCTCTGGAACACCTGGGAGAGAAGTGTCCGATGTCTTAATAGGAGCTATTTGGTTGAAGGCTGTATTTTGTTTGCATTGGGTGTTGTTAAAGGTGAGGTGCTGCAAACATTCAGGGACATTCTATAAGTTTATAGAGTGTATAGAGTAGAAACTGTACTACCTCAGTCCACACTGCTTGATGGAAAAAACACAAGAACAACATAAAAAAGCAAGAGAACAAAGAGCCCCAAACAAATCAAGATGCTCCAACAATAGAATACATAGATGATACAGTATATAGTTAAACTGATCTGCCACATAAAGGATAATGTAAGGAATGAAATCAGAGATAAACTTCAGGAGGTGAAGGATCACACTTCAATAAAGAGATAGAGATTATGAAAAGAAATCAAGCAGAAATCCTTGAAATGAAGGAATCAATAAACCAAATTAAAAATTCAATAGAAATTATCACCAACAGACTAGACCACTTGGAAGACAACTTCAGGCAACGAAGACAAAATATGTAATCTTGAAAATAAAGTTGACCACACATAGAATATGGTAAGAAACCATGAACAGAACTTCCAAGAATTATGGGACAACATAAAAAAGCCAAATTTGAGATTAATTGGGGTAGAGGAAGGTGCAAAGATACAAACAAAAGGAATGCAAAATTTTTTCAATAAAATAATATCACAAAATTTCTAAAACCTGAAGAATGAAATGGAAAATCAAATACAAGAGGCCTACAGGACCCTGAATGTACAAAATTACAACAGACCCATACCAAGTCACATTATAATGAAAATGCCTAGCATACAGAAAAAGGATAGAATTTTAAAGGCTTCCAGAGAAAAATATCAGATTGCATATAGAGGGAAACCAATTCAGATCGCATTTGATTTCTCTAAGCAGACCCTCAAAGCTAGGAGGTCTGGAATAACATATACCAAGCTTGCACTACAGAACATTCTCAGCAAAATATTCCATGAGGAAGAAATGAAAAACAAGTGAAAATCAACAAAGGGAGGAATTACACTAAAGGAAAAGACAATCAAAGGAGACGTTAAGTCAAATTAAAAACCAGAAATAAAGCAAAATGACTGAGAATACAAATCATAACTCAATAATAACCCTAAATGTAAATAGCCTAAACTCATCAATCAAAAGACATAGACTGGCTGATTAGATTACAAAACAAGTCTCCAGGAGACTCACTTCATAGGCAAAGACATCCAAATATTGAAAGTGAAAGGATGGAAAAAAAAACATTACTCACATGGATTGTATAAACAAGCAGGGGTTTCTATTCTCATATCAGATAAAGTGGACTTTAAGCCAAAGTTATTCATAAGGGACAAAGAAGGACACTTAATACAGCATAAAGAAATTATACATCAACAAGACATAACAATTATAAATATTTATGCCCCAAACAATGGAGCATCTATATACATCGAACAAACCCTTCTTAATTTCAAGAATCAAATAGACCACAACACGATAATACTGGGTGACTTTAAACACCTTTCTTACAACTGATAGATCCTCCAAACAAAACTAAACAAAGAAACTATAGACCTAAATAATAGAATCAATAATTTAGACTTAATAGACATATATAGAGTATATAGAGTATTTTGTCCATTGATGATTGAATACATTTGTTTTTCAGTAGTACTTGTTTAAGAGATCTTTCTCTAAAATAGACCATATCTTATGCCACAAAGCAACTCTTAGAAAATACAAAAAAATAGATGCTTCCCTGAATTTCATCAGATCATAAAGGAATGAAATTAGAAATCAATGATAAAATAAAAAATAGAAGATATTTCAACACCTGAAGACTAAATAATAGGCTTTGAATGACAAATGGATAGCAGAAGAAATCAGGAATGAAATTTTAAAAATATTTAGAAGTAAATGAGAAGAGCAACACAACATATCAAAATCTAAGAGGAGAGTTTATTGCATTGGGCTCATTTATTAGGATTATAGAAAATAGTCAAATAAATAACTGAACATTACATCTCACAGTCCTAAAAAGAGGAGAACAAATCAACACCAAAAGCAGTAGAAGACAGAAAATAATTAATATCAGTACTGAATTCAATGAAATTGAAACAACAACAACAACAACAAAAAAAACAATTCAAAAAATTGATAAAACAAAAAGTTGGTTGTTTGGGAAAATAAAAAATAAAATTGATTAAACTCTTAGCCATTCTAATGAAGGAAAGAGAAAGAAAACTCGAATTACTAAAATTTGTGATGAGAAAGGAAATATGATAGACACTACTGAAATACAGATGATAATCAGAAACTTTTGAAAATTTATACTCCAATAAAATAGAAACTATTGAGGACATCAACAAATTTACAGAGATATACGACCAACTCATATTGAATCAAGAGGACATACACAATTGAAACATATCAATTTCAGCAATGAAATAGAAGATGCCATCAAAGTCTACCAACAAAGAAAAGCCCAGGACCAGACAGATTATTGAATGAGTTCTTCAATAGCTTCCAAGAAGAATTAACACCAATCTCCTTCAAACAATTCCATGAAACAGAAAAGGAGGGAAACCTTCCAAACTCATTCTATGAAGCTAGTATCACCCAGATACCAAAACCAGACAAAGAAACATCAAGGAAAGAAAACTTCAGGTCAAGATCCCTGATGAACATAGATGCAAACATTCTCAATAAAATTCTGGCAAATCTCACATAAAAACGTATTAAGAAAAGAGTGCACCACAATAAAATGTGGTTCATCTCAGGGATGCAAGTTTGGTTCAATGAATGGAAATTAATAAATTCATCATGTCAACAGACTTAAGTATAAGAATCACAAGATCATCTCAATAGATGCAGAAAAAGTATTTGAAAGATACAGCACCCCTTCATGTTCAAAACAGTAGAAAAACTAGGGATAATAGGAACATACTTCAACATTATAAAAGGTATATATGCTAAACCCAAGGCCAACATCATTCTAAACAGAGAAAAACTGAAAGCATTCCCTTTAAAAACTGAAACAAGACAAGAATGCCATCTATCATGACTTCTATTCAACATAGTCCTGGAAATTCTAGCCGAAGCAATTAGACAGACAAAAGAAATTAAAGGGATCCAAATAGGAAAAGAACTCAAACTACCACTATTTGCCCAGGACATGATTTTATATTTAGAAGATTCAAAAAAATTCCACAAAAAAACTTCTAGAACTAATAAATGAATTCAGCAAAGTAGCAAGATATGAAATTAACACCCAGAAATCAAAGATGTCCCTATGTATCAGTGATGAATCTACTGAAAGAGAAATTAGCATAACTACCCCATTCACAATAGCCTCAAAAAATAAAATATTTGGAATCAATCTAACAAAAGAGATGAAAGACCTCTACAATGAAAACTACAGAACACTAAAGAAAGAAATTAAAGAAGATCTTAGAAGATGGAAAGCTCTTCCATGTTCTTGGATAGGCAGAATTAATATTGTCAAAATGTCTGTATTACCAAAAGCATTATATAGATTTAATACAATTCCTATTAAAATCCCAATGACATTCTTCATAGAAATAGATAAAGCAATCATGAAATTTATATGAAAAAATAAGAGACCCAGAATAGCCAAAGCAATCCTTAGCGAGAAGAGTGAAGCAGGAGGCATCACAATACAAGACCTTAAATTATACTACAGAGCTATAGTAAAAAAAAAAAAAAAAAAACAGCATGGTATTGGCACTAGACTAATGGTACAAAATAGAAGACACAGAGACAAACCCACATAAGTACTGTTATCTCATACTACATGAAGGTGCCAAAAACATTCATTGGAGAAAAGATAGCCTATTCAACAAATGGTGCTGGAAAAACTAGAAATCCATATGTAACAAAATGAAATTAAATCCCTCTCACCCTTCACAGAACTCAACTTAGAGTGGATAAAAGATTTAGGCACTAGAACAGAGACTGTGCATCTAATAGAAGAAAAAGTAGGCCCAAATCTTCACCATGTCAGCTTAGGAACTGACTTCCTTAATAAGACTCCTAAAGTGCAAGAAGTAAAATCAAGAATCAATAAATGGGATGGATTCAAATTAAAAAAACTTCTTCTCAGCAAAGGAAGCAATAAATAATGTGAAGAGAGAACCTACAGAATGAGAGAAAAATCTTTCCCATCTGCACCTCAGATAGATCATTAATCTCCACGATATATAAAGAACTCAAGAACTTAACACCAAAAAGAGAACCCAATCAATAAATGGGCTAAGGAACTGAAGAGACACTTCACAAAAGAAGAAATACGATCGGTCAACAAATATATGAAAATTGTTCAAAATCTCTAGCAAGCAGAGAAATACAATTTAAAACTACACAGATTTTATCTCACTCCAATTAGAATGGCAATTATCAAGAATACAAGCAACAATAAATGTCAGTGAGGATATGGGTAAAAAGGTACACTCATACATTGCTGGTGGGACTGCAAATTGGTGCAACCGTTATGGAAATTGGTATGCATATTCCTCAGAAAAACTTGGAATGGAACCACCATTTGACCCAATTATGTCACTCATTGATTTATGCCCAAAGGATAAAATCAGCATACTACAGTGATGCATCTACATCAATGTTTATAGCAGTTCAATTCACAATAGCCAAACTATGGAATTCACCTTGGTGCCCTTAAACAGATGGATAAAGAAGTTGTGGTATAGATACACAATGGATTATTACTCAGTCATAAAGAAGAATAAGATTATGGCATTTGCTGGTAAATGGATGAAACTGGAGAATATCATGCTAAGGGAAATAAGTCAATCCCTAAAACTCAAAGGCCAAATGTTTTGTCTGATATGTGGATACTAATTCACAATAAAGGGGATAGGGAAGAATAGAGGTACTTTGCATGAGGCAGTGGGGAGTGAAGGGAGGGGCGGGGTAAGAAGGATAGTAGAATGAATCAGACATTATTACCCTATGTACATGCATGATTACAGGACCAGTGTGATTGTATATCATGTACAACCAGAAGAAGGAGAAGTTATATTCCATTTATGTATGATGTATCAAAATGCATTCTGCTGTCATGTATAACTAATTAGAACAACAACAAACAAGAGCAATATCATGTCTAACCTTTATCTTATAGATACTAAATGAAGTGGTACTTCATGATGTACATGCTAGGAAACACTGACCTGTTTCTAAACCAAGGTTGGCAGGAAGACTCATATGTCAGGCCAGACCAATCTGAACAAAATTCTAAAGAAGGAAACTATGTAGTAAAAATTAGCGTGCCATCCAAGCAGAAGGTTGGGGGTCTTACTCCTCTCCATAACTCCCAAATGAAGTCCAGGTAATGAGGACTCCTTTCTCAGCTTTATGGCTAGCACTCATCCAAGCCAAACACTGTGCTGTGCTTTGAATATTATCTCACTTAATCCTCAAGGTGATCTTCTAATTTAGGTATCACTAACTCATGTTGACAGACTAGGAAACTGTCTTCCCTACACTTTCCAGCTAGCAAGAGGCAAAGCTGAGATTCCACCAGGTACACCCTCAGGCTTTGTTCTAACTCTCCCTGAACCTCACCCCCACACCTTCCCTTTACCCTCCCACACACCCTTGTTTTCTTCATGCAAGTGTTTTATAGTAACAGGACAATTTTTTTTTTTTTCTGGAATGTTTCAGGTGTAGAGATCGAGATTCCCCCCCCCCAAAAAAATACTGAGTGTTCTCAATCCTTATGGTCGTCCCACTTGACCATTATAATTTTAAAAGCACGTCAAGCTCCCTAGAAAGTGACCTGGAATACAGGTGACTTCAGAGGTCAACCACACAGAGTCCTCCAGTTACCTCTATTTAACCTGATTACACTAGTCACTATTTTGCTCTTTTCTCTCCCTCTATGGCCATGGTTTTTGGTGGGACAGGGATTAGGAGATGAGGAAAAGTAATGTGTTCTACTCTGAACAAGGAGGAGTCTGCCATAGCTAGCACTTTGAAGAAGCAAGGGCAGGATCCAGAGAATTCTCTCTCCAGAACCTCCAAACATTTCCTTCTATACATTTCCTTCTATACATGTTTCCTTCAAACATTTCCAGCCTTGGGTAGCTGGGTGAGTAGCCACCAGGCCTTTGTGTGTGGGCACATGCCTTACAGGTTTATGTGGTATAAAAGAACTTGAAAGATCATCTAGTCCAGATGAGTTCAGGGAATTTCAGTGAGAAAAGGAAGGCCACTGAGGCTACAGAACGGCACTCTGCACTTCCCATTCCAGTTCTTCTATAACAAGGGTCTTCCTTTTTCAACTGTATTAATTATTTTGAAATGCAATTTCTTTAAACATGTCCACCAAACTTACAATACAGTCTTGTGATACAGTCATTCTGAGAACAGGCTTTGGCAGCCATACTGATGAGATGGAATCCTGCTCTCCTCATTCCCCTACTCTGGGATCTTGCACAGCCTTCTTTACCTCTCTGAATCAGTTTCTTAGCCTGTAAGTTGAGGTAATAATAATGTTTACTTCATAGAGTCATTGTGAAAATGAAATGAGATTAACCATATGAAGCACTTAGAACAGGACCTGACACTTAACAAATGCTCAGCAAATATCAGATATTAGTGCTTATACCATCCATTGGAGTCATATTTTTTGAATATTTTAAATTGTGGTAAAAATGACATAACATAAAACTTATCATCTTAGTCACTTTTAAGTGCAGAGTTCAGCAGTGTTATGTATATTCATGTTGTTATGCATCAGATGCTTTCCTTTAAACATTCAGAAGTCAATATTGAGCTTGTGTGTGTGTGTGTGTGTGTGTGTGTGTGTGTGTGTGTGTGTGTGCTGTCAAATATTCTCAAGGAAATACTCAGAGTATGGAACTTTCTTTGTCATTTTTTAGGTTATTTGCATGATATATTCTAGTCTCTACAGGAAAGAAGACAATATGGGTAATCTACAAACTGGTTTCTAGACAATGAAGAATTGAAGTAAAGACTCTGAATCCCATCTCTTCTTTGCATCTTTTATACACAGACAAGAGGAGAGGTGTTTTATATTAGGGAAGGAAAAGCTGGATCACAAACATCCATGATCATTGCCATCAGGCAAAATCCTAGAAGCGGAGTTTTTGAATCAGAAAATGGGGGAAAATTAAGAATCTTAATATACCTTATTGAATTCTTTTCTGGAAAAAAAATCAGTTTCCAAATTTTACTCTCACCTACAAGATGAAATAACTCCATTCCAGGTTGACCCCTCAAACTTTGATAGAAAATTAATAGGTAGAAAAAGTATCTGTTCATTGTTCAGTTACTTTGACTCCTAACTGAATATTTTTCTTGTACATATTAGTCAATTAAATTTCTTTCTCTCAATTTTCTGCTTTTTTTTTTTTTTTTTTTTTTGCTTATTTGTCTACTAATTTAAACTAGTTTAAAAATTATAATGAAACTTGATTACCTACAGGACTGAGTCCTAATCTTTTCACATATCATCTGGAGATCTTTCCTCATTTATCTCCCAACACTTCTCACCAGACAAATTTACTTATCTATGATTTGTTCCTACCATACTAAATGTCTTGCTGTTACATGACAAAGTGGAATCTTTCATTTTCTTTGTCTTCATTTACTATTTAGAACACCATTCCTCCATTGTCCACCTAAGGCTCCTTCCTATCTTCCAAGGACTGAACATTCCTTCCTGGAGTAGACTTCTGTTGAATCTTTGTTTCACAGCATCCAGTTCACTTTCTTCCAATGAAAGCACTGTTTTAGTCAGCTTTTTCACCACTGTGTCTAAAAGACCCAACCGGAACAATTGTAGGGGAAGAAGAGTTTATCTGAGCACTCAAGGTTTCAGAGGTCTCAGTCTATAGACATTAGGTTCCATTCCTGGGCACTTGAAGTGAGGCAGAATATCATAGAGGACGAATGTGGCAGAGGGAAGCAGTCACATGATGACCTTAGGAAACCATGAGGTGCCTGGGTGTTTTAGACAGCGTTTTTGCTTCTATGACTAATGACCTCACAAGAGCAATTTTAGAGGAGGAAAAGTTTATTTCAGTTTCACAGTCTCAGAGGTCTTAGTTCAAAGACAGCTGGTTCCATGCCCCAGGTGAGACAGGACATCATGGTAGAAGAGTGTCGTGGAGGGAAGCAGCTCAGATAATGATCAGGAAGCAGAGAGACTCCACTCCCCAGATACAAAATACACACCCCAAAGGCACATCCCTAATGACCCCCATCCTCCAATCACAGCTTACCTGCCTTCAGTTACCACTCAGTTAATTCCATCAGGGGATTAATCCCACTGATTGGGTTAAGGCTTTCATTACCCAATGTCTTCTCATAATCTCATGTCTTCTCTGAACTTTTTCACATTGTATCACAGGTGAGCTTTTGGGGGACACCACATCCAAACCATAACAAGCACCTTGATCTCCCTTCCCTCCTTGCACATAAGCTTTTTGCACTGCCCATCAAAATGCCCTGCTTTGTTTTAGCTGAGGAGTAGGCATATGGCCCACACTGGGCCAACCCGACTTTCCCTTGGGAATCATGTGAGGAGTGACACAGGGAAAAAAAACAAAAACAAAAAAAAAACAAAAAAACATTTGGAGTTGATTCTTCCTGCAGCAACTCTTCTTAGTGACTGTCTTTTAGTTTCTGCTCTCTAGGTGCTTAGAACTGAGCAGCATAGGTTCTCTCTGAAATCTGGTTATTCAGTTCTTTCTCCTCCTCTTCTTCATCCTCTTTCTCTTCTTTTCAGAAACCTGTACTGTTCCAGAAATTGAATCTCGCCTTGTTTTCTGTTTTGACTTGTTAATGCAAATCAATGGCTGTTGCTCGTAACTGAACAGATGATATTAATAACATCATTCTCCTCTATGTAGCCCTTTCTGACTCTGAGATTCTAAAATCTTTGTGTGATCCTATCTCTATTCTATATATACCTTTTACATTATATTATAGTTATTAATTTTCTATTTCCCACCTCATTTGGGATTCTCACCAGTTATTATTACTTTCCCTGGAATGTCTAGCACAGAGCACCAAACATCTAAGATACTCATAAATGTGGGCTAAATTAGAATAATTAAACCTTGCTACTCAATCACTGTCTTCCCCAAAAAAGGGAAAATGTTTCAAATTTTGTTGCCAAATCTCCTGGATTAGTTTGGCTTAAATTAAGAGCAAAATCTATCCAAGACGATTTAAATAAAATAGTTAGGAATTGTCCATGAAATCAGATGAAGATAGAAAAAGATGAAAATATCATATAAGGGTTTAGCTGTCATGAATTCTTAGTCTCTATCAGAGATAACTGAACAAAAAATCTTCCAAGAACAACGCCAAAGTACATAAAAAAGCAACTTTATCACAGAGCTTACTGCAATTAAACAATATAAAGATTAAAATCATAAATGCAATCTGCATATATTTTCCATTTCAAATAGAAATTAAATTTGTGTGTGTATTTATATATATGTATGTGTATATATATATGTATATATACACATAGATATAGATATTCACTAGAAGACAACTAAGAAAACTCTTAGCTAAGAAAGGGTTAAGAAAAGTCTATATCATATAAATTACATTACATCGAATATTTTTTCTCTTCAAGCTAGAGAAAACTAAAACATAAATACAAGGAAAATAAGTTATAATATTTTCATCAATGTTGAGTGCAAGCTGCTACTTCAAAAACATCTTCATTATTCTATAATTCCATTCCCCCCACCCCACATGATGTTAAAGTTAATCTATCATTCTCAGAAACATATTCTCATTATCTTGAAGGAAATAGTAATTAATTGAGAACCCAGTGAGTCCATTCCCAAGGTGAACATGGGGTAAGCATAAATCCCTCTAATTCCCATGGAAATTCCCAAAAGAGTAAGAAGATGAGTGATCAGATTTCCAGAAATCTCCTTAAGAAAAGGACAAAACCCAAACTCCTAGGTTATTTTTCAGAGAATTGGCTGCAAATCTAATAATGCTAGACATGCTTGAAGTACAAAATGAAAAAATGTGATTATGTAATTGGGCATCAATTTGTGAATGTGTCTGAGTGAAAGCTTTATAAATGGGACTTTATCGTAGGATTTCACTTCTTTTCAGGCATTGCTAGTGACTGTAAATTGCATTCAGTCTATAATGCTCTTTCTTGTTCTCATTGGAGTCTTGAATCCTACAAATACTTATTTGTTCTTGGGCTTCTGAAATGCTCAAGACTGTTCATTTTGTAATACAGTATCAGCTAAGTACTCCTAGTGGGTGAAAAAAGTTACTCACAATTAAATTCTTTAGTTACAGCACAATTAATCATTTGCATTATTCTTTTAATGCACCAAGTAATCTCCATAGATGAGCCCAAGAGAGAAGTCCTTTTCAGATTTATTGTATTTGAAAATTCACTCATAAGAAAAGGAAGCTTTTTGGAAATAGACTGGTCATTATTGTGGCAGAGGATGAGATGGAAGATTCAACAGTTCTTCTTTGTTCATCAGCCTGTTTGACATGATGAAGGCAGGCAGCACAGCAGGGCACAAATGTAATGAAATTCCAATAGCAAAGGGACTTCATTTCCCAGAGGAAAGAGAGTCAACTGTCCCTTAGAGAGTGAAAGACAAACAATTCCCATTCTGGAATTTATTGAACACAGTGCTCTGTGTAAGTGCTTCTTAACCTGGCTACACTTTAAAATCACCCAGAGAGCACTGAAACAAAACAAAACCCAGTAGGCCTGGTCCTTATCCACAAGAGTTCCGAGAACCTGATTCAATTGGTCTGGGCGGGATGATTCTATGTGCAGCTAGGGATGAGGAGCTCTGTCCTGTGGAATTAATCAAAAAGATAAAGGCACAAAATTCCCATTATGGAGACATTTATCCTTTTTAACGATCCTAAAGCATGTGAGGCCTCTGAAAATGAACAGACAAATATCTCCTAACCTACACACACCAGGAGCAGTGGAGTAGAAATCATTTGGGGGAACTACAAAGCTGCTTTCAAAAAATCCTCATCTCTGTGATTTAGTCTCTGGTCAATTTGATTCTTTTTATTAAAAAAAAAAAAATTGGAAAGGGCTCTTAGTGTTTTAGATTTTTTTTCCCAGATAAGGATTAATATTTCTATAACAAAAAAGTCATCATCCTATTCCATGTTTCAGGGTACAGCATGGTATTACTGATTTTGCATTCTAGAATGACTAATAAGAGTGCAGCATGTTAATGCACATGTAATTTTATGTGGAATTTAGGGGGTTCAAAAATCTCCTGCAATTCCCTAAGATCCCAGTTTTAAAACCCCTGCTTTAACACACATCATAAATTATTAGTCAGGGAGGGAAGGAAGGAAGGAAGGAAGGAAGGAAGGAAGGAAGGAAGGAAAGAAAGAAAGAAAGAAAGAAAGAAAGAAAGAAAGAAAGAAAGAAAGAAAGAAAGAAAGAAAGAAAGAAAGAAAGAAAGAAAGAAAGACGGGCAGTAAATGATGCTAGAGTTTTAGCTTTAGGACCTGAAAATTCCCAGGATAATCCTGAGATAATTCTTCTCAATTAATGTGCATAAGGAATACCCAGGATCTTGTTAAACTCTTGATTCTGTGAATCAAACACCATTACCCTATGTAAATGTATGATTACACAAATGGTATGCCTTTACTTCATGTACAACCAGAGAAACAACATGTATCCCATTTGTTTACAATAAAAATAAATAAATAAATAAGTTTTTAAAAACTCAGATTCTGATTCAGGAGTTTGCATGAGCCTGAGAGTCTATATTTCTAAATAGCCGACTTTGAGTTGCAAGCAAGGTACTTGAAAGCAAGTCACCAACCTTACTAGCTTTCCCTAGCACATAAGGACACAAATGTACAGTATTTCCACCTTTCTTGAAAACCCAGTCCTGTATCCTGTGTGTGTGTGTGTGTGTGTATATATATATATATATATGCCATTTCTTCCAACAAAAAAAAAAAAGTATAAGGAAGATGGCAAACTTAATTCTTTATTTTCAATGGTCTCAGAACTCCAATTGTTAGACCTGTTAAATTCAATAGTGTTTCTTTTCATGGAACCAAACATTATCAATTCAATGGAAGTAATTTTTTTTTTTTTTTTTTTTTTTTTATCCTAAAAACAACAACAAAACAAACGAACCAAAAACCTTCCCCTGGGTGATGTTGCTCAGGAAGAAATGAAATTCCATTATGTAGTACAATGTGATTTTTAAGCCATTTTTGTCTGGAAAAGAATTATACTTCAAATTGGGTTGGAAACTTGAAACCAGCTTTTCTGAACCAGAAAATAAAACAGAACCCATAGAATATCACGACTTTCCAGGTTATTTAAGACAAGAGATGGAAACCCAGCAACAGACACACAAAAAGGAGTCAAGGTTCACTTGCTCACAGTCCACCTGGGCTTTTAGTCCTAGTAATTCTCTCTTAAGTAATATTCTATGTTCTGATTATAAAATTTAAAAAATAAACAAGAGTAATACATGTTATTATTTTAAACTCATGACAGCCTTAAAAGATACAAAAAGATACAGCTATCTTTTCTCTTCCTCTTTTTTCAATGCATTTAACAATATAATTAGTATTCTATGGTACATAAGATATAGGAGTACTTTTTTTTTGCCTTAGTACCTACAAGGACATAACTGTGTTTGGGAAATGGCCTTGATGGGGCGGGGGCAGGTGGAGGTACACAGCACAGAGTCATTCCAAGATCAACACAAGCCCTTGTAAATTACTTTCATTCCCTCTCTACTTTAAATATTTGTGCAATCTTATTTAATTGTCAAAAAAAGACACTTCATTTTGATTTTGGAAAGAAAATTCAGACTAACAAACCTATATCTACAAAGAGAAATAAGGTAAGGTTAAGAGGGGTAAGTTATTGCTTTGTAATTTCAAAGAGGCCATTGTCGGATATCATTCTCATGCACAGTGGAACAATCTCCCTCTTCTGTATTCTGCACCATGAAGGAAGTGAAAAGAATAGCTATCAAAAGGGAAATGCCAAAACCGCTGGTGAATTTCATTAGAATCAAACCTTATAGAAAGGACATAATTCCTTCATAGAGGAAAGTGCTATTTTTATCTGTCTCTCTCTATTACTTCATTGTAGAGGTAAATAGAGATTGATATAATAGTAAGAGAAAATGAATACAAAGAATATGAGAAAATGAACTAAAGATTTTCCTTCTTAAATTTATGAAATAAAGGAGAAAATATACTGAATTCATAAATTGACTAATTGAACAAAATTTATTGATTCCCCATTACATTCCAGGCACTGGGATAATTATTGGAAATGACAGGGTTACCCTGAAGATAAGGTTGCTGTTCTCATGTGGCTTACATTCCAGAGTAGGGAGGTAGAGAAAGACAGTAAACAAACTAGCAAGTAAATGAGATAATTTTGCGGCTGGGAGAAAAGAGCAATTGGGGAGTGGAGGGACTTAAGGTCTCATAAAAGGGGTAAGAAGAAGAAACTTATCTGGGGACTAAGAGTTCCAGGAAAAGGAATGAAGAAGTGTATTAACCCAGTGACTGACCTTGGTATGTGCCAGGAACAGAACATTGCCTATGGCTGGAAGGTACCGAACACTATGGAAAGAAGTAAGAGGAGTCTCAAAGAAATAAAGGCCCAGACTGTGCAGGACCTTAGAAGCCAGAATTGAGAATTTATATAGAGTGACAAGCCTGGGAAATTTTTAAGCATAAAGTTACAGTGATCTGATTTACATATTTTAAAGTTATCTCTGGCTACCCTGTGGAGGTTAAAGAGCATTCATAGAATCAGGAAGACCAGATTGGAAGCTATTCCAAGAGCCTAGACAGGAAATGATGGTGGCTTGAATCGTGGTCAGGGTAGCTGTAAAAATGAAGACAAAGGAGAGACAAAGTCATATGCAAATATTACAACATTTACCAAGGAATTTACCATTACCAAGGGATTTACGTACTTTAAATTAAGCAGAACTCATGGTCACAGGGATATTTTGACTGTATATTTCGAGCCTCAAAAAATTTGCTGCTGAATTGATTAATTTGAGTGGTGGGAAGAAGGTCTGGGGTTGAACAACAATGAATATACTACACTTCAATAGAATAACTAATTAAAATCCATGCTCTTCTTTCTCTAAGTGACTAGCCTAGACAGTGAGGTCCTTGCTTATTAATATGTCACCAAAGGGTTAGCATTATCCTAGCACATCCTTGTTGGGGTGAAGAGCAATCACTGTCATTCTGCTTTGATCTCTGGGCCACCTGTGGAAGTACACTATTGCTTAAAGTTTTCATTATCTTTTTCATCTTTATTTCAGAGGTTCAAAGTATCATCAGAGGACAGATACAAAAAAAAAAAATTAATCTGACTTGTTCTAATTGAAGTAGAGATGGAAATCCAGTTTTTCTTCTCACCCATCTTAGAGGCCAGAAGATAATTTGAAAATAATTCCACTGTGATACCATTATGTTACTAAGAAGCTAAAGGTACCATTTTGGAACTCATCTGGAACAAGGAAATTTCAACTGAACAGGAAAATTAATAATGCTTTTCATTATTTATAAACTTTTTTCCAACTTGAATTTCATTATAAAACAGTAGAGTCACTTAATATTTACTTTTTAAAAGCCAAATTTGTATTTAAGCATACCTCAGAATAAATTTAGGAGCTAACAAGTCCCAGGTTGTTGCAAATACCCAGACTCCTTCAAAGTAAAACCACATGACAATATTAAGGTAGATTATGTAAAAGAGAACTTGAGACCTGTCATGGAAAAGCTGCCAGGTCAAGAGGAAAAAGAAAAAAAAAAAAAAAAAAACAGTACAACCAATCTAACAACACATTATTGCAAGTTCTTAAATGTGTAACATTTAAATTTATAACCAACTATTTAGAGAAATTAGGCCAACACCAATCTAAACTACTGAGAGAAATTTATCTTGGGCTGCTTGGTATCCACACTTCGATGCCATTCTAGCCCTGCCTCCCTTGAAAGGGATCCATATCCCAGAGTTGCCACCTGAGTATCCTAGAGAGCCTGAGAACTTGAGAGCTGCTCTAGAATCATAGTCAGGTGAAAAGGAGATCCACCCCCGCCCCCACAGCGAGTCCTTCAGAAAGACAATACTGAGACTCTCACACCGGGAGGCACATGTATGATCCACAAGACTTTCCAGAACCTTCCTCACCATCCTTCTGGGAGGCTGCCCACGTGGACTAAAATGCTTCCTCTCGTAAAAAGCAGGAAGAGCCGAGTTCTCAGCCTAACATTCTGTGCTCTGTACCTTCTTCCTCCTTCCAGCCTACACTTGTGGCCTCTCCTGCCCTTGTTCACTACACTCTCCTTGTCCCATAATATGAATTCTGATCTCCAGTTTCTTTAATCACTGTGAGAATCTCACCCAAGATGCCCTCCCTCCTCCCTGCCCAGATGGATTCCTTTACTCTCCTGATAGGACCCCACAGCTTAGTAGGACCTTTCCTTCCTCCAGCGTGTGGGCTGCATTTTTGTATGCTGTGGTACAAATCACTATGACATTTCTTTCATCAGTCCCTCAAATCTCACTGTTCACATACCCTTCACTATTCTTTTCCACAACTACCTACTACCTGTTGTTTAGGTCTTCAATATTTTCTTAAAAATGAATTTCCACATTTTTACTTAAACACATTTAAGTTATAGGGAATTTGAGAACACAGTTATAATAGAAAGCCAATAATATTCTACATAAATTGTTGTAAAAATGTATACAGTGAAAACATAACCATTAACATAAAAAATGTTGGTTTCATCTACCTAAAATTATCTCACATACCACAATTTGGGAAATGCTACTTTATGTTGTCTCATACTGCCATTTAAGCCTTACATCATGCAATTTTTATGCATCTCTATCTACTTCTCCTAATATATTATAGGCTCAGAAAAGAGATTATATCATTCTTTATATTCCCCAATTTTTTTAGTCCAGTGACTGGCACATGGTAGGCATTAAATATTTGTTTAGTGAACAAATGTCCACAAATATGTCAATATCCCTAGTCACAGTCTGCAGATATAAATCAATAAAGTGAAGATACTCAATCTTTCAATTAAACTAAGAGAGGGCATTTAGTTAGGTACTAAATTTATCTATATTTATATATATGTATGTATATATACATATATATGCATATACATATAAAACAATCTTGGATATAAAATATATTGTAAATAAAGGGAAATTCTACATTGCTGTTAATAGTAACTCAGTGTTAACCACATCAGATACTGGATTTTAAAATTTTAAAGTGATCTAGATTTTATGAGAGTAATAAAAAAGAACACATTCAAGGGTTAATTGATGTGCCTTGATTTAGATAAATCAAACAGATTAAAATCCAAGTGTACAAAGATAAATTAGGGTCAAATAAGTTTTATTGCAAAATAAATTTGCAATAGGGGTCATTTAAACAGAAAATCCAAACAATATTTTAAATATTTAATATTTAAATTTTAAAATATTTTAATTTGATTTCTATTTTAGGAACATATTCATTAGATAAATTAAGTTATTCCTTATCATAAAAATGAACACAAACAGATGCAGGCAATGATAAAACTAAAGAAAAAAAATTCCACCAATTTCAAGGTTTGAACTGGAAGTCTAGTTTATATCCAGATGATTTTAAAGAAAAATGTTTCTGAACTATTACTTCCCAAAGTTCAAAGTTTTAATTTTCAAAAGAAAAAGTTGAATATAAGAATTTTTATGGCAAAGTAAATAGGGAAACTATTTGAGGCCATAGGAATTATTCCAGTTCTCTATGCCTTTGTTGGAAAAATAATATTTAACATTCAATACACTTTTTGCATCTGTCCTTTAATTCTCCTAAAGATAGAAACATAGGAAAATAAAATCTTCTATTTCCAAATGATCAACTATCTTCCACTAAGTTTACAGGGGTTCCTGTTCTTTGTGGATTCTATGGAAACCATTGATCAACCACAACCAACCAGGAAAGTACCCAGCAGGTAACCCTAACCTTACACTCCACTTGCCTCCCAAATACTCATAACTGTGCAGGGACCTATGCTCCTACATAGAGAATCATGAGATGTCAGAGCAGAAACAGATCTTTAAGATCCTCTACAGACACTTTTGAATATGAAAAAATGACTTTAAAAAAAGGAAATAATTTTCCTAACTTTTAATGATGAATTTAAGTCCAGTGGAGTAAACAGGCCCACTCTTTGCCTATTCCCAGCCACAGAACAACTACCAGAGCGCCCTTCTCCTCTGGTCTATTTACAAGGTGCGAGAGTAGGTCCAGAGAAATACCCAGCTCAATCTTGCCCTGTTCTCTGTTCCTCTCTCAAAATTTGCTTTCAGAAATATGATATCAAAATGCTCCTAGCCTAAAGCACTTTCAAGACAGTATCTAGCAAGCTACTAATCACTTAGGGATGGGGCAGGGCAGCTGGTTGGGAACTAGAAGCCATTCTGTAACCCAGACTGAGATGTTCCCGATGGCCTCCATTATCCAGCCCCACACCTTCAGATGGGGTTGGGTGTTGGGAAAGTCTTCTGTGTTTTATTCTCCCATGGAATATTCTCCACTTGGCTGTCACTGTGCCTCCTGTGGACCAGACCAGGCCCAGTGTCTTATTCATCTTTTTATCCCCAGTGCCTAGTACTGTGCCTAAAATATAGAAGATCCTCAGTAAAGAATTTTGAATGAGTGAATCAATGAATAAACTCATTCCCTATATATATATATATATATATATATATTTTTTTTTTTTTTTTTTTTTTTTTTTTGGCGGTACTGGGGATTGAACCCAGGGCCTTGTGAGGCAAGCACTCTACCAACTGAGCTATATCCCCAGCCCTCATTCCCAATATTTGTCTTTGTGTTTTTGAAATTTGAAAGCATAGAACATAGTACCTAGTACAAATTCTGACAATAGTAAGTACTCAATAAGCCTGTCTATACAATATGGCCCTGGCCTACTCTTTTCTCAGGCCACATCCCCCAACGCACCCTTTCTGTATGCCTGTAAACTTAACTAATCACAAGTTTACTAGTATACTAGATGGACTAAGTTCTGGATATTGAGCTAAACAGTTTATCTGCATTATATCATTTAATTCTCACCAAAAAAAGCATGAAAGGTATGGGTGGTAGTATTATTATTATTGCCCTATTAAAAATAAATTTCATGAAGGTCAATATTCTTGCCTATTTTATTCACTGTTGCTTCCCAGATATCCAGAGCAAAAGGCAATTCATAGTAGTTGCATAATATTTTTTTAAATAACTGAGTGAATATCTATTTTA
The DNA here is from genome assembly GCF_902686455.1 of Sciurus vulgaris. Classification (NCBI taxonomy): domain Eukaryota; kingdom Metazoa; phylum Chordata; class Mammalia; order Rodentia; family Sciuridae; genus Sciurus; species Sciurus vulgaris. Next base: position 131,396,523 of record NC_136463.1, read on the forward strand.
TGGATGATGAAATTGAATCTGAAAGAGATCAAGCCTTTTGCCCAAGGTCACAGGAATTATAAATGATGATTCAAACCACAATCTGATTGATTCCCATGACCGTACTCTTAGGGACTTTTTCACCACCTCTCAAAAAGGAAAATAGTGAATATCAGATGAGGTGCTAACTTTGACTGAAATCTGACCTGGTACCATAGACTTAAAAGATAGAGACATTGTATTTATTCTGAGCCTTAACTGTAAGACATTATTTTCTCTCCTAATAAATGAATGTAAATAAATTACATATTTATCAATTCAAATATTTACTTTTATATCAAAGCCAATGAATTTTCCTGGTGGTTCTCAAAATAATAAAATAATTAATTCAGTCAGACAAACCCAGGTAAGACAAATATTTCCTTTTTTGGTAGATTTTCTTTAGCTGACTCCAATTTAACTTATATCTTAGAAATTATTCTAAGAAATTAGAATAATTAGAAATTATTCTAATTGTTTTTTCCATAGCAAATTTAAAAAGATTTAGAATTCTGGTACTCTCCTAATCAATCATGACTGGTTGAGAAGGTAAAAAAAGAATTACCTAAACTTTGGGATATAATTTAAAAAAACACTATTCAGGTGAAAATACTTTATTTATACATGGTCAAGTAAATTCCTATAGGATGAACCAACTTTTCAGTTATTAAATTCACTCATGTTCACATCATAGCTGTAATTCACATTATAAACTGTGACATGAATTTGAACATTCAGTGTTAGTTTATATTACATTGAAAAGTTTTGCTACCAGAAAGTAGGAAGCAGATTTGTGCCCTGTAATATATGATTCTGAAACCTGAGGGTCCCATAGTACAAAATTTCATGTAGATAAAAGTTGCAAGTAACTTTAAAAGCATTCATTATTGTCAGTAACCAGATTTAAGGGACTAGAGAATGTTTGCAACTAATGATTCCAATACTAAACTTTGTACATAACTGTTCTCTCCCAGTGAGTATCAACTTGTTCCAGTAAACAATACTGATTTTATTTCCATAACTACTTATTTTATTGTTTTGTGTCTCCTGGGGGAACAAATGGGTATTAAAAATACAAGCCTGGCACAGTGGTGCATTCCTGTAATCCCAGCAGCTCGGGAGGCTGAGGCAGGAGGATCACAAGTTCAAAGCCAGCCTCAGCAACTTAATGAGGCCCTAAGCAATTTAGCAAGACTCTGTCTCAAAATGAAAAATAAAAAAAGGACTAGGGATATGGTTCAGTGATTAAGTGTCCCTGTTCAATCCCCAGTACCAAAAAAAAAAAAAAAAAGTAAAAATAACTAGTCATTCTTTTTTGTGGGGGGTACCAGGGATTGAACTCAGGGGCACTCAATCACTGAGCCATATCCCCAGCCCTATTTTGTATTTTATTTAGAGACAGTGTCTTACTGAGTTGCTTAGCACCTCACTTTTGCTGAGGCTGACTTTGAACTATGATCCTCCTGTCTTAGCTTCCCGAGCAGTTGGGATTACAGGTGTGTGCCACTGCGCCCAGCATAATTCTTAACCTTTATTTCCAAGCACATATTTTTTAATAATTACTATGCCTCTAGTACTCTGCTAATTACTATAAACACAAAGATTAAAAAGACTTGACCTCTACTTTCTTATTTATGCTCAGGAAGAAAGCTTATAATTTTATTTCAAGCCAATAAACACTTATTGAGTGGTACTATAGGGGATCTTACTGAATGTTAATGTCTTTAACTGAATTCTGGGCTGGTAGAATTGAATGAGGAGTTGGGAATATGCATTTTAAATACTGTAAATGGCAAGAATTTCAATGTAACTAAAATATGAAATATATGGGCAAAGTATCTAAAGACTCAAGAAGTAGTTGAGATTCAATCTTGAAACCATTCCAGTATCATGCTAAGGAGTTCAGGTTTAATGCTGGAAGCATAGACAGTTGTTAAAAGTTTGACTTAAGTGACAGTCACATTAGGACTATAAAAATATAATTCAACAGTGGGGCCCAGAGAGTGCAAGAATCAAGAATATGGAAATGTAAGCTATCATTTAAAAGGTTAAAGACCCAAGAGTCATTTCTAGGTAAAATTGACAGAATCTGATAACTAATTAATTAGATATAGACCTGAGATTAAAGGAAGAAGCAGAATCAAGGACAATGCCCAGGTCAGCTAGCTAGCTTGGGTAGTAGAGTGACCAACACAGGAAATGCAGGAGGATGACTAAAGTCAGGGTCCTGATAGAGGGAGGTAGTGAATCTGATTCAGGATGTGTCACCTCTGAGAAACCAGCAGGAGATCCAAGTAGAAATTACCCACGGGCTTTGAAGCTTCAGAAATGAAATAAGTAAGCTCAGGGACCTAGACTTAGCATCAGATGCACTGAACTTTCAAGGCAAGATGAGAAAGCAGAAGATGGCAACTTTGGAGACACCACCACTTCAAGACCAGGTAGGTGAAGGTTGTGAGTCAGAGCAGGTTGGACAGGGCTGATCTGCAATAGGTGGGGGTCCAGTCTCAAGGCATAGTCATGTCAGTCAAAGCAGGTGATTCAAGGAGGCAGGGCCAGCACTTCCAAGTGCTTCAGAGGGATTAAATGGATGATTTAGATTACTTGATACTTGGGGATAACATATTTATTGAATATTTTATTGATTAAATTATTTATTAAGGCAAATGTTTTACTGTCATTTGATAGAAATGGTCATCTGGGAAATGTTCATTCATGCTTGAGTAATAAAACAGTCAGAAGGATCAAAGGCACTGGATTCTACAGGATTGAGAAGCTGAATAGCAAGAAAACACTACCTCTTGATCAGCATTCCATGCTCCCACAAACATTGCTGTATAGACAAACAGCCACAAACCAGGCCCAAAGCAATTCACAAGACAGCAATTACACATCTTAATACAGAATCCACCACCTTGTAAAAATACCAGAATAGTTAACAACCATTCTACAGTATATTTCCTTTTACTTTTTCTTTTCAGATTATTTTTTCTCCCTTAACACATTATTTACAAAGTAGGAAGAAGTCAGATTTAAGTGACCTGCCCAGAGCCCCACAGCTAGTTAACAGTTGTACTGGTCACACTGCAAAGACTCAGAAGTCATAACAAACATCCTGCCCCTTACTGATATTTTTCATTTCAGGAGGCTTTCCACAAAGCCCTGGATACCATCCTGCTACCTTGGTTAAATAAAAGTAATATTAAACTGAAGTAACTGACTGAAGTATAGATCTGTCCTGAATTAAGAATGCCAGATGAGGACACCTTTTATTGATTGGTCATCAGCAACCCAGCACACATTTACATGTATAACTGAAATAGCACAATACTTACCTTTATTAAGTACAAGTCACTCTGATTTATTTTTACTGTATTTTATTTTATTTACAAAAAAGTATACTATTAAAGACTCTATTGACTTCATTTCCCAACTCATGACTCATGACCCACATTCTGACAAACACTGCATCCTTGAGTGTTCCAAATCCCAACCGCATACACCCAATGCACTGGCGGATCCTGCCTCCTCCATCTCAGACCTGCCTACTCAGAATGTCATCCCACACTGGCCCTATCCCATCCTATCCTAGAGGAAGTTTTTCCTGTCTCCCATAAGAACTGCTATAATGTCCATGACTTCCCTCTTCCAGAGTTGTAGACTCAAGATTTTCTTCCTCCTTAAGCACCTACCAACCTCTACCCTCATCACATTCAGTTGACAACTGACTCTTCATTCACAGAGAAAGAGGATTGGGCAGGAGCTACCACCTCTAAATTACCAGTTGGGATGCTGGTCCTAATTTCTTAGCCTCTATCCCAGAGATGTCCCTCTTTTTGTTCAGGGCCAGCTACTCCTCATCTGCATAGGAACCTTTGCCCATCCATCTTCTTCACAGCTCCGTTTTCTCAGCTCTTTCTTCTTTGAGGATTCATTCCCCTTCACTCACTCCTCTCCCATCATGAACAATCCTTCTTTCAGTTCAGCCTCTCTTTTCACTTCTTGCTGCTTTCCTTTAAGAACAAACATCTTGAAAGAGAGTTCTGTACCTTATTTGGCCACTCCATCCATTTCTTCACTCTAGTTTAGTTTGGCTTTCCCCAAACCCCACTTGACTGAGATGGAGCGTCACATGTCCACAAAGACCTCAAGGTGTATTTTCAGCTGTCAGTTCTTGTTCTTGGAGCAGTAATTGACACTGATTCAAATCATCCTGGCCTCGTCCTTACTGTTCTCTCGCTGTCTCAGCCCATTCCTTCTCAGGCTCCTCTTTTCAGTGCCAGAGTTCTTTACAGAATCCTCTTCTGTTTTTGGTCTACAAACATTTTTTTTTAAAATGATCTTTTCCATTTTCATGGCACTTTTACTTTGAGATTCCTAAATCTCCCTTTGTAGCTTGGGTCAGCTATTACATAAATTTGATTTGATTACTTCAGCTTTTATAGTCTTCTACTAGAATTGCTTTCATCTAAGTTAGAAAGACAAGTGAAAAAAGGGATATGTGTTATTTACTTTCCTTTGAGAATCTCATTGGTGTCTAGACAGTTCTATCTCCACTCCTTATTGGGCCTAGAAGTCCACCATGGGAAGTCACTACTTGATAATCACATTGCCTTTTTTATAATTGCTTTCTTTTTTTTTTTCTTATTTGCTTACAGGTTGCTGTTTTCTAGAATTTGCTCTCTGAATTGCCTCTAAAATAAGTTGTGTGGTGTCATTTTCCTTTTTCTGCCATTGTATTAATAGGGTAGAAAAGAAACACTCTGGTGACCTTTAAACAATGGGAATCTGACAGCATTATTACTCAAGTGTGAACGGACATTTCCCAGATGACCATTTTTATCAAACAACAGTAAAAACATCTGCTTCAATAAATAATGATCCCCAAGTGCTGAGTAATCTTAGCTATCCTTTCAATCTCTCTGAAGCACTTGGTAGCAATGACCCTGCCCCTCTTGAATCTCCTGCCCTATTTGTCATCACTATGGATTGCAGTAAGCACCTATGAAACCTCCTGCTTTTAGGTAAACCACTGAATGCAAGGTGACATCCTTGAAGAACACCAGATAAGAAAAAAAATTTAGGCATTAATAATCAAGTAAACCTAGGATTCCTAACTTCATCTCTGAAGAGCTAATAGAAATCTAATTTGATGCTTTTAGCATTTATATCTTATGACAAATGTCCAATCAGCTGTCCATTTTATGAAACTATTGATCTAAACTGAAATCAATTTTTCAACTATATTGACCTATAGCACTGTTATACATTAAACTGATATTTTGACTTTTTAGATCAGTGAGTAGAGTTGAACTGTAAAGTAGAAATAATTACTAATAAAATGAAAACATTCATTCCAATATTTACAGTCTGCTTTTAGAGTGGCAGGGTCGTTCTCACTGATGAAATTTTGAGTTTCAAGGTATTGCCAGTTTTCAGTTTTCTCTGATACATACACAGTTCAATGCTGATTTATTTAGATTTTCGACAAAGACATTGGTTGAATTTTTAAAGAAATTCTTCTGAAGCAGAAAATGGACTCCATGTAGATTTTTCACTCTGTTACACATATTATACTACATTGATTTGGGTGACAGAAACAGGCAGAAAGAAATCTAGAGGTGTGGGGAAAGTGGCCAATAAGGTTATAAATTTCAAATTACAAAGAGTCAAGAGAATATTATCAACCTTTTCTTGTCAGAGAAAGGGAGAGTCCTACTCCTGTCCTTGAAAATGAAAGGTGGGCTTGTCAGTGAATGCCAAGAGTAATTCTCCAAATGGGGCAGCTGGTTCTGGATGTGATATGATGACAGTGTGAAAGTGGCTACGACCCTAAGTAATCCAATAGGGAGACCCAGATACACACACACACACACACACACACACACACACACACACACACCCCTACACACCTACCTAAACACACACACCAGAATCCAAAATTGACTTCAGTGCAAATCTCAGATCTTTCACCTGCTACCTGTGTGATCTTGGGCAAATCACTTAACCTCAGTAAGTTAGTATCCTCATCTGTTAGTATATTAGAAAGATAATAATACACTCCCAAATTTGGTATTAACAAGGCAATTCCCATAAAGTGCTCATCCTATGGTGTGCCAGTAAGTACAAGCTTGATATTTATTTTATTAGTTTGGGGTGGTTGAGATCACCAGAAACATACTGTCTCATGGTTTTGGACACCAGAACTCTGACACCTACAGAAGAAGGATCCTTCCTTGCCTCTCCCAGCTTTGGGCAGCCCTGGGCATTTCTTGGCCTGCGGCAGCAGAACTCTGATCTTCACACAACTTTCTCCAGGCATAGGCTTCCCTCGGGGCATGTCTTTCTGTGGGTTCAAATTCACTCTTTTTAAAAGACTCCCATCTTATTGGAACAGGGCCTAACCTAATGACCTCATTTTGACTTGATTGTATTTGTAAAGACCCTATTTCCAAATAAGGTTAAATACTGAGGTACTTGGGGTTTAGAACTCCATCTTATCCTTTTTCAGGGGGTGGGGGAACACCAACTCAACCCATAACAATTACTTACTGAAGTATCTTGATGGAGTTATTTTGCAAGAGATGGGTTAGTACTCAAAGTACATGAAGTACTTTTAGACTATAAAATGTCCTTCTTCAGTGATTTGTTTTTCTTCTTTTTCATTATAAAGGGAAGAGTACTTGGTCTCTACAATGTAAGGACTTAGGTATGAAATTGATGTTTCCTTCTTGCTCATGGATGAATTCCAAATGACTGAATATGGACTCCTCTGTAATCCTACAGTTTCCTGGTTTTGAAACAAATAAAATTGCCATAGGCCTTGGCAGTCAGTCCTGAAAATGTATATGGTACAGGGTTGGGGTTGTGGCTCAGTGGTAGAGCGCTTGCTGAGCATGTGTGAGGTACTGGGTTTGATTTTCAGTACCACATATAAATAAATGAATAAAATAAAGGTCTATCAACATCTAAAAAAATTTTTTTAAAGTATATGGTACAGAAAACAACAAGTACTCTTACTCTGAACTGTTTCTTAATCATAGAACAACCTTAATTGTACTCGATGGAATTTAAATGAGCATAAGTTATATACTTATTAATCAAAATTAATTTTTCTCGACAAATTTTTAAATTTTTTTCCTCTTTAAATGTCTTTATTGAGTAACATGGGCTTTCCTTCCTTCTATTAGCCAGTCGTCTCTCCCATAACCTTTTCTCTAACCCCATTTTCATCATGTAAAATAATAAACACACATGACACATTCATTTCTACTTCTTCATATGCTTTACTAAATGACACATATTTGTGTTCAAACCTTGAACATACTGTGAGGGTTTGATACAACAATGCAATAATGGGTACACCAAAATTAGTCTTCAAATTAGTTAACAGAAGAAATAAAAAAAATAAAGGACAGACTGCAGGTCAGTAGAGCAGAGAGGACCTTTATTTATTTTTCCCAGGGTTGTATTGATCCACATTTATTCAAACACATTTAATGACCTGCCCACCCCCAACCCCCACCATGTGGTAGAGAAGAAATTCATATACTAATGTAAAGGAGGAGACAAATCAGAAAGAATAAGTTAAGTATTTTACAATTTTATAAGATGAAATTTCAGGCACCTAATTTCTTACCTTCTGAAAAGTACTAGCAAAATTAAACTTCTTGATAGATCAATAATAAATAAATAAATAACCCAACTATACAACTACCTTCCTTTATACTATAAAAATTATCATGCAAAATATAATTTTATAGCAAACACAAAACAAATCATACTTTGCCATTGGTGGAATAAAAAAAAAAAATGAGTGAATTAAATAATTTAGAGATAACTTGTTTCCATTCTTATTTTTAACTGCAGTTTATCTTTTCTTCAGAAGTAGTGACTTGAAACCAATTACACTCATTAGGGATGAACTTCTTAAAGAAACTGCTTATTTCAACTTTGATCCATTTAGCTTGCAGTCCACGCCAAATGGGCAGCAATAATGGATCAGGACCACAAGGTGGCACTATAAGCAATGGGCTACTGACCTTATTTTAATCAGCACCTACTCTAAAGTACCCAAGTTGGTTTAAATAAAACTGGAAAATCTGAGATGATAATGCAGAATAGAGATGAGGAAAGATTGCATAAATGGAAATAAAACATTTATAATTATCATATCAAAGCACATTCCAGGCCATCTCTTAAACATAAGAAGCCACTTTAAGGACTTTCATTATTTACTGTAGTGAATCAATTATTTGAAACATGAAACATAAATTCATAAGCATTTTGTTATCTGATGGACTCTAAAGGAAATTTTTTTCGTATGTTCTGGGATTCTTAATCTTTTATTTTGAAATACATGGAACCAGTGAATTTATAATTGAACTGTAAGATGGACAGAAAGCTAAAATTATTAGTTCAGGAAGTATAGCCTTAACATAAACAAGGTTAGTCATTGAGTCTGTGTAATCTGATGTTTCAGTCAACTAAGAAAGGCAACTGACATTGACAGCTTAGAAAAGTGACCTTCCAGATCAAGAATTCTGAAGCTGATAAGGGGCCCTTACCAGAAGTGCGTGACAAAACCAACTCCCAAAAAGCACCAATTAATAAAATATATCTTCTCTTTAACGCACTCTCTAATTCTCTTTTACTTAGCAGCTATCAATCAAAACCAAAATAGCCATCTCTTGCTGTGCAGTTGTTGGAGGGCTTAGGGAGAGAAGTGGTTTACACAAAAACTTGAAATGTGCCAATTATTGGAAAAGACCTATTATAATTTGAGAACATCTTAATACTATCCTGATTTTAGTTTGGTACCATGTGGAAAGGTTAAAAATTATGTGTGACAAAATGCATGGAATTACTTGCTCATCTAAATAGATTGTAACAACAAGGCAAATGAAAAGTTTGATAGCTCATATATTAAAAATTTAGAATTAATAATTTTCTCATTAAATCAGTACCATATTGCTGAAGACAGGTGTGAATGGAATAATTAAATCAAAGTAACCAGGAAGAAAGCAAATATAGGTTATATACCTCCTTCAAGCATTTTCAAATTGTGGGAGGTTTGTTCTTTATGCTTTTTTTCTTGATTCTTAATCAATTTACATCTGTTTACAATTACACTCCCCAATTAAATAAAAAACTCCTTGGGGTCAGCAGTGTATCTTTTGATTATTAAGTTCTCTGAAGTCATAATAACATTAATGTAAGAAAGCCCAACATGTGTTAAATTCTTATTAGATGCCCAGAATTGTGATAAATAGACATCATTACACATAACCCCCCCCCAAAAAAATCTATGAGATTAGCACTAATGCTTTCTCTGTAAATAAAGAGGAAACAAAGGTATAAATTAATTTGCCAACTTTACATAACTACTGAGTAGCAGGGTCCAGTTTTTAATCCAAGAATGCTTTATTCCAAAGCCCCTGGCTTGCCTTATAGAGTGGAGGTAGAAAGAAGCACAGTAATGAACAGGCATATTGCCCAAGGTCTACCTGCTCCAAAGCTTTCTGGCCTTGGACAGATTACTTAGGCATTCCATATAGTCATTGTTAATAGCAACCAGCAGCTCAGGAAGTAAAAATTCAAAAACTTATACAAAGAACCTTCCAATTTCTCTCAGGTATCTCCAGTCTGCACAAATGAAACTTTGTGAGAAATATACTCCAATTTATCTAATAGATTATTAAATCAACTGGCATTTGATATAACTGAATTAAGGTGCATATTTGATTTTCAGTAATGGTCTTCAATTGCTTCTGATAAGGTTATACTGTGCTCTGACTATTAGCACTTCCGATGATGGTAGATAAATTAGTGCTGTTTTTCTTCAGTAAATCAACTAAAATGTCGACATGTCAAGTGAAGTTGGAAATTGAAATTATTTAATAGTGTAGGTGACTAGTAAGTTTTCTTGAAAAATGATCATTTAGAGTACTGAAATTGAACATCACTAAACCTTACTGAAGGATTGCCAAAATTATCTCCAGTTTCATTTCATTTAATCTATTCCATTTCTTCCATTTACCAAAATATGGGGAAATTCAAGATTTGAACAAAAATTATACCAGGGAAGGAGCACAGAAGCATAACAGAGGTTCCTTTCTTTTGGTGACTCATTTAAATAGCAACAATAACAAATCAGTAAGGATCAATCTTCTTTCCTCACTTTCAAAGGCACTTTGGACATTCAGCCTTCATATTTACAGATTGATTAATTCATAATTCTTCGGTGGCATAGAGAGCAATGCAAAATAATAGAACTCTGAACATAATGGTAAGAAATAATTATTTTAATCCAATCTCTGCCACTAGCCAGCTATGTCTCATGAAACAAGTCACTTCTGTCTCTGTTTCCTGTTCTATAAGAGAAATTTTGTTGTTGAAATTGAAAATTTTTAAATTAGTGCATTGTACTAATTCTATAGGTAAAATCCCAAGAGTTTAATAAATTTGTACTTGAAGAGCCAGAACAATGGCCAAGTACTTGCATTTGCTTCATCATAACTTACACATTCTGCTGGAAAAGGGTAGACTCGAAAAGTGATCTTTGACAAAAACCCTTTGATCTCAAACTAGTTTTCTAAAATGGGAGGTCAAACTATTTCAAGTTAAGAAGAAAAATATAACAAGGAGAAGAGAAGTACTCACTTTCACAGTTCTTTTATTTATTTATTTATTTGGTCATACACTAAGAGAAGGTTAATACCATCCTGTCGCATTCAATTGTGGAAACAGACAATAATAAATACTGATATCACTGAATTATCATGGAGAAGGCGGCAGAAATGCATTTGTTACTATCTTTCACATTGAGACATTCTGGGCACTGAGGGTTTCAGCTCCTACCATCATGCTAATCCACCTCTAATGCTTTCCTTCTGCCTCAGCATCAACCTCGAGGAACCATGAAACTCCACGGAGTGTCTCAACTCTGCAATTATCCTTCTGAACTAAGAAGTTAGACAATGCCACCCAAACCCACTGAGCCTTCGATGCCCACTCTTGATGCTTCCATGGTTCAGTAAGACCCTATGGCTAGAAAAAATAAGAACTCTTCAATCTACCCTTCCATCCAGAAAAATTTGTTCCTGCTATGTAGGAAAGAGGCACATGCTGTTATTACCCATCTCTGACCCTCCACTGGGGACACATTTGGGGGACAGAGTGTCTTCATGGAATCCCTGAAATTTTACTTTATATGTAGACCTCAGTAGGCTAATCTGCCTCTACTTGCAAAAACACCCAGAAGGATGAAGTTGCAGAAAAGTTTGCTGGAAAAAACCTGGACACCAAGTATTATGTTCAGTCTTAAAAGTTAACATTTTAATGTACAAGATATCAGGTATCCACTAGTTTTTTTTTTTTAATGAAATAAATATTATTTAATGTTCAAAGAAATCTAAGGTGTCATAAACAAAATTCATCTGTTCTATTATTGGTTTTTAAATTGTATAGATTTGAAACAAATCCCTCTCCACTTGTATATTTCCTGACCAAAAAGCCAGGTTTCATGGTATGCCATCTATGCAGTCACACTGGGCCCCATGCCTCAAAGGATCCTGCACTTGATTCAAAGCTCTACTGTCACAAACTTGAAATTCTTAATAATTTTTGAAAGAGGAGCCCAGCATTCTCATTTTGCACTGAGCTCTGCAAATTATGTAGCTGGTCCTGTCAAAGAGTTGAATTGTCGAAGTCTGTTTTCACATGGAAGCCCATCTTCTCTCACTGTCTGTAGTGCTGGGATCAAGGCATGAATTGTTGCTCAAAGTCAAAGAACAAACTGGGGACCACAGAGAACAGCTGTGGAACACCCACAGCAACAAGTGTACTGGCAGCAAGCAATATCCCTTGAAATTAGACTATGAAACCTTCTTGAGGTTCTCTGCAGTCCCATTACTTTTTCTTTGCTCAAACCTAACCAGAGTTCCATGAGCATCAAGCTCTATGCATTATCTGTACATCAAAATCTGTTGCTTTGTCTTGACACTTTTCAGTTTGATAGCTCAGAAAGGACGGCCAAATAGGCTTGCCTACTAACTGCTTTCAAAGCCTCTCATAACACACATTCAACATTTTGGTGGAATGAGTCCAATTCCATTGTTTTGTACAGCATTCCTTTAAGTGGTCCGCAATACTCATCATACAGTCTAAAGCAATTGATAGCCTTAGTGCCCCTATTATGTCAGAAAACACATAAGAATGACAATATGAGCAATATATTGTGCTTCAGGAAAGATAAGCAATTCGCTAGAGATGTGGAATGCTGTTTCCTAAAGCAATTTCAATTCTTGATGTGGTTATGAGGAAAAGCTATTAGCACACGGAATGAATGAAGTCCAGAATACTCTGCCCTGAGCTAAATCTTCCTGTCATACTCAGAGGCCAGCTACAAATAAGAAAGGAAATGAAAGCTCATTTCCTTTGTAAGACAGAGGATTTTTTTCCTGTGAATTCCTTTATGTACAAACTAGGGATTTATGCCATCTACATAGTGGGGAAATGGCTCCACTAACAGATCTACTGGGGCAAAAATCCTAATAGCTCTGCACTGGCAAGGTCTTCATTATAGTTAATGAATTTCCCCCATTTTGAGAGCAAATAGCTTTTCTGCTTGGCAGGTTGCAAACTGTTTTGTCTGTCTGAATAGTGCTATTCATCCTGTGCATTCTCAGTGAGTCACTGCTCCTCATCTGAAATTCCTTCCACCTGCGGAGGAGAATTTATCTCAATACCATGGAGTCCACTGGAATCCTTCAACCCCATCCTGTGCCAGATAGACAGTATGGATCCATGACACATTCTGGTCAAGACTGAATGTAGCCAGAATTACCAGTACATCCTAGCAAAGGAAAATATAAAAATAAAAAATGAACCAAAGCATTCTTTGAGAATTCCCAGCTCACCACTTCATGGGGCCATGAAATTTCCTAACATTTCCCATCAGTAGCCTCAAATCATTTAAGAAACAAAAGGGAGATAGACAGAAGTGACTAAATGACATTTTTATTCAACCTAAAACACACCACAACTGCTTTGCCTTCTTTTAAAACAAATATACATAAACATGCAAAATGGGCATTTTCTCCTTTGCTCATTCCAGCACCAGCTGGGAATGGAGCAAAATTTAATCCAGTACAAACTACCTATGGTTAGTGATCACATAGCCTTCACAGAATAAAATGAATTATTTCAATCAGAATATTGCTTTGTTAAAGAAATTTTTCTGCATCTCAGACTTTGTGATTCCTCCTTTAATGTCATGATAGTGATAATAATTTAGCTTTGTCTTTATATACTGTTATTGATTAATAACAGAGGTTAGGATTTTTACTTTCAAAATTAATAGCAATAGGGCTAGAGATTTAACTCAGTGGTAGAGCATTTGCCTAATATGTACAAGGTCCTGGGTTTGGTCCCCAGCACCACATGTGTATACACACACACACACACACACACACACACACACAAAGAAAAAAGAAAAGAAAGAAAGAAAATTTATAGCAGCAATTTTGAGATTTTTAAGTTCCTGGAGAGAACAGTTTGAAAAATATTTAAAATATAGTATATTTTATGGATGGAAATAGAGACCATCATGTTAAGTGAAATAAGTCAAGCTCAGAAGGTCAAGGGTCTTATGTTTTCTCTTCTATGTGGAAGCTAGAGAGGAAAAGAGAAAAGAAAGGCAAGGGTGAATCTCATGAAAATCAAAGGGAGATCAGTAGAGGAAAGGGACCAAGAGGGGGGAGGCGTAGGAGAACAAAGTACTAGGGAGTGATATTGGCCAAATTATATTTTTATATTGTGTACATGTGCAATATGTAACAATAAATCCCATCATTATGTACAACTATAATGCACCAATAAAAATGTAGAAAAAAATAGAGTATATTTTATATTGAGGAATGAAAATATATATACTGCTTTCAGATATGATCTTTAGAAAGGCTCATTGGATACCATTAGACTTCTATAGGTTTATGTGATGACACAAGTTTTAAAATGTTGCAAAACATCTGTATGAAGGAAAGTATTACCTTATTCCTGTGTTTCTTATTTCCTTTTTTGTTCAAAGATGAGTTTTATTTATATATTAGATGTCAATGGGCCTTTATTTTATTTATTTATATGCAGTGCTGAGAATCAAACCCAGTGCCTCACACATGGTAGGCAAGTGCTCTACCACTGAGCTTCAACCCAAGCCCTCTTGTTTCCTTTTAACTATAAATGTACTGGGGTGGAAAGGGAAAGGATATGTGGGTCATAAAAAGATCTCTTATTTATGGCTCCAGACTGCACAGAAGACTATAATTAAATCCCTAGCTGTTCTCTAAATAACATATTTACATTTACAGTAAAGTTCATTTATAAATGATTTTGGGAGAGTATCTGATAACCCCCTTAGAGGATTCCCAATTATAATAGACTAAATCTTACTGCCTTTCTTCTAATTCTAAAACAATACATCTAACAAAATGTTCATAATCATGTTAGAGATAAAAAGCAGTACCAAAAAAAACTATGTATCAACCTCATTAATATAAGCACTAACTGAAACTAGAAATATATTAAAATAACACATTACCACCAAATATGATTCATCTCAGAACTAAAAGTAATATAAAACCAAAATTTTAAAGTTTGCAGATAGCACATAAATTAATAAAACAAAAAGTAAAAATTGCATAGAATCGAGATGCTAGTTAAGGGTACAACAAGATTCCAGGGTGTCTACCAACTTTAACTCTGTCAACATTCCTATATCAGAAACAGATGAATCAAAATGTAGTGTGTAGACAGATAATAAAGAGAAGTCATTAAACTCTTTTCTACATCCATGCTCTTGGCCTCTTTGATAGATGTCTGCCTCCTACTTATTCTTAACTCATTTCCATCAATATTTGTACTTCTTATGGTTCTTCAAAGCAAATTACATGTAAACTTTTATGTCAATAGTTAATTTTATTCTTAAATATGTTTTATTTGCTGTTTGAAAAGAAATCAATAATCATCAGTAGACAGTTAAGCAGTTGTATCACTCTTTTAATGTACTGGAGTTTAACAGGCTACCAACTTACAAAACAATTTTTGAGGATTCTTCAGTTTGGCATAAAAGAAATGACCTATCCAAAGATCAGCCTTAACAAAGACAGAACTATTACCGACTAGAATCTCATCCCTTAGTATTTGAATGTGATTTCAGTATGATTGAGATTGTCATAAACCATGATAATATGGAATTTACCTCAATGTTGACTTGAGAACAGAGAAACACCTTTTTTCAATGTTCTTAACTCTTGTGGTTGAAATATGTAAATGACTCTCCACAACACTTTCTTATTATGGAAGAAGAAATATTGCAGCCTCCACTATCTGTGAGAAGACAGGTGAAGGAGTTCAGGAAATGCCACTCCAAAATAGAACCCTTTGGTGTGCTGATCTCATTGAACCTAGAGACCTTGGAGAACAATTCATGCAGGCAGAGTCTTCTTCTTGGACATAGACCCTCAAAAGGAACTCAACTGGCATGAATCCCCTTCCAGAGAACTTCACAAACTAAGGAAGATTACTTCAGATCCCATGCAAGGAGACTAGAGGTTGACACCATGCCCAGAAAGACTTCCTCACCAACACACACCCAATTTATCTTTCCCATTTACTCTCCCCTAAGTTGCCTATATTCTGCTTCCTTCTTCCCACAAATGATGCATAAGCTTCTAGATCTCATTGAGTTTTGTGTTATTTGCTTTTCATTCATGTGATGTGTCTGCATATAATAAGTCTGTGTACCTTTCCTCCTGTTTATCTTCCTACTGTCAGTTTATTTGATGAACTCAATTACTGGGTGCCACACAAGCAAGGAAGCATTTGGGAAATGTATGTTACACTACCAGCTTGTTTTCGGGGACACTCCTCAACTAGGATTTCCCTATTCATAAATAGGGCTCCCATAAACTTTGCTCCTAAGTACCACGAACTGAACAGAACCATAATTGTCGTCGTCTGGGTCTCTGCCAGAGGCAGCCAAATATCTGCATGATAAAAATAAAGGCATAGGAAATAGAAACTTAAAGATGCAGATTCATCTCTCAGCTCTATGATTTTCTAATTGTGTGACCTAGAACAAACAAATGCTTATAAATATCTGAGTCCCCTACCTTTGTTTTAGCTCTAAAATGAGAGTTTCAACAAAATACTTTTTGAGGTCTCCATGTTTTCTTTGATTTTCCTAAATTCAGAACAGATGGATTTTATAAAATGAGATTGCTATATGTAGCCTTTTTCTTTTTAACAAGCTCAATGTATATCATATATGAGTAGTATTTCACTATTATAAAAAATAAAATTGTATTTCCTACTGGTTGATTAGCTGAACATTCTGGTATGTTGAATGGTATCATTTCTACAATTAACCCAATGGGTACACTTTGCTTTAGGTCCCTTTTTTCTGAATAATAAGAATAACCACTTCGCTCTTTTCAAAAACAATGACTAGTCAGGAAGAAGGAAAGAATAATGACCTCCTGGTTCCTGCCAGAGAAGACAGAATGCAGTTATCTCACCTATGATGAAAAACTAAACTATTGTCTTATCTACCCCATAAGAACATTGAGGGAAACATTGATCATTAATTTATGTGTGAGGGATAAAGTGTATGCAAAGGTAAATTTTGATGCTAATATGAAAATTGATGCTCCCAACATTTTCTAAGAGAATAAATGTAACAAGTTGTATACCTGATGTTTTAGTCAGCTTTGCATTGCTATGACCAAAAAGCATGACAACAATCTAAAGGAGGAAAGGTTTATTTGGCTCATGATTTCAGAGATTCATGTTGACCAACTCTATAATTCTGGGCCCAAGGTGAGGCAGAACAACATGGCAGGAGGGCAATATGCAGCTCAGGACATGACAACCAAGAAGCAAAGAGAGCTCCACTCACCAAGGACAATAGATAAAACACAAAGGTACAACCCCAGTGACCTACTTCGTCCAGCCAAACCCTACCTGCCAGTAGTTACCAACCAGTTAATACATATCAATGGATTAATTCACCTCTCATGGTCTTATTACTTCACCTCTGAAAATTCTCACGTTGTCTCACACATGAGCTTTTGCGGGTTACCTTATATCTAAACCATAACACATGGCATGTATTCTACCATGTTCTAGTCTTTCTAAACATAGCACCTGACCCCCAGGTTTGCCCGCTGGATGAGCTCCATGCCTTTAGTGTCCATAATGAGCTTAGTCTGAACATTTTGCATCATTGAACCATGAAGGGCACAGAGTATTTTTCTTAAGTCTTTTTTTTCCTCTCAGAATAATTGTGACAGATCATCTTCCAGGTGAATAGCTGTGACCTTGTACTTCCAGCACAAGTAGAACTGTGTTTTATATGCTGATCTTACTGAAGATGTAATTTCCAGAAAAAGAATGACTTATTACTCTGTTCATGGCTGAGGGAACAATAACCCTTACTTGTCCCAATGGTCTATGCATAATCTGCCCCCTGGCAACAATTTTAAGACAAAAAACTAAGAAGCAGTTTTCTTGTTTTCTTATTACTTAAGAAATCTACACGATAGAAGAGAAGTTTGCCATAATTTGTAGAGTTTTGTTGGTTTTGACTGTATTGCTCTTCAAAGTATAAAACAATGAAAATATTTATGACAAGAAGCCATAAGCATCAAAATCAAATCTCAATACACCAGACACTCTAGATATAGAGAGAAATGTGTCCCTAATCTCCAAAGACAATAACTCTTGTCACCATGTGTCAGAGATTAAAAGAACTGGAAGAGCAAAACTCCCAACATGTCCTATGGCTCTTTTAACCATGACGATATTTTGTCAAATGCCTTAGCTGAGGTTTTAAATAAATTGAGAGTCAACCACTGAAAAGGAGCAATGAACGCTTATGGGTTCATTCGAGGACTTCTGCTATCTTCATGTCAGGGAGAATAACTGAAGACTTATTTTGATGCCTCATTCTGAGTATGGAAAGTGGAACAAAATAGCTAGAATGGATTTCATTTACATTAAACAATAGGACCATTGAGAAATAATGATAAACAAAATTGATGTCAGTATTAAAAGAATTGCAAAATTAAGTAGAAACTTTTTCAAAAGAGAAAAAGAAAATAGATTTTGGAAACTACAAGTACACCAAATAATCAGTGAAGATGGCGCTAAATCTTGTCAGATGTTGTGGCGCTACTCAGTGCTATTAAACACTGGGCCACCCCTTTTTAGAGAAGATATTGGTTTCCCACGGTCCCTTACTCTACACTATAGTCAGCAATTCTTCCAAAACATCAAACATGCTTTACAGATGGGTAAAGACACGTTCCAGCCATCTGGTGGTATCCGTTTAGTCTCATGAGGAATCATTTTAAGTTCTCTCCAGTGAGGAGAGTTTCATTATTGTGTTTTGAGTTTTATATAAGCCCCCTTTCAAGAACTGTGTCTAATAGGCCCTCAAAGCATCTCTGGGCAACTCTAACTTACATAACCTCATTTTTCAAAACTGTTCATTACTTCCTCCCCTTCTTCACATGCTCTCACTGCAGCTCGGGCCCTCCCTGGGGGACCTGGCTGCCTGCTTTGGTAATACAGTAGTGCCCACCTTTGAGATTTTTTCTCATTTCTAAATGGAGTGAGCAGAATATAAGAAGGGTGGAGAAATGCTCCTTTGTTGATTGGCAATGGGATCAGAATCTGCCAGTGAAAATAGCCTACAATCATATCTAGCCAGGATATTATCCAAGGCACATGTGGGAGAAATAAAAAGAAATAATGGGAAATGACAAAAAGAAATGCTTTCATTTCTACCTCCAATACAATAAAAAAGGAGGAGAAGTGGGGGGGGGGGGAATCCTGAGTACAGTTTTTAATCAATACATAGTTAAAGAAATTACAAAGTATGTCACAAAGTTATCTTATATTATATTGGAAATTTTTCAACAAAGAATATAAGGTAGCTTCATTTGAACTGCATGTTCCATAATTTTTCTAAACATAGAAAAAAACACCTCGAAATTGGCTGCAGGGTAATTTACAAAGGAACACCTCACTTTACTGCTCAGCACAACTGAACACTATTTGTGAATTCTGACTTGAAGCACAACTTTTTAAAGCAAAAGGAAGCTAAAGTTAGACCCTTACCTTCTTTTCATCCTCAGGGGGAAAACTACACAAAAAACCATAAATTTAAAAATTTTTCTTCGTCAGCAAAAACCAAAAATAGGATCAAATAAAAATATTAAATTACCTACCTCATTGTTATATATGTATGATGCCATTATTATATTTTAATGATTTTCAACTCCAGTGTGTTGACTTTTGTATTTTTCTTACAGACACAAAGTTCAAATTTGGTTATAGTTATTTACCAAAGGCTGAAATTCTACCAGGCAATGTAATTTAGAAATGTTTTACTCAGTCACACCCTGCCCCCCCAAAAAATTATTGAACATATAGAAGCTCCAATTTTATTTAATCTCTTATTCATATGTATCAGGTACAACACAATCCATGTGTTCCTGAGTCCCTAAAGTGAAAAGAAGAAAATAGTGACCATGCACCAGGTAGCCCCATGTTCCACAGTGAGATAAACAGGCACAGATAAGTCAGTACAAGCCAAGTGATCCTGGACACATTCTTAAAATCTCTAATATTCAGTTTTCATATCCATAAAGTGAGGATGATAATAATCACCCACAGGGTTGTTGTGACGATTAAGTGAGATCTTGTATGCAAAGCTCCCATCGTAGAATAGACAATTAAGGTTTCCATTATTTTCTTATTTAAGAGGGAAAAGAAACACTGAGAAATACTATGTATTGTTATGATATCTACAATTTGCACGAAATTCCATGGTAAAGACAACATGAAAGGATGTGCAGATGTGTGGAGGAGGTTTGTCAAGGAGCAGACAGTTGCCCTACCAAGAATTTATACTCAGGAGTAATCAGAAAACCAGACTCCAAATATGGATATTGCAAGTGTCCCAGAGATCTTTAACTGTTCCATTTCTTGAGCCTTTGCTAATGTCAGAAATACATTTCATTAGTGAAATTAGTAGTTTGTTAATAAGTACAATGAATATTAGATATCAAATCTAATTACCTCAATTGGTGACACTCAAGATACATGCATTGGTTATAATACTCAAAAGACACCTGCTTCTACTAATAAGGGTGAAGATCTAGCAAGTTCCAAACTCGTAACCATGGGGATAGACCCTGAGGCTGTTCATTCCTGCTACCGGGTCAAAGGATTCTGCCTGATGTCATATCAGAGCAATCAGATTCTGTTTCTGAATATTTCAAGGCATGTTTAGATCACCTAAAAGAAATAGAGCTTGGAATTCATAAAGCTTTCTGAACAGAATATATGAACTATTTGATATGACTTGCTAATAAACTTTTGTTTAAATAAAGTCTTTATGTGTGGCAGGATTTGGTCAGAGATCTGCTGTTAATAAAACAAAATAGCAAGCTTATGGGAAAATAGCCAACTCACACCTAATTCATACATTTTGGCAGCCATTATACTGTACCTAGGAGCTATTTTAAATAACCTAGGAGAAATGTTTGGACCAAATTGACTCAAGTCAGTTTGCATTGTGCTAATATTTTTCTAGGCAAAAAAAGAAAAAACACAAAAACTTAGACCAATGGTTGATCGATTGCTTGTGGAATACATGCATATACAGAATAAATCAAAGGAGTGGAAATGAAGTGAAATTAGAAATCAAGGAAATTCAATTTTTAAAAATTAAAATATTGAAGCTGATAAAAGCTGTAAATTGATATGCTGCTATTGGCATTGTAAAGTAATACAATTTTCTGGAAAGAAAATGTGTGAAATTTAGCAACAGGCTAAAAATAAATGTTCTACCAATAAGCATTTGAAAAGATAAGCGTTCAACATCATTATCCATTAGGGCAAAACAAATCAAAGCCACAATTAAATGCCACTTCATACTGACTAGGATGCTTATAATAAAAAAGCCACATCGCAAGTCTTGGTGAGGATGTGGTGAAACTGGACCCTTCATATATTGCTATCAGAAATAAAAAGCAGTGCAACTGATTTGCAGAATAGTCTAGTAGTTTCTCAAAATGTTAAATAGAGTTATCATATGACCCAGCACTTCCACTCCAAGGTATATATCCAAGAGAAATGAAAACGTATGTTCACACAAAACCTACATGTAGGTTTATAGCAGTATTGTTCAAGATAATCAAGTAGTGGAAATAACCCAATAAATAAGATATAGTATATCCATACAATGGAATATTATACCACCTATAAGATCCCTCCTCCCTCTCCCTCACTCTCCCTCAATTCCCTTCCTGATCTTTCTTCTATTTTGATCACACCAACCCTCCTTTTCTTTTTCCTTCTTTTTTTTTTTTTTTTTTCTTTCTCCTTATTTTAGACTAGCTTCCACATATCAGAGAAAACTCTCAACCTTTGACTTTCTGATCTGGTTTATTTCACTTAGCATGTGTTTTAGTCAGGGTTTTCTAGAGGAACAGAACCAACAGGAAGTATGATTATAAAAAAGGAATTTATTAGATTGGGTTACATGATCAGAAGCTGTGTAGTTCACAATGGCTATCTGCAGGCCGGAGAGCTGGAAGAACCAGTACCTGTACAGTCCAAGAGGCAGAGGCCCCAGAACAGAACAAGAGGGATCAACAGTGCTACCCTAGTCCAAGATCAACCCTCTGGAAACTCCCTGGAGAGTCACTGGCAAGGTCCTCTTTGGAAGAGTGAAGAAGTGAGAGTTTGAAATCTCAGACTATCAAAGTAGCAATCAAGAACCAGTTCAAGAAGAGTGGAATTTGCATCTGCATCTGCTTCCTTGTTCTTCCAACTTTTATTCCATCTAAGCTACCATCCTATTGGGCAGTGTTGCCCATGCTTAGGGGTGGTCTCCACTCCATTCACTATCCCACATTTCACTCATTCCTAGACACACCCTCATTGACACACTAGAAGCCTCTTAATCATCTGCATCTCTTAATCCAATCAAGTTGACAATTCAAATTAACCATTATAGGGTGATAATCTCCAATCCATCCATTTACTAGCACATGCCATAATTTCATTCTTTTTTATGGCTGAGTAAAACTCCATGTGTATATACCACATTTTCTTTATCCATTCATCTGTTGGAGGGCATCTAAGTTGATTCCATGGCTTGGCTATTGTGAATTGTGCCGTTTTAAAAATTGATGTAGCTGAGTTCCTTTACAGTGTACTGATTTTAGATCTTTTAGATATAAACTGAGGAGTGGGGTAGCTGGGTCATATGCTGGTTCCATTTCTAGTCTTTTGAGGAATCTTCATACAGCTTTCCAGAGTGGTGACACTAATTTATAGTCCCACCAACAATGTGATTGTACCTTTTTCCCCCCACATGCTCACCAACACTTACTAATATTTGTATTCTTGATAACTGCCATTCTGACTGAAGTGAGATGAAATCTCAGTGTAGTTTTGATTTGCATTTCTCTGATTGCTAGAGATATTAAACATTTTTTTCATATATTTGTTGGCTGTTTCTATTTCTTCTTTTGAGAAGTATAAGGGCAGGAATTTTTATCCATTCATACTTACCATCATATCTCAAACATGGTAATGCCTTTTAAAAAAGAAACTCAATAAACAATGAGTGAAATAATGGTTCCCCAACCCAATGGGATGCTATGCAACCATTAAAACTGCTGGATGGATACATGATAGTGAAAACCCTCAACATTCAGCATTGTAATAACTACAGCCCTGTCATCTTCTGAGTTCATTTGTTTCATGTTACTGATGACTGCAAACTACCTGACTAGATACTCAGAGTATATTGAAAGAGATAGAAGGCTGCTGCATCTCGGTATTTTAACATGTCCTTGGTAACTCTTAGAAATATAAAAAGAGAAAATAGAAGCTGGGTACAGTGACACACACCTGTACCCACATTGATTTGGGAGGTTGAGGTAGGAGGATGCAAGTTTGAGAACAACCTGGGTAACATAGTGAGACCCTGTCTCAAAATAAAACATAAAAACTGGGGATGCAGCTCAGTGATAAAGCACCCCTTGGGTTTAATCCCTAGTACCAAAAGAAAAAGAAAAAAATAAAAGGAAGAAGATGAAGAAGAAGGAGGAGGAAAAGAAAAAAAGAAAGAGAAAGAGAGGGAAACTAAGGAAGCATGAAATTACAAATACCAGTATGCAAGCTATCCAAAGACATTAAAATGTTTTCCAGGGACATGTAAATCTACATGCATGTCAACCATATGGAATAAAAAAATTACACAATGTAGTAATTGTCCTTCATTTTGTGTCATGTTATATATTGACTTTTTAAATTCCTGAATATTTGACCACTGTATATGTATTCAATGAGCAGTTAGTTCAAATCTAACTGTAATCATTTTGGGACATCTGAAAAAAAGTTAAAATGTAAAATATCAGGGACCACTTTTGAGGTTTTTTTTTTTATTTGATGTTTTTGTTTTCATTTCTGTTTTGAGAAAAAGGAAAAAGAAGGTTTATTGCTTTACTAGCAAAGGAGAAACACAGGGTATTCCTGTCCCAGAAGCTGTGATTCTGCCCACCAGCAGGAACAGGTGTTTTTTAAAGAGGTGACTCAAAGGCTATATTCCACATGTTCTCTGGTGAAGTTGTAATTCACTTGTTAATTTGTGAAGTAGTTATTTCTGAGATCTTCTAGTACCATCCCCAAAGTCTGGGATTACTTCATCCCTATGGTGGGTATGTGCTCAAGGACAGATAAATCTGCCTAAAATGGGAAGAAAGGTAATCCTGATTCCCCTGAAATTAGTGACTGGGAGAGAGGAGGGAGGAGCAGGGACAGAGGAAGAGAACCATGTCCATTTTAAAAATAAGTTGCAGTTGTAGAGTGGCAAGGGTTATATCCAAAGCATAAAGTAGACCACTGTTATATTTCCCCACTGTCAATTTCTATATTCCATTGCTATGGAAAAATGGGCGACAATATTTCCAAGCTGCTTCCTACTGAAAGAGGGCAGAGTTGGGGGAAGTAACCCAAAGTCCTTGTTCTCTATCAGGTGGGGTGTGGACACTTAAGAGTATTCAGCATCAGAGCATTTCAGAGGTTGGGGAACACTATTAATGTTGAACAATATTCACTTTTGGAATAGTCCTACCGAGGTCTAAGATGACAGAATTTGATTTAAGTTTAAAAAAAAAAAAAAAGGAAAGAAGAGAACTCCTTGTAATTAAATAAGAATATAAGCAAAAGTATGGGAGTAGGGAGCAGAAGACAAGATTGGGAGCAAAGCAGACCAGTTTTCATCAAATGTTAACCCCTAAACTGGACTGTGGCAGGCAGATTCGCCTTGCTATTCCAAAGTTAGACTCTGCATGAGAAGAGGCAAGGAATATAAATGGGAGTCTATAATAATATTTTCCAGCCCCCCACCAAAAAAAATCCCTGAAGTTTGACTTGAATTCTTACAGATATATAGTGTTGATAATAGTTTTCTCATAAATCTTGGTTATTTCTTTATCTCTCAGCCAGATATTGTCCAGTGAATGCATAGAATATGAACAAATTAGTCTCAGAAGTTCCCATAGTTTCACAGTGACCCTGGGTTATTAACATTAAAAGGCAAATAGACAAAATACTGCAATTAATAACATAGAATTTTTTAAAAATATTTTTTAGTTGTAGATGGATACAATATCTTTATTTTATTTATTTTTATGTGATGCTGAGGATCAAACTCAGTGCCTCACACATGCTAAGCAAGCACTCTATCACTGAGCTACAACTCCAGCCCCACTTATAGAATGTGATCCAAACTTTTTCCCAGAGTGAGATCATATGATCAAATACAATTTGAAATCATGGACCATCTACCAGAACTTTTAAAACCGCTTTTCCTGAACACTGCCAATTAATTCTAATTTCATTGCAACATGTTCAAAAATCTTAGTTCAAATATAGGCAGGAAAGGAAAAATAATAAGAACACAAAGGACATTTATTACAATTAGTTAATTCATTTCTCTTTTAGCACTTAAGTATCTTTGAGACAATGAGTACTAATAGAAAACACATAAAGTAACTTGGCAGAGTTGTAATATATCTATGTATATAACAAAATGTTTTTTAAAATTTGAAATTTGGTACTTTTCAAAAGTATCTTTTATAGGAACAAATTATTCATAAGATGACAGAAGAAACCTGACTATCTTTGCTCCCATATGGGTGATTTTCTTAAACTGATTAGTTATTTGGGGATTTGCTATTGTGGTAGAACTATAGCCTACAGCCATGTCTAAAGGTATTCAAATTTTAAAAATCAATCTTATGCCAGTCAAATCCCACGCAAGTAACACTTGAGTGAATTGCATTCAGTCTTCTGGGGCCACTAATTTGTTACCCCTATCAGCATAATGTATTTAACATCCTAAATATTAGCCCTACATAATCAGAAATAATTTAGAAACATAAGGCCAAAAGCTTATGAAATCCTCCCCCATTATCTGGCTATGAGTCTCAGGTCTGCTGCTGATAACAAAATTCCAGACTTTACAGAGTCTTGTTAGGATCAGCCATGTGCCTTCCTCAACACCAGTTGGTAGGACAGCATCGCCACTAACAAGTTCCTGGACTGCAGCCAACCACTCTCTCCCGGTCCCCTACAGCCAAGCTCAGCTGGCTGCATCCCAGCTCCACAGGGTGTCTGAACACGTAGGCACAAAATAAAGTAGCATGGTAGCCAAATGCTCTGAGTTATGAGCAGAAGAGAGGTGACCACAAACTAAAGAAACACCACAGAGATTAGCCAAAGAAGAACTTCAAGCCGCAACTGTTAACATCAGCTGTTGGAAAATAACTGCAATAGACATAATTGAGCTTTATGCAACATGGCAATAAGAAATACCACCTTTGGGGCTGAAGAACAGGCAACCCAAAAGGGCTGATTAGAGCCTGTGCTCATTTCCATCTCTCCATTTGCATGCCGGAGCACCCATACACCTTAACAGATCACAAATGCTTCCTCCTGTCTGGTCTCATTTTTTTCATTCTGCACAATAGCATCTCCCTTTACTCACCCAGTAAAACAAATTGATACATTAACTGCAGGCAAGGACTCTAGTCATAACACCTGAATCAACTAGCTTATACATATCACTGAAAAACAGGAGCATTTGCTTGAAACCTATGAAGTGAACCAGAAAATTCCAATCATCTCTTCTGCATGGTCTGCCTTTACATGTACTCCCAGTGTGAATTACCAAACCAGTAATTTGTCAGTATTAAACTTAAATTATTAATAAGTGCATATGTGAGACTATTTTTCACACAAAACTTGATCACTACTGATAAAATTCTTGCTAATTATCCAAGAACTTTAAAAAACATGATTTTAAAGTAAAATGAATGTTCCTAGGCAGAGGCTGGATGACCATCTGTCAAATATAGATCCCTACATTGGATCAGGGTTGTGGAGAATGAAATGACTACCTTCTCAGTTTCTTCCAATAATTATTACATGATACCACATAGCCAGCCATTGAATCTTAAGCGCAGAATTTTCAAGAAACAAAATATGATCACATGAGCCATTATGTTGGATATACAAATAGTCCCAAATGAATATAAAGCATCTAATTTTCAAATAACTTCCTGATTTTCATATTGCAAATGTTTTAAATTATACCATATATAATTTACCATCTCCAGAAGTTGAAATTTTAAGATATCAGGATATACAAATCATATTATACTAAATGTGCAAGAAATTAACCAGTATCCACATGAATAATGGGATAAAAGTTGTATGTACACAGTCAAATAACAAACAGGGTTCAAATTACTTCAGTTTGGCTTTGAAATATATGGTGAGATTTCCTGAGGCTCATTTATTGGTGTTATTCTAGGCACTTCATATCTATTGTCTATTTTACTCCTCACAACTCTATGATGAAGGTTATAAGGCTCAGAGGGATTCATCAATTTGTTCAAGGTCACTCAGCTAACAAGCAGCAGGCAAAGATTTAAACCTAACTTGGAGGCTTTCTGGCTTCCAGGGCCCAGAGACTCAATACTCAGGACAAGGCTTCCTCTCCCTTCCATGTGGGCAGCACTGAAATCACTTCTGTTACTGGAATAGACACTCTGAATATGGGAGGAGGTGGTCTGAAACCTTCCTGGGAAACTAAGGAGAATTAATCTGGGTTTTTAAATGTGAATTAAACAAAGTTGGTAGGGCGCTGAGAAAATAGGTATATGTGAGTTGCTACCAGTGTAAATGTGTTCAATATTTCCAAAAGCTCTCTGAGAATATGGAATGAGAGCTATAAAACTTTTCTTGCCCTTTGACTCAGTAATTTCAGTCTTTGGAATATACCCCAAAGAAATAACAAAAAAAAAAAAAAAAAAAAAAAAAAAAAGGTAATTTGTTCAAGATGTTCATTCAGGGGCTATTTGTATTAGTGAAAAACAGGAAACTTGATAATTTCCCCAAATAGCAGGTGTAGACTACATTCACATGTGGACATATGTGTATGGAATAACCTTAGATTGAAAAGTAGAATTACTCAACATCTTTAGCAATTAGAGAAATGTAAATCAAAATGACTCTAAGATTTCATCTGGCCCAAGTCAGAATGGCAATTATCACAAATACAATCAACAATAAATGTTGGTGAGGATGTAGGGGGAAAGGTTCATACACTGCTGGTTGGACTGTAAATTGCTGCAACCATTATGGAAAGTGGTATGGAGGTTCCTCAGAAAACTTGAAATGGAACCATACTTTGACCCACTTCTAGGTTTATACCCAAAGGATTTAAAATCAGCATATTACAGTGATGCATCCACATCAATGTTTATAGCAGCTCAATTCACAGTAGCTAAACTATGGAACCAACCTAGGTGCTTCAACAGATGAATGGATAAAAAAATGTTATATATATATATATATATATATATATATATATGTTGTTGTTATGTTTGAAAAGCCACTAACTCCAAATATTTGTCTTAATCACTGTAAGCAGTATTCTCAGGATTCTGTCAGTTTTGACACAAAGTGAATTTTTTTATCTATACATTCTATGGAAATATTTTTATGGCATATGAGGTAGCCTACATATATATACATTTCTAAATGTCCTCTCCTTCTCACATGATTCTGTCTGATGGGACGAGGTCTTGCTTCAAAAATCAGATCAAATACCGCCTTTTCCACGAAGTCCCTTCAGAGCCCCTTTGTGTCCACGACCCAACCCAGGGGCCTCATACACTGCAGTAGTTTATCAAATTGGTAAGAAATCATCTGAGGTCCTATAACTCTCTATGAGTTTATAAACTTTTACTGTTCCAATTCCACCACAGAAATGACCTCAGTCAAGGAGTTTCAGCCTTCAGGACTCCCTTGGCCCCACCAACCACACCCTATGTGGACTTGGCACCTGCAACCAGGTGCCTGCACTGCAGCTCCCCATTTGCTAACACGTTTGGAAGCCAGTGCAGGAATCTGCAGGAATCCTGGAAGCAGAAGACATCATCATTATGTGGGGCAACTCCCATCCTGAGACACATGCTGGAGACTGGAAGCTCATTCTCAGGTACCTCTGATGCATTAGGCTACTGAAGACTGGGAGGTTTGAATAGTATGACTGTTATAGGGTAGATTTTTTTTTCCTTTTTGAATTTTTATTTCTTTATTTTTCTCACTCTCTCCATTTTCCTTTTGTTTACTTGTTTCCTCAGAGTCTCTTTCTCCCTTTTCTCATGCTAACAACCAACTTCTTTTGATTACACTTTCACTCTTCCTACAATCTAATACCTCTATATACTCCTTTCTTATCCCATTAACAGTTACATACCCTCCCCATTCTCTTTGTCCACCACTAGAAACTGTAGACCTCATTGCAAAACTATTGGTTATATTGTAGAAAATAATTGAACTCATTCTCTCTCTTTATTATGACCATACTGTTAATATCTTCATAGGGGCTATTTGGTTCAAGGCTGCATATTATCTGTACCGGGTGCTGCTAATATTGATCTCCCCCTTAAAGGAGAGGTTTTGGAAACCTGCAGGGTCACTATAAGCCTATAAGTGGGGGGAAACTGCAATATACCAGATCCACACTGCTAGAGGGGAAGAATGAACAACATGAAAAAACAAGGGAAGAAAGTGTTCCAAACAAACCAAGATTCTATAGTAATAGAATCCAATGACAGCATGGTAGAAGAAATGTCAGAAAAGGAGTTCAGAATATACATAATTAAAATGATCCTCAAAGCAAAGGACAAGATAAGAGAGCAAGTACAGGCAATGAATGATCACTCCAATAAACAGTTAAAAGAGCAACTGCAGGAAGCAAAAGATCATTTCAATAAAGAGATAGAGATTCTGAAAAAAAAAAAAAACAGAAATCAAGGAGTTTCTTCATTTAAATATCTTCTACTATAATCATATTTTATGTTGACCTTCTGTACCAGAACATTAGTGCATTAGTAATTAGCACTAGCAAAAAGTAAACCCACATCCAGAAAGTTTAAATTATAAAGTGTTTTTTAATCAAATAAGAATATGGCAGTCATCAAAGTTAAGCAAACTAATTTGAGATTTGCTTTACTACAAATTGTATATTCAACCAGATTCTATTCAATATGAAGGTAAGAGCTTCAGGCCAGATCTTCAGTTACTTGAAGAGTTTCACTTTTAAGATAAGTTGACAGACTTAAATTTTTAGAACAAAAAGTACATCACTTCTACTAAGGTCAACTGCTCTTTGGGGACAGAAAATACTGTTCTTTTTATTAGCAATTTGGAATAACAATTAAATAACATTCATTTTATTGAGTTTTTTATATAAGAACTGAGAAAACAATTCTTTATTATAGTTATAAAAATAAAAGAGAAAATGCTGAATTTCTGAAACACAGTAATCTTCCTCTCTTCCCTGTCTTTCTTTGGGCCATGTGTAGTGTAGTGGTATGGTCATCCTCAATTAAAAAGCTTGCTTATAAGGAAGATAAAGACCAAGGAATAACAAGAATCCTGCCAAGACTTATAATGAAAAACAAGCTTTAAAAAAAAAGATAAAGTAATTATTTTTAATTATATTACATTTTATGAAATATAAAAAAACCTCCCATTACATTTTGGATAACATGAAAAAAGCTCTTTGATCCATGAATAGGCTAATTGAACAGCTATTCACATAATTTCTGTCTTTTCAGGGAGAGTAGCAGCAATCAATGATCAAAAAGGAAAGTACAAGTAATGCAAGTCATGAAATCTTACTTTTTCATCATCTTCAGTAAATGGAGCACCTTCAGGAATCTTATTTATAGCCTGGGCCACACCAATAATCTCACCATCACTGCTTCGGATGGGCATGCACAATAGTGATTTTGTCTTATATCCCGTTAGCTTGTCAATTTCATCATTGAATCTTCGATCCTACCAATAAAAGAGAGAAAGCATGAGTTGCAAGTTCATTGTTAGGGAACAGGGAGAAGAGTAATTCTGTATATGATACTTTATCACTGGGAACTTTCCCCCATGGATTTTTAATCTCAGTAATATATTCAACTTCATGTTTAATTTACCTATACAGCATAAATGACAATAAATCATCACTATAGTAGTTAGCCATGGTAAGTGAAGAGAGACTAAAATGAACTGTAAAATTTCAAAATTAGGATGGGCATCCTAAGGGAACTCCACAGTGTGCTATTTATTAAAATGTTATTAAAATAACTTGTAAAAAAAAAGAACCTGTAAATCCACAGTAATATTTTGAAAAGCTCCAAGAAAGGGATGGGGGAAGAGGAGATAAAAGTCTTCTCTATAGAATTCAAACTTTAAAAATGTAGAATGAATGATAAAATTATGTACTATCTATTTTGCAACTACCAATATAGTAATGGTTCCAAGCAGGATCATCACTGGACACTAATACCATTTGGTAAATGTCATGTTAAGCAATATATTCACATGGTCTTCAAGTGCCACCCCTAAGATTTCTTATTAATTACAATCATCACAGTTTTCTTTATAATGAAGAGATCTGCCAGACACCACCTTAAATAAGTAACCAAATTAAGCATAACCAATAATGAACAAAATAACATCACTGCCTCCTGAGGTATGGGAATGACGCCACATCCCAAGAATGTGAGTGTTCTTGCCAAATGTGTAGCACAAGTCTAATCATTTGGGAAAAGAAAACTAAGGAATGTGAAGATTACTGGTCGTTCTATCAGAAACCTGACCTAGATGCTTCAAAAGTGTTAACATTGTAAGAGACCAAAGTAATTAAAAATAAAAGCAAAATAAAGCAATGGGAGCTGTTTGGTTTAAAGAAGACTTAAGAGGCCTAAAGTCCAAATACAAACTGTGGTGATTCTTTACTGGAAATTTCAAATATTTCACAAAGGATATTTTTGGGGAGACAACTGGCAAAAATTGGAAGTCGACTTAATGTTAGATAATATCATCTCAACATAAACTTTTCTTAGGTATAATAGCATTGTTCTAATTATGTAGGAGAATATTCTTATTTTAAAGGTATAAATGCTAGAGTATTTTGTGGTGAACTGCCATAATACTTTGAACTGATAAAGAAGAATAAGAATATAGGCTCCTGATAGGGTAACCAACCAAAACCACTCCAAGGAAGATGATAAACTGAAACTAGACTTGCTGCTTCAAGCCATGTGTCAAGAGCAAGGCTTCTCCTTAAACCTTCCAGGAAGCTTAAAACACACACACACATGCACACAGCAATGTCACATACCACCAGCTGGAGATAAGGATTTAATACAATGGCATAAGGAGGTTGGCTGTGGATAAGGATAGTTTGGCCTCAAGACCAAACTAACACTGCAACTGGTCACCTGGTGGCCCTCTGGTTATGTGGCACATCCAATATCACAAGGACAATAGTCCTTAAATGCCATGATAAGACCTGGTTCTGGTTTGGGGAATCCATGGAGATCACCCTAAAACCCTTAATCAGAAGCAGAGAGTCCAAAGGAGAGAAGAAAATTGAAACCAAATCTCCTGTTCAAAATGAGCATTTAATCAAACTTTCAGGAAACATTTATTTTTATCAATTTTTTTTTAATTCACCAAAGAACCACTATGTGTCAGGCTGCAGGAGAGGAGATTTTAGGAAGCAAAAGAAGCATCATCTCTCCCTCACGAACTTGCAATCTAGTAGGTGAGGTAGATGACACATGAATATTTAAATATATTACTGTGATAAGTGATATTGAGGAAAAGAACGAGGTACATAAGAAAGGCAAAGAATGATGAAAAGAATTTCCAGGAAGACAGATAGTGCCTACAAAAGTCCTGAAGCAGGAAAACAAACAAACAAAAAACATAGTAAGTTCCAAAGACTTCATGGGCAATGTGGTAGAGGATAGGAAGCCAAAGGGAGAATGAAAGAGCGGGGCAGGGACCTAATGGTGTCAAGTCTTCTAGACCTGTAAAGGAGTTATATTTAAACCTAAATGCAATGGAAATCTGTGGAAGAACCTGAAGCACTTAGATTTCTCTGAAATTATTTTATTAGTTTACTTCTTCTCCCTTGACTGGAATATAAGATCTCAGACTGCAGGAATTTCTCTCTCTTATTTACTACTTCATCCTGGCATATTGTAGGGGCTTAATAATATGTTTTAAAATTTATTTTTTAATTGTACTATAATTATGCAAAATATAGAAAAGTTGTTAAGGCCCTAAGTCCCCAATCTTCACTCCCTGCCATATATGTAGAGATATTTTGCACATGTACAGAAGAGAGATACACAAATGTTCATTGAAAAATCACTTATGAAAATAAAAAAATAGGAAGTCACTTGCATGATGAACAATAGAAAAGCAATTAAATTATCATGTCTAGTTGATATCACACTGTACAACAATTTAAATAAACTAGAGCTACTTGTATCAACATGAACAGATATCAAAGCAATGTTAACTAGAACAAGCTGTAGTCTAATACCATCTTTGTAATCTACCAGTTTTTAAAAACAATATTAAAGATTATTTATTGATTCAAATGTGGAATAAAAATATAAAAGTGTGCATGGAATAATAAATACCAAATTTATATTAGTAGTCACTGCAGAAAGGAAGGGAGAAAAATGGCATTAGAAAATGGTATACAGGAGGCTTCAGTTCTAACAATAAATTTTATTTCTTTACAAGAACAACTAAGGAATGAGAAGGTGGATTTCTGCAGATCAAGTGTCCTGTGTAGTGTCTTAGGAGGCTGATCAGCAGTTCTCCAGGATGGTGTGGAATGCAGCACTCATTCATCTGTCATCTAGCCACCTTTCTATTTCCAAGGCTGTACCACTCCACTGGACTAGTGAGAGGGTTAGCAGTGTTTTGCTCCTAATCTGTGTCTAGCTGCTGATCTGAATCCTTGCTCTGAAATGTACTACTTTCTGGAAGCATCCCTCACTTTCCATGGTCTCTAGGCCTTGGACAAGTTGTTTCTGACTATCCATGGAGATACTTGGCCCAAAGTTTTCAAGGCAGACATCGTGACACTCTCAGCATTAACCTTGCTGAGCTTTGTTATTTCAACTATCACGAAACTGTCACCATGCTGTGGAGGCTCTGAGCGTTCTGGTTTAGTACCTGAAGAACTGACTGTGAACCTCCTTTCATCTGCTTTGTCATGCCAGTCAGGGACAGTAAGTGGAAACAAGGGAGAAGTTCACTGTTGAGACAGACCTCTTCTCCCAATCATGTACTTATTTTTATAATTTAATCTTTGAGGAAAAGTTTGAGATGAATGTATCTAAGAAACTATGAGACTGACTTTCTCATTCCAGTGAGTTGATGGGATTGTTTTCCAACACAAGACTTGAGCTTCTCTCAGGACGCACAGCACAACTAAGCATTATGTATGAGATTTGCCTTTTAATTTACCAGTCTCTAAAAGGGGATTCGGCTTTATTACCATAATACATTACCAAACATCCTCTATGTTTGTTCTGGTAATGAAAGACAAAAGGAAAGACTGCTATTTCATGAGTAAGTAAAGACCTTGCAAAATATTTAGACAGTGTTTGATTTTTTAAAACTCCCCCTTCTGCCTAGTTGGTACCAGCTTCTGATGCTACATGTCCTAGTTAAAAATTAGAGAATGCTGGTATTTCATATTACTATTTCCTAAATCCTAGGAATTAGAGCTTGGAAAACTTTTAATATAAAGAATTTTCATTTAGGATGGAGGTCCCCCTTGCAGATGTTATCAAAATATTACAAATTCAAAACTGAGAATCCTTGAGTATGTTTGGCACTTGTCCTAAAATAATCTGCCTACAAATATGAAAATATAAAAAATATCATTTTTTTCACTGTGCTAACCTCTAAAGTGAAAATGCATTCTATGGAGTAAAATTTTTTTAAATATTAAATGCTATATAATAAAAAGTTATTCTACCCATTTATAGAAAAAGTATATGAAGCAAATATAGTACAATGTTAAGATTTTATGAATATAGATAACCTATTCTTACCTAAATGTTTGAACTATTTGGTTTTTAAAAAGTAAGACTATTCTTAAAATCTAAGAACTTTGTGGAGGATCATACAGAATTGGAATAGGAGCTACCAGGTGGCTCAGTGTCCAGGTAAAGCATGAAGATGGTCTGGGTTAAGAAAAGGTCAATGAGTTAAAGAAAAGTAAACAGATATGTGGGTAGTTGCATCTATATTACTGTCTGATGAATTGGTTGGAAAGGAGTGAGCAGAGAAAGAAAAATGAGACTCAAGTTTTAATTATAGAAACTATAACCCTATGTAAATGCATGATTACACAAATGGTATGCCTTTACTCCATGTACAAACAGAGAAACAACATGGATCCCATTTGTTTACAATAAAAATAAATTTAAAAAAAGAAGGAAACTACATGGATGGAAATGCCATTTACCAAGATGGGGGAAATTGAAATGAAGTGAAAGTTCACACATGAAGAAAGCTAAGAAGTTTGATAAATCAATTTATTAAACAAGGTGAGGTGCATCCTTTGATGACTGCATGTGAGAAAGTTTCCAAAATAACCAATGCCTGCATTCTATTCCATCTCAAATTGAATCAATCAATATGAGATATTGATTTTTTTAAATGTTTCTATATGCTTCTCACATGAGAACCACCACTTAGTCGCTAATGAGATCAATAAAATTCATTGATGGGGAAAGCCTTAAAATGGGAAAGAACAAGGAGAGTGACGCATATTCTGATGGTGGCATATCACTGGAGTGGATTATAATGGGCTGGACTTGAAAAATCCACTCTGGAGTAGGAATGACCTTTGTGACAATCTGCATCTCTATAGTGTAAGAGTCTCTTTTCCACAAATATTCAACTGAGTACCAACCAGAAATCCTATGGAATATTTATCACTGAAGATTCAAAGTCCACATGAGAACAATAGACACCAGGATGCCTTCAGCATGACCAGGGACCACAAAAATGTCGTAAACTACCCCCCACCATTCAACCAACTCTCTGGTAAACTTGTAACTTGAGGAGAAAAAAATAACCATATTGATATATGTGGTATCAATCTTCCCACTCACAAGCTAGAAAGAGAGATTTATTCCATTAAGTCTCAGTGGTTTTTTAAAAAATAAAGCATCTTAAGACATGCTTTGCCCACGTAGCATAATTCTCATAAATCAACTCAAAACTTATAATCAAGTTAATCTTACCTAATGTGAGGTCAGAAGAGCTGATGCAAGTGCACAGTTCCCTAGGTGTATGTTAATCTCTAGGTTAATCTTCCAATTTAGAAAGTTGAGAAAACTGAGCCCATAATTGAGTCATAAATTAATTTTAGGAGATAAAGAAAATTAGAGAAATGACTAAAGAAACATGACTCTGACATTAACAAGGGAAGGGAAGTTTCATAACAAATGATATTTAAAAATAGATATCACCAGTCAAGTAACAAGGACAAATGAGTGCAATGGGAGGCTAAATGGAGCATTATGGCACAAAGTATGGGACGCAGAAAACCCTCCAAAGAAAGTAAATTGCTCAGGCTGATCCTTGGAATCTCAGCAGGAATTACCCAGAAGAGGGAAAGAAAGGATAGGGAGGGTTGAGGAGAATCTTCCAGAAAAAGGGAATAGTATGTTCAAAGCCCAGCGGCAATAAATAGTTGGTCAATTTAAAGATCAGAAAGAAGGGAAGATGGCTCTTGAGGGAAAAGTTAGTGATGGAGCAGGAAAGTCCAGGAGGAAGCTGATGAAGGGACCCTGGTGACCACATTTAGCACTTAAAAAATTATCATAAAGGAAGAGGTGGGAAGGTCTCTACAGGGTTTTAAGAAGGTGGGTGAAAATTTTAGAAAGACTTCTAAAAAATGAACACATGTAAAAAATGAACTGGAAGTAAAAAGTCCAGTTCATCTCTGGATTGCAATGACAATTAGTGGCAGTAGTGTTGGCAGAAAATGGACTGAGTTGAAAGATATTTAGAAAGTAGAATCTTGAGGACTTACTGATTAATTTAATGAAAGGTTGTAATAGGTGAAGAATTTAAAAATTGCATTTTTCTGGTGCAGGGTGAGTGGTGGGGTGATTCACTGGGTGAGGAACAGATTTGGGGGTGGGGAGTTTCTTTATGGATATTTTGAGGTTTAGCTGACTGCCAGTCATTCCATATAGTGGTAATACCCCAAAAATGTATGTACTTATTATTAGTATAATTACCTATTATTATTATTTTCAGTAAAAGAATTTGGAATACAAGTAAGAATACTTAGGTAAGAACAAGAACTTTTCCCAACAACTTTTAAGCTGATAATCTCCAGAGTTTTGCCACATTGATCAACAAAGCTTCCCAGAAGGCTGGATATGGAAGAAACGGGACCAATAAGGTAGGAACATTAGGCTTATTTATTTCTAAAAATGGAAACTTGAATAGAAAGCTAACAAATGCCTCTAGGTCTATAATGAAATATCACAAGGAGAATGGTGCACAATTTTTATTCATCTCCCTTAGGACAAAAAAACCAAGAAATGATCTATAACAGAAAAGATTTCTAATAAATTAAGGTAAGGGCTTCTTTAATAAGGTTGTTAAAATCTGGAATGAATTTCTTATGATTGTGGTGGGCTCTTTTTGCTTCAAGTATTTTTATGTCATAATATTTTTCCTATCAGGTATTTTAAGCATAATTACTCTTGAGAAGTGCAGGGATCTCCTCAGTGCCTGTTATGCAGACCTATTTTTATATGTGACACTCAGCTATGATTTTTAACATTTTGAGAGATAAAATCATGAGGCCAAAAGCAATTTTTACTTTTCGCAAGAGAACTGAGCTATATCCCCTAAATTACCTAAAGAACAGGAACTATTGAAGGCGTTTACTGGTAAATGGATGGAGCTGGAGAATATCATGCTAAGCGAAATAAACCAATCCCAAAAAGACAAAGGCCAAATATTTCTCTGATATAAGGATGATAATTCACAATGAAGGGCAGGGGCTAGGGAAGAATAGTTACTTTGAATTAGGTATAAGGGAGTGAAGGGAGGGGAGAGGTATGGGGGTAGGATAGTAGAATGAATCAGACATTATTAACCTAGGTGCATATATGACTACATGACCAATGTGATTCTACATCATGTACAACCAGAAAAATGAGAAGTTATACTCCATTTATGTATGATGTGTCAAAGTGCATTCTACTGTCATGTATAACTAATTAGAGCAAATTTAAAAAAAAAAAAAGAAGAAGAGGCAAAAAGTTTATTTTGGGGAGCCCTGGTCCAGTCATTTTGAATACATCATCCTATTGAGTAACTCCTCATAAGGTAAAGATTTAGCCCCATTTTGCTGGTTAGATTGCAGGAGTTTGAAGTAATCATGACATTTGCTTGAAGCCACACAGCAGGTAAGTGGCAGAGTCAAGAAGCAAATATAGGAGTCCCTCATACCTGCACCATGCCTTGCTACCCCACATATGTGTCACTCATATGTAGAATATGTTTTTAAAAAGTTGATCTCATAAAAGTTGAGAGTAGAGCGGCGATTACCAGAGGCTGGGGAGAGGAGGGAGGAGGTCAGGATGCAGGAAGTGTTATCAATGGGCACTAAATTGCAGTTAGATAAGAGTAACACATTTTTGTATGTGCTACTGCACAATAGAGTGATTATGGACACTTGATAATGTCTTGTATATTTCAAAACATTAGAAGAAAGGATTCTGAAAGGCTTTATCATAAAGAAATGATAGATTTTTTAAAAGATAGGCTTAATCTGATTTAAATGCTATCCAATAAATTCATCTATCAAAACTTAAAAAAAAAAAAAAGAACAGGAATTAGTTCCTGTGATTCTAGATCTCTGACCTAGGATCTTACAAGCCTTATCTGAAAATTCCTAAATTGAGCCTGGTGCCACACAGCACATCCAGAGAATGAGTCCCCATCCTCAAGATCCATTCAGGCTTTAGAAAACCAACCTCTGCAGTTGGAGGGTTCATGTCCTTGAGGAAAGAGCTATGTTCATTATGCTTAAGAATACATGCCAGCCCCCAATTAACATATTTTAAAGGCACATGAGAAGTCTTAAGGCATAAAAGTAACCCATCCCCTCTTTCCACTTTCTCAGAGAAGCCACTCAAGCTTCTCCACAAGAGGAGCCAGAGTTAAGAGTCTCAGATAGGTCCCAGGCTCTCAACAATGATGGGTACCTGTGATCTCTTTTATCCCCTTTGTATTGAAGTCTTGTGTTTCTATCCCCAAAACTTGAGTAAAATTTTCCTGTGCTATTGATTAAGCCAAGAGCTAGTCATGAGCACTATTTAACCTGCAAGGATGATTTTTTAAAAACCATAATCTCAGCTCCACCTTGGGTCCTTCATAGGCAAGATGCCAAACTTTTCAAGTCTAACTAACTTATTGAAAAAGTTCATTCATTCCATGATTCTTTCAAAGGAATTTGTACGTAGTATGTCCATCAATTATAGAAGAAAAGTGATATAAAGGTGCACGTATATGTGGTATTTCTTCAGCCAACAGGCACTGTTAGGTGTGCACTGCAATAAAATGACCATTGGTAACCCTAACTGATGTCAGAATCACCTGGGAAGCTTAGGAAACCATGATGCCTTAGGCCCATCTTTACCAATGAAATCATAAGGAGTAGGCAGAGGATCTGACTTCTAGCTGTTGGTCAAGGCTAAGAATCACTGAATTAGAGGGTCACTTAATAAATCCAAAGTCTCTGTGGTCCAAAAGAAATAGACTATAAATCATGCTTTAGAGCTTTCAGGACTGGTTTGTTAGTTTTATTTTATTTTGTTATATTTTTCTTCCACATCCCTGAAGGCTTAATGGACTGAACCTCAACACCTTTCCCATCACCCAACTATCCCACCACCCCAAAGAAAGGTTTGGAGTCAAAGTTCAGACCCATCTGTCATCTGTGTTCATATGGAATTTCAGTGTAGAGAAGCTAATGGAAATCCAAACTATAAAATAAATAATCCATTGAAACTCTAGCCAATAGATTGCCAAACTCTCTGAAGCTCAAAAGAAAATTGCTTTTACTGGTTCATCAATTAGTAATGCTCATTTTATTCTAATTCATAAAAGCATCTCCTTACAGTCATAAATTACCATTAGACATCATTTTACAGAAAATACTTGGAAGGCTAAGCTCTTGAAATTT
The DNA here is from genome assembly GCF_902686455.1 of Sciurus vulgaris. Taxonomy (NCBI): domain Eukaryota; kingdom Metazoa; phylum Chordata; class Mammalia; order Rodentia; family Sciuridae; genus Sciurus; species Sciurus vulgaris. Next base: position 131,436,301 of record NC_136463.1, read on the forward strand.
TTGATTAGTCTTTAATGATTTGAAATGTATTATTCTGCCTTTCTCCATAGAAAGAACAACTAATTATTCTGAATTGATGGAAGACTTGATATTTGATTGCATAAAAACAAAGACACAGCATATGGTAACTAGATAGCTAATGCTTTGGGCCTCCTAATTGGGTTCTTGCTTGGAAAAAGTACAAAATTGTCATTGTTCTTAGTATGTATTTTTCAGAATGTCATTACTCTACAGTAAACAAAAACCTTGTTTCTGATTTCTTTCACAAACACGTAGAATTCTGAATAATACAAAATATTAACAAAAATATTTATGTTTTGAAGCTTCACTCTTCTATACACCTGAACCGGCATGGTTGGTGATGGAGTAGTTTGTACGTGTGCATACGTAGGCTCCATCTGGTAAATATTTAATGGGCATGCTTTCATTTAAGACTTCCAAACTGAATTAGTGGTTAACAGACACACACAAAAAAATTAATATGAGGTTTTGAAAGAGATTGTTATCACCATGTTATTTGGGGGAGTATCCCTCCTTTATTACATTGCTAAAATAAACTTTGTTTACTGATCCTATTTCTCTGTACTTCCTTTCTAACTAGGCTATTTTCTTTTGATCCCATCACTCTGTCATTATTATTTATCTTTCTTAAAATAAATACAAGTACATCTCCAGGGGATTGGGGACAGGAAAATGAATGGACCACTGCACAACTGAAACCAAAGTGCCGATGAGGTAGTAAAAAGAAAAATGATGAATTCTTAAATGCTTTAGTACATAGTAGAGATACCTAGTATGGATATACTGCAAGTATGCAAATATATTGTAAGTGGAGTGAAAAATGCCACCCCATGCTCTATAAGTTTTATTGTGTGAAATTAACATGCCTGAGAAAAAGCCAATACCTGAAGAGAGTGCTTTGGGAAGGGTCAGCTAGCTAGAAGCCCCTTTCTTCCTGTCACAGTGGGTCCATCAAGAACTGCAATGAATCAGGAAAATGAGGCTGTAAGGTGGAATCAGAAAAGCCAAGCAGTCTGCAGACACAGACAAGGAAATAGTCAGCATGGAGCTACCATTCAGATGCTAGACAGTAAGGAACCGGAGAACACAGGGCAAACCAAGGTCAAAACAGTGATGCGTGAAAAGCCAGGTCAGGAACAAGAGAACAGATGTCACTGCACACTGGAGAGCTAGTCTCACCCATTCATTAAAACCTAACAAGGACCACCTTCAACAGAGAGTGTTTTTAACCCTTTCCACCCCAATCAAATGAGATAACTTGAAAAGTGACCCCCAAATGGAATGATCGTGACTACCTCAGTAAGGTCCGGACCTTTCCCACGTGTGGCAAATTACCATAATTTCTAGTAGTATAGTGTATATTTTAATCACATACTTTAAACATATTTAGGTTTTCTTATTACTATGTGGAAATTACTATTCCTGTTTAACAAACTCTAATAAGTAATTTCTTAAAGTCTGCTTTTAAAAGTTTTAAAACATTTTAAGATGAAATTTGTTTTAAATCATTTTTTCTTCAGAGTATTATGACAAAAATACATGATATTAAAATACATTTCAAAGCAATAATAATTAGAACAGCAAGAGACTTTTCAAAAATAGAAAAATTGACAAAATAAAAACCACATATATGTGTTTTCATATGTAGAAGGGAATAAAATATATTTAGTTAATCATAAGAGTTGCATTTCAAATCAGTCAAAAACTATGATTGTTCAGTTACTTACATACTTGAGAAATATAAGTCAGATCTCTATATCACACCACATAGCAAATTAATTTCAATCAGAATAAAAAGTTAAAAATAATAGTCTCTTGATAAATTGCAAAAGTAGGACAGATTTACTCAAACCCTGCCAAGACATAATTTCTGTTTTAGTATGAAATACTAGGATGAAAAAAAGAGTAATTATTGTCAATATCTGAGAATACACAAATCCTAAATCTGCCCTCAGAAAATGTAATGGTCTAATGTTAAAATGTTGGCCTTCTTTTCCACCAAATCTTTAGGCATGCAATAAAAGTAAGACTAATTGCTTTTCTTTTATTCTATTTCAGATGAGATCCTTATCAGAAAGGCAAACGGTCAAAAGTGTTCAGTAGCAAAATACTGGCAAGATAAGCAACAAACTAAATCATTATTTACTTCAGTGGAAAAATTATATTAAAACATTTTATTATTTAACAAGTTAAATGTCAAAAATAAAAGAATAGAAGAAAAAATAACAACTTTTGCCTGATTTCATGATGGGGAAAATCTTATGAAGCATAATATCAAAAGAAGGAAACATAAAATAAAAGGCAAATAAGTTTGAATACATTAAAAATTTTAATTTCATAGGCTAGGATGTAGTCCACTAGCATGTGTGAGGCCCTGGGTTTGATCCCTAGAATCACAAACACAAAAAGAAAAACTTAATCTTGTAACTAAAAATATTATAAACAGAATTAGAAATAAAATAAACTTGTAAAAATAGTTTAGACACATGACTGACAAAGTGTTACATCTTTAACATACAGAATTCTTACAGATCAATGAGAAGAATTGAGCAATACACAATAAAAAACTAAGAAAACATTTTGATGGGCTACAACTATGTGAAAACTGCAAAACTACAATAATAATGATAATTTTCTTAATAAATAGCAAAATTTTAAATATAAGATACCAATATCTAGCTTTATTGAAAATTTTATTTAAATGTATACATTTAAACATTACTGGTGATAATACAAACTAATACAATATATATGGAAGGCAATTTGTCAGTAACAAACACCTTTAAAGTTTTTATGTTATTCAATGGAGTCATTTCATTTCTAGGGACTTACAATAATAAGGAAAAATTGAAAGACCCCTAAATACTTGACAGGGAATTGATTATAGTATAGTGTAATGTAGTCACACTGCCACTAAAATGTTATAGGTTATTATTTTACATCTTATAAGTGATTTTTATTATAATATGAGAAAATGATAGGAAGAAAAGCAGCTTAAAAAGCAGTAAAACTAGCATAGTTACCTCTTCATTATGAGTCTGCCGTCCAGGATAGCACTATAGCTTCAAAAGTGCTCTCCAAAATGAGAAACCCTTGTGCTATTGAATTGCCAGCAAAATAGGTAAGCAAGCTATACCAGACAGCAGCTGTCAAGATGGAAGCACATTGATCTTCATAAATAATACAAATATATGCAAAGCAGATATCATTGCACTCTATAGTTTGGCAGAATATAAGTGGGTCTAAGCTAGCCTCTGTCTAAATGGTCCTATTATTCTTAAAGCTCTTATCAGGACAATAAAGCTCTTTATCATAAAAATTAGATCAACTGAATTGCTACACAGACTGCCAAAGGAACTTGATATTATCTGAAAATCAGAGAACAATGAGTGGAAAGATTGCCCAGATATTAGAATTGGGCAGTGTTGTAATATGTGAAACACTTGGCTCTTTCAACTCTCTGACTCTGATTTTCTCTATGGCCAAGTGTTAAACATCACAACCTCTCATGTGACACAGGATTTTGATTATCCAAAGGATGAATACTGGAAACTAAAAACTAGTAGTAGTCAGACATCAGTTCCCCTAAAAAATTCTCCACAAACTTAAACCAGTAGATATAAGTTTGGATGGCAATGACACAAACAAGTTCTCTGGTCACAGCAGTGTGTATAGCCACTCAGTGGCCAAGGCTATTAAAGCAAGCACCTTCCACTGGGAAAGGACTTGGAAGCAGCACAATGCTTCCCACCAACTGTCCAGATGAATCACTGGGCCTGATACTCATTCCCTTCCCCACCACAAGCCCCTGCATTCCAGAAGTCTTTATTCCCCATCTCCACATTGACCTTGAAGAGGAAGATGCAGCAAAAAATCAACATCATCAAATTGAACATTGGATAATTTTAAATGACTAGTTAAGAGTCTTTGATTGTGTGAATATGATGCCAAAATTCCAGAAACATTCTACAAGGGTAGAATAAGTTATCCATGGTCTTCTCAAAGGAAGAGCTGCTATATTTAAAATAACAACAGACTGTTGTGATATCAAGTAGATTTTCTTACAAAGAGAAAAGATGCCCAACATGTATTGACAACTGTAAAGTGGTTACAAATGTTGAAAAATATTTTTCAACTAAAGGAAAAATGTTATACTACTCAAATTGTTCTGGTTCTTACCATACAAGAGAAGTGCCTTTATTTGGTAGAACAGTATTCTACACTACATATTTGCTTGTTGAACAAGTTTTATCACAAGTTAAACTTAAATTGTGGAAAAATCTGACATTATGTTCAGGAAGGACATGAGAATTTATTTGATAAATTTCAAAGCACAACATCCCTGTGTTCATATTTTCATGTTGTGTGTAGATAATGTACTACAGGAGATTATCAATAGATCTGGTGTTATCATCAGATGTCAAAATAATGTTCAGTTGCATGGATTTTGATGAAAATGGGGTTCTCAAAACTATTAAAGGAAAATTAATTACTATATTGGCAAAACAGAATATTTCAATCAACTAAAAGACAATAGCAACATAATTCTGTTGGGGGACTCCTAAAAAGACTTCCCAGAAAGACTTAGAATGGAATGGCAGATAGAGTAGCAATTTTGAATATATTCTGAAAATTGATAAATGATAAATGATAGAGTCAGTGAACTCTTAGAAAATTACATGGACTTATGAAACAGGTTTAGTACAATTCATTACTCATCAGAGGTAGCCAACACCATCCTACAGAAGATGCTAAAAACAAGCATTCTTTCGGTACACCTCTCATAGAACAGACTGATGCAAAAACTGCTTATCTGATCATCTTATAGAAAGACCCCTATTTATAATACATTCTTTCACTTAAAGATTTCCTTTATGTTACTTGTGTATTTTCAAATATATTGCATCCATCATTTGGAATCTCCTTTTTCTCCACCTATTTCAACATACTCCCCATCATGTTTTTAACAGGCTGAAAAGAAAGAAAAAAAAAGAGAAAGAAAGAAAGAAAGAAAGAAAGAAAGAAAGAAAGAAAGAAAGAAAGAAAGAAAGAAAGAAAGAGAGAGAGAGAGAGAGAGAGGGAGGGAGGGAGGGAGAGGGAGGGAGAGGGAGGGAGGGAAGGAGAGAGAAAAGAAAGAGAGAGAAAAGAGAGAGGGAGGAGGGAGGGAAGAAGGGAGAAAGAAAAGGAAAAGAAAGAAAGAAAGAAAAGAAGGAAGGAAGGAAAGAAAAGAGGAAAAGGAAGGGAAGGGAGAAAGAAAGATAATGTAAAGGTAACATTAGAAAATAACTCCCTAATTTTCCAAAGTTGATTTTATCATTTAATGTTATCATGTATTTCTGAAGAGTCTTTTTATACTGGGAAAATTTGTGTAAGCTTGAAAAGAAATTTTATGAAGCAGTCAGATAGTGTGCATGGTTTTAAGTATTGCTGTTTTTGTAATTTGGATAAATTATCCTGATCTTATCACCATCTCCTAGGGGGACACTGGATGACTGACTTCTTAAATGAACAGGAAAATGCAAATTTAAACCACAATGAAATACCATTTTCTACACACCGGAAAATTTTTAAATATGACAATATCAACTGTTAGCAAAATAGAGAGCAACGGGAATTAGTACACATTGCCAGAGAAAGTATAATTGGTACAACTATTTTGGAAAACACTTTGTCATTAACTAGTAAATTTGATGTGTGCCTACACCTTGACCCAATAATTCTACTCCTACATATATAATGACAAAGAAAGTCTTAGGCAAGTTTATATGTTTTTTATTGATGCTATAGCAAATTACTAAAAAATTTAGTGACTTGAAACAAAACAAATGAAGGCTGGCAGGACTTTGCTCCTTCTGAAGGCCCTGGAGAAAAGCCCATTTCCTTGCTCTTTCTAGCTGCTATTGGTCACGTACTGTTATGGTTGGGATATGAGGTGTCTCCCAAAAGCTCACGTGTGAGACAATGCAAGAAAGTTCAGAGGAGAAATGATTGGGTTGTAAGAGTCTTAACCCAATCAGTGATTAAATCCCCTGATAGGGATTAACTGAGAGGTAACTGAAGTGGTAGGGTGCGGCTGGAGGAGGTGGGTATTGGGTGTGACTTTGGGGTATATATTTTGTATGTGGAGAGTGGATACTCTCTGTTTCCTGACGATGTGAGCTGTTTCCCTCTGCCACGCTTTTCTGCCATGGTGTTCAGTCTCACCCCGAGCCCTGAGGATGGAGCCAGCTGTCTATGAGACCTCTGAAACTGTGAGTCCTCAAATAAACTTTTCCTCCTTTAAAATTGTTCTGGTCAGACCTTTTAGTCACAGCAGCATAAAAAGCTGACTGAAACACCTATATTTCTTGGTTCATGGTTTGAGTCTCCATCTTCAATGTGCTTCAAATCAGGGTAGTAGCATCTTTTAGATTCTTCAAATCTGACCTCCCTACCTCCCTGTTATATGCACCTTTGTAACCTCATTGAACACATGCAGATATTCTAGGATAATTTTATCATTTCAAGATCGTTAACTTCATCTTCAATATCCCCCTTGCCAAATATGGTAACATGTTTACAGGTTCTAAGAATTAGCATATAAACAGCTAATCTTTGGGCAGCCATTATTCAACCTACCACACAAGTAAACCAAAAGATATTTCCAAATTGTTTATAGCAGTATTGTTTATAATAACAAAAAAACTAGAGATATCTCAAAACTCTATCACTATAGAAAGGATAAAGTGTAACATAAGCAGGAACATTTTTTGCCAGACATGGTGGGCACGCCTATAATCCCAGCAGCTGAGGAAGCTGAGGCAGGAGGATTTCGAGTTCAAAGCCAGCCTCAGCAAAAGTGAGGTGCTAAGCAACTCAGTGAGACCTGTCTCTAAATTAAAAAAAAAAAAAAAACACTGGAGATGTGGCTCAGTGGCCGAGTGACCCAGAGTTCAATCCTGGTACTCAAAAAAAAAAAAAAAAAAAAAAAAAAAGGAACATTTTGCAGTGGAAATTATTGCTGAACATTTCAACAAGAATCAATCTGAAAAACATAATGTTGGGCAGAAAAAGAAACAAATGAGTACACAGAATAATTCTATTTTATACAAAGTATAAAATCAGGCAAAGTGAAATTACATATTTCATAGGAAAGTATGGGTAAGTGACAAAGCCTTAGGGAGGAAAAAGTATAATAATCACACCATACTCAGCATGGCAATAAAAGGGGTGGGGTCAAGAGGGAGGCTAATACTGTAAAGGGACAGTCAAAAAATTCAGTGATAAAGGCTATATCTTACATTTTAATGTGGTGTGAATAGATGGAGGTCCACTTTATTATTATTCTTTATGCTATATATTTTAATCTCCCACTTGGATATATGATACAGTTTATCATTTTTAAAAAGCAACAGACATGTCGGGCATGGTGGTGCAAGCCTATAATCCCAGCAGCTCCAGAGGCTGAGATAGGAGGATCGTGAGTTCAAAGCCAGCCTCAGCAATGGGGAGGCTCTAAGCAACTCAGTGAGACCCTGTCTCTACATAAAATACAAAATAGGGCTGGGGATGTGGCTCAGTGGTTGAGTGTCCCTGAGTTCAATCCCTGGTGCCCACAACCTCTCAAAAAAATAAAAAATAAAAAAATAAAGGATAATGCAAAGAAAACTGAAGGACCAAAACTCTTGTAATTACCAATGTGTTTGGAATACATTTGACTTAACATTAACTTGCAGAGTTCTAAGTATGCATAGCAACACACAGGGGCAGTTAACAGCCCACCTCTCATTACACTATATGAGAATGTGGTGGTTAAACCATGGAACTAAGAATCTACTCCATAGAGTCATTGCTCCTAAAACAATGTATTCAGAGAATTACACACCCCACTTTGCTTACTTTCCCAGTTCTTTTATTATGCATTAACATTACTCTTTATTACAGATACTCTACCAAATATGATTACCTTCCTTCCCTACCATTTTTTTTCCACACCATTTTGTCTGGCTAATTTTTTTTGTGTGTGTGTGACTTTGATACTAGTGTCTGACATGTAATTTAAAATTAATCAATAAGCATAGATCAATAAGAATGAACATTTAAAACTTAAAAGTACATATTATTATCATAGTATTTCTCCAAATGCATGTATAGTATTAAACTTTAACTTGATAAAACCTAAAACAAACTATCATCCCAGAAAAAAAATGTTTTTTTTCAAAAATGAGAGAAGTAAATATTTAAGTCCACATGACAAGTTTTCCAGTTTTTCCATAATACTTTTTATGAGAAGTGTCATGCCAAGGTTCTTAATTCCTAATTTGAAGTATTATCTGTCCAGTTTCACAACTGCTGTCTTTTTTTCTCCATGAAAGATAATATTTCAAGCATTATTCTTCTAGGTGTTACAGGCAGTTAGATGAACCCTCCTGTGATTGAAAGAATTGCCTCGAGCATAAATTTCTGAGAAGATCTGTATTTATTATCTAAAACTTTAGGTGATCACACAAAAGTAATTTTCTCACATAAAGCCTTTTTCCTTTTTTTTCCCCAAAATAATTTTAAGGAACTGTATAAATATTACTGTTTCTTATCTCTGTTTCTACAGAAGTCTAGGTAGGTCTTGTGTGAGGAGAAGAGATAATTATTGTGGCTATTCCCTTATACAGCCTCAGCTGGATTCACACACACCACATAAAGTTTCTACCAACAATTCTAAAGACACATAGAGTTAAATAAAATCAGTTCTAGTTAATTATGTTGTCTGTTTTATATTATAAAAAGTTTAATACAGAACTTTGACCTTGTATATACAATGTGAAAGTATATGTGGCTAATCAAAAATTAATAAACTTGTGTGCACATTGGAATATGTTACTGTATGACTGATCAGTTTTATATGATATACATTACATGAGAAACCTTTCATGACTTTGCTCTTGCATCATACCAATTACTCCAGTACAGCATATAGTCAGCCAGCCTTTAAAATAAGAACTAAATAAACCTTGTGATCAGTTTAACTCGTAAAGGAATTGAGGCAATTATGGAACTTAATGATTCCTCAGATAATAGCAATCATGGTCTACTTTGTAACCAGGTATCTATGCCAGTGTTTCACATACACAGAATATTCACAACAGCCATACAAAGTGGGTATTTTTGACCCCATTATATACATGAAAAATGTGAGGCTAAGAGGAGTTCTGTAATTTATCTAATGAAGCAATTTACCACTAATTACACCAGGATGCTAACTCACAGGTGCTTGAGTCTAAAGCTTGGTCTCTTCACCATATCATGCTACTTTAGAGTCAGCAATTTCTGTGCAGGCCCTCTACCCATGTTGATGTTCAATATAGCTCAAAAACTACAAAGAGACCTGCTGAATGGTGACAAAGAGTAGTTTATGTTCAACCTAATGTACTAAAACAGAGACAGAAGTTAGTACTGTTTGTCATTCTTGTTAGCCAGTTCAACACTAGGTCACTATTTTTTCTAGACTCTGATTAAATGCATTAGCAAAGATTGATTTCTACCAAAGGAAAACACAGAAGGAAACAAGTATTACCCTGAAAGCTTGAAGATTAGGCATGTCATAAATTACAAATATCTTTGCCCAAGTTCAGTCCATTTCATGGAAATGATATAATGACAAAGTGAAGCTAAAATTGTTATTTTATTTTATTTTCCAAAAGCATAGGGTGTGCATGTGTGTGTGCGTGTGTGTGTGTGTGTGTGTGTGTTTGTGCATGTCTTATTTCCTTATGTAATCCCTTAAATTAAACCTCTCATAATCATGATCTCATATGAAGTTCCTGGGGGGTACAAAAGATACTGTATGTGGTTGGGCTCAGTAGCACACACCTGTAATCCCAGCAACTAGGAAAGCTAAGGTAGGAGGATTACAAGTTTGAGGCCAGCCTTAGCAACTTAGCGAGGCCCTATGCAACTTAGCAAGACCCTGTCTCAAAATAAAAAGTAAACAAAGTACAAAAAAAAAAGAGAGATTCTGCATGTGATACTAGAACATTTGAATTCCCTGTCCCATCTTCGCTACTCTAGCTCCAAAATTCTGGTCCATTTAACTTCATTAAGCTTCAATTTCTTCATCCTCTAAGGGAGAATAATAATTCCCACCTTTCACAGCAGCCAGGATAAATTGGGATAGTATAAGCTGAAGTACTCATAAAGTGTTACACAAATATACCACCATATTAAAAACACAGAACAGGAATCAGGCTAGGAGAATTACAAACTCTCCATTTCCCAAATTCTGATGGTACAAGACTCATCAATTTCCTTCCTTTCTTGATTTCCCTAGATGTTATTTCTGGGATGTTAACCCCTAGCCCTCTTTTTTTTTTTTTTTTTTTTTTTGCTTTAGTGGGTATCTTCTACACCCAGTAATCAAAATGATTCCTGCCTAAGGCTTCCATGCACCAAAAGTATGTCCCCTCAACCAAACAGCAAAGAGCCATTGGATGAATGGACCACTGGAATGGCTGTAACTTCAGTGCCCTACTTGATAGTCCACTTTTAGTTTCCAAAGAGTTTTACAGTAAAGAGAATAGACTCCATTGCTTGCTTATACATACTTCAGTTTTTTCCTGAGGCAATAAGTCCAGCTCTTGCTTTACAATGGATACACATAATTATAATATCTACAAAGAACAACTCTTAACTCTGCTTTGAAAACTCTCCTGTCTCTGAAATGTTGTACAGAATCTCATAGTAATTTCTTCCAGTTGATTCCTATGAATGAAGTCCTTCCCAGCTGGTGCTGGTACTTACCAGTTGGGATTTTTTTAAAAAAATGAAAGCTTTCATATTTAAAGAAACTATGTCACACACTCACTACACTGCTTCTCTAAGAAATTATAGTTTAGCCCTTGTCGAAGTTTCTCACAGCTTTGGTAAAGGACATTGTGACCCTTGCTCATTGTTCTGTACACTACAAGAGTCAGCAGGTCATGATGCTTATGATCACAAATTATGGTTTCCGCAATCTGGGATCAAATGCTGGCTCTCCAACTTAATAATTGTGTGACCTTGAGGAAGTTACTTAACCTGTCCGTGCCTCAGTTTCTTCAACTATATTGGATTAATAATAGATCATCTTCATAAGACTGCTATGAGGAATATGTGAGTTAATACAAGTGCTTAAAATAATACTTGGCACATAGTAAGCTCCTTATTACTACTACTTCAATTATTTTGCCTTCACAGACATTAATGGGGTACATTGTAAAATGTGTAGTTTCCTAAGGTACTTTGTCTCAAACTATCCAAATGTGATTTAATTGCTGGGATCTTTGCATGCAAATAATCAATCACCATTTGTCAATGAATATGAATCGATGAAACAGTTTCTGGAAGATTTTTGAATTTCATATTCTGTCAGAGAGCTGCCTTCTTTCACAGAGAGGAATACTACCTTGAATGTATGAGAAGAACTCAAATATAACTCTTAATTTCTCTCGACATAGTAAAATACAGACTCTAAACAGTCAGACAACCTGGGTTTACATCAGGGCTGTAGCAGCTACTAGCTGTATAACTTGGGCAAGTTACTCAACCTATTAGAGTCCACCTTCCTCACGTGTCAAATGGGGAAAGAAATGGTATCCATCTCATAGAGCGAGCTCTGTGAGAATTAAATGAGACAACTAAATCTTAGCACAGTGCCTAGCATATAACACATATTCAATAAATGCTAACTATCACTATAAATTTTTCTTTGGTTTTGTTGGTCCAATTGCTATGAGTTCTCTGTGTGTTAATAAAAAATTATATTAATTCTTGATCCTTGAAAGCCATGTAAAATGTAAACATGAAGACTTATCAGCAAAATTCATTTCTTGTGTCATTGTAATGTTAAATTTAGTTCACTTGAGAGGTATTTTTGGAAGACTTTATTATAAATTTTATAATATGCAATAGTCCTGGAGTAAATAATCTAATTTATAGAAATGTAACGTTGAGAAGGTAGTTGACCTCTGCGATGGTCATCGACACTTCCTTTCTATTTAGGGTTCTTGATTAAACTTCAGAATTATAATATAACTAAGAAAATCAGATAATGTCTAGCCGAGGAAGGCCACTGACTGCCTCTTTCAAGTCAGGCCCACCTGACTTAAACATGGTGTGCTTTTGACACAGCCAAGTAGTCCATTCATCAAGGGTTCCCTTGTAGCTTTCTTTTTCTAAGTCGATGGACCCACCCCACTGTTGCTCTTCCAAGCAGTCAATTTATTTATTATATTATACATATAATAAATATATATGTATATACTTTTAGTTGTAGGTGGACACAATACCTTTATTTTATTTATCTATATGTGGTACTGAGAATTGAACCCACTGCCCCATATATGCTAGGCAAGCACTGCAACTCCAGCCTTCAATTTACTTATTTTAATAGTTAACTGCTAAGTAAATTGTTCTCTGCTGATGAGTTCTCAGAGATATTTGGAAATTTGACAGTTGGAAAAGGCAGAAATATTGAGGAGAATTAAGCTGTAATAGTAGAATTATGGGTTATGAGGCTGGTAATTCGGGGAAGAGGTTATTTGCCCACTGCTCCTATGTCAAAGGCTTATCTTGTTCTTGTGGACTTATTTATGTTCTTAGATAGGAAAACTTCCTTTGATTTTTGACTCAGAGGCACAAAGCACATCCTGTAATAATAGTTGGCTATATCCTCTATTGTAGTTGATATGAGTTCTTCTCCCAGAAGCAAACTTGCATCCAAGTCATTTCTTTCTTGAAGCTATCACCCAATGGCATTACCAAGGAATGACTTATCACCAGATATCCCAAAGATATATGAGGACAACATGTTGCTATACAAAGAGAACTTTGTTACAAGTCACCTAGTCTACACTTTCAGTCAGAAGGCAGACCTGGCACAGCATGGTGGTACACGCAGAAACTCAGGAGGCTGAGGCAAGAGGATCATGAGTTCAAAGCCAGTCTCGGCAACTTAGTGGGGCCCTAAGCAATTAAGGGAGACTCCATCACAAAATAAAAAATAAAAAGGACTGGGACATGGCTCAGTGGCTAAGCACTCCTGGGTTCAATCCCTGGTACAAAAAAAAAAAAAAAAAAAGGTAGCCCTGAACCCCTCATGTAGCATTCTAGAGCAGCTGTTAATAACATTACAAGCAGCTCAGACTTGAGGCTCAGTCTACAAAGCTATTAATGTAAAACTCTTGGGCAGAATTACTTGGTCACGCTTCTTCTCTGTTCATGGGATTTTGGAGCTGGCATAGTCTTAGAAATCATTTTTTTCTAGCCCTACCATGTTATATATGAAGATTCTAAGGACCACAGAGAGCAGGTCACCTGCCACATTCCCTTAGGTATTGAGTACGGGGCAGCCAGATATGTGTTCCTTCTGCTCACAACCCTTCTGTCTTCCAAATGAAGGTGACTATGATAATAAGTCCCTTGAATAATCTGGTTCCACCTCCCTGTCCACTGCTAAGTAGGAGAGCAACTTCATAACTCATTGTTACTCCATTAACATTCTGTGTGGGAAACAGTGAACCGTGGAATTAGAGAGACCAGTTAACAGGTATTCACAACAGAGGGGTGAAAGCTAACGTGACTTGGACATAGCTGGGACAGTGGATGGCAGAAAAAATTGGACGGATTTGAAAGAGCAAATCTGTTGAACAAGCAAATCAAAAGAACTTTCTGATAAATCTTTTGTGGTAGATGAATAAAAGGAAAGAAGCAAAGACAATGCTCAGGTTTCTGGCTTGGGCAACTGAGGATGAGGAGATAAGATGGGATAGAAGGCTGTAGTGGAGTGGGTGGTGAAAGTTCTCTGGGTGTTTCAGAGAGAACAATCTGTTTGACAGAAAGCATGACATATGTGGGAAGAGGAACAACTTTTATCCCTTCTCGGAATTCCATGAGGAGTGAGAGATTTCCCTTAACCACTCAGGCCTTTGGACATACGCCTTGCTTCTCCCCTAGGAGGTAGGTGAGTTGCTTGATTAGGGGTCTTCAGGAGAATCCACAGCCCAGTCCCTTCTTCCCTTTTTCTTCAGATGTCAGGCTGTCCACAAGAAACATGCTTTCTGCTTTGTTCTACAATGCTGTACTTTTCAAAAATATAGGCTACTTATGTGGGGAGGACTATGAGCATCCAGCTTTGTCTATAGCCTGGGAAGGTAGATTCATCTAATTCTGGAATTGAATATTATAAATGTCTGTAAATATGAGCCCATACTCCAGTATCTGCTTTATAAGTTATAAACACAGTATCCTGGTGTCTCATAAACATTCTACTGTGGTTTGAACATGTTCCCCAAAAGTTGTTATGTTGAAAACTTAACCCCAAATTCGTGTTCATGGTTCTTAGAGATGGGGCCTTTAGGAGATAGTTAGGATTAGATCAAGTCATGAGGGCAGGCCCCTATGATGGCATTAGTGGCTTTATAAGAAGACAGACCTGAGCTAGCACACTTGCTCTATTTCACCATATGATACTCCCCATGTCATGATGTGACAAGAAGGCCCTCAACAGATTCTTCTACCATGTTCCTGGACTTCCTAGCCCATGAAACTTTGAGCTAAATAAACCTGTATTATTTCTAAATTATCTAGTTTCAAGTATTTTGTGATAGCAACAGAAAATGGACTATGACACATTACTCTTCTGTCTTATTTCTCAATTCAGTTGTATCAGGAAGGGGGAAAAGAGAAGTTATACATTAGTTCCTCTTGGAGCCCAGGAGTAGGGGAGATAGCAGGAGGAACACAGAATCTTAACTGACACTATAGCCTATGGCCTCAGGAAAAGGCCCAAACTTCTCAGTACTTGCTTCCTAATCTATAAAAGGGAAAGGATAACACCCACTTCACCTTTCTCTCCATATAATTAGAAAGATCACATGAGATAATTCTACACAAATGCCAGGCACAAAATAATGGATATAAGAAGCATTACTTTTAGTTTCAAAAAGCACTAGCTAAAGAATTAATAGATGAAATTTCTACAAAGACAATAGAAATAGTATTTCTATCGTAACAGTAATAATTATTATATGACTTATTTTATTCAAGTTTTCCTATTTTGAATGTTGAAAAACTGATTTATTTTTAAACATTTATAGAGAATTTGAGAATAAGAAGTGCCTTCATAATGAACAGATTCCTTTATCAAGGAAGGAAACAAACACTCTCCATAAAGCTGGGGTGATTAAAAAAAAATACACTTCTACACACACACCCAAGTCCAGGGATTGCATTCTGCTACAAATAATGAAGAAAGGTACAGTTGTTAAGGTTGCAAGCACTTCTCAGTCAAGAGAAAATGTCAACTTTCAGAAACATCTACCCAGTATCTAAAGTTTGGTAGGCTTTCCCTTTGATGAATTGTCACAGAAGGGTAGCAGCAAGTTCTGTGGCTAAATTTTACAAATGAACAAGCAAGTTTTTGAGCTTTAAAACATTGATAGAGAAGAACTATAATAATAGACGTGATTAAATCCCACATGCTTCCTGGTGGATTCAGGAAGATGGAAAATATTTCTTTTTGTGTACAAAAGGAAAAAATAAATAAAAGCCCCTGCAGGGGACATTCACCACCAGGAACTTTAGGTTACCAGAGACAAGACCTCAAACAATCAATGAGCCTGAGAATTACTGGCCTGGTAGCTTCTATGTTGCTGTTGCTAAGAGTTCCTGGTGGGTACCAAGCTAAGAGATATACTAAAGAAAGAATATTTATCATTGTTCTCATTTTAATAAAAGCCCGGATGTTGTATACAAGTGTTTAAATACCAATTTCCCTGTCACTTGTTCTACTTAGAATGTTCTTGAGGGGCAAGGTCCTTTTTATATTACAGGGCATTGACCCACAGGAAATAAATTACAATCAAGGGCCACATGGGTAACAGTTTAAAATGTAATTAAACTCTGTGTATTTAAAACGAAAAACAAATATTTCATGTATCTGATTTTAAAATTGAAAAGAACACAATCACAGGCCACATGGCAGTGAAAACGAAACCTAGTTGTTTTCTGAGGGAGGCCTATGAGATTTTAAATTTGAATTTTAAAATTAAAAACTGGAAATGAAATCTTATTTTCATGGAATATTGGTTTTATATTAAAGTCAGACGGGGCAAGAAGATGAGGAAAAGAGAAAAGGGGATGAGGGGAAAGACAGAAAAGATGCAGGATAGGAGGGGAGGAAGAGTAGGACAGGGAGAGGCGCCAAAGGGGAGTGGAGGAGGGAGGGGAAGCCATTACCAGAATAGAACAGGTGTGGGATGTCAGCAAAGCAGAAAGGGAAAGCACAGCACCAAAGAAGCAGAGGGAGAAGAGGCACTGGGGGAAGACAAAGGAAAAAGGGAGAACTCTGGAGCATGCTAGGCAAATGTCTTGTGGAGGCTCTGCTCTTGTGGAGGCTCTGGGTTTGAAACATCACCTGTTGTGATCGGTATCTTTGGATACACTATTTAGCTGTTTAACGAAACTGGTCACTGGTGATTTTAGAAGTGCATACTTCTCACAGGTGATGTAGAAATTCTAAATAAATACTTCGAGACCAAAAGAGAATCTGACAATCTTGGAGAATGCTTCCTGGAAACAAGCACAGCCTAGAGAAACATAAATACCTTTGGAGGAAAGTGGGGGTAGTGGCAGCAGCAGAGCGTCTGCTATCATCAGAGGCTGGATACTGGGCTCTCTGTATGCATGAATCCACCTTAAGTTTCCACTCCACATCAGAGAGCTCCCAGCCTGACCTTTTATACTCCCCAGCGAATCATTTTGCCTTGCCTAAAAGATAGCACCGCTGTCATTTAAATAAACATGAAAAGCAGAATATGCCTCCTTTGTTCCAACATTGCTGTTAACTACATTACTGTTTTCCCAAATCCCCAGCCCAGTTATATGAGAGTCTGGCTGATTCCTCCCTCTCCTGCTGTCATCCTCCCTGAGAATTTCTCTTGTCTTCTGGTAAAAGACGAATTGCTTGGTTCCCTGTTCCTTTGTCTCTTTAACATTCACAACCTGGAAAATGATCCATACATGATCCCATAACCATACCCCCCCTACTTAAGAGAAAATGAAAAGACCCTTGGACTATAAGAGGCCTAGCACAAGACTACTGGCTAAACCCCTAGTTCTGCCTTCACCTTAGAACCTAGTACAGCACTGGTACTTAAGCTACTACCCCTGTAACCAAATTCTCAATTATATTCCTTTTCTGCATGTATCCATATACCATATTTTATTTATTTATTTATTTGGTACTGGAGATTGAACCCAGAAGCACTTTACCAATAAGCTACATCTCCAGTCCTTTTTACTTTTATTTTGAGACAGGGTATCATTAAATTGCTGAGGGTGTCACTAAATTGCCAAGGATGACTTCAAACTTACGATCCTCCTGCCTCAGCCTCCCAAGTCACTGGGATTATAAACGTGTGCCATTATACGAAGCTAATACAAAGAATTTCCTGAATACTAACCTATCATGTGCTACGTGCTATGCCACACTGAGTGCTTACAGCAAAGAAAGCTATATACCCTTCGGAGCTCACTGTTCAATGGAAAGACAGGTGAGACAAAATTTAAATGACCAAAAGTAGAATAAATAAGAGTAGTATGGTTAAAGTACTATAGGATTAAGTAGAAAAAAAAAATGAGCTTCTGTTCCTACTATTCTTTCTTACAATTAAGGTCACAGTACAAGCCCCATCCCAGGCTGCCTTATTGAACCTATATCCAATGCAGTCAGACAGGGCCCCATGCTAAATAGGGACCCCCACCTTGAAGTTTAATGCTTTACAGTCATTGTCTTGAAACACATACTAATTTTATTTTTTATTTTGTACTTTGAATATTAAGTTTGATGGGGAATGCCTCAAGGGTTCACATACAGTTCAGCCTCCTAATGGGTTCCCAGTCTCTGGCTCCCCACTCTGACCCCATGACCCCTGCCTCCTTCTACTCAGGACTGCAACAGGATCAGGTTGACAGAGAGGCCTGAGTTCCACTGTTGGCCTCCATCCCCAGCAGGGGTCTGGGTCTGGGTCAGGAGTCCTTCAGTGCTTTAGACAAGGTCAAGCCCTGTTTTCCCCACTCCAGGTTGGCAGCACGCTGGCACGTTGAGTATTAGACTCTATAGGGGCTCTTTCCCACTCTGTTTCAGAGGGTGGAACAAGCTCATTTTGGCACAGAGGCTGCAATGTCTTTGGGGACTGTCCATCTATCATGTGTTGGGGGACTGACCTAAGGGTAATGTCTGGGGGAAAAGGAGATTGACTTCCTGGTCCCCAACATTCATTTTCCCTCCATGCCACAAATTATGTGTCCAGGTCAGATCCCAACCCTCAACCTTGTAACCCTCAGACCCTTAAGCTTAAAGGTAATAATCTCCTTAGCAAATTTCCTGAGTCCTAGTCTCCATTGCATTCTCGACAATGTGGGGAAAAGGCAAGATTCTTTTCCTACAGATGCTTTTTCCTATAGAAACTGGGTTATGCTCTTTCTTTCCTGTCCAGGGGACATCAAAGCTCCAGTCTCCTTTTTAGCCAATGGACTCCAGGACTTGCACCAGTGGCCTCTAGGTTCTCAGACCTTCAATCTCAGATTGGCATTTATGCCATCAGCCTCCCTCATTCTGAGGTCCTAGGATTTGAACTAAACCATACTATCAGTATCCCAGGGTCTATGTCTGCACACAGTATGTCATGGGACACTACTTCAGCCTCTATTACTGCATGAACCAGTTCTCCTAATATATCCCCTTTCATTCATCTATCTATCTATCTTTCTATCTGTTATGATTTAGATATGATGTTTCCCCCAAAAGCACAGGTGGGAGACAATGCAAGAAGGTTTAGAGGTGAAATGATGAGGTTATGAGAGCCTAAACCTAATCAGTTGCCTTAACCCACTTGAATAAATTAACTAGATAACTAAAGGCAGGTAGGGTAAGGCTGGAAGAGGTGGGGTACTGGGGTATGACTTTGGAGTATATATTTTGTCCTTGATGAGCTGAATTTAGTTTCTTTCTGCTTCCCGATTGTCAGGTCCTGAGCCTCCTTCCTTGGCTACACCCATCCACCATGATGCTCTGCCTCATCTCAGGCCCAAGTTATGGAGTTGACCATTTATGAACTGAGACCTCTGAAACCATAAGCCCCAAATAAACTTTTCCTCTTCTAAAATTGTTCTTATCAAGTTTTTTGGTCCTAGCAATGAAAAAGCAGACTAAAACATTATCTAATTATCCTGTTGATTCTGTTTCTCTGGAGAACCCTAATACACACCCTAACTTACAAAGTGGCCTTATCAGTGGATGTAGTCTTGAGACAAAATAAAGACTGTAATAGAGGCTTTTTCTCTTATTCTAACATGATTTATCAGATTAAACATGATTTACTAGTTACCAGATACTGTGGCAGCTGCTAAGTTAGTTTTCAAGAAAGAGGGTCAGGTCAACAGTGAAGAGCAAAGATAGGAAGTAGGCTGAAAATAAATTTAAGTTTACTCACTAGTGAGAAAGCATATCTATTTCATAATATACCTTAACATTTTTCCACATCATTTTGCATTAAATTATTTCCATACGGGGCTGGGATTGGAGCTCAGTGGTAGAGCACTTGGCTAGCATGTGTGAGGCACTAGGTTTGATCTTCAGCACCACATAAAAATAAATAATTAAAATAAAGGTATAAAAATGATTTCCATATAATTCTACATTAAATTACACAGTCTCACAGATTGCTACAATAAATTATTAACAGTGTTATATTACTACATATTTGCTTGGTTCTGTTTCTTTAGAGGCTATTTCTAAAGAATAAAATTGGGTCTGTCTTCAACGGAGATCCAAGATCTTAAGTATGAAACATTCTTATGGTGATAGTGAATCCTCTTTTCCCAGTTGACCTTTTTGTTCTCTAATTTAACATAGTAGAATCTCAGTTTGGCTATTTTCAAGGTGGAAAATATTTTCCTGCCCTTTGTATTTTAAATGACTAGGTACAGCCTGACTGCCAGTTCCTTTCTGTCTAGCCACATCAGGCATAAGTAAAAAGGAGGGATCAAGTCAGAAGCTGTTCTTCTTGTTTTTCCATTTTAAAAAGGAATCACAAAAGAGAGGGGAGAGATGCCTCAGTTCCTAGCTGTGTTTTCAGCCTCCTCTCCAGAGTTCTACGCTTCTCTCCCTGCAGGGTTAACATGGCCTGGTACATTCACCACCAAGGGCTGCTCTCCTCCTTGCTTCTCTGCAGGATAATCTCAGGGTTAGGATCAAAAGAAGATGTCATGGCTGTACTGGGCTTTCAAAGTCAGTGCTCAAAGGAAAGGAAGTGAGAGAAGAATCTGATCCTAGTCTCACATACCTGAAGACAAAAAAGAGAAAAGGAAAAGGAAGTAGCCAGTCCTAACACCTGCATTGAATACACACAGTCCTCTGGAAACAGGAGGCCAACAGGGAAACATCTATACTTTGTGAACTGGCCACTAGAGAGAGGGGTTTTTAGTTTCACCTTTATAGAGAAACTTATGCAGAAAGAAATAAAAATCTAGAAAGGTTTCCTTAGCAACTCTGGGATAATTTTTTCCTTCAATGTCCCAAGCTTGTAGTTC
Source organism: Sciurus vulgaris (assembly GCF_902686455.1). Classification (NCBI taxonomy): domain Eukaryota; kingdom Metazoa; phylum Chordata; class Mammalia; order Rodentia; family Sciuridae; genus Sciurus; species Sciurus vulgaris. The sequence continues at coordinate 131,456,926 of NC_136463.1, forward strand.
TTAATTCCATTACAGCTGTTATTAAACTTTAAATATGTAATCATGCACATTAAGTTGCCAAAAACCCATAAAAACTGTTAGCTCATTAAACTGTGCACAGGCATTTAAATGAGAAAGGAATATCATCTAATTTGTTCGATTGAAAAAGTAAAGGTTAAAACATTCTGGTAATCCAATAGAATAGTACAGACAGTAAAAATGCAAGAATAATAATCCATAGTCTTAAAAGTAAAAAACAAACAACAAAAAGTCTATCTTTGATTTAATGAATGGTCAACACATTTAAAGTAAAATTGTGTCATGGATTCTACCTAGACTTACAAATTATTGAATGTTGGTTATAAGAACTGAGACTCAGATTTCATCTACCCTTTAATGTGAGCTGCCAGAATTTATTTATTTTATAAGTGCTTGATCCAAAAACTGTCATTTTAAAAACTCCTTAGGAATTAAACAATAATACTATCAATGACCAATCTGGGTGTTTTATATAGGGATTTATAGCATAGAAACCCAACATATACTTTTGGAATTACATATAATTCCAGAAAATAAACACATTGATCAATTATAAAAAAGAATTCAACTTACTTTTGTTTGTCAAATGCAAAATGTGTATATGACCAGTAAATATTCACAGTCTCATGTTTCATTTAAAGCATCTGATTATATTTTAAAATAATCATTATCTGTATATAAGGCATCATGTGTGTTTGTTACTGTGTTAAAACATATCCAGGATTTGTTTTAACCAGATTCAGAAATGACTTTCATGAAAGAAGTTTCTATTAATGCACCCCAGAAACAGGAGGCACATCATGCCACACGTGGCCACCTAGGAAAGGATCAGGGTCAGTCAGCTGGCAGAAGAGTCTAGGGTATAGCCTGGCCCAGAGCCTGCACTGTCATTCTTGAGGGCAAGAGTGGGCAAGGCAGGGAATGTAGACTGAGTAACTTAGGACTTGCTAGTCTGAATAATTTCAGTGGGTTCTGGGCCATAGGGGTGCCCCCCATTTTCTGGTACCTGGCCCTGGGATGATTTCAGGCAGGGGGAATGTTGGTTTGGCATGTGAATGTTTGATAAAGGGATTAGTTAGGGGTGTGGGCTCTAGATTGATTGGTTTGTGTATCAAAGGCACCCTGGAATGAGAGTCCTTTGCTATCTCTAGGAGTTAGCTAGCCCTGGGAGGGATGGCCTCTTCAGGATTGAGGTCCAATATGCCAGAATATCAAGAAAACAGAAAATAGGGCTGGAATTGTGGCTCAGTGGTAGAGCGCTTGCCTAGCATGTGAGAAGTACTGGGTTCAATTCTCAGTACCACATGCAAATAAATAAATAAAGATTCGTCAACAACTAACAAAAAATTTAAAAAACAAAAGAAAACAGAAAATAAGAAAATACATTCAATTCTATATGTATACATATATACATATACATGCATATATGTACACATACATATATCATCAATACTACCACATTTCACATCAAGTTTCCTTTCATGTGCAAGGTCCTTTGCAGAACCAGTCCCTGTGAACTATGGACTGTATACTTTAAAACATTAATAACACCTTACATTTTTTATTTTATTCTTTTGAAAATGCTTTTCTTTTATCTCATGAAAATGTAGTGAATAGATTTAATGATTAGATCCTTACAAAACGCCATAGACACATCCTGACATATTATCTCTGTTACAGCTGAAAAAACTAAGGCAGAACTGAGAATAAAATCCAAGAATCCTGATTCTAAATCTATAGCGCATTCTATTACATTGTGATATCTTTCACAGCAACATTATTAGTAACCCCAGACTTCAATTGTCAAATAAATTAGCTTAATCAGATTGTGCAAGGGGAAATTTCCATAAACTACCAGTCATCTCTTTAGGTGTGTTTGGCCCGGGTTGCCATCAATGGAGTTTCTTCAGGGATACAGAGTATCAAGAATAAACAGAATTATTGGGAAAGAATTAGGCAGTGAAATATCATTATAACATTTCTGAATTTGATTCAATGGATTTAGGTCACCATTTTATATATACTGATGAAATTCAGCATTCAATTCAAATAAAGCTATTCCTACCTGAGTTGGTCTCTACACACACACATCCCTAGTGAATAAACTCATATATACAACTGTGCTGAATAGTCCCCCATTTTACTATCCTGAGGCACTTGCCACCTTTCACTGTCATTCTATACCAAGAAGCTGACTCTTGGGAATGGCTGCACCAGGCTCCCATTGTCCCCTTGGTCTTCCAGGTGGGTTCAGCCAGTGAGTGAATTGGCAGGAGGGGGAGGCATGAGGAGGACAATGTTGGCCTCCTCTTCACCAGGTCATGGTTTGCCAGTGGCTGAGTTCCTCTCCCCCAGGCCATAGTTCTGGCTTGGCAGCCCCTCTCCCACAGCTATTGTTCTCTCTCTCTGGGTCTGGCAGTTGCACCCTCCTCTTTAGAGCTAGGAGTGGCAGTTTGGGATGTGGGAAGAGGAGATTTAGCAACCAACCCAATTTACTGGAGCCAACTATAGTAACAAAAGGGAAAGAGATGGTATTTTAGTCAGTTTTACCGCTGCGACTAAAAGACTCAATCAGAACAAATGTAGAGGAGGAAAGGTTTATTTAGGGGTTCCAGGTTTCAAAGGTCTCAGTTCATAAGTGACTGGCTCTATTCCTCAGGGCTCAAGGTGAGGCAGGACATCTTGGTGAAAGACTGTGGCAGAGGGAACCAGCTCACATGATAATCAGGAAGAAGAGAGAGAGAGATTCCACTCTCCAGATACAAAATATATACCCCATAGCCATGCCCCCATTGAACCACTTCCTCCAGGCATACCCTACCTGCCTCCAATTCCCATGTAGTTGATCCCACTAGGGATTAATTAACTGATTAAATTAAGATTACGACCCAATCATTTCTCTTCCAAACCTTCTTTCTGTTTCACACACGAGCTTTTGGGGGACACCTCACATCCAAGCCATAGCAGATGGCTTTTACTTGGCAATGGGACATAGACATCTCATAATTACAACCTAGGAAGAGTAGATTATAAATACAACCATTTTATAAGTTTCAATTTTAATGAGACCTTTTGAGAACATGTGTAGCATAAGATTTGTAATAAAATGTAATCAATAAACAATCTACTTGAAAATTCCTGAAAAATAAATAATTATAAAGTTGGTGAATATAATCTCCCACATCTATAAAGATTTATAAAGAAAAAAATCCTAGCATTTTCAAGGTCATATGTTTTAAGGGGTGCTTTACCTTCAAGAAGTTGTACCATCTGAATGAGGTAATAAGAAAACTAGAAAATTCAGCAATCCAGAGTAGTCATACTCCGCCCTATGCCTTCCCTAGAAGTTGGTAGCAGGCTGTTGTTAGTATTTGGTTAGAGTTAGTCTGCTCTCTGTATAAAATGATCTTCACATGGAATGAAATAAAAGAAAAAAATTGAACATCCTGAACCCCCAAAAAGCAAGGGAGGTTAGAAGTAAAGCAATTAATGTGGAGACTTTATTAATGTAGACAAGTAGTTCAGATAATTCACCAATTATCTGGACTTCATAAGGCCTAGTTTTTTAAAAAATTTTTCAAAATTAGGACCAAAGTTTAAAATAATTATTCAGGGGATGAATTTCCAGACTAATCTGTATATATCCTGTAAGTAGGCTGAGCTTTCTGCAAATGAACTGACTGACAAAAGTAGTAATTTATCAGTTGAATAGAAAACCTTATATTAAGCCCTATAGGATCTACTGCAACATATGTGAAGTGAGGAAGTAATGATTTAGATATTAAAGAGTTCACAGATGAGACATTTTAAAAGACAAGTACCCAGTTATAATACTGAGAAAATAGTGAATTCATTACAGAAGTTCAAAGGAAGGAGAGAGAATGTCTAGTTTGGGTGGACTGGGATAGGAAACAGTAAGTCTCACAGAGGTGTGTCTTTCAAGGGTGAAAGGAGTTAGACCTGCAGAAAGGATAAAGCAAAGGGACAGACACAACTGTGCATGAAATAGCTGATGGTCAGGAGAGGCCACAAGGGAGTAGCAGTATAAAGGCTCTGCAGTCCACAGATCTCAGCTTGAACACCAGCTCCCTCACTTACCAGCTGAATTACTTTTGAACGAATTACTTCACGCCTCCAAGTCTCAATATCTCCTTCTATAAAATGGGGGGTGGGGGGGCGTTGTTGTATGGATTAAAAGGAAAAAATGCTAGCTAATGAGCTAAGGCCTGGCTCATGGTTAAACCACGGAGTATACCATTACCTTATGTCAGCATGTTGTTTTGCTTTGTTTTTGATAGGTCACTGTAAAGAGGCTTCTCACAGGATCCCTATATTTTTCATTCAGGTGAAAATTATTTTTTATTCTAAATGTGTAATAATCTAAAGCTGAATTTTATGATAGGAAACATCATGTATTATTAATATGTGGAATCACTGTTCAGTTGAGACCAACCAATTAATAAGAAAGTCTGGGAATTATAGAAGGTACAAATGTCTTTAATGCCAAGAAACCTTCTTTACTATTTTAATCCTAAAACTAAATAAATAACTTTAGCCTCAGTGCCTATAAATATTCAGGAACCAAAGTTTCTCCTAAAATATTAGAAACCCAATCCACTCTCTTATGATTATACTGCCTTTTTGTGATTCAGATTCCACTTTCCAAAAGAATGTGGTTATATTGCAAAATACCACCCTTAAAATAAGTGACTTAAGGAGCAATAGTGTGCCTTTAAGGATCTTGTTAACTTTTCTATAAAACAACTCCCAACTATTTCAGAGGACAACTTCATGTGACTCCTCAACACTATATTACACATGAGACACTAGCTTCCAAATTAAGCCTGCCTTGTAAATAAACAGGTGACCCAAACCTCAAGAACCAAAACAAATTGGTCAGATTAGTAAACATTTAGTTTATGGGTTGGGGAAAAAGAAGTTAACCTTAGATTACCTCTCCATGCTTCTGTAGGAACTGTACTTCTCTGTAATCTATCCTCATGTGCAAAACAGCAAATGCAATTTGTCATTGTGTTTATCATGATCATGTGTCTGTCAGGAAGAGGGGCTGAAATAGCAAATGTTTCCTGCTGCATGCACAAAATCAATTTTGGTCCTGGGCTAGTGAACTTGCCTGTGGGCTTGAGGGAATTTTTAAAACACTGTGTGCAAGTTGAAATAAGATTTCACGAAACTCCTTTATAAGTGTTGGAGTAGGATCAAATTCTACCTTCTTGAGCAAATTTTAGTGATTCAATTACTGGACTGTTGACCAAATCTGTCAGCACATTTAATCAGTGATGGAAAAACTTTCATCACTGAGTTTTCTAGATGCTTAACATTAATTCCTTCTGAGGCTAACATGTTACATATGGTTATTTCAGTGGAGATTATTCTGAAATGAGATGAAAAATGAAATTCAATGAACTATTATTTATTATTATATATTAGTTAATACACATAATAAATGTCTGCATAGTATAATGTATTATTAAATATAATTTAATGTATAATATTTTGTTTTGTTTTCCAGCTCAAGGACAAGCAATCAGCTCTCCCTTTTTACATCATGAGAAGGCAGAGGAGATTTAGATGAGCAAAACTGGAGAAAAAGTAGTCCTGCAAAGAAAGATACAAAACACAGAAATAGAGAAACACTATCCAGGCATTGAAAATGGCACATAATTTAATTAGGATGGAGCTGAGGCCATGTGACAGACCATAGTAGACACTGGGCTGGAATAAAATTGAACTTCTCCACCTTACACTCAACATGACTCAGAATCAGGACCAGATTCATGAGCATGTGACCAGTGCAGCTAAGGGGTGGGAGGGGGTGGAGACTGCTTGAGGATTAATGCTACCCTGTATGACATTCTTTTTTATTATAACTTCATTTTGTTTACTTATTTATTTATTTATTTAGGTGGTGCTGAGGATCAAACCCAGTGCCTCACATGTGCTAGGCAAGCACTCTACCATTGAGCCACAACCCGGGCTCAATGTGTGACATTCTTTGTTAATTTTAATCTTTGAACTTGTGCTTTGCAAGCAAAGTCCAATGGGGCAATAGAGTATGGACCTGGAGCTTGGAGCTTTGGGACATGTAGTCTCCTCTCCTACTGCCTGCCCAAGACCCATTGTTGGCCACCAGATCCCTGCTCCCTGGTGTCTTAGGCCCTATCCAGCCTACCCCATCTCACTGCTTGCCTGAGACAGGAGCAGTGACCAGGTCGTATTAGTCAGGAGACAGATCCAAGTCCCATGTCTGCCATTGCCTTTTATTCTTAGATAAGGTCTGGGTGGGGGCATGGGAAGAGTCAGGTGCATGCCCATGTCATTTCAGGGCAAGGTTGTGATCATGTCCACCCAGAGCTGGCAGTACTGGGGCACATTCAGCAGCAACTTTCATCCATCTCCAATCCAGATACTGAGAATTTCCTGACCTGGAAGTTGCAATCCCTCAGAATTCCCTGTATGGAAATTGCAGTGGTATGGAGAACAAAATATTGGGAAGGGGAGATTGACTCCTCTAGGCCCAGCTGGAGTCCTACTTTATCATTTTGCTCTAAGTTTCACAAATTACAGAGCTGTTCCTGCTTAGAATTTCTTCCCTTTAACCCAGCTTCTCTTCCTGTCTTTTGATAAAGGCATTACCCTTCTCCATATTTCCCAGGCTTAGACTCTCTGAGTCATCATTGACTTTCCTCCCTCCTAGCCCAAATCCACACCTGCAGGGCATCTCCTCTCTGTCCCCTGCTACCCATTCCCTCTGTTGCTGCTTTAGTTCAGTTGTTTATTATGGCTCCACCAGATCATCATAATAGACTCTTAATTATTTTCACAGCTTCAAGCCTTTAACTGTTCAATTCATTCAATCACTGCCATCAAGTTATTCAAAATACCAGTATGATCATGTTAATACATGTTAATATGTGTTTAAAGCCTCCTAACTGTTAGCCAGGTGCTCAAGGTTCTTCCTTCTTTTGCCTTCATCTTATTTTTGCATATTCATGCTACAATGTATGCAACACTTTGGCCAAATTAAAACACTCACTGTCCCCTATACATATTTTGTGCTTGCTCATCACTGTGTCTGCTGAAGCCATTTTGCAGTACTTGGATCACATCCCCTCAACTCACAACCATCTCCAGCTAGGAAACCTAACCCATTTTACAGCTCAAATGGAACCTCTTCCATGAAGTCCTCCATCATCAGCTCTGTCACATTCTTCTCACTCCACTCTTCAGCTCACTCCACTCTTCTTCAAGAGGAATACCATTGAGTTTTCCATTTGAGCACAGCTCGATGTTGGCTGTTTGTGTAGACCATATGGCCCTCACCTGTAAGCACGTGGGGGACAGGAAGCATGTTCTCTCACCTTTGTACACTCCAAGCTCCCTACTCAGGGAGGAGTATAATAGTCTTTTAGTGCCTGTTTGCTGGATCTGATGAATAAATGAATCTGTTATGTAAACAGATCAGGTCTTCTGAAAGCCTAGCACACCTGGAACTCTTCTGCGTCATCCTCTTTCCTCTACTCAGTTCACCTAACAAAACATTCTCCTGCTTTTCAGACCCAAGCCCATTCGACACCTGTATCTTTATTATCAACACTAACACAAATTCATCTCACACTTTTTATTAATGATTAAAGTGCTATATTCTGGATGTTTAGAATAATCTCAAAGAGAACACCTGTTACTTGAGTGCTCTTATTTTGAACCTCTTGAGGGCAATTTATTCATTACTATATTAAAGTAATATAGTAAAGTAATATAAAGTGGGCTGTTTAATAACTTATAACTGTCAGGGAAAAAAGTAAATTGCAGTCACTGTGATCATACTGGGTACCTAAAATGAATTTATTTTTCCACTTGCAATTCTTTATTTTTCTCTTAATTTCAACTCTGTTTTTTAGGACTATTTAATAAAACATAATGAGATGAACAGAGGGAGGATTCTGCTGCCAAAGTTTTATTCACCTTTAGTATTTCTTTAAACATTCTACTCTTGACTTTAGAATGCCACACTTATTGTCACAATTTCTTAAGTGTCTTCAGTGCCTTTCTCTTGCTCATATTATGAACACCCAATAATTTAGGTCACAAATCTAATTATCAGGAGATGAAATTTTGAAACTCTGCATGATACAAGTTCATTTTCTAAAGAAAAAAAGAATGCTAACTGAATTTGAGCAAGAAAATTTTAAAAAATATATTAGTTCATAAAGAATCTGGAAGGATGGTTATATTTTTACCTAGAAATTTCAAGATACTTACACATGGTAAGAACTAAAACACATAATAGTAAAAAGTATATGCATTTGGAAAGTTGTCAATTTTCATTAAGAAAAATCTATTACAGCAGGAATAAAAAGGAAGAGGGAGCTGGGTGTACACCTGTTATTCCAGCAGCTAGAGGTTGAGGCAGGAGGATCACAATTTCAAAGCCAACCTCAGCAACTTAGGGAGACCCTAAGCAACTCAGCCCAGTACTAAATTAAAGATGTGGGAGGAGGAAGGGGGAAATGCTTGAACTGGAGAAGGACACAACATTAACATGACTCTGTAAAAAGTTCATATTGCATGACTTACTAAAAAGGACAGTGCAGAACTTTTGATAGGCTAGGACACGGTTAGATGATATCAATCACATTTAGGAGACTCTCAAGTAGATTGTGGAAGAATCACTTTTTCTACATGCCTTGTAAAACACTTAATTTAAGGTTGGAAGATGTCTCTGGGCAAGAGTTGGTCAAAATGTGCTGTGCTGAGTTCACAGCTCAGTCCTAGATAAGGAGGAAAACAACTGATAATGAGATAAAGAAAAAGAAAGCTAGCAAACTGGATATCATCATCTTCACTGTAAACTGTTAACCATTTTTTTTTTTTTTGAGTAATTAAAATGTGCTAGGGACCATTTTAGGAGCTTTAATTCAGTATCTCATTTTATTTTCACAATAATAAGCTTTGCCAAGTAGGGGTTTTTATTTCCATTTTGCAGATGGAGAAATTGAGACTCTGATATTTAAAGAAATTCTCCATAGTTCACACTAATGAGGATGGTAGTATATCAAGATAAATTAAAAAAATATTTTTATCAAAGAAGAGTAGCACAAGTAAAATTAAGAGTACATAAATGTATTCCAATTTTAAAAATATAAATGCATAATAGAAGTCAATGGAGAAAGAAAACAAACTTTCTAACTAGATAGAAAGGAAAACAATTCTAAAGAAGATCTCAAGCTCCCAGTTCATATAGCACCCTTTCCCCTACCTGCCTTATGCCAATCCTCTTAAGAATTCAGTCTTATTTATAGCCATCGTTACTCTTTCCCAATGTCAGCTTCCAAATATTAAAGGCAACTTAGCTTTTCCCGCTGTCTGCAGAGTAGGAGCAGAGACCATAGGAAGCAACAGCTGCTGAAACCTGATTTTCTATGCCTGTTACAACACCCATAACCACAATTCCAGGCAGCACAAAGACAAGTTAACTGCTGAGGAGACCAAGAATCATGCTCTGGAAGAAAGGGCTGCATCTGAAAAGTCTTAAATAAAAGTTAGGAGCTGAGAGAGAATGTTAAGAAATAAAAACTGTAGAAATAAGAGAAAATCAATAAGGAATGAATAAGTAAAGATCATAAAAAGAAAAGACTGCAGTTCTGAGCTTTAACAAGTATCTTTCAATGAGAAAGGGATTTTTGTAGCCTAAGCACAAAAACGATGTGGAAATAATAGCAAAGGAAAAAAGTTGTAATTGTTTAACTAATGTTTTATATAACCTTTGACATATCAATTATTAAATGCTTTTAATTCTTCCCATGACTTTCTAAGGTTGTAGGGAAATAGACACTTGTTGAAAATCATCAGTTAGTGGCTAGACCTAAGCCTATCAAAGTCTTCAAGAAAGATATAATGAATAATGTATCTAAACAGCAACAAAAAGGTAACAAAGACGGTATTTTGGTAAGCATCCCTTAATATTAAATGGTATGTTGACAGTCATCTGATAAAAATATGAGACTTAGAACAATCCAGCCAATTTTCTTTGTAAAATTATAAACTTTCAGATGAAGTAGAGGAAAATTTTACATTTAGTGTTCTTCCAACCACTTCTAGCATTCTGATCAATAGCAACCAAACACTGGAGAAACATGTATCCTCAATGGAACAAATGGAAGAAATAGTCATCAGATAATCATAAAACTTTCATAAACAAGGATAGGAACTTTCAATTTCTATGAACCCTGAAGACTTCTTATAGAAAGTGACACCTAGCTTCATCACAATCAGTGAATAGATATTGAAGAAATTAGAACTGACTAGATCTCAGATTCAGCATCAAATATCAAGTTCAAATCACTGTGAAAATGAAAGGGTTAGAAAAACCAGATGAGTAGCATGTTGCTTTCTTTTCCATTTAAAACAAGCATGTTTACCCTGCTGATTGCCTTTGGAGCTACTAAAAAAAAAAAAAAAAAAAAAAAAAAAAATCAATTTTTTTTTGTTTTAAACCCTGCTTGCTCAGTTCTGTCAAAAGCTGACTGCAGATAATACTGTATTCATGCCTAAAGATGACTAGTTCCTCTATTTGTTCAATCTCTCTAAATTCAACAACAGAAACAATTAAAAGAGATGCTAGGAAGGGCCAAATGGGTCTGAGGCCCTTTCTTCTAACTTTTCCCATCTCTTCTTTTTTTTTTTTTTTTTTCCTTAATGTGGAAGTCATGCAAATATAAGCTACGGAAGGGACTAGTAAAGTACTTAGGCACTTTATTTCCTTTCCAACCTTGAATTAGAGAAAGAAAAAGCATCATAGTCCTCCAAACATCAGAAATACCAAAATACCCATTTTTTTTTTTTTTTTTTTCAGACTAACTCTGGGGTAGACTCCTTTTTTTTTTTTTTTTTTTTTTTTCATCCTAGCAGTTCACAAATACATTCTAAAACCACATGCTGATATTCTTAAAGACAGAGCCTTTCGACAGAGAAATACATGGTAATACGGGGCATTACATGAATTTCCCATCAGCCACCTTGTGTTAGAGAAAGACCACTACATGGAGGATAATGTGGTAACATTCTAAGTAGCCTAAACTCAAAAGGGAATTCAAAGAGCAAGATTGAATCCTGAAGAATTTAAATGAATGTGTTACTGGATGCCCAAGGGTAATGGAAGGCTTGACTGCCAAACCAGTGGGGTTCAGGAAGGAAAGGACAAGGCAAAGTCCTACCTGGTAGGCATCAGGAATGTTGACCGTTTCTCCATGCTCCCCGACATAGCCAATGATGCCTTTGCCCCAGGGGACCTGCACCTCATTTGAGTTCTCTGTGCTGCTGCAGGGGAGCAGTGGGGTTCCTGCATGCACATCAAAGAATTTGGAGACCAAGCTCTTCTTGCCAGCAGCTGCCCCTTCCACTAGGAAGAGAGAACAGCGGTCAGCGTCCACCATGAGACAGACAAAGATGAGAATCTTGTAGCTTAGGCTGGTGAGGTCAAGGTCATTGGAGATATCCTTGACCAGTTCCAAGAAGAACTGACGCTCATTATGCTTTTTGAGGTGGCACTTGTAGTCGATGGCCGTTGGGGGATACTGAGGCAGATTCACCCTTGATTCCAGCAGGGCACTGAGAATGTGGGCTGTGGTGGGTGGCAGGGAGCTGGCCTTCCGGAGAAGTGCCCTCCGCCGCACACTGCTCAGGGGCTCCTGGGCCCGAGAGGTCACCTGTTCATCGTAGGTCCTGTTCACATGGATGGCCTTGGAGCGGGCAAAACTCTTCCTTAGCTCTTTCTGAGAAGCTCTCCGCTGTAGGCTCCCATTGCCCCGGTTGCCACTGGCCCAGCTGGGATTCAGGGGAACCCCACTACAGTCCCCACCACCAGGAGTAGGCTGGTTGTTGGCAGAGCCATTTGGTCCAGTACTACAACCAACTGTGCTGCTGGCTCTGCAACCGGCCTGAGCCAAGCCACTGGTGCCAGCCAGAGCAGGCCTTGGACCTGAAGCCCCCTGACCCTGACTGTGTCTCTGCAGCCACTTCTCCACCATCTCCTGTTTCCCCTTCCGCATCAAGTAATCTTCAAACAACTCTGGGTGCCTATCCAGGAAAGTTTCCACCTCCCCGAAGTCCAGGCGGGAGGCTGTCATGATCCAGGCACCGCTTTGCCTCTCTACACTTGGACCCAACGTTTACCTGCCCGGAGGCCTCTAGCTGTTCCTGCACATGTTTCCCGCACCAGCGTTCCCAGCTCGGTTCCACCTCCCCTGTCAGCCGGAGGTTGTTCCCCGCAGTGGAATCCCAGCTGGGAGATGCCCTGTCCTCCTTTGGCTCTGAGTGGTTGGCACCAACCCCACCCACACTCGGCGTGCTACTCCTGCTCCGCACAGGTGCCGGGCCCTGAGCGGCTGCCACGGCCACAGCTCCTGTCGCGGAAACTCGAGCTGCCGCTGCTCTCCGCTGGCTGCTGCCGCCGCTCTGCCGCCGCTGTAACCGGCTGAGTGGACCACTGTGAAAGGGAGGTAGGGCAGGACACGCCCCTGAGTGAGGCACCGAGCCTGGAGGGAGGAGAGAAGGGGAGGAGGCGTCTGGGACGCCAGACCAGCCACAGTCCACGGCCCAGGATGCCAGGCGGTTCCTGGAAGAGTCCCTGGGCGGACAGAAGTCACTCCTGGGAAAGCGGCCGATTCCTGATTGGAACACGATTAGAAGTGGGGAAAGGCACCTATTTCCTTCCCCCTCCTTCCCTCCTTCCCTTCGCAGCTCTCTCATTCCCCGCCCCTTAATCCTTCGGTGCTTCACGGAGGCCCCTGTGGCGCTCAGTGGGAACCCGAGTACGAAGAAGTGTTGATGTTTTGCAAGGATCAGAACCCAGAAGCGGACTCCGCGGAAACGAGGATGCTCAGAGACAGTTATTTTTCTGGGATGAGGCTGCGGACTGTGGTTCCCAGGATTCCTGAGACTGTCCAGCACCTTGTGGGTGTTCAGTAAATATTAGCGGAACTGGATTTCCCTGAAATTAGCAAATGAAGTTTTCTATGTGAGAAATTCATGACTTTTACCAAACGCCCATGAATTTAGGAGGTGGGGGAGTTGAAAAGAGGTGTAATATACAAGTTACTTGGATTGGGGAGACCTGCCTAGCAGGGGCTTATAGCAAAGTGGACTTGAGGGGCTTACGGGTTTCTTTTCAGCCAGTTTTGAACACTGGACAGTTTCTCTGCCTTTCATGAATGACTTGTCATCTCCTTCTTTCTCCACTCAAACTCACAAGGCCACTAATGCTTTCTTTATTTTCAACATCCTGGAACTTATGTGTAAAGATGTCTTCTTTGTGGGATGTCGTTTGTCCTGCTCTGGGGATGCTTTGGATCTGCTAGCCAGGCTGAAAGTAATACTGTGTTTCCTCTGGGCCTTTTCTAAATCTAGTGGTTAATCTAGGTGTTAGTCAGGAAAAAGGAACAGGCTTATGATACTATCTTGAAGCTCAGGGGTCCTCTTCTGTGGGAAGCAAATGCAGGTGGAGAATGTGGGGCAGCAGGACAATCCAGAAATGCTCCTACAGAATGACAGTGATGCAGGTAATAGAAAGAGCTGTAGAGAGTCGTGTCAAGACTTGCACAGGCTTAAAATCAGCACACTACAGTGATATAGCCACATCAATGTTTACAGCAGCTCAATTCACAATATTGAAGCTATGGAACCAAACTAGGTGCCCTTCAACAGATGCATGGATAAGAAAATGTGGAATATATACACAACGGAATATTACTCAGCTATAAAAAAGAATAATTTTATGACTTTTGCTGCCAAGTGGATGGATCTGGAGACCATCATGTGAAGTGAAATAATCCAATCTCCAAAAACCAAAGGTCTAATGTTCTCTTTTATATACGGATGTTAACACGCAACAAGGTGAGGGGAGGGAGGAATAGAAGTTTATTGGATTAGACAAAGGGGACTGAAGGGAAGCGAAGCAGGATAGAAATAGAAAAGAGAGTAGAATGAATCAAACATAACTTTCCTTGTTCATATATGAATACACCACCAGTGAAATCCCACATCATGTTCAACCACAAGAATGGGATCCTAATTAGAATAAGTTATACTCCATGTTTTTATAATATGTCAAAATACACTCTACTGTCATGTATATCTAAAAAGAACAAAAATAATAATGAAGTAAATGAATAATAAAGGAATAAATCAGTAACTTTGAGGGTCAGTACAGTAGCAAGCAGCCTGTGCTTTGCATTTTAAAATTCTAAAACCACATTATTTCCCATGTTATTAAATGTTCTTCTAAAACTTAACTTTCAGTGACTTTGTGTTTCATCCATATTATATTCCACATAAAATATACTCTTATTGTAATTTTTGATACCATAAATAATAAATGAAAATCCTCACACATTAAAAAAAAAAAAAAGACTTGCACAGGGCCTGCATAAGTGATTTCCCAGAGTAACACTTACTCCAAGAAGATGTCCTGAGAGCTCAGAAGACAAGGAGTATGGAACCCTTGACACGGGTTAGTCAACCGAACATATTAATTCAGCCATCTCAATGTCTGTATAAGATGTGAGCTTATCCCATTTGAAAGATGGGAAAACTCTGAGAAGTTGAGTAACTTGACCCAAGGCACACAGAACTGGGATGTGGGTCTACCTAGTTTGGCTCCAGAGTGAAACACTCTCATAGCCACATTATGAATTGTCTCCCACCTATGTCAGCTGAGTTCTACCTGTACCAGAATTTGTACCAATAATGGGAATGCAGGGCTGAGACAGAATGTCCTCTGAACATTCCTCTGATAGCACTGAAAGGAGTAGGGGGAGGAAGAGAAGCACTTGTTTGAAAATTTCAAATTTCCCAGCTACATCAGCAAGGTAAAAGGCATGGCTTTGGAACTGGGACACAGTATGCGTGAAACAAAAGACTGCCTTTAAGGCATTTACTTTATGGAAAACAGTCAGAAAATAAATACAGAGTAACAGAATGTCCACAATAAATGCTATGAAGAAAAATGAAACATGGTAAAAGATTAGATAAGGAGATGAGGTAGTGAAAGAGCCTTTCTGAGGAAGGGACACCCAAGCACAGATCACCCCAGGTGCTTAGGGTGATTGAAACGAATGAATGACCTGATCATATCTGGAGTGAAAGCATACCAGGTAAAGGAAGCAAATGCTAAAGTTGTGATATGTAACGCATTTGTGGAGTACCAAAAATAGCGGGGAGTCCAGCTAAGAGACAGTGAACCAAGCATAGATTATTGGTAGTTTGGCACTGATAGCAGCTAAGGTGATCAAAAATTAAATGAAGGAAAAAATGCTTAGCACAGTACCTGGCACACAGAAAGTACTCAATAAATGCTGGCTATTCTATTATTATTCTCCTAAAGTAACAGTATGTGGAAACATCACTGCATGGGTCACATCACTGGTCACTGGGTGATCCATGAGTAAAGATGGTTAGTAGTGTGCTGGAACTGACTGGTAGGGACTCACAAGAGCTTACTTTACCATCTGTTTCTGATTCTGGGTTCAGTAACATCATGTCGTTTGCCATCAGCCAAGATGAAAATGGTATATCATGAAAATCTACAGATATTCCAAGTTATGTGATTTTTTTAACAGATTACTTGTTGTTCAACTGTTATCAGTATTCAATGGAAACAACCTATCAGTTAATGAAAGGATAAATAGTGAAGGATACCCATATAATGAAATATTTTTCAGCCATAAAAAGGAATAAAATACTGATAGAAGCTACAACTTGAATGAACCTCAAAAACATGCAAATCCTGTTTGTTGTTGTTTTGTTTTTTGGTACCAGGGGTTGAACTCAGGGGCACTTAACCACTGAGCCACATCCCCAGCCCTTTCATATTTTATTTATAGAGAGAAGGTCTCACTGAGTTGCTAAGACCTCGCTAAGTTGCTGAGGCTGGCTTTGAATCCACAATCTTCCTGCCTCAGCCTCCTGAGTCACTGGGATTACAGGCATGCACTACCTTGGTATAAATCATGTTTTTATGTCACTCATGAAGGACCACATTTTGTAGCACATCATGTATATGAAATGTTGCGAATAGGCAAATCCATTGAGATAGGACATAGATTACTTTCTAGATGGAGAGGAAGAAGAGTGACTGTTGAAGGGTATAGATTTTGGGGAGGTGGCTAGGGTCATGAAAATGTTCTAAAATTGTGATGATGGTTACACAATCTTTGAATGGGTTGAAGTTCACTAATTTGAATACTTTGAAAAGAGAAATGCAGGGTATATGAGTTATATTTCAATAAAGTTGTTACAAAACAACAACAAAAACCACTTACTAGCACAATACTAGTCAGAGTATAGCGGCACTGTGGTAGATAGAGGCAAGAAAAGCATTGAGCATCCCCAGGGGAAGGAGGAAAATGGGTCAGCCCTGGGCTGCCTAGAAACAGACGGTTTAATAGACATTTCCATGTATTCATTATACAAGCAATTGTTTAGCACTTATCATGTTCCAGGCTCTGGAAACAGAAGACCAAAACAAACCCTCTGATTTTGATTGAGGACTTCAGTCTATAGCAAGGAGAGAAAGTGGAAGTAGAGAAGAATATTGGAAAGTATGGAGAAAGCAATTGAAGAGACATGGGGAAATGGATTTGGAATTTCTTGTTTGGTTCTGAATTGACTGGTCATGCTTCCTGCTTGGTACATGAGGTGACTAAAGGAGTTAGTGGTTGGGGAAGAGAATGAGGTGATACAGAACACATTGAAGATAGTCCAGAGGGCTGTGATGGAGAGCTGTATAGTAAGATAGTGTTGGTGTGGTTCTGATAGCCATTTCCTATTTTTCCTCAATCTGTAGAATGGGGTGTATTAGTCATAGTCCCATAAGGAAAGCAAACACACTCAACTTAAAGTAATTCCAAGAGGGTTAATTTACAAAGGGACTAATTAAAAGGGTATAGATAAGCCGTAGGAATAGTGAAGAAACCTGGGATTCAACTCAGCATCAGAGAAGTTCCTGCCTCTAGGCCTGATGGAAGAAAAGAGGGAAAGGTTGCCAGGCTCAGAAGGAGAAAGGCTTATGTGGTGACAATGGCCTGGAAGGGAACAGTGCTGATCTGTTAGAGGACACTGGCAGTGGAAGCTAACCACAAAGGAGATATCAGCAATAAATACCTTGAATTCATTCTTCTCCCTCCCTCCTATCAGTGACCAGACCTAATAGGAAGCTAGAAATATTGGAGGTTGTTGATGGAATCCATGTAGGTCATCCTACCTGGGCAGAAAGTAGGGGAGATAGAGGAGGATCTGTGTAATATCTGGAGAAGCAAATGGAAAAACACTTTACCCAAAATGGAACCTTGAAAAAGCCCTTTTAGGCAATAAAATTAAAATATATTTCCCCTTAGGAAATATGACTTTGAAAATTTTTCTATGTAATTCTGCCCTCTTCTGCTCATCAGCTAATTCCATCAAAACTCTTATAATGCACTTCACAATAATAGTTGCAGACTACAGAACCCCCTCATGGGTACAAACTACCATAACTGAAGTGGTATAATATTGTGAAAACAGATAAGATATTATGAAGATATTGTGCAGTCACCAGAACCCCATAGGGCACTAGTATACCTGAAAAGGTATGATACTGTGGAGTCAAACCAGTCAGCTCACAGAGAAAGCTCTGCAGACTCCCTATCTATCTCTCTCTCTCTCTCTCCATCAAGCTGTAAATGTTGTCCAACTAGCATTTAATTGGAGAAGAAAAAGCGATCCTTTTTTTGTTTTTTTGGATCCTCTTTTTTTAAGTTTTCAAGAATACACACTTCCCTTTTGATCTATGTTTTCATTTCTTTAGCATTGTGATTGCCAATTAGCATTTATTTAGTACTTTTAATGTGCAGTACACTGAGTAACATGCAGGTGTAACTTCTGTTATTCCAAAGAGGACCCATTACATTTTAGTACTGGGTAGAACCATAGAGGTTATCCAAAACTTTACTTCCCCAAACTGACATCCAAAGCAGACTCACAACTCCTCTACTCCTTGGTTCCACCCACCTTTCCAACGTCCCACCACTTGGTACCAACCTCTAGAAAACCAATGAATTTTTGTCTTCTCAGGTGGTCTCCTAATCATCCCATCTTCTAAAACAGATATCACTGACTTCCATTGTGTGACCAGTGTGCATCATCAGATATATAAGGGAAAGGGAGACATGACAAATTACCTCAAGAGTTAGTTGCTTAAAACAATTATTTTTCACCAGGCATGGACTGTAATTGCAGGGGCTCAGGAAGCTGAGGCATGAGGATTGTGAGTTCAAAGCCAGCAAGCCTCGGCAAAAGCAAGGTGCAAATAACTCAGTGAGACTCTGTCTCTAAATAAAATACAAAATGGGGCTGGGGATGTGGCTCACTGGTGGAGTGTCCCTCAGTTAAACCCTTGGTATCCCCCCACAAAAAACAATTATTTTTCAACTTCTCCCAGTTCTTTTGGTTAACCAATGTTTCTTTTGCTCCACTTTGTATTAACTGGAATCACTCATGAGGCTACATTCAGTTGAAAGCTAGGTTGTGCTGAAAGGTCCAAGAAGGCCTCTTGCATATATTTAGGGCTCAGTGGTAACTTTGGTTGAGGCTGCTTAGTTCTCCTGCGTGAGGCCAAGTTCCACATGGTATCTCATCCCCCAGTCCTTCTTTACACAGCTTCTCTCTACAGGAGGATAGCCTGTCCTTCCTTACAGTATGACAATTGGGTTCCAAGAGGGAGTATGCTAATGTCTTATGTGCCAAAACCAATCACACAGCCCAGTGCAGAGTCAGGTAAAGGAGGGACAAGAATGTGAATACTTACAGGTGCGGTTCACCAGGAGCCACTCACATACCATCTGACCACAAACTCTCTACTGAATCCCAGACCCACTTTTTCCACTGCTACAAGATATCTGTTCCTAAATGTCACAGATATCTTAAATTTATCTTCTCCAGTATGGCTAACTCCTCCCCACCTTAAATCACTCAGGTCTGTATATTTTATCTCAGAAATTTCTCTTTTGAATCAAAATCTCTTCTTTAAACTACTTTCCTTAATTCAAGCCTTCATTATCTGTCCTTTCTCTACCAACCAATATTGTCAGCCACATAATAAGTGTAATAATGGCAGATATAAATCTTATATTTATAGGATTAAGTCCTTGCCAAAAGGCATATACTAGGTGAGTGGCAGTTCCCTAAAAGATATAGCAACCCAGAATCTGTGAAGGTGATCTTATTTGGAAAGAGGGTCTTTGAAGATGTAATTAAGTTAAGGACCTCAAAACATG
Source organism: Sciurus vulgaris (assembly GCF_902686455.1). NCBI lineage: Eukaryota > Metazoa > Chordata > Mammalia > Rodentia > Sciuridae > Sciurus > Sciurus vulgaris. Next base: position 131,476,275 of record NC_136463.1, read on the forward strand.
ATCATCCTGAATACAGGGTGAGTCTTAAATCCAATGATACTTTCCCTCATAAGACACAGAATATGAACACACAGAAGAGAAGGCACTGTGAAGATGAAGAGGTTGATGTGTCTACAAGCCAAGGAATGGCAAGGACCGCTGGAAGTCACCACAAGCTAGGAGAAGGGCATGAAATGAATTTTCTGTAAGTCTCTGAGGGAGAGAGAAAATCAACCTTCCCAATACCTTGATTTTAGAGTTCTGACCCCTAGAATTGTCAGAATAAATTTCTATTGTTTCAAGTCACCAAGTTTGTGATACTTGTTACAGCAGTCCTAGAAAACTAATACCAGACCCCTCAACACTGCATCTATTTTCCTCTGCTGCCAAACATTGTTCAAGAATGCAGCCTCCAGTTGAGCATGGTAGTGCTGGTGTGTAATCACAGTGAGGCAGAAGCAACACAAGTTCAAGGCCAGTCTCAGCAACTTAGAAAGATACTGTCTCAAAATAAAATAAAAATATAAAAAAGGGCTGTGGATGTGACTCAGTTGTTAAGTGCCCCTGGGTTCACTGGGTTCAATCCCCAGGATGAAAAAACAAACAGAAAACAAAACAAAACAAAACAAAAAAAAACAAATGCCTTCTCTTCTGAGCCTCCTCCTGAAATGCTGAAATGTCCTTCCTCCCTTCCCTGCCTCTCACACTTCTTTTCCATTAAGACCTGTTTGAGGGGCGTTTCAAGATGGCGGACTAGAGGGCGGCTGCATTTCATGTTGCTCCAGGACTCAGGATTCAAAAGAGGAGATATTGAGAGACTTGGGACCAACTCAAAGCAGCCGGGTAAGTCTCTCCCGTTGGGGAGGCGTCCCGGATGGGGCGGTAGTCCCAGAACACAGGGAACTTTGTCAAGTAGAGCTGCCCGGCGAGACACCCCTCCCCCGCTGGAGCAGTGAACTCGGACAACTGGAAGCGTCATAGAGGGGGCCACTCAGCACAGCACTGGGACTCAGAGCAACCACTGGGGCTCCGGCGGCTGCCCAGGGGAGGAGCAGCGAGGAGAGCTGTGTGGACTCAGAGCAACCATTCCTGAACACCGGGGCCTGCCCTCAGGAGGAGGAGGAGGAGCGCAGCCGCTTGGATTTCGAGTGTCTATACTAGAGCTACAGGCGGTTGCCAGAGGAGCAGCTGCGTGGCGAGCTGTTTGGACTCAGAGCGACTGCTTCTGAACACCAGGACCTGCCCGGAGGAGGAGGAGGAGGAGGAGGAGGAGGAGGAGGAGGAGGAGCACGGCCACTTGGATTCAGAGTGACTGCACCAGAGCTACAGGTGGTTGCCAGAGGAGGAGCCGCGTGGTGAGCTGTTTGGACTCAGAGCGACCACTTCTGAACACTGGGGCCTGCCCGGAGGAGTAGGAGGAGGAGGAGGAGGAGTGCGGTGGGTCGTTTGGACTCGCAGTGACTGCATTAGAGCTCCAGGCGGCCGCTCAGAGAAGGAGGCGATTGGTGAGTTGTTTGGACTCAAAGTGACCGCTCCTGAACACCGGGGGGCTGCCTGGAGAAGAAACGCGGTGGGTCGCTTGGTCTCGAGTGGCCGCACCAGAGCTCCAGGCAACTGCCCAGAGGAGGCGTGCAACGAGTCACGCGGATTCAGAGCCACTCAGAGCGACCCAGGAGGTTACCTGGAGGAGGAGGAGGAACAGGGCGGGTCACTTCTACTCGGAGTGATTGCCCAGGGATATGGGCGGTTGGTGGGAGGAGGAGGCACGCAGTGAGTTGCTTGGACTGCTAGTGACCGCACCGGAACACCGGGCGGCTGTCTGGAGGAAGAGGCATGCGGCAGGTCTCTGGGACTCAGAGCGATTGTACAGGACCCCAGGTGGCTGCTCAGAGGAGGGGCCCCATAGCCAGGCAATTAGGTGCAGAGCAGGGTCCCAGGATCTAGGAGGCTTCTTGGTGGAAGAGCCGCACAGAGACAGGCTTAGGGCGGAGGGAAGGTTCCAGGCCTGTGGGCAGATTCTCTGAGGAGGGGCAGCCTAAGGAGATTCATCTGCGAAGGGTGAGGCTCCCAGGCCCAGGAGGTAGGGCCAGGCCCCTGGGAACATTGCAGAGGAAGGCTGCCCAGCCCAGGCAGTAGCTGTAAATTGAGGGGAACCTCTAGGAGGGGAACTGACCAGCGAGACCTCCCCACCGGGTGAGTCTTCCCTGCCGGGTGAGGTTCTCCCACGAGGACGGTAAAATCAGAGACACAGGCCCAAACAGGCCTTGCCTCAGCCACAGCCTAGGTCCCCTTTGGATGACCATTGGTCAACAAGTGGAGGTACCTCTGCCCCCTAGCAGGGAATATACCCCACCTGAAGGCCACCACTCCTAGAGAGGCAGCTTCCTTGTGGAGCACTGCATTATCAACTTCCTGAAGACTTCAGCCTACTGAAGGCTAAGGAGGGATATATATAGAAATCTTCAGGGACATTATAAGTCAATAGAGGAAATCTGCAATATCTCAGCGGTCCACTGATACCTGAACAATATGAGAAAACAAGGGAAAACAATGCCGCAAACAAATCTAGATGTTACATCAATAAAACCCGATGACAGCATGGCAGAAGAAATGACAGAAAAGGAGTTCAGAATGTACATAATTAAAATGATCAGAGAAGCAAATGATGAGATGAAAGAGCAAAAAACGCACTGAATGATAGGATGAAAGAGCAAATGCAGGCATTGAATGATCGCACGAATCGACAGTTAAAAGAGCAAATACAGGAAGCAAAAGATCATTTCAATAAAGAGTTAGAGATATTGAAAAAAAACCAAACAGAAATCCTTGACATGAAGGAAACAATAAACCAAATTAAGAACTCCATAGAAAGCATATCCAATAGGATAGAACACCTGGAAGACAGAACCTCAGACATTGAAGACAAAATATTTAACCTTGAAAACAAAGTTGAACAAACAGAGAAGATGGTAAGAAATCATGAACAGAATCTACAAGAACTATGGGATATCATGAAAAGGCCAAATTTAAGAATTATTGGGATTGAGGAAGGCCTAGAGAAACAAGCCAAAGGAATGAACAATTTATTCAATGAAATAATATCAGAAAATTTCCCAAATCTGCAGAATGAAATGGAAAATCAAGTTCAAGAGGCTTATAGGACTCCAAATACACAAAATTACAACAGACCCACACCAAGGCACATTATAATGAAAATACCTAACATACAAAATAAAGACAGAATTTTAAAGGCTGTGAGAGAAAAGAACCAAATTACATTCAGGGGGAAACCAATACGGATATCAGCATATTTTTCAATCCAGACCCTAAAAGCTAGAAGGGCCTGGAACAACATTTTTCAAGCCCTGAAAGAAAATGGATGCCAACCAAGAATCTTATACCCAGCAAAACTTACCTTCAAATTTGACGATGAAATAAAATCCTTCCATGATAAACAAAAGCTAAAAGAATTTACAAAAAGAAAGCCAGCATTACAGAACATTCTCAGCAAAATATTCCATGAGGAAGAGATGAAAAACAAAGAAGCAAATCAGCAAAGGGAGGAATTATCCTAAAGGAATTGTCAGATAAAGGAGGAAACAAGTTGTGTCAAACAAATAAATAAATAAAATTTTAAAAATGAACCAAATGACCAGGAAACCAAATCATATCTCTATAATAACCCTGAATGTTAATGGCCTGAATTCATCAATCAAAAGACATAGACTGGCAGATTGGATTAAAAAGAAAGATCCAACAATATGTTGCCTGCAAGAGACTCACCTCATAGAAAAAGATACCCATGGACTAAAGGTGAAAGGATGGGGAAAAAACATACCATGCACATGGACTCAGCAAAAAAAGCTGGAGTATCCATCCTCATTTCCGATAATGTGGACTTCAAGCCAAAGTTAGTCAGCAGGGATAAAGAAGGACATTTCATACTGCTTAAGGGAAGCATACATCAGCAAGATATAACAATCATAAACATCTATGCCCTAAACAGTGGCTCATCCATGTATGTCAAACAAATCCTTCTCAATTTCAGAAACCAAATAGACCATAACACAATAATACTAGGTGATTTTAACACGCCTCTCTCACCACTGGACAGATCTTCCAAACAAAAATTGAACAAAGAAACCATAGATCTCAATGACACAATCAATAATTTAGACTTAACAGACATTTATAGAATATACCATCCAACCAAGAGCGAATACACTTTCTTCTCAGCAGCACATGGATCCTTCTCTAAAATAGACTATATATTATGCCACAAGCTAATGTTAGCAAATACAAGAAGATAGAGATACTACCATGTATTCTATCAGATCATAATGGATTGAAGTTAGAAATAAATGAAAGAGTAAAAAACAGAAACTATTCCAACATCTGGAGAATAAACAATATGCTATTATATGATGAATGGATAACAGAAGATATTAGGAAGGAAATTAAAAAATTCTTAGAGGTAAATGAGAACAAAGAAACATCATATCAAAATCTCTGGGACACTATGAAAGCAGTACTTAGAGGGAAATTTATTTCATGGAGCGCATTTAATGAAAGAAGTAAAACTCAACAAATAAACGACCTAACACGACAGCTCAAAGCCCTACAAAAAGAAGAACAGACCAGCACCAAAAGTAGTAGAAGACAGGAAATAGTTAAACTCAGAGCCGAAATCAACGAAATTGAAACAAAAGAAACAATTGGAAAAATTAACAAAATAAAGATTTGGTTCTTTGAAAAAATAAACAAAATTGATAAACCCTTAGCCACGCTAACAAAGAGAAAGACGGAGAATACTCAATTACTAAAATTCAGAATGAACAAGGAAATATCACAACAGACACCAGTGAAATACAAAACATAATTAGAAGCTATTTTGAAAATCTATACTCCAACAAAGCAGAAAACCTCGAAGACATCAACAAGTTTCTAGAGACATATGAATTACCTAAACTGAATGAGGAGGACATACACAACTTAAATAAATCAATTTCAAGCAATGAAATAGAAGAGGTCATCGAAAGACTACCAACAAAGAAAAGTTCGGGACCAGATGGGTTCTCAGCTGAGTTCTACAAAACCTTTAAAGAAGAGCTCATTCCAATACTCCTCAAAGTATTCCATGAAATAGAAGAGGAGGGAATCCTCCCAAACTCATTCTATGAAGCCAATATCACACTGATACCTAAACCAGACAGAGACACTTCAAGAAAAGAAAATTTCAGACCAATGTCCTTAATGAACATCGACGCAAAAATTCTCAACAAAATTTTACCAAATCGCATACAAAAATACATTAAAAAGATAGTGCACCATGATCAAGTGGGTCTTATGCCAGGGATGCAAGGTTGGTTCAACATCCGGAAATCAATAAATGTCATTCACCATATCAACAGACTAAAAGTTAAGAATCACATGATTATTTCAATAGATGCAGAAAAAGCATTCGATAAAATACAGCATCTCTTCATGCTCAAAACACTAGAAAAAATAGGGATAGTGGGAACATTCCTTAACATTGTAAAGGCCACCTACGCTAAGCCCATGGCCAATATTATTCTAAATGGTGACAAACTGAAAGCATTCCCCCTAAAAACTGGAACAAGGCAGGGATGCCCTCTTTCACCACTTCTATTCAACATCGTTCTTGAGACTCTAGCCAGAGCAATTAGACCAATCAAAGGAATTAAAGGGATACGAATTGGAAAAGAAGAACTCAAACTCTCCCTGTTCGCTGATGACATGATTATATATTTAGAGGAACCTGGAAATTCCACCAGAAAACTCTTAGAACTCATAAGTGAATTCAGTAAAGTAGCAGGTTACAAGATCAATGTTCATAAATCCAATGCATTTTTATACATAAGTGATGAATCTTCAGAAAGAGAAATTAGGAAAACTACCCCATTCACAATAGCATCAAAAAAAATAAAATACTTGGGAATCAATCTCACAAAAGAGGTGAAAGACCTCTACAATGAGAACTACAGAACACTAAAGAAAGAAATTAAAGAACACCTTAGAAGATGGAAAGATCTTCCATGTTCTTGGATAGGAAGAATTAATATTGTCAAAATGGCCATACTACCTAAAGTGCTATACAAATTCAATGCAATTCCAATTAAAATCTCAATGACGTACCTTACAGAAATAGAGCAAGCAATTATGAAATTCATCTGGAAGAATAAGAAACCCAGAATAGCTAAAGCAATCCTTAGCAGGAAGAGTGAAACAGGGGGTATCGCAATACCAGATCTTCAACTCTACTACAAAGCAATAGTAACAAAAACGGCATGGTATTGGTACCAAAATAGAAAGGTAGATCAATGGTACAGAATAGAGGACATGGACACAAACCCAAATAAATACAATTTTCTCATACTAGACAAAGGGGCCAAAAATATGCAATGGAGAAAAGATAGCCTCTTCAACAAATGGTGCTGGGAGAATTGGAAGTCCATATGCAACAGAATGAAACTAAACCCATCTCTCTCACCATGCACGAAACTAAACTCAAAATGGATTAAGGACCTCGGAATCAGACCAGAGACTCTGCAGATTATAGTAGAAAAAGTAGGTCCAGATCTTCAACATGTTGGCTTAGGACCAGACTTCCTTAACAGGACTCCCATAGCACAAGAAATAAAAGCAAGAATCAATAACTGGGATAGATTCAAACTAAAAAGCTTTCCCTCAGCAAAGGAAACTATCAGCAATGCAAAGAAAGAGCCTACAGAGTGGGAGAAAATCTTTGCCAATCATACTTCAGATAGAGCACTAATCTCCAGAATCTATAAAGAACTCAAAAAACTCTACACCAAGAATACAAATAATCCAGTCGACAATTGGGCTAAGGAAATGAATAGACACTTCACAGAAGAAGATCTACAAGCAATCAACAAACATATGGAAAAATGCTCAACATCTCTAGTAATAAGAGAAACGCAAATCAAAACCACCCTAAGATTCCATCTCACCCCAATTAGAATGGCGATTATCAAGAATACGAGCAACAACAGGTGTTGGCGAGGATGTGGGGAGAAAGGTACACTCATACATTGCTGGTGGGGCTGCAAATTAGTGCAGCCACTCTGGAAAGCAGTGTGGAGATTCCTTAGAAAACTTGGAATGGACCCTCCATTTGACCCAGCTATCCCACTCCTTGGCCTATACCCAAAGGACTTAAAATCAGCATACTACAGAGATACAGCCACATCAATGTTCATAGCTGCTCAATTCACAATAGCCAGACTGTGGAACCAACCTAGATGCCCTTCAGTTGATGAATGGATAAAGAAACTGTGGTATATATATACAATGGAATATTACTCTGCCATAAAGAATGATAAAATTATGGCATTTGCAGGCAAATGGATGAAATTGGAGAATATCATGCTAAGTGAGATAAGCCAATCTCAAAAAGCCAAAGGACGAATGATATCGCTAATAAGTGGATGACGACACGTAATGGGGGGAGGGAAGGGTTAGTGTTAGGGTTAGAGTTTGGGTTAGGGAGGGGGGCAAGAATGGAGGAAGGAAGGGCTGTATAGAGGGAAAAGAGGGGTGGGAGGGGTGGGGGGAAGGGAATAAATAACAGAATGAATCAAACACCATTACCCTATGTAAATTTATGATTACACAAATGGTATGCCTTTACGCCATGTACAAACAGAGGAACAACATGTATCCCATTTGTTTACAATAAAAAAAAGTAAAAAAAAATAATAATAATACCCAAAAAAAAAAAAAAGACCTGTTTGAAATGTCATATGCTCTGTGAAGTGTTCCCTGCTTCTATATTAAAAAGGTGTACTCTGTCCTCCTTTCACATACTTTGGTCGAACTCCTAATATAAATTATTTAACACTTGGTATTTACTCAACCCCACATGATGCACTTAATTCTGAGTTTAAAAAAATGTTTACATTAAGCACATTTTAGTATTCCTATATATCTCTTTTAAATTTTTAATTTAGATATTTAAACTGCTCTGTGCAATAAATCAACTCGTATTCATAGGTATATTCAAGATTAATAAGTACCTGGAAGATAAATTTTTAAAATTTTGAGAGCTATCTAAAATTATGGCATTTGCAGGCAAATGGATGAAATTGGAGAATATCATGCTAAGTGAGATAAGCCAATCTCAAAAAACTAAAGGACGAATGATCTCGCTAATAAGTGGATGATGACACATAATGGGGGGAGGGAGGGGTTAGTGTTAGGGTTAGAGTTAGGGTTAGGGAGGGGGGCAAGAATGGAGGAAGGAAGGACTGTATAGAGGGAAAAGAGGGGTTGGAGAGGTGGGGGAAGGGAAGAAATAACAGAATGAATCAAACAACATTACCCTATGTAAATTTATGATTACACAAATGGTATGCCTTTACGCCATGTACAAACAGAGAAACAACATGTATCCCATTTGTTTACAATAAAAAAAAAGTGTTCACTTCCACACTTTTTTAAAATTACAGTGCTCACAAAAGGAAAAGTCTCACAAAAGGATGCCAAGGTTGAAGCTCATTTGCATTTCTATAGTAATGAAATCATACTTTATATATTTATCAGAGACTATTCAACCCTTTGTAGGGAGATTCCCTGTGATGAAGTGGGAGTGGTGCTTTCTATCACATGGTCACAGTGAAGGCCATGATGGGGAGCCTCAGGCACAATGTCACCTCTGTAACAGTCCTTAATGATTTTAGGTTGACCTCAATTTCTCCATTTTTCATATTTCAGTAATGCTGAGCCTTGGTGGGGTAAGTTTTTTAACTTCTCTTTGCCTCCATTTCTACATCTGTAAAATGATACAATTTCCCTAACAGGATTGTTGTATTAAATGAGTGCCCATCTACAAAGTACTTAGAATAGATACTGGCACATGGTCAGCTCTCAGTAAGTTAGTCATTCTGTTATTTTGTTGTTATCACTATTTTAACCACCAATCCATATACCTAAAAGAAATACAATTTAAAAATACTTATATTATTTTAAAGAAAATAAATAATGAAATGAATAATTATTTTAAAAACCATAGTTTCTGCTAGTTGGGGGTAAACAAAAAAATCTCTATAGAAAAAAAATAGAACTCAGCGGAACTAAATATTTGAAGGAGCATAATTTTGGCAGGAAAATGAACCAATCTGAGGAGTCATACAACAAAAACAAAACTCAAACAAAAAATGCTACTTAGAAAAGTGACACACCTGCTTCTTGAAAGAATTGGCTATACTGGTTTCCACAGTGGCCAACAATGTACATATTAAGGGAAGTCATATATATCAACACAAATTCTATCAGAAAGTGTTAGCATTACTTCTCCCTGTGACAACTGTTCCCATGCTTTTTGACAGATCACACAACTAATAACTCCACATTCCCAAAATACAAGCAAAATCAGTTTTCCAGTAACTCACTGTGTACAAAAATGTTCCTCCTTCTGTATTTTCATAAATTATGAAATTTACCAATATAGAAAAATGTTTCACAGATTTTGATTTTCCATCTGACAAAATTTTAGTAACTATGAGCTATCCTTCCAAATTTTTAATGAGGATAATATATGCTTGTAAAAATTTAAATCTAACACAATCACACAAAAGAAAAAGAAAAATCTCTATATCCATTTCCTAAGAACACATACTTATCATTGTGGTTATGTATCAATAGACAAAAAGCAATATATATAATCTCTTACAGACACACACACACACACGCACACGTGTGTGTGTGTGTATAGGAAACGTGTGTGTGTGTGTGTACCAGAAAAAAGCATAAAATTGACCTACTCTATAAAAATGATCATGTATTTGCTTTCTTTAGTCAAAAGTATATTATGGAATCCTATGTCAGAACAAATAACATCTTCAAAATTATTAAAATCCATAATCAGTTTTTATGTTCAAATAAAATTAACACTCAAAGAAGACTGTGCTTATTCTATTCAGAATTATAAAACATGTAACTTTCTTTTCTAAATCAAAATTTCACCTCTAATGACAACCTTCTTTACTGAAAGTCTCACAAATAATAGTATAGAATCTTCTAGTCCTCACTATCAAAGAATCTCAGGTGCCTAATTATTTCATGCTTTATTTAAAATTGAATAGTAATTTGACTATTATTGTAAAATTGAATTTTATGATTGTTTGACTTTTTCCTCACATATCATATTTAGAGAAATAGTAGAAGAACAGGGATAGTGAGAACAAAGCTAACAATGTGTCAAGCCAGAATGCAGATATGAGTAAGGCTGACATAGAAGAAGGCAGGCTTCAAGTAAGTAGAGAAACCAGAAATGAGAACACAGCAAAGTTGACACCTAGACTATGACTGGTCAGGGAACTGAATAAGTCAGAGCAGTGAGACTGAGTTCAACAGAGCACTTGTATGAAGTGAAAATATGAGGTAAGGAAAGGCATGTACATATTTTAGGATATATGGCCTTTTGCTTACAACTATTCACCACCCTCTCCCTCTAAAACAATGACGTACCACTGTCATGTAACTTGCCATTCCTCCTTGTCGGAGGATTATATGTTCTCACATTGCCATAAGACATGGCCACTTAACAAGTTTGGTCAATGGAATGTGAACACACATAATGCATGCCATATTTGTGTAGAAGCTTTATGAAACATCAGAAGTTTTCTCCAAGGCTCTTGATCTTTCCCTTTGCCTCAAGAATGGAAAAGTCCCATACAGGTACTTCTTTAATCTGGGTTCCAGAATGAAAAGATACCTGAAGCAGAACCACAGCTTACATTCTATGTGAATGAGAAATAAATGTTTTGTTTTGGCAAGATTCCGTTACTATTGTAAAGTTAGTCAATACAGAAACTGGTACCTAGAAGTGGCACACATCTGAAATATGTAGTGCTATCTTCAGTACCAAACAAAAGATGGCACAAAAACTGCTATCAGGAGCTAGAAAAATGGTAAGCAATGTTATGCAGGAATAAAATATTTGGTGAAAACATCACCTGCAATAACTTTATTTATTATTTCCAAGCATAAATACCTGAAAGCATAGTTTATTGAGGGCATCTTTAGACATCAGATACCACAATGCCCAATAAATATTTATTGAATAAACTAACAAATAGCCTTCCACTGTAGATGGCCATTCTTCTTATAGAAGAGATGAGCATACATCTTTATTTTCCATTTCAAACATAATACAGTCATGATTTTCACATACTATCTTAAATACCATACCAAAAAAAGGATAATTAACCAAAAATAAGCCTCTCAGCAGGACTAATACAGAAAGATTTTGATTCTGTGTGATTTTTTTTAATAGGACAAAGTTAAATGTGAGGAAGTAGGGTGATGGTAATTTAGTGTTTGTACCTCAGATTGGTCTATGGATAAAGTCAGAATCCCACATAAATGTAGGGGAATCAGTCAATGGTGGCTCATGTCTGTTATCTCAGCTACTCACAAGGCTGAAGTGGGAGGACTGCACACTGGACACCAGCCTGAGCAACTGAGTGAGGTCTGAGCAACTGAGTGAGGTCCTGACTCAAAAAAGTAGGAAAATCAGATGCTGGGGAATCAGGTCCCAGATTCTAGTCTCAGTTTTGAGGACTAACACTAACTAGATATTTAATTTTGGATAAACCTCTGGGCCTCGTTTTTTTCAATTTTAATATGAGAATATGGCAACCATCAGTTCTCTAATGTTTTCCAGCCTCTGCATCCTTTGTTACACATCAGGGTTGAGGAAAAAAAAAAAAAAAAAAAAAACATGTGGAAGCAGTAGGGAAAGTGTCTCATCCTTCCTCAGTCAGAATGATTGTTTTAATACTGAATAATTTCTTTGAAGGAAGACTGCATTTAAACAAATAGTTCTGTACACAATTTGGGGGAAAGCTGGGAAGAAAATGATCCAGGAGGGGATGGCTAATGTATCAGAGAAGTCACTAAGACCACAAAGGAAAGTTGGTAAAGAAGATTACAGAAGATTTTTGGTGTTAATCAAAGTTATCCTGACACTTGTTAAAGGCAGCAAGGAAGATCTTGTTGAATAAGGGACTATTGCAAATAGGATTTTTTGGAAGGCAAAAGAGATCAAACTCAACTATAAATACAAAAAGAATGGAGAATTACAGTCAAGGAGCAGCATGTCACTGAAAGAAAAAATACTAAGAGGAAACATCTGGGATATGAGGAATTCTGGGTAAATCATTTGGACAAGATTCTTGCTGAACACAGGTCAAGCTAATCAGATATCACGAGTGGGAATTTTTGCTGATTTAGCAGAATTATTGCTAAAACTGAATTAAGTGGGCTAGGGACTGAGGCCAAGATCCAGGGCCTGGTCAAGAAGAGCGCTTAGAAAAACCTGACTTGAGTTTGATCAAAGTAGACTCTTTGTTATCAGTTTTGCATCCAGTGATGGACTTAAGATTGTTATAGGTCAACAGGGCAAATAATTGCAAAGAAAAGATGCAAGCAAAACAGGGAGAGCAAGGACAAACCTGTCAGGGCAAACCAGTACCTGTGTTGTCTGTTTCTCATCATTTCAAACCTAGATGATAGGGACAACCTGAAGAAGTTGGCCCCCGCTCACCTGTCCCACAGTAGCCCATACCCCTCACCTAAAACTTCAGAGAAGCTGAAAGAGAAGGCCTGCCAAGAATTGGAGGAGATCAGAGATCCAAGATGGCAAACTAGAGGAAGACTGTGTTCCTTGTTGCTTCATAACTTGGGTTTCAAGCAGAGGAAAAGCCGTTTCTCTGTGAGGCAATATTTGCTGCTTATTGATTCCCTGCTATTTACCCCTTTTGTCCACCTTGATGACCCGCAGTCTGCCAGCATATTGACTACTTTTTGCGTGCAGATTGCTCACTGATTGCCGCCTATCCTCAGCCATTTGCCCGTTTGCCTGCCTCTTGCCTGCCCATCACCTGCCTTTCACCTACCCATCACCCACCGCCCAAAGTCTACCTGCTGATTGTCCTCCAGTAACCAGCAGACTGACCACAGACCACCAGCTGCCTGCTGTTGCCTGGAAGTCCACTGTCACAGAACCCACAGATTTGGTTACACATGGCTGCCGCCATTTTGGGACAACCTGCAGGAACCTCGGTCCAACTGATCACGCCCCACCTCCAGGACCCCTCGACCCAACCAACCACTCCCTGTCTCTAGGACTCCCGGCCCTACCAACCTCACCCCACATGGACTGGGAGCCCACTGGAGTTGCAGCTCCCCATTTGTCAACATATTTGGAAGCCAGTGTGGCAATGTTGGATTATCCTAGAAGCAGAAACTCCCATCTTTAGGGGAGGCAAATCCCACCCTCAGATGCCTGGTGGAGACTGGAAGCTCATTGTCAGGTACCTCTCATGCATCAGGCTACCGAAGACTGGAAGGTTTGAATAGTATATGACTGTTATAGTGTAGATTTTTTTTTCTCCTTTTTGAAAATTTTTAAGTTTTAATTTTTTTTCTTGCAGTATTTTCCTTTTGTTTACCTGTTTCCTCAGTCTCTTTCTCCCTTTTCTCATGCTAACAACCAACTTCTTTTGATTACACTTTCACTCCTCCTGTGGTCTAGAACCTCTATATACTCTTTTCTTATCCCATTAACAGTTTCATCCTACACCCCTCCTCATCCTCTTTGCCCTCCATTAGAAACTGCAGACCTCATTGCAAATCTGTTTGTTCATATTGTAGATAATAATTGAATTCATCCTCTCTGTTTATTATGACAATACTGTTAACATCTTCATAGGGGCTATTTGGTTTAAGGCTGCATATTATCTGTACTGGGTGCTTCTAATATTGATCTCCCCCTTAAAGAAGTTTTGGAAACCTGCAGGGTCACTATAAGTTTATAGGGGGGAAACTGTAATACCCCAGATCTGCACTGCGTGAGGGGAAAATATGTGAACAACATGAAGAAACAAAAGGGAAGAAAGTGTTCCAAACAAACCAAGATTCTATAGTAATAGAATCCAATGACAGCATAGTAGAAGAAACGTCAGAAAAGGAGTTCAGAATATACATAATTAAAATGATCCTCAAAGCTAAGGATGAGATAAGAGAACAAATGCAGGCAATGAATGATCACTCTAATAAACAGTTGAAAGAGCAACTGCAGGAAGCAAAGATCATTTCAACAAAGAGAGATTCTGAAAAAAAATAAAATAAACAAACGGAAATCCTTGAAATGAAGGAAACAAAATAAACCAAATAAAAAGTTCAATGGAAAGCATCATCAACAGACTAGATCACTTGGAAGACAGAACCTCAGATAATGAAGACAAACTATTTAATCTTGAAAACAAAGTTGACCAAACAGAGAAGATGGTAAGAAATCATGAATGGAACCTCCAAGAACTATGGGACATCATGAAAAGACCAAATTTAAGAATTACTGGGATTGAGGAAGGCACAGAGTATAAACCAAAGGAATGAACACCCTGTTCAATGAAATAGTATCAGAAAATTTCCCAAACCTGAAGAACGAAATGGAAAATCAAATACAAGAGGCTTAAAGAATACCAAATGTACAAAATTACAACAGATCCACACCAAGGCACATTATAATGAAAATGCCTAACATACAAAATAAAGATAGAATTTTAAAGGCTGAGAGAGAAAAGCATCAGATTACATATAGGGGGAAACCAATATGAATGTCAGCAGATTTCTCAGTCCAGACCCTAAAAGCTAGAAGGGCCTGGAACAGCATTTTTCAAGCTCTGAAAGAACATGGTTGCCAACCAAGAATCCTATACCCAGAAAAACCAACCTTTAGATTTGAAGACAAAATAAAATCCTTCCATGATAAACAAAAGTTAAAAGAATTTACAAATAGAAAGCCTGTGCTACAGAATGTTCTCAGCAAAATATTCCATGAGGAGGAAATGAAAAACAATGTAGGTCAGCAATGGGAAGAACTAACCTATAGGAAAAACCAATCAAAGGAGAAACCAAGTCAAATTAAAAACCAAAAATAAGCCCATATGACCGGGAATACAAATCATAAATCATATCTCAATAATAACCTTGAACGTTAATGGCCTAAACTAATCAATCAAAAGAAATAGACTGGCAGATTGGATTAAAAAGAAAGACACAACAATATGCTGCCTTCAAGAGACTCATCTCATAGAAAGGATGAAAAAAACCTACCATGCACACAGTCTCAGTAAAAAAGCAGGGATTTCCATCCCAATATCAGATAAAGTGGACTTCAAGCCAAAGTAAGCAAGAAGGGATAAAGAAGGACATTTCATACTGTTTAAGAGAACCATAAATAGGAAGACATAATGATTGTAAATAGTTATGCCCAAACAACAACTCATCCATGTACATCAAACAAATCCTTCTCAATTCCAGGAATCAAATAGATCACAACACAACAATTCTGGGTGACTTTAACACACTGCTGTCACTACAGGATAGACCTTCCAAACAAAAACTAAACAAAGAAACCACAGAACTCAGTAACACAGTCAATAACTTACACTTAACAGACATATATAGAATATTTCATCCATCAACAAGCAAATAAACTTTCTTCTCAGCAGCACATGAATCCTTCTCTAAAATAGACCATATGTTATGCCACAAAGTATCCCTTAGTAAATGCAAAAAAAAATAGAGATACTACCTTATATTCTATCAGATCATAATGGAATGAAATTAGAAATCAATGACAAAATAAAAAACAGAAACTACTCCAACACCTGGAGACTAAATAATATGCTACTGAATGAAGCAAGGAAAACAAAAAACGTAACAGAGGAGATAAAAAATTCTTAGAGGTAAATGAGAATGATGGTACAACATATCAAAATCTCTGGGACACTATGAAAGCAGTACTAAGAGGAAAATTCATTGCATGGAACACATTCAAGAAAAAAATGAAAAGTCAACAACTAAATGACTTAACATTACATCTCAAAGACCTAGCAAAACAAGAGTAGAACAACACCAAAAGTAGTAGAAAACAGGAAATAATTAAAATCAGAGCTGAAATCAATGAAATTGAAACAAAAGAAATAATTCGAAAAACTGACAAAACAAAAAGTGGTTCTTTGAAAAAGTAAACAAAATAGATAAACCCTTAGCCACACTAATGAAGAGGAGAGAGAAAACTCAAATTACTAAAATTTGTGATAAAAAAGGAAATATCATGACAGACACCACTGAAATATGTAACATAATTAGAAGCTCCTTTGAAAATCTATGGTCCAACAAAACAGAAAATCTTGAAGACATCAACAAATTTCTAGAGACATATGATTCTCCCAAACTGAACCAGGAGGACATATACAATTTAAACAGATCAATTTCAAGCAATAAGAAGCCAACAAAAATCTACCAGCCAAGAAAAGTCCAGGACCAGACAGATTCCCAGCTGGGTTCCCCAAGATCTTCAAAGAAGAACTTATACCAATAATCCTGAAAGTATTTGATGAAATAGAAAAGGAGGAAACCCTTCCAAATTCATTCTATGAAGGCAATATCACTCTGATACCAAATTCAGATTTTAGGTGATATCCTCTTTATACATTCAATTTCTATATGTATCTTAGTATACTTACTTCTGGGCATTCTGTATTGCTAATAGACCAGTATGATAATCTTAAATTATTTAGACTTTTAAAAATACTTTAATGTGTTTTAGTGCTGGTACCACTTCTATGTTTATTTTTTTCCACTAAATTTAGCATCAGGTGATATAGCTTAAAACTATTTAAGTTTTCATTGAGGTTTTGTTAAATTTACAAATTAATTTACACAATAATATGGTCCTTCTATTTGTAGGAAGGCTATGTTTTTGCCTTCAGTGGTATTTTAATTTTTAATAGGTCTTACATTTTTATTGACAAACATATTAATATATTTTTGTTACTGTTATATATGAAATCTTTTCTTCCATTAAATCTTCCAAAAGATTGTTTTAATATATATAAACTACTGATTTTTTTTAGGCTTTATTTTTTTTTTATTGTAAACAAATGGGATACATGTTGTTTCTCTGTTTGTACATGGCATAAAGGCATACCATTTGTGTAATCATAAATTTACATAGAGTAATGTTGTTTGATTCATTCTGTTATTTTTTCCCTTCCCCCCACCATTCCCACCCCTCTTTACCCTCTATACAGTACTTCCTTCCTCCATACTTGCCCCCCTCCCTAACCCTAACTCTAACCCTAACACTAACCCTTCCCTCCCCCCCATTATGTGTCATCCTCCACTTATTAGCGATATCATTTGTCCTTTGGCTTTTTGAGATTGGCTTATCTCACTTAGCATGATATTCTCCAATTTCATCCATTTGCCTGCAAATGCCATAATTTTATCATTCTTTATGGCTGAGTAATATTCCATTGTATATATATACCACAGCTTCTTTATCCACTCATCAATTGAAGGGCATCTAGGTTGGTTCCACAGTCTGGCTATTGTGAATTGAGCAGCTATGAACATTGATGTGGCTGTGTCTCTATAGTATGCTGATTTTAAGTCCTTTGGGTATAGGCCAAGGAGTGGGATAGCTGGGTCAAATGGCGGGTCCATTCCAAGTTTTCTAAGGAATCTCCACACTGCTTTCCAGAGTGGCTGCACTAATTTGCAGCCCCACCAGCAATGTATGAGTGTACCTTTCTCCCCACATCCTCGCCAACACCTGTTGTTGCTCGTATTCTTGATAATCGCCATTCTAATTGGGGTGAGATGGAATCTTAGGGTGGTTTTGATTTGCATTTCTCTTATTACTAGAGATGTTGAACATTTTTCCATATGTTTGTTGATTGCTTGTAGATCTTCTTCTGTGAAGTGTCTATTCATTTCCTTAGCCCATTTGTCGACTGGATTATTTGAATTCTTGGAGTAAAGTTTTTTGAGTTCTTTATAGATTCTGGAGATTAGTGCTCTATCTGAAGTATGATTGGCAAAGATATTCTCCCACTCTGTAGGCTCTTTCTTTGCATTGCTGATAGTTTCCTTTGCTGAGAGAAAGCTTTTTAGTTTGAATCTATCCCAGTTATTGATTCTTGCTTTTATTTCTTGTGCTATGGGAGTCCTGTTAAGGAAGTCTGATCCTAGACCAACAAGGTGAAGATTTGGACCTACTTTTTCTTCTATAATCTGCAGGGTCTCTGGTCTGATTCCGAGGTCCTTAATCCATTTTGAGTTTAGTTTCGTGCATGGTGAGAGAGATGGGTTTAGTTTCATTCTCTTGCATATGGATTTCCAATTCTCCCAGCACCATTTGTTGAAGAGGCTATCTTTTCTCCATTGCATAATTTTGCCCCTTTTTCTAGTATGAGAAAATTGTATTTATTTGGGTTTGTGTCCGTGTCCTCTATTCTGCACCATTGATCTACCTTTCTATTTTGGTACCAATACCATGCCGTTTTTGTTACTATTGCTTTGTAGTAGAGTTGAAGATCTGGTATTGCAATACCCCCTGTCTCACTCTTCCTGCTAAGGATTGCTTTAGCTATTCTGGGTTTCTTATTCTTCCAGATGAATTTCATAATTGCTTGCTCTATTTCTGTAAGGTACGTCATTGAGATTTTAATTGGAATTGCATTGAATTTGTATAGCACTTTAGGTAGTATGGCCATTTTGACAATATTAATTCTTCCTATCCAAGAACATGGAAGATCTTTCCATCTTCTAAGGTGTCCTTTAATTTCTTTCTTTAGTGTTCTGTAGTTCTCATTGTAGAGGTCTTTCACCTCTTTTGTGAGATTGATTCCCAAGTATTTTATTTTTTTTGATGCTATTGTGAATGGGGTAGTTTTCCTAATTTCTCTTTCTGAAGATTCATCACTTATGTATACAAATGCATTGGATTTATGAGCATTGATCTTGTAACCTGCTACTTTACTGAATTCACTTATGAGTTCTAAGAGTTTTCTGGTGGAATTTCCAGGTTCCTCTAAATATATAATCATGTCATCAGCGAACAGGGAGAGTTTGAGTTCTTCTTTTCCAATTCGTATCCCTTTAATTCCTTTGATTGGTCTAATTGCTCTGGCTAGAGTCTCAAGAACGATGTTGAATAGAAGTGGTGAAAGAGGGCATCCCTGCCTTGTTCCAGTTTTTAGGGGGAATGCTTTCAGTTTGTCACCATTTAGAATAATATTGGCCATGGGCTTAGCGTAGGTGGCCTTTACAATGTTAAGGAATGTTCCCACTATCCCTATTTTTTCTAGTGTTTTGAGCATGAAGAGATGCTGTATTTTATCGAATGCTTTTTCTGCATCTATTGAAATAATCATGTGATTCTTAACTTTTAGTCTGTTGATATGGTGAATGACATTTATTGATTTCCGGATGTTGAACCAACCTTGCATCCCTGGCATAAGACCCACTTGATCATGGTGCACTATCTTTTTAATGTATTTTTGTATGCGATTTGGTAAAATTTTGTTGAGAATTTTTGCGTCGATGTTCATTAAGGACATTGGTCTGAAATTTTCTTTTCTTGAAGTGTCTCTGTCTGGTTTAGGTATCAGTGTGATATTGGCTTCATAGAATGAGTTTGGGAGGATTCCCTCCTCTTCTATTTCATGGAATACTTTGAGGAGTATTGGAATGAGCTCTTCTTTAAAGGTTTTGTAGAACTCAGCTGAGAACCCATCTGGTCCCGAACTTTTCTTTGTTGGTAGTCTTTCGATGACCTCTTCTATTTCATTGCTTGAAATTGATTTATTTAAGTTGTGTATGTCCTCCTCATTCAGTTTAGGTAATTCATATGTCTCTAGAAACTTGTTGATGTCTTCGAGGTTTTCTGCTTTGTTGGAGTATAGATTTTCAAAATAGCTTCTAATTATGTTTTGTATTTCACTGGTGTCTGTTGTGATATTTCCTTGTTCATTCTGAATTTTAGTAATTTGAGTATTCTCCGTCTTTCTCTTTGTTAGCGTGGCTAAGGGTTTATCAATTTTGTTTATTTTTTCAAAGAACCAAATCTTTATTTTGTTAATTTTTCCAATTGTTTCTTTTGTTTCAATTTCGTTGATTTCGGCTCTGAGTTTAACTATTTCCTGTCTTCTACTACTTTTGGTGCTGGTCTGTTCTTCTTTTTGTAGGGCTTTGAGCTGTCGTGTTAGGTCGTTTATTTGTTGAGTTTTACTTCTTTCATTAAATGCGCTCCATGAAATAAATTTCCCTCTAAGTACTGCTTTCATAGTGTCCCAGAGATTTTGATATGTTTCTTTGTTCTCATTTACCTCTAAGAATTTTTTAATTTCCTTCCTAATATCTTCTGTTATCCATTCATCATATAATAGCATATTGTTTATTCTCCAGATGTTGGAATAGTTTCTGTTTTTTACTCTTTCATTTATTTCTAACTTCAATCCATTATGATCTGATAGAATACATGGTAGTATCTCTATCTTCTTGTATTTGCTAACATTAGCTTTGTGGCATAATATATAGTCTATTTTAGAGAAGGATCCATGTGCTGCTGAGAAGAAAGTGTATTCGCTCTTGGTTGGATGGTATATTCTATAAATGTCTGTTAAGTCTAAATTATTGATTGTGTCATTGAGATCTATGGTTTCTTTGTTCAATTTTTGTTTGGAAGATCTGTCCAGTGGTGAGAGAGGCGTGTTAAAATCACCTAGTATTATTGTGTTATGGTCTATTTGGTTTCTGAAATTGAGAAGGATTTGTTTGACATACATGGATGAGCCACTGTTTAGGGCATAGATGTTTATGATTGTTATATCTTGCTGATGTATGCTTCCCTTAAGCAGTATGAAATGTCCTTCTTTATCCCTGCTGACTAACTTTGGCTTGAAGTCCACATTATCGGAAATGAGGATGGATACTCCAGCTTTTTTGCTGAGTCCATGTGCATGGTATGTTTTTCCCCATCCTTTCACCTTTAGTCCATGGGTATCTTTTTCTATGAGGTGAGTCTCTTGCAGGCAACATATTGTTGGATCTTTCTTTTTAATCCAATCTGCCAGTCTATGTCTTTTGATTGATGAATTCAGGCCATTAACATTCAGGGTTATTATAGAGATATGATTTGGTTTCCTGGTCATTTGGTTCATTTTTAAAATTTTATTTATTTATTTGTTTGACACAACTTGTTTCCTCCTTTATTTGACAATTCCTTTAGGATAATTCCTCCCTTTGCTGATTTGCTTCTTTGTTTTTCATCTCTTCCTCATGGAATATTTTGCTGAGAATGTTCTGTAATGCTGGCTTTCTTTTTGTAAATTCTTTTAGCTTTTGTTTATCATGGAAGGATTTTATTTCATCATCAAATTTGAAGGTAAGTTTTGCTGGGTATAAGATTCTTGGTTGGCATCCATTTTCTTTCAGGGCTTGAAAAATGTTGTTCCAGGCCCTTCTAGCTTTTAGGATCTGGATTGAAAAATCTGCTGATATCTGTATTGGTTTCCCCCTGAAAGTAATTTGGTTCTTTTCTCTCACAGCCTTTAAAATTCTGTCTTTATTTTGTATGTTAGGTATTTTCATTATAATGTGCCTTGGTGTGGGTCTGTTGTAATTTTGTGTATTTGGAGTCCTATAAGCCTCTTGAACTTGATTTTCCATTTCATTCTTCAGATTTGGGAAATTTTCTGATATTATTTCATTGAATAAATTGTTCATTCCTTTGGCTTGTTTCTCTAGGCCTTCCTCAATCCCAATAATTCTTAAATTTGGCCTTTTCATGATATCCCATAGTTCTTGTAGATTCTGTTCATGATTTCTTACCATCTTCTCTGTTTGTTCAACTTTGTTTTCAAGGTTAAATATTTTGTCTTCAATGTCTGAGGTTCTGTCTTCCAGGTGTTCTATCCTATTGGATATGCTTTCTATGGAGTTCTTCATTTGGTTTATTGTTTCCTTCATGTCAAGGATTTCTGTTTGGTTTTTTTTCAATATCTCTAACTCTTTATTGAAATGATCTTTTGCTTCCTGTATTTGCTCTTTTAATTGTCGATTGGTGCGATCATTCAATACGTGCATTTGCTCTTTCATCTCATCATTCAGTGCGTGCATTTGCTCTTTCATCTCATCGTTTGCTTCTCTGATCATTTTAATTATGTACATTCTGAACTCCTTTTCTGTCATTTCTTCTGCAATGCTGTCATTGGGTTTTATTGATGTAACATCTAGATTTGTTTGCAGCATTTTCTTTCCTTGTTTTCTCATATCGTTCAGGTATCAGTGGACCGCTGAGATATTGCAGATTTCCTCTATTGACTTACAATGTCCCTGAAGATTTCTATATATATCCCTCCTTAGCCTTCAGTGGGCTGAAGTCTTGGAGGAAGTTGATAATGCGGTGCTCCACAAGGAAGCTGCCTCTCTAGGAGTGGTGACCTTCAGGTGGGGTATATTCCCTGCTAGGGGGCAGAGGTGCCTCCACTTGTTGACCAATGGTCATCCAAAGGGGACCTAGGCTGTGGCTGAGGCAAGGCCTGTTTGGGCCTGAGTCTCTGGTTTTACCGTCCTTGTGGGGAAACTTCACCCAGCAGGGAAGACTCACCCGGTGGGGAGGTCTCGCTGGTCAGTTCCCCTCCTAGAGGTTCCCCTCAATTTACAGCTACCGCCTGGGCTGGGCTGCCTTCCTCTGCAAAGTTCCCAGGGGCCCGGCCCTACCTCCTGGGCCTGGGAGCCTCACCCTTCGCAGATGAATCTCCTTAGGCTGCCCCTCCTCAGAGAATCTGCCCACAGGCCTGGAACCTTCGCTCTGCCCTAAGCCTGTCTCTGTGCGGCTCTTCCACCAAGAAGCCTCCTAGATCCTGGGACCCTGCTCTGCACCTAATCGCCTGGCTATGCGGCCCCTCCTCTGAGCAGCCACCTGGGGCCCCGTACAATCGCTCTGAGTCCCAGAGACCTGCCACACGCCTCTTCCTCCAGACAGCCGTCCAGTATTCCGGTGCGGTCACTAGGAGTCCAAGAAACTCACTGCGTGCCTCCACCTCCCACCAACCACCCGTAGCCCTGGGCAATCAATCACTCCGAGTCGAAGTGACCGTCCCCGTTCCTCCTCCTTCTCCAGATAACCCCCCGGGTGTTCAGGAGCGGTCGCTCTGAGTGGCTCTGAATCCACGTGACCCGCTGCACGCGTCCTCTGGGCAATCGCCCGGAGCTCTGGTGCGCCCACTCAAGACCAAGCGACCCACCACCCTTCCCCTCCACGCAGCCCCCCTGTGTTCAGGAGCTGTCACTTTAAGTCCAAACAACTCACCACTCGCCTTCTCCTCTGAGCAGCCGCCTGGAGTGCTAATGCAGTCACTGCGAGTCCAAACGACCCGCCGTGCTCCTCCTCTTCCTCTTCCTACTCCTCCCGGCTGGCCCCGGTGTTCAGAAGTGGTCTGAGTCCAAACAGCTCGCCACGCAGCCCCTCCTCTGGCAACCGCCTGTAGCTCTGGTGTAGTCACTCTGAATCCAAGCGGCCGCGCTCCTCTTCCTCCTCCTCGTCCTCAGGGCAGGCCCCGGTGTTCAGAAGCAGTCGTTCTGAGTCCAAACAGCTCGCCGCGCAGCTTCTCCTCTGGCAACCGCCTGTAGCTCTGGTGCAGTCACTCCAAATCCAAGCGCCCGCGCTCTTCCTCCTCCTCAGGGCAGGCCCCGGTGTTCTGAGTCCACACAGCTCTCCTCGCCACTCCTCCCCTGGGCAGCCGCAGGAGCCCCAGTGGTTGCTCTGAATCCCAACGCTGTGCTGAGCGGCCTCCTTTACGGCGCTCCCAGTTGTCCGAGTTCACTGCTCCAGGGGGGGGAGGGGCGTCTCGCCGGCAGCTCTACTTCACAAAGTTCCCTGCATTCCGGGACTACTGTCCCATCCGGGACGCCTCCCTAACGGGAGAGAGTCACCCGGCTGCTTTGAGTTGGTCCCAAGTGTCTCAATATCTCCTCTTTTGAATCCTGAGTCCTGGAGCAACATGAAATGCTGCCACCCTCTAGGCCGCCATCTTGAAACCTCCCTGATTTTTACATGTTGATTTTGTTCTTGGTAGTCTAATTGAGCTATCTTACTATTTGTAGTAGCTGTTAATATTTTGAATCTTCCAAAAAAAGAAAAAGAATTGGAGGAGCTGCTCCCCCCCCCCCCCACACACACACATACATGAGAGCCAACAGATTTGTGACAAGAGTGAGTTGTACTTGGGGATCTGAACTAATCTTCTAAATGTAAAGGTTTCTGTTGTGATTACTCTGTCTCCCAAATCTTAGGCAAATGCTTCTTATGACCAGCCCTAACTAGAACCATGCAGAGAACAGAAATCTGAGAAATACAGTTCTACCTTCACAAAATTGGCACAGAATAAAATCACCACAATATCCAGAAGTTAATTCATATACATTGATCCTAAAACAAACTTTTTAAGTCTCTGAGATAAGACATTCAATAATAAATTCTATCATAATACAGAAACCTAATTACTGTTTACATCTGCAATTTTCCCTCCAACTTTTCTAATACAAGAAACATACTACCAGCAAAGAAGTACCTATTTCACTCTAAAAACAAACAAATTTTATTCAATGCATTATCACTAACTGAACAATTTTTTTAAATGGAAATCTATTTAATACTTCCCTATTTTCACCCAACTACCTATCATCTTAGCTCTCCTCACACTAACTTATTTCTACTTCCCCTAAGTTGAAAAGTATTTAAACTCTGAACATGAGGTTCTTTTACTCCTTCCTACAATGTGGCTTTTATCAATGCCAAGTTCATCTGTCAGGCTGCATAAATCTGAATCATAATTATGAATGTGAATTGAGCTCAAGTTCTTTCCTGCAGAACTCTTAGGCCTCATGCAAGTTAGAATATGAGTTATATCACCTAATTCTTCATCTTTGCAAACCCAGCTCTGATTATAGTATGCTCACTCTTAAGAGCCCCTGTAGACATCTTAGCCCTCATCAGAAAATTCCAGGGAGAGAGTAACAAGCTCAGCTTTGCCTGAAGCCATTCTTGGCCCCCAGAGACAGTTTTCTACACAATACTGACACTGGTTCCAAGAGGAGTATATTTTCCCCCACTTGCCAGAAGTTTTAAGAGTAAGTCTGGGGCTGGGCTTGTAGCTCAGTGGTACAGCACTTGCCTAGCATGAGTGAGGCACTGGTTTCAATTCTCAATACCACATATAAATAAATATATAAATAAATATCCATTGACAACTAAAAAAAAAAAAAGGTCTGGGCACCAAGCAGATTAAATGGAATCTTCTGGAAATTACTGTTTTTCAACCGTGTTCCCCTCCTCTGAGAACTTCTGGTTAGGATGACTTCACAGTAGTGGTGCCTACTATAATTAATTAATGAACATATTATTATCCTTATGATAATGGAAAAAGGTCACTAGGAACTGGAGTAGAAGACCCAAGTTTTGGCTTCGGCATCACATCCTTCTATGTCTCACTACAGAAGGTATAACACACCTCTCAGGGGTGTTGTTATAAAGTATAAAGGAGATAACAGATATCTTCTCACCCATAATTACCCTCACCAATCATCTACCCACCTCTTTGGGATGAAAGCAAGTTTACCTCTGTGGGTGAGAGTACTTCCTGGCTGCTTCAGGGGCTGCCTCACAGTACACAGAGCTCTACTCCTTTCCACACAGGCCCTGCTATAGATCTGCCCAACATGCCTCACTCTTAGAGTGAGATAGAGACTCTTTCCACCTTTAAAAAGAGGGTTTGGGTTTTTTCTCCCTCTCTCTCTCCTATAAGGGCCCCTTCTATTCCTCCCTGAAGTCCAGTTTTATACTTCTCAGGATTAGCAGGGTGTTATAAAAATATGAATTTTAAAAGATTACATGTTAGATGACATGTTTATTAACATATAACATGTTTTTCCTCCAGATCACATTTTATTCACCCAGGTCAATGATTTGCTTTTCTTTTTTTCTACAAAGTACTCTTTATGTAAGATCAACTATTTGACTTCCTTTTCCCTACTTTTTTCAAGTTACTTTAAGTATTATTTATAATAAAAGGTAAACACATAACCAAATCCAGCTTAATGAAAATTAAAGCTAATGTCTGTTATATCTACATTCAAATTACAGAGAAATAATTATGTGGAAACTATGTCCATCACCTGCAGCAGTTGCTAGGCTTATAAAATATGTTGTGCATGCAGGGACTACTGCATGCCTACTAGATTTCAGTTTCCTTCCCTCTCCTCCTCTTTCCTATCACCATCCTTAATGAGCATATAAAAGCAAGTTCAGGTTCTTAAGGGCATCTGATCAGACTATACATAATAAAAAACATCAACCTTTATTTTAAAATGTTAAACTTACTACAGGCTGATCAAGAAAGATAAAATATAACTTCTTTAAGTTTACAATATTTAAATTGATACTTTTGAAGTTGCAATAGTATTTCAGGAAGATGTTGCCTGTTTCAAATACTGAATAAGATCTTCTCTCTCACTCTTCTTTTTAAGACCAGCAAAGATCATTTTAGTTCCAGGGATATATTTCTTTGGGTTCTCCAAATATTCCATCAAAGTCTCTTCTCCCCAGACAACACCTATAAAGTTGAAAATAAGTTTTAAGTTTGTGTAGTTTCATCTGTAGGGCTTGTTTTCTGATATGCTACATATGTGAATATAGGTTATAAGACTTTCGATTAAGAATATGTATAGATTCTGACTTATAAAAACATTTCAAAATTAGACTTTGCTCTTTGCCTTCTCTAGAGAAATCAATAGTCATATGCTGTTTAGAATTATCCAAAATAAATCAATGAACTACCACCCCACACATGTTGTGCCTAAGTATAACCCATCCTCCTATAATCAGACTTCCTATTAGATAAGATAAAGATCATTTAATCTAGTCTTTCATTTTGCAGATGAGTAAATGATGACCCAAAGAGAAGAAAATAATTTCCCTTAAAATGACAAAGCTGCTTGGAGTCAAGAATTTGTAACGAGTAACTTATATTTCCATGTTCTTTCATCAATCAATCAAACCAAGTTCCTTTTGTCCACATTTCCCATCAAAATCTGACCCAGAGAAACACTAATGTTAACTCTATCTTTGATAAAACTTCAGGAAGCATCTATAACCTTAAACTTGATATAATTAGGAGACCACCAAGGACATGAAACATAGACCAGAGCAAGAGGACACTGTGGCTAATGATCTAGGGTGAAGAAGAGAAGATTTCTCCTAAGTAGGTGACACACCCTAAAGGGCAAAACTATAACCCTATTTTGGCTCAAAAAGAACAGGGTGTATCAGCTAGCCATGAAAGTCTCCTTAAATTCAGTTTGACATCATGGAGGTCAGGGGAACCAAATTAAAGAAGAAAACAGAGACATGCTATCTCTGAAAGAAGGATCTTAACAGGTTATAGGATAAAAGAGAAACTGCAGAAGTTGCATAACCCTTCACCAGGTGAAATAAAGAGCCAAATAACACCATCACCAAAATATACATACATTCAAACATACATATGTATCTCTAACATATAACTGTGGGAAAAGAAGACCTCATAACTAACTGGCACACCCAGACCTTCATCCCTACTATTCTGCAAACAAATTCTCCAAGAAGAACTGTTTTAATTCAAAGGTGAGTAATAATCAAAAAGGAAATAGCACAAGAGTATTGAAAGCATAAGCACTTAACAGTATGCACACACATACACCACATATAAATACAAAGCAAAAATGAAAATTTTAAAAGTTAAAAGAAAAATACACATCAGAAATTATAGACATTAAGCAGATGAACTACATTCCCATGGATTCAAAGAAGTTCTTTATAAATTAAGGGTTCAATGCAGAGCTACAAAAGGCTCTAGTAGAAAATGATAAAATAGAAAGATATAAAAATGACAGCTGCTGATCACACAGTTGGGCTTGAAAATACTGATAAAAGGAAAATGGAAATAATTAAGCATTTAAAATGATTACTTTAGCTCTCAAAGCAAAGGGAAAATGATAGATATAGAAGATATTTACATAATGAAGATCCAAGATCCACATAATTGATAGCCCAAGTATGATTTTTTAAAAAACAAATAAAATGGAATTATTAAAACATATAAAGAAAACTTTCAAAAATAATCTGCCAAGTGGAAGAGCACAACATATTCCAAGAAATTCTAAAATAGATCGATCAAGGCCCAGACATAGCCTAGCAAAGTTATTAAATTTCAATAAGAACTTTATTGAAAGGGGACAAGAATAAAATAAAAATAAAACCAACTAACTTCCAAATGAACAAGCTCATTTCAAATAATAACTTAACATGAAGCATACAAAATCTTGAGGAATTAAAAGTGTTTTTCAATAATTTCATGCCCAGCCAAATTATTATTCAATTCAAATTCCCAAATGTTTTAGAGCATCTAATAACAAGTAAAATATAATTCCATTATATTACTTTCTTGGTGTAAAGACCAATAGATAACCATCCACCAACCAAAAAATAAAGATACTGTGGTATAAGCGAGGCATGACATTTAAATGTAGAACAATGTTAACTAAGACATTTGAGATGACAATAGGCAAAAGATAAAGACTAATCCCTAACAGAAATAATCAAAAGTTTAATAAATATGGTAAATCCATGATATGATTTCTTTCAAGGTCCAAGAAAACCTGGGTTTGAATTCTTGGTCTGTCACTTTCTAGCATAGAACCCTGGGAAAATCATGAATTAATTCAAACAATTTGTTTCTAAAACCTGCTCCAATTATAACTGTACCAAAATGTAAACGGTACAATGCACTATAAATATTGCCAAAAAAATTTTATATATTTTTAAAAGTATCAGTGACCCAACCTCACTAATCAAGAGGGAAATGGATATCCAAACCATATAATACCATTTCACATCCATTATTATGGCAATTATTTTCTGAAAAATTAACATTGACAAGAATATAGAAACTTTGTGCATTACTAATGAGAGCATAAAAGGGTAAAGCCATTGTGGAAAATGGTACAGGTGTTCCTCAATAAATTAAACATAGAATTATAATCAAATTCAGTAATTCCACTTTTAGGCATATCCCCAAAGGAAGTGAAAGCAGAGACTCAACATGTATTTGTATATCCATGTTCATAACAGCATTATTCACAATAACCAAAAGAAGGAAAAAAAATGAGTCTCTATCAATGGATAAGCAAAGGTGCTATATACATACAATAGAATATCATTCAGCCTTAACAAAAGATGGAAATTCTGACATCTGGAACAAAATATATGAACTTTTGAAGGTATGATGCCAAGTGAAATAAGTCAGTCACAAAGGAAGAAATACTGTTAAGATTCCACTGGTATGAGATATCTAGTCAAATTGGCAAAGACAGAAAGTAGAATGGTAATTGCCAGAGATTGTTTAATGGGAACAGAGTTTCAGTTTGAGAAAATAAAAAAGTTCAGGAGAAGAATCGTGGTAATGATAACAAAACAATATGAATGTACTTAATAACACAAAGTCATATACTTAAAGATGATTAAAATGATAAGTTTTATATTATACATATTGTACCAAAAATTTTAAAACACAAATATAAGATTGCTATTATTATGAATTTTATAAAACTGTACTCAATACAAATCATGAGACAATCCTCTTTATAATTTCCACATTCTTCAGAAAAAAATGTAATTATTTGCAACAGAAATATTATACCCAGAAAATATAATATGGTCGATAGTAGCCATAATTTTTATTAATATGGTTATTAACTTCTTGACTTGTCTTAGTTATGCAAGTCCATATTTGGTTAAGGTGTACTAAAGAATTCTTGAAATCCTTATTTTATTTTAAATAATCTAATTTAAAATCCTAATTCAATTAACATAGCAAACTACTTATCCTTATTTTATCAATGGAACTGATAAATAATAATATATTTTCAAATAAGTAAAAAATATTACTTGAAAAGTATGGCTTAGAGATATTTCATTTCTAATTCTTAATGTTAAAATCAAGCCTTTTATACAGCCTTCAACCTTTGACAATAATCTATAATAAACACATCTGAAGTAAGTTTTAATATCATTTCAAATCAATGCTAATAAGGAATAAATGCCTTAAAAGTTTGGCAGCTACAGGAATAAATATTAGTTTATAACTAGTTTACAAATTAGGAATTCAAAAGTTTACTGCTATAACAGAATAATAAAATATTAAAATGATACTATAGCAAAATAATACTTTAAAAATTAGTCATATGAATACAAATAATAAATGAGTTAAAAACTGATTTATCCAGTAGTCTATCAACCTAAAATCCTATTTCAATAACTGCAATACAATTCTGACGCTAACTGCTCAGAATCAGTATAGATTCTTCAGTGCCCAATAAGAATGCCTTCACTTTGGACACTAGTTCTAAATAATGGACCTCCCAAACTTCTCACCAACTGACTACCAATTCAGGAATTCCCACAACTTCCCCAAGTTCAATAATTTTCTACACCAACTCACAGAATTCAGGAAAGCCCTACGCTTACATTTACAGTTTTATTATAAAGAAAAATCAGGACCAGCTAGATGAAGAAACGCATAGGGCAAGGACTGGGAAGGTCCAAATGCAGTTTCTGGGTCATATTCCTGTGGAATAGGTACTCATCACCCTCCCAGATGTGTTCACCAATCAGTAAACTCAATGGGAGTTCCAGTTATAAGTGTCCAGAGTTTTTAACTACTAATGATCTATCAGCCACATTACTAAACTCAATCTCCAATCTGCATTTTTCCCCCAAGGTCAGACTGATATCACTTTACTCAATGTCTCAATTCTCCAATCACATAGTTGACCTTTCTAGTATAGTCACCTCCATCCTGAAATGATCTATGAACTCATCATAAGTCATCTCAGCATATCTCAGGTCCTGGTCCCAGGGGCCAACAGTGATAACAAAGACATTCCTAATACTTAGGAAATTCCAAGGTTTTAGAGATTCCTGGACAGGAACTCAGGACCAAAACCAAATTCTTTATTACACAATACTGATTAACCAGCATTTCTGCACATCTGAATATAATGATAATGTGTTAATAATAACCATGTTGATATTTTAAAAGTACTAAAATATTCCTGGATCAACAAAGATTATGGGTTACTTTTAGCACAAGTAATGTGTGTGTGTGTGTGTGCATGTGATACATATGTAAATCTCTCACATGTACATCCAGGAATAACAAATTGCTTTTTAAAGATATCATAGTCTTTTCTAAAAATTTCTAATCTCAGTTCTCAAATGCTTTCTCATTTACTTTCTACTCTTTCTACCAACAAAGAAATTGTTGAATGTACTTTTCTAACTACATATTCCCCCTACTTTGCTAAGAATCATTATTATAGATAGAATCTCTATTACCATTCTGCTACTAAAATATGATTTGAGTTTTTTTAAATCTAGCTCACACTTTTTTTAAGATAAATGTATTGCATAAAAAAGGGGCTGGAGTTGTGGCTCAGTGGTATAGCACTTGCCTGGCATGTGTGAGGCCCTGGGTTCGATCCTCATCATCACATATAAATAAATAAAATAAAAGATCCATTGACAACTAAAAAGTACTTTTAAAAATAAAATAAAATACCCTGTACAGGAAAAAACCTATGCCATACAAGATTGCTAGTTCTTCTGATCAGAAGGATACCAGTTATACAAATACAGGTCTTATGAGATAAATCAATATATCAGTATTATAAGCATGAAGGTCCGTTTTCAACAGTGCAAATTAGGCCATTATTATAAGGTCAAATTATTTGTTTTCCTCTCTGTGACAAAATATCTGAGTTTCTCCCACCACTGATGATTTTTACCTTTGTTTTTGTTTGCATCAGAATAAGAAAATCCTGGTGCTTGTCCTGCTTTTCGGCCAAAAAGACCCCAGAGATTTGGACCTGTCTTGTGTTTTCCACCTTTTTCCACTGTGTGGCACTGAGCACATTTCTGAGTAAAGATCTTCTTGCCTGCTTCTGCATCTCCCATTTTGTTTGGCAAGGAAACCTTAAACCACAGACCAAAGAAAATATCAGATTTGCAAAGCTGGAAACACAAAGTTATGCCATCACTTTGGCTGCAGTGAATGCTAATGATATTAAACAAAAACAAGTCATTTATAGCACATATGTTTTAATATCTGAGTGCTCAAAAACACAGATATATTAGCAACCAATTTTATAACGACTTAATCATCTCATTCATTTTAAACTTCCAGCCATAGCTACTTCACAAATTGCTATTGGAATAAACCTGGCTTTACTTCAGCCTTCAAATAATTATACCAGTTTATACAAGTCCTCTGTATTTCTTTCCTTTCCACTTCTAAAAAAAAATTATTTGCAAAAAATTATTTGAAGCATATGGGTCTAATTTTGTATTCCCTTAGTTTAAAAATAAGGATAGAACAAATTGGAGAAATGTTTGAGTATGATATTTATTATGTGTAATTATATGCCTATAATAATAGAACTATAAAGTTAAAAATCATATGGAAAAGAATGAGGCCACAGAAAGCTGTATGTAAAATAGTCTCATTTACTTTACACTCTTAGTTGAAAATCAGTCCATCAGACCAGATCAAGCACTACCTGAAAGCAATCAGAAATGATACTATTGAGTTCAGTCCGCACTAATACTATTTAATATTAATGTAGTGGAAAATAAATGGTTTTAAAGTAGGGAAAATCTTTGTATAGTAATAGATATATACAAGAGATTTTGTACTAAGATTTTTTGATGATGACTACCAAAAATTCTCTTAGATAGCTGTCTCTTCCATCTAAAATGACATAAAAAATAAAATCATTTCAACCTATCAAAATTATACTTTGAAAGGTAGTGAATGCTCTACATGGGTTTTGTTTTCCTGCTGTTTTCAGTGAAGAATGAGTACAGTAGAGGCAGGGGCTGGGATGGACTTGAACACAAATTACTGTTATTGAAATCGTGAAAGTACCTAATTCTTTGGCAGTACAATCCTAAATATGTGTTTATCCATACTTCCCTACTAAGAAATAATGTTTGCATTTATCTGACAATATGAAAGAATAGAGTACTGTTTAAAGTTAACTATTACTCAGAGAAAGGCTAGTGTACAATAACCTACATAACTAATATCTTTCTAATGTATTTCAATCTATGTGCAAGCCAATAAAATGTCAATAACCTACCTAAAGGAAAGACAGTTGTTTTTTAGGGGGGCAGCATCCAAAAACAAGTAAACTATAAATCAATGTTTTAGGTCTGATAGAAGACAGGATAAGAAAGCTTACTTTATCTAAGAAAGAAGCTTACTTTAAAATTCCAAACATCACTCAGCATATTGCATTCAATTGTATATGTATCAGTTTTATTAATTATATTAATAGGTTCAGAATTCAGTGAGCCTTTGAACAGAAGCCATAAAAGGGAAATTTTCAACCACAAAAGCAAATGTATGACCTTTTAGCAAGATACATTCACTATAACCATAAAATCTATATCACATAAAAACAAAATATCACCTAGATATTAATTAGAGAACCTTAATTTCTTATTTTTATGAAGGTAGAAAGACCAGATTGTTTATAACAACTAAATGTTACTAGTCATTTTGAAAACTTCACTCATAAGGTATAGATTTCACATGAAAGTTACTTATAAAAACCTATTATCACTGTTCTAACTAGCAGTATTGGTCACAATTAAAAATTTTTTTAGGCCGCCACCTTTGATCACAGATTAATGCTGATGCAAATGCCTATGACCTTCTTCCAAGAGCACAAAAATCAACAGATTCAGCAACAGCAAGATGGGTCTGAAGATCAAAGGAAATCATTTTGTCCTATTGCCATATGACACTCTACCAGTATTTAGCCCTAAAGAAGAAATATTTCACTAAAATAGGCAAAGATGTGACATCGAATGTGAGCATGATCATTCATCCAAGAATAAAGTATTACAATACTAACTAGATAGTAAGAGTAGCAAACATGGTATGTGCTTACTATGTGCCAGGTATATTCTAAGCCCTTTACATATTTTCAACAAATCTTTACAAAATAACTATGAGATAGTTGCTATTCATATCTCTACTTTTGCATGTGAAGAAGATGAGGCACACAGAGATTCAGGAAATTAAGATTACAAATTTGTAAGTAGTTAAAATTCACTTTTACAGTGATCAGGAGACCCTTTTTTGAATACAATAACTGACACATTACAGATGCTTAAGTTTTTTCCCAAGTGAGAAAGTTCGGAAAACTAAATGAAACAGTTCTTAATATGTGTACATATCACTGACATATCTAACTTTGTGTAAAAAGAGGAATACGGTCAGAACAATCAAGGTACCAACAAAGCTTTTACAATTTACAAAGCCCACATTACTGAAGTGATGAAACCAGGAGGGGAAGCTCACTAGAATATTTTAAGGACTGTGAGGGATCCATGTTGTAGTGAACTGAAGTGGAAGGCAGTTATAACAATGGGACTGAGTAAATCACCTCACATCGATGAACCCCCGAGGGTTTCTACATCCTTTACCCCTTCTCTGTGGCTGCCAATAAGCCCCTGGGCTGCAACACAAGTCCAGCTTTTCAAACTCCCAGCCTGGGTTTCCAGATGCCACCGACTCCACCATCAAAGTTGCCTTCTGCCAATCGCATGTCTGCCCAGCAAGCTCCCTCCCCACCTGGCCTGCACCTACCACCGAGCCAGGGGCTTTGCTCTCTGCCCCTGGTCTCTTTGGACCGCTGCCCAGCGAGGGCCCACGCCCCACGTTGGACATTGGGGCTTTGCTCTCTGCCTCCTTTGGGCCGCTGCGGAGCGAGGGCCCACGCCCCACGTTGGACACTGGAGCTTTGCTCTCTGCATCCTTTGGGCCGCTGTCCAGCGAGGTTCCACGCCCTACGTTGGACACTGCGGGCCGGGTGGCTGTGCTTCGAGTCCCTGCGCCACACCCCGGATCAGGCATGTGCTTGGAGAGACGCCGTCTCAAGGCCTAATGGCAGGCTCCACCCGCGCAGCTGATTGGCCCCAGCCCGGATCCCGCGAGATTCCAACTCTCGCAGAACTTAAAGCCTTGCACCTGCCACGAGGCAGCCCCGGCTGAGTCTTAATGTGACAACGTGAATGCCTGTGGAGCATAATGATCCCAAGCCTGTCTTTTTTTGTTTGTTCATCCTTTACCTAAACAAATAGTTTAATTAATTTTTGTATACGCACAATGTGTACAAGGTCTTGCTTGACATACAAACTTTGTGTTTTATTAATGGTCCCAGAGCATTGGGTGACAGCAATCAAATTACAATCAACAAAATAAAATGAGTGTTACTATAGTCAAGCCACTGTGCCAAGCATCCTGGAAACATAAACACCCAACACCTCAGCCCCAATTTTCCATGAGTTACAATCTAGCTGGAGCAAGATGTAAAATACAGTAAATTTACATCATTACAAACTATTTAAAAACACAATAACACAGCAATTGACACCAAGGTTGCAATGCACTAACTGCCAAAAATGGGGAGCCGAGTAGGAATTGAAACAGAAAGAAAGATGCTGAAGAAGTAAAGAAGGAAGGTATAGAGGAAAGGGCTCAGAAAGCAAAAAGGAAAAAAAGATAATTAAAGGTAGAGAAGTGAAAAAGGCAAAGTTGTTTAGAAAACCTAAGTAGGAAAACTAATTTACACAATTACCTGAATAGAACATTGTAACAAGGAAATAGAAATATTAAAATAATTTTCTAAAATTGTTCAACAATCAGGGTACCTGGAAATGCCATTAATGGTGAATATTTTATGAATTAGGGAAGTAGGATTTTTACTCAATATTCTTGTTCTCTACAGCACTGGTATCCAATTGAACTTTCTGCTGGGATGGAAATATTCTGTGTGGACTTTAATACAGTTACTATTTTAGACTGAGGAACTGAATTTGTAATGATTTTAATTAATAATTAAGTTCAAGTAATTTTAATTTATTTTTAAATCTTTTTAGTTGTACATGGACACAATACCTTTATTATATTCATTTTATGTGGTGCTGAGGATCAAACCCAGTGCCTCACGCATGCGAGGTAAGAGCTCTACCACTATGCCATGAGCCCAGCCCATAATTTTAACTTAAATCGCCACAATCACAGATGGTTGGTTGAAACTACTCTATGAATGCCCATGAGTTCTGTTTTGTGATCAACACAGTTAAAAGATATATGTCATCAAATGAAAAGAACCAGGTTTGTGGGGGGAAATTGGGTTTAAATATTATTCTCAAATTCAAAGGCATGCAAACCCAAGGAGACTACCATTTCTTGAGTGCCTATCACAGCTGGGCAAAGTACTTGCATACATGACCAGTAGCCAATAGTATACAGATGGGACAAATGGAAATGTGAAATATTTCATATTGAACAATCTGAAAATTATAAACTGATTGCCAATAATTATCAGTGGTAAAGTCTATAGAAAATGTGTTGATAGAGTAGAATCTTTTTATTTAAATATAATAACTGAAGGTTAATATCACCAACCAAGTAAGCCTTATTGCATTTACATCATAGTGTGAGAGAGTTGGGAAAACCATAACAAAAAAATTACTATTTTCTCTTTGAGTTTCAAAAATCAATCACAATATCACCTCTCTCACTTTTTTTTTTTTTTTTGCCATGCCAAGGATTGAACCCAGGAGCTCATGCATGCTAGGCAAGCACTCCATCACTGAGCTACATCCTCCAACCATTACCTCTCATTTTTAAAGAGACTCATAAGATTTGGAAGAGAAAAATGTCAAAGGACATCTTAATTTTATGTAAAGTCAATATAAGTGTTTATTATTTTAATAATTGTGCATTATATATGTTAAAGCCTTGGAAACAATTTAATCTGCAAATGCAAAGCACGTCTTTTCTCTAATATAAGGCTAATAATTATTCTTTTGAACCTCAGACAGCATAGATATTTTAGTTACATGTTAATTCATGTTCAAAGATGTTATATGAGTTAAAATATGACAGTTCTGTCACTGAGTGATGAAATGCTAGCACAAATCTGTTTGAAATAAATAATATGAAGAAAGTATGTTTTTTAAATTTTCATGATTTATAAGTAAATTTCATGTATGTCCTTGTACATGTGGTATTTCATGATTGAGTGGAAAAGAAATTTTTCTTTCCCAGTACTTCCCAGTATTTTTCTTTAAGAAAAATTAGCTGCTCTGAATATTGGACTAAAATTCTCAGGAAATGCATCAAAAGTCTTATTTTGCACAAGGTATTATTTTACACTGATGAGATTGCTCTGATAGTGCAACTTAAGAAAATTATAAATTTTCCACTAGATGGCACTGGTGTGCAAATAGTATTCCTCAGAATCTTCACATCAATAAAATTATTATGTAATATTATTTTCATTCACCTTGATTGGCCTAGGTAAGATAAAGAGAAGTGAAATGTTAAGACAGGATACTTCCTAAACTTGTCAAGCTCTAGGGTAAGCAGAGCCCTCATTATACAGATATGGAATGTAAAACAAGAAGAAATTATGAAAATCTTTTTAGTGCATAATCCAGGGTAACAATCTGGAATTCCTTATTCTTTGTTGTCATCAAACAACTACACACTATCAGGGGATGGAAGAGCACACTGGTACTGAAAAGAATGGCTTTGACAACTACCCCAGTTAGTAGGAAACATTATTTCTACTTTATAGTTGAAGTAATTTAGCTAGAACTCTGAAGTAACTTGTCTAAGCTTATGCAATTTAGTGGCAAAACTGTTTCTGTTCCTGGTTGTATATCTAGCTCCTAGCACAGATACTGGTTCATAATTGGTGCACAATAAATGCATATCTGTGTGACTTAATAGAAGCATAGGTCTTAGTACCCTAGCCCACTTTCAGGTATGTTCAAATACTACTCTAAATCCAGGCCTTATTACTTGTTACTGCTAATCTTTCTTCGAAAGCCCATTAACAAGAAGGCTTAGAAGTCAAGCATTTCCTACTTTGTTTGCAGCCTACAATCCTTCCTACTTCTCAGCTGGCAATCTCATTTTCTGTCCTCGACCTCAGGGATTCTTGTGGGTGTGAGTAAATCAACAGACAAAGCTGGTTCTGGATTTGACTTTGTTACTTGTTTCCGTCTTACATTTGCCTGTACTGTGAGCCTAATTTTCCTCATCTTTAACAAACAATGCTGGAATCAGGTGATCTCAAAAGTTCTTTTCAGCTATAAGGCACTACATATTTAACTCTGTCCTATAGAGAGCCTCTATTGCACTTATTACCAAAGCGATGACAGACTCCTTCCTTTGCCCAAGATTTCAGTCAGGCTCCTTGAGTATTCTGCTTGACTGGGCACAACCTTGGACTCTGTGCTTGTAGAACACAGTCTGAGCAAGAATCTTGCTACAGCAGTTTAGTGATAATCCCCAATTTTGGTGTCTGACTCCTAATAAAATCTTATCACTGGTCTGCCTTCATAAAAAATTCTGTTAAACAGATCTAGCAAAAATTCCTTTTATCCCTGATGTTCAGTAATTTTCCATCTATTCTCATCCTGCTTCTGGTTATAAACTCTCTCTTGCTTTTATTTAAGTCAGAATTGAGGCCAGTATCTCCTCCATCCCCACCGCCCCGCGCCGTGTCCCCATACCATGGTTGTAAAACCCTATACTATTATCACCAGGGTGCCCCCTTTGAACAAAGTTAGTCATCTTTTAAGAAATGTCATGAACAATTTTTTCTTCAACAATGGCAAGGATACTTGTATCCTTGGTTTTGTGGGTAGGGTAAAGCAAGCGCTGGGAAAGCAGGTGCACCAGGCAAAGCTGTTCTGGCTGTAGGGTGCCAAGGACTGCACAAACTAATGTTTGGACCTGATTTTAGCGAGATAAGAAGCCTGGACTTGGTCACGGACCCCCGCGGCGCCAGGGGGCGCTGCAAGCTGCCCCCGGAAGCCAGCACCCTGGGCGGCAGGACAGCTCCTGACGGTAGACTCCTCAGTCTTCCGGAAGCCGAGCGGCGGACCTGCTAGAACTGGGTGCGCTACTGCGGCCGTGGTGGGCACGGCGAAAAAGAAAGGACTGACGGGAACGCGGGCCTGGCTCCCGCGCGGAGGTGGGGCATCATGGACGAAGCCGGCAGCTCCGCGAGCGGCGGAGGCTTCCGCCCGGGCGTGGACAGCCTGGACGAGCCACCTAACAGCCGCATCTTTCTGGTGATCAGCAAGTACACGCCCGAGTCGGTGCTGAGGGAGCGCTTCTCGCCTTTCGGCGAGATCCAGGACATATGGGTGGTGCGGGACAAGCACACGAAGGAGTCCAAGGGCATTGCCTTCGTCAAGTTCGCCCGCAGCTCGCAGGCCTGCAGGGCTATGGAGGAGATGCACGGGCAGTGCCTTGGCCCCAACGACACCAAGCCCATCAAGGTGCAGGTGCCGGGGTCCGGGTGCCCGCGGGGGCGGTGCGGGGTGGGGCGAGGACTGGCCTTGATGCTGTGCCAGGGTGGGGGAGGGATGACATCCGCTCCCTGGAGCTGACCAAGGCAACACCTGGCTTGTGTGGGTGTGACTGGGAGTGGCTTTGAGAGGGCCCGGGTCCCCGAGGCCGCGGAGGGGCGCAGGCGGAGAGAAGTTGCTCATCGCCCCTCTACTGTTAACATCCCCACCCACCCTTGGCTTGCCTTCACGTGTTTTCCGACCCTCCTCTCTCAGATGTTTCGGTTTACTGTATATAAAAACGGATACCTCTGCTTTTCCTCAGGTAGATATGGAGCTTAACTTGCGCAAAGTACGTACATGAAATTGTGACCCTCTGGGGTTGGACCTTTTCTCAGTACCAGACAGAAGTATTCATGTATATAATACTGAGTGCAGGCAGTTAAATGACTCCTATTACATATGCGTCATGCTTCTGTGAGTTTTGAAATATTTTAGATAAGCCC
The DNA here is from genome assembly GCF_902686455.1 of Sciurus vulgaris. Classification (NCBI taxonomy): domain Eukaryota; kingdom Metazoa; phylum Chordata; class Mammalia; order Rodentia; family Sciuridae; genus Sciurus; species Sciurus vulgaris. The sequence goes on from NC_136463.1 coordinate 131,516,142, forward strand.
TATTTGTGAAGATATTAATGCCACATAGTTGGCTCTTAATCCTCTGTGTTAACTGCCAGTTTTCTTTGTAACCTCCCTTAAGACAAGCCAAGCCATTTTGATGGTAGTGTGGGTTTTGTATTATTTTTAAATGCTGATTTGTATGTTCTTAGTTCATTTTTTGTATACTCAGTTCGTTCTCGTGGTATTTATATTCAATTTCTATACTTAGTCATCTGTAAAATAAGGGCACATAGAAGGAAGGGTCATTTTCATGGTTATTTGACTTAATCCTTTTAACACAGTACCTGGCACAAGGGAAGGCCTCAGTATATGCTTATTGATAAGCAGTAGCCAAGTTGTCACTCCTTCCTTGCTGTGACCTCAAATCAGGACTCAGTTCTGAGAATCTGACAGTTGCTTAAATTGTACCCTTCACCGGTCTTCTAGAAGTAGTTGCTATATATGTAATTCTGTTGGAGTTTTCCACACATTCTTTTCTTAACTCTCAATTTTCTTCCCTCTCCACTTTCTTTCTTTTCTGTTTTTTTACTTGTAGAAAATTGAGAAGAGTATTAGTATGGACTTCTAAATGTTGAACTAAGATATTACAGTCTCGGGAGGTCCTGCCTATACTTCCATACACAAAAGAGAAAGAGCCTGGGAATATACCAGTAACATAGTAGACACTAACAAAAATACATGACAATCTGGTGTGTTTATGCCAACAATAATAGAGCTTCAAAATACATGACGCATTATTGACAGAAAGATAATCACCTCCCAAAATTAATTGTAGGGCCATAGCATACACTAGTTCAAGGGTTGGCAAACTTTTTCTGTAAAGGGCCACATAGTAAATATTTCCACTTTTTAGACCACATACAGTCTCTGTCACATCTTTCTTTCTTTACTTTCAACAGCACTTTAAAAACAAAAACAATTCTTACATCATAAATTATATCAGAAAAAAGGAACTACAGTTTGCTGACAACTGCACTAGATAATTTTTTGCATTTTCCTATGGATCATTTATTATTGGTGCATCCACTAAGCTATCTTTCTAGTTAACTATTTCTGTGTACTCTTTGTCTTTTTTTTTTTTTTTTTTTTTTTGAACTGGGGGTCAAACCCAGGGCTTTGCAAATGCAAGGCAGACACTGCCACTGAGCTACATCCCAGCCCTACTCAGTATTCTTATTACTAATGACTCAAACAGTGCTTGATATACAGTGTAGCTTTGGGGAGGGGTACTGAGATTTGAACCCAGGGGCACATTACCACTGAGCTACATCCCTAGTCCTTTTTATTTATTTATTTATTTATTTTTAATTTTGAGACAAGGTCTCCCTAAGTTGCTGAGTCTAGCCTCAAACTTGGGATCTTCCTACTTCTGCCTTTTGAGTTGCTGGGACTATAGGCATGTTCTACCACGGAGAGTCATGTGGTGTAAATTACTCAAGAAATAAATAGACATAGACTTTACCTAAAGCTATGTCTCCAGCTCTGTTTTGTAAGCAGAATCCTACGCTCTATGACAGACTGTTTTCTGAGCAAAAATAATGGCTTGCTTTCCCCATGGCTCTAATGTCATCATTTTTTCAACATTTATAAAATCCCATGGCTTTTTAAGTTCAATGTCCTTTGGGTTGCGGTCTCCTACTTTGGAATTCCATAGTCCTGGTTTTCTCATACTTGAATGCTATACTGACCCTTTAAAGGAAACACAAACAAAACCTCAAGGGTTCTTGTATGTGTAGTGATTTAATTAATTATATTACATTTCTTTAAGTTATTAATAAACTAGCCATTAAACTTATTATGTTTATAATTATATAAACATATCATGACCTTACAGATTTCTTTTTTTTAATATTTTCTTGTTGTAAATGGACATAATATCTTTATTTTACTTATTTATTTTTATGTGATTCTAAGGATTGAACCCAGTGCCACACGTGCCAGGCAGGCACTCTACCACTGAGCTACAACCCCCATCCCTTAGTCACAGATTTCTAACATTCCTTTAGAATAGTATAAAAACAAAATAGATTTAGAAATTAAAGTAATATTGCAAAGCAAATTCAGAGTACTCTACTATCACAGAAAATGTTTCAATAAAACTAAGTTGCCAGTATTGAGCCTCCTGTGCTTTTCCCTGCTCACATAGGAGATCATTTGAATAGTCACTGAGATGACTGAGAACATGGTTATGCTACCTTTTCTAAAAGATTAATATTAAATAAAAAACAAAATATGACCATCTAGACTCAAACCCAACTGTATCAGTAGTTACATTAAATTTAAATAACTAAATGCTCCAATTAAAGGGAAGAGATTATAAGATAGGATTTAAGAAAAACCAATTAAGTGCTGTTTATCAGAGACATGCTTTAAATATAAAGATACTGAGTGGTTGGAGAAAAGCTGGTGTAGTACCAGACAAAATAGACTTCAGTGCATGTAGTAATAACAGAGATGGCATAATTTTATTAGAATGAAAGTATTGATCAAAAAATATATAGTAATCCTATGTGTTTATTCAGCCAATAATAGATTCTAAAAATACATGAAGCATTGACAGAACTAATGTCTCAGAATTCATAATCAGATTTTTATACTTATTATCTAATTGAACAAGTAGACAAGTAAAGATATATAACATCTTAATGATAAATATATAATGGACATACATTGAACACCGTCCAACTGCAAAGTTCACATTCTTTTTAAGTACAGTGACTTGCTAATCAAAAATGCAAAAGTAAAAATGCATTTGAAAAAATCAATGCAGAGATTGATATTACACAAAAAGTCATTGAAATAAAGATCTTAGAAAAAAGACCCCAACAGAATTGTATTTTAACCTAATGTGAATATAATCATAAATTAAATGTATTTAAGGAATAGAAAAAAAAAAGTTGACATTATTTTGGGGGTATTTTATGATTCTTAGGTGTTCATTGCTCAGTCCAGATCATCTGGAAGTCACCGAGATGTTGAAGATGAAGAACTTACAAGAATCTTTGTTATGATACCAAAGTCCTATACAGAAGAAGATCTACGGGAAAAATTTAAGGTACTTGTGTTTCCTAATCGGCTAGCATGTGTGATAACTCAATCCTTAATGGTTGTAGTTACTGAAAACAAGAAAATAGTAGTGGGAGTTCTCTCTACAGACTCAGAAAAATGAAGAACAAAGATCAGAGAATTTTAAGTAAGGTTATGCAACTAGTTGGTATGAGAGCCAAGATTTAAATCCACTCTGCATCCAGAACCTGTTCTTGGCCTTTAAAAAGTCAAAATATTCTCTTATCATTCTTCCTATTGTCTCATATGAAGAGGTGAGTCAGGCAGCCCTGAGTGTGTGAACTGTATTATCTAATATTTTTTATGGACCTAAGGTATACTGACATTTTACTCAGTCACAGAAAGACTTATACTTTGAAGAGTTTTAATTCTAAAATTGGGCCTAAAAAGAAGTTATATTTAAGGAATAAACTACAGCTCTAAACTATAGGTCATAGTAAATGGAATTTGAAGATAATTTTAAGTCTTTTTAGCCATTGACTTTTATATACAGTGGCAAACTTTCACAGAAAGTTTTTTAAAAATGGTGTTTAAGTTGTTTTGAGTTGTAATGTTTTGCTTTTCTAGTAATCTGCCTAATACTGTGAGTAGAGTGGGCAATAGGAATAGAAAAGAAACAAGCAGTAAAAAGTAATTTTCAAACTCTCTCTGTCCTACCCCAATTGAGAGTTGAATAAAATACTCAGAAACAAATACCAAAAGTATATATTCCATATTTCCTTCAGCAGTAAGAAAAAAAGTTTTTTACCTTATAAATTTATAACTTCTTTTCTTAGTGAACAAGTAAGATGTTTTGATCTAAATATACAGTAATTAAGTTGCTTGCTAATTGTTTACATATAATTTTATAATATAACTACTAAAGACCAAGAATTTATATCCTGGGTTTCTTCCAATATTAAAAATAAACACTGCTGCATATTTCTCACATAGGATATTAATATTCTGAATTAACTAATATGTTTTAGGGATATATTTTGAGCTGTTCTTCAAAAAAATATAGTATTATTTGTGCTCCTGATAGAAGACAGTATATTATAGTTAATGTTTATTGAGTGTTTAGTATGTCCCAGGCTGCACATAAGCATTTAACATAGATTAGTTCATTTAACCCTTAAAACAACCAGGTGAGATAGGTACTGCTTTTAGTCCCATTTAACAGATAGGCACAGAGAAGATATATAATTGCCTAATTAATAAGTGGCCAAATCAGAATTTGACTCTAAAAGCCCAATTTTAGAGCCCCTACCCTTAACCACTACTGATCAAGACTTTGGAGCAATCTGTACCATGTATAAGTTCTTCCTTTCTGTGGCTTAGTTCCTCTGTGGCTTAGGCAAATTATTGGATTTCTCCAAGGACCTGCTTGCTTGTCTATGGAAACAAGCAGTTTAAAATAATCTGTACATTTGAAGGATGTTTTTGGTTTCATGCAATCAGCACAAATAAATTTAAATTTTAAATTAGTTCTGAAATACTCTGTTCAGTTATTAATTTTGAGTCCCCTAAGATCATTTCTTTTAACTTTTGTAGGTGTATGGAGATATCGAATATTGCAGCATTATTAAGAATAAAGTCACTGGAGAAAGTAAAGGTTTGGGCTACGTACGATACTTAAAACCATCACAAGCTGCCCAAGCAATAGAAAACTGTGATCGAAGTAAGGATGTGGTTTTTAAACATTGTGAAAGATTTTTTTGAAAACTCTGATTATTCTGAATAATTGAATCTAATGCTGGTTTTGCCAATACCTGCTAATTTACTCTTAGCAGTGAATGTTTTAGGACTGTACTTAAGCATTCTTGAGGCACTGTCTTGAAGAGAAATATGAGCAACTACATTACTAAGAGAGCAAGTGGTGCAGTTTTTGGCTTTTTAAAAGTATTTTAGAATTTCAAGTATTAAAAAATTGATTTGCCCTTTCAATTTTTTAAAATACTTATTCTTTATGCTTGATTGTATTTGACCTAAACCCTAAATAGAATTAAATATACTAATAAACATATAGGTTAAGGATAGGATTTATAAGGTTTACTAACTAGGTAATTAACCATAGATGGGGTTAAATTCAAGCTAGAGTGACAGTAATGGGATCTTGTCCTATTACTCGTAGACATAATAAAGAATAAGAACTTTAAAGGAGCCAAGAAGAATACTCTGTGTCATCATACTTCTAATTATATTTACTTTTAGAAAAAGGAATAAAATACCAGGTTTTAGGATATTTTGAAAATCTATACATTTGGGAAAGAGTTATTGTTTATCAGTAAAATTCTTAGATAATCCTAAGGTCCACACCAAAATTTTTTCCTTAGATTCTTCTGAATTTCTCATTCAGCCAGCCTTAATTAAGTACCTATGTTATACTCACCGGTATGCCACGTAGAAGGATAAAAATGAATGTTTGGAAGTTCCAGCATTAAGGATTTTGTATCTATAGTGGGTAGCAAAGATCTAAAAATAAGATGTAGGCAAAATATAAAGAATAATAGAAGAATTTTTTAAAAGCTCTTTGAGAGCAAGAGGTATGTCTTATTTGTCTTTCCATCACCCAATACCTACTATAGTAATAGGCCCTTAAAGACTTACTGAGACCTCTACCACAGTAACTGCCATTTATAATAGACTCAGTAAGAATTTGCCAAGTGAAAAAAAGAATTGCTCAAAACTGTGTGGTATAGTTCTGTCAGTAGTGAACAACAGGTGCACTGAATGAGCCTGGGAACACATCCAGAGGAGATAGGATTTACATCTGGTGTAGAGTAGGCAGGAGAGAAGGTGAAAGCAGTTTCAGCAAAGGCACAGAGCCATGAATAAATATGTCTTATACTTCACGTTATGAAGGCAGCTGTCTGTAAAGTACAATATTCCTGCTAAGAAATAGGAGACAAATTTAACTAGGTACATTGGAACCATAAATGGTGGCTATGAGGAGTTCAAACGTAGTCTACATAAGTATTCTTCTGTAAATTGTTTAAAAATAATAAAGCTTTTAGAACAGTTGACCTAACCACAGTATTAAGGATAGATTTTTTTAGAGACAGATTTCAAACTAGTTAGTTTTATCCTGTTTGAAGTCAATAGGATTTTGATGTTGAGGATCCTGGGCAAATAGTTGATGATGTCATCTGTGGTAAGGATGATTGGAAGGAATACCCTAGAATTGCTGATCTTTTATGTCTACATTGGTCCATAATTTGGGGTTCTTGCTGATTCTTATTATTGTTTGCCATCTTCTAGAAAACAAAGTGGATCTGATGGACCATTCTGCTTTGTACAATTATTTTTATAAAGCTAAGTCAGGCACAAACAACCAAGTATAATGGCCATATGTTAAATTTCCTATGCAATTTGTAATTAATGATTCTTTTTTTCAGGTTTTAGAGCAATCTTGGCTGAACCTAAAAATAAAGCATCTGAATCCTCAGAACAAGATTATTATAGTAATATGAGGCAAGAGGCTTTGGGACATGAACCTAGAGTAAATATATTTCCATTTGGTAAGTGGACTGCCTTTTACTTTAATAGCATATGTATTATATGCAGTCTAATTTGAGTTTTTCAAAACTCTTCTTTTATCAACAGTTCGTAAATCTCATCTAGAGAATAAAAATCTTAAATGTATTTTTTTTCCCTAAAACATTGGGCTTGACTCCTAATTTCATTAATATTTATTTTGTTTAACTTATTTCTAATTATATAGTTTTATCTGGTTATTTATGCATTATCTACATATTAAATTATAACAATATCACTTTTATGGGTGAACTTCTGCCTTTATACAACTGATCAAAAAGTATAAAGGATATATGTACAGATATCCCCTTACTATGCATCCTAAAATTTTGTTTCATAAATTACTGTTGCTTTAAAATTAGGGTTATGGGAAGGAGAAGAGTGACAAAAGTAGAAAGTAATAAAAGGGAAAAATGAGTGATCAAAGTAAGATCTGTGGTTATTTACCCCAAAGTTTTAGGTAAAATATTGCCATATTTTTAAATTTTTACATACCAAATGTATTCCTGTGAAATTAGGCTATGCATTTTTTATTGTATTGCTGCATAGAAGATAGGGGAATGGGGAGAGTTGTCTGTTTTCTTGTCATTGGTCCTTTCTGGTAGTGCTGATGACCAGAAACGTGATACAAAACACAGTGCTTTTGCAGTGAACTTTTTATTTTCTAGTACCAAAAATGTTACATGAATTTTTGAGTGTATAGAAGTTTAAGGATTTATTTTTCTTTTTAAAATGCTGAAGAACAACAATCTGAATTTTCAAGTTTTGACAAGAATGACAACAGAGGCCAGGAAGCTATCTCTAAACGCCTGTCAGTTGTATCAAGAGTTCCTTTCACTGAAGAGCAGCTTTTCAGCATTTTTGATATAGTACCAGGATTGGAGTATTGTGAAGTCCAACGAGATCCTTATTCAAATTATGGTAAAATAATGTCTGTGTTCTTATATACGCTTTATTTTTATTTTTTTAAATGGCAATTTCCTAAACATTTTTTATTTAAGATACTATTTGTGTGACAGTTTTATGTTTCCTTCTTCTCTACTTTGGACTATAAAATCCAGTGATACCTTAAAAACCTGTAGAAATCTGTTTCATTCAGTGCCATTCTCTTAAAAAAAAAAAAAAATTTAACTTCCACAAAATAGAGCATTTTCTATTTCTAGTAACACAACAAAAAAATACCTGTTTGTACTCTTTTGATTAATGCTAGGCAAAGTTATAAAACTCTCAAAATTTCTTCCTCTTTCATCACTAAGTCTCTTTTTCTTAAGCTTTATACACCTAAATGAAACTTTTCCAAACTGAAGCATCTTACATGACTTTTCTCTCTCTACTTTTTCTAATTCTCAGCAGAAGCACGGCTCTAATATCAGCTATTCCAACTTATTAACTAATTAATTGATTAGACCCATTATTGTCAGCTTAACCCATCTTTCTGTTAAACTTTTGATTTTTATTGAGGCTTTCTGTTAATGGAGGCATTTGTATGCATAATGGGAAAAGTCTGGCATTCCATTTGGCCTAAGTCTCAGATGTAAATCCTAGCAGTGGCACTAGCTTTAAGACTTCGGCAAATTGGCTATCCTCTTTGAGCTTCTCCTTCTCTTGTCTATAAGATGGGATTATTAATACCTTTTTTACAAGGGTTGGGTCAGAATTAGTAATTATCTATGTAAAATACCTAATGCAAGTTCCGTCACATAATGGGCACCCAGTAAATTTAAGGTTTGTTTGATTTTAGAGAATTAGAAACAAGGGGTGGTATAAAGAAATCATATTTGGCTTCTCTTCAGTGCCATAGGTTATCTGATTTAGTCCTTTTAGAATTACATGAGTGTTGAAGGGAAGCAGGGGAATCAGTGTGGGCTTCTGAGCTTACAGGCCTGAAGTGCTCCCACCCTTCCACAGACACCCCCACATACTCACTGTTGCTCTAGCCAGCACTGATCTTTTTGCACAACTATCCATCTGAAACTACTTCAGGCCATCTCCAACCTTAACTCCAACATATGCTAGGCACATTTGTTGTTATATGTTATTTTATCTGTGTGTACATGTGTGTCTCACACATACACTGCCATTTATCTGGTATTTGAAGTGCGTTTTTTCCTGTACCCTATGTATTATTTCTCTGTTTTTTATGTATGAAAAATGCATGTCTCTGGAGCACTTTTCATTAAAAAAGATGTCATCATATCATTAGAATCCTACTTGAATTAATTTTATGTGGTCATTTGATTTCTGTTTTAATTTCATTAAAATATTGAATGCTTGACTTTGGACAGGAACATAAAACAATAATTGTGTTTTCCACCAAAGCAGGTTATATTGCAAATACATCATGAAAACTTTTTGGTTGTGTCACAAGTTGGGCTCTCCATTTAATGACCCCAGTACAAAATTGTCCCTTTGCTCAGCATCACCCTCTTAATTTGATTAGCTAAAATCTTTGAAAGGAATGTGAAATAGAAAGAGTAGTTCAATTTTTTGTTTTACATACATATCACTTTTCTCTCTCCCACATCACAGCTGCATGTATGTTCTTTTCATATACCACTTTGTCATTGCACTTCCTACCCAGTATGACAGGGAAATTTTTTTAATTTCAAAGAATAAAAATTGGGGTTGGGGCCGTAGCTCAGTGGTATAGCGCTCACCTCACACATGTCGGACACTGGGTTGGATCCTCAGTACCACATTTAAAAAATAAAAATATAATAAAATAAAAATTTTAAGGTTTTAGCTACATTGGTATCTTTTAAGCAAAATCAGTATCCCCAAATTAAATTTATTAGACAGAATATAATGCTAATAATATTCCATTTTCCTTAAAATATCATGTTCATACTTTTGCCATAATCTGATTTATGCTTCAATTTCTAGAAATATGGCTGTTGTACACACATATAACAAAACTTTGTTTTTTGATATATTTGACTCTGTTGTGTGATAATCAGGGTTTTATATCGTTTGACCTTCAAGATACATTGTAATATGGACCTCAGTGACTTAATCTGCTTTGTTTTTCATTTCTGTATATTCTCTACTTTAGGCCATGGAGTGGTTCAGTATTTTAATGTAGCATCAGCAATTTATGCAAAATACAAGTTACATGGATTTCAGTACCCTCCTGGAAACCGGATAGGTGTTTCCTTCATTGACGATGGGAGTAATGCAACAGAGTAAGTACCATTCCAGGAGTATCTGGAGCCACGCCCTGGGTGTACATGATTAAGACTTGAAGAATAAAGTAGGAAACAGTTGACCTCTCAAGTGAGGAAGTCACACAAACAACTAACTGTTAAGAGACTGAATATTTCCAGTGTTCTGTAAATTACCAGTTATTATCTCCAGTCTCCTTAGAAAAATGGCAACGCAGATGGTAGCTGCACAACTTGCATCAATGGTGTGGAATAACCCAAGTCAACAGCAATTTCTGGTAAGTAGGTAAGAATTTAACCTTTATAACACAATCAACAGAGTATAAAATAAATATTAACTTTGTTTTTTACCTATGTAAGAAATTTTTCATGACTATAGTAGAAAGCGATATAGGGACTGATTCACATGTCTTTAGCTTTTGACTAAATTTCCCTGAAGTGCAGTTTTTCTTTTTCTTGTTTTGTACTTAATTCTTCAACAGCAATTTGGAGGAAGTTCTGGATCCCAGTTGCCTCAAATCCAGACAGATGTTATACTCCCATCATGCAAAAAAAAAGCTCCTCCTGAAACTCCTGTGAAAGAAAGACTTTTTATCGTGTTTAATCCTCATCCTTTACCTTTAGACGTGTTAGAAGATATATTCTGGTAAGATTGCAATTCTGCAAAGTTACATTTTTTTTTTAGTAGAATTTATTTGAACTAGTAATTTAAGCATTCTCACAATCTTGAAACTTCCTTTAACCAGTACGTACCAGGAAGAGAGATTTTTAAACACTTATTTGAATCATCTTTTTAATTTGTAATCATTTCCTTCTCTTCTTTGCCACTCACATATCCTAAGTCTCCACATAGAACTTCCTGTTATTTTCTTTAAAGCATGTAGTATTGTTTCGAAAAGCTGCATGCATAGAATGAACAAATCTTTTGTCTCTTGATAGAAGATACATCTGCATAGACTTTTCCATTAGGATTCTTTTTACATAGCTGTTCCTTCATAGTTATAATTCAGCTGAAAAGTATTTACAAGCATCTCCTATTTTGTCAGTGCTCTATTGGATCCTAAAGATTATATAGCCACATTGAGTAAACAGCTACTTATAGGAAAGAATAGATGGTAAAGGGTAGAAGGTTCTCATTTATTTTCATTTTTAATGTAACTCCTACTTCAGCTTCTCCTTTATGGTTACTTTCTTGTTTGTCTTACAGGAATGTTAGTGAATTGAGCATATAAATAGGAAGCTTGTTAGAGATCTGCATAAAATATCAGGCATGTGGTTCAAGTATTTTGACCTTTGTTTAACTGAGTTTAATTTATTCATTTAGTTGTTTTTTTTGTTTTGTTTTGTTGTTTTTTCTTGAATTACTCCTCAATGCCAGACAATCGCTGTGTTAAATGCTAGACATAGTTATGTAAATAAAACATTATATTACTATATTAGATTGATAAGAGGTTTTAGTCCTTGTCCTCTTAGAACTAATGTCATGTAGGAAACAGACAAATAGGGAATTACAATCTAGTGAATGATATTGATACTGTGGCAAGGAACGTGTGACATTCATAAGAGGGGCAACTACCTTCGAAACGCTTGAGAAGTGTAAGTTAAAAATAACTTTGTCATAGGAGGAAGCTGAGGGTGTGGGTGATTTTTCCTGCCAGAGAGAGTATGAAAGGAGATGATTAGTATACAGACTTTGGAAGTTTATGACGGAACTTGAAGCTAAGGAGGCCATAAGAAAGCTATTTAAGGAGTTTGTCCTCACCTTGGAGGCAGTGGGGAGTGAGCTACCGAGGAGATTTTTAGGGAGGAAGTGATCATATTTTGTTTTAGAAAGAAACAGAAAACAGGGTGGGGAATGAAGAGGGACAGGCCACAGAACAAGGAGACTAGAAGAGAATATTAATCTAAGAAAAAAATGATTTGAATAAGGAATGAGACCCAAGTAAAAAGAAGAGACATTAAATAAGTGAAAAGATAGTTAAGTATTGAAATTGGCATGAATTGGATGTTGAACATTGGGAAGAAGGGTGAAAATGAGTCAAGAATGGAGTCCAGCTGGTTGCAATGGCACATACCTGTAATCCCAGCAACTTGGGTGACTGAGGCCGGAGGATTGCAAATTCAAACCTAGCCTCAACAAACGAGCAAAGCCCTAAGCAACTCAGTGAGACCCTGTCTCTAATAAATTATAAAAAAGGGCTGGGGATGTGGCTTGGTGGTTAAGAGCCCCTGGGTTCAACCCCTGGTACCAGGAAAAAAAAAAAAAAAAAAAAAAAAGGAGTCCTAGTTTTAGAACAAGTAACAGTCTTTATATGTTTCAGTTGATTTTTTTACTTTGTTTTCAGTCGTTTTGGTAACCTGATCGAAGTTTACCTTGTGTCAGGAAAAAATGTGGGCTATGCCAAGTATGCAGATAGAATAAGTGCTAATGATGCCATTGCTACTTTACATGGAAAGATTCTGAATGGAGTCAGACTTAAAGTTATGCTCGCAGATTCCCCAAGAGAAGAATCTAACAAACGGCAAAGAACTTATTGATCCTTGAGGTAAGCACTTATTAATCTGAATTTTAAAACATACTAGCTAAATAGTATAGCAAGAAGACTCTATATAAGTACTTGAATTATGGACTTTCCTTTTTAGAGATTTAGAAGTTAATTAAAAGCTCTAACATAAAGCTCTCCTTGTAAAGCCAGGTTTTTTTTTGTTTTTTTTTTTTTTTTTTTTTTTTACAACATAGTCTTTAAACTTAAAATACTTAAACTTAAAAAAAAATGCTTTTGATGTTTCATGGAAGAATGTTTTTGCTCTTTCATAGAATAAAATCAGATTTCAATTTAGAAAATTAAACATTTGTGTTTTATTTGTGAATATCTTAGATTGTAGGACTTGGGTTTTTTTATTGTGTAGTAAAAAAACCTTAAAATTGAAATATTTCTAGAGATTTTTAACTTGAAGAATTGGCTCCTGACTTATGAATTGAAGTAATTTTTAAAGCCTTTATAATTTTTAAAACAATGTTTTGATTTGTCACTAATGAAATGCCTAAAAAGCAATATCAAATAATATGCCTTTTTAGGATCTTTGAAACCTAAATATTGGTGTTTTCTGGACTTACATTTATTGTTTGTGCATTAAAAGTACATATTCAGAAAATATTCTCGTGTGCATATATGTATTTTTTTAAAACTATTTGCCAAAAATTCCTATTTGTTATAAATACTGACACAGCCATGTACATTGCTTTTCCTATTTATTAGTTTTCAAAAATCGGACTTCAGTTTCCTTTTCTGTGACAGGTTTTATCTCCATGCTTTGGGGAGACTCTCTTTGACTTAGACTTTTTAATTCTGTAAATGAATTCTGGGTTTCAAAGGAAGCTGGGTTTCCTCACTCCCACATGTCAGCCTCCCAAATCTACTGCAGGTCTAATGAATCCATTTTGCAGCTACAGGTTTTCTTTCCAACCAATTTTGTGTGCTAACAAGTATCAGAAAAATCATTCCAGGACTTACTGTTGATGACCTTCCTCTCATAGAGCAAGTTCAGTGATTATTTGTTCCTCCTTCACAGAAGGCACTGGGTAATAGAAAGTGCCCACTGGAACCATTATTAATAATTCTACATGTCTTTAAATATTTTATTTAATGACAAAACCAACTCTCATTATACCATAAAGTATAGCAATTAGGAATATTAAATTGCCAGTGAAAACAAATTAGCCATTTTTCCTGTTTGTAATAAAATGTTAAATACTGAATTCTGTTTAGGCAAGCTGTCCTCTAAAATAGATTGCAAAAAGTTATATTTATTCCTGTCTGAATATTTCAATAAACAGTTAACAATTCTTGCTTTTATTCAACAAATCTTTGTCCTTAAAAGGACTATAACACCAACTTCCTACAAAGGAAAAATATAGAAATTACTCTTATTTTTGAGCCTTTCCTAATGAGATTATTTACATTTTAAAGAGAATACTGAACTTAAAATTAAAATCAGAACATCTGTGTTAGAATTCCAGCTCTCTTACTTCTCACAATTAGGCAGGTCTCTTTAGCTTTCTGAGACTCAGTTCTTTCTTAGAGTTGTTGAAAGACAGACAGCAAAATTCCTTGTTCAAAAAAATTAAGGACTGGGGATATAACTCAGTGATAGAGTACTTACCTTGGATGCATTATGTCCTGGATTCAATCCCCAGCACCACACACACACAAAAAAGAAAACTCTTCCACATATGGCTTCAGACAAACCTTTGAGATGTTATCGCATACAAAATAATGGCATCTAAATGATCAAAAGTTTAATGGTGTCAAACTGTCTCATGACTATCTACTACTCTGAAAACTAAGCTTTCTAATACCATGTCTTTCCCATTAATAGTAATATACATTCATTCAGTTTTCTACATTGAAGGACTTGCACATTTTTTAGCATGGCTAATCATAAAAATATAAATCTATCACTTTTTTCCTTTATTGAACTGATGTGTGTGTGTGTGTGTTAAATATAAATATATATATATATATATATATATTTATATATTTATATTTCCCCCCAAGGGAAAGATAAAGTAGGGTCAGATTAGTTGAAAATGTTGTTTTGGTATGATAAAATTAGCTATAATTCGAATGTCTTCCAATTGCAGCATGACTTTTTACTTTTTTTTTTTTGTGCTATATCTTCTATTTACCAAGGACTCTATAATGAGATTGTCCTCTTTTTTGGTGCATTAAGTAAATATATTGGCCAGGCATGGTGGCACAACCATATTCCAATTACTTGGGAAACTGAAGCAGGAGGATCACTTGAGCTCAAGAGTTTGAGGCCAGCCAGGCAAAATATTGAGATCCTATCTCGAGAAAAAATTAAAAATTAAATGAATAATCTTATTTTAAGACTCAATAAGTATCACAGACTTTCCCAAATTTTATGATTGTAACTATTGAAGTTTTGGGGAAAGGGATGGTGTATTTTGTTTCTTTCTTTTCAAGAGTGTCCTCTTGAACACATGGTTCATGAAGGTTAGGTCCTTACGAATAAGCCTGGAATTAATTGAGCCACACCTAGGTAATAGAAGAAAGTCATCTAAGAATATAATGCTGAAAATAGTTGAGTTTTATTTTGAGATGAGTCTGATGTGCATAATACATTTCTCCTTCTGCTTGAGGCAATAGCAATTTGAGTATTTCAGAGCATTTGATTTATATTAATTCACAACATTTTCCCTCTAGAAATTCAGTACCTGCTTGCATCATCCTTCTGAGTAAGTTTGGTTTTGTTTATTTGGGGGCATCTGTGATTAAACAGATAACATTGGTTATATGGAAATAAAAGAACAGTTCCTAACATTTGAGGAATACTATATTCAACAGCTATTTTCTTTCAGGTGATGATTTTCATACTTGTGTTGTGTTCTTTCTACAGAACAAAGACTAAATAATGACATAATCCTCAGCTGACTGACTGAAAATGTGACTGGACGCACTCCCTGTGGACAGTTGACAGCTTTTTTTTTCATATACCTGATAGTCTGCACAACATTATTTTGTCTGGGAAGCAGGGATTGCTGACATGTATTTTTGAATCCATACCTTATGCTAAAACTAATATGGTAGTTGTTTCTTAGAGCAATATGTTGTTATGTGTAGAAGAAATAAAGTTCTCTTAGAGCAATATGTTGTTATGTGTAGCAGAAATAAAGTTTTCTTTGCTTAACTATATCATGACTTATTTATGTGAAAGACAGAGATGAAAAAAATTAATAGACAGTATTTAGAATTTGATAAAATAACATATTTCATTGATTTTTAAAAATATTTTAACACACTGAAGATGGAAACATCTTGATATGAAATGTGTGCCAGAGTATAATTGGCATAGTTATACTAACTTATTTTCTTTCATAATGAAACATAAAATAAAGGTGCTTCTTTCAATCAGTTGCATCTCAGATTCAATAATATGTGGTATTTGCTCCTCAGTGTACACATGCAAATTAACTACTTTTACTATAAGAGCAAAAAGGAAGCATTAGAAATATTTTTATACTGTATATTTGCAATTATATCAAGACATGAAATTTTTATATAAACTTGTTGAGATTATAAAGCAACCATTAGTATAAAATTAAAAGTTATTGTTGATAATTTAAATTAATGTCAGTGGCAACAGGAAGTGGGGTGGACATTCTTCCCTTTATAAATACAGAAATATAATGACCATTTCAAAAATATAACATGTAAGCAGTTTTCAAAACAGCCTATGATAAGATGTATAGTGATTTTGAAATTAAAGGTTAAAATTTAGGAAGTTACTCTGCTTATATTTTGAAAATCCAAAGCAAAGTTTTATCAGCCCTTGAAGTAAATGATAATGTATCAAAAAAAATATATCTCAATCAATAACTTGGCACCTTTAAAAAAGATATTATAAATGATATGCATTTGCTAAAGCATCACTTAATTGCCACCTCATTATGCCTCCTACATTCTGAGTTAAACTAAAAATAATGAAAGATTAAATTCAGTGAGCATAATGGAATATTTCATACTTGGACATTTCTCCAGTGAAAAATTAGCATCCTTTTTTCTGAATCAGTAATTTTAGTAAGTTTAGATAAGAAAATTTCCAGTCTTATCTTCCCAGGCAAGACTTAATTGAACAAGAATTTAACCAAGAATCTTTCTGTGAGCCAGAGGGCATATTTTAAAATGAAAGCAAAGGCTCTCTTTAGAAATGAAAAATGTAAGTGAGAAGAGTTGAGGATTCATTACCAACAGATAGATTTATTCCTCCCAAACTCATTTACTGCATACATAGTTTAGTTTTCACAGATTGGAATTAAATTATGCCTTTCAGGTTATCTGGCTTTACCACTCAATGCATGAATTCCTGCAAAAATATTCCTGTCCAGATGGTTAATCTAAACTGTAAAAATAACATTTGTAATTACAGAGAGGGAGCTCCCTACCTCTTCCCTGAGTCTTTTATATCTTTGGCTAATCCTTATATTTGGGATAAATCACATTCCCTGCCATTTTCACTGATTAGCCTTTGTAACTCTCCTGGACCACATAGAAGTTGAGCCTTTTACATGGTAGCTGTTATATACACCTTCCTGCTCCCCAAGTTTTGTTTGGATCTAGTTTCTCCTTTCTTGCATTTAAGGTCAGGCAGACAGTCCCTAAACAGTGTGTCAGTAGGGTCCCTCATCTAGGTTTATTTCCTTAAGTCATTCATATAAATTCTAAAGAGAGTTATGTAATAACCCTCCACCTACAAAATCTTTTTTGCTCTTTCAGTTCAACCTTCTGTTTAGTTTCTTTCCCGTGGCATATCTCAGTGACCTGTGCTTACTTCACTGTGCACTTCATCTTAATCCTCTCATTTAGCCTTAGTCCTACTTTCCTATCTTACAGTTGATCCCTAAAACTTTAAAAGCCAAAATGTATTTTTCTAAAAATAAGGAAATTCTAGAACCTAATAGCAGTTTGTAATCTAGTGCCTATGTCTTTACCTAAATGTTTTACCTCTCAGATGTACTTTGGATATAAAAACATAATGTGAATATTTAGTTGCTCAGTTATTAAAATTGCCACAGTGGGGTTTTATTACATATTTCTTTGAAAAGTTTTTTAAATGAAAAACAACATAGGTATAAACCTCTTACAAGTATGTCATTAAAATAATAAATGATATTTAAAATAAATCCTGATCAAAGCTTTCTTGTAAATTCATGAGTTCAAGTCTTATATGGTAGATTACAGGTGCCAAAAGTAGCTGTCAGATTCTCAGTTTCTAGAGTATGATGTCCCAAACTATGTTCCTTAAAATACCAAAAAGACCTTTTCATGGTCACATATGTACAGAAAATATTTGGTATTATTAACTCCACAGATTTCATCTCATTGTAGACAAAAAGTTCATTGTAATACCAAGGAAGTTATTTATCTAAGATCTTAGCTTTCTCTGAATTTTGTTCTATTTTAATTGGGATCCTACTCTATTAATGAACATATAAAAAATAGAAATAAGGTATTTTTACCACTAGGTGGTGTTAAACACAGTCACTCAAAAACAATGAAGTACAGCATTCCAAGTTTATTTAAGGCACTGAGTGCGAAATCATGGGATTTGTATTGCCTAAAGAAATGGGTCTTAAAATATTTCTTGTCCCTAAGGATCATCTCGAGTATTTGTTTAAAATACAGGTACACTGATTCTGCAGCTTTGAAGTAGTTTTCAGTCAACCCCCAAGTGATCCTGATAGGGTCATCATTAACATGCACTGCACATTATATTGGCCTAAAGAGATTACATGTGGTTGGACTGTTGTAAGATACTGAAAATTTGTTTCCAAGTCTTTCTACCTTAGACATCTTTTAGAATTAAGTATCAGCATTTTCCTCAATTTAATATCAGTAAATATGAATTGCATTAAGAAGTTGAAAAAACCAAGTAGTCTTAAAAATAACAAAATAAAAAGCTGGTGTTTTCATGTTAGTAAATATTTTTTGATGTTTGCAAAGTGTGGTAATTATTAGCTTAATGTCATTCAAAGTTTCTACCTAATTTTTGTTTTTATTTACATTTATTTTTAACTGAATTATATAAATAAGTTATCACCAAAGATTGGAGCTCTGTAGAAATATGTGGGTACATGTTCTTTTTAAATAACAAAGGAGCATGAAAGAAGTATAATTATCATCAATGTAAAAAATTTGAAAAATAGAATGATTAAAAGGGTACAGTAATACATCCAAGTGTATGTGACTATTATAATCTTAAAGTGAACCCTCTGGCAAAATGAATGCTTTTTAGTGTGCCCCAAAATTTTATTAGTTTATAGTTACATGTTAACTTTCAATAACCTTACTTTGATAAATATATAAAAATAAAAATCAGGGCAAGAATAAATGTAATATTTAAATAGCTTTTCTATTCCATTGTAGTACATACAAAAGCAGGAATGATTTTGGTATAATCGTTATGTGGATATGGGAGAATTTAGTAGATATCCTTCCCCAGTACTTCCACATTCCTTTACTTCCTACTTCCCCCTCAATTGCCTTCCTTTTTTATACTCCCTTCTATTTTTTTATTCTTATTAGCCATACATGACAATAGAATTCATTTTGACATAATTATAAAAGCACAAAATATAATTTATTCTAATTCAGTCCCTAGAATTCCCCTTCCCCTCCCTTCTTCCCCCCCTCTCCTTTGTTCTCTTCCCTCTATTCTACTAATCTTTCTACTTAAATAGCCTTTTTACCAAGAGGTATAGGTACACACCGCATTATTTCTATTAGTTGTTTTTACTTATGATTTCAGTGAAGAGGGAAAACAAATGTTATTAGATAATGAGTTCTGTTTTGATATCTTAATTCTAATAAATGGATTGCATTATTTCCTTTTCTAGAAACATTAACTCAAGAGCACATGGATCTTGGGAATTGAAGGTATGGTATTGCCAGGGGATCAGATAGGAATAATTAGTTAAAATATGAAGTTGCAGTTCATTCATTACAAAGATCATCCTTCACGTGGAGCATATATGTGCTGCATTTTCTCCTGAGGACAAGAAAACACTTGTCCTCAGAAAATGTAGCTCCACTATGCTCTGAGAAATCTACCAGGCCATGTGAAAATCCATTTGAGTGGTTATCATACAAAAAATGAGTTCTTTTGATTGTCATATATTAATTGAAACCAGTATCTAGATGTTAAGGTCTATGTGAGCTAGCTAACCTGCAAACTGACCAAGGCTAGAAACACTGTTCCACCCACTGAATTAGCCTATCTGGCCTTACGAATACAGAAGTGGCAGAAGGAAGGTGTCAGTTGACCTATTTTAGGAAAATTATTTGTGTGTTTTTTTGGTATGTGTGGTGCTGGGAATGAAACCCAGGGTCTCGTGCATGCTAGGCAAGCACTCTTATCACTGAGTACATCACCAGGCCAAATTATTTATATTTGAGATGTATAACTCAGAAACTATCTGATAAGGCAAGTACCATTTTCCACAGAAATTGGAAAATAATATTGAGCACAGTAGGATAACCAAAAGAGCTTATTCACAGATACTCTTTTGAATCTGCATTCCTCCATTTGTGGGTAAATTTTGTTGTAACTAAATGATTTTCTTAGTCATATATTAATGTCATTTTCCAGCTTTAGCACTACATAGGTTATAGCATTCATGAGCACAGAGTTTTTAGGGGTGCTTGCTCCATTACTTTTTGTTTCTTTTTAATATTATAAAAAGAATTTAAGTCATCCACCTTATAGTCCATGACTAATACACTAGAAGATGTGATATATAAAAATCCATAATTTATTTCCCTCTTTTTCTCAATATATTGTGTTGGGTTTGGGCTCTAGGAGATAGTTTTTATATTCTTATGTTATTAATCCATCGACACAAAGGACTTACATCCTCTTCCACATTAGTGTATTAGTAACTTAAGTAATAAGTACTAGTGTGGCATTTGGGGGGAAGTAGAGAAGATCACAATTTGTTGCTTATAGACTGACTTTAGGAATAATCTGTGGTAGATTCTGGGAGCACTGGGCAGGGTAACCTGCTTTGGCAATAAGAAGATGAACCAATAGTGTCAAAAGAAAAAAAAAAATTACAAGAGACAGCAGCTACCTTTGTTTTGTAATCACAAACTCCTACTGGGGTTTAGCTACCATTAGGTATTATCATGGTTTAATCTGTTCACTAGAAATTCCTAACAGTCCTTATCTCCTACCACTTTTACCATAAAACTAGGGATCACAGGCAGCAAGGATCTTATATTAGGTATTGAAATGTATTCCTTTTACTCAACCTGGTCTTATTTTACTATGGTAATTCAAAGGAACTGTTTCACTCATTAAAAAAAATATATAAGTAGATCTACTTTATATCATCCTGAAAAGTTAGCAATGTGTCTAGAATATCAAGCTTCTGCTTAATAACTTTCAGTTATTTATAACATAGGAATCATGTCTTCTAGATTTTACTCATATTATTAACCTTCTGTTCCCCAAGAGCAAGTTTCACATATGGTACCCACATCAGCTTTTTTGGATCTGTTTTCCCATCTAAATAAGATTAACTGTGATTAGTATTATATACACAAACACCTATAACCCTCCTTGCCCAGTGAGTCACAAAATTACCAATTTCCTATTTGATGAAAACATCAAATAGAAAAACAATTCATATCAATTAGAGAAACTTAGGTAAGAATAGTGGAAACTAGAAGGAATTTCTAATAAGTAAAATAGTAAGGAATGGGATTTTAAAACATTTGTTTTAAAAAGCAAGATATATATATATATATATATATGTTACATCTTAGCTTTATTTTATATTACTTGTATGAGAGAATTGTACTAGTAACTTAGTAATTCGAGGGAGCTAGAGTTCCATCAGAATAGCTCATTCTACATTTCTTAATTAAGTTGCTCTGAAGCTGCAATGTCTTGGAGATTTTTCTTAACCAAGGCAAATAGCTGACATTGACCTAGGTAGGGAGGTCATAAATGATCCCACCTCTGTAAAAGGCAGCCTAAATTACACAGACCTCTCAACTCTTGCACATCAGCTGATTTAGAATATAACAATGGAGAAAAGTGTTCTTTCCAGCTTCTCTGTCCTGAGAACTGTGATCTTCTTATTGCAAGGAAGCCCCTTTCCCTCTTCTATCCTAGATCTAATGGACCTCCTAGAATTCCCTAGGGAATGAGTGAATTGAATCTAACATTTCTGACCACCTTTGGATATTATATCAGTACCCGAGTGGATAGCGAAAGAGCTGAAAACAATTCTCAGTCTTGACATTCCCCTGAAATTTAGATTAACCTAAACCTATTAAGAAATAAGTAAGCCTGTAGGCAAAATATTTGGACCAGCACTTCACATAAGTTCATAAG
This sequence comes from Sciurus vulgaris, assembly GCF_902686455.1. NCBI lineage: Eukaryota > Metazoa > Chordata > Mammalia > Rodentia > Sciuridae > Sciurus > Sciurus vulgaris. The sequence continues at coordinate 131,537,813 of NC_136463.1, forward strand.
TTCTAGAAGTTAGTTTCTTTCAAGTTTCTCTTTCTTTCTTTCTTTTTCTTCCCCCCTTTGGCAAAAAGCATTAAAATATTTTACATTTTGCTTTGACAGGTAATATTAATTTAAAATCTTTTAAAACTATTAAATGTTCATATTAGTCATCAAGGAAAGGCACATTAAAAATACAATAAGATATTTTTACAGTGGTATGAACAGCAAAAATTAAAATATTGACTGCACTAAGTATTTGTGAGGATGGGGAGCAATAGGAACTGCTGATGAGAGTATAATTGGCTCGACCATTTTGGAAAATGACAATATATTTTAAAGTTGAACATACCTACACCCTCAGCAGTTCCACTTATAAGCTTATATTTAACAGAGATTTATATATATACACACACACACACACACATATATATATACATATATATATTTATTTATCAATAGACATGTAAAAATATTTTTAGCATTTTTCACAGTGGCCTCAAATTGGAAACAACTTCAGTGTTCATCAACAATGCATACAATAAATGGGATGCTCTATGGCAAGGAAATGAGCTAATCTTTGCTACATGTAGCAGTATGAATGAATCTCACAAATAACGAGCAAAAGAAATAAGCCAATGAAAGAATATGTGCTGTATGATTACTGTTGTAGAGTTCAGAACCAAGCAAATCATCACCTTTGGGCAGAATGGTCTGGGGAAAGGTTACAAAGGGTAAGGCTTTAATGTGCCTGTAGTCTTGTCTAGACTAGGATAGTGATATCTTGGCAATTCTTTTGAATTGTACTCTTTATGCTTTATGTGTTCCTTACATTTATATTTCAATCGAGGTTTTTGTTTTTTAAAAACAAAAGTAAAGCTAAATCAGCATGATACTAGTGGAACAGATAGTTGTGCAGTGTGAGAAAATAGCAGTTTCCTGAAGCTCTTAGAAGAAAGGGCTTTCTTTATTCTTTCAGTGCATGAATAGCAAGGAATATTAGAAAATATCTGCCTTCACCACCGGTGATGCAACAGAGCATTAGGATAAGAAAACAGGAGAAGAATAAGAGAGTAGAAAAAGAGAGGGAGACACTAAATTGGAATTTGTGTCAGAAATAGTAAATAACCATAACGCTAAAGAAAAATGTAATCCATGAAGAACAGTGAATACTAAACTGCTTTTGAGAATCCTGTCGGTTCTCATGAGCCCACATATCTCATCATGGAAGGGGGTGTCCTCCACTTATTCATCAACCAGATTAGAGCTGCCTTCATTTATGTTATGTACTTTGCTTTTTAAAAAGCTTTCCTTGAAGGATTTCTGCAACTTGCATAAGTTACAGTAAACCAAAAGCACCAGAATAAAAGATAAACTTGAAAAACATCCTCAGATAACTACAGTAAGAGAAAAGGTATGGATAAGAAAAAACTGATTAGAGGTTTATCCTTTGAATAATAGGTATCCCCACTGAAGACAACTAAAGAAACAATAATCAGTTAAGAACCAGTCCAAAGAACCTCTGCTACACATTTTAAATGCCATCTGGAATGGAACAGTGTCTACAGAATTTTTGTAGTTCAGCATTTCTCTACTCATCCAAACTGTGAAGGTATCAAGAAGTCATCTTGCTATATACAGTATACTATTTATTTGTCCTTTCTGGAAAAAAAAAGTATTTGGCTATAATCACCACACTACCAAAGTGAGTCCAAATTAAGAATAGAAGAACGAGGAGTCAAAGACTGCCTTGTGAGTATTGAAGCCAGTGAAACTATTAGGATACTACAGGTAACTGTTTAAATTGAGTTTTTAAAACAAGAAGCTTATCATATGATTTATTTATTCCAAAAATTTGAAAGGGGGTGTGAAAGCTAAGAAGAAATGGCAGTTTCTTCTTTGGAGGCAGCAAGTAAAGAAAATTAAAACATTCTATTTTTTACTTTGATAGTTAAATGTAAGATTAAGAATCCTTTGAAATCTAAGGTGATTAATAATAAAATTAATAACAATGTCTCCTCTTCAAATCCTTCAAAATACAAAAATAAAATTGTATATGTGACAAAAGTCAGAAGGAAAAGAAAACGCCAAAACTGTGTAAATTGTTTAAATCCTAAAAACAAAATAGAATGTTTTGCTTCTTCCAAGAGACTGCTGTAAATAAAGGTCTGTCGTGCATACCTAACAAAAAGTATCTCTGAGTACAATTTAAGGGAGAAAGAAAAGGGAACTATATTCACTGATAGAATTATCATCAGTAGTGAATACAACAGACCCCTAATACTTACATGCAGAATAATATAGGATTAAAACAAATACAAAAGCCTTTGAAATAGTTTAAGGATTGTAATGGAGAGCTTAGCATGTTCTGTGAACAAATGAAATAGGGAAGAGAATTACCCTCAAAAATTAAAAAGTATAGTGATAAAAAAGCAAAATTTTGATATGTGTAGAGAAAGAAAATTAAAAGCCTTTTCTCGAATGGAATAGTTCACAAATCAAACGGGAATGTTGAATGACAATGGCAGTGTGGGATACTTAGAAATATGTCTTAGTGTCTTCATGTCAGCTGATTTAGAGTATTTATAGCAGGATTAAAAAAAAAAAAAAAACAAGAAAAACCCACCTTAAATGTATTCTCCCCCCCTTCCCTCCCCCACCCTCTTCGTTAAGTACCTGGGTCTTTCAAGGACATGCCTTACCTTCTCCTCTATTCTCAGCCTGGAGCCTATTAACCTTGGATTTCCTAGAGGAACGAAATGAGTCCAACATTTGGTGCCCACTTGCCAGACATTACTTCAGCATCTGAATGGACTTTAAAAGAGCTGAAAGCAAAGCTTGAAGCTTGATAATTGCTCTGTATTGCCTTTTAAAGGACAGAAGTTGTACAAGGCTTGTTCTTTGACTTCCAAGGTAATAAAATTAAAAAAAAAAAAAAATCACAGGGAAAATAATTTTAAAACCCTCTTCTAAACAACTGTTTGTTAAGAAAAAAATTTCAATAAAAGTGTTAGAACAAAGTAGCAAAAGAGTAAAGGATAATGTGTTTAAAATGGCTGAAAGAAAAAAAAAGGAAAAAATGACTGAAAGATACATTGGTAGTTTTATTTGTAAGGAAAAATGAATCAATTAAAACATCCAACACAAGAAACAAAAGTAACATGACAAAAATAAAACTAATATACCAATTTGAAAAATATAAATAGGCATCTCTTGGTAACTGTATTTTTTAAAAAATCAGAATTAAATACTAAAGGTAATTAAAAATATAAAGATTCTTAAATATATGCTATTTTCAAATATCTATTTAAACATTGTTATGAAATGTTCAGTATAAAAGTTTAGAAAATTTACTCAAAAATTAGATAATCCAAACAGGTCAATAACCAAAGGAAAAAATTCATGTAGTAGCTGATGAATTGTGTTTCCTCAGATGAATCCATATCATTATCATTCTTTCAAAGTTTCAATAAGCATATTATTATATTAGTATGAGAATATAACAGCGTATTTTTTCCTATAGCAGAAAAGGTGAATATATACATTTTACTTTATGTAATCAATGTTACACTAAAACTTTAAAAAGCAATTAAAATCAAATCTATAGATTCTTTTTTCACCTATGATATGGATGCAAACAAATCTAAAACTATTAGAAAGTACAATATGTTCAAAGAATAATTCACCATTGCCAAGTAATTTTTGTCCTTTGATAAAAAAAGTTTCATTAAGAAAAAAACCATTAATAAAATATATATGATAGAACCACAATAAGTTCTGTTTGCCTGTATTGATTACTTAATCATACAGATGTCATGGATTGTTTAAATTATGCATACTTTACTTGAATGTTACTAGCTGGAAGGATGGGATTAACCTGATTGTTTAAATGAGTTAGTATCTAACCTTCACCCCCGGCTACATGGCTGCTATAAAATGGGAAGGGCCAGAGAGGGATGTTGGTGAGGCAACCACTGTTTTGTAGATAGCTACATGTATTGAGCCCTTACTGTTTCTTTGTTAGACACTGATCATTGCTTTATATATGTCTTAAAACCCTATGAGGTAAGTAGAATTTTATTTTACTTATTATTTATGTATTTACTTTGTGGTGCTAGGGATCAAATCAGGGCCTTGCACATGTTAGGCAAGTGCTTTAACACTGAATAACAGGTCTAGTCTGTAAGTACTATTTTTTCAAACAAGAAACTGAGCTAGAAATGAAGTAACTTTTTTCCAAAGGTAACACAGCCAGCAAATGGTGAGGCTGGGCTTCAGATTCAGGTCATCTTAAAATTCATACTCAACCACTACACTGAATATCAGTGAGTATAATGAAGATCACAGAAACTCTCTGTCACACACACACACACACACACACACACACACACACACACACACACAGAATATTATGTAATAACAAATCCTTCCAAAACTATGGAATAGCCTGGGAATAATACTTACTGTTACTTAGTGAAAGCAAGTAGGGAAACAGCTTATAATATTTTTAATAATAATGAGTTTGGAAAAAAAAAAAGGTCATATGAATATTTGTTTTTCACTATTGTATATTTTCCCTTGGTAAATGTGTAGTTTTTTTAACACCATTTTTCCTACTAGATAATAAGATTTTTGTCAGCAAAGACTGTTTTATGTCTATAACCTCAAACCCAGCTATGCACCTGACACATTAAAGTCACAAAATGAATTTTTATCCATTTATGCTACAACATAAAGGATTCCTATATGTCTTCTACTGTAGAGATTCTGAAAATAAGTCTGTATTCTCTGTAGATGTACTAATATTTGTTTAGATGCCGTCTTTTCAAACTCAAATCTTATTAGTTTCATTTTTTAAAATTCAACTTTTAATTTTGTTTTGTACAATCCTATTAGTGCCTAATTCACGGTCCACATACAAATCTTGATTTTAAATAATAAATAACATTTATTACTATTACTTTATCACTGTTCTGAGCATTGTAAAACATTTTTCCATTTAACCATGTAAATAATTCTATGAAATTATACCGTGAAGCACAGAGAAATGACTAGTAACAGAGCGAGGATTTACACTCAGGGAATATGACTGAGTGCACACACTGTTTAATTCAACCACTCTTCTGTTTTTGTTTTAGGAACAAAGTACTACTGTCTATATTCTAAAAGGAGAGCATATAATGAGGAGAGCATTCATTCCACTGTATGATCTTTCGAGACAATGAGATGGAAGGTGAGAAAAGGATATCTGATAGGAGGTGGAACCAAGAAAAAAGAATTACAGGCAGCAAGGAGGATGACTCAGTGACTTTAGAGGAAATGTGTTGGTTCCATTTTTATGTTGGTGGTATAGATTTGTTCAACATCAAATACTAAGCGCCTAACTACAGTGTATTTAAGACACAATGGAGAAAAGAGGAAGAGAAGTTAGTGTCCTTGCTTTATGTAGCTTAGTCTAATTATAACATACTTTGAAGAAATAATGTGTGGTGGGGGGTCAGCTGCTACTTTGAATAAGGCAAGCTGGCTCCTCCCAAACCTGTCAATTTTAAAGGATTCATCAAAACAAAACAATTCTTTTACCATCATCCTTAATCTATCTACACTTAATATTTGTATATGCATTTGTAGGCATTTTATACACAAAAATTGTAGTATAGTGCACCATACCATACATTCATGTAACCCACTATTTCATGGGTATCTGTGTTTTTGCTTGTCTTCCAAGCAGAGGCACTGGCTATCTTTTTAAGGATGTTTATGTTGTGAACAGTCCTTAAAAAGAGTGTCCCCCGCTCTGTAACAGAAAGCAAGTTTGTTTACTGTCCAAAATTATAAAGATAATTAGTCCTTCCAGGGCAAAGGAATAGCAAATTACTGCCTTTTATAAATGATTTAGTTTCTCTAAGTTTGGCATTCTGCAGTTCTAACACAAACTTGCTGTGTGCACAGCATCCATCTGAGCTCCTCTTCATCACACCTCTGAAACTGAGGGTACAAGAGGAACCAGTGCAAACATGAAACACATGCTTCTTACTGTACTGTGAATAATAAAGTCCTTTGTCTTTGATGCAAGAGTTCTGGGTGTTCTACCTGTATCCATGAGGCATTAGCAGACTAATTTGTTGTCTTGCAAGTAGGATAAAATCTCAGACGCTTCATAGTTCTTGACAACCATATCCCTTGAAGATATAAATCCTTCCCAATGAAGCAGCAAGTTCCCTCATGTCCTTTTGCCTTTTCTAGAACAACATATAAATGGAACCACACATTTTATATTCTTCTGTGTTTATCTGCTTTCAATCAGCTTAAGATTTATGAGATTTGTGAATGCCATTGTCTCAGTGGTTCATTCCTTTTCATGGCTGAGTGAGTGTTCCATTGTCAGAGTGACACTTAGTTTGTTTGCATTCCTCTGCTGATGGATATTTGGGTTTCCAGTTTGGGGATAAAATTGCTGTAACATTCACATATTTAAAACTGTTTTATAATTTATAAGATATTGGAACTAAATCACTGTAGAGACTGGATTCTGTTACCTTCTGAAGAGTTTTCATTTTTGTTCTAGAAGACTCTTAGCTTGTCTGGACCCATATTTCTGACTCCTTCTCTTTTGCAGTGGGCAGCAACTAAAATTTCTGTCTGAATTTCTGGCCATCCAACTGTTCTTGTCTACATACCATCACCCACTGTAGATGTCCCTGCACATGCACAGTTAGAATCAGCCAAAACTTGAGGGTCTGTGAGATTTGAGACTCCCTCTTTTGTAACTCTCTCCTTTCTGGGAATCCCTCCCTGCTTTCAAGTTGCTTGGATACCCCAAACTCTGCCCATTGATACCTCAAGCCATTAAGACTGCTATTGGAGGGACTGGGGTTGTGGCTCAATGGTATAATGCTTGCCTAGCATGTGTGAGGCACTGGGTTCGAGTCTCAGAACCTCATATAAATTAATGAATAAAATAAAGGTCCATCAACAACTAAAAAAAAAAAAAAAAGACTGCTGTTGTCTGCTTGAGTTCTAGCATCCCTATACTCAGGCAAAAGTTTTACAAATTTGAATCTCATCCACTGTGATTTAATGCTTACCCACCTCAGTTTCTGCCTGCTTTTGTCAGTTCTCATGTACCCTCACATAGGTTTTTTTTCATGTTTTGCCACAAATATATAATTGTTGGAGGAGACTAGGACTGATAAAAGTTTCTCTACCATTTTCAGAAGCAGAACTCCGTAGAGTGTCTTTATTCCTTTATTTCAAATTTTCTGTGACATCTTACCTGAATTTATCTCTTCCATATAAGCGACATGAAGCTGGACTCTTGTGTGTGTGAAATTTGATACTGTCTCATATTCAGTAGGTCAGTTTAGTAGGTCAGTTTAGCCCATTTACGTTTATTGTGAATAATAATATTTGTATTTAATTTTTACTATTTTATATGTTCTGTTTACTCTTATTGACATTTGCATCATTAGTTCTGGTCTTCTGCCAGGTGATTAAGATTTTCTATAACCCCACACCCCTTACATTCTCCTTATTTGGAAGTTATAAATTATATTTCTCTTCCTTCGTAGACATCCTTAAATTTCTAACTGTATATCTGTAAATTTTTACAAGTCTAAAGTTGTTCAGTATTTTTACCTTCCTTCCAAACAGAAAAAGGATATCATTTCATTTTATTTACCTATTAATAAATTCCTGTCACCCCTTTTATTGTTGTCTACAAATTTAATTAATGAATGAATTTTTTCATTTATTTTGGTACTGAGATTGAACCCAGGGGTGCTTTACCCCTGAGCTATGTTCATAGGTCTTTTCATTTTTAATTTTGAGGCATGCCGCATTAACTTGCAGTTCATTATATTGCCAAGGCTGGCTTCAAACTTGGGATCCTCCTGCCTCAGGCTTCCAAGTTGCTTGAATTACAGGAGTATACCACTGTGCCCAACTGTTGTCTACAAATTAGTATCTACTTTTATTATAAAATATTTTTAAATCAATATCCAAATATGCCAACATATTTTATGCTTACCATCATTTCTTTTTTAAAAGGAACTTTATTGAAATATAATTCACATACTATAAAATTTTCATTATTTTTTTCATCTAACTTCTCTCTTGGATTGACTTTTCTTTTTTTATTTATTTATTTATTTATTTTTATTGTAAACAAATGGGATACATGTTGTTTCTCTGTTTGTACATGGCGTAAAGGCATACCATTTGTGTAATCATAAATTTACATAGAGTAATGTTGTTTGATTCATTGTTATTTTTTCCCTTCCCCCCACCCCTCCCACCCCTCTTTACAGTAGTTCCTTCCTCCATACTTGCCCCCCTCCCTAACCCTAACTCTAACCCTAACACTAACCCTTCCCTCCCCCCCATTATGTGTCATCCTCCATTTATTAGCGATATCATTCGTCCTTTGGCTTTTTGAGATTGGCTTATCTCACTTAGCATGATATTCTCCAATTTCATCCATTTGCCTGCAAATGCCATAATTTTATCATTCTTTATGGCTGAGTAATATTTCATTGTATATATATACCACAGTTTCTTTATCCATTCATCAATTGAAGGGCATCTAGGTTGGTTCCACAGTCTGGCTATTGTGAATTGAGCAGCTATGAACATTGATGTGGCTGTATCTCTGTAGTATGCTGATTTTAAGTCCTTTGGGTATAGGCCAAGGAGTGGGATAGCTGCGTCAAATGGAGGGTCCATTCCAAGTTTTCTAAGGAATCTCCACACTGCTTTCCAGAGTGGCTGCACTAATTTGCAGCCCCACCAGCAATGTATGAGTGTACCTTTTTCCCCACATCCTCGCCAACACCTGTTGTTGCTCGTATTCTTGATAATCGCCATTCTAATTGGGGTGAGATGGAATCTTAGGGTGGTTTTGATTTGCATTTCTCTTATTACTAGAGATGTTGAGCATTTTTCCATATGTTTGTTGATTGCTTGTAGATCTTCTTCTGAGAAGTGTCTATTCATTTCCTTAGCCCATTTGTCGACTGGATTATTTGAATTCTTGGAGTAGATTTTTTTGAGTTCTTTATAGATTCTGGAGATTAGTGCTCTATCTGAAGTATGATTGGCAAAGATATTCTCCCACTCTGTAGGCTCTTTCTTTGCATTGCTGATAGTTTCCTTTGCTGAGAGAAAGCTTTTTAGTTTGAATCTATCCCAGTGGTTGATTCTAGCTTTTATTTCTTGTGCTATGGGAGTCCTGTTAAGGAAGTCTGATCCTAGACCAACAAGGTGAAGATTTGGACGTACTTTTTCTTCTATAATCTACAGGGTCTCTGGTCTGATTCCGAGGTCCTTAATCCATTTTGAGTTTAGTTTCGTGCATGGTGAGAGATATGGGTTTAGTTTCATTCTGTTGCATATGGATTTCCAATTCTCCCAGCACCATTTGTTGAAGAGGCTATCTTTTCTCCACTGCATATTTTTGGCACCTTTGTCTAGTATGAGAAAATTGTATTTATTTGGGTTTGTGTCCGTGTCCTCTATTCTGCACCATTGATCTACCTTTCTATTTTGGTACCAATACCATGCCGTTTTTGTTACTATTGCTTTGTAGTAGAGTTGAAGATCTGGTATTGCAATACCCCCTGTCTCACTCTTCCTGCTAAGGATTGCTTTAGCTATTCTGGGTTTCTTATTCTTCCAGATGAATTTCATAATTGCTTGCTCTATTTCTGTAAGGTACGTCATTGGGATTTTAATTGGAATTGCATTGAATTTGTATAGCACTTTAGGTAGTATGGCCATTTTGACAATATTAATTCTTCCTATCCAAGAACATGGAAGATCTTTCCATCTTCTAAGGTGTTCTTTAATTTCTTTCTTTAGTGTTGTATAGTTCTCATTGTAGACGTCTTTCACCTCTTTTGTGAGATTGATTCCCAAGTATTTTATTTTTTTCGAGGCTATTTTGAATGGGATAGTTTTCCTAATTTCTCTTTCTGAAGATTCATCACTTATGTATAAAAATGCGTTTGATTTATGGGCATTGATCTTGTAACCTGCTACTTTACTGAATTCACTTATGAGTTCTAAGAGTTTTCTGGTGGAATTACCAGGTTCCTCTAAATATATAATCATGTCATCAGCGAACAGGGATAATTTGAGTTCTTCTTTTCCAATTCGTATCCCTTTAATTTCTTTGGTTTGTCTAATTGCTCTGGCCAGAGTCTCAAGAACGATGTTGAATAGAAGTGGTGAAAGAGGGCATCCCTGCCTTGTTCCAGTTTTTAGGGGGAATGCTTTCAGTTTGTCACCATTTAGAAGATATTAGCCATGGGCTTAGCATAAATGGCCTTTACAATGTTAAGGAATGTTCCCAGTATCCCTATTTTTTCTAGTGTTTTGAGCATGAAGGGGTGCTGTATTTTATCAAATGCTTTTTCTGCATCTATTGAAATAATCATGTGATTCTTGACTTTAAGTCTATTAATATGGTGAATGACATTTATTGATTTCCTGATGTTGAACCAACCTTGCATCCCTGGGATGAAACCCACTTGATCATGGTGCACTATCTTTTTAATATGTTTTTGTATGCGATTTGCTAAAATTTTGTTGAGAATTTTTGCGTCGATGTTCATTAAGGATATTGGTCTGAAATTTTCTTTCCTTGATGAGTCTCTGTCTGGTTTAGGTATCAGTGTGATATTGGCTTCATAGAATGAGTTTGGGAGGGTTCCCTCCTCTTCTATTTTATGGAATACTTTGAGAAGTATTGGAATGAGCTCTTCTTTAAAGGTTTTGTAGAACTCGGCTGAGAACCCACCTGGTCCCGGACTTTTCTTTGTTGGTAGGCTTTTGATGACTTCTTCTATTTCAGTACTTGAAATTGGTCTATTTAAATTGTTTATGTCCTCCTCGTTCAGTTTAGGCAATTCATATGTCTCTAGAAACCTGTTGATGTCTTCGAAATTTTCTATTTTGTTGGAGTATAGATTTTCAAAATAGCTTCTAATTATGTTTTGTATTTCAATCCTGTCTGTTGTGATATTTCCTTGTTCATTCCGAATTTTAGTGATTTGGGTTTTCTCTCGTCTTCTCTTTGTTAGTGTGGCTAAAGGTTTATCAATTTTGTTTATTTTTTCGAAGAACCAACTATTTATTTTGTCAATTTTTTGTATTGTTTCTTTTGTTTCAATTTCATTGATTTCAGCTCTGACTTTAACTATTTCCTGTCTTCTACTACTTTTGCTGCTGTTCTGTTCTTCTTTTTCTAGGGCTTTGAGCTGTAGTGTTAGGTCGTTTATTTGTTGAGTTTTACTTCTTTTATTAAATGCGCTCCATGAAATAAATTTCCCTCTACGTACTGCTTTCATAGTGTCCCAGAGATTTTGATACGATGTTTCTTTGTTCTCATTTACCTCTAAGAAATTTTAATTTCCTTCCTAATATCTTCTGTTATCCATTCATCATATAATAGCATATTGTTTAATCTCCAGATGTTGGAATAGTTTCTGTTTTTTACTCTTTCATTTATTTCTAACTTCAATCCATTATGATCTGATAGAATACATGGTAGTGTCTCTATCTTCTTGTATTTGCTAACATTAGCTTTGTGGCATAATATATGGTCTATTTTAGAGAAGGATCCATGTGCTGCTGAGAAGAAAGTGTATTCGCTCTTGGTTGGATGGTATATTCTATAAATGTCTGTGAAGTCTAAATTATTGATTGTATCATTGAGATCTATGGTTTCTTTGTTCAATTTTTGTCTGGAAGATCTGTCCAGTGGTGAGAGAGGCGTGTTAAAATCACCTAGTATTATTGTTATGGTCTATTTGGTTTCTGAAATTGAGAAGGATTTGTTTGACATACATGGATGAGCCACTGTTTGGGGCATAGATGTTTATGATTGTTATATCTTGATGATTTATGGTTCCCTTAAGCAGTATGAAATGACCTTCTTTATCCCTTCTGACTAACTTTGGCTTGAAGTCCACATTATCTGAAATGAGGATGGATATTCCAGCTTTTTTGCTGAGTCCATGTGCATGGTATGTTTTTCCCCATCCTTTCACCTTTAGTCTATGGGTATCTTTTTCTATGAGGTGAGTCTCTTGCAGGCAACATATTGTTGGATCTCTCTTTTTAATCCAGTCGGCCAGTCTATGTCTTTTGATTGATGAATTCAGGCCATTAACATTCACGGTTATTATAGAGAAATGATTTGGTTTCCCGGTCATTTGGTTCATTTTTTAAATTTTGTTTATTTATTTGGTTGACACAACTTGTTTCCTCCTTTATTTGACAATTCCTTTAGGATAATTCCTCCCTTTGCTGATTTGCTTCTTTGTTTTTCATCTCTTCCTCATGGAATATTTTGCTGAGAATGTTCTGTAATACTGGCTTTCTTTTTGTAAATTCTTTTAGCTTTTGTTTATCATGGAAGGATTTTATTTCATCGTCAAATTTGAAGGTAAGTTTTGCTGGGTATAAGATTCTTGGTTGGCATCCATTTTCTTTCAGGGCTTGAAAAATGTTGTTCCAGGCCCTTCTAGCTTTTAGGGTCTGGATTGAAAAATATGCTGATATCGGTATTGGTTTCCCCCTGAAAGTAATTTGGTTCTTTTCTCTCACAGCCTTTAAAATTCTGTCTTTATTTTGTATGTTAGGTATTTTCATAGTAATGTGCCTTGGTGTGGGTCTGTTGTAATTTTGTGTATTTGGAGTCCTATAAGCCTCTTGAACTTGATTTTCCATTTCATTCTTCAGATTTGGGAAATTTTCTGATATTATTTCATTGAATAAATTGTTCATTCCTTTGGCTTGTTTCTCTAGGCCTTCCTCAATTCCAATAATTCTTAAATTTGGCCTTTTCATGATATCCCATAGTTCTTGTAGATTCTGTTCATGATTTCTTACCATCTTCTCTGTTTGTTCAACTTTGTTTTCAAGGTTAAATATTTTGTCTTCAGTGTCTGAGGTTCTGTCTTCCAGGTGTTCTATCCTATTGGATATGCTTTCTATGGAGTTCTTCATTTGGTTTATTGTTTCCTTCATGTCAAGGATTTCTGTTTGGTTTTTTTTCAATATCTCTAACTCTTTATTGAAATGATCTTTTACTTCCTGTATTTGCTCTTTTAACTGTCGATTGGTACGATCATTCAATGCTTGCATTTGCTCTTTCATCTCATCGTTTGCTTCTCTGATCATTTTAATTATGTACATTCTGAACTCCTTTTCTGTCATTTCTTCTGCCATGCTGTCATTGGGTTTTATTGATGTAACATCTAGATTTGTTTGCAGCATTTTCTTTCCTTGTTTTCTCATATTGTTCAGGTATCAGTGGACCGCTGAGATATTGCAGATTTCCTCTATTGACTTACAATGGCCCTGAAGATTTCTATATATATCCCCCCTTAGCCTTCAGTAGGCTGAAGTCTTGGAGAAAGTTGATAATGCGGTGCTCCACAAGGAAGCTGCCTCTCTAGGAGTGGTGGCCTTCCGGTGGGGTATAATCCCTGCTAGTGGGCAGAGGTGCCTCCACTTGTTGACCAATGGTCATCCAAAGGGGACCTAGGCTGCGGGCTGAGGCAAGGCCTGTTTGGGCCTGAGTCTCTGGTTTTACTGTCCTTGTGGGGAAACTTCACCCAGCAGGGAAGACTCACCCGGTGGGGAGGTCTCGCTTGTCAGTTCCCTCCTAGAGGTTCCCCTCAATTTACAGCTACCGCCTGGACTGGGCTGCCTTCCTCTGCAAAGTTCCCAGGGTCCCGGCCCTACCTCCTTGGCCTGGGAGCCTCACCCTTCGCAGATGAATCTCCTTAGGCTGCCCCTCCTCAGGGAATCTGCTCGCAGGCCTGGAACCTTCGCTCCGCCCTAAGCCTGTCTCTGTGCGGCTCTTCCACCCAGAAGCCTCCTAGATCCTGGGACCCTGCTCTGCACCTAATCGCCTGGCTATGCGGCCCCTCCTCTGAGCAGCCACCTGGGGCCCCGTACAATCGCTCTGAGTCCCAGAGACCCGCCACACGCCTCTTCCTCCAGACAGCCGCCCAGTATTCCGGTGCGGTCACTAGGAGTCCAAGAAACTCACTTCGTGCCTCCTCCCACCAACCACCTGTAGCCCTGGGCAATCAATCACTCCGAGTCGAAGTGACCCTCCCCGTTCCTCCTCCTTCTCCAGATAACCCCCCGGGTGTTCAGGAGCGGTCGCTCTGAGTGGCTCTGAATCCACGTGACCCGCTGCACGCGTCCTCTGGGCAACCGCCCTGAGCTCTGGTGCGGCCACTCAAGACCAAGCGACCCACCACCCTTCCCGTCCACGCAGCCCCCCTGTGTTCAGGAGCTGTCACTTTAAGTCCAAACAACTCACCACTCGCCTTCTCCTCTGAGCAGCCGCCTGGAGCACTAATGCAGTCACTGCGAGTCCAAACGACCCGCCGTGCTCCTCCTCTTCCTCCTCCTACTCCTCCCGGCTGGCCCCGGTGTTCAGAAGTGGTCTGAGTCCAAACAGCTCGCCACGCAGCCCCTCCTCTGGCAACCGCCTGTAGCTCTGGTGTAGTCACTCTGAATCCAAGCGGCCGCGCTCCTCTTCCTCCTCCTCGTCCTCAGGGCAGGCCCCGGTGTTCAGAAGCAGTCGTTCTGAGTCCAAACAGCTCGCCGCACAGCTTCTCCTCTGGCAACCGCCTGTAGCTCTGGTGCAGTCACTCCGAATCCAAGCGGCCGCGCTCCTCCTCCTCCTCAGGGCAGGCCCCGGTGTTCTGAGTCCACACAGCTCTCCTCGCCACTCCTCCCCTGGGCAGCCGCAGGAGCCCCAGTGGTTGCTCCGAGTCCCAGCGCTGTGCTGAGCGGCCTCCTTTACGGCGCTCCCAGTTGTCCGAGTTCACTGCTCCAGCGGGGGGAGTGGTGTCTCACCAGCAGCTCTACTTCACAAAGTTTCCTGCGTTCCGGGACCACCATCCCAGCCGGGACGCCTTCCCAACGGGTGAGAGTCACCCGGCTGCTTTGAGTTGGTCCCAAGTGTCTCAATATCTCCTCTTTTGTATCCTGAGTCCTGGAGCAACATGAAATGCAGCCACCCTCTAGGCCGCCATCTTGAAACTGGATTGACTTTTCTTCTTGCAACCTTTAGTGGTTATTTCAATGGTATATGTTTGAGGTTTTGGTTTTGTTTCATCTTGTTTTCTTTTTGTCCACAAGTTCCTTTACTTCACTTTCACACCTTGATGATAGCTTTATAAATTCTACATTCAGAGTTATTTTCCCTCAGTAACTTGAAGCTCTTAGTCCTTTGTGTCCTGTCATTTTTTTCATTAGAAATCTGATTTTAGTCAAATTTTTATTCCTTTATAATTTTTTCTCTCTTTGATAACTTTAACATTTATATCTTTTTTTTTTTCTTACATCCTTAAGTTTTACTCCCATGTGTCTAGATACGAATTTATATATTATCTTGTTGGGTACAGAGTGTACTTGTACTCAAAGGGATTAGTTATCCTTCAATTTTGGAAAGTTTTCTGCCCCGTATCTTCCAATATTGCTGCTTTGTAATTTTCTCTATTCTTTTAGAAGTTCTATTAAACGTTGGAGCCTTTTTATCTTCTGAGTCACTTTTTTTCCCATTCTAATTTTCTAAAAATCTCTCTCCGTTACTTTCTGGATTACTTCCTCAGTAATGCCTTCCAGAGTAGTAAGTAATTCTTTGTTTAAGACTGTGTGCAATCTAGAATCACCATTGAGTTTCTAATTTCAGTTGACGCGTTTTAACTTTTTAACTCTTTTTTTTTACCAAGATAAGAAGCAGGTAAGTATATTTTACCCTTTGTGGAAGGAACTTCAAAGTTACAAGGCAAAGGGGTTTATACAAGGAAATGTGAAGGAATGAGACCAACAATCAAATCAACCATCCACCTCCCCTCTTTGCTATAATTATTTATATTTGCCCAACAGCAAAATAAACCCACACTAATCCCAAGATCCCCAAAGCCCCCATCCCATCATGGCATCAGGATTGAAATCCAGGGTTACATAGTATACAACAGATTTGAGTGTGTGTGTGTGTGTGTGTGTGTGTGTGTGTGTGTGTGTGTGTGTTCCTTACCTAACATGAAATCATGGAACAAGGATAGGATAACTTTACTTAGTACTCCTAGTCAAAATAAAAAAAAAAAAAAAAAACAAAGGGGAAACACTAGGACACATTAGTTTACTTGCCCTGAAATACCAAGGGAAAATGTTCCCAGCTCCTCCCATTCTGGGAGTAAGAAATTTCCCTAGATTAAACCCTGATTCTGTTCCCTGGGAATAGGTTATCAGTTCATTGTTCTCCACTGCTCTTAGTTTGACCTTCTAGAAATTCCTAACATTTCTGACATCCTCCTTGGTCACTTCTGAAGAGGGCGTTACAGAATATGCCCTTGTGGGTGCTAAGAAGCTTTTTCAACTACTTCCTTAGTATAAAAGTTGATCTAAAGGTCTTAGTATATCTTAAACTATCTCAGTCCCTTTTAGTCCCAGCTGGTGGTATGTTTACCACATCTCTCAAAAACAGCTGTACTATGAATTGGTTTTCAGTAACCTCTATTGACAGAACTATATCTACAATGCTTTTTGAGATATGCCTCTCTATATATACTTATTAGCAACTACCACTCAGGCTTCTGAGGGACCCTACCCTTAACCCTTTGGGATATGCCTTTGTCTAGCTGAAATGATCTACCAAGCACCACCTTTTTTCTTTCAGAAGTCTTAGTAAAGGATATTGTAGCCATGCCCTTAATTTGTTTTGTTTGTTTGTTTGTTTTTCCTCCCAGGCTGAATTTGAGACACTTTTATGGATGGAGATGATGAAGAGTTTTGTTTTCCTACTAAATAAGTTCTTCTCTCTAAACACCTCTAAATTCTGCTTGCAATTTGGTGGGATATTTTTTTTCTGAATTTCTCTCATAATTTTGTTTCAAATAGAAGTAAAAACAACTAGCTCATAACCTTCAACATGTTCTTAGAAACTATCCTACTATCTTCCATGTTATCACAGGCAGTGGTTTTACAAATACAGGTTGCTGTTTTTCAGTTTCTATAATAGTTTTCACACCATCCACCACCTGCTGCCTGAGCTAATACCATATAATTTAGGGTCTAGTTACACAGTGTCCCATTATTAGGTGCTAATTTCTATATCAATTTGCTGTTGATGCATAACAAACAATCACAAAATCTCAGTGCCCTGTAAGCTTTCATTCTGTTAATAAGCTTTTAATTCTCTCCTGGGTCTGCAGGTCAGCTAAGGCAACTGCAGGCCACAGTTGCTGAAGCAGCTTTGCTGTACATCACAGGCCTACAGTCAGGTAGGGCAGTTCTACTTCATGTGCTCAATCTGTGGCACAGGACAGACTGGGGCTTTCTGAGAAGTGGATAATTGTGTTGACTTCGAATGGTGAGAAGGACCCAACTGGGCAGAGACCTGGAAGGGAGTATGCCCATGGAAAGACCTGAGGTCAGAGTTCCAGGGAGCAAGAGGAAGCTACGTACCTGGAGCAGTGAGAGGAAGAGCATGGAGGAAACAAGACCTGGAGGCTGCTGGGTTAAATACCCAGGGCTCCAGCAGCCAGTGAGAGAGTGTAGGGTGAGTCTGGTCGCTGGGTCTATAATCAGGGAGACAGTCCTGCTCTACAAATTCATCCTAAGCCCCAGGGCTGCAGCTGCCGTGGAGAAAACCTTCTCACTGTGGTGACAGATGTACTAGGTGGCAAAACCCATTAAATAAGCATATTTTGGAGTACCTGTTTTCATCACACCTATGAACATCCCATTGACCAAAGCATGTCCAATATCTAGAGCTAAAGTCAAAAGGTAAAAAAGTATACCATCTTTTGAGGGAAACACATCAAATCTCCAGTGGTAAAGAATATGGGTACAAGGAGGGAAGAATGTGAGCCACTGACTTACATCTTCCCAGGTAACGTGTGGGATATTGACTGCCAGATTGTTCTGTTCTCTTGCCTCCTGAAGCTTGAGGCTTCCCATAAAGTCAAAGTGCCAAACAAGAGTCATCAGCAGCTGTTAGAACCTTCCTTGTGATGGGGTAGGGGAAAACAATGGTCACCAGCCCTGCTCCTAGTTTAGGCCGTGAACCTGTCTCTGCTCTCCATTTCATTCGGGACACTTTGATTCTCTACTCCCAATATGCCTCTGTCTGCTGTTCCACCCAGAGTCCAGCAGGTCCATTTTCTTCATGGCCTTTTATTTTGCTAGCTTACAGAGAAGTTTATCTTATTAAACACAGCTATGTCCTTTTTCAAAGCTGCATGATATTTTTAAATACATTATGTATTATGGCCATTGGATTGGAGCAGGGAATACCTTCAACCACAGTTTTCAACAATATTGCAACTGATGCTTCTAGAATCTTACATGAAAGCCATCTTTTATTTCCTGTGACAGTGTTTAAAAATAAAATGTTTTATCATCTTTTGGCATTTAAGTATACCCAAATTTAGTACATTAAAAAAGCTTCTTGAAAAATAAATACAAATATTTCAATTCAATGCATTTTTTAAAATAATCAGGTATATTATATAAAAGGAAAACAGCCAGAAAAATTGGATCATTAAACTACTAAAATGAATATGTGTGATATTAGTGATTTTCTCATAACCTAGTTATCCTATTCTTTATGCCTTATCCAAATTTTATATTTTCTATTTCATTCAACTTTTTATCATAGAAAATTTATTATGGAAAATTTCAAATATGTAAAATGTATACCCAATCATATAATGCCTTGTATGTACCTGTAGCTGAGCTTTCTTAATTATTAATCATGGTGATATTGTTTCATTTATGCCAAGGGTAGGGAAACTATTACCCTGGACCAAATCCAGCCTGTTAACTGTTTTTTGCAAATAAAGCTTTATTGTAGCACAACCAAGCTCTTTTGTTTACATGCCTGCTTTCCCACTTTAGTAATAGAGTTGAATAGTTGCAACAGCAGTTATATGACCTGAAAAACCTAAAATATTTATCAAACCCTTTACATGAAAATCTTGCTGACCTCTGGTCTCTAATCTCACCTATTCATCTCAGGAAAAATCTCTCACATTGCATTAAATTTTTTTTAATATGTTTTAAAATATAGTAACCCTTAAAAATAAAGCAATGTCTATTCTTGTCTTTAAAAAAAAACAGTAATTCATTGATTTCTTTTCTACAAAATTCCAACTGAATAACAAGTGGAAATTATTCAATATTTCTTTTTCTACCTTACTCATATTAAGGTCCACCAGAGTCTGCATTCTCAGTAAGTTTAACTTAACAGCTACTTTATCTGTAGATAATCTCCCAAAATAAAACATTATGAATTTAATAAAGTATGTAATAAAGTTAGTAAGCAATAATAGCACTAGATTTCAGCACAACAAAAATTTGTGATCTGTTGCATCCTATGAAAAAACACAACATACAAAGGAAGTCTCAATTTAGGTTTTTTGTTGTTATTTTGGTTTTAGTACTGGGGATGAACCCAGGGCCTCACACATGCTAGGCAAGCATTCTACCACTGAGCAACATTCCCAAACCATATTATTTTGAGACAGGATTTTACTAAATTGCCCATGTTGGCCTCAAATTTGCAATCTCCTAACTCAGCCTCCTGAGTAGCTGGGATTATAGGTGTGTTCTACCACACCCAGCAAAATCTCACATTTTAAAAAGACTAATAGCATTAGTTTTTGCCACATTGGATTTTCTTTTCTTTAGAAAAATCAAGACATTCATTTTGGGTGTAATTGTTGGCATTTTTGAATAATAACTTTTTTCAGTGCTGGGGACTAAACTCAGGGATTCATGTGTGTTAGGATACACTCTAGCACTGGCCATGCCCTCAACACCTAAATATTTTATATTAAAATGACTCTTTACAGTTTTTATGAAAATTTTACAGGAGCTATCTCATTTAATATTTACAACAACCTCATGAGGTAGAGAGAATTTTCTTATTAGATGATTCCAGGAAGACACAAACCCAGGTCACCTGCTCAAAGTACACCAGTCTATGCAGCTAAACTGGCAATCACAAATCTTAGAACAGTTAAAAACTGGTTGTTTTACCTTACAGGCCCTGATTATATAAATGTACTATGATACACAACATTTCTATACTACATTACTTCCTAGATATGCAACCTATCTATACAGTGAAGATATTGAAATAACTCTCGTAAAGTCTGTATCATTTGAACTTAGGATTTCAAGCATGGAGTGTCATATCTTTCAAAATCAAAGACCAAGAAACAATCCATTGTATAGTTTTCACAAACTCCTCTTTAGCATTTCCTTTGCATTCTGTGATGGGTCAAGTGTACCTTAAACAGAGCTCAGAGAAATGAATACTTCGAGGATTAGGGCAGAGGAAGTACAAAATAAACCTGAAACAAAGGGGATACGAATAGGAAAAGAAGAGCTTAAATTATCTCCATTTGCTGATATCATGATCCTATATTTCCCAAAAAAATTCCACCAGAAAACTTCTAGAACTCATAAGGGAATTCAGCAAAGTAGCAGTATATAAAATTAACTAATACACATAAATCAATTGTTTATACATCAATGATGAATTAGCTGAAAGAGAAAATAGGAAAACTATCCTATGCCATTCATAATAGCCTCACAAAGAAAAAAAATTAACTTGGGAATCAATCTAAAAAAACAAGTGAAAAACCTCTACAATGAAAACTACAGAACACTAAAGAAAGAAATTGAAGAAAATCTTAGAAGATAGAAAGACTCCCATCTTCTTGGATAGACAGAATTAATACTGTCAAAATGGTCATACTACCAAAAGCATTATACAGATTTAATGCAAATCTTATTAAAATTCCAAAGACATTCGTCATAGAAATAAAAAAAGCAAACATGAAATTCATTTGGAAAAAAAGAGGCCCAAGATAGCCAAAGTAATTCTTAGAAATGTGAAGCAGGAAGCATCACAACACTATACCTTAAATTATACTACAGAGCTATAGTAACAAAAATGGCATGGTATTGGCACTAAAGAAGACATGAAGACCAATGGAATAGAATAGAAGACACAGAGACAAACCCACATAAATACAGTTATTTCATACTAGACAAAGGCACCATAAACATACATTGGAGAAAATATAGCCTCTTCAACAAATGTGGAAAAACTGGAAATTCATATGTAATGAAATGAAATTAAATGCCTATCTCTCACCCTGCACAAAAATTCAACTCTTAAATGGATCAAGGACCAAGGCATTAGACCAGAGACCCTGCACCTACTGAAAGAAAGAGTAGGTCAAAATCTCCATCATGTCAGTTTAAGAGCCAAATTCCTCATCAAGTATCCTAAATCACAAGAATTAAAATCAAGAATCAACAAATGGGATGCTTTCAAACTAAACATCTTCTTCACAGCAAAGGAAACAAGTACATAAACAGAGCTTACAGAGTGGGAGAAAATCTTTGCCACCTGCCCTTCAGATAGAACATGAATCTCCAGGATATATAAAGAACTCAGGATCCAAGATGGTGGACTAGAGGGTGACTACATCTCCAGTCGCTCCAGCACCCAGGATTCAAGAAGAGGAGGCATTGAGAGACTCGGACTAAAATAGAGCCACAGGGTGAGTCTCTCCCACCAAGTGAAGCTCGGCCGGGGCAGCAGGCCCGGATACGGGCGGCTTATTAGAGTAGGGCAGGGCAGCTAGAGTCTTCCCCAGGCAGCCCTGAGCACTCCGGCGGTGGGCTCCTCCCACAGGGCCAGATTCTCCAGCTTCTTGGAGCAGGCCCCCCAGTGAGAGCCTTTCTGCACAGAACCAGCTCCAAGTCCCTGAGGCAGTGTGGCAAGCTCTGGCCCCCGCAAGTTGCTTCAGGGACCAGGACAGGGAAGCCAGGGACTTCCCCAAGCAGCCCGCCTCCCTCCGGCCAGAAGCGCCTTTCTAGGCTAGCTCCTCGGAGCAGACCGCCCAGTGAGAGCCTTTCTACACAGAGCCAGCCACAAGTCCCCAAGCCAGCGGAGACCTCTGACCCGCAAACAGTCTCTGGGACTAGGGCAGGGCAACCAGAGACCTCTCCAGGCGTACCTGCCCCCTCCGGCCACAGGCTTTTTCCACGGGATGATTCAAGATGGCGGACTAGAGGGGGACTGCATCTCCAGTCGCTCCAGAACCCAGGATTCAAGAAGGTGAGGCATTGAGAGACTCAGACTAAAATAGAGCCATGAGGTGAGTCTCCCCCACCCGGTGAAGCTCGGCCCGGGCGGCAGGCCCGGATTCAGGCAGCTTATGAGAGTAGGGCAGGGCAGCTAGAGTCTTCTCGAGGCAGCCCTGTGCACTCCAGCAGTGGGCTCCTCACACACGGCCAGCTTCTCGGAGCAGGCCCCCCAGTGAGAACCTTTCCACACAGAGCCAGCTCCAAGCCCTGGAACCAGTAGTGGGCTAGGGGCAGCTTTCTTCAGAAGCACTGCATTATCAAGTTACTCCAAGACTTCAGGCTACTGAAGACTGGGAGGTGATACACTGGAAATCTACAGGGACACTATAAGCCAATAGAGGAAATCTGCAATATCACAGAGTCCCACTGACATCTGACCAATATGAGAAAACAAGGGAAGAAAATGTCCCAAACAAACCTAGATACTATATCAATAAAACCCAATGACAGCACACCAGAAGAAATGTCAGAAAGGGAGTTCAGAATGTACATAATTAAAACAATCAGAGAAGCAAGTGAGGAGATGAAAGAGCAAATGCAGGCATTGAAGGAGGAGATGAAAGAGCAAATGCAGGCATTAAATGATCGCACCAATCAACAGTTAAAAGAGCAAATACGGGAAGCAAGAGATCATTTCAATAAAGATTTAGTGATAATGAAAAAAGAAAAACAGAAATCCTTGAAATGAAGGAAATACTAAACCAAGTTAAAAACTCCATAGAAAGCATAACCAATAGGATAGAACACCTGGAAGACAGAACCTCAGATATTGAAGACAAATATTTAATCTTGAAAACAAAGTTGACCAAACAGATGGTAAGAAATCATGAACAGAATCTACAAGAATTATGGGATATCATGAAAAGGCCAAATTTAAGAATTATTGGGATTGAGGAAGGCTTAGAGAAACAAACCAAAGGAATGAACAATCTATTCAATGAAATAATATCAGAAAATTTTCCAAATCTGAAGAATGAAATGGAAAACCAAGTACAAGAGGCCTATAGGACTCCAAATATACAAAATAACAACAGACCCACACCAAGGCACATTATTATGAAAATACCTAACATACAAAATAAAGACAGAATTTTAAAGGCCGTGAGAGAAAAGAACCAAATTACATTCAGGGGGAAACCAATAAGAATATCAGCAGATTTTTCAATCCAGACCCTAAAAGCTAGAAGGGCCTGGAACAACATTTTTCAAGCCCTGAAAGAAAATGGATGCCAACCAAGAATCTTATACCCAGCAAAACTTACTTTCAGATTTGACAATGAAATAAGATCCTTCCATGATAAACAAAAGCAAAAGGAATTTACAAAAAGAAAGCCGGCATTACAGAACATTCTCAGCAAAATATTCCATGAGGAAGAGATGAAAAACAACAATGCAAATCAGCAACGGGAGGAACTAGCCTAAAGGAATAGCCAAATAAAGGAGAAACCAAATCACGTCAAAAACCAAAAATGAGTCCAATGACTGGGAATACAAATCATATCACAATAATAACCTTGAATGTTAATGGCCTGAACGCATCAATCAAAAGACATAGACTGGCAGATTGGATTAAAAAGAAAAATGCAACAATATGCTGCCTGCAAGAGACTCATCTCATAGAAAGAGATACCCATAGACTAAAGGTGAAAGGATGGGAAAAAACATACCATGCACACGGACACAGCAAAAAAGCTGGAGTATCCATCCTCGTTTCAGATAATGTGGACTTCAAGCCAAAACTAGTCAGAAGGGATAAAGAAGGACATTACATACTGCTTAAGGGAAGCATAAATCAGCAAGACATAACAATCATAAATATCTATGCCCCGAACACTGGCTCATCCATGTACATCAAACAAATCCTTCTCAATTCCAGAAATCAAATATACCACAACACAATAATACTAGGCGATTTTAACACACCTCTCTCACCGCTGGATAGATCGTCCAAACAAAAATTGAATAAAGAAACCATAGATCTCAATAACACAATCAACAATTTAGACTTAACCGACTTATATAGAATATACCATCCAACAAAGAACGAATACACTTTCTTCTCATAAGCACATGGATCCTTCTCTAAAATAGACCAAGTTTTATGCCACAAAGCTACTGTTAGCAAATACAAGAAGATAGAGATACTACCTTGTACTCTATCAGATCATAATGGATTGAAATTAGAAATAAACGACAGAATAAAAAACAGAACCTTCTCCAATACCTGGAGATTAAATAATACACTATTATATGATGAATGTATAACAGAAGACATCAGGAGGGAAATAAAAAAATTCATAGAAGTAAATGAGAACAAAGACACATCATATCAAAATCTCTGGGACACTATGAAAGCAATATTTAGAGGAAGATTTATTTCATGGGGCGCATTCAACAAAAGAAGTAGAAATCAACAAATAAACGACTTAACACTACAGCTCAAAGCCGTAGAAAAAGAAGAGCAGCCCAACACCAAAAGTAGTAGAAGAGAGGAAATAGTTAAAATCAGAGCCGAAATCAACAAAATTGAAACAAAAGAAACAATCGGAAAAATTAACAAAGTAAATAGTTGGTTCTTTGAAAAAAAAAAACAAAATTGATAAAACCTTAGCCACACTAACAAAGAGAAAGAGGGAGAAAACTCAAATTACTAAAATTCGGAATGAACAAGGAAGTATCACAACAGACACAAGTGAAATACAAAACATAATTAGAAGCTATTTTGAAAATCTATACTCCAACAAAGCAGAAAACCTCGAAGACATCAACAAGTTTCTAGAGACATTTGAATTACCTAAACTGAATGAGGAGGACATACACAACTTAAATAAATCAATTTCAAGCAATGAAATAGAAGAGGTCATCAAAAGCCTACCAACAAAGAAAAGTTCGGGACCAGATGGGTTCTCAGCTGAGTTCTACAAAACCTTTAAAGAAGAGCTCATTCCAATACTCCTCAAAGTATTCCATAAAATAGAAGAGGAGGGAACCCTCCCAAACTCATTCTATGAAGCCAATATCACCCTGATACCTAAATCAGACAGAGACAGATCAAGGAAAGAAAATTTCAGACCAATATCCTTAATGAACATTGACAGAAAAATTCTCAACAAAATTTTAGCAAATCACATACAAAAATATATTAAAAAGATAGTGCACCACGATCAAGTGGGTCTTATCCCAGGGATGCAAGGTTGGTTCAACATCTGGAAATCAATAAATGTCATTCACCATATCAACAGACTAAAAGTTAAGAATCACATGATTATTTCAATAGATGCAGAAAAAGCATTCGATAAAATATAGCATCCCTTCATGCTCAAAACACTAGAAAAAATTGGGGTAGTGGGAACATTCCTTAACATTGTAAAGGCCATCTACAACTAAGCCCATGGCCAATATCATTCTAAATGATGAAAAACTGAAAGCATTTCCCCCTAAAAACTGGAACAAGGCAGGGATGCCCTCTTTCACCACTTCTATTCAACATCGTTCTTGAGACTCTAGCCAGAGCAATTAGACCAACCAAAGGAATTAAAGGGATACGAATTGGAAAAGAAGAACTCAAACTCTCCCTGTTCGCTGATGACATGATTATATATTTAGAGGAACCTGGAAATTCCACCAGAAAACTCTTAGAACTCATAAGTGAATTCAGTAAAGTAGCAGGTTACAAGATCAATGCTCATAAATCCAATGTATTTTTATACATAAGTGATGAATCTTCAGAAAGAGAAATTAGGAAAACTACCCCATTCACAATAGCATCAAAAAAAATACTTGGGAATCAATCTCACAAAAGAGGTGAAAGACCTCTACAATGAGAACTACAGAACACTAAAGAAAGAAATTAAAGAAAACCTTAGAAGATGGAAAGATCTCCCATGTTCTTGGATAGGCAGAATTAATATTGTCAAAACGGCCATACTACCAAAAGTGCTATACAGATTCAATGCAATTCCAATTAAAATTCCAATGACGCACCTTACAGAAATAGGGCAAGCAATTGTGAAATTCATCTGGAAGAATAAGAAACCCAGAATAGCTAAAGCAATCCTCAGTAGAAAGAGCGAAGCAGGGGGTATCGCAATACCAGATCTTCAACTCTATTACAAAGCAATAGTAACAAAAACGGCATGGTATTGGTACCAAAATAGACAGGTAGATCAATGGTACAGAATGGAGGACATGGACACAAACCCAAATAAATACAATTTTCTCATACTAGACAAAGGTGCCAAAAATATGCAATGGAGAAAAGATAGCCTCTTCAACAAATGGTGCTGGGAAAACTGGAAAACCATATGCAACAGAATGAAATTAAACCCCTATCTCTCACCCTGCACAAAACTCAACTCAAAATGGATCAAGGACCTCGAAATCAGACCAGAGACCCTGCATCTTATAGTAGAAAAAGTAGGTCCAAACCTTCAACTTGTTGGCTTAGGATCAGTCTTCCTTAACAGGACTCCCATAGCACAAGAAATAAAAGCAAGAATCAACAACTGGGATAGATTCAAACTACAAAGTTTTCTCTCAGCAAAGGACACTATCAGTAATGTGAAGAGAGAGCCTACAGAGTGGGAGAATATCTTTGACACTCATACTTCAGATAGAGCGCTAATTTCCAGAATCTATAAAGAGCTCAAAAAAACTCTACACCAAGAATACAAATAATCCAATCAACAAATGGGTAAGGAAATGAACAGACACTTCACAGAAGAAGATGTACAAGCAATCAACAGATATATGAAAAAATGTTCAACATCTCTAGTAATAAGAGAAATGCAAATCAAAACTACCCTAGGATTTCATCTCACCCCAATTAGAATGGCGATTATCAAGAACACAAGCAACAATAGGTGTTGGCAAGGATGTGGGGAGAAAGGTACACTCATACATTGCTGGTGGGGCTGCAAATTAGTGCAGCCACTCTGGAAAGCAGTATGGAGATTCCTTAGAAAGCTTGGAATGGACCCACCATTTGACCCAGCTATCCCACTCCTTGGCCTATACCCAAAGGACTTAAAATCAGCATACTACAGAGATACAGCCACATCAATGTTCATAGCTGCTCAATTCACAATAGCCAGATTGTGGAACCAACCTAGATGCCCTTCAGTTGATGAGTGGATAAAGAAACTGTGGCATATATATATATATATATATATATATATATACAATGGAATATTACTCTGCCATGAAGAATGTTAAAATTATGGCATTTGCAGGCAAATGGATGACATTGGAGAATATCATGCTAAGTGAGTTAAGCCAATCTCAAAAAAGTAAAGGACGAATGATCTTGCTGATAATCGGATGAGGACATATAATGGGGGTTAGGAGGGGTTAGCGTTAGGGTTAGGGTTAGGTTTAGGGTTAGGGATAAGGAGGGTATTAAGAATGGAGGAAGGAAGGACTGTATAGAGGGAAAAGAGGGGTTGGAGGGGTGGCGGGGAAGGGAAAAAATAACAGAATGAATCAAACAACATTGTCCTATGTAAATTTATGATTTTTAATTAAAAAAAACTCAAAAAACACCAAAAAAAACAACAAACAAACAAATAACCCAATAAATAAATGGACAAAGGAACTAAACAGACACTTCTCAAAAGAAGAAATACGAGCAGTTAACAAATATATGAAAAAATGTTCAACATTTCTAGCAATTAAATGTAAATTAAAACTATACTGAGATTCCATTTCACTCCAGTCAGAATGACAATTGTCAAGAATACAAATAATAAGTGCTGGTGAGGATGTAGGGGGAAAGGTACACCCATACCTGGCTGGTGGGACTGCAAATTGGTGCAACCACTCTGGAAAGCAGTATGAAGATTCCTCAGAAAACTTGGAATGGAACCACTGCTTGACCCGGATATCCCACTCCTTGTTATATACACAAAGGACTTAAAATCAGCCTACTACAGTTACACAGGTATGCCAATGTTTAAAGCAGCTCAATTCACAATGGCTAAACTATGGAACCTTGCCTAAGGTCATAGTCCCTTTATGGGGTGATCTGCCTTCAATCACTGATCATTGAGTGAATATAAAGATCCAGCCCTTTCGCCCCAATTCAAGGCATTTTTGAAGGATCCCAAATTCAGAAGTTCCAGAGGGCTGAGAATCTATCACAGCTCAACTTCTCCCTCGACCAGTCCTCCCTATTCCCTTACACAGGCACTGAGCCTAGATGCTCTTAATGAACCTCCTGCCTGCCAACCTGTGACTCAGTCTGCATCTGTGGGAAGCCAACCTGTGCTGTCTCCCTCACTGATATCTCTCTGTAACCGAGAAGGACCATTATTTTTCAAATTTTTGATTATTAAAGATATACATTTTTTTATATCTTTATCTATATTTATAAAATCATAAATTTCTGACCTTCCATTGTCTGCTCCAGTATGTTTGTTGACCAACTAGCAAGAAAAGAGAGTTACAGAGACTAAGAGAATAGGAACAGAAAGAGCCGATGTGGAAGCCAGAGTGTTTTGGGAAGGCAAGGTGGAGATCCAGGACAAATTTGTATTTGCCTCCACCTGTCCTTTCTTTGCTATTTTTTTCCTGTTTCATCCTCTGCCTCTTACTCATACCATCCTGTTATAGACTGGATGTTTGTGTCCCTTATAAAATGCATATGTTGAAATATGCTTCCTATGTCCTATGTATTCATAATCTGTGACTCTTCCTTTCTCAGAAGAGTAATGCACTCTCACCTAGGGGTTAGGGCTCATCTTAAGTCAATTCCAGCTGCCAACAATACAATGGACTGGGTGAGTTAAGGATGTTTATTTCTCACAGTCCTGGAGGCTTCAAGATGAGGGTGTTAGCAGATCAAGTTCCCACTTCCTCGTTTGTAGAGTGTTCATTTTCTCTTTGTCTCCTCATGTGGCAAAGAGCAGGAAGGAAAGGAAAAGAAAGGAAAGGAGAGGGGAGGGGAAGGGAGGGGAGGGGAGGGAAAAGGAAGAAAGGAAGAAAGAAAGGGAAAGGAAGGGAGGAAGGCACTACCCTCCACCCTCATGACGTTATTTCCTTCCAAAGGCCCCACCTCCTAATACCATCACAGTGGGGGGTTAATATTTCAACATACCCATTTCATAAGGGACACAGCCAGTCTGTAATAGAACTGAATGTGTGTGTCATTCACCTTAGGAAGAAATTGTGGTTTTTTTGAGGCTTGCTCTGCTCAGAACAGTCCCCAAGAATAGTGGAAGATAATGAATCCATTGGCATTAGTAAGGTGATTTTTTGGTAACCTACTGTTAACACAAAAAGACCGGGCAAGATGCGAACCTCATGTGTCATCTCAGCTCTTTATTCAGGGGGATGAAATGTTGCCCATGGAACCACTCTCCTGGTGGAAAATGAGCCACTGAACGAAGAAAAGGACTGGGTTTATACAGGTTATTCTGAGGGGTGGTCTAGTGAACATATGTCAGTTTTGCTTAGTCAGGAATGTGAGCCTTTCAGTCAAGGTCTGTGGACAGTGCCAGAGAGGATTTGCTTTGGAGGAGGTAACGCCTCCTAGAGACTGTTTCTTTTGAGGATGATAAACATCCTCTGCCTGAAACCAGCACCGGGTAAACAGTCATCTTGGGAGATGAAAGCTGTCAATGCTTGGCCTTCATTTTTACTCCCTTTTCTTTCTCTCAGGCCTCATTATTTTGGGAATTTCTTATTCTCTATATCCATTACCTACTGCATCATCTTTGCAGGCCATCATCTCCTTAATAAAGGAGATGCGTCAATTGAAATTGTCTTATAATAAATCCTTGGGGAAATATCTTAGGAAAACCTAGTCTTTGGAACCATTCCTACTTGGAAACTTGCTGTAAATCCTTCACTCCAAGCATTAGAAGATT
Organism: Sciurus vulgaris; assembly: GCF_902686455.1. Taxonomy (NCBI): domain Eukaryota; kingdom Metazoa; phylum Chordata; class Mammalia; order Rodentia; family Sciuridae; genus Sciurus; species Sciurus vulgaris. The sequence continues at coordinate 131,567,857 of NC_136463.1, forward strand.
AAATCATTTTTTGAGATACAGAGTGAGGTTTAATTCTTAGGAGCATAAATTAGTTCTATTTTTTAACATCTATTTTTAGCAGACCAAGGGCCATGAAAATCAGTGTTTTGATTAAGAAAACTGTAATCTATCTTTAGGGATGTGAGATTTAAAATTCTGCCTAATTAGTCCTATATATCACTAAATTTTCTTATGAATCTTTTTCAAGATGTAAACATGGTACACAAGTGTGCTATGTTGTTTTTGTTTCAAATTATATAGATGTAATATGCTGTCAGTATTAAAAACGGATACACTTATTTCCATTTATTTTTTGCTGTTGATATAAAATATTTAAAAGTTACAACTTAACACTTCAAGGTCTTGCCCTAAAAGAAACATTAAGCTTGTTGGTTTGTGTTTTCTTAGTTCACTCTTTTCTATTTTGAAACTTGGCCTTTTGGCCCTCATTTTTCTTTTTCACATGTGCTCTTGTGTTTTGACAATATGTCAAAAGTGATGGTGAATAACTCCACCATGGTCAGTACTGAAGTGTCCTCTGTATTTTTCATCATCAGAACAAGTTTCATCAAATGATAGGTCTCAGAAATTTGTGCTGTAAGTACAGTGTTTGCCTACCATATATGAGGCCCTAGATACAATCCCCAGCACTACAAAAAATAACAATAATAATAATTCTGTGCTGTAAAATTTTGCTATCATTTAAAATATGAAACAGCCTTGACTTTTTTTTTTTGTTTTGAATGTTATATCCGTGGTTCTATTTAAAAATTGGACACTTGTTCTGTTTTATGGAATGAAGTGTTACCTGATTCTAGAATGAAAAATAAAGATAAGATCCTAAAAAAAGAGTTGAGTTGGGTCATTTGAATGAATCTCATTATGTGAGATCTCAGATTCTTGTAATTACTGGTATCAGATAGATTTTTATATTTTAAGACAATTCTAAAGGAGGGAACTAAAGATGACATCATTTTTCTCCTCTGTCAATTTATGCTTGTATTTTTCCTATTAGTGAAGAAAGCATCAACCTATGGATGGATGCAAACTCTTTGGAGAAAGGTCTTTGATGGATGTGCAAAAAAAAGAGAACAAAGTCATCTTATTACTGGTAAAATAAAGCAACTTTACCAACATTTCTGTTAGTAAAAATTAAGATTTAAATATGACTTTCATGCTCTCTACTAGTGAATAGAAGGATTATAAAGTTATGCAAAGGTATTTCTTTTCCACCCTATTTCAAAAAGCACTCTCTTTCCATAATTTCCATAACTACTCCTTTTTTCTAACCCTTTCTTAGTCCTCACTTGCATTCTGATCTTTTCTATGAATGTATATTATGTACCCAAGGACAGAAAATTTCCTACCCTGTAATCTCCTAAAAATCCACTTGTTCAGACTGATAAATTAGACACCACCGATTAATTTTATGCTGTACATCTGACTCCCATAATAGTATGTTAGATTACCTGTTTTCATTTCTTTACTAACACTTAAATTTTATAATTTTTCACAACTTTAGCAAATGACAGAATGAAAAAAAACAGCATTTCATTTTTTCTAATTACAGATTACTTATTACATTTCTTACTATGTGAATCAATGATGTTTATTACAGAAGAGTAATGTGTAAAATATTTTTTAAAGTAGCATAACACACAAATACCAGCATATGATCAACATGAACACATTATTTATACATATAGACATTTTCTATTACAGCTTTTACTATTGATGTCACTTTATATTTGGTCATTTTTTTAAACTTATGTTCTCTTCTGATTTTTTCTTTTCTCTCTTTCTTTCTTTCTTTCTTTCTTTCTTTCTTTCTTTCTTTCTTTCTTTCTTTCTTTCTTTCTTTCTTTCTTTCTTCTTTCCTTTTTGTAGCACTGGGATTGAACCTAGGGTCTCACATATACAGGCAAATATACTATCACTGAGTTGCATGGCCAGCCCTTTTTTCTTTCTTTCTTTCTTTTTTTTTTTTTTTTTTAATTTTGACATCGGGTCTTACAAAATTGCCCAGGTTGACCTAGAATTTGTGATCCTCCTGCCTTAGCCTCCTGAGTAACTGGGATTGTAGGTACGCACCACCATATTCTCTAACAATTTTAAAATTTGTTTAATTTTAAATTTTTTATTTCTAATTATAGTAAAATGCACAAATGCAAAATTTACCATCTTAACCATTCTTAGTGTATAGTTACTGGTGATAAATACATTCACATTGTTGTGTAACCAATCTTCACAACCTTTCTATCTTACAAACTTGAATCTCTTTATCTGTTAAACAATTCTCCATTTCCCCCTGTACCCAAGCCCCTGGGTATGACCATTCTGTTTTCTGTTTCTATGAATTTGACTAATAGATACTTCACATGGAATCATGCAGTATTTGTCCTTTTGTGTCTGGCTTATTTCACACAGCATAATGTCCTCAAGATTCATTGTTATGGCATATGTTAGAATTTTCTTCCTTTATAAGATTAATAGTATTCTAGTGTATTGGTAGGGACTGTGACTGTGACTGCAAAAAAGCATTTGCCCAGCATATTTAAGCCTTGAGTTTGAACCTGAGTACTGCAAAACAAAACAAAATATCTAAACACTTTTGTCATATTCCCTTGTATTTGTCCACACCACATTTTGTAGATCCATTCATTCATTAAGGGTCACTTAGGTTACTTCCACTTTATGGCTATTGTGAAATAATTCTGCTATGAATAAAAGCGCACAAATATTTCTTTGAGACTCAGTTTTCAATTCTCTTAGATATATATGCAGAAGTATAATTGCTGGATCATATGGTAATTCTATTTTTAATTTTTGAGGAACCACCATTCTGTTTTCCACGGTGACTACACTATTTTACATTCCCACCAACTGTACACAAAGGTTCCAGTTTCTTCACATTCTTGCTAATGCTTATTATTTTCTTTTTTAAGTAGTAGCCATCTTGATGAATGTGAGTTGATCATTTAAATTTCTTTTCCCTCTGTTCCTCTTTCCAAATCTTGGATCTGCTTCTCTACAATTTTAAGCATTAAGGTTTTGGGGTCTGCTATCCACATACAGCTGGAAACCTGGCCTCTGATGGATTGAAAGTCCATCCTTACAGCTTAACAAACAAAGAGGGAAGTGTTCTTCCTAGTCCCCATTTGGAAATATCTTTTGAAAGGACACTGACAGGCATTAGCTAATCATATTTGTAGCCCTTGGACTAATCACAATGGTTGAGAAGGTGTAATATAATTGACCTTTCTTGGGTTGTATGCATATTCTTTTGGGAGTTGGGATTATATCTGTAACAGGATGGCACCTCCCGTTCAGATGAAGGGAGGATGAACATTTCCCCAAATGAGGGATAGGATAAGTATGACAAATACAGACATTTGGAAAATCACTATGAGCTGGACAGTCAACACAATGTGTGTCTACTATTGATAGTCAAAGTTTGAATTCTTTGTTTCCTCTATAAAAATGTCTTTTTTTCCTCCTCTTTCCATAAGAGGGGTGAATGAGATGGCAACTACTCTGATGAATGATTTCCTTTATCTCAAGCTGCCTCCTCTTTCAGGCCCACTGGAGAGACTGAGGGCTGGGCTGCTCTTTGATGACAGGTGTACTCTAATTTTAAGAGCATTTATAACTAGAAATTGTGTATTCACCTGTAGCATTTCCAACTATATGTTTATACTCTTACTCATGTCCTTTTCAATTCTGTCTTCTCTGAGAAGGTCAAATATTACATATCATCTGTTTCTGTGAACAGAAGTGTGTATTTTCTCTCAAACGGAGCTTTTTGTAACTAAGAAAATAAGACTATATTTTATAGTATTTTGTAGAATGACTATATTTTATATTATTATGATTTTAAACCCCCATTCTAGAAAACCAAATTATATAGTTTATTTTTAAATGAAATTGATATCCATCTATTGCTATTGCCATATGAAAGTTATATTTGAATGTTATACACTAATATATTTTAGTTCCTTAAAAATAATGATACCAAATGTTATGGTTTGGATCTGGAATGTCCCCCAATGCTCATGTATTGAATTTTTGGCCTCTAGCTGGTGTGGGGCAGGGTCGGGTGGGGGGACTATTGGGAGGTGAGAATTAACCTTACTTGGTCTGGTATATTGATTTTACTGTGCTACTGGATTATAATTGCAAGGTTTATTGTTGTTGTTTGTTTGTTTAGGAACTTTGAATCCATAGTCATAGTGACGTTGGTTTGTGAGGATTTTGTTTTATTTTTTTTGCAGTGCTAGTGTCTTGCTTATACCAGGCAGGTGCCCTATCACTGAGGTACATCCCCAACCCTGTGAATTATTTAATGCAGCTATTGTGGCTCATTAAAATTACATATATGGGGCTGGGATTGTGGCTTAGTGGTGGAACACTCACCTCGCATGCATGAGGCCCTGGGTTTGAGTCTCAGCACCACATTAAAAAATATAATAAAAAATATAAAGATATTGTGTTCACCTACAACTAAAAAAGCAAAATATTCTTTAAAAAATTATATATATGGCGAGCACGGTGGTACATGCCTTAATCCCAGCAGCTCAAGTTCAAAGCCAGCCTTAACAAAAGCAAGGTACTAAGCAACTCAGTGAGAACCTGTCTCTAAATAAAACACAAAATAGGGCTGGGGATGTGGCTTAGTGGTCAAGTGCTCCTGGGTTCAATCCCCAGTATCACCCCCCCAAAAAATTATATATAAATTTTATTCATTATTTTTCTTTTTTGTTTGTTTGTTTGTTTGATTTTGTACTGGGGATTGAACCCAGGGGCTTACACATGTTAGGCAAGCACTCTACCACTGAACTATATCCCCATTCCTTTTTATTTTTTATTTTGGGACAGGTTTTTGCTAAATTGCCCAGGGTGGTCAAACTTGTGATCCTCCTGCCTCAGGATTCAAAGTAAGTGGGGTTCCAGGTATTAATCACATTGTCCAGCTAAGGTTTTCCTTTAATTTACTTGGGAATTATCTGTTCTATGAAATTCCAGTGACAAAAATTATATAAAATGTACAACTTGATTTCATAAAAGCATACATTGTCAAATAATCACATAACCAAGTCTGATGTATTTTGTCCAGGGAAGGAGAAAGAGGATTAAGTATTTGCATCTTTGTTCTTCTGTGATTGATCTGGAGTCAGTTTTTTTTTTTTCCAAGATGCATTTTCTTGCTTGTAGAATCACGAGTAAGATATCCTTATTGGTAAAACAAAGAATGTAACTTCTTTTCAAGGTCTACTCATTATTTTGTCCCCTTGTTTTAAAGATAATAAAGTTACCTACAACAGGAGTTAGTAGAATTTCTTTGATTCTTTGGCATTATTCTGTATAAGGGATTATTTCCCACTTTTATTATTTCTTTTTCTGTGTATTTGTGATTTCACTAATTTTTTTTGTTGTTTACTCAACCACTTATATTTTGCTGTTAATTGTATGTTTCTTTAAAAATAACATTTGCATTTATTTATTGGTTTTACTTTCTTGTTTCCTAAATTATTAATTTATGATTTATCTCTATTAATTCTTTTCTTCTCCTTCCCTTAGATTAATTTGTGGTTTACTTTATAATTTATTAATTCATGTATTTTTATTTAGTAATAGAAGTATTTTATGGCTATAATGTTACTCCAGAGCATGGCTTTATTATCTCACTGATCTTGATACAGTTTTTCATTGATTTTATTTCTTATATAGTCTGTGATTTTAGTTTGAATTTCATCTATCACCTAAGAACTAAGAGAGCTCCTACTTTTCAGATTTTTAGGTAGTAGTGGTAGAGGCTTTATGTAACATGGTGCTGCTGTTTCTGCTTATGCTGTTCTTCTACTTTGCTATTTCTACTTTTACTGCATTGTGATCCACACTTGTGTTTCTTTCTTTTTTTTTTTTTTTTTTTTTTGAAATTTATTGATTTTTAGAGCTTCCTTTATGGTCAATTTTTACAAATTTTCTATGCATACTTGAATATACAGTCTCTTTTAAGAATAGGACTATTTGGGGTGTTATTTAGGTGTATTATAATTTTACTTATTTTTCGTCTTCTTGATCTACTGTAGACTGAGGTGTTTAGACTTCTACCACTAATGTGTTTCTGTATCTAATTACATCACCTGCTATTCTTGCTTTATGAATGTTAATGTTATTTTATTTGATACATAGATATAAATTATTCATCTTTTCCAAGTGAACTGTACCCTTGAGCATTATAAAGATCCCTTCTTTCTTCATCTACTAGCTCTGGCCTGAAATCAACCTGATCTGGTTTAAGATCACAATTCTTGTGTTCTTTTTGTTTGTACGTGACCAATTTACTTTGGCACATTCTTTAATTTTCAGTCTCACTGAATTACTTTGTTTTAGGTATATCTGGAATTCAGCACTGAGTTTGATCTTTATAATACAACCTAAATGAATTTCTCTTTAAATAGATGAGATTAGTCCAATTATATTCATTGATTCATATATTCGGTCTCAATTTTGTAATTGCTTTCTATTTCTAATAAGGAGTTTTTTTTCCCTCATTGTATTCCTTCTGTTAAATTGGAAGGCTTGCATTATTCTAGTTGTTGTCTCTACAATTATAACTTAATTGATTATAATAGAGGATTTCTTCCAATTTTCTATTTTTCAGATATATCTACTATTTTCCTACTGAAGCACTGATTAAATTAATATTTCTTTCACCCTCTTCGCCTCTAATACACAAGTTTATGTTTATCTATTGGCTCCCAACTATTAAAGATAAGGAAGTCAGTGTGTTTGCAGTGCCATTTACTTTCTTTTCGCTTTCCTCTTGCAACTCTTGTTAACTTATTTTTATCTTATCAGGCATATGAAATTTACATTTTGTTTTGTTACCCCATATTGTTTTACTTTTAAAGAAATAGATTCTTTGCTCCCTGCTAGTCCTTTTTAGTAGTTTCTTAGGATATTTTTTGTTTGTCATCTGATAGAATAATAAAATAGAACTCAAGAAAATGATATGCATGTTCAAAAATTAGTTTTATGTTTGCACACTTGAGTAGCAATTAGGTGACATCTTTGGATCCCATGTGTTTTTCTTTGAAGACTCTCCAGCTTTGACTATATTGCTTTGGAAGTGAAATGAAAAATTTTTTTCCTAAGAAATGTTATTTTTATTTTTTGATACTTCTTTTTATCTTTGAAGTTCAGCAACTTTATTTTTATTTTTTACTCCAGATTTATTGAGGTGTTCTTGACAAAATTTATATAAAATGTACAACTTGATGATTTCATGAAAGCATACATTGTCAAATAATCACATAACCAAACTAATTATGTATCACCTCATGTAGTTATCATTTTCTTTTATTTTTCTTTGTGTATGTGTGTATGTGTGTTGAGAACACTGAAGATCCACCCTCTTCCCATGTTTCAAGTATACAATACAGTTAATTTGTATTTACATTGTTGTATCATGCTGTTTGATTACTGTAGCTGTTTTAGTCTGCTATTTTGCTGCTGTGTCTAAAAGACCCAACCAGAACAATTGCAGAGGAGGAAAAGTTTACTTGGGGGCTCACAGTTTCAGAGGTCTTAGTCCATAGACAGCTGGCTCCATTCCTCAGGGCTGGAAGTGAGGCAGAACATCATGGTGGAAGAGTGTGCAAAGGGAACCAGTTCACATGATGAGAGAGAGAGAGAGAGAGAGAGAGAGAGAGAGAGAGAGAGAGAGAGAGAGAGAGAGTCTACTCTGCAGATACAAAATATGTACCACAAAGCCATGGTCTCCAATGAACCACTTCCTCTAGCCACACCCCACCTGCCTCCAGTTACCACTCAGTTAATCCCATTAGGGATTAATTCGTTGATTAGGTAAGGCTATGATCCAATCATTTCTCCTTCAAACCTTCTTGCATTTTCTCATACGTGAGCTTTTGGGGGACACCTCACATCTAAACCATAACAGTAGCTTTCTTAGTATTTTTTGAAATCAGGAAGTATGATATCTTCAGCTTTGTTCTCCTTACTCAAGATTACTCTAGCTATTTAGGGATTTTATGGTTCAATATGAATTTTAGGAATTTTTACCGTATATGTAAAAAATACCATTGGAATTTTGGTAGAGATTGCATTGGGTCTGAGGATCACTGGACAGCTAGGACCCTGATGCCAAAGGACAGCTGTTTGAGAACAGTGTAAACAGAGATTGGCTATGGCAGCTGAATTGTCCCCATGTGTATTAAGTCCCTCTCCTCCTGGGATGGATTAGAGCAGAAAGCATGGAGAGTAGAATATGGGACCCAAGCTGGAACCAGGACCACATCATCCTGCACTGCCAAGACATCTGGTTAGAGCTATAAGGATTGTGAAAATTCTGAATCCCCTCCAGGTCATTAAAAGATCAGTTGTCAAGGTAGGAGGATAGAACACAGTTTATTGCATAGTTGATATTTGAACCTCCATTCACCCAGATCTTAATGTATCCTAGTGCAAGGGATGAGGAAGTATTTGAGGCCAAGAGAGCAGAGTTCTAGAACTTCCATCAATCAGCATGACCATGGGCAAGTCACAATATTTCACTGCCTCAGCCTTCTCTTATGACAAATAGAAATCTTATCTATGTATTTCACCAGTGGTCATACGATAAGATGAGAAATTAAACTGGAAATGTTATAGCTGAATAATGCCACACGTAATTTGTATAACAATATATAATGCTGCTGCTTTTGGTAATTATTGATATACCTAATGTTAGTATACAATCTCTTTTGTCTATACTCATATAAGGCAGCACATACTTACATCTCTAGAACTAATCTGATATTATGGTACAATCTTAAGAGTTTTATCAACTTAAACATATCTTAACATTAGCTTTAAAAGTGTAAACCAAGAACAATGTAATACTTTTAAAAATTTTTTATAACTCTATTTTATTAATTCATTTTTTTAATGTGATACTAAGGATTGAACCCAGTACCTCACACTTGTTAGGCAAGCGCTCTACCACTAAGCCACAACCCCAGCTCCATAATACTTTTGAGTGTTATTGAACCCATTCTTTTCCAAATACTTTCAGTGGAAAGACTCAAATATAAAAACAAAATAAGATTTTTTTTATCCATTCATGAAAGAATCTATTGATTGAGAAAAAATGCAGTAACTCAAATTTACTATTGACTTGGTCATATATTTAAGTGAATTGTATTTTATTAATCAAGACAGTGCCTATATACATTTGAAAAAGCATAGGTCACCATTATGTGTGAGACATTGGTTCTGTGGACAATATTTATGTGCATATGGATTCTCAGACTGTGGACTGATGAGTCCAAAGTCTCCCTGTGGTTTTCAGAAGGCAGGTTGGTTTTGGGTTCTTGCAGTGGGCACAAATTTATCACTGAATAAATGTTTGATTGAATTAAGCGATTCAAAAGTATTAATTATCCATGATATACAAGCTTCAGACAAAGAGCTGCCTTTATGAAGCTTATAATCAAGGAGAAGGAATAACATAAGTCTAAAACTGCCAATAAAAAAAGCAGAATGTAGGAAGAGTGCTGGAAGCAGTCCTGTGGGATTAATGGTCACATTCCTGGCAGGGATCAGGAAGTTTCATAAGGATCATGACACTTTGTGTTTCACCTCAAGAAGGATGAACTTTGGAAGATAAAGATACCCCAAATAGCTCTTTCCTGACTGGAACCATGGAGAATGCTGCAGAGAATAAAAAGAAGGTTCCTACTGTGCCATAAACCCTCAAGAAAAAGCAAAGAAATTTTGCAGATGTGAAAGTAAAGCACCTGAGAAAAAAGTTTGCCCAAATGATGTTTTGAAAGGCAAAGCCAAGCACTATCACAAGGAATATAAGCAGATGGACAAAACTGAGATTTGAATGTCTAGTATGGCAAGAAAAGTTGGCAACTTCTCTGTACCCAAATTAACATTTGTCATCAGGATCAGAGGTATTAGCGGTGTGAGTCCAAAGATTTGTGAAGTGTTCCAGCTTCTTTCCTTCGCCCGATCTTCAATGGCACATTTGTTAAGCTCAGTAAGTCCTCAATAACATGCTGCAGCATTGTGGAAGCATATATTGCATGGGGTTACCCGAGCCTGAAGTCAGTGAATGAGCTAATCCATAAATGCAAATATGACAAAATTAATAAGAAAAAAAATTGCCTTAATAGATAACACTTTGATTGTTCTGTGTCTTGGTAAATATGGCATCATCTTCCTGGAGTATCTGATCCATGAGCTCTACACTGTTAGAAAACACTGGAAAGAAGCAAATAATTTCCTGTGGCTTTTCAAATTATCTTCTCCATGAGGTGGAATGAAGAAAAGACCACCCATTTTGTGGAAGGTGGAAATACTGGTAACAGGGAAGACTTGATCAATAGGCTTGTTAGAAGGGTGAAGAAAAGAAAGAAAGAAAGAAGGAAGGAAGGAAGGAAGGAAGGAAGGAAGGAAGGAAGGAAGGAAGGAAGGAAGGAAGGAAGGAAGGAAGGAAGGAAGGAAGGAAGGAAGGGAGAGAGATCAAGTGAGAGAGAGAAACCAAACAACATTTGTCCAGATCCTTCTATGCAGGAGGTATTTGCTTACTACTGTAACCACTCTCGTGATGACCTACTAGGTATTTAAAGTCTTTCCCAATTAATTATTTCTTCTTCTTCTTCTTCCTCCTCCTCCTCCTCCTCCTCCTCCTCCTCCTCCTCTTCCTCCTTCTTCTTTCTTTTTTGGTACAGGGGATTGAACTCAGGGGCCCTCAACCACTGAACCACATCCCCCGCCCTATTTCGTATTTTATTTAGAGACAGGGTCTCATTGAGTTGTTCATTGCCTTGCTGTGGCTGAGGCTGACTTTGACCTTGAAATCCTCCTGCCTCAGCCTCCCAAGCCACTGGGATTACGGTGTGCACCACCATGCTGGTTTTCCTAACTCTCTTATAAAAGAAGAACTTGAGACTTTAACAGGCTCAGAAACATGGTCAAAGTCAAACAGGTAGGAATTGGTAGTAAGTTTACAACCTCAGTCTTTCTGACTTTTCTCTTTCCAATTCACCAGTTTTCCTCAAATTTAGTTTTCTCTTAAGACTTTTGCCTTTTTTTTCTGCCATATCTATATACCATCTACAGTATTACTTTCTGAATATGTTTTTATTAGACTTCTTTTTTAAAAATTTGAAATGAATTCATTTGAAAATATATTTTGTATCACAACCATATCAAAAGCTGCAAATAGAAAATAACCTTAAACGCTGTGAAAAACAATGAACGCAAAATTTTGTTGAATTCTGGAAACACCCTATTGTGATCAATGGCTCCTGCCTGGGATCTGCTTGTTATTTGTGAAAATGGGAGATACCCAGTTGTTAAAGAAATGTTACAAACATGAATACTAAACTAAGACTTGCTTCTTCAGGTCAACCCACCAAATAAAAGAGAATTAAAAAGAAAGATTTTCTCATTCTCATTCAATGTCTTCAAAATGCCCTGTCTGGGAACCACCTAAATTATCTCACCACACCTCTGGTATATGACCCATTTCTCAAAATAGTAGTAAAGGGTTTGGAGATAAATACAGGGAAATAGTCTTTCCAAGGCATGGGAGGAAAGACCTCACTTGCCTTAGGTTAGAAGCATCTATCATTATGCTAATGTTTATTAAGAGGATTAACATAACAAGAGAATTCTAGGGTCTGTGGGCTGAGTAAGTATGTTTTAGATTTGAGTTTACTAACATGAAAGTCTGGTCTTTCAAATTAAACCCTGGGAAAGGGAAACAGTAGGTTCTACTTTACTAATTTTATTCAGCAATCTTTGGAGGAAAGTTCATTTCATATTTTGGTGTTTTGTCATGTGTATGCCCAAACATTTCTTTTTCCATGTGGATTAAATCTGTGTTTGAGTGAGTGTGTGTGTGTGTGTGAAAACCAGGAAATGGAACACTGTAATGGTCTCTCCCAGGTACTAGGATCTTTGACAGTGATCAGCACTGTGTGGTAGCTGAGGCAAGTGGGCCCTACATTTCCTCTCCTCAATCTCACCAAATGACTAGTAGAATGAAAATGTCTCCATCATAACTCATGCAAACACTTATTATCTTGATCCAAACCTTCAGAAATCTAATCCATCAGAAAATTCAGTTGGCTCTACCCTAAGATACACACTGAATTCTACTACTTCTTACCACAGCACTCCACCACCTGGCCCTAAGCTGCCTTTATCACCAACTGGGCTGAAGGGAATAGCCTGTGTGATCTCATGCTTGCTCCCCTAAAATCTGTTTTCAACACAGCAGCCAGAGTGGCTCTTCTCAAACAGGAGTCAAATAACTCACTCCTCTCCATGGAATCCTGTGATGGATCCCTGTCTCAGTCAAAGTAAAATTCAAAGTCCTCACAACAGCCTCCAAGCACTATATGATCTGGCCCTCATTACCTCACTCCCCCACTTGCTGTTCCAGGCACTCTGGACTTCTTGCCCTTTCTGGAACACAAGGCATGCCCCCTCCACAGGGTTCATAGTGACTGGCCTCACTGACTGCAGTGGGAACCTCCCCTGTACCCACATATCTACTTGATTGACTCCTCATTTCTTTCAAGTCTTTGCTCAAGTGTCATCTCAATGAAGCCCAGATTGATCACTTTATCTAATAATGCCACTTGGCAAGTTGGCTCCAACCCCTTTAACTTTCCCCCCATATCACTTACAAGTTTCTGATATGCGATGTATTTACTCACCTATTTAGTCTATTTCCTGTCTACCTCTACTAGAATGTGAGCTTGGTGAGGGCAGAGTCTTTTTGCTTACTCATAATATCTCAAGCACCTAGAATAATACCTAATTTATAGTACACATTTAGAAAGTATTTATTGAATTAAATGAATGAACCAATACTTTGCTCCCTGCCATAACAGTTTAACCTGTTCCTGTAAACTCCATAAAATCCCAGTTCTCTATCCTCTAGGCACTCTGAATGAGGGGTTCACTCTGAAGTGGAGACAACAGTGTTCTCTAGGCTGAATCAGTAAGTCATCTGGGCAGATCACAACAGGTTTGGAGAAGAGGTTGTAGGACATAATGGAGTACTGAACTTAGAGATTAGATTCACCCAAATAGGGTAATATTAGTAATTAATTTAGTAATATTAAAAATATTTTCAAAGTCAAACCCTCTCAATGAACAGATACTATATAAAATACAGATATTTTTGTTGCTTGTATAGTGCACAGCTAGAGCACCACCTCAATTCTCTTCACTTCCCATTTCTCCAGGCCTCTGAACTACTTGCCCTGTCATTGCTGCCGGCAAGTGATTGTCCCAGTACAGGACCTGAAGCATCTCAGCCACAGACTTAAGCTATTGGCAGACAAGTTTTCATCAGGGAAGCAGAACCACTATGAGGAAGTTGAATAAGGAAATTTATCATAGGAATCAGTCCTCATATTTGTGGGAGGAGATAGAGAAGTAAAGAATCTAAAAAGTTGAAGGATCTCTGACGAGCCTTAATGCAGACAAAGGAGTCAAAGCTTGCAGGAGAACCTGGAAGCCAGGCACACCCAGCTGTTGTAGTGGGACCACAAAGAAGGCTGGTAGAGAAATCTGTAGGGTTTTGGCTCTTTGTGACCGCCATCTCTGAGTCTCTCTGAAGAGTTTGTTAGCTGGCCTGTGATTATAGTTACTCTGCAGAAGAGAACACAGCAGAGAGGAACGAGAACAAACAGAATTCCTCTTGCATTGTATCTCATTGGTTAGAAATGGCACTTGTCTTTTGCCACTTTGAACCAATGATGACTTCAGAATGTAATGGCTGCCATGTAATTTTCAAATATTAGACAACTTCAGTTTTGTCCATCTGAACAAATATGGATCTATAAGCATAAAGGAAAGGGGAATTTGGGGGATCACAGGTCCCAACATAACCAAGTTGTCTCAAAAACAATCCAGCACAAGTACCTTACTTAGGCTACAGAGCATGGGATTTATTTTGCACCTGCCAAAAAGGTCAGATGACTCAACCTGGAAGCAGGAAGAACTAACCACCGGTGAGGTAAGTTTTGGACAATTGGAGATAGGAAATGGGAGGTAGCTTACTGGTAAATTTATTTGGTCCTCCCTTGAACAGACTGATCCTGGGCACAGTTTCCCTTTTTCCTTCCTCCCTCCCTCCCTCCCTTCCTTTCTTTCTTCCTTGTTTTTCCTTCTTTCCTTCCTTCTTGGGATTTAACATAGAGGCACACTACCACTGAGACACACTCCCAGTCCCTTTTATATTATATTTTGAGACTGGGTCTTGCTAAGTTGCCCAGGCTGGCCTTGAACTTGCCGTCTTCCTGCCTCAGCCTCCTAAGTCACTGGCATTACAGACATGTGTAATCCTGGGCATGGTTTGCTATAGAGTCCATCCATAGACACTTTGCATGACCAAGCAACTAGTGATGTCTTTTCAGGTTCATGAAATATAGGCTAGGTTGGACATCTTACCATGTGTTAGTCAGCTTTCTGTCATTATGAACAAAACACCCGACAAGAACAACTTAGAGGAGGAAAAGTTTATTTTGAGTTCAGTTTCAGAGGTACAGTTCATGGAGGACCAACTCTTTTGCTCTGGGCCCAAGCTGAGGCAGAACATCATGGCTGAAGGGTATGGTGGAGAAAAGCTGCTCAGCTCATGACAACCAGGAAGCAAAAAGAAAGGTCAAGTTTCCAGGGGCAAAATATAAATTCCAAAGGCATGTCTGTAGCAACCTACTTCTTTCAGCTATACCCCATATGTCTACAGTTACAACTCAGTTTATTAATTCATAAATGAATTAAACCATGGATTAGATTACAGTTCTCACGATCTAATCATTTCATCACTGAACATTCCTACATTAACCAGGAACGTTTTTGGAGGGGGATATCTCATATCCAAATCATAACAATCATTGTTTCCTATTCTTTCCTGTCTCACTTCTCTTTTTCCTCAATCCTGATTTCCTGGGATTGCATTTTTCAATGAAGTATTAGCACTTCAGTCTTCCACTTCAGCTAAAATAGTACCCATAAAAAATTTTCGATGAAAATAAAGTGTGAGTTGCATGAATGGATGGTTGGGACAATGATTCATGTGAGATTCAGTTAATTTGATGTGTTGGAAGTATAGCATTAATAGTACCAGTAAAGAACACCATTGTCTTCCTTCACTGAAAAAGTCCTTGAACATGTATTTCTCTGAGACAAATAAAAGGGATGAATAAAGGGAGCAAAGATCCTTTTAGCCAACATATAACTTGTGACTTAAATTCTCAGCAAGAATATACACTTAATGAAAACATTGCACTGTGGCACTTTTCTGAGCAATAACCCTGCCATAATTCAAGAAGCAGTGAAAAGCCTGTTACTCATATTTATGAATCTATGCCACTCTGAGTTTTCAAAATGTTGTGTTGCACAGAGTGGAGAAACTGCCTTGGTATGCAGTTCCATACATCCAGCTCTTTTTAATTCACCCATTTCTCTGGATGGATGGGTGTAGTGACATTTCATCTTATTTGACCATTTGTCAATGAGACAGGTAGGAGACTTCTCTCTGAAACCTGGTTTTAAAAATAATAAAGGACACACAGATATTATGGAATAGAATGAAAAGGGTGAAGCATTCTTATGATAAAACATGAGATTTGTATTGTGGTAGTTCTCACTTTCCCCCCATAGTTTATTGTTTGGTAAATCCCTATTTACCATTCAGTGAACTTTTTGGAATTAATTCTTTAGGTTAAAGACTCTTGCGTTCTCTCATATTTCATCCACACATATACATACATGTATATTTATGTACTTATGTGCATTTGTGAACTTTTAATTCAGCAGAATTTCTGTCAATGGAACCCAGACGGAAGGAGTAAAAAGGTGCCTATGGTCAAGTGAAAGTCAGCAGACTCATTACTCCCTTGAGGAGACTGTCTTCATAAGACAGCAGTTTAAGGTGAGACTGCTGCATATCACAAGGTCCCCCATTTGCTATTTTGTGACTGAAGAATATGAGAACTTGCTAGTTAAGGTGGAAGAAGTTAATCCAAAAGGTGAGAGTCAAGACAAATTGCATATGGAAAGAGTGCAAAGTTGACTGTTACATAGCAAATTGGGATTTTATTTAGTAGAGAGAACAGTGAAATGCTATCAGAGTTGCCTCAGTGAGGAGCAAGTTCTTCAATTTTTAAAGTCACCCTGGCATAATACCTATCCCCTCCTAGAGAGCCCACAAAGTACCCCAGAGTCGTTTTTGTAAGCGTTCCTGTGAGGTCCAGTCAATGTTCTCTGGATTTTTCCCCCCTGAAGATGGTGATGACAAAAATGTCTTGACATGCTGACATTTCCTCAATCATTCCTTTACAGAAGAAATGTCTATGCAAATATTTAAATTACCCCGTCTCTCCCAGCAAATTTGCAGTTAGACCAATCTGCTCCTGGATACAGGCCAGAACAGCTTAAGTGTGGAAAGGTTTAAGGGGTGGGAAGGGTGTAGTGAGGTGGGGCTGACATTGCTAGGCTTTGCCAAGGACTTGAAGTCATGGGCCAGTCCTTCCATTTACAGAACCCAAGTGTTTCTCTGGATCTGGGAAGTTTTTGCTCCCAGTGACAGTCAGGGACAGGGAGCGGGCACACAGTGTACGACTAATGAATGACGGCCTCAGAAGGGCGCCAAGGGACAGGGGCCTGGCAGCGCCTAGGGGAGGCCGCCAAGCTGCTGCTCCTTCTGAATCCGCTCTCCCACGGTGCTCGTAGTGGCTGTGCTCCAAGGCCTGAGCGCTAGAGTCATTCGAGGCCATTTCTTTCAAGCCCCGCCAGCCCACCTCTACGGCCAGTTAGGGTGTCCAATGGTGGGTGATCTCCGGACCCCAGGGATTTCAACCGCGGCCTGGGGGTGAATCCAGGGAGTTGGACCTCGAGCGAAGGGGTCGCAGTGCACCCAGCTTCTCCGCGGTGCAGGGAGGGGCACTCAGCAGGCGGGTGCGTAGAGGGAGCGCCCGCCCGCCGCCAGTGGCTCCACTCCAGCCCAGCCGGCTAGCGGGAGCCGGGGGCGGGGAGCCCGGAGCGCCGCCCCGCCAGCGCGCCCCGCCCGTGGGAGAGGAGGGGCTGCGGCGCGCCGGACCACTGGAGGCGCAGCACCGCCGCCGCCACCGCTGCCGGTTCTGGGGACCGCGGACCCGCGCGCAGGCGGCGCCCGAGCCTCCGCTCCTCAGCCAGCTCGCGCGCCCGCTGCTTGCCTGGGCCGTCTCCCGCCTCCCGCGGTGACCGCGGCAGCACCCGCCGCGTTGCTGCCCGCCCCCCAGGTAGGTGTCTTAGCTGCAGAGGGGATGCTTGGGGCGGACACCACAGTGCCCGCAACGCGGCCCGGGGCATTGTGCGCGTCCGGCGGGCCGAAGACCCCAAGAGACGCATGGGTGGTCAGCCGCAGCTTCGGGCCCCTAAGGCATCGCTGTCCCCTGGGGCTCCCCTTTCCAGATTGCTCGGGCGACCTGGAGCGGGGGGCGGTAGTGTCAGTCGTTAGCGCGGCCAGGGTGGGAGGGGGCGACTATGTCACGGTGCCGACTCGCCGACCTCCCTCCCTTGGTTGCCGGGGAATTCCGGCCGGCTGGCACTCGCGCCCGCATTCCCCCGCGCAACCCAGCGCCCCAGTCCGTTCACCCCCCGGCTGGCTAGGGATTGAAGCTGGAGCCGGTAGAAGGACTGATGTAATTGTCAGCGGAGAACCGAACCGGCGCGCCTGAGAGCGCCCGCGCCGGCGCGAGCTAACGCCTACGCCGCACCTTTCAGGGAATCGGGGGAGCCGAGAGGAGCGGCTGGGGAAGTTGTGCATTGGGTTTTGTTGTGCGCGTGCACTGCGGACTGCCCTCGTGGGGTACCCCTGCCCACCCCCTGCTGGCGCCCCTGCAGCCCTCTCTGCAGCCTTCATCCACACTCGTGGCCGGGGACGAATCTGCCTTCCCTGGTTCAGATCGGGACAGGGTTTGCATTGCAGTCAAGACGTGCTTCCCCTGCATTGAGCCAGGAGCTGCCCGCAGATCGTGTCGCCGGGGATGCTGGGGGAGGAGGGGATGGGAAACCTGGAGAGGAAGCCGGGAAGAACTAATGACACCAGCAGATTTTTTTTTTTTTTTTTTAAAGCCTGTACTGTGTATAGACACAGCCGCAAGCCAGCTTTTAAGCTGTTTTTGAAAAGTTATGACCAGATACTGATTTTGTGGCAATTCTGTAATATACCTGAAGGGTTGCTTAAACTAGAGATTCAAAGCTTGGGGGAAAGCATTACATAATGGACATGAAGCAAATGACACAAAACAAAGTGAACCTAATGGGTTGCCAGATTATTTCCCTCTTCCGGACAAAAAGTCCTACGTGGCCTTTTCTAAGAATTTTCACTTTAAAATCATTGGGTTAGATTTAGCAAATTGTATATTATATTCAGTGGCGATATATTCCCTGAGTAGCAAAATAATCTTTCTTGAACATTTTTTCTTAAATTAGAAAATCGCATGTTAATGAAGTTATATATCACAGAGATGAATAATGAATGTTGTCTTCTAAGGTAAAATTAAGAAATTTTCCGTCTTATCCTTTTAAACTTTGTTTTCCTTTTGTTAATTTTTGCTTTTATTTTTCCTTCTTTCACATCCCCCCACTTTGCTTTTTTGGAAGCATTTCTACAGTTTTGGGTACTGCAACTTCACAGTGTTGATATTCCTCCCGAATGTAACAGCATTGCAGATACAAAGACTAATAATAAGTGAAAGGGAAGACCTCGCAGTAACTCTGGGAGTGAGCAGGGTTCCCAAGGTCGAAGTGAAGCTGCAGTGTAACTCAGCTATAATCACCTACAGAGAATATGCACAGCCTTCATTGGGTTCTCAAAGAGGTCCTGATTGGTAGAATATCATTCCTATTATTCGTTGCAGCTAGACCATATATTTTCCCTAAAAATATTTTTTTCTCAGAATAAATACAAAATATTTTGAAATTTAAATCTTTGCTTTTAGGAAACCTAAGAAAATCCTGGTTTGCTTGCGTTTTCAGTTGTGATGTTGATAACTCAGTTACACATTCAATATATGGATCTTTACCTTTGGGGATACCTAAGTTTCAAGGGTTTCAAGACATATGATAGGGATTTATCATATGTCTCTTGGCTCTGGTCCGATGTAGTTTTGTAGGACTTATGCAGGATCATGTAATATTTGTTTTCTTATTCCTAGGTTGATTTATCCTTATGTTAACTTTACTCCAACAAGAAGGATAAAGTCGTTTTAAGATGAAATGTTTTTAAGATGAAATGTGACTGGAGGTTTGTAGTAGTACTGCAGATCGAGAATTGAGTAAAATTATAAATAGATAATAGTTTCCTGTGACTATTGGTAACTATTAGATTAAAAAGAAGATTTAAATTTTATTAAAATGTCTTGGCTAACTATCATCCAGTGATCATTCACCGGATAATTAGTCACTGAATATCCTCTATGTTCAAGAGACTAGTCTATGCACTGTGGGAGACACAAAGAAGAATAAAGGGATGTCTTTGCCCTCAAGAGTTTGCAGTCTGGTTGAAAAGATAAAGCATAAATTCTCAAGAGAGGGTTTTTTTTTTTTTTCCCTGCAAAAGTTAAATAATAATTTTCATTAAAAAAAAAAAAAAAAAACTCTTTAAAGGGTTTTATACTGTCCATTCACTTCTGGGATTTAAAATTTTTTTTCTCACTCAACATCATATTACTAAGATTCATTCATGCTGTATGTGGCTACAGTTCATTGACTTTCACTGTCCTACAACATTCCATTATGTGTCCTATAGCACAGTATTTTTCTATGCTCTTACCAGTGGCTATTCATTTGTTTGTTTTTCATCTTTTATAAAGCACAGTGTTGCTCTGATCATTGTTTTCTGGGGCACATGTGCAACATTTACATTGGGTAAAACTAGGAATAGAATTGCTGGTTTGTAGAGTTGTATGAATATTCAACTTACTCGGTCTTGTCTGATTATATTCTAGAATAGTTGTACTAATTTATTACAAGTGAGGAAAAAAGGCTAACACAAATAACCAAATACAAATAACCAGCGTTTGTTTTTTTTTGCATACATGTATATGTTGAGGCACACTTTTTTTTTTATTTAAAGCAAGAGAGTGATGAACATAAAACAGGATGGCAACTGTCTTTTGTTAGGGATGACACAGGGGAGAGCACATAGATGAGTATGTTATTGGTAATGATCCTGTACTTGGGTTTGGTGAAAAGTTCATAGGTTATCATTACATTTAAAAAAGTAAAAGAGGATTATGCATGGATCAGTAATAATGATTTTAAAGTTTGAGGAAAAAAGAAAATAAGCACAATAGGTTTGTCACAAGACAAAAGGCTTCTGTAGTAGAAGACTCACAAGATGTCAACTAAAAGATGAGGAAGCAGTCCCTGTGTATATACATGAGTTGTCAAGTGTTCAGGAAAATTTGCAGGGAAGATGAGCAGGAAGTGGCCATGCCAAGAAGAGGAAGGTTATCTCACACTGAGGAAATGATATGAACAGAAGTGGAGGAAGCCATGGGAAATTTTTCAACAGTGAACCATTTTGTGGTGTTTAAAAAATAAGTCTAGGGAGCTGATGGATGCAGGGTGGTAGTAGGGGCATTGAGGGTAGGACCCCTCCTTAGCAGGTGCAGATGGAGATGAGCATTTTTTAATTTGGAGAAAAAGAAAAGGAGGAATGGATTAAAAAACACAGGGAGAAGAATTCTAGGTTTATGATATTAAATAAAAAGAGGAGGAAAGAGGGCTGGGGTTGTAGCTCAGTGGTAGAGCACTTGCCTAGTGCATGTGAGGCACTGGGTTCAATCCTTAGCACCACATAAAAATAAATAAATAAATAAAGGTATTGTGTCCACCTGCAACTAAAAATATTTTTAAAAAGAGGAGGAAAGAGTTAAAGATGTTTGAATTAGTGGTATTGGCCAACTATATTGTATATTGTGTGCATGTACAAACATGTAACAACAAATCCCATCATTATGTACAACTATAATTCACCAATAAAAAATGTGAAAAGAAAAACAAAACTAAATAGGGAAGCTGCAGTGGAGCTTTAACTGTGGTTAAGATACAAGAAGTATGGGGTTAATAGACAAGCAGACTCCTATTGGAACGCATGGACTTGGTGCTCTGGTGAGCAGTTAGAACTCTCACATCAGAGACTATGACCCTCTGCTGATGTATGAGTGTGTGTGGAACTGTCTGAGAAATAAGATGACATAAAACCCTTTTGTGTTATTATTTACTGACATAAATGAGTTCATTAACATCTCGGTTAAGGCACAAAGATGCATTGACCTCAGCACTGACAGTGAGGTGTGGAGTTCAAGTCAGAAGGATCCAATCAGGATGGTTTCCTATGGTGCGATTTTGGGGGCAGGGATCTCTGATCCTTAGTTACTGAATATTTAAAACGAAGGTAATAGCCACCTGACATGGGCACAGGTAACAAGATATGGAGGGACTATAACCTTTAGGGGCAATGTTTGTTTTCCTACTGTTTCCCTTCAAATGTTGCAAGGTAGCAGCATGTGCGTTTATATTCTCTCACATACATCTCCTTGAAAAAGACAGGTTTTACAGCCCTTTAAATTCTGTTGGTTATAATAAAGAGTTGCTTCTGCTTTTCTGTAAGAATAAGGATAAAGACTTTTTTTTTTTTTTTTTTTACCCCCTAAGGGTATTCTGGAATAATATAAAGTGTCATTTTGACTGAATATTATTTCAGGTGGTTAATTATTTCATAAATATTGTGATAGATTTTCAGTATTTTCTTAGTCTAAAATTCTTTCTGATTTTGCTTATGTTTCTTGACATCTTTTCATGATCTCTAACTCTGTTTTCTTAACTGATTCTGCATCAACTGTTATAATAATTGGTGACTCTCATTTTCTCTGACAAAATTCAGTCTTCAGTTGCCCTTCCCCAGCATAGTAATTTGGAAAACATCTTGCCAGTAGTCCCACTCAACAGCAGTGAAATGGAAATGTGGCTGCATCTGTGATAAGGAAAAAAAAAAAAAAAAAAAAAAAGGACTGATGATCTCTTAAGGGAAAAAAATGTGTCATTTACCAAAAAACGAAAGTCAGAAGTTATCAAAACCCCCAAGAGCAAAGTCGTTGATAGCCCCTGCTTTGGGGGACTGATATCTACATCCCTTCCTAAGCTACCTATTATATTCCCAAAATGGTTATGTTTAAGAGATGAAATTCAGAATGGACTTAATAGCTTTGGTTAAGATAATGAAATAAATTAATTTTAAGGATGTAGGGACTATAACCTTTAGGGGCAATGTTTGTTTTCCTACTGTTGAGGGATAGCAGGAAGTACATCCCAGTTACTAAACTGCCATTCTGGCGTTGTTTTGACTTTTTTCATGAACTTTGGAGGCATTTCTGCATCTACTCTTTCAATTACTGAACCCTGGCTGATTACTTTCAGAGAGGTGACTAAAGTCTTTGGGTCTCAAAATGGCATGGGCACATCTAGTGCCTATCTTCTTCGTCCAGCAAGTGTTTGTTGAGCATCAGGTGTGTGCCAGACACTTTAATTGCTGACCATAAACACAACTTCGGGATCCACCCAAACCAGTCACTATTGAATATGTAGCCATGCTGTGGGGTGGATCTGACTGGGGTTCTGCAAGTATCTATTATTTTCTTTTGTTCCCTAAACTTTATCTAAATATGTGTTTAGACCTTCTTGAGTTTAGAGTGCAGTAGAAAAAAATTAGCCCTTGCACAGAATAGTTACTTTAAGTGTAGTTCTAGTTTATTGGTTTTTCTTAAAGCAGAGATGGCATTAAGCTCTTAGTAAGCCCACTTGTCATGAAGATATTTATATTATCCAAGAGTGGCAAGAGAGAGGTTAGGGAAGGGGCAGTTGATGGGTGAATTCAGAGTTGTTAGGAATGGAATAGAATGGAATAGGGAAAAGTAGACAATGGAGATGAGTGATTATTAAAAGATCCAACTTAGGTATTACAGGGGTTTGAGTATTTTGAGCCCTGGTTGTCTCAAGATGAAGCTAAGTTGCTCTTGGGTTAGATGAACTCCATCTATTGTGAGTTTGTGCTCACTACCTTTGTGAATGAGTGTAGTTTTGACATTAAAATAACTTATAATGTAAATGTTAAATATTTGTAAATTATAAGGATTGTATTAATGAGGTAGTGAATTACAGGGAGTAGGAAAGTCCATTAATTTCTTCTGACAATGGTTTGGTCCATTATTTAAAAGTAAAAACTACTCTGTATGAAGGAATTCCATTTGACAGGGTCAGTGTCTTAGGAAATTGTTACGAAGCTGACCAAAAGCAGAGCTAGGGAAGGAACCAAGCACAAGTAGCTTAATATCCAGAACTATTTAGGGGATAATCGGGCTAGAGAAAACATTAAGTATAAAATTTAACTATTAAAGTAAGTATAAAAAAGTAAATTTAAATAAGTAAAAATAAGTTTAAATAAATAATAATTATTTATTTATTTATTTTTGTGGTGCTGGGGATTGAACCCAGAGCCTTGTGCTTGCAAGGCAAGCACTCTACCAATTGAGCTATATCCCCAGCCCTTTAAATAAATACTATTTAATACTATTTAAATAAAATACTGGAAGATTGTCATTTGAATATATTTCACCAGTATATGAGATTGAGTGCAAAGAATTCATAATTGATACAAAAATTATCTTTTTCTTTAGAAATGATGTATTATGTCTTTCTGTTCAAGCAAAACTGTATGTCATTTTATAAAATATATGAAGAGTCTGGGCACAGAGGTGCACTCCCGTAACCCCATTGATTCGGAAGGCTGAGACAGGAGGAGCGCAAGTTCTAAGACAGTCTGGGCAACCCCGTCTCAAAATAAATAATATAAAGGACTGGAAATGTAGCTCAGCAGTAGAGTGCTGTGGGTTCAGGCCACAGTATGATACACACACACACACACACACACACACACACACAAAGAAAATAACCAGACACTAGAAATACTCTTATTTGCTAAATGGCCTGATGCTTGAATGACCTTTACATTTGACTCACAGATGTTAAGACTGAAAGAGTTTTAAAAATCCTCTATTCCAACATCTCCCCTTTTCTAATCGAGAAAACAGGCCCAGAGATTTGTCCAGTGAAACCTAGTCCTTTGTGTAGATCTGGCTAGAAAAGAGTGTGTCAAATAGTTTATTTCTGTCATAGGCCACAGGAAATAAAGCTCTTCCCTAAATGAAGGAATCAAGGGTAGATGAATGAGAAGCGAGCCAGTAGGAACAACTTCAGTGGGATTTTAATCTATCATTCTCCTTAAGCAGCTGACATAGAAAGTGAAATCACACACACACACACACACACTTAAAAATTTTTAGTATTTACTGTTTTGTCATGTAATAGGAAAGAATAGAGAAAAATGACCTTGTGCTAGACTCTTTCTTTTCCATATGCTAATATAAGAAAAAAAATAAAAGTGTAGCAGAAATTGGGTCAGGAATAGAACATTAACTTTTTGTTTTTTATCTTGCATCTAGTTGAGGCAATTTTCGCTATAGCGCTTGAGAGAGACCTATCTGCCTTTTTGAAAAGAGTATAGAACTAGAAGGGAGAACAACAGTAGTCTATTTTTAGAATCTTTTTTTCAAAAGTCAAACCTAAAATAAACCTGGCCTCAATTTCAAGCAGTAGTTTTATTTCTCATGTTCTAAACTAGTGCCTAAGTTTTATTTTCTTATTTATTTTTGTTGTGCTGGGGATCCAACCCAGGGCCTCTCACATTCTAGACAAGCATTCCCCTACTAAGCTACATCTCCTCCAGATCCTTATTATAAATTTGAAGAGTTGCCTTGTTTTTTTTTTGTACATAATACAATGTTACCACATGTAACTTCAGCTACTAAAGTTTGAGGAATGAAGTATCTAAAAGAGCATTAAATAAATTTCATTACATGTCATTTCTGGAGATGAAGTTTGAAAGTCTGATTTTATTTTAAATTATGATATTTTTGCTTTCTGTTTATCTGTAGCAGCTAGACAAGCTTTTGCATATTCTCACCCCATCAGGCAACACATCTGAACGGTTTTTGCCGTATAATTTCCCTAGAATAGAAAAAGTAGCACAGTTTGAATGGCATGTTGATTATGAAAAGACATTAATGAAATTCTTTTTGATCCTAATAAACTTCAAATTGAAATCAGAACTATAAAGGAAGTATAAATTCTAAGATAGGCCAAGCAAGTGAAGAGTTCACATGCAACTCTCAGAATCAAAGGGGGACAGAGCAAAATCCACATGAACTAGTAAGGGAGCAGGAAGTTCAGCAAAGGAGGGGCGGATAGTGTACCCCAGCCTGTCTTCTAGTCTCATTTCAAGAAGTGCCAACAGAGGAAATAACAGGAAGAGTCTGAGGCCTTATGGAGATTACATGTTAGGGAAGATATCTGTCTCTACCATTAAAAAAAAAAGTCTTTAACCATCTAAACATCTAGAAGAATACAAAAGGTGCAAGATAAAAGATAAATTAGTTAAACTTCATTTGAGAAAAGCTCATGTGTAACAACAGAAGATAAACATTAGCACACTAGAAAGTTACTACTTACAATATCCTTAATATACAAAGAGCTCCTACGTATTAAGAAGAAAAAAATGACTGATCACGTAAGGGACAAAGGACATGACATTGGGGAAAAACATGATGTTTGTTAATATCTTATGGTGGCTAGTCTTTGGGGAAACCAGTGGGCTCATACATGGTTGTTAGGTGAACAAAATGGTAAAGAATATATGGATAGCAATTTGGCAACTCTACCAAAATTAAAAATTTACCTACCTTCTCACCCTAGAAACTCTAAGAAATTTGTCTACAGAAGTATTTGTACTTTGTAGAATGAGTTTGACGGTGACATTTATTACAGAATTTTCTAATGGCAAAAAATTTTACAAGAACTAAATATCCACCAGTATGGGATTGGTCAAATACATTCGGAGCAGAAGCAACACTAGATAGCTGTTAAAAAGAATCAGACCACTCTGTATTTGCTGATATGGAAAAATCTTTAAGATAATAAATCAAGGTACAGAGTAGTATCTGGCCATTTGTGTTAAATATGAATATGTGAGTGTGTTTATGCATGTAACTGTGAAGACTGTCTCTGGAAGATCACCTAAGAAACTGGTAACAGTGGTTGCCTCTGGGAGGTCCGGGTGGCAATGGGAGGGACCATTTTTTTTTAACTGAACATTCTTCTCTCCCTTTTGCATTTTAAAACACATGAACATATTATCTGTTCAAACAAAGATAGTTTTTTTTTGCTGTTGTTTTTTGTTTCTTGAGGATCATTTGTGCTGATCAAGTACGTTGAGTACTTGTAACCAATAGAATGTCTCTGCAACTGTACGACCCATCTGTGTTGATAGAAGAATGTGGCAGTTGCCATAAATAATCCCCCAACAGGCTAAAATTCAGAGGAAGGACACTGGAAGTATTTGCCTTTGGGACAGAGTTAGCACATCTTTTTGCTGCCTATTTGCCCGGCTGTTGTTACTGTGCCTCCTGCTATCTGGTCTCATTGGGAGAAAGACTCAAGGATCATGAGTAGGACCAGGGCGTGGAGGAGAGCACAGGTAGAACAGACCTGGAAGACAGTGATGGCAGAAGCTGGAGGCTAGGAGAACGTGGTAGTGGGGCTATTAACTGCTGTGTTAACTCTATCAAATGCAGCTTACAGAAGCAACACAGAAGAGAATGTTATACTGTAGGTCACAGCGTTGAGATCATTTGCTACCTCTGAGGTTTGATATGGTGTTCAGGAATCTGCAGTTTTTAAAATTATCTTTGGTTCTGGGAGCCAGTTCTGGTATTCACTCATCTTTTCCAACCCTCTTGTTGTACGGATAGATTACCACTGCATCTCTTGAAATATTCATTCCCTGGAATACTTTATAGTAACTCCCAGAACCTTTCGTGGAGTCTGCTGTCCCTCAGACATATGCTTCTTATGAGTGATTATTTCATCATGTCTTAGTCCACTTAGAGTCTGCAAAGACGTACCAACTATTACAGTCTAGAATAGTAAGAAGAAAAAACAGAGATAACAACTGAATGGTTAATGGGTCATTGCTTTGGGAAGAGTAATTATATGCTGATAGGAATTTATAAGCAATGATAATAGTTATGAGTTATACTGAAGAAAAGGAAAAGCCTGGTAATGATCAGAGCTAGTGTGCTGCAAAATAAGTTTTCTAGAAGTAAAAATAGTCTAATTATCATCATTAATATGTGTTTATTCAAAGTTAATAAACATTGCTCTTCACTTGGAATTTAGAATTTTAAGTCAGAAATGATACTGATGGTCAGGGGGATGTTACATCAGTCTCTATAAGCATGAAGTTAAGATTTAATATATATCCTAACATATTATTCGGATAAATAATATGCTTATCTTTTCTTTGTAGACGTTCTGATTTTTTGGTGGTTACA
This sequence comes from Sciurus vulgaris, assembly GCF_902686455.1. NCBI lineage: Eukaryota > Metazoa > Chordata > Mammalia > Rodentia > Sciuridae > Sciurus > Sciurus vulgaris. Next base: position 131,595,390 of record NC_136463.1, read on the forward strand.
TTCTTTTTCAAACAAGTTTGGGAAGTAGGAGGAACAGTCAGCTGGTAGCATCATGCCATAAGAAGATTTTGGTGTCATAGCCTGGTGACACCTGCTTTGGATAATAAGGGTCAGAATGAGAAAGGTCAGAGAAGCTCATGCCACACAAAAGAAGACACTGCAGTGACCTTTGAATGCCTGGCTTCATAGAGGATGTGTGGGGGTATCTGAAAAGCCATCCTGTACCTTTCTAGGGCTGTGGAAATTTCAGGATGCATTTGATCCTTAACTGTTGTACCTTGCATATCCAATTTCTAATGGAATTTTGGGAGCAGGTGTAATCTTACATGAAGGAACATTTAACTGCATTTCTTTGGGAGAGTCAGTGGCATGATATTGTGCTAGATGCTTCTTTCTCCTTGCCACACATGCATCTTGTTTCAGTAAATCCCTCTGTGAAAATAGCCTCCATCTTTTTGTCATGATCTACCCTTCTCAGAGAAGCAGTAGAGCAGAAGAGCCCTGGAATGGGTATCATGGATACCCAAGTTCTATTCCTAGCTTCCTCCTCTACCACACAGCTGATCTTGGGTCAGTAACCTCTCAAAGTGTTTCCTCTCCTGATAAATGAATGTAAAACAGTGGTCCTTTAAGTTCTATGTAGACAGAAAATATAAATATCTTCACATTAAATTTCCATTTAGCAGCCAGATGCAGTGGTGCGCATCTGTAATCCCAGCTGCTCAGGAGGCTGAGGCAGGAGGACGGCTAGTTCAAAGCTAGCCTCAGCAGTTCAGCGAGGCCCTAAGCAACTCAGTGAGACCCTGTCTCTAAATAAAATGCAATAAAGGGCTGGGATGTGGCTTGGTGGTTAAGGGCCTCTGGGTTCAATCCTGGGTGCAGAAAAAATATTCTACTTACCTTGAATCCAAATAACCAGTTCATTGTTAACTGATTTAATGTTAAACTCCTCCCCTGGGGTGTTATAAAAATTCAAAAGTCAAGCATGGTGGTGCATCCCTGTAATCCCAGCCACTGCTTGGGAGGCTGAGGCAGCAAGATCCAGCAGGAGGATCCTGAGTTTAAAGTCAGCCTCAGCAACTTAGTGAGGCCCTAGGCCACTTAGCAAGACCCTGTCTCAAAATTTAAAAACAAACAAACAAACAAAAACTGGGGTGGAAATGTGGCTTGATAGCAAAGTACCCCTGGGATTCAATCCTCAGTACAAAAAAAAAAAAAAAAAAAAAAACCCAAAAAACAAACAAAAAAAGTTAAAACAACTTGAAGATCAAATACAAGTTACCATTTCATTATACTCAGTCATTTCTTAAAAATGCTCCACATTATGGTGCTTTGAAAATTACTTTGTCATATGTGGAAAATCTAAGTAGAAAAATCCCCATTTCTGAAAAGTTTGGGGTAACACAGGCATCTCTCACCGCAGTCAGCAAATCTCCAGTGACTTCTGCTGGTGTCCTCCCCTCTGTCTACTGGCCACGTTTCGTCTCCTCTCAGCCTTTGGCTGTTGCTCATTCCAACCCAGGTCTCTGACTCCCTTTACTTCTGGCTCATGCATCTCCCGGTATTCACAAAACCCAAGGGCAGCCGTTGTTCTCCCCAATCAGTCCAACTTCTCATCCCTGTACTACTGTGGTCCTTCTTAGGTGGCCTCACTGGGGTTTTGTCATCCCAAGCAGAAGGGAGCTCCTTTACTAGGAACAGACTACTATTTCTTTGTGTCTTCAGAGCTCCTTAGGTATTTGCTTAGAGTGGAGGTCTCTGCTCTGTGGCTCCTTGTATTTTTGGCATCCTTAAGGAAAGAAGTGTTACAGTTGACACTTACTCCATTAAACACAAAGCCCCCTTCCCCATTAATTTTGTCTTTTTTGTAATTGGAAGTCTTCCTAGAATGATTTATATAATTTGCTTTAAAAAGTGGCTCATAGTGACCACAGCTGTGGAGAGCCTCCTCTAAATGATGCCAATGACAGAAGGTTAAGAGTGCCTGTTATTGTTCATGCCTATAACAGATGACTTTGGGGCTGTGGACCTGGGCAGCACTACTTGCTCCTTTCCCATATAATCCCAGAATTCTTCTTTTTTTATTTATTTATTTTTTTGTGGTGCTGGGGATCGAACCCAGGGCCTTGTGCTTGTGAGGCAAGCACTCTACCAGCTGAGCTATATCCCCAGCCCCCCAGAATTATTCTTGGACTCATAACTGACCTTTATTTTCTCCCTCCATTAGCAGTCAGGCCTCTGACACCTGTTCATGCTGCCCTTCCCGTGATGAGTCTTTTCTTCTGCCACATGAAAAACATTGGTCCAAAAAGTAATTTTATTTCAGATACATCTTCAAATTAGTGGGTAAGTGCTTCTTGCCTCTCATTATGCTGAAGCTGCTTTTCTTTTGCTCAGAGGGTTCATTTCCACATAGGTCCCCATAGTTGAGGTGGCACAAAGCCTCATTTGGTACTAGGTGGATCTGGGATAGGACCTTGTTCCTAGACTGTAAGAAGGTTTAAACTGACTCAGAATATTGGAAATGAATTATTCTGACATTGTTTAATCCTTTCGCCTTTTGTTTGACAAGATGTTTCTTGAGCACCTACTGTGTGTTAGACTTGCTCTGAAGTCGGAAAAGGCTCTGGCTTTCATGGAGCCTGCATTGTAATGAAGAGAGACATTTAATGAGTACATGTTTTTGATACTGTTAAGAACTATGAGGATAATAAAAGTGACTGATGGGACAGAAAGCAGTTATTGAGTTGTTAGGGATATTTGTGTCACAGGTTGAATGACTTAAAAGAATAGAAATGTGTTCTTTCTTAGTTCTGGAGCCTAGAAATCTGCAATGAAGGCAGATTCTTCCTTGCCTCTCTGGGAGCCCTGGCATTCCTGGGCTTGTGGTATCATAACTTTGGTCTTTGCCTCCTTCTTCACATAGACATCTTCCTTGTGTCTGTGTCTGCGTGTTTCTCTTCCTAGCAGGATCTCAGTCATAATGGGTTGAGGTCTTGACCTACTCCAGAATGACTTTATTTTGACTAATTACCTCTGCAACAACCATTTTCAAATAAGGCAACATTCTGAGGTCCTGGGGGTTAGGACTTCAGTATATCTCTTTGAGTGATACAATTCAACCCATAACAGTGGACTTATATGGGTGGACTGTCTAGACAAAACCTTGCTAGGTGGAGACCTTTGAGCTGAGTCCGACATGTGGGAAAGTCTGGGTGCAAATCCCTTCTGGACAGAGGGAGCAGCAATTGAGAGGCCAGGGGAATGAGCCTGTTGGAGTCTAAGGTATATATTAAGTTTTGCACCCTTAAAATGTACAAACAAAATGTCTGATTTGGGCAAGTAACTTTTATGGTCAAAGTTAATAGGATTTTAGGATTTTACATTTGAACACTCTTGATTACTTTTACTTTTGATCAAAGACAGTTTTTCTTTTAAAATTACCTGCTGAGAAATCAATTCTACCAGCAGTGACTAATCACATTTTAAGAATTCTATTCATTAAAAGTGAACTTTACATATTAATAGTAGAATTCTTCATCACTGTACTTAGGTTTATTAATCTAAAAGCTTTAATTCTAACAACATTTGAGAATTAAGCAGACCTTGTAAGAGTAATTATTTTCTAGGGGTAAGAAATTAAGCCTAGCTATAACCTTAAAAAACCCAAGATTAGATATTAAATAGTTATTTTTTAACAAGATTACAATGTTATTGTGGTTGTCCTCTGTAAGGAGCACTAGTTGAATTTAGGTTCCATATTTATAAAAATTTTTAGTTTTTAAAAAAATTTTTAAAATCTATGTGGAAATTTACTTTTCTTAGGATTGTTAGGAAGATTTCATAGTAAACTGTTAACACCTTTTAGGATTTAGTTGTAGGGGAGGATAATTTAAAATCTCATAATATTTAACATAATATTGACATTACAAAATATGTATTAGCACATTGTATATGTATACTGTAGCCAGAATGTTGATGTTAATACAGATGTTTTCTCTAATACAGAAAAACCATTATTCAGTGATAACAGGCCTCCATAAAAGTTTTAAATGAGTTCAAAATGTTCATGCAAAATTAGATTTTCATAGTGAATGGCTACTTAGGTAAAGCTGTGGGTATGTTCTTAGAACAGGTACGTTTCTTAGAACAGGGCTATAGAAAGTGCTATATAAGTGTTATTTTTTACATGCTAATTAAAAATTAGACACATTAATATTCATACAAGAAGCTGTATCCCCAGCCCCTCCTGATTTTTAAGGTAACACAAGATCATCTTAAAACATTTAGAAAGACAGAAAAACTATTTTTAAACTACCTACAATACTACTTCTAGAAGCTAACTCGTAACAGTTGGGTATATCCTTCAATTACTTAAAATTGTTTTATGTTACTCAGTATTGTCTCATTTATTTTTGGTTATGAGTTACTGTCTTAAACATAATTAAAAAAAAAAAAAAAAAGCTAAACTGTATGTTTTAGAACAATTTTAACTTCATGGCAAAATTGACCAGAAAGTACAGATTTGCCATTACCTCTATCCCTCCTCCACCATCAACCTCCTACACTACAGTGGTACCTCGTTATAATCAGTAAACCCACATGGATACATCCTTGTCACCCAGCGTCCTTGGATTACATTAGAATTCACTCTTGCTATTGTGCATTTTATTGATTTGTACAAATGCATAATGACCAGCACCCACCATTGTGGTATCATGTAGAAGAATTTCACTGCTCTCAAAGTCCTCTGTGCTCTCCCTGTTCATCCTACCCTCACCCAACCCCTGTCAACCACCGATCTTACTATCTCCATAGCTAAACTTAATTTTTAAACAATGCAAAATATGCCATTTTATGAACATGCATGTTTTAGTCAATTCTAGTTGGACATTTAGGTGTTTTTTTGCATTATACATAACTTGATAAATGACTTGTGTACAGATCTTTGTGTGCAACTTTGATTATTTCCTAGAATTGCTAGATTACTGGAAGTAAACATTTTAAGACCTTCATTAGGCACCCCCTGACAACATTCAGATATTTTTCTAAATCATGTTTTACTCCCTTTAAGAATGTGTGAGAGAGCTTAATAAAAATAGTTGTCCTATGAGCTTTAAAAATGTAGACAATAATAATAGTTGATGCGTGTACAGTTTATGTATCAGACTCTTTTAAATGCTTTACAAATATTAACTCATTTAATTCTCACAATAATGCTATTGATTAGTATTATTATTAGTTCCATTTTAAGAATGAGAAAACCAAAGCACAAGGTTAAGTAACATGCCCAAAGTGGTTTCCTCATCTATACTATAGAGACACTATTAGAACTTAACCCTGGAATTTGTGATAAGTGTTCTGGGCTCTCTTGGCCCATAGTAAAATCTCAACAAATATTGCCAGAAGTCTTAGGGAGTTATTGTTTTAGAAGCCAAGCTCTCAAAAATACAACTAAAATGACCAAGGAGAATTTAATTGGATTTCAGTTTTTCAGGTAATGGATATGAAAATAGAAAATTTTCTTCAAGTTCAACTTTGCTTAACTTAATAGGCATTTAGTACATTGTTGGTGTCTAGTGACTGCACCATAATGACAGTTGAAACATTTTTTTTTTTTTTTTTTAATGAGAGGAAATTGGATGCAGCACATGTCCATTGAATGCCTTGGATGCTCAAGTCAGGCTTTGCTGTGTTCAGAATATAAATACTATCTGGTAGGTACTAAAATATGACCAAAATTAGTAGTCCTTTTGGTGACTAAAAGAAACATTAACATAAAACTCAATTTTAGAAAATCAAATGAGAGCTTCCATGTATCACTATCCAGAGGCAGTATTTTGATTTTTTATCACTGAAATTCTACTTTAAATAAATAAAAATTCATATTCTTTTCCCTCCTCTCTTCTGTTTTTCCCCAAGCCTCAGCCATCACCCTTTCTACATACTTAATATTTCTCCTGATTTGCTCCTGAAGGAATGCTTGCGTATTTACTGACAAGTATTTTTCTGGGTCTTTGTAGAAGAAAGCTGACTGATTTTATTGCCTGGGTTTCTGGCTACATCCTATGGTTCCCTGCCTCTCTGAGATACTGTCTTCACTTTTTGCTGCCTCTGAGTGACTGCTCAGATGTCATGGGGGAGCCTCAGCAGGACTGATAACCATTAAGAGTTTTTTCCCCCCATTTGTTAAATCCCCAAAACTAATGCTATTAAGGGCTTTTCATAGAAATAGAACACTCTATCTATTCATCTTTTCAGCTCTGCCATCACATTGCTTTGTACATAATGGCCATTCAATATGTGTTGTTAAATATGTAATTTTTGCTAATTGATTCATATAAAATGACCCTGTACATTGTTTGCCGTTAGAAATGCTAATTATAGGTTTGTTTAGTTTGTGTTTATACTTTAGTCTTTGGGAACAGTGAAAAAATAAAACACTGGAAGCTTTTTTACTTTAAACTTTAATGGAAAACACATATTTGGATAAAGCAGTGCTGTACTTTTAGTCTCAAAATGTCCATTGTAAGGTAGCTGACAATTATTTGTTTCTCTATGTAAAAAAAATATATTTTATAAATTCTTTGAGAAGAATGACTAATGGTTCTTTGTGAGCTGACCAAATAATGTAAAATGACAAGGTTTAGGAATTACATTTTTCAAAGACAGCAATAAAGTTAAGAAAGGTTTAATTACATTTCTTTAAGTTGGAAAGTGCTGGAAGCTTTTTAGTTGATACTTTTTGGTTTAAAATAAGATATTTGATATGTCTCTGCAAAATAGAAACTTATGAGTCAAAAGCAAGCAAGGGTCTGTTTCTTCAGACGCTTGTAAAAACTACCCATAAATCACAATATAACTTTCTTTTCCCTCTCCTGGGTAGGTATTAACAGGAACTTGGTAGTCTCATTTTGAAGTTGTTGGTGGAGTGTTATCCAGAGGTATACTTGGATAATTTTATATTATTTTTTAAAATTCTTTGAAAGTTTCTTTCTATGGATTTTATTCAGGAATTCCAGAGAAATAGTCTTAAAATTGTATGCCCTACAAATTATATTAATTTTTATTGAATGTTAAGATTAAATTCACCTTTCTAATTTGAAGGTAGTTAAGAATCATGGTTCATATTTTGTCTAAAGAAAATGGTAAATGGTGTTGGGAATTGGTAGGCAGCAGATTTTTGTAAAATCAGCTCAGCTCCTTCTAAATAACGGTTCTTTTGGCATTACTTGCAGAGTGCTTTATAACAAATAGATGCCCCAAGTTATCGATCATTGTATTTTCTTAGTGGTCTCCATACCTAAGATTTAGTTAGTACATTAGCTTTTCCAGCATTACTCAGATCACAGAGGTCATCTGGTCAACCTTCCTCATTTTGTAGATGAGGACAATGAGGTTCCAAGAGTTGAGGGAGGTTTCTAAGCCAGTGCTGGACTGTTACTTATACTGATTATTTATCACATACCCAGCTACCAAGCCATCCTGACCTGATAGATGGTACATTAGGGTCGATTTGCAAATACATGTTCAGATGTAGAACATCTATCTATACAGACACCAATGGTATTCATTCTGAAAAGTATCTCTGATGATTAGGACTCATGACTCTTTTTACATTTGCTTGTTACTGAAGTTATAAAGCTTTATAAAACTAATATCAGCTTAAAATTGAACCACATATAGGCACATATAGATTATTTTGGGAATGGAAGAACCCAGGTAGAATTTGGGTCATAGTTATTAATCAACTATTCTAATGTGTCAGTGCAGTTGAGTGCTTATAGTATTGGAACCTTATTTGTTTCTCTTCTCCTGAAACCTGTACTCTTGTATATTTAAAATCACTTGTGTAATAAGTACCACATTACACTACGACCACTTTTGTTTGAGCCGTCAATTATCTTTTAAACAGAAAAGATAAATTAAAACAAATTTTAAAATCTTATTAATTTGCCCATGTATTTACCATTTATGGTGTCCCTTTGTTCCTTTCTTTTTGGGAGAGGGGTGCCAGGGATTGAACTCAGGGGTACTTGACCACTTAGCCACATCCCCAGCCCTTTTTTGTATTTTATTTAGAGACAGGGTCTCATTGAGTTGCTTAGCACCTCGCTTTTGCTGAGGCTGGCTTTGAACTCGGGATCCTCCTGCTTGAGTCTCCTGAGCTGCTGAGCCGCTGGGATTACAGGTGTACACTACTGTGCCTGGCCCCTTCATTCCTTTTTATAGATTCATATTTCCAACCCAAATCATTTTTATTTCTGCTTAAAGGACTTCTTTAACATTTCTTGTGTCTGATGGTCATGAATTCTTACAGCTTACAACTTTTATATGTCTGAAAATACCTTTTTTTTTTTTTTTTTTTGGTCTTTTCATTTGAAAGATATATTCACTGGGTATAAAATTCTGGGTAACACTTCAGTATTTTAAAGATATTGCTTTCTGGCTGCTTTGCTTCCAATGATAAATGTTTTATATTCTTATCTTTGTGCATATTATGTCTTTTTTCTCTGGCTGTTTTAAGATTTTCTTCTTTGTCATTAGTATTGAGCAATTTGATTATGATGTGCCTTGATGTGGCTTTCTTTTCTTTGTTTGTGTGTATGTGTGTGTGGTGTTGGAGATCAAGCCCAGGGTTTCATGCATGCTAGGAAAGTTCTCTATCACTGAGTTATATTCCCAGCCTTGAGGTGGTTTTATGTCTCCTGTGATTCTTGGATCTGTGAGTTTTAGTTTCCAGAGTGTCAATTTTTTCTGTCATTATACTCTTTTTTAGTTTTTCTTTTCATTGATTCCTTTTAGTTATACATGACAGTAGAGTCTATTTTGACATATTTCTACAAACATGGAGTATATATTATTCTAAATAGGATCTCAGTCTTATGGATGTACATGATGTTGAGATTCACTGTAGTGTATTCATGTATGTACATAGGAAGGTTATGACAGATTAATTCCATAGTTTCTCCTATTCCCATTTCCTTTCCCTTCCCTTCATTCCCCATTGTCTAATTCACTGAACTTCTCTCCCCCCAATTCCTTCTTGTGTGTTAGAATCCACATATCAGAGAGAACATTCAACCTTGGTTTTGGGGTTGGCTTATTTCACTTAGCATGATAGTCTTCAGATCCATTCATTTATCAGCAAATGTCATAATGTAACTCTTCTTTATCGCTGACTAATATTCCATTGTGTATGTAAGCCACATTTCTTTGTCCATTCATCTGTTGATGGGCACCTAGTTTGGTTCCATAGCTTAGCTATTGTGAATTGAGCTGCTATAAACATTGATGTGGCTGTATCAACTGTAGTATGCTGATTTTAGGTTCTTTGGATATATAACGAGGAGTGGGATAGCTGGGTCAAATGGTGGTTCCATTCCTAGTTTTCTACCCTATCTTTATCCTTATCTGCTTGGACCAGTGGGGGAGGGTGTGGGAATACATTTACCTTTTTTAAGGCTGTTTGAAATTGTCTCAAGGCTCACTGATACTCTGTTTTTTGAAATTCTGTTTTCTTTGTGTTTCATTTTGGGTAGTTTCTACTGCTTTGTCTTGGTGTTTAGTAATCTTTTCTTTGGCAATATCTAAAATATTAATTCCACCCAAGGATATATTTTTTATCGGATTCATTATAGTTTTCATCTCTAGAAGTCTTTTAAAACATCTTCTATGTTTCTACTTAACTTTTTGAATATAAAGAATAAAATTAAAACTGGTTTAATATCCTTATCTGCTAATTCTAATATTTGTGTCAGTTCTGGTTCGGGATCCCCTTTTTATGAGTCATATACTTCCACTTCTTTGTGTGCCTGGTAATTCTTGATTGGATGCTAAATATTATAAATTTTATGTTGTTGGGTGCTGGGTATTTTTTGCATTCCTATAAATATTCTTGAGCTTTTTACTGTGGGAAAAACTTACTTGGGCATAATTTGATTCTTTTAGGTGTCACTTTGAGATATGTTAGGTAGGACTCAATAGTGTTTAATTTTGAACTGTTTCCCATAACTGGGCAAGAACTTTCTGTGTACTCTCTCCAGTACCTCTTAAGTCATGAGATTTTGGTAGGTGGGAATAGACTGCTCTTGATTCTGTGAGTCCTGTCACTGTGCTGTAATCTCTAATTCTCTCTGGTGGTTCTTTCTTCAGCTTCTTTAGTAGGACTCAACAGGATTTCTGAAAACATTCTGGAAAGTTCTCTCTTTGCTACTCCCTCCCTTCCTTCAGACCTCAGCTGCCTTGGCTTTCCCAGATTCTCAATTCAGCAGTTCAGCTGGTCTCTGCCTGGGTTCTTCCTCCCTGTGCTTTGCTTCCAGTCTTAGGACTCACCTCCGTTTTCCCATCTCTCAGGCATTGCTGTCTTCTGTTTTTGGTACTATTTTGAAAACCATTTCTTTGTCTCTTTTGTTCACTTTTTGGTTGTCTCAGATAGGAAGATAAATCCAGTCTTCGTTACTTCCTCTGGGTGAGAAACAGAAGTCCCCAGAGCAGTGGTGTGAGTGAGGAGGCAGGCAGGGAGTACAATGGCGGCCTCCAGCCGGGGGGTGGCTGTTAGTGGGGCCAGTGCGGTGTGTGGGCGAGATGTCTCACTGTTTAAAGCCTGAATGAGTGGAAAGTGTCCCCAACAGTGTTCAGATGCCATTGCTGAATGGAGAGCTACTTGTAGCTGCCATGGCTTTAAAGAAACAAAGTAGCTTGTAATCAGTTAGCTCTAGGTGATGGCACTGAAAACTGGTTTGGAACTTTGCCTGATTTTTTAAGATAAGTCTTGGATATCTAATAATAGTTCCAGATAGATTGTAGGCCCAAGAAAGGTAAAACAACAGAGCTTTCAACAAAGAAAATAACCCAAGATTTTCTACAAAGGATATGTAGAATGTTCAAGCATAAAAAAATGGACAAATTGGACATATTTAAAATTATTTCCATTAAAAACATTGTGCAGAGGAAAAAAGCAGAAGATATTTCTAGAACATGTATCCAAATCACTAGGTCAGTGACTTGACAAATGAAAAGTTACATATAGTCACTTACTGAAACACTAATTCATTAACAAACATGATGGATTTGTATATTTCCAGAATTGTTTGTCTAATCCTCTTAAGGACATTATACCACTAAGCAGCCCAGCTAACTGTTTGATCAGTTTAATTAGATTGATCATTTGTCACACTTTAGAAGCATTTGGCTACAGGCTATGAAAGTATCAAAGGCTGGGCAAGGAAGTTCCGTTCTGCCATTTAAAAGGAATATTTTCAGTTATAGATGGACACATACCTTTATTTTATTTATTTATTTACTTATTTATTTATTTTTAATGTGGTGCTGAGAATTGAACCCAGTGCCTCACACATGCTAGGCAAGTACTTTTCGGCTGAGTCACAACCACCGCCCTTATTCTGCCATTTTTAAAGTTACATTTCACCAAACTATTAAAATCTAGTCACAGTTGAGTTAGTATGTAACCTTCATCTATGCAAGTGTCCTCAATATACTGGTTAATCAGATTATGCATTTAATTTTTTAAAGAACCTTTCAACAGTTCTTTGGTTAATGTAATCTGTATGCCTTGCAATTACGATTTATCATATTGGCTGTGTGTGAGAAAGCCAGCATCTAATGTTTGTCTTGTATGAAAGATTGAAGTATTTTCCAGTAAATAGAATGAAACAAAAAAGACACTTTTTGAGTTCTTGTGTGACTAAGAAGCTACTGATATTATGTCAACACAAAGAAAGGCAAATACTGTTATTACTTAATATTGTGTGGTCAGGAATTACAAAGAAATGAGACTGAGGTCACAAGCTGCATGGGAAAATTAATGTCATTATTTGATAGTCTTCCATTTTATATAGCAGATCAAAAAGAACAAAAAACAGGTTACAAAACTAAGGCCGTGGAATTGGAGCCTATATACCTCATAATATTTTTCCATCCCTTTTTCCTCTGTCTTATTTTTCTTTTACCTATGTCAAAATTCTCTGCTGCTTTCTTTTGAGGATACATATAACCACATTCTAGGCCCACCTGGATAATCCAGGATAAACTTCTCCTCTTGGTATCCATACCTTAATCATATTTTTTGCCACATAGAGTGTTCAAGGTATATCCACAAGTTCAGGGAATTAGGAACCTATCTTTTGAGAGGAGGTGCATTTTTCAGCCACAGTTGGTTTTTCCAGCTCTGAGTACACCTGTCATCAGGAGATGCCTGTGAACATCTGCATACCAGGAAGTCACCTGCAAGAATCCCAGGTGTGCTGAGCTGGAGTTGTAGCTCCTGGATGTCAGGGAGGAAGCAGGAACTGGAGGTGGAGAAAGTAGTTTCAAAGATTCCTAACCATTATCCTAACTCTACCAGAGACCTTTAAAAGCTAGATAGTCACTGGCTTAAGGAAGGCTGACTGAAGAGGTAATGACTTTGAGCTAATGTTGAAGGTATTTTTTTTCCTTCTCAACTATTTGATAATAAGCGGATATTCATCAAATTATGGAAACTGAGTTTAGAGAACATGTGTGCCAATGTGAAGATAATTAGCTTTATTAGAAGCAAAGTGCTATCCAATAGAGCATTTTCCATGTTGTTGCTCACAGCTTGGTCTAAAACCATTTTTAAAAAGCCAACACATTCGTTAAAATGTACAAGATTTGTTCTAAGTTCTTTTTACATTTAGCAGTTTTTACATTTATTACATTTTATTTCTTTTAGTTTCTTTACATTTTTAAAAATCATACCTCAGTGTGATCAATAACCATTGTTTCTGCTTACAGTCTGATCTGTAAAGAAATGGAGGCACTCAGAAGTTATGAAACTTGCTCAGGGCCACACACATAGTAAGTGGTAAATAATACATTTCAACACGAGTTTTGGGAGGGACCTTCAAACCATAGCAACAGTCTTCAGTATGCATATTATTGTAACTGTGTAAACACTCATCATGGCTGAGCCATGAAATAGACGGTGATTACTTTTCCCCTGCTGCAATATTTTGTGCTGTCCTTTAAGTTAATAATTGTCTTTTTTGGTTGTGGTTCACTTAGTTTTCTATGTATTTATCACGAACCTAGATCCTCATACTCATCAGTATCCATAGTACTCAAATGGTCATTCTTGCCCCCGCCCCTGCCCACCGCCCCAGATTTGGTGTCACCCAGGAGCAGATTAAAAATGTGAAAACTCAGCCCCACTCCAAGCAGTGACATTCCCCCCCCCGCCCCCCACGGGACTGGGGATTGAAGCCAGGGTCTGATGCTTGTGAGGCAAGCACTCCACCAACTGAGCTGAATCCCCAGCCTCAGTGAGATTTCCAAGTCACTCCTGTGCATGTTAAAGCACAAGAAACCTGATACTAACTTCCTCTAAAGGCATTACTTGACATACCAGAGCTTTCTGGCTTGCACTTCTCTGGATGGGTTGTGCTTTGTGTTGCAGGAACATCTGTCATCCCAGTTCCCTCCTTAGTGGCATCCGGGCTCCCTTCCATCTCCCTCCTGTGTTGGATCTCCTGCTTCCTTTAGTGCTTATCTTCCTCTTTTTTGTCTGTTGCTCCCTTCCTTCCTCCCTCCCTATCTCTTTTGTGTTCGAGTTTTTCCTCGGATACTTCATGCTCCTTAGTTATCCACTTCTATTTAAAAGTGAGCCCTCAAGGGAGCTGATCTGAGAGCTTCAGGCTTCTAATCGGAGGATTCCACAGACAGAGCCAGTCTCATGAGGAAGCCCACCCTCACCACAACAGTAATATCCTGAGTTTTTTCCACTTGGACTGGCAGATTCCACTGAAAACCGTCTCCCAAGTTTCTGCTGGAAGTCCACAGACCTGGCTACTGTGTTTCTTCTCTACTAAATAACTTAAAAGACTTTCAAAGACATAGGTCCGTTTTATCTTTTATCTCTTTCCATATTGCTGTCATATTACTCTGAAAAATAAGACTATCTTGAAAATAAAGGCTGTAAGTAAAATTTAAAGTCAGCACAGACTTTTAAACTGACCTTTCTCTGCAACTAGGACTGGCTAGTCTTTTACTGTTAGGTAATTCTGAGGGTTCTACTAAAGAACCAGAACTGATAGAAGATAAAAGATTTAATGCAGGAATTGGTTTATGTGACTGAGGGGACTGGCTAGGCACAGTTCAAACGAAGGATTTTATTTGATGGCCATCTTTTAAATATTTTGACTTGATGGACTTTCAAGTTTGGATATCATTTTTGGCAGACAAATGTAGACACAATATGCTTATGGTAATTAGACATACAAATGACCACTCTCTCTCCTGGGATAGAGCAGAGGCTGAGACCAGGACAAGGTTAAAGAAAGTTGTCTACAGCCAAGCTACTAAGTGCAAGCTACTAAGTATGGATAGACTAAGACATGAAGTCAAGGAGGTTGGGAACCTTCTAGCCAACCCTAGTAAGGTCAGACAAAGGAGTTCCTTGTGTCCAAATTGGGGAGCAACTACACAGCTTTTCATATAGTTTCAGAAACATTGGATAACAGCAAGTACTAAAGGCCCGTGGAATGGTCCTTGACTAACATGTGACCCTGCCAGGGACACACCTTCTGGTTCTCCCAGCCCCAGAACCTGTCCGCTCAGAGCTCCTGCCAGAACACGAGTGCTTCTAACACTCTCTGTTTATTTCCTGACCACAGCTTTTTGCCATTTTAGTATGGATTCCTGTGCCACCCCACATCCGATAGCCCTGCCAGGGCTTAAGTCCTTGCCTTACTTTCCTTTGACATACCTCCTCCCTCATCTTTGAATATGGATCTCTTAGGTGTCAGCCACCAGCCCCAGTTCCTAACTACTACCCTACCATTACCCTCCACCCAGATTCCTAGCTGGAGCCAGATGAGCCCTTTTCCTGATGCTGGGAAGAGTGGTTTCTTCTCCACCTGGGACTGCTGCTGAGGAAAGATACATGCTTAGAATACTAAATAATGAGTTTTATTTTTAATAAAAACATTGTTATAAATGGTAATTAGGAACTCCAGTTAAATTTTCTTATAGTTTAACACGTGACCAGGATTCCACCACTTATAACACATTTTTTAGGGAAAAATATATTTCAAGTTCCAGGTAATAACTTTTGAAAAGCCAACTGTGTAGCACAAGTCCCACTGGTAAGTTGGGAGCTGCCTTGCAGCAGCAGGCAAGGGAGGAAAAATGTCATCATCAAATATGCATTAGGCGCCCACTTGTGCCCCGTGCTGTTGTGCCTGCTGGATCTGTGGGGCCTCTGCTGGGCCAGTCTTCATCAACTATAATAGGGCTGCCTAACAGATTGCCCTCTGAACTCAGCACACGGTAGAGCTTTCCCTGACATATCATGTGTCTTACTCATGGGGGAAGATTGAAGTGAGAAGTGTTCCTAGTCTGAAAAAGTACAATTTAAATTTAAATACGTCCTTTCCTGGGGCCCCAGTTCTTTTAGTTATTGAGCCTGCACTAATTCGTGTGGTTCTTTTGGGGACCCGGGCATATTTCTTAAATTAGTACTTCCTATTGGTTCAGTGTTTTCTTTCAAGTGAGGCACTCTTCGAATAATGTGACACCCAGCGATTTTCAAAAGAATAAAGCAGTGCATTCTAATGTGAGACTTAGAACTAATTGCCTGAACTAATTATACATAAAGAGCCAAGCCACTAGTGTTAATAAGAAGTGACTTCAGAAAGTACAGTTCAACCCAAAGACTGAATAACTATCGCAAATAGTAATCAGAGAGGTGGTACCCGTTGTATAAAATGCCTTAGCTGGAAATCATTTATGTCCATTCAAATTGGGTTTTCCTGAAGTCATTACCTTATACTTGGTTATTTCCTTTTCAGTGAAAATATGCACCTTTTAAACATGAAGTCTGAACTCAAAAGCTCGTAGAGGAATTTCTTGTTTAAATGACTGTACTGAATGAACGTGGGCCCTCTTGATGGCTCCTCTTCAGGCTCTTTTGGAAACTCTTTTTCCTCCTATTTAAAGTGTCAGTGTTCCCAGGACTCCGTTGTAGGTCTCTCCACACTATACTCCCTCCTTCTTTGACTTCATCAAGTTCTGACTCTGTGCTAGCAAATCAAGATTTATTTATTTGGATTAATTCTCCTCTGAGAATTAATTGTGAATTTCTTAGAGTTTGCCATTCCTCTAAGATAACCAAAACAGAACTGTGCTATTCTCTATTCTTGCACCCTGCCCTGGCTCAACATGGGAAATCGTCTAAGACAACTGCATGTCCTGTGGATTCCACCACTAACAACTTCTCTCCATCCCTCTACCTTTGTCTCGTTCCTTGATTGTAATGGAAGCCTTGTAGCTGGTCTCCCCAAATCCTGCTTGCCTCCTTCCAAACTATGCACAGCTGATAGAAAAGTATTCAAGCATAAGTCTGATCATGTCACTATCTGCTTATGTGTGCAGTGATTTTCCATTGCTGTTTGATTGAAGATCAACATCTTTTCCTATTGTGACCATTTGATCTTGTGTGCTCATCACCCTTAATTCACAGTAGACCAGATAGTCATCTTCCAGCTGCTGGAATTCATCTGGACCTTCCCTACTTTAAGACCTTTATACACGCTGTTCCTTGTGCCTAGGGTGCTCTTTTTCCTATGCTCTGCCTGGCTACTACCTTTCAGTCTTAGCTTTAGGATCCTTCCTCAGGGATATTTCCAAAAGCCCTTTCCATTTGGTTAGATTCCCCTACTAAATATGCCAACAGCATCCTGTAATTCTTAGCACTCATTATAATTATGATTGAGTATTTATATAATGACTGATTTGGTGCCTGATGCTCCCACTATCCTGTAAACTCCCTGAGAGCAGGGGTCATGCCTGTCTGGCTTACCATTCTCTCCCCATTGCTTTTCATAACAAATATTTGCCAATTGAATGTATAATGAATATGGTTGGACAGAAGCTGTGGCATATGTTATGTGTATTTGTTCTTATGTTTAAAGATGGGGAATCTGATGTTCTAGAAACTTAAATGCATCCCACTCCATAATGAAGCTATACTGTGAAGTCCTTATTCAAATCTCATTAACGATTAGGCTCTTGCATCCTCTGCCCCTCTTCGTTCTAGAAGTGGATCATATTGGTCAGGGTTCTATTAGAGAAACAGAACCAGGAGAAGATAAGAGATTCAATGTAGGAGTCTGCGTCTGAGATTGAGAGGACCAGCTAGGCAGGTAGGAAGCAAGCCAGGGAGAGACTGAGGAATTGTTTTAGACTGAAGAAGATTGGTGACATTTGATGACTAAATGCATTGCATGATCCTGGACAGCATCCTAAGGTCCTGGATTAGAGTCATTGTTGGGACAGGCTGAATGGCATTTTTGCATTGGAGAGTATCTATCAATATTCAGGAAATAATTGAGATGGTCAGATGGCTGTTATATAAGAGAGTATCCTTGTTTGGGGAAATACACATTGGGATATATACAGGAGTGAAGGGACATCATGTCCTTAATTCACTCTCTACTGGTTCAGAAAAAGTGCTGAAGCCTGTACAAGCGAGTCTCTAGGTAGAGGGGAAAGAGAAGTAGGAGTTTTTTGTACCATTCATGCAGCTTTTCATGATCTTGAAATTATTTTTAAATAGATTTTTTTTTAAGTTTACCAAACTTGAGGAAAGACCAGGGAACTGTTTTGAATTGAAGGAGATGGAGACATGGCTGTTAAATACAAGTGGTCCTGGATTGAATTCTTTTACTATAAAGGAAGTCATTGGGACAGTTGGTAAAGCTACAGTAGGGGTTTTGGATGAAGGTAGATACGGGTGTTCTTTGTTCTGTTCCATTTATCTGTAAGTTCGAAATTGTTTCCAAATAGTTTTTTTTTTTTTTTTATATAAGTGCAAGTGTTCTTATAAAAGCCAAACTTTAATTTCCTTTTTTTGCCAAAATTGGGTAGAATTTGTTCCCTTCGAAAAAGGCCAACCAGGCTATGCTTTCATAGAGAAGGCTTGAAGGACGTAAAGATTCCATTTAAGAGTAGGAAATTCCTAAGTGATCTATCTGTAGATAGGTCAGCGTCTTGATTCTTTGAACATAAATTCTGGGTAACAATATCTTCATGTTCTGCCTTAGTGGATGAGTCCTTCTTAGGGAAAAATAACACAAATAAGTAAACATTATTTTTCAAAAGGAGAGAATGTTATAAAAATGTAAGCTATTCTTGAAAAAATACTGTGCGAGGACAGGTGGCGTTGTTTCTGGTACTATTTTTTTTTTATTGTAAACAAATGGAATACATCTTGTTTTTCTGTTTGTACGTGAGGTACAGGCATACCATTTGTGTAATCATACATTTACATAGGTTAATAGTGTTTGATTCATTATGTTATTTTTTCCTCCCCCCACCCCTCTTTTCCCTCTATACAGTCCCTTCCTCCTCCATTCTTGCCCCCCTCCCACCCCCCATTATGTGTCATCATCCCCTTATCAGCGAGATCATTCGTCCTTTGGTTTTTTGAGATTGGCTTAATCTCACTTAGCATGATATTTCCAATTTCATCCATTTGCCTGCAAATGCCATAATTTTATTATTCTTTATGGCCGAGTAATATTCCATTGTATATATTTATATACCACATTTCTTTTATTCATTCATCAATTGAGGGGCATCTAGGTTAGTTCCACAATCTGGCTATTGTGAATTGAGCAGCTATGAACATTGATGTGGCTGTATCTCTGTAGTATGCTGATTTTAAGTCCTTTGAGTATAGGTCAAGGAGTGGGATAGCTGGGTCAAATGGTGGTTCCATTTCAAGCTTTCTGAGGAATCTACATATTGCTTTCCAGAGTGGCTGCACTAATTTGCAGCCCCACCAGCAATGTATGAGTGTACCTTTTTCCCCACATCCTCGCCAACACCTATTGTTGCTTGCATTCTTGATAATCTCCATTCTAATTGGGGTGAGATGGAATCTTATTAATGCTATTAATAGAAGTACTCTGACTGGTAATGGAAGTGACCTTCCCCTGGCGCTCACTCTGCCTTCTTGTTTCTCTACTGTCTCCTCACCCCTGATATCTCCTTTCCCATATTTCTTTCAGTTTCCTCTTTTACTGACTTTCCTTTTCTCTTTGTGTTTTAGCATTCCCTCCTTTTATAAGACCTTAATTTTCCCCTCTGGTATATAGTTCTTCACTCCTCTCTTTCTGTTGTGTTCCTTGCTGTTGTTTCTCTGCTCAGTTCCTTTGATGCCCTTTTTGTTGTAGCCTTGAGTCTAGATATAATGCTACTTCTCCAGTTTGCTTTTATTCACAGGAAAAGCCAATCTGAAAGAGATTGTCAGAATTAGAATCAACAATAGACAATTTATAACAAATGAAGTTTTATTAATAGCTTCCACTTATTGAATGCTTGCTGTGGGCCAAGAATTATGTTGTTTGCATATCTATATCAGTATTTGATCCTCACAACAGTATTTTGGAGTATGTGCTTTTATCTCCATTTTATAGGATAGAAAATGGAAGGCTCAGAAGTTGAAAAACTTACCCAAAAAAAGATATGGAAATCCTAAATCTGGTTCAAAAATCCCCCAAGGCAGATTTCAAAACTCTTGGTGCCTCAGTCCTACCACACAGCCCAAGGGTTCAAATGTTGTGCTAATTGGCCATCTTGGATTAATTGGAAGTATATCTCCACCTTTTTTTTTTTAATGAGAAAACTTCTAATTGGAATTTGAAATCTTTTTTTATATATCTCTTAGGCATACATCCTTCTTCAATTTTATAGAGAAAAATGTGAAACTTAAAACACATTTTTCTTTTGGAAGTGCAGTTTAATGCAGAAGCATCATCAGGTGAGTTGTGTACATAGGCATACTGTGTCTCTTGTGGTTCTGCTTGTGTTGCTGACATTAGAATTACCGGCTAAAGGGGGATTTTCCTGTCAATTTGGGATTTTGGATGTTGCTGAGACACTGCATGGGAAAATGCAGTAACAGGATGTTGCTGGAGTGTGGCTTAGCAGTAAAAGCATCTGAAAAAAAATTGCCCTCATGGGAGAACTGGACAGTGTCCATTAAGTCAGGGTCTGCTCGGGAACACTAGCTTTATGACGGGCTTAGCTCAGAGGTAATTGACTTGAGCCCACAGACCTACTCAAGAACTCTCTTTGGTAAAGAACCCCTTTGTTTCCCTCTCCATGCTGGGGCTTGGCTATTTCAAGCAGATTATTCATGAAGAATGTAAATTCTAACCCTCGCAAAACAGTGTCTGGAAATCCCATTGTGTGCAGTTTGAATGAAGGTGACTTCTTAGCAAATACAGAGACAGAGAGAGAGAGAGAGAGAGAGAGAGAGAGAGAGGGAGATATGTGGGGGAGGAAAGGAAAACCCAAATTAACAGGGACTCTATTGATGTGGGCACAGGATATTATGAACTGTTTCAGTGTAGGGTAGCAACATCACTAGGAGACACCTAATAAGCATGTAACACTACTTGAAGGAATGCATTGTAAAGTGATTATACAGACCTTAGGCAGGGAATTGTGTCATTACTGAGTGAAACTGAAGGAAAGCACTCTGCAAGGGTAGATGAAGCCATGAGCATGACTTACTGAAAGCATAAGTTAAATTCTAAGAGTAATTATTTAGTTCCAAACTTTTGCTGGCTGTGTGTGTGTCATAAGTTTTTCACCAGTCTTTCTCAAGTAATAAGCATCCAAATATCCCCAGAGTGATTTTAGCTGGTGATAAGTTTGAGGATAAAAATCCTATTCATCAGACAAATACTATCAATTCTTACAGACATATGGATTAGAATGTGCAAAGATGCAGGCTGTGTTTGGTGAGTGAGACTCAGAATAACTGACCCAAACAACCCGGATTTTAGGGGAAATAGGGACAGTTTCCCCATCAGTGATATGTGAAGTAGCAAGTTTTAGTTAGACACCTTTGCCTGGCAAAACAGATATGAATGAATAGCGTTGCTTTCCTGAGCTCAAATCGGTACTGTCAAGTGACTCCTCCCAGGCACAGCATTTAAATTGTCCCCCTGGGGCAAGCCAACAGGGAGTATCTGAAAGTACACAGGCTCTCAGATCCTATGCTCTCCCATGTTGCCAGCATCTCTCTCCTTTTCTATATTGTACACTGGGAATGAAGAGAAAGGAGGGAAACCATCTGCTCCAGTCACCTTTATGGAGGCTGCTACCAGTGATGTGTGCAGCATGTTCTCTGCCAGCCCCAGTAAGTTCTGATTGTGTGGTTATGCCAGGGAACAACTCCAGGCTGCAGCTTTCCCAGCCACTGGACTGGCTTGTAGGAATTGATGCTGATGATGTCATTTTAATCCCTTGTCTATCCATCTACTTAAAACGCATAGATGTTCTTAAATCTTCTATAGTCTAACTCATAGACTCCAGTATTGCAGAGGGATGTCATAATCCTAGCCTAAATCAAAAGTTTGCTGAAAAAAATAAAACAATCTTGGTATGCATGAAAATTTATTATAATTTCTCTTAACAAAGTAAATGTTATAAGAATATTTGTTTATAGCCAAAAAAAGAGATCTTCCCACAAAAAATAAAAATCACCTATAATCCCACTATTCAGAAATAGATGAGATTTGGTGTTAAATATCTAGATTTTTCCTTACTAGAATTTATATTCCTAT
Organism: Sciurus vulgaris; assembly: GCF_902686455.1. Taxonomy (NCBI): domain Eukaryota; kingdom Metazoa; phylum Chordata; class Mammalia; order Rodentia; family Sciuridae; genus Sciurus; species Sciurus vulgaris. Next base: position 131,617,010 of record NC_136463.1, read on the forward strand.
GTCATTTATTATGTTTATATTTCTTTTACAGATATGGAGTCATGCCACAATGATGCTTTATAAACCTGTCCCTTCCAGAGGGTTTCCATGTTGATAATTACATATTTGTCATCCATTTAGATTGGCTGCAGAGATTTGCTGCACCTAGATTATGTCCTGTCTTTTTGCTATAATAAGCAATAATGTGATAAACAACTTTGATCTTTGTATATAAGATTTTATGCTTAATTGATTATGTGCAATATATATGTATATATATATAGAGAGAGATACTAGGTGTGTATGTGTATGTGTGTGCACACGTGTGCACATGTGTGGTGTGTGTGTGGTACTGGGTATCAGACCCAGGGGTGTGCACTACCCTACTGAGCTCCATCCCCAGCCCTTTTTATTTTAATATTTTTTGAGACAGGGCCTCACTCAGTTGTCCAGCTGGCCTTGAACTTGCAATCTTCCTGCCTCCAAGTAGCTGGATTACAACTTTGTGCTACTGTGCCTGGTTTAAGAAACTTCTTAAAGTAGTCCATTTGTTGAAAGCTGTCAAGACTTACTATCAGGTTGCTCTCCCAAAAGCTTATTCTGATTCTTTATCAACCCATTGTGTGAAAAGTGGTCTCGTGTTGTTTTAAGTTGTGTTTTTTCTTTTTTTCAGACTAAGCATTTACCTATATCATATTGGACCTTTGAATTTTGTGATAAATTGACTATTTCATTTCATTTTTCATTTTTTTTTTTCCTATGGGGATATTCTTGATTCAAAGTCTTTTGTTTTGTGAGAGAACTTGGTGTATTAGAAACATGGATTTCTACCTCATTGATGGTATTTTCCCCACTAGATTCAAATTTTGATTGAGACTTAGTCAAATGTAATATTAATTTAGTGGGTATGAGCCTTTTCTTCAATATTGGGTCTTGCTGTGTGAGAATATTTTAAACACTTCTGATCTAAGGAAATTATAAAAAATAAAAGGCTCCATTGTGACTTTTCCCAGACCCCCTTCAGTTTATTGCCTTGCCTCGGGGTAGAACTATTCCTAAATCATTTAAGAAAACTCAGTAGCTAACGTGTTTTTACCAGCTTAGTGATTGTATTCCTTCTGGTTGATTTTTAAAGTATTCTTTTTAATGATTTTAGCCCGCTCACCTATTGTTATTCATTCTTGAATCTGATATCTTTGGCTCTTTGAAATGGTAGTGGGTTGTGAGGGTCCTCCTAGCCTTGGGAATCTGACAGTTTTATGATTATGCAAATGTTATTGAGCTCATCCTGATGGATGTTCTCAGAGTCCTTGGCTGATTGCAGGAACACTCTGCCTTTAACTGTCACAGGGTTGGCTAGTGTGACCTTCACATCAGGCTGTGGAAAACACACTTGCCAGGCATCCTAGGACAATTTGGAGTGGTTGCCTGGGCAACCTCACTTGCTTCTGTCACACGCCCCAAGGATAACCCAAGTCCCAGGGGGAACACCACATGTGAACGGAGGAACTCTGCCCTCAGAGTGGCAACGGAAGTACATTTGTGGATTTTAGGGCACTTGGCTAATGTTGGTGTGGGGGTGAGGTTATGCCATGATCTGACAGTGAATGAAAGTAAGGAGGAGAATAAAGGAAAAGGGAATCAAAAGAAAGGGATAGAAGAGATGGGAATGGGGGGATGCAGAAGCTTGCATTGAAGCATATGATAGAAATCAAAATAAAAAATAAAAGCAAATGGTTTTTGCAGAAGAAAATGCTAGGGCACAGAATAAGCAGGAGGGCACTGAGAATGCAGGCCAGAAAGTGATGCTTAGGAAAAAATTCCTTTGCCACCAACTCTAAGAGGAGAGAAGAACAAGGGAGACTTCTGAAGAGTAGGTAGTAAAAATATTGTTCTCACTGGAACAGACTTGTATGTGTAATGTGTTTAATTAATTCTGATGTGAGGAAACAACATCGTTTTCTTCCTGTAGTCTCCACTGTAGCTTGAGTGAATCATGAATGATTTTTTCCGGAATCAGAATGACATCATTCAGAATCATAGGACATATTTTATTTGTTACTTTCATGAATCAGAACTGTTACAAATGTGAAACTAGTATAAAATCAGTTGTGTGTGCATGTGTGTTTAAACACATCTACAGATGTACCAGGATGGCTATTATGGCAGGTGGCCATGTTTCCACTGCCCTAATAGGCTAAAGGCATCCTGTAGCCTTGGATGAAAGTCTGCCTAGGGATAGCCATGGGCTTACCTTTCTCTACCCTCAGGATCCTCAGTCACATGCCTGTTACATTAAAAATTTAAAAAAAATTCTTTTTAAAAAGCCTGTGACTCACTCGTGAAATACCCAGAACTGCCCCAAAGACCCAAGACCCCCTTTTTGAGGCTCTCAGACTGAGTACAGGATACAAATTTTACTTTAGTCGAAACATGCACATCTAGTCCTCGATAAAGTGTACTTTCGTCAGACAGTGATGAAATTGTCCAGATTTCAGGTCCTTAAGATTGTTCAGACATTTTCTAGCAGTTGGGTTTTGTAGTTTTAAAAAACCGGGATTTAGTCAGAGCCCTCTTAGGTAAGGGATGGCATATCCTAAAGGGTTATCTGAGGAGAATTTAGTGAGTAAGGGCAGAGTTCTGGAAACTCCCAAGTGATAGCAAAGCACCCTGGACTCGGCAACAGAGAGCCAGAAGGAACAAGGGAGGAGGCTGTGTTCCTGGGACCCAGTAAGAGCTCAGACCATGGAGCAATGAGTGTGGATACAGCTACACCTGGGGGGCCGGGTAAAGAGATGGGGTATGGAAAATACACCCACCCTCTGTGCTTCACTCTCTTGCTGGTCCCCTCAGAAAGCCAATGTTAGTTGAAAGCTAGAGGGCCAAAGATGCTGGGTGATGCATCATATGGAGGTCAGCTTTCTGGAACCCAGAGAAGGGCAGAGAATACTGAGACAATGGATGTGCAGTGGAGAGAGGAAAATGGAGAACAACTGGCACAGACTTCTTTTCTGTAAGAATCTCCTTGCCCTTTGGATGCATAGCGTTTGGAAGAGAAGTTATTTATAAAAGAATATTTTTATAGCAGCTGAGCAACAGAACAGGGATACTGATCAGTCTCCTAATTTTCCCTGTTGATTACTCCTTTGCTTGTACTCCACTGAGTCTAGTCTGTGTTCTACAATTACTGTAATTTATTTATATATGTGTGTGTACCCTCTGAATGCCAGGTCCTTTGGATTATGAATTTCCTTTCCTTTTGTCTTGGTTTCTTCAACACCTAGTCTGGTATCTGGCATGTAACAACTAATGGATGGAATAATGGTTTTCTACCTTTTTTTAGGACAAATTCTTCCCTAGTATTCTGACTGTTTCATTATAAAACAGTTCATTCTTCCCAGTGCTGGAAGTGCTCTATCTTATTATGTTTCACTGAAAAGAAGGGAGAAATCATGAATTTGAATTTCCTATCAGCTACAGCTCTGGCACTTCTAGAGGCCACAGTGAAGACACATCTGCTTTCCTTATTAACCATAAAAGAACATGTTCCTTGATCATCTCCTCTGTGCCAGCATGTTTGCTGGTTCATACACTAAGGATGGGACCAATGCTATGGAACATGTTCCGGGAGCTGTCTAAAACTGGGTAGGGATCAAGGGTGGTACCCATCAAATGCAACCGGTTCCTTAGAAAGGTCATGGAGATGAAATGTGGATGCATACACTACCTACAGAGGCTTAAGGGTGCTATGAAATATGTCACTTGAAATGTGCCAGTCAGAACCTGAGTCACCATGATCAGCTTCTGACCACCTTCCTTTAAAGCAGAGATGGCAGGATGTGCTGCACTGCACAGGAGACAGAAATTATGTGTAACTGTTCAAAGTACAAGTATGACTGTCCCAACCCCACCCCACAGAGATAATAGCCTTTAACATTGGAATGTGTTTACCTGCCTAGACTATAAATGTAAAAAAGGAATGGAGTTATGCTTTTGTGCTGTTTTGTTGTCTACTTTTCCCCTATAATGTATAGTGCAAATACCTTACATCTTAATAAATATAGATGTGCATTGTTGGCAAAGCTGCATAGCATGCTGTGACTTAACAAATTCTGATTATGGGATAGTTCAGCAGCTTCCAGTCTCTTTTTTATAATTAGCACCATCTATGTACATTTCCACCCACAACAGTACATGAGTAGCCCTTTCCCCCTATCCTCACCACCTCCGACATCCTTTTTGGTCTCTGTAAATCTAATAAGCAAATTTATAAATTTAAATGGATGTGATTAAACCTTGTTCAAATTTTCATGTCTTTGACATCCATCTTAGGGGTTCTGAAATTGCTCCTATGCCCTAGGAACTGGATACGGGTGTCTTGCTGCTCAAAAATCCTCAAACTAGGGGCTGGGGAGATAGCTCAGTCAGTAGAGTGCTTGCCTTATAAGCACAGGCCCTGGGTTCGATCCCCAGCACCCAAAAAAAAAAAAAAAAAAAAAATCTTCAAACTGGTATCTTTTCTCACTTTACACTCTTAAGTGTAGTTTTCTTCTATTTGAAGGTTTATCTTACATTATTTAAAAATATTTACCATATTTTGCTGCTTACTTATTCTAAAATCTAGTGTAAGATAACTTGATACTACATTCAGATATATAACTTCAGAATTAATATATCATTAATTTATCAGATTTTAAAGTACCTTAACTTCAAGGAAATAAACAAGTTTGGAAATCACTAATCCAAGAGGCAAAGGGCACCATGGCTAGGGGAGTAAAATCTGGATTCAAGGTGTTTGGATCCTACCAGCTGTATGATATTGGACAAGTTATTGAAACTCCTGAGTTTCAGTTTCCTCGTATGTAAAATGGGATGATAGTACCTATGTCATGAGGTAGTTGTGATGGCCAAATCTGAATATTAGTAGTATATTGGTCACAGTTCACCAAATAATAATTAGGTACTTTAGCTTATCCCTTTATAGAGGAATAAACAGCTTTACTTTACTCCTTTTTCTTGGGATTTAAATAACATTTCATTCTGTATCTTGTTTCCACTGTCTCGAAATTATATAGTATGCTTTTCTTTCCTACCAGAACATTGAAGTTTCCACTCACCTCAGTACTTCATTCTGTATTAACAGCTCACATTTGGTCATTCAAAAGCAGCACCAGCAGTATCCCTCCTTAGCACCATTTGTGTCTGTGTAGTGGAGAGGGGACTGTCCCTGGCCTCAGGTGATCTCATGGAAGTACACCTAACTGCAGGGGCCTCTAGGAAACACTCAAGAGTGACCCAGAACACCAGTTTCTTTTTCTTAACTGTCAACTTACAATTTCAGGCAACATTGGATATCAAATAGTTATAAAAAAGATGTTTCCTAATGGCCTGAATTGAAACAACCCATCAGGTACTGCCTAGAATGTATTTTCATAATATCAAGAACTGTAAATTACTATTTTCCACTTCATACAATCCTTCTAGTACTTTCCAGAAGCATGTTCAATATTCTGAGTGTACAAATGGGGAGAGGAGCTTCTTCAGTCTTTGGATAAGTTTTTTGTTTTTTTTTTAAAGATAGAAAAATAATTTTAAAAATTCTGTAATTGACTTCAGAAATGAAATACTCTGTAAAAGTGAACTCAGAACTCAGATAACTACCAACTTCAGATGAAGAATTTCTTATTCCTGTAAAATGGCCTCACTCTTTTACAACTGTAGCAATGAGTTTCCTTCTGTGGCCTTTCTTTATCATGGCTGCTTCCTCTGACTTTGTGGAGGTTTCCCAATAGTCTGAGCCTAAGATTCCTTTACTTCCAGTGGTTCTATTTCAATGTTAATTCATCCATAATTACTGAAATTACTGTGGATTTAATTTCTTTACTTAGGTGTTAAAATGTTTAGTGTCAGATTAAAAACCTTGCTGGAAGCCAGTATCTTTAATTTCGCTTGCATTTTCAGAGCTTTCGAGGGATCCCTCATCTTCTGGAAACATCAAGGCAGAGTCCAAGCTTTGGCATTAGAAAAGATCTGGCCATGGACAAGCTATTTAATCTCCTATTGTTCACATCTTTAATAGGAATACCTCCTACCTTGTAGTTTGTTGTAAGTGTTGGGCTGATCCACTTAGGAAATGAGCTTAGCGCAATATCTGGCACATGGTAATTCTTTCATAAGTACTAGCAATTATCATTAGTCTTATTATTCACAGTATGCACAATTCTAGAGACCCTGAAAATACTCTTGCCAGCACACTTTATGTGTTGAGATGGTAATAGTTCTCTAGTGGCAGTTTTTTTTTTTTTTTTCCCTTTTCTCAAAAACGTTGAGTAATTTACTTTATTCAGGTTTTTAAATAATACTAATCATACAGTCTTAAAAATGGAATGTTCACTCAGTATTATGTTAATAGGAGAAAAATAGAAGTATTTTCATAACAGTTCTTTAAGTTCATTACTACATACATCTGAAGTCATATCATTTATTCAATTTCTATGACACCTATCATAATAGTACTTGAGAAAGTGAACTAATAATGATAGTGACAGTAACAAGTTTTGCATTTGCATCCGAATTATTATGGAGTTGGAGAGAATGTCCAGTTCAAGTGTTTTTAAGGATTTCACAGGTTGTGAATTGTCATCCTTTGTTATGCTTCAACTCTTTAGAATAAAACTTATTTCACACCATAGTATAATCAGCCAACTTGTTACCAGTATGTATGCGCATTTGTGTGTGTGTGTGTGTGTGTATGTGTGTGTGTGTGACACAGAGAGAACCAGAGAGAGAGAGAGACTTTAAAAAAAAAAAACAACTTTGTGTTTTGAAATAATTATAGATTTGTAGGAAGTCACCCAAAAGTACATAGGAAGTTCATGTGTATCTTTCACTCAGTTTTCCCCAAGGGTAACTTCATAACTCTAATATAAATTCAGAACCATGGTACAATATCAGGACCAGGAAATGGATGTTGGTAGAATCCACACAGCCATTCAGATATGAAAATACTTCCTCCCAGTCTCAAACTTCTCTTTCCATAGTCTTCATGGCATCTTTTTTCACAGAAGAAAAGTTTTTCTTTATAAGGAGTTCCAATTTATCAATTTTTTCTTTTATGGTCTAGTGTAGTGTTTCTCAAAGGTTGGTTTGCTCAGTATCTGCTTTGGGGATCATATGAAATGTTTAGTTGCAAAACTTATTTGCTTGGGCTCCACACTCAGCATTTTGAATAAGACTCCGAGTCTGTTTCAGAAGTTCCCTAAAAGCTGAGAAACCCTCATTCAAAGAGATTGGCCTAGGTCATTTTCCTTCTTGCTCTACCTTGAATGTGAATCATCCCATTCATTTTTGCCACTTGTATCATCTGGCATGTGCAGATTACTTCTAAATTTATGTCCTGAATTGTTCTGACCTTCTCTGGAATAATTACCTTGCAGGATACTCTCCTACTATTCATAGGACGTCTTTAATACATGGATTATTAGTTAGATTCTTTTCTAGAACCCTATGAACAGTGTGAAATAGAATAAGAACCATCTTAATTATGTTTGTAGATTATCTGTCAAAGAGGCCAGAGATATATCTCCATGCTTAAAATTACTTAAATTATAGAATATTTTTGAGTTATTTATAAATAATCTTGGGCTTATTTATTTATATGAATAATCTTTGGTTTACTTATTTATTTTGGGATCTTAGTTAATCTCTTCTGGTCCTTTCATTGGACCAGATAATTTGATATACTTTCTTATTGAAGAAAAATGCATAGTATTTGATGAATATTAGTACTGCTTTTGCTTACCAACCTAAATTTTAGATGGTTTGGTTCCTCTGTTAGAAATTTTAAAATATTTTCTTCATTAGCATGAACTAACCTTTCAGTACTTTAATTAAAAAAAAATGACTGTTTCATAGCTGGATATTTTATTTGATGTTGGAATGTATTCAACCATTTATTAAATTATCAGTTTTAGAATGTTTTGATTTCATAACATTTATTTTCACAAGTTAGGCTATTTTTTTCCAAGTTAAATTCTCCTTTTGGGTGTTCTTCTGAGTCATTGGTTCTATTCAATCTACATTTCTAGCTGCTACAGCCCCTTAGAAATGAAACTTACTTTTTCAGATGATAGAGCCTGCTGTAACAGGTCTTGTGCTAAAAGGTATCAGCTAAAATGATGATAAAATAGATCTGTGTTTTTTAAGTCTTGATCTCAGAAAAATCATAAATTTAATGAATAATGCTTAATGGTGTTTGTATCTTTAAACAATTAGAATTCGGATGGCAAGAAAGGAAGGCTAAGTTTGCTTTTAATGTCATGTTGGATTTTACTATTACCACAGTGCAGTGGTCAAGAAGAGCAATAGCTGTGAATATCATTCATGTATCATGAATATTACGTAGTACTCAATCATGGTATCTTTTTGCACTTGTAGCCCTTTCAGGAAGGCTTGGTATCAGAGGTTTGAGTTCTACATGAACCTGGTGACAGATGGCTTGTTCACCCAGACCAAGTGATAGTGATGTGACCAGTGTTTGCTGTGGGAAATACAAGGGGATCCAGGCACAGAGTGATTGACTAACCTAAGCAGATACATTGACATCTCCGAAGACTGATGCTGGTAGGAATGTAATGAATACCATGCAATCTGAGTGCATGGACGTTAGAATTTGCCTGCAGCCATTTACGATCATGACTTTGTCTTGGATCTCATCATAATTTGAAACACCTTTTTTCAAATTTGACCCCCCATAGTTACCATCTTTCATCATGGTTTTCTATCTCTCTCATTCTTCCTTTCACCCATGCTGCTATTGACCTGACCATGGCCCCAGCCTCCTGCTGGTCTTCTCAGTTCTGATTTCATGGCCTTAGCTGGGACAACTAGACTGGTTTTCTTACCTCTTGTTCTCCCCTGACTGATCAGGCCAGCACTGACCTTGAGAAAACACTAGGTCATTCTGTGACCTGTACACCAGGAATCAATTACCTTTATGCCAAAGATATTTGGAAATTTCTCCCTCTGCTGGGCCTGCACCTGTACATATTAATTCCTTCACATCCCTGAAATTGATTCCACCTCCACAGGGGCTATACCGAGTGTTTTCCTTTCTGAAGATCCTAGTTCCACCTCCATGTCTCTATAGAATTCTTGCTGCTTGCTTTTCTAATAAGATGATGACTATCAGATATGAATTCCTTCAGTTTTCTGATTTTTGATCTCTGATCCTCTGCATTCTTGTCATTTCTGCTCCCAGACTTGAAGAGCTCTTTTTTTTTCCGGTGCCCACCCACCTACTTCTGCCCTTAATCATATACCTTCCCACTCTTGTGAGATGCTGATTAATCACTTATTTCCTTCCTTTCTTATAATTTAAATTTGGTAGCTTCTCAGCTCATGGAACTCAGATCTGTCTGTTCCTTCAGAATGGAACTTCTCAGCACTCTCAATGTTTTGGAGTGAAGAATTCTTTGCTGGGGTGGGGGCTGTCCTGGGTGTTACTGATGTTTAACAGCAACCTTGACCTCTGCTTAATGCTGATGGCACCCTAGAGTTGTGACCAAAAATGCCTCTAGGCATTGCCAAAAGTCCCTCAATTTTGAGAAGCACTGCTTTAGGCAATCTTCCTGCGACCAGGCCGCCGTTGTATCCATCACCATCCTTTCATTTCCATCTTCACCAGGTTTCCCTGGGAGCTGCTCACACTTCAATCTCTACAGCTCTTCAGCCAGTGCTGACTCAGGCTTCTGACATGGCCCATGATTGAAAAATGCTCTAAGAGAACTGAAGTGACCTGGTAACCAAATCCTGTGAACTGCCTTTTCTCAGTTCCTTAATTTTCATCAACTTTTAACTGAGTGATCTCAGCTCGTGGTGTACATCTTATGTGGCTCTTCCGAGTCACCTCCTGTCTCCCTGTCTCCTTTAGATCTGCTTCCTCCTGCACTTTGCAAGCTTGTCGTGCCCCTCTGTGTAGGCCTCTACTGTTGTCCTTTTTCGGTTTTCTCATTCCTTCTCCTGTCTTTTATGGTCCCCTCTCTGTGGAGAATTCCTAAATGTAGATTCCATTTCTGCTGAAGTTTAGGCTTGCTTGTCTTTTGTCTTTGGAATGTGTCCACTTGATCATCTGCATAGCACATGGAGCTTCATATATTTCAACGTATTCAAAATCGAACTCCTCGCCTTCTCTGCTTTCATCCTCTGCTGTTAACGGGACTGCAGTCTTACGTACCAGTGGTTCTCTAAGCACTTCTCAGTTACACAGCATATCAGGAAAACGTTTTTAAGCATGTGATAGCTAAAATATAATATTTATTAATATATTTTATATATGTACAGTAGCATCATTGTAAAACATGAAGAAGTTTTACAACTATGAGGAAAAATTAAATTAATATTTTAAAGTTCAATAATAAAACTCTTTTAAGATGTTACTAGTAATTTCATGTGCTTCACTTTAAAAAATCTATATTTAATACTCTGTTATACATAAATCTAAGTACAGTTTATTTTTATTCTTGACTGTAATGTCTTAAATGAAAAAGATATTCTAGATTCAAGCAGAAGTATATTGTTGGCTATGCTTACAAAATCATGGTGCTTGAGTAGAATGGTGTTTGCCCCTGGTGGGGAAAGGAAGGCTGGGAGGGTGGGGAGTTTGGGAAGATGATGCATGATAGTGATGGTTTCGTAGTGTGAGATGGTTAATATCACTGCCCTACGTATTTAATACCAGTTGTGATGGTGCATTTTTTGTTTTTTACCATAATTAAAAGTAGTATTAAAAAGAAGTACCTGAGAATCATTCACATAATAATCACTTGATAAATGTTAATGTTAATAATTGCCTTTATTATTCCTATACTACTATCATTACTAATTTTCTCCCTGGCTCCCCTCATACTTCTCAGTGTCTTAATTTTGGCAAAACAATTGATCAGTTATTGTGTTTCCCTATATGTAGAAGGTACTCAGAAGATAATTATTAGATAAATGTTTTCATGACAATGGATTGCAAACATTTTTTTAAACTTTTATTTAGGGATTTAGTTCTGTGAAAATGGGCATGACTTATAATTAAATATACAGTTCATTTTAATTTGATACCTTAGGTGGACTAATGATACTTTGCATATATTCATATGCTGGGTAGAAATTTATAAGTTCGTGAAGCACATATAACACAGATTTGCTTTTTGCTCTAGAAATTATGTTTCTAAATACTTGCATTGGCTATTTAAAATTTTTTACTTTGTGACTTGTTAAAAAGATATTTTCAAAAGTGTTCCAAGTTCAAATGATTGCCTGAGACCAGAGTGTTTTTTAGATGATTGTGAAGTGTATCTTGTGAAAGCATGCTTAGAAACTCTTTTCAAGTGGGTCAGATGTGGAAAATATGTACTGAGAAAAAGATAAGGGGACACTTGGTCTCAATGCCTTATAACTAAAACCCTGTGTTCTACTTGTACACCTGACAAATATTTCTCTCCTCTGATATCATTTAACCAAGTATTTTTTCTTTCTTCACTGGCTACCAGTAACCATTTTATGCACTTGTCTAGCTTAGCAGCGTATTTTCCAGCAAAATGTAATCACAATTCCCACATCTCTCTCAGCTTCACTGTTTCCTCATCATTTCCCCCTTTCCTGTGAATCAGCAGATGTGGATGACGTCACCTTTTTATTTGGCAGTCTCCCTGGTGTTAAATGTCGCCCTGTCAGAAGCCTGGCAAGCCTACTTCCGCAGTTTTTACTCTTATTTAAACTGGTGGAAGTTTTTAGTGAGTAAATGATTTTGAATCATGCCAATTTGGCTTAAGAAACAAGACCCAAATCAACCCAGGGACCACATTTGGAGTCCCTTACAACCTGCCACTGAATTGATGGTCAAGACAGTGATTTCATGCCATCTTATGGTGATTTTCAAATTACTAATATGTGACTACTTAGCTATGTAAGTAGCATATCAGTGCTTTAAGATTTTTATCAAAGAAATGGTATATAAGTTCACTTAACCACCCAAGGCCTATCTTAACATTAAAAAATATACATTTAAGTTTTTTTTTTTTTTTTTTAATAAGACATCTGTGAAACAACCTCCATAACATGTCCACATAAAGCCTTAGAAAATCGAACTGGGGTTTAGCTCAGTGACAGAACCTGTGCTTAGTATTTGAGGCCCTGTATTCAATTACCAGCACCAAATGAAAACAAAACAATCTTAGAAAATATATTTGTATTTTCTTATATAAAATTTACTTATAAAATATATTAAAATTATGTTCATATTTTATTAACATTCATATATTTATAAGATACACAAAATGTATGTATATATATATGAATTTATAAAATCTGTATTCCTCCATTATTGGCTTAGAACACACATCTTTACTTTCTCAGAATGTCTTTTGCTAACGTTGAGAAGTAGCCCTGCCCATAATTCTTTTCGAGAACCTGTGTTCCCATCTTGTCCTGCGTGGGAACGGACTATGTCCAGAGGTGAATGAGAGAGTGGTAACAACTCCTTCAAAGAAGGCAAGTGGCCTTAAGCCCTCCATAATAGGTCTTGAGAGTGAAATGGTACATGTATCACATTAGTTTCACTCAATCCTGCCACTTCCTTGACATGTCCATCCTTCTACTTTTTAATTTTTATTCAAAACCAATCTTTTGATACCCTACTTGTCAACTAAGGCTGTGTAGCCTGCTGTTCCCATCTTTGTATGAGGCTCTTCCATTCAATCTGATACTCTAGCTAGAAACCCCAGAGTCATCATTAAGCCTCAGTCCCTCCCTGCACTCCCCACCCATGTAGAATGGCCCTCTCTGTTCATCTCCAGAATACATCCCAATCTCATACTCTTCTCCTCTCATCTCTATTGTCTTAGTGTTCACTTTTCTTGTTCTCTCCATTCATTCTTTTCAAAACAAAAATCTGATCCTGTTTCTGCTCTGTTGGAAGTTGTTCACCACCTTCCACTGAACTTAAGGAAAGAAAACAATCTGATATCAGAGATCCTCCAGACATTCTGTGTCTTAAATCTACCACCACATTCCATGTCCTCCTCTCCTTTACATACTGCCCAAACTCCACTTCCTTTGCCCTTCAGCCTTAACTATTTTATAAAATTGTTTTCTTAGCTTTTAAATGCTGTTTCCTGTGAGAAACCTTCTATTCCCAAACAGTTAAATCAGGTCCCTCTCATTTCGTTCTTGTAGTTACCTTGTTCTTTTCCTTTTGATGTTTAATATTTGTAATCATATGAATAGCTGGTTATTATCTTAATCTGTCTTTCCCATTAGACTATAAGATCATGGACAAGCCTTTTTTGTTAATTACCATATCCTCAGTTCCAAACACTGTGTCTAGGATATAGTAAGAGCTCAATATTATATATTTGCATGAATGAATAAATGAGTCTTTTTACAAAAAGAGAATAAAATCATTTCATTCATAACATTTTCCCTTGATTGTGGTTCTTAACAGTAATAGGTAACTTTCTTGACTAGAAGCTATTGAATTGTTAGGGCTGCTACTATATGTTTTTATAGTTTCATAAGATTCCAAATAGCCTGGTGTTTGCTTTTCAGAGGGAGAGTACTGCTGATGTTTATTTCATGGATCCTGACACTTGGTTAACAATTTAATTTTAAGTCTCTATTGAGACTTGCCTCAGATGGAAAAAAAAAAAAAAAAAAAAACTTATCTAGGTTGCTTAAAATGTGTGAGCTTCTCTGTACTGTGTAGAATAACTAATATAATTTGCTGCTTTGATAGTGCAAAAAACGTATTTTCTCCACATGTGTTATTTTTCCTCCAACAATGTGCCAAGTTATAGATGTATATTATCTCTGTAATGAAAAGATTTTGATTGAGTGGTGGGTGTGGCTGTAGCAGCGGTGTTAAGGTGTGTGTTTCCAGCATTTGCTGCATTCCAGGGACAACTGGGATGCAAATGTGAAAGGACGCGATGGATTTGACTTGGAGCAGCTTCTCGCTTGCTGATCTGACAGAGCTCTGATGTGTCTTTGAATGCCTAGTGGGTTTCCACTGTTTGAGAGTAGTTTGCCTGATGAGCCAGGAAGGGCTGGTTGGTTTTCTGTAGGTGCCTTTTTCTAGACCAAATGGTTGAGTACTCATAGAACATGATTTCTTCCTGTTTTCTTCTTAAAAACAACAAATTATTGACTGTAACACATGGCATCCTTCTCATAGCGGCATTTCTGTTAATTTGAAAATGCTGTTACACTGTGAATGTAGTTGAACTCGGTTGCTGAGCACAGGCTGGGAAACTACCCCAGGTGTAAGCCTTCTGTTTTCTTATGTACTGGTGTGGGACGTGGAAGCAGTTCGGCAATATACACTTCATGAAGAGGAGGCTGGTGCTTACTCCCAGTCAGTGTGTGTGTGTTTAAAATCTCAGTGCTTAATACTGTGTTAGTCCCTATGCAGAGCACACCACAGATTGAACAAATGCTGTCTACGTGGAATAATTAATACTAGTCTGATAACTGATGCACGGGCTGTTCTGTCTGCAGAGCACATCCACACACTCTGTGTCATTTGATCCTCACCACATCCCTATGAGGTAGGTGGGGGAGGAAGAGGACTGGTGTTGTTACACTTCATTCACTGATGGGAAAACTGAGCTTCACAAGTTATGACATCTGCAAAGGTGTAAGTGGCAAAACTGGTAGGCAGCAAAACTGGCATGCAAATCTGTGTCTCAGCCTCTAAGCTCCCAGCCCTACATTCAAAGCACACTCTATAGCTCCATGTACCGTTAGGATGTTGGCCTAATGGCATCCTACCTACCGCCTCTGCCCTCAGAGGAAAAGACCCTGAAAGCTGACCCGATTGTCTCCATCCAGACGCTGGCCCATTCCTCTCTTGCTTTATCAGTTTTATCTTAATCTGGACTTTTCTGACATCTTGGCCTTACCTCTGGCTCTCACGTGTCTCTCCACTCCCACATTTGTCCTTCGTGTACCTCACCTTCACGTCACCATTCTCTGTCTCTTCCTCCACCGTGAGAGCATTCACTGTTTCTCCTCTGTGAATGCTGTTCACCCTTCAACCCGAAACTGCTGATCAGCAAGATCACTGGTGGTGTTGGCCTCCCCCTTCTCCTCCATCAGTCTGTGTCTCTGTGTTCTACCACCATTTCCTGAGTTTCTCTTCTTACAGCTTTTAGGCACCTTCTCTTATGGTGGAAGTATTCTTCTCCACTCCTACCCCCAAATGCTGAGGCTACCAGAGTTCTTCCATGGCCCAGCATGAGAACTGACTTACCCATGGACCATCTCTTCATGTCCAGTAGCTGCCTCTTTTATCCAGAAGGTGACCACTCCCAGGATCTCCAGTTCCTACTTTCTCCTGAGGTTACACTCTCTATATATTATCACACCATGGCCAAAAGGGAAGCTGAAATTTTCTTCTTCTATTACTGCAACCATTCTCCAATTTCCCAAAGTAAAAGCCTTAATGTCTTAATTTGGGGTCATCAGGAAACCTTAATGCTTTTATCTTAGAATTATTTATGGTGGCCTCCTCATTAGCCTCCCTCTCAGTTGTGCCCCATTCTAGAAAGTCTTCCATTCCACTTCTTCAGTTACCTTCCTCTTAATTTAGTTTGATGATATCACTCTCCTAATTTAAGTGTTTGGTTCCCTCCTTGTCTTCCTTACAGGGAGAGCCACTTCCCCTCAAAGATACTGGCAGCTGTGCCCTGCATGCATTGGACTCTCAAATATTCATTGTATGAACTGGTTCCAGCCTCACTGGTTAACTGCATCTGCCTGTGACCTGCCCCCATCACATCCTCAAACATGGGCACTTTTCCTGTTCATGGGTTCTTGTTTCTGCCAGCATGGTGAGATACAACTTCTTTAATGGGTGTGGGTGCTGGTGGTAGATGATGAGGGTCTGATGCATCTTGCTTCGCTTTCCTTGGTGCAGTGTCCTTAGTGTCTCCCTCCTCCTTCACTGACACAGCACACCATTTCTCTCTTCCCTACTAGAAGCCACTCTTCTCCAAGGCCTCCCCCCTCTCTCATCTTTAAACCTTTCCCTGCTTGTAGTTGGTGCTGAGAACTGTCAAATATCAGACTTGAATTTGAAATGTTAGCACTTGGTGAAGGACTTTCTCTCTTTGGGGGTTATTTTGTCTTTGTGTCATCAGAGTCCATTCCATGTCCCCTTTCCAGTTTTTGCCACTCTTCCTACGCTCAGTGGGAGCTTTATGGGAAGTTAGTGTCGATTTCTCCACTTACAAGTAATTTGAAGTTTGTGGTATTTTCTGTTCCTAATAATGCTGAGTGGATTGGGTGTATGATATTTACTCTCTTGTTGATTTTGTGGTCTTTTGGGAAAAATGTGTCTAGGTTTTTGAATCCATGAGGCAACCATTGTGTTCTTAGCATGAAAACTCTGGCAAGAAAAGTTATATTCTATGTGTAGATGAGAAAACTAAGACTCAGAAAGGCCAAATGGTTTGGCCAAGGTTGCACAGATAATATGTACCCGGATATAAGGAGACCTTGCTCTTTTATGTGTATGTGTGTATAGCTATAGATATTAAAGAGAAAGTTTAATCCCATATTATGAAACTTATTTAATGGTATAGTGGAAGAGCATTGTAAAGTTCCCTAATAAAATTCAAGTGTATTCTGGAAAGTAAAGTTCCTCTGAAAATGTTTAATGTTTTGTTTAAAATGTTCCAGGTATGGTTGTGGGTGTGATGACATTTAAGTGTTCACAAATGTTAAGTTTGTGTGGCTTCACCTTTTTATAATGAAATGAAACTTTTTGTATGACTTTCTCTTAATGCACATTGTTGAAGATTGATTACAAATTCATATAATATGATTTGTAACCCTGCTGTTAGTTGCTTTAGGATTACATAGAAAAGTCCCTGGTGGAGAACGTGGTTCTATTTTATTAAGGAAGGATCAGGAAATACTGTTCTTTGTGTAGGTAACAGCGTCATGTTTCTTATGCTGCCAGGGTGAGGATGGAGATGTTTGCATCAGGGTTTTTTCTCTTGAGCTTTTGGTTTGGGGATTTGAGGATGAAGGTATTTTAAAGGAAGAGATGAGAGTTGTCTGGTTTGTTTCATTTTCTATTTATACAAATAACATCTATTCAATGATATTATTTTGAAAAACAAAACAAAGAAGAAAATCACCTGAAATCTCATTAGTCAGAATTAACTGTTGTGTGTGTGTGTGTGTGTGTGTGTGTGTGTGTGCGTGTGTGCATGTGCTGGAGATTGAAATCAGGGCCTCACACATGCCAAGGACATGCTCTGTAACTGAACTATACCCCAACCCAAACAAACTATTTTTAATTTTCTGGTGGTGTTTGTCCTCTTGGTATTCTTTTCTATTGTCTACTATATTTTTAAAATAAAATATTATATTGTGCATTCTAATTTCTAGCCTGCTTTTTTTAACATACCACTAAACTCATCATTTTCCTAATAGATCATCTACAGCATAATGTTTCATGGCAGTAAATTTATTCCTTTATATGGATGTGCCATACTTTACCTGATCAGTATCCTATTGTTGATTTTAGGTCATTTTAGGTCATTTCCATAATTGTAGGAGTACAGTGAATGTTCTGGCTCTTGTATCATTGCATATGCTTATGATTTGCAAGGGAATTACCAACTTATTTTAAGATTACCATTTTTCTGTTTGGAAGGAAAAATGGAATACTATGTATAGAAGCCTTTAAATGTCTGTCCAGTTCATCTTTATCTAGTGCTTGAGTTTAAAGAACTTTCTGTGCAGTAGATAGGCTCATTTCCTTGGAGGCTCATTTCTGCATCAGAGTCTTCTATTTCCCACAACTTTGGCTCTCTATAGGCTGTCAACACCCTGTAAGTCAATCTTTGTCACAAAATCCTGGAGTGTCTTGTTCAGAATCTCATATCAGCATACTTAAACCTTGAGCGACGATCATCCTTCCCACTTCTGGCAGGAGAGTTCTGAGCTGCTCAGACAGGTTATCCAGCTGCCTATTAAACATCCACTAAGGTCACCACTAAGGTCCTTGGAGCTTTAAGTATAAAATAATAACTACAGCTGCTAATATTTCATTGAGGTTACCATGGCCCAGGAATCATGTCATGTGTTTTACATGCATAATCCTTTTTTTTTTTAATTCACAACTACCATATATGTTCTGTCAAAACCCCATTTTACACATGATGAAAGCAAAGGCACAGACACTTACAGAGAAGCTGGTACATCTGTCTATGCTCTTAACAGCTGTGCTGTGTGGTTTCAAGACTGAATGTGCCTTGCTTCCTCCTACTGCACCTTCCTAAGTATTTCCTATCTTGATGCATAGTGTACTGTCTACCCAGGACCTGCAGAAAACTGAGAGACATCCTGGTACTTCCTTCTCTCTCCTTTGTCTGTACCTCCTGTGATTCCACCTCCAGATCTCTCTTTGATCATGCTGCAGTTCTCCACAAAGATTGTAGTCACCCTAAGCCAGGCCACTGCCATCTGCTACCTCAATAGCTCCTTCCTCTGTATCAGCTTCTGCTGCTTAGGTCTAGAACTCTTGCAACCATCATTTAAAAATGCAGATCTCATTTTCATTCCCCTGCTCAAAGCCTGCCAGTAACTTCCGTTCATCCTCAGAATGAAATAAAACCATGACCCTGCCCACTCTCACCTTCCCTGATTGACTGCATCCCGCTTTTCCTTCCTCAGGGCTTCTCCACCACCTGTGCCTTCTGCCTGAGATACTCCTCAACTCCAGCCTTCACCTGAAGAACTCTTCCTCCTCCTGGTTTCATCTTAAATGTCATTTCCACAGAGCAGAAGCCTTCTCAGATCCTGCAGCATAAATTAGGGCTCCCACTGTATTCTCACAGACTCCTGCTCTTCACTTTCACAGCACTGAACATAATTCATAATTATAGATTATTTATCGGAAACCTGCCCCACTGTACCCTGTCTGTGTCCTCAGAAGGCTGGGGAAGTGTCTGTCTTATTCACCTTTGAACCTCAACTTGAAGCACATAATAGACACTTATCAAATATTTGAATAAATTAAGAAATAGAGTATAAACATGGTAAGCTTTGCCTATATCTGGATGTGAACTACCTGGGATGGCCCTTCCTCCTTCCCAGCAGAGTTGGTATGTGTTTGATTTTCTGTGTCTGTCCAGCCAGAGCCTGAGGCCTTCTGGCTTGGGACCCACTTTATAGCCCCTAACAAGGGAACAGTGGGCTCAGGGAGTGGAAGTTGTTCCATATTGGAGGAGTAAGAATCACAGAAGCGTAAAGTGCCAGATTTCTGCTATGTCCCAGTAAAAGAACCCATTGTGATCCCTAATAGATGTTGAAAGATTGAATTAGACCCAATTCTTAAAGTTTTTATTTGGTAAGCCATCTACTCTGTCAATATTTTGAAGTTGAACCTAGCAACAGTTACTATGGTATTTTTTTTTTCTTCCTGTTCCTTTCAACTGGAAGAATATCTGTGTTTAATTTTCTGTAGCATAAAATTTCATTAACTGTGAGTGTGCCATTTCTGTTTGCAAGGACTCTCCATGGGAGCAGAAAGGAGATTACAAGGGACCCTCCAAGCTTGATTACTATAGAGAAGGTGGTTTTCACCAAGAGCCGCCCTGAAACTATAAATTGTCATTCTGGCCATCTAATCTCTCCTCCAAGGCACCTGTGTTGGGGATCTTTTGAGGCTCACTGTGGTTTTGGTTTTGAAGGTAGTTGTTCTTTCTGATCACACACTCTTCCTGCCTAAAGCAGGAAAGCCACAGAAGAGCCATGATGATTGAAATTCTGAATTCCTCTGACAGTGACAGTTCCCTCACAGGCACTTGTGCCAAATGGAGACAATTTCCTTATTGCTGCTCTGCTGCATTTTCTTCACCAGACCACAAATAATGTGGCAGCAGCCATCCTGTGTGTTGTCATTGTATAATTTTGCCTTTTGAAATACCAGACTCCAAGCAGGAATGAAATGTGCATTATCTTGTTTCCATGGGTGTGTGTTTGTTCTTTGGGTTCTGAAGAATGTCTGATGGTCAAGAGCAGTGTTCTTTTCAAACTACTCTTGGAGTCATGAGCTGCTACACCAAAAATGCTTTCTGCCACTTAGAGGTTGCCTGGCTTGAGTAGTACGTTGTTAATTCTTGGATTGGAAGCCACCAACCATTTTCTTTCACAAATTGTTGCCAAAAAGGCATAAAGCCTTGAATGTTATCACTTCATTTCTCCTTTTTAAAAATAATATTCATAGCACTTTACAGCAGGGGTTGGCACACTTTCTCTAGAAAGAGCTAGATTGTAAATATTTGGGGTTTTGTGGTCTATGAAACCCCAAATATTTACAACTACATTGTAACTTCTCAGCTCTGCCATTGTGGCACAGAAGCAACATGACATACATAAATAAGTGGTTTTGCTATATTCCAAAAAAAACTTTTATTACAAAATGAGCAGAAGGCTAGATTTGGCCTGTCGGTCATAGTTTGCTGACAAAATTAGCATAATTGCTCTAACCCAAACACAGAAAGCATAGAAGATGATTTGAGTAAAATGAAACAATAGGAAACTTTTCCTCTGATGTGGTCAGGCCTGAACTTGAATTTTACAGAGGAACTTGGAG
Source organism: Sciurus vulgaris (assembly GCF_902686455.1). Taxonomy (NCBI): domain Eukaryota; kingdom Metazoa; phylum Chordata; class Mammalia; order Rodentia; family Sciuridae; genus Sciurus; species Sciurus vulgaris. Next base: position 131,637,648 of record NC_136463.1, read on the forward strand.
ATCTTTGTTAAACAAATATGATTACATTAGATGCCATCTATATCACAGAAAATAAGATTGGGTTACTTGAGGCCACTCAAATAGAGCCAAAGATAGAAAGGCAGAGAGACGTAAATCCTATCTCATTCCTTATAATTAATGCTAATACTTCCAGACTGTCCTTGGTCAGCAAGGACAAGAATTAGATGTCTGCTTGTTTCTTCCTGCTTGATGAGATGACTTTTCATGCACAACCCCATCTTAGAGTTATCTGAGATCTTCCGCTAAAATAATGACATTTTGACAAGCCATTACCCAGGGATCACTACATGCCCTGACCCTGTTGTGGTCAGGATGAGGAGACCTAGTTTTTCTGCAGCTCCTGAACATTTCCAAGAGAGTGGACTAGAAAGAATTTATGGAAGGTGGCAGATACTCAAACCACTGTATGACAATAGAGGTTATCACCATTGGTAAGTTGGAAAAGAATGGGTTCTAGGAGAAGGAGAATTCAATGATAAACTGAGCTGGTGATCATTTTCTTCAGTTAACTCTTCCAGGAGATATGAGAATTTCAGATATGAATGATTAAATTTGATACGGGTGAATGTTTATTAATAATTCAGTGGTTTAGTAAAAAATTATATCTGGTCCAACTGTTTCCATTTTTCAGTTAGAAGAACGGAGGTTATCCCAGCAATACCATCATACTTATTTTCATATTTTGCTGTATTATCCATGTTATATATTCTAAAGCAATGAACTCAGAGCCACCAAGTCACAAAAGGATATAATAGTGTGTTCCTTGTATGCCTATTGATTTTATCTATTACCATAGTGGAGGTGAAGTTTAGAATTGTCAGATTTAGCAAATAAAAAACTCAAGACATCAAATTAAATTTAAATGTCATATACACAAGGAATCATTTTTAGTGTCCATACTTAGTATTAAATGCATCACTTGAGATCTGCTTATATTTAAAAAAGAATCCTTACTGTACAGTTTAATTTAACTAGATATCTTGTATTTTATTGGGTAACACTACTGGAGGCACACAAGATAAAAATTGAGAAGATTAGCTAGTGGTGACTAGTAGAGTACACTAGTTTCCAAATCTTAGCACCCACTGAGAGCCTATTCAAAATACCAGAGTTGTGTTGCTATTATTAAAAGGTACACCCAAGTGATTGTGAAAACCTTGGGGCCTGCTATTTTACAATGGTCTCCCACTGGTGCGTTCTGGGACAGAAGTTCTCAAGGATGTAGTTCTTCGGAATTGATACCATCATCCTACACTAACTGAGATGTGCTGAGGGTTGCTCCGTTGATGCCATGGTTGAGTGCTTCAGAGGTTGTCTTAGCAGTTATGCGGTCTCTCACCTTGATTCCTTTCATATCACAGTGTGACATCAAGGCCCAGGTCTAAAGGAATGTTTGAGAAAAAAATGATCAATTGAAGCAACTTAAAGAGAACTGACAGAGGAATGCTTCATTCTGAAGTCCTGTAGAGCTTCCATTCCAACTTGTGTTCTCACTCACTTCCTCTGGTCCTCGCGGTTTTCATTGTTTCTGAATGGTAGAACTTCAGAGTAAAAAAATAAATTAATTTTAAAAAATTACCTTGGAAGAAATCATTTGGTTCCAAATCCTTGGAATCCATTCCAGTCTTGGTGCTCACCTTATCAGTGGTTTACCTGGATGTCCCTGGTTTCTGTGCTATGGGGAGGGTCAAAGCAGACTCTGGGAGAAAAAGATGAGAAGCTCAGCTCCTCTTGGGCATCTTTCCTTGACTTGAGGGGTGGGGGCCTCATGGGCAGTATTGTTTTACCGGGTCATAGGAAACTTGGCTCTTTGATGAGAGAAAAAGTGTAGAACTCTATGATGAATTGGAGGAAAGAAGCAGAGTTAATGTTTAGAGAAATCACAGCCTCTTAGATAAAAGACAGCTATGGATGGGAGACGTTAGACTTTTAGGGAAAATAGAACATAGAGCTTAATTTTGGTGTGTGTGGACTGAGATTGGAAGTTTTACTTACAGGGTGGTAGCTGGAGTGGGTGGTTTAGTTCACAGCATTGATTTATCTTGGAGTGACCAACCTTATTGCTGTGTGTTGTATAATCTCTACGTCACAAAGGAGCAAGAAGGGGGCAGCTTAAAAAATGTTTTTGCTCAGTCATTTCATAAATAGCAGCTCAGATGGTCTTCCTCAGGCAACTCCTAAAACCCAGCAGTTGGTAGGTTGAGCTGGCACTTCTTAGGGAAGTCATGTGGAAAAGAGCAGAGGGGGTGTCTGAGGCAGCAGAAGGAGGAGGGTGCATCAGGTCAAAGCTGAGAGACCAGGACAGAAATAAAAAAACTTGCTCCCCCAATCCAGGTTTTAAGAGAACACTGTGTGTAAGCACTTGGTATACATATCTATTATTTGAAGATGACATTGTTGCAAAATAATTTATCCAAGTGGTTTTCTTGTAAGTATAATTTCAAGCTAGAATGTCCTTATTTAAAACATCGCTCTGGCATGCTTACTCACTTTGAAACTTGGCCCACAACAGCACACCAGGCCAACCCGACTGTTTGTCTTTTCCCCTGATGCACTGGAATTAGAACAGATGTTACAGCAAAATGTTCTCACAGCTCCTGTTCTCTCACCTACCTCTCTGTATGATTGTATGATAGTTGTACTTGACTGAGGTTAGCCTAACAGACAAGTTTTAAAAAAATAAAATAAAGGCATGGTCCTCGTGTTCACTTTCAGCCGAGCTTCCTAGAGTTGAATATATGTGTGCTTAACTTTAGAAGGCCAGATGTCTAGCTTTCTAATTTCTAATTGAGTTCCATTAAGAATTTAATGTATCTTATCCCTAAAGTGATTTTATATAAACTCATGAACATTATTTTGGTTGGTCAAACGTCAGTGAGTTTTAGAGTCATTGATTCTTAATTATTAACATGCAGATTATCCAGATCACTTAAAATCCTAAACCAGTTTCTGTATGGAATGTGCTTTTAGGCATCTTTTCTTGGCCATCAAGTTGGTGTAAAGATTACAAACTTTGCTAAAGGCCTAAATTTTTGCATTAACAAGTTATCTAAAATGAATCTTATAGTATACTTTGTAATCTAATATAAATAACATTTAGTTATCCATACTTCTGACATATCAGTTCTGTTACTATGTTTTCAAACAGGAATTTTGTAAAAGTTAATAGATTGTGTGTTTGAAGAAAATATATTAATGATCACTTCAAACATAGATTGTAGTCTATGGGTAACTACAGATCTTTATTATTGTGAATTTGCTATGTGAATGTATTGCTTCAAGTTTTAAAACTATTTTACATCAATTTGCTTCACTTGATACTTACCAACAACTCACGGATATTTTGAATGAGGTGTGCAGGGGTCATTACCTCCAGCTTGTAGGTGAATAAAACAAGGTTCAGAAAGGTTATGATCTGCTTGGGGACCCAATGACTATTAAGTTGTAGAGGGGGGACTAAATCTCTAATCCTTTAAAAAGACTGCAAGGGTGGAAACTTTCAAGTATGTACAAAGTCAGCAGAATAATATAGTGAACCCCAGTTGCCCATCACTTGGCCACCACGATTATCAGTGCTTTGCTGTCCTTATATCACCCATACATTCATCAATTCTCTCTGCACGTGGTGATAATAATGGTGATTTTTAAATAGCTTTTTAAAGCAAAGATTACATACACTGAGAAGCACTAATCTTGGCTGCACAGTTTTGATGATGAATATACCTCTGTGACCTGCACCATGTTATGATAGTTCTGTCTCCCCAGGAGAGTCCCTCATGCTCTTCTCCCTTAGTTCCCTACCTTGTCTAAGCAAGTACTGTTCTGATTTTTCTAAGCCAATAAATACTAGCTTTGCTTGTTCATGACTTCATATGAATGGGCTCTCAGTGTGTACTCTTTTGTGTCTGGCTTCTTTTGCTGAGCTTCACATCTGTGAAGCTCCTGTCTTTTGATTCAGAGTTCAGTGCTATTTGTTGAGTCTGGAGTTGTAACCCCACCTCATAGTTACAAAAGGTGATTTCCTGTATTTTGGAGAAAGTAGCCTCATCTCATCATTGCTCAAGGTCACACACAGCAACGATGAGCAGTGGGTATACCTCAGTGATAGAGCACTTTCCTAACATGCCTGAGATCATGTATTTGATTTCCAGCACCACAAACAAACACAAAAGTCCAAATGGGAGATTAGCTGTGTGAGTGGTGCGCGCGCGTGTGTGTGTGTGTGTGTGTGTGTGTGTGTGTGTATGTTTAGGGGGCGTAAAATCCATCATTCTCTCTGGTGACAGGTGGTTCTGTTTGGAAGGTTCATGGTGGAAGAGTGCTGTATCTAGTTAGTGCCTGTAGCTAGTTGAGTCATTTTTTTGTAAGGGAAGTATTACCACCCCTTCTGTCTCTCCTGATTTCCCCTAATATTTCTGCCTATGGTTTTTAAGTTTTATGATCAAATTCTTTTTATGATTGTGCCGATATTTTTAAGGTCAAGTACTAATAATGTAAGAACCAGAAAGCCGTTTACCTGTCTCCTTATTTTTAATGGGATTGCTTAATGATTCAGTTTTGCTAATTAAATAGAAGAGAAATGATCAAAACAGTGGTTAAATTACTGTACCCAGAGCCTGCATTTAATTTGTTTTCATTTAATTTAAAAGAAATCAGTGAGGACTCAGTGAGGACTCAACAGTAGAATTAGATCCAAATGTGTTTTTATTCTGCAGGGAATTTTATTTGAATTCTTTAACTCAATTATCTCTATTTTAGGTTGGAGAAAGATAATATGAACCAAAAAAAAAAAAAAAAAAAAAAAAAAAGGCAGAATTACCTTTACCTTCTTTTGGGAAAAAAAATTTAAGATTTTATACTGGCAATAGTCATAAGCAGAGCAGTCAACCCAAGAATGAACTAGTTTGTAGATGCCTCTGGCTCCTTTGATAGGCAGCACTTTTCCAGAGAAAGTTTATGTACTAACTGCTATGGTTTTTGGTAGTCTCTTCAGTTAATAGGAAAGAAAAGAGCCCAACAGGTAAAATTACCTTCTACTTTATTCCCTTTGCTGTTTGGATTAAGTTTGAGTCAATTCTGAATGGTCTGTTTCCCCATGTAAAACTTGTGCAGGATGTGACTGGCTTTTGGTGATCATAACAGCAACTGACTATCATTACCACTATCCCGTTTAGGCCGGATAAATGCTTAGTTCTTTTCCTTTATTTACCAGTTTACAAATGAGTTGGTTGACTGGCCTCCTCCAAAGAGTGATTTTTTTTTTTTTTTTTTTTTTTTTTAGATCATCATGAACCTATGGATTTAAATACATTTTATTTTTTAATGCATTTGCATTTGTTATTCTTTTTGATGATCAAAATGTCCCATTTTTGGCCCAAGAAGCCTCTTCTGATTGGCTTCCAAGCTGTGTGAGTGTATGTGTGTGTGTGTACTTCAGAGACACAATTCGGTCATCAAGGGTGGTGATTACAACTTACTTATTATTTCTAGACTTTTTCAAAGGATAAGGTCAGGGATTTTACCTTTTAGTAAGCCACGTCATTAGTTCATGCTGATATATCTAATTCAAACTGCAAATTGCAAGAGATTTTTTTTAACTTAAGCTCACTGATTTCTATCTTTACTTCTTTTTTCCATGCCCCAAATCTTGGTTTTAGATGAAACCAATATAATTCCTTTCTCAGTGAATATTGGGTTAAAAGGTGATGTTTTCCAGATGAAGTCTTTATGGGAAGAACTAATCTTTGATGTTAGAAATCTAAATGGTGGTTCTTTGAAGAATTCTTGATTGGAAGACTAATGGTTTATGCTTTGATCTGAGTGGTCGTTACATAGTTGCCTACATTTATAAAATATCACCCTGTACCCCTAAGAGTTTCCACCTTACTCTTCAGGAATGTTATATAATTTAATAAAATAGTTAAGAAAACCATAAAGAGAGTGATTGAAAAATGATTAGTTATAAAAGTATAGGAAAACTCATCAAGAACTATAAGATAATGTAGAAGGAGTTAAGGATATCATTATAAAATCATAGAAAATGTAACTGCAAAGGGACCTTGAAGTACTATGTGGCCTGTTTTCTGCTTTGCCCTTTCATGAAAGCTATGTTTGAACATGTCTGAGTAGAGAAGGGGGTTCAAGAAGCTGAAACTCAAATATTAGTCACTGGCTTCCATAGTACAGGAATGGCCAGAGGCCTGGATGTGAAGTGATTTATGTGAAGTGAAGAGATAAAACAGATTGCAGTAGTTCAAATGGAGAATTTTGTATTGAGCAAATTTCAACTTTGGTTGACCCTCCTTCAACTGTTTTCTCACTTTGAACATTTTCTTAGAGAAAGGATTTTCTCTCTAGACTTGCAATATTCCGTCTGTGAATATAAGACAAAATTAATTGGCTATAAATGCTTCATGCCCACAGTGGTTCTAGTTTCCTTTATAGTCAAGAGAACTCTTTGTCATTATTTGTGGCAGATATCTCCTGGTCTCAGACTTTATTGTTGCTCTTATTATTATTTTTTAATAAGAGGCAATATGTAAAGCACTTCAATTAGTATTTCATATTAAACAGGGTAAGGACATGTGTTCTACACATAGTTGATTCGAAGGCAGACCATTGTGTGTGTGTGTGTGTGTGTGTGTGTGTGTGTGTGTGTGTGTGTGTGTGTTATTATGTGAGTTGTAGGCCTGAATTATTTTACTTTTTTTATAGGGAAATTCAGAATTTAATGCAGAGGTGAATTATTTTGCATTGTTATTTAGCTACCCCCACTAGTTTTAAATGGCAGTCTTGAAAGTATGTCAGTTTTCCAATTTAAATTCTTCATAAAACAAAGTAGATATGTAAAATACACTCAATTGTTTTGAATATTGAATTTTCCATAATACATATTTTAAACGAGCATTGTTTATCATGAAGAAAAATGCAAATTTATGCTTTTTTAGGGTAGTATAAAAATGTTAGCAGAACTTCATTTCATTATTATTCAGAATCTGTCTCCAAGGGAAGTAGTTTTTGAATATACTACTTTAGATAAATAATATCTAAAGTGTCATTGTGTGTATTTAACTTAATATTCATTTTTAGAGCAGAAAGAATGTTAATATGTTAAAATAGCTATCAATGAAAAGAATTTCTTCTGATATTTCAACAAAAAATTGCCTCCCTCTTTAGGGTCCTGGGATCCAGTGGATTAATAGGGAAAGAGAACCCAGAGTGCCTGAGTTTCTGAATTTCTCACTGTTTGAAGGGTATGATGTTGGGGCACAGACAATATGTTCACTGTCATAGTGGCCTTTGTTTAATGTAAAAATTAGAGAACATCAATATATGTGAATCTCCTTTTCTTTAATTAAACTTTTACTGGGAATTAATAATATGGGAAAACATGGGAGAGAGGTGAATAAACAAGTAGGGTTGAATGTTAGAGTTGGAGAAAATTTGTCCAGCTTCCATATAATGCTCAACACCAGGCCCTGGAGCTTCATTAATCCTTGTCAGTAGCTCTAGATTCAATTTTTTTGATGATTAAGTTCTAAACTTACAATGAAAACAAATGACAACATGAGATTTTATTTTAAAAAGCATTTTACAAACACTGGACTTTATCTCTACTGTAATGAGAATTAGTTCCATAATAGATTGCTCCAAAAACAAGGTACTAATATGATCTTGGACAAAGTGCTTATAGAATAGACTGTCAGAGCTGGAGGGATCTTGGCCATCATTTAGCAACTTAGCATCCTTGGTTGATAAAGAAAGGGATCAAGTCCCCGAAATGATCAGTGACCTCACAAAGTGACATTCTTTCAAAGAGCAGAGGCATGAGACACACAGGCTTTCAACTCCTGGTATGTTTTCCTGCTCTACTGGGATGGTTGGTGAGCATTGCTGTCTCTCACAGTGAACTTGTGCTCAGGGACATGGCAGGCTCCACACTGCAAAACCTTGATTTTCATAACTTGTTTAGGAAGCCTGAGGCTTGCAGAGGTATTTGCCTTATACACATTTTGCACATGTATAAGACAAAATATGTGTAAGACAGAACATTCTTGCTATTTTCTAAAATGATGATAATAAGTTTTTTTTCTTTTTTCTTTTTTTAATTGTAAACAAATGGGATACATGTTGTTTCTCTGTTTGTACATGGCGTAAAGGCATACCATTTGTGTAATCATAAATTTACATAGAACAATGTTGTTTGATTCATTCTGTTATTTTTTCCCTTCCCCCCACCCCGCCCACCCCTCTTTTCCCTCTATACAGTACTTCCTTCCTCCATATTTGCCCCCCTCCCTAACCCTAACTCTAACCCTAACACTAACCCCTCCCACCCCCCATTATGTGTCATCCTCCACTTATTAGTGATATCATTCGTCCTTTAGTTTTTTGAGATTGGCTTATCTCACTTAGCATGATATTCTCTAATTTCATCCATTTGCCTGCAAATGCCATAATTTTATCATTCTTTATGGCTGAGTAATATTCCATTGTATATATATATATACCACAGTTTCTATATCCATTCATCAATTGAAGGACATCTAGGTTGGTTCCACAATCTGGTTATTGTGAATTGAGCAGCTATGAACATTGATGTGGCTGTACCTCTGTAGTATGCTGATTTTAAGACCTTTGGGTATAGGCCAAGGAGTGGGATAGCTGGGTCAAATGGTAGGTCCATTCCAAGTCTTCTAAGGAATCTCCACACTGCTTTCCAGAGTGGCTGCACTAATTTGCAGCCCCACCAGCAATGAGTGTACCTTTCTCCCCACATTCTCGCCAACACCTGTTGTTGCTTGTATTCTTGATAATCACCATTGTAATTGGGGTGAGATGGAATCTTAGGGTGGTTTTGATTTGCATTTCTCTTATTACTAGAGATGTTGAACATTTTTCCATATGTTTGTTGATTGCTTGTAGATCTTCTTCTGTGAAGTGTCTATTCATTTCCTTAGCCCATTTGTCGATTGGATTATATGCATTCTTGGTGTAGAGTTTTTTGAGTTCTTTATAGATTCTGGAGATTAGTGCTCTATCTGAAGTATGATTGGCAAAGATATTCTCCCACTCTGTAGGCTCTTTCTTCGCATTGATGATAGGTTCCTTTGCTGAGAGAAAGCTTTTTAGTTTGAATCTATCCCAGTTATTGATTCTTGCTTTTATTTCTTGTGCTATGGGAGTCCTCTTGAGGAAGTCTGGTCCTAAGCCAATATGTTGAAGATCTGGACCTACTTTTTCTTCTATAATCTGCATGGTGTTTGGTCTGATTCCGAGGTCCTTGATCCATTTTGAGTTTAGTTTTGTGAATGGTGAGAGATATGGGTTTAGTTTCATTCTGTTGCATATGGATTTCCAGTTCTCCCAGCACCATTTGTTGAAGAGGCTATCTTTTCTCCATTGCATATTTTTGGCCCCTATGTCTAGTATGAGAAAATTGTATTTATTTGGGTTTGTGTCCATGTCCTCCATTCTGTACCATTGATCTACCTTTCTATTTTGGTACCAATACCATGCCGTCTTTGTTACTATTGCTTTGTAGTAGAGTTGAAGATCTGGTATTGCAATACCCCCTGTTTCACTCTTCCTGCTAAGGATTGCTTTAGCTATTCTGGGTTTCTTATTCTTCCAGATGAATTTCATAATTGCTTGCTCTATTTCTGTAAGGTACATCATTGGGATTTTAATTGGAATTGAATTGAATCTGTATAGCACTTTTGGTAGTATGGCCATTTTGACAATATTAATTCTGCCTATCCAAGAACATGGGAGATCTTTCCATTTTCTAAGGTTTTCTTTAATTTCTTTCTTTAGTGTTCTCTGGTTCTCATTGTAGAGGTCATTCACCTCTTTTGTGAGATTGATTCCCAAGTATTTTATTTTATTTTTTTGAGGCTATTGTGAATGGGGTAGTTTTCCTAATTATTCTTTCCAAAGATTCATCACTTATGTATAAAAATGCATTAGATTTATGTGCATTGATCTTATATCCCGCTACTTTACTGAATTCACTTATGAGTTCTAAAAGTTTTCTGGTGGAATTTCCAGGTTCCTCTAAATATATAATCATATCATCAGCATATAGGAATAGTTTGAGTTCTTCTTTTCTTATTCGTATCCCTTTAATTTCTTTGGTCTGTCCAATTGCTCTGGCTGGAGTTTCAAGGACGATATTGAATAGAAGTGGTGAAAGAGGGCATCCCTGCCTTGTTCCAGTTTTTAGGGGGAATGCTTTCAGTTTTTCACCATTTAGAATGATATTGGCCATGGGCTTAGCATAGATGTCCTTTACAATGTTAAGGAATGTTCCCAGTATCCCCATTTTTTCTAGTGTTTTGAGCATGAAGGGATGCTGTATTTTATCGAATGCTTTTTCTGCATCTATTGAAATAATCATGTGATTCTTGACTTTAAGTCTATTGATATGGTGAATGACATTTATTGATTTCCTGATGTTGAACCAACCTTGCATCCCTGGGATGAAATCAACTTGATTATGGTGCACTATCTTTTTACTATGTTTTTGTATGCGATTTGCTAAGATTTTGTTGAGAATTTTTGCATCGATGTTCATTAAGGATATTGGTCTGAAATATTCTTTCCTCGATGTGTCTCTGTTTGGTTTAGGTATCAGTGTGATATTGGCTTCATAGAATGAGTTTGGGAGGGTTCCCTCCTCTTCTATTTTATGAAATACTTTGAGAAGTATTGGAATGAGCCCTTCTTTAAAGGTTTTGTAGAACTTGGCTGAGAACCCATCTGGTCCCGGACTTTTCTTTGTTGGTAGGCTTTTGATGACTTCTTCTATTTCATTACTTGAAATTGGTCTATTTAAATTGTGTATGTCCTCCTCGTTCAGTTTAGGCAATTCATATGTCTCTAAAAACCTGTTGATGTCTTCGAAATTTTCTATTTTGTTGGAGTACAGATTTTCAAAATAGCTTCTAATTATGTTTTGTATTTCAATCGTGTTTGTTGTGATATTTCCTTGTTCATTCCGAATTTTAGTGATTTGAGTTTTTTCTCATCTTCTCTTTGTTAGTGTGGCTAAAGGTTTATCAATTTTGTTTATTTTTTCGAAGAACCAACTATTTATTTTGTCAATTTTTGTATTGTTTCTTTTGTTTCAATTTCGTTGATTTCAGCTCTGAGTTTAACTATTTCCTGTCTTCTACTACTTTTGGTGCTGGTCTGTTCTTCTTTTTGTAGGGCTTTGAGCTGTAGTGTTGGGTCGTTTATTTGTTGAGTTTTACTTCTTTTATTAAATGCGCTCCATGAAATAAATTTTCCTCTAAGTACTGCTTTCATAGTGTCCCAGAGATTTTGATATGATATTTCTTTGTTCTCATTTACCTCTAAGAATTTTTTAATTTCCTTCCTAATATCTTCTGTTATCCATTCATCATATATTAGCATATTGTTTAATCTCCAGGGGTTGGAATAGTTTCTGTTTTTTACTCTTTCATTTATTTCTAACTTCAATCCATTATGATCTGATAGAATACAAGGTAGTGTCTCTATCTTCTTGTATTTGCTAACATTAGCTTTGTGGCATAATATATGGTCTATTTTAGAGAAGGATCCATGTGCTGCTGAAAAGAAAGTGTATTCGCTCTTGGTTGGATGGTATATTCTATAAATGTCTGTTAAGTCTAAATTATTGATTGTGTTATTGAGATCTATGGTTTCTTTGTTCAATTTTTGTCTGGAAGATCTGTCCAGTGGTGAGAGAGGCGTGTTAAAATCACCTAGTATTATTGTGTTATGGTCTATTTGGTTTCTGAAATTGAGAAGGATTTGTTTGACATACATGGATGAGCCACTGTTTGGGGCATAGATGTTTATGATTGTTATATCTTGCTGATTAATGCTTCCCTTAAGCAGTATGAAATGTCCTTCTTTATCCCTTGTGACTAACATTGGCTTGAAGTCTACATTATCTGAATTGAGGATGGATACTCCAGCTTTTTTGGTGAGTCCATGTGCATGGTATGTTTTTCCCCATCCTTTCACTTTTAGCCTATGGGTATCTTTTTCTATGAGGTGAGTCTCTTGCAGGCAACATATTGTTGGATCTTTCTTTTTAATCCAATCTGCCAGTCTATGTCTTTTGATTGATGAATTCAGGCCATTAACATTCAGAGTTATTATTGAGATATGATTTGTGTTCCCGTCATTTGGTTCATTTTTTAATTTTATTTATTTATTTATTTGACACGACTTGGTTCCTTCTTTATTTGACAATTCTTTTAGGATAATTCCTCCCTTTGCTGATTTGCTTCTTTGTTTTTCATCTCTTCCTCATGGAATATTTTGCTGAGAATGTTCTGTAATGCTGGCCTTCTTTTTGTAAATTCTTTTAGCTTTTGTTTATCATGGAAGGATTTTATTTCATCGTCAAATTTGAAGGTAAGTTTTGCTGGGTATAAGATTCTTGGTTGGCATCCATTTTCTTTCAGGGCTTGAAAAATGTTGTTCCAGGCCCTTCTAGCTTTTAGGGTCTGGATTGAAAAATCTGCTGATATTCTTATTGGTTTCCCCCTGAATGTAATTTGGTTCTTTTCTCTCGCGGCCTTTAAAATTCTGTCTTTATTTTGTTTGTTAGGTATTTTCATAGTAATGTGCCTTGGTGTGGGTCTGTTGTAATTTTGTGTATTTGGAGTCCTATAAGCCTCTTGAGCTTGATTTTGCATTTCATTCTTCAGATTTGGGAAATTTTCTGATATTATTTCATTGAATAGATTGTTCATTCCTTTGGTTTGTTTCTCTGAGCCTTCCTCAATCCCAATAATTCTTAAATTTGGCCTTTTCATGATATCCCATAGTTCTTGTAGAGTCTGTTCATGATTCCTTACCATCTTCTCTGTTTGGTCAACTTTGTTTCCAGGTTAAATATTTTGTCTTCAATGTCTGAGGTTCTGTCTTCCAGGTGTTCTATCCTATTGGATATGCTTTCTATGTAGTTCTTAATTTGGTTTATTGTTTCCTTCATTTCAAGGATTTCTGTTTGTTTTTTTATTCAATATCTCTAACTCTTTATTGAAATGATCTTTTGCTTCCTATATTTGCTCTTTTAACTGTCGATTGGTGCCATCATTCAATGCCTGCATTTGCTCTTTCATCTCATCATTCAGTGCCTGCATTTGCTCTTTCATCTCCTCATTTGCTTCTCTGATCATTTTAATTATGTACATTGTGAACTACTTTTCTGTCATTTCTTCTGCCATGCTGTCATTGGGTTTTATTGATGTAACATCTAAGTTTGTTTGGGGCATTTTCTTACCTTGTTTTCTCATATTGTTCAGGTATCAGTGGACCCCTGAGATATTGCAGACTACCTCTATTGACTTATAATGTCCCTGAAGATTTCTAGTATATCCCCTCTTAGCCTTTAGTAGGCTGAAGTCTTGGAGAAAGTTGATAATGCAGTGCTCCACAAGGAAGCTGCCTCTCTAGGGGTGGTGGCCTTCAGGTGGGGTATATTCCCTGCTAGTGGGCAGAGGTGCCTCCACTTGTTGATCCATGGTCATCCAAAGGGGAACTAGGCTGCGGGCTGAGGCAAGGCCTGTTTGGGCCTGTATCTCTGGTTTTTCCGTCCTTGTGGGAAAACCTCACCCAGCAGGGAAGACTCACCCAGTGGGGAGGTCTCGCTGGTCAGTTCCCTTCCTAAAGGTTCCCCTCAATCTACAACTACTGCCTGGGCTGGGCTGCCTTCCTCTGCAATGTTCCCAGGAGCCCAGACCTACCTCCAGGGCCTAGGAGCCTCACTCTTCGCAGACCAGTCTCCTTAGGCTGCCTCTCCTCAGAGAATCTGCCCACAGTTCTGGAACCTTCTCTCTGCCCCTGAGCTTGTCTCTGTGTGGCTCTTCCACCAAGAAGCCTCCTAGGTCCTGGGACCCTGCTCTGCACCTAATCGCCTGGCTATGCGGCCCCTCCTCTGAGCAGCCACCTGGAGCCCAGTACAATCGCTCCAAGTCCCAGTGACCCGCCGCACGCCTCTTCCTCTGGACAGCCGCCCAGTGTTCCTGTGCAGTCGCTAGGAGTCCAAGCAACTCACTCCGTGCCTCCTCCTCCCACCAACCCCCCGTAGCCCTGGGCAGTCACTCCAAGTCCAAGTGACCCGCCCCGTTCCTCCTCCTCCTCCAGGCAACCCCCCAGTGTTCAGGAGTGGTCGCTTCGAGTCCAAACAACTCACCACTCGCCTCCTCCTCTGAGCAGCCACCTGGAACTCTGATGCAGTCACTTTGAGTCCAAGCGACCCACTGCGCTCCTCCGGGCAGTCCCCCCGCGCCCCCCCCCCCCCCCCGGTGTTCAGAAGCAGTTGCTCTGAGTTCAAACAGCTTGCTGTGCAGCTCCTCCTCTGGCAACCGCCTGTAGCTCTGGTTACAGTCACTCCAAGCGACCCGTCGCGCTCCTCCTCCTCCTCCTCAGGGCAGGCCCCGGCATTCAGGAGTGGTCGCTTTGAGTCCAAACAGCTCTCCGCGCAGCTCCTTTTCTGGTAACCACCTGTAGCTCTGGTACAGTCACTCTGAGTCCAAGCGACCCGCCGCGCTGCTCCTCCTCCTCCTCCGGGCAGGCCCAGGTGTTCAGGAGTGGTCGCTCTGAGTCCAAACAGCTCTCCTCGCAGCTCCTCCTCTGGCCTGCTGCCCGGAGCCCCAGTGGTGGCTCCGAGTCCCAGCGCTGTGCTGAGTGGCCTCCTCTACGATGCTCCCAGTTGTCCTAGTTCACTGCTGCAGCGGAAGGAGGGGTGTCTCGCCGGCAGCTCTACTTCACAAAGTTCCCTGCGTTCTGGGACTACCGCCCCATCCGGGACACCTCCCCAATGGGAGAGACTCACCTGGCTGCTTTGAGTTGGTCCCAAGTCTCTCAATATCTCCTCTTTTGACTTCTGAGACCTGGAGCAACATGAAATGCAGCCACCCTCTAGTCCCCCATCTTGAAACCTCCCACTGTGGGTTTTTGACATTATCTTCTTTGAAAACCCTGTAGCAATTCCTAAATGTTGATTTGTGACTACCTACCTTGTTTTTCCAAGCACTAGATCGGGAACCTTAGCACCAAGAGTTTCCTGATGAGGATGGAAATAATTTTGGTTTAGACAGAGCAATAGGGCCTTTTTTCTTTAATTTTTTGAGACAGGGTCTCACTAAATTGTCCAGGTTGGCCTCAAATTTGTGATATTCCTGCCTCAGCCTCCCTAGTAGCTTGGATTATAGATGTGAGCCACTGCACCTGACTCAAGGGCTCATAAGTACTCATACTTCCATCTATGTAGTGGGAAACTGGTCTTATTATAACTAATTTCTAAACTGCCTGGCTCTGAAATATTTGGAGTATGCAAAATTTCATCGTATTCAACATGATAATAATTGGGCTTTAATGAATTCAGTGGCAGGCAATACTTGCTCTGTGTGTGCATGTTCAGGCCCCTTAGGATAATTGCATAATTTCCAAAGGGTCCCTGGCTCATACATTGGGTATCTGGTATAGAAAACCTCAAAGGGAATGAGAAAATTCAAAGACTATGAGTGTGGCACAGTGATTTTTTAGTATTTACTTTTCGTAGTTTGTATTCATTATTATCTCCAATAAAAATGTGTTTCTGTAAAATGCCTAAACAAGCCCCCAAAGTTCACACACTTAATTTAGTTCATGCTATTTTCATATTGTTTCAGAGTTAAGTAATTTTTCCTCACCCGTATTAGAGGTCATTGGCTCTTTTGTGGCTGTTTTGAATCAGAAAATGTAGGCCAGTCCTTGGGAGCATGGCAGTTTTTCTGTAGTGATATGAGCTGAGTAGGTATACTTCCTCTACTACCAGCCTACATCTAACAAGACTGAAACTTGTACTGTTCTTAAAACTTGCTTCTTTACTTTCTTGCTCGTGCCCCATACTTCCTGTTCTTTTGCTCTTCCTTTTTTTTTTTTTTCAATTCCTTACTTACTTTGTTCTACACATTTTTATTGAGCACCATGTAGCCTTGAGAAACCTAGGCAAACCATATGCCTGAGAAAAATTATGGAAGTTTCCAATTGTGAACTGTGATAAGTGCTAAAATAAAAATGCAGGTGTTACGAGATTGTGTGACAAAGATCTGGTCTAGCCTGCAATTCCCATGGGATGAAAATCTCCAAGTTACTTAGAAAATTGGGTTTTGTAGTTTTGAATTGAGATAAACTAGTTGATAAGGAAAGGTCAAGAAGTGTGTTCCAGGCAGAGGAAATAGAATGTGCTAGGTGAGGGATGAGGCAAAGACAGAGGCAGGAGCAGGTACACTGAGAATTGTAGGGCCTTTTTGTTCTCAATCCCGAGAGCACTGCTTTGAGCCCACTGAACTATCATGGTGCCGTATGTGTGCTTCTGATTTTCAGGGGACAACACTAACAAAATAGGTCTTTCCTGACTGATCTCAACCTGGAGCAAGATCTCCAGGATTGTTCCCAGGACAATACCTTGTGATTTTCAGCAGTTAGGAATCTCAGAAGAAGACACAAAGTAAAATCCTGCAGCACTTAGGGTGCTCTTTTTGGATATCTGTGAGAGAATCAAACAGAAACCAATTCTGTCCTGTCATCATGCTCACTGTGGGACCATGGGGCTAGTAGTTGATTATCTTGCTCCATCTGGAAGGTGGGTGTGACTTTTGTCTTGTGAGGGAGCAGATGTTGCCTACTTGCAGATCAGCAGGAATGTGAATGTGAAGTCTCAACACACACGGTAAGACTGAGAAGTCAAAATGCCACCTTCACAGTCTCAACTACAGGTGGAGACAAGTGGTTTCTTAAAGCCACACATGAGAGCTGGGCATGGTGGTGCAGGCCTGTAATCCCAGTGGCTTGAGAGGTTGAGACAGGAGGATTCCAAGTTCAAAGCCAGCCTCAGCAACTTAGCCCTAATCAACTTAGTGAGTCCCTGTCTCAAAATAAAATATAAAAAGGGCTGAGGACGTGCCTCTGTGGTTAAGCACCCCTGGGTTCAATCCCTGGTAAAAAAAAAAAAAAAAAAAGAAAGAAAGAAAGAAAGAAAATTCACATGAGACTTCCATATTGTTAAATACATTTAACAGTGAGACCCAAGCCTTTTCCTGGCACTTTTAGATCTTTTCCTCATTAGTGATCCTTAGAAAAGTCACACGTTGGAAAAAATAGATATGAAAGAGATGAATAAACATAGCATCTTCTTGTCATTCTTAAGGGTATTTGAAACATACAGCATAGCATTGCTGGGGCCGTGAGTATGTTAGGAAGGGGAAGCCAGCCAGATAAGCACAGATATTTTTGTTTCCGTCAGGGCATTGGAAGCCGTCAAAGCAAGGTTTACCATTTTCTCCAGGAAGACAGGAGTCTTTCTATTATCGCTCTGCTTTCCTTATTTCATCTCTCCCATATTCTTAAGTCTTTTGGTATCAGAAACTGAACCCAGGGGTGCTTAACCACTGCCCATCCCTAGCCCTTTTATTTTTTATTTTGAGACAGGGTCTTGCTGTGTTGCTCAGGGCCTAACTAAGTTGCTGAGGCTGGCTTTGAATTTGCAATCCTCCTGCCTCAGCCTCCCAAGCCTCTGGGATTATGGGAGTGGGCCATGCCTGGCTCTTAAGTCTAATTATTGATTAAACGGTTAATTAAAACAAAACTTGAAATAGCATAAGCCACAGCCTACACTCCACTGGTCAATATAATATATATATAAATGTAAGCCATGTGTTATCTTTGTAAGTAATTTTTAGATCAGCTGGTTTATAGAGGGAGAGAAAAGTGAGAACCTGAGAAAAGATTGTTGGCTAAGAAACCTAAAGCCAAGGAAAATCCTGTAGTGTGATAGGTTATAAAAACAAGAAACTATTAAGTGCTTCTGTGTACTATAAGGCACTGTGCTAGGTATTTAAGGGCCCAGGGAGGTTTAAAATGACCCAGGAATTTGCACTTTGAGACCAGCTGTAAATTTAATCAACATATAAAATGGCAAGTAACCTAAGACAAGACGAGGTGTCAGAGGTGGTCTGATTTATTATTACCAAATGAACAGTGCTACCAGCAAAGTGATCATCTCACTAGCATCCAAACTCCTTCGTGGTAAGGACCATGTGTGGCTGCTGGCAGTGCTTAGCATAGTGGTAGGCACTGAGTAAATGTGGGAAGGAAGGAAATGATGTATGATTCAAAGCTGCACAACATTAAAGGCTTTAAAGTAAATATGTTGCTTTCTACTTTTTAGATTTTCTCAGAAGATGTGATTTATATATAGTAAAGTACATGTTTCATTCTTTATATCTGTATCAATACAAGAAATACCTCCAGATGAAAATCTAGAACACTTCTAGCACACTAGGCCCCTCCTTAGCCCGTAGCTCCAGCAATAACCATCATTATGACCTCTATCTCCAGGCATTAATTTAACCTGTCTTTGAACTTCATATATTATCAATTATACAATGTCTTTTTATTTTGAGATTCATCCATGCTGTTGTTTGCTGTTGTCTATCACTTTACTCTTTTTCATTTCTGTATTACTCCATTGTGTGAATATTCCACAATATTTACAATATTCTTTTTTTTTCCCAAAATAAGGATATTTATTCTCCTTCATAACCAGAATGAATGAGGCAGATCCAAACCTGAGTCGGTACAATGGCTAAGAGATGGCAGCAGCAGGGGACCTTGGGACATCCTTGTCCATTTTTCTCCTCCATGGTCCCCAGCATGTTGGCATCCATCTTGGGCTTTTAACCATTATCCTAAGGTGGCCTCCAGTGCTCTCTGCATGATTGTGTCTTCAGTCAACCTCAGTCTGCACCTTCATGTGTTTGCTGAGGATGTGCTTTGTGGATTGGTCCATATTGCTTTGGGTAGCTCTGTACTCTTATATGTCATTATCAGTAGACCATGGTACAGCTTTCCATTCATGTAACTCTCCTTTAATATCATATCATTTACAAGTGTGCTATAGAGGTACAAGTCAGGAATTGCCAGATGTCAGGGATTCACAGAGTGAGGTAGGGCTGTGTGTGGCATGGAGTTTCTATACCCTCTGGGCACAGCACCTTCCCAGAACCTCATTTGTTTACCAGCCTGATAGCTCCTTTGATATTCTATTCCCATTTGACACTGGGTTAGTTCAATTTTGCATGAAGCATGAATAAAGCTGCTGTAAACCTTCTGAATCTGCATCCACTTCTCTTGGGTATACATGCAGAAGAAGAATTGCTGGGTCACAGTGTATGATTACTTTTGCCAGCTTAAGTTCCCATCAGCAATGTAAGAATTTGAATACAGATTTTAAACTGGGTCAGTAGAGTTCATTCAAAATATCTGAAGACTCCTGGTCATTACAGCTCAAGGGAGGGAGGGAATAAGATTTTCCCATATGTACTCATGTTTCCAGACTCTGCACCCTGCCTCCCTCTTCCAGGACCTTGTTATATTACAGAGTAAGCTCCATGACAGAAACTGTGTTAGGCTTCTCACTGCTGTCTCTCAGGGCCAGGCCTGATGATGACATTCCATCAGTGTTTCAGTGTTTCAGCCAGAGGTGCAGCTGGAGCGTAGCAAAGCACAGTGGCGAACACTTACTGAATTCTGACGCTTACAGAGACCATAGTGCCCAGCTTTGTCATTTGCCTGTTATAAGATATTTATCCCACAAACTTGAAAGGCCTCTCTGTACTGAGAACTCTGTTTTTTCTAAATCAAATGGAGTATGTCAGAAAGCAGTAACACACTGGCTGGGCCAGGGATGGGTCCATGACTGCAGCTTGCCTCTGCCCCTTGAGTAGGTAGGACAGATTTGTAGACTGCGCTGCAGTGAGGGAGCCTGCAGCAGGCTGGGCGCTGGTCAGGTCTGTACCTTGGAGGGCAGTAATCAGATAATGAATGCTTTCCAAGAAATTCTTCAGTTTGGCTCCCTTATCAAAAAAGATAAGGGACAGACTCTTATTCATTTATTTATTTATGAGGGGAGGAGAATGAACAGGGTTAATCAGGGAACATGATCATGAATAATTTGAATCTAGAAATATATACAATGTGACCATTGGCAAAGCAGCTTTGAGATAATGAAAAATAACATTGGGTACTTCCTGTGTACCAGGTACGGTTGTTGAATCTTCATTACAACTCTAGATAGCAGACACTATTAGTAGCCCCATTTCACACATAAGGAAATTTATGACACATACTACTATGGCTTGGGTGTGGTTTAAGTGTGTACCCCAAGGACTTATGTGTTGGAAGCTTGGTCCCCACTGTGGCCATGTGCAAAGTGGTGGAACCACCAAGAGGTGGAGCCTCATGGGAGTTTGTAGGGTCATTGGGGTGTTCCCTCAGAAGGAATTAAGGTGATTCTCATGGGACCTCTTAGTTAGTTACAGTGTGAAGATTGCTATACAGGGAATAAGGCTGCCCCACCCCACACCCAGTTTTCTGTCTCACAATGTGATATTTCAGCCTTACATATGTTCCTGCCATTGTGGTGCCATCTACTATCAGAATTTCACCAGAGCCAAGCAGATGCCAGTGCCATGCCCTGGATCTTCCAGAACTGTGATTTAAGTAACACTTTTTTATTAATAAAATACTCAGCCTAAGTTATTTTGTTACAGTAATGGAAAACTGACGCGACACATACACTTTTCCCAAGGTCTAACAGCTAGAGAGTGGCAGAATAGGAATGTGAACCTAGATGATTCCAGAGACTCATCCCATAGCTTCTTACTGCCTGGCACTGCCTGTAAGTTATGGTGCTTTGAACTTTTAGAATCATGATCTTTATTTCTATGAGCCTTATCAAAGTTGGATGTTCAGCAGGAACATTTCAATGATTTTTGCATGTAATATTTCTCTGAGATAGCAAATTTGTAGTCCGAAGAAAGTATGACTTATATAAAAGAGGCCTTAGAATAATTCATGGGTCTCCATTTTGAAAAAGAAACAAATTTTATCTCATTTTAGGTACTCTCTATTAGAAAAGTCTGCAGTGGTAGGCCCTGAACACATATTCCAGTCATGTGGCACTTAACAATGGGCACATGTTCTGGTACAAACATGATAGAGTCTACTTTTACAAACCCAGATGGTACAGCTTACTACACATATAGGCTATGTGGGGCATGTATGTGTGTGTGGTATAGAGTCTGTTGCTCCTAGGTCTGTGATGAACAAAACAAAATGAGATAAAATCAAGCACAAGAGGAAATGATACAATTGAGAAATGTGATAAACACAAGATGTAGGAGGCTGCTACCAAATTAACACACTGTTGCTGTCGACTGTTACACAGCAAAATTTTTTAAGTAGAAGTATCCTCTGAAAAGATAGAAATATAGTAAATACATAAACCTGTAACATACTCATTTATTTTCATGATCTGGTGTCATGCACTGCACATTATTACAAGCTATATTTTTGTATGCCTGGTAGTACGGCAGGTTTGCTTACCCCCAGCATTACATAGACATGTGCCTAGTGCCTTCACTACAGCTGTGGCATTGGGAGGCTATGATGTCACTGTGTGATAGGAGTTTTTCAGCTCCTTTGTGATCTTATGGGACCACCATCATATATGCAATCCATTGTTGACCAAAATGTTAGGTGGCACATGATTGTAGCCATAATTTTCATAGCAATTTGAGCTAGGTTTTATTAATCTAAATTCCTGTTGTGCAAATGAAGGACTTGAGGATCAGCTAGACCGAGTAGCCTACCCTAGTTTCATAGCTGAGAAACATCAACACTGGGATTCCAACTCTATGTGTTTAACTCAAGGCCCAGGCTGACATGCCACAGTACTGCAGACTTTCACTATTCCCAAGGGAGGCTCTCAATTGCCAGGAAATTGCTGTTATGTGATAATCTAGGCTACCCTGTTTGCCCCATTCATTTTTTTCTTATCAGCTTGTGACATCAAATTAAATTTCTAAAAGAATAATTTTGAATAATGGATGGCATTGTTCACTGTCTCAACATTTTGAAATTTATTCCAATTTTACTGCCAGTACTATCTATCTAAATACAGGAAGCTTAGTCATAAGAAGGCTAATATGCCTGATTTAGTTGTTAAATTTTGTTGTGGTCTAGTGAGCAAGCAAGCTAGTCACTGTGGACATCGAATAGAAATCTAGATACAAGAGAGGCAATAAGAGAACTCAGAAATGAGGTTTGAAAGAATTCCATGTAGGTAGCCTAGAAGACAGAAGAGAAATTTCAAAGAGAAATTTGGCCAGGTTTATTTAGTTAAGACATACATGAAAAGATTTTACAAACTTTATATTTCTTTAGGGTCTGTTGTGTAAGTTCAAAACATGGCATGATTTATGGCAATGCCATTGGCAATGTTTACCTAATGTATTATCTTTTTAACATTATTTTTACCTCAGTTTGCATGAGACAGACATGTTTATACTTTAGAGGATATATATAATATTTGTGTGTATTTTATATATATATTAGTTATTTTGAAGACTGAGTTAGTTAAAACACCTCAGGTTCCCTCTACCTGCCCAAGGATTCGGTTGCTGTTCCAGTAATCCAAGAGATGCTAGGAACATGATACTGGAGACTAAATGTT
This sequence comes from Sciurus vulgaris, assembly GCF_902686455.1. NCBI lineage: Eukaryota > Metazoa > Chordata > Mammalia > Rodentia > Sciuridae > Sciurus > Sciurus vulgaris. The sequence goes on from NC_136463.1 coordinate 131,660,233, forward strand.
CCAGTTGTCATTGATATGATAAACCATACCAGGTAGATCACTCAGTAGAAGATCTCCCATTAGGATAACTTGAGTCAAGACATTCAAGTGTCTCTTCTTTCAGCAGGATTAGAACATAGGTTGTCTATACTAGTATAATTTGAAGCTTAGAATATTATTTGTGTCTAAGAGTGCATAGTAAAGTCCATTTATGTAACAGTTTGTGAACTGAGTAGGCAGCGAAACGTCATCTGTGAACGCAGGTCTGAGACGCTGAGCCTCTGTCCATTGGCCTGGCAAGAACACACTGGTCCGCATAGCCCTGGAGCCTAACATGAGTGTAAATCAACTCCCACTTTGTGATCCAATAAGCATTTTAGTCAGCACCAAGTGACATGTTAGGACTTTTGAACTTCTGCCCAAGTAATATCAAACTGCCAAGGTTTAAGGATTTGTTGTTATATTCTTTTCTTGTTTTGGCATTTGGGGGCCTTGTAATGTATCAGACTCTTTGATTTTTCATTTTGTATGTTTACAGTTTAAGACATATTAGAGATAATGATTGACATCACCACTACACACAGAGGTCTTGAGATTTGCTTCCCAAAGGAAAGCAGTGTTTTGTGTCTGCACTAGCAGAAGCCCAAATCTTATGATTTATCAACTTGGAAGTATATTAATAGTTTCATTAAAGGGAGGGAAGCTTTTAATGTGTCATTGTTAATTGTTGGCAAGTCACTGGATAGTAAATATAAACAGTGACTTCTTTGCCCTGCAAGTAGCATTAAAATTCTCTTCTCTCATTTCATGAGATGTTATATATCTTTTTCACTGGAGCTTTTTTTCAGCAAAGCTCATCTGAGTACATGTACTTGTCCCTTTGACTTAAATGATCAGTCACAGTGAGCTTTAGCACAATGCAGCATCCTTCTTGCATACTTTATCAGAAAGTATGAGCACCAACCGTGTGTGAACATGCCCACGATGCAGGTGGGTTTACACAGATGGAGCAGATGTGGGCACTGCCATCAAAGAGCATTATCTTGAAAAGAAAAACACGTGTCAGCTTTGATCAAGATAGATTGAGGTGCTGATCAAGGATTATGAAAGTTAAGAACCCAGAGAATTGCTTCCCCTGGGCATAGGAAGTGGTTTCATATCATTCAGACAGAGAGGATGGGATTTTGATTTTGGAAATGTGAGAGAATTATTGTTCTAGTTAGAGGAAGCACAGAGTGGGCAGAGTGTTTGATTGGGGGAACTGCAAGAAGCTCCATTTGGTTGAAGACTTCAAGATAAAGTGAAGCAATTAGTTGGGGTTGGGTTATAGAATAGAGGAACTTCAGCCATAGGCTAAGGAACTGGGGCTTTTTTTTTTTTTTTTTTCTTTTCCTACTTTCATTATTATTTCAAGTGTTTTAACCTAAGGTCTGATTATTATGCCATTAAAGAATAAAGTGATCATTTAAAGAATAAAGTGACCCTTTTGACAGTTTTTGGAGGAAAATAACTGTTTACACAACTGCAGCATTTATGGTTTGGGTAAAAAAAGTTCTTTTGACTAAAATTTTTGATAGAGACTTTCCACAATAAATTGGGTGACCTTATCACTCAGATGAAAGTTGGTTACAGCTTTCTGCATGCATTTATTTTGATTCTTCCTAGACTCCCTGATGTTAGCATCTCACAGCTGTTTATTTTGGCCAGGTAGGTGGTATCAATGCCCAACATTCCATTCTCTGGCAAATAAGACACCAGGTTGTCTGAAGGCTGAGTCATTAAGGCCCTTTCTCTTTTTTTGCAGGTTCCTACTTAGTGTTTTCTTTTCAGAATGGGCATATTGTAAGCAATGAAGCCATTGGTTTACTGCCCAGGAAAGTACAGCCCTGGCTTTTTTCTGTTCCAAGGAGTTGTTTGTGGTGTGCTTTGGGAATATTCTGGGTTGATATTTTTAGCTATTGAGGTCTATTAATGGAATCTTATCAGATCAGCCTGAATCACTGTTAAGAAGGGCCATCTTTGTTACAACTCTGGCTGACGAACTCAGGTGACTAAAGCTTGAGGCTTAGTGGGCAAAGTTGTTTAATTTGCTCTGTGATGATCTCTTACAGCCTTTAGTCCTCACTTTCAATAAATAATTATAATAAGAGTGACCATACACATAGTTTTAAGTGCATACTTCTGAGGACTGACCAATTCAATCCTCAGAATAATTCTAACAGGAGATACGATTACCGTCTGTTACTATTCATGACAAGTAGGTTGTGAAAGGAGGCACTCAGAAGCTCTGTAACTTATCCAGGGTCACATTACTGGTAGTTGTCTAAGCATTGATTTGATCCTAGGCAATTAGGCTCCAGGGTCTTTACCCTTGATTGTATTAAAATCCAGGGACACCAGTAAAGATGACCCCAGATTTAATTAAGTAGACAACAATGTGAGCCTAAATATTTATGACTAATTTAATCTGTATAATATGAAGCTTTGAATTTAAGAAATTTCAGACAGTACAATATACAAGACACCAGGAAATCTATTTAGCATCATTTTTGTTGTTCATACTTACTCTTACAACTTGGTTAATACCTCACAGAGGAAACATTTGAGATTTGAGCAAGGACTAAAAGAATGCTGGACCAAGAAGAATATTCAAGGTAGAGGGAATGACACACACAAAAACTTGGAGAAGCGAAATAGCATTCAATGGGGATGTTTGGAGAAAACTATGATGTCCTCTGTGTCTGAAACAGGCAGTGTGCTTCAAATATAGAAGTGTGACAAAGATTGTGGATTGTACTCTACTAAGCAGATTAACAACTGTCCTCCAGAGCATTGTCTTAGTCTGCATTGTCCTGCTATTACAGAATACTGCAGACTTGGCAATTAATAATGAAAAGAGAGTTTTGACTTATAGTTCTGGATGCAAGGAAGTCCAAGATCAAGGTGCTGGCATCTAATGAGGACCTCACTGTTACATCATAACATGGCAGAAAGCATCATATGGCAGACAGGCAGGGGGAGAGAGAAATGGGCTAAGACCTGCAATGACAGCATTAGTTCATTCATGAGAGCAGAGCCCTCATGACTGAGAGAGTTCTTAAGGGTCCCACTTCCTGGTACCATCACAATGACAATTAAATTTCAACATGAGTTTTGGAGGGACAAACTTTCAAACTATAACACAGAATTTTGTATCCAATTTCAGAGGGCTCCCAGGGTCTCTGAAACTCTCCTATAGGTCCCCCAAACCCCTTTTCCCAATCATTAGAGAATAACTGAAGAAGAGGCTAACTTAAGAAATATGTCTCTGATAACAAGGAAAGTATTTCCTGGAGGAGAGAATGATTGGGAGCAGAGAAATTGGAATGGTAAAGAAGAGTAACTGCAGTTTCTAGCTTGGCTTAAGGGTAGATAGTGATGTCATAAATTAAGTAATACAAAGAGGAGAAGGGGGACAAGGATGGAAATGGATTGGATTTTTAGACCCATTGAGTTTCAGGTACACAGGATACAGTTTAATGGAAATGGCCAGTAGGCAGTTGGAAATGCAATCTGGAAGAGGTCAGCACTGGAGAGGGTGATTTAACAGACTCTAGAAAATGGGGTTGAAACCTTCCAAGGAAGATAAGGCTGCCCAAGGGGAGCCTCAAAGAGAAGGGCAAAAGAGGAGGAACTCAAATATCTAAATTGGGGAAAAGAGACTTTGAAGAGCAGCTGCAGCCTTACAGCATTTGAACCCTTCCTGTATGCCTGTATCATTCCAAATTCTTCACATACAGGAATTTATGGACTTCTCAAACAATTTCATGATGGAAGCCGAGGTAACCAGAGCTGGTAAGTCACTTGCAGTGATAAATTAGTGATAGTATCATTAAGCAGATTAAATGAGTTAAGGGAGTTTTTGTTTTAACTTTTATAAATCTAAATACAGATTAGTAAGCTTTAATGATTGTATTCCTTGCTTTTCCCCTGGTATGTCAAGTAAATATAGTATAATCATTAGAGTTCATGAAGGAAATATGATCTGAGACTTTCATAAATTTCCAGAGTCCCTGACTTTCTCTTACACAAATATTCCTGTTAAGATTCATGCATTTCTTCAATATATTTTTGTAATAGGATAAGCTTTCCCTAAAGTTTCCTCTCAGTTAATGAGTATGTTTGGCATTAGTTGGAGTGTTCCTGAATTGGTTTCATGATTAACATTTTTCATATTTCCATATAGAATATATGTTAGATCATCTTTGCTGTAATCCAAGATGTCACCAGATTTTGCATTCTGTTTTCAAGTAACTCAAAACTTTCTCTTTTGTCCTGAACCCAGGCTTCCTTAGCATTCTTTTATTTGCCCATTGTCACTACACTAGCAATGGAAATTTTCTTTGGAGCCCATGTTTCCAGAATAACACTTTTTTTTTTTTTTTTACACTTCTGGGATTATGCACATTGAGGAGCAAAGAATGTTGAAACCACCCCAAGTGGCCCTGGATGAGCTCTCTTGTGGACAGGGGTCAGCAAACTACAGTTCATCCACATTTTGTAAATAAAGTTTTACTGTAATCCAGCCATGGTTCTTCATTTGCACATTATCTCTGTCTATTTTTTTGTTATAATAGTGGAGTTGAATAGTTGCATCAAATAGTAGACTATGTGGCCCACACAACCTGAAATATTTGCTGATTTGAATCTTTACACAAAAAGTTTACTTACATGTTCCAGAGTATACTACTTTTTGAAGATTAGGATATATCCTGAGCATGTTTACAGTGCTTTAGAATTAATGAAATCCTTAGGATTTCATAAATTTCATTTAGCTGAAAAATAGAACTGTGAGCTGTTTCTATAATACTTATGTTTGGATATAAAACAGAAGTTGTGGACTCCTTTAAGTAATCTATCATCAGAATCTTTACCTGTGTGATCAATCATGTGAATTTCTGTCAAGATTAACAAAATGATTCAATTCTAGTGAAAAAACAGTCTTTGAATGTTTAATAGTGCCTATTCCTTTATGCTTAGCCTTTGAGATTTGGAGAAATAAAACCCTTTCCCATCATCACAGAAATACACATCAATTTGAACTAAGTTAGATGCAAACAAAAAAATCTGGAAAATTGTCTAGAGTGTAGAAATGTAACAGACTGAGAAACTTATATTTTGTGTTGAGTAAATGATACCAAGTTTATGAGCATGGTGACTATCCTCAGGTTCTACATCTGTGGATTCAACCAGCAAAGCTCAGAAAACTTTGTACTGAACTTATCCAGACCTTTTTCCTCATCTTTGTTCCCTAAACAATATAGCAAAACAACTGTTTATATGGCATTTGCATTTTACTAGGTATTATAAGTCATCTAGAGATGATTTAAAAGATATAGGAAGATATGCATAGGTTATATACAAATACTACACCATTTTATCGGAGACTTGAGCATCTTCGGATTTAGGTATCTGTAGGTATCCTGGAACCAATTCCCAGCAGATACCCAGGGACCACTATATCTTAATTTACCTGGATCATGTTTCAGAAAAAATGAGTGTATCCTATTTCCCATTGACTGTTTTGATAAGACAAAATATCCATGAACCCATATAGATTCAATCATCTCTCAAATTCTTGCTTTCCCTCTGCTAATGGCCACTCTTCCAGGTAGCTCTGGGCTGCTAATTGATCTCCCAAGGCTCTCTCTTGCCTCTTCCTCCAGGGTGTTCTGTCACTGGATCTGTGTCCCTGAAGCATGACCATGTGACTCACCATTTTGGACTTCGCTCCTGTTCCTTACAGCTCACATTTAAGACCTTCCACAGTGTTCCACCCTCCCCCACTCCGCTCTTCTTTCTCTCCCTTAAACTCTAAGTACTGGGCCTACAGACTACACTTTCCCATTTCTTGATTTTCTTACACCTTTCTCACTGTTTGAAATGCTCTGTTTTTTGGGGGGGTGGGTAGGTACCCAGAATTGAACTTGGGGGTACTCAACCACTGAGCCACATCCCCAGCCCTATATCTTATGTTTATTTAGAGACAGAATCTCACTCACTGAGTTGCTTAGCACCTCCTTTTGCTGAGGCTGGCTTTGAGCTCACAATCCTGTCTCAGACCCCCGAGCTGCTGGGATTACAGGCATGCATCACCACTTCCAGCAAATGTTCTTTATTCATCCCTGGTTGACCATTTCTGCCTGACTTTACTCATCTTTCCAATGCTTCCTCTTTTGAGCAAGTTCCTCTAACCTACTTCCCTTCCAGCCCACATATTCCAAGCTAGAATTCTTATTTCCATGTCATGAATATCTGTAACATACTTTCTGCTTTTATGACTTAAAATAACTTAAAAAGATTATTCACGTGTCTCTTCCTTTTATTTCTGACTGAACTCTCAATGGGCTAAGGGAGGGGACTTTGCTTTTGTTGATTATTATGTTTATAGATCCTCTTTAGTCTCTGGTTTTGATGATATGATAACTATACAATTGACTTACTAATGAGTGGTCAATGATCAGTATTTAATGACAGATATGAAAACTCAGATGTGTACATATGGCGGATATGTTATTTCAGCTCTTGAATTTTAACTTCTGTGAAATACAGTAGCACTAATGAGATCAGATAAATTTCAAAAAATTCACAGCAGTTTTTAGGTAATATGACCGAGGTTTGTATTTTTCATCTTCAAAAGGTTATCCTAGCGCAACTTGTTTTCATAAAATGTATTGGGTGACAACACTAAAATATATTTTCTAGGGACTTAGATACAGTGTGGAAACTCTTAGTGTGAGAAAACCTATCACAGGTATGAAGAGAAAAAACATGCTTCTTGTCATAACACTGCTGCTGGTGAAGAATAGCAATACAATGATCTTTTCAACAATTTAAAGGTGGTGACAATAGACAAGGTCAATAAGACAGCCAAGAAAGGTCCTGTACTGTATCTTGGGCTTCAGTTTTCTGGAAAAGCAATGTAGGACATCTAACCCTAAATTAACCAGATCAGTTTCTCTATGAAAATGATGTGAGCATTGAAATAAAGCCATGGGCCACATATTTTTAGGAAAGAGTCAGAAGCACCTCACCTCTTATTTTTGTTGTGAAATGGACTTTGCTATATAAATTCCTGACTTTGTATAAATACTCTCTGGCTATTCTGGCTGTCTTTACTATTTTAAGACACTTTATTATTTTACAGAGTGATGGAGCTTGCTTTATCCTGTTTTGCATTGCAGTCATTTACTTAGTAGCTCCTCAGCACAGTCTAGTCTTTGATAGAACACATCATGGCCTCTAAGAAATTGAGTAAGAAGTGAGAGGAGTGTGTGTGGAGAATGCAGTAGACAAGAACATGGTGTATACTGAGCAAAATTCAGGTTGTGGGAGGATTAGTCACAGGGCTTAGAGGAAGCATTCTGTTGCAAAGATAATGGATCATTTGCTTCCTGACTGAGCCATTCAGAAGGAACCATTGCCAGATAACCAAACTCTGCTGAATGAGAGTTTCCAGAGACTCCTACGGGAGGATTGGTTGGTGTAGGAGGCTTTGTTCGAATCAACCTTTCCAACCTTTACAACTTTTGATTTATTTATGTCTAAGGAGGAGTATTTGGAAGCCTTTTTGCTCTGTAGAGGGTATCCTTAAATTAGAATATGATTCTTTTTACCAGTGTGTGTTGATAATGCTATTAAAAAACAGAGAGAAGGAAAGAATCGATGTTGGTTATATTTTTTAAAAGAAACCTCTTCCTTTCTCTAAGTGCCTTTCTTAACTAGGGCTTTAAGAATTAATCTTTCACGTGTGTTGTCACGAGGAGCAATCAGGCTCCAATTTTATAAGCTTATCACCTTTGGACTTCTGCCCTGAATGCAGTTTGTGTGCAGAGTAAAAGAAGATCACGTGTTGTTTCTTAATTTACATAAGATTGAATTGCCACTTGGTGAACTCCCTGGTTTTAATAAAAATTAATACATTAGTCACCTGGAAATTTGGAATGTAAATTATGACTATATAAACCTGTCTAATCAATTTTTTGAAGCTGAATTAAGACATATTCCTATTTCTGACTTAAATGACTGTCAGAGGTATTGGTTACAGCTGAACCACTAATAATAGTGTGGTAGTAATTTTTAACCCAGAGTACTCGGTCCCCTAGGCGGTTATAGAGGGCTCTGCACTTCATGTTGGTGGTTGTCTTGTGTGTACAGTACGTCCACATGAATATTAATCGCTTCAGAACAAGCCCAAACTCCTTGACACAGCATACACAGTGTGACAGTATTCACTTTTGTGCTCTTAACAACAAAACAGATGATAACAGATTAATTTCTTACAGAGCACATATAAATTAAATTTTCATATTTTAGCTCTTGCACATACCGTGTGTGCAGGGATCTAAGTTCTGGTCCCTGTTTTGCAGTGTGTACACATCCTGTAGGGGAGATACGAGGCATAAGCACATGAGTAGAGCTCACCAAAAGTTCAAGGTACAGTAAGCAGGTGCTTTCCTAGTTGGGAAGGAGTCAGGAACTGTGGTTTTGAGCTGGATTCTGAAGGAGGTATTGAAAAGACCATGGGGGAAGAAAAGAAGGAAGTGGGAAAGTGCCCCCTGAACTGGGGTCTGAAGACACCGTGTATGTGAGGTGTGCCTTTTCCCTCCCCTCTGGGGAGATGAAGGGAAGGAGAGGGATCCTTAAGCTTACCCCATGATCCTCTAGTCTCTAGTCTCCTTCCCGCTTTGCCTTTCCACTTGCCATTTTTCAGATGGTGAAGAAACTGTAGTGAATGGACAGGGGGAGAAGACTGGGGGCAGGAGTGGGCAAAAGGAGCTGCAGCAAAGCACAGGGACTGTAACCATACTTCTCTTCCTTTTTCAGTGTCCTCATCTTTTCCAGAGCTTGGCAAAGTCCATCATAGGAAAGAACAAGGAAAAAGTGGTTAGGGCAATTTCTATAGCTGACCATTTGTGTTCCATCTGTCTATAAATGCTTGAGATTAATGAGCATAGATTGAGTCATGTGTGCAGAAAATAAAAAGATATAATTCCAAGCATACAAAAATAACCTTGATGGGCCCTAATTACTCATTCTATGTCATCATCATAATCAGCAAATTTTATTTGGACCTATAAGATATGTGGAAATGTATTATAACATATTAGAATTTAAAAAAAAACATTTAAAAGATGGAGAAGGATTTAGAAGGAATACATTTTTGCAGGAAGATGGTACTTGAAGCACTCAGCATAGGATGCTGGCTGGACATCTTTTGCTGTTTGAGTAAATCATAATGGTTCAGAAGTGGGGAGACGGGTAGCATTTCCGTGTGCATTTTTATTCTTTCTTCATAAGTAAAAAGAAAGAAAAAGTAAAATAGAGTAAAAGAATAGGCTTAGAAAAAAACCAAACTTGGGGAATAACTTTTAAAGCTATCTTATGAATAAATGAACATTTCAGAGAGTTTTGTGGCTTGAAGGAGAAAACAGGTATCATATCACAGAATCAAAGAGTAACTAGTATAGCTTCTACTGTGGACTACTTGTCAGGTTCATCTTTATTTTTCCCTAGAGTGAACATATTTATTTTCCCATAACATAGCGTTTCTTTGTTTTCTGAGAAATTACGTCAAGTTGACAACTGTATTCTTTTGATAGTATAGTTAGCTGTCTCTGCTAGGTGATTGCTGTAGAAGTTTGGCAATAATTTTGCTCTTTTTTTAATTTAATTTTTCAATATGTTCTAATTAATTATGCATGACAGAATGCATTTATGCATTTTGATAAATCATACATAAATGGAGTATAATTTCTCATTTTTCTGACTGTACATATTGTAGGATCACATCAGTCATGCAGTCATATGTGTACATGAGGTAATAATGTCTGTTTCACTCTACTACCCTTTTATCCCCATACCCTTTCCCTTCCCTTCACTCCCCTCTACATAATCTAAAGTAACTCTATTCTTCCTTAGTGCTCCACCCCTCATTGTGAATTAGCATCCACATATTAGAGAAAACATTCAGCCTTTAGTGTTTTGACTTATTTCACTTAGCATGATGTTCTCCAACTCCATCCGTTTACCAGAAAATGCCATAATTTCATTCTTTAAAACTGAGTAATATTCCATTATATATACATATCACATTTTCTTTATCCATTCATCTGTTATAGGACACCTAGGTTGGCTGCAAAGTTTAGCTATTATTTTGAGTTGAACTGCTGCTGTAAACATTGATGTGGCTACATCACTATAGTATGCTTATTTTAAATCCTTTGAGTATAAACCAAGGAGTTGGATAGGTGAGTCAAATGGTGTTTCCATTCCAGATTTTCTGAGAAATCTCCATACTGCTTTCCATAATGTTCTTCTCAGAAAAAACAAACAAACAAAAAAACCCTACATCAATATTGTGAAAAGAGGGACTGGAATTGTGGCTCACAGTGGTAGAGCACTTGCCTGGCATGTGCAAGGCCCTGGGTTCGATCCTCAGCACCACATATAAATAAATATTAAAATAAAAGATTACTGACAACTAAAAAATATTTTTAAAAAATAATAATGTGAAGAGAGAGCCTACAAATTGGGAGAAAATTGTTACTACATGCACCTCAGATAAAGCATTACTCTCTAGGATATTTAAAGAACTCAAAAACTTAACACCAAAAAAAAAAAAAAAATCAATAAATAGACTAAGGAACTGAACAGGAACGTCACAGAAGAAGCTATATAATCAATCAACAAATATATGAAAAAATGTTCAACATCTCTAGCAATTAGAGAAATGCAAATCAAAACTACTCTAAGATTTCATTTCACTCCAATCAGAATGGCAATTATCAAGAATACAAGCTACAATAAACGTTGGCAAGGATGTGGGGGAAAAGTACACTTGTACATTGCTGGTGGGAATGCAAATTGGTGCAACAATTTTGCTCTTAAAAGTTAAGTTGGCAACTATTAATGGGTCTTGATCAGAGCAGTAGTTTCTGCACATTTATATACATGTGATGAGAGCACTTCATATTTACTTTCAGAAAAAACCCTGTCTGATATTTACATTTGATTGAAGGACAAAATTACAAAATTTGGTTCCAGAAAATATACTTTGTCCTCTCTTAGAAAATATTGGTTGTTTCACGAGGCTGTGGTTGTGGCTCAATGGTAGAGCGCTTGCCTTGCATGTGTGAGGCACTGGGTTCAATCCTCAGCACCACATAAAAATAAATAAAATGAAGGTATTTTGTCCATCTACCACCAAAAATTTTTTTAAAAAGAAAATATTTTTTTGTCTCATATTGGAAGTTTTCTTACTCCAAACTCTGGGTACATTGTTACTGTGAATGTTACTGATGTAGGTCTGTGAGATTATGTTAAGACTGAGCCAAGGAAATAAAAAGTGGAGACACTTTCCAGTATGCACTTTCTCTCTGAAAGCTATATTGAGAGGAATTTTCTGATTGGTTATAGGCAGTCTTTCTGAAAGGCTTGTGAGAGTTCTGCAGAGATATACTGTATGACTGTAATCTCTCTTTTTCAGGTTCTGCCCCTTGCTGGGAAAACAGCAAAAGAAGGAAATTAAGGCTCCACCCTGTAATTTACCCAGATATCAAGACCAACAGACTGTGTCCGAGACGAAAAGCCACAAGCATCTGAGGATAAAGCACTGCAAAGCAGCATTGACCGTGAAACCAACTACAGCCAACCTACCTAGAAGACCGACTCCAAGGTACAAGGTGAGTTGGCAGAACTTCAAACTCCTTTCAAAAGGAGGGTGAGATTAGGCAGTGATTAATAATAGTAAAAGATGAGTGAGACATCACCAGTCACAGGAAGCACTGCCTTTACATCTTCTATTTGTGTGTTAGATCCTGAAATGTGTTATAATTCTGGTTATGTTTAGTCACCTCAGTAAAAAGTTTTCTGTTAAGGATAGAAAGTAAAAAAACATGCAAAAATATTTGTTAACATTTTTGTGTTTCCTATCTGCAGTCTAGCATCATGAAGAAATAAGACCCTACCTTTCCCTTCTTGAATAATGGGAGTTTGGAGACTTAAACTCCAAACAAATCCACATATGCATACATATTTACATTTTTAAATGCATCCAATTTTTATAATTTTTTAGAGTAAACAGATAATCAATTGTTTTCTCTACCCATATGACTAAAATGACTGGTAAAGTAATTGAAGTACTTACTGTGGTCTTCTTGTCATTTTTCATATTTGCACTTAATATTTTCTGAGCCATTTCATATGTGCCATTTGACATCTTAGGCCCAGTGATTTTTGGTCCTCATAATATAGAATCAGCCCTTCCACTTACCCAGAACTTTGTTTCAGTCAGTGATCCCCAGGATGGAAGATTATAGAATTAGGAAGTTGGTTTGCAGTTTAGTCTTTAGCATTCCTTAAATATTTAACTACTAAATCTGTAAGCTAATCTTACAGATTTATGGTGCCTGTCTGGCACCTACACATAGGCTTTTGAGTTTAAGAACCCTGCCAGTTCTTTTTCTTCCATTATATGAAGTCACTTCCATGTACCTTAACCTAGTACTTTGGTATCTTCATACTCTGCCACTATTTTAGCATTTATTATTTTATATGTAATGTGTAAGCTTTGAAAATAGTAGCTTTTTGGGGTAAACTGATAATTGTAGGCTTGCTTAGGAAAAAAGGAAGACATTTCCAAAGTAAGATGGTAATTGGTCTTAGTTAGGAGTTCTGATTGGCATAATGATGTAGTCCAAAATTTTTTCCCAGATGTTGAGGTTGTCATCTGAGTCTGAAATTTCATGACCTATGGGCTCTGTTGCCTGATCTGATTGTTTTGGTCCCAGGGAGGAGACCTGATTCATTAAATTAACTTCTTTTTTGAATGACACCTGTAGGATTTAGAGTTCATATTCTAGCCCCTCACTTTGGACACCAGAGTGATTCAGTAAGAAATCTGCTATACCTTTTACATGGGCAGAACTTTGGCATTGAGAAATATTGCCACCAGAATCAGACAGGCCTTCAAGCCCAGTGAGTTGTAGTTAATCACAAGACTTCTTTTATTATATCTTGTTGTGAAGGGAAATTCATTCAGTCATGTTCCTGTTAATTTTGCATTAACCAAACTTTAATATGGTTATGAAGTACTTTAACCTGGAAGCACTTCAGATCATAGAGTCTTTGTGGACATAGCACTTTTCTGTCTGCATTAGCCAAACTCAAATAAAGGAAATTGATATACTCCCAAAAGAGTGGTTCCTTTTTTAACAAAATTATTTTAATAAAATGTAAGGTTTACAGAAGATTCCCACCAGTAGTTGCCTGTTTCTTAAACAGATTTTAAGTCTCAGGGTGAAGCAAACAAAGAAGGCTATCTGGCTTGGAATTTTCTTTGGGGGAGCTGCTTAGTGTGCTGCTGCCTGCATTACTTTACTCTATCTCATAGAATCTTAGGTCAGACCACACGTAAAAATGAAGTGTGCATGAGTCCTTTTGACCATCAAGTTTAGTTTGTGGAAATAAAGAACTTGGAAATTTGCTTCCACACGTTTGTTTAATAGTGACTAGGCTAGGTGAGAAAGAAATTAGTCTTTTTTTTTTATTTTAGAAGATAAACTCAGGTGATTGACATCTCATTTTCTTAATGAAGTTTGTTGTTATTTTGTCACAGGAATTAGGGTTTATATGCATGTATACTCAGATGCTTTCAAGCTGGGCATGATGGTGAGGGAGATAGATGTAGAAGGGGCAAGATGGTGTGAATAAGGAGATGCAGGGCAGGGCCAGAACAACGGAGCATGGATAAGGACTTCTGATGAAGTCAACTTCCTGGTTTATGAAAATGCTCATGGACACAAGCAGGGGACCCAATCAGACAGACACTTCCGTACTCATACTCCTAAACCTGGGACCCAATAGAAAACTAAAGCAGATGTGTGGACAGAGGGGAGGAGATAAGAAAAGGAGGAAATTCCAGAGACCAAAGAACAGGCCAAAACTCCCCCACCAGATTCCCAGTTCTAGGACCCCTTCTCTTCAGAGAAGTCTATCTCTGTATCTCTGTCACTTTTGCAATAAACCTACTTCTTGCTTGCTATCTCTGTGTCCTGTTCTTTAGTTCTTTGCTGAACAGAGATAACAAACCCAGCACTTCTAGATGGTAACAGTGGAACATGCCTGTAATCCAGTGACTGGAGAGGCTGAGGCAAGTGTCGGAAGTTCAGGCCCGCCTCAGCAACTTAACAAGACCCTGCCTCAAAATAAAACATAAAAAAGTACTGGAGATGTAGCTAAGTGGTAGAGCACACCTGGTTTTAATACTCACTACCACCAAAAAAGAAAAACAAGTGCTTTCAGAAAATCCTTTCATCTCCCATTCTAGAGTTCTTGTTAACAACTCCACATTCCATTTCACTTAATTCCCTAAGCAAATGATAACCAGGATTGAAAAAAGGGGAAATATATAGGGAGGGCTTAGGAGACATTACTTACAGTATAAAACAGGTTAAATGTAACTTTATAAAAAGGTTAACTTGGTAAATCACCTAACAGTCAGCAAACATAACAGGGCTAGGCAAAAAATGGAGAAGGGGAAACACACCAAATCCAGGTAAGAAAGCTCCCTTTGTCTGTTTCAAGGGTCTTGAGATCAGGGCAAGAGGAGTCAGTGTGGATAAGGAATGATGGGGCGGGAAGATGGGGGTTAGTTCAAAAGGAAATGGAATGCTAATACCTCCTGAACACTTCCCCCTCCTCCTCACCAGCTGCCAAGATCACCTGGCTCCAGGGAATTGTTGCTCCCAACAAGGAGTTTTTAAGAGCACTCCTTCCTGTCTTCCTGGGCAGATATGGAAAATAGAGAAAGGTACCCCCTAGATGGCACTATTCTTCCCTTTTGGTCACATAGGCAAGGTAGGAGGAGGGGACACGGGGACATGATAAGACAGGAAATCTGAAATCTATAGAAGGAGCAGGACCCCTCCACTCCTTGGGGTACCAGTTCTGGACCCCCTCCTCTCAGGAGGACTCTCTCACTCTGTTCTGTCCTTTAAATAAACTGTTTGCTGTTGCCTCAGACATTTCTCTGGGTGCAGTCTTTCAGTCTTCAACACTGGGGAACAGGGCCCAATCCTGATTTTCAAGGTTGGTTTCAGTGAGACCTTAGGTAGTGGAAGTGGAGGTGCTAACAGCATTTTACTGCCCTCTTTCTTCCCATCTTTGGCTTTTCCTCTGGTAGAAGGGGAATGCTTCTGCTCAAGAGGTGTCTCATTTTAAAGAGCTAAGGGGATGAAGAGGGAAGCAGCAGGCCATGTATCCAGCAGGCCATGTATCCAGCGCTTCTGTACAGGGAAGAGGAGTGAGGAGACCTCGGTTATTTCCCTGTAGCACAGCTGAAAGTGTGGGATCAAGGGAGGAGGCAAGCGTGTTTACGCAGCATGAAGGCTGTAGGCCAGCTCTGTTGGCATCCTCAATCTGGTAGGTGAAGTTTTAGAAAAATAAGTTAACCAAACATCTGAGAGATTTAGACCAGCTTTGAAAAGTAAATTGTACATTAAATACACATCCAGTAAAAGTGGAACTGTAAAAGTGATTAAGTGGAAAACAAAAAAGGAGTGCACTGTTAACTCAAGGGTTCATAGTGTAGATAGTAAGAAAGAGGGAAGTTTTGATTTGTTTCTTGGAGAAGTTTTGGGGTTTCCTTCTTTATTTCTATTTTCAAGAAAAGACCTTTAACTTGAAAAATTTTGATCTTATACAAGATTCCTATATCCCCAGCCAGGTACAGTGGCACATGCCTATAATCTCAGTGACTCGGGAGTCTGCGGCAGGAAGATCACAAGTTCGAGGCTAGCCTCAGCAACTTAGCAAGACTCTGAACAACTTACTGAGACTCTGTCTCAAAATAGAAAGAATTAAAAGGGCTGGGGATGTAGCTCAGTCGTAAAGTGGCCCCGGGCTCAATAACCAGTGCCTCCCACACAGAAAGATTAATCCATCCCCTTCCCTTTTTATTTTGGTTACTGAAAGGGGACATCATGATGTGCCTACCCCTGCATTCTTCAGTACACTTCTCTTTAGTATATACATTCTCTTACAAAATTATGTCATGTTATGCTAAAAATATGAATGACAGTCCTTTAAATATCATCTACTACTCATTCCATGATCCTGGATTTTTCTCAAGGTTGCCTTTCTACAGTTGGTTTATGTAAGATCTAAAAAAAAGACATGCATTTAATTTGCTTATTGAGTCTGTAAGTCTCTTATCTAGAATATTCCGCCTTCCATTCGCTGAAGAAACTAAACTGCTTGGGCGATAGAATGTTTCTAGGTAGAATATTCCCCATGCTAGATTTGGCTGATGGTTGTTACCTTTTTTCTCTGTCATCCAGATTTAGTAGGACTTGGAAGTTAGATCTTGAGACTTGATTGGATTCAGCTTTAACTTTTTTGGCAAAAGTTCTGCTTCCTTTGTGCTGTGTACTGCATGTGGTGTCTCCTCAGGAGGTACATATGGTCTCCCTGCCCTGCTGTTTGTGATGCTGTAGTTAAACAGCAACTTCAGGGAGTAACATCCTGATCCCTCTCGTGTGAAGTTATCCGATCAGGTTTTTTTTCACCTAATGATTTTGTATATTGATAATTAATAAGTGTTACCTGAAAATATTATTTCATTTGGAATTATAAAAGTGGTGATTTCCTCCCACCCCCCATTTTAGCATTTCTTCTATGTTTATTAGCTGGGATTTTTTTATAAAGAGCTCCCTCACCAGTTAGTATTTGGTTACCCTGAAATATAGTACAAACAGGAAAGGCAGAGTAAGGGCTTAATATTTCCCTTATAATTGACAATTTGAGAATTGGTAGATCAGTTTCTTCAAAAGGGAATAAATGATGTTTCTTTGTTTTTTTTTTTTTTTTTTTTAAAGAAGTGAGTTCTCGTTTCTCATGAGTCATTGTAGATTTATGGATTTTTAATATTTTCTAAATTTAATTAATTGCAGTGTTTGGAGTTTCTTTTGGTTTTTGTTTTTTGATGTGCAGATAAAATCTTTGTTCTCTGGAAATCCCTTCAGTTGACTTCTGTGTATACATATAGAAAAGGGAACTATCATGTGAATCACAGTGAACTTTGACATACTAAGCTCACTAGTATATCCTGTACCAGAACACAAAACAGAGGGTTCCACAGTATCATTGTTCTGTTAAGTTTCTTTGGGACCCTGCTTTTTCATATAGTAGGATGCTTTAAGCTGCTCTTAGCATTTCATACTCACTGTTCCAAGAAGTCCTTTTAGTAGGAAATAAAATTTAGAAACCACAGCTGGGCATTAGGGGTGCTTATTCCCATGGGTTGTCAGTGTTTCCAGGGAGTAGAATAAGAAATACATTTATTTATTTATTTATTCATTCATTCACTCGTTTATTTATTTTGCTGTGCTGGGGATTGAACCCAGGGCTTGGTACTTTGTAGAGGCAAGCACTCTACCAACTGAGCTATATCCCCAGTCTGAGATGTGTATATTTAAAGAGAAAAAATTCATGACTTCATATGAATTTTCCTGTTAACTTTATGGAGTTTTAATATTTGATTTTATATTTGTGTCTCTATTCTCTTACACTGAAAATCTTGCTTCAAAATAACATTGTAGCCAGGTATGACTTCCATGCTGGGGAGGCAGGCACAGAGAGCCAGGCCCAGCCCAGCTGGGCCCCAGCCTGCAGTCTAAGTGGTGCTGCGGTTGACCATTTGTCAACACATGGGGACATCTCTGCCCAGTAGCAGGGATTACATCCCAGCTGGAGGCCACCATCCCTAGAGGGGCAGCATCCTTTTTGGGTCACTGCATTATCAAGTTCCTCCGAGACATCAGGCTACTGAAGACTAGGAGGTGAGTTATTGGAAACCTGCAGAGACACTATAAGTCTGTAGTGGGGAAACTGCATTACCTCAGATTTGCACTCCTAGAGGGGAAAATACATGAGCAATATGAGAAAACAAGGGAAGAAAGTATCCCAAACAAACCTAGATGCTACATCAATAAAATCCAATGACAGCATGGCAGAAGAAATGTCTGAAAGGGAGATCATAATGTACATAATTAAAATAATCAGAGAAGCAAATGATGAGATAAGAGAGCAAATACAGGCTTTGAATGATTGCACCAATCAACAGTTAAAAGAGCAAATGTAAGAAGCAAAGGATCATTTCAATAAAGAGATATTCTGAAAAAAAAAAAAAAAAAGACAAATTCTTGAAATGAAGGAAACAATAAACCAAATTAAAAACTCTATAGAAGGCATAACCAATAGGATAGAACACCTGGAAGACAGAATCTCAGATATTGAAGACAAAATATTTAATCTTGAGAACAAAGTTGACCAAACAGAGAAGATGGTAAGAAATCACGAATGGAATCTCCAAGAATTATGGGATATCATGAAAAGACCAAATTTAAGAATTATTGGAATTGAGGAAGGCACAGAGAAGCAAACCAAAGGAACAAACAATCTATTCAATGAAATAATATCAGAAAATTTCCCACATCTGAAGAATGAAATGGAAAATCAAATACAAGAGGCTTATAGAACACCAAATGTACAAAATTACAACAGACCCACACTAAGGCACATTATAATGAAAATACCTAACATATAAAATAAACATAGAATTTTAAAGGATGGGAGAGAAAAAAAATCAAATTACATTCAGGGGGAAACCAATATGGATATCAGCAGATTTTTCAACCAGACCCTAAATGCTAGAAGGGCATGGAACAGCATTTTTCAAGCTCTGAAAGAAAATGGATGCCAACCAAGAATCTTATACCCAGCAAAACTTCAGATTTGATGGCAAAATAAAATCCTTCCATGATAAACAAAAGCTAAAAGAATTTACAAATAGAAATCCAGCACTACAGAACATTCTCAGCAAAATATTTCATGAGGAAGAAATGAAAAACAATGTTGTAAATCAGCAAAGGGAAGAACTACCCTAAAGGAATAGCCAAATAAAGGAGTAGACAAGTCATGTTAAAAACCAAAAATAAGCCAGAATGATCAGGAATACAAATTTTATCTTAATAATAACCCTGAATGGTTTTTTTTGTTTTTTTTTTTCACACAAGGAACCCTTTATTTTGCGCAGACGAATTCACGTCTGCACGGGGGAAGGGGAAAAAGAAAAGGAGAAAGATGGCTCACAGTTTCTCTCAGACATAGGAATTTCGTGGACTGAGAGGAACCAATCGCGGAGAATTCTTACAGACTGACTGATGGACCAATGACATATTAGGACGTAATGCTGGAGGCAGGAAGATTACAGCAACGTAAGCCGGAAATTCCTGTAACGTGAGAGGTGGGGAGAACGCAGATTGACAGGTCGTTGGGAGGTGGGAAATTCTTGTCACGGGAGAGAAAGGTGGCTTTATATCTTACATTCCATCATTTCATTTTATATAAAAAATAAAAAAAAATCTTGCTCTCCAGTTCTTTTTGAAGCCTTCTCTCCTTCCTGCCTAGGTGACTGGGGTTGGTTTTGCAGGTGAGATGTAAAAAGTTCATTCTCCTCCCAGGTTTCCAAAGGCAGATGATTTTCTTGGACTTCATTTTCTCGATTTAATTGATCCTCTATTTCTGCATTAACTGCCTGTCCCCAATTCTGACTTCATTTACCCCTCTAATACTAGGAACTCCTTCACTGCTATAGGGAAAAGGGCCGATGACCGATCTGACTTCTTCGAGCTGGTAGTGGACAGCGTGGGGCAAGCAGTTTGGAGGTTCCTTTTTAGAAATTGGGTCAATTGAGGTGTTCATGGTAGAAGTCCAGTTGCAGGGAGGGCAGGCTGTAAAGGCATCTGGGGATGGGTGCTTCTATGGGAGAAGAACAAAAAGACATGAGTACTGAAATGAGATTGATACAATATAAATGTTGCAGGATCTGGAACATGCTAATGCATATTACAAAGATGACAGAAATCAATAATTCCTCACCAGGGGGTGGAAGAACTGAGAAGTTGTTCCCATAACAAAGCCTAGCAAAGACTGGAGAGGACAGGCCTTTATTTGGGAGCTTTAACATTGTCTAGGTTGTCAGGAATGTGAACACAACATTTAGTAGAGATCTCTCTCTATAGTTCTGTTACTAGCAAACATAGATTAAGCCTACCTGTGTCTGTAGGCCTTAAACTGACTAAAAACTTCTGACTCTGGCAGTTTCTCTTGATAGTTACTATTATTTTTAAATGCCCAAGAATGGCTATACTTTGGTTTTAACTGATTTGCTAGGTGTTTAAGATCAAGCTGGTCAAAGTGACCTGTTCCTGTCTGTTAAAGAGTCAGCTGAGTTTCCACAGGGGTCACTCATAGAGAACTTAAGAGCAGCTTCTTAGCTCCATTAGTGCCATTTGGTTAGGCAGGGTCTTCTCCATGATGTGGCTTTCTTTGAAAGTATCAGGGATGTCTCCCTTTTTCCATGACCCTCCTCTGCAGCAGGTGCACTGAGTGGCTTTTCCTCTAGCGGCCTTATCAATCTCCTTGGTCAGGAGGTTGTGTGACGCAAAGTTGCAAAGCTCCTTGGAGAAGTCCTCTTGTTCCCTGGGTTCAGGCTGACTTTGAGGGCAAGACCTAAATATGGACTTTTCTTGACCTCTCTATTTAAAATCTGTATTTCTAAGTTTGATCTTAACCATCAAGCAAGTCAGTCTCACCAGTCATAAAGTAAGAGTACTGGGCTTTGGCTTTAATGTCTATAACTTTACAGTTATTTACCCCCTTTTATCTAATTGGGGTTTACATTATCCATTCTATAGGTGATGGCTTACTATTCCAAGTTAATTTTTGATGTTTCCTCAAAACTTGAAAAACTTGAAGCAGTACTTCTGCAAAATATTGATCAGGCAACAATTAGAGTTTATAAGGAAAATACAAAATGGAGTCATCAACAGTAAAACATTCAGTTTGTGCAATAGCTATTTTGAATTTTTGGCTGAGTTCCCATTTGAGATTACAGTAATCTTTACAACAAACATTAAACTTTTGAACACAACTTTAAATGAGTTAAAGTCAGGCTTACTTTGGAGCCATTGTAATGTGTAGCTGGGTGGTGAGGCAGAGCCTTATCTCAGGTAACGTGGGGCTTTTCAGTGAGGGGCAAAGGAGTATATAAACACAGATTTTGAAGATTAAGCTGAGATCAGATGGAGCTCTGTTCTCTGATGGAAATGTGGATCTAAAGAGTTATGTTAGCAATCTTTACAATCTTTATATGTGTGCAATGTTAGGTTATATACACCCTATTGATGACAGGTAATAGAACATTAAATGATAGGTTTACCATTACAGACAAGTTTAATTTGGAGAACAGCAGCTTGATAAATTTTCTGCTTTAAAGGCTTGCATACCTGGAAAATATGAACACATTTAACATACAAAGAATAATGTTTTTAAGTATGTTACTCCATGAAATAGCTTTATAAATTAATCAGATGTCTCTAACAAACACATTTGAGTAATCCCATACATGTTGCTTATTGTAGAAAAAACCAAGACATCAGACAAGTGTGCCAATAGAATTTGCCATCTCTTTCCTGTTGAAGAAAAGTCCTAGAAAAATTGATGTTAGACATTTTATAAACATTAATATTTTATTAGTTTGACTTGTGAGTTAATTTTAAGGACATTTTACTTTTATTAGTTTACCCAATTTAAATTGAACCTTGTTAAATCACGTGACTTAAAAATATTTGGATCCATTTTTAAAATTTTAATTTTTATGCATGCTTATATTTAACACAGAAGCAAAGGCCTTGTAATATTTATTTCCATTGCAATGTAATGGATGTTCAAAAATAACTCTAGAGTTGGATAAAAGAACTGATCAAAAATTATTAACCTAGGTTTGTAGGATTAAGATTGTGAGCTCAAAAATACAGCATTTAAGAAAAATAAAGTCCTGGAAGAAAAATGATAATGGTTATTAATTAAAGCATGAGAAAATGAGGAGAGAAAAGTTGAAGGGAGAAAAGTATTCTGAGTTGTAGCCGAGGAGAAATTTAAAATGGACACTTTTACACTTTTTTTTCCTTGGGTTTGAAACTGGTTTCCTACTGCGCCTTTCTTCATTTACATGTTAATGTAATCCTTGACTGAGATCTGAATCTGAAAGGGGCCAATATGTTCTAGCAGAAACTTGATGCTTAGGTCCTTTTAATTTCTTGATCCTACCGGAAGAACTAAGAGAGAAAGAAAAGATTTGAAAATAAGGAATCAACGAAGAGAATGTGTTCAGGTTTTACTCCCTCCGCGCCAGCCACCTCCTGTAAAGAAGCTAGAATGTGTGTACGAGACCACGTGGTGGGGGGACGTGGTGGGCTGAATGGCGGAGCGGAAGGAGAAACAGAATGAGGCAAAGGAGAGGAATGAACAGGAGCTTCTGCAGTAGGAGACCTGTAAGGACGACTCATCAGCTGGATTAAACTTAGAAGAGAAAGGATTAAAAGGGGGAGGAGAAGCAGCACGAAAGAAAGGAAAAACACGAAGGGGAAAGGTTCCTTTCCATTCACCAGGCTGCCCACATATGTACTTAATCATAACTAGTATAATTAGGCATATAATTTTACCTAGTATAAAGCTAGAATGTAGGGTGCCATAAGTAGACCATTCTGACTTACTATCTAAAGGACAATTTAGCTCTGATTTAGGGAATAGGTGAAGGGGTTCGAGATGATTTAAACATCTCAGGGGCGAGTTTGCTGGGGTGGATGTCCTGAATCCCATGGTAAACTGAGACCCACCTGGCTAGTGATTTCAGCATCCCGAGACCACGGTGCCAGACAACGAGGTTAGAACAAAGGCTTGGTCGTCACCAAAAAAAAACCAATGTTTAACCGGGCAAAGCCGAGAGGGTCTGAACACCTGGCCAGGATTTCGAGCGAGACGCAGCGGGAAATAAGAGAGAGGGAGGTTCAGACCCTGAGAAAGAATCTCAGCACCATAAAACCCAGGAGTACACCCAGCAACTAGGACCAGCTCTGGGGACCATGGAGATACCCCCACACCTCGGCAGTCCGGCGGCATCAATGAGTGAATACACTTTCTTCTCAGCAGCACATGGATCCTTCTCTAAAATAGATCATATGTTATACCATGAAGTTACTCTTAGCAAATACAAAAAGATAGAGATACTACCTTGTATTCTAGCAGATCATAATGGAATGAAATTAGAAATTAATGACAAAATAAAAAACAGAAACTACTCCAACACCTCGAGAATAAATAATACACTATTGAATATTCATGGATAAAAGAAGACATCAGGGAGGAAATAAAAAATTCTCATAGGTAAACGAGAACAAAGATACATCATATCAAAATCTCTGGGACACTATGAAAGCAGTACTAAGAGGAAAATTCATTTCATGGAGAACATTCAATAAAAGAAGAAAAAGTCAACAAATAAACAACTTAACATTACAGCTCAAAGCCCTAGAAAAGGAAGAACAGATCAACACCAAAAGTAGTAAAAGACAGGAACTAGTTAAAATCAGAGCTGAAATCAATGAAATTTTTTTTTTTTTTTGAAATCAATGAAATTGAAACAAAAGAAACAATCAAAAAAATTGACAGAATAAAAAGTTGGTTCTTTGGAAAAATAAACAAAATTGATAAACCCTTAGCCACACTAACAGAGGAGAGAGTAAACTCAAATTACTAAAATTCAGGATGAAAAAGGAAATATCACGACAGACACTATTGAAATACAAAACATAATTAGAAGCTATTTTGAATATCTGTACTCCAACAAAATAGAAAATCTCAAAGACATCAGCAGTTTTCTAGAGACATGATCCACCCAAACTGAATCAGGAGGATATACATAATTTAAATAGATCAATTTCAAGTAATGAAATAGAAAAAGTCATCAAAAGTCTACCAACAAAGAAAAGTCTGGGGCCAGATGGGTTCTCAGCCGAGTTCTACAAGACCTTCAAAGAACTCATTCCAATACTTCTCAAAGTACTCCATGAAATTGAAGAGGAGGGAACCCCCCCAAACACATTCTATGAAGCCAATATCACCCTGATACCTAAACCAGACAGAAACACATCAAGGAAAGAAAATTTCAGACCAATATCCTTAATGAACATAGATGCAAAATTCTTAACAAAATTTTAGCCAATCACATAAAAAAATATATTAAAAAGATAGTGCATCATGATCAAGTGGGTTTTATCCCAGGGATGCAAGGTTGGTTCAACATCTGGAAATCAACAAATGTAATTCACCATATCAACAGACTTAAAGTTAAGAATCATATGATTATTTCAATAGATGCAGAAAAAGCATTCGATAAAATATAGCATCCCTTCATGCTCAAAACACTAGAAAAAATAGGGATAGTGGGAACATTCCTTAACATTGTAAAAGCCATCTATGCTAAGCCCATGGCCAATATCATTCTAAATGGTGAAAAACTGAAAGCATTCCCCCTAAAAACTGGAACAAGGCAGGGATGGCCTCTTTCACCACTCTATTCAACATTGTACTTGAAACTCTAGCCAGAGCAATTAGACAGACCAAAGAAATTAAAGGGATACGAATAGGAAAAGAAGAACTCAAACTATCCCCGTTCACTGATGACATGAGTATATGTTTAGAGGAACCGGGAAATTCCACCAGAATACTTTTAGAACTCATAAGTGAATTCAGTAAAGTAGCAGAATATAAGATCAATGCTCATAAATCTAATGCATTTTTATACATAAGTGATGAATCTTCAGAAAGAGAACTTAGGAAAGCTACCCCATTCACAGTAGCCTCGAAAAAAGTAAAATACTTGGGAATCAATCACACAAAAGAGGTGAAAGACCTCTACATTGAGAATTACAGAACACTAAAGAAAGAAATTAAAGAAAACCTTAGAAGATGGAAAGATCTCCCATGTTCTTAGATAGACAGAATTAATATTGTCAAAATAGCCATACTACCAAAAGCACTATACAAATTCAATGCAATTTCAATTAAAATCCC
Source organism: Sciurus vulgaris (assembly GCF_902686455.1). Taxonomy (NCBI): domain Eukaryota; kingdom Metazoa; phylum Chordata; class Mammalia; order Rodentia; family Sciuridae; genus Sciurus; species Sciurus vulgaris. The sequence continues at coordinate 131,685,229 of NC_136463.1, forward strand.
AATGACGTTCCTCATAGAAACAGAGCAAGCAATCATGAAATTCATTTGGAAGAATAAGAGACCCAGAATAGCCAAAGCAATCCTTAGCAGGAAGAGCAAAGCAGTGGGTATCACAATACCAGAACTTCAACTATACTACAAAGCTATAGTAACAAAAATGGCATGGTATTGGCATCAAAATAGACAGGTAGATCATTGGTACAGAATAAAGGACACAGAAACAAACCCACATAAATACAGTTTTCTCATACTTCATAAAGGTGCCAAGAACATACAATGGAGGAGAGATAGCCTCTTCAACAAATGGTGCTGGGAAAACTGGAAATCCATACGCAGCAAAATGAAACTAAACCCCTATCTCTCACCCTGAACAAAACTCAACTCAAAATGGATCAAGGACCTTGGAATCAGACCAGAGACCTTGCACCTTATAGAATAAATAAAGTAGGTCCAAATCTTCATCATGTCGGCTTAGGACCATACTTTCTTAACATGACTCCCAAAGCCCAAAAAATAAAAGCAAGAATCAATGATTGGGATAGATTCAAACTAAAAAGCTTTTTCTCAGCAAAGGAAACTATCAACAATGTGAAGAGAGAGCCTACAGAGTGGAAGAAAATTTTTGCCACACATACTTCACATAGAGCACTAATCTCCAGAATCTATAAAGAACTCAAAAAAACTTTACACCAAGACTAAAAATAACCCAATCAACAAATGGGCTAAGGAAATGAGCAGACACTTCACAGAAGATCTACAAGCAATCAACAGATATATGAAAAAATGTTCAACATAGAAATGCAAATCAAAACCACCCTAAGATTTCATCTCATCCCAATTAGAATGGCGATTATCAAGAATACAAGTAACAATAGGTGTTGGCGAGGATGTGGGAAAAAAGGTGCACTCATACATTGCTGGTGGGGTTGCAAATTAGTGCAGCCACTCTGGAAAGCGGTGTGGAAATTCCTTAGAAAACTTGGAATGGAACCACCTTTTGACCCAGCTATCCCACTCCTTTGCCTATACTCAAAGGACTTAAAATCAGCATACTACAGAGATACAATCAGCCACATCAATGTTCATAGCTGCTCAATTCACAATAGCTAAATTGTGGAATCAACCTAGATGCCATCAGTTGATGAATGGGTAAAGCAACTTGTGGCATATATACACAATGGAATATTACTCAGCCATAAAGAATAATAAAATTATGGCATTTGCAGGCAAATGGATGAAGTTGGAGAATATCATGCTAAGTGAGATAAGACAATCCCAAAACAACCCGAAAGCCAAATGATCTCTCTGATAAGTGGATGATGATACATAACAAGGGGTGGGAGGGAGGCAAGAATGGAGGAAGGATGGATTGTATAGAGGAAAAAGAGGGGTGGAGAGGGGTGGAGGGAAGGAAAAATAACAGAATGAGACAAACATCATTACCCTATGTACATGTATGATTATACAAATGGTATGACTCTACTTCATGTCCAACCAGAAAATATGTTGTACCCCATTTATTTACAATGAATCAAAATAAATTTTAAAAATAACATTGTAAAATAAAATTATTCTCTTTATTCTTTAAGTACATAAAATAATTGCAAATTAATCTGAACCTTACAACTACTAATTAGTTTATATTTTTCTGTGGACTTAACTACAAGAATTTTTTATCTTTTATTATTATCTTTTTTGGTCTTTTACAACTTGTGCATGAAGTCAGAAGATGAATTTTTCATTCATCTCCATTTTTAATATTAATGTTGATTTATTTCTCAGCTGTGAGATTCAGTCTAATAAATCTTAAATCTTTAGTTCTTCAGATAGTTTGAGTTATTTGCATTCATTACATCATAAATAGGAACTGTTCCAGGAGTGATATTGGGATTATTGTGCTCTGAATGATGGATCTGTTTGTGCCTAATTGAATGCATTTATTAGTGTCCACCCTTCAATGCATTGTAGATCCAAAAAGAAAAGGATTCATGATATAAATGAAGCAGAGAGCCTGAAGATGCCCTAGTGTAATTCTCTTACTTCTTTTCAGTTGATAAATGGATATTTTATGGTGCTTATTCTGGAACAATTTTCCGTACTTTTGGTTGATCAAGTGATCAAGTGTCTTGATTTCTGGTCACATTTTGTATTCTTTGTGAGAGAATATATGTGTTCACAGAAATACACAGACAGGTAGTCCTTCCTCATCCCTCCCTTCCTTCCTTTCACTTATCCATCCATCCATATATCCATCTATCCTTTCTTCCTTCCTTTTTCCTACAGCCAGATAATTCCTTGAATCTGGATCAGACATAGGCAGTGGGAAGGAAGAAGGAGTACTGCACTATTTCTCTATATCCTTTCTTCTTTTTCTTTTTCTGGTACTGAGCATTGAATCCACGGGTTATTTACAACTAGGCTACATCCCCAGCCCTTTTTATGTTTTGAGAAAGGATCTAAGTGTCTGCGACTGTTGTTGAACTTGGGATCCTCCTGCTTCGGGTTTCCAAGTCACTAGGATTGCAGATGTGCACCACAGTGCCTACCTTCCCTTATAGATTTCTAAACTTTTAATCTGTCTTCTCACAAGTGTCTTGGTCTCAAACCTCCATAGAGTTAGAAAGAGTCCAGTATTTATGAGTTTTTCTTTCAAACATGTTTTTACATACAGAAGAACAATTCATATTTTAATTAGTCTAACTTTGAGGATGATTTAAATCTTTACTTCATTGACCTTGTACATCAAATGAATTATGATAGACAGTCTTGCAGTGAATCCGTAGCACAGATCTTCTTTGAAAGGTTTAGCTTTCCAAGAAACAATTCTAAACATGGTTCCTATAAGAAGTGACTATAAAGATGGTGGACTCACATGCAGTTCCCCTAAAATTCACCTGTGTGTGTCTGGTGGTAGACAAAAGTTTGAAATTTCAAAACTAGCAGACACCTAAGTAGATGGGTCCTTTACCATGTGTCTTACATCATCCCTGTTACATCTAAAGTGTTCACTTATTTATGTCATTTGTTCATTTTTCCACCAAAGGCATCTACTCAGTTCACCAGGCACACTTCCAGGCCCTGGGGCTACAACTTGGAGAACAGGAAACCTGACAGCGAGGTCTCAGGGGTAAACAGTAAGCCTTTACCAAAATAATGTAACTGTTGAGGGAGACAAACGCTGCAAGGGAAATGAAAAGCATGTTGGATTAGAAAGTGATGGGATGTTGTATCCATTCTGAAGCGACACTTGAGACCTTAGGGGTCATTTGCTGACTAAATTTTCATGTTTAAAATACTCAGTAGGAAAGCACTGTAGAGTAGTTGGACAATAACCACAGATTGGGCACTTGAATTTATTTCCGAATGTCTTTCTGTTTTCAACTGGCACTATAAGGAAACTTTGAGCTTCAAATCTCATGCTTTGTCAACTTCTGAAAACCTGGTGAAAGCTGGAGAACATCCTGGGTGGTGGGTAGGTGGGAACTCTCTGTAGTATCTGTGACATTTTCCTGCATATTTAAATTTACTCCAAAATAAAACATTTTACAGAAAAATTCTGGTGAAGAAAAGCCAAAAGACATACTAAATCCAGTATAGTGTTATTTAGATTTGAAAAGATTGAGAAGCCACTACTACCCAGGAAGGGGCCGCTGCAGGGTGGTGGGTTCTGAGAACGCATTACTCAAACACACCCACTCTCCACTTTTGTCCCTTGGCTCATTTTTGACCTACACAAATTCTGCCTTTTTAAAATGCTTCCCCTTTAACTACTTAAATTTCAGCAATCTAATGAAACTTACAAATAGAGTTAGTTTGGCTTTTTCCCTTTTTTGAAAATACCCAGCTCGTTTTTGACAAAGGTACAAAAGCAGTTCAATGAAAGGAGGGGATAGCCTTTACAACTTGGCACTGGAGAAATTGAGCATCTGTAAGCAAAACAATGAACTTCAATCTAAACTTTCTATGAAATAAACTAAAGACAGTTTACAGATTTATATGTAAAATTATAAAACTTTTAAGAAAATAACTTTTGGATCCAGAACTAGTCAACAGGTTCTTAGATTTTCTCCTCCTGCTCCTCCTCTTTCTCCTTCTTTTCATCCTTTTGAGTATAGCTGTCTTCAGAAAAATAAAGAATTCAGCCATCACCATGTGTGCATACTGACTGCCGTCTTGTTAAAGCACACTTACTCAGAGTATTTGATTCACAACTGTGGACGAACTCAAGAACTTGCATTTCCAGTTAAGTTTCCAGGTGACATGCTGATCCCAGGATCACCTCTCAGAACCTCCGCAGCAGGCATTTAGGCAGTGGAATTTTCCAAGAATGGGGTTTGGGGGGAAAGCACCTTTTTTTATTCCAATTCAATATCAAGAGGCATTTTAAGTCCTCTGTAAATTCCCTCAGCTTCCACTTCTCACTGTGTGACAGGACGTCCCTTGTGGCCCAGATGTCCTCCCACCACTTTAATATCTGCTTTGCAGTTCCCAAATTCGATTGCTATTATCTTCCATTCTTTCTGCCCACGTAAATTTTTTCTTTAAAAAACAAAAAACAAAAACATAGTCCTTTACTATTGTTTTCAGTAGAGTTTTAAAGTAAAATAGGTTCAATATTTAGCCTGTCAGCTTTACCCCAGTATTTTGAACTACATCTTTCTTCATTCCCACAAAATGCCACAAGCTAAGTTGAGCACAGAGATATCTTTCTCATTTTGTATCTTTCCTGAGGCACAAGATCACACGCTCCATTGAAAAATGAAGGCTCAGGCCTTTTGAAGTTTTTTTTTGTTGTTGGTAATTGCCATAAAACTGTTGCTCTATCTGGGCCTCAAATATAGCTTGTCAAACTTTTAGGACCCCCATTCCTTCACTTTCGATCAACATCTCAAGTGTTTTTGAATAAATGTGACATTTGATCATTCTCTTATTTTGTATTGATGTGTAGCTCTTATTTTTAATATAGATATACCACAAAATCCATTTAACAATATAAACCTGTATATTAGTTTCTGGGTTTTTTTTTTAAGTTATACATATGCCCCCTCAATAATCAGTATGCTTTGATGAAAAATTAGCACAACTTTTATCATAGGGTTTTGAATAAAATAGTAACATGTATCAGACTTAGAATTCTCAGGACTTTTGTGTCCTGAACCTTCTTACTGAGGAAGCCAATGCTCAAGGATATGTAGGTTGTCCCTGAGGCTGTGTCCCCTCAGACAGCAATGTGGAGAACAGGGTTAGAAGAGGATGCATCATAGTGGTAAGCACTCTGCACACATTATTTCATTTACTTCTCAAAACTCCAAAGTAGATTTATTATCCCTGTTCGATAGGTGAAGAAACTGAAGCACAGAAAGATTAAGTAAATGGCCCAGGTTTTCATAGCTAGGAAACGGAAGAGTTAGGATTGGTTTCAAACCCAGACAATCCATAAGATTTTTTTTTTTCAGTGTAAACATAAAAACAAACAAAAAAACCCACAAAATACATACTGTGGTGTTTGATAATTGGCTCTCAAAATGAAAAAAAAAAAAAAAAAAAGCCCCAATTGGAAGCATTGGCTTCGCATGCATGCTTCCACCAAGATCAGTTTCACCTTCCCAAGGGAATACCTCTAAAACCCGAGGTGGGAAGGTATGCACAGTTGGCTTCTAAGCTGAGTTGTATGTCAAGGTTGCCACACCTCAATTACGTGAGTTCACCAGGCTAAAGACCTAGGGCTTGGCAGTAGATCCTCAGCTGTTCTTTTACCCCTACAACAATGAAACCAATACTCATACTTGATGCCCACATAAGGAGTTTTGTGGGTACCCTCACATGTATGTAGCAGTCTGTGTAACCACTACTCTAAAGGGATGAAAATTTTTCAAAATCCTGATCATGAAATATCTGTAATTAGATTAGATGATTGCTAGTAAATCAGGTAGGTGGCAGGCGCCATAACTGGCCAGGCTAACCCATCCGCTGTGCTTTGAAAGCATGAATGATGCCACCTGTGTTCCCTGTTCCTAACTCACACCTTGGCACCAGGGAGGGCAGAGCCTAATAATGCCTCAAGCCCCCAGAGTACCATTAGCTGCCTTGCAGGTCTTTTTTAGGAGCTCCAAGGAGTTTTCTGTTGGGAATGTTGAACTTTGTACAGTCTTTCTCTCCAGCTGACTACTGAACAAATTGGAAACACCAGTGTGAAAATAATTTGTATTATTTTGGGTTATCTTTGAGCAAATACCATAAAATTAAAGAACTTAATATCTAATAGGCATTCTGTGGCACATTCAGCTATAAATGGATGTGGTGAGGGACTGAAGTTTTACTGGAACCATAAGCTCAACAAGTATTCTGAGTGGTTTCTGTGACTCAGGACATCTGAGTACGATGATGACAGTCATGTAATCCCCACCCTCAAGGATCTTCCGAGTCAAGTCAGATGAACACAGTGCAGTGCACGGTGCGTATTTAATAGCAGGGATATGTCAGTATGGAGTTAATGCAGGCTGCGGTGACAGTTCTAACAGGTTAGGAAAGAGTTCATAAAGACAAAACATGATCACAAAAGAATAGAAAATTAATACCTACATATTATAAAAGGTGTTATAGCTGATAATCCAGGAATACATTTTTAAAAATATTTTTTTAGTTGTCAATGGACCTTTTATTATTTATATATGGTGCTGAGAATTGAACCCAGTGCCTCACACATGCTAGGCAAGCATTCTACCACTGAGCTACAACCCCAGCCCCAGGAATACTTTTTATTATGGTTAAAAAAATTTATATATATATATATATATAATTTATATATATATAATATTTATATATTATATATATAATTTATATATATATATAACAAAAATTACCATTATAACCATTTTTAACTGTTCAATTCTGTGGCATTAAGTGCAGTCACATAGTTTTCCATCACCACCATCCATGTCCAGAATTTCTTCATCTTCTGAACAAGAACTCTGTACCCATTAAGGACTAACTTTCTATTTCCCCCTCCTCACAGTTACCATTCTATAGAATGGTAACTACCATTCTATAGATTTGATTAGTCTGGGTACCTCATATAAATAGAATCGTATGGTATTTGTCCTCTTGTGTCTGTTTTTAGTTCACTTGGATGTCTTCAGTGTGAATCCATATTGTCATATGTGTCAGAATTTCCTCTTTGTAAGGCTGAATAATATTCCATTGTATGAATAGGCCATATTTTCTTTACTCATTCATCTGTTGATGGACACTTTAATCATTACACATTTTGGTTAATGTGAACAATGCTGCTATGGATGTGGGTGTACAATATCTGTTACAGAATCTGCCTTCAGTTCTTTCGCATACATGCCTAGAAGTGGAATTGCTTGATCACATGGTAATTCTATTTTTAATTTTTTGAGAAACTACCATATCATTTTCCCCCGTAGTAGCTATACCATTTTCCATTCCTATACAAGGGTTAGTTCAGGAACACTTTTACTTTAGCCAGGTCATCAGCATACCTCAGCTCCCTGCAGAAATGGTTATTTTGACAGGAAATTCCTCCAAAGAACAGGACATGTGCTATTAAAGGTCAATGGGTATCTTAGAAAGAATTTGTGTGCACCTGACATGAATTTATGAATTGTTAAGGTTGCAAAGTAGAGGTGAAATCTTTTATTTCCTGTTGTTTCCAAAAAGTATTTTTCTTCTGTTGATGATCAGTGTATATTAGCAGTTCTTGGGAACCATATTTCCCAATATTACTTTTTCTTGTTAAAAAATGAATTATGACATTGCCCAGTCTTCCTTTCAAAATACATCAGCAAAGGTCAGAAATCAATTGATGAATGAAAAAGTGGCTGACAGATCTTGGGAAATTAGTACGGGTTAAGTTTTCAAGTGATGGTATCAGAGTAGCTTTGTCAAGAGTCCCATGGCACATGCTCCATCAAGACCAGGTGTCCTGTGATCTCATTACATTACATAATAAGTTAGACAACTTTTGTGCCCAGGGTTTTTTTTTTAAACTGTACTGATAACAATCCCTTTAGAAATGTGAGCTCTCAAGGCTGCCTTTCTTTTTCTTTTTCTTTTCTTTTCTTTTTTTTTTTTTTTTTTTTTTTTTGAGCTCTTTGGTAATCTGATGAGAGCTATTCAATATTCTCCCTAGTAAAGATAAAATATGTATATTCATCACTTTTCATATTATTTTCCAGGCTTGAGGAATATGTTAAACATCAATCTCTCATGAAGACCCTCTGTAAATCTTTATTCTATGCCATCAGTTATGTACCATTCTATAGAAAACTTGATTTATTTCTTATTCTTTCATTTATTGGTAAATCAAGGATAAAGAGCGATACAAGAATTTGCTGCATGGGCTCTGATGTCAAAAAGATTAGGAAACAAGGTCTCTACTTAATACATGGGATAAGCTCTACGTTCCTCACCTACACACAGTGGATAACTGGATTGTTCCTATGAATGGATAGAAACTGCTTGCTGAGCAGTAAGAGCCTGTTATTTCTCTTGTTGCTTTTCCTGTGTCAAATAGAACTATTGGAAGGAGGTTGCGTTCTCCTTTTAGAACTCTGACCTCAAGTAAAGTTTTTTTTTTTTTTGCAGTTTCTTTTTTTCTTTATTAAAAATCATAAATTTACATAGGGCAATGTTGTTTGATTCATTCTGTTATTTTTTCCCTTCCCCCACCCCTCCCACCCCTCTTTTCCCTCTGTACAGTCCTTCCTTCCTCCATTCGTACCACCCTCCTTATCCCTAACCCTAAAGCTAACCCTAACCCTAACACTAACCCCTCCTACCCCCCATTGTATGTCTTCATCCACTTATCAGCGAGATCATTCGTCCTTTAGTTTTTTGAGATTGGCTTATCTCACTTAGCATGATATTCTCCAATTTCATCCATTTGCCTGCAAATGCCATAATTTTATCATTCTTCATGGCTGAGTGATATTCCATTGTATATATATACCACAGTTTCTTTATCCATTCATCAACTGAAGGGCATCTAGCTTGGTTCCACAATCTGGCTATGGTGAATTGAACAGCAATAAACATTGATGTGGCTGATTGTATCTCTGTAGTATGCTGATTTTAAATCCTTCGGGTATAGGCCAAGGAGTGGGATAGCTGGGTCAAATGGTGGGTCCATTCCAAGCTTTCTAAGGAATCTCCATACTGCTTTCCAGAGTGGCTGCACTAATTTGCAACCCCACCAGCAATGTATGAGTGTACCTTTTTCCCCACATCCTTGCCAACACCTATTGTTGCTTGTGTTCTTGATAATCGCCATTCTAATTGGGGTGAGATGGAATCTGAGGGTAGTTTTGATTTGCATTTCTCTTATTAATAGAGATGTTGAACATTTTTTCATATATCTGTTGATTGCTTGTACATCTTCTTCTGTGAAGTGTCTGTTCATTTCCTTAGCCCATTTGTTGATTGGATTATTCGTATTCTTGGTGTAGAGTTTTTTGAGTTCTTCATAGATTCTGGAAATTAGCGCTCTATCTGAAGTATGAGTGGCAAAGATATTCTCCCACTCTGTAGGCTCTCTCTTCACATTACTGATAGTTTCCTTTGGTGAGAGAAAACTTTTTAGTTTGACTCTATCCCAGTGATTGATTCTAGCTTTTATTTCTTGTGCTATGGGAGTCCTGTTAAGGAAGTCTGATCCTAAGCCAACAAGTTGAAGGTTTGGACCTACTTTTTCTACTATAAGATGCAGGGTCTCTGGTCTGATTTCGAGGTCCTTGATCCATTTTGAGATGAGTTTTGTGCAGGGTGAGAGATAGGAGTTTAATTTCATTGTGTTGCATATGGTTTTCCAGTTTTCCCAGCACCATTTGTTGAAGAGGCTATCTTTTCTCCATTGCATATTTTTGGCACCTTTGTCTAGTATGAGAAAATTGTATTTATTTGGGTATGTATGTATTTATTCTGTACCATTGATCTACCTGTCTATTTTGGTACCAATACCATGCCGTTTTTGTTACTATTGCTTTGTAATAGAGTTCAAGATCTGATATTGCGATACCCCCTGCTTCGCTCTTTCTACTGAGGATTGCTTTAGCTATTCTGGGTTTCTTATTCTTCCAGATGAATTTCATAATTGCTTGCTCTATTTCTGTAAGGTGCGTCATTGGAATTTTAATTAGAATTGCATTGAATCTGTATAGCACTTTTGGTAGTATGGCCGTTTTGACAATATTAATTCTGCCTATCCAAGAACATGGGAGATCTTTCCATCTTCTAAGGTTTTCTTTAATTTCTTTCTTTAGTGTTCTGTAGTTCTCATTGTAGAGGTCTTTCACCTCTTTTGTGAGATTGATTCCCAAGTATTTTATTTTTTTTGATGCTATTGTGAATGGGGTAGTTTTCCTAATTTCTCTTTCTGAAGATTCATCACTTATGTATACAAATGCATTGGATTTATGAGCATTGATCTTGTAACCTGCTACTTTACTGAATTCACTTATGAGTTCTAAGAGTTTTCTGGTGGAATTTCCAGGTTCTTCTAAATATATAATCATGTCATCAGTGAACGGGGATAGTTTGAGTTCCTCTTTTCCAATTCGTATCCCTTTAATTCCTTTGGTTGGTCTAATTGCTCTGGCTAGAGTCTCAAGAACGATGTTGAATAGAAGTGGTGAAAGAGGGCATCCCTGCCTTGTTCCAGTTTTTAGGGGGAATGCTTTCAGTTTTTCACCATTTAGAATGATATTGGCCATAGGCTTAGCGTAGATGGCCTTTACAATATTAAGGAATGTTCCCCAGTTTTTTCTAGTGTTTTGAGCATGAAGGGATGCTGTATTTTATCGAATGCTTTTTCTGCATCTATTGAAATAATCATGTGATTCTTAACTTTTAGTCTGTTGATGTGGTGAATGACATTTATTGATTTCCAGATGTTGAACCAATCTTGCATCCCTGGGATAAAACCCACTTGATCGTGGTGCACTATCTTTTTAATATATTTTTGTATGCGATTTGCTAAAATTTTCTTGAGAATTTTTGTGTCAATGTTCATTAAGGATATTGGTCTGAAATTTTCTTTCCTCGATGTGTCTCTGTCTGGTTTAGGTATCAGGGTGATATTGGCTTCATAGAATGAGTTTGGGAGGGTTCCCCCCTCTTCTATTTCATGGAATACTTTGAGGAATATTGGAATGAGCTCTTCTTTAAAGGTTTTGTAGAACTCGGCTGAGAACCCACCTGGTCCCGGACTTTTTTTGTTGGTAGGCTTTTGATAACCTCTTCTATTTCATTGCTTGAAAATGATTTATTTAAGTTGTGTATGTCCTCCTGGTTCAGTTTAGGTAATTCATATGTCTCTAGAAACTTGTTGGTGTCTTCGAGGTTTTCTGTTTTGTTGGAGTATAGATTTTCAAAATAGCTTCTAATTATGTTTTGTATTTCACTTGTGTCTGTTGTGATATTTCCTTGTTCATTCCGAATTTTAGTAATTTGAGTTTTCTCCCTCTTTCTCATTGTTAGTGTGGCTAAGGGTTTATCAATTTTGTCTATTTTTTCAGAGAACCAACTATTTATTTTGTTAATTTTTCCGATTTGTTCTTTTGTTTCAATTTCGTTGATTTCGGCTCTGATTTTAACTCTTTCCTGTCTTCTACTACTTTTGGTGTTGGTCTGTTCTTCTTTTTCTAGGGCTTTGAGCTGTAGTGTTAAGTCGTTTATTTGTTGATTTCTACTTCTTTTGTTGAATGCGCCCCATGAAATAAATCTTCCTCTAAGTACTGCTTTCATAGTGTCCCAGAGATTTTGATATGATGTGTCTTTGTTCTCGTTTACTTCTATGAATTTTTTTATTTCCCTCCTGATGTCTTCTGTTATCCATTCATCATATAATAGTGTATTATTTAATCTCCAGGTATTGGAGAAGTTTCTGTTTTTTATTCTGTCATTAATTTCTAATTTCAATCCATTATGATCTGATAGAGTACAAGGTAGTATCTCTATCCTCTTGTATTTGCTAACAGTAGCTTTGTGGCATAAAACATGGTCTATTTTAGAGAAGAATCCATGTGCTTATGAGAAGAAAGTGTGTTTGTTCTTTGTTGGATGGTATATTCTATATATGTCGGTTAAGTCTAAATTGTTGATTGTGTTATTGAGATCTATGGTTTCTTTATTCAATTTTTGTTTGGACGATCTATCCAGCGGTGAGAGAGGTGTGTTAAAATCGCCCAGTATTATTGTGTTGTGGTCTATTTGATTTCTGGAATTGAGAAGGATTTGTTTGATGTACATGGATGAGCCAATGTTCGGGGCATAGATATTTATGATTGTTATGTCTTACTGATTTATGCTTCCCTTAAACAGTATATGATGTCCTTCTTTATCCCTTCTGACTAGTTTTGGCTTGAAGTCCACATTATCTGAAATGAGGATGGATACTCCAGCTGTTTTGCTGTGTCCGTGTGCATGGTATGTTTTTTCCCATCCTTTCACCTTTAGTCTATGGGTATCTCTTTCTATGAGATGAGTCTCTTGCAGGCAGCAAATTGTTGGATTTTTCTTTTTAATCCAATCTGCCAGTCTATGTCTTTTGATTGATGAGTTCAGGCCATTAACATTCAGGGTTATTTTTGTGATATGATTTGTATTCCCAGTCATTTGACTCATTTTTGTTTTATGACTAGATTTGGTTTCTCCTTTATTTGGCTATTCCTTTAGGCTAGTTCCTCCCGTTGCTGATTTGCATCGTTGTTTTTCATCTCTTCCTCATGGAATATTTTGCTGAGAATGTTCTGTAATGCCGGCTTTCTTTTTGTAAATTCCTTTTGCTTTTGTTTATCATGGAAGGATTTTATTTCATCGTCAAATCTGAAAGTAAGTTTTGCTGGGTAGAAGATTCTTGGTTGGCATCCGTTTTCTTTCAGGGCTTGGTAAATGTTGTTCCAGGCCCTTCTAGCTTTTAGGGTCTGGATTGAAAAATCTGCTGATATTCTTATTGGTTTCCCCCTGAATGTAATTTGGTTCTTTTCTCTCACGGCCTTTAAAATTCTGTCTTTATTTTGTATGTTAGGTATTTTCATAATAATGTGCCTTGGTGTGGGTCTGTTGTAATTTTGTATATTTGGAGTCCTATAAGCCTCTTGAACTTGGTTTTCCATTTCATTCTTCAGATTTGGGAAATTTTCTGATATTATTTCATTGAATAGATTGTTCATTCCTTTGGTTTGTTTCTCTAAGCCTTCCTCAATCCCAATAATTCTTAAATTTGGCCTTTTCATGATATCCCATAGTTCTTGTAGATTCTGTTCATGATTTCTTACCATCTTCTCTGTTTGATCAACTTTGTTTTCAAGATTAAATATTTTGTCTTCAATATCTGAGGTTCTGTCTTCCAGGTGTTCTATCCTATTGGTTATGCTTTCTATGGAGTTTTTACTTGGTTTATTGTTTCCTTCATTTCAAGGATTTCTGTTTGTTTTTTTCTTCAGCATCTCTAAATCTTTATTGAAATGATCTCTTGCTTCCCGTATTTGCTCTTTTAACTGTTGATTGATGCGATCCTTTAATGCCTGCATTTGCTCTTTCATCTCCTCCTTCAATGCCTGCATTTGCTCTTTCATCTCCTCACTTGCTTCCCTGATTGTTTTAATTATGTACATTCTGAACTCCCTTTCTGACATTTCTTCTGCTGTGCTGTCATTGGGTTTTATTGATATAATATCTAGGTTTGTTTGGGACATTTTCTTCCCTTGTTTTCTCATATTGGTCAGATGTCAGTGGGACTCTGTGATATTGCAGATTTCCTCTATTGGCTTATAGTGTCCCTGTAGATTTCCAGTGTATCACCTGTCAGCCTTCAGTAGCCTGAAGTCTTGGAGTAACTTGATAATGCAGTGCTTCCAAAAAAACCTGCCCCTAGCCCGCTACTGGTTCCAGGGCTTGGAGGTGGCTCTGTGTGGAAGGGCTCTCACTGGGGGGCCTGCTCCGAGAAGCTGGCTGTGTGGGAGGAGCCCACCGCCAGAGTGTGCAGGCCTGCCTGGGGAAGACTCTAGCTGCCCTGCCCTACTCTAATAAGCCGCCCAAGTTCAGGCCTGCCACCCGGGCCAAGCTTTACCATGTGGGGGAGACTCACCACTTGGCTCTATTTTAGTCTGAGTCTCTCAATGCCTCCCGTTCTTGAATCCTGGGTTCTGGAGCAACGGAGATGCAGTCACCCTCTAGTCCGCCATCTTGGATCGCCCCGTGGAAAAAGCCTGCAGTCGGAGGGGGCAGGTCCGCCTGGAGAGGTCTCTGGCTGCCCTGCCCTAGTCCCAGAGGCTGCTTGCGGTCGGAGGTCTCTGCTGGCTTGGGGACTTGTGGCTGGCTCTGTGTAGAAAGGCTCTCACTGGGCAGTCTGCTCTGAGAAGCTAGCCTAGAAAGGCGCTTCCTGCCGGAGGGAGCCGGGCTGCTTGGGGAAGTCCCTGGCTACCCTGTCCTGGTCTCTGAAGCAATCTGCATGCCCCGGAGCTCGCAGCGCGCTGGGTCAGGGACTTGGAGCTGGTTCTGTGCAGAAAGGCTCTCACTGGGGGACCTGCTCCGAGATGCTGGAGAATCTGGCCCTGTGGGAGGAGCCCACCGCCGGAGTGCTCAGGGCTGCCTGGGGAAGACTCTAGCTGCCCTGCCCTCCTCTAATAAGCCGCCCGAATCTGGGCCTGCCGCTGGGCCGAGCTTCACCGGGTGGGGGAGACTCACCCCGTGGCTCTATTTTATTCCGAGTCTCTCAATGCCTCCCCTTCTTGAATCCTGGGTTCTGGAGCGACTGGAGATGCTGTCACCCTGTAGTTCGTCATCCTGGATCGCCCTCAAGTAAAGTTTTGAATATGTTATTTTTTATTCTTTGATAAATTTTTGAAAGGTCATTTGTATTTTGTTAATTATAATACTAGTAGATTATAATTATAATATTGGGGAAATAGACTAAGAGGATTGTTCAGGATGAGGAGGCACTTCTTATTCTCTTTATGAGAAGAATTTTTTGAAGACCCAGTTCAGAGAACAATTTTGTCTATAATGGACGAGAATAATAACAACAACAAAAAATACCTAAAATAAGAGGAGATGGTTGGGCCATATTCCTAGAATATAAATTTCATACCAAATACAAAATTTAAACTAGGTTGAAGAGAATATATAATTTTTAATTTAGGGGTATATTTCCAATTTTAGAGTAGTACATCAGCTAAAATCACAATTTTTTAATGGAGACATTATCACATTATTTCAGAGAGATTTGTGTGTTATTTAAAAATGGCCTATTTAAGCTAATTTTCAGAAACCTCAGTATGAATAGTTACAAATAAATAAATAGAACAGTGAATTCTTAAATCATTGAAGACATTTAAATGGGTTCAAAAACTAGAAGCAAATCTCAGTGGTCAGGAGGCTGTGGCAGGAGGGTCTTGAGTTCAAAGCCAGCCTCAGCAAAAGCGAGTCACTAAGTAACTCAGTGAGACCCTGTCTCTAAATGAAATACAAAATAGGGCTGGGGATGTGGCTGAGTGGTCGAGTGCCCCTGAATTCCATCCCCGGTACCTGCCACCCACACCCCGCCCCACCCCCCCAAAAAAAACTAGAGGCAGTGTGAGCTATGGAAAGCGAAAACCTTTTTTATACAAAACTTGCACTACCCCTGAGATTAAAAAGTCTTTGGCAGTATGGAGATTCCTCAGAAAACTTGATATGGAACCGCCGTTTAACCCGGCTATCCCACTCCTCAGTTAATACCCAAAGGACTTAAAATCAGCATATTATAATGACACAGCCACATCAATGTTTATAACAGCTTAATCCACAATAGCCTAACTGTGGAACCAACCTAGATGCCCTTCAACAGATGAATGGATAAAGAAAATGTGGTATATATACACAATGGAATATTATTCAGAGTGAAAATAATGGCATTTACAGGGAAATGGATGGAGCTGAACAATGTCATGCTAAGCAAAATAAGCTAATCCCAAAAAACCAAAGGTCAAATGTTTTCTCTGATATGTGGTTGCTAATTCACAATAAGAAGGGGTCTATGGAAAAATAGAAGTACTTTGGATTAGGCAGAGGGGAGGTGAAGGGGTATGGGGTAGGAAGAATTGTAGAATTAATCAGATAGTATTACCCTACATGCATATATGATTACATGATCCGTGTGATTCTACATCATGTTACAACCAGAAGAATGAGAAGTTATAGTCCATTTATGTATGATGTGTCAAATGCATTCTACTATCATGTATTAGGACAAAGAAAAAAATGTCTTTGGTGTGGAATTCTTTCTCCACACCAAATGTGAAATGGGATTTCATAGAACTTGCACAAGAAGAAAGTACCTTCACATGTGATTCAACTTGTAAATATATTCATACTGCCTTTTCACCATAATTTTAAAAACCAAAGGACTTGAATGGTACTTGGTGGTTTAGAAAAAAATATATCTTTCTTGTTTTAAGGCTTTCTTTATGTGTACACACACACACACACACACACACACACACACACAGATTCATGAATATTCATGTGTGTGTTTATATATATGAATATGTCTGTATTTCAGATTTCTCTTGCATTAGTCTACTCTCTGTTCACTTAGCTGTGTGTGTAAGAGAAACAAGAGACAGAAAAGGGCAGAGAACATGTCTACCTTCCAAAGAACATGTCTACCGTCCTTTTGGCTTGCTTAGCACTTTTCTCTGGTTCTCTACTTTAAAAAAAAAAACAAAAAACATAAAATAGAACTTAAGTATATTTTAGCATTATTTAGATTTATTTATGTTTATTAACCTAATTTATATATCTGTGTTTTAAACTTCGAAAAACTTCATTTTTCCAATTTTAACATTTGCTGGTAAATGGATGAAATAGGAGAATATCATGCTAAGTGGAATAAGCCAATCCCCCAAAACCAAAGACCAAATGTTTTCTCTGATAAGTGGATGATGATACATAATGGGGGGGGGGGGCAGGAGGGTAAGAGAAGAATGGAGGAACTTTGGATTGTGTAGAGGCAGATGGTGCGAGAGGGGAGGGGGAAGGAAAGATAGTGGACTGAGACAGACATTATTACCCTATGTACATGTATGATTACACAACTGGTGTGAATCTACATTGTGTACAACCATAGAAGTAAAAAGTTGTACCCCATTTGTGTACAGTGAATCAAAATGCAGTCTGTAAAAATAAAATATAAAAAAGTTAATTTTTCCCATAACATACAGCTATTGGCAGAATTAATATTGTCAAAATGGCCATACTACCAAAAAAGCTATACAGATTTAATGCAATTCCTATTAAAATTCTAATGACATTCTTCATAGAAATGGAAAAGCAGTGATGAAATTCATTTGGAAAAATTAGAAGCCCAGGATAGCCAAAACAATACTTGTGAGAAAAACGAAGAAGGAGGCATCACAATATCAGACTTAGATTATACTACAGAGCTACAGTAACAAAAACAGCATGGTATTGGCACAAAAACAGACATGAAGACCAGTGGTACAGAATAGAAGACACAGAGACAACCCTGTCTAAATGCAGTTATCTCATGATAGACAGAGGTGCCATAAACATACATTGGAGAAAAGCCTTTTCAACAAATAGTGCTGGGAAAACTGGAAATCCGTATGTAGCAAAATGAAATTAAACCCCTGTCTCTCATCCTGCCTGAAACTCAACTCAAAGTGGGTCTAGGACCTAAGCACTAGACGAGAGACCTTGTACATACTGGAAGAAAATGCAGGCCCAATTCCTACCATGTCTCAGCTTAGTAACCAACTTCCTCAACAAGACTCCTAAAGCATAAGAAGTAAAATCAAGAATCAATAAATGGGGACTAGAGTTGTAGCTCAGTGGTAGACACTTGCCTAGCAGGTATGAGGCACTGGGTTCAAACCTCAGCACCACACAGAAACAAATGAACAAAATAAAGGTACAATGTCCACCTACAACAACAACAAAAATTTAAAAAAGATTCAACAAGTGGATTACTTTTAAACTAAAAACTTCTTCACAGTAAAGGAAACAGTCAAGAACAAAAACAGCAGCCTACAGAATGGGAGAAAATCTTTACCACATGTACCTCAGATAGAGTATTAATCTCCAGCACATACAAAGAACTCAAAAAACTTAACACCAAGAAAACAAATAACCCAATCAGTGAATGGGCTAAGGAACTGAACAAGCACTTCACAGGAGAAATACGAATGGTTAACAAATAAATGAAAAATTGTTCAACATCTCTAGCAATTAAAGAAATGCAAATTGAAACCACACTCAGATTCCATCTCACTTCAGTCAGAATGGCAATTATCAAGAATATAAGTAACAATAAATGTTGGTGAGGATGTGGGGATAAAGGTACACATATACTGCAAATTGGTGCAGCCACTCTGCAAAGCAATATGGAGATTCCTCAGAAAACTTGGAATGGAACCACCATTTGACCCAGTCATCCCACTCCTCAGTATATACCCAAATGACTTAAAATGAGCATACTACAGTGACACAGTCACATCAGTGTTTATAGCAGCTCAATTCACAATAGCTAAGCTATGTAACCAATGAGGTGCCCTTCAACAGATGAATGGATAAAGAAAATGTGGCATATAAACACAATGGAATATTATTCAGCCATAAAGAAGAACGAAATTTTGGCATTTGCCTGTAAATGGATAGAACTGAAGACTGTCATGCTAAATCAAATAAGCCAAACCCAAAAAACCGAAGGCCAAATGTTCTCTCTGATATGTGGATACTAATACACAATAATGGGGGGGTGGGCAAAGAATAGAAATTCATTGGATTAGAGAAAGGGGAATGAAAGGAAAAGGCCTGGGTTGGGAATAGGAGAGAGAAAAATGAATTGGAGATGATACTTCTATGTTCATATATGAGTACATGACCAGTGAAACTCCACATCGTGTACACCCACACTAATGGGATCTTAATTAGAATAAGTTGTTCTCCATATATGTATTGTATGTCAAGATACACTCTACTGTCATGTGTATCAAAAAAAAAACAAATAAAAAAACAGCCATTGACTGCGAGGTATTTTATTCTGATACTTACCACACATATAAATTTGTATAACCAACCACAGAGCAGCTTTTAGAAGTTGAATTGTATGCTGTATTGCAAAAGAAATTCTTTTCAAAATGGAAATGACATCATTGTGTCTGATTATAAAATCAATATATACCAAATGTACAAAAGGAATAGATATTTAAAAATTGGAAGGAAATTACCTCATATTAACCACCTCAACTGGTGACGCCTGTGCCATAATTTCACTAATTGTAGTATCTTGGATTGTTTTCATCTTCTCCTACTTTAATTTATATGTGTATTTACATACCTATTTACTTCCTTAGAAAAATTCTGAGAAGTAGACTTGCCCAGAATAACTCTCCCAGAAAGGTAAAGCCAACTTAAACTACCATCAGTAATGTTTTGGCCATTTATGTCCCCTTTGTGAATTGCCAGGGCACGTTCTCTATCCACTTTTCTGTTAGCATTTTTTTATCTTACTCATTCACCAAAACTTATTATATATTGAAACTACTAAGCCTCTGTTAGAGATTAAATTTTTTTCCAGATTTTTTTTTCATGAATACTGGGTTTTATGCCATGATTAGTAAATTATCTCATGCTCCAGAATGATTAAATCGTTACCTAAAAATTCCCAATGCTTTATGGCTTTTATTTCAAAAGTTTGTCTGTTGGGATGTAGTTTGATCTGAACTATGAGGTAAAGGGTGCAATTTTTTCTCATAGCTTGATAGCTCATTTTTGTGTGTGTGCCCCAAAATATTCATATTGTTATTTTTAAGTCCTTTTTTTAATCATGTAGACAAGTTTCTAAGAATTTCTCTTCTGTTCCATGGATCTCCATTTGTTTTTCAGGTAGTACAATAAACTAACGCATGTTGTAAGTGGCTTGAATATATGACAAAACAGAATAAGCTTTCTCTCACTTTTCACCATTTTCCTTGTCATGCTCCCGTTTACTCTTCCAGATAAACTTTAGTATCACCCTGTTCTCACAAATTCCATTATGATTTGGTAGTAGTTCTATTAAATTGCATCAATATGTTTCGTAATATTTAATTTAATTTAAAATTGAATTCAAATATGAAACTTACCTTTGCAGGCGTCCTTCTTTTCCCTGCTTCCATGTCATTTCCCACCCATTAGAGTCGAAGGCTGCTCACAGAACGTGGTCTAGGGGTACCGTGGCCCATTCACCACTTTGCTTTTGAGCACCCATTTGGGCTGTGCTGCCAAGTGCTGGGCAGCAGTGAATATACCTGTGCCTGCATACAGAGTGGCTGTTTCACAGACTGCAGCCAGGCAGCTTGTTTTCCTGCCTGGATCTGTGACTAATCAGTGAGGAGACTGCCTTCTGGGCTTCCATTCCCCATTCATAAAAAAGGGGGATATGAAATTATCACCTGATAGTGATATTGAAACAATTAATTGAACAAATACTCAGACTGAAAACAGAAGGGAGAACAACGGTGGTAACAGTTGTTGCTGGTGATAGTTGCATGCTCAAGAGGGATTCTTCATGTAGATCCTATTAGGTCCTATATAAATTAATGATGTTACTTCTAGGAATTCTATGTCTTTATGAATTAAGCCTTCCACTCTAAAAATATTCCTTTCTTGACAGGATTGGGTAATTTGGGTCTGCATTTTCTTTTATTCTCAATATTCAGCTGTGACATTAAGACATACACATGAACTATTTTTGTCTGTCAGCTTTATAACAAGTAGCTTTACTAAAAGCTATTTTTGTGTGCTGATTTTCATTTGATTCTCTTGGGTATTTCAGATGGACATTTTATTACTCATCGACTGGCACTTTTAGGACACTGTTAAAAGGGCAATAAACAGAATCACTCTACTGTGGATCTTGATAGAAATGGTTTTACTAATGTTTCACACTCGAGTTGAGGCTGAACTTATGTGTGTATGACTTATGTTTGTTTATGTGTTTATACAGAAACACCACAAACATAAACATACATATTCTTGTATTTTCTAGGGGTTTTAAAAAATTGTGGAATGGATATTAAATGGACGATATACTTTTTAAGTCTGTCAGTGTAGTTGTGAATATTTTGCCTTTGACTTATTATTTAGTCTTAGTTATTAGTTATAGATTGCAACAATGATCTCATAGTGTGGCATCTTCTATTCCACGGTATTATACTTTTTATAACCTCGTTTCTGTAATTATGGTTCCTTTTTTTTCTTCATTGGTCTAGTACAGCAGAAAAAGTTTGTTTCAGCTCTTGGTTTCAGAGGTTCAGCCTAAGATTGGCCAAATCCATAGCTCTGAGCCTGAGGTGTGCCTTCATGGCAGAAGGGGATAGTGGAAGACAGAAGCTCGGGTCATGGCAAACAGAAAGCAGAGAGTTTTTAACACATTTTTTAAATTTTATTATTTTATTTTATGTTTTGCAGAAATGGGGATGGATCCCAGGGCCTTGTCCTTGCTAGGCAAGTACTTTACCAATGAGTTATAGCCCTAGCTGGAGTCTTGCTTATTTTGAGTTGTGTTTTATTAAATTTGTCTACGAACAAACGATCCTTTTAATTTCCAGATTGAGTTCTTGTGTTCAGGAATCTGTTGAGATATTATTTTTTTCCTTTTTTAGTTATTGTTCGGGTCATTCTTATCTGTCTTGTTCACCCTATTTTCTTGTCCTTTTTTCTATCTGCAAGATGATTTCCTCAGGTTTGTCTTTCTTATCACCAACTAGTTTTTCTGCAGAATCATCCTATGCTTCATTAATATCTTTTTAGTTAGTGAATTTAAATTCTGGTGTCATTTGTTTCCTTAGTTTCTTATCTAGGCCAGTTCCCATTGCATCTAAACCTGTCTTATCTCCTAATCAAAGACTCCATTTTGGGGGGGAAGGGGGGAATGTAAAGCACTGTGCTCTAAAGCTACCTCCCTCTTTCACTCCAAATAAGCCTTCTATCTTTTGTATCTAAGAATTTTCTCTCCTTTGGGAGAATACTTTTCATAGATGTTTAATGTGTATGTGTTGCGGGGAGCAGATTTCTTTGTGTGAAATCTGCTCTTTGCCAAAAGATTATTTGTCCCAGCTATACTTGGTTAGCGTTCAAATCCTCCTCTTTTAATTCACCCTGGATAACTGGGTAATGAAGTAAGTAGTTTTACTTACTCACTCAATTAGTAAGGGCCTACGGAAAGGAGGGAGGGAGTAGAGTGTAGGTCGGCAATAATCAGGGAACTTGAGTCTTTGTGTAATTTTTTCCTCTATAGTTTTAGAAATGACTGACCATATCAGAGGTCAGCTTTGGGAGTGAAGATTTTGTATTTTAGGGATACATTAGAACATCTCCATGATGTTCTTATGAAGCCCAGACTGAAGAAAACAGTAGAGAGAAAAACGAGGCTATGTACTTGCTATGCATCAGTGGCCTCAGAAAGCTCTTGACCTGTGGCAGGTTTTTCCCTGTGCTTCTTGCCTCTCTCCTCACCAGTTTGGGAGACAGTAGTAGAATTTGCCATCTTTCTAGAACTCTCTGGCTTATCTTCTTAAAATTAATCCTTTTAATTTTAATTTATTCTCACCTGTGGTTTAATGATCATAGATATGAAAAAGATTCTCTAACCCTATTTATAGTTAATATATGATAACATTATAAGTATTCATTGCTCTTGTGATCTTGATGGAGAACAAATTATTTCACTCTGCAGTGTAAGGGTGATATTTGCACTGATACCATCAGTTGATAGGAATATCCTGCCTCAGGAAGCTTGAATCTAAGATCTTCTAATGTGGTTCCTTCAAATTCTTTATAAAGAGTCATTTGAAAACTGACAAAAGATAAACTATCAAAAACCCAAATACTAACATAGCCTCTAATGTCAAAACCATAGACAGGGGCTGTGGTTGTGGCTCAGTGGCAGAACACTTGCCTAGCATGCATGAGGCATTGGGTTTGATCCTCAGCACCACATAATAATAAATACAATAAAAGTATTGTGTCTATCTACAACTAAAAAAATAATTAAAAAAAAAAAAAACTCTAGACAGCTAGACCTTAACTTTATGAAGGCTCTATCTCAAACTGAGGAAAACCTAGCCAAATTTTGACTATGGCAAACCTGAGTGTTCCTTGAAACAAAGGAACCTGCCTTTTTTAAAGGAAAAAAAAATTTACAGTCTTCCAGGCTCTACTTTTCTTATAGTATTGTCCTTATACTTTCAGATTTCAGGTGGCCATGAGAGAAAGTGGTAGCAGCTCCTCTCCATTGCTCTAGAATCAAAGTGTAATTTTCAAAGACCCCTGCCAAGTCACCAAAATAGAGATAGGACTGGGATTTCCAAAAATACCGGTTTACTCTCGACTCTCTTACCACTTACAGACTGTATGTAGGTTATAGCATGATTTACAGAAATTTAAAGGGAAACAAATAGAACCTTAAAAGGAAGATTATATCTTTCAAATTACTGGCAGATATTATAGCCAGTAAAACCATAAGAAAAGTCAGTATGCTGCCCAGGTAGACTATAAATGAAAAGTCATTAAGCATTAAAGGAAACAAAGAAGACCCCGAAAAAAAAAAAAAAGTACAGAGTATTATGGCAGGAGGAAGGCCAACTGTTACTTATTACTCTAAGTGAAAATTAGAAAAACTTCTCTCAAATTAGAAATATTTCCAAAACTCAACCTGATCATTACTTAGAGAGACACATAATACAAAATGATACAGAGCCTAAACACGAAAGGATAAAGTGTCATCAATCACTTGCAAAAAAAAGACAGCAAATGATACCAAATAAAGCAAAGAAGGGCCATTGTTATAATGATCAAAAGAGAAGAAAAAAGTGAATATTTAGCTGTCATGAACTCTTCTGTAGAAAATCTCATTGTTTCAAAATATACTGAATACAACTTAAATGTTCCAGAGAATGGCTAAATGTATTGTGCTATATTTTTTAATGGCCTAATCTGTTGTAGTTAAGGGTGTTGATATTTCTTTGATATAAGAAAAGCCAACAGTGATATGTTATTGATATTAAAAACTCATATTTCAGATTTGTATCTGTTATTCTCCTTTTGTTAAACAGAACTAAAATAATAATAAAGGTGATCTGTGGGTGATGAAACTAGAGTCAATTCAAATATTTTCATCTGAATTTTCATCTTTTCCTGTGGTTTATATATTATAATATGTTGTTATGCCCAAATATCCACAGCAGCTCCCACTGAGAGGGCTAGTTTCATGCCTCATTGACCTCAGCTGGACCATGGACTTGCTTTGGCCAAGAAATGTAGGTGGAGGTGACATGTTCCATCTACAAGTAAAAGCTTTAAAAACTGCCCCATGGTTCTGCCGTGGCTCTTGTCCCTTGCTCCATAAGCCTGGGATGAAGAGGACTTTGAATAGGACTCTGAATAGGTCTTCACTTGGTCTAAAGGACATGTAAATTGGCAGAAAATAAGCCTTTTTTGTAAGCCCCTGAAGTTTTGGGCTTCTTTGTGATCATAGCACAACGACCTAGGCTAAGAAGTTCACAGTTCAAATTTTTATTTTTTTGGACACATACAAGTTGTGATACCTATGAACGACCAAGTTTTCCCTACCACTTTTTGCTCTAATTAGGTTCCTGGGTCATAAATCTGAATTTTACATCACTCAATGTGAACACAAATGTTACAGCACATGGAAGACTTGTTGTGTTCCCACTGACATTAAAGACTCCTGTTGCTGTTATTTTCTTTTTGTGTGTGTGTGTGTGTGTAAAAAAAGTCTATTTTTTAAGTGATTTCAAGATAAATTGTTGCTACTTGCATAAAACAAACATCCGATATTGACTTTTTTTTTTTTAATGATATTGAACCCACTGCTAGGTAAGCACTCTACCACTGAGCTACAACCCCAGCCCTGATATTGACATTTTATTTTATTTTATTTTTTTAAATTTTATTTTATTGTAAACAAATGGGATACGTGTTGTTTCTCTATACATGGCGTAAAGGCATACCATTAGTGTAATCATAAATTTACATAGAACAATGTTGTTTGATTCATTCTGTTATTTTTTCCCTTCCCCCACCCCTCCCACCCCTCTTTTCCCTCTATACAGTCCTTCCTTCCTCCATACATGCCCCCCTCCCTAACCCTAACTCTAACCCTAACACTAACCCTTCCCTCCCCCCCATTATGTGTCATCATCCACTTATTAGCGATATCATTCTTCCTTTGGCTTTTTGAGATTGGCTTATCTCACTTAGCATAATATTCTCCAATTTCATCCATTTGCCTGCAAATGCCATAATTTTATCATTCTTTATGGCTGAGTAATATTCCATTGTATATATATACCACAGTTTCTTTATCCACTCATCAATTGAAGGGCATCTAGGTTGGTTCCACAGTCTGGCTATTGTGAATTGAGCAGCTATGAACATTGATGTGGCTGTATCTCTGTAGTATGCTGATTTTAAGTCCTTTGGGTATAGGCCAAGGAGTGGGATAGCTGGGTCAAATTGAAGGTCCATTCCAAGTTTTCTAAGGAATCTCCACACTGCTTTCCAGAATGGCTGCACTAATTTGCAGCCCCACCAGCAATGTATGAGTGTACCTTTTTCCCCACATCCTCGCCAACACCTGTTGTTGCTCGTATTCTTGATAATCGCCATTCTAATTGGGGTGAGATGGAATCTTAGGGTGGTTTTGATTTGCATTTCTCTTATTACTAGAGATGTTGAGCATTTTTCCATATGTTTGTTGATTGCTTGTAGATCTTCTTCTGTGAAGTGTCTATTCATTTCCTTAGCCCATTTGTCGACTGGATTATTTGAATTCTTGGAGTAGAGTTTTTTGAGTTCTTTGTAGATTCTGGAGATTAGTGCTCTATCTGAAGTATGATTGGCAAAGATATTCTCCCACTCTGTAGGCTCTTTCTTCACATTGCTGATAGTTTCCTTTGCTGAGAGAAAGCTTTTTAGTTTGAATGTATCCCAGTGGTTGAGTCTTGCTTTTATTTCTTGTGCTATGAGAGTCCTGTTAAGGAAGTCTGGTCCTAAGCCGACATGTTGAAGATCTGGACCTACTTTTTCTTCTATAATCTGCAGGGTCTCTGGTCTGATTCCGAGGTCCTTAATCCATTTTGAGTTTAGTTTCGTGCAGGGTGAGAGATATGGGTTTAGTTTCATTCTGTTGCATATGGATTTCCAATTCTCCCAGCACCATTTGTTGAAGAGGCTATCTTTTCTCCATTGCATATTTTTGGCCCCTTTGTCTAGTATGAGAAAATTGTATTTATTTGGGTTTGTGTCCGTGTCCTCTATAATCACAATACTTTTATGAGATTAGTAATTATGTTGATGTCAACTTTGAAGTGTATGGTCTTGGATTTAGAAGATTGTTTAGACACTTTGTAAAAATGTACTTCGGTAGAGATGAAATAAGTATTTTTTAATGTTACAAAATTCCTTCACTCTAGGAATAAGGAATAAGTGGGTGAAAACTTCTAACAGAATTTAGGCTTACTTTTTAATGCATTTTGAAATAGAGTGGGTGATCAAACACTTGATTGATAATTGGATGGAATGATCTTTAAAGATCATTCAATTTATATTAGGTTCTTAAAACACTTTTTGTTTTAAAAACAAAAAGACCAAAAATGAATAGAAACAACAGTAACCTCAAAACCAAATCTTAGAATGAGTTAAATTTATTTACGCATGTATTCTTCTTTCATTTTGATATTATTCAACATATTCATAATTGTAATTAGACCAAAATGTTGCCCTTTCATCATAAACAAGTTACCCTGAAAATGTCACGTTAAATTAAAACAAAAATCATGGTGTTAGCATTGGTATTAATGAGGCAAGTACAGTTGTATGCAGTTAAAAAAAAATAGTTCAGCAGAGGAAATGTTGCTTGGATTGAATTTACTTGCAAGTGAATAGCAATTTAATGAGTTGGGTTGTTTCAGCCTCATCCCTTGGGGGCACTTGAACACATCACAAAACCGCTGGAGTTTTGGCTCAAGTGTCAACATCTACTTATATACTGTCTTGGACCAGAAAGCCAAGTACTTCAAACCAAGGATCTGGTTGTGTCTTGCTTTCTGTTTCTTGGCACCAGATCTTGGCTCCAGAAACTTTACTCACATTTATTAGACTGCCTTCATAAAACAAAGAGATTAGATGATCATCTATCAAGTGTTGGCCTATTTCTGCCTTTTGCTCATATGATGTTTCTTCACTAGCCAACAAAAGAACTCTGTAGCTCCTTACATTTCTACTTTTCCAAAGGCTAATTTTGTTTGAAGAGCAAGTCTCCAATTTGGAGGTTAAGTGGCTTTTATCTTTCCTGTGTTGACCATGAATTTAAGAGCTGAAGAAAAGATTACAAGTTTTAGTCATTAGAATGCTCAGTTTTTCTAGGTTATAAAAATTCCCTTTTGAATGTTGGAATTATTCTTTTAACATTCTCTAGAACCAGGTAATCATTAAAATCCAGATTAACACATTCAGGATAACAATTTGTTAATGTTTCACATTTTAAAAATCTGAAATTGCAGACCTGTATGCCATTTGATTTACCTGCACATGAAGAATGTATGTGTTTTACACAAACATCACTGGATAAATTTGTATCATGAATACAATCTATTAAACACTTATGACTTTATCCTAGATTTCTCTGAACTACAGACCTACATTTCCACTTGTTCATGGAGATGAATACTTTGAATACTTAGTGATATCTCAAACTCAGCCTGCCTGAAAGCATACTCTTGGCCTTCCTGTCAACCCTAGATTTCTTTTGACTTAGAGTACCAGCAACATGACAGTCATTTGACCCTCCTTCCTCCTCTGCCATATTAGTCCTTGTGTGAAGGACTTTGTGTTGGGTTTCCTTCAGTTACTGTAATCCATCATCTCTTGGTTTGAAATTGGGCCTCCTTCATCTTTACTTCCCCAGTTTCATTCTCCCATGACTGCCAAAGTAACCTTTTACTAACACAAATCTGGTTGTGCCATACCCCTTATGCTTCTTATGCTTATGGTATGTATCAAAATGTGGATGTCTTTGTCCATTGGTACTGCAATAACAGAATAACCAAGACTGGGTAACTTATAAAGAACACAGATTTCCTTCTTGCTGTCTCAGAGGCTGAAAAGTCCAAGATTAAGGCACTGGAAGGTTAGGACCCAGTCTCTCTGCTTCCAAAATGGCACCATGAACACTGTATCCTCATAATAGAAAAGCAGAAAAGAGAGGACCCACTCCCACAAGCCCTTTTTGAATTAAATCCATTCATGACAGCAGAGTTCTAATGGCCTAAATACTCCCTTTAGGTATCACCTCCCAGTACTGTTGCCTTGGGGATTAAGTTTCCAACACAGGAATTTTAAGGACACCCTCAGATCATAGCAGCCAGCATGGCCTCCAGGGCCCTGTAGGACTGATCTTTGCCTGTCGTTAACCATCATATCACCATCTCTCTGTGCTGTAACCATACTGGCTACCACTCATTCCTTGATTGTGCCATGCTGGACAGCCCAGGTACTTACTTAGCTCCTCATCCTTTGGGTCTCAGCTCTGATTTCAATCCATAGATACTCGTGAGCAATGTGTTTGAGAGTCACAGGTAACCATGCTGTAGTTTTGAAATACAAATATCTGTGGATATGTGTTGTTTTAGTCAGTTTCCCATCATTGAAACAAAATACACGAGAAACAATCTATAAAGATAAAAGATTTATTTTGGTTCACAGTGTTAGGTTCCAATCCACGATCCATCAGACCTATTGCTTTTAGTCCTCTGGTGGTGGTGCCAGATGCAGTGACTGGGAGCATATGGCAAAACAGACTACTTACCTCATGGCCAGGAAGCAAAACAGAAAGAAGAAGGGTATGTCTGCAATGACCTAAGGACCTGTCATGAGGCCCCACTCTCTGCAGATTCTACCACCTCCTCATAGTGCCATCCTGAGAACCGAACATGCGCAGTTTGAATATTGAATGTCTCCCAAAGGCACATGTATTTATCCTTCACAAATGCTGGATCACAGTGGGCACATAATGTATCAACCCTTTTATAACCTACTGTTTTATGTTGGATTTAAGGTGACATACATGGTATGGCCAAAGTAAACAAACCACAAACATGGACTGAGCTATTGTAATCTATTGGGTTGGGGGAATTAAAATTACTGCGGAAGAAGCTGGTGTACTTTTGCAGTAGGGTCTAGAATGTAAAAATTATAATCTGCCTTAAATAGAATGGAAGAGAAGAATGTGACTTTAGCATAATAAGTTTTTCCCATTTTCCTTGTTGCCTTTGTTACAATGAACACTTTTATCCACCACCTTAAAATCCCACTTCCTATTGTGTCAAAGTTCTTCCTCTCACTAGTACAAATTATTTTTCCTAATTATAGTGATTTAAATTTATTTTTTAAAAATTACTTAATGAAACTTTGTTTTGCTTTTAGGTGGTTTGGACATCCTCATTTTTTGCCTGCTGTTTCCTAGTCAACCCTGCTTTATGAAATGGAATGAAGCTGAAAAATCACCTGCTTTTTTGTGAATTTGAAGGAAGATTGGGATGATCTCAAGTAACTAGACTCTAACTGCAGCGATGAGTTCAGACGAGAAGGGTGTGTCGCCTGCTCATAAAACTTCCACTCCAACCCATAGAAGTGCCTCCTCTTCAGTATCCTCCCAGAGGGACAGTAGGCAGGTAAGAGAAGAATAGAAAGCACATTTGGTTGTTTTATGCAAGTACAGTACCCTTAGGATTGGATGGAATTGCTAATTAATTCCAAATTTTGTCGTGAAGTCTTTCATTGCACAGGAAATCTCATTATTTTCCATGAATACGTCTGATGATGTCATGAAGCTCCTACTCTTTTTGCCATTTAAGACCCTTTTTTAGAGCAGACCACAGAAAGGGTATAGGGTCACTAGGGGAAGCCCTCCAGTTTCCTTGTTGTCTATACCTGCAGGGAGATCCAGCTACTTGCTCTCTTTCTTCATTCTTGGAGGTGGAAAAGGCTCTATGAATCCACAGAGGACTTCTTTCTCTAAAGCTCTCATTGTCCACCAAGTTCTAACCTCTATTTAGTGTTCTGTGGAATTTGGTAGAGTCAGGAATTTGATTGCAAATGAAATTGTAATATCAGTCAGTGAGAATGCAACAGTTTTTTAAGGAAAGTAAATTGTCATTGCCTGATTATGGTAGAAAACATCTATAGTTCCATTTGAACCCATTCTTTATTTTTGTTTACATAGTCATTTCTTTACTCTTTTCATAACTTTTGTGCTTGCCAGGGTTGCATGGGGATTGATCACATGAATGATATTCATTGTCACAACAGTGGTGTTTCAGCTGGCACAGATCCAAGAATAACTATTTTCCTTTACTATCTTGTGAGAGTATTTTAGTTGTGTAACTAGAAATTCACAGTTAACATTTTATGAAAACTTTCCATCTGCACAACTTTCAATTAGTGAATATTCTTGCAAGATCTCCAATCCCCACACCTATTTGATATGTTCAAAGCATATTGTCTAGAAGTGTGTGTATCAGTTACTAATAGTATATTGTGTGTGTGGATCTTGGACAGCCCGTTCAGATGTGAATCCGTTCTTCTACATGGTGAGGGTGCTATTCAGGTAGCCCTCAGTCTCAAACCTCCCAGCACTCCATGTTCCACATCTAGCAAGAAGTTCCGGGGGGAATCTGTAAGCATTGGAAATTTTTTATAGCTTTCATAGGTCCTAAGGCAGCTATTTTTACAACAGAGTCTTGGGGCATTTATGACAGTGGTGTCTTTTGTTGCTGAGCTCAGAAGACACCTGTATTGTTACTTAGAAGCAATTGTACCATTAACTGAATCTGTGATTACACACAGTTATAATACTTATTACATTGCATTTGTAGAGCCAAAGAAAGTTAGAGCACGGTGAACTGAAAATACCTGTATATTAAATAGCCACTGTGTATTGAGATGCTATCTAAGTTTGTAAATCTACTTGACTTTTCACCTGTTCCCCTGTTCTTTCTTTTTGTGCCTTCCTCATTTTCCCCTTGCCCTGGTCATATACATTATGAGTCTTTTTAAGCAATATGATCTTCCTGGCTGCTACAGGAAGAAAATAATTGACACAGCTCACCCTGGAGACCTTGGCAACTGGAAATGACTAATGGCTGCTGTTGTTGATCTTCCTGTTGCACCTGAGCTCCAGGGTCACCATACAAAACAGGACGGAGGACCAAGACCCTGGTCTGCCAAAGGGAGCATGAAGGTGGAATGTGTGACTCCTCAGTGCGTGAGTGGGAAGTGTGAGGATGCGATGGGAAAGGAAGTAGCCCCTAATTTATGATCATGAATTCTAGACAAGAGACATTGTTCAAATGGTTGTTGTTTTTTAAGGAGAGAATTTACTTTCTTTCCTGTTTGTCTCAGCAATTGGAAACTCTCTCAGATATTTTCTCTTTTGGTTCCTTCCTGACACCTGTTTTGTATCTGTCCATTTCCCCTAAGGAAAACAATAATAAGAAAGAATAATTACAGTTCTGTTTTTCTTTCCCTGCCTCAATCACTACCTGAAGCCCAGAACTTATACTGCCTAGAAATTTTAGTGATCCTGTGATGTACTGTAATATGATGTAATGTTTTTATGTGCATTTATTTTGTACACTGTTTTCATGGGGAAGGGACACAAAGAAAGTGTCATAAATTAGTTTTCATTGAATTCTATCCATTTCTCTAATTTGACCGACATCTATGCAGATGGTGCCAAATTGCAAAGTTCAGCTCTTTGTCTTCTACATTAATCACATAGGTAAAGATTCTAGACATAGTGATATTTTAATGCATGTTGTCTGTGCATTCCCAAATTCTAATTCCAACTTGGTAATAAACTGATTGTGCATTTCTACTCAGATGTGCCACCATCTGATTGTGACTTAAACCAATGTGTATGAGTCAGCATTGCTACTAGTGTAAGTCATTCTTTCAGGGACTCAGTATCAATGCCATGTCTTTGTGCTCTACTTCTCCCATATTTTTCTGTTGATCATTTCTTCCTCTACAATATCACCGTTCCTTCTATTCCCACTGTCAGCTCCTCAGCCTAAACTGTAAGGTATTGATCACACCTTCCCAGAGTCTGCAGAGCATTCTTGCCTCACCATCCTCCTCATGACCTCAGCATTTCACATTTCCTGAATATGGCAGGTTCATGTTCAAAATCCTTTAAAGATTCCCTGTTGCCTATGCAATTAAAGCCAAGTGTCCAGTGACCACTATGATCTGGTCCAGTCTTATATCCCATTTTTCCCCTAACCTGCCCAATTTTGTTGCTCGTGTTTCCCGAGCCTGCCCCATCTCTACCTCTGCCTAATCCTTCCTTCATGAAATTCCCTTCAGTCTGCTTGATTCCTCCCTCTGCATCAAGGACCAGCTCATGTGATGGCCACTCAAACCCACATTGCCTTCTCTCTTTTCTGAGCTTTCATAGAACCTTTAAACAGTATTTGACATTTTTGTATTGTTCACACATCTTTTTATGTATTGATCTCAATTGTTTGCCGAGCTCTTCTAAACAGTTTGTGTACTCTTATTCTTCAGAGATAAGCTTTGCACCTCAATGTGTGTGTGTGTGTGTGTGTGTGGCTGGGGAATGAACCCAGAGCTTTGTATATGCTAGGCATGTGCTCTACCACTGAGTTGTATTCCCAGCCCTGCACCTCAAATGTTTTAATATATCCTGGAGGATATTTTTAAAGACCTGCAACAATGTTAGCCTTGTCTTTTTATTGCAAAATTTTCATCCCAGATTTATTCCTTATTCCTTCCTCATGGATAAATAAAACAAAGAACATCTGTGCATAGTAGTGGTTGGCTGTCCTTCCTGCCACTAAGTTACTTAGCACAACAGAGGAAAAAGGGAGAGGAATTGGGACATGAGGTGACTCAGCGCCCCTGTGATTTCAATCAATATTTCTTCATCAGTGACAGGGTCAAGACTCCACTTAGTATTTAACAAGTTAGAAGACTTCAGTAATTGTTCCATTTATGTTTTACTCAAATGCGACCTTAGATGTTAGGACATCTAACAAAATTGCCTCTGTGTGTGTGTGCACGCGTGATCAAATGACTCATAAGCCACAATAAATATATATGCCATGAAACCTTCAAAGAAGTAATGAAGGAGCTGATTGGAATCTCGACTTAGCCATAACCAGCATTCCCCAAGTATTTACCAAGGCACATTCCTTCAGAGGTATGAAAAGAGCTCCTGTAGATTGAAAAATGCTAAACAAAATCTTTTTTGTAATGTGCATTAAAAAAATTTTAAGGACAATGATAAGTGCCGAAGTAAGACTTTTCTTTAATTAACTCTTCTAGAATTTAGTAGATTATGAAACTTTTTTTTCCCCTTTAAGATTTGATTGTTAAAAATCCAGATTTTTCTTGCTATTAAAACCTAAAGTAAATAGCAGAAAGTACAGTAGAGGGAAAGAAATGGAGAGCAGGAAGAGGAGGGCAGGGGGAAGTACTAGGGACTGAATTAGAGAAAATTATATTTTATTCTTTTATAATTATATCAAAATGAATTCTAATGTTATATATAACTAAAAAGAACCAATTAAAAAAAAAAAAAAAAAAGAAGGAAGACCTAAGGACCTGGATCCCAGATCCTTATACAAGACTGGACTACATTAGTCAGTAATGGCTTCCAGTTTAGAGGGGGCATTTACTTTCCAATAAGCCACAGTCCTTGCCTATCCTTATTGATTTCAGTGCTTATTTCTATTGATTGCTTGGCTCCATAAAGCATCTGGACTTATGAACCCTGATCCCGGACGTCAGTAGGTCCATCATGGTAATATTTCACTTACCCGGGGAAATCTCCACTTGGGTGTTAAGACGGCATCTCACACTAAATGTGTCTAAAATTGAACTCCTAGTTTTCCTCTCCTCTCCACTCCTTTCCAGTTTTCCCTCTCAGTACATGACAATTCTGTCCTTTTGATTGGTATGCCCCGAGCCCAGGAATCATCCTTCATTTATGTATTTCACAATCTGCTTCCAAACCATCAGCAAATTCTATAGGTTTTACCTTCAGAGTGCACCAGGATTCTCACTGCTCCATACCACCTCCTTCCCCGCCGCCATGCTCTGAGACACCATCATTTTTCACGCGTACTATTGCAGCAGTTTTCTACCTGGTCTCCCTGCTTCTACCCTTGCCCAACATATAGGTCATTCTTTATGGAGCAATCAGGATGTTCCCTTCAAAATGTTAAGTCAGATCAAACGTCTTTTCTCTACAAAGCCTCCAGTGACTTCTCAGCTCTCTCCAAATAATAACTGCTGACTGTTGTCATTTATAACCTGGTTCTACGTAACTCTCTGATCCCATCTCTCCCACGTTCCCCTTCAGTTGGTCCTCTCCAGTATGTTCTTTAGAAATGTCAAACATGTTCCCACCTCAGGGCCTTTGCACTTTTATTCTCCTCATCCTAGCTAGGTTTTCCTCCAGCCATCCCTGGCTTGCCCACACACTTAACCAAGTTTTCAAATGTACTGTCTGGGTAGCCTGCCCTGCTCTCCCTAAATGTCCTCATCACTCACTGTCTACTTTGCTGAGTTTATTTTTCTCAAAGCACTAATCACCACTTGCATGCTCTATATTTGGTTATACAATTCTTTCTCTGTTTATGTCTATATCTACTTCCTCTGTTCCCTGTCTTGGGATTATAAGTTCCATGAAAGCAAGGTTTTATTTATTCAATAATGTATTCCGAGCCCCTTGTACTCATGCTGTGTATATGGTGAGCTTGCATATGGTAAGATCCAGAAAAATTTGAATAAGTGAATGAAGAGTTGGCATGGAGGGAAGATTGTAAACCAGGCTCCAGATGTGTGGATGGCTGTGGAGGAATAATTATGCAATTGAGAGATGACAGCAAGAAGGGAAAGTGGTATGGCAAAGAGTTTTAAGTCTCACAGGACTGGATTTTGGGAACAGAAGGATTATCCCAATGTCACAGAACAGAGCTGACAGCTCAGACCCTTCTCCCTTCTCCTGAGAGTGTGTGGGGTGGAATAAATGGCTGAGGTGTGTGAAGGAAATGGTATCAGACAAAAGCAAAGAGTTGAGAGCTTTCTGCACAGATGTGCAGAATATTGGTAAGAGTGAGAGGTAACCTATTTTAAAATTGGAGTTATTGTTTCCTAGTCAGTCATGGTACTTATTTTATGATAATGGTATTCAAGAGGGTCATTATGTTTGTGATCCACTGACTACGTTTTGTTTTCCTATTATTTTTATACTTCTACATTTTGGAGAATTTTTTTAAAAGTATAATGTCTGAGATCACCATATAAAGACAGTTTCAGAAGTCTGGGTTCAGGCCCAAAATTCTGCATTTTAAAAAATAATCACATTTGGAACCAATTATTATTTTTATTTGTATTATTATTGAGACATATCAGAAAATCAAACAGCGTGGCTCTATGAATACAGGGATTGGAATGCATAATTTCTAGGTGATGGTGCCTACTCTGTGTGAATTATCACAACTCCACCAGATTAGGTCTTTTAAATCCTTAAGTCAGTCTATTTCGTTGCATAAATCAAAAGAGAAATTATAATTATTCAGAGTTTGCTGAAGTTCAGAGATCATAAAATAAAGTATATATATTTTAAGGAAAAAATTATAAATAAGAGGCTGGTAGTTAATCTTCTTGCCAGTTTTTATTCAGTTCTTAACAAGTATAGATTTCAAGTACATGGGTATACAAAATTTTTCCTATATCTGATCAAGAACAGCTCATTTCAAAACCAACGGTTAATGCCCACTGAGGACTTGTGAAGGCCATCCCCAGGAGTGGTTCAGTGGGACTGTGTGCTGGCATAACGTGACTGACTGGTAACAGGACGACCTGGTCTTATAACAGCAACATCTTCTGTATTTGCAGCTTGCAGAATAAGTGAAAAGGTGCCTAGAAAACCATAGAATAAAAATGTTCCTCATTACTATCTATACTTTATGAACAAGGTTTTCATGAGAAGTTTTCATTACAAACAGCTTAAATATATCTCTCAGCATGTCTGTGAACTGAGTGGGATGATGCCCCTCGAGCATCATCTTCAAATAGCTTTGTTAAGTGATATCACCAAATTGCTTCTCTGAAACAGGGTCTCTATCTGCTGAATCTGAAACCTATGTCCATCTTTGAATTGTGTGAAATATAATGTTCTCTCAAATTAAAAAAAAAAAACATAATTTTTAGAGAAAAAAATTTAAGCATCTTTGATTGGATACCTAACCTCCAATTTAAATCACTTCCAATCACATCAAGGAGGAGCAATAGAACTTGAATTCTTAATTCTATCTAGAATTCCAGTGGACCTGCAAACACTACAGGTTGACCCCGGACTCAGCTGTTGTAAAAATACTGACCTGATCTAAAAATATGCATTGTCTTCAGTAGAGGGATACTATAAAATAAATCTTTTGGTCTAAGTATTTTTAAGTTCTTGAGTTGCTTCTGATTTCAGTGTAGTCTTTTTGGGATTCCATCTATTCCATGGAACTAACTTTTTAGGACTTTGGGACCAATGTCAATAGGAAAATAACAATTGATAGCAAAAATTGGCACCGTGACCAGCTTTTGTGATTTAGATGCAGTTTGCAAATTGGGTATTCTGAGAAGTCTAAATATTAGGCAGCATTCATGAACAAGCTAATAGTACAACACCAGCAATGTCTAATATTTCATTAACACTCACTATGGAAAGTTGACACTATTGGCACCTTTTTCAGAGAACTAAACTATGGCAAAAAGTGGTGAAATATCTTGCCCACAGCTATTGAGCAGTGAAGACAAGGTTTGTTTCCTGGAACTCTGTTTTTGGAGCTCATTCTTGGCCCCTCCATTGGTTGATCTGTTGTAAAACCTAGTCAAGCTTGATGTCCAGGGGAGGGCCTTGTGTGTACTTGTAAGTGAACTTTGTAAGTCAGCATTTGTCAATCACTTCTGAGTTACATTTGCCTCCTCATTTTTCCCCCAGCAATGGCAGTGATTTTTCATAACCTCATTGACCTGGGAGACTATAAACCAAATGGCACATAGACCAAAATGTTCATAGTTTTCATGGAGTGCTAGTATCATAAGTGTATTTTATGTTATCTGTGCTTTTCTGAATTTTCTGTGTTTTTACTACATGTATTGCTTTTAGAATGAGAAGTGTTGATAATTTGTTTATCGAAAACTTCTATAAGCCATTTTCACTAAAGGCAATGAGCAGCCCTACAGCATTCTTTGCTTTCCCTATCATTTGAGGATCCCTGTCACTTGGTGTTTACAGTATGTGTTCAGGCCATGTCGAATGGGCTGAAATTGAGTCTATTGGAAAGAAGTTTGCCACCTGGCACTCTGATGTTCATTGCAACATTCTAGGGTGAGAAGGTATTCATTGCTTTCCCTGGTGTTCCAGACAGAGAACTCTCTGGGCCTGCCTGGATCAGTTCTTCATCTTGTATCCTGAGATGACTGGTTTGGGGAAGCATTTTTACAGGAACAAATCTGTTTGTTGGATCCAAGATTAACATTGCCTATTAGATTCTCAGGCACAATACCAAATGAATGGAGCCAAAATTTAATCTGATAATGAACCCCAGAGGGTCTCTAATTCAGTAGAGTGTTGATGAGGCCTGAGAATCTTCATTACAGAAGTGCCCAGGAGACCGTTATTCACTGGGGTTTGGAAATATTGCTTTTACAGAATACATTTATAGGTGTTTCATTAGAACTATAAAAACATCATCCTAAAGGACCAGAAGTCTATAAAACTACTTTATTTGCTTTTCAACTGAAACAAATAGAAAATTTTACTTCCCTCAGCGCAAAATCTACTGTAACTCTCTTAGATTGTAAAATATTCTCACAAAGGTAAAGGGAAGCCTCCTACGGTATTTTGTAATTCGTATGTCAAGTACCAGACTTCTTTACCTCAAATCCAAATAAGGAGCCAATTTTGTAAAATTTATTATAACCAGCATTGGTGTGATTTCAGGGAAATAGGCACTTCATGTGCTATTGCTAAGCATGTTAATTGATTTTGCTTTTTTGAAGGGTGATTTATAATATCTAGGGTCATTAATGAAGTAATATCATACATAGAACAAAAAACATATTCCAGCTTCCAAAAAATATATTCTGGAAAGTAATTAAAGATACATGTAAATATTTCTGTGCAGGAATGTTTCTCAAAGTAGTCTTATGGTAGTAAAAAATTGAAGGCTGTCTAATGTTCAACAGAGATATTTAAATAATTTCTATCATAGCTGTGTAGTGAAATATTACAAAACTGCTAGAAATGTTTTTGAAGACTATTGAATGCTATGGGGAAAATTATACATTGTTAATTTTAAAAAAGGTTATGAAATTGAAAAAATAGTACAATTTATTTTTAAGAATCAAGTGTTTATATGTGTTAAAAAAAGATGAAAGAAAATGTACCAACATATTGAGTTTATGGCTTTGTCGAGGGTGATTTTAAGTTCTTATTTTTTGCTGTTTTTCCCCAAAAAATGTCTGCAATGAATGTGTATATATGATTTTTAAGGTTGTATTTGTGATGTAATTTATGTGTGGGTGTGTCTTTAAAACAATATTTGGAATAGAATAAACATGATAAAATTGTTCAATATTTTAATAATAAAATAAAAAGCCCTAACTGCACAAGTATAAGGTTAAAAGTTAACTGAATATGAAACATACGCCACACAAGAACT
The DNA here is from genome assembly GCF_902686455.1 of Sciurus vulgaris. Taxonomy (NCBI): domain Eukaryota; kingdom Metazoa; phylum Chordata; class Mammalia; order Rodentia; family Sciuridae; genus Sciurus; species Sciurus vulgaris. Next base: position 131,724,069 of record NC_136463.1, read on the forward strand.
TGAACAAGTTTCTAAAACCTCTTTGAGTTTCTGAGGAATCGACCAGGTCACCTTTGTCCTCTTTAATCTTATGGACATTGAATCATGCCTGAGCAGGTACTTAGACACTGTAGATATTATGGCAAATATTTATTCATTCAGTCATTCATCAAATATTTTTGAATACATAAGACATGCCATAGATATACATGCTCTGAGTTTGCAAGGGGGATCAAAATAGTCTGATTCTGCCTCAAATATATATATATAAATGTTAAAAGGTAGATTTTTCTTGCTTGTATTGTTAGCAAAATGTCATGGATGATTATTATGTTGAAAACTTTTTGTATTCTGGGTAATTGTGAAATCCTTGTAGAAAATTACCAATTATCTTTAGTATTCTTTTCAAGTCACAGGGACTGCTCTCCAGCTTTTAAATTAACTCTATGTGTTCTAGAGCCTTTGCTCCTGAAATGGACTAATATCCATCCACATTATTTGCTATTTATTTGTAATTTCTGTATTGAAGAATGACCAGTATATGCTTTTAGTCCAGTTGCTCTGGTTTCCAGTGGTTGTGTTTGCTGTCAAGTTTTTAAATACAGTGTAAGTACTGAGTTTACCAGTTAGTTCTGGTTCTGGTTCAGCCTAAAGGCAACCATGGGAATTAAAAAAGCTATTTATTCCTACCTCTTCATATTCAAGATCACTGCATTATTTCACAGCTATCAATGGAGCCCTTGATGAATTCAGATGGTATGTTTTACAATGAAAGGTTTCCAAAAGAGACCAGATAAAGGTGGTTCTATAGACGTTGGTTTGTTATAACCTTCCCATGTCTATGCTGGAAGAATCAAGACTGTGATTACTTTGTTTTATCCCTTCGGGTTTTCCCAGATGTGCTATACAGACTTTCTCTAGCTAATATTTCTATAATTTTCTACTTTAATTTTAGCAGAGCTTATATGAAAGCTTATTGTTATTGCACTTCTGCTATCTTTCAGTGAAAGCAAGATTATTGTTATAGAGTAAGTAGTTGGATTACTACCTTTCCAGCCATGGTCTTTTAGCTTCAATGATTTTAATATTTTATACAAAGAAAAAAAATCCTCTAAGGGATTTGTTAAGGCAACAGCAGGCGTCTCCTGTGCATCTTCCACCAACAGGTGTTCAGGCAAATGCAGAATCCTGGTGCCACAGCTGCCGTTGCTTTCCCATTTGTGTGTACCTGGGGCATCTATCTCCACTGACATTGACAGCTTTCTCAGTAAATTCTGATGTGCAGGTCACAAGGTGGTGCTGATCACAGGTACTGGGTTGACTGGATAAAGAGATGGCCATGTAGTGTGTGGATTCGCCACTTGCAAAAGGACTCCCTACAGCATGTAGTCATCTTTCTGTGACACTAGGAATATGTTAGGTTCCTAGATATTTATTCATGTAGTATTTACAGGTGAACTATAGGTATGATTGAGTGTCTGCTGTGTACCAGCCTCTAGGCAATACTGTAAATACACTGAGTGCCAACTCTGACTTACAATGAATTACAAAGGAGATCTTTTATCCCCGTTTTATAGATAGAGAACACTGAGGCTGAGAGAGGTTTGCAGTTTGTCTAAATCACATAGTGAATAGAATGAGATTTTGTGTTGGTCTGTATGACTGTGAATCTTAATGTTCCTTTCTGTACATTGTGTGACTATATCCCTAAGGTAGAAGCTAGATGATTTACTCTTGGTTCTGAAAAATTAGAAACTGAAAATTAACCTTGAGGTAGCTCAAGGTTAGCAAAACAAAATTAACCTTGAGGGTTTATGATACTTAAAGAGTTCTATAATCTTTTCCTTTTTATTTTATCATTTCTACCTTCCAGACGCAGAGAAGGTTGTGGTGGGGTATGCCTGGTGATATGTTCAGTTAGTTTTGAGGACCTATACTGTATAAAATTGCTGTGATTTTTGTCATTTTACATTAGTGTTGACTTTGGTAAAAGGCAATATTTAAAAACTTGGACTCTAGATTGAAATCTTGATGCTCCCTAGGCCTCATGGTTCAATCAGCCACGAAATATACTCAGCAGTCACTGTTCAACAGCTTGTTATGGAGATGTAATGAAATAGTCCACGTAAAGCATAGAGGTAGGGATAAAGTACTGAATAAATACTAACTTCTGTCATCACCATCACCAGTATCCTATGACGGTTAATAGTATCAATGAAATAGTATTGCTGTGTTAAAATTAGGTGTAACTAGAAAAAAGACAAGCCTAATAACCAAAAGCTTGAAAAATTACTTTAGAAATGTCTGAAGTATTTTAGATGCTTTTCTTTAGAAATATTTTAATTTGTGAACATAAAAGCATTTTGGATAAGACAGGTGAACAGTATCGGTGAAGTAACATTCAGAGAGCAGTGTTTCAATTTTCTTACTGTCCTAAACTTATATGAAAAGTGAGTCTATATAGTAATTTGTAGCCACAGCCTAAAATATTTCTCGCAATTCCTTTATGCCTCTGAAATGAAATTGAAGTAAGTAAATGACAAGAAACCCTGTTCAACAGATCATGTTCCTCTCTGAGACTGAACTGCTCAGCTATTATTAAGGGTCTCATTGTCTATTTATCACATCTATGATACTGAGGAAACAGGACTACTGTCATGTTGGCAGGTTTCCACCTGCTGCCCAGAAGCTATTGAGATCAGTGGACACTAACCCGGGGGTCATACTTTCATCAAGTTACAGAGCTGCAGGAAAGTATGTGTTCTAGACTCCTGAACTGAGCTAAATATGCATCAGTTCCCTCTGAGCAGGGGGAACAAGAGGTGGGTAAGTACTTACTTCCTCCTTGTCTGTATGTCCTAAGTTCCTTTAAAAACTGACCTGAAAAATTAAGTTGTAATTTTAATTTTTTAAAGGAAATTTGATTTTAAAAAAATAATAACTGTGTTTATGTAACCCTTTATTTAACTTGCTTATATAACATGTAAAACACCTTCAAGGTAGCAGCATGTGTTTCCAAATCACTGTGAAGGAATATGAAAATAGCCATCTTGTAAGAAAAAGTACAAAAAACTATAGCACAAATTATGATCTTAAAAGAAGCCATATGAAAAGAACTAATTTTTTAACTGTGGATGTTGCAAATTCTAATGTGATGCATTCCCCATTGACCCTGTCAGAGCTGTAAATTAAATAAAGAAGTGCTCTGTGTGATTAATCCACTAGATTTTTCATTTTCAAAAGTGGAATTCTTTAAATGTTTTCAAAAGTTCTATTGGAGCTATGATATTTCTTATAATGTCAAAGTAAGCTATAAGGTAGTTTCATGTCTAATCATGTATTAATGATGCTAGGAGTTGTTCTCTATGGATTAATCAGAAAACACCAAAAATTTCAGATTTTTTTTTTTAGGGGGGGCGGTACTGGGGATTAAACCCAGGACCTTGCACTTGCTAAGTGTGGACTGCATGCTGAGCTACATAACATACAATGTGCAGAGCTTTTCTGGGTTGTGTTGTGGGTAAAAGAGATGGGGTACGACAATGAAGGTCAGCCAGTCCTGCCTTCAAGGGCACCAATCTAACCGGTGTTGGAGACTGAGTATGTTAACTTAACTCTTCTTTATAGCTGCTGATAATAAAAACACAGCATTCGAGTACTTAGATATTTAATTTAAAACAATGAGCAGCCAGGTATGTGATTATATAGCTTTAGATACACACCTTTAGTTTAAAGAACCTTGAGTTTGAAGCCATTCAAAGCAATTGGTTAATTTTTTTTTTATTATAGCGTAGATAATGATGATTCGATTCTAATAGTACACAAATATAAGACTGACAAGTTTATGTAAGAACTATAGGCTTCTTTGTTATCATACTGGGGATTTTTTTAGAAGCTGGTTAATACAGCAATGAGATTCAGCTGGTAGTTTTATAAATTGTGCTTTAATATATATATGTACATTTGGTAATGAAAATACTGATTTACTTTACTACGGTTCAGTAAATGTTTTTAGATTCTCTGTGCCCTGGCAAATCAACAACATGTGGGACTTATATTTTTTGCTCAGTCTTAAGATGCACTGTATTGTGCTATGTTTGAAATGAATATACCTCTTCTTTCCATTCATAATGTAAACTATTTTGCATATTCAAGTGGAGAAGAAAGTAATATTGTGTGCTTTGTGCCAGGTACAGGGGCAGGTATCTTGCAGGTATCAGTCCTGGTTAACATGGTTACTAAACCTTCTGATCTGCAAAATTCTGGCAACATTTTCAGAATCCCCCTCTGTAGAGACAGAATTCACATTTATCACACTTTAAATATACAAATTGATTTCTATGTCTGTGTCTTGATTTGGAAATTAGGGATTTAATTCCATTTTCCTGGTCAAGTCGCTTGAGTTAATCCTTCATTTCCTGCCTACATAGTTGCCAAGGTCCAGTTTTGCTTTTCTTACCAGTTTGTGTGTGTGTGTGTGTGTGTGTGTGTGTGTTTTGTGTTTTTTTTTGTGGGGCAAGGGAGTTGAAAAGGGAGGTAAATTGGCAATTTATGTGTGTTTTTTTGCACAGCAACCTACAAGTATGGGAAATGGGAGAATCCTTAATGAAAAACTCAGAACAACATACCAAGTGGAAAAACTAAAATAAACAAAAAGCAGTAGCCACATAGGACAAGGTGAATGCATGGTTTACAAAAATATCTTTAGCATTATTTGGGTTTTTGTCTGAGAAGACTCTCTCTAGAACATAAGCATCACAAGAACAGTTCTCTGGCCTTTGTTCTCTGTCACCCTGTCATCTGTGTCTGGCTCGGGAGGTACCCAGTAATGATTGACTGATTATTTAAATGAACAAATGAGTGAATAAATGAATGACTCATTTCACCGACATTGTCAGATCTTCTGATTTATCATATTTATTTTACTGGATTTTTTATTGGTATTCTATTAGATAATGAGGGAACTTGCTACTAAATGTGTATAGACTTATAAATGGTTCTAACTCTTGATTTTAAAAAGTGGTATCTAAGATCTGAACACATCCCCAACTGATCATTCACAGCACGACTTTGCTTTTGACTCTCCCATGAAAGACATCCACACAAATATGAATACTTAGCCATATTTATAGTTTTTCTTTGATAATTCAAGTAAATATGGAAATGGAAAGATCAGAGTCTCAGCCAATACTTAAGTTGTCCTTGGGTGCTGTGACTGTCAGATTAGGAATTCTTGCTAATCTCTGGTCTCAAAATACCTCTTATTTTTTCTGCTTCTGCACAAATGGGAAGAAGGGGAATAATTCCTCGATCTTTCACATCAGTTATTTTCTTCCTAATAAATGATTTAACATGTGTACTCAGGTAGGATATGTAAAATGTAAAGTCTCTTGTTTTCAAAGTAATAAAATTAACCAAAAGTTTGAAGATTTATAAGGGAATTTACGATGAAATATTACTCAGCCTTAAAGAAGAATGAAATTGTGGCATTTGCCAGTAAATGAATGGAGCTGGAGAATATTATGCTAAGCGAAATAAGCCAATCCCCAAAAAAACAAAAGCTGAATGTTTTCTCTGATATGCAGATGCTAATTCACCATGGGATGGGCACCTAGGGAAGAATAGAGTTACTTTAGATTAGGTAGAGGGGACTGAAGGAAGGGGAGGGGCTTTGGGGATAGGAAGGATAGTAGAATGAATCAGACATTATTACCCTGTGTACATATATAACTATGACTGGTGCGATCCTACATCATATATAACTAGAATGAGAAATTACACTCCATTACGTAAGATGTATCAAAGTGCATTCTACTGTCATGTGTAACTAATTAAAACAAATTTTAAAAATTTTAAAAATCATTGATCATGTATTTCTGAGCTCCCAATTCTATTCCATTAGTATGTTTGTCTTTACACCAGTTCCACACTTGTAAGACAAAAAAAAAAAAAAAAAAAATTAGGAAACTTTGGTATAAGTCAAATTTTCTTTATGAAAAGCAAATATCGAATACTAATCTAAAAGTTTCCAGTGACATACCAAAAATGGAGACTTTGATGAATAAATAAAATACCAGGCCTGTCCATTGAAACAGTGAGATGTTATTACCAGAGTAAAAATATCACATTTCATTTTCAGCCTAAGTCTGAATATTATAGCCATGGAGTTATTTCTCTGATACCTTTCAGATCTATACCTCCCAAAGAATGTGCTCAATTTTTTCCAAATATACAAATAATTTATATTTATTTTTTAAAAAAATACTTTTTTAACCAGAACACTATTAAGAAAAACTAAAAATCACCTGTAGTCCTGCCACCTTTGTTCAATTACCACTAGCATTCTGGAATAAATTTTGATTATTATATATACGATATCACATTCTACATATGTTATGTGGCTTAATTTTTCAGTTGACAGACATCAAGGTTATTTTTTCCTTATTGGTAAACCTAGTTCCACATTGCCATTTTGGTATTGCCTTATAAGTTTGTACTATTCCCATATCAATTAGATTTTTTTGCTCTAATAAATTAGGCTTTCGTAAACATACCTGTTCTTTGCATACTGATCTGTTTATTTCTGTAGGGTAAAGACTTGGAACCAGTCACAGTGGCACATGCCTATAGTCCCAGCATGAGCAACATAGTGAGACTCCGTCTCAAAAAAAAATTATGGAAAGACAGCTATAGGAGTGCGAGGTCATTATGAGTGTGTACTTCTTTTTCCAGAGGCACTTAATAGAATTGCAAAAACCCTCCTTAGGAAAACCAAACCCAGTTAATATTCCTTTCTCTCAAACCTGCTCCATTCTTGAATCTGATGGGTAAGAAAAAAAAAAGTTGATATTTTGGTTTTCATTTTTTTGAATACTTCTGAGGCTAAACATTTTTTCAAATGTTCTACATGATTTTCCTGTTCTTATACTTTGTCTGCTTTTCCTTTGGAATGTTGTCTTACTAATCTACTAATTTCGTTTTGCTAATCCAGATGGTCTTTATAGGATTTGTTAAAATATCTGCTTTTTATTGTAGTTAATAAACAGTTTTCTTCCCTGTGCATTTTTGTAAGAAACTCTAGGGACTAAAGAATATTAAGGCTCTGGACTTTTCAACTTGGACTTTTCTCTTAGTCTGTTGCCATTTTCTGTTGGAGAGTTGGGTGAATATTTCACTGTGAGACTAATTAGTCTGAGTGGACAATGTGCCATTCTCACAAAGTTGTAAAAATGTCAGACATCCTCATTATTTTGTGTGTGACTTCAAGATTTTCAGAGATACTACTCTGAATATCTAAGATTAAAACCAGCATTGCAGCAGAAGTTCAGCAGTAGATCCACGAGGGGAAGACAGAATCCTGAACGGACACATTTTTCTGATGGTTGCTGTTTCCTTTGGTCTCTGAGACAGTCACCGCTTAGAACATTACTTACTGTTTGTACTGTGAACTGTTGTGTTTTCACCCCTGCGCTCTTAAATATGAAGAATGGGTAGTCTAACTGAGCTATATTCATTTTCAGAGTATCCACATCTTGGAGAGGACAGCTTCCTCTGGCACCGAGCCCTCTGTAAGTCGGCAATTGCTAGAACCGGAGCCCATCCCCCTCTCTAAGGTCAGTGATGATAAGTGGTTGCTTACTCAGATGGCCTGATGCTGGGACCAAATGAACTGTGAATAACTTTTACACCTGACTCACCCAAAAGTGGCTGTGACAGCCATTATAGGGTATCTCTTCTATTTCTTTCTGCCCCCAGTATAGTCTTTGCTTTGGGTGAGGAGAAAGTAGATGAAAATATGTATTCCTTAGATTTGCAGGGTTGCCTGCAAAGGTTCAAAATTCTCTTTAAGAGAAGAAAGAAAGAGAAACTACTGTTATTCCCTGTTGGAGAGAGAAGGAAATATTTCTGTATTGAGCTAATGACAAAAAAAATCACTGGGTCCAGCAATAATAATAACAATAACAATGACAATTACCAATGATGACCCACATACCACATACTACTATGCTAAGTGCTTAGGTACATTATCCCATTTAATGTAATTCTTATCAACAGCTTCACGCAATGCAGATAGGTGTTACATTTTACAAATACAGAAACAAACTGAGTTAGTACTTGCCCAGTTATAAATGAATGAAGGAAAGAAAAGAAAAATTCTTAAATAACAGAGCAGGAATTCAGACTGAGATTTGCCCAGCTCTACATCCAATGCTTTTTGGCTGTACAGGGATTTTTGAGGTAAAACAGTCCCTACACGGAGGGGCTGCTGCACATCTGAGATCTGTTCTCCTTCCCATGTCTGACCTTCCTAGCAATGAGCTCTGGGAGAACTCTGCAGATATTAAGACCTTTTCTGTTTCATGGAAGCCAGAGTCCCTCTCCCTTCAGCCTGCTCTCTCTCATACTAGGAAAACATCTAAATTCACTAATGTCTAAGATGCAAAAATCTGTTGAGGAAATAGCATCTATTCCTCCCCACTGCTCCCTGAGAGGTTCAGTGAACTGGCTCCCTTATCGAGAAACTAAAAATAGAATGCATGTGGATTTTGAATTCGGATATAAAAATAGCACGTTAGCTCTAAATATGGTTAATTTCTAGATAAGTATAGCTGATCCTTCCACTTTGTTTTTTCTATATTAAACACAATCCTTTATCATATGTGTTATTATAATATATATTATATATATGTTAATATAATACTACATTAACAAACCCTAGTATTATGGCAGATATACATTTGTATCTCTTTATACTTTAAAGACATTATAAGCTACAAAGCTTGTTCAATCAGACAGGAGTAAACTGCTAAGCTAAAGAAAGGGGGGAGTTATTAAACTACAAAAAATAATTTGGAGGTAAGTGACTTCCATTCAGACAGCAAATAGAGAATGCACACTTGGTAAATATAATTCATATATCTCTTTGGAACATCACCACTCATAATTAGCAAAAAGAAAGAATAAATAAATATGAGATACTGGGAAAGGCAGCTAATATTTATTGAACATCTATGCTATAGGAGATGCTGGAGTAGAACATATATTCTTTCATCAGCCCCCAACTCATTGAAGTAGGTACTAATATTCTCATTTTGCTGATAATTAGAGCATAATATCTCAGGCAGAAAGACCTCAACTTGGTTAATCATCAATCCCCCATAGAAATAAATGACTGTTATCCCAGCTCACAGCAGAGGGGTGTGGGTACCCTGGCCTGACCAAGAGATCTGGGTGGGGCACCAACATCCACTTCCCATTAATTCCCCACGCTCTTACCTGTTTGTATCTTGTTGTAGGACTAGCACACCCTTGTTGTGTTTTTGTTTTGTTTTGATTTTGATTTTTTTTTAGATGTTGTAGACCTTTATTTTACTCATGTATTTATACGTGGTCCTGAGGATCAAACTCAGTGCCTCACACATGCTAGGCAAGTGCTATACCACTGAGCCACAACCCCAGCCCCCTTGTGGTGTTTTGTATTAGTATAGACAGAACAAATCCCATCTAGATTCCATAGCATCTCACTATTTCAGCCCCTTGGAGAAAAGATGAACTTCCTGAGCACTGATTGGTAGCAGAGTTTTGTTTGAAATACACATCACTCTGACCCAGGATTTGTGCAAATTATTTGATGCCATTAAAGTCCTAAAGCATTTTTACATACCCTCACCATCACCACCCTCACTCACCCCCTTACACTCATACACACACACTCACTGACACATGCACAATATGCACACATATACAGTATACCCTTGAGAAAGGAAATGTTTCTATTTTTTTTAATGAAAGGGCTCAGGCTATTATTAGAGTATATTAGATTTCTATTTCATTTATTGTTACTGCATTAAAAGTATTTTTTAAACTTTTTAACGCCAAAGATGTTTGTATATCTGACCTAAGTCAAGTACTGATATGATCCCATCAGGACTTTTGCTTCTGTTTCTGTTTTAAGTAAACCTAGGAACATTTGAGACTTTTAAACAAAAAATAAATACCAATTGAAATTAAAAAAAAAAAAAAAAACCTTCAATTTTCAGAAAGTTATTTAGTTTTCTTAAGGTTGACCTCATCTACTAGGCATGGAGGCAGGAAATTTTACATAATGGAACATAGAGCATAGAAGATCCTATCTTATACTGAAATGGGTTGTTTTATTTTTTTACTTACTTATAACATTATGGTCAGAACTTTGTTTCCTCTGATTCTGTCCTTTGCCACTTTGTCAGCTTGACAGCTTATTTAATTTTAAGAACTATATTAGGATTATTTCTGTTTCTTTTGATAGGCTTAGGAATATTACATCAGAGCAAATGGAATTATTTGTTCAGAGCTACAGCATTTGTGTTTAAGAAATACACTTTTAACTTCCTGCCTCTCCTATCTTATCCCTTTTTTCTTCCTCTTCAATTAAACTCCTAAAGAAGAAAGAAAAGCCACTCTGATAGAAATCAGTAACCATAGTTCTGCAGAGACATGCTTTTATTACATTCTGAATTTAGTTAGGAAGAAAAGGAAAATATTTGTACTTGTTATTAAATATTTCCATTCATTACACACACACACACACACACACACACACACACACACACAAATAAAAGTTAAATACTAGCCTTCAAATAAGATCTAACCAGAAAGAAAAATGCTATTCTTTTATAGATACTATCCACAGATGAAACTACTAAAAATAGAAATGTCTTTAAATATAACTGAAATCTCTCAAGAATAGAGAAAGCTCTACTAAATATATTCACACATATATGGGGAATTACTCTTTTTAATTATTTAATTTTGATTATTTTAAAAATTTAAAAATAAATTAGCAAAAATCTATTAATTTTATGGAATACAGTAGTTATTTACTTTTCTGGTGACAGCAGAAAGCCAAAGTTTGTAGACTTTTTATAATAACTTACTCTTTTTTCTTGTTATGTTAACATTATGCATAACAACATTCACTTGTTCAATTTCAATCCAGTAATAAAAAAGGGGTGCCAAAGCCTTCCACTTGGCACCTGGAAAATGTGATAATGCTACCAACACTTACACATTGTCCAAAAAACTTGGTATTCCATACAGCCTAAAATTGTCTCATTAAAAACATTTTTTTTTAAATCACTAGATCTGATTAACAGTTTTGAGCAGATGAATCACAGTTTCTGATAGAATTATCCACAAGTAGAAAACCACTTCTTAAGTTGCTAGAGATCCTTTATAGAGTTCTTAATGTCACCAAGTGAACACCAGCAGGTGGGTTTCTCTAAGGTATACAGTTCAGTCCTCAGGGATGACCAGGAAGATGGAGTAATAGTAGTCTCGGGTTCTTTTAGGGGATGGGGATAGGGTAGTTGTGCACTGGGTTTAGGTAGCATGGAGGCATGGTGTTGGGTTTGGAGTGCTTTGGAAAGGTCAGGAGCACCTCCTTATCTCTGATGTTAGAATGAAGCAGTGTTGGCCACATCTGGAGACGTGGGTATGGACGGTAAGGACTCAGCTGCCTCCCTTCCTGTGGCTCACATCAGGAGTTGATTATGCACCTTTTCCTCTGTGCTCGTAGGTGCCTCTCATTCTGCAGGTTTGGGCCAACCAAACCATCTGCTCTGAGATGAATTCCATTGGCCATTCCTGTTGAACTATTTTTTTCTGTGGTCTGTAGATCATTTCTGATAGAACAAATGATTTTGGAAAACATCTTCCCAAGTCAGTTTGGGATGAGGCATCCTGTAGAGAGCCTGTCTTGATTCATGGACAGCACATCCAACTTTCTGAGGGAAGCAATAGAGCGGGTTATGCTGAGAGGTTTTGGTTCTCTCCATTGCGGGCAGGATTGCAGCAGCTGTGCAGTGGTTGTGAGAAGCCTCTTTCCACCTTGGGAGCTGTTGCCTCCACTGAATTGTTAAAAGGGCACATAGTGGTCCAGAGTGTCATGCGTAAGCTCTAGGATATGAGCTCTTAGGGTGTTTGCTAGTTCAGTGGTTCCTTTATAACTAAAGGCTCTTAGAAATCAGCTTGACCTGGGATTTTCAAACACAGACGGTTTGAAAATGAGGGCCAAGTGGTTTGCCAAGCCAAGAAGGGACTATGGGAGAGTAAAGATGGGCATCCTTCACTTGGAAAACCCAATATCACCAGATCTCATGGTTTTTCAGAAAATTTGGATTTTTAAAGTCTGAAATCTAGTGATATGTTAATGTTGACAACTCATTTTTATAAAATGAAGTGCCACAGATGAACAAAACATGTCTTGAGAAAGAGGAAACATTTCATCAGCTTTTACCAAGAGGGTGTGGGTGTGAACTCTTAGAACCAAGATTCTTTTTTGTTTCTAATTATGTTACTTTCTGTGTTGGGGATTGAACCCAGGGCCTTGGGCATGCTAAGCATGTTCTACCGCTGAACTATACCCCCAGTACTAGAACCCAGATTGTTAGTCTTACAGCCTGGTGTTCTTTCCACAGGCACCCTGGGGGTTATGTACCTTTAAAGGTCTATACTTTTTGCTGTGCACTTGACAAATAAGGTGTTTGGCACCCACTCAGAAATGCCATGGCTACACCAAGAGGAAACAGGACCATGGCACAGTTCTGTGTTGATTGCAGGTTCCCAGCCACTTTTAAACTACTGTAGCCTTTCTGCTTCTACCCAGAAAGCCAGAGCTGCACACTAATTGAACATTTGTCCTTAAAACAGCCTTTGAAACTTTAGTTACTCTGTGCCCAGAAATTAACTGTCTGGGAAAATGCATTTTAAACATTCTAAGTACAAGCAATCGAAATTCCCTTCCACCCTAAGTAGACAAGGTGGCCCCAGTGAGTCTCTGATGGACCCTTGTGCCTCCAGGTCTACCTGGGAAACTCATTTAACTTCAGTTGAAAGTGCATAGCTGTGTTTGATGTTAGAATTCTCTCCAGAATCTTGCCTACTTCTGGCTGGTCTAGTGTTGCCTCAAAAGCAACTTCTACTTAAGAATCTGCTTTAAGTGTGTCATCAAGCACAAAAAATATATGATTTGTATTTCTTTTCTCTCAGGAAGCTGACAGCTGGGAAATTATAGAAGGATTGAAAATAGGCCAAACTAATGTCCAGAAACCAGACAAACACGAAGGCTTTATGCTGAAGAAAAGAAAATGGCCTTTAAAAGGCTGGCACAAGGTAATATTTTTATCAGATCCCAGTTCAGATCATCTTCATAGAGAGGGTGTTTTTTGTTATTATTAAGTAGGTAACCAAGACTGTTGTGTATGTATAAAACTCATTTTCAAGGCCTGATGCACTGCATTCCATTATACCTATCTGAGTATAAGACCTATAGCATATATATACAGGGGAAAATATTTTATGTAATACTTAAAACCCAAATTGACATATTATTGTCTAACCTACTTTTCACTTAAATTAGTGTGGATATGTTCTCATTAAATATTTTTCTAAATATGAGATGCTTTTAAGTGTATTCCTTTGGGTGGATTTATATTATATATTCCACCATTATTAAAACAATTTCTTATTGCTGGATATGTAGGACTTGTCTAATTTTTTGTTATGTTGTTGCAATGAACATCTTTATAATTGAGTACTGTTTAGTTTTGTGGGATAAACCTTACAGTTGTTACTAGGACAAAGTAAATTTGGAAAATCACTTATTCTGGAAATTTCAGTTACCGCCCTTTAAAGTAGTTTATTCTTCCCTCCCTTCCCAACATCCTTTTCCACCTCCTAGTTTTAATTAGGGAAGAAATATTTGTTACTACATTGTTTTAATTACCTGAGTAGTAAGAATTCCATAGTACTAGCTGAGTGTAATGGCATGAGCCTATCATCCCAGCTACTTGGGAAGACTGAGGCCAGATGATCTCTTGAGTTCTGAAGTTTGAGACCAACCTGGGCAACATAGAGAGACCCCATTTCTTTACAGAAAAAAAAAAAAAAAAAAAAGAATTCTGTGTTACTGAGAAGGAAATTCTCTTCCACCTTCAATATAAAACCTCTGGTAGACCACTCAGTATCATCTCTGAAATCACTGGAAGATCAAGTTCATCTATTCATCATCTCTGCTGATGAATTTCATCTTAAAACAAATTTGTCAGCCCAAAACTCCAGATAGTAGCTGACCACTGGCTTAAAACAGGGCAGTTATGGATTATAACTTGCTTGAGAAAACACATTTTATGCATTTTTAAGGGAAAGACTTCAAAGTGAACAGATGAGAAATGATGTCCCAAAGGTTACAAAAACAGATCAAAGGGGTTTCTGACAAATATGTCCTCTCCCCTATCAGAAACGGTCTCCCCCAAACCCCATAATATTATTCCAATGCAAGAAATCTTTTTCCATTGATTTTTTCATTTTTTTTCTCCTGAATTTTGGTCACCTTGTGATCCTTTCTGAGATCACCTTTGCCTTGTACTCTGACTTTGCACTTCCTCTAATCAATGGCCTCCCTAAGCTCTTTCCCTGTGATACCCTACTGGTTATCTTTGCTAAAATTCTTTGATAGATAGAAAATTTTTAAAATAGGAGAAAAAAGGTCAAAGTAACATTTTATATGAATCACTGGCTTTAATTTAACATCGTCAGTTCATGTTTCAGTACAACCTACTGTGGTTCAACAACTTCCTGGAGTATGTCTCTGAACATTTTGCTGCAGAAATGAAAGGAGGGTCTCCCTCCCACTGCCCTTTCTCTTCTCTGGTGCCAACCTATATTGATTCAAGCATCAGCCCATTTGGTCCTGGCAATTGAGTAGTTGTGTGTTTTTTAGTTGTAGAGATTCTTTCTTCTGGTACTTCTTGTTCTCCTAAATCTCAAACAAAGGGGTTTGGCGGCCTTTTGTGAGCTCTGGTCAGGTGACCCCAGACCTGACTTCCTATATAACTTCAGTATCTGTGAGTTCCTGAATCACACAAAAACTTTCCAGCCAGAGTAATTTACCAGCAAAAGAAAAACTCTGCACGTGGAGAGCTACAGGAAGGCACTGAGTCCTTTGTGTGATTGGGTCCTGGAAGCTGTTCGTTTTCTTGTGAATTGCCCACTGAAAGGAAACAACAGCAGAGAGTAACTAAGTGTTTGTGGAGCAAAAATGGCTAAATCTATTTAGTCTGGATCAAGAAGACCTTGGAGCAGACAAACTTGCCAAAAACAACAACCAAACAAAAAACTCTCTTTTTTTCCCCTTAATATAATTTGGAAATATGTTTTAATCTCTTTTTCTAATAGTGGAAATGCAAGCATTTTGCTAAGACCACTTAAACTTTCTAAGAATCTGTTCTTTATGGATCCAGCCAACTGGCTTCTGAAGTGAACATGAACATTTTCAGGAATTATGTAGAGGAAATTCAGGAGTTTGCCTCTAGGGTAAAAAAATAAAAAAAATCCCTGTAGAATTGTGTAGAGCTCCTCACAGAATCACTGTGACCTAATCCAGATTATTTTCATTCTCACTTTCAAAAATATCCTAATGTGGTTCATTCAGAAGGTCTTAGCTGCAGACCATGAGATTACTTCCTTGTTATCAAAACCATAGTGAAAAGATTCCATCCCCCTTGGGTTATGTGTAAAAGAACCTTTTTAGGTTAATAGCATGGAATGAGAACTCTGATCTCTTTCTTCATTGATCTCCTTGCAATTTAACATGACTGTGTCCAGATGCACTGAATTCATATATTAAAATGATCAAACATGTTGATTGCTAAGTGTGAAGCAACTCTATACCCACATTTGTGCATATTTTATATAATTCAAAATATAGACAGTAACTAGGGGTGTTTGGTTCTTACAGCGTTTTTTTGTCCTGGATAATGGAATGTTAAAGTATTCAAAGGCACCACTTGATGTAAGTAGTACACAGGACTTGTTTCAAAAGTTGATTTAGAATTCTGCTTGAAGTGAGTAAACACTAATTGTACAAGCCTTGTGCTGTAGTTCCCAGCTTTGTGCATGTCTATGCCTCTAATATTTAACAAGCTACCAAACCTGCATGTTCTAGAAAAGGTGTGTCTTGTGCTTATATTCAAGATAGCAGAAAATCTCAAACTAGTGCATGAAGAGTTAATTTAACTAATTGATGTGTGTTATTAAAAGCAGAAGCGTAAACCTAAAAGTGACACATAAATAAAATCACCCTTTCTCTCTTAAAGAGAAAACGCAATTAGTCGTTTTCCCCCACCTCAATAAACTCTGCTTTATGTGCTTTTCTTGAGATTTAAAGCCATTTTTGTTCTTGTCGATGTCCTTCTGAAACTCTTTTGAATTTCATTTGTTTCATACATTCTTTTATCTTGGGAATTCCAACTCACAAAAATTATTTGAAATAATATTTAATATATAAAGTAGTTTGCATGAAAAACTAGAAAAATCCCTCCTTATCCTGTCATGTAGGGGAAATAACATAGGGCTCAGATTTCATTTTAGTCCCCATCTCTGCTCTTGAGTTAGGGTGTCCTTGATCAGAAGTGGGCAGCCAGAAGGAGGAGCTGGCTGCTCTGTGCTGTTCCTTTCCTGCTGCCTAGTTCTGCCCTAGCTGCTGTCTCCCTGGCTGTTCAGGGCTGTTCTGAGTCATAAGTTAAAAGCTGACCACAGTTACTTTAGGAATCATTAAAATGTCTTTTCAAAGGGATATAACCTATGTGATCTAGAATTCTGAAGAACTTGGCTCATAGGCTATTTTCAAAACAGGAATAAGATAAATATTGTCACTTAAAGAAATTGGTATGAAGTCACAACAACTTCAGCTGTCCTCAGTTTAAGGATCTTAGCCTCAGAACCCCATCATTTTCTCTTTATTAAAGAGGTATGGTAATCCATTTCCCATAGATAAATTAAAAATTACCTTCAACTCACTAATTCATTATATACCATAAATACATCAAACCATATATCCTTTCAGCCTATTTACTAGTCTTTTGATTTCAGATTCAAAAAGGGAAGGTCCATGGGAGCATAGATGTTGGACTGTCGGTAATGTCAATTAAAAAGAAAGCACGGAGAATAGACCTTGACACAGAAGAGCACATCTACCATTTGAAGGTGAAATCGATTTCCAGCAGTTCCTGGGTCATTATGGGGGACGTGATTTACCTGCACCAGTGGCAGACAGGAGATGGATTTCCCAGTGACCTTCTCCTCTTGCTCATTACTTCAGGTGAAGTCCCAGGACTGGTTTGATGCGTGGGTCTCCAAGCTGCGCCATCATCGGTTATACCGTCAGAATGAAATTGTGAGATCACCGAGAGATGCTAGTTTTCACATATTTCCTGCAACATCCACAGCCGAGTCCTCCCCAGCTGCTAATGTTTCTGTTGTTGATGGAAAGGTATGATTTTGCTCTAAAAAGCCAACCTGGAAAATGCTTCGAAAATTTTGCAGATACATCACTGTGCCTCATGTAACAACACCAGAAAAGAAAGTTTGCTTTGTAAACTGACACTCAGGAGACAACAGTGACATTGGCATCAGAGTTAGTCACAAGTACAGATTAGGCAGAAATGTGGATCACCTAAAGTATTAAGTATTATGTTTCCTTTTTAATGAATAGAGGGCATTCATTTTTATGTGGCTTCGTAAGAAATTGGGAAGGCGGGCAAGTATTGGTTTGATCAGTATCCAGAGATCAGGTGCCTTCCTGATTTTAGTGTGATAATAAGAATACCCTAAATAATTTGACCCAGAGAGAGCTAGTAAGTTCCCTAATGAAGTTAATGCAAGTAAGTTGAAGATTGTGACAATAATACAGGTGGTAGCCCATTTCAGTGACCGGGTACTCCATGAAGCATTTGACATTCATTTATAACTAATTTTTCATAAAACCAAAGTTCAAGGACAGTAAAGAATTTGTCCAGAACTGGGACAGCATCTGACCCTGCATCATCTCTGTTTCCAAAATTACTTCCCTTTGCCTTACACCAGATGCCAGACAAGGGAGGCTGAGGTTGTTCCTGGGCTGCAGTAGGAGTTCATTTCCTATGCCACTGAAAAGCTGTAGGTGTTGCTTGTTTAAAAGTCAAGGTTAAGGGCTGGGGTTGTAGCTCAGTGGTAGAGCACTTGTCTAGCATATGTGAGGAACTGGGTTCAGTTCTCAGCACTGCATATGAATAAATAAATAAAAATAAAGGTCCATTGACAACTAAAAAATATTTTAAAAATAGAAAAAGTCAAGGTTAAGCCTGGCATAGTGACACACTCCTGGTCCCAGCTACTCAGGGCAGGAGGATTGAAAGTTTGAAGTCAGCCTGAGCAACTCAGCAAGAATCTGTCTCAAAATAAAATTTAAAAAGTTCTGTGGGTAGCTCAATAATACAGCACTTGCCTAGCATGCATGAGATCCCTAGTATCAAGAAAAAAAAAAAAGAGTCAAGGTTGAGATAATAGGCAGGGAGGCAGTTGTTTCTTACTTTGACTCAATCATTAATTTTTCTGAACCACAGACACATTGTACTGCCAAGGGGTATTCCAGCTTTATACCTCACATGAAATTAAGGACAGAGGTGGCTGCCACAGTATTTCAGTGAAGATCCTGCTTTCTCTGTTTGCTTTCACAGGAATGTACATGATACATAGATCCAAGTTTGCTTTGCAAATCATCGAAAACCTTATTTTAAAAACTATAAGACTATTCAAATCAGATTCAATAAAACATTACTATATTCAATTTTTGTTATTTCAGTGGAAATTACTTAAATAATTTCTGTGAAGTCCCATTAATTGTTTTTGACAAGACTCTCAAACTTTGCATTATTTCATTCTGGTTGCAGCCTTGCTAAGGACTTTTTAAATCATCTTTCTCCTGGAATAGGATGTTGGGTTAATACCAAGCAGTTCTGCAATAAAAGGAATCGTTCCAGGAGTCAGGGGGCTAGGAATGTTGGGAACTTACAGATGCAGTCCCCAGGTTTCTCACCACAGGGTAAAATGAATCACAGCATTATCCAAATCAAGAGAGAAATGTATCCCAAATGGATCTTTTAAATTAAACATTTTAATTCTTTCATTCTTCCAGCTTCTGCCTACATCTTTGGCACTAAGTGTTGACAAAAGACACATTATTTTCATCCCTTGTCTTGTTTATTAAACGACTTGAGTGATGTCTGAGAATGGTGAACTGGAACCAAATCCTCCCTACTCTTTTCCTCAGAATAAGAAAACTCGTCAACTCTGGTTTTCACAAAAGATCTATTCTTCTAGTTGGGAATGGCATACCTCAAAGATCTAACTTGGTAAAAGATTTCCATTGCATTTATCAAAATGGAATAAAGATTGAAAAGAGCTTTTCATCATTTCCCTTGCCTTCCACCTGTCAAACTAGGGGACTCCTGAATGTGAATTGGTTTGTGGCCCATTGTGGGTAGTAAGTCTGGGGTTTGCTAAGTGCATGCAACATTTACTTCATAATGATTTTGAAGAGACACATTCAGTTGTAATTAACCAAGTATGGAATTTTGAAGTTATTTCAGCTTTATGAGAAATATGTTTCTGCTTATTTCACTGAGGTGTACTGCACTCACCCTAGTATCTACATATTTCATCTAACTTTATTTCATGTAAAATCCTTCGAATGGAAATCCACCAGCTATAGATAATGACTTGGCAGCAGTGCCTTTTTATATAATTTTTCAGTATGCATTTGAAGCACTGTAAGGCTGCTTGCTTTTGGATAATGGATTTAGGTATCACATGTGCTTGAGGAGACCTTGAACTGATCATAAGGGCACAGAGAACTTTTGGAAAGGAAGGGCCTTAAATCATGAGCTAAAAGTACTACAATAAGAATACTGTAACAAATGCAGCATAATGAGTAACTTTAAAGTGTTGGGAATTTGACTTGGCAGGTCCTTGTGAGTATGAGATGCAATACACTTGAAAGTTATCCCCTTCGCTGAATGATGGAGCTGGCGACCTAATGGTAGTTTTGTTAATGGTTGTGAAAATTGCAACATACCATGTGTAGCCAATAGGCTTTTTCCATATTTTCAATGTGCCCTTTATTCCTCTTTTCTTAATGTCGCTATGAGGGTACTTGTGTTTCTTGATGATCACTTAAATGTACTATTTGGCTTCATATAACCATATGCTTCATTTCTGTTTGTGTTCCTTGTAGGTGCAACCAAACAACTTTCCATGGCAGTCCCCTCTGCCATGCAGCAATAGCCTCCCTGCAACCTGCACAACTGGCCAGAGCAAGGTGGCAGCCTGGTTACAGGACTCAGAAGAAATGGACAGGTGTGCAGAAGGTTAGTTCCTGCCTCTGTGGGCTATCAGAGTAAGCACCCAAACCAAACCAAACGAAAAGTACTGAAGTGAATTTTGGGTGCAGCATCTTTCACTCTGACCCTTTTGATTGCCTTGACCTTTCCTTTTTCTTACTTTTATACACTATACTCTTCTCTATTCCATGACCTGGGCTTCTTACCTGCTGGTTCTCCTATGCCCTCACAACAAACGAACCTGGGTTTTGATCTTGCCTTGACTTCCTCCTACTTCAGTCTTCTCTTATCTCTTTAGGGCTGGTTCATGCTGGCTTCCATAGTCCCTACCCTCCAGACCCTGGAGAGCCCTCTCCCCTTGCTCCTGAACTCTCTGCTCTACCTTCCTTTCTAGGTGACTTCCATGGCTGTGTTCTCTGATGCCGTATTGCCCATGAAACAAGTATATATTTCCAGCCATAAAGGGCAAAATTCCAATATGCTGTATCTTTTATCCATAGTTACCTGTTATTGGTACACATCACTATGGATCAGTTTTTAAATAATCTGAACGAATACACGATAACCTCACTCTGCTATCTCTGAGCCACTTAATCTCCTCATGCTTTCTTCTTGCTTATAATCAACTAGAGCATGTTGGTCCAAACTTGATCCACAGGCCTTTCCATTCTGTGAGACAATTTTCATTTGATCTTCAAAACCAAGAAAAGCAAGGGCAGTGTAGAGAGTACTTATTAGGGCTCAACTGAATTCTTTAAATGATCTTAAGATGACATCAGGATTAATTTAATTTTTTCCTTTATTAAATTATAAAAAGCAGATATTATATAATTTTTTATGTTCTTACTTAGAAAAATGAAAATTTGGCAATCTGACCAAATAAGTTTTTCACCCTGCCTGTCTGTGAACTTAAGTCTGCAGCATTTTTATCAGCCCTTTGAGAGACCCACCTCCCAAACTCAATCTTTATGTGAATATATGATTGAGGAGGGTTTTTATATTCATCATCTCATCCAGCTGACTTACCGAAGGTTTTCCTTGGATGTATTCACCAAGGAAACACTCAGGTTTTAGTTTCAGTACAGTTGACTTCAGGTTGGGGAAAGAAGCTGGACCTCACTTTCTGAAAATTCTGCAGCTTTCCACAGTAATGATTCTGGAAATTTCAGCCTCTACTTTGGGAAACTTAGGAGCAGAGAAGTTCATTCCCTTGACCAAGTTCCCATGGCTAGTAAGTGTAGCTGGGACTCAGACTCAGGTATCCTGACTCCAGAGTGTGTGCTTGAACCTGTAGTTACTCTACCATCTCTGTAGTGTCTTCCCTCAGAACAAACCCAATGCCTGACATCCCTGTTGCTGTCAGTGCTCCTGTCATACTCCCGCTGAAACCTCAGGGTCATCTTTGATCCTCCTCCCTATTCATCCAGCCAAGACCAAGTCCTGTCTGTTGTTTCTTTGAAAACCTTCCCCTCATACTCCTCTCCTATCTGTCTTTCCCTGAATTCCACTCCTATCTTTCTTGTCTTTGAGTGGTAACCAGCCTCCTCATTGGTACTCTCCCTTAGTCTCTTGCTCTGCTGCTTCCTCCCTCTCAGAGGATCATGGGAAGTTACCATTCTGGAACCTGTCTGCAGGTCCTGGGCCAGCACTTAGTAGACATTGTCCTTCACATTCAGCCACCAGGTAATTGCTATTATCCCCATTTTGTGGATGAGAAACCTGAAATGCATGAAGGTTAATGAATTTGCCCAAGAAGGTGAAGCTGGCCTGGTGGAGGGGTTGGACCTCCAGCCAACCCACATTCAACTAACCCTAAAGCCAACTCTATGTCCACTACATAATGCTCCCTCAGGACTGTTGGTTCTTAAAATAACTTTTATGCAAAAACTCTTCAGAGGTTCTCCATTGGCTCTGGGGCTTTAGTCCAAACTGCTTAGCCCAGCATTTAGCAACCCATGCCTCCAGTTTTCTGACCCTTTATACCCTTTCAGTCTTGTCTGCTATAGTCTCAGCCAGACTTTGCTATTTTGTGGATATACTTGCCTATTCCCACCTGCGTGCCTATGCACAGATTGCTCTCCCCAACCTTCAGTGCCCTCTCTATCCCTTCCTACCTTCCAGCTTTGCTGAAATCTTTCCATCAATCTTACAGACCCAGAAAAATGTCTGCCCTGTTTTTTTTTTTTTTTTTTTTTTTTTTAGTTGTAGATGGACACAATATCTTTATTTTATCTATTTATTTTTATATGGTACTGAGGATTGAACCCAGTGCCTCATACATGCTAGGTAAGCACTCTACCACTGAGCTACAGCCCCAGTCCATCTGCTCTGTTTTTGGTGTGTTCTGATGACCTCAAATCACAGTAATTCTCCCTTTTTTAATCTTCTAGAACACTTAAAAAACAAAAATTTATATTGATCATTTGTCACAAAGAGTGCCTAATATTGAGATTGGTTGCATTTCAAAAGTAAGAACACTTCTTGATTATTCATTGGCTGCATATTTCATTGATTGCATTTCTAAAAATGTAATGCCTTATTGAACCCATTATATATCTAATTTACAGTTCTAATACTTAAAGCAGCTATTTGTAGATCTGAACTTACACCAGTCCAGACCTTAAATATGTAAGCATATTTAGATATGGAGCATATTTTTTCCATAGGGATGAAATGTTAGTTAGTGTAACATCTCTGATAGATTTTAAAGAAGTCATTCATTGCAAGATTATTAGTGAACTAAATTACATTCTGTTTTTCTAAATTTGAGTGCGATTCCACCCGAATTCCAGACAGTAACCTTCTAAAACATTTTGGAGGAACAGGTAGATAGGGCACAGAGAATAAAACCACAGGACTATTAAGTTCCCTTGAGTATATTTCCCATGTGACAAAAGCCATCAGAAAAGGAAAGTGATTTGAGACACAATTTGAGATTTTAATGGGTCCTACACTAAAAGCCATTAATTGGTAAGAATGAACTTTGAAATCTCCTAATAATCAATGGTTTTAGTTTCTAAATCAGAGAAGATGTGTTTTCTTTCACTTGCACGTATCACCACCATGTATATCTGCCTGATCATATTTACCATATTATGGATTGACTCCCTTTTATTACCAATACCACCATTTGTGGTCCAATTCTAACACATTTTTATTTCTGATTTTTATTAGATCTTGCACACTGCCAGTCTAACCTTGTGGAACTTAGCAAACTCCTGCAAAATTTGGAAATACTTCAGAGAACTCAGTCAGCACCAAACTTTACTGACATGCAGGTAAACCTATTACTGCTGCTAGCAAAAACACTTAACACTTTAATCTTTTCTGGATCATTCTATATTCATAGACTATGCAAGGTCACATTTAAAGGGAAATAACTACAATACAGACTAGTTTCTATTCTGGAGTTATTCTTAATATTTTTTAATCTTGGTGACATCGTGTTAGGATAACGCTAATGTTTTTTACATTTAAATACAGAGCAAACTGCTGTAGAAATATATCTCTGGATCATTCTTCCCAAGTTTCTGTTGCAATAGAAGCAATGGCTTTGAAGATACAAATTTAGACACTTTCAGAATGAAGACTCTTTTCACAGAAAAAATGCTGAAGATCTCTAATCCTGCTTTCAATTTTGCATATCAGAGAAAATACATTTTACAATTAGGTTCTTTTCTCTGCTTTTAATGAGATGCCTTTCTCTCCTGGCTGGTTTGCTTCAAGGCTCTAACAGTGATTCCTTACTAACTGACTATGTTCTGTCTGTGTTTGTATCATCTGTTCGAACTTAATAATCCGTTGTTGCCTTTAACTCTCTGTGTAATGTAGGCTAACTGTGTAGATATTTCAAAGAAAGACAAGCGGGTCACAAGACGCTGGAGAACAAAAAGTGTCAGCAAAGATACAAAAATACAACTGCAGGTACAGATTTTACTTTTCCTTCCATCATATTTTCATATACTTTTAAGCATTAAGCATTTATTTTTCTGTATCCTTGCCCAGATATTGAATTGAGAGAGCAGCTTAACTACTTGAAAGCCAGTGCTTCTGAAGCAGAGGTTTTTTTTTTTTTTTTTTTTTTTTTTTAAATCTAAAATAGTGGGAAATCTATTTTACTTGCTTAGTCGTAAGTGGAAAGAATTTGAAAAAGAAAGGTAAAATTATATCACTTCAAAGTAGCATTTTCATTCTTAATTATAACCTTTGAACCATTAAAACTTATTTTAACAAAAAGTCACCTTAAAAATCTTGTCTGGTGGATTGCAATGAACATCCATTTATATATGTTAGATCTTAAAAGAGCCATTTATGTATCAACTTTGTCCAACTTTTTATCTATCAAGAAAAAAAGTAGGGGGTGCAATAGAATAAAAACAACAAGCCTGGGCTTTTGTCTGATCACTGTGATTTTCTGGCTATATAATTTTCTGCACATCTGTTAAATTTAGGGGACTTCCATTTGCTCCTGAGTAAAGCGATGGACTTAATTTAATGACCTCTGAATTCCCTTTTAATTCTAAATTCTATGATTCTGCAAAATAGATATTTTTGGACCTGCAATGATACTATAAAATCTAAACCAAAGTCTTAATGGCTCATGATAAATTTAATTGAAGTTCATTTTAAATAAAATTTTTATTTGAAAAAAATTTTTATTTTTACAGTAAGATCCTCTTGCATCATAGTATTGCAGTGAATACAAATATGGTAAATGCCTAAAACCTCTTGTATCCTAAATCACATTACTTTCAGATCACCAAACTAGACTATCAACTATTCTAATTTTAGCTGTGTATTCTAAATGATTCTAAACCTGCATAATCAAAATTAGACTTACAATTTGACTTTGTTTTTATTATACTATAAATCAATTTAAATCCTAATAAAAGGTAAAAGGAACTGCTTCTCAGAATTCTTCAATTTCTTCTGAATAATCAACAGAATAATTCTCTAATTCTAACTGCTTTAATAACATTCTTTGTATTGTAATTCTGAATGTGTACATAACAAACTGTTGCTTTGCTTTCTAATCTGATATTTAAATTTTCATAAACATGAAAGATCCATTTTTTATTTAGATTTCTACATCCTACAAATACAATTAGTGTTCTTTTATTCTGTATTCTGTTTGTGTTTTCCCTTCTATTTATAAAATTAGTACTGTAGGGACCAACGTGTCAAACGATTTCATAAGAAAATCACCTAAAATTGCCTTTAGCATTTTCATTTGTTTTGAGCTTGTGATAATCTAGTTTTTTTTGTTTGTTTTGTTTTGTTTGTTTGTGTGTATTTGTGTGTGTGAGAGCTGTGTTTTCAAGTTTGGTGTCGATGATTCTCTTAGCCAGGAAAAAGAACCATTTTTAGAAATAAAAGAACCATTCCTTTAAATACAATAATGGAAGAAAGCTAACATAATAGGAACATGTCCATTTGTGAATAGTCATTATTTGCGTGTTTTTTTAAAGGTAAATTAAATTCTAATTAAATTAGATTCCTGTTCACAGCTGCTGTCTTGAATGGTTGGTTCTCAGCAACCCTGAGGGCAGTGCCCCTGGCTGCTGGCTGCTGTAACTGGGAGGCCCACCGCCCTGTGTCAATCCAGCTTTCCCAGAGGAAGCGGACTACAGCTGTGAATGCTCTTCCTGGTCACAGGCTGTGTTTAAACTATACAGAGAATTTACAAGGATTTTTTTTTTTTTTTTTTTGAGTCATAAGAAGAAATTGTTCAAACAGCAGGAAAATATTTTGTTTGTGTTCCTGCCATATCTTTGAATGGTTTACTTGTTTTTAAACTTTTACTCATGTTGTCTTGCTTCGTTTTTGTTCTGCCAAACAGAAACAACATGACCCTTGTAATTTTTGTTTAGATATGTCTGAGGGGAAGTTGATAGACTCTTATCCCCACATTCAAAGAAAACTTTTTCCTTTAAAACGGGAGAGCACAGTTCTACTTTAAGTAGAAACAAATAGACTTCAGGTGGCAGTAAGCTATTAATCACTTCCAAACTCCCCTACTTGTTCTTCAACAGAAGTTTTTGTAGACTGAAACGCTGAAGAATTTGGTACCTCCTGGACCTTTTCTGCTTGTCCAAGCCATGGGTCTTCCAAGAGCCCTCAGGATGCTCGTTTTCTGTGACTGGGAGTTACTCAATGTTCGTCAACATGCACACCTCCTGGGGACCCAGCAGTGACTGGCCATTACTCAGCAGTATTTCTGCCCACAGAAAGACATGGCATTTACTTTCTTCTAGTGGATTGAACATACCTACCACTTTCTCCCCACCCTAATACCCAGTTCCACCCCATCCAAATTTAAATGGATTTTGACTGTGGAAGTTCCATCTAATGATGCCAAGTATTTGTTGTGAGTTCATCATCCCTCTTCCCCTGATGATTATTGTTGTGGCCAACTTGAGTGACTCTCAGGTTGTGACAGCCCATTTCCATTCCCTCCGTTGTTTGCATCTAAACCATCGGCTGTTGTGAAGGAACCCAGACTGCCAAGTGCTGTTGTTTTTACTGGTGTGGTGTCACTGGACTTTGCATTCAGCATTCTATAGTAGTCATCATTTTGAAATATAAAATAGATTTAAAAAGGTGACCCGAG
Source organism: Sciurus vulgaris (assembly GCF_902686455.1). Taxonomy (NCBI): domain Eukaryota; kingdom Metazoa; phylum Chordata; class Mammalia; order Rodentia; family Sciuridae; genus Sciurus; species Sciurus vulgaris. The sequence goes on from NC_136463.1 coordinate 131,750,856, forward strand.
GAAGTGAAAATGAAGAACGTGTTATACTATGTGTGTGATTGCTTATTTTTGGTGGTTGCGACTGTGCTCTTAACTCAAATGCAAAGGCTAAATTCTAGACCTTTATGGCCAAACTTCTTCTACATGCCATGGAGTAGTTTACCTTGGGAATTCATTGTGTAACTTGTGAATTCAACACTTGTCTTAGAATGTTCTGTGGTGGATGACCTTTAAAAAAAATGGACTTCCTGTCTTCCAAATTTCAAATCTTTTATTTCTAATGAAAATCTGAATATCATTATGCAGAAACAGTTTGGCTATGTTTTTAATGAAGTAGAGGAGGACAAGAAGGGAATGATTTTTAAATTGTGCCATAGAAGAAAGAGGTGCTAGGTTTCCTGTATTGTCAGTAGCATGAATTAAGTATTAGATGCCTTGATGTTGGAGGTGATGAACAATTAACAGGAAATACATAGTGGTAGATCTCTTATTTACACGGAGCTATCTTAGATCTCATATGTACTCAAACTATATCTAGGGTAAAAATAAGTTCTTCCTTTACCACATTTAAAAGGTATTATGAATAGAAAAATTTTCATGGAAAACCAATTTTGTATCTATATGTGTAACTTACATATGTGTATACAAAATTTGTGAAGATGGAAAGAGAATTATGAATGTAACTTGGAAAATTTTTTAAAAATCAGAAATATAAGAATTGAAAATATTTTTTTTTCTCTCTTAACATACAAAAGCAGTCTTGCCCTTTTTTCAACCTAAACTATGAGGTTACACTAAGAAAGTACACCTCAGTTAACTGAAAATAAAATTATTGCTGACAACCTTGAAGACTCAGGGCCTGTGATATAAAGGTAGAGTTGAGTGGTTAGCAGGAAATATAATTATCCCTTAATCCCATCCACCAGAAGGAGGGGAAAAAAATGAAATAATTCTTCTACTTGTTCCTGTGTAGGTACACATCACTAAATGAAACTTATGCTTCCAGTTTCTCAAAGCTAATTTTTAAGTTTGGAGAAACTTGAGATTTTTAAAAATTTCCCTATCCTTTGGAGACTGGCTTCCTCCTTGGAAAATTATTCAACTTGAAGACCTCAGTGCTCCTCCTTATGTTGAGTCCCAGCAAGCAAGCCTTATGGTAGGGGATTAAGTGGAGGTGATGAATCCTAGGACCCCTTCCCTATTTTTTTTTTTCTCTCAGCAAGAAAAAAATATTCCTGACCCCCTTACAATCTATTCATGTTAGCCTCTGCACATTCTTTAATGTGTTTTTTATGAACTTATTTTTTCTTTATTACCATTTATTGAATGCCTTTTGACTTCATATAACATGATATCACATGAATAAAATAAGACAAAATAAAATAAGTTTATTTTACTTTAAAATCACAGGCTATGCATCAATGTATAACCCACCATCTCCTTTTGAGGTAGGGGTTATATTCAGCAAGTAGACTTAACCCTTTGGTGACCTGCAATGAGAATAATGAACATCTCTTATGGCATGAATGCCCTTTTGAGCTCTTTTCAGTGCTAAGATTTTTGTTTTGTTTTGTTTTTAAAGAAAACTCAGCTTCAGTTAAAATTCTCCATCTCCCTTGTCTGATTATCTTTCATCCCCCCTGTGCCCTGACCTTCCCCTCCCCAACCCTCCATCCTGTGTTTTTACCCCCTTCTCTTCTCCCATTCACTGTCAGGAAGGGCCACCCGCGAAGGGCCAGTTCAGCACAACTCGGCGCCGGCAGAGGCTAGCAGCAGCAGTGGCTACAACAGTGAGTGGATTTCAATCTTGAGTGGAAGTTTAATAAGAATGAGAAACTGTGCAAGGGTAACCTCCTGTTCTGACAGTGCCACCTGTGTGCGATGGCCCCCACCGGAGCCCACTCGTGTCAGCATAGCTTTCACGAGTTCTCTGGCTGTCTTTGCATGCCAGGAGTCAGACACGGGTGTTCATTTTTGCAAGGAGAAATATTACAGAATCCAGTTCTTTTACTTCTCCTGTCAGTGTAAGAAATGATTTGAACTCAAGTTTGCCAAACTGAGTATAGTGCCCTGTGGTGGGGGGTTTTCCTTAATGATACTGCTTTTGGTTTTGTTTCCTTTTCTTTTGTCATACTGATATGAGAACCTTTGCTAACTGATCTCTGTTTTTCTAAGAAAAGTCATGTTACTACAGACATAAATTGTGCTTTTTTTTTGTAGCAATGTGACTATTTGAAAAGGATGTGAGAAAGAAATGAGAGGGTACGGAAAGGTGAATTTTGATGTGATCTCTAAATGGCTACCCAAATTGCACTTAGGAAGGGAAAATTGTTTTCTGGGGAAAGTACTGACATGAAAATACAGTGTAGAAATGAAAAAAACAAAAACAAAAACAGATGGTGTGTTTAATCCATAGCCAAAGGTTGTTTTTGTTTTATTTTTTTCTAAAAGTAAATGAAATGGATATAAAGGAAGTAGAGGACATATTGAGTTAGTTAAGGCAAAGACTGGTGAATATTCATACAGAACGTAGAATAGAATATCTAAACAGAAGAACCCTTTGCTAAATGAGATGCCATACCTCATTCCTGTAGTCCCAGCAAAGATGGAAGTTGAGGCTGGAGTATGGCTTGAGCCTAGGAATTGGAGGCCAGCCTGGGCAACACAGTGAGACTCTGTCTCAAAACAAAACAAAACCAAAAGGATGCTTTTCTGAATGAAAGTGAATCATAAATTTGCTGAATTATGAAATGCTGGGAACTTTTAAAAATATAATTTAATGAACTGATAATCATGGATATTAGTTTTTGACTATAACATATTTCCTGAATTAAGAACAGTCTTGCTCTTACTAAGGGTGAGATATATTTTAAGACCAGATTTGCTGAAAACTATGAAAAGATTTTGGTTGCACTGTAGGAGAGTAGCTACTGGTGTGAGGATTATTGGCTTTCTACTTTATGATTGGTAGTTGACTCTAGGTGCAGGGCTGCATTGTTTGAGGTACAGAATTGCTTTTGATTATTAAAACAACCACTGACTTGGATTTTATTAGGGAACTGACTCTTAAATTCACAGTCTTGAGAACACTGGAACAAGTGAATTATTGCAATTACTTTCATAGTCAATGAATATGTTATATATGTATTCAAATTCTGACAATAGATATATATGTAATCAAATAATTCTTAAGTGTAATTTTTCATTTACAAAATTAAGAAATCCAAGTGATTATTAGAGAGAGAGAACATCATAGTATGGGGAGGAAAAGTCAGCCTTTTTGTGAAAATACTGTTTTCTTAAATAATGTCCTTCTGGGATGATACACAGGGAAGTGATTGTGTCTTTCCTGTGTTCATTTTTTTAAATTGCAGATACGTAGAGTGAATAATAATAAAACTGGAATTACCGCCTATTTGAATAGAATAGGTTATATTTGTTAATTAAATCTAGAAGAGAAAAATCTTTTCAAAGAAGAGAGCCTTAAGGTCCACATTCCAATGTAGGGATGGTCCCAGAAGTCATAAAAATAACCTAGGTATGTCCAATAAGAAAGTTACTGGCAAGTTAATAACATTTTCAGGAATTACATGGGGGAACATCTATGTTAAATGCTCTAGAAACTGTGACTTGGATGCCATATTTAAAGAGAAACACTTAGCAGGACCCCTAGCCCCTCTCCCTGGTCCCAGCGACCTGCACTGATGACTCAGCCCCCCTATTTCTCTTAGTGCTCTGATCTGCCTGGTCCTGTCTCTTCCCAGCACCGAAGTTATCCCACACATTTTGATCCATTCCTCTCCCGATAGGTGTCTTTCACCCAGAACCTCTCCAAACTATTCCTATCACTTACTTTCCTCTCCCACTCAAGGTGTCAGGCAACTGAGACTGTGCCAAAGAAAAGGGTATCCAAGGAGACGTTTCCAGAATTTATTCTTGTTGACCTTTAGCACTGTACCCAGAATGGCCAACTCACAACATCAGCCGGATCCCACAGAACAGGTTAGAAACAGACACACTGGCTTCTCCCCGTGAAAAATCACTGAGGGTCTCAAAGCAGTCCCCTAAAGGATCCCAGTACCCATAATGCAGAATAACAAAAACAGGGTGTTTTTATACCGACTCTATAAGTCCTGTAACCTTAGGATCTGCTTAGTGTCTACTTTAGACTTCTACATGCACTTTTTTTTTTTTTTTTTTTTCTTTTGGTGGTGCTGGGAATCAATCTGGCAAATGCTCTTTCATGTTGACTGTTGCTAAACTCCAGGGTAGCAGTACCATTCTTTGACTTCTTCACAGAAAGGTATTAAGAGCAACTTCTAGTAGCCCCAATCCAAACTGCAGTTATTTGTAACAAAATACTCCAGAATTGTAGGACTTAAAGGAATCTCCTTCCAGGGCAGGATAGAAAGACCCAAATACAACATTGCATACACATGGCGAGCAGTTGGCAACTCCCATTCTAGCCATCACTGACAGAGAATAATCTACCATTTAAATTTTTGAATCCTGAAATTCTCAAATTGATGAGTAAAAACCTGAATAAATAAGTTTGTCCCCCCGAGTGAAGAGATATGCATTTAGATTAATACAACTCAATTTGTATTCTCTATTTCATTTCATGAATTCCTCAATTAAAATGACCCATTCAACACACTTCTTTTAACAAAAATGGTATCAATATATTAAACATTTTCAGTAAGAAGTATATAGAAATTAGTTTTCAATTTCCCAGGGAACCATCTGATTGCAGTTTGAATGGAGCATTCTACGTTCCTTTTCCCTTGGGTAATATCCAAAACCACTTTTTACTGTTATAAGAGCCTATTTAAACTTCCATTATGTCCAAAATATAAATTTGTAACTTATGTATTTGTTCTCAGCATCTGATTCCAACATATGAAAGGCCATTATCTCAGGGACAAGTGGGGGTCCTTACTGGATGCTGGATTTCACTATGTAATGCCCCCCCATACACTCTCCCCTGCTTGCCTGACACCCTCTCCACCCACTCAGAAGGGACTCCCAAGCCTGGTGGGTCCTTGGAGTATGGAGGGCTTTTGAGTGCATATAAAGCCTCTTCTGTGATATTCAACACATGCACCCCTTATTAACAACACCCACATTCTTTTACCTTAGTATTCTAGTTCCTTGTATCAGGAAGCTGTATCCATAAGTCTGAAAACTTCTTAGTTCACCCATGTCTTCAACCCACAGTCTCTTCCCTTGACCTCCTAATCTCCACTAATCTTGCCATGGATTCTGTGTGTCATGCTATAGGGATATGAGTAGAGTACTCTTTCTCGATCAGCGTCACCACAGTTAGATTTCCTTTATCTGTCTCTAGACATTCTTGCACATAAGTCCATACCTTCATAGGTATCCCCAAGGGACCCCAGTATTCTTATAAAAGTAACCTAGGCAGGATTTCAGTAAATTTTTGAACCCCGTTACACTATTTCTCAAATGGTTTCTTTGCCACTTCTCTGTTTCAAATCTGGAACAGGCAGAAGTTTCGTGCCTGATAAGATGAACAAGCTGTTGATATCTCCCAGCTCAGTGTAGCCAGGGTTCCCATGAGGGATGAGGTAGAGTGACTTTGATAACTCCAGGTACCGAATGCTTTGGACCATGTATGTTGACATGCTTACCTTGGCTGAATTTAGAGGGAGAGCTTCATGTTCACTTCCTTCCCTGGTAAGCCTTGAATATCTTTTGAGACAAGTAACTCCCTTTCAAGGCAGAGTTACCTCAGAGGGGCCCTCTGTCTGGTTTTTTGGTTCTCTATGCCTCCTCCATCTGTCCTGTATCTCTCAGAGAGAGAGTGTGCCCTCTTCCCCTGCCCTGTCTAGCTCACCAAATCTTTAAGAAGTTAAATCAAAAAATAAAAAAATTTACAAAGAAATGTTTCTGAAAATAATATGCACATCATAGAAAGTACTGGTTTCTCTTCCTCCCCTGGTATATTTCCTGTAAGGGAGTAGGAATCATCCTTTCAATTCTATACAAGTCAGCTTGTGGTAGAGTCTAGAGTATGGTTCCTGAGGACAACTGAATGAACTTCTATGCAGTAGATTTAGCTAGAAGTTACTTGTTATATGACTGCAAGAGAAATTGGTATTTTCAAGAATGATTGGCCCACAGCATTTGTGATGCTCAGGAAGCATCTTCTTGAAGGGGGGGGGAGGAAAGGTGCTTTGACTCTACCTGTCTCAAGCCCAGTCCAGATCAAACCTGGGCAGGTAAGCACCGTAACCTTTTAGAAAAATCTATAGTAATATGACTTTTTCTACATATTGCTTTTTAAGATAGGTCTGTTCAAAAGCCATGTTCATATATATATATATATAACATAATTATATGTAACATACAAAGGTAAACCACAGTGATTTATGAAAATTCTATTTACTAATATACATTTTAATAAATCCATTTCAAAAATAATTGAGTGTCTTTAAGCCATTATTGTATTTTCTACAAAACTTGATTTGCATGTTGTCTAAGGGCTATGGAGCAAATGAATCTTCCTTTACACATCTCTCGCATTTTTATATATTTAGTAGTTTTTACTCCCAGCTCAGAGAGGAGTGAGAAACCCTCGTACTCAGTTCAGGTTACAGTTTTCTGCCAGCTATATTTTAGGTACCAGTGTGGGTTCTGAGTTGAAGCTTATCTGAGGTGTGCCTCTTCTTGCTCTCATTCTGTAGTCATCTCTCTCTCTCTCTGAAACAGTGAATGAAAAACCGGTGAGCCCATGACAGTTCTAAATTAACTCTGGGAAACAAGACTCCCGCTTCCCAACGCAACTACCCTGTAAAATAAATGAGTACTGAGTGTCTCTGAGTGTGTCATCAGAGAAGAATCTATTATTTTAAGACCAGGGGGAGCTTCTCTCTGTAGGAGCAGGTGGAACAGTGCACCGTTACTCTTTAATAATTTGTATCTTCCCCTTTTCAGGTTCCTTTCAGTGCCACCATGTCACCAGTTCGCTTGCATTCCTCCAACCCCAACCTTTGTGCAGATATGAATTTCAGACTCCCCCAGCCACCTCACTGACCCTCTGGAAAGTTCAAACAGATTATACAAAGCTGCAAGAAGAATTTTGTCTAATTGCACAGAAGGTAACAATAAAATAATGTGCCCTTTAAAGAAAGTCTCTCCTTTGATGAAAGTTGTTTGATAAAAGATTTATTTTTTTTGTTTTTGTCTAGTGATAATGACAGAATGGTTTTATATGGTGGGTGGCGTTATTTACACAGAAGGCAGCAGGCTGTGCTGCCTGCCTGTTGAGAGAACAAACATCACAGGTTTCAGTTTTGACAGAATAAGGTGTCATTGGGGTGGTGAGAGGAAGAAAGGCAAAGGGACCTCTAAGCAGGCCAGCAGAATGCTGCTACTCAACACCTTTTTATTTTCAATGTCTCTCAGCTATCTTTTAAGATGTTTATCTGTTATCCTTAGCAAGGAAAGAATAGATCTGATGTGAGTCTTTCTTGTTTATTGATGCATTTCTCTTTTATTATTCATTATTATATTTTATGATTTGGGGTCCAGGAATTGAGGTAGGGCTCAGCTTGGGTGCCATGTGTCATTGGACTAGGCTCACTTGGTGGTGTTCAGCCACAGACTGGTCTGGACTGAAAAACCGCAAGTCATTTTCTTCATGTGACTGGCATGTAGGCAGCACATTGGGAAGGCTGCCCACAACCATGCCCTTCTTCTAATTCATGGACGTTAGGGGTTCGAAGAGATTGACAGTAGAAGCTGTGGTCCTCTTCAAGGCCAAGCTCTAGAAGTGGCACTGTGTCACTTCCACTGATCACTACTGATCAAAGCATCACAGGCCAATTCAGATTTGAGGGTATAAGAAATTGACCACACCTTTGAGTCTCTCTCTTTTTTTTTTTTTCCCTAATTAAATTATGAAGCCAGGCATGGTGGTGTCTACGTAATCCCAGCAACTGGGGAGGCTGAGGCAGGAGGATCACAAGTTTTAAACCAGCCTCAGCACTTAGCGAGACCCTATCTCAAAACATAAAAAGGGCTGGAGAATGACTCAGTGGTTAAGTGGTCCTGGGTCAATTCCTAATACCAAAAAAAAAAAGAAACAAATATATATACACATACATATATCTGTGTGTGTATGTATAAATATGGCTTATTATATAAGTCAAATCATTATCATCAGCTACAGAAAATAAAGTGTAACAACTAAGAAGCAGAATAATAGCATGCAGGTCTTGTGTTTAGCAAAAGGAACACTGGTTCCCAGATTAACTCTCCCCTTACTGCTGTGGCACGTATCTTCCAGCCTGGTGAAGTTCGTATTTTGACTCTTAAGATGTTACCTTCTCCAGCACTGTCTTTTAAAATCTCATGAGAGATACACATTGTTTTTAGTCACTAACAATTGTGAACTAGTCATGTATTTCCCCTGGGGCTGCTGATGGTTAAGTTATAAAATATTCTTGAAAATATAAGTTAAATGGAGCATCTCTCTGCCCCTTAATACTCAAAAGCCTGGTGGCCCAAGCGGGGGAAAAAGGGGTACACCCTAAAGGTGTCCTGAGGAAATGCTGAACTTGAAGACATCGGACATCAGAGACGATGTTCCCTGGTGTTTAACAAGAACCTTGGCTTCCAAAGTTAATCTTCCATACTACAATACGCTTCAAATTTCAGATATCAGGTATTTGAGAGATAATCAGATAACATATAGATATTTCTTTACTGCCATAATCCCAAAATGTGGCTCTAATCTCTTTTTGTTTGTCTGTTGGGTTTTTTTTTTTGTCACTGTACTTGACGGGGTACAATTTTCATTTCTGTGGTTGTACACGAAGTAAGTGACACGCTTGTATAATCATACATGTACATGGGGTAATGATGTTTGCATTCCATTATCTTTCTTTCCAGCTGCCCGCTTCCCACCCCTCGTTTCCCTCTACGCAATCCATCGTTCCTCCATTCTTCCCTTACCCCTCCTCCCCACTTATGTGGCTTAATCTTCTTTTCTGTGATTTGTCAGTTGAGATTCTGTAAGGCCAACTCTCTCACCTGCCTTTTTTACTCCTAATAAATGCATTTTTATTGCATTATTAACTGGATGCTAATGATGTTGTTTAGAGTAAAGCAATAATTATTTTGTTCATATAACAACATAGATTCAAGCCCAGTGACTTTACTTCCAGGACAGGGTGGCATCAGAGAGAATGAGGACAGCAAATGTGTGAGTCTAGTCGAGCATGTGAAAATAGCAGAACTCCTAAAGGGAGATGGGTTAATTGAAGACTGCCCCCAAAAGCTTTGTGTGTTTGGTTGCAATCCTGAAGCTTTCAGGAAATCCAAGTTCAACAGACTTTTAAAGTCTCTGTTGAAATGACATGTTTTCTTTTCGACGGACATACACATCTCTATGCTAGAAGAAAAGGGGAGGGGCTTACCATGACTGTTGTGGCGAACTCTTTGGAAAGCATTAAGAGTTTTAAAACTGGTATAGAGTCTGCTTTTAGAGTTACAGCAGGGTTAATTGGCATTCAGCTATCAAGTTTATTACCTTTAAATGGATGACAGAATGTAACACATAAATCAATAGATGTGAATCCCTTGGGATCCTGCCATTTCCGCCTTTGATTTAGTGGCTGTATTTTGTGCTAAAAATGTTCCACTTCCTTTTAAAAATAATCTGTCTCAAATTTCAAAATACCTATTTTTGAAAAGCTGCATATTATAGTAAATATTACTGTAGAAAACAGTAATGTTGAAGTTAGAAAATTCAACATTTTGTAGTTCAAAATGAAAGACTGTCTCAGATTTCACCAATATAAGTTGTCAGGTATGGCAGGAAATGGGGGGAGAGGTGGTTGTTTTTTATTGTTGCTTTTAAATCAAAATACTTTTTGACATCAAGACATTTCCTGGCTGAGAAAGCAATCCAAGTGCTGTTTCTTAAAGCCAAAATCATTTCCTACTTCCAAGGAAACTAGCCAGAACTTCTAGATCAGCGTGTCTGTTTTATATTGACATGACTCATAAAATGCTCTTTTTTTGAGGTTGTATGCTTTGGGGAAATAATTTTGAATAACTCTAAATGATTTGCATGACACCTTTATGCTACACAAAACTGCTCGGAATATAATCGAACATGATAAGCAAAACATATTCTCTGTTCCTTCTGGGCATGATAAATTAATTTCTAAATATTGATATTCAGAATGGATTTTGATATTTTGTATGCTATTTCCAAATCTTTGTTGGTTTGTCTGATATGAAATCCTAAAATTTTCACTCTAATTCATTACAGTTGACCATTGCTTGTTTTGAGTATAGATATTCTGATAAATTCCATTTTTTAAGGCTGATTTTTAATTAAACTGTAGCATGTATGAGTTAAAAGTTCTGAGAAGTTATCATTTTTGTATATTTTTTCTGAATATGTTTAATATTTGCTTCTCACATTTCTCCCCATCCAGTGCATTCTCTTTTGAAGTCTGCATTTAATAGCATAGCTATCGAGAAAGAGAAGCTGAAGCAGATGGTTTCTGAGCAGGATCACAATAAAGGCCACAGCACGCAGATGGCCCGGCTCCGACAGTCACTGTCTCAGGTTAAATGAGAGTGTTTGTTTTCATGTGCATGACACAGTCCCAACCCTGTCAGGCAAAAGATCGGGTGGAGGCTGTCAATCCTAGCAATGACACATTCCCTTGAAATCGTTTGCAATGTCAGTATTGAATTTTATATTTTTCTTCCCCAAAATGTCAATGGTAAGAGTGAAAATAAACCAAATTGCTTGCATACATATACTCATTATTTTGTCTAACTGAAATACTTAATACCTAAGTTCATTTCTACAATAGCCCCGGTTTTAAAAAAAAAAAAAAGCACCAGACATTTATACTTGATTTGCACATCTAAAGTATGTTCTAGAATACATCAAGTCCAGTGTTTAAAAAGAGAATCTACTAGAGCTTTCACCCCTAATATTTTTCCCACTTAGATTTTTAATCTGTTGAAAATTGCCAGTTACTATGAATCCATTTTTGTTTTTCTTTTCTAATTTTCGCTTTAGGAATTTTCTTCCAATCTGAGATATGCTCCCGAAGCTAGACTTTTATATTCGATATGTATTATTTAGTTGCTCTTGTTAAAACTGACCAAATCTCTGTGTATATCAAAGTTGAGATTCTGACACAAATCCTTTTAAAGCTGTGCTTATGCCTTACCGAGTTCTTCCTTTGAAGTAAATATTTTCTTCAGTTAGTCCATAAATGCACTTATTTAATTCCTTTGAGAATTTAATGTTTTGTATGATTTTTGTGAGAACTCAGTGTTTATGTAAAATATCGTTCACTTCCTGGTGCCTTGGATCAGAGTGAAGGAGCAAGCAAATCCTGGGTAAGTGGTTCTCCATGTGGATCAGATCCTGCTTGAACATCTTCCCTCAGTCCCTAACTTAGATGTAAACTGTATCACCATGTTTATGTACCTAACTGTCAGCATATAGTCAGTGTTGTTTCATGTTATGGAGTGCTGCTACCTGGGCCACATGCCAGCATTCACCATGAAACACTGTCGGCTGAGGTGCATATGCTGCTTCCCGGTGCTAAACCAGGGGCCTTGGGAGCATGTGCACCTGTACTGCCAGGCTGCAGAGGGCTTCACTTTAAAGAGCAGGGAGTGGGTGGGTGCATGCCTGTAATCACAGAGACTCCAGGGTCTGAGTCAGGAGGATCAGAAGTTTGAGGCCAGCCCCGGCAACTTAGCAAGGCCCTGTCTCAAAATAAAAAATGAAAAGGACTGGGAATATAGCTCAGTTGTGGAGCACCCAGGTCAACCTCCAGTACCAACAAAAAACAAAGAAAGAAAGAATAGGATACTTTAAATGTTCTCCCTGGACTCTTCTCATGCCATTTATCTGTTGAACACACTCAGTTGACATTAATTGAGCTTCCAAATTATGGTCAAATAAACATGCAAATTCCACCCTATAGAAATACATGTAAAATATATTCTTGACCCCCTAAATGTTGCAGTGTTTCTTTCAGATGGGTTAATGATGGAAACTTAGTGATGTAAATCAAGCTTATACAAAGATAAATAAGAAAATTTGTCTCTTGCTTGATGATTGCTTGCTTTTGAACTTCAGGTGAAATTAGAAATAACTAGGAAGAGAAATTTTAAAAGTTATTTATTTGTTCATTCAACTGACTTTACTCGGTATTGTGCAAGATATGGCACTCTATGTGCCTGTTTCCCAGGAGGCTCATGCTCTAATTAGTGAGATCAGCAGTATTTATCAAGGAAAACGGTTAAATGGACCACACTGTATCATTCCCACCAGAGTATGGTGGTGCAGATTTCCAGAACTCTGTTTGTTTAAAAGAATGGGAGATCCCTGAGCTGAGAGCAGAGTCCTAGATCTGACTTCCTGAGCATACAAGGAAGGACCTGATGCTAAACACAATAAAAGTAAAATCAAGCAAAATTGTATCAACTGTCATCCTTTGGACTAAAATATTTCCCTTTCTTGAGAAAGCATATATATTTGTATCTAAAGTCAGAGCCCCAATAGTTTTTTCTGGGGTTGTTGGGGTTTTTTGTTTGTTATATTTAGGCTTTTTTTAACCAAAGAAATCAAAAGATGTGAAAATAATTTGGGTCATAAACACTCTTGCACCTATTCATTAGATAATTCAGTGATTGCAGTTATGTATTACCAGGAACTTTGTTCATATTTCTTATGTCCATCCAGACCATCCAATTGGGCCAGTCCTTTCCTCTCTGGCCATCTTTCCCATAACCTCTGACACTGGACTCTAATTTAGAAATCTCCACAGCCTGTGATTAGGCATTTAAGTTTACTAACATTTCACTGCTTTCTGGTGAATCATTGTCCATGGTTAGAACTACAGCTAAGGTGACTGGAGAATGGAATTAACAAGGAAGTTACTCTAAGAGTTACTAGTTATAAATAAGTAGGAATCAGCCCATTGGGGCTATATGAAGGAGTTTAAGTTTATCCTTTTAGCGATGGGGAGTGCTTAAGAATATTTAACTGGTGAATGACAATGCCAAGAAATTGGAATATTGCATATTTCTGTATATTAGAAAGATTAGTCTTGTGTGGTATGGAGGTTGGGTAGAATTAAAGCAAAACTAGCTTGGCAGGCACATAGTGTTCAAGATAATTTTGAGAATGTTTTGTGATACTCAATGGTAATATTCCTGAAATAAGGAGGTACTAGTCTTGATAAAGGAGGGGATCCATTTCAGAGACACCAAGGAGGATAATCAGCTTGGTTTACAGATCAGCTGAACATCAGCAAGGGATCAGAAAATAGAGCCAAGACAAGTCCAGGCTTTTTATTTGAATAACTGGCTATGAAAGTTCTTCCCCCAATCCCTGCAACCCCCAGAGAGATCATGCAAGAGGAACTGATTATTTGCAGGTGTGGGATGAGTGATTTTTGTGGAGATAGAGATGTCTGAGGGACATCCAGCAGGTTATACAAATCAACAGACAGATAGATGGATATCCTAGTGTATCAGTGAGTTATTGAGGTTGATCATTGTGTTTCAATCACAATAAAAGGAGTTCAATGGTACTGGTTGCTGGTGCTATACAGGATGTTAATATTTTAAGGACAGTTTAAGAAAGAGCTCTTTTGATGGAAAACCCAGGGATGCAACCAAGGAATTTAGAAATGATGACCATGGATATAAAGGATAGACCTTTGATGATCTCAAAAAGGAAAAAGTTAATATCCAATTAGCAGGAAATAATATGTGGGGACTAAATGTAAACCCTGGAATTTGGCAGTCATAGCATGATTGTATCATGAGGCAAAGACCAGCAGGTATGGAGATGTTGAAAGTTGGGAAGCAAACTGTGCAAACTATCCTGATTGGCCCGCTCTACTTTCAGCTCCTCTTTTAGTATAGCACTTATGATTTGAACAAATAAGACTGGGGTGTTACCCAGTGGTAGAGCACTTACCTAGCATCTACAAGGTTCTGGATTCTATCCCCAGCACCAAAAAGTAAAAGAAATTTTTTTGAACAAATATTAAATAGTTTTCATACATCGAGACAATTGTTCTCCAAATAGGACTTATATAAAATAAAATATATAAGCTTTAAAAATGTTAGGCTTTGGGCTGGGGTTGTGGCTCAGTGGTAGCACATTTGCCTAGCATGTGTGAGCATGCCTAGCATGTATTTTATGTTAGTATAACTTCATATTCTAGTATGATTTTAGGTAGCCTAATAAATCATTGGTCCATATTCAAGTGTCATCAGTTAAACCCCCAGATATCTTCTTCATGACCGGGTCTCTCCCCCAGAGGGGAAAGGAAGGAGATGGTGTTAAAATAATTTAAAGCCTAACATTTTTAAAAATATTTTTCCTAGTTGTTGATGGACCTTTATGTAATTAATTTATTTATATGCGGTGCTAAGAATCGAACCCAGTGCCTCACACATGCTAGGCAAATGTGCTACCACTGAGCCACAACCTCAGCCCAAAGCCTAACATTTTTAAAGCTTACATATTTTATTTGCTATAAGTCCTATTTGATTATATCTAATTATTAAAATGCTGCTTTTCAATGAGACTTTTAAGTGCATATATCAATTTAGCAAATTCCATCATCTTTTTAGCAGGCATATAGCATATAAAACACATGCAATTAGCATTCTTCGCTACATGCTCAGCATAAATTGTTACCTGCCTTGAAAAAGTAACAGTTTGGCAGGCTGGACAGCCAGATGACTTCTTCTCCTAAAGTAATATTACTTCCCTGATCTATATGTATACACACATGCATAATTCTGTTATTTTACCCTGTTAAAACTTAAATTAACTTTCACACTGAAGAGAAAGCATCAATGTTGAACTTAAACTTGTAGGGCAGGACATTTTATATGGCATCTGTCCTTATAATTTCATTTATAATGTCATGTTCTGATTTGTGTAGTACTCTGAACCTCAAAATTAAATAGTATATAAAGACAAAGGCAACCTTGGCACTCCTGATTACCATAATAATAAAAGATTCAAGGCTACTTGAGTCTGTCTTCAGCATATTACCCTCTACCACTATTACTAGTTTGATTTCTAGCCCCAGAATTTTGTGCACAGCTCATGCCGAATGTAGTGGGAATTGGGTCCATATAAATGCAAGCAACAAAATATGACCATCTATTCCAGCTAGAATTACTATAGTTCATTAAATCAATATGCCATCAATTGTTAGGTACATCATTATTTTGTGCATTACTGAGAAAGAAAAAAACTATTACTGTCAATTGAACTGACACAGTGCTTCAGAGGTGCTCGATGGGGGGAAATGTGCATCTTAGAATCAGTGAAATATGGTCTGTAGGAGATTATAGGCAAAAATTTGGCTTAAGGCTCATAGTAGCATAATTTAGAATCCCAATTGTAGAATCTGTCATCCTGCCTGTCCACAACATTTCACTTGACCAAAATAAATATTCTGTGACGGGATAAAAGTTTCAAGTGTATTTATTTATTTCTGAATTCCACAGTTCCCTGGGTTTGGCCACATTTGTTGTATATGAAGATATTTTTCATAGAATCCTTCACATCACTTTTAGTTCTCTCTCAAGTTTAAATTGCTGTTGTTTTATCCACAATTTGGCAATATTTTAAAAGCCTTTTAAGTTTTTTGCTCATGGACCCTATAGATCCTTATTATATGACTACTTTAAGAAAGTAGTGCTGAATATAAAAAATAATTATGCACATAAATTTTCATGGTAGTATTACTTATTTTAGTAAAAAATCAGCAACCATATAAGTGCCCAATAATAGGAAATCATTGCTTGTTATGCAACTACCAAACTCATGTAATGAGAGGGTTGCAATATAAAAAATGCTATGTGCAAAGAATAAGTGGCACTACAGGGGTATGAAACACACCAGTAAACAATATGCAAAAAAAAAAAAAAAAACACTTAAGAAAAAAGCTGGAAAGAAATAAACCAAACTGCCAACAGTTGGCAGTAAGATATGAAAGAAATACTTTTCTATTTTTTTTTTTTTGCATTTTCAAAAAATAATAGTATTTTTTAATTAAAAAACCAAGGTGATTTCTAAGAGATGCCCAGAATTTGGCTGTATTAACTTTCTCATTTCTTTTGAACCAGTTTTGCTTTATACAAAGGGTTTGATGTTATGGTGATTCCATCTTGCTATGATTTCAAATCCTTCTCCAGTCATCAGGCAGCCATGTTTCCTTCCAGAACCGACATTCCACTTAGTATTTATGCCATTGTCTCACTCAGTCTAAGGTAAATTCTCCCCCATATCTGAGAGGGTCTGTAGCTAAAGAAGTAGGTATTTTGGTAATTTATAGCTCAGAACTTGAAAATGGTAACTTTTTTAATAGATTGAGAAGGAATGGTATGTTTCTTGGATATATTAGACTTGAATGTGTGTGAAAGGCATGAAGCATGGGGGTATGAGCATGCTCTGTGGAGTTTTAGCACAGTCCAAACTCATTAGGTAAGTAGTGAATGTAATAAACCTGTTGGAGAAGACTCTTAAGCACAGTTCGTAGTTTTGAGGTGCTTCCTCCCTGTGAGGCTGTGGTCCTACATAGGCATGGAGGCAGGAAATTTTACATAATGGAACATAGAGCATAGAAGATCCTATCTTATACTGAAATGGGTTGTTTTATTTTTTTACTTACTTATAACATTATGGTCAGAACTTTGTTTCCTCTGATTCTGTCCTTTGCCACTTGTCAGCTTGACAGCTTATTTAATTTTAAGAACTATATTAGGATTATTTCTGTTTCTTTTGATAGGCTTAGGAATATTACATCAGAGCAAATGGAATTATTTGTTCAGAGCTACAGCATTTGTGTTTAAGAAATACACTTTTAACTTCCTGCCTCTCCTATCTTATCCCTTTTTTCTTCCTCTTCAATTAAACTCCTAAAGAAGAAAGAAAAGCCACTCTGATAGAAATCAGTAACCATAGTTCTGCAGAGACATGCTTTTATTACATTCTGAATTTAGTTAGGAAGAAAAGGAAAATATTTGTACTTGTTATTAAATATTTCCATTCATTACACACACACACACACACACACACACACAACACACACAAATAAAAGTTAAATACTAGCCTTCAAATAAGATCTACCAGAAAGAAAAATGCTATTCTTTTATAGATACTATCCACAGATGAAACTACTAAAAATAGAAATGTCTTTAAATATAACTGAAATCTCTCAAGAATAGAGAAAGCTCTATAAATATATTCACACATATATGGGGAATTACTCTTTTTAATTATTTAATTTTGATTATTTTAAAAATTTAAAAATAAATTAGCAAAAATCTATTAATTTTATGGAATACAGTAGTTATTTACTTTTCTGGTGACAGCAGAAAGCCAAAGTTTGTAGACTTTTTATAATAACTTACTCTTTTTCTTGTTATGTTAACATTATGCAAACAACATTCACTTGTTCAATTTCAATCCAGTAATAAAAAAGGGGTGCCAAAGCCTTCCACTTGGCACCTGGATAATGTGATAATGCTACCAACACTTACACATTGTCCAAAAAACTTGGTATTCCATACAGCCTAAAATTGTCTCATTAAAAACATTTTTTTTAAATCACTAGATCTGATTAACAGTTTTGAGCAGATGAATCACAGTTTCTGATAGAATTATCCACAAGTAGACAACCACTTCTTAAGTTGCTAGAGATCCTTTATAGAGTTCTTAATGTCACCAAGTGAACACCAGCAGGTGGGTTTCTCTAAGGTATACAGTTCAGTCCTCAGGGATGACCAGGAAGATGAGTAATAGTAGTCTCGGGTTCTTTTGGGGGATGGGGATAGGGTAGTTGTGCACTGGGTTTAGGTAGCATGGAGGCATGGTGTTGGGTTTGGAGTGCTTTGGAAAGGTCAGGAGCACTCCTTATCTCTGATGTTAGAATGAAGCAGTGTTGGCCACATCTGGAGACGTGGGTATGGACGGTAAGGACTCAGCTGCCTCCCTTCCTGTGGCTCACATCAGGAGTTGATTATGCACCTTTTCCTCTGTGCTCGTAGGTGCCTCTCATTCTGCAGGTTTGGGCCAACCAAACCATCTGCTCTGAGATGAATTCCATTGGCCATTCCTGTTGAACTATTTTTTTCTGTGGTCTGTAGATCATTTCTGATAGAACAAATGATTTTGGAAAACATCTTCCCAAGTCAGTTTGGGATGAGGCATCCTGTAGAGAGCCTGTCTTGATTCATGGACAGCACATCCAACTTTCTGAGGGAAGCAATAGAGCGGGTTATGCTGAGAGGTTTTGGTTCTCTCCATTGCGGGCAGGATTGCAGCAGCTGTGCAGTGGTTGTGAGAAGCCTCTTTCCACCTTGGGAACTGTTGCCTCCACTGAATTGTTAAAAGGGCACATAGTGGTCCAGAGTGTCATGCATAAGCTCTAGGATATGAGCTCTTAGGGTGTTTGCTAGTTCAATGGTTCCTTTATAACTAAAGGCTCTTAGAAATCAGCTTGACCTGGGATTTTCAAACACAGACGGTTTGAAAATAAGGGCCAAGTGGTTTGCCAAGCCAAGAAGGGACTATGGGAGAGTAAAGATGGGCATCCTTCACTTGGAAAACCCAATATCACAGATCTCATGGTTTTTCAGAAAATTTGGATTTTTAAAGTCTGAAATCTAGTGATATGTTAATGTTGACAACTCATTTTTATAAAATGAAGTGCCACAGATGAACAAAACATGTCTTGAGAAAGAGGAAACATTTCATCAGCTTTTACCAAGAGGGTGTGGGTGTGAACTCTTAGAACCAAGATTCTTTTTTGTTTCTAATTATGTTACTTTCTGTGTTGGGGATTGAACCCAGGGCCTTGGGCATGCTAAGCATGTTCTACCGCTGAACTATACCCCCAGTACTAGAACCCAGATTGTTAGTCTTACAGCCTGGTGTTCTTTCCACAGGCACCCTGGGGGTTATGTACCTTTAAAGGTCTATACTTTTGCTGTGCACTTGACAAATAAGGTGTTTGGCACCCACTCAGAAATGCCATGGCTACACCAAGAGGAAACAGGACCATGGCACAGTTCTGTGTTGATTGCAGGTTCCCAGCCACTTTAAACTACTGTAGCCTTTCTGCTTCTACCCAGAAAGCCAGAGCTGCACACTAATTGAACATTTGTCCTTAAAACAGCCTTTGAAACTTTAGTTACTCTGTGCCCAGAAATTAACTGTCTGGGAAAATGCATTTTAAACATTCTAAGTACAAGCAATCGAAATTCCCTTCCACCCTAAGTAGACAAGGTGGCCCCAGTGAGTCTCTGACGGACCCTTGTGCCTCCAGGTCTACCTGGGAAACTCATTTAACTTCAGTTGAAAGTGCATAGCTGTGTTTGATGTTAGAATTCTCTCCAGAATCTTGCCTACTTCTGGCTGGTCTAGTGTTGCCTCAAAAGCAACTTCTACTTAAGAATCTGCTTTAAGTGTGTCATCAAGCACAAAAAATATATGATTTGTATTTCTTTTCTCTCAGGAAGCTGACAGCTGGGAAATTATAGAAGGAGACTGAAAATAGGCCAAACTAATGTCCAGAAACCAGACAAACACGAAGGCTTTATGCTGAAGAAAAGAAAATGGCCTTTAAAAGGCTGGCACAAGGTAATATTTTATCAGATCCCAGTTCAGATCATCTTCATAGAGAGGGTTTTTTGTTATTATTAAGTAGGTAACCAAGACTGTTGTGTATGTATAAAACTCATTTTCAAGGCCTGATGCACTGCATTCCATTATACCTATCTGAGTATAAGACCTATAGCATATATATACAGGGGAAAATATTTTATGTAATACTTAAAACCCAAATTGACATATTATTGTCTAACCTACTTTTCACTTAAATTAGTGTGGATATGTTCTCATTAAATATTTTCTAAATATGAGATGCTTTTAAGTATATTCCTTTGGGTGGATTTATATTATATATTCCACCATTATTAAAACAATTTCTTATTGCTGGATATGTAGGACTTGTCTAATTTTTTGTTATGTTGTTGCAATGAACATCTTTATAATTGAGTACTGTTTAGTTTTGTGGGATAAACCTTACAGTTGTTACTAGGACAAAGTAAATTTGGAAAATCACTTATTCTGGAAATTTCAGTTACCGCCCTTTAAAGTAGTTTATTCTTCCCTCCCTTCCCAACATCCTTTTCCACCTCCTAGTTTTAATTAGGGAAGAAATATTTGTTACTACATTGTTTTAATTACCTGAGTAGTAAGAATTCCATAGTACTAGCTGAGTGTAATGGCATGAGCCTATCATCCCAGCTACTTGGGAAGACTGAGGCAGATGATCTCTTGAGTTCTGAAGTTTGAGACCAACCTGGGCAACATAGAGAGACCCCATTTCTTTACAGAAAAAAAAAAAAAAAAAAAAAGAATTCTGTGTTACTGAGAAGGAAATTCTCTTCCACCTTCAATATAAAACCTCTGGTAGACCACTCAGTATCATCTCTGAAATCACTGGAAGATCAAGTTCATCTATTCATCATCTCTGCTGATGAATTTCATCTTAAACAAATTTGTCAGCCCAAAACTCCAGATAGTAGACCACTGGCTTAAAACAGGGCAGTTATGGATTATAACTTGCTTGAGAAAACACATTTTATGCATTTTTAAGGGAAAGACTTCAAAGTGAACAGATGAGAAATGATGTCCCAAAGGTTACAAAAACAGATCAAAGGGGTTTCTGACAAATATGTCCTCTCCCCTATCAGAAACGGTCTCCCCCAAACCCCATAATATTATTCCAATGCAAGAAATCTTTTTCCATTCATTTTTTCATTTTTTTTCTCCTGAATTTTGGTCACCTTGTGATCCTTTCTGAGATCACCTTTGCCTTGTACTCTGACTTTGCACTTCCTCTAATCAATGGCCTCCCTAAGCTCTTTCCCTGTGATACCCTACTGGTTATCTTTGCTAAAATTCTTTGATAGATAGAAAATTTTTAAAATAGGAGAAAAAAGGTCAAAGTAACATTTTATATGAATCACTGGCTTTAATTTAACATCGTCAGTTCATGTTTCAGTACAACCTACTGTGGTTCAACAACTTCCTGGAGTATGTCTCTGAACATTTTGCTGCATAAATGAAAGGAGGGTCTCCCTCCCACGCCCTTTCTCTTCTCTGGTGCCAACCTATATTGATTCAAGCATCAGCCCATTTGGTCCTGGCAATTGAGTAGTTGTGTGTTTTTTAGTTGTAGAGATTCTTTCTTCTGGTACTTCTTGTTCTCCTAAATCTCAAACAAAGGGGTTTGGCGGCCTTTTGTGAGCTCTGGTCAGGTGACCCCAGACCTGACTTCCTATATAACTTCAGTATCTGTGAGTTCCTGAATCACACAAAAACTTTCCAGCCAGAGTAATTTACCAGCAAAAGAAAAACTCTGCACGTGGAGAGCTACAGGAAGGCACTGGGTCCTTTGTGTGATTGGGTCCTGGAAGCTGTTCGTTTTCTTGTGAATTGCCCACTGAAAGGAAACAACAGCAGAGAGTAACTAAGTGTTTGTGGAGCAAAAATGGCTAAATCTATTTAGTCTGGATCAAGAAGACCTTGGAGCAGACAAACTTGCCAAAAACAACAACCAAACAAAAAACTCTCTTTTTTTCCCCTTAATATAATTTGGAAATATGTTTTAATCTCTTTTTCTAATAGTGGAAATGCAAGCATTTTGCTAAGATCACTTAAACTTTCTAAGAATCTGTTCTTTATGGATCCAGCCAACTGGCTTCTGAAGTGAACATGAACATTTTCAGGAATTATGTAGAGGAAATTCAGGAGTTTGCCTCTAGGGTAAAAAAATAAAAAAAATCCCTGTAGAATTGTGTAGAGCTCCTCACAGAATCACTGTGACCTAATCCAGATTATTTTCATTCTCACTTTCAAAAATATCCTAATGTGGTTCATTCAGAAGGTCTTAGCTGCAGACCATGAGATTACTTCCTTGTTATCAAAACCATAGTGAAAAGATTCCATCCCCCTTGGGTTATGTGTAAAAGAACCTTTTTAGGTTAATAGCATGGAATGAGAACTCTGATCTCTTTCTTCATTGATCTCCTTGCAATTTAACATGACTGTGTCCAGATGCACTGAATTCATATATTAAAATGATCAAACATGTTGATTGCTAAGTGTGAAGCAACTCTATACCCACATTTGTGCATATTTTATATAATTCAAAATATAGACAGTAACTAGGGGTGTTTGGTTCTTACAGCGTTTTTTTGTCCTGGATAATGGAATGTTAAAGTATTCAAAGGCACCACTTGATGTAAGTAGTACACAGGACTTGTTTCAAAAGTTGATTTAGAATTCTGCTTGAAGTGAGTAAACACTAATTGTACAAGCCTTGTGCTGTAGTTCCCAGCTTTGTGCATGTCTATGCCTCTAATATTTAACAAGCTACCAAACCTGCATGTTCTAGAAAAGGTGTGTCTTGTGCTTATATTCAAGATAGCAGAAAATCTCAAACTAGTGCAGAAGAGTTAATTTAACTAATTGATGTGTGTTATTAAAAGCAGAAGCGTAAACCTAAAAGTGACACATAAATAAAATCACCCTTTCTCTCTTAAAGAGAAAACGCAATTAGTCGTTTTCCCCCACCTCAATAAACTCTGCTTTATGTGCTTTTCTTGAGATTTAAAGCCATTTTTGTTCTTGTCGATGTCCTTCTGAAACTCTTTTGAATTTCATTTGTTTCATACATTCTTTTATCTTGGGAATTCCAACTCACAAAAATTATTTGAAATAATATTTAATATATAAAGTAGTTTGCATGAAAACTAGAAAAATCCCTCCTTATCCTGTCATGTAGGGGAAATAACATAGGGCTCAGATTTCATTTTAGTCCCCATCTCTGCTCTTGAGTTAGGGTGTCCTTGATCAGAAGTGGGCAGCCAGAAGGAGGAGCTGGCTGCTCTGTGCTGTTCCTTTCCTGCTGCCTAGTTCTGCCCTAGCTGCTGTCTCCCTGGCTGTTCAGGACTGTTCTGAGTCATAAGTTAAAAGCTGACCACAGTTACTTTAGGAATCATTAAAATGTCTTTTCAAAGGGATATAACCTATGTGATCTAGAATTCTGAAGAACTTGGCTCATAGGCTATTTTCAAAACAGGAATAAGATAAATATTGTCACTTAAAGAAATTGGTATGAAGTCACAACAACTTCAGCTGTCCTCAGTTTAAGGATCTTAGCCTCAGAACCCCATCATTTTCTCTTTATTAAAGAGGTATGGTAATCCATTTCCCATAGATAAATTAAAAATTACCTTCAACTCACTAATTCATTATATACCATAAATACATCAAACCATATATCCTTTCAGCCTATTTACTAGTCTTTGATTTCAGATTCAAAAAGGGAAGGTCCATGGGAGCATAGATGTTGGACTGTCGGTAATGTCAATTAAAAAGAAAGCACGGAGAATAGACCTTGACACAGAAGAGCACATCTACCATTTGAAGGTGAAATCGATTTCCAGCAGTTCCTGGGTCATTATGGGGGACGTGATTTACCTGCACCAGTGGCAGACAGGAGATGGATTTCCCAGTGACCTTCTCCTCTTGCTCATTACTTCAGGTGAAGTCCCAGGACTGGTTTGATGCGTGGGTCTCCAAGCTGCGCCATCATCGGTTATACCGTCAGAATGAAATTGTGAGATCACCGAGAGATGCTAGTTTTCACATATTTCCTGCAACATCCACAGCCGAGTCCTCCCCAGCTGCTAATGTTTCTGTTGTTGATGGAAAGGTATGATTTTGCTCTAAAAAGCCAACCTGGAAAATGCTTCGAAAATTTTGCAGATACATCACTGTGCCTCATGTAACAACACCAGAAAAGAAAGTTTGCTTTGTAAACTGACACTCAGGAGACAACAGTGACATTGGCATCAGAGTTAGTCACAAGTACAGATTAGGCAGAAATGTGGATCACCTAAAGTATTAAGTATTATGTTTCCTTTTTAATGAATAGAGGGCATTCATTTTTATGTGGCTTCGTAAGAAATTGGGAAGGCGGGCAAGTATTGGTTTGATCAGTATCCAGAGATCAGGTGCCTTCCTGATTTTAGTGTGATAATAAGAATACCCTAAATAATTTGACCCAGAGAGAGCTAGTAAGTTCCCTAATGAAGTTAATGCAAGTAAGTTGAAGATTGTGACAATAATACAGGTGGTAGCCCATTTCAGTGACCGGGTACTCCATGAAGCATTTGACATTCATTTATAACTAATTTTTCATAAAACCAAAGTTCAAGGACAGTAAAGAATTTGTCCAGAACTGGGACAGCATCTGACCCTGCATCATCTCTGTTTCCAAAATTACTTCCCTTTGCCTTACACCAGATGCCAGACAAGGGAGGCTGAGGTTGTTCCTGGGCTGCAGTAGGAGTTCATTTCCTATGCCACTGAAAAGCTGTAGGTGTTGCTTGTTTAAAAGTCAAGGTTAAGGGCTGGGGTTGTAGCTCAGTGGTAGAGCACTTGTCTAGCATATGTGAGGAACTGGGTTCAGTTCTCAGCACTGCATATGAATAAATAAATAAAAATAAAGGTCCATTGACAACTAAAAAATATTTTAAAAATAGAAAAAGTCAAGGTTAAGCCTGGCATAGTGACACACTCCTGGTCCCAGCTACTCAGGGCAGGAGGATTGAAAGTTTGAAGTCAGCCTGAGCAACTCAGCAAGAATCTGTCTCAAAATAAAATTTAAAAAGTTCTGTGGGTAGCTCAATAATACAGCACTTGCCTAGCATGCATGAGATCCCTAGTATCAAGAAAAAAAAAAAGAGTCAAGGTTGAGATAATAGGCAGGGAGGCAGTTGTTTCTTACTTTGACTCAATCATTAATTTTTCTGAACCACAGACACATTGTACTGCCAAGGGGTATTCCAGCTTTATACCTCACATGAAATTAAGGACAGAGGTGGCTGCCACAGTATTTCAGTGAAGATCCTGCTTTCTCTGTTTGCTTTCACAGGAATGTACATGATACATAGATCCAAGTTTGCTTTGCAAATCATCGAAAACCTTATTTTAAAAACTATAAGACTATTCAAATCAGATTCAATAAAACATTACTATATTCAATTTTTGTTATTTCAGTGGAAATTACTTAAATAATTTCTGTGAAGTCCCATTAATTGTTTTTGACAAGACTCTCAAACTTTGCATTATTTCATTCTGGTTGCAGCCTTGCTAAGGACTTTTTAAATCATCTTTCTCCTGGAATAGGATGTTGGGTTAATACCAAGCAGTTCTGCAATAAAAGGAATCGTTCCAGGAGTCAGGGGGCTAGGAATGTTGGGAACTTACAGATGCAGTCCCCAGGTTTCTCACCACAGGGTAAAATGAATCACAGCATTATCCAAATCAAGAGAGAAATGTATCCCAAATGGATCTTTTAAATTAAACAT
Organism: Sciurus vulgaris; assembly: GCF_902686455.1. Lineage (NCBI taxonomy): Eukaryota > Metazoa > Chordata > Mammalia > Rodentia > Sciuridae > Sciurus > Sciurus vulgaris. The sequence goes on from NC_136463.1 coordinate 131,776,332, forward strand.
TTTAATTCTTTCATTCTTCCAGCTTCTGCCTACATCTTTGGCACTAAGTGTTGACAAAAGACACATTATTTTCATCCCTTGTCTTGTTTATTAAACGACTTGAGTGATGTCTGAGAATGGTGAACTGGAACCAAATCCTCCCTACTCTTTTCCTCAGAATAAGAAAACTCGTCAACTCTGGTTTTCACAAAAGATCTATTCTTCTAGTTGGGAATGGCATACCTCAAAGATCTAACTTGGTAAAAGATTTCCATTGCATTTATCAAAATGGAATAAAGATTGAAAAGAGCTTTTCATCATTTCCCTTGCCTTCCACCTGTCAAACTAGGGGACTCCTGAATGTGAATTGGTTTGTGGCCCATTGTGGGTAGTAAGTCTGGGGTTTGCTAAGTGCATGCAACATTTACTTCATAATGATTTTGAAGAGACACATTCAGTTGTAATTAACCAAGTATGGAATTTTGAAGTTATTTCAGCTTTATGAGAAATGTTTCTGCTTATTTCACTGAGGTGTACTGCACTCACCCTAGTATCTACATATTTCATCTAACTTTATTTCATGTAAAATCCTTCGAATGGAAATCCACCATAGATAATGACTTGGCAGCAGTGCCTTTTTATATAATTTTTCAGTATGCATTTGAAGCACTGTAAGGCTGCTTGCTTTTGGATAATGGATTTAGGTATCACATGTGCTTGAGGAGACCTTGAACTGATCATAAGGGCACAGAGAACTTTTGGAAAGGAAGGGCCTTAAATCATGAGCTAAAAGTACTACAATAAGAATACTGTAACAAATGCAGCATAATGAGTAACTTTAAAGTGTTGGGAATTTGACTTGGCAGGTCCTTGTGAGTATGAGATGCAATACACTTGAAAGTTATCCCCTTCGCTGAATGATGGAGCTGGCGACCTAATGGTAGTTTTGTTAATGGTTGTGAAAATTGCAACATACCATGTGTAGCCAATAGGCTTTTTCCATATTTTCAATGTGCCCTTTATTCCTCTTTTCTTAATGTCGCTATGAGGGTACTTGTGTTTCTTGATGATCACTTAAATGTACTATTTGGCTTCATATAACCATATGCTTCATTTCTGTTTGTGTTCCTTGTAGGTGCAAACCAACAAACTTCCATGGCAGTCCCCTCTGCCATGCAGCAATAGCCTCCCGCAACCTGCACAACTGGCCAGAGCAAAGGTGGCAGCCTGGTTACAGGACTCAGAAGAAATGGACAGGTGTGCAGAAGGTTAGTTCCTGCCTCTGTGGGCTATCAGAGTAAGCACCCAAACCAAACCAAACGAAAAGTACTGAAGTGAATTTTGGGTGCAGCATCTTTCACTCTGACCCTTTTGATTGCCTTGACCTTCCTTTTTCTTACTTTTATACACTATACTCTTCTCTATTCCATGACCTGGGCTTCTTACCTGCTGGTTCTCCTATGCCCTCACAACAAACGACCTGGGTTTTGATCTTGCCTTGACTTCCTCCTACTTCAGTCTTCTCTTATCTCTTTAGGGCTGGTTCATGCTGGCTTCCATAGTCCCTACCCTCCAGACCCTGGAGAGCCCTCTCCCCTTGCTCCTGAACTCTCTGCTCTACCTTCCTTTCTAGGTGACTTCCATGGCTGTGTTCTCTGATGCCGTATTGCCCATGAAACAAGTATATATTTCCAGCCATAAAGGGCAAAATTCCAATATGCTGTATCTTTATCCATAGTTACCTGTTATTGGTACACATCACTATGGATCATTTTTAAATATCTGAACGAATACACGATAAACCTCACTCTGCTATCTCTGAGCCACTTAATCTCCTCATGCTTTCTTCTTGCTTATAATCAACTAGAGCATGTTGGTCCAAACTTGATCCACAGGCCTTCCATTCTGTGAGACAATTTTCATTGATCTTCAAAACCAAGAAAAGCAAGGGCAGTGTAGAGAGTACTTATTAGGGCTCAACTGAATTCTTTAAATGATCTTAAGATGACATCAGGATTAATTTAATTTTTTCCTTTATTAAATTATAAAAAGCAGATATTATATAATTTTTTATGTTCTTACTTAGAAAAATGAAAATTTGGCAATCTGACCAAATAAGTTTTCACCCTGCCTGTCTGTGAACTTAAGTCTGCAGCATTTTTATCAGCCCTTTGAGAGACCCACCTCCCAAACTCAATCTTTATGTGAATATATGATTGAGGAGGGTTTTTATATTCATCATCTCATCCAGCTGACTTACCGAAGGTTTTCCTTGGATGTATTCACCAAGGAAACACTCAGGTTTTAGTTTCAGTACAGTTGACTTCAGGTTGGGGGAAAGAAGCTGGACCTCACTTTCTGAAAATTCTGCAGCTTTCCACAGTAATGATTCTGGAAATTTCAGCCTCTACTTTGGGGAAACTTAGGAGGCAGAGAAGTTCATTCCCTTGAACCAAGTTCCCATGGCTAGTAAGTGTAGCTGGGACCTCAGACTCAGGTATCCTGACTCCAGAGTGTGTGCTTGAACCTGTAGTTACTCTATACCATCTCTGTAGTGTCTTCCCTCAGAACAAACCCAATGCCTGACATCCCTGTTGCTGTCAGTGCTCCTGTCATACTCCCGCTGAAACCTCAGGGTCATACTTTGATCCTCCTCCCTATTCAATCCAGCCAAGACCAAGTCCTGTCTGTTGTTTCTTGAAAAACCTTCCCCTCATACTCTCTCCTATCTGTCTTTCCCTGAATTCCACTCCTATCTTTCTTGTCTTTGAGTGGTAACCAGCCTCCTCATTGGTACTCTCCCTTAGTCTCTTGCTCTGCTGCTTCCTCCCTCTCAGAGGATCATGGGAAGTTACCATTCTGGAACCTGTCTGCAGGTCCTGGGCCAGCACTTAGTAGACATTGTCCTTCACATTCAGCCACCAGGTAATTGCTATTATCCCCATTTTGTGGATGAGAAACCGTGAAATGCATGAAGTTAATGAATTTGCCCAAGAAGGTGAAGCTGGCCTGGTGGAGGGGTTGGACCTCCAGCCACCCACATTCAACTAACCCTAAAGCCAACTCTATGTCCACTACATAATGCTCCCTCAGGACTGTTGGTTCTTAAAATAACTTTTATGCAAAAAACTCTTCAGAGGTTCTCCATTGGCTCTGGGCTTTAGTCCAAACTGCTTAGCCCAGCATTTAGCAACCCATGCCTCCAGTTTTCTGACCCTTTATACCCTTTCAGTCTTGTCTGCTATAGTCTCAGCCAGACTTTGCTATTTTGTGGATATACTTGCCTATTCCCACCTGCGTGCCTATGCACAGATTGGCTCCTCCCCAACCTTCAGTGCCCTCTCTATCCCTTCCTACCTGCCAGCTTTGCTGAAATCTTTCCATCAATCTTACAGACCCAGAAAAATGTCTGCCTGTTTTTTTTTTTTTTTTTTTTTTTTTAGTTGTAGATGGACACAATATCTTATTTTATCTATTTATTTTTATATGGTACTGAGGATTGAACCCAGTGCCTCATACATGCTAGGTAAGCACTCTACCACTGAGCTACAGCCCCAGTCCATCTGCTCTGTTTTGGTGTGTTCTGATGACCTCAAATCACAGTAATTCTCCCTTTTTAATCTTCTAGAACACTTAAAAAACAAAAATTTATATTGATCATTTGTCACAAAGAGTGCCTAATATTGAGATTGGTTGCATTTCAAAAGTAAGAACACTTCTTGATTATTCATTGGCTGCATATTTCATTGATTGCATTTCTAAAAATGTAATGCCTTATTGAACCCATTATATATCTAATTTACAGTTCTAATACTTAAAGCAGCTATTTGTAGATCTGAACTTACACCAGTCCAGACCTTAATATGTAAGCATATTTAGATATGGGAGCATATTTTTTCCATAGGGATGAAATGTTAGTTAGTGTAACATCTCTGATAGATTTTTAAAGAAGTCATTCATTGCAAGATTATTAGTGAACTAAATTACATTCTGTTTTTCTAAATTTGAGTGCGATTCCACCCGAATTCCAGACAGTAACCTTCTAAAAACATTTTGGAGGAACAGGTAGATAGGGCACAGAGAATAAAACCACAGGACTATTAAGTTCCCTTGAGTATATTTCCCATGTGACAAAAGCCATCAGAAAAGGAAAGTGATTTGAGACACAATTTGAGATTTTAATGGGTCCTACACTAAAAGCCATTAATTGGTAAGATGAACTTTGAAATCCTCCTAATAATCAATGGTTTTAGTTTCTAAATCAGAGAAGATGTGTTTTCTTTCACTTGCACGTATCACCACACCATGTATATCTGCCTGATCATATTTACCATATTATGGATTGACTCCCTTTTATTACCAATACCACCATTTGTGTCCAATTCTAACACATTTTATTTCTGATTTTTATTAGATCTTGCACACTGCCAGTCTAACCTTGTGGAACTTAGCAAACTCCTGCAAAAAATTTGGAAATACTTCAGAGAACTCAGTCAGCACCAAACTTTACTGACATGCAGGTAAACCTATACTGCTGCTAGCAAAAACACTTAACACTTTAATCTTTTCTGGATCATTCTATATTCATAGACTATGCAAGGTCCACTTTAAAGGGAAATAACTACAATACAGACTAGTTTTCTATTCTGGAGTTATTCTTAATATTTTTTAATCTTGGTGACATCGTGTTAGGATAACGCTAATGTTTTTTACATTTAAATACAGAGCAAACTGCTGTAGAAATATATCTCTGGATCATTCTTCCCAAGTTTCTGTTGCAATAGAAGCAATGGCTTTGAAGATACAAATTTAGACACTTTCAGAATGAAGACTCTTTTCACAGAAAAAAATGCTGAAGATCTCTAATCCTGCTTTCAATTTTGCATATCAGAGAAAATACATTTTACAATTAGGTTCTTTTCTCTGCTTTTAATGAGATGCCTTTTCTCTCCTGGCTGGTTTGCTTCAAGGCTCTAACAGTGATTCCTTACTAACTGACTATGTTCTGTCTGTGTTTGTATCATCTGTTCGAACTTAATAATCCGTTGTTGCCTTTAACTCTCTGTGTAATGTAGGCTAACTGTGTAGATATTTCAAAGAAAGACAAGCGGGTCAAAGACGCTGGAGAACAAAAAGTGTCAGCAAAGATACAAAAATACAACTGGCAGGTACAGATTTTACTTTTCCTTCCATCATATTTTCATATACTTTTAAGCATTAAGCATTTAATTTTTCTGTATCTCCTTGCCCAGATATTGAATTGAGAGAGCAGCTTAACTACTTGAAAGCCAGTGCTTCTGAAGCAGGGTTTTTTTTTTTTTTTTTTTTTTTTTAAATCTAAAATAGTGGGAAATCTATTTACTTGCTTAGTCGTAAGTGGAAGAATTTGAAAAAGAAGGTAAAAATTATATATCACTTCAAAGTAGCATTGTCATTCTTAATTATAACCTTTGAACCATTAAAACTTATTTTAACAAAAAGTCACCTTAAAAATCTTGTCTGGTGGATTGCAATGAACATCCATTTATATATGGTTAGATCTTAAAAGAGCCTTTATGTATCAACTTTGTCCAACTTTTATCTATCAAGAAAAAAAGTAGGGGGTGCAATAGAATAAAAACAACAAGCCTGGGCTTTTGTCTGATCACTGTGATTTTCTGGCTATATAATTTTCTGCACATCTGTTAAATTTAGGGGACTTCCATTTGCTCCTGAGTAAAGCGATGGACTTAATTTAATGACCCTCTGAATTCCCTTTAATTCTAATCTATGATTCTGCAAAATAGATATTTTGGACCTGCAATGATACTATAAAATCTAAACCAAAGTCTTAATGGGCTCATGATAAATTTAATTGAAGTTCATTTTAAATAAAATTTTTATTTGAAAAAAATTTTTATTTTTACAGTAAGATCCTCTTGCATCATAGTATTGCAGTGAATACAAATATGGTAAATGCCTAAAACCTCTTGTATCCTAAATCACATTACTTTCAGATCACCAAACTAGACTATCAACTATTCTAATTTTAGCTGTGTAGTCTAAATGATTCTAAACCTGCATAATCAAAATTAGACTTACAATTTGACTTTGTTTTTATTATACTATAAATCAATTTAAATCCTAATAAAAGGTAAAAGGAACTGCTTCTCAGAATTCTTCATTTCTTCTGAATAATCAACAGAATAATTCTCTAATTCTAACTGCTTTAATAACATTCTTGTATTGTAATTCTAATGGTGTACATAACAAACTGTTGCTTTGCTTTCTAATCTGATATTTAAATTTTCATAAACATGAAAGATCCATTGTTTATTTAGATTTCTACATCCTACAAATACAATTAGTGTTCTTTTATTCTGTATTCTGTTTGTGTTTTCCCTTCTATTTATAAAATTAGTACTGTAGGGACCAACCGTGTCAAACGATTTCATAAGAAAATCACCTAAATTGCCTTTAGCATTTTCATTTGTTTTGAGCTTGTGATAATCTAGTTTTTTTTTGTTTGTTTTGTGTTTTGTTTGTTGTGTGTATTTTGTGTGTGGAGAGCTGTGTTTCAAGTTTGGTGTCGATGATTCTCTTAGCCAGGAAAAAGAAACCATTTTTAGAAATAAAAGACCATTCCTTTAAATACAATAATGGAAGAAAGCTAACATAATAGGTAACATGTCCATTTGTGAATAGTCCATTATTTGCGTGTTTTTTTAAAGGTAAATTAATTCTAATTAAATTAGATTCCTGTTCACAGCTGCTGTCTTGAATGGTTGGTTCTCAGCACCCTGAGGGCAGTGCCCCTGGCTGCTGGCTGCTGTAACTGGGAGGCCCACCGCCCTGTGTCATCCAGCTTTCCCAGAGGAAGCGGACTACAGCTGTGAATGCTCTTCCTGTTCACAGCTGTGTTTAAACTATACAAGAAGAATTTACAAGGATTTTTTGTTTTTTTTTTTGAGTCATAAGAAGAAATTGTTCAAACAGCAGGAAAATAATTTGTTTGTGTTCCTGCCATATCTTTGAATGTTTACCTTGTTTTTAAACTTTTACTCATGTTGTCTTGCTTCGTTTTTGTTCTGCCAAACAGAAACAACATGACCCTTGTAATTTTTGTTTAGATATGTCCTGAGGGGAAGTTGATAGACTCTTATCCCCACATTCAAAGAAAACTTTTTCCTTTAAAACGGGAGAGCACAGTTCTACTTTAAGTAGAAACAATAGACTTCAGGTGGCAGTAAGCTATTAATCACTTCCAAACTCCCCTACTTGTTCTTCAACAGAGTTTTTGTGAGACTGAAACGCTGAAGAATTTGGTACCCCCTGGACCTTTCTGCTTGTCCAAGCCATGGGTCTTCCAAGAGCCCTCAGGATGCTCGTTTTCTGTGACTGGGAGTTACTCAATGTTCGTCAACATGCACACCTCCTGGGGACCCAGCAGTGACTGCCATTACTCAGCAGTATTTCTGCCCACAGAAGACATGGCATTTACTTTCTTCTAGTGGATTGAACATACCTACCACTTTCTCCCCACCCTAATACCCAGTTCCACCCCATCCAAATTTAAATGGATTTTGACTGTGGAAGTTCCATCTAATGATGCCAAGTATTTGTTGTGAGTTCATCATCCCTCTTCCCCTGATGATTATTGTTGTGGCCAACTTGAGTGACTCTCAGGTTGTGACAGCCCATTTCCATTCCCTCCGTTGTTTGCATCTAAACCATCGGCTGTTGTGAAGGAACCCAGACTGCCAAGTGCTGTTGTTTTTACTGGTGTGGTGTCACTGGACTTTGCATTCAGCATTCTATAGTAGTCATCATTTTGAAATATAAAATAGATTTAAAAAGGTGACCCGAGGAAGTGAAAATGAAGAACGTGTTATACTATGTGTGTGATTGCTTATTTTTGGTGGTTGCGACTGTGCTCTTAACTCAAATGCAAAGGCTAAATTCTAGACCTTTATGGCCAAACTTCTTCTACATGCCATGGAGTAGTTTACCTTGGGAATTCATTGGTGTAACTTGTGAATTCAACACTGTCTTAGAATGTTCTGTGGTGGATGACCTTTAAAAAAAATGGACTTCCTGTCTTCCAAATTTCAAATCTTTTATTTCTAATGAAATCTGAATATCATTATGCAGAAACAGTTTTGGCTATGTTTTTAATGAAGTAGAGGAGGACAAGAAGGGAATGATTTTTAAATTGTGCCATAGAAGAAAGAGGTGCTAGGTTCCTGTATTGTCAGTAGCATGAATTAAGTATTAGATGCCTTGATGTTGGAGGTGATGAACAATTAACAGGAAATACATAGTGGTAGATCTCTTATTTACACGGAGCTATCTTAGATCTCATATGTACTCAAACTATATCTAGGGTAAAAATAAGTTCTTCCTTTACCACATTTAAAAGGTATTATGAATAGAAAAATTTTCATGGAAAACCAATTTTGTATCTATATGTGTAACTTACATATGTGTATACAAAATTTGTGAAGATGGAAAGAGAATTATGAATGTAACTTGGAAAATTTTTTAAAAATCAGAAATATAAGAATTGAAATATTTTTTTTTCTCTCTTAACATACAAAAGCAGTCTTGCCCTTTTTTCAACCTAAACTATGAGGTTACACTAAGAAAGTACACCTCAGTTAACTGAAAATAAAATTATTGCTGACAACCTTGAAGACTCAGGGCCTGTGATATAAAGGTAGAGTTGAGTGGTTAGCAGGAAATATAATTATCCCTTAATCCCATCCACCAGAAGGAGGGGAAAAAAATGAAATATTCTTCTACTTGTTCCTGTGTAGGTACACATCACTAATGAAACTTATGCTTCCAGTTTCTCAAAGCTAATTTTTAAGTTTGGAGAAACTTGAGATTTTTAAAAATTTCCCTATCCTTTGGAGACTGGCTTCCTCCTTGGAAAATTATTCAACTTGAAGACCTCAGTGCTCCTCCTTATGTTGAGTCCCAGCAAGCAAGCCTTATGGTAGGGGATTAAGTGGAGGTGATGAATCCTAGGACCCCTCCCTATTTTTTTTTTTTCTCTCAGCAAGAAAAAAATATTCCTGACCCCCTTACAATCTATTCATGTTAGCCTCTGCACATTCTTTAATGTGTTTTTTTATGAACTTATTTTTTCTTTATTACCATTTATTGAATGCCTTTTGACTTCATATAACATGATATCACATGAATAAAATAAGACAAAATAAAATAAGTTTATTTTACTTTAAAATCACAGGCTATGCATCAATGTATAACCCACCATCTCCTTTTGAGGTAGGGGTTATATTCAGCAAGTAGACTTAACCCTTTGGTGACCTGCAATGAGAATAATGAACATCTCTTATGGCATGAATGCCCTTTTGAGCTCTTTTCAGTGCTAAGATTTTGTTTTGTTTTGTTTTTAAAGAAAACTCAGCTTCAGTTAAAATTCTCCATCTCCCTTGTCTGATTATCTTTCATCCCCCCTGTGCCCTGACCTTCCCCCTCCCCAACCCTCCATCCTGTGTTTTTACCCCCTTCTCTTCTCCCATTCACTGTCAGGAAGGGCCACCCGCGAAGGGCCAGTTCAGCACAACTCGGCGCCGGCAGAGGCTAGCAGCAGCAGTGGCTACAACAGTGAGTGGATTCAATCTTGAGTGGAAGTTTAATAAGAATGAGAAACTGTGCAAGGGTAACCTCCTGTTCTGACAGTGCCACCTGTGTGCGATGGCCCCCACCGGAGCCCACTCGTGTCAGCATAGCTTTCACGAGTTCTCTGGCTGTCTTTGCATGCCAGGAGTCAGACACGGGTGTTCATTTTTGCAAGGAGAAATATTACAGAATCCAGTTCTTTTACTTCTCCTGTCAGTGTAAGAAATGATTTGAACTCAAGTTTGCCAAACTGAGTATAGTGCCCTGTGGTGGGGGGTTTTCCTTAATGATACTGCTTTTGGTTTTGTTTCCTTTTCTTTTGTCATACTGATATGAGAACCTTTGCTAACTGATCTCTGTTTTTCTAAGAAAAGTCATGTTACTACAGACATAAATTGTGCTTTTTTTTTGTAGCAATGTGACTATTTGAAAAGGATGTGAGAAAGAAATGAGAGGGTACGGAAAGGTGAATTTTGATGTGATCTCTAATGGCTACCCAAATTGCACTTAGGAAGGGAAAATTGTTTTCTGGGGAAAGTACTGACATGAAAATACAGTGTAGAAATGAAAAAAACAAAAACAAAAACAGATGGTGTGTTTAATCCATAGCCAAAGGTTGTTTTTGTTTTATTTTTTTCTAAAAGTAAATGAAATGGATATAAAGGAAGTAGAGGACATATTGAGTTAGTTAAGGCAAAGACTGGTGAATATTCATACAGAACGTAGAATAGAATATCTAAACAGAAGAACCCTTTGCTAAATGAGATGCCATACCTCATTCCTGTAGTCCCAGCAAAGATGGAAGTTGAGGCTGGAGTATGGCTTGAGCCTAGGAATTGGAGGCCAGCCTGGGCAACACAGTGAGACTCTGTCTCAAAACAAAACAAAACCAAAAGGATGCTTTTCTGAATGAAAGTGAATCATAAATTTGCTGAATTATGAAATGCTGGGAACTTTTAAAAATATAATTTAATGAACTGATAATCATGGATATTAGTTTTTGACTATAACATATTTCCTGAATTAAGAACAGTCTTGCTCTTACTAAGGGTGAGATATATTTTAAGACCAGATTTGCTGAAAACTATGAAAAGATTTTGGTTGCACTGTAGGAGAGTAGCTACTGGTGTGAGGATTATTGGCTTTCTACTTTATGATTGGTAGTTGACTCTAGGTGCAGGGCTGCATTGTTTGAGGTACAGAATTGCTTTTGATTATTAAAACAACCACTGACTTGGATTTTATTAGGGAACTGACTCTTAAATTCACAGTCTTGAGAACACTGGAACAAGTGAATTATTGCAATTACTTTCATAGTCAATGAATATGTTATATATGTATTCAAATTCTGACAATAGATATATATGTAATCAAATAATTCTTAAGTGTAATTTTTCATTTACAAAATTAAGAAATCCAAGTGATTATTAGAGAGAGAGAACATCATAGTATGGGGAGGAAAAGTCAGCCTTTTTGTGAAAATACTGTTTTTCTTAAATAATGTCCTTCTGGGATGATACACAGGGAAGTGATTGTGTCTTTCCTGTGTTCATTTTTTTAAATTGCAGATACGTAGAGTGAATAATAATAAAACTGGAATTACCGCCTATTTGAATAGAATAGGTTTATATTTGTTAATTAAATCTAGAAGAGAAAAATCTTTTCAAAGAAGAGAGCCTTAAGGTCCACATTCCAATGTAGGGATGGTCCCAGAAGTCATAAAAATAACCTAGGTATGTCCAATAAGAAAAGTTACTGGCAAGTTAATAACATTTTCAGGAATTACATGGGGGAACATCTATGTTAAATGCTCTAGAAACTGTGACTTGGATGCCATATTTAAAGAGAAACACTTAGCAGGACCCCTAGCCCCTCTCCCTGGTCCCAGCGACCTGCACTGATGACTCAGCCCCCCTATTTCTCTTAGTGCTCTGATCTGCCTGGTCCTGTCTCTTCCCAGCACCGAAGTTATCCCACACATTTTGATCCATTCCTCTCCCGATAGGTGTCTTTCACCCAGAACCTCTCCAAACTATTCCTATCACTTACTTTCCTCTCCCACTCAAGGTGTCAGGCAACTGAGACTGTGCCAAAGAAAAGGGTATCCAAGGAGACGTTTCCAGAATTTATTCTTGTTGACCTTTAGCACTGTACCCAGAATGGCCAACTCACAACATCAGCCGGATCCCACAGAACAGGTTAGAAACAGACACACTGGCTTCTCCCCGTGAAAAATCACTGAGGGTCTCAAAGCAGTCCCCTAAAGGATCCCAGTACCCATAATGCAGAATAACAAAAACAGGGTGTTTTTATACCGACTCTATAAGTCCTGTAACCTTAGGATCTGCTTAGTGTCTACTTTAGACTTCTACATGCACTTTTTTTTTTTTTTTTTTCTTTTGGTGGTGCTGGGAATCAATCTGGCAAATGCTCTTTCATGTTGACTGTTGCTAAACTCCAGGGTAGCAGTACCATTCTTTGACTTCTTCACAGAAAGGTATTAAGAGCAACTTCTAGTAGCCCCAATCCAAACTGCAGTTATTTGTAACAAAATACTCCAGAATTGTAGGACTTAAAGGAATCTCCTTCCAGGGCAGGATAGAAAGACCCAAATACAACATTGCATACACATGGCGAGCAGTTGGCAACTCCCATTCTAGCCATCACTGACAGAGAATAATCTACCATTTAAATTTTTGAATCCTGAAATTCTCAAATTGATGAGTAAAAACCTGAATAAATAAGTTTGTCCCCCGAGTGAAGAGATATGCATTTAGATTAATACAACTCAATTTGTATTCTCTATTTCATTTCATGAATTCCTCAATTAAAATGACCCATTCAACACACTTCTTTTAACAAAAATGGTATCAATATATTAAACATTTTCAGTAAGAAGTATATAGAAATTAGTTTTCAATTTCCCAGGGAACCATCTGATTGCAGTTTGAATGGAGCATTCTACGTTCCTTTTCCCTTGGGTAATATCCAAAACCACTTTTACTGTTATAAGAGCCTATTTAAACTTCCATTATGTCCAAAATATAAATTTGTAACTTATGTATTTGTTCTCAGCATCTGATTCCAACATATGAAAGGCCATTATCTCAGGGACAAGTGGGGGTCCTTACTGGATGCTGGATTTTCACTATGTAATGCCCCCCCATACACTCTCCCCTGCTTGCCTGACACCCTCTCCACCCACTCAGAAGGGACTCCCAAGCCTGGTGGGTCCTTGGAGTATGGAGGGCTTTTGAGTGCATATAAAGCCTCTTCTGTGATATTCAACACATGCACCCCTTATTAACAACACCCACATTCTTTTACCTTAGTATTCTAGTTCCTTGTATCAGGAAGCTGTATCCATAAGTCTGAAAACTTCTTAGTTCACCCATGTCTTCAACCCACAGTCTCTTCCCTTGACCTCCTAATCTCCACTAATCTTGCCATGGATTCTGTGTGTCATGCTATAGGGATATGAGTAGAGTACTCTTTCTCGATCAGCGTCACCACAGTTAGATTTCCTTTATCTGTCTCTAGACATTCTTGCACATAAGTCCCATACCTTCATAGGTATCCCCAAGGGACCCCAGTATTCTTATAAAAGTAACCTAGGCAGGATTTCAGTAAATTTTTGAACCCCGTTACACTATTTTCTCAAATGGTTTCTTTGCCACTTCTCTGTTTCAAATCTGGAACAGGCAGAAGTTTCGTGCCTGATAAGATGAACAAGCTGTTGATATCTCCCAGCTCAGTGTAGCCAGGGTTCCCATGAGGGATGAGGTAGAGTGACTTTGATAACTCCAGGTACCGAATGCTTTGGACCATGTATGTTGACATGCTTACCTTGGCTGAATTTAGAGGGAGAGCTTCATGTTCACTTCCTTCCCTGGTAAGCCTTGAATATCTTTTGAGACAAGTAACTCCCTTTCAAGGCAGAGTTACCTCAGAGGGGCCCTCTGTCTGGTTTTTTGGTTCTCTATGCCTCCTCCATCTGTCCTGTATCTCTCAGAGAGAGAGTGTGCCCTCTTCCCCTGCCCTGTCTAGCTCACCAAATCTTTAAGAAGTTTAAATCAAAAAATAAAAAAATTTACAAAGAAATGTTTCTGAAATAATATGCACATCATAGAAAGTACTGGTTTCTTCCTCCCCTGGTATATTTCCTGTAAGGGAGTAGGAATCATCCTTTCAATTCTATACAAGTCAGCTTGTGGTAGAGTCTAGAGTATGGTTCCTGAGGACAACTGAATGAACTTCTATGCAGTAGATTTAGCTAGAAGTTACTTGTTATATGACTGCAAGAGAAATTGGTATTTTCAAGAATGATTGGCCCACAGCATTTGTGATGCTCAGGAAGCATCTTCTTGAAGGGGGGGGGAGGAAAGGTGCTTTGACTCTACCTGTCTCAAGCCCAGTCCAGATCAAACCTGGGCAGGTAAGCACCGTAACCTTTTAGAAAAATCTATAGTAATATGACTTTTTCTACATATTGCTTTTTAAGATAGGTCTGTTCAAAAGCCATGTTCATATATATATATATATAACATAATTATATGTAACATACAAAGGTAAACCACAGTGATTTATGAAAATTCTATTTACTAATATACATTTTAATAAATCCATTTCAAAAATAATTGAGTGTCTTTAAGCCATTATTGTATTTTCTACAAAACTTGATTTGCATGTTGTCTAAGGGCTATGGAGCAAATGAATCTTTCCTTTACACATCTCTCGCATTTTTATATATTTAGTAAGTTTTTACTCCCAGCTCAGAGAGGAGTGAGAAACCCTCGTACTCAGTTCAGGTTACAGTTTTCTGCCAGCTATATTTTAGGTACCAGTGTGGGTTCTGAGTTGAAGCTTATCTGAGGTTGTGCCTCTTCTTGCTCTCATTCTGTAGTCATCTCTCTCTCTCTCTGAAACAGTGAAAAACCGGTGAGCCCATGACAGTTCTAAATTAACTCTGGGAAACAAGACTCCCGCTTCCCAACGCAACTACCTGTAAAATAAATGAGTACTGAGTGTCTCTGAGTGTGTCATCAGAGAAGAATCTATTATTTTAAAGACCAGGGGGAGCTTCTCTCTGTAGGAGCAGGTGGAACAGTGCACCGTTACTCTTTAATAATTTGTATCTTCCCCTTTCAGGTTCCTTTCAGTGCCACCATGTCACCAGTTCGCTTGCATTCCTCCAACCCCAACCTTTGTGCAGATATTGAATTTCAGACTCCCCCCAGCCACCTCACTGACCCTCTGGAAAGTTCAACAGATTATACAAAGCTGCAAGAAGAATTTTGTCTAATTGCACAGAAAGGTAACAATAAAAATAATGTGCCCTTTAAAGAAAGTCTCTCCTTTGATGAAAGTTGTTTGATAAAAGATTTATTTTTTTGTTTTTGTCTAGTGATAATGACAGAATGGTTTTATATGGTGGGTGGCGTTATTTACACAGAAGGCAGCAGGCTGTGCTGCCTGCCTGTTGAGAGAACAAACATCACAGGTTTCAGTTTTGACAGAATAAGGTGTCATTGGGGTGGTGAGAGGAAGAAAGGCAAAGGGACCTCTAAGCAGGCCAGCAGAATGCTGCTACTCAACACCTTTTTATTTTCAATGTCTCTCAGCTATCTTTTAAGATGTTTATCTGTTATCCTTAGCAAGGAAAGAATAGATCTGATGTGAGTCTTTCTTGTTTATTGATGCATTTCTCTTTTATTATTCATTTATTATATTTTATGATTTGGGGTCCAGGAATTGAGGTAGGGCTCAGCTTGGGTGCCATGTGTCATTGACTAGGCTCACTTGGTGGTGTTCAGCCACAGACTGGTCTGGACTGAAAAACCGCAAGTCATTTTCTTCATGTGACTGGCATGTAGGCAGCACATTGGGAAGGCTGCCCACAACCATGCCCTTCTTCTAATTCATGACAGTTTAGGGTTCGAAGAGATTGACAGTAGAAGCTGTGGTCCTCTTCAAGGCCAGCTCTAGAAGTGGCACTGTGTCACTTCCACTGATCACTACTGATCAAAGCATCACAGGCCAATTCAGATTTGAGGGTATAAGAAATTGACCACACCTTTGAGTCTCTCTCTTTTTTTTTTTTCCCTAATTAAATTATGAAGCCAGGCATGGTGGTGTCTACCTGTAATCCCAGCAACTGGGGAGGCTGAGGCAGGAGGATCACAAGTTTAAACCAGCCTCAGCAACTTAGCGAGACCCTATCTCAAAACATAAAAAGGGCTGGAGATATGACTCAGTGGTTAAGTGGTCCTGGGTTCAATTCCTAATACCAAAAAAAAAAAGAAACAAATATATATACACATACATATATATGTGTGTGTATGTATAAATATGGCTTATTATATAAGTCAAATCATTATCATCAGCTACAGAAAATAAAGTGTAACAACTAAGAAGCAGAATAATAGCATGCAGGTCTTTGTGTTTAGCAAAAGGAACACTGGTTCCCAGATTAACTCTCCCCTTACTGCTGTGGCACGTATCTTCCAGCCTGGTGAAGTTCGTATTTTGACTTAAGATGTTACCTTCTCCAGCACTGTCTTTTAAAATCTCATGAGAGATACACATTGTTTTTAGTCACTAACAATTGTGAACTAGTCATGTATTTCCCCTGGGGCTGCTGATGGTTAAGTTATAAAATATTCTTGAAAATATAAGTTAAATGGAGCATCTCTCTGCCCCTTAATACTCAAAAGCCTGGTGGCCCAAGCGGGGGAAAAAGGGTACACCCTAAAGGTGTCCTGAGAAATGCTGAACTTGAAGAAATCGGACCATCAGAGAAGATGTTCCATGGTGTTTAACAAGAACCTTGGCTTCCAAAGTTAATCTTCCCATACTACAATACGCTTCAAATTTCAGATATCAGGTATTTGAGAGATAATCAGATAACATATAGATATTTCTTTAATGCCATAATCCCAAAATTGGCTTAATCTCTTTTTGTTTGTCTGTTTGGGTTTTTTTGTTCACTGTACTTGACTGGGGTACAATTTTTCATTTCTGTGGTTGTACACGAAGTAAGTGACACCGCTTGTATAATCATACATGTACATGGGGTAATGATGTTTGCATTCCATTATCTTTCTTTCCCGCTGCCCGCTTCCCACCCCTCGTTTCCCTCTACGCAATCCATCGTTCCTCCATTCTTCCCTTACCCCTCCTCCCCATTATGTTGGCTTAATCTTCTTTTCTGTTGATTTGTCAGTTGAGATTCTGTAAGGCCAACTCTCTCACCTGCCTTTTTACTCCTAATAAATGCATTTTTATTGCATTATTAACTGGATGCTAATGATGTTGTTAGAGTAAAGCAATAATATTTTGTTCATATAACAACATAGATTCAAGCCAGTGACTTTTACTTCCAGGACAGGGTGGCATCAGAGAGAATGAGACAGCAAATGTGTGAGTCTAGTCGAGCATGTGAAAATAGCAGAACTCCTAAAGGGAGATGGGTTAATTTGAAGATGCCCCAAAAAGCTTTGTGTGTTTGGTTGCAATCCTGAAGCTTTCAGGAAATCCAAGTTTCAACAGACTTTTAAAGTCTCTGTTGAAATGACATGTTTTCTTTTCGACGGACATACACATTCTCTATGCTAGAAGAAAAGGGGAGGGGCTTACCATGACTGTTGTGCGAACTCTTTGGAAAGCATTAAGAGTTTTAAAACTGGTATAGAGTCTGCTTTTAGAGTTACAGCAGGGTTAATGCATTTCAGCTATCAAGTTATTACCTTTAAATGGATGACAGAATGTAACACATAAATCAATAGATGTGAATCCCTTGGGATCCTGCCATTTCCGCCTTTGATTTAGTGGCTGTATTTTGTGCTAAAAATGTTCCACTTCTTTTAAAAATAATCTGTCTCAAATTTCAAAATACCTATTTTTGAAAAGCTGCATATTATAGTAAATATTACTGTAGAAAACAGTAATGTTGAAGTTAGAAATTCAACATTTTGTAGTTCAAAATGAAAGACTGTCTCAGATTTCACCAATATAAGTTGTCAGGTATGCAGGAAATGGGGGGAGAGGTGGTGTTTTTTATTGTTGCTTTTAAATCAAAATACTTTTGACATCAAGACATTCCTGGCTGAGAAAGCAATCCAAGTGCTGTTCTTAAAGCCAAATCATTTCCTACTTCCAAGGAAACTAGCCAGAACTTCTAGATCAGCTGTCTGTTTTATATTGACATGACTCATAAAATGCTCTTTTTTGAGGTGTATGCTTTGGGGAAATAATTTTGAATAACTCTAAATGATTTGCATGACACTTTATGCTACACAAAACTGCTCGGAATATAATCGAACATGATAAGCAAAACATATTCTCTGTTCCTTCTGGGCATGATAAATTAATTTCTAAATATTGATATTCAGAATGGATTTTGATATTTTGTATGCTATTTCCAAATCTTTGTTGGTTTGTCTGATATGAAATCCTAAAATTTTCACTCTAATTCATTACAGTTGACATTGCTTGTTTTGAGTATAGATATTCTGATAAATTCCATTTTTAAGGCTGATTTTTAATTAAACTGTAGCATGTATGAGTTAAAAGTTCTGAGAAGTTTATCATTTTGTATATTTTTTCTGAATATGTTTAATATTTGCTTCTCACATTTCTCCCCATCCAGTGCATTCTCTTTTGAAGTCTGCATTTAATAGCATAGCTATCGAGAAAGAGAAGCTGAAGCAGATGGTTTCTGAGCAGGATCACAATAAAGGCCACAGCACGCAGATGGCCCGGCTCCGACAGTCACTGTCTCAGGTAAATGAGAGTGTTTGTTTTCATGTGCATGACACAGTCCCAACCCTGTCAGGCAAAAGATCGGGGTGGAGGCTGTCAATCCTAGCAATGACACATTCCCTTGAAATCGTTGCAATGTCAGTATTGAATTTTATTATTTTTCTTCCCCAAAATGTCAAGGTAAGAGTGAAAATAAACCAAATTGCTTGCATACATATACTCATTATTTTGTCTAACTGAATACTTAATACCTAAGTTCATTTCTACAATAGCCCCGGTTTAAAAAAAAAAAAAGCACCAGACATTTATACTTGATTTGCACATCTAAAGTATGTTCTAGAATACATCAAGTCCAGTGTTTAAAAAGAGAATCTACTAGAGCTTTCACCCCTAATATTTTTCCCACTTAGATTTTTAATCTGTTGAAAATTGCCAGTTACTATGAATCCATTTTTGTTTTTCTTTTCTAATTTTCGCTTTAGGAATTTTCTTCCAATCTGAGATATGCTCCCGAAGCTAGACTTTTATATTCGATATGTATTATTTAGTTGCTCTTGTTAAAACTGACCAAATCTCTGTGTATATCAAAGTTGAGATTCTGACACAAATCCTTTAAAGCTGTGCTTATGCCTTACCGAGTTCTTCCTTTGAAGTAAATATTTTCTTCAGTTAGTCCATAAATGCACTTATTTTAATTCCTTTGAGAATTTAATGTTTTGTATGATTTTTGTGAGAACTCAGTGTTTATGTAAAATATCGTTCACTTCCTGGTGCCTTGGATCAGAGTGAAGGAGCAAGCAAATCCTGGGTAAGTGGTTCTCCATGTGGATCAGATCCTGCTTGAACATCTTCCCTCAGTCCCTAACTTAGATGTAAACTGTATCACCATGTTTTATGTACCTAAACTGTCAGCATATAGTCAGTGTTGTTTCATGTTATGGAGTGCTGCTACCTGGGCCACATGCCAGCATTCACCATGAAACACTGTCGGCTGAGGTGCATATGCTGCTTCCGGTGCTAAACCAGGGGCCTTGGGAGCATGTGCACCTGTACTGCCAGGCTGCAGAGGGCTTCACTTTAAAGAGCAGGGAGTGGTGGTGCATGCCTGTAATCACAGAGACTCCAGGGTCTGAGTCAGGAGGATCAGAAGTTTGAGGCCAGCCCCGGCAACTTAGCAAGGCCCTGTCTCAAAATAAAAAATGAAAAGGACTGGGAATATAGCTCAGTTGTGGAGCACCCAGGTCAACCTCCAGTACCAACAAAAAACAAAGAAAGAAAGAATAGGATACTTTAAATGTTCTCCCTGGACTCTTCTCATGCCATTTATCTGTTGAACACTCAGTTGACATTAATTGAGCTTCCAAATTATGGTCAAATAAACATGCAAATTCCACCCTATAGAAATACATGTAAAATATATTCTTGACCCCCTAAATGTTGCAGTGTTTCTTTCAGATGGGTTAATGATGGAAACTTAGTGATGTAAATCAAGCTTATACAAAGATAAATAAGAAAATTTGTCTCTTGCTTGATGATTGCTTGCTTTTGAACTTCAGGTGAAATTAGAAATAACTAGGAAGAGAAATTTTAAAAGTTATTTATTTGTTCATTCAACTGACTTTACTCGGTATTGTGCAAGATATGGCACTCTATGTGCCTGTTTCCCAGGAGGCTCATGCTCTAATTAGTGAGATCAGCAGTATTTATCAAGGAAACGGTTAAATGGACCACACTGTATCATTCCCACCAGAGTATGGTGGTGCAGATTTCCAGAACTCTGTTTGTTTAAAAGAATGGGAGATCCCTGAGCTGAGAGCAGAGTCCTAGATCTGACTTCCTGAGCATACAAGGAAGGACCTGATGCTAACACAATAAAAGTAAAATCAAGCAAAATTGTATCAACTGTCATCCTTTGGACTAAAATATTTCCCTTTCTTGAGAAAGCATATATATTTGTATCTAAAGTCAGAGCCCCAATAGTTTTTTCTGGGGTTGTTGGGGTTTTGTTTGTTATATTTAGGCTTTTTTTAACCAAAGAAATCAAAAGATGTGAAAATAATTTGGGTCATAAACACTCTTGCACCTATTCATTAGATAATTCAGTGATTGCAGTTATGTATTACCAGGAACTTTGTTCATATTCTTATGTCCATCCAGACCATCCAATTGGGCCAGTCCTTTCCTCTCTGGCCATCTTTCCCATAACCTCTGACACTGGACTCTAATTTAGAAATCTCCACAGCCTGTGATTAGGCATTTAAGTTTTACTAACATTTCACTGCTTTCTGGTGAATCATTGTCCATGGTTAGACTACAGCTAAGGTGACTGGAGAATGGAATTAACAAGGAAGTTACTCTAAGAGTTACTAGTTAAATAAGTAGGAATCAGCCCATTGGGGCTATATGAAGGAGTTTAAGTTTATCCTTTTAGCGATGGGGAGTGCTTAAGAATATTTAACTGGTGAATGACAATGCCAGAAATTGGAAATATTGCATATTTCTGTATATTAGAAAGATTAGTCTTGTGTGGTATGGAGGTTGGGTAGAATTAAAGCAAAACTAGCTTGGCAGGCACATAGTGTTCAAGATAATTTGAGAATGTTTTGTGATACTCAAGGTAATATTCCTGAACTAAGGAGGTACTAGTCTTGATAAAGGAGGGGATCCATTTCAGAGACACCAAGGAGGATAATCAGCTTGGTTTACAGATCAGCTGAACATCAGCAAGGGATCAGAAAATAGAGCCAAGACAAGTCCAGGCTTTTTATTTGAATAACTGGCTATGAAAGTTCTTCCCCCAATCCCTGCAACCCCCAGAGAGATCATGCAAGAGGAACTGATTTATTGCAGGTGTGGGATGAGTGATTTTGTGGAGATAGAGATGTCTGAGGGACATCCAGCAGGTTATACAAATCAACAGACAGATAGATGGATATCCTAGTGTATCAGTGAGTTATTGAGGTTGATCACTTGTGTTTTCAATCACAATAAAAGGAGTTCAATGGTACTGGTGCTGGTGCTATACAGGATGTTAATATTTTAAGGACAGTTTAAGAAAGAGCTCTTTTGATGGAAACCCAGGGGATGCAACCAAGGAATTTAGAAATGATGACCATGGATATAAAGGATAGACCTTTGATGATCTCAAAAAGGAAAAAGTTAATATCCAACTTAGCAGGAAATAATATGTGGACTAAATGTCAACCCTGGAATTTGGCAGTCATAGCATGATTGTATCATGAAGGCAAAGACCAGCAGGTATGGAGATGTTGAAAGTGGGAAGCAACTGTGCAACTATCCTGATTGGCCAGCTCTACTTTCAGTCTCCTCTTTAGTATAGCACTTATGATTGAACAAATAAGACTGGGGTGTTACCCAGTGGTAGAGCACTTACCTAGCATCTACAAGGTTCTGGATTCTATCCCCAGCACCAAAAAGTAAAAGAAATTTTTTTGAACAAATATTAAATAGTTTTCATACATCGAGACAATTGTTCTCCAAATAGGACTTATATAAAATAAAATATATAAGCTTTAAAAATGTTAGGCTTTGGGCTGGGGTTGTGGCTCAGTGGTAGCACATTTGCCTAGCATGTGTGAGCATGCCTAGCATGTATTTTATGTTAGTATAACTTCATATTCTAGTATGATTTTAGGTAGCCTAATAAATCATTGGTCCATATTCAAGTGTCATCAGTTAAACCCCCAGATATCTTCTTCATGACCGGGTCTCTCCCCCAGAGGGGAAAGGAAGGAGATGGTGTTAAAATAATTTAAAGCCTAACATTTTTAAAAATATTTTTCCTAGTTGTTGATGGACCTTTATGTAATTAATTTATTTATATGCGGTGCTAAGAATCGAACCCAGTGCCTCACACATGCTAGGCAAATGTGCTACCACTGAGCCACAACCTCAGCCCAAAGCCTAACATTTTTAAAGCTTACATATTTTATTTGCTATAAGTCCTATTTGATATATATCTAATTATTAAAATGCTGCTTTTCAATGAGACTTTTAAGTGCATATATCAATTTAGCAAATTCCATCATCTTTTTAGCAGGCATATAGCATATAAAACACATGCAATTAGCATTCTTCGCTACATGCTCAGCATAAATTGTTACCTGCCTTGAAAAAGTAACAGTTTGGCAGGCTGGACAGCCAGATGACTTCTTCTCCTAAAGTAATATTACTTCCCTGATCTATATGTATACACACATGCATAATTCTGTTATTTTACCCTGTTAAAACTTAAATTAACTTTCACACTGAAGAGAAAGCATCAATGTTGAACTTAAACTTGTAGGGCAGGACATTTTATATGGCATCTGTCCTTATAATTTCATTTATAATGTCATGTTCTGATTTGTGTAGTACTCTGAACCTCAAAATTAAATAGTATATAATAAGACAAAGGCAACCTTGGCACTCCTGATTACCATAATAATAAAAGATTCAAGGCTACTTGAGTCTGTCTTCAGCATATTACCCTCTACCACTATTACTAGTTTGATTTCTAGCCCCAGAATTTTGTGCACAGCTCATGCCGAATGTAGTGGGAATTGGGTCCATATAAATGCAAGCAACAAAATATGACCATCTATTCCAGCTAGAATTACTATAGTTCATTAAATCAATATGCCATCAATTGTTAGGTACATCATTATTTTGTGCATTACTGAGAAAGAAAAAAACTATTACTGTCAATTGAACTGACACAGTGCTTCAGAGGTGCTCGATGTGGGGGGAAATGTGCATCTTAGAATCAGTGAAATATGGTCTGTAGGAGATTATAGGCAAAAATTTGGCTTAAGGCTCATAGTAGCATAATTTAGAATCCCAATTGTAGAATCTGTCATCCTGCCTGTCCACAACATTTCACTTGACCAAAATAAATATTCTGTGACGGGATAAAAGTTTCAAGTGTATTTATTTATTTCTGAATTCCACAGTTCCCTGGGTTTGGCCACATTTGTTGTATATGAAGATATTTTTCATAGAATCCTTCACATCACTTTTAGTTCTCTCTCAAGTTTAAATTGCTGTTGTTTTATCCACAATTTGGCAATATTTTAAAAGCCTTTTAAGTTTTTTGCTCATGGACCCTATAGATCCTTATTTATATGACTACTTTAAGAAAGTAGTGCTGAATATAAAAAATAATTATGCACATAAATTTTCATGGTAGTATTACTTATTTTAGTAAAAAATCAGCAACCATATAAGTGCCCAATAATAGGAAATCATTGCTTGTTATGCAACTACCAAACTCATGTTAATGAAGAGGTTGCAATATAAAATAAATGCTTATGTGCAAAGAATAAGTGGCAGCTACAGGGTATGAACCGCACACCCAGTAAACAATATGCAAAAAAAAAAAAAAAACACTTAAGAAAAAAAGCTGGAAAGAAATAAACCAAACTGCCAACAGTTGGGCAGTAAGATATGAAAGAAATACTTTTCTATTTTTTTTTTTTTTTGCATTTTCAAAAAATAATAGTATTTTTTTAATTAAAAAACCAAGGTGATTTCTAAGAGATGCCCAGAATTTGGCTGTATTAACTTTCTCATTTCTTTTGAACCAGTTTTGCTTTTATACAAAGGGTTTGATGTTATGGTGATTCCATCTTGCTATGTATTTCAAATCCTTCTCCAGTCATCAGGCAGCCATGTTTCCTTCCCAGAACCGACATTCCACTTAGTATTTATGCCATTGTCTCACTCAGTCTAAGGTAAATTCTCCCCCATATCTGAGAGGGTCTGTAGCTAAAGAAGTAGGTATTTTGGTAATTTATAGCTCAGAACTTGAAAATGGTAACTTTTTTAATAGATTGAGAAGGAATGGTATGTTTCTTGGATATATTAGACTTGAATGTGTGTGAAAGGCATGAAGCATGGGGGTATGAGCATGCTCTGTGGAGTTTTTAGCACAGTCCAAACTCATTAGGTAAGTAGTGAATGTATAAAACCTGTTTGGAGAAGACTCTTAAGCACAGTTCGTAGTTTTGAGGTGCTTCCTCCCTGTGAGGCTGTGGTCCTACATGCCATTGATAAAGCACCGCTGTTACTGACAAGTCTCCATAGCTTTTCTTGCTCATTGGCTGGTACCAGTGGCTGGTGATCTGCCTCCTTCTTCCTTGCTTTGCCATGGGTCACTCTCCTTGGGTATATCCCCTACATTATTTCTGCCATCTTCTAGGCTCTTTCATGTTATTTATCACGAATAGCATCATTTCCATCTTAATGACTTAATTCTTCAAGATTTCCATGATATTATTAGAGAAAAAGAGAGGTGAGCTTCAGAAAGGGAAATACTAAATGTGATCTAGAGCACCACCCAAGACTGCTACACTGCAGAGCTCACGACATTCAGCTGTAGCAAATCAAAAATAATCTGTGATCAAGGCAAAAGGAGGAGCCAGGCCTGGTGAGATTGGCAGAAATGGGCTGTTGCATGTTCATTCTCAGCTTACACTTTCCACTATGGGGATTGCCAGAGACGAAGTTATTTATTCCCATGTTTTTTGTGCTATGTCATAGCAAGGTTTTCCCACCACCGCATGTCTATATTTATATATAGATATATATAAAACTCCTGCTAACCATAATGTAACCAACCCCCCCAAAAAAAACCTAGAATTATTTTTACACTATCCTGGAATTGGTATTTATTGTTCATAATGATAACCAAGAAGCACTGTCCAAAATTCTAACTTAGCATCTCAATTAAATCTGAAATGGACTTTAAAAGTTAACTAATACAACTGAATTATTGTTTACTGAAGAAATTAAGGCCCATGGTGGCACATACCCATAATCCCAAGAGAATGAGGCAGGAGGATCCTTGGTTTGAGGCCAGCCTGAGCAACTTAACCAGATCTGTCTAGAAGAGAGAAAAGAGAAAGAAATGGCAGCCCAACAAGGGTTAAGCATAAAGACCACTGAGCCTTGGAACCAAGAGAACTTCATCTTTTGACTCTCAGACCAGGATTTTTGTTTTTCACATTATGTCTAAGAAAAAGAAAAAAATATTTTCAGATTTTAACTTATTCCCCTACTAATATTAGTGGCTAGAGGTTCTCTTGTGTGCCCTTCACACATACTTACAGGCAGGATCACATTAGGATAAGGTGAGAACTTAATGAGAATTTAATATTTTTAAATATCCAGAGCAAACAATTCTAGAACTTTCCTTATAAATGGCAACCCATGTTTAACATTCCCACCCTGAAGAAAAGCATTACTTATCCTTGCCCTTGAGATTTTGCAGGGTTATTTCATTAACATCATTCCAACGGCAACAGAAGGTACAGTCACTTTAGAGGAACCATTAGTTGAGGTTTATATAAAACCCTCGGGTCAAGACTGTGATTCTGCAATTAAACCCATCAGACATCTTACAGTGAGGCCTCCCACTGACATGGTGGCAAAGTATGTCTTGTTCCAGATATTTCAGTAGCTAAGATAACTTTGCACATATTGTAGGCAGAGAAATAATGAAAGAACAAATAAACATGCCTCTAGTAGTCATAAAGGATAAGATTAGCAAGTATTTTTTTTTTTTAATTCTAAGTTTTCAAGGTTTTGCTCCAAGAAAAATGATCCTGAACAGTTTTACAAGATGAAAAGATATTAGGATTCTTCCTTTAGGGCACATGATTTATTCAATAAGAACATAATTACCTTTTGTTTCTAACTTCCCTGATTTCTCAGATAACCAGGGACACATTTCCTCTGTCTTCAAATGCAATGGTTGTTGGATCTGTATCCACCAATGCTTGGCACACCAGATATAGTGCATTATTTGATGTATTTTATAAACTGGCTCTGAAGGCTTTAAACAAAAGCCAAAATCTGTGAGTGAACAGTTCTGTCCTCACAAAGCAAAGACAGTGTTGAAGAGAGGGAAGAAGTGGGAACCAGGCTGTGGAGAGAACAGAAGAGGCACATCCTATTCCGTGCTCAGGGAGTACGCCTTGCCCAAGTGTAGAGTTTAACTCACTTTTGTTCACCCTGGGTGTTTTAATAGATCAGAATTATAATTAGGAGTTTACATTTGTACATGAATTGGTTTGTTGTATTCATTGATTCAAATAAAGCAGAATGCCCATTTTCTGGGGCAGATGATTTCTCTAGTAGACCCTAACATATATCCTCTACTGTAAAACATCTACCTCCATCTTCTAATTGCTAATTTTAATGGGAAGGAAAGTAGTTGCACATCTTTACACTGGGTCTTGACCTCAAACAGGAGTTACACTTGAGGCTTGATATAATTCCAGTGAATCACATCTCTGTTACATAAATGGAAAATATTCCCATACATCAGTGTGATGTGCACTCCAGGGAGGACACTGTACCTTTGTTCACAAGGGCCTTGTGGGAGGATCATGCTTATGTGAGGCTGTTCTGCTCTTGTAATAAATGCAGTTGCTGCATGTACTAAACTCTGTTATAGCAAGTAGTGTTTAACTGATGCTAATGTATGGTATGTCAAAAGTAGTGTGATATAACTTAGAGTTGGTTACTACTGGTGTTTTGTTCTCTTTTATGGTTGTCAAGGTCTATACTGGTCCATGAAGCCACTTTGGGTCTATGCTCAAATTAGTTCTGCTGCAATGACATGTGTATTAATTATATGCGCCTGGAGAATGAAGGTGCAACGGTTGCTTCAATCAGGTTTAAATACAATTCTATAAACTAAAACCAATATATTCTTCATTCCACTACCTGATTTTGAAGTGACTCTTGAACTTTAGAAACTAGAACCAAAAAAATAAAGGATCATCTGAGGCTGCAAAAAAAGCAATATATACACACACACACACAAACACACACACACACACACACACACACACACACACACACACACACACAGTGGCAGACTGGGGCCTGGATGTAATGGGCCTGAATCTATAAGAGAAAAAAATCCATGAATCAGTTTTATTAAATCCACTAACTCTGTAACATACTAACCCATGATCTTATATTACAAAAATTCATTGCCTTAATTCTGAGCCATTTAGTTCCTTCTTATCCACAAGATAATGGCTCATGATGATCCCAAAAGTTGGAGCTGAGAACATCACAGACTTTGTTGTCTTAGTTGTACCTGTGTACTTGTTCTGTCTTATGCTTGCTTGTTAATTCGAAATTACAAGTGCTGTTTTTATTATTTTAAGGCACTCAACCAGAACGCTGAATTAAGGAGTCGGTTGAACAGGATACATTCAGAATCTATTATTTGTG
The DNA here is from genome assembly GCF_902686455.1 of Sciurus vulgaris. NCBI lineage: Eukaryota > Metazoa > Chordata > Mammalia > Rodentia > Sciuridae > Sciurus > Sciurus vulgaris. Next base: position 131,803,947 of record NC_136463.1, read on the forward strand.
ATCAGGTTGTCAGTGTAAATATTATTCCTAGCCCTGATGAGGTAAGACTCATTTTTAATAAATGTAGAATACATATTTTATAGCATATAAACTTCCTGTATATTTTTGTTTATTTTTATACAGTTCTTTCCCTGTTAATAAGATTCCCTCCATAAATACTTGGGTTGCTGACACTTCAGTGTTCTCTGGAGTAGAGAATGTACATGAGCTTGACATCATTTATTCTTGGTGATCAGTTTATTTTTATTTATTCCTGTGTTCACCGGATGCCACCAAGTAGTTAAATTATAAATCTACCCCAGCTTGTGAATTTTTCTTGTGTCACATTTCTCATTTAAAATGTTCATTAACATCAAATGACCAATGACATGTTGGAAGAAAACACTTTTAGCTGAGAAATTGCTTAATGAAAGTTTTCTTAAGTTTTGTTTTGAAAGTCACCTAATCATGCTAAGATTGCACTAATGGTACTGCTGCAGCTCCCACTGAGGGTGATGATGGCAGTTCATAGCTAACAGGTGTCAAGTGGCGCTTGTTGTGTGCTAGGCATTGTGCTAACCACTTTGCATGTATTGTCTCCCTGGACACTTCCAACAACTCTCTAAGGTAGGTGCCATTATTGTTCCATTTCTCAGATTGAAGAAATGGCAAGAGAATAGAACAATCAAAATTCAGGCTGAACTTAAGTGTGTAATTCTGTTTATGACCCTTTATGAAATTATCATTGTATAGCCATGAGAACTTATTGCTATTCAACAGTAATATTAGAGCTTTATACACCATGATACATGTAACGAGGTGAGAATTTTAATGAGTGGTCAGGTCATATTTGTACCAAAAGCATATATTTCACTAGCAATCTGCAGGTGCAAGGGTTACACCATCCAACTGCTTAGGAAATATTATTCCAAGACCACATATCTTGGACAAGTTGTCCACCCTGTGTTCATTCAGCTCCAGAGGCCCTCGGATCTCTCTGATGACATTATATTCATTCAAATGCCCAGAATCGAAGTATTTCTGAAATTTATAATTCAAAAGTCATTTAATAATACTCAGTTGAGACCTTTTATTCAGCGGAGTATGCACTAGAATATACATGTGTGTGTGTTCTTACATATTTTTGAGTAAAACTTTAAAAACTCCTTAAGGGCTGGGGATATAGCTCAGTTGGCAGAATGCTTGCCTTGCAAGCACGAGGCCCTGGGTTCAATCCTCAGCACCGAAAAAAAAAAAAAAAAACAATTATTTATTATTTAGTGAATAAAAATACAATTTGATACAGTTTTCAATACTTTGGTCATTTTTCACTGGTTAAAATTCATGATCTAGGCGTGGGGTTGCAGCTGCATGGTAGAGCACATGCCTCGCACATGTGAGGATTAAATCCTCAGCACCACATAAAAATAAATATGTAAAGAAAGATATTGTGTACATGGACAATCAAAAAATATATTTAAAAATTCATGATCTAATTAGAAAGTGCTTTTTATATATTCTGTTTCAAAAATTGATCTTATATATTGTTTTTTTAGCACGTCTCTAGTAGTTTCTACAAGTACTCCTTGAAGTTTAGTATACCTATACATGTCTAGTAATGGCATTCCTAAGAATAAGAGAATGAACTTATCTGTGCAACCCATGCATGTTATGAGTAGACCTTAACCTGTTGAATTCTTCTTAATATCAATTGAGCACAGGTTTAAAATCAAGTCCCTACATCAGCCCCTTTCGACTATGCCTTCTAAAGTCTTTAAACATATTGGAAGGAAAGTTAGGTAGTAGTAAGTAAAAATTACTTGTAGTCTTCAATGTTGTAACACACAGCGTGGATTTCTCTACAAATCTGGCTGATTTAAGAGAATAGCTGTTCTACCAGGGAAAAAACTGATTATGCAGTGTTCTTCTCTTTTCTGTAGGCTGGTGAGCAAATCCACGTCAATCTCCCCCTATCACAGCAAGTAGCCAATGAGAGCCGCCTCTCCATGTCAGAGTCTGTGTCTGAGTTCTTCGATGCCCAAGAGGTGCTTCTCTCTGCAAGTTCATCAGAGAATGAGGTGAGAGTCCTGGATATGTCTGTCTCAGCTGTTTGAGACTATGAGTTTGGGTTAAAGAAAGTGAGACTGTGGAACTTCCTGGTTGTATTTGTTTACATCATGATAAAATGCTCAAATTGTAACATAGCCAAAAGTATGCAAACCATTTTGGTTCCCATTTACAGCACTTAACAATCCTTCTGGGCATCTACTTATTACTCTACTCTTAAGCTTAATGAATAAAGGGAAAGAATCAAAATTTAAATCTGATTTTCTTCTATGATTCATATTTTCAGGGCAACCAAATCGTTAATGACAGAGTTCTTTACAGAAGGGAGACTAACTATTAAAATAGAAAAAAATATGAGAACTAGAGAACCACCATTCATGCATACATGCAGACACATATGTTATATATCTTTACCAGTGACAGGAATTTGAACATAGAAGGAAAACAGCAAGCATATGTCTAGCTGGATATTTGTAGTTTTGGGAGTTTAGACATAGACTATCACAGAAGCCTCATTGTTCATTTTCATGAGTCTTGGAAAGTTCTTAAAACAAGGAACTGCTTTCTTGGTCAGATTTCAGAATTTGGTTCTATTTCTGGAATTTACTCAAGTGTGCTTTGATTTTTTTGTTTTGTTTTATTTTTTGCATAGGGGAAGTGGACTAAACTCTTTCCTACATAACCAGTTATGAATTTTATCATTTGAAATTGCAAATCTGTAATGCATTTTTACCAAAAAAGAAAGAGTTGCTAAATATTATTTCTATGTGCATTGAAAATAGATGGAAAGAAAATCCCATCTATCTACTATCCTGACAGTAGTAGTTGTTTCGGAATGTTTGGAATTACGAGTGATTTTAGAAACAAAAATAAAGTGAAGAAGAGCAAGAAATAATGAACACATATCACTTTTATAGTGGGGAAATGTAAAAAAGAATTCTTGTACCAGATGCTGACTTTGTTGGCATACTGAGGCATGCAGCTGTCGCCCAGATCCCCAGGCATGCATTAACAGGTTCAGAGAGACTCCCATACACAATAATGAGAGCTAGTTTAGTTATGTGTAATGGTAATTGATACTATCAGATCAACAGGATGATCTTGCTTGCTATTACTGCCTCTTTGCCTATAGGCAAATCTTCATGACAAACCTAATTGTACTCGAGAGGTTGCTTGGTGAGCAACAAATGGCGGCAGAAGTGCGTTCATTGAACTTTAGGTTAGGAGGGCCAGGATGTGACAGCTTCATGCTCCCTCCTCTTTATAGGGGTACTCCGCCACATGGACAGATGTACATGGCGATTGGGGTCTTCTGTTTCAGAGATGACTTTGCTGGAGATATGCTACCAGAATTTTTTTTTTTTTTTTTAACTCTCATCTGAGCTCCCATTGCTGACCAGTCCTCCATCCTTCAGTCAGGTTACAGTTAGACTTTATTGTGCATTATCTGAACTTGGACCTATCATGCAGTGTTTTTTTTTTTAGCTTATCTCTCTGAGAACGAGCTTATTTCCCTGTTCCCAAGTTCTTGGTGCACACCCAGCTGGATGCTCAGGTACTCTTTGCCTAGCCTATGAATACAAAAATGAAGAGGATGTGAAGTAAGTTATTGCACAAGTCCAAGGAAGATGGTGATGCCATCATCTTCCCAAGGAGGAGAATGAAGCTAGTGGCAGGGATGAGGAGGGATAGGGAAGTATGGAGAGGATCATTTAATTTGGGGCACCATGAGTTTGTCAGACCTCTTCTAGGGGTGTTATCTGCCAGATAGTTGAATAGGAAAGTCCAAAGCTCAAGGATAGGGAGGGTCTGGAGACAGAATGAGTCCATTCAGGATCCACATAACAGCTACCTGTTAGACATTGCCACCCCAGTGCCCTTAGATCAGCATGTCAGGGCTGGGGATATAGCTTAGTTGGTGAAGTGCTTGTCTCATGTGCCCAGGCCCTGGGTTCAATCTCCAGCACCACCAAAAAAAAAAAAAAAAAAAAAAAAAAAAAAAAAAAAGCATAGTTCAGCATGTCCAAAAAAATTATCAACAAACCCCTTTCCACACACACCACACCCCAAGAAATAACAAACACACACCCATACCCCTCATTCACTTCCTTAGGCTCCTCCACCCAAAGTGTTCACCTTGGATATTGGAGCATTCCCCTTTACTCCTTCTTTTCTCTTATTGTTGCCCATGTTGATCCACTCATCCGGGTCTATAGCGCCTTTCGTCTAAGTACTCTCAGATCCACACATTTTTCTGCAGCTTCTCTGCCACCACTCCAGTCCAGTCCAGTCCAGACCCAGCTTCCCCCGCAACCTGGATTACCCATTCCCTTCATATCCAGTTTCCCTGCCTGCCTTCTCATCCCCTCCAATCTGTTTTCCACTGGGCAACCTGATTAATATTTCTAAAAGGCAAATCCCCCAGTGTCCTTAGGATAACATTCTAACTACTTAGATATTACCCAAAGACCCCTATAAGCTCATCCCTGCTCTCATGTGCAGCCCTATGCTACCTCTATTCTTGTGCAGCCTTCCAGCAGTCAAAGGGGTAATTCTGGATGTGCTAAAAACACTTGTGTCCCTTGGTGTAGCAAGGAGAGTGATTCTCCCCTACATCTCACTGTGGGAAGAACTGAACTGCACACCTGTTTCTGTTTTATAGGTTTTCAAAATTAACTGTTTGTATTTATATCTTCTCCCTTTACAACACTCAGTCTTGAGTATCTGAAGGGGCCAGACCAGGAGGTAAACTGAAGTGACAGTCACCATGATGTTCTCAGAGTTACTTATCCCCTTTGGCTAGGGCTTGGTTACTGGGTCAAGCTCATCACCCTAGTCTCTAAATTTCTTTGTGATGAGGTCCCCCAAGAGGGTGCCTCAAGTCTTCACACTAACAGACTTGGAAAGTCAGCTCAGTGAGTTTGCCATGCCTGTGTGAATCCTAGCAGCAGCTGCAGGGCAGGCTCAAGTTGCACATTCTGTACTACAGCTGTCAGTGGAGACTGGTTCCCTGCACTAGCTGTCCACTGTGCTTGGAGCCCTTCTCCACACACATATTACATTTAGCTCCCACACACATTTAACTTCCTCTATTCAATTTAATCCCTTACACAAAAGTCATCTCCAGGGAAGCCAACACTAGCTGACCTATCTAAAACTTAAAGCTGCCATTTCCTCTTCTCCTCTAACCTTTTATATCCCTCTTCCTTCATTATTATCTTTCATAATTACCACTCTCTAAACAGACTGTCTTTCCTGTATTAACTTGTTGGTTTTGTTTACCCCACTATAATGTAGCTCCATGAAGACAGAGACTTTCCCATTGTGCATCCAGCAGCAGGACAGTTCTGGTGAGCCCAGAGAAGGTGCTCCATAAATATTTGCTAACTGAACGGAGAAAGGAGTGCTTGTAATACATTTACACGGGCTTATTAGGAGCATCTGGGCCTTAGCTGTCTTACATCCGTATTTCCCATGAGTGAGGGAAAAATCTTTAAGTGGTATCTACCAGTGCACTTTGCTTAATGAATTCTCAGCTCCTTTTAAAAACACAGTCGCCTTGCTTCCAGAATGGTCTACTTTCCTTGCCTCTGCTTTTAAACTTCTTTTACAGTGTTGAATCCCTGGTTCCACTTGGAGGTCGGGTGGGGGGGACTTCCTGAACCCTTTTGAATCTCAAAGTTCATAACAAGAAATATTTGGCTCCAAGATCATGGGGCTGAAAACAAACTGTTTATTACAATACTGCAGAGCCTTTGTGTACAGGACAACGTAAGGGGACCACAGCAAGACAGCCCAAACTTAGTTACCATACATGCAGATGCTCAATCGATGTGTATATATCTTATGTAAGGGACCACCTACATTGGAGAATTCTTTTACACCAGTGATATTGGATCATTTCTATGATATATTAGTTTAGGAGAGGTTAAAAAGGTTAAAAAGGAATAGAACACTATTTATAGTTTTCTGTAGAATAAGCGTGTTTTCTTCTTCTTTTTTTTTTTTTTGTTGTTGTTGTTGTTGTTGTTGTTTTTTGGTACTGGGGATTAAACCCAGGGACATTTAACCACTGAACCATGTTCCCAGCACCATCCCCCTGGCTTTTTTTTTTTTTTTTTTTTTTTTTTTTCCATGTTTTTATTTTGAATCAAGGCTTCACCAAGTTGCTGAAGACCTCCCTAAGTTGTTGAGGCTGGCTTTTAACTTGCAATCCTCCTGCCTCAGCCTTCCAAGTTGCTGGGATGGCAGGCATGCGCCACTGTGCCTGGCAGCATGAGTGTTTACTAAACAAATTTTTAAACAATAAACATGTATGTAATATGAATTTGATTTGGGTAGGCATTTGTTTCTTCAAACACAATTGAGTTTGATGAACATTTTTCAGAGAAACTGAGTAGAAGAATTTGATTTGCTTTTTTTTTCTTCTAAGCTAAGTAACTTAGCTTTCATGAGCCTGCTGGTTTTCAGTTGCAGTCAGTGAGAACTGTGAGAACGAGGTGCAGCAGGAAAATATGAGTCAGAAGCAAATTTTATTCTCCACCTGCCATTCTTATAGATTTACTCTGTACAAAAGCAAAACTCCCATTGACGGTCCACACATATAGTCATGCTGCTCACCACCCGAAATAGTCTTTTCAACCCTCATCTTAAAAGCATAAACAACAAATCCAGTAAAGATAAAGAATAGTTGTTTTTATTACACACAAATTTAAAACTTTTAATGGCAGAAAAAGTTGACATAAAATTTAAAAATAAATTGCAAGCTAGGAAAAATGCAGTGCATATGAAAACAGAAAAATATGTGAAAGATAACAAGTTCATGAAAGATGAAATCCAAAGATCTTTTTATTTGTATTAGGTAGGTGAGTAGTAAACAAAAATGTTTACTGTCTAAGTGGATATGGAGAGATGGGTGTTTCTCTGTACTACTGGAGAGAACAAATTAATATAGTCTTTCAGAGAGCAATTTGGCAACATAAGACTAATGCCTGAAAGTGACCCATTTTATCTATTTTAAAATAGTTAAGCAGAATTTTTGAATGAAGTAAATGGGATGTTTTAATGGAATCATTAGGAAGAATTTAAAAATATATTTACAGGTATTCATCCAATTATTGTCTATAAGAGTAAAAAGTTGGAAATGATGGTTAAATCCCTTGTGTGATAAATATATAATGAAATATGCTGCTTTTCCAAGTAAAGGTGAAGAACCATACCCACTATAGTGAAAATGTATTCAGAACACTACAAAACAACTTGGAGATCTTGTTTTTCAGTAGCCACAGAGAGATGAGTCTATGTAAGCATTTTGAAACTAGGGGATAATACCACCCAAATGTTGAAGTGGTTTCCTTTATGACGGGATTATGGGTGATTATCATGCTCACCTGTTTACGCTCATGTAATTTTTTTTTTTTTTTTTTTTTTTTGGTGGGTGGCACTGGGGATTGAACTCAGGGGCACTCAACCACTGAGCCACATCCCCAGCCCTGTTTTGTATATTATTTAAAGACAGGGTCTCACTGAGTTGCTTAGCACCTGGCTTTTGCTGAGGCTGGCTTGGAACTCTTGATCTTCCTGCCTCAGCCTCCTGAGCCACTGGGATTACAGGTGTGCACCAGTACATCCAGCAACTCATGTAATTTCTAATATTTTAAAAATAAGATTGTTTTGTTTTCATGTTCAGAAAAAAGTACATAGTACTTTTTCTCCTTTGAAGAAAGTAAATATTGTTTTCTTGCTTGTAGTAAAAATTTTGACTCCCCCCCCCATTTCTGTCAGGTTTCATGTTCCTCTCTTTTCTTCTCTGCTTTTTCTCACTGCCCTTAGTGTGTATGTTGTTCTTTAATGTCATTTTATGCTAATTTTGGTTTCACTTTAGTTCCATGTTTTTCTCTGGAAGGGAATGGCTGAATTCTTGCTGTCTCCCCATCTTCACTGCAGCCATCTGCTTCTGAGCTATCAGTGTTCCTGACCTGCATTTGCAGAGCCCCAACATCCAGCCTTCCTGGGGAGAGCTGCCAGTGATCTTCCTAGAAACTAAACCTGACTCTGGCGTTCCCTTGCCTTTTTTTTTTTTTTTTTTTTTTAATAACCCATGGAGTTCTACGTGACTCCTTTGGTTGGTCTGAAAAGGCTGTCATTGTCATGTCCTCCTCTTGTCTTGTCCTCTGTCAACCTGCTCTCAATGCCTTAGTTTCCTACAATAATGTTTCTCTCTTAGTCTTCACATTTGTGCATTCTCTCTTCTTCCTGTGCTCCTTCCCCTTGTAATGATTGGACACCTCCCATTCATTCTTTAACCCTCAGTTCAAATATTTCCTTTGGGCTACTTCTCCTGAGTCCTCTAGGTGGAGTCCCAGTGCCTTCTTACTTCCTGTTCTCCAGTGTTTCTGCTTACATACCGACCTCCCTAGCTTCCCACACCAACTAAGACAAGGAGCTATTTAAGAAAAGGGCTCCTTCCTAGCAATCTTTATCCTGGCTCCTGGAAGACCCTCAAGTGTTCATTGAACATATGCCAAGTACATTCCCACTACCACCTCTGCTTCTCATTTAAATACTCTTTTTTTTTTTTTTAATCTTTTGATTATCTGGGCTTTCAAGACAAGAATCAGATCAAGAATTCTGATCTCTTTGTGTTCTTCCTTTCCTTAGGCTTCAGATGACGAGTCTTACATCAGCGATGTGAGTGATAATATATCTGAAGACAACACCAGTGTTGCGGACAATATTTCTCGGCAAAGTATGCATCATTTAAGCTTCCAGGTTGTTCTATCTACATGCCAAATTACAACACTGGTGAACTAATGAACAGTCACTCCCCTCTCCCCTTCACTAATTGTTCTTTTTCCAGCTGATTGTTCCATAAATTTTATTTTGCATTATCTGTTGAGATGAATGGTTGCAAAATCTGTTAAATACATGGTCTAGTGAAAAGGTTTTACACCTTGCTATACCCACTTTAAATCCTTCTTATTAAATGTACTTTTTAAAATTTGACTTGTCTTTTCTAAAATAACATTTGAGTATATTTAACATCTTGTTTAAAAAATCCTGTGATGTTTTCTGAAATACCTCACGAAGAAATAACTCCATTTAGTCTCAAGAGAATATAATGAAGTCTCAATAAATGTATCACAATCAGAATTATTTGAAGAAATTCCTCCCTGATATTACGAAATCAGAAAAACAAAGTATCTTTCACTGTGATTCTCCTCTCCCAGTCCTGAACGGGGAGCTCACAGGAGGCGCCTTCCGAAATGGCCGTCGCACCTGCCTGCCTGCTCCTTGCCCTGACACCAGTAACATTAACCTGTGGAATATCTTGAGGAATAACATCGGTAAAGACCTGTCCAAAGTCTCAATGCCTGTGGAGCTCAACGAACCACTCAACACCCTGCAGCATCTCTGTGAGGAAATTGAATACAGTGAGCTGCTGGACAAGGCCTCAGAGACAGATGATCCGTATGAGCGCATGGTAATTAATGACAGGGCAGCACCTGTCATTGGCTAAACCACAAACCATTAAGATGACCCATTCGGGTTTTGCATGACATTCCCACTGCATAGGTAAGAGAGGAATTGGTCTGTTTGCATAATTAAGCAGGGTCAAGTAGTTCTAGATACCCTTCCTGGAACATACGTATTTTGTGATTGTATCTGTCGTCTGGAGTGTTCCTAAAGTTAGAATGCAAAGGTAGCAAAGTCATGTCAGTTCTTGCCTTATCAGCTTTTCCTGAATGCCAAGACAGCCCATCTATCCAGGAACTTATTTTTAAGAAAGTAACTTGCTGTTGGTACTTTGCCCTTTATTCCATAGATGGGAAAATTTGCCCTACTCTCCCTCCAACGGGCACCAGCAGCACCCACCTCCTGTCTATGGTACTGAGACTGCACATATTATAGCCTGTAACTGGGCTTCAGGTCCTTTGAACTCTGTGATACTCATGAAATTGGGTGGACGTATGAATGGAAAGTACTTGACCTCAGTGGCCTGCTGGTTCCCATGGAAGAAGTACAACCTCATTTTAGCTTATTTTTTCTCCCTGCATTGATGCCAGTTCTGTACAAGTAATAGAAACTGCAAAAGGGATCAAGTCAACACCCATCAATGTGGGGTTTGTACAATCTAGAGGAATAGGGGTGAACAGACCCAGCAGCCATGACTTCTATATTATTTTCCTTTCTTGAATGTCTTAACAGGTTCTCGTTGCTGCGTTTGCAGTTTCAGGATATTGCTCCACCTACTTCAGAGCAGGAAGTAAGCCATTCAACCCAGTCCTTGGGGAGACTTATGAATGCATTAGAGAAGACAAGGGATTCCGATTTTTCTCAGAACAAGTAAGTAAGGTTTCTATATGGGTAGGAGGGCAGATTGGTAATGAAAGCAACCTTTTGATACCAATGTGTTTGGAATGGGTCATGATGTAATTAACAGAAAACTCAGTTTATCTGCGTCATTACCCCCTCTAAGTATGCATAAGCTCTCTGTGTTTTAGCACAAAGTTCTAAAATTAAAGATTTACTTATACATTCTGAGAATAATTCACTAATAGAGATGGATGGATTGTGGTTTTCATTGGGAGGTGACCTTTTTACGTTGTAAATAAATACCATTTATGAAAATTTTAACACTGCCATCATTGCCTTCTTTTTTGTTTTTAATTATCAGGTTAGCCATCATCCACCCATTTCTGCCTGTCACTGTGAATCAAAGAATTTTGTGTTTTGGCAAGGTTTGTATTTCAATTATAATTTAAAGTCAAATCTATGAGTCTATGAAAATTTTTCTACCTTCTGAAGGTACACTGTACTCAGTTTAGATTTCTACCTTTGGAACTCAGAGAATATTGGTAATTGGTGTGGAACTCAGTTGGAGAAATCAAATTTCCTGGTTTAAATATGAAACCGTGTCCTCTGGGAGATGAGGTTGTGCATCTGGGAAGCAAGGCCCATGGAACACAGAGCCCTCTGCTGACTGCCAGCTTGGAGTCATTACTTTATCACATTGTGCCTTTTTGTCTGAATCTATGAGATATGTAGCCTTCTTGCTTCTTGGGCATGCAGAGATTTTAATCCTGAAGGAAGGCTCTATGGCACATCATCTGTGGTCAAAGTCTGTTTAGATACATAACCCACCATATCTGTGGCTTCCACACCCATAGATTTGACCAACCTCAGATGGAAAATATTTGGGAAAAAAATTGTGTCTGTACTAATAGGTATATTTATATTGCTTTAGATATTATAAGTAATCTAGAAATGATTTAAAGCATATGAGAGGATATTCATAGGTTATATGCAAATACTTCACCATTTTATATAGGAGACTTGAGCGTCCTCAGATTTTGACATTTGCAGGTGTTCTAGAACTAAATAGTCTATGGATACCAATGGCTGTCTATGTAAACATTGCAGCAATTTGTGTTCTTTAATTTGCTGGGGCTTCACGGTTTAGGTTAAAGTCTCTACTTATTCCTTTACGCCTTGTACAAACAGAGAAATGTATCCCATTTGTTTACAATAAAAAAAAGAAAGAAAAAGTCTCTACTTATTAATGTCTGTTGTTCTTTTCAGAATGTTACAAATTGCCTAAAATCAAATTTTGAAACCCTTTTAGAAAGAATAGAATATATATGTTGATTTGACCATTAAGTATAAATAGTTCCTTCTTCTCTCTCTCTCACACACACACACACACACACACACACACACACACACACACAAATTGTTCTTTACATATGGAAGGGTGCTTCATTGCTCACAGAATGACTCTTCTCAGAAACATTTCCTTAACCTGAAAACATAGAGCCCTATAACTGTATTTTATTGTAAAATAAGACAATAAATCATTTCTTGGTCATAACCAAGAATCAGAAGTTTCGTGGAGATAGCATTAAGCTCCCTTAGTTCATTGAGATGACACCAGGTGGTTATCACAAATGTCGGGCAGATTCAAACCTCCACTAGTATAAGGTGAAGTTCTGGGCCTAAGGCTGTATCCCAGCCACCAGTATACGGACATGTTCATTAAATTAATCCCACTTTCTCATAAGTCTTCTTTATCTGTGCTTCAAGATTGTATTATTATTTTTCACTCTTCTCCCAAATCATAACCCTTCTGTGTAGTGAGGGAAATGTGTATATATAAATCCTGCAATTATTTTTACATACACCTCAGGCTTGATCGATAGGTTAACTATATTTTACCATTTGATTAAAACTTAATATTACTATCTAGATATTAATCATTGTAGAGTCTATGTTTATATGTATATGTGACTACACACACACACACACACACACTTATTCCAGCATCTTCCAGTTTTGTAAGTTGAAAACAAATGGAGCATGATTATGGAGAAACATAGTAGATTTCGGGGGGACTATGGTTAATATTTTCTTGTCAGGCCATCCTCAGGCACTTGTCATGTTAAATCTACAATATAGAGCCAGTTGTACTTACAAAAGTGCTTTGTAAAGTGTAATACAAAAGTTAGTTTTTACAGAACAAACAATTAGATATGGAGTGTGTGTATTTTGTCCTTTGCCTATGTCATTTAGATATCAGATGGAAAAACAAGTTCTGGGGGAAGTCCATGGAAATCCTGCCTGTTGGAACACTGAATGTCATGCTCCCAAAGTAGGTTGCTCTCCTTTCTCTTTTGGCCTCTTCCCTGCTTTTCTAAATAAGTGGGTATTTTAGACTCTAGAAGATCCCACAGGTCCATTTTCCTGTATGCTCAAAGGTTCTGTTACCTTCAGCACAGTTTTGAGCTGGACCCCCCACTAAAACAAATGAGAACTTTAGCAACTACACTAAAGCGTCCTGTTTATTTCTCCTCCTCCATTCATCAGCCAAAACCAGGTACCTGCCAGGTCCTAGTCACCATGCTTGTTTGCATTTGAAATGAAAGGTTTTCCTTTCAGTCATTTATATGTTATGCACTTTATAATTTCACTTTTGAGTTTATCTTAGTTCCAGTACCTGTTTTAAATTTGTTATATTATCAAAGAAGAATGATGGGATCCTTTATGTTTGTATTTTAGAGGCTATTAAAAGATTTTAGAGCATATAGCCTTTCAGTATTTTTACATTAATTGAAGTTTTCATTGAGAAGTTTTCATTTCATTGACTAGATGGTTTTTATTTCGCTTTTTTGGTTTGTTTTGTTTTTGTCTATTTGAATGACTGAATTGCTGGTGGGTTGGATATAAAGGAAGGTAAGGAGAGGGAGATAAACCTTCAATATTTAGAAATTCACAAATAGGGAAGAATTTTGCTACGTGTCTCTAGGGCCTGCATCGTGCTAATTAGAATCTTAGAAGCATTTTACTTTATTTTGAAAATAGTGTTTCTTTTGTACAAACTTACATGTGTTTGCAAACTGTCATTTGTTTCCTTAGCAGAAATTCTATAACCTTACTCCCCTCACTCCCCAGAACTACATTAGATTTGTGGGTTTGTGTTTGTCTAGTGTTTTTGTTTGTTTGGGTTTCAGTTTGGGTTCTTTTGTTTTGTTTTGTTGTGGTACCAGGGATTTTGAGACAGGGTCCTGCTAAGTTGCTCAGGCTGGCCTGAAACTTGGGATTCTCCTGTCTTAGCCTCCCTAGTAACTGGGATTATAGGCCTGAGCCACTTTGCCCAGCTACTTGTCTTTTCCCCAAATAATTGTTCCCTTCTTTGGTTCTTAACTTGGTGTATGAAACAGTGTTCTTAGAGTAATCAGTCTTAGATGCACGCCCTATTGAGCCTCTCCCCACCACAAATCCTTCCCTAATGGCCCCTTGCTTGCAGGGTCAATCCATACTCATTGATAGGTCATCAATGGCCTCCCTGCCCTGCTTCATGATACCTTTCCAGCCCTGCCTCCCACAACAGCCAATGACTGGAGCCCACCACTCACTTACCCCCAGATGCACCATGGTGTCCTGGTCCCTGTGACTTTGTTCATGCTTTCCCCAGCAGGTGGTGCCCTCCTCCCCACCATCCAAGCTTAGATTCAACCCAGCCTCTTCTAGGATGTCTTCTTTGAAACTCACCCAGATTTCACATGAACTAAGGATGAAGGACTCACCCTGTGTTCCCGTGATGCTTTGTTCATGTGTCTTTTACAGCCCTCATCATATTTGACCTTAAGTATTCATTTACATATCCACATACTCCTGCCATATTATTGGCCCCTGAGGAGCAGGAAATAGATCCTCTTCAACTTCGTAGCTTTAGCACCTGGCCCTAGAAGCACTTCAGTGTTCTTCAAGTGAATGAATCATGTGCTAAATACTTTTGTAGAAACTTTCAAGAAACAAATGAGAGGAAAATGGAGAGAAAGGAAACTTCGGCCAAACAATATTCTTATTAGCAGAAATAGTAACATTTGTGACTGTCATCGTTTTTTTATCAATGTTCTCTTCTTCACTAGGTACGGAGATTACTATGTGTGGAATAAGGTGACCACATGCATTCACAACATCCTCAGTGGGAGAAGATGGATAGAGCATTATGGAGAAATAACTATTAGAAATACCAAAAGCAGTGTTTGCATTTGCAAACTCACATTTGTCAAGGTAAATAGTTCCATAGAACAGAAAAGGAAAAATAACACAAAGTGTTTCCTCCGGAACAAATAGAACAATTACCTTAACTAGCAGCAACTGAATCTTTCCTGTATCATTGGTCTTAAGGACATTTTTTGATAAGAAATCAGGACCACCTTATGGAGTTGCTCAAGGCATGCAGGCTTCTGAAAAAAAATGGAGGTCAAAAAAGTCTCCATCTCAGATCAGAAAATAAAAACAAATTTCTTTCTAAAGAATCTTCTAAGTAGCCAGTCAGTTCCTTAAGTAAAATTCCAGAAAACATTTCTCACCTATACCAAGTCTTCTGTTTTCTTTTTCTATTCCTACTTAATTTCAATGTGTTAAAGTGATCTTCTTTTAGGGAACCAATTACACTGCAGTTATTATTTTCTGAAAATACCTGAGTACCGCAGCCATGTCAGTGATAGCTACCATTCACTACAAGCCTTTCTAACCCTGCCACTTTTATAATCCAAACAAATTCAATGAAAAGCATTCCCTTCATTGACAAGAAGAAATGTTTGGGATAGAAATGCACATAGGACACCATTTTCCCTCAGTCACTCTGATCTGAAGTAGAACATACAGCACCACCTCCATATTTATTTGGGTCTATTAGAGAATTCAGCAGCTATTTCTGTAACATGGCCAGTGGAAATTCATCAGAATCCATGAACAAAGGGAGGATTCAATACAAGAAGATCTGAGGGAAAAATTTCTAACCTGTAAATTAATATTAGATTCTTAATAGAAACTCAAACCTTCTCTATGTCATGCTACCATGCCTAGAGTAGAGATCAGACATTTCTTTTTTTTTAACTTGTACTGTTATATTATAATGTTAAAGAATAATGGGATTCATTGTGATATATTGGTACAAGCACATAAGAAAATTTAATACACACTTAACACACGCTTAGAAAACCAACCCTCCATTTTGAGATAGATTCTTGGAAAGGATGTGAATAAGAGACTTCAAGGTAAGGACAATTTTCCATATGAAAATTGTATAGATCAATATTATTAAAGTGACTGGGGTTTGGTTTTGCCAGGTGAATTATTGGAATTCCAATGTGAATGAAGTCCAGGGGGTTGTGATGGATCAGGAAGGAAAGGTGGTGCACCGGCTTTTTGGGAAGTGGCATGAAGGGCTCTACTGTGGTGTGGCCCCCTCTGCAAAGTGCATCTGGAGACCAGGTGAGACTGGCCCCAGGGTCCTGCATCAGGAGGGCCCTGTGAGTGGCAGAGGAGAAAGTCATCTCACACAGTTCACCTTATAATTCCTCTAATGGTGAGAATTAAAATGTAGATGCTTAGTTATATTTATACAAACATCTAAGTTATATGTAAGAGCCAGTATTTGAAACTTAATAGTGAAAATATTAGGCCAAGTCTCTGACCTGTGGTGACATGACATGTTAAAAATCTGACATGTAAAATCACTCTAAATGTAATGCCTACAGTATTTCAGAAGCTAAGTATATGTATTAAAGAGTTTAAATAATTGAAATATATAAGCAATCCTTATTAATATTATTTGTTTCAATAAAGCAAAGGAAAGCTTACAAAACACCTTAAAATTCACAAATTTAGTAACTCACCAGAATAAGTGATCTTTGCACTCAAATGACAAAAAGCTGTAATATATTTATATTTAATAAAAGGTATCAACAGAGTTCTAGTACTACATTAACATATAACTGAATATAACATTTAAATGGAACAAATCTTCAAATGACATTTATTTTTTTTTAAATTTAAAAAAAAATTTCTTAGTTGTTGATGGACCTTTATTTTTATTTATTTATATGGAATTCTGAGAATCAAACCCAGTGCCTCACACATGCTAGGTGAGTGCTGTACTACTGAGCCACAACCCCAGCCCAATGTATATTTTCATTGGAACATGTCAATCAGTCTTTAATTTTAAAATTAATTATTGGCTTCCTAAAAGGCATTGATGCCTATTTAACTTTCCTGCTGATAGAACAATTAGTTCATTCATTAATAACTATTTATTGAATACTGACTGTGACTAGACTTCATTCTAGGGACTTGGGAGTACAACAATGAACAAAGCACACAAAGATCCTGCCTTGAGTTTAGATAGAAGTGCCAATAAGCTGGGCATGGTGGCACATGCCTGTATTCCCAGTGGCTTGGGAGGCTGAGGCCGGAGGATCACAAGTTCAAAACCAGCCTCAGCAACTTAGCAATGCCCTAAGCAACTCAGAGAGACCCTGTCTCTAAATAAAATACAAAAAAGGGCTGGAGATGTTGCTCAGTGGGTAAGCACCCTTGAGTTCAATTCCCAGGACAAAAAAAAAAAAAAAAAAAAAAAAGGCAAAGAGAAATAACAAAGTGCCAATAAGTATTAATTTAGATCTACATCTTTTTCTTTCCTAATAAAGTAAATAATAAGTGTTTCTGGTGAAATTTTAGTGTTCATCATTAACCACCTTGGCGCTTAGTTACCCAATAGAATATGTGAGAAGAGAGCTTAGCCAATGAAGACCGAGACTACATGTGCAAGGTTTTAAAGACTGAATTTTATTAAATACAGAAGTCTATCACTTCTGCTCATCAACATAAACTTCCCCATCTAGCAAAATATAACCAATTTAATTCACTTGAAAAAAATTCACAATCTAGAGTTTGTGGCTGCAGTTTTTGGCTTAGCGTATGTTAATTCAGCACTGGCGTAGGTTCGGTTCTTTCTATCAGGCTTGCTCCTCTCACAGTGGTTCATCGGCCTCGTTCCAGGTTCCATGCCAACCAACTATGAGCTCTACTATGGCTTCACACGGTTTGCTATTGAGCTCAATGAGTTAGATCCTGTACTAAAAGATCTCCTTCCACCGACAGACGCCCGCTTCCGGCCAGATCAAAGGTAGGGATGGCAGAGGTGTTTCAGAGGCAGCCTATATCATGGCCTGGGCTTCAGCCGTCTTTGAGACTCTTTTCACCATTGTTTGCTATTCATTCAGTCATTCCTTTGTTCCCTATACACTCAGCAGTACTGGAGTTTTCTACCCTAAGTAGAGTAGTATTTGCAGTGTGATCATAACAGATACTTATCTCAACACAAAGTTCCCATGGATGATGACACAGCTGGTTTTAATAAAAGGTTTCAGCCCCCACTCACACAAAATTGACTAAAGATCATCAAACTCATGAACTCTGCTAAGTACAGAATTACTCCTAACCCACTGTTTTGTGTGTGTGTGTTTTAACCTCTTTATGTCTATTTCCCTGTAATATGAAATATCTTTTAAACTTATGAATAAGAGGATAAGCTTCAGGGGCATCCAGAAATGCTTTGTGTGAAAGTCTAGAGTTTGCCTAGCATGCTTTGGGTCCCACAGTGAGACATATGGAAATGCAATATCTTTAATGCCTTCTGATTCTTATTTTATTATTTTATAATATTCATGATGTCTGCTCCTATAGAGTTCATTTTACTTTTCCCAAAATATTCTATATGCCATACAGGTTCCATCCAAGAGCAGTCGTCTATTTCCCACGTGTTTGTAGCTTTATCTGTTTTTTGTTTTTTTTTTTTGCCAAAATGTTCTCAGTATTGAATGTTCTACTATTTAACTCTCCTAATTATGCTCCTTCCACCCCATGTGGTCTTGCTGTTTGACATTCAGATTTTATCAGTTAACCCTGTGCAATGTTAGTATACCATAGTATATCCCTGTTCTTTGCTCTTGTTTTGAAATGTAAACATTTGCAAATCACCCTGGGTCTGCTTTTTCCTTCTTGATTCTATTTCAATATTCCCTTTCTGAATTTCATTTCCTATTCTGTGGCTGGTTGTAATTTTCCCCAGCTGTTACCTTCTGTTTTCACAGTCTTACTCTCTCCAATAAAACAGGAAAACTCCTTGCCTCGCAATCTGTTCTTGAAATAGATGGAGAGCATCCAGTTACCATCCTCCGTACTATCGCCTTTAACAAGTGCTTTTGTTACTATGGAAAAGGAGCAAAACTTGTGACTGCATGATGTTCTCATCCTGAACTCTGCAGTTGTCCTGAAAATTTCAACCTGTAGAACCCCAGATAGCAAAGAGAAGTCTGAAAGGCCAAACCTTTCCTCTCTCCCTTCTACCTACTCTCGTTTTGCTGGATTCAATAATTCAGCTAATATATACAGAAAACATGTTAATTGATAGGCAGAGAGAGGTAGTGTGTCCTGGAAGTGTGTTGAGGGGACATTATCAGAGTGTCACTGTACATTATGTTATGTTCTTAGCAACTGGAGTGTAATTTTATGCAAGTGAGATTTATTTTTCTAAAAAGAGGATAACATATTGAGATATCAACTTCTTTCTGCATAGATATTTGGAAGAAGGGAATTTAGAAGCTGCAGCAGCAGAGAAGCAAAGAGTAGAGGAACTCCAGAGATCTCGAAGACGATATATGGAAGAAAACAACCTTGAACATATACCAAAATTTTTTAAGTAAGTCAGTTTGTTCCCATAACAAGTTCATGTTTTTCAGATGGCTACCACAGGCCATAAGAAACTCCAGGTATAAAGAAAACGAGAGATAATGTAGAATGCAAGTAACTTAAATGTAGGAAAACTAAGTTGATTTTATTTACTTTTTTTTGCGGAGGTGGCAGTACCAGGGATTGAATATGGGCACTCAACCACTGAGCCACATCCCCAGCCTGTTTTGTATTTTATTTAGAGACAGGGTCTCACTGAGTTGCTTAGCGCCTTGCTTTTGCTGAGACTGGCCTTGAACTTGTGATCCTCCTGCCTCAGCCTCCCAAGCCGCTGGGATTACAGGTGTGGGCCACCACGCCCTGCTGCATTAGGTTTTAATCTTATTTGTGTCACACAGAGCTTGTGTTTTTTTCAGACTTGGTGCCTCTAGTGTGCGTGAGTTGGTGATTATTTGTGATTATGTATACATCACATGGATTAGTCTATAGTTTCCAAATACATCTGTTGCCTTCCAGAGCCTGGACAGAAAAGTTCAAGGAAACCTCTTATCCTTTGAAGCTGTCATCTCATGACCCCGCCCTGCCCCCCAGGACAGAAATGCAGCCTCGCCCTTTAGAAGTGAGCTCAGTAGACACCAGCTGCAGAGGCTTTCCGAGCTACTGATACTGAATACTTGCCCCTGAAAATAAAGCAGAAACTATCCTTGCCAGTCTGGAGCCAGAATCTCTTGGTTACAATATGTGTATGCACTTCATTTGGGGCTTTATGATTTCCGTCCCTGCCTGGAGATGATTTTTCCCTCCCTTCAGTTCCTCTCCTACCTGCTTCCATGTCAAACATTTTACAACAAAAATTAGTTCATTCCTAGTCAAAAATAGTCAAATCCCCAATTATGGGCAGATGGGACACTCTCTGGCTTACAAAGTACTCCTGTATACATACATGTCTAATCGATAGGGTCCAATTATCAGGTCACCTTGGTGCGATCTGTGGCTAATATTCATTTTTATATTTTCACAGAAAAGTTATTGATGCGAATCAAAGAGAAGCCTGGGTCTCCAATGACACCTACTGGGAGCTTCGAAAGGACCCTGGGTTTAGCAAAGTAGACAGCCCTGTTCTCTGGTAAACTGGGAACATAGAGTTAGCCCACATATCACACTCTGAATGAATAAATAACTATGCACAATTATGTTTCTTATAGCTACGCGTGGTTTCTGGGTCGACTGAAAACCTACCATATGCTTTTCTATTCATCTTTATAATGGACTTTCAAAAGTGCATTAGACAAGGCCCCTAACACTTTTGGATCCTTTCTGTTTTGCTGCAACCATATTCCTTAAAAAAAAAAAAAAAAATCCACACCCTCCTCAGAAAGCAGAATAAAAGGAGCAGAGTACAAAATCCAAAGTCTGAAGAGTTTGTAAAGAAAAACAAACTATAACTGGTGCTTAAAGTTGATCAAGAAAGTAAAACAACATGCAAACCACATGTTTGGTCCATTGTCCAGAAGCACCATCCCCTTGTCACAGGAGCTCCTGCGCCTCAGCAGTTGGTTGGTTCAGACTTCAACTAATTTTTGATGTGGTGTGCTTGTGGCTGGCCTCCTCATAAAAGACGTGATGCTTCCCAGAACCTCTTCCATCCGTATGCCATTGTTCATGCCTTAAGAAATGCAAAGATGTACAATAAACCATTTTTTAAATGTGTGCTCATAGGTTTATGTGAAGGACAGCTCTTTTGAATCATGGCATGATTCACTTTCTCAATCAGAACAATGATTTGACTGACACATGGACTGAAAAAGTGAACGACAGACTTGTGCTGTGCGTTCACACGTCAGTCACCATCTGGTATATCTGAAGGGCAAGAAGGAAAAGGTGCGCTAAGTAGATCTCTGTATTCACGTTGCTCGTTAAGTTCCTGTCCTGTGTTCAGATAATAAATCATCCCTCTTCCACCTAACCTCACAGTGTTCCCTGTTATTTGGCAAAATCTGTGTTCGATTTGGACATTTGTCACTGGTGTTAACTTTGGAAGGGAATGACAAAAAAGCATATGGAATGTCTTTGTGGGCTTAGTAGTACTATAAACAGCTATAGTTTTTGAGCAAAGCACAATGTGACACACATCCCTAACCCGTGCGCACCTCATTGACACTATTCAAGTTCCAGAACAGAAGACTGCCAGTAGCTTATTTGCATTATTTAAATGAGTCCTATGCAAAATCATATTTCTTATTTTTATCAAGTGATTCCAGATGATACATGGCAACATGTTAAGCATTTACCTTGCTAAGGACATAGATATAAAACTGAGGCTAAAGAATTTATCCATCCCAAAAATGGGGGGAGGGACAGGGGAGAAGTGTGTTTTGCATACTTGGGGATTTAGTTTTCCTCCACTAATATACAGAAGCTTTCGTAGGAAGCTTGCATCCATATTCCTAAGTTTCTGCACGTAGATCTCTATATTAATGCCTGTATGTTTTCTAAAAATCTCCTTAGAGATTTTCCTAGAGAATTACAAAATTACATATATTTTATTGTTAGTTAGATTTTTATTCTTCGATTCTTACCCTCAAAATTTAAGTACTATTTTCAACTCTGCTAACAAGGTTACTGACATTTTATATTTTGATGGGAGATGTTGATTTCAGTGTTATTTCTTCTCAGCAAATCATTGATAATAATAGCTAACACCCCATCCAACAGAAAACTTAAGGGAAAACTCTAAAACTTCCACTAGATGGAGCTGTGTTTTAGTTAGCCTAAAACTCATTCCCACATCTAAGTCCATGCATTGGTTTAGAATGGAAATTCATTCTCCACTAAATTCTTTAACCCATCCCCAGGTGTAAGCATTCCACGGAACAAAGCCCTCCCTCTGCTCCTCACTTCCTTCATCTCCCACTTTAAATCCATAGGCAGTTGTAAAAACTTCCCTTTGTTATTGGCTATTTTTCTGTCCATTCATCTTGATGTCCTTTTATCTGCATCCGCAGATACATGTCTTTAATTTTAATTTAATTAGCATCCTATTGACTTCCTCATAGAGAAGTCTGTTCTCCTTTTATTGGGAAAACTTAAAATACTAAAATTATTCTGGTCTGAACTTACTAGCATTTCCTTGAATGGTATCAAAATAGACTAAATACAGGAATCCTGAAAACTAAAGATACCCCATAAGCAGAGAAATGGGAAGGTCGAAGAGGACCCCGGGTTCATCAGGGATGCAACCACCATGCCTAGCATTTGGGTTAGTTAAGAAAAAGACAAAAATGGTGGGCAAAACATTGACTATAGGATAAGTTCAGCTACAAACCAGGTGGTTGAATGATGGTCAGATGAAAATGAGAAACAATTGTCAAACTGAAATCACATTTTGTAATATACCAGATTTAAAATCTTTTTTCAGGGGAGATTCAGATACCCTGATTATTTCCATTGATGTGATGGATTAAGTTTGGGGTAGTGCTCCCTTAACACGGGATTCTCTAATCTCCCATGTCAAATACTCATATTGGTGCAATGGCCCATCCCCTTTTTCTGTTTCACTGTTTATTGACATGACAGTTACAGAATTATGAGGCTGACCCTATTGGAATTTTCATTTATGTAATATTTAGATTTCTGAGATTGAACAGCAAAAGTGGGGAATGTTAGCTCATTCTCTTGATAAAAAATGATGTCCTTGAAATTTTGTGTAAGCTTTTGGGCACTTTTTATTTGTTTCCTAGAGAAGTCTAGGATAGAGGAGGACATGATATGTCTGTACCCTCTCCCATGGTTTACTTATAAGCTCTTTTCTCTCACTTGAGGCTGTTACTAGGAAAGCAGTAATAATTGAACGTGGCCCTGTGGACTTGGCCAGAATGAACAGATGGATGTCACACACCAGTACTGTGAGAGGTCCACCAGAAACTCTTTTGATTTTGAATTCTGCTACCCAAGATGCAAATTTACTCTCCAATTTTGCTGTTATTTTATTGTTTTTCAAAATTGTCATTATTTTTCACAGATTACTTTAAAATCACCTTCCCCATAATTTGCCAGCAATTGTAAAACTAACCCTCATGTAAGAGACCTTTTAAGATACAGATTAATAGATGTGGGGTGGGGGTCCTAAATGTAATTTTCTGAGTAAGAGAAACCAAGGGGTTTTTTAATACAAAGGATGCCTAGTTGTCAATTTTCCAATCTTTTGCTCCTTTTGATTATTATGGCCCAATGCCTTTCAGCAGCTCTGCTAATCAATCATCAGATCCTGTCCCAGGAGCAGTAAGAGGCAGGGTAAGGGAGGAAAACCGATTAAACTGTTTTGCTTAATTCTGCTTACAGCTGTCGCTGGAGAAGAGTTTCTAATCATACTATAAAGTACATTTTTGTTATTATCTACTGGATTTTAATTATCCATCTTGTCTAATCTTGTTTTCTGTCATCCTCGATAATGAAGTGTTTGTGGGAGCAGAGCTCTGTACACACCAGGGGGGTGGAATAAATGTTTGCTCTTGGCTCAGTATATTATGAATGTGGCACAGTAAATAAAGTTTGTGTACAAAATATTAGTTTATTTTTAGGGGCGCCATTATGTTCAGGATATATAAAATGTATCTAATTAAACCATTACGAATCTATTTTGTGCTCTAGAAATGTTCTTTTGGAGAAAATATGGGGGAAAATGTGTCAGTGGAGCTAAGATTAAAGTGTTGGTTTGTTTGTTTTCCAGAAAAGCTTTCCAGTTATTGAGAAATAATGCATATCAAATCAGGATTAGATTCTCTGTCTTAAATGAATTTGTTTTGTAAATTTTATACTTTTAAACTGTACATTGCATGTATCTTTCTCTTAAATGGAACCTGACTTTAATATATACTTTTAAGAGCATACATTTGTTACAGAATTGTAAGACCTTTTTTTGCAGCCTCTGTTTTAAAGAAAATGGCAAATCGTATAAGAAAAATTCAGCTTTAATTCTTCCAAACTGAGATCTAAAAAAATGAGTTATTTTAAAATTGCTGTGATGAACCACCAGGCCTAACATCTTAAGCAAATGAGGCTTCATGGTTGGGACAGCTTATCGGTGACTCAAGTGGAAAAGCATTGGTCTGCATTTGCACCCTTTTGTTCTCCAAAATAGTATCTGACTTGATTCATTTTTCTCCAACCTTCTGGCTCTAACATAGAGAAGGGTACAGATGCCTATGTCTACACTTTTGTACCGTGTCCTTGTTTGTGAAACATACTGATGCATAATTTCACAGTCATTCAACGTGAGAAGCAATTTCATTTAGTCCTACTTCATTTTAAGTCCTGTTCAGCACTTAAAAATTATCCATAAATACCGGCATGTTAGTTACTTTGGTGTCTACAGATTGGCAAGAAAAAACAACAAAAACGTTCTTGTTTTCTGAAAATTTTGTTTCTAGCCATGTGTTCCTCCTAAATAGAAGTTAGTTGTAGCGGGAACAAAATATTAAGTTTTCATAAAACCAGATGTCATCCTACCCATTTCTTTCAACACTTTTAGTTAATAGGATAAGCAATTAAACTTAATACTGTTAAAGAGCAAATAATGCTAAAACTACTACTTCTTTTATTTTAGGCACTCAACCCCTGCCTTAATTATTCTCATCCAGTTAGTTCTTTAGGAAGCAGTGTGGTTGCTAAGTTTTGTTTTGTTTTTTTAGGGTTCAGGTATACCTGACATATAATCAACTTCTCATATTTGAATTGTACAACTTGATACATTTTGACAGTGTCACAATCACAATAGTGAATATATCCATCACTCCCAAAAGTTTTCACTGCCCTTGTGTAATCTTTCCCCATCCTCCTTGACAATCACTGATCTGCTTATTTTACTTTTAAAAGTCTTCAGGTTTTCTTATATGTATTGCACACAAGATTTTCTTCGAAGGCTGTGTGCACATGGATATATGAATGCCTGCCAACTCCTCCCGTGCCATTACCCCATCTACATCCACC
This sequence comes from Sciurus vulgaris, assembly GCF_902686455.1. NCBI lineage: Eukaryota > Metazoa > Chordata > Mammalia > Rodentia > Sciuridae > Sciurus > Sciurus vulgaris. The sequence goes on from NC_136463.1 coordinate 131,829,021, forward strand.
ATCAGGCAGTAACCAGGAACACGTTGCAAAAGAAAGAGGATCTGATTAAACTCTAGTTCTGGTAGCCCGGTAAAAAGTTTAATTTGCTTAGAAAACTAGACTATTTTTCATGTTGAAACAGCCATGTAAATTCATGGATTAATTGCTGTACTTTGGGAGTCCAAAATAATGCTAATGCAACTGACTCGGGATGCTAAGGAAGCCCTGGGAAGTGTTTTTCCTCTGGTGTTTAGTTAAACAATCACCAGGCTGTGGGGATCCAGAATGGTGCTGGAGATGATGTTTTGATGATGGTGATCAGAGAAGCAGCGTATGTTGAGTTACTTGTTCCCCTAGGTCTATTTTTTTTTTTTTTTTTTTTTTGCAGGGTGATGGGGGGTTACTAGGGATTGAATTCAAGGGCACTCAACCACTGAGTCACATCCCCAGCCCTATTTTGTATTTTATTTAGAGACAGGGTCTCATGGAATTTCTTAGTGCTGTTGCTGAGCTGGCTTTGAACTCTCGATCCTCCTGCTTCAATCTCCCGAGCTGCTGGGATTACAGGCGTGCACCACTGCACATAGCCCCAGTCCTACTTTTGCATCATACTCTTTGAATTTATTTTTAATTAATACAAAAAAACATAAAAATCATATATTAATCCATTGCCATGGTGATGTTTGGATACATGTATACATTGTATAATGTTTAAATAGGTTAAACATATCCATCTCTTTGCACATTGATCATTTCTTTATGGTGGAAACTTCCAATCCTTTCCCTTAACTTTGAAATGTATAAGTGCATTATTGTCATCTATAATCATCCTACTATGATCACAAACATTTGAAACTTGCAGTGCTCAGAAAGTCTGCTTTTCTGTGTGGTCAAATGCCCTCACTCATCTGGAAACAAAGTTGCTAAACCTAATTTTGAAAAGAAACTGGAAAGGAAGTGACCTTGGAGCTTTGCAAGTTGAAGGCGTATTCCTTGTATCCTGAGCCCCATATTCTCTTACTTGAAAGTGAAGAGCTTTCCAGAGGTGAGCAAATGCAGCATAACTAACATTAGATGCTAGTGAAGAGAAAAGGCAAAAATGGAGAAAAGAGAAGGAATCTGGGAAAGACAAGGTTCTTTAAATGGAACAGGGATCATAATCCATGGTGGGGGCACTTGGATGGATCCCAGTTGGGCCACGGAATCATCTTGAATGTCTGTTTCCAGACAGATTCCTGAATTCTTTCCAAAGATTCTGAGTCAGTAGATCCAGGATCTAGACCAAGAATGCTCATTGTAACAATCACCCTCCATCCCCAGGGGATTTTGAAGAACCTGGGAAAGGGACTCCATTGCCCCTGCCCCTACTTGGGCCTCCTTTGCTATTCTTTGCTATTCCAGTGTCAGTAAGAAAGTCTAGTTCAAGAGCCAAAAACTAATTAGAGCTCAGTGACTTGTGACTCACTTTGCTGCTGTTGTCCCTTTTTTGACTTCTGTTCTAATGCTAGTGCTTTAATATGGAGCTAAAGAGTGGGGAGGGCAGAACCCTGAAATTAAAAGACAAGGCTGGTGTTACACCAGAGAGCACCAATGTGCATTCCTGAGGAATTCTCATCACCCAGATAACCAGAAGTTTACCCTTCAAAGCACGAATCAGTCCCCACCTCCCCCTCATCTGCCCTCTCACAGGCCTCTTCTGTCTGAATTGACTGACGGCCAAAGCCCACTCTTGATCTCCTGATCCACAATTTCATAAAGATTCAGCACTGCATTCTTTACCCAGGTCAACTTCTTCCCTAAAAGTGATTTATTTTTAAATTTTCTGCTTGAAAAAAAATCCACACTGACATTACAATGCTTATAATTGAAGATGTAAAAAGACTTTGGTCATGAGCTGGTAGTTTCTATATGTCATTTTGAGACAGAAAATTTTTAATTTTATCTTAGGAATAGAATGTCAAGCAACTTTCTACAGAAAAACAGCTTGCACTTAAATTTCCTCATGAAGGGTTCCCTGTTTAAAAAAAAAATTCTCTGTGTCATCTCAGAATAAAAATGCTGCCTCCTCAATGAGCGTTATGAGAATATTAGGTTTGTAACAGCACAGGAAGCTCAATAAATTTTAAATAAATTACATAAAGAGGTTTTGTTTCTGTGTATTACTATGTTCTGATGATTTTGCCTAAAATTTCTGATCTTACAAAAATTATTAAATTTGCTATTTTTACCTCCAGCAAGAGACTTCAGATGCAACATAAAGAAGGTTAAATACTTATTCTAACTATATTTCCATATCTTTTTTTTTCATGTGGTTTTCAAAGTAGAAACTAGAATGTAAAACATTTCCCTGAATTTTGAAGTTATTTATATTAAAAGATGTAGAAAGTGGGCTTCAGTTTTCCATTGGAATAAAATGGTAGTTTATGAAGACTGCAGGAAAATCAAAATTCCTCAGATAAGAGTTTTTGAATCTCTATGTCTCTTGGGAAAGCCCTAGGGATTTGTTTACATTCAATAATAGTTCTCCTTTTAGAAATCGAGTTTTTTGTTTGTTGTGTTTTGTTGTAGTACTGGGGATTGAACCTCTGGGAGCTTTACCACTGAGCTACATCCCAGTCCAGTTTATTTTTTATTTTGAAACAGGATCTCGCTAAATTGCTGAGGCTGACCTCAAACTTGCAATCCTCGTGCCTCAGCCTCCCAAGTCACTGGGATTACAGGCATCCACCACTGCACCATCTGAAAATGGAATTTTTATGGAGAATATTTTCTGTCATTGGCAAAGCCATTTCCAATAAAACATTAACAGTATCCTGTTTTTAATCTATACATGTGTTTAAAGTAGATATTTATTAACCTTTCTCTAATATCTTAAAAAGAGGTAGAGGAAGGAATACTTTCAGAAGGAGTGTCAAAGAAAGCAACCTGTGGACCCTGGGTGACTGTAATCCCCAAATCAATTTCTTCTAAAGCACACACTGGTAGTCAAACTACTTAAGTCCTGCGGGAATATGATAAAACATATATGCCCTAGGGCCTTTCAACTGCTGAGTCCACTGTAGTACATTCATGGAGTAGTATCTAGCCTCACCCTGACACTGTCCAATCATAGGAATGTGAGAACCTCGTAGTACCACCTCCTGGGATAAGTTCCTAGGATTCAATGAGTAGAAGCTTTGACCTGGGCAACAAAAGCACACAGAGAATCCTTTCTTCCTTGTGTTCTTTTCTTGGCATGTTCCAAATTTCTTAAAGCAATGAACGGAGAGAAAGATATGATAAGAACTTGAAATGACAAATATCCCCTCTTGTGGTTTGTGATAAAGTAACTGGAAGCAAGTTGAAAATAAACAGCAGAAAGACACAATAGATGAAACTTTTATTTGTGTGGTTTGTGATTATACGATCACAGTTACCGTAAGTCAGTTCCCTTGTTCAATTAAAATCATGCCAGAGAATTAACTTCTTATAAATGCACATAGCCCCAGTTACACTGAACTATTGCTGATTTGTAGGTAGCAGTTTCTTCCTTTAGTTTTAGCTTACTGTTTAAAACAACATACGAGGATGGACACTGTTTCAATTTGTGACAACAGTTCATCTGCTCATAGGAAAAGCCAGCAGATGACAAGGGTCGAATATTAAAGATGTGGGCTTGCCTGACTCAGAACTGTAGAGGTCCGACTAGTAACTTCTTGGCTAGGTAACTGCAGTGTGGACAGATAGTGAGCTAAAAGCCAGTGTACTTTTCCACATAGGTTCTGCTAACGGTCAATTTTGCCTTTAAACAATCAGTTCATTAAGTTTCTTAAATTTAAATGGGAAAAAAGTGAAAACTACAAAAACTAAATTGTACTTCAGAAAACTCTCAAGTCTAGCAAGGCTATCTGCAGAATGGACACTCTATGCTAAAAGCAATAATGTTCCACATCTCCCAATTACTCCTGAAATTGTCCATCTTTTTTAAAGTTAACCAAGAATAAAATTTCCAAGCACAAACTGCTCAGATTCAGGTCATTATCTATAGCAATTTGGAAGAGAAACATGAGAATGTGAATGTTTCTTTCAAGAAAATTAAAGTACCCTGCATTCAACACATTTTTCCCAGGGTTCTCCCCTAAAATGATTAATTCTCTGCTGCATCTTTCAGAATTTTCTATATGGTAACAGTACTTTTTCAATATTACTTTTTAGACCTCAATCTTCTTAAAAATTGTGTTTTAAATCCTCCCAATTAAGTTTCCTCCATCTGTCTTTTTCTCCATATAGAATGAAACATTTTTATATTTATGTGATTAATATGCCCTCTATCAGAATATCCCAGTCACTCTGAAAGCTGGTCCTCCAAAGTATTCCAAAGGCATTCTTCCTTAAATGCAGAGTAAGGGAAATTAGCAGATGAAGTCTCTTCACTAACCTCTCTATGCTTCTGGGCAAAAGTCATTGTTCAACCAATACTAGTTTTTTACAATGCTTCATTTACACAGGAGTCAACAATGTTCAGGTTCATAGTATCAGTCCTGAGAGTTCAGTCAGTTTCTAACATCACAATTCCACCCTACATGGGTAATGATATTTTCTGGAACATTCTAAATTTTTTTATTTTATTCAGTGAAAAAGATGCTTTTCCACAGAAAGTATAGCTGACCTGATGAAAGTACCTAGCGCTATGACTTGAATTCTCCTCCAAAACAGATTGAAATTTAATTGCCATTGCAACAGTAATAAGAGATAGGGCCTTTAAGAAGTGATTGGGTCAGGAGGGCTTTACCCTCATGAAAGGATTCGGGCTGTTTTCTAAGGAATGGGTTAGTTATGCAGTGTGGGTGGTTATAAAAGCCGATTGGCCCTCTCAGGCTTCAGTCTTGCACAAGCTCACTCGCCCTTTGGCCAGATTACAACCCAGCATAGTGGGTCTCACCAGACGCTGCACTGTGTTCCTGGACTTTCCAGATTCCAGTGAGAAATAACATAAAATAATGGGGTGAGATAGTTAATATTATGTTAGAGCCCCTTAGGCTATTAATTGATTTTTTTTTTTTTTTTCCAGTGCTAGGGCTGGAACCCAAGGCCTCATGCATGCTAAGCAAGTACACCACACTGAACTACATTCCCAGTCCTAGAAGCGTTAGTTTTCAATGTTAGCACCTGGGACAAATCTTGACAAATTTATGTGACCATTATTATCCACACTTTAAAAATGACAAGTGCAATGGAAGTCCAAATTTGCATCTAGGCTTGTCTGTCTCCAAAGTGCCATCTCATATGATACCACCTCCTCAATAGATTTAGGAGCCATAAAGGAAAATCCCTCAGTAATTTTTCTAGCCAATAGGGAAAATTTGTAAAACTGCTAACTCATGAATGACATTAATGATTCTAGAGATATTCTGAAATCCACCTTTTAAGTTATAATTATGCTCAAAACTCTTCAGTTGTTTTCATTTCCTATTGATTCTGTAACAAAATATCACAAATTTAATGGCTTAAAGCAACAGATATTTATTCTGTTACAGTTTTGAAAGCCAGAAATCCAGTGAGTCTTTCAGGGCTAACACTAAGGTATTGGCAGGGCTGGTTCCTTTTGGAAGCTCTGGAGGAAACTTGTTTTGCCTCTTCCAGCTCCCATGGCTTTCTGCATTCCTTGGCTTCTAGCCACATCACTCTAATCTGTTTTTGTAATCATATTTCCTTCTCTCCTTTTGCAGTTGAATCTCTCCCTGCCTCCCTTTTATAAGAACACATGTGATTACACTTAGGACCCACGCAGGTAATTTGGGATGATCTCCCCCTCTCACAATTTTTAATGTAATAACATCTGCAAAGTCCTTTTGGCCATATATGGTAACATTCTTACATTCTGGGGCATTAAGATGAGGACCTCTGGATTCAGCCTACCATAATGAAGGAACTGAGTTGTGCAAAACCAAAGCAGAAGAATTAAAAACATGTCACCATACTTATGATCATTGCCTAGATCAATTGAGTCATTAGGGATTGCAAAATGGTGATAGTTAAATATTCATTCTCTTTTTTAATTCATTAGTAGAAAGCTTATTCAATGACAAATTGCCCCTCATTAACCATTTAGTAATCTGACCAATAGAAGTAATGCTCTTACGGGTATTTTAATCCATTCATAACTCATTATAGTTATCATCTTTAGTGATACTCAACGTGTCTCCCCTTCAGCTGGGGGGAGTCCCTTGATTGCCTCCTGAGCCTCTTCACATAGTGCCCAGCAGTCTTCACAGCCTTCTTGATCCTCGTCATCCACATTTCCTGTCCCAGACCTGGACTTGCCATTTCCCCAGGGAGTGGTGTTCCCTTGACAGGAAAATGGCATCTAGAGACCAACACCTGGCTACATGTGGTTGTTTATTGCTACCAAAATGTCTTTGTTCTTAGACCTTTGAGAGCTTTCAAAGCTAGGTGATTGTTTCTAAGATGTTAAGATACATTATGAGTTCACGTTCATACTTCCAATTCCAATCAGGGTTTCAGAGGTTTACCTAACCTTGTTTATTTTACATGTGTTATTTCCTTTCCTTTGTGCCATTTGAACTACAGTTCTTCAAAACCAATAATCAGGAGAATACACACACACACACACATACTTGTCCAATCATTTTCTGAACGGAAAACGTGTTTCACCGAGAAACCAAACCAATAATATATATGCATATAATTTAAAAATGGGATTTATTAGAATGTCTTACACGATCAGAGGCTATGCAGTCCCACCGTAGCTGTCTGCTCACTGGAGAGCCTAAGGAACCGGTAGCTGCTCAACTCAAGAAGTTGGGGCCTCAGAACAAGAGACATCAATAACACAGCCCCAGTGCAAGACCAAAGGCCTGGAAGCTTTCTGGAGAATCATTGGTGCAGTCCACATTGAAAGACTGAAGAAGCTGGAGTCTGATGTTCACAGACCATGGCGGCAAATGACAAACCTACTGAAGAAGAGTCGAGCTGGCACACACTGGTGGACTTCCTTCTTCTTCCACTTTTGTTCCAGTCAGGTGCATTCAGGTTGGGTGTCCCTCCTCAGTTTGCTGTCTCACGTGCCAGCTGTCTCTGGAAACACCCTTACAGACACACCCAGAGGGGTGCTTTACTAATTTACTAGGTGCCCCCCATCGGGTTGACAATCAAGATCAATCATTACAGAAAATAACAGATATGCTTTCTTGGTAGTGCTATCCAGGACTATGTCATTTCTAGGGTCTGGGGAACTCACCTGGACACAAGGGCAGCAGCTGGAGCATTCCATATTCCATTGTACCTTTGAACAATGACAACTGTGCAGCTTTTCCACTGGGACATTATCCATCATTCTAAGTGTTGTCATGTGGACATATATGCAGATCAATCCAGGGCATGTCTGGTTTATACCTATTGTCCCAGAATCCTGCTGGATACAACATTTGTCCCTGGTTTTTTATTTTTAATAAATCCTTACTACTAACATTTGTATGAAATAAGCCAGCATGAATTTACTAGAGTTCTACTTTATATTTTCAGCTTAGTGTCATGGTCTCAGCAGTATAAATTAGGTTTGTACAATGAACAAGGTTCTCACTTAAGACACAGTTAAATCAGAAAAAAACAACCAGTGAAAGCCTTCATAACAACCTGTCTCTCTCTCTCCCAGATCTTTGCCAGATTCAGTATAACTAAATGACTCCCTTTCAAGGAGAGCAGGCAGAAGACTTGCTGATAAAGTAAACTATGCTCAGAACCACAGGCTAGGAGCAGCTAAGCTCCTTCCAGTCCTATATTGTTAGAAGAAGCAGATGATGCTACTGCCCTTGCCAATTACTTGGCATAGCTGTTCACTGCACTATGGCCTTAACCTTGACTTGCAAGGTGCATGAAGCAAAGTCCATAAAAATGTGGAAAGTTATAGATTGAATAGATACTTAGCAGCCCTTCCACAGGGTGGATAAGGGTCTGCTTGCTCTTTTTTAACAACACACATTAATGGTACATATTAAAGGTATTAGTTGTGATATTTTGATACATGCATACAGCATGCACTGATCATATCTATCCACCCTTCTTCCACCCTTACCACCCAACCCAACATCCTTCCCAATTTTCCACATATAAGAGAGAACATACAATACTTGTCATTCTGAGTCTATCTTATTCCACTTAACATGGTGTCCTCCAGTTCCATCCATTTTGCTGAAAATGACATTTCATTTTTCTTTATGACTAATACTCCATTGTGCATATATGCCATATTTATGCATTTATTAATCTGAGGATTAGCACATAGGCTGATTCCACATCTTAGCTACTATGAGCAGTGCTACAATAAGCATGAACACACAGGTATCTCCTTTGCATGCTGACTTATTTCCTTTGGATATATATCCAAGAGTGGGATAACGGGATCACATGGTAGTTTCTATTTTTCCTTTTTTGAGGAACATCCACACTGTTCCCACAGTGGCTGTGTTTTAGTTAGCTTTTTGTCATTGAGATCAAAATGCTTGACAAGAACCATTTAGAGGAGATAAAGTTTAGTTTGGTCCATGGTTTCATAGGTTCAGTTCATGGTTGGCCAACTCCATAGTTCGTTGATGCAGAACATCATGGAAAAAAGACTTGGTGGAGGAAAACCGCTCAGTTCATGAGAGCAAGAAAGCAGAGAGAGCTCTGCTCACCACCAACAAATGTAAACCCCAAAAGCATGCCCCCAACAACCTATTTCCTCTAACTACACCCTACATGCCTACAGTTAGTCCATATCAGTGGGTTAATCCACTGATTAGGTTATACCTCTCATGTTCTAATTATTTCACCTCTGAAAATTGTGCATTGTCTCACACCTGAGCTTTAGAGGGACACCTCATATCTAACCATAACAGACTGTACTAGTTTACCTTTCCACTAACAGTGTATAAGAATTCCCTTTTCTCCACATTCTTTTTTTTAAATTTTTTTTTTTATTTTTACAGACTACGTTTTGATTCATTGTACACAAATGGGGTACAACTTTTCATTTCTATGGTTGTACACAATGTAGATTCACACCATTCATGTAATAATACATATACATAGGGTAATACTGTCTATCTCATTCTTCTGTCTTTCCTTCCCCCTCCCCCTCCTGCCCCATTTTCCTCTACACCATCCAAAGTTGGTTCATTCTTCTCTCCCCACCCCTGCCACCCCCACTCATTATGTATTGTCATCCACGTATCAGAGAAAACATTTGAACTTTGGTTATTTGGACTTGGCCTATTTCACTTAGCATGATATTTTCCAACTTCATCCATTTACCAGCAAATGCCATAATTTTATTCTTCTTTATGGCTGAGTAATATTCCATTGTGTATATATACCACAGTTTCTTTATCCATTCATCAATTGAAGGGCATCTAGGTTGGTTCCACAATCTAGCTATTGTGAATTGAGGTGCTATGAACATTGATGTGGCTGCACCACTGTAGTATGCTGATTTTAAGTCCTTTGGGTATAAACCAAGGAGTGGGATAGCTAAGTCAAATGGTGGGTTCATTCCAAGTTTTCCGGGGAATCTCCATACTGCTTTCCAGAATGGCTGCACCCATTTGCAACTCCACCAGCAATGTATGAGTGTGCCTTTTTCCCCACATCCCCACCAACACTTATTATTGCTTGTGTTCTTGATAAGAGCCATTCTAATTGGAGTTAGATGAAATCTTAGGGTGGTTTTAATTTGCATTTCTCTAATTACTAGAGATGATGAGCACTTTTTCATATATTTGTTGATTACCTGTATATCTTATTCTGTGAAGTGTCTGCCCAGTTCCTTTGCCCATTTATTGATTGGGTTCTTTATATTTTGGGTGTAAAGTTTTTTAACTTCTTTATAAACTTTGGAGATGAGTGCTCTGTCTGAAGTGTGTGTGGAAAAGATTTTCTCCTATTCCATAGGCTCTCTTTTCACATTATTGATTGTTTCCTTTGCTGAGAAAAAACTTTTTAGTTTTAATCTATTCCATTTATTGATTCTTGCTTTTATTTCTTATGCTATGGGGGTCTTGTTAAGGAAGTCTAGTCCTAAGCCAAAATGATGAAGATTCAGGCCTACTTTTTCTTCTATTCATGAAGGGTATCAAGTCTAATTTCTAGATCCTTGATCTATTTTGAGTTGAGTTTTGTATAGGGTGAGAGATAAGGGTTTAATTTCATTTGACTGCATATAGATTTCCAGTTTTCCCAGCACTATTTTTTGAAGAGGCCAGCATGTTATTTTTTTTTCTTTTTTTTATTGTAAACAAATGGGATACATGTTGTTTCTCTGTTTGTACATGGCATAAAGGCATACCATTTGTGTAAACATAAATTTACATAGAGTAATGTTGTTTGATTCATTCTGTTATTTTTTCCCTTCCCCCACCCCTCCCACCCCTCTTTACCCTCTATACAGTACTTCCATCCTCCATACTTGCCCCCCTCCCTAACCCTAACTCTAACCCTAACACTAACCCTTCCCTCCCCCCCATTATGTGTCATCCTCCACTTATTAGCGATATCATTCGTCCTTTGGCTTTTTGAGATTGGCTTATCTCACTTAGCATGATATTCTCCAATTTCATCCATTTGCCTGCAAATGCCATAATTTTATCATTCTGTATGGCTGAGTAATATTCCATTGTATATATATACCACAGTTTCTTTATCCACTCATCAATTGAAGGGCATCTAGGTTGGTTCCACAGTCTGGCTATTGTGAATTGAGCAGCTATGAACATTGATGTGGCTGTGTCTCTGTAGTATGCTGATTTTAAGTCCTTTGGGTATAGGCCAAGGAGTGGGATAGCTGGGTCAAATGGAGGGTCCATTCCAAGTTTTCTAAGGAATCTCCACACTGCTTTCCAGAGTGGCTGCACTAATTTGCAGCCCCACCAGCAATGTATGAGTGTACCTTTCTCCCCACATCCTCGCCAACACCTGTTGTTGCTCGTATTCTTGATAATCGCCATTCTAATTGGGGTGAGATGGAATCTTAGGGTGGTTTTGATTTGCATTTCTCTTATTACTAGAGATGTTGAGCATTTTTCCATATGTTTGTTGATTGCTTGTAGATCTTCTTTCTTCGCATTGCTGATAGTTTCCTTTGCTGAGAGAAAGCTTTTTAGTTTGAATCTATCCCAGTGGTTGATTCTAGCTTTTATTTCTTGTGCTATGGGAGTCCTGTTAAGGAAGTCTGGTCCTAGACCAACAAGGTGAAGATTTGGACCTACTTTTTCTTCTATAATCTGCAGGGTCTCTGGTCTGATTCCGAGGTCCTTAATCCATTTTGAGTTTAGTTTCGTGCATGGTGAGAGAGATGGGTTTAGTTTCATTCTGTTGCATATGGATTTCCAATTCTCCCAGCACCATTTGTTGAAGAGGCTATCTTTTCTCCATTGCATATTTTTGGCACCTTTGTCTAGTATGAGAAAATTGTATTTATTTGGGTTTGTGTCCGTGTCCTCTATTCTATACCATTGATCTACCTTTCTATTTTGGTACCAATACCATGCCGTTTTTGTTACTATTGCTTTGTAGTAGAGTTGAAGATCTGGTATTGCAATACCCCCTGTTTCACTCTTCCTGCTAAGGATTGCTTTAGCTATTCTGGGTTTCTTATTCTTCCAGATGAATTTCATAATTGCTTGCTCTATTTCTGTAAGGTACATCATTGGGATTTTAATTGGAATTGCATTGAATTTGTATAGCACTTTAGGTAGTATGGCCATTTTGACAATATTAATTCTTCCTATCCAAGAACATGGAAGATCTTTCCATCTTCTAAGGTGTTCTTTAATTTCTTTCTTTAGTGTTGTATAGTTCTCATTGTAGACGTCTTTCACCTCTTTTGTGAGATTGATTCCCAAGTATTTTATTTTTTTCGAGGCTATTGTGAATGGGGTAGTTTTCCTAACTTCTTTTTCTGAAGATTCATCACTTATGTATAAAAATGCGTTGGATTTATGGGCATTGATCTTGTAACCTGCTACTTTACTGAATTCACTTATGAGTTCTAAGAGTTTTCTGGTGGAATTTCCAGGTTCCTCTAAATATATAATCATGTCATCAGGGAACAGGGATAGTTTGAGTTCTTCTTTTCCAATTCGTATCCCTTTAATCTCCTTGGTTTGTCTAATTGCTCTGGCCAGAGTCTCAAGAACGATGTTGAATAGAAGTGGTGAAAGAGGGCATCCCTGCCTTGTTCCAGTTTTTAGGGGGAATGCTTTCAGTTTTTCACCATTTAGAATGATATTAGCCATGGGCTTAGCAAAAATGGCTTTTACAATGTTAAGGAATGTTCCCACTATCCCTATTTTTTCTAGTGTTCTGAGCATGAAGGGGTGCTGTATTTTATCAAATGCTTTTTCTGCATCTATTGAAATAATCATGTGATTCTTGACTTTAAGTCTATTAATATGGTGAATTACGTTTATTGATTTCCTGATGTTGAACCAACCTTGCATCCCTGGGATGAAACCAACTTGATCATGGTGCACTATCTTTTTAATATGTTTTTGGATGCGATTTGCTAAAATTTTGTTGAAAATTTTTGCGTCGATGTTCATTAAGGATATTGGTCTGAAATTTTCTTTCCTTGATGAGTCTCTGTCTGGTTTAGGTATCAGTGTGATATTGGCTTCATAGAATGAGTTTGGGAGGGTTCCCTCCTCTTCTATTTTATGGAATACTTTGAGAAGTATTGGAATGAGCTCTTCTTTAAAGGTTTTGTAGAACTCGGCTGAGAACCCATCTGGTCCCGGACTTTTCTTTGTTGGTAGGCTTTTGATGATTTCTACTATTTCAGTACTTGAAATTGGTCTATTTAAATTGTTTATGTCCTCCTCGTTCAGTTTAGGCAATTCATATGTCTCTAGAAACCTGTTGATGCCTTCAAAATTTTCTATTTGGTTGGAGTATAGATTTTCAAAATAGCTTCTAATTATGTTTTGTATTTCCATCCTGTCTGTTGTGATATTTCCTTGTTCATTCCGAATTTTAGTGATTTGGGTTTTCTCTCGTCTTCTCTTTGTTAGTGTGGCTAAAGGTTTATCAATTTTGTTTATTTTTTCGAAGAACCAACTATTTATTTTGTCAATTTTTTGTATTGTTTCTTTTGTTTCAATTTCATTGATTTCAGCTCTGAGTTTAACTATTTCCTGTCTTCTACTACTTTTGGTGCTGTTCTGTTCTTCTTTTTCTAGGGCTTTGAGCTGTAGTGTTAGGTTGTTTATTTGTTGAGTTTTACTTCTTTTATTAAATGCGCTCCATGAAATAAATTTCCCTCTAAGTACTGCTTTCATAGTATCCCAGAGATTTTGATATGATGTTTCTTTGTTCTCATTTACCTCTAAGAATTTTTTAATTTCCTTCCTAATATCTTCTGTTATCCATTCATCATATAATAGCATATTGTTTAATCTCCAGATGTTGGAATAGTTTCTGTGTTTTACTCTTTCATTTATTTCTAACTTCAATCCATTATGATCTGATAGAATACAAGGTAGTGTCTCTATCTTCTTGTATTTGCTTACATTAGCTTTGTGGCATAATATATGGTCTATTTTAGAGAAGGATCCATGTGCTGCTGAGAAGAAAGTGTATTCGCTCTTGGTTGAATGGTATATTCTATAAATGTCCGTTAAGTCTAAGTTATTGATTGTGTTATTGAGATCTATGGTTTCTTTGTTCAATTTTTGTCTGGAAGATCTGTCCAGTGGTGAGAGAGGCGTGTTAAAATCACCTAGTATTATTGTGTTATGGTCTATTTGGTTTCTGAAATTGAGAAGGATTTGTTTGACATACATGGATGAGCCACTGTTTGGGGCATAGATGTTTATGATTGTTATATCTTGCTGATTTATGCTTCCCTTAAGCAGTATGAAATGACCTTCTTTATCCCTTCTGACTAACTTTGGCTTGAAGTCCACATTATCTGAAATGAGGATGGATACCCCAGCTTTTTTGCTGAGTCCATGTGCATGGTATGTTTTTCCCCATCCTTTCACCTTTAGTCTATGGGTATCTCTTTCTACGAGGTGAGTCTCTTGCAGGCAACATATTGTTGGATCTTTCTTTTTGATCCAATCTGCCAGTCTATGTCTTTGATTGATGAGTTCAGGCCATTAATATTCAGGGTTATTATTGAGATATGGTTAGTATTCCCGGTCATTTGGTTCATTTTATTTATTTATTTATTTATTTATTTTGAGACGACTTGGTTCTTCCTTTATTTGACAATTCCTTTAGGATAGTTCCTCCCATTGCTGATTTGTTTCTTTGTTTTTCATCTCTTCCTCGTGGAATATTTCGCTGAGAATGTTCTGCAATGCCGGCTTTCTTTTTGTAAATTCTTTTAGCTTTTGTTTATCATGGAAGGATTTTATTTCATCATCAAATTTGAAGGTAAGTTTTGCTGGGTATAAGATTCTTGGTTGGCATCCATTTTCTTTCAGGGCTTGAAAAATGTTGTTCCAGGCCCTTCTAGCTTTTAGGGTCTGGATTGAAAAATCTGCTGATATTCTTATTGGTTTCCCCCTGAATGTAATTTGATTCCTCTCTCTTGCGGCCTTTAAAATTCTGTCTTTATTTTGTATGTTAGGTATTTTCATTATAATGTGCCTTGGTGTGGGTCTGTTGTAATTTTGTGTATTTGGAGTCCTATAAGCCTCTTGAACTTGATTTTCCATTTCATTCTTCAGATTTGGAAAATTTTCTGATATTATTTCATTAAACAGGTTGTTCATTCCTTTGGCTTGTTTCTCTAGGCCTTCCTCAATCCCAATAATTCTTAAATTTGGCCTTTTCATGATATCCCATAGTTCTTGGAGATTCTGTTCATGATTTCTTACCATCTTCTCTGTTTGTTCAACTTTGTTTTCAAGGTTAAATATTTTGTCTTCAATGTCTGAGGTTCTGTCTTCCAGGTGTTCTATCCTATTGGATATGCTTTCTATGGAGTTCTTAATTTGGTTTATTGTTTCCTTCATGTCAAGGATTTCTGTTTGGTTTTTTTTCAATATCTCTAACTCTTTATTGAAATGATCTTTTGCTTCCTGTATTTGCTCTTTTAACTGTCGATTGGTGCGATCAATCAATGCTTGCATTTGCTCTTTCATCTCATCATTCAGTGCGTGCATTTGCTCTTTCATCTCATCGTTTGCTTCTCTGATCATTTTAATTATGTACATTCTCAACTCCTTTTCTGTCATTTCTTCTGCCATGCTGTCACTGGGTTTTATTGATGTAACATCTAGATTTGTTTGCAGCATTTTCTTTCCTTGTTTTCTCATATTGTTCAGGTATCAGAGGACCGCTGAGATATTGTAGATTTCCTCTATTGACTTACAATGTCCCTGAAGATTTCTATATATATCCCCCCTTAGCTTTCAGTAGGCTGAAGTCTTGGAGGAAGTTGATAATGCGGTGCTCCACAAGGAAGCTGCCTCTCTAGGAGTGGTGGCCTTCAGGTGGGGTATAATCCCTGCTAGTGGGCAGAGGTGCCTCCACTTGTTGACCAATGGTCATCCAAAGGGGACCTAGGCTGTGGGCTGAGGCAAGGCCTGTTTGGGCCTGAGTCTCTGGTTTTACCATCCTTGTGGGGAAACCTCACCCAGCAGGGAAGACTCACCCGCTGGGGAGGTCTCGCTGGTCAGTTCCCTCCTCGAGGTTCCCCTCAATTTACAGCTACCGCCTGGGCTGGGCTGCCTTCCTCTGCAAAGTTCCCAGGGGCCCGGCCCTACCTCCTGGGCCTGGGAGCCTCACCCTTCGCAGATGAATCTCCTTAGGCTGCCCCTCCTCAGAGAATCTGCCCACAGGCCTGGAACCTTCGCTCCGCCCTAAGCCTGTCTCTGTGCGGCTCTTCCACCCAGAAGCCTCCTACATCCTGGGACCCTGCTGTGCACCTAATCGCCTGGCTCTGTGGCCCCTCCTCTGAGCAGCCACCTGGGGCCCCGAACAATTGCTCTGAGTCCCAGAGACCCGCCACACGCCTCTTCCTCCAGGCAGCCGCCCAGTATTCCGGTGCGGTCACTAGGAGTCCAAGAAACTCACTTTGTGCCTCCTCCTCCCACCAACCACCCGTAGCACGGGGCAATCAATCACTCCGAGTCGAAGTGACCCTCCCCGTTCCTCCTCCTTCTCCAGATAACCCCCCCGGGTGTTCAGGAGCAGTCCCTCTGAGTGGCTCTGAATCCACGTGACCCGTTGCACGGGTCCTCTGGGCAACTGCCCGGAGCTCTGGTGCGGCCACTCAAGACCAAGCGTCCCACCACGCTTCTCCTCCAGGCAGCCCCCCTGTGTTCAGGAGCTGTCACTTTAAGACCAAACAACTCACCACTCGCCTTCTCCTCTGAGCAGCCGCCTGGAGCGCTAATGCAGTCACTGTGAGTCCAAACACCCCACTGCGCTCCTCCTCCTCCTCCTCCTACTCCTCTGGGCAGGCTCCGGGGTTCAGAAGTGGTCTGAGTCCAAACAGCTCGCCACGCCGCCCCTTCTCTGGCAACCGCCTGTAGCTCTGGTGTAGTCACCCCGAATCCAAGCAGCCGCGCTCCTCTTCCTCCTCCTCGTCCTCAGGGCAGGCCCCGGTGTTCAGAAGCATCGTTCTGAGTCCAAACAGCTCGCCGCGCGGCTTCTCCTCTGGCAACCGCCTGCAGCTCTGGTGCAGTCACTCCGAATCCAAGTGGCCACGCTCCTCCTCCTCCTCCTCAGGGCAGGCCCCGGTGTTCTGAGTCCACACAGCTCTCCTCGCCACTCCTCCCCTGGGCAGCCGCCGGAGCCCCAGTGGTGGCTCCGAGTCCCAGCGCTGTGCCGAGCGGCCTCCTTACGGCGCTCCCTGTTGTCAGAGTTCACTGCTCCAGCGGGGGGAGGGGCATCTCGCCGGCAGCTCTACTTCACAAGTTCCCTGCGTTCCGGGACCACCGTACCATCTGGGACGCCTTCCCAATGGGTGAGAGTCACCCGGCTGCTTTGAGTTGGTCCCAAGTGTCTCAATATCTCCTCTTTTGAATCCTGAGTCCTGGAGCAACATGAAATGCAGCCACCCTCTAGGCCGCCATCTTGAAACCCCTATCATTGACATTTTGATGAGGACCGGAGCAACCCCTTCTATGTCACTCACACCCAGTCTTGTCAGCAGTGCATGATCAGAAAAGGGCAGGGGCTGCCACAGTAGGAGCTCCGTAGGTGTGTGGCAGTAGTAGTTGTGTTCCTCTTTGCTGCTTTGTGTCCCAGGAATGGGATTCCCAATCTCCATGGTTGGGCATGCTTGTGGATTGGGCATGGCTGGGACTTGTCTCCTGCTCAGTCCTTCCAACTGTAGTGCCCACCGGGGATGAGCAGGAGTGGGCCATGTTCAGAGCTGGGTAAAATTCTTCTGGGGGACTGACTCCCTTGGCTCTGTGCATGCTGGGACAGGGCAACAGCCAGAGGCTTTTCTCCCTCTGACTTTTTCAGCTGTTAGTGCCCACCAGGGGGAGCAAGTGCGACTGGAGATAGGCAGAATTCCTTTCAACTGAGGTACTCCTGGGAGTACCAGGCAAATTTTCTCCTAGTACCTTCTGAGGTTGTGTACCTGGGACAAGGTGGCAACTGGAGCTTCAGCATTGGGGTAAACTGCCCCAGCCTGCTCCCGTGGAGCTTCAGTACAATCAGAGTTCTTTCCCGACTGGTTAGTGACACGTGCCTGTGCACAGAGCAGAGTGTGGGGTGGCAGGAACCATGAGGGTAAATGCCTTCAGTGTTGGTGCTGATGTGAATCTGCATCCACTAGTCTTGCACCTGGTCTCATAGGGCAGATCCCCCATGCCCTAGTTCAATGTGCTCCGTTCCCCGTCCCCCATTGTAACACCTGCTGCCTACAGTGCAGCACATTCTGCAGGTTTGAGGCAGAGTGGCTCTATGATGCCAAGTTTTGTTCTCAAGGTGGCTACCCACTGATCCAGTTCAGTGGAGTGTCTGCGGGTCCCCAGAAATGGAAACACACAGGAGTTCTGATCCTTAGAGCAGTCCAAATTTGAACATTAATCCCTTTTCAAGATGGCTCCTGGTTATGATACTCTGGGCCAGGAGATGGGAGATGATGGGAAATCCTTTTTCAAAGCAAGGCTACTGTGCAGATTTCAGGTTACTTATCTAATTAGACTGAAACCTGTGAGGGTTGTGAAACTTCCAGTAGCTAAGATTGGTAGAGTTTGCTGGGACTCTCACCCTTACTCTACGTGGTGTTGTTATGGGGCGCAACTTAAGAACAGACCGATCACCACTGAGAAGTCCAAATTTGAGAATCTTTATTAAGCCGGCTGGCTGACTGTCTCACACAATGCCCCAAAAAATGGCTATTGGGAGAACAGCCTCGACCATAGGGTTTTAGGGTTCTTATACCAAAAATCACATCAAACATAAGTGTCTGTTGCTATGATTCGAAATTACAAACTAACATCATGACATCATCAACAGAGGGAGAAGTGGGTCAAAATGACCGTTACCTAGGTACAAACTGAACAATGGTTACTAACATCCACACAATCACTGTTCACATGGTACGTTGTTTAGGAGCAATAGGAATCAAAAGAGAGCAATTTTTCTTTACATAGGAATCATCATTCTGTATCATTAAACATGTCACACTAAGTAACTGATGATGGGTACAGAGGTGGGGTGTTCCCATGGGAGAAGCTTATTTACTACATAATATGGAGTCTCCGAGAAAAATGGAGTCTGTTTAGTCATTTCCCTTAGAGTCTGGCCTATAACATTCTCATGGAGTCAGATCTGTCAGCCCAACACAGTGTGGGCGGGGAGGCGGGAGAGAAGGGAGACTGGTCCTTCCCGGATGTGGTGCTGGGGGGGGCAGGTACTGGGATATTTGATTTTCTCTCACTATACTATTGTTTCAGGTCTCTAAATTACAAAGTTTCCATATTTTTCCCATTGATTTCCAGTGTTCTCCCATATGGACTCACCTCAAAATGCACCTGTGGTTTAGGATCTTCTTTGTGGAAGAGCAAGTTTGTGCTGGGTGCTTCTATTCGGTCATCTTGCTCGACTTTTCCTCTGCTCACTCTTGTTATGGTGACTCTAGTACTTATTAATGGCAAAAATCTGCAACTTTTACAAAAAGTCTGCCACTATTTATTTAGTTTATTTTCTTATTTGGTAATTTTTAAATGTATTGTGAGAAGTTAGTTTTTAAAAGTAAACATATAACGAAAAATTAAGAACTGAATTTCTGTTTCTCACAAAAATTGATGAGGAATATGTCATTCACCCAAGATGTTAGTTTTTGCCATCCATTATTGGTAATTTCACCCATCATGAAATCACAGTGGGAATAAATGAAGGCCACCCAAATAAGAATAAAGACTATTGATCTGGAGTTGGCTATTGCAAGAGAAGCAGCCTCCATCACTCATTGTATTGGTAGAATTTCAAAGGCAGGAGGGGAATAAGAAAAGTTCTATATTAAGAAGTTTCAGATGTTTGGTTTGGAAATTGTTGGCATGGGGAAGATGTAGGAGGGCTAACTAGAAGCAGGGCATCTTGTATGTTCGGTTTGGGGAGAAATTTTGACTTTGCTTATTGGTCCTGGGTTGGAAGAGGGGCAAATTAAGGAAGTGTGCAGCCTTTAACCAATCCTGACTATACACCTGGTCTTGGAGAGCAGGCTCCACATCCACTGGTTCAGCACCCTCTGTTCCCTGATCATTATGGCTGATGGCTATAGAGATCCTCAGCTGTCTCCCAAGCTAGTTGCTGCTGGGGTTGCAGGTGGGATTTCCATCTTCATACATGATCATGATCTAGGTAGTTGGTATCTTCAATCTCTCAATTTGAAAACCAGAAGATTTGTATCTTCTGAAGAAGCACCAGCATGTTTTTTAAAGTTTTTGTTGTTATTTTAAGAACGGTATGCCTAAGGATGATGATTTAACACATTACAGCAGCAGAAGGTGCATTTTCATAGAAGTCTGTGGAGCACAACTTTGCATTAAGGTCGCAGGTCTTACTTTTTTAGACCAAATTTTTTGTGTGCACATTAACATGAAGCAAAAACCATGCATATGTTGGCTCTATAGCAGAAGATAAAATAGTTAAGAAATGTCAGTTTTATTCCAGTGGCAGAAGATGTTTTATATAGAAAATCAATTGAAGTAATTCCAAATGTGGTTCAATTTTTTCACCCAGTTCATGGAAACCAAATGTTATGGTTTGGATGTGAGGTGTCCCCCAAAAGCTCACATGTGAGACAATGCAGGAAGATTCAGAGGAGAAATGATTGGGTTGTAAGAGTCTTAACCCAATCAGTGAATTAATCCCTGATGGGTTTAACTGAAGTGATAGGGTGTGGCCGGAGGAGATTGGAATTGGGGCATGTTTTGGGGGTATATATTTTGTATCTGGAGAGTGGAGACTGCTTCCTGATGATGCGAGCTGCTTCCCTCTGCCACACTCTTCTGCCATGATGTTCTGCCTCACCTTGAGCCCTGAGGAATGGAGCCAGCCTTCTATGGACTAAGACTTCTGAAACCACGAGCCCTCAAGTAAACTCTTCCTCCTCTACAATTGTGCTGGTCAGATCTTTTAGTCACAGCAGTGAAATAGCTGACTAAAACACCAAACTAAAATGTTTACAGGTAAATTATGTCAAAAGTGACATATCTCATACTATTTTATGAATACTAATATAAATTCAGTTTAAAAGTTCAACTTTGCTATGAAAATGCAAACAATGGTAGGTATGGTGTTGTGGTAAAACAATGTTCTTTTTTTTTTTTGGTACCAAAGATTGAACCCAGGGTTGCTTAACTACTGAGTAACATTCCTAGCCCTTTTTATTTTTGAGACAAGGTCTCACTAAGTTGCTTAGGGCTTTGCTAAGTTGCTGAGGCTGGCTTTGAACTTGTGATCCTCCTGTCCTGCCTCAGTCTCCCAAGTTGCTGGGATTACAGGCATGTGCCACTGCCACCTAGCAAAAACAATGTTCTTAATAAATTAAGAGGGCTAGGATTGCGGATCAGTGGTAGAGTGTTTGCCTAGCACCCATAAGGCACTGGGTTCAAACCTCAGCACTTCATAAAACTAAATAAGCCAAATAAAGGTATTGTGTCCATCTGCAACTAAAAAATATTTTTTTTAAATTTAAAAAATAAATTAAGAAACCTCCAGAATAGAAATGTTCTAGGAATTGACTATGATACAAACATAATTAATATTTGTGTTCAAGCAAGCTGAGAAATTTTACAAATAAAAGTAGTTCTCAAATATAACAAATATATAACAAATATTTACACATCCCCTAGTATAAGTAACTGAACCAAAATTTTTGTACAAAATCTCATGAATAGGCTGGAGCAGTGAGCGCCGACAACTGGGAGCATTGGAGAGGTGGCTGCTCACCACAGCACCTGGACTCAGCGCAACCCACCCGGGCTCTGGGAGGCTGCCCAAAGGAGAAGGTGCTTGGTGAGCTGTTTGGACTGAATGCGACCACCCCTGAACACAGGGGGCTGCCCAGAGGAGAAGGAGAAATACGGGCTCGGCACGTCGCTTGGACTTGGAGCAGCTGCGCCAGGGCTCTGGGCGGCTATCCGGTGGAACAGCGTGGTGAGTGGTTTGGACCCAGAGCATCCGCTCCTGAACACAGGGGGGTTGTCTAGAGGAGGAGGAGGAGCGTGGCCGGGTGCTTGGGCTCGAAGTGACTGCACCAGGGCTACGGGTGGCAGTCGGGACGAGAAGGTGCATAGTGAGTTCCTGGGACTCGTGACGCACCAGATCTCTGGGTGACTGCCTGGTGGAGAAGGAGGTGCGTGGTGGGTCACTTGGACTTAGCGCGACTGCACGGAACACCAGGTGGCTGCCGGAGGAAAAGGCGTGTGGCGGGTCACTGGGACTCGGAGCGATTATAAGGGGCTCTAGGTGGCTGCTCAGAGGAGGGGCCGCATAACCAGGTGAAAAGTGCAGAGCAGGGTCCCAGGGCCTAGGCGGCTTCTTGGTGGAAGAGCCCCACAGACAAACTGAGGGGCGGAGCGAAGGCTCCAGGACTGCAGGCAGCTTCTCTGAGGAGAGGCATCCTAAGGAGATTCATCTGCGAAGGGCGAGGCTTCCAGGACCAGGAGGTAGGTCCGGGTCCCTGGGAACATGGCAGAAGAAGGCTGCCCAGCCCAGGCGGTAGTTGTGAATTGAACAGAACCTCTGGGAGGGAAATCGACCAGCGAGACCTCCCCACTGGGTGAGTCCTCCCTGTCGGGTGAGGTTCTCCCAAAAGGACTGTAAAATCAGAGACACAGACCCAAACTGGCCTTGCATCAACCCACATCCTATTTCCTCTTTGGATGACCATTCATCAGCAAGTGAAGGTACCTCTGCCCACTAGCAGGGAATATACCCCACCGGAAGGCCACCTCCCCTAGGGAGTCAGCTTCCTTGTGGAGCACCGCATTGTCAACTTCCTCCAAGACTTCAGGCTACTGAAGGCTAAGAGGGGATATACTAGAAAGCTTCAGGGATATTATAAGACAATAGAGGAAATCTGCAATATCACAGCAGTCAACTGATACCTGAACAATATGAGAAAACAAGGAAAGAAAATGCTGCAAACAAATCTAGATGTTACATCAATGAAACCCAATGACAGCATGGCAGAAGAGGTGACAGAAAGGGAGTTCGGAATGTGCATGGATAGAATGATCAGGGAAGCAAATGACGAGATGCAAGAGCAAATGCAGGCACTGAATGATCGCACCAATCGACAGTTAAAAGAGCAAATACAGGAGGCGGGGGATCGTTGCAATAAAGAGTTAGAGATATTGAAAAAAAACCAAACAGAAATCCTTGAAATGAAGGAAACAATAAACCAAGTAAAAACTCCATAGAAAGCATGACCAGTGGAATGGAACACCTGGAAGACAGAACATCAGACATTGAAGATAAAATATTTAACCTTGAAAACAAAGTTAAACAAACAGAGAAGATGGTAAGAAATCATGAACAAAATCTCCAAGAACTATGGGATATCATGAAAAGGCCAAATTTAGGAATTATTGGGATTGAAGAAGGCTTAGAGAAACAGACCAAAGGAATGAACAATCTATTCAATGAAATACTGTCAGAAAATTTCCCAAATCTGAAGAATGGAATGGAAGATCAAGTACAAGAGGCTTGTAGGACTCCAAATATACAAAATTACAACAGACCCACACCAAGGCACATTATAATGAAAATACCTAACATACAAAATAAAGACAGAATTTTAAAGGCCGCAAGAGAGAGGAATCAAATTACATTCAGGGGGAAACCAATAAGAATATCAGCAGATTTTTCAATCCAGACCCTAAAAGCTAGAAGGGCCTGGAACAACATTTTTCAAGCCCTGAAAGAAAATGGATGCCAACCAAGAATCTTATACCCAGCAAAACTTACCTTCAAATTTGATGATGAAATAAAATCCTTCCATGATAAACAAAAGCTAAAAGAATTTACAAAAAGAAAGCCGGCATTGCAGAACATTCTCAGCGAAATATTCCACGAGGAAGAGATGAAAAACAAAGAAACAAATCAGCAATGGGAGGAACTATCCTAAAGGAATTGTCAAATAAAGGAAGAACCAAGTCGTCTCAAAATAAATAAATAAATAAATAAATAAAATGAACCAAATGACCGGGAATACTAATCATATCTCAATAATAACCCTGAATATTAATGGCCTGAACTCATCAATCAAAGACATAGACTGGCAGATTGGATCAAAAAGAAAGATCCAACAATATGTTGCCTGCAAGAGACTCACCTCGTAGAAAGAGATACCCATAGACTAAAGGTGAAAGGATGGGGAAAAACATACCATGCACATGGACTCAGCAAAAAAGCTGGGGTATCCATCCTCATTTCAGATAATGTGGACTTCAAGTCAAAACTAGTCAGAAGGGATAAAGAAGGACATTACATACTGCTTAAGGGAACCATAAATCAGCAAGACATAACAATCATAAACATCTATGCCCCAAACAGTGGCTCATCCATGTATGTCAAACAAATCCTTCTCAATTTCAGAAACCAAATAGACCATAACACAATAATACTAGGTGATTTTAATACGCCTCTCTCACCACTGGACAGATCTTCCAAACAAAAATTGAACAAACAAACCATAGATCTCAATAACACAATCAATAATTTAGACTTACTGGACATTTATAGAATATACCATCCAACCAAGAGCGAATACACTTTCTTCTCAGCAGCACATGGATCCTTCTCTAAAATAGACTATATATTATGCCACAAAGCTAATGTAAGCAAATACAAGAAGATAGAGACACTACCTTGTATTCTATCAGATCATAATGGATTGAAGTTAGAAATAAATGAAAGAGTAAAAAACAGAAGCTACTCCAACACCTGGAGATTAAACAATATGCTATTACATGATGAATGGATAACAGAAGATATTAGGAAGGAAATTAAAAAATTATTAGAGGTAAATGAGAACAAAGAAACATCATATCAGGATCTTTGGGACACTATGAAAGCAGTACTTAGAGGGAAATTTATTTCATGGAGCGCATTTAATAAAAGAAGTAAAACTCAACAAATAAACAACCTAACACTACAGCTCAAAGCCCTAGAAAAAGAAGAACAGACCAACACCAAAAGTAGTAGAAGACAGGAAATAGTTAAACTCAGCGCTGAAATCAATGAAATTGAAACAAAAGAAACAATACAAAAAATTGACAAAATAAATAGTTGGTTCTTTGAAAAAATGAGCGAAATTGATAAACCTTTAGCCACTCTAACAAAGAGAAGACGAGAGAAAACCCAAATCACTAAGGTTCGGAATGAACAAGGAAGTATCACAACAGACACGATTGAAGTGCAAAACATAATTAGAAGCTATTTTGAAAATCTATATTCCAACAAAATAGAAAATTTCGAAGACATCAGCAGATTTCTAGAGACATATGAATTGCCTAGATTGAACGAGGAGGACACACACAATTTAAATAGAACAATTTCAAGTAATGAAGTAGAAGAGGTCATCAAAAGCCTACCAACAAAGAAGAGTCCGGGACCAGATGGGTTCTCGGCTGAGTTCTACAGGATCTTTGGAGAAGAGCTCATTCCAATACTTCTCAAAGTATTCCATGAAATAGAAGAGGAGGGTACCCTCCCAAACTCATTCTATGAAACCAATATTACTCTGATACCCAAGCCAGACAGAGACAAATCGAGGAAAGAAAATTTCAGACCGATATCATTAATGAACATTGACGCAAAAATTCTCAATAAAATTTTAGCAAATCGCATACAAAAATATATTAAAAAGATAGTGCACCATGATCAAGTGGGTTTTATCCCAGGGATGCAAGGTTGGTTCAACATCCGGAAATCAATAAATGTAATTCACCATATCAATAGACTTAAAGTCAAGAATCACATGATTATTTCAATAGATGCAGAAAAAGCATTTGATAAAATACAACACCCCTTCATGCTCAAAACACTAGAAAAAATAGGGATAGTGGGAACATTCCTTAACATTGTAAAGGCCATCTATGCTAAGCCCATGGCTAATATCATTCTAAACGGTGAAAAACTGAAAGCATTCCCCCTAAAAAACTGGAACAAGACAGGGATGCCCTCTTTCACCACTCCTATTCAATATCGTTCTTGAGACTCTAGCCAGAGCAATTAGACAGACCAAGGAAATTAAAGGAATACGAATAGGAAAAGAAGAACTCAAACTATCCCTATTTGCGGATATGATTATATACTTAGAGGAACCAGGAAATTCCACCAGAAAACTGTTAGAACTCATAAGTGAATTCAGTAAAGTGGCAGGTTACAAGATCAATGCTCATAAATCCAATGCATTTTTATACATAAGTGATGAATCCTCAGAAAGAGAAATTATGGAAACTGCCCCATTCACGATAGCATCGAAAAAAATAAAATACTTGGGAATCAATCTCACAAAAGAGGTGAAAGACCTCTACAATGAGAACTACAGAACACTAAAGAAAGATATTAAAGAAAACCTTAGAAGATGGAAAGATCTCCCATGTTCTTGGATAGGCCGAATTAATATTGTCAAAATGGCCATACTACCAAAAGTGCTATACAGATTCAATGCAATCCCAATTAAAATCCCAATGACGTACCTTACAGAAATAGAGCAAGCAATCATGAAATTCATCTGGAAGAATAAGAAACCCAGAATAGCTAAAGCAATCCTTCACAGGAAAAATGAAGCAGGGGGTATCGCAATACCCGAACTTCAACTTTATTACAAAGCAATAGTAACAAAGACGGCATGGTACTGGTACCAAAATAGACAGGTAGATCAATGGTACAGAATAGAGGACACGGACACAAACCCAAATAAATACAACTTTCTAATACTAGACAAAGGTGCCAAAAATATGCAATGGAGAAAAGATAGCCTCTTCAACAAATGGTGCTGGGAGAATTGGAAATCCATATGCAACAGAATGAAACTAAACCCATCTCTCTCACCCTGCACAAAACTCAACTCAAAATGGATTAAGGACCTTGGAATCAGACCAGAGACTCTGCAGATTATAGAAGAAAAAGTAGGTCCCGATCTTCAACATGTCGGCCTAGGACCAGACTACCTCAACAGGACTCCCATAGCACAAGAAATAAAAGCAAGAATCAATAACTGGGATAGATTCAAACTAAAAAGCTTTCTCTCAGCAAAGGAAACTATCAGTAATGTGAAGAAAGAGCCTACAGAGTGGGAGAATATCTTTGCCAATCATACTTCAGATAGAGCACTAATCTCCAGAATCTATAAAGAACTCAAAAAACTCTACACCAACAATACAAATAATCCAATCGACAAATGGGCTAAGGAAATGAACAGACACTTCACAGAAGAAGATCTACAAGCAATCAACAAACATATGAAAAAATGTTCAACATCTCTAGTAATAAGAGAAATGCAAATCAAAACCACCCTAAGATTCCATCTCACCCCAATTAGAATGGCGATTATCAAAAATACAAGCAACAGGTGTTGGCGAGGATGTTTGGAGAAAGGTACACTCATACATTGCTGGTGGGGCTGCAAATTAGTGCAGCCACTCTGGAAAGCAGTGTGAAGATTCCTTAGAAAACTTGGAATGGAACCACCATTTGACCCAGCTATCCCACTCCTTGGTCTATACCCAAAGGACCTAAAATCAGCATACTACAGAGATACAGCCACATCAATGTTCATAGCTGCTGAATTCACAATAGCCAGATTGTGGAACCAACCTAGATGTCCTTCAATTGATGAGTGGATAAAGAAACTGTGGTATATATATACAATGGAATATTACTCTGCCATAAAGAATGATAAAATTATGGCAGTTACAGGCAAATGGATGAAATTGGAGACCATCATGCTAAGTGAGATAAGCCAATCTCAAAAAATTAAAGGACGAATGATCTCGCTGATAAGTGGATGATGACACATAAGGGGGAGGGTGGGGGGAGTTAGTGTTAGTGTTAGGGTTAGGGTTAGAGTTAGGGAGGGGGACAAGAATGGAGGAAGAAAGGACTGTTTAGAGGGAAAAGAAGGGTGGGAGGGGGGGAAGGGAAAAAATAATAGAATGAATCAAACAACATTATCATATGTAAATTTATGATTATACAAATGGTATGCCTTTAACCCACGTACAAACAGACAAACAACATGTATCCCATTTGTTTACAATAAATAAAAAAATAAAAAAAAATCTCATGAATACAAAAATTCTTAATGTGGAGGAAAAAAAATCCTTGCAATTTTTAGCACCATTATATTCTTTTTATTCCTTGTCATTGATTAAATTTAAAAATGTTCAAGCTTTGAAGTATCACTTTGTAAGTCATCCTAAGTATCTGACAATGGTATTGAACTTTTTTCGCAATCAGTGCTCTAAATTTTGGCTTCGCTTTGCTCAAAATCAGTTGGAAATTGTTACTCTAAATAGAGTAACAAAAAGAGTGCCCAAAATGACACTTAAAAATTTTAGTGACTTGAATTAGTGAAAACAAACTTCCAAACAGTAGGACACTGAATTTTATCCCTTCAAGCAAAAGAAAGGAACTGAATGAATCTCATGATGAGGGACCAAACAATATAGATGCAATCTTGAATTTTTCTGAGTTTTGGAACATCTATATTTAATGGAACTCCTGTTTGCAATTGGGTAAATTTATATTATTTATAATTTCAAATGGAATTAATCACTAATGCCCAGTGGTTTTGAAACATCCACATTGGCGAAACATTCAAAAGAATCATGGAGACAATTTATTTGACATGTTTTGTCTGATTAAAACTATTTATTGGGGCTGGGGTTGTGGGTCAGTCTTAGAGCACTTGCCTAGCATCCATGAGGCACTGGGTTTGATTCTCAGCACCGCATATAAATAAATAAAGAAAATAAAGATACATCAACAATTAAAAAGTATATTTAAAAAAAAAGCCATTTGTTGCTTAAGGCATTCTGACTGATGGCAAAGGGACAGAACCTAGGAAAATATTGCAGCTGAAATTTTACATATTTCACAACAAAAAATGATTAGGTTTTAGAACACCCTCCGTTAGCAAATTTTGCTCTCAATTTACCAAGAATCTTAGAACTTGAAGAGAGAGTAACATTTCAGTTAAAAATACGATAGTCTACTGAAAAGAAGGAATTGAAGGTGTCAAAATCACAAAAGTATTAACCATAAAATGCAACTTCAAGGAATATTGCAGGCAATTTTTAGAAAAAGTAAAAAATAATAAAATCATACTAGTAAATATACATTTCAGAAATATCAGTGACGGTATTAGAGAGAGATACATCTAAGAAACTGATTAATGTACACAAATGTGCAGCGAAAATAATCATTCTGCTAGTTTTTAAAAAATATTCATATAATAGGAAGAAGCTTAAATTTTTTTATCTCACAGTAATTAGATACATATACTTTTTAGAAAAAAAGCTTCTAAAATTTCTACACTTTTACTTATTTTTAAATTTTTTGGTGATGGGGATGGAACCCAGCCTCACACATGCTAGTCAAGGGCTTTACCACTGATCTACATGCCACCCGCCCCCATCCCTAGATTTTTATTTTTTACGATTTTGTCTTTGAAAATTGAATAGAACTTCTCATAGGTATATCAATACAATCAAGTGACTTTGTTGGTCAATAAAGAAATATTTCAAGGATTGACTGACTTCATTGCTTTGGGCCTGAGGTGAGGCAGAATTTCCTGGCCGAAGTGCATGGCAGAGGAAGGCAGCTCAGGACAAGAAAGCCAGGATGTAGAGAGAGCTCTGTTCACCAGGGACCAATATAAATTCCAAAGGCACACCCCAATGTCCTATCCCCTCCATCCACGCCTGTATTAGGGTTCTCTAGTGGAACAGAATCAACAGGAAATATGATCAAAAAAGAGGATTTATTAGATTGGCTTACATGACCAGAAGCTGAATAGTCTGGCTGTCTGCAGCTAAAGAAATGGAAGAACCAGCAGCTGTGCAGTCCAAGAGGCAGAAGCCCCAGAATAAGAAGGATCAACAGTGCTACCCTAGTCTAAGACCAAGGCTTCTGGAAACCACCTGAAGAATCACTGGCAGAGTTTCCTTAGGAAGAATGAAGAAGCGAGGGTACAATATCCTCAGCCAATGGAAGCAGCTGTCAAGAACCTGTTCTAGAAGAGTGGAGCTTGCATCTGCATCTGCTTCTTGTTCTTCCAGCTTTTATTCCATCCTATTGGGCATTCTGCCCACACTTAGGGAGGAGCTCCACTTCAGTTCACTTCCCACATTCCAATCATTCCTAGACACGCCCTCATGGACACACCCAGAGGCCTCTTAATCATCAGCATCTCTAAGTCCAATCAGATTGACAATTCAAATTAATCATTACAACACCCTACTTGTCTATAGTTACCACCCAGTTAATCCCTATCAGGGGATTAGTCCACTGATTATGTTGCACCTCTTGTAATCAATCATGTCACCTCTGAACATTCTTTTTTTAAAAAAAAAAATTGTAGATAGACATACCTTTATTTTATTTATTCATTTTTATGTGGTGCTGAGACTCAAACCCAGTGCCTCACACATGCTAGGCAAGCACTCTACCACTTAGCCCCAATTCCAGCCCCTGAACATTCTTGTATTGTCCTATACTAAACTTTTGGGGGACAATTCATATTTGAACCATTATAGTGGTAGAGTGCTTGCCTAGCATGTGCAAGACCCTGTATTCAATCCCTGGCACTGAAAAAAATGAGTTATTACAGAATTTAAGAAATGTTTAAAAATATATATAAAATTGTAATGATTTTTAGCACCTCCTTTCCCAAAATATCCTGATTTGGTTCTCTACATATCTCCCTCTCTCTCTGAAATTAATTTCTTTGAAACTTCTCTTTATGGTCATCAATTCCTCCAGGGTCTATGCTTAGTCTGACAAAAAAAAAAAAAAAAAAAAAAAAAAAAAGGTCCAAGGACTTTTAAAAAGACATTTCTCCAAAGAAGATGTACAAAAGATCAGCAAGCACATGAAAAGATGTTCAACATTGCTAAGCATTGTGGAACTGCAAATCAAAGCCACAAGGAGACACCACCTGGAACCAGGAGGATGGCTATTTAAAAAAAAAAAAAAAAAATAGAAATTAAGTGCTGATGAAAATCTATAGAAATTGGAATCCTTGTGTACTGTTGTTGGAAATGTAACTTTCTGTAGCTGCTATGGAAGAATACAATAGTTTCTCAAAATTAAAATAGAATTACAGTATGATTCAGTAATCTCACTTATAGGTACATACCTATATGTTTACTAGGACTGCCATAATAAAATAACACATTAAGTTTATTCTCTCACAGCTTTCATATCTAGGGCCGGGGATATAGCTTGGGACAGAGCTTTTATCTACTAAGATCAAAGTGTCTTCAGGTTTGGTTTCTACTGAGGAATCTCCCCTTGGCCTTCAGCTGGCCAGTCTCCTGCTGCTTCTTCATATGGTCATCCCTTTGGGCTTTATGTCTTTCAACATGTCCAAATTTCTACCTCTTACAAGGACACCAATCAGATTGGATTAAAACCTGCCCACACCCTCAGTTTAGCTTCATTACCTTTTTTTTTTTTTTTTTTTTTTTTTTCAGTGCTGGGGATTGAACCCAGGGCTTTGTGCTTGCGAGGCGAGCACTCTACCAACTGAGCTATCTCCCCAGCCCACCCTTTATTACCTCTTTAAAGACCTTACTCCAAATATAGTCACATTTTCTAAGATACCAGAGGCTAGGGCTTAACTTCTGAAGTTTGTGGGGACACAAATCAGCTCACAACAATATCCAAAAGAATTGAAATGAAGATCTTGCTGGGCACAGTGGCATATGCCTATAATCCCAGTGGCTTGGGAGGCTGACACAGGAGGATTGTGCGTTCAAAGGCAGCTTCAGCAAAAGTGAGGTGCTAAGCAACTCAGTGAGATCCTGTCTCTAAATAAAATACAAAATATGACTGGGGATGTGACTCAGTGGTTGAGTGCCCCTGAGTTCAATCCCCAGTACCAAAACAAAAAATAAATAAAATTTTTAAAAAGAAATGAAGGTTTTAAAGAGATAATTATATAACCATATTTGCAGCAGCTAGACAGCAGAAAATAACACAAGTGTCACTGATGGATGGATGAATAAATAAAATATAGTGTATGCATGAAATTGAATATTAGTCAGTCTTTAAAAGTAAATAAAATCTGACATGTTACAACATGGGTAAAACTGGAAGACATTATGCTAAGCAAAATAAGTCAGTCACAGGAAGATAAAAACATGGTTTCACTTATATAAAGGTATCTACAGTAGTTAAATCGATAGCAGAAAGCACAGAGTGATTTCCAGAGGGGAGGAAAGAATGGGGAGAGAAAGTATTTAATGGGGACCAAATTGTAGTTTTGCCAGAGGAAAAGAATTCTGGAGATTGGTTGCACAACAGCAAGAACGTGCCTAATAATACTGAACTATACATTAAAAAATGATTAAGATGGTAAATTTTATGTTATGAGTATTTTACCACAATTAAAATTTTTAATTTAAAAATGAAATATTTACAGTGATGAATCAACTGAAAGAGAAATTAGGAAAACTATCCCATTCACAATAGCCTCAAAAAAATTGGGAATCGATTTAACAAAAGAGGTGAAAACCTCTACAATCAAAACTATAGAACAGTAAAGAAAGAAATTAAAGAACTTAGAAGATGGAAAGATCTCCCATGTTCCTGGATAGGCAGAATTAATATTGCCAAAATGGTCATACTACCAAAAGTACTATACAAATTTAATGCAATTTCTATTAAAATTCCAAGGATGTTCTTCATAGAAATGAGAAAAGCAGTCATGGAATTCATTTGTAAAGCTAAGAGGCCCAGAATAGACAAAGCAATCCTTGGCAAGAAAAGTGAAGCAGAAGGCCTCACAATACCAGGACCTTAAATTATACTACAGAGCTATAGTAACAAAAACAGCAAGGTTTTTTTTTTTTTTTTTATTTTATTGTAAACAAATGGGATACATGTTGCCTCTCTCTTTGTACATGGCGCAAAGGCATACCATTTGTGTAATCATAAATCCACATACAATAATGTTGTTTGATTCATTCTGTTATTTTTTCCCCTTCCCCCCACCCCTCCCATCCCTCTTTACCCTCTATACAGTACTTTCTTCCTCCATACTTGCCCCCCTCCCTAACCCTAACTCTAACCCTAACACTAACCCTTCCCTCCCCCCCATTATGTGTCATCCTCCACTTATTAGCGATATCATTTGTCCCTTGTCTTTTTGAGATTGGCTTATCTCACTTAGCATGATATTCTCCAATTTCATTCATTTGCCTGCAAATGCCATAATTTTGTCATTCTTTATGGCTGAGTAATATTCCATTGTGTATATATACCACAGTTTCTTTATCCACTCGTCAATTGAAGGGCATCTAGGTTGGTTCCATAGTCTGGCTATTGTGAATTGAGCAGCTATGAACATTGATGTGGCTGTATCTCTGTAGTATGCTGATTTTAGATCCTTTGGGTATAGACCAAGGAGTGGGATAGCTGGGTCAAATGGAGGGTCCATTCCAAGTTTTCTAAGGAATCTCCACACTAACAGCAAGGTTTTGACATCAAAACAGACATGAAGACCAAAGGTAGAGAATAGAAAACAAAGAGACAAACCCACATAAAAACAGTTATCTGATACTAGAAAAAGGGACCATAAATTTACATTGGAGAAAAGATAGCCTCTTCAACAAATGGTGCTGAGAAATCTGGAAATCCATATGTAGCAAAATGAAATTAAACTCCTATCTCTCATCCTGCACAAAACTCAACTCTAAGTGGATCAAGGACCAGAGACCCTGCATCTACTGAAAGAAAAAGTAGGCCCGAATCTCCATCATGTTAGCTAGGAGCCAAATTCCTCAACAAGGTTCCTAAAGAGCAAGAATTAAAATCAAGAATCAATAAATGGGATGCTATCAAACTAAAAAACTTGTTCACGGCAAAGGAAACAATCAAGAACATAAACAAAGAGCTTACAGACTGGGAGAAAATCTTTGGCACCTGTACTTCAGATAGAGCATGAATCTCCAGGATATATAAAATGCTCAAAAAACTTAACACCAAAAAACAAATAACCCAAACAATAAATGGACAAAGGA
Source organism: Sciurus vulgaris (assembly GCF_902686455.1). Taxonomy (NCBI): domain Eukaryota; kingdom Metazoa; phylum Chordata; class Mammalia; order Rodentia; family Sciuridae; genus Sciurus; species Sciurus vulgaris. The sequence continues at coordinate 131,862,716 of NC_136463.1, forward strand.
ACAGACACTTCACAGAAGAAGAAATATGATTGGTCAACAAATATCTGAAAAAAGTTCAACATCTCTAGCAATTAGAGAAATGCACTCACTCCAGTCAGAATACCAGTTATCAAGAATGCAAGTAACAATAGGTGTTGGCGAGGATGTGGGGAAAAAGGTGCACTCATACAGTTCTGGTGGACTGCAACTTGTGCAGCCACTCTGGAAAGCAGTATGGAGATTCCTCAGAAAGCTTGGAATGGAACCACCATTTGAGCCAGTTATCCCACTCCTTGTAATATGCCCAAAGGACTTTAAATCAGCATTCTACAGTGGTTCAGCCACATCAATGTTTGCAGCAGCTCCATTCACAATGCTAAACTATGGAACCAACCTAGGTGCCCTTCAACAACTGAATGGATAAAGAAAATGTGATATATATATACACACACACACTAGAATATTACTCAGTCATAAAGAAGAATGAAATTTTGGCATTTGCTAGTAAATGGATGAAACCAGAGACTCATGATAAGTGAAATAAGCCAATCTCCAAAAAAACAAAGACTGAGTGTTGTCACTGATAACATGAACTGATGCTAACACATAATGGGGTGTGAGCATAGAAGTTCATTGGATTAGACAAAGGGGACTAAAGGGAAGAGGGTTGGGAATAGGAAAGATGGTAGAATGCATTGGACATAACTTTCCTATATTCATATATAAACACAAAACCAGTGTAACTCCACATCATGTACAACCTCAAGAATGGGAAGTTATTCTCCAAGTACATATTAAATGTCAAAAATCATTCTGCTGAAAAAAAAAAATCATTCTGCTGTCATCTATAACTAAAAAGAACAAATTAAAAATTAAGAAAAATGGAAGATCTATATACACATTGTTTCCATGTATTATGATGGTTAATTTCCTGGTTTTGATATTGTACTGTATTCACGTGCAATGAAACTATTATTGGACACTGGATGAATGGTGCAGGGGACCTTTCCATCCTACCATGCAACTCCCTGTGAATATGTAATTACTTAAAAAGTTTTTTTAATGTTATGCTTATGTGAAATAAGAATAAGGAAGTTACAGACTGGTGATTCAACCTCTTGGACCAGGATAACAGAACTTTAAGAACATAGAGATTAAAGCCTTTTAACCACAGCCTGCCCGAGAGGGTAACTTTGATCAGAAAGAATCCCACAAGCTGGGACCCAGCAGGACCAAGTAATCCATGTAGTGATCATTACAAGTTATGAGCCTTCAAGGGACGCTGAATTAACAAGCTTTCTGTTTGACCTGGGGCCTTCTCGATGGTTTCCTATTGAGTACAGACCCCAGTACTAATTCCCCTTTATGTCAAATGCTTCATTTTGCCAAAAACAGTAGACCATAAAACATGGCTGGATTTCTCTCCATGTACAAGGCTCAATATCACACTATGAAGGCATAACGGATAGTATTGCCTCTGGCCAATGCCAACTGCAGTGGCATGTTTTTCCTCCAAATTCAAAGGCATAAGCTCTACCCCTTTCTTTAGAATAACTAGGGTCTGAATATTAGGGATTCCAGTCTGTCTCAACTACCAACTCTCTCAATTTGGGTAGCTCCAAATTTTTAAGTGAAAGGTTTGCTGGTGATGTTGAAATTTTATCTAATTCTATAATCTATGATTCAAATCCCCAGTTCCCCACTACAATGATTGCTTCTGGAAGAAATATTCTTTTTTGCCCGTCCCTGGAAAGAGTTTAACAGTTATTAGTCTATTCAGATTTCTGGAGCTTGGGGGGTTTTATATGTTTTGAATATTTGTCAATGTCATGTAGTGCTGAATGATGGTTCATAACACTGGTTTTTTATTTCTTAAAATCAGCTGTATCTGTTATTATTTTCCTCTTTTTATGTAGCTCTTGAGACTTATCTAATACACATTAGACTCCTATTACATAAATGGAATGTTCTTTTGTTTTTTTTTTTTTTTATGGAACAAGTTTCTAATCTCTGGATTGTTCTCCCTAATTATTAAGACCAATTCTTTCCCACCATCAATTTCTAAACCTTCATGGTTACTTCCCTAACCCCCTCTTCCCTAATTCCCCACCCTATCCAAATTAAGTATTTTAGTTCCCTGCAGCTCAGGGTTCCCAGCTCCTGCACTTAACCAAGCTTCCCTCCCAAAGCCGGAGCCGAGCCTTTGATCAGGGTTCAGACTTCCCTTCCACGCCCACTGACCCACCTTCCTGTCCAACGCCCTGGCTCCTCAAGGCACTTCGTGTACTCTGGAACTGCCTCCAGACGCTGGAGTGGACGAGGAGGACTCGAGCCCTGTCAGCCCCTTGCGCCTCTTCTTCAGGACTGAGGCCCCAGCGCCTGCTCCCACTGGCAAGTCTGGCTGGCTGGGCATCCACTGTCCAGCGGGCTCCTGCCCCTGCTTGCCTCAGACAACCCCTCTCTTCCTGAAGGAGCTCTTTGGGGTCCCCACGCTCCTCTCCAAGGGAACCTCAGTACACTAGGTGGCGCACCATGCAGGCCCGAGGGGAGACTTGACCAGCGCCTTTGTCACTGTGAGCTTTGACTCCTTAGAGTCAACGCTGTCGTGGTTCGCGGTTCATTTTTCCACTGTTAGCTGAGTCAGTGACGGCTTAAGCCTGAGCAGGAGATTGACTTGAAGTTTGTTTGTTTTTTTCAATGAGCAATTATCCAGGAAAGGTATCTAAGTAGAGTAAGTATTGATACTGTCCTATAACAACTGATATGAAGTAACAATAGGACTTTTCTTTCAGATTTTACAATACTATACAGAAGGGCCAATACCAATCATTTAATGAGGAAGATTCTTTGTACATAAAGATACTAATTGCCACAAATTGGACTAATTGTCAAACTAATGAATATGAGTGTAAGAGACAGTTTATTTCTCACTTGTATGAAAAGGAAATTTCCCTTCTGCCTCATGTTCCCTTCAAGAGAAAAGTCAAGATTATTTAACTTGCAAAATAAACACTTCACCTCACTTTATTTCAAATTAAATAAAATTGAGTCCTTGATCAGAAACCTCTTGGAGCAGTGTATATTAACCTAATTATCTTTTGTTACCTCAGTAACTTGATTTAGAATGATATGATGTAAAAAGCAGTTATGTTTAAAGGTCCTAAAATTAAATGATGATAAGGGTAGAACATAACTTCTTCAAGCCCAGGTCTCATGGATAAGCCTAAGGGAGATTTACTCCTATCAAATTTTACTCTTAAGTTCAACGATGGCTCATCAGCTACATTCCAACTTGGTCAGTCTTGAATGAGCTGCTCTGCTAAAGATTCAACTCTGAACTCCTGGTCACACTGGCATGAAATGGATGGTCAGAGTCTCTACCTAAGACTGGCTGTGGTTTGGGTAGGCAGGGTTTGTAGTAGCTATTGGTGGGGGGATTCCAGCAGCTGGGATTAGACAAGTTGCTCTTGTGTGTCTCTCCCTAGTGATCAACTGGCTGAGGCTTCTATGGTTAAAGCAACTGCTAGTTGTTATTAGTTCTAAGGTAAAGCTCAATGAAAAACGTGTACCTCCTGAGTGCATGGCACCAATGGAGAAGTTTGATATGTAGAAAGATATGATACAATATATATTCAGAAGGATTTAGATCAATACACTAGGGAAAAAATGAAAATATAAGGGTGCACATATTGAGTGTCAAATCCTTATAGGGTTAGCTCAGCAGAACCCTTTGGAAAATACTGCTTTAACTGCCTTATTCTCTGAATCCCCTTACAGTCATGCATTGCTTAATAATGGAGACAGGTTCTGAGAAAAGTGTCCATGTGTACTTACACAAACCTGGGTAGAACAGGTCAGTCCCTCCGTATGGCCTCTATGGTCATGGTGAACGCAAGATGTATGCAACTGCTGCTTCCAAAACACTGCACACTGTTTTATAGTAAACTTTTTTTTAACAAGTAGGAGTATAATTATAGAAAGTATGGTATAATAAATATGTGAGCCTGTACCAACATTGTTTATCACACATTATGGACTGCATACTTATATGTGCTGCAAACACTTTTATAATTGTCAGCATAGTAGGTTTATATACACCAGTGTCACCCCAAACACGTAAGTAATGTGCAGTTATGATGCCACTAGGTGACAGGAATTTTTAAGTTCCATTATAATCTTATGGGACCACCACTGTTGACCAAAATGTTTCAGCACATGACTAATCCTTAATATTATGTAGCACAGATTTGCCACCTATGTATCCTACAGTTGAACTATTTCCTATCGTGACATTTTGTGATGCACAGAGTTAGTCAAGGGTCTTTCAACTGTGCATAGTGGTACACACCTGTAATCCCAACAACTTCTCAAGCTGAGGCAGGAGGATCTCAAATTTGAGGCCAACCTTGGCAATTCTGTCTCAAAATTAAAAAAATAAATCTAACAGAGAAGACTTTCAGAGGAACAATGACCTAACCCTGAGATTTTGGGGGGAGCCATGATGTAACTGAGGAACTCCTAGTGGGGTGATGACCTGACTGTGAGACTTTTGCAGGAGTAATGACCCAACTGAACAGTCTTTTGAAGAAACAATGAACTGACCCCGAGGAGACTTCTAGAAGAGTGATGACCTAACTGAGAAGACTTAGAAAGGAACATGACCTGACTGATGAGACTTCCGGAGGAGAGGTGACCTAACAGAGGAAACGTCTGCAGGTGCCATGGCTGAAACTTGAGGGACTTCAGGAGGAGCTATGATCTAACAGTGAGTAAATTTCTGGAGGAGTGATGACCTAAATGACAAAAATTTTGGAGGTATGGTCATTTCCTTGAGGAAACTTCCAGATGAGCAGTGACCTAAGGGAGGAGCCTGCTGGAAGAGCACAGAAAACCTACTGAGGGAAGTCACACAGACACCTTTCAGCATTTACCCAAATAGGTATTTTTATCTGTTTACCGAAGGTTCATTTACACAGCTGTAAAATGGGAGTAATAAGAGTACCAGAGGATTGAGGTGAGTATTATTTGAGGTAATCCACGTAAAACACTGACACAATAACTAAAATCCTGGGAAACACCAATGGCTGTTATTAGTGGTACATAATTTTATTTTAGGACTGGGGCTGTAGCTCGACTGTAGAGGACTTTTTTGCCCAGCTTCACAAGGCCCTCCGTTCAATTCCCAAAACTGCAATCAATCAATCAATCAATTTTGAAAAAAGTGTGGCATTTTACTTTAGCATCATTCAAGTGAAGGTAAACAGGTCGGTATAGCGAGGTTTAAGTACTCTTCTTTGGTAATCCAGCTGGGGAGTTAATCCTTCTAAATGCTTCCTAAGACACCATTGCATAAATCCCTTTAATAGACAGTAGAGGTTTCTTTTAGAATTACTTTGCAAGCATGATGACAGGATTCAGAGAATTATAAATAAATATGCATTATTTTCTAAGTAAGGAAATGGAAGTCATTAGGATAAATTACAGAATACATGGAACTAACACAAAAAGGTGGTGGCTTGTCCTTATAATAATATATTAAGGTAAAGTCTCCCTCAAGATTATCTAGCATTCAGGGTAATATATATCAATTTGCTGCTTATTCTTTTTTTTTTCCCCCCTGCAGTGCTGTGGATCAAACCCAGGGCCTCGGACATGTTAGACAAGTGTTCTACCATTGAGTAACGCCCCCAGTCCTAGCTGTTCATTCATGGTTAAATGTTCAATTCTCATGGTTATGCATATTAACCTGAAGACATTTTGTTTTGTTTTCTGATATAAGTGCAAACAATTTTTATCTAGTGGAACAGGGAACCCTAAACATAGTTTAGTTCTGTACCTCACCTAGCAATCTTATTATCTTATAAATAAATGCCCTACTTTCACAAATGCTCTTTGAACTTAGCATGGCATGGCATCTTACTGGTTATTAATTAATTTATTATTTAATAAACAGAACAAAATCTTTGACACATGTGCATTTTATGTTTGCCTGAATTAAGACTTTACCTTTCGCACATTATTCTTTAACAGACCACGGAAAGGTAAAGTGGCTCTGCTGATCAGGGAGGATGGTGAAAAGAAAATGGACTTTGAGTTAGCTCAGGCTTTGAGCTCAGGTGTTCAGGTACTTGGAGGCTTAATTCTAGATAAATCACTTAACTTCTTTAAATTTCATATTTCTCATTCATAAAAGAGAAATAATATTACCTACTTGCAGACACCCTATAAAAACTAAACACATCCAGTACATGGTTCTTAGTGTTTGATTCTCGCTCATGTCCTGCATGGGTGAGGAAATGGGGACCTGTAGGAGGGATGGGCTGGCTGTGAAATAAAAGCCATGAAATGTATACACTAGAAAATGAGACAAAAAGGCAAGAATATTTTTAAAGCCAGGGCGTGACTGGTTGAGCAGTTCAGAAGGGTCCGGCTCTAACAAAGAAACGAGGGCTTGCTTTATTTATAGTAATGCAGATCAAAGGGGATCAGAAGGTATACGGTTTCAGTGTGGGAGGAGTCTTGTTTCAGTGCTTCTGTCTTGGTGTGGCAGGGGTCTTGGAGTAAGCAGGTTATTTAGCCTTCGGTTCTTGGTGGGTTACTCCAATCCTGGGCTGTGCTAGAACTTGAACTGTGAGCTAGAACAGGGCGCCAGCTTGAGATAGGCATTCTTACACTAGGGGGTTTTTGCCTGGGAGTTTCCATAACAGGGCTTCCCTGTCTAATGACTCCAACATTGTTTATTTCACATGGCACATAGATGGCTTCCCCTATTCAATAAATAGAATCATTATTGTAATTATTGTCCTCCTCCTCATCATTATTACTATCAATAATTATTAATGGCAGAGACCTAGGTATCAGGTTTCTTGACTCCCAAACCAGTATTCTTTCTAGATTCCCAAGGAATACCTCAGTGGTTCTCAGTTTTTACAGTAATATTGTAGAAGAGACAAGTTTTGCTTTCACACAAATAACATTATATAACTATAGATTTCTAATAAGTGTCTCCACTTATAAGAATAAGGTCATACAATGATTACAGAGTTTTAAAAATCTCATGATTTAATAAGTAACTACTGTTCCTGTCCACAAGATGGGGTGTTAGTCAACCATTAGTTCAGTATAGAGTGTGGTTATATCTTATACAAATCAGTATTATATATATATTTTAAATAGTAGAATGTAACTGATATGCAGTACTTGAAATAATACAGAAGATAAGAAAAGTTAAAAGTTCACGTCAAGAATTCCATAATTGTGGGGCTGGGGGTAGGGTTCAGTGGTAGAGGTGAGGCAGTGGGTTCAATTCTCAGCACCATATAAAAATAAATAAAAAATAAAATATAGATATTATAGCCATGTATAACTAAAAACATTTTTTTAAAGAATTCCATAATTGCAATGCAGGCAGGCTTAATGAATTGCAAACCTGGCAGCACCTCTTGGCTGGTGGAAATAACCACCACCTTTTATCAGTCTTTGGGAATACCTCTGTTGCATAAAATGCAGCTTTCTTTTCAGAGAATCACTCTAATCTCAGCCTTGTATCTCACTTACAGTTATAAATTCACTCCTTGGCCTACATGACCAAAAACATGGTTTCTCTATTTTGCCCATTCAGAAGGAAGTTTCAGTGAGCTTCAGGGTTTCTCAATATATGGAGCTCTAGCAGGGTGTTCAAGCTTTTGTAAAATGTGCAAAATAAGAATTAGTGAAGAGGAGCCGGGTGTGGTGGTACACACCTGAAATCCCAACAGCTCAGGAGTCTGAGGCAGGAAGATTGCAAGTTTTAAGACCAGCTTCAGCAACTTAGCAAGGCCCTAAGCAACTTAGTGAGAGCCTGTCTCAAAGTGAAAAATAAAAGGGCTGGGGATGTTGTTCAGTGGTAAAGCATTACTGGATTTACCAGTTTTCTCAGAACCAAAAACCAAAACCAAAGCAAAACAAAACAAAAATCACAAAAACCCAAAACAAAATCAGAATTAGTAAGGAGTCTATCTCCAGATCAAAAACCTGTAACTTTTGAGATGATCTCAAAGACTTTACCGGGCAGGTGTCATGGGGGAGAGCAAACTCATGCAGGCCAATGCACTTCAGTCCCCAGGGGAGTTGCAGTCAATGTCTCAGGCCCCCTGGCCTGCCATGCTTACAAACATCTGCTTTCCTAGCCCAGATCTCTCCCTTTGGAGGTTTTTAATGCAGAAACTTTGTCTTTAAAATTTACCTTTCTTAATTAGAAATATAAGACAAAATGAATAAAATAATCTAAGCAATGATAATGAATGCTATCCATTTCTGAATTTCAAATCAATAAATACTGTGCAGTTACACACCCACCTGGCCATAGAGGAGACTGCACTAGAATTAAGGCACAGGCTCATACAGGAATGCAAATATTTATAATAGAGTAAATATTTGTTACTTACTGTAATATAGATAGATAGATAGATAGATAGATAGATTTCTTTCTTTATTTTTCTATATTTTACAGACCGCATTCTGATTCATTGTACACAATGAATCATTTCTGAGGTTGTACACAATGTAGATTCATACCATTCATGTAATCATACATGTACATAGGGTAATGATGTCTATCTCATTCCACCATTTTTCATACCCCCCCCATTTCCCTCTACATAATCTAAAGTTCCTCCATTCTTCTCTCACCACCCACCCCCACACCACCATTATATATCCTCATCCACTTATCAGGGAAAACATTTGGCTTTTGCTATATATAATTCTTAATCTGTCACCTAAGTGAGACTTAATTGCTCACTTTATTTTTAAAAAGCTAAACTGGAGACATATTTAAGTCATAGGTTATTCCTAGTTTGAGCCCAAATACTTCAAAAGTGTTTGACTCTTTTTTTGCACAGATATTTGCCAACCCTTTCCAAACCTGTTATATCCACTAGTACAAAATGCTACAGACATGTGGCCACTGACCACACAACTCAGATAAGCACAGAAAGAAAAACCAGCTTCTCCAGGTCTTCTCTATTACATTCTGCTCCTGCCCCAACTGGAACAGCAACTGAAAAACATATTCCATTTTTTTTTTCATTTTGCCCTCTCTAATATTCAGATTGATGGAATAGCTGTAAGATCTTCATTACACTTTTTTTTAATTTTAATTTTTTTGCCATACTAGGGCTTGAACCCAGTGCCTCACAAATACCAAGCAAGTGCTCTACTACTGACCTACATCATCAGTCCTTTATTTTATTTTGAGATAGGATCTTGTTAAGTTGCTGAGGCTGACTGTCAACTTGTCATCTTCCTACCTCAGCCTCCTGAGGAGCTAGAATTACAGGCATGAGCCACCACACATGGCTTAGATGGCCCTTTTGATTAGTCTTACCCTGAAGAATTATGAAGGGAAATGAAGCAATCAGAAAGTGTTAAATTAAATACAAATAATGCAATACTTGGCTTATTGTTATTGTCTATGAAGCCCAACATCCTATTTTTGATATTAGCCAATTTGTAGCAAAAAGCTATTTACAATCTGCTATCTATAAATCTGAATATGTTGTCGAGCTATTAAATCTTCAACATTAATCACATCCTCAATGATTCCCACAAATTTACAATTTTTTAAATACAGTTTTATTTTAATACATCAAAAAATTTTTTTCAGTCCATTAAGAGCTGCTGCTTAGTTCTAACACTCTGGGACTTTCATGTTTGGAGTCCATACTTTTTTAGAATTCATATTATAATGTGCACGCTTTTATCGTTTTTAAACTACTTTTTTTTTTTGTGGTACTGGGGATCAAACTCAGGGACTTGGGCTTGTGAGGCAACCACTCTACCAGCTGAGCTATCTCCCCAGCCCCTAAACTACTTCTTTAGACCTTGAGATACAGTGTTATTCTGGATTCATCACTACTTAGACTGGATTTTGTGCTTAAATAATTGCTATTGCATTTGCTACATATTGTTTGAATAATGTCATGAGGAATCTTTTAAAGTGCAAATATACACATGCAAATATACAAAAGCTGCACATACACTACCTACAGAGATCTACAAAAGAAAAACTGGTTACAAACTCATAACTTATCCTAGCTCTAGAAATTTTAACAAAGGGCAAAGGATATATGATCTAAAAAGAAACTAGTTTATCTCAGAGTTGTCATTTTATATGATTTGTAAATTGTGTGTTTATGATTTTTCTATTGTCTTTTTTCACTAAATTATAATTACATCTCAAATTGGGGTCTCAGGGAATAGATTCTGAGAAGGAGAGAGTGGGCAGCATATTTATTAGAGAATGTTGTGGACATCACCATTTGTGGAAAGAATGGGAAGAAATAAGAGATTTGGTAGAGTCAACAAAATTCTCAGCTGACCCCAAGGACAACTCTGAGGCTGATTGGTCCTTCTGAATTGTCTTAAATTGGAGCTCAGGGTCAGGACTTTGACACACAGGGATTGCATGTAAGCTTTCCAAGGAAGGGAGTATGGCCTTGGATATGGATTCAGACTGGTGAATTAAATGGATATATGACATGAACCATCACCCCAATTAAATGGCATTTATTTCTGCCATTTCCTAGAATGTGATGTTATTTTTTATTTACTATCCTGATATAGGGAGTCAGTTTTCTGAAGTTTCTACTTGGCCTTAATCTCTATAATATTTCTTACTACACAGGCCAAGGAACCAATGTGAGAATTGTGCCATTAACCAAGAATTTTTATTGCAATTAAATACTTAGGGACCGGGTGGGTCTGTGAATATATTGTGAGGTGTTCTTGGGCCCAGAGCCTCAATCTAATTTAGTCTGATTTGTCAATTCAGACATCAAAATATTGAGTATTTCCTTTTCACTAATCTATGGTTACCTGAGTAGTGGCTATAAGTCCCTCTGGAGGATAGGTGAAATCATTATTGTGCACATTTGTGGTATTATGGGGTCTTTCTGTCTACAGGCCTGGATTCTCCTTTAGTTAATGGATCTGAGTCCAACAACTGGCTTAGGTTTGGAAATTGGGCAAGAGAAAATATTCGTGGGGAGGTAACTGTTCTTGGCCTCCTGTCCTCCATCTTGATTGACTTTTAATTGTACAGTTTGATTAGTACTCTTGCTAACTGACCATCTACTTTAAATGTTCTATTGACTATCTCCATATCTTTACAGCAGGCATGTTGGACTTACCAATTAATATAGTTGTATTTGCCTGGCTTTTGACAATTCTCAATGTCAAGATCCTCTGTTGCTTTGGGGTATCCTGATGACCATTGATACCAGTGAGCCCAGGTCTATCATGGCATCTCCTACCTTCATTTCTGACCTACAAGGAGAAGTGTTGCTGAACTTCTCTGCTTGTTGCTTTGGCAAATGGAGCATCTTCTGAGCCCTCGTATAGAATGCAGCCATTTGGTGGGTCTTCCAGTCTTACCTAGTATATTTAGCCTAGCATGATCACATCCACCATGTTATACTAGAATTTCTCTCGCTTTGGATGGACTGGTTTTGTTTGTTTGTTTGTTTATTTTTCATGTTTCTAGGAGCCATCCTAACTGCATATTTGGATCTCTACCCCAGTCTGGGAATACAAATGCTCCCTATTCAACTTGATGTTTAGATTTTTAAACTGACCCCTTCTCCCCACTGTGAAGCCCTGTCAACGTTTAGACCCTGCATATTCTCCCAGTCCCCACTGGTATGTGTCAGCTAGGTCTGCAGCTCTTTGGGGGGTATTACTCTCCCTGCCTTATCAAATCTGTATGTCTCTGATTAGGTTGTGACTTAACCCCTTTTGTCGGCTTGGTTTCTAAGAGAGGAGGTGGTGGTAGATCCTGAGGACTGCCTGTGTTGTCTTGAGGGAGATATCTCTTCACTGTCTTTAAGCAAAGCAGCAGGCACACTAGCTCTCCTTAGAGAAGCGGGGGCACTTCTGTAGCCTCACAAACTTCAGGAAACCTGAGGATTCAAGATTTTCAGATTCATCAACCAAATGGTCCCTCTTGTGTCACAGTTCCATTTTTCCCAACCAGGGCCCACACCTTACCATAGCAGACCTGCTGAAGTTGAGTTTTTAACTTCTTTGTACTTCTACTAGTCTCATGATTCAGTACTGGGTCTGGTCCCAGCCTTTTTTCTCCACTGGCTTCAAGAGCTGATTCTTATTATGTGCTACCATAGAGCCTTTCACACTTAGCCTCTCCCTGCCAATTAATCACTTTTGCTCACCTTTTTCCAAGGTTTCAGTTGAGCTCAGCCAAGTCCATCGGTGCCACTGTCATTAGCTCTACTTTCTCTCTGTATTTCTCAACCACCTGACACTTTTTGCCAACCAGTGCTTCCCTTCTGCTGGCGTGCCATCCCAGTTCACTACTGGTGAAAGTTTTAACTGCACTGACGTATGATGCTAGGGGTTATGTGTTCTACCTACCACCAGGGGGGTCTCATCCTATAATCAGAAGGCAGAACCAGGTGTAAAATTACAAGGAAGAATTTTTTTTTGGATTGGAAGATTAGTTTTACTTTAAATTTTTCTTTTGTTCTTTTTAGATATACATGACAGTAGAGTGTATTTTGACATATACATACATGGAGTAAAACTTATTCTAATTGGGATATCATTCTTGTGGTGGTGCATTCATATGTGAACACAGGAAAGTTATGTCTGATTATTCTACCATCTTCCCTAATCCCATGCTCCCTCCCTTCCTTTCATTCCCCTTTGTCTAATCCAATGAACTTCTATTCTTCCCTCCCCCATCTCTTATTGTGTATTAGTATTCACATATCAGAAAGGACATTTGGCCTTTGGTTTTGGGGGGACTGGCTTACTTCACTTAGCAAGATAGTCTCCATACTGCTTTCTAGAGTGGTTGCAACAATTTGCAGTCCCACCATCAATGTATAAGTGTACCTTTTCCCCCACATCCTTGCCAATATTTATTGTTGCTTGTATTCTTGATAATTCTATTCTGACTAGAGATGGAATCTCAGCATGGTTTTAATTGGCATTTCTCTAATTGCTAGAGATGTTGAACATTTTTTTCGTTTATTTGTTGACTGATGGTATTTCTTTTTCTGTGAAGTCCCTGTTCAGTTCCTTTGCCCATTTATTGACCATGTCATTTGTTTTTTGGGTTTTTTGTTTTGTTTTGGGGGGGGTATTAAGTTTTTTCAGTTCTTTGTTTATCCTGGAGGTATAATGCTCTGAGGTGCAGGTGGCAAAGATTTCCTCCCATTCTGTAGGCTCTCTCTTCATGTCCTTGATAGTTTCCTTTGCTGTGAAGAAGCTTTTTAGTTTGATAGCATACCACTTGTTGATTCTTGATCTTACTTCCTGTGCTTTAGGTGTCTTGTTGAGGAAGTCAGTTTCTAGGCCAACATGATGGAGAGTTGGGTCTACATTTTCTTCTACTAGATGCAGGGTCTCTAGTCTAATGCCTAAGTCCTTGATCTACTGAGTTGAGTTTTGTGTAGGGTGAATGATAGCGGTTAAATTTCATTCTACTACATGTGGATTTCCCATTTTCCTAGCATCATTTGCTGAAGAGACTATCTCTTCTCCAATGTATGTTTTTGGCACCTTTGTCTAGTATGAGATAACCATATTTATGTGGGTTTGTCTGTGTCTTCTATTCTGTACCATTGGTCTTCATGTCTGTTCTGATGCCAATATTGTGCTGTTTTTGTTACTATAGCTCTGTAGTATAATTTAAGGCCTCTTGCTTCACTTAAGAATCTGCTTTCTTACAGAACTTATGGTCTCAGGTTTTGCTGCCTGTAAAATCAACTTTGAGATGGATATTAGTGGACAGATTAGTGATTGCAGGGAAAGGAAGCTCCTGAGTGGAGGAAGAACACAGGCTCTGATGCAATCTCAAAGGCAGCCTCAGATGACATTACTGGAAACTCTGAAACCAGGATGGACTTTTGGATTGTCCAAATATGGGGCCATGGGAGTAGTCTTCAAAGGCAGGCTGCCCCAGAAATAAGGGTGACCTCATGAGGTGGCTCTCACCAGTCAAGGCAATTATAAAGAGATTTGGCAATTGAGGTCTGCAGCCAGCAGCACTCTGACAAGCAAGGGAACTAAATTCTCTAGCATGGGAGAATTTGAGTGGCATATCACAGCACTCCCTGTGAGCAGGGGAGTAGTTCTTCATTAATGCAAGGTGGGTAAATACTGTATCTCTAAAAACTGTTATAGTGGCAGGCACATTGGTGCTCAATAATTAATATTAGTATTATCAACATAATGGGTTATAGCTGTTTTCACATTATAAGTCACTGATTTATCACTGACTGGAGGCCTATCATGTATGAACTAATGCTATAAGGATGATGGTAGCAGAGCTGCCTGCTCGGCCTATTCAGGAAACTCCTTTAAGAGGTACAACCAGTCAGGTATGGTGGGGCACACCTGTAATTAAGTGGCTCAGGAGGCTGAAGCAGGAGTGTCACAAGTTCAAAGACAGCCTCAGCAACTTAGTGAGGCCCTGTCTCTAAATAAAACATAAAAAGAGCTGGGGATATGGCTCAGTGGTTAAGAGCCCCAGGGTTTAAAAAAAAAAAAAAAAAAAAAAAACAACTAAAAAAAGAGGTACAACCAATTAAAGAGCCTTAAAAGGTTAACAAAATGGTTTAAAGAATACCTGATGGTTCTACAAAATCTAGTTGCTCTGACAGAGGTGACATCTGAGCAGTATCTAAGAACATGTTTTCTCTGCAGACAGAAGCAAGGGAAATAGAGGCAGCAGGAACAGCTTGGCTTCTGGGCACTGTATCCCCAGAGCTCATCACTTTATCAAATACATCTGAACTGTGGATAACAAAATTACATTAGTCTTTCTCACACTTGGGCTTCATCCTCTTCTTCCATTGCCTTATGAAATCTTCCCCCAATTTATCCTCTTCAAAGTTGGTATTTCATTACACAAAAGAACCTAATGTCAACTCTAGAGAAAGACAGATATTCCAGAGCATTCCCAAAACCCCAAGATTAGTCCAATTTCAAAAACCCACAGGATCTGTTTATGCCTAAATTTTGCCTCCAGTCTTTAACTCATTCCTTAACCTCACCAAAAAAGTACCTAAATTTCCATGATGTAATTAATGTAAGTTCCACTTGTAATGTGGAACTATGTTAAGTGTTCTTTAGAATTTCAAAAAAAGTTACATGTACTGGTTTTCTTTTGTTGTGTAGTTTCATTATTCTCAAATCAGGTATGATTCTTTTCCAGAGAGAAAAACACTTGCGATAGTCAGAACTTCCTGTCATCATTCGTAGCCTGCTTTCTCTACGCGGCTCTCTTGAGCTGTGAACACAGGGCCAACAGACTTTCATCTCATTTACAAAGCTTGTACTAGCTGATGCTGACACATGAAAGACTTAAGGTGTCTCAGATATTACATGTCTCAGATAATACATGAAAAAATGGAGGGTAAAATCAAGACCTGTGAGACTTATTTTCTATTCTTTTAATCACTCATTGCTTTGTTTGAAACATAATGGAATGGATGAACTAGAAAGGTTCTGGGGTTCTTTGGTAATGCCACTAATGATTTTTCAAGTACTACTTCATCTAAGAATGGTTATGTCAAAGAAAAATACAATGTTGCATATGCTTACAGAAAATAAGGAAGTGATTCATCACATATATAAATTTTGCTTAGGCCGCAGGTTCTTTTACCTTTGACTTTCAGAAGTAAACTAGAGTTATGTAAATAATAGACTATCCATATTAAAACATTACTTACAAGATTGAGCCAAAGTGAAGTCAGTAGCTCTTCAATAAATGAGCAGAACCCCATTATAACAACAGCTCTTTATTACATGGTTTCAAATACACAGGATATCAATCATGTTCCCAGAAATTTAATAATCACATTCAGTAAAAGACTGCCAAAGTTGTCCCTCAACATCTAATCCTAAAGGGCTTCCTTCAAATTCCATTTACAAAGCCTTGCGCAAAAATAAAATAAAAGTTTAAGCACCAGTAAGACTGTTGCTAGCAGTAGTTTTATTTCGTTTTCTTCTTCATCATCATCATCCAACATGCAGCTTCTTCCTCCCATGTGCCTGGCCCTGTAAAATGGGTCTATGCTCTGCTTCATGGTACAAAGTTTATAAAGACAATATACCAATACAAAGTTGAAGCCATTAAAAAGAGCTTAATAATAACTACCAGGAGATAATTAATTTAATCTGGAGTGTTGATGGAATCCAAAGAGATGTGGAAACCACACACAAACATTACAGTAAAAGTTTTACTGGGGCAGGAGTGACAGGGGAACTTTGTATGTGCTACTGAAGGACTTTCTGAGTTGATCTAAGTTTATTTTCTTTCTGCTATTATCTTTAAATACTGCAAAGCATTGTGGGCAGCATCACTCTGTGCATTGCCACAGGAGATGCCCGAGCCATGACACACTGTGATAGGACTGGTTGACAGTTCGGCAAGACACTGATACTGCCCATTTGCACTCAGTTCTTCTGTAATGACACAAGCAAACACGATGATTAGTGTTAACCGTGTAAAAAGCAGATTCTTTATAAAAACAATCATTTTTTTTGGTATTTCTCTTTTAGCATTCATGGTACACTATTCCATTCTCACATCATTTCTCTCATGCTTGTACAAACAAAAAACCAGAATGAGTCAGGTGCAGTGGTGCATGCCTGTAATCCCAGAAACTTGGGAGGCTGAGGCAGGAGGATCAGAAGTTCAAGGCCAAGCTGGGCAACTTGAGACTCTGTCTCAAAATTAAATAAAAAACAGCTGGGGATATAGCTCAGTGGGAGAGCACTTTGGTTCAACCCCCAACTTCATAACAGAAATGGTAGTTCAGCCACAGCAGTTCTCAAACATACTGCTTCAAAGCATCTGACAGAACGGCAAAGAAACACAGGTGTTTAGGATTCAGCACTAGCCACTCAATCAGAATTGTGGGGTTGGGGTTGGAGGTGGCTGGCTCCTGCACTTGAAAGAAGATCGAAAGGCAACTCTAATGTGACTAGTTGAACAAGGTTTGCAAAGTGCTGGTGCTGAACTAAGCAACTTTCTTAAGAGGGAAAGAACCATTTGCTAGAGGACTAAAGAGGCTATTTCCCAGTAGGATGTCATTTTCAGTAGGCATTTCAAACAAGAAACAACCTGGTTCAGGGAAAAAACTCCATTGTGCCTTCCTATTCTTAGGACTTTAAGTCTGTGCAATTTCAGTTATGGTGTTTTAAAAACACCACTTAAACCCAGGAAATGCATATTATTCTCATCAACTGATGATCACTCTTCTGAAAATGGTAAAATGAGGCATGGGTTCTTAAGAAGTAAAACTTAAGAATGAAGTATGACTTATTCGAAGTGGTCATGATTAAAAGTTTCTATTTTAGCTAGTCAATTTAGTGAAAAATATCTAGATAAAGTGGGATTATTTAGTGAGAGGCTTTTGAGTTCTAGAATCTTTTTTTTTTTTCAATTTAAGTTCACATAGAATCAATCATTTTAAACTGAACAATTCAGTGGCATTCAGTACACTTATAGTGATGTCCAAGTACCTCCTCTACCCAGTTTCAAAACATCTTTATTACCCCAAGAGGACATTCTATACCCATTCAGCTGTTACTTTCCATCCCCTCGTCCCCAATCCTGGCAACCAACAACCTGTTGTTTAATCTCTATGGATTATCTGTTTCTGAATAGTTTATATAAATAAAATCATAATAAGTGCAGCCATTTGTGTCTGGCTTCTTTCACTCAGCATAATGTTTTTCACTATCGTCTATGCTGTAGCACATATTAGAACTTCATTCCTTTTTATGGCTGAATAATAATTCTATTGTATGGCTACTCCACATTTGTTCAGCCTTTCATTTGTTGGTGGACATTTGGGTCATTGCCACTTTTTGGCTCTTGCAAATAGTGCTGCTGTGCATATGTGTGTACTGGTTATTTGTTTGAATACCAGATTTCAATTCTTGTGGGTTATACTAGGTATGAAATTGCTGGCAATTAATTTGAGGAACCAAAAAACTTTCCCAAAGTGGCTAAACTATTTTACATTCCATCAATGATGTATGAGGTTTTAATCTCTTCATCCTCATAGACACCTGCTAATTTTCCATTGTTTTGACTATAGCCATTCTAGTGGGTGTGAAGTGGTATCTTACTGTAGTTTTAACTTATAGTTCCCTATTGACTAATGATGCTGAACGTCTTTTCATGTGTTTGTTGGTCATTTGTACATTTTCTTTGAAGATAGCTGCATAAAAGTTAGCCAAAAGTTAGTTCTATATTTATAAGAATGATTTAGTTCTTAAAATTGATAATAGTTTCAAAGGCATTATTAATTCATAACCCAAAATATTCATCTCAAATTCCTTCTTTTCCAAGATTCCATATCTTCCATAGTTCTCTTCATGATAAAATTCATTTATCTTTGTATCCCAAACTCTCAACAAATTATAAACACTAATAAATATTTACCAAATGAATAAATTCTCAACAATCATCTTTCCTGACCACCTCTCTTCGTTAACTCTCCAGGTTCTGCATTATTCCTGGCTCATCGAGACACTGCGTGACTCATCATTGAATTCCAAAGTAGCAGATAATATCAGAAGTTCTTTCAGCTCCTAACCACTCTAATCTTCCAGTGCTAGTATCTCTGACAACTGGGTCCCCACATCTCACTGAGGCTGGTATAGGGATATCTAATTCTTCACTCTTTATGCTGATATAAGTTACCAAATGCGTGCACATGCATGCACACACACACAGCTAGCTTTACAAACTGAATTAAAAGAAAGTCTACACTGACTTGCTTTCCCATCTGTCCATATTTATCTATATAAAAGACTACAAATTAAAGAAAATAGATGATAGCTGGAGTGGATAAAGCTACAAGTTGACTTTTCTCCTTTACTGTTGAGAATTGGTACTCAATGATTAAGTGGAGAGACATGGTTTGGCCCACACAAACTTGGTATTGTGGAAAAAATGGGGAGCCTTTTCATTTGCCAAATGCCTAACAGACCTAACTAACAGCCAGTGAATCTCCTGGGACTCTTCCCCTAATTTTCTTTTCCTCTTTTCTTTTTATTTTTTGGTACCAGGGACTGAACTGAGCGGCACTTAACCACTGAGCCACATCCCTAGCCCTTTTTATTTTGAGACAAGAGTCTCACTAAGTTGCTTAGGGCCTTGCTAAATTGCTGAGGCTGGCTTTGAACTTGTGATCCTCCTGCTTCAGTCTTCTGAGCCAAAGGGATTACAGGCAGGCGCCACCTTGTGTGATCCTCTTCCCCTAATCTTGTTCTACCACTGACTAGTTATGTGCTCTTGGGTCAGTTTCTCAATCTTTCTGTTCCTTACTTTCTTCACTTTTTATAAGAATAGAACTCACTTCACAATCAGTTTGAGGATTCACTAATTGGTACATGTAATGTCCTCAGTACAGTGCTGGCACACAGTTAAAACTATGACTTTTAGCTACTGACTTTATGGTTGGAACTGTATGTTAGCTATTACTATCCACAAGAATTGGACATATCAACTATATATACTACTGCTCTGGCAATTATTTATAGTTAGAATCCTTGATTAATGAAATAATAAATTACAACAGAAACTTTTGTTTTCAAACACACTTTTAAAAGAAATTTATCTTGGGATAAGCCAAAGGAAAAAAAAACATACCTATATCCAAATATGTTATGTTAAAACCTTGTTCCTTGGCAATTTCACTAAGCAGCTGGATGTAATCTGTATTAGGAATACTAAGGAGGCTTCTTTTCAGTAGGTTGATCTTTTCACCAGGAGAATTCCTCAAGGAATGCCAAGTACATCCTAAAGAATTTCCTACTACATTTGTCTGAAAAACAGAGATGAAGATTTATACTCTTAACTAGGACTGCCTACTAACACCAGTATCAGTATACTTACAAGTATTAAATACATTTAATACTTCAGAAAGTACATTTAAACGGGTACCATGTGGTTATCTTTCCAATGTAAACTAAACAATGCTAACATGTACTTACATTTAAAAAACACCTTGAAATGAAAAAATTTTAAAAAAAACACTAAATAAATAAAACACACACACTATGTTCAAAAATACTTTTGTTTATCAATATTAGAGTTGGAAGTTGTTGAGATCCTTAATGAATTATTTTTCTCTCTTTTGACCAAGTTGGTGCTTCCTTTTATCTAAGTGGCAACTTTGGAGACCTAGAGGGGCCCACATCATATAAGAGAAACAAAAATCACACATAAAATTTTTTTTATATGTGCTTATACGTATTGCAAAGGTTTCTCTGCTGAATTTTCTGATGGTAACCTTAGGAGGTAGAAATTTGAGAGCACAATAAACAAAATCTGCAAATAACTGAATCTGCCTAATGGAGGAATTTACAAATAAAAATATAAAACAATTTTCATAACTTCATAGTTTTTTTTGTATTGAATATCAGTCACTACAACTGACAGTCATAAAGCAGAAAACAAAATAAAAATTTAAAAAGATGAAATGTGAGTTGGGTTTGAGAAGAACAAGCTGCTCAAACAAAAGACAGGATGTCAAAAAGTTCTTATCAGACTTATTTTCCAGAACCCAAGTTAATTTTTTCCCTTTCCTTTCACTTTTTCCTCTTTCCTTTCATCTCACCTAAATCCTTCCCTTTTCATCTGTTTTTAGAAGGCCTCAAATTTCCACATTAGTTTATAGTTCTCAAGTCTCTTTCATACACTATTAATAAACACAACTATTTTATGAAGTATGTAGAGCCACTATGTTTAGTCTCATTTTATTATAACACATGGCAGGTGAAGGAATTTACAAAAGATCATAGGGACAATGACAAAATAGAATCAAGTAACTTATTAAATTTAATAAATGAAAATTTATATTACTTGTTTGAAACTTGAAAAAATACTGTTTTTTTTCTTATTTTTTTATGGACTGGAGATATAACTAAGTGGTGAGTGCCTGCTTATTAGCATGTGCAAGGTCCTGTGTTCAACCCCACAGCACCAAAAAAATTATTTTAAATCACAATTTATTACCATGTTTTCCCTGAAGCCTCTGTTCCACTCCCCAGAGGTATTCACTGTTAAACATTTCCACATTTCTTCATTATCTTTCCATAAATGTTTACAGGTACATACATATGCACACACACACGCACACACATACACATACATATGTACATATACACACACATATATATACACACAATCTGTTTAAACAAAAATGAAAGCTTATTCTTTTATATCTTGCTCATTTTTCTCATATCAGCACAGTTTTTACCAATCTGAAAGGTGAAAGTATCTTATCTTGCATGAATGAAACTGACCATTTTTTTCTTCAATAATTTGCAATTCTTCTCTTGAGCTGTCTTCTTTATTGGTGTGTTGGACCTTTCTGTATAGTATTGTAAACAGTCCTTATACAGTCATGAGTTGAAGATAATTTCTTCTTACTTTGTTTTCATTCTCTTGATTTTATTTACAGATTTTTGGTAGTGTAGGAAGTTTTATTTAATCAAATTTATCAGTCTTTTATTTTAAGCTTCTAGCTTTTAAGTTGTGCTTAAAAAAGCTTTCTACCTGCTACTATTTGTGAAACAGAAAATTCCTCCATGGTTTCTAATACTTATGGAATCTTAATTCTTATGTTCAAATTTTTCATCCATCTGGAATTTATTTTAGTGTGAGGAATAAAAGAGCAAACTAAATATATGTCACAACACACACATAAATAAATATACATGTCCCTTCCATCTCCAAACCTATTTGTTGTTTCTACATCATTATTGAATAATAGGCACTTACACTTCAGAGATTTGAAATTTCACTGTTGCCACACACCATGTTCCTATATGCATTAGCATCAACACCTAGATTCTTTATTCTATCCTCTGCCTTTTCTTGTATCAGTAACCTGTTTTCGTGACTACTGTTTTACTCTAAGTTTTCTTCTCTAATAGGATTATAGCCCACCCCCTACTTTTTTGGTTTTTGGCTATTATTCAAGGTTTATTTTTCCAGATAAACTTAGTACTGAGTCTCCCTATCAAAAATGAAGAGATTGGGCTGGGGTTGTAGCTCAATGGTAGAGCGCTTGCTTAGCATGTGTGAGGCCCTGGGTTGAGGTACTGGGTTCGATCCCTAGTACCACATAAAAATAAATAAATAAAATAAAGGTATTGTGTCCAAGTAAAAAGAATATTTTTTTAAAATGAAGAGACAGCATTACATTTAATCAATTTCTATTATATTCTTCAGTATAGTTTTAAATTCTTCCTTACATGAGTCCTTGCACATTTAAGTTTATTACATACTTTAAAAATGGGCACTTTTATATTCCAGCTCTTGCTATTTATAAAGAAAACAACTGACAGTTTTCTAGTACACTTCTTTAGATTTGATTTTTTTCCTATAAAATGAGCCATTTTTTAATCATAGTTCAGAGAGGACAGTGCTACAGTTATAATTTCACATTTGTAGAGAGGATGTCAGAACCTCAAGTCACCTATCATGAACAGCCCAATCTCTTAAGCCTTACATCTGCCCAGCTGCCTATTTAGTATCTCCACTTGGGGTATTCCACACATACTTCAATCTCAAAAGCCTTGTCCTGTCAAATTCTGTTTGGCACGTTATTGAAGGGTGCCACATCTACTCAGTTGTCAAGTTAAAATGTCTATTTCCCCCCTTTTTTTTACTCCCCACAACCAATCAGTTATCATGGCCCTTCCCTTCTAAATATTTTTTAAATCTATTTCTTTCTTTCCATTTCCTCTGCCACTACCTTAGTTTAGGTAATTGTTTTCCATCTGCTTTCTATAATAGCATTCTAACAGGTCTCTCTAATCCTAATATTCATTTACTCACCAAAACCCTGTCAAGTGATTTCTAACATACACAGTGAACCCTGTCCATCTCAGATTAAAATCTTTAATGATTTTGTATTACCTTCAGGATTAAGTGCAATCTCCTTAGTATAGCAGTCACATTAAGATGTAATCCCTCTTTACCTTTGTGGCCTCCCTGTTTGAAACTCCCCCCTCAACACTACCCCCTGGACATACCAACTCCCTTAGGGTTTCTAGAATGCATATCATGTTTCACCCTGGGGTCTGTGCACAATTTTTGTTTTTCTTTCAGTATTTTTTTTTAGTGGATAGACACAAACCTTTATTTTATTTATTTATTTTTATGCGGTACTGAGGATCGAACCCAGTGCCTCACATGTCCTAGGCAAGTACTCTACCACTGAGCTACAACCCCAGCCCCTGTGCACAGCTTTTTCTTCTCTCTGGAATTCTTTCCCCTCATTCCCATCCTATAGGTCTCAGCTTAAGACATTACTTTCTCCTTGAAGGTTTTCTGAAACCCCAGTCTACATCAGATACGTTCTTCCATGTTCCCTGACTGCCCCCCATAAGGACCTGTGTGTAGCAGTCTTCCCTCTTTTGTACGCTATAAACTCCTTAGAGGCAGAGACTGTTCATTTACTGTAGCCCACTATTGGGCACAGACCTTGGCACATAGTAGGAGCACCCTAAATGATTGTTGAGTGGATAACTGAATGAACTAACAAAAACTGGAAAAGTGCTGTTGCTTTGAAGACCAAAATAGCACTAGTGGGCCTATCATTTTATTCTTCATCCTTCATTAACTTTTGGTATTGAGAATCAAACCCAGAGTTTCACAAATGCTATGCACACACTCTACCACAGAGGTACAACCCCAGCTGGGACTATTGTGTTTAGATTCCATCTTATTATTCTGAATTGACTGTGTCTCTCAAGTCCTCTTATCTGGTCACCCCATGTAGCTCTGGTTCACACACAGAAAGCAGCTAACATTGTAGTGTGCAAATGAAAGATGAAAAGGTTTTTTTAAAATGCAACAGTGAAGTATCTATCCAATGAGAAATCAAGGAAAGCTTCCAACAGTAAGAAAAGCTTAATCAAATTAACATCATAACTGTCTGCTCAATACTCACTAGAGAAATGTGGTTCTCTGGAGAAATATTACTAAATTTGGCAAGAAATTTCTCAGCAGCATTTCTCTTGGCTTGTTTCTTTGATGCCCCCTTTCCTATATAAAGAAAAAGAAATGGTAGATTTAGAAAAGAAATCAGTGTCCACAGAGGATGATCTAATGTGTAAGGGATTATGGTTTTTATCTTCTAGGCTATTTTCTTACCTACATAACATTTTTTTATGGTTTTTGTTCATTATAATATATATAGTCCTCTCTCTCTCTCCTTTTTTTCCCCCCCAGTGCTGGGGATTGTACTCAGGTCCTCATGCATGCTAGGCAAGCGCTCTAATACTAAGCTACACCCCGAACCCTCAAATGACTATTAATTCTTTATATTTTATTCCTTTTCTTTAATAGTTATACTTTCTGCTTTTTTTCAATAATTATTTTCCCTATGCCTAGCTTTAATGAACAATATTTTGTTTAATTCTGACCAATTATTCAGATTTATCAAAATACAATGGAATTATAATCCCTCTCTCAACATCCACTACCTGTTTACAATCTTTTATACTGACAACTGTAGAATTTCCTTCTTTAACATGAGTAAGAAGGGAATGAAAAATGATAGAATTAAAAGACACCTTAAATAGTTGCTTTTGTTCTTTGTTTTTTTTTTTTGTTGTTTTGGGTTTTTTTTTTTGGTACTAGGGATTGAACACAGGGTACTCAACCAGTGAGCCACACCCCCAGCCCTGTTTTATATTTTATTTAGAGCCAGGGTCCCACTGAGTTGCTTAATGACTGGCTTTCTGCTAAGGCTGGCTTTGAACTAGTGATCTTACTTCCTCAGCCTCCTGAGCTGTAGATTAAAAATCTGAAACCCAGGGAGATTCTTTGTTTCACTGTTGAAATAAAGGACTGCATCAGGAACCCAAAGGAGTGATGCTGCTTCTGGCCCAGGGGGTTCTATACTAGCCACATCACCTCTAAGGGGCACAGAGTGCTGTTGAAACTAATATCCAGCTAAGATAAAAGTCTACTTTAAGTCACTTTGAAAATGACAAAAACATACCAGAGTAGTGAAGAGAAATTCTCACTAGTACTTATTTAAGTGGTTGCTATTCCTCATAGTTCACATCCTGGATAACTTAAAAGTTACCATAATTCCAAAAGACAATTTCTACTTTATTTTTTATCTCATTGCAAGTTTTTGGCCATCTATTCTCTTACAAAACACCTCTTTTTCAAATGTTAATTTCTTCTAGTCCTATTTTCTAGAATATCTATTGAAACATTAAGAGATTTACTAGTGTTTTTCCTCCCACATGAGTTGTTTAAATCACTAATATGTAGATGAAGATTATTTAAGGAATGGAGCAAATAATGTCTTTCTAGTAACAACTTATGATTTTCAAAAACATCAAATTAAGAAATATGAGTATTCTTCTTCCTTTTTTATTGGCAGTACTGGGGATTGAACCCAGGGCTGCTTTACCCCTGAGTTACCTCTCCAGGTCTTCATAATTTTTGAAACAGGGTCTCGCTAAGTTGCTGAGGGTGGCCTTGAACTCTCATTTCTCCTTCCTCAGCCTTCTGAGCTGCTGGGATTACACAGCCAAATATTTATTCTTAAGTTCTACCTTAGAAAGTTAGAAATAGTAGTGTAAGAGTTTATCAATTTTTCTCCCCAGAAAAAATATAACAATAGAGATTTCTATGGTCATTCATCATCTGAAAATATTGCAAATGTCTTGAATGGTAAGAAACAAGTACCAGTTTCCATAAATGACTCTAGCCTGCAAATTGTGGTATATTCTCTCTTATGAGCAGGTCCTCCTTCCTGGGAAAGAGTATATTCAGGAAGTCTCCAGCCATGATGAATAGCCAATTCCTATAAAATTAAAATGAGGCTTTAATAGTAATTTCAACTGCGCAATTGCTCAATCACATAAATTACGTTTCTTCTTGATTTAAATCTTATTTCTAGTCATGTTTGAAAATAAGGAAAGATCCTATATTTCCCATAAACATTCATTTTTTTATATATTTGTATTAAACATCAAAATGAAAGCAGTTTTGTTTTATGAATGGCATTGCTATCTTAAGCAATAGTGAGCTGATATGAGAGAAAGGCCACCACTGACCTCTTTGAGAACACCAAAGGAGACACCTACTGATCTCCTTGCCCTCAGTTCCTAAAACCTCTGCACTCCTGGCTACAGGTTTCTGGACCTGCAGCTGCTAACTGCTGCTGCATTTGATCAGGAGCTCATGAGGAGCAGAGACAGCAAACAGACTGGGATGAGGTTACAAGCAGAAGGTGAAAAAACAATAGAAAAACTTATAGAGCAGAAAAGAGACCACAGGATTGGTCGAGTAATGGGGAGGAAATTAGTCCTAAGAGAGCACATAAATAATCTGCAAGAAGAATATTCTGCATGCAGAAATTTAAAGCTAAATGTGTGTGTGTGTGTGTGTGTATAAATATAATTCTGGTAGAATAAACAAATAAATAAATTACATCTCTTTTTTTGAGATAGGTTACCCACTTTTGGCTCTTTATAAAATCTTCTCTCAAAAGAAGTAGAAAGAGGTTTGTTACAAGAGTGGGAAGAAATATTCTTGAAGTATAACACACTCTACCCATGTGTAAGGAGATCCTGTTAATTTCAAATAAGAATTCCACAAGCCAAAGGTAGATACTGCATATGGAAGAAAATCCAAAATATAAATAAATGAAAAATAATTCCAAATTAGCTGTGTAAAATCTAATGATCATAAGTTGGAAAGCAAAATATTTCACCACCTTATCTTTAAAATATAAAATGGATTATCTTAGGCACTATAATACCACCATTTAATTTTATATTTTATCAGTAGACAAATGTTAAGTATGGAAAAACTATATAACTTACCTGTAATGAACCAATAGGATTAAGCTGGTTCTTTGGTTGCTTGGAAGGGTCAGGCATTAAGGGGTCAGGAACTGCAAAGCTAAACATATTTTAAAATATTACTCAGTAAAATAATTTCCCTAAAGTAATAACTAAACAAGAAGCATTTTCCACTCAACTCTATGCCAAAGCTCTTGCATTACTTCTACATGTGATGCCCTTCTTCCAATAACTTCTATGGAAATCTGAGCTATACATCTATCTGTACATATCAAATGTTACTTCCTCTAAGGAGCCTAGCCTTTACCCACTCACTCCTTTGAACCATTATAACATTTGGTTTGACTTTTTATTTTTTATTTTTATTTTAGTACTGAGGATGGAACCTAGGGACATTCTATCAATGGGTTACATCCCTTTCTCTTTATTTTTTTATTTTGAGATATGGTCTTGCTAAGTTGTTTGGACTGACCTTGAACTTAAGATCCTCTGCCTCAGCCTCCCAAGTCACTAGAATTACAGGTGTTATCACCATGCCATGCTTGGTTTGACTCTTTAAGGAAACTGACCATAAATTTATACAGTCTTAGAAATACATGTAATTTGTCTGACCCTCACCTAACCTTTCCTAATTCAGATTGTAAACTCCTTGATGATACGGTGTATTACTTATCTACATAAGTTTTGTAGTGTTTTATACATAATAGGTGCTTGATTAAAAAAAAACATTCAAAGTACACTATTATGATTACACAAAAAAACTAAAGAGTATTAGTCAAGAAATTTATCCTAGCAATATGGATATCATCGATGTTTTTCCATCTAAGTAACTATGGAAGAGAGATCTGTTTTTTCATCATGTACTCAGTGGTAAGATAATCCTGGAATATTTCTATATATCCTGCATAAAATAGATGGCCTACATAAATCTGGTTTCAGTATATGGAGATTATGATTTGGGAAAAAGAATAATCTTTTGAAGGCAGTTTGAAATTACTAGTTATCCGGAAGATCAATGCCTAATGCAGAATAAACTGCATTCCAAAGTTACTACCACCTAAGGAATGGAAGAATCATTTCTTCCATGACAAAGAGGCTTAACTATTGCCATTTCCTCAGATTTCTTTTCCAACTGCCAGAATTTCAAGCTTTACATAGGCTGATGAGATACGAGTATTCACTTACAATGCTGCATGCCGAAGCTACCCAAATAATTGTGATGGAGAAGTGAAAAAGTCTCTGTATTAAATCAGGTCACTTTAGGCCTGATTACAGCTTAGTAATTTCCATTTTATCTGTCAAGAAGCACAAATATATAGTAAAGTTTGTTAGCTTTTTTTGCTGACAACGTGAAGTACCTATATGCAGAAAGGACACACTGTACACTCATTTCTACCAATGTACTCAACATGTTGGGTTGACCTTTGGGCCACTCAGAAATAGCACAGCCATCACCAGTGGGGGCAGAACTCAAAATCTGCCATGGTATTTGGCATGTCTTGAAAGCTAGCATAAATCAATTGTAAGGTATGACCCCAGTGAAGCAAGCATCATCTTGTGTGAAATACAAGGCCTGTCTGGGTTAAGTGCTTGTCTAGAGGGTTACTATGTCACTGGTTCTAAACTCCCCAAAAGGTTTAGAATGACTTAGGAAAAGGAAAGAGTATTGCATGAGAACCTAAATCCTTAATCCAAAAGAGTTGCTATAGATACAGAACAAAACACCTATTCCAAATTCCACAGGTCTTTGCAGTTAGCTATGAGCAGATTATACCAGAATGAACTCTAAGCATCTTTTTTTTTTTTTTTTTGGTACTGGGGATTGAACCCAGGGACAAATTGAAACTATACTTTCAGAATTCTTTAAATAATTATTGAATATTATCAACTTACCAAAAAGACATAAGAATCTATTTAGATTGTTGACATAGAGAACTACCACTGGGTAGCAAATTGAGTGGACGAGGTTATTACCCAGAACTATTTATTGTAGCCAAAATCATTTTATGTACTACATATTTGTGTATATTTTGCAATTTGGAATAATGTGTATCAAAACCAGGTGTTTGGGCTGGGGAGATAGCTCAGCTGGTAGAGTGCTTGCCTTGCAAGCTCAAGGCCCTGAGTTCGATCCCCAGTACCGCAAAAAAAAAAAAAAAAAAAAAAAAAAAAAAAAAAAAACCAGGTGTTTGTTTCAAGCTGAGTTTTATAATTCAAAGGAAAAACCCACATATAAGATCAGGGGCTAAAAATCAGAAAGAAATGTAAATCAATGAAAGATTACTAGTAATTAGTAATTAGTAGTAATTAGTATATTAGTAATTACTAGTAATTAGTATATCACCAGTGACTTCTTTATTTTTTTATATTTTGGTACCAGGGATTAAACCCAGGGGTTCTTAACCACTGAACCACCTACAAGCACTTTTAATTTTTTATTTTGAAACAGGGTCTTGCTGAGTTGCTTCAGGTCTCCCTAAGTTGCTGAGGCTGGCCTTGAACTTAAAATCCTCCTGCCTCAGCCTCCTGAGTCATTGGGATTATCCAGCTTGAACACATCCAGCCTGAACTTCAAGCATTTTTGAGTGCATGTATAAGAATTTGAAGACATACTATGCTCTATGGTGTGCCTAACAGAAACCAAAGGATAATACTTTATGAAACATGAATTCTCTAAGATTCACCTAAAATGTAAAAAAAAAAAAAAAATTCAGTTTGGAAAAACATGGCAAGAATATCCCAGTTAACATTCTTTTGTATTTGGTATACATTCTATAATAAAAGGAAATCTCTACCTCCTTCTTCCCAATGAGAATTCTTGAAAGAATATTTTTATTTCCATCTCACACCTTGTTTTCTTCAGTGTAAAAATTAATCAAATTCTTAATACAGAATATTAACAGTAGCCAAAGACATGGCTTCCTATTGCTGCACGCCATCTAAAAACAACAAAGTAAAGCCTAATTCATGAGAGGCTGCAGTTAATAGCTAATTGCTGGGCTTAATTGGATAGAACTATCTTTAGAGGTTTTCATAAAGAAATAGAATTTCAGAGTTCACATATTAACAACTGTTTACTCTGATGCTTTTGGGAGCACATTCAGATTTTTAATCTTACCTCAGCCATCATCATTTTGGGCTGCAAAATACAAAGAAATTTAGCTCACCAAATACTTGCATTGGCTTTCAGAATGTGGATGGCCGCTTCTGCAGCTCGGTGTTTTGCCAGCTTCTTACTCGTACCTTCACCTGAATTAAAGTGTAAAAAGAAAGTCTTTAACTCCTGTGAAAATGTGTGGCTTACAGAGATGTTGTCATACTATGAAACAAAGTCATGAAAGGTTTTTCATATATGCACTTGGTACTGAAAACATACACTACGTGCAGTTACACACTGTAATAAAATATTCACCATGTGAAGCTGATACATGAACAAAATCACAATTTAAAAAGTTACATGTATTTAAGTCTATGCATTTCTGTATAAAAAGTTTTACTCTTTTTACATTATATATTCATTATACAAATGGTAATGATATCACACGTCATACCTCCTAAAGAAATGCAACTTAATACTTCACTCTTCCCTTATTCCTGGATAGGAAGTTCTTCTGCAGCAACAAATCTCCTTTACAGAAGAAACTTACAGAAATTTTGGACAGTGAAACATGCACAATTTTATTCTGACAGTCTGGTTCTATTCTGGATCAAACCCCTATGCTAGCCTAAGCAGTAATAGGTGACAGCTTATGCCTTAAGTCTTCCACACAATCCATAACTCTTGCCTTGTAGATAAGGGAGTCTAGGGATAAGACTGATATTTTAATTCAGCAAGCAGTTGCATCTGGTAAAGAGTAAATTCAATCATTTTTTTTCCTTCTGAGTTCAAAAACTCAGGGAATAAGTTTGAATTGTGACTTCCAATGTCAGAGGACACAAAAACCATACTCTTTTATCTATTAACATACAATGTTAGGGACATAGCACAGAATTAAGGAGATTCCCTGCCCTCAAGGACTGATGGCCTAGTGTGGGATCTTGTCTGCTAACAGGTATTTGAAAAATTGAGGGGTACAAGTTATACCAAGCCTAATGTGAGTCTTAGGGAGCACACGGAAGCAGTCATGCCCCTGTTCTTGTCAGGGATTCAGAACAGTTTCATGAAGAAGAGAGAACGAAATGCACAATTCAAAGATGAGGAAAGGATAGTAAAGTGGAGGGAGCTAGGAGATTTGGAAGAGCATTCTAGGTAGAGAAAAGGCACCTGCAAAGGCTCAAAGGGTTAGCACAGTGTTCTCAATTTCCAGGAACACAAACAAATGATACCTTCAGATTACCAGATGGTACAACTTCAGTCTACCTACTAATTTTTTTTCTTGGCATTCTTCGAAATTAAATTTAGTATTCAGTATTTTTTATGTTTGCAACTAAATAGGTACATGAGGAAATAATGTCCACATTTACAAATGGGCATGAATCTGAATTCTGAAACTTCTCTGCTGTGTGACTCTGAGCATGTTATTTATAATCTCTCTAAACCTGTTTCTTCATGTATAAAAAAGGGACACTTCTTATACAAAATACTTGTACAGATTCAGGAACTAGAAGCTACTATGTAATACAGTGTATGGGTATCTTCCTAACTTCCTCATTTTTTTTTTTTTTTTTTGTGAACATAATTAAGAGTGATACAATAGGCCCAAAGTTCCAAATGATTCCATAAGTACAGGAGGGAAGCTCAGAAAATTCTGGGATCATGCCTCCCTGTGTCTGCTATAATCTATAAAACTATGAAACTTAATAGTACCTACTGACCCAGTTATCAGGGCTCCAAGAACCCTTTTGGTTTCTGTTTAATTCTTGGAAGAATCCTAGGGTATATGAAGAGCTTTGTAGGATGCCTGGATAACTTTTTATTATCTGAGCATCCTTATATCTGAGGAAGAGAGAATTAGGGAAGGAATCAGATGAAGTTGAAAGCTCTTAACAACCTAACATAAGAGGTCTCCGTTTCAAAACCTGCTCCTCATAGCTGTCACTGGCAAAAGGGGCGCTTTTCCCAATTGAAAATCAACACCAAGTCTGGACTGCCAACCAGCAGGGTCAAGGGGGTTAACTGTGCATACAGACCTGTGCAGGTTATGTCGCCAACGGTTACTCTGAAGGTGAAAGTTGGCACGTGTATCTGCACATCGGATCTTTCACATTCATAAACCGGGATGTTCTTGGTCTTCATGCCATATTCGTGTAATACCTGAATTGGTGTTTTCCCTGGCTTAGCTGTTATCATCTTCCCCAAACTGCAAAAACCAGAAAAAGGTGTGCTTTGCATGTCGAAGCAGAGAGAGGCAGAAGCATACAATGGCCAGTTTTGACGGCCATCAATGGTGACCTGGGAGTTACCGTAGCTTCCTGGCTGCCAGCATCAGAGCTGGCAAGGCCCTGGTGCACCTGTCTCCCAGCTCTGCTGCGGCAGTCACCCAGCAGGGGCTAGCCGGGTGAAGGAGGAACGTCTTTAACAGACAACTTGAACACTGGCAAAAGATGTTCTCAGGGGATTAAGGCTGGCACGCTCACTGCATACTCTCAAGACCAAGCCAACCAACCCGGTCCGCGCGCTGCACTTCTGGTCACCCGGGTCCACCCGGCGCGCCGCCGCGGGCCACAAAAGGGGCGGGGCGCGGCCACAGACCCCCGCCCGGCGCCACCAAGAGGGCGGGGCAGAGCACCGCAGTGGAGGGGGGGCTCCAGGAAGGGGCTTTACCCAGAATGCCGCCGGAGCCGGCTCCCCGCCCCCGCCTCTGCTGCCCACCACTCTCGGCCCTGCGGTCTCTACTGCCCGGGAGCTGACCTGAAGGTCCCGCTGTCCTCGCGCTCCAGTGGTGGGGCCTCCGCGCGATGTCTGCTTTGGGACATGGCGAGAAGAGACGGCTAGGCAGCGCGAGAAAGAGTGGTGCGGAACGGCGTTCTCGCTCCCCGCGTCGGCCGGTCCCCGAGAGGAGCTCTCCAGCACTACAGCCTCCTTCGACTCCCCCTCTCCTCGCTGCTTGCGTCCCTCTTGCGAAAGGGACAGGCGGGGCCGGGTGGGGGAAGGAGAGGAGGGGCAGCGCTACGGCGCCGGCCACACCCCCTCGCTGCCGGACTCCGGGCCCTGCTCCAGGCCAGGCTCCGCCCCCGTGCTCTCCAAGGCCCGCCCCTCCGCAGCTCCAACTCTTCCCAGCTCTCGCCCGCGCCCCCTTCGGCTCCCGGGACTTCACGGTGCCCGGCCCCGCCCCTCTCCAGGTCCCGCCCCCTCTGCCCTCCCAGGCTTTTCCCAGCTCCCGCCTGCCTTCCACTTAGGCTCCCGCGGCTTCCTGACTGGTCTTTTCCCTCCCGCTGTAGCTGCGCTTGGAGCCGGAGTTTTGGGGCCTTAGAGGGAGGTGGTTTCCTCCTCGGAAATAAAGCTTATTCTTGTGGGCTCAGAGTCCGTGAGGCCAGAAGTCCCATGTGTTTGAGCGGTGGGGAGAAAAATCTGGGGACAGGTTCACTTTAAGAAAGATTTGAAAATGCTAATGCAAAATTGCTAGGGAAGCTCCCAGAACCTGGCGACGAAATTTGAGACCCTTGATTTAATGGGCTCCTGGGAGCTGCTGTTGGCTTTCGTAGCCTTTGCGTCCTGCCTCCTAGCACACTGGGGCGTCTGGAGACCCTCCTCTCCCGCTGGGCGGGCTCCTTTGTCTTGGAGGCGTTCGTGGCAATTTAGACGGTGGACCAGCAGAGCCGGCAAGGCGCATTAGGTGTAAAGGAAGGCCTTTCTATACGCCAGGTTCCAGTGTTGTCGGTTGTAATCGCGTTGGTGGATGCACCACCTTTAATGGGGATTAGGCCGCGACATTGAGTTGTGTCCTCTCTTTAAATGCTTTCCACTTGCTGAAATGGCTCCCTGTGCTTACAAGGTATTCTGAAGATGGTTTTGCACAATACTGTTTTCACAAAGCACATTCTTTAAAGTACGGTTTGGGTTGCATGTGAGCCCTGGATACTTGAATGCAAGTGAAAAAAAAAAAAAAACTATCTAATCAAATTAATTCCCATTATTTGAGAATTAAATACACGACGAATATATGCATGTTTATCAACTAATACCTAACGGTATTAGTTTCAGTGAACACCTTTTAAGGACCAAAGAGATATTGAACGTTTATATTAAAACCGATGGCACTGCAATATTTTAGTTCAGAGTTGCTTTTAAAATATATTTTTAGCTATAAAATTCCTTAAAAACAAGCCAAAACCTCTAATAGATCTCTTTACAGGTTAAGTAAAATAATAATGACTAAATAAAAACAAAGTAAGTGCAGCAGGAGTCCATTTCAGGTGACATAGACTGAGTGCCTAGCTTCTTAGTAAGAAAACATTGCATAATAGTTTATAGTTTTCTAAATGTGTAACGTGGCTTTAATTTAGTATTTTGTAAAGATCTGCAGGCGATTGTTTCCCTATATTTTGTGAATTTATATTTAATATTAAGCACCTGGTTTTGTGAACATGCAGATGTGGAAATGTTCCTGCATGAACTGTTTGGCCTGGTGAACTTGTGAAGGAATTCCCTTTGGACTAGGTCCATTCTAGATGGTATCCAGGACTAATGTTAGTGCCTAAATTGCAGCATTTCCCATGGGGCTATCTGATTCCCTCAGAATTGGCCCATTGCTACTGGAAAATCACTATCAACCATGATTCTCATCAAGGACATCAATAGTATGTTTGAATTGGTTTTCTTTGTTTTAGTGCTATAAATTGCCAGTCCAAATTAAACTTGCTTTTAGTATATCATTTTACACCGTTGATCTATTATTCATTACTTGAACACATGAAGCGAGGCAGCATTGTGAAGTCTACACTGGTAAACTACTTGGTGAAAGCATGTTTTATATTTTTAACGTGCGTAATTGTATTTAAGATCAAGTGAGCTAGTTTTGTGCCTGGTTTTCTTGTTTTAAAATGGATTTGTTACCTGGGGGTAGCGGTTGATGACGTTTTGATATTAATATGTTTGCTGCTGCTACCAAGAGCTTTGTCAAGCAAGTTGGAAATGGAGGGAGATTAGTTCCTGTTCCAAGCCTCAGTGAAGCTGACAAATACCAGCCTCTCAGTCTGGTGGTAAAAAAGAAGCGATGCTTTCTGTTTCCTAGATATAAATTTACCTCAACACCTTTTACACTGAAAGATATTCTCCTAGGAGACAGAGAAATTTCAGCTGGTAAGTTTAAATGTTTGGGAGTGACTACTCAGGGAACTGTTATTAGTAACCTAAACAGGGGTCCTGTATACTAGTTACATTAGTAATACATATTTTCAATGAAAATAGCAACCTTTATTATGAAAGTGATAACATTGAGATGAACAATGCCTAAAGTTAATATAGTACCAAATCTCTCATCAAATACTTTTAAAGTCTACCAATTTTTTTAAGTTGTTTTAACCAAAATCAAGTTAGAAAATGACATAACATTTTTTCATCTGTAAGTTAGCGTATTATTTGATCTCATCTCTTACGAATGAGATGAAAATAGTTTGTATTCTTTTACGGTTCAATTATTACAACTGGTAAACTGAAATGTATTTTTAAAGCTAGATTATAAAGTCAATTGACATTTTGATAAGTTATTGCTTATATTGTTTTTATTTCAACAACCTAGTACATCTTGATGTTTAAGAAGTTCTGTTGGCGAAACAGAGGATTTGAGTTTGTTGTTGTAAAATTGAATTGCTATTTTAAATTTTGACCTGAAATGTAGCCTTTCTTATTAACATTTGGGTGATTGAATCTTCAAATGTAAATTAACATGTTACTCTAGATAATCCATGTAAGCTGAATTGGAGACATTTAAAAATACTAGGTTCCTTTTCATAAAGGTATTTCATCTTATCAATTACTGAATTATGAAGATGAATCAGATGTTTCACTTTATGGAAGGCGAGGCAACCATATTGTAAATGACGTTGGGATTAATGTTACTGGATCAGATTCCATTGCAGTAAAAGCTTCATTTGGTGTAGTAACCAAACATGAAGTGGAAGTATCAACATTACTCAAGGAAATTACTACCCGGTCAGTATAATAATCCAAATACATGTCAGTGTTTTAATTATATAAACATCATGTCAAAGAATGCTTAATTTTACTAATGTAATTTATTTGTGTGATTTTTTTGAAAAATAACAAGTTAGTAGTATTTTTATGGAAAACAGACCAGTTGAGAAGCAGCAAGCAGCACTCAGGGAGGGGAGAACTCCAAACATCATTTTACACCAGTGGGCCCAGAGGAGAGCAAACTCCAGACTCAGCCCGGATCCACAGTATCTCATGACATTTATAGGTTATTTGGCCTCATCTTACACCAATCCTATCACTAGGACTTTTTTCCTTTTTTAAAAAAAAAAAAAAAAAAAAATCCTAATCTACAGGGCTGAAGGCCTTGTGCAAGGTCTCTAACATAAAGCATGCTTACAGAAAGAAATAAGAATAAAGGGCTCTTTTCACATGAATTTGTTAAATATCCAGCCTTGAAAATGAGGCACAGGGATGTTTACATTTCACCAGGGAGTAGTCAGACTCCTAGGGCAGTTATTTATAATCCAAAAGGTAGGGATCCATGGTTAGTTAGGTTTTCTGAAGAAAGGCTGCGGGAGAGGAGGAGAACTGACCCTTTCCCCAGGCATTGGTTTCTTATGGTAACATTTTTGTAATTTCATTTTGCAACCAGTCTGGTTTTGCTATCACAGTATACTGAACTTTGGATAAGGGTAGATATCAAAGAATCATTTGGTTTGAAGAAAATTTTCTAGTGTTCCACAGAATCAATAAGGCTGTGTACAAATTTGCTAAATTATTAAGTGGAAAAAATAAGAAAATGTCTCTAACAAATGTACAGAGACTCCTCCAACAGACTCAACAGAGAAAATAAAACACTCCACATGAGCATGTTTTAAGAAATTAGAGGGAGAGGCATGGTATTCACATATTTTTATCTGTATTTTCTGATTTATATTAGGTCTGCCTTCACTTAGTTAAGATGGACCGTGTTTGAGTAACATACAATATAGCAAAAAATGTGCCTGATTATTTATAATTTGATGCTGAAGAATCTCATGATTGTCTCTTTTTTATTTTAGAAAAATTAACTTCGACCACAGCTTGATACGTCAGTCACGGAGCAGCAGAAAGGCTGTGCTGTGCGTGGTCATGGAAAGCATTAGAACCACGCGACAGTGCTCCCTGTCTGTGCATGCTGGCATTCGAGGGGAGGCCATGCGGGTAGGACATAAGCATTAGGCTTTTCTTATTAGCTACAGACTTGCTAATAATTTTTTTTTTAAGCACTCAGTTTATAATAAGACTTAGGTATTTCATTAAATGTTGAGATGAAATAGCTGCCATGGTGTAGGATTTTGCACGGTAATGACTGTGTTTAAGAGTACGAAAAAAAAATCCAAGGAAACAGATTCTAAACCTGTGTAATATGGTGCAGATAAAGCACTAATCCTTATTGAATAATCTGTATGCCAACATCTCTGGTATTGCTATTAAGTGCTATTTTAAGGAAAAAAAAATTAAGTACTGAAGTTACATTATTTTATTTCTGAGGTACTGGGATTTTGCCCAGGACCTCACACATGCTAGGCAAGAACTTTATTGCTGAGCTATACCACCAGCTCATTTTATGTTTTAATTTTGAGATGGGGTCTTGCTAAATTGCCAAAGCTGTCCCAGACTTGGGCTCCTCATGCCTTAGCCTCCTGAGTAGCTGGGATTTATAGGTGTGTGCTGTCATGCCTGTAAATTATATAATTTGTACTTAGAATTTTTAAATGTTGAATTTATATTTTGTATTAAAATAATTTTTCTAAATTCATATTATCAATGGTAAAGCATGCTTCATTCAATGTTAAATCCTTTTTAAAGATTAGAAAGTTATGTGGGTTTAAATTTGACCCCAATTATGATATTCTTTATCTTTGCCATTCAGTGACACCTAGTAGTGATGTTGGGATTAAGACACGTTGTTAGAAAGATATAGTTAAACGATAATCTTTTTCAAGTCTTTACAAATAAAGGTTCTGTTCAGTATGACATTCAGCTGTCCACCAAATTCTGATTAACTTTGGATGAGTTGAGGAGCACAGACTGAAGCATTACTTGATTATGGGTGACAACTTTCGAAAGCTGCAGAAAGCTCTGGAGGATTTGAAACAGTAGATGAGATTAGACTGAAAACACTTCTAGCACTTAAACATAGTTGTTTTCTAAGATTTAACGTTCAAAGAAAAAGACTTCTACTGCAAAGAACATTACTGTTGGGGGTGGCCCTAATCTTTTTCTTCAGTACCAAAGTAAGCAAAAAGTGGAGAAGTCTTCCCTGGTTCAGATTACCAGTCCCTGCTGGATCACTTGGATCTCTGCTTTAACAGTTTGATTCAAGCAGGGTAATTCTTTACTTGAAGAGGTTTTTGTTTGTTTTTTGTTTTAGTTATATTGTAAAAGACAATGTGCTTCTCAAAAAATCTATCCTGACATGTTAGGGTCCTTAATAATGTTATTTTATTCTTTATTTATTTATTTAATATAGTTTCATTTTATGGATGAACAGAACCCCAAGGGAAGGGACAAAGCTATTGTTTTTCCAGCACATACAACCATAGCTTTCAGTGTTTTTGAACTCTTCATTTACCTGGATGGTGCCTTCGGTGAGTGGAGGATCTGCTTCAAACAGTGATTTTTTTTTTTTTTTTTAAAGGAGAATTTAATAGGAAAGTCAGTCTCTCTCTCTCTCTCTCTCTCTCTCCCTCCCTCCCTCCCTCTTTCTCCCTCCCTCTCTCTCCCTCCCTCCCTTCCTCCCCTGTCTCTGTCTGATAATCATAGAAGAATGATGCTTTCAGCACAGTCAGTCATGGGGTCATGGGGAGATAATGAGTGACCTTCTGATAGATATTTTTTGATGTGGCAAATAGGAATAGTAGAAGCAAGAGGCCCGAAGTGTCAGGGCACCATAGACAACTTTTCTTACTTCAGTTTTACTTATATTAGATACAACTTTCCCCTGTACTACCCTTAAAAACATAACTAGAAGTAAAGATACTTCCTCCAGAATAGTCCTCTTGTGTAATAGCTCAACATAGCTCACTTTAGCTTCTATGTTTCACAGGTCTTTACCTTTGGTTGACCACCAGCCAGTCCAAGTCCAGGTATAGCCCAAAGGACCAGGAAGGGAGCCCCCAATTTATAAACATTTTTAGATCTGTTTATGTTTCTGCAATTCTGTGGGAGGAGAGAATGGGAAACCTAGAAACAAAACTATGTTCTACGTAAATTCTATTTGGAACTCCTTAGGTGTAGGTTTTTACAGTTCTATTGATTTTTGGGAAGAGGATATACTGGTATCCATCCAATTTTAAAGTGTAAGTATGCTTTGTTCTTGCCCTTCCAGGAATTTATCCTACAGGTGTACTTACACATGTGTGAAATGGTTTGGGTACGAGGATAGTCTGTTCTTAATAAAAAAAGATTGAAAATGATCTTAAGGGAGCTCATTAAATAGTACATCCATAAAAAAATAGTACATCCATAAAACAGAATACTAGGAAGCCATTAAGAATGAGATCTCTATAGACCCTGACATGGAATAATCTCTATTTTTATTGTATTTTAAATTTTTTTGATACTGGACATTTAACCCAGGGGTGCTTTACCACTGAGCTATATCCCTAGCCCTTTTTATATTTTATTTTGAGATGGGATCTCACTAAGTTGCTTAGGGCCTTGCTAAATTGCTGAAGATAGCCTCAAACTTGTGATCCTTCTGTCTCAGCCTCCTGAGCTTCTGGGATTACAGGTGTGTACCACTGAGCCCAGCATCTAAGACATATTTTAAAGAAATGTATCTAGTATGTAACTGTTTGGTCCTAAAGAATTTTATATACAATTATATTCTTTTATGCTTGTAAAATAATATGGAGTATTTCTGGAAGCATACACAGACACTCAACAGTGCCTCTGGGGTGGGAGACTAGCTGGTTACAGGTGGGCTAGAGACTTGTCACTATATGCCCTTTTTGTACGATTTGAATTTTGTACCATATGAATGAACTTTTTCCAAAACATTCTGAAATTTAGCTTTAAAAAATGGAATGAATGGCATGGACTGGAATTCATTGCTCCTATAAAACATCCAATAACATATGAGTTGTTCAAGTTATAACACCTTCTCAAAATTGTTTTGTAGACCTTTGTGTCACTTCAGTGTCAAAAGGAGGATTTGAAAGGGAAGAAACACCAACGTTTGCACTGCTCTACAGACTGAGAAATATACTATTTGAAAGAAGTATGTCTCTTGAAGAGTATTTCAAATGCATTTTTTTCCTTCCTGGATTAATATTCAATAGTGCCATGTGTTAAGGGAAAATTTCAATTTAAAAGCCAAATTGTTTCATGACTGATGGTTTAGATTCATATATTTACAAATGCAGTTTGGCCTGTTTGTTTTCTGTTTTGACGTCTAATACATTTCTGTTTTTGTCCTTTTAGATAGAAGAGTGATGGATGCCATTTCTCGTTCACAGCTTTACTTGGATGATCTTTTTTCTGAGTACTACGACAAACCTGTCAGCATGACTGATATTTCACTCAAGGAAGGGACTCATATCCGAGTTAACTTACTTAATCACAACATTCCTAAAGGGCCTTGCATACTCTGTGGAATGGGGAACTTAAAAAGGGAGACGGTCTACGGGTGCTTTCAGTGTTCTGTAGATGGACAGAAGTATGTGAGACTTCATGCAGTCCCCTGTTTTGATATTTGGCACAAGAGAATGAAATAAAAAGAAATATACAATATGCTTATTGGTGTCTTAAGTGCAATCATGCCATAAGCCTTCTCTAACTTATCTAGTTTGCTTTGATGAATTAAGTTAGAGTGAGAGAAGAGATGGAAAACCTGTGGAGTTGTCATTTGCCTTACGTGTAAAGTGAAGATATGACACAACTGTTTACCTCATAACTCGTCATGATTAATAACATCGCATATGTAAAAAAGCTCAAATCTAAAATTCAGAAGATAGATATTCATTCCTTCATAATTTTGCCAGTTAATTTAGGATCATTTTTGGGATCGAGTCTATGATAATATTTTACCTAAGAGATTTTTCTAATATATCAATTTTATTTTTAATCAAATTTAATTCAATATTTAAGGATGATAAGAATGCACAAGTAGCTACTTTATGGACCTTTGTGCTCTTGGTCTGGTAAAAGGAGAAAAATGTGTTAATAATTTAATATAATTCTAAATGTTTAATTGCGGTATCAAATTAAAAACACTGAGCTCAGCATGGAGTTTTGTGTACTTGGTTAACTGTGTAATAGTTTGCCATTCTGTGATGTACATATGCTAATTTTGTCTTCATAGAACTTGCTTAATATTTTTCTTGCCTTCATAAAAGTCATTTAATTTTTTTTTTATCTTTTGTGGTGCTTGGGATTAAACCACCGAACTATACTTTTTTTTTTTGAGACAGGGTCTCCCTAAATTGCCTAGGCTGGCCTTGAACTTGTGATACTCCTCCCTCAGCCTCCTAAGTAGCTGGGATTACAAGTCTGTCATACATCTGGCTTCTATTGCCATTTTGAAAGTTAAGGCAAACAGATGTCTGTTTCTTCTTTGAAAATGTTTAAGACATTTAGCATGTTTAGTTCTGAAAGGTCTCTATTTTTTGCTCATTGCTCAGTCTGGCCTTGAACTCATATGGGCTCAAGATGATCCTCTTGCTTTAGCCTCCCTGAGTAGCTGGGATTATGGGCACATGACACCATGCCTGGCTTGAAAGATCTTTTCCATCTACTGTTTAAGACATCTGAATTTTTCATACACAAACTAAATCATTGTTATTCACCTTTATTAAAATAATTCCCAAAATAATAAATTAAATTCTGGAACTCAAAATATAATCATGGCACCCAGTGCTAGGTGTAAGTATAATGAAGGCATAAAGCAATCATGTAGATTTGAAATACTTAACTAAGTTTAGAATGACTACCAACTTATTTTTAAATTATTTAATGTTAAACAGTTTTAGGGTACATTTTCTAAACTTAAAAAAATCATCTATACTTAAAAAAATAAACTTAAAAGTACACAAACACTAATGAATCAGAAAAAGTAGAATTATAAAGTTTGGATCATAAGAAAATTTCCATATATATATTTTACTGTATTTTGGTTTGGGTAGAGTATATTATTTAAATGAAGTATGAGTATACTGATCATAAAGGATCTAGTGATTTTAAAATTATAGATATAGAGAATGGTGGCAGTTTTTAAACCAAAATATAATAATAGAATTATTTACTTAGTTTAGGTTGACAGAGCAAGTTTTTCTGAGGGAAGTAAAATGATGAAGGAGTTATAGTTAAGCAAATGAAAAGGTGTTAGAAAATTGAGTACAGAAGCAAAAAAATACTAGGAGGAAAG
This sequence comes from Sciurus vulgaris, assembly GCF_902686455.1. Taxonomy (NCBI): domain Eukaryota; kingdom Metazoa; phylum Chordata; class Mammalia; order Rodentia; family Sciuridae; genus Sciurus; species Sciurus vulgaris. The sequence goes on from NC_136463.1 coordinate 131,905,072, forward strand.
AAGATAGTAAAGATAGTAAAGATGGTAAACAAATACAAGTATTTATTAATGTGGTGGTTTCTGTATTACCCCTAGACTTTTAAAAAAGAATTTCTGGCTTTGTATTTGAATGAGTTAAAAGATAAGCAATGGTTTAGAAAGAGCAAGTTTCAGAAAACAGAAAACCTTTGTATCATACTCACTTATTTTGAGCAGAGCTATTTACTGCCTGACCATACTTCCACATATATGTATGTTATGTACTATGCAAAATTTTATATGCTTTAAAAAATATGTGCCTTTTCTTTGGCACAGTGATCTTTTCTAGCATCTTTTATGTATTACTTGCAACAAGGTAGATGGTTTCATCACAGTGACCAAAAGACCTGGTTTCAGAGTCTCAGTCCATACATGGCCAGCTCCATTTCTCTGGGCCTGAGATAAGGCAGAATATTATGGCAGAAGAGGAAAGCAGCTTAGGACATGGCCACCAGGAAACTGAGCTCTGCTTACCAGTGACAAAACCTGAAAGGCATACCCTCTGTGACCCATCTCCCCCAACCACAATCTATCTGTCCACCCTTCCCATCCACTTAATCTATCAGTGTTTTAATCCACTCATGAGGTCATAGCTCTCATAATCTCATCATTTCACCTCTGAAAATTCTCAATTTGTTTCAAACATGAGCTTTTGGGGGACACCTCATATCTAAAACGTAACAGTAGACCACATCATGATTTGACACAAAATTGACCTAGCTCTGTATATCCTCATTTGGAATAAAAATGGAAGTTTTATAGTTACCAAAATTTGACAGCATTGCCAGTTCATATTCATCATTCACCATTAATGATAGGAATGTTGTGAAATGAAATGACATGAGCAAAGTTCTAGAGAAAGGGTACTGGTAACTAAGAAACTCCATGGCATCAATTGAAAACTATGAAGACAATAAGGGGTGGTAGATATAAAAGTCTATGAGAAGGAGGAGAATAGCATATTTACAATAACGTCTGAGAAGTATGATCTTTATGCCTGTCATAAGACGCAAAAAGTCTTTATTCTGGTCAAATATCTCTGAGCATTCCCACCTGGAATAAATATGCAGGGACAGAAGCTTACACCAAAAAAGTAGAGTCTGTGTAGCAGTTTTTTGTGGCACAGATATATAGGACTAAAATCTTTCTTCATGCATGCCAAGGGAAGATACTTTAATCCTGATTTTTAATTTTTTTATTTTTTTAAATTTATTTTTATTGTAAAAAAAATGAGATACATGTTGTTTCAGTTTGTACATGGAGTAACAACATACCATTTGCATATTCATATATTTACATAGAGTAATGATGTTTGATTCATTCCGTTATTTTTTTCCTTCCCCCCACCCCTCCCACCTCTATTTTCCCTCTGTACAGTCCCTCCTTCCTCCATTCTTGTCCCCCTCCCGCCCCCCATTAAGTGTCATCATCCGCTTATCAGTGAGATCATTCCTCTTTTGGATTTTTGAGATCAGCTTATCTCACTTAACATGATATTCTCCAGTTTCACCCATTTGCCTGCAAATGCCATAATTTTATTATTCTTTATAGCTGAGTGATATTCCATTCTATATTTATATACCACAGTTTCGTTATCCATTCATCAATTGAAGGGCATCTAGGTTGGTTCCATAGTCTGGCTATTGTGAATTGAGCCGCTATGAACATTGATATGGCTGTATCTCTGTAGTGTGCTGATTTTAAGTCCTTTGGGTATAGGCCGAGGAGTGGGATAGCTGGGTCAAATGGTAGGTCCATTCCAAGTTTTCTAAGGAATCTCCACACTGCTTTCCAGAGTGGCTGCACTAATTTGCAGTCCCACCAGCAATGTATGAGTGTACCTTTTTCCCCACATCCTCGCCAACACCTATTGTTGGTTGTGTTCTTGATAATCGCCATTCTAATTGGGGTGAGATGGAATCTTAGTGTAGTTTTGATTTGCATTTCTCTTATTACTAAAGATGTTGAACATTTTCTCATATATCTGTTGATTGCTTGTACATCTTCTTCTGTGAAGTGTCTATTCATTTCCTTAGCCCATTTGTTGATTGGGTTATTTGTATTCTTGGTGTAGAGTTTTTTGAGTTCTTTATATATTCTGGAAATTAGTGCTCTATCTGAAGTATGAGAGGCAAAGATATTCTCCCACTCTGTAGGCTCTCTCTTTGCATTGCTGATAGTTTCCTTTGCTGAGAGAAAGCTATTTAGTTTGAATCTATCCCAGTTATTGATTCTTGCTTTTATTTGTTGTGCTATGGGAATCCTGTTAAGGAAGTCTGATCCTAAGCCAACAAGTTGAAGATTTGGACCTACTTTTTCTTCTATAAGATGCAGGATCTCTGGTCTGATTTCAAGGTCCTTGATCCATTGTGAGTTGAGTTTTGTGCAGGGTGAGAGGTAGGGGTTTAGTTTCATTCTGTTGCATATGGATTTCCAGTTTTCCCAGCACCATTTGTTGAAGAGGCTATCTTTTCTCCATTGCATATTTTTGGCACCTTTGTCTAGTATGAGAAAATTGTATTTATTTGGGTTTGTGTTCGTGTCCTCTGTTCTGTACCATTGATCTACCTGTCTATTTTGGTGCCAATACCATGCTGTTTTTGTTACTATTGCTTTGTAGTATAGTTGAAGTTCTGGTATTGCGATACCCCCTGTTTCGTTCTTCCTGCTAAGGATTGCTTTAGCTATTCTGGGTTTCTTATTCTTCCAGATGAATTTCATGATTGCTTGCTCTATTTCTGTGAGGTACGTCATTGGGATTTTAATTGGAATTGCATTGAATCTGTATAGCACTTTTGGTAGTATAGCCATTTTGACAATATTAATTCTGCCTATCCAAGAACATGGGAGATCTTTCCATCTTCTAAGGACTTCCTTAATTTCTTTCTTCAGTGTTTTGTGGTTTTCATTGTAGAGATCTTTTACCTCTTTGGTTAGATTGATACCCAAGTATTTTATTTTTTTCGATGCTATTGCAAATGGAGTTGTTTTCCTCATTTCCCTTTCAGCTGTTTCGTCGCTTGCATATAAAAATGCTTTAGATTTATGCGTGTTGATTTTATAGCCTGCTGTTTTGCTGAATTCGTTGATGAGGTCTAGAAATTTTCTGGAGGAGGTTTGTGGATCCTCTAAATATAGAATCATGTCATCCGCAAATAGTGACAGCTTAAGTTCCTCTTTTCCTATTCATATCCCTTTAATTTCTTTAGTCTGCCTAATTGCTCTGGCTAGAGTTTCGAGGACAATGTTGAATAGAAGTGGTGAAAGAGGACATCCCTGTCTTGTTCCCATTTTTAAAGGGAATGGTTTCAGTTTTTCTTCATTAAGAATGATGTTGGCCATGGGCTTAGCATAAATAGGCTTTACAATGTTCAGGTATGTTCCTACTATCCCTATTTTTTCTAGTGTTTTCAGCATGAAGGGGTGTTGTATATTGTCAAATGCTTTTTCTGTGTCAATTGAAATAACCATATGATTCTTATCCTTAAGTCTATTGACATAATGGATTACGTTTATTGATTTACGGATGTCAAACCATCCTTGCATTCCAGGAATGAGCCCCACTTGATCGTGGCGCACAATTTTCTTAATATGTTTTTGGATACGGTTTGCCAATATTTTGTTAAGGATCTTAGCATCTATATTCATCAAGGATATTGGTGTAAAATTTTCTTTCCTTGATGTGTCTTTTCCTGGTTTGGGTATGAGGGTGATATTAGCTTCATAGAATGAGTTTGGTAGGGTACCCTCCTTTTCTATTTCCTGGAATACTTTGAGAAGTATTGGAATGAGTTCTTCTTTGAAGGTCTTGTAGAACTCGGCTGAGAATCCGTCTGGTCCTGGGCTTTTCTTGGATGGTAGTTTTTAATGGCTTCTTGTATTTCATTGCTTGATATTGATCTGTTTAAATTGTGTATGTCCTCCTGGTTCAGTTTGGGAGGAGCATATGTCTCTAGAAATCTATCAATGTCTTCAATAGTTTCTATTTTGTTGGAATACAGATTTTCAAAGTAGCTTCTCATTATGTTCTGTATCTCAGTGGTGTCTGTTGTGATATTTCCTTTTGCATCATGTATTTTAGTAATTTAAGTCTTCTCTCTCCTTCTCTTTGTTAGTGTGGCTAAGGATTTATCTATTTTGTTTACTTTCTCAAAGAACCAACTTTTTGTTATGTCAATTTTTTGAATAGTTTCTTTTGTTTCAATTTCATTGATTTCAGCTCTGATTTTAATTATTTCCTGTCTTCTTTTGCTGTTATTCTGTTCTTCTTTTTTTTTTTTTTTTTTTTTTTTTTTTTTTTTGCTTTCTTTTCAGGTTTTACTTTCATAACTTAAAAATAGTTATTTTATGAGCACATACATCAGTATTCATAAACACATGGGCTATCTTGGAAAAATCATAAGAAACTGGTAACATGAGAACTCTGAGAAACTGGGTCACAAGATGGTATCCCTTTCTGTTATCTTTTTAATTCAACACCCTGTTTATTATCAACTTAAAAACAAATACAATTTTTGAAAAACAAAACAATGATGAGCAACATAAAGGCCATTTCTGTTTCCCTATTAATCTTTACAAACCAGTCGTGTGCACGGGAGGGGTCAAGAGCTCTGAGCGCTCAGTCCTTCCTCCAGCCTCAGCAAGACTTGTCACGATTCCTGTGGTACCAACTGGAAGACAAGGTCATGTCAGGGGACCTGACACTGATTAGCGATCTGCGGAGGCCCCTGGGATGCTGTCCTGGCTGCCCAACTGATTCCCATATGACCCATCTTTAGGGCTGTGGCTCACTGGGACAGGGAGGCAGACAGCGCCTCCTTGTGCCCCTCCGTGCTCCTCCTCCTGCAGGCTTCGCATGCGTCGTGGAGCGAGACGCCAGTGCTGCTGTCAGTCCTCCTGACACGATCTGCCGTGAACACTGCCGAGCTTCCTGGTCTGCACACGTCATAAATAGGTGGGTGCTGGGACGTCTGCAGCGTCTCGTGAGTTCACGTTAGTGGGACTTCAAACCCGCCCTGGTGGGCCTCAATGACAATGAACTGAAGGACCAAAGCACTTGTCTTTGCGCAGTGCGATCAGCTGGACAGTGAGGAGCTGCTGCTAGATGTGAGGAAAACAAGAATCCACGTGGCCTTCTGAAAGCAAGTGACGGGGCTCCGCTGCACTGTGCTGTGGGCACACAGCTAGCAGCCCAGCCTCTTGCCACCTGTGGGTCACGGACTGTTCACAGCAAGTAAGCGGCGACACAAGTCACACCAGCACTTGCGAATATTATAATTAGAAAAAGTGCATCAAAAAAACAGATCAGCAGAATTATACTTGAGAGGTCAAACAAGTATCAGCTCAGATTGATTTAATCAGACTCCCTACTTTGTTTTTTTTGACTTTGTTCCATTCTACTGAGCATAAATATTAAATGCTTATAAAACATACTTAATTTGAAATACTTTAAATACAAAACAATTTAATCACAAAACAATGCATTATGGTCTCATCAATATACTTATAAAACACTGTAATGAAAAACTAACAGCTCCAAATAAGTAGATAATACACACTATACAAATGTTCATCCAACAAATGACATTTAGACACACAAAAAGAACAAGAAATGTCAATTAGTGTTATCCTTTCAGTTGTACTACATGAGACAAGAAACAAATGTTCAAGGTCTAGTAGTGATAATAAAATTAAGCCACTTTCTGAACTGGATTAAGTTGTTAGAAAATTGTGACTTTCCAGTTAGCAACAGGACAGTGTGTCAGGAGAGCAAGTCAGTGTTTCAAACCTGGTCTTAGGTGGTTGATGCACGTCTCCAACTGGAGAACACTGAGATTCTTACGGGAATCTAAACAAAGCCCAAGAACATACTCAACAAAAAACTACCATATCTACTTTGGGTTGCTGGTGGGGTTTTTGTTTTGTTTTGGGGGTGTTTTTGTTTTGTTTTGTTTTTTGTTTTTTCTTTTTAAGTGGCAATCAGACTTTTAACCTAATAAGAAAATCATTTTCAGAAGTCATATAGCTGGGCCAGGTATGGTGGGGCACACCTATAATCCCAGCAACTTGGGAGGTGGAGGCAGAAGGATGGCAAGTTTGAGGTCAGCCTGGGCAACTTAGCAAGATCCTGTCTCAAAATTAAAAACACAAAGGGCTGGAGCTGCAGCTCAGTGGTAGAGAGCCCTGGGTTTAATCCCCAGGACACGAAAGGTCCCATAGCAGTATTCATCCTCCTTTTCAGCTGAAGGGGTGAAGTACAATTGCCACAACTTTGTTACAGACTAAAATCCAACAGGTAATTCCAACACCACTTGCAGTATGTAGAAAGCGACACTTATGACCCACTTTATCTTGGCCAGCTGAGCTGTCCGTGCTTTCACATGAGTCTTAAGCTTGTCCGTCATTTTGTTGATCTTCCTTTCCAGCCTGGCGTATCTGGCAAACTCGTCCATCATGTTGACTGTGGAGAGCTCCTGCTTCATGTCCTGGATCTCAGCCCTCATCTGCGACTCCTGCTCTGCATCCTTCTGCAGCACTCTGGACATGAAGGAGGACAAGGACGGAAGGAGGATCCGAAGGACATTGCACCCAAACACGAAGCAGAGCACCAGCAGCCACGCCCAGCGCTCATCCCGGACGCTCCCGCGGCACCAGCAGAGCTACGGAAGCTCCATGGGGACCACCCTATTCTTCTTTTTCTAGGGCTTTGAGCTGTAATGTTAGGTCATTTAATTGTTGACTTTTCATTCTTTTCTGGAATGCGCTCCATGCAATGAATTTTCCTCTTAGTACCGCTTTCATAGTGTCCCAGAGATTTTGATATGTTGTATCATCATTCTCATTGACCTCTAAGAATTTTTTAATCTCCTCCCTGATGTTTTTTGTTATCCATGTTTCATTCAATAGCATATTATTTAGTCTCCAGGTGTTGGAGTAATTTCTTTTTTTTACTTTGTCATTGATTTCTACTCTCAGTCCATTATGATCTGATAGAACACAAGGCAGTATTCTCTATTTTTTTGCATTTCCTAAGGGCTGCTTTGTGGCATAACATATGGTCTATTTTTGAGCATATTGTTGGGTCTTTCTTTTTAATCCATTCTGCCAGTCTATGTCTTTTGATTGATGAGTTTAGGCCATTAATGTATTAACATATTTATACATACTGTTCAGGTTAGAGTTGGGAAGAGCTTGCAGATTTTGACATGTGTGCTCTTATACCCTGGAGGGGGAAATATTGCCCACTGGGGTACAGGTCCATTTCATTGTGCTGCAATTTGTGTTCACAGAATAAAACAACAGGAAACACAATCATACCTTTTCTGAGAGTTAAATTTGCAAAACGTCATCACATTTATTAAACAAAATTACATGTATTGAGGGTTAAAACATCTCACAGGGGAAACACAGAAACACAATCTGGAGAAAAATGACTTTGTGTTATGTATTAAGTACAGTAAGTAGCAAAACAATGTAGAAATGAAAATATGCTATAGTTCATCATGTTGGTATACATTGTATTCCTTGGGAGAAATGAAGCCATCACCATCATGATCATTCTTCTTAAAAATATCTTCTAAAACTGCATTCTGATATGACTTGTCACGTGGCTTCTCATCTTTTTCAAATTCCTTTTTCAAGTAATGATTTATCTAAAGACCCAAAGTAACATTTCGTTAATAAAAATATATAACAAATTTCTAGTAACTTTGAGGACTTTATAACAATAATGAAACTCATCTCCAAACCTACTTATATTAAAAGTTGCATTTTAAAAGCTATTTGGGATTTTAATTTTATACCATTGGAAACAATTTTTGAAGAGTATTCATTTCCCCTGAGATTACAGATGATTAGTAGTGACACAATGAATTTTGTTGAAACAAAGTGCTTTCCAGTAATCTACATATTTGCACTAATTATTCTTAAGGACTTCCATTAGTGAATAAAATCCATATTAGCGGTTGTATAATCTCTAAAACTAATATGTTGTATATGCAATAAAACTCAACTATGGATTTTAAGATAAAATTTAATTCTTGATTTTTTCCATGCTTCTATAGCTTACTCCCCAAACCTACATAACCATGACCATTTAATAATAATGTCAAATAAATAACTGGCACTCTGAAGTATTATTCCCTGATTCTCCAGGTAACATGAAATTTCTGTATGTGAACACACAATAAAGTGCTGTTCAAGATGGTAGCCGCTAGCCACATGTGACACTGAGTATTTGAAATGTGGCTACCTCAAACAGATAAGTTACTGTAAATACACACTACAGATTTTGAAGATGGTAACAAACAGTATATCTCATCAATAATTTTTATATAGATTTCATGTTGAAATGGTACTATTTTAGATATGTGGAGTTAAATAAATCACTAAAATTTCACCTATGTGGTCCTTTCCCTTCCCTTTCCCTTCCCCCTTCCCTTCTTCCTTTCCTTTCCTTTCCCCTTCCCTTTCCTGAGACAGAGTCTCAGCATTGCCCAGACTGGTCTCAAACTAATGGGCTCAAATGATCCTTTTGCCTTAGCCTCCCAAGTAGCTGAGATTACAGGTATGTACCACTACACCTGACTTTGTTTTTTTTTACATGTGGTTACTAAAAAATTTTAAATTGTATGTGTAGTTCAATGATATTTTCATTGGAAAGTGTTAATCTATATAACCACTAAAGAAAACAAAGCATAAAAATCTGGAGATAATGTTCTGTAAACCTGGAGCATTTTAGAGGCAAGAGAACTTTTGAGATCTAGAGTTGAACCCTGAAAGGATTTTAGCAATACATATCCCAAGCTCAACCCATTGCAAATAGACTTTAGAATGATCAATGGACCTTACTGTAAGATATATTAACTATTCTCAAATGTGACTTTGGTCCTATATGAAGGGCGATACTTTTATCCCCCAATGAATACTTAGCAATCCTATGTAGGTATAAAGAATCTGAAATAGCCTTAAATAATATGCAGTTTCAGATAAATTGATCTTTTTATAACCAGTATAGCTGATTCTCAAAATCTATTCCTTTTCTGATACTCTGTAGTACAGGGGTTCAAAAGGCAGACTGGGGTTGTATCTCAGTATTAGAGCACTTGCCTAGCACATATGAGACACTGGGTTTGATCTTCAGCACCATATAAAAATATATAAATAATGGTATTGTATCCATCTACAACTGAAAATTTAAAAAGGCAGTGGATAAGAATGTGACCTTAACTTTGCTAGTACTGAACTCCACACTACTTCCACTTTGTAATTTAATAAAGTACTATTATCCTGCCCCCTCTAACTTTATACCAGAGAAGTAATTTACTAATTCTTTCTGATGATTAAGGAAGAAGTTTCTAGTAGTTCATCTTTCAAATCCAGGTTTTGCCATGTACTAGCTTGGTTGGTCTTAAACCAATAATTCAACCCTTTCTGAATTTTAGGTATGTTATCTGTAAAAGAAGGGCAATATCTATATTATAGGATTGGAGTAATGTTTATGGGTGTCAATAAAAGATAGTTATTGTCATTTAAGAGTGTGAAAATCACTCATCTATATGGTGATAATGCAGTTGATAGCCAAGAGAAATATATGGAAATTATTTTGTAGCTAAGTAGGGTCACTATTTTGGATTTTCTCTTTTATTTCCCAGAAAAGAACTGAAGATTCTCTAATGCCCAGGAGTATTCCTATTGCTGAATACACCTCTGGGTGTGCCTGTGATAACAAATGGACTCTACCTGGGCTGAGCTCTTGGGTGCTGTGTGGATCCATCTGTAGCTGCTATTCACTCTAAAGAGGGTGACAGACTCAACAGAGATATACATGCTGGAAACAGTTCCCCTCTAGCTGCCCTTCTTCTTCAGCACTGGGGATATTCTCTTCTCCCTCTCCCACTTCCATTGTTGGCTACCCTGGTATAGGTAGGTATATCAGGGGAAAGTCCTTACTAAGTTCCTAGAGGAGGAAGTGAAAAGTGGGAAGAGGATTGGAGCGGGAGAGAAAAAAGAAACAGAGAAAAAGGATTTAGTCCTATCACTTGAAACCTGTGGCCCAGCAGCCCTTTACTCCTTAAGAGGGTGGGAGTTAAACATTCTGAATGACCTTCAAACAAGCAAAGAGGGGAGACATCTGAGTTTTTAATTTTAATAGTACATACCGTGAGCCTAGGTAAAGCACTATACTTCAATAAAACAAGCATTTAGTCTGAAATACTCATGACAGAAATTCCCTGAAAGAGACAGGGAGTGCCCAAGATTAAGAGCACAGTAGCAGAACCACATTGCCCAGGTTGCAATCCTGGTTTTGCTACTTAGAGCTGTGTGAATTTTTTTACTGGTTACTTAACCTATCTGGGCATCAACATTTTCCCATGTATAAGGGAGAAATGATGATAACATTCTCTACCTCATAATCGTCACAATGATTTGATAAGCTCATATGCTTGTGTGTTTATAGTACCATCTGGTACTAAGACAGTGTGAAAAATATTATTTGTTCCTATTACGAGATGTAATTAATCCTTCAATTCATATATAAGATCAAGCCAAACTTTGCCTCCTGTTTGGGAACTTCCTGGTCAACCCAAATCAAATTCTTGCTAGTTCTTTTCATAAGCTTGTGAAATTCTCATGATCCTCTGAGGTGGGAATTATTTACCCTGTTACAAATTCTTAGGATGCTGTCTGAAAAAGAGATCCACTCCTAGAGCCCAGAAACTGGAAGAATCTTGTACAAATGAATAGTTTGAGATTTTAGTGACTGTTTTACAGGGAGAAAGTTAATTGAATAGACTGACTCTTCGGTTTTATATTGGAAAAGCATATTTTCTTCAGAGTATAGTTTTTGTAGTAACCAGCTCTACTAAAGTGTTAAAATCCATGCGAGATAGGACTAAAAAATAATAGTTGCAACAAATGTATTTAATTTATAATAAAAAAATTAGACTATACACTTGAAATTCGTTTTAATCACCTCTGTTTTAGAGAGTTGCCGGTCATTGTCTGTGTCTATTTGTTTAAATGTTTCAATGCTCCGTGGTCCTTTGGTCACAGCATAAAGTTCAATCTCAAAAATCAATGTTGCATCAGGTGGAATCTTGCCATCTGCTAAGGGTATAAATTTTAACAGTGACTTATACAATATACAATGTTTCCAATATTTATTCATAAAGTCATAATAGTATTATGATTACATTATTTAACATTTATAAGAACTGATTTCTAAATACCTTTGAATTTTTTTCTTAAAATGTTTTTGTCTTTTAATTTTTTTTTTTTTTTTTTTTGGTGTGGTTCTTTTTCTTTCTTTGTTTTTTGTTTTTCCCCCGCATTGTGCTGGTGATCCAACCCAAGGCTTCACACACTAGGAAAGCACTCTACCACTGAGTTACATCTCTAGCTCTTTATAAATTTTTTTCCATTTGTTTTTAAACCAAGTCAGTTCAAAGGAGTTATAAAACCACTATTGATTAAATTAAAATAAAAAATTTTTATGATTGTTTCAGAGAAGAAATTTATGAGTTGAAAAATTTCCAAGTATAGATGAATAATCTCTTAGAAAATGGTCTCAAGCGGCAATTTGGAAGCATAAATATCAATATGTTTTTCAAATTCTTCATAGACATTAAAAAATAACTGTGATAACAGAAAAGTCTAGAAATAATTTTACAAAGAAATTTCTTATAGTAAAAAAAATTTAAGTATATATTTGAGTAGTTCTTACTAATAGTTAACCTGTTAGCTGAAGTCACAGATGATTTTAGTAAGCTATGATCTATTTCAGATAAGCATTTCACAAAAATGACTTGCCAAAATGACTTGCTAGGAGGCAGTGGGTAGCTTGTGTCACTGGTATATTTATTCCCATGGTCTCACACAGTGCCTGATCTACTATAGGTGTTCAGATTTCTGCTGAATATATGACCCATGTTTACTTTGAAAGTGACTAAGTTTCTTCTTTGAAAGGAACAACATTTTTTTAAATGAAAAAAACATAATTCTTGCTAATATATATATATATATATATATAAAATCCAAGTAGAAAAGAGTTTGCAACTTATAGCCAAAAGGAGCAGTACATCAGTAGTTTCCAAAACCAGGACAAAGAAAAATCTACCCATGCATTACACTGAATAATGTGGAAGTCCTAATTAGTCCGTTAGTGTACCATACATTACCTGACTTTAAAGAGCTGGAGCTTGATTCAATGTTCTTTTTATAAAACCCATTTTCATTCTGTCTAGTTACAATCACTTTAAGACACAACAATAATTTTGGATATAATTAAAGAAAACCCAAAACACAAATTCCATTTTTGGGTGCTTGGGATGGAACCCAGGGTCTCACACATGCTAGCTATGCAAGTGCTCTACCACTGAGCTATATCCCCAGCCCAAAATCAAATTTCTGAAAGAAAAAAGATCAGTGATACAAATGAAGTTGCTTCATAATTCTACTGCAAACATATAAAATGTTGCAAATTAGTTCCTTTTTTTTTTGCAAAAAAACTTAAAGTATGATAAAGAGAAAAATATGCACTTGCTATAGCATTGCTATTTAGAGAAGCAGACCAAAGAAGTGAGAGTTAACATAAAGAATCTATACATACCACATATATCGTTAGTTAAAGCACTAAGAAGTCACATGCATTTCAAGACATGCAGGGGTGGTCTGTGACATGAGGCAAGGACATTTCACAGGGGAAAGACTTCTTCAAGTATTACCTAAAATAAAGTTATAGCTAATGTTAGGTCTTAATAACAATTTACTTTTAAAAAGCTTATTTAATCAAGAAGGTTATTTTTTTAAAACCCATTCTTATTCTACCTAGTTGTAATCACTGTAAGACAGAAAAAGAATTTCTTCTGATAATTAAAGACAAACTTAAAACACAAATTCCTTTTTACTTAAGATCTATACTGCAACTTTTCAAATAATCCAAGCTATTATAATTCAGGTAAGACTAGCAGTTAACTATGTTCCAGTGAACATGATTTTTTTGGCCTCAGCTTCCTTACGCGTAAAATGAAGGTGCTGGTGGTATTACTAGTGAACCTCACCATTTTTCTGTTTATTGGAGACACCTCAAACTGAATATGAACTAATTTTTTGAAGTCAAACTTCTATATCCTGCAGAAAGGGTGTTAATAGCTTAGGCAACCTGGGTAGTCATTCACATCTAAGCATCGGTTAGTTTATGAAAAATAAATGGTCATTTGCCCAAGAATGATGGATTCAGGACTGGCACCTGTAGATGAGGGATGTAGGTGCACGAGGCAGATAGAAGAGCGGAGCTGTGGGGGGTAAGAAGAGTGGGCAGGCATCTCATAAGAAAACACAAGAAAGAAAGGGAAACTCTGAAAATGAGATAAAAACCTGAAAAGTAAACTGCCTATATCATTTGGTCTAGAAAATGGCCTCAACTTCATGACAACAGTTTTAGGACAGTATTAGATTTACCTTATCTTCAATTTTCTTTCTCTCCCAGGTTATACAAAAAAAAAAAAAAAAAAACTAATATATACAAATTATGGCACCATGGGAGTTGTTTTTTTTTTTTTAAATCCTCCCCCCACCCCCTTTTTGCAGAGCTGGGGATAGAACCCAGGACCCTGAGCATGCTATTAAGTGCTCTACCACTAAGGTACTGAATCCCCAGTCCTGGGAGCTTTTTTGTTTGTTTGTTTTTGGTACCAGGGATTGAAGCCAGAGGCACTTAACCACTGAACCACATTCCTAGTCCTTTTTATCTTTTCTTTTGAGACAGGGTCTAAGTTGCTGAAGCTGGCTTTGAACTGTGACCTTCCTGCCTCAGCCTCCGGAGTCATAGGGATTATAGGTGTGCACCACTAAGCCTGACCCCAGGAGCTATTTTGATGAGATCCAAATGACTGGCAAAAAGCATTGAATATGAAGCCATCATTTCCTAGAACCATTTCCTTAGATCTGACTGGGTTGTGGCACTGATTTCCCTCAGTCTAATTTGGGGCAATGGCCCTTGCTCTGGTTAAAAAGAAAAGGTATGGGAATCACTACTTTTTTTTTTTTTTCTGAGAAGAAATCTCACCCTTGACTCTCAATCCTCTTCCCCCAACACTTTAGGTCATCAGATAACTGTATGTCTATCCAGATATAGTTGTGAAGATACACACATAGGTGAAGTTCCCATGGTACAATGTAAGCTCTTTAAGGATAGCATGTAGTGTCTACTTTATGCCCAGTGCTCAAGAGAGCCTGGGATGATCAGTAAATATTGTTGCAGGAATTAATGTATCCCACTTTATTTTTAATATATTAACCCATTTGGCTCTATGACCTTTTTTTTTTTTTTTTTTTTTTACTGGCAATAGATTAATTCACTGTATAGATCTACCATAATTTATTTAATAAATAAATAATCTCTTGAACTAATTACCTAGTGATGGATACTCAGGTAGTTTCCAGTCTTTTGCTACCAAATGGAGTCTGCAATGAATATTCCTTTACATATACCTTAGTGCACATTCCCAGCAACAGAATCAATGGGTCAGAAGATAATGTAGATTTTTCCTTTTGATAGACATTGTTAAGTTGAATGGTTTGCATTCTCAGCAATAATGCAAGAGATGGCTAGTTCTTGCCAACTTTATTAATGTGATGGGTAAAAAATGGTGACTTATTTTTATTTTAATTTTCCTTACTTTACAAATGAAATTAAGTATTCTGACAGGTTAAAAGGTTATTTGCAGGGTTGGGGTTGTAGCTCAGTGGTAGAGTGTTTACCTAGCATGTGTGAGGTACTAGGTTTAAACCTTGGCACTACATAAAAATAAATAAATTAAAAAAAGGTATTGTGTCTATCCACAACTAAAAAATATTTTTAAAAAAATTAAATAAAGTTATTGTGTCCATCTATAACTAAAAATATATATATTTTAAAAAGGCTATGTGCATTTTTTCAATAGTGAGTCACTTGTTTATAAACTTGGTCCATTTAGATACGGGTCATTCATATGTGCAGCAAACATTTTTCCCATTTATCTACTTTACCTAGGGTTTGTGAATCTTCTTGCTCTAGGATTTTAAAAAATAGGCAAGACATTGAAAGAATAAATTCATTCCCTGTACATTTCAAGGCTTGTCTCATATTGGGATAACAGTAACTGACAGCTTGTTATATCTCAAGTGTTCCTTTTGCAATCTTACTGTGCTGTTCTTTTATTCTAAAATCCTTCTGGTTTTCTGTTTTATTAATTTAACTTTGGTACTGCTTACCAAAGATCTACGTTTTTATAAACATTTATGTAACAATACTATAATGATACTAAAAACAGAAATGTCCAAAGTAGAGTTTATACACAATCATTAGGAGTGTTGCTGCTATACAAAGGAAAGAACTCTGGCCAGAGACCTGTATCCCAACAATGTGTTATTTTCTTTGTAAGTATAAAGGACTGAACTGATCTATACATAGGTAGAGTTTGTTGGAGCCTCTGGTTCTGTGACTATTTCCTCTATTATTTTAATTTTTTTTTTAGTTGTGGGGAAATACTTAACCATTTTAAAGATACTATTTAGTAAACCACAATCATATTGATATGCAAATAATCTCTAAAACTTATTTTGCAAAACTAAAATTCTGTACCTGTTGAACATCTTTCCCTTTCCCTTTCACCCTCCAGCACCTGGAAACCACCTTTCTACTTTCTCTCTCTATGAATTTGACTACTCTTAGATACCTCACGTAAATGGAATCATACAGAGTTTATTTCTTTGTGTCTGGCTTATTTCACTTTGCATAATGCCCTCATGGATTTTGTAGTATCTGTCAGAATTTCCTTCCTTTTTAAGACTGAATAACATTCCATTGTATGCATACACCACATTTTGTTTATCCACTTTTCTGTGAACTATAGGATTGCTTTGACCTTTGGCTATTGTGAATAATGCTTCTGTGAATCATACATGTGATTTATTTTTAAATGTAAATGAAAAGAGAAATAAATATTAAATACCTTACCATAACCTTCCTTTCCATATGCAAATGAAGGAGGTATAATCACTTTTCGCTTCTCTCCAGGGCACATATCCATCATAGCAATGTCTAGGCCCTTTATGACTTGTCCAACACCAAGAACAAACCATTTGGGATGACCTTCATTTTGTGTCCGGCTATAATAAAAACAATATTAGGTAAGCTGATTTCAAGAAAACAAACTTTAAATTATAGCTGGGCATTTAGTTATAATTTAAAATTGGAGTCTCTTTTCCCATATCAGCATTCTTTTTGAATCCCCTAGTGGGATATGTGGCTCAAACTTGCCTAAAATTGGCAGAAAGAAGTATGATTTACTCAAAGCTAATCATTAAGAGTCATCTCATTTTCTTTTTTATTGTCATTGTTACAGAGTTACAGAGACAGTTAACTTTTTAGTGGTCTCCAACCTCTAACTAACTGCCTGGTTTGTACAAATAACTCATTTAACTTATTTGGGTTTGTTCTAAAAAAAAGATGGGTGGGTTTAATCTCAAAAAGTCATTTTTTTAATTGTATATGGACACAATACCTTTATTTATTGATTTATTTTTATGTGGTGCTGAGGATTGAACCAGTGCCTCAGGCAAGCACTCTACTACTGAGCTACAACCCTGGCCCTCAAAAAGTCATTTTAAGGGTAATTTAAAATAGCATATTATTAAATGTCTCTCTCTCTCTCTCTCTCTCATTTTTTTTTTTTTTTTTTTGTACCAGGGATTGAACCCAGGGGCACTCAACCACTGAGCCACATCTCCAGTCCTTTTTAAAATTTTATTTAAAGATAGGTCTTGCTGAGTTGTTTGGGCCTCGCTGAGTTGCTGAGGCTGGCTTTGAACTTCTGATCCTCCTGTCTCAGCACCCCCACCCCCACCCCCGCCCCCACTGCTGGATTACAGGGGTGCGCCACCATTCCTGGCCTAAATTCTAAGTGAGAATTTACTTTCCCCAATCCTGTCTTTATAGAGTAATAGCACAGATGATGAAAGGGCATTTTGACTCAGAATGATACACTATCCATTAAACCAGAGTAAGCAGCTGGTGGGATTAAGAGTAGGAGGGCAGAGGCCCCAGCAGAAAACACCAGGCAAGTCATTGAGGTGGTTGTAGTGAGAAAGTGATTACAGTTTAAGGGACGGAATAAAATCTGTTTAGCTATCATCCTGTGTGATCCTCAGTAAAGAGACTTCAACTCAGGAAAAGCGTGAATACTTCTAGGGGTCCCAAAGAACGTGATGGTAGTCCAAGGTGTTTGGGGGTGCAGTGTATTCTTGTTTTTATCAGAAACTGAGCCAACATTTTCAACAATTAAAAAATGTTCAGTTTACTAGGGAACAACTGCCATCTAATTTGGTTATTTAAAATGACTAAATGGCCTGACACGGTGGTACATGCCTGTAATCAACGGCTGGGGAAGCTGAGGCAGGAGGACCACAAGTTCTAGGCCAGTCTCAGCAATTTGGTGAGGCCCTGCCTCAAAATAAAAGATAAAAAGGCGTAGGGGTGCAGCTCAGTGGTTAAGTGCCTCTGGGTTCAATTCATAGTACCAAAAAAACAAACAACAAAAAATAACAAATAAATGGTTCAACTTACTTTAAAGAGAAACAAACAAACAAACAAAAAATTAGGCTTTTGGTTGGTGGAGGGAGGTAAGATTTGGTTCAACAGTTGGACGTGGGGGCAGTTCGCGGTATCTCTTACCTGCAGTAGAATTTCGAGCCATCTTTGGCCAAGTAGCCGTCATAATGAGCATTTAGCAGATCTCCCTTCTTGCTTGTCTTGGAGCAATTTTCTGGACGATGCAAAACTTCTATTTTCACTTCCTCTGGGTTCACTTCTTTCTTTTGTCCCTGAGCAGTAAAAAAGCCCCACAGGTAAAAGAAAACGATTAATCTGGGTAAGAAACGCATGGTTCCTGGAACAGGCACCACAATACCACAGCGTTCCCCACCGCGTGTCTTTCGCGCTGGGCGGCTCTCCCCGGGGCCGAATTCCGACGCGTGGCAGGCATTGTCAGACGTCATAAAGAGCATGGGCGGGGCTGCTGGAGGCCCCGCCCCTGGCCGCACACTACTTGGGTACTTTTCGCCCCTCCTCGTGAGGTCTGGAGCGTGTCTCGGTGGTACCCGGCTCTCGGGCTAGATGTACTCTGTCGCTAAGGTAGTGCCGCTGCTCCTCTCTAAGTCCGCATATTTTATAGCAGGTTTTCTCCGGGTTCAGTAGTAACTCGCATTTCCTAAAATAAAACTGGTCAAAGACAAGCTGAACAGTCTACGGTGGGATGTTCTAAAATCAGAGAACATTTTTTGGCGCACAAGGCTTACAAGACCCCTAGGGAACTAACGGGAATGAATTGGGACAGGTATTCTGGAAAAAGAGGATAAGGCTTGCGGTTCCTAAGTGCTTCTGGAGCGTCCTTGAAGCGCCTTCTTGGGGTCGGAGTCATGCATTAAGGAGTTCCAGGTTGCGTCAGGCACACGCAGCCTGGAGGCTACCTGGACTGGACCAAGAGACCTGTCTCTGGACTCTGCGATTCCTAACCTGCCGCTGCCTTGCGTTTCCGTCCCCCACCACTCGGGGCCGCTCTTAATTTGAGGGATTCCAATATTGCCGGGAAAAGCTCTTGACTTTTTTTTTTTTTTTCCCTTCTAACTCTGTGCCATCCGAATGAATTCATATCAGATGAGGAGACTTGAATACTGGGCATTTTGTTCCAATCTTGCAGCTAATATGCGGCAAAGATTGGGTCAACTCTGCTTGATGCAACCCCCTTCCCTCATTTCAGTATGAAAACCTTCCAAACACAATACAGTAGAAATTTGCAGTGAACACCTTATACTCACCACCAAGGTTCTATCATTAATGTTGAACTATTTTTGATATATTACTTATTCATCTATCCATCCACCAATTCATCTTATTCCAAGTCAATGTCCAGACTACCCAAAACCAGAAAGCTTTCAGGAAAGGCCTGGGTTAAGTTCTGGGAAGACAGAGATTATTCTACCTCAATGATGCCAAATCTGAGCACTGGGGCCACTTTATGTGATTGCTTAAAGTTCGCAAAATTCTATAATTCTGAAAATTACTGTCAATTATGTGAGGTGACTCTCATTACCAAGCAAGATTTTTTTTTTTTTTTTTAAACATAAAAGCTAGATGAGGTGGGCATTGTGACACAGGCAGGAGTATTGCAAATTCAAGGACGGACTTGGCAATTTATAAAGACTCTATCTCAAGACAGAAGAAAAAGGGATGAGGATGTGGTTCTGTGGTAGAGCAATTACTTAGCATGCTTGAAGGCCCTAGGTTTAATTCCTAGTACCACACACAAACACACAAGTTAGAAGAAAGCCTCTATTAAAACAATTTCAAAATTTGGAGAAAGTCCCTATTTTTCAAATACAATTTCAAAGTTTAGAAAAAGCCCTTCCCCCTTTAATTTCAATTTCAAAGTTTAGTTCCATGTTTTATATTCTAAATAAAATTCTGGCTCTCCAAGGATTGGGGTGATGATAATTCCTTGTCTGAGGACCCCATCACAGCTGCAAGTTACCTTCCTAGAAGAGAATTTCTGAGACACCCTTAGTGTGAGAAAAATAAGAAGATCGCAGAAATCAAAAGCCTTTTATTTTCTTACAAAAACAAACAAACGAAAAACAACAAAAAAACAACCACCGAAAGGACCTTAGACTTAGAGGAACATCAGAGGAGAGGCCTAAGTCACTGTCCCCGGGACTAACGCACAGGAGCTGGCGCTCAGTGCTGCAGGCCCGAAGTGAGAGGAGACTGCGGAGCCACAGGGCCCGGGCGGTGGAAGGAGGCGGCCAGGCGTGCGCCGTGCCCGCGCGCGCTCCTCGCGCCGCCTCCGGCACCGCGGCGGGGCGGCAGGCCGCGCCCGCTCCTGCAGCCCCGCCGCCGGGGAGGGGTTTCCCGGGACGAGCCGGCCCCTTTCATCCAGGAAGTGAAAGCGACGTCGGGGTCAATGAAAACAAACGGGGAACCCGGGGGAAGGAAGGCGGGCGAGGAAGAGGGAGCGCCGGGGCGCGGAAGGGAGCAACCGGGCCGCGGAAGTGCGAGCGGGAGGGCGGCTGCGGTCGTGATTTTACCGCTGCCACGGTCGCCGCCGCCGAGGCTCGCCCGGGATGTCTGAGCGCGCGACTCGCGGCCCCGGAGCACCACGCGGCGCCCGCCGTCCCGGCCTCTAAGGGCCGCCACGTCCCGGGGCGCGCGCGGGCTGAGGGCGGCTTAGGGCCGGCGGGGGCCGGGGAGGGGGCCGGGGCGCCCGGGAGGGGCTGCCGGGAGGGGCTGCCCCAGGCCCCGCGCCTACCCCATCTGCGCGGCCGGCTCCTGGCCAGGAGGATGCGCGGCGCCGGGCTCTGAAGCATGGAGGGGGTTCTGTACAAGTGGACCAACTATCTCACAGGTATCGGGGCTCGGGTGGTCCAGGGACAGCGGGGAGAGGCGGAAGGGTTGAGCAGGCTTAGGCTGCGGCGATGGTGGGTCCGCGACTCCCTCTCTGCCTGGCCGGTGGTGACCCTCAGCGAATCCAAAGCTTAATCCTTCTTTGGGTCTCTTGTAGCGTCTGTCTGGCCTCGCAGAGGAGAGTTCGAAACTGCGCACCTTCCCGAGGATGGGCTTACTTCTTTGCTATGTTAATAATAGTTCTGATTGCCTCCTGTGGCCTCCGGAACAATTCCCAATCATCCCTACGTGTGTTGCATTCTCTGCCCTTATTCACACTTAATTGTCAGTGGTCTGTTCATAACTAAGTTGTCGGGTTATTGAACAGGATTGGGCCCTTTAGGATCAAGATTTAATTTTAAGAGATGTTTTCAATATTCCTTTTAAGCTCCTTAACAACACTATTGATTTTAGAAGTTCACTTGTTGAAGTTTGAACTTAGCAAGCATGGTTTTGGAATATGTCCCTAGGAATATTTTCTTTTAGGGATTGGTTTTCAACGAAGTATCCAAACGTTTGGGAATTCAGATAATTGAGAAATAGTGGAAGAAAGTGCAATACACAGAAATGGAGCAGTCCTGTCAGTTTCATCCATGAAATGGGTTGGAAGGAAGAACTCCAGTTAGCTTCTGTAGAAATGAGAGTAGTGAAGGGCCCTTTCCGTGATAATGAAGGCTATTAAGAGCTCTTAAATCTGAATTGTAGTGCGATCTCTATTATCAACCAGCACTAAAGGTAAATGGCGTTTTCTCAGGATCTGAGTCTTTTCAGGCCCAGGTGATCAACAATTTTATCCTTAAAAGTGTTCCCACTCCTGAGTTCTATTATCTCACCAAATGAGAGGAAGGGGAATGGATTTAAAACATGTTGGAATAGTAAACAGATTTCTTGGTTAAAATAGGCAAATATTGACTTGCTTCCCACTTACTCTGCCAAAAATATCTAACCCCTTAGTAATTGTGTGCTATATGCAACTTGTGTTCACTGGACCTTGTGAAAAAACCTGCATATAAACACTATAAGGCATATAGGTGCTGAGCTGTAGTTGTTTTTGCTTTTTGGTTAATTAGAACCCTAAAGCCAGATATACAGTAGCAGATACTTTAGTATTTAAGAATCACTGATATTTTATTTTGTCCAAACTAAGAGTTTATTTCCTTAACTATCATTTTAACTGAAAACATTTAAACAAAGCACATTTAAAAACATTGAATTAAAAATCTTTTTGGTGATGTTGAGGATTGAACTCAGGACCTTCCACATGCTACTGAGCTATACCCCAGCTCCGAGGCAGATATATTTTAAGTATTTTAATTTGGGTGGTTGTGAAAAACACAGTAATACTGTTTGGTTGAGGTATCACATTAACCATGAGTCAGTAGCTTCTATGCTTTGAGATGCAAGTGATCACCTCATTGCAAATATTTGTAATCACTGTGTCCTGGGAGTTCATGCCAGAGGAATCATTTATGAGTAGCCCAGAGCAATGGGCAGTTACCGAGATGAGTCATAATTTAAGGTGAAATTTCAGTTGGGGTGAAATGTGGTCTTGTTGGTTTCCTCATATCCTTTGGTACTGAGTACCAGCTGTGTTTTAGGTTTTAGTCTTTGCAGAGCATTTTAGCTAACTTCTAGTAAGCAATGAAGAGCTAGCTTGCTGAAATGAAATCTTTGGTTTGGAAAAAATTCCATTTTTAAATTTAAATCTGGCTCCCCCACATGCTGATTATTAATTTTAGTTCATCTTGGGTCAGTAGGACAAGCAGCTGTTCTTGCTAAGTGGTTGGGTTTTATTTTTATTTTGAGGGGTACCAGGCATTGAACTCAGGGGCACTTGACCACTGAGCCACATCCCTAGCCCTATTTTGTATTTTATTTAGAGGCAGGATCTCACTGAGTTGCTTAGCACCTTGCTTTTGCTGAGGCTGGCTTGGAACTCACCATCTTCCTGCTTCAGCCCTGGATTTCGGGTGTTTTCCACCTTGCCCAGTTGTTAAGGATTTTTAAGGACCCTCCTGTGTAATGATAGTGTTATTGGGGAATCCTCTGTAGAATAAGAGTTTTGGTAACATTTGGTAGTTTGAGATAAGAAAGGTGTATTTTTTTTTAAAGGAAATAACATGTGGATCTTTTCCACAGGTACACTCCTGTGTTGTGTAAATGTGTGACTCAGTTTATTACATTAAAGATTTCTTCAAAAAAAATATCGTGAAAATTAACAAACTTGATTAGAATAATATATTCAACCATGGTCAACTTTTGTATTCCTACAAATTCTAAATGAATCATTTTACTCAAGGTTTTTTTTTTTTGGGTTCATTTGTGTGTTTGTAGGATCAGAGCTTTTAAGCATGTTGAACAAGCACTCTACCGCTGAACTATATTCCCAGCCCTTTTTGCTTTTTTAGAGATAGGCTCTCTTGATAAGTTGCCCAGGCTGGCCTCAAATTTGCAGGCCTTCGGCTTCAACCTCCTGAGTTGCTGGCATTACAGACATGTTCCATAGTGCCTGTCTTCAATATTTGTTTTAAACAGATATTGAATTGCAGTAATCCACTTTTGCAAAATCATACTTTGTCCTATAGGCTCACTGGACCTATGGTGGAGGAGTCTATTTTCACCACATCCTGCTTAAAAATTTGTTTACCAAGGTGAATTAGTATTTGGAAAGATGTTTTCATCATTTCTATCCAAGATCAATACTTATGAATATTAATACTTCATGTCTGTTTTCCTATGGATTGTAGTATGATCTCACATTTGTAGTGTTCATTTATTTTTTCTGTCACTTGAGAAATATGTTTTTTAAGCAACTGTTATGTGCCAGCCACCATTCTAATTGCTGGGAATGCATTGTTGACCAGGATAAAGTTCATGTATCAAAAGAACTTTCCATCTAATTTGGCACATCTCATTAGGGAATATAGTATTCATAAAGATGGATTTTTCCAAGCTGGGTGCAGTGGTGCACACCTATAATCCTGGTGCTCAAGAGGCTGAGACAGGAGGATTGTATGTTCAAGGCCAGCCTCAGGAACTTAGTGAGGCCCTAAGCAACTTAGTGAGACCCTGTCTCAACATAAAATACAAAATAGCTGTGGATATAGCTTGGTGGTAAATCACCCCCAGTTAAATTCCCAGTACAAAAATAAAAACAAAAGAAAACAAAAACCCCAGTACAAAAAAAAAAAAAAAAAAAAAAAACACACACACACACACACACCCACACACACACACACACACGCAAAAAAACCAATAAAAAAAAAAAAAAAATCCAGGCATCTAAAGCTGCTTGATTTATTTATTTTGGACATCTATCTTTCTGAATTGTATTATGGTATTCCCTACCTTCTTATAACAAAAATTTAACTTTTTAATGATGACTCAACACTGTCATTTCAAAAGAGTTACAGGTAAAGCCTTTTGGGGAGGAAAGTCCTGGGTCTGTAAAGCAGGGTTTAAGAATAATTCATCCATTTGCCCTTTCTTGGGTACTCTCTGGCCCTGGAAAAGCTGAGTTGATTAAGCATATTGTTGGTTATGGCCAAAGCAAGCAGGATTTGAACAGCAGTGGTTTAAAAGGTGGTACATTTTAGCCTAGAATACCTGTGCTGAATTGTGACTTAATAGGTACAGAAAGAACAAGGACAGTCACACTGCGTCTAGCATGGTCACCATGTTGTTAGTGAACCGTTGTAAATTAGTAGCATGCTTGGTAAGATTCCAGAGAACCTGGAGTTTGGTTTGCAAGAGTGAGAGTTAGGCTTGAAGGAAAACCATCCTACTTACCACGTTTGCTGTAGAGCCAAGTTTGTGACAGGTCAGGGAAGGGAATGGGGGTCATGGGAAATATGTGTTCTTTTGCAGTTTATCAAGTCTGTGTAAAGACTGGAATTCACTTAGCTCTCATGGTATGCAAGGAAGTTTGCTTAGGCAACCTATTTTCTAAGAGAAGGAAAGGCCACTGTAGAATTAGAGGGTGAGGGCGCAGCTGAGGGGTCATCTTGTGCAACGGACTTGTTTTGGAGACTAGGTGTTTTAGAGATTTATTGAAATAAAAAGATTTGCCCCAGGCTATTCAACAAGAATGATTCTAGAACAGGGTCTTAAATTCCTGTTTTCTGCTACTATTTCTATTACAGATTGAGCATTTATAACCTGAAATCCAAAATGCTCCAAAATCTAAAATTTTTTGAGTGCTGACGTGTCACAAGTAGAAAATTCCACATCTCACTTCATGGATGAATCACAGAACTAGAAATATAAAATTAGAAAATAAAATTACCTTCAGGCTGTGTATATAAGGTGTACATGAAATAAATGAATTTTATATTTAGACTTGGGGCCCATTCCCAAGATATCTCATTATGTATATGCAAATATTCCAAAATGTGAAATTCCAAACACTTCTGGTCCATTTTAAATAAGGGATACTCAGTCTGAGCCTCATGAGAAGGAACAATTATGTTGCACCTTGTGTAGGGCTATCATTGAGAATGATTCTAGGGAATATAGATTTCCCCAACAAGGATATTTTGGGTAAGTGTTGGCTGTTAAAAATGTCATTGTCAGGGGCTGGGGTTGTGGTTCTCTGGTAGAGCACTCATCTAGCATGAGTGAGGCCCTGGGTTCGATCCTCAGCACTACACAAAATTATAATTTAAAGAAAAAGGTATTGTGTCCACCTATAACTAAAAAATATACATAAATTCATTGTCTTAATGTTACTTGAGAGCCAAGAAATCATGTGTTTGGTAGGGTTTTAAATCACAGTTTTCTATGGGATAAAAGTCATTTTTTATTAACTTTTTGTTATTTATGATCTTTTTAGGTTGGCAGCCTCGCTGGTTTGTTTTAGATAATGGAATCCTATCCTACTATGATTCACAGGATGATGTTTGCAAAGGGAGCAAAGGAAGTATAAAGATGGCAGTTTGTGAAATTAAAGGTGAGTGAAAATATGGAATTAGGAATTTGAGGTTAGGTAGTAAAGAGTTCTATAGCAAGCTCCAAATGAGGACAAAAGCATTCCAGTCATGTAGGGGTTTTTGAGTGCCATTAATTTCCTTAGCAATCAGGAGTGGCATACAGCATTGGTTTTGATAATTCTTCCTTTATATATGTACTGTGAATTGAAATTAAGAGTAGCAGTGCTACTTTTCCAATTTGAACTTGGCAGTTTTTTGGCAATGCCACTTTTTCATCCATGATGCATCTATGTACATTCTATTTAATTCTTATAGAAAGGTATTATAAAGATTGAAAGTTGAGCTCTGAAAATGAGCATGCCAGCTCTGATGGATATTGATAAAGTACAGTGTCAGAGGCATAAGCTTTGGTTGTCTGCTGAATTGGAGATAAGTTCTAGGTGATAGAGATGGTTTCCTTTTCTTCTAAAAGGGGAGGAATAAAGCTCTAGGTCATGCTGTAATTTTTCCAGAAGGTTTCATGGATCATTGATTCATTCATATGCGTGGTTGGGGTGGGTGGTGTGGAGATAGGCACTATGAATTCAGACAAAATCATAATGAAAAGTCTTGAATTCCAGAGTGAATTAAAGGAAAAACTAAAGCATTAGAAAAATGCGTGTTAAGTTCTCTCCAGGCTTTTCTCATCCCTCTTCCGTAGCCTGAATACTTGTCCTTGGTGAAGGATAGTTCTTTGGAAATTGTGAGCTCTTTCTCATAGCTGTCAGGTACTCCAGAGTCATCCTAACCTCTCTGTGCATTTTCTTATTTAGATTAAACCAGAGCAGCAGTTAATGCATTGTGCTACTTTTTCCGGGGCTAGATTGCTACTTTTGTATGAGTTTTCTGATAATTTTTAGTAAGATTTACCCAAGAAGACAAAGGGTATTTTTCTTCTTTGGATGTATATTATTATTATTATTATTATTATTATTGGTACTGGGGATTGAACCAGGGTCGCTTACCCGCTGAGCCACATTCCCAGCCCTTTTTTGTATTTTATTTAGAGTCAGGGTCTCACTGAGTTGCCTAGAGCTTCTCTAAGTTGCTAAGGCTGGCTTTGAACTTGCAATCCCCCTGCCTCAGCTTCCCGAGCCACTGGGATTATGGGTGTGCACCACTGCACATGGTTGGATACTTATTCTTTATCTACACATCTGTTTCCTCACCTTCATCTCAGTTACTACTAGTAGTTTCTTTCATCAACAATATTCTCAGGGAGGAGTAGGTGATGTCTTCTTGAAAGCTTTCTCCAAACTGCATGTGCCAGGTGATTGTATCATACCTACTTTAGTTGAGTGTATTACAGTTTTAGTATATAAAGAGAGATAGAAACCTGTCAGCCTGCTGTATTATTATATGTGTTCCCTGAAATATATGAGGTATAATTTTGGTGCTTATTTCTAACAAGCATATTGAAACATATACCAAAAAGTGTTGGCTTTCCATGTATTCATTATGGTGTCTGTATAATTCATTTTCAACTATTTTTCATCACCTATAACATTTAAAAAAAGTATTTTCTTGAAATTTCCTTAAGAGCCAGTTTATAAAGGCACAAGAAGAACACATTCAGAACATTATTTTTTATTTAAAAAGTGGTTGTTTTATCTCATTCTTGATAATTCCAGATGAGTTCTGGTCATAAATCAAAACTACATTCAAAGTTAGAAGCTTTGCCAATTTTGAGGATACTTAAATGTCAGCTGCAGAATTCTAAGGCAATTCTAAAATAGTTTCAAACCATGGCAGCATCTTTTTTGTTGTTATTGTTTGTTTAATCATTTTATTAAAGAATAACAAACTCATAGAAAAGATTATAAAGCTTAAGAAAACGTTCAGCTTGAAGGATATTAAAAGTGAAAGTATCTGTGTAATCACCACAGATCAAGAATTAGGTTATCATCAGAAACACAGAAACCTGTGGTGGGGGTCCCCGTTACCCACTCATTCCCTAAAATATCATCAGTCATTTAACCTTCATCACTATAGATAAGTGTTGTCTGCTTTTGAGCATTTATAACTGAAAGAATTCAGTGTTTTCTTTTGTATTTGGCTTCTTTTTTACTCAGCATCGTGTTTGTGAAATCCATCCATATTCTGCTTAATGGTAGTTCAGTCATTCTTATTGTTATGTAGTATTCCTTTGTGTGACTATTCCATAACTTTTGGGTTATTTCCACTTTGAGATTATAATGAGTAAAAAAGAGCTGTCATGAACATTTTTTTAATTAAAAATTTTTTTTTCTTGTACAATAAATATAAAATGTTTATCATCTTAACCATTCCTAAGTGTACAGTTCAGGAGTTAACATTTTACACATATCTGTTATCAAACATAAGTAGGCCTTTACGATCAGTATATGTCTGGTAGAGTGGAATTGCTGAGCATTGCATATTTTATATTTTTAGCTTTAACAGGTGTTAAAGAAAAACATATTCTTGACATTTGTTAAAATGGTATAGCATAGTTTATTTAGTATAGATAAATATAGGTGATAGATATAGGGAATACCACAGTGGGTTTTGCAGCGAAGGAGAGAGAGTGAACTCAACTCTGAATATATCAAGGAAAAGTGGGAATTTATAACCAAAATGCAGGACAGAGGAATTGGCAGTTGGAAAGTTACCAAGAAGAAACTTCAGGGACAAGTGGGGATTCTGGCTAGATGGACCTAACAGGATTCTTGCAGAGGTAGGCCAGGGTGATCAGTTACCCCCTAGGGGATGGTAAGGAATGAAGAATTTATTCAGATAAAAGGATAGAGAGATATTCAGGATGGGAGATTCTGGCCCAGCTGACTTGGCAGAGTTCTTGCTGAAGCTGGTCTCTACCAGGTTGGAGATGGAAGCCCAGTGGAGCTAAGGACTCAAAGGACCCTGACTGAAATTTGGTTAAGGGGAGAATCTTTTTCAGAGATGATGCCAGACTGTTTTCCAACTTATTGATAAAAGGACATTGAGCATTCCACTTGCTCTGTGTCTCATCAAAACTTTATATTGTCAGTTTTTAAAATTTAGAATATTTCTAGTATGTGTAGTGGTGTCTCATGGTGGCTTTAACTTTTATTTTTTCAGTAACTAATGGTGTTGAGTATTTTTTTTCTTCTTGGATATTAATCAGCCATTTGAATGTCCTCTTCTTTTAAAGTTCCTTTTCAACTCTTTATCCCATTTTCCAAACTTGACTATCTTTTGCATTGATTTATAGGAGTTCTTTGTATAATGTGAATGAGTTTTTGTATTACAAATATCTTCTCTCACTCCTTTTTTATTTTCATTCTGTTATTAGTATCTTTTGATGAACAGAAGTTCTTAATTTCAATGAAGTTCAATTTGTGAATAATTTTTACTAGAACATTTTATTCTCCTTTAAGACATCTTCTGTTACCTTTTTGAAGATTTATTGTTTTACCTTTTATATTTAGTTCCAAATTAGGTATGTAAGCTAGGGAACAAGATTCATTTTTTTTCTGTATGAATATACTCAATTGAGTGAGCACATTTTTGAAAATAGCACTCCCCTTACCACACACACATTATAGGAATGTCTTTGTCACAAGTCAAATGACTTTGTATGTGTGGGTCTTTCTGGGCTGTCTGTTCAGTTCCATGGGCCTTTTTCTTCTGTCCTTGTGCCACTATCACACTGTCTTAATTTCTTTAGCTTTATATCCTTTGTGTCTTATAATCTAAGTTTTCTAATTTTTTCTTTTGTCAATATTGTCGTGGTTGTTGGCCCTTTGCATTTCCTTATACATTTTAGAATCTGCTTGTAAATTTCCACAAATGTCTCCTGGAATTTTGATTGGAGTGACATTGAAATAAAGGAGTTATATTCTTAACAGTATTGTGTTAACATGATGTGGCTCTATATTTAATTAGGTTCTTAACTTTTTTCAGTAATGCTTTGTAGTTCTATCTGTAGAACTTTGTTCCATCATTTTTTCCTTAGGAACTTGATGTATTAGAAGTTTTGTTTTTAGGTTTGTTATTTTCTCATATGTCAGCTTCAGAGAGGACCATCCTTGATTGGATACATAAGTTCTGGTATAATTGAAAGTGAGTTACCTTATTTTAGTTTCATCTTGTAGCAACATCATTAGAAATTAGAACATTGAGCTAGGCACATTGATGCACCACTGTGATCTCACTGACTTGGGAGACTGAGGCAGGAGGATCACAAGTTTGAGACTACTCTGGGCAACTTAACAAGACTGTATCTCAAAATAAAAAATAAAGGGTTGGGGGAATGTAGCTTAGTGGTAGAGCATCCCTGGGTTCAGTCCCCAGTACCACAAAAAAAAAAAAAAAAAAAAAGAAGAAGAAGGTAGGTATTAGTGCTTTCACTAATATTAATGATTAGCAAAAAAGCATTACTTTTAGAGCTTTGGGATTCTCAGTTTAGAAATCTTTCCCATTTGTCATTTACCCTTGCATGGGTATACTTTTCAGTATCTACACTCAAGTGTGGCCATATAAGTGCTTTTGTGGCACTTACTTGCCATAATGCACTGAGCATCCAGTCAGTTTTCAGTAATTACTTCTGTAAGTTATGGCTTCTGCAGGACTTTCTGGGCCCCTCATTATTCAGCTCCACCCAGATTGTCCATTCGTAAATATGAATATTGCATTGCAATACAATACAAGGCTCTGTTGAGGCTTGCTTTCTCATAACCTTAGTGCATTCTGAGTTTCTTTTCTTGTTTAGGCTTTTTCTTATGCTGTTTTTCTCCTAACAAAATTGTGCCGTCATCAGATCTTGATCTTGAAGCCTTTTCTTTTTGGTGTCTCTTATAACCTTTCTCTCATAATTACATGTGAAATCTTGCACCGAAAAATTCAACATGTAAGTGTTCTGATGATTTTTGGTGTGTTAGTTTGTTTTCTTGGTTAAATTGTCAGCTCCACAAGAGTAATGACTCTTTTTCTTCCTATCTTCCCCTCCACTAGCACTATTCGGAGCTTAGTTAGTACTTGTCGATTAATGACAGTTAAACAGATTTCATCGTACAACAAAGACTTGAGATTGGCTCAACTTTGTTCTTGATTAACTCTCCTCTGTCAGAGTAACAGAAGGTGTGTGTGTATAGTAGAGGAACTGGAGGGAGTAGAAGAGATGAAGGTCTTCAAAATTCATATGCTTTCCAGATGATTGTGATGGGCCTATCACAGAAATTTTGTTCTAATGGAAGGTGTGCTAGTCAGTTTCTTGTTGTTGTGACAAAATAACAGAAGAAAAAGGAGGATTTATTTTGGCTCATCATTTCATGGATTTTAGTCCATAATGAGCTGACTTCTGTGCTGAGGCAGAGTATTATGGCAGAGAGGCAGTGATGGAGCAGAGGTTCTTACCTCATGATGATCAGAAAGCAGAGAGAAAGAGAGGAAGGATCTGGGGACAAGATGTAGTATCCAATGGCATACCCCCAAGAACTCCCTTCAGCTTGTCTCACCTCCTACAGTTTCCATCACATCCCAGGAGTTCATTCAGATTATGAATCTGTCGAAGGATTTATCCACTGATGAGGTTAGAGCCCTCATGATCCAATCTTTTCTTAAAAGTCTCACCTCTGATTGGGGATCACACCTTTGACACATGAACCTCTGAGAGATGTTCCAGATTCCAACTTAACAGAAGGTGGCCATAGTTATTATTTGTTATGTTCCTTCTATATGTCAGACACTATCCTAGACTTGGGGGATACCAAACATAGACTCTGCTTTCAAGGAAGCTAGTAAAACCGTATGTGATATGTGTGACACTCATTTTACATGTATTTAAGGTGGTGTAGATGGTGCCCAAGGAGTGTCTCACTTCTCAGTAGTTAATTTGTCTGTTTTCTCTTTCATATACTGCTATCACATTGGCAGCTTGTCATCTTGGGTCTGTACAAGAAGGGCAGTTTGTAGGGAGCCCCTGGGCAGTCCCTGAGAGGGGGGCTCTGCCTGTACTGTGAGTCCTGGTTTATTGTTTTAGGTGTGTGAAGTGTCTAATACTATGTTAGAGTGGTGATTTGATTCTCCCCAAATTATTGAAGTTCTTAACTATACTTCTCCTTTGCTTATCATAGTCCATTCAGCAGACAACACAAGAATGGAATTAATTATTCCAGGAGAGCAGCATTTCTACATGAAGGCGGTAAATGCAGCTGAAAGACAGAGGTGGCTGGTTGCTCTGGGGAGCTCCAAAGCATGTTTAACTGATACCAGAACTAAAAAGGAAAAAGGTAACTAATTTTTTACCCTTGTGGCAAGAGTATTTTTTTAAAGACATAATATAAATTGCCCTGTCTACTAACTAGTAATCTGCTGCAAAGAAATAATCAGTAATGTAGAAGATTTACATATATAGATCATCATAGACAAAATTCGTAAGCAGTAGAAAGGTATAAACTGAGGGA
Organism: Sciurus vulgaris; assembly: GCF_902686455.1. NCBI lineage: Eukaryota > Metazoa > Chordata > Mammalia > Rodentia > Sciuridae > Sciurus > Sciurus vulgaris. The sequence goes on from NC_136463.1 coordinate 131,936,940, forward strand.
AATGGTTCAGTAAGTAAATTGGTGCTTCCATTAGCTGATATTTTATGTGACTAGTAAAATGTTTACAAGGAGTTTTAATGATGTGAGAAAATGCCTAAGGTTAAACCATCATTAATAAAAGCAGGACTCGAAATTAAATACAGTGTCAGTATTCATTGACTGGTTTAGGAAAGATGTGTAAGAATTGGTTAAGTTGTTACTTTGAAATAGGAATTTCTAAGGAGATTTACTTTTCTTCGTATACCCTTTACTCATGAACATGTGTTGTCAATTCAAAAAAATTAAATAAATTGTCAAAAGCAAAGCAAATGGTATATGATACTAATTGAACTATATGTGGATATAATTTTGAAAATAATGACAGTATTTGTCTTAATAGATTGATTTTTCTTTTCTGTATTTTTTTATTTTCTAAAATTTTTCATTGAGAACATATTACTTTACATTTAAAAACCAATATTAATGAAAACAACTATATTATGGATATTGAAAAATGGAGACTGAGGATGAACTGACAGTAATACTCAAATATAAGAAAGAACATCATGGATAAAGTACAACTAAGGAGATGATAGGAAGGAGTAGATATTCATAATAGCTAAAAGACAAAAACAACACCAATGTTGATAGTTGAATAGATACACAAAATTTGGGCTACATATACAATGGAATATTATTCAGTCTTAAAAAGAATATTCTGACATTTGCTGCAACATGGATAAACCGGAAGGACATTATACAAAGTGAAATAAATTCATCACAAAAGATAAATACTGTGTTTCCCCATATGAAATACCAAGGATAGTCAGATTTATACAGACAGGAAATAGAACGGTAGTGCCCAGGTCTGGAGGAAAGAGGGAATAGGGTTAGTGTTTAATGAGTATAAGGTTTCTTGTTGAGAAAAATGAAAAAATTTCTGGAGACAGATGTTAATAGTGGTTGTATGACATTTGAGTGTTCTTAATGCAAGTGACCTGTACATTTAAAAATGGTTGCAATGGCAAATTTTATGTTACGTATATTTTACCATAATTAAAAAGAAAAAGAAGGAATGAACTTAAATTTGGGTATAAGTTGATTTAGGTTAGTCAAATGTGCAGATAGTGCTGCTTTGGTGCATTCTGGTCAAATGCAGAAGGGACTTTGTGACCAGTACCAGAAAGCAATGGTGCTGGCCTGGCTCAGAGTGTGGCGAAGCCTCAGAATCTACTATGTGTATATATTTTTATTCCTCTGCAGCTTTTACTTCTAATTTAAAAGGCATTGGCCTGCCTGGTGTGGTGACACATTCTTGTAATCCAAGTGACTCAGGAGTCTGAAGCAGGAGAATTGCAAGTTGGAGGCCAGCCTCAACAACTTCTTGAGGCTGTAAGCAACTTAGCAATACCATGTCTCAAAATAAAAATGAAGGGCTAGGGATGTGGCTCAGTGGTTAAGTGAATTCAGTCCCTGTTACCAAAATTTTAAAAATGGTTTTGGCCTGTGAGTGGCTGAGATGATGGCTGAATAGTTAATTTGTCTGGAGTTAAAGACAAGTAAGTAAGCTGTTACTGAAATTCCGAAAACTGTATAATGTGAAATGAAGCTGCAAAAGAAACAGAAGAAAATAAATATTTATATTTAGTATTTTTAATTATAAGAAAGTTAAAAACTCCTATATGCCAAACTATATTATAATAATGAAATAACATCTGGAAAAGTATTTGGTTTATGGGGTAATGAAAGATTACTATCTTTAATGTGTAAGAATTTTTAAAAATTCTACTTTATATATTTTTTAAGAGAAACAGCAACCATCAGAGCTGAAAAAAAAAATGTGCAAAGGACCTGAAAAAGCCAATTCACAATAGGAGATACATAGGCATTTTCCAGTTGGCAGGGAACAAGTAATGAAGTGCAAGTATCTTGTATGAAACATGCAGGGATCCTCACTTTGTCTCTGGAATTAATCAATGTAAATTTCACAGCAGACATACGACCACCAGTTTTGGCTTTTGTTTTTCCAGCTATCTAAAGAGGTAATTTTTAGGGCTCTTGTTATCCTACTTCCAAGGTCTTACAGTTCTTAAACTATAACTATTTGGTTTTTTTGCCTTCCTTTCAAATTGATTAAATTTTGTTTTATTGCCCAGGGAATATGAAAATGATCTAATTGATGTTTATATATGTTTCTTTCAGAAATAAGTGAAACCAGTGAATCTCTGAAAACCAAAATGTCCGAACTTCGCCTCTACTGTGACCTCCTAATGCAGCAGGTTCATACAATCCAGGAATTTGTTCATCATGAGGAGAATCATTCATCGCCCAGCGCAGAGGTATAAGAGAAAGGATCTCCTCACATTTGATTCTACTTTGAACAAAGCCTGGCTCTCATCATCATCCCATAGGATGACAGGGGAGCATTTTCACAATGAGTTAGTTCCATCTATTCTGGGATCTCCTGCTGTAAACTCTAGAAATTGGTAGTGCCTTGTAGTTTATATGTCTGGCCAGAGTCAAACAATTCCTTTTCTCTGGGAAATCAAGGCTGTTCTTGCAACTGTTCTGATGATTGGAGGTTGGGTGAGAAGAAGCATTCTAGACTGTGACCTTTTGGCCAAGAGCATGAATTCATTGGACAGCTATTATTCAATCTTTCTTTTGATAGGTCTCAGCTTCAGCTCCTGAGAGCTGATATCTTTATGAAATAACTTAAAAAATTCTTTTGCAGAACAATGGTAAAGGATTCCAAATCCCAATTAGTAGGATTTGGCTATGAAATAGGGCCTGGGGAAGAGGACCAGTAAGCCCTCTAGTCTCTGGGTGAAAGACCATCATGGGTCCCCGTCCCCTTTTGCCTAATGTGGTAGAAGTGGAACAAGAAATCTTCCTCTGTCTCCGGTGGTTTTTTTCCTGTTTGGGAAGGGTCTTTGTGAGGAAGGTGAGAGTGGTTCCAGGCTGGTGAGTGCTGTGGCCCTGAGCTGTTTACCACAAGCTCCCTGAGGAAGGTGATCTTACACTGCTCCAGAGCTGTATCAGTACTGTTCAGTACTTGTTCTGCCATTCTTGGTGTATTGGATTTTCTCCTTACACCTCAGTTTTCAGGGTGACTGCCAGGGTCACAGAGAGGCAAGAAGCAGTGTGGTAGCCAGGTAAGAGAGACCTTCTCAACTTGCTGTCCTTGGTTTTTAATCAGGGAACAAAAATCCTAGAAATTCCCTTGCAGGCCTCTCATCTTTTTCATATGACTCAAAAGAAGCTAGTGGGGGAAAAAAATGAGTATTTGGCAGAGAGTTATAGAGTAGCCAAAACTGGCTTAAATCAGTCTGCATTCATCCCTCAAAATCAGGCCTCTACTGCCTTGCACAAAATTGGGATTTTTATTCTACCAAGGAAGAAGTAGAGTGGGTGAAGGATAGAATTGTGCTACCACTAAGTAACTCTCGGGATAATATGACACCTTCAAAATTCTGATAGAGATTTTGGAGATTATAGTTCAGTTAAGGTTTCTCCAAGAAAAATTTTTGTACATAGGCTTTCAATATTATATTTGGTTTAAATGCAAAGTTTATTTTCTTGGAATCTAATTTCATACATTGTTTACCTCATAAACAGACATTTCATATTCATGCATTGCTTTAATTTTCTTCGGTAGTGTATTTTAAATAATTCCTAAGTTATTAAGTCATACCCTAATCATGGGTCCACTGGAGATAATGTTTCACCACTTGATTATAAGGATGTGTATGATCCTGTATAGCTATGTGAGTCTGCTCAAGTCTTTGTGTGTAATCTTTCAGAACATGAATGAAGCCTCTTCTCTGCTTAGTGCCACGTGTAATACATTCATCACAACGCTTGAGGAGTGTGTGAAGATAGCAAATGCCAAGTTTAAACCTGAGATGTTTCAACTGCCCCATCCGGATCCCTTGGTTTCTCCTGTGTCACCTTCTCCTGTTCAGATGGTTGGAATTTTTTGCTCTTCCTCTAGTGATATTGATTCTGGGTTTTCTTTCTTTCTTTTTTTTTTTTTTGAATTTTTTAGTTGTCGATGAATCTTTATTTTATTCACTTATTTATATGTGGTGCTGAGACTCGAACCCAATGCTAGGCAAGTGCTTAACCACTGAGCCACAACGCCAGACCCTGAGTTTTTTTCTTTTTCTTTTTTTTAAGGTGGGGGGCAACAGGCATTGGAGAAGAAACAGTTGAAAGGTTGAATTTTTTTTGTTTGTCCTGGTATTCTGTATCAGACCTCTCTGCTGAGCATGAGTGTGCTTCTATTCTCTCCCTGGTTGGGGCTGCTTGGCCTGTCCCTGAACTGCTGCCCCCAGGAAAACATTATAATGCACTGCATGTGCTGGGACACACAAAGGGTTGTGAGCACACTTCTGCTTGGTAAAAACTTTACAGTGGGGTAATGTTTTCCTCCTAATGAGATGCAGTGAAGCATGTCTTTAGAAGATTGGAAGGGACTTGAAACGTGTTCCAGTGGGAATAGTATTTTGTAGTCAGCATTTGTTTTGAACCCTCTAAGTAGGTAAGTCACTTAATCTCTCTGAGCCTCAGTTTCTTTATTTGTAGAGTATCTTCTCTATCAGAGGGCCATTGGGAAGGATCTGATCCATTAATGCTGCATGCTAAATGTTGGTTTCTTTCCTCCTGATTAATGTGAACAACAAGAACTCTTTTCTCTGTGGGTGGAGGATTCTTTGTCCTTTTCAGGCCATTAAACTTGCTCTGGCATGCTGTGGGGAACTTGTAGGTGAGATATGGTTTCATAAGACTAAATTTTTTTAATCAAAGTGTTTTTAGGAACCCATTTGTAGGAGGAAAATACCACGTGGTCACTATTTTAGCAATTACCAGAAGTCTTATTGGTTAGAAGCATAGGGTCCAGTTTATTCCTAGGGTTCTTTTACTCACCTCAGCAGATTTAGTAAAGAGTATTCCTAAATTTATTTAGAGCATTGTTTTCTAACATCCTGAGACAGCTGTACCATGAAGATAAATTTTATACTTAGTTTATTTGGGAAGTTTTGGTTGACTTAGTGAATTGGGTTTTTTGGTCCCAGTCTGATAGGGACAGTCTGCCAAGACTTCTCAGATCCTCTTTTATGCTGAAGTGTAGTGTGAATTGCTGAGAGTAGTAGTGTGCAGTGTTCTGAAGTTTGTCAGTTATACCCTTTTTGCTTATTTTTGAGTACCCTCATAGGACTGTAGGGTTTAGCAGAACACAGTTTGACAAAATTGGTTTTTAGAACAATTGTAAATATGGTATAAACTGTTAAATAACATGTATAGTTGAACAAAGGAAACAGATTAGATTAAGTAGTTTAGGAGTTCTCAAATATCTCAGCTGGATGAGTTGGATGTACAGTGCTCCGTTCCTGAGGTTGATGCACGAGGTGTTATTGGCTTGTTATGTTTTAAAGATATACTTTATAGGGTCACATGCAATAATAAATACCTCATTGCTACAATTTTTGCATTGAATTCTTTAGGAAATGCCTTTGGTGAAGTAAAATGTGTATTTTCTATATAATAACGAACTTTTTTAAACCAAAATCTTCCATGAGCAGAAAAGTTACAGGAAATCTAATGAGTTAATCTAACAAATATTAAGTTAGAGGCCACTTATTTTTCCTAGTTATACCATTTTGAGTGACACAAAAAGCAAGAATTATGGGTTATGGCAGTTTTTCTGAAGGCACAGCATGGAAATTAAGTCAGACAGTCTTCAAGGCAAATTTGTTTTTTTTTAAAGAATGAGTTATTCTTTGGATTGTCCAGAGGGGAGTGAGGGGAGGGGTGGGACTGGGGATGGAAAAGACGGCAACTTTGCCTTCTGCTACTTTGTTAAATGTTGAAGTCATCTTTTTTATTTGGTGGTCTACCTTTATTTTTTGATGGAGGAGTTGAAGCTTCTAAATTACGTTTAGTATTTATCACATTAAATGCTCAGCTTAATCAGATATTTTTAAAATATGTGTTAGAAATCTATTTGAGGCTTAGGGTTCTTTTGAGTTCTTTAAAGCTTGAATTATTCCTGCTGTCCTCAATGAGAACCACATTTTAGAATATCTGTGTGTCAGCTGCCTGAACGATGAATGGTAAAGAGAAGCTTTGCTACTGTCTAACCTGCCCTTTAGAGAAAAAAGAGTTATTTATTAGAATACGTTTCTGGCTTGCTACATAGTCCTTATCACAAAAAGTGTGACTTTGGATTAGTTTTATATCCCATTTTTTTCTTATTTTTATGTATGCATACATATCATTCATATATATATGTACATATACATACATATGGGTGGCTTTTAGTATTGGGGAAAGAATACAGCATATTTTTGGTATGTGTTGAGAAAGTTTTAAATCAGTGATTATTAGGGAGAAAGCTTGACACTGTGCTGATGATGTTTCTTGAGTCTATAAAAAATAGGGATTTTTTTTGCCCAGGAATATTTTTCTCTGTATTAAATTTATGGTAATTATTATCATAATAGTAAATTAGAGCTGCATTATTCTACTTGGTGTGTGGATTATGCTAAGATTTCTTTTTTAATTTCTAGATGAAGCGTTCTGTCAGCCACCCTGGTTCTTGCAGTTCAGAGAGGTAAAGTAACTTTTTCTTTTGACCACCTTCTCTCAAACTTATGCCTAGTTAGGAAATTCTTTGGGACTCTAATAGTGGTATGGAATGTAAACTCTGTGGGTAAGATCTGGTTCTGATTCGCTCCTCATAGTATCACTGTATATACATCTCTTAGTACTTGATATCAGGGCCTGGTCCCAGTGGGGAGTCAGGAAAGAAAAACTGGGTGAATAAATTAACCAAAAGTTAAGCATCTTGCCAGCCTTTGGAACTTTTATAGATATTAGAAATATATCAAATGATGGTTAAATAGAAATTCATACTCGATATAGTGAGTCTGCACAACTGAGGCTCATTTTATTTTACTTCAGCTTTTTGTAGCATCATACATACATGCTAAGGTATAGTTTCATTAAATGAGAAAGCTCTTTCCAAAAAGAGAAATACATGTCATCTTTTAGCGTATATTCATATCAAAATACTTATTGTGCCTTCTAGATAGATCTTGCTAATGTTCCAAGTTTTTAAACCATTTTTTTTTTTTTTTTTTGGTTCGGTAATAATCTTTTAAATTGTAATAGTAATCTTATTTGATTCTTTGAGAAGTGGTGAAATTATAGTTTCATTAGCATCTGTTTCTCTATACTGACTGTTAAATGCTGAAGACTTATTGTTTTGTCATTTTTTCCCCTGTTACTTATATCATCATTGATTGAATCATCATGTGCTTAGAGGAAGCCAGAGATGTGTGTATCCAACCATATCAGGAAATGGAGAGTTTTACCAACTGAATTTTCTAGAAAAATGGAAGCTTAAATAGTCATTGACCAATTTTTAAGTTTTATGAAAGAAATGTTTCTAAACTGTACTTTCTCCTCTGTGCCTTATGAAATAAGATATGCGTTAAATATCTTTTCTCTGATATATTGAGGTTGTCATTAATTACAGTAATGTTTGGCTGTCATAAAATAGCAGCTGAGGTACTGTTGGGTGGTGGTGATTGGCTTCCATGTTTAATTTTTCAGACTAAGTATTAAAACTAGTGTTTTAGCCTAATTTTTTGCCATCTTTTTTTTGTGGGTGGGGTTCCAGAGATTGATCTCAGGGGCATTTGACCACTGAACCACATCCCCATGCTTACTTTGTATTTTATTTAGAGACAGGGTCTCACTGAGTTGTTTAGCACCTCGTTTTTTGCTGAGGCTGGCTTTGAACTCATGATCCTCCTGCCTAAGCCTCCCGAGCTGCTGGTATTACAGGCATGCACCACTGTGCCTGGCTTTTTTTGCCATCTTCATCTTCTCTTGCTGCTGTCAGTGAGTCTGCCACCAGCATCTTACCTATACTTCTTTGTCATCTCCTTCATGATCAGATTTGTGTAAAACCCATAATTGTTTTCCATATATTTGTAAACCGTCCGATATGTGTACTATCTTGGTGGACCGTCTTCTCTGAAGCCACTTCTTAGTTGTACTCCTTTTCTATTTAGTTCAGCTCAAAGGCCATTTTTCCAGGTTACCTGAAACTGGATTTAAATAGGTTGACTTGCTTGCAGTTTGGCCCTGAATGAGTAGAATGTTGGGCATAAACATAATTCTTCTTTCATTTTAAGAGAAGTCATTTAAAATTCCATTTAAAATTCCAATTAAGTCATGGGCTTTTTCTTTTGTTTAAGGCCTTATAATTTATGCTCTTTATTTAATTTTCAGAAGTAGCTATTCAATAAAAGAACCAGTGTCTACACTTCACCGACTCTCCCAGCGACGCAGGAGAACCTACTCGGATACAGACTCTTGTAATGATATTCCCCTTGAAGACCCAGATAGTAAGTTATGTGGAATTTGTTTCTTTCTTTGGCCTTTTTTAGCATACTTGTTGTAGGGCTCTGTAATTTCTGGAAATAAGAATACTGACTTTGAAGCACACAGTAATAGCTGCTCATATATCCAATCACTGACAGCTTTATTATCAACTAAGAAGTGCTGAGGATTGTTTTGTAAATATCATATCATATATATATGTATATCATATATATATATATAATATCATAATCTTTTTACTTCTGCTACATTTGCATTTAAAAAACATTTTAGAAGAAAACATGAAAGGATTTTTTTGGAAAATAAAGACAAGTTCTAAATCCAAGGAAAACAAATCAGTTTTTTTACTTATGTGGCTCAAAATGGCTAAGGACAATTTTGTCTGCTGGTAGTGGTGAATGATAGCAGCAATCATTCCTTATTTTTCTCTTATATTAAAGAGATAGTATATTGTGATTTTAGGAAAACAATTTGGTGATTTGTATGAGAAATTTTATTTTTTGTTTCTGAAGAGAAAAAGCTTTGAAAGTGTGTTAGACTATCTAGTTTGACAGTGCTGACTATGATTTCTAGTGAACACAAATTCGTCTTATTACATTACCATGAATAGACTTTTACTTTTTAGTTGTTACTATTTCCCAGGAAGCATGTGGTTTAGAAATTGCATACAGTTCTCAATTAAGGAGCAGACTGTGCTCCAAAAGTTCTTTTATAAGGCATTTGTTTGGAACACTAATTTTATATCTCTTAGGAAATGATACAGTAAATGGTGGTCAGATTCTTTAGATAGCCTAGAACAACCCAGCTAAGTCATAACCAAGCTGGGTAGGACAAAAACCATGTCATTGCATTTCTGGTATTTGATTATGTTGGAAACACTGATTAAGATGAGCTGTTTTACTTAACCAAGAAGTTAAACAGACTTTGTTTTAGGAGGATGTAGAGTTTATGCAGATAGTGGAATTCTGAAGGGGCATTTTCAGATATTTAGAAGTTAGTGACATCTTTCTTTAAAATAGAACTAATAACCTATTTATTGACATAGAACATTACATACCACCGTTTTGAATTTAAGTTGGAACAATGGAGACATGAAAGAAGGAAAAGGGGTGAAGGTAGGGAAGGGGAAGATAAGAAAAAAGTTTTCCTGGCCAGTTCATCAAAACCTGGAAGAGAAAGGAGAAGGAGGAGAGTTAAACAGTTTGGGTTATGTGAAAAAGGTGTTACTGAAGCAGGTAATATGGATTCAGATTCCCCTTGTTCTTTATGCCTTTTATATACAACTCTTTCAATCCAGAGCTCCTGAGAATGTTCTGTGTGCTGCCTTCTGCTTTTTTTCTAGATGCTACTTCTTTTTGCATTTTAAAGAGAATCTTTTGATAAGTTTTTATAAAACTAGCCATTCTTTCTTAGCTCCCTTCCCTTCTCTTTTAAGCATCTTGGGTGCTGACTTTTTGACAATGGTTTTCTTAAGATTTAGGTTTAAATGCCTTAATACATGTAGCATTCCAAATTCAGCTGTTAGGACTGTAACAAAACTAGTCTCTTACACACAAACTCACACATATGTACATATATCTCATTTTTTCAGAGCTTCTCTAAATTGACAAGGTCAGAAATTTTGTCCTTAGATTTTTCTATTTATGCTAAAACTAGTGTTTCAGCTCGTTGACAAAACAGTGAATTAGCGCTCTTCCTTATAAAGCATATACATTGCATTTGACAGTCTTCATTCACAGTTGTTCTTTTTGTGATGTATGACTACTTCTGTTTTTAAATTTTTTTATTTTTAATTTTTTAAATTTTTTAATTTTTTTTATTTATTGTAAACAAATGGGATACATGTTGTTTTTAAATTTTTTTAATTAGAAAAGTAATAAGTCATCTTGTACATTCAAACAATATGTATAAAATAACCATTCTGGAGCAGGACTATGCTAGTGTGTTTAGCTATGTCCTCTTCGAGTTGCAGGGGTATTTCTCTGAGGTACATTCCATGTGGAAAGATGGGAACTCTCAGTATGAGGTACCTTGTCAACTTTGCTCAAAAAGTCTCATGAAGAGGTAGACCTTAATTTAGTCTTAGTTCTCTTACCAGATAGATCTTAGGTAAGACAGGTAACCTGTTTTGGGTCTTGGTTTCTTTGCATAGAAACAAGGAAGAAATAACAGTATTAAAACAGTCGACTGAAAGAGCAATAATTAGTTAAGGAAGGTTAAATTCAATTCAGCAAGTGTTTATTGACTACCCATTATGTGCAAACTATGATTTTGGCAATGAACAAATCAAAACTCTGTACCTCAGTTTCATAATTTATCTCATGAACTCTGAGAATTCTCCTTATAATTGTCAATGGTATAAAAGTTAGATTTCTTTATTAAACAAACAAAATATTAATAGGAAGCTAAAGAAATTTCATGTCCCAGAAAAGAAAATTTAGAATGTTCTTTCACAGAGGTGCGGAGTTAATACTGATAAGATGTTTAACCTTTTAATGAATTTCTTAATAGGACCTGTTCACTGTTCAAGAAATACACTTAATGGAGATTTGGCATCAGCAACCATTCCTGAAGAAAGCAGACTAATGACCAAAAAAAAATCTGAATTGGAAGATTCTCTTCCATCCTTCTCTTCCTGAGGAAACTGAAGTGTCCAACTTCCTCTAAGTATTGCTATGCAAAAGCTGCTGATATCAACTTGTTATAGGGAGTAGTTTTTCCCTTTACTTAGTATTTCTCTGCACTTTATAGAATATTGTAAAACAAACAAACAAACAAAAAAAGCAACCCACATACTTTTGAAGTGTATTTTATCTTTATATAGTTTATTTGCAAGAGTATTTTCCTAATAACTTCACAGTATGAATGTGCATATTTCTTTTTTTTTAAATAAATGATGGTGTAACATTTTGACATCCATAAGGACAAATGTAGATATTTTTCTAAAAAACTGTGAGGGACTGACATCTTGGTCAGTGTGTATTGTAGCTTATACACATGAAATCTTGTAAGGTTTCGGTTTGACTGAAGTGTGATATATGTAACTTGTGCCATGGACCAAAAGGTCACCTTACCCCAGCTTAAAATAAGTTACGATAGCAGCTTGATGATGATTGTATCAAATTTCTTTAAGAAAAAAAGGAAACGCTTATTATTCTAAATATCTTTAGCCCCAAATAACATGACATATTGAATATTCTTTAAAAACCAGACTCTGCTGTCCTTCATATGTGAAGTTGACACTACTGATTTGTCAATACCAAATGCTGGGTTAAAGTATTTAATTTTATTTATTTATTTTCTTGTTTCCTCAAAGATGATTGCTTTCTAACTTTTGTGACCTACCAAATTTAAGATATGTATATGTTGTTATTTACATTGTTCTACAAAAGAGGATGATGTTGTAGTGACTTGGCTCACTTACACCAGAGAAATAAATGACTTTCAGTGGAAGAGGATTTTAGTGCTTTTTTTTTTTTTTTTTTTTCCTGAAATAGACATTAAGCTGCTGTTGTATTGTTTGCAGCTCTTCAGAATATCTAGAGACATTTTTAATTTATGACTATTTATACAAAAAAAGGAATCCTGTCAAGTTGACTGTTCTGTATCACTTGAGAATGGCATTATTTAAAGAGCAGTTAGCATTTGTTTAATAGTGCCTGTCCATATCTATTGTCAGTTTTGCCTTGTAATTTTTTTTTTTAATTCACTTTGGGATGATAGTTTTGTCCAAGATTTTGGATGAGCAGCACTTTAAAACAAATTGGCTTGGTGTTTTTAAGTTAATCATGTGTTTAATAAATATGTGTTTTTTGCATTCAAACTTATCATATAATATATTGTATTTTTTACATTCACTGATATTCTGTGTAGTCTTTATTAAGTGTTAATAGTATTCTTTATTGATTTGATTTTGTTTGTATATTCAGGCCTGCTGGTAAATACACATTGAAGTATACTTTTAGCTTTTTGTTGCCTGTGAGCTTAGAATGGTGTGGATTATTTTCCTTTAAATTTCTCTTATAAGTTTATGTGGCAGTTTTTTAAAATGAATTAATATTTGATATCTACTCAAATAAGATATGTAATTATAGGCTTTCTTTAGTATAAGATGACATCAATGATCTATGTACATTAACATGTATTTAGATAAAATGCTACTAAACACATTTATGATTTAAATAGACTCCTCTATGTTCAGTGGAATCTTCCTGCTCATAAGTTGTATTTCATGTCTAATTGAAAAAAAAATTGATAATGCGGTAAGTTTCCATGTTGAATAGACAGTCAGGTTTTGTTGTTTTTTTGTTTGGTGGTAGGAACTTGCACAGTGATGAGACCTTGAAGGTCAAGGTGCTACCGGTAAAGTTTTTCTGGTAGTTTTTTTGTTTGTTTGTTTGTTTTTTTTTTTTTTTTTAGGTATAGGTTTATAATGAAAACACAATAAGATTTGAATCCATAGGAAATAGTCAAGTCCATTTTTTATTGCTTTATAGATGGATAAATTTGTGAAATTTTCTGTAAATATTTTAAAAATAAAATGGAGTCATTCCTAATTTGTATTATTTTTCACCCTTGAAACAGGTGCTCATGTGTGCTATATCCCTAAGAATGACTTTTATTGTGACTTGGACCCACTTTTTTTCCTTTAGGAACCAAATTAATTTGTGAAATCATTTTTTTATTTTTTGGAGTGGGTATAGATATATCTTTATTTATAAGTAGGTTTTGGATTTTTTTCTTTTTCTTTTTTTTTTTTTTTTTTTTTTTTTTGAGACAGATTCTTGCTATGTTGCCCATGCTAGTCTCAAATGTGGGCTCAAGCAGTTCTTCTGCCTCAATCTCTGGAGTAGCTGGGAATACAGGTGTGGTGACACCTGATACATATCTAGGTTTTTGATCAGTAGATAGCATGAAGCAACTTCTAAAGAGTAAGGGAACTTTGTATTTTGAGGAATCCCATGTATTAAGTGTGCCTGACTTCTGAATTTTAAGGTAAAGATGAACCGAATAATAACAATTTTGTAAGAATTGTAGCTTGTCAGGGTTTTCTATGATATATAGTTATTGGTTGACTCTTTCTTGCTTTGTCCAGGATACGAGGTTATCGAGAAATCTGGAAACATTTGATGTGTCAATGGTCTTCTAAGCAAAACTAGTGCTTGCTTTACGTTTGAAGTGCCTGGTCCCTCTTGTGAGGGCATCACATTTGTCCATGATTAGAGGGACCTTGATAAGAATTGTTTTGTAACTGAACTAAATTTGAATTTTGTTACATTATATTGGGTTATTGTGTTATCTTCAATCAAGATAAGTCCAGAAATGGATGCTATTGCTAAACTTCAATTCCAAGGCAAGAGATAAAGCATCTTTATTTCCACAGATGCCCTGGAACCTATGACCCTGAATTACAGTTTTTTTTTTTTTTTTTTTTACTAGACATGACATTTAGAAATTTAGAAATCATCATAAAACCTCAGGAGGTATGTCTTTGTGGTATGTTAATACTAGAGTGCTGTTATGTTAGAATTATTGCATCATTAATTTGAACTCTGCTAGTTCTTCCTTTATTTAATGAGGTACCTCTATGTCATTTGAGTCTTGCTGTTGTGTTTTGGTGTATAATGAGTGTCCTGGCCTGAAGGGAAGCTCTGTTAGGCTGTAGGAGTTTCTTTAAGGAGCTTTCTCTTTAAGAGCTCTGCTGGGTAAGTACATGGTAGGTAGCTGGTAGATAGGGCTACAGTTTCTTGTCTTTTTGGTTCCCTAGTCCTCTTTCTGTATGTTGAATTTGTAAGTTTAAATTCTTTTTTTTTTTAAATTAACTCTTATATTAAAGTAGTTCATTCACATACTTAAAAAAGTAAAACGAAAAGAGCAATTTAGAATCCCGAAGGGATGCACTTTTAATGGTTTACTCTCGTGTTTACCTTCCTGTTTAAAAATGGTACTACTTTTTCTTGATTTAATCAGTTTCAGAAAGCATTTATTGAATTCCTTTTATGGTAGGCAGGATTTACTTTTTTATATCCCCACCTCTCCTAATTTTCTTCCCCTTCCCCTTCCAATATAGATGATATTCCCAAAACTTTTTGTTTAATCAATAGATACAAATATTGTTCACTGACAAACTACATGACTATCATTATTTACTTTCTACTAGAAGCCTATTTTTCCTAGAGTTATAATTGCCCAATTATAAATTTTGCTTAGTTTATATACCTCTCACAGTGATAATCCAGAACCACAAATCCTCAAAAACATTAGATAATCTTTCCGATTCCTTTTTTTGGTGCCCTCTAGGGGCAATATTTCTTCCACAGTCTCTCTTCTGCCATTCGGACTATCCACTCTTCAGGCCTGTTCCTGTCTATGTATTGTGATTTAGTCTCATGTTGGATTTCCTGTTTAGTCAATACTGTGATTTCTTTTTTCTTGATTTGCTACCTATTTTTTTAAAAATTCTTTTTGCCAAAGCTCCTGCACAATAGCTTCCTGGAAAGATTCATTGCAGGTCTAGATTTTGAGACTTTCTGAGTCTGAAAATGTCTCTACTCTTGATTAGTTTGGTGGTTTGAAGTCTGTGAAAAATAATTTTCCCTCAATTTTAAAGGCAATGCGTCACTCTCTTCCAGCATGTGATATTACTGTGAGAATTCTGACACCCTTCCTGTTTTTACTCTCTGAAAGCATTTAGGAGCTTCTCTTTACAAAAACCTTAATATTTCATAATGTCTATCTGTCTTTATTCATTCATTTTAATGAGTACTTGACTTTGTGGAGTCTCAGTAGATTTGACTGCTTTGATTCTAGGAATTTTTTGTGCATTGTTTCTTTGATTATTTTCTCTGCCGTGTTTTTCTAGAATTCTGTTACTTGAGTGTTCAACTTCCCAGATTCCCAGATTGATACTCTAATTTAAAAAATCATTTCTCTCCAGTTGCTGCTTCAGTTGTATTATTTTGGTTGTTTTTGTTACCCTTTGGCTCTTCAGTTGAGTTTTCTACATTTAAATTTCCAAGAGATCTTTTTACTTTGTTATTTTTCATAAAACCCTATTTTTATTTTATAGGTTCAGTGTCTCCTTTTCATCTCCCTGAGGATAAAATAATGGGGTTTTTATTATGTCTTTCCTCTTTCTTGCATTGTTTCTATTTTCCCCATATTTCTGCTTTTTATTTGTGTTGTACTCTTTTCTGAAGGCTTCCTTAGAAATTTGGAGAGATCATCCATTCAGGTTAGTCCTGTTACAAAGCTAATTTCATAGGCCTTTATAGTTGGGCTGTTCTATCAGTTGTCAGGGCCATGGAGCAGAGGACTAGCCTTTTCTGTTGGGAATCCCTGAATATCAAATCTTTCCTTTGGTGTCAATTTCTCTAAAAGGTTGGGTTCTGGAAATAGCTTAGGAGAGAGAGATGTCTGAGAACCCCACAGTTTGTATGATGCTGTATTTTCAGATTCCTTCATACCTGGTCCTCTATAATTTGTGACCTTCAGGTTCAGTTTTCCTGTGGATAGCAGGAGAAGGTGGTTGACCACTGTGGAGAGCAAGGGAGAGGACCAGGGGTCCAGTTGCTTTTTGTATAGACTTCTAATCCTCATTTCAGCTCTGTGCCTCCCTTCTGTCTTCTACAATACTAATGCTTCCAAGTTTGCACTTACCAGAGGTTTGGTGTATTTGTTGCTTCTCCCTCTGGTGCTTAGGCTTCAACCTCCTCCACACTGCTAGGTTAGTTACATACCTCCTCCTGGCTTCTGTCCTTAGAAGTTATTGAGATCTCTTGGCTTTGTATTCTGTTCTCTTTGTCTTTGTGAATTAATCCCATTTATATTCCTTAAGTGTCTTTTTGGTGGGGTTTTGGAGGTTGAGGAAATAAATTCATGTGGTCAGTCCATCATGTTTAACTGAAAGTCTGGATTTGAATTCTATAGTGTGTAGGAAATAAAATTTCTTTAGTATTTGCAATTCATTCTTTCCATGGTAGTAATTTTTAATTTCCATACTTTTTACTATACTACCTACCTCATAAAGCTGTGATGAGTTGAAGAATCAGTACACAAAAACACCTAGAATAGTGCCTGGTACACAGTATGTCTTAAATAAGGATTCTTTATTATGAATATTGTTATTATCATTATTAATGTCACTACTATCACTCTGAATTCAGTAGCCCATTTAGAGTTGAATGAAGATGTTTTGCCATAGGAATAATTAATATCTGGGAAAAATAATGTTGATAATATTGACCTTACTACTTCACGTGAGTGTTCAGTGTTATTTTTTTGAGAAATGTTAAAGCCTTAAGAAATCCAATCTAGTAGTTACTCTAAATGTTTGACGAAGAGTATAATTTTGATGTGTTTTTAAGCTTTATTGGTACTGTGTTTTGTTCTTATCATCTAAATATGAGGTATAAAGTTATGGAGGTGATATTTGTTATGTCTTACCTGCAGCTAGTAGGTATAATAATTTTTTTGACCATATAGATTGCAGGAATAAAGGAATAGTATATTGCAGTCTTTGCATCCATAGCCTTCTTGTGAATGGTTGTATACCTTTCAGAAAATGTTGTGCATGTACACAAAGCAAAATGCATGCATTTATTCAGTAGGTAAAAGTTTAATTTATTGTATAATAAGAATGTTTTGGAGAATGTTTAAATTCTGTTTTCAATTTTTTAAATATTCTGCTTCAGATTGGTTGGTTTTTATATGTTAACATCTAAAAGTAAAATCATTTGTTCTATGTAGAAGTTACTCTGAGCCTAGGTTTTAAAATTCCTTTCTTTAAGATATTTTAAGTATCTTCTTATGTTTGGATTAAGGGAGTACATAATCAGATTCAGTTCTTAGAAGTGAAAGGGGGTAGGTGATGCATTACTTTTTTTATGGACACAGACCTGTGTCCTTGGGGAAGGGGATTTTCATCTCTAGGGACATTTTCATTCTTTCTCACTGAAGTAGAATCCCATGTTGTGACACATGGCTGTAAATATCAATATCTCCACAGACTAGAATTTTTTTATACAAGGAATAGCCAGTTGTTTAGTGTAACCAAACCTCTTTGCAAATAAAACAGAGGAAAACAGGTAGTAGTTGTATCTAACATAAAAGAAAGCCTTCTATTGGCTTAACTCTGGTATCTCCTTGCTTCCTTGGAGGCCACTATTATAGTCTTTATTGCATCCTCTTACTGTCTGCTTTGATATCTCTACAGAATTTTGATGTGCGTATCTTTAGAGTTCTTGTGCTGTATATCTTCCCCCAGATCAATAATTATCTAGTATCTTTTCATAGGATAGAATTTGTCCTTTCTGCCCTTTAATATGTTCTCCCTCCCCACAGTCTTCCTTCTTTTTTTCCTTCCTTCCCTTTCTTCCTTCTTTCCTCCCTCTCTCCCTTTCTCTCTTCCTCTTTGTGAGTAAAATATTTCAAAACATTTACTATAGGCCAAGTGGTTGACCTCATTTTAGCCTCATAATTGAGATACTAAAGTATAAGAATACAAGACCAGCCAAGATGCACAAAAACAGGATTAACACGTGATTGGTTAGAATTAATATTATAGATGATTATTATATCCTAAAATTCTAAGTGTTTGAATTACCTCTTGATTTAATATTTTAGTTCCTACACCTCTTTATTTTTTTGGACTAGTATTGGTTGGTGAATGAATGACTAATCCAGAACTTACCAACAAAACCCAGAATTTAGTGTGGAGTAGATTAAGTTTTGATCAATTGCTATAGATAAACCAAATGAATTAAAGTCCCGGGGGGTGGTGTTTACTCATTAAGCAGTTCCTTGATATCAATGAGGGGTAATTTTCATGTACTCCCAATATCAAAGATGAATAAAATATATGACTGAAATAAATTTTCTCCTCAGTTTTATTCTGTCAGGGTAGAAGGAGAATGTTGTTGATATCCCCTGTCTTTTAAAAAGTTTAACACAAAGATTGTGCCCACTTTTATTTTGATATAACATATATTACGTGATTTGATAGGATGGAATAGTTAGGAACATAGGAGAGAATGGTGTCAGGAAGGGATCTAGATCCAGCAGGAGCTATGTACTTACACTCTCCTTTTTTTCCTGGCCTTTCCTGATACTAGAGGTAGCAGTCATTATGTGGATGAGATGAAGCAGTTTAGGAATGAATAATGGTGAATCTCGGGTTCTAGGAAAACATTTCAGTCTCATCTGAACCATTCCCTTCTCTTCCAGCACTTGGTCTTAATATTCTCAGAAAACTGGGTATTTCCTACCTCTCTTCTTAATTTTTCAAAGCAATACTTGATGATATATTCTTTATATATCAATTATAACAATTAAGGCAATGTAAATAAACCAAAATTCACCTGAACATTCTCTCCCCCAGGAGAGCGTAACCACTCTTTTCTGGGATAGACTCTTCTAGGCCTTGTTCTTGTGTTTTGGCTTAGATTTTGTGGAGATCTTCATTTTCACTAGTTTGGATTAACTCATTAACAGCAGGCAATTGAATAAACAGTTATGTTATGCACACTTGTTATGCAGCCTGTAGTAGGAGGTAACTCTGTTGCTTTACTTGAGTATATTTTGTGCATGACAGTTGAGCAATTCTGACCCTTGCCATTGTTGGCCAGACAACTGTTCTAGCTCTTTTATTTTCTATGAATTGATTACGTTTTTCTAGATAGAACAGAGCAGTTTTCTTTAAAAGAGAATGCTGAAGTTTCTAGTGCTTTTCTTTAATTGTGAGTGTGAGTATGAGTGTATTATGCATGTATGTATGTGCATGTTTTCTTGGTTGTGGACAATGCAACTTGGAGTCCTTTTGTTTTGAGACTCAACAGCTTTATGTTTACTTTTACAGTTAATTTTAAAAGGTTAGCTGCAAAGGATGAAAGAAATTACCACAGCTTGGTCAAAATAGAGAGTTGTGTTTTTGTTTGTTTGGCAGCAATCAAAAGTGTGGCCTAGAGATAGTAAGGGTTAAGCATCCAGATTTCTGTAAGTGAACTTATACATGTCCATGTGGTTAAAAACGTCATTTGACAAATTTACTTGGTAAATAAGCATTCAATGAATACCTCCTAAATCTTACCACCAAAATTTGCCTCTGAACTTGAGTAAATAGGAGAGTTCTATATGGTGGCTTTTTCCTGTGGAACTTGGGGTTGCTATGTTATCAAGAGTTTCATCTTGCCTTCAGAATTGGCATACTCAGGTGATATTTCATAGCCCTTTTTCATTATGCCCCATCTTGGATGAAGCCCTAGAATACAACTCTCATTTAGCTTTATTATTTCTTCTTTGTTTTCTTGTTTTTTAATATTGGCTAGAGAAAAGTTTGTGATAATATATATCTGTGGTTTAGCAGTGTGACAGTAGATGGCAGCCTTTTTTCTTTTTTAAAAAAAATTTTTTTTCCCTTTCCATGTCAACTCTGATCAATTAGTTTTGGTTTTGAGATTCTGAAGTAGAAGGTAGAATCAGCAGAGAGTGATGTACCTATTTGGTTAATGATGTGTATCATGAGCTTGGTAAAATGTGTGAGGAATGGTGGCGAGGATTTCTGTCATTGAGAACGTAGGGCAATGATTATGGTGTAGGCTTGGTGTAACTTTGCCAGATTTTATTTTTTTAAGCACTCACAATAAACACAAACGACTCATAATTGATTCCCTGTTTTCAGTTTCTACTCTCTAAGTAGGATGTATTTAACTATATGAATATTTTAAAAATAGAAAATAGAAACAAACATAACTCATCATCTCTTTATTCAGGCCAGGTGTATATGTATGCATAAGTAATGCATATCGTTCCCTTACTAGCAGTGCCTTTATGAATTTGAAAGCCTTTGCAACCTTGACATAATGCTCAGGAAAAAAATAAAGTGCCAATACTATTTTCTAAAAGTACGAATTTACTAAGTGGAATTCAATAGCATATCAGTGCTTTGTGTAAGTCACCTTTCATGTTTAGATCATCCTTGGTCATCACTTGAGAGAAGAGTTTCAGTTCATTTTTTTGTGTGGTTTTGCCTAAGTAGCAGACCTCCTTAGAGATAAGTTGCCCTTATTTTTCCTTGCTGTGTTTTATTAATATAGGCCACGTCTTTGGGGCAGAAAATGCTCAGGTTACAACTTTTATTTCTTGCTTTTGTAAATCAGGCCATGTTGGCTACATGATATCCTTGAAAGTTTGGACGCCTGGTAAAATATACCAGTGACCTACCATTTTTGGTCTCATAACAGTCCTTTTTGGGACATATGGCATCCTCTACTATGATATTTACATTTGTCATCTTTGGGGATTTCACTCCTATAGGTATTCTTTTTTGGGGGGAGTATGATGTGAGTATAGTTTTAGGTGATTTTTTTTTCTTAATACTTCCAAGTACATTAAGTAAGTAGCTTGCTCTAGAAAAAATGAAGAAATGAAGGGTTTTCTGTTGTCTGGCTTTGGTTTTTTGTTTTTATCCTCTGCTTTCCGTACTACATGTTTTTTCTTTCTGGTTTTCAAAATTCTGTGGATTATCTCAACTTTCTCTTCCAACCTGCTCTGAAGAACGTACAAGAAATCATGGTTGGATATTAAAAGTAAATTTCTAAGCACTTTACAATTTGCCAAAAAGCAAGTCATGATTTTTTCCTATTCTTTTTACCTTTCCCTTTTTCTTTACTTTTTTTCTCTCCAGTTTTGATTGCTGATTCTAGAGTTCTCAAAAATTACTCTTTGATATCTCTGTATTTGGTGTATTATTTTGGAAAAGAAAAGAATCACTTGGGTATGGTGGTGAGTCCAAAGGGGCTGTTACCATTTAATTTATGGTAGCTTATTCATTTATTTACCGCTTTAAAAATTTTCTTTAGTTAGTATTCATTTGACTACTCACTGAGTACTGTGTTTATCTTTGCTTTCTAAATTTTTTTTACATTATTTCACCTTTTAATTAAGTGCACTTAAAACTCACTGTTTTATTATTTAATAGCTTAAATAAATTATCTTAACTATAATTGGCTTTCTTAAAAACTTCACTTTTTTAGTTAGCTAGTTGAATACTATTTCTTATTCACATTTGCACACCAGTTATTATCTTAACCTAAACATAAATAAACATTAGAAAAATGTCCTTGTTGCTTTAAATATTTTCTTTGTTGTGTATAAATATTATTAAAAACATAAGCACATGAATTTCTTTTTGCCTTTTAAATGTCTTTGTTTTTGAATAGCTATAAGTAATACATATAATATTTGCAACAAAAGTTTGTGGGTATTTAAGTGAAAAATTTGTAACTTTAGAAGAAAAATAAATTGGAAATATTGGAATTGGTAGACGAGCTAGTCATGAAATAAACTTAGTAATCTAATAGCAAATATGGATATCACTAAGCACTTTAATTTTAAAGCACCTTCAGAATAGGATTTTTATTCCCAAAAGGGAGGGAAATAAACTTCATTTTAAAATATATGTATGCTTATTTTGTGGGTATTCTTTTTTTCTCTTCCAAATTCTAAAAGGTGTATATTTATATTTTTGTTATGACAATTCTGCTTGTTTAACTATTGTCGTAATTTTATAAATTCAATAAAACTGAGCCATGTGAACAATGTGGGGGAAAATGTTTAATAAACTTACCTTGTCACTAAGAAAAAAAATTAAGTCTAGCATGTTCTGAAAGCTTAAGAAAGAGTTTCAAAAATGACACTGGTTTGTTGAACACTTAAATGTAAAATCTGATTGATTAGCTTCAAGTTAGTGTTGTGATTTTGAGAAAAGATGTTAGGAGACTAGTTTACCTTTAAATGAAAGCATAAAGTGGTTCCCCTTATTTGTCTAAATCAGTATTTCTTTTGGTCTTTGACTAGATAAATAAGGTGATCCTTAAATCATTTAAATGGGGTAGATTTAAACTTCCTGATGTCTAGGTTGTCCAGACCAGTTACAGTAGAACCTCTGTGAGTGGAACCCAGTCATTAGTATTTTTTAAAAAAACTCCCCAGTAATCCCAAAGTTGAGAACCTCTGAGCTGGGTGGAAACTTACACTCCTCATCATTATATTGAAGAACAGGTGGATATGTGAATGTATATAGGTCTCTATATATGTATAAATATATACAATTATCTCATTAATTGGGGCCATCATTAAACATTTTGAAAAACCAAACACTTCCAGCTCTGAGAAGCAGCAGCCTGTTTCACTTGGCAGCTTGTTAGAAATGCACTCAGGTCCCACCCCAGATCTGCTGAGTGAGAGTGCATTTTCACAAGATCCTCTGGTGAATCCTGTGCACTTTCAAGTTTGAAAAGCACTTCTGGAAGTGGTATTAGGGCAATTATAGGTCTTATCCCCCTGCCTTTTTCTTCTCTCTGGCTTTGTGTCTTAAACAAGTCATGACATTGTTTGGCATTGGAAAATGAAACTAGTGTTTCATTTATTTCAGCAGGTTAACAGAATTTCCTGATCTGGAGCCACCATGAAGGAAACAACCCGTCATCATCACTTGAGATAGGGAAGGAGAAAGCAGTCAACAGATCCGCTACCAGGTTGAAGGCACTGCTCTTAATCTCCCAGCTGCCTTGTGCATTAAGAAAAAATAAGTACAGCTTTGTAAGGACCTACATACCTGTACTTTGAGAATTCTTTGAAAGGGAAAAAAAAATTTGCTCACCCTGGTCTCAAACTGAAATGAATAAAATGGAATCTTCCAAGTTCTCTGGAATAACATCTATTCAGTGCCCAACACTCGGGAAGCCACCCTTATCATGGCAGTAGAACCACATAGTAACTTTCCAGAAATCTCAGCTGGCTTCCCTCTGTCTTAGTGCCCCAGGAATCAGGTGGATTATTTTGTCTTCTTTCATGAAGGATAGAAAGATTCTTTTCTTACTTTTGGGCCCATTACTGTAGTTTCTGGAACACTGACTATTTTAGTCAGCATTTTCATCATGGTGACTGGAGGATCTGACAAGAACAACTGTAAAGGAGGAAGGGTTTTTTAGGGGCTCATGGTTTCAGAGGTCTTAGTGCATAGAAGGCCTGCTCCATTCCTCAAGGATCAAGGTGAGGCAAAACATCGTGGCAGAAGAGTGTGGTGGAGGGAAGTGGCTCACATGGTGATCAGGAAGCAGAGAGGGACTCCACTTGCCAGGTAGAAATATATACCCCCAAGCCATGCCCCCAATGCCCACCACCTCTAGCTACATCCTACCACCTTCAGTTATCACTCAGTTAATCCCTATTAGGGGATTAATTCACTGATTAGGTTAAGACTCTTACAACCCAATCATTTTCCACTGAACCTTCTTGCATTTTCTCACACATGAGCTTTTAGGGGCCACCTCACATTCAAACCATAACACTGGCTCTCCCATTACTTCCCCTTCCCATGACAATACTGGGTCAGGTAATCACCTTATTCCCTGGTGTTACTGCAGATGCCAGTAAAGGGTTTAATATTTTTTGCCATGACTTTCTGGGAAGAAGCCTAGTTGACTACACTAGAAACGAAGGGCCTTTTAACAATGAATGACCAAAAGGAATTTTGCTGTTGTAAGGAATTTCCACGGAACCACGCCAGACATGGGAAATCACATAAGGGAATTTATTAAGCACAGTGTCTCCCTGCAGGGTAAGAGAGAAAATGAGAGGAAAAGAGAAAGGAAAAGAAAGGGCGCACACTAGAGAGAGTGGAAAGCCAGGAGGATAGAGAAAAGTGTAGGACAGAAGAACGGAAAAAAGATGGCGGGGAAGCTACGGTAAAGCAGTTGAATTCTGCCGGGCTACAAACAGGGGACCAATATGGGAGAAGGATACTTGCAAGCTGACTGATGAACCAATAGTTAGCTAGGTTGTTCACAGACTGACAAGTGGTTGAGAGGCGGGCAAAATGGCTGTAGCTGGTGGGCGGGGGAGCAGCTTTGTACATTACAGCTGTTGACCCTGACCAGGAACAATGACCCTCAAAATAGAGCAGAGCACTGTCTATAGCCCTCTCATCTTCCAGCAGGTTTGATTTTGGTGTTATAAAGTGGTGCTAAGACAACATTGATAAAAAGAGCCCTGAGTTCCAGGTCTGAGGCTGACCATGTGACTGGGATGTTTTTCAAAGGCCCTGGATCTCAGCGCTTTCTACTTTGAGCTTCCTTCTGGTGGATATTTTCATTAGAGGTCTCATTCTTTTCTCCTTAATAGTTCTATTTATTAGGACAGGGCATCTCAGCCTCTGGTCCAGTCTTGGCCCATGGGGTCTGTGGGTGTCCCTTTTCTCCAGCTTCTTTGAGTTATTCTAAACCAAGAGGTGAGAGTGGGGAAGAGACAGCTGTCCTTCCCTATGGATGTGAGCTGAGTTTCTCAGCAGGTTGGGGAATGAGGAGTACCTGACCAAAATCTAAAAGCACATTTTGGTGGTCTTGTCTGGCAGTTGCCAACAAAATGCTGGTTTCATTTAACGTGTGGCAACTGCAGGGAAGAATTCTATCCCTGTGTTCCTCCTTAAGGATGTCTGGTGCAAGTCTTGGTATCCCTGGAGAGTTACC
Organism: Sciurus vulgaris; assembly: GCF_902686455.1. NCBI lineage: Eukaryota > Metazoa > Chordata > Mammalia > Rodentia > Sciuridae > Sciurus > Sciurus vulgaris. Next base: position 131,961,860 of record NC_136463.1, read on the forward strand.
CTTTAACTCAGGGAATGTGCACCTAGCAAGAAACTTCTATTCCAGAGACTGCAGGTACAGGAGGACTTGGTTTGGGAGAGGCCTTGTACAAGGTACATTAACAGCCTCCCCAGGCTGCAGAAGGAAAGGAATGTAAGAGTTTCAGAGCCCTAGCAGGGGATTCATATGTGGTGATCATTGCTGCTCTTTTCAGGAGGAACTGTGTATAGGGAATTCTGAAAAGAGTTTGGCAAATCCCTACCCAAGGCAAACATTCACATTGTATAAACTTTGGGTAAAAGTCCACGGCCATTCTCTTTCCGAAGTCCTATTTACTTTGCAGACACTATTTTCTACTAAGACAAGGAAACTAAGCTAAACTTTCTCTGCTCAAATTTTCTCAAAATTTCTCTTGGGGCAGAGTAAACAAAATTACATACTATCTTCCTGGAGTACAACCATAAAACATTCTCATTGAATTTGTCTCTGTGGAAACTGTTGATTTAGCTTGTTATTTTACTGACTTTCTGGTTTACCTTCTGTCTCTACATGGTTTATCTATATAATTGACTCCAGACACAATAAATCCATCTTTTGAAAAATTCCATCAGAGCATATCCTGTAAGAATGTGTTGTCCTATGCCCATTACATTTAGTGCCATAGGTTGAATTGTGTCCCTCCCCACAGGATGTGTTGGACATTCAACCCCCCAGAGACAAGGTCTTTGCAGATGCAATTAAGTTTTAGTGAGGAGTTAGGATGGGCCCTCTCCAATATGGCTTGTGTCTTTCTAAAAAAAAGAAATTTTGACACAAACATGTATGCAGGGAAAATGCCACGTGAGCATGAAGACAGCCAAGGAGACAGGTCTCTTGCTCACAACCCTCTGAAGGACCAACCTTGTGGACATCTTGACTTTAGACTTCTAGTCTTTAGAACCTTGAGTTGATTTCTGTTGTATAAAATATCCAGTTAGTGATACTTGGTTTCAGCCACCCTATCAGACTAATACATCGAGGGAACACCAGTGAGATCTGTTTGGTCCCCTCTGAAATTCTGCTTCTCCAGAAGATTCTGCATGGCAGTCCCTAATATAATGATAGCTAGTACTTAATTGGGTGCCATGCTAAGTGGCTGTAAGCGTTTCACATGCAGTAACTTGTGTCTGGTCCACCACAACAATCCTGTGAGATTGCTATTATTCCCACTTTATGGATGAGCACATCAAGTAATGGAGTTCAATAATGTGCCCCAGGTCACACAAGATAGTAAATAGGAGGTCCTAGATTTGAGCTGGGTACTCTGAGTTGAATGCAGATGTATGATCACAACATTATTCTGCTTATTGCTGTGATCTATATAAATAATAAGAAGAAGGAAAGAAGGTTTAGGACAGTAGTAATTACGAGTAAGTTTTACGGTTTGGAAACAGGGAGAGAATGCCCACCAGCTTACTGCCCTCTGTCGCCCCCTGTGGACAAGGGGACAAGAAGAGAGAAACCAACCACTCCTATCTTGCTGACGGTAGGGCGATATAGCGCAGGAACTTCTCCCACCTCCGCGGGAAGCCCTGTTTCGGAGGCGCAGGGGAAAGAGGCTGGCTAGAAACCCCAGGAAAGTGTTCTCGCCTTTCTAGCTGGAGCGCCCTTGACCTCCCAGGATCCTCCCTTCGCAGTCCAAGCCTGATGGTTGACGCACCTCCCCTTCCCGCCACAGGCTGCAGCCCTTCCCTCTCTCCCAGGCCCGTTTGGATGTCAGGGAAAGGGGAGCTGCTACTGTAGGACAGGCGAAGTCCTTTCTTCAGGATTGGCATTCTCATCAACACCGCCTGGGGCAGCTTCGGGGAGGACATGTGAGTATATGACCCGTCAAGGCTGGGAAGAATCATCCTAGGAAATCACCTGGTCAGATTTGCCTCTCACTTGGAAGTATGAATAGGCATTTAAGTTGTAAGGTGGGGTAGTGGGTGCCCTTGGCTATCCTGATTCTTCAGGGTATTCTTCCTTCCCGGTTTCTTGAGTGTTGGCTGTTTAGCTGTCCCAGTGGACAGAGAATGGCTGTGCCCAACAGATGTGCCTCTGTCCTGATCAGTTTGCCTCACCTGGGAGGTTATTTCCCTCTTCTCTCCCTTCCCCCATCACATCCTGTAGCCATTGACTGATGGAGAAGCAGGTACAAAGGGACTTTCCCCTTGCTCCTGCTGGAATCAGCTCTGTGGTTCCTGTGAGGTCAGGTTGAGGCTGCTGCTGATTCCACATTCTTTTCTTAGCTTTCCTCTTCTGCCCTATGTGCCTGCCTGCTTCCCTCTTCTTTTGAGAGTAATCCTTCAAAGAGGCAACCAAGACAAGAATCCTTGTCTTTATAACTGAAAATTTACCTCCCAGGTGAGCCGAAGAAGAGGAGTACCTGCTGGGCAGGGCAGTTCTGTGTTGACCAAAGCAGTTAAACAGGCAAAACTTCAGACTTTGGGCTAAGACATGGGTTCTGCTTTTAGGAAATCTGATTTAAGAAAACTTGCTGAATAAATTAATGAAAATCTAAGATCCTCTGGAGAATAAAAATCAGTGGAAATATGCTTCATCTTTGACCATTTGCATATATATTTAGGAGGTTAATTTAGGCAAATAACCAACATTGTGGGTTTATAATTACTATTAAGTATCTAAAGTGGACAAATACAGGTGTTTATGGTGCTTATATATATATATATATATTTTAAATGGAGTGTCAGTTATTTCAAAAAGCATGGTAGAACTACACTATTTAAAATAAATTCTTCAGTCCTTCATTTGTTATGTCTCAATTTTGAGCTGCAGTAGTCAATATGGACTCAGTGACATAACTGATCACTTTCCCTGTGTTTGTCATTTTCTGTTCACTGTACTTCTCAATAGACAAGATCCATTCATATTACCTTTGCATTTTTCTCTCTGGGGTCTAGCACAAAATACTGTGAAATGCAGATGTTCATCTTTGAATTTAGTTGACTTGCCTCCCATAAAATAATTTTTCTTGGTAAGTTTAGAAAACAAACTTTTGAGGATAAATTTGTGTATAAGAACTATATCTAGGTCTTTAAAACAAAATATCCAAAACAGTAACTTAAATATTTGCTTAAAGGAACTTATTAACATGGACAATTTTCAAGTTGTACTGCTTTATCTATGATCACATCTGTGACGTGTGAAGTACATACTTCCTTACCTCAGAATCTTACAAAAAACCACCACCACACAGTTTTGAGGTGCAGATAGCTTGCTTTATTTTGTTGTTACTATCTCAAGGAGGTCCAAACAATAGTATAACTAACAATTGAATTTATACTTGCATGAAAAGAACTACATCAGATTGACATTTTGGGCAGTTTGTAATGTTATTTTTAGCTTAACGACAGCTTTATGATGTTGTGTTTTACTTTTTGCTGTGGCTCATTGCTTAGTTGCCCAGTTTTTTAGTTGTAATTTAAATTTAGAGCTACCACACAAAGGCATTGACTGCACCTGGGACCTCCAGGAGTTGGCACTGCTCTGGCATAGGAATACTTGGATAACCTGGTTAAAATGAGGGGATGGCCAGGCGATGGTACTTTTCCAAGCTATCCAAGCACTCTTTATGTCAGAGACAGTGTATAATAAGCGAACAAAGTGTTGGCCGTTACACTTTGCTCTGGTAATATGTAAGTCATGATAATTTTAAGTGTGACATCATCAAGAAAATGTAAGACGTTAAAGTGTTGCTTACAGGAGGGTAAATGCAAACATCACCAATGCCTTACATTTCTGATTCAATAGGTATCGGCGCACATATCAGGTGACATGTGCAGCATCATCATCTTTGAGGTGGGCAGGACATCTTCAGTGGGGAATTTCTCAACCCACTGAGGCATACTTAGACATCAACAGTATGTTGAGGCACAAAGATTAAGTGTTGAGCAGGGTATTCGTTCCATAAGAAACTTTCTCCTGCTAACGGTTAGTTTCAAAAGTTACATTGTAAAATGTCATAAAATAAAGGTACAAAACTTTATAACCGTTAATCCGGCTATGTACAGTATGTACATGTTGTTAGCAAATGTCTAATATTCTTAGGTCAACAATTATGAGAGATTGAAATGTGTATTTTTGAACTTGACTCATTTAGGTGGATACAAAACTACTGTTTAAAAAATATTTACAGATCAGAAAGATTAGTCCATGTGAATCATTTGTGAAAGGTTAAGAATGAATGTAGAGTGTAAGAGCACAGGCCCTCTTAAATGGAGCGAATGTTTATGTTCACAGTGGCAGAGTCAGAGCCAAACTCATTCCCTAAACTCAGGGTGTAAAGTCCACCATCTTGTTTCTGTACATCCATGATGATCAGGGTTGTCAGGTCATCTGTGTTTTCAATGTGGAATCTCCCTTGTTGTTCTTGGTTTTGGATTCTTCTTCCACCACAGGACCATATTATTTCTGGGGTTGGTTCCCCCGTAAAAGCGCAGGCTACTGTTAGAACTTTGCCTTCGTCAATGCTGATATCAGAGGGCAAAGCCTCGATTTTAGGTGGAATTCCTTTAGGGAATGACAAAAAAGGTTTTAGGATCACTGGAAAAATAATGATATGCTTGCTACTAAATTATGTGTACTAAAGACTACACCACGCTACTTGGCTTGTCTACCTCTACCAGTAATTTTATTGCTCACCTCTTCCGCCTGCTTTAAGCATTCTACTAGTTGAGCTTTCCAGTTGTGTCATACTAGATTTTCCCATAAAACTGCTGGAACTCATTTCTACAAAGGACTCTTGCACGGAGGACATGCTTTGGGCAGACATGCTTGCAAATTTCATTTCAGTCATGCTGCTAGCACTGCTGCTGCTGAAACTGCTGAAGGAGGCCTCCTGCTTAGAGGCAGACATTTGGACTGACTGAGACGAGAAGCTTCCTTGCAAGCTTGTGTCACCACTTGTCCTCAATACTACCTCTCTGGAAGGTTCTTCAACTAGAGCTGTGGAGCATAGCAGATACACAGTGAACATCAATGACATCTGGTTAATTGGTGACATCTGACAGTGACTTACAGAAATGAAAACTTACACACACAGAAACATAACCCAAACAATTTGCTGTTGAAGCATAAGCGAATACATGAATACATACATTTGTCAAGAGCTAGCTCAATGTCTCCAAGAAACGAATCTTTACATTTCCTATCATTACATTACATGCAGATGCTAGAAGTCACTAGGAGAAAATGATTAGTGAAATAGAAAATCGTTGACATAGTATACATTCTGAAAATAAGTGTTACAAGGGCATTGGTAGCTTTGCTTTGAAATTCAACTGATCCAAGTTTCTGTTTAGCTGCAAAGAAACCGACTAAGGGTGAATTCACACAGGATGTTTGTCCCTCTTCCACTGGAATTGATAGCGCCCTCTGAGAGTTTTCTGTGCTCGGGCAACACCTGACCCCTCCACCCCACCCCACGAAGGCCTTAAGTAAGGGAAATGGCCAAAATATACTTACGGAGGACTGTTAAGGAAGCGGTGGCTGAACATTGGCCATGGAAATTTTTGGCCTTAATTGTGTACTTTCCACTGTCACTTACTGATGCGTTTCGGATTTCAAGAGTATATATATTTCTGGAGCGACTTACAATGATATTTGAAGAGACTGAAATCTAAAATGAAGAGGGAAAAAATATTTATGTTCCTCAGCAATAGACATGGTATTTAAAATTTTCTTCAGTAATGCATTCATGATTTCACTTACTGGCAGGTTGTTTTTGAACCATTCTATTTCAGGAGATGGCTCCCCACTGATCTCACATGAAAAGAGGACATTTTGTCCTTCATTAACATTTTGAGATCTGGGCTGTGAGATGAAGGCTGGAGCATCTGAGAGTTCTTTGCTCAAGGTCAAGTCATACTGACACTTGACAATGCCTTGACTGGTTTTGCCTATGCAGGTGAGGATTCCTTCATCTCTGCGACTGGCTTGCTTGATGGTCAGGGTCTGGTCGCTGCCTGAGACCCCATATCTGTACTCCTCAGAGTTAGTAAGTTCCCTGCCATTCAGTACCCATTTCACATCAGTGGCACCAGCAATGTTGGCTTTTAAAGTCACTTTTTGACCATCAGTTATGCTCATCTGAGTAGAAAATGCTTTTATCTCAGCATGAGTTCTGATTTCTTCTGATGCCTGTGATGATTTTGTGATTTCCTCATGGACGATGGATTTTTCCAGGGAGATTGCTGCTGATTTCTTGACTTCTTCAGAAATAAGAACCTTTGATTCTTCCTCCTTAAGGGCCAACTTTTCTTTAGATTTCACCTCTGACACCTTGGTTTCTTCAGAAGTTAGGGATTTTTGGGAAATTTCCTCTTGGACGGCTGCCTTCTTCTGAGATGTGATTTCAGAGGTCTTCTGTGTAGATATTTTCTGTGCCTCAGTGTCTTTTACAGCTAAAATGAGAAACCTCTGTAAGGCAAACTTAATGGGGAAAGACCTCCACCCTTTCTTTAGATTTTGCATGTGCATAATATAGAGTCAGAAGGGAAAAAAAATCCTACCAAATATGCAGTGGAGGTAACCAATTCTATCTCAGTTCTGAGCTAGGAAAATTGTCCTGTCTGACTTCTAAGATCAATGTAATGATTCCTTAAACTAAGTCGAAGATGATTTTTATGAATTAAGGAAAAAGGTCTTGAAAGGAATAATCAAAAGATTTAGGAGGTAAGTGGACTGAAGAGATTTGAGTAACTGAAAAATTAAATCACCTTTTAAAAGAGATGTAAGCAAACAAATTTTAATTGGGAAAACAGATATAACCTCTTGTTAACTTTGTGTTGCTTTGAAAAAATAGCAAGAGTGAAAGTTTAAGGAAGCAGTACCATTTTGTATAATCACCTGACTTTATTCTTAAGTACTCCTGGGGGCCAGGGTTGCTTGTGGAATCTTATATAATTCCACATAAATAGGCATGATCTTTATATTGATGTAAAAGTTCACATTAACTTCAACTACGTGCGCTTCTACATTTAGGTACAAACAGCATTCTAGAATTTTAAAAAAACTTTTGCTTTAAAATTTTCTTGTGTATTTATGGGGGTGTTAAAAAATGTTTCCTTTATATTGTTTTCTGGAAAATGTTGGTTAAGAACAAACATTGGCCTACCTTTTATTGTCAGTTTGCAGCTGGAGGACACAGATCCAGCTGAATTTGTTACCATACAAGTATAAAGTCCACTGTCAGATGTTTCAGTCTTATGAATTTCTAAGAGGAATATTCCTTTGTCTTCAGAGAGTTTATATTTACTTCCTTGTGTAATAGCCTGTGAAATGCAAATGATTTTAATTATTAAATGTCACTTAATTTCTCTTTAAAATGGTGAGTGGGGGTGAGGGGAGAGATTAGTGTTTTAAAAAGAAAAAGGAACAGTTTAAGAACTGGTTACCTTTCCATCCTTTGTCCAGGTGACAGTTGGCTGAGGTTCTCCAGTGACTTTAACTGTAAATTTAGCAATGCTGTCTGAAGAAACTGTTGTATCCTGTAGCCCAGTAACAATTACTGGTTTTGAGGAAATTGGTTCAGGAGCTTTTGGCTCAGTTTTCTTGATTTCTGTTGACTCGGTAGTTTTCTGAACTGATTTCTTGGTTTCTGTTGACTCAGCAGTTTTCTGAGCCGATTTCTTGGTTTCTGTTGACTCAGCAGTTTTCTGAGCTGATTTCTTGGTTTCTGTTGACTCAGCAATTTTCTGAGCTGATTTCTTGGTTTCTGATATGCTTGATACCTGCTCATGGATACTCTTAAAAGCCTGTCCCATAAACTGGAAGCTAGTTTTGGAAGTTCCACCTTCCCCAGAAATCTCACAAACATATTCTCCACAGTCAGATTCAGTGAGATTATGGATTTTGAGTTCATAGGTACCATCTGCTGAATAATGAAACTGGAAATGCCCATTTTCCTTTAGTTTCTTGCCGTCTTTGTACCAGGTGACCTCTTTTGCACTTAATACACTACTTTCAACTGCACAGGTTAGCTTTGCAACATCTTTAGAAGCTTCTGCTTTCAGGAATCGAGTTATCTTTGGTGGGGCAGAGACTGGCAGCTGCTGAACTTTCTCTGTTGGTGTAGGCTTTGTCTCTGTGGGTGACACAGCTTTTGGATGAGAAGTCACTGGTTCTGGAGATTTCACTCGTTTGGGAGACTTCACTGCTTCTGGAGATTTTACCCGAGGCTCTGGGGATTTGACCCTGGGTGGGGATGTCACAGCCTTTTCTGTAACCCTGGCTTTCTGAACGGTCAGGGTAAACTGTGCTTCCTGCTTCCCCTCACTGTTCTCTACCAGCACGCTATAGCTGCCCTCATCAGATGCCTGCACTGAAGAGATCTCAAAGGTTGATTTGTACTTTGCAGTGGTCACTTGGTGGCGAGCAGAAGTACTTATCACTTGCCCTCCACGCAACCAGGTCACAGTTGGTACCGGCTCACCATCTGTATCACAAGAAAACCTGGCAGACTCGCCTTCGTAGACAGTTAAGGACCGTGGCTTTGTTAGAATTCTCGCAGCCAATGTCGTCTTGATCTTTCTGGTTGTGGATTTTTCTTCCAGTGACTTTTCTTCTAATGCAGTGCTTTTCATTTCTGCAGAAGCATAGTGTTCATAGGATGAGAGACTTTCCCTTGTCTCTGTCATCTGTGACTTCACTTCCCTGACGGAAGACGAAGCTTCCATCTCAGATGTTTTCTTAAATGATGAAACTGCATATGCCTCTGTTCTTGTCAGCTCAGGGAAAACTGATCTGGGGACCTCTTCGTCTCTGCGCTGGGATGCATAAGTGGTATAATCTCCTCCTGTTACGTCCAAGGTTGCATAGTCAGAAGCTTCTCCTTTGTAGTTGGTGCATACAGCACGGTAGGTTCCACTGTCATCAATGTGGCAGTCCAGAATCTCCAGCGTCAGGACACCACTTGTGTTGGTGTAATGAATCTTACTGCTCTCTTGGAGCTCCACACCGTTGTGGTACCATTTAACCTCAGCAGTTGGCTTAGACTGAACGTTCAAGATGAAGCGAGTGTTTTGGCCACAAGGCACCCTATGGGAGCGCATTCTCAGTGTGATCCGAGGGGCGTGGTCCAGTGTGAAAGGCTGCTGACTCAGGACTTCATACTTCCTCTCTGATGTCTTTTGAGTCTTTAAAGCAGCTTTCATGGACTCATACCTGGAAAAGATATCAAATCTTGCAGATCTCTCAAATCTTGAGAGTGATCTCTCACTAGACACAGGGCTGGGGGAACGTGGGCGGGTTCTCTCTGGAGTAGGGGACCTTCTTTCTATATCCTCTTCATAGTCCTCAGCTGGCGGTGGACGTGATCGGATCAACTCGGACACTGGCCTCATTAGCTCAATGTAAGTTGGCGACAGGGAGCGCCGCCGTCTCAGGAGCCTGGAGGCGGATGAGGATGATTCTCTCTGAGCACGTCTTGAGATTTCGTATTCTTCCTCAATTTCTGTTATTTCGGTTACTTCTCTCTGTCGTCTTGATTTCTTTTTAGACTTTTCTTCCTTGGACAGGTGGTCAAGCTCACTCTTGTACTCTGAGAGGCGCTGGGTGGTGGTGACTGGCCGCAGCAGCTCCTCGTCCTCCCTCTCGGCCATGATCCTCTGCCTCTGCTTGGGCTGTCGGTAGGAGGCGCGGGCGTGCCGCTCCCGCAGCTCCGCGTAGCTCGTGCTCGTGTCAGCTCTGGCAGGGATGTGATAGGTCGAATACCTGAAGTCTTTTCTTGTTTCCTCCACCTGGACGTGAGCTTGTGGAGAAGAGTAACGGAGGCTAGAAAGCTCAAAGCGTGGCGGGCTCCGGCTGGGGGGTGAAGCCGAGAAACCCAACTCAAGCTCCTCCTCGAGCCGCAGCCGCTCCTCCTCTGTCCTTTTCATTGCCAGGTAGTCATCAATGGGCAGGAGCAGCTCTTCATCGGACATGTCCCCCAGAGAGCGTCTCCTGCGCCTGTAATAAAAGCCATAGTCAGGAGAGGGCGTCCGCCGGCGGGCTGGCCTCACCATCTCCAGGTCGTCCTGGGACAGCTTGGGAATCCTCCACTTAGGTCTGTATTGGTCCGTAATGCGCGGAAGAGGCATCACATAGAACTGTTCCCATCTGGAAAGGCGGATGCGCTTGGGTCTCTTCTGTACCACTCTGTCCAGTTTCCCAGGCATTTCATACTGATCACGGATCTTTTTATACCACTTCATGTCAGACATGGGCACGAACTGCTTGATGCGTTGGTCTTCCTCTACCGTCGTCTGTTTGTACTTGCGTGGCTCTGGTACTTCGTAAGGCATGCGGAGTTTTCTCTCCTCCTTCTTTTCTTCTGTCTCAAGTCGGAATTCCCCCTTTACGGTCTTGGTGCTCACTGCTGGTTTGTAAAGGATGGCCGCTTCTCGCAGAGCCTCTTGGGCTACCTGTGTCAGCGGCACACTTTCAGTTCCAGAAAGAATTTCAGCCATTCTTAGTGTCTTGTCAATCTGTTTTTGTACGTGTCGTTCCCGTTCCTCCTTACTCTGGAACTCCTGTTTGACGTATCTCAGGCGATCCACTTGTAAGTGAGCCTGGCAGCTGGTGGACCCAGCTGTGTTTGTGGCTGTGACTCTATAGTAACCTGTGTCTTCAGGCAAAGTGTCCCTGATGTGCAAAGCATAATAATCTAAGCCTTCATGAACAATTTCAATGTGAGGCCCAAGGGACAGTGGCTGACCATCTTTCTCCCATTTTAATGTTGGTGGGGGAATGCCTGACACTCGGATCTCAAAGCAGACACTTTGGCCTTCTTGGCATTCTGCGTTGGCCAGTAGTCGTTTGAACATGGGTCTTAGGGTAGTATCTGTTGGAGGTGGGTGTAGGGTTACCGTTAGCTTTGCTTTACAGCTGTCTTCACCATATTTGTTCCTTGCCACAACTGTATACTCGGCATCATCGTCTGTAGTGACACTGTTGATTGTTAATTGGTAAAGACCCTTGTCAGACTCAAATGTGTACTTCTTGTCATCATCACCTGGTTTGATCTTCTGACCTGATTTATACCATGTTACACGAGGCTCTGGGTGGACAGTTATAGTTACTCCAAACCGGACATTTTCACCCACATAAGCCGTCTTGTTATAGAGAGGCAGGGTAAATTCTGGTGGCCTCTCCAGGAGTCTCATGGTGTCTGTTCTGCGCTTAATTTTCTTCATGGTTCTACGGCAGTAATAGTCATAAACTTCTCTCACACCTTTAACAAACAGCTCTGCATAAGAACTGTCTTCACCGTAGTCATTGACGACTTTACATCTGTAGGTACCATCATCGAACTTGGTAATGTCTTTGACAAACATGGTAGCCACTCCATCTTCATAGGTGATTTCATATTTCTCACTGTTCTCCAACTGTCTGACACCAAAATACCAGGTCACTTGGGTAGACTGATCATAATTTTCAATTTTGCATACATATTTGACATGTCCTCCTTCTTCACCAACTGCATGCATTATCTGCCCAGAAACCGGACCTATTTCGATGGATGCTACTTTAACTTTAGCAACACTCACTCCCCGCTGAGATCGGATTGCACCACCACAGGAGATCCTGGCTGCTGACACAACCATGTTGAGGTCTTTCTTGATCAGGGTGTGGTAGTAGCGCCGGTGTTTTAATGTTCTGATGACTTTAGTACTGACTCTGTCTATCTTCTGCTTCAGCCACGGGTGTTGGAGTGCCTCAGTTGCTGTCATGCGAGATTTTCTCTCTTTCACTAATAGCCGGTCAACAAAATCCATGGCTTCAAGGCTAATTTCTTTAAATGCTTCTTCATCGAAAGTATATTCAGCATTCATGATATTCTCAATTATCTGTTGGTTAGTTTCAGCCAGGAATGGGTTGGTACCACTTAGCAACACATATACCAGTGTCCCAAGTGACCACATGTCTGTGGCTGTGCTGACAACATCATGGTGGTGAACTTCTGGTGCATAATATTCAGGGGCAGTGAACAGAAGCCTGAAGTTGTCCCCTGGCTTCAGCTGACGAGCTTGACCAAATTCTATGATTTTAATGATGGAGCTCCTTCTTGTTTGATAAATGATGTTTTCTGGTCTAATGTCAAAGTGTCCAATATTTTGACTGTGTAAGAACTCCAGTGCTTCACAGACTTGGCGAACATAACTTACAATTTCTCTTTCATTGAGTTCAAAAGCACTTGTGTTAATGCGTTCAAATATGTCAAGTCCTGATATGAACTCAAAGATCATAACTAATTCTTCCATGCTTTCAAATGATTCATGGAGGTATAAGATATTTCTGTGCCTAGCAATGTTTAGGATGGAAATCTCTTTCTTTACCAAAACTTGATCAGTTCCTTTGACTTTAACAAATTTGGCCATGAATGTTTTCTTTGAGGAAGTTTCAACACAACGGTGGACAATTCCAAACTCGCCACGTCCAAGATCTTCAGCAATCATATATCTCTCATAGAGTTCCTTGGTTTTGGAGTGGGATGCTTTAGTCATGGAAACTTCCCTGGTTTCATCTACCTCTTCATCGTAATTCATAGCTCTGGTCTTATCTTCTTTTGTTATGGTTGGTTCTGAAGGCTCAGAAGGCTTGCTCAGGCCAAACTTATTTTCGGCTATTACCCGGAACTGGTAACTTGTCTTTCCAAATAAGTTGATCACCGTATAACGTGTTTCTCGGGCCTGTCCTACCCGGAGCCACCTTTCTGCAGTAGTTGCACATTTTTCAATAATATAGTTGGTGATTTTGCTGCCACCATCAGAAGCCGGCTCTGTCCATGTTAAGTTGACAGAATCTCGTGAGACATCACTGACTTTTACTCCTCTGGGTGGGTCAGGAACATCAGCCACATCCAGTTCAACTGTCTTTTGATCAATTCCGAATCTGTTTTTAGCACAGACCACATAGAAACCAGCATCTTTTCTCTCCACTCCATTGGGGAAAACAAGCGATGTGAAGGATCTTGTGACAATAACTTGGTAGTGGCCATTATTGTCAATGAGATCTTGTCCTTTCTGCCAGGTGATCACAGGGTCTGGTTTGCCACTGAAGGGGATCTTAATGCTGACCACCTCGCCTCGGAGGGCATGAACTGCTCCCATGCCTTCAAGCGTTTTAGGCAAGTGGATCTTAGCTGGAACTGTATCAGAATAAAAGAAGAAAAGAATATGATGTAGCAACACCTTGCACTATCTAATTAAGTGTAACACCCCCCCCCCCAAATTAATGGTAGGTCATCAAACATCAAACTGACATTTACTGATTTGTGTTTACCTTCCACTTCCAAGGAGGCTGTGCCAGACACAGATCCACCTTGGTTGGTAGCTCTGACTTGGTAAACAGTGGCATCGTCATCGGTGACACTTGCAATGATGAGCTGGTGGTAACCACCCTTAAATTCTTGAATCCTATACTTTAATCCATCTGCAATGATTTCTTTGCCTTGCCTGTACCATTTCACAATAGGTTTTGGATGACCAGTCACTTTGCAGACCAAAGTAGCATTGCTCTGATATCTCACATTTAGATTTCTCAGTTCCTCTTTAAAGTGTGGTGCCTGAATTGGGACATCAGATTTGGGAGTAACAGGTTCTGATATTTCACTCCATTCACTTTCCCCACCTAGGTTTTCACACTTCACACGGAACTCATATTCAAGACCTTCAATAAGGTTTTGCACTGAAAAGACCGTTTCTCGAATTTCTTCTGTTGTCACAGCAATCCATTTATTCTGCTTCTTCTCACGCTTTTCAAGGTAGTAATTTCTAATCTTTGCACCTCCATCACTGGCAGGTGGCTTCCATGCCACAACACAAGAATCTTTTGTGACAGCAGTAATAGTTGGTTTGCCAGGAGCGCTTGGCTTTTCTATTAGAAAATTAAAAAATTGAGTCATGAGGTGAAACAGACATCTTCATTAAAAACTTCTTTTAAAAACAGAATGATCCCAAATTCTATTTAAAATAGCTCTTTCAGACAAATGAAGCTGGTTACCTATGCTAAGAAATGTGTCAAAAAATGAAACTCCCCTATAAAGAAGGAGTTAGGGTACATACTTCCCCTTTTAGATTTGCACACATTCACTTAAAGTAAGAGGAAAAGGTATTCTACTTTATCTGAATCTTTGCTATTTCCTTTCAAAATTTATTTCTGTTCAGAAGAGTTTTGTGTACAGATAGGGTTTTAGCATATAAGATAAGAAATAGAAAAGAGGATTCAGGTTGTACTCACCGAATGGACTCTTAATGATCACAACTGAGGGAACCTCCAGGGGATCACTGATGCCAAAGGTGTTCTGAGCTGAGACCCGGAAGTAATAGCCAGCATTTTCTGTAAGGTTCACAATTCTGCAGGTTGTCACTGAGATGGCTGAAGATACCAATTGCCATTCAGCCCCTTCCTTGGCCTCACACTTCTCCACCACGTAATTGGTGATCCAGGAGCCGCCATCATCAGCCGGGGGTTTCCAGCTGATGACCACAGAGTTCTTTAATAGAGCTTCAATCACAATCGGTCCTGTAGGTTTGTCTGGTTTATCTGTTGGGATAAAATGTAATTGTAGTGATTGTCATAGTGTGTTTCCCAAGATTTTTTTTAAATAGAAAATCACCATAAGCAAAAACAAAATACCTTGTATTTCTACATCAAGAATGGCATCAACTGTTCCGAAAGCATTGCTGAGCTGAACTTTATATTTCCCAGCATGAGTCTTACGCTGGACATTCTTCATGACCAGATGAGTATAATGCTCAGTGTTTTCAATAGTAATGTTTTCTGAGTTTTGCAGAAGTTTCTGCCCATGGAACCAAGTCATGGCAGGTACTGGACGACCAATGTACATGACGTGAAGTCGAAGTGTAGAACCCACAGCACCATAATATTTCTCTTTCAGTGGATAACCAGGATGGAACTGTGGTGCTGCTTGCAGGAGAAGCTTACTACTGGTTTCTGCTTCTCCAACTTCATTGGTAGCTATGCAGGTATACACGCCTTCATCTTCTTGTTCCTCTGTCATAACCGTCAAAGTGTGTGTGCGTCCATCTGAAGACATTTTGTATTTCCGGCTTTGTATGAGCTCCTTACCAAATCGGTACCATTTGATGTCAGGAAGAGGCCTTCCGACAATCTGGCATGAGAGTTGAGCAGCTTCACCCAGTTTGGTGGTAACATCCTTCATTTCTTGGCGTACTCCTGGGGCCTCTCCAGCTGAAGGAGATGAACCGAAATGTTAATGCATTACTACTAAATCTATAATCCTTTGTCCTTGTATATCAGGAATGAATTTATCCTACTGCTAATGCTATGATGTTAAGAGGTACATATAACTTTTAATTCTTACAGATTCTTTGAAGTCATTTTGCTAAAGTCATGTGGAAATGAATGAATTAAGCACATCATCATATTGCTTTGTAGACTGACTTTTTTATGCTTGGGAAGACATTAAACAATGTAATAAAAGGTCTTGGGGAAATATGAGTTCTCTCTATAAACCTTTAGTATTCCTGCCCCTTGAAGTTGGGTACATTTGTTAACCCTTTGAATCTTGCTAGGAGGTATGAAAAAACACATTGCATTAGAGATAGGAATTGTTCCAGGAATATGCTTTAGTTCATGCATCTAACATCTCCTGCTGGCACTCTGTGTCTGGAATGGCTTCCTGTATACCTTATTATCTGTTCCCTGTGTGTCCATATGCCCTAGCAAGTGATTTATTTCCAAATACTTGTTCTCCAGCAACTCTCGATGGAATTCTACTTAGTAGAGAAGAATAGTTAGTCTTAATATGTTGTTTAGTTTGTAAATTATAGGCAGAGAACTCAAGGCTACTTACATGTTAGTTTAGTCTTTACAGACATAGCCGTTCTTCGAGGTCTGCTAAGCCCAGTCTCATTTTCAGCAAAAACCCTGAATTCATATTCAGTAGCTTCCAGCAACCCCCCTATTGTGAATTGCTTGTCCTTGATACGATCCTTATTGCTCTTCTTCCAAGCACTGTCTCCAGACTGTCTATATTCAACCCAGTATCCAAGAATTTCTTTGCCACCATCACATTCAGGTTTCTCCCACTGTAGGGTGACACTGTCTTTGGATATTGAAAGAATCTCAAGTTCTCCTGGTTGGCTTGGTTTATCTGGAATATTTTAAGATAATTGAAAAGAGAATTAGATTTATAGGTGAATTGAGATAAAAAGACTAAAACTGGCTTGCTTCTTTGATTTTCAGTCCCTCTGGAGGATTTCTCCTTACCAAAGGGATCTTTACAGACAACTGGTTCAGAAGCAGGGCTGGTCTCACTTAGGCCAACATCATTCTGTGCAATGATGCGGAACTGATACTCAGCATCAGGAACAAGCCCAGTGACAGTGTACATTGTGGTGGTTATCTGAGTCTTGTTGTGCCTGACCCACTTGTCAGTTGATGTTTCCTTGCGTTCAATGTAGTAGCCTGTGACTCGAGAGCCGCCATCATCTTTAGGTCGGGACCAGGACAAGCTCACAGAACTCTTGGTCACATCAAGTACTTCTGGAGGATTGCTTGGTGGTTCTGGAGGATCTATAAATAAAGTGGAAAACCCATACCTGTCAGAGACAGTCCCAAATCTTGGAAACTGATTGCTTTCATTTAAAAACAAGAATACTGAAATAATTTTTTGCAATTTTGAGGTTGAAAGAGTACTTACTCAGTGGTGTTTTTGGTATGACTGGTTCCTCAGATTTCAAGGGTTTGCTTATGCCAAATTGGTTTTCTGCTGAAACACGGAAATGGTATTCCACATTTTCTTTGAGGCCTTTTACTACCAGAGATGTACCCCGGACTCTGGAATCAATGGTATACCAGGCGGCTTTAGGCACTTCTCTTCTCTCAAGGATGTAGCCTAAGATGTCAGCACCACCATCATCAGCAGGAGGTCTCCAACTGACCCTTACAGAGCGGGCTTGTATGTCATCATATTCAAGTGGCCCTTCTGGAGTGTTGGGACTTCCTATCACCCTGACCTTGATGTAAACAGTCTTCTTGCCACATTTGTTTTCCAGAACCAAGTCATAAGTTCCAGAATCTTCCCTGTCTGCTTCCTTGATCACAAGCTCAGTGTGTGTTTCGGATGTTGCAATCATGGCACGCTTACTAACATCCTGGCCTTCCTTGGTCCATTTACATATTGGGAATGGTTTTCCTTTGATTGGTATGGTAAGTCTGATGACTCCACCTTGTCTTACAAAGACACCTTCCTGGTATCTTTCATCAAGTTCATAGTCAGGATATTCTGGGGAAAAAGGTAAGGTTACAATTTAGTTTTTTTTTTTAATGTGGAGGAGTAAGCAATAAGTCTTAAGGTAGGTATGGCAGAAAGTAAATGATGATGTGTCTTACCAAGCATCTCTGTAACTTTGACAGTTCCTGGTACCTCAGCAGGCTCTCCAGGTCCACCAGCATTACAAGCAAGGACACGGAATCTGTATTCAGCGCCCTGAGGTAGGTGTGTTAGAGTATATTCCCGAATCTTGGTTGGGGTGGTATTACATTTGGTCCATTCATGTTGATCTACTTTTTGCATTTCAATCAAGTAGCCCGTGACCTTAGATCCTCCTTCATCTTCTGGAACACTCCAAGCTAGGGAGACTGATGTTCTCGTTGTATCAGTTACTCTTGGATTTTGTGGCTTTCCTGGTGGAGCTGGGAAGAAAACATACTTGTTAAAATTGCTTCAAAGTTGAAAATTAACTGTGTGGTGCTGGGGATTGAACCCAGAGCCTTGTGCTTGCAAGGCAAGCACTCTACCAACTGAGCTATCTCCCCAGCCCACACTGTGAGTTTTTGATGTATGGATTTTAGCATTAGACTACTTTTTGTTTTCTAAATTTTTGTATTCTATTTCCTATAGTTTGATTATGGTGGTGATTCCATAAAAGCACATTTTTCAGAACTCATAGAACTACATACTTCAGAAAGATTAATTTTACTACATATAAATTATATTTCAATAAGCTTGACTCATATAAGACGTTCTTTACCAATTGGATCCATGGCAACGATGGGTTTGGAAGGACGACTTGGTTTTCCAGTCCCTCTTGCATTAATGGCTGTGACACGGTGTTCATATTCTAAGCCTTCAATAAGGCCAGTGGAGCGGTACCGTGTCATCGTCACTGGTACCTTATTTACACGGACCCACCGATCTGCTCTCACTTCTTTGCGTTCCACAATGTATCCAGTCACTTGGGAGCCGCCATCATCTTCAGGTGGATACCAAGTAAGTGTCATGCCATCACGGGAGACATCAAATACCTGTAATGTTTCTGGGGGTCCAGGAATGCCTGCAGCAAGACAGAGGTAAACACAATGTGGCATTGAGAATAAATTAAAAAGACTCATGTTTATTCATGTTAACTTTTAGTATTTTAAATGGCATATTATACACTTGTGAATATTTTACCAATGCTTTCACTTTTGTACTTTTTTCTATTCCTTATTTTCTTCAATTTATAAACATTTATGCATGTACTCTATTTTTTCTTACTATAACAGACAGCTTATCTGTCCTACTTTCTTCTCTCCCATCTTACTTTTCTTCCTCCATTTCTTCCTTCTTTCCCTCCTTCTCTCCTAATTCCCTTCTTCTCTTTCATAAGAATGAGGACATTGAAAAAAATCTAATGTTGAAAACTTTCAAGGAAAGGAGGTTTTAGAAATTTTAGATCCTGGAGTTAATTTCTTTTTTTTTTTTTTGTGGTGCTGGGGATTGAACCTAGGGCCTTGTGCATATGAGGCAAGTACTCAGCCAACTGAGCTATATTCCCAGCTAGTTTTCATCACATCAGGGAAGAAACCAATTCTTTTTTGTTAACATTCATAATCAGAGGCAGGGAGAGCAACAGAGGGGTGCAAGGACTTACTGATGCTGCTGCGACACTCAATGACCTCAGACTGCAAGTAAGAGCCAATCCCGAAGCGGTTTGTTGCAGCCACACGGAACACATACTCATTTCCTTCAGTGAGTCTGGTAAACTTAAATGTTGGTCTAGTCACTGATTCAGAAACTGGCAGCCATCCTGGACGATGAGCATCACGTTGTTCTACAACATAGCCACTCAATGGAGCACCACCATCCAGTTCAGGGGCTTCCCAGGAAATGGTAACTGATGTAGCATCAATTTCGTCAATTTTGATGGGTCCAGTTGGTGGACCAGGCTTGTCTAAAAAGAAGAATAAATCCAGGAAATTAGTTTTCACTTTAAATCAAAACTGGGTGACCAAACATGAACAACTTTCTTGTGTCTTTGTCACACATTCTTACCAAGAATGATAACTTTAATGGTCTCTGAAGTAGTTCCAGTAACATTCTTTAATTCAAGTGTGTACTCTCCAGTATCTCTTATAGTGGTTTCACGGATGGTTAATTTAGTTATTTTAGTGTGAGTTTCAACTGTGACACGCTCTGATTCTCTCAGTTTAGAACCAGCAAAGAACCAGGAAGCAGTAGGAGGTGGACGTCCAGCAATAGGAATCACCAGCTCTATAGGTCTGCCAGCTGGGACATGGATGGTCTTTTGAGGCATTGTAGAAAGATCAATTGTTGGCAACACTATGAGAAAGAAATTAGGCATTTAGTTTTAAGCATTATTTCTAACAATAAAGTGTAATGAACTCTGAATATTTTCATTTTACTTTACTATTGTTATTTTTTGGCTATTCAGTACATACCTCTGAGATCTTGTACAGTCACAGCTGTGACGATCTCTCTTGGTTCTGACACGCCTTTCTCATTTTGTGCCCTCACTCTGAATAGATATTGTTCACCTTCATTTAAGGAAATAACGGTATGCTCTAGCACTGTGGGCTTTAGGGTGACAACCTTCATCCATCTCTCTGTGCCTGCTTTGCAGGCCTCAAGAACATATCCAGTGAGTCGGCTACCACCATCATAGAGTGGTTTTTCCCAGGCGAGGGTAACAGTGGATTTGGTGACATCAACCACCTCTAGCTTTGTAGGCACCAATGGCACTTCTGAGACTAAGACTGCATCAGATGTTTCACAAGGTTCTCCAATACCATAAATATTTTCTGGTAGAACTCTGAAATAGTACATGGTTCCTTCTACAAGTCCAGAAACCCGGTAAAGTGTCTTGCTGCACTTGGTAGTGACTGTTTTGAATGCTCTCATGGCAGCTTCACGTTTCTCAATGATATAGTTGTTGACTGGAGCACCACCATCAATTGTGGGAATTTCCCAAGTAATAGTCACAGAATCTCTCGAAACTTCCTTAACTTTCACTGAAGGACAGGGACCAGGAGTATCTAAAAATAGAATGAAAGATCCATATTTCATCTTTGCCTGATTGGTTGATAGATTTGGGGTCGGGACAGGAGAATATAATCTACATAGGTCTTCTCTAAAGAAGTGATCAATCACAGGTCAAGGAACCTTTTCAGAGAATCTACTTCTAAGAATACTTACCATATATTTTAACAAGGACTGTTGCTGATTTCTTGCCAGATTGATTTTCTGCTTCAATTGTGTATTTTCCAGCATCATATCGATTGACTTTGTCCACAATGAGTAAAGAATAACTCTCAGTGTTGTCAATAATTGCCCGGTTTGCAAGGTCAATGCCCTTTTTGCTCCATGTGATAACGGGAGGTGGTCTTCCAGATACAGACACCATCAGGCGCAACGTGGCCCCAGCCCTGAGGGTCACAGTCTTCTTTAGATCATCTGCAAGCTCAAGATCTGGTATTTCTGGAAAATAAATATCAAAATTTAATTAATTCACGAAGAGGTCAGATGAGAAATTAATTCACATAAGTTTTGATTATAAATACCTAGTCTTTCCACAGGCTCAATTTCAGCAATTGTCTCGCTGTATTCACTCATACCCTTCACGTTCACAGCTGCAACTCGGAAGGAATATTTCTGGCCCATTTTAAGGTCTGGCACAGTGAATTCAGTATTTCTAATTGTGGCATTGGTATGCACTCGGTACCACTGATCAGTGTCCTTCTCTTGCATTTCAAGGACATATCCAATGATGTCAGCGCCACCGTCGTACATGGGCTTGGTCCATGCCAAACTAATGCTGCGCTTGGTGGTATCCACAATTCTTGGAGCAGAAGGTGGTCCAGGGGTATCTGTGGAATTAAAAAATTGGGATGTAGATATTACACAAATAAGGAAACTTTGAGAATTGTAATTTTGGTTTTCTAGATTCACAAAGGCATTATTGCTCTGTGTCCACACTCAGGAAGACCAGCTTTGTAACTGGGCTCTTCTGATATTACAGCACAGCTGTATATGTTACATAATCACTGTTATTATTTTAATAATCAGATTGCTTTAGGAAGTTAGAGGTTTCTTCCCTACTACTTCAGCTAACTGGGTGTATTCTCTTTTAGCTAAGCCCACTGTTTAACCCATTTGTGGGGACTTATTTTAGTTGCTTATCTTTCAGTGCGTTTATATCATTTGTCACCTCTGTTTCTAATGAACACAGAATCTGTTTCCTCATCCCTCCATTTGGTACCAATGAATTATTCCTTTTAGCTCTGGGACTCAAACCCTGTAAAAGGATTTGTCTCTTAGTTTTGAAGCTCCTATAACAATTATTTTATTAGTAACTTATTAAATATTAGAGACTTTTTGCTCCTACTGTGCCTTTTCTCAAAAGGGACTTTACTTTTTTTTCAGTAGTTACCAGTATAATGCATTCTTAGGAAGAGTTACAAAATATGTTTTTCGTATTGATAGCAGACTAAATTGTTTTTTCATAAATTAGGAAAATACTGCAATAATTTTCAGCAACATTAATGCTAACTTGCCAACAGAAGAGCGTTCTCTGACTAGCCTATATCTAATATCACCCTAACAAGCATATTCTTTTTTAGACATATACATTTTATAAATTTTACAAACTCTTTGAAATGACATGCTGAAAAATTATTTGTCAATGGTTTTGATGGGTATTAGATTAATATATGATTCTTAGAACTCACATGATGGTTCTCTGCATGTTATGAAGTTGGAAGCTTCGCTAGGTTCACTGTTCCCAGCAGCATTCACTGCAGTCACTCGGAACTGGTAGTCACAACCTTCCATCAGGCTGGTCACCTTCAGCCTGGTGTCATACACCACATAGTCTTTGTTGACACGTGTCCAGCGCAGGCTCTTCTTCTCACGTTTGTCTACTAGGTAGTTACTGATCTCATTGCCACCATCGGATTCAGGTTTTGTCCACTGGATAATGATATGCTCTTTGCCAGCCCCGACTTCTTCAGGTATGCCAGGTTGTGATGGAATAGCTGTGTGTATAGTATGGAAATAAAGACGATGATCAGAATTGAAGACAATCACTATGAACATGAATGCCTTTCTCCCCTCTCCCTGATTCCATCATGTTTTGGTCAACAAAGCATTTGAAAGTGTTAATACTCACTGAATGAGTTTCTGGCTACGATTGGCTCTGATTCAACGGGCACACCAGGGCCATATTTGTTTACTGCCCTCACTCGGAATGTGTACTCGTTGTTCTTGATGAGTCTGGTAACTACATAGGATAGAGTTGGGCATTCGCCTTCGACAATCACCCAGTTGAGCCTGCTGGTCTCACGTCTTTCTACAATGTAGTGAGTTATTTCTGCCCCTCCGTCTTCCTGAGGAAGGCTCCAGGCTAAAGTGCACTTCTCCTCGGTTATTCTGCTGACGGTGAGATTTCCACAAGGGCCAGGGGAATCTGAAACAGATACATGGTAAGCCATGCTGAAGACCATTCTTTCCACTCACGTGAAAATGCGTTAGCAGCCCAAGAACATGTGCCATGCTTACCAAGTACTTTGACCATGACAGACACGGCCTTGGTCCCACTGGCATTCTTCACTGTTAAGGTATATTTTCCACTGTCACTCCTGTCACAGAACTTGATCACAGCAGTGGCTCGTTTCCCAGTATACTGCATAGAGACTTTCTCACAGAGATCTAATTCCTTTTCTCCTTTGGTCCAGATAATTTTGGGTTCAGGTTTGCCACCAACTGCAGCATCAAGAACAAGATCTGAACCTGCTCTGATGGTAACCAGATCACCCTGTAATCTGGCATCCAGTTCGGCTTTGGGTGGAGCTGTTGATACACAAAATAGATGCAAATGAGTATGTGACAGTTTACTCTCACATAAATTGTGGTAATTTAAAGGAAAACTTTGACTATTTCTTACCATATTCATCTCGGCAAGTGACGGGTCCTGTGGATTCTGACCCTTTGCTAATTACACCTGCTGCGTTCTTGGCCAACACACGGAATTCATAAGTGTCTCCTTCACTGAGAGCAGTCACGGTGAAGAAGTTGTCAGACACAATGGTATAGTTGCACTTTAGCCAGCGGCCATCTCCAACCTCGCTGACTGGCTTACGCTCTATGATGTAACCCACGACCTTGCTGCCTCCATCATACACGGGGGCCGACCAAATCAGTGATACTGTTGATCGTGTGACATCTGTCACTTCTGGTCTGCCTGGTGCATCTAGAACAGATGAAAAATAAGGTTAAAAATATAACTGAGTTCTCTGAGTTTAGCAATAATAGTAAAAGACAAATGCACCCTGATTTTTACTACATACCAACTGGGTTTTGGGCCATGATAGGTCTTGAAGCTTCACTGGCCTTGCTAACACCTGCAGCATTGAGTGCATAAGTTCTGAATTGGTATTCCAGTCCTTCGACTAAACCAGTCACTTTATAGTTGCACTCCAAACACGGCACTTTGTTTTCCTTCACCCAAAGAATGGTGTTACGTTCTTTCTTTTCAACCCAGTAGCCAATGATTTTACTGCCGCCATCATGGTAGGGTTCTTCCCAGCGAATAGACATGGCATTGGCAGACACATAGTACACTTCAGGTCTGGTAGGAGCACTTGGTGGGACTGAATATAAACAAAGGCATCAAACGTGAATATGGTTTTACAAAATTCAGTGGAAATACTTAATAAATGAGACTTTGAAATATGATTTTAATTTTTCTTACCAAATGGATGCTCAGCAACTATTGGTGCTGATTCCAGAGGTTTGCTGACACCAAATCTGTTCTCTGAACTGACACGGAAGCAATATTCCATGTATTTTGTGAGGTGAGTGACTTTAATCTGAGTACGCTTGACACTGGAATTGATGAGTTGCCAAGCTGTTGTACCTGACTCACGCTTTTCAACTATGTAATTAGTAATTTCGGTGCCTCCATCATCTTTAGGTTCGGCCCATGACAGGACACATGATTCAGCTGAGACAGAAGAGACCTTGATGGGGCCAGTCACTGGACCTGGCCTTCCAATGACCACAACTGTGATAGTAAATGTTTTAACACCAGCCGTATTTTCCAGGGTCAAGAAGTATCTGCCAGAGTCACCTCTCATGCTGTCCTTTACAGTCAGGGTGGTCCTGTCTTTTGTTGTTGTGATACTCACTCGATCTGTCTCCTTAAGTCTCATTTCTTCCAGTTTCCATGTTACTTTGGGGGCAGGACGGCCACTGATTGGCACATCGATAGTAAATGTGCTTCCTGCTTTGCAAGTTATGAGCTGATTGGTAATTCCAGTGAGATCAGCAGTGGGCTCAATTTGAGGCTCCTTGATGATGACAGATGAGAAGGCTTCCCTGGGTTCACTATAGCCAGCATCATTCTTGGCCTTCACACGGAATTCATATTCAGTGTTCTCAACCAGGCGCTCAACTGTGAAAGTCAGCTGTTTGGTGTGACCAGCTTCGACCCAGAAGTCAGAACCTTTTTGTCTCATTTCGAGCAAATAGCCAGTGATCCGACTGCCTCCGTCATGATCTGGTTTAAGCCAAGCTAAGACTGCAGAAGATTTGCTAGTGTCAACAACATCAAGTCTCCTAGGAGGAGCAGGCTGTTCTGTGGCCACAATTGGTTCGGGCATTTCATAGGGCTCACCAACACCATACTCGTTTTCTGCAGAAACGCGGAAATAGTATGGAACGCCTTCTGCCAGGTCACTGACCTTGAGGATCTGACGAGTACATTTTTCACTGATAACCTGCCAGCTGCGGCGACTCGCTTCTCGCTTCTCTACCACGTAGTGATGGATTCGGGCACCACCATCAAGGAGAGGAGCATCCCACATCAGTGTGACAGATCCCCGGGTCACATCTTTGAAGGTAATTGGACCAGGTGGTCCTGGAGAGTCGAGCACCTTAACAGTGAATGTGATGGACTTGCTACCACTGTTGTTTTCCACAGTAAGGGTGTATTTCCCTGCATCATTTCTGTTGCAGTTTTCTACAGTGAGGGTGCTGAAGGAGTCTGTCGTGTGGATATCAGCCCGAATGCTAAGGTTAGAGTCCGGCTTGCTCCATACAGCTGTAGGCGTAGGTCTGCCCTGGAAGGCAATGAAGAGGCGAATACTGGCCCCGGCTCTAACGACATGAGTTTGCTTGAAGTTTGCGTCAATGTCTAACTCCGGAGCTGATAATCGGTCAACGGCTTTAATTGTGCCAGTCACTTCGCAGCTGTCTCCTTTTCCAGCACCATTGATAGCACTGACCCGGAATTTGTATTCTTCACCTGCTTGTAGATCAGTGACTGTGTATCTTGTTTTCACGCAGGGCTCGGTGTTCACCTTGTGCCAGTCTCCCAGGTCAGCTTTGCACATTTCTATAATGTACCCAATAATTTCCATGCCACCATCAAAGACTGGTTTGGCCCATTCTAAGCTCACTGTTGTCTTCGATGTGTCTGTCACTTTGACCACGGCGGGAGGACCTGGTGGGTTAACAGGTTCTCTACATTTAATTAGCCTTGAGATATCACTTGCAGGTCCCACTCCTGCAGCATTTTCTGCCATGACATGGAATTCATATTCGTTGCCTTCTGTCAGACCAGTGACCTTGTATCTCGTCTCAGAGATGGGTCTTTTGCTGATCACTTTCACCCATCTGGTGCTTTTCTTTTCTCTCCTTTCAAGGATGTAGTGTTGAATCTCACTGCCACCATCTGATTCTGGTCTTGCCCATGTCAGCGTAATGCTGTTGCCTGTTACATTGCTAGGTTCCGGAGTGCCAGGGGCATCGGGAACAGCTGCAAAAGAGGGGGGAAAACTCAAGACAGTTAGATACATTTGCTTGGGAAGTTGATGTTATGACATAGTATCATTTAGTAAAAATGGAAACTTACTGTACTGTATTTGAGCAACCACTGGGTCAGAGTCAAGTGGTCTGCCAACACCAAACTTGTTAACCGCAGAAACACGGAATTGGTATTCATTGCCGTTTATTAATTTAATGGCAGTGTAACTGTGGGCTTCACATTTATCTTCAATTAATGCCCAAGCAAGTCTGCTCGTTTCCCTTTTTTCAATGATATAGTGGGTGACAGGAGCACAGCCGTCATTGAGTGGCGCGTCCCACCATAGGGTCATCTTCTCACCAGTAATATTGGTGAATCTTATGGGCCCAACTACTTTTCCTGGTGTATCTGTAAGAAAAAGTTTTAAGAGTTAGTTTCTTTTTCCTGTCAGTTAAAATATATTAGGCATATCCTTCATCCAAGTCTAAATGTTTGTAACACTAATTTTAAAACTACCTTGTACTTTCACTGTAATTTCTGCTTTTGTGGAACCAGATACGTTTTTGGCTTCCACTGTATATACACCACGATGGTCCCGATTAGCATCTCTAACAAAGAGGCTGGTGGATCCAAGGACGTCGGTTATTTCCATATTCATCCTCTTTTCTATTTCAACTCCATCTTTGAACCAAGTTACTCGAGGTACTGGTCGTCCTTGTACCAAAGCTTTAATTCTAAGGCTCTCTCCAGACTTAATAATGAGACCATCGAAGTACTCAGGGCCAAACTCGACTGTTGGTGGAACTATAAAAGAAATAGACTGCGTATTAGTTTTGCTTCATAAAGACATACTTCAACATATTTTTCATTAGCACTGTTATCATAAAGCCTGGCAAGACAATGACATCTGTGCTACCAAAGACTATTGTGAAAGTGGGACTAAAAATTACGTTTAGACTATGTGGTTAAGTATTTGTCCAGCATTAGAAATGAAACCTTTACAGGTCAGTTACTTTCTGATAGGATTGTATGTTCAAACAAGTTCTTGCAAAAGGCCTTCAATTGTACCTAAAGCAAGGTGACAATTGTGTGGCTGGCTATATGTTGTTTTTTTAATAACTCGAGTACAGATGGACATCTCTTTTTGGGTCCTTTTTTACTTATTTTAAGTGGTTAAAGTTACAAAATGTAGAAACTCATTCCCACTTGCATGAGCTTTACATGGGATGGAATGAAATAATAGACATTATAAAAGAATGGATTCAAGTTATGGTTTTTCTTCTCTTCATCTGAAAGGTAGAAAAGATCTAATTCATCCACATAACATCCTTGGATAATCTGTATGAAATGATGTTTCTGTTCTCCTTTTATAGACCAGGGGCCAAAAGTATTTTTTGAAAGTGCAAATGCTCTTAGTGACATTGAAAGTGTTATAAATGCTTACCATTTTCATCTCTTGTCATAATAATGCCAGAAGACTGTGAGGGCGGGCTTATGGTTCCAACAGCATTTCTTGCAATTATTCTGAACTCGTATCGATCTCCAGGACTAAGCCCTGTAACTGTGTACTGACATTCGCTGACATCAGTGAAGTTGCATCTAACCCAGCGATCATTCCCTTGCCGTTTCTCAATGCTGTAGGCCACAATCTTACTACCTCCATCACGCAGTGGTGGGTTCCATTTAAGCGTGATGGTTTCCCGGGTGACATCAATGTAGTCAGGAGTGCCAGGTGGGTCTGAAAAATCATAAGGAAGTTAAGAGCCTCATTATGTCTGTAACCAGCTCTTAATCAATAGAAGAAAAATAACATGGATAATTTCCCCAACACATTTTATTCATTAATTTCAGTTTTCTACTTCTCAGTCTTTAAAAAGAACTTTAAATTATTATATTAGACTGGTTTAAAATCATTCCTCTTGCTTTACCTCACCAGTTCGGTTGTCTAGTTACAAGAAGATAGAAGGAATGTGATACATGGAAGGGAAGCAGTGCTCGATTTTCTTGTACTAAAACATTTGTTTGCTTAGTTAAATATATTTGAATAATAGTTACTTACCCACTGGGGAAACAGCTAAGGTAAATTTGCTTGGGTCACTTGGTGAGCTTAGGCCAGCAGAATTTTCAGCATATACGCGGAATTGGTAATCCAGGCCTTCTATTAGTCCAGTAGCTCTGTATTCTCTTCCAGATATTGGTGACGTGTTAACTCTTTGCCAGAGGATACTATTTCTTTCTTTCTTTTCAACATGGAATCCAGTTACTTCTGAACCGCCATCATAAACTGGTGCATCCCAAGTTAGTGACATGCCATCAGAAGTCACATTGTATATAACTGGCTTTCCTGGGGGGCCAGGAATCCTGAACTGGTGTTTTGCCACAATAATGTTTGAGACAAGTGGTTCACTGACTCCATATCTGTTTTCTGCTCTAACTCTAAACTGGTATTCAGCATCTTTGACCAGATTAGGAACTTTGAAAGTGGTCCTGGCAACACTTGAACATACCATCTTCCAGTTAGTTTGTGAAGCTTCCCGCTTCTCGATGCTGTAACAAGTAATTTCTCCTCCTCCATCATCTTCAGGCACATCCCATGATATGATGGCACTGTCAGCTTTGATTTCATCAAATCGAATGGGTCCTTTGGGCTTGGATGGTGGGCCGAGGGTGATGACCGTAATGGGGAAAGAATTTCTACACACTGCATTATCAAGAATAACCGTGTATTTTCCTCCATGTTCCTTCTTGACATTCTTAATATTCAAGGTAATTTTGTTTTCAGTTTTGCTGAAGCGAACATACTCACTTTCTTTCAGTGGTAAACCATCTTTCAACCAACTGATAGATGGTTTGGGTTTTCCTTTATAAGGTAATTCAAGATGTACGTTATGCCCAATTCTCACTGCGATTTGTGCCCCAGGGATTTCTGACAGGTCGACTTCAGGTGTGATTACAAGTTCTTTTACTGTAAGTGGCCCAATAGTGACAGCATCACTCAGCCCTTTCTCATTTTTAGCAAACACCCTGAATTCCAGGACTGACTGTTCTTTAAGTTGGCCAATTTCAATTTCACACGTCTTGCTTATGCCGGCGTGTGACCATGATTGTTCGCCTTTACCTTTCCTTTCCACAACATAGTCTGTGATGACACTGCCACCATCGAAGTCAGGTTTGGTCCAGCTCAGGATAACAGATGTTTTTGTTGAATCTTTCATTGAGAGATCACGTATGGGTGCAGGTACTTCAGCAGCCTTCACTGGTTCTGTAGTTTCACAGGGTTCCCCAATTCCGATTTCATTTTCTGCAAGAACTCTAAAGAAGAATGGTGTTTTCTCTGACAAATCTGTTACCTTAAAGGATGTACTGGCACATTTGTGCGACACAACAGACCATGTTCTCTTGGTGGCATCTCTCTTTTCAATGATGTAATTAATTATGGGAGATCCTCCATCAATGAGAGGAGGATCCCAGAGCAAAGTGACTGTGCCTAGAGAAACATGTTTAACCTGTAGTTTCTGGCAGGCGGCTGGTGTATCGAGCACCTTAACACTCACAGTTGAAGACTTGGGTTGACCAACCCCGTTTTCTATTGTCAGAACATATTTTCCTGTATCATTGCGAGTAACTTGAGGAATAGTGAGTAATGAAGATGAATCAGTATTTTGAATGTTGTATCTGGCATCACTGCCAAGATTCTTCTCATCTTTTCTCCAGGTGACAGTAGGTGGAGGTCTTCCTTTAAAGGGAATCAACACTTGGACATCCTCACCAGCTTTGGCTATAATAGAGGTTCTGAGAGCCACATCTAGGTCGATCTCTGGTTCCTCTGTAGACACAAAATGGACATATACAGTGAATTTTAAAAAGCAAGAAAGTCAGTCTTTTCCTGGATAATACTCTAATAAAACAATAAAAACACAATCATACCAGTTGTTGTACATACCAAGTATATCTTTAGCTTGTACAGGCTCCGTCATTTTTATGGGTTCTCCTTGTCCAGCACAGTTTACTGCAGATACCTGGAAGTAGTAATTGACTCCAGGTTGCAGGTTAGACACTACATATTCTGTGGTTCTGACCTCTCCTCTGGTAGAGACAACAGTCCATTCTTCTTCCTCTCCTTGTCTCATCTCAACAACATATCCAGTGATAGCACTGCCCCCATCATAGACAGGTTTACTCCAGCCAAGAGTGATGGATGACTTAGTCGAATCTGCGATTCTTATCTTGGCGGGTGGGCCTGGAGGATCTGGAATGGCCATTCATAAAATGGTAATTACATAATCATATACAATTGAGCTATACAAAAGATGCTGTTGTTGCCTATATGAGCACTTACCAATAGGATCAGCAGCTTTGTAGAAGTCAGATGGTTCAGAAAATGGACCCAGACCAGCAGCATTTACAGCACAAACTCGGTATTGATAATCGCTGTTTTCTGTGAGTCCTGTCACCTTCTGTCTGGTGTCACGGATAGTCTCCTTTTGTACTTTAAACCAAGCTAGACTCTTCTTGTCTCGTTTTTCAAGGAAATAGCCACTTATTTCACTACCACCATCTGCAACTGGCCTGTTCCAGACAACGGTCATTGAATTCTTGGTGCTCTTTGTCACCTCTGGTATGCTTGGTGGCCCAGGCGTAACTATTTAGAAAGGAAAAGGCAAATGAGTTTAAAGGATCAACATTACTCATAAATTCTATCTTTTGATCTTTGAATCCTAAGAATATTAGTTTATTCTGTTTTCTACCCTGTGAAAAGAATGACATTGAGGTATGATGTGATACAAAAGGAAATCATTTTAAGAAAGCATCCATAGGCTAGAGAATAGTTTCTCTTTAAACTTCTCATGATTTTTAGTTTTCTAATGAAATCTTATCTCACCAAATGCATTCTTGGCTACAACTGGATCAGATTCCAGTGGCTCGCCAATTCCATATTTATTCACAGCTCGAACCCGGAAGATGTATTCGTTTCCTTTGATAATTTTGGTGGTTGTGATGATGCACTCTTCCAAGTTTTCAGCCACCATAGACCACACGACACGGCTTGTCTCACGCTTTTCTACAATGTAGTGAGTGATTTTGGCGCCACCATCATCAGCTGGGGGCCGCCAGAGAAGTGTTATCTTTTCAGCAGTAACGGTCTTAAATTCAATTGGTCCACCTGGAGGTCCTGGTTTGTCTGCAAATGAAAGAATAAGACAATATGTTAGTGCTTCTAAAAGTCTACTAATTTTAAATTACTATGCTTTAGGCAAACAAAATATGACATTGGCCTGTATTGAGCACCTACCAAGGATCTGTACTCTGATTGTGGCTGAGGCTGAGCCCATGGCATTCCTTAGTTTTAATTCGTAGCTTCCACTATTAAGGCGGTTGGCATCTTTGATGAGTATAGATGCGAGATCAGTGGTATTTTCAACACACACCAGTGCATTGGTTTGTAATTCTTTATCATCTTTATACCACTCGATTGTGGGCTCAGGTTTGCCAGAAATGCCAGCCCTGAGCTTCACAGATGTACCTGCTCTGTATTTGACAACTTCTGTATATTCTAAAGGCAGGTCGATTACAGGTCCACCTGTAAGAATGACAAATAAGAAATATTTAAAATATCCTAAAGATGAAAGAAATAGCTGCAGCAACCTCAAAATAAAGTTGCTGGCCCTTAGTAAACAATATGTGTGTATACACACACACGCATGTGCACACATACACACACACACACACACACACACACACACACACACTTCTAATCCTAGTGTGTGTTATTTTAATAATATCCTATTATTTTAAACTTTTAAATTTTATAAGCCACTCTTCTAGATGGAGAAGAAATACTATGAAATAACACTGACCCCAATAACACTCTACTAATAGCACAGGAACTTTAGTGCCTTGTACATGTGTTTTAAAGTCTGTTAGGTACTTTATCCCATTGATGAAATGGGATAAGGTAGTGAAAACAT
This sequence comes from Sciurus vulgaris, assembly GCF_902686455.1. Classification (NCBI taxonomy): domain Eukaryota; kingdom Metazoa; phylum Chordata; class Mammalia; order Rodentia; family Sciuridae; genus Sciurus; species Sciurus vulgaris. The sequence goes on from NC_136463.1 coordinate 131,993,901, forward strand.
CACTGAAGAAGCAGCGTTCCGCATGTCCTTTCACTCTGGTTTTTCTGTCCATGTCTTCTGACCACTTCCTAGTCTTCCTTTCCTATCTCACTTCACTGGTATCTGTCCAGCTGTGAGTGGTTCACGTCAGACCTTTGAAGTCTGAATGTTCTACTCACAATATTGTATATTCACTGAGAAGACTTTATACCAGGCTGCTTAGAACCATTGAGAAACAGAACTAAATTTGACTTGCTTCACAGTCTCAGCAGTACTGGCTCAGTGTCTATAAAGCCTGGCTAGTACAAAGCAGCCCTGGAATTCTCAAAACAAGGGTGGGAGTAGATACTTTGTTCAGGCAATATAATGGCTTGTTTTCCCTTTTGAGAATGAAGAAGTTTTAGAAGAAGTGTCACAGGGTTCTGAACTCTCATGACATTTCAATTTTCAAACCATTGTTAGTTGCTTGTACCAGTTACTTTCCAGAATGGTCAAGTATGTGCATTTTGGACTGGCAGTGATGTTAGGGTTCTGAAGAACCCCACTTCATCACTAATAAGTGCTTGACCTTGGGGAAATTGCACAAGCACTTTAAACCTCAGCTTCTTTCTTGTAAAATGGGCTAATTTTAGGGTTGTTAGAACTAAGGGAAAGTATTTGTAATAATTACTCAATAAATGCTAGCTACTGCTAATACTGTCATCATCAAAGTCCCTGCTTTCAGACTTTCACTTATTTAAGAGCATTATTTTGTAAGGATGTACCCATGGACTTAACTATTGGCTCTGATGATTTAAAAGGGAATGAAAGCACCAACTTATACAACAAAGAATCATGAAAGGATGAATCTGAAAAGGCCCTTAGTTATCTTATAGTTCACCTCTCTCATAGTTAAGGACGTTTCCTAAGTATCCCAGCTAGTTCGTAATTTCTTTCAAAAACCTCATTATAAAACATGCAGTAAAAGTTATTAAAATAAGGAAATAGTATTAAGTTAAGGAGCTGTTGGGATTCAAAGTTCTAACAATGCTTACCATAAGAATCAATGCATGTAATGGGCCCTACAACTTCAGATGGATTGCTGATGGAACCAACGGCATTCCTAGCAAAGACACGGAATTCATACTGGGAATTCTGAGTCAAGCCAGAGACAGTGAATTGAGTCTCAATGACATTGGTGAAACTGGCTTTCGTCCATCTGCCATCTGGAAGGTCACGTCTCTCAACTATGTAGCCTGTAATCTTGCTTCCTCCATCAAAAGCTGGTTGTTGCCATGACAAGTTAACAGAGTTCTTTGAAATATCAGTGATACGGACATTTCTTGGAGGTTCTGTGGTAATGAGAGAAAGATTAGTGTCACTTATGCCAATTTATTTTGCTTTACAGAAATAAGATTTGCATTTTCAATGTGTCAGAACTGTCCTTGTGACAAATACATACCACAGGCATCAATGGCCAAGACTGGTTCAGAAGGATGACTGGGTTTTCCAACACCAGCAGCATTTTCTGCATATACCCTGAATTCATAAATAAGTCCAGCACTGATTGTTGTGACTTTGAAGTGAGTTGTACGAATGATCATTTTGTTGGCCTTTTGCCATAAGATACTGTTCCTGTCTTTCATTTCCAAGTGATAGCCTATGACTGCGCTGCCTCCATTGGACACAGGTTCATGCCAGCCCACAGTGATGCTTTCTCGAGTAACATGAGTGACCCATGGTGTAGATGGTGGTCCAGGTGTTGCTACAAAAGAGAGAAACCCCATTGGTTAATATAGATATTTAGTACATTTATGGTAAATGGAAACCTGGGATCTTTGAAAAGTTTGAAAACTCACTGTATGGTAGTTTAACAACTACACACGCTGAATCTACGTGATCACTGATGCCAAAGCGATTTTCTGCCTTGATGCGGAATTGGTATTCTTCTCCTGTGGTCAGTTTCATGACTTTGATCATGGTTCTTGCAACTGTTGTAGACACCTCCGTCCATACTGCAGTACTTGTTTCTCTCTTTAGTACAATGTAATTGGTAACTTGACTTCCACCATCATACTTAGGTGGCTCCCATTTGAGAGTCACACTTTCTTCCGTTATATCACTAATAACAACAGGACCAGTTGGAGGACCAGGCCTGTCCAGCACAATGATGTTAATGAAAGCTTTGGTTGTTCCACTGGAGTTGGCAGCAGTGATCTCGTATTTTCCAGCATCAGCAGTAACACTGTCCTTAAGATTGATGGTCAGATTCTCAGCTGTAATTTCAGTATTAAATCTCATAGTTGCCTTCAGGGGGACACCATCTCTTGATAAGGTCACTTTGGGTAGTGGCTTTCCAGAAATTGGAATGTCAACTTTAAGGTTTGAACCAGCTCTAACATATACAGTGTGACTTGGAAAATTCTTCATATCAATTTCAGGAGGTTCTGAAAAATAAGAACATGGAAAACGAAGGTAAAGAGTGTCTAAAAATTAAAACAATGCAAATAAGTTCAAAATTTGTTACTACATAGAATTAGACATACCTAGTTGCTCCTTTACAAGAACAGGAAGCAGGAGTTCTCGTGGGTCACTCAGGCCAGCTTGATTTTCAGCAAAGACTCGGAAAAAGTATTCATGATTCTCCCTCAGACCAGAAACAACATGATGGGTTGTCTTTACCACTGCACATTTAACCCAGTTTTTCTGTCCTTTTTCTAATGCTTCAACCACATAGTGTACAATTCTGCTTCCGCCATCATGTTCAGGCTTCAGCCAGCTCAGGGAAACACTATCTTTGGATACACTTGTCACTCCAAGTTTTTCAGGTGGGCTTGGTTTTTCTAAGAAAACAAAGTTTTGAAAGAAAGGGAAGAATTATTACAACACTCTTTCCCATGTGCCTCCTTCATATACTGTCAAGAGAGAACTTTTAAAATGAAGGTCATATGCTTTTGAGTCTTTCTTTTTATGTGACCACTTTGGCTTTTGGGTCAACCAAAGCTCCCCCAAACTATGTTATTACATGTCAAAATATTCAACTTTTAAATTGAACTAGTTTGGATGATAAAATGTACTCCAAATTCATTGTGGGTAGAAAAAGGAGAAACAAGATGACCAATCTCATAAGAAACTTAGAAACTTCATCATCCAATTTCTGAATACATATACACAAAGTCAGTCTCTCTCTCTCTCTCTCTCTCTCTCTCTCTCTCTCTCTCTCTCTCTTCCCCCCACTCTGTATATGCAGTTAGATTTAATTTTACTTAAATTCAACATTTTAAATTTCTAGCTATGTAATTTGTATTTAAATCAACAAAAGTTTTCTCTATTAGAGATTTCATTTTGTTCTATAGTATGAATAGTTTGTGGTGTGAACCAAAATCATATAAGATTAAGCAATGACTAATTAAAATGAGCCACACTATTCTAGCAAAATTAATGCAGATATACAGATTTTCTTCCTTCTTAAAAACACACCTGTTATTTTCACTCCTTCCTTTGTTTCAGCTGGTGTGCCCACACCAAACTCATTTTCTCCAGCGACTCTGAAGTAGTAAATAGCTCCTTCTTGTAAGTTGGTGACCTTGTAGGAGAGGCGGTTACAGTTGTTGGTGACAGAGACCCATGCTTTCTTGCTGGCCTCGCGTTTTTCTATGTGGTAGTTCTTCACTGCTGCTCCACCATCATTTTCAGGAACATCCCAGGATAACACTGCAGTCTCTTTGGTTACTTCACGTACGGTAATATTGGCTGGAGGACCTGGGGAATCTAAGACTTTGACAACAATGGTCAGTGAAGCGGCACTCAAAACATTCTGAATTGTCAACGTATATTTTCCAGAATCATTTCTGTTGGCTTTTTCAATGGTAAGTGATGTACGAGAGTCTGTGGAATCAATATATGCTCTAGTACGGAGGTCAGTGTCTGGCTTACTCCAGGAGACATTGGGTACTGGTCTTCCTCTGAAAGGCACAGTCACGGTAAATGAGGCACCGGCCTTGACAATCAAGGTCTTCCTCATTTCAGTGTCCAGATCAAATACAGGTTCTTCTTCTCTTTCCTTTGCTATCTGGGGGTCAGAACTATCACTGGGGTCACTGGCACCAACCTTATTGACAGATCTTACTCTAAAAACATATTCGGCTCCTGTTGTTAGTCCACTTATTGTGTATTCAGTGCCTCTTAAGCTCTGAATGGCAGTTTTCCATTCGGTTTCATCAGATTTTTTGTATTCTACAGTATATCCAGTTATTGGGGCCCCACCATCAAACAAGGGCTTAACCCAGCCAATAGTTATACTTGTCTTGCCTGAGTCCATAATTTTGGGTTTGGATGGAGGAGATGGTAAGAATGCTGGATCTTCTGCCCGAACTAAAGGAGAAGTATCACTTGGAAGACTTAGGCCAGCAGCATTTTCTGCATAAACCCGATATTCATATTCACACCCTTCCCGAAGTCCTGTTGATTTCACTCTCAGATCATAAACGGGCTTTTTGTTTACCCGCACCCACCGTAGGCCGTTTTTCTCTCGCCTTTCAATTATGTATCCAGAGATTTCACTGCCTCCATCACTCTCAGGTCTTGACCAGCAAAGTGTCATGGAATCTTTTGTCACAGATGTAATTTCCAAAGATGTGGGTGGGCTTGGAACTGTAAATGGGTCTAGTGCCTTCACAGCTACACTCTCTAGGGGCTCGCCAACCCCGTATTTATTAACACCAGTTACTCTAAATATATATTCATTGCCTTTCAGTAATTTGGTCACTTTACACGATGTTGTTCTTAACTCTCCTTCACATATTGTCCATGCAAGGCGGCTTGTTTCACGCTTTTCTACAATGTAATAGTCGATGTCTGCACCACCATCTTCTTGGGGACGTCCCCAGGAGAGAGAGCATTTTTCAGAAGTGAGGCCATTTATTTCAAGTGGCCCTGCTGGTGGACCAGGCTTATCAAGTACTTTGCAATTAACTGTCACAGACCGAGTTCCTGCAACATTCTTCAGTGTTAGTACGTACTGACCAGTGTCTCGTCTTATACAGTCTTTAACTGTTAACAAGGTAGTAAAGTCTGTTGAGACAATTTCTGTTCTTGCTCTTCCTTCAATTTCTATGCCATCCTTGGCCCAGGAAACTACTGGCAGAGGCCGCCCTGCAATGTCTGCATTTATCTTAAGGACTTCTCCAGCTTTGACAACAATAACATCTCGGAACTTGACGTCCATCATAATTCTTGGAGCTTCAACATCATCTTTAACTGTAATAGGTCCGGTGGATTCAGATGGTTCACTAATGGAGTCAGCAGCATTCCTTGCAAAAACCCGGAACTCATAGCGCTGATCTTCAGTAAGTTCAGTTACTTCAAAGTATGTTTCTTGTACGTTAGTAAAATTGCACTTCAGCCATCGGCCATCTGGTAGTTCTCGGCGTTCAACAATGTATCCTGTGATCTTAGCTCCACCATCATAGTGTGGTTTAGCCCATTTAAGTGACACTGATTTTCTTGTGATATTTATGACTTCAGGTTGCCCAGGAGGGTCACAAGGATCTCTTGCAGGGACTGGTTCACAAGACTTACTGCATTTACCAATTCCAGCAATATTCTCAGCATATACACGATACTCATACATCAGTCCTTCATCAAGACCAGAGACTTTCATTTGAGTGTCAGCAATGAGGATTTTATTTGCTTTGGACCAAAGAATGCTGCTTCTTTCTTTATATTCAAGGTGATAGCCAATTACTTGACTTCCTCCATCATTAACTGGTACTTGCCAGGTAACAATCATGGTAGACTTTGTGGCATGCACAACTTTAGGAGTACCAGGAGGACCTGGGGGGCTGAATGGATACTCAGCAACAACAGTTGAAGATTCACTGTAGGAACTTTTTCCATACCGGTTTTCTGCACAAACACGGAACTGATATTCACTTCCTGTTGTTAGACGAAGTATTTTAATGGATGTTCTTGCAACTGCTTGTGAAACTACATGCCATGTTGTAGAAGTGGTTTCTCTCTTCTCAACAATGTAATTGCTAATTTGGCAGCCACCGTCATATTCTGGAGGATTCCAAGAAATGGTTACATTGTCACAACTAACTTCATCAATACGTATAGGTCCTGGAGGCCCTGGTCTGTCAAGTACAATTACAGTAATAGGAACTGTTATGGATCCAGCACTGTTTGAAACACTCAGTTCGTAAGTTCCAACATCTTCCCTTGAAGCCTCCTTAATAGTTAGTGTTGTTACAGTCTTTGAAGAAGAAACATTGACTCTAGTTGTTTCTCTGAGAGTCTGACCATCTTTTTTCCAGCTTATAGTAGCTTGAGGTCTTCCTTTGAATGGCACATCAATCTTGAGTTGGTCTTTAGCCTTTACATTGAAAGTATGGAAGGGAAGCTCAACTGAAGGTTTTATTTCAATATCCCTTGCAATTACAGGCACTCCAAGTTGCCTTGGATCACTTCTTCCTTTTTCATTAACTGCAGCTACTCTGAAGACATATTCTTCTCCAGCAGTCAGGCCAGATATAGTTGCTTCTAGGGTCTTCACTTGTGTGCAAGTGCTCCATTTTTCACTGCCTTTAGTCTGCATCTCGACTATGTAACCAGTAATTTTGCTGCCACCATCACTTTCTGGTTTCTCCCACTTAATTGTAGCTGTGTTCCGGGTCACATCCACAAGAGTCACTCTTCCAGGTGGAAGGGGTGGTTCAGATACTTTCACAGGCTCAGTTGTTTCAGCTGGCAAACCAATACCGTATTCATTGGAAGCCAAGACACGGAAGTAGTAAGAACATCCTTCTTGTAGATTTTCAATTTTAAAGGTATTCTTAGTGCAATTGTTTGTGATAGTAGCATAGGCTTTTCTTGTAGTTTCTCGCTTTTCAACGATGTAGTTTGTGATCTTAGCTCCTCCATCAATAAGTGGTGGTTCCCAGGACAAAGTCACCGAGTCTTTCTTCACTTCTCTTACCGTCAAATTCACTGGGGCACTTGGTGAGTCAAGAACTCTGACATTCACGAAAGCTGTTTTGGAGCCACTGTTATTTTCTAATGTCAGATTATACCGACCACTATCAAATCTGGTCACATTATCAATCACCAACATTGTGTAGGAGCTGGTCACCTCTATCTGGGCCCTCTCAGTAAGAATGCCTTCTGCTTTTTCCCACTTGACTTCAGGTTCTGGTCGACCTTTGATAGTGACAAATAAGCGTAAAGTAGCACTTGCACGTAGAGTGACTACCTTTCTGAGGTCAGCATCAAGTTCTATTTCTGGTGGTTCTGTCCTCTCCTGAGCAACGACTGAACCAGGTATAGCTGCAGGTTCACCAACCCCTTCAGAATTGAAGGCGCAGATCCTGAAGTTATATTCAGTATTTTCTTTAAGCTTGGTCACTGTGAACTGCTTTCCTTGTAATCCTGTTGGTGGTGTGCACGTTGTCCATTCATCAGCGGTGGCTTCTTTGACCTCAATGACGTAGCCTTTCACAGGTGCCCCACCATCATAAATTGGCTTATTCCATGCCAGAGACACAGAAGATCTGGAAGTGTCTGTCACTTTTGGATTACTTGGTGGGCCTGGTGGGTACAAGGTGTCACACGCACGGTAGAAAACAGATGGCTCACTAGGCTCACCCACACCAGCTGCGTTTTCAGCGGCAACTCTGAATTCGTAGGAATGACCTTCAGTAAGTCCAGTTACCCTGAACCGGAGATCAGTCAGTGTTTTCTTGTTGCACTTGGTCCATCTAACGCCTTCCTTATCTCGTTTTTCAAGAATGTAGCCCTCGATTTCAGCACCCCCATCGTCCACTGGGCGTGCCCAGGTTACTACCATAGAATCTTTGGTGATTGCTGAAGCTTCAGGTGTTGAAGGAGGACCAGGACGCCTGTAAGGATTACAGGCTATAACAGGCTCAGATTCCAGGGGCTCTCCAATTCCATATTTATTCACAGCCATGACACGGAAAATGTACTCATTACCAGGAAGAAGTTTAGTGACTTTGTAGTTAAGGGCCTGTACCTCTGTTGAAACCTGGGTCCAAGAGAGTCTGCTTGTCTCTCTCTTTTCAATGATGTAATGTGAAATACTAGCACCACCATCTTGCAAAGGTGGGTTCCATGCCAGGTAACATTTTTCTGCAGTAACTCCAGAAACTTTCAGAGGCCCTTCAGGAGGTCCTGGCCTGTCAAGTACCTTTACTGTGATTGGTATAGTCTTTGTACCACCAACATTGCTGAGTTTCAGAACATATTGACCTCCATCAGCCCGTATACAATCTTTGACAACAAGAGTTGTTTTCTGAATAGTAGATTTAATTTCCATCCTAGCAGTTGTTTCTTCAAGTTCTTTTCCATCCTTCAACCAAACAATATCAGGTATTGGTTTGCCACGGATATCAGCTTCAAGAACAAAAGTCTCCCCTGCACGGACAACAATGACATCTTTATATTTGGGATCCAGTGAAGCATTTGGTGCATCAATTTCATCCCTTGCAGTAATGGCACCACTACTTTCAGATGGCTCACTAAAGTTGCCAGCTGCATTTCTTGCAATAACTCTAAATTCATATCTTTGGTCTTCTACAAGTCCACTCACTGTAAATTCAGTTTCTAGTACATTGGTAAAGCTGGCTTTCATCCAACGGCCATCAGGTAGATCTTTCTTTTCTACAATATAACCTGTTATTTTGCTGCCACCATCATAGGCAGGTTTCTTCCATTTCAGTGTGACGTTGTTTCTTGTGATAACAATGGCTTCAGGACGACCAGGCGGGTCACATGGGTCGCGAGCAACAAAGCATTCTGACACTTTGCTGGGCTTGCCAATGCCAACGATATTTTCAGCAGAAACTTTGAACTCATATTCAAGGCCTTCATCAAGCCCAGTTGTTTTGAATTTGGTGTCTTGGATGGGAGTTTTATTTAACTTGACCCATAAAATGCTATTCTTTTCTTTTTGTTCAAGATGGTAGCCAATAACTTTGCTGCCTCCATCATTAACTGGCTCATGCCATTGCACAGTCATTTGATCTTTTGAGACTGATGTCACAAAAGGAGTTCCTGGTGGTCCAGGTTCTTTAAATGGATATTGTACAATAACTGGTTTGGAATCCAGGGGGGCACTTTTTCCATACCTGTTTTCAGCAAAAATTCTAAACTGGTACTCACTGCCTGTTTTCAATTTGGTTACTTTAATTGTTGTTCTTGCAACTGTTGCTGATACCATGTGCCAAGTGGTGGTGGTTGTATCTCGCTTCTCTACGATATAGTTGCTAATTTGGCAGCCACCAGTATAGGCTGGAGGTTCCCAAGATATGACCACAAAGTCTGCACTAACTTCATCAAACCTCACTGGTCCAACTGGAGGTCCAGGTTTTTCCAAAACAATAATGCTGAGATTTTCTGTTGCTGTACCTGCACTGTTTGTTGCTGTTATGGTATATTTTCCAAAGTCATCTTTGCTACTTTCTTTAATGTGTAAGATAGTTGAAGTAGCTGTTTCTTCAATATTTACTCTTGTTGTCTGCTTCAGAGGCTCACCATCTTTGACCCAAGATATTTTAGGTCTTGGTCGGCCTATAACTGGAATTTCTATTTTAAGATCTTCTCCAGCTTGGACACTATATGTGTTAAATGGTAACTTAAAACTAGGTTGTATAGTCAAGTCCTTGGCTATGACAGGAACACCAAGCACTCTTGGATCACTTTTTCCTTTCTCATTGAAAGCCTTGATACGGAACTGATATTCTTGTCCAGAACTCAAACCAGTAACAACTGCATTACAGACTTTGGATTCAGCCACAACGCTCCATTTTTCAGTTCCTTTGGGCTGCATTTCAACAACATACCCCAGGATTCTGCTACCACCATCATGTTCAGGTTTCTCCCACATGAGTGATGCACTGGTCTGGGACACATCAGTGAGTGTAACCTTTCCTGGTGGGGAAGGAGGTTCAGAAGCTTTCACGGCATCCACGGTTTCCACTGGAACGCCAACTCCAAATTCATTCTCAGCCATGACTCTGAAGTAATAAATGGCTCCTTCTGTAAGATTCTCAACTTTAAAACTTGTTTTGCTGCATTTACTACTCACATTAGCATATGCTTTTCTGGTTGACTCACGTTTGTCGATAACATAGTTCTTGACCTTTGCTCCCCCATCAATGAGAGGTGGTTCCCATATGAGTAGGACAGAATCTTTTCTCACTTCTTTGACTGTCAAATTCTGTGGTGGTCCTGGGGTGTCGAGAACTTTCACAGTTACAAAAGCAGACTTAGATCCGCTGCTGTTTTCCAACTTGAGAATGTATTTGCCAGCATCATTTCTATCACAGTTATCTATTGAAAGTTGGGTATAATTTACTCCCTTTTCAATTTGGACCTTATCTGTGAATTCACCTTCCTCTCGAGACCAGGTGATCTCAGGTGTTGGACGACCTTTGAATGGGATGTGAATTCTGGCAGAGCCACCAGCTCTTACCACGATTCCTTTCCTTAACTCAGAGTCAAGGTCAAGTTCAGGAGCTTCAAGTTTATCTTCTGGTTTCACAGTACCAGGAACTGATACAGCTTCACCTAGACCAACTTTGTTGAGGGCACAGACTCGTATTTTATATTCTTGGTGTTCAATGAGTTTTGAAATCTCAAATCGTGTGACTCTCAGGCCAGTCTGTGGAGTGACTATTTGCCATTCTTCTTCATCTGCTTTACAGATTTCTATGACGTATCCCAGGATCTCGCTGCCACCATCATAGATGGGTTTGCCCCAAGCAATTGTGATTGAATTTTTAGTGGTGTCCACAATGTGTGCGTTGGTGGGCGGGCCAGGTTTGAACACAGGATCACAAGCCTTATAATACACTGTAGCTGGACTAGGTTCTCCAACTCCAGCAGCATTTTCCGCAGAGACTCTGAATTCATACTCGTGTTCTTCTGTTAAGCCCGTTACTCTCAGACGCAAATCTGTGATGCGGCGTTTATTACATTTTATCCACCGAATGCCACTTCTGTCTCGTTTCTCTACAATGTAACCGATGATCTCACTTCCACCATCACTATCTGGACGGTTCCAACAGACAGTCATGGAGTCCTTGGTGATGTTTGTAACTTCCAGGTTTTTGGGTGGTCCAGGAAGCACAAATGGGTTTTTCATTAGTACCGGTACAGATTCCAAAGGCTCTCCAACACCATATTTGTTGACAGCCATTATACGGAAAATATATTCATTCCCTTCTAAGAGTTTGGTAACTTTCAGAGAATTAGTCACAACTTCTGAAGCAACAACTGTCCATGCTAGTCGGCTGGTTTCTCGCTTTTCAACAACATAGTGAGAAATGTCACTGCCACCATCTTGAAGTGGTGGAGACCATGTTAAAGTGCATTTTTCTGAAGTGACTCCAGTAACCTGAACTGGCCCTTCTGGAGGCCCTGGTCTGTCTAATACTTTTACATTTACTGGGAATGACTTAGAACCTGCAACATTGGAGGCTCTTAGGATGTACTGTCCACCATCAATTCTAATGGCATCCTTTATAATAAGTAAAGCCTTGAAATCAGTGTTCTTTATTTCGCATCTAGCAGATTCTTCAACTTCCTTATCTCCTCTTAACCACTCAATAGTAGGTAGGGGCTTTCCATGGACATCAGCCTCAAGCCTGAATGTTTCTCCAGCATTCACCACTATTGTGTCTCTGAACTTTGGATCCATTGAAATTCTTGGAAGTTCAACCTCATCTTTGGCAGTTATTGGTCCAGTACTATCAGAGGGTTTACTTATGGCACCAGCTGCATTCTTTGCAATGACTCTGAATTCATATCTTTGATCTTCAGTGAGACCTGACACAGTAAATTGAGTTTCAATGACGTTGGTGAAGCTGGCTTTCATCCAGCGACCATCAGGTAAATCACGCTTCTCTACAATGTAGCCTGTAATCATACTTCCACCATCATATACAGGTTTGGTCCATTGTAAAGTGATTTCACTTCTTTTAACTATTATTGCTTCTGGTGTTCCTGGTGGGTCACAGGGATCTCGTGCTACATAGCATTCAGAATTCTTGCTTGCTTTGCCAACACCAACAATATTTTCAGCGTAAACTCTGAATTCATATTCAATGCCTTCCTCGAGATTCAGTGCTTTAAATTGGGTGTCATGAATAATAGTTTTGTTGACTTTTGTCCACAAAATACTATTCCTTTCTTTTCTCTCAAGGTGGTAACCTATGACTGGGCTTCCACCATTATTGACTGGTTCATGCCACTGTACAACCATCGAATCTTTGGAAATGGCTGTGACAAATGGTGTGCCTGGAGGACCTGGTTCTTTGTAGGGATACTGAGCTACAATTGGATCAGACTCCAAGGCAAAGCTTTGTCCATATCTGTTTTCAGCAAATATTCTGAATTGGTATTCTGTACCAGTTTTCAGTTTGGTTACTTTGAGAGTAGTTCTAGCTACAGTAGCAGAAACAACATCCCATACTGTGGTGGTCGTATCTCTCTTCTGAACAATGTAGTTAGTAATTTGGCAGCCTCCTGTATATACTGGAGGGTTCCAGGATAAGGTAATACTCTCAGCACTGACTTCATCAAATTTAACAGGTCCTTTTGGAGGATCGGGTTTATCTAGAGTTATAATTTCGATGGATGCTGTTTTCTGACCAACAACATTGGCGACTGTGATTCCATATTGTCCACTGTCATCCTTATGAGTCTCTTTAATACTGAGTGTGGTGAGGTCAAGTGAATCAGTAACATTGATTCTCGTGGTCTGCTTCAGTGGAAGACCATCTTTAGTCCAGGTGATGGTTGGCTTAGGACGTCCAGAAATTGGTACTTCGATTTTCAAATCTTGGCCAACCTGTATGCTGTAACTGCTGAATGCAGGTCTTACATCTGGCTCGATGACTAGATCTTTGGCAACTATTGGAACTGCAAGGGACCTAGGATCACTTCTCCCCTTTTCATTTACAGCAACAACTCTAAAAAGATATTCTTCTCCCTGAGTTAGGTTGGTAATTACTGCTTCAAGGGACTTTACTCGAGCACACTCTGACCATTTTTCACTGTGTTTAGCTTGCATTTCCACAATATACTGAATGATTTTACTGCCACCATCATGTTCAGGCTTTGTCCAACTCAGAGAGACACTATTTCTGGTGACATCATCCACAGTTATTTTTCCTGGAGGTTGTGGAACTTCTGCAACCTTAATTGGGTCAGCAGTACGGGCAGGTAGGCCGATACCATACTCATTCTCAGCTGTGACTCTAAAGTAATAACTGCAACCTTCTTGGAGTTGATCAATTTTCCAAGAAGTTTTGTGGCAATTTGTTACAACAGCAGCATATGATTTTCTTGTGGCTTCACGTTTCTCAACAATGTAATTTTTTATTTTGGATCCCCCATCTAACAAAGGAGGCTCCCATGTAATTGATACTGAGTCTTTGGTGATTTCTGTGACTTTCAGGTTAACAGGTGGACTTGGTGTGTCCAGGACTCTCACAGTAACAAAGGCAGACTTTGTTCCACTGCTGTTTTCTAATGTGAGAGTATATTTTCCACTATCATATCGATTGACATTGTCAAGAACAAGTGAAGTGAAACTGCTAGTGACATCAATTATAGCTGCATCTCGGATTTCACCATCCACCTTTCCCCATTTAACTTCTGGTGTAGGGCGGCCTTTTATGGGAACGAACAACCTTAAAGAGCCACCTGCCCTTATATTTATAATTTTCCTTAGTTCCATGTCAAGATCGATATCTGGTGCTTCCAGTTTTTCTTCGACTAATACAGGTCCAGGAACATCAGCATGTTCACCAACTCCAGCTTTATTAATGGCACAAATGCGGAAGTTGTATTCATGCTTTTCCTGTAGCTTCTCTACCTCTATGTTTGTTTTATTGATTCCAGTTGGTGGAGTGCACATTGTCCATTCACCAACACTCACATCACATTTCTCAACAATGTATCCTTGGATTTCACAGCCACCATCATATATTGGTTTGCTCCAAGAAAGGAAAACTGAAGATCTGGTAACATCCATGACTTTGGGGTTGTTTGGAGGGCCTGGTTTGTAAATAGGATCACAAGCTTTTTGGTAAGCAGAAGGAGGACTTGGTTCACTAAGTCCAGCAGCATTCTCAGCTGAGACTCTGAATTCATAATTGTGATTTTCTATAAGTCCAGTTACTCTCAAGCGCAACTCCCCGATCAGACGCTTGTGGCATCTTGTCCACCTAATGCCCTCTTTGTCTCGTTTTTCAAGAACATATCCAAGAATTTCACTGCCACCATCCGATGCTGGCCTTTCCCATACAACAATCATTGAGTCTTTGGTCACCGTTGTAACTTCTGGAGCTTTTGGTGCATCTGGCACTACAAATGGATTCTTGGCAATTAATGGCTCAGATTCAAGAGGTTCACCAACACCATATTTGTTTACTGCCATTATACGGAAAATATATTCATTGCCTTCAAGAAGCTTAGTAACCTTGCAACTGAGAGTTTGCACATTGGCATCAACCACAGTCCAAACTAGGCGGCTGGTTTCTCTCCTTTCCACGATATAATTTATGATATCACTCCCACCATCCTGAAGTGGGGGTTTCCAAGCTAGTGTGCATTTTTCTGCCGTAACCCCTGATATAGCAACAGGTCCTTCAGGTGGCCCTGGTCTATCAAGAACTTTGACATTCACAGTAACTGATCTCTCTCCGGCAACATTTTTAGCCTTCAAAATGTAATTCCCACTGTCAACACGTACTGCATCCTTGACGCTGAGACTGGTGGCAAAGTCAGTGCTCTTTATTTCTAGTCGAGCTGTGTTTGAAAGCTCCTGATCACCTTTTATCCACTGAGTGGTTGGTATTGGTTTGCCGTATATATCTGCATCAACCTTGAATGACTCACCGGCATGAACCACAATTGTATCCTTGTATTTGGGGTCCATGCTTATCCTGGGTGGCTCTACCTCATCTCGTGCTGTTATTGCTCCTGTGCTCTCTGAAGGCTCACTAAACACACCTGCAGCATTGCGAGCTATAACTCGGAACTCATATCTGTGATCTTCAACTAGGCCAGTTACTTCAAACTGGGTGTCAATGATATTTGTAAAGCTAGCTTTCATCCAGCGGCCTTCAGGCAATTCTTTCTTCTCAACTACATAACCAGTGATCTTGCTTCCACCATCATAGGTGGGTTTCTTCCACTGAAGAGTTACAGAATTCCTTGTGACAATGATTGCCTCTGGCCGCCCTGGTGGATCACATGGGTCTCGAGCTACGTAGCATTCTGATGGTTTACTTGGCTTGCCGATGCCCACGATGTTCTCTGCAGAGACTCTGAATTCATATTCAATGCCTTCTTCGAGGCCAGTTGTCTTAAACTTGGTTTGAGGAATAGGTGTTTTATTCAACTTGACCCAGAGGATGCTATTTCTTTCCTTGCGTTCTAGATGATAGCCAATGACTCTGCTTCCTCCGTCACTGACTGGCTCATTCCATTGTACCTCCATGCTGTCCTTGGAGGAGAGTGTGACAAATGGCGTGCCAGGAGGACCAGGAACTTTGAATGGATACTGAGCTATGATAGGCTCTGAATTGAGGTAGGTGCTCTTTCCATATCTGTTTTCAGCAGCAATTCTAAACTGATATTCACATCCAGTCTTTAATCTGCAAGCTTTTATTGTTGTCCTTGCAACCGTAGCTGACACAATTTGCCAGGTGGTTGTGGAAGTGTCCCGTTTCTCTACGATGTAATTATTGATGGAACTTCCACCATCATACTTTGGTGGTGCCCAAGAAAGAGTAATACTGTCGGCTGTCACTTCATCCATTTTAACTGGTCCAGTTGGAGGCCCTGGTTTGTCAAGAACAATAACATTAAGGGTCTCAGTAGCTTCGCCAGCTGAGTTACTCAGTTTAACTATGTAATGTCCAACGTCTTCTCTACAGGCTTCCTTTATTGTCAGTAGTGTATTATTTTCTGTGCTCTCTGCATTTACTCTAGTTGTCTGCTTCAGTGGTACATCATCCTTATGCCAGGTCACAGTTGGTGTTGGGCGTCCAATGAATGGAACATCAATTTTAAGGTCTTCACCTGCCAGTACAGTGAAAGTATTGAACAGGAGTTTGAAGGCTGGTGGGATGACAAGGTCTTTGGCAATCACTGGCACACTCAGCTGTCTGGGATCACTGATGCCCTTCTCATTCTGAGCTGAAACACGGAAAGAGTATTCTTCACCCTGAATCAATCCAGTTATAGTGGCTTCAGTGACCTTGACTGTGGCACATGTGGCCCATTTGTCACTGCCTTTGCTCTGCATCTCTACAATGTAGCCTAGGATTCGGCTGCCTCCATCATGCTCTGGTTTCTCCCAGGAGAGTGACACGCTGTTTCTTGTGACATCCACCAAAGTTATTTTTCCTGGAGGAAGAGGTCGTTCTGATGCTTTCACAGAGTCTGCGGTTTCAGCAGGCAGTCCAATGCCATATTCATTTTCAGCGAGAACCCTGAAATAGTAACTGCAGCCTTCTTGAAGTTGGTCTACCTTCCAGGAAGTCTTGTGACAGTTGGTTGCAACAGTTGAATATGCTTTTCTTGTTGATTCTCGCTTTTCAACAATGTAGTTCTTTATTTTTGAGCCTCCATCAAGGAGAGGAGGGTCCCAGGTCAATGTGACAGATGTCTTTGTGACCTCCTTTACCTTCAGATCCTGTGGAGGGCCTGGGGTATCTAGCACTCTAACATTCACAAATGCAGACTTACTGCCTGAGCTGTTTTCTACAGTTAGTATGTACTTGCCACTGTCAAATCTGTTCACATTTCCAACAATAAGCAGGGTGTATGAGCTTGTGGATTCAATGCTAGCTTTATCCAAAGACTCTCCATGTTCCCGGGTCCACTTCACCTCAGGTGCAGGTCTCCCTTTGATTGGAACAAAAAGCCTCAGGGTGCA
Source organism: Sciurus vulgaris (assembly GCF_902686455.1). NCBI lineage: Eukaryota > Metazoa > Chordata > Mammalia > Rodentia > Sciuridae > Sciurus > Sciurus vulgaris. The sequence goes on from NC_136463.1 coordinate 132,010,831, forward strand.
GCAGGCTCTTATAGTCACAACTTTGCGCAGGTCAGCGTCCAGTTCAATCTCTGGGGGCAGCATTCGGTCTTCAGCCTTTGGAGTTCCAGGAACCAGGGCTGGTTCCCCAAGTCCTTCAGAATTCATGGCATAGATGCGGATTTTATACTCTTGGTTCTCTATGAGGTTGGTGATGGTATAAGAAGTTGCCTTGAGCCCAGCTGGTGGTGTTACAATCTGCCATTCATCTTCTTCTGGCAGGGCAATCTCAACCATATACCCAGTGATTTCTGAACCACCGTCGTAAATAGGTTTATTCCATGCAATTGAAATGGATGATCTGCTTGTATCCAGAACACGTGGGTTACCTGGTGGGCCAGGTTTGAACACCGTGTCACAAGCTTTATAGAATGGACTGGTAGGACTTGGTGCACTAATGCCAGCAGCGTTCTCAGCCATAATCCTGAATTCATATTCATGTCCTTCGGTCAGTCCAGACACTTTGTATCTTAAGTCAGTAAGGGTCTTTTTGTTGCATTTCACCCAGCGTTGGCCAGCTTTATCACGTCGTTCCACAATATAATTTATGATTTCACTTCCACCATCAGAGTCAGGATGTCCCCAGCAGACAACCATAGAATCTTTAGTGATAGCTGTAACTTCAGGGTTTTTGGGTGGATCAGGGGGTCCATAAGGATTCACTGCAAGCACAGGTTCTGATTCAAGTGGCTCTCCAACTCCATATTTATTTACAGCCATGACACGGAATATGTATTCATTGCCTTTCAAAAGTTTAGTGACCTTTAGTTTTGTTACTTGGACTTCTGAGGCTACATTTGTCCATGCCAGTCTGCTGGTTTCACGTTTCTGCACTATGTAATGATCAATTTTGGCACCTCCATCATCCCGTGGAGGCAACCATGATAAGACACACTTTTCGGATGTTACATCAGATACAGCTAAAGGTCCTTCAGGTGGGCCTGGTCTATCAAGAACCTTGACATTGAAAATGTGTTTGGCAAAGCCACCAGGATTTGTTGCTGTAAGGATATAGGCACCACTATCCTTCCTTGATGAATCCTTGTTCACCAGATGAGTGGAGAAGTCTGCGATTTTTATTTCTAATTTCCCTGTGCCTTCAAGCTCCTTTCCATCTTTTGTCCATTCCATTGTTGGTGGTGGGCGACCTGAAACATCAGCTTCCAGCTTGAATGCTTCACCTGCTTTTAATATAACAGTGTCCTTGAATTTAACATCCACCATTATCCTTGGTGCTTCAATGTCATCTCTACATGTGATGGCATCTGATGGTTCAGATGGTGGACTAATAGCACCAGCGGCATTTTTGGCAATCACACGGAATTCATATGCAGCATCTTCTGTTAGGCCACTCACTGTAAACTCATTCTCCAAAATGTTGCTGAAGTTGGCCTTTAGCCACCGTCCATTAGGGAGGTCTCTCTTCTCAACTATATAACTAGTAATTTTAAAGCCTCCTGTGTATTCAGGCTTAGCCCATTTAAGAGTCACTGCATGTCTAGTAATATTCAGAGGTATCGGTTTCCCAGGTGGGTCAATGGGATCCAGAGCAAGCATTGGTTCAGATGGCTTGCTTGGCTTGCTTTTACCTGCCATATTTTCTGCAATTACTCGGAATTCATAAGCAATGCCATCTGTAAGTCCAGTTGATTTGAAAATGTTGCCTGGTACTAATGCTTTGCTCACAGTCTGCCAGAGAATACCATTCCGTTCTTTTCTTTCAACATGATATCCTAAAATGGGGCTTCCACCATCAGAAAGTGGCTCATGCCAGCTAATTGTCATTGAATCCTTGGTAACTGCAGTAACCTGAGGGGTACCAGGAGGCCCAGGAACCTTAAATGGATAGTTAGCAACTATAGATGCTGATGTGATGCCTGGTCCAACTCCATATCTGTTTTGAGCTTTTACACGGAATTGATACTCCACTCCAGTAGTAAGGCGAGTGGCTTTATAGGTCGTGCGTATTACTGTGGTTGCTAACTCCACCCATGTAGTACTATCAGTCTGTCGCATTTCTACTACATAGTTGCTTATTGGTACTCCTCCATCATTCTCAGGTGGGTCCCAAGAGAAGGTTACAAAATCAGATGAAACTTCATCAAATTTGATTGGTCCTGTAGGTGGCCCTGGGATATCATGGACTTGAATGGTGATGACATCACCAACCTCTCCTACAATGTTCTTTGCTGTGAGTGGATAGGGCCCACTGTCACTTCTGACACACTCATTGATATTTAAGATGGTTGAAGTTGCTGTATTTTCAAAATTAACTCTCTGTGTCTGTTTAAGAATCTGGTCTCCTTTTTTCCATGTAACTGTGGGCTTTGGTCGACCCAGCACTGGAATTTCCACTTTGATATTTTCACCAGCTCTGGCAATGACCAGTTTCTGATAGATGCCACGGAGATCCAACTCCGGAAGCATCGTTTGCTCCTTCACAATGACGGGCCTGCTTTCTCGAGGGGCACTTCTCCCGGCACTGTTCACTGCCATCACCTGGAAGGTGTATTCCTCCCCTTCGGTGAGATTTCTCACAACACATTCTAACCCTTTCACAGTTGTGATGTGGGTCCACTGGTCAGAACCTTTCCTTTGGGCTTCAATCACATAGCCAGTGATCTTACTGCCTCCATCGTGCCTGGGTTTGGGCCAGGCCAGGCTGACTGTGCTCTTGGTTATGTCCATAATGTTAAGGCTGTCTGGGGGTGATGGGGCTTCGGAGGCTCTTACAGGTTCTGTAGTTTCTGTCGGCTCCCCAATTCCATATTCGTTTTCTGCCATCACTCTGAAGAAGTATTCGCATCCCTCAGACAAGCCAGTAACTTTATATGTGCATTTATGACATTTAGTGGTAACTGTGGAATAAGATTTCCGTGTGGCTTCACGTTTCTCCACAATATAATTTGTTATACGTGAGCCCCCATCTATCAGAGGCAGGTCCCAGTGCAGCGTGACACTGTCCTTCGTGATGTCTGTCGGCCTCAGGTTAAGGACAGGACCTGGTGTATCCAAGACTCTGACATTAACAAAGCCACTTTTCTTCCCAGCAGGGTTTTCAATGGTCATCACAAATTTACCAGTGTCATATCTGTTACATTCTGGGATGATCAGAAGAGTAAACGATTCTGTGTTTTCAATGTTGGCCCGGTTCTTTAGGTTGATATCATCTTTGGTCCACGTCACTTCAGGAGCAGGACGACCTTTAATTGGCACAAAAATTCTGATACTGAGTCCTGCTCTGACCACAAGTGTTCTTCGAAGCTCAGCATCTAGTTCGAAATCAGGAGCCATTTCCCGCTCTACAATTTCAACATTTGGAATCACCGCTGGCTCCCCAACACCGGCATCATTGACGGCACTGATTCTAAAGTTATATTTTTCTTTAGTCTGAAGATCAGGGACAACAAACTGAGTGATTCTGAGGGCAGTTCCGGTTGTGTCTTTTATCCAAGCCTCATCTCCTACTTTTTGATGTTCGACCACATAGCCAGTGATTTCTAGTCCACCATCATAATGAGGCTTGCCCCATGCTAAAGAAGCAGATTTCTTGGTAGTATCGGTGACATGTGCATTTGAAGGAGGTCCTGGAGGATCTGAAAAAGAAACAAAGATAAGATGTGTATATTAAGACTTTGGCTTTTGAATAATTTATATCAAATGTTGGAATTCCCAAATCAACAGTGTTGAGAAAGATAAATACTAACATGCTACATCTTTCATTAGAACAGAATTTGAAGCATCACTAGGTGGTCCAATTCCTGCTCTGTTTTCTGCACTGACTCGGAATTCATAGGTGTTTCCTTCTTGCAGTCCTGTTACTTTGCATCTGAGATCAGAAACTGGCGTCTTTGTTGCTCTCACCCACCGCAAGCCTTTCTTTTCTCTCCTTTCTACATGATATCCTGTGATCTCACTGCCACCATCATCAGTTGGTCTTTTCCAGCTGACAGTGGCAGTGTTCTTAGTGACGTTCGATACCTCTGGCTTTCCAGGAGGACCAGGAGGACCTAAAAGAGAAGAAAATTTATGAGAAATCCATGATTTCCTAAAGTCTGCTATAAATGTTTTTGTCAATTCTCTCCTGTGCTCTACGTACCAAATCTGTCTACCATTTTGACAGGTTCAGATTGTACAGGTTCTCCTTTGCCATAATGATTTACAGCTGAGACACGGAAAAGGTACTCATTTCCTTGGATAAGCTTGGTTACCACATGCCTGCAAGTCTGAATATCTTCAGAAACCACTGTCCACAAAAGTCGGCTGGTTTCTCTCTTTTCAAGAACATAGGACTTAATTGGTGATCCGCCATCTTCCAAAGGAGGTGTCCATGTAAGCGTTGCTTTTTCAGCAGAAACATTACTGATTTCAATAGGACCTGGGGGACCAGGCACATCAAGGACTGTTACCTTCACATGCTCTTCCTTTGTGCCGAAAGGATTGGTGGCAGTGATAGTATATTCACCAGCATCTTTTCTAGTGGCATACTTGACAGTAAGTGTGGAAGATGTTGGGGTTGAAGTTATCTGAGCAATATCTGATGGTCTAATGTCTTTTCCTGCCCTGGACCAACTTGACTTTGGAAGGGGTTTGCCAAGAATGCTAATGGCACTCAAAACAATGGTATCCCCTGCTTTAATTGTTAGCCCATCTTTTATTGTGGGATCAAGGACAATGGTTGGTGCCTCTGCAAAGAAAAAAATACATTTTCAATCAGAAAAGGAAGGAGGTTCAATTGCTATTTTTTAAATAAAGTGAAAAGTAAAATTGACCTACCATATTCGTCCTTGCAAATAATAGTTCCTGTACTTTCCGATGGAGCGCTAATGGCACCTGCTGTATTCTTTGCTCTAATTCTGAATTCATATTTTCCACCCTCAACAAGATCAGTTACAGTAAAGGCACAGTCTGGGACATTAACGTGGTTGGCTTTCATCCAAGACTTAGAAGGTAGATCCCTCTTCTCCACTATATATCCAGTTAACTTATGACCACCATCATATTTGGGTTCAGTCCATATGAGAGTCACTGAATTCCTTGTTACATTAATAACCTCAGGTTTGCCAGGAGGATCTAAAACAAAAATAAAGCCAATCAAACAAATACCAACATTTGCTTCAGGTAGCAAATGCCCTTAAGTTTTTCTTCGTATAATGACTTACCAATTGGATCAAGTGCCACAACTGGCTCTGATGGCAGGCTTGGCTTGCCCACTCCTGCTAAATTGATTGCCATAACTCGGAATTCATATTCAAGACCTTCAGTTAATCCTGTCACTTTAAAGTCCTTCATCCTTATAGGAGTCTTGTTAGCTCTCTTCCACAAAAGGCTGTTTCTTTCCTTGAACTCAATATGATACCCTGCAAATATCCCATGGATGTCTTAGTTCAGATAGAAAGTATAAACATAGATGAATTTTAAAAATTTATATGTATCTTTGTCAAAATTATTTATAATAGGATACATTGAACAGATGATCATTCTTGTTCTCTATACTCTTATTGCCCAGACATAGTGCCATTTCTTTTCTTGGAATAGGCATAGTTATGGTCCTGTTCAACAGTTTTAACCCACATTATATATTCACTAATAAAGACCTTATTAACTGTTACAATAGGAGGTTTTCAATGAAATTAAACATTAGCCTTATGTACTGAAAGAAAAATACATTATTGTATGTGTACTTTGTTCTATGAATGAGTACACAGTCATCTTGTTTCCAGGGAAATATTTGGAAGGAACATTGATGTAAAAACTGTAGGATAAGAGCAAAATAAATACCTGTAATTGGAGAGCCACCCGTTTTTCTGGGGTCAGTCCAAGTCAGAGACACTGAATCATGTCTGACATCCACAATATTAGGAGGTGGGGGAGCATCAGGTACATCTAGGAGAAAGTACATAATGCAAGGTTTATAAATAGGGAGCCTCCACAAAACCATGTTTTACTTCATTTTCAGGCCTTGAGGCACTTACCAAATGGATGCTTAGCCACTATTGGCTCTGACTTCAGGCCTTCTCCTACACCATATTTGTTTTCAGCACTGACCCTGAAGGTATATTCCACACCCTCATGAAGCCTGGTTACTCTGAAGGTGGTTTTCTGGACAGCTGAGGCACATGTCACCCACTTGTTGTTTACAGAATCTCTCTTCTCTAGGATATAGTTGGTGATTTCAGAACCTCCATCATCCTTTGGAGGACCCCACTTTAAGGTCATGGCTTCTGCTGTGACTTCATCAAATTTGATTGGTCCAGTAGGGATGCCAGGCTTGCCAACAACTTTTATGGAAAGGGTTCCTTCCTTTGTGCCGGCAACATTCTTAAGTGTGATTGTGTATTTTCCAGCATCAGATTTTTGGCAGTCATACACTACAAGAGTTGTGTTAACTGCAGTTGACTCAACACTGACTCTTGTGTCAGTTGCCAGAGGATCTTCCCCTTTCTTCCAGGATACTGATGGTGCTGGCTTGCCCTTGATGGGAATCTTAAGACGGAAGTTGCTATTTTCTTTAGCCAAATAGCACAGATCAGGTAGGTCCTTTAAGTCAAGATCAGGAGCCACTGTAAAACAGCAGAGATGAATTGTCATCATTTTTAAGACCAGGCAATTAGCATTTTCAGATCATTATAGGTTTTAAAGGATTTTTTTTTTGATAAGCTAGTGAGTAGGGCTCAAGGACACACTTTCAATGGCCAATGACAGAAAGAGAAAATGAAGATGTATAGGGAGAAGCTTACCGACATCGTCCTTTGCCACCACAGTGATTTCGCTTGGGGTTCCTTCTCCATTTTCATTTTCAGCACTCACTCTGAAGGTATATTCCTTCCCTTCAGTCAGATCTTTCGTGGAGTACTGCAGGCTTAATGACTTCATAACACGTTGCCACTTGTTTTCTTCAGTCAGGAAATCAACTACATATCCAGTAATTCGACTTCCACCATCACTACGAGGCTTTTTCCAGCCAATGGTACAAGATGACTTGGTGACAGACAATGCTTTCAGGTCCACAACTGGTCCAGGGGTTTCTAAAGCAAAGGAGAAATGATAAGGCTAAGCCCCAGATAACCAAGGTAGGATGTCATTCAACTGGACAGAGCTGTAGTTCATTTGCTCACCGGAAGCTTTGACAGCGTCTCGTGTTTCACCAGGATCACCGATACCATACTCGTTTTCAGCAAATACCCTGAAGAAGTAGGACTTCCCCTCCTCCAAGTTAGATACTCTGAAGCTTGTTTTTGAGCACTCAGTTGTCACTGTAGACCAGGACTTCCTTTCTGCATCACGTTTTTCAACCACATAGTTTATGATGGGGCTTCCACCATCAATAATAGGAGGATCCCAGGTAACATAAGCAGAGTCTTTGGATACTTCCTTAACAGTCACATTGACAGGTGGCCCAGGAGTATCTGGATTAGTAATGAGTAAGTAAGAAATGGATATATAGAAAATACGTAAGTCATAATTTTAAACATACAATTCTTTTTTTTTCAAATAGACTTACCAAGCACTTTCACTACAATGGTATATTCCTTTTTACCACAGCTGTTCTCCAAAGTTAAGATGTATTTTCCCGCATCATATTTGTTTACGTTTTCACAGCGCAAGAAAGTGTCAAAGTCAGTTGACTTTATGTCCAGTCCAATCCTTTCTCTTAGGTTGACATTCGGCTTCGACCAAGTAATCTTTGGAGGTGGACGTCCTTTTACTGGTACATAGAGTCTCATAGTAACTCCAGCCCGTAATATGAGTGTCTTCCTTAATTCAGCATCAAGTTCTCCCTCGGGTGGAACTATTTAATTTGGGGGTGAAGAAAGTTATAGTGAAAAAAAAATTAAACCTCAAATGACTTCCAAGGACTGGACTTATCATTTATAAATTTCTAAAATTATTTCTTACTCTTTAGAACATTCTTAATGTAATCTTTATGACTATTTCAATACTTTGTACTCATTGTTGATCTTTCCATTTTCCAATATGCTTTAGCCTCAACGAAGTTTTCCTTGGGGGACCTACACTTCTTCTCATGAACCCCACATGCTCTCAAACTCTATGTATATTAAAGAAAGTAGGTGACTGGTCCTCAGCTCTACTCCATTTTTGTTTCTTGTATTCAGTGAGGGTACTCCACCATATAATCTGACTCCTTTTATTGTTTCAATGTAGGAAGAAAAGTAGAAAGTGTATAAAATATGATACCAAGTAACTAAAAGGAGATTGTTACAGAGAATAGGTGAAGAGAAGGGAAGAGAACTTAAGATGGAGAGTCTGCCAGTTACGTTCTTATGGAGAGGATAGATCAGAAGAGTAAATGAAAACCATGAGAATGATACTTCCCTAAGTTTTAAAAAAAATCCTCTTTATTCTCAGAAAAAAAAAAATTGCTATATCCTATATTCCTTTGAAGACATGAAATTCTCATATATGTACAGAAAACCTTTCAAAACCACAAATCATCTTGCATTCCCTTTGTGCTGTTCTATGATACGGTGAAGAACCCACCCAGCTCTCCTAAAATGTACTCTTGGAGTTACCAATGCTAAAGCTTGTAAAAAAATATATACCAGGGTTCCAGTCTCCCTCCTAGAATATGGCTGATAAGAAGAGCCCTGAGAATTTTTCCTGGTAATACTTACTTAAGATGTCCTTGGGGCAGTGTTTATCTGGCACATCACTGGGGTCACTGAATCCAATCTTGTTAACAGCATACACACGGAACTGATATTCTGTGTTTTCCATCAGGCCAGTAACCTCAAAGCGAGTTTTCTGTAGTTTCTCTGGTAAATTGCATCTCACCCAGTTATCAGAGTCAGCTCGTTTTACTTCAACGAGATAACCGATGATAGGGCTACCACCGTCATAGGCCGGCTTGCCCCAGGAGAGACTCACAGAGCTCCGGGTTGTATCATATACTTTAGGGAAAGCTGGTGGGCCAGGAGGATCTGAGGAAAAAACAAAATAGAAAACCTTAGTCAAAACTTCCTTCCTGGTTGCTTAATGCTGATTTTAACCCACGTATGGAACTCTCATGAAAACTTACACAGAGGATCCTGAGCATAAGCAGCTTTGGATGCATCACTGGGTTTGCCTGGTCCAGCTTTATTTATAGCTGTAACTCGGAACTCATATTCGGTACCTTCTTGGAGACCTGTTGCTTTTATTGTTCTTTCAATGACAGGTTTTCTATTGACCTTCGTCCAGTTAACTGCCTGAGTTTCTCGCTTTTCAACCAAGTAGCCAGTGATGGGTGAACCACCATCATCTGCTGGTGGTTTCCAGCTGACTGTCATGTGGTCTTTGGTTATGTTGCTGATGACAGGAGGATCACAGCGTCCAGGTGGGTCTGCAGGAATTGATTGAAAAGTAATTTCTCAAGCTAACAGGTAATATTTAAAAAGGAAAAGGTAAAACTACAGGAAAACCTTCTTACCATATGGGTTTTTAGCAATTGCTGGTTCAGTGAAGATTGGATCACCCACTCCGTATTTATTTTCAGCACAGATGCGGAACTGATACTCATGGCCTTCTATAAGTTTCTCCACGCTACAGCTGGTGATGGGCACAGTAGCAGAGACTTGAGCCCAGTTGGGCCTACTTGTTTCTCGTTTGTCGACAATATAGTTGGTGATTTCTGAGCCTCCGTCTTCAAGAGGAGGTTCCCAAGAAAGCATTGCACGGTCTGAATACATTTTGTTGATTTTAACCGATGCTGGAGGACCAGGCTTATCTGAAAGAATAAGGAATAAAAGTGAAGTCTTTCACATGCAGAGGAGTCCACATAGAGTAGAAGTCTGGAGACCTGAGCTGTGGTCTTTGTGTCATTAACTTCCTTTATGACCTTACAGTTGCTTAATTTTTCAGAATCTGTTTCCACATATGTAAAATTAGGTAACTGGAACATATGATTTCTAAAACTCTTCTCAGCTCTAAAACACTATTCTGAGATAAGATTAATTTTGTGCTTAGGAAATACACATTGGGATATATAACTTTGTCACATATCACTTTGTAAATCTTATATACATCCCCATTAACCAAGGTTAAGTACAGGATTGTAATTAAATGCTTTAGTTACCTAGTACTTTAAGCTTAATGGTTGCTGATTTGGAACCGCTTGCATTTTCGGCAGTGATAGTATAGTCTCCTGAGTCCTTTCGGTTTACGCTGAACAGCTCCAAGGTGCACAGATTCCGCTTCATGGCCATCTTTATGCCTTCTGCTGGTTTTAGTGGTGTGCCATCTTTCTTCCAAGAAACTGTTGGCATTGGTTTACCAAAAACGGTAGCATCCAAGCAAACATTAGTTCCTGCTTTCACAGTAAGCAAAGATTTCATCGCCACACTCAGGTCTATCCTGGGAGGAACTGGAAAATAATGAGATAAAAAGGTGTTAATATGTGTGAAAATATATTGTGTAATTCTTACTAATAATATTAAGGAATTCATGTACTCTCTTGCAAGAATGGAATTTTTACCAGATTTATATTTTTTTTCAGGCTTTTTTTGTATTCATTTTTTTATTTGTTCTGATTAGTTGTATGTGACAGTAGAATGCATTTATGATTTATTCTTAATGGACTAATAATTGTATATATTTATGAGTATAATATGATGTTTTGGTGTATGCATGCACTGTGAAATAATTAAGTCAAATTAGTGAGTGTGTCTATCACCTTACCTACTCAGCATTTATCTGTGGTGAGAACATTTAGAATCTACTCTTGGCAATTTTGAGATGTACATTATTAATTATGATCACTGTGCTGTGCAATAGATCACTAAAATTTATTCCTCCTCTCTAACTGAAACTCTGAACTCTTTGACTGACATCTCCCCTTTTCCCCATCTCCCTATTCCCCCAACTCTGGTAACCACAAAGAATATGATTTTTAAATAATATATTCATTATAAAAGTAACACAAGTTTAGTATAGAAATCTAACAGTGCTGAAAATATAAAGAAAAAAGTAAATTCCCATAATGTCATTTAAATGCATTTCTTTGTCATCTATGAATGTGTAATGTTGAAATTACTCAGTCCTAAATTCTGAATCCTGCTTTCTAGTTTAGCATGTTAACATTATCTATAATCATACTTTTTAGTGTTACCTATGAAGTACCTAAGGTTTCATTTTTCTTTTTTCCATATGTGTAGACTTAGCAGGAGAAATGAACATCATGAATGTTGTACATCTTTGCCTATAATACACAATGGAATCTTACCATTTTCTGCGAGGATAGTCACTGGGTCTGAGGGTTCAGAAGGCTGGCTGATGTTTACTGCAGTTCTGGCAATTGCTCTAAATTGGTACTGAGCATTCTCTTCTAAGCCAGTAGCTGTGTACTCTTCCTGGGGAATCTGGTGAGGTGTGGTATTGCATCGGACCCACTTATCACCAGGAAGTTTGCAAGCTTCCACGAAATAGCCAATAATTTTGCTGCCTCCATCATGCTTAGGGCGGGCCCAAATGAGGGATGCACTATTTTTGGTAACATCAATAACTTCAGGTTTCCCTGGAGGATCTAAAACCAAAAGAGAAATTCTTAGCATATATCTTCTTTGCAGAAGTTTAAACTCCTTATTTCACATTATCACTCCTGCTGCTAAGTTAACAAACTCAACAGGATGACAGTCATCCCATTTTAATAATCCCCAAACCAGGAAGCTCTTGAGTCCTTGCTATATGCTTCAAGGAGAGTTATATATAGTATACTTTCATGGTGAGAGAGAGAGAGAAAGAGAGAGCCTATTTTTGAAAAGTAGTTATCTTCAGAGGCCCCAAGATGTAAATGTGCATCTACAGCACTGAAAAAAATACTCACCAACTGGCATTCTTGCAGTTACATATTCTGTTGGTTTGCTGGGTGGGCTGGAGCCAGCTTTGTTTAGGGCATAGATTCTGAATGAATACTCAAGACCTTCCACAAGGCCAGCACAAGGATACTCAGTTGACCTGACAGGAGTATCATTAGCTTTCACCCAGAGCAAGCTGTTTCTTTCTTTGCGTTCAATCAGGTAACCGGTGATGGGGCTCCCTCCATCACTGTCCGGCCTGTCCCATGCAACAAATATGCAGTCTTTGTTCACTTTAGTGACTCGTGCATTCTTTGGTTCGCTAGGAACATCTGGAGATGAAGACAAGGGAAATGCCAGTTTCCGTTTTAAGTAACAGACTAGAAATAAGAAAACAATTATTTTTGTTTCTCCCTGAATAATACATACCAAATGGGAACTTAGCAAGCATCTTCGGAGATGTGAGAGGTTCCGAAATACCAAATCGATTTTCAGCACGGACCCGGAAGATGTACTCCTGGCCTGGGATCAGCTTTCCAACCCTGCAGGAGGTCTTTGTGACTGAAGCTAGAGCTGTGACCCAGTCCCCGCGGCTAACATCACACTTCTCCACGATGTAATTGGTGATGTTACTGCCTCCATCCTCCAGAGGGATGTGCCATGACAGGGAGCAGGCATCGGCATCTATGTCAGAAATGTCAAACGGAGGCTGAGGGGGCCCAGGTGCATCTGTGTGAACCAAGAAGAAAGAAATATAAGAACAGGGATTTGGTTGGAAAAAATGCTTCTGGTCTTCACGTTTCAGTGGTCACTTGTCTCATGCTTAACCTACCCATGACTGTGACTTTGATTTTTTGAGTGTCTGTTCCAGAGCTGTTCTCTGCTGTCAGGCTGTAGTAACCACTGTCTTTCCTAGTAACATCTTTTATGATCAGAATTGAAGAGTTGTCTGCTTTGTGCACTGCCAGGTGGCTGGATGTGACCACTTCATCTTCTCCCTTCTTCCATTTACAGATGGGATGAGGCTTTCCATATACATGGGCTTCGATTCGGAGTTTCTTCCCAGCTTTAATAGTAATTTGCTCTGGCATAAGGATCTTTGGTGGTACTAAAAGAAAAATAAAGATACATTAATTTTGGAGGGATCAAGTTCTCTTTGGTGGGGAACTCTGCTGATGTTTTTCAAATTGTATGTTGCAACCCCTAGTGGGTTCAAATTAATGTTTGAATTAAAGCCAATATTTTCAAAAGGAATGAAATACAATATAATAGGAAATAGATGTTGCATAGATAAGGAAAGGTATTATTTCAGGAAACTTCTTTTGTATACACAGGTGTATGTATGTTCTGTGTCATGATTTTCAATTTATATATTACATGTTATCACTGTTTTCCAAGTATTTCTGGAACTAGATTCCTTAAAGAGAAATATCTACATAACCACAGAAAATTCTAGTGAACTTCTATCAGATGATATTAATGAAGCAATGACTACTTACACAGTTGTTCTTTGGCTTCATATACTCCTTCGGCTTCTCTTGGCAAGCTGACTCCAACAGAATTTCTGGCCGCTACTCTGAATTTATATTTCTTTCCTTCCTTTAATCCAGTGACAACAAGGCTGAGATCTTTTACCACAGAATACTCGGTCCAGCGATCTGCAGGCTGTTCTTCTTCTCTGTAACTAATGATGTAGCCATCAATTTTAGCACCTCCATCACGCAGGGGAGGTAACCAGGCTAACGTAGCACTGTTCTTCGTCATTTCAGTCACTTCTAGTTTTCTTGGGGGATCTGGCTCACCTAGAAGAAAAACACGATTTACAAAATTATCTAGGCAACCTAATTGAATACCCTTTGTTCTTATACATAGGAGTTTTAATATGTCATTGGTCTCAAGTGTATGAAACCTACAGTTCAATGTGTTGAACATAAAGAGGTCAAAAAGTCTTTCCTGGGTGGGTTAGATATTTACTATGCTATTAGAATTTCCGTAAGTTAAATCCCTTTCAGTAGTAGATTAAAATTGTATTGGTATCTTGCTAAAATAGGGGCCTGGAGTTAGGAGGAGGAAGGAAGGAGACTACTTACTTAGAGGATCTGATGCCAGCACTGGTTTGGGGATATCTGTTGGGACGCCAGGGCCATACTCATTGACAGCAGTTACTCTGAAGAAATACTCACTCCCAGGGACAAGATTAGTTACATGGAAGCTTGTTTTCTTAACTTCGGGAGTAACTGTTGACCACGTCTTTCTCTCTGCCTCACGTTTCTCCACAATATAATGAGTCACTTGGCTCCCACCATCATTTTCAGGAGGGGCCCAGGAAACATGGCATGATGTTTTAGTGACATCGGAAACTTTTAAATTAGATACAGGTCCAGGAGTATCTGTAAAGAACCACAGAGTCAGATATCCATGTCTCGTCAGCATTCTTAACTAATTTGTTTTCAAAGTGGGAGGAAGAAGCTTTTTAGCAACCTACCCAGTACTCTGACGTTCACAAACACAGCCTTTTCTCCTGCGGGATTCACAAGCGTTAAGGAATATTTTCCAGAGTCATCACGGGTAGAATTGGGGATGACAAGGAAGGCCATAGTGTCAACCAGATCAACTTGTCCTTTTCTGACCACGTTATCAATACCCACTTTTCGCCAAGTGACTTTGGGGGCTGGTCTCCCTCTTACTATTGCAAATAGCCGAATAGGGCATCCTGCTCTGACTATGACCAGTTTTCTCATGCTGGCATCCAAATCAATCTCCGGAGGTTCTGCAAATGACATTAAGATCATTAGTTGACTTTACTGAATGTGGGGAAATCATGAGAAACGAAGTGAGAATGAGTCAAGTGCCCCAGGAGAGCCTCACCTAGGATTTCTTTAGGTTTGATAGCCTCCTTCAGTTCTGCAGGGCGCCCAATGCCAACCTGGTTTTGGGCACACACCCTGAACTCATACTCCTGGTTTTCATCCAAGCTGGTAACAGTGAATTCCATGCGAACAAGCTGTGCTGCAGCATTGCACCTTTTCCAGCCTTCGTCAGGTGACATATCTGGTCTTTTGGGTCTCATTTCCACAACGTATCCAATAATCGGTGCACCACCATCATAGACTGGTTTTCCCCATGCAAGTGTTATGGAATTTTTGGTTGTATCAACTACTTTGAGATTTGTTGGTGGACCAGGTGGTTCTGAAAATAAATTAAATAAAAATGTTAGTAGTGATATTTTAATGTGGAGTTTTATATAGTCGATTCTCAATTAATCAATCACAGGTCATTCACTTTCTCAATTACTGAGTCCTCCTTGTTTCCTTTGCAAAAATTAGAGCTGGGCATAGTAGTGCATGCCTGTAATCTCAGTGGTTTGGGAAGCTGAGGCAGGAGGATGGTGAGTTCAAACCCAGCCTCAGCCAAAGTGAGGTACTAAGCAACTCAGTGAGACCCTGTCTCTAAAAAAATACAAAATAGGACTGGGGATGTGACTCAGTGGTTGAGTGTCCTTGAGTTCAACCCCTGGTTACCCCCTCCCCCAAAATTAGAATCTACTATTGTTTGTACATTTTAGGTGATTTGATGAAAGGTCTATTTGGAAAAATATTGGTTAAAATAAGAGTTAATCCATAATATCAAAACTTTATCTAATACCTCGATGCTCGAGATTTAGAAGAAACAAGAACATCTTACCTATGGGGTCTTTTGCCACCACTGGTCTTGATGGTAAGCTTGGCTCTCCAATTCCAACCTCATTTTCTGCCTTGACCCGGAACTGATACTCATGTCCTGGGAGGAGATTCTGTACTTTCAGTCGTCTCTCAGAGATTGCACTTTTGTTAACAGGAACCCAGCGCACTCCGTGTTTTTCCTTTTTCTCCAAATAGTATCCTGTGATAGACTTTCCACCATCATATTCAGGTGGGTTCCAAACCACTGTCATTTCTTCTTTGCTTACTTTAGTGATTTCTGGGGGATCAGGACGACCAGGTCTATCATACTTGGTTTTTGCTATGACTGGTTTACTTTCTGTGGGAGGCCCTGTGCCTATTTTATTTTCAGCACGGACTCTGAAAATATATTCATTTCCTTCTATGAGACGTGTTACCGTAGCACTTGGGATCAAGACGTTAGCAGAAAAGGTGGACCAAACCATTCTCTTGCTCTCACATTTTTCTAGAATATAATTTTGGATTTCACAGCCACCATCATCTTCTGGTGGATCCCATCGAACAGTACATCTATCACTGGACACATCAGTAATTTTCAGATTCCTTACAGGACCAGGCTTGTCTAAAACATTGACAGTGGCATAGGCCACAAAACTGCCAGCTGTGTTAGTTGCTGTAACCACGTATTTACCACCATCACTTCGCTTGGCTTTAGTAAGGGAGAATTTAGACGATTCAGCACCGGTATCAATCTTGACCCTCGGTGATCTTGTTAAATCTGTAGCATCTTTGTCCTTGGTCCATGCAACTTCTGGAAATGGTTTGCCTCTAACTCCAGCCTCAAGTCTAATGGTGTCCCCTGCTTTGACAGTTAGCACCCCACTTAATTTCAGATCAAGTACTGGTTTCTGTAAATCTTCCTTCACAACAACTTCCTCTGTCTTTACCCAATCACTTTCCCCACCTTCATTCTTTGTCTGTACCCTAAACTCATAAATCTGGTTTTCAGCACATTTGTCAACCATGTAGTGGGTTTCTTTAATGCTTCCTTTATGTACTCTTTCCCACTCAGTAGAGCCCTTCAGCCTCCTCTCAACGTGATACGATAGATTTGGGCTGCCACCATCATAATCAGGCCGCCGCCACTTTAGATAGACAAATGTCTTTCCTTTATCTGCAATATGAAGGTTTTCAGGCTCACCTGGCCTGTCAATAGGGTTAATGGCCAGAATTGGAGTTTTTGTTTCAATGGTTGGCCCAACTCCAACTTTATTCTCTGCACAAACTCGGAAATAGTATTCATTATTGGCTAAAAGGTTGGCCTTGATTAATCTCTTGGTGACGTCTGAAGCAACAATAGACCAGCCTTTCTGATTTGGTTTCCGATATTCGACTATGAAATTGGTTATTTCTGAGCCACCATTATCCAGTGGATTTTCCCAAGAAATTGTGCAATTCTCTTTGGTTACATTGCTAACCCTCAAATTCTGGCAAGGCCCAGGTCTGTCAAGGACATTAACAATGGCTGAGCCTTGGGCATGTCCACTGCTGTTCTTGGCTGAGATGATATACTTGCCATGATCAGCCCTAACAGCTTCTTTAATTTGTAATTCAACACGAGGTAGATCATGAATTATGTCAACTCGCTTTTCTCGGACCAGTACTTTGCCTTCTTTAGACCAAGTTATGTCAGGTTCAGGTCTGCCTTTGACTCGAGCAAGAATGCGAATAGTTTGGCCCACTCTGACAGTAATGACATCACGACAAGTAACATCGAGCTCTACTTCCGGAGGATGGAGGATGTCTTTTGCAAGCACAGATTCTGCTAGTTCTCTTGGTTCTCCCTCACCCACAATATTAGCTGCCTTTATACGGAATCTGTACTCATTTCCTTCGATTAGTCCAGGTACCCTAAAGGCACATTGCCTAATGAGTTCATCCTTATTAATCCTGTCCCACTGTGCAGTGCCGGGTTTCTGACATTCCACTACATATCCTAGAATGGGGCTTCCACCGTCACTGAGGGGCTTTGTCCACACCAAGTCAGCCCATTCTTTGCTCTTGTCTTTCAATTTAGGATTAATAGGTGGTCCAGGGGGTTTAATGGGCCGGCAAGCTTTGATTGGATCAGAACTTGGGGATGGATTGCTTAGTCCTGCGAGATTTTCAGCAAACACTCTAAACTCATATGTGTTTCCCTCATACAGTCCAGTCACTCTGAACTTCAGGTCAGCTATTGGTGTTTTATTGACCCTCACCCACTTTCCAGTTATTTCTCGACGTTCCACGTAGTAACCAGTTATTGGACTGCCACCATCAGATTTTGGCAGGGTCCAAGACACAGTCGCAGCGTTTTCTGTAATGTCAGTAACCACTGGTTTACCAGGAGGAGATGGAGGACTAAACTTGTGTTTAGCAACAGTAGGTGTGGAGTCAAGGGGAGGACCAACACCCATCTTATTCTCTGCTCTAACTCGGAAAATGTATTCACAGCCCTTCTGCAGATGTGGGATTTTCAGCTTCAGCTTACTGCTTCCTGAAGAGACCACACCCCACGTGTCTTTCCTTGTATCTTGTTTCTCAACAATATAATTTATCACAGGGCTTCCTCCATCATCTTTAGGTGGCTGCCATGAGATTGTCATGTATTCAGGGGTAACATCCAGAATATTGATAGGGCCTGTTGGTGGACCAGGAACATCAAGAACAGTAAGATGTACAGCTACTGTTTTGGTGCCAGCTGCATTGGAAACTGTGATTTGATATTCCCCAGTGTCTTTCCTTAAGCAGTTCTTGATGGTAAGGACTGATGAGAAGTTGTCAGTTTCAACTGTGTAGTGGTCATCTGTTTTAATCTCACTTCCATCGGTTGTCCACTTTACAGAAGGAACAGGTATACCTCTTATGATAGCAGGGAATCTGACTGTAGTTCCAGCTTTTACCACAAGCCCTTCAATTAATTTCACATCTAGCTCAATAGATGGAGGCACTGGAAAGTAAACATGAGGAAGTTAGATTTCAATTCTCACACTACAAATGATTTAAAGAAGAAATAAAATATTAATGCCAATCCAAAAATTACCTAGTTTTTCTTGGCATTCTATTGGAATAGTTGTATCAGGGAGCCCAAGACCCACAATATTTTCAGCTTTTACACGGAATCTGTAGGTCTTTCCTTGTTGTAGTCCAGTAACAACACATTCTAAGTTTTTCACAGTCTTGAACTTAATCCAGTCCTCAGCACCTTCTTCTTGATATTCCACCAAATATCCAGTGATTGGAGAGCCCCCATCACGATCTGGTTTATTCCAAACAAGGGAGACTTCAGTCTTGTCAACATCCACGTGATGTAGGTCCTTGGGTGGCCCTGGGGGATCTTTAAAAAAAAGAAGTCATGATGAATAAATAGTTTTTCCAAAGACAGTTAAATGATACTTTGCATCCAGAGAAAGCAACTCACGGAGAGGATCCAGAGCCTTGATGGGTTTAGGTGTCTCAACAAAAGGACCACGTCCATATTGGTTCTCAGCAGCTACTCGGAAGAGATACTGATTGCCTTCAGTAAGATGTTTAGCCAAATGACTCTTTTTCTTTGATGTAGTTGAAAGAGGTAACCACTGAGCACTGGCAACATCCTTCCTCTCAACTACATAGTTTGTCACAACAGAACCACCATCATCCAGGGGTTCCTTCCAAGTAAGGTAACAAGAATCTTTCCTAATTTCACTGACTTCCAGATCTCTAGGTGGCCCAGGTTTATCTGAAAAGTGTTAAATAATAATTATAAAAGTGATTTAATCCAGACAAGAGATAAATGTGTATCAAAATTTACTTTTCATGGCATAAGGATTAAAATTCTTACCTAATACAAGTACTTTCACTGAGACAGTTTTGGAACCAGCTGGATTCTCTACTGTTAAGGAATAAATTCCACCATCTTCATGGGCAGCATTACGAATTTCAAGCTTGCTACCAACTGGAGTAGTGTCAATTCGTGCTTTAGTTGGAGCCTCTCTGTCTTCCTTTTTCCAGGTTACTTTTGGGAATGGCACTCCTTTGATGATGGCACTAAGTCTTAAAGTATCACCAACTTTGATGTGTTGTTCTCTTGCCATGTTGGCATCAAGAATCAATTCAGGGGGTTCTAGAATAAAGATAACAGTATGTTCAAGTTTGATTAGTTAATGCATGTTATAATTATGCATATTCAGTCCGGAACCCATTTTCCTTGCACATGCTGATGAAAAACATTTTACTCACCAAGTCTGTCTTTTACTAGCACTGGCTCTGGAACATGAGCTGGATCTGATTCACCAGCTTCATTGACTGCCAACACTCTGAACTTATAGGTTTGACCATCCCGAAGACCAGTGACTTTATATTTAGTTTCAGGACATGACTCAGGCGTATGATTGGCTCTTCGCCACTCTTCATCACCAACTTTCTGGTATTCAACAATATAACCCAGTATCTTGCTCCCACCATCATGACGTGGTGGCTGCCAAGTTAGATCAACTGAATTACATGTTGTATCTACTGCTTCAGGATTAACTGGTGGACTTGGTTTAGCTACATAAAAATTAAAGGGGAAAAAAAAAACACAAGGTGTTAGAACATAGGAAAAATGTTGGATCATAAAGAAAACTGAATGAAGAAGATTTGATACTATACCAATTGGATCTCTAGCAAAGACTGGTTTGGATGGTGGGCTTGGATCTCCAATACCAATTTCATTTTCTGCAGAAACTCGGAATTCATACTGACATCCTTCTAGAAGATCAGGAACCCTAAATTTAGTGTATGGGTGGATAGGCTCTTTGGTAACTCTAGCCCATCGTTTAGACATTGTTTCCCTCTTTTCTAGGATGTAGTTGGTGATAGGCTTTCCTCCATCATGTGGCTTGTTCCAGGTTACTAATGCAGAGTCTTTGGTGACTTCTGTAACAATCGGCTGCTCAGGTGCATCAGGAACTCCTATAACAAATATTAGCAAAATATGTTAGAAGTTTAGTTTTTTCTGTTAACTACATCAAGAATTGGTATCTTGGAAACAGTACATACTGAAGCGATCTTTGGCTTTCATTGAATCAGACACCAGAGGATCACTTATTCCATACAGATTTTCAGCATGTATACGGAAAATGTAATCTTTTCCTTCAAGCAGTTTAGGAACTTTGCATGTTGTTTTAGCACTTGCAGATGTCACAGGCATCCAAACGTCTTTTCCCAACTCCTTCTTTTCAATAATGTAATTGGTGATTTCACTTCCTCCATCATCTAAAGGTGGCTTCCAGGAGATAACCATATATTCTTTGGTTACTTCATCAAAATGGACAGGTCCTACTGGTGGTCCAGGACGGTCTGCAGAAAAGAAAATCAGAGCACAAAGTGTTGTTTCTACTTCCACTTTTGAGGGAATAGACAGTCTATTATCCTTGTCAAATAATACTTACCAACAACATTAACTTGACAGAAACCTTTCCTGGAGCCTGTACTATTCTCCACAACTACACAGTATTTGCCAGAATCTGAACGTTTGGACTTGGTCTTCTCTAGAGCAAGTGTTGTTGGAGTGGTCTTTATATGAGTACGCTCATCTTCTAACACGTCAGCTTCATCTTTGAACCAACTAACCTTAGGCTTTGGTTTGCCTGAGTAACGGCCAGTGAGGGCAAAAGCTTCACCAACCCGAACTGTGAGCTTATCTCTGAAGTCGAGATCAAGCGTTGGGGGAGCTAAAAGTGAAAAAGATAAACACAAGTCATTATTACTGATGTCTATGGCAACTCTATGAATGCACAAATTTTCAAAGTATAAACTGTAGCAGACACATACCTAGCTCATCCTTGCAAGTGATTGGCTTGGTGCAAAATGATGGTTTGCCTTGCCCAACAATATTGACAGCACTAACACGGTATTCATAGGTATCGCCTTCTTTTAAGCCTTTAACTGTATATTTTCTGCTAAGCAAGTTGTCATTTGTAACTTTGTGGAACTTCTCAGTTCCGATGAGTCGGCTTTCTAGGACATAGTTAATGATTTCTGATCCACCATCATATTTAGGAGGATTCCAAGTCAAAGTTACAGTATCTTTAGTAACTTCTTTGACTTCCAGGTCTTCAGGTCGCTCTGGTACAGCTGCAAGTATGAATAAAGTGAAAAAAGTGTCATATTAAAAATGTAACAGAAGGTAGTAAACACTCCTTGCCGAGGACTGCATTTAAACATTAAACTATCTGCTTCAATAAATAACAGAAGTGACTCATCACATAACTATGCAAGCTAAAAAGGGCCCAATACAATCTAAAATTCTCTCAATGGAAATTAGAATGAGGAAAATTAGGTGAGGAAATAGAAGTTCATTAAAACTAATTTAGGAAAGGTCTCCAGAGCTGGTGGTTTTAGAGTTAGGAAAATAGTTTCTACTTAAGCTACTAAGTGGAATTTAAAAAAAAATCATCATGGTATACACAGAGAGGATTTGATGAATCATATATATTTCTATAATCTTTCATATAACTATTAAAATACTATCAAATCAGATAAGTACTTATTAAGTAAATGAAATCTATGGCATATACAAATTTTGTCACCATGGTCTTATTAAATGAGTAAAGCGATTAAACTTTTTTTAAGTTGTACTTACTTATTGGATCTCTGATGACAAGTGCAGTTGGTGTCTCAACAAATGGGCCCATGCCAATACTATTTTCAGCTGCAATTCGGAAAAAGTAGGCTTTTCCTTCAATGAGACCCTGGACAGTAGCATTTTGTCGGGTGACTGTGTATGTCACTGGGGTCCATGCTTTGCGGTCAGCTTCTCGCTTCTCAATGACATAGTTGGTGATTGGAGAACCCCCATCATCTTCTGGAGAAAACCACGTCAGTTTGCAGGAGTCATTGGTTAGGTTGTCAGAGAGGAATGGTATTCCAACAGGACCCGGCACATCTGGAAATAAGAGGAAAAGATTTCAAATTGTCTTCAAGTGAACTCAACATGTGTCGCTCTCTGATTTTAAAAAGGAGACAAATAAGGTTATGAAGGAATTAAGGTTTTGTGTCTATTAATTGAGTTGTTTCTCCCCCTGCTATTAATAATTTAAAGTGAAGTAAGTTTGCAATAGTTATTGGCCACTACAGTTTTAGTAGAAGCTGAAGGGAGAATAAAATGGAAAGTTTGTGAGGGAGCAGCAGGAGAGGAGCGAAGAATGGCATGGTCACTTTGGGTCATTTCCTCTCTAAGAGGTAAAAAGAGTGATTTTTTTTTTCTGGGTGATAAGTCAATCAATGAGCAGCACAGGAGGGGTTAGAATTTTAATGTGGAAGTGTACAAGTTCTCTAAGTAATGGTGGTTTAGAAGTAAAGGGGGTTAGGAGCTTGGAACTAAACTATAAAGCTTCTAGGACTACTGCTGAATGAAATGGTTTTATATAATTTAAATATTAATTATGTTAATATAGGACTGACTATTAGCAGTGTAGCTGTTCTTTGAGTCTCTAAGTGGAAGGGCTTTACTTTCTAAGCAAATCAATGGACTAGAGCAGCCAACAAGAAGCATAAAAAGTTATACAGAGTTCAACTCTATATTCAGTGTCAAGAAATGCAATATTCATGCAAATGTTATGCTCTTCAATTAGAATACTGAAACCCTCAGAGGTTTTCACATTAAGATAATTGGCAAATAACTATGTAAAAATAATTTTTCAAATGTGAAAATGATCATTACAGATTTTAAACATTCACATGTATAAAAGTTGCTTTTATGGAAATGATATAATAAATAGTGGGTGCTTATGGTTGTATGGTATATAAAAAAGAAGCTTACAAAACGTTATGTATAGTAAGAATACAACCATGTAGAATATACACAGGATGAAAAAGCAAAGAAGAAAAATCTTAAATTCTAATCTACGGGATTGTGGGTGATTTTTCTTCTTTTCCAAAATGTTTATAACATAGTTTTATTATAACATAGTTTTACTATAGATGTAATAAAAATGCTTTTTAAAAACTACATGGACAAAGTGAAAGTACTTACCTAATACATCAACAATAATTGTCTTCTTTCTTTCTCCCCCTGCATTTTTGGCAAGAAGAGAATAGACACCTTGATGGCTCCTCTGGCAATTCTTGATGACCATGGATGAGCTAATGGCTGTGGTCTCAATGTTGGCTTCTTGAGGTAAGGCTCTTTCGTTCATGCTCCAGGTGACAGTTGGAGGAGGCTTCCCAGACACATAAGCAATGATTCTGATCACCCCTCCAGCATGGACCACAATTCTATCCCTGACACTGGCATCCAGCTGAAGGTCAGGTGAAACTGGGAAATAATTGAAAAATTTAAATGTGATTTCCACTTTCAATCTGAAACATAATACGTGTTGAAGTAATAGAAGCGTGGATAATTACCAATTCTGTCTTTCATCTCAATGATATCTGTGACTTCTCCAGGTTCTCCAATGCCAGCAACGTTAATTGCTCTAACTCTAAATTTATAGAATGCCCCTTCTTTTAATCCTGTCACGACAAGTTTTGTTCCTCTCACTTCTTTATCTTTGGCCTGGGGGAAAATTATAAACATTTTACAATTAGTTCTTTATAGCTTGTTGCTTTAATAACTTTCTATAATATAACCAGTTTTAAAATTATTATCAAATGGGGCTGGGGATGTAGCTTAGTGGTAGAGTAGTCTCCCTACCCCTAATCTGATTACATTTTTGACAATAACATATATTTTCATCATAGTTATGTTATTTTTCTGATTTCTTAAACCAAAAGTATAGATAGAAGCTAATGGGAGTGAGAATACTCCATTTTTAGTTCATTCATAATACGTTTTTTTTAAAGCCAAGTTTTAGCTACCTTTTCCCATTCTTCTTTTCCCTCTTCCTTATATTCAACAATATATCCAGTAATTTTGGAGCCACCATCTTTTAAAGGGGGAGACCATTCTAGGTCCACAGATGATTTAGTCCAATCTGTCACCTTGGGAAACGGAGGGCCAGGAGGAGCTGAAACAAACCAGTATAAATTAGCATTCTTGACTTTTCCATTGCACTTTTGGAAGATAAATTAAAAAAAAAAAAAAAAAAAAAAAAAAAAAAAGAATGGCTGCAAAGCTTACCAACTGGATCTCTGGCAGTCACTGGATCTGATGGCAAACTTGCTGGACCCACCCCAGCAGCATTGATCGCGTATACGCGGAACTGATAGTCAGACCCTTCAATAAGACCAGTCACTTTGTAAGAAACACCTAAAGTCATGGCTTTGATAGGGTCTCGGTTCACCCTCTTCCATCTCTTTGAAGTGGTGTCTTTCATTTCTAGCCAGTATCCTGTTACGGGAGAGCCTCCGTCGTATTCTGGCTCTTCCCAGTTGACAGTCATGGAGTTACGAGTCACACTGCTAACTGTTGGTTTATCTGGTGCCCCAGGGACAGCTGTGGGGAAAACAACACATTAATCTACAAGAAATTATAAACAACATAAAAAAGAATGGCTTTGGTATGAAATGTGAGCTGACTTACAGAAGAGGTTTCGTGCTGTTTCAGGTTCACTGTCAAGTGGTTCTCCAATGCCGTATTTATTCTGGGCCATGATTCGGAATACATATTCATGGCCTTCCAACAATTTGGGAATTGTGTACATGCATTCCTTGGGTTCACTAGAAACACGTACCCATGTCTTCCTGTTAGCTTCTCTTTTCTCAATTACATAGTTTGTAATCTTAGACCCACCATCATCTTTAGGTGGAAGCCAAGATAATGTCATTTGATCTGCTGAAATTGATTCAAACTTTATGGGTCCTATTGGAGGGCCAGGACGACCTAAAATGATTTAAAGAAGGAGTATTTCATTAGAGTGACTTTTAAAGCCTGAACCTACTTATGGATGTAAAAACATATAGTTTTAACCAAACCATGCAATCTTTACCGAGGACATTCAGTCTCATCTCCTTCGATGCTGTTCCCAGGTTATTTACAGCTGTGATGGTGTATAAACCAGTGTCACTCCTGCGAGACTGTGGAATAACTAAAGTGCAGGTATCATCCACCACCAGTTTGTTGACGTGGGTGTCGTAGACAACAGGTTCTTTGTTATCAGGCTTCTTTGGAGGAGCTTTAAACCACGTGAGTGTTGGGAATGGCACCCCTTTGATTTTGGCCACTATGCTAACATCAGTTCCTTCTTCAACCTCCATGAATTCTTTTAGCTCAATCGATGGTGGGCCTAGGTTATTAAAATTTTAAAAAAGTAAGTTATCATTAGGAGTAAAAAGTGTTGAAGGACAGAAAGTACAATTTACAGGAATGATAAAGGTGTTTGTACCTACTATAGGTAGACTTATATCCCAGGCCAATATAATAGCGAGTCTGTTTTTTAACACTGTTAAACTAGTTGGGGGAACAGGTATATATAGTTTATTGGATCTACATGTGGCTAGACTTCTCAGCTATTGCCTCTCTTTTTTTGACATCATTATGCATGAGCATATTCTGATAAAAGGGCAGGGAGGAGTGAAGCTATAGTAGCTTAGGCTTGGGAGTCCTGTCACAATGATTTCTTTAATATTCATGTGGAGTTATGAAGAATTCACAATGTTTACTCTGAGGTGACTTCCCCTCATAAAAATGGTAACTGCTAGTACAGGCAAAGGAATTTTCCATTTTCCACAACTTTAGTGAAAGAAGGTTGTAACTACAGCTTTCAGTTTTGAAAAGAGGACTGAACAAATGCATGACAGTAATGGTAACAATAATCAGAGAGAGCAGTATTACTATATATGTATGTATATTTTATCTTTTTAAACAGATACTTCTTTTTCTCAAGTAGAGAAAAAGAAACTTGATTGTGAGGAGAAATGCATGGCAGCAGTTGCCAAGCAAATGACTGGTTGCTTTCTGACCCTTTGGAGGAGCATGCTGCAGAAC
This sequence comes from Sciurus vulgaris, assembly GCF_902686455.1. Classification (NCBI taxonomy): domain Eukaryota; kingdom Metazoa; phylum Chordata; class Mammalia; order Rodentia; family Sciuridae; genus Sciurus; species Sciurus vulgaris. The sequence goes on from NC_136463.1 coordinate 132,037,233, forward strand.
TGCCTGGACTTCTGACAAAACAGCTTGCTGTGGAGAAAATTACAGTAAGAAAATTACAAACATCATCTCCTTTCATGTTAGGAGAAGGTAACTCTGTTGAGGTTGAGGGATAGGTAATTGAGGAATTTGCCCATGTCTGCACACAGCCCATAGGAACTTCCTCATGTTCTGATATCCTATCCCTATTTATTAAGGGCTAGTATTAAATACCTAGGAAGGCAACTATAAAGAAGGAATTCTTTGTCAGCGTGTTGGTACTTACATGTCTGGTCTTTGACAGTCACGGGGCCAACAGTGGCGGAAGGTTTGCTGACTCCTGCAGCATTGACAGCTTTGACTCTGAATTCATACTCTCCACCCTCTATGAGATCCTCAACAGTGAATTCCAATTCTTCCACATCGCGCTTATTGCACTGTCTCCATGCTTCCTTCTTTTTCCCAGTAGGGTCCCATGCAAGGCACTCAACAATATAGTGGGTGACAGGGGAACCCCCATCATTCTTTGGAGGTTTCCATGAGAGATGTACTGTGTTCTTTGTTATGAGGCCGATTTTGAGTTTAATAGGAGGATCAGGAGGATCTGTAAAAATAGTTAAAGGAGGCATTAAGCATTGTTTATAACAATACAGTTCAATTTTGAGAAAATATTTTAGACTTAGATTTTGAAACTCACATATTGGATCTCTGGCAGTGGTCCTCTGAATGGTTTCTACAGGTGGGCCAATACCAAAACGGTTTTCTGCTCTCACACGGAAGAAATACTGCTGTTCAGAAATGAGGTCAGGTACCACAAATGAGGTGCTTCCACAGTTTGGATTGACTTTAGTCCAAGCCTTTCCATCAATAGTCTTTTTCTCAATGACATAGCCTTTGATCCTGTCACCCCCATCATCATCTGGCATCTTCCATGAAAGTCTGCAACTACCCCTTGTGATGTCACTGACTTTCAAATCTTTGGGTGGACCTGGTACATCTGTTGAAGATAAATCATAATGTAGACAGTGTTCCTTAGATGCTTAAGAGTAATTTGTTTTTATTCCATAGCAACTTTTAAAGTTTTTCTTACCCATGACTTTAACTCTGCAACTTGCAGTCTTCTGTCCTGCTTTGTTCTTGGCTGTGATGCTGTATTTGCCTGAATGAGAACGTTTACACTCTGGGATGATGATTACTGATGAGTTTTCAGCAGTCTCCAACTGGACAAAGGAAACAGTATTCATACATTGAATGAAATAATAGCAGTACAGAAATCAACCATATTGTAAGTTATTTCAATTATTATTATTAGTTTTACCTGTGCATCTTCAGGTATATCATGAACTCCATCCTATTAGAAAAGAAAACAGTTGTAGTATAAATACTCCTTCCAGAGATTCAGTGGGACACTCAGAAAAAATTTAATTTTCTTACCTTCATGGCCTTCTTGGCCTTCCCGTCAAACTCCCAAGATGATTTTGGTGTTGGGCGTCCTTTGATAACAGCAGGGATTCTAATCTGTGAGCCAGCTTGACAAACCAGACAGTCTTGTGCTCCAATGTCAATGAAAACCTCTGGTACCTCTGTAATGCCATGAATAATACATTAGGATTTAGCTGATATTCTCACAAAGTAATTGACCTATCCTCAGTAGATTAATCAATTTCATAATAAGACCAAGAAATGAATGCACATACTGAATAAGGACTAGTACCTTGAATATCGGTGGCAGCAATCTCTCCAGTTGTGTCACTTGGTTCAGATTCACCAGCTTCATTGACAGCTTTCACTCTGAACCTGTACTTCCTGAGTTCTTTCAGATTGGGTACCACACATTCACAGGTAGTAAGAAGTTTGTCTGGTTCATTGACTCTCTTCCAGTCAGTAGTACCTTCTTCTTGCATTTCTACAATGTATCCTTTGATTGGACTGCCGCCATCTTTGGCTGGTGGTTTCCATGCCAGTGAGATGCTTGACTTTGTTTTATCTTTAACCTCTGGGCAAGAAGGTGGCCCAGGTGGGTCTAATAAGAAAACAAAATAAACCAGAAGCCATATCAAATTTTGAAGGTAATGTAATGCTACATTTTTATCCTGTATGGATCCTTTGCTAAACAAGATTATATATTATTTTTAATCTATTAAAATAGAAATGCTAAAAGGGAATAATAAATATAGGAAACTACCTATTTGCCTCTAGCATTAATACAAAGACAGAAAAATCAAACAATTGTAAAAGAAAGACTACTTATGATATCTAGATACTCTATAGTCTGTTTACACATGATTGGTGAAAAGCTAGATTACTTTTGAGAAACCCTTGAAGAGGTTCTATAGTATTTTCACTGAAAACATATTTTACTTACCAAAGTATAAAAAATTTTAAATGATTTCATCACTAGCTGGTAAATCTTTGAACAAAAAACTAATCTTACTGCTCTTTAGAGACAGGATCAATATCTGCAATAATCGCATAATAGCCCTTTACATTTCTGAGAGTGTTTTACAGTTGCAGAAATTATTTTACTCTATTTGTGTTTTTAATCATAACTCTTCCCCCTCTGGTGAACAGACCCCATATTCAGTAAATACTAGTTTGCTAAATGAATACCTCATTATGTATATATAATATATACACCTCATAATATATATATATATATACACCTCATTACTTGTATTCTCCATATACCAGTTAAGGGTATTTAAAATGTTTTAAAATAACAGTTGACTTTTTTCTACAGAATATCCAATCAGATATATCACAAATAGAATTAACTATTCAGGACATAGAGTTTTAATTTTTGAATGAATCTTATCATGGATCTTTCAGAATTTTCCTCTTTTATTTGATCTCACAGAATGTGCCTGAAAATTTGTTATCTATGCTCAGTAAATATTATTGAAAAGCTAATGACATTTAAATTTTTGTTGCATTCCTGCAAGAGGGTGTCTTAAGTGGGAGAAATGATTTCCATAGTCTAATGAGAAAGTTTATTTGATGTATGAGAGCAGAGAGGAGTTTATATTCCATCCAGGTGTTTATGACTGTGATTCCTCATAAAATATGATTTTAATCCAAGAGTTAAAAAATTATGATTTTATGTGTATGAGTGTATCATACACATATATATTTATAACTCTATATAAATATGAATAATAGTTTGACACAGGAAATAAAAAAAATTAAGAGCAGAATTATCTATTTAGTAACTTTTCCCTTTAGAAATGATTTCCAGAAAGAACGCATACTTACATATGGGATCTCCAGCAAGAGCTGGATCTGATGGTTCACTGGGAGGGCCAATTCCTGCAGCATTTATTGCCATGGCTCTAAACTGGTATTTAACGCCTTCAATCAAACGGGGAACATTAAATTCTATGCCCTTCAATCCCACTTTGGTTATTGGTGCTCGGCTAACACGTGACCAGTAGGCGCCTCCTTCCTCTCTCTTCTCCAACCAGTAGCCAGTAATTGGAGAGCCTCCATTGTCCAAGGGAGGTGTCCAGCTCACTAGCATTGACCCTTTGGTGCGCTCCAGGACCTTTGGTTTTCCTGGAGGCCCAGGAAGGCGATAAGGATCTTGAATGGTCACTTTATCTGATTTGCATTCATCACGGGTTCCATATTTATTCACTGCTCTAACTCGGAACTCATACTGTCCGTTGGGGATAAGTTTCCAGACCTAGAAATGAGACAAATAAAAATGTCTTAAAAAGAATATGCTTCCATTGATTTTTCACTCTTCTCAAAACTCAAACTTATTTTGGGAGGGATTACTATCATGAGAAATAAATATATAGACTTAAAATATGGGGGAAGAGAGAGAAAAGGAGAAAACCCATTTATAATAAGAATATGCAAATTTATTTTACTTCAGCAGATCTTTCAAGTAAACGAGTATCTGCATATCACATGGTATTTGCTAAGTAGCCTTATGTGCATGGTACTAAACACTACAATAATGAATAGCTTCTTGTGTGTGGTTTTGAGTTTAACCATTAGATTTCAAGGTTATATGAAAATGGTGTTAAATCAAAACCACGTGCCTTTAAGTATGTGAAAAAATACATAGAAACATTTACCCCATATCTTCTCTCTACAGCTGTGTTGGTGACTTCCTCCCATTCACTCTTTTTCCTACTTGCATCACGTTTGTCAATAACATAATGGGTGATTTCACTGCCACCATTATCTAGAGGGGCATCCCATGTCAAGTAGCAAGATTCAGCTTTAATATCAGTGACAGCAAGATTTCTTGGTGGGGATGGGCGGTCTGGAAGGAAAACAACAGAGGAGCTTGAGAATACAATTCTTCAACTGGCAGTGGATTTTTTTTTTTTTTTTCCCACAAGAAAGCAAGTCACTTACCATACACTTCAACATGGACATTTCGGAACACTGAGCCAAGGCGATTGGAAGCAGTAATGGTGTAAGTGCCTTTGTCCTCCCGGACAGCTTTGGGAATGATAAGCTCAGTCTTTGCCTCACTTCGGGATACTTCTTCCTTGGTTATTTGAAGTGCATCAGTGGGTTTCTCAATCACAGTTTCATTCTTGGACCACTCAATCTTAGGCATTGGAAGGCCTGTCACATCAGCAGGGATGTTAACAGGCTCCCCTGCCTTAACTTTGATAGTGTCTCCTCGAACAGTCAGACGCAACTTAATATTTGGAGGCACTACAAAGAGAAGGGAAAGAAAGGAAAAAGCAGAAAAGTCATAAGGATGCTTTCTCAATTTGCAGGAGAAGGGCAGCACTCTAAAGAGCATTAAAAGTTTTATGTTCAGAATCCACACCTTCATCATCTTGTATGACAACATTAAGAGGCAGGGATGGTTCACTTTCACCGATTGCATTGACGGCTTTGACACGGAACTCATACATTTGGTGTTCATCAAGATTTTCAACCAGAAAAGATGTGGTTGGGCAGAGGCGCTTGTTAACTCTTTCAAAGTCAGGTTTGTCGTGACGCCGTTTTTCAATGATGTATCCTTGGATGGGACTGCCACCGTCGCTGCGGGGCTCTTTCCAGTCAAGGGTGATGGTGGACTTGGTCCTTTCTGTATATGTCAGCCTTTCAGGAGATGTTGGAGGACCTTTAACCAGAGGCAAGTTAAATGATAAGCATGAGAGGAGATATGCATACAGGAAATACTATTTCACTTTCTGTGCAAAATAGGTTTCTGTTTGGCATTATCTTATATCCATATTTAAAATCCTTCTCAAAATGTGTCAGCTACCAAAATGTAGCCATTCTTACAGAATTTTTTTAGCAAGATTTCCATTGAGTATTAATTAAAAAGAGATCAAGGTGCACATATGATTTATATTTAGTAGTTTAGATTGTTTACTTCTGTCACTGGGAAAGCTTCTAATCTTAATGAACTAGTAAAATAGGTCTGCTTTTGCTTTGAATGGCCAACTGAGAGCACAGCATTTCGTCTTATGTTAGCAGACAGTGAGATATGGCTGCTGAACATTCTATGAATCATGTTGCCTCAAGTGTAGGTTTAAATACAATACAATGTATGTAATGCTGCTATGGTTTTTGTGTCCTTAAGGCCAGAACCAAGAGTAAGCTCTGAATGGTGAAACTAGACCCAATCCATGTTAGTTGAGGTTATTGTAGCTAGAAGCAGTGGAATCCCAGCACTGTTCTAATGCTTCTGGCATAATTTAAGATCGATGTACTTTTTAAGATGAGCTTTAACAGTGGTGTAGGATATAATTTATATTTTTCCAGGGGATGGTGGCAGAGAAATCACTCCTTTTGTCACTTGAGGAATAGGTCTTAAATGAGGTGTCAGTGTGCATTACCAGGCACATGCAATTGTAAGGTTCAAGAGAAGATTTCCTCTGATTGTTTTCCTAACCTTTAGTGGTTCTCTCTGGTTTGGGGCTTCCCTATCTATCCAATATGGGGACTTCTGGATGGTTGGGCAAGGTTAAGGCATTTATCATAAGGTATTTTATCTTTTGGAAAAGCAGTAAACTCTAACTACTATATTATTAGTTTAACCAAACTCCAGTGTATTCTACTGGAAAGATTTAATACTTCTAAATTATTACTAGCCCCAGTAGATCCAAATTTTTCAGCACATAAATTATGCATGGTTAATATACTTGCAACCAAAAATTACTTTGGAATTATAGTAAATATGGTTTCTTTAAGCTGCTGGTAATTATTTGATTTACTCCAGCTATTTGTTTTGATTACTCTCTAGCTATAGGTCCTGAGACTGTTGGGAGTCTGAAAGGATAAAGCTCAATAAATAAATGATAAAACTAGAAGCAAAGCAGTATTTTATACAAGTGAAAAACTTTTTTTACCTAGTGGATCAACTGCAAGAATTGGTCCTATTTCAACAGGGGGGCCACAGCCAAACTTGTTCTTCGCAATAACACGGAACATATATTCTTGTCCCTCAAGGAGACCTGTGATGTCACATTTAGATCTCTCAGTCTCTATTGGTTGTCTCCAAGTATGCATTTTGGCATCCTTTCTTTCAATTATAAAGCCTGTGATTTCACTTCCTCCATCATCTGCTGGATCAGACCAGTTAAGAAGACACATCTTTCTGTTTGTTACAACAGGTTTTAAGTCAAGAACTGGACCAGGGACATCTGAAAAATAAAGCAACAAAATTAATGTAATGAGTCAGTACCACTTGGAAGAATCGAATGAAAATCCATGCAGAGTTCCTTACCAAAAACTTCCACCCGAGCCGCTGCAAATTTGGAGCCACTGTTATTAGTAGCTGTAATTATGTATCTGCCATGATCTTTTCTTAAAGCGTTCTTGATAATTAGTTCAGATTTGGTTCCAACATTCTCTATTACAACACGGTCTTTATCCAGCTCTCCTTCTTCTTTGGTCCATACTTTTGTAGGAACCGGACGGCCAGTCACCACAGCCGGAATTCTGAGAGTCTTCCCTGCCATGATTTGTATTCCACCCTTGACAGAAACATCCAGTTCCACGGTTGGAGGTTCTGTTGAAAGAAAGTAGTCATACATGAGTCTTATAAAGATGAAAAAGAAAATAGTCCCATCTTGGGAAAATATCCATCATTTTATTCAAATAACGTAAGTACCTTGTGGTTCAGCCACTGTAACAGGTCCTGTTTCTCCAGGTGGTCCTTCACCTGCAGCATTGACAGCACTCACACGAAGTTTGTAATCAGCACCCTCTCGGATTTCTTTGACAGTGTATTGACGGACTTTGATCATCTTCTCTGTGCAGCGTGACCACTCATTGGTGCCAACCAACTGCTTATCGACGAAGTAGCCAATAATTTCCCCACCACCATTGAAAGCTGGGGGTTCCCATTCCAGTTCAATAGTTGTAGAGCTTGTGTCAGCAACTCTTGGGATCGGTGGCCCAGGTGGAGCTAGAATGGATGCAGGTACACATCAGACTCACTGATGGTTTTTAAATATATAGTAGCTTACTCTCCCTCAACTTTCTTCCTGGGGAATTACTTACAGATTGGATCACGTGCTGTTTTGGGATCTGATGGTGGACTGAACTTTCCGGGTCCAGCTGCATTTTCTGCACATACTCTGAAGACATAAGTGAGTCCTTCTAATAAACCATCGACATTGGCTTTCAAGGAACTCAGCAGGTTTTTGTTGACACGAGACCAATGTGTACTGTTAACTTCACGTTTTTCAAGCCAGTAACCCAAGATGGGACTTCCATTATCTTTTGGTTCATTCCATTTCACTAGCATACTGTTGCTGGTAACATCTTCCACAATGGGCTTATCAGGTGCATCGGGTGGTTCTGAGAAAAAAAAAATCAAATTCCCAAATGTGACACAAAAATTGAACTGAAATAATATATATAACAAAGTATATGACAAAACACACACACACACACACACACTTTAGATGCTAAAGGAACCTTACCAAATGGATCTTTAGCTAAAAGTGGCTTTGAAACACATGGTGGTCCTGGCCCAAACCTGTTTTCAGCTCTTACACGGAAGAGGTACTCTTTTCCTTCAATGAGTTTTGTTACTGCATATTTGCAGTGTCTAAGTGTTGAAGTGATAACAATCCATTCTGAGTCAGGTTTTGTCTTGTCTTTCTTTTCCAAAGTGTAGTTTATGATTTCACTGCCACCGTCATCAAGGGGTGGTTCCCATTTACAGAGGACCGAGTTCTTTCTAATATCTTCAAATACAAAGTTGATTGGTGGTCCTGGTGTATCTAATATTTCAAAAGATAACAGTAGTTAAAAATTTGTATAGCAGGGGTTTGCTATTTGTATAGCAGGGGTTTGTATAGCAGGGGTTTGTAAATGTCAGTATGCTTCTTTGACATAAATTCTGATTTTCCCACATCTGCCTATCTTTGTATCCCATTATATAATGAATGACAAGGTCAGTTAATTTTTTTTTAAATGTGGTAGGAAATAAAATATGATAGGATTATTTGTTGAAGCTATTTCCCACTTCTTCTAACTGCCCCACCCAACTACTTTTTATGTTTTGTAAAAACTTTTATGTAACCTTTTCCCAGCTGAAAGTATAGTTTTAACCATTTACCTAACACACTGACAGTGCACGGAGCTTTTGCAATACCATGGTCATTTTCAACTTTGATCATATACAGGCCATGATCAGGTCGGAGAGAATCTCGGACGCGGAGCTGAGATTCTCCTTGTTTGCTATTGTTGATGCTCAAACGCTCTGTCAGAGGCAGGACAAATGGTTCTTCTTCTTGAACTTCACCCTTCTTCTTCCTAACCAGAGGTGCCGGTCGCTTCTTAATTTCCTCTGGTATAATGACATTTTCATCCTTTATCCATGTAATAGTTGGGTATGGTGAGCCAGAAATGGTTGCATCAAGAGCTATTTCATCACCTCGCTTCACTTCTAGGCTTGTTCTCAGAATGACTTTTGGAGCATCTGTAATTATTAAAAATGATTTTTTAAAATTCTGGTTAAAATATCTGACAAAACATTATTCTCATTTATTTCATAATGGGAACATAGCAACTCCATTAAACAAAACTTACCAATGGGATCTACAGCTTTGGTGGGAGGAGTGGCCCGAGAAGGTTCACCAATACCAGCTGCATTCTCTGCTCGCACACGGAATTGGTACTCCTTTCCCTCTTCAAGTCCTTTTGCTGTGTAGGTCAGGATTGGTACCAGGTGTTCATTGCATCTCTTCCACCTGTCTTCGCCCTTAGCAATCTTCTCTATGATGTAGCCCATTATCTTGCTTCCTCCATCATACAAAGGTGGCTTCCATGTAATAGTCATTGCCTTAGCTGTAGGATTATGAACCTCAACATCTACAGGTGGATCAGGAGGTTCTGAAAAACAAGAATAAAAGTGTTAACCTCGGGAAAACCATCTTCTTATAACAAAAAGAAAACTTGCATCTGAATTACTAGGCATTTTACATCCAAGCTTAAACTTACGCTTTGGATCTTGAGCAATTATTGGATTTTTCAGCTCAATATATTCGCCTCCACCAATCTTGTTGACTGCTTTAACCCGGAAGAAGTATTCACCATTTGGTATGAGATCCTTTACAGTCCAAGATAGTTTGTTCTCACCAGACATGACTGGTATATACGTCCTCCTCCCAGCTTCTCTGCGTTCCAGGACATAATGAAGAATTGGGCTTCCACCATCATATTCTGGAGGTTCCCAGGTTAACTTACAAGAACTCTTGGTCACATCACTTGCTTTAATATCTTTGCATGGACCAGGTAGGCCTGTTACAAATGCAATTGATAATTATTATTGTAATCCTGAAAAATCATAATTTTCATAGTGAACTTTCTCTAGGTGGAGCTATTGTGGATTGGATAATCTTTCATGTGCTAGTGTCCTTCATATTGCAGGACGTTAGCATCCTTGACCCTCAACTACCAAATGTCAGTAGTAGCCCCTAAGTTTTTGTACAGAGCAAAAATGGCCCTACAAATTTCCAAACATTATCAGGGGTGCAATGGAGGGCAGAACATATTACTAACCCTGAAAGAAAATACTATGGAAAAATGTGAATTTATATAATAAGAAATAAATATTGGTCATTTAAACATTGTTTGGGTATGCTGTATCTCTAAATTATTATTTCACATGCAAATAACTAAAACAGGAATAAATTAAACTAATAAGAGTTTAGCAATTTTATCTGTTAAGAATTGCTTAACTTCTCACATGGAAATAAATAATCTGAAGGGTTGTTTAGCTTACAAATTTAACCAGTTCATGAAGCCATTTATACTAATACTGCAAAAAACTAATGTCTCCATCATATGAAGAAAATCTAGTGTTTATTTCATTAAAGAATGATTACCTATGACTTTGACATTGATTGAGGCAGTTGCTGAGCCAAGCTTATTCTCCAATGTAATGGTATAAACTCCAGCATCTGCATGGACACTCTTGGGAACTTCAAGGTGTGCGGAGATGTGATCATTCTTCATTGTTAATCTATCACTAGCTTTAACTTCTTTGCCATCTTTATGCCAGCTAACAGTTGGAACTGGGACAGCTCTGAAGGGAACAGGAATGCTTAACTTTTCACCTTCAATAACAACAATGTCATGAGTCTCCAGATCAATCGTGGGCTTGCCTATAAGATATAATCCAAAAGAAGGGGTAAAATGTCTGTCAAAAAAGCAATGCATGAATAAAGACTATCTTATTAATTGTAAAAGACAAGTGTTCTTACAGTCTGGGTCTTTGGCAACCACATTTTCGGAGATTTCAGAAGGCTCACTGACACCAACAGCATTGACGGCTCTCACTCTTAGAACATACTCTTTGTCAGGAACAATACCCTCTTCAACCTTGAATTTCAGGTCTTTTATTGGGCGAGAATTAACTCGCATCCATTTCTCAGTGCCTACCGGACACATTTCAACATGGTATCCTATAATAGGACTTCCGCCATTTTTCTCTGGAGGCTTCCAAGCAATGGCAATGTGTTTTCTCCCAGCGTCAGTCACGTGTAGGTCAAGGGGAGGTGAGGGAGGACCTGAGAAAGGAATGAAACAATCACATAAACAGTCTTATCATCAAGTTCTAGAGGATATCCTTTGTATGCTCAGCACCACTTACTTGTTGGATCTTCAATTGACAGGATTTCTGTGGGTTCACTTGGGTGACCAACTCCAGCTTCATTTTCTGCCCGAACCTGAAACTGGACCTCTGTCCCTTCAATGACATCGGTCACTCTGAAGTTACAGTCAGGTCCTGAGGTCTTTCCAGCTTTCACCCAACGGGTACCTAATTTTTCTTTCTTCTCAATGATATATCTATTGAAACAAGAAAGTGCTTCATTAGCATTAATGGGAAAAAATGAAAATGTTAAGAATTTTCAGCCAAGCTGGGTATGGTAGAGGCTGAGGCAGGAGGATTGCAAATTTGAGGCCACCAGGGCAATTTAGTGAGATTGCCTCAAAATAAAAAAGGGATATGGCTGTAGCTCAGCTATAAGCACACCTGGATTTAATTCTCAGTTTTTATAAAGAGAACTTTCAACCAAATATAAGTTATATTTTATAAATATGTTATATTTTATATATATATTATATAAGTTATATATATATAAAACTTATATATATAACTTATATATATAACTTATATATATTATATAACATATATTATAATTATATATATATCATATAAGTTATATATGATATATATATAACTTATATATATTATATAACATATATATTATATAAGTTTATATATATAAGTTATATTTTATATATATATTTTATAAATATGTTATATTTTATAAATATAAATTTAATTTCTACCTCTGTATTGGTCTTCCACCATCATTTTTAGGTGGCTCCCACTTTAGGTCAACATGTCGCTTTGTCACATCAACCACTGTTAGGGCGTAGGGTGGTCCAGGAGTAGCTGAAAGCAAAATAACATTCACTGATTAGAAAAGCCAGAGGGAAAAGTAATAATCTACTACAAATGTTACAAAGAATATGTTGAAGAGCATACTGAAGGTGTCTTTGGCCAAGACGGAATCCTCAATTTCAGTGTAGTCACTTTGTCCTATAGCATTTTCTGCAGCAACTCGGAACACATATAAAGAACCCTCAGTCAATGGAGTTACTGTGCACTTGGTGTCCTTGACAGTGGTGTCCACTGTTTGCCAGCCTTTTCGCCTGACGTCCCTCTTTTCCACAATATAGTTGGTGATGGGTGACCCTCCATCTTTCTCAGGAACTGTCCATTTTAGGTCTGCTGTATTTTTTGTGATATTAATAACCTCAAGCCAACGAGGTGGTGATGGAGGATCTGAACAAGAGAGAGAAATTTCAGTTTTGTTTTGTATTGTCCAATATCCAGTCTTCACTGAATATTTTGGTAGTCACTAGGAAATAATATAGCAATAAGAAAATAGTAATAATGAGTTTTTCATATTTTCTCATATTGTAGTTTTCAGATTCATGTTGGAAGAATTTATATACCCCAGACATTAAGAGTGACTTACAGAGTTTCTCCCGGCAAAGCACAGGGTCACTGGGTTCACTGGGTTCACTTTCCCCAGCCTTGTTCACAGCTCTGACTCGGAAAGAGTATTCCTGCCCTTCCATGAGCCCCTTGAGCAAGTGCTCAGTGGTTGGAACTCCTTCAGCCACTCTGACCCAGTCTTCTGTTCCAGTTTTTAGCATTTCAATGACGTAAGACTCAATCTTTGCCCCTCCATCATGTTCTGGCTTTGTCCAGTTCAAGAGTAATGATGTTTTGCCTATATCTTTTACAGTTGGTTTTCCAGGGGGCCATGGAGGATCTGCAAACAATGAAAACAAATATTTAGGTTCATAAAAAAGAAGTGACTATAAGCTTCAAAACAATCATGGAAAAGTATATAAATAATACCTATGGGATCCTTTATTAATATTGGTTCAGTTGACCTGCTTGGCTTTCCAGGTCCAGCCAGATTTTCAGCCAACACACGGAATCTGTATTTTTTCTTATTGGTGAGACCTTTCACTCTGAATTAGGAAAAAGAGCATATGCAATAATATGAAGCAGTAAATTGTACTTTACATAGAAGAGGCAAATTTATTTAAATTATGAGAAACTAATTTGGAAATTCAACAAAAATTATGTAATATAAATTTAAATTGTCCTTTATCAGTGATGCAATTTAGATTTGGACAAGTGTACCAATCTGATTATGTTATCTATAATAATAATCATAGTGGAGGACCACTTTGAAACATCCAGAAAGTTACTATTTTATAGTTAATTGAGGAATGTGTTCTTGAATGGAATTTTTGTCATTTCTGAAATTATATGAAAATAGAAAATATAAGTAAATATTAAAATTAAATAGTAATATATAATCATGTATGATTATAGGGAATACTAAAAAGTGAAAATTTGAATATATTGCTGTTTTAACACTTGATGGAAGTCCTGGGCATACCTGTATGTTGTATCCTTTACTGGCATCTTGTTGCATCTAACCCATTTATCAGTATCAGGATCTAATCTTTCAACCCAGTATCCAGTGATGGGGCTGCCACCATCATCATCTGGCTCACACCATGTGAGAGTCACGGCATCTTTAGTGATATCTGAGGGTTCTAGGCGAGTTGGTGGTCCCGGTGGATCTGTAGATAGGATAATGATATAACAAGTTATATGTCCTATATATCAATATGATACCTAAATACAAGTTTGACACAAGCATCCTTTTTTTCTCCAACTGACTGAGAAACTTACCAAATGGATATTTGGCTATTATTGGGGTGGCCTGAACTGGCTCACCAACACCATACATGTTTTCTGCAGCTACTCTGAAGACATACTCTTTATTGGGTGTTAATTTGGTTGCCTTAAATTTTGTGTCCTTGACAGTTGAGGAGAGCTTATGCCACACCTCACTATCTGTTGCTCTTCTCTCCACAACATAATTTGTGACCTTAGATCCACCGTCATCTCGTGGTGGGTTCCATGTTAGAAGACAGGACTCATTGGTTACATCCGTGATATCAAATGCAGCCGGTGGCCCAGGCTTATCTGTAGATGGAATTACACAGAAAAAATTATAACCACGTTTTATTCAAGAAAATTATTGAAAGAGTTGGTTGCTTTTTAAAAACGAGAACCTCATTTACCTAAGACATTCACTTCCACCACAGCAGTGGCCCGGCCGCAGACGTTCACAGCCTCTATGATGTATGTGCCGGTGTCACTTCTCTTACTGTCCATGATAGTCACTGTGGATTTCTTAGGAACATTTTCAATAGTGATTCTTTTGTCCTGCTTTAGGAGCATATCAGCCTTCGTCCAAGTTATTTGAGGTTCAGGTTTTCCAGTTACGGTGGCAGGAAGTTCAATCTTTGTTCCAGCTTTTACAGTAATGCCAGCAAGGAGCTTCACATCGAGGAAAATTTCTGGGGCCTCTGAATGGAAAAGATTATTTATGCTGTTAGCAAGTTCAAGTTTAAGTTAGAGGCCTGATAGATAAGATAAAAATAAAAAATAAATACCTTGTGTGTCCACAGCCTGGATTTCATCTGTGGGTTTGCTTGGCTTGCTAGCGCCTTGCCTGTTCAAGGCCTTTACACGGTAGGAGTACCATTTGCCTTCCTCAAGACCTGTCACTTCCATTCTGTCAGAAAGCAAAACAGAATATTTAACTGTCCTGTAGATAACCTATTCCATTGTACATTTGTCACAGACTTTCCAAAATTCATACCCCTGGCACAAACAGCTTTAAAATTAAGTCTGTATTGCTTTGATATTGTAACTACTAAAAACTTTGAGCAGAGGGCATATTCAGCAACACTTTAAAAGCAGACAGGCACACCTGAATTCTCAATGAAAGCCACAAATGTTTAACATTTCTCAAGGAAAACACATTTTAGTGAGTAGAAATAAGTATTTACTCTTGTGCCCAGTAATTAAGAAACCTACTTTGTTTCTGCAACAGGTTCTCCACAGGCGACCCATTTATCGGAACCACGTGGACACTTTTCAACTATGTATCCTTTGATGCGTGAACCACCGTCATATTTAGGTGGATCCCACGTTAGGAAGATGCTCTTGGCTGTCCGATCTCTCCATTTAACATTCTCAGGTGGGTCAGGCACCGCTATAACATTTTAAAGAGAGAGTCAGTCTTAGGCTACTTAAGAAGTTACTATCTTTATATTCAACCACCTTTCCTTTTCCCCATAACTTCAACTCCAGTTCTAAAATAAAAATCAGATAACATGAGATTAGGTAAGAAATCATGAAGCATGTACTAACTTGCAGGAGCTGACATATTTACAGGTTCATCAACATATGCAGGTTCTCCAGGGCCACACTTGTTACGAGCACAGACTTTGAATAAATATTCTTTTCCTTGAACCAGATCAGGAACTGTGAATTCTAGATCAGTCACAAAGTCCATAACCTGGGACAAAGAAACACAGTTAATTAGTTATTTCCCAAAAACCATTTTCCCAAGTCAAAGATTTTTACCATAAGCAAAGGGTTACAAATGGAAGTTGTTTTGAATGCTAAGGATTATTCTTATATTAATTTCATATTAGGAAAAAATTACAAAGTTGGATACATAACAGTATTCAATCCTTAATATAAGGAGAAACTGTTTCATGGTTTGTACACATGAACAAGATGGCAAATAAGATGTTGATTCTACCAGTTTGGTTATTATAAAAATGATTTTAAATAAGGATAAAGAGTAGTTACTAGTATAAATGAAGGAAGAAAAGAATGGTAGATGAGACCAACTGAGATAATCCAGGGAGAAAAAAATGTGAATACCAGGGTAATACTTAATTTCCTTAGAAGGGCTTATAGCTTAATGGGGGCATATTGGGTTCTCATCAGGTACCAAGTGAATATGTAAGTTTTATTTTTTTAACAAACCTAGCTAAAAATTTGGTAAGGCTCATGAAATGAGACTGTTACACCAAACCTTGGTTGAACTCCCTCAGGAAGCAATTAGCATCAATACATTTTTAAAAAAGTTTTTGATTTTTTTTCAGTGAGGTAAAGGTAAAAAGATGTGGCACATATAAATTTTGTGTGGCATTCCAGTCTTCTGGGGGATTTCTTTTGCATCTTTTTCTAGAGTCGATGCATCACTACTGAAAACTCACTTTAGTCCATGTTTTCCGACTGACTTCTCGCTTTTCAACAACATATCCAGTTAATGGACTTCCTCCATCATCCTCTGGTGGTTCCCAAGTCAAATGTACTGAATCCCTGGTTATATCTCCAAATTTCAGTTCTTTGGGTGCACTTGGGCGAGCTTAAAAAAAAAAAGTAAATATCATTGATGGTTTGAACCAATATTTGTTAATACTGCCATGTTATCTTAGATAATACAATTAGCTACTTACTGATTACATTGACATCAATTTCCCCAGAGATTGATTTCACAGGATTTTCTAATTTCAGTGTATAAATGCCTTTGTCTGGACGCTCACTTGGAGAAATGACAAGTTCAGCATAGGCAGATAAGGTCTTCATTTTCACACGGTCCCCTGCTTCTAGTACCTTATCTCCAAAACACCAGGTTGCAGTTGGCCTTGGGTAGCCTGTACTTGGAACCAGGATCTTGATAGGATTTGGGACTATAATTTCCAGACCATCTTTAAATGCACTTAAATCCATTGTTGGTTCAACTACCAAAAAGAAAAATTAATGAGTTCCTAATACCATAGATGAGTCATTGATACCCCAAAGTAGCTATGTGCTATTCCCAAATCTAAAAATATCTATTTACCAAATGCATCATCAGCCGTTAGAGGACCAAGAATTTCAGATGGATCTGAAACACCAGCTTCATTTTCTGCAGATACTCTATATAAATATTTATTTCCTTTTTGCAATCCAGTAACCTAAAATAATGGATTAATATTGGTTAAAAATATATACATTTAAGCCCATGATTATATACATTTTTTTTTTATGTGTGGTAGTACATGGTAGGCAAGCACTCTACCACTGAGCTGTATCCCCAATCCTCTAAATATTTTTTTTAGATGCAAATTCTTTACCTTGTAAGTCAGTTCAGGGACAAGTTTCATATTGCAACGAATCCAATTATCTTTTCCTTCTTCACATCGCTCAATTATATAACCTAATATTGGACTTCCTCCATCTTTCAGAGGAGGTTCCCATGTGAGCTGCACTGATGACTGAGTCTGATCTGAGGAAGCTAGATTCACAGGAGGACTTGGTCTCTCTAGAATGGAAGAAAGATTTGGAGCATACGATATAATTTAGTCACAATTGACGAAGATGATGCAATCAATTCTGTCAGCCTTGTTAAAATAATAGGTTTACTAAATTCACTCAACAAAGAGTAAGCACAGTCTAAGTTTCTATAATTTTGTTCAAATTTCTCTGATGTTCTTTTTATTAACGTTAATTTGAATTATTTTAATTGATAGCCCTGATGTCTTGATTTAATGGAGTATACATTTCATTTTCATGGGCTTACCAATTGGATCAGCAACTTTGACAAAGGGTGTGGCTGCGCTTGGTTTTCCAACTCCAATTCGGTTTTGGGCTCTGACACGGAAACTGTATTCCTGTCCTTCCACCACATCAGTGACAGTTGCAGACAGGTCTTCCGCTCTTACAGTCATGGCAGTGTCCCACCTTATAGAAGTCTTATCCCTTAATTCAATGACATAGTTTGTGATCTCAGCACCTCCATCATATTCTGGTGGTTCCCATGTTAGTGAGACACCAAATCTATTCACATCAGTGATGGTTACATTCAAAGGAGGGCCTGGAACATCTGGATTTCACCAAAGAAGAAGCACATGTTGGTTTGGATTGTGTGGGGGACAAAAGCAAAGATGAGCTAGTTTGCAGTTTTACTTTATAAACTTCTTACCGTATTTGCTCCTTGCCTCTACAGGATTGTCGGTTTCTACTGGTTCGCCAGTGCCAACTCTGTTTCTTGCACTTACACGGAATAGATACTCAACTCCTCCTTTTTGTAGTCCAGTGACAGTAAATTCACAACTATCTGCACGGTCTGTGGCCAGAACCCAGGTCTTTCTCTTAATATCACGCCTTTCAACAACATAACCTATGATTTTGCTTCCACCATCAGTTAATGGTTCTTCCCAAGCGAGACTCACTTCACCATCAAATGTTTCTGTCACTTCTAAGTTACGTACTGGCCCAGGAACATCTGAAATTTATATATAAAAGAAATTTTAGGATATTATCGTGCCTTTAGGTTGTGCTGTGCCAGTCAAATATGAATGACTCAAGGTCTTACCAATAACTTGTAAGTTGATGAATCCTTCTGCTTTTCCATGTTTGTTCTGAAGCACAATTTTATACCTTCCCATGTCTCCTTTCTTGGCTTCTAAAATTCTGAAAGAAGTTTGTTCAGCTGTAGTATCAACAGTTTTTGAAGATAAAGGTTCATTTTCCTTAAACCACTCAGCTTCTGCTTTGGGGTAGGCATCATATGGTACCACCATTGTGAGAGGCTGGCCAGCATCAACCACGAGGTCTTGATCAGCTGTCTTGATTTTAGGTGCAGCTGGTGAGAAAGATAGCAAGTGAATGCTTTTGAGTTATGTACTGCAGTTGAACTACAGCATAGATTTTCTACTGTGCATTTATGAACAAACATTGGCAGCTTAGCCTTGGAAGTACATCATGGTAACTTTACATTAGAGAACACTGTCTTAGAGTTCCAATAACTTTTTTTCCCCCCAAATTATTGGGCTCCAGAGAACAGAGGGTTGGAAATGGTATAAAATCATAAAATACCCAGTCTTCACCAAAAATAATAGTAGAGGATTTAGAATGGTGTGAACTGTTTTATTTTTCTGATAAAGCACTGCATACTTAGTTCAAGATAAATCAGACAAATTTTTTTCATATGTACAAGAGATACCCTAATGGCTTTTACGTAATGACAACCTATATAGATGCTTTTAGTACAGATCCAGAAGATATATAGGGGTTGGAAAGTAAAAGAGTATGGGGCTGTCTTTAAGTCTGGGAAGATTCTCAGAGTGGAAAGACAGTTCTAGAAATAGCCAGTATGTGACAGCTACTGTCCAAGGTTCTGGCATGTAAAGATGAATGCCATCTATTTCCTCTTATTCAGGACACTTGGTAGTAAGGGAAATTAAAAAGTTAACATAGGGGGTTTGGGATATAGCTCAGTGGTACAGTACTTGCCCAGCATGCCCAAAGCCCTTAGTATGACCCCCAGCAGTACAACACAAAAAAAGAAGTTAACATGTAGAGAAGGCTTACTAGAAATTAAAGGTTCTCTCAAGGATTATTTCATTCAATAACTGTAAAATATGAAATCTCTGTATTATCTGTGATAATATTTTAATATTATCTGTCAGAATACTTTAGAATAAAAGAAAGAGACATACCTGCTAGTTCAAGTTTAGCTCTGGCTTCTTTGTCTTTGGCAATAAATCTGTATTCACCCTGGTCACGGGGCTTAATATCACAAATCTGTAGCCTGTGTATCTTTCCTTCACTCATCATCTGGTGTTTATCACCCTGGACAACAACCATGTTATTTCGTAGCCACTGGACTTCCACCTTATCTTTGTTGAGCTCAGCAAAAAAGACAACATCAGCACCAGGGGCTTCAAGAATGTCTTGAGGAGGCCTGATGATCTCAACTGGGATTTCTGGAAAGTAAATGTAAAGTAAGTACAAATATATTTTGATTTTGATTAATAGTTCTAAAAAATCAGTCACTAATATTAGAATTATGTTTTATTTAATACATACCTTCCACAAAAAGTCTGGCTCGAGACTTCCTGTCTTCTACTCCACAAGCATATTCACACTCATCATCCAGCCTACAGTCTTTTATGATGAGTCTATGGATACTACCATCTTTTTCAAATTTGTATCTAAGGAAGAGATTGGATTATTGGTTAGCCTGCATAATAATCACTAAATTGTCAAAAGAGTATAGACAGCTCTAGAAATAAAGAGTAAGAAGACTTGCATACTTTTTGCCTTCCTTGATTTCTCTCCCATTTCTGTACCACTTCACATTTGCTTTCTCTCTGGAGAGCTGGCAGGAGAAGACAGCATCATCGAACTCAGTGACTGTCTGGTCTTCCAGGTGTTCCACAAATTCTGTTGGGGCTTCTATAATCAGCAGCTCAGCAACAGATTTATCTTGTCCAGCAGTGACAATGTATTCACCTTCATCTGGGAAGCCACAGTCTTTAATGATTAGCGAGTGCTTGTACTTATCAATTCTGTATGATATACGGTTGTCAAAAGCCACTTCTTCTCCATTTTTGGTCCACTTCAGTGTTACATTGAGACGATTAACCTTGCACCAGAATGTGACAGATTTCTTCTCCATTGTTTCAATATCTTTAAGAGGTTCAATAATCCTGAGATCTTCCTCTGTTGTAAGGGAGAAGAATAATGTTGATATTAATTTTCTATAACAGAAATTGATGGAAAAAATCTCTAATACTATATGAATCACTTACCTTCAACTATTAGATTGGCTGCACTTTTAACATTTTCACCTCTGTGATTGGTCAGAGACACATTATAGTTGGCTTGGTCATCTAACCGTGCATCTCTAATTCTGAGGGTGTAGACCAGATCTTTTTGGAGAATAATGTATTTTGAACTGTCAAATATGGCTTCTTCATTTCTGAACCATTTGGCTTTGGCACCTTCAGTATTGACTTCACAGTTGAAGACAACTTCTTGTTGTTCCTTCACACGAGTGTCTTTTAGAGGAACTATGATCCTAAGTTTTTCTGGAAACAACCAATAAGAACTTATAGTAGGAAGGAGGACCATTCAAATGCAAACAGACACAAAGTTCAACAACAGACTTACCAATTACTGTCAAGTGAGCTGCGGCTCGGGCAGCTCCAACCATGACCACGTAGGTGCCCATATCTTGTAGTGTGGCATCTTTGACAACGAGGATCCTCTTTTTGCCGTCAGCAATAATGTCATATTTATCTCCAGGCTCAAGTGTCTTATCATCCCTCTTCCACTGAACTTCAAAGCTTTCCTTTGATATAGTGCAGACAAATTCAGCCTTTTCTCCTTCAAGTATTTCAAGATTTTGAGGCTTTGAGATAAATTCAGCAGCAAGTTCTAGAAAGACAAAGTTGCAAGATATTAAAACCCATGTATTTGTACCTTAAATGTAACAAGTATGAATTGTTGAAAATAGATGCTATGCAATATTATGCACTGTAATCTTCCTACCGTGTACTTTGACTTTGCCGTCAGTTCGAGAACTTGGGAGGCGACAGTTGTAGTCACCGGCATCCTCAAGGTGAGCATTCTGAATGACCAGAATTCTCTTCCTTCCATCAGCAAGTATTTCATATCTTCCTGTTTCAATGATCTCTTCATCCCCTTTGTACCAGATCACTTCTGCTCCAGGCTTGGAGACTTCACAAACCAGCTTTATTGTGTCTGTTTCACTAACTTCAATGTTGGCAAGATTTTTTGTAAAGACAGCTTCTTCTTCTGCAAGATAGTATGAAAAAAGATTGAGCTCCACTGGAAATGATGTTTTCTTAACTGCAGATTTTCAGCAGATAGCCCTCCCTCTTACCTAGGACTGTCAGCATGCCAGAAGTTCTTGCTGTCCTTACTTCACAGGAATATTCTGCCTCATCATTTAACAGACATTTATTGATGACAAGAATACGCACTGCTCCCTTAGATATGATGTCATATTTTTTGCCCTTTTTAATTTCAGCACCATCTTTAAACCACTGGACCTGTATTTAAGATAGATTTTTTTTAAAAAATCAGTTTTCATGCTGTTCCTTCACATGGGTGTTGTTAAGAGGAACTATGATCTTAAATTTTTCTGAAAGCAACCAACATGACTTTATAATATAACAAAGGATTAGGGTGGTAGAGATAAATATAAAAAGCAAGAAAAATGTTATTAATTACTGTGAAGTGAGTTTCTATGATACTATTATCAGTTATTAAAAATAATGGAATCAAATAGTAGAGGGCCTTGGACATAACACAGACCAATTCCTTTGATGTGTAAACTGAGACTCAAAGGATCTTGTTTTGGTAGTTAATGGCAAAAAGAAGCACTTAGTTGTGACATGAAACTGCTGATATTGGATTGTTTTTGATCTAAGAAAACAGCAGTTCTGTATGATCCCAGATAATAATCTTCAAATCTCTTGATTTTGTGTCCAATGTTTTTCAAGCAATAGTAAATGAACAATACTAAAAAGAGAACAATTAAGTATGTATTTCATATGAAAATAATCTTTAAAAGTAAAGTGGTGGTCAGAGAAAGTTTCCTAATTTATTTTTCCATTTTGGCTAGACCAAAAGTAAACATGTTATTTGACAATACAGAATAACAGGTATAATCATATACCTTAGCATTTTCTCGGGAAATTTCACACTCAAACCGAGCCATTTCTTTTTCTTTAACTTGAAGATCAGTGAGTGGTCTTAGGAATTCCACATGAGGAGCTGTAAAAGAACGTCATCACAATAAAAAACAAGGTTTCTGGAAATTTATTTGACATTACTATGGTATGTATTTAAAAAAAAAAGCCTTTGGCAAGGTCTTTGCATCTTAATAGGTTACTACAACTAACTTTGAAATCAGTTGGAGTTGCCTTTCAGACATGATGCTTTGCTTTTTCTATATCTCTGTAGTTTACATAAGATTATGTATCATACTATATGTCCATTCTTTTGAATGATAACTGAAAAAAAGTCTTCATTGATAATATGCCAGAATTGAAAGATATTGTTTGTCAAAGAAAATACCAGTAGAAAAGAAATGTTTTCTTATTTAAGGTAACCAGCATACTTTTTGAGAAATTAGTAGAATTCAGTGGTAATACAGCTTGAAGCACTGTGATCAGCTAAGAGGCATGAGTAACTGAAATCCCTTACATCCAGCTTTTTTTTTTTAAACTTGGCTGCAAAGATGTCACATATAAGTCAGGCAAAAAAATCTATTGGCATGATAAACAGTGTGTTGTATATGGGAGAGTGATTTGTTATTTTCTATCTGTTGTTTCATTTATCTCCAGAAGTCATTCAACTGCTGTATGGGGTGGACAGCTGCCTCCTTGCCCTTCCTCCTTTCAGATCTCCTTGTGAGTCCTTTCTGAGATGACCCTTCTTGATCAGAGAGATCCTGGGACAAATGTTGGCTGACAGGCTTGAAGATAGGCCATTGCAGCTGGGCCTTCTTGGAGTGGAGGTAGATGACAAGAAGAAGAAGGAAACCCAAGAAGCTACTCTGACTTAAGCTAAAGCAGAGCAACCATGAAATAAAAAGAACAGCACAATAGAAGATGCACGAAGCACAACCAAAGACACTAGGTTGTACCTGTTGACAGACAAGATGCAATTAAACTAAACAAAGACTGCGCAAAAATATGCACTGAGAAATGTAAAGATGCTATTTTTGACCAGGAGAAGAAGTAATGCTAGAATTCTTCATTCAAAGAATCAAAGATATGCTCCATCTTCTCATCCATTCTTTTTTTGTTTGTTTGTTTGTTTTTTCCCTTGGGGGGTTACCAGGGATTGAACTCAGGGGCACTTGACCACTGAGCCACATCCCCAGCTCTATTTTATATTTTATTTAGAGACAGGGTCTCACTGAGTTTCTCAGCACCTCACTTTTGCTGATGTTAGCTTTGAACTTGCAATCCTTCTTCCTCAGCCTCCAGAGCCACTGGGATTACAAGTGAGCAACCTCGAGCCTGGCTTCTCATTCATTCTTATCTGAGATTGAATTATGTAAATGGGCTTTATCACATTATAGTAATCCCAAACGTGCTTCTATTTAAACTGAAATTTCATGCTCATATCCATTTATTCCCCATGCTGAAAATTCATTTTCCTTCTATATGGAAATCACTTTCACTTTCTTAAAATCAGGGGTCTCTACTTTTCTTTTGCATTCACTTTGGCCTCAGCCATATCGGGTATTCAAATAGCAGGTTTAAAGAGCGAATCTGCTCTGAGAGGAAAGCAGTATAGGGAAAAGGGATCAATGTCCTATCAGAGCAGATACAGCATACAGACTTAAAAAAACACATAAAGGATCAGATTAGGTCAGTGTCAACATGATAAATTGCCAAGAAATGGGATCAAGCCAAGAAGGGCATGCAAAAGTGTTTTTGTTGTTGTTGCTGTTGCTGTTACAAAGAGTTTGCAAATGACAAATCCTGTGTAAGAATACTTACGCACGACATTCAGGTTACAGGAAGTCTTAAAATCCTTAGCATCACAAGTGTATGTTTTGATATCCTCTGGAGTACAGCCGTGTATAATAAGTTTTCTGACCCTGCCATCAGCCACAATTTCATACTTCTTATTTTTGAGGATTTCTGTTCCATTTTTGAACCATTTCACCTTAGCATTTTCTCTGGATACTTCACACTCCAGTACTGCAGTGGCTTCCTCTTCGACCGTCTGGTCCTCAAGAGGTTTAGTGAATTCAACTGGGGGTTCTGAAAGAATCATACTTATTAGCCAGAGAATTTCTCCTTTCTTCTCCAAGAGTTTTAGTACCTCCTCAACTTTCCTCTGGCATCTCCAGGGCTTTTTCTGTGCTGTTTGTTCACTTATAAGTTTTGATTACACTCAGATGTTTTCCTCCAATAATGATGTCTTATCATTATTTATAACACAGAGGAAAATCATTTTAAAAAAGTAACATCAAGGAAATAATAGCCAACTCTTGGCTTATTAAGCAATGGATACCTAGTTTGATGATATTTTTTCCTCCAGCTGCTTTTTTTTTTTCTTTTTAACTCAAATGTGTGCAATTAAAAATTAGGGATAAACACAGATAGCAAAACCTAGGCAATCCAATTTTTTTCTTTTCTTTTTTATATTTTTATTCTCTTATGGTACTGGGAATTGGAGCCAGGGCATCACACATGAACACTTTACCACTGAAGCACATCTCCAGCACTTTTAATTTTTTTCAGAAAGGGTCTAGCTAAGTAAGTACTGAGATTGGTCTTGAATTTGCAATCCTTCTGCTTCAGCCTCCCAAATAAGTGGGATTAGAGGTGTACCCCATCATGCCAAGCTACATTAGTCAATTTTGACATTTTTTAAAAAGTAGTCTGTGAAGTACTTTGTTAGGCTAAAAGATAAAAAGACTTTTGCATATGTTAATGATCCATGATATATAGATAATTGAGAGTTGGCATTATTTTCAAGTCTCCTGCAGTATAGATAGATTTAAAAATAAGCCTTATAATTATTACCTTTAACAAAGAGGTTGGCTTGAGTTTTAAAATCTTTTGCTGTTAGTTGGACTTCACCAGCATCTTCTAACTTGACATCCCTCAGGGTAAGTGTATGAACTCTTCCTTCTGAACGTGTGACCACCTAGTTGGTTTTTTAGAAAAGTGCAGTATAAGAAGACATGAAACATTATAAATAGGCTCATTTACTCATTTAGATAAATGATTTAAAAGTGACCCAAGTTGTTTTATAATCATCTCAATAGCACATATGTATTTAAAAATGATTTTACCTAGTAGTTTTTAATCCCTAAAGACATATGAGCCTTTCATAGTTACCTTTATATAATTACTCTAATTACCTTAGTAATTGAGAACAGCCAGAAAACAAAATAAAGAACAACAACTACAACAACAACAGGAAAAAAAAAAAAAACCAAAAAACAAAAAACAGAGGGAATTGTAACTAAGATACGATCTGGGAACACATCATATCTGGGACATGGTATTAGAAAAATTATTAGTGACATTTCAATATACATTTTGAATATCAATTTTCAACTGCAAAATATGGCTACTTTAAAAAGTATCTCAATTTCTAACCCATGCATATACATATTTGATCTATTTACACATTGCTTTATCATCTGAATTCTTCTGAGGCTACTCTAGAATATTCTCTGCCACCAAGTATATTGCTCATAATGGTTCTCAATAAATAGTTCATATACAATGGAGTTATTATTTTTACTATGTTAAAAAAAGAGGAAACAAATCTTACAAAAACCAACCAATAAAATGAATGCCAAAGATCTTGCAGATTATGTCAGGACAGTATTAGATGTTTTAAAATATTAACTTATAATGAAAATATACTGTTTTAATGCAGTAGGCATAATAACTGACCAAACTATTAATTTCAAAGACAAAATTATCAAATGTCATTTAGAACTTAGTTCTTTCTGATTGTCAAAAACAACAAAACCCCAAAAGACAAACAAAAATAGCTTATGAATAGCTTATTTATAAAATTTTCTCTTCCCAGTACCTATTTCTATAAACTGTTTTTGTTTTGGTTGGTGGTTGAAGTTTTCAGAAACTAAAGATTCTGCAGAAAACTAAGATTCAAGGCCTAAATTGACTAGGACAAGTTTATTCTAGAAGACACAATTTAAATAAAACCTGAAAAATTTCATAAAATCATTTTATTATGATTCAAATTCATAAGTTGATATTTCTTTTTAAAAAGAGACATTTCAGTAATGTTTAGAGTAAGTTCATTCTTTTCTCTCACAGCCTTTAAAATTCTGTCTTTATTTTGTATGTTAGGTATTTTCATATTTTGAAATACCCAAAAATATATGTGAATTGTTGTCTAGATTTTATTCCAAAAAGAAATTAAATGCTTTTGTGTAAAAAAAAAAAGAGTAAGTTCATAAAAAAGATGATATATTTTGAGAAGCTAGAGTAAGGATTAAAATTCCTATGTCAAAGGAAAAATAGGAGCCTTCTAGAATTATAGTGAACTGATCCTAATTTCAGAAAAAAAGTTTAATGATGAAATATTATTTTTGAGAAAAGAAACATAGGTATCTACATTTTTAAAAAATTTAAATGGTATGGTTTTTATTAGAACTAGAACTGATTTTTTAAAAAGATCTTTTAGTAAAAATCTCTCAATTTGACCAAAAGATATTTAGTAACACTAGAGTAATACCACTTATCCTTAAGCAATTTCAAGAATTTACAGATCTAGAAAAAATCATGAAAAATCAATCACTTCTCAACTGCTAGACATGAAATGAATTAAACTACACTTAACAGGAAAAAAAAAAAATGTACATTTTAAAAGCAAGCTTGAAGGTGGAGCTGCCCCGTCACCCAAATCAGTATTTAAGACTTTGCTGTAAAGAAAGTGTTCAGCAAATTAATTCTCATGCTCTAGTTGGAATGTACTGCTGCTTTTTCTAGCTGGTAAAAAAAGGAGACCAACTGGCCATC
Organism: Sciurus vulgaris; assembly: GCF_902686455.1. Lineage (NCBI taxonomy): Eukaryota > Metazoa > Chordata > Mammalia > Rodentia > Sciuridae > Sciurus > Sciurus vulgaris. Next base: position 132,064,443 of record NC_136463.1, read on the forward strand.
ACAGTCTGGATGACTGGCAGAACTTATCCACCAGATCAGTGTTATTGAACTACCCTTTAGTTTCTTCTGTAGATGACTAGTTTTTTCTGTTTGTTTTTGGACATTTGTTCAAAGGCACTATCTTCTACTATTTCAATCTGGTTCTTGTTAAATTGAATCCCCTTTATTGTTTTTTAAGTCTTCAAAGTTTGTATTGAATCCTTGGTACACATTTATTATTTCTAAAATATTGCAGAACAATGTACTATCCTGTGCTCTCCTTCCAAAGCATGCTGGACATTTTCTGTATATCTAATTTCAAAATTAATGGTGAATGATCATGATCATTTAAACACATGCATTGTTTTGGGGGGAGGAGTGTAAAATACCTCAGTCAATTTAGATAAATTATATTTGGGACTATCTAAATAATTGCCTCAGTTTTTACTTATTAAAATCTAATCATGGGAGCTGGTTATTTACCAAAACTTCTTAAAGTATTTACTTGTTAATATGTGTGAATAATCATAGTACCCTTCTTTCTTGCCAGTACCACCAGTTATACTTTAAATAGTCCACTTGCATTCCAGAATTTCCACAGCCCAAAGCACTTGAGGGTTAAAAATAGCTTTGGAGACATGCTCAAAGAGCCAATCTGCTCAGAAGTTATCTCAACTACTCGATCAACTGCCTCAAATGGAATTCCAGTCTTCTCCTCTAATCCTCTTACATGCAGAAGACTAGATAGCATAAAGAGAATTAGTCTTAAAACCTAATGTGTGCTATTGTTACAAACGCCTTTTTGATGCTTCTTGTCTTCTACTTAATCAAATAAGGTAGCATTGATAGCTAATGAGTGTTTGCTTTTTCTTCACAAAAATTAAAACCTGATTCTCCTTTAAATCATTATTTCTATTTCAGTAAAAATGTTATTAGGTTAAATTCAACAAATAGCTGACATCTGCCTTACAGTTTTAGTAGAAATCAGGCCAGAGGAGAGAGAGGCGGGACAGAAGGAAAAGCAGGGAAGGGGACAGTAGAAAGAGCAAAGAATAAGAAACATGCGCGAAAGGGAAGAAAAACCAGAGCGAGAAAGCAAGGATAAGATGAAGCAACCATGCGCCTGCTTTTTACCTTATCGCTGGGCTCTAGTTTCTTCCCTTTGAGGTACCACTCCACTGGGATATCCTCATAAGAGAGCTCGCAGTCAAAGGTGGCTGTTTCTCCTGCAGTCACTGTGACATCCTTTAGAGGCCTCAGAAGACCAATTACTCGTGCTTTGCGGGAGGAAAGAAAAAGTTTTGCATTACTCATTTTGTAATTCCAAGAAGATAAAGAGACTTAGCCATTAATCTCCATGGTTGTTTTGTTCAAGAAGGAAAAAGCCAGAAGACTGGCCACACTTTTGAGTCCCATGTGAAATGTGGCCCTTGGTGTAGAGAAGGGGAGAGCCGGTGGCCGAAGAGTGGGTATTTGTAGGGCCCTTTCTTTGGGATGCACAAGGTCAGCAAGAAATCTGCACTGCATCTGTCTCTCTGCCAGGCGTCAAGTTCCTCTTGCTACATAAGGTATGTGACTTCCAAAATAACTAAGACTCTGATTGGGGGAGCACGAGGGGCCCTCAGTCACATAGCCTGTTCATTTCCATCAACCACTTTGCACCTTCCAAAAATGTAAGCCTAATGCTCCTCGCCTTCTTTCTTGAGTCTGAAATGCCCACGCAGCAAAGATTTTCTTTATGGTGCTACATTTGTACAGTCACTGGAGGGATGTAATATTCAATGGTTCTGAGTTAGATTCTTACTGTTTATGTAGCTTGAATGAAAAGGAATAGAAGAGTAGGGAAATCTGAGTGGCTAAATTTTCTTTTGCTCCATTGGCAAGATCAATGACATTTTTGAAATTTTTGAATTTGAACCATTTTTATATTAGGATGTTGAAGAAGTAAATACACAAAAACCAGCTTTTATACTTTATACTTTTATACTTTAGGGATATTTTCAAAATAATAATTCCAATTAATTTCACACACATTCATTTTCCATCAAAGTGTATATTTAATTTGCAGTCAAAATACATAATACTTACGCTTAACTCGGAGGTGGGCACTAGATTTAACATTGGCAGCTTGGAAATCCACCCCACCTGTCTGGTCCAGGCGACAGTTGTGCAAAATAAGGAAGTGTGTTTTGCCTTCTTCCTTAATTTCACAATCCTGTACCAAAAAAGGAGAAAACCATTTCATAGTAAATAATTTTGAGATTTTTCTCTAAGGATAGAATACCATAATCAGAAGAATGCTACAAATAAATGGTGAGAGTGTATATATTTATACAAATACATACTCATGTATATTTATTATATTTATTAAATGTATATTCATGTATTCAGTGTTAGAGAAATAAAGGTTATGGGTTCTATCAGGAAAGCAACATTTCTTTTAGCTTTATAATTTTGAACCAGTTAACATCACAGAATTCAAACAACTTATTTTGTGTAAAGGTGACGGAGCCCAAAGACCCCAATATCTCTGTTTGGCTTAGGGTTTGATAGAGAAACCGATGCCATGTTTTAAAGTGCCCTCCATGTACTCTGACGTTTCCCTTATCCTTTTTTATTTCACACAGCAACTCTGGGTGTTGACAAGTTCAGAAATAGCCTTACAGGTGTCTGGAGCAGGGCCTCTCCCTTGAGTTTCCAGTTGGCATGAATGTCATCTTCAGAGATTTCGGTTTCAAAGCGGGCCGTCTCAGTCTCCATCACCTCCACACTGTGCAGGGGTCGCACCAGTTTGATTTCCCGATCTGGAAAAGTGAAGGGTCAGCATATGCTGACATTAGCCGTTGGTGGAAATAACCCAACAGTGTCATGAGTGAAACTCATGGAAATTTCCTTACCCTCAATGTCAAGCTTTCCAGAGGTCTGATCTGTCCCACAGTCACAGGTATACTGCCCAATATCTGATTTCAAGGCTTTCTTTAGTATTAACATGCGCTTTTTGCCATCTGCCTTAATAGCAACATTTTTAGATGGCTTAATTTCCTTTCCATCTTTAAACCATTTTACTGGTGCATCTGCTTTGCTAATTTCACACTGAAGAATTACTTCATCCTTCTCCACAGCAGTGTAATCTTGAAGCTTTCCTGTAAAGTATGGGTCTCCCTCTGCAAGGAAAGTATAAGAGTAAAATAAAATCTTTATTAACCAACTAGGGAAATGACCCTTTTGGAAAGTTAAGAGGTAGCTCATAGAGTTCTGAGTATATTTTAAAATTATACCAGATATTCAATCATTTAACCTATTTAGGTTCAAAAGTTCTCTAAATATTAGAAAGGAAATCAGTGCATGGGATTTGTCAAGATCTAAACCATCTGATTATGTTTTGTAATAGGTTAACAGTAGTTTAAGAGACACTATACAGCTCAGCTTCAATATAATTTTGAATTCCTTCATTATTTGACTAAATTTCTCATTTCTTAGATACTATTATATCTCATTTTCTTTTAAGCCTTCAGATTCACCTTGTTTTCTTAATCTGTTAATAGTTTTCCTTTAGTATTGTCAATATTTATTAGACTTTATATTTAATCTTCTTGGTATTATGGAACCAAGAAAAAAATGAAGTTTATTAAGATAAATTCTGTTACTGTCTCTTATTATAAACTTGAAAAACATTTCTCTGAAGTAAATTTGATAAAGTAAGGAGATAGCAAATATTTTTAAGTCTTTATTTTTAAACACAACAGCTTAATAATTAATTGAGAGTTTTAATTCTGACTCTAAATGGCTATTTTGTGGGCCTACAAGAAAATCTTCATTAAAGTCCTCTGCTACCTTTTAGGTAACAGTGTTTTAGACACAAGCCTGATAACATGGGTGACAGTTTCTTAAGGGCCTGGACTGTTTTCATGCAGCAGATACTTAGAAAAGTATCTCACGTAATAGATACTCTACAAATTTCTGTTGAATTTAATGCAATAGAATGAATTTTGCAACAGCACCCACCAAGCACAGTGAGTTTAGCTTCTGAACTTATTCCCATGGCTTCTACTCTAATTTGGGAGGTGTCATCCATGCAGAGGTCTTTGAACGTGATTGAGTGAGTCTTCCCCTCATCATGCATTGAGACCAACTTGCTGGTATGTAAGCGCTGGTCGTTCTTGAACCAGCTAACTGGGATGTTGTCATGGGACAGCTCCACTGTGAACACGGCACTTTCCCTCTCTTTGGCTGTCACATCCTTGAGAGGCGTAAGGAATTTGAGCCGGATTCCTATCAAAGAAAAAAAAAAAAAAAAAAAAAAAAAAAAAAAAAAAAAAAAAACCTCATTAATTCCAGTACCCTAACAAGGAAATATAAAAACAAAGACAAAAAAAAAAAAAATTAAGTTGGGGTGGCCTAGCTGATAAAAACGTTTACCTTCAATGATCAGTTTGCCACTTGTGCGTTTATCTTCAGCCTCAAACATGTATTTCGCTTCATCTTCGAAAGCAGCTGACTTGATCACCATTGAATGCCTTGTGCCATCCTTTATGAGCTCAAATTTGTCATCACCTGTGATTTCCTGGGTTCCTTTCAGCCACCGGAATGTTTTGGGCTCCCTGGATACTTCACACTCAAATTTAGCCTCATCCTTCTCAAAGACTTTAACGTCACTGAGAGGCGTGATGAAGATAAGGGGCAGCTCTGAAAGAAGGGGATGGTGCGGATCAAGTCAGAATATGCTTCCTTGCATGACCCTGATCAATGAGGGTCTTAAAATGAAGACTCGAAAATATAGAAAAGTGCCTGAGAGCGGGGCTTACCTTTCACTTTCAGATTGGCTGCAGATTTAGCATTGGCGGCCTGGAAGGAAACTTCTCCTGTCATATCCAGCTGGCAGTTATAAAGAACGAGAACATGTTTCTTCCCATCTTCAATGATTTCACAGTCCTGTTTAGAGTGAGGGTTAGGAGAAAGAATGTTATTCACGTGAATGAATAAGTCTGCAAATCACCAAGACTTCACCTTCTACCTTCTAGACAACCTAGCCACCCGCTCCACCTCATCAGCTCTGACTTACAGGGGAAGCAGTCAATGGCTCTCCCTTCAACTTCCACTGGCCATGAACATCTGGCTCTGAAAGCTCAATTTCAAAGCGGGCTGTTTCACCAACAAACACTTCTACTCCATACAGCGGCTTTTCCACTTTTATCAGTCGAGCTGAAAGTGCAAGGTTCTGTTAGTTTGGCTGAACAAATAAACAGCAATTGTAGAAATGGTAAATCTGAGGTCTTGGGTCAACTCACCCTCGACGTTAACATTGGCCTTGGTTGTGTCTGTGCCACAGTCACATACATATTCGCCCTTATCTTTAAGTTCTGCCTTTTTGATCTTCAAGATGCGACGCAGCCCATCGGACTTGATGGAATGCTTGGGCGAGGGTGCGATCTCTTCCCCGTCCTTGAACCATTTCACAGGCACATCTTTGCTCACCTCGCACTTCAGGATGATCTCATCTTTCTCAACTCCGGTTTTGTCATGTAATTTCACAGTGAAATACGGGTCGGCCTCTGTCAAAGCCATTCAGCATATGATCAGAAGCAATGTGAAAACTGAAGTTTATTAAAGAACACCGTGTCTAAAATGCTTAATTACCACCCCTCTCACCATTCAGGAACTGTCCAGGTGCATCTGGTGCACTTACCTAGGACCTTCAGATTGGCTGTGGAGCTCAGGTTCTTGACTTGAGCTTTTATCTGTGATATATCGTCCAGTGTCACTTCCCTCATTTCCAGTTTATGAGTCTTGCCTTCAGAGGACATGAGCACTGTTCTGGTGGTGTGCAGCTTGACATCATTTTTGAACCAGACTACGTGCATCTTTTCATGAGAAAGTTCACAGACAAAAGTGGCTGTTTCACCCTCTTTCACAGTCTGATCTTCGAGAGGTGATATGAATTTCAGTCTTATACCTACCGAATTCAGAAACACAAGTTACTACAGAAAGATTCCACTCTAACCTGCCTGGGTAAAGGGACCCATTTCATATGACATTTATTAGTTCTTTTCAAATGTAGCTATTCTCCATTTTAAAAGTTAAGGGTTTTGGGGAAAGGTTGTTTTGTGGTTTTCTTTTTTTTTTTTTTTGAGTGTGTGTGTGTGACACTGTGAAAGTAAAGTGGTGGTGCTGGTTGTTGGTTTTAGAACTTGGTGTCCTATCTTTAAAGTAATAGATGTGTGTGCCTACACATGGGATGTCATGGTCAGATCTTATCAGCTCTTACCTGTAACAAACAACTGTGCTGAGGATTTCTTGCCGTCCACCTCGGCAGTATAAACCCCTTCATCATCAAACTGAGAATCATTGATAACAAGGATGTGCTTCTTTCCATCAGCGATGATATCAAATTTTTCAGATGCCTTGATTATATCAGGTCCCTTAGACCATATAACATTTGCTTCTCGGGTGAGCACACACTCGAATCGAGCCTGTCGCTTCTCTGGAACGGTGACATCCTTCAGGGGTACGGCAAAGTCGAGTTCAATTTCTGGAAATCAAACATTAAGAATGAGGATTTTCATAATGTAGAGGGCCAGGAAATGAAGTTGACCCCTCCCTGAGTTTCTTACACCTCATACCTTTCACTGTTAGAATGGCAGTTGTGCACGCATTCAGTGCCTGGTAGAGGACTTCACCGGCCTGGTCCAGTTTGACTTTGTGCAAAGTTAAGAAGCGCTTCCCACCTTCTGCTTTTATCTCACATGTCTACAAAACAGTAGTTTCATTTAGCATTTACATGAGATAAATTCCTTAGAGAAGAAATGTTTCAGACAGATTTCTATAGAGTTTAAGAAATTACTACTAATGAATATAAACCAAATGTCTCCTGTCATACAAATTTATAAGATTTTTCCAACTTGTGCACAAACATCAAATTCCTTCCTTGGAGACTTTAGAAGCCCAAAGTAACCCCATCATTAAACCAAGTCTGAATACTGAACCCCAATACAGAATGTAGTCATTTTATATACTGACAACTTAAAATAGGAAATTACTCACAGGTGAGGGCCTCAGAAGTTCTCCCTTCAGCTTCCATTGCCCAGGAATGTCTGCCTCTGAGATTTCTGCATCAAAGCTTGCACTCTCTTTCTCATAAATGGTGACATCCTCTATTGGTTTAAGCAGTTCGACTTCACGCTCTGTATTGTTCAGAAACAAAGTAACACAACAGTTTAAACAATCTAACAGTGGTTTGCTCTTTTGGTTTTGGTGTGTTATTTTGCCTTATGCAAACATAAAACTTATCTTTGAGAATGACAGGTAAGGTTTTTATACCTCCAAGTGTCAGCTTTGCAGGGTATCTTTTCCCTTCAATTTCCACTGCATATTCATCAATGTCTTCTGGCATAGCATTCTTAATTTTGAGGAATAAAGTTTTTCCTTCTTTGATTATCTCAGTCTTATCATTTGGTTCCATGGGGATCTCATCATATCCTTTGAACCACTTAACGTTTGGAGTGTCCTTTGCTATGTCACAGGTGAAAACAGCTGTTCCCTTAGGTTTCACATGCTGATCTCGTATAGGTTTCACCAGCCAGTCTCTAATAACCTCTGAATGAAAATGAAATCAGAAAGAAAAATGATTATGATCTGAGGAATATAAACAACTTTGTTAGTGAATTTTAGAAATAGAAAAAAATTTCATAGAAGTAAACATCATTAATCTGCTATGATATGCTGGATAGTCTCCCACTTAACAAAGGTGGATACTTGGATACTGCAAAACAAATTTCTTTCTTATATTTTCTTAGCATAATAATAAACTGAATAAAATTTCCTAGGAATTTACTAACCTATTACTATTTTTGTTGTTTTATTTTTTCTGAGACAGGGTCTCATTATGTTTGCCCAGACTATCTCGAACTCATGTGCTCAAGCAATCCTCCCACCTCAGTCTCCCAAATACGAACCTACTACTTTCACACAAGAGGAACATTCCAGGTTGTTGGCATTCTCCACAGTGACTGTGTAAGTTCCAGCATCAGTGTCGTCTGTATCATTGATGGTCAGGGCCTTCATCAAGCCAATGACGCCTGGCACGATTCGGCCAGGTTTCTCCACCACAATCTTCCCATCCTTCCTCCAGACTACATCTCGCTCTTTGTTTAACTCACAGCTCAAGTACAATGGCTGTCCTTTGACCACTGTGACCTCCTCCTCCAGCGTTTTCACAAAGCGCACAGGAAGTTCTATGGAGAATTGCAGTATAAATTTGAACACATTCAAAATATTCAGTGAAATAAAACTTATTTGGTAAAATAAGGTTTTGTCTAAAGCAACAAGAAAAGTTGCTATTAAGTTTTATTTTGCAAGTTTAATATAGACCATGTTCAAGAGATTGGAACTTACCTTCTACTATAAGCTTAGCAGTAGAGGTCTTTTCTTTATTTCCCAAGCGTAAAACACAGGTGTATTCACCAGCATCAGAAAGCTGAACATCAATGATATGAAGCTTTCTGTCTTTACCATCTGCGATGAACCTGTGCTTTGGGCTCTCTCGGATATTGCTGCCATCTTTCATCCAGGTGGTGATCGCAGTGGAGGGGGAGACTAAACACTCAAAGATTGCAGAAGAGCCCACAGACTCTGCTTCTTTCAAGACAATGTCTTTGATTTCTTTTACAAACTTCAATGGCACAGCCTTTAGCTGGTAGGTGAATGGGGCTTCATCAGGAGGTTTCTCCCCACCACTTCCTGGCCTTAATTTTTTCCTTTCAGCTTCTATTGGTGAAGGAGTCTTTTTGGCTACACCTAATTCAGAGTAAAACAAAAAGTTGATTTGGCATGCTGGGCTGCCTGCTGGATAAAGCAACTAGGAGTCAAGAACAGAAAACTAAAGACCAGGCAGTTGAAAGATCACTTTATATTGCCTTATTTCCAACAGGAAAATGAGATGGCATAAGGACTCCATAAATGATAAGTGCACTTCGTTTTCTCAAGTTTTAATCCTAAGTATACAATATCTAGACTATTGTCATATTACTTTAACTGTCATGTATAATATCCCATGTATGAAATGAACTTGCGTAGCATAAATTGGACTTAACTTTCCTATGCTCACATATGAATACATGACCAGTGTTAACTCCATATCATGTAAAACCACAAGAATGGGAAGTTATACTCCACATGTGAATAATATGTCAAAATACATTCTATTGTCATGTATAACTAAAAATAACAAATTAAAAAATTAAATAAAAATTGAAAATGAACTTGTAGGGTTCATTATGCTAAAATATAGCACATGATACTCATTTGAGTAATATTAGAGGTAGATTATTTGAAATATAAGACATACTGGCTTTAACAGAATCCATTGGAAATAATAAAGATTGTTATAAATTTTGAAAATGTTTTTCCCATTAAAGTTCAGAAATTCAAAGAGTGAAAGGTTATAGTACAGGTCCTGGGGAATGGATCTCACCTTTGATGGGACCTTTCGGCTTGGCAGCTTCCTCTTTAGGCGCTTTGGCTTCTGAAATAAAAAGAAGACTCAGCATTTAAACAATTTTCAGATGAATTTTATGCTCAACAGTCAAACACTTTGGATGAGTCATACTCTATATTATAAATATTAATGCATAAAGTGAAGTTGGTTTTATTTATGTGATTTCTATGGGATTACTTCAACATTTCCAAGAAGGTGTATTTTGAGACTGATGGGACCAAACTAAATTGTTAACATATTTAGTATTAACAAATTGTCTCAGAAGTACCTTTTTAGTCTCTTTGCATTTCTGAGAGGCTCACTGTCAACCTGTGAAGAAGAGTTTTGCTCCTGCCTAGCTATGAAAAGTATTTACATATATTTGTATGTGTTGATTATGCAAACCAAGGAAATAATTTTTTGTTCACAAAGAATTCATATAGGGAAAAGGGAGATGGGCCAGAAGTTGCCAAAAGTCTTTCTTTTTGTGTTTAAGTTGAGCAGATAGACAAATTCATGGAAGACTAAGGAAATGAGCTCAATGGCAATTGCCTTTTTCTGAACTATTATACCAGTTCAAAAGTAAGAATAATGCCGAAATGGTAAATACCGGTGACACAATCTAGCATAAATATTAAAAATTAAACTATAGCAAAAGAACATAGTGTATTTTTTGTCATTAAATATAATAAACCCAAAATATTTTGAGGTAATTTTAAATAAAAATTTTAAAAGATTAAATAACTTGCCAAGTGCTGAATAGAATGTGTATTTATCAATGATTAATAATTACACATCAATCAGTTATGGTTTTGAAATTATTGCCTAAGTGATAAACTATTAAATAGTTGATATATAACTGATAAGTACCTTGAATTTGCATTTGAGATGGTGATACCATTAGGTTAGTACAATTAAAAAAATTATTGATCTAAATCCTTATATAAATTTAAAGACTGAGCTATACAGATTTTTTACTTTTTTATGGTGGTAAAAATTTTCTAATATAAAATTTATTATGTTAGCCATCTCAAAACATACAATTCAATTGCATTTAGTATATTCACAATCTTGTCAACCATCATTATCCATTTACATTATGTAGTATTCAGTCTTTCTAAAAAATGAGCAATAATTCCTGTACGGCACAAGGGAAATTTGGAGTTCCATGGGATTCTTATATGTGTGTCCTTCAGAGAATCTGTCTCCTTAGTTCTCGTCAGCCTTAAACATCTTCATTACTTAATCCCAAAAGCAAATGAAAGAAATAATGAATTGCAGGAGTGCATAATCCAGTGAAAGCACATATGCACCCACTGGGAGAGAGATTGGATGGTAAAGTATATCAGATGAAGAAAACTAAGAATTTATCATTATCCCCACAGTTGAAGTGATTTCTGTGTTCCAATGAAAGATTGCTTTCAAATTAAGAAACTCTAATCAAGAGAACTACAGGATAAATACCTGCTTTCTTTCCAACCACTGGCACTGTAACTGGGGCAGCGATGGGGGTTGGTGCTGGCTCCACGGGTGGAGTTTTCATTGTTTTCACTTCTGTAGAGAGAAGTGCATTGTATCAAGGCATCCGTTGTTACTTCCTGAAACCTGGTGTGGTGGCCTATTTGCCTTTTCTGAAGTAACTGTGAAATCTTCAAGTAACTAGTTTTCCAGAGAATAATATATTAAGCATATGGAGACATTAGAAATCATTTGATGCATGCTTTCATCTGTGTTTTATTGATTTGCATGAGTTGTGTGAAGCTTGAAGGAATCTACCCTTGACATTGAGGATAAACTTGCTTACCTGGTTCAGGCTTTGGTTTTGGTTCAGGACCAGGCAGAGGTATTGCTGGCTTAATTTCAGGCACTAAAATAATTCATAGAAATGAGAAAGTTATTCCAGTAGTTTTTTGAGTCCCACAAAGTCAGAACTAAATTCAGGCAGACAACATAACTTAGAAGACATTAGAATTTATACACACACACACACACACACACACACACACACACACACATATATCAAATTGAGTATTTGATGAAAGCAAGTCATTTTAAACAAAACATTTAAAAAGTATAGGAAGGCATTTTTATTGGTTATAATGTTGTTCTTCAGCTTATTGCCCATGAATACATTTTTTCCCCCAGTAATTTATTTAACAAGTGGGTGGTCATTAGCAAATGGTACAGAGGAGTGAAATGGTAGAGAAAATTAAGATATAGGTTATACTAGGTTAAGGTATGTGCTCAAATATAGATGCCAGTACAATGATATCCACATCTTTAGAGACAACTAAGAAAGCACCCATAGGTTTATACCTTTTGTTGGTTCAGGAATTTTCTTTTCTCTTTTTGTAACAGTAGCTGGAGGAACTTCAACCTCTTCAACAGCTTTTGGAGTTGGTACTTTAAGAAAATAAGATTATTTTCTAGTGTTAAGATTTGAATACTTAGAAATCAACTCCTATGAAATATCAGCTCAAACTATTTTTCTAGTTTTCAAAAACTCTACTGGTGACTTTTATAAAAACCTTACATTTTCTCATTCAATTTCTATTTTCTCTTCTTGAATCTACCTCAATTTCTTTTTCTTTATTTTATTCCATCCACTTGCTTCCCCACCTCACTAACTCTATCTCTCTAAATCATTTCTATAATAGTTCTCAATAATTATACCCTTTGAGAACAGGCTAATGGTAAAACTCAACCCACTAAAAAGCCTCCAAAGATTATGAAACATTTGCCAACCCCCTCCCATGATGTTCTTATACAGCCAGCTTGATTATTTCAGTCATTTCCACTGGAAGAACTTAAGTGGAAAGGGAATAATAATAAGTATGGGAAATACACAAATGGATTTGGGAATTACTACAAAAGTAAACAGAAAGCAGACGATGGAAAACACATATACAGATGAAATATGAAGCTATGTTGATGTTTCATTTGTTATGTTTACAAGATAAACCTTTTAGTAAATGTTCACTTTGCTAAAAGATAATTTCACAAATTGTCACTGAGATTCCTACCTTCTGGTTTTTTAATTTTTTCTACTTTTTTAGGTTCTACTTTAGGTTCTTCTTCTTCAGGTCTCTTTCTTAGAACTTAAAAGACAAAAAGGTTTATATGTAAACCAAGACAAACTCATGAAGATGTTGAACAAGATTGACAAATGCAAATAATGTACAAAGCAAGGAAAATGAAAAGCATGCAAGCACGTGCCCTACAAAGTTAGCTTTTTCACTAAAAATGCTTTTTCTCCCCCCGCCCAAATTCATGTTTGCTATGTTCATATACACAGTACTCAGACATGTTAATTCTCTCTAGATAGCCTATTCAGAGATAATTGTATAGCAGAAATGGTTCCAACAAAAAATGAGTAATTTGAATACAACAAATTCTAATAATAATTCAATGTTGTCATTTATGGAGAAGTATTTAAATAAGAAGTACAAAGTTTACTTAAGCAGAGATTCCTAAAGAAATATAGCCTAGAAATCAGTAATTCCATATGAAGACAATGTTAGAACTTGACTCTTCTTTTGAATATCTTGCTTCTAGTTTTTTAATATTTAGTAGGAGAGAAATTGTTTTAAAAATATTATTTATTAGTGGTGATCCTGTGCCATAATTTAAAACTGAAATTATATTTATGCTTAAGTAGTTTTGTGTATTTAATCAGTTTAGTGTATTTTACTATATTTGGTTATGAAAATGACATTCATAGTCATTGTTAGTTTAGAATAGTATTGGTTTAGTTATTACTATTAACATGATCAACTTTGAAATGCTATGAGTGCTCACAAAATTTCTGTCTTCTTTTTAAAAAGATTTGGAAATGATAGGCTTAATTTTCAATGAAGCCACAAACATTTTGATAAATAAGGTATCTAACTCAAAGAAAACCAAAGGACAGAAATATTTTGTAAGCTTTCAAGTCAGTTGTTTAGATACTTAAAGCTAATACTATACCGCTTTTCAGAACAACTTCCTCCTTTGGCTGAGGTTTAGGTTCAGGAAGTAATTTGCGAACTTTCTTTTCAGCTCCAGGCACTTAAAGGAATATGAATTCAAATTTTGAAGTGAATTCATATAAAAATGGAATTTCAACAAGAAAAATGTCTCTGCTCAAAGTGGTTAACTATAGTGTTGTCAAGTAACAGTTTTTATTGCATATAAATTCACAGAATTTAAAAACAAATCATACATTTCAAATTATTTCCTCTGCAAACCCCTCTGTGACAAAATTCAATTACATTAACCAAAGGCAAATATATTCATCTTAATGAACATAGACGATGTTGTTCTATACTGATTTTATAACTCTTTCACCAAGTAAGAGTTTTTTTTAACAGAATCTTTACTCCAATCTGCAACTGTATATTACTCAAATCTATATTGGTATCTACCTGACCATTGAATACATTAAATGACATTGGCAGGAATTAGGGCCATCACTGAGTCTTCTCCATTGAAAAGAGAGCCAAGGAATCTGCTTCACGGCCTTGATGTTGAGGAAAAACATATTTTACCTTCTAAACAGAAGTATCCTTTCTTAAGGTCTCCTTTTTGGAATACTACTAACTTAAAATGATAGAATTATAAATTTCAAGGCTGGTGTTAGAAGCTCATTTTTTATAAATAATAAAATATTCTTGAATTTAAACTAAAATTGACCCAAGGAATTCCAAATTAATTTCCTCTTGCATCTACAGGGAATAACAAGCATAGTAGATGATGTTATTTTTTAGAGCAAATTTTATGCTGTAATAGCCCTGATGGGTTTAAACAGGAAAACAAAGCAAAATATTCATAGTAATTGCTGAACCACTTTAACGCTATTGATAACAATTAAAACATCATTAGTATCATGTACAATGTGTTCAATGAGATGAAATCTGAATTTCTTAGATATTTTTATAAAATTTCCCATTTGGTACTTAAAGAAGACATTTTGCAATTATTAAATAGATTTTTATGTGATAAAGATAACCTTGTTTAGATCTTACTTCAAAAATCAAAACATACAAAAGGCAATTATATACTCATTTTAAATAATCATGTTTTATAACATCAAATATTTTAAGTAAAAATTTTACAGACATCAAATTTTTTATCCATGATAAATTGTGCTGATCTTTAATACTATTTGTGAGTTACCAATATTCTTAAATACATAGCTATTTTCATTGATTGAAACTATGCATCTAGTTAATTCAAGTTGAGATGGCAAGATATAAATTTCCTTATATATAACTTATATAATGAACATAATGAAAATATTTCTGTGTATTTGTTTTTCCATATTATTAATTTTAAGATCTTGCTGATATTTGAGACTCAGGGCAGAACACACCCTTGTAATTACTGTTTTTACAGTCACTAGATGTCACTAGGTGCTATCTTAATGATTAACATTTACCAGTTAATGGGTATGATAAAATTATTTTATAATGTCCATTTTATGAATACGGGTGATTAAGTAACCAGTTCATCCAGAGTCACTTTATGGGTCTGGGTGACTTGATTACTTAAACAGAACAGACACTGCTACCCACTAAACTTACTAGAAAAACTAAGTTATTTTTGTAGATGTTCTCCAGACTTTTATGAGTTATTTATTTTTCTTTAGGGTCTAATTTTAGATAGGGAAAAGATTATTTAAAGAAAAATTGCTTTTGAAAAATGACCTGTAGTAATAGTGAAATTTACCTAAGACATGAGATCTGTACACCTAAGAGAATGTCTTTGGAGTGAGAAGAAAGTAACAGGGCAGCCAGGAGGAAAATCATACAAATTATTCAGTAGAGTATGATTTGTAGTGCTTGTCACACTAGTTAAAATGCTGACTTCCAGGTGAATTTTCAAAGCTTACTACTACTCAGCATTTTAATCTAAGATGTCTCCTGATATCAATTTCAACCAAGCAGTCAAATCTTATGTTTTTAAGCTTAAAAAATGCAAATAGACACATGGAGATGAGACAAGGATAAAAGTATCCACATAAAATATGAAATTGATGGGAGACAAAGGAAGCAACACTCATGAGCCAGGACCATAAAAGCCACAAAACTGCAAGAAATGAACAAGACTACTCAAATACTATGATCATTAAAAAGAGAGAGGAAGAACATTCTATGAAAACAAAAAGAGCAAAGAATCAGATGAAGGGATACTGTAGATACATGTGAACAGACTGTCAGTCTGTGAAATACCTTTCAGAGGTGTAAGCTCCACTTTTTCTGGAACCTCAGGTTTTTCAGGAATTTTCCTCCTTGAAACAGCTTTAAAGAATATGGTCTTACTTTTATTATTTGTATATTTAATCTAAAGCAAATAAATTTTTACACACAAATCAAAAACAAGCTTTGCTTATGACCAGGAAGCATTAATAGCAGCCAAGAACAGCCACCAAAGAACATACAAGAAGCTCTGAAACCATGAACACAACTGCAGTTTTATCCCAAGGCTAGTTGTAATTAAGACTGACTGAGAAAGATAATTTTTATTCATTAAAGGAGGAATAAATTTTCTTGAAGGGGAATGTATTTCATTGTCTGTCCTCATAGAAGGTGACATTTTCAGAATTGTCTGCTTTTTCTACATCTGACTTAATACTCATGAGGGATGGAGAGTGGGCAAGAATCAGTAGAAATGATGTCTTATCTAGAAGATTTTGGTAGATGTGGAAGCATGAGAAAAATGTTTAAGATTATATCTAGATTTTTTTAGATTGACAAATCGTATTGCAAATGACAGCTTTTTATGAAAATTAAAAGAATAATGTACTTTTTCAGTATATTTCAGATCTTTTATAGATGTTGATATTTTAAGAATCAAGAAATATGGCATCAATTCAAAGAAAGATCAAAACACAAAAAGAATGAAGAGAAGTTTAATAATGTGCAGATATGCTAGATAGTAAATATATTAACAACCATTCTTTCCAGATACCCTGGGAAACCTCATAGAATATGACTTGGTTTCTATTATGCTAAAAAAAAAGGTGGGGGAGCAGCAGTACCCAGTTGTACATATGCTTTCATTTCATGGTCTATGAGCACGTATCAGCTATTGGACCCTATAAATATATTACTTATATTTAAAAGAACCTATAACTCTTTAAGAAAAAGTTTGGCTTTAATATATATTTGTTACTGCAATGTTAAAAATACCTTGTAAAGAATTCTTATACATTCCACATGCATAAGACTTCAAGATGCGCATAGCAACAAGGTTTTGAAATAAAAAAGATCCTCTTCCACACTTCACATAAGAAAGTTAGTTGGGTAGGCCCAGAATCCAAATGTCAAGGATGATGTCACATGAAATGGCTGAGTTGTGGGCAGCAGGCCTGGCTTGACAAGGCAGCCCAGAGCCCCAGGACAGCAGAAACACACGCCAATTCTCATAGCATGATCATGTCTGAAAGCGTACACTTCCAAAAATAAGACATTGCCTGCAAGCACCATTTTAAATGGCTGCACAGAAGTTTGAAGCAGGTTAATAAGGCTTTGGAAGTGATATTTGATACCTTTAAGTTGGAATATTTTCTCCTTCACATCTTCCTTAGGTGGAACAGGAGCAGGAGGCGGGGGTCTTGGCTTGAGTTTTGGTTTCTCAATAATCTTCTTTTCAGGTTCAGGTTCTTGAAAGAGTATTTCAGGAGTGTTAGTATTGGTATATATTAGCATGTGTATAAAAGGTATATTTGGTAGAAATTTAAATATATATGAAGTAAAAATTTTGCTTTCTTTGATATGTAACAACAGTTCCCAACATAAAACATAAAAGTAGATCCAACAAAAGCAAAGATATCAACATTGTACACAAGTAATGAGAAATGTATCAAAGGCACTAATAAAAACAAAGGAAGCATCCATATAAGCTACATTTGACACAGATAAATGATACATATACGTGAAAACATAAGAATAAGATGCACATTTAAAACAAAGAATATCTTACACACAGACAGATGCAAAGACACCCACTGAACACCTAGAACAACACAAACCATGTATGGTTCAAGAGGAAGAGGAAGATGAGGAGGAGGAAGAAAAAGAAGATTTAAGTTCTATTAATTGAATACCTTGTACTGGGACTTCTTCTGGCTGTGGTTCAGGTTCAGGTTCAGGTTCTTCAGGCTCAATATACTTTTCAATTTCACGTTCTTTAAAGAATGTCAACAAGGGATATAAGATTGTAATGTAAAGTTCCACATGGACTCATACAAATTTCACACAGATGTAAAGATTACAGTCACAAAAACAAAAAATACACAATTCACACAAAGTCATTTCTATAGAAAAAGAGGTAAGAGATTTCCGCTTTCTTACACTTGAACTTTCTGCTAACAACTAGTTTATTCTGTGTATGTTGATGGCAAATGAGATGACTTAAAATCTGATACTGAATAGTCATTTGAGAATTGATACAATTATTCCAATTTTACTTCAGTCAGTGGTACCTTTTAGAATTGTTAATCACCATCAAGAATAACTAAATGAAAGATTCTAATTCAAAAGCAGTATCATTATTTGAAAAATAAAGCAGTGAAGCATATGCTGGAATGCTTTCGCATATGACATTAAGTAGGAATGTCAGTCTATAACTACTTTTGCATTTCTAACAGGAGTTTTCAAGAGACGAAAAAATATATACTTGTATGTATATACCTTCGACAGGGGGAGTCTCTTTTCTACCAATGGTTATGGATGCTTTTTCTTCATATATTATTTCCTCAGGAGTCTCTTCAACTTAAAAACATAGTATTTTATTTTAGACTGTATTCTGAGTTAACAGTACAACTGCAAAGTTGCAACACATCAACTTACACTCCATAACATATTATTCAAGATGCCAATAATGTCAATATACGAGAAAGACAACAGATAAACACATAAGACCCTTCTACAATCAAAGCAAGATGATGAAGATGGTAGTCATCTTTCCAAGATTTATAGAGCAGCCATGTACCTGAGGCTGGTGGAGCTTCTGGCTCTTCAGGCTTGGGAACAGACATTTTCTTTTCTGGGACAATTTCCTTGGGCACTTCAGGCACTTTAAAGATATTAATTTTTTTTTTTTACTATTAAGAATTTAGAAGATGTGCAAGATTCTGCAAAGAGCAGGCAAAGAATACAGGAAAAGAACTTCATCTTACAAGATTTCACAGGGAGGATGGCTTCTGAGGCATAGTGCCCTTGTGAACATCCTAATTTTATAAATAAGCATTTTCAGCTTTTTCTCATTGACTTTGGCTTTGACTCTCTTGTGTGCTCTTCCCCCTCTCTCTTCCTCTCTCTCTCTCTTTTTCTCTGTCTCTTTTTCTCTTTCTCTCTCAGCCTGATCTGTTTCCTAGGTTTCTGATGCACATTCTCAAATTCCATACTTGAAATATAGCTCACTATCTTCTTTCTAAAATCAGCTCAGGAACCTAGTGAACCTTTCTCTTGGCCATTTAGCTTCGATACCTACAATTATCCTGAGCTTCTCAATTTCCCTAATTGTTTTGATAATAGTCAGCCAACTCTGTCTCTCTCAAAACCACTGCCCTTTTCCATTTCTACCACCACTGGTTTTGTCAACTCTTAATTACTTTAATTACAGTGGATCCTTTATTACTGTCTTTCAATGTCTTGTGCTGCTGCCAGTTATATTTCTAAAGCTCAAATCTTATTATTTTTTGTACACTTGTTTCAAAAGCTTTGAAGCTTTCTTTTCCCTGTGTCTGCAGAATAAAATATAAATTTTGTACTGGCATTCAAAAAACTTTAAGCTGGGTACAGCGACACACATCTGTAACACCAGCTATTTGAGAATCTGAGGCAGGAGGATGGAGAGTTTGAGACCAGCCTAGGCAACTTAGTGAGACTGTTTCAAAATAAAAAGGACAGGTTTAGCTCAGTGGAAGAGCGCTTGTCAGCATGTGTGAGGCTCTGGTGCCCTTGTTAGTCCTGGAAAACCACCCCAAAATAACAACAAACCTCTAACCCCAAAGAACTCCAAAATATGACCCCTACATTTATTTCTATTATTATCTTTTAAGATGTTACATAATCTGCATAACCAATTCATACTCAAATTACATTGACTGTCCTTGAACTTTCTAGACCCTCTACCTGTATGCCTTTGGAAGGAGTATTCCTTCCTTTTACCTAGAATACCATTTCCCTCATTGTCACATGCAAAAATCTGTCAAAATTTACAAAATTATTTCTTCCACACAACTTTCCATGGTGCCTCTGCCTGAAATCCTTCTTTATGTGCTCTGTTTCTGCAGCCCTTTGTACTTAGTTTGGAAGTGCTATCAACTCCTGTCTGAACCTGCATTGCGTTATCTTTCTATTGTTTCATCCAATTTAAGTTGCTTAAAGATAGAATTCCATTTTACATTTTCTAAAAAGAACTTTGTTCATGGTAATGTTCAACAAAACATGCTGAGTGTGAGATGCTCTGCTCCACCCCCTGTAACCACACAAGAGCTCACAGCACAATGGACTCAGATTTTTTTCCTCCAGCTTGTCTATTTCCTTTTCTCCCTTTGCTCTCATTATTTTCCCCTTCTTTCTGTGAAATGTGGTTATCATCTCATATTCACTATTTTCTTCTACACGAATTGTTATTAAAAATGCCTAAACGGTGGTCAGAGAAACATTTCCTCTTGGTAGATACCTTTTTCTGGTCGGACTTCTGGCTTTTTGGTAACAGGCACAGGTTCTTTCTTTACTGGAACAAGTTTCTTGGGCATCTCAGGCACTTAGAAGATATTAGTTTTGTTTCAGAAAGAGTATTTAAGAACATTTAAAAATGTTAAGAAAAAAGTCTGCAAGTCATGGAGCAGCATTAAAATTAGCAGAAGTAAAATAAGGACATCTTTGTCCCTCACTTGCAATAGCAATAAAGACAACTTATTCAAGTCCACTGTAAGATATCAGAGTGCTTTAAAAAAATCATGATGATAATGAATACCTGTGACTTCTGGTGTTTCTGGCTTCTTAACAATAGGAACCTTCTTCACTGGGACAACTTTCTTTGACATCTCAGGTACTTTAAAGATATTAGTAGCATTTAATATAAAAGTGCAAGATGTAATATACCCACATTTATTGTACAAGTCTTTTGAACACCAAAACATACAGAAAACAGTTAACAAACATACTACAGGACAATACACAAGAAGGAAAAGAGTGCAAAATTGTAGACAGCACAGAAAATGACAAGAACATTTCCTTCTTTTCATGTAAGTACCTTTAGGAGGTGGAGGTTCTGGTTTTTTGATGACAGGAACTTTCTTCTCTGGGACAATCTTTTTGGGCTCTTCAGGCACTTGAAGAAGAGGAATTTCTTTTAGAGTTAGATAATTACAAGGACAACTTAAATGATAACTAATGAATAATAATAGTAAAGTCCACATGTATTTCTTTGGCATGTACATTGTAAAATTCTGTAGTACCACGGTTTGATGTGTGAAAATAACTTCTGTTCTTGTCGATAAAGTCAAATTTCAAGCAAGGAGATAAAAGACTGACATTTTACCCTAAATAAGATTTATAATAAATATAAAAATCAAATGACTGTATTTTTCCCCACAGTGGATCCTGCCTTGTACCTGGTGGAGGTGGTGGAGCTTCTGGTTCCTCCTCTTCCACAACAGGAATTGGCTCTTCCTCTGCAGGAGCAATTTCTTCAGGCTCTTCATACACTTTAAAAATATCAGTTAATTTTACTTTAACGTGTGGAATAAAAAAGCAGCAAACAGTAAATAATCATCTTGATTCTTCTCTGGTTTCCATAGATTCTCTTACTTTTGTTAAGCTGAAATCTATTTTATTAGCATCAACTTCTGTATCTGCTGATTTAAATGCTTTGAAAGTTCTCATGGTATTTAAAGTCACTTAAATTCATCAACCTTCCCATCTTACTCTGTGTACATTTGAGAAACTTTGTTTAATACAAACATGACCTACGTAGACACGGCTGATTGATAACCCCAGATAGCTTTGAGATTGGAGCTCATTGAGCATGAGGAAATAAGACAAATAAAGGACAGAAAATGACCAGGAGATAATGAGTTAGCCAAGAAGAGGAAGAAAGCTTAAGTTAGAAACAGTCACAAGTGGCAAGCTGATTAGTGGTCTTATGTGTACCTTCTGGGGGAGGATACTCCACTTTCTTGGGAACTGGAACAGCTGGTTTCTCTTCTATGACAGGCTTTTTTGGCACCTCTGGCACTTTAAAGATATTAATTAGTTTTACTTCTGAGTAGTTGAGAAGTGTATGAAATTTATACCAAATCTACTTCACATTTTGTTCAAATAAATCAGGGATAGATTTAATAATAAATTTCACAACAAGTCAGGGATCTGCCCTTATCCCCACCTAGGGGAAGGAAAATATGACCTATCAATAATCCCAAAACCATGTTAAGTAAACTCTTCCAACCCTTTATAATAAGTGCATTCATTTTTCAAAAATTGTGATTTTTTTCAAAAAGACATATAAACTTTAAACACCCAGAATAGCTGTTCTGTGGTTGTAAGTATGAGATGATTGGCAAACAAAGAATTCCATAATAGGTGAGTTTGGGGACCAAGAGAGTTACTTTTCTGCAGAACCTCATTAGTGACATGTACCTTTAGCGGGTGGGATTTCTGGCTTTGGAGGAACAGCCACTTTCTTTTCTGGAACGACTTCTTTTGGAACTTCAGGCACTTTAAAGATATTAGTATTTTAACATTATGAATAGTCACCAATAAACATTCATCACATTTACACAGAGCAAAGTACTTTTTAAGAGCCGGAAGCCATTCTACTTCCATCAAAGAGTAGAGAGTCACTTGTACCTTTAGCAGGTGGAACTTCTGGTTTTTTAATCATAGGAGGCACTTTCTTTTCAGGAACAACTTCCTTGGGGACCTCAGGCACTTTAAAAGATATTAGTAGTTTTTAAGCTCATAGTTTCAATGGCATATGAAAGTCAATTAGACAGCAGTGGAATATGACATTTTAAAGACAGACATTTTTCTATAGGCAGTTAGTGGCAGTGAGAAGTACCTTTCACTGGTGGTGGTTCAGGTTTCTTGGCAACCACAGCAGGTACTTTCTTTTCAGGAACGAGCTTCTTAGGTGGCACGGTCACTAAAGTTATTAGAATTTGTTTTAGAAACAGTGAAGATGAGTTCAAAACGATATGAGTTCACAGTGCCCAGAACTCTAAGGGCCAGAAGGGGTGGAGGGGCGAGGCAGCCCAGTAGCTTGCCAAGTACCTTTTGGAGGTGGGGCAGGAGCTGGCTCTTCTACAACTTCAGCAGGAGGCTCTTCAGGGACAATTTCCTCAGGCTCCTCATACACTTTAAAGACATCAGCTCATTTTAATACCACAACTAACATACATATGTTGCAAAAATATTTTCATATCACTAAGAAGAGATTTTCTCTTTAAAAGATAATAGTTTGAAAAGTTTTGGGGTTACCTTCAGGGGGAGGACTTTCTGGTTTGGGGGGAATAACTTCAGGCACCTTCTTTTCTGGAACAGCTGCCTTTGGCACCTCAGGTACTTTAAAGATATTAGTATTTTCAAGATTAGACAGAGTAGAGACAAAAGGACTATATCAAGCACAGTGACATAGGCGTGACTACCTTTAACAGGTGGGACTTCTGGCTTTTTAGGAGGCACCACAGACACTTTCTTTTCAGGTAGAACTTCTTTGGGAGCCTCAGGCACTTAAAAGAGATTAGTGAGATTAAATTTAGGATTTATGAAGAGTATGAGGACAAAATATTGTTAAGAGCAGAAGACGTAGATCTTGTGATGCCTAAGCTTCTCGATAAATACCTTTAATGGGAGGGACTTCTGGCTTTTTAGGAGGCGCCACAGACACTTTCTTTTCAGGGACAACTTCTTTGGGAGCCTCAGGCACTTAAAAGAGATTAGTGAGATTAAATTTAGGATTTATGAAGAGTATGAGGACAAAATATTGTTAAGAGCAGAAGACGTAGATCTTGTGATGCCTAAGCTTCTCGATAAATACCTTTAATGGGAGGGACTTCTGGCTTTTTAGGAGGCGCCACAGACACTTTCTTTTCAGGGACAACTTCTTTGGGAGCCTCAGGCACTTAAAAGAGATTAGTGAGATTAAATTTAGGATTTATGAAGAGTATGAGGACAAAATATTGTTAAGAGCAGAAGACGCAGATCTTGTGATGCCCAAGGTTCTCGATAAATACCTTTAATGGGAGGGACTTCTGGCTTTTTAGGAGGCATCGTGGGCATTTTCTTTTCAGGGACAACCTCCTTGGGAGTCTCAGGCACTTAAAAGAGATTAGTGAGATGAAATTTAGGACTTATGAAGATCACGCAGACTAGTTTCAAGAGTAGAAGTTATGTCTTGTGGAGCCTCAGGTGAGTGATAGGTACCTGTGACAGGTGGGACTTCTGGCTTTTTAGGTGGAGGCACAGGCACTTTCTTGTCAGGGACAACCACTTTGGGAGCTTCAGGCACTTAAAAGAGATTAGTAAAATTATCCCTAGGACTTATACAGATCCTGAGAATAAAATATTTTCAAAAGCAGAAGAGTTATGTCTTATAAGCCTCAGGTCAGTGACAAGTACCTGTGACAGGAGGGGCTTCTGGCTTTTTAGAAGGTGCCACTGTTTGCTTTTCAGGGACAACTTCTTGAGGAACTTCAGGCACTTAAAAGATATTAGTAGTTTTTCACTTTGGTTAGTGAGGTAACAGTATTAAAAATGTTTTCAAAAGCAGAAGAGGTATTTCTTCTGAAGAATAAGGAGATGGGTAAAAGTACCTGTGACAGGGGGGACTTCTGGTTTGGGGGGCCGGACCCTGGGGACTTTCTTTTCTGGGACTTCTTGAGCAGCTTCAGGCACTTGAAAGATATTAGTTAGTTTTTCATTTAATGAAGGGCAATAGGCCAAACTTATTCTCAAGAACAAAAGAGATATTTCTTCTGCAGAACGAAGATCAGGTGACAAGTACCTGTGACAGGTGGGGCTTCTGGCTTTTTAGGAGGGACCACTGGTCTTTTCTTTTCAGGAATAATTTCTTGAGGAACTTCAGGCACTTTAAAGATATTAGTAGTTTTACATCTTGGTTAATGAAGAGAAATGAACTAAAACTGTTTTAAAGACTGAATGAGATATTTCTTCAGCAGAATATGGTTTAGCTGACATATACCTGTGACCGGAGTGACTTCTGGCTTTTTGGGCAGTGCCTTGAGAATTTTCTTTTCTGGGACAACTTCTTGAGCAGCTTCAGGAACTTGAAAGATATTAGTATTTTTAGAATTTATGCATTGTGAAGGCAGGTACCATAATGATTGTGAGGAGTACAGGATGATATTTTTTCTAAGCAGTGGGAATAAATACCTTTCATAGGTGGGACTTCTGGCTTTTTGGGCATAGACACTTTCTTTTCAAGTACAACTTCTTTAGGAGCTTCAGGAACTTGGAAGATATTAGTATCTTTTAGTTAGAAACTATAAAGGGGAAATATTGACAACACATTTCCCACCAAATACAGTTTGTGAGACAGGTGGACACTACGCACTTTCCCCAGCCCCCCTGAACAGGTGACTGATAACGCATAAGTATACTTACCTTTGACTGGTGGAACTTCTGGCTTTTGGGGAGGAGCCACTGGTACTTTCTTTTCAGGGACAGCTTCCTTTGGTGGCACTTCAGGCACTTCAAAGATAATTTATAATTTGTGTTTAGAAAAGGTGAGAACAATTGATATCAAATTATATAATCACACACCAAGATATTTTGGATAGCTACTGACATTTTTTTTTTCTTTAGAATTACATTACTTTTAGGTAGTAAGATTTTTACACATAATTTTCTAGTTAAAGAGCGGTTATTTGTCTTCCTAATTTGCATTACCTTCAGGGGGAGGACTTTCTGGTTTGGGGGGAATAACTTCAGGCACCTTCTTTTCTGGAACAGCTGCCTTTGGCACCTCAGGTACTTTAAAGATATTAGTATTTTCAAGATTAGACAGAGTAGAGACAAAAGGACTATATCAAGCACAGTGACACAGGCGTGACTACCTTTAACAGGTGGGACTTCTGGCTTTTTAGGAGGCACCACAGACACTTTCTTTTCAGGGACAACTTCTTTGGGAGCCTCAGGCACTTGAAAGAGATTAGTGAAATTACATTTAGGATTTATGAAGATCACAAGAATGAAATATTTCCAAGAGTAGAAGACTGAAATCTTGTGATGCCTAAGGTGAGTGACAAATACCTTTAACAGGTGGGACTTCTGGCTTTTTAGGAGGCACAACAGACACTTTCTTTTCAGGGATGACTTCTTTGGGAGCCTCAGGCACTTAAAAGAGATTAGTGAAATTACATTTAGGATTTACGAAGACCATGAGGAGGAAATATTTCCAAGAGCGGAAGACTGAAATCTTGTGATGCCTAAGGTGAGTGACAAATACCTTTCACAGGTGGGACTTCTGGCTTTTTAGAAGGCACCACAGACACTTTCTTTTCAGGGACAACCTCTTTGGGAGCCTCAGGCACTTAAAAGAGATTAGTGAGATTTTATTTAGGATTTATGAAGACCACAAGGACTATTTTCAAGAGCAGACGTTCTGTGTTGTGAAGCCTCAGGCGAGTGACAGGTACCTGTGACAGGTGGGACTTCTGACTTTTTAAGTGGAGCCACAGACACTTTCTTTTCAGGGACAACCTCTTTGGGCATCTCAGGCACTTAAAAGAGATTAGTATTTTTTACACTTAGAAAATACAAAGACCACAAGACACAATGAAACATTTTCAAGAACAAAAGAGCAGCTTTTCTCTCTTGAACTTGAGGTGGTGGTAGCAAGTACCTGTAACAGATGGTGCTTTTGACTTTGGAGTAGGAACTTCTGTTATTTTCTTTCTTGGGGTCACTTCTTTCGGAGCTTGAGGCACTTTGAAGATATTAGTAAATTTACATTTGAGTCAAAGTAGTGAACCGCAGACAGTTACATTTACACATCACAAGAATTTTCGGGGTTGGACAGGTGACCCTTTCTGTCTTTCCACCTCCCTAGTCCACTTAAAGGAACACTTAAGAATGTACCTTTGACAGGTACGACTTCAGGCATTTGTGTGGTAGGTAGGACTTCAGGCATTTGTGGTGAATGAACTCTTTTGGGAGGCACGACTTCTCTGGGAGCCTCAGGCACTTTAAAGATATTAATATTTTTATATTGAGGACTTAAAAGAATCAGTACAAACAGGAAGCACATTAGACAGAAGACATTTTCCCACCCTTTGAAGCTTCCAGCAAGATATACCTTCTTGTGCAGGGACTTCTGGCTTTGGGGGTGGAACCCCAAATGTTTTCTTTTCAGGGACAGCTTCTTGAGGAACTTCAGGCACTTTAAGAAATTAGTATTTTTACATTTAGTGTTACGAAAATCACAAGTAAGAGCAAATTATTTTCAAAACTGCTGGAGCCAGTTCTTGAGTCTGAGGGCTCAGTGAAGGTACCTTTAGCTGAGGGAGCTTCTCTTTTTTTGGAGGGAGCTCTTTTTGCAGGAACCACTTCTTGAGCTTCCGGCACTTGAAAAGATATTAGTATTGCACATGGAAGAGTTGAAATATTAATGAAAACAGTAGCCACAATAAGACAGCGAATGCAACTTTCTAGAACTTTCTTTTCTTCCCCTTCTCCACAAATAAGCTAATCTAGAGGGATTCATGGATCCTTGAGAAGAGGGACTCTTCCTCCAGTACCCTTTGGAGTTTACCCCACACCCTCATTGCACAATACAGTCGACCCTCCGTATCCATGGATACAGAAAAATAGTGTCTGTACTGTATATGGATATACCGTTTTTTTTTTTTGTCATCATTCCTTAAACAACATAGTAAACAACTATTTACATAGATTTACATTTTATTAGTTATTATAAATAATCCAAATGATTTAAAGTATATGAGGTATTTATTAATTATATGAAACTGGTACCTCATTTTATGTAGGGAACTTTAGCATCCATGAATTTTGGTATTTGTGGGGTCCTGGAACCAATCTCCCGTGGAGACTGTGGGAGGACTCTATTTGTTGAATGAATCTTTTTAGTAGAAAGATTTTAGGTTGTGGCAGGAACAGCCACAAATTCATTCTTTCTAGAGGGAATTAGGGAGCTTCAACTGCCTTAAAGATATTAGTACGTTTGCATTTAGAGTTACAAAGAGTGTTAGGAAAAACAGTTCTAAGAGCAGAGGATGGATAATTTCTTCTTCCACCTCTGTTCAGAGGTGGCATGTACCTTCCATAGGTGGCATTTCTGGCTCTTCAGGAACATCCTCAATGACTTTCATTTCAGGAGCAGCTTCTTTCATAGCTTCTGGTGCATTGAAGATATTAGTATTATTCTCAGAGGTTAAAAGGATCAGTGGAAACATTAATCCTGTGAACTGAACCTAATTGATTTCTATGGCTATGAGGGTGCTTCCTTCAAGAATGGGACGAGATGAAAAATCTTGAGAGTCATCAAATCTTACTTGTTTTTGTTTATTATTCCTTAGCTCCCTAAGGCCTTTTCCATACTAGACACTAAATAAATGAAGGAATGAGAGTAAGCATGATGCCTTTGGGGGAGGTGTTCCAATTTCAGAGGGAGCTGCCATGGGTTTTGCTTTATAAGAGACAATGTCTTGAGATGATTCTAGCACTTTATGGATATTAATGTGTACTTTCAAGTTATGAAGAGCAGTGAAGAGTTCCAGTCATAACTATGCATACAGAAATGATCCATATCGGGAATCCCCAGAGTCTGATTCTTGGTATCAGTGTAAACTTAGCCTGATTATCAGTTTCTTTCTTTTTTTTTTTTTTTTTTTTTGGTCAATTCAATTTTTTTGGTCAATCAATATTAATAATTTTATTTCTGAGATTTGTAGTTGCATAGAAAATTAGATCATTGAAAAAAAAAAGATTGCCATTAATGGTATCTTTAGCAATTGATTTGAGAAGAAAAAAACAGGTGCTTTCTTATTTGGGTTGGCTTCTTTTTGTACCCTCACCTTACTCACCCTAAAATAGTGTTTTCTGAGTTTAGGAAAGAACCATCAAAAGATGCCAGACTGAGAAAGAAAGATCAGAGTACTGGAGAGTTCTTTAAATTCCAGAATATCATGGGCATTATGAAGACATTGTTATTCTGGAAGCTTTTAAATGTCCCCAGCTTTTGATACATCTAAAAAAATGTTCAAAATGAGAAAGTGTATGATGCTTGAAAAATAAAACATAGACCAGGAGTGGAGCAAACATTCAGGACAGGGTGCTTAGGACTGAAACCACAGTGAATGGGCTTAACACATGCCCATTTAAAGAGGAGTCAGTGCCACTAAATGGCAGAGGTGCTTGGTTATGCACCAGAGGGCAATTATTCAACCCTCATGGGACTGGAATTCCAGGATATACCAGCCTGTCCGAACTGCTTTCCTATTAAAATAAGTTTACTTACTGCTAAAAGCAAGCATTGGAATGTGAAAGAGCTGATTCCAACAAGATTTAAACATTATAGAAATATATTTAAAAAATAAGTTCCAGCATTAACTGAAATTCTGCCTTGGTTTTAGAAGACTCTCAGGCATGTCTAATGGGGGAGAAATGATATTATAAGTAGAACAACTTTACATGGAACATTTAATTTTCTTTAAGTCATGAACTTCTAAACATATTTCTATGATGTTTCTTATTAGAAATCAGTGATTTCATATTCATATGCTTGCTTTAGAAGTTCATTTTAATACGAAAAACAATTCTGACCAGCTGTATTTCCTGGAGTTCCAGTCCCACGGAAGACCAAACTATTGCCATCTTCTGCACAATCAAACACCTCTGTCTTTTGATGGCACTGATTCTTGCTTTAAAAAGGCATATGTTGAGCCAATTCAATCTAGTTTCAGTGTTATAAATGTCTTGTGTCCATTATTTCTAAGTAGTCTGATTTTTATTATTTTTATAGGAAAGAAATATCTGTTTCCTACTAAGGAATACATCTCGGTCATATTTGGACATGATATGTATACGTATACATGTTTTCTCTGTAGTCCTGATAAACTGTTTAACCCAACTATCTTTCAGCTATATAAGTTAAAGATGTTTTCCTCTCTATTGCCTCTTGAATGGCTCACTGGGACATGCAAATACTTGATGAAGCTTCTGCTTTGAGGACCCATTTCTCTGAAATGATTTCCTTGGTAACCACTGGAACTTTGAGGATATTAGTATTTTCACATGTGTTAATGACTACTACAAACACAAAAGAAGAAAGCCTACTTTCTCGGGATTTGTACCTGTTGGTGGTGGTGTTTTTCTTCTTTTGGTAATAAGAATTCGTCTCTCTGGAACCACTTCCTTGAAGATTTCAAATTCTTTAAAGATATTAGTATATTTTAGTTTAAAAAGGCAAGACAAAGACATGACACACAAAGAAAGTTAGGTATGTTGACAGATATTATAACTTTAAATTGAAAATTTAACTTTTGTTTTAATAGTGCATTTTTGTACATTATTTGAGTGGGTCATGACGTTGTATGGGCAAGTCATAGGTAGTTCCTTGTCCTGGGCATCTTTGTTAGATGCTTTAAAGATATTAGTATTTTAGCATCAGAGGTGGTGAGAATGTACATAAAATGTTAATCATATTTTGTAAACTGAAGAAGAAGGGTTTTCTTCTTCAGATTTTCATAACTACAGGATTATACCTTCAGTTGGAGGATGTTCTGGAATTTCAGGAACAGCCTCAGGTAACTCCACCTCTGGAAGAACTTCTCTGGTTGTATCAGGTGCTTTAAAGATATTAGTAGGTTTACACTTAGAAATTGTAAAACTAGTCAATTATATAACATGCAATTTTTGAATCTTAAAGATATTCATCTGAGTTGGACGTAGTTGAAATATACCTGTGGTTTCTGGTGTTTTTCTTGTTTTAGGCATAGTCACATATACTTTTTCTTCTGCAACAACTTTCTTAGGTGGTTCAGGTGCTTAAAAGACATGAGTACAGTTAAATTTATAAACAGTGAAGAAAAATATTGAGCTCCTAAAATGAGCCCCCAAATAATTTTTTTTTCATACTGGACCATTGACATTATATACCTTTTGCTACTTTGTATTTTGTCTTTTGAGGATGAGTCACAAGCACTTTCTCTTCTACAACCAATTCTTCAGATGCTTCATAAACTTTAAAGATATTAGTATTTAGATAATTAGGGGTGTTTCAAGGTGAATGAAGAATAGCATCAATAAAACAACATATAATACACATTCATCACCCAACTTAATGGTAGTAGACAGACACAAATTAGTGACAAGAATGCAATGACTGGGAATGAGTCTTACTCCCAGTTTTATAATTTGGGATTCTTTATAGCATTTATTTATGAGCATGATAATGAAATGGAGGAATTCACCAGGCAAGGGCAATAAAATTCTTCAATGTTTTGTTCTGCAGAAAGTTATTGATAAAATTGGTCTATAGCTCTACTTCTTTTTTAAAATATCTTTTTAGTTGTAGGTGGACACCTTTATTTTTATTTATTTATTTTTATGTGGTGCTGAGGATTGAACCCAGTGCCTCACATGTGCTAGGCAAGTGCTCTACCACTGAGTCACAACCACAGGCCCAGCTCTATTTCTTAATGGATTTGTGCATAAAAAAAACAAGGAAGATATTGAGCTACACAAGGAGAATTTGCTTTCTATATTTGACCTACTAGAAAGTCATGTCAGTCTTTTCCTTTTCTAGGACCAAAACTATCTATATTTTAAAATCACATCTAATTCATGGCTTCACAGTTTAACATGAATGCAAAAACCATTTAGGGATTAGAACCAAAAAAGAACAGGTAAAATGATTAAATATTTGGAAAATAAGGCCAATGAAGACAATAGAGGATTGTCTTTTAGAAAGGAAAACTGTCTGATAGCAATAACCATATTCAAATATAGAAAAAGTATTCAAAGGGTGGGATGGTTACATACTTTTATCCCAATCTAGTATAACAAGGTAACACACACAAAAAAAAAAAAAAAAAAAAGAAAAGAAAAAAAGAAAAAAATGAGTTTTAACCAGGAATTTTTTAGATTAAAAAAAATGGAATACTAGCATTTTTAGTATTCAGAATACTGAATATAGTTCTTTTCACAATACTTTACTATTAAAATTATTTAATCATAGTTTTATATGAAAGCAAAACAAGCACTGATAATTCTTTTTGGGTTTTTAATGGTCTTGCAAATTTATGGCCACTTGTGCAGCATTGCCAAATGTTAATGATTATTGTGAGGAGTTAAAAAAATAATAATGGTGGAGATCCTGGTTCTGCAAAATTTGATTACAATATTATGGTTTACTTCAAGGTCTAAGGAAATAAATTGCTTCAAAGCAAAAGATGTTTATACACAGAAGTTAGGAAAATTCAAGAAGACATGCTTTTTCTAAAAAACTGGGTAATATTACATGTATAGGACTATTTATTTTTTAAATTGGTGAGGAGATATATCTTGTCTGAGGCTTAGAGTCATTCAGATTATTTAATTTGAGCCAAACATTCACAAGATATTAGTATGTTTACTTCTTAAAGCTATGGAGATGAACACAGTGATTTTGAGAACACAGATGAAAACAAAGAGAACCTCCAATATTTCTAACTCACTGTATATTTCTGTGTCTTCAGGAAGAATAACAGGTTTTTCTTCTTCAATACTTTTCTTAGGCACCTCAGGAACTTTAAAGATATTAGTATATTTATTGTTATTAATAAGAAATATAAGATACTAAGAATATAAAGAAACAACATTCTAAGATTTAATGTCACATTCATTTGCTCTGTGCATTGAAAAGTAACCCAGGAGACACTTCATGTTGTGATCACTATCATTATATACCTTTAGCTGCTGGAACTTCGGGCTTCTTAGGGACCACTTCACGAACTTTTTCTTCTGGAACAATTTTCCTGGGTGCTTCAGGCGCTTTAAAGATATTTATTTGTTGTTTTTTTAAAGAGGATCATAATTGGATATAGAAAAATCAAGACAAAAGGGGCCTCTACCAAGGAGAATGTAAAAATTCCAGAATTTTGCATTGCTGCACAGTGCATTCCTCTTAGATGGCCTTATTGACAAGTTCTTGGTTTTTTATATCAGACACTCTGCTCTTTGGAGGTAGTATTGTTTTCTATTGCCATTTAGAACATGTTTACTTATTTCCAGAGCTACTTGACAAGAGCTTCTAAGATGAATTATATTTGGAAGAGAAGTCGAAGGGTCAATATTTAATTATTGCATAACAAAAGGACCAATAAAAATAGTAACTTTCAGGCTTATGTCTTTCTCCCCAGGGAGTCATCACACAAAAGGGAAGATTATGTTATAGAACAGAAGCTGAAGTTGAAATTTATGCCATTCACAGCCATCTTGTGGCACTGAGGGATTTATATTAGTGGTAATCCACAAAAGCAGGTACCTTTAGCTGGTGGAACTTTGCGTTCTTCAGGAACACGTACTTTGTCTTCTACCACAGTTTTCTTGGCCACCTCAGGTACTTTAAAGACAGCAGTAATAATTTTTTTTAACTTTTAAAAAGTCGTAAAGATTTTTAACAAGGAGAGCATGAGAGATATAAGAACAAAGCAGCATATAGCCACAACATAAAATACAGACACCATAGACACCACTTGACGACTTATGTGACAATATTTAAAATGAGTTAAGTTTTGATGAAATATGTTACAACAAAAATACAGGGGAAGTTCTCATATTAGAATGGTAAGAACTTGGTAAAAATTACAATCCCCCTTCACTTGGTACTATTTTTGCTTTATTTGGTGGAAAAATTTGTACTTTCTCTTTAGTAATAACTTTCTTATATACTTTGAGGAATTTTAAGATACAAGTTTATATTATTTATTAGATGCTTTGCAAAATTTCTATTGTACATTCAAGAGGTTAACAAACAAAGCAGGGACATTAAATACATATAAACTATATATTTGTATTTAATACATTAATACCATTTATAATGAATAGGAAAACAGGCTTATCAATAAAGATATTAGTGAACATAAAATTAAACAGCATCAAAGGATGTCTGAGTTCACTCTTTGGTTAATAAGTATATCTACTTTAGATGGTGTAGGTATGACAACAGTGACTGTCTTTTTTGTTTTTTTAGAACTTTCTTTGGAACGTCAGTCACTTTAAAGATGTTAGTTTGTTTTAGAAATTCCAAAAACAAAACACAGAAGAAAAACAACAAACAGACAGCAAACTTACAAAGCAACCAAAGCGCTACTATACATAAGTTAAGTAAGTAATTTTTCACCAATAAAATACCTTTAGCTGGTGGCTCTTTTCGAGGAACAACTTTAAAGGGTGGTTTTTTTGGAGGGATGGTTTTCTCAGATATCTCAGGCCCTTAAAAGATATTAGTATTTTGGTTTAGAGAAAAAACAAACAAACAAATAAAAAAAAAACCAAACTCAAAGTCTTATGTAGCACTGCTACTAAATTTAGAATGAGATTTTGCAAAATACTTGACATATTTTTTGAATTTATATTATGCTTACTTCCAATAAAAGATTTGATTTTGTTAAATATTGTCTACATAGTACTTTTACTATGTAACATACATATTTCTTCATATTACATATTTATTAATTTGTGCAAGATTTGGTGTAGTAATGTAGAGAACTTATCTGCACTATAGTTTTCCTTAGAATTTACCAGAATGCAGGTATCATTACCAACACTTCCTCTACTTCCTTATTTTTTAAACTAAGACATCATAAAATGGCAAAATGTTTTGAAAAGCAATTATCAATTTGTGCATTGTTGACCTAAATATTAATAAAGCAATGGTTGTTTGGCCAGAACATGTAAATTCTCAGTGAACTGAGGAGTTTCTTTCTCACTTCATGGATAACACTGGTCAGTTAGTTATTTTGGTATCTATAACAATCATGTAACATTCTTGGTCAAACTTTTAAAAGAATTCACAAATTTATATATTGACTTTTGTAAATATATACAGATCAAATATTACTCTCTTGTCTGTGAAAATTTTAGTGTGTGGTTAATCTGTACTCTTGATATCAATCTTTGTATCAAACGGTTTAAATTCATGCTTGAAGTATTCACAGGTTTTTCTAATGTTCCAAAATAAACGTACAAAGTATTTTCAAAAGAAAGTTGGTTAGAGCAAGATAACAAAGAGTAATATCTGCACAATTCCCTATACCTTTAGGTGGAGCTTTGGGTTTTTCATATACTTCCACTTCTTCGGCCTCTAAAAATTCTATTACCCTATGGACTTCTTCAACTTTGTGTTCTTGAAACCTGCGTTCTTCTACTTTGAGGAATTCCTCTACCTCATGGAATTCTTCTTCTTCAAAGTATTCTTTAACTTCATGGAATTCTTCTTCTTCGAGAGCTTCTTCCACTTTTGCTTCTACTATTTCTAATTCTACTCTTTCTTTTGCTACTTCCTCTTGTTGGTAGGCAACTGATATTTTTTCTTCAAAAACAGTTCTCCCTGAAAGAGCATCTACTTTAAGAGATTTATTTTTTTAAAACATAGAAGAAATAAAGATGTAAGTTCAAAATGTAAGAAAACTACTAACAAAAGACTTGCATGCAACATAAACAAAAACAGATCTTTGCAAAAATACCTTTAGTTGGGGGAACAGCTTCTTTTTTGGGCACAAGGACTTTCTTTTCTGGGATTTTCTTTTCTGGGACTTTCCTTTGTACTTCAGGCACTTTAAAGATATAGTTTTAATATTTAAGACTGTCAAAAATAAACTTTCACAGATAACCAATCAAGACATGGTTGATGTCAAAACCAATCAAGACATGGGGACATAAAACATGAAAATCTTAAAGGTAAAAGAGGAGGTTTTAGGTTTTAGAGAAGATGTACCTTTGGCTGGGGGTGCCTCTTTCTTCTGAGCAGGAACAGGTACTTTTTCCTCAGGAATTTTCTTCGGCACTTTAAAGATATTAGGTGTTTTAGTTAGCTGGCAACTCTCAAGAGTGCACATGAATAACAGCATCAGAAACACTGACGTTACAATAAAGCATTGACACCACTCTGCATTGCTGGACACCTATTTTATAGGCAATAGGACACTTTTTGAGACTATTCATTTGTGTTAGCCACATCCTTAGAAGCTTAGTGCTCAAAGAACCTATGCTATTTTTTTTAATAGCGGAGATTACTAACATTGGACCTACTTCGACTGTTTTTCATTTGATGAAATGTTTTGAAGTAATTAGCATCCTAGAGTACTTAAGTTCTGATATAGACCACGCATTCTGTTGGACACTATGATATCTGCTGAAGAGTTTATTATGATAGGAATTGTATATTCTAATTGGGAAAGATGCTATTGAAAGGATTAATTGAATTAGGAAGCAAGAAGAAAAATTCTAAGTTAAAATTTTAAATATAAAATTTTAAATTTTACAATAATCTTGAATGCTTAGGTAAATACTACAAAAGGGACTGGAAATGCTGGGGAAAGATATTGACCAAGTTATATTGTTACATGCATGTACAAATATGTAACAATAAATCCCACCATTAGGTACAATTATAATGCACAAACAAACATGTGGAAAAGAAAAGCAATAGACAGGACAAAGGTCTCTAAAATTGTTATTATCCAAGCATTAGAACATTTTTTATATATAAAATAGTAAATATATTAATAATTATTATAAAATGTACTTATGTAATGTAATAAAATCTAGGAATAGGACATACAGAAGAGGAATCTGTTATTATACAGATAAATATGGAGAGATATAGTACTATATTAAAATTCTTGGGTATTTAAAATAAGAAGCTTCCTGAATAATTTACACACACACACACACACACACACACACACACACGCACATTCCCAATCATCCATCAACATTCTAGAAAAAAACTAAAGTATCAGAATGAGTTTTATTTCATTCATCAGTTTGCTTTTTAAATCACTATAAACAATGAAAGAAGACATTTACTTTTTTGAAAGAAAATTAATAAGAATTTAAAGATATTAATCAGGATTTGCTATACCTTTAGCTGGTGGTGGCTCCACTTTTTTAGGAACAGGAGTAGGTGCGGCAGGCACTGCTTTCTTAACCACTTCAGGCACTTAAAAGATATTTTATAGACATTTTGAAAAATGAACAGAATGAACATGCAATGAACATAACAAATCCATGTACTGAAAGAATAAACATGAAACACTAATTTATTTAAAAAAGATATTAGCAACCTAAGTGGTAATAATATATATGGGATAGTGGGTCTAGAGGTGTGAAGGATATTACTAGAAAGCCCTATAAGAAAATGTTACATCAATCATGCAAAAGATTGTTGTGGTCTTAGAAATAAATGGTTAAGAATTATTCTAAAAAGTAAACACTCTTGCCACCCAAATAGATTTCTCCTTCACATATATCCAAAGACAAAAATAAGGATTGCAATCTAGGAGAAAGTATTGAAGTGCCAATAACAGAAAAGTCATCTCTCCTTAGTTGTATTGCAGAAGAAGTAGAAAAAGGGAAAAAAGAAAGGGATACATAGCTTCAGGTACCAGGAATAATTTTTCTTCAGTCCTCAATGATATGATGAAGTAAGAAGAGTATAGTGGTAAACAGTAGGTCTAGACAAATTCTGAGAAAGATTTAGAACACCAAATATTTTAATGTCCAACCCATAAGAGCAGCTGTACCTCTAGGTGGCGCCACCTCCTCGACCTCCTCCACCTCTTCTACCTCCTCTACACTAGGTGGTTCTTCTGGGATCTCTTCTGGAATAGGCTCTTCAGGCTCCTCAAACACTTTAAAAGATTATTATTTTAAGTTATTTTTACAATTCTTTTGAACATTAGACTACAATGATACATCTTAAGACTGCTAGTGAAAACTCACTAGTCCTTAAAAAAATCTACTGGAGTCTTCAGAATCAGTCCCTTTCCATCATTTGTAATTGGAAAAGATCTCAGAATTTAGGTTAAAATTATTATTTTAATGGAAACGGATCTGTAGGGTATCAAACAACCTCTTAGGAGTAGAAGTCAGATCTGCACCAGTTGCCTAGAATGTCATTCGGATAAGTTTTATTCCATCATTGCCAATCAAGTCATTTAATAAAACATTTCCCACAGAGAATAGTTTCATTCTAGAATTTTCATTGACATAAAACATAGCAAACAGACAAGTAGGCTAAACATACCAGAGGAGATCAAACAGTATTAGTTTGTCTGTTCAATTTCTATTAGATAAATTATAATTTACTTTAGAGTTTGCATACGTTTATTTTCTGGGGTGAAAAGTGCATTGGCCTCCTTTGAATATTAGATAATAATAAGACAATGATGACTTTGAAATGCTATTTTCTTATAAAGTCATCTACCTTCAACTGGAGGAACTTCCTCTTCTTTAGGTGGAATGATTCGTCTTTCTTCTATTTTCTTAGGTACCTCAGGAACTTAAAAGATATTGATTGTTTTAGGCACTTAAAATGCAAGAGTTGAAGAAGAATACTTAAGAATCAAGCTTCCCCTTTTCAACGCAAGAGAGTAGATATCACAACACACAGGCACAGATGAAGCACTGACATTTCACAGAATTAATTAATGAAGAAAGAATAAAGAGGTTTGTGGTTTAAGACTAAGGATCTATTAAAGGGATATTTATCTTTTATTGCTGGAGTTTCTTCTTTATTAGGAAGAGCAATGGGTACTTCAGGGATTGACTTCTTAGTCACTTCTGGGTCTTTAAAGACTTTAGTCTCTTTTTGTTGTTGTTTTTGAGAAACAACTACATAGAGAAACAACACAGAATACACCAATGCAAAGAAGAAAACTGACATAATACCAACAAGGTTACAACAGAGTCACAAGTGATGAATGCCATGACAGATCACAGAGCGCAAACAGGTATGTTGAACGTCCTGGGTGGACACCACCACAGTTCAACAGCTGTGCAGCAAACACATCCCTGTAGGGGATGGTGTACCTTTGGCTGGAGGAGCCACTGCTTTCTTAAGGCTGGGAGGAGGCACCTTCTTTTCTAGTTCAGGTTTCTTAGGTATCACAGGCACTTTAAAGATATTATTTTATAATTTCAGTGTCACAAAAACAAAGACAAGAGACACAGCCATAAGTTACGCTAATGAATACCTAATAGGAGTTTTGACTTTTATGGGTGAAGGAGAGAAAAGACAGTGTGGAATGTTCTTGGAAATGGCAGTACCTGTGGCAGGAGGAGCCTCCTCTTTCTTGGGAGTGACCACTTTCTTCTCTGGAACTTTCTTCTTGACCTCAGGCACTTTAAAGACATCATTTCATGGTAAGAATTTATTTTGAAGGACAAGAAAGAGAAACCAAGAAGTCCATACACAGAAAGACCGACATGCAACTGTTACTTAGGACAGAGAAGTGATACAAGTGATACAAGTGAGGGTTTATCGAGCAAGGAATCAACTACCTATTTGGTTCTCTGAGGAAAATGCTATCATTTCATCATTTAAATTTCACTAAAGATTTATTCAGTTATTATTAAAATATTTCCAAATCCTTAAAATCCAATAAAAGACCAGTCCTCCATTTGATTAATTATACAAGCATATAGCCTGATAGAAGGGTTGTGTTTAGTAGTGATGCCAGGACCTTTTGCAGAAAATATTATTGGATTTTAAGACATAAATATAATCATTATGTATTATACTATGACCTGGTTTAATATATTGAATCTGGATTCTATTCATTCAGTGATGGGTTACTTTTACACTATAGTGTATTGTCACAATATCTGAGCTCATTAGGACTCATATTAGTATCACTTTCCTATGGGAGAGGAAGTTGAGGCTTAGATTGACTAAAGAACTTGCTCAGAGGAACACAGCAAGGTGAAAGCTGAGGCTAGCAACAAAACCTGCTGGACTACAGTTTGCACACATAGGTATCAGAAGACAAGCCATTCCTCTGCTTTGATACATGCATTAATCTTTCTTTTCCTTTTCATCCTGGTGTTACAAAGGCACATACTATGATAAGTGAAGGATGATTTAAGAACATTTATTCATTATTATTTTCCAGGTAAAATTTTTTTCTATATATAATTCAGCTTTACAAAATATCTACATGAAAGATTATGATGTTTAATAAAATTGTAAAAAATCAGAACTCCTGTGGCAGTTTTGGGACAACACTTCTTTCACCTTTGTTCTTGAATAAACGTGGAGTAAAGCACACACCAAAAAGAAATGGTTATCAGTGCCTTGAGCAAATTTAGAAGTGGAAGTGTGGGTGTCCATTTTATAATTTTTCCTAAAACTCAGTTCTGTAAATCAGATGGAGGTAACCGAAGAACAGATAGGCCAGATGTAATTTAAAAAAAGAACTTTATTGGACTGGTTCTCTGGCGAGGTTCACCAGTCCTCCAGGGTGTGGGCCTGGGTGGAGAGCTGGGGAAGTCGCACAGGGTCCCTGCTGGGCAGTGCTTTTGTAATCGGGGTTGGGGGGGTGGTAAGCTTGAGGACCTCGTGTCCTCCTGGGATTGGCCCAGGACTCCCCTGACCATCAGGCGCCTTTAGGGTTTATCACCAGCGCCTGACTGGTTGTTCCCCCGCGCATGTGTGGGCTGCCTGATGCCCTGCCCACATCCCGCCACCTCGGACCTCCTAACAAGTTCGACCATAATCTCTCTGGAAAAGCAATGGGTGAAGAATTTGTTTGTAGTTTGCAGAGGTGTACCTTTGGGAGGTGGTGGAGGTTCCACTTTTTTAGGAGCGGGAACCGGGACTTTCTTCTCTGGTACAGTTTTCTTTGGCACTTCGGGCACTTAAAAAACATTTCATTTGAAGACATTAAAAACCACATGGCTAATATTGTATATATAACAAAAAGACACACAACAATAAGACCACGAACAATTAATAATCTTTCATAACACAAAAATTTAAAAGACATTCAGATAATTGACAATAAACAGGCACACAATGTAGACAGGTAGTTAGAAGAGGATTTGTTTGGAATGTGTCCTAGGACAGAATGGTAGGAAACATAAAGAGTAAAGTATTACAGATAAAGGTACAGATGAACAAAAAGATGGAAAGGCAAGATTTGACACAAGAGAGTTCTTGATTTCAAGAAGAGCAGTTATACCTGGTGCAGGTACTGGCACCTTAGGTTTAATTTCTGGAAGAACTTCCTCTTCTTCAGGTGCAGCTTCTTCTTCCTCAGGTATAAATTCTTCCTCCTCAGGTATGAATTCTTCCTCCTCAGGTAGAACTTCTTCCTCTTCCTCAGGTAGAACTTCCTCTTCAGGAACAATTTCTTCTTCTTCAAATGGAACTTCCTCTTCCTGAGGCAGAGCTACAGGAACTGGGACTGCTTCACGTTTCTTTGGCACTTTAGTAAAGATATTTATTCAATTGCACAAGCATCACTTTTATGGACAATATTCATGACAATGTGACAACATGAAAAGCAAATATTCTGTGATCATA
Source organism: Sciurus vulgaris (assembly GCF_902686455.1). NCBI lineage: Eukaryota > Metazoa > Chordata > Mammalia > Rodentia > Sciuridae > Sciurus > Sciurus vulgaris. The sequence goes on from NC_136463.1 coordinate 132,105,439, forward strand.
AAGCAGCAACAGTTATCACCAACATATATATTATCAAGCATTAATTATAATTAATAAGGCTGCAAAACACCAGTTAATTTTCCTTTCTGCCCTGGTTTTGTTAGAGATTAATGTACCTTTGGGTGGTGGAGCTTCCATTTTTTTCAGAACTGGTGTTGGTTTCTTTTCTTCTGGAATGAGCTTCTTTGGCACCTCTGGTACTTTAAAGATATTATTTGTCTTTAAGAATGTGTTCTATTACAGTGTTTTGCAACATAGATGTGAAAAAGAATCACAAAATACTTGACATATTTAAGTAGACAGGTGCCTTTTGAAAATGCGGTAATATTATAGGCAAATTGGCATATGGATATACATAACCGTGACGTTTCTCCTGTGTACTTTAAGTGATAAAATGATGTACCTTTTGCAGGTGGAGCCTCTACTTTCTTAGGAGCAGGAACTGGCACCTTCTTCTCAGGCACAGGCTTCTTGGGCACCTCTGGCACTTTAAAGAAATGATTTAGAGAAAAAATTTTCATAAAATAAAAATATTGAGCCAAGTGTAAATTCAAAAGATTAAGACAAGGCAATGAAAGTATGTGAAAAAAATTTCAAGAAGCATTTTATTTTTAAATTAAAATCCTTTGGGTTGGGGTTGTGGCTCAGTGGTAGAGCGCTTGCCTAGCATATATGAGGCACTGGGTTCGATTCTCAGCCCCACATATAAATAAATAAGTGAAATAAAGGTCCATCAATAACTTAAAAAAATATTTTAAAAATATTTTGTTTTCCATAAAGAAATGATAGAGCTGGATCACTAAAAAGCAGAGAAGTAAATCAATTACTTTTTAATTTCTATGCAAATATGAAATTAAAATTTTTTGTGACTTCTCAAGGTCATGTACCTTTGGCTGGTGGAGCTTCCACCTTTTTAGGCACGGGTACTGGTACTTTCTCCTCTGGCACAGGTTTCTTGGGCACTTCAGGAACTTTAAAGACATCAAATAGGGTTAATGTTATGTTTTTCACCCATAGATAAGAATCAAGAAATTTAAGATCTTAATTGAAACATCACAAATATTATAACAATCTCACTGAAAATAGTAATAGTCACAAAACAAAGGACTGGAAAGACACAGGAGTTAAAATGAAAAACACTAAAAATGTGGATTGGTGATAAAGACAACACAATGCCTGGTAAAGGATGGCTTGGTCCATTTTGATATTGCCAAAAGAATTTATTTTACACTAAGAACTTTCAACTAAAGAGAAAGAGCTAAACGGTAAGCACAAGCATGCTTCAGTGGCAAAATTCAGAGAACACATGGTAACCTGCTGACCCCTGAGTGATCTTTGTCCTGGTGTTAATATTATTAATAATGTCATGGGGGTAAGGACTGCTATGGGTCACCATGTTATACTGCATAAGTAAATTATTACATTATTCCACTGATGGATGATAAACAAATGTACCTTTAGCTGGTGGAGCCTTCTCTTTTTTAGGAATAGGCACAGGAACTTTCTCCTCTGGCTTCTTAGGAATCTCAGGCACTTTAAAGACATTATTTATTGTTAAGTTCTAACTATGAGTAAAATCACATCCACATAAAGCACATTTAATGCTTTCAGCAATAGAGAATAAGGTACAAAAGATTTTATAGTAGAAGAGAGTTAACTATTTAAAAGCAAATTAAGTCTCCTACATACATGTCATGTGAGTGGTGGTATACCTTTGGCTGGCGGGGCTTCCTTCTTTTTGGGAACAGGAACAGGTTTCTTCTCTTCTGGTACAGGTTTCTTGGGTACTTCAGGCACTTTAAAGATATTATTAAGAATTTTGGAAATGTTGCAGAGAAGATAAATATGTGAAAAGCACCTGCAATTATCATACTTCAGTATCTAAGAAAAAGTTTGCTTCTAAAATAAACAGAATTGGTCTTTGGTACTAATAACCCCCAGAATTGACCAAGTCAGACGCCTAACTTCTAAAGATGCTGCTGCATATCCCTTTTCAGGACATATCATCTACCTTTGACTGGTATCACTGGCACCACTTCTTCCTCAGTTATGAGCTCTTCTTCTTCATGAAGGTACTCTTCTTCTTCATGAATGTACTCCTCTTCATGAATGTACTCCTCTTCATGAACGTACTCCTCCTCCTCTTCTACGATATATTCCTCTTCGTGGGTTTCAACCTCTTCTTCAAAGGCAACTTCTTCTGGTTCTTGTTTTTTCGGCACTACTGGCACTTTAAAGATATTATCTTTAAGTTGGACTTAAATTTTCCAATTACTCAACAAAATCAACTAAGACACTTTAGGAACACAAGCCCATTTATAACAAAAGAAAGAGAAGGTTTTATCTTTCTCACAAAAGAACTTTGCACATAGAACTGAACATGAATTCCACAGCAAAGAAGACGAACAGTACATTAAAATAAATGGTATTAAGTACCTCTAACAGGAGCTGTTACTTCTTTTTTAGGGGCAGGTACTTTTGCTTCTGTGACAACCCTCTTGGGCTTCATGGGCACTTGAAATATTAAGTATAAGGAAATTTTATTGTCAGAAAAAGGACCCAGCCAATACTAGCTTTGTAGAAGTCTCTAATGTAACAGTTATACAATTGTTCATCTATAAAAAAGTTTATGTTTGCCATGGAAAGGATTCTGAACTTAAGAGAAGAGAAAATCTACAGAAGTAGTCAAGTGGGAGGTAGCAGAGGTCAAGTGTGAAATGATATTTAGTGTTCAAGTGTCTCTGCTCATAAGAAACATCCTTTATTAAAAAGGCACATATTATTTCTGAATAAATGTACTTCCTGAATTTGCACAAAACTTACTTCATACTTAGCATAAAGAAGGAAAATAAGTGACTGGACCCCGAGTTACCTTTTATTTTTAATCTTCAAAATGATTTTAGAATGAATATACAGTTTTCTAACTTTGGTGAATATTATTATATCACTACATCAGTTTAAGTATTTCAAGAATATGCCAAATGGTTCCTAATTTCAAATTCAAACATTCTGCTTTCTACATATCACAATTATGTGGCAGGACATAGCCATTGCATAAGAGGCTATGGATATAGTTTGAAATAATTTTTTCTTTTTAAAGGTAACATTATCTTCTTATCCTGAATTTACAGGTTTTTATATCGAACATCATCTTAACAATATAGAAGACACAGAAACAACCAAGTAAAACAAAACAGTTACAATAATGTCCAAAGAGACATGATAAAAGACCACAATCTAGGAAGAAAATTATTATACCTTTAGCAGCTGGTTCAGTCACCTGCTGTTTTTCACGTTTGGTAATTGAAATGTGTATTTTTTCTTCAACAACTTTCTTTGGTTCTTCAGGCACTTTAAAGATATTAATTATTAAAGAGCATTAAAACCAGCCCCACAAATACAATGGAATAAAGATATATGGAAAACTGAAATGTAAGAATCAGAACCAGAACAATACACTCAGTGAAACAACAAGAGACAAGATTTAAAACACCATCACAATCACACAGTTGTTTTGGCTAGATCTTACTCTGCAATATACCTTTGGGCGGCGGAGGTTTGAGTTTCTTTGGAATGGGCACGGGTACTTTTTCTTCAGGGACAGCTTTCTTCAGCACTTGAAAATATCAATATTAAGAGATTTAAAAACCTGAACCAGACTTTTCAAGAGTTAGTAACAACAAAAATTTAAATACGGTATACAACATAATATTCCCAAACACATGATTTGCACACTGCCACTTGAACATATATTTATAGGGGACAGACAGACAGGAGACAAAAGCACTCATGACTGAGAGTTTTTCTACTCTACCTTTAGGTGGTGGGGCCTTTGGCTTTGTGGGAACTGGTTCTTCTTGAACACGTTTTACTGGAACAGGCTTCTCAGGTTCTTTAAAAGTACATACAAGGTACTTAATGTTAGGTTTTAGAGCACAAATCAAAAAATAAGAATTAAAATAGTAGATCTTTTATCTACAGTGTATTCATAGCCTCTAGACATAAGAATTAGAGAGAGGTCCAGTTAGGACAAGCTCTGACAGACCTCCAGTTTCTATTGCCCTTTCCTCCTCACTGGGTAATTATAGCTCATTAGTATGTACTAAATTTTCATTTTACTTTAGATAGATAAAATTGTGATTGAATTCCTCCACCTGTAAGATTGGTTTTTAATGTCAATCTATAGAACTATCAATAATGTTCTCAAAGTTAGACCATGAAACATTAGCAAGTGAATGAGTGAAATAATACTGATTTGTTTCAAAATTCTAGTAGGAACTTATTCTTTGAATAAAACAAATTCCTCAGAACCAAAACTATTTGCTTGCAAATTTGGTTTTCATTAGGTAAAACAGCACTTTGTTTATCTTTACTTTGGAAGTAGTTGTCAGGTTTGGATCATGGGAACTCTGAGGGTAGTAAAACCCAACAAGAACCTTAAGATTTATAGAGATTCTTTTCCCAGACATTATCCAAAAAAGAAGTATTCTGAATTTGCCAAATGAAACAGAGTTCTTTTCAAATCTCTCTGGGCAGGCTAGGGATATAGCTCAGTTGGTAGAGTGCTTGCCTTATAAGCACAAGGCCCTGGGTTCAATCCCCAGCACTACCAAAAAAAAAAAAATCTCTCTGGCCATTCAAAGTTTTATCCAGTTCTAATGGAATTTACACAGATTAAATGTGGTTTGGAATTTGCAGTTTTGCTCATACCTGTGATATATTCTTCATGCTCTTTGTACTCCTCATAATGTTCAAACTCGCGTTCTTCATATTCTTCATATTGGTCGTATTCTTCTGTTGGTTCATACTCCTCATATTCTTTATAATCCTCATATTCTACGTATTCTGTGTAGTCCTCTTCCCGTTGTTCTGAAACAGTTTCTTCTTCTTGGGTATAAGACCATTTTTTCTCTTCTGTTACAGTTACTTCTAGAATAATATTGACAACAGGCAGCATTTTATTTGAAGCCCATTTGGGATGATAGAGACCATGTGCTTGGTTTCATTCCTTTGGGATGTTTCCATGCACTGGTTATGGGAGACCCTGACTGTCCTCTGCTGGTCAAGATACCATAAAATGTACATTTACTAATGGTGATTTCAAATGTCTGAGTCTCTGACTTTAGTCAACAATGAGCCAATAAAGTAGAGGAGTAAAATTGGGACCTAGTGGGCAAAGAGTCATATAGCTTCATGCTTTATGTTAATTAATCAAAGCATAATATACCTTTTGTGGGACGAGGTTCTCTCTTTGGAACTTCAACGGATACTTTTTCTTCTTTAACAACTCTTTTTCTGAGTTCAGTCACTTTAAGAGAGTAATTATTATAAGTAAATTGCAAGATTCCAGAAATATATGTTAAGAGAAAGTTTGTACAAATAATTGAAGGATGAAGACAACCATAAATGGTGCTCATTTAAACAGCAAGAAAAATCAATAAGCTTGGAAATAAACATGGTCAAATATACCTGTGAATCTTTTTTTTCTAAGCTACTTAGTGCTTCAAAGATAATGAATAACTTTAGGAAGTTCAAGTAGAATTTACAAGAGAGTCAACAAAACAGACAACAGAAACAATGACTAAGCATAAGCATTAAAGAGAAATATGTGTTCTATCAATAGTTTCTTCTCCTCAGTTCTGGGGTATTTTATAAGCTCTGTTGGTACAAGGTAGAAAATTCAAGATTTAAAGAGGTAAAATTGAAAATTTTATCCAAGTTTGCCACATAAACAAGCTTTTAGGCAAATGAGTAGTTTAGTAAATGGACAAATAGACAAATTAGAGGACAAATACATTTTAAAGAAAACTACGTATTTTGGGGGAGATTCACATCATTTTAGAAAAAAGTACTTTCTGGTGTCAGAATATTTAGTTTTTAAGTGATATGAAATAGCACACTTATGTTTCTTACTTTATGATATATATTGAAATCATTTTCTCTAGTGATATTGATTCTACTAGATTGGTTTCAATGCCTAGATTCTTAGATTGAGTTCTTTAAGGAGTCAGTATACCTTTAGCTGGTGGCTCCACCTCTCTTCTGGGTTTGAGTTTGGGAACTTTTTCTTCTGGGACAGTTCGCTTTGGTTCTTCCGGCACTTTAAAGATAGATTTCACTTTAAAGAATTGTTTCCCTCATTTACACCACACAAAAGGCAACCATATGGTAGTAGCAGAAACATAAAAGACTTGACATGTTCATTATTTCAAACATCAAACGACCAAGACTCCCACAAGAACCCGCACCCATGACCAGAGCCCACTTAGGAAGGTGGGCGAAGACGAACACACTGTGAGTATTGGAAGACCGATGTACCTCTCACTCTTGGAGGCTCCTCTCTTTTAGTTACGGCAACAAGAACTTTTTCTTCCTGGGTAATTTGCATGTGCCTCTCAGTCACTTAAAAAATAATTTTAGGATTAGGGAGTTATATTGCTTAAAGTGGAATTTTAAAAATATGTATTGCCAGAAAGTACTGTCATTTTGGAATAGAAGAATTTACAATGCACACACAACTAAACATCACAAGTCAGTAGGACTCCACCCAAGGACAAGGCAATAACACACCACTGCCACCAACAGATAACAAACTCTACACACAAGGTGTGACCCAAAGGACAGTAGCCAAAGAGAGAAAGACAAGACTTTAAAGCTTCTCATTTTGTATGTGTGTGCTGGGGGATTTTGTTTACCTTTGGCTGGGAGAGGTTCTTCTATCTCAATCACTTTTGGAGGAACCCTTTTTTCTGGGACTGGTTTCTTTGGTTCTTCTGGCACTTAAAAGACATCAGGCAACATGGTTAAATGACATGAAAAGCACTTTACATAGGCTCATTCATTTTCTTATTCTTGCTATACAAATTTGAAGCGTATACCAATTTAAGATAGAAAGAGACAGGCATTATTCAAGAATAAAGCAAAACACAATATACCTTTGGCCGGTGGCATCTTTTTAGGAACTGGAGCAGGAACTTTCTTTTCTGGCACAATTTTCTTAGGTGCTTCAGGAACTTTAGAAATATTAGGTTTAAGAATATTAGTTTGCATTACATTAAGAGGTGACATGGTTTGGTATCTTAGAACTCACTTTTTAAAAAGATGACACACAGACACATACATATGCTCAAGAAAAATGTTCAGACCTGTGCTGATGAAATGTGGGTGTGCCAGCTAGAGGCCTTACTCTATGAACACAAACAGTACTGCATTTCTCTAGGAGACATTGTACCTTTAGCTGGTGGAGGCTCCTCAATTTTAGCAGGAACTTTTGGTTTCAGTATAATCTTCTTCTCCTGCTTCTCAGCCACTTGAAAAGATTATAAAGTACACTTGTAGAAAATGTGCAGATTTCTTTACAATTAAATGTAAGAAATCATTTTCTTAGTCATGCTATTTATCAATATTTGCAATACAGAGGATAAATTGGCTACAAGAGAACATAAAGGACAGAACAGACCAACATAGGGATAAAATTAAGATTTCCATATACCTTTAGCTGGTTCAGCTTCCACTTTCTTAGAGATAAAGTGTAGCTTTTCCTCCACAACATATTCCTCAGGCTCTTCCATCACTTTAAAGACATTAATTTTAAAGAAGAAAAGCTGTAGTGTTTTTGTGCTTAAGTTTAGCTGTGAGTTATCACTTTAAAGAGTAATTAAAAGAGCAAAAGTTTAATAGTTGCAGAGTCCCTGATTGTTTCCATTTTAAATACCTAAAGAATATTTAATGGGAAATATGTATCATTAATTCAATGTTTAAATATATCATAAAGATAATAACACATATTCATAGGAATAATAGTACACATATAAGACAATAAAAAACTTGAGTGGAAAAATGAACAAGAACACAAGATTTGAAAGTAAGTTTCAAAAATAACCCAACACTGTAGATTTGAAGGCTGCAGGACAGAAACGTATACTTAAGGATTTAAAAGTGAATTGCAAGATATTTTATGCCCCATCCCCCATTTTACAGGGTAGGAACGGTGACTTTTGAGCCTTTGTATATAAATTAATTACAGAATAGAAAAGTCTAGTTAAAAACACATCTGCTCTTCACAGTAAAGGTAAATCTAATGGGCCACCTATCTTTTTAGCTTAATGAAGACTAAGAATATCATAGAGTATCTCTCCTTTACTTTAGAGTCTGGAGTACTGAAGGATATTTATAATCTATACCATCAAAAACTGAAATCAGATCCAGGCAACAAGAACATTCCTTATGTGTATGTTATGCTTGGTTTTCCAGATATTTCTGGAAAGTTTGGGGTCATCTTCGAATGGATTCCTGATCATGCCCACCATCATGACCATTTTTGGGAAGTACAATAGAACTGGTAAGCTTCCTCTTAGGAAGTCATACCCCAACCTGTTCTGTCCCAAGCCATTCCCTTAAGACTGTGTATATTGAATTTTAGATGAACTTTTCTTCCAACTAGAGAAAGTGGGTGTGGTGTGCCATTATTTATTAACCAGAGAACATCTAAAGGTACTATAATACCTCATTTACCAGGAAGAGAATTAATTTGTTAAGAAATTACTGGTTCCATTTTAAAGCAGAGCTATTCTAGAACTTTCTTAGGACCTTTTTTAATTTTATTTTTTTGGATTTATAACTTTAGACAGAATGTTGGATTTTACTAGGAAAACTAGTGCTGTCTTAATTCACTGAAATGGTATCCCAATGAAATAAATTCAATCCTTAAATAATAGATAGTTACAGCATTATAGGTTCAGGAACATTTGAATAACAAGTCAATTTGATCACAGATATTACATAATTATTTTCTCCAAATGTGAAATAAAGGAAAGCTCTTGGGTCAGTTTCAGATTAGGACACATTAGTAATTTGTACAATCACTATAATGGTTGGTCATTTACCTTTGTTAATGAATAGAATAGAATGGCATAGGAAATATTGAAGCATATCACAAGTGTATCACACATGGTAAGGTTAATATTGCTTTAGTGTTTCAGATGCCTATGCGTGTGAGAGGCATACATGTATGCATTATTATAATATAAAATACATTTCATTCTGTGGACCATGGTAAAAAAGGTGTGACTACCTAGGTGAAGTTTATGCCAGCTACCATGCTGAAGCGGAGTCCTGTCTCATGAAGGATAAGTGTAGATAGGGATACCTTCCCCTATTAGTTAATTTGGGGCCCTTTTTTCCTATATAGCTAAGTAAGAAGAGATGGACAAGAAATATGCTAATTTTGTGTAATGCTCCTGAATATTGTGTTTTGAGCAAAAGATAGAGTGAATGATACCAGTGGTATTCATTGAATCTCTGTCACTTTTTGGTGTGACTTTTCATTAGTCTGATAAATTGTGAAAGAAAACATCCAAGCTCCAGATGGTCGCTAGCGTGTCTGTGTTGTTTACCTTCATATTCGGTAATCTCCACTTCCTCCTCCTCCTCCTCTCTTTCCTCTTCTCTATAAACCGAAACAGACACTCGTTCCTCTTCTTCGGAATAACTCCATTCCTCCTCTGTGGATATGTTAAAAGATAAGATTAAATTTAAATTCAGCATGCTGAATACCAGAAATGGCCACTGTTCACTAAAGATGGATGATGGTTCTTCTATTTGCTGAGGTCATAGTACTTCTTCATTACAAGAGGGAGAGAGCTGATTCAAGATGAGGGACAGTCCAGCTCACGACTGAGAAGGGTATTCAAATTATGTCCAGGTGTGACTCTTTTAGCACCTATTCACTTCCTTAGAATGATTCAAGATCATTGCTGACACAAGAGTCAATTCCAGAAGGCTATGACAAGTAGACACACTCCAGTATCAACAAAAGGGAAAGTAACTGATCAGGACAAGTCAGTAATCACATCTGGAAACAAGACTCCAAGGAAACACACAAAGTCCTTCCTCCCTCACTTGGATTATATACCTTCGTGACGCATGACGTCCACTCTCTGAGGAACTGCAACGGATATTTTTTCTTCACCGACAAATCTTTTTTCTTCTACAACAGTTTTCTTAGAAACTTCAGCTTTAAAAAAGCATTAAAGTTGAAGTTTAAAATGCAAGAATTTTAACAATTCTCTCTCTTTAGAGTTTGGGAAGATTTGCACAGTACACAACTTTAGCAAAATGGGAAAACAAATATGGTGAGTATGTATGTACAAAAGTCTCAGAAGCAAGACAGAGGGTCAGTACAGGAAAAGACCAGAGCCCCCACAGAACAGAAACAAAAAAACCCAAAAGAACAAAAACCAAAAAACCCAAAAAACAAGAGTTCACACACTACCCAATTTCTGTCATGTTGGAGCCAAACCCTACCTCGGGGAGGGGGAGCTTTCTTAGCAACAGGAACTGGCACTGGAACTTTCTCCTCTGGGGCAGGTTTCTTAGGTGGAGCTGGCACTTTAGAAACATGGCACACATTTAGAGCTTCAGTATTATCTCACTGAAGCCCAACACAAAACACAGTTATACAACCACAGTACACCTGTATCACAAAACTACGAACTATGAAGCTATGACATACACTATAGAAAGATGGTTCTTGGAAAGATGGAGAGACAAGTACCTTTCCGTGGTGGAGCTTCTTCCTCTTTCTGAGGAACAGGTATTCTCTCTTCGGGAACTTTCTTCCTTGGTATTTCTGGCACTTAAAGAATAGTACTTAATTTTAAAATGCTCAAAAAGGCAAAACAAATGGGCAACATAGAATGGGCAGGCCCATTTAAGAAGGCATGCAATTAAAGAAGCTTGAAGAAAAGACAAGGTTATTTCATGGAGACAGGATGAAGTACCTGCTGCTGGTGGAGATTCCTCTCTTTGAGTAATGATCGTTATTTTTTCTTCTGTGACAACTCTCTTCTGTACTTCAGGAACTTGAAAAGACATTTTTAGAATTGACTTTATTTTACAAAGTAGCTAATGTGGTTGTTTTGCAAGAAAATAGGTTGGACAGACACCCTTGTTGAAGTCTTATATACATAAAACATTCATTTTGAATTCAACTAATTCAATTAACAGCCAAACACAAGATGTTTTGCACATAAGACATACGAATGGGGCTTCTGTACTAAGCACGTCACCCTACCTTTAGCTGGGGGCACTTCCTTTTTCTTTGCCACAGGAATAGGAATCTTTTCTTCAGGGACAGGTTTCTTTGGTACTTCTGGAACTTAAAAGTTTTAAAACAGAAAATTAGTCGAAACATATATACTTCCATGAGTGGACATAGGCACACCCACAAATATTTATGAAGCTCATTAGTATTATAGATTATGCACCAGTGAAATATTGCAGGAAAGTAAGCTAATTACAATGTTATAAAGGTTACAATGTAATAAGTATCACAAATAATGTCTTAGAGACATTTAGATTTAGACAATTAAAATGGATCATATAACAGAAAGGTGTGTGTATAATTCATCCTTTACTTATATATTAGAATGATTTGCAAAAGACAAATCGGTGGTTGTAGAGTGTAGATACAGTATATAGAAAAACTATTCTTTGCATTGAGAAATCGGGTCCACAATGGCAGTGGGTTTAATTTTAGACTAAAACTAAGAAGTAACAGAATAGTTGTATCTATATAAACGATTAATCCTACTTTCTGGCGATATTTTCAGGTATGCAAAGTTGTGTATGCAAAGTTTGGGAAAAACTTATTCCAGATTAGGTCTCTTGATCTGATATCTACTGTGTCAATAACTTGTGTGTAAAATTTGGTGAACATGTGCATATGTGCCTTTCTCTAAGAGGCACTATTGTTCTGAACAGGTTCTCTTACCCCAAAAAAATTTTTGGGGGGTTTAATTGATCTAAGCATTGATGATGGTGAATTTTTAATCAGAAAATGAATTTTAACAGCATGCACTATTAGAAATAATAGTACCCATCTTACATAACATATTGGCAGCTTTTGTGAACCCCTACACTGCTACTTTTGCATTTGTAATTATTTTGGTATAATTATACAGGTATGCATCTTTATATGTATGTCATGTTTTATATACAAGCAGCATTTATACATATGCACATGTTACTATGTGTGTTTGTTTGTCTGGATAAATGAGAGATACCTTTGTGTCCCCCTGAGTTGTGATCAAGTAATTTTGGTGTTAGTAATGGTTCTGTATATAAGGATAAGAAAAGAAAAATTATTTTTTAGTCTTTTAATATTTTTTTTTAAAGCCCCAGAATTCTGAACATTTTAGAAAGAGAGAAGCAGATTTGATTCAGGAAGAAAACTTAGAAACATTGATAGTTCAGGCTAAAAGGGCTACTATTCAAAAGGCAAAAAATGGGTATGATTTTCCTAAATTGGATGATGTTGACCTCTTCCAAATCTCCCAAAAACTGACCAGGTGTGTATAGTTGTACCTTCAATGGCTCAATAGTGCCTTTATTCCTATCCTATTCCTATCTTAGGAATGACAGTGGAATGAATCTGACATAATTTTCCTACGTAAATGTATGAAAATATGCAAGTGAATCTCACCATCATGTGCATCCACAAGAATGGAGTCCTAATTAGAATAAGATATAATCTATGCATGTATAATTTTATCAAAAAGGATTCTACTGTCATGTATAACTAAAAAGAATCAGTAAAAAACAGTGTCTTTTGTCACCCCCCCAACCCCCAAACACCCAAACCAACAAGAAAGCAAGTAATTGTGGTATACTGTAGCAGCACATTTTTGAATTAAAACATCCCTATATAAAAAGTACACAAACTAGCTAATTAGATAACTGCAACATTTATGAAAATAATGAAACTCAGTTAATGTCTCAAGAAACACGGTGAAAATAAATGTCAAAAAACCTCGTTTGCCACTACTGAAGATTTGCTATGATTGACACTTAAGAAAGGTGGTCATCACTAGTAGCATTGTATTAGTCTTTATCTAGTTGACATTTACTTCTGTCAAACACCCTCCATCTCCTCCTAACTCATTCAAATGTTTTTCTTAAGAACAAATCATGTAGATGAGGGGCAAAAGGGTTTTTTTTTTTTCCCTAGAAACAGGTCTGTAAAAGACAAGTTTCACAAATATTCTACTTTCTCCAAGAGATGGAAGATATTAAAAATTTAAGGTAGCTGTTTGATATAGTTGCTTCTTCTAACATTTTTTGGTGGTGCCTTAGGAATACTCAATATCAAAAATAATGTACATCAGGAAGTACAGCCCTGAAGCTGACAAACATTAAAAACACAAGAAGCATGCAAGAGACAAAACTGAAAGTACAGTGCAGTTGAAGACTGTACAGAGCAAGGAGCTGGCATCTGGGGCACAAGGTCTCCCCATTATCAGATCTGGGTACCTTTTGGGGGAGCAGCAGGTTCCTTTTTCTTGGGTACAGGAACTGGCTTTTTCTCCTCAGGCACAGGTTTCTTGGGAACCTCAGGAACTTTAAAGAGACCATTGTTGAAATAATGTTGAAAAGTCTAGTCTCCTTCTGAGACATTTAAGATTACATTAAAGCATAAATTCTCAGTAAGAGTAAAAGAATTTAAAGGTAATTTAACACACTCTACTTGGGACAGAAAGAAATGCTGACCACATAAATACCATGTACACATTACACATAGTTCATGAAGCAAAGGCCTGATTAGTAAGACCTGGCATCTAAAATGGTTTTTTGTACTCATATAACACAACAAATTAATGAAATTGACATAAACAGAATAAAAACATTACAGATGGTTTACAGATGCTAATACACAAGTCTCACAGAAAAAAAGATACAAGAAGACAGAAGTTATGAGTTGATTTTTCAAAAATATTATTCTACCTTTGGGTGCCGGGGGCTCCACCTTTTTAGGAATGGGAACAGGGACCACTTCTTCTGGAACAGCTTTCCTAGGTGGCTCAGGAACTTTAAAAGAAATGTGCCATTTTTGAGAAAGTGAGCATTTTGACAATGCATACACTCTTGCAATGCTTAAAGAGTAGACATGCCCTTTCATGTCAGCTGAATGCAGGAAAATGATATATTAGAAACCAGGGTAAGTGGAGATGGCTGAGTGACTAGACAATGTGATTGTTGTCACCTTTAAGCTTAGAAGCCTACACGTCTTGGGAACAGGTGGGAGCACTCCCGCCGCTGAGGTGCCAGGATAACTTTGAGGATTATTTTTTTTTAGCAACTTTATAAGGCAGTTGCATATGAGAACAGTTGCATTAGATTATCTAAGTTTTTTTTATATCATAAATATTTAAAAGATGGCTGGGAGGGAGGGGGCGGAGCCTTGGCCTACAGCAGTTACTCTATCTTCTGATTTTTGGTGGTGTAAGTACTGACTGGCTAATGTGACTTCACTGTCTCGGAGTTAAGGAGAGAGGTACAGTAGGACATATGGTATTTCTACCACAAAGAAAATAAAAGCAAACTACCTCAGAAACACTGATAATCATAAAATGCAGTGAAATAGGAAGTAGTGAGTTTTGAGTATTTATTAATATGCTTTTAATTTATTTAATCGTAAATTTATATGATTTAATTTTTTTAAATGGTAGTATTAAATCACTGACTGGCAAAATTCCTAAAAATTTAACCACAGGCTCTGGTGAGCTGGTGTGAGCTGGCTCTGCAACATCCGAAGTGACTGGCCATTAGATCGAGAGCTCCCTGAAGCAGGGAGCAACTTCTTATTTTTCATTCCTCTCCTGGGGACTTCCCATCCCCCATTGTGTCCCATGTACATAGTGACTACAGGTCTGCTGACTGTGACTAAATCTGTTATTGAAAGTTAGCATGGTTGTATGTCCATTATGGGGTTTATACCAACTTTAAAAAGATCTCTAACTTAGCATGAAGTACTAATACCTTTAGGTGGTGGCTCAATCTTTTTGGAAACAGCAACATGAATTTTCTCTTCAGTGACAGTTTTCTTTTGTACCTCCGGAACTTTAAAAAAACGTATATTATAATTACTGACATGCCATGTTGAGAGTGACAACTGTAGTTTCCAAAGAACACGGAAATAAATTAAAACAGACAAATGAAACGAAAACAACGACAGAGAAGAGAACAGAAATGCCTACAAGATCACAAATTAAATAAGAAGGATAAACATCCATCTAAAATTCTTCCATTTGAACCCCCACGTTCAAATTTGCCTTATACCTGTGACTGACACCTCCTCCTCTGTGTGAGAAGCAAAGAACATCTTTTCTTCTGAAATGACCATCTTCTTTGTATGCACAGCCGGTACTTTAAAGAAAGTATTTTACATTAGATTTTTCTTTTTCTAGGACAAGACATCAGACGAAACACATAGATATTACACTATAGTTAGGTCTTTGGACATGGATTGAATGGATTAATATGAGCGTTTGAGAACAAATTTAGCTTTGAAGAGGAAACAAATCATATTTTGATTTAGAGCGACATACAACCCATGCAGCATTTCAAATAATATTAAGTAAGAATCGAATAGACACAACTTCTTCACATACAACACAGTGTTTTTCCAAATCCATTAGGGTCTATTCATATAAATGAGAGGATGGGGGTATTATATGCAATGGAATATATTGCATATTAAAGTTAGAAGACTACTCATTAAACATAAAACCGTCCTTAAATTAAAATGTATATAATTTTAAGCAAAACTAAAAGCAGAAATAGAGAATGCTATTATTTAAATTATACACCTGTGCAATTATATAAAAATGTGTTATATAAAAATGTGCTATTTTGGAAGTGATTTGTGAGTTATCTAGCAATGTATGTAAACATACCCATATGCAAAAGTAAAAATGCTTAAAACTAGTAGTTGAAAGACAAAGATGTATACCTTTCACTTCAATAATTTCTTCCTGTACTGGAGTCCGAGAAGGTTTTTGTGGAACAATCTTCTTTGAAACTTCGGGTACTTTAAAAATATGTACAAATATATTTGTATTGTGAAGGATATTGCTTTGCCCAAAATTTAAGAGTACCTTAGTTTAGATGATTATATAAATAACTAACATGTGAGTACATATCAGTAAACATAACGTGTACATGGTACTAGAAATGTTTTAAATAATACCTTTGGTGACTTGAACTTTTGCTTCCTCCATTCTTCGAGAAGTCTTTTCAACTTTTTCAACTACTGGCTTCTTTACAACTGCAAGCATTTTAAAGAAATTGCAGTACTTTTAGAATTTCTACTAACACTCTCTCTACACACACACACATATGAATATATGCATATATATGTATAATTTTTAAAGAGAGAGGCAGTTTTGATGCTCTGAACCTTAAGCACAAGTTTCTGTGCTTAAATTATGTTGGTTGTATTTATTTAAATTTCATTTAATAACATTCTTTTTATCATCTTTCATTAAATGAATTAGATATAAATTATTAAGAAAAAATTCACTGATATAATAAAGCTTAGAGAAGAAGTTGTGCCTATTGGATTGAACTGGTGATTCATACATCTTTGCCAAACAAGCCATGATAATGATGTCAATGCTCTGATCTATTTAAATAATTACAGCTACTTACCTTTAGGAGGTGGTGCTTCTCTCTTTTCAGGCACTTTTGCTGGAATTTTTCTCTCATGTGATTCTTTAATAAGAACACAGGATAAGTAGGGAGGTTTAGGTCATTAAGTTATAATAGTATTAACTGCAAATGAGATGAGAGTCATGCATAATTGTTAAGAGAATCAGGTTGGGTAGCATATTGCTGACATGACAGTGCTGGGTTCAAAGTGGAATCAAGAAGGATACAGTGCAAGTTGGAACTTCTGCATTGGAAAACAGCACTTGGAACTTGGAAATGGAACTAATTAATGAAATTCATCATGACAATAACTCAAAGGAAATGACTTTTTTAAAGATGAAGTTTTAAAAGATTCTGATCTTAAGAAATCTAAGTGATCATTTCATCTATTGCACATCCATTGCAAATCAGGCTAATAGCACTGAAAATGCAATAAGCTGAGCTAAAAAGAAGAGTGCCCAGTTCACACATACCTTCATAAACCTCCTTTTGAACTTGAATCACTTCTCGCTCTTGGTAAGACTCTTCCCATTCTTCCTCCCCTTCGTCATAACCTTCTTCCCTTTCATAATATTCTTGCCCTTCTTCAAAGTCTTCTTCCCATTCCTCATGAACTTGCCTCTTAGCTTGTACCTGGATCTCTTCATAGTCTTCATCTGGTTCTTCATAATAGGGCTCTTCAAAGGGCTCTGTGTACGGCTCCACTTCTAATTCATCATAGGGCTCTTCCAAAGACTCTATGAAAAGTCTCTTCTCCTCATAGACCGCCTGCTTTTTCTCATATACAGCTTCTCTTTCTTTCTGAACTTCTTTCTTTCTGGATATAGTGGTTATTTTTACTTCTTCAGCCTTAGAGGATACATCGATAATTTCTGGAGCTAAAAGAAATTTAAAAGGCAAATAAATATTAGCATATTAATTACATCCATTCAACTACTTTATTAAATGAAACTCTACAGTCAAACACTATCAAGTACCTTACATCTCAGCATTATATTGATTTATATATATACATTTATATAAGTATATAAAAATATACTTATTTTTTTATCTGCATTGGTGCTCTTTTTTATTGACTATGATACATGACTGAGAGTATCAAGATGTACTCCACTTTTGAAGGGTTTTCCAGTATCAAAAATATGGATTTAATATCATATGCATACCTCTTCCATTGTTTTGTGGGAGATCCAGTTTGCAGAACCCCCAGTTACTTCCAATGGAAACATTTTAATATTTGATAATTTAATGGAATTTATATTTAATGTTTCTGCAGTTAATCTTTATTTAAAGTTTCAATTATTCCTGCAAATGCATTTCTTTTTGTACCTACATTTTTTACTATCAAATATGACCCATTAGTTTAATAAAGATAACATTGAGAATTATGCAACCCAGTTAAACAGTTGTTTTTATATAACAGATTTAGAAAGAACTTTAAGGCTAGCATGATTTATGTGATCCTTAACATTTATATTAACTACAACTAAAATAATAAGAGATAGCCTTTCCCTTCTATCCCTCTCTACTTTTATTCCTATGCCATTGCACAGAGGAGCTGAATGTGTAACTGGGTCTCTTTTTCTGGGATAGGAACAGTATGAAATAGTCATTACTTCATTTTTAAATTATTTTTATTTTATTGGTGCCTTATAATTATACATAACAGGGGGATTCATTATGCCATATTATATGTGCACATAATTTGATCAACCCCATTCCCCAGAATCTTCCCTTTTCCTTCCTACCTTCCTTCCCCTGATCCCCTTAATCTAGTCTACTGGTTTCTCTTCTATTGTTATTATTTTAAAAATCACTACATTATAATTATATACATTAAAGTGGAATTCATTGTGGTATATTCAGACATAGCATGATTTGGTAAATTTTATTCCCAGAACTTCCCTATGTTCTTCCCTCATCTCTCCCTCTTGATCCTCCTCCTGTATTCTACTGTATTCCTTCTATTTTTGTGACATCCCTTTTTTAACCTTCCTACCCTGATCCCCAGCAGCTTCCACGTATGAGAGAAAACATTTGGCCCTTGACTGTCTGAATCTGACTTATTTCACTGAGTACTCTGTCCTCAGTTCCATCCATTTATAAGCAAATGACATAATTTCATTCTTCTTTATGACTAAGTAAAAGTTCAACATGCACATTCCAAATTATCTTTATCAATTTTTCTCTTGATAGACAGCTGGATTGGTTCCATAACTTGGCTGAAATTGTCATTACTTCTAATGCTAATTTTAATAAGGCAGATGAGATTCTACAACTTTACAATAATCTAGAAGCCTACTATTTAAAAATAAGAATAAATAATAGAAATGCAAATCTTAGGAATAAATGGAATAATTTCTTTTTATTTACCTTTTGCTGGAATTAAGGTAGTAGGAGGTGGAGGCTTCTTGGTAACCTCTGGGACTTCAAAAACAAAATGCATGTTTATTTTTAGATTATGTATTGTTGAACATTCCCTAATTCTGTGCATTATCATTAATCATTTGTACGAGGCATGATTCCTAATGCACCACCCCTACCAGGAATCATCACATTCCTTTATAGTTTCTAGGTCTAACTCATTAGAAATGTTATGCCATGCCAGATTAACAAAAAATCAGCATAGAGATGAAGTCTGATTCTAGTTCAGGTTGATTTAAAATAATTTAAATTTACATCAAATACAAAAGGGAGAGTTGATTTGTCCAGTACTAAAATATAATGCATTTTTTTCTTCAACTATGAAGTTCATGAAACATCCACACCTTTTGAGCTTCTTCTTATTCTATAACATTTCACAAGTGACCACTCAGAAAAGTCTGAGGGATGTGTGTTTTGTGCTCCTGTATTCTCCTTCTTTCAAGAGGTACTATACTTCAATCTTAGTCAAACAGGTTGAAACTGTTCAAATTTAGTTATGTAAATGTTCTCCTCAGTGCCTACTAGGGTGTATTAAAGTGATTTGATTGATTTTCCTTCAAAAAAAGTATTTTTCCTGCAATACTGACATTGTGTAAACAAGGGAAGATCTTGAATTGGGTGGGAGCAGCCTTTGAGGTTGGCACAACCTTGCACTTCTATTGGGAGGACTTGGTTAAGACTAGCTTAGGGAGTATAGGTCCTTTAAACCATGAGTCAGAACAAGCATTCTTGTTGCCATTGGGTGCTGAGGGTGGGCAGGCACAGGAAGATAGGAGAGGACGATGTGAAAGGATGAAGGGAGAGGTAACATTTTGTGACTTCAGATTCTTATGCTTTCTCTGCCTTCCATTATTTAGGATTCAAAATTTTGAACCAAGAGAAAAACATTATGACTGCTTTTTGATTAATTAATTACAATACCTTTAGGTGGTGGTGCTTCTTCCTTGGGCTTGGCAACAACTTTTTTGGTATCTTTCTTCACGGCCTTTTTAGTCACTGAAAAAAACAGTCAGATGTCAGATATATAGTAAAGTAGTCTCAGGGAATTAAGAAGTTTATTGAAATGTCTTAGTTTTTCATATGTTGATGATACCCAGAGAGTCTGAACATCATTGTAAGGTAACATGCTTGTTTCAGAAAGACCTTGGACTATAAAGCAAAAAAAAAAAAAAGGTTTTGGAGGAAGAAAGATAGAATATGTACTGTGATCTTGTATTTTCACTGATTTTGTGCCTGATTAAAGTTTTCAAAACATGCATAATGAATCTAAATGGTATTGTAAATGGCAAATGTACGTATTTTCATCTTTGTTTCATTTAGGTATGAACACCCAGTCTTTCAACAGGAAGAAAGCAAGTAGATTAGTGTAACTGAAGTCCTATGCATTATACATGTTTGTGACTCTTTCTTTGTTGTTGCTGCTGTTATACCTTGATCATGGTTCCTAAGAGTACTGAATCATGGCCTTCAGTGTTCATGAATCGATTACTGTTCTCTAATTTTTAAAATATGAATTAGCCTCCTAGGTTTCACAAACTTAGCCATGTTAACAATATCATTGAAAAACAAATTGTTAAGAGATTATTTTTGACAACAGAAATATAAATGAATTCTGATTTATAATTTTTTTGATTCTCGTTCATCCTTAGTATCACTAGTAGATGAAATATATTTTACTACGTTCATATAAATTATAAAAAAGTTTGCCTTAAGAGATTGTATTACTCACAAAACAGGATTTTTTAAACCGATTTCCTTTCAGAGTGGCTAAAATATAGATCAAGCATTAGATACCACTTATAGAAGACTTTATGAGACTAACATGTCAAACCCTTGAAGGTATTATAGTAGTAATGGCATGGTTATGGAAAAATAGGACTTTGGTATGTAATTTTTTTTCTGATCATTCTGAGACAATTCTGGCAGCAATTCTGAACTGTAACTCTAGAATGTCTCAGGTAATGTGTTGTCTTAGTTGAGCAGACTTGGCATGTAAAGAGTATAATTTCATAAGTATTTAATAACATGAAATATGCAATTTCATGGTATACTTAAAGGCTCAGGCCTTAGGTATCAAAAAGCAAAACAAATCAAAAAGTCCAAATATGTCAAAGACATTTTAAATCATATCGTGTGTGTGTGTGTGTGTGTGTGTGTGTGTGTGTGAGAATGCTGTGCATTGTTGGTGCTGGGGATTGAACCTAGGGCCTTATACACATTAGGTGAATATTCTACCACTAAGCTATTCCCCAGCTCTTAAAACATATTTTTGTAAAACAGTGGATTAAAGAGTAGTTAACATTAAAATTGAGAGGAAATCCCCAAACCATAATTTGCAATTTGTACTTTTTTCCCTATAAGCTGCATAAGAAAATGTTTTCATTTTTTTGTTGTTTGTTACTCATAATTGGAAAATAAGAACCAAATTTAATTAAAAGTTTAAGTGATGCCATTAAAACAAAATGATTTAGTGCTAAGCATAGTGTTTGGTTTGTCTAATGATTTTCAGAGTTTTAAACAAATGTCCTACATATTTAGTCAGTTAATACTTGAAATAATTAAATTCTGAAGGCAATTCCACTTATTGACCACTAGAGGGAGAACGTGTTATAGTAAGCAACATTTTCCATGCCAGTCGTAGTGAAATTCTGTATTTTGACATTTAAGTGGATGACATATAATACCTTCAATACGTTTTGCTGGTGGTTTCTTTTCTTCAGGTGATGGTAGTAAAAGAGGGATAGCAGGAGCAACCACAGGAGGAATTTCTGAAGAATATAAATATCATCATTAATAATTTATTTTAGTTTTCTGTTTTGTGTGACATGCATTTCTTTCAGTACTTCAAATTTATTATAGTTCCAATTTACCAATCAGGACAACTAGATCTAGCATATATTTATAACTGTAACTACACTTGCTTTGATTTTTGTAATTGCATCGTGAAGACTATGACAGGAAGTATGCGTTCTGACTTTGCTGCAGTTTGGGCATTGGTCATTTCCTAGTGTTAGAATGTTGCTTGGCTACAAGCCTAGGTGTGGAGGTGCTAGGCCTTACCTTCTGGTGGTACTGCTCTGATAGGCATGGTTGGGATTGGAACTCTGGAGTCAGGAATATCTGTAAAGGGATATGTATGATAAGCACAGAAGAACTGAGAATATTGGTATTTATTAGGTAACTAAGATGTGTTTGATTGTTAGGCATTTCCAATAGCACAATCAAATATATACACCAAACATTAAATGTTCTTTTGTATGTAACCAAACAGGCAAGTTTATTTCCTGTGAAAATTTGTTTCTTTTCTTGGCCCCACTATGAATTCCATGATCCTGGATATCAGCTGAATGAGACCTTGTTATCTCTAATTTCCCAAATTCACAAAGTTTAACATTTCATTACTTTATTGACAACTATTTTCTGAATAATATTTTACCAAAAAGAGATATGATATTTTATGCATTGTTATTTGGCTTCTGTTATTTACAAAAATTACCCTGAATTTATTGTAAGCAAGGATTGATATAAAAAAAAGAAAAAATTTACCAGGAGGTTTCAGCTCAAGTTTGATTTCTGCAAAAGAAAAAAAAAATGACATTTTGTATTTAGAATTGTCTGGGTGGGGTATTTGTTTTAGAGATCTCAATGGGGTTATTATTTTGGTGCTTTCACCTTTAGTTGTTAAGTAGAGCTCTGCTGTGCTTCTTGCTTCACCTCTTGGCTCCAGTCGAGCAATTACTGAATAGACACCTAAAGAGAAGAATTATGGAACTTGAGTTTTCTGGTACATTCCAAATGACACCTCTTTAGTTAAGTATATACATATCTTTATTTATACTTGTCTTTTCTTAAAAAAAAAGTATTCTACATAGAATTATAGAGTACAAGTGTGTACAGGAGTGGAAACATATAAAACAGATGAGATTTAAATTACATATTCACTGTCAATGAAATTACCTTCGTCATCTGGGGTCACATTGTGGATGGTCATATAATGGCAGCGACCATCATTCCTAAAGTTGTATTTCTGGCTCTCGGTCAGTTCAGTTGGTCCTTTGTACCATGTTACAATGGCATCATCAAAGGACACCTCACACTCGAAGGTAGCAGACTGATGCTCACTCACTACAATGTTCTGTATGCGCTTTGTAAACTGAATCGGTTCAGCTGTTTAAATACAAGGGGAATTTAAAGTTAGATTGTGTAGAGAGGAGTCCCTTTTATACTTACTTTTTACTCAGGTATTTAAAATCTGCATCTTTTTAGCCAATTGTGAAGTAGAAGAAAGCAAAAAACGAAAAAGAAGAACAAAATGCTTTCCTGTGTCAATAAAAATCATCCCAATTCCTCAATGCATTCCTACTGGATCAATGTAGGAGAGTATAAGGAAATCCCCAAGAGTCCTTAAAATATTTATATGGAGAAGTGCTACAGGGAGATTATAACCAAAAAGTCAATTTTGAAAATATTAGGGAGATGGGAGACTTACAAATAGAAAGTAAATTTAATTTTACTCTACAATTTATTCCTCTGTGGAATTCTTTCCTGCCTCAGTAAAATAATTTTTGCTATTCACTCTAGTATTGTTTATCTCACATGGATAATTTTCCCTGTGAAATAATTTCAACTCAATAAGAAATCTGCACTTCTAAATTTAAAGGATTCTTTTAAGAGTTTGGAAACCTGCTTTCTAAACATATATGGGCAAACATAAAGACACTGGTAGAAGTGGTGTTTTCTAGGAGAATGTCCTGGAGTAGAGAGTCCTTCTCAAAAATTTTATCTGGAAATCTGGAATCACATGTGTAACACTATCATGAGCATCTTAATATACATAGTACTCTGGTGAGCTATTTTCATTGAAGAATTATATTTAAGATATTCAATCATTTTAAAAAATGATTAGCACTTTCAAATGAACCCTTTAATTTGAAAACCATTTAAGATTTTTTAAATTTAAAATACAACCAGTCATTGACAATCATTGTAAAGTAAGTCATAAAAATAGAAATGTTTATGTAAATATGATGTCATATAATTATGTTTCAACAACTAAAAAAGATCGCCAACAGCTGCACATAGATACTATTATTTTAACAGAATATATTTTTTCTCAGTGAAGTTTGAGGGTGTTTTCATAAAATGCTTACAATTAAATAATTAGGAAATAAATATTGTCACTCTTAAATTCTTAGATTTTGCTTAACTTCAGAGACTCAGAAAGTTGGAACAGGATTCTCAAATGAAACTAGAATTTTTGAAAAATAACTAATTAATAACAAATATGTTTTTGATTTGATCTATAAAAATTTATATACATAAAATAACATTATGTCCTATGAACAAAATATCAATTCCTAGCCAGATTCATAGTCAGGACATCTTGTCCTCTCCAAGATTTCTTTCTAGGAATCAGAATCATTGATATGAAAATTATGGAATTTAGACTTTAAACAGAAATAACCTTTGCAAGTCATATCTCAGTCTAGAATAAAATTTGCTTGTAGTCTAAAAGAAACATGAAAAGGAACCAGCACTGGTCAGCATCTTTCCCTTTTGATTTGTATGAATTTTGAGATCGAAGTCGACAGTCTGAATATATTCAGTAGGGAAATTAGGACAGACAGCCCTATGAGGTATGTCTGATGGCAGGGCAGCAGGAGACCTGCCAAGTTTGCTACTGCCCTAGGGCCACACGCAGTAACTCCTTCCACAATCTTCCACCCACCTTCAATGCTGAGCTCTGCTGATGTTTCAAGGTCGCCATGTTTGCAGGCATACTGACCCTGGTCTTCCGCTCGAACGTCTGCAATGGTCAGTTTATGGACTTTGTGTTCCACTTCTGTTTTAACTCTACCTTGAGGTTTAAGGAGTCTGCCATTTTTGAACCATTCGGATTTTACATTTGGCACAGAAAATTGGCACGTCATGGTGCAAGTCTGGCCTTCTTTCAAAGTAACATCCTGAAGATGCCGTTCCCAAGCAGGCTCTGTTTTTGATACAATATGCATTATGTTCAATATCACATGCAGATGTGCTCAACACTAATTCTTTATATCTCTGTTCTTTCTCTCTTTTTTTTTTTAAGCAATGCAGATTGACATTTTATTTTTTTAAGGAAATTCAAAAGTTTTATTATTCTTTCAAATAAAAGGTAGAAAGTTTCAATGAAAATTTCCCCATTCCAAAAGTGAGAGAAAGCCATATGAATTATAAATTATAATTAACTAGAGATCTGGAATTTAAGAAGCCTTTGCTTTCTATCCTTCACTGGTCTACACTATTTTTCTTCTTTAAAAAATTTGTTCTTTTTAGATATACATGACAGTATAATGTATTTTGACATATTATACATACAAGAAGTATAACTTATTCTAATTATAATCCCATTCTTGTGGTTGAACATGATGTGGAGTTTCACTGGTTTATTCATGTATAAGAATAAGAAAGTTGTGTCTGATTCATTCTTCTGTCTTTCCTATTCAAGTCCCCCCTCCTTTCCCTTCATCCCCCTTTGTATTTATAGTTCTTTTCTAACTCACCAATGACAGTCAGTTTGGCACTTGCAATATGTGGACCACAGACCAGTCTGTAATTGCCCTGATCTTTAAGTTGACAGTTCTTGACTCTGAGCATATGTCGGTCACCATCAATGGTTATTTCAAATTTATCACTGGGTTCCAGTTTTTCAGTCCCTTTGTACCAGGACAGCTTGATTTCTGGATAATTAATCTTAATATCAATTTCAAAGATAGCATCATTATCTTTCAAAACTGTCTGATTTTCAATATCCTTGATCAAAGTGACAGGCTAGGAGAATAAAGAATTAAAATGGGTTAGTCACTTCTGTTATCATTCCCAAGAATAATTTGTATACTCTATTATTAGCATAGTTCATTTTACCTCTGTCTGGGTCAATCTTTGCTGAATAAATGATACAAGTTCCTCAAATTCCTTTTCTTCCTTCTCTGACTTCTCTATTTCCTCGATTTCCTGAAGAGGAAAAAAAAAGTATTACCTTTGAAACAAAATTTAAATTACAGAATTCATGACTATGTTTGACTTCCATTCTTGATGCTCTTTAGGCTATATTAAATAATCTAATATAGGGTTCTATATTAAAATAATAGAGTAGGATTATGTAATAATATATAGTAGGTTTCTGATAATTCAAAGGGGATATGTTAGTTATTTTTAATGTGGATTTTTCAGGAAGATGCTACAAAGAAAGAAAGGGTCATACCAATCTATGTGTCTCTTCTTCCTGACTTTGTTTCAGTAGTTCAAAGGCTTGAAGGAGACCTCGGAAGTCAGTGATTCCATACATGCGAGCATATTTTTCATATTCTTTAGGATCTACATTTTTGAGAAGTTCCATGATATCAATTTCCTCTTCCTCTCCAGGTCCTTTCTTTAAGATTGGAGTCCTAAATGAAATAAGAAACAAAAATCAAATCACTTGTCTTCTATTGTTTGAATTGTCTATCATCATTCAAAGAATATGAACGTTATTGCTTTTCCTTTGAAAAGGAAAATTTCTATATCTTCCTTCAAGAAAGATCACTTTTTAGCATGATTACTGAAATAATTAAAAAACGTGGGATCAGAAATGGAGTGGCTTAAGATAGGACTGTTGTTACGAAGCATAGAAATGTGAACAAAGATTTTAAGAAACAAAAGAATAGCAGAAGTATTTATGTGAACTTTTTAACCATCACCTATCTAAAGAATTAAAATATAAAGAAAAATAATAACGGCAATGGAAAAAATTAATAAAAGGTAAACATAATACATCACGGAAAAGATGTGTGGAAATTGGGTGCTGATTAGTTCAATAATTATGTTCAAACATAAATTGTATTGAAATTATTGGTAAATTTGAAAAGTATTTAAAACAACTGAGCTAGAAAAATCATTTGTAGCATAAGAAATCATGAATAGAAACAAAAATTTCACACTTAGACACATAAAATACTTGGACTTCTCTATAGGCCATTTTCTTTGGTTTAAAAACTTTAAAATGTACCTCATTCTTAAAACTTTCTCATAATTCAGGAATAGATTCTCACAAACCACTAACTTCCATCCAAATGCTGTGTATTTGTTTTTCTCTGTTTCTGTTAAAATGCCTCAGTAACCTCAACCTTGAAGTCGATGATCCATGCTTTTTGAGAGATTCCTTTGTAGATAAATAATTTCTAAGGATTGGACTTACTTTTTCAGCATTGCTCTAAGATCACCTTCAATCTTCTCCTGTTTCTTCCTTTCATCCACCTGTAGGTTAACATTACTTTCAATTTCACCATGTTTATTAAATGCAACGCATCGATAGAGTCCAGAATCAGTTTTTGTGGTATCTCTAATCTCCAATTTTGCCTCATCGCCTTTTTGGTGGATAAAAACGCGACCTCCTTGGTTCAGCTGTCTCCACTTCCCTTTTGTCCATTTAACATTTGGGATTGGATCGCCTCCCACTTTTGCAATGAATGTTGCAGTGGTTTCTAAGGAATAACAAAAACAAATTTATGAAGGCATTTAATTATCCCCAATTGGTTCCGAAATGAAATTGATAGTAAAAGGTACAAGGTAGATGAAGATGTACTTTTCATGAAGCACTTACTTTCAACAACTCTGATACTCTGAGGTTCTGATACGAAAAAGAGCTTTCCATCTACTGCTGCCTTCTTAGCTGCTGGGGCTGCAGCTGGTTTTTCTGAAAAAACATGTTTACATATTTTGTTATTACAACTCCCTTAAAATTGGAATAAATATTCTCCTATGTAAAATAAGCATTAGAGGTTTAGCCATGTCAAAAATATGTACTACAAGACTTTCATATATGCTAAGGGGTTACAGAAGATGAAGCAATTTCACAGACATTTATTCCAGTGACAGCTATTGCAGACAGGACTATAATCATATTAGTAGATCAAATCTTGTATTCCTAGGCATGGTTTTATTTTATAGATTTCCTGTAGGACTATGACATCAAACTACTTTGTATCACATCTGTATAGCATCATTTTTGGAACTTTACTAATTACACTCTTGTGGATATGCTGAAAAGAGGTTCAAGAAGTAGGGTGTGTACACTTGGGGTAATTTCAAAGAATTTGTACTGATATTATTTCCATTAAATTACCTAATACTTCTGTTATAATCAGAAGGCTACCAATTGCAGATGATCAATAACTAATATTTCTAAAAGTCTAACTGTATTCTGATTTAAGTTATAATCAGCAAATAAACAAGAAAAGTGGTTGGCTTGAACTGCATAATACTTTGGAGGTATCTGTACCTTTAATGGTTACTTTTGATTTGGAAGTGTCACTTCCGGCCACATTGGAAGCTTTGCACACATAATCTCCCGAATCTGCTTTAACTACATTCTTGAGTTCCAGCACAGCTGTCCCACTAGCAAAACTGAAGCTGCATCTGTCTGAAGGCTTCATTTCCCTGCCAGCCTTCAACCACTGGATCCGAATTGGCTCAGATCCCCGAACATGACAGCTGAGTTGCACAAATTCTCCTTCGCTCGCTGTTACTGGAGTAAGGTGCTGATCAAACACAGGTGGCTTCTTAGGTTCTGGAATTGAAAAGGTATTTTCATGATGAACATGAAGAACATAAAGGCAAAAGAGTGCTAAATTCCATAAAAGAAACAAGCAAAGAACCTAAGAATTTTTCCTCCAACAGGTAGCTGGGGTTGCTGGAGTGGAATGAATATATGTGTCATGGGTTACTCCTCTCTGGATGTAGTGGTTAACATGGTGTACTTTTATTTTTTTTAATGATAAAAGTTTACAAATAAGCAAAGAACAGATGCCATGCTGCCCAGAAATCGCCCAAGCATCTGTATCCTGATTAAGCACTGTAAATACGGAGAGGCAGTTACTGTCAACCTTTGCATCACATGGCACCATTTTGATTCTCTCAAACCTGCTTACACCTGCATTTTTGCTGAACCCTAAAATCTCAGAGTGTACTTGGCAATTCTGCTAGTCTGGAGCAGCAGTGATTGCTATTCTATGGAAAAGAAAGGCAACTTTTGAGTCATCCATAAGCCCAAATCTTAAAATGTGATTTTCTCTGTTCGTTCTTAGCTATTAAATGTGGCTACAGTTGCATTTAAAATCTAAATCCAGTCCAAAGGATTTGTGAGTTGAAGCTCAGTGTTCAACTGAAGACCAAGGATGAAAACATGAGCAACCTGGTAAGAAGTACAACTTGGTGTTGGGTTATAGTTTTATTCAATGATTTGGAGACCTATATACATATAAGAATAAGACCAATGTTCACATTTATGAATATTACAACCTCTAGAACTTACCCTTTAAGAAAAATTCTAAACCTCAGAATTCTATAGAAATGCATTTATCTACTTAATGCCAAAACTATCATGAATAGAAACTATTGCTAAGAATATGGTTTTCATTTTACTGCATGTATTGCATTTTCATTCTATCAAATGAGTGATCAAATTTGAATTTTAAGGAAACTCAGTAATATTAGCCTATTAGTGATATTAGCCTATTTATAATATTAACCCATTATCTATATGTTCTGAGATGACCAAGCAGATCATCAGAACTGGTTAATTAATTTGAAGCTGTGCTAGGAAGTTAGTTTGTAAAGTGATTTTGATGAATCTGTACCATGATTCATAAAGCCATTATGGTCTGAAAATCAGACAAAGATCTCAAATAATATGGTGTATTTCTTTGCCTCAAACGATGACTGTGTATTTAAATACATTTTTATAATGATATGCAATATGTTTCCACCCATCTTTCTGAGCAATTTTTATCTTTTTTTCTGCAATTAATATTTACTTAACAGGCCAAAAGCTTTGGGCAACAGATATTAAACAGTAAGTCTTTAGAAATATACTCAGGGAATGTTTTCAGAATACAACTCATAGTAAGCAAAGCTAGCACATTCATTTGTGATAAACCCAAACATTTTTTGAAACAAATGTGCTTCATAAAAATACATGTCACTTGTGTAGACATTTTAAAGTAGGCTTTGACTTCTAACTCCTTGAGAGAATCTTGCAATATGATTTAGAAAGTTAAGATTTTAATCTAGTCATTAAATGATGCCTATTTGCAGGAGCCACACAATTAAATTATAGATTTTTTAAAAGTAAACATTTATGAGAAGAGTATAATATGGTTAAATAATGTATATTTTTATCTATTACACTTAGTCAAGATGTCAGAAGAAATGCACATGGGTATCTCCTGGGCACTGAAGAAAAAGACAACTGGCTGGGCTATGATGGTCACTCACCTTTGATGACAATTGAAGATGTACACAGAGCGGAGCCCGCATCGTTGGATACTTTGCATGTGTACAAACCAGCATCGGCCATGCCTGCCTTTTTGACTTGCAGCAATAGTATGTTGTTCTTGAATGTTATCTCACAGTTAGAAGTTGGATGGATCTCTATATTATTTTTGTACCAAGCCACACTGATAGGCTGGGAACCAGCCACTCGTCCCTCAAGTTTGAATGAATTCCCTTCTGTTTCTTCTATTGTCTCTGAGAGTTTTTTAGTGAAACTTGGTGGGATTAGCCGCTCTATAAGAAACCAAAAAGACAAATGAAATAGAATATGGAAGCAGGTTACGTTTAAACTTTTCAAGAAAAGGGAAGTTCTGTTTTTAGTTAAAAATCCAGGCTAACCATTGAAATAAAGGGCATACCAGTGTGTGTAATTAAGCATTTCTGCTTCCAGATAATGAAAATAATTTATGGTCTTTTATAAAATTAGAAATTTATGAAAAGAGGGTGATCTTAGGGTAGGTAAGACACACAATATTTTAGAAAAATACAGCTTTAAAAGATTACTTTTTCTCCAGAGGAACTTATTTTTTCTTAAACATGTTCATGTCATTTGTTTAAAAATGTTGCCCTATCTTGCATCTATCAAAATAAAACCTGTGATTTAAGACTCCACTCTAAATTAAAATGATTACCCTTTGTTGAACCACCTGCAAAATAAATGATACCTTTTATATTAAGCTGAGCTGTACTGGAGTCTTTTCCCACTTCATTCACAGCATAGCAGGTATATTGTCCAGAGTCTCCTTTGTCCACTTTGAGGATTGTCAGGTGAGCACTGTTTTCCAGGTAACTGATCTGGTAGTTCCCGCCACTTCTTATCTCTCTGTTGTCTTTGGCCCAGCTGACCTTTATGGGTTGTGTTCCAGTGACATGGCACTCAAAGTCAGCACTTTCTCCCACCACAGCATCCACAGGGGCCAGGGGGATGTCAAAGAAGGGTGGGTTCTTCCCCTCTATGAGAACATGAAAACAAGGTTTCAGGCTCTAGGACCTGACACATCCCAGTTGACAGAAATCACAGTTTTCTCCCCAACTTTGTATCAGATTGCAAAAATTTCAACTATGGAAACAGAAATTTAAAAATCCACAAACCTGTAAGGATGAGTCTGGCACTAGAAGAAGCAGATCCTATAGGATTCGTAGCTGTGCAAGAATACTGGCCTGCAAGGCTCCTATCTGTTTTAAAAATATTGAGAGTGGCTACTTTATCTAAAAATGATGTTTGTACATTTGAGCTGTCTTTCAGTGGCTTGCCATCTTTATACCAAGACACTGAGATAGGTTCTGATCCATTTATGGCACATTCAAAAACAACTGGCAATCCAATTGTTTCTTGCACATCTCTCAATTGTCGAGAAAATGATGGTGGAAGTTTTTGCTCTGCAGGAACAGAATTTAAAGCAATGAATACTCATGGACGTTTTAAATTTACTAAATACTCTTCTCAAAAATACATATGGAATTTCTATTAAAATGTCAGAAAGTATTAACAGTTCTTGAATAAACTTAGAGATGGAGAAAGGCAGGTAAACTTTTGAAGCAAGTTTGTGCAGTACAAGGTACAAAAATATCTGTAAGCCAATAGAGTAATTTATTGGCTTAAGGTGTATCTCTGGACATGCAGCAGAGCCTCCTACTTTTTAAGACTACCTTCTAACAATTTCAATGAGACTCATGAGGTGGAATTTTAAAATACATGGTCACTTATTTTCCTTAGAGATTTAATTATACAAGATAATGAATGCATGATCCTTCCAACTGAAGATTTAGTCATCTCTCTCTGTAAAGGATATAGGAAAGAAAAAACTTCTAACCATAGATAATATTACTTATGCAGAAAATTTTGCATTTGGGTCTTCCTAAAAAGGTGGCCCTCACCAGACTTTGAATCTTGTTTAGAAGAAGCACAAGTTTGTTTACTTTAAACATTGTCATCACCTTGAACAGTAAGGAAAGTTGATGATGAAACTTCTCCCACACTGTTTTCAGCTCTGCAGATATATTCTCCACTGTCATTAGCATCAACCTGGTTGAAAACCAGTGTGGCCACATTGTTCCTAAAATGCATTTTGTAGGTGGTGGTGGATCTCAGTTTCGTATCTCCTTTATACCAGGATACTCCAATTTCAGGGGTTCCAGCAAGTTGGCATTGTAAAGAGGCAGAGTCTCCAACAGTCACCTTAACAGGCTCCAACTGCCTCACAAAATATGGTGGTTCTGCAACCAAGAGAGATAATCCATCATGATGGGGGCATGTCAGAATCATTGCTTGTAGACAAAGATATGAATGTACAATCATGACAAACCTAGTATCAAAATTTGTGCTGAGCAGGAATCTTTTCCAGAAGCATTCTCTATGTAGCAGTTGTATTGTCCTGCATCCTCTACTGTGCTGCTTAGAATTTCCAGGATTGCCGACTTTTCAGTTGTGGTTATATTACACCTCTGGGAAGGAGTTACATTTACGCCATTTTTCTTCCATGTCACCGAAACGGGAGGAGTTCCAGTGAATGTCCCCTCTAGGATTAGGGGTTTTCCTTTTTCTATGCTGTAATCATTAAGCCTCTTCACAAATTTGGCTGGGGCTAGGGTAAACATTGAAAATATGAAATCAAACACAGATACAGATATCTAATCACTATATATGTATGTTAATTGTCTAAACATGGACTAGCAGACATACCTTTTACAAAGAGATGTGTTGTACAAGAAGTTCTGCCAGCTTCGTTACTAACTACGCAAGTATATTCTCCACTTTGGGATGTCTCTACGTCAAACAACTCCAGTTCAGCCACTGAATCTGCCAAAGACACATTGCATCTGGGCCCTGGTACTAGTTCGCTGCTGCCCTTGAACCAGCTAACACTGAAAGGTGGAGTTCCTTTTACGATGCTCGTGAAAGTTACATTGGTTCCAGTTAAGACATCCATGGATTCAGGTTTCTGAACAAAAGACGGTGGTTCTAAACACAAGAGCACAAATCAGAAAAAGTTCAATATCTGTGAATTGTGGTGATAAAAATCCTCAACAATTTAGGAAATGTGATTCTATTTCACTATATTTTAAACAGACCTCTCACAGTCAAAGGAGCACTACATTCATCAGAACCAGCCACATTTGTAGCTATACATGTGTAGTCGCCAGCATCAGATTCTTCCAGCATGTTCACAGTTAAAGCACAAGTGTTATCTGTCAGGGTGGTCTGGTATTTTCTTCCACTGCTGATCTCATTTCCTTCGTGGAACCAGGAGACAGAGATGGGGGGCGATCCATAGACTTTGCACTCCATTACAACTGAGGAGCCTGATAGACCATTTGTCTCTTTCAATTTTCTTGTGAATGAAGGAGGAATAATGCGATCTGAATGTGGTAAAAAGAAAAAGCCAATGAATAAGGGATATCAGATATGAAACGACTTAAAAAGAAATCATTGATGGAAAATCCCTAGATCCATTTGGCTCCTTTGCAAGAATATTAAAGAATTGCTTGTGGGATATCACAGTCAAAAGCCTGGGGAATCAATGAGCGCGATGTGTCAGTTGACTTGCTAAGGGTTTTGGTCTTTTTTGTTATGGTTTTGAGTTATCTTGGGGTTAATTACCTGAGCATAACTGATAGTAGAAAAGTACTTTCACCTAATACAGGGTTAGATTTTACTCCTAACATCCTTTTGGAAATTCTTCCAAAAGAAAGGGATGTAACTTTGAACACAGTTGTCTTCGAACTCTATAGGTCTACTACCTCTGATCAAAAGATGTCAGACTCATGTTATGCCATATAAGATGGAGCTTTCCAAGTAGACATATAAAAAGCAGAAACTGCATTATTATGATGATGAGTGAAAAGCCCAACCAACCTGAAACTTGAACTGAGGCTGTGCAGCTATCTTTGCCAACAGGGTTTTGCACTTCAAAGCTGTATACCCCACTGTCACTGGGTGCCACATTGATTATCTTAAGGCCAGATACTTTGTTAAAGAAACTTATTTTATATTTGCTGTCACTTGTCAGCTCTTTTCCATCCTTAAACCATTTAGTACTGAGTTCAGGTGTGCCAGTGACTGTACACTCCAAGGTACAGGTGTCTCCAGTGGTAACTTTTATGGATTCTGGCTTTTCCACAATTGCTGCAGGTTCTGAAACGAGATGGAAATTACATCAGATTTTGAAATCAAATTGAAGAAATGAAAGAAAACACAGGTCCTCATGCGTGTGTGCCTTGGAAGAACATCCTATTCGTACTAACCGAGGACGGAGAGCGTGGCGAAGCACTCCTGCATTCCAGCGTCATTTTTGATCTGACAGGTGTATTTCCCAGCATTGGCTGGTTCTACTCTTGAAAACTGTAGTGTTGCAATGTTTTCTGAGTAAGAAATCCAAATGTTGTCACTCTCTCTCACAATTTCCCCCTTGTCTTTGAACCACACCACTGAAATTGGCTCGGCGCCTTCAATAGTCGTCTGCAGCTGGACTTCCTCACCAATGATGGTAGAAATGTCACTGAGCTTCTTCACAAATCTTGGTGGTGCTAGTGAAAAAAGAAGCAATCCAGGGTTTTAAAACATGTGGGACTGATAGCATTTCCCTCAAATTATGAATACCAGAACTCAAACTTGTGATAATGCATTATTTCTATTCCTCAAATAAGAGGTGTTCTTGGTGGATGGAACCAAGGACATCATGGAGTTTGTGTTAAGTAGAAAAAGAAATGAAATATCTAATCTAGATTTCTAAATCCAGTTGAAAGTTATTGGGAAAATTTGTTCAAAAGGACATTTGGCATGATTTAGGGAAAGGAAGCAGACTACAGAGAAGGATTTAGAAAGGGAAAAGAAGAATGGACTGTGAGTCATCAAATAATGAGGCAAGACTAAGGCGGGCAGCACAGTGTTAAAATTAGAAGGAGAATGGAGCTCATCTAACCTTTCAGAGTGACAGAGCCAACACAAGTGTCACTCCCCACGTCGTTTGTGGCTTTGCACTGATACTCCCCAACGTCTGCAGCATCCACATTCAGGATGTGGATACTCGTGAGGAAGTTTTCAGACATGATCTTGTACTTCTTGCCACTCCTAAGTTCTCTTTTGTCTTTATGCCAAGAAACTTGGAATGGGGGAGTGCCCCGAAGCTCACATTCAAGGTGAACATCAGCTCCTTTAAGTGTCTCAACAGGATGAGGCTTCTTCCGGAAAACAGGTGGTTCTAAAATAGGAAGAAAGGGAAGATTAGGAGGTATTCTGTAAGAATATAGTTAATGGTGAGGATCAATTTTCCAATTTATCAGAGAAAGAAAAGGCATCACTTCCCATGTCTTGTTGTATCGTTGAACAATTTTAAAATACAGATGAAGAGTTAAACAGAGAATAAAGAAGCCTACAGGAGGGGAGGCGGAGGGCAACACTGCCACGGGGGAGGAAGGCCTGACCTTTAACTTTTAAGGAAGTGCTGCTGCTGGCACTGCCTGCGGCGTTGTGGGCCTCGCACGTGTAGTCCCCGCTGTCCTCCACGCTCAGGCTGTGCATTTCCAGCACGGCCACCGAGTCGATGAATGACATTCTGAACTTACTACTCTCTTGAATTTCAGTCTCATCTTTATACCATAAAACTCTGATTTCCGGAGATCCGCCTATCTTGCACTCATATCTTGTGTATTCATCCTGTTTCACAACTCGTGAAGGTTCTAGCTTCTTAATGAACCTGGGTGGTTCTATGGAACCAAGAGGAAAAACACAGGGTAAGGGATGGAAAAGACAGATATGATTCAAGATGAGGTGAAAAAGTCAACTCTATCAGAAAAGTCCTTAGCTCCAGAAAACAAATTCACTTAGTGCAGTTCAAGGAAGAATAGTTAAGTGAAACTTAAGTAGAAAAATCCCTAAAATAGAACAACATGTATTTTTGGTATATATACCCAACTCAAGTATTAAGCAAGGAGGGAAAGACAGTACTCTGGATTGTGCGATTCTCTTTCTGGCAAAGGAGCACTTCTCTAGTGCCAAGACCAGAGGCAATAGCATGGAAGCTCTCTGAGGGGCTTAGGGAGTTCGATGGCTCTCCGGTGTGTGACTGGTGGAAGACTGTGTACTTCCCAAGGCTGCAAAGATGTCAGTTATATACCAAGAAGAGTCAGAGCAAAATGGGTCAGATATCTTAATACTTTTAAGGTACTATTATCTCTTATGGGCCTTAAATAGATACTTCTTCCACCCTCTTAATTTCCTTTTGAAGTGGGTGAGATCAATGCTTTCTTTATTAACTGAAGCTAAATATTCGGGCTTAGGGAGGTAAAAGTGATTTGGTATATGTCATAAAGCAAATGGGCTGCTAAATCTAATTCTATTTTAATTTCAAGGTATTTATAAACTACGACCACACACACACACACACACACACACACAATCCCTTAAAAATGCTCTAATGGATTAGACCAGCAGTCCACAAAGTATTTAATCTCTGACAACAGCTGCCATGAAAGATCACATCAGTATCTGATATCCATAATATCCATAATATCAGATACTGATGTGCTTACTCCTCAGCTCCCTGACTCCACTATTAATGAAGCAGAGCTAGTGGAGGAAAAGAAGTTGACCTTATAATTAATCTGGATTCTTTTGGAAGGGCTTGAGAGTTTGGGGCTGAGTTATGCCTTGGAGGGGGAAAATATCCACTCATTCAGTAAGTACTGTGGAAAATAAATCATTTGAGATAAATTTCTTCTTTTTGTCTCTGATAATTTCTTTCGAACTTGAATTTTCTTGCAATTCTCTGAAACATTTTTATTCATTGTCTCCCTAGTCTTTATTTATAGACTTTGAAATTTTTAGTTCATATTTTTTCCACTTTTATATTTTAAAAATTGGTCCTTATTTGGAAGGCCCTTGAGCTATTTGATCCTTTTTTTTTTTTTTTTAGTTTCACAACTAGGGATTAAATCCAGAGTCTTACACATGCTAGGCAGTACTCTACCACTGAGCTACACCTCCATGTCCCATTTGATAATTTCTAATCATCAGGCCATGGTACTAAACATAGTTCTGAAGCATACCCACCCTCCTATACACAGTTCTGAAGCATACCCACCCTCCTATATCTTAAGACATTGAAAATATAAGAGACTTTGGTACTGCACTCTGACAAGTACCTTGTACACCCAGCTGAGCAGAACAAGAGTCTTTTCCAGCAACGTTGCTCGCATAGCAGGTATACTGCCCAGCATCGCCTTTGGTTACTTTGAGAACAGTCAGAGTGGCAGTATTTTCAATCAAAGTCATCTTATAGTTGCCTCCAGGGCGAATCTCTCTGTTATCTTTGGCCCAGGTGATTTTGATTGGTGCAGTCCCAGTGACATGACATTTAAAAGAACCACTTTCTCCAAGAGCAAGATCTACTGATACAGGCTTTAGATCAAAGAAAGGAGGCACTTCATGCTCTGAAAAGAATGAAGACCAACATGGCGATTTCAGTTTCCATGTTCCCAAACATGGAGTAAAAATCGAATGATACCAGCCCTTTGGTGGCCAGAAGCAGTGAAGCTGCTTTGTAATAAAGAGGAGAGTATGGTGTACTACTCACCTGAGAGAATGAGCTTGGCACTGGATGAAGCAGTCCCAAGAGGATTGGAAGCTGAGCAATTGTATTGACCAACATGACTCTGGTCAGTTTGCAAAATCTGAAGAGTTGCTACATTATGAATAAAAGATGTTTGCAGATTAGAATCATCTTTCAAAAGTACCCCATCCTTGTACCAAGACACTTGAAGAGGTTCTGAGCCATTGATGCGACATTCAAACGCAACAGGGAAACCAAGAGTCTCATGAACATCCTTCAGTTTTCTTGCAAAGGAAGGTGGAAGTTTGCGTTCTGTAAAGAAGTTACAGATAATCCTTATTGACAAGAGAGCATACATCTCTAACATATCTCAACCCATTAAAATGTTGATGTTTTCAAGAAAATGAATCTGTCAACTCATGGCAAGACTTTTTAAACAAAGCCATCGTCACCTTTGATAACAAGCACAGCTGAAGAAGCGACTGCACCCACGCTGTTCTCCGCCTTGCATGTGTACTCTCCCACGTCACTGTGATCTACTTTGTTGATGACTAAAGAGGCAACATTATTTTTGAATTGCATTTTATAAGCAGGAGCCGACCGAAGCTTTGTGTGCTCTTTGTACCAAGAAATTCTAATTTCTGGGGTTCCATCCACTTTGCACTGTAAAGTTGTAGGCTCTCCAAGGGCTGCTTCCATATGTTCCAGAGGCTCAATAAAATAAGGTGGTTCTAAGGTACAAAGGATGGTAATCAATCAATCATGCTAACTCAAAGAGGATGTTTTAGAAGGAAGGTAATAATAAAAAGAGATAACTGTCAACACACCTAAGACTGATACCAGAGCTTCACAAATATCTTGCCCAGCCTCATTTTCTATCAGGCAACTGTACTGTGCATAATCCTCTACTGTGCTGTCAAGAATTTCTAGGATGGAAGATTTTTCTGTCATGGTGATACTGCAGTTCTGAGACTGTGAAAGAGGAAACTCATTCTTCATCCAACTCACTGAGATGGGAGGTGTGCCAGTGTACGTGGTCTCCAGAACTATGGGGTTTCCTGTTTCAACACTGAAATCAGCCAGTCTTTTCACAAAAGTGGCTGGTTCTATAAGGAGGAAATGTGAGGGCAAGTTACACCTTCAAATGCAAACTTAATAAAAAATCTAAAAGATACAGGAATTGGAGAAAAGAGCAAACCTTTCACAAAAAGATGTGCAGTGCAAGAAGCGGAGCCAGCATCATTGGTAACAAGGCAAGAATAGTCTCCACTCTGCCGTGGCTCTACCTCAAACAACTCCAGTTCTGTGACAGAGCCTTCCAGAGAGATGGAGCAAGACTCCCCCGACACCAGTTCCCTGCTGCCTTTAAACCACTTGACCTTGAAGGGAGGGGTGCCTCTAATGACACTGGTGAATGTCAGGCTCATTCCTGGCAGAACTTCCACAGAATCAGGAGTTTGTTCAAAAGATGGTGGTTCTAGATATCCCAGGAGGTAGGGGAGGTGAAGAGAAAAAAAAGTTCAAGTGAGAAGTTTTTGTTTGCTCCTTAAAGAAAAGAGAAGACTAAAAGTGAAGACAAAACAAAGGAATTCCTGGCTGGGCGGGCGTTAGAGGGGGAAGGGGCAATGCAGCGTGCCTGTCCTTCACACTGACCTTGGACAGTCAGAACTGCGGAGCATTCATCAGAACCGGCCACGTTGGCAGCCACGCACGTGTACGTGCCAGTGTCGGAGGGCTCCAATGAGCTCAGTTTCAAAGTACAGACGTTTTCTGAAAAGCTGGATTGGCATTTGGGCCCACTGACGATCTCACTTCCATCCAGAAACCAGCCTACTGAAATTGGGGCAGAGCCGGAGACTCGGCACTCCAGAACAGCTGAGGACCCCAGGGTGGCATGGGTGTCTTTCAGTTTGCGGATGAAGGAGGGCGGCACAACCCGATCTACATGGAGAAGGGTAGTTTTCCATTTAAAGAGAAGCTTTATTTTCCCTCTTCAAGAAAAAGTGGTATATTTGTAAACATCTCACTTTACTCACCAGAAACATGGACAGATACAGTACAGTTGCTTTTGCCAACACTGTTTTTCACTTCAAAGCTATATAACCCTTTGTCACTCATTTCCGTGCAAGGGATTTTAAGAGAAGCCACGTTTTTGATAAATGTAATGTGATGTTTGCTGTCTGCAGATAATTCTCTTCCATCTTTGAACCACTTGGCTGTAAGTTCTGGTGTTCCAGCCACTACACACTCTAATGCAAAAGGATTTCCAGTAGTGACAGTCATGGGTTCTGGCTTCTCTATGATTCTGGCTGGTTCTAAAAGAAGAAGCATATTGCATTGGAAACAAAGTCACCATATTGTAGGATAAGAGTACTATTTGCAGAAAATGATCACAAGTCAATTAATTTTTTCATGGACTCTACTCTGCTACTAACCTAGTACAGTCAAGACTGCTGAGCACTCTCGCATGCCAGCATCATTTTTGATTTGGCACACATATTTTCCAGAATTAGATGCTTCTGGGCTTCCCAATTGGAGGGTTGCGACGTTATCAGTGAATGAAATCCGAATATTTTCACTCTCTCTGATGACTTCACCTTTATCTTTCAGCCAGACCACAGAAATTGGCTGGAAGCCTTCCACCACGGCCCGTAACTCAACAGCATCCCCAATAAGAGTGGAGGTGTCGCTTAGCTTTTTCACAAAACGGGGAGGTTCTAATGGAAGAAATTTGTGGTCAGAGGAAAAAAATGAGAATTGAATTGCAACCATATCAATTATTAGTCAAGCAGGAGGAGACTGAAGGGAGAGGTATGTATTTTTATACCCATGTACACAAACCTTTGAACTTGACGGTGCAAACACACGTGTCACTTCCCACCTCATTGGTGGCTTTGCAGTGATATTCCCCTACATCTGAAGCTTCGAGATTAAGAATATGAAGACTGGTATCAAAGTTTTTGGAAGTGATTTTAAATTTCTTGCTGCTTCGAACTTGTTTTCGGTCTTTTACCCACACCACTTCAAATGGTGGGGTTCCTGAAAGTTCACACTGAAGGACCACATCAGAACCTTGAAGGGCTCCTACCGGAGGAGGCTTCTGGATGAAAACAGGAGGCGCTACCAGAGGAAAAGAAGATACACAGTGAGAACATCTGCTTCCCAAACAGATTAAAAAAAAAAAATTCCTAGACTCTAGGTTTCTAGTATCTAGAAATATTTTCTATAAATGTGGGATCATTAAGAGTGTCTGGGGTGACCTAATGGCACTACAGGCTGACACAAAAAATGACAATTCATGAAAACTAGCTTAAGAGTTGCAAGCAACCTTTTTGTTTTGGATCTCATAACACTGCTAAGAAGGAAATCAAATTGGAGGGGAAGGAAGGCAGAAGGGAGCCGAGAGGGTCTAACCTTTAACTGTCAGTGCCGTGCTGCAGCTAGCGTGACCCACACCATTATGAGCTTCACAGATGTAGTCCCCACTGTCCTCAGCACTGGCTTCATTGATGGTGAGCAGTGCCACAGAATTAACGAACGACATGTTGTATTTCCAGCTTTCATGGAGTTCACTGTCATTTCGGAACCATGAAACTTTGATTTCTGGGGAACCACTTATTTTACATTCCAGTTGGATGGATTCTCCTTGCTTTGCAACTTTTGAAGCTTCTAATTTCTTCACAAATTTTGGAGGTTCTATGAAGCCAAAGGAAATGGTCAGTAAGGAATGTTTATAATGTTAAAATAGCTTATCTTTGTAGTTGAAGAGCCATGAGTTCATACTTAAACTGGCTTATTATTCAGATCATACTCTATATTTGTGGTAAAATATCTTTTTTTATTAAATCATATTTTAATAGAGATTTAGTCTGGATATGTAAGCTAAAACCTACATGTAACCATACATGTTACATATGTATTTGATGAAAATTTAGCAAGATGAATCAAAATGTCATAATAAAAGAATGAAAAGGGAAAGTGGATAGTTGAAACAACATTTGACAAAGGTCAGTGAAACAATACTGTTTGACAGGGTTATACTGAGAATACACAAACTGAAGAAACAACAGAGAGAAAACAGAACTTTGTTTAATATTGCCTCCAATGCTAATATGCTAATATTCAAATTCTAATATGATCTGGTTAGTTCATCTCAAACATTTAAAAAAAAAAAGGAAACTTTTCAAAGACAATTACTTAAACAGTAAGGAACAAACACTGGTCAATGACAGATACCTTTCACACTGAGTTGAGCTGAACACATGTCTTTGCCAACATCGTTGGTGGCTTGACAAGTGTATTGGCCAGAGTCTCCTTTGCCTACTTTGAGAATTCTCAGATGAGGAGTGTTTCCCACACATGTGATTGTATAGTTTCCTCCAGGACGGATCTCCTTGTTGTCTTTTGACCAAGTGATTCGCATTGGTTGGGCACCAGTAACATGACACTCAAAATCAGCACTCTCTCCAGCAATGACATCTATTGATACTGGCTTGATGTCAAAGAAGGGAGATTTCTTAGGTTCTGGAAGATAAAGGAGAGAAGGCAATGTGTATTTCGGCGCTTTTTTCCTATTTCTACCTTGACAATGAAATAGGAAATCATGGTTTGCAAAGAGAAAGGTTGACTTGGGAACAAACCTCTGGCTGTCAGTCTAGCACTAGAAGATGCTGTTCCAAGTGGATTGGAGGCTGAGCAAGAATACTGGCCAGAGTGACTCAAGTCAGTTTGCAAAATTTTTAGAGTTGCCACATTATCTACGAATGATGTCTGTAGATTTTCATCATCTCTTAAAAGTACCCCGTCTCTATACCAGCACACTTGGATGGGGGCAGAGCCATTTAGCCGACAAGTGAGCGTAACAGGTAACCCAACAGTTTGTTCGATGTCCTTTAATTGTCTTGCAAAGGAAGGTGGCAGTTGGCGCTCTGTAGGAAGACAAGTAAGACCTGAGGTATTAGTAGTGGAAGTGATTAGTTTCTCATCAAGAAATTGTGAGAAAATAAGGGAGGAAAAGAAATTTCTTAATGTCTAAAATAACATCACCTTGAATTCTGAAGACAGTCGTGGAAGAAGCAGATCCTATGCTATTTTCTGCTTTACATGTGTACTCTCCGCTATCATTTATATTCACTTTATTAAAAACAAGTGTGGCCACATTGTTTGTAAAGTAGGTCCTGTATTCAGGAGTTGACCGTAACTTGGTATCTCCCTTGTACCAAGACACTGTAATCTCTGGTGTCCCAGCAACTTGGCATTGCAAAGAAACTGAATCTCCAACTGATGCCTCCAGAGGTTCCAGTTCCGTAACGAAATAAGGTGGTTCTAAAGATGAAAGTCTCATGATCAGAAAATGGAATTAAAGAAAACCAAACTGACAGTGCTCTATTTTAGAGGAGTACAAACCATATGAAAGAGAATAAGACAACACACCTAAGGTAGAAACCAGAGCTTCGCAAACATCCCTTCCTGCTTCATTTTCAACCTCACAGGAATAGTGTCCTGCATCTCTTTTTGTGCTATTCAGAATTTCCAGGATGCAAGTTTTCTCAGTTGTGACTACATTGCACCGTTCAGATGGAGTTATGGTAACACCATCCTTTTTCCAGGTGACTGAGATGGGAAGTGTTCCAGTGTAGGTGCTCTCCAGAATTATAGACTTCCCTGGTTCTACAGAGTGATCGCTTAATTTCTTCACAAATGTTGCTGGTTCTGGCAAGTGACAAAGCACAGCAGTTAAACACACACACACACACACATAACGACAACAACAAAACCCCACAACAGTGTCAGCATACAGAAAACAGGATGAGCAAATGAATGCATTTGAGCAAACCTTTTACAAAGAGACGTGTAGTGCAGGATGCCTGGCCAGCATTGTTGGAAACCACGCAGGTATATTCCCCACTCTGAGATATGTCAATATTAAATAACTCCAGTTCTGCCACAGTGTCTTCAAAGTAGATGTTGCACCTATCTCCTTTCACCAGTTCTCTGGCACCTCTGAACCAGCCGACCTTGAATGGCGGGGTTCCTCGAATAACACTTGTGAATGTTACATTTTTGCCTGGTAGTACTTCCAAAGGTTCAGGTTCTTTCACAAAAGAGGGTCGTTCTATACATAAAAGTAAGAGACAAAAGATCTCGTAAGGTTTGAATTTGATTGCAATTTTGAAGAACACATAAGAGCACTTTGGGATGTGTGTCAATTTGGTAGGAATTTGCAAGAAATTCCTTACAAAGTTGACACTGACCTTGTACAGTCAACACTGCCCGACACTCATCGGACCCAGCAACATTAGCAGCCACACATGTGTAATCGCCCATATCTGAAGAGTCCAGAGAATTCAACTGCAGTGTGCAGACATTATCTGAAAATGTGGTCTGGTACTTTGCTCCACTGACGATCTTAGTCTTCTCATGAAACCAGGCGACAGAGATAGGCGATGATCCTGCTACTTTGCATTCCAAGATGCAAGAGGCACCCAGGACCCCACCAGTGTCTTTTAGTCTTCGTGTGAAGGAGGGAGGAACCATTCGGTCTGCATGAGGAAAGGCAAGAGACTCATCATGATTTGAAAGAAAATAAAGGAACTTGAAAGAAAGAAAACTTGTAACAGGAATGCATGCAAACAACCAAAGGAAAATACCAGAACTAACCTGAAACATCAACCACAGCTGTGCAGCTGCTTTTTCCAACATTGTTTTGAACCTGGAAAGTGTATGTGCCTGCATCTTGACTCTCAACAGAGAGAATCTT
This sequence comes from Sciurus vulgaris, assembly GCF_902686455.1. Classification (NCBI taxonomy): domain Eukaryota; kingdom Metazoa; phylum Chordata; class Mammalia; order Rodentia; family Sciuridae; genus Sciurus; species Sciurus vulgaris. The sequence goes on from NC_136463.1 coordinate 132,150,010, forward strand.
CAAGGAAGAGATTTTGTTGTAGAAGCTAAATTTGTGTTTTTGACTGCTGGTCAACAGCTTCCCATCCTTGTACCATTCGACGGAGAGTTCAGGAGTGCCATCCACCTTACACTCCAGAGTGCATGTTTCTCCTACTGTCACTGTCATTGGTCCTGCCTTCTCGACAATGACTGCAGGTTCTGAAATGCAATGTGATACCTCTCTGTCAAAGTTGGGATCTTTACTTCTTTTCTACCATCAAGTTCACTAAGATGGTCTCTTTCAATGAGACGATTATGTTAGACCTCTCTGTTGACTTTAAAATATGATTCTATAATTGCAAGTGGTCATAAAATTATGGCAGTTATTATTAAGAAGTATATGTGTGTATACTAGTTGACTCAAAAACAATTCAGACAGTGTACATTAGACAACATGTATTGATTTGTCCTTGACCTCTTTGGAGCAAGGTCTACCAGTTATTTTGAATCACTTGATAATTTTGTACTACTTTAAGGTGCTAAAGACAATATTTTCAAAATTGTTATCCAGATAATCCCTAAATTAACATTAAATTGAAATTTAATATTCCCAAAGATGAAAGTTTAAGTCTTCCTATCAAACATTGATCATTGAAGTTCTTATCAACTTTAACAACTAGTACTTTGGAAACAAATTTCCTCCCAGCATTTGCTGGGATCCCAATTATTTCATGCTTAAACAAAAGATAGTCAAGATTATATTTGCAAATCCATCAAGAAAGGTAGTATATACACAATAAAATGAAAGGCTAGTTTTTGTTAGAATCATAGAAATAGAAGAGTGTTTGAAAGATCAATTAGTTCTTTCCACTAAACTTTCCAAATAGGTGAGGATCGATACAGATCTACAAGAAAGTCAGAAAAAGAGGTTCTGCCTGTAAGTCACTCCAGCACTTGGCACCAGTTTCTACCAGGGGACTGTTGTACCAACCTAAGACAGTCAGCGTGGCCATGTTCTCTCTCGTTCCACCATCGTTCTTAATTTGGCAGATATACTTTCCAGCATTAGCTGGCTCTGCTTTTGCAAACTGCAGAGTTGCAACATTTTCCACAAATGTAATTCTGATGTTTTCACTTTCTCTAACCACTTCTTCTTTCTCTTTCAGCCACTGGACAAAAATTGGCTGGGCACCTTCTATGGCTGCTTGTAACTCAGCGGGCTCGCCAGCTACGACAGTGAGGCTACTCAGTTTGGAAATGAATCTTGGAGGTTCTGAACAGGAAAAGATGGATGGAGATTATTGAAAAGATTGCTCAGATAATGGAAGAGAGGGAAAAAAATTGAGCATTTTGCACATTCCAGACACTTCTGCCACGTGCAGGAAATATGCTTACCTTTTAATTTTATAGTACAAATGCAAGTATCACTTCCCACTTCATTCTGTGCTTTGCAGTGGTATTCACCAATGTCTGAAGATTCGACATTAAGAATGTGAATACTTGCATGGAAGTTTTTAGATGCGATCTTGTATTTCTTGCTGCTTCGGAGTTGCCGCTTGTCTTTGTACCATACCACCTCAAATGGTGGTGTTCCAGAAAGTTCACATTCGAGACTAACTTCAGTATTTTTAAGGGTTTCAACTACAGGAGGGAAGCTGCTAAACACAGGTGGTTCTGTAAAAAACAAAAATGTCTCATGATTTGGGCTATTTAATTTCATTGAATAAAAGATTTTTATTTATTTGCTTTTAAATTGCAAGAAAGATTTAAGATACTCTAATGGGTTAGTAGTGTCTAGCATTAGCACTATTGAGGGAAAAAAAAACCTCTGAGAGGCCATTGACTGTCACAAGAAATCAGCTCATGGGTGGAGAACCCAGGTAGATCCTAGGGGTCATGATTGAGCAGGTCAACATTCGTCTACTCCACCTTACTAATTTATCTTAGGCTACAAAGACAGAAAAGAAACTTGCAAGCAAACAAATGTATTGATAAACATGATTTCCATGAAGTATGAGATTCTGACTGCAGGGATGGGATTTTTTGGTGTATGCTTTACACTGAGATATCTGGAAATCACATCTAAGTCTTCCATTTCACAAATGGTTCTTGCAATCATTGCCTTCCAAGAAGATAAACTTGAGTTAGCTTTGTGACAAAAAAATGCTGGAAAATGGCAGCAGAGAACATCAGCACTCTTTGCACCAATGTATAGTCAGTTGTATTTTTTAAAGGAAGCAATTCTTGAGAAGAGGGAAGAGTATTGTCCCCATTTTAAATTTAATGTTAAAGCCTGTATTGCAGGCACATTGCATACATATAGTACACATTCTTTTTTATGCTATGGATTATAGGAAGGATGATAACATATTTGAAAGTTGATGGAAGGCAAAAGACTAATTTTAAGATGCCTACTTATTTTTTGTGTGTGCTTTTTTGAATTATCAAATTTGATGTTTGGCCAGTGTGTTGTGGTGATCAGAATTATGATATTGGAATAATAAGAAAAAAATCTCCTTTTTATACATATAAGAAAATGCCTTGTTATACATAAGCAAAGCTTTTATAACATCTATAAAGGGGAATAATGCCAGCTTAGGAAAACCTGAAAGTCTGTGATCTGAAATGGAAACTATAACAGCAATAAAGAACAAAGAACTCTGATGTGCAGAGGATCAGGAAGAATGTAAGGATGAGATTTCTACCTTTTACTATGACTTTGGTACTGCAACTTGTGCTGCCAGCAGGATTCTGAGCCTCACAAATGAAATCTCCACTATCCTCGGTACCAAGGTTGTTCATCTGTATGACAGCCACCGAGTCAATGAAAGTCATTCGGTATTTATCACTGACTGGGATTTCATGCTCATTTCTGTACCACACAACTCTGATTTCTGGAGACCCAGCTATCTTGCATTCAAGTCGTGTGGAGTCACCTGCTTTCACTATTTTGGATGCTTCTAATTTCTTTACAAACTTCGGTGGTTCTAGAGAGTCAGGAAAAAGGAGATTATGAAGGAACAGAAATGAATAACAAGTTAGGAAAAAACATAAGCAAATTCTGGCAAAAACAGTTTACTGTGTTAGAAAGATTCATTAACAAGAGTACAGCAAGAACCAGAGCCATGGGTCAGACAGAAACATAAAACAATCAAACTTGCACACCTGTTACAAGCAATACTGTAGTACAAGAGTCGCTACCAACATCGTTGGTAACTTGGCAAGTATATTGTCCAGTCTTGGAAGCATCCACTGAGTAAAGATTTAAGAAGCTAGTTGACCCTTCCAAGCCAATGAAACATTTGGGTCCAGAGGCAAGTTCCACGTCATCCTTAAACCATTTTATTTTAAATGGTGGTGTTCCTTTTAGTACTGCCTTAAATTCCACTGTAGAATCAGGTATGGCTTGTTGTCGCTCAGGTTTTACTAGGAAGCTTGGCGGTTCTATAGATTTTAAGAGAGATATATTTAATTATATTCCTTGTAGCTGAATTATTTTGATAGTTTATGGACACATAAGAAAACACTCCTGAAAAGAGGTATTGCCTGAATATTTCCTGAACTAATGAATATGTATCTAAAGAAACAGAATTATTATGATTTTAGCTCTTAAGGACACAAAGATAAGTGATATCTTTTAAAAGCATTTACAAAGAAGAATCAAGAAGAGGTAAAGAAATTCTAACCTTTCACGGTTAAGATGCCACTGCATGCATCATCTCCTGCTACATTTGACACTTTGCATGTGTAATTTGCAGTGTCTTCTAGTTCCAGATTATTAACTTCCAGTGACACGGTGTTTTCATGACATACAAGTCTGTATTTTGCACTTGTAGATATTTCTTTTCCATCTTTAAACCACTGAGCACTAATAGGAAGTGAACCAGAAACTTTGCATTCCATATGAATAGAAGAGCCCAGAACTTTATCCATTTTGGTCAATTTTTTAGTGAAAGATGGAGGAATGTTTTCATCTGTTCAATGTAAACAGCAAAATACATCCATTAATCTGTTGCACTCTGCTTACAAAGGATATAAGTAAGGGAAGCTGACTAGTGCAAAGATACACACCTAGCACTCTGAGGTAGGCGTCGCAGCTACTGCTTCCAAAGTCATTTTCCACTTTGAAAGTATACTGACCACTGTCTTGCTTCATTACTGACTGAATCCTAAAACTGGCCACATTATTCTCCAAACTCATTGAAAAATATCTACTGGGTACAATTGGTTTCCCATCTTTAAGCCATTTCACTTTGAGTTCTGGTGTTCCAGCCACAACACACTCCAAGGTCACTGGGTCTTTCTCAGTAACATCGACTGATTTAGCTTTCTCTATGATTTGAGCAGGTTCTGCAGTAAGAATGGAAATAGGGGTGAGTTACACTGATAATTCTGCTGGAACTAAGGTGTGCCTATGAATCATCTCTGTAGACTAAAGTTGGAAGAGGACAGCTTACAAACCTTGCACTAAAAGGAAAGCATAACACCTCTCAACTCCAGACTCGTTCTTGGCTTGACATGTGTATCTCCCACTGTGTCTGTTATCCACGCTTCTGATCTGAAGTGTGGCCACATTGTTTGCAAATGACATATGAATGTTGTCATCTTCATCAAGAATCTGATCATCCTTTAGCCAGGTAACAGAAATGGGGGGAGAACCTGCCACGGTGCCCTGAAAAGTGGCAGAACTCTTCAAGACCGTGGTGACATTTTCGATTTTCTTGGTGAACGAAGGTGGTTCTGTGGTCAAATAAAAGAGTGTGAAAAAAAGAGGTCTGTTTTAACTCCTACCCACCACCATGAAATGAAAGAGCACTGCGGGTTTTTATTTGGTAGCCTGCTTCCTGTAAATAACTGACCTTTCAGGGCAACTCTGGTACTGCAGGAGCAGCTGCCACCCTCGTTGGCTACAATACACTGATATTCACCAGTGTCTGAAGGGTCACACTTGGTTATATGGAGGTTAAACACAGACACTTTGTCTGTCAGGGTGTATTTTTTGCCACTTCGAATTTCCTTGTTATTCTTCAACCAAGTGACTTCAAATGGAGACGTTCCTGTGACTTCACACTCTAGCTCCACATCACTATCTTTCACTACTTCCACAGGCTTCAGCTCCCTGATAAAGGTGGGGGGTTCTAAAGATTGGAAAGAAGACAAAAAGCAGCTTACTCAAGGGGAGCCCGAGGCCCATCAGGCAACACAGCCAAAATGGAAAGCAAATTCCAACAACCAACCTTTCACTTTTAATTCAATGCTGCAGCTTGCTGTGCCTGCATCATTTCGAGCTTCACAGACATAAGTCCCACTATTTTCTACCCTGGCGCCAGAAATCTGGAAAGTGGCTAAACCATCCATGAAGGAAATGCCGTGCTTTCTAACATCTGTTATTTCATTCCCATCCAGATACCAAGAAACTCTGATTTCCGGAGTGCCTGTTATTTGGCATTCAAACGTTGTAGATTGTCCATTCCTCAGCACTAACACTGGACTTGGCTTCTTAATGAATTGAGGAGGTTCTAAAGATGAAGGAAAGGGATGATGTTGAGCATTTTTTTAAAACAAAGTCTAACCAGCAAAATTGCTTTCTTAATAAATCTCTTCCCTCCCCCAAGAAAATCTGGGCAAGCAAGAAACTAAGGTGATGGAAAGACCAGATCAGACCTTTGACAAAAAGAGTGGCTTTACTGGTTGCTGTGCCAACATCATTGCTTAGCTGGCAAATGTAGGTCCCCGAGTCAGCAGCTTTGGCTGAAAACAGTTCTAAAATGGTGGAGGTGTCGTCCTTCCAAACAGAGCGAGCTGCCCCCGAGTGCAACTCTTTGTTGTCTTTAAACCACTTTATGGTCATGGGTGCAGTGCCACCCACAAGGGCCTTTAATTGAACCCTGGTACTGGGATTGACATCTTGTGACTGTGGCTTTTCCATGAAGTAAGGAGGTTCTGGGGTGAAAGAAAAAGCAGCAAAAGAAGAGGGGAAGATTTATTTCGAAACTGAGCAATGAAGGTAAGAATTAAGAAATGAATGAGCAATAAGTTCCTGATAGGTGGAGAAAAAAGCTGCCAACCTTTGACTGTCAGATGGCCACTGCACTGGTTGTGTCCTGCCTTATTGGTGGCAGAACAAGTGTATGTCCCACTGTCAGAACCTTCCAGCTGACTGATTTCCAAGAAGGCCGTATTGTCATGGAAAGAGAATTTGTACTTTTCACTAGCCGATATTTCTTGGTCATCTTTGAACCACTGGATGCTTATGGGATGTGACCCAGCCACTATACATTCTAAGTCGATAAAAGACCCTTTAATGCTGTCCATTTTCTTCAACTTTTTGGTGAATGAAGGAGGTATGATAAGATCTATCCAATATAAAAGAAAAAAAAAAAAGTCAAGTTAATCTATCATTTTTTTTTTCTGTTAAATTATAAGAGAGGAAGGAGTACAGAAATGTTCAGGTCTCTGTAGAAAAGGAGTACCAACCTAATACATTAATGTTAGCCTTGCAACTACTTCTCCCAACATCATTTTGGACCTCAAAAGTATATTCTCCACTGTCTTTCTTTTCTGTAGAAATAATCTTCAGTACTGACACTGTGTCAGTGACACTGATTTTATATTTGGGGCCCAGGGTCAGTTCATGGCCATCTTTAAACCATTTGGCAGTAATCTCCTTAGTCCCTGAAAATTTAACTTGCAAAGTGGCTGGGTCTCCTTGGGTGACATCTATGGACACAGCCTCTTCGGTGATTGTCGCAGGTTCTGCAGAAAACAAAAGGATAGATGTGGGCTGTGAACTGCTCTGCTGAAAGGCTCCCATCTACATGTCTTCCTCAAACCTGAGGCAAGCTTTGTGAACCAACCTTTTACTGAGAGCAATGCAGAGCATCTTTGTATTCCTGCATCATTTTTAGCCTGACAGACATATTTGCCATCATGCTTCACTTCAATGCCACTAAGGTACAGACTGGCCACATTGTTCTCAAAGGTCATTCTTATATTATCATCTTCAGTGACTTCATCATTATCTTTTAACCAAGTCACCGTGATGGGCAAGGAGCCCTTCAAAGTGGCCTGGAAGGCCGCCGTGCCTCCTCGGAGGGAGCTGGTGCTTTCGATCTTCTTTACAAAGGATGGGGGTTCTAACAGAAGAACAAATTCTCAATCAATACCAGCTTTATGGCAAAACCAGCTTTTTCTCTTAAGAACTGACTCTACAGAAGAGCCAGTCCATCATTTGAACTGACACTAACCTCTTAAAGTCACCCTGGCACTGCAGGTGCTGCTGCCCACCTCGTTGGTCACCCGACACTGGTATTCACCAGCATCTGCAGCTACAAACTTGAGGATCTGCAGGCTCACCAGCTGATCCTGAATGAAGGTTTTATATTTTCTACCACTTCGCAAGACTGTGTTGTCTTTGAACCAGGTGATCTCAAAGGGAGGTGTGCCTGCCACCTCGGCCAGCAACATGACATCATACTCCTTCAACACTTCAATTGGTTTAAATTCCTTGGTAAAGTAAGGTGACTCTGTAGTAGAAAAGGAATGATTTGGGTTAACTGGAGGGATTGGTGCTATGGGCCACAACTTTGGAAACCCAGGGACAGAGTGAACACAAACCTTTGACTATTACAATGCTGCTACAGTGGTCACTGCCAGCCTCATTTTGAGCTTCACACATATATTCACCACTGTCTTCAATGCCAACATCTGTAAGTCTTAGAACTGCAGTGGACTCCACAAAAGACATTTTGTGTTTGTTGCTCTCCTTAATTTCTCTATCATTCACAAACCACGTTATTTTAATTGGAGGGGTACCAGTTACTTTGCAGACTAATTGGGTGGCATCTCCCTTCTTTAACAGCTGTGAGGGTTCTAATTTTTCAATAAATGTGGCAGGTCCTGTGGAAGGCAGGAAGTTATTAAGAAACACGAGAAAGAGGAAAGAATCAACATAACAAAAGTAGTACAAAGATGTCAAGGAAACAATGCAAACCTTTTACAAATAAGTTTGCACTGCATTCCACGCTTCCAGCGACATTGCTGACTTTGCATGTATATGTGCCTGAATCAGAGGTTTTTACTGCATAGAGTTCTAGGGAACTCTCTAAAGCTTCTCTGGTAATATAGCAGCTTCCACCAGAAATTAGCTCTTTGTCACCCTTGAACCATCTGATGGTGAGAGGAGTAGACCCTTGGAAAGTGCTCTTCAGGCACACTGCTGAACCGGGCAGAACATCCCTGGATCCCGGTTTAGTTACAAAACTGGGTGGTTCTGAAGAAGAGGTATAAGAAAGAATTTTAAAGAGTTAAGAAGTGGGATTTAAAGGAAGAAGACTTAATTTGAACATTGTCTATAGTATAAATGAAACGCAAAGTCTGCTGCCAACCTTGCACAATCAGGGCTCCACTGCTGTCTTTGCTTCCCACGGAATTTGTAGCTCGACAAGTGAAATTTCCTGCATCGTTCATGTCTACTCTGCTGATCTCCAAAGAGGCTGTGCCTTCCACAAATGCTATTCTGTATCTGTCAGAAGAGGCTATTTCTTTACCATCCTTAAACCAGGACACCCTCATGGGGAGGGAGCCAGCAATTTTGCAGTCCAGCCTGCAGGAACCACTAACAACACTATCCACGTTGCGTAAGGGTTTGGTAAAAAACGGAGCAATGTCTCGATCTGTTGGTGGCAAGAGAAGGACAGAAGGATCAATGTGGAAAAGTGGTTGGTAGTTAACTTGCCATTGGTTGAGTTTTAAAGAAACATATAGTGTGGTTGCCTAAAAATACTAACCTAGTACTGTGAATGTTGTCTCGCACGAGCTGCTGCCCACTTCATTGGAAATTTCAAAAGTGTATTGGCCACTGTCATGCAGTTCAGCTGAATAAAATTTGAGTTGGGCAACATTGTTTTTAAAACTTATTCGATACTTTTTACTGGCAACCAAAGGTCTCCCATCTTTGTACCATTTGGGTTTGAGTTCTGGGGTGCCTGCGACCGTGTACTCCAGCGTGGCTGGGTCTCCGGCTGTCACCTGGATCAGTTCTGCTCGCTCAATGATTTTGGCAGGTTCTAAAATGGTATTGAATAGTTAGGATTGCTAAGTGTGAATGAGGGTTTCACTTTCAATGGAAAGAATAATGCATAGTTAAAAGGTTCCTACACGAACCTTTAACGGTTAGCTCCCCAACGGATGTTTGGCTTCCAGCTTCATTTTCAGCCAGGCATGTGTATTTGCCACCAAAACTAATCTGAACATCAGGGATGATTAAGACTGCAACACCATTGGAAAAGCTCATTTTGATTTTTCCATCTTCTTTAATGATCTCTTGTCCTTTCATCCATGTGACAGAAATGGGTTCTGACCCTCTTACCGCAGCTTGTAAAGTAACAGTTTGTCCTGCGAGTGCCGTAAAATCATCTACTTTCTTGACAAAGGTTGGTGGTTCTAGTTAAAGAGAGCATACACTGATCAATTTTCAAACACCCCTAACACCATCTATATTTAACAGTTTTATCTAGATTACATTTCTTTCTTTCCCCCAATATTTCTATTTTATAGTGGTAGATAATTAGAAGAAAAAAGACCATTCAAGAAGAATTAACGATCTCATTCAAGAGACAGAAGTGTAGAAGATAAATCTTATCAACTGAAAAAATGTCCATTATATAATTCTCCTATCAAATCATAAATATTGACACTGGTATCCGGATAAAGATGGGGTGACAGCCTCTGACTTTGTGCCCCAGGCCCCAGGTGAAACCAACCCATAGCAAAGTTTAAAGGATAGGAGTAGAAGAAAGTATGGGTTTTCCTTCCATGGTTAAGAAAGCCATTTGGACAACGTCTTAGAGAGATACGGGTTTTCCACACACTGACCTTTTAACAAGTGTGTTGCGCTGCAGCCGCACTTCCCGACCTCATTAGCAACCACACACTCATATTCACCAACGTCTGCGCTATTGAAAGAAAAGATTTCCAGAGATACCAGAGACTTCTGGGAAAACAGCCTGTATTTTTTACTACTTCGAATTTGCTTCTTATCTTTAAACCAGCTAATTTCAAAGGGTCCTGTGCCCGAGATTTCGCACTGAAGCAGGGCATTTGTTCCTCGCACTATGTCTGCTGGCTCAAGAGTTTTGATGAAAGAAGGAGGTTCTACAAAAGCACGAGAGCATCGTTATCAGTAAGGCATCATAAGCAATTGAAAAGGAAATCTTTTCACAGAAAAAACGAGGGACTGTAACTCAGCACACAAACCTTTGATCACTATCTCAGTGCTGCAGCTATCGCTGCCAACCTCGTTCACGGCTTCGCACGAGTAGCTCCCGCTGTCTTCTACTTTCACATCCGTGATATCGAGGATAGCCTCAGAATTGACAAAAGACATTCGAACCGTGTTACTTTCACTAAGTTCTTTGTTGTTTTTAAACCAAGTCACCTGGATCACAGGTGAGCCTTTCAGCTTGCAATGCAGGCGTGCTGATTCACCTGGGAGCATTAAATAAGAGGGATCCACCTTCTTCACAAAGGATGGTGGCTCTACATGAAGTGTACAAGAGAAAAAAAGGAAAAGATAGCTGAAGCTATCCACAAAAGAAAAGTGGACATAGACAACACAAAGACACAACACACAGAAAATATCTTCACGGAATTTCTGAAAAAAGCAGTGGTGCAAACCATAGCTTTTCATTGTTCACAAACACATCCCCAGTGTCTGGATTAAAAAAGAAAAGCCACCAAACTGTATCTATACAACATGTAATTTTATAAAAGACAATTAAGAATTTCTGGACACAAAGTTCTTAGAAGAAATTTTAAGCAAGCCTTGTTAATGACAGACATTTTAACAGAACAGAAGTAAGTGGCTTCTGAAGAACATTGAAAAAATAAAACCAAACAGTGCTAGGACTACCCCAGACCCAAGCATTTCTAAATGGAATTATTTTAATACAAAATGTGCAAACCGCGTTGCTTGTTAACAGTTTGTCTAGGAAGACTTCTTTCACAGAAGGAAGAGAATTCTTACCTCTGACGGTAACTGTTGCTGAAGAGGAGCTGCTCCCAGCCTCATTGGAAGCTGTACACACATAGGTTCCAGAATCTTTTAGTTTGGCTAGAGGAATCTCAAGTGATGCTATTTTATCTTCAAAATAGATCTTATAATCTTTCCCAGGGGGAAGTCTTTGCCCATCTTTGCTCCAGGTAATTGTGACTTTCCTATCTTCATCTACCTGGCACTCAAGATGCACCTTCTTATTGATAGCTGACTGCACGGGTTCTAACTCTTTAATGAAATGTGGTTTGTCGATTATAATTAACTCTGCTTGGCAGATGTCCGCTCCAAACTTGTTAGAAGCCTTACAAGAGTAGACTCCTCTGTCTTGAATGGTAAGATTCAGGAGTTCTAAACTGTGTTTATTTTCTGCATCTGAAATCTTGCGGTTGGGTGAAGGTGAGAGGGCAGCACCATCTTTCTGCCAAATGGTTTCGATCACAGGAGTCCCTGCCACTGTGCAGAGGAACTTGGCTGCCTTACCCACAAAAGTTGTAAGGGACTTGGGTCTGGAGAGAAAGGTTGGTGGATAGGCCTCTGCAAAAGAAAGTTTTCCAGCATTACATGTAGTTTCCACCAAAGCTCTTGCCATAATTATATGTTCCAAGACAGAGAAAAGATAAATTACATCTTTCAGATAGAAATGAGACATTATAAAATAGGGTAACATGTTACTAAGACCAAAAGATTTGTCAAAGGAAAACGATGAGAAACACATCTTTGTGGAGGAGGGAGACATTACTTTAATTATCTATCAAAGCAAAGAACAAATGTTCCTATGTGAAGCAATACTGCTAAAACTTTGTTCATGATAGTAGCTGATTCATAGTTTGAATTTTTTGAAAAGCAATTCTTTATTCTACAAATGAGAAGACTATGTAAGAAAGATAAAGAAAATGTGCTCAATTCTTCTAAGGAGTCGGGATATTAACTTATAAAAAGATTGAAGCAGTTTTATAAAGTCTTTCTAACCCTCGTGTTAAATGCTAGGAAACCCTGAAATGACTTCACTTGACTTCACTTGACTTCCCTAGGCCATTTTACACTTGTTAAAAGATTCAATAGCAGTAATTTCCCATTTCCATTCTGCATTTTGAAGCCAACCTTTGGAAAACTCTCTTTCCAATTAAAAACAAAAATCCTCCTCCTTGTCCTTTCCTCTTACTACATGAAGGTTTGATTCAGTTCCATTACCATTGGTGTAATTTAGGTAAAGAAATATCCAAAAGTGTTATAAAGAATAATGCCACATACTTGGTTGCACGGAGACGCTTTGACCACAGAGTGAAAACCACTAGCTGTGTCACGTGAGCTGGGAGTCTTAGAATCTAAGAGATTTATTCATGTGTAAAAAGTTTGCAGAGAAGAGGAAGTTCAGAGAACCCTGACTTTTTCATAGTAAAGAGAAATACTGCATTTGTCCTTCCCCTGGATGCCGCCATTGACCCAGGGACAGTTTCCCCCTCCATGGCTTGATGGCACCTTATCCTCATACCATAGCTCATACTTATGTTTTTTTCTTAAAAGGAAGAAAGTAAAAGTGAACGAGGGAGGAAGGAAAATCAAGTCACTGATTTTTTTTTTTTTTTTTGGCTAATGAGGGAATTCATTAACAGTTAGGCATTGGATGAGTATTAATTAACTCTTTGAAAGTCATCCGGTGGGTCAGTTAGGAGACTGAGAACACAATTTTTGTGTAAGTTGCCCTTATTTTTAAATTAGGAGTAATGTCTGGAGTGAGAATCCTTGCTTTTAGTCTTGTACTAGGTTCCTGTCTTACATTAGGGTTTTTAAAATTTTAGTATTATTTGCTGGCTCTTTTCAGTTTGTGATTCTATTCTTAATTGGTTATTTGATTTCAAACTATTAAATTCATTGAGATCATTTGCCATTTAGTAGCACCCAACTGTCCTCAAGTACTTTATGTTAAGAAGCAATCCATATCCATTTGATAACTTAACATTGTTCTCAAGTAATGAGCTATTTTTTCCTTTTGGCTGCTGATAGAAATAGAACCATAAATAATGAGTTTTGTTCCACACGGGCTCTGCAGTACCTAGTGACCAGGTTACCATCTTGTTATGGGTGTTCCCACTGGCAGCACTTCCTGCACCTGAATAGAAAGTAACTCTATGAAAAGAGGGGACAACATCCACTGTACTGCTGGGCATTTACCTGTCACAGTCAGCGTGGCGGTGCAGCTGACACTGCCGTACTCGTTGGAAGCTTTGCAGGTGTACTCGCCACAGTCCACGACCTGCGTTCTCAGGATTTCCAGGCTGGAGACATAATTTGAAGATCGAATAGAACACTTGTCACTTTCATAAATTTCTCTGCCAGCTTTGAACCACTGGAACCGGACATTGGGGGCACTTTGGATCTCACAGGTGAATTTGGCTAAGTGGCCCAAAGCTACTTCCAGGGGTTCGATTCTCCTCTTGATCACTGGGGCAGCTGCAAAGGGAAGCAGAGTCCATTAGCAGTCTTCCTCATCAGGAACACCACATTTTTCTTTTTCTTCTAACTTTTGTTGCTGTTAATGAAGTAAAACAGTGGAAATAGGTGAGACAGATTGCAGCAGTTTAAGACAAGTGACTGGAAAATGAGAAAGATCATTGAAGGCAAAGGAGACAATACACAGCTCTCAATATATTCATTACTTTGCAGTGACTTGTGAAAAAAAACTATTAAAATGTGATGCTATTGACTTACATGCATAACAACATGATATATTCCTTAAATAAAACATGCTTACTAGGAACATTGAAAGTAATGTGAAAAAACATGATATATTAAGCAAAGTGATGAAGCAAAACAATAGCAAAAAAGAAATAGAAACATTAAATGCAAATGGACAACTAATCATGGTTATTTCAAATTTAGGAATGAGCTTGGTGATTTCAGAAATGGCTAGATGTTCATTTATAGCTGTTTGTACATATTATTAAAGTATTTCCATAAAGATCAACTAAAAGCATATTTTATTGGCATTATGAAACCTGTAAATATGTTTTATTTTAAAAATAAGTAGTATCGTAGTTATGATAACAGGTTACCCAACAAGGCAGCAAGTGAAACATAGTTAATAACCATGATTATGAAGGCCATTTCATTCTTATTCGAAATCACTTGCATCCTGGAAGTGGCAGATAAGTGAAAACTCAGTGACAAAACCTCAATCACTAAAATCCAGTGGGTATTAGAGCTTGATCCATTTAATCTTTAAAATCCAACCTCTCTTTACTATAGTGAGTTTGGCTGAAGTTGCTGTTTTTCCGTGGTCATTCGAGGCCTCACAGACGTACTCTCCTTGGTGGTCCTCTGCATTTACTGTGTCAATTACCAGTGTATATGTATTTTGATCTTGTAAACACTTGAACCCTTTATCTGAAGGCACCAGTGTACCCTCAAAAAACCAATTCACCTCTTTAGCATTTGTTATGGATGATGCGAAGGAAACAACATCACCCTCCTCAGAAGTAGTGTCTTTCAACGGTGTCTGTATGACAGGGTAGTCCTCTTGAAGTAAGCTGCCCTCAGTTGCTTGTATCTTCACCATATCAGCCTCCTCCGTATGGTTTTCAGCAGCTTTCTCTTTTTCCTCTGAGGGTTTCAGAATCTCATCCTGCATTTCGTCAGAGATGGCAGCTGAAGTCACCTCTCCAGTGGCAACTGTGCCATCCACATCTTTGACCTGACTCTCCACCTTATAACAACTGACCTCTTCCGTGGACACAAGGCATTCAGATTCGACTTCAGCGATTGCTTCAACATTCTGCAAATCTGAAAAATATTCCAAGTCTTCCTGCACACCCGTCATGTTTTCTTTCTGAATTCTAGGATCCTCAGCTGTTAAGATGTTTATCTCTTCACAAATAATGGAGCACAAAGCATCCTTCAGTTCAGTTTTCAGATTAGCTATTTGAGGATCAATACCTTCAATCGAGATGGTTACTTCTTCCGTTAGGGATTTAGCTGAAGTAATAAGGTAGGTACACATGATGCATTTGGGTTCTTGGGCAAAGTGCACAGCCTTGACCTCTACCTTTTCAATGTTTCTTAACCACTCAGAGAAAAGACTGGGTTGCTCAATGGCCACTGCAGCTTGCAAAGCCCTGCGGATCTGGGTCTTCAGGTTTAATCGCTGCTCTTCCGGGATAGCAGAAAGCAAGCTTTCCTTAGAAAGAATGTCACGTTCCTGCACCTCCTGCACCCCCTTGATCGCCATGGGCTCTATTTTACACTCAGTGGTTTGGTTCAGGGGCATGGCCATGTCATCAGAATGCTCTTCCTTGAGCAGGACCTGCTTTTCCTCAAGTGCTAATGGGAAACTTACACACTTGCCTTCCTCAGTCCTGACTGCGGAATCTTGTCCTGCACTTTCTAGTAGATCTGCAATTTCCATCAAGATTTTGCCTTCTTCTGTGCATGTGTGTTCTGAAGGAAACAGGGGCTCATAATTCACCTTAGAAATCACAACATCAGGACCTTCAAAACTTTCCACGTGTCCCTCAGCTAAGCTCTGACTCAGGATGAGAGCACTTTGTTCCTCTGACTTTTGAAGAGTCATTACTTGCTCTTTGTCCACTTCAGATACTACCTTTTCTTTTAAAAGTACTTCTTTGACCACAGAGGATGGATGTGAATGTACTGGAGATTCTGTTGAAGACTGTGGATAACTCCCTTCAGGTTCACCTAATAAGGTTGCCAGAGGCTCATCTGTTAAAGAACTAATTTGTTCAATGGACAAGGCACTTGGAAAGATTTTTTCTGACTCTTGAAACACTGGAGTATCTTCTTTGTGGAGGGTTTTCTGAGACTGGACAATCTGTAGCTGTAAACCGGAAGGTGGTTCCTGGACAGGCTGCATACAAGTAGTCCCATCAATGGAAGGAAGTTTCCTGGTGCTTTCAGGAATGGGCATGTCCCGCTCCAACATGACTGTGGATTGCAATTCCTGAGCTCCAAAAGTAACTTGATTGCTTAGTTCACTAGTTTTAACAATGTGCCCGTAAGAAAGCTGCTGCTTTTCTTCTGCAATTAAAGCAGCTTTCAAAATGGTGCCCTTTACAAAACTTGCAATCTCCTGCTCTGTATGGAAGGCCTCAACTTCAGGGTCTTTTAATGACATGCCTGGAAAGTCATCAGGTGCCTCTGGTGTGGACTTTGCTTTGCAGGGGGCCTCAGTCACGTCTGTGTCCTGTAGGAGTACAAGTAGCTCTGCAGCACAGGTGGACTCACCCCATACATTCTCTGCTTTACAGATGTAGAGGCCACTGTCTTCCCTCTGAGGGTCATTGACAATGAACTTCCCGGAGCCATCAGGATTGTGAATGATGGTATAATAAACATTGGTGCAAAGTTGCTTGTTTTCTTTGAACCACAAAACAGTGGGGGCAGGCTCTCCAAGTACCATGTAATCAAAGATGGCAGGGAGCCCTGGAGCACAGTGAATTGGTTTTAACTCCTTGAGGAAGTAAGGAGGACAGGGACCCTCGATTTTTTCCAGAGATTTCTTCACTGCTGATTCTGTTTCTGTCTCTTTGTGGCCTTCTCCTTTGGAATTTACTTTTAGATAGGCACTACACATTGCCTTTCCGTTCTCATTACTGGCCACACATGTATATTCTCCCTCATTCTCAAATTTGGTGAACAGGATGATCAGGCTATGATCATTACCATCAAAAACAAATTTGTAGTCAGCAGAAGGGGTTAACATCACCCCATTAAAGAACCACTGAATTTTAGGTTTGGGAATACCAATAGCAGTAACAGAGAGTTTGGCCACATCCCCAATGCTTATTTCAGCATTTGACACTTCTTTGATGAAACTTGGGACACTGCCTTCTTTTTTGACATCAAATTTAGTTGAATGAACTGGAGGTTCAGACAAAAGTTCGAGTGTTTCTTTTAAATGAGATAACTGAAGGTTAGAACTATAGGATTGAAGTCCTTCCTCAGCAGCCAGAAAACTAGAAAGCTCTGTATGGAGAAAAGTAATTATTATTTTACTAAAAATTTTGCTTAACAAAAAAATAGTCAAAGAATTAGGTGCCAATTGATGGCCTTCTGTTTTTTCTTTCCTGTAATCATTAGATTATTCTGAGATTAACTTTTATTAAAAAAGCACATTTCTAAAATTTTCTTAGATTATATAGGATTATACAATTATTGTTACCATACAAACACAAGTTTTGATCCACTTCTTTGTTGCAGTTTATAAATTTGAAAGACGTTTTTATGAGTTTTCCTTGTTATGTAATTCTAGTTTTTATGAGTTTTCCTTGTTATGAAGTTTGAACAATTGTTCACTAGATTTTTGTAACAAAAAATTCAGGATTATTTTAATCAACTTCTAAAAAGATCCAGAATTGCTCATTATATGTAGGAACTTCTTCAGTTTAAAAATGATCTTTGGACTGGGCATGGTGGTGCTTGCCTATAATCTCAGTAGCATGAGAGGCTGAGGCAGGAGGATTGTAAGTTCAAAGCCAGCCTCAGCAACTTAGCAAGACCCTGTAGCAAAATAAAAAAAATAAAAAGGAGTGACTCAGTCCTCAATACCAAAACAAACAAACAAAAAAAAAAAAAAAAAAAAAGAACTTTGGGGCTGAGGATGTAGCTCAGTGACCTCAGTGAGGTCCTAAGTACTTGCCTAGCATATGTGAGGTCATGGGTTCAATCCCCAGTACTGCAATAAATCAAATCAAAGAAAAAGAAAAAAAAAGATCTTCATTATTAAAGATTGATTAGTTACAAAGAAAACATCTACATTTTAGATGCTCTCTCTGAAACTAAGCCATTATTAAAAATACAGGGTCACAGGAAATGTTTAATTTGGATTTGTAAAAGAAGAGTTTTTGGAAGTTACTAGAAAGTCAGGGCTACTTTTGCTTGTGTAAATTGCCATATCCTTTCAATGAAGCTTTTGTAAACAAGATATTCATCAAGAAAATAGAAGAATAATAAATAAGAGAAAATGACTCTAATATTAGAAATTTGATTGTAGTTTATTGTGTGAAGAAAACCTATACAGCATTATTGAACAGGAAACAATGAATAACAGACACTCTCTAGACAGCACTCTGGATGACAGTATGAAGGACATATAATTCGATAACAAGAAATATAATTTTTCATTAAATCTGTGAGGTATGTAGAACAACTCTGTTACTAGCAGTTTTATTGCCTTACTGAAAAAGCAGTTTTATTATTTTATTAGTTCACTTCAAATGCATTGCATGGAATGCTCATATGCCCTAATGACTTTCTGTTCTAGTGTACAGCATTAGAAGGTAGGACTCATGTCTGTTGGCTGAAAATACACTGGTAAAACTTGTGTATAGCATGTAGAATCATCTCAGGTATTATTGCATCTAGTAAGCCATACAACACTGACTAATTTAATGTACTAAGAGTGGCCTCTTAGGCTTACATTTGATCTATATAAGTCATGTAATCTTTCCCTTCACTTGAACTTCCAAAATATCTATAGGGAATGAATGTGAAAATAGTTAAAATAACATGTTGAAATATTTTCAAAGATTTTTCTTTACTTCAAAACACTTTGCATTAACCATAAAAAAGATAGTAAATGAAATTCAAATGTTCTGAAACACGAAAGGTATAGTTAAAAGCGGTAGCAGCTAATAATTGTATCTAAATTCAACCATGTGTGATACAATGAATTCTTTCTCCAGTATCAGAGAAATTAATATTTTAGGCTTTTAAGTTATGTGTCATTGAGTCAGAAAATAAAAATCTCATTTAATAATCTACAACTATTAATAAGTAAGCCAAGTGTGTAGGCAAGGAGTATTTTTCTTATTGTTGTTCTGCATATTCTTGAGTTCAGTGCATTTGAGTCTGAAAGAATTCTAATGAACAAAATCAAATAAAGCTCTCTTTTTTTTTAAGTGAATAAAAGTATATTTTTCAGTTCTTCCTGAAAAGCCAGTAAGGCATTAAAATATTTCTTTCTTTTTCTTCCTTTCTTCCCTCCTTCCTCTTCTTTGTCAAGAAACAGGCTCTAAACTGTTGCTATGATACAGATGTCTGGGTAAAAAGGTCTTGTGTTTGTTATGATCTGAATTTCGATTAATTTTCACACACATTATATGGTTAAAAGTAGAATAGAATCTTAAATCCCTAAACTATAGAATTAGTTTTATTTCAGGAATTTGTGATTTGATGTTTTAATTATTATGGAAGACAGTGTGTGCTCACCGGTTAAAGTAGAAGTGACTGTTCCATTGTGCTGTGTCTAAATCCTGATGAGTTATGACCACTCAGAACAAATAAGTTTATAAATCTAGGCAATGGGAGTGCAGGGAAAGTCTGATTTCTCTGCCTATTTTCTGTACATTCTTCCAATTTGCTTTTTATTTGGATGACTATAAAAAATTCCCATCATGGGGATAAAAAATTAATATTTGAAAAAAACACAATAAGCATAATTGGATACATGAATTCTTTTGTAAATTAAATTTAAGTGCTTTATAGTTAAATTCAAATTAGTGAGTTTAAAACAATTATGTTACTTAAATATTGCCTAGTGCAGGTGATAAATAATGCTGCTAGATAATTATAAGTCATTTGAGAATTGGAGGAAGGTTAAGATTTAAAATTTCACTACCAAAATAATTTCTCTTGTCTGTTACAAAACTAAAATTTATTAGAAGTTATATTAACAGTAGTTATCATTAGAATGATTCTAAATCTTATTGTTGACATCTTTTGGTTGAACCCATTTTTAGACAAGAAAACTGAATTTCTTTGTATTTATTAAATTTTATATGAGAAAATTTGGGTTCATAGAATGTTAAGAGTTTGTAAATTTATTGTACTTTCAATTTTGCAAAGCAAAATTAAAGACTTTAGAAATATAAACATCTTAATGAAATTTGAATGCTTATTAATTTCTAGTTTTAAAGATAAAGTTCAATAAAATAACAAGATTATCTTGCTAACTGTATATACACTAAAATACGAATTGCCATATTGTCTGAATCATTAAAATGCCCCACTTTCTTTTTTTGCAATCTTAAAGACTGCAAAATAGAAATGCAGTTTAAAATCTACATGTAAATACAAGACGGTAATTTCCTTGTTTGTACCCAGACCAATATTAAGTTAATGCTTCACTTTACATTTGACACCATCTCAAAAGCTGAGAAAATATTTCCAAAACTTGGAAAGATCATTATTTGCATATTCTGCAAATATCTAGATGAACCCTGTTCATAGAAAGAGCACAGTTGGTACCTTCAAAACCAATGAGAATTAAAACATTTAAGAGAGATATTAATAATGAAAATAACTTTAAAAGAGGCAAAATTAGTATACTAAGATTATAATGTAAAACAAATTATAGAGTTAATTACTGACTGTTTTTTGTTGTTCGTTTTACCTATTCTAAGTCCAGGTAAGTTGGCATACTTTGGATGCAAAAGAGTTATGATTCCAAAAATGACTTATAATGTGAGCGAAGGAATTTTCTCTTACCAATTTGCGTGGTCATCTGGCGTGGTCTGCTAAACAAGAATGCACCTTGCTAAAATTTTTTGGAGGAGGAATTAGGGTAAAGCAGAAGTCCAGACAATTAGGTAGCCAAGGAGATATTTAATTGTGCTTGATGATACACAGCATAATTGACACAAGTGAGGATTCCACAGTTAGGTACAAGAATATTTACATGTATTACAAGGATGAGATTTCTACAGAGACAATACTTCCCCAGGGGTCTTTGGTGTAATGTATTCAAATAGAGTGGACTAATTTGGAAGTTTTTAGATCCATATACTTTGGAAAATGTGGAAGCACTCAAATTCTAATCGTTACTGAGGTGCTAAACCATCTCTCTTTAGGTTAGGGTGAGGACAGCACAAGTCTCAGCCATGCCTGAGTTGTTTGTTGCTACACACCTGTACTCACCTGCATCACTTTTTACTAGATTTGTTATAAATAGGTTGTGGAACCCTATGCCACTTTCTTCAGCACTGAATCTTGTTCCTTGGACCAGTTTCCCATCTTTGTACCAGTAAACGGTGGGTCTTGGAGAGCCACGGACTAGACACTGGAAATATGCTGCTGTGCCTAATGGTGCATGACAATCAGAAATGCCTTTGATAAACCTGGGAGGCCCTTCCACCACCTGAAATTCAAAAAAGCTGTCTGCATACTTGCTTTTTAAGACCAATTCTTCCTTCAAACTGCTTAAAGTCACTTTACTTTTCTCTGTTATCATCGAAAATGTTTCAGAATCTCCCATGGTGAGGAAGCCCCGACAGATAGCCTCTCCTACGCAATTCACAGCTCTGCATCTGTATGTTGCACTATCAGAAGGACAGATGTTTCGAATTTTAAGGGTGTGGCTTCCCTTCTCCTCACTAATCACATATTTCACATTATCTGGCTCAATACACATATATTCTTTATACCATTTAACTTCAGGTGTAGGGATGCCTATGACTGAACATTTGAATATAGCATCTGAATTTTCTGGAATTTTAAAATCACAAATAGGTGTTATAAAACGTGGAGGCATGTCAAATACTTCTAGATCAATTTTTAAATCTCTGTCTTCTTCCCCTTTTGTATCCATATTTGGAGCTACTAAGTTCAGTGGAAGAACATCTAGATTTACAATCATGCTTTTATGATCCGGAGTAAATTCGGGCACTGTGACTATTTTCACCTGCTTCTCAAATTCTCTAACATCTTTTTCACTTAATTCAACTTCCAGAACAATTTCTTGAGGAGAAGGTGTTCTTGATGAGGTGGTATTTTCCAAATCAAACTCCATGACATGCTGATGTGTTACTGGAGGTGGGAGTGCTACCGCCCTTTCTTCTTGGGGTATTATGTCCACTTTTGCAAAGCTCTTTGCTTCCCCAATGATGTTCACAGCATGGCACATATACTCTCCCCCATCCCCTTTTTGAATGTTAGAAATTTCCAAAGAGCACACATTACCCACCCTTTCCATTTTGATCCTTTCGTCTGGCTCTAGCAAGGATTTATTTCGATACCATTTCACACCAGGAACTGGAAGGCCCTCAACTTCAACGATGAAGCCTAATGTTGTGTTTTCATATATCTTCCTTTTGGTCAGAGGCTCAATAAAAGATGGAGGCATTTCATTGTCTTTTGGTTCAATGGCTTCATTGGGTGTGCCAAATGAATCGGAACGACATATTTCATAAACTGAGCTTCTCTCTTCTGTAGGCGTATGGAAATGCTCGTTTGGTGTACTGTCTTCCCTTTCTATTTTTGATGGGGACATTTTAAAATTTCTAGTGGGGTTTGGTCCTTTGGTAGGAATAAAATCTCTCTCTAGGGCCTCCCCTGGGGGTGTAGAATACCTCTCTAGGGCCTCCCCTGGGGGTGTAGAATACCTCTCTAGGGCTACCCCTGGGGGTGTAGAATACCTCTCTAGGGCCTCCCCTGGGGGTGTAGAATACCTCTCTAGGGCTTCCCCTGGGGGTGTAGAATATCTCTCCAGAGCCTCTCCTGGGGGTGTAGAATATCTCTCCAGGGCCTCTCCCGGGGGCGTGGAGTACCTTTCAGAAACTTCCTCTAAAGGTGTGGAGTATCTTTCAATAGTGTCACTTCCTGGATTTTTAGTTGGTTGTTTAGTTGTATCTGAAGGATTAAAATATAAATCAGGAGACTTTGGAGATTCAAAATGTTCCACAGATGATGGGGGAGTATAAAATTGATCTAACTCTGAGATTTCCTCACTGCTTATGCTTCCCACATCGATTGAAATATCAGATTCAGGAGAATATGGACGACCTAGTGATTCCTGTTTTTGGTTGTAGTATTCATACACGGTGTTGAAAGTCACTTCTTCAACCTCCATTGAAGTGATGGATTCACTCTGGACAAGTTTTGCTGTGTGTTTGGCATCTTTGGTTTCAGGCACCTCATGCTTTCCAGCGGCAAGTAAATATTCTGTTAGAGAGGTCTCAGACTCCATTGCTTCTGTTGCATGTGTCTCATCCAGTTTAGGAAGGTTCTCTGAAAAACAAGTTTCCATCTTTTCTCCTTCTATAGTGGGGAAAGAAGCTCCATTTTGAACTTGAACTTCTTCATAACCTTTTTCTTCAATTGTTTGGCTTATTTGTTCATTTGGATTTGGTTGTTTTCCAGTCATCAAGAATGGCAAGCATTGACTGAGAGAAAGCTGTCTGTGGAGTGCATCTGCGTCCTGAACATCACCTTTATAAGTTCCATCTGTGTCCCCCTGTGTCCCATCATCCTGCCTTTGGAATGAGGCCAAGTCTGGGTTGATGCCTTCTTCTTCCATCTCATAAACCTCTAAAAGTTTTTCCTCACTTGCTGCTTTTTTCAGCTGTGAGACGAAACTTGTCCCTCCATTTTCTAGAGATCTGTTTTCCTCAGAAACATCAGTTTCTTTTCTACCAGCAGATGGGGTTGATGATTCATCACAGATTGCTTCAGTAAAGGACTTAAAAGAATGCTCAGTCTTTAAAATTGCTATATTTTGATCCTGTACATGTTGGATTTCTTTTTCTAAATAAGAGGCATTTGCATCAGTATGACTTTTCTCCACCAGAGTTCTGTTTGAAAACTCCTGACCAGGAGAAGTTTCTTGTTTGGTATATATATTATTTTGTATATTTTGAGAGGTACTCTGGGTACCAGATTGTAATGTCTCAGGGCTAGAAACCTGTTCTTTATAGTATGTTTCCTGCAGTTGCCTAGTTTCTTGTCCTTGAAACTCCTTAGCTGGATCTCCTATATGTGAATACATTTGTTTTAGATCAAATACAACGTACTCAGTGTCAGCTGCCTCTGAAGCAGGATGTTGGGTTTTAAAATAAGTTTCTTCTGATTGACCACTATCTAATTCTTGGGATATTACACCTGCATTCTCTATTTGTGAGTGAAACTGCTTTAGGTCAAATGTAATAGGTGCTTCATGTTCAACCCTGTCAGAAACTGCAGATTGAACTATGGAGCCTATTTCTTTCTGGTATTCCCTCTCTTGTACTTCAAATTCCTTATGAGTTTGAGAGGAAAGCAGTTTCAAATTCATTACAACGTTTGCTGAATCTGGCTCAGTGTTTGAAGACCTTTTCTCTGCCTGATGCATATTTGCATTTAGATTACTTAATCTTGATTCCCTTTGCTTTAATGAAATGTCTGTGTCTTCCAGCTTCCTTTGGGGAGGATTAACAAATGATTTCTTGGTAGGTCTTTTTTCTAGAATTCCTTTCTCTACATGTTGTAACTTTTCAAATGCAATTATTTTATGCTTCACCTTTTTCCCTGGGTAGTATCTTTCTCCATCAAAGGGTTCTTCATATATAATGGTAGATGAGTCTTTTGTATTTTGTACTTTCTCAGAAGTTCTCTCAGAGTGGATATTCAATAAATGGTCTCTTTGGGCATCCTCTTGCACAGTTTCCCATTCAGACCCAACTTTTCCAAAATCATTTCTTAACTCTTTCCTAATATTAACATCACTGAAATCATCAACACCTGGATAAGCAGTACCCTCTGCTTGATGAAGCTTTGATTTTCCACTTACATGTTCCTCTTTCCCTTCATCTTGACATTGTATGAGCTCAGCCCTGAGAGGTTTGTTAATGTTCATGGATCTAGAAGCACCCTGCATAAATCTGGGTAGTTTTTCTCTAGGAGTTGTACAGTATACCTGATCTTTCTGGTCTTCCTGCTCAATTGTCTCAAGACTTTGAAAATACTCCCTTACAGAATACTCTTTTATATTTGATGGGGGAGTAAAAGTGCCAGCTGGATAATCATAAAAATGTGCCCTTACAGATTCTCCCTGAATTTGCACTTGTTGATCTTTGGAATATGGTGTATAAACTTCACCAATGTTTTTGAATTGACTATATTCCCTGTAAGTGACAGGTTCCACAGTTAGATCTAAAACACACTCAACAGTCCCTGTGTTGTTCTCAGCAACACATTTATATTTCCCAGAATCTTGAGAATTAATATCATAAATATATAATCTGTAGCTACAATCAACTTCTTCAAACTGGAACTTCTGGTTCTGTATTAAAAGGGCTCCATTTTGAAACCACATTACAATTGGCTGAGGCTCACCAGTTATTAAGCATTCAAGAATCACAGAATCTCCTTCTCTACACCTGGCATGCTTTGGCATTTCTTGTAACATTTTTGGTGGCTCATTAGTGATATCAGATGAGAATATAAATTTGTGTTTTGGTGACTGAGTTGTTTGATCTCGAGGTGTTGCTTCAGGTTCCAACTGGAATATTTCTCTTGACTCTTTATCCTGTTCTGGGGTTGGAGTGGCTGCTGTTATTTGAATTTCTACAGGGAAGGAGAGCAATTCTGTGTCTGCAGAGGGATGACCTGGTGCATGAGTTTTTAACATATGCAGATCTGCTTGGCCCTCTCGACTCAAAGATGGATGGACACCTTCTGCTTGGTCAAACACCAAAGCCAGCTCTTCCTCCTCCTCCGTGTAGTCCTGGAATACTTGGACTTTCTGTGGTTGGACATCATACCTTTCTCTTGCTCTCACTGTAAGCATACCAGTTGTTTTTACTGTTCCATATTGGTTAAACAGCACACAGGTAACAGAACCTTCATTTTGAGGATGAACAGAAGAAAAAGTTAACATTGAATGGTTTTCTGACGTTTGAGTGATAAACCCTTGATTACGTGGGACTGGTACATCATTGTTATACCATGTCACTATGGGTTGAGGATATCCTTGAAAATGACACACAAATTTACAGCAGTCACCTTCACAAACTTCCTGCGATTCAATTTCTTGTAGAAATAAAGGTGGACAACGTTGTGGACGTTTTTGGAAAGAATCTTCAAAGGATCTGGTCATTTTTTCCTCCTGTTCCCTTTTGAATTCATCAACTTTTGTGGAAGCTGCATGTTGTAATTCTCTCAAATCGCACTGTCTCATTCTTTCAGTATCTATTCCTTTACTTTCTTTAATATTTACAAGTGTATCGAAAGATTCACTGGCATATGGTATAGGAACTTGAGAAACATTCTCGGGAGTCTCATATATTTCCTCACTTTCATATACATTAGTGACATATTTAGATGACTCTTCAATTGCAGTATTGCTCATAATTTCTTCATACTGTCCCTGTGCTTGCATGTTTTCATTTCCTAGAGTCCTATCATATAAATAGTCTTTCTGTAGATTTTCTTCTAGAAATGCCTCTTGCCTCTGTCTAATTTCAGTCTGGAGAATTTCTTCATCAACAGCAGTTTGTAAGCTCACAGGAGGTTTTCTGGATTCTACGTGTTGATCCATTTTATTGGGGAGGGTGCATGGGAGCTGGATGACACACTCGGGTAAATTATCTGTCTTATCTCTGTTTTCTGCAAGCTCCAACACAAACCCGCTCTTCATTTCCTCTCTTGAGAACAGAATATCTTTATCACTAAGTTCACCTCTCAAAGTGCTTGAGCTTATTTCCGGCGACACATCTAGAAGAGTTAACTTCTTTTTCTCCACTAACATTCTCCTAGCCTCCCGTAAACGTTGCAACTTCATTTTGGTCTCTTCATCCAGGAAACTTTCACCTACATTGAGCCATCCTCTTATGTCAGACTTATTTTCTAAATATTCTTCATCATACATATAATCTGTTCTTTTGCCAGGACTTACTGTGTTAAAGTGTATAGTTCTCCTCATTCCCTTTTGTTCCACATCTTGTCTTTTGTTAAAGGGAGAGCCAGTAAACCTCAGGTCAACTTTTATCCTATCTTCCTTCCTTCCTACTAAAGCCTCCATGTTTCCATGTGTCTGTTCTGTCCTTTTTAGAAATTCTAAATATTTCTCATCTTGCCCTTTCTGGATAACAAGCAATGAGGCAGTTGATTCTGCAGACCCTTCACTATTAACAGCTAATAATCTATAGCTTCCAGAATCTCTATGTTGGACCCTTTTAACCTCTAAGCTGGAAGAGTGATGATGTAAATCACTCTCAGTTTTTATGACTCGACGGAGACCTGTTGGGATAGGCCGATTATTATGAAACCAAGTCATTTCAGGAGTTGGACAGGCAATTAATCTACATGCAAAGACAACAGGTTCACCCTCTAAAACATATTTAAATGCAAGTTTTTGAGTAAAAGAAGGCTTGAAATATTCAGGCCAGGAGCTTGTCGATGATATTCTACTTGCATATCTTTTAGCGGTCATGGAGCTATGGTCTATGTCTTCAGAATCTGAAAAAGCATCACGTGTATCTCCTTCTGAATGTTCAGCTTCCTCCTCGGTGAATAATTCTGAAAAAAAATTAAATTATAAAGCATTTTACTCTTTTCCATTGTATTTGAAAAAGTTGAAAGTAAATTGCAAAATCGAAAAATGAAATAAAGTGCATGCTACAGATTCTCACAAATCCATAAAAAATTTCACTCACCATATTTGTTCGAATAAACGCAACACCATGCTCTGTTTAAAAGATTCTGACACGAAAATCGTTCGTTGTCTGGTCTTTTCTTCAAACTGTTGAAATTTCTTCTTGAACAAGCAAAAATGCATTTCAAAATAACATAGTCCTGTGCATATTTGTTTTGAGAGCAGGAAAACCTTGTTGTTTTGATGACTTAGAGGGAAAATCTTACCTGACTTGCAGAGAGTGGAATAAACGCCCTTTCTGATCCTTTTGATTGTAGATTAAATTATTATATTTTTGAGTATTAACTATTTAATATATACAAGAACTATTAGCTAAAATAAAATGAGAAGGCGTTTATTCGAACTAATACAGCCATAGAGTCACGATGTTATGCAAAGAAAAGCAGGCAATAAGGGTCACATGAGACAGCTATCTGCAAGCCAGTGTAAGACATATCAATGTTAAGATGATATATGTGCATGAAGTGTAAACCAAGAATGGGAATGTAATGTTTTCACACATCCTAAGTAAAGTAGCATTTCAATCATAATTCATTCATGACATTGCATTCTGAGGATGATAGGTTATTGCCTATTGTTCAATTGAGTTCACTGTGATTTTGAAAACAAACTTCTACTTCATGATTTCATGCATTAAGATGATAACTTTTATAATACACACATTTGAAAATGGCTGCAAACATGAGGTTGAATATGGCTGATACAGTTTAAATATAAGATTTTAAATTTCCATACAACAAAATTACTGTAAAATGCATGTAACCACCAGCATACTAAACCAGGCATGCGACATAGTAATATATACTCTAAGAGATATATTTGTACATCTATGTCATTTTTCTCAATAGTGCTAAGAGAAAGAAGGTGGCTCAAGGATTCTATTAATCCTTTGGAATTTCTACTTTAATCTCACATTCATTGTAACAATACCTTTCATCTCCATTTCAATCTGCTGTTCAATCCTCTCATGTAACATTGATTCATAGGCTAAAATGGAAAAACAAAGATATTTTAGTGATTAACTGCATATCCTTTCAGCATCAATTCATGATTTATATGGTTTATATAATTTACTATAAAACCAGAAAACTGCATCCCCCAAATTCACCAAAAAGTCCATGCCAAACAAATCAATGAGCTGATGAAGTACATGACAATGTTGACAGAGATTAAAAACATTTCTATTTTAGCTTCTCTATTAAATTTCTACTTTTAGTCCCATAATTCCCATGCCTTTGCATGCATTCAGAAAAGCAATCCACAAACTAAAGGAATATATCTTTTCTTAAACTGACCATCCTATTGACTGTGCACTTGCTAAGAGATGAAATCACGTTTATTGGAAACATGCATTTTCTAGCTTGCCATTTTTAGTTAAGGGCTATTCTCAGTCTTTCCTGCAGAATTAAACATTTTTTTGCTAGCATATCTTCTTTTGATTTGAATCACCTTTCAAGCTTTAAACTTCAAACTTTAAAGACCCATTACACATCAAAGAAGGAAACAAAGACTCCCAGACTCAAAATTTCTTTTATTATATAAGGAACCGGCAGAACTTTTAGATGCAGTGATCTGCGGGGCAGCTTCCTGGGAATCACTGGCACAGGGGGGCCACTCTTGCTCCACGGTCCTTGTGGCATCGCGTCAGCCATCTTGGCTCCCTTTCTTCTCAGTTCCTTGTGGTCTTCAGCATGAAGTCACAGACAAAACTGATGTTTTCTTTGAAGATTCTCTTTTTACTTCATGGGTTGTTTTAATTTGTGACTCTCTGAGTGTTTTAATACTTTTAGTGTCTGAACCAAGAGTAACTTTTGTAACTGTTCTGGTTTGCGATTCTTTTGCTAGGTAAGAATAAATTTAGAAAAAGGCATAAATTAGCTGTGTCTATAAGAATAAAATATGTGCTGAAGGTAGAGAAGATGGAATGTCATTAGGATGTGAAGGAAAGGTAGCATGTTAGTCGCCAAACAAAGATATGATACACCTATGTTTATTACACACATAAGAACTCTGTTCAAACGGGCTTATAGATTCACATTCCTGCTTGATCTTAGTGGACAACTACATGACCTATATGAACACTTTTAGGCCCAAATAAAAAAGGAACATATAAATACTGGGTTTATGTCAAACAATTTCATGACTGTGCCTGATCCTTCACTCTCTAACACCTAAAAGTGTTTTAACTTTTAAGTTTCATATATATAAGGAAGGCAGTCTGGACTTGTAAAAAAAAGAAAGAAAAAGAAGCTCTTGCTTTAAGAACATTTTAATAATAGAATTATT
Source organism: Sciurus vulgaris (assembly GCF_902686455.1). Lineage (NCBI taxonomy): Eukaryota > Metazoa > Chordata > Mammalia > Rodentia > Sciuridae > Sciurus > Sciurus vulgaris. The sequence goes on from NC_136463.1 coordinate 132,179,732, forward strand.
TGGAACTGTGTGAACTAGAGATCCTAGGGTAAAAATGCCTAGTTCAGATCTGCACTATGTGATAGTTCAGTGCTATACTATATAGTACTGGATTCTCAGGAAGCAAGTTGAAAGACCTACATTTCTTATGCTTCTACAGCACAGTCAACTCCAAGTTTCACATTTGTGCAGAAACTGTGACAGCTGTCACCTACACGACTTGTAGACAACACCTCCAGATAAGCAGTCATTCATTCTGTGATTACTTTGCCAGCCAAAAGTCACAGTGAAATTGAGGGTTGATGCTCTGGAATTTCCAACTTATTTTATATAACTAGACCTCAGTTTTTGTAGGCTATGGAAATAGGACCAAGAATGTCTACAGAACAACATCTCTGATTAAGAAAGAAAATGGTTCTTTTTTGGTGAGCGGAAATCACAGATATTTTAAATGAATAGTCTTGTCAGGCAGCAAGGATAACGATAGTTTCAAAATTCAGTGCAGAGATGGCTATGCACATCTCCACAATACGGTCAGGATCGTGGAAGAACTTAGTTTATAGCTTTCCACAGACCCCTGGGGATGTCTGACCTTCTACTAGGTTCTTTCCACAGTTCTCAGTGAAGCTCCTTTGCCTGCAGATGCACAATGTGAGCTTCTAATATTTGAAGAATGATTTTCTCACTCTCTCAGCATCTAAAAAGAAAGGCTAGGGTGACAGGGAGAAGTTATCCTTTGCCTAGACAGATTTATTTGTGTTCTTGCAGACATAATGAAGAATCAAGAACAATAATGACAAAAATAATGATCTTGCCATGATAAAATTCTGCAATTCCAGGGAATCTGATGCTGCAAAAGTCATTTCACTTATTGAGAAGTATCACAAATCCCTATGTTTGGTCCAGAGAGAGCCTTATTATTTTCAGTACCCAATTTTCTATTTTCATAGTCTCCTTACAAACAACTAGAACTGCCAAATCTGAAAAGAAAAGGTAGATAATTGGGTAGTGGGAGTCTTTTACTATCAAAACAATAAAATTTAAATTTAGCACACTGTCAGACACAATAATGAATACCCAATAAGTACACTGCACACTATAATATTTAAGCTTTCTTTGGTACACTTTCTAGGTGCTGCATTGGGTAAATATTATAAAAAGCAGCAGATATGAAATAAACCTTGACTTCCTTCCTGAAGCTGGACCTGAAGGTTAAACTTTCTGAATCCAAACTGGAGAATCAAATTATCATGACAATTTGGCCACTGACTTGGTCTACTCTAAGTCATTTATAAAGACAATGCCAGAGACATTCTAATTAACATATTGTTTCAATTTGCATGGTTGCATGAAAAGCTGCATGAAGCGATGAAGATGAAATGAGGCAAGTCATAGCTAAAAAATCAAATAACCACCTTCTACGCTTAATACTGCCGATGTGGTCTTCTCTCCATAGCCATTGTGTACAATGCAGCTATACAGTCCTTGGTCTGCCAACTGAACATTGTATATGATAAGAAACTGAAGATTTCCATTTCCAGATTGTTGCACTCTTTCAGATTCCTCTATTTTTACGCCTTCATGAGTCCAGGTGACATCCACAGAAGATATGTCTTCTAAAACACAGAGGAACTGAGCAGTGTCGCCACACTTTACAGTGAGGTCCTGAAGGTGCAGGAGAATCTTCGGTGCCTCACCCATTGACTCTTCAGTATATTTCTCAGACAACTCAGTGCTTTCTGCAATTTGTGAAAGGGACGTGGTATGGTGCAACTCTACATCTTGAACAGAGGCAGCTGTGTGGGCAGAACTTTGAGATACACTTTCAAAAACCTGCACTTCATATTCATATGATGATCCTTGAAATGACTTAACTTCCTTTTGGGATATTTTGCTCTCCTCCTTTGTGAAAGAGGAATCTGCCACTGCCTGGTACTTGGTGGACTCTCTTACATCTTTCCCAGAACTTTGCCTATCTAGGGCTTGCACTGTATAATCAAGTGACAAGAAAAAGAAAAGAATATTAAGATCTAAACTTTGTCACTCGGCTAGGTTAGTAACATATAAGAGCATGGAAGATGAAGATGAAAGACATCATTGTCACTTGGAAGCAGCATGCCAGATGCAGTACGGCTGTCAGGACCACACAAAAGAAAATTCATTCCCAGTGATCCAGTGATGAGTGGCTGGTGATGGCTTATGCGGATGCCATACAGTTCTGATTTCTTCCTTCTGTTGTCATTGCATCTATATGGAGTGACATGGTCTGTTTCCCCACCCCTCCTTTTTTTTTTTTAAGCTGACTCTATTTGGGATACCATTTATCCTCCCTCCATCATATAGACAATATACAGCACATAGATCATTTATTGATGCAGTGTTTCTAGAAAAGTGAAAAAAGTCAAGCTAAGTTGGTACCTAATAAAATAATTATTGGTTCTCTAATGCACAGAACACACATGAAACTGAAGGTACATAGGTCAAGCCACAATTGAGGACTTGGGGAGCCTTGTTGGGTGTTACTTTATTAGTAAATTACAGACTGATCACAGTAGGCAGTGAAACAAACGGTAGAGACTGTCATTAGTAACATTGGGACTAGAAGGTATGCAGCAAATCAAAGTCCTCGAAGCAAGATGGGTTTTACCTTTTGGAGTCACTGTGAGTGTAGCTGCACAAGTGGCTTCCCCAGCACTATTGGCTGCTTTGCAAGAATATTGCCCAGCATGCTCTGAGTAAGCATCAACTATAAGCAATAAAGCCATGCCTGTGGACTCCTCAAAATGGAAAACTACATCTCTTGTTGGTGGAATTGGCTGCTGGTTATGAAACCACTGGATTTCTGGCTTGGGAACACCAGAAACCCTTGCATGAAATCTGACTGTCTCCCCGCTGTGAACCCTGAGGCTTGATAGAGGTTGGATGAAGATGGGTTTTTGGCCAAGGGCCTCCTTCTTAAATGAAACTGATGAAGAGACATGCCACAGGGAGTTTGATGTAACTTCTTCATATTTGCTAAATCCTGAAAAGAAGCATGCCAGTTTTTAATGTCTTTCCCTGCACTGAAACAAAAACGCGTTTGGAGTTGTCTATAGATCTGTCACAAATTTGAGTAACGAACTAGACCCAAGTCCAATCCTAATGCTTTGCCATTGGGTGTCACTACTGAATCAAAGTCACATGAGTTCACTTCCATTTCCCAGACAGGAAAGCTGAGACACCAATTGTTTAAGGAACTTCATCATATTGTTTGAGAATAGTAAAGTTCAACAACTGGGTTTAGGTGTTCTTTTCTTCCTCTGTAAAACAAGTTTTTCTGTTTTGCAAAACACTTAAAAATCATTATGAAGGAAACATCTAATTATTAAATCTAATTAAAGTTAAGGAATAAACATACATTTTCCTAAATCCCTATGTATTTGTGTATACCTAATGCTACTTAGACTATATTCATTCAGAAAAAAAGTCTGATGCATTAAAATGTCATCCTGTCTTTGAATTAAAGTGGCTCCATGACAGGAGGAGGTATATCTGATTACAATTTAAGATTCCCAACAAACCGAAATGTGAATCCACCTTAACACCTGGCCCCTCAACACTCAGTCATTCTATGAGGGATAGTGAACACCTCCAGCTCGTGAACAGACATGCGATTGTCTACTGTTCCTCCTGTGCAATCATAATTGTGTCAATACAATGGGAGGGTGATAGCACTCAGTTTTTTTTGTGTTTTTTTTTTTAATGATTCTCATTCTAGCTAAATGGGAAAGCAAATATGCCCATTCCTTCAGCATCTCTCCATTAGGACACAGGCTGATCAGGAGGCATGAAAACTGGTGACAACCATGACTGGTCACAAGCCTATGGGAAAAAAAGCAGGCAGAATAAAAAATGATGGTCCATGACTTATGGGGATAAGGGGTAATTGAGGAGCAAGAGCACTGCGTATGACATGGAAATAATTAGTTGAATTAAAAGAAAATGGTAGGACCAACAATGATTTACATGAAATATTTAGTAATTGTTACTGGCGCTGTGAGATTAGAGCTATAGCTAAATGTGGCCTAAAATGGCTTTACTCTACCTTCCAGTCTCAAGTTGGCTGTGCTTGACACTTGACCCACAGCATTATTAGCAACAAAAGTATAACTTCCTTCATCTTCTGGGTAAGCTTCAGCAATTTCCAGTTGGTAAGTGTCTTCAAACTGAGTCATTCTAAAGAACCGAGACGGCTTGATTTTCTTGTCTTTGCTATACCAAGACACTTTTAGATCTGTACCCAAAAGAAAAGCAGATATTTAAGTTCCCCAAATAAGTGGGTTTTAAAAATTTACTTGCAAACACACTATCAGTTAGACTAGAGACTGCATTTCATGTTTATCTTAAGGACACTATACTTTGCCTTTGGACAGACCAAATCTGCTGTTAATTGACTTCATTTCATCTTCAGGAAGGAATCATGATTCTACAAAAATCTGGCTTGCTCTATCAAACTGGTTTGAAATATTTAACATGACAGAATTTTAGTTAGAGTCTTCTGAGGCATTTGCATATCATGTGGTGGATACAGGGATACAATTTTGACAAATTCAGTGACCTTGAGAAAAACATGGTCCTGAGAAGCAGTCATTATGAAGGACTAGATTTGGGATGTGGTTGTGTTCTGAGACAGAAGTAAGGTAAATCTCCACTTTCAGTTTTCATAGGGATCAATCAAAAAGACAGCTGAAAAAAAAAATCAACATTCTATAAAGTCTAAAGTAGACATCCTTGAAGGCTGAAGAGAAAAATATGTATTTTTGTTACCAATGGTCAGGTATCAGAAGGCTGCAGCTGAGTAGCATGTGTGGCACAAATAATTGTATAGAAAAATTTTAAATTGAGAGAGAGACAGACAAACTGACAGACACTGAGAGTTTCAGGGAATTTGGGCACCTTAAACTAAAATTTATTTTTTTTTCCCAAGGAGCAGTTATAATAAAACTTTTCATATAGGTTTTGAGCCATCTTAATAGAAATAAAAGCCCAAATAAAGGATAAAGTGTTACATTGTTATACTTTATGCTAATATATACTTTAAATTTAGGTGTTTTAATTGCCCAATTACCTTGTTTTTGGAACTATTCCATTTCCTATCTCACAATACCTTCCACAGGAATCTTCTAACAAGTCTTAGCCTTCTGGCAGCACTGTTGATCTATGAAGGTTACTCTCCTTTCTATGATGGTAATTGTTTATAAACTGCAGGTTCTCCTTTGAATGAGGCACTGTGGTTTGTTGTTCCAAGGTAGCAAGTTAAGTTACAGAATGGAATTCCAACATGGCAATGCACCACTGTGTGACTTTGGCCATGTCATTTAACCTCTCTGATCAGTCTTCTCATTTGAAAATGGGGAATGTCACAATTCATTGTATAAAATGGCTATGAGAATTAAATGACATAATATGCATGAAAGGCTTTATAAGCCATTGGTATAAGTCAGTCATTAGAGTGGGAATACCTAACATCACAGTGTCTTCAATTTCATGCCAAAAGGTAGGGACATGTGACATGGCAACACCATCACATGCACTGAACAGCAATCCTGCAACCACTTAATCTGTTAGGTGTGTTTTGTAATCACCAATGGAAATGGGAGGATGCAGAGTTCATTTGTTCCCTTACAAGGTTCTCTGCTATTTCCACTGACAGTTTATTCTCTGTGAACTGAATGAGGCACCAGGATATACATGGACTGCCAACAGCAAACGAGCTAAAGGGCAAAACCTCCCTTGGCAACATACTTCTCCCTCCTGGCTCCCCTTGGGGAAGGCCTGCCAGCATTCTCCAGCCTATGATAACAGCCTCTCCCCAGTCCCTTCTTCCAGTCTCACCTCCTACACCTGTCCATTCCGCTGTTCCTTTTCACAGTATTGTTTCTAAAAAATGAATCCTGTTACCCAGGAGTTTAAAAACCCTTCACTGACTCCTCAAAGTAAACAAGATAAACCCCAAAATCCTAAGCATAAAATACCAACGCTTTAGTATCTGACCTTTGCCTTCCTTTCTAGCCTCCTCATCCCCTCATGACATCGCTTTCCAACCAAACTTAATCACTTGTCGCTTTTGGCACATGAAGTGACTTTATGAATGTTCTCTGCCTGGAACACCATTGTGCCCAATGGGCTTACTTCTTCATCCCCCAGTTCATACAGCTTCATCCAACTATCTCTCAGACCGATGCGTGGACCTGTTATGGCACCTACAACCTTGGTCCAGCTGTATCTCCTCACCTAGGTACTGAAGGCAAGAGCCTGTTCCGTGCACCCCCAGTACCAAGAGTAACATCGCAGCAGTAGGGGCACAATAAATGTCAGTAGAATAGAAACGGAATAGATGCTCAAATGAATAATGGACATCCCTCACTACTAGACAACTTAGTTATCATTTCCTTTAGCTATCAGTCACTGTCAGCCTCCAAATAAATGATACTGACTAATAAGAATAAATGATACTGACTAATATGAAGCTAGCTGTATTATGCTTGAAAATTCTACTTTTCTAAATTTGTCTTTGACCAGTAGGGGTCACCAGAGACCTGCCACAGATAACATTTTCACTGTGGGAAAAGCACCACCAGATGGCTTGGAACCCTGTGGCAGAATGGTTCAGGAGTCCCCAGAAATACAGCAAGGCTTTTGAAAACTCAGTTTTATCCACTTCATAGAAGGAAGGACCGTATTTACTCTTTTAGGTAATACCTAGTCAGAGTGCGTTGTAGAAATATTTTTGGATCCAGGGAATGAAATTGAGATTTGGCAAGCTTTTGAAAGGGCATTTTATTTAATGAATTCAATTTCTGTCATATAGAAGATACGTCTACAGGAGGATGCTAAAGCCTCTACATGTATACGACTATTACCACACATAGGGAGTTAATGATCTCATGAATTTTTAAGACCCATTCAAGCATTTAAAGACATTAGTCATGCAAAAAAGACCAAATTCTTCTCTTTCTACCCCAGAGTCTTATGGAAGTCTTAAAATATGCTTTTGCAACACCTTCAAGGCAAAACTACATTTTCTACAGACTAAAAATCAGTATATAAATATAACTATACTGTAACTACACTGTTATACTATGTAACTATTACTACTTTGGAAGATATATATCTAAGTGTAATATGAAAAACTTCCTATAAAATTCAATGAATGGATAAATTAGTATAGTTTAAGTGAATTTGATTTTAAAATAAATTTTCTTTATTTTATTAGTAGGCTATTATCAGATTAGTCCAAATTTATTGATATTTAGTGTTTCTTGAACACTGCGGCTCAAAGACAGAAAGTCTCTGGTATCTGCCTGTGTTGCTCATCCAATACTAGACTTTTATGCTTATACAGCCTCTCTGTGGGTATAATAAAATGAATGCATTGAGCACCAGTCACTTGGCAGCTGTGCCTATTGGTGCTTTATATGCAATATACTTTAATTTTGCTCATACAATCCAAGAGGTCCATTTGGTTTCCAGTTTACCATATTCATCCCACAGGAAGAAATCATTAGGTCAGAAGAGCTATTGAAACACTAACGTGTTTAGGAAAATAGATCCTGGCAAGGTAGAGATTGGGTTATAAACTAATGGAAGAAGCACAATAAACAAAACAATAAAATCGAATAAGAGTGCAGTGAGACACTCAAGCTCTGTGAATTTCCCTTTGGTATTGGTATACAAAAGCCAAGCAAATGAGGAAATGAGTTTCATTTAGGATAAATCAATAATTTATTCCTTTGATTTATCTCATCTCTATTTGAGGTCAGTATGCAATCATAACTGGTTTGAAATGGCAGTACATGTATTGTTTCATTTTTCCAAGGTCAGACTTCTGAGGGGAGGCGAAGGACTGATAGTGTTTGGTGTAAGCCCCAAATGAAAATAGAAGCAGTGAACTCAGAGTGATTACTATATGATGGTGCTGGGCATTATGCTGACTTGAGTCATGTAGCTTAATCCTGGTAATAACCTTCAGTGATTGCTGTTGGTCATGTAACAGTTATTCACTGTCCAATCCACCACTGCTATGGAGTATCGACAACTATGTACCAAGTGCTATTCTTGGGTAAGGATCCACACTTGCTCTCATAGAGCTTACTTTCTAGTAGATTCCATTTTGCACACACCAGGTTCCAGTACGTGTTAAGTATCTCTTCCTCAAGATATGTATATTCTAAGTTGAATGCAATAATATCTTCACTTATGAGGGAAATGGAAACAGAAAAACCATATATTTGCTGAAGGTCACACATTGGAGCCAAGATTCAAATCCAGTCTCTCTGACCATGAAGCTCCCACTTTTGAGCACTATTGCCTTCCAATGGAATAGACCTTTCATACAGCCTTGTTCACAGATTAAATAATGTCTTACATGTAAATGGACTCTTCTTTGAAACACTTACAGATGCTATCATAATTACTCTAATAAAATAATTTTGTCATTGTAATATCTCAATCAAAGGATAAAAGGGCATCTATATCCATAAAGGAACATGACATTTTTTGATGATTAGTGGAAAACACTAAGCTAATTTTTTTTAACTGTGGTGAAAACACACATACACACACACACACAAAACTTACCACTTTAACATTTTTAAGACTCCAAAACAGTAGCAGAAAACATTGATCTAATTCTTCATTCAATAATTCAAGTAAGCCTGCTAGATGCCCATCAAGCTTCACATTATGCATAAGAGATGCTCATGACAGAGGAAAAGGGGAGAGAACCTATTCTTCCCATCATTCTTTGTAAATACTAGTGATGATAGCGTTTGTTTATAAACCTACCTGTTCCAGAAACTCGGCATTGAAAACGGGCTGGTCTTCCCTCGGAAGTGACGGTGTCCTGAAGTGGGGCGATAATGGCAGGAGGATAAACTGGCATTTCCTGATCAGGAGACACAACTTCTGGAACTAAACAAAAAGACCAAAGGATTTGTCATGATTAATTCACCATACAGACCTCACAGAAGGGAGCATGCAGATTTATCTTCATTTATTTTGCAAATGGAGCGCTTTCAAAGTTGGGTAGAATCTTTTATGAGATCCAGATTGTAATTTAAATGCACTGGGAGAGCCCAGGAGCTGGCTGGCAGGCTTCAGTTGAAGCTGGGGAGTAGCAGCATTCTTACCTTCCACTGAAAGTGAAGCTGAGGTTGTGGCAACTCCGTAGTCATTCTTGGCTTCACAGGTATAGACAGCAGCGTCCTCTGGGAAAGCTTCAATGAGCAAAAGCATGTACTCCTGCCCATCATGAAGAAATTTGCATTTGAAGCCAGTGGAAAGCAGCTGTTCCTCCTTGTACCAGGAAATTTTGGGCTGTGGTCTGCCAGATATCACAGCACAGAAGCGGGCAGGCTTGCCAGACTGCACAGTGACCGGCTGGAGCTCTTGCAGAATTTGGGGCGGTTCTGGAGCTGGAAGAAAAGGACAGAAACAGCCTGTAAGAAGTGTAAAGACACACAGGACTTTACACTCATTTGTTGCCAGAAGCAAAACTTTGGAATTGTGATATCTTTACTTGCCTCAGAATATTAGAACATTATTTATTCTAAGCAGGAATTTTGCCCTCAAGTAGAGGGAATAGCTTTAGAAGATTTTTTTTTTTTTTTTATAATATGGGGTAGAGGGTGCTGCTGAGAATGCTGTATCTCAGTATAACATGATTACTTTAGTTTCTTGATGGGGCATAGCACTGAATACCTAAAGTAATCCTAGAACAACTTTCATGTGCTACTTATTTTTAAAAGTCTTTTGGAACCAGGTGCAATAGCACATGCCTATAATCCCAACTACTTGGGAGGCTGAGGCAGAAGGATCACAAGTTCAAGACCAGCTTCGGCAACTTAGGAGGACCCTGTCTCAAAAAATAAAAAGGGGCTAGGGGTATAGCTCAGTGATAAAGCACCCCTAAGTTCAATCCCCAGTATCTATCAATCAATCAAATAAAAGTCATGTGGTGAGGCAGCTCATCCCATTCAGGTTTATTTGTTTTGCAAAGATTTGTGTATATATCATTGTCATTTCATTAAAAATAGGTGCCAGTGAAATGTAATCAGTAGGTATTGAAAGAATGAATGAATACTATTTCAGATCTAGTTAAATTCAATTACATGTTATGTTAATTAAGGCTTATTCTCAGTGTTGAATGAACAAGGGAACCTGGGAAGTCCCTATAACCCAGAAAAAGGGAGAGAGGACTTTTACGAGGCTGGTTTCTGACACTACTATAGAAGAGAACTTTACTTCATGCCTCAGTTTCTCCACCATAATACAGAGGTAAAAACTGGATACTGTGATCAGTTGGTCTTCTAAGAGCCCAGGAAATGTTGGTAAATGGTTCATTTTGTGAATCTTGAGTGTTCCTGTGTCTGTCTCATGGGTATTGTGTTCAAGATAGAGCCCAGAATGGGGACAGGAGAGAGGTTCTATTTTTCTTTGTGTATCTAGGTTAGCCTTGGATCTAGACCAGTCTCAAATTTAGCACTAAGGATTCTAATGAGGAAAGCAGAGGTTTAATAGCACCCTCCTGAGGACTGACTGCTCTTGGGCTCCTTGGGGGTGTTTGGTAGCACGTGGAACTCCAGCTTCTGGTCTTTGAGCTCAGGGGTAAGAAGGACCTAGCTGCACAGTGCTTGTGGCTCTAGGCCCTCCCTCCACAGTCTCAAAGCGAATCTTAGGATTCTCCCAGATTCTTCACACTAGAGGCTGGAAATGTCCCTATCACCTGTATAATATTGCTATTGGTACTTAAGTACTTAGGACAGAGAACTAAAACAGTATCTAGAAACACATTTGGGTTATATAATAATTGATAACACAGTGCATGTTCAACAGTGATGATCAGTCACATGAGTATATGGCCTTTAGGTGCTTCCTGGAAATGACCTCTCAATAATACTTTTAACAGCTACCCTCCCCTTCTCAGAGGTATAGTGTGAAAATAAATGTATCTGCATTCATATAAGTACCATGGATTCTTTAGAAATTTCCCAGGAACTACCAGATCTTCAGTTACTTAAAAGACAGGATTACTCCAGATGGATCCACAAAATTGGTTAAATCTCTCCTACATACCATTGACATAAAGAGTCACAGAACTTCTGTTCCTTCCTGCCACAAAGGTGTATTCGCCCGCATCACTCAGTCTGGTCTCAGAGATAAACATACGGTGGATTCTTCTCTCTACCACATATTGGTGTCGTTCTTGGATTTGGAAATTAATTTCAATGCCATCTTTATACCAATGGGCATCTACATCATCTTCATTGACCTCAAACTCAACCACAGCACGCTGTTTCTCAATGACCTGTTGAAAGAGTAACATAAAAATAAAACTGATCTAGTTTTCTCTTATTTCTAAAACTGTTCATTTGAAGAACATACAAAGTTTATACATAATAAGTTGTGCTGATTATGTAATACTCTAATTTTTCATGCCTAGTCTTTGGCAAATATTACCCAAACTTCTTTTATAGAGAATCATGTTTATACCTGCACTAATAAGGGAAGCTGCCCAGGGAGACAATCATTTCATCTTTAAATGTTTGCTTCTTAATTAATAATAACAAAAGTAATGACATATTACATGGGGGGCTTTCAATTATTTATAGAGCTCTTTGAAGTCATTATTCAACTTGATTTCATATCATATGAACAATAACTTGGTACGCTAGGTCAAAGTTATTATCTTTGCTTTCAAAGTTAAAAAAAAAAAAAGGTTTGGAATTGGAAAATAAAGGATGGAAGACATTCAGGTAATCTCAATCTTCATTGAAAGCTTTTTCACTATGGCCTAAGGTCTTTGGATGAGCAATATGATGAAGTTGAACTCAAAAGGTATTCCTCTAAACACATTCCCTCCATTACATCACTTGGGAAGACTGGTACCCATGAGGGATCAGCTCTGCAAACACAGTAGAGGGCAAAGATGTCTGCTCAGCATCCTTATGAGGAGTCTGGCACTGCTCAGTCTGGGACTCCTCACAGGAAGAGCTCTCAGTCACTAAGTCCTTGCACACCTGCCTCTCCCTGGATAGAAACCCAAGAATATGCTACCTCCTTTTAAATTTCCTTAATTCTAATTGATGTCTGAACATCATAATTTAAATTTTAGTTCTTTTCTGGTTGGTGTTGCTCAGCTAGTGGCCACTTGTTACAGTGAGGTTTCTACAGATGCTTTAATTACTTAGACAGCTGTTAAGGACACTCGTATTCCCCAAGTGAGTAGAAACTGTGACTAAATCGGTGTCAGCATAAGAATCTAAGCCAGCAGGGATGAGCTGTTTTTAATCTTTAAAAGACTGTGACTAGAAAATTTATATATCAAAAAGAAGGAAAGAAAGAAAGAAAGAAAGAAAGAAAGAAAGAAAGAAAGAAAGAAAGAAAGAAAGAAAGAAAGAAAGAAAATTTAGAAGTCAAAAATTAAAATATAAAACTATGGATTAGGCACTATTGATGATTTCTCAAAAAATTCAGCTTGTAGACAATACCTGAACCTCCTTTTTAATACTTCGAATGCGAACATCCCTGCCCTCTACAAAGAGGTTAGCAGTGGACATATTGCCTCCTGCTACCACCGTGTATTGTCCCGCGTCAGACATCCGTGTAGATGGGATCAGAAGGCGGTGGACGTATTTCTCCTTTTGAATCTTTATCCTGTGGATGAAATGGAAATTGGAGCTTAATGTATGTGACTCAAAAGAAACAGAATTACTGGGATATAGCAAGACAAAATGACTAACCTCTCTGCAATCTGCAGTTCTTGACCATCTTTCATCCACTGTACAGTAATGTCAGGTTCAGAGACTTCACATTCAAACATTGCTCTCTTTTTCTCAAGAACTTTAATGTCCTTAATGTGTTTCCTGAACTCTATATGACGAGCTGAAAAGAGCATGTAAAAAGTTAACATTTTAACAGCTTTACTGATATATAATTCACATACTATATAATTTGCTCATATAGAGTATACAATTAAATGACTGCCAGTGTATTCAGATTCAGAGTTGTGCAACCATTACCATAATTTTAGAACATTTCACTTCCCCAGACTCTTCCCACTGTCTTAGCCATCACTCCAGACTCTTTCCACTCTCTCCTTAGGCAACCACCAACCTAACTCTTAATAGATTTGGGTATTCCAGACATTTCATATAAATGGAATTATACAATATGTGGTCCTTTGTGGCTGACTTCTTTCACTTGGTGTAAATTTTTCAACGTTTATCCACATTGTAGCATACATCAGTTCATTGGTGACTAATATCCCACTGTATGGACATATCACCTTTTATTTATCTCTTCATCAGCTGATGGACTAACATTTTACATGGTATGTTTTATATTTTTTCTATTGCTATGACATTTATGAAACCATACCTTCCACATAAAGTGTGGCTGTCGATGTAGCTTTTCCAGCTACGAATGTGTAGTCAGCAGCATCTCCAAAGTGAACATTCCTTATGTTCAGTGAGTGTGTGAGCTTTTTGGTTCTCATCTGGCACCTGTCAGTTGATTTGATTTCCACACCGTTCTTTAACCATTTGTAAGAGATGCCTTCATAGTTTACCGTCACCTCAAAAGTAATGGTGTCCTTTTCTTCAGCATTGATGTCCTTCAGCATGGACGTAATCATGATTGCTGCAAAGGGGGAAAGGGAAAACACCCAAAGGAACTTCATGTAAATACAATGCGTGTGGTCACAGGTGAAGCATGAAAACTTGATATGCTATTGGTACATCTGTTGAACTGATTACAATTCAGAGAGAGGAGCTTTGATGTCTTCCTTGAAGCCCTGTATAGGACAGTGCCAACTGTGAGAGGAGCAGAAAGATGAAGTGATAGACAATGAAGCATCTTTCTGGGTAGCTTTTCAATGCTACTATAATTGGGAAATTTTATCCAGTGGGAATGCTAGCACCTAACAGTATGAACACACACTAGATGTTTCAGTCAAGTTTTTTGTTTTTGTTTTTTTTTTTTTTAGTAGAATATATGCTGGAGAAGGAAAAGTATAGGATATGGAATAATAATGAGTCCACTGAATGTATGTGTTTGTGTGTATATATATATACATTTTTTTTTTGTTTTGTTTTTGTTTTTGTACTTACGAGTTACTGTCAGGGTGGCACTGACTTGGTCATTGCCACAGACAAACGTGTATTCTGCTGAATCCTCTGTGCTGGTGTTCATGATGATCAGCTGGTGGAGTTTTCCCTGCACAACTATCTTGAACTTTTCACTCATCTCAATTTCCACACCATTCTTCAGCCACATAGAAGGGACATTGAAGTGGGATACCTCACATTCAAAGGAGGCAGTTTTGGTCTCAGGTACCTCAATATTTTTCATGGTTTTTGTGATATGTAAGGCTAGGGAAAATCAGAGAGCATTTCACTTAATATATTTTATTTTAAAACTAAATGAAACAAAATAAATGGTAGGTAGGAATCAGAGCAAAGGGGCCACCTAAATACTTACTCTCCACAAACAACTTTGCCTTGCACTCCAGTTGCCCTACCACAGCTGTATATTCCCCAGCATCTGAGGGGGCAATATTTTGCAGCATCAGTTTGTGGACCTTCCTCTCTGAGACCAGTCTGTGCTTGTCACTTGGCTTAATCTCCACATTCTTATGGAACCATTTTACTGGAACCGTGTCATGGGACACACTGACTTCAAAGGCAACAGTGGTATTTTCCAGGGCAGTCACATCCTTTGGTTTTTTAATGATCTTGACAGCTAATTAAGACAGAGAAATTTAGTAATATGGTTAACTTAATGGTAATCATGAATTACCTCCTTGTAAACTGTTTCTAAGTCAACTTACTCTCAACGTGTAGCCTGGCACTGGCTCCTAGCCTTCCAAGCTTGAAGCCATAGACAGACTCATCCACGATGGCACAGTTTTTAATTCTCAGAGAGTAAATTGTTCCTTTAACTGAGATATCATACTTGTCATTGGATTCCAGCACAACCCCATTTTTGATCCACTGGACACCCTTGACATTAGGGTGTGTAAGCTCGACGGTAAAAACAGCATCCTGTGTCTCCGTCACGGTGAGATTCTTCAGAGTCTTCTTAATTTTGACAGCTGAAGATGAATTGATGATTGGTTTAGAAAATATTGATGAACAGTAAGGAAAATAAGTCCTGAACAAGATGATTGTCCAGTCGTCTTACAAAACAATGGTTATAAAAATTTTGCAGTTATGCAGTGCCTCATTCTAAAAGACACCTTGAGATTATTCAGGGAAATGTGGGATTCAGTTGGAGCTGACATTTTGCAATGTTTTTCTATATTTGAAATATAGACTTTGCATAACCGTATACTAATAGCTTATTGACTGGAGAAGGATGAAAGAGGAATGGAGAATCAGCATCTGATTTAATTATTTCACAGAGTCTATGAAATAGCTTCATCTCATCACATAAACACATTTGATATGGCTCAGAAGTTCAGAGAATTTATAATGATTTTATGAAACAAAGATTCTTGTCATCCAAAATGGTTATACCATTTGACTTTTAAAATAACAGTTAAGAAAGTATAATATGATTTGGAAAAGATAACTTTGTTATATCACTGACCTTCAACTTTGAGTTTGGCAGATGTTTGGGAGGTGGCCACCTTATACGTGTATTCTCCAATGTCATCTAACTTGGTGGCAGCAATAATAAGTCTCCTTTTGTGACCATCTGATTCACTTCTGATGGTGTTACTGAGAGGCAGGTGTTTGCCATCCCTCAACCATTCACCCTCAGAATCAGGGTTGGCAACTTCACATTCAAACACGGCTTCCTGGGATTCAGCTACAGTCTGATCTGTGAGTGGCTTGGAGATGGCCCCCCCTTTGGAACAAGAGAAGTACATGTGTGAGTCCTTTAAAGTGTTTATAGAATAAAGAAATGTTTGCACAATTAAATATCAAATTTTAAAACGTGATTTTTAACACTGTGAAACATCTAATAAGATTATTTTTGTCCATATTTAGAAGGTACCATAGAAATTCCTTACAATACATATGCATGACTAATAACTAGGGAATATACTGGAATCAAAACAATTTTGCAAAGGAAAAACAATTGAAAGAAATACAGGATTCTGAAAATCGTAATGCACAGCACGCAACATGGATGACCTTAACTTCATTCCTTCTTCAAAACATTGTATTTGGTCTTATAAAGAATATTTCCTGGCAATATGACTGATATTTGGTTGGAAAAATTTTGCTAAACAAGATGTCCAAGTTATCAATGTTTTTATAAGATTGAGGACTCCTATATACTAAAAATACAAATGTCATCTCTCCCAAAAAGTTTCTCCCAATGCCTCCATTCCCCAAATCAGCTGGAAGAAATAACTGATTTAACAATTTGGTTGCTTACATAGCTGATGTGTTCCTCTCTAAAATTTTGAATTCATCAGGAAAAAAATATCATAACTAATTCATTCTCATGTACTGTGCTTTTAAAAGTACCTGGCCTATGGTAGGCACTTTAAAAATGTTGAGTGAAATCACCAAAGAGCTCACAGGCTTTTCCTTATTTTCACACACTTTTTAAAAACATGCTATTTACATTAAACATATCAAAATGCAGAACCTGAGATTTTGTTGTATTGTATTTTTATGGTCAAATTTCTGAGGAAATCTTATAATGTAAAAAAGCATAAACTATGAAACTTTCATACCAAATAAGACACACTTTAACTTGTGCATGTACCAAATGGCATGGACTACACAATTTAATCTGAACGTAGTATCTTAATTCCTCTGTGCTTAAATTGTAATGAATCAAAAAAATTAATAAGAATTTCTAGTTTTTGTTGACAACTGGTTTATGCATTTGATCTTTCATTTTAAACGAAGGATCTCTGATAAATGGGACTGGTCTCATTCCTACTTCATGCCATGAGAGATACACAGATATGCAGAAGGCAAAGTATTTAAAATGTATTCATTAGGTGCATAAAAAGTATGAAGGAAATAAGGGAAATGAAGCTTAAACTTTCCTTCACAGTAGGAAAGTTTAAATAAAGCTCAATTCAGTAAACCTTTATTGATCGTTGGTCATGTGGAGTACAGAGAAGAGAAAGAAGCAATTCCAGATTTAAGGGGTTTATCCTTATGTGTGGGAAGAGGAAACAAGGAATAAGACAAGTATTTGACAAGGGTCACGCAAGTGACACTCATAAAATGATCCTAGGGTTGAAGGAGAAAGAGATCCTATCCCAGAGAGGAGACTGAAGAGGGTTTTGCCAAGAAGACGACACGCGAGGCAGACCCTGGTGAACGTTTGGCATTTAGGCTGGTAGGGGTAGTGTTCCGGGTACCGCTGTTCTAAAGATCTATGTGAGCAGAGGCATAGAAGTGGGAAATGGATGGGAATTTGGGGAGAATTTGGCAACAATTTCTTAAAAAAAAAAAACAGACTATTCTGCATAAGATATTAAGTCAAACAAAAAGTGTACCAACCTGCCACTGTCAGTTTTCCAGATGTCATATTTTCTCCAGCATAAAACGTATATTCTCCTTCATCATCTTTCATCATATTTAGAACTGTCAATTTATATATCTTCCCATGAGCTTCAATTTTATATTTAGAACTGGGTTTGATTTCCTTGTCCTTAAAATTCCACAAGACATCAATTCCTGAGTGGGACAGCTCAACCTCCAAGACCACATTTTGAGTTTCTGTACAGGTAAGGTCATGAAGACCTCTGATAATTTTAATTTCTGGGGAAAAATAAAATAACAATTTGGTCATTATCTTAGTGGGAGAGTAGAAGGCTTAAAATAATGACTGAATGGAATAATCCTTACTTTCCACAGAGAGATTACAGCTGGTTTCAACTCTGCCAACCATCAGCTTGTAAGGTCCTTCATCTGAAGCGTGAGTTCGGTTAATCACAAGTCGCTGCTTTGTGCCTTTGACAATGGCTTGTACACGGTCATCAGGCTTGATTTGTTCATCATTTACATACCACTTAACAGAAGTGACATCAGGGACGGAGACCTTACATTCGAGCACAGCCTTGGTACCCTCAATCACATTGACATCTTTTAGAGGTGTTATCACATCAACACCTGCAAAAGCAGACACCAGTCGAAGAATTATGAATAGAATTTTGTTTAAAATGTCTGCTTATTAAAGTTCTTTTTCTCAGTTGCTAATGTAAACATAAAACTAATGCTGAGGTGTAGCCCAGCAGGCCCTGGGTTCAATCTCTAGCATTGCAAGAATGAAATGATATGCAAAACTATATAAGTAACACTTACTATAGACTGAGACATGCCCACTGGTGGAGAGTCCAAGAGAAGGAATGATGAAGGAGTAGTTTCCAGCATCCTCCTTGGTCATGTCTTCAATGAGCAGCATGTGGGACTGTTTGTCAATCACAATATGAACCCGGTCGCTGTGCTGCACTTCTTGGCCATCCTTCATCCAGACGCCCTCCACGTTTTCTAAGGAGACTTTAACTTCAAGTTGGACAATGTCACCCTCGCAGACTTTTTGATCACTAAGTCCTTGTAGAATAGCAATGGGGCGGGCTGTAAAATATGGTAAGAAAAAGAATGTTATGAGCATTTTGCTTGATCAACCATCATGAATTTGCTGCTGGCTGACAGGAGTGGGAAGACTTACGTTTCATCTTGAGGTTACAAGTTGTCTTTTTCCCATCCACAACAAAGCTGTATTCTCCCTGATCCTCTTTGGTTACATCTTTGACTGTGAGGTTCTGACGTCCTCGGCGAGATGTGATTGTGTATTTGCCATTGGACTTAAGCTCCACACCATTATGATACCATTTGCCTTCTATATTTTCGGGGGACACGATACACTCTAACTCTCCTGAAAATGATTCTGGAACTTCTATGTCCTGAAGTTCTTTCACAAACTCAACAACTGCACCTGAAGTATAAGATAAGAGTAAAATGATTTCTCAGGAGAGTTCTGCATCTCAACTTAGGATAGAGACAATGCCTTGTTTAGCTTTTATCTCTCATACTATCAGGAATATTCCTAATACATGCCAGGCTGAAAAATTTTCAACAAAAGGAGTTATTTTAATTGCATATTATTTTTGAAAGCAGAGTTATATTTCAATGGAATTTTTTAAAAGTGAGACATCAAAATAATATTGCTGTAAAAAAAAGCCCAAGTCATCAATGTTCTTAATAGGGATATAAATTCAGGGTTATTACTAAGAAGCTTATGACTGATTCTCAAAGAATTATTTTCACAAAAGTAAAATTGCATCACTAATTTTATCACAAACTAAAGGTGACTTTACAAAGTAAGTAAACAATGACATCATTATTTTCTACCTTCAACAATAAGTTTTGCTGTTGTTCTGACATTTTCATCTTCCACAAGAACACAGCTGTAGTCTTCAGCATCAGAGGAGTCAATGGTGAGTACAGAGAGGAAGTGGACCTTTCTGTCAGAGTGCATCCTGTACTTATCTCCTGCATGAACCTCCACACCATCTTTATACCATTTCACTTTGACAAATGGCTCTGAAGTTTCACATTCAAAGGTTGCCATGGTGTCCTTTTCCTTAGCAACAACATCTTGTAATTCTTGTGTGAAAGTGATCAATTGCTTGGCTACAAGGGGGTAGAAAAGAAGCACATTATGTTAAATTTACAATTTGAGCAATTGGAAAAGAAAATTTTAAAACCATGCTGTTGGATATTCATGGATGTATAGAGACAGGTCCATTAAATGAAATACTTTCCAATTACCTTGGACAAGTAAGAATGCGTGACTTGAGGTTTCTCCGGCTATATTGATGGCTTTTACCATGATGCTGGCTGAGTCCTCAGCAGTCACATCTCTTATGACTAATTCACAAACATTGTCCTCTGGCCAGTACCAGTAGATTCGGTCAGATCGCTCGATTTTCACGCCATTTTTGTACCATTCACATTCAGGGTCTGGTTTCCCTACAACTCTGACCCTGAAGTGTGCATCAGATCCTTGACCTACTGTTTGACTCTGGATTCTTTCAAAAATTTTGGGTGCCTCCATACTAGGACTAAGTTCAATTTTATCAGGTTTAAATGTTGGAATAGTGATTTTGCCTTCTTCAGCGAGGGCTTTCTTCTCCTCTTCAGTTAGCTCTTTGGTCCAGTGGAGAAGTTCATCTTTTGTCTTCTTCAGGAGTTCTTCATAGGATTCGTCCTTCTTCCTGGACTTGAGCTCCACGGCTGTGATAGCTTCATAATATCCCTCTTCTGTCCTGCGCTTGAATTTACTGCGCAGCTCTTCTGACTCTTCAGACACTTTTTCATGGGTGATTCTTTCTGCCCTTTTCAACCTCACAATTTCCTTGGTTTCACTGGTATCGACGGGTCGATCTACCTTTTGTACTTCAAACTGAAGTTTTCCAGGTTCATGGACATGAAACTCCGGCTTTGGCTCAGGAGCTCTCCTGAGGACAGACCTGAAGTCTTCCCGCTGGTGGATCTCAAGTTTGACTTTATGCTCTATGACACCTTCAGGATTTTCTGCAGTGACCTTGACTTCACCGGTGTCATATGACTTACAGTCCACTATGTCCAGATAATGAATGCCATCATAGCGAACTCTGAATCGTTTGCTTTTGCGAATGAGCTGTCCGTTGAGGTACCAGTTGACTTTGGGCTGAGGGTAGCCTGTTACTCGGCAGCGGAATCTCGCTGTCTCCCCTTCAAGCACTCTTACTGGCTCTGGGAACAAGACAATATCTGGTTTTTGCTTCTCCTTTTGATCTGTTGTTACACCTGTAAGTGCACCTTCATGAGCCATTCTCTCTAATTCCTCAATTCTCTGCAAGCCTTTCCTCCCCTCAGGCAGCTGAGATTCTTCCACAAGGCTTTTCTCATCTTTAACGATAAGGGTAGCAGATGTGTGATCTGTTCCATATTTGTTAGTGGCTCTGCAAGTAATGACACCACTGTCTCTATTATATGCAACTCCATAATCCAGGCTGCAGTACCCAAATTCATTGATCATGCGGAGCCTGTTGGCTGCTTCCAGGGGCTTTCCATCATGGAGCCACTCCACTACCATTGTTGGGTCACCAATTGGTGTTAGTCTGCATTCAAAATGAGCAGGTCCAAAGCGCTTAAGTCTTAAGGAAGTGAGTTTTTTCTTAAAAAATGGTTTCTGTTGTTTCTCTTTGTCATAGAGGTCACCCTCTTCCCACTGTTCTTGACCGTATCGCAGATGGAGGGGCTCCAGTTCTGGGGCTGCAATCTCCTTTGCTCTGTATGTCCCACGTGGGATGATTAATTTTCTCTCTGGTTCAGGCTCTGCAAACTCAACTTCAACATTTACTTTGCATCTTGTGGTGTCTCGGCCAGCCTTATTAATAGCAGTTGCAGTATACCAGGCAGAGTCTTGGCTGACAGTGGAATCAATTTTAAGGGCAGCTTCTCCCTTGGTGCCTTCGATCCTATAAAAAGTAGAGAAAAGTCATCAATATAGAAGTAGTATTGCTTCCTTGGTTATTGGACTTGTATAATAAGCTTAGTTGTAGTACTTTCAAACACACTTGCCTGATTCTTGGGTATTTATGAGGTACAATGATGTCACTGTTTTTCAACCATACAATGTCAGGGTTGGGGTTACCAGTAGCTCTGACTTTCATTTCAAGCCGGGAACCTTCCTTTATATTGACATTTTTCAGTTTTTCCACAAATGCTGGTTTTACCTGATGCTCCACAGCTGAAAGAGGAAGGTCACGATTTAGAATGAGTAGGACCAATATACCTGTTTACAACTCAAGATACGAGGTGATTTCTTTGCTTTTATTTTATTGTACCTTCCACAGTTAAAATCACTGAAACTGAAGACTTCCCTGCCCTATTTTGGGCAACCACAGTCCATTCCCCAGAATCACTGGGCGTTGCAGGAACAATAATCAGTGATTGGGTACCATCTTCTTTAATGACTACCTTGTGGGTATAGTCATTGACAACTTGCTGGCCTGTTAAAAAATAAGTAAAAATGAAAACAGATTTAAAATAAATTTTTGAAGTTTTTGCACACACACACACTAGCTTTTTTGTGTGTTTAATGATTATGATTCACGAACAAAATTTATCATACTTACCATTATGAAACCAGAATGTTTCTGGCATGGGTCTACCCACAACCTTTAAGTCAAATCTGGCAGTTTGTCCTTCTAAACACTTGAAGGAAGCCGGTTTTAACACAAAGACTGGCTTATACAGTCTCTCAAGTTGTGACTCATCTGTTTCCTCCAGTCTGCGTCCTGGGGACATTCTTGCAGGGGACATCCGTGCAGGGGACATCCTTGCAGGAGACATGCGTATAGGAGACCTGCTCACTGAACGTGGAGAGACAGATCTGAAAAACCAAGGCAAAGCAGAATATTTTCATGAAGCATTTAGAAAACTCAGCAAAACAATAAACACCTTTCTGTCTTATCTGTTAATGTCATTTTAGCATTCCCTTATTGTGTATTTTAGAAAGTACTCATTGGGATCCAAAATATTATTACCACCCTCAAAACTATGTTTGTTTGTTTTTTTCCTGTAGTCTTATTCCTAGTCAACACATGTAGGTACTCAGGCTCAACATCTTGAAACTATCTTTAAGTACTGTCTTTTCCTCACCACCTAGATTTAATTAGTCAATATACCTTCTTGATTCAACCACGAAGACATTGGCTAAATAAACTAATGAATAAATTTATGGGAAAAGAAAAAATATACCAATTTATCTAAAGGGAGGAAAATAGAAATTACATTTAGAAACCAAACCAAACCATATTTACTTATTGTAGCCAGATGAGGCTGGATTTAGAATTCTGGCACTGCCACTAACAAGTTGGGTGAACCAAGGTAATTTTCAAAGGTTCCCAAAGTCTCAGTGTTCCCATTCACAAGAAAGCACTAATACCTATGTTGTCAGGTTATTGCATAAATTAAAGATAACACCTATGAAGATCATGTGTTAAATAAATAAGAGCTACTGTGATATTAGGTATAGCACCAGGAAAATGAATAGCATGTTACACTAGTAAAATTCTTTGTTCATCTCACATAGGTGCAAGAAACAAGAACTCTAGGCAGTTGTCAGTATTTGCCAATGGTACAGTTCTGTGCTGTCTCAGCAATTTGCTACTGGGATGTTTTGTGTTTTAAAACAATTTACACGGTAAGCAACTCAAACTGCTACAAGTCTCACCTGATTCTGCTCATGGGTTCTGGTGTGGGTATGTAAGTTGGAGCTGTAAGTGGTGCAGCAGGCTCTACATACAACTTTCCTGAGCAAATTGCATTTCCTTTAATATTGCTGGCAAATGCAGTATAGATTCCTTCATCTTCTGGAAGAACAACAGGTATACGCAGACTAGCTCTGCCATCTTGTAGAAAGTCCATTTGGTATCTCTCTCCATGTTTGATCCGCTTGCCATCTTTGTACCATGCAATCTGCCAAGAACATCGAGCATATGTTAATGAAATTTGGATAAAATAGTTATAATGTAACATATTTGTCTCATTATTGTGGCATGGAGGTTTGATAAGTGTTTACCTTGGGTAATGGATATCCAGACATCTTGCAATGAAAAGTGACGCCCATCCCCTCAAGAATTCTATAATTCTTGATTCTTAAATCAAATCCTGATTCAATGGCTTCTGATTCAGAAATATCAACTGCCATCTTTTCTTCTCCATCTTCTTCAAGAAGTTCTTCTAATGTAGTTTTTATTATTCTGTATTCAATTTCTTTAATGAGCCTCTCTTCAAAAGAAGAAATATGGAATTCCTGTGCAGTAAAAAGATAATGGTAGGTTAGAAAGATGTATTCTCACTGATAGAAATTCTTTAAAGGTGTGTATTAGTTTCTGAGTTAAGGAATGATTGAAGTTTTTAACTGGCAAAAGGAATCCAGAAAACTCTTGTTATTTTTGGTTTGGTTTTGAATCTATAAAAAAAGTCATCTTTTCCAGTAAATGTTGTGGCATTGTGGGTAAAATGGTATTCCCAGTATGGGTTACATATGGGATGTTCTTCAAACAGATGGAGGGGTCTCAGCAATAATGGACTGATTTGTACTAATATTTATCTTTTCCTGAACCCCATATCTAAAGTCATGTTTTGTTGCATGTATGCAATCCCAATTTTTCAAGTTCCAGGAGCAATATGTCACAAAGATTAAGGAAATTCATAAATAGTGAATTTGTACCTATAAATTGTTGTCAAACCCTGCTCTCATCACTTGAAAGTAAAAATATCAAACTAAAAAGTGTATTGAGGGAGAAAAGCATAATTTATGAGATAGTTTAGAATACTATTACTGTTTTACTCACCTGGTCTTCTATAAATGTTCTGACCATTACAGTATCTTTGGCCATTTTCTTCCTAATTAAGGCCTGTTCTTTTTCATATTCTTTTTCATAATCAGAGTATGCAAATCCAGGTGCTATTTCTCCAACTTTGGGTTCCTGAACAAATGCTGTCATTTGTGTCTGGTAAAGCATTTCTTGCTGGGACTTCATCAGTGACTCATAATCAGCTAGGAGTTAAGAACATAAGTTAATTTTTGATGTTCTTATAAACATGCATTAATGCACTATTCATTCAGTCAAGACTAAATGAGAGAAAGTTTGACAATGAAAAGTCAGTTTTCCAAGTTTGTATTATATTGTTCAAACAAATATTAAATTGAATTTTAAAACCAAACTAGTCAAACTATTATAAAAAAATTATAGTGGCAGTCAGTCTTTTGAGATCTGATCTAGAGCTTTTCCTGATTTGTTGTGTGGCTTTTAGTAATCCATTTGCTGTGTAACTTTTAGTAATTCATTTTCCTTCCTGATTCTTGTGTTTTAGCTAAATAGGGATAACAAAGTAACTTCCTCTAAGGGATGTGGAGCAGATCATATAAGACAGAGTGTGAGATGATCTACTGTGAATGTGAACAGCTAGCAGAGATAATGGTGACCTACAGATATTTTGTGTTTGGCATGAATGTTACTACTTTCTTTTTCTTAAAATTATAAACATTAAAAATCCTGATTTCTAGTTTTAAAAATATTGGCAGCTCTAGCAACATTGAACTTGGTATGTGCTTATCTGGCATCTACACATGGGAGATGGGAGCTATGGCTCCTTGATGCAAGGCATGTTCTCCAGTTTGCCATCCTCTTTATTGAGCTACTGGAAAGGAACTGGATCTAGAATCCCTGCATTGCAAGAGTGGGAGATAGAAGCTATCTTTCAATAAATGGAACTACTGACAGAACCCCAGAAGTTCAACCTTAGAATGACTTTTGAGACTATCTGATCTAAAACACTTGCTCTCAGCTGAGGCCAACGGAAGGGGAAAGTCCCAGGATTAGAATACTGCAACAGGGCACAGCTGCTTCACTGCATTTCAGTTCTTACCAGGCACATGGGAACTACTTGGAGATGCACTTACCTTCTTCAAGTAAGGAAGCAGATGCAGAAGTTTCTCCATGCTTATTACGAATAACAATAGTGTATTCCCCAGCATCATCAGCGAAGGTCATAGAAATCACCAGTTTGCATTCACCGGTTTGTTTGTTGTAACTTACTTTGTATCTTTATGGAAATGAATAAACAAGAAACCCAGTTTTAAACAACCATTCTGAGAGTAAAAAAATTGGACTTGTTTATAAATGGATCTGTGATATAAAATTCAATCATCGTAAATGTGATTAAACGCTACCATACAATATAATTATAAAATTGCTGAAAACTGAGGAAAACACATGGATATGAGTAATGAGGGATAAGAAAGTTAAAAATTTAATTCTTTAAAATTTTATTTTAAAGAATATTTGGATAGATCTTTATCTTAAAAATATTCAAATATTCTTTAAAATATGAAATATAACACTGTATATGGAAATAAGTGGTTTTAGCATTCGTTTGAGAAAATGATGAGGTCATTTAAACAACAGTTATTTTCTCTGTTCATTATTTCACTTGAAGATCAAATGAATAATAGCAAAAATATTTTTTCATATATTTTAGTATTAAGTCTCTGAAACACTGTATTTAAGAAGACACATTTTTAAGTTATCAAGTTGCCCTTTTTTGACTTAAAGGAAACTGCAGAGAATTTAGAACTAGATTTTATATTCAATTGCAGAAAATTCATTAGCATGTATTTTCACACATAGCAAGTTTTTTTCTTCATTACATTACCCCTTTTTTTCATCTTTTAACTTAATTATTATATGTTTTTATTGAAAGTTATCTTGAATCCATTCTGGAAAGGGGGGCAATGTGTGTGTGTGTGTGTGTATAAAATGTTCTATTTCACTAGCACTATCCATGAATTAAACTAGAATACATCTCCCATCCACTTTAGTCACAAAGTTTTATTTCTCAATAAAATTCTGTATAAAATGTGAAGACACCTCAGAACAAAAATGAAAGCTCTGTATTCAAAAATTCTACGGGCAGGAGTTAGTGGGCTAAATAAATTCTACTTCTCTCTAGGCTTCACATAGGTATCAAATGACCACAGTGAACTCTGTCATACAGCTGTCAAAATACCTGTATCCAGTCGTTAGAGGAACACCAGATTTTTTCCAGTAGACATGGGGCTTTGGGTTGCCACCAATCTGGCACTCAAACACGACGCTCCCACCTTCCACCAGTTTCTGGACCACTGGTTTTGTAATGAAGAAAGGTGCAGCAGGTTCTCCAGGTCCTGCTTGTTCCTCTGTGATGCTGGTATCAGTCATTACCACATCTCTTGACTCAACAAAGCTGAAAGAGAATTCGCTTTGCATTAGCTTCTGGTTTGCCACTGGCCAATACTAAAAGGACAAAATGTCAAAACTGTACCAAAACGACAGCTAATTATCAAAAGAATGTTTTGTTTTTTTTACCGTTTCTCTTCTGTGGTGAATTTCTCAGTTACAGCTGTCGTTTCCTTTTCAAACTCTTCTGAAACTAGAAGAAAACAAAAATTTGTCACCGAAGTGAGCTGTTTAGTCTGCTCCATGAGTGACTCCTGCTTAGCAATGACAGTTAAGTGGACCCCATAATCTATCCCCTAATTCCAAACAGGGCACCATTATGAGATGCACAGAAACCATATTGTGGAACGGCATGCCTGCTGAGAGCAGTGGCACCTGTGTTAGGACTGTGGAGGACATCCACTAACCCTGCACTGCTAGGTAGCAGGATGTGCTGACGGTCCCAGCCTCATTGGCAGCACTGCAAGTGAATCGCCCGCTGTCTTCTGCAAAGGCTTCACGAATCATCAGGCGAGCAATTCCACTCTGGAAGGTTATCTGGAAATCTATGGAACTTTCGATTTGGTAGTCTTCTCTGTACCATGTCACTTTGGGGGATGGGTATCCAGAGATGTGACATTCCAAGGTGACAGATTCACCTTCTATGACAGTCACATTTTTTAAACCCTGAAAAGAAAAAAGAAATCATGATATGTGTGCATATTCATTATTCATCTTTACCTATTATAACAAATGTGGCATTTGAACTTGCACGATTTAATTGTCACAATATGGCTTTTTAATCAGGATTCCAGAAATATTAGTAAAGGACTTCCCTTGAAAGTTGGAATATTCCCAATTAGAAATTAATGCTAGAAATTTCCAACTCCCTGTAGGGGGACTATATTACTACCATGTTATCTGGGAAACTCTGTGCCTTCTGTTATTCTCACATATTTAATCCTTACTAAGCTGAAAGGCACATCAGCAAAAGTGGCCTTTTCAACAAAGCTTTGCCACATTACCCCTAACGGGAACTAGTCTCTCCTTTCCATGAACTCTCCTTCTGTTGAAGTTCTTATCACTTTCCATGTTTCACTATGCTTGTTCATGAACATTGTCTCTGATGGCAAGGAAGATTTCGAAGAGGACTATATTGGTCTTTGTATCTCTAGAGCTCCTGAAATAAAGTCTTACACATATTAGAAACTCATTTAATCTGATGAATATGTGAATGGCAGTTGCCCTACCTCACCAAATAGAGTATGGCATGAAAATTAGCATTTGCAAACTCACAAATGCCATTTTCCGAGAATTTTAAGAAACTGATCATTGCAATCAATAATATATTCATGTATTAAAGTAGTATGACCAAATATGAAAAGGGCCTACCACAATAAACTTACTCACCGAGACTAGAGTTGGGGGAGTAACAGGGATCTCAACAGGTGCAGGCACTCTTGCTGTTTCTGTTACCTACAATTTTTACAAAGGATGTTACAAAATGTCCAAGAAATTGGGGGAAATCTCATAAACCTTTAGCACATGGAAAATTATGAAACTTTTTTTGAGAAAAAGGTCTCTGAGCCATACAATGTTCAATGAAATTATGTTTAGAACATAGTAAAGGAAGAAAGCAAGACCCCAGCTAGCTGGTCTGCAGTGGCAGATACACAGGAATGGATCGAGCTACAGCTTGCCACACAGTGACCAACCTTGGCTTCGCGCCCGTGTAGTACTTCCAAGCGTTCTTCACGGACAGCAGTGCCAGTTATGCTCACCCCTACTTCTTTCTTCACTTCAATGCCAGCTTGACTCTTGTAAGTATCTGGCGTGTCAGCAAAGGGAAACTGTGGTGAAGGGGTGGGCTCTGCCCTTACTCTAGCCTCTGCAGGCTTCACAGTGGGAGCCTTCACCGATTTGGTGATCTTCTGAGCAGAAGATGTGGCTGACAACTCTTTTTGTAAGGTGGCAATAGCGCTACCGGCTATTGATGCCTAAATGGAAAGGGAATCAGAAAACAAAGTCACTTAACTGTCATTCAAGTCATCCCTCAGAAGTGCTTCTCCACCAATATTCCTGTTTAATACAGGACAATTATTAATAGCCTCAGTGTATTAACTCTGTTGTCCATTTTTAATGTTGTCCCCCTTACAGAGAAAGGCCAATGGTAAAGCTTTTTGCCATTCCTGTTAGTTTATAAAATAGATGTAAAAATTTTTTTTAAAAGAGTTATATTAAGAACTCCTTATTTTTATCTCTGTTATCATGAAAGGACCAAGGGTCTTCAAAAGGCTTAATAATGATTTTTTTTTTACTTAATCATCTTAATGAATGATACATTTGAAAATATCAGTGGCAAAGTCAAAATTAAGAAAAAATTAAAATATTTGGTGAACTCTAAGAACCACCTTGAAATAGTACATTTGGGTTTCAGTCATAAATCTATGTGACAGGTGAAAATGGAGACATTCAGAAAAGCATTTAAAAGGCTTTCTTACTGTTTCTGTTCTGCTGCTGTCTACAATTATTCTGTTTCAATAATAATTTGAGACAATCCCAAATAAAGGCATTTTATATTCCTTACATTTCTTTGAAGGTATAGAAGGTTTCAGTATGTTTTTAGAATAAGAACAGTAGTAACTAATACTGAAGATTATTACGTGCTGTCAACTTGATAAAAATTTTGCATGTATTTTACTTGTATTTTTACTTTCCCCTGATGACAGAGTTAATAAGGAATAGGAGACTAATCCAAGGCTGTTTGATTTCACAAACCAACTCACTTACAATACCACCTCTCCAATTTGCTATGTTAAATATATGAAAATATGATTTCTTAATGTCTGTCTCTATTATTAAAACACATTCACAGTTATGCTGAAATGTCTTGCAGCTTAAGAAAAACTACACTATATAATGCTTTACCATTTACAAAGTCATTAGAACAACAGCTATCAAAACAACTGAGTTTGAGCTCTCCCTGAAATGAGAAACAGAAAAACCTGCATGTTTTCAGCTCCTCACTGGTGTAAGATAACCACCTGCTACTTCAGGGTCACCCTGCTCTGCCAACTTCAGAAACTTAACTGAGGGGCATCTAAGTCACCATGAATGGAAACAGATGCTGTCAAAAACGGGCATACAATGGCCTGTAATAAAGATGCTCTACAGTTACGTTAGGTATGTATTATCTTTGAGGCTAACCATTTTTAAAAAAATCATGCTCTGTAACTTCTTACCTCATATCCATGTTCTGTCTTAGGGACAGAAATTTTTGAAACAGTAAAGTGAGGGCTTGCTGTGCGGGGGCGTTTATCCACATGGACTAATCTTTCAGTTGTTAGATCTGTAGTTTTCTTGATCTGCAGTAAAATGAAACTCATGGATATCACAGCTCGCCAGATGACCACAGCAGTTAAGGTTGCTTTCCCAAGAATAGGGTGAAAACCCAGCAGGGAGTGACTCACCTGTGATGATATGTGCATTCCCATTTGATCAGTAGTTTTTATATGAGTCTCAGAAGGAGCCTGAATCACCACAGGCTTGACTGCTTTAGGGACAACGTGGGGTTCGGAGGCTGGACGCTGGGGATGCTCAGGTACCTTTGTGGTGGAAACATGTTCCTTATATCCATATTCCAAAGTAGTCTGCTGAGCATAGGTTTCTTCTAGATGCCCGGGCTGTCTGGGTTCTCTCACACGGGCTTGGTCTACGGCAGCAACAACTGTTGCTACGGCTTCAGCCTTTTTCCCAACGCCCACCTGGGGACAAGGTTTCCAGAATTAATGCACAGTAATGTCAAGTCCAGCTGGAACATCTCCTCCCAGGCACATCTTCCTGGGGACAGCTCCTCCTAGATATTCAGAACAAATACCTAAAGGCATGATAGGTAGATGGCATGGGTGTTATATAAGAATGTTAATGTGTCCAGATATGTAACTCTGAAATATACCTAGGAACTTAATAGTTCATTGATTATTATATTGTACAGACATCTATTGAGATATGCTGTCTATATATCTGCTTAATTATATTAGACATTAAAACACTTAGGCACAAGATAGGACAACAAGTATGTATATAAAAATCATAAAGTGATTTTGGCTTTTCTGCTAATTCATCTAGGCAGACAGTCAATTGGCAATTGGGAAATCAGAACTTCAGAGCTGGTTATGTTCATTATTTTTATCATCTTGTCGATCATTTAGTCTGGTGTTGACACGGTGACAGTGATGATAAAAGTACACTCAAATACTGTCATCATCCCATCCAGAAAAATCAATTGCTACAGAGGTATAGGGTTGCATGCAAATCTGAGATAACATGAAAGCTCATGAACACAGGGTGAGCATGTGAATTTACTTATGATTCACTAGGGATAAAATTTGTTTAATCTATTAGAAAAACATCACTCTTAAAACACATGAATGAAAACATTGTGATTAAAATGAAAGTGTTATCATGTTTGCATTCAAGAGAACAACCTTTCACACTGAAGTCCAATTTACTTTCAATTTTGCTGAGAGTTAAAGCAAAGAAGGAACAGAAATATTATTTTCTCATTTCTATGAATCTGATTAACATAAATGGGAACACAATTTGCAAAGGAATTTCTTCTAAAGAAAGCAAATCAGTTGATGTGACATGGATATCATGATTCTATGTAATGCTTGTAATAGAATACTTAAAATCAAATTGCCATGTCCATCTAGTGTACTTTAAAAATAAGGCTGTAATATTTTATTAATATTCAGTTTTCTTAGCTGCTATGAATAGGATCTAGTATGCACCTGAAATGTGTTTCAAGCATGCTACATGTATATCTTTAAAAGTTATTCTTGGAGCCATTTGAAATATAAATGTGGCCTTTTAAAGATGGAATTGGGCCTTTTGTGATCATAGGCTTCCTCCAGTGTTGTCTTCCAGGAAGCCACAAAAATCCAATCTACCTTGAAGGATTGCAGGGACTATCTTCATCTCAGATTGCTTTTTAGAAGAAACTATAAAATATACATGAGGCTTGGGTGAGTTAATTTTGTTCATTTGAAAAAAATCTAGGTAATGGGTTGACTTTAATTTTATAGATGTTTTAAAATGTTCACCTTTGACAAATAACCCTAATATAAACATATAACTTGGCTTGCTGAGAGATTGCATTTGTGCTATCTCATTTGCACCTTTTGACTAGTAGTCCATGGTACAAGGTAATCAGAGTAAGTTTTAGTTTTATTTTAAAAATGACAAGAGTCAGGTTCAAAGAAATTATTATTTGACTTAAAAATTCAACTGAAATATATAAATCTTGTTTTTAACTTAATACTTATGCCAAAAAAAACCTAATTATGGTAAGATATTTTAACTTGCAGAAGCGTATGTGCATTTTTTTCTTGAATTGATGTACATTAAATCCATATACATATGCTGTTTGGTGGACAACTACAAATGAGTGTTCTATGCTGGTAAGTTGCTTTTATTTCTTAGTAGACTAGAATATTATTTACATTTTTAGAACTCAGATAAACAGAAAAATGAATTGGATTAGGAGACCGCAATTTGCAGTTAAATGCTGAGAATTATTTTAGGAGACATAAAGAAAAATGTTGTTTAGTCTGGCCCTTCACAACTAGAAATGCCAACTGTTCCATTGGAGGACTTGGACTGAATCTAATCATCTCTAATATTTTTTTGATCAATAAAGCAATTAAATGGAACACTAGGAGCACAGTGACACAGGATGGATGAAAAGTTATGAGAGCTGATGATGAAATGGGATGAAACAGTGTTTTCACCTCCACAGCATCAGTTTTCATCTCCTCTTGGAAAAGATGTGTTTGTTCTTGCTTAATAGCAAATCCTTCTCTAGTCTTTGGCAGTGTGGCAGGTTCAGCAGATTTTGCAGTGGTAACAATTAACTTAGAAATAGACATTTCCTCAGCTTCCATTCTGAGCTAATATTTAACAACAAAAACAAGATAATCAAACTCATGTGATTCTAGAAAAAAACAAATTCATCACTCCTGGAATATACTTCACTGTAAAATTTCTGTCATTCATGAGACATCTAAAAGGTTGACGTGCCATTCAATATTAGACTTGGATAAAGATTTATTTGAAATCATGCTTACGAAAAAAGAAGTCAAAGAAGTTGAGATAGGAAGCAACAGTGAGGGAAATACAAGCAGTATTCAGGTCATGATGCTAATGGAACTGGAAATTTTTAGTTGCTGATTTCCAAATACTAGATTAGCAATAAAGAATAAACTTAGGTAAATAGCTTATCTGGAGCAAATTGTAGTCATGGGAAGTAGTTTAATTTGTGGAAATTTCATCGTAACAAATAGAGGCAGTAACCTTCTCATGGTTTATGTATAATTGTTATGGTTTGATACTTCCTTCTCTAGATTTCAGTACTGAATCTTGCCTGGCTTTAGTGGAGCTGCTACTGCAGGCACTATAATTTTCTTAGCTTCTTTTCTCATTTGATATTTATAAGAGGAAAAATAAAGTTCACATGAAGAAAATGATAGGTAATTTACTGAAAAAAATCCATAAACTATAATGGAATATAGTGAATTTATGACTTCTCAGAACACACATCTTCTTTACAGTAAGATTCTCCACTTATGTATACAACTTTTTTTTTTTTTTTATGTTCACAGTGTCTCTTAAATTTAGGCTGCATGCAATTTCAATCATCAACTTCTGGAGGATTGCTAGATGTTAATAATAGAATGTTGAAAATAAGATGAAAAGGTAAGTGGGGAAAGGAATACGTAGTAATATTAACAACAGTAATTTGATTTTTTAGTTTTCAGTTGCTTAATTATCTAAAAAATAAATCTGATTAATAGACCTCATACATTAAAAAAAAAAACCTGAGATTTGGTATTAATGTATTATAAAAGGGGATTTCACACTTGGATAGCAATAGTCACCTTTCCATGAGTAACTTGAATTTGTTCTTGTCTAGTTGCCATTCCTTCTCTAGTTCTCAGTATTGTTTCTTGTTCTTTGGCTTTAGCAGTAGCAACTGCTATTGTAGACAAGGCAGTTTTCTCAGCTTCCTTTCTTATCTGATTATTACAGTAAAATCAAGGTTTAAGTTGTATGGGGCTTCAGACATACATAATATGACCCTTCCCCCCCTCCTGGTGGGGATGCAAGAGGAAGTTATTCAGGGTTAAATACAGGAAAGAAATTAATTTTCACTTGAAAATGTTTGCATATAATGAGTGAGAATCACAAAATTTAGAAATGTTAGCTATATAAAAAAAATCTCTAGATGCTTCCCCAATGCTTTTTCAAAAATAAAACTAAAAATGCTAATCTTCATGCAAAGAATAATGGTGAATAAAATGAATTACAAATGTTATGGATGGATAAAAATCAAATGTGCAGAAAAATTAATGGTAATCAGTCACATTCTCCATTTTGTTTTTAGTTACAGATTTAAAAAAGGAAAATACAGATTAATAATTGATACCACATAATAGTTAATGGTTTTCTAACAATTAGTTTAAAGATGAACTCTTCACATCTCAAGTATCTGTATTCACCTTCTCCTGAGTTATTTGGACTTGATCTCTTTTGGTAGTGATGCCTTCTCTAGTTCTTGATACTAAATCTTGTTCTTTGACTTTGGGTGTGGCAACTATGACTTTAGGCACCACTGTTTTCCTAGTTTCTTTCATTATCTGGTCATGTGATTAAAAAAAAAAGATGAGAAAATAATCATTAAATTTCATGAGTCTCTAATAAAAAGAAACAAATGAACTGAGAAAAGAGGCAAATTCTCTTCCTACTCAAGGACATTTTAATTACACTTAAATTCATTATTTAAGTTGCTTTAATTATCTGTATTGTTCCACTGATATTATCAAAATAATAAGACAAATCTAAAAGAAAAAAACATAATTAGCAATAAAAGACTAATAAATGCTATTTTTTCACATCATTATAATCCACAGGAGAGTCTAGTAGAGCCATAAATAGTGCACAGCTTTGCATATTATCCATTGACTCGTATCTGGGGCTGACATCAATAGGATGATGATTCAATGTTAAAGTGAATTATATCATATTAGTAACAGTTCAAAGAAAGTCTGAAAGTTAGGAATGAGAGGTGACAGTGAAAGCCAGATGGGTGACAAAGGTTCAGGAGAGATGGTGAAAGAATTTTCTGTTTGAGTTATGAGAAGAGGAGGTGGTGAAGGAGTGGCCATTAGGACCTGTGATAAAATGCAAGTGGCTTGCAAGTGAAATGAGAGTGACTTTCACAGCAGCAGGAAGTCGTCACCTGTTCATGATTGAGGAGCATTTGGTCTTGTATGGCAATTTCTTCTTGAGCTCCCAGGATTGTTTCTAGTTTTGTGGACTTGGCAGTGGCAACTACCACCATGGATGCAGCAGTTTTCTCAGTTTCCTGTCTTATCTGATTTTTTAGAGTAAAATGAAGATTTTAAGTTTCAAAGGCACAAAAGAAATGTCAAGATGCCCTTGCTATGTTTGGGAGAATACGGAAGATTTCACGGTCATGTGCATATGCACAGGTGTGCACGCACATGTCTTACAGCTGTGCAAAGGTTATGCTTTCCAATCTAAGTGACCAGGGGTTCATGCTATGTATAAAAAACTGTACTTATGTGAAACTGGTCAGAGGTGAATCTACTTCCACCTAGGTATGTTCTAGAAAGTTTGAAGGTTTGCCCCCACACTGTTCTTGTAAACAATCTCCCAAAACTAATCAATTGAGAGGAAAAGAGTGAACTGAGAACAGAACTTCCATCACGAAGAGTTTCAATATGAGGCAGAACAACAACAACAAAAAAATAGAAGACATAGATTTCATTTTGAAGGACATACAACTGGCTGGAATATGATATTAACAAACTACAAGGTATTTACAAAATTGGACTTACTGTTTCTTGAGTTATTTGCTTTTGTTCTTGTTTTGTAGTAATTTCTCCAGTAATTCTAGTTTCTTGTTCTTTGGCTTTAGTTGTGGAAATTACTACCTTTGGTACAAAGGCTTTTTCAGTTTCTTTTCTTATCTGCAATCAAGATAAAAACAAAGTCTTACTGTTTCCTGATCTCTAATGCAAGTAACATAGTGTTCATTAAATACAACACAGGAATTTAAAGAAGTAAAATTACTTTTCTGGAGATGTCACAAAATCAAATAAATAATCTTTCATTCATTAACGTGACCATGCTCTTTCTCTGCCTAAAACATAAATTAGGCTGTTTAGAGGGAAAAAAAATAAATGCTGAGTTCTGCCCTGTTCGTTTTGAACAGAAGAGTTGTAGTTTTTTTTTAAAAAGACTTCTAATATGGCAATACATTGCTATATTATGTCATTTAAAGGTAATCTTAGAGTACGAATATTAGAATGGAAGACTTGAGAAGTAACTATGCCTGACATTTTTATTTTATATATGAGAAATCAAACATGGATAATTTATAATCTGCAATTCTACAATATTTTTTGAAAATTTTCCTAAATACCATGACAGTTTGGAGCATCAAAACTTACTATGGGAAGGAATAAAATTTTTGCATATATCCTAGGCAAAATATTTTATAAATCTTTAGCCTCCTGCAGGATGCTATTTCCCTCTGGGTGCCTAGCAAAAGCTTATGGGGGGTGGTCACCCTCTCCTTTGCCTCTTTCCCATTCTCAGATACTTCATCACTGAAACACAGGATCTCAGGGTCCTAAGGGACTTAAAAACTTTTCTTCTCAAACTACCCAACTGATGATTGGCTTTACTGGCCAACAGCCCTACCAATCAGCCTTCTCCATTCTGTCCAAGGGCCTCTAATTTTGAGACTGTCCATGCATTTTTTTTTTTTTTTCTGGTAATGTGGTTTACTAAGACCAGGCTGTCTGTTCCACATACAACCCATTTGCACAAGTCTTCTTAGGAATCAGGGAGCAACTGCTGAGCTTTTAAAGTAAAGTGTGTTCAGAGTTCTCTTCCACTACTCCATGTGGCTACCTAGGCACCTATTTCTCCCTCCTGGTTTTACTTCCTTCTGTCCTCTCCCCACAGTCACATATTTAATTACAATCAATGTAGATGGTCATAAAAAGTGTAGATGAGACTCTCTTTCTACTCCTAGGATGTGTCCACAGAGGTACTTTTCATCTGTATAAGGACAGCATTCAGTGAAGTCCCCCCAAGGGACTTTGGTATCCAGTGCCCAGGACACAAATAACCAGAAGATTTGATTAGTGTGGTGACAGCTGTGTAGTACAAAAACCAACACCCTTCATAGTAAAGATTATCACTGTGTTAACACATGTAATAGCACCAGTGAATTTCAAATCACAAACCATTTTCACCTGCTCATGAGTTATGTGCGTCTGCTCTTGCTTTGTTGCAATTACTTCTCTGGTTCTTGATTTTAATTCTTGTTCCTTGGCTTTATCTGCAGCCACTACTACCTGTGTTATGGCAGTCTTCTCCGCCTCTTTTCTCACCTGATTTTCACAGAGGAAAACAAGAAACACCTTAATGTGCTTTGAATAGGAAGTTAGTTATGATGATATATCAGGATTAAGGCATAAATGTCACAGAAGAGAAGATAAGAAGGGAAGGCAGAGTGATTTTAAATGAGAACAAAAACTATTCAAATACAAGGTGAGAAATTATCCTGGGTTTATGAGACTTCTCATTCATCAGTCAAATGTCACGTTTGTTTTGAGGAAAGAAGAACAAAGTAAAGGTCCTTCAGGGAAGTGAGAGAAATCTAACATCTGCTCTGAAACTGCTTCGCCCGCCTGGCTCATGGAGCAGCTGGGCTCTGGGTATCTGCTCTCTAGAGTAGTTCTCTCCTCCCACCCTTCATGTGCCTCAACCAGGGGTCCCTTGATACCTTAAATACTGTTAACTTTGGCCTATTTGATGTAGCACAGTATTTCTTCTGACCTACTGTGCTCTTGGATATGGACAGCTTAAAAACGTTTGCTATCTCAGCCCACCTTTTGCTCAGAAATTCTAAAAGCCTGGATCATGCTGGGTCCAGTACTGCCTTCAGAATGATTTGACATTGTTTGGTCCTGGAATCTGAGCACCCAAAGCTCAAAGCAGTGAGTGGTGTTTAAGTGGGTGTGCCAGAGGACCTGGCCCCGCATGCACCTCCTGCCCACCTGTTCTTGAGCAGGTTGGACCCGCACGGCAGTCGTGGTTGTCCTCTGAGCAGTCTGCTCTACAGCACTGATCACTGGTTCTCTCACTCTGGCCATATCAACAGCAGCAACAACAGTCGCAACAGCTGCACTCTTGTCAGTCTCTTGTTTCACCTAGATTAGAAGTGAACACGTATAATGCTTTTCAAAGTGGCAGGCCTCCGTAGGAAATGTAAAAGCACAATGGAAACTGCTACCTAGAACTAAACGTACTGTGTGTGAGCATTCATCATTGCAAAGGGATGTGGGGTCTGTATCACAACACCCATAGTTTATGTAAACCTCACATCAGAGCCTTTGTCCCAACCAAAGATGGTTTTACAAACAGGACAACCAAAGTTGGTCTTCAGTTTCTATAATATATTTATGTCCCTGGGTATTTTCCCTCCAATCTATCCAGCCTGGGTTTCATGCCAGAAATCATGTCAAAGAAACCAGAAGTGAAGTAATGAAAACAAGTGAAGGTCCTGACTGTACCTCTTTAGCACCAGCAGCAGCAGCCCCTGCTGCAAAGGAAGCACTGGCTGACATGCTGGCGGCAGCCCCTGCAGCTCCACTGATGGTCACTTGCTCCTGGACACCATATCTCCCTTCCCACCTCTCTTCTCTCCTGATCTGAGTAGAGCTGGTCACTGTTGTCTCTCTCATCTCAGCCTCAGTTGAGGAGGCCACGTAGCCCTCTTGCTTCCAAGGCGGAGGCACTTCAGGGCCTGTGGCCACGGCAGAAGTCTGAGTCTTACGGATGAGTAAGGGTGACTTCACAGATCTGATGGGGGATGTGGAGATCCTCCCTGCTGGGGACACAGACCTGAAAACCAAATAGCAGAGGTCAGAATTCTAATGTGAGGAGCTCTAGCGGGCACAATCAGATTTGGATAACAGCATGAAAATCTAGAAGTGCTTTAGGGCAGAGTTTTAAAATGTGTGCCCCCACAACAGATTCAGAGGGTAAATTATGTATGTGAAAGTCATTTGCTTTAAGTCTCAATAAAGCCTATTTTTATCTCCTGTATCTGAATCAAACTTAATTCCAATTAAGTTCAAGAATTTTGTGCCCTGTCTCACCTTCTCACATTAAAAAAAATAACCAAAATAGAGGCAGGTACTTCCTTAATACACAGCAAAAGAAAGGGCATTGCAAATCCAGGAATCATCTCTAAGTCTCTCTGCATCCCCTATTCTGGCCTGCAGGTGGGTGGATGTCAAATAAATGCTAGATGAAGAAAGCTCTGTATAATCAAAATGCTTGTGTCACTCCAGGCTAAACGAGTTAAGCCTTTCTCTCTTCTTCTCTCCCTGCCTTCCCTTCTACAGTACTTACACCCACCTTCACCATGTCTATATGTCTTGTGAATTCCCAGGGCAGGAAAAAGATTTCTGGCTGAGCTCTAGAGCAGAATCTTTGGGGTACAGACTGTGCAATGCAGTCTGGAAAACCTGTCAAAGGGTTTGTGGGCTGAGTTTTTGTTTGGTTTTGGTTTTCACCCTCGTGCATACTTTCTTTGAATGACCTTGTAATTGCTGTGGATATTAGGTAATTTGAAACCTAATTTTTTAATTATTTAAATGGATAAAATAGTTTCTTCTAAAATAGTTTTCATTGTTTTTTTTAGGTGTATCCAAATTGCACACAACATCAGTTGAAGGGCATGGGTGCCAAATCCTGGCACAGATAGAGTAAAAAGACAGGTTCTGACCTATATTCTTGGAATTGATTAACCATTTTAAGATAAAAAGTTTTTGCAAAACTCATTAAATTTTTAATCAATAAGGTTTATTACATTTATTCCTCTAGGTGGCAGTATTGCTCCATCACTACATTTTATAAATTCTGAATCGAGGAAAACATTTCTAAATGTATTTTGGCACTATATAGGATATTTAGTTTACATTGATCGTAAATGAAACAATTATTCTAATTAACCTCAAGATGCAGTTGGTGTTTGCTCTAAGAGTAACAGTACATTACCACATCAGCCAGTTTCATGAAGAAAGGCTTCACCCTGTTCTTAAAGAAGGCTTTTTCTGTGAAATTCAATTTGCATTTTATAAATGAAATTGTAATCAAACTAAAGGGAGATCTAAGGAACATGGCTCCATTCTAAAAATGACTGCCTGGGAAATAGAACAAAGACCAGATTAGAATAATGTAAGTCTCCAGCAATTGAAGAAAAGCAGAAAGACTTGCACTTCCAAGTCTCAACTTGTGCCTAGTTCCTGCTGTACCTGGTAATATGGTTTTATTCAAAAGAGTTAAAGACATGATTAGCATGACATAAGTGATTAGCAGCGGGCCTCAGGTAAGCCTGAAACTGTGAAAAATCAATGTAATTTGAGTCATTATAGGAAAGTGCTTATTTCTGCAGGTACAATAAAAAAAAAAATAATCACTTGGTCACAGCTGGAGACAATGCACCCTATTCAATAAAACATGTTTGCCTTACTCTATAACAAAAATCAAGATTTAACAATGAGACACTTTAGGAAGGAGTCTATCTTGGATAACCATTATTTTCTCCACAAATTGGCATTTTTATTTCCTAAGTACTTTAAAACAAATTTGGGGTATGAGTTTGGATGGTTATTAATAAACTCTCAGAATGCTAAGATGGTCAAAATACTCCATGGGAACAGAGAAACTAATTCTAAATGACCCTTAGGCTTGGATTTAAAATATAGTAAGGTTGTTATCTCCCTCAGAAATCACATTTGGCCTGTGTTGTGATTTCATGGTGTGCAAACTTGGAGTTTGCCTGAGATAGAACACTTTTAGAAATGTGATTGCTGGACATGTTTTTGAAATTGAGCTTTTTGTTCAAGTTTTCATGTTAGTATTTGCCAATATTTTCAATAGTTTAAGTGGCTAAAAACAATAAAGATGAGAAAATATCTAGCTCTTAAAACTATTGGATATTTACATTGCTTATATAATACAATAGCAATGTCAATATCAAATAAATATAGTTTAAAAAATATAAATAAATATTTTTTCTATTTGTGTTGATTTTTTTTTTGGGGGGGTGGTGTACCAGGGATTGAACTAGGGGGTACTCAACCTCTAAGCCACATCCCTAGCCTATTTTGTCTTTTATTTAGAGACAGGGTCTCACTGGGCTGCTTAATGCCTCACCATTGCTGAGGCTGACTTTGAACTCACAATCCTCCTGCCTCAGCCTCCTGAGCCTCTGGGATTACAGGCGGGCACAACTGGCCAGGCTTGTGTTGAATTTTTTTTCCCTTGAAAACTGATTTCTGGGAATTTTTTCCCCATTTTTTTTTTTTGTTTGTTTGTGCGTTATAGTTGTACATAATTGGTTTGTTACATATTTCTACAAGCACACAATATAACAATGCAGTTACATATTGTAATATATAACACTTCCCTCCTCCCTCCAGTCTTTCCTTTCCCTGGTCCCTTTCCTCTACTCTACTGATGTCCCTTCAATTTTCATGAGATTCCCCCTACCTTTCCTTTCCTTTTTCCTCTCTAGCTTCCACATATGAGAGAAAACATATGCCCCTTGACATTCTGAGTTTGGCTTATTTCACTTAACATGATGTTCCATCCATCTTCCTGCAAATGATATAATTTCATTCTTCTTTATGGACGAATAAACTCCATTGTGTACATATACCACATTTTCTTTATCCATTCATTCATTGATAGACACCTACGCTGTTTTTGTAGTTCAGCCATTATGAATTGTGCTACTATATGCAGGGTATGTGTGTATCACTATAGTATGCTGACTTTAATTCTTTAGGATAAATACTGAGC
Source organism: Sciurus vulgaris (assembly GCF_902686455.1). Lineage (NCBI taxonomy): Eukaryota > Metazoa > Chordata > Mammalia > Rodentia > Sciuridae > Sciurus > Sciurus vulgaris. The sequence continues at coordinate 132,221,460 of NC_136463.1, forward strand.
AGTGGTATAGATGGGTCATATGGTGGTTCCATGCTTAGTGTTTTGATTTGTGGGAATTTTTAATCTATTTGGTATATTAGTTCTTTGTCACAAGTGTAGCTAAGATTCCCTCCAGAATTTTGCTTGTTTACAGGGTCTTATCTAGCATAAATATGTATAGTTACTCAGGTTATGCACTGCTTCTGGGCTAAGTATTTTTCACATTGTAGCCATTATATGTTTGTTATGATACTTTTCTAGCAATGGCAGTGAGATCTCTTGAGGAAGGGGTACCTTTAAATTTTTTCACAAGCACACTATTCAGTCTAGCAATGACCTTGCTATTGCCATAAACTTTATTTTTCTGTCCTAGAATCTTTAAGTCTATTTTTAAAAGTCCTTCCCCATAAATGTTTTGTGAGTTTTCTGTTCTTCTCTTTCTCTCTCTGCGTTTTAAAAAATCTAACCCTTTAATCAAGCTGGGGTGTATTTTGTAGATTGTGTGAGGTAGAGTTTTATGCTTGTTTTCTTCCAGATGAACGCAAATTGGCCAGCATTCTTTGTGAAGTTAAACACCCAGCCCCCAAATAAAAGGTCACTTTGATTAAAAAACAAATTTCCTGTATTTTTAAGTCTATGTGTGGACTGTTTTGCTTTCCTAATGTATTTTTCTAGTCATTCACAGTCTTTCATTGTTGTTGTAGTGCTGGTGATTGAACCCAGGGCCTCAGGCATGCTACACAAGTCCTCCACCACCAAGCTGCAGCCTCAACCCCACAACATATTGTGATTACAGGAACTTCACAGTAAATTTGAATATGTTTTAGGTCAATGACTTATTCTGCTTTTAATTTTTTTCTCGGCAGGTAAACTATCTATATGTATTTCACTTTATTTAAATTGATCAAGACACACTTTTTTTGTTTGCTTAAGTTTTGCAGTTCATCACATGAAAAGCCTCATCATATTAAACCAAATTCCAAATTTTGAAATCTGCTTCAGATAATTTATACTTAACTGTAATTTCTGAGCCCTGATGATACAAGTCTGTCTTTTAAAATAACTGCATCTTAACTTAGCATAGAAGTTCACTTATTTTTTAGATAAAATAAGCATATGTAAAATGTTTAAAAGATTTTACTTATTATCAAAGTATAAGGGCATGTGTGTAATTATTTGCTGTTTACAAGGTACTTTCAACCAATTATCTTGTTGGATCTTTAGGACACACCTTGAGATCATTCTTGTGGTGATTCTTCTTCAATTACAGATGAGACAACTAAGAACTAGAGCAAGCCGTCGACCGTCTTTAGCTCTTGCTTACTTCATAATATTGGGGATAATAATTCTTAGTGGTTGTGAATATTTAATGAGATAATGTTTGTAGAGTGTCAAATCAAATATTTGCCATAGTGGTAGTGATCAACATATAGTAGTGATAATTTTATTGGAATAATTATTGCTCTAAGTCAAACTTAGCAAGTGATTCGGCTGATTGAATTTAGGGTTTTTCTCATTTTGCCATGTTATTTTCTTGTCTCATAAAGCAAATATTTATTAGATGGAATGTAAAAAAGAATTCGAAATTATGAAGTTCTCCACCTTGGCTGTGTGAAAATCATATTCAGTGACTTCTTGATTTACCTCTTGTATCACATGCTACATTTTTGATTGCACAAAATCTCATTTTATAATGCATGATAACCCAATCTCTTTAAAGAAACTTTACCTCACAGGAGATGGGGTGGGTGCCCGCACGTGTCTGACCGGGGACGGAGAGTGTCTTATAGGTGAGGGGGACTGCTGTCGAGCCAGTTGTGTTTTGGCAGCAATGGACACGGACGGTGGTGTCGGAGACCTTGACTTTGGCTTAGGAGGTATCCTGGGAGGTGTTTTATGTGGCAGCTGCTGCCCAGTGGCACCATCTATGACCATCTCTACTGTTGTGAGTGATCTGGCATCAAAGTGGGCTTCAATCTTCTGCAAAAGATTAAAACAAAGTCCACGATGAGGGAGAATACCTGGGGAAGTGACAATCAGAAAGGCTGGAAAAGAGCAGCATAGAAAAATACCTTTTCAATTCGGGTTTGTCTTGTTTCTGAAATCTGAGCAGTCGAAACAATTGTCTTTGTCTTTTTAGCGGGTACTACTTCTTCACCTGTAGGAAGGAAGAGGCGAGCATTTGAGGAGGAGAGACAATCCATTTGAGATTCTGTTAATTGTGCCTACAAAGTCAATAAAATTTTCTGGATATCCCAGTGGAGACAATGCAGAAAGTCTTGGATTTTGTATGAAAATAAAATCAGATTGAAAAATAGAAAATGCCCCTTCTTCAAAACTTTTGCCATTGCCAAAAAAGCCTCAAAGTAAACATACAAAGGCTACAATATGAACCATTAAAAAAAAAAAAAAATCATTGTTTTTCAATAATTTGAAAGTGTCACTTAATTGAAATACTTGCAATCACTTAATTGAAATCACTTAATTGAAATACTTTCCAGTTCATGATATTGGGTTTAAGAACTGCAGATTGCATCAATACTGAGCTCCTGCCTGGAATATCAGATTTTTTTTTTTAAACGGGGGGGTTGAAAAGGCAGCTTAGATTTTAGCTCACAGCACTCCCAGGGCCTCAGGAGAGGCAGGCTAGCCTCAGGGCACAGATCAGCCCTCTTCCCTTCTCCCTGCTCAACCCCAGCACATACCTTGAACCAGCAATTCGGCAGTCGAAGTAGCTCTTCCAACGCTATTGGTGGCATTCACTGAATAGGTGCCGGAATCTTCGGGGTATGCTTCCGCAATCAGTAAGCTGTAGAGGTCGCCTTCTTGTGAAATTTGGAAATCAAGGGAGCTCTGGATTTCGGCTCCATCCCGGTAGAACTTTACAACAGGTGTAGGGATTCCAGTCACTCTCACTTGGAGTCGCACTTGGCTTCCTTGTCTCACGGTCATGCTCTGCAGTCGTTGAGTGAAGTTGGGTGGCGCTGTCTCTGCTGCAGGGGACAGAGAAGGAAATCAGACCAGGAAGCCAGCATCTTACCAACAGGGTATTTTTAAACAATCACAGCTCTGATTCCAAAACCAGGCAATGACTCGCCAGTCCAGCATCCTTGACTGTCCTTGAACCCAGCTTAGCCAGCAGATGACAGCAAGAATGGAGCCCCGAGATCACACTTGGCTATCCGGCCACCATGTTTTATATTTGCTTTGTTTTTCTTAGCAATTCTAGGTCATCCTGTTTGTTTTATAATTTACACAAAAAATCTAGATCTTGTTATGTCTACAGAATTTTTTCTGCACTTGCCTACCTCACATCTTGCAACATGTTAATGTGTTAAGGCAACTTTGTATACTTCAGTAAGTTTCATTAAAATGAATTCCAGTGGTTGGTTGATAGGGTGTACCTGTGACTTTCAGAATCTTTACATTTTAATTTAATTGAAAAACCCCTAAATCTTCTCCAACTTGGTTGATATTCAAATAACTGAAATACTTACTTGCATTTAAAAAGTTAATCTCAATAATGACATGTCTTCATGTTACTCTCCAGAAAGGAGATTTGGGGGGGTTATGGTGAAAGAAAATTTTTATAAGATAAATGTAAAGGGCAAATGGGATTAACTTCGAATAGCGATAGCAGATTCTACCAACACTGTGCTTTTCTGAATTTTTTGGATGTGTTTTAAGGTTCATACCTAATGTTACTTGGTATGCTTTTGTTTAGGTCAATTATGGCTCTATACCTGAATATCACTGAACATATGGTTTACTGGATAAGCATTGGTAACATAATTCATTTCATGCAAGATATTATGTAATGTATAAAGTCATTCATGTTCCGAGTATTAATGTCTAACCATTAATGGAGAACAACAGAGGTCATTAATATTGACTATAACTTTTCCCAGTAAATGGTGTTATACATTTGAATAATAAGCATTTGTCTTTTTCTGAGTATATTTCTGAGTAGTATTTTTAATGTTTCTTAAATGACTTGTTTGTGAACCACTTGCATCAGAATTATCTTGGTGCTTATTGAGGTGGAAATTCCTGGTGAATCCTAGTATATCTCATATTTCTTACTAAGCATATGAGCAAGTCTTTGAGCTTTTCTACTTGCTGAGAAGCATGATTTTAAAAATATCTCCTTAAATCATTTTTGAGTGTTTAACGTGTATACAGAAAGGCACTGATTCTCAGCCACATTTGTGCTATATTTTAAAGGGAGAATTAAATTCCATGTACAAACAGCTTTGTTACAAAATCAGCCTTCAGTGGGCCCTTCTCTAGGTTGGGAGCTGCATCTCCTTGTACCCATCGCTCACTATGGCCCCCTTCCCCCATGTGCTGGGTGATGCCCTCTGGGGCAGCAGAGGACAGGCATGCCTCCATCAGCCCACCTGTCACGAGAAGCTCAGCAGTACTAGTCGCTTGTCCAGATCCATTGGTGGCTCTCAGGGAGTATCGTCCACTATTGGCTTTAGTCACGGCGGGGATCGTCAGTCTAGCGCGGCCATCGCTAAAGGAGATCTGCACGCCGGGCAGAGTGGAAGTGGAAATCACCTGGCCATCCCTAAACCAGCTCACCTCAGGAACTGGAAAACCTGAAGAGCAAACACAATTGATCTTTATGTTTACTGGGCCCTGCAAAGTCCTCTGCACCCAATCATTATTCTTGCTGCCTTGCTCTAACCTAAAAAGCTATGCAGAGCAAAATGCCATTTAGTGACAGTGACAACCTGGCAGGCTCCTGGCAGAAGTGCAACTTTGCAGGCCATTAGGAAGGCCCAACAGTTTAGGGAGAGGCCAGCACCCTCATTATACAGGGGAGGAAACTGAGACCAAAAGAGGCTTGATGATTTTCCCAAGGTCCCTCGGTGAGCAGTGGCCCACAGAGGACTAAAACTATCATATGCTGCCCTCCTGCCCACGGCTCTATCTGGGGCAATTTAATAGACATCATTAAAATCATGAAAGGGATTTATAAAAGTGAGGGAACTTTGAAATAAAAAGTGGCTGGTGTCCTCTTTGAACACAATCAGGAACAAAAGCAGCAAAGGGATCTGACAGTTCCGTCTGACCTAGGGAGGAGGGTGCGCTCTTCTTCCTCTGCAGTGCAGGGACACCGCCTTCTGGAATGCTCCTGCTTTCTAGTGTGCCTGCAGACAGGCAGTTTTTCACATAAGCAGCTAAGCCACACCTTGTCTTTCAGAACATCATGTAGAGCTGGAGTTGCAGCTGAAAAAGTCAATTTTTTTTTCCTCCCACCATAAATTGGCAGTGAATAACTATATGCTCATGGTTTGACATGTCAGGTATTTTAAAACTGTGTGTGATTAGAAGATACGAGGCAAGATCAGGGAGTGGTTTACTTTGCATTTGGCATAAATCCTGGTGATTTATCTCCTCCAGCTAGGAGGTGAAGGTAACAGAAAATTCACTTTGTCATCTCTATCTTAGCCAATCTCCCACTGTGGCCAAGTGGGTACCATATTAGTATCCACTAATAGGTGTCAGATATTTTCAGTGGTGTATTTCTAAGAACTTATTAGTACACAGTGTGAAGGGACAAGCTATGAAGAAGTCAGTTTCCACTACTCACAAGGAGACAGACTCCCACTGGTGCCTTGTGTGTTCTGCTCAGGTTAGAAAAGTTACTGAGCATTCCAAGATAGGTAATTATTTGAAAGTCAGTAAGAATTCATCATGCAGGAAGAGAATTGAATTTGTCTCTACACAATAGAAAGTGAATGATTATATGATATTTGTGCAATATGAAATAAAGTATTATTCAATTATGGAAACATTGGTACATAAAATAGAATAAATAGAAAAATCGTATATCTTCATTATAAGTTGCACAACTAAAAAATAAAGTAGAACAAGGTATCATGGAGATGCACTGAATTAAGGAGCTAACAATTTTCAGTTGGTCCATATAATTTTATGGCCAGTTATAAGATTACAGAAGGAAACAACATTCAGTGATTTTGAAATGTCTGCAACAGGTTGTATTTTTTTCTCAAGATGATAGATAAGTCCTAGAAATCATGCATTTTCTGTAATAATCCCTAAACTGAATTATGAAGAAAAGGCAGCAAAAAAGAAACACATAAACTTCCTTTTAAATAAAATTTTAGGGAAAATAGTCCCCTTTAATATAAAGGTCAGAGTGGCATATAGTATTTCTTCTTGTCATTTTGAAATGATTGGAAAGTCTTTAGTTCACTAGAACTACTTAATGAAGGTAGAAAATAAAAGAATCAAACAATGAGGAGTTAGCTCATCACTGATTGGTTCTGACTCTGAGGAAGGCTGGATGCATTGTTATTTTCCATGTAAAACAATGGAGGTTCCCGTGCACGGAGCTGCCAACCAGACCCCCTCCCAGCTGCTCCGCAGCGGCCCCTACTTGCTGGAGCTCTTGGCTGCCAGTCTGGCCCTGCAGCTGAACCCAAATATAGAATGACCAAATTTGGTCCTACTTAGTTGCTGGATTCTGACAGCAATTTTAATCTAATGCTAATTATTTTTGCTTTGTGGAATTATAAATATGAATAAAACATTTTTGAATCATTATATTGTCAAATTTTGTCAGTACTCTGTGAATGGTATACCCTGAAAATGTCCCTTCCAGGGCGCTGCAACAATTTTACAAAGCGGAAGAAGGGCATCAACTCAGCATCATGTTCTGTGACAAAGTGAATCCATTGGCAAGGAGGCGAAGGAAACGAAAGCGCCAGGGTGGGCTTACCACTAACGTGAGCCTCAAAGGTTGCGGCACTACCCTCCAGTACCACAACACTTTGTAACGGCTGCGTAAACGTCGGCGCTTGAGTCGTCATCTTCTTAGGCACTCTGAAAAGGAAGAGAAAGTAAGTGAGGATGTCACACGAGGACCACTCTGGAGCTCCCGTGGGGATGACAGAGACATTTGTCCCATAGATTGCTTCTTGCCCATCTATGGGTCTGGAGTGATGGGCAGGTCTCTTATTTATGGCTTTGATTTAAAGTCTAACACAAAGTAGTAAGTTTAAGGGGAAATGAAGGGAGAAAATTAGTCAAACAGACCAAGGAATGTACCCAAGTGCCCTTATCAATGGTGTAAACCTCAGGCCGAGAATTGAAAACTGGAATGACATAAAGATAGTGAGTAAAGGGATGAGATGTGACAAATTTAAGATGAACCTCTGCATCTACAATGTGTATGAGACAATTACTTAAATATTTCCTCCCCCAAATATCTTTCACTCACTGTAGCTATATTTATAAAGTCGACATCAATACAGGCATTGTCGAATTATTTAAAATGGTCACCAAAACTGAAAGTTTGAACTTTGCAATTACTTTCCTGATTTGAAAAGCTTTGGCAAGATTTGTCAGATATGTGAATTTGTTGTAGACATACAGGGTGCTTTATATTTCTTAGCATTTCTTCTTACCGTAACTGAATAGATACTTAGAAAAAAATTAATTTTATAAGTAGGACCAAAATTTATTATAGATCTGAAACAAAAATGCTGGCTTGTGTACTTAATATGGAACAATGTGTAAACTCTGACTAATGGAAGGTTGGTGGGAAATGTAGGGGAAATGAATAAGGACTATACTTTTAATACATAAAATATTCAATAAAGAAATGAACATAAAATTTACAGGTAAGTCCTTTTTAGGTGGAAGAAAGCACTTTGTCAATCAGTTTCAGAGACTGAAAATTTTTCTAATGCATAAATAGCTGATTATTTTACACAACTGTATCACTGTTCTGTAACAAAAGGCAATTTCTAAATTGTCAATTGTTTCTGTTATTAATTTTCATAAAATTTTTGTTCATTAAAACTTTATGGAACAATAGTCTTGTTTGTGATAATGCTGTACCTTATTCTATCTTTTTACTTAGTTAAAAAGAAAATGAGGGGCTGGGACTGTAGCTCAGTGGTAGAGTGATTGTCTAACATGTGTGAGGCACTGGGTTGATCCTCAGTACCACATAAAATAAATAAATAAAATAAAAGACCATCTACAACTAAAAAAATTTTTTTAAAAAGAAAATTAAACAAGTATTTTTTTCAGACAAAAATCATATTTGGAAAATTCAGATAATATTCAAAAGTTTTTCACAAAACTTTGTCAAGAGGTCTTTTGTAGCATGTTTCACAATGAACACATTTATGTCTAACTTTTCCTGTTTACAAGCTAGTGCATCTTCTAAAAATAGCTATTCTTAAATATGTAACAACATATCAGTATTAACAGGTATTTTACAACATGTAATCTAATTCCAGGAAGATGAAAAATCAAAGTGTATTTAGAAATTAAAAGCCTTTAAATGTTATTCCTTACCCTTCTTGGCATTAGCATTTATCTCCTATCATATAATTGGATTGTGAGTAGAATTAAAATGCATAATGAGATTTGGAGTATTTTAGAAAACAATTATATAGCCTTATTCCAAATTTCTAACGTTGCAATTAACTGGCCTAAATTGATCTTACATTCCTATTGTCTAGGTGAATTTTGTTACTTTAGCGCTTGCTTTTCACAGGCCTTTATCTAAGTAGGTCTGAAGGTATGCATCTAAAATGTCATGCTCCCAAAATAAACTCTCCAGCATTGACTGACAGCAGGCAAGTGTTCTGTCACTGTCCTGCAACTGATATCTCAGCAGTTGATTCCCTTAAAAAGTCATCAGGGTGTAGCTGATACCACATGCATGTTATCAGAGCTATTCTTGGTGCGCCTCACTTTATCACTGAGTAATATAACCTTGAACATTCTCAACAGACACAAAGAGACTATAAAAGAACTAAACATTTCTATCACCATTGCAGACCCCAACTTTTAGAATATCAAGTGAATTTAAACAATTTGAATTATTGACTGAGCTGATATGCTAAAGCATTCCATTTAAGAAAAACAAAGCTCATACATTTAAAAACAAAATTTAACAAGAAGATTCAGATAATGGCACTAGCACTAGCAACAAGTAGTTGCACAAACATGTCTATGTGGACATTTGGCACACCAAAATAACCAGGAACTCTATAGAAGTAACTTAGAAAGTAACTCTAGTATTGCAATAAGGAAAGATGCTGCTCACCTGATTTCTCAAGAGTGCCTAAAAAGGGTGGGACTAAGCCCAGTCTGCTTCTTAAACGACGTCCTATGTAGAGTTGGTTTTTCTGACCATCTCCGACATGAATCGGTGAGCCTCTAAACCTAAAAACAAAACTACACAGTTAAGACTGTGTAGTTTTGCTTTTCTATGCAATCCCTACACCCGAGGCGAGGCGGGAATGCACGACTGCTCCAGAGCCAGGGCCTGGCCTGCCCTTATATTCACCAGATCTGCTGACAGCCCCACATCCTCAGGGCAGGGCCCTGGTGATTGGCTCTCTTAGGCAAGCATGATGGGAGAGGATCTTTTTGGTCGTTTCACATACCACCTGTTCTTCTGATTGGCAGTGCTAAATTTAGCTCCTCAAAGGAGGCTTTACCAAGGAAATAGAAGTGTGTTGGAAAAATAACCTGGTTGAGGCTCAGAGAAGAGCATTTGTTGTCAATGTTAAAAATCTACTAATACAAGTCTGAAACAAAGATATGGCAACGGACAGTACTTGTAGGCAGTCATATAGAACAGCCCAAACCTGCAGACTCTGCTCTGTGAGTCAGGCCTGGCTTCTGTTCCCTCCCCCCATAGTAACCAAATGGACCCATCAATCATGACAGCAGATGAGGAAATTTATCTCATGTGTAAGGCTTCATCTTCTCTGAAGAAACTGTTGTTATAAACCTTTATGTTGAAGGGACTCATTTGTACTATCTGCAATCTCCAGAATCCACCTATACTTTGGGGGGGGTGGGAGTTAAACCAACATTAATGAGTTATGTGTTCTACAGTCCTGCAAGAACTAATATTGTAAAACAACATCTGAACAGATTTAGTCTGCATAGGACAACATCACTCTTGTCAGGTTTCATTTTTGTCTAGTGTTGGTATTTACACATATGCGTGCATTGCTTCTCAATGAGCAGTCAAGTTTTCTGTTTAAATTATCCATAGGGTGCTTTTTCCCAGCACATGAAAGCTGCTCTACTAATCTCTGGAGTTTGCTGTTACTAATGGGAAGTGGTTAGGGGATGATATAGTTGCTATTTTAGGACTGAATTTAATTTCAAGCAAGAGATACTTCAAATACAAAAGAGCATACAGAAAGACCTTTATAATGGCTCAGCTGAGAGACTGGTAAAACTCTACTTAGAAGGAAGAAAATTGTCTTGTTGATAATGGAAAGAGGCTTTAGTCAATAAAACAGATGAAAAATTTAAATTTTAAGGTAATTTTTTAATGTTTATATAAAAAATGTTCCCCGTTATGGAATAAATTGACCTTGCCTTAGACTTGTCACCTTCCTGAGTACTTCATTCCTCACACCTCTTTATACAGTGATTAGTTCATTACCATTTAACAGAACTTAAATTTACCAAAAATGAATTCAGTGCAGTTATATTGATAAGCTGACACCATGTACTTATTTAAACATAGTTTCTTCACTTTTGCGTTATCCATTTTGAGAGCATCGTTCCCTCTCCATTGACTGCATCTGCCATAATTCTCTATCATTGCTTTCTTCTGAAATAACTAGTTTCATGTTATATACTTTGAAAAAATACTCCCATGAGAGACTCGTGTTACAGGCAACTTGTCCATCATTAAGTAAAGCAAGACTAGAAATGTGTGCTCTTTCTGTTTGGGGTTAAAAGGTATTTGTGTACATGTTTGTGTGTACTCTACACATGCATGTGTTTTTAGATTCATGTGACCCAATGTGAAGCATGTTAATGTCCTGTTATATGTTTGTTGGAACTGAAGTCAAAACACTTCAAATTTAGAGGGAATAAGTGAATAGAATCCTATAGCTTGTGTCATGTTGGCCCAATACAATCCAGGGCACTCAAGAGTCAAGAGAATAACCATATGTTATAACCATGTCAAGTGTCTCTCCCCCTAAGCTGCTATTTACTGTTTTTAGATTTCCCTAGACTTTCAGCATCATCAAGGTCCTTGCCTTTGTATTTACATCCTTACATGACATTCAAAGTTAAGAAGGAAGAAGGAAGTAAAAGGAAGAAAACAAGAAAGGAAAGGATACTTTGTAAGTACAAACGTACTGCTCTGGAAAGAGGTCTTACTATTGGCTTAGTGAACAGTCTTGAACAGTATATGATATTGGTAAGCATTGGTTAAAAACTGAATATATCATAGTTGGAATACATAGTAAGCTAGACCAGTGGAAATGAGATACTATTCAGATTTGGGGAGTTTGCTGGTGCAGTAAGATCTCTTTTTATGCTCCTAACAGTGGGAAGGAGCCACAGAGATAATCCAAAATAGCTGATAACTCAGACACAATGCCTCCTTCGTTTTGGAATGCATGGTATGATTCTCTCTGAGAATTATGCTCAATGCAATTCAATAAATATATATTAAACATATGCTCAGTGCTGAGCACTGTTACATTGTTGTGACTTTGAATTCTGGCATTGTTTATCCACTCAACAAACATCTACTGAGTGCCAAATGATGGTGAGACAGACCTGGGAAAGACAGATGTGTGGATCATGCTCTTGGGGATCAAAGTCTGCATAACTCCTGATAAATTCTCACTAATCTGCAACTGAAACCTAGACTAGGATATATGCAGAACTCATGTGAAAACTCCTTCTTTATAGCTGGTGGTGTCAAATTTTATTTATACTGCATAGAACCATTTGCCAAAGTTAGAACTTACTGGGAGTCATTGAGAACTGGAGAAAGTTTTTAGGGTTAGCATAAGAGTACTTTCTGAGAAAAAGAACAAAATTAATGTCTCATTATTAATTAAAACCCATGTGTTCCTAACGTGTTCAACACAGTTCAAATGCTGGGATTGCAGCAATGTACAAAAAAGACAAAAATCTCTTCCCTAAGTTTGCATTTTGGTAAGCACAGAAGTACGTGTTCATACAATATCTGTATGGTCCTTTTCACTCATAAAATATTTCAAACCTGAAATACAGGTCATCACAGAACTATTTTTACTCAAGGAAACAAGAAAAAAAAAAAAAAAAAGGCAAATTAAGGAAGGGCATGGAGAAGGAGGCTCTGAGCAGACAACTAATGCTAATGGTGGTAATCTGTGCTCCTTGAGTTTTGAAGGCCATTGAAGCTACACGAAGAGCAAGGGGCAAGAAATTGTGGCTTAGAATTTAGGAGAAGACTTTTGGCCTCATGTTTTCCTATATCCAGTTAAAATTGCTTTAGTAGCAAGACCAAATAAATCGATTTCCATAACTATTCACCAGTGTACTAATGATCGCTGACACATTTAATGCCACATTAAAGACAAAAAGATTATTTGAGACACACAGGACACTTTCCAGAATAAGAAAGATCAGCAAGTTGAAGTCCTGAATCTTTTGAAGCCTTGGATCTCAGTAAGTGTGCACTGACTGCAGGGGCACCCAAAATATTGCTCCTATCCTAAGTAGACTTTAGGCAACTCACTTGAATCTTTGAGTCTCAGACTCATGAGTTGAAAATCGGGGATTATAATATCCACTTCAAAGAACTATTGGGCAGATTAAAAAACAGCATGAATGTGACCACGCCAGGACAAGGAGAATCTGACACTTGATAGGCATTTTGTTTGTTTGATACTGTCAAGCATGACATGAAGAAAACAATTTCTGTGTTTAGTAATACTGATTTGGCTAATCATCTAACTACCTCATCAAGTATCCAGGATAGTGTTTTCAAAGAAATCTTTGGGAAGTCCAAAAATGAACTCATAGACACTTGTCATTCCTTCCCTGAAGGACCTCAGAAGGTGACACATTTATATGTGGATTAAAGCAAAGCCCAAGAAATACTGGAATCTAAGGTAAAAAATAAACTGGGTTTCTGGAAGCTGAGAACAGGAAACTATAAGCCAGATCAAATCCAACCACCAGCAGATGCTCACTGGAGGGAGTACTGCTGTCAAATAATAAGCTTTAGACATGCAGAAGGGAGGCAGCTGAGTTCATTTTATCCAGTAATCACAGTAAGCAACAGCTCCTGGGATTAAGGGCTCTTTCAGGGCTAAAAATTTGTTTGGGGGCTGAAAAATATGCTCTGGTCTGAAATAAAAAAAGAAATCTGCAGAAATGAAAATAATTAATGTTTATCAGATGCAAACAAAACTGGTCAAGTGGATTTCTGATCAGTGTATTTTATTATGTGCCATATGCTCCTCCAAAAGTAAGAGAACCTATGTAGGGAAACATTTAGGCCTGTTTACCCCCGTTTTGGCTCTTCTGTTTTAGATTCCTAGTTGATTCTCCATCCCCTTATCACCTCACCTAATCATAATAATAGAATTGTTCTGAGCAGGTCCTCGATGTAAATGAGATATGTGGGTCCTATCACATTCTCTGATCACCTCTACCCCACTTCATTTACTACCCAGTCCTCTCCATCCAACCATGAGCTCCTTTGTTCTCTGCTTTCTGACAAGGTCCAGTCAATGGAAGTGCTGGCAGGAGGGAGTAGGGTACTCATTCACCTCCTCCCACCTGCCTGGCTGTAGTTGAGCATGGCCTTCCTCCACTTGTGATTTTTTTCCATGTTCCAATAACTATGGAGGGTACAGAAAACATGAGGTCCTCTACTTGGATATTAGTTGGAAAAACAAGAAAGTGATGTCACAATGCAAGGAGAGATAATAAAAAGTAAGAGCCACATGTCTATAAGAGACACTTATAGACAGGAGTGCAGAGATGTAGGAGAGCAGTGTGGGGTGAAATAAAGACTGAACACATGGAGAGGCTAACTGGGGTTCAGAGTTGCATTTCCATCAACAAAAAATTTGAGGCATTTTATCAAAGAACATTAAAATGGGATAAAAGAGAAATGGAAGTGAAGGAAAAGTTTCAGAGAAAATAGAAATAAAATAGAAAACCAAAACCATGTCAAAGAACAATGTAAGTTCACAAACCAAGAAGGCCATGATGTTTGCTAGTCGCTCTTCAGGTTTGATGGAGAGCTTCCCGGAAGCTGAAGGAAAAAAGTCACCATTTGTAATAAACAGGGAAGCATAAACCGAGGAAGCACATTTTTCTAAAACTGAATTTTAAAAACATATGATGTTATGCTTTGGAGTGGACATGAGGATGTTCAGGGAATGAAGCCTTTAACGAAGTATCTATGGAAGATAGAGTGTCCTAATTGGGATGTTGTTATTACTAGTAGATATTTTTAGCAAAAGTCCAGGGCAAAACTGAACAGTAACTCATTGAATGCAAATGAATAAAGGGCTAAGAAAATATACTCCATGTTAATAAAATGAGAATGGGCATCGCCCTCCGTCCTGATCCACAGAGAGGATTTATAATATATAAATGATCTTTACTCACTGTCACTATGGATTTATTTGATAGGAATCAAAACTGAAAGCTAAGACTATTCTGTGGCCTGGACCCTGGTGTTCTGTGCCATTGACTGAGATGTAATTAACATCAACTTTAAGAGTTATTAATGAAGTTTGCATTCCTGGTGTAATATAAAGGTTTCCAGATGTGTTCACAGATCTTAACAACAATCAAGACTTTACACTTACAAAGTAATTTTTGGTTTTGAAAGTAAATTCAGTACCAGTTCAATGATTATGCTCTTGGTTGTAGAATATGTTGTTATTCCTTGGAGCCATGAGACAAATTTGCCTTTTGCTAATGTATAAAAGAGACAGGCAAAGATGCTGGGGAAGACTACTGTGAAGTGCCAGTCTGCCCCCTGAATGTTGGCACCTGCTGCCACACAAGAAGGCCAAAGCCACCAGCTATTCATGACACAAATGTCTTTTGAAGAGGAAGTCATGTCCTGTGTGTGCCTAGCAAAGTTGACAACTTTCTAAGACTTTTATTTGTAGACTTTAGAGGATAATATCTGGCAGTGAGTATGAACAGGAATTAACACCAGAAAAAGAAATTCAGGGGATTAGGTAGGTTAGGCATTCGATCTTTAAGGTTCTAAGGTCAAAGTCTGTGCATACCAATTAAGTAAATCAGTAGGGTTCAAATTGTTTACAGAGTAGATCCTTAACAATGAAAGATTTAACATTTGTGGGTTTGACAGATTGTGAATAACACTAGAGAGTTATGGCACTTGAGTGAGAATTTGAATTATGTGCACAATATAGCTGTATACCAGAGCCTAGTCCCTTATCAACTGAGTGAGCTCATAGTGGATCAGGGACACATGAATGTCTAGTTTTGTTATTTATTTGTGCCACATAGAATTGAACTAAATGGCAAAAAAAAAAAAATTATTCTAGGAATTTGTAAACTTCAATGGGAAAGAACTTAAATGTCTACTAATAGAGGTATTATATGCTGATACAATAGACTATAAGGAAATTCTTTAAAAAATAAGGATAACGGTGACAGAATTTTACCCTACCAGGAATTACAGCTTACCATAAAACTGTCACAATCAGATTGCAAGGTATTGGCACAGTCATACAAAAACAAATTAGTGAATAAGAAAGTTCAGAAATAGATTCAAGAAAATCTGAGAAATTAATGTATGATGACTTAGTTCACAATGGTGCTAGCATAATTGAACACTTATTCAGAGGAAAGCACCTCAAACCATGTAAAATAAACCCTCAAGGTAAAAAGAAAACATGAAAAATATTTTAACACTATATAAGAAAATATTTGTGGAGCTTCACAGTTGGTAGAAACTATCCTAGGCAACTCTGGACACCCAGACACCATCAGAAAAAGACTGAACAACTCAAGAAGTATATGATTTTGAATAACACAACCTACCCTAGTCAAACTTATAAGACTTGAGGAAAATGTTTGCAGTGCATATGTCAGTAAAGAGTTGAATTCCTCAAAACATGAAGACATGACAAAGACGCTTATTTTTAGCGTTATTTGAAATAGAAAACATTTGACAACATGAATGTCAATCAAAAGGAAAATTGTTGGATGAATTGTGGTCTGACCATTATCTGACTATTACCCAGAAATCGAAGATGTTGAATTAGACCCCTATATTGCCCCAGAATGATGGCCATGACTGAAGATTAAGAGCAAGTTGCAGAATGACATGTAATGCATATTTTTCCCAATTATAGCAACTTGTTTATTTCAGTATTCGTTAGAATTTTTATTTGTTTATTGTTTGTTTTGCCATTTTCATTTGTGGAAAGATGAACTGGAAAACATCATGCTAAGTGAAATCAACCAGATTTAGGAAGTTAAGAGTGAATTTTGACTCATATGCAGAAGTTCAGAAGGGGGGGTAGGAATTTTTAAAAGGGGGATCTCCTGGAAACAGTAAGAGGATCAATAAAGAAGAGGAAGGACATCAAGAGGGAGGGAGTAGGGAAGGGCATGGAGAAGTATTGGGGAATGAAGGATCAAGTGTACGAAATTAGGCTATGTCCATGTCTGAGACCACAATTAATCATATATATATATATATATATATATATGTAATTATAACGTACTAATTAAGATAATAATATAAAAGGGACATCCGTGGAGTAGAGAAAGTGGATGGGGGGAGAGGAGAAAGGAGGGAAAGAGAAAGTACTGAGGAACAAATTTGATCAAATTGTGTTATGTGCACCTATGAATATGTCATCACACTAGTACGTGTGAATTTAATGTACCAGTAAAAAAAGATAACTAGATGAATAACAGAATTTTTCTCCATGAAACATACGCACCCAGTTGCTCTTCTATTAGTGCAGTTGACTAAAGTGAGGAAAATGGACGTGAGGATAACGGTAGGATTTCTGTGTTAAGCAACTAGAGGGCTAAGAATACCTTAGACTGAGCTTGGGAGAGAGACCAGCCTGGGGAAAGATAGTTTCTGATACAGGCAAAACTGAGGTACTAGTTAGAAATTCAATTAGAAGTGCTGAGTAGATGGTAGAATCCAGAGCTTGCAATAGAAATCTGGACTGGAGATAAGCATTTAGGAGCTCTTGGCTCATTTGGTTGGCACCTAAAATCTTGGGAGGCAGTGATCTCTCACTCAGGAGGTAAGAGAGGCCTGGGAGAGAACAAGAGTGCAAGTAAAATTCAAAAGAGTGATGTGCAAGAGGAGACTGAGAAGTCAGAATAGTAGGAATCCAGGAGAGAATGGCAGTATCACAGTCAAAGGGAATAAGTATGTCTATTTCAAGAATGAGGGAGAAGTGAAAGGTTCCAAACAGGACTGGAACATGTCCTTTACATTCACAGTCACTGGTAACATCAGAGAGATCAGTTTCCATGAACTGGTGTGGGATGGAAGTATATATATATATATCTTCTAAGAAATTTCTTTTGATAGCAAATAAAAAGTGACAAAGTGCTGGTTCAATAAAGTCCCACTCTAACGGTGGATGGGGTGGGCTTTGGCAATCTGCCCAATGGTCCAGAATATCACTGAGGCAGCTCCGGCACTTGGAAATAAGGTTGCTGTATGAGCATTAAACCACTGTTCTTGGATGAGAGAGAGATTTTCAAATTACCTTAATAAGACAGAATGGCTATCAGGCTAGCATAGAATGTAAGGAAAAGAGTTTTCTAAGTGATGCTTAAAACTTAACATTCCATTTCTGCCTAAGACCCCAAATTTGAAGAGATTACACTTTCATCACTTTAAAAATTAATTAATAGTATTATTTTCAAAGTCATTTAAAAATAATGTTTTTTTTTTCTTTTAGGACAGCTTTAGGCTTACAGGAAAATTTAGCAGAAATCACTAAGTTCTCATCTACCCTCTTCCCCCAACATGGTTTTCCTATTATTAACATTAATTATATTTAAGTATATTTGTTACAATCAATGAGCCAATAGTGAAACAAAATTAACTGAAGTCCATAGTTACATTAGGATTCACTCTCTCTGTTTTTCCAGTTCTAAAGTTACTTAGATCAACCGAACCTTTTTGGTGCAGTTATGTTATACATTTGTAATGCTGTTGGAGTCATCTGACACAGTTTATAGTTTTTAATTGTTTATTTTTAGTTATGTATAATTTTAGGATTCATCTTGATATAATTAAAAAAGTACGAAATGTAACTTTCCCTAATTCAGTCCCCAGTACTTCCCCTTTCCCTTACCTCGTCCCTCACCCTGTTCTTTCCTCTGCTCTACTGATTTAACTGCTGTTTACTTTTCGTTGTCGTTGTTGTTTTTGATCAGTGTCTTGTGGATGTACGTGGTGGCGGCTCACTGTGGTATCTTCATGTGTACATAGGAGAGTCAGGTCACATTCATTCTTCTGTTCTACCCTTATCACATCCCTTCTTTCTTCTACTTTAATGGAATCCCCCTCTTTTTTTCTTTCTTTCTCTTCCTTTCCTCCCTGCCCCCTGTTTGGACTAGCTTTCACATATCAGAGAGAACATTCAACCTTTGGCTTTCTGGGTCTGACTTATTTCACTTCGCATGATGGTCTCCAGTTCCATTCATTTACCAGCAAATGCCATAATCTCATTCTTTATGACTGAGTAATACTCCATTGTGTATATATGCCACTTTTTTTTTTTTTAATCCACACATCTGTTCAAGGGCACCTTGGTTGGCTCCATAGCTTGGCTATCATGAATTGTGCTGTTATAAACATTGATGTGAGTATAGGATTCATTCTTGGTGTGGTACATTCTGCAGGTTTTGACATATGTAAATAATGACATGTATCCACCATTATAGTATCACACGTAATAATTTTACATCCCTAAAAATTCTGTGCTCCATTAATTCATCTCCCCTTCCTTCCCTTCTAGTCCCTGGCAACCACTGATCTTTTTATTCTCTCTGAATTTTTTCCTTTTCCAGACTATAATGTAATTAGAGTTATACAATATATAGTCTTTTCAAACTGGTCTTTCTTCACTTAGTAATGTGCAATTAAGATTCCTCTATATATTTTTGTGGTTTGATAGATCATTTATTTTTATTACTGAATATTCTATTGTGTTGCTGTACTAAGGTTTGTTTTCCTATTCACCTATTAAAGGACATCTTGGTTGCTTTCATAATCTTCTATAAACAGGTTTTTGTGTAGACAGAAGTGTTTTGTTCCTTTGCATAAATACTAAGGAGTGTGAGCACTGGATTATATGGTAAGAAACTGACAAACCCTCTTCAGAAGTGGCTATACCATTTTCTACTTACCAGTGGCAAATAAGGCTTCCCATTTTTTTTCCACATCCCTCCTTGGTATTTGGTATTTATTCTCGATGCTCTGAATTTTAGCAAAATCTAACAGGTATGTTTCTGAGCCATTTTGATTAGGATCAATAAATACTTTAGGATCATGAGGACAGAATGAGGGGAGGAAATATCATAACATTTGATGTGGCTCCTGAGTAGAACACCAGGCTTACTCCCTGGTAAATGACTGACTTTCATGTACTAGCCTCCTAGGACAAGATTAAAATATGGGCCTACAAGAAATCAGGAATGGGAACTTTCAGTTATTCCTTGACGTTATGTCTGTGTGTTAAAAATGTCTAGTGTAAAAAGAACAAATAAAAAAATTTAAAAATGTCTAATGTAAGTATGGTTTTGGAATAACAGGTATAAAAGTGAAAAGGCTATGAGGTATATCATATTCCTGTAGGCTATGGGTAGTTCTGTATATGAAGATTTATGCTTAGAAATATGGTTAGCTCTCCAAGAGACTTAGTCCCTGGCCTTCCTTGTAAGTGGAAAACTGGTTCTTACCCTTGTACTTTTGTTACCTCTCTTGGTTTTTTGGGGGAAACTCCTTTTTTATTTTTAGCTTCCATCTGAAATGTGCCACTTATTTCTTTCTTTGAGAGGATAAGCTTTTCTTTATTTGGACATTAGGTGCCTGGGAACTTAGCCTGAAATGGACTCAACTGAAACCAGTTTGCACAGCAGTCCTCTCTCACTTCCTTCCTCCCAGGACAGAAGGACTTCCTAGAATCATAAAGGCTCATGTTCTTTTTCTGTGAATTATATGACCTAACCACTGATTCTTTACCAAGAGAAGCAAATACAGAAAAAAGCACCTAGAAAATACAATATATTCTTCTCAAAACAAAGTAAAAACTCACATGATGTAATTTAACTTTTCCAGGTACCAGTTGAAGTCATCTTTGAACCAAGTAATGAGTGCATCTGGCCTTCTAGCCACTGCACAGTGTGGAAGCAAATCTTATTCATGGAGGTGGGCAGGGGCCTAGCACTTTTTAGGAAGGTTGGGATTTTACCCTTTGTTTTAGTAAGTTTTTTTTGCTGCTGCAACTGAAAGACCCACCTGAACAATTGTAGAAGAGGAAAAGTTTATTTGAGGGCTCAGAGTTTCAAAGGTCTTAGTCCGTAGAAGGCCAGTTCCATTCCTTGGGGCTTGAGGTGAGGCAGAACATCATGACAGAAGAGTGTGTCAGAGGGAAGCAGCTCCCATGATGAAACAGAGAGAGAGAGAGAGAACATACTGGCCAGATATAAATATATAACCCAAAGCCACACCCCAATTCCCACCTCCTCCAGTCACAACCTACCACTTTAGTTACCAATCAGTTAATCCCTATTAATTAATTCAATGATTAGGTTAAGGCTATAACCCAATCATTTCTCCTCCAAACCTTCTTGCATTGTGCCACACATGAGCTTTTGGGGGACACCTCACATCCAAACCATAACACCCTTGTCCTAAAGTGTAAAAGATATTTGCAATTGCTAATATGAGATACATGCAATATTTTAAATGTGTTCATTTTCAGAAGTACTTATAAACAATGTCAATTTTCTTTTTCCTGAAATCTCACCATTGCCTAATATCAAATGACACCAATAATTTCTGTTATGGTTTGGATATGAGGTTCTCCGTCTCCCCCCAAAAAACTCATGTGTTGATGCAAGAGTGTGCAGAGGTGAAATGATTAGATTATAAGAGTTGGCTAGAGGAAGTAGGTCCCTGGGGGCATGCCCTTGGGGATCAAACATCTTGTCTCTGGTGCCTTGATCTGATACCGTTCTCTCTCTCTCTCTCTCTCTCTCTCTCTCTCTGCTTCTGAGCTGCCAGGAAGCTCTGCTTCTCTCTGCAGCTGAGCAGTTCCTCCACCAGCCATGATATTCTGCTTTACCTCAGGCCCAGAGCAATTGAGTCAGCCAACCATGGGCTGAGACTTCTGAAACCGTGCCCCCCAAATAAACTTTTCCCCTCTTAAATTGTTCTTGTCAAGTATTTTGGTCACAATAATGAAAAGTTTCCTTGACTAAAACACACACACACACACACACACAAAGCCTGTAAGCCTGTAAGCCTTTATGTCAAGACTTGTGAATATTGTTACCTTATTAAATTCAACTTTCCTCATGCACAATAAGGAAGAAAGGAGCCAAAAGGAGAAGGAACTTGTTCTTAACCTACCAAATTACTATGATCTGCCGGGGATGTGTCTAAGGGTATCCAGAATAAAAAAGCTGCATTCCTGGAGACACAAATGTAAGCAGAAATAACACAGATGACCTTTACCATAACACAGTGGCCATTGATTGCGCACACATTTAGGGGCCTCTTTGTCCCAATAGTGATATCCTCCACACTGTTTTCCTGTTCAATTCCAGAATAATGTAGATTCAATCGGACTTTTATTTGATATATTTCATTTAAATCATCATTATCATTTTACTGGAGGGTGCTATGACAGGAATGTTGTTCTCATAACCAATTTTCTCAACTACAATTACTCTAGGATAATAATAATCCATTTATGAAGGAGAAGAAGAGGAAGAGGAGAGGGAGGGGGATAAAGAAAAAGGTTAAACAATGAAGAAAAGGTAAAATTGCTTTGTGAAGGCCATGTTAATTGTTTTATTTTATTTTCTGAAGATTGCTGGACAAAATACCAGTGTTGAACCATGCTAACTTGTATCTTTAAGGGTGAGCCTTGACTAGGAAAATTTTTTTTAAGCCAGGTGACATCTGACATTTCTCATTTGTGAGTGAGAATGGAGGTATCAAAGGAACCTCGCACATGCTGTTAGACATCCTAGGATGCACAGAACAGTCTCTGACAGTGAGGAATGATCTGCCCCATTGTCAGCACGGCCAAGATTGAGAAACCCTGCCTTAGAGGAATATACCATGGATGCCACATTTTCTTCATCTTTAAGTAACTTTAATAACTACATACTAATCCCATGGCAATCTCATCCCAAAACTCAAGCAAAATACAGTTTTCATGAAAAACATTTTCTGGTTCTTGTGCACACAAGTTGAATATTTTTAGAAAAGCATTCTACCACATTAAAAGACACAGGAATATATTTATGGTATATATATATTTTTAAGCAGCGTTCACGCAATAATGTAAAGCACACCAATGATACTTCCCTGTGCTTATCTAAACATAAATGGACATGAAGTCATCATTTACTGCAGTTTATGGTCTACATCAGGGTGTCTGACTGGAAGGATGCAGTTACTTCTGTTTGAAAATAAAGCTGTTGCACTGCCCTCTGGCTCACTTTGAAACCTGGTGGTTCTGAAAGTCACTGATACTATTTTTATCCTTTTTATTTGGCCCTGACCTGAGGGACTCTGTTCATGCTTCACAATTCCTTTGGTTTGGCCATACTGGTGGGGTTGGGTGGAGAGGGTAAAGGGTGAGGTTAAGTGGTCACTCAGGGACACGCTTTCGGGGTTAACTTGACTCTACAAACCAGAATTTAATATTTTACAAAATCGAATTTTCCTTGTAGATAAGTGTTTTTAATTAAATATGTTATCTTTTCCTATTAAGATTTTAAAACATAGCAAATAATATCTGAATAGGTTAGGAACTTAATATTTTTTATCTAGACTTAAATTTCATTTAGAATAAAATTCCCAATTGTGTTCTATTAGTCATTATTCCAGTTGCAGTAGAGAGATGTCATTTTAAAAAGTGACTTAAACACAGTTGTTTCTCCTTGAGAAAGAGATTTAAAGCAGATAAAAGTGAAACAAAAAAATTTTAAAGCAATAATTTAGATGGACCATTCAGAAGAAAGGATTGGAAATGTACATAAAAGCTTCTTTCAAAAAAAGATCATAATAGAAAAATAATTTGACTTCATTTCAATATAATAAAGGTTAAGATTTTAAAATTGCCTGAAACTGGTACTGAGCTTTTCTTTAAGTCAGGGATTGTGTGGGTGGACACGTTGATAACTCTGTTCACAGCACCACAGTCCTATGAAGTCACCTACTTCTGAAGTCCTTCAGAATTCCACATGCTAGACACGTCCACATGACTTTCCATGTTCTCTGTTCTATTACACTAGTGTGCATTTTAATAATTACTCATTGCACAAAAAGAGAATGTTCAAGTAGCAGGGTTACATTTCTCTAGAGAATGACAAGATCTATGCTAATTAACTGGGTTGTTTTCCTTACATAGGGATAAATTTTAATCAACTATTAAGGGCTATATTCTCAGTTTTCTCATCATCCATTGAAGTCATAGGCTGCTGACAGCATTGCTGCATTAAAGGGCTTTGAGGCTGGGACTTCTGGGTGTGGAATAAGAGTCTGATTGTTTGAGTACACCAGAATTTTAGCTGTCTCGTTTGGAACCCTATGGTTTTACATGAGTCCTCACTTTCGAATGAAGAAAACATTTTATGACTGTTAAAGAGTGTATCATTCCCAGTAAAGAAAGTCATTTGCTTATCTTTCTTCTGCTTTTCAGGAAAATTTCTTCAACTTTTGTTCTAAAACTTGGTGGCCTCTTATCATTCAGTCTCAAACACCAAGTTCTTGAAAATACCATCTGTCCATTCCAATGACAAAACCCCAGAACACCCAGTGTATTTAATGTCCCTTAAGGATCCCTGAGAGTTAGAAGCACTCTTAGAGATGGTCTAATTACATCATCATTCACGGGCAAGGAACATGGAGTCCGAGCATTTATATGCCTAAATCCTTAGAGCTTCTCTGTAACAAGCCTACGATTAGGATTTAGGTCTTTGGCTCTTCCAAGTAGCAACTTTTTAAGAGGAGTGATACAAAATAGTGCATTTTTTTTAAAGACAAATGTTTATTTCTATATGAATATAAGATTGAAAAAGGATTAAATGTGCAATATTTTTAATAAAATGGGTGTTCCACCATTTTAATGAGCACAAGGAGCATTTAAATAACTTGTATAAAGGTAGCTGGCAGTTTCAACAAAAAACTTATGTTTACCTGGATCAAAAAGATGCAGATGCCTCTAGGTTTCTCAAAGCAACACCAAAAAGGGGCTGTTGTACCTAAATTACTTTATATCTAAATGGCAATTCTACATAGGACATATAAAAAGCTTATCTGCTAAAAGAAAATTAAAAGTGAAACTTGGTTATAATTTTTTTCCCATACTTAATGTAACCAGTATCATATAAGTTAAATGTTGACTGTCCTCTGATTTCAAATTTGTGTGATTATTATTAAAATAGTTATATGAATTTTGTACTGTGTATGAATTATGTTTAAGCCAACCTGCAAAGTTCAGATGGCAGAAGGACCACTTCACACAGAGAGTGAAAACAGCACAGTGAGAAGCCAGTACATTTGACTTTAGAAAATCCTCTAAAGTGCTTTGATTACTGCCCTGCCATAAAACAAACCACTACTCTGCAAAGGGTTGTTTAATAGGAGCAAATACTAAAGACCATGGTGATTTTTCCTCTTGAATTGGAGCAATTGCATTTATTAAGGGCATTTGTGAATCAACTTTCATGCAAGAATGAGCATCTCCTAACTGCAAAATGTTGAATGAAATAATCAGATCAAAGTTAATATCTTTATGAGAACTTAATGTTGAGGAACTCCCAGTAAAGCTAAGAAACAGGTTAAGTGAATTCTGTTGTCTCCAGATATTTAATAAATATATATACATTTCATTATTAGCATATAAACTATTAGCAATAGACAAGAGATGAATACACAAAACATTTGTTCCTAAAGCAATCTTA
Organism: Sciurus vulgaris; assembly: GCF_902686455.1. Taxonomy (NCBI): domain Eukaryota; kingdom Metazoa; phylum Chordata; class Mammalia; order Rodentia; family Sciuridae; genus Sciurus; species Sciurus vulgaris. The sequence continues at coordinate 132,246,441 of NC_136463.1, forward strand.
CATGCTTCAATAACCTTGAGAAATGAGCTGGGATAAAATCTATATTTAAGGCTGTAGATTCAGTACTTATGGAAAATTCAAATCCAATAGCCAAAGGATTAAACAACAACAACAACAACAACATCTGCTTCTCAACCAAGATTTATAATGTTATTCTCACATTAAAATAAAAGTAACCTCTAAATTCTATTTAGAAATAATCTTTTCTGGATTGCTTTCTATAAGGAATTTTAATGGATTTATATTTGGAGTTGATCTATGTGAATATATATCTTAACAGTGTTTTCCCCCCTTCTGACAGCTGTCTGAAAACCTTGTTTGAAATAAACTGGTTTTTAATCATCCATTTAAAATGCTAGGGTGGTGCTGAGTATTTTATCTGTAGCATGCATATAAATAACTTAGTATGATATCACTGTAAAATTAAGAGAAGCTTTTTCTTTAAGAGTTCTTGGCCATCGGTTGTTCAGAGAACTGGTGCCATTAGTATGAAGTGCCGATAACATCATACATCATCTAGGCACCTTATTGTACAGATAAGAACTCATACTGAAAATAGGTACACATACACACATCACCAAAACCCCTCATCCAAAATAGTTTCTCATTCATTCTCAATGATGCTATGGTGTCTGACACACTTTGCGCATAATTGTGATTAAGCCAACTAATAAAAATTGCTCACATTTAAAGAAGCCAATTAAAGTTGTAGACTTTTCCAATTCTGAGGGTCTCTGTGATACGGCACCATGTAACTCTTCCATATAACTGGTGGGATTTTTTGCCTATGATAAGTTAGAGACAGAGCACAGAGGAATGAGAAAACTGTGCCAGGAGAAAGTCAACCTGGCCTAACAGCGGCCCCTCTAGCTCAGACTGTAGTCATAACTTGTATGTGTACATCCTGTGATGCTTGAGTCATTCACAATGGTGTTCATGTTCCCTTTTTAATTGTAACAGTAAATCAGTATTTGTGCAACTCTGCAATGTACTGATATGGTTTGAAAAACATCTAGAATAAGTACTTTGCATATTCATTTCTGAGTCCTGGAAGGGGCTTTACAGTGCTCGACTGTTTATATGACTATGTTTACAAAGCCTCTGATAAAATATAAGTCTAATACTTGGATTTTGTGCTGCATTGGTAAATTTTCTTTTAAGTGATAAAGTGCAATGCCATTCTACTTTAGATGAATGACATGTAAGACCAAAAATTACCTTAAGGAACATGTTTAATGGAAATGAATAAAGCACTTATATTTTACATTGAGAAAATACAAAATAATTAGATTCATTGAAAAGGTTCTAGTTAACTGTAAGTGCTAAAATAGCCATTTGTAGTCTTCTAATTAACAGACCAAGATTAGACTTTATGAAATGTTACTTTTTAAAGTATAATAAGATGTATGGCATATTTTAGCTTAGGTTTCTAACAAAAAATCTTAAAAATAAAATTAGCAGCCTGAGTTCATCCTTACTGCTAGAAAATTACTTACCCCTAGTAACGATATCCATTCTCACAGGGCTGCAACTTAACAATTGACAAGTCCTTCACCCCAGGAGATGACATCAGAGGTCAAGGGACTTTCTTCTACTATTATTGTGTTAATTGTTGGAAAAAGCTGATCTCGCTAATGCTATAATTATAATTGCTTTCTAACTTTTCCTCTTCAGTCTGTTGGTAATGACAATGATCAGATTTTATTGCTGTTCCACATCAAGCATCCTCTTGTTCTGATTAATGTTATCTTCTTTAAACAATCTACCTCTCTTAACCACCACCATCCCCAATGTCACAGAAGACTGTGAGGAAAAGCAAGTGTCAGGTGTTGCCACTTCATTCTAAATACCTCTCATATCTGTAACCAATGTATGCATAGGGGACAGTTTCCTGTCTCCCACCTTTGCTGTGGTCTCATAGGATGGGTCATTTATTGAAAGTCTCTGACTTCTTGCTCCCCCCTGGATGCAGTTATCACAGTCCTCCTGATTTTGGGGACCTTGCTATACTCATTAGTATACTGGTACATTTTAAAAGAATCTTTTGCATAGAAAATCATGACATCTGTGAATGAAATTAAGTTCTATTTCTTCTTTTCCAACATCCATAACTTTCATTTCTGTTTTTTGTCATAGTCCCTAACTTGGGCTTCCAGACCAATGCTAAATAGTAGTGATGAGAAAGGACACTCTTGCTTAGTTCTCAATCTAGGGGAGCGTCCAGTCCCTCTCCACTAAATATGAAGTTAGCTGTAGGTCTTGGGTAGATCTCAAGCTGAAGAAGTTTCCTATGTTATTAGTTTTATAAGAGGTTTTTTTTTTTTTTAATTATCATGCTTATATACTGGAGTTTTTTCAAATATTTCTGCATTAATTCTCATCATCATGTAACTTTTCTTCTTTGGTATGATATAGTATGATACTATATACTATATACTAAGATATAGTAGATTTGGTGATTGATTTTTGAATTTTTGCCTTTCCAATTTTAAAATTTTGAACATTTTGTATACATCAAACAAATTTCATTTGTGTGTATGCTTCTTTTTATTCATTGCTGGATTTGACTTGTTAGTCCTGTGTTGAGGATTTTTGTGCTTATATTCATAAAAAATATTGGTCCGTAGTTTTCCTATTTTAGTTGACTTTCTCACCACTGTGAGCAAAAGACCCAACCAGCACAATTGCAGAGGAGGAAAAGTTTATTAAAAGGCTCGGGGTTTCAGACATCTCAGTCCATGAACAGCTGGCTCTATTTCTTGGGACTTGAGGTGAGGCAGAACATCGTGGTGGAAGAGTGTGGCAGAGAGAAGTAGAAAGCAGAGAGATCTCCACTTGTCAGATACAAATATATACCTCAAATCCAGGCTCCCAATGCCCACCTCCTCCAGCCACACCCCACCTGCCTTCAGTTTCCACTCCATTAATCCCATCAGGTGATCGATCCACTGATTGGATCAGGAGCTAAGGCTCCTGGAATCCAATCATTTCTCCTCCAAACCTCTGTGCCTTGTCTCACACATGAGCTTTTGGGAGACACCTCAGATCCAAACTATAACATTTCCTTTCCTGTAATGCTTTAGTATTAGGGAATTTTGACCTCATAGAATGAGTTAGCAAGAATTCTCCCTGCTTCTCTTCCCTTGAACATATTGTTGAGGAATGGTATTATTTTTTCCTTAGATATTTGATAGCCTTATCGGTGAAACTGTCTGGGCCTTGTGCTGTTTAGAAGGTTATCAACTATTGATTTAACTTCTCTAATGGATATAAGGCTATTAGGATTGTCCATTTCTGCTTGTGTTAGTTTTGGTAGTTTGTGTCCTTCAAGGATTTGATCTATTTCATTTTATTTACCAAATTTGTGAGTATAAATAGTCATGATGGCCCTTATTGTCTTTTCAATGTCCATGACTCTTCTTTGATTTCTGATACTGATAATTTTTGTCTTCTTTATTTTCTTAGCCTACCTAGAGGTGTATTGATTTTTATTGATCTTTTCAGAGAACAGGCTTTTGGATTCATTTATTTTCTGTACTGTTTTCTTGTTTTCAGTGTCATTGGTTTATACTTTTTTAAAAATTCTCTTTATTTTGTTTGTTGTAGACTTAAATAGCTCTACTTTCTTTAATCTTCTTAGGTGAAACTCGGGCCATTTATTTTTAATATTTTTCCTTTTCTGATCCATGTATTTAGTGCTACAAATTTTCCCCTAAACACTGATTTTGCTGCATTGCACAAATTTTGATAAGTTGTATTTTTACCTATTTCCAAATATTAAAAATTCCACCTGAGATTTACTTTTTGATCCATGTATTATTTAGAAGCATGTTGTTTAATCTGAGTATAATTTGATTTTTCGAGCTATCTTTTTGTATTGGTTTCTAGTTAAGAACATGCTTTGTATGTTTATTATTCAGCTGTTGATTGAAATGGGCCAAGGTGTCACCTACCACTCCCCAGAAATCAAGAAGAGAACTGAGACGTTCCAGCACACCTGGGAATGCTGGTTTGGAAGGCTAATGAGTGTCTATTAATGAATGTCTCTGAGAATTTTGTTGTCAGAGAGAGACTCCTTTGACTATTCTAAAACAGGGTTTTTTGTTTATCTTTTTTTTCTTCCTGAGGCGACTGTAACAAAGTACCATAAACCAGATGGCATAAAACAACAGGAGTTTATTTTTTCATAGTTCTGGAGACTAGAAATCCAAAAATACAAACTGAATCAGCAAGACAATGCTCTCTCTGAAATCTCCAGGGAAGATCCTTCCTCTCTAATTTCAGCTTCTGGTGGTCGCACTCATTGGTGTTCTTGGGTTTAGAACAGCCGCGTAACTCCAGTCTCTGGCTCTGCTGTAACATGACTTTTCTTTTAGTGTGCCACCTCTGTGTCTCTGTGCCTTTCATGGCTTCTTTATAGGGACACTAGTCACTGAATTTAGAATCCACTCTGACACTATTGAGACTCAATGTTCCTCTAACTGGGTAAAAAAAAAGTCTCATAGATCCATGTTATTGTGGCCTCTGATTTCCTCTCAGGGAATTCCCCACACAGAGGGAAGATAAAACCCCAAAGTGACACTATGTTCTCACCCTGTTGTTTGACCTTCCTGATCTACATTTCCCAACCACCCCCTGAAGTGGACTACAGTATACAAATCTTTCAAGTTCCCAATACCTCCCATTTTCTCACTAGAATATACTGTATTGTTCTGTTTTGTTTAGCAGGGGAGAAGTACTCTCATTTAATCTGATAACCAGAATGTGATAAAAAATTCTATTAGTTCTTGAAGAGTAATGGAAATGTATAAATAGACATTTTAAGAGGCCCCTATGGAGCTGCATTTTGGGGGATCAAGGGAGGGCTCCAGGTCCATAGCAGGGGCTGCTCAGAGGATACCTTGGAGCAGGTGGGCATTTCAGCCTTTCTGATCCTGCCAGGTGAGCTCTTCCTACTCTGTCTGCATTTCCAGCTGATCCTGTGCGCCAATAGCTTATTTGTGTGTGGGTAAGCATAATGCTTATTACTAAAAAGAGATGACTCTATGGCAACCCTAGAATAATGTGTGTTAGGGAATATTTGCCTTGGAGAAAGCATGTTCCTTTATATTTCATCCTTTGAATTTTATCTTTAAAAGTTTTCATTATATGATTTTTAAAGCTAACATAAGATAAAAATACCATTCTATAGTTGTTAGGATCAATGCAGTTCTTGGAGGAAAAAAAAAAAACCAAGTTGTTGACTAACAAAGGGAAAAGGTTATTTATTTTGTTACCTAGTTCTGGAGCTGTTATTTCACAGGTATTGATATTTAAGTGGGTTCTAAATGGGAAAAGAGTCATAGCAGGGAGCCATCTGAATATGAATTGAAAACTTCCAATTATGTAACTACTATTGTTTAGTTTTTTTTTTTTTTTTTTTTTGAATCAGGTTTGATCAATGATTTCCAGCTTCTCCTATGGTTAAAAATGTATTTTGGGGCTGGGGATATAGCTCAGTTGGTAGAGTGCTTGCCTTGCAAGCACAAAGCCCTGGGTTCAATCCCCAGCACCACATACACACAAAAAAATGTATTTTGATTTCACCCAATTCTTATTGTGCTAACTGGAAATACGTGCATACATTCTTATAATTCTGCTGTCTTGTTCTTAAGAAGGATAGAGTGAATTTTGTGTTACAAAATTTTGTGTTACAAAGAATCAGATTTGCCATGAGCTGGTTTATGCAAATGAGACTGCAGTTAAACAAAAAGAAGAGCCAGCTGATCCAGCACTCAAACTCTGAAATCAAGATGTGTTCACTGGGAGGAATTCAACCTCATCACTGGTTCACCAAGGTATATAAACTCACCAACCCAAGAATGGTGGTGCCTAGGAGACTCCCAAAAAAGACCAAAAGCAGTTTTATGCTTTCCGTTTGGAGACTGAATTCATGCACAGCAGATAATGTTCAAATTTTCATCTCCTGTGATGAGAGCAGAGAAAATGGTGTGTTATTGCTTTAAGCAGGACACTGTTTCATTTAGTGAATGCGAATCTTTTGGCTTTCTGGTGCAGCTCAAGATTCTGCCTATTACAAATGGAAAACAGTCTGTCAAGCTTTGGCATTTGCATTGAAATGCACAACATCAGAGTGTACAGGGAGGAGATATTTTATTTTGTTTCAACTAATTAATTTCATGGCCACACTTTAAAATGCTGTATGTACAACAGAAACGTTAAAAGTTTCAAATGGCAATTTTTAATAAGAAATTGTCATGAATAAAGACAAACAAAAAGCAGGACAAGATCCAATAGTCTTTCCTTCTGTCATCTGGATTTCAAATACTCTAAGGTCTTGGATTTTTAAATATATATATATTTTCAAGCATTTATGAGACACTGGTTTAAAACAAGCTCTGTTCATAACCAGATCACTGAGCCCCAGCTGCAATTAAATATTGGTAATTTATGTAATGTTCTAAAGAAGTACACCAATTCTGGTTCGGCTTGTTTGGGTTTGATCATGGAGAGTGGAGGTGCCTTTCTGTTCCCCTTATTCCTGATGTTGATTTGTGCCTTATTACATCTGCTTTAAAATATTGAAACAATGATCCTGGATCTTTCCTCTTCTCTCATCATTATTATTTTGATGCAAGAAGTCAGCAGCTATTTTAAAGCTTGTATTTCTAATTAGGGTCTAGCCTAGAGGAACTGGAGGGTTTGCATGTAAGTTTTGTACATTGGTGGAAGTGTTTCAAGCATGTCCCTGACTCATGTACATGACAAGGAAGAATCATCTTAATTTTTAACATTTCCTTCCCCAATCCTTCTAAAAAGATACTTGTTAAAAAAAAAAAAAAAAAAAAGCTAGATTTATTTTTGTCTACCTTTGACAACAATCAACTCAGAAATACTTATTGAGTATGACTTTGTCTAAGGTACTGGGAATATAATGAACAGAGTTGTCATGGATTCTGCTGAAAAAGATCTCACAGTCTCGCAGGAGGAGACAGATGCTCAGACATGATTTTAATGCTTTGTATTGAGGGACATGTTACTGGCTAGGTGCTGACAATGCATAGTGTGAATATCCACATTGGACTTGGTAGGTCAGAGACTTCCTGGTGTCTCAATGGAACCAGAGAATAAGCAAGAGTTGAGTCACAAGAAGACAGGGGAGAATGTAGGAGGGAATTCCAGGAAGAAAGGGTGGGGAAGAAAAGCATAACAGGTTATATACCTGAAGTTAAATATGAAGTTCATAAGAGTCAGGGCATTGAAGAGAATGGTATAGAGGCTGGGAAGAGAAGGACAAGTAGTGAGGTGCCTGGTGTACCATCTGAGGGAATTTAAACTTGCAGTAATCTATTTGGAATCTTATAAATGATAATTGTTATTATTGAATAAAATAGCTTAATTATTTTTCTGCTGGTTTTTCAAATATTTTAGATATCATAAAACATTCAGCAATTCAATTTTAAAAGTTCCTATAATAAATTTTTCCTGGAATTGAGTGTGAAAACTATTGCCACATATTTATGCATCCTTTTATTGGAAAATCAGAACTGGAAATGATTTTGCCTTATAGGAAGCTGAAAATGCTTTTTGTTTTTGCACTACTTCAAGTCATTAAATATACATGTTTTAAATCTTTCTTTATATTTTAATTTTTTTATTGAAAATATTTTGATATTACTGATTATCCATAATTTCCTCTAAAACTAGATGAATATAAATCATACTTTCAAGTGAAAACACCATTTGAACTTCCTGAGTCTTCCATTTTTAACCAGTAATTTTAATACACATTTTCTTAAGAATTCTTTGAATAAGATAAAAATTCCAGCACAAAGGAAAATCATAATTAAGTTTTGAAATTAAAATATAATCAGAAGAATAGCTTTATAGCTTATTGTAAGGTATAAAGCCACCCTTCTCTTCCGTTACAGGAACTTCCGGCCTCCCCATTACCTTTCAGTCTGTGTTCTGCCCACCTCTTACATTATAGGAATTTCCGGCTTATGCTGCTGTCATCTTCCTGCCTCCCACGTTACGTTCTAACATGTTATTGGTCCATCAGTCAGTCTGCAAGAATTCTCCTCCACGATTGGTTCCTCCCAGCCCACGAAATTCCAATATCTGGGAGAAGCCAGATGCCATTTCTTCTTCTTTCTTTTCTTTTTCCACCCTGAGTGGATCTTATCCGTCCCCATAAATAAAGTCTTTTGAGTGAGATCTTGTGTCTGCGGAGCATTTTTCTAGGAGCTACCAGCGAGCCACAACTGAGCCAGTGACCCCTAACATCTGGTGCCAAAACCCGGGATAGGTTTTTCCACCAACTAAGCAAGCGGATTCCCATCCGATAGCCCCAGTGCCTGCAGATAGAGACTCACCTTCCATTTACCTGGATGCCCAGTTTTCTGCATGCAACACCGGACTCCAAATTGGTGAGTTCCCCTTAGGCACGTCCCCTAGACCACTTAAACACATCTCAGCTGATCTGAGAAGTGGCATTAAATCCGGTGCTCTCAAGACTGCTGAGGTGTGGGGGTGCCTCCTTGGTCCCTATAGCTGGTCCTAGTTGCTGGATGGATTCCTGATTTTACGGTGCTGAGATTCTTTCTCAGGGTTTGAGGCTCTTTTATATTTTTTCGTCTCGCTTGAAATCCTGGCCAGGTCCTCAAAACTCTCTCGGCTAATGCCTGGTTAGACACTGGTACTGGTGACGACCAAACCTCTGTACTAACCTTCTCCTTGCCTGGCACGTAGTTTTTGGGACGCCATTAATCACTAGCTAGGTGGGTCTCAGTCTTCACCATGGGATCCAGGACTTCCAGCCGAGCAAACTCGCCACTGAGATGTTTATTAAACCATCTCAAACATCTTCACCTGTTCCCTGAATTAGAGCTAAACTGTCCTTTAGATAGTAAGTCAGAATGGTCTATTTATGGCACCCTAAATTCTAGCTTTATACTAGGTATAATTATATGCCTAATTGTACTAGTTATAAGTAAGTACATATGTGGACGACGTGGTGAATGGAAAGAGACTTGTCCCCTTCGTGTTTTTCCTTTCTTTCGGGCTAAACCTAATCTCTGCTCTCTTCAAAAACCTGAACACGTTCTCTTGGTTTCTCCTCCACCTTTTAACCCTTCTTTCTCTTCCGAGTTCGATCCAGCTGATGAGTCATCTCCTTACAGGCCTCCTACTGCAGAAGCCCCTGTCCATTCCTTTCTTTGCCTCATTCTGTTTCTCCTTCTGCTCCTCCATTCAGCCCACCAAGTCCCCCCACCATGCGGTCTCGTGCACATGTCCTAGCCCCTTTATAGGAGGTGGCTGGCGGGGAGGGAGTAATCAGAGTCCATGTCCCCTTTTCACTGTCCGATCTGTCTCAAATAGAGGAGCAACTAGGTTCCTTCACCTCCAACCCTGCAACCTTCATTAAGGAATTTCAGTACCTTACCCAGTCTTATAACCTTACCTGGCATGACATTTACATGATCATGTCCAAAACCCTAACCCCTGAGGAGCACAGGAGAGTCTGAGAACAGGTATGCAATTATGCAGATGAGATTCATCAATCGACCCCAACCCACCCCATTGGGGCTGAAGCGGTACTGGATAGGGAGCCCCTATGGAACTATAATACCGAGGCTGGGTGTCTACAGCGGGATAGGTTTCAAACCTGCATCCTTGCAGGTCTACGAAAGGCTACTATTAAACCTATTAACTATGATAAACTTCATGAAGTAATACAGGACAGAGATGAAACCCCGTCAGCATTTCTAAGCCGCCTTACAGAGGCCATGCTCAGGTACACTAACCAGGATCCCGAAACCCCAGAGTGACGGCAGCTACTTATGACTTATTACTTTTCCCAAAGTTACCTTGACATAAAGGTTAAATTGAGGCAGTTGGATAGGGGGCCCCATACCCCACAGCCATAGGTTCTAGCAGTGGCATTCAAGGTTTATAACGGAAGGGAAGAGAAAAAGCAAAAATTAAAATATCAAATGCTGGCCAAAGCCTTTCAGCCAGCTAGACCTGCCCAACTGTCCACCGCTAGGGGCACCCAAGTGCCCAGAAGACCTCCAAGCTCATGCCTCAAGTGCGGGCAAGAGGGCCACTGGGCACGAGCATGCCCCAACCCCTGGCAGCCCCCAAGTCCTTGTCCAAGATGCCACCAACTGGGACATTAGGCAATGGATTGCCCTGGTGCTCAGAGAAGTGCCAGACCATCCTTGGCACCTCCCTCCGGTGACTTGCTGGGACTGGCAATGGATGAATGAAGGGGCCCGGGACTTCTGCACCCGATGACCATCACTACTCAGGAGCCCCGGGTGACCCTTATGGTGGCAGGCAGACAGATCCCTTTCCTTATAGACACTGGAGCCACCTTCTCAGTGCTGCGGGAATTTTGGGGACCCACTTACCTTGCCAAATCCTCTATTGTCAGGGTAGAGGGAAAACCATATAACCCCTTAGAAACCCCTCCAATAAGCTGCCATATAGGACAAATTGGCTTTACTCATTCCTTTTTAATAATTCTTTCATGTCCCATTCCCCTTCTGGGAAGGGATATCCTAACCAAATTGGGTGCCTCTATTTCCTTCTCACCCACCATGCGCCTTAGCCAAGACTCCTCTGCTACTCCTCTCCTTATGACTCTACAGGAATATACAGCTCAAACAGAGTCCTCATATCCCCTTCCTCCCTCCCTGGTTGACCCCAAGGTCTGGGACACTCATACACCCTCTGTAGCTAAATGCTCTCCTGTACTCATTCATCTAAAGGACCCAACATCCTACCCAACCCAGGCCCAATATCCCCTTCCCCAAAGGAGCATTATAGGACTTCAACCAATCATCCAGGATTTAAGGCAGAAAGGCGTCCTGAGCCCTGCCAACTCACCTTATAACACTCCCATTCTGGCTGTTAGGAAACCTAATGGATCTTACCGTCTAGTGCAAGACCTCTGCATCGTTAACTCAGCAGTGGTCCCCATCTTTCCCATTGTATCCAACCCTTACACCCTGCTTTCTTCTATCCCTTCTTCCACCACATACTTTTCAGTGCTAAATCTGTTTGCTTTTACTTGGACTGACCCTTTCACTTGAGTTTCTTCTTAGATGACCTGGACAGTTCTCCTACAGGGATTCTGAGACAGCCCTCATCTCCGGTCAAATGCTAACCCTTCTCCAGCTCTTAATCCATAGGCTTCTTCCAACCGATACTCAGCCACTCCTGTGGGACCTCTTCGTCTCAGACTGAAGATCATTGAGCCCTCCCCCTCCACCCTTTCTCCCATTCCAGAAATTGAGAGCCAGATGATTGAAATACCAGACAACCATGCCTAGCCATGAGGACTGGATTCCTGTTTGTAATTTTCCTAACCACTGAATTTTTTTCCAATAGAATGCCAGCCAAAAAGGGGAGCCTCCTGTCTTTTACTTCCATGTCAACTAATCAGCTTGTATTGCAGAAAATATCAGGATCTCACAAAAAATTGGAGCCTGGCTGCAGATGTGCCTCCAGAGAAACTATCAAGTCCCCAACTCTTGCTGCCACAATGATACCAGCTCTATGACCACATTCAGCAGGAAGTAATTACAGAAGACTGACCTTCATCCATATACCCCAAAAAAAAATATATATATATATATATATATACATATTTTTTTTATAAAAAAGGAAATGGAGGAATGTAAGGTATAAAGCCACCTTTTTCTTCTGTTACAGAAATTTCCCGCCTCCCCATCACCTGTCAGTCTGCGTTCTGCCCGCCTCTTACTTTACAGGAATTTCCAGCTTATGCTGTCATCATCTTCCTGCCTCCCATGTTACGTCCTAACATGTTATTGGTCCATCAGTCAGTCTGCAAGAATTCTCCTCTGCAATTGGTTCCTCCCAGCCCACGAAATTCCAGTATCTGGGAGAAGCCCTAAGCCACTTCTTCTTTTTCCATTTTTCCACCCCGAGTGGACCTTATCCATCCCCACAAATAAAGTCTTTTGCATGAGATCTCGTAACTGCGGAGCGTTTTTTCTGGGAGCTACCAGCGAGCCACAACTGAGCCAGCAACTCCTAACACTTATCACTTTTTACTGCTGTGTGAATAGTCAATCAGTAACCCAAAGGAATAGGTAGGTAGATTCACAGAAAGTTATTCACACTATATCATTAATATCATCACAGTATTTAATATCATTCCCAATATTCGAGCTCAGTTTATATGTGCATACGTAGGTGTACTTTGGGGGTATTTTACATACCTTATTCAGTCGTACATCATGGATGAATATATACCCTAATCTGCTCCCCAAAAAGTTTACATTGACGGGAATGTAACAGGTAATGCAAACCAGAAAATTCTCATGCCCTAAAAATCCCCAAACACAAATTCAACCAAGTTGATACAATTGGAAAGGAACTCTCACCAGATTAATAAGAAAGAGAAAGTGTGAAAGAGAGAATTTGTTACCTTTCCCAGCTTGCCTTCTTTGGACACAAATAGGTTTTACTCTTTAGCTTCCACAAGGATAATAATGGTTAGGTAAGACATGTAAAATACTTGAAGTTGGAGAAAAATGATAGGAGATTTAAAAGACCATGAGTTCCCCAGGATGCATATGAGATTTTAATAGGTTTCTGTCAAAATTTGGAAGAAAATTAAGGTTTTAATTTTTTAATTAGATTGAATATGGAGTACAAGAAAGAACATGCCAAGTTTTTACTTGACTAGACATTTCACATGATCAGATAACATTCAGTAACTTTTTAATATGAATCTGAATATATTACACTTAAATATTTTGATTATTTGGAGACAGTCTTCCAGAAATATAATTAATTCTTTTCCTTCATTGAAAATCTGTAATGAATTATTCGTTCAACTAAAGATTTTGCCCCAGCATGACAGACGATGTTTAAAATATAAAAACAAAATGTCTCTTATTTTTTAAAAGAACAAAAAGATTATCTTCTTTTCTGAATAATACATTTCAGAAAGGCATAGAACATTCTTCAATATTACAGTGATAATTATTTTTAAGAAGGTTAGAACTCATCTTATACCATCTTATTACACACTTTCCCTCTAGAACATGTTAAATCTATCCTCCTGAGTTTAATTTCAAGTCTTTGAAGGGAATGTAATCTTAAAAAATTAGAAAGGAATTTAAGCTCCAACTCATAAATTATCATTTTCCCCTACGGGAATAGTTTGAAATTACATACTAACAACACTCCTTTAATTTAATAGTCTAAAAAACTCCAACTGAAAGAAAAAGAGTAGTGAGTAGCAGGCCAGTGTGATGATAAATTACATTAAACAGTATAATAACCTTCGGCCTTCACAGAGTGGTTTTCTATTTTCCAGATTTTTGCAAAGCACAAAATGAAAATTCTCAATTGCTGAGAGGTAGACGAAGAACCCATTTTCCAGATGGGAAACTGAGGCAATGAGAGGCATTGCCATAGACCATAAAAGTGGTCAGCAGCAGTATCAAGATTAGAAGCAGGAGGACTTGATTGCATTTGTACACATGGATGCCCAAAACACACTGATGGAATGACAGGTATGACATGGCTTCTTTCCTGCTGCCTGTGTTCCATCTTGCTATATGACATGAAGAGCTGATAGAAGATTGAAACTCCATGTAGAGTTGACGGCACATTTATTCTCCAGTGTTGGACCCGTGAGATCAACATGAGGAATGATTATTTATAGTGACATAGCTTCAGGAATGCAGTCTATGTCAAAAGTACATAGAATGGATACCAGTAAATGAGATTAAGACATGAAAAACAAAATTAAGTGATAGCTAATGCATTATTGACAATCACGACTTCAGTTCACTATTTCTACTATTATGCCCTACAAAGAGATGTTTATGAGTACAATTAAAAATAAATTATCAGGCAATTAGATTGGAAAATCAGTTAGCATTTCTATGCTGATGCGAGTCTTCATTGGTATGTCATTAAATTAGGAGGGAATAAGCATGGTCCAAATTTGCTTCATATTATATTAACCACATCTCTTTCTAGAGTACAAAAATATATCCTTAGCCACTGCACATGATTTACCAAGCTCCTCAAATACATTAAACAGTAAGGAAAATTCAATGATTTCACCGAACAGTGGTATTAGTCCAGCAAGCAAGATGGCCAAAGTGGAGGTACATTTGTTGGGGGATGGTTTGTGGGAGGTGCAGAAAATAAACAACTGTATTGTCCTTTAGGCTCTTAAGAATGATATCCATCAATGTCTACAGCAAAGTCACTGTGTGAGTAGCCAGTACATTAGGGACACACCAACATAGATGACACACAGCATTATCCAGTTTATTCTTGTGATTGGTGGCCTGTGGTTACCTGTCACGTGAAGGACGACATTGGAAGAGACAGTGCCACTAGAGTTTTGGGCTCGAGCCACATAGAGGCCTGCGTCTGCCTCACATACCTTCGGAATGAACACCGAATGCTTTGTTTCCTTGTGTAAAACCTGTAAGTGCCCATCTGCAGACAATTTCTGGCCCTTCTTGTACCTAAAGCAGAGAGTCAGTTTTTAAAGTCAGGATCACTGTTCATTCACATCATTCCCAAGTTCTAACAAATCGCAAATTGGCTCAGGAGTTCTACAATGCTCTGTAGAATTAGCAGGAGCTTCCATAGCTACAAGGTATTCCAGGGACGCTATTTATCTTTCAAGCAGAGGTTGGCAACTGATAGTCAGAGAGTTATGCTGATTGGCTTAGACCATGGTTTTGAAAGATTAAGTCTTTTGACAACATTGAACAATTGGAATATTACATATAAAAATTCAGATATCCAGCTACTCTGAGAGAAACCAGACCATCTGGTCACACTGGGTCACCATTTGCTCATGGTGAAAATTACCTGGAGTATGAAATGGCACCCTCACATTCAACCTGCTTCACTCTTTCTGCAGCTGTGACGCTGCCTTGGACTCTGTTGAAGTGAGAGGCGTTTGCCCTTCACATTTGTATTGCCAGATCCACACCACAGCACAAGTGTGCCGTCATAAAGGAAGCAACCTATACATCATTTCCTGGTGAATTAATTTCATTAGAAGAAAATGACTTCTCATTATAAAATGCATTTATGTGACTGGATTTTGACTGTTCATATTTCTAAAAGTTTCCTATGAACATGAGCACTTACCTTTTTATAATGCAAATAATTTATTTTGTATATCCTACATTCTTGTTTATTTATTTTTATCCACTTTCTTCCACACAAGGACAAATGACTAACCTGAATCATTTTTTTTTATTCCATTGCCTAAGTAAGGGTTTTGCATTTTTCTGAGTATCCTAAGAATGTATGACTCCCTGATAACTTGTCAGTTGTTCACTGAACAAAAGTTTTATAAATCTGGTGGCAAAATCTTTCTACCATTTTCAATAGTTCTCCAACAATATATATGCTGCAGTGGTTCTTCAGTCATATACATTAACCAAATTATTTATTTGTGTAGACAAAAACAAGAAAGACTTCAGACAACATTTTTCTTTGGGGTGAACTGATATTTAATAATGAATTAAATATCTTCTAAATTCAAAAATACAAAATTCTAGATTTAATAAAAAAAACATGCAAATGTAAAAATACCAAAATAAAGCAAAAAAAAAAAAAAGCAAAGGCTGCACTATACACAACTGTGGTTTTCCTTATTAACTTGAGAAATCAAAGTTTTCTCATAAGTTCTTTGGGTACCTGGTTCATACTTCATGTACCATCAATGGACTCACACATTAACCAAAACTGTTACAATGTCTACTAAAATACTTTGATAAATAAAAGTGAGTTTACTTATCTTAGTATAAACTCGTTGTCACATACTTCTTATGTCATCCTCAAATAAATCTAATTAAGGATGAACAATTTTTGGAGGTATAAAACTAATCCCCATGTCGAAAAAGTTAAAACCGCTTTTGCAGTTAATGACAGTGAAGTTTCGAAACCTATAACTTACACTTTTTCTAAAACAAATAGGTTAAAAAATAATGATGTTTCCAGAGAGAAATGATATTGTTCACAGCTAGCTTTTATGCTGCCTTTCAAAAATGAGTTTGTTACCTGTCTGCTGGAGCAACTGTGAAAGAAATGTTTTTATTCCACCTCTCACACTGAAGAAATGTATAAGAAGAAATCTTAGTAAAACAAATATTACAAAGGCAGCATGTGTGACTGTGGGAGAGAGAGAACAGGTGAAATGAGAGGGGAAAACCTAGATTCTTGCATTTTAATTGCATAAGGGATGTTAAACCAAGAAAATTCCATGCGGCTGCAGAAACAGACAATAGGGAAAATACTTCAACCCACAATTTTCAGATGAGGAACATTAAACTGAAAGGAAAAGAAAAACAAGTGTGACCAACTTGCAGTGCTTTGGGAATCTGTTAAATTACTACTGGATTGGGTTACGTTTTTTCCTTAAAGGGATTAACCATGCTACTACTAATATGAGCACTGGAAGTGAGACGTGAGATCTGATCATGCAGAGTGGCAGCATCTAGGATGTTAGCCAGCGAGCCCTAAACCTTTAGGTTAGCACACACAGAATAACACCCTCAGGGGTTGGGTTTGTTTGTTGATGACCTGTCATTATAGGCTACCCACCATGTCAGTGTAGGCTCTGGAAATCCTGTTACTTCAACTTCCAGTGTCACTGGAGAACCTTCCGTGACAGTTACATTGGACAGGAGCCTGGAGAAATTTGGTGCCTGGCCAGCGAGGCTGACCATGCTGTTCTTGACTGATGTGCTGCTCATCTCTTCTCCAGAAAATGATTGCCTTTGATAGCCCCTGCTGCTGCCTGATGGGAAGTCAAGACCCAGGAGGACACTGGGGGAAGCATGCAGCCTGTCTTGCGTTTTAGTGACGTTATGTTCGGCATGCATTTTCTCCTGTGTTTCTAGCAAACCTCCCTGAGCCTGAGGGTGCTGCTGTAAAGCTCTCTCATGCACTTCACTCGGCATGCTCTCTGGACATTTAGCACTGATTTTGTATAAGGCGGAACTTGTTTCCAGAAATCCTCGGGAGGTGACTGGGGGCTCAGCTCTGTATTGGGGGTAAGGCTTTTCAAAATGACTTGAAAAGGTTTCTCTCTTATCAGTGCATTCCTTAGCCGAAGCAACAGGTGGTGGAAGAACAGATTCCTGGGCCTCCCCTGGACCACCAGTCCCCGACTGCATCCTGTAGCTGCTGGTGTGAATCAGGGCAGAGGAGCTGGGATGCTCTTCTACCTCCATGTCTGATGGTGCAAGGGGGGACTCGGGGCTTCCTGGGAGTGGAGGCAAGGAGATGTCATCAGGCGAGACACACTCATATTCTTCTCCTGACAGCATGTCTTCAGGCAGAAGCTGGCCCTGGATGCCGCCCTCTTCGGCAGAGGACAGTGGCCTCAGGTCCTGGGGAAGCCCATCTTCCCCTGTTTCTACGATGGCCAAAATATCTACCACCTGCTCCTGACCCTTGGAGAGAGGAAAACCAAAACTGTTAGTCATGCACTTTTCTTTTTCCAGGTTCCATTCAGAGGGCAACTCAACTTGCAAGAGACTAGTTGAAAAAAACCCACAGTGAGTTCAAGCCCAGGGGGCTGGCACAGGGAACACAGAACTTGAAACTGTTCGTCTACCCTGGAAACAATCCCATCCCATGACTAAGAATCATCACACTGACCTCCAGTCTCTGTGTGAAATGTGACAGGCCCTGTGAAATAGAAGAGAAGGACAGTTTTCAACTGCAATGAAGGGGTTGGGCTGGATCGATGTCTTCCATGTGGCAACTTGAAGAGTCTCCCCAGCCAGCAAATTTGGCTTTGGTGAGGTTTATCTCAACTCTACAGGTACACATAGTTCCTAAGCAGTTCCCCTAGTTATGTGATCCCTCAGACCCTCCCAGAATAACCCCTCTTCTCTCTCAAGAAAGCTATCCCTTGTTTTTGAAGTATGGTAAAATACACATAACATTGTATTTACCATTTTAACCATTTTTAAGCATACAATTCAATGGCATTATGTGTTTTCACATTGTCATAGGACCAACACCCCCATCCATCTCCAGAACTATTTCATCTTCCCCAGCTGAAACTTGGCACTCAGTAGACAGCAGTTCCTTATTCCCCTCTCCCCAACCCCTATCAGCTGCTGTTCTATTTTCTGTCTCTAAGAATTTGGCTCTAGGCACATCACACAGAGAAAGTCATTCTTAATGACTGGTTTTATTTTCATAAAGCCCTTAGTTTTATTCTTACATTGAAAAAATATTTGTTGAAGCCCTACTGTATACTAGGGACCATGCTAAACATTGGAGGGATGGCATGGTAAGGAAAAGGAGACCCAGTCACTGCACTTGTGGACTTGATTGACTAGTGGGCAAGGGTGATAGTAATGATGTATCCACATCTATCTCTGTTTAAGGAGAGACCCAGATGTCCCTTCTGGACATAGGCTCAAAAGAACATTGAAGCTGAAAGTGATTTCATTTACCCAATCTTCTTGTTTTATACCTACTTTTTGTGCTTCTCCTTAGGATTTTGGGTGTATTCTTACCAGATTAGCACATACTACTTTTTGTTCTATAGCTTCTATGTGGATAAAAGAAAGCCATGCCTTGCTTGACTTTTCACTTTTCATTTTAGCCCAGAATCCTGCCCTTGACATTTTATAAATGATTTTTGAGAAAAAACAGCATGTTTTGGGGTTGGAGAGTAGAAGCAAAACAATGCTCCTTCCACCATCCCACAGAGATGAGTTTGCTTCAAAGAAAACACATACCCAGTTTACAGAAAGTGACTTCTTTGGGTCATTTAGTGGAAGTTTAAATTATGGATTTAAAATGCCAAAGTTTTGAGCCTCATTAGCAGAGTAGGTAGCACATCAGATTCATAAAACCCGGGAGTTCTCGAAAGTCGCTCCCACTTAAGAAAAAGGAAAACACAAATTATCACCATGCACAGTAGCTCACTTCTGGAAGCCCAGATGCCCAGGAGGCCCAGGCAGGGATTGCGAGTTTGAGGCCAGACTAGGCAACACAGATCCCAATCTCACCAAAACAAAATGAAACAAAAAAAAAAAAACCATAAAACCAAAAAATTTCAACCTACTAAATAAACACACATCCAGTAAAGAATATACCTCCTTCTTTTGGTTGTCCTCCCATAGCTTAGCAGGAATTTTCTCTTCATCTCTTCCTAAAATTAGAATGTTTGCTTTCCTTCTCATAAGGACTTTGATCCAATCACCTATTCAGTCTGAGAAACTCCTCACATCAGTTGGGCTTGAAAAATTCCTGAAAGGCTGCTGTCTTTGAGAATTTTGTGCTTTATTCATGTTAAGACTATCTTCCTATATTCTGTCAAGACTTGCCTTCTTGCAATTTCCACCAGTGGTTCTGGTTTGGCCTACGAAGAGGAAGATCAACCGCCCTTTTAACAGGTCTTTGACTGTTTGGATAACTGATCCTACAACTTCTAAACCTCTTTCTTTGTATTAAACATCTCCAGTTTTTCTTCTTTCCAGAACTTTCATCATCTGGTAACTCGAGAGGTCTGACTATTGTGAACTACAAACTCCTTCCCAGGAGTACAGGAACATTCATTGGCCTTAGGACCAGCTGGGGATAGACAGCTCCTTAATGCCTTTTTCAGGTAACCTATGCCTCTCTGAAGAGTTATGATCCTTTAAAACTGTCTGAAATTTTACAAGTTCAGGGGAGAAACTTGACTAGAAGCCCAAGTCATTTTGTTTTCTCCTCTTCAATACTTACCTGAGAGGAACTGACTCACATAATAGAGAACTTGGAAGAAGGAACCATATTCATCATATTCATATTCATCTCTAGCTAAGCTCCTCCCTCTGGGATTTGCTTCCACCAAATGGGTATGTTTCAGGTGACTCTAAGGCACGAACACCCCTGGAGGGGAAGCCTGTGGTTATCTACCTGTGCACCAAAGTGACTGGGTGGATAGGCCTATCTGTATCAGGCATGAAGTTTGAAAAGTTCAAGTCGCTTCCTCCAATCTGGCTTTTACTGGCTATCAATTTGCGACTCCTGTATCTTACTTTCAGTTGGTGTCAAATGCAAGAAGGGAATCCAAAGAAATTGTTTTTTTTTTTTTTTTTTTTTGGGGGGGGGGGGTTGTTTTGTTTTACTTCTTATAATTCCTAATAGAAAAAGCTCTTTTCACAGAAAATACTGCTTTCAGATAATCTCTACTAAAAACAAGAGGGCTTATTATTTTTTTCAAGTATTTTTCTGGAAACACTTCAACTTATTAATGAATGTTACCCTCTCAGTATTTGTTTCTAGAATATTTTTACTTTCCAAATGGGGAATAATCAGTGACATCATCACCTCCTCATTATACGTGATAAATTTGTATTTAGGTGATTGTATCAGTTCTTTTTAATATTCTTATCAGAACCACATGGACCATTGATTCATACTGAGTTTTTAATTAACTAAAATTTCCCACCTCCTCTTTCCATGAATAACATTGATAAGAATGTTGGGCACTATGGAATTTGGAACTTGCGGGTATAGTTATCACCAACCAAACATATTTTCTCCACTTATCAAGAGCAATATCATGAACGTGTATCTATTGAGTTTCCAAAATCACAGCAAATGATACCTATGGCACTAGCCTAGAATTACCCATTAAATAATCATCCTGGTGCTGGCGATATAGTCCATCACATAGAATGCCTGACTCGCATGCTGGAGGCCCGGGTTCGAGTCCCCAGCACTGTGCGATTGAGGAAATCACAAACAAGTGAAATAATCATCCTGGCAAGTAAAATAAGGTGAGTTGAATGTGAGTTTTTTTCTAAGTCCATTTGGCTCTTGGCATTTCTCCCTTTGTTCTCAAATGCAAATGAACATTCAGTTTTTTAAGTTGTTAGGGAATTTTATAGTAACTACTTTCAAAATTCACGGACATATAGTTTCCTAGATCTAAATGTTTTTCATTTATGAAAAAGGTAACTAACCATTCACACGTTCCAAACATTTTCTCTGATTTTTCCACCATGAAACCATTTTTACTTTAAAAAAAAAAAAAAAAAAGTGTGTATTTCCTGAAAGGAGAAATAAACCTACATATCTCAGTAGAGACAGGACATATTTTTATCAGGCTGATACGTTCTCAAAAAATAGCTGGGAAAATTATCTAATTCACCCAAAATATAACTCAGCTCTAAATTTGTTTCTCTTATATCTGTCACTGCTCTTTATTTGACTTTTTTTTGTCAATTTCTTTCTTTATTCTCCAATTCTAAATGTATGGGTGACCTATGGTCTTGCCTGAGTTCTCTCATCTTCTTTCTATACTTTTCCTTGGAAGACCTCACCTATTTTCATCCCTAATGATCAACTGACTTAATTAAACCTAAATATACAGCCTCCGGTCTTAGCTCTATTATGATTTTTGAATTTTAATTTCCAGTTATGGGCATAATTGCTTGGATTTACAACTGTTGCCAGGTAGGCAGAAAGCCTATCTGGAAGGGAAAGCATAACGATGTTCTCCATCCATCCAAGTGAGTGGGCAGAATCTATCCTCAGAGCACATTGAATGGGGGGCCTCCTATGTGGCAAATTTAAAGGAATACCCCAAGACTCTACCTCCCCCAAAATTTCCAGGACAGCTAGTCTTAGTTTACGATAAATAAGATTTGAAGAAGGAAAGTGGGAAGTTGAGAAAGAAAGATATTGGGCACAGGGCTTGGTCTATGACAGGCCTTTATGAAGAAACCCTTAGAGGATACTGTCGCAGTCAAGAGATGATATCCTCTTTGATACATTTGGGCACTTGGAGGGGACAAGGTAACAGAGAAAGGAATGTAGAGGTGGAAAAGAAAAGCACTTTGTTTCTTCCAATTTTTTCCCAAGGCGAGTGTTTCTAGAACATCTTCCTCCATCTGCCAGGTGATCAGGATTAGTAGAGGAAGATCAAGGACTGTCCTCCTCAGTCTAAGAGCACCCCACTGAATTGTTTGTTATAAAGGCACTTCTGTGTTGCTGCTTTATTAATTTTGATGCAAGCAGATGAATAGAAAGAAGGGGAAAGCTTGGCCAGGACATCTACAGTACTGTTATAAAACAACTTATTTATATGCAGCAGTTCCTTAGAGATCCTCTTTGGTCTTATGGGAAAGGTACCTGGCTGAAATTCAGAAGAACTAGGCTTTCTGCCCAGTTCTGATACTACCTTCTGTGAATTTTGGAGGGCAAGATATTTAATCTCTTTTGGCCTCAGTTTCCTCAACTGTAAAATGAGATTTGAGCAGATGATTGTTAAATCCTCCCAGCACTAAAATCCTCTAACTCTCAATGCTGGCATCAAGAGTGCTTGTCTTTCACCAAATAGTTCCATGACTTTAGGCGAGACTCTTAATACTCCAGGACTCCATTTAACCTTCGGAGTTTTCAGACATTACTGTGGATTTAGCTCCGGCACCCACCTTGGGGATGAACACCATACTAATCTGTTAGCAGCGCCATGTGCGCTGCACTGTCTGAACTCTCTAATTCCACCTGCTGTGTTTTAGAGTCAGAAAAATGAGAAGCATTTTGCTATCTCCAGGAGAAAATTCCTGTGATGAATAGATTCTTGAAATAGTTTGGTAGAACTGTTCTTTCTGACTCAAATAGTTTTCTGAAGAAAATTAACACCATTTAAGGGAATCAGAAATTGAATGCAATAATTCCCGGACAAGCTTTTTACTTGGCGCTTCTTGTTATCTGCCCACATGGTATTTTGGAGAATCATTATATCTGACCTATATATAAATAATAGAGACAATGAGAGGGTAAATGTGATTGAGCTGCTTAAAAGTGAAGATTACTGCTACCCTTTCATTATTCTGTCTGTACCAATTGCACCAGAATGTGTGTATGAAATGATGTCAAAGAGAATTTTTGACAGCTGTAATTGTGGACTTTCACTTTTATTCTAAATGACTGATGATCTATCATGTCTTTTAATTTTTGTTAAAATAAAAGCAATTTTTCAACGAAGATAAATCTTGTATTTTTTATTTAAAGATATCTTTTTCTTCTAGCAATAAAATAAAAGCAAGAAAAAACACCTTTACTAAATATAAGTGAGTATGTTTGCTTTGGTAGCAAAAACTTTTGTTTTTGAGTTTTTAGTAAATGTCCCTGGTTCCTAATATAGCAAAATGTGCAGAATTAATTAATAATACAAAGTTAATTATAGAACTCTTGAAACTTATTTAAGGAAATGTGGTATATTTAATCCTATTATTTATTTCAACTAGTTATCAACTGGGGTGATTTTGTTTCCCAGGGGACACTTGGCCATGTCTATAGACATTTTATATTGCCACAGCTAGGGATAGCAGTGGTGCTATTGGTGTCCCATGGGAAGCAATCAGGGATACTATTAAACATTTCAATACACAGGACAGACCCCCAAAGCAGAGAATTCTCTGGACAAAATGTCAGTAGTGCTGAGGTTGAGAAATCCTGATTTAGACCAGAGCAACTGTAGACCATTTGATGGAAGACTGAAGGCCAATGAGATGACCACAGTTAGACAGCTCTCCTTTGACCCAGACAGGGACCAAGTTCTAAATGACTCCAGCCTGCACTACAATAAAGCCAGTTTGCTTAATGGTATCTGCTGCCAGATGATGGTACAATTACACTGGGCTTTGATATAGATTTAAGTTGTGAAGGACCTCTATAGAAGCTGTGAGAACTGTATTGGCTACAGGGAGAAAGAAAGCTTTCTCCAGGAAATAACTGCAACAAATAGGGGAGATTTTTGATTTGTCTGTTTGTTTTGTGGGTCCGTGTGTGTGCGTGCGTGTGTGTGTGTGTGTGTGTGTGTGTGGTGTATTGTGTGTATTTAACTCAAACATCAAAGAAATTTATTTTATTAATTTGAGTGCTATTGAGAATCACATGGAGCCTGCTGTTCTTCCAGAAGAGAAACACTGGGAGCAGGCAAGCTGGCAAAGCAAAAAGTCAAGTGCTAATTATAGTCTGGCAACCACGAGTAGAGAATGAACAACTTATGCTGAAAAAATCCATAAGGTTGCTGTGATTTAAATAATACTTCAGAAAGCATGATACATTCATGTTTTGTGGGTATTTGTAGTTTTTGCTATATGCTTTACTTTATCTGTAAATTCCTAGGTTATTAAATAATGTAAACATTTCTCTAAACACTTTAGTGTTTGTATTTCAGCTGGAATTCTATGTTTTAGTACAAGTGCCTGGAAATATCATCTAGAAGTAGATTGTATAGGAACAAGATAGAATCTAATTTTGTGTACTAAGATTTGCCAATAGATAGTGTAAAACATTTTAAAAATCATCCTTTGACAGGATGATAAAGAGGAGTAAAATTTGAAGTTGGATTGAATATAAGAGGGCCCTGGGGAAGGCAGCTGGAGATGGGAGAAAAAGAAGTGGTTTGGGACAACATTATGGTGTTTGCCTGGATGTCTCAAAGCCATTGTGAAATGCCACATCTCCAGCATTCAGCAGGAGGGACTCAGAGAAATGGCAAGAGAGAAGGACTAAGTAAGAGGCAAATAGAACGGCAGGGATGAGAAAATTCTCACTGAACTTACTTTGGGAATTTTATCTCAATGGATAAGAAGTCTTCAAGTTACCTTCTTTTCAATGTACAATCACTAATCTCAGTAGTTCACTTTACCTTATTCCTCTCTTCATTAAATATCGTCTGTTTATTTCTCACTGGTTCCTTTAGTAGGTCGATGCAATTGTCATGGAAATCCTCCAAATTTGAATTCATCTTTACAGCATCTCCCTGCTGTACAAAGCAGTGGTTAGTGAGGGACTGGGTCAAGGAAAGTCAGAGGAACAATGCCATTCTCTAACCACTTTGCAAGAAAAACAGGAGCCACTTGTATGCAGACTTTCAGCAAATGTATTCCACCTGAGACCAATGTCCCCCCATCTCGTGAATTCTGAAATTATCCCTCCAAGCTCACAATTTCCTGCCTGCCTTACTCCTTTCATAAAATCCATTGTCAGGAAACAAACAAACAAACAAACTGTTCAAAGGCCCAGCAGGAAAAGGAGCAATTGTTACAATAGGATGCTCCTGTAGGAGCATCCTCTAGAGACCAGAATCCACTGTGTGGGGAAGTGAAACCACTAGGAGACTCTGGGGAGCAGGATGAGGTAGAAATGATTAAAGGTCTCGGGGAGAGTCTTGAAAAGAGAAAGGAACTATCACTGAGTATAGAAAAGGGAAAACACAATGGAGAACACAGAATGCCTCAAAGTGGTGATATCTCATTCCTATGTTTCATGGGGCTCAGCTTAGTCATGGAGTTAGCGGGGAAGTGCACACTGATATGAATCCAGTGTGAGAGCCAAGAAGATTTTGTGAAGATGAATGAAGCCACTTGGTACCCCAAACGATACAACGCTGTTTCAGGATGATTATACTGCAACAGAAGAGCCTCTCTTCCAGGTAGATCATGGTCATTGGATGGACCTTAAGGAAGTAGACTACTCACCAAAGTGTGCCTGCTGTCCTGGCTCAGAGGATTCAGGAAGACTGCTGGGCAGATTCAGCTTTTTGTCTCAACTCTAAAACTAGACTGGTTTGTATTACTGGATGAGTCATTCTGCCTCTGTACACATTTGGTATCTAATTCCACAATGGCAGCTGTTGTGGAAAGATCTAAGATCAAATTCCAGATCCACCATTCCCAACTGTGGGATTCCAAGGAAAGCACCGTTATCTTCTTTGAACCTGTCCCATCACTTCTAAAGCAAGGAAAGCAATATTTGCCTTACTGCCTTCTCGACATTATTTGGAAATCACTGGAGATAAAATATACGAAAGTCCTTTTAAAATCTCAAGTACCTCTACAAACAGAAATTATTTTGATCATTATATTAGCTCTGACAGGGATTTCTGGACTCACTTTGTAATAACCTCTGGAGAAGGGGCTATTATTATCTGAAAACCAGAAACCGGACATTTATGCTTTCCATACAGACATCTGTAAAGAATTAGTAAACATTCTTTGAGAAGCTTTTATTGAGGCTGTAACTCATAAGAGTAATGCTGACAACTCTCTTGCTGAAGAGACCCTTCCTTATTTCTGTATTTCAGCCCCCCAACTTCAACCTTTACCAGCTACTGTATAGTTCTTCTTTGTACCAATCCTTTGGGCATTAATTATAAAGGCCAATACCTTTCCTGAAGAACTTACTTTGAAAGGCAAAGCCTAGTAGTATTAAATCTCATGTGGTACACTAAACCAACCAGAGCCAGAACTTTCCCTTAAGTATAGGCAAGAAGGATGGTAACATGGTAATTGTAGTGCTATGTAATAATAATGATGTGATTATGGTCTGAAAGTTTATATCCCTTCAAAATTCATGTTGAATTCACCATCCCAGAGTAATGGTATTAGAAGGTAAGGCATTTGGAAGGTGGTAAGGTCCTAAGGGTAGAGCCCTCATGAATGGGATTAGTGCCCTCGTAAAGGGGACCTGAGAGAGACCCTTTGCCCTCCTTCCAAGAGTTGTAAGAATGAGAAGAGGCTGTCTATGAGGAAGTGGGGCTCCACTAGGCATGAAATCTATCAGCCTTGATTTAGGCTTCCCAACCTCCAGAACTATAAGAAATAAATTTCTGTTGTTTATAAGCTACTTGGTCTATGACAATTTCTATAGTAGTGAAAACAGACTAGAACAGGTAGAAAAGAACACAAGTACTATGGAGGATTGGAGAGACACCAGGCAGGATTTGTGGAAAAGACATTATTTGGCTTTGCTTCTGAGAGATGGTAAGATTTTGATAAACACAGATGAAAGGTCATGTACTGGAAGTAATGGTTTAGAAGTAGGAAACACCGAGGTGTGTGGAGTCATAGACTAGTGGAACAGGAACCTTTAATGAATGAGAAGCACAGAAGTTAGGAAAGGTCATCAGTCTCAGAGCACTGGATAGGCTTAAGTCTGAACTTTACTTGGTAAGCAAGGTAGGGTGTAGTGAAGGATTCTAAAGGAGCAAGGACACAAGAGGAACACAACGTAGGAAGGGAAATCTAAGTGGGTATATAATTAGGGCACTGCTGACTGGTGTAAAAGAGAATCCAAGTGATGGATGGGAATGAGAAAGAGGACACATTCCTGATGACAGGAAGTGTAAAAGGAACGGGGGAATGAGGAAGGGAGTCAGCCTGTGGGAATAGCTCCTTCCGGAAGAACAGTCAGGAAGGCCAGAAGCTGGAAAGGAGTATCACTTGGAGAGAATAGATACCATTAACTTGAAGAGGTACAACATAAATGTGAAGGATATTGTAAACAATGGGAGTGAAGAAACAGAGGAAGCAGGGATTCTCAGCCTATGTAGGGAAAGACTGGAGAAGCAAATCCTCAAGGGGCAAGGTAGAGATGGGGAGGATAACAGTTGAAAAGGATAGCACAGGGTACATGGTTCTTTCACTCATTGCAGATGGTGTTATAATTGTAAAACATTTATGAAAAGCAATTTGACATACATATTAGAAGCATTAACAGTTTCAGACTCATTATCCCAAATCTGCTTTGGAGAACAGTGTGCACAAAGATGTTCATTGTAGTGTTATTTAAATGGTAAAAATGTTGAAAAATCTAGATTTGGAATTAAAGGAAAATGATAACTTGGCTGGGTACATACTGAATTAAGTCTCACAAATTATTTGAATGAAAAAGGCACTTAAATTTATAGCAAGGAAATCATGCAGAAAAAATGGTTGCTACAAAATAAATAAAATTCTACACTAACTAAAAAACCACTGCTAGACCTTAGTAACAATGCTGATTACAACAATAATATTGGATATTTTCACATTAAATACTCAGGACCATCCTGTGATCCATGTAGTAGATCAGGAAATAGACTCAGAGAGATTAAATAATTTACCCAATTCATGACCCAGCATTGCAAATGAAATAAGATAAGGGGTTGGTATTCCAAGTCAGCTGTTTTATTCTTAATTACCTTGCTATTCTTCTGATTCTAAATAGCCAAATCTTTTGGTCAATTGTAAAAACAATGTCAATCAAACCAGTTTTTGATGAGACATAAGTAAAACAATATATATTTTTCTTTTAACTGATTTTCTGCATATACATAGTACATAATCATTTTCTGTTTTTTTTTTACTATAAAGATTTTTATTTCATGTACAGTAATAGTGATTAAGTTAATATTTCCATGAAGCTAAATGTACAATGAACATAATACCAGAATATTGGTTTTATTTTCTCTGGTGCCACAATTTGGAAGGGGAGAAAAGTCTATGTCTATTATTTATGAACACAAACAGAAAGCTACTTAATACAGATGGCACACATTTATACTCCAGGATATGATCCATGAAAATGTAAACGAGACACCTTAATTGTAATTAGCCTTCATTCCCAGCAATATTTTTCTCTGCAGTGATGGGAAAGAAACAGAATTAATTATCAGTAACACCTCAATAATTATATTAGAATGCTGTGAAACAAATGTGTATGTTACGTCTCTTGAGAATTTCTATTAGAACATCTTCACACCAGAAGACACTTGATCAACACATTTTTATTTATATCACTTGAAAGTACATATTCTGGGAAGAAGAGATTACCTTCAGCTTTTCTTTGAGCTCCATGAGAGACCCACATAATTCAGTGATAGATTCAAGAACCTCTTTGTGTTTTGCCACAACTTTCTCAGCATATTTCTGCCCTTCTTCCAACCCTGAGAAGGAGAAAGGATAAAACTATTTTTAAAGGTCAAATCCTTAGCAGAAAAAATTTTTTTAAAGCCCAGACATTCCTTTATCTCCCAAGTGTCTATTGCTAAGTACTGGTGGACAGTAAGGGCTTGTTGGTATTGGTGATGGTGGTAGTTATTGTTGGCAATGGTGTTTTCTTTCCTTTCTTTTTTCTTTCTTTCTTTTTCTTTTTCTTTTTTTTTCTTTTTTTTTTCAGTGCTGGGGATTGAACCCAGGACCTTCTGCTCTACCAACTGAGCTATATCCCGAGCCCTGGGAATTACTCTTGATCTCACAAGAACATCAGTGAATTCATGGAACTTATTTCTTAGAGCCCTGGAAGACTGTCATCACCAAGGGACTTCTTAAATGTAGACTGCTTTTAGGAAGAAGGACTTCCCAGGCTAGCAACAATATCATCTTTCCTGATGATGGAGGTAGACAAAAGCAGAAGTTTTTTAAGATGAAAATCAGAGTTCTTTCATTTATTGCACAAGTGAGAGGAAGATGAGGGAGGATTTTCCAGCTATTTCTCAAATCCATGAACCAAAACCTTCATAGAAAACAGAGGGCTATAGACCTCAGTCTTAGCTTTATGAATAAGTATTATTCATACTTATTGTTCATAAGTATTTTATATGTGGTTCAAGGAATCACTCTTGTGGAAATTAGATTTATTTTGTTATGAGTTTTTTTTTTTTTTTTTTTTTTTTTGTGTGTGTGTGTGTGTGTGTGTGTGTGTAAGTTGAGTTGTTCTGGTTTTATTTCCTTGGAGATGAATAAGAGGATGGGGGAGAAAGTCAATAGAGAAGCAGGGCTTATACCCCACTTCTGGTAACTAAAAATCAGGAGGCTTCATCTCCTGCTGTCAGCAATCCCTCCCTCCATTCCCTACTGTTTGTTTTGGGGGATGTGGGCTCTGAGCATGAGCCTTCCCTCTGAATAGACTGGAACAGGAGGATCCTGAAGGCTTGCCTTCTCTCCTTTGTGCCAGATTAGATTCAGTACAGATTGGCTCAATGGCAAATCACTGGATAGCTTAAAAGAGATCTCACCATATAAGCGCTGAGCAAGGTTAGTGACCTCCAGAATCCTTTCTTCTTGCTGAGGCACTGAGGGTGCAATGAACTTGTTGAACTGCTGGTGGAGAATTTCCACAGCTTCCTTTGTCTTGCACTCCATGGAATATTTCCCAACTCTTACAACTGTGGCACTTGCATCTTCATACCAAAAGTGACACTAAGTTAAAATGGGTTAAAGCACAGATTAAAGAGATGTCATCCTTCTAAAGTTCTTAATATTGACCAGTGAAGCATTAAATTTTAATTTCCTCAAACTGTGTTCATGTGGGTTTGCTTTTTAAGTCATATTAAAGGAAATACCAAAACACTATAATATAATTTTGCACTTAGATACTAAAGGCATAAATAAGAAAACATGAGTATGAAAGTATGTGTAAATAAAATGAAAAAGCAAAAAAAAAATGGAAACACCTTTGATTCTCCTGCCTTCTTAGATTTGTCTAAAAAACAATTCCTAAGAGGAATGTTGCAGACTTTCAAGAACAAGAGTCATGAGAAACATTTGGCACTAAAAAGAATCCGAACATCAGCTAAGTGGAAAGGAAATAGCTCAAACACTCAAAATCCAGCAAAATAAACTAACATTGTTAGCAATCCATGGGTAAAATATTGCCTGATTAATATTGCAATAAATTCTCTTTTAAGAATGATATTTAGGTTATGGATGGAGGAAATATCATCCAAAGGATAGCATTTTACTTTTTAAAAATAGAAGATAGTCATGAAGATAGTCATATTTTCAAAGCACAGTAGAGAATTGAAACAGTTTCTCACTAAAAATGAAAAATTGTGATGGGAGGAACAACTGACCCAGGCCAGAGGCACTTATGCTGGGTGAGAAATAGCAACGCATGACTCTCTTATGAGCTGGTTTTAAATAAGTGCCACAGAGCTACAGCAACCCATTTATCAGATATAGACGAATAATCATCTTGATCCTCCTTAATGTGGTGTTAAATCTAAAAACTCAACAGTATTAGTGGTAAAGAAAGATACTTTGTATCTCAGAATAATAGGCAACAAGGAACACTCAAGAGCTTCCAGGGTAGTTTCTTCAGTATGAAGTGTGAAATAATACCTTTAACTTGTCAAACTTCATGCCTTTTGTGTAGAACACCATTAATCCTCTTGACAATAACAAAAATTACATGAATAACAAAATCTTCTGCCTGAAAAAATCCCAGTATCACTTTTTTTCTAAATATTTTCAAATTCTGTGACACAAATAAGCCATTATGAGTATTTTAAACTGCTATCCAGCAGTGAACATAATTTCCTAATGGTTAAACATCCTGAGTTGATGAGGTTATGAAGAAATGTGTACTCTCTCATGTTTCTGGCAAGAGTAAATTAGTAAAAGTTTTCTGAAGAGCAATTGGATAATACAATCAAAAACCTTACAATCGTCATCCCCTTTGATCTAGTGATACTACTTCAGGAAAGTATTCTAAGGAAATAATCATGAAAAGGAGTATGATTCAGGGATTTTATGACAATAATATCTAATGCAGCATTGTTTTAAAGTAGCAAAATAGTTTCTTTAAACATTACAACAAGGATACCATCACAACACGAAAACAGTACCTCTTCTATTACTTCTTGGAGATGCTCAGTCAGGTTCAGATTTATTTTGTAATCTGTGACAACTTTCTCAAAGTCATCCACCTGTTTTTGCAAATCCTTGGTGGCTTCCAAAAGGACATTAACTTTATTACTTGGGTAATTTAAGAAAGAATCAGAAGTTTTATTATTAACTTTTTCCATTTTCTTTCTCAAAACCTGTGCAAAAAAGTTGAAAAAATTCAAATTTGATGTATGAAGGGAAGCAATAAAATAGCAAGACAATAACTTGGAAAAACTTGTAACTTCCACCATTCTGATATGTTAAAATCATATTTATTATACGTTTATTTTTGAAATAAGAATAGTTTTTTTTCCAAATATCTTATTGATTCAGTATTCAGCAAATATATAAAAAATTTACTAGGCTCTATTACAGATTTTGAAAATATTAGTAGGAATTTTAGAAAAAGATAGTGATCATAAAATGAAAATCAAATACTTGTTCTTAATAAGTTCACTAAATTATTTGAAGAGCATTCACATAATTTAGACCATTCACATGATCATAAAGGGACTATGAGAGACTTGAAGGAAGCTCCTGCTGTAGAACAGTACAAAGAAAGAAGCAACGGCTTACTGGGTGCATATGTCTTAGGGAGAAGAACAGAGGTTGACATGAAGGGTAGGTTTGGTAGAAATCATTCTGAAGCTCCTCAAAAGCTGAATCTCAAAGTCCATCAATGGATACTAAGTTATGGTCAGCTAGGAGAGGAAACTCTGATATTCTACTGCAGAGTGGGGTGACTAGAGAGAACAATAATGTAGTGCACATTCCAGAAAGCTCAAAGAATTTTGAAAGTTTTCACCATAAAAATAAGTGTTTGAGGAGACAGATGTTTTACCTGATTTAAACATTACACAATGTGTGCATGTATCAAAACAGCACCTAGTCCCACATAAATATGCATAATTTTTGTGTTTTTATGGATCAGTTTTAAAAATTTGAAATTTAAAAGAATGAATAAAAAAATTATAATCTAGCTCTCAGAGCCAATATTTTAAAAAGTAGTAAACGCATCACTTGACTTCAGATGATAGAAATCCCACTCAGGGTGGCATGCTGTTACCAAGTACAGGATAAAACTGTGACTACAGGTTAGTCCATTTATAATTGGCACCATTTTGCTGAACATCAAAAACTAACCAAAAAAATTTTCAGGAAGGCAGACTCTGGACTATAGGTATAAATTACTATTTTTGAAAAGAAAAAAAGAAACAAGTCAATTTAGTACTTCTTTTACATAAGAAACACAAATGTTATAAAAATGGAAAATGATCTTTTTGATCAAATGCTATTTTTAAAAAACCCAAGAGGCACCTAGATGTGAATTGCAAAATGGTTTTGCAATCATTCTAGTACACACACACTTTTTCATTACCTGCATTTTTTCAACATACATATCAACTTGTTGTATTTGATATTTAAGAGCCTTCAGATTTCGAGCTTTTTCGTTTTTCTTAGTGTAGTTAAACTTCAAATTGTTGAATTTCTTTTTGATATCTTTGAAGGACTCTTTGAGCTACAGTTCAATAAAAAGAAACAAAATTCCTTATAATAAGAAGACTAATATTCATTTATGATAAATTAAGATGTCTAAGCACTTCAAAATATGTAAAACCTTCAAAATGTATTCAGCGTAATCTTCAATAGAAATCTAACAAATCTGCTAAGTGGATATATAGCATAATTTTAAATATATCCCCTAATATAAGGAATCATGAATTGTTTTTAATACTTTTGATTTGTAATTTTAAATTAGAATTTAAAATTATAGAATATCCTTTTGGTCCCTAAGCAAGACAGTTTCTAACATATTGTACAAAGGCTTTCACCAACTCTGATTTTCTTATTTTAGATTTATTTGGTATCATTTTTCCTATTCATTCTGTTCTCTGTGCTAATATTTGTTCCTGATTCTTCTATCTCCCAATGTTCTCTTGCAGCTCCAAGGAGCTGTTCAGGTTGAAGAGGTTCATGAAGTATTGACATTTAGACCACCTTGGAGTGGGAGAGAAGAGCCAATGTGAGCCAGTTAAAAGTTATTTTTCATGAACAATTTTCAGAGGAGTTACTTCTTAGACACAGACCATTAACTTCAGATGTGCTTCAAAACCAAAAAAATAAAAAATAAAACGAGAGTCATTGCCAATGGTGACAATGCTAACCTGGACCTAAACAGAGGACATGTCTATGCTTAAAGAACAGGGTAGAGATGATGACAGCTTGACTTTACCATTGCCCCAGAATTCTAAGTAGTTCAGTTCTATTAGACACACCACTTTCTGTCCCTTTTCTATATTCAAGAAGGATGAGGATATTGACAGGCGACCCTTTCTTTATATTATCAGCAAAGAGAAGTACAGAGAAAACATTAACCTCAGATTATACGGAGCCATTTAACAGCAAGAGTGAACAATGTCATGGTTGATAAATTTGAGCTATGATAAGAAAAGTCAGAAAAACATTAAAATTATTTTCAATGACAGCAAACAATTTATTTGGGAGAGAATAAAAGCTATGCACAGACAAGATTTTAAATTCATAATGCAGAAAAATGTATCTGCCCTAGAAAATGCATGCTTTCTCAAAATGCTTATTTAAAATTCTGCATATTTAAAAATAAAGCCTAGCTCTTATATTTAACACTTCTTGGAGACAGTTATCTGCAAAGCCTTAGCAGACTTGTGTACGCAGAAATTATTGTATTCATGCAATTTTTGCATCTGACATACTTATACTTAATTAGTGTTATTTATTTTATATAATAAATAAAATTGTTAGCTCTTAGTTTGAAACTATAACCTAAATCAAGAACAGAGACCACAAAAATACTTTAATTGATAAATCAGTAATGTTCCTGAGTCAATTTCAAAATTCCTGCGCTATAATTTCAAAATTAGAAACAATTTCTCTATGAGAACTCAGAAATTGATTCAAACTAAAAAGCTTTCTCTCAGCAAAGGAAACTATCAGCAATGCGAAGAAAGAGCCTACAGAGTGGGAGAATATCTTTGCCAATCATACTTCAGATAGAGCGCTAATCTCCAGAATCTATAAAGAACTCAAAAAACTCTACACCAAGAATGCAAATAATCCAATCAACAAATGGGCTAAGGAAATGAACAGACACTTCACAGAAGAAGATCTACAAGCAATCAACAAACATATGGAAAAATGCTCAACATCTCTAGTAATAAGAGAAATGCAAATCAAAACCACCCTAAGATTCCATCTCACCCCAATTAGAATGGCAATTATCAAGAATACGAGCAACAACAGGTGTTGGCAAGGATGTGGGGAGAAAGGTGCACTCATACATTCCTGGTGAGGCTGCAAATTAGTGCAGCCACTCTGGAAAGCAGTGTGGAGATTCCTTAGAAAACTTGGAATGGACCCTCCATTTGACCCAGCTATCCCACTCCTTGGCCTATACCCAAAGGACTTAAAATCAGCATACTACAGGGATACAGATACATCAATGTTCATAGCTGCTCAATTCACAATAGCCAGATTGTGGAACCAACCTAGATGTCCTTCAATTGATGAATGGATAAAGAAACTGTGGTATATATATATATATATATATATATATATATATATATATATACACACACACAATGGAATATTACTCAGCCATAAAGAATGATAAAATTATGGCATTTGCAGGCAAATGGATGAAACTGGAGGATATTATGCTAAGTGAGATAAGCCAATCTCAAAAAGCCAAAGGACGAATGATATCGCTAATAAGTGGAGGATGACACATAATGGGGGGGAGGGAAGGGTTAGTGTTAGGGTTAGAGTTAGGGTTAGGGAGGGGGGCAAGAATGGAGGAAGGAAGGACTGTATAGAGGGAAAAGAGGGGTGGGAGGGGTGGGGGAAAGGGAAAAAATAACAGAATGAATCAAACAACATTACCCTATGTAAATTTGTGATTACACAAATGGTATGCCTTTACGCCATGTACAAACAGAGAAACATGTATCCCATTTGTTTACAATAAAAAAAAGAACTCAGAAATTATTTCCAAGATCATTATGTTAAGTTAGCATATTTGTACAAATAAATATTTACATACTATGACATTTGATGTTTTAACATGCAGATTTGATTTTAGCAGGAAAGGATGAGGTCAGTTTTATGAGTCTGAGATGTAAAGGAGCTATATCCTTAGTTATTCACATAAAACTTAGGTAGGAGCTTTTTTCCCATAATGCTATAATCTACAACTATAATACTACCACCTCTGAACAAGCCAGGAATTCTTGTTTTAAAAAACATATCCTCAATGGTGAGTTACTGTTTCATGAGCAGAGTTTCTCTGTGGAATGATTTACCAAAAAAAAAAAAAAAAAAAAAAAAAAGTTCCACAGGTAGATAGTGCTGATAGATTCACAGTGGTATGAATGTACTAAATAGCACTGACCTGTACACATTAAATGGTTAAGATGAAAAATTTTGTTTCAAACCTATTTTATCAAAGTTATAAAAAGGGGAAAATATATCACTAACATTTATTTATCCACTAAAAATAAAATTTTATATCTTATATTTCTTTATTGAAACATGATAAATATTGTACACTTCAGTCTAGAGGCAGGAAGAGGGACTCTGTCAATTAAACTGAAAACCATTGGGTAAATTTTGAAAAATTTGTGTGTAACAAATTAGTTATATATAATTAGCACAATTAATTAAAATTATTCTAGCCTTTTTATAAGATCAAATATTAATGTACTCAAATAAACCAAAGTTTGATCCTCTAATTGTTAAAATAATAAGGATTTCTTGAAACATTAATTTGGTCTATCTATCAAGATAATTTCTTATTTCTTTTGCTTCCTGGTTAAAAAAAAAAAGTAAAAAATAAATTAAAAATTGCTGGTCTCCATTGTCATCATCATATTCGTTTATTTTGCATTAATCCCCCTCCAGTACTCATGTCTTCTGGTTTCTCTCATAGAAGCAGCCACCTCCCAGATGACTTTACAACCTCTTTCCAAAACAGCTTTTGCCTCGGATCTCTCGATTGACCAAAACATTCCTGAGGAGAAAGCCAAACTGCTTGCCCTATGTCACCCCCTCTCAGCCTGAAGCAGCCAGAGCAGTCATATAGACCCTTTCTCCTTACAGCAGTGAGGGTTCCCTTACACAGAAGGAAAAATCCCAACACTTAAAAGTAGACATACATTAGTTACATTTAAAAAATTAAAAATGGGGAGACGTAGAGAGTGGTGATTTGAACCGTGGTCTGACTCCCTCATGGCTGTGTCGCACTGGGAAATGTCTGCGCAAAGGAGCAAAACAAGATGTCCCAGCCAGGAAGAAAAAGAACAAAAAATGGCCCAGTAGCTAAGGTGACACAGGTAAGGGAGGGACAGAGAGGCCCTATGCAAAGGCATGCAGCAGTAATGGGTCCAGGACTTGAGTTCAGACACCAACTCCCAGGGACAGAGGATTCTGAGCATAACAAAATGACCCTGATATCTCACCAGTCCTGCATCCTTCGAGTTGCCTGCTTTGCTGAAACTTTTCCAAGAATAACCTTTTGATGAAACCTATATAATAAACATGCTGAACTAGCACTGGGTCAGTCAAACTCCAACAGGGTTTGGCTGCCCATCTGGCCCCAGCTTTTTCTCTATGTCTGTCTGTCTGTATTTCTTCATCCCACATCACCCCTCTGGTTTCTGAATTAACAGCTGTGCCTGTTAAGGCAGTTGGCACCTGAACAGGGACACTTGTTTAAATGAGAAGGTTTAACAGCTACTAGAAATTTTTTTATATGTTAAATGATTTTTTTACATTTATTTATTTATTCATTTATGGAGCTTAGAATCTAACCCAGTGCCTCACACATGCCAGGCAAGTGCTCTACCACTGAGCTACAATCCCAGCCCTGCTCCTAGAAGATTATAGGAAGGATAGAGAAAAACTGAGCCTTAACACTTTAATCCTAAATCAGGAGATTTCAAATCAACTTTAGGTTAAGAAATTTAAGACTGGCTGAGTGGGGTGGCACACATCTGTAATTTCAGGGACTCAGAAGGCTGAGGCAGCAGGATTACAAGTTTGAGGCCAGCCTCAGCTAATTATTGAGACCCTCAGCAACTTATAAGACTCTGTCTCAAAATAAAAAATAAAAAGGACTGGGGATGTAAAGGATCCCTGAGTTAAATCCTCAGTACAAAAAGGAAAAAAAAAAAAAAAGAAAAGAAAAGAAATTCAAGACTGATAACTGATGAGTGTGACTGTACTTCTGTTTGCTTCAGAATGTATGCACTTCCACTGAAGATGATTTATAAGACTGAAGAATGTTCATGACGCTATTGGTATGTGAAATAGGATCAGGCTCTTTCTGACATATGAGCTCTCTCAAGGAAGGTGCTAGTGTTTTTCTTTTTTGATCCCACTGGAAATTCAATCAAAATCTAAACCCTTGTGCCTTAATCAATTCAAATTCAGTACTTTTGAGGTACATGGAAGGCAGTATGGAAATAACTCCAGCAACTAAAAAATTTAGCAGTATCTAATTTTTCTTACCTGCACATTCCAATATGAAAACTTAACTTCCCATCTAATCCCTACATAACTTGGGGTCATATTTTTAAAGGAACTGAGTGCCATGGTTGCTTAGTGTGGTATCATTGTTCACACAGCTGTTTCTAACTTTAGTCAGCTTGTCAACAATGGGGAATGGTGGAGATGGTTAAGACAACTGT
The DNA here is from genome assembly GCF_902686455.1 of Sciurus vulgaris. Classification (NCBI taxonomy): domain Eukaryota; kingdom Metazoa; phylum Chordata; class Mammalia; order Rodentia; family Sciuridae; genus Sciurus; species Sciurus vulgaris. Next base: position 132,284,650 of record NC_136463.1, read on the forward strand.
TCGACTTGAGTACATATGCAGAAAAATAGAACACCCAAATCATGGGGCAAGAAAAAATTTACCCTATTGGAAATCTTTAATTGTTCTTATAAATAATATTAATACAATTTCTGAAAATCTTTTAAAAATCAGGAAAAATATTTTCAATGAATAACTTGATATTCCTATTTTTTCACTCTCTCAACTCCTCTATATTTGCCATGGAATAAGTAGACTAAGTTAACAGCTATCATTAGATAAAAGCTATTAAGATTTTAAAGCCAGTCATTTTGCAACTAGGAGAATGAGCATCTTCACCAAATTTCCTAGCAAGCTGTAAGCTCCCTTTCAGGGTTAGGAAGAAAGTGTGGTTGGGAAGAAGCAGAAGAGGCTTCTGACTTGCAACTCTGACTTGCTATTCTTAGTTTTGACTAAGCTGGTTGAGGCAGCTTTGGCACAAGTATGTATTATCTGTAAGTCTGTTGCTGGCAAGGCCAATTGGTGTGAGAGATGTGGGACATTTTACAACCACGGAAATGCATTTAAAAACCAAATCGAACAAAAAATTCTATTAGACTGTGACACACTCTTGGTCAGAGCAAAAATATAAAATTGGTAGTCAGTTTCCATTTCTCTTAAGGTCCACCTCACCAGCTTCATTTCTTGCCCACTATTTTTCCCATTCCAGAAAAAATAAAAATAAAGACAAAAAACCCTTTTTGGTGCTCGTTTTCAGTAACAGAAGTCTGTAAAGTCACCTCCCAGGAATGCTTGCATTTAAAATGAAGACACCCAGAGACTTAAAAGTTAACTGGAATGGTTTGCTACAAACATAAATGGTAGACTATTCGTCCTTAGTGCTAGAGAGATTTCAGGACAAGACTTTCTTGGTCTCATTCCATTCGGCAACCACACCACATCGACCTGAGCTTAAGACCCATCTTGTAGCAACATAAAATGCAGCAACTTGGAAAGAGAAGATGATTGCACCTTTTCAAATTGTAGGTGGCAGCAGGTCTCAAAAATGAATATTTTACCCACTCTGCACTTTTCATATCTTCATAATGTCTTCATTAAGTTTTATTTTCTGGATATGATAACTGTAGTTTTAAATTTCAGCTCTCTGTATTCTTCTGGAACTTTTCTACAGTCATTTGCACATATTAAACACTGAAATTTAAAATGCTTTAACCCTACAGGATGGCTGTTTCCTACACAATTGCAAACTTTCCTATTTACTTACACATCTTCAAAATTGACATAGAGTGGGGCCTGATTAATGCATGTCCATGATTGTGGAGACTCCCAAGTTTTAATTTTCTCTAGACTAAGATTCCTGTGCTCATTTGGATTCTTATGGCCTGGCACACAGTAGCCACATTAAAGATATTTGTTGAATGAAGTCTTTTTTTATTTTTTAAATAATGAGTTCAGGTTATAAATCTAGAAAATAATCTGTACTATTCCATAGTGCTGCCCAAATGGCTATTTTGCTCTCTATTTAACCTTTTCTACTTCCTTTTCTGCCAGTGGTGGCTGTCCATGGTCATTTTGTCAGTGGTAAAGTGCCATATGATGTCAGGTGGTTTTGAATTTATTGATTGTGTATGTGTCCATAGCGACACTATTCCTCTATTCCAATTTACTGTTTCTAATCCAGCTTGTGTCCCTAGAACTCAGATGATGGATTTATTCAAACTGACAGAAGAATTTTTGCCATTGGAACACATGACTGACACATGGAATATATATGCTGAGTCCGGTTCAGCTTACTTCCTGATGGGCAAGATGTTGCTACAGTGGAAACACTTTGGGGTACAGTAATATAATGATCTGAAAGCTTATATGTGGAAAGCTTATTTTGAGAAAATGGATACCAACCTGATTCTGTCACTGCTATTCTTTTCAGCAAAGGAATTGCTTGTGACCCATAATATAAGCCCCTAGATACAAATTTCCATTAACATTACATAAAGGATTTTTTTGGTCAAGTTATAAGAAAAACATGCTCAATGTTAACTTATTACATTTCTAAATGTAGACGGGTAAAGAATGAGTAACTAATGATGTTCCTCTGTCATGTCACACAGCAGAGAATATTATGCTCTGTGTATTAATCACTTATTCACTTATCTAGGCAAGAAAATATACAGTGATATTTAACATTTATGAATCTAAATACGCCTTTGTGTGAAATGGGTGAAAATAAACACTGCGAAATCTGGCAGTTTGACAGCTGTGTTTTCTAGTAGGTAAACACAAAGAAAATAAGGTAAACACAAAGAAAATAAGACAGTTTCCTATCTCTTATTAAAATTTTTTAACTCATTAAAAATAATCAAAACCATTGTTCTTTGTCTTTAAGGAATATTGCATCACTTTTTTGAAAATGACATTTGGATCACTGACATTTTGTCTTGAAGTACTGAGTCCTTTTGTAAGGGCCTTCAGTGCAGATGAGACCATATACGTTAGCTACAGCATAGTCAAGAAAGAACTATTTGTTGAAATAACTAAATGAACTATGCTGTCATATCCAATCACACAAATATCTTAGAATAGATAGAAAATAGGGATAGAAGAAGAAACCATATATATAAGAAGATATATTTAACATCAGGCCATGTAGTGGGTGGTTAGGACTCAAACATTTGTGAATGGTAAATTCTGAACTTAGCAATTGACTTTTGCCCAATAAATTAGCCTCTGGCTCAAAGTCAATCCCCTGGAATACTATGAGCAGAAACTCTTTATCCTCTAGGTCATTATTAAAATGAAGATCATATACCTACACCTCAGTTTTCTTTCTCATCTGAAAAATGAAAATATTGTACCAGACATTCTCCAAATTGTACAGCAATTCAGAGTCTGTGAACTTTCAGATAGCACTTTAAGCACATTGGAAGCAAAACAATGTTTCAAGACTAACAAAAAATCAAATACGGTGCATGTTGTAGTTTCCTGGTTGGGTATCTGGTTTTATTCTCCATAAAAGAAAAAAAAATTGTGTAACATACTTTATTTCATTTTATAAAATGTTCTAAGTGCCTATATCTAAAGAGTAATAATGATGATAATAATAATATCTAAATTTTAACATTATTAATATCTAAATATTATTACCACTGTGGAAACTGACCATCTATTTGTATTCTGATATTCACAATATAAACTAGAACACATATATATTTATATTACTAAGGGGCACTGAAAACATTCCTTCTTATATTTTCCCACTAGGCTTGTGGTTGGAAAGTTCAGGGTGGGTTGCTACACTCTGATATGCCTAGTATGTCTACCAAAAAAAAAAGGAGAAGAAGAAGAAATAAAAGAAAGGAGAAAAGGATCCAAGGTTTTCAAAGATCCTTTCAAAGTGAAACTATACCTTACATCAAAGATTAGTTGAATTTGAAGTAGAAGCAAATAGGAAGGATACCTCTTTTAATATTTGGGAGTACGTTAAAATGACATCTGATTCCTAAATCAAATCCACATATGTCTGGTTGCTCATTCCTGAAATGGTACAGACAATCCTGGAGTGTCCCTACTGTGACTAGAAGGGTCATCTGTCATCCCAGCTGGCTGGTTCCAAGTGCAAGTTCATCTCAAGGCAGTCCCTGAAAATAGAACCCTGCTGGAAGCGCCTAACAGGGAGACCCAGCTCCATAAATGCCACAGCTCCTAAGGAGCTAGAAAGCCAGCCAGAGGGGGCTGGGGATATCCTCATCCTGCTCCACTTGTAATACAGAGCTGGACCATCACTGCCAGGAGGGAGATTTTGACAAGACAATGATATGCAGAAAGAAAAAGGAGGAAGAAGAGAAAAAGAGGAGGAGCAGCAGGAAGAAAGTGAGAGATGAGGAGGAAGACAGAAGTAACTTTGGGAGAGATTGTTAAAAATTTGTTTCTCTGGTCGCAAATCCAAATTTTATAGACTTAGGGAGAAAAGCAAGCTCTGAGTGTCTCCATTAACAAGATCTGACCGGAGTGTAAGCTGCAGTACAGGAACCAGAAGAGACCATGCTACTATGGAGAGGGCAGGCTACATTTTGGGCTTTATTTGGAATGAGTAAACAAGGCTTTAGTTGAAAGTGACTCCCTGAAACACAGACTCTGAGCAGAGACTCTACAGACCTGTGACACATTGCATAAGTGAAAACTGTTGGTAGATATCAGTTTCTGCTTCCCTCTTGTTGGATGGGGTTCAAGTGACTACTCCTGTTCTGCCCTCTTGCTTTCTTCTTCCTGTACTTGCCTGTACCCTGCAAAGCGTGACCTGCAGGGGTGTAGTTTGGAGCTAGACCACTACTCAATTACTCAAGCTTTAGTCCATGCTTTTATGTTGCTTGATAATATTTGATACTTGCTATGCCCAGATTATACAGATCAGGCATAAACCAGAAGTTCAAGAAGGTTAACTACCTCTTTTTCTCCCTCCTTGCCTAATGAACTCATGTCTTAAGGAGCTCAGAAACAGTTTGCTGTAAATGGAGATAAATCTGGTATTTATGGGTACCCTAGTGTTCTGTTATCACTTTCCAGAATTAGGACCCTTGCTATCTTAATCTGTGTTTCCCCACAAAATCAGTAAAACCATGAATGGAAATTTTAGCTAGGAAAGAGGTGGTGGTGGCTCAGTGTCTAGGAGCTGGGGGTTGGTCCCTGTTGATGGGGAAGAGGTGGAATCATGCATGTGGACATGGATGGAGGATCACTTTATCTTTTTTTTTTTTTTTTGCACTTAGAGTTGTTTTCCCAGGAAAGTCACTCAGTTTGAGTAAATATGAAACCAACCACTTTGGTGCTAATACTTTGTAGTAGCCTCTGAAGCACAGAGCCTGTTCCCCTCCCCTCAGCACCCGCCTCGCCATGAGTCAACCGTACCTAAATAGACTCTCAGCAGGCTGAGCTGGCTGCCATCAGGCAGTGTCACCCCGTTGTCTGTGCCCTAAAAAAACTGAACCAGCTCAAGCAAATGACTGCTGTGAGGGTTGAATAGGGAGAAAAGCAAAAAACAAACAAAAACAAGTAAGCACACACACACACACAAAACACACCTGTAATCCTGCCTTCTGGGTCATTCTGGGCCTTGACTCACTTCAACAAAAATGGAAGCTTGAAGTTTACTGAAACCTTCAGAGCCCTGAGGGCACTGTTCTGAGAATTAAAGGACATGGGCAAGAAGAAAGTCTCCTGACTCACTGTGTGTGTGTTTGTGTGTGTGCACATGTGTGTTCACTGAGACACGCACTTCCTGTTGGAAGCAGCTTTTGTCTGTGTCAGTTCCCACGGCCCCACCTCATTTATCTCCTCTCTTATGGTGCAGTACTCCAAACTGCGGCCCAGGGCCCGGTCGCACTCCTCAGCTTTGGCAAGCCAGTTCATGCTGTCCATCTCAAGGACCTCCAGCTGCTGCTGCACGTTCTTTGCAGAAACATTAGAGCAATTCTAAAAATGAAAAGCATTTGGAAGTAACAAAAGAACGGATGAAATTGCCATAAGATGAATATGCAATTTACCTACATTATGAAACTCACAAGCAACACTTTCTAAAACAATAAGATATAGAATCCTAATTTATTTTATCTTAAACGCATCTGACTATAATTATTTCAGAAGGAAGCCAGACACTCAACATTACAGGGAAGACATTTCCAAGTCTTGAATCTCAAGTTTGGAAGATTTGCTCATCATGCCCAACTCCTCAGAGACACCATTCATTATAAGGTATAATTTTTACTTCAAAAGGCATAAAATATGCATTAGAAACATTCCACTCATGCACTATAATTTTCATGTCAACTTGAGTTTAACCTCAGGTTCATTATGCAAGTGCTCCAATCTCTACCTAGCAGAGAAGGGCCAGAAGAGGGCTGGAGAACAATTTACATTATTTGTGCCATGTGAGACTTATTACTTTCTTTTTCCTTTTTAAAGTTCATTTACTAATAAAACTCTTTAGAAAGAAAACTCTTTCCTGACAAAAGTATGTCCTCTTCACAGCAACAAATACTTGGATTTCTCTCAGCTTAGAAAGGTACGCTGTAGTTTCCCTGTGTTATGTATACTTTGGTGGATTTTCTTAAATGAATGTTAAAATTAAATTGGCCATTCTGACATTATTAATGCAATACATGTTAATGGAATAAACAATCTTTTCTTCCTTTAAATTAGGAATTTGGAGAAGAATTTTTTAAAAAATCAGAACCTACTGTGCTATTTATGAAAATTTGATTTGGAAATACTTTCTTTCCTTTTAAGCTCCTCTGTTGAAATCCAGCTAATGGGAAAAAGTAGATCAACAACTAGAGCCCAGAGCCCTGACTGGAGCCAGGGGGTTTGGGTCTTTTCTTTTGGGCTTTTATGGTAAGCATCTCTGGACCTTAAATTCTTCCTCTATAAAATGTTCTAGATAAACACTAGGATCTACAGGTCTTCCAGATCTGCAATGCCAAAGCAGTATTGTCTAGTGGAAACATAATATGAGCCATAAAAACAATTAAATAATTTTCAGTAGTCATAATAAAAAGTAAAAAAGAAATGAATGAAATTAATTTTCATATACAGTCTATAAATATTTCCAAGTATCATTTTATAGCATGTAACCAATATAAAAAATTAATAAGAAGTTTTCATCTTAAGTCTTTGGAATTTGGTATAATTTTTACTTCAAGCATATTTCAATTGTTGCTAAGTTTCCACCAGAAATATTTGATCTACACTTAAATTTCATAAAAGTTAGTTTCAAAAGCAGATTCACATACCAAGTTGTTCCCAACATACTTAAAAGTTTCCTGATAACTAAATTAATTCAAAATAAATACAACTAAAAGTTTTGCTCTGGGCTGGGGATATAGCTCAGTTGGTAGAGTGCTTGCCTTGCAAGCACAAGACCCTGGGTTCAATCCCCAGCACCACAAAAAATAAATAAATAAATAAATAAATAAATAAATAAATAAATAAATAAATAAATAAATAAATAAATAAAAGTTTTGCTCCTTAGTCACATTAGGTACATTTCAAATGGGAAACCTAACTGCTTTGTGGGACCACACAGGTCTATAACATACTCTTTTAAATTAACATGAGAACAGATGTGTTCAATAAGATTTTTATATTCAGATATTCTCCTTAATTTTTTTTCTTTTGTAATAGGTGGTAGAAGCTCACCACAAATAACTACCCCAATGGGCGAATGCATTTTTAAATGTAATAAATGCTAAGCAGTCTGACTTCCTTCTCATTAGGTAGAGTGGTGGTGTCCTAAGATGCTTACAGGGCGCTGTGCTGATGAGATAATGTCCACTCCTAGGGAAAGGGCCAGTTTATAGAGCTGCTCCACATGTGCCTTTTGATCCTGAGAGCGACTGAGGTGCATCTGGGCCTCATGAGCATCACCCAGTTCCTCCAACTGCTCCAGAAACACCAGTTCTCTTGATTTGATGAGATGTCCCAGCTGGAATTTAGGGTATTAACAATTAGCCTGAGTTTTGTAGATAGATTTTTAAGCCTATTTTCTATAACATATTATGCTAGGGTGTTGAAATGCTGCCAAGCCCACCCGTAATTATTAGTTATATGGCCAGATACATGTTACAGTGCTGCAAATCCAACTGGGTAACACTGAGAAGCTAACAGTCCGTTCTATGAAAGAGGGAAATGCCCTTTTGGTCCTTTTCTAAAACCATAGCAAGGTCTAGGCCCCGTAATCTGAGTAAACTCAGAGGCTATAGTAAAGGAATATCAATGCAACCTCCATTTCATGCTAATGAGGGCTAATAACTTCAATGTTCTTGTGAAGAAAGCAACCAAAAATTAATATTTACTGAGTACTCCATGATGTCAGGTACTCGAGATATACAAATATTGAACTTGGTTCCTGCCCTCAAATATTTTATCCTTGAGTTGGGAAACAATGCTGCTCTTAGTAAAATATAATATAATTAAGAATCAAGCTACTAAAAATGACAGATGTATGGAATAAAGAGAGCACTACAGATTTAGAAGAGAAATAGGGAGGTCACTCCAAGTAAGGTGAGATGTTAGAAGGAAGTACAGTTTTACATAACAGAGAGGAGAGACAAAGACTTGCCCTGGGAGGTGGCCTGAGAAGCAGGACTTGGAGGTAGAAATATGGGTGCTGTCTTTATGAACCAAAGATGAGGAACAGAAGGGAAGATGGGGCATCACGAGAGATAAATTAGGCGCCAGATTATGTTAACTGCAAATGCAAGCAATTTGACTGTGATTTGTGACACTATGATTAATTAATTCCATAGTGTAAAACCCAGAATCTTTTAGACATCTGTCTTACCTCCTCCCTGACTTGGTGGAACAGGACCACCTTGTGCAGGAGATTGTCATAATCCTGGATGTGCTCTGTCTGTTTCTGATGGAGGTTAATAAGGTCACTCAGTTGTTGAGACTTCTCTTTCACAGGGGCTCCTTTACCTCTTAATTCTTCCAACTCTCTCATAATATACTGAACCTCATCACGCAGTTGCTGAAAAATTGAAAGCAATACAAGAAATCCAGCTTTCAGAGAGTTTTTTTTTTTTTTTAACAACCAGCAATCTGATGATCTAAAAAATGAATCATTCTCTCATTTGTTAACAAATACTTCTTGTGTGCCTCCCCCTAATCCAGGCATCCTGCTTGTAGGATGCATTGTTTCATCTTTATCTTCTCAGAAATTTATAAACAATGAAGAAAAAAAAAACTTGTCAAGGCTAGGTGGTGAAATAGAAACCATGCATTCCTGTGACCCACCACATATTCCCCCCATCTGTTGAATAAATGTCTCTTAGATCTTTATGAAGCCCCACAAACAGCTCTGATATTTAATACAGACTAAAATTAAGTGGCATGGTAAGAACATCAAGAGAAGACAAGTGTACAAATATATCAGGGGAGTTACTTGTGCTCTCCAATAAAAGAATGATCAGAATGAGCCACCAGATGAACAGAAGAGTAGACATTCTGCTTCAAAGTGGCTGTCCTCTATCCACAAATAGCCACCACAGGCACAGGGGATAAACTGCCTTCCCCTCTACAGAGTACTGCTCAGGTATCCCTCATAGGAACCCAGATTCTTGTGTAGAACTCACAAGAGTTGATGACTTAAAGGGAATGCTACTATAATTTGGGGGGCAGATCTTATATCAAAGGTAAAAGTAATGCAAAATGATTTAGGTTAAAGAAATGATTTTCAGAAGACTGACTTAAATAGGGTCTTTAAGTTCAAATTAAGCAAGTGGACATCAAATACCTGCACATCACAGTGACAGGGCCAGATAAGCTCAGCAGTGATTCCTGATTTAGAAGAACTTAGACACAAACACAGGTAGGCAAAGGAAATGCTAGTGAGCATATAACGTGGGGCATCTCCAGGAACCTAACACATGTTAGTCACAGTTTCTGAGTGTTCTGATGAAAGAGTTTGCTGTGGTATGCATGCATAGTCAAGGCGGTTATATTTTATTTTATGTAAGTTTTGTCTTACAGGAAGCTTCATTCATCTGATCCTGAGATTCCTTAAAGCCAACACTTGTGATGGAGAGACAGAAACATATGCCTTAATACTACAGCCAAAAAGAAAACAGAAATCCAGGCCAAATGACAATGGTACTGGCAACCTCTCCAGGCAGTTGTGTTACATTTAGGAGCAGCAGGGCTTGGGGAGCAAGGCCTGTGTTCAGCAGTCAGGAGCCAGGAACATGACTCATGGTTTTCTCTCTCATATCCGGAGGGCTTTCTGTGGGTGAATGAAGAACATGGCAAAATTCCTGGGGCTGTAGTAGAAGCTGGGTGGTAGCGTGTGGGGACAGAGAAATCCCAGTGGAGATTTCAGAGACACAGGGCAGCAGACCTCTAGGTTAGAGGTTGCCCATCCTTGTTCTGAAGCATGTCAATTTAAAACACTGCCTAAGAAAATAGAGAGTGTGTGTGTGTGTGTGTGTGTGTGTGTGTGTGTGTAGTAAAAACATTCAACTTTTAATTAATAATGTAAGTTAAACTGATCTCTAATAAAAATGTATTTAGGACATTTTGTGGCCTAAATGTTTGTGGGTCATCAAATAGAGAAGCATGCAGGAAAACACTAAGAAAAATGTGTCTTTACAGTAGATTATTAGGCAAGCTGTGCTTTTGTTAAAAAAAAAAAAAAAAAGTTTACCAGATTGTAAAAATTAATTAGGTAAGCTTCAACCAAACAGAATAAAATGTTTCCCCAGTCACTCAAATTCATCAATCTACTTTTTCACCTGGAACTGAGGTTTCATTTCATTCCATTTTTTACGCAGATCTGAAATGGTCTGGAGGCTCCCTCCAAGGTCAAGTGCAGACACAGGCATGAGTACTTCCTGAAGAAGTTTTACATTGTGAGTTGTCTGAAATAAAATATTGGATAACCATAGGTGTGTTTTCTTGGACACCTGAGTAAATATCAATGGTCAGTCTAGAGTGCCTTTACACTTTTTAATTCACTGAAAACACACAACATCCATGGTTCTAAACCATGAAAAGTCCTTGTTTTCCCTTGCTATGTTTTGCCTTTCTTATGGTAGTGCATAACAACATTCGCCATCTTTACCACTTCTAAGTGTGCAATTTAGTGGCATAATACGTTCTGGGCAACCATCACCACCATCCATCTCCAGAACTTTTTCATCAACCCAAACAGAAACTCTGTACCCATTAAGCCACTCCCATTTCCTCTCCCTCCCCACAGGCCCTGGAAACTTCAAGGCTGCTTTCTGTCTCTGTGAATCTGACTATAGACACCTTGAATAAGTAGAAGCACATAATACCCTCTTTGCCTGGTTCCTTTCACTTACTGTATTGTTTTCAAGCCTTCATCATGTGTCAGCGTGCATTAGGATTTCCTTCCTTCCTAAGGCTTAGTGACACTTCGCATTCCCTTACCTTTCTGAGTTTCTCTTTGAACGCCATCCACTGCTGCTTCACAGACTTGCTTTCAGCGCCTTTAAGTTGCCAAGTCATCCGCAGGTGGCTAAGTTCTTCCCATCCAGCCTTCTGGTTTTCCAGAGTGTTCTCCATAATGTGCACTTTATTTTTCACATTTAATATTTCATTCTCCTTTGTCTGTTAAAGGAACAATCCACATAGCGACTTTTCTTTTCTCAAGAGTCACAACTTTTTTGCATGCTACTATTTTAGGATGCAAATACTTCCTCACAGTCAAAGCAAAGCACAGTTCTGCCATTGGGACAAGTCTGAATTCCTGCATGGAGGCAGTGAGGCTATCAGAACTCATATTCTATGCTTGCTCATCAGGTTCTGGATTCTTTAAGACTGAAAAGGTGTTTGAAGTCATTAGCATATGTCAGAATCTCAGCCTCAAGGAATGAGAGCAGACTGATTATTGAGGACTTCTGTTTGTTCCTTTAAACTATCATATTGTGTATATTATAATTATTTTACATTTCCCCCAATTCTCTCCATTTTGTGTGAACTGAAACGTGTATCTAAATGCATTCATGATTATCATGCAGCAGAAGTACACACTCTAAACTCTGAAATTTCACTTATCAACTTTCACATGTTCTGGCTGCCTGACTTGAAACCCTCCAAAGGTTTTAAACAGAGGAAATGCAGCTGGTGGCAAAAGGATAATAGGGTGAAGAGTAAGATCCTGTGCTTTATTACTGTATAAACAAAAAATTCAGAGGAACGTTTGTTTTGTAAAACAATTTTTTTTTTTGCTTCAATGGCCAGTTTTTCTCAATAAATTCTTAAATTTCTAATACATTCCTATAATCAAACTGACAGCAACTGTGTCATGAATATTTAAGAGTATTTTAAAGATAGGCCACTTTATCTTTAAATAATTTAAAATGATATACACAGTGACCTTTTACATTTTTAGATTATTTTAGACATTATGAAGTGACAATTAATTGCAAAACAATAACTACAGTTCTTAAATGAAATTTCCCCATGAATTTGGGGGTCTAGTAATAAAATGATCTATTCTATAATTATGATTAAGGAAATATAAATTATGAAAGATATTGGACAACTACAGTGGGAATAATTCTGTTTTTATATATGCTACAATAAAGTTAGGATATCCTTCACATATTATTAAGAAAATATTAAAATATATATACTGTAATTTAATATAAAATTTAATATAACCTGGAAATTACAGCATGTAAATGACAACTACAATTAGAGGATAAGATGGTCCGATCAAGGACTAAGAAAAGGAACAATAGTGAGCTTTGTTGATGAGCAGCCAGTAGGACCTAAGAAAGGTGATTTTGTATTTGGCAGACTTAGTGTTTTGGCCACTCAGGAAGATTAAATAATTTGCCTGCAGTCTAGCTAGTAAACACAGTGCTCATTTTACTTCTGTGTAGGGCATGGAAAATTTTGTCATAATCCAGCCTAAGTAGGCCACTAAATTATCCATTTTCCATTTATATTCATGCACAACAAATGATCTTCTGATGTCTTGCTTTCCAGAACCTTAGTAACAGGAAGGCTGGTCTCAGTAGCATTCTTGGTATTCACTACTATAAATTAATAAATTGGCACTTTCATTTGTCGAAATTCTGGCCTAAATCAATTTCTCTGATCTTTATAATTTTTAGATGAACTAAAATTTTTTTCAATTTCAAGCTTGAAAACATCAGCCACGGCAATGTAACCAGCAGCAGAACACGCAGTACACATGCCAGCTGTCCTTTCTCTCAAAAGCCAAATGGTCACCACATTTCAACAATGTTTATTTGAAAGCCTAATGGTCCAATAGATACGAAGGAAAAAGAATGGGTGTTAACTGCTCTCCCAAAGATGTCATATCTCACAACATCACTACATCAGTAATGTTAACACTATGTGGACATTTTTGTCTATCAATTAAGTAGAACTTATTTATCATATAACAATAGAAAAGACAGAGTTAAAGTGACTGAATTTGTGATTTCAAGATAAAAACTGAAGATGTAATAGTAAAATGCACACTGTTTGGGGGAAACCTTAAGTGGGAATTTGAATGTCATAACAATCTAGGTTTATTTAGATATAGATACAAAATATTATTTGGATTGGGTTCTTACTGCAGATTCTGTAAAAAATGAAATGAATGTACAATCTTAACTTTTCTAAATAAATAATGAAGGACTTCTGTTTCTGCGTAGGTTGCAGTAAACAATGGTAGAGGGGTGTTTCTGCTTAGAGCAATAAGAAAAGCTGGATAAAAGGCAAAAAGCACCTAAGTGAAGAACAGAGCTCCACAGCAACAAGACCTGAGACTCCAGCGGGAAGACCTGGAGGAGTGAGCTCACCTGGCCTCACTTGTCCCGGGGTAGTTCCCTACTCTGTGCAGGAGGTAGATGATCAAAGCTATCCTGGAATAAAAGAACCAGCAAGGAGGGCTTCAAGCACATAGATAATCTTCTTAAGGACCTTGACAAAATATTGGAGCCATACAGACCAGTGGATTTTATTACCTAGGGAAGAAACCTCTGGAAAGCATAGTGGAGTTTTTCAGCTGTCACCCAGAATCAAAAATGGAGTTTGGGACCTGCCCCAGGCAGAGACCTCAGAAAGCACCACCTTCAGTAGAAAACCCTAATACCCTAAGGTGAAAGAGGAGATTGAGCCCTGCAGGATAGCATCACAGACAACCCCAGGCTTCTGATTTACTTAGTTATCTCCCACTCACACCCAGCTTGAGAGAGAGAGGGGCACATTCTAGAAGATAACACCAACAAGAGCCCCTCCAGCTGTTTACACATCATGCCTGGTATTTGAAAAATATTCATAGCCCTGCCAAAAGACAAGACTGCCTGACTGGAAACCAAGAGAAAAAGTAGACAATTGAAATGAGTCAAGTTGCAGATGATGGACTTTATCTGACATACTTTAAAAGCCCTGTGATTAATATGGTTCAATAAAGCATGGAAAAATAAAAAGAGGGTAAGAAAGAGAATTTCACCAACAAGTAAATCTCATTTTAAAATGAACCAGCTGGAAATTCTAGAACTGAAAAATAAAATTCACGAAATGAATTTAGTAAAGGATAGATACAAAAGGTGTTTGCAAATATTTGAATTCCTTTCTAAGTGCAGATTAGAAACATACCAAGAGACGAAAGACTATGTACTGAACTAAGAACCAGGTAAAAATGCAGAAGACTAGACATAATGTTCTAAATGTTCCAAATGAAAAATAACTTGATTTTTTTTGCAATGTGTGTAACATAAGAACATGGGCCAATTGCTTAGCAAGTTTTTTTTTTTTTTTTTTTCCTGATGCTTAAAGATAGCATAAGATAAATTAGAACTATATAATGCATGTAATATTTCCACATACAGTTATAATAATGGTCTTCAAACCACAAAAGTTGAAACAGAGAAAATAAAGAGATGATTTTAGGTCAAAGTAGATCAGTGTAATTAAAACCTAATTTGTCCAGATAAAGTCAGGCTCCAGATTGAGATTATTCATATCTTAAGATACCAATAAAATTACAAATGTCAGTAATCTTTGAAAATCTACAGAAACTTGAAGGTTCAGAAAATTAGAGAAAGGAAAATGCCTCCATTTTTAAAAAAAGGAGAAAGGATAGATTACACATTTTTTAGATTGATAAATTTCACATTGAAAACTAGTGCAATAAATTCATCACTTATCAAGCACTTAGTGAGCATTTTTGAAAACTCGCCTTGATCCTTAGGATCAGCCTCATTTGTGTCAAATGATTTCTATGTAGTTTACAGAGTAGGCCTTCTTTTGAGCAGTTACTTTGAGAAAAGTTTCTCATTATAAAAAGATTATGAAGTAGTGATTGAATTAAAGTACAATTAGGAACATTCATGATTGTTTAAAAAACTGGTTTATCAATAGATTGTTTCATGAATGGGGATGTCAATCTGCCTTTAGACATTTTACTAAAGCAGTAATTACAGCCATAAAAGGCTTAATTGTCAAATCTACAGAATAAATCACAGGAGAGATAGCAAATATAGGCCCAAATTAGTTTAAGAAGATGGAATCATGGGTGAAGACCAAATGAAATAAAATAAGAACAAATATATAAGCCCTGCACGAAAAAGACAAATAGCTGACATAAACATATACAGGAGAGATCTGGCTTGGCTACAGTTGCAAAAAATGTTATGAGAGTTTTACTCTATTACAAGTTTAATACAAAAACAGAAGTAAAATTATTGGTAAAATGTTAGCATCATATTAGGTCTTGTTAATAAAGAATAAGGGTACAGTTTACCATGCTCTGTGCTACAATTGTACTTTACTTCTTGATCACACTTAATAATTTTTAAAATGGCCTAAAATTCTGGGAAGAATAATTGGAGAAAGAACTAAGTTCACAAAATATTTGTATGTGTTTAACTGCAGAAAAGGCTCATATTAGACACAACAACTATTTTCAGTGTTGGAAGAATATTCTTATATAAGAGAAATTAAATATGAATACCTTTTAACCATGTTTAGTTACAGAGATCTAAGACAGGAACACAGATTTATTTAACATTTTAAAAAAATCAATGTTTTCTAATGGCTGGCATTTTCTAACAATGAAATGAACAGTTTCCTTAGGAAGATATGTGAGGTACTTAAGGAGAGAATTAACCATCTTTTTAAAAAAGAATTCTATAGGGACCTTCATATGGGTCATAGTTGGATAAAAGGATCCTAGGATATTTTGAAGATATGCTCAGGGAAACTAAAGGGTAAGGGGATATTTCTAAATGCAATGGAGCTTCACTATGAAAAGATCTGCTAAAGTAAGAAATTCTTCAAAATGAAGATTCATCATAAAAGTTGTCTGTAGCCAACGGACATTTTGTAAGGACCTGGTTGTGTGCTTTCTACCAAACTCAGAACTTTGGGGTGGACTTCTGACTCTATATAATAACAATGTTGCAATTAAATTATAGTCATCTTTTTTCTCAATAGTTAAAAGAGCCTCTTGTTACAAATTAACAAAAGCTCTAAGCATAGAAATGTTGGGCTTCAGAACTGGTCTAGGTTGAATGAATTTCCTAAGCCAGCACAGCTGATTAACAGGTGAACTTTTGAATTTATGATTTTGACTTTGATGAGTAATCCTTGCTGAAGATGTGATTCCTTTAATGTCATTCTCACCATTTTTATTAAATTAAGGAAGTCAAGCCCTAGGTCTTGGGTTAAAAAACTCTTTTTCATAAATAGCTGCCACTGCTTCTCAATGGAGTCAGACCAATGCTTGATTTTCACATCCTCCTCCTCCTTCCAAGGGATTTGAGTTTGATAAAATTCCTTCAGGCTCTGAAACTGCTCTTCTACCTAAAAGGGAAAAGATAAATTATCATATATCATTCTGTTTTAAGAACACTTTAAAATAAAAAAGAACACTGGATCCAACTAAAACCCAGGTAAAATTTAAATTGAAACTATACTTTTGGAATTCTTTAAGTAATTACTGAATAGTATCAACTTACCAAAAGGACAAGAAATTTATTTAGATTGTTGACATACAGAATCACTGGGTAGCAAATTGGGTGGACAATTTATTACCCAGAAGAACTATTTATTGTAGCCAAATTATGTACTACATATTAATGCATTTTTTGCAATTTAGGACAAATTGTGTCAAAGACCTGGTGTTTCTGTTTCAAGCTGTTTTATAATTCAGAGGAAAAACACACATATGGAATCAGGGGCTACAAATCAGAAAGAATTGTAAATCATTGAAAGATTATTAGTAATTAGTATATCACCATTGACTTATTTTTTTGTACTTTGGTACCAGGGATTGAACTCAGGAGTGCTTAACCACTGAGTCACATCCCCAGCCCATGTTTTTTGTTTGTTTGTTTGTTTGTTTGTTTTGTTTTTTGTTTTTTTGAGACAGGGTTTTACTAAGTTGCTTAGGGCCTCACTAAGTTGCTGAGGCCAGCTTTGAACCTGTGATACTCCTGCCTCAGCCTCCCAAGAGGCTGGGTTACAGGTGTGCATCACCGAGTCTGGCTTCATCATTGACTTCTAGTCAGTGGTAAACCAGAATAAAAGTGCACAAATCATTACTCATTTTCTGAATGGGTATTAACATTAAAGTACCTTCATGAGATAATCTTATTGATATGTTACTTTGTCTCCCTAGAATTATATTTTCTCATTTTCTAGTCAATGTAAGCAGTACTAGACTATTTTAAATTACTCTCCTTGCACTGAGTGTGAATAAAATCAAATGTGTAACTATAGATTAACAAGTAACTGGATGATGTAGAAATAGTAGAAATTATTTGACATAAATTTGTATGCATTTTGAATACTTAATTAAAAGACAAAACTCAAAGAGCTTATAACTACCAAAAGCAATCTAAACAGAGTAAGAAATGCCGTGCAATAAGTCACCACATTTTCAAAAGTTTTTTTAAAAAAAACTTATTCTTAATTTGAATGAACTTTATAGGAGAGTCTGCAGATAGCTTTCAGAAACAGACGCTCTCTTCTAGTTCCATGTGCCACTTATTCATGTCTCTGTTCTGCTGATACTTGTGCCCTCAGCTCAGGGTTTTCTTCTCCTATTTATCCTTCATGAGCCAGTTAAAATGCCATCTCCTCCATGGAGCCCTCTGAGATTTCCTAGTAGAAATTAATCATTTCTCTTCCTGGGTCCCCAAAGATAGTTTTGGAAGAAAGAGACCAATAAGCAAACCACAACTTGAAGATGGGTGTACACATGATGTTATGGGCACATTCAGGAGAGATCACCACCTATGTACAGAGTAAGTGGAGAAGAACTTCCCAAAGGACATGGTGCTTGATCTGGGTCTTGAAGAACTGTCTGGGGTGAGAGGGAGTAGAAAGGGGTCCCAGGTGGAAGGAATAGGAGGCATCAAGGATCCAGTTGGGAAGCACTGACTGGTTCAGAGAATGGTAAATGATGTTAACCTGGCTAAAGTTCAAGTTATCCAAGTTCAGAGACAGGAAAAGAGGCTGAAAGGATAATTGTGCTGGAACAAAGCTAACTAGCAAGATTCCACTTGTTTTCTACTATAGCCACCATGACTATGGCACATTCTCATTTGTCTGAAACAACTGATAGCTACCCCAATAATTCAAAATTGGCATGGCAATCACCTGGCTTCCAGAGGGTCAATTGCTATGGGCTACGTGTCAAGATGATGGGTAGCTGGTTATGTGAAATTCTCAAAACAAACTTTGATTCATCCTCTTTTATCAACTACTCAAAAAAGGTTTGCGTGTAAATGAGAACAAAGACATCATAGGGATTCACTTAAATTTGTACTAGTTGATTTTTAAGTTAATTAATGATAAACTTTATGATTTCATCCATTTTGGTAAAAAAAACTATTGGCAATTTGCTTCACTAATTACATGTGAAAAATTACTTGAATTTCAAGATGATGAGGAATGTGGAAGAGGAGGAACTCACAGATCTTTCAGGTTCTCTGAACAGATAGACACAGGATAGCATGGACTTTGAAAAGGGAAAAACGACAGAGAGATTGGTGATTAAACTTCAGTTTTGATGTTTACCAGATGTTTGCTATTAATACCTAATTTTTAGAGCCTTGATTTTCCTCACTTGTAAAATGATGATAATGGTAAGTAACTAAAACATAGCAGTGTAAGGATTAAATAAAATCAGGAGTGAAAAACACAGGGCCTGATACAAAATAAGTGCTCACTGGGACTGGAAAAGACACTGAAGCCAGGATTGTCCAAACATGTACACCAGGGCTCTTGCTGGAAGAGTTGGGATGTCCTAAAACTAGAGTGCTGTAATATTTGCACAACTCTCTACATATACTAGAAATCATTTCACTACAATATTGTGCATTTTATGCTATAAAGTATATTCAAAAAATGTTGTTAAAAAGAAATCAAAAGAGGTGAAAGTGGGTAGCTAGGTTAAAAATTTCAACAGGACAAAGCCTGAAAGTATACCATGTCATTTGTCCACTAGTAGGGTAACCTATAAGAACATTTTTCAATGGAGTGAAGAGATGGCAAATGGACAGGGTTGAAAAGGGAAACTGATCTGCAATGGGATGAGGACTAGGGAGGAAGAGCAAAAGTTTACATGTGAAGGAAAGTAAAATGATAGAGAGCCAAGGAGAGGACATGACTATTTAGATACAACTATAGACCACAGGAAGCATTGGAAAGAGGCAAAATTGAAAAACTAAAGGATGGTTGCTGGAGCTACTTCCAAAAGATTTAAGACAATGAATTAATATGTCAATAAGCTTGGAAGTAGAAGGAGGTCAAGTGGTTTCCCTCACTTGTAAAATGATGATAATGGTAAGTAACAAAAACATAGCAGCAGCCTCATTTTTTTTCCAGAGTATATGATGTGTAAAGATAATGACTGAGATTCAGGGACGGGAACTGGGATAAGATGCTTGAGGACCACTACTGAGTGGGAACCAACTAGGGAGCATATGGGAGATCCAGCTGAGGCAGAGACCCATAAATCGGTAACAGTGCCAATTAGCATGATAGTATGATTTTCTGTAGGAGCATCTGGAAGCTTGGAAAGAGAAGCTGAGTAAACAGAACATTGGACTGATTTAGTATTGGGAGTTGGCAGGGTTAGTCTGGGTGGAAGGCAGGGAGTTGAGGGGATGAATAGTGGAATAGAAATGAGTAACCATGACCTAGTAGGGCAAAGAAGGGAAAGTCAGAGGGGTGGGGGAGGAATAGACCAGAAGCACTGACAGGATTAGAAGGATGAAAGGCTCTGCCAAGTAGGAAAAATAACATAGTATAAGCAGAGAACCTGAGGGATATAGGTTCTTTTGTGAAAGAGGTATCTGCAAAGCTGAGGCTCTAGCCCTAGACAGGCTCCTGGTCCCCAAGGCCAGAGTGGGCTATGAAAGTGGGTGCTTAACATGAAGCCAAGTAGGAACTTTTTTTGGCAATGAAGATTTCACAAGAAAGCATTTCATTGTAGCTTCTCTTCCATTTTGAGTCCTGAACAAAAAATGTTCATCAACTGGATAATCCTATCAGTCATAATATCTCTTCAAACCATTAGAGTCCAGGGCCAAGAACCAAAAGGAAGTAAAAAATGATCAACAGTTAAGGGAAGATGTGGAAAAGGACAGCATGGGCACCTGATATTTCTAGGGACTGGATGTGGGCTTCCTCCACAGTGGTAAGAATTCAGATCAGACAGAGTAGACCTGCAGGATGGTGGGGAAGGGTGTGGAAGTGAGGGTGAACAGGAGGGTGGAGGTAAGAAAAAGGAAATTGAGCATGAACATAACTTTGGATGGCTTTACCCCTAAGAGAACCTTGCTGATTCTGGCTCCCACGAAACCAGCACCTGTGTTTCTGAACATGAGCGTGATCTGCATTGGCATGGGGTGTACTGGGGCCAGGGCTAAATGAGGAGGACCCAACACCTTTCTATTACCAATGCCATCTTCACGAAACTGACCTTTGAGTGATGAAATCCTAATGCACTAGAGGGAATGTTAGAGATATACGGTACATCCTTGTCAAAGTAAAGCCTCAGAAGAAGCTCAGAGAAGTAACTTATTAAAAGGCATCCAATGACACAGGCAAGTGATTGAACCAATGGCCTGTAATTTCCAATTCCAAATATTTTAAATGAACCACAGTAACTGCTTAGTATTCAGGATTCCATGATTTAGAAAATGACTGTTTTCAAATAATTTTATGTTTAGAACATGGTAAATACGCGTAGGACATGTAAATAATGTTGCAACACTATTTGTACATCTACATATTTTTAAAAATGAAACAACTTTCTCTTCAAGCCTTTGTATGGTGTCTTGAAGAATAAAGGGTCTGTAAGTGAGTGCATTCACTGGGTAGAAGATATGGAACTGCCTGCCAGGGCAGAGTGTTTATCCCAACAGAAAGCAGGAAGAAAGGCAGAGGTCACCTTGCTAAAGAAGGTCAACACATCCTACTGTACCTCCTCTGATGACTTTATAAATGCCACATAGGTTTGCAGGACTTTTGACCTGGAAGTGATGCTCTGGCCAAGTATGTTTAATTCTTCTTCTAGCCATTGAGCTTTAAAAGAAAGAGATGCTACTTCATCAGGTTCAAATTCATTTTTCTCCAACATGACTTTTGCAGCTGCTTCCAATGCATGTGATGCTTCCTGTGAAAGTAAAGTACAAGAGGTCAGAAGTCGACAGGGGAATCATGAACATTCTCATTTCATTAGCCTTCTGCACATCCATCTATTACGATTACTAATTGAACTTGTCCTGAGAATTTACTCAACAAAAGAAAGGCACAACTTTCAAAGTTCTGAAAAGAGAAAAAAGGCACTTAAAATGGAAGCCATCTCAAGTCGCTCCCTGGCTCTATCAGCTATCCTTCTCATTTAGAGTATTCTATTTTCTTGTATCATAAATAGCAGAAAGGTTGCTTGATATAAGGTTTGTGAAACACAATGGCAGGAAAGTTTTAAGTAATTTAAATAAAATAATTTTCCATAAGAATTGCTTCATGAAATTTAACAACGGCTCCAGCAAATTCATAAACTAATTTTATTATATGAGATGACAAATTTTTCAAAACTTGTTCACTCACTTTTAATTTACAAAAATGGCATATAAATTATGTAGTCTTATCACATCTTATATAGAAGTGTTCTTAAACACAGGTAATGGAAATGTATATATCAGACCCAAACAACCCAAAGAATCAGTGAATTTCACTTGCTTAGAGAGGCTCCCCTCTTTCTTCTGCATGTGATTTCTGGCTGGTAGACTCTAACCATAGATTAAATAAACGAGTAAGTATTGCAGGCACTACATATAGTCATTTGCTACATAGCAACATTTCAATGATGGATTGCATACATGAGAGACAGTGGTCCCTTTAGATTATAATGGAACTGAAAACTTCCCAATGCCCAGTGATACCCTAGCCATTCTGCATAATGGCACAACACAGTTCTCATGAATCTGTGATGATGCTACCAATTGTATGAAAGCAAAGCACATATAATTATGTACAGTACGCAATACTTGATAATAAATTATTGTCATTTATTTATTTACTAATTATACTATACTTTTTATTACTTGAGAGTGAACTCTACTTATGTTAAAAAAAAAATAGTTACTATAAAACAGTATGCCTGGTTACACTGGCAGCAGCCTCTCACATCTCGTGTTTACCACATCTCTTGATTGCTCCAAGAAACCACATCAAGCAATTGACCTATTCCATCTAGGTCTGTGTAGTATACTTTATGATTTTCACACAACAAAATCATCCAATAGTGCATTTCTCAATACCTCCATCATTAAGGGATGCATGATTGTACAATTGCCACAGAAAGAGCCATGTAAATTTTCATGTGAGAACAAGCTAAGAATCAAGACACAATGGGAAAGAAAAGCTTCACTCTCATTTGCAGCAAGAAGGCGTTGCTTCCCTGCCTGTGTTTAATATGCTTCCCAGGTGCTCCACTGAATGAAGGTAATTTTAATTTACAAGCCCTGCTTCATGGTAGCACTCTGGGAAGAAGAGGAGCATGGGATTTCTCCTCATGAAATCTCCTCACTGCTTCTAAAGATTTTGAAACATTAGCATACAAGTGATATTTTAAGCCTTAAATAATAAACACAAAGTACTCCATTTAAAGACATTGGTGTGTCTGAGTTTTGGGTGGGGGCTAACTGTGAAGAGAGCTCTTCTGCTGAAAACTGGAGTACCAGGGCTCTTGCTGAGGACCTAGTTGAGTTAGACTTGACTCATGTTCCCAAGCCCTGCTGGAGCAGGCAGGGACTTCAGTGAAGGTTTGGAGCTGCTGGTAGGAATCACTGAACCCAAGTCCTATATGAAAGCATAGGAGGGCCCTAGAGAAGGTGCCAAGGTTGGGATGGGTCATTTCTGCCTGCATGCTGAGGGCCATTGCCTCCTGGAATCTTGCAATAATGCACACTACTGTGGTAATTTTCTTTTGTGACATGCTCTAGCAAAAAATCATAAAAAATCATAGAGAAATGGTCTCTCTACCTCCTCTGGAACCCCAAAAAGGAGTTGCTAACACATTTCAGAAAAGGAAAAAAAAAAAAGCCAAATGACTGTTTAATACTAGGCTATAATACTAAGTTTCAGTGAGCTTAAGTGCTCTAATAAATGCACATATAAATATAAATAATTTGGACACACAAAACAGTAGGAGTTTTCAAGTCATTATTTGCTACTTACTAATCTAGAAATGTAGCCCTTAAGGGAGCTAGAATTAAGTTTTAGAGCTATGGAACAGTTTAAAAATCATATTTACAAAATCAGAGCCATAATAATAATTCTTATTTTATTTACCTTAGCTTGCATATCTAGTTCCAGATATTTATTTAAAATCTTCTCAGATTCAGAAAGACTGGAACCAATATCCATTGCCTTGGAAACAACTGGAATGAAGTTCTGAATTGACATATCCACCTTTAGAAATAAAGAATATGTTATAGTCATAGTAATAGATATATGCATATATGGATGCACATATATAAAGAAAATAAATATTGCTGTATATATTCCTATTATACTTTAAAATATATGTTTTAATCTAAAAGAGTTTCAAAATACTTCAGCACTTCATGTGTTAATAATGTTCCTCCTCACATGAAGTAACACTAGTGACCCACCAACAGAGGGTATATGTTTAAAGATGATTCTTTTATTAAGAGCAATGAAATATCATCAATCATTCACATCCTCTCAGATCTTACTGTCTACATTAACTACAAAGGATGATAGTACACTTGCAAATGCATCAGCAGAGTTGAATTTATGTTAGTTGAATGGGACCAATTTACAGGCACATTTTGAAGTAGAATCTAGAGCACAAGCATTAGATGACCCTATGGACTGCAGCATTTAGGACTGAAGGGTTCTGGGGGGCACCAACCCCTGCACATGTTATAGTTAAACTCAGGGACATATGTAAGTCATTCAGTTGATGAACTTGGAGAATTGTGACTTGATCTTTGGTACACGTGAATCGATGGACAAAGAGACCCTTCAAGGGGTCCATTCCATTCAAGTTACTTCCTTCATTCTCTTGCTCTTTCTCGAGCCCATATACCCCACAGTCAAACTGGCTGTGAATTGGCAGTAAGACTAGTAGTCAACAGCTGTTTGAATTCCACTGTTTTCCTCCACCACCAAATTAGCTTGCATCTCAAGCTGTAGGGAATGAAGCACCACAGCTGCTCCCATATTTAGACTCTCCCTAGACCCAGGAATCAGAACAAGTCTCAAATTCCCAAGTTTCTGGATAGATAAAGAAGGAAAGGAAATTTAAACAGAAACATTGTTATTTAATGTTCTCTTTTGCAAACCCTACTAACTCTACTCATTTAAGTTCAAGATTGCAAGTCCATTGTATTAAATGAAAACATCACTGAAAATCTGAGACCCAGCCTCTGCAGCAAGGTTCATTAGCATTCGTATAACTGGGAATAGTCATTGCTATCTGTTCCAACCCACAGAGAAGTGATTTTTTAAATTTAGTCAATATGTGGGTTCTTGTCCTTATTCCCCTTTGAAAATAGGAAACAAAATGTTTCTATAACAAGCCACAGTATTCACTCTATATAGAGAATTTTTCCATTTTTTTTTTTTTTTTTAATGTAGAATGACTATATCTCCCACAATGGTCTGGATGAACAAAGCATGATGATGATAATTTATTCCCAGAAACACCTACAACCATTATTTCTAGTGTCCATCCATCTATCCAAGTATTCATCTGTCTGTAGCCCTCATGTTATATTGTGCCATGCTAGCAGAAATATGTGCATATTGGAACTACATGCAGACCCAGGTAAATAAAGGACCTTATTCCAATGTGTATGTTGTTCAGTTAACACAGAACTGTGCAAGGTGAGGACTACTTTGTGTATATACAATCAGGCCTGAGGTGGTAGATTGTATTAGATACCTGTTTTCGTATGTTATGATGATTTATGAGCAATAGTGAGTTATAAGCGTTTGGTCAACTGTAGGCCCTCATGTGAAACATGACAGAAACTGAAGGAGACACACCTGTAACCCCTGCCATGTCCACGTATTGCAGTCACAATACCATCTACAATCCCCAATTTAGAAATTTGAGTTTCATTTCATGAATTACCTTCCTTAGATGACTCTCCACAGAGGCTGTTAATTGCTGCTTCTTAAGAGCAAGTTCCTTGTGTGCTGAGCACTGTTGGGTCAGCTGGTCCACCCGTCTCTGAATGTGTCCCATCATCTCATGGACACCAGTCACCCGAGAGCTGAACCAAGCAAGTCAGTTGTTAGTTCACTCAACCCCCAACACAGAAGTCCCAGGAACAGGGAACATTTGAAAACAGATCTGCTTCTTCACATTGGGTAGAAGTTAGCGAAAGTTATCTGCTTTAGAATAATATAAGTAGTTATATGGTTGTGGCAGAGGGAAAACCAAATCATGTTCCTTTGTTTTAAGTCAGTCAGTCCTAAGGGAAAAGATGAGTTATGGATTTTTGCAACAGGTCTTGTCTTCTTTTGGAAGGTTTATTTTTAAATATTTCTCTAATATGGCAAAAAGCACAGTATATTTGACAAGAGTGTTCCTGAGGGTATTATTTAAAAGTTTCATTATCTAAAGATGCCTTTTTTTTAATCTGTTTTTTTTTTTTTAGGTATACATGACAGTAGAGTGTATTTTGACATATTATACATACATGGAGTATAACTTATTCTAATTAGGTAAAGATGCTCTTTGAACAAAAATGTGGATCAGTCATTTAACAAAGCATTTACTAATCCAATAGGGTAAAATGTTTATATAACAGTAAGGTCTTTGTTCTCAATGATTCTGAATGTTCATGGATGAAAACTAAGTTATCACCAACAATTAGGTATCGAGTACACTTGTTCATAAAAAAGAAACTCACCCTCACTTATTTTATTTTCTGGCCTTGTGAAACAAAGAAAAGCCTCACAAGAGCTCATAAAATGAATATGCCTTTGAAACAATGAATGAACTTGGAATTAGACTCCAGTTGCTCTAATCTAAAGACATCTTAACAGGTTTCCAAACCAGTTCCAAGTTGGGCACACCAACAAGGCAAGACAAAGGAAGAACATTGTGGATGGAATGAGCACTTGTAAATCATTGTCCCTATCCCTAAGACAGGACCTGGCCTCTATTTTAGAAGTTGAAGTCTTTAATTCTCATCAGTCATTTCCTTCAAACACTAATAAAGATTAACATGATGACTTTTAAATTTAATTATCCAGAGTTAAAAAAAGATCTTGGAATGAGGTACAAATTTCAGTAATTTTACCTCAAATAATTAATTTATGGCTCTGTAAAAATGAATTTAATTAGTAATGAAATGAGGGCAAGATCCAAAATGACTAAGAGGTGAAAGTAATCTCACTGGAATGACAAAGAGGCTGCTACAAAGGAGGGACACACTCAGATGTGTCCTGTGGGTACTACAGGGGCCCAAGACATGTGTAATTGGGGGAAATATGGAGTCACTCTGATAAGTTTTATTCCTGGCACATAATGTTCCACAGACATCACAATTAGACCAATTAGTTTTGCATTTGAATACTCAGAGACAGAGACAGGTATAACCAAGTCATTAGGAGAACTTTAGAAGTAAGTTTGTTTGTTTATTTATTTATTTATTTATTTATTTATATAGATACCAGGGATTGAACCCAGGGGTACTTTAACCACTGAGTCACATCCCCCAGCCCTTTTAAAAAAATATTTCACTTAGAGATGGGTTCTCACTAAGTTGCTTAGGACTTCATTAATTTGCTGAGTCTGCCTTTGAACTTGTGATCCTCCTGCCTCAGCCACCTGAGCTGCTGGGATTACAGGTGTGTGCTACCATGTCCAGCAGAAGTAATTTTTAATGTTAGTTATATCCGTGAATTCTGTAGAAGCAGTAATACTAATTGTATTTTGACCAGGATTTAGACTGAGATGCTATATGCGAAAAGGGCACTTAAAAGTCCAACTATCCTATACTCTACAGGTTCCAAGTTTTCTGTGAACATGGAAATCTGGAATAAGAAAGATAAAGTTAATAAGTGGCACTGTGAACAGAAAGTACAAAGGACAAAGCTTATGAAAGGAAACTGGCAAGCATGTAGCAAGAAAAGATAGCTTAGAAATGGCAGAAAATGCCATTGCTAAAATGAAAGGAATTTGGAAATGATTAGCAAAATTCAGAAAGACACAGTAGGACTGAAAAAGAATTGCATCAACCAAGATGAAAGATGCTATGCCCACCTCTGGGTTGCCTAATGTGGTCCCACCCAGAATGCACCTTGCATCCATTGCAGACGGGGGCTATCTTATTAAACAGATTTAGCATGGGGGCATGTGGAACCCCAAGGAGGTAGCATGGAGTTAACTACAATTTTCGAATAGGTTGCTCCCTGTGGGAAACCAGTTCTCAGTAACCAGGTTCAGCCAAACCCCTTGGTTTCTGTTCACATCACTTCTTTGTACTATTTGGCCATCTCTGAAGAATACAGTTGGTAGCCAGTTTTGGGGCTTATTCAGGTACCAAAGCTCAGGCCCACTCTCTGACTCTAACCCAAACTTCTTTAGTATCCCCAATCCCTCTGGAATTCCCCTCTTTAGTCCCTATTTTGCATTTCAATCATGGTGCTCTACGCTCACACTAAATCCAGCCTTCTCTTTGGCCATTCAAATCTACAATGAGCTTCCTCTCTTCTAAAATCATGTCACCCAATTGTAGAGTACATGGCAAATACGGAATTGTGATTCTGAAAGATTCACATGTAATTTTAAAAACAACTGCTGCTTAATAAATTCTTGTAACAAACATGTCACTTCAAAAGGTGTCAATAACTCCAAAATTTTAGCCAAAGAAATTGAAGCTTCAGGGGTGAGATAATTTGCCTTAGAGACACACAACTAGTAAATAGGAAAGACCTGACTTAAACTCAGATTTCTTTAATACCCGAATATATACACATAATATATTTGATTTTGGGGATTAATGAATAATTTAAAATCTTAATTTCAAAAAATTTTAGGAAATTCAGATGATATGGGTTTTGTTTTTACTATAAGATACTGTAACAATAACTAATAAAAATAGTCATTGGGAATTCTTACTATAAGTCACCATTCTTAATGTCTCAAATAGTGTCCTAATTATCCAACACTCTTTCCATATATTTTTGAAGTATAATCACTATCCTCATTTTGCTAGTGAGTAGACTGAAAACAGAGGCTCAATAGGTTGACCAGTTATGAACTGGCAGAACCAGGATTTGTTCATCAATCTCAGAGTTCACACTCTACCTCCTTACAGTACCTTTTCTGAGTCTGTGACATATGACATAAGGTGAGGAGAATTTTTCCTCTGGTAACTGTCTTTATTGAGTGTTATTGGCTATCATACAAATAGCATTGGCCTGGCTGACATGCTCTTGAAAATGACTGGCTTCTCTAGGTAATGCAATGTCTGCCTGTAGTTTTCAAAGTGGCCGCTAGAGGGGCATGGTACTTTGTACAAATGACAGGTCTTGCTGGTCCCTCAGCACAGAAAGTGGAAAGAGGAAAACAATTTAATGGAAAAAGGAAATCAAACATTCCTTCAGAAAAAATACTGTTTTTTTTTAAGCAATCTACTATTTTAATTTAGATAAAACACAACCAACCAAATAGGATCTCTCTCTTTCAGTTTTTGCTTTTCAGTGATCCAGGAGGCTCTGCTTCATTTTGTGGTGATTTGTTCCTTATCATGAACTTTATTAATTACATTGTAAATTCATTAAGTAGAAAAGATGGTGCCTTATTTATTCCTCTATCTCTTGAATCCCTGAGCATATAAACTTATAAGTAGTAGGATATTAATGCACATGTTAAAGTTAAGTAAAATCCTGTCAGATCAATATTTAAGCAAAGAGAATACGTAGATTTAAGGTTGGGAAAACATATAAACACAGTTACCATATTTAAAATGCCACTGGTAACAGTGTCCAATATTTTTTTAATAATGATGAACTTGCACTTTATGCTACTTACAGATGTCAGGCTAGTCTATTTATTCTTTTTACTGTGCTGATCAAACCCAGGGCCTTGCACATGCTAGGTAAGCACTCTACCATTGAGCACTATGAAAGACTGCATCATTTCTTCTCTGGTATGCTTTATCATTTACAGTTGAGTTTAACCAAGTTTGTCATGTATAGTTTGGTTCAACTGACACTTACCTCATCTATTTAAAGCCTTAGGAGAGAAGACTGAATTCTTCTGGTGTGCAGTATTGTCTATTCATTACTGCCATCCTACTTGTGGCCTAGACTCCTTCCTTGGTAAGAGAAGTTCCCAATAATTCTTCTCACCTTAGCTAATTCCTGTTTCCCTCTCTGTTCCAACTAGGTCATTTTTTTCTGTATGATTGGCAGTAATCTCTTCCTTTTCCCTGAATTCTCAGTTGGTATATATCCATCACACTCCTAGTCCCAGGGCTACTATGGTTCTTTTCTATTCTTCCTTAGTGAAACCTTAATCTGCAGATTATAACCAGCCCCTATTCCAGCCCCGATCATTTTCAGTTAGAAAATTTATATGCTGATTCCAGACTCTAATTTTCACCATTCTAAAAACATTTTAAAACATGCATAGCATGCATATTGGCAATTTCCTCAGTGCCTGAAGAGCAAGTGGCTTGATCAAAGGGAAGATCTGACTCCACGGTTTGCCAGCAATTCTTATGTGAATTGAAAAAGTAATAGCATTCCATCTGTCATCCAGGAATGAGTTCTATTACTTCACAGTCACATTAAATTAATGATGGGACAAGGACCAAGAGTGGGTTACAGACATGTGGTGAACTAAATATGGTGCCCTATCACCCTGTTCTGATTCTGAAGCAACATTGCTTATGTGCATCTGATTGGGAGCAGGAGGGGCTAGTCCAGCTCTAATCATCCATGGTCTACGATCTGCATTGGAAATATTGACTGACCTTTGGGCTTTCCTTGTAAGAATGGATTAGGTTGTGCCTGTCAGTAGCATGAGGTGTGTTGGATTTTCCTGATGTTGACTTTGACTTTTCTAATACTCAGAAACAACAGACTGTGGAGGCTTCCTTCAACATTTGTTAGAAGCTCCATACTGGGAGCCCACAGAGGGAAAGGAAGGATAAAGAAAAATGATTTTTTTTTTTTCCTTCAAGAAGCAAAGACATATTGACTTCTGGTTCAAGAATAGGCTGTTCTATTTACTGTAGGGAAGCAGTTTCCCTATCTTCTCATCTGTCACAAGTTGGGGTTGTGGAAGGGAACAAATCCCAATGTTAATATGTTTTAATGATTCTTTCTGGAAAATGGCAACTTACTTTCACCCCTTTCATAAATTACTATTGGCAGCCCATCTGGATTAGGAGCTAAACCAGATGGTAGGTACTTGACAGCTTACTCTGTCTCATCAAAAGGGATCAGCTGACCATATTTTTCTTTCTGTCTGTGGACAAATTACACTTGGAAGATAGAAAAAATCTTCCTTGTCTTTAGCTTGCTGTTTCTTTTACCAGGAACCTGAACACTGTCCCTTCATGTTTATATCTGTGTTTATTTTGGTAGAAACAGCTGCTGCTGTCTAGTTTTCATCCCTACTTTGAAAAAATACCATTTGCTTTGTAGACATGAAATGCAGGTTTTTAATAATAATTTTTGTTATTTGATATCTCTCTCCACCAAACAAATCACAAAGCGTGTATGTGCCCACGCACAAACACACACAAAACATGCTGTTGTATATATACACAACAAAAAGAAACAGCAAGCAGTAGGTGGGATTGAAGCCACAGGGCTCCTAGGATCTGGTCCAGACCAGAGACCAACATATGTGTCCTGTGTGAAGGGTGCCATAACTGGGACTCTACCTGAAATCCGTAACAGGGTTGTGATTCTCCCTCATTGTAAAAGGAGACTGAACAATGCAGCCAATTGCTACTAGGGTCATGGCTCAGACTTAGCAGTGCAGTTAGGGCTTGCACCAAGCACTCTCCTCTCCTGGTTTCCTGATCACATCTCTGAGAGCCACAGTATCTCCATGGGCGCTTGTGTGAACCTGATCACAAGACAGAAGACTGATTCTGGACAGTTGGGTACTGTGAATCCAGGGGAAAACCATTGCAAAGCTGGTGAGGAGAAAAGAACAAAGAGGAGAAAATAAAGCAAGCAAGAGAGCCAAGTGCAAGCCCCTCCCCCTCCAAAAGAGCAAATGCAAAAATCTCAAAACATACATGGAAAAGCAATCCTAAAACACCCGAACCTCAGGAGATAAATATACTCCAGCAGAAGTGAAAATAAGTGGAGCAATGTGAAAATGACTTGAAAATAAACACCTCCGAGCTCATCAGAGACAAAAGAAAAATCAACATTCACAATGAAAGAACAAGAAACTCTTTAACAAAAACAGAAATAAAAACAAAATTGGATCTGGAAAAAAATTTTTAAATCCTGGAAATGAAAGCAACATAACTACTAAAACTAAGGAAAAAAAAAATCAATGAATGAAAACAAAGGGAGGGGCTGGGGTTGTGGCTCAGTGGTAGAGCACATGTCTAGCATGTGTGAGGCACTGGGTTCAATCCTCAGCACCACATAAAAATAAATAAATAAAATACAGGTTTAAAAAAGAATGTTTTTTAAAAAAAGAAAACAAAGGGAAATTTTTAAAAAATGCGAAGTTAAAAAGAAAATTCATCCTAGGGACTTACTAAGCATGCAACAGAAAAGTCAGGGATGAAAAATATAAAAGACTGAGAGAGACGGAGGACTCCAGAGGTCTTCTCATAGGAGGTATAGTAGGAGAGGAAAATGGAAGTAGCAGAAAAGCCATATTTAAAAGACAATTGCTGAGATTTTCTTATGATTTATGACATATTCAGACAAAAACATATAATAAGAGCTAAACAGATAAATACACTCATTTGAGATAACCTGGAAAATATAAAAATATATTTTGGGAAATTTCCTTCCCAAAAGTTTGGTTTTGTTTTGGTTTGCAGTCCTCCTACTACCCCAGCACAAAGTTAGCATTATGCCCTATATGTGATTTGGGTTCCACTCTTACCCACTCAGCATCACATTGTGAAGACACTGTCTTTAAATATTCTTCCAGTAAGCCATTTTGTAATGGGCTTAAAATATTCTGTTATGCGCTTGCTCTTAAACTGTTCAAACATCTGGAAAGATTTAATGACTTTCAGGTTGGCACTATTATGAACAGCACTGTTCATAAAAAAGTCCACTCACATCCCTCCCAGGTTCCTTCCTTTTTCTTTTCTCTTTGGATTTTCTAACCTGAGCGCTCTCCTCCACAATCATCCAGGGCAGAGGTTTCTGCCCCTTTATGCAGCCTTCCTCTGCAGATTCTGAACCTCAGTTCTTTTGACCCTGGGATCCTTTCTATACCTCATCACATCTGTACCATCACAAATGAATACGTCATTTGTGGAGTGAGGAACTTGTAGATATTTTACAAGAACCTGATGGAGTTATTCTTGAATTTAATGGAAAATGTGAATTTTGGCACCTTTCATATGAAGAATTTCAGGATGATTTAAATAAATAAATAAATAAAAAACCTTAACAGTGTTAACAAGCCTAGACTGCAGTTGTGACATTTACTCAACCTCTAAAGAGAACAACTTAATATAGACATGAAAATATTTGGAAAGTGATTGAGTTAACACTGCCATAAGAACTCGCTTTGTAATTTCCTAAATTTCAGTGTCTGACACTTATCATCATCTACTTGCAATCAAACTCTTTTAAAGCCATCTATTTTTAAGTTTAGTAGAAGTTCTTATAAAATGCGATCACAGATGAATCTATCAGGTGAAGGGAATTCATTTCTTTGTTAGGTTGGAGAGTGGGGTATTGCTTTTGTTTCTTTACCACTTAAGATCTCTGCAGTATGTTCAGTATGATAGGGACTCTCTGATGTTATGCCAGCCCTTTAACGGCATTTCTCATCAAGTCACCTGGTGTGTAAGTGTTAAGCTAAATAAGGGAGAAGAGGTTTCCTTGTTGTTTTGGTTCACAAGTTAATATTATGGTCCAGATGAGATGATATTGTCACAAGTAAAACAATCAAGAACAATTTGACCAGTACAAAATGAAAAAGGAAGCCACAAGGTAGATATGACAAATGCAAAGAAGTCCAAAGAAAGTATTATGGGGCTGGGGAGATAGCTCAGTTGGTAGAGTGTTTGCCTGTCAAGCACAAAGCCCTGGGTTTGATCCCCAGCACCGCAAAAAAAAAAAAGAAAAAAAAAAAGGGAAATAAAAAAAAAAAGAAAAGAACCCAAAGAAAGTATTATGTAGATTATGTAGTAGGTATAGATTCTGTTCATCTTGGCTTGGAGATGCAGGCCCTTTACTCATCTCCACCTTCCAAATTCCAACCATTCAAAGCCCAAGGCCCTCTCCATCAATCCCACTCCTCCTCTTGTCCTGTCTTGATCACAGAGCTTAACATGTGTCTCCTTTCTCTGCAGCGGTATCCCCAGCACTCATGTGTCCTTGGCTCCTCGTACCTGGAGCACACTCTTGGTGTGTGAAGATTTGGGCCATAGCTTGGACTGCCCTTGAGGCCCAGGGGCTGAGATGCTCATAAGTATGTTCAGTAATTTTTAAAATAAACTGAAGGAAAGAAAAACTCCAGAGAAGGTGGGACTTGAGTTGAAACTAGAAGATAGATAGAGCACATCTTTAGCACACAAGAGTAAAAACTAATCCACGTCCACTAAGCAACCAGGTTCCTTGCTATTGATTGAAGTTGAATAAAAAGAAGAGAAAGACAAAGATAGAGCTAGCAATCTAACAGAGCGGTTCAGGCGATATTCCAGTACTCACTCTACCTGTTACTGCTGTGGCACAGGTGCTAGAGTGAGATGTTGAACTTCTCCACAAAACAGGCACATAGTGGTGCCTCCTATACAGGCTGAGGATAAAATTAATTAATAAATTAAACACAGGTATTTTCCATTATTGCTAATAAGACTTTGAACATAGTCCAAGTACTGCCCAACTCTCTGGTCTTGTCTTTGACCCTTGCCTGCTGCTGCCCTCTCCTCCAGCCTTTCTGTTATACTCTTCTGTTGCTCTGTGGGGTCCACTCCTCCACCAGCTATTTGAATGGCAGCCTCTTCTTCCAGAGACCTCCCTTGACTCACGGGTCTGCCACAGTGCCCCCCTGCTTCACTCTCTTCTCACTTTGCTTTTCTATCTGCCTATACTATTCATTGCTACATAAAAGCACCTCACTTATTTATTAGTTAGTTGGCTCCTTCTTTCCAGTAGAATAGAAGTAGCATGAGGGCAGACACTTCATCTATCACATTAGATGCTCTGGAGCGCCTGATTTACAAAAGGCATTCCAAAATTATTTTTGGATGAATACATGAAGGAACAAAAGTAGACCATGTTCTGTCCTAAGTTCATTAACATCCATAATATCAACCAAGGGGAAGCAATGGTAATCATCCTAAATGAAAATAGCAGTAAGAGAAAGCAAAATCCTGATTAACTCCTCTTTGTATATCAATGTACATTGAAGAATTTACATTGAGAAAGTAGTGAGTGTTGGATCAAAACAGGTAATATTTAAAGTTATACCAAAGCAAAATATTCAGTCAGGATGAGATTTATAAGCTTAAATCACTATAAAAAGGCAGAATGAAAATAGGTATCATCTTTATGTTGGGACAGCAATTGAATTTTTTTTACTCAAAAAACCTAAGTTAATTTTAGCAAACAGGAAAGCAAATTAATACTTCATACAGTAGCCTGATCCTGCTGGGTGTTTTCATGTTTTTGAGCTCTGAATTAGTAGCTGCACTGAGAGAAAAAAGAAGTCTCTAATTTTTGTCCCTTTATGGAAGATTTTACTCTCCCACAAGGTCCTGAGACCAGCATTTCCAATCACCACAGCTTCCTGTGGCTTCAAAGTTGCAGAATTTTCCTTGGTAACCAGTGATGTTTGGTTTATGCTAGACTCAGAGCTGGAGGAGGATGCCAACTCAGGCCTAGGAAGAGATGAGGAAGGCTGGATCCCAGGGCTTGCAACCTTGTGGAGGGTCTACATGGGACCATTCTCACACACGATTACAGGTAACTTGTATCATAACTCAGTGCAAAGGAATTCACTAAAACAGCACTAACATTAAGGTATAATTGGGTCATGTGACAGATACTACACTCTGAAAAGATAAAAGCAACTTAACTCAGAATTATCATCAGATTGTAGACCAGACATAAGAAAAGGTAAGGAAACATATACATTACCATTATTTACTCTGAGAGGTTGCTCCAACTTCAAAAGTATTCCAGGGAAGAAAAACAGCATGGGTCTGTTCCTAATAAGATGGTAATTACATAAAAGCAATGACAGAGATTTCATGTATACTGAGAAAACTGAATTTCTGAGGTCATTTTATTAGATAAAAAAAAAAAAATCAGATTATAGGACCTCTGAAATTCCTATCTGTCCCAATACTAAATTATGCATTTTGTTACCTCAAGATACATGTTTATTATCTCTATTTTAATCTTAACCTTCCCAGTTCATTAAAATATTAAAATGAACATGGCAGTTTGGTACAGCTCACTCTGTTGTAATCATTTGAAACAACCTGTGGCTCTTAGTATTTTGTTTCTGAAACTCTTTGTATAGAAGTTTTTTAAAAAAGTGAAGTCATTATTTATTGGGTGCTTTCTATGTGCAAGGAGTGGTGCTATCTTAATCAGTTAAAAAGTCTATGAAATATCTATCTCCCTTTTACAGATGAGGAAACTGAGGTGCAGAGAAATTTTAAAAAGTCGTACCATTGTTCCAGCTCTCAGACTTATAAAATAAAACACCTTTCACATGAGGTCTTAAGTTTCTTTCCCATACAGTTTTCAAATGTCTGGTAACAGGTACCTTGGTATGATGGTCATGACAGGTATGACAGGTACCTGGTCATGATGCTGGCATTCAGAAGTCTAGGAAACCATTTCGTTCTATTGAAATTTACATTTATTTCCAACACCACCATTCTAAATTCCACCTTCACTCCTGAATTGACTACAACTTGAAATTTCCTTCTTCCAGTCTGCTTCTTTTCTTTGATGGGGACCCAGGTCCTCGAACCAATAAATCATTAGATAAGAAAGGAAGGCAAGGTCCAGATGGAATGCATGGGATTGAGGTCAGTAGCTACTTAGCACTCTAGTTTGCAACTGAGATTCTAATGTATTTCAATTCGGTTTTTAATGGATTTCTATTCTGCATCTACCTTCTGAATAAAAAATGTCCTTTGCCAAGAAACAGTTTCACTTTACCTTCAGTTCCGGAAGGAAATGGAAGTAGTAGTGATTTGGAAATACTATGCAATTTCAGGGCAACCAAATACCTTGAAACTTCTATGAAAACTTGTATTTTTAAGATGCTGACAGAAAATATACTACTAATTATTTTGTAATCCAGTTGCCTAATTCTTGATCTAATTCAGAATTAAATCAAGTTTCTTCAATATTCCTGATGATTGCTTTTTCTAACACAATCTAATTGACCTCTTGAAAAAAAAAATGATACATTTCCCTTTGAAAAACATCATGTATGTAAAAATTAAGACTAGAAAGAATAAAGGAGACAAAGAATGAAATTAGCCAAGTAAATAAACGTGCCAACCACGGGAAGTGGATGGTTAAAAACAGCCAAAAAAAAAAAAAAAAAGAAGAAGCAAAATATATATAAAACATAATCACTTATACTTAAGTATTGAAAATACTTAATAAAGCATTACGGGGTTGGGGTCTTGGGTCAGTGGTGGAGCGCTTGCCTAGCATGGGTTTGAGCCTCAGCACCACATAAAAAATAAAGTATTGTGTCCGTGTACAACTAAAAATGTGTGTTAAAAAAAGAAAAGAAAACATTACTGATTTGAACAAACAGGATAAGTTTAGCAGTAAAAAATAGTGGGCACCTTGAACCAGAAATTTATTTCTAGCCAAAAAGCAGGGACTGGATTTACCCTCATGTCTTAAATGACCAGAAAAAAAACAAATGTATGAAATCTTGATTTTCAGATAGTGAAGAACACGTAACACATGACAGTGATCCCAGAGAAGCGGAAACAAATGAGATGAGCCTTTGATCACACCAGTTTACTGCCCAGGAGGTAATTTCCTAAAGCACAGGGAGGTGAAATCCTAGGGAGCCCAGGGCCCTCCTGAGTT
Source organism: Sciurus vulgaris (assembly GCF_902686455.1). Classification (NCBI taxonomy): domain Eukaryota; kingdom Metazoa; phylum Chordata; class Mammalia; order Rodentia; family Sciuridae; genus Sciurus; species Sciurus vulgaris. The sequence goes on from NC_136463.1 coordinate 132,321,898, forward strand.
AGGAGATCAGGGATCAGATGTCAGAGAAGACAGCACCTAGAATTTATGGGGTGGAGTACTAAATAGGAAGCAACAACATAAAAACAGAAATCCAGAGATTTGTGTATGCATGAATAACCTGACAAGAGAAACAATATTCCTATCTGCCGGTCCTTTGAGATCTATCTACTTGCTAAACTGAGTTTGCATCATTCCCCAATGATAACAGCCATGCTGACCTCGCTACTTAATCCAGACATCACATGACTCAGAACAACCTCCAATAATTACCCTGAGTTTAGGCACAGTGAATGCCTATTCTACCTCATGGTCTATCTTCTGCATATCCTGAGTCACTTACACATTCTGGGAAAGTAGGCCTGCAGCAAGGGAAGGGAGAGGGAGGAGCTCCTGTATGCACAGTTGGGCCCAGAAAGGAGCCTGTTGGACATTGGAGCCTAATGGACACTCGCTATGAAGCATGGTTTGGAACTGAAGTTCTTAGTTTTTCAAAGGAGAGAATTATTGTCCTCCTTATCACCTCAACCTTTTGGCTTCTGCTGGAAGACCTTGTTTAGCTTTGAACCATCTCATAGTAACCATTAAATACCTCTGTTCAATTTCAGACGGTTTTCTGGAAGGAAAGTTCCCCACACATAGACTCTCAAACTAACACTTTCAAACATGTCTAAATGGAGCAAAACAAGGATTTAAACAGATAAAACAATTTTTTTAATCATATTTTGCCTACCTCGTTGTTCATTAAATTGAATGTCTTTGAGTTTCAGGGGATTGTAGATATGAAGGAGGAAAAACTGGGTTTGTACAAATCCACGTAGTCTCTCTCTGCCAAAATGTAAGCCCCACCTTTATTTCTTCTAGCTAATACCTGCGCCATGATCTGCTCTGTCACCTCCCCATTGTTTTTCGATCCCTGTTCTTTCCCATGCTTTCCTATTGCATTCTTTCTGTTTCTCAAGGTCCCTTTCTCTCGTCATGCCCACCCAAATCTAAACTCACACGGATGCTTTCACAGAACTTGCTCACAGAAATGACCCTCCAAACACAGACAGCAGGGAGTCTGGGGCCAAAGCACTTGGATTCAAAGTCTGGCTCTGTCACAAACTGGCTATGTGACCTTTTGCAAGTTACTAAAGCTCTCTGGGTCTCAGTTATCTTATTTGTAAAAGGAAAATAACCCTGTGTCTTGTAGGGTCACCATGAGGATTAATGAGATAATGCTCCTAACCCTCTAAGCACTGGCCTGGCCCATAGTAGACCCTCAATAAATGTGAGCTATTGGTATTAACAGTCACATTTTACTTAGGTTTTGCTTGATGAATCACCAAGACCAGGAACAGAAGAGAATTTGTACTTAATTTTCTTTCTTTTCAAAAAGGAAAAGGGATAGGATCAACCCGAGTTTCATGAACTACAGGGAGAAAGACATGCTGTGAAGATGCTAGGATATGAAAAGCTTGAGAAATAAAGCCCTATTTATTATTTTGTCAATTCCTTCTCCTTCCTCAGAAACACACAGAAAGAAAGCTTTATCATCTTTAAGTCCTCAGGTTCAGAATATGGCCTCACTTCTGGATGAGCAATGCTGCATTCAGAATCACTGGTGACCAAAATTCAATGGATCCTTTTAAGCCATATCATAATACAGCAAAACATCAGAAGCCGAAAAAAAAATCATGCAACTTATGTTTTGAACAGGTTGTGGAAACTGTGGAAAAGCTTGTTACACTGAGGATGAAGGAAGCTTTACTCACCTGCAGGAGTCTACTTGTCTGATTAAGGTTTGGCCCCTTTGCAAAGCATCAGCTGTGCACTCTTTAATTTCTCTGTGTAATTCCTCATGCCTTGCTGCCAAGACAGGCAGACTTAAACCCTCTGATTTAAGGAGCTTAAGGTAAGCTTCAACTCTTCCAAGTACATCAAATGCCTGCCAAAGAAAACATACTTTTATTTTCTGCTTCTCTAGTTTAAAATCTACAACCATGTGTACACGAAACACTGGTGATTAAACCAGACCATTCAATTTATTAGTTTAATCATCACCAAAACCCAGCTATCTTAGCCTTGGAAAACAGCACTAGTTTTAAGGCTCTATTTAGGAAAACTGAACATAGTTTGGTTCAGCATAAATAAGTGTCAACACCATAAAGTTACCAAAACAGTTTACCTTGAGAATGTATCTATACAACACAAACAATTGTAACTATGGAATTTAGAGAGTCTGGTTTTTATTTCTCTTATTTTATACTGGATACAAATAATGGTTGGGCTATTTAAAATTTATTGCGTAGCCTTTACTGACATAAATGTTTCTGTAATAGTCTTAAAAGGAAGTTTCCCAATAAAGTATACTCTGAACCTGAAGCACCATAGGGAAATATAGAAGAAATTACTAATTTTCTTTTTCTCCCTTGCCTGTTCGAAGACCTCAGCCCACTCCCTCCAAACCATACCTCTGCCTAGTGAGGAAATTAGAATTCAGTGCTAAAGCAGTGCACAGTGGAGGACTGAGATACTATTTCATTTCAGATGTGCAAAATAGAATTACATGTAAAAAATAGCCTTGAAAACCAAGATATTGTCTTGAGAGAAGACTTTTAAATTCCTTTATTTTTATCCTGCATTAGCAGACCAGCTGCCTGTTGCAGGGTATTATGCTTATAGAATAAACACAAGTTAGAAAGTAGTTATCCATTAGCTTTTAAGGTTGACTTGGCATTAAAATAGAGGAGTATATGACATCAAGGAAATAAGACTGTGATAATACAAGATAAGAATAGGAAGCAGAGTGCAGTGGTCTTTGTAGGTCTCCTAATATTCCATCTCAAATTTTTGTCTGGAAAGCCGATGAGTTAGGAAAGTCAAAGAAAAGCTGAAGAGCTCTGTTGCCTTTCAGCAGGACTGGGAGAAGCCACCTTTGCAGAATGCTCCATGCCAATCTGAAGAACCATCCGGTCACAGAAAGCTTGCAGAGCCGCACAGTCAGGCCAGGGCCTTGGAGTCTGGCCTTCCTGCACTGCTGAGCTTGGCAAGAGCCACCAGAATGTAGCAGGAAGACCCCACAGAAGACTCTGGGGAGGATTCCAGACCATGAGAAATTAGAACAGATGGGTTCATAGGTTTGCTACTACTAAGACCTGAGAGATGCCAGGGGAGGCTCTCAGGAAAGATAGTTTAGCCAAATGTTAAAGCTACAGTGTGGGAGTGTTTAAAAGTCCCTACACTTGGCTGCCTTCATAGGAAATAAGTTTTAGTGGCAGAACTAGAATTGGACAAAATTGGAATTTGCCAATGGAATCCCTTAAATGTTGTCTTAAAACTGGTCTGTGGGTATTCTGTTCTCCCACTAAAGTCCTCATATTGCTCAAGTCTGCTCCATTTGCTTAGAATGTTTAAACAAGCTCATCCCCCTTTATTTAGCAGCTGAGAGGAAGTGATAATGACTCGTTTTAATGAGAATGAACTATGTGCCTGCTTTCATACTGTGTGACATGTTAGTTTTCATTCACTCAACAAATATTATGGAATGCCTGTTGCATTCCGGGCATATTATCTTTAAGACCACCTGGGGGTGGGGAGAAATTATCCCTGTTGGGTGATTGGGAAAATTGAGTCTCAGGGAGGTTAAGTAAATTGCACTGAGTCACAGTTCTAAGTGACAGATTTGAGATTTATGCCTGATTTGTTTGGCCCTGAGGGTCCTGTTCTTAAACCCTGGGTTATGGCTTCATGTGGCAAAGAATTATTATAGGAAGCTTAAGAAAGAAGGACTATTTCAGAAAAGGCTGTGATCTTGGGTGAAAAAGGTAGGGTTTTTTTTTTAAAGGTTCTTTTTTTAACTTTATTATATCTTTTTTTTAAAAAATACTTTTATTTTATTTATTTTTATGTGATGTTGAGGATCAAACCTAGTGCCTCACACATGCCAGCCAAGTGCTCTACCACTGAGCTACACCTCCAACCCCAAAAGTAGGGTTTTTCGACTTATTTTCTCTAACTAAATGTCTGGTTTTCCTTGCTATAGGTAAGAGAAGAGCTGAAAGGTTGATCTAAAGAAAGATGGAGAGAAAGATTTCTTCTCTGCTATAGAACTGTAAAAGAACAAAAGTTTGTTTTAAAGAAATTTTGACCCTAAAGAACTCTTTCTTATCTGATACTTTTTCCTTCTTACAGTTGTCTACAGAGCCAAATGCAACAAGATGTCGATGTCAGAAAAAGATGACTTTCTGGATTCTTCTGTAGTTCATTAAAACATCACTTGACATTATCTAGTGTTTCTGGAGTTTTGTTTTATATTTTAATTTTTAATCACCTATTTTGAATAAAGCAGAGCCTTTTGTTCATTGTGAATTTGTTATAAAGTCAATGCCTGAAGCAAAAATCTGGTGCAATCAAAATTATCCACTCCCTTAAAATCACCCTTAGCGTTTAAGATATGCAAGTTAGTGATTAAGGTGATACATCTTCACATGAGAAGCCCTGAATTACATTAAAGGATGAAATGTCAGGATATTCTCTCCTTTCTTCCTTTAAAATTATTCTCAAGATCCTAGTAAGAATGGGAAAAGGATGGAGAACTCCAGAGTGTTGCTTCTTGCCTGTAAGTTGAACTCCATTCTGTTTTCCTATTAAGCCAGAATAACCTTAATACATGTCATGTTTGTTGTTATAAGAATGAAAGAAGAAAGAAATATGAAAGTAACTAAGCATTATGGCAGATATGCAATAAATATTCAGAAAATATTTGCTGTTTTGTGAAACCTTGATTCATTCATTCAGTGCATCTTAAAAAGCCACTGAGGAGGGCAAGGTTGCCTGCTGTGTGTCATTCATCCAAAGGGGCCCCAGGCCTGGGGCACTGTTGCCACTTCCATGTCTTCAGACACTGCTCTCATCTTCACAGGCCCGAGACACTGAAGACACAAGGTCATTAGACACATGTGTGATATTACTCTATCCCTGAATGCTATGATAAAAGCACCATTTCCTAAGAGAAATGGAAGTAAATCGAAGAGCAGAACATTCAATAGAAGGAGAAGATAATTATATCAAATAAAAAAATAACCCATAACTTGGAACAGAAATAGCAAAATTTTCTTTCAAAGCTGTTTTCTCTAATAGATCAAAGTGTTAGGAAAGCATTTAATTATGTATTGCTCTATGTAGCACATGTAATAAAACTATAGCAGAGAAAAGAGAGGACTGATTTCATTCCTTCATTAGCTCAACAAATACATCTGTTGAACACCTGCAGGTGAGGTGGGATGGATACTGCAAGAGAATTTACCCCTTAAGTAAATCTTAATCTAACCCTAAGGGAATAATCTGTAGACAGAAATAAGAGCTAAATTTCTTGACTCTAAAAGGAAGTCTCTTTCAAGATTATAACGCCTATGATTGTCTAAATTATATGCAAAAACTCCTTTCTCTTATTCCCATGTAGAATTAGATGAGAAATCCATGTGCTGATTCTAGAAATGATCTAAGTATCACTCTTCTCACTTAAATCTACTCCAAAAATAGAACAGAGCTTTTCGATTTACCATATCCATAGGGAACATGATAAACTGGATCCAGCCTGGAAAGAATCTCTTGGCTGCACGTACAGTACAGAATGGGTTATTTCTGGCAATGAGAACACTGTGACCCCCACATAAACTTCTTTGGGATTAATGTTTCCCCTCTAGTTTTTCTCTTCACATCTTGCTCTTTCTTTAAACCTTATCCATACAGGTCATATAAAGCTTTTATGACTGGATTGGGGAAAAGGATATAAGTACAAGGATTTTTTCTCATTCTGAATCCCGGTTCTTCTTGACCATTTCGCATGACACTACTCAGCTCTTCGGCGATGAAGAGATGGCATGCGCTCGTTAGGGCCCTAATTTGGAAAAGACTAAGGAGTTGCTGGGGTTTTGTTCTTTAAGAGGCTAATAAAAACCTTTCCTTTTTCCCTTGTTAAGAACAAGATCCAAGACAGGCTGCACCACATCAAATAGAGATGATATCAGGACATGGCACATTTTATTCTTTTTAAAATATCTACAAGACTAATGATTTAGGCAAGAACCACGAGTCATCTAGCATAATTCTTCTATCATGTTGCTTCACAGAAATGTTTATTAAGAATATTGTTAACTGCTTGACTAGTTAATCTGAAAAGAATCAACAGTAAACAACGAGACAAAGCCATGAACTTTGAAATTAACCAAGGACACAAAATTCAACTTAGCTTCTTTCTAATTGGAGTGCTTGATCCTACTACCTCTGGAGGTCCACATTTCCTCTAGGTTCACCTTATGTAGAGACCAAAGTTTCAGTTTCCTTTCCTGAACATGACCTGAGATAACTGCTGGTGACTTTCAACCTGGCAAGCTGATTCTCAATTCAGATCCTGGCCAGAACGGCTCAAGCTTTCAAATCTATGAAGGCCAGGGGCTCCAGGGTGAGGGTTTTTCAACTCTGAAGCTCACTGCTCCCTGCTGCTGCTCCTGCCTCTTCCTTGCTCCAAAGACCCTTGCTGCTGGGCACAGAACTCCCTGTCCTTTACAGGGTGGATCAATGGTGATAATAATAGCAGGTGCTTATAGGCACTACCTTCTAATGCAAGTTTTGGCCCATAATCTGAAAATCTGGGACTGAAAAAGAAGGAGTTCTAGGTTTAAAGTAACAAATATTAAAAGCATTTTTATTAACAAGGAACGGAGGGTGTTTATGTATCGACCATCTCTTAGCCTCTTTAGGATAAATCCACTTTAGAAATGGAAATCAGACCCATTAATAAGAACTTTAGGCAGCTAATATCTGTCAGTAATTTGTGGTTTCTTTTATCCAAATTGACCTAAATAATTTGTAGGCTGATCTTGGGACTATTAATGTAGAAAATGCCCATTTACAATGTGTTAAGCACTTGATTTCCTTCATTCATTCAAAAAATATTCATTGAAATCTATGGACCATGTACTCAGCAATGTGCCAGGGATATAAAAATGAACAAAAGTATTGAAGTCACATTAGTGTGAATAGTTTGATATTAAATGCTTATACAATGACAGTAATGGCTAGTACTTAGTGACCGTTGTTATTGTATATGCTAGCTATATATCAACGTAGCATGATGATGCTGTGAAGTTCATATAATTAATGTTTCTATTTAACAGATTAAAAAAAAAAAAAATCCAGGTACACAGGAAAGTTAAATAACTACTGAGAGTCACAGGGCTAAGTATCTGAGACCAGATTTCATTCCCAGCCTGACTTGGCTCCAAGAAACAAAGCGTCATGTTGACACTTTGCTAGAATAACATATAAAGAATAAAACTGGATGTCTTGATTATGATTATTAAATATGAACTGAGTTGTGGACCTTCATGAGAATGTAAGGTGCTAAAGGCATTCCTTCTTTTCTATAATTTTTCTATTATATATATTTTAATGCTTTTATGCTAATAGTTCATCCACAGTTATCATATACCTGCTGTTGTTTAACTAGCCTGACCCCTGAATTCTAAAACCCAAAGTTATCTAAACCCTACTGTCACCATTCTCTGGGGAATATAAAAGGAGGGTGAATTAACACATGATCTGCTTCTCCTGGTGAGGTTTACCCTATCATAACTTTTTCAAGTTCTTAAGCAACTCTGCATATTCTGCATTCAGCATAAAACAGACACTCCTTGACATAGTATTCAAGACCTTCCTGACCCCCTTGCTGCCTCTACTGCTTTTGTCTCTCCTAACTCTGAGCGGACACCCTGTACTTCATGCAAAGTACCTCATCCTTGAGTCCCCAAACATGGCCTGACTTTGTACCATCCACCCCTCCCCCACTTCTTTTTGTCCTATCCTTCCAGGCTTAGCTCAGGGGTCCCCTCCTTTGGTGATGCTGTCCTTGACCCTTTTTTTCCTGGGCCAGGTTGGAAGTCTCAGTGTTCCCTGCTGTCTGGCTAATTCCATTGTGACTTTCTAGTTCCCTTGCCTCCTTTGTAAACTAGACTGACAGGGTCTGGAAGACTCAGATGGTACCTATCATTGGTTTAGCTCAAATGCCGGTTGATGCCTGGAATGGGAGCGATACAACATCTTAGTTGAATGTAAATAAGGAAGAAGGGGAGAGGGGGAAGAAGGTGGCTCAAGTTGTTTCCAAGAAAGAAGGAGGTTGTTCTGGAAAAGAGGAATCTGAAAGAGACTGCTAAAGAACTGTACAACTGAAAGTAATCACATCTCCCTTGGTATCTAATAATAATCAACTTAATTTCTTGAATTTGTTCATCTTAACAAATTCTTTCTGGATAATATTTTTAGGTCCTCTACTTGGGCAGATTTCCTCTTTCAATATGTACAACAACTGGACTATTTTATTAGTTTTTTTCCACATCTGGGCTCAAAATGTATTTATTTTAAAAATACTAAAGTGATGATTATATAAATGAAATTATACCAAACTCCATATTTAATCATTTTGTTTTCATCTGAAACAAATATATTGCTGTTTTGTGTCATTATAAATATCTTGGAAAAGTAGCATTTTATGAGACGTTAAATTTTCAACAATAATGGCAGAAGCAATGAAAGCTATCACATTATATTTTTAATTAATTTTGGTGTGTTTTTTGGCTGACCCAACTTTTGCCCCACCTTTGCTTTCAGACCATGTTCATAAAATAGATTTGACCTCAGTCTCCTCTGCTTGCTTTTCCCGGTGAAATCATATGCTCAGGAATGGAAGGCATGGAATATGCAAAGTTATAACCCATCATGTACATTTTACAGCTTTGGGTTCTATCACAGCTGTCTTATAAACACAAGCTCATGCTGTTATGTTCTTGAAACATACTATGTATTTATTTGTTTGATTCAAACTGCCTTACCTAAAAATGATAAATGCATTTTGTATGATCAGTCAAGATTGATCAGTCTCTTTTTCATGAACATGCCAGAAATACCACAGGTAAGATAATCTATAATTATGAAGGATGCAAATTTTGGGGTATCAAGATGAGTTTCTGCAGTTGGTGCCATGTTCCTGTTTCATGCCATGTCTTTTAACTCAGAGCAGCACCTGGTAATGAGAGGCACTCTTCTCCAATCATTTATAATCCACTGTTGACCCATCGACCCTTTCTTGTACTTGTTGCTAAGTTGATTTAACCTATAGGTTCACCAAACACAGTGGGAAACTTTAAAAAGAAAAGGAAGTATGTCAGGTTCTTGAATAACATGGCTCATTCTTCACTTGAATCCCTGGCTGGTTTTTGACAAACATCAGTAGCAACACTCCTGACAGGCATCGCCACCTGCTGCTCAGTCCCGATTCAAACAACCACATCTCAAGCCACATGCTGCTCATACTTCCTCTGGATGAGAAACAGATTTCACAAACCCTGGGTAATCATCCTCAACCCTAAGTAGAATTAAAGGAGAATCAATTGCACTCCTGGTATCATGGGACAAAGGCATTGGGAGAAGTGTTGTCCACATGAACAATTAGGTGATAATTACATTTTATTGGATTTCACAAATTATAAAATAGATTGGCTTCTAGATGTTTTGTTCTTTGCTATAACCCATTTAGAAAAATGTTTGATACATGGCATTACTAAATAAAAGAATATCTAAAGAAAGATATTATTCTCATGAATTGAACATTTTACTTATTCAGTGACTTTATTAAAAGGAATTATTCAATGACATCTAGAATCAGTAGAGAGAATAATGAATGAGAATGAAAAGAAAAGGTGGGGAAAAGGATTTCTAAAAGAGCATTACCAAGAACATGATAAAAATCTGGATAAATAAATGTAGATCTTAGAAATTTGTTAATGGTTCATTCTGCAGACAGATATTGACATTCATTCCTTTCTCCATTAACAGAAATTTTTAAAAAGCAAAATCTATATTTTTAAAATCCTATCTTTCTCTTTTTAGAAATTAAAAAATAATATTGTTCTAGCTTCAACAAATTTGAAATAAGAGACTGTTTGCTGAAAAAATAATTCTGTTTATCTAGAGTGGAACTGGATTTTGAGGAAAGTACTTTTTTATTAAAGCATGACTTCCTCTGTGTTCCCACAGTGCTAAAACCCAGATTTGTGGGTGTTGGGAGAGAAGGTCCTTCATGGGTCCCTGGTGCTTCCATGCATCTTACTATTATGCCAAGAATGCATGATCTTGACCCCTCTTTCTTGGAGACATTTCTCAGTGTTGTGTCTGCAGCTAGCAACTTCAGGGTTGAGGTAATGTCTCCCTGCTGAGACAAACAACAGACTTGCTTACTGCTTGCTATAAAACAGCAGATTCCACAAGTTGAGGGTTCCTCTCCTGAATATCATCCTCTGCAAGTGCAGGCTTTCATCTGGGCTAGTGAGCACCACCCCTGAGGGAACTGGGTCCTACAGAATGGATGTGGCATACTGTCACTCAGATATGGCTTTTGCTGTAATGAAGTCCTTCAACTCTGACCCAGAAGTCATGGGTCTTCTGTCAGCATCCATGAAACTGTGACAAGTTAACATCAGAGCCTTCACAGTTCTTGAGAGCATGACTTCATCTAAGGATGGATGGCTTATAATTAGAAAATTCCAAAATTTCCAAAGGAAAATTCAGTGCTTTAGAGATTGAGAAAAAAAAAAAAAAAAAAAAATGATGCAGTAAATGGAAAATACCCCATTCACTCATGTAAATAGACGTTTTAACCTGAAAAAAAAATTTTTAAGGGATTTTTGAAATTATATTAATTCTTAAAATCCAGCCCTTTATTTATGAATGTTATTTCAAAGATTCAATAAAATGATGTTATAAAATTTGGAGGTTATACCATATAAATCAAAAAAGGAAAAAAGCATTCATAAGTCATGAGAGGAGTTTCATTCTTTAAGTTAAACAAATTTACCCACTATAGGATTTTATCATTTATTGCTTCTTAATAATATAGTGAAGAATTCATTTTAAGAGTAATGATTAAACATTAATTTTCCAAACTTCGGTTTTTGTTTTTGCTGAGGTAAAAGTATCTATCATTTTTCACATTGAATTCATAGCTTCAAAGTTGGAAATTATTTCTTTGGTGCTTTAAAAAGGGAGAAAAAAATCTAAATCTTTTGGAGTGCCACTTAGCTATAGAAAATGCTATAGCATGGATGAATCCTAGTTGAGTTGATCATAATTTGAACTGTTAGCAGGCATGGCATTCAAATGAGCAAACAGGGAGTCTAGAAAACAGAAGTCTTTGGGGTTAAGAAATATGAATTCCCTTCTCCAAATATGAATTGTATTACTGTGTGAGTGTGAGAAAGTAACTACCTACTCGTCCCTTCTTTTCCTTCTCCTCCTCTTTCTTTTTCATTAAATTTTACCAGAGATATTCCTTCTCCTTCAGGGCCCAGGAGTAATGTTAGAAGAAATATCTCCCCAGCAAAGTACCAAATAATGAGAGCAGAGAAAGTAAGAGTAAAATACTGAGAAAGAGAGAGAGAATGTGTGAGAGGAATTCTACATTTTGCAAGACTGTAGACTATAGGGTTTGTAATAGAAACACTGTTTTATAGCAAGATGTTCTGTAACTGTTTTCCTTAGAAACAATAATTGACCTGTGGATTGAACATGAGATGTAAATTTAAAAGTCTCTTATTCAAATATAGAACTGCTAAAGAGAAACATAACACTTAACATCTACATCCAATATATCCAATAATATTTTTTATGTTATTTCAATTTTAAAACAACAAAACCCCAGCAACAAATAATTCGATAATAAGTATTTCTTTAACATTTTTACTGCGGGGGCACCTGGCTCTCCTTGCAGTGCTTGACAGAGTTCCACTCAAGGATGATTGCCGAGACTCATCCTAAAAGGACTGTAGCCAGATGTATGTCTTCCTAGCTTGGATGTTATTCTGTGGAGTTTTCCTAATAATATATTACTCACTTCAGTCTGAGGATCTTGCTAGAGGTGATGGGAATAATTCTACAAATTTCCAGAAAACCATCACGGAGACAAAACACATGTTGAAACCCTGTGATGTTAACCTCACCACAAGAGAATGTTTTTATTATGTTAAAAATCAAACACTGCATTTACTGGCACAGCCAGAACCTGTTGGGGCACAGAAATTTATATATAACAATGTTTCCCCAAGTTCTAAACACAAAGCACCTCCCAGAGTAGCTACTAGATATGGACTAGCTTATTTTATCTATGGCAAGCCCTGGTACCCCGCTAAAGGCAAGCCCTTAGAGAAGGTAGATATAGATCTCCCCGTGTCTCCTACAGGGTGGTTTAATCCAGATGATGATTTTGTTTATGTGTGGTGGTAAGGTAAATGAATAAGGTTTCACAACATTCCTTCCTTCCTACAAAAAATATGTCGCCCCTATAATAAACGTTGATGCACAATAACCATTGGGACCACTGCCCTCCTGTAACCCTTAACTCAGCAATTTAGATATTAACCAGAAGGACCTAGTAGAGATGGTCACATGATATTATTTGTCTATCGCTTTATCGCAAAAAGTAATAAGAATAATCTTAGGTCACATAGAGTTTAGATATTAAGGAAATAAACATTGTATTAGCTCATTGACATAGTTAGATATTCTTAAAATAATTGTGATTAAGTAAGGATAATCTGTAAGGTTACTGTTTTCTCATAATCTTTCGGTAAAAACAATTTCTGCCTATGCTTTGGAAACTTCTTTGATTTTATTAATCATAAGCCTCTCATCATAGCCTGAAGAAAAATGTATATAAACCCAGCCTTCCCCAGAATAAAGTGGGATTGATTGCACCAGAACTAGAGTCTGTGTCTTTCATTCTCCATCCATCGCCGACGCTGTCTCCCGCATCCCATTTACCTGTATGGAACCCATGGACTCCTGCTAGGGCTGGACCCCAGCATTTTACAATAATTCTGGCCCCTGTTTTAGGGTTTTCCCATTCATCTTTTCAAAAGTTTCTTATTAAAATGAAGTTCCTATTTGTCAGGCCCTGTACTCAGAATGTCCATGTTATGATTTTAGATCACAATGTACCTAAGCTTCCAGGGTTTCCCCATTCATTTCCTACCATGATGTTTATTTATTTATATTTATATTTTGGTTGTAGGCAGACACAATACCTTTGTTTTATTTATTTATTTTTATGAGATGTTGAGGATTGAACCCAGTGCCTCGCACATGCTAGGCGAGTACTCTACTGCTGAGCCTTAACCCCAGCCTCATGATGTTTATTTTTAAATCAGTGAAATTTGACTTATTAAACAATTATAACATGGTGGTTGGAAGGCATATATTACATTGGTAAAGAAAAAACAATTCAAATAAGGTCACCATCCTCATATGCTGAGACCTACTTAAGTGATGTGAACAGGACATTACCACTCAACAGGAACCACTTGCTGCCATCAATATTAAATGAGTCAACAGAAGAAGCACAGCACTTCTTGAACTAAAGACCCGGAGATGGTCCACAGCAAAACTCCTCTGGGCCTGGCTTAAAGAGGCAAGACCAAGGCACAGCAATCAGGAGAGGCAGATTCTGGCCTTTCGGTTTGCAAGACTTTCACTATCCATGTACTCCTACCTGGTAAATGAAAGGGGATTAATAAAAGAACCTTTTGGTAAATTTTTAAAGTTTTTTTTTTTTTAAACCTTGACATACTTTATGAGAGTTCCCTTTCTCTGTTAGAAATACCACAATGTAGGCACAAGCATTTCCCACAACCAGCCTATGGTAGCTCTAAAGCTACCCTCATGAGGTCACTTTTTTAAAATAACTCTTCACATGTGAAAACAGAGTCTTTTAGGTTTGAGAACCAAATAATGGTCACAATGGAATATATTTTGAAAACTCTCCTTAGCTGCTACTAATTTTAAAATTCTCCATGAAGTTTTGACTTCCATGATCTACACCTATTGCAGTAATGAGTCTCTTACCACTCTGCACGAATACCTAAAATTATCATCTTAACTTCACACTGACCTTATTAGCACTGTTAAAAAAATCATTTGCCTTTTTTAACCAGGTTTTCCTTTCCACCATGAGTCGACCAAACTCTTCTTGAAGCTGATTCAGTTTCTGGTTAGATAGATGTAGATGTTCTTTCTCCACACAGTCCTTTGACAGTAGAATCCCCAGTGCCTCACTTTTCAGCTTCTCTGCGACAGAAGTCCATTCCTACAAGAGAGCACTCTCTTTAGTTATGATACAAATCCCCTACTATAGATGGAATGTTTGTGCCCCTCCCCAAATTCTTATTTTGAAATCTAACCTCTAGTATGATGGCATTAGTAGGTGGGGCCATTGGGAGATGATTAGGTCATGAGGGTGGGGCCTTCTTGAATAGGATTAGTTCCTATAAAATTGGCCCAAGAGAACTCTCCAACTCTCCTTCTACTATACGAGAATACAATAAGAAGCTGGTTGTCTACATCCCAGGAGAGAGCTCTCACCACAACCCAACCAAGAAGGAACCTGGATTTTGGACTTATGGCCTCCAGAACTGAGAAATAAATTTGTATTGTTTATAAGCTATCCCATCTGTGTTACAACAGCCCAAACTAAGACACCTCTTCTCCTTTGTAATCTAAGATTCAGAGAACATTTACATGTGTTGAATATATCAGAAAATCTGTCATATTTTCAAAACATGAAAGTATAATAAATAGTGTAGCAGTGATTGCTGCATTACAGGCTCGAATACCAACATGTAGTTACAATACAAAAGGGTGCAGAAAAGAGGCTAAAAAGGGAGAGAACATGAAAGTAGAAAAGGGCATGGAGATGAGATGAGTGACTGAGGAGCACCTGGTTGCCCTGAATACAGGTCACTTTCATTTCTGTTACCTCGACCTGAAAGCAGATCCAACATACAGTCAACAGCATTTTTGTCTCTACCTCATGTTCTATTTGTCTTCATTTAAGTCTAAAAAGCTATCTCTCCCAGAATTCAGTCTCCCTGCCAGCGATGGCAAATGTGTACAGGAAAGGAAGAGAAATCGCATCTGGCTGTTGTTTCTGTGTGCCTCCACAAAGAACTGAAATTAAGATGTGTTATTCATCACAAAATTCATACCCGTTAATGTCCAGTATTTCCTCCTTTCTGACCCCAGTTTCTCCTCTCAATGCTTCACTCTTAATGATGTATAAACACTTCAGAAAAAGAAAAGAGGTAGTTTTTTTTTTTTTTTTTTTTTTTTTTACTTTATATTGTGTGAGGATGAGAAAACCACAAATAGAGAAGAAGGAAAATAACAGTGAGAGTAAACCAAACATTAACATTCCATCTAAAGGGAAATTCAAGTTTCTTGCTAAAGGATTGGAGGCAGATTCAGTTCCATGATTATCTCTAGCATGACAATCTTGTTAGTCTATTTTCTGGTACCCATTTCAGCTGAGATTGAGTGGTAATCATAAGCTATTTGTTAAAGCATGAGAACTTTATCACCAGATTTCAAAAATCTCTGTCTGACTCCATCCTGGTTTGTTCCCCTAGTGCAAAATGCCCTATTATTAAGTTACATTTTTATATTATGTTGCATAAAAGAATTTTAGTGCAATTTACCATTACCATTTCATTCATTTCATAAGATATATTAAGTGCTAAGTACATGACACTATGCTGGGATAGATGTCTTGGGGAATATAAAGAAGGAATAAGATGTAGTTTTTTCTTTTAACAATACATAAACTGCTATTTTATATAACTTTCCTATAAACTTACACTATGAAATACAATACATATATGCTGGTCCTATAAACACACATACATGCTCACCAAAATTTGGTAGTATTTTAAAGAGCAATTAGCAGGTGTTGAAAGTAGAAATTATACATATTATTTTGTGCTGTCTATAGAACCTGCACTAGTATTTGTGTAAGAAAAAAATATTTTGATACATGAATACAAGGGTAAGAAAGGCAGATTAAGGGAATGACCTTTTTTTGAAGTTCCTGTTATAAAATTGTGGCTTGTAATTCTAGTACTCAAAAATCCTTACATTATCTTTTTTTTTTTTTTTTTTTTTCTGGCATTACACAGGGTCATAGGAGTATGTTCCTCAAGGTTACGGTATGCATTAAGTGGCAACACTAGGACTAGTGCACAGTTCTGAGAATTGTGCTACCTTCCAGGGAATTGAGGATTCAGAGTCCAAAATCTCCACATTTCTAAGCAAATGCAAAAGCAATACTGTGGGGCATAGATATGGGCTAAATGAATTCTTAAAAACCTTTGTTTTTTTTTTTAAAGGACTTTGTGTCTCCACTTAAGAAAAACTAATATATGCAGTAAATGTCTTTCATAAATCAGTGTCAATATCCCTTTCTCTTAAAACCCATTATTTTAACCTACTGGAAGTAAGCAAATATTTTTGTTTTGTTTTGGTTTTGGTTTTGGTACTGGGGATTGGTACCAGGGGCGTTTAACCACTGAGCTATATCTCCAGACCTTTTTTATATTTTATTAGAGCCAGGTCTCACTGAGTTGCTTAGGGCCTCTCTGAATTCCTGAGGCTGGCTTTGAACTCACACTCCTCCTGCCTCAGCCTCCAGAGCCACTGGAATTAAAGGTGTGCGCCACCGTAATGGAGTGTAATGCGCTCAGAGGAAGTGAGCAAATACTTTTAAAGCCGCTAGCATAATTTCTGGCATACATAATAAGCACTCACTAAATATTGGCCCCACTTCCCATCCATTTTATCATGGTTTGTTAGCATCCCGAAATTTAATTTTTATTTATGAAAATTTCTTTTTCCCCGTTCTGAGTTAATGGTAATAGAAAGTTTCTCAAAACGTTATTGGCCAGTATGATATATTCACCAGTATTATGAGATAAACAAAGTAAAATAGGTCCCTTTACTGAAGCACTTGTCAGAATCTATAACATGCTTATGTGGTTGAGACTCCTAGAGGGAAATGACTTGGACAAGCATTCTTGACCAGGAAACCTAATGATCTCAGGGACCAATGGTCTAGTTGGAACAGTGTGGGGAAATGCTATTCATGGCTCAGAGCCCTGAATCACCTAGCTGTCTACTTGCTAACCAAAGTTTTTTGGTTTCTTTCCTTTCCCTTGTCCCTATACTTTCAACTACTCAGTCAGTCCGTCCATTTCTTCTCTCTGTACCATTCTTTCTTCTCTCAAATCCTAATGAAGTAAGGTGAAGAAATGCTTAACACAGAGATGCAAAGTAATTTTTGTTTTAATGGCCCTGCCCAGAAGCTTCTGTGCTTACTAGGGGAAACCTACCTACAAATATGGAGACCCTGGGAAATGCTTAGAAAGCTATGGGAAAGGCAACACAGAAGAAACTGTGATGGAGAAATAGTTCATAGCCTTTGTACCTCAGGTTGAGGCTGTTAGTGGTCTCCAACATGGTAAAGGCTGATTTTCCTTTCTGTATATATGTCAGCACTGTGCTAAATGGTTACCTGCATTATCTCCACACCCCCAACAAGGTAGGAACTTATATTATCTACATTTTACCAGTGGGGTGATTGGGGCTCCAAGGGATTAGGAACTTGCACGAGGTCTCAGCACATGTAAGTGAAAAAGTCAGCACTCAAATTCAGGCGGTTTAACTTCACCGCCTGTCAGCCAGCACCCCAGCCTCAGCTCTTCATAGAGTAGGATATATAGTTTTCCCCGTGACAGAAGGATTTGCCATGTTAGTTTAGAGTTGCCTAGGTGAAACTTCCATAGGGCCCTGATATGACTCTGAAGATGAGAAAAGTCTTATATGATCCTAGAATTTTCCAATTTAAAATCTTGAGTCTTCCTATTTCAAAATATTTTAAACATGATGCTATTATTATAAATATAATTTAAAAATTTACAACCCCAACTCAGGCTTAATTTTGCTCAGCAATTAGACCGAAATAATAAAGCACTTCTCTATAAATAAGAGGAAAAAATATCTGTTCTCTAACAATGTTCATACATCTACCTTTAGCATAAATTTTGCCAACAACATCAGAGAGACTTTGGCATAGAGCCAAGTCTTTGAATACCCACTCTAACCTTGTGCTTCATATAGTGCTATAAAACGTGGCTCTGACCTTCCAAAGAAACTGTAAAGGACCATTTTGTGCCTCTTATCTTTTTTTTACTTTCCATCCCCAGTCTGCTTAATTACATTTTTCACATGAACTCTGTAGGTATTAAATGAGGCTGGGCCCATTCAATATTTCTATTCAATCTTCTCAGAAAATTGGTTCTGTTTTCTTTGGGCAATCTGTAGACAGTTTCTGATGCATTTCTATACCATTCTGATGATGTATTTCCCTAGCCATTTTTCTTAGGGGATACTTCTGTTATTTTATTTTTAAGATAAAACTTTCCAGAGTCATCTGAATCCATCACACTATTTAAAAAATATAGTTGTCACCCTTGTCAAGGCTGGAGGAACCCAATGGAGAAAATCTTAGTTCGTTTTCTCTAAGCTGTTCCTGCTGCCTGCTAAGTGTTAAACCTCTAACAGGGTTTCAGTCACTTTGCAATAAAATATTTCCAGTACTTGTCCCCACCAGCAGAAAGCCAAAGCCTGCCATTTCCTTGGCTTTCCAATTGACAGAGATGCGTGAATATTTGACCCAATAAAGACATATGGCCCTGTGTGTTCCTGGGCTCAGGGTGTCCCCATAGGTCACTCCATTATTTTCATTTATCACTCACAGTAGTAACCCTTTTAAACTGTACCTTTCAATATTCCATTTGCTGAGGAAATTGAGCTGCTCTTGGATCCCTTGATTGAAAGGGTACTGTTAAGAGGATTAGAGCTGATAGACAAGAAGGTGAAAGAAATTTCTTCTTTCCTTTCTTTTTTTTTTTTTTTTTTTTTTTTGTTATAGTCCTAGGTTAACTCTTCAAATGAAGTTATAGACTGGCATAAAAATTATGAAGAAAGTAGGTTCAGAAAGTAAAATTGTTAGCTATTCCAATTTGAAAAGATAAGTAATAATAATCACAGTATGTTTAGAAAGATTTTATTCACACAAAAACTTCCCTGTAGATGAGGTGATTTAATGATCCAACACCATGTGATAAATTTTCATTATCAACTTGACTTCCAAATTTAACTTTTAACTGGAGGAAGACAGACAAGAAGCAATAGGAATTGCATTTGTAAATGACTAAGAAATATCGATTGTGGAGATTACTGGCCAAAATCAGATGTGGCAGAAGTGTGTGTTGATTTCACGTACAGCTCCTGAAGCATGGCTAATTCCTAGGCCATCTCATTAGTAACAGCCCATTTCTTGTTCAATCCCTAAATCTACACTCCCATTTGGTTCGGCACCAGGAGAATTAACTCATCGACACAAAATCATCGAATTTTACATGATTGCATTAGCAGATGGTACAAACAAAATAAACCTGGCAATTTTAATCAGAGAATATTTGAAAGTCTGCTTTGAACAGAATTTTTTTAAAAGACATGTTTATACTTTTGAAGAGTGGCACTGAGCCCTCGAAAAGCTGAAACTCTGCTTATGTCAAGTTGGGTTGTAAACTAGGCTGCAGCTTCCTCTCCTTATGCTCCCTTCCAGGGCATTTCTATGCTGATCTGTACCAATACCAGGGTCATCCTGAGAAATGGCTCACTCCCCTCTCCTGTGTGTGCAGAGTTCAGTGCCCACAGGCATTTGAACTATGCCCTCACTGTGATGGGATTCAGCAAAGGCACAAACTGCAAACAGGAAGAACTGTGTTTTGTGTCTCATATAGAGATGAAAGAAATGGGCTATTTAGCCTTGCAATGGAGAATCACAACCACTGAATCAGGGAGAGCTTGTGGGAAAGAGAGGAGAACTGGACACAGAAGTACACTTTATTTCAAACTTGTTATGTAGCTTCAGGCAAAACATTTGCTTTTTGAGCTCCTTTTTCCTGCAGTGCAATGATAGTCACCACCATTGAGTATACACTGCTGCTTCTTTTATGACTCCTCTAATTCGATAACTAATTGGGGGCTTGAAATTCTTGGACTTCAGGCTTTACAAAACTTTAGGTTACTGGACATATTATCCATAAATTAACCTTGCGTGGATTGAGACTGACAGCATATAACAGAAATGATGGATCAGGTCTGCGGTTCTCTTCAGCTTTTGGCCACTGAGGGGAGCCCATAGTCAGCAGCAAGAGCAGGGTGCTCTTTGCTAACGGGGAAGCAAATGAATGTGTGGCAATATAAAACTTCAAAAGCAAAAAAAGTCACAATAAAGTATGCTCATAAACCAATCTTCAAAAGAGTGATTAGCACAGAAATGTGTTTATTTTTTTCCTTCCTTGTTCAACATAGTTTGGGATGGAAATTTAATTATATATGAAGTTGGGGGACGTTTTTCCAAGATGTGTGCTTTCCATGAGCTATTGTCTTTTTCTTTAGCTTTTTGTCTTTCTGATAGTCCCTAGATTTCTTGTTCTTCTTATTCACATTTTCTTCTAGTTGATAAAGACCAGAGCCAGATTGGTGTTTCACTTTTTAATCAAAATTACTAAAAGCCTGACTGGCCAGAAGATTTTCATCTAACATAATTTGTCTACAATTGGACTGGGACATAGGCTATCTAGTTGTAGTTTATAGAAATGTCCTCAATGGACTTTTTCATTTTCTAGAGAATCCATTGGAGATATATTCAGGATCATAACATATATAGTTCAAATATGGAGTAAATTATTCAGTTGCAATGTTCATTTCTTGTGGAGATTTCCCTATATAAACTACATTAAAATAATATGTAGGGGGGTCTATTTATATTTTATTCACAATGAGTGTCAGATACAGACTAGAACAATGGTCTTAAATCTGACTATGAGTATTTCCTGGGAAAATTTTAAAACCATATTTTTAGGCTCACCCCATATCAATGAACAATAATTTTTATTGGTAGGGTGAAAAAACATGTATTTTAAAAAATCTGAAGCATTTTACTTGAAGTCATAGACAAGCAATAATTATTATAACCAGCCAAATTTTGAAATCACTGATCCATAATATCCTAGGCCTAGAATAGCTTATGTAAAATCATACTAATAAATGGAGGATGGGCCATATAATCCCAATAGCGTTAGCCTTAAAACTTGCAACTAATTTGAGTGTGAACATTATATTATGGCCTTGATGACTTCTAAATCTAAATTTTAATTTTGATTTCATCAATTCAGCAAATACCGAGGTAGGCTATGAAAGATACAATGAAAATAAACAAAATCCTTGCCACACACTCTTGAAGAGTTAACACACCAGTCCACAATAGCCCTGATACAATGCTGGATATTATTCATCTTAATTCATAAGGAAGAAACCAAAGCACAACTTTCTATTTTATGCTTTCTTTACATCATAATGTCAGTAAAAGAGTCATTGGTTTAAAAGGACAATCAACAATATGTATGTATGTATAGGTACATAGATATGTATGTGCTAGGGAAAGGTATAAACCTGTTCAGGTTTTTCTTTCCCAAATTTTTCTCTATACTGATAGTTACATTTTAACTTCCCTTGTGAAATTTTTATAACCATATGTATAATATCAACAAACTCTTATTATTGGAGAAAAGGCTTCTTCCTTCTACTTGTACAGAAGAAATCATTTGTTTTCTGGGCTCTGGTTTTCAGTTTATCACTAAGTATGTGCCAAGGACTTAATCCCATACTCAAAAATGTGTGAAGCAGCAGCAAACAATACTGGGATGGGCATTTTATAACCTTTCTACACTGAATGTGGAACAATCTAAAACGTGTTATTCAAGATGGGTGTGGTGGTGTGTGCTACTCGGGAGACTGAGGCCAGCCTCATAATTTAGTGAGACCCCCATCTCAAAATAGAAATAAAAAGGGCTGGAGATGTAGCTCAGTGGTAAAGTGCTGCTGGGTTCACTCCCCAGTATAAACAAACAAAGTCATCGTTCAGCACTCCTTAAGGACTCCTAGTACAAAGAGGACCAGGAATTCAAATGGAAAACTGAACCAGTATTTGGTGGAAAGTGAAATCGCTTCCATTTTGGAGAATCTGAGAAGCTCTCTTCCAGGATTTTAAGCACAGGCAGGAGTTTCAACTGGAAGGCTTAGAGGTGGGGGCTGAGGAGAGGCAAGGATTGATACAAGCAGAAGAGACAGGCCAAGCCAGAGAACTGAGGTGGAGGATGATCCTGGATCATAAGACAAATAGAGATCTGGTGTGAGGAATGAATATGAATTCCCTGCAGGAAGAGGTGTCTAAACTGAGACCTACCACAAACAGGTGGCAGTTATAGAGACTGTAAGTGAACAGTAGGTGAAGACGGAAGAGTGAGAAAAATGAGGAATTAAGAATGAAGAAAGATACCAAATGAAGGAGATAGGAAAGGTGGGATCTAGAATAATAGATGAAGGTTTAAACTAGAAATGAGGGCAAAGGGAAGGAAAGGGGACGGGGAGGAAAAAGAGGAGAAAAGACAGAAAGTTTGGGCAGAGAAGAAAAGAGTGAGTGATTTCACTTTGAAGAATTAAGCAACTTTGAGGTTAGATAAGGCCTGACTCTACGTAGGTGAGAATTTTTAAAGAGCATGAAGGTTTTGGACAAGTTGTTATGGGGAATGAACTAGGGAATTAACAGATGACAAATAAAAAATTCGTAAGGGTAACGGATAATAGATAAATTATATTTTAAGTGGAGTCAATCAGAACAATTATGCTAATTGCTTCACGATCTTTCTAAATTAGGAAGAAACAGAAACTCGATGATGGAGTTTATTCACAATAGCCCTTGTAGCCCAGGCTGAGTAGCACAGGAATGAAGCCAGGGGAGGAAAGAGAAGGAGGTGGTGAGGAGAGCAGTTTGGGGTGAGGCTATAAACAGGGTGCAACAGCAAACCAGTAGGAAGCTGAAGAGAGTGGAAAACGGAAGCCTTTGCAGTAAAGAAGGTCAGGGCTGAGTATTGAGTAAGTCACTAAATAGAAGCTAAAATAGCTCACAGGGAGATGATAGAGATTTAGGGCATGACACGTCAAGCCATAGAAAGAGTTTCTTGGGTGTCCCCTCAAGGTAGACTCAATTTCACTATTATGACAGCAATATTACCATGCATATAGTAAGACCAACTCTAAAATGCCATGCTTTGTGGGAATATTTTTCTTATGGGCTTACAAATGAAAAGGAGGAAGTGGGGGGAGGAAGAATATTTGTAAAAGTCAATTAAGAAAATAAAAACTTTTTGTAGGTATTTAAACATAATGAGCTGGTGGAAATTCCACAAGCAAAGTGACAGCAGGTATTTGTAAATCTAGTGATTATAGAGCACAATCTTCTCTATTTACTTCCTTAACTCTTCCCCAAATGGGCATAGATATTTCTGAGGGTCTTTCTAAATTCAAATTTTCCTTGGAAATGAAAGCATATGGTTCACTAAGCTTCAAATTAACCCATAAGTTTAGGTAAGAAGAGGGTTCCCTACTGAAAATTCCATCGTTTTATGGATTTGCCCAATGCTCACTGGTAAATTCAATACTATTTATACACATTTTGCCTGTTAGTAATGAAATTGTTTCTAATTTATGTTCTGTGAAAAATGACATCTGCTTTTAATTGGAAAGTTCATTTAAAAATCAGACAAGTAAAACAAATTATTCACTAAAATGAAGACAGAGGAATTGAAATGCACTAGTGCAGGTGTCTTACTGTTTGGAGAACTCAGTTGATTTCTGCCTTGAGACATTTCTGATTCAGACCCCACTTTATTTTTCTTAATTAGATGAAACATTTTAAAAGAAATGGACTCTCTTTCATTTTATAGATATTCTTTGTAGTATTCAGATCTGATGTGAGCTAATTTACTAAAGCAATATATTTTATGGTAATTTTATGATTTTTTTCACATACTATTTGAACTGTCATTACACCAGTTCAAATAGAAGAATAGTGAGTTTCCTTATACTGGTTAAAATGTGCAGCAATGAACAAAAAGTCATTTGACAATGCTTGTGAAATACTTAGAAAATATTTGGATAACCTGAAAACTATGTTGTATGAATTCTGAATATTGCTCCACATCTCCCAAGAAACCTATAAGTAGTTCCCTCTGTACTAAATAATTCATCTAAGTGCTTCTTCTGAGGGAATATTCCTACTTTAAAGGAGGAACAATCAGAAAACTTACTTATCTTTTGATCTTCAGTTACCTGAGTAATGGGTATAGGAAAAAATATTTTTAAAAAAAGGTTAAATTCAAGATGTGGACAATCATGACAACACTTTAAGAGACTCAAAGGTCTGTTTGGACCTACATCTTCCAAGTTCTAACAATGACCCTGTGTTTCTGAACTACTCTGACTCTTTCATTCTGCAGTTCTTTCCTACATATCTTTGTCACTCCAAGTGTGGTTCAGAGATTAGCAGCATCAACATTACAGTAGTTTGGTAGAAATATAGACATTCGGGCCCCACTAAAAACCTAATGCATCAGAATATACATTTTTAAGTTTCCAGGGAATTTGCAAGTACACTATAGTTTAAGAAGTTTTGGTCTATACTGAAGTGATTTTTTTTTTTTATAATTAGAAAGATGAGCCAGGAAGTAATACCCATTACTCAGAAGGGGAAATTTGCAGATGGCATTATCTTGTCTATAGTAAATTCAATGGAATACTCAAAAAAGGTATTAGATTTAATAATAAATAAATAAATAAATTAATAATAAATAAATAAATGTAATAATTAATAAATAAAGTCAGTAGAGTTTCACATTACCAGATCAACACTCAAAAAATCACTTTTGTTTCTGTAGACCTACAATGAACAATATGAAAAGAAATATAAGAAAATAATTTTCATTTATAGTAGCACCAAAAAGAATAAAATACTTTAGAATAAATTTAATCAAGGAGGTGCAAGACTAGTACACTGAAAATTATAAATCAATGTTAAAAAACATAAAAGCTTAAATTAGTGGAAAGACATCCTGTGATTATAAGTCGGAGAATTTAGAGTTTCTAAGATGGTAGTACTTCCCCAAAGTTATTTACAGATACAATACAATCCCCATTAGAATCTTTAGGACCTATTTTGAAGAAATGGAAAAGCTAATTATAATGCTCATGTGAAATCTCAAGGGATCCTGGATAGCCAAAACAGTCTTGAAAAAGAAGAATAAATTACAGAATTTATACTTTCAGATATTGAAACTTACTACAAAGCTACAGGAATTATAACAGTGTGGCATAGAAACAGAAAGGTAGACAGTTACATCAATGAGATAGAAATAAAAACCCAGAAGTAAACCCATACATCTGTAGTCAATTAATTTCTAATAAAGGTGTCATGATCATTCAACAGGGAAAAATAATTTTCCCTCAATAAATTGTTCAAGGATAAATAGATAAACACTTGTGAAAGAACAAAGTTAGATCCTTACTTCACCCCATACAAAAAATTCATCCAAAATAGAGCAAGGACCTAAATATAAGAGCTAAAGCCAGTACTTTCCTAAAAGGAAACAGACGGGTAAATCTTTATGACCTTAGATTTGGCAATGATTTCTTAGATATGACATCAAAAACATAAGCAAACAAAATTTAAAATAGACAAATTGGACTTTATCAAAATTAAGAACTTTTGTTCATCAAAGAACATTCTGGGTAAAGAACTAAAGAAATGTTTCTCCAAAGAATGTTCATAAATGGCCAACCGACACATGAAAAGATATGCAAGACTATAAGTATTAGGGAAACGCAAATAAAAAACATAATGAGATAGTACTTCACACATGGAATCATGACTATAAAATAAACAAAATGGAAAATAGCAAGTGTTGATGAGGATGTGGAGAAATTATAACCTTGTACATTGGTGGTGGGAATATAACACAGTGCAGCTACTGTGGAAAATAGCATAGTGATTCATCAATAAGTTAAATGTAGAAATACCACATGATCCAGAAATTCTACTTCTAGGTATATAACCCAAAGAAATGAAAACACGTATTCAAACAAAATCATGTACCTGAATGTTCATAGCAGCACTATTTCCACAAATGGTGGAAATGACCCAAATGCCCATAGCAGATGAATAAACAACATTTGGCATTTATATAAATTGGAATATTATTCAACACCTCCCTCCCCAAAAAAAGAATGAATGAAGCCATAAAAAGTGAAAGAAGCCGCCACAAAACATTACTTGTTATGTGATTTCATATAATATATCCAGAATAAGTAAATCTGTAGAGGTAGAGATCAGATCAGTGGTTGTCTGACGCAGGAGGGAGAAAGGAAAGTAGACTGCTTAATGGGTAGGGTGTTCTCTTTTTAGTTCATACAAATGTCCTGGAACTAGATAGTTATGATAGTGACACGACATCACAAATTTACCAAACAGCACTAATTGTAAATTTTCTATTTATTTTATTACTAATCTCCTTGGAAAAAGTCATTATTGTTTTTAAAAGAAAAAAATACAATTGGCAACAAATATATTTTAAAAATGTTCAACATCATTAGCAATTAGGAAAGTGCAAATCAAAACTACACAGAGATTTCATCTATGGCAGTCATCAAGAATACAAAGAAAGATAGTGGACTGACAGACATCATTACCCTATGTACACATATGATCACATGAATGGTGTGAATCTACATCATGTACGACCTTAGAAATGAAAAGTTGTACTCCATTTGTGAACAATGAATCAAAACGCAGTCTGTAAAAATTAAAAAAAAAATAAAAAGACTAAAGAAAAGAATATAAGTAATAATAAATACTGGAGAGGTTGTGGAGAAAAAGGAACACTTTTACACTGTTAGTGGGATTGTAAATTAGTAGAACCACTATGGAAATCCAGTATGTGGGTTCCTCAAAAGACTAGGCATGGAACCACCAAATGGCCCAGCTATACTACTCCTTTAGGTATTTATCCTAAAGAATTAAAGCCATCATTCTACAGTGATACATGCATACCCATGAGCACAATTCACAATAACCAAACTATGGAACCAGTCTAGGTGTCCATCAATGGATGAATGGATAAAGAAAATATCCTATGTAGGCACAGTTTTATTCAACCATAAAGAAAAATAAAATTATATGATTTGCAGGAAAATGGATGGAACTAGAGACCTCCATGATAAGTGAAATAAGTCAAAAGGTCAAAGGTCCGATGTTTTCTCTGATATGTGGAAATTAGAAAGGAAAAAGGAAAAGAAAGGTGGAAAAGGCAGGGATCTCATGAAAATCAAAGGCAGATCTCTAAAGGGGGAGGACCAGAGGATGGGAGGAGGGGGAAAGTATTGGAAAGTGATGTTGGCCAAATAATATTGTTATATAGAGTGACTGCATGAATATGTAACAACAAATCTTATCATTATGTAAAACTGTAATGCACCAATAACAAATGTGGAAAGAAAAAAAAAGTATGGAGTTGTTCTAGGCACTGTGCTAAGTACTATGGTATTTGAACTCTTTTATCCTCACAACTATGTAAGTTAGGTACCATTATTACCCCTTTTTACAAGAAGGGAATGGAATTCAGATCCAAACAACCAAGAAATTTGCCCAGGATTATACAAAAATGAAACAGAGATGCTGGGATTTAACTGCTGGTCCTTTGTGCCAGGGCTGCCATGCTAGACACTGTCTGGGAGTAAACAATTCACTTCATGCCATTTTCTTAAAATAAATCTGTCTGGCAACTCTAAGTAATGTATGAATGTCTACAGAGTTTGGGGGCGTGCAACCATTAGAAAGCATTTAAAATATGCATTGAATGGAGGAATGCTATGATATGATGCTAATCGAAAAAAACACAAGTGTGTGCAAAACAACACATACACAATTGTATATAAATACATACACAGCTGGACATGGTGTTGCACATCTATTTTCCAGCAATTTGGGAAGTTGAGGCAGGAGAATCACAAGTTCAAAGCTAGTTTTAGCAACTTACCAAGACCCTGTCTCAAAATAAAAAGTAAAAAGGACTGGGCATGTGGCTCAGGATAGATAGTCCCTGGGTTCAACTCCCAATATTTCAAAAATATGTAAATAAACAAACACACACATTTTTTATTTATACACACACACACACACACACACATAGTTTTGGAATAGTGAATCTTTTGTACATATTTTAATTTTCTTCCTATTTCCATATACTTCTATGCACTGTTGTGATTTTAATTTTCCATTGTTTAGGGTTCTGATTTTTACCCCAAGTTCCTTCAAATCTCCTACAAGTTTATTTGAATAGTTTAAATGGATAATTATCATCAGTAGAGCTAGTACAAATGACTCTCTAAAAATATGTTTATTATTTATTTTTCTGATTATATAGTCCCTTCTCATTTTAGAAAATTCAGAAAATAAATAAACTTGTAGGAGATTCTGCTTTACTTCTTTTTCTCATATTTCTAAATATTTTGTGACTTTAAACTTGACTCTCCTTTGAATAAAGTTTTCATGGGACCTAAGCACTGTTATTTTTTAAAAATCTTCAAATAATATTATTTGAAGGAACTCGGGGCAAAGATCAGAAATCCAATTTATAAAATCACTCAGCAACAACTGGAAAATATTTTCAATGACTTAGAAAATCGGATTATGTAATGAATCATGGAAGATGGTTTTAATCTTGAAGCTGAGGAATGTGAATGCTGCTGTATTAAAACATTGAAGATGATGTTTCTTTATACCATTCTCAGTTTGACTCTCAGAATTTTGAAGAATTGCAGTTAATGAAGGACTTTATAACAATATATGTTCAGGTATAAAAACTAAGGAGAATATGGACATACATGGTCTATGGTGGAAAAAAGACTGTAGACATCTAAATTTTAGCACGAATACTCATCCTCTTGGAGAAATTGTTAAAACACAGATTCTGACTCTATAGGTTTGATTGGGAAATCTCAGATTCTACATTTTTAACAACTCTCAAGTGCTGCTGCTGTAACTGAGAGGCGCACCTTGAATAACAGGCTAAGGTCTCCTTTAAATCTTGAAGATGGAGATTTATAACCTCCATCTTGAAAGAGACTTTAAAGTCAGTCCCATTCAAATGGAAATAGTTTCCAAAGTGATTTTCCCCTCTTCAATCTCACTCTTTCCTATTACTATCATTCACATTGTTTTCAAGGTCACTAAAATGCACATCAGCTACTACTTTGCTTGAATGGTATCTCATTTCCCATCAAGTCTCAAACTCAAATGCTCAAAAGGGCCAAAAACATAATGTAAATGAAGGGAGAAGAGATAGGTTAGCTGGAATGTGGGGTCTGTGGCAAAGGAGAGTGCACAGGTCTTCTCTAAAGGAGACAGGTATCACTGGACTGTAGTCAAGACTTGTTACATCTATGTGGAAAGACAAGCCTGATAATGCCAGATGTCCCAATTTTCAGAAGGAGCGAGAAACCCAGATTCCTTTTTTGATAATAACTCCAACACTTTAAGATTACACTGATTTTATTTTTAAACTGATGTTTCCCCAAAACTACATAGATTCAGAGAGTGAGATCCAGATTCTGTAACTTTCGATGCTCCCCAGGTAACTCTAGTGAGTAGCCAGACTGAGCAGCACTAATCCAGACTCTCACATGACACGCACCACAAAGGTGCTGAACTGAACCATGCGTGGAAGCTCTGGAAGTCCAGGCTGGTTCCTGAAGGCAGTACTATGAACCTGTGTAGAGGAAGGAATGAGTAGACCTTCTCAACGGAAATCCTGTAATGAGCAAGTATGCGTTTACATGTTATTTTAATACTTCCTACAACTGATTCTGAGCTGCAAAGGTTGAATTTAAGTCATGATTTAGGATACAATCTAAGAGTATTTAAGGTTCTAAACCAAAGGACATTTTATAATCATCCATGTCTGCTTATTTCTTTATCTGTTACATATGTAAAAGGAAAATAGTTTTTATATTCAGTAAAGAAAGTACAGTTTAAAACAATTACCCACAAAGTGTGTATTAAAAATATCCTTTAGTTCAAGGATTTCAACACATGTTGAATTAAGGTATCACAGATGAGAGCTATAAAAGTCGTTGGGAATAGTGGCATATGCCTGTAATCCAGGCAACTTGAAGGCTTGAGGCAAGAGGTCAGCTGGTGCAATTTGGTGAGATCCTGACTGAAAATAAAAAAATAAATAAATAAAAAAGGCTGGGCATGTAGCTCAGTGGTACATTGAGCTGCCCTGGTTCAATTCCAGATAAGAAACTAAGGGAGGGAGGGAGGGAGGGAGGGAGGGAGGGAGGAAGGAAGGAAGGAAGGAAGGAAGGAAGGAAGGAAGGAAGGAAGGAAGGAAGGAAGGAAGGATGGTAGGGAGGGAGGGAGGGAGGAAGGAAGGAAGAGGGAGGAAAAGAGGGAAGGAGGGAAAAGAAAGTTTCTATATTTCTTGTTTTGAATGTATTCCAGCAAAAAAATGATAGAGGCATTTTCAAAGTTTGTTTAGAAAGAACCTACCGAATACACTAACAAGCTGTGTAGACCACTCCCTGCTGTTCAATTTCACTGTGGACAGTAGAAACACCTGCTTTCTCTGTGTATCAGATTACTTATATGAGTTTCACTAATGAATCCCCTGCTTGATGCCCTATTTCTGTTAATTCTTCTTTGAAAGGATCATTCCCATCCCTCTCCTCATATCCACACCTAAACAAAAGTCCAAAATGTAATATACTGTTTCCTATTTAAGGTCATAGAAAATTGGATTCCTTCTTCAAGAAGGAATACGAATATTGAAAAGGCACAGATGAAAGCTATTTGAAAGTTGACCCTATAGATTGGAAAGGAAAAACATTTGGCAGGGGACTGTCTAAAAGGCGAGTGATTTCCGCAAATATTTTCCACTTGAATTTTCAATTTTCCTCCTTCTGTGTGAGGAAAATGAGGCTCAGAGAGGTCAAGTTAGGAGTGAGTGACACAGCAGGAATTTTAACTGGGTTTTGTTGTTGTTGTTGTTATTGTTTTTTTTTTTTTTTTAATGTAGATGCAACCCATTATAGCATTACAGCCAACTCCTAGGTGTTGCATCGCTCCCCAAACATATGCTGCTTTGGAGTATGGGGAGGATGAAGAATCAGACTATAGAATTATTGACATTCTGTCATAATAACTCCTTTCTCGTGTGTGTGTGTGTGTGTGTGTGTGTGTGTGTGTGTGTGAAGAAAACTTGAGGTTTATAATGGTGGCTAAAGAAAATATCTAAGCAAGAAAGGCTTCTAGGTCCCTCCAGTATTTCTAACATTGTAAATAGAAAAGGCTTATGGTCACCTGACCTGTGCAATCACACAGGGGCCTGTGTTTAAAAGGACCCCAGGATTGGTTTAATTCTCTGCCATTGCTCTCCTGAAATTCTCAATATTTTTTTTTTTAAAGCCTCATATCTTCATTTTGCACTGAGTTTACAAACTAGGTAGCTGGTCCATCTTGTAAAGGTCAACAAAGTAGAGGGTTTAGAGGTCATTCAGTAGGGAAGTCAAAGGATAGTTGGGCCTCAGTGTCAGGGGCACATGGCTGAGTTGGATAGAATAATGGGTACATCCCAGGAGACATGCTGGGGTAAAATTTTTAGGTGTGATGCTTTTTCTTCCCAACTGCCTGGTCCTTGCTTAACTTTGTCTTCCCACCTCACACACTTTTCTTGGATAGAAAATAGCCTCAGGGTAGCACCACCCAAAGAGAAGAAGAAAAAAACAGGAAAGCACTGGAATCTGCCCAGCGGGTGGTTAGTATGAGAGAGGTAAGCTTCTTAGTGTGCTTGCTCCATCTCTCAACTACACGAGTTGAATATAGTACAACCCACAGAAATGGTCTTGGAACAAAGCAGGTTCAGAGTGGAGGTCCTCTAAAGGGCCAGTTCTTCTATGTGTAGGGGATAAACCAGGAATGGTTGAGATCAAACTGCAACAGAAGTTGTCTGCCCTCAGGAGCACTCCGCCAATACACCCAGGAGGAACAAGTCAGAGGACTGGCTTCCTCAGTCCTATACCTTACCAAAATGGCTGAGATTTCAAGGGAGCAGTAATTCCCAGGAGAAAATGAACATCTGATGAGCCCAAGCAACACACTGAAATACCTGAATCAGGGAGAATTAATGCACTGGACAATCCCAAAATTCAAAATATAAATTTATAATATAAAATAAATATACTTTAAGATATAAGGAAATATATTAGATAAGTAAAGCAGGGGGAAAGTGTGAAGAAGGATCAATCCAGGGAGTGGGCATGAAAAATGCAATAGCTGAGGTGAAGAACTTGGCAGGAGGGCGAAATCAGTGATGTGAGTAGAAAAAGAGTGAAATGGAAAATCAGGGTTTGGGCAAGGGTTAGGAATGGAGGAGGAGGTTAAAAGTCATGGGGGACAGAAGCAGAACAAGCAATCCCCATACAACAGGACTTTGCAGAGTTACACAGCAACTAGAAATTACCACAAGGAAGAACACAAAAAACTGCAAACTAGAGACAGAGTTGTGGAAAGAAATACA
Source organism: Sciurus vulgaris (assembly GCF_902686455.1). Classification (NCBI taxonomy): domain Eukaryota; kingdom Metazoa; phylum Chordata; class Mammalia; order Rodentia; family Sciuridae; genus Sciurus; species Sciurus vulgaris. The sequence continues at coordinate 132,354,357 of NC_136463.1, forward strand.
ATATCTGTGGCTTAATACCATTTATGCAAATTGCAAATATCTAACTATATTTCAGAGCAGAAATATGTCTGAAGACATATTAAACCCATTGCACGTCTGTAAGAATGGGAATGTGTGTAGGGGTAGAGAACAAAGGGAAAACAATAAAATAAATCAAGAGATAGGCCAAGCTAGAGACATAGGAAAAATTAAACAGTTTATAGAACTCTGATGGCAAAAAAATTGCAAACAAAAAAGATCATGAATAGCTAGATAAACTAAGTCATTATCAAAAATTACTAGAGAATCATAAGGAAAAATTAAAGAATGTTTTTTCTTCTTCACAAAGAAAAGTACTTAATAAACAGGCACTAATCACACATCCTTTCAGTGCCAGGCACTGTTCTAGGTGCTGGGAATTCCAAGAGGGATAAGATGCTGTCTTTGCTTTTAAGACATGTAGCTATTTCCCAGCCCAGCCCTACTCCTTTAGATCAGCTCTGAAAAGTGTTTTTACACTGATGTTGCTTTAAATACAGCAAGCATAATGGATGCTGCAACATAATCCTATCTCCTTTATGGGGTTTAAAAGATAAAGGAAGTTTTTGAGGTCTTCTAGTCCTACCTCCCACTGCCTCAGGAATCTTTCTATCAACCTGTAAAAATTTACTAGGAATGACCATGGATTCTTGTTATTTCTCCCAATGGAATGGCTGTGGCTACATCTATTGCCTCTAAAACAACTCTCTATTCTTTCTTCTCTGTGTTCATCGTTACTAGAATCTTTCGCTGTTTCCATGGACAAACATTCTGACGGCTGCTTGCCTAATTCCACCTTTTTCTGGAAAGACTTCTCTTCACCAAGCATTCATATTCCATCCACATGCTCAAACCCTAGAACAGAGTGCCACTCCATCTTTTGCACTTCCACTGATAGGCCTCTCTCAATACTTATGATTCAGAGACCCCCACTGCCTTGGACAACCAGATGTCTTGCCATTGAATGATCTAGTGTCCCAGATTGATGGCAAATGTCTTAAAAGCCTTTCTATCAAAAAGTTATGTCTGAGTCTCTCTCTCTTTCTTGGAGTGGTACTAGACTTGGAACCAGAGGCACTCTACCACTGAGCCACACCCCCAGCTCTTTTAATTTTCTGAGACAGGCTCTCATTAAATAGTCCAGGCTGACCTTGAACTTGTGGTCCTTTCACCTCAGTCTCCTGAGTAGCTTGGATTATAGGCATGTCTCACTACACCTGACTGGAGTATTTATCTCTATCTGGTTGATCCACTCTACATAGCTGTTCAATGACTCAGAAGGCTGAGGCAGGAGGATCAGACGTTCAAGCCCAGCCTCAGCAAGCTTAAGGCTAGCCCAGCCAACTTAGTGAGACTCTGTCTCAAAATAAAAAATAAAAATGGTTGGGGATGTAACTCAGTAGTTTTGTGAGTTCAATCTCTAGTACCACAAAATGAATGAATGAATGCATGCATGAATGAATAAATAAATAACTATTTGATATTTTGGCAATCTCTAAAGATGGCATTAAGACTGGGGGTTCCATAGGCCAACCTGTAATTTGGAAAGAATTTTACATCAAAAAGAATGCCTAATAGGAAGAAAATAAACAGGAACACCTAGTTAAAAACCACTAGTATTTATTTTGAGAAAATATTTTTATGCTCAACCATGCAGTGAAAAGTTTTCTCTGCCTCAGTTTCCAGACATAGTTTGCTTTGAAAACCACTTGAGTGCATGGGGCAATAGTTTAGCTTCTGCATGAGATCGTGAGTAGTTCAAACCCTACTAGGGAGGGAACCAAAGGAACCAAATAGACTAGTTGGGAACATCATGGAAGTTATCAGGAATTAGTATCCTTTTTATAATATTTTCTTGGATATTCTTAGAGCTTAACTTCTTTGTATAATAAAATGAGTAATCCTCCAATTTGAATTTCATCCATATAATGAAGGAAAAGAGCATGACTCTAAAGTATCTCTAGGGTTATATATGGAAAGACTGAAAAAGGAATGTGCAAAAAATATTAATAATGATTATCTTTCAGTTGAAGGATTAACTTTTATTTTCCTTAGTTTTAAACTTCTCCATGGTTCACTTGGCATAATAAAAGTGTGTACTATTTAAAATTTATTTCTACTCAACAGTAAGAAAACAAACCACCCTATTAAAAAAATGAGCCAAAGATCTTTACAGACATATCAACAAAGAAGATACAGAGGCAAATAGACAAATAGACAAAAAAAAAAAAAAAAAAGATGCTCTGCTTCTTATGTCATCAGTGAAATACAAATAAAACAACAATGAGGCACCACTGCATACCTATTTGAAAGGCTAAAATCCAGAACACCTACAATACCAAATGTTAGCAAGGATAGGGAACAATAGTTAAGTCTCATTCATTGCCGTCAGAAATGTAAAATAGCATAGTCATGGTTGCAATTTAAGGATAACAATGGAAAGAATACCTGTATGCTTTTCTATTTAGGTATATCAGAGGTTCTAATATGAACAGTAAACCATGATAGAAATTGTGCCCTACTAAAATCAAAGTAAAATGTTAACAAATATTCTACTCTAAACCATCTCATGGCTGTAAGAAACCATACTAACTCCACGTTTATAGTGACTAAAACCCATGATATGTCTAAATAATGTGGTTATACTGTTTTTACTCATTTGTTTTAAAGGCAGTAGCTATCCTATGTCATTCAAGTCATTCATTGTGTTTAGCATTTGAAGATTTTGACAGAATTTCCTGATAAAATTTGAGTTTGATACAAACAGAATTACTGTATAACTGCAATAAAAAATTAACTTTGAAATAGATTTTTAAATTGCTGAAAAAATGTAAAGAACTTAAAAATGAGCATCATTGCTGGGTCAACAGACTTATAACAGCACCTTTTATCAATCAGTTAAATTTTCAAATCAAATAGTTTGAACACCCACAAATATTCTGCAGTATTCAAATAAAAGCAAGAAACTTAACACAAAATAAGACAAAAATATGTCATGATTCCTATGATAAAATTTAAGTCTAAATAAATGCAATCTACTACCCATCCCCTCCCCATATCAATTTCCATCTTCCCAGACAATGTGAGTATTTGGTTTGTTTTCACCATTTTCAATTACTATTCAGTAGTGGTGCATTGTTTTCCAGAGCTCATGACAGCTTTGACTATAACTACTAACCACCCAAGATATAAATAATAGAGTTCTTTAAATCTTGATGGTGTTTACAGTATTCACAGTTCTCATTCAGTCTATTATGATGGACTTTGTTTTCTTGCAGATCAATATGAAGCACCTCTAAAGAATTGTGGAAAGTATTTACAGACCTGACTTGTACAAATAACTTGATTTCCAAATAACAAGAAACAATGGAGAGAGGAACAACTGTAGTCCAGCTGCCCTACTTATCTTGCTTCCAGCACTCCATGGTTCCATTTTTGCACATTCCATATACCAAGAAGAAATTGCCTGGCTAGCAGCCAGTACTTCTTGTAAAATTGAGAAATTTGTATTGAGTCAAGGAACTTGGGAAATGTAAATGGGAACAGTTATAAACTATACCTGGAAATCATAAAAGTGATAGTGAATTGAGATCTCAGCACAGACAAAATTATTTAGAAAGATAGCAAAGTGTGATGTTCAAGACCTTGAGCCCTAAATTAGACAAAACCTAGAATTAAATTCCAACACTGCCATTGACAAGATACTATAATAGTCAAGTTATTTTGCATCTCCAAGCCTCTGTTTTGTTTCTTTGGTTTGATCCATAATATGAGGAAAATAATACCTACATTTTAGGGGTTCTGAGATAATTTAAATAAAGCATCTCACATATGTCTGACATGTAGTTAACTATTAAGAACATAGTGATTATAGAAGCTGTTGGTTTGCTTATTATCCTAGAAGCCCTCCTCTAAGTCACTCATACAAGCATATCAAGAGAATATCCATGCATTTTCAATTATTTTTAGTGTCTCTTACCTTTGCTTTTATTGTTAGTTCCTCGTGCTTATAAGTGAGATCCTCATTGTCTGAAAGCGATGAACCTAGACTTTGTTCCTGCAAATCTCTTATGGTTTTCTGAAACCAGCAAGTAACCTGGGTAAGAAACAACAAATAAAGAACAAAATTCAAATGATGCAGATAAGTCAGAAATAATTCCTCAAACTTTCAAAGCTTAAGCTACTTTAATTTCTCTTTATATAAACTAAACCCAGGTATCAAATGAACATAAGGTTTTTTATTTTGTCTCCATTTCAACTACTATATTCCTTAGAGAAAAAAAATAATTTCAGAAAAGCATAAAAATTACTTATCAGTTCAGTAGATTACATGGCATAAAGAAAATCTCAAAAAGAATGAAAATGAGTTCTTTTGTATCTTATAAATCATGCATTCTTTTCAAGTGTTTTCTTTCCTTGATACAAATATGGATCTAAGTGTAGTTACATAGACCTAGAAAAGGACATTAAACAACATCTGTAAAATTATATTTTCTACCATAAAAAAGACAATGCAAAATTACTCAGGTTGCTGCCTTTGCTGGAAATCTATATTCAGAAAAATAAATGGAAAAATGATTAAAATTCCTCTGACATTTTAAATGGTAAGAGCATGACTCATCCATGTAGATTTGATTTATACTATATGCCATACACAATATTAAAACAACAAATATCAAAGAACTTGAAAGAAGCTATAAATTCATTCTACTTCCTACCCCCAGTGCGGGGAATTGAACTCAAGACCTCCTACAAACTAATAAAGTACTCTACCACTAAGTGTCATCCTTAATATCTGATACCATACATTTTTTTTTTTAAATGCCATAACTTGACCTGGGACCTATGACTTAGGACTCCTGGATACAGATATCTTATCCCAATTAAATAAAAGGGTTTAATTTATACTCTCAAATCCTCATATCCTTATGATCACAACATAGCTGCTGATTTTTAATAGGCAACTACAAGCAAAATAGTTGGTTAGTTGATTTGGGGACATAATCACTATTTTTATCAACAAGTTTCTAACAAGTATGACATAATCATTGTAAACACGAGATTATCCAGGACTACATAGTAAGGGTCAGAGACAGGATTTGTCTCCAAGACTATATGATTTCAAGACACATGTTCTTTCCATTATTGCTGTCACCATGCCTGAGTAAACTAGGGTATTACCCTTATCTAAACCTTATGGTCAAGGGGAACAACTTCAAACCCAAGAAATAAATACTAGCTACCCATTCAAAATGGTGGACATATCCCCTACTGATTTCCTAGGTTACCTTGCCATAGAATTTCTTCCAAATCCTGTAACAAGGAAAAATGTTTGAAGCAAGAGGTCAAGGAGAAAGTTAGATTATGTCTAAAATTCCATACAATAATTGTACCACACACATACACATACACCCAGAATTCAGACTTAAAGGCTTATCTAGAATAGGATACCCCAGGACCATTATTAGGATTGACAATGCAGAGCTGATTATGAGAGCAAAAGGACCACACCAACACAGCATTTTCCAGCATGGAGTAAGCAGTAAAATATTAGGCAAGAGTATATTTCCAGCTTTCTGATACTTGGAAATCTCTGTTTACCTGAATTCTAGCCCATCATCAATGCAAAGAAAAGAATAATGGTGACCCTGTAGAAGTTTTCATGTAAAATATCCTCATTTTTTTTCAGACTATTTGGTAATATTTACACTATCTAGAAGTTTCCACATTTAAAGTATTGTGTTTATGTATTTACAATTACTTGAAATCAGTTTATTTCTCTCCAGTCCCACATAGAACAAGATATATACATGTACATATTAGAACCCACAGAGCATTTTATCAAGAGCTATACAATTTATTCATTGACTTGTATAATTTTTATAAAACAAAATAATTTCTCAAAAAAGCCTAAGTTAGTCCATATACAGACAACTGGAGGAATGATTTAAGAGTTTCCTCAAAATGATATGAATCATGAAGATAGCTAAATTTCAGAGATCATTTATTTTATTAAGTACTGGGGGTGACTTTCGTTTATTCTTTTTGTTTGTTTGTCTTTTGATACCAAGGATTGAATCCAGAGACTCAACACTGAACCACATCTCCAGTCCCTCCCCATGCCTTTCTTTCTTTCTTTTCTTTTCTTTTCTTTTCTTTCTTTTCTTTCTTTCTTTCTTTTTTTTTTTTTTCATGATAGGATCTCGCTAAGTTACTTAGCATCTCACTTAAGTTGCTGAGGTTTTGAACTTTCAATACCCCTGCCTCAGCCTCCTGAGCTGCTGGGATCAAAGGCATGCACCACTGTGCCCAGCTAAGTTTAATTTATTCTTAGCTAAATTATTGGGGAGTGCCTAGAAATCTCAAGAATGCTTTAACAGAGATGGTTAATATAGAAGCTGAGTGAACGAAACATGGGTACAAACAGGTGTTCACTAATCTCCCCAAACAGGTGAGAAGCCTGAACCTTCAGATGATCCTATTAAATTTTGTGATTCAAAAACTTGTCATTTAACACATACCAGTAGTGATGAAAGCCAGGGAGGAGTGAGTTATTTTGATTTCTAATGGTATTAACTGACCTCATCCTCTAGATTTGACCAATACTATTTTAACTCCCAAAGGATACTATTCCTATGAGGCAATACTATTCCCTACAAGAGAATATAAGGGAAAAAAAACCCTGTGATATGCAATACATCCTGTGCATATGCCTGCCTACTAAAGCATGCTAACTCTCTAGAGTTATACATTTTCACTGCCACAACCCCTAGAAAGAAACATAAAAAAGTTGGCATAAAACTGGGAAGTAAGTGGATCATTGTGAGGGCATTACATCTCATCGTGAGGAACTCACACACACAGGCAGCTTCGTAGTTCAGATTTATCATACATGCTGTGTGATGCACATAAAACAGGCTCTCAGAGTCCTTCTCAGGCTAAAATAGGACACCCTAAATCACCCAGAGCATGTCAATTACAAAACTCTGATACCCAGTAAATCAGTCATGGCATTGCAAGTAGGTACTGCAGACAGCTGTGCAGATATTCCAAGTACACTTTATATCCGCTGCTGTCCAAACGCCTGAGTGGTTAAGTATAGCAAATGATGCATCTGGACATGTTTATAGAACAGGGTTCCTGCAAAAGGATGAAAATATGATCCATAGGTTGACAGGATGTGTAAATGAAGGAAAAACAAAAAAACACTCAAAGTGTACACTCAAGTGAGTTCTGAGCATTGCTAGACTAAAAGGGGAATTGAAAACACTTTTACTCTCTCTTCTCAGCTCCTGCCTTTCAGCTTGACCTAAGCAATGTGCTTATGATCATCTCATCAGTTTGACAGGGTTTCTAGTTACTTGAAGAAGATAGGACTAAGTCTGAGAAGTAGTGGGACAGATATTTTTTAGGGGGAGAGGGTATGTGGCATCCATCAGAGGGTGACGAAAGAGAAAGAGAAAGGGAAATCAGCAAAGCCATGAAAGAGAATCAGGGATGTTCAATGAAAACCAAGAGCTGCCTTGAAAGCTGAAGAAGCCAGAAAAATTCTGTCGAATAGTGGAGACTTACACTGCCTAATATATTTACCACTAACTCACACATGGCCATCGAGTACGTGGAATGTGACTAGTCCAATCGGAAATTTGCTCTAAATATAAATTACACATCAGATCTCATAGACCTCACAGAAAAAATAATGAAAATACCTCATCAAGAATGTTAGTATTTCCATAAGCCAAACTCAGAAGGTCAAGGGTCCTGTGTTTTCTCTCATATTGGGAATTTAAAGAGGAAATAGGAAAAGAAAGGTGGGGGTAGATCTCATGAAAGTCAAAGAAGATCAGTAGAGGAAAGGGACCGGGGGTGGGAGGTGGGAAGGGAGAGGAGAAGTGCTGGGAGTGATAGGGGCTAAATTCTATTGCTATATTGTGTGCATGCACAAATATATAACAACACAGTACATCATTACGTACAACTATAATGCACCAGTAAAAAATGTGCAGAAAGAAAGAACACTAAGAATGTTGTCAGGCAGGGTGGCACATGCCTATGATCCTAGCAGTTTACTAAGGATTGAAGTTTGTGGCCAGCCTGGGCAACTTAGCTAGACCCTGTCTCAATATAAAAAATAAAAAGGGCTTGGGATATTGCTCAGTGGTAGTGTATCCCTGGGTTCAGTCTTCAGTACAACATGCTTACATACCACACACAAAAGAATATTAGTATTAATTACCTGTTGAAATAATATTTTGAATATGTTGGGTTTAAAAATATATATATTATTACTTTTCACTTCTTGAATATTTCTTTTTTACTTTTTTAATGGTTACTAGAATATTTAAAATCCCAGATGCAGCTTATATTATATTTTTATTGAATGGTTCTGTTATTCAAGGATGTTCAAAAAAATCATTACTTGTTAAATGTACACATAAGGACTGAGTTTTAATTAACAGCAAATAAAAATTGCAGAGCCAGGAAAGTAGTGGAATGAGATATCAGTTGGGTGCATTTATGGATCACTGGTGGGAGAGGGTGAGAGAGAAGAACTAAGGACCCATTCAAAGAAGCTGATTGACTAAGCTCATTGGCTGAATACAGGAAGACAGCTTTAGGGAAAGTAGAGGGAACAAACATGTTTCTCCTTACCTTCCCCCCCACCCCCATTGGATTAGCTGAGACATGCATTTTTGGCAAGTACAGAGAACTAAAAATTTGTAAGAGTTAACACAAGAGTATATCAGACTGAGTAGGAAGGATGGAAAAGAATGCCATTGAAGGTGTTAGAAATGGGCAAGGAAGGACAAGTCTTTGTTGAACTTTCTGCCCCATACCCAGAACCCCTGCTGGAAAATAAGAATGAAAAAAGTAAGAGAAATGTGTCTCACCCTCACAGAGAGGTATAGGGTACTACTCTGGGCTGCTTAGACCATTATCTCATCTAATCTTTACACTCTTGCTATGATGGAGATAATGGCTTTTTCAATAAATGAATCGAGACCCAGACAGATTAAGTAACTTGCTTACGTTCATACAACTCATCAGAGGAAAGTCCCACAGTTGGGAAAAGTAATGCCATGGCCAAAGTTCATGCTTTCGGATCCAATAATTATTTTTCCTTTTCATCATATTCATCTACAGAAATAAAGAATTCTGGAGAAGTGGTTCTTATTAGTCTATGATGATGACCATTCTTAAAATCAAAACCACAATACAAGGCTCTACTTATCAAACCTAATTCTAAAATGACCCTGTGTACAATCATGGGGGCTCAATAGAAACAGTGCATTGGAGAGAATAAGGAGACCCATCAGGAGTGCCTAAGAGGAAGAAGCCAGCTATGGTGACAGCAAGCACAGATTGAGAAAACCAGTTCCCAAATGATACATGCCAACGATAGGACTAAAACATCAGGAACACAGGCAATACAAAATGCTCTCAGATGTTCAAGGACAAACAGCTGAGGTGGCAAGCATGTGAATTGGTGCCCAGCCTGAAGTCATACATCAGACTGCCGTGATCCACCAGTTTCTTTTTCTGCAATTTGTTCTACAATCTGAGATTGGATCTTATTTTTTGATCTTTATTTAAGACTATATTGAAGGAGGCGAGCCAGAGATAAGCATTCAAACTACCTTAATAGAAATGCCTAGGGGAAGACGATAATCTCTTCAAATTACTTTCATTTTCTTTTCTGAGAGAACAGTTCTCACCAAATAACTAGCTACTATTAGAGACAAATGAAAAAACAAAACAAAACACCAAAAACCAAAATGATAAAGGAGTGGGCAGGGGAGGAAAGGAACTAGTTATTTATCTTCTTTAACCTAAGACATTTTGACAGTCTCTCTTCTAGTTACCAAAAATACACTCATACACCAAAATGTTTCCAGTTACAGTTGATGGCCACAGGTGACAGTTCCAATGACTACTTTGATTTTGAAGGCATGTTAGCATTGTAGCGACAATTTTAGCTCCCAAAAGGTTTTGAGTTTTCTTCTTCCTTTTTTTTAATAGTAGGGAAACAAGAAACCAGTTGTCTTTTTTTGTGTTAGGCAATCCAGTCAAATGCGTTCTGTACTTAAGTAGGCAATAACCAGACTTTGAATATCCATTTGCTCCATTAGATGATAATGATATTATAAGAGGGACTAGAGACATGTTGCTGATATTGTACCTGAGGACTTGGGAGTAGGAAAGAACAATTATTGCTGTTAAACTGAACTGTTTGGCCTAGAACTGCCTCCATACAATTTAAGTGTGGCCTAAACCTTTTCCTATATGACGGATTGCAACCTAACTAGATAGAGACTATGACCTACTCTGGTAACAAGAGGCCAAGTCTCAGTCAGTCACAAGAGTACAGCTGTTTAAACCATATTCAGATAAGACAGGTGTGAGCTGTAACCAATACTCTCCTAACTTCCAATCTCTGGATGTCATTTCCTTTCTTCTGGCTATAAATATAACCCAACCAATGTGATATAGTGGAGCATTCTGAATCATTTTTGGTCCATACTACTGCCTGGTTCTGGAATCCCAAAAAAAGTCAACTAAGAGCTACAAAACTAGATGTGTTATAACTTTGTCTTTTAACAATACTAAACATGTGGATTGGGTTTCTCTTATTAAATGCATTTGGGACCAATCTATAGGCCTATTGTTATTTGGACTTAGTCTCAGAGATTCAAAGAGGACAATATTCACAATTTTCTTCTGTAGAATTTGGGAGTTCTCCTTGAGTTATTGAAGTCAGCTGGAAGGTATTAGTGTCTTCCCAAATTATCAAATTACAGAGTGTGGTGGTGGTGTATGCCTATAATGCCAGCTACTCAGAAAACTGAAGCAGGAGAATCAAAAGTGGGAATTCATCCTGGGACATTTAGTGAGACCCAAGATTATTTAATTATTTTAGAAAAATAATTTATTAAAAGGTCTGAGGATATAACTCAGTTACAGAGTGCTTGCCTCCCACACACAAGGCTCTGAGTTTGGTCCCCTGCAACACACACACAGACACACACACACTCAATGAGGACTCTGTTGATTGAGTAGGAAGAAAGCTATAGCCTGTTGTCATGAGGCAAATTTTGTTATTTTATAAACAGCTTCACAGATAACCTTTGTTTTATAATTATAATATTATATATATAATCATATTTATAATCTGACTTATATTGACATATTTCTCTTTCCATGTCCATATTTCAAGAAAGATAGGCTTCCCTTCCCAACATGGCCCTCGCATTCTATTTGTTTTTAGATAGGCTCTTCAATTCTAGCTACTCAGTGGTAGAAAGCTGTTCAGTCCAATCTAATAAAATTAGTACAGCAAAAGTCTCTAAGGAATGATAGTAGAGTGAAAAAGACACTTTTCACTGTATGACTGCATGACTGATGTGATCCTGCAATATTATGATCAGAAAAATGAGAGATTACACTCTATGTATGATCTATCAAAAAGTATGAATGCATTCTACTGTCATGTACAACTAATTAGAACAAATAAAATAAAATAAAAATTTTTAAAGTTTCTGGACACATATTTTAGTTTTAAAATTACCTCCAACTCACTGGGGGAACTTCCCCTAGCAGAAGTCTATTTTCTAGAAGGGAAACAGAGTCCTGCCCAGTGTCTTGGCAATGTGTGTCCCTGCCAAAAATAACTAAGGCCTGGTTTTCCCAAATAACTTTCCACTGTAATTGATCTGGACATCTAGAACTAAGTACGTTCACCACATGTGATAGATAAAGAGAAACAGACAGGCACTAGGAGTGCCAATTCCAAGGTCATGCAGCTTCATGGATTTCATATTGAAACTTTGGCCTAAACCCCTGGTTGTTAAAAGAAATGAGAGAAACTATCATTTGTCTTGATAGGACACATCACTGCTAAATTTTAAAGGATATTGTAATCATTTTAAAGTGTGATGTTTATTTTGTTTAATTGTAAGTCTCCCTTTAAAATGTATTAAAATTAATTCAACCTTTGGGTTTGTCTTTGGGGACCCTGGAAGTGAGAGAAAGAAGAGAATAAGTCCCTTTTCCCTGGTCAGTTTGGGATGGCAGCAATGCTGACATAAAAAGGAAAGCCAACAAACTCCAACAGTAGGACAGGAAAGAAAAAGAGTTCTGGAAGGAGGAAGGAGATACACAGGTAGCCTGGGGCTCAGCAGACAGCTCAGACAGCAGCAGCTAATTTGGTCCCACAATGGGTGTGAAGGGTGGAGGCAGAGCAGAGCTTTCCAAAGAGAACATAGGCATCACTTTGGAGAATGAATTCGGTCACAGTATGTACCCCACATTTATCCTACCAATGAATTTGGGGGCTTAGATAATCAAAATGTTAAATCATCAGTTCAAATGAACAGTATAGTAGCACACCTTACCCACAATGGATGTTTTCCAAGACCCCAGTGGATGTCTGAAACCAAGGGCAAGTCTAAATTCTATGCATGCTATTTTTTTTCTTTACATACTTATGACAGAGTTTAATTTATAAATTAGACATAGTAAGGTATTAACTATAATAACTAATAATAAAATAGAACTGGGACTGAGTTACAGCTTAGTGGTGGAACACTTGCCTAGTCCTGGGTTAGATTCCCAGAATGTCAAGAAAAAAATAGAATTATCATAATAACCTACTGTAACAAAAATTATTTAAGACATGAATTATTCATTTCTGGAATTTTCCACTTAATATTTTTGGATCAAGGATAACTGTGGGTAACTAACAGTAGAAAATGAAACCTCAAATAAGGGAGGACAACTTTATATAGAAATAACTAAATTAAATGAAAATGTAGTCAACTATAATAAACTTAAATGAGCTAAAGAAATAGCTAAAGGATGGAGAAAGTTAGTTGATAGATGAAAAGTTGATTTTTAACTATCTGAGAGAAAAAGCTAACCTTTTGAATAAAATGGTCTGGATGCCAAGTCATAAAATTATATTTATTCCCCTTGCACATCAAAACATTTTAGAATTCTAAGATTACCTAGTGGTTTAGAGAAAGGGTGTGGGATCTAGTTAATATGCAGAATTTTGTGTCAGTGATATCTAGTAAAGCTCAGAAAGTGCCATGTACTGCTATAGCCAACACTTGAACATTTATTGAGCATTTAACATATGCCAAGTTGTGCTGTAAGCATTTTTAATATATCACCTTATTTATTTTTTACAAAATCTGTAGCCAGATGCTATTATTATCCTTATTTTACCAAAAAGAAAACAAAGGCACAGAGACCAACAAATGGTCCAAAGCCACCGAAGCTAGTAAATGTGAGAGCAGGCTTGGTCCCCTTACTATTGGTATCAGAGTTCCTCTGTTGCTACCTTAGATCTGCTATGCCATTGAAAGTAGTCATGATTAGCAAGTACTCCAGCAAATGGTGTCTGCTGCTCTTGAAATGATATGTTCCTCCTACAAATGTTAAGATACTTTATATTTCCTGCTGGCATACTTCAGAGAGAATTCTAGAAGTAGCCCATGTGCCCGGATGAAATTCTGTGATAAATTTTAATCTATAAATGCCTAGTTATGTATTGTTGTCTGTTACTGGACCAAACTATTGGATTCTAGTATCACCAAGATGATTTAATCCTTATTTTGGTTTTATGCCAATGTTTGAAAGCTACATTCAAAGAAGGATTAAAAAAAAAAAAAACACTAACATTTCATATGTTACCTTATATCAATTTAAGCTGGTCAACCATTCAAGCTCTAAATGCTAGTTAGAAAGTGGTAGCATGCACCAGAGAACACATACAGGCACACATGTGTTCATACACATAGTTTTACAGATGCCCACCAGGTACAAGACTGGTGTCCTGAGGCTGTGCTTTACGTATGTCATCTCTAATATCATTTTAATTGCCTATTGGCAGGGAATATGCTGTGTAAGATTACAACATATATTGTACTCAAATTATAACCCACAAAATCTTCCAAGTGAATGCAACCTCTCCTGCCCTCCCCCCAGAAATGTGTATGTCATACACATATATATGTGATCTGTATAGTAAAAAGAGATTGTCTCCCCTCTATGTCTAAATTCTCCTAGATGTCCTTGATACTGTCTAATACAAACAGGCCATGAATAACTTAGTTTTAATATATTTGTTTGGCTCACTTATGCCTGATTGGAGCAATTGAGAAAAATTACATTCATAAATCTTCTTGCCAAGATAATTAATTATGCACAAAATACTCCAAGCTGCTTCTGATTTTCATTAATGAAGCAGATTATCTGAAAAATAAGATGCTGCTAGAACTGAAAAGAAAGGGCAGCTGCTCATCTTTCAATGTAAAATAAGTGCACATTTTTACATCTGAAACACAATGATAAAGAAAGAACATGCTATGATTATGTTTACTAGGCTATCACATCCCAATTAAGATAGAAAAATCTTTTGTTTTCATTTACATTTTTTTTCTGCAATTGATGTAAATCTTAAGTTGCTATCATGCTGGTCACTTAATTTCTTTTCCAAAGGTGAATTGGCTGACTTTCTCAAAAGCATTAGGCCATAAGCACTTAGAGAGAAAGAAGCACTAAATGCATCCTTCGAATGGCCCTTTAGGAGAAGAGATGCATCAGACACTCAGGCATCCACATTATTATTCATCAGTCATCTTTGTTCTAATTCTTCACTTAATTTCCCCTTAAGTGGTTAAAATGATTGACAAAACTGATATTTTATTCATGTAAAGTCTGACAGCTCCCACGGTCCTTTAAAATAGGTACAGAATTGGCAAAATAAACTTGGCACTCCTGAGAGGTGCGGTTCCACAATGTTCTAGAATTATCAGGAAAATCATCCAGGAACATGATAATTATAGAACCTAAATTACTAACAGACCTAGTGCTCATCTGTACCACTGCATCATCAACAAAACTATAAAACAGAAAAACTTTAAAATTCAGGTAAAAGAATCATGCTAATATCTACCTAGATATTTTAATATTTCCTTGTTCACATAATTATCAGCATGGTCAGCATTGACAATTGTTTATAACACTGAAAAACTGAAGCATTTACTTACTTATCAGTATGTTTAAATTGTGGTACATTCAAGTAGTAAAATACAATGTATCTGTTAAAATTACTTATTTTACTTTTTAAATAAGAATATGTCTATGACTCGTTCAATTTAATAAAAATCAGATTACCATAGAGTAGATACAGGCAAATTTTGTTAATCTTTGTATATTTGTTTGTTCCTTTAATAAATGTGTGAGTACTTGTGTGTTTAGGCCCCTACTAGGATAAAAGACTAAAAGGTGGCAATAAATCAAAATCCTAATAAAGCATTTACATGGTTAGTGAGTTTTTCACATTTCCAACAAAAGACTGTTATTAAGTGACAAGCAGGAAAAAAATTACCTTTTTTGTTTTCAACAATTCATTGAGAGTCCATTAAACAAATATGGCTGCTAAGATTATAAAAGTGACTTTTATTTGATCATACCTTATGTACTCAAAATAAACAATGAAATATACCTTCAACCCAAGCAGGCAGGAGAAGGAGAGCAATAACCTGTTGGGCCTTCACTATCCTTTTCAGAAATGATGATAAAAATTGCTAATACTTGGCACCAAAACTGACATGTAGACTAATGATACAGAATAGAAGACACAAAGACAAACCCACATAAATATGTTTATCCTACACTAGACAAAGGTGCCAATAATATGCAATGGAGAAAAGATAGCCTCTTCAACAAATGGTGCTGGGAAAACTCAAAATCCATATGTAGTAAAGTGAAATTAAACCCCTATCTCTCTCCCTGTACAAAAATCAACTCAAAGTATATCAAAGACTTAGGTACTAGAACAGAGACCCTGTGCTTAATAGAAGAAAAAATATGCCCAAATCTCCATCATGTCAGCTTAGGAACTGACTTCCTTAACAAGATCCCTAAAGCACAAGTAGTAAAATCAAGAATCAATAAATGGGATGGATTCAAACTAAAAAGCGTCTTCTCAGTAAAGGAAACAATCAATAACATGAAGAGAGAGCCTAGACAAAAATCTTTACCACATGCACTTCAGATAGAGCATTAATCTCCAGGATATATAAAGAGCTCAAAAAGCTTAACACCAAAAAACAAATAACCACCAAAAAAACAAATGGGCTAAGGAACTGAAGAAGAAATACAATCCATCAACAAATATACGAAAAAATGTTCAACATCTCTAGCAATTAGAGAAATGCAAATCAAAACTATACTAAGATTTCATCTCCAGTCAGAATGGCAATTATCAAGAATACAAGCAACAGTAAATGTTGGCAAGGACGTGGGGGAAAAGGTTCAGTCATACATTGCTGGTGGGACTGCAAATTGGTGCAACCACCCTGGAAAGCAGTATGGAGATTCCTCAGAAAACTTGGAATAAAATCACCATTTGACCCAGCTATCCCACTCCTCGGCCTATACCCCAAGGACTTAAAATCAGCATACTACAGTGACGCAGACACATCAATGTTTATAGCAGCTCAATTCACAATAGCTAAACTATGGAACCAACCTAGATGCCCTTCAACAGATGAATGGATAAAGAAAATGTATAATATTCAGCCTTAAAGAAGAATGAAATTATGGCATTTGCCAATAAATGAATGGAGCTGGAGAATATCATGATAAGCAAAATAAGCCAATCCTAAAGAACCCAAGGCAGAATGTTTTCTATGATATGCAGATACCAACTCACAATAGTTGGGGGACTAGGGAAGAATAGAGTTACTTTAGATTACATGGGAGTAAAGAGAGAGGAGGGAGTATGAGGGTAGGAAGGATAGTAGAATAAATCAGACCCTATGTGCATATATGATTACACGACTGGTGTAATTCTACATCGTATACAACCAGAAGAATGAGAAGTTATAATCTATTTATGTATGATGTGTCAAAATGCATTCTACTGTCATGTATAATTAATTAGAACAATAAAAAATTGCTAATACTAATTCAGCAGTTACTATGTGCCAGGTCCTGTCCTAAGAACTTGCCATATAATAACTCTTTGGTCATCTTAATAACCCTTGGAGGTAGGTATTATTATTATTCACATTTTTAGAGAAAATTGAGTCTCAGGCAATTTAAATAGCTGTTCAGTTACTCACTTGGTAAGTAGTGGAGCCATGATTTAAACCCACCCAACAGTCTGGCCCCAGTATTGTTGATGTTAACTAGCACAAAGAGACAACAGTTGTTACTAATTACTCCAGTTTCTGTCATTGCTGTTAGTGAGAGAATATATTAATAGGGAGCATTTTAAGATTAAGAGCCTAAATTTTATATTTAAGGAAGTGGCTATCATATTTATTGGTGGGTCATATTAAGCATGGTATTTATTATTACTATAATTAAATTAGTTGTAGTTCAAGGACTACTAAGAATGGAGTCTAAAACAAGAAAACCTCATTCTTGCTGGGCACAGTGGCTCACACCTATAATCTGAGTTACTTGGGAGCTGAAGCAAGAGGATCAAGGCAAGTCTAACAACTTAGTGAGACCTTGTCTCGAAACTTTAAAAGGATGGGGGATATAGCTCAGTGGCAGAATGCTTGCTTAAAATGAGCAAGTCCCTGGATTCAATCCCCAGTACCACAAAAATAACAACAGCAAAAAGACAGAGAAAGAAAAAAGAAAGGAAGATAGGTAGGTTGGTAGATAGGTCAGTCTCATTCTCATACAAATGTTCATACTTAAGCCCTTTCTATATCCATAAAAGCCTCCAACAATTAATGGCATTAAGAAACCTCAACATGTATACCATCATCAGTGCCAAACCCAGGGGAAAGAACCTGGGCTAGATGAGGGAGAATCTGTTAGTTGTAAGGTTTAACCAAGGAAAGTGAAGGCAAAGAAATTGGTATTTCTTAAGTTTCTCTTAAAATGGTAGGCAATATGTTTTACACATGTTGTTTCATTTAATCCTTGGAACATCCTTGTGAGTGGAGTATTATTTCCAATTTTAAAATGATTTCGATGGAAAACTATTACAAAATAATACTGTACACCTTTAGAATAGCCAAAATCTATTCTAAATCAGGTGATAACGTCAAATCTTGGTAAAAATGTGGAGCAACAGGAAATCTCATTCATTGCTGGTGAGAAAGCAGACAGTCTAGCTATTTTGAAAGACAGTTAAAACACAATCTTAGCATACTATGCATCAGTACCACTCCTTGGTATTGGCTCAAATTAATGGAAAACTTATATTCAAAACCTGCACAGATGCTTATAGCAGCTTTATTCATACTGGCCAAAACTTGGATACAATCCCAGTAAGTGAAGGGATAAATAAACTGCAATATATCCACACAATGGAATATTACTCAACCCTATACAGATGTGAGCTGTCACTCCAAGAGAAGACAGAGAAAACTTAATTGCATTTTACTTAGTACAAAAGTCAATTTAAAGAAGCTACATACTATATGATTCCAACTGTATGACATTAGGCAAATTATTGTGGTATTACAAAGATCAGTAGTTGCCAGCAATTGTGGGGGAGGGAAGGATAAACAGGCAGTGCACAGAGGATTTTTTAGGACAATGAAGTGATTCTGCATGACACTGTAAAAGTGGATCCATGTCACCATGCATTTGTCCAGACTCACAGATGTACACTACCAAGAGTGACCCTAATGTCAACAATGGAGTCTGGGGAATAAAGATGTGTTAATGGAAGTATATGAATTGTAGCAAATGTGTCCCTCTGGTGGGAGATGCCGATAATGTGGGAGGCGGTGGGAAGAGGGGTACATGGGAAATCTCTACCTTCTGCTCAGTTTTGCTGTGAAATAAAATCTATTTTAATAGATCCTCTATAAAACACCTCCCTCTTTAAATTAAAAAAATATATATATGAAAAGGAAACTGAGGACTTATAAATTAGAGAACTCACCAAATCAGAAAGCTTCTATGATACCTCACTTCAGTTAAAATGAAACATCTTTAAGTTTTCCAAGGCTGGCAGATATCCAGATTTCCCTTTAACATGTCACTGGGTTAGAATGTTCATTTTGAATTTTCTGAATTTTCATGTGATTTCTTTGCTTTTCTTTCTTTTTTTAACTGCAGAGGATCCAAGTGGATGATTATTGCCAAGTCATGAAGCAGAAAGACAAAATCGCTATCTTATGAATAAATAAAACTTACTGTAGACAGTTTCTGCATTGAGAAGTCTTTTGGGTGAGACTTTCCTTTGGAGACAGAAGGTCTCTCTGTTAATTTGAATCAGTGAGGTTGAGGATTAAAAGTGATAAACTCTTCTGTCTAATAAAGCAAGAGGAATTTTTAGTCTGTCTTTGGAGGCACTAAAGGCAGAGACTTGGGCTTGTGAACTCAAGAACGTAAACAGGTAAGGAGGTTTCTTCAGGGGGACAGAAGCTCTGGGAACATGATGGTGGGTGGAGATTAGGAGAGATTAAAAGAAAGCCCACTTGAGATAGGGAGGACAAGGAACTCTGGAAACAGTTGTCTGACAATTTTACATTGATTCTTGTCCCAAGTCTTGGATTTCTTTGTTATGCCACAATCTTCGATAAAAGACTATAGCAGTTGTTGACAGTACTCAGAATAATGAGCAGGTGAAAGTGAAAGGACCAAATTGGGGGTAGGTGGGGTGGGCAGGTAATGCACAGCAAAAGCAGGTCAGGAGCTGGTTGGCCAAGGCAGAAGTAGCTTAGAAAGAAAATGCAAAGCGGCAAACAGAGTCTACGACTGGAGGGTGGACAGTTGCCTCTGCTCTATTTCACCTCCTGGGAGAGGTTTATCTAATAACAGAACAATGTACGTCCAAATGCATTGTCCTATTTGGTTTTTTAAAAGCCCTTTTCACTTCACTTGTATATTTTATGATTTTCTTATTGCATTTGAACAATAGTTCTTAACTGAGGGTAATTTTGTCCCCTAGGGGACATCTGGCAATGTGGAGACATTTGTGGTTGCTGCAACTGAGGGATGTTTCACAAGCAGCTAGTTGACAGAGGTCAGGGTCAATATCCTAGAGTGCACAGGATAGCCCCCCATAACAAGGAATTACCTGGTACCAAATGTCAATAGTGCTAAGGTTGAAGAGCACTTTAGAAGGAAAATTCATAGAGGAAAATGACTTTGCCTTTTGTCTAGTGTATCTCTAGCATTTATAATAGGTCCTGGCATATAGTAGGCACTCAATAATTATTAGCTGAAATGTTAGTCATCATTTAAAATCTCACTTTTCCAGCTTCAAAGAAGAACCAGTATTTGCTTCCAGTTATAGGTCTGTCTTTCCAATTTGTACCAAAGAGAAACAAAACATGTGAAAAAATCCTTTCCTGTACATCCAGACCAGGAGATCTCCTTCCACATCCTTTCTCTTAATTCCTTCCCCTTAATATTCACAGACTTGAGCTCAGGATTGAGGCAATTGGAAGTGTTGTAATAAATATACCATCTACATGAGTTGGGGGTTTTCAAAGAGAATTCTGTCCACACTTAACCTTAAATGACTGGAATGAAAGGAATACCTTGCAAACATTTCAACAACTGATAAGAGTTGTGCCGCAGCCTGGGTAGTGAGTTCTAAAGAGCCTTCTAAGCTCTCTAACCACTGAGCATTCAGCCATTGGTCAAGGTCAGATTTTCTCACTGACATCAGACCACTCTTCTATTTTGAGGTTACAAACTTTTTAAAACAATAATCACAGCAATCTAGCACAATTCAGCACCCTCATTTCTCTCCAACTTTCCAGAAAACTATTATTAGCATTTCAGAATTGCACAGAATTGTGCCTGCCAGTAGTGACCTGGAAGGAAGTAAGAAAGAGAACCCAACAATAGAACACAGTCATTTTCAAAACTGCCCATAAGTGTTTTCCCATTCACAAAAATCATTATAGAGTAAATAAAAATTGTTTCTTTTGTATTTGTACTTACTTAGGAAAACAACATGGTAGTTTGAAAGAAAGCCTTTTGAACTAAATAAAAGGATTTGACTATGACAACAGAGATACTGTCCCAGGGTGTGACTCATCCACATATGACCAATTAGCTGAGGCAGGACATCAGCCAATGCCCATTTGGTTTACCTGGTTTTCTCGTTGGTCCCACAGACATATCTGTAAAACCTGACCCAACTCTTGTCGCTGCTGCTGCAGGTACTTGTCTAGCTGCCTTCTCCTGTCTTGCAGAAGTTCAAGAAGGCTGTCAATCTTCAGACAACTGCTCTGAGCTCCCTGAATCAACTCGGAACTCACATTCGGTCCATCGCACTTGAATGTCTCTATGAAGTCAGTGAGTTGTTGGCTTTTGTTTAAAAGGGCTAGAGATCGTTCTAAGAGTTCTAGAAGAAAATTAAAAAGAAAAAGGGATGATATAAGCAAGCTTTTAGGTAGTAATATTTGGATTCTTTACATAATTTTAAATTATATAACTTTAATATTAATAACATCACACTGCAAGGAATCTAAATGTGTAAACATAAACTACTTACAAACTTTAAAAAGCAACTGCTCAAAAACCCTGTCCTAACTATCACTACAGCCCCAACTACCAAATGTTAGATGCTAAAGTTTAGCAATAGCATGATTCAGTATAGGGCATAGAAAGACGGTGGAATTTTGGTATGGTTCACTGTTTTTAGAGGTGTGATGCTGGTTATGGTGCCAACTCTCCCTGGAGTATTCTGTATTCTGATGTTGTTGAACTAAATATGAAGTTTAAGGGCAATACCTGTCATGGTCAACACTCAGTGAATGCTATGACCAAGTGCTTCAATGCCAGGGACTATGGCAAGGCAGAAAAGCTCATTCAGTCTAATGGGGTTAGTTTTCACTCAGTTCCAACCAACTTTTCACATGAGAGAATATGGTTCCAGTGCTGATAGGGCTTCCAATTTTCTAAAGAGTTATAACTACAGATTTGTATGTAAAAGCTTCTGTGTTAAATGTTTTACACTTTGTATATTTTTAATTAAAACTCCCCACAAGATAAAGCATATTTATCTGTCAAATGGGTCACAAGTTTGTGATCTTTGGAGTAAATTGCATTAAAAGTTTAAGGAACATCTATCTATTAAAATATTAGATAATAGTACTGGAGCATACTAACATAAGATAATAGTATCTCTGAGCAAGAAGAGTATGATAACATGCCCCAGGGTAATTTGGGAGTCATCAATGCAAAGAAACAAATGAAACAACCTAAGGATTTGAACCAGAACAGAAGAGTAGGAGAATTTAAATAGGATAAGAAAAGGGGAGAACATTAAAATTAGAGTAATTTTCTTGAACAAAGAAATGGAATCTGCTATGGTTTAAATTTGAAATGTTCTCTGAAAAGTTTATGCTTTAAAAGCATGGTTCCCAGTGCAGCAAGGTACAGAAATAAGGCGATTAGGCAATTTTTAGATGGTGGGGAGTGTATCTTGTCAGTGGATTAATCTATTTGATGGATTAAGCGTTTGAATGACCCACTGGGTGGTAATTATACATAGGTGCGCATGGCTAGAGAAAGTAGGTCACTGGGCTGGGTGAATGCCCTTGGGGACTATATCTTGTCCCTGGCTCTCCTTTCCCCACCTCCTCCTTCCTGGCTGCCATGTGCTAAGCAGCTTTCCTCTTCCAAACTTCTTCCTCCAAGATGTTCTACCTCATCTCAGGCCCAGAGCAACGAGTCAGCCCACCATGAAATGAGACCTCCGAAACTGTGAACCCAAATTAAGTTTTCCTCTTCTAAGTTGTTCTTTTCAGGTATTTTGGTCACAATGATGAAAAGATAACACAGAAGAAAACGTAACTAAGATAGTGGTAGGGGACGGGGTGGTGGAGAAAAAAGACCTATTGTCTAAAACAAGTTGTTATGGGAGTGTAAAAAACGACTGGAGAAACAAGGTGAAACAGGTTATAGAGGGTTGTGCCTATAAACTGATGAGTTAAATTTATATAGCCATAATGTAATCATCAGTGGAGTAATCAGATGAGTGAGTTTCCTTTTGTATATGGGGAGAGAAAGATTTCTTTCCTTTGCATTGAAGAGCTTGTTATGACATTATGAACAACTATACAACGCGTGCACGGCTCAGGCTCACACACACAAAGGGGAAGTCTGAGTGGGCAGCAAAGTATCCACATCTCTTCCTTCCCATAATTAGCTCTTACACATTAGACTTTTCAAATGAGGGAGGGAAGCTCAACTTTAGGGATTCAGGGTACTACAGACTGACGGTAGATCCGACCATACTACTCTGGCCTTTTATAATACATGTAATTAACCAAAATTTCAATTTACATTCTTCTTTTGGTTTTACATCTGGGTTTCTGTCGAAATGGCATAATCGTTGCCACACTGCTCCAGCATGCAACCTCCAGAGCCAAAGTTAATTTGAGGCTGCAGCAGCATGTTACCTGCTACCCTGCTGGTCACGTAAATGGACAAATTCCTTACTTTTTCGTCAATCTGCCATGTCTTCCATTGGAATTGAATACAAGAAATATTCAATGAGAAATACTCTTTGGCTATCCTAAGTTCAGGAGATACAGAGATGCCCTAATCCCTCTCACCCAGGGTCTCCCAATCTGGTGATGAAGATAAGTGAGGAAGTAAGTTATTATTGCACAGTGAGCAGGGTGGTGTATGAGAGATACCCTCAGGAAGCACAGGAGGGTCTGGCAAGCAGGCATCTGCCCTGCTGAACCGTTGGCTTCCTGAAGCCAAAGGCTGTGCGTTCCCCAGACACATGGCTCTGGGTTTCTCACCAGCGTCAGGTTTGGAAAACACTATTTAAGTGTGTGTGGTTGAATTGAGAATGACCAGGTTGGTAGCAATGTTTACCATGTTTGCTGGAAAAGACTAACTAACTAGGCTTGTTTAGCCCAAAGGAGAGAAGACAAGAGAAGATACGTTAATTTTCACCTATTTTAAGGATAGTCTTGTGGAGGAACAGACTTATTCTGTAACATTCCAGAGGGCAGAAACTTCAACCTGTTTGTTGTTCTGACCTCTGCAATATTACAGAATAAACTTCTCACATGCAGTGCAGCCTGAGCATTGCTCACTCAGGAAAAGGCACAGGAGAAGCTAATTGTCACGAAGGGACTTCCAGGGGTAAGTTGGATTATGGTTTCCAGCTACAGTATTAGCTTTTGTCATTCCAACACTCTCTTTTTGTACTACTCAATAGATCAAGACATCAGAAATGGATTAGACTGCCAACTGTACTTATCCTTCATTTCCTTAAACTTAAAGATAACAGATCTGAAGCCCTTAACTACATATGGGAATTTCATCCATTAATATGCACTTCAAATCAGTTCATCTTAATCATATCCCACTGAATCAGTTGATGATTATATTTAATCAACTCCCATTTTATGAAAACAAAGCCCTTGAACCGCCATGAGGCATATGAATTAGGACCGGATATCTTGACCAATCCTTGTGCAATCTTTGAGCTTACAGTATCACAAAAGGGAACACAAAAGGGTTCTGATAAGCATCACATCAGGGTGGGAGAATATTGTGTCATCACAAAAATAAAGTATGCTTCCTGTCTTCAGATAGCATTTTCATCCTTCCTTTCAGACTAAGAGGAGGCCAGGTGGACCCTGGAACACAATGCCTCTGAAAAGCAAGGCAAGGGTTCTACCCTGAGCCTATGGCCTCCAACCACGCAGCGCACACCCATAAGCTGGTTTGCAGTGCTGCATACCTGCCAACCTTGTAGGAGCCAACCAGAGCAAGAAGACAATGTGAGACTACTTCATCTCTTCCAGCTCCATCTCCAAATGTTTGTGGAAATTTTTCTACTTCTATAACCCACAATCCCTCTGGAAATTTTCATTTTATTGCTTCAGTAAGAATCTCTCAACAAAAGTATCAGTCACTCACAGGTTTCCAAGGGTAAAACTGCCGTGTGATGATCATGCTGGTTGGATCAAGACTGAATGGAGACCACAGAACCCATCTCAGTTACCTGGACTCAATTTACTTTCCAGGCTCCTGGAGGGCATGTCATGTGGTTCTGCTTTTTCCCTTTGGACCCAGCTATATTGCAGCTGCCATGTAAAAATGAGTAGATGCTGATTTAGTGTTGAATCTTTTGATGTTTATGATTCTTGTTAGTGATAGCTTCTACAGAATAATCAGTTAAAATTGCATGTATGTATTTCATAGGTTCTCATAAAAAATTTACACAGGAAATATTGAATTCTTTAATCTCTGGGTTTGGGAAAAGTTGTGGTAAGTAATTAATCATGATGATCTATGGTCCTGTGGAGAGTGATATAAGCACAATACATGTTTCTGGCTTTGAAAATGTTCTTTATTCTTTAGTATGATTAAGTTTGTGGAGATAAAAGTCAAGTGAGAACTGTGACAAATTCAGGACGTCATTTCATTCATACCTAGTTCTAATTAGAAGACACATTAGGAAGGAAAGAAGTGACTTTTCCTATGTATTTATCTATTTGTCTACAAAGATGATGGCAAATAACGACTCTTCTGCAAATACTTTCCTTATTCTAGTCCTGGCCATTCCCAAATTCTGGAGGAAAAGGCCTGGCATAGAAATTGTTGTTTAACAATTAGACTGTCTTCAGAGTTGTTCAGAAGAAATTGGAAACCTTTTTGTATAATGTTTTATTAGACTTTTATCTCAAAGAAGTTCACTACTTTTTTTCCTCAATGGTGAAAGAGAGGAATTTTTGTTGTTCAAAATGGATAAAGTCTGGCCTTCATTTATTAGCGCTTAAAAGGAATATTCACTGAATTTAACCAACAAGTATTTAGGACCCACCATTCATCTTGCTAGATGCAGAGGATAAAACACTGAACAAGGTGAAAATAGCCTCGGTCCTCAAAAATTAAAACCTCACAGACCAGGTACAGAATCTTCCAGAGGTTCTATCTCTTAGAACAATTTACAATTAGTGCTTTCTTTCAGGTGACCAAAAATAAAGCTTTACCTATCCTCTCTGGGAACAAGTGGGGGTCTACACAAAAATATGACTTAAAATATGCTGTTGTACATTAGTATCCTCATATTAACATCTTTTGAAATCTTTAAAAGTTTATGTGAAGAATAAACATGTCTCTTGCCTTTGGTGTGATGTTCATGAAGCTGAAGGAGTGATCTTAAGGACTCAGCACTTTCAAATTCATGAGGATTCTGGAGGAAATCTTCAGTTTGGTCTATCTTAATAGCAAACTACAACACAAACGTAGGGAGAAAACATAAGAAATCAATAAAAATCAAAATCCTACTTACAGTTATTTGTGGATGATTTGATAAATTAATGGCCTAGCTGGCCATGTATGTTTCTATAATGATCTATGTGAGTGTATGCTGGTTTGGGGTGTTTTTGTGAGTAGGTGTTTGCATGTGGTCAATTTACAAAGTGTCACAGACCCTCTCTTTCCTTTGGGTTTCTTTTATACCAAGAAATATGTCCTGTGTGTTGAAATAGACCAACTTATTTACTGTTCAAAAGTCTATTCAATTTTTCAACTAAAATTATTGTAACCTATGTAATACATTCAGTCACTTTCAACATTCTAAGGCAGTGTCTGAAGGAATAAGCAGAAAGTTTGCAAATGGAAACCAGCAAAAGGTTGGCTAGCCAGTACTTATGAAGTTATGAGCAAATTTAACTTAAAAACCCAGAGAAGGTATAAATATGGTTATTTTTTTCCTCCTTTATGATTAAACTTAGAAGTGAAAAATGCAAGTTTCAGTCTAATTCCATTGTTAGTACAAAGCAAAATATATATGTGTTTATACAGAAAGTAGCCTGAACAGAGATACACACCAAATGGTTACCTTCATGAGAAAGAATGAAGAGAATATTCAAAGAGGAAAAAATGAATGACCATTGGTGATGATTTGTTTTTTCCTTGTAGAACATGATGAAAAGTTTTAAGGTCGCTGTATAACTTATATATATACTTTAAATTCTTATTCAAAATTAAAAATAGTAAACCAATAAGCAAACAATACTTGAAAAAGTTTCCTTGATGTTCTATTAACTTATGGATATTTTCTCTTCTCCCCCAAAAAGTTGTACTTTTCCTCTTTCCACAGTTTGTACAGGGCAGAGTTTGATATTAATTTCATCCTCTTCTTTTTTATTACTGATAAATTTGCTTGGTAAACAAAAGGAGCCTGAAGAGTATGCAGGAATTGGTTCAAAAATTGGAAGTAGGATAATACAGAAACATTTAGTCATTTCACTAGATCCAATAAAGGCTCACTCAAGTAAAAGAAGAATGCTGGGTCAAAATGGTTAGACTTAATATTTCCTTTGACTTCATGCAGTATGTGGAAGTAATTTCCACATCATGGAGAAAATTAGCTGGCATTAACACTAAAACAGTGAGAAGCAAATATTGAGCCTAATGTTAGAGAAATAATTTCCTGTGCTCAGAAGAGCTGAGTTTGGAGGCAATTGACACCTGTACCCCACTTACTAGAATAGAATGAATCAGCTACATCTATAATTTGGCTTCTGTAGGTGTATTTCAGCTACTTTATTTTTTTTCAAGAAAGATGATTGTGTGGAACTTTTCCCCAAGATGGTCTGTAAAATAACTTTGAGTGAGACATCAGTGTTCAAATTGTGGAGAGCAAAATTTGGAAGTGACAATAAGGTTTTCGCTCCTCCTTTTTCCTTTTAAACGAGTTCATGATGCATGAGATTGTCTACCTCAATTTTTATGTTCTATTACTAATCTTCTTTGCTTCATTATTTTGGATTTAAGTTCAGAATTTTCCGTTTAAAAATGTCATATTTTTCAAAGCTAGTGCTTTATCATAATGAAGCAGTGCTTCCCATCAGAACGAATGTGCTGCCACTTGACAGAGAAGTTAAAAGTGAAATTTCCAATAACTGGCTTAAACCAAATACAACACTTCTTTTGATAATGTTCTTTGAGGCTCACATTTTGAAATCTGGAGCCTCAAAAAAAATTACAGAATTCAAGAAAAATTATAGGGGAAATGACCTTCTTAGATTTAGTATTTTTTTCCTTCCCCTCTATTTCAATGAACTCAAACTACAGAAAATCAACTATATATGCTTTAGAAAAGTACTTGATAAAATGCTAACTTTATAAGCTAAGTGTTCTATGGAACATTCTGTGATTGCTTTTTGTTTTTAATCAGCAGAATTTTATTCTCCAACTTTTAGTAAACAAGAATGCTCTGAACTAGCATTTCCTAATGACCCAATCATCAGGGTAATTGTTTGATTTGGTAACTGCATTACCATCTTCTAAAGAGGAAAGAAAATCAAAATAACTTGAAGACTAAGAGTGCCCACATTTACTATATTTTTAATTTAAAAAATTAAATGTATTATCTTAAATGTATATATCTTTGCTATTCTGCCATTTTTCAAAATTCAATTGTCTATTTGTGGAAATAAAACATTTTCAGTAGTGCAGTTTATTGACTTTGGTGTAGAAAAGGGAGAATTATTTTCAAATACAAACCTCCAAGGCATTTTCAAAAAATTCACAAGTCAACCTAAGGAGTTCCCTTCTTCTTTCAAGCATGGAGACCAGGGCTGTCCATGCTTCACCCAGGGTCTGGGCCATGGCATCATAGACCTGACTCTGATCCTTGTTCTCTTCAGCTGTCTTGTCCGCTTCCTGCAAGAGTTCCCACACCCGATCTTCCAAAGCCTAAGTCCGGGAGAAAAATAAGGCATAGACAGAGCGTCACTCAATGGGAGAACACAGAAGCATGGCTTACACACTTGGATAGTTGAAACTGTATGTGATTTAGGAAGGTTGAGGAAATAATTTGTACACACAATCTCTTGGGCCAGCAGAAGAGAGCAGTGGAGATTGTTGACAGCCAGAGAGCACAGCCACGCTAAATACTATAGAGGTGGACCAAAGATGCGTGCCTACATTCCTGGGTTTATAGAATATGGGACTGCTCTCACATTTAAAAAAAATAAAAAATAAAAATAAGAAAACTAATTGAAACACATCCAGAAGAGCGATCCAGAAAAAAGTGAGAAATAAGCCCAGCAAAATTTAATGTTTATCCTAAATTATTGTCAATTATTTGTTAATATGTTTATAAAACTTAATGTAAAAATTAAGAATAAATTTCTTAAAGACTTTATTCATATTGTGAAAATTAGAGAATTCGTAACCAACATTATGTTGAACAAACTATTGGAAGAGGACAGGAACATGTGCTTACATAAGTGTCTCACTGAGAGATAGAAGGAGCATTCCATAGATTGTTTCACTCTTGAAGTTGGCAACAAAGTAAAGACTAAAATTAGTAGGAATAAATTCTAAAAGGTATTACAAATATGATCAGGCAAAATATAACAAAGAAAACAAAAGGAGTAAGAGCACATTTATCAGAACACATAAAACCAAATGCAGCGATGGGAGTATATTAAATATTAGGAAAAAATGAATTTTTCAACTAAAAAGCAAACATTATTAAAGTGAGCAAAAGAAAAAACAAAGCAACAAAATTCAACTAATTTATATTTTTGCTTGAGTTATCCTTAAACTAAAAAGAAATAACATTTGAAAACAAAGATGAGATAGAACAGGCAGAAACAAGCCAAAGAATAAAAAAGCAGGACTAGCAACATTAATATCAGATAAATAGTATGATCCACAATACAGAAGGGAGATGGCAAAGGGAAGCTCACACGGTTTGGAAAGGACTGTATAAGATGCACACCATGTGTGGCTGCCCTGGCTCTAATGCTCTCCACCTTCAGGAGATGCCCTGTGGTAATTGTGGCTGCCCTGTAAGCTCAAGAGCAAGTTTAGCAGGAGTGCCAAGGTTAAAAGAGGAAATACCACCAGGATTGCTCTGATGAGGCACCTAAAAATTGTGTATTGCAGATTCCAATGTGGATTCCATGAAGGAACAAACCTAAACTCAAGAGGGCAGCTGTTGCAGCATCTGTTCATCTTGAGAGGTCCAACAGTTAGCCATACAGTTAATGTTCTGATTTTTAAAAATATGAAGGAAAAAAGATAAGGCACTCATGAATTTCTAGTCACAGTACTGAAGTATTTCAAATAGGTACAGTCAAACCACAATGTAATAAAAGTAGATATAAATGATATAAAGTCTGAATAATAAAACAAATAATTTAGGAAATTTTTTAAAACTTTAAAGAATTATTCTTAAATTGAATACAGAATAATCATTATAAAGTTTAGAAAGAATAATAATGAAGGTACTACATTTAAAGTCCTAAGGTATACAGCTAAATTTATGCTTAGATAAAATATAGTATTAGACGAACTTGCTTTTAAAGGAAAAAATAAAGTAATTAAATATTCAAGTCTAAATTATCAAAATATAATACAAAATAAAACAAAAATTAAGGAGGAAAGACAAACAAAAACAAATTCAGACTAAGAAGAATAGAATACTAATCTTTCAATGCCCAGTTGATGTCATACACCAAGTATGAAAAGCTTCAAGAAACCATGACCTCACCTAATTCATGCCATAAACTGACCAGATGGTAACTAATATGGGCAAACTCAGATGAAGAAATTAAAACAGTTATTTAAATAAACTCAAAAAGTTTCAAGTAAGCACAGAGAAATGATTCAATACTTTAACAGAGAAACTTAACAGAGAGATGGAAGCAATTTGTAAAAGTTAAACAGAAATCCTTGAGCTGAAAATTATACTAAATGGAATTTAAAAAATGGTAGAAGGCATTTATCCAATAGTAGGATAAATCAAACACAAAAGAGAATTAGTGAGTTTGAAAAGCCTACTTCAAACTACACAGATGAAGGAGGAAAAAAGAAACAAGAGGAATGAAGAAAGTCTGTGATAACTTTGGGACAGAATTAAAAGAGCATTAGTCAAATTATTGAGTTCCAAAGGAGGCTAGAGAATGTGAAGGGGTAGAAAGCTTATTCAAAGAGATAACTACCCAATCTTAGAGAAGGATACAAAATTAGGTACAGGAAGGACAAAGGTCACCTATCAGGTTTAACTCAACCAATTCTACCTCCACACATATTATAATCAAGACTTCAAAGCAGAAGACAAGGAGGAGATTCTCAAAGCACTAAGAGAAAAAAAACAACAAAAATAACCCATAAGGTATTGCAGCAGACATCTCATCAGAAACTTAACCAGTCAGGAGAGAGTGACAAGAGATTTTCACAGAACTGAAGGGAAAACACTGCCCACTGAAAATATTGTACCCAGCAAAGCTACAGACATTCACAAACAAGAACTGAGAGAATATATCTCTATCCTACAAGAAATGCTAAAGGAAGATCTTCAAAGTGAAAGAAAAAGACATTATGAGGAAGAAGAAAACAAGGGAAAGCACAAAAATTACTGGCAATACTAAATATACAGATAAATTCATAATGCTCTCTAATCTATATCTTTAGCATAAAGACTAAAAACAAAACAATTAAAATAATAATAACTACATTCATGTGTTAAGAGAAAAATAGTAAATAGAAAAAGGTAAAATGGGACTTCAAAAATTCAAAATGAGGGTTAGGTGTGTAGCTGAATCGTAGAGTATTCATTCATTCAGCATGTACATGATGCTGGGTTGTTGATGCACTGAAGGAAAAAAAATCAGAATGTAGGGAGGAATGGAGTATAAGCACATTTTTTTTTTACTAATATATTTTCTCTGATTTTTGGTTTATGATCATATTAAGTTACTGTCATTTCAAAATAGATTGTTATAATCAAAAGATGTTTTCTGTAACCTTCATGGTTACCACAAAGCAAAAATTTAGAACAAACAAAAAAAAATAAAGAAATTAAAACACAGTACTAGAGTAAATCACAAAGCAAGACTGTAAGCGAGTGATAAAAATGAAAGTAATTACAATAAAATAAAGAAATGAGTTACAAAAGGCTATATAGTAAGATCTGATCTGCTTATAGTTACTTTAAATGTAAATGGATTAAATTCTCCAATTGAAAGACCCAATGGGGTTTTTAAAAGAAAGACTCAACCATATGTTTCTTATAAGAAATCTACTTCACCTCTAGGAATACAAATAGACTTAAAGTGAAGGAAGGGAATAAAATATTGCATACAAATGGAATCCAAAGAAAACAGAAGTAGTCATATTTTAGTCAACATTTTTGCTACTGTTATCAAAGAGTCTGACAAGAATAATTAGAGAAAGAAAAGTTTATTTTCAGAAGTATCAGTCCATAGATGGCTTTTCTCCATTGCTCTGGCCCAACATAAGGCAGAACATCATGGCATAAGATGTTCAAAGCAGCTCAGGATATGGCACCAGGAAGCAGAGAGAGCTCTTCTCACCAAAACCAAAATATACATCCCAAAGACACATCACCAGAAACCCACCTCCTCTGATCACACTCTATCTGCTTACAGTTACCACTCAGTTAATCCCTATTAGGGAATTAATGCACTGATTAGGTTAAGACTCTCAAAAACCAATCATTTCACCTCTAAACTTTCTTGTATTTTCTCACATATGAACTATTGGGCGTCACCTCATATCTAAGCCATATACCATGCTTAAGTCAGACAAAACAGACCTTAAATCAAAGGCAGTAAAAAGAGACAAGATATCATTACATAATGATAAACAGTTCAGCAAGAGGGAATGAGTTCTAAATATGACAAAAAATTTGGTAACTTAGAAAAATGGGCAGATTCCTTGACACATGTGCCTAACTAAGATTGAATCATGAAGAAAGAACACCTAAATAGAGTTCAATGTAGGGGGTGATATTTATTAATATCAATCATTCAATAAAATACCTAGAAATAAATTTAACCAAAGAGGTAAAAGATCTCAACAATGGAAATTGTAAAGCATTAATGAAATGAATTGGAAAAGTCATTTTAAAAATGGAAAGGCATTTGTGTTCATGAATCAGAAGAATCAGTAAAGTTAAAATGTACATATTACCCAAATTGATCTATAGATTCAATGCAATACTTATCAAACTTCCAATAGCATTCTTCACAGAATTAGGGGGAAAGAATCCTAAAGGGAATTTTAAAAAAATACCAAAAAGTCAAAATAATCTTGAGCGAAAAGAACAAAGTAAGAGAGATTACACTACTTGACTTCAAAGTACGCTGCAAAATTGTCAAATCAAAACAGAATGGTATCAGCATAAAAACTCATAGTGGTTTTGCTAAATCATTGTAGTACTTTTTTAAAAATTTTTATTTGTCATTTTTGGTTATTCGTGTCAATAGAATGTATTTTGACATATTATAAATACAACTGACGTTACACAGGTAGTATATTCATATATGAACATAGGAAAGTTATGTCCAAATAATTGTACTGTCTTTCCTAGTCCCATCCTCCTCCCTTGCCTTCATTTATCTTTGTCTAATCCAAAAGACTTCTCTTCCCACTCCCCATTGTGTGTTAGCATCCCCATATCAGAAAGAATCGTCGACCTCTGGTTTTTTGGGATTGGCTTATTTCACTTAGCATGATAGTCTCCAGTTTCATCTGTTTACTGAAAAATTCCATAATTTTCTTCTTTATTCCTGAGTAATATTTTATTGTGTAAATATACCACATTTTCTATATCCATTCATCTGTTGAAGGGCATCTAGGTTGGTTCCATATTTACTATTGTGAATTAAGCTGCTATAAATATTGATGTGGCTGCATCACTGTAGTATGCTGATTTTAAGTCCTTTGGGTATAAATCTAGGAGTGGGATAGCTGGGTTAATTGGTGGTTCCTTTCCAAGTAATGAGGAATCTTCATATGCTTTCCAGAGTGGTTGCACCAATTTGCAGTAACACCAGCAATGTATGAGTGAACCTTTCCCCTTATATGCTTGCCAACATTTATTGTTACTTATATTCTTCATAATTGTCATTCTGACTGGAGTGAGATGAAATCTCAGTGTAGTTTTAATTTGTACTTCTCTAATTGCTAGAGATGTTGAACACTTTTTTATATATTTGCTGACCAATAATATCATCCATAAACCAATTGCATTCCTATATGTCAATGATGAATCAACTGAAAAAGAAATTAGGAAAACTATCCCATTCACAATAGCCTCAAAAAAAATATTTGGGAATCAATCTAACAAAAGTGAAAGACTTCTACAATAAAAACTTCAGAATTCTAAAGAAAGAAATTGAAGACCTTAGAAGATGGAAAGATCTCCCATGTTCTTGGATAGTCAGGATTAATATTGTCAAAATGGCCATACTACCAAAAGCACTATGTAAACTTAGTGCAATTCCTGCTAAAATTCCAATGACATTCTTCATAGAAATAGAAAAGGCAATCATGAAATTCATTTGGAAAAATAAGAGACCCAGAATAGACAAAGCAATCCTTTGTGAGAAATGTGAAGCTGAAGGTATCACAATACAGGCATCAAATTATACTACAGAGCTATAATAACAAAAACAACATGGTATTGGCACCAAAACAGGCATGAAGATCAATGGTACAGAATAGAAGACACGGAGACAAACCCACATAAATACAGTTATCTCATACTAGACAAAGGCACCAAAAACATACATTGGAGAAAAGATAGCCTGCTCAACAAATGGTGTTGGGAAAACTGGAAATCCATATGTAGTAAAAAGAAATTAAACCTCTATCTCTCACCCTGAAAAGAACTCAACTCAAAGTGGATCAAGGACCAAGATATTAGACCAGAGACCCTGTGCCTAATAGAAGAAAAAGTAGGCCCAAATCTACATCATGTCAGGTTAGGAACTGACTTCCTTAACAAGACTCCTAAAGTGCAAGAAGTAAAATCAAGTTCAACAAATGGGATGGAAAGAAACTAAAATGCTTCTTCTCAGCAAAAGAAACAATCAAGAACATGAATAGAGAGCCTACAAAGTGGGAGAAAATCTTTGTCATCTGCACCTCAGATAGATCTCTAATCTCCAGGATATAAACAAGAACTCGAAAAACTTAACACCAAAAAAAAAAAAAAAAAAAAAAAAAACACACAAATCAATCAATAAATGGGCAAAAGAACTGAACATTCACTTCACAAAGAAGAAATACAATTGGTCAACAAGTATATGAAAGGTGTTACTGCTTTTAATTTTTTGAGGAACATTTAAACTGTTTTCTTTAATATTTGTAATAATTTATATTCCTGCCAACAGTGTGCAAGATTAGGATACGTAGACCAATTGAACATAATAGAGAATCTGAAAATAATCCCACACATCTACAGTCAACTGATTTTTTAAAAGATATTTTTAGTTGTAGATGGACACAATAACTTTTTTATTTGTTTATTTTTTATGTGGTGCAGATCTACTGGAATTAAAAGGATAAAAAATATTGTAAATGACTTTATCCCCACAGATTTGATAATGTCTATGAAATGGACAAATTCCTTGAAAGTCACAATCTATAAAAACATACACAAGGAAAAAGACAATCTGAACAGGATCATGTCTATTAAAGAAACTGAGAAAACCACTGATAGTCTTAGAAACAAGAAAACACCAAACCCAAATGATTTCACAGGTGAATTCTATCAAACTTTTAAATTAAAAAAAGGTACTAAAGCTAATGACCAAATGCAGCCAAGTTATAGGATATGAGATCAACACACAAAAATCAGGTTTTTCTATCCACCAGAAATGAACAAACTGAAAGGGAAATTAAGAAAAAAATTTACAGAGACAGTAACTGGACACTGAGCCCACCCTAGCTGGGGCTCCCCAGCTTCTTTGGAAGCTGGTGCAGGCATTTTGAATTATTCCTGAGGGTGTGGTCACCATTATTGGAAGGGCAGCTCCCTTCCTGAGACACCTATAGGATAGGAGACTGGAGGCCCCTTGACAGGTACCTCTGTTTACTTGCTTACATCCTACACCCTTTCCCACCCTCTTGGTTCACCACTAGAAATACTATAAATAATAATTGAACTCATCCTTTTTATTACAATAATGTTAAAGTCTTTATAGGGACTATCTGGTTCAGGGCTACATTTTCTTTGTATTGGGTGCTGCTAAAGTTGATCTCCCCTTCAAAGGAGTGCTACTAGAAAACCGCAGGGTCACAATAAGCCTGCAAGGTGGAAATTTCAGTACCTCAGATCTTCACTGCTAGAGGGGAATATATAGAAACAATATGAAAAAACAGGGGAAGAAAGTGTCCCTAACAAACCAAGACAATATTTTGATAGAATCCAATGACAGCATGACAATAGAAATGACAGAAAAAGAGTTTAGAATCTGCATAATTAGAATGCTCCATGAAGAAAAGATGAGATAAGAGAGCAAATGCAGGCAATGCATGATCACTCCAATAAACAGTTAAAAGAGCAAATGCAGGAAGCAAAAGAACACTTCAATAAAGAGATAGAGATTCTGAAAAAAAAAAAAAACAGAAATACTTGAAATAAAAGAAACGATAAACAAAAACTCAATAGAAAGCATCACCAACAGAAAAGATTTCGTGGAAGACAGAATCTCAGACAATGAAGACAAAATATTTAATCTTGAAAATAAAGCCGAACAAACTGAGAAGATGTTAAGAAATCATGAACAGAACCTCCAAGAATTATGGGACATCAAAAAGACCAAATTTAAGAATTACTGGGATTGAGGAAAGCACAGAGATACAAGCCAAAGGAATGAACAACCTGTTCAATGAAATAATATCAGAAAATTTTCAGGTAGCCCGACGTAAAAAAGCCCAGCAGGGGGCGGCTCGAGACCGCTGTGAGTGCGATGAAGAGTTGTCTTTGCGAATTGATCCCTAATAATCAGTTCGTCCGCTGAATAAAACTCCATTCTGTGGATATATACCACACTTTTTTTATCCATTCATCTGCTGATGGACACCTAGGCTGGTTCCATACTTTGGCTATTGTGAATTGTGCCACTACAACTATGGCTTTTTTCAAGATGGCGGCCTAGAGGGTGGCTGAATTTCATGTTGCTCCAGGACTCAGGATTCAAAAGAGGAGATATTGAGACGCTTGGGACCAACTCAAAGCAGCCGGGTGACTCTCACCCCCTGGAGGGGCATCCCGGATGGGACGGGGGTCCCGGAACGCAGGAAACTTTGTGAAGTAGAACTGCCGGCGAGACGCCCCTCCCCCCGCTGGAGCAGTGAATTCGGACAGCTGGGAGCGCCGTAAAGGAGGCCGCTCGGCACAGCGCTGGGACTCGGAGCAGCCACTGGGGCTTCGGCGGCTGCCCAGGGGAAGAGTGGCGAGGAGAACTGTGTGGACTCAGGACACCGGGGCCTGCCCTGAGGAGGAGGAGAGGAGCGTGGCCACTTGGATTCGGAGTGACTGCACCAGAGCTACAGGCGGTTGCCAGAGGAGAAGCTGCGCGGCGAGCTGTTTGGTATCAGAACGACGCTTCTGAACCCCGGGGCCTGCCCTGAGGACGAGGAGGAAGAGGAGCGGCCGCTTGGATTCGGGTGACTACACCAGAGCTACAGGCGGTTGCCAGAGAAGGGGCTGCGTGGCGAGCTGTTTGGACTCTGACCACTTCTGAACCCCGGGGCCTGCCCGGAGGAGTAGGAGAAGGAGGAGAAGGAGCGCGGCGGGTCCTTTGGACTCGCAGTGACTGCATTAGCGCTCCAGGCGGCTGCTCAGAGGAGAAGGCGAGTGGTGAGTTGTTGGGTCTTAAAGTAACAGCTCCTGAACACAGGGGGGCTGCCTGGAGGAGAAGCGTGGTGGGACGCTTGGTCTTGAGTGGCCGCACCTGAGCTCCGGGCGGTGCCCAGAGGACCCGTGCAGCGGGTCACGTGGATTCAGAGCCACTCAGAGGGACTGCTCCTGAACACCCGGGGGGTTATCTGGAGAAGGAGGAGGAACGGGGAGGGTCACTTCGACTCGGAGTGATTGATTGCCCCGGGCTACGGGTGGTTGGTAGGAGGAGGAGGCACGCAGTGAGTTTCTTGGACTCCTAGTGACCGCACCGGCATACTGGGCGGCTGTCTGGAGGAGGAGGCCTGTGGCGGGTCTCTGGGACTCAGAGCGATTGTTCGGGGCCACAGGTGGCTGCTCAGAGGAGGGGCCACGCAGCCAGGCGATTAGGTGCAGAACAGGGTCCCAGGATCTAGGAGGCTTCTGGGTGGAAGAGCCGCACAGAGATAGGCTTAGGGCGGAGCGAAGGTTCCAGGCCTGTGGGCAAATTCTCTGAGGAGGGGCAGCCTAAGGAGATTCATCTGCGAAGGGTGAGGCTCCCAGGCCCAGGAGGTAGGGCCGGGCCCCTGGAAACTTTGCAGAGGAAGGCAGCCCAGCCCAGGCAGTAGCTGTAAATTGAGGGGAACCTCTAGGAGGAAACTGACCAGCGAGACCTCCCCACTGGGTGAGTCTTCCCTGCCTGGTGAGGTTTCCCCACAAGGACGGTAAAACCAGAGACACAGGCCCAAACAGGCCTTGCCTCAGCCCACAGCCTAGGTCCCCTTTGGATGACCATTGGTCAACAAGTGGAGGCACCTCTGCCCACTAGCAGGGAATATACCCCACCTGAAGGCCACCACTCCTAGAGAGGCAGCTTCCTTGTGGAGCACCGCATTATCAACTTACTCCAAGACTTCAGCCTACTGAAGGCTAAGAGGGGATATATATAGAAATCTTCAGGGACATTGTAAATCAACAGAGGAAATCTGCAATATCTCAGCGGTCCACTGATATCTGAACAATATGAGAAAACAAGGAAAGAAAATGCTGTAAACAAATCTAGATGTTACATCAATAAAACCCAATGACAGCATGGCAGAAGAAATGACAGAAAAGGAGTTCAGAATGTACATAATTAAAATGATCAGAGAAGCAAACGATGAGATGAAAGAGCAAATGCAAGCATTGAATGATCGCACCAATCGACAGTTAAAAGAGCAAATACAGGAAGCAAAAGATCATTTCAATAAAGAGTTAGAGATATTGAAAAAAAACCAAACAGAAATCCTTGACATGAAGGAAACAATAAACCAAATTAAGAACTCCATAGAAAGCATATCCAATAGGATAGAACACCTGGAAGACAGAACCTCAGACATTGAAGACAAAATATTTAACCTTGAAAACAAAGATGAACAAACAGAGAAGATGGTAAGAAATCATGAACAGAATCTACAAGAACTATGGGATATCATGAAAAGGCCAAATTTAAGAATTATTGGGATTGAGGAAGGTCTAGAGAAACAAGCCAAAGGAATGAACAACCTATTCAATGAAATAATATCAGAAAATTTCCCAAATCTGAAGAATGAAATGGAAAATCAAGTTCAAGAGGCTTACAGGACTCCAAATACACAAAATTACAACAGACCCACACCAAGGCACATTATAATGAAAATACATAACATACAAAATAAAGACAGAATTTTAAAGGCTGTGAGAGAAAAGAACCAAATTACATTCAGGGGGAAACCAATACGCATATCAGCAGATTTTTCAATCCAGACCCTAAAAGCTAGAAGGTCCTGGAACAACATTTTTCAAGCCCTGAAAGAAAATGGATGCCAACCAAGAATCTTATACCCAGCAAAACTTACCTTCAAATTTGACGATGAAATAAAATCCTTCCATGATAAACAAAAGCTAAAAGAATTTACAAAAAGAAAGCCAGCATTACAGAACATTCTCAACAAAATATTCCATGAGGAAGAGATGAAACCAAAGAAGCAAATCAGCAAAGGGAGGAATTATCCTAAAGGAATTGTCAAATAAAGGAGGAAACAAGTTGTGTCAAACAAATAAATAAACAAAATTTTAAAAATGAACCAAATGACCGGGAAACCAAATCATTTCTCTATAATAACCCTGAATGTTAATGGCCTGAATTCATCAATCAAAAGACATAGACTGGCAGACTGGATTAAAAAGAAAGATCCAACAATATGTTGCCTGCAAGAGACTCACCTCATAGAAAAAGATACCCATAGATTAAAGGTGAAAGGATGGGGAAAAACATACCATGCACATGGACTCAGCAAACAAGCTGGAGTATCCATCCTCATTTCAGATAATGTGGACTTCAAGCCAAAGTTAGTCAGAAGGGATAAAGAAGGTCATTTCATACTGCTTAAGGGAAGCATAAATCAGCAAGATATAACAATCATAAACATCTATGCCCCAAACAGTGGCTCATCTATGTATGTCAAACAAATCCTTCTCAATTTCAGAAACCAAATAGACCACAACACAATAATACTAGGTGATTTTAACACGCCTCTCTCACCACTGGACAGATCTTGCAGACAAAAATTGAACAAAGAAACCATAGATCTCAATAACACAATCAATAATTTAGACTTAACGGACATTTATAGAATATACCATCCAACCAAGAGTGAATACACTTTCTTCTCTGCAGCACATGGATCCTTCTCTAAAATAGACCATATATTATGCCACAAAGCTAATGTAAGCAAATACAAGAAGATAGAGACACTAGCATGTATTCTATCAGACCATAATGGATTGAAGTTAGAAATAAATGAAAGAGTAAAACACAGAAACTATTCCAACATCTGGAGATTAAACAATATGCTATTATATGATGAATGGATAACAGAAGATATTAGGAAGGAAATTAAAAAATTCTTAGAGGTAAATGAGAACAAAGAAACATCATAACAAAATCTCTGGGACACTATGAAAGCAGTACTTAGAGGGAAATTTATTTCATGGAGCGCATTTAATAAAAGAAGTAAAACTCAACAAATAAACAACCTAACACTACAGCTCAAAGCCCTAGAAAAAGAAGAACAGAACAGCACCAAACGTAGTAGAAGACAGGAAATAGTTAAACTCAGAGCTGAAATCAATGAAATTGAAACAAAAGAAACAATACAAAAAATTGACAAAATAAATAGTTGGTTCTTCAAAAAAATAAACAAAATTGATAAACCTTTAGCCACACTAACAAAGAGAAGACGAGAGAAAACCCAAATCACTAAAATTCGGAATGAACAAGGAAATATCACAACAGACAGGATGGAAATACAAAACATAATTAGAAGCTATTTTGAAAATCTATACTCCAACAAAATAGAAAATTTCGAAGACATCAACAGGTTTCTAGAGACATATGAATTGCCTAAACTGAATGAGGAGGACATAAACAATTTAAATAGACCAATTTCAAGTGCTGAAATAGAAGAAGTCATCAAAAGCTTACCAACAAAGAAAAGTCCGGGACCAGATGGGTTCTCAGCCGAGTTCTACAAAACCTTTAAGGAAGAGCTCATTCCAATACTTCTCAAAGTATTCCATAAAATAGAAGAGGAGGGAACCCTCCCAAACTCATTCTATGAAGCCAATATCACACTGATACCTAAACCAGACAGAGACTCATCAAGGAAAGAAAATTTCAGACCAATATCCTTAATGAACATCGACGCAAAAATTCTCAACAAAATTTTAGCAAATCGCATACAAAAACATATTAAAAAGATAGTGCACCATGATCAAGTGGGTTTCATCCCAGGGATGCAAGGTTGGTTCAACATCAGGAAATCAATAAACGTAATTCACCATATTAATAGACTTAAAGTCAAGAATCACATGATTATTTCTATAGATGCAGAAAAAGCATTTGATAAAATACAGCACCCCTTCATGCTCAAAACACTAGAAAAAATAGGGATAGTGGGAACATTCCTTAACATTGTAAAGGCCATTTATGCTAAGCCCATGGCTAATATCATTCTAAATGGTGAAAAACTGAAAGCATTCCCCCTAAAAACTGGAACAAGGCAGGGATGCCCTCTTTCACCACTTCTATTCAACATCGTTCTTGAGACTCTGGCCAGAGCAATTAGACAAACCAAAGAAATTAAAGGGATACGAATTGGAAAAGAAGAACTCAAACTATCCCTGTTCGCTGATGACATGATTATATATTTAGAGGAACCAGGAAATTCCACCAGAAAACTGTTAGAACTCATAAGTGATTTCAGTAAAGTAGCAGGTTACAAGATCAATGCCCATAAATCCAACACATTTTTATACATAAGTGATGAATCTTCAGAAAGAGAAATTAGGAACACTACCCCATTCACAATAGCCTCGAAAAAAATAAAATACTTGGGAATCAATCTCACAAAAGAGGTGAAAGACCTCTACAATGAGAACTATACAACACTAAAGAAAGAAATTAAAGAACACCTTAGAAGATGGAAAGATCTTCCATGTTCTTGGATAGGAAGAATTAATATTGTCAAAATGGCCATACTACCTAAAGTGCTATACAAATTCAATGCAATTCCAATTAAAATCCCAATTGTGTACCTTACAGAAATAGAGCAAGCAATTATGAAATTCATCTGGAAGAATAAGAAACCCAGAATAGCTAAAGCAATCCTTAGCAGGAAGAGTGAAACAGGGGGTATTGCAATACCAGATCTTCAACTCTACTACAAAGCAATAGTAACAAAAACGGCATGGTATTGGTACCAAAATAGAAAGGTAGATCAATGGTACAGAATAGAGGACACGGACACAAACCCAAATAAATACAATTTTCTCATACTAGACAAAGGGGCCAAAAATATGCAATGGAGAAAAGATAGCCTCTTCAACAAATGGTGCTGGGAGAATTGGAAATCCATATGCAACAGAATGAAACTAAACCCATATCTCTCACCATGCACGAAACTAAACTCAAAATGGATTAAGGACCTCGGAATCAGACCAGAGACCCTGCAGATTATAGAAGAAAAAGTAGGTCCAAATCTTCACCTTGTTGGTCTAGGATCAGACTTCCTTAACAGGACTCCCATAGCACAAGAAATAAAAGCTAGAATCAACCACTGGGATAGATTCAAACTAAAAAGCTTTCTCTCAGCAAAGGAAACTATCAGCAATGCGAAGAAAGAGCCTACAGAGTGGGAGAATATCTTTGCCAATCATACTTCAGATAGAGCACTAATCTCCAGAATCTATAAAGAACTCAAAAAACTTTACTCCAAGAATTCAAATAGTCCAGTCAACAAATGGGCTAAGGAAATGAATAGACACTTCACAGAAGAAGATCTACAAGCAATCAACAAACATATGGAAAAATGTTCAACATCTCTAGTAATAAGAGAAATGCAAATCAAAACCACCCTAAGATTCCATCTCACCCCAATTAGAATGGCGATTATCAAGAATACGAGCAACAACAGGTGTTGGCGAGGATGTGGGGAGAAAGGTACACTCATACACTGCTGGTGGGGCTGCAAATTAGTGCAGCCACTATGGAAAGCAGTGTGGAGATTCCTTAGAAAACTTGGAATGGAACCACCATTTGACCCAGCTATCCCACTCCTTGGCCTATACCCAAAGGACTTAAAATCAGCATACTATAGAGATACAGCCACATCAATGTTCATAGCTGCTCAATTCACAATAGCCAGACTGTGGAACCAACCTAGATGCCCTTCAATTGATGAGTGGATAAAGAAACTGTGGTATATATATACAATGGAATATTACTCAGCCATAAAGAATGATAAAATTATGGCATTTGCAGGCAAATGGATGAAATTGGAGAATATCATGCTAAGTGAGATAGGCCGATCTCAAAAAGCCAAAGGACGAATGATATCGCTGATAAGTGGAGGATGACACATAATGGGGGGGAGGGAAGGGTTAGAGTTAGGGTTAGGGAGGGGGGCAAGTATGGAGGAAGGAACTACTGTATAGAGGGTAAAGAGGGGTGGGAGGGGTGGGGGGAAGGGAAAAAATAACAGAATGAATCAAACAACATTGCTCTATGTAAATTTATGATTACACAAATGGTATGCCTTTACGCCATGTACAGAGAAACAACATGTATCCCATTTGTTTACAAAAAAAAAAAAAAAAAAAAAAGAAAATTTTCAAACCTGTAAAATGAAATGGAAAATCAAATACAAGAGGCTTACAGAATACCAGGTGCACAAAATTACAACAGAACCACACCAAGGCACATTATAATGAAAATACCTCACATACAAA
The DNA here is from genome assembly GCF_902686455.1 of Sciurus vulgaris. Taxonomy (NCBI): domain Eukaryota; kingdom Metazoa; phylum Chordata; class Mammalia; order Rodentia; family Sciuridae; genus Sciurus; species Sciurus vulgaris. The sequence continues at coordinate 132,398,317 of NC_136463.1, forward strand.
ATAAAGATAAGGTTTTAAAAGCTGAGAGAGAAAAGCATCAGGTTACTTATAAGGGGAAACCAATATGGATATCAGCAGATTTCTCAGCCCAGACCCTAAAAGCAAGAAGGGCCTGGAACAATATATTTCAAGCTCAGAAAGAACCGGATGCCAACCAGGAATCCTATACCCAGCAAAACTAACCTTCAAATTTGATGATGAAATAAAATCTCTCTATGATAAACAAAAGTTAAAAGAATTTACAAATAGAAAACCTGCACTACAGAACATTCTCAGCAAAATATTTTGTAAGGAGGAGGTGAAAAACAATACAAGTCAGCAAAGGGAGGAACTACCCTAAAGGGAAAGCCAATCAAAGGAAAAACTAAGTCAAGTTAAAAAACAAAAATAAGCCAAAATGACCAGGAATACAAATCATATCACAATAATAACCCTGAATGTTAATGGCCTAAACTCAATAATCAAAAGACATAGACTGGCAGATTGGATTAAAAAGAAAGACCTAACAATATACTACCTTCAACAGACTCATCTCATAGAAAAAGACATCCACAGACTAAGGGTGAAAGGATGGGGAAAAACATACCATGCACATGGACTCAGTAAAAAAGCAGGGATCTCCATCCTCATATCAGATAAAGTGGACTTCGAACCTAAGTTAGTCAGAAGGGACAAAGAAGGACATTTCATACTGCTTAAGGGAAGCATAAATCAGCAAGACATAACAATCATAAATATTTATGCCCCAAACAATGGAGCATCTATATACATCAAACAAACTCTTCTCAATTGTAAGAATCAAATAGACCAAAACACAGTAACAGTGAGGGACTTTAACATGCCACTCTCACTACTAGATAGATCCTCCAAACAAAAACTGAACAAAGAAACTATTGAACTAAATAATACAATCAATGATATAGACTTAATGAACATTTACAGAGTATTTCATCCATCATTGAGCAAATATACTTTCTTCTCAGCAGCTCATGGATACTTCTCCAAAATAAACCATATGCTATGCCACAAAGAAGCCATTAGTAAATACAAAAAAATAGAGATACTATCTTGTATTCTATCAGACCATAATGAAATGTAATTAGAAATCAATAATAAAATAACAAACAAAAACTACTCCTACACCTGGAAACTAAATAATATGCTATTGAATGATGCAATGATAACAGAAGACATCGGGGAAGAAATTTAAAAATTCTTAGAGGTAAATGAGAACAACGACACAGCATATCAAAATCTCTGGGACACTCTGAAAGCAGTACTAAGAGGAAAGTTCATTACATTGAGCTCATACATTAAAAATAGGAAAAGTCAACAACTAAATGACCTGACATTACATCTCAAAGCCCTAGAAAGAGAAGAACAGTTCAACACCAAAAATAGTAGAAGATACAAAATAATTGAAATCAGAGCTGAAATCAATGAAATTGAAACAAGAGAAACAGTTCAAAAAATTGACAAAATGAAAAGTTGGCTCTTTGAAAAAGTAAACAAAATTGATAAACCCTTAGACACACTAACAAAGAGGAGAGAGAATACTAGAATTCATGATGAAAAAGGAAAGATCATGACAGACACCATTGAAATACATAACATAATTAGAAGTTACTTTAAAAATCTATACTCTAACAAAATAGAAAATATCAAAGACATTGACAAATTTTTAGAGACACATGAACCTCCCAAACTGAATCAGGAAGACATACACAATTTAAACAGATTAATTCCAAGCACCAAAATAGAAGAAGCCATCAAAAGCCTACCAACCAGGGGCTGGGGATGTAGCTCAGTTGGTAGAGGTCCTGCCTTGCAAGCACAAGGCCTTGGGTTCAATCCCCAGCACCGCAAAAAAAAAATTAAAAAAAAAAAGCCTACCAATCAAGAAAAGCCCAGGACTAGATAGATTCTCAACCAAATTCTAAAAGACTTTTAAAGAAAAACCAATACTCCTCAAGGTAGTCCAGGAAATAGAAAAGGAGGGAACCCTTTCAAACTCATTCTATGAGGCTAGTATCACTCTGATACCAAAACCAGACAAAGACTCATCAAGGAAAGAATGCAAAAATCCTTAGCAAAATACTGGCAAATTGCATACAAAAAGATAGTGCACCAAGAACAAGTGGAGTTTATTCCAGGGATGCAAGGTTGGTTCAACATCCGGAAATCAGTAAATGTAATTCACCACATCAATAGACTTAAAGTTAAGAATCACATGATTATTTCAATAGATGTTGAGAAAGTGTTTGATAAAATACACCATGCCTTCATGCTTAAAACACTAGAAAAAATAGGAATAGTAGGAATATATCTCAACATTGTACAGGCTATCTATGCTAAGCCCACAGTCAACATCATTCTTAATGGAGAAAAACTGAAAGCATTCCCTCTAAAAACTGGAACAAGACAGGGATGCCCTCTTTCATCACTTCTATTCAACATCATCCTTGAAACACTTGCCAGAGCAATAAGCAGACCAAAGAAATTAAAGGGATACGAATAGAAAAAGAAAAACTCAAGTTGTCACTGTTTACTGATGACATGATTCTATATTTAGAGGATCCAAAAAACTCCACTAGAAAACTTCTAGAACTAATAAATTTGACAAAGTAGCAGGATATAAAATCAATACGCATAAATCTAATGCATTTCTATTCAGAAGTGATGAATCCTCTGAAAGAGAAATTAGGAAAACTACTCCATTCACAATAGCTTCAAAAAAATAATAAAATACTTGGGAATCAATCTAACAAAAGAGGTGAAAGACCTCTACAATGAAAACTACAGAAGATGAAAGAAAGAAATTGAAGAAAACCTTAGAAGATGGAAAGATCTCCCATGTTCTTGGACAGGCAGAATTAATATTGTCAAAATGTCCATTCTACCAAAGGTGCTATACAGATTCAATGCAATTCCAATGACATTCCTCATAGAAATAGAGAAAGCAATCATAAACTTCATCTGGAAGAATAAGAAACCTCGAATAGCCTAAACAATCCTGAGCAGGAAAAGTGAAGCAGGAGGAATCACAATACCAGACCTTTAACTATACTATAGAGCAATAGGAGCAAAAACGGCATGGTATTGGAACCAAAACATGCATGAAGATCAATGATACAGAATAGAAGACATGGAGACAAAGCCACATAAAGAGTCACCTCATACTAGAAAAAGGAGCCAAAAACATATAACAGAGAAAATATAGCCTGTTCAACAAATTGTGCTGGGAAAACTGGAAATCCACATGTAGCAAAATGAAATTAAACCTCTATCTCTCACCCTGAACAAAATTCAACTCAAAGTGGATCAAGGACCAAAGTATTAAACCAGAGACCCTGCACCTAATAGAAGAAAAAGTAGTCCCAAATCTATATCATGTCAAGTTAGGAACTGACTTCCTTAACAAGACTTCTAAAGTGCAAGAAGTAAAATCAAGATCAACAAATGGGATGGAATCAAACTAAAAAGCTTTATCTCAGCAAAGGATACAATCAATAATGTGAAAAGAGAACCTACAGAATCGGAGAAAATCTTTTCCACATGCACTTCAGATACAGCACTTATCTCCAAAATGTATAAAGAACTAATAAAACTTTATGTCAAAAATGCAGAGAACCCAATCAATAAATGGGCCAAGGACCCGGACAGACACTTTACAGAAGAAGACACACAGGTGATTAATAAATATATGAAAAAGTGTTCAACATCTCTAGTAATTAGAGAAATGCAAATTAAAACAACTGTAAGATTTCATCTTACTCTAATTAGAATGGCTATTGTCAAGAACACAAATAATAGTAGATATTGGTGTGGATGTGGGGAAAAAGGCACACTTTTACGTTGCTGGTAGAGTTGCAAATTGGTGCAGCCACTCTGGAAAGCAGTGTGGAGAATCCTCAGAAAACTTGGAATGGACCCACCTTTTGACCCAGTTATCCCACTCCTCGGTTTATACCCAAAGGACTTAAAATCAACATACTACAGTAACGCAGCCACATCAATGTTTATAGCAGCACAATTCACAATAGCTAGATTGTGGAACCAACCTAGATGCCCTTCAGCAGAGGAATGGATAAAGAAACTGTGGTATATATACACAATGGAATATTATTCAGCCATAAAGAATAATATTATGGCATTTTCAGGTAAATGAATGGAGTTGGAGAATGTCATGCTAAGTGAAATAAGCCAATCCCAAAAAACCAAAGGCTGAATGTTTTCCCTGATAAGTGTATGATGATATATAATGGGGGTAGGGGGATGGGGAGTGAGAGATGAATGGAGGTACTTTAGATTGTGTAGAAGGAAATTAGAGGGGCAGGTATGAAAAATCATGGAATGAGACAGATGTCATTACCCTATGTACATGTATGATAACATGAATGGTATGAATCTACATCTTGCACAACCATAGAAATAGAATGATGTACCCCATTTGTGTACAATGAATCAAAATGCAGTCTGTAAAATATAAAAAATAAATAATTAAAAAAAGAAAGTGTACAACAGCATTCATAAAATGAATACCTATAAATAAATTTAAGGAGGTGAAGGACTTGCATGATGAAAACCAAAAATTATCACTGAAAGAAATTTTAAAACACCTTAATAAAAGGAAAGATATCATGTTCAAGGATCAAAAGATTTAATGTGTGTAAAGGGCAACACTACCCAAAGCAATCTACAGATTCAAAGTAATCAAAAACCAAATAGCCTTTTTTTAAAATAACAGAATTGAAGAATTAATCCTCAAATTCATATGGGATTGTAAAGAGAACCCGAAAGACAAAACAATCTCCAAAAAGAAGAACAAATCTAAAGTAACTAGTATCGTGACAGCATGTGAATATGTAAATCCCCCTAGAAGAGTAGACGCACAGAGAAAAAATAGAAAAGAGTCAGACATTATCAATACAGTAATCCAATAAAGATATATGAGAAAGAAAAGAGCAAATAATATTCAATAAACTAGGAGACAATCAACAAAATGACAGGCATATATCTATAACTTTCAATAAAAACAAACACAAATTAACTAAATTCTCCAATTAAAAGGTTCAGACTAGCTGAATGGATTTTAAAAAAAAAGAACCAAGACCTAACAATATGCTGCCTACAAGAAACTCACTTCACCAATAAAGAAAGACACACACACACACACGCACACACATGCACACAGAGAGAGACTGAAAGTCAAAGGACAGAAAGTGATATTTCAAGCACATGGAATGTGTAGCAGGAGTAGCTACACATGTATCTAACAAAATAGACTTTAAGAAGAACCATAAAAAGAGACAAAAAAGGTCACTAAGTAATGACCAAGGGATCAATTCATCAAGAAGACATAATGATTGCAAATCTATGCAACTATGTTGGGCACCTAGTGATATAAAAGGAACACTATAATACCTGAATAGAGAGAGACGTCTAAATACAGTAATTCTGGGGAATTTCAATACTCTACTCTCAGCAATAGATAGATTATCCACACAAAAAGTCAATAAAGGAACATGAGCCATACCACAAATCAAATGGACTTAAGAGTCAGTTACAGAACATTCTACCCAATGGCTACAGAATATACATTCATCAGTGCATGGAACTTTCTCTAGAACAGATCATATATTAGGTCACAAAACAAGTCCTAACAAATTCAAAAGAAATAAAATTATACCCTATATCTTTCCTGATGACCATGGAATGAAACTAGAAAAAAATAATAGGAGAAACTTTAGAAATTATACAAACACACGGAAACTGAATACACTATTGAATGAACAGGGGTCACTGAGAATATAAGGAGGATTTAAAATGATGATGATACTTACAATGTGATATTTTGATATACATATACATTGTGAAATGACTGCCACAATCAAGCCATCAACCTCACAAAGCTATCCTTTCTATGTGTGCATACGATGAGAACATTTAAAACCTATTTTCTTACCAAATTTCAAGTATGCATTAACTATAGTCACCATGGTGTATGTTCATGAGATCTCTGGAACTTATTCATCCTGCAGAACTGAAACTTTTCACCCACTGATCAACAATTACAATTTCCCAAACCCCACCCACCTCAACCCCAGCACCTGGCAACCACCAATCTACTCTCTGCTTCTGAGTTTGACTTCGTTAGACTCCACATAGACAAGATCATGGGGCACTGGTCTTTCTGTGCCTGGCTTATTTCACTTAACATAGCAACTTCCAGGCTTATCCATGTTGTTGAAAATGGCAGAATCTCCTTTTGATGACTGAATAATATTCCCATATGGGTGTGTTTGTGCATTTGTGTATATATTGTCTTTATCCATTCATCCATCATGGACACTCACACTGATTTAGCACAATGCTTTTAGAATCCATTCATGCTTTTGTGTGTGTCCTTTTAAGTATGAAGAAGTAATCTACAGAATGAATAAGTCACAATTTGTTGTTGTAGCTGTTGTCAACATATGGTTATTTCCAATTTGTGGCTATTATTTATAAACTTGCTGTGACTTTATTTATAAGTTTTTGTGTAGACATATTTTCCATTTCTCTAGGTATTCACCTGAAGTGTTTTCCAAGTCATTTTACTTTCTTATTTATCATACCTTTTTATATGTTTTAATTTTTAATGAAATGTCTATTTTTAATCATTGGGGGCAAATGCTTTAATTTTTGTAACAATGTAAAATAGCTCTATGCTAAAAGGGAAAAACCTTGCCTTTCTTATGCTGGAACAATGGACCTGAGTTATCTTCAAATACTCTTTTAGAATATTCATTGCCTTCTTCACACTTTCAAATCATAAGACACACTATACCCTTTCTTTGTATTTTTGTGCCATTTATTTGCTGGTCTCCCTTTAAGAGGGTTATACTTCCATGTATCCCAAGTCCATGTGATTTGCCAGGAGGAGTTAAACATGAGCAGGATTTTTGTGTGCCACTTCTGAGCAGATGTACTAAGAACCAATGTGTGATTTCACCACTACTTTTTTTCTTACATAGGAGTTTAGGATCCTTTATCCTGAATCCTAAAATAAAAGAGAAATGCAAAATTGAACTGTAGTTACCAATATGTAATATGAGTAAGAAATAAAATCTGTTTTTGTGGTCACTGCTCTTTACCTAATAAAAATTAGCTTTACCTAATAAAAATTGACAGACACATTCACAAAAGTAAAATCTGTTATGGGTGTATCATACATCCAAGTTTCTCTCATGCTTAATAAAGAAGAAAAAGAAGTTTATAATGCTATGAAGTAAAAAATCCAGATCAGAGCCTGATAGTTTCACAGTTAACTCAGAAGTGGTCTCAGGCAAATTTTGTTGGAAGGGCACTGAATCTGTCCACTGATGTTTACCAGTCTGCACTGTTTGGTGTTCAGGCTAACCCACTCAGCTGATTGTCTAAATTGTCAGTGAAGTTGGTTCAAAAGCACATATTTTCTTACCTAGATATATGTGAGCATAATATCTGAACATTGAGATCACCTGAAGGGCTAATTTTGCATTGTACATGGTTTTCTTTTTATACATTTTATCATTAAAATAGATTAACTTGGCCTTAACTCCTACTTATAATTGGTTTTATTTCTAGGGTATATAAGAAGAAAAATATTATGGTAGGAGCTTTAATATCTTAAGAAAACTCATTCATATGACTAGAAGTACCATAAGATCTGAGATTAGGGGAATTTGATAATTACCTGGCAGAGATGCAGGAAAGAATAACAGGCAATTAATTCATTCTGGAGAAAGGCAGATAAACACTTAACCTTACAGTGATATTTCTCATATTTGAAACAACGATGATAAGCTAAGTCTGAAAATTGGCTATTTTTATATTTAATAGGATTGTCTCTGAAAGAATTTTTACATAGAATCCTTTTAGCTTTGTTAAATATACATGAAATAATTCCTCTTATTACTGTCCTTTCCCATTGAAGTGACACTTTATAAAGTGATGTAGAAGTTTTAGGAACAAGCAACTTGAAAAACTACAATTCCAGCTTCCAATGTTTTCTTGGGACTCTTCCATGACCTCTGGTGTGAGCCACAAAATATCATATTCATTGCAGACCCAAGGCCAGAACATTCTTGCAGAACCTCTGGGTTTGATTTAGTACAAGTTGTGCTTGGAATTTTGTCCAAGAAATCCAGTAGACATTCTGCTTGGAAAATATACACTAAATTTTCTTTTCCGAATTCTCTCAAAGTTTAGATCACTCGTGGGGTGCCAGAATCAGAGATCAAGAATGGTTCCATGCATGCCAGAATCTATGCCTTCTAAAATACTTGAGGAGTCAGGGACTCAAACAGAGTGAACTAAGTAGGATTCAGGATAGAGTTATTTCTCAACCAATCCAAAATCAGGAAAATGGTCAAAGTGCTTCCTGTGAGATTCTGCAAATAGAACCAGAACCTCTCACCTGGGTGTTTGATATATAGCACTGAGAGCCCTGTGATACTATTTCTTCAGCTGTGGTAATGGTGTTAGTAAGACCACATGGTTCTTTTACTGGTCCCCACCTTTCTATGTTTGTTCAAGTATCATGTCATCCTATTGGTCACAACTTCTTTTCTAAATCTGGTGATTGCTCATATGTTACTAACACTTGGGAAATACTATTTTAGTGTTCACTGCTGAGCCTCCAAGAACATTACCTCCTTTCTTCTCTGCTACTCAAGGAGCGGGGTGTATCAGCTGGGCAGTCTGAGACACAAATTACCCATGCATGCCAATGACAATGATTTCAAGTCCATGAAGGAGACATAAGAGATTTAGGCTCTGTCTTAATATTTCTAGCTCCAGTAGCTGTCACCAATTCTCATACATGTTGGGTATTTTTAGTCACCACAATGGGGAGAGGTTGATCAAAGATTGTCCCATGAAACGGTACCATACTGAGAAACACTGAATTCCCTGAACATCATAGAGGCTCAGTAAGTGATCGTGGTAGATTGTGTGGGAAAAGTCTAGAAGGTTTCTTTCACATTTTCCTGAAAATCATTTCACTTTATTTACAGGCTATTCAGGTTAGAGGAGACTTTAGACACTAGTTGTTCCAATCCAACTTTAACGACATTAGGAAACCTACACAGCTACCACAATGTGTCTCTCCCATCTTTAGCGCAGACCCTTCCATGACTGTTAGAAAAAGTTGTCTTAGATTGCACCAAAATCTGTCTCCTCATTCCCCAGACTGCCACACCTCAAGCTTCCCAATTGTAGGAAACCCCTGGGCAGCACCCTCCAAGTCTTCCATCTCTCTTTCTTCTTATTTAGACCTGAAGAGTTTTTTTAGAAATTGAATTCATGTACTATGGAGACTTAGACAAAGAAAACTTGGGGACAGATTTTGAGCACCTGAAGTAAGCCTGGCACTCTACCTTCATGCCATCTCAAGTGCCTGTCCATCACTGTCAGCTGTAGACAGACTTCTTGTCCAAATGGCAAGAACAGTTCTTCCGAATGGAAGACCATCAAATCCAGGAGGTAAGGACAAATCTGAAGACACTCTGTAAAGTCAAAAAGTCTCATTTTTCCATGTCTTATTTATCAATTCGTAATGACATGGTAATATCAATAAGAATATTTGTATGATGCTTTCCAATTAAAAATGTAGCTATTACCTTTATGGTACTTATTGCACCCTCCATCCACATACGTATGTAGAAAGTATTTCACTTTAATGGAAAGGGTGCTCTTTTTCCTCCATTAAATTGTCACTTGTTCAAATACAACTCAGTAATACTCTCAATGACTCTTGTGTTTCAGAAAAGCAAATACTTAGTGGAACCTAAAGTTATTCATGAATGCATTCACTTGTCCATCTACTCACTCATTCTGCAAGAAGTTTCAAGCACCTCTTAAGAAGTACAGATCGTGGTAATAGGAACTAGGGAGTCTAGTTATTGTGGCATCGTTTTCCTTTTCTCCGTGCTTCAGCTTTTTCTTATACCCATCCTCTTTTCAACTCACTCTTTAGTGATTTCTGTCTCCACTGTCCTACTGAAGTACTCTTGCAGAGGTTATACTGAACTCATATTTGTCAAATGCCATATCCTTACTTAATCACCTCTTTATAATTAATAATGTTCAGTACCCTAATAAAAATATTTCTCTCCTACTGGCCACCACTACACTCTGATTCTGTTTCTGTTTATACTCTCTTTTACAAATTCATTTCTCTGCCTATTTGTAAGTGTCTAGATGCTCCAGGATACCATGGCCTTTTCTCTTCACATCAGAAGTAGGTGTTGGGAGTGGGGTGGGGTAGGGGCTAATATCAAAATAATTTGGGTGACTTATTAAAAAACTACACTCAATTTCTTTCAGGAATATTGATGTGTTCCTGAGAGCAAAGGACCAGTGACTCCCTCTGGATGAAATATTCCAATAAGCCACTAATACTAATTGAATTATGTCTCTGTACAATCCAATAGAGGGTGAAAAGAAAGTGTGAGGATTACTATTTAGTACACTCTTTCCAAGTGAATGCATCAGCTCTTGTAGCTACAACCATTGTATACATAATTTATTTCTCCTGATTTTTTAATCCTACTAAATGTCACCACCAAAACATCCAACAACCGTCTTCACTAAGTCTACAACACACCTGACTGCCAGGAACAGAAATACAAAAGACAACCTTGCCCCCCACCCCCACCATCTCCTTCAATTTTAAGATCTAGTCAGTCACAAAAGCCTGTTGAGTTGACCTCTTCCTTATCATTTGTACCCTTGCCTTTCTGTTTTCACCCCCTTGCCCTGGTTTAATCCCCCATCACTTCTCTCCTGACTTCCTCCAACAGTTTCTCAACTCATACCCATGCCTCTAGGCTCATAGTTACCCAATCCAATCTCTAACCTGCTGCCATGTAGATGCATGATCATGCTACTCAGCAACTTATAAATCTTTCCATGCTTCCAGTTGATTTAAAGATAAAATTTAAAGTCTAGGCATAGCAAAGGAGAACCCCAGTCTTGATCCTTTCTATTCTTCCATCTCTCAGCTCACTCTCTCATACTCTTCTGTAACTTCCCTGAAGTTCTTGTGGTTCCTGACTCTCCAATGGTTATCATCCATGTCTCAGCCCAGAATACTCTCCCTTCCAGCTTCCTGATCTTCCTTCTCCTTCCCGTGACTCACCTCTGTCTAACGAACTCTTTGTCATCCTTTAAGATTTTAGGGGCTGCAAGTCTTCCCTGACTCTCATCTGCCTCTCCTGCACAAGTCTGTTGAATTTCAGACCACTGTACAGCCTGCCACCGCTCCCCCATCTCCAAACACAGCCACCTCCATCTTGGGACACTACTGGTCAGGGCCTGGAAGCCATCAAGGCAATATACTGGAACACTTTCAGGGACACAGTAAGTCTACCTGTAGTATCCGCTAGATAGGAAGATACACAAACAACATGAATAAACAAGGGAACAAAGTGCCCCCCCAAAATCAAGATGCTCCAAAAATAGAATCCATCAACAACACAGTAGAAGAAATAATAGAGAAGAAGTTCAGAATGTAGATAGTTAAACTGATCTGTGACATAAAGGATGATGTAAGGAGTGAAATCAGAGATAAATTTCAGGAGGTGAAAGATCACTTTAATAGAGATAGAGATTTTGAAAAAAAATCAAGAAGAAATTCTTGAAAGGAAGGAATCAGTAAACCAAATTACAAAATCAATGGAAAGTATCACCAACAGAATAGACCACTTAGAAGACAACCTCAGGTAATGAAGACAAAATATATAATTTTGAAAATAAAGCTGACCACACAGAGAAGATGGTAAGAAACCATGAACAGAAATTCCAACAATTATGGGATGACATGACAAGACCAAATTTAAGATTTATCAGGATATAGGAAGGTGCAGAGATACAAACCAAAGGAGTACATAGTCTTTTCAATGAAATACTACCAAGAAGATTCCCATACCTGAAGAATGAAATGGAAAACCAAATACAAGAGGCTTACAGGGCACAAAATGTACAAAAATTATGACACATACCAAGGAACATTATAATGAAAATTCCTAACTTACAGAATAAGGACAACATTATAAAGACCATAAGAGAAAAGTATCAGATTACATATAGGGGGAAACCAATTAAGATCTCAGTTGATTTCTCAACCCAGACCTCAAAGCTAGGAGGTTCTGGAACAACATATATCAAGCTCTAAAAGAAAATGAATGTCAACCAAAAATCCTGTTCCAGCAAAATTAAACTTCAGATTTGAAGATAAAATAAAAACCTTCCGTGATAAACAAGTTAAAAGAATTCACAACTAGAAAGCCTGCCCTATAGAACATTCTCAACAAAAAATTCCATGAGGAGGACAAGAAAAAAAAAAGTAAAAACCAACAAAGAGAGGAACTCCAACAAAGGAAAAGACAATCAAAGGAGAAACTAAATCAAATTAAAAAACCAGAAATAAGCCAAAATGACCAGAAATACAAATCATATCCCAATAATAATCCTGAATGTTAATGGCCTAAACTCATCAATCAAAAGACAAGGGCTGGCAGATTGGATTTTTTAAAAAAAGACCCAACAATATGCTGTCTGCAAGATACTCACCTCATAGGCAAAGACATCCATAGACTGAAGGTGAAAGGATGGGAAAAAAACATGTCACTCACATGGACCACGTAAACAAGCAGGGGTTTCTGTCCTCATATCAGACAAAGTGGACTGCAAGCCAAAGTTAATCAGAAGGGACAAAGAAAAACATTTCAGACTGCTTAAGTGATTATACATCAACAAGACATAAGCACTGTAAATATTTATGCCACAAACAATAGAGCATTTATTTACATCAAACAAACCCTTCTCAATTTCAAGATTCAAATAGACCACAACACAATAATAGTGGGTGACTTTAACATACCTCACTCACTATTGGATAGAACTTTCAAACAAAAACTAAAAAAAAGAAACTGTAGAACTAAATAATACCATCAATAATTTGGACTTAATGGACATATATAGAATATTTCATCCATCAGTGAGTGAATACGCTTTCTTCTCAGTGGCACATGGAACCTTCTCTTAAAAAGACCATATCTTATGCCATAAAGCAACTCAGAAAATACAAAACAATAGAGATAATATATTTTTTAAATTTATTTTTATTGTAAACAAATGGGATACATGTTGTTTCTGTTTGTACATGGAGTAACAGCATACCATTTGCATATTCATAAATTTACATAGAGTAATGATGTTTGATTCATTCCATTATTTTTTTCCTTCCCCCCCCACCCCTCCCACCTCTCTTTTCCCTCTATACAGTCCCTCCTTCCTCCATTCTTGTCCCACTCCCACCCCCCATTAAGTGTCATCATCTGCTTATCAGTGAGATCATTCACCTTTTGGATTTTTGAGATTGGCTTATCTCACTTAACATGATATTTTCCAATTTCATCCATTTGCCTGCAAATGCCATAATTTTATTATTCTTTATAGCTGAGTAATATTCCATTGTATATATATACCACAGTTTCTTTATACATTCATCAATTGAAGGGCATCTAGGTTGGTTCCATAGTCTGGCTATTATGAATTGAGCCGCTATGAACATTGATGTGGCTGTATCTCTGCAGTGTGCTGATTTTAAGTCCTTTGGGTATAGGCCCAGGAGTGGGATAGCTGGGTCAAATGGTAGGTCCATTCCAAGTTTTCTAAGGACTCTCCACACTGCTTTTCAGAGTGGCTGCACTAATTTGCAGCCCCACCAGCAATGTATGAGTGTACCTTTTTCCCCACATCCTCTCCAACACCTATTGTTGCTTGTGTTCTTGATAATCGCCATTCTAATTGGGGTGAGATGGAATCTTACTGTAGTTTTGATTTGCATTTCTCTTATTACTAGAGATGTTGAACATTTTTTCATATATCTGTTGATTGCTTGTACATCTTCTTCTGTGAAGTGTCTGTTCATTTCCTTAGTCCATTTGTTGATTGGGTTATTTATATTCTTGGTGTAGAGTTTTTTGAGTTCCTTATATATTCTGGAAATTAGCGCTCTATCTGAAGTATGAGAGGCAAAGATATTCTCCCACTCTGTAGGCTCTCTCTTTGCATTGCTGATAGTTTTCTTTGCTGAGAGAAAGCTATTTAGTTTGAATCTACCCCAGTTATTGATTCTTGCTTTTATTTCTTGTGCTATGGGAGTCCTGTTAAGGAAGTCTGATCCTAAGCCAACAAGGTAAAGATTTGGACCTAATTTTTCTTCTATAAGATGCAGGGTCTCTGGTCTATTTCAAGGTCCTTGATCCATTGTGAGTTGAGTTTTGTGCAGGGGGAGAGATAGGGGTTTAGTTTCATTCTGTTGCATATAGATTTCCAGTTTTCCCAGCACCATTTGTTGAAGAGGCTATCTCTTCTCCATTGCATATTTTTGGCACCTTTGTCTAGTATTAGAAAATTGTATTTATTTGGGTTTGTGTCCATGTCCTCTATTCTGTACCATTGATCTACCTGTCTATTTTGGTGCCAATACCATGCTGTTTTTGTTACTATTGCTTTGTAGTATAGTTGAAGTCCTGGTATTGCGATACCCCCTGTTTCATTCTTCCTGCTAAGGATTGCTTTAGCTATTCTGGGTTTCTTATTCTTCCAGATGAATTTCATGATTGCTTGCTCTATTTCTGTGAGGTACGTCATTGAGATTTTAATTGGAATTGCATTGAATCTGTATAGCACTTTAGGTAGTATGGCCATTTTGACAATATTAATTCTTCCTATCCAAGAACATGGGAGATCTTTCCATCTTCTAAGGTCTTCCTTAATTTCTTTCTTCAATATTTTGTAGTTTTCATTGTAGATATCTTTTACCTCTTTGTTTAGATTGATACCCAAGTATTTTATTTTTTTCGATGCTATTGCAAATGGAGTTGTTTTCCTCATTTCCCTTTCAGCTGTTTCGTCGCTTGCATATAAAAATGCTTTAGATTTATGCATGTTGATTTTATAGCCTGCTGTTTTGCTGAATTCGTTGATGAGGTCTAGAAGTTTTCTGGAGGAGGTTTGTGGATCCTCTAAATATAGAATCATGTCATCCGCAAATAGTGACAGCTTAAGTTCCTCTTTTCCTATTTGTATCCCTTTAATTTCTTTAGTCTGCCTAATTGCTCTGGCTAGAGTTTCGAGGACAATGTTGAATAGAAGTGGTGAAAGAGGACATCCCTGTCTTGTTCCCATTGTTAAAGGGAATGGTTTCAGTTTTTCTCCATTAAGAATGATGTTGGCCATGGGCTTAGTCATAAATAGCCTTTACAATGTTCAGGTATGTTCCTACTATCCCTATTTTTTCTAGTGTTTTCAGCATGAAGGGGTGTTGTATATTGTCAAATGCTTTTTCTACGTCAATTGAAATAACCATATGATTCTTATCCTTAAGTCTATTGACATGCTGGATTACGTTGATTGATTGATTGATTTACGGATGTTAAACCATCCTTGCATTCCAGGAATGAACCCCACTTGATCATGGTGCACAATTTTCTTAATATGTTTTTGGATACAGTTTGCCAATATTTTGTTAAGGATCTTAGCATCTATATTCATCAAGGATATTGGTCTAAAGTTTTCTTTCCTTGATGTGTCTTTTCCTGGTTTGGGTATGAGGGTGATATTAGCTTCATAGAATGAGTTTGGTAGGGTACCCGCCTTTTCTATTTCCTGGAATACTTTGAGAAGTATTGGAATGAGTTCTTCTTTGAAGGTCTTGTAGAACTCGGCTGAGAATCTATCTGGTCCTGGGCTTTTCTTGGATGGTAGATTTTTAATGGCTTCTTCTATTTCATTGCTTGATATTGATCTGTTTAAATCGTGTATGTCCTCCTGGTTCAGTTTGGGAGGACCATATGTCTCTAGAAATTTGTCAATGTCTTCGGTACTTTCTTTTTGTTGGAATACAGATTTTCAAAGTAGCTTCTCATTATGTTCTGTATCTCAGTGGTGTCTGTTGTGATATTTCCTTTTGCATCATGTATTTTAGTAATTTAAGTCTTCTCTCTCCTTCTCTTTGTTAGTGTGGCTAAGGGTTTATCTATTTTGTTTACTTTCTCAAAGAACCAACTTTTTGTTATGTCAATTTTTTGAATAGTTTCTTTTGTTTCAATTTCATTGATTTCAGCTCTGATTTTAATTATTTCCTGTCTTCTACTACTTTTGCTGTTATTCTGTTCTTCTTTTTCTAGGGCTTTGAGCTGTAATGTTAGGTCATTTAATTGTTGACTTTTCATTCTTTTCTGGAATGCGCTCCATGCAATGAATTTTCCTCTTAGTACCGCTTTCATAGTGTCCCAGAGATTTTGATATGTTGTATCATCATTCTCATTGACCTCTAAGAATTTTTTAATCTCCTCCCTGATGTTTTTTGTTATCCATGTTTCATTCAATAGCATATTATTTAGTCTCCAAGTGTTGGAGTAATTTCCTTTTTTTACTTTGTCATTGATTTCTATTCTCAGTCCATTATGATCTGATAGAACACAAGGCAGTATCTCTATTTTTTTGCATTTCCTAAGGGCTGCTTTGTGGCATAACATATGGTCTATTTTCGAGAAGGTTCCATGTGCTGCTGAGAAGAAAGTGTATCCGCTCGTTGATGGATGGAATATTCTATATATGTCTATTAAGTCTTGGTTATTGATTGTGTTATTGAGTTCTATGGTTTCTTTGGTTGGATTTTGTTTGGAAGATCATTTTAGTGGTGACAGCAGTGCGTTAAAGTCGCCCAGAATTATTGTGTTGTGGTCTACGTGATTCTTGAAATTGAGAAGGATTTGTTTGATGTACAGGGATGCACCATTGTTTGGGGCATAAATATTTACTATCGTTATGTCTTCCTGATTTATGGTTCGCATAAGCAGTATGAAATGTCCTTCTTTATCCCTTCTGACTAACTTTGGCTTGAAGTCCACTTTATCTGATATAAGGATGGAAACCCCCGCTTTTTTACTGGGTCCATGTGCATGGTAGGTTTTTTCCCAACCTTTCACCTTTAGTCAGTGGATGTCTTTTTCTATGAGATGAGTCTCTTGCAGGCAGCATATTGTTGGGTCTTTCTTTTTAATCCATTCTGCCAGTCTGTCTTTTGATTGAGGAGTTTAGGCCATTAACGTTCAGGGTTATTATTGAGAAATGATTTGTATTCCCAGTCATTTGGCTTATTTTTGGTTTTCAAGTTGGCTTGGTTTCTCCTTTGAGTGGGTTTTCTCTAAGGTAGTTCCTCCCTTTGCTGACCTCCATTGTTGTTTTTCATTTCCTCCTCATGGAATATTTTGTTCAGAACATTCTGTAGTGCAGGCTTTCTATTTGTAAATTCTTTTAACTTTTGTTTATCATGGAAGGATTTTATTTCATCTTCAAATCTGAAGGTTAGTTTTGCTGGGTATAGGATTCTTGGTTGGCAACCATGTTCTTTCAGAGCTTGAAATATGTTGGTCCAGGCCCTTCTAGCTTTTAGAGTCTGGGTTGAGAAGTCTGCTGCTATCCGTATTGGTCTCCCCCATATGTAATCTGATGCTTTTCTCTCGCGGCCTTCAAAATCCTATCTTTATTTTGAATGTTAGGCATTTTCATTATAATGTGCCTTGGTGTGATCTGTTGTGATTCTGTGCATTTGGTGTTCTGTAAGCCTCTTGTATTTGATTTTCCATTTCATTCTTCAAGTTTGGGAAATTTTCTGATATTATTTCATTGACTAGGTTGTTCATTCCTTTGGTTTGTATCTCTGTGCCTTCCTCAATCCCAATCATTCTTAAATTTGGTCTTTTCATGATGTCCCATAGTTCTTGGAGATTCTGTTCATGATTTCTTACCATCTTCTCTGTTTGGGCGACTTTATTTTCAAGATTAAATATTTTGTCTTCATTGTCTGAGGTTCTGTCTTCCAAGTGGTCTAGTCTGTTGGTGATGCTTTCCATTGAGTTTTTTATCTGGTTTATTGTCTCCTTCATTTCAAGGGTTTCCGTTTGGTTATTTTTGAGAATCTCTATCTCTTTGTTGAAATGATCTTTTGCTTCCTGCAGGTGCTCTTTCAGCTTATTGTTATTATCATTTATTGCCTGCATTTGCTCTCTTATCTCATCCTTTGCTTCGTGAATCATCTTAATCATGTATAATCTGAAGTCCTTTTCTGAAATTTCTTCTAACATACTGTCATTGGATTCTATTACTATAGAATCTAGATTTGTTTGGATCATTTTCTTCCCTTGTTTTTTCATGTTGTTCATGAATCTTCCCCTCTAGCGCTGCAGATCTGGGGTATTGCAGATTTCCTCCTATAGGCTTATAGTGGCCCTACAGGTTTCCAAAACCCTTTCTTTAAGGGGAGATCAATATTAGCAGTGCCCAAGTCAGACACTATGCAATCCTAGACCAAATAGCCCCTATGGGGACAATAACATCATATAAATAAGGGAGAAAGCGACTCTGAGGGAACAGGTAAACAGAAGGAAAAGAAAGCAAGAAACATAAAGAAATAAAAACTTATTTTTTTTTTAAAAAAGGAGAAAAAAGAAAATCTACTGTATAATAGTCATATACTAATGAAACCTCCCAGTGTTCAGTAGCCTGATGTATGAGAGGTACCTGACAATGAGCTTCAAGCCTCCAGCAGGCGTCTTGGGATGGGATTTGCTCCACCTGAAGATCGGAGCTACGGCTTCCAGGATTATACAAGATGGCTGCTCTGGCTTCCAAATGTGTTGGCAAATGGGGAGCTGCAGCTCAGGGGTGGACGTGGTCAGCTGGAGGTCCTGGAGACAGGATGCAGTTGGTCCAGCAGTGGTCCTGGAGGTCGCGTGTGTTTGGTGTGGTTGTGGGATCCAGGGGGCTGGGTGAAATCAGTTGGTCTGGGTTCCCGGTGATAGGGCACAGTTGGTCTAGGGGTCCTGGGGGCAGGGAGCAGTCAGTTGATGTGAGGGCCCCAGAGGCAGGGAGTGATTGGTTGAGCTGAGGGATCCTGGAGACGGGACTGGGTCAGTCCGGCCAGGGGTCCTACAGGGCCTGGCTGTTGTCTCAAAATGGCGGCAGCCACGTGTAATCAAGCCTGCAGGTACTGTCGAGATAATATCTTGCATTCTATCAGATCATAATGGAATGAAATTAAAAAGAACATAAAGTAGAAGCTACTCTAACTGGAGACTAATAATACACTAGCGAATGAAAAGTAGATAGCAGAAGAAATCAGGGATGAAATAAAAAAATACTTAGAGGTAAATGAGAACACTGATACAATATATCAAAATCTCTGGGACACTATGAAGGTAGTGCTAAGAGAAAAGTCCCCTGCATTCAGCTCATTCATTAAAAGAATAGAAAGTTAATGAATAAATAACCTAACATTACATCTGAAAGCCCTAAAAAAGAACATTTCAACACCAAAAGCAGTAGAAGACAGGAAATAATTAAAATCAGAGCTGAAATCAATGAACTTGAAACAAAAGAAACAATTAAAAAAAAATGACAAAACAAAAAGTGGTATCTCTGAAAAGTAAATAAAATTGATAAACCCTTAGCTGAGATAACAAAGAGAAAGGGAGAGAAAACTAAATTACTATAATTAGTGATGAAAAAAGAAATATCACAACAGACACTACTGAAATACAAAAGATAATTAGAAAATTTTTTAAAAAATATTTTTAGCTGTCAATGGACCTTTATTTTACTTATTTATATGTGGTGCTGAGAATTGAGTGCAGTGCATCACAAATGCTAGGCAAGTATTCTACTACTAAGCTAAAACCCCAGACCCAGGAAATATTTTGAAAATTTATACTGCAATAAAATAGAAAATCTTGAAGACATTGACAAATTTCTAGAGACATACGACCTACCCAAACTGAATCAGGAGGACAGAGACAATTTAAACAAATCAATTTTAAACAGTGAAATAGAAGATGACTTCAAAAGCATACCAACTAAAAAAAGCCCAGGACCAGACAGATTCTCAGCCAAGTTCTACAAGACCTTTGAATGAGAATTAACCCCAATCCTCCTCAAATTATTCCATAAAATAGAAAAGGGGAGAAAACTTCCAAACTCATTCTATGAGGCTAGCATCACCCTGATACCAAAACCAGACAAAGACACATTGAGAAAAGAAAAATTCAGACCAATATCCCTGATGAACATAGATGCAAAGATTATCAATAAAATTCTCACAAATTCATACAAAAACATATTTAAAAGATAGTGTACCACAATCAAGTGGGGTTCATCTCAGGGATGCAAGGTTGTTGGTTCAACATATGGAAATCAATAAACATAATTCATCACATCAACACTTAATAGACTTAGAAACAAGAATCAAATGATCATCTCAATAGACACAGAAAAAGTGTTTGACAAAATACAGCACCCCTTCATGTTACTAGGGATAGTAGAGAATATACCTCAGCATTATAAAAGCCATCTATGCTAAAACCAAGGTAAACGTCATTCTAAATGGAGAAAAATTGAAAGCAGTCCCTCTAAAAACTGGAACAAGACAAGGATAGCCTCTATCACCACTTCTATTCAACATAGTCCTGGAAACTCTAGCCCAGAGCAATCATACAGACAAAAGAAATTACAGGAATACAAACAGCAAAAGAAGAACTCGAACTATCTCTATTTGCCAATGACATTATTCTTTATTTAGAGGATCCATAAAATTCCATCAGAAAACTTCTAAAACTAATAAATGAATTCAGCAAAGTAGCAGAATATAAAATCAAAACCTATAAGTCATAAGTTCCTATATGAATCCGCTGAAAGAGAAATCAGGAAAATTACCCCATTCACAATAGCCTCAAAAAGAAAAAATGAACTAAAATACTTGAGAACAATCCAAAAGGTGAAATTCTTCTATAATGAAAACTACAGAACTCTAAAGAAATAAACTGACGAAGTCCTTAGAATATGGAAATATCTCCCTTGTTCTTGCATAGGCAGAATTAATATTGTCAAAATGGCCATACTAGCAAAAGTGTTATACATTTTAAAATTTCTATTAAAATTCCAAAGACATTCTTCATAGAAATGGAAAAGGCAGGGACTGGCAAGATAGCTCAGTTGGCAGAATGCTTGCCTCAAAAGCACAAGGCCCTAGGTTCAATCCCCAGCACCACAAAAAAATAAAGAAAGAAAGAAAGAAAGAAAAGAAAGAAAGAAAGAAAGAAAGAAAGAAAGAAAGAAGAAGAAAAGAAAATAAATAGAAAAGGCAGTCATGAGATTCATTTGGAAAAATAAGAGACCCAGAATAGCCAAAGCAATCCTTAGAAGAAAAGTAAAGCAGGGAGGCTTCATAATTCCAGATTTTAAACTATACTACAAGAGTCATAGTAACAAAAATGGCATGGTATTGGCACTGAAGCAAACATGTAGACCAATGGTACAAAATAGAAGGCACAGAGACAAACCCACATAAATAGAGTTATCTCATACTAGATAAGGACTCCAAAAACATTCATTGGAGAAAAGAGCCTCTTCAACAATTGGTGCTGGGAAAAATGGAAATCCATTTGTAACAAAATGAAATTAAACCTCAATCTCTCACCCTGCACAAAACTTACAGTGGATCAAAGATTTAGGCCTAAAAAAAGAAAAAGTAGGCCCAAATCATGTCAGCTTAGGATCTGACTTTCTTAATAAGATTCCTAAAGCGCAAGAAGTAAAATCAAGAATCAATAAATGGGATGTATTCAAACTAAAAATCTTCTTCTCGGCAAAAGAAACAATGTGAACAGAGAGTCTACAGAGTGGGCGAAAATCTTTACCACCTGCACCTCACACAGAGCTTTAATCTCAGGATATGTAAAGAACTCAAAAAACTCACCACCAAAAAAACAAATAACCCAAATTAATAAATGGGCTAAGGAACTGAACAGACACTTCACAGAAGAAGAAATACAGTCAATCAACAAATATATGAAAAAATGTTCAACATTTCTAACAACTAGAGAAACACAAATCAAAACTACACTGAGATTTCATCTCACTCTGGTCAGAAAGGCAATTATCAAGAATATAAGCCCAGATTGTGGAACCAACCTAGATGTCCTTCAATTGATGAGTGGAGAAAGAAACTGTGGTATATATATACAATGGAATATTACTCTGCCATAAAGAACAATAAAATTATGGCATTTGCAGGCAAATGGATGAAATTGGAGACCATCATGCTAAGTGAGATAAGCCAATCTCAAAAATCTAAAGGACGAATGAACTCCCTGATAAGTGGATGATGACACATAAGGGGGAGGGTGGGAGGAGTTAGTGTTAGGGTTAGGGTTAGGATTAGGGTTAGGGTTAGGGTTAGGGAGGGGGGCAAGAATGGAGGAAGAAAGGACTGTTTAGAGGGAAAAGAAGGGTGAGAGGGGTGGGGGGAAGGGAAAAAATAATAGAATGAATCAAACAATATTACCATATGTAAATTTATGATTATACAAATGATATGCCTTTAACCCATGTACAAACAGACAAACAACATGTATCCCATTTGTTTACAATAAAAAAAAAGAATATAAGCAACAATAAATATTGGCAAGGATGTCAGGGGAAAGGTACACTCATACATTGCTGGTGGAACTGCAAATTGGTGCAACTACTCTGGAAAGCAGTATGGAGATTCCTCAGAAAACTTGGAATGTTATCCCACTCCTTGGCATATACCCAAATGACTTAAAATCAGCATACTATAGTGATGTGGCCACACCAATGCTTACAGCAGTTCAAATCACAAGAGCTAAACTATGGAACCAACCTAGATGACCTTCAACAGATGAATGAATAAAGAAAATGTGGTATATCTACACAATGAAATATTACTCAGCCTTAAAGAAGAATGAAATTATGGCATTTGCAGGTAAATGAATGAAGCTAGAGAGTATTATGCTAAGCAAAATAAGCCAATCCCCCAAAACGAAAGGCCAAAGGTTTTATCTGATATGTGGATGCTAATCCACAATAAGGGTGAGGGTGCTAGGGAAAAATAGAGGTACTTTGGATTAGGCAGTGGGGAGTGAAGGGAGGGGTGGGAGTACAGGGGTAGGAAGGATAGTAGAATGAATTGAACATTATTACCCTATGCACCTAGATAATTACACAACCTGTATGATTCTATATCATGTACAACCCAAAGAATGAGAAGTTATACTCCATTTATGTATGATGTGTCAAAATGCATGCTACTGTCATGTATAACTAATTAGAACAAATAAAAAATAAAAATAAAAAAATAAAGTGCTTTTCACTATTATACCAATTTTATTGATTTCTTTATTTTTCTGAATATAAAAGTAATATGCAGATATTCCTCAATTTACAGTGGGGTTACACTGCTGCCTACCATCTGAGAGAGCATCATATCACATATTGCTATTGTAGGGAAAAAAATCGAAACTTGAAGAGTGATTTTTACTAAAATGCACATTCTTTTCATGGCATCATAAATTTAAAAATCTTAGGTCAAATTGTCATAAATTGAGGACCATCTTTAATTTCATATTAAAAATAGGAAAATACAAAAGAGAAGTTATCCATAATCCCACTATGCAGAGATAACCACCAGTCACCAGTTATGTGACTTTACATGCATGCATGTGCACGAACACACACACACACACACACACCACATAATTGGAATCATATGGTATAGATTAGGGATCAGTTAACTATGGCCTATGGGACAAATCTGACCTGCCATCAGGTTTGTATGGCCTGTGAGCTAAGAATGTTTTTTACATTTTGGGGTGGTTGAAAAAAAATTTTTAAAATACTACTTCATGACACATGAAAATTACACAAAACCAAAAGTTCAGTGTCCATAAATAAAGTTTTATTGGCACACAAGCATGCCTGTCTGCTTATGTATTGTCTGGCAGCTTTCACATTGCAACAGCAGAGTCTGAATAGTTGCAACTCACAGAGTAAAATGACCCACAAAGCCCAAAATATCTACCATGTGACCCTGTAACAGAAAAATTTAATAAATAGTATTCACCATCTGACATTTAAACATAAAAAGAATAAAAAAACATTATTTTTAGTGGCTACCTAACATTCCATCACATGAGATGGAATTTATTTAATTATTTCCCTGTTTTTAATCTGTTTTCCATCTTTAATATTGTAAATAATGTCAGGTTGAGTCAATGCCAGTAATTCTTATTCCATCTGACTTCTTGTTCCTTGTACATAAATCTTTGTAGATGACTGTGATTTCCATAAAGTAAATTCCTCAGAGTAGAATCACTTGGTCAAGGATTATTGATATTTTCAAGGGTCTTGATGCAATGACTAAGTTGTTCTCCAGGAAGTTTGTACAATTGATTAGACCTATCATAATATATTAACATTGGTTTTTTTCCTACCTGACTTCTTCACTATCCCTTGAGGAAAGGGACTTTTTATTTTTATTCCCAACACGTGATGCAGTGTGAAGCTCATAGGAAGTACACATTATATGTATGAGAAATTAATAGCCTAGCTGGAGTGGTCATTTGCCCAGGCCCCTTTGTACACTCTAGAGCAGTGTGTCTCAATCTTGAGAACTCAGGAACTCAAAGACAAGCTGTGAACTCCCCATTTGAGAAACCACCAATGAAAGTCTGGCTCTGCCACTCCACAGGCACCAATGAAATGAAAACAAATACAAGGGTAGGCATTAAATTTGTCAGTTTATATTAAATATTTTAAGATAACCATCAAAAATGGAAATTATTTTTGGTACTCATGGATCTCTCTGAGACTCCATTTGTAAATTCCCAGGAATCTAGGAAGCATAATGAGAGAACAACTCAAGAGAAGAAGATGAATGAGCTGGCCTGGGCAGGAGTAATGGCTGACTGTGCTGATGTGCAGCTACAGTGTCAACAGGCTGTGCCAAAGGTGCTCTGTGCTAAGGAGCTCTGTGATCAACATGGTCCACCAACAAGAAATCACTGGCTTCCGGGCTTGTGATCACACTGTGGAAGGTAAAGGGAGGATAATGGCTTCAAGGGGGATAAGTCATAGGGTTGAATTGAGGACCATGGGAGGAAGAATGAAGAGATGGAAGGATGTGCTGGACAGCAAAGCACCTAGAAATTAGAAAATGTCTCAGAGGTGGTGGGAATTAGAGAGCCAGAAAGACAGGGGGGCATTCCAGAGGGTGATGTAAGGAGTTGAGACCAGGACACTGTCATCGATGAAGTGAAGCCCTCAGGAAACATCACAGAGACATCAGAATGACACACCTCACAAACATACAGAGTAATTGATGTACTTCTTGCAGAATCATAGCATATATGAAATATATGCTGCTAGAAACATAAGTGAACAGCAGTTGCTCAGAACCTGTCTTGAGCGGTCATTTGTCCAGGCCCATTTCTACACTATAGAGCAGATACTCAGAAGATTTGAAGCAACTACTTAGATAATTTGAAGGATGCATTCAGCCAATCTGGAAAACAGGATAAAGATCTTTTATGCTCAACATTTTTTGATGGATGAAATTGCTGTGATATTTTCACCTATTTTAACATTTCTTAACGAAATTTAAATTTTTTTCTTATCCTGGCCAGGAGACAAAGTTTGCTCATGAGGCAACTATTGAGGTAATGTCCTTTCTTTTTTTCAGGTACAAAGAAGATATTTTTCTAACAGTCAAAACATCATACACATTGAGTTGTTTCTCCAGAGATGGAGATGAATTCGCCTTGAGTGGTCACATTACAAAGAAGTAATGAGTCTCCTTTTTGATTCATGGCATGCAGTGTAATGATGTGATTAAGAACCAGACTGAAGTAGTAGAGCATTTGACCAACATGCACAAGGTTCTGGGTTTGATCCCCGGCACTAGGAACAGACTCTGGAGTCCATATGCTGGCTGCACCACTCAGTAGCTCTGCACATTTTACAAGTTAGTTTTTCTTGCTAAGTCTCAGCGCTTTATAAAATGGGAACAGTAATAGTAACTATTTATGAGGTTTTGTGAAGATTAAATGAGTAATCCCTGGAAACCCTTGGCATAGTGCCTGGTACATAGTAAATGTTCAATAAATGTTAGCCATCATTTTAATTATGTTTTTATTTTTGTGTACTTCTTATTATAAGACTAGTATTTATTTATAAAACCACTGGATGGAGAATATCATATTCAGGTCCTAGTAGGAACAAACTAAATGATACCTATTATGATTTGGATCTTGGAATGTCCCTGAAAAGCTCAGGTGTTATAATGTAATAATGTAGCAATATTCTGAGGTGAAAAGATCAGATTATGAGAGCTGTAACCTCATCAGTGGATTAATCCATTTGATGGAGTAATAATTTGAATGGATTACTAGGTGGTAATGGTAGGCAGGTGGGGCATGACTGAAGAAAGTTAGGTCAGAGGAGGTATGGATGTGAACTCTATCTGTTCCTGGCCTTCACCTCTTTCTCTTCCCACAGTCTGCCACCTCTCTCCCTGTCTTGCCTCCTGGCTGCCACGAGCTGAGCAAATTTGCTCCACCATGCCCTTCTGCCATGATGTTGCTGCAATGGAGTCAGCTGAGAGTGGACTAAACTTCTGAAACCATGAGCTAAAATAAATCCTTCCTCCTCCAAGTTGCTCTTGACAAGTACTTTGGTCACAATAACAAAAAGCTGACTGATAATACCATACTCATAATAGGAAACAAAAAATTATTTATGATTTAAGTATCTATATGAAATGTCAATCATTATAGAAATTTCAGAAATGATGACAGTTCAAGACATAAGATATTTTAATCTGAGCCAAATAACAATGATCTATTTTCAAGGAACATGAATATTAGACTATAAAGAACTCTTTGGTTTTCAGAATATTTCTCAGTCATTTATTTTGTTCTAATTTTCTATAGTGAAATGATTATTTTTATGTATGCAAATAATTAATTGTATTGGATATGTTGATAAGATGGATAGCACAAATATTCTGTAACTGAATATAGAAATGCAGCATATGGCAAAATTTGTTTTATAAAGCTCAAGTCCTAGCATTTTGGGTTTCATAGTAAATTCAACTATATGATCAAACGTAACCTGTTTTGAAAATCCATATGGAAGTAAGAATGGAATGTTGTATTCTGATACTTGTATTCCTTTGGACTAAATATTGTATTAATGACCAGGAAGATATTGACATAATTGTTTTTATTCATTCCTGGGGCATCACTCACTAAAAGAAAGTAAACGTATCTGATAGCAAACATATGCTGTGATTATTGAGACCACAT
Organism: Sciurus vulgaris; assembly: GCF_902686455.1. NCBI lineage: Eukaryota > Metazoa > Chordata > Mammalia > Rodentia > Sciuridae > Sciurus > Sciurus vulgaris. The sequence goes on from NC_136463.1 coordinate 132,425,574, forward strand.
TGCCAATGCTGATACAAAATGTATTCTCAATCAATTTTATAGTCATCTTTTGCTATTTCTTCTATTGCTGATAATTACCTTTATAAGTTTGTTTAAAAGCCCATCAGGCAATAAATATAAATGACCATGTATTAAGAATGCTAGCCATTTGTTGATAAGTGAATTATATGTGTCCATCTATAGATACAACAGACTTTGAATCAATAAACATTTTAGCTTACTGTCAATATGATTGCCATTCTAATGTCAAATATTTTTGTTACTAATCATTACATTTCAGGGTCAGAATGATAATGCCGTCTGAAATCTGGATATCAATTTTCTGAAGTTTTCTTGAAATCACACCTTATACTCTTCATCAGGTAATCCAGAATACTTCCTAAGTAAAGAAGAACATTTTCTTAAAAGGCAAACTAAACTCTTAAACTTTATATTCTTTTGATTCTTGAGAGTTTTAAACTATCACACTTACAATTTAAAGATTTTAGAAATACTCTATGCAACCCTGGTAGGAATAAATTTCTTTAAATATTTTCAACCATACATGGTTAATTGATGGTAACATCCCCCAAATTCGGATATGTGTATTGAAGAAAGTCATTCCTTTTCCTCTTTTAAGTAAATGAATCTAAACTATTCCATAAGAACTTATTCATAAATTTTCTTTTACTTATAAGTTTTGAAAATTATTAAACAATGAGACAACTGACTTCATTAAATGGTTCAAAAATTTACGATGGAGAACACACACATTACAAAAGGAAAAGAGAACACATTAGTACAAAAATAGGACACATTCAGAGATTTCCTATGTATGTATGCCTATGGAAATAATATCTATGGAAATAATAATTAAAAAGTGACATTGCAATGAACAAGCATATTGCACTGTATCCTCTATTATGAGAGGTAACAAATAATTACACAAGAGGTATGGACAGATGCGCTGCCATCCCAGCCCCGGCTTCAGTATGGTGAATGTTTTTCTTAATACAGTCTAACACCTCTCTGGATATTCTGCACCTTCCTGATGAAGCAGTACCTACTTTTCCTCTTCTCTGTAAACCCAGTGATGATAATCACCTTCACTAGTCACAAGGAAGCCACAGCTTTCAGTTCAGGTATCAACTTTCCAATTTAGCCATTTCTGTAGCCTTCCTCTCAGGCAGCTTCCAGGCAGCCATGGCCGTACCTGAAACAGTGCTTCCTTCGCTATCTCCTCTCAACCAATTCCTTGGCTGGAATTCTCCCCCAAATCTCCGTGAACAAAGGCCAACTTGTTTGCTTCCGTTTCATGGGCAGGTACTATTGGATAAGAAATCACTCAATAGAATTGTTATTTGCATTTTATATGCATGGAGGGGAAGACAAAGACAGTAAGCAAATAAAATGAATGCTCCTTTGTTCAACGATATCAGGTCCTACCTACTTTATAAGATATAGATTGTTGGCAAATGAACTTCCTGAGAGAAAAACAGTGAGAGCTTTTATATGGAAGTATTCCTCGAGTGGTTCAATGACCACTCTACAAGGTGGTCTGCATTCAAAGGAATGTCCAGCGATACAGTAATTCATTAATTTACTCAACATTTTATTGAACACTTACCGAAGTACAGGAACAGTTAAAATCTAGAAATTTTATATACCAAATGCTGAACTTTTTTGTCTAGCACATTTCATACAAAGGTTTAAATTTAGATCTAGTGTCAGTGAGAGTCTTATGATATCTAAGACCTTAGAGAGACGCAAGAATAAAACCATTGTTTATATTGTTGAAGAAATGTGATTTTCCTCACTTATTAGGGGGTAATTTGTTTTTGCCATTGAAGACTGACCATTCTTCCTTTCTTAGGCATGTAAACACTAATGGGAAAATTAAACCACTATATCGGGCTTACTGGAGTTTTTTGTTTGTTTTCTTTCTTCTCTTTCTCTCTCCTCTCCAATAGAATGGCCCTTTTCTCCTCTGTCAACAAAACCCTTCTTTCACCAGATGAGAAACTCATGATAGATGATTTTGTGAAGAGCAAACCTGCCCCTTTGCCCACTGACAGGGGAAAGCAATGACCTAGAGCTAGTCCATAAAAGTTGCCCTCGGAGCTATAGATGAGTTGACTAGCTCAAGAATGAAAATATGACTCACTCAGGGAAGGAAAATGATCCAAGCCTGGAAAATCAGATACCACAGAACATTTCCTGCTGAGGCAAAGATCTATTCACCAGAGTTACTAAATTTTGGTCAGATGTGAGCCTGGTGCAGGTGGTCAGCCACTCTGCCAGCCATGTGCAGAGCTTGCCCAAGAGCCACAGAGACAGAGCAGCCCAACAACATTACTAGCGTTCCTGGATCCAGCCTACTTATTAACTGATTCTCCTATTTAGACAAATAAATACATTCAGAGACATAATCCACATTTTTATGGTCTCTTCAAACTTAATAAATATGTAAGACAAATTAAAATCTTAAAATACTATCTGTTTATGACTTGAGGGTTAGAAAAAGAACTACATCTGATAAACATCATTATTTAGCTACTTTAAAATGCATGCTGTTCTGGAATATGCTTTCTAAATAAAATGAATTATCAATTGCTAAAGATCAACTCTGTCTCCCCAATATCAACTTTTAGCATCTCTCCAGACCTAAAATGTCTAGATAAGACTTTTATTTTAGGTAGTGAAGGGTCATAAATAAAAGTCTTAATTTTTTTTTTTTTTAACTAACCAGAATCTTGGGTTTGACATCTAAAATGAAATGTCAACTAATGATTATGCAGTCATATTATCTCTTCTTCTGTTAGGCAAGAAGATTAAATGTTTCAAACCATTTATTTCCAAATACTTTTTGAAATAAACAACATGAAATGATTGTCAAGTTCAGTCTCAAATGATTTTTCCTATCTCCATTATTTAATACATGTCTGGATTAACTACCATTATCACCTTCGCCTGTCATCACTTAGATTAACTCACAATCACACAGCAATGATAACCGATTCAGGAAGAATACAAGGGAATGCATTTTCTCAGTTTAGAATACAAAGTCTCAGTGTGACAGTGTTCACAAGGTGACTGGTGTCATCCTCTATATTCTGTTATCTTCTTTAGAGCAGATATTCTACCAATATGTTTGCACCCTGGTTTAAGAATTCAGAATTGCTGAAAAGTCTGAATAAGTAGCTAGGACCTAGGATATCTGTATTTTTTAAAATACATTAATATTTTTATTATTTTGACTGAACAAAAATATACATTTGCACTGTTAACCATCTCCCCTGCTAGCATTAGGGTTAAGCCATTCTTGTTCACAGTCAAATATCTGTGGAGTGCTACCGTGTGCCTGACTTTTTAACGTTTTCCAAGGACACAAGCAGACATGGCATTTCAGCTTGTACAACGCAGGCTGATACCATAAATGTGTTCCCATAACATTTGGTAGAATTTCCCTGGGCACTGACCACTTCTGAGTCCTTTGAAAAGACCTCTGCACTGAATCCTTCCTGTCCTCCTTCTAAGGCCTAATGCTCCCAAATTTCAGGCAGGGAACCGGCTACACCAGAGTCACATGAGGGAACATTTCAGAGAATGCAGATTTCCAGGTACCACTGCAGCAGATTCTGGCTCAATGGGTTTGGAGTAAAAAAATGAGAAATCACTCTTTCTCCAGAAACTTCTCACTTGATTCTGATGTTCAGCCATGTTCTAGAAGCACCATTCACTTATTGTTCTTCTGGAGATAGAATATAGGGCTCCACAGGTGGATAGGAGGAATAACTTCATATGTACTAAAAGCACAGTAGATTATCTATGGTTGACAACAATTAACTGAATATTTCAAAAAAGGTAGTAGAGAGGATTTTGTATGTTCCCAACATAAAGAAATGATAAATGTCTGAGATGATGGATAAGTCAGTTACCCTGTATACTGGTTACACTATATATTTATACATGTATTGAAATGCCATAGTGTTCCCCATAAATATCTATGATTACTATGTGATTATTACAAGTATATATTTGCAACTTTAGCAACCTTGACCTAGACTTTTAAAGGGGGAAAGGATTGTGTCTTAAATGTCTTTAACACAAGTTGAACTTCAATGAACACTACTGAGCAAAAATGCAAAAATTTGGTCTGGGGCTATAGCTCAGTGGTAGGGTGCTTGCCTTGCATGTGTGAGGCACTGGGATTGATCCTCAGCACCACATAAAAATAAATAAATACAATAAAGGTATCATGTCCATCTACAACTAAAAATTTAAAAATGCAAAAATTTTCCCTATTATGAAAAAGAAAGAAAGGAAGGGAGGAAGGGAAAAAAGGAATATGTTACCAATTCATGGATAAGATATTAGAGCACGTGAAAGCCCACAAGTTCCCCAAATATCTCTACTTATAGGTTTATCAGAGAGCCTAAAAATTTTCCCCCTTTACAGTTACTTCAACATTATGCATTTTTTTCTATAAAGATCTGGTGAAAGAACACTTCTGCCTAACCTTTGTCAATGATTTTTTTGTACCCCACAAGAGAAGACAAAAAGGAACCTCCCTTCTGGAGCAAAACTGGCATTCCATGCTCTGACTTCTCTTCCCCATCCCCTTCCTCCTGGTGTATGGGGCAACCTTGCAAAGCCACTTGCTTCTCTCCTGATGCTCCACACTGAGTAGATATTGGGGCCATGATCTGTGCTTTTCCTTTTGCTCAAGCTATCTTCCCACCTCTTAGCTAACAAATAACCTTTTGCAAACACTTTACTGATACTTTCCTGTATCTTTCTTTTCCCTGTATTTTTATGGGCTTCTGCATATTTATTGAACTCACTTTTTTAAATGCCCATCTCCTGAAGTCTGCAGCTTATTTTTAAATAATTAGTTCTTCCCACCAACCTAAGGAAGCATACATATATTTACATATTTTGAAGAAGAAAGAAAAATATGAAATCATATTAACAATTAGTAAATCTAGATGAAGGACTTCCAATTTTCCCCAGATCTTACTTTCTTGATCTATATTCGAATAATGTTGACTTTTGCAAAAATAAATAAATAATAACTCTAAGTCTGTCATTTGCTAGCATTACCTATGCTAAGGAGCCACATGGTCCCAGTGGAGAAACTTATCTTACAAGGGAGTTTCCGATTCCCACTTACATCTTAACTTCTAAGTGAGTCACTGGGGTGGAACTCCACCCTCTCTCTCTCCCTTAGGAGTTAAGCATTCTGGGCCCCCGCTCAAATCTCAGTACCTTTCCTGAGACCCTCATTCCCCATACCAACTTAACAGTATATAAATTCCTCTCTTCACTGTGGGGCCGTCTTTAAACCAAAGAATGTTGCAGTTGGGTTATAAAAATATCACAAAGAAAAATTAGATACTGTCTTGGGTGCCAAGAAAATACTTCATTCTATTTTCAAAATCTAAAGAAAACAATTGATTTTTGTCCTTAGTTAAGAAAATAAAAAAGATCCTCAGATATGAAAAATCTGATCTCAGGTTGAAGAAACCTTGGGACATCACCAAATAAAACACTTAGATTAATTGACAGTAACAGTAATAACATTTTTTTAAAGCTAGTTGTTTAACAGAACAAATGGAATATCCAGCTTATAGTGTAAGCAGACTTCATGTTGACAGTGAGATATGGAACTTTTACGATGAGCAACCGATGAAAAATGACTTGCCTCGGGATTCAGTCAAGGCCAGCTTAATTTACGTTTTCCTTTCCCACTTGGTTAGTCATTAAACTCGGAAAAGTATTTTGGAATGGGATCTGAGAAAAAGACATTCCGGCCAATATAATAAAGCTGGTTATTTAAAGTGATACTAAAGGACTACTTTTCCTTTTGGTTCCAAAGGATAGGAAACCAAAGATGTTCTATGATCCTGGGAGAAAGCACTCTGTCTTTTTAAGTGTGGCTTGGAAATTGCTGATTTTAAGTAGAGCATATTTTATGGTCATTACACCACCTCACTGCCATGCAGAGCACAAAAAGGATTATGGACTTTCTCTTCAGTGGAGCATTAAATGATCCCCTGAATAGCAATTTACTAAAAGAACAAATATATGTGGCATGACCTGCATATGTTTTCTTGACAGCAGAGTCTACCTGTAACACAAACAGGTAGAGTCTCCAGCTTACAGAAATGATCTTAGTTTCACTGCTAAACTGGAAGTAATTAATTTAGGCTAATTGAACAATGAACAAAATTTTTAGAATAGTACAATGAACAAAAATTTTGAGAATAGTACATAGTTAAGTTCAAGTATTTTTGTGAGTCTTTTACACATAACATCAAGAATTTGTTTTAGCTTTTGCTGTTCTTTTTAACTAGAGACCTCCACGTTTTCATTGCTGCCTTTCCAAAATCTGCTAGCCTTCAAGTCCCAATTCCAATCCGGCCTCCTCTATGAACCTTTCCTGTCCACACCCACCAAAAGTAATTCATCTTTCTTGCGAACACTTTTTTCTCTTTTCCAACTTTCTCATTTGGATGTTGCACTGCCCTTGATAGTACAATTAAGTGAGCAAATTTTAATTTCTGCAGATTACAAACTAGGTGAGAGCAAGGACTATCTTAATCATTTTGTGCTTCCAAGAGGGAAGTTACCGTATAAGGTAAACGACAAAAAATAAAACGAAAATTAGTGTTCTAAAATTCTTATTTTGAGAAGATAAGTCATTGTTTTTCAGATAACAATTCCATAAAATCAAATTTAAACAAAACAAAACAAAACAAAACAAAGTCCAATTTCTAATCAATTATAAATACCCAAAGACCTGCCCTTCTTTTTTAGTATCCCACAACTCCAAGTTCAGAGCATTATGCTTTCTCAGTGTTAATCATTACTTGGTAATTCAAAAATATAATTGTGTCTGCCAAGCCATTGTTGTATTATAAGATAAAAGTGCCTTTTAATACCAACACTTAATGCAAATACTTAATATGTAAGTTCAAATATTTCTGTTGAAGGATCTCCCTCTAGACTCTAGGAATAGGAATCAGTAAAATATATTCACAGTCTGCACTACTGATAAGAGAAAGCACCTCCATATTTTAAAGGTACACTTGATTCCATAACCTTTATTTCATGTATGCAGAGCATTTATGAGGGAGAAACATTCTCGCTAAAGACCCATCAAATCCAAGCCCTCACTGTTGCACACTTAAATTGCTCACTACTATGTCAGTAATTCCAGTTTAACTACACAATATTTATTTGATATTGAAAAGCTTTTAGCCATGTTCAGGTAGGAAAAGCTACTTATAAACTATTATATATTTTCTTTTCCATCTTCTTTACTTTACACTTTACCTCATATCAAAAGCAAAATGGTTACTCTATAGTAGGAGACTCTGATAATTAATATTGACTTTAAAAGTTGAAACAATCTAGTTCAAATACATCATATAGCTCTTAGTCTATTTCACATTGATGGGAAGATAATTTAAATAGGTAAGATATGGGAATATAATTTATCAGCAATAAAGACTTTCTTGTTATTACTATCATTTAGAATCTGAAAAATTCTTTTGAAATTGTTTCTGTGTCTCAAATACAAGTGAATATTTTGTTCTCCCACTCAAGGGTCTCAGGAGTTTTAGAGCAAAAATCTGAAAGCATAGTTTTCCATAATTTGACCATTGCCCTTTATATCAGGTGTGGCACTCCCACACACCCCAAAGTGCCCCATTGCCTCTCTGGGTCCATCCAAACCACCACTGCCCAGGGGACCTAAGGCCCTGTACATCAGCTTCCACCATGCTGGGCCGGACTTGGGTCAGACTTCCATATTGGAAACCAAAGAGACCCCATGATTGACAGTGATATCACAGCAATTTCCATGGAACTAGTACAATTCTAGAAGGATGAGGTTTCAGTGCTCAGCTTATGCCAGGAAGCCACAGGATGCAACAAACTGGAAATATCATAACAAACTAGATTTGAGTCCCAGTCGAACCAGTAACTAGATATAAACAATTCCCTTAATATCGCTGAGATTCAGTTCTCTTGTCATAGAAAGAAGTTCATACCACACTGGTCTTTATTATGTATGCAAAATGAGAATGTATATGAAAGCAGTTTCTGAAGTAAATGTGAAGGCTACTTGTGTGTGTAATGTTAATTATTCTAACCCAGTGGGTGTACTGGTAGTTTATTTTAAAAACTCAGGGCTACAGCCCAGGTGTGTGCAAAGCTTGTACATTTCCTAATGGCCACTAGAGTGAGCCATAAATGTTGATAGAGTAAGTAAGCATGTGGTGTGACTGCAGGGATGTGAGGAAAACCCTGATAGTCACTGTAAATCCTTTTCACATGCTGGCCGATACTAACAACTCTATTAGCTGATATATTTTTTTAATTTAAGGACTTTATTTCTTTAAAAATATTCATGTGAACCACAGACCATAAAGCCTTTAGGGTCAAGGGAAGGAGAGCACAAAGAGAGCAGGTTTTGTCAGCAAAAGACTGCAAGATGGGAAGGTGCTTGCTCCACTTCTCGTATTTAATGAAGAATAATTTCTTGAAAAAGTTCTTGACAATTTGAAAGAATGACTCTCTAATGGTGGAATTGGTGGCATCAGAAACTGCCTGGATGGGAAGGGCTTGGCTAGGTGAGCATTAGAGGATTCCCTGTCACCCTAAGTCACATCAGCAGTTGGTTCTGACATTTACTAATTATGGGATCACGAAACCAAAAAAAATGAGTCTCAGTTTTCACAACTGGAAAACGGGCACAAGTGGTCTCCCCATCATGCTGTTGTGAGTGTGAAATGGGATGGTGTATATAAGGGGCATAGCATGGTGCCCGGTGTCAATTTAGTGTTCCATAAAAGTAACAATCAGCATCATCAGCATTACTAATTATAACCAAAATGTAAGATGATTATAAAATAGCAGGTCAAATACTTTAGAAGTTAACAAACTTCCTTTTACAGGCATTTTATGCCTTTAATTCACTCTCCACATATTAAACCTGCCTGCATGTGTAAATTTGGATTTACACATGCTATATTCAGACACAATGACTTTTTGACTTCAAAACATTTTTCTAATGAAAGAGAAATGAACACACCACCACTTAATTCTGGCTGTAAAAGCCTAATGGCACATGTCTGTTTGGAGGAATCATTACCCTACCCTATTCATATGGGCTGCCCCTAATCCAAATTGGCACACGACACAAAGAACAGACTAGATTTCTGGTTGGCTTCCAGTTTGAATAAAGCTTCAAGGAATGAGCTGCTGAAAGCCCAAGGGCCAAGCCCTGAGTCAAAATGGCCTCTATCTGAAAAATATCCTCAGCCCTCATGTGGTTAAAAATTCTCCCGTCATGCTTTCTGGGGTTCCTGTGCCAAAACCAAGTTAGCAAATATCAAAGAGTTCTTCTGTCAGTAGGAAACGTCAGCCACGTAAGCAGTAACAGAGACAAAATTAATCTTAAAACCTGACTTGTAAAATGCTGAAATTGTGTGGAATCAGTTGATTTGGATTAAAAAGAAATAAGGACCTTTTTTTGTCTTTTTTTCAGGTCAGAAGCCTTTAAAGGACCATAAAAATTCCATTCACAATGGAAATGCCAGAACAACTTTCACCTTTTAAGGGTACCACTTAGTTTTCTTATAATTAAATGTAAACACAATCAGATATTTCCTTCTCAATTAACTGCAAAATAACTGTTATTCAAAAACATTTCTTTTGTGCAATAAAAGATGGTATTTTAAAATAGATTTCAAATGTACCCCAAAACTTCTGCAACATTATTTTTCATAAATGCATTTTAATTTTTTTCTTCTTTTGCATTTGCATATAAATGACTCTTCCAGGTCTGCTCTGTGAAATGAAGTAAATAATGTAATTAGAAATAATCTACAGGTGCATGGCTTAGATTCTTAATAATGTTTTCTGTTGTTTGAGAGAGTTGTCTGTTCCTTTGGATTTGTTTAGATTTTCACTACCTTTTCCTCAGAGTTCTGGGCTCTTTTGTGTGACTGAAAAAACAGAGTCCTGGAGGCTTATCAAGAATTCTATTGTGTGTTTTACTGGGGAACTTGAACTCTACCACGCTTGATAAAAAACAAAAACAACAACAAAGGGAATAACACATTCTCTAGGACTTGATGAAAGCTAGAACATTAGGAAGTTTTTGTACCAAACAGAAGAATAAATAAATAATAGTATTAAACTAACATCTGTTCCCAGGATGAAAACAGAGTAGAGGAAACAGGCTGCCCCTTCTGACAGTATGACTCTGTCCCCTCCCAGAAACTTTCTTTTATACCACTTACTCCCACAACCCCACATTTCAAGGTTGACTTTAAATTCCACTTTCTCCATGAAACCTTCCCAGCAAATTAATTTCTCTTTTCCCCTGAACTTGCCTGTGGTACTTTGACTATCAGCAGCTTTCATCAGGGGACTTAATTAATCATCTACTGCCTTGATGTTGTGATTTCACTGTTATTTAATTGCTTCATGGGCCTACCAGGGTCATTTTGTCCTCTATACATTATACATTATAAATTTCTAGAGGCCAGAAGTGCCTCTTACATTTCTTTCATATCCCTCCCAGTACCAAGCACAGAGCAGGCAGGAGACAGGGAATCTAACCTGTTGGAACAGAGCCATCCTGTTGCTACAGTGATGCACGTCCTACAAATCCTATGAGATCCAAAGCCACGACATTGAGAAATTATTGCGTGATCCTTCTCAAGTTAGCTGAGAAGTGTCTCACACCATCCTTACAAGTCTCCTCCCTGAGAGGGACCCTACAGTCCAGCCGGAGATCAAAGGGCATGTAGCAGTACAAAGGCCACACAGGCCCCTGCAGCTGGAGATCCAGCCACTTCCCAGCTGTATGAACAGACAAATAACTTGAGCATGAATAAGCAACCTCATTTGTAAAATTGGGATTAAAAATGCTAACATAATAATCACTCAACATTCACTGTGTATTCGAAATGCCTTAAAGGTTTCTACTCATTGAATCTTCACACCTACCTTATAAGGTAGGCACAGTTATTACCCCCATTTTACAGGTGTGGAAACTGAGGCAGAGTCAGATTAAGTAACTTTCCCCAAAGTTAAACAACTAAGTGACAACACTGGAATTCACATCCAGGCAGGCAGAGTGGATGTGCTTGACTGAGAAGCTGAGTTGTCACTCACAGAATTTGCCTCAGATGGTTATTTTAGGGACAAACAAGTTCAGATATTTAAAATACTTAAATAAGTTTAATATTTGAAATTAAATATTAAATTTTAAAAATTGGTGGACACATAGGAAGCACTCAATAAATGGCTGCTATATTATGTTTGTGCGCATGTCATGATTTAGGCTCCAAAACTCCTACGACTAATTTAGATACAAATTAACAGATAATAATTTAATGTATGCCAACACCATCTCTGCCTAGCAGAAAGCTTATGGTCTCATGAGAAATACATACATATGTTTTAAAAAATTAAGCAAACCAATAATAATGAAGAAGAGCCTTAGAGCCACAGGTGCCAAGGGCAGATTCCCTCGCTTTACCCAAAGAGCCTTATCTTGTAGGGGTCTAAAGAGTGGCCTGTTAGCAGGTACCTAGGTGCCCATGGTGATATGGATGTAAATATTTTATACGACACTTGAAGCACATTATACAGGTCACGCTTGAATAAATACCACATTTGTGTGAGACTGTACAGAATATAAGAGTCTGTGTTCAGAAGCCCTGAGGAAGCAGAGTGGAGGGAGGCCTGTGGTGAGGCCAGAGCTCAGGGAAGGCTTCACACAGACTGACTTAGCATTCTGAAATGAGGCTATCAATAATTTACTTGGAAATTTATCCTCCAGCTCACTTAAAAGAAGAATAATGACACAAATCAGAAAAGCTAATAGTATTAATAATTTATCTGTCCCACCATGTTCTCTTAGGAGCTCAAATGTTCTATACATTAATAATTGAGTCTTCTTAAAACCCTCGGAACCATTGTGTACAAGATGAGTAAGGTATGTGAACACCATTTAGATCACCGCTATTGCATTTCTTTGCCCACATTCCTTTTTTTGCATGTTTCTTTCGTTACTATACAGAAATTAACTTATTTTTTGTTACTACACAGAGATTTTTTTTATTGCACAGGGATTATGTAATACATACATGTATTCATTCATTCATTCCCAAATATTTATTGAATATATTCAAGCACAGGACTAGGCCCAAGGGATAAAAATATTCAGTTAAAGAATATAACCAAATTGAAATGTATATGGATCTCTCATGAAAGAGGTCCTATAATAGAGGTAGAGAGCCTGCAATTTATAGAAGGTTCTCAGAGAACATGGCCAATAGCATAAGTGGGGAACATTCCAGAAAGGCTTCAGAGAGAAATAATTTTCTCACTGTCAAATCTAATGGTAGATTCATCATACACACTGCTGTTTATAATGCTATTTGCTATTTAGTGCTTCAGTCTTGAAATTTTCTTTTCCCCAAACTTTTGTGACATGTCCCTGAGTATTTTTGAATCCAATTTCCATGATTCCTTTCTCAATTTTGTCAATGGCATCCAAGTTGAAGACCTTTAATTTGGTTGCTTAGTGGAGGATGTTTCTGCTGGTTAAGATCAGAGCTTCTTATTCTTCATTGTTCATCAGAATTACTGCAAAACTTTTAAAAACATATAGTCATTCCAGCCTTCCATTGGCTCTTCAATTTTAGGGCCCGAATATGTGAGAACTGAGTTGCTTTTTAAGCATCCAGGTTGAGAGCCACTTACATAAGCCTTTCCTTCTCTAACTGCTCCTTGTGGAGATGTTTAATTTTCATGACATTCCCTCTCATTGATTTCCTGAAACAGTCATCAGAATGAGAACACAGGAGCAGGAAGTCACCATCCCAGAGCTGCCAACACAGAGTACCAGGAGATCATTGCTACTGTGACTATTTGCAATCTTGAGGCTGATAAACTGTACATTACCTTACATTCCTCCTGTGTCTGAACATTTGAGTAACTCTCTGGTCATCATCTGTCTGCTTTGTATCTTCCTTTCACTGTTTCCTCTTCTTCCGAACTTCACCACTGTATCTTATAGAAATCCAGGTTCCTAGTAAACAAACTCTTCTCCAACTCACACTCCTCTTCCATGTAGGCTGCTCATTTCTGCAACCTCTCATGGCTCCCACCCCAACACAAGCTTCTCAGTGGGCATCACCCTCTTGCTCTAGTCACATGTTTTAGAACTTTTGCTACAGCCAGTTTTTCCCTTCACAGTTGTTCACTAAATAATTACCACTTTGGTGTCCAGCACCATGACTCCCTATAAACTACGCTAGCAAATGAAATGAGGGACCCACAATATGCGAGCACACAGTATGCCCAATTCAAAATGGCACCCCTTGGGTAATTGTGTAATTTATCAGTGGAATGTCTTCTTTCTTATCGTATAGGTTTAAAGATTTAGAATGACTTTTGACTATTCCCTTATTCTTTATGTAAAATAGATTCTGAAATATCTTCTTTATAATATACTCAGCAAAAAGTATATTTCTATTATAAAAACATACTATACTAACTGCTATAACAAAAACTTTTAAATTTGAAGACTTACTTTCTCAGAGTCCTACTCTGTCCCAGTGTCTATTAATAGCTTCCATGACATCTCTCAACTCCAGAAATTTCCCATGCAAATCTACCCTGCAAATAGTTATAAAGATAACCTTCATGAAACTATTTTATCAAATAGATAAAATGGGTTCTGCTTTAAGAACCCATTCTTGGCCTCTCATCTAATTGTGCAGACCAATGTGTCCTGCTTTCCAGCCCAGTCCTTATCTTCAATGCCATGTTAACCTCATCTTCTGATACTTCTGAGAGCTCTTCATGTACCTGTGTGTGTCTTGCTTATATCTATCTCAGATTTGCTAACCCTGTCCTCTAATCTGGAATGTCATTTTGATTCCCAAACCTTCCAGCACACTTCCTTTGAGATCTGAATAACTATTCTTCTCTCTTGAGATGATGACCCTCATATGAACCATTTGTTGACACTTTGTATGTAGTCTTGCACATATTAGTTCTTAATACTTGGATTTTGAATATTAATAATACCTTTTTAAATCAACTGGGGTGGCAGTAACTTAGATGGTATAAACTATTGAGGAACTTAAGCATAAGCCACCTCTAAGCCCATTTAATTATCTGTGAATATTTTCTGCCTCACAAAGTTGGTTTAAGGATGAAATACCTAAGACATCTAGTATGATGACCAGCACATAGCAGATGATCAATAAATAAAAATTGCTGCTTCTGTAAGTTTTTCAACTTCATTTTGCACACAGAACTTAAGACTTGGATTCTGAATGAGCATTAAAAAGTTCAAATGTAAAAGATTTTGTTATAGTCATTAGCACAGTAGGTTTCTATAATAAAAATGTACTTTTGTTGAAAATAAAGAAAATAATTCAGAATCAATTTGTGCACTCTGAGCTATGTACCCAGAGGATGTCTCATAGCTACACGTTAAACCCACAAGATGAAAATTCTAGTAATTATGGCAAAATATGATTTGCAAGTTTAGCTAATTTTTTTGATATAAAGATAAACCTGACTCATAAAAGGAATCTCTCATGATGACGAATGAATGGGAATTTGAGGATTGAAAATGCCGTTTGTTATCCCCATATTTAACTGACATTTTCTGTAGGTTAGTTGTAAATCTCAGAGTAATAATCTGTAACTCCTAATCTTGATTAAATATCCAATACTTTTTCCAGGTGGGTGACTTGGTCCTGGAAAGCAGACTTTACCAAAGATTTAAATATAGACCCCAATGATACATGTAATATCCAGACTATGGTTCAAAACATTAAATAACAGTAGAAATAGAACACTCAAGTTATTAAAGACCATATTTTTTCAATAACATTTGTATTCCCTTTTCATTTATTATTCAGAACATAGGCCATCATCTACAATGTAAATGAAAACTAGTCAGATGTGAAGTGTTTATAAATGAATTAAGCAATATCATCAATGTTTAGTTTTTCCAAATACACTAACAGAAAGAACATCCTTGCTTAGTATTATGTATTTATCACTCAAGTAACAAAATACACAATCTTTAAAGATCTATTAACCAACACTAGGAAAATTAACCAACACATATTAATAGAATCCCTTCAGTTATTTTTAGAATTGGAATTGCATTTGCTCCTATGTTATCATTATTAAGCACCATAACCATAAGAAATTCACTGGGCAATATTTGAGAAAAGGATGAATAATGAACAACAAATTAATTATATATAAAATTATTAATGAAGTGTGCAATAATGTTTCCAGAATTTTTAACTAGACAATTCACCATTTAATTACTGTCTTCTACTGTCAGCCTTTCAAACTGGATTAATACAAGGTTTTTTTTCCATTGTTCAAAATGCTTTCATAATTTATTTGTTCTAAAGAAATTACCTTTTTAAGTAAAATTAATTGCAATAGTTACCAAACACATATCTTTATTCACATGCAAATTTTTTTAAAAATTTAATTACACCAGGAAAAATATTTTTACTCCTCCTATGACCATGTCTAATAATATTGCTTTATAAATGCCTTCAAAAAACTTGCTATTGGAAATAGTTTGGTTGGGTTTTCCTTCATTTCTTGTCCCTGAAGGAAATCTCACTTCATAATTTTCCTTTTCAGGCACTGAATACATTATCTTGTTTATAAGTCTCTCCCAAATTTAAAAAAAAAAAACAAAAAAACTCGATATATATATTTATACTTATACATTTATATATTTATATTTACATTTACTTGTATACCTTAATATTTGTACATACATGTATTTGTATGTGTGTGTGTGAGTGTATATTTATATATATATATTCTTTTTTCCCCCAGAAGATTTTGATTTTACTCTCTAAAGCTACCATGTTGGCCAGATGGAAACCACCAAACACTTGAAATGTGCCTAATTCAAATCATGATGTGCTACTGGTTTTCAAGTATTAGTACAAAAAATGATTAAAATACCTCATAAATAATTTTTATGATGATTACATTCTAAATGATAATTTTATAATATACTGGAGTAAATTAAGCATATTATCAAATTGCTTTCACTTATTTCGTTTTACTTTTCTTTTTGAGGTGTTTTGAGAGTTTATGGCTTTCAGGGAATTGGTTCACTTCATCTCAATTGTTCAATCTGTGTCTATAGAGCTATTCCTGGCATTTTCCGATTATGATGTTAATGACTAGTGTTTATGGTGACACCTGTCTTTCATGTCTATATTGGTAATTTTTGTTTTGCCTCTTTTTCCTTCTCAGCTTAGCTTGAGATTTATCATTTTTATTAACCTTTTCAAAGAATCGAGCTATGGGTTTTATTGATTTTTTTCTATTGTTTTTCTGCTTTCGATTCCATTGATTTCTGCTTTTATCATTATTGTTTAGTTCATTCTTCTTGCTTTATTTTTAAGTTGCTCTTACTTTTCTAGTCTCTTCAGCTTAGATCGTTAATTTGAGATATCTATTCTTTTCTAACATAAGCATTTAATACTCTAAAATTTATACATGACTATTAAAACATTTTAAATTACAAACATGGTCAGCCCATGTAGTTTGTATTACATATTTCTATTTAGTGCTGCTCTAAAAAGTGTGATACTCAGCAAAGTGTTTTCTTTTTGAGACGTTAATAAAAATTTAATAGCCTATGGGACCACTGAACCAAAGAATCTCAGGCACTCCAAGAGCAGTCAGCAACAGCCTTGGGTAGTGTGGGTTTCTCTAGTTCCAATTACGGAAAAACTTGGGATGTATTCTGATTTGGCTCTTCAGGTGAAGAATGCCTTCTTTGAAACTGAGCTTGAGAGATATGTCTGGCTGACAGTCATGAGGCTTTCTTTAAGACGACTGGATAGCCATCTATTTAACATGAGTTATGGAGCTGAGCGGGAAGACTGCTCTATCCCCTCTTTTGACCTCTACTTGCCCAGTTGACTCAGTGCCTGACACTTGTTCCAGGGAAAACGCCCTTCCTGGTCTCCTGACCTGAAAGCTGTGCCTTTGCTTTCCTCAGTCTGCCAAGCAATTCCTACCACTTTGTCTTCCAGAGTCCTGAAAAGGAGGGCAGTGGGGGGTGATGTCACCCTAAGCAATGGGGCCACAGCTCCCTAGTCGGAAAGGTTTCCTCTTTCTCAGAGGTTTAGGCACCGGCTTGGCTGCCTCTACTTTTACCGCTGCGGTGGGGAGATGGCCTGGGCTGGGGAAGACATGCTGGACACTGGACACACTGAAAACAAAAAACAAAAGCAGTGGATTTTCCCCTTCCTCTCTTAACCTTGGAGATCTTTTTCCTGCTCTCTGGACCTGAACAAGGGGTTTTCTGGGGCTCTTTCTGACATATCATCAAAGTATCAGTCTGCTTTAGTAACCAATCTAGGAAATATTGGAGAGCAGAGGAAGGCGGGGGAAATGGTGGCTTAATGGTATGTGGAATTCTGATCTCTTGCCCTGCTCTGCCTGGGGGCCTGTACTCATCAGCATCCAGGACATATGCACACTGCACCAGGGGCTCATATTCCTAGCAGTGGAGACGGTCTGGAGAGTGTTTGTTCTATCTTGCCTAGAACTGGAATCAGTAAGAAAGACAAAAAGTCTAATTTCACTCAAGTATCTGAACTTCAAGTATGTGAGAGGAAAAAGATAGTAGATACAGATAATTTGAGGACAATTATCAGAAGTTTGCCTTATTCTCCTGAAGAAGAATAATAAGATGAACTTATCATGAGAATGAGATAATTATGTCATTTGAAAATCCCTTGAGTTTTACATATATGTACCTTATTACATATCTAAGGCAAAGTCTATAGTTCAGAAAATATGCATTCTAACTCAGGCTAACCAGGCAAGAGACATGGTGAACTTAAATAAAATAGAACAAAAGAGAATCTCATTCTCAGTTAAAGACAGTACATACATATGTCTTCTGCTCTGTTGCCTTCTGGCCAGAATTCAAAAGCCTATATATATATATATTTACTGGGAATTAAACCCCTGGGGTGCTTGACCACTGAGCCACATCCCAAGCCCTTTGTTTTGTTTTATTTGAGATGGGAACTCACTAAGTTGCTTAGAACCTCACTTAGCTGCTGAAGTTGGCTTTGAACTTGTGATCCTACTATCTCAGCCTCCCAAGCCTCTGGGATTACAGGTATGTGCCTCCATACCTAGACCAAAAGGCATATTTTTAACCCAATATTAATCCAAACAACAGTATTAAAGGTTGGGAGTGGAGGTGGTGAGTCATGTTCTACTACTTTGTCTCTGCTTTATAAATGCATTTGTATAAATTTGAAAAAACAGTCTTCAAATTCATTTGGAAGAATAAAGAACATCCAAAGCAATTCTAAGCCAAAAAACAATGCTGGGGGCATTGCAATATCTGACTTTAAATTATACTACAGAGATACATATAAAAATTGTATGGTACTGGCATAAAAATAAATGCGTAGACCAATGGAAGAGCATAAAAGACACAGAGACAAACCCACACAGATTCAGTCATCTGATCCTTGACAAAGGCATCAAAAGTATTCAGGTTGAAGAAAAGATAGGCTTTTAAACAAATGGTGCTGGGGAGACTAGTTATTTATATGTAGCTAGATCCTCATTTCTCACCCTGCATAAAGGGTAACTCAAAATGGATCAAAGATCCAGGAATTAGACCAGAAACAATGCAACTTCTAGAAAAAACAAAGTGTAGGGCCAACACGTCAACATATAGGCACAGGCAACAACTTCCTCAATAGAATTTCTAAAGCTCAGGAAATAATACCAAGAATTAATAAATGGATGGTATCAAATTAAAAGTCTTCTGCACAGCAAAGGAAACAATTAAGAATGTGAATAGAGAATCACAGAATGGGAGAAAATCCTTGCTACCTACTCTTCTGATAGAGGATTATTACCCAGAATACATTTAAAAAGTAAACTCAAAAAACTAAAGACCAAAGAAAACCAAATAACACAATCAATAAATGGGCAAATGACCCAAACAGATGTTTCTGTTTGGCCAAATGGCCAACAAGTATATGAAAAATATATTCAATAACTTTAGCAATTAGGGAAATGCAAGTTAAACCTACACTGAGATTTCATCTTACTCCAGTTAGGATGTTAGCCATCAAAAATACAAACAATAATAAGTGCAAGAGATGATGTGGAGAAAGAGGAACACTTAGTACAACAACTATGGAAATCAGTTTGGAGGTTCCTCAAAAGACTAAGAATGATCCATAACATGATCTAGCTCTACCATTCCTAAAGAATTAAGGAAATCATACTATAATCATGCATGCATGCCCATGTTTATAGCAGTATGATTCACAATAACCAAATTATGGAACCAATCTAAATGTCTGTCAATATACACAGTGGAGTTTCATTCCACCATAAAGAATGAAATTATGTCATTTGCAGGAAGATGGATGGAACTTGAGAATATTATATTAAGTGAAATAAGCCAAACTCAGAAATTCAAGGGTTGTATGTTTTCTTTCACCTGAGGAAGACAGAAAGAAAAAAGGGGGAAAATGGTGTGTCTGTTTTGAGGTGGGGGTGTATCATGAAAATAGAAGGGAGACCAGTATTGTTGAGGAAAGGGATTTGGAGATAAAGGAAGGGAGGGGAATGGGAAATAATAGAGAACAATATTGACTAAATTATATTGTTATATCAGGTGCATGCATGAGTACGTAACAATAAATCCCACTATTACATATAATTATAACGTGCCAATAAAAATATGGAAAAAAGCAAATGCATCTGTGATTCCCTGAATTGTCAGAATTCTGCCCCATCAATCCAAATCTTAGACCAAGAGCTTTTGTGTCAACAATAAAGACAAATGTTCTCCTTTTTTTTTTTTTTTTGGTACTTTGGATTGAACCTGGTGGCACTGAACCATATCCCCAACCCTTTTATATAATTTATTTAGAGATAGGATCTCCTTAAATTGCTTAAGGACTTACTAAATTTCTGAGACTAGCTTTGAACTTGGAATTCTCCTGCCTCAGCCTCTCGTACCACTGGGATTATAGGCGTGCACCACCATACCCAGTCCACGGTTTCTACTTTCCATGAAAAGTTTTTGGTTGTAGATTTAACTCTAAAGAACAGCTTATCTTCTAAATAAAAAACAACTTGGAACGAAAAGTTGTACCCCATTTGTGTACAATGAATCAAAATGCAGTTTGTAAAAATAAATAAATAAATAAATAAATAAAAGAACAACTTGGAGGCTACAAGCCTATAATCTCAAAATGTTAGCTGTGATCCTGGCCTTTGGAGCCAGGTTTCAGATAGTAATGTATTTAGTGGCAAATAACAGAAAGCCCAAGCAGCACTGGATTAAGCACCTAGGAGTTTAAGAAGGTCACAAACCAGAAACATGGGGCTCAAAATACGTTATCATATGGAAGAAGCATATATGATCGATTTGTAAATTTATTCCCTACTATTGGATATTGTTTATTTCCAGTTAGATCATTCTATTAAAACACATGTAGCCAGGCACTGTGGGGCATGCCTATAATCCCAGTGGCTTGGGAGGCTGAGGCAGGAGGATCACAAGTTCAGACAATCTCAGCAACTTAGCAAGGTTCTAAGCATCTTAGTGAGGCCCTGTCTCAAAATAAAAAATACAAAGGGCTGGGGATGTGGCTCAAAGGTTAAGTATCCCTGGGTTCAATTCCTGGTATCAAAGGGGCTGGGGGAGTGGGGAGCGTAAAGATGCTCAATGTGACAGCAAAAGCATCACTCTAACTATACCCTGAGCAATGCTTTCATTTCCAGGTATAGCACAGAAGTGAGGTCGCTAGGTCACAGGATGTGAGCATTTTACATTTTCATGCTTTCTAGTTTCCAAATGGCCATGTCAATCCAAAGTCTCACCAGTGGTACAGGTGAAACTTACATCCTTACATCCTCAGTCATTACATGCAATCAATATTTTGAATTTTTAATTAAGCAAGAGGCAAATAATAATAGGGAAATAATCTTTTAAAATTACCTTGTTTCATTTCTTAGGCTATTACTGATATTGAGCATCTTTTTCAAATTTATTGGTGTTTTGCCTCTCTTCCGTGAATTGTCTATTTTTTAATTGATTTTTGGTGTGTCTGTTTTATCAATTGAAGGATTTAACCTTTGATTTTCATGTACATTGCAAATATTTATCTCTCATTCCATTGTTTTTCCTTTAAATTGGTCTTTGGTGTCTGGAATACTCATATTCATCTTTAGGACAGATCAGATACGACTTTATCCATCAACTTTCCCTGATTTTTCCCTGACAGGATTCATCATTACTTCCATAACATACCTATAAGATTTTATGTATATCTCTGTAAACAAAATTATAGAATTTTTTAAAACATTTTTTAGATGTTGATAGACCTTTATTTTATTCATTTATTTATATGTGGTGCTGAGAATCGACCCAGTGCCTCAAACATGCTAGGCAAGAGCTCTACCACTGAGCCATAACCCCAGCTCAAAATTATAGAATTATAACTACAAACTTTTTCCTTCTGATCAATAAGCTGTATCAGAATGCACATAGTTCATTCATTCCCCAAAAAGTAAATCATTCACAAACTTTAGAATTTTCATTTACTTATTATTAGTTTTATCACAACAGCTCCCATTTTAGAGAAACTCACTTTCGTTTCTCAACTGTCTCTCCATGAGAATTCTTGTTTTCTTATGGCTGTGCCTTTCTGGCCCGCAGCCCTCCAGTACTAGGGATTGAACACAAGGTCTTGTACCTGCTAGGCAAGTGCTCTACCATTGAGCCACATCCCCAGTCTCTGTGCCTTTTCTTTCATGAATGCTATCTTCAAAATCCCTAGAGGATGCCACCATTGCTGTTGCCCTCTGGTCTAGTTTTCTACTAGGATAATAAGCCTAGTTACCCAAGGGGCAGTCATTTATTTTGCTCAGTTTGGGTAAGTTTGGGCAGGGCTCAGTGAGGAAAACTTGTCCCTGCTCCACACAGGTAATCTGAGAAGCTCAACAGGGGCTGGAGAATCTGTTTCCAAGATGGCTATCACATGGCTGACAGGGATATTCTCAGGGGGAATAGGACCAAATAATTTAAAGTCATCTTTACCATAATCTTCCTATGTTGTAAAAAGTTGTAAAAAGGCTTGTCAGCATCTGCTATAACCCAGACGTGCTCTGTTCCTAGAAGAAATGTGGAGGATGCCTCTTTCACTGACTCTGTCACCAGGTGTTGCTCAGTTACAGAGAAATATGGTGTGGGCTTCCAATTTCCCAATAGGCCCTTTATGTTCCTTCTCTTAAAATTAGGTAAATCCCTTCCTTGTCTTATTAAATAAAATGCAGCACAGAGGAGGCTGTGCCTAGAGAGCCTATAATTTTGTATTTTTGTTTGTTCGTTTTAAATATTTTAGATGTTGATAGAGATTTATTTTATTCATTTATTTATATGTGGTGCTAGGAATTGAACCTAGTGCCTCACATGTGCTAGGCAAGCACTCTACCAGTGAGCCACAACCACAGCCCCAAGCCTATAATTTTGTAACCATAATTTGTTCCTGCTAAGCAGGAACTCAGATATGTCCATTGTCAATGAAGCATTGATATGAGTTGATTTATTAGAGGAGAAGAAATTCTAAAAGGAGAAAATGTTGTAGATACAGAGAAGAGTACCCTGTCTTGGCTCAACAGCCAAGATGGGCTCCAGAATATCAAGGTCAAGTATGAATCAAAATACTTGCTCTTCTTACTGGTAAAAACAGACTGGAGGATGGGTTGTGCTGGTTTTCTACTTTCCCCCCGCCAAATTGAGCCCTTGGGAACTGCCCGAGAGAGTACTGGATCTGAGGCACAGCTGTCCTGGGTGGGATCGTGGCCTAAGTCTACCAGGCAGGGACATCTGGCCAGGTAAGCAGAAGAGAGAGAGGAGAATCTATAACCCATAGGTGGGAAGATGCTTCAGAGAGAACCCTTGAAGCTGGTTGCTCCGTGGTGGCCACTTCATCCCCAAGTCTAACCAGCCCAATGACATTTTCTCCTCACTTCTGCAAAGAAAAATAAATGAAGAGAAAAGATAGGTGGAAACTTTCCTAACACTTCTGAGAGAGTAGATTCCTGAACTTGTGGGCCTATCAGAGAGCAGGGGAAGAGAGAAAATGGATCTCCTCTACAAAATAAATGCATGCTATGACACAGATATGTAAAACAGTCCTCTTACAACATGAAAAAGTTCTATTGTATTACAACACACATGCTATAAAACTGTAATATGCAAATATTTATAACTCAAGTCACATAACTTTAAAATATATTCTCAATGGAGATTATCCAAAAAGTGAAAAGCAATCTACAAAATGCCAGAAATAGTTGCAAATCACATATTTGATAAGGATTAATATCCATAATATATAAAGAATCCCTACAACCCAACAATAAAAAATGAAACCAACGACTTACTCTCAAAACAGGCATGAATAGACTATTTTCACCAAAGAAGATATATAATTGACAAGTAAGCACATGAAAGTTGCTCAACATCATTCATCATTAGAGAAATATAATCAAAGACACGATAAGATACCAACTTATAGCCAATAGAATGGCTATAATTTAAAAATAAAAACAAATAGAAAATAGCAAGCTTTGGTGGGATGTGGAATATTGTAATGTTTGTATGTTGCTAGTGAGAATGTAAAATGATATAGCAGCTATGGACAGATGAATAGATTTTATAAAAATGTACTACAGGTTGAGCATCCCTAATCCAAAAATCTGAAATCAGAAATTCAGTAATGACACAAACCCACAAGTAGAAAATTCCATACCTGCCTCATGTGATAGATCAAAGTCAAAATGCAGACGCAACAAAAATATTGTCTAAAATTGCCTATAGGCTATGTGTAAGAAGGTATAACTGACACACATGAATTTCATAGCTAGACTCAGGTTCTATGCTCAAGATATCTCATTATGCATACACAATTAATTAAAAAACCCTTGACATCAAAACATTTCAAAGGATACTCAATCATTATAATATATTATCATTTATTAATCCACTTATTCATTGTTATTATTCATTATTCAAAAATAAATGAAGGGCTGTGGATGTAGCTCAGTTGGCAGAGTGCTTGCCTTGCAAGCACAAGGTGCTGGGTTCAATCCCCAGCACCGTGAAAAAAAAAAAAAAAATGCAGTTCTGATATATGCTACAATGTGGGCACATCTTGAAAATGTTATAAGCTAAGTGAAATAAGCCAAGTACAAAAAGGCAAATGTGGTGTGATTCCATTTACACGAGGTGCCAAGAAAAGACAAATTCATAGAAAAAGTCCATCATAGGTTATAAGCAGAGATAATAATGGTAGTTGCTGCTTAATGGATACAGAGTTTCTGTTTGGGGTGAAGAAAAACTTTGGAAAAGAATAGTAATGATAACACGCACACACAGTTAATGTAATTAAGGTTACTGACCTGTACACCAACAAAATGTTAAAGTGGCAAATTGTATGTTACATATGTCTTAGCACAATAAAAAAAATTTTTGAAATGCACTCTGAGTAAATACTTTAGCTTAACAGCAGGAAAGTTCACTGTCTCTTATTCAAGGCAAGATTCAATAAAATGCTTAGCTTTACTACTAATATGTTCTATTTATAGTGCATTTGTTTCTAGCTCAGGAAATAGAAATAGGACAAAAATAAGCTTTCATTGGGTCAGAGATTTAGTCAGAACCAGGAAACCAATGGGTTTATGAGAGTCAAATTAGAGATGAGTTTTTTTAGTATTTATACTCTGAAGGGTCATTTTTCAGTGAAAGTTAATGTCACTTATCTATAAGGTCAGGGAGTTTCTTTGGCTCATGTTGTGCTAATTCCTTTGGACACTAAAGATGTAGCTGCAAAACAGACACTGGGGAGACCATTCTCAGTGACATGCCCCTGGCACCTTCTTTTCTTCCTCCCACCACCTCGTGCCAAATGAAGGTGCAATGTTCACGGTGGCCCCAGGCAGCTCTTCACCTGGCTAACATCTACTGCTTTTCTCCTTCTGAATGACTTCTTTCTCATTAGAGATTATTTCAATATGGTTTGAGAATCTAGATGCCTTTTGGAAGTCAAAGCTTTTTTCCACTTGATTGTTTTCACCATTGAAAATAGGGAAGGACTTTTTCTCTGGATACTCCACTGGGATTGTTAAACAAAATAAGATCTCCGGGGTATAGACATTACCAGCATTAGAAACACTCATAAAAATTCCGTTTCCAGAATTTTTCCCTTCAGTCTAAATTAGTAGGGTTTGAGATCACTGTCAATGGAAGGCAGAAAATAGTTTTTCTATTAAATTAAATATTCAAATTACTCTGAAGTATTCATTATTGACATAATAATTATGCCACTTTTCATTTTGGAAGCAACATATGCTTCCATACATCAGTACATGTCTCTTCCCACATTTTCTTTTTAGATGTGTGAAGGTAACTGTTATTATCCTAACTTTTCAAATATAGACCCTGATACCAGAGAGGATCAGTACTGTGTTCAAATCAGAGAGGCCTCAGCACAGACTCTCACACATACCCCCAAATACCCTTTACAGAACATATTTTATAATTAGAACAAATCACAGGACCCTGTGCATAGGGAATGGACTGGAATGAACATTAAATATTATTGGCTTCCTGAACTAGTATCAACCCTGTCCTTTGAAATCTTTGTATTAAAACTAACTTGGATCCTTGAAATTTTTGTACCTACCCCAATAGCAAAATAACTAGCATATTGATTGAAATTGTGATCTATTTATTTGCAAGTTGAAATTCATAATTTTTTATTTTAAAAAGTTGGCAAATCTGAAGTAAACTTCGACCCCTTGATAATTTCCTTCCTTTTTTACTTTCTTTTTCTTAAATACCAGTAATTTTAAAACCAGTTTTATTTGGAAGATAATTCTACTATTTAGGATTTCCTGGGGCTGAGGGGATAGATTGATAGTGGCAGATGGTGGGGAAGATATGAACATTAAGAGGTATGGCTACAGGCCTGAATGAAGCTGAATGATCATTCTGAGGTCTTGTTTTCTTAGACCCATATATAAGGAGGGAGAATGGCTCCAGAATCCCAAGGCACATTATGATAAGATCCACAATATATACAAAATTCTGCTATGTTCTCCCTCTTTGTTTTATAGATAAAAATCTGGAAGTCCAGAGAACTTAAGTATTTGGTATACAGTCTGAAGACAGGCATAAAAAGACAGTAAGACATTTAGAATCTAGATCCACAAGTGCCTTCTAAGGAGGATGGATCCTGTAATGAATTACAGCTGAGCAAATCTTGCATAGGCGCTGAAGACAATTGCATTGCTCCACCTGAGAAAGCATCTGCCCTGGAGTTACCTTGACAGAAGTAGAGGTGAGGGGAGAAGATGGGCAGCCTGAGAGACCTAGACTGCTGTGAACTCCCCACCACTCACGATTTATCAGTGGACCAGAAAATGCTGCTTAGTGTGAATTGTTAGTGAGAACTGAGGAAGCAATATGGTTTCAAGTACAGATTAACTTCACTAGCCACACAGTCTCTAGGGACTATGAGAAAGCAAATCTTGGGAAATGAACAGGAATATCAAGGGGCTTCCATAGTTCATAGAATTAGGTATTCAAGACAAGTGGTTATGGTCTTTTCTATAACAGGAACACCTTGCATTGTTAATAAAATTACACTAGTTTGTGGCATAATTAGAGCTAAATATAGGTCTTTTGATTCCCAGTTCAATGTTCTTTCAGATTATAATTTCATTTTTCAATAGACACAAGCCTTCCTGACAACCAGGGACTGCTACCTTGAAAGTCAATTCAGAACTCAGAGACCTGAGCAAGGAGCTGTCAAATGGGAGAATAAATTCTAGATCTAATGACTCCTTTTTTAATACTAATTCTTTCTTCAACTTCTCAGTCTGATCTGCCTGGTTACTTCTACCACTGTCCAATCAGAAAAGCATTGTTTGTATATCTGATGTAGATTAGATCTGCCTCTGAATCTAGAAAGCAAGTATGAATTTCAGCCTGGATGTTCAAAGAAGCCAGTAATGTTAAAGTACCAAAAATGTAGAACATCTTAGTAATTGGAGGACTCTGAATCTCCATCAATCTCTTTGATCATAGCAAAGACATTCATTTGCCAATGAGGGTTATGACTCACAGGGCTGGCAGAATCACAGGGCTCCATTTTCAGAAGGGGACACCATGGGGTTCATGCTCTGCCTGTTCCTGTCTTGAAATTTTTAGTGATTTTTTTTTCCCTGTGCATTTGTGTTTCATAAGTGAAGTCCCATGGGACAGCAGAGCATGTGCTGTATGAATTGGAGCCTCATGCACACGTGGTCCCACCTCCAGGGGATGGGAACTCTCTGTTCTCCTGTTTACCCCCTCATCCCTTCTCAGTTGGGTCAGGTCCACATAGGGTGTACTGACTGAGTTATGGGTGAGGTTGAGCATCCCTGAGGGTCTGCACTTGCGAATCCCTGCACCTGAAGAAGTCAGATATTAGGCAGCAAATAAAAAGAACTATGACAGATCAAGAAAGATCTTTTATGCTTTTTTGAACAAGGAACCCCACATTTTAATTTTACACTCAGCCCCACAAACTATGGTATGGCCTTGACCTTTCCTGCCCCTTACCTGGAAATCTCCAGTTGTTAATTTTAGATTCTTAACTAAATAACTACAACCTATATGGAGCAAGTCTGATTTTACTAAAATATTATCTGGTTTCCAGGGCTCTTACTACTAAGCACAAAATCAGATATATTTGATAGTTCAACAGAGGAATAAGGCCTCCAAATTATTCTTACTAGAAGCTTACAGTTTGGATCTGTCATTTTGACTTGACAGTGTGAAGCATGAAATGGAAGATATGGATTTTTTTCACTGAGGCAGGCAGTAAACAACAACAAAAAATTTTTCTCCACAGTGAGAATATTATCACTCCATATTTTCCATCACATTAGGGAACA
Source organism: Sciurus vulgaris (assembly GCF_902686455.1). NCBI lineage: Eukaryota > Metazoa > Chordata > Mammalia > Rodentia > Sciuridae > Sciurus > Sciurus vulgaris. The sequence goes on from NC_136463.1 coordinate 132,453,651, forward strand.
CTTTTTAAAAATCTTGTTACTTCTCTCCTGTGCTGTTTACCCACAGTAATAGTAGTGGGTTTTCCCATTGTTTATCTGGTACCATAGTAAAGTGGCCATAACCAGAGACACCAAAGGAATCAAGATGAAGAGTAAGAAAGAACTTTTTCTTCCTTATTAATTTGCATCTGTTTCACATCTTAGTGTCTTACCTTGAGTTTGGCCAAAAGAAGTTCATGATCATGAAGAAGTTTTTTGGTTTCATCTTGACTGCTCCCAATTTCTAGAAGATTGGGCTGTGATTCAGCCAGCTGAAGTTGTACCCATTTGCCACACTAAAAATAAAAGTGAAATAAAATGCACTTTTAGTTCCCCTGCCTCCTTCCTCTTCACCCTTCTCCTTTTCTATTTTAATTTTTTAATTTCTGGTTATAATGTGAAATTTCTTTTCATAGAGACAGGCCTTGCTTACGATGAAATGTAGCAGGTCTAATATAAATGCATGCTTTGTCATGTTTTATTCTTGTAATAAATTCATCTCTCAGTGCATTGGATTTAGTTTTTTAAATCCCCAAATAAGGAACACGTACAATGAATTATGAATCACTGAATATTACAAAGTTACAGGATAATTGACACAATTGTCTTCTGACAAAACTGAACTCCCATAAAAGTCGTGAAACTCCATGAGGGCAATCTAGGAAGCAGACTTGACCACAGTGCTCTTCCACTGAGATGGACTTTCCGCTCTGAGTACCCAGTGTATTTTGCATGGAGATGGCAGTAAGGGAAAGGAGTTGGGGAGGGGTCAGTGAAGGAACGTTCTTAGAAACTCAATTCAGTTAAAAATAATTGTCTCCAGTGTAAAGTTTTTTTTCCCTATGTTCAACATCCCTCTGATTCTACTACAGATTAATTTCCTAAACTTATTCTTTATCCTGATCTAAGAATGTTTCATTTGAGGAAAATAAAAGTTAACTTTTTAAAAATAGGCAAATTGCCTCTTTTCCTTCACTGCTAAAATTTACTGTTGCTGAAATCCTCATTAAATCACATACAAATCATCAGTCCTCACTACTGCATCAGAATTCTCTTCATCTCTGTTCACTGCCTTCAGAAAGACCAGAGGGCGAGGGAGTCAGCAGAGGTCCTGTATGCCTGGGGGCTGGGCTCAACAGCACAGGCAAATCGGCCTCTGTAGGAACACTTTGCATTCTGTGCTTTTATAATGAATCATTTTGCTCAATGTCAAGTTCTATTTTTTCTGTTGCAAGTTTTCATATTACCATAAAATTTGCAGCAATTAAATTAAACAGGACTTGTTGTTCTTGCTCTAACAAAAGGCCAGAAAAGCATTCAATTAAGTCTGCTGGTGTCCTGAAAGTAACTGGCTGGTGAACACCAGCTCCTTTGCCAGGTTTCCTTTCATTAAACACCAAGTTCTTTTTCTTTTTTCTTTCTTTCTTTTTTTTTTTTTTTTTTTTTTGTTGTTGTTGTCATTGTTTTTGTAGTACTGGGGATTTAACCCAGGGCCTTGCATATTCTAAGCAAGTGCTCTACCACTGAGCTACATCCCCAGCAAACACTGAATTCTTTAGATGATAACTTGTCTACTGCCCAAGTATAGTGCTTCAGAGATTTTGCAGGGCGTATTCACAGGGAGTAAAATCATGGGTGTCTCCTTAAGCTAAAGATGTCTGATCATCTTTGCAAATGGGAAAATTGCTAGATATAAAACATGTATTTAAGCCCCAAGAGGCCTCAGATTCCTACTGTTAAAAGCAAATTTGATACCTGCATTTTATACCTTCTGAGGCACTCCCCCAGCAATGTGACAAGGATTTAGTATCCCCGTTACCACATTAAAACCAGTGCTGTGTGGGGTGCAAGCAGAGCCCCTTCCTAGGTATCTCCCGTGCTCCTTCATCCTCAAAACAGTACCACCCTCTGATCTGCCTCCTCCCACCTCCATCACATCCATTCTCAACTCACAAACCTTGCACAGGCTCACTGGCCTTAGCTGGTAGGCATGACCCTCTAATCCACGTGTCTTGCCTTGAAAGACCAAACTGAAAGTATATAGTAGAGGTCTTATAATCAGGCTGCTGTAGATGCTTTCTGTCTATCTGAAAGGAAGGAGAAGCTATGGAAACTGGCTGCAACTAAGTAAAAGTTTCCCTTAGTTGCCCATTTCAGAAAGCAAGAATAGGCTGCTCTTTTTTATGTGCTGCGTGCGTGCGTTCTGATGATTGTGTGCAATGCTCTTTAGGGTTATCAGCACACTGCAAGAAGCCCACAGTCACACAGAAGAAAAGAAAGTTGTTCACTTACCTTTATGACCGCTATCACGATTCTGCAGTCTCCAGCCTGCACAGCTACTGAACTGACAGTTGTTGTTGAAAACTCCACTCCAGGACTTCCTTGGCCAGACATGGCACTTTAGAAGCAGAGTTTATTCCTTGGGCAGCCTCTGCTCGGATGCGTGTCTGCTGCTCATTTCAGAAGGGAACCACGGGGTTACTTGGATTCATTCAGGGAAAGAGCTCTGCTTGAACTGATTACTTTGCCGAAAGTAAAGTACAGAAGGTTAAAAATAGACAGCCCCATTGAGTTTATCATAAGAGAGGAGAGAGAGAGGAGCGATTGCAGGGAAGAGCCACACCCCTAGTATGGTAACACTAAGTGCCTGTTTTTTTTTGCCATTATCTGAAAAGTGAAGGACAACTTTGAGCTCTTTGCCTATCAGCTGATTTTGATAGCAAATGGAAAAAAAAAAAAAATACATCCTGACAACCCAAATTAGTTTTGCCATTGAAACTAAACAGTTGTAACCATGGACTTTGAAGCCAGCAAGTCATTGACCTGAATATGAGTCTATGAGTCTTTTCAAAAATTTTCAAGTCTCTCATGAAAAAAAAAAAAAAAAAAGAACTACCAAAACATGTACTAAAAAGTTCTTGTATTTGTTTTGAGGTTAAGTCACAAAATCGCTTGAAATATATTTTTAGATTAATCTGCTTTTCTAAAACTTACTGCCCTTTGTCAAATGAAGTTTATATGGGATGGCCACATGTTCTCAGAGCCTCAGATTTCTTAGGAGCATTTTAAAAATAGTTCAACCAGCATTTATCAATAGATACCTGTCATTTGAAGATTTCTTTGTGATGGTTCTGCTCCATCAAAGAGAATTTTCAAATTCATTCCTCACAACTCCTGGAAAGCAAAATGCTTTGCTGTTACCTTTTAATTGCAGCAAGAAAAGGTTTTTTTTATTTTATTTTTAAATTAAAGGCTAACACTAAGTATATTTTACCAATTTAAAAAAAAAAAAAAAAAGGATAGCACTGTACTTCAGGCTGCTTCAAGCTTGGCTTTTATTCTTCAGCCCCACCACCCCCAACAGGAAAATTTTAACAGGCTTCAAATCAGAGCCCAGGATCAGCAGATCAATCCTATTGCTAGAAACTCCTCATGTGTCACAGTTGTCTGTGGTATTAAGCAGCAGCTGTTGGAGTCCCTGTCAAAGAACAGCTGAAAATAACACTGAAGTTTAGGTCAAAGTTCAGATGAAAACACATCAGAGACTCCAAAGCGACTGAAACCGGTAGAAATCACTGGGACAAAGCCAGAATGGAGGATGTAAAAATAAACAGAGTTAAATGCATCCAATCACAATAGAAAACCCTAGCCCAAATAAAAAACATACAGTTCCAGGGCTGATGTTCAGAAGTCTCAGCACCATTGCCCTGTTTTGCTAATGTTCACAGTAATATGTTTGAATCAAAGGTGTGTGTGGGGGGATACTTTTACATATAACTGAATGGTCAACAATTATTTTTGTTTCCAAGAACAATTATTTTTGTTTCCATGATGGCTGCTTTGCCATTGTGCACACATGACCCTGGTCTTCGGCTCTCAGCATCTGCTTGCTGCTTCATTCCAAGGAGATGAAGTCATACCTGGAACCCAGATCCTGTGAACAAACCACCTGATGCCCTGAGAGCAGCAGCTGGAGCGTGCTCTGGACAGCAGATGCCAAGGTACTTTGCAATGTAGAAAATATTATGAATGGTTGCATTTTATAGCAAGACTGGAGAGCCCGCTGAGAGCAAACTGCCTTGGAATACTGAAAGCTTCCACTTAAGCAAGTGCATAGTTTGGTCCACACAAACCAAAACTGGTTGTAACTTGTTTTTAGCTCATTGTCCTGAAAAAAAAGCAAGACTTGACACCCATGTCAAGGAATATCCACACCCTAAGCTAAACCGCCAAAGGAGTATTGCTTAAGCCACTACATATTTTGCCATCCAGAACGGCAAACAGTGACCTGCACTCAAACCCTCTGTGCTGTGCACTTTCACCCAGAGGTAAACTCACTGCTAGAAACTTGTGTCACAAGTTGCACAGAAGCCCTGAGGAGGGGAAGGGACATTTCAGCAGTACACTACAAGGACCACAGGCTAAGTGGCTCTGTCCACAAAGCCCCTCTCAAGAAAGAGGACTGTGTAGGGGCCACAGAGCACAGCAGGGAGTGTCTGAAACTGCAGGGCTAGTCAGAGGAAATGGAGCAGGCAGAGCACGAGGCTGAGAGTCTAGTTAATTCCAAGGTTTAAGGGCAAAGGGAATTAGAAATATTTAAGACTTTGTTAGAAGATTAATCCAGCCATTCAGCAACAAAGGTAGTGCCCTTTTGTGCATATAGATGACCTTTCTTTCTGTTAATTAGATGGAGCTGGTCCAGGGTGTTGCATAAAGAAAATGTTTTCTCCTTTGGTGATCAGGAGCAATAAAGCAAACTGTGTGCATGAATTTAAGTGGTTTCTGACTAATGTTTTTATTTTTAATGCAAATTATTTAAATCCTTCAAAGACTTGAATCATTTTGTTTTTTCCTCTTTCCTTGTTCTCTCTTCCCATTTTTTTTCTCTTGCTTAACTTTTTAGACCTCCCCTTTACAGAGGCCCTGTTGCTCAGACATCTAGTTTCCTTAGAACTCTGGCCTATTTTTATTCATCTAGAACAATAATCACAAATTGCACTACTGACTCCAGTAAGCAGTTTGGAGAACAGTTAGTACAAAATATATTGTACTAGAGGAATTGGTACACCATGCTTAGATGGAAACACTGAAACTTTTTTTAATGTTAAAATAGTAAACACTTTTTGAGTTATAGCTTATTTATACTCTGCCTCCCCTATCATCACCAAATAAGAAAAAGAAAAGAAAGAAACCAAAATAAAGCAAAATGAAAACCTTACAGGCATTCTCAGACCCTTGAAGTTTATAGTGGATCTTGCAGAGGTTATTATGCTTCCTTTGTTTATCCCTCTGGGAAATGCCTGTTTTTATACAAACTGAATTTTAGCAAAATAATCTCCATGGGGAATCACAAAGCTATGACTGGATTCTGTAGAGTTGTGAATAGCACATTTTTAATGAAATACAGAGCTAGTAGTCTGAAGACCTTTTCATGCAATTACTTTTCAGTTCTATCAACTGGTTTGCCATTCTTGGCTGAAGTGCATATAGGGTCTGCTCATTATTTCACACAGGATCCCATGTGTTTGTCTTAACCAGTGTGTGTGTGTGTGTGTGTGTGTGTGTGTGTGTGTGTGTGTGTGTGCTGGGAATTGAAACCAGGGCCCCTAGCATGGTAGGCAATCACTCTACCAGCAAGCCACATCAACAGTCTCTAAGCAGTATGATTACTGATTAAACTATATTCAACTTTATAAAGACAAATTAGATAGACCTGGTATAAATAATGCAGAGTGAGTCTGTTTATCCAGACTAAAAATTCAAGGCAAAATTTTCTCTGCTATTATCATTAGTAGTCGCAATAATTGCTACCATGTAGAGATTGATTATTATGTGCCAGGAACTAGGATAAGTGCTTTCTGCTTTTATTCCATATAATCCACGTAACGAGGCTAGAAAAATTTATTTTCCTCACTGTATAAATGATGTACTTATACCCACACATTCACACACAAGAATTCATTGATTTGGCCACCTCTGGTCCAATTTTTCCTGAGTTTCAAAATGATTCATGATCTGCTCCTCTCTACTTGCTTATCATATACATCACTATTCCTAGAACACAAAGATCAACTTGTACCATACCTTAGTTCAGTTTTCCATCCAGGAATATCATTCCTTTTTTCCCTTCATCTAAATACCTTTCATCTCTTAAGACCAAGATACCAACTCCTTGTAGATGATGAAATGTTGTTCTATATTCCTTTCTTCAAAATTTAGTTATATCTCAAAATTCAATAATTATATGTTATTATTATAAACTTGTATTATTTTCCAGTTATTTCACTTCTATTAATATTATTTCTCCATTATATTTGAAGCTTTTTATGGAGAAGAGTCATGTCCTTACATTTCTCGATCTTTGCAGAAGAACCAGGGATCTCTTAGGGTTATTGTAGAGATTAAGAGTTGTTTCACAGAAAGTACTTAGAAGAGGAGCTAGTATTTAGTAAATACCATAAAAACTGAGAGAAAAAGAACTGGCAATGGTTTAAGTAGATTGAGTCACAAAAGTTACATTGAGAATGTGCCAGAGAAATCAAGAGTGCTGTCAAGGTGTTTGTATTGGAACACAGAAGTTAACAGGAATAATGAGTGAATAGTGATTTAATGACAAAAACCGTCAAATCATACTCTATGACCAAGGCAGTGAGCTAGCAACATGGGCTCTGAAGTCAGACTGTCTCAACCTCTCTGGGTCTCAGTTTTCTTGTTGCCACCTGGAGTACTGGGAACATTCATACCATAAACGTTTTGGGGGAGGATTAAATAAGATGATATTTGTAAAACAAAAGAATGCCTGGTACATAGGTGGTATATTGATAGTTATATATTATTATTTCTAAAATGACAACATCTGTTAAGGGATTTCCTAAATCTAGTAGCTGCCACAAAATTTTAAATGAATTTTTGAAAATCAGTCATACTAGCAAGACATAAAATATACATTACCAGGAAATAAGCTATTCGCCCATAATCGGATATGAAACTATTCCAGGGAGTCCGCACTTCTTGGTTGCCATCATAACTGTTCACATCAGTCAACAAGTCCCGACTCACTCTTCTCAAATATCGTGTAACACTTTTCCTGCCACCTCCCAGCTATTTCTTGGATGACAAAGCATCTGACTTAATTGCCATCAATAAGTAAATGGAGGTTGCTCTTTCCCCGAAAGCCAGTCTCCAATTCTGGCCAACTTCCTATTCTTTCAGGCAAGTGCTCATCCTCATCCTTTAGGTAGGAATACATGCCTACTCTGTGTCCATGCCAGGCACTTACAATAAACATGACAAAGTTCATCTAGCAATGGAGCTTGCCCTCTGTTGGGGGAGACATAACAGAAAACATATAAACAAAAAGTGCATATATAACTTGGCAGACTGTAATTAATATTATGGAGAAAAATCAGGCACGATAAGGAAAGTTAACCAGGAAGATACTATTTTAGGAGGGGGTCGGGAAAGTTCTAATAGATGAGATTTGAGTAGAGTCCTGGATTAAGTGGAAAGAACAAGGCATGCAGTTATCTGGGGGAGGAACATTCCGGGCAGCTGGGACATGCTTGTTATATTTGAAAAGCATCCAGTAGATTACTGGGGCTGGAGCTAAGTAGAGGCTGAGAGTATCCGACAGAGAAAAAACCTGAAATCCCAGAGGGAAGGCTGACTAGTTCACATGGAGCCTTCGGGTAGTTGTCACTAGGTCTTGGTTTGTTGGGACAACCCAGGTTTACACCTGTTGCCCTGATATAATTGCTCTTAAGACCCCTTTCACAATCAAAAGAGTTTGGATGATAAAATATGTTATAACCCTATTGTTGAGTCAACATGAAGTCTTTGAATTAATTCAGAATGAGATAAGAAAGTATTGCAGGATTCATCCAAAGAATGCTCTCATGACTTAATGTTGCTGAAGAAACTGTGGAGAAAAGACTGTTGGAGTCAGGAGGGAATGAGGGAGGTAGGAAGAATTTTGTAGCATCCAGTATATTATGCACACTTGAGTTTTACCTAAGAAGGATGATATGTCCAAAAGATTGTGACTCCTGTTGACAGTTTCATTCCCTCTGTACATTGACATCTACAGATTTCCTTACAATGAAACATGTTGAATGACATAGAAACCCTTAGCTTCTCTGTGAAATCTGGGAGAATAATTATGAACAAGCAACTTTTACACCTGGCAAATTTCCCATCTATAATGGTTAAGAAAAGTAAAACACAATGTGTGCAAATTTCAAGAAGATTTCAGTGGGTCAAAAGATCCATGCTGGCTAAGTTATATATTAGAGTTTTAGGCAATGCTTTCCCCAAAATGATGTGTGCGGTGATATCAATACTTCTCCAATTATGATGTACAGTTTTTGTTGAAAAGCTTCTAATTAAAGCAATGCATGTTTATGGTCAAATATGTATAAAATTAAAATGAACAGTGAACACATGGCTATTATTGATTCGGGCAAACTTTCTTCTGAACGTGAAAGATGTATCGACTTCTTCAAGTCAGAAAACATTTTTTTAAGTTGCTGAAAAACTTTCAAGTGCAGAGTTTGTTTTTAAAACTCCAAGTCAGCGGCAGACATGGGCTCCAGTGTAGCAGGGCCCCCTCTCTAACGCAATTCCCTTTGATATAATCAAGTGTCCTGAGAATTGGTCTCCAGAAGGCAGGCAATTTTTAGAAAAAAGAGGCACCTTAGTCAACTTGGTTTTAAAAAGTTGCATTTCTTTTGTTTTCCCTAACTGTTGCTACACTCCTATCAAGGCTGAGAATTTTCCATCCCAGAATTATCCCTTGGGAGGCCTCAAGAGTAGCAGTTGTTCCAGCTGCTTGGGAAGGGAGCAGTGACACCACGGGTGAGCTATCACTTCCTCCAGACAACTACGCTTTTTGTCAAGGGAAGAATAATTATCTGAAACCTAAGGATATAAAAATCAGATACCCAAGTGGCATGACTGTTATCCATGGATGCTCAGTAGGAAGTGTGTAGAGTTAAAAAGAGAACGATGTTTATAAATATGAGATTTAGTGAAGAAACATTAAGATATAACTCAAGAGATTAATGTGTCTGTGTATATGTGTGTGCGTGCAAACTGTTATACGCGGTGAGGCTGTTTTTACTAAGGTTATACTAAGCTTTCTCAGTTGTACATGGGTGATATTTCATGATTCACTGAGTTTATTGGCATCTGTTTAATGACAAATACGTATTTTAACAAATTCTACCATAGATTTTTTTTTTTTAATTTAGCTGAGTTTTTAAAGATGAACTATGCTTTTGGAGACTGACATCCTCATTCCAAGTTGGAACGCCTCACCTCAGTGTTCACACATTAAGTCCCTTGCTGTGGGAACCTGTTTTTGTTAATACATCACTCACCCAGGTCATAGAACCCACATGAAAGGAATGATTGCTGAGACTGTCCGGAAGGATAAAAAAGTTACTAACACCTGCAGGAAAAAAGATATTCATATACACAGGCTTTCAGGAAAAACAGGAAGCAAGATGAGAGAACTTCACAGAAACCTGGAAATCAAACATGGAAACAAAAGTAGCAGCCATGGGCACCCCACCCCACTCCACTCCACCGCCCTAAGCAAACCAGTTTCCTATCACAAATTCCACCCTCATGAAGGAAAGACTTCAAAAGCAAAGCCAAGCTGTGTCATGTTAAGTGTAGATTCTGCTGCTCTCTTTGAGCTTCCACTAGCAGCCTCGCCGCTGGGCACAAGGCCCTGGTCCCCTTCGTTAGTCCATTCTCCTCAAATCCTTCAGATTTGTAAAACATGAAGTCAATCTAGTTGGGCCTCTGAACAACCTTGTACTCTAGGCTATTACCTGTCGTATGAGTTGGAAAGCGAAGGAAATTATGTGGTTTATCCAAGTTCATGGAGCAAGTGAGTCAAGATCCCAGACACTTTCCTCTGAGTTTCTTGCTCCAATCCCATAGGGAATAAATTCCACTGTCCTAATGTTAGATTAAAAAAAAAAAAAAAAATACAGAGCTCTAAACATACCCATCACTCAGCTAATCCATATATATTGATATATCATCACTTCCTGGGCAGAGTCCTGTGAGGCAAAACACACTGCCACCACCACCACTTAAAAGATTATCAAAGAAAACAAAACTGTGTTATGAGTGACCCCCACTGACCATAAATGAAGCACTTTGATGTCTTGGAAAGAGAAGAACCCTCTTAAGGGATCTCCCAAATCAATGTGAGAAATCATAACATAGGAAGAGTTTTATACATGGACATATGTTAACAATGATAGCAAAACTACTTGGGTTTGTGTCATAGTTCTTCCTACCTTTATGATCATTTTTGCCACCTTGGTTGCTAAATACATAGGTAGGATGTGAGGGTGACTTGGTTGTTTTCATTGGTTATTCACAGATCAAGGAAGATTTAGCAGAGCAGACCAAACAGGCCAGGTGAAGCAAGTGGTAGAAAATGTGGACCAATAGTGAAATTAAACATGAAATCTGAGTGAACTGCAATGTGAGGCTCCCCCTTCCCTTGGCACCCACAGACTGGCTAGGCTAGAGTACAGATAGGTTATGGAAAGATCTGGACAATTCCTTAATTTTCTTTTCTGGTCCTCAGGAGGGCTGGGCAATATTATTTTCAGTCAAACACCAGGATGGATTCAAACTCACTTTAAATAAAACATTGAGATGAAGGAACTGAAAGGAAGTCCTCTGGTTTAGAATATAAGCTCCAGGATAATAGAAGACATGTGTTTCGTTTAGAACCTCCCACAGAATCCCATCTCACAAGGATATTTGGATTTGCAAATTTTGCAGAATAAGGTAGAATCAGTTCATGGAGAATTGCACTGTCAGGGAAGACTGTCTTTGTGTTCCCCTACTGTGCTCTCTGAGTCTCCTCTGCCAGGGCACACATCACCTGCCATTCCCTGCCCTCCTTACCTGGTTGATAACCAGACCCCTCTGAGGGACTAGCTCATGACATAGTGAAGGAGTCTATGAGGACAATGCCTGGTTCCTTCTAGGTGAGTCTGCATTTAAAGAGGAATCTGGACATGAAGAGAGGGCATTTCTGCATTAACCCCCAACAATAGCCAAACAGGCAAAACCAAACACAGCGTAAACTTAATGGCATTTTAGAATCCATACCAATACTCACTTCTTTTTCAAAAAAATTTTGCTGAGCATTTCTAATGAACCAACCATTGATTTAAGCACCTGTGAAACATGAGGAAGAAGACACACAAGGTCCCTGCCCTCAGGCACTGTACTATCCAGAAACTTAGAGGAAAAAAAGGTCAAATAGGGCATGATGCCACCTACCCTGCTAAAAATTGTCTAAACAACCTCATTTAATTATCAGAGAAACAATTTCTATCATTAATATCATTTTATTGAGGAAAGTGGCCTACATACATTAAATAACTTATCCAAAATCATAATCCTAATATGGCTTAACCTGTGCCAGCATTGCATCCAAAATAGAATTATTGACCACTGGTCCTAAAATCACACAACTCAGAAGCTGATGTTTCATTTTCCATGTCACGCTAAAGTAAATCTGATTTTAAATAACTATAAAAAATACAAATTTATCAAACTGAAAAATTAAACATACAGCACCAATATCAGGAAAGTCCAGGCAAACTCTACACTTATGAATTCTTTTGATCATCAATCCAACCACAACAGAGAATTGGTTGGGGTTTGATAGTCTGGGGTCTGGAGTTTCTATTTCTTCTGTCGCTAATATTGACATATCATTTTGTTTTTTCATGTCTGTTATTCCCATGGGTTAGGCCTTGTTTTTATATTTTATATGCAAATGCACTACTATAAATATACACACTTGAAAAGATGCTCTTTGAATAATTGAATCATCATTACCTTCTTACAGATCCTCAGTTGTTCCTCTATTTTTTCCTTCCCTTCCATTTTTGTGCTATTTTCTCACTGTCCATTCTTTTCTCATGCACTTTTTTCCTCTCTGCATTCTGCAGTTTTGTTCCATGTTGTGTACTGTGCAGGTAATACACTCCACAACTACTGCTTCTTCCCTTCCCTTATCTCAACCATCCTAAGTATATAACCCTTTTTCTTCACTCCCATAAATCTGGCATCTACATTTATTTGTGGAATTTTATTTATTTACTTATGCCACCAAAAAAAAAAAGTGCTTTCAGTAGGAAAGAGCTATTTCCATGCAATGTTACAAAAAAGAAAACTTGAAAAATTTTTATTTATTTTTAAAACAGTATTGTAAGCAATGTGGTTCTGGCAAAACAATAATCACACTGATCAACAGAATAGCTAGGCCAGAAGCAGGCCCATGAGACTGAAGAGCTCAATATAGTTTCAAAGAATTCCACAAATCTATGAGGGGCATTGGTTATTCAATAAGTGATATTAAGAACATTTGATATTTGGAAAAAATTTGTTATGTCATCACCTTATTCAATGCACAAAAAATTGCTTCTGGATATGAGTTAAATGTAAACACAGTGAAAAACATTACAAGAGGAATAAAATATAAGCTGAAGAAGGATTTTCTAAGCATTAAGGCAATGTAAAGAAAAAAAAAGATTCATCATCAAAATGAGTGTGCCAAGATCACTAAATGACATAAAGATGGAATAAATAATGAACTAGGAAAATACTTGCTACAAATATGGATTATCATTATTTTACAAAAACCTTCTTCAAACACACAAGGAAAGTGGTAGGACTCCAAAAGAGAAGTGCGTAAAACTAATAACTAAATAACAACTGGTAAGTCACCAAAGCAGAAGTACAATGGACAAGACTACAATGGATAAGGCCACATCATTACATTCTTTTCAGCCTCAATGGCAGCGAAAGAAATATAAAACTGTTTTTCTCTAAAATTTGCAAAGACTTGTTAAATAATAGCACTTGGTGCTGGAAAGAGCATCAAGATGTGGGCACTTCAGATATTGATGGAAGCCTGACCTAGAAAGCAACTTGGCCAAATCAAAAGCCGGCTGGAGAGATGCAGTCAGAAAGGCAAACATGAGGATGTTCACCACAGCATTACTTACAATACTGTTAGAAAGAAAAAAGAAGTAAACTAAAATTTTTGCCAAATAGTAATAAATTATGGTAACTATCATCAAATATTTGATAATCATTGACGTCCACGGAAAAAAATTTAATAAGGAAAATTTTTTATAATTACTGACTGTAAAAGGCAGGAAATAGAGTCGAATGGTGGTATAATCTTGTTATACAAAATACAAAGGAAATGCATAGAATATTAACTGTAATATTAACTGTAATATTACACTGATGAACTATGACGTTTTTACTTTTTTGAACTTTCTCTATTACCTAGGGTACTTTTGTACAACAGTTTAAGTACACATCACTCTCATATGTAAGCACAATTGTAAAGTATAAAGGGATTAGTTTTCCCCAGTTGACCACAGACATAAGTCATGAGACAGCATAGAAAATGCCGTTTCAGTCTTTACTCCATTTTCAATTTGATAAAATTTACCATATATGGGATGTGTTTATCTTTCAGAATCTTGTAATTTCAAAGCTATGTTTGATTTCTGAGGTCCCTAGGAGTACTTCCCCAAATGCCTCTTCTACATTTTTCTACCCAGGGAAATTAGTTTACAAGAAGATGCTCAAGCTGGGTGTAGCTCTGCAGTGGAGTACTTGCCTTGAGTGAAGGAGGTCCTGGGTTCAATCCCCAGCACTTGAAAAAAAGAAAAAGTTCAGATAATGTCTTTGAAAAGTCCACATAACAAAGTTTTTATAAAGGATTCCCTAGAATCCTGCAATTGAGCATGTGTTGCAGACTGGCAGCATCAGCAGCACCAAGAACTTTGTTGGTAATTCAGAACCTCAGGTCCCACCCCAGACTTACTGAATCAAAAATCTGCACTTTGGTAGATCTCCAGTTGGTTCATAGGTACATTGAGGTTTGACAATCACTGATACAGAACACATGTTCTAGTTCTAACTAGATCTACTTGGTAACTATGTTGGTTGTTCCTTAGAAACCAATCTATATTCATGTCTTAAGTATCAGAGATCTGTCTGATCTATGGGCTCTTAACATTTTCAGAACCAAGCAGTAATAAATGGGAACAATGGATCGGAAATATTCTAAAATTCTACTGGAAGGTCCCTCATATATAACTTGCAACACAGTACCATTGTTAATGTTGGCTAGATTTCTTCATTGTCCTAAGAAGTTGGCTTAATCCATAACATAGCTGAAGAAATCAATTGTTTTGAAATAATTATTTTTTATCCTAACAGGAGATTCTAAAAACCTGGTTCTGCTATCAAGATAGGACTTCCCCATGGATGCAACTGTTCATGTGTTTAGACAATCAGTAGAGTGGTACTCCTTCCTATTCTATTCTGAGAGGGTTCTAAATATAAGAACAAAGATTAGAGAGATGGGAATGTCGAGGGTTGCAATTGACTCATTCACATTTTCTCCCAATCTTTATTTTGACCAATGTTTAATGGTCAAATGTCTAATGAGAATTCTAGAGATGTGCTGGACATTGTAACTAACTTACAACATGAAGATAAAAATAATAAACAGATTATTTTTATATACATATTTTGCTTGTATGTTAAATTACCACATAAATCTACTTCTTTATAAAAATCCAGCAACTGAAAATTCCTCATTCTGAAGCTACCATGATTTACGGAATAATATGATGAATTTGTTATTTTAGATATAGCTATGTTATAACATGCTTTCTCCATCCCCAAATACACATACACACTTTTATGTCTTAAAAATTAACTTCTGGGGCTGTGGATGTAGCTCAGGAGCAGATTACCTGCCTATCAGGTTCTAGGTTCTATCACCAGCACAGGGCTGGGTCAGGGATGTGATAGGAACAGAGAAAATATTTAAGCATTACCTATTGTAAGAACCTACCCATTTTTGCAGGACTTGAAGAAAGCACTGAATTTTTGTCTCAAGCCTGAGGGAAGTTGGGTTTGGGGCTGTTGGAGAGGGAAGGAGAAGTCTCATCTTCTAAAATTCCATATTATTTCAGAATAAATAATTTATAGTTTATAGTCAAAGATTTTAGAAAACATTGTTAGAAAAAATTTTACAAGAAATAATTTGAATAAATTCAAAAAAGCAGAATTCATCAGAATGTTAGAGACCAGTACGATTTAATTTTCCCTAGATTTTTATGAACAATCTTTATTAACAGCAATCAAACATTGTTTAGAGTGACAACATATCAAGGAAATACATATCAAAATCTGCTGCCATTATAGTTCTTAACATTTTATTGCATATTTACAATGTGTGGAGCATTATAAGGATTTACAGTAGAAGCCAAAATTCCCAGCCCTTAAAAATCTAATAGGAAAGATCAGATCAACCATACACAAATATCTTTGAACATGGGCACTGGAAACATACATAGGATTATAATTTTACAGGCTAATACAGGTAAATGCTCTATGTACTAGAACAGGCAGGAAAGATAAAACACAGTGGATAAGAAAGTCACTAGAGTGTAAAATAACCACAGCTGGGTAGCACTGAATAAAAGCACAATATTGAAAATATGATTTTAAAGGCTAAAATGTCCTGCAAAAGCATAGCTATTCCTTATGCAAAACCGTGAGGTAGAATTCTTCCCATCCCGTTTTCTGCCTTCCTGACTACCACTGAGTGACTTCCCCCATGGGAGTTCCAGGGACTCTCTCACATTGCGGGACCTGAGACTGACTGAGTAGTATACATGTTTTACTACCCACTCCACCACCATCACAAAACAGTCTTTTCTGTTCAATGATGAGAGTCTTGTTCCACTTACTGAAAACGGGTGGCAAAAAGTTAGTAACAAAAAAAAAAAAAAAAAAAAAAAAAAAATGCTGTTTCTTGTAGCTAATGTATCACCATGCTCGGGGGTTAGTCTTTCAAGGATTGGAACTAATGCTCACGCTTCAGGTGTAGGAAACTCTCAAGGAGCTCTTTTGGGCAGATAGGCCTTTGTTTCCCTCAAATAACATCAACTGTCAAATTTAACCATGATCAATGCCATTTCTACCCCAAACCTACTTCTCCTAATATTCAGTGTGGATCATAAAAGTAGTTTACACCTTTCTACACACCCAAAATATAAAATCCAGAGCACAGAACAATTGCATTGGAAAAAGGTACAGTGTTTCTTTTAAAACTACCCTATGATCCAGCAATTCTATTCCTAGGTATCTACCCAAGAGGAAATGAAAAGCTATGTTCACATAGACTTACATAAGAATGATCATAGCAGCTTATTTATAATTGACAATCCTGGAAACAGCCCAGGTAGCCAACAGGAAACTGGATTACCCAACTGCAATGTACAGTGAATGGAATACTACTCAGCAATAAAAAGGAATGAACTAGGAATATACCCAGCTACACAAAGAAATCTCCCAAACATTAATGGTGAAGAAGCCTCATAGAAGAGAGTACATGTGAGATTTTATTTACAAGGACAGGAAATCTGATAGAAAAAGAACAGTGGTTGCCTTTAAGGGTCAGGTGAGGGGACAAGGATTGACTGGAAAGAGCCACCTGGGAACTTTCCAGGATGGTGATAATTCTGTATCTTGATAGCACTGTATGCATTTGCCAAAACCCAGGCAATGCAAATGTAAGTCTTCTACATATCACTGTATACTAATTTTACATCGAAAGAAAAATGGAAGCAAATATTGAACGCTAATGATACGTATGCTAAAGTATTTAGAAGGGTTCAGATGTCTGCAATTCAAAATGCATCAAAAAATAACATGGATCAATGAACTCAGGTATGAATAATTCTGTGATAACACAAGGAGAGTGAATGCAAATTAGCATCTGGGTGCTGAGAACACCATAAAATTATTTAACATTTGAAAAAGTTTATTTAAAAAATTGTGAAAGGGTGAAATTTTTTTAAAGCAAAAAATGCTGGTGAGAACTTCATCGTTGATCTCATGAGAGTACATGATCACTTAATTATTCCATTAAATGTGAATTTAGAAACAAGTTTTTCCTATGGGCTTGTGAAAGGACATTCCCAGAGCATGAGGTGAGCAATTGCTTCTCAAATGTACTCAGGTTTAAAATTGCCAAAGTTGATATTTTTGATCCTCTCACAGCTTTGGAAAAACCACATTTTGATGGCATATTGTGAGCAAATATGTTGGCCGTGAAGACTCACACCAGAGCTAAGATGAAGAAACGTTCTTGTTTTTACCCTAACTTAAAAACTAAAAAAGAATTGGGGTAATTACAAAAAAAAAAAAAAAATGTTAAGCCAGGCACAATGTCAATTCTGCACATATCTGTAATCCCAGCAGCTTGGGAGGCTGAGGCAGGAGGATTTTAAGTTCAAAGCCAGCCACAGCAACTTAAAAGGCCCTAAGCAACTTAGTGAGACACTGTCTCAAAATAAAAAATAAAAAATGGGCCAGGAATGTGGCTCAGTGTTTAAGTACCCCTGGGTTCAATCCCCAGTACTAAAAAAAAAAAAAAAAAAAAAGTGAGTCTCAATCATATATAGTGAATGGGCCACTGTGTTCTCAGTGGAAGGGCATCATCCTCCTACATCTAAGTGAGGGACACATTTGGATACCCTGAAGACATGGCAGATAACTTGTAAATACTTTTAAGGTGCCTCCTTGAGATTCACTTGGAACTGGCTTCCAGAATTCGATAGCCCTTTTGTCAGAAATAGTTTTCCAATGCCTGACTTTAAAATCCCTCAAAACACTGCTCTCAATATATGGAAGTGAGTTAACTATTTTTAGTTCTATGTTAAGAACTAAGAATTCCTATATTATGACATACATGCTTCATATTGCCTCATAGAGTTCTCACAAAAATAATCTGATTCTTCAAAAAGTGCACTCACTGGCTTTCAAAATATTTAGTTAGAGTTCTGGCTTTCTTTTGATCTCTAAGTTCTTCACGTCCTAGTACAGGTTCTGCTTTTTTTCTGACATAACAGGACTAGTGTTTATTCTCAGGCTTTCAAGTGTGCTTTAAACTACTGCTGTGATGTTGAGTCATATTCAGCATTATATCCATGATCTCTTTCAGTCAAGTCTTCGTTCTATTTATGCTAAGTCATGCAACACCCTCAGCTCTATATCTCTGGTAGAGGACCAGTCTTTTTCTGTTTATCATCATGGCCCAAGTTTGCCGAGACAGCTTTTCTCCAACTATAACCAGAACTAACAGTGGTCTCAAGTAGTGTTTTCTTAACTCATTATTGGAATACTTCATAAATATTCCAACAGTTTGCTCTACTAATTTCTACAGGTTGGTGATTTATTAACAGACAATCCAAGTATGGTTTTCTTTTCCTTGGGTTTATTAATGGAGTCATGTCATGCCCTGTCAACCTCAAAATAAACAAAATTCATCGCTAGTCTTCCATCTTACTGTGACCTCAGCTTCTCCTTCGACAGTGTGTTGGTCAGTTTAAAGCCTTACCATGTACTGATGAGCTCACCAACTCCACCCCTAATATTTCAGATATGCAATTCTGTATGCATATTTTCCTTGAAAACTAGTGAGACAGGGATGCAGCTAAGAGGGTAATAAACATGAACAGCGTGCTGTTTCTCCTACCCTCCATGCTTATCCAGACAGAACAAGATTAAAGGATACTCTATTTTCTGTTCTGAAAAGATAATTAGAGCAATGACAACTTCCATTTTGTATAACTTTTTGATTTTTAACACTTTTTACATAATTTTATCTCATTACTGAAATGACTTGATTTCTTTATTTTATAGATTTTACAGTCCCAAAGAAATTCATTGATTCAACACCAAGGTCACAGTACATGGCAATGCCAGGTTTTGAAGCCAAGTTCAAACTCCAAACTCTTTCCATTATATGCACTCTAATTCTTATTTTAGCTTTTATGATAATTCCTCTACAATTCTTCCATTATTTATGCTTCCTAGCTAAACCGAGATTTTTCTGGGGCACACAAAAAGTCAAGTAAGGTCAAATATTAAATCTATTCTTCATTTTGTCTCATCAAGGTATTTGTTGGCATCATACAAGGAGAATATTTTCTACTCCCAATTGAGACTTTTTTATTTCTAGAACTAAAAGTTAACATTGCTAAGTTTACCAATTCAGTTAAATGTTCAGCCAATCTTTTTGATTCTAGAGAACTTCCTTTTGGGTTTAAGTGAAGATACCATAATCATTCATGTCTTGTCACTGATTATGATACACTTATTGGGTTTGTTTTCACCTGTGCTACTCCCTATGGGCAAGACATGGAGGACTTTAAACAGCCATAAGTATGTTTGTTTTTTAGTAGCAAGGTTATTCTTCCTATGCTTCTGTGCACTTTGGGTAGGCTGTGAGGATGGCAGAAGTGCACAACAGTAGCCAGTAAGTAACTTAAGTGTAGTAGAAAATTCTGAATTAGCTCTTCAGATGTACACTGCACAGTGGGACAGACTCAACTCACCTCACTATCATACCAATCATACCACTGGTTACATGGGTTTAGATCAGAAAACATAGTATGCTTAGCACTATCAGAAAAATAACCCACTGTCATACATTAAGGAGTGTGACACTAGTGACAAGAATAATACATTAAATAGCACACACTACAGCAACTGACAAGGTAATGAAGCAAAAAACACACTAAGGCTAAATAACGTCAGAAGCAATAGCTAATATAAATCCCTTTAAGTGGGAGATGTGTCCAATCTTCTATCTGGTTGTGAAGCCTATATCTACCATCCCAGCTGGCAAGACTAAGCAGTTTCACCAACACCATCAATGCACCACCGTTGAAGAATAAGGTTATCAACAATGAGGACTGGGAACAAAGCCAAGTGGATCAGAAATGTAGGTGTCATCTTTATATCATAACCTGCTAGGTTAGACAGGAGTGAAGAACAGATATTAAGGTGTCTTTATATATTGAATTTATGTAGGAACAAATACACAATAAGAAAGCAAAAGAAAAAATACATCCTTCAAAACCCAAAAACAAGACTAGCCCAAAAAACACCACAGCCAATTCCCTGAGAAGGGCTGAAGTAACATGGGAGGTTGCGGCATGTACTATGAAAAATAAGTGGTTGTTTTCAGTTACATCTGCAGGTCAGTGTTATCTATGTCACACAAAGGGCTTGTGATTCCAGACTGTAGTTGCTTCCTTCACATGCACTATAAGTAAACTCTGACCACAAGAAAAAACAGGGTACTGTTGGGCTTTCATTCATAACTCTACAAGTATATTCAGATACACATATAGAAAATAGCAGCAAATTTACAAATGAAGACCAACAGTATTTATTTTTACTTTTTAAAAGCATATCTAGCTTATGTGAAATACTCGAATAAGAAATAACATTTCCAAATTTGGCCTTATTGTACTCTTTTTGTGGGCAGGAGAGCTTAAGGTATATAGAAATTAATTCATTTTGGCAATCATGAATCCATGAGTTGATGGTATAATTACCAACAAATCAGTTCCTCTTTTAGTAAAGTCTTAATAAAAAATTCTAACAATTCTAAAATTCAGAAGAAGGCAATGAATATAACTGAATATCTAAAGTAGCTATACAACTAAGTATCTAAAATAACAAAAGACTTTCTTATAAGGTGATTCACTCCTTAGTCCTAATTTTAGGAAATAAATACGTTTAAAACAAACTTCAGGCTGAAATATGAGAGGGATTATTACAATGCTTACAACAGAATCCACGCAGGAAATGAACATCTATTCCATTGGAGCAAAACCCTGGGAATTGAACTAGTAAGACAAGATCTTTCCCTTAAAAGAGCTTATAACATAGCAGAACAGACACAGATGTGTAAAATGTGTCTAGCACCGTCAGGAAGACCAAAAGGAAGAATCACAAAAGTTCATACTCACAGGAGTAAAGCCCTAAAAGCTCAGAGGATTATCAAGTACAGAAGGAACTTCCTTGATGTTCTCAGAAGCAGTGGTAGACAACATAAGACAAGAGGGACCAGTTGAATTTTGTCCTAGATTATCTGGCATGTTTGACTAGGAAAAAGTGCTGCACCATTAACCAAAATTACTCCAGGAGGAGAGGATGGTAAGTAAGAGAAATCCTTCCTCTGGGCTATTTGTCCACGTAGGCAGTTCAAAGAACAAGTCTAGTGTTTTGGACCAGATATGTGATGCAAAATGCTGTGAGGAAACAGAAACCCTAAGGATGAGATACCTAAAGAAGAGCCACAAGCTTTCTGAGGACAGAATCTAAGAATACACATGGTTAGAACACATGGTAAAGATGAATTGTGTGACTATACTCACGTTATGGCAGAGGATAGCATCTTCAAGGGAGGAGATGCTGTCTAGGAAAGGTTGCTCAGTTTTGTAAATGGAAGGGTAAGAGATGCAGACTGAGAAAAAAAAAAATATTCAGTTCAGTAGCTGTAAAACCATTCCTGATTTTCAAAAGAAGAGTTTCATTAGGGTGCTGTGTGAAACTGGACTACAAGGTGCTGCACAGGGAGAAATGAAGATGTAAGGCAAAGGGATGTGGACTTCTTCAAGAGGTCTGGCAGTGAAGAAGGCTGGAGAAACCAGCAGGTTCAGAGGGAGGAGGTCTTTTGCATCAGAGGACACATGAACTTGTTTGTGAATCATGAAGAGGAACCAGCACATAATTCTTTGCACAATGTTATACTGATCACAAGCCTAAAAAATTATTTTTCATCTTTAAAAAAATCTTCTGGCATAAAAAGTAACACAAAAATTGAATTATATGCATTTTACAATTTAAAGTTAATACAATTGTAAAAACACTAGCATTTTGTGATAATTTTTATTTCTAAAGGAGTCATACAGCTTTTGTTATTAGACTACTTCAGAAATGATTTTGCCTCTAGTCTGTCATGAGAAATTAAATTTTATTAGCAATGACTACTATAGTTCCAGAAAGGTAACTCTGATATAAAGGATTACACTGAAGTAATTATGTATGCCTTCTTCCTCAGCCCTACTCCCCTAAAGACAAAATATCATCAGGATAGTTAATAATTTGGATAAAATTTTTGAAGTTGAAGAAAAGAAAAATCTGAAATAGTATCCCATTATTAATAAGTTCTTAAAGATCTAAGTTATTCTTCACAATTATTTTTCATAATAAAACATGCTTATTTATTATATACATGCTTACATATGAATTTTCTGGCTAAAATACATGCAACAACCTTGAAAAAACAATTATTAAACCATCCTCACAGTCCTAAGAATGCCCTTTGTAATAAGGCACTCATGTTTGAAAATAGGATATAACTACCAAATTAAATAAGATGTTTAAAGAAGCCTTTTATTAAGCACAAACAACTTTTAATACATTATCAATACAAATAGGAAAATGTTTTTTAATGAATATGATATATCAAAGATCTGAAGAATTTTCTTCATATTGACACAATAAAAATAATCAATTTTAAAGAATTACAAAGTAAAATTTTGAGGATGCCACTGTCTACTAATAACAGTTTAACTACAGTCTAAATTTACTACATCACCTGGGGAGGAAGGGCAACCAGTTTTTATAGGGAGAATTTCTAGACTTATTATTAGCACCATTCAAAGCTTATTATCAGTTGTTCATCTACAAACTGACAGGTCATGTAAAGCTTGAAAGCAAGATTTCAGTGCAATGTTTACAGTTCCTTCTTTTAAGATACCTGGAGTCTACAATCTCAAAGCATGTTAAGTAATTATGCCTTGGTAGTTGCGAGGTGTTAGCATGTGGAGAGAAACGTGTTGTGGGAGGAAATGAGGCTTATCCTGCTGTGAGATGTGTCTTAATGTACTGTGCCTAATGCTGCAGAATGCCGACGGCATGCGGGAATGTGAACTGCAGGTCTGTGGGATGCTGGTAGCTATTAGCTCTCTGTGGTCACCATTTCAGGATGTCTCAGCTGCTGCCTTTTGAGACTAACTAGTTTCATCCTGTCTCTGATGTGCTCTGCAGCAGAAGCCATGTCACTTGGACTCCCAAAATATTGTTCGGTTCTAAAATCAAAACACACAGAAAAGTCCCAGGTTAGTACAAATCCATTTAAGAGCAGCACATGCAATAGGAAGAAAAAAACACCATAAAAAACTGCTTATGCAATATGGCCTCTGAGTAGAAATTATTTCATTCACAATCCAAAATGTTTATCTCTGAGTAGTAATTCTGTAGGAAAAATATTTTTTCAACAGCAAAAAATATGTTAAGACAAGATTAGTTAAATTTTTGTGGTACAAATGTCATATTGTGTATACTTATAATAGTCAATAAACCAAATGAAGCAACACTGGCAATATTCTGCCATTCAGTTCTGGATCAATAAGGAAACACCAATATAAAATCTGTACTTGCCTGCTAAGGGCTGCATACACCAATTATTGAATAAAGCTGGAAAGTAAAATATCCTTTTTGATATTAGGACATGGTTTAGAGCCAGGTAAAGCTGAACACATTTGCTATCTCAGTTACTCAGGGGAGCTGAGGCAGGAGAATTTCAGGTTCAAGGCCAGCCTGGGCAACTTAGCAAGACCCTGTCTCAAAATTTAAAAAGGGTTGGAGATGCAGCTCAAAGGTAAAGAACTTGTCTAGCATGCACCAGGCCCTGGGTTCAATCTCTAGTACCACACATACAAAAGACATAAGACATGGTTTGGTACATTAATAGATAAAAGTAATTTAGTTTTCTTTTACTTGCAAAGATACTACATTGAATCAGAGCTCTAAGGGTTCTTGGAAATTCCTGGTTAACCTCTGTTTTTTTAGATCAGAAAACTAAGGTCTAGGGCTGGGATTCAAGTTCAAGGGGAGCATATACATACAGCATGTGTGAGACCCTGGGTCCCATCCCCAGTATCGCCAAAACAAAAACAAAACAAAATAAGGTCCAGAAGGACTTAACCAAGGTCACACAGTAGAAAAACATCAAGATTGGTGGGGAAAAAAATCCCCAAAGACCATCAATTGCTTTTATTTTACCAGGAGAATGTATATAAAAGATAAATCTGAATAACATGTTACATAAACTTCATACAGAAAAACAGATTACCATTATTAGTAATTATGGAAAATATAACTGAGATCATTTGAAAGGCATATTTAGTGTAACAAAATACCATATGTCACAAATACACAAGTATATATATGTGTATGTATATGAATATAAAATGGAATAAAGTAACAATCACAAGTATTAAAGGTGTGTGTTTGTGAAATCTCAATATACAGTTCTTGTTCTTTTATCTTAAGAAGAGATGATACCTATTGGTGGAGCACAGGAAGAGGAGTTCAAGCAAAATCACCAAGGGCAGATGCTCCATCTGACCTAAGTAGTGTGGCCAGCTGACTGTGACAACTGGCTGTGAACATAGAGGTGGGGTGAGGGTCGCTGGCACAGAAGAGCCAGAATCACCCCTATAACTGTTACTAGCTGAATTTTGCTATCTTTTATTACAGATGTGTAATATGACTTCAGGTAGTACAAGTTTAGGTGTGACTAGAGATTATCTAAATATATACTCTGCAAAATCATCTTCAAGGTAACAAAATAGTATCTTTTAAATATCGATCTTCAATTATCATCAGAATTCCTGACACAGCAGTAGCTTACTATAACTCAGATCTGTTTGAAGTGCATTCCATCCATTTTATAACAGAATGCCACTGTAATCTGAAGCAGCACGTTTGTCCCACCCTGTTTTCAGATGAGGAACTGAGGCACTGTCAGGTAGAGCACCTTACCCAAGGTGTCGCTCCTGTTAAGTGGTGGAGCTCAGGATCCCTGGCACCAGAGACAATACTCCCCTCTCCTACTTTTATTCAATGGTTTGGTTTCTATATCATTTGAATTAAATATCTTCTGGACTACCTCTAAATTACTTTAAGAAAGTCTAGATCCAGGGATGAAGTCCCTTCTGAGTCTTTTACTGGCCTATTTATTTTGCATCAGATTATTAATTATTCTTACCCTGGACCATTTAAAATGGAACAGCATGTCAGAATCAGGACCCTTTCATTTTATACATGAAAAATTAGGATGCCATAGAGCACAGTGAAAAGAGAATGGTTTGGAGCCCCACAGACAGCTAAGCTTGGATTTCTTTTGGGTTTAAAACAACTGAAAATGTGGACCAAACTTAATCACCTTGACTTTAAAAAAAAAAACAACAGATTTTCTGGGTTGGGGTTGTGGCTCAGGGGTAGAGAACTTGCCTAGCGTGTGAGGTACTGGGTTCGGTCTTCAGCACCACATAAAAATAAATAAAATAAAGGAATTGTGTCTATCTACAACTTAAAAAAAAAAATTCCTCTTTTAACAATTTTGCTTGAAGACATTGCTACTAAAAAGATCAAATCGTATAAGAGATGCACCATACCCATCAGGGTACACTACAGGAACAGTCAATCTATCCAAAAGTGATTTCCCAACTGCTTCAATCTCATCAAATTGCTCTTCATCATTAATAGCTTCAGGCTCTTCTGGACAGTCTTGTAAAATCTGCAACAAATAAAAGGGCAACCTCAATCAAGAGACAAAGAAAGGAAATCAAGTTCATACAAATGAAGTGAGTGGAAAAGGTGGTTTTTGTTTTATTCTTAGCATCTTCATGTACATCACTGTATAAGACTGATTGATTACTGGTAAAAGTGGCTCACAGAATTCCAATAAAAAACAAAATACATAATCCCTACTAATAATATATAATCAGAAAACAAAACAGTCTATGGTGATTTCCAAGAAAAAAATAAGCAGACTACTATTTGGAAAATTAGTTCGACCTGCGCTTAAGAAGTATTCTCTCACTCACTAGGCAACCATTTATTAAAAACTTTACTGTATGTTTATTTAGCACCTTGGTATGTGAATGAGATGCAGACTGTCCTTAGGGAGCTTATAGACTTCAGAAATTAAATATAAACTTGAAACAATATATTCTTAAGAGCACAAACATGTAACTGATGAGAAGAGATAGGTAGGCACTTTAGTAACTCATCGGCTGACTTTATTGATTACCACTCAAATTTAGGAAGTTTTATCATCCTTGAAGACATACTATTCTTTTTTTCTCCTCTGAGTTATGACCATTTAAATTTAATTAAAAGAAAAAATGCAAACTTTTGGGGGAGAAAGAAGAAAACAAATATTTATTGTGCAACTTTCTATATTACATTTTACTTAATCCAATCATTTATTTCAGCATTACTCAGAAATAGACATTTTTATATTTAAAAATTCAAGATTTAATTTAGGTATTTCCCAATTACTATACTATATAATTTGCTTATGAGCTGTGGTTATATTTATGCTTATTGATATAAAATTGAATAGTCAAAAGGAAAACAGTAAATGAGAACAAAAGGTCTGAATGGTAAAATAACTTTACCAAAAGTTTATTTTGAGCAAGGTAAAAGCCTGGTAACTAAAAAAAATGGAAACTCTAATTTTCTATTATAAAATCTCTTAATGATACTTAATCTCATATAGTCTCCCAAAGAGTTCTAGGTTTTAAAATGTCCTTGCAGAAACATTTTAAAATGGTAACCTGAAAAGTCATCAGTGGTGTCAGAAACTGGGCCAGTGGTCACCCTTCGATGGGGGAGGGGGAGATCCCAGAGGGTAGGGGAACTGCGGAGTGCTGGTGGGGAGCGCCGGGGATGCTCTGCTGTTTGATCAGTGCACTGATTCCACAGGTATATTCACTTTGTGATGTTTCATCAAGTAGAACACTTAAGATCTGTACATTTTTATATGAATAGTATGCTTCATAAAAATGAAAATTTTTCATTGAAACAAGCAGTAGATAAGTAAGTCAAGTCTTCTTGTAGAATTCCTTTTACCATCATTAGGCCCATTTCAACCAAAACACAGATAGATCTGCAGAGGGGGGGTGACCAGCTAAGAACTAACTATGAACACTTTCCAATGGCTGTACTGTCCAATACAGACAGAGACCACTTAACTCTTGCTACAAATGTTGTGTCATGCAGGCTTCACAGCTTAAGTTTTCCTGGTGTGGATTAAGGCAATTTAACTCAGACATCTAAGACAACGTAGTATATGTAGACAAATGTCAATAATGGAATTCATGTAAGTTTTAACAAATAGATTAATCAGATAATTACATTATCAGAATTAACACATTTTAAACATATGTAATATATTTTAAAATATATTTAACAGCTCTACAGATAAATTTTCAATGTTAAGTGATCAAAACAAAGTTAACTATAAAGGAAGGCTCCTCTTCAGAATGGAAATACAAGGCTAGGGCGCGATACATTTTTACTGTAAGAAAAAGGTTCTCTTAAAAATTTGCCCATCCCCAGTAAATGTGCCCAAATAACACTATATACTTTACTGTTGGTTTCTGGAATTCAGTGACTAATAAATTTGGGAGTGCAGTATAGAGGTAACACATGGAAAAAAAAGGTGGTTTTCTTCTTGTAATTCCTATTCTCATTATTTTAGTTGGACAGTCTATACCTTAAGTTATAACATCACAAAATGACCTTTTTAAAAAATTTGTGACCAATTAGCCAGATGTAGTGGTGCAGGCCTGTAATCCCAGCAACTCAAAAGGCTAAGGCAAGAGGACTGCAAGTTGGATGCAGCCTCAGCAACTTGGCAAGACCCTGTCTCAAAATAAAATTTTTAAAAAGGCAAAAGACTGGGGATGAAGCTCAGTGGCAAAGTGCCCTGGGTTGAATCACCAGTACAAAAAAAAGAAGAAAAAAAAAAAAAAAAAAAGTGACAATTAGTACTAGTTACCAAAGCAAAGTTTCCTTTCCTGGCATAATGAAAGAGACTGATGTCATGACACTCTAGGGAACAGAGCACCTGTGGACATCAGGCTTGGAGAGGACAGGAACAGGGAGAAGTGAGGACCACCAGGTAGTTCTGGAGTTCTCCAACCACAGCCCTCCAGCACTTTGTGGATTAAGGAAATTTAACTTGGATATATTAGACAATGTATTTTATACCAACAAATGTTAATAATGGAACTCATACAAATTTTAACCAATAGATTAATCTGACAATTACATTATTAGAATCAACACATTTATACAATAAATACTATTGAGACTACATTTCAAAAAAGGCAAACCTTTTCAGCATTTGAGTGAAATGCAATAGCCATTTCCAACCTATGCACTCTCTCTTCAGAGGCTATTGTAAATTGTTTCCACACTCTGTTCAATCGAGGAAGTGTGTCCCCGGAGGACCGCGAAGTGCAGCGTAAAGACTGGCACAACACAACCGTGGCCTGCAGCAACTGTCTACCATAATCATAAGTACTCTAAAAAAAAAAAAAAGTAAACATGAAATTATAATAAAAGAATTCTGAAGAGGAGGGAAAAGGTGTTGGGAGACTGTGGTTGCAATTAAGTGACACTACTGGAATTCAATGCTGAATGAATCTAGTGGCTCTTATTACTATAAATGATCTGCATGCATAAGTAATGAAGGGGAAGTAATAATTTTAGTTTATAAGTTTCTTTCTTTTTAGGCTTTCCCAATCTCTGCTAAATTCACTGGCAAAAAGATTGACTGCTCATTAATTACCAAAACAAGTAGATGAAACTCTTCACATTATAGTCCACATAGGAAGCTATACCTATTACATTGTGAATGAAACTAAGAGGGAAAATACATTAAGATACTTTTTACCACAAAAACAACTCTGCATTATTACGCTAACAATAGTGAAATGCCAAAAATGGGGTTTCTAATTTAGTGCTACATTTCACATTAACTTCTATGAATGCATAATTGGATTAGCTTAAAAATACCATAACATGTAACATCAGAGGGAGCATACAGAACCTGTATTTGAGGCAATTTAAACCCTCTCAAGTTTATGCAGGCTAGTTTTGATGCACCAGCTGACATTTTCTTAATTCTGTGATATTTCTGGAATAACAAAACTAACCTTCTTGGACTTGGAGGGTTAAGTTACATTATAATCATGCAGAAAGCTATTCAAACACTGAGCTTGTAGAAAAGGAAGATAACCAGTTCTGCACCTGTGCAACATCAACAAATTTTCTATGCTTTTCCAGTAAAACTTTCGTTTCCTGAGCATCATCGCCCAATCTGATGTGGGTCTTAAGCAGAGCATCCAGAAGTTCGCTTAGCCATTCTACCGCCTAAATGAAAATACAGAACAATGAAGCTGCATTCATACTCTTTACTTATTACACCAAACATCAACTATAATC
This sequence comes from Sciurus vulgaris, assembly GCF_902686455.1. NCBI lineage: Eukaryota > Metazoa > Chordata > Mammalia > Rodentia > Sciuridae > Sciurus > Sciurus vulgaris. The sequence goes on from NC_136463.1 coordinate 132,482,922, forward strand.
AACAAAAATTACAACACTGTGATTGGTTAGTCCATTAATTATAAATAAGGTCTTAATGGCTCCTTTGATCTAATGACACTCAGATTCCTCTCCTACTTCTCAAATGTTTTTAAACTCCAAAGGCAAGACCTATTACAGAAGCACTCTTATAATTAACATCACATAATAGAAGATCATGCATTTCTGTGAAACAGACTTACAGATTTGTTCTATTTGAACTCATAAATTCTTCTACATCAAGTTGAAAGAATATTCTACTACTAATTCCATAAAAACATCAAACTGCTTATCTAGCATTGAAAGTTCTTCTATGGGTTAGAAAGCAATGTGCTACAACTGTCTTTATTATGGGATGTAACTAAAAATTGACTAGTCAATAATAATGATAATAAATAAATAATTCCAATCTCTAACACAATAGAGGATTTCATCCAGAGGATAAGCCAAATGAAATCAGTAAGCCAGTGAGAAGAACCAAATTTTATTCTTCAATAGGATAAACTAGATTTGACTTAAGAATTTATTTTCTTAGGAACATAAGTATACTTTTGTTTATAGATAGATGAAAATGCTCTTCTAAGAAACCATAACCATATAACATGGCTATCTGGTCCTTACCTGAGCAGCATCTTCTTCACATTTAAACAGCTGCACCATCTGAAGCATCTTTAACCTTCGCACATCTACCATGTCTTCACATCTAATGAACCAAACATACATTTAGTCTATCATTTTGGTTTTGATGATAACATAGTCATCTGGCATGTGTTTTATAATATATTAAAATATTTAGTCCTATACTAAGGAAACTGCAATTATTTGTATTGATTTGTAAGAATTTTAAGGATATCTAATCTATATCTATGCATCAAACCTCAAAATACCTGAAAGACAAACCCTCTTGATGATAGCATGGATTCTGCAAAATATTGAAGCAAAGTATAAATGCAACAGTAACTAAACCAAAATCAACTGCTGCTGTCAATTAGCATCAAACAAAGCTTCAATAATAAAAATGTGAAGTTTCTCAACTACTAACTTCAAGGACAATATTCCAAGGAAAATTTTTTAAATTAATACTTTTCACTAAACTGTATTAGCTGGAACAATATTTAAAACTGAATTTCTTTTTAAATTCTCCATTTACATTCTTAAAGGGAAAAAAAAAAAAAACTCCATTGATCTTTGGATGGAAAGGAACACAATTCAGAGCATTTTCTGATCTCACTGCAATGTGCTTGAAAAATATAGGGCTGAAACGTTAAAGGTATCTTGACCTAACTCAACTCTGATCTATTTCTTCACTCCAATGAAATTCCAAATATCAACAATAAGTTACCCAACAGGCACCAGGCTGTACTACAGTTGATGTCCTTAAAGAAAGTTTAATAACAACATGCAATGGTCCTTCCATAGCTATCATAGGCTATTAAGGAGATGGTCTCAATAAAAATCATTGCATAATATTAAGATGTAACTTGGGTATTGTAATTCTACATGGTACTGAAGGGAGTGATGATAATTATTATTGAAACCTGAAATTAAAAAACAATGTAAGACACCTTAATGATAAAGATATCAAATATATATTCAAACATTATATCAGGTTATTAGAAAAATAAAACATGTTCTTTGCTATTAAGATAGTTCCAATTTGGAAGCAGTGTGGAGATTTGTCAGAAAACTTGGAATGGAACCATCATTTGACCCAGTTATCCCACTCCTCAGCGTATACCTAAAGGATTTAAGAACAGCATACTATAGTGATGCAGCCACATCAATATTTATAGCACCTCGATTCACAGTAGCTAAGTTGTGGAATCAAACTAAGGGCCCTTTGACAAATAAAAGATAAAAGAAAATGTGATACATATACATGATGGAATATTACTCAGCCATAAAGAATGAAATTATGGCATTTGTTGGTAAATGGATGGAACTGGAGACTATCAGGCTAAGTGAAATAAGCCAATCTCCAAAACCAAAGGCCAAATGTTCTCTCTGATATGTGGATGCTACTCACAATAGGTGGGGGTGGGGAGGGGTGGGAAGTGGGGGAAGGGAGGAGGAACGGGAATGGGAAAGAGTAGAATGAATCTGACGTAACTCTCATGTTCACATATGAATACACGATCAGTGTAATTCCACATTATGTGCAACCACAAAAATGGGAATCCTAATTAGAATAAGTTATACTCCATGTATGTATGATAGGTCAAAATATATTCTATTGTAATGTATAACTAAAAAGCTTTAATTTTTTTTTTTTTTTAAAGATACTTCCAATTTGGGAGGTGAACTTTAAACAATGAGACAAATGATATAATGGAGTCATATAAAAAGGTGTTATTGGAGCAAGGAGGAGCAAGTGACTAACCTGTCTAAGAAATCCTAAAAGATTTCCTAAGGTAAGTACAACTGAGTCTTGGAAGATAAGTAGGAATCCACTGGATGGAAAACGAGAAAAGAAGCATTCTCACTCATGGATGAAACAGCATGATGTATTCAAGGAAACTGAAAACAATTGTGCATAAGTTAGAGAAGCATAAGATGATGATGCAGAATTGGATGAGGAAGGGTCTCCTACCTTTCCAACAAAACTACTTCATCTGAAGAAAGAGGAAGTCATGGAAGGAGGTTTAACAGGATCCTTGTACTTCGTGCAGATTACTCTTATATATGACAAACTGGAGAAGAGCAAGACCAGGGCACATGAAAGAGGAAATCTTAAACAAAGAATCATCAAGGATTCAGCAACAAGAGCACTTAAACATTTGATTAGGTATAAGGGATGAGGAAGATGAAGGATTTCCTTCATCAAGAAGAAGGATAAATTCCAAGTTTAGTAGCGAACAGTAACTTTACCCTGAATAAGAAATTAAAGCAGGGAGCAAGTTCTGGAGGACAATGGTTCTAATCTGAAGATATGGAGCAGGTAACTGGAACTGTCCAGAGCACAGGACAGGTCTTGGTAAGCACCATGACTATTAACCACAATCATATTTTTAAAAGCCATTAATAGTGAGATTGTGCAGAGAGACCAAATCAAGAAGAGAATTTGGCCTCAACAAACGCTGGAAGCAGTGTTTAATTACTGAACAAGAAATCAGAGAAGAAAACTAAGAAGAAAAAGAGTGCCAGGAGGAGAACCACGGTGGTTTCAGGAAGATACAGCTGTCAGAGAGTCTTGAGGAGAAAGTATGAGCCAGCTGTGTCCAACGCTACTCATAATCCAGCAGTCAGGTCTAAAACACTCTCTGGATTTTGAGCAAGATCAAGTGTTTATTACGTATGGTCTTGTTGGTAACACTGACAAGAACAAGTGGAGTGAAATGGTGAGGTCAGAAGTTAGACTCAAGAGGATAAAAAGTAAAGTGGAGGCAGTAAAGAATGCAGTTGAGACCTGCAAACAACTTAGCTGTGAGAAAGAACTTAATGCTAGGAGACAAAGGGATGTAAGGAAGAGGGACCTCTTCATTCAATCATACCAAGAGTGTACTTCAAATATTTCCTACAGGAGACAGTTGAGCATTTAAGTGGGGGCAGGTTCAGAATAGAAAATGGGAGTTAGTGGAGTGAGAAGATGGCAGGGTGATGGAAATCAGAACCTAAAAGGTAGGATCCTTTCTACGAAGAGAGCTCTTCCTTTGTGGTGAGGAGTCTGCAGATACAGAGCAGGTCCAGAAGGAATTCTAGCCTCATGACTGTCTTCTTTTGTAGGGGAGAGTTTCTGTGAGGTTTTGTGGATGACTTCAACATTTCTAAGTTTACAAAACCTGATATAACCATGCTAGTCTTTGTATGCTTGCCTATGTAATTCTGATCTTTGGCTTTGCAATTGCTGTGGCAAATTAGGTTTTCAAAGAATTCCTTGAATTCGTAGTCCTATAACAAACTGAGTATCATCATTAGTCCACTGTGTCTACTCCCTGTACAGCAAACATGAGAACAAAGAAATGGGACGTGAAGAATCAGATTAATACAGATGGCAGATTTAACAGGAACTCTAAACGAAAATAAAATGGAAAAGAAAATTTCTCCAAAAAGGTTTTCATAGCAAAGCAAAGCAGAATCATAGGGTTTAGAATATTAAGCACTTCAGTATAATGGAAAATTTCACTACCAAGTAAAAGAGGAAAAGATACTTGGTAATTGAACAAATTGTTGTTAATTTGTTAGTACAATTACATATGATAACTATTACATTCATCAAAAGTCTATTACATGTATGTATGTATGCATGCCATACATACAACTTTCATTTTAGTTAATATGTTATCTTGGTAAAATTAACATTAACGGTCAAACTTTGCCTTTGTTTCCTAAGCTGCATATCTTCCATCACTCCTTGAATGTGGTCCACGTTTTCTTTATTTTCAATGGTTACATCCTTTCCATAGGCCCAGGATGCCTGATTGGAGATCTGATCCAGCAGACCTTGACCTTTTTCACGCAAACCTTGCAATCCCACATCTAAAACAAAAGTTACTAAATTTAATCTCTTCACTAAAGTATTTTCCCTCCCTCAAATAAATCATCTCAGCAGATACTGCACTTGGAATCCAAGCATAAAATCTTCATACATTAAACCATATTGGGATGGAGTCCTCTGAACATCTCAAGCAGTAAAAAATCCCTTTAAATGGGTAGCTCTCATGCCAAATTCTCCTTAAAGGGAATGTTTAAAACACAAATCTCCATAGACAATAATTTCTTTTAAAAACTCAAAGCAAGGGAGACAGCTCAGTCGGTAGAGTGCGTGCCTTGCAAGCACAAGGCCCTGGGTTAGATCCCCAGCACCGCAAAAAAAAAACTCAAAGCAGGAAGAAAGTATGTTAATTCTTATTTTGACAAATAAAATTTTACTTATTTTTTTTCCTTTCTGTTCTATGTGTTCCGACTTTTAGGACAACAATGCAAATATTTATATTTTGTTTAAAAACTGTAAAATTTGTGAGATTTCAAAATGCCCCCATGATGTCTTATCAGTTCAAGGATGTTGAACACTGTAAGATACATTACAACTTACACACGATGGGAGCAACATTAGGATATGTTTACAATACTCCAAGTCAGACAAGTGTAGAGAAACTCTCTTCTCTTTTTTAAGGAGAAGTGTAACTTAAGGAAACTTGTGATATTTTAAAATAAACTTCATGTGGTGTATTAAATATGTACTATGTGAATCATCTAACTAACAAAGGCTAAAGCAAGTAAAATGTCAATACAAAAAAAAAAATGTTTTTTTAAATTCAATTCCCTGAAGTTGTTTTTCACAACTAATTAATTTGGTTTGATCACATGTCACCACTTTCTACTAATTCTCTGGCTTAAGCACCTGCTTCCTCTGTTCCTTCCCCTCAATGGACAGTCCCTTCCCATTTTCACTTCGTGGCCTAGGAAAGTTCACTGCATTTCTTACTGTAGAAACATTTTAAGGGTTCTGATGACAAAAGTAATGGAGCTTTCATTAAGAGCTAACTGAATGAAATGGGACCACTCTTTCCTTAGAGGATAGGTAACCCTGCCCAAACTTCAGATAGAGAAACGAATGCACAGAATCAAACCAACTATTTTTCCACAAGGTTAGGATATAGCAACAACAAAAATCATTGCATAAAACACAGTTCGGGGCATACAGAGTTTACCACAGAACACTTCACAACTAATTACAATTTATGCATGCACTACAAATAACTTCACTGTTCCTAGGATATGCAAGATATAGCACCTGTAGTAAACAGAAAGGCCAAAGGCCCAATGAAGGGAGGAGTGCTTAATCACGGTGAAAAATAAAATTTTTAGCATAAATTAGACCTACTCAAGGGAATACAACCCTTTTAATACTACTTTTCCTGTGTTCCCTGCAAATAATAATTAGTTCAGTATAAGTTGACTTAATTGTGTAACCAGGGTAATAATATTTTTTAAAAAGAACTCTTATGTTTCAGCATTTTTAAAATCTGCTTACCAACACTTTTCAGCTTCTCTTCAAGCAGTTTTAAAGTTTGCTGAATCGATGCTCCATCAGCTGGTGCTACATCTACGCACAACATCCCTAATAAGCCATCCAACTGCTGAGACAACTAAAGCAGAGGGACACCAAAGAGACAACCCTGATGTAATCAGCATCTACAGTGTTTAATGATGAATGAGGTTTATCTAATGAGGTTATCACAATTACACTTGAAAACACTATGCTGTTAAAAGACAGGAACGAATAATCAGAGTACATGTTATCTAGAAGATGGAACACACAGATGCATGCACCAGAAAGACAAAGAAGAACATCCAGATCAACAGAGTGCAAAAAATTAATTGACACTTCCACTTCCATCTATGTTATAAAGCATACATTTTGAGGAACAGTCAAAGTGAAACATATCTACTAGTCTGGAATACTTTAGTTAGACAATAAAAGGTTTAACTGCATGCAGAATGACTTAAAATAATTTTTTAAATCAAAGAATTTAATCTCATTACCCCCACCAGTAAATTATTTTATTGTTCAAGGAAAATAATTAGAGGAGACATGCAAACCTGCAAAAATTATGTGTAGATTGTTCAGATTATCTGAGGAAAAGAGAAGCAATCAGAATAGACACTTACATCTTGTGCAACACCATGAAATTCAAGAGCTGCTTGTAAGAGATTTTGCCTGAATTCCAGCTGACTGGCCTGCCGATAACAAACATCACTAAGTTGTTGCTGTAGTGACTTTAGTTCTACAAGATCTTCCTCATCCCCGGCATTCAAGAGTGCGGCAATTTGCTGATTAAGCTCCACATATACTGCAAACCATTCCTGTAAATGAGACATCGCAAAGTAAGTTAAGGATCAAATTAGCTCCTGGAGGACATATTTTGTCATTTCTCCAGACAAACTTAAGTAACATACACATGAATACTTTTATAAGGCAGCATTGTTTAAGAGGACGTAAAGTCCCCTATCCTCACCCAAATCCTTTCACCATGATCCCTGGACCTCACTGCCTGCCAGTGGTAAGCTCCTGTGTCCTCAGTCTGGCATCTAGATGTTCTCTTCTTTCATGCTCTACGTGAAACCCGTTCACCCTCACAGAGCACATTTACTTCTGCAGCCCCCTAAATTGGTGGCTTCTCTCTATTTCCACACCAACATACCACAAGCCTGGAGGTGGCTGATTCATTACTACTTTCAAATCATTTCTTTTTCCTCTTCTCTGAAAAACCTTTGAAGTGCACACTGCTGAACTGCACAGCAGTTCCTTCTAGCTCTCCCTGTTGTACCCCATCATCTGCCCGGTGCTTCCTCTCTGCACTAGCCTTCTTGTTGATGCTCTCCATGCACACATCCGCCAACACCCTACACAGAGCTCCTCAACAGCCTCCCTCACTTCCAGCTACCTCGTCCTCACTCCATCTCAGCCACCTTCTCCCCTGGCCCTAAAAGTCTGTCATGTACTGCTTACTATGCAACTCTAAACCCTCAATTCTGTGAATTCCATTCTCTGAACTCCAGATACTAACTCCAATTCCCCTCTTTGAGCAAGCTTACACCTACAACCCCAGGGCACACCAATCTATTGTCTTGGCATGTCTGACACTTCAGCACTTGGCAACCTCTTGCCCTTGGTCAAAGGCTACAACCACCTCCCAGCATACAACCCTGACCCACACCTACCTCCTTCCTTCTATCAGGTTCACCTACGGAGACCTCAAGTCTGGTTTCTCTGTCTACTATGTGCCTATCCCACAGTGGCTGAACACAGCTAGGTAAAAACCACCAGTCATGCCCTGCATATCAACAGTCAGTGATAGACCACATGTGTGATGGTTGTTCTGTAAGATTACACAGCCTGGTGATATCAAGCTGTCCTAGTTCCTGTAGGTGCACTCTATGATGCTCACTCAGCAACAAAATCACCTAATGATGCACTTCTTAGAGTATGCCCCAATTAAGCGATACGCGACTATGCAGATCGTTCTTTTCAAAGTTATGACTAAATAACCTCAAGCAGAGGTTCAGCAATCCTTGCATGTTTCTCTAGGTAATGCACTTTTCCATTCTTGTGATTTTTTTTTTTTTCACTTCTTAAGTCTCCAGCTCCCTTTTTACCTCTTCACTCTCAGAGGACTTCTTAATTTCCTGGATGCAATTAAAAGAGAAAGCTCTCATCTTCCCACCAACAAATCTACAGCCTTCCCTCCTGCATCCCTATACCCTGCCTCACTGCTCCACAGAGGCCCTGCTCCTAAGGGCGACACTCCTCCAGGGCATGATACCCTCTCTTCTGTTGCCTATGTTCAACTCTGCTTTTGCAACTATCATCTCTTTCTCTCCCATCAATTCTTCTGTTTCAACTGGATTATTTTCATCAGCACATAAGCATGCTGTAATCCTGATACCGAACAAAACACATGCTTTAGGAACTGCATGTTTTAGTTTTAAAATTTTATAAATTACAAAATTATGGGCTGGGGAGATAGTTCAGTGGGTAGAGTGCTTCCTTGCAAGCACAAAGCCCTGGGTTCGATCCCCAGCACCGCAAAAAAAAAAAAAAAAAACTTTCCTTAGAAGAAAACATTCTTTTCTCACTTCCCAGTCTTTTAAAATTCATTCTCAGTCAGGATTTTGTATTTTCCACACTTTGAAACCCATCTTGCAAGTTCACCAAAAAACTCCCAAAGCTTGATTCTTCCACCAGCAAGTCCTGCAGGCTCAACCTCGAGAACCCAACACTTCTCACCTCTCTGTTGCCCCCATTCCAATAGCTCCCAGAGTCTTTCATTTATGATGCTTGTCCCCACTCCCTATACTCCACACAACAGCCAGTAATCTTTTCAAAACATAAACCAATTTTTGGCTCCTATGACCTCATGTAACATTTAAAATAAACTCTAAGCTCCTTTTCATGGGTTAAAAAGTCATTACATATTTTGGCCCCTAACTTCCTCTCATTTCTGTGACTCTGTCTTGCTATAAGTACTCCAGCAACATCAACCTTCTCATTGTTCCTCAGTCATGTTCCTGCCTCAGGGTGCTTCTACTGCTCTACCCTCTAACTGAAGTGCCCTTTGCTTGGATTACTCCATACTACCTTGAGGTTTTTGATTAAATGTCATTTCCTCAGAGGAGGTTTTCTTAAATGCCATGCCCGTAACATGCTCTACTCCCTACCTCCCCAACTTGATTATAATTCCATATGGTAATCCTCTGCTATAACCTAAGAACCTAAAACAACCTGTGACATGTAGTATGTGCTCAATTAACATGTGCTGAATGAATGCATTAAGCATAGTAAACACCTGGATTTGTTGCATTAAATCATGTAGGTAACAGGGTATGATTCTGCCCCACAGGGAACATTTGGCAATGTCTGGAGACAGGTTTGGTTATCACAACTGAATAGGAGGAATGCTATTTCATCTAACAGATGAGACTAGTGGTGTGAATACATGCCCTACAATGCACAGGACAGTCCCTATAACAAGACTTTTTATCTGGCCTAAAATGTCATTAGTGCTGAGTCTAAGAAACACTGCTTCACTCAATGGTGATAATAATACCTGCTTTACTTTATTAGTTATTGTATGGATTTCATCAGATAACTTATAAAACTAGCTATCACTATGATTAATGGAGACTGACAATTTTAAAGTAGAAAATATTACCTGAGAAAATTATCATTGTCATGTTCTCATATCTATAGTAATTAAAATTTAACTAATGCTCTAAATAAAGAGATCCAATTCTTTGAAGTAGTGGCAATGAATCTGAGCAAAGTAGTACATTTCTCAGTAAGAACTACCTACACTGGATCAACTGGGATGCTCATCAAAACGCCCAAGTTCTTCCCTTGACCTCTGAGTCTCTGTGGGTGGGGTCCTGGAATATGCATTTTTAACATGCAACTCTGATGACTCATGACCACTAAGGTTTAAGAACCACCACTGTGGAGCTGATTTTGTCCTGGGTGGAAGTCTTAAAATACATAAGTTCAAGTAACTTAATCAAGGATGTTAACACAATGTAAGGACTAGTAGCATGTCCTGGAATTGGAGCTACTGTTGTTGCTGAATGAGTCTGTCATAGATAAATGACAAACTCTGTAGCTCTGTGGGATTAGCAGGGGGGTCCTGGCTTACATATATGTATATGCTTAAAATTAATCAAAATGTTTCTTCTGAGAAAATAGGATGTATAGGACCTTAGATAAACAGGCTGCATTTGATTTACTATGGCCATTCTCTAGTCTGTCTCTTATATACATTTACTGTGTAGAAAAGTATTAATTTATAGCAAAATAAAAAGTCAACACCAAGATTTGGGATTTGGATTAAGCTGGTAAATAGAAAAAGTATTTGAACACGAACAGTCAGGACTGCCACTATAATTGTGGCTGAGTTGGTGTCGATACAGAATTGGCTAAATGATCATTTGCACTTTACACCATGAAATAGGAATCCCAGTCTACAAGCAAAGAAATACTGCTAACTCAGGCTGTGTTATATACTTATAATATATACTGGGGACAGAGAGGTCTTGATGTGTCAAGTACACCTGCTCCACTGCCTTCTATTAGGCACAACACACCAGCACAGGGCCCTCTGGAGGTGGAAGTCAGCACCATGGGAAGGTGGGACAGTGACAGAACACAGAAGCAGCTTCAGAGACACATGTTTCTGTACACTCCTGTCATGCACTCTTCCCACCACACTCCAACCCTACCCAAAAAATAAAAGTAGACTTACTACTGTAATCAAATACGTCCAGATTACTAACAGACACTACAATCACTTCTAGTTACTTTAATATTTTTTGTTGGGTTGTACTGAAAAACCAAGCAAATTTCTAATTTAAATCCTTCATAAAGAACTACAAATTGGTAGAATTTTCAATTTTCTATATATTAGTGTGAAATATTCTAACAAATTTGAGGTTTCGGTTTTATTTCTACATTATGCTTTCATGTGGAATGGAAAACTAACACTTGACATTGTATTTTGATACACAATGGTCTAAAAAGTTTTCCAAATTCTACCCTTATTAACTAGCAACACTAGAAATTTCCTAAGGCCTGAACAATTTCAGTAAATACTTGAAACTGTTGGCTTTTACTTAGAGAAAAGAAGTATTAGAAGATCTTAAACATCACACACCAACACATTCACCCAGAATCAACCTATTCTCAAGGTGACAAAATAGTGCCACCTATTGGTTAAAACAGTGCAATTCTCTTTTCTTAAACCTTTTAGAGTGGAAAAATTTTAAACCTATTCAAAAGTGGAAAGAGCAGCATAATGAAACTCCATGTATAATCCAGTGTCAATAATTACCCACTCGTGGTCAATCCTGTTTCAACTATATTTCAATTCAATATGTCCCCACCTTCCAATTTTGCAATATCCCAAATACCACACATGATTTAAGGAAACAAAGTCCACAATAAACCAGAAGTATGTCTTTTCTCTGGAGTCCAGGTCTATGATTGCAGATGTCAACATATGTGTATGTGTCCTCAAATTGTAAGGGAAAATAAATTAATAAAGAAATAAATATACTGTATCTTAAGCATATCCATGCAATTTAGTAGCTTTCCCTAAGAAAGAGACAGAGAGAAAGGACCCTACCCTAGTCCAGCAACTTACTGATTTAAAAAATTTATATATACAGTCTCTCTGTCTCTGTATCTATAAAATAAGATCATGATACTTGAATTTATAAGGTCCTTTCCAATTTAAAAGTTCTACATATTGATTCCACATTATAAGTAAGCTTAAGCACATGGAAAGAGCTATCCATATGTACTTTTTAAGCTGATTTTTAAAATTCATATAAAAAGTATACATAAACAAACATCTAAACATGGGGATCTCTATGTATGTCATTGATGATTTCACCCATAAAACATGCAATATAAAGTGTAATTCTTTTTGTGAATTTATACATGACATGTGTATGATCTAATTTCTAACTACTATTCTCTTGGTATCTTTCAAAAATAATAAAAATATAAATAAATCCTATCTTTGGGTTCCTCAAGTTTCATGTATCCTTACTAAGAGGCTTTTGGAATACTTCGTGACTAAATTCTCTCAAATGAAATCTAAGATACTGTACAGCAAATACTGCTTTCAAAAATTAAACATGGGAACAAATTATAGAATTCATCTATACTACATTACCATGCTCCATCCAGAATAATCCACCAGGATCAAATAAATTATAATCCATATAAAAAAATCAACAATGTTACAGTATTTTAAAAATACAAGAGAATTAAAAGATTATAACCTCAGGAACAGGGCTTATAAGTTAAATACAAATGATTCAAACTTTTTACCATAAAAGGAAAAAACATGTTGGAACCTATGAAATGGATAAACCATATGGGGTTTCATTTTTATGTCTCTTACAAATACTAATTAGAAAAATTAGACTACCTAGGTACTATCTTTAGATAATTTCCAAATCTTGTGGTAGCTCTGTCTTACATATTATCATCTCAGCTAGACTACAACTCCTTTAAGCTATGTTATGTAGACTATCTGCCAGTTCCACTGACAATTAAACCTGATTGGGGTGGGAGGGAATGATTGGAGGAATATTATTTAAAAAATCGATATGAGGAAACTAAACAATGTATCTCCTTAAAAAGAAAGTAATTATTAGATATCATTAAAATACAGCTCTAATCAAGATGAGGTTTATTCATTCAAATTTATTCCCAAAGAATATTATTTATTCTTTAATCTTACTTAGTTAAAATATATATTTCTTAACTATTTAGCTTTTAATTACCACTTTCTAAGTAGGGGAGTTGATGAGTAAAGAAACACATTGTAGAAATACAATGTTCAGATGACCCTTAAAAACTCATCTAATCCACAGTTTACACTATTACTGATCAATTTTTGAAGATGACTGAAGAGATGGAAGTAAATGGATTCAAATTTTATTTTTTCCATAATTTTTTCCCCAGGAATTGAATCCAGGCATGTTTGCAACCAATGAACCACATCCCCAGCCCCTTTCTGTATTTTATTAGAGACAGGGTCTTGCCGACTTGCTTAGGGCCTCACTGAATTGCTAATAAGCGTTGGATTTGAACTCTCAATCCTCCTCCTGCCTCAGCCTCCTGAGTGGCTGGGATTAAAGGTGTGCCCCACCACACCTGGCTACTTTTCCAATTTTGTATTCAGTCTATTTAAAATCACCAAAAGAAGCAATATGGCTGTGGGGAAAGAGGAGATGAACTACCTAATCCACAAACTATATGACTACTTTCTCCATAATGCAGAACTATAACCTAGCACAAGTTTAGCAAACAATAGTTTCTTCCACACAGCAAGTTGTTGCACTTTAAATTCTCTCAAACAATTTTATCTATAATCTGCATAAGGATCAATTTATTTCCCAATCCATACCTGTGATCTGTCTGATTATCCCCTTGACAATTACAAATGTGACCCCTAAATGCATCAAGAATGAAAGATACTTTGACTGCTCTGTACTCCCTTCTCAATCAGCTGTGTCTAATGCCACAGTCCTGGTGGTAACTCCCAGCATTCAGTTGTACAGTATACTCAAAATGAAGCAGGGAAGGGCCTTCCTCTAGGATTTTAAGAACAGAACTTTATTTGAAGGACTACTGATGAAGGCTCTATTTTATACTATCACTGTAGTTTTTAAAATTCAATCTACATTATGTTACAGAAGTAACAATACAATGAAACTGTACTGGAGATAATAAAACCTAAACTGACTTTCTAATTAACATATACTAAATAGTCAAAATGAAACTTTATAACCTGTAAGCATTCAACATACTATATTCTACCCCCTATACAAAGTTAACAGCAACTTAGCACTTAGTACCACATATGCTAATTATGCACATGAATAACTGCACTATAACTTGCAGAGGAAAAAGCCTCTCACACTGTGTTGACTCTCAATCTCTTCATGCTTCTGCTGTAGGGCCTGGGAAGCCCTAATAGAGTCACCAATCCCCCACTGGGCCCTCAGTTGTTCTGATCCAGGTCCTTCAAGCCAGTTCACAACCTGTAAATGAAAGTTGAGATGAAATTTTAGAATAATCAAAGGCTTTTCAAACTTTCAGTCTAATGGGCTTTACTTCCCCCAAATTCCTCAAGTATTTTAAACTTAAATTCTTTAAATCCTACTGCATAAGTAAAAAACATTTCTTTTGGAATTACACAGTTATAATATGACATTTCCAAAACCTACACTTGGAAAAATGTACACTGTAGCCTTAGGCTTTCAGTTATTTGATCATTTGCCAGGCTAAAAAGAAATCTAGAATGCTTCTATAAAAAAGGATTAAAAATTAACTTATGATAAGAGAATCAGAAAACTACAGGATTTAGAGTTGAAAGAGACATCAGAAATGACATTGGTCAAGGTTATCTAACACTTAAGAAAATTGAGTTTCAGGGAGATTAAATGACTTGCCCAAGGTAACATAATCCATTACTGAAAAACTAGGACTAAAACCTGTGTATCTGGTCTAATGTTCTCCCCTAAGCCCTGAAAAAATTGAATGAACTAACAAAGTTAAAATACTACTTTTTCACTTTGAAAAGAAAATTAAAAACTAACTACAGAATTATATTGATACCCTTTAGGTGCTTTCTTAGGATCAACTAAACATTCAGACCCACAAAAAGTCCCACAGGCTCCAGGCCACTCAGGATAGATGGGGGAGCAGGCAGCTATAGATTATCCTGGGTGGCAGCTTCAGGAGTTCCTCTTCTCCCAGGTTCCCGAGGCAGGTGTGAGGAGATAAGATCCACATGGGACAGACATAGGAGTCACTCCGGCATGAAAAGTTCACATCCCCTGGGGGCCACACCCATTATGAGAGTCAACTGAACTCATGGATGCCCCAAGTTCTGCCTTCCGTCAGATAGTGATTGTTTTCCCAGTCCAGACCTAATTTTTACCATAAGTAATACTGCCTAGTAACATAGATGACATTTCAATTTTTATTAGGTTCTCAGGAGAGCAAAACTAGACAGTTAAGCAAAGAACAAATGCTCATGCAGAGTAAGGGTATTGTTAAGCCTTCACACACAATCACACCGTGAAGGAATCTTAACTGAAAATTTCCTACTATTCCTTCCTACTATTACTAAACTTTACCTGTTGCTTATGCCTTAAATCTAAACTTATGAGAGCTCCCAGGCAGGTGTCTCTCCACAGCTTGCTATTATTAGGGACCCACGGACAGCTTGCATTAGGACTGTGTAACACAAGAGGCAGCCCACTATGCACTCCTGCTAGCATAGCACCAGCTTTACATAGTCTCATTTTTAAACCTAACAGTTCACACATCTTTATTTTTTATAATTGTACAAAAGGACATCATAAAGAATAATCATGTGTATTTTCTTCCATTAATTTTTCACATAGTTTTCATAGACTACTCCAGATTTGGATGTTACAGTCAGTTCTCAGAGTACAAGTAAGTTCTTCCTGTACTTTTTCACTTAACATTAAACTATCATACTCAAATGATTTTCCAAGTGGCTGCAGTTATTACAATTTTCAGGGATTTCAAGAGCTTCTTTTTTTTAAGAATACCAATCTAGTTGCTTATCTGCCTGCCTCTCTATCTGTCTAATCAACCAACTACCCAGTCACTCAACCAATCCTTATTAGGAGCTAAGTAGTGTGCTACCTTAAATAACTGTTATACCTGCTACATTCCTATTGTTAGATATTTAAAGTGTTTCCACTCTACATCATTTCTAAGCAATTATATGATTAAAAAATAGACAGCAATTATATACAGTATTTTCTCTAATTCTGCATCATTTTCCTATGACAGCTTTCTGATAGACAACTTCTTGCATCCAATGACAATGAAATAATAATAAAACTCAAAAAAAAAAAAGAGTCAAAGGATAACTGTTGACTTACTGGAACAGCCAGCCCTAAGTGCTGGAACTTTCTCTTGATTTGACTATATTTTAAGAGTGCTAAATTCATCAGCAAGCTATCTTCAGGTGCTCTCTAGAATGTAAAGGACTGTTTGTTCTTCAACATCTCCACTTTTTCTTTTTTAACCTTTTGTATGAGCTGTCTTCAGCAGGGCAAGGTATTAATATCCTATGTCTCTCCATTAGCTTGTCATATAATCATTCTTTCACAAGAGAGATAGATGAACAGTTTAGTATCAGAAACACTAGGTAGGAGTCTGAATGCTGAATTCTGACTCTGCTCCCACTAGTCAAAAACTTGTTCCTCACCTTCAAAATCACGTTAGTGATGCCCACCATACAGGGTTACACCAGTCAGTGTATGTAAGATACACGGCTTGGCAGGTCAGACTAACAGCTGTCAGGCTTTGCTTTTCCCGGGTTTTCTGTAGTCTACCTTCTTCTCTGTTTGTCTCACATCTGCATTTTCCAATTAGATTCCTGGGTTTCTCGAGGAAGTCCCTGAACTAACTATGGTATCTACACTTTAAAATATGGAAATATGGAAATAAAAAATGGCAAGTTTTAAGGAAGCTTATGTAAACATTTTTAAACAATTTTCCACTTTCTTTTTGACAATAAATTATTTCTCATTTATTATTACATGTTATGAGCATAGATATGGACACACTGAGATAAAATGAATTTAGGTATTTTAAATAATTATTTTACTAGAACTATCTAAACTCTAAAAACAATGAAGACATTTAAGATTTGTAACTAATTAATAATGAGTTATGTAGAGCTTTTAGAAACCTAAGATAACATCAAATGTAAACTTTGAATTTAGAATACTCCAGAAACTAAAGAAGTTAATATAAGGAATGATACCAAGGAAAAAACAACTGGTAGCATATGCTATGGATTGAATGTGTTGGAAACTTAATCCCCAATGCAATGGTATTGAGAGGTGGGAACTTGAAGAGGTATTTAGGTAATGAAGGTTCTGTCCTTACAAAGGATTAGTGCCATTATCTTGGGCAGAGGTGTGTTACAGAAGCAAATATGGCTGGCTTGCTCCCACATGTGTCTTCTTTCTCTCTCTCATTCCACAATTCATGCTTTGCTTGATAATGCATCAAGAAGGCCCTGACAGACACAACGCTCTCAACCTTGGACTTTCCATCCTTCAGAAGTGTGAGAAATAAATCTGTTCTTTATAATCACTCAGTCTCAGGTATTGTTAAAACAGCACAAAAAGAACTAAGACAGAATGAGTTTAGGAGAGAAAAAAACTTAAAAATAAATTTTAAATAAAACAAAGACTTCTTGGCACAAAAATCCTGTTACACAGTCAAGTACACATACAGCTTTAATGTATGCAGAAAATAATCTCCCTTAGTATGCAATATCAGTAATGTAGACACAGTAAATGGGTGACTATTTCTAATAAAAATAATGCAAATTGAGGTTGATGCCCCAGTAAACAAGTCAATTTAAATGCATTAATGATGGTAGCTTGCCAAACTATTTTATAAAACTTAATTTCAATCACAACATCTTGCTCAATCTGAATATTAATTTAGTGCAAATATGGTTCTGTGTCCAATCCATAACAATGTAACCCCTCAAATGGTTACATTTATATGCAAAGTACAACCTTGGAGATGTGTTCTTAAAATCTACCATGACAAATATTTGCACAGGCCAAAAATGTGACTATTCACTATTCTTTCACGGCCAGGCTGATTTCTAAAGAGTGCATGAGAGAATATCTGGAAGTATGTAAGGTCAAACCAGTCAGAAGGACATGTCAAGCAAATGTCAAGAATCTGCCCCACAGAAAGGGTACATGGGGTCTGAGAACACAGCCTCTAGCAATATACTTACGCAACTCCGAGGGTATCTAATTTTGCATCTACAGTTCCTCTCTACATGGAAGAAGAGCACAGGGATGATTCTAGAAATAACATTTGCAGTGTTGGTGATAACCGCCATAATAAACAAGGGGGAAACAATAGCATATTTCAGTGAAGTGACACTGTCTCCCAGTCAAACGCATGTGAAATATAATCTTTAACTGCCACAGCAGTAGCAGTACGAAGACCTCTTGCATACTACATGAAGTCTGATGCTGCCACCTTGAACTGTGGGAAATAAGTGGCTGACAACTCTCATGTTACTACTTAACTCCTAGTTTGTCGGAGCTATGGATTCCTCTTGAATGATGTTTTCAGTGATGAGTCAGTAAACAAAGAAGTCTGAAATAATTCAATTTTCACAGATTTAACATAAACAAAGATATTCGACTTAATGGTTACCTTTATATAAACAAAAAATTTTTACATTTTCCCAAATTTGCAAGTCTGAAGATGGTATCATTCATGCTATGTGCTCAGCATATCATCAATATGTGTTACTATACAGTTAAATTTAAGTTATCATTTTGGCAAGGGAAAAAAAAAAATCTTTCCTTAAGTTGTCGTCTATGAAAAAAAGAGTACAAGAAAACACTGCATGATGAATCCTAATGTTCCAACCAACTGACTTTATAATCCTCATAATGAAACTCATGCTTTTATAGAAGTTTGCTTTTAAACAATGATCTTATTACCATTAAGATCTTATTACCATTACTATTATCATAAATATCACCATCATCATTTCCCTTCTCCAATTTCTTTATCCAGTTGAGCTGGCCCATCATTTCAAAAATGTGCTTGCCATACATTAATTCCTATGTCCCTGACTTTATGTCATGCTCATTTATTCCACTTAGCAAAGCTCAAATGCTGGACAAGTCCTATTGCCCATGTTCTCTGCCTGTAGTCAATGTCCAGAAAAAGTATCAGGCATTAAACACTTTATAAAGACTATCTTCTTTAAATCCCACAATAGTCTTATTAAATAGCTATTATTGCTCTTAGTGTCACTGATATTATTGTTATTATTCTCTGTTGACTAAAGAGAAAACTAGGGCATGGAACATTCTTCCCAAGATGAAGCTGCTTAAAAATAGAAGAGGGTAGACCCAGATAACCTGGGTTTGAAATCTGAGTTTTGTACTCTTATGCTATTTCATCTTTGTGGTTTTCAAAGATATCTCAAACTAATTAGCCAAAGTTTACTCGGATTAATAGGAACCATTCTGTAGTTTACAAATGAGAATATAGAAAAAAACTGCATAAAATTAAAGTATGCCCAGAAACCCTCAGTTTATATGTGGTTATCCATGAAATCCAGCCTTAATCTTTTACATGGAATTCAACATTTTCATGATCCTTCCTTCCTTTCAACTCTTTTTGCCTATGACATCTTGATACTCTAGTTCAAAGGTCAGCAAACTGTAGCCAGCAGGTCAATTCTGGCCTACCACCTGCTTAAAATTTCCTAAGAATAAAGTTTTATTAGGGAAAGACCATGCACCTTCATTTACTTAAATGTCTGTTCTTGCATAACAATGGCAGAGCTAAGCAGCTGTAACTACAACAAAGACTGTCTGATCAACAAAGCCTAAATATCAGTCCCTTTACAGAAAAAATTCACTAACAACTGTATTAGGTATCTAGAGTAGAAACTAGTTCGACAAAAATAAATACAGCTACTATTAATTGAATACTGGGTTCTTTCCAAACACTAGACTTCTAAAAGAGTTGCTATTATCCCTGTCTCAATTAGTGACAAAAGAGAAGGGGATAAAGAAATAAGTCAGATGGAGCAAGTCTAAGGTACAGGATGGAGACTACCTTTCTGACCATGCTCTATTGATGAACAGGCCATCAAATCCCCCCTGTGCCAACTGCTTCCCTTTTTCCTAGGCTTAGGATTTCAAGAAGTTGCTTACTCATGCTATTCTTTATCCTCCACAAAATGCTGAATCTTTATTTTTTATTTTTTTTAGTTATCAATAGACCTTTATTTTATTTATTTATATACAGTGCTGAGAATCAAACCCAGTGCCTCACACATGCTAGGCAAGTGCTCTACCACTGAGCCACAACCCCAGCCCCAAATTCTTCAAAGCCATCACTACAGGGTGAAATCTTACATATTCTTGGAAACAAGCTCAAGTTTTGCTTTCCCCACTAAAATCTTCCCAGATTGCCCACAGCCTGATAAATTTATACCTTCTATCAATGTCCATGGCACTTTAGTAATGTCCTTGTGACAGTTCACTTTTGCCCCTTAAACTTATCAACAGCAAAAACCAAGTTTACCTTTATGTCCTGTATAAAATTTAGCACAATCCTCTCTATTTAATAAGCATTTAATAACTATTTACCTAATGAATGAATGAATTCAGATAAAACATTAGGACATTTCTAGTTTGCAATTTTTAATTAAATATGTTAACATTTTAGTTTCTTAATTATAAAATAGACAAAAATCCAATGTAATCTAAAAAATGTAAATGTCTTCCTTTAGTATTGACTTTTAGTATTTTAGCCTACATTTCTTATAAGATTCAATTTTAAAAGGAACTAAAATTTCCTAAGAATTAAATACATTTAATATTTTCTATATAAAAACAATACATTTAATATTAGAATTGCTTGCATTACATTTTTTTTTTTTTTTGCTAGAATAAAAAACTCATCATAATGACCAAATTAACAACAACAACAAAAAAAAACCTAGTAAGTTACTGGAAATTAAGAATAAATCAGCTGGGCACAACTGAGGCAGGAGGATCGCAAGTGCAAAGCCAGCCTCAGCAACTTAGCAAGGCCCTAAACAACTTAGCAAGACCCTGTCTCAAAATAAAAAAGTAAAAAATGGGTTGGGAATGTGGTTCAGTGGTTAAGCATGCCTGGGTTCAATCCCTGGTAAACCACTCCCCAAAAGAGAATAAATCAAATACCAATAATCAGATATTATTTATTGCAAGAATACTGAAAGCACTTGTGATGTTTCAACTAGCTATTTTTGAAGTTCATTCTGTTAGTTAGCTGAATGCTCAATGTCATCACTGAAGACGTAATATAACTTTAATGTAGATACTATATACAAAAAGATATATACAAAGAGATGTTACTAAAAATAGTTTTAGAATCCAGTTTGAAATGTCTAAAGTTCTCTATATTGTAAAAAAAATAAAGTCATAAAATGGGTCAGGCACAATGTTTGCACACCTGTAATTCCAGCAGCTTGGGAGGCAGAGGCAGGAGGATCATGAGTTCAAAGCCAGCCAACCTCAGAAAAAGTGAGGTACTAAGCAACTCAGTGAGACCCTATCTCTAAATAAGATACAAAATAGGACTGAGGATGTGGCTCATTGGTCAAGTGCCCCTGAGTTCAATCCCCGGTGCCCCCACATCCTCGCCAAAAGGTCACAAAATAATTATTACCAGGAAAAAAAATTTAGAATTAAAGAGTTAGATATAATCTAATCAGGTACATACCTGCATCACCTTCTGCTGAATCTCTTCTAATTGGGTGCGCTTACTACGCTGTCTACAAACTTCCTGGTAGCGAGTATACTGCTCTCGGAGTGAATCTAATAATTTCATAACCTGTGGCTGTGCAAGCAGTTCATCATCCATAGGAGACCATGAGACCCCTCCATCAGAGCCATTAAATCGACGCTGCTGTAATTCGGATAATAATTCATGCCCTTTACAAATGAAAGATACTTGTAATTAATACCCATAAAGAAATACAATTTGTTTTTAAAAATTATCCATCTATCTACTTTCTAGGTCATAAAGGGTAAAATGCAATGAAAAACTTGATATCATAATAAACAGAAAAACTGCATATGTGCATATAAATACATATATATATACACACTAGAATGTATACTAAAATGCCCTATAATATCATAAACACATATGCTATAGATATATGCTATGTAACAGAAAATATAGTATAGCATATATATGGTGATAAATAATTTCTATTTTATCTATCACATTCTTATTATTGGTGGATTTATTACTCAGGATACTATGCCAATCAATCATGTTTTCCTGCAGTGCAAAATTATAGTCTGGGATTTCTGTATTATTCCAAGCAATATAAGATTCAGTATCAATCCCTGTTAATATCTCAATCACAACACTTAAAAGTTGACAGTGAAACAGATATATGATTAGCATAAATGAAGAAAGTTTTCATTACAAATAATCTCTAAAAATCTCCATGACATATTAACTGGGAATCATAAAACATACCATTGTAAGAACTGCATTGAATGTGATTGAATTATAGCAAGTTTACGTAGGAAATTCACTCATACATGAGAAACTGAAATTACAGAATATGTAACAACTAAAGCTATAAGTATAAACACAATTTTAAAAGTAAAGTTAAAAAACTATTTTTCCAGGATAAGACGATTCTGTTATTTAGGTACCAAAACTATACTGGGATATTTAAATTCTCTCCATCTTTATTCAGTAAAATATCTTAAATTTAAATGACTTTCAATATACAGAAGGAGGTTTTTATCATAGTTTGGATCTATTTCCAACCTCTAAAAAAATAAATAAATAACATTTTCTAAATCTCTCCATTTTGAACTTTTTAACTCTATCTTAAGAGTTAATAGCACATAAAACAAGACTTAGTGGCATATAAAATTAAAAATTAATTTGAAGATACAAATTTTAAGTTTCTTAATTTGCCAGGTACAGTGGCACATGCCTATAATCTCAGTAGCTAGGAAGGCTGAAAGTCAGCCTCATAAGTTCAAAACCAGTCTCAGCAATTTAGTGAGGCCCTAATAAACTCAATAAGACTCTGTCTCTAAAAAAATATATTAAAAGGGCTGGGGATGTGACTCAGTGGTTAAGCGCCCCTTGGTTTAATCCCTGATACCAAAAAAAAAAAAAAAAAAAAAAAAAACAGCTTCTTAATTCAATATCTATTTTAAAATAAGCAGTTTTCAAAATATTAAACATAAATGTAGAATTAAATTTCAAACATAGAGTAGTACTGATCACCTATTTAACTTTTAAACATAATTCAGAGGGTACATTATTTCTTTGTTCTCTTAAGGAAGATCTATGCCATATTGAACATGAGGACAACTGAGTTATTAATATAACAGATATTCAGAATTTATTCAGTCTTCATCACATCTTAAAATTGGAAAAACACCTGCTTTTAAAACACATCTAACTTTTTGCCCAAGTTTCCATACATAAAATCAAAGATGTGATACCAGAATACATTTACTTTTTTCTACTTTGGCAACTGTTACCCTTAATGTTGGCCTTTTGGATACTATTACTATTAGAGAAACAGCACAACATCATTATTTCAAAGAACATATTTTGAAAGCACACTGTCTGGGTTCAGGTTCCAACTCTAGCATTTACTGGCTTGATAACCTGCAAAAATTACTTAAGCTTCTTGTGCTTCTGTTTCCTCCTTTCAATGCTGGAATGATAACAGTACTGATTTCACAGAGTTGTATTAAAGAATAAATGAGTTAACATGTGTAAAGTGCTCAGAACTGTGCCTGTCCCACAGTCAGATTAGAATTATGAGCTATTATTGCAAAAAATGGATAGAAATAAAATTGTAGTATTTCCATTGGAAAGAATTCCAATTTGTTTTCCTGGAATGTGTGACATAACAACTATGGATCTATGGGCTAGAACACACATATCAAGCACCACAGAGCACTCACTGCGCAAGGTCACTGCAGATTGCTAAGGGTTTAGTGGCTCTGTAATTTAGACCTGTTTCTTAAGCTTTCTGTTTGTTTGTTTGTTTGTCTATCTCAGAAGGTTGTTGGGAGAATGAAACATGAAAATGCCCGGTACAAGGTGAATATTCAACAATTATCACAGCCATGTAATGAAAGAGAAAGTTTCATCTCGGTACTGCAAAACAAGAAGTAAATCTCAACATTTCAAGAGGGAGATAATTTATCATTATTAATTTTAAAAATATTATACAATATAATAACACAGTATTGCTAAATTAAACCAAAGAGCAGTTTCAAAAATTTCCCTTCAAATTCCTACAACATGTACCGCATAGATGCTGACAATGTTTACTTAATGAACAAATGGCTTATTGAATTAGTCTCACTAATATGTTTTTCATCTTACCTGTCTGAAGAACTGTTTCAGGATCAACTGATGGAAGAAAGTTTAAATCCACAGACCTGGAAAACACCAAGAAAGCAATTTTTTAAAAACCTATAGCATTTCCATATAACTTAAGAGATCCCTTTACATGTAATATCAAAATAGGTACATAAGTATGCAAGCCTGAAACAGGCCATCTCCACTGTGCCAATCTCTCTTAAACATGGGGAAGTGTATTAGAAAAAATTAAATACTCACAGCCAGAGAAATACCAATATGATAAATCATAAAATTTTAAAACCATAAAATTATACTAATTAGAAATATAGTAAATTGTTAAGAATTATAGCATTATTTAACATATATCAAAAGAATGCATTATCATGTTAATCCACTGAACATTAGTTTCAAAATGAAACCTCTGATTATATAGAAACCCAGAATTTTAACATTAAAAGTGTATGCAGCTATCCTCCAATCAAAAGCTTACTTACCTAAGGGCTGAAAATGTAGCTCAGGGGTAGAGCACTTGCCTAGCATGTATAAGGCCCTGGGTTCAATCCTCAGTACTGGGGAAAATAAAAAAGTTTACTTATCTATAGCACCTTTTCATAGCTCTACATATTTCTGATACAACTCCGATAGTGTATGTGGGTGTATGTGTGTGTTTCTGTGTGTGTGTGTGTATCCTGGCAATTATATTCTCGTCCCTATTCCAATTATTTTTCTTGTACAGCTGGGCTTCTGCCTTTATTTTCTTAAACACATATGAGAAAAAGAAGTTTGAGAAAAGATAGGGACCATGCTACTATATGCTGTAATTGTTCAGTCCTGAGCTAAACCCTTCACTTCTGTCAACTGATCTAGGACCTCCCCTCTTGTGAAGCCTAGACGCTTCCTGAAGATTAACATAGAGGAAGTTGATGAAAATTTCTAACAGAATAACTTTATTATCTGGGTCTAAAAGAAACAGCAATAACACTTCAGTTCATTGAGGAGGGAATGGTTAATACAATATTTTATTTAAAATACTTCATGTAGATATTTAAACCAGCATTTCCCAAAGTCTTTCTCAAAACACTGAACAAGATATTATGAGGTAAAGCAAAAGGCATTCCATCACTCTATGGTTTTAAGAAAGCAAAGAACAGGTTTCTTTGCTACAGTGCTTCCTCAGAAGCTTGATCTGTAATGTTTAGTCATTTTTAGGGAGGAAAATATAATTGGCAGCATTAACCTCTCTGATCATGGACTCATTTTCTACAGATACCCTATTCAAATGTCTTTTCTGAGAAAAATAACTAAGATGTATTAAATTTCCTCTGGCTGAATAATTAAAAAGCAACAATATTTGGTTAATTTTTAATCAAGCACCTTGTGTGACATTTTCAATACCTAAACTATAGTACATGTGTGTGTGTAATATACATACACATACAATCATTTACCTAAACATTTATGTTCTTATATGGCATCTAAGGGTAGTAACTGTCTATGATAACTTTAACTAGATTTACATTCAAACTATTTGTATTCACATTTTGACTTTTAATTGAAATTCGGTTTTAAAATTATGATCCTCTTATATCTCTCTGCCCTTATTATTTCAGGTAATTAAAATGTGACTACATTTGGATTCACAGGATAACAAGATGTACTTTTATCAAGGTTCCACTGTATATTCCAGGTTATAAGCAAAGGAGCTACACAAGGATCTCTGCTGATTCCTTCAAATTTCCTAATAAAATAAATGTAATTCATCACATCAATAGACTTAAAGATAAACCCAGAATTTTAACATTAAAAGTGTACGCAGCTATCCTCCAATCAAAAGCTTACTTACTTAAGGGCTGAAAATGTAAGATAAGAATCACAGATTATCTCCATAGATGCAGAAAAAAGCATTTGAGAAAACAGAGCATTCATTCATGTTCAAAACACTAGAAAAACTATGGATAGTACGAACATACTCAACACTGTAATTGGGTTTAGCTATATATACAGCTAAATCCAAGGCCAACATTATTCTAAATTGAGTGAATTTTCCAGAAAAATTGAAAGTATTCCCTACAAAAACAGAACAAGACAGGGATGCCCTCTGTCATCACTCCTATTCAACAAGGTCCTTGACACTCTAGCCAGAACAATTAGGCAAAAGAAAAAAATTCAAGGGATATGTACAAACAGGAAAAGAAGAGCTCAAATTATCCCTATTTGCCAATGACATGATCCTATATTTAGAAGACCCAAAAAACTCCACTAGAAAACTTCTAGAACTCATAAATGAATTTAGCAAAGTAGCAGGATATAAAATTAACACCCATAAATTAATTGTATTCCTATACACCAATGATGAATCAGCTGAAAGAGAAATTAAGAAAACTATCCCATTCATAATAGCCTTAAAAAACAACAACAACAACAACAAAAAACAAACCTTGGAAATTCACATAAGAGGCAAAAGACCACTACAATGAAAACTACAAAACACTAAAGAAAGAAATTGAAGATCTTAAAAGATGGAAAGATCTTCCATATTCTTGGATAGGCAGAATTATTATTGCCAAAATGGTCATACTACCAAAAGCGCCCTACAGACTTAGTGCAATTCCTATTAAAATTCCAATGACATTCTTCATAGAAATAGAAGAAGCAGTTGCAAAATTAATTTGGAAAAAAATAAGAGACCAGAATAGCCAAAGCAATTCTTAATGAGAAAACTGAAGCAGGAGGCATCACAATACCAGACTTTAAATTATACTACAGAGCTATAGTAACAAAAATGGCAAGATATTGGCACCAAAACAGAAATGAGGGCCAATGGTACAGAACTGAAGACAGAGACAAAGCCACATACCTACAGTTATCTCATAATAGACAAAGGTACCAGAAACATACATTGGAGAAAAGATAGCCTCTTCAATAAATGGTGCTGGGGAAACTAGAAATCCATATGTAACTGAATGAAATTTAACCCCTATCTCTCACCCTGCACAAAACTCAAAGTGGATCAAAGACTGAGGCATTAGACAAGAGACCCTGTCCCTACTAGAAGTATATAGGCCCAAGTTTCCATCACGTCAGCTAAGAAACAGACTTCCTCAACAATACTTCTAAAGCATAAGAATATATATCAAAAATCAATACATGAGATGGTATCAAACTAAAAAGCTTTTTCTCAGCAAGGAAACAATCAAGAGGATGAAGGGAGAGCCTACAGAATAGGAAAAAAATCTCTGCCACCTGTACCTCAGAAAGAGCATTAATCTCCAGGATATATAACAAACTCAAAGAACTTAACACCAAAAAACCAAATAACCCAATCAAATAATGAGCAAAGAAACTGAACAGACACTTCACAGAAGAAATACAGTCAGTCAACAAATATTTGAAAAAAATGTTCAACATCTCTAGCAATTAGAGAAATGCAAATCAAAACTACCCTGAGATTTCATTTCACTCTCAGAATGGCAATTATCAAGAATAAAAGCAACAATAAATGTTGGGGAGGATGTGGGGAAAAAGGTACACTCATACAATGCTAGCAGAAATGCAAACTGGTCACATTACTTAGAGTTCTATAATCACTAACTCTATTCTATTTGATGGTCTGGGTAGATTCTGATATCCATAGTTCTGCAAGTTTCCCAAGTGCTTCTATTAGGCATCAAGGTTGAAACTTACGTATCTTTTACAAAGGTTAGACAATAAATATGTTAGGCTTTGAATATCATCCCCAGGCAAGTGGGCACAGTGGTATTTCAATGTAACTTCATTTCTCGAAACTGAAATTTGAATTCATATAATTCCATGTATCAAAAAATATTATCTGTATGTTTTTTTCAACTATTTAAAATGTGAAACCATTTTTGTCTTGATGGATGTACAAAAACAGTTTGGAAGTGGAATTTGGCTGATGGACTATAGTTTTTATGTGCTGGTTTACAGTTTATCTGCTTTCTTCATTTTTGTCCATAAGATAAAATGATTCCTTCCCCAGGTCACTGGTAACAATAAGTCATCCATTGATTACTTATTGTAAATAAATCTTATCAGGACATTTTAAAACATGGCAATGCATGTCCCTAGTAGTTGTAAACATTGTAGCATTTGGAAGGCTTTTCTCTGTATCTAGCAAGACCGGCTCAAATGGCTTAAAACAGTATGCAAGTTGTCATTAAATTACAGATAGTTGCATGGTTAATTAAAAAAAAAAAAAGAAAAGAAAAGAAAGAAAGAAATGCAAATTGGTATGACCACTATGGAAAGCAATGTGAAGATTCCTCAGAAAACTTGGAATGAAACCACCATTTGACCCAGTTATCCCACTCCTCAGTTTGTACCCAAAGGACTTAAAATCAGCATACTATAGTGACACAGCCACATCAATGTTTATAGCAGCTTGATTCACAACAGCTAAGCTATGGAAACAACCTAGATGCCCTTCAACAGATGAATGGATAAAGAAAATGTGGTATATATACACAATGTAATATTAGTCATAAAAAAGAACGACTTTATAGCTTTTGTTGGTAAAGAGATGGAGTTGGAGACTATCATGCTAAGTAAATAAGCCAATCCCTCAAAACCAAAGGCCAAATGTTCTCTCTGATATGCAAATGCAAACACACAATAAGGTGTGTGGAGCGGTAGTAGTTCATTAGAAGAGGGGAGGGGAATAGAAGTTCACTGGAATAGACAAAGGGAAATGAAGGGAAGGGAGAGTGGATGGAAATAAGAATGACAGCAGATATGTTCATATATGAACATAGGACCAGTGAAACTCCACATCAAGTATAACCACAAGAATGAGATCCTAATTAGAATAAGTTATACTCCATGTAAGTATGTCAAAATACACTCCACTGTCATGAACACCTAAAAAGAACAAATTCTTAAAAAATGAAAGAAAAAAAAATTTTCTAATGAAAAATTACTATTCCAGTGACAGTAATAATCAAGAGACTGGAAGCTGTTATTTGCTTCCTTAAGTGCTTTTCATCTGGGGAGAGAGGAAATCGACCTATCAAAAGCAAAACGAATACTGCCAAGGTTGTAAAGTTCAATGATAAATTTTTCAAACTGTTAAAATGATAAATCTAGGTAGTTATATTAAATAACAGAACTTAATTATTACTTTAACAATTATTATAAAGTACTAAGTTCCCTAAGTTAAACTCATATTTTCAAAAAATTACATATTTTACAAGGCTGGAGGAGGTTCTTATAATTTAGGCATTTTAACACTGATGTATTTAAATAAAATTATAATATTTCAAACTACAACTATTTTTCATATTCTTTATAGGGAAAAACTAGAACTAAAAAATGGTAGAAAATTGTCTCAAAAATATGTTCTTGTAACTTATTATTTTCTACAGTGTCAGAAAAAGAATCATTTACTATTCACACACAAAAAAAGAATCATTTACTATTCACAAAAAAAAGAAATGGCTTTTGTAAAGAAACTCTGATTCAAATGGGTATGTTTTACATATAAAGCAAATTCTCATAAATATGTATGGATGTCAATTTTGGTCGACTGAAAATTTGTTTGTCATAGTTCTTTTAACTTGCCCTAACAATACAGATATCTTTTAACTGATAAATCATAGCTTGGCAAGAATATAATTACATACCACCAGCCACCTACCTTTCTTTCTCTTGCTGGTTTGCTTTATCACTTCCATTGTTAATCAAAGCAAGTTCATCCAACAATGATGTAGATTCCTTTGTAAACTTCTCAAAAACCTACAATATGAAATTATATTTAATATACTAAGAATGGTTCTAAAAATTATTATGTGTAGAATTTTCAATTAGGAGCAGAAGAATTAGCCAAGATTCCCTTTCCTTCCCAGGAAATCCGGTCAATTCAAGCACCAGAGCACAAGAATGCACAGAAGACAAAACTACATCCTAAAGCAGTGAACGGTGTCAATGCGAAAGGGACATTTTAAAAGGAACATTAAGAAATTATTCTTATCCCTCATCGAGACAAGTTTATTTTTATCCTTGTGTTTCTTTGAGAAAATCTGTAATACCAAATTTCTTAACTCTATGTTACTTAAACCAGTCCAAGTGCTTTTATTCTAGTCAGATGTTTCTTCATCTTATTCTATCAATAATTCACAGTTACACATTTAGAGGTTTACAGACAAGCATGTAACATGAAAATAAATTCGTTATAATTCTAACATGATTTCTTCAGATATTTCTAAAAAGGGATTTGGGCAAATCTTTTCAAACCTATGTAATAAAGTAGATGAACATTTGTCTGACATCACTATTCAAATACAGTAGAAACAAATGATTATCCATTCAGAGATAACCAAAAGTTCATTATTCTCCAGTAAAATTATCACAATCTAATTTGAAGATTGTTGTCTCAGTAACTCAATAAAACAAAGTCATATTAAACACAGCAGCAGATTTCACAAGTCTGGATAAAGAAAACACTTTTCAGAAATGAAAAGTTTATTCTGTCAAATGTTTACTGTTACCAGCTCCTCAAGCTGGTAACTCAAATTGATGTTTAAATATTCTCTGAAAATGGTATATCAACCAGATTACCTCTATAGATGTTATTCTGTTATTCTACTTAAAAGATTTATAACTTTTATTGATGTTACTAATGGCAACAGTAATAGCTAAACAGTGTTATTACATCATGTTGGGTGCTGTTTTAAATGCTTTAGTGTAGGTATATTCATTTTGCCTTACTCATAGTCTCATGAGGCAATTCTATTCTATTATTATCTACCAAATTTGAGATGTGAAACTAAGGCATGGAGAGAGTAAATGCACTGCTGAAGGTCATATACACAGCAACTGGCATGAGGATTCGAATCAAGTCAGTTTGATTCCAGAATATTTATCCTCAAACACTATGGTATGCAATGTATCTCTCCATTTTTGCAAAAAGAAAACTAATTTACATTTTAGTTGATTAAAACAATGAAGTTATCAAAAATGTCTTATTTATATGCCATTAAGATTTTATCTCATTGTAATATACCAACCAGCCTCTTATTTAACCAGTCCATGTGATCATAGGTGAGACTCCCACCAAAATCTTCTGTTAATTGGCATGGTTCTATATAACGAGTCAATTTATTGGCAGAAACTAAAATAACCTACAGAGAAAAAGAAAAGAAACGTTCAGTAAACCATTATTAAAGTCTATGAAAATAATGAGGAAGAAGAATTAGGTTATATGCAATATTGTTTCAACATGACAATATATATTTAGTTAATGCAATAGTGTTTAACAATTCAAAAATTATAGATATCTGCTAAAACAATCACAATTTTTTTTTATCAGAGCATCACAGTTATACAGTCATTGGATTCCCTTGACAAAATCATACAGGCATGGGATTTTATTTACTCCATTTTAGTTCCCATTCCCTTCCCCCCCTCTTTCCCTATTCTCCTTCCTCTTCTCTACTGATCTTCTTTGAGTTCATTTATTTATTTTTGATTGATGCTTTCTACGTATACATAAAGGTGAAATTTCCCTGTGGTATATTTATAAATGCACAAAACATGATTTTGTTAAATTCATTATGCATTTCCTTCCTTTCCAATCCCTCCCCCTCCCCCTCTTGCTCTCCTTCTACTTCCATCTTTCCCATACCTTTATATCTCACCCTCTTCCTTCCGCCCCCACCTTCTTTTCCTATTTCCCACTAGCTTCCAT
This sequence comes from Sciurus vulgaris, assembly GCF_902686455.1. Taxonomy (NCBI): domain Eukaryota; kingdom Metazoa; phylum Chordata; class Mammalia; order Rodentia; family Sciuridae; genus Sciurus; species Sciurus vulgaris. Next base: position 132,514,592 of record NC_136463.1, read on the forward strand.
ATGACAGAAAATATTTGACCCTTGATTTTCTTTCTTTTTCTGGTACGAGGGATTAAACCCAGGATACTTACCCACTGAGCCACATCTCCAGCCCTTTTTTAATTTTTTATTTTGATACTCACTAAGTTGCTCAGGGTCTCACTAAATTTCAAAGGCTGGTTTTGAATTTGCAATTCTCCTGCCTCAGCCTCCCAAACTGCTGAGATCACAGGCATGCACTACACCCAGCTCAATCCTTGATTTTCTGAGTTTGGCTTATTTCCCTTAGCACAATATTCTCTACTTCCATTCATTTACTGGTGAATGTCATATGACTGAGTAAAATTCCATTTATATATGGCACATTTTCTTAATCCATTCATCTACTGACAGGCATCTGGGCAGATTCCACAATTTGGCTATTATGAATTGTGCAGCTATAAACACTGAAGTGGCTGTATTGCTACAGTATGCTGATTTTAGTTCTGAGTAAATACTAAGGAACAGTATAGCTGGGTCACATTGTGGTTCCATTCCTACCTTTGTGAGGACTCTCCATACTCTCTTTCAAAGAAGCTATACTAATTTGCAGTCCTGCCAACAATGAATAAAAGTGTACCTTTCCCCATAAGAAAATTTCAGGCCTAGTTTAAAATGGAGTTTTAAAGAAAAGAACAGATCACTTTAATCTTAAATGCTTCTAGACCACAGAAATGAAGGGAACATTCCCAACTGGTCTTATGAGATAGTCTAGAACAACAGTGATAGCCAAGCACAATTTGTAAAAAGACCATAAAGGACCTGTTAAACTTTAAGACTTCCAATATCAAGTGTTAGCAAGGCTATGGAGCAGAAAGAATTCCTTTACACTCAAGTGGAAATACAAATTAGAAAGCCTCTTTAGACACAATTTGGCATTATCGTGTAAAGCGAACATTTCGGTAACCTATTCCTGGGATATTCAGTAAACAGAAAATCTGGAACATATTTATTAGGAGACATTACTATTATGTTTGCAGTAACATCATACATGATGGCAAGGATGAAAACAGTACCAATGACCACCACCAGAAGAGTAAGTAAATAATTTTTATTCACAATGGAATATCATCCAGCAGTGAAAATTAATCTGCCACATCTGCAAAAATATGCATGAATCTTAGAAAATAACAATGAGTGGGAAGTAGCAAACCAGTGAAGACTAAAACTGGAAGGCCTTTGTATAAAGCTCAAAAATAAGGAAAACTAAATATATTATTTAGGAATAAATAATATTCATAAATTACAACTACAGACATAACCAAACATTAAAAGAACGTCACTTTCTTCTAGCGCAGTTCTTTTTCTTGGAGTGGAGTTCTGTTTCTCACAGGTATGTCTTTTAAAATGCACACAGAGAATACGAAGAAAGATGGACAGACCCAAGTTCAAGTTTGCCTCAGGTGCTAAGGTAGGTGAGTGGGACCAGGAGGGCTCACTGCTTTGTTTCAGAGCATTAATATTTGGGTTCTTGTGCTGGGTGGTAGGTACCAAGTGATGCTTTATTATTAAGCTTCGTGTATTATGCTATGTACATTTAAAATATATATATATATATATATATATCAAACACTATATTAAAAAACTAAAAACAGAAAAGAATCAAGATGAGAGGGAAACAGCTGACAGAACAAGACAGGCTGAGATCTCAACCTCAAGCTGAAGAAATGGCAACTCTTCTGAGGCACCAGGCGAGGAGGTTAGAGAAAGAGCAAGGAAAAACCGGAGGACACAGGAAAGCTGAGGGGGATCATGTGCTCTTTCCCATTAAAAAAATAAAAGAAATAGAAGAACACCAAATTACATTTTGGTTAGTTTAATAATAGCAAACTGTATTATGCTTATTTTGCATGGCAATTTCATGTTATCTCTAGTATGAGGAGTTTGCCATATCTCAAATTCACTACTTACTTATGTATTAACGGGAACCAATTTAAAATAAACATTTTAGAATTCAAAGAACACCGAAATGGATTTCACTTAGTGGAAAACTTGTCACAGAGGCCTCTGTTTTATTTGAGACTGGCATAGTGTTATATATGGAACACTAAGTGGAGTTAGCCCACAGGAACCATTCAATCTGTCAAGAGACTGGGGGTCACACATAGACTTTCACACCAGGAAGATTAAACACAATCAGATCCCAGGAAGGACCTTTTCCTTTCTCCAAAAAAGTTTAGCGATCTGCTAACTAGAAACATACTAATAATGAAACCAAGAAATATGTCTACTCTGTGAGGAAATAAACTACTTGCTAAAAATTTCAGTTCACATCTGAAAAGATAATCCTTCCTCCCACTCTCTCTTGAAGACAAATGAACAGAAAATGTGAAAATATAATAGATGGTCTTTATGTTCTTCTCTTTGCCTCACTTGGCACAATATTCTATTTAAGTACTGACAAAAGTCTCTCTTTCGAAAATTCCCACTATCATGCCTCTTATAACTTTTAACGATGTGTTATTCATTTGTTCAACAATCATTACTTAGTGGAAGTTAAATTGATTCAATAGATGTATAAAAGCTGTGTGTTTTAGTGCTGAAAATATAAAGATGAATAAGTTTCTATCAAAGATGAGCACTTCATTCTCTTCTCTGTAATATTCCACAGACAGCTGTCTAATGCATTCACAAAAAGAAGTAGATGCAGGTTTTCTGGTTTGTTTCTAAAGCCTTTGTTGAAAATATCCTATAGTTTTTACTCCTCTGGTCGTAACAGTACAGGGGGACAAGGCTTTACTGGAATAGCACAAATGACTGTCAAATCCCTTTTTTGGGTTAAATGCCATTATTTTATAGTTGGAAAGATACTGACTTAGAAGCCAATCATTCCAGGTTGGTGCCTGAGCTCTCCACAAATTCACTACTTTTACAGAAGACAGCCTAAGGGAATCTACCACTGCAGGTTTATAATCCAGTCTGATAAAGAAGGCAACTACAAGAAATGATCTATGATGTGTCTTTCAGCTCCAAGAGGGCATAATTCTAATGAGTTGTCATCATTTACATTTGAGTCATTCTCCAATATACCACCTGTCTTACCCAGGGAGGAGTACTCTATACCTTTCCACCCACTCTGGTTAACCTTGTCGTGTTTTTCCCCCTACATTTTGTAGTTCCAAAATGCATTTATACCATTGATATGCAGGTTTCAAGTTTAATGAACCAAAGGAAAATATGCCATTAAAAGTTTATCTCCATCTGAATATTATTCTCAAAAGTTCTTTTTCCTAAAATCAATTTAAATGTAAATAGTACAGATCTGCTTTCTTTTATGGCATAATATAGAGTTAAGACTATAATATCCTTTAATGAAAATATTTTTAAAGGAAATAGTTGAATAAAATTATGCCTGTTATGATATTTTACCTATGCAAAACAGATCTAAACAAGTGAAGATCACAATTAAGAAGAGCTACTTAAAGAGCATTTTCTCCATCTTGTACAACATTTTATAGAATTCATATTCTTATAAAATTCACAAATGGTTATTCTAGGTGAAAACAGTAGAGCTGACATGTCCATATACAGAACTGCACCAGCACCAAAAGCACCTCGAAGTTAAATAATGTATATGACAAAAGGGATGATCTGAGCAAGAAGCAGATTCAAAATGTAGTCATTGCAAATGAACAATCTGGGCAACTACCACTGTGATGAAACACCCCAGTTTCCACTACAACAATCTCATCCTTAAGAGGGTGAGCGTGAGGAAAAGGGGCAGAGGAAGCTGGCAATACAGTTTCTATTTTATTAGAAGTACTCTTTTAGCTCTTTGTTCTGTGGTCGGGTTGGTAGTAGGCATGGGTTCATTCGGCACACCTGGCGCATTCCGCCAAGGCTGCAGTTCAGTGTTGGGAAGGCGCTTTTGGGTATCTACCCACCTGCAGGCCCCTGATTCTCGCAGGCAGCTCCACAGCATAGTGATGGGATTTTAAGACGTTCATCAATGTGTGATCCTTAAATAAAGCTTGAGAGCTCTGCAAGCCCAGCTAGGGGCAGGGCCCCTTCACAGAGATTCTGAGTTAACCTCAAGACTGAAAACTTAAGGTTTTGGAAACTACCCCTTTGGAGACTGTTGGGATGCTTAGGATTTTGCTGACCCAAAGGATGGCCTCTGATGTTAGATAGTTCCTATGAATGTAACACCTTGCCTGTGTTAAACTGACAGCTGCCAGTGGGCAAAAAACAGTCTAGAAATTTTGGGACACTAAGAAGACACTATTTGCTTGTGTTTTGTCTTATACAAGCACATGGTTTTATTTTTAAAATTTCAATAAACTATTTTAAACCAAAAAAAAAAAAAAAAAAAAGAATACTGTTTTAGGGGGAAAAAAAAAAAGAAGGGAAAAGTCAGTAAGAACTGGGCAACAGCAGGAAAATATCTTACTCCATGCAGATGCTGCACACGTAAGAACTACCCCAAGAGAGTCAGGAGGAGGAGAACCCCTCCTCCAGGGAATGGTGGCACTGTTTACAAGTCCTCCAACCTTGGGGAAAGATACCACTTGCCCCAAGGCAGGCTATAAACCAGGTCTGAACAAGCAGACCATTCCTTCAACTTCACTTCGACATCTCAGAGGGGTGAAATTTCACAAAAAGAGCGAACTCAAATACTGAAGCAAAAATAAAAACCATCATGGGGGAAGAGAGCAGTTTGTAGGCCTGAAGTAAAACTGGAATGCTCAAAGGAAAGTAGGTAGAGAAGGAGATTTCTGGAAGTTGGAAAAGCACACAAAAAAATTATAAAGCAAATAATCAACATGAAGAAAACAGAAAACTTGACACACTTCAGAGTAGATGCAGTAAAAGATTAGGAATTCAATGCTTCCCTGATTTTCTCTAAATTGTTTTATTAAAGCTTCTTAAATTACAAAATAGTGGTAAGACTTCCTATATTCCTTTCTGTTACACTCAATGAAGAGATCACTAATAGGAAAAAAATGTGTATGATAGTTTATTAGAGGGTCATTTTTATCTTATGGGTTTTATAACTTGGCAAAAAGGGCAAGCAGAGGAGGGGAGGGGAAGAGGTTGGAAATGTAGCTTAAAGGTCAAGTGCATTTCTGGCAAGCCTGAGTCCTGAGGTTTATCCCCACACCATATACCCAGAATGTAAAAGGAACAAACCAAAGAAACACAATTAAGAGTTTTTGTTAAGGACCAGTCTCAAAGAGCAATTATCAGTAAAATTAAAACCAAAATTAGAAAATAAGTCCCCCTTAATCATATTTAGGTGAACATATTATGTATAATCCCTTTTCATCCAATGACTCTAAATAAAAGAACAAATGCCATAATTGCTGAAAATTCTAAAGAAACATTTTCCATAACTATAGAGAAAGCTCGGAAAGTCTTCCGAGAAATGACTAATGAATAAGAAATAATGCTGTGAATTAGATCCAAAAAATATGCTTAGTTCTTTATTATCCTCTGAAAGACTTTCAAATATTTATTAACAAAATGACCTATTTTAATTAAGTACTTAATTTATAGGAACACATATTCTAGCTTGAAGGCAAACCTTAAAAACCAAACAATTCCTTACCTGCTGTTCTCAGAACCATTAACAGCACTTTTATTTCTCAAGAAGTATTTTAAAGAGTAAATTTTCCAAAAGTATCCAGCATTTCCTTAGACTGGTCTATGGTAACTCTCTAAAGCAATATTTCCCAAACGGTTATGAAAATCTCATGAACACGCTTATCATGCCACAGTATTTTTTACAGAACATAATAAAGAAGTAGGAAACAATGAACTTGTCCTAAATTTTTTTTAAAAAGAATTTAATTGTAAAATACTGAATATTAAAGTGAATTCCATAACCACTTAAAGGCATTTTATACCAAGATAAAAAGAGAACAATTTTGATTTTTCCCACTTAACAAATGACATTAATTATCTTTAGCTAATTTCAAAAGTTGTGTAAACTGAGCACAGTGGTACACACGTGTAATCCCCAGCAGTTCAGGATTTTTCAGGATGCTAAAACAGGAGGATCACGAGTTCAAAGCCAGCCTCAGCAACTCAGCAAGGGAGGTCTTAAGAAACTTAGCAAGACCCTGTTTATAAATAAAACAAAAAAGGGCTGGGGATGTGGCTCAGTGGTTAAGTGCTCTTGGGTTCAATCCCTAGTTAAAAAAAAAAAAAAAATTGTGTAAGACAGAATGATCTGTCCTAAGTAATTTATAAAATTATCTACTTTCATGTTGGATTTTAAGACTATATGTATCCAAATGCTATGTATAACTATAATACTCTAAAACAATTTTTAAGGCCTATATGTAAATTACAATGAAAAATGTTATTATGTCATAAAGTATGTGGGGAGGGGACTACTTTCATGATCTGATATTTGAAATCCTAACTTCTAATCTTATAAAAAAAAAAAAGCTAGCTTATGCTTTATAATTGTTATATTTCTTTTTAAACAACTATATGTAAGAAAATGTTTGCAATCCTTGCCTGGTAAATAACTCTGTAAATAGGTAAAAAAGTTTTTATTCTTCATAAATGAAAAACCAAATTGGACTGAACTATACTTTATACAATTTTTACCATAATCTTTAGAGTGCTAAGGACATCATACTATGGTATATAACAATTTCTATGAAATAAGTACAGTTTATACATAGAGGGATAACTGTCAAGGCAAATTTATTAAAGTCTTCAAACTAATATATTTTAAATGAAAAAGCTGCTTATATTGTTAAAAAGGTAATATATTTTTAAAACAATTCCTACTTTAAATCCTCTGGCTGAAAAATGTCCTTGGAAAACATTAAAAAACACTTGATCTCAGCTTAGAATACAAATTTTAAACAGAGACTAATATGACAACTAAAATATCAAACTTCAAAAAGCAGATTCTACTATTCTGCAGTGAATGTTATTGACGTCCTCTTATAATAAAAGATATAATTCATGTGTCAGAAAAATGACCTAAATTCTGGAAACAGGCAAAAGATATTAAAGCACTGGATATTCTTTTATGAAGTGCTGTGTTTGTACCTTTGACTGGCTTTCTACAGATGAATCCATAGGTATCAACCTCTGAAGAGGTAGAGGTTACCTTACAGATCTAGTTCAGAAGAAATGCCAACAATTTGATGCAAGTGATACATTTCTGTCCAATGGAATAAGAGATATTCTCAAAGTTTACAATGAGTGTCTACAGGACATTCATTTTGTTTCTAACTTGGTAATTTATCCACATTTTACAAATCTTAAATTCCTCAAATGCTTGTTGAACCATACCTTACAAAGTACTGGGAACCTCATTAATTAATGAATTGAATAATATATTTGACTTATGCTCATTTTATGTGTGCCTGAGAATCATTCTACCTTTAGGAAAATTATACTTTATCTATGCTCTATCAATTTAGGAATATGGAAAGAATTCTATTCATATTTTAATCTGGTTGAACTACTAAATAATTGTTATTTTTCAAATAACCATCTCCTTAAGTATTCTAATATGTTGAGTAGCACTAAATTTATAAAGGAAAAATTTATTCCAAGCAGTTATCGTTTTACTAAGCAGAAATCTAAATTTCAGATTCCTTCACCCAAAGAAATTTGAAACCTTGTACAGGAGAGGGAAGCACAGGAGAGGGAACCAGAACAAAACAGCAGAACTTCAGAAAGGAAGAAAAAACATCACTATCCTGCAAGCACTTTTCAAACTTGTGCAAATTCCTTTCAAAGGAGATAAAACCACAGAATTTTTTTAATAGTAAAGTCCTACATAAATATTGCCTTTTCCTATATTTTATATATATTTGAGAGGTTAAGACAAGACAAACTAATTGACTAAAACCACAATGTTTTATTAGCTAGTACATATCATAGTTCAAGAAGTTTGAAGAGAAAGAAATTTACCACATGGTCTTTAATCAAAACATTTGAGGTTTTCTTTAGTCTGGAATGTAACTTACGGAAAGACTCAAAACTTGTTTCTCCTTTACTCTCATTCTTCCATCTGTAACTAGGATACTTATCCTTTCCTAATATACCATTCCCAAAAAACCTAATGCTGAAATGTTCACTATGAGGCACTCGGATGTTTTATCTTTTCCTAGTATTAAGAATTTGTGTGCAAGGTCCAGGAAAAAAATGTGTCTTTTTTTTTGTAGGCCTTTGTGTGCTTAATAGAGATTCATGTGTGTACATGCATTCACATATATACTATTTTGATGTGTACCTCTGCTTGGAACTGTCTCTTGTGGAGAATATTTTTCTTCTCACTATGGAAAAAGAAGTCTCTGCAAAAACTAGCAAGAAATCAAATTTGAAGAAACCAGAGGTGTTTCTGACAGAAGAAAACGCAAGTAGCCTTTGGTCCTGAAACCTACCATTAGGTAGGCCTCAAAAAAGAAAAGGATCAGATGAAGAAATAAGAAGAGATAAGAGAAAAAAACAATTTAGAATGGTGGTTGGTTACCATTACCAAAAAATAGCACTTTTACTGTCATGACAATAAAGAAAAGGAAGGTAGAGATCCTTTTGCTTATAAGGATGAGATTAATATCAATTCTACCTCAATTTTATCTATCATTATATAGACTATACATGCTATCACGTAAACAGTAAAATCTGCCAAAGTCATCAGGTACAATGCTGCAGAAGGACAGAAAATACTCACATATTATAGACAGGAGTTAATAAATAGGGAATTGAACAGGTAGGTACCTATTTCAGAGATAGGAAGGAATATGAAGAAATATTAAGGCTAGCAATGAGATGACTACCTATGGTCAAAGGAAAACACTAGAGAAGTGGATGGAGAGAGATCACCTAGAAGAAAAAAATAGGATGAGGGGCAAAAAAAGGTTTCAATAAAATGAACACTGGGTGTTTACGAACATTACAGCTGGAAACAAATCTTTGTTATCCATAATTCTATAGGGTTAAACATACCAACACACAAAGTTGCACTTTGAAAAGTATATAAACTATACATGAAAATGCAGGCTTAATTACAATAGCCTAAATTATCCAAATTAACACCATGGAAAATAATGTTTAATTAAATAAACATCTATGTTAAATTTAATTATATCTCTAAACTCTAAGTATCTTTTAATGGCTGGTGTTGAACTGACCTTAAAGTCCAATATGTTTGCTCTCAAATTAATCAGCTTTTGAAATTACTGTCATTTCTTTAGGACATCAGGTTTTTAATAAGTGCCTACTACTTACTTATTTGGAAAGATCTCCTAGTGGAATCTCTTCAGTTAAGAGAAAAACACTGAGATACAAGAAGCTTTAACACTTTGGTTTTAAAATAACAATCTATGACATCAGACCAAGGCAGATCAAAATTCTCTCTTTTATTTTATCCCCCAAGACACAAGTATTTAACCACTATTAATTCATACAGCATAAGATCAAACTAGGAAAATGAGTTTTCAAGGGAAACATTCATTTTTAATAAAAGTGTATTTTTCCAAATTAAAGGAAAAAAAAGATCAAACTAGGCACAGCATCTCTGAGCAGATGCCTATACTTAGGATGAGACAGGAGCCCTTCACTCAGGGCTCACAACTTTATTTTCTTAAGCACTCTGCATCCTTTCAGAGTATTTCCTATGTGTATTTCCTCTCTAAGTATTTTCAGCCACAAACTACAGACCTCACTGCCTATGTGGAATACTCACTCTCCATGGAGCTGACTCTTAAAGCAAAATTCAGGCCTCCTGGATTCAGCTTTCACTTTCTCCCCTCACTACACATCTTTGTCTCTCTTCCTTGGGATGCAGTTTCCCACTCAAATATCAGGGGAATATCCTCCTACTATAATCCAGCAGCATAAGCCATTTTCCCTTAAAGTACTGGCACACACTCTTCCACTAAGTCCTCATAATAGTCAAGTCTACCAATGACAAAGTTGCAAGGTAAAGTGAAGAAAGAAAAAATCTGGATCCTAATTAGAAAGTAGAAAGCTGGAAGGAACACTGCTCCAAAGCAACTCTAGAGAAATCTGAAGTCTGTGGTACACTAAGAAAAAAACACCACCAACAAAGCCCAAAGCCAACTCAACTCTTTGCTAGAATAACTTAACACTTTTCCGGTACTGCTGAGCAAGAAGCCAGGAGCACGTGGAGGTATAAATACTAATTACATCTGTCTTCACTGTCTTAGACAAGATGCCTAATATTCAATACAAAATAACAAGGCACTTAAAAAAGGCAGGTAATAACAAAGCCCACTGCCAAGAACCAAAGAAAATAACATAACCAGAGTAAAAAAAACCCAGATACTGTATCAAGTGAAGAATTTAAGATATCTGTGATAAGATGCCATTTAAGAACTGATGAAAAATTTCAACAAAGAGACAGAAACTAAATTAGTCCCTTGATATCTATGGAGGATAGGTTTCTGGAACCTCCCTGAAAATACTGATATTCACAGATGCTCTCGTCCCTTAAAATAATGGCATTCCATTTCCATATAACCTATTTACATCCTCCTGTGTACTTTAAATCAACACTCAATTACTCATGATAAGTGATAAAATGAAAATGCTATGTAAATAGCTATGAATATTGTATTGTCTAGGGAACTAATGACAGAAAAATCAATGATCAGTACAGGAGCAATTTTTTTAAGCATTGACAATCAATGTGTGGTTGAATCCACGAATACAAAGTCTTGGATATGGAGGGCTGGCTGTATAAGAAGAATCAAACAGAAATGTTACAAACCAAAAACATGGTAACAGAGATGAAGAAACTTGACTGTTCTTATCAACAAACTCAACACAATCCAGGGAAAGGTGAACTTGAAAATGAATCAACAGAAAAACCCAAACTGAATACAAAGAGAAAAACATGAGGAAAATAATACAGAAAACCAATCTAAAATGCTGAGAAAGTTTCAAGTAGTTTATCATACATGTAAATGAAGTTTCAGAAGGAATAGAAGACCATGGGATATAGAAAATACTTGAAAAGAAAATATCCAACAATTTTCCAAAATGACAGACATCAAAACAGAGATTCAAGAAGTACAGAGAACACCAAATAGAATGAATACCAAATAAAACAAAATACATCTAGATATAATGAAATAAAACAGCTAAGAATTAAAATCAAATTGAAATCCTGAGGGCAGTCAAAGTGAAGAAGAGACAAATCAACACAGAGGATCAATGCTACTCATAACTGCAGACCTGTTGTCAGAAACTATGAACACCAGTGGGCAAGGATACTGAGAAGGCACTTCAAAGTATATTTAAAATGCTGGAGGGGTTGGGAACTCTATGAGACAAAATGATGTACCCACTGAAAATAGCTTTCACAACTGAAATATGCTATCCAGGAAGTTGAGGAAGGGGATGCTGAGCTTGATGATGGGCAATTTACTGAGGCTCTATCTCAACAACAACAATGAAAATGAAATACAAATAAATATTTTTCTTTTGGCAAACAAAAGCTAAAAAAAATTCAACACCAACCAACTTGTTGCAAATTATGTTACAAATACGACAGGCAGAAGAAATGTGACATCAAAGAGCTGAATTTCCAAAAAGAAATGAAGTACACCAGAAATAGTGTAAAGGGTAATACGAAATTCATTCTTAAAGATTTAGATGCTGCAAAATAATTAACATACTGTCTACAGCAAGAGTCACAACATACTGTGTTTATGCCACAGTAAAAACACAATGTATGATGACCCAGGAGGGAAGTAATGAAGGTCTTTCCACTATGTGGTAAGTGGTATGTTATTTGAAGTTACAATGGTTAATTAAAGATTGTAAATCCTAAGGCATATTTATCATACTTTTATATAGATATAAATGGATATTGTAAACTATTTTAAAATTAAATTATAAGCCAATAATACAGGTATGATAGTCATAAAAATATTCAAAGGGTACAAAACCAAAAAAATTACATTTAAAAATTATATAAAATTTAGCAAAATAGAATAATCATATCAATAACTAACTATAGTGAATGTAAATAGTCATACACACCAATGAAAAGACAGATTGTCAAACTGAATATAAAAGCAAGGTCAAACGACATAGCATCTCTAAGAAATTAACTTTAAATATAAAGAAACAGATAAGATAAAAATGATCCTAAATCTTTATGTGCTAAACGATAGTTTCAAAATATGCAAAGTAAAATGTGACAGAATTGAAAGGAGAAATAAATCCTCAATTATAACTGGAGACTGCAACACTCCTATTTCAGTAATTGAAAGAACAGATGGGCAGAACATTACCAAGGATACAGAAGACCTGAATGACACCATGGATCACCCTGACAGAACACTCTGCCCGCAGCATCAGAATACATACTCTTGAAAACACGCAGGAATTTGCCAGGATGGACCAAGAGTGGGTGAAAAAACAAACCTTAACAAATTTAAAATGACTGAAATCATAACACATATTCTCTGGTCATAGCTCACATAAACATTAACTCAGAGATCTAAATTAAATTCTAAACTAAACCACTGCTAGTAGAAAACATGAGAGAAAATCTTTGTGACCTTGATTTAGGCAAAGATTTCTCAGCTGTTAACGCCAAAATCAGATATGATTCATAAAAGAAAAAATGAGGAAAATAGATTTTATCAGAGTTAAAAACTTTTTCTCAAAAAACGCCTGCTAAAACAATGAAAAGACAAACAGACTGGGATATAATATTTGTAAAGCATGTATCTATCTGATGAATTACTTCTACCCAAATTACTTCAAGACCTCTCAAAACTCAATAACAAAAACAAAGGACTTTATTAAGGGGGGGGGTCAAAGGATTTGAAAGACACCATGTGATTGTGCAATGTAAAAAATATTTATTTGCATTTCATCCTGGTTCAGTTTTTGGCACAGAGCTCCTGAAACATCTGCAATTTCCCAAGTGATAGGAAACTCTTTTGTTATATTTGGTCTTAATCCTCCCTCAGTTCCTGACACTTCTTATCCTAGCTCCATTATTGGCTTATAATACCTCTTAATTTTTTTAATGGCTGTACTAGAGTTTACAATGTACATCTGTAATGAATCAGCCTTCAGCATAGTATAGTATAGTACAGTATAGTATTTGAAGCAGTACTTGCCATGTAGAGAAAGAACCTTAAAACGATGTATCTCCATTTCTCACACTTCTAAGACCCTTGGCATCTCCAGAATAAGTGTCCTTTTACATGCAAATGAGATGACTGGTGGCTGGGGGCCTCTCCATGTCGTCAAGATGAGGGCAAGTGACCAAAAAGACAGTCCCATCCCCCTATCTCACAGAGAGGCTGGGGATTGAGTTATCCTCTGGTGGCGGAGGATATCATCAATCATGTCTTCTTAATGAAGAAATATGAATGCCTCCAGTAAAAGTCCTAAAATTCAGGGTTCAGAGAGCTTCTAGGTTGTTGAGTACGTCCATACGCTGGGGGGCTGGTGCAGTCCTCTTACAGACTGCAGCTCCTGTGCTCAGGACACTTCTGTCTCACCCCATGATATCCTTCTAAAGAACTGGAAAATTTAAGTGAAGTGCTTCCCTCTGAGAAGTGTCTGTGAGACATTATGGCAAATTACTAGCCTTAAAAGGGGTTGTGTTGAACCCCTGATTTCCAGTCAAGTCAAACAAAATATGGGTACCCTGAGTATTCAAAACTTGCAACCGGCTACTGAAATGGGGGCAGTTAAGGGACAGAGCCCTTAACTTCTGGGCCTTGCTGAGTTTGTATCAAAACTGAATTAAATAACAGGATACCAGTTGATGCCCAGAGAGAGAGAACTGGCTGGTCTGGAAAATAAATAAATGAACCGAGAGGCACACATCTGGTGTAAGAAGTATTATGAGTAGAGACAGTTTTCTTTAACACGGATGGCAAACAAGTACTTGAAAAGATCCTCACACCATCAGTCATTAGAAAATTCTCACACTTTGCTGGTGGCAGTGAAAAAGTACATGGTAACTTACACTGCTATTGACAATTCCTTATAAACAGATACTTAATATGTGACCCGCCAACCCTACTTCTAGGTATTTTACCCCTCAAAATGAAAATCTATGACCCCCCAAAAAAACCTACACATCAATATTCATAATGACGTTATTATGCATGATCAACAAGAACTGAAAATAGCCCCAAGTGTCTCTCAGCTGGGAACCAATCAACACACTGACACATCTATACAATGGAACACCAGTCGGCAATAGGAGAAACACATGCAGCAACAAGAGGGACTCTCAAATGCGTATGTGAAAGAAGCCATATTGAAAATACTGCCTGCTGTATTATTATTCCTCTTTTATGACTTGGAAAAGACAGGACTACTGGGACACAAAGTAGTTCAATGGCTGATGGGGGCTGCAGATGGAGAAGTTGACTACAGAACAGAGGACTTCTGAGAACACTGAGACATTTCTTGATTTCTTGATTGTGGCAATAGTTTTGAAACTTATATTTTCTGTTTGGTCAGAATGCTCAGACCTACACACTAAAATATATTGCACTGCATATAAACTACATATACACCATAGCTTCATTTTTTTTTAAGTGAAGAGGGAAAAATCAACATTTTAAGACTCTTGAAGCTACCTCATTTACAAATATACTAGGCATTCTTAAATCTTCCTAATACACATTGGCCACCTTTCCTCCCTACCAAAAATATATTGATATTGATTTCCATGAAAATAAACACAACTATTATATTATAGCAAGGTTCAAAATGAAACTTTACTATTATTCTTATAAGGATTCCAAGTGTCTATATTCTAAAGAATTTGGGTTAGAAATTATTCTTCCAGAGAGAATAACATAGAGTTTGGTATCTATCAAATCCTTAGAGAACTGGAAATTTAACAGGTTGTAAAAGAAAAACATGACAAAATTGTCTAAATTTATATACCATCTTAGGAGCTTCTTTCTAACCTTTAATAAGATGTACTTTCATAAAATAGAAGTGAGAGAGAAAGAGAATAATGTTAGTAAGACAAGATGGATATTGTTCATCTATCAAAACTAAACAAGAGCTGGGTGCACACCTGTAATCCCTGCTACTTCGCAGGCTGAGGCAGGAGGATTACAAGTTCAAGGACAGCCTCAGCAACTTAGCAAGGCCCTAAGAAACTTAGGGAGACCATGCCTCAAAATAAAACATAAGAGGGGCTAGGGAGATAGCTCAGTGGTATATTGCCCTGGGTTCAAACACCAGTATCAAAAACAAACAAAAAACAAACTAAGCAAGATATTAAAAAATAATTATGAAATATCATAGAAAGCAGACTTAATTTCAATTCCAAATGTCTTGAATTTCTTTATATTTGTTAAATTTCCTCTGAGTAATGCAATGAAAATTTTTTTAAATAAAAAGGTTCTACTTTTTCAAAGGAGTTAATAAGGAGTAATAAAAAGGCTTTTGCAGCCTTTGACAATGAATCATAATTCATTTAACAACTGTACACTAATTGTAGGATTACTTAGGCACTATTTGAGCATTGCTTAGTAACCAACCTGAGCAAACAAAAAACTACTTTAAGAGGTATAACACACTTTTTTTTTTTTTTTTTTTTAGTTTATATTTACCTCAAAGCCAAGTCTATCCTTTTCTTTCCAAAAGCAAAAATGTGTTACTTTCTTATCCCAAAATTCATCTGGCTTCACTACACAAACAAGGGACACCTCAGCTGGAACAACATTCTGTAAAATACAGAAAAATAAATGTAAATAACACATGTAAAATGAGTAAATTACTAAACTTTCAAATTACTAGGTATCATGATTATGGTAAGAGACTGAAAAAGAATTAAAATAATAAAGTAGAAGTAATACTCCAAAATTCAAAACATAAAAGGCAATACACACATAAAAGACAAGTTAGAGAAGATTTCAAACAATATTAAACAGATAGTACATGTGAATTATTTTTTATCTTATTCAATCTCTCTACTAGGAATATGCTTAAACTGCAAGACTTAATTTTTAGCTAAGAAATTATTTAAATTGGTTTTTCTATTATATGAAAAAAGCTTTTCTAATACTACCATCTTGAAAAATTTCTTCAGAAGCTGTAAATCTATTTTCTCACAAAGTAAGTTTCTTATCAGTTATTACAAAGAGATTCTGCATGATTATTAACTTAAGGAGACAAAGAGTTAAGCTTTGATGGAATACAATTTTCATATTTACTAGATAGGATTATTCTTTATTACCTCAAGAATGGAAATTAACATTTACTGACCTAAACATTACACATACGTTTTATCAGGAAATCCCATAGAACCTACCTTTAAAATACATCTTAAATTTAACCATTTCTACCAACTGTAATGCCAACATCCCCAAACCAGCCAGCTTTCTGAAATATCCTAACAGACCTCACTTCTTGAGATTCTGTCATGCTCAGAATAAAAATTCAAATCCCTTACCAGGGCCACTGAGGCCCTCCCAGCTTAGTCTCTGTTGACTTCTGATGTACTCCTCTAAAACAGCCATACCTTCTCCTGGAATATAGGTCTGTCTCCACGTCAGGACTTTGCCTGAGACTTTAGATCATGCTGCTGGTAAATAATCCTTGGCAAGGCGTAAAGCCAAGGGCTGGTGCTCAGGCTGCACCAATTTCCAGTTCTAAGCTATTTACAATTCTTGCACCTTGTTGACCTTTGGAGATAGAGACCCTGCTCTGCAATGTTGTGAGGCTACATTAAATGAGATAATTTATACAGAAGTTTCACATAGTACCTGAACCAAATTAAGCACTGAAGTTGTAACTAAAAACTAAAAATACCACTTTGTTCCCACTCCTCCAATCCCTTTTGCCCAATTATCCTAAATAAATGATAAAATATTAAGACTCTTTCTACTTGGTTATCATTTAAATTTTTAAATTATATTTCTTTCACAGAACCTTGAAGTGATTACCAATTATTTCTTCAATTCACTTAGAATTCTTGATTTTTCTTTCAATATCCACCTAACAATGTTCACTATCCCATGTTACTGCCAAATTATATTTTCCCAAACTGGCCTGCTATCAACTCCCATTATTGAATTTGCTTCATTTTTGAGCTATCACTAAGTCACAGTCCCTGCCAGGAATGGCTTTTCATTTGCTTTCACTTAAATTAGATAGAGGTCTGTTATTTAATTCAAAGTTTACCATCTCCAGAGTCCTTCTAAGGAAAACCAGGTCCGTGAGAGCAATCCACCCTCTTTAATCACACAAATGTTTTATTTTTCCATTTCACATCACCATATTTTCAATACCCTTATAATAAGGTACCTACTACATGCCACAGATAACAAATATTCTGTGAGGAACACAAGTTAACATAAAACTGACTAAGGTCAGTTCTCAAGCACTTTATAACTGAAGGTATTATTAAATGTTAATTTTGACCTGTTGAAGTCTCAGAGGACAGAGCTATTAAGTAAACATCTTCTGAGTTATAAATGACTTGTATGATCATCATGAATCCTGACAGCTTTTGGAACAAAAGGAGAGCCAGAATGGAAAGACATAGCAGAATCACTGAGCAGCCTCTTTAGGCTAGACTCACCCAGGCCTGCTTCCAACTGTGGCACAAGCCGGGAGCACAGGGGCCTGATGAGATCATCAGCCTGCCTGTCAGCTCCCCAGGAATCTACTGGTGCTCACCTGTACACCCAAAGAGCCAGGGGCTGCCTTGCTTAAATTACTTGAATGTGACACATTATCTTCAGTCATTTATGAATATGTACTATGGGCTAAGATTTACTTTACTACATAAATTCAAACATAAAAACTGAATTTCAACAATCCAATACTAATGTATAATGTATACATTTTCAAAGCTCGGTCACTGCTGAGAAGTTGGGGCATGGACCAATAAATGGAATACATTTGCTATTTTCATCATGATTTGTTGTCTATAAAATAAAAAGATTTTCTGATAAACAAATAAAAAAACAACTTACCTGTAGCATTAAGACGACTGTTTTCACCACATTCCACTGTGATTTTCTGCCATCCACAATCACAGTAAATCCTCTAGCCTTACATTTTTCACTGAAATGAAACAAAATTATAACATATTAAAATGCGCTCCAGATTTTATTCTTCATAATTTTAAATAAAGAAGGTACAAAGCTCAATAGTACACAGAACAGAATTCACCTCACTTGATTTGGCCTACATTATCAATGAATAAAATTCTTCACAGTATTTTTCAATTTTCTGAAGCCATTTTTTTTTTTTTTCAATCCCAGCAAAGTTAATTCACAAGTTAATGTAGAAAGAAAAGTACTCTAAAAAAAGCCTGGAAAGTTAATGTCTTAAAAGTGATGAAATCAAAGCAACACTCAAGCAGCCGCACTAGCTCTCAATTTCTTCATCTGTACAACGGGATCACATTGAAGCAGGCAACTACTGATTGTCAAGGGCCTTAGGTACGTCTTATCTCTCCTTTCTGACAAACTAGAAGATTTGTGAAGTGACAGCTTAAGACAGGTAGAAAATAATAATGTTATTAAACCTTGGGAACTGGCTCGTTGGCACTCTTTTGGAGAAATTTAATATGATGAAGTAGTACTTGCTATACAAAATAATTCAAAGCTTGACTACACCAGATCCGGCCCATCTCTGCTCTCACTTTCTCATTCAGTTACCTGACCAACAAAAAACTGAAGTGTGGGAAAACAGGCTGAACACATCCCTTCGCGCTCTCTCTCTCTTTCTCTCTCTCTCTTTTTTTTTTTTTCTTTTTGGTACCAGGAATTGAACCCAGGGCACTCTAACCCTAACCCTAACTCTAACATCCCCAGCCCTTTTTATCTTTTTATTTTGAGACAGGGTCTCACTTGGTTGCTTAGAGCCTCACTAAATTGCTGGGGCTGGCCTCGAACATGCAATCCCAAGTTGCTGGGATCGTAGGCACGCCACTGCTCCCGGCAAGTTACTGCTGTCTATTACATTCAGTCATTCAAATATGTATGAAACAAACACTTCCCAGAAGTTTATCCTTGTAAAGCACAACTTCTGTATGGAAAAAGTTCATCCAAAAGACAAAACTACATAATTACTACTACTACTACTACTACTACTACTACTATTACTACAACTACTACTACTATTTTGCTTATCAACTTAATACAAGGATCTCAATTGCCCTTCCTCTAATACAGTGGAAGAACCTGCAGGAAGAACCTGCAGAGGAAGAACTGGATAGTGAAAGCTGTCCCCACCAAAAGTTCTCTCAATTACATATGCCTTAAAAAGGTAAACAGCAGACCTTTTCAGAGAATTTAAATCCAACAGTCTGGGAGATTTCACTGGTTCTCCCCACTCCCTCCAAGCATTTACATGAGTCTCAAGAGGGTCCTTGGAGAAACAATGCAAGTCAAGTTGTACTGAGAAACAGCAAGACCTCAAAAATGCTGCTAAGAACTGGGAAGAACAGGCTCTTCGGTAAGGACAGAAGTTGAGCTTCCAAAGTAAAGAGAGGAGTGCTCAAGGAGGTAAAATGAAGCATTCTGCATAAAAATTTGCACATAAATGCTCACAGCAAAATTAATCATAGTCAAAAAGTAGAAACAATCCAAATGTCCACCAACTGATAAACACGAAAAAAAAAATGTGGTACAGTCACACAATGGAATTATATTCATTCATAAGAAAGAAGTACTAAGAGAACAATCTATCTACTACATAGATATCCTTGAAAACATGCCAAGTAAAAGAAGCCAGATACAAAAGGCCACATGGTGTATGATCTCACTTAAATGAAGTGTCCATAACAGGCAAATCCACAGTGATGGAAGGCAGATTAGTAACTGAGAGAAGCTGGGAGGGAGGAAAAAATGGAGAGTGATTGCAAATGGGTACAGAGAGGCTTCTGGACAAAGGGAAATGACCTGGAATTGGTGTGATGGTTGCCCAATCTTGTGAATATACCAAACTCCACTGAATCGTATATTTTATGAAAAGGGTGATTTTCATAGGTGAATTAAATCTCAACTTAAAAACATTTATGCACTCAATTTTTGAATTGGCATTACAAAAGAAAGGACCCATCAAGTGGTCTTGGAGACAAAAAAGGTGACACAATACACTGATTAGTGGGTTAGCAACAGCCCATAAAAACCTTAGGAGGTGGGGAGGAAGTGAGGGAAGGAAAGCTAATGGAATAAGACAAACATCATTACTCTATCTACATGTATGGTTACATAAACAGTGGGACTCTATTTCATGTACAACCAGAGAAATGAAAAGTTGAACCCCATTTGCATATAATGAATCAAAAATAAATGTTTTTAATTAATTTTAAAAAATTGAAAATCTTGAGGAGGGAAGCAAACCCCATGCCGAATTACTATGTCAGGCTCAGGCAAGGAGGCCATTCCCAGAGTTTCCCATCAACTAGATATCTAGGAAGATCGCTATGCCCTGAAAGATCAGTGTAGGCAGGGCAGCTGGCTGCTGAGCGGTCTGTGGAGAGGTAGCAGCAACTCCGGGCCTCCCCCAGAGCTGGCCAGCGCAGGGCATTCCCATCCAAAGTGTACCGTTCCCAGGATTTGGTACTTTCTTTCTACTGGCCTCTTTATTTCTAAGAAACAAGTTATACAACCATTTTGTTAAATGTTTTACAAAACAACACACTTATGTTTGAAATTAATCTGTACATTAAGGCTAAGTAGTGAAGCTTGCAAATACCATCTGTAGTGATTTTGAATAGAACACTAAATTTATCTTTTAAAGCACCACAAATACCCTTAATCATAATTTTCTCATATTTTACTAAGATAATAGATAATGAAAATACACAAAATCCAAAGAAATTATTTCAAAATTGCAAGGCAAAGTAGTCTTTCAAATTCTTGAAAGGAAATTGTTTGCTTTTAACTTCATTCCTTCAAGTAGAGTGATGGTTTAAATTTTTAACAACATATTTGATTTAGAAGCATGTTATGCCTTCATAAAGAACAGGTTACAGAGTCTTAATAAATTCCTGCACTCCTACTAATGTGTTCATAATTTCTAGAGCAGTAAAGAAGAGATACCTAGGACCCCGCCTCCTTGTTCCTACCCCAGTGGAGCCTCT
Organism: Sciurus vulgaris; assembly: GCF_902686455.1. Taxonomy (NCBI): domain Eukaryota; kingdom Metazoa; phylum Chordata; class Mammalia; order Rodentia; family Sciuridae; genus Sciurus; species Sciurus vulgaris. Next base: position 132,535,653 of record NC_136463.1, read on the forward strand.
CAAAGGTGCAATAGCGGGCTGGGGAGATAGCTCAGTTGGTAGAGTGCTTGCCTGGCAAGCACAGGGTTCAATCCCCAGCACCGCAAAAAAAAAAAAAAAAAAAAAAGAAGGTGCGATAGCCAGTTAAAACACGCTGTAAAAGAAGTGAGATTCATGAGCTCACTCGCTCCTGATGAAGAAAGAAAGGGGTTATTGACAGATTCTCTGGGTTCAGAATGCTATTGTTCTCTACTCATTTCTTTAGCTACAACTGAGAGCTCCTTCTACATTCAAAGAGTTCTGCTTCTACCTACACAACACCATGAACTTCGCTTATGCTTTTATTACAATTACTTACTTACAATTCATCTTCGTTAGGTTACATGCTTCCAGAGAAAAGAATAAGGTCTTATTAATATCTTGGCAACTTCTAACATGGTGCTTTAATTTTAGAGGGCCTTTAAAATTTTCAGATGATGTGTGTGACACAACTTCTGACTCACACCACTTCCTTCTTATTCAGAACAGAAGCTCTGACTGTGGCCCACATGACACTCCATGACTGACCCCAGTCTCTCTTTCTGACCATATTCCAGCATTCTGCTCCAGTCACATTAGCCTCTTTGCTGTTCCCACACACACTAAACTTGCTCCTGCCTCAGGGCCTTGCACACACTGCTCCCTGGTTTTGTTTTGTTTTGGGTACTAGAAATTAAACCCAGGGGCACTTTACCACTGGGCTACATTCCCAGTTCTTTTTTTATTTTTTGAGAGAGGGTCCTGCTAAGTTGCTGAAGTCCTCACTCAATTGCTGAGGCTGCCTTCAATCTCGGGATCCTTCTGCTTCAGTCTCCTGAGTCACTGGGATTACAGATGTGTGCCAGGACAGCTGGCCCTCTCCCTCGCTCTTAAATGGTCTTTCATCAGATATATGAAGAGACTGCCCCTCACTCCATCAGCTCCAGTAAAATGTTATCTTTTGTAAACTATCACCACACACCCCGCTCCCACTCCATCAGTCTCCTGACTTAATGCTTTGTTTTCATAACATACGAATATCCAACACGCTGTGCCTGTGTGTGTGATGTCTGCCTGACCTCTAGGATGTGGTGACAACAGGGCCTCCTTTGTTCATCCACTGGTTCAGCACCTAGAACAAGGAGGAGCTCCCTGTAGGCTCTCATGGATTTAATGAGTAGCAAGATTTATGTCCTTACTGTCTGCGATTTTCCACACATTATTAAACCCTTTCTTCTGATGTTTCTTCTATAACAAAAACAATTTTTTCTATAATTAATAAAAAAGGATTTAAAATCAAACCTTGAATTCAAAAAACTTAAAACTTGAGAAAAATAGCTTCAACAGATGGTGAATTTCTATCAAAAATACCCTGGGCAAGAACTTGGGACCATTTCTGTAGAGAGGACTTATGTGACGGACTACATGATTACTAAGGCATTTTCTAACACTGATACTCCACGATTCTCTAATTAGAACATCAAGAACTTCCCTTTGGGCTAAAAGATATTATGATTTTAAATATTAATGAATATACTGTACTGTTGAAATAAAAAGTTAAAGTGAAGTAAAAAGATGTTCGATATTTCTTTTGTAATACTATAGTCAGAGTTATGTTCATATGTTAATTAGAGTTGTCACAGATGCAGGTTTTATATGAACATTCCAGAAGTTAGCCACGGATGTGCAATGTGATCCCAAAAGAGGTGACCATAGCAGGGTGTTGAGAAGCACAGCCTTGGGGCTGGACTGTGGTTCAGACCCCCTCTGGCCCTGTGGGTCACAGGCTTGTGGTGAAGCCACCTCAACTGCCCATCCCTCTGTGCCTCAGTTCCCTCATGTGTGGCATGGGGTGAGGATGATAGTGCTTGTCTCACAGGACATTTTGCAAAATGAGGAAATATTAACCATTACCTCATTCACTGAGGGATAATCTTTTTGTATCTGGCTCCCAATCATCGTCTATATATAAATTCTGGAGCCTATTCTGAATTTAGTTCTAAAAAGAAATTGGTAAGACCAACTCAAACAAATTTATTATTAACTTCTACTGGGCTGACAAGTTCTATGTCTTTAGGTTTTTTCAACAATGCTCAGTGTGAGGGTTTGGACATGAAGTGTCCCCCAAAGACTCAAGGGTTGAGGTTTGATCGCCAATGCAGCAAGGTTCAAAGGTGGGGCTTTGGGCACGAGGACTCTGACCTTATGTGTCAACGACTGTGAATGACTACTGGGAGGAGGTGAAACTACAGGAGGCGGGAGCAGGTGCCTGGGCATGGACCTCCCGTCTCAGGGGCTCAGCAACATTCCGTCACCACATCCCACCAACCTCATCACAAGTTGGTATGTGTATGAAACTCAGCCTCAATGCTGCAGGAAAACGCAGCGTGTTTGTGGAAACAAGTATGCAGCTCTCTAATCCTTCCTCAGGCATTTTTCAAAAGTAATATTAACTATAAATAATTTTTGCTTTTCATCTTAACTTCAGAACCAGACTTCACATAAGATACACTTACACTGTATAACAGTCATCTGAAGTATGAAAACATCTTAGATTAGTGTCGGGAATCACAGATCTAGACCCAGCTCTGCTACTAACTGGTTGTGTGATCCTGGACAAGTAAGCCTAACCTCTGAGTTTCAATCCTCTCAGCTATAAAATAGGGAAGGCGGTTCAGATGTTCTCCAAATCCCCTGAAACAGTAAACCTTCTACGAATCCATCATCTGTGAGCTGTAACTCCAGCAAACCTCAGTTTCCTAAAAAAAAAAAATCTGTTATCTAATGGTGAATAATACAAATTAGCAATAGGCAGTGTGAAAAACTAGCAAGGTTATTTAATATTAATACACAACTGTGGGGCCTGATAATTTTCCTCTGCAGAAAGTGAATAAAAAATTGAAAATTTTTTACTTTAAGACTTCTCGATCCAAGATGGCAGACTAGAAGATGACTGCATCTCCAGTTGCTCCAGAACCCAGGATTCAAGAAGGGGAGGCATTGAGAGACTCAGACTAAAATAGAACCATAGAACCACGGGGTGAGTCTCCCCCACCCGGTGAAGCTCAGCTGGGCAGCAGACCCGGATTCGGGCAGCTTATTAGAGTAGGGCAGGGCAGATAGAGTCTCCCCCAGGCAGCCCTGAGCACTCTGGCGGTGGGCTCCTCCCACAGAGCCACATTCTCCAGCTTCACGGAGCAGGCCCCCCAGTGAGAGCCTTTCTGCACAGAGCCAGCCACAAGTCCCCAAGCCAGCAGAGACCTCCGGCCCACAAGCAGCCTCTGGGACCAGGGTAGGGCAGCCAGAGACTTCTCCAGTACTCTCTCCCTGGAACCAGTAGCGGGCTAGGGGCAGCATTCTTCGGAAGCACTACATTATCAAGTTACTCCAAGACTTCAGGCTACTGAAGGCTGGGAGGTGATACACTGGAAATCTACAGGGACACTATAAGCCAATAGAGAAAATCTGCAATATCACAAAGTCCCACTGATATCTGACCAATATGAGAAAACAAGGGAAGAAAATGTCCCAAACAAACCTAGATACTATATCAATAAAACCCAATGACAGCACAGCAGAAGAAATGTCAGAAAAGGAGTTCAGAATGTACATAATTAAAACAATCAGGGAAGCAAACGAGGAGATGAAAGAGCAAATGCAGGCATTGAAGGAGGAGATGAAAGAGCAAATGCAGGCATTAAATGATCGCACCAATCAACAGTTAAAAGAGCAAATATGGGAAGCAAAAGATCATTTCAATAAAGAGTTAGAGATACTGAAAAAAAAAAAAAAAACAGAAATCCTTGAAATGAAGGAAACAATAAACCAAGTTAAAAACTCCATAGAAAGCATAACCAATAGGATAGAACACCTGGAAGACAGAACCTCAGATACTGAAGACAAAATATTTAATCTTGAAAACAAAGTTGACCAAACAGAAAAGATGGTAAGAAATCATGAACAGAATCTACAAGAATTATGGGATATCATGAAAAGGCCAAATTTAAGAATTACTGGGATTGAGGAAGGCTTAGAGAAACAAACCAAAGGAAAGAACAATCTATTCAATGAAATAATATCAGAAAATTTCCCAAATCTGAAGAATGAAATGGAAAACCAAGTACAAGAGGCTTATAGGACTACAAATATACAAAATTACAACAGACCCACACCAAGGCACATTATTATGAAAATACCTAACATACAATATAAAGACAGAATTTGAAAGGCCACGAGAGAAAAGAATCAGATTACATTCAGGGGGGAAATTAATAAGAATATCAGCAGATTTTTCAATCCAGAACCTAAAAGCTAGAAGGGCCTGGAACAACATTTACCAAGCCTTGAAAGAAATGGATGCCAACCAAGAATCTTATACCCAGCAAAACTTACTTTCAGATTTGACAATGAGATAAGATCCTTCCATGATAAACAAAAGCTAAAGGAATTTACAAAAAGAAAGCCAGCATTACAGAACATTCTCAGCAAAATCTTCCATGAGGAAAAGATGAAAAACAACAATGCAAATCAGCAACGGGAGGAACTAGCCTAAAGGAACAGCCAAATAAAGGAGAAACCAAATCATGTCAAAAAACAAAAATGAGTCCAATGACTAGGAATACAAATCATATCACAATAATAACCCTGAATGTTAATGGCCTGAACTCATCAATCAAAAGACATAGACTGGCAGATTGGATTAAAAAGAAAAATCCAACAATATGCTGCCTGCAAGAGACTCATCTCATAGAAAGAGACACCCATAGACTAAAGGTGAAAGGATGGGAAAAAACATACCATGCACACGGACTCAGCAAAAAAGCTGGAGTATCCATCCTCATTTCAGATAATGTGGACTTCAAGCCAAAACTGGTCAGAAGGGATAAAGAAGGACATTACATACTGCTTAAATCAGCAAGACATAACAATCATAAATATCTATGCCCAGAACATTGGCTCATCCATGTACGTCAAACAAATCCTTTTCAATTAGAGAAATCAAATAGACCACAACACAATAATACTAGGTGATTTTAACACACGTCTCTCACCACTGGATAGATCGTCCACACAAAAATTGAATAAAGAAACCATAGATCTCAATAACACAATCAACAATTTAGACTTAACCGACTTATAAAGAATATACCATCCAACAAAGAACAAATATACTTTCTTCTCAGCAGCACATGGATCCTTCTCTAAAATAGACCATGACTTATGACACAAAGCTACTGTTAGCAAATACAAGAAGATAGAGATACTACCTTGTACTCTATCAGATCATAATGGACTGAAATTAGAAAGAAATGACAGAATGAAAAACAGAAACTTCTCCAATACTTGGAGATTAAATAACGCACTATTATATGATGAATGGATAACAGAAGACATCAGGAGAGAAATTAAAAAATTCTTAGAAGTAAACAAGAACAAAGACACATCATATCAAAATCTCTGGGACACTATGAAAGCAGTACTAAGAGGAAGATTTATTTCATGGGGCGCATTCAACAAAAGTATAGAAATCAACAAATAAACGACTTAACACTACAGCTCAAAGCCCTAGAAAAAGAAGAGCAGACCAACACCAAAAGTAGTAGAAGACAGGAAATAGTTAAAATCAGAGTCGAAATCAATGATATTGAAACAAAAGAAACAATCGGAAAAATTAACAAAATAAATAGTTGGTTCTTTGAAAAAATAAACAAAATTGATAAACCCTTAGCCACACTAACAAAGAGAAAGGGAGAAAACTCAAATTACTAAAATTCAGAATGAACAAGGAAATATCACAACAGACATGAGTGAAATACAAAACATAATTAGAAGCTATTTTGAAAATCTATACTCCAACAAAACAGAAAACCTTGAAGATATCAACAAGTTTCTAGAGACATATGAATTACCTAAACTGAACGAGGAGGACATATACAACTTAAATAAATCAATTTCAAGCAATGAAATAGAACAGGTCATCAAAAGCCTACCAACAAAGAAAAGTCCGGGACCAGATGGGTTCTCAGCCGAGTTCTACAAAACCTTTAAAGAAGAGCTCATTCCAATACTTCTCAAAGTATTCCATGAAATAGAAGAAGAGGGAACCCTCCCAAACTCATTCTATGAAGCCAATATCACACTGATACCTAAACCAGACAGAGACATATCGAGGAAAGAAAATTTCAGACCAATATCCTTAATGATCATCGACGCAAAAATTCTCAACAATATTTTAGCAAATCGCATACAAAAATATATTAAAAGATAGTGCACCACGATCAAGTGGGTTTTATCCCAGGGATTCAAGGTTGGTTCAACATCCGGAAATCAATAAATGTCATTCACCATATCAACAGACTAAAAGTTAAGAATCACATGATTATTTCAATAGATGCAGAATAAGCATTTGATAAAATACAGCGTCCCTTCATGCTCAAAACACTAGAGAAAATTGGGGTAGTGGGAACATTCCTTAACACTGTAAAGGCCATCTACGCTAAGCCCATGGCCAATATCATTCTAAATGGTGAAACACTGAAAGCATTCCCCCTAAAAACTGGAACGGGACAGGGATGTCCTCTTTCACCACTTCTATTCAACATCATTCTTGAGACTCTAGCCAGAGCAATTAGACAAACAAAAGAAATTAAAGGGATACGAATTGGAAAAGAAGAACTCAAACTATCCCTGTTCGCTGAGACATGATTATATATTTAGAGGAACCTGGAAATTCCACCAGAAAACTCTTAGAACTCATAAGTGAATTCAGTAAAGTAGCAGGTTACAAGATCAATGCTCATAAATCCAATGCATTTTTATACATAAGTGATGAATCTTCAGAAAGAGAAATTAGGAAAACTACTCCATTCACAATAGCATTGAAAAAAATAAAATACTTGGGAATCAATCTCACAAAAGAGGTGAAAGACCTCTACAATGAGAACTACAGAACACTAAAGAAAGAAATTAAAGAAAACCTTAGAAGATGGAAAGATCTCCCATGTTCATGGATAGGCAGAATTAATACTGTCAAAACGGCCATACTACCAAAAGTGCTATACACATTCAATGCAATTCCAATTAAAATCCCAATGATGTACCTTACAGAAATAGAGCAAGCAATTATGAAATTCATCTGGAAGAATAAGAAACCCAGAATAGCTAAAGCAATCCTCAGTAGAAAGAGCGAAGCAGGGGGTATCACAATACCAGATCTTCAACTCTATTACAAAGCAATAGTAACAAAAACGGCATGGTATTGGTACCAAAATAGACAGGTAGATCAATGGTACAGAATAGAGGACACGGACACAAACCCAAATAACTACAATTTTCTCATACTAGACAAAGGTGCCAAAAATATGCAATGGAGAAAAGATAGCCTCTTCAACAAATGGTGCTGAGAAAACTGGAAAACCATATGCAACAGAATGAAATTAAACCCCTATCTCTCACCCTGCACAAAACTCAACTCAAAATGGATCAAGGACCTCAGAATCAGACCAGAGACCCTGCATCTTATAGAAGAAAAAGTAGGTCCAAACCTTCAACTTGTTGGCTTAGGATCAGACTTCCTTAACAGGACTCCCATAGCCCAAGAAATAAAAGCAAGAATCAACAACTGGGATAGATTCAAACTAAAAAGCTTTCTCTCAGCTAAGGAAACTATCAGCCATGCAAAGAGAGAGCGTACAGAGTGGGAGAATATCTTTGCCAATCATACTTCAGATAGAGCACAAATTTCCAGAATATATAAGGAACTCAAAAACCTCTACACCAAGAATACAAATAATCCAATCAACAAATGGGCTAAGGAAATGAACAGACACTTCACAGAAGAAAATGTACAAGCATTCAACAGATATATGAAAAAATGTTCAACATCTCTAGTAATAAGAGAAATGCAAATCAAAACTACCCTAAGATTCCATCTCACCCCATTTAGAATGGCGATTATCAAGAATACAAGCAACAATAGGTGTTGGCGAGGATGTGGGGAAAAAGGTACACTCATACATTGCTGGTGGGGTTGCAAATTAGTGCAGCCACTCTGGAAAGCAGTATGGAGATTCCTCAGAAAGCTTGGAATGGAACCACCATTTGACCCAGCTATCCCACACCTTGGCCTATACCCAAAGGACTTAAAATCAGCATACTACAGAGATACAGCCACATCAATGTTCGTAGCTGCTCTATTCACTATGGCCAGATTGTGGAACCAACCTAGATGCCCTTCAGTTGATGAATGGATAAAGAAAGTGTGACATATATATACAATGGAATAGTACTCCGCCATGAAGAATGATAAAATTATGGCATTTGCAGGCAAATGGATGAAATTGGAGGATATCATGCTAAGTGAGATAAGCCAATCTCAAAAAACTAAAGGACGAATGATCTTGCTGATAAGCGGATGAGGACATATAATGGGGGGTAGGAGGGGTTAGCGTTAGGGTTAGGGTTAGGTTTAGGGTTAGGGATAAGGAGGGTGGTAAGAATGGAGGAAGGAAGGACTGTATAGAGGGAAAAGAGGGATGGGAGGGGTGGGCGGAAGGGAAAAAAATAACAGAATGAATCAAACAACATTGCCCTATGTAAAATTTATGATTTTTAATAAAAAAATGGAAAAAAAAAAGACTTCTCTAATACAGAAAAAATAATCAGCAATATAATCACTAAACAATAGATTCTACTGGAAGTAAGTATAATGAAAATGTTTTCTCAAATATGGTGTTAGCCCTGTACACTTAAAGGTGATTTTAAATGAAATACATTATTATATCAATAAAATGCAAATACAGGAAAAGGAAAAATAGAATTGTCTACTGTCACAAAAACATTTTAAATTCACCATCTAGAGCTTAAGGGCTTACATACAGACTGGTTTCTTTTTCTGCCTCTACATTTTATTCATAGGTACACACACAAACCTGCACTCATTGTCATGCTTCATTGCAGTGTTTTGCAAATCTAGTTGCACATTAGAATTAAATGGGAAGCTTAAAGGATTAAAGAAAAATTCTGCTAAGCAGACCTTCCAACAACAATTGGGTCAGAATCTCTGTGAATGAACCTGAGGCATTAGAATTTTGAAAAAAATCCCCAAATGAGTCTAACATGCAGTCACACATCAGTCCTCCAAATCTCAACTGTCAGAGAGGAAGTTGGGAGAGCTTGTCTTTGTTTTTGCTATGGAAGTGAAGCAAATAGGAGTACAAGCAAACAGGAAGGTTTAAGTTTTGTTTTCACTGAAGAACTGAAAATTAAGAGTTCAAAGACCTAAGGATTAATATATAAAAACTTTCTGCATTTTCTATAAAAATAAAAATATTTGAAAACTCCAAGTAGCCTTTACTCAAAATATTAGAACTTATAGTTGCATTTATATCCATATAGTGAAACAGTGACCTAAATAAAAGATGACATCTACTAAATTAACTTCTTCAGTTCTGCTAATGTTCCAAGGTGCATCATGATTCTTAACTGTTATGTTTGTGAAACGTTGGTGGTCATACGTTTTAGAAATGTGTATATATTAGGTATAGGAAGAGCATAAAATAAGTATTTAATCACTGTGTGGTCATAACTTACTGATTCTACTATTTTTAAAATGTAATGTCATTGCTAATAAAAGCAGATAAGATAGCAAAGTATACTTCAACAATAGCAGGAACCAGTTGCAAACGAATGAAAACATACTGAGATGTAAGAAAAGACACCTTTACAGTCACCTTGGAATGCTGAGCAGGTAGTCCAAAGTGACACTCAGCTCATCCATGTTTGTTTGTTCAAGGCATAATGGAATTGTCAGAATGAGGCCACTTCGTCTGTCCTTTCCTCCTGGAAACAAACAAAAAAAGACATAAATTTAGCATGTAATAAGCCAGGCACAGTGGCACATCCCTATAATCCCAGCAGCTTGAGAGGCTAAGGTAGGAAGATTTCAAGTTTGAGGCCAGTCTCAGAAACTTAAGTGAGGCCTAAGCAACTTAGTAACACCCTGTCTCAAAATAAAAAAATAAAAAGGGCTGGAGATGAGCTCAGTGAAAAAGCACCCATGAATTCAATCCCCAGTACCAAAAATTTTTTAAATAATAAATTTAACACATAACAGGTATTATGGCATCATATAAATAATATATATTTGAATCCAATGTTATAAAAAAAGTTACATATAAGACATAATTTTAAAAATATCTAATGGCTATTTGTAGTTTATGAATGTTTATACTAATCTAGCAAGATTATAGAAATTTAGAATAAAATAAGAAAAAATTAATTCATAAAATCTTCATCTAAACATAGTAGTTACCATTTTAATTTTCTTCCATTTAGTCTGCTTCTTAATATAATCATCTAACACCTACTATGTGCCTAGCACAATAAGCATTTACAAGTAAAATAAAATAAATTTCTACCTAGGGAAGAAATGCTTTCAGTCATAAGAAATAACAGGATAAAATATGACCATTTATTTGTTAAGGTGTGTTATACAAAATACATTAAAATATTCTAAAAAGGAATTTAGAAAATGACAAAAACTGTGATGTATGTGAAAAGTTTCACAAAAATGCTGACTTTTTTAAAAGGAGCAGAATTTATGAACTCCTAAGACCGTTCTGTGATAAGGAATGATCTGAGTTGGTTCACAAAGGCCATAAAGGCATATGTCATTGATAGGGCAATAAAGAGGAAGCACTGACCAGCATGGGAGGATGCTAGGACCTGACTCCTGAGGCCTGGGGACCAGGGATTGGGGCACACACACTCCTTGCATGTCCAAGATCCCTTCGGTTTGCCCTATACATTAAAATGTAACTTTTTATTTATATTTTTTCATTTTTTCTTTTTGGTTCCGGGGACTGAACTCAGGAGCTCTCAACCACCGAGCTACACCCCCAGTCCTTTTTCATATTTTATTTAGAGATAGGGTCTCACTCAGTTGCTTTGAGCCTCCCTAAATTGCTGAGGCTGGCTTTGAACTCACAATCCTCCTGTCTTAGTCTCCCAAGCTGCTGGGATTACAGACATGTGCCACTCTACCCAGTTTAAAATGGAACTTTTAACTCCTTTTATTCACACACAGCTTTTCTGAAAGTCCCCCACAGGCTTGACTTCCACACTGGAACCTACTTCCCCACCCAAGTGACATTTACAGCAGTGTTAAAAGCTGAAAAACCAGTGAATCCTGAAGAGCACAATTCTATATCATCTCTAGAAATCTATCACCAAGAATTGAAAGGTGTGAAGTAAAAGCTCCTATCCGTGACATGACACGCCACCATAAGTGGTCTTCTGTCCTTCATGAGGGCGATTGTACAAATATTGATACTGAACCATTTTGTTTAATATCAGTAAATAGCAAATTCAGAGTTCAACTTAACAGATAATCTATAGTGATTCAATTGCTTGTTTTTACTTAGAATTCAAGCTTTATTTTTTTAATGGATTACATGAGGGGAATACAGTTCCCCTGAATAACTGTTGGTTTGAAAAGATTTTCTATATTATTAAAAAACTTTGAAAAATATTGGCCTAAACAATCAATGGTCAAGAGAGAAAGGTACCAGGGATGGGCTGAGAACTTTAACTTGCTCTTCAAAGTTACTAAGCTTCATCCATGCATTAAACCAAATCCACACAAAAAAAGTTCACACCTGGACTGTAGTGGCACTCTAACTACTTTAGAAATTTCTTCAGAAGACAAGTTTAACATTCAAGACTTCATCAACAAGCTCCAAACCCTAAGCTTTCACCAAGAGACAATAAATTAATCACCAGTCTAAAAACAAAAGAGGGGTAGAAGTCAAGAGGAAAAGGGCTTTCAAGACAGGGTCAACAGGGTCAAAAGCTTCATGAAGACAAGTGTTACAGAATACAAAATGTCACTGATGGATAGGCAGTGTAGCAGAATGAAATTTAACCCCTAGCTCTCACCACAAAACTCAAGAGTTGACCAAAGACGTAGCCTTAGACCAAAGACCCTGCCCCTACTAGAAGTAAATGTATGTCCAACAGTCCATCATGTCAGTTTAGGAACTGACTTCCTCAATAAGATTGCTAAGTGCAAGAAGTAAAATCAAAACTCAATAAATGGGATAGTATCAAACTAAAAAGCTTCACAGCAAAGGAAACTATCAGTAACATGAAGAGAGAGCCTAAAGAATGGGAAAAAAATCTTTGCCACCTGCACCTCAGATAAAGCAATAATCTCCAAGATATATAAAGAACTCAAAAACAGCCAGGCGTGGTGGCATACGTCTGTAATACCAGCATCTCAGGAGGCTGAGGCAAGAGGATCATGAGTTCAAAGCCAGCCTCAGCAAAAGCGAGGCACTAAGTAACTCAGTGAGATACTGTCTCTAAATAAAATACAAAACAGGGGTGGAGATGTAGCTCAGTGGTTGAGTGCCCCTGAGTTCAATCCCCGGGGTACCTGCCTACCCCCCCTGCAAAATAAAACTCAAAAACACCACCAAAAAAAAAAAAAAAAAAAAAAAAAAAAAACCAACCCAATCAACTAATGGACAAAGGAAAAGAACAAACACTTCACAGAAGAAAAACTAACTCAACAAATATGTGAAAAAATGTTCAATGTCTCTTAGCAATTAGAAAAATGCATATTAAAACCACACTGAGATTTCATCTCACTCCTGTCAGAATGGCAATCATCAAGAATACAAGTAACAATAAATGTTGGCGAGGATGTGGGGGAAAAGGTTCACTCACAAATTACTGGTGGGACAGCACATTTGTGCAACCACTCTGAAAAGCAATATGCAGATTCCTCAAAAAACTAGAAAGGGAACCGCCATTTGACCTGGTTATACTCCTTCTCAGTATATACCCCAAGGGCTTAAAATCAGCAATACTACTGTGATGCAGCCACATGGATATTTAGAGCAGTTCAACTAACAACAGCTAACCTATGGAACCAACCTAGGTGTCCTTCAACAGATGAATGGATAAAGAAAATGGGGTATATATACACAATGAAATATTAGCCATAAAGAAGAACACTGTGATGACTTGCTGGTAACGGATGGATCTGGAGACCATCGTGTTCAGTGAAATAAGCCAATTCCTAAAAACCAAAGGTCAAAAGTTCTCTCTGATATGTGGATGCTAACGCAACAAAAGAGGGGTATGGGGGGTATAGAAGTGCAGTAGACTAGACAAAAGGGAATGAAGGGAAGGGAAGGTGGATAGGAATGGAAAAGACAGTAGAATGAATCAGACATAACTTTCCTGTGTTCATATATGAATACATGACCAGTGAAACTCCACATTATGTACAACCACAAGAATGGGATCCTAAATATAGTAAGTTATATAACATGTATGTATAATATGTTAAAATACATTCTACTATCATGTGTATATAAAAACAAATTTTTAAAAAAGATCATAGGAGGATAGTAGAAACCATATTGACAACAATGGGGAGAAACAGGCACCTTCAGATACTGTGGAGAAATAGAAATTGAAGCTATATTCTTGGAGGGCAATCTGACAAAACCAAACACATAAATGCACATTCTTTTTAATACTCCCATTTACAGGAATTTCTATAGCTAATCTGTATAAAATGTACAAAGCTTTAGGAAGAATAATTTTATGACAATGCCATTCACATGAGAAAATGGAGAAAATGTAAATGCCAAATAATAAAGGAGGAAGTTAAAAAAAGAAAATACATTAAATAAGGAGACAATAGTACTAGTAGAATTCAATTTCTTATTTCATTCTTTATCAGTCATACTAGATAAACATGACAATTTATAGAGAGACATAAGATATTTTGAAAAAAGGACATTAGTGTTATCAAGACTATTATAACAGGACCTAACTAGATTAAAAAGGAAAAGTAGATAATACCATCCAAATGACACCAAATAAGGTCGATGGTGCCCATTCTGTTTGTGTGGCAGGTCGGGGAGGCGGGGCCGAAGGCAGTGGGGATGGAACCCAGGAGCATTCTGTCTCCGTGCTACATGGCAGTCCTTTGCCTCAGTCTCCCCAGGCTGGGATTACTGTAGTGCCTGGCCACACTGCCTATTCTAAAGTAGGGATCATTTACTCAACGATCCAAATTCCAGAAAATCTCTACACTCAACATACCACACCACTGCTCTCCCGCTAGCAAAATATCTCACAGCCTCTCCTTGACTTGTCTTAGCTGATACAGATTTGTGTTAATCAATTAAAATAAATTCAGGCCAGTACAACCCAAGTCCAAACAGTTAACAGTGAAAGCAGCATAACTGTTAATTCCAAGACTGCTCCACATGTACTGCAACTTTCTCATCTATGGGAAGAGGGGAGGCAAAAGCCAAGGGACAGGATATAACAAAAACTAACTACTCTAGACTTCGGAAATAATTATTTAGATGCCAGCAAGTCAATTATTAATTATTAGGTTTTTATTTAAGAAGTGAGAAATGTGACACCTAACTTGTAGAGGTCATTTTAATCAAATGACAGAAGAGAATAAAAATTGGCCCACCAGGAACCAGCCCTGACAGTCAGCTCTCACAGCTATCCACTCATTAAAGTACACCATCTTAAAGGCTTTCACAGAAAAATAAAATGACTTCTGTCAAACTTATCACAGAAAAGAAGTTTGTATAAGCTTATATATCAAACACTTCCAATTTTAAGAAAACATACCTGAAAGGAAGGCTAGTTTTTTCTTCAGAATGGGTAATATTACTGAGGCCTCCATTTCACTCCAGGAAATGTCCTCACCTCTGAAAACACAAAAAGTCAAATGCCAACTATGAAATAACAATCATTCTATGAAATATGTATTTATGACGATTTATCTCAGGGCTTCTGAGAACTGTCAACATTTTGAAACAGATCACTGTTTTTTATAGGGGCTACCAAGCATTGTAGATCAGTTAGCACCAAGCATTGTAGATCATTTAGCAGCACCCCTGATCTCTACCCACTACATACCAACAGCACACTTCAGTTGTAACAGCCACGATATCTCTGGACTTGGTCACATGTTCTCTGGTGGGTAAAATCACGGCTAGGTGAGAATAACTGACTGACTAGCTTTTCAGAGCAACACTCCTGGGCTAACATAATGCCCAGTACGCAGCAGGAACTCAATAATTATTTGTTGAATATTGTGTTGAATCAATCAAACAGGCAGGCAGTCAATCTTCTATTGCATTCTTTATTAATTATACAGTTTAATTCAAATATCTTATTTCTTCTCTTCCAATATGAAATAGCATTTCTGATTTCTCATATTTTTGTTCCCCTTATAACACAGACAATATATTTTTTCATGTCAACCTCAAGATACTTCCTTTTTTTTTTTTTTTTGGTGCTGGCAACTAAATCCAGGACCTTGTGCAGGCGAGGCAAGCACTACCAACTGAGTTATACATCCCCAAGGCCCTCAAGAAACTTCTTAATATACTATGTTAGTTTTTGTTCCCACTGCTGCCTCCATCTTTCTACATTTTACAATATTAAATTCTCCAGAGGGTTAAAAAAAAAAACTCATTTATTAATAACAATAAGATCACTGTTTTTTGCCAAGACACAATAGACTATCCCTCTTTGGTTTCCTGGAGTCTTCTCAGTCACAGGCAGAGGTTACGCTAAGTACAAAAAAGGAGTCCCCACATGGCCAGAGCCGAGGCCAGAGAGTGCCCCTTAAATGGGGCCTTTGGCATGGCAGGCATTCAGAGGTATGGCAAGCCCCGTACACGACTAAAACAGAACTGGAGGAGAGCAGGACCTTTAAAACAAAACAAGAAAACCAGAGGCTCCCTTACATTGTCCTCCTCCACACAGCCTCGTGTCCGAGAGCGCCCTCCAGCAGTGTCCATCCCTTCCTGTCACATCTCACTCCCATGGGCCATCACAACACAGGGCAGTTCTCGGAGTGCTCCATGAAACTTTACTGCATTTAGTAAAAGTACACCTCTTGAAAGCCATTCTCCAGTAGAGTGGAAAATGACTCTTTATATGAAAGTACTTTATTTATTCAGTAAACACCTGCTAGGAACCCTGGCACTATGTTACCTCCCAGGTGGAATGAGACACCAAGTCCCAGCCCTGCCCTACAAAGAAGTATAGGTTTGTTTTGTTTTGTTTTGTTTTTTCAATCCGGCATATTAAAAGAAAAAAAAAAAAAGATGTAACTGAACAATGGTCAGACAATGGCTAATTAAGAATGATTAAGCTAGTACATTATCATACAACTTTCCTATATTTTGTTTAAAAAGAAAAAAAAAAACCACTATTTGCACTTGTCTACACAGAAAACAAGCTGTCAAACTGAATGATGTGTTCTTTTCGACTTTTATTCCTTAAATATTTGTTTGCAATTTTTGTTCATTCATTTCCACATCAGCCCAGTCAACAGACTACGGTAGGAAGTAGGAAGAAAAGCCCACATTTCACAACTTTATCCAAACCTAGTAGCACTGTATGTTTCTGGATCAATACTGTAACTCACTGAGTTATCAAGCTATTCAAGAATCCAGAAAGTCTGAATTCATTTCTTGGTTCCCTTTCCCTATGACCAGCTTGCTGAGGACCTGATTTGAAGTCTACTAATGATGATAATGATTATGACACTTAACATTTACTGAATGTTTACTACAAAATATGCAGATCTAAATGACTTCTTTGCATTAACTTATTTAATGTTCACAATATTTCTGAGATAATACTATTATTGCCTTTTCATAGAAGAGTCACATGGGGCTCAGAGAAGTTAAACACTGCCCCAATTCCACATAGTTAATAAGTAAGGAAGTTGGGATTCACACCTAGGCAATCAGATTCCAGCAGGGTATCTTTCATATCACACTGTCAGCTTCCCAATAAAACAGGTTTGAAAATATTCCTGGAGGGGGCACGGGCGCTCTATGCCTTCCTCCAATACCTCGCCCAATAGTCTCTTCTATTTGGCTGTTCCTCAATTGAATCTTTTACAATGATAAATACACAGTTTTCCTCAGGTCTGTGAGCACTTCAGTGAATTATCAAACCTGAGGAGAGTGGGGGTCGTGAAAACCCCTGATCTGTAGCCAAATCAGATAGAAGTGGGGTAATTAGAGAACCCAATATTTGTGATTGGCATCTGAAGTGAGGGCAGTCATGAGAGTATGCCTTTAAAGTCAGAGTTTGACAATAGCTCTGGTGCTTAGTGCCAGAACTGAACTGAATACAAGACACCCTGTGGGTGTGTCCAGATAGTTGGAAAATTGGCTGATGTGAGGCAAAACCCCACGTTTGGTGTCAAATCCGTCAGTAAAAACAGTTTTGTAATGTGTATAGATACAGTCATGCCACCGCCTTGATTCATGCTTGAGATGCCAGCACTTTTGCCCACCAATATTTTCACACCATCAGTGCAAAGGTCAACACAGTAAAAAAAGACAAATAATACCTAAGAATTATCATGAAAAATAGTTTTGATTTCATGGACTCCCTGAAAGCTAGAAACAAGAAAACTGCCAATCCAAGCTGCCTGCACAGTGAATTTAACCCTAGGGAAGTAATGCACATGCCCAGCAACAAACTGGCTTCCTAACCAAATGTCTGTATCTGGCTATGAGCAGGAATTCTCAATCACCTTTAAGTCCTTCCTATTTTTTGAGCCTATTCCTCCATCCTTCTCATTGATTCTATAAATTGTACAAGACCGACCCTTGCAGCAAGTCTTTTTTCTGCTAAGTTAGCTAGAGTAGGTTTCTCTTTTAGTCTTTAAGTCAATGGAGAAATCTGGAATAGAAGGCAAAACTACAATCTGGAGTTTAGTACACCATGTCTCAGTTTACTTCATGCTTCTTTTCAAAAGTCTAATGCCACTCATTTTCAATGAAAATGTCCATCAATACATGGAGGTTTTAACCCTTGCCACAATAAAACCCAAATAAATAGCATCCAAGTGGTTAAAACCCTGGGAATCCCTAACACCCAATAAGGTATAAGAAACAACAGCTGAAGGTGACCCTAAAATCTTGATATTGGAGTTTGCAAGTCAGGCTATTGATTATATGTCAATAAATGCCAAAGTTTAATTCCCAGCACTGAATTCTTCCTATACTCAAACTGGAAAAGGGAGATGGCTTCAGCCTCCAAGTCCAGATTCACTTTAGTAACTGACATCCTCAAACTACCTGGCTTTCCATCACTGTCTCCTCAGAGACTAGTACTTTGTGAACTCTCCTTTACAGAAACACCTCAACGTGATAAAATGCTATGCTGTTGTTATTAATCCAAAAGCTTTAATGTTTCTTTTAGAACGTATTAAAAGTGATGAAGTAATGACAAATAAAGGTTTTGAGATGTACTGATCAGAATCTCTGTATCCTCCCCCTTTCTATCAATCTCTTTCAATACTGTCACTAAAGAGATGAGCAATGAAAAATAATGACTACTCTATGGTTAGTTCTGAAAAACAATGTCTACTGCATGGTTAGTTCAAATTAAATTTACTTTTCAAGTTATTTGTTTTAGATTTTCAAGTCTTTATCACAGTATTAAAAAAAGAATTTGCTTCTCTCTCGTTACATTAATAACTTGTAATATAGCTAAAACTAACACAACACAAAAAATAAAGGAAAAATCCTGCAAAATACAACCAGGCACCACCATCTTTACAATACCATGTTAAATAGCATACAGGGGTACCAGTTCATGTTCTTCTCCCATGGGAAAGATACAGGTCATTATTTTTCATAAGAAAAGGCTTATTCACCCTAAATATATCTGAGTGGATTATACTCTCAGACTGGAATGAAGCCAGTAAGAGGCATTTACCTGGTATGAAATGAAGAAAAGTAGCCAAGAAAATGCAGCTTTTTAAAAAACTTGCCAAAAAAAGCAGGCTAAGAAATGAATTAAGAAAATCACAACATTACTTAACAAAGAAAACAAGGTGTGGTGGCACATGCCTGTGATTCTGACTACTCAGGAAGGCTGAAGCAGGAGGACTGCAAGCTCAAGGCCAATCCAGGCAATTTAGCAAGACCCTGTCAAAACAAAAGGGGTGGGGATGTGGCTCAGCAGTTAAGAACTCCTAAATTTTATCCCCACTACCAAAAAAGAATGAAAGAAACTATAAGAATACACTACTGCACTTTGCATATTTAATATATGGTCATTTAAAACAAGTTTAAATCACAATTTATTAAATACGTAAGAGCTGAGAGCCTGAGTTTATAGCAGGTGAGGTGTCCTGGAGACTGTGAATATAAAGGAACAAGCAGCCATGGTTGCATGTTACCTTCAATCAAAAGCTAGAAGCACCTTAATTTGACTCTTAGTATCTTAATTAGTTTAATTAATATTTTAGTATCATTCCTAGATGCAAAATAAATCCTACCAAAAACAGAGCCCTTCTAAAGTTAGATGAGGAATTCTGAGAACTAGAGATGTAAGGGAAACTAGGTTTCCACTAATATTTGCAATAATCTTCTAGTAGGATCATCTTTCCCAATATCTTCATTTAAAAAGGAAAATAAAAACAATTAAGTAGATGCTCTCCCCAAGAGCAAAGACAAAGTCTTATTTACCTTTATATTTATTTACTCATTCAACAAATCTAAATTAAGAACCTAACAGTTTGAGACATAGGCGCTGAACATACTTGGCATTCAAAAACATCTGATGAATTTAATATAGATAAATGAGCAAGTACATGAAGAACAATAAGGCAAAACATTTATCCTAGGGATTCTAACATTATCATGACTACCTGAATGCCTACATCTCATGCCTGGTTTTCCTGAAAGTCGCTCCCCAAGCTGTCTCGCTGAAGACTAGCCTCCCACAGGCCCAGCAGTCACAAGTTGCTGGATGCTGGAGAGAGGGAGATTATGGACGGTGGCCCTATGGCAACAATGGTGCTACTGAGGGGCAGCCGTTAGAGGGCAGCAGAGGATGTGCTGAGCAGCAGGAAAAGACAATTACAGGCCTTTTAATCAATACTGAGCAAATTGCACTTTAAAAGAGATTATAATTCATGATATGAATCGGTGCACTGGAACTCCTCTCCCAAGAAGTATAAATCAACCAGTTTATCTGGAAAATTCAGTTAGATTCTTCGGAGAGCATTTCTTAGCCACCAGTGAAAACCCATTAGGATTGCCTAAGGCTAACTAAATCATCTTCAATAAGTCTGTATCATGTAGACACCTAATGGCAATAAGCAAAAGCAGAATGGAGCCTGTACTGCCAGAGAATATGAAAGTACAGCTATCCTTAAACTCAGATTAAAAAATACCTCAACCGTTGCTGCAAAGTAAAAGCAATCTTAGAGATCAAAACATACACACCCACCAATACACACAGTATTCACTACCTTAGGGGTTCATCATTCCACAGAACTATACATAAAGTTATGCAGAAACAAATAAGCATTACTCGACTTTAGGATATCATATCAGTAAAGCAACATAACAGTGGAAAATTTATGCAATTTTTCTGTTATTACAGGTGTCAGGGTATTATGACTTATCTAATTTTACAATAATACTGACATCTAAATGAATGAACAGCAACCCTGTGGACAGATTTTAAATGGAAATGATAAAATGGCTAACTTTCACAATACACATCGACCCAAACGTGTAACACCTCCCCTAAATTTCAAAGCTAAAGTATCACCATGTAATAGCACCTTACAGATCTAGATCTAGCTTATTCCATGATGGGGGACAAAAGAAGAAATCAGGGAGAAAAAAAGGAAAAGAATTCTTGAGACAAGAATTCTATATTTAGGAGTCCAGTAGTACATTAAAAGTGCTATATTAATATTTAAAGTTCAAAATTAAAAAGTCTGTTTCTAATGGTAGTGTCAGTCCACCACTTAGAAACCCTTTTCCAAAATTACAAATAAAAAAACTACCCCTAAACCACCATCCTCTCCCTGCCTCTTCTCCAGAGCCATGGCCACTGGCACCTAAGAAGTCAGAAGCAGAGGGAAGTCTACCTGAGGAAGCCTAGCAATTACTAAACCCTGAGTGGCTGCAAACCTCCATTTTTCAAGGTACAGAGTCAGAAATTCCTTAGATGCATGATTTTTTTCCCCCAATCTTTGGTTCTTCTTGTTTATGTTAACTCACTGAAAAATCCCCTGGAGTTTGGCTGCTTGTTTAACAAAACTGGGGCAGCAATTGCTTTAGAATAGCCAGAATCATTGCTTTAGAATAGTGAATCACACTGGTGGAGTACCAAGTGGGTAAAGATACCCCTGGCATACCCAGCTATGGAGAACTCCATGGCAAGACTTCCTTATCTGTTGCCAGAGCTCTTAAAAGAGCTTTCTACCTGGATGGCCTCCGCAACTGAGCCTTGCTCTGAGTTCCAGAAGCCTGGACCACTTTCTTTTCCATGTCATGCATGTGTCTGCAGAGATCACCGGAGTGGGTGGGTGGGTGTAGTAGAGAACAAAGCAGGTCCAGCCCCAGTAACTACAAATTCCATCATCTCATTTCTAGATCCTAACCCCTCTTCACCTGCAATAGGTATCTCCTGTCCCTGACAACTCAGAATTCCTCTGGGTCATCACCACACTCTTCTCTCTTGATCTTCCTTCTAGAGAGAAGTTTTTCCTCTCTCCTCAGCAAAATCATACCTGCCTTCCACAGAGCTGAAATCAAACTAAATTCAATACCCCAGACAAACAGATGCATTTCAACAGAGCTGCAGATGTTTTACAAGGTCCCTAACTGGCAAATAATTGGCACACAAATTTTAGTGTCCAATTGCTTATACACCAGATACCACAAATAAAAGAGTGCTTTTGTTAAAATAATATACCTCTGACATGAATTAAAACTTTGGCACAAAGTTTTTTGTTTGTATAAGGTAAATATTTGGTGTGTACCAAATACCACATTGGAAAAAGAAATAAAAATAGTCTAAAGAAAAGTTGTAAATTAACTAAAAAACTGCCCCCCCAAATGGAAAATATTATAGTATTACCAAGGCAGAAAGGAGCCAATGGAATACATGAGTTCCTTTCTATAAGACAAAAAGTCACATAAAAAAAAAAAAAAAATCAATGTACATATTATAGTGTATTTTTTGTGGTAAACCCACCCAAACAATATTGAACATATGCCAATACTTTAACTTCTTCAATAACTGAAATGTCATTTCACTTATATTTCTGATTACCTGGAACTAATAAGACACATGGAAAATATTTATGAAATGATCACTTCTTTTGTCCCTCTGAAGGACTGTTAGCAGTACTGGCTATCTTTCCCAAGCGAGACCTCCCCACTGAAGACCTCTCTGCCATGGAATTCAGTTCCCAGGAGCTGTTTTCCCTGAAAGGCAGTTTGTGCAGTGGTTAAGGTCACCCCTTAGCAGCCAGGGCGTGACTCACCTCTAGTCACCTCCAGCTAGGTGGTTCTGGCAATTTCTTTAATGTACTTTATGGGCATAATCACTGAACCTCACTCATAAGATTGAGGATTAAGTAAGCTAATGTGTACATACAATGTCTGGTACACTCTAGGACAGTAAACACACAAAAAGTGCCATCTGTTATTAGTAGCTAAATTCACATTCCTCCGCCAATTACTGGTTTACTAATTTAATAGTTTATTGCCACTGACTCTCCACTGAGGCCACAGTCAAGGCATTCCCATTAAGGACTTCTCAGTCCAACATGACTAAAACTGTCCCACCCTTATAAAAAACATCTTTTTTTTTTTTTTTTTTTTTTTTTTTTTGGGTGTGGGTGGTAGTACTGGAGATTGAACCCAAGAGTGCTTTACTACTGAGCTACATACCCAGTCTTTTTAAAAATATTTTTCTCTTTTGAGTCAGGGTCTCCACTAAGTTACTTAGGGCCTCACTAAATTGTGGCTGGCCAATCTTCCTGTCTCGGCCTCCTGAGTTGCTAGGATTGCAAGCATGCAACACCACACCCAGCTCTTCTAATACATTTTTATTACAAGAATATCATTCCATCCTCACATATAATTCTATCAATAACTACAAATGATTCTATTAATATGCCATTTTGTCTGATGAGAAAATGGGGGCACAGGGAAATAATTTGCCCAATGGAACGTGGAAAATAACATATTTGTAAATAATTGAGTTGGAACCACAGAGACCATCTACTCCTACCTTTTCATCATTTCACTGATTGTAAGATTAAAATGGGTGAATTTTATGACATATAAATTTTACCTCAATAAAGCTGTCATACAAATTTTACGTAAACAACAGAATGGCCCATTTTGTAAATCAGGAAAATCTGGATGAAATGATGTGCATTTTAAGTATTAAAAAAATAAAAACTAAAAATATGTAAGCAATATGCTCCAGAAAATCTGCAAAATGAATTGCATATGCTTAGCAATTTATCCCCCTGACTTCCACTATAATTAGAACACACTGCTATGTAAGAATTTCAGCTGTGAAGACAAATTTCTTTCAACATTGTACATTCTAGATGATATTAAGGTAATGTTTTTTAAAAAGAGTCCTTTATCTTTCAGTGACACGTACTTTAGTGGGTGTCCTAGTTTGTTCATCCTGCTACAACAAAATACCTCATCCTGGGTCATTTATCAGTAATAGAAATTTATTTCTCACAGTTCTGGTGTCTGCAGAGTCTAAGAGCAAGGCACTAGACAACTGAGTGATGAAGGCTGGTCTCTCATGGATGGTGCTGTGGAGGTGTCCTCCCCCCAGCAGAGGAGCGCCTGGGAGGAAGAGTGCATCCTCACATGGAGGAAGGCCAGCGGGAGAGGGCGCTCCCTTCCCCTTCGGGCCTTTAATGAAGGGCACGAATCCCACTGATGAGGACAAAACTCCCAAAGTTCAATCATCCCAAAGCCACACTTCATTATTTTACCATGAAGGCAATTAAGTCTCCATGTGTGAATTCTGGTGAACACTTAGATTAAGTAAGCTAATGTGTACATACAATGTCTGCTACACTCTAGCACAGTAAACACGCAAAAAGTGCCATCTGTTATTAGTAGCTAAATTCACCTTCCTCCGCCAATTACTGGTTTACTAATTTAAACACAGCACTAGAATTTGAGAAAGGAAGATACACTTGGAACAGGACCCACCATTTGTTAATTATTGTTGAAAGTGGATGATGGGTAAGCAGTGGTTCCTTTTATCATTCCCTATGTTTTTCTATGCTTGAAAATGTACTTGATAAAACTTAAAAAGGATAAATCTTTAAATATACCAAGACTGTATAAGAGGAAGCCATAATTCTTTCAGAAAATTTTGCATTTAGCAATATTTTCTTGATTTCACATACTCCTAAAATATTCTCATATTCACCATCATATTCTAAAGGTCTTTGTAGAGAAAAATCTGAGTCTTTGGACCCCAGTTAACACTGCTGAGGAGGGAGAGGACCAATTCTGATAAATGCAGTAGCCGGAGGATAAAAAGAGGCAAGCAGGAAGGCAGGGGTAAACAGGCACATAAGCCCAGCCACTGCCAACTACGGGTACTGGAGACTTTCAGTCCCTGCCTCTTTGAGCCCTGCTCACTTTGTGACTCATTTTCTCAGCAGTCTCCCTATCTCTATATCATATATTTTTGTTAAGTGATTAAATTACTAAGAAAGGCAAAAAAATGTATGTATGTAATATGCATTCACTAGTGGTTAATCAGAAGCACAAGCAGAACTCTTAGGTGAAGAATCAATAAATGTTATAAATATCATATAGCTTGATTCAGGAAAAAAAAACAGATTTCAAAGATCTTATACATGACACACTTAACACTGGAGGGTCTGTTCCAAACTCAGTAACAATCTGTTTTACCTGTGTCGTTCAGAAGGTCAAAAAAGTTATTTCTGAAATCCAAAATAGGTGCTGACTCAGTCATTTGAATGTGTCTATTTGTTTGTCTAGGACAATGCCTGGCACATGACCAATGCACAATAAAAATTTGTTGAATAAAATCCCTCCTTATGATTCTGTGCCTTTCTCATTTAGATGCCTCTTAGCAGAATAATTAGGAAGCAAAAGAAAAATTAAGGGAAAAACAAGCCAACGTTAAACCTGTCAAATTGCTATGAATAGATCATGTATTTACACAACTTTAAATTTGAACAGAATATTAAATTACACAGTTCAAGGACATTTACTGAAAAGGTTGGGTCCCGGCCACTGGGATCAGGAAAGAAGAAAGGCCCTTTATAAAGCCTTCTTTATGTGGAGCTGACTCCAACTTTAGGCTTTTGGAAATGGCTTCTTTGACTTCACTAATCTTGCAGCCTAAGTGAGTTTTCATTATCAATACTTCAACACTTGGAAAAAATCATTTTTAATATTCACCTTTTTCCATTTTCTTAAATGACCTTTTTTTTTTCTTTTCTTTTCTTTTTTATTCCTTTTTTGGGACCAGGGACTGAACACAGGGGTTGTTAACCACTGAGCCACATCCCCGGCCCTTTTTTATATTTAATTTAGAGACACAATCTCTCTAAGTTACTTAGGGCCTCACTAAGTTGCTGAGGCTGGCCTCGAACTTGGGTCCGCCTGCCTCAGCTTCCTGAACCACTGGGATTACAAGCATGTACCACCAGGCCCAGCAAAAGGGCTTTCTGAAAGTAGGCACTGCTTCTAATACAGAGGAAGCACTAGAGCAGTACTTCTGTGTGTAGTGACTTCGGCACCACCTAGGGTGCCTCCAACAGGATTTTCTGTTCCCTGAAAAGGAGCAGGGCAGCCTGGTATCATGATTATGGCTAGAGCCCGGCTGATCTGAGGTAAATCCTAAGTCTGCCACTTATTAGCTGCATAGCCTAAAGCAAGTTGCTTTACTTCTCACCCCAGTTTAAGTACCTTAGCAGGACAGGGTGTCTGCCACTCAGAGTAGGATAACATGCTAGAATTCTTCTATTAAGCACTCTTTTAGCTTAAGCTCACTCACACTGCCTTCACTGCTAAGAAAACCAAGGGACCAGAACTAAGATAATCTCTCCTGCTGAAGCCCCTCCCTTAGCATCGCTCTCCTCACAGGAATCCATCTTGGCATACATCAACCACTGAGGCAGCAACCTACCCACAGTCCCTAGCCTTCACAATGGACAAGTGTGGGGTCACCTCACATGTTGACAGTCTCTGTGATACAAGAGACATCAGGTATGCCGCTGTGTGTGTTTCTGCATGGTGTTGTAGACAGGGAAGTGCCTCAACACTATTTATGGCCTAAATATCACACTTCTTAACTCAATTACACACTTTATACATTGGCAAGGTTGGGGTATGGGGGTGTCATACCGTCTTTTTAACAATATGTAATTGTGTATTGTATGTAATTGTGTATTGGGTCAGGAAGATTTCTATTTGGGGGTTTGTGAATACGGTGGCAGAAAAACAGATGTTGCAATGATTCTCCCTGAAGATATAGGAATGTGTAGGAAATGAGCCTGTCCTTCCTGAAAGGCTCAGTCTACAACAGAAAAAGAACAGAGGCTTCATCTCAAATGCTAACTCAGTCAACTGGAAGTATGCACTGGAACAGTTAGCGACCAAGATGCGGCTCTGTTCTCGGAATCAGGGGGAATGCCACTGAAATGAAGTTTCATAACTCATGGATTAATTGAGATACTGTGACCATATAAATCCAAATCTCCAAAGGATCCTTCAAAAATTAAACAGAATAACAAGAACAAGTAAAACCACACTAATCCCATATCTGCAACACAACTGTAAGACAAATTACTAACTTTATCTATAGTAGAAAATATAAACACCCTTCTAGTGAAGATATTCCTGAAGTTCTTCCTTTAACACCTCACAGAGAGCACAGGTAGATCTAGGGAAAGAAAAACTGCATAGAAGGAAGAAGAGGGGAGTAGAAAGCCTAAAACTGACCTGAAGTCATTTCACAGAAAGAGAAGCCACCCTAATGAGAGCATCCTGAAGAAGGGTATTGACTCATGAGACAAAACTACCAAGAAGGGATTCTAAGTTCACAAAGGATTTGAGGAGGCAGTCTTGGAAGGGCAGTGTGTCAAAGGTGTACAAGTAAATTTTACATGTCAACCTAACTGGGCCGCAAGATGCCCAGATACCTGGTTAAACATTACTTCCAGTGTGTCCAAGATAGCATTTTCAGAGTAAGCTAGCACTGACTCGGCAGACTTGTTAAAGTAAACTGCCTTCCCCTCCATGGAGAAGCCTCATCCAATCTGTTGAGAGTCCAACTAGAACCAAAGTGGGGAGGAAGGAAGTCTGCGGCACAGACTTGAGCTGTGACATTGGTCTTCTGCCTGTGAACTAGAACCACCAAGACTTCTGCTTCCCAAATCTCTTGACTCAGAATGGAACTTAAAGCATAGGTTTTCCTGAGTCTCCAGCATGTAGGTAACACACGAGAGCGCTAAGCCTCCATAATCATATAAGCCAATTTTTTATTATAATTCTCATTCCAGGGCTGAGGATGTAGCTCAGTGATAGAGCACTTGCTCAGCACACGCAACAACATGGGTTGAATCCCCACTACTAGCAGAAAAAAGACTATAAATTTCATCCTAGATATAGATGATGAATAGGTAGGTAGGTCTTCATCTTATTGGTTCTACTTCTCTGGAGAACCGGGACTAATAATACAAAGGGATAAAAAGGAGGTGGGGAGATGAAAGGTGTGTTTTTTGGAAATTACAGGGTGACGGGAAAAGAGACTAAAAAAAATTTGAGATTCTGTAAGAACATAAATAAGGAAAATGAGATCATGACGTAAAAAGAAAGCTGTTAAAATGGAAAACAGAAAAAGAGATATAATTATGCAGAAAGTAGAGTCCCTAAAGAAGAAAAATGAAACACTGGAATAGAACAAACATTTAAGTATAATCCAGGAAAACTTCTCAGAAACAAATACCTGACCTTACATTTAAAAGAAGATAGTAAGGAAAATTGATCTGCTATAATTAACTCTAAGACACATCCTAGTAAAACTACTTCCCCTTTAAACTTTTGCCCTTTAAAAATAAAGGGTAAAGTCTCACACCTGTAATCCCAAAGAGGGAGGCTGATGCAGGAGATCAGGAGTTCAAAGCCAGTCTCAGCCCTAAGCAGCTTAGCAAGAGCCTGTCTCAAAATTTAAAAAAAAAAATGTTTTTTAAATGGTTGGGGATATGGCTCAGTGTTTAAGTGTCCTGGGTTCAATCCCCAGTACCAATATTAATAATAATAATAATAATAATAAATCTCCCAGGAATTCCAAGCAACAGAATCAAATAGTTTGCAAGGGCAGAAAATCTGGACTGGTATCAAATTACTCAAAAACAACAAGCAAGGCTACATTATAAACAAGGAAAGAAAAATGGGAAGCAAGGATCTTATTTTCAACCAGTCTGTACTATAAGTATTAAAACTATGCAAAAACAACCAAGAATTCAAGGAAAAGTGTCCCCATGGGCTCCTCTTTGAAATTGAAAGCAACTTCCTGATAACTGCTTTCCTGCAGCCCGTACTTCCTCATGCTGAGAGTAAAAACTTCCTTGTGCTGAGGCCAAAAAGTTAAGACTGATATTCTCTGGTTAAGGACAGCCTAGTGAAATGTACATATGCACAACACCTGGCTTTTCTTTCTATATATTGTAAGCCGTTCTGTAGGACTGGCAGAGAAGCAATCTAGCTGCTGCTCCCCAGTTTGATCAAACTGCATAAAATTCATTTTTCCTTTTACACTGCTTGCTTATGTCTTATGAGGGAAGCTGGCATGGTTCAGCCAGCCAGGGGATCCAGGCGGGTTCTCTGATCTGTCTAGCAATAAAAAGCCCACTAAAAAATTGGGATACGCCTAACAGAAACTTCAGCAGACTGATGGTAAGGATGTAATATACTTAATTGTAGACTTCAGAGCAAAGAGAAATTACAATTAAGGGTTTAAGACAAAATAAATAGAATGAAATTGAAAAAGAAGGAAAAGAGAAAAAGAAAAATAGAATAAACTCATTAATTACAAAATAGCAATAGGTAAGAATCAAGACAACATCAAAAACAAACATGACAGATATATAATGTTAAGTAAGAAAAGATGAAGCCAATGACATTTCAAAAAGGCATAAACATGGGTAGCTGCTATAGTAACAACAACAACAGCAAAGCCTAAATATACTAAAAATATTAGACATGAAAGGCAAAGAAAGTGCATTGTAATACCAAGAAATAAAGAAAAATATAAATAACATTGAAAACAAAAACTGTCTGAGTTGAGATCAAATGAGTCATTAAAAGAAAACAATTTTCCATTTGACTTTTTAAAAAAGGACTTAAGTAGGGGTGGGGCGGGTGCAGGTGGGGTGGGGACCCCTAAGCAAAAGGTACACACAAGAGAGAACAAAGGTGTGCAAAAGCAAACAGAAACCATCAGAAAGCAAGAGCAGTGATTCTGATACTAAAGAAAAATTCAAGTCAAGAACAGTGTGATTCTACAACATGTACAACCCAAAGAATGAGAGATTATACTCCATTTATGTATGTCAAAATGCATTCTACTGTCTTATATAACTAATTGGAACAAATTTTTAAAAACAGCATTAATTACAAGAAACACAGTTGAATGTTAAAAGCCACATTTCACAAGGAAGATGCAACAGTTGTGTACATCTATGTATGAAATAACACTGCAACTACCTTTTAAAAATGGACACAGCCCTGTAATCCCAGCGGCTGGCTGAGGAAGGAGTTCAAAGCCAGCCTCTCAAAAGCAAGGTGCTAAGCAAATCGGTGAGATCCTCTCTCCAAATAAATACAAAATAGGGCTGGGATGTGGCTCAGTGGTCAAGTGCCCCTGAGTTCAGGCCCTGGTACCAGAAAAAAAATGGGCACAGCAAGGATGTGAAAAGTCACAGGAACAAACTTCAATTATATATGAGACAAACTCAGACACAAACTTAACTGAGAATACACAAAACTTACATAAAATAAATAACATAGATCTTGTGGTATACATTAAAACTTTAGACCCTGATAATAAAATCTATGCCTCCTTCTCAAGTTAACATAAATATCGACCAAAAAAAGTGATTGCATATGAGGCTATTAGAAAAGCAACAGTGTTATTTCATGCGGTAGAAATGATATACTCTGATCACAAGTCTAGTAAAGCTAAACATTACTAACAAAATCAAGAACAAAAAGAGTATTTTACCTCAAAATTTTAAAGGTACTATTAAACAACTCAAATAAAACATAAAACCAAAAACTCAAAATTATACATTCTAAAAAAATGATGTGAAAATTATACATTTAATAAACTAAATGAAGGAAAATCTGTAGACTTTAATTTTATATCAATAGTAAATATAAATCCCTAATTAAAAAAGAACAAAGTAAACCAAGGGAAAACAAAAGAATAAAAATAATACAGATAAAGGAAATTAGTGAGGCAAAGAATTTAATAAATCATTTTATTTAAATCATAAATCAAAATCCTGGATATTTTTTCTTTTGAGAAAATGGACCGAATTAATATAGAAAAGACAAAAGGAGAAAGCACAAATATCAAAATAAGAAGCAACAAGGGGGAACAGTATAAAAATACATATTACAGAAGACTACTTGTCATAGTTGATTTGTAACTAGAAAACACAACTAGAAATAATCTGAATGTCCAGATGGGAGAGAGGTTAGATAAAGGAGAAGTAGATTCATAGGTGGAGTACGTACAGCTCTAAAATAAATGAAGATTCTTCCTAGCACCAGAAAACACTATGGATATCCGGAACACTGCTTGGTGGACAAAATGGAATACAAGAGAATTCCACACATGTAGTATGCTACTTCGAGTCGTAAAGAAGAAAGATGATCTACAGTATCTGTTCATTCTGTGCAAAGAGAAACAAAGGAATTCGACAAATGAGGAACTAATCAGAGTAACTGCCTGAAGAGCTGGGGAGAATAGGTAGAAAAGATGGGGGGTTGGAAAGACAGTAGAAGACACGGGAAGGATGACTAACGCTTCTCTGTGCATAGATTTCAGGGTAGTTCTGACTTTCAGAACCATATTGTTTCACATACTCAAAGGAGAAAAAAAAATAAAGCCAAGGAGGATGGGGGTTGGGGTTCCTAAAGTGGAAATCCAACAGAAACAAACATCTCTAATCCAACTTCAATGGACTAACAGAACTACACCACATGGAGAAGGGGAGAGCCAAACCCAGAACTTTTAAGCAGTTTGTTGCCCGTGGCTGTACTGGGGATGAACCATGCCTCACAGGCTAAGCAAGCACCTTTCCTCTAAGCTACACCCCAGCCTCAAGCAAGGTATTTTTACTACATATTCTCAAGCTGGAAACAAGAGAACTGTAAACAGACACTAAATTCCAATAAATGGGTCTGGTTTTCCCAGTGTTAAGCAATTCTGAATTGCCTTCGGGATATTCTAGGATTGAGCAAATAAGTAGACTGAAAAACAAGAGCTGGGTGTCTGGCTGTCAAAGGACACCTCAAATGGAAAGGGGGAGAAAGCTAGACGGAGACCCATAAGGATGGCTGGAATAGGAAATATTAATATATACTCACAGTTTTCAATACAGAGATAGAAATGGGCACCAGGGACAGGGACAGGGGTGGGGGTGGGGGCAAGTCCTAGCTCTTTCCACTGGGAGGGCCCTTATGGTTAATTTTTGCATGCCAACTTGACTAAGCCACTAAATGTCCACACACTTGAGCATTATTATGGGTCTCTGCAAGGGTATTATGGGGAGTTGCTAACATTTTAAATTGTAGGGTATAGAAGAATGCCTTCTACATCACAATACCACACCTTAAACTATACTACAGAGCCACATTACAAAAACAGCCTAGTATTGGCACCAAAACAGACATGAAGACCAATGGTACAGAAGAGAAGACAGAGACAAACCCACATAAATAGAGTTATCTCATACTAGACAAAGACTCCAAAAACATTCATTGGAGAAAAGATAGCCTCTTCGACAAATGGTTCTGGAAAAACTGCAAATCCATAAGTAACAAAATGAAATTAAACCCCTATTTCTCACCGTGCACAAAACTCAACTCAAAGTGGATCAAAGACTTAGGCCTAGAACAGAGACCCTGCTTCTAACAGAAGAAAAAATAGGCCCAAATCTTCACCATGTCGGCTTAGGACCTTGACAAGACTCCTAAAAAGTGCAAGAAGTAAAATCAAGAATCAATAAATGGGATGGATTCTAACTAAAAAGTTAGATGGTGTAACTAAACAGTTTCTTCTCAGCAAAGGAAACAATCAATAATGTGAAGAGAGAGCCTACAGGATGGGAGAAAATTTTTACCACACGCACCTCAGATAAAGCACTAATCTCCAGCATTTATAAAGAACTCAAAAAACTTAACACCAAAAAACCAAATAACTCAATCAATAAATGAATTAAGGAACTGAACAGACACTTCACAGAAGATATACAATCAATCAACAAATATATGAAAACATGTTCAATATCTCTAGTAATCAGAGAAATGCAAATCAAAACCACTCTAAGATTTCATCTCGCTCCAGTCAGAATGGCAATGTTCAATAATACAAGCAATACTAAGTTTTGGCAAGGATGTGGGGGGAAAGGTACACTCATACATTGCTGGTGAGACTGCAAATTAGTGCAACCACTCTGGAAAGCAGTATGGAGATTCCTCAAAAAACTTGCAATGGAATCACCATTTGATCCAGTTATCCCACTCCTTGGCATATACCCAAATGACTTAAAATCAAAATACTATAGTGATATGGCCACATCAATGCTTATAGCAGCTCAATTCACAATAGCTAAGCTATGGAACCAAAAACCAGATGCCCTTCAACAGATGAATGGATAAAGAAAATGTGTGGTATATATACGCAATGGAATATTACTCGGCCTTAAAAAAGAATGAGATTATGACATTTATGGGTAAATGGATGGAGCTGAAGAATATCATGCTAAGTGAAATAAACCAATATCAAAGAACCAAAGGCTAAATGTTTTCTCTGATATGCAGATGCTAATTTGTAATAAGGGGGAGCTGGGGTGGCTAGGGAACAATAGAAGTACTTTGGACTAAACAGAGGGGAGTGAAGGGAGGGGAGGGGTGTAATGAGACAAGGAAATAATAGGAATTACTATAGTTGTGTGTTATGTAGTAATAATAAGCTGTATTTGGTATTTGCCTGGACTTGTAAAACTAAAATCATGAAAGGCGTCTGGTGACAAACTTGCTGTGTGACAGGATGGCACTCCTGAACAATGCCAATATGAACCTTAATCTATGATTTGAGTGGTGGCTCCTAGTATAGTCAGGTTCTGGTCTTTATCAATGAAGATCAGAGCACAACTGGGCTGAAAATCACTACTTAAACCCCTGGACTTTTGGAGCAAACTGTCAGCAAGCAGCACCATGACCAGAGGACTCCATATCGCTCTGTCTCTTGACTGCCCTGGCTGTTGTCTACTCTATCACTGATTGCTGATTGACCATTGACACTGAGACCAGATGACTGATCACCTCTCCCGCGATGACGATTGTCACCCAGCCTCCAGCTTATCTTACACCCGAGGACATCCAAGACATCCTAGGAGTTGACAGAGACTAAGGCTAAGAAGAATCCCCTCGGTCTTGTTGACTGACTTCTTGGCTAAGAGTCACTGCATTGAGTAAGTTCATGGGGACTGGACTCTAGGTGAACAAGGGAGTGAATCTTCAATGTATTTGTGACTTACTATTATTAGGAATGTTGAGTTGAGTGTGCACTACATGAATAAAATCCACTTGTTGGAACCAAACGATTCCTCTCTTACTCACTGCTCATAACAAGGGGTTATGAGGATAGGAAAGACAGTGGAATGAATCAGACATTAAGTGGGTAGGAAGGACAGTGGAATGAATCAGACATTATTACCCTATGTGCATTTTTGACCTGACCACACCACTGGTGTGATTCTACATCACGTACAACCAGAAGAATGAGAATTTAGACTCCATTCATGTATAATGTGTCAAAATGCATTCTACTGTCATGTATAACTATTAAAACAAATAAAAATAATAATATATAGAAATGATAATTTTTAAATGAATGAGGCTAACTTGTTTATATTGTACAGAATAAAGCTTGCCAGAAACAGGGAGTTAAATTCATTTTGAATATAAATAAATGGTCATGATAGAGTATTAAAAAGAAGAAGAATGCCCTCTATAAGGTAAGGGGACCTTATCCAATCAGTTGATGTCCTGAATAGAACGAAGACCAATGCCAGAAAGAGATTTCTCCAGGCCGCTGCCTTCACACTTTGCAACATCAGCTCTTCCTCTAATGGCCTCTGAACTGGGAAGTTGGTTCCTCTTGGGTCTCCACCCTGCTGCTGGCCCACACCACAGCCAGTCTCCCACCCAAATGATAGAATATCTAAAAAATTATGTATCTCCTACTGGTGCCTGGATCTTGATTTCTAAATACCATCCCAAATAAAAAGAATTAGGATTCCTTGAAAAAAAATGGCAGATTTCAAGGGTGAGTAAGGAAAATACAAACAACTCTGGAACACTTGTTGCCAGAATGTAAGGAAGCACTCAAAGATTTACAGACCCCTGTCGGCAGGACACAGAACAGTTCAGGTGAGACTGGTGACTGACTGTTCGTTAAAACTAGTGAGTACACATGTAAACAAAAAGAACCAACTAAAAAACAACAACAACAAAAAAAAAAAACTAGTGACTACAAATTTTATGACAAACTGGACAATTAGACAGTCTCAAAGTATCACCCCACAAGGGTGATTATTAATCACCAGTATTAATTTCGAAGGGAAAAAATAGTAATATCACAATGGGAAACCTGGCAGATGCCACCATAACCAAGGGCTAGAATGCTAGGACTGTACCTTGCAGTAATGAAATGAAACCACACCAGTGCCTCCTGCTGGGCACACTGGGCACTGCTGGAGAAATACAGCCAAGTGAATCTGAGTCTTATCATGAGGAAACATCATCACACACACCCAGATGGTGGAATGCTTCTAAAAAACAACTGGCCTGAGTTCTTCAAAAATGTCCTATTGTGACCTAGAATAGAGGACAATGAGAGCCCTGACAACTAAAAGTAACACATGGACAGGATACCGCACCAGGAAAAAAAGTTTCTCTTAGTCAAAAGAAAATTAGGGAATTTAGCAAAATTGAACAGAGCCTTTACAACATGATATCAATATTAATTTTCTGATTTTGATAATTATACTGTGGTTTTATAAGAAAAGGTCCTACAGGGGGCCTGGTGGTTCAGTGGTAGCTTGCCCAGCATACGTGAGACTCTGGGATCAATTCTAGCACTGGAAGGAAGGAAGGAATGAATGAAGGAAGGAAGGAAGGAAGGAAATGTCCTTACTTTTTGGGAAGTACACATTGAAGTATTCGGGGTAAAAGGACACAATATCTACAAATTATTTTCAAATGGTTTTATGAAAAGTAAATGTGGAAAAATTAACATTAGGAAAATGTGGAGGGAAGGCTATATGAGAATTCTTTGAATTATTTTCAAAACCTTTCTGTAAATCTAAAATTATTTCAAGATAAAACTAGTTTAAGTAAAATCACAGTCATGTAAACAAGCTTTTCCATGTTTTTCTCCAACACACCTGCACACCTGCAGACATACATGATAAAAACCTAGGAGAAACCTCCACATTATTCTTTTTCCATACCTTCTCCATAAAAATGGCCACAAAACAGGCTGATTGCACCCTCTTCTCCTCAACAGCACTACTGCTTCAATTACGACTCCTGAAAGATTTTACCTGCCCCCAGATGCTCCTTTTCAGTTCGCCCTCCACATACTAGCAAAATTAACCTCCTGCAAGTCTTGAATGGTGAAAATCTCCACAGCCAACTCTTCCGAGTCAGTCTCAGTCTAGATGGGGGCCTGCCTCTCTCTCCACCCACCAGGTGCTCATCACAAGAGGCCAAGGGCAGCCCTTTGAGTTTGCAAAGCTGCTTCACTGTGGTGCCCTGGACCGTGCTACCGACTCTGCTGAAATATTCTCTTCTACGCCCCTGTCTGAACAATCCCAACTTAAACCTTCTCTTAGCTTGCCTCTCTGTGTAGCCTTCCCTGACACGACTTCAGTGTGAGGATGAGTAACCAGTTTGCCTCCTTCTCTAATGTGAGTTCATTGACCCAGGATCACATCATAGTCGCCTGTCATACAATAGGTCCTCAAACAGTGCTCCTTCATATGAACAATCACACGGACACACACACACACACACACACAATCTGAGCATACTGTAAAGGGCAGAAAACAGTAAGGAAGCCTTGATCTTTATGTAGAAAATAAAAGGTAAGAAAATGAAAGACCAATTTTAATTCTAATTTGTATACATTTTCACAGAGGAGATGGCACATGCTTTTGCTTATAAGTTGAAGGTAAGTTAGAACAAGTCCTAGGCTTGGCATTCTGGCACTTGTCTTTAGAAAATAGATAACCTAATGCAATTTAATTTTTATTTTTTCTAGTTTTATGATTAGGAACACATTGTTGTTCATGGGACTTGAACTGAAACCAAACTTAATTTTATAAGTAAAATAATAAAACCAAAAGCAGTTTTACTTTACATTTAGGTACAAGAATCATCTATTTGGTCAAAGTGCTTTAAAAGCAGTATATCTCGGACTTCAATTCAATTCTAAGAAAAATCTAATCAGTGCTTAATCTTAGTTTCCTGATCTAAAACTAACCTGATTATACAATCTATCAGAAAAAAGTTTAAAGGAAAACATTACAAATGTTATACTTGTCTTCCTTACCATTACATCACAACATAGGATAAAATCAAATTATTTTCAATCCTAAAACACATATCCTTAAATTACTAATGACACAACAATCCATGTGAAAGCTTCTGTGAAAAAGATACTACACATATAAATATGCAAAGTCATAACTGGAAATCAGCCCTGGAGTGGAAGTCTCTGATACTTCACTTTCCTAGTTTTTATGATGGCTTTCTGATAATCATTTTGTCTTAAACTTTTTTGGGGAATGCCATGCTTTAGTCCTCGCTTCATAAATGTTTCTATCATAGCCTACATTTCCATGCGTAAGAACTTACATTCTACTCACAGTACATGCTCTGGAGGTTAGAGACTGCCAATTTATTTACTATTGTAGGACTGCCCCTTTCCCACAAATCTGAAGTACTTGTCTGGAACACAGAGAGAACTCAATTAATATAAGATAAACAGTTGAGTTAGTGTAGAGATTTTTTTAAGGGCAATTTTTGTAAG
The DNA here is from genome assembly GCF_902686455.1 of Sciurus vulgaris. NCBI lineage: Eukaryota > Metazoa > Chordata > Mammalia > Rodentia > Sciuridae > Sciurus > Sciurus vulgaris. The sequence goes on from NC_136463.1 coordinate 132,572,898, forward strand.
GATTTAGCTTATTTTCTTTAGGAATAAGGAAAGCAATTATCTTCCAGCATAAGCACTGGTAATTAGACATACATGCTAAACATATAGCAACAGGTTTATATTTTTACTGTCAAAAATATAAAGGGTACAGGTTCAAAATCTCCTCTCCATGTCAGAGTAGACTCCCTTGCCCCCACTCACCAGAAACAAGAATCCATGAGCCTTATCTCCTGTCACAAGGACAGAGACTGAACCATAACAACCAAATTTTGAAATGGTATTGTAAGTTATGCTAATAAACCCCACAGAAAACCGTGAGCATAACAAAGATTAACACCTTCTGATCTTCCCTGAGAAATCCCTATTATGATCAATTAAATGCCTTCACAAAATCCTTAGAGTCAAAACATACTCTAAGCAAACACTACACTATACATTATATTTAGAAAAAGAGAAAATTTGACAGGTGACTTGACAATAATCCATAACTTTCTTACAATTATTCCTTAAAAGTGACCTAATATAAAGCATCAGCTCCTTTTCAGTAGTCACTCCGTCACGCCTAACAATCTGCTTAATAAAGTAGTAATTATAGAAAGAAAAGTCAATGTCATCTCATAATCCTTTCTGCATTTTGCTTATTATAGAGGTCACATGCAATGAACTGGACTGAACATGTATCCCCAAAATAAACAAGAAACTAGAGCACCTAATTTCTTCTTCCTCAGAGGAAAGGCTTTGTTGTCACAAGTTAATTGAATTTGTGTCTTTGACCCTATTTTTTGTCTACGTTCTCTATTCACTGACCTCTTTCCTCCTTTCTTTTATTCTTCCCGACTTGCCCTTCTTTTCTTAGCCCTAACTGCTTTTATTATTAGCAACCAAAAGTCCTGTCAGTCTCGCAAGTTGACCACACGCCTGTGCCAGTTTTATCATAAGACCTTCCAGAGGGCACTGACCTGGCACCACCGATGTCTGATTTCTTTACTACTGCTTCAAGTTCCGTGTTTACAACTAGATGGAATTCCTTACCAGCCATGTCACTTCGGGTTTGACAGAAAAAAACACATACTCAAAGTCAGACTTAAGACTTGAATAAATAATTCTATAGTTTGAATGAACCATGCAGGTTGCTATATTCTGTGCACTGTACCCACATTTTTAAAACTCAATAGAGAATTAAAACAAATCTTTGAAAGAATAATCTCGAATGTTATCATTTTAAGACACCTAAAAAAGCTTATTTTCACAAAACGTTGTCCTTTCTTTGCAAACCAGATCATACTTCATATAATGCTTTACACTGTAATCAGATGGGTGAGTCATTTGCAGGATGCATGACAGGGATCTTAAATTTTGCCAAGGTAGAAACTTTGAAAGACAAAGTTCAAAGGTGCACAGATGGAAGCACTCTAGCATAGAACTTAAAAAGTGACTGAAACTATTGGTGTTCATTTATATTTTAACCCAGGATCACATCACAGTCACTTGAGGAGCTATTTAAAAATGCCAATGCCAATGCCGAGATCACATTCCAAAACAACTGAATCAGAATCCCTGGGCCTGGGCCTGTGCATAGGAATTATTCCAGTGCTTCCTAGTTGGCCTTTATTTGCAGCTAGGATTTGAACCATTGGCCTGTGGTCTTTGTACTTATTACATACACTAATTTTTTCTTTTTCTTTTTCTTTTTTTTTTTTTTGAGACAGGGTCTCACTAAGTTGCTAAGGCTGGCTTTGAACAAGCAATCCTCCTGCCTCAACCTCCCAAACTGCTGGGATTACCGTTGAGTACCACCACATCTGGCTTTTAACACACACTAAAAGATTAAGGTATCAGCACTAATACTGCTTTATTCTTAAAGAACTGCAATTCAACCAAACCTTTAAATTATCTAGTATTCCAATATTTAAGTCCAATACTCAACAATCTGTGCAGAGTCACTTGCAGGTGATATAGATATCTTAACAATCAAAATTACAATGATTACCTTTCTTTAGAAGGAGTATGAAATTATTAACAGTGCAGAACATACTGTTTAGAGATTTTATAATAATTCCAGCTTTGAATCCTCCAAAACAACTGATAATGCAATCAAACACCTAATAGTTTGCAAGGCACAAGAGGATAGGGTGTACCTGAGATGCAAGACCAGCATTTCAGGCAGAATAAATCAATCAGGGCCATGGCACAGACAGTAGAAGTACAGAATCTCACAGAACAGAGGAGAGAATCCACTATGTAGTGTGATGGAGACAAACAGGAGTAGCTGGCAGTGGGGAGATAGTTAACATTATCTGTAGGTTGAAAAGGTCTCGATGACAGGTAAAGAAACTTAGATGTTAACAAACAGATAGGAGAGAGGATTTTTTTTACAAAATAAGGTCTCTCATTTCCAAGATGGCATAGATGCACTTCCTCCTATTCCCCTCACTATGCAACTAAATACACACAAAATAGCATTAACAAGTCTGTGAAAGATGGAGAGAGGAAGGTTGACTGGCTAGGGACCTCAGAACCAGAGGAACAACTCAATGGAGTGACCTGGGTTTTCTATTTGCCATATGTATCTCAGACTTACAGATGAAAAGCCAGCAACCTGAAGCACCCCCAGAAGACAAAGAAAAAACAACAAAAGCCTTTAGCCACAGACAAGGAAGGAGCAGTTCCCCAAGACAATTAGACAAGAACAGTGCTACTCTAGCCAAACAAAATGCAGCAGCCCAGAAAGGGCAGAGTGGGGTGCCCAGACCTCTGTATCAAGGTACCCAAGATCTCCAAGGGTGATTCTCATGGAGGGCCAAGTAGAGATCAAGGCTTTCATCTGGTAATGAGCCCCTGCTCCCATCCTCCATCCTGTGTAAGGGGAGCCCTCATGTGGGGCCCTGTTACCATTATCTGGCAAAGATTGTAAAGCAGTTACAACAAAAAATGCCCAACAAGCAATTATGAACATGCTTGAAACAAACAAAAAAAAACAAAACACCTCACCAAAGAAACAGAATTTCAGCAAAGAAACAGAAAATAAAAAGAAGAACTGAATGGAAATGTTAGACTGAAAAACAACCGCCAAGTAAAAAAGCTTAGCAAATGAACTCAATAGCAGAACAGGAGGTCAGATGAAAGAATTCAGTGAACTAGAAGATAACAGTGACACAATCTTAACAATGAAAGAAAATAGAAAAACAAGGCAACAGATCCTCAGTGACCTATGAAACTACAACAAATCTCACATTTGTGCCATGGAGTCACCAAAGAGGAGAAAGTGAGATTAAGTGAAAAAGAATGTGGGGGAAATAATGACTTAAACTCCCCCAATTTGGCAAGAGGCACACATATACAGGTTCAAGAAGCTGAATGACGGATAGGGATGTAGCTCAGAGGTACACCACTTGTTCAACAAGTGTGAGGACCTGGGTTCAATTTCCAGTACCACCAAAAGAAAAAAAAAAAGGTCAAAGTTATCCAAATAGGTTAGAATCCAAACCATCTGTCCTAAGATGCATCCTAATAAAATTTCAAAAAAATAAACCAAAAAAAAAACAGGGACCGCTGGGCACAATGGCACGTGCCCGTAATCCTGCCACTCTGGAGGCTGTGGCAGGAGGACTGCAAGTTCAAGGCCAGCTTCTGCAACTCAGCAAGGCCCTGAGCAACTTAGCAAGACCTCTCTCAAATAAAAAATAAAAAGGGCAGGAGACAGAGCATAGTGGTAAAACAGCCCTAGATTCAAGTCCCAGGACCAAAAACTAAAAATAAATAAAAACCAAAGACAAAGAAAATATTCTGAAAAAAATGAAATCTTACCCAATAAGAGAAAGAACAATTCAAATGCAGGTTTCTCATCAGAAACCACAGAGGTCAGAAGGAAGTGGCACAAGCACAGAAAGAACAGATTGTCAACCCAGAATCCTACACTCAACAAAAATATCTTTTGGAGCCAGGCAGGGTGTAACATGCCTATAATCCCAGCCACTCTGGAGGCCGAGGCAGAAAGATCACAAGTTCCAGACCACCTCAGCAATTTAGTGAGACTCCCATCTTTCAAAAATGAAATTAAAGGGGCTGAGAATATAACTCAGAGTTAGAGTGCTCCTGAGTTCAATCTCTAATACTGCAAAATAAATAAATAATATAAAATGAATAGATATCTTTTTGGGCTTAAGGAAGGAAATCAAAACATTCTAAGATGAAAAAAAATTCAAGCAACACAGGTGCTGTGGCACATGCCTAAATCCAGCAATGGTGGATGATAAGGCAGGAGGATTCCAAGTTCAAGGTCAGCTGCTGCGGTTTAGTGAGCCCCTGTCTCAAAATGAAAACAAAATAAAAAGGAATGGGGATGTGGCTCAGTGGTAGAGTGCTCCCGGGTTCATTCTCCAGTACCAAATATAAAAAGTAAAAGAGAGAGAGAGGTGGGAGGGAGGAGATAAAAGAAAAACTAAACTAATTCGTCACCAACAGACAAAGCCTAAAAGTATAGCTACAAGTACAGTATCTTTCCAAATAGAAAGATAAGGATAAAAGAGGAACTGCACACTATTGGGGGAAAAAAGAACAAAGTAAGGAAAAATATGCTAAATATAATAGTTTTTTCTTGTCCTTGTGTTTTATAAAGTATGTTTGGCAGTTAAAGCAAAGTGGTTCTAATACCTAAAGCAACCATCACCCTTTCTGAAAGGATATGCAATGAGGTATACTCAAGAACACAATAGATAAATCAAAATGCAATTTTAAAATATGATTAAGTCACCCAATGGACGGTAGGAAAAAAGGCAATAGAAAAGAAAAACAGACAAGCAGAAAACAAAAAACAGAGTGGCAGACTTAGGTCCTCACATAACAACTACATTAAGCATAAATAGTTTAAATATAATAAGAGATACAAGCAGAGTGGATCAAAAAACATGATCCAACTATACACTATAAGACATTCACTTTAAATATAATCATAAAGACAGGCTGAGGTTTGGGGTTGTGGCTCAGTGGGAGAGCACTTGCCTGGCATGTGCCACGCACTGGGTTCGATTCTCAGCAACACACATAAATAAGCAAAAAATAAAGGTCCATTGACAACTAAATATATGTACATTTTTTTTAAAAGGCTGAGATTAAAAGGATAGGAAAAAAAGGATACATTATATAAATATTAACCAAGAGAATGCAAGAGTGTCTATAAAAATATTTAAAGTAGACTTCAAAGGAAAGAAATTATCAGAGACAGAGAGGTATATTACATAATAAGAAAGTCAATCTATCAAGAAGACAAAGCAATCACAAATGTGTATGCACCAAATGACAGAGATAGAAAACATAAGCAAAAACTGAGCTAAAACAATCATCCACAATTACATTACCGTTGGAGACTTCAAAATCTCCCTCTCAACTACTGATAGAACAACTAGACAGAAAATCAACAAGGATACAGAACTCAACTATTGATTAATCAAGTTTCTAATCAACATTTGCAAAATACTGCACCACACAATAAGATTCATCTTATTGTGCCTGTGGAATACACACCATACCCTGAGAGACCCTGAGTAATAAAACAAACCAACAAATTTAAAATTATGAAATCTCATACAGCATGTCTTCTCTGACTAAAATAGTATCAAACTAGAAATCAGTTAAAAAAATGAATAAATAAAAGGAAGTCTTTTATTGCTTAGAAACCAAGTAACACATCTATAAATAACCCACGGGAAGGTGGCAGACTAAAAGCAAAAGGCTAATGATAAAACTCATTTAAAAAAATCTACTAGGCAGTCCACTTAAATCAAACTTTGAGGAACAAACAAAACAGGATGTAATTTCCCATTATCAAATTCCACTTGGGCATATATTCTTTTATTAGCTAACCAGGTATTATTTATAACCAGAATAGGGCCATGCACATATTTTCTAAAAGATTAATTCCAGGTAAGTGGGTGTAGCTAAGTGTTACAGCACATGTGGGGTCAATTCCCAGCACCAAAAATAATAATTAATTCCAACTTTCTATAAATTATGTGAAACCATTTTCTCTAGTAAAAGTCTAAGTTTAAAAGCCTTGCAAACTCAGCTTTAGAAAGTAAAAGCTCCTGAAAGATATTTAGGAAAATAAATAATTGGGAATGACTTAAATTTGTAACAATAGATATATGCATAAAGTAAATTGAAAATTTTGCATAACCCATGAGCTTCCGAACAAGAAGCTTCAAGGGAAATCAAAAAATACACTGAACTGGTCAGGTGCCATGGCAGTGGCAGGCCTGTAATCCCAGCCTTTTAGGAAGCTGAGGCAGAAGGATCACGAGTTCAAAGCCACCCTCAGCAAAAGCGAGGCGCTAAGCAACTCAGTGAGAACCTGTCCCTAAATAAAATACAAAATAGAGCTGGGGATGTGGAGCAGTGATCGAGTGCCCCTGAGTTCAAACCCCAGTACCCAAAAACAAGAAGTATGGAACACAGTTAAAGCAATGTTGAAGTGAAATTTATAGCACACAAATTACGTCCAACTGCCTCTGGGCAAATATACAAAGATGATTCTACGGAGAAAGACGGTCTTTCCAACGAAAGGTATGGGAGCAATTGCGCATGCCCAGGCAAAAGAATCTTGAACTAAAGTCTCACACCTTATAAAAAAATTAACTTAAAACAGATCATGGACTTATACGCAAAATAAAAAACTGTAAAACTTCAGAGGTAACTTTCAAGATCAAGAATTAGGCTAGACTTCACAGCAAAAGCATGATTCATAAAAAAAGAAAACTGATAAACTGAACTTTTTAAAACTCTTTTCTGAGAGACCACATTAAGAGAATGAAGACACAAGCTAAAGAGTGGGGAAAAAACACTTGTGAGCCATGTATCTAACAAAGAAATACTTAATACTAAAGAAAGAAAATAAAATCCAAACAGAAAAAGAGTAAAAGACATAAACAGACATTTACCAAAGAGGACAGACAGATAGATAACAAATAGCACATGAAGAGTCGGTCAACATCGTTAGCCAACATGAAAATACGAATTAAAACAACAGTGAGATATGATTTCATATCTATCAGAATTGCTGAAGTTAAGAACACTCAAGCCCGCTGCCATTGAGTTAAATGCCAGTTCTTAAGCATTATTTTTCAACTGAAATAAAACTGATGGGAGAAAAAGGTTGAAGAAAATAATAGAGTATACTACCATTCACATTAAATAGCACCACCCTATGCAACAATTCACCATTAAAAAAAAAAAAAAAAAAAAAAGTCAACCAGCCACAGTGGCTCACACCTGCAATCCCAGTGCTTTGGAAGGCTGAGGCAGGTGGAAAGCAAGTTTGAGGCCAACCTCAGCAATTTAGTAAGACCCTATCTCAAAATTTAAAAATAAAATAAAAGGGGTAAAGTGTCCCTGAGTTTAATCCCCCTACTGCAAAAAAAAAAAAAAAAAGTCAAAAATCAAATGCTGCCAAAAATGTGGAAAAACTAGATTACTTATTAGTCTCTTAGAGCAACCATAACAGAATAACAGAAATAATAGGTGCATTAAACATAAAATTGATTTTCTCACAGTTTTAGGGGCTAGAAGTTCAAGATCAAGGTATGGGTAGGTCTGGTTTCTTCTGAGGCCTTTTTCCTTGGTTGGTTGATACAGCAGCCTAATTGTTATGTTCTCAGAGGGTCTTTCCCTGTGAGATGTGTAAACACACCTCAGATATATGTTCAAATTTCTCCTTTTTATAACGACATCAGTCAAAGAGATTAGGGCCTACCATAAAAACTTTACATCACCTCTTATAACACCAATCTCCAAACGGTCACATCCGGAGACACAGGGATTAGGGCTTCAACATACACATTTGGGAGGACATGTCTCAGTTCATAACATTCACACATTTCTAGTGAAAATTTAAAATTTTACAGTCACTCTGAAAGACTCTGACAATTTCTTTAAAAATCTCAACAATACAACCCAGAAATTGCACTTTCGTGCATTTATCCCAGAAAAATGAAGATTCAGGTTCATGTAAAACATGTATGTGGCTGTGCAAAGTGGCACACACCCGTAATCACAGCAGCTCCGAAGGCTGAGGCAGGAGGACTGCAAATGTAAAGCCAATCTCAGCAACTTACCAAGATCCTGTTTCAAAATAAAAATAAGAAGAGCTGGCGATGAAGATCAGTGGTACAGTGTCCCTGGGTTCAACCCCCAGTACCACCAATGAGAAAAAAAAAATGGAGACAAGGAGTGAGTAAGGAAGAAGTGGGTGTGACTACCAAAAGGAACGCTATTTCTTGCAATAGAGGAGAAGGAAACATCATCAAAACCTTTTCTGCACTATCTGATATTTGAATGATATGTCCTAAAAGTACCAGAATAATTAGGGTTGGATAGAGAAATGTAAGTTACCATATGTGGAATGATTAATGATTAAGGAAGGTTAGGTTCTATACTAAGTCAAAACTAGTCTGGCTCCAGCACTAATGCTTCTCTTCACCAGGCTGTACCCAAAGGTTAAGTGTCACCCAAAGCAACAACCACAGGGCCCAGCATCAGTTTGCACAAGATATGTGCTACAGACTAAATGTTTGTGCCTGCCTCCACCAACCCCCTGAAAATCATATGTTGAAATCTTAACCTCCAGTGTAAGGGAAATAGAGGTTGAGGCCTTTGGAAGATGACTGGGTTATGGGCACAGAGACTTCATGAATGGGATTAGCACCCTTAATAAAGATCCCAGAGAGCTCTGTCCCTCCTCCATGTGAGGACACTGAAAGAAGATGGCCATCTATGAACCAAGAACCTGTACCACCAGACAGAGAATTTACCAGAGCCTTGATCCTGGACTTCTCAGCCTCCAGAACTATAAAAAATAAATGTTGGTTGTTTATAAGCCACCCAGAAATATGGTATTCTGTTATAGAAGCCTGAACAGACAAGATCGGATAAAAATATAAAAATAATTTCTATTGACAGTCTTATTTCCATAATATCTGATATCAGCAAACTATTAAAGAGAAAAACAATTATCTATTTAAATGATTCACACTCAGGTATACATAAATGATAGGCTTAAATATTCTCACAAGGTATAAAAGCAGTCTAGGTCAAATGACATTTTAAAAGAAATTTTATATTCAGGATATAATTCTAGTGTTGTCATCTGCTTAACTCAGATGCCCTAAATCTTTCACTCATTTTTTTTTTCTAATCCTGGAGTTCCTAGATATTCTGGATGTCTAAGAGATGCAAATCCTAAACTCCAGAGTAGTAATAGCAGCTTTCGCACCATTATAACTCAAGATCCATGTGTGGTCCATGGCCTGTCATTAGGAAGGAAATATGTGGAATAGAGCTTCTGTATCTGACTGAAGCTAATCTACACCCTAAAGAAAACTATAAAACTCCATCGCCCCCCTTCCTCCTGTCCTCCTGGCTCTGGGGTATTCTTCCTACCTCCTGGCCCAGGAATCCACAGACTCCAGTTTCCCCTATGAGAACAGGAAAAGCCCTAAACAACCACCAAACTGTCTTGTAACAACTTAATTTGCATATAAGGCAGCTAGGAGAAATTTTTATCATTAGGTTTGACTTGGTCCAACGGAAGGAGTGGGGGCATTATTTGTTTTTTTATTTTGTCAAGTCCACTAGGAAAATGACTAAGTACTGATACCACACCTAGGAAAACTCAGTTGAAAAGGTCAGCAGGTTACCAGGGCTCTGCTTTACCTTCACTCCTCTCTTAACTTTAATTATTTAGTAGCCAAGAGTCTCAAATTCCAAGGATTCAGATTCCATTTTAAAGTGTTTACTTCCTTCTCTAGGTTGATATCCTTTCCTCTTTTCAGCATGGTGACCTTTTTTTTTTTTTTTTTTAATTTTCTTAATCTCCCTCTCTACCTCTCTAATGACAAATAATCTGTGCTTACATGTCCCAGAGTTCTCGTAGCCTCCATCCTATGAGGAGTACTTCAGAGGCAAATAATACACAATAGCTATGGTGACCTGACAAACACCCCAACGTGGAATTCAAATTCAAGGAAGACAGCAAAGGACCATCATCACCACCACCACCACCACCCCATCCAGCTGTGTGGAAGGAGAATCAGCTTCCCACCACAACAACTAATGACCTGAGATCAGCTTATCAAGAGAAAAGGTTTATTGCCCTCATGGTTTAGAGGTTCCAATCCATGATCAGTTAGCCCTGTTACTTTTAGGCCTGTGGCAAGGCAACACATCATGATGGGAGCACATGATGGAGCAAAGCTGCTTACCTTATGGCTAGAAAGCAAAAGGGAGAGAACCCAGGTCCCACAAACCCCTTTGAGGTCACAACTCCCATGACCCAAAAATATTCCACTAGCCCCATCTATTAAAGTCTCCACCAACTACCAATAGTACCAAGCTGGGAACCAAGCTTCTAATACAAGGGTATTTGGGGGACATTTAAGATCCAAACTATAGCAAGCTGATTAAAAAGTATGATTCAGCACTTTGTTTTTGTTTGCTTTTTGTTTTGTTTTGTTTTGTTGTGGGTTTTGTTTTTTTTTTTTTTTAATGGAAGAAGGGAAAGAAGTGTGGGGAGAATGGTTTGGAGGAGAAGGTAGTTCAATGATAAAAACCAAATAAATCATTCATGATATCAGAAAAAAAACTGGCAATGATTAGGCATACTGTAGAAGACAATAGGAAAGAAAAACTTCTAAAATTGGATATTAACATTAATCACGATCCTATATTCAAACAGCTTTTACTTTGTGCCTACTTATTATGCAAAACAACAAAAATGCGTATCATAAAATATGTCATCTAATTTTATTTGACTTGATGTGACTATAAACTTTCCTTCTAATTCCCATCCCTAAGTCTCATTCATTGTCATTTGCAAATTTAGCAGTGATTCCTTTTAAAACTTAAAAACATTTCCAAGATACCACACTATCACACTAAAAGAGAAGTTAGCAATTTAGTATCCAGTTCTCAGTATCCATTCTGTAACTACGGTTATTTCTTCTACTTTTTTCCAGGTCCAAACTACTTCACACATAGCTTCTATAATAATTTCCCCAAAACACATTTTATCACTTCCCAGCTGATGAAGCACAAATGAGTTCACAACATGCAGCATCAAAATCAAAACCTGCAAGACATGGTGGTGCACACCTGTAATCCCAGCCACTCTAGAGACTGAGGCAGGAGGATCACAAGTTGAGGCCAGCAAGTTAGCAAGGCCCTAAGCAACTTAATGAGACCCATCTCAAAATAAAAAATAAAAAGAGCTAGGGATAGTGTTCAGTGGTAAAACATCCCTGGTTCAATCCCCAGCATCCCATTAAAAAACCGTAAACTTTTAAATTACTCAATGAAAAGATGCTCAAAATAATTCATAACAAAAGAAATGGACCAAGAGGTCAAAGGTCAAACAGCCTGGCCATAACACGGGATATAGAAACACAGATCTTCTCATATATTTCTGGCAAAATAGCACATCTAGAGGAAAATGTGATGATATCTATCAAAATTACAAAAGCAAGTAGCTTTGATCCAAAATCCTACTGCTAGAAGTCTGCCTCCACCACTCTGTGTGAAATAACATACACCAAATTACTACTTGCTGTATTATTATAACAGCAAAATTGAGCAATAAAATTATAATAATAGCAAACACTATCTAGTACTTAGTGTAATGTCAGACACTGTCCTTAGCACTTTGAACATTTCCTCATTTAATCCTCCCACCAACCCTATAAGGTGGGGGTAATAATATCCCCATTGCACAGATGGGGAAAAAGAGGTCAAGTTAAAATAATCTAAAGTTAAAATGCTAGTATGGAGCCAGAAATTGAACTCAAATAGTCAAATTTCAAAGTCTTTTCCCAATTACAATTTTCTAAACCACCTAAATATACATCAAAAGGCAATCATTACTTAACATAAATGGCATATCCAGTGAATACAGCAGCACACACCTATAAAACTAGCTATTCACGAGGCTGAAGCAAGGATCACAAGTTCAAGGCCAATCTGGCCAAAGTCGGAAAACCTGTCTCAAAATAAAAAATACAAAGGGTAGGGATATAGCTCAGTGATAGAGTTCCCCGGGTGTAATACCCATTACTGCAAAAAAAAAAAAAAAAAAAGAGAGAGAAAAAGTATCATTCGTATAAAAAGGATAGGAAAGCGCATATATGTACATGGGGTATTTCTGAAGAACACATATTGAATCTGATGATACAGGTCAACTTCATGGAAGAGAAAACCAAAGAGCTAAGGAACAGGAATAAAAGAAAGCTCTTTGGGCCTGGTGGGGCCTTGTGGCCCAAGTCTATAGAACCAGCTACTTGGGGGGTGGAGGCAGAACAATCACATATTAAAAGCCAGCCTGGTCAACTCCGGAAGACCCTGTCTCAAAATAACACAAAAAGGGTTGGGGGTGTAGCTAATGGGTAGTGCACCCCTAGGTTAATTCCCAGTACCACAAACATAAAAAAAAAAAAGGGAGACGCCCTTCTAATGTGTTGTCTTGTACCTTTTAAACTTTAAAATATATGAATGTGCTACCTATACAAAAAAAACCCCAACTTTTAAAAAGAAAGGATAGCAAGGACCTGAATTAAGACTAAGACAGTGGAAACAATGTAAGAGATTCATTAGGAAAAAAATGGATTTAAAACAATTCCGATCTCTTCAATCTATCCTTTAAAGCTGACCACTCTTCCTCACCTCTGCACCAACTTTTCTATTTAAGGCACTACACTTTATTCTGCACCAATCTGCCTGCCCATCCCAACACATCACCAGCTTTTTCCTCAAATCTGCATTTCTCTCTGCAAAATCTAGCTCTAAACATAAAAGCCACCCACCTATTGCGCTAGTTAGCATCTTGTATATTTTATCTGTACCCGGAGTAGCAAACAGCCGCACTCATACAATCACGACTCCTACCCATGACAAGCGCTGCTCGGTGATCACAGTACCTTTTTCCACTAAATCCAGATGCTGCTACTCCTCAGTGCACGGTCAGTGCAGTGTTCCAGGAAGTCACTGTTATCAGTCACAGCAGGCCTGTGAAAAAAACCTTTGGCCAAATTGTCTTGATAGATTTCATGTATATTTATTTACATATATTCCATTTTGTTCTGAAAAGGATTGAAGATATAAGAATATGTGAACTGTAAAAAAAACTTAGTAATTACAAAGAATAAAGTAAAAAATAAAAAATGTGCTAAGCAAAAGTCTAAAACATGAAGCCCACCTGCCCACTCAGGGGTGGGGGACAAACCTAGCTTTGGTGTTCTAGCCTTCACAAAAGGAAAGCCCAGTCCACGGTCCAAGTGATAAACAGAAGAAAACTCACAAGGGGAGTTATTATTCTTGGTACCTAGGCCAAACAGCAGTTTTTATAAAGCAGAGAGAACTCTTATAGAATGACCAAGACACATTAAGACACAAGTCAGGTCTTTAAAAGGCGAGGCTGTTTCTGATAGCATCCCTCAGGAGAGCCCTTTGGCACATTACCAAAGCCCAATTCAACAAAATTGATTTTACAAAGAACAGGCACAAGCTTTCACAGTGCTCTGTCCTTTTACTTGGTTTCCTCCTTCATTGCCTCCCTAATTAGATTACAGACGCTTTGAAGACAAGAATCATCTCTTCTAATTCTTATATATAGTTCCAAGGTGTTTCACATTCTACAAAGCATTCAGTGTCAGTGATAATTTGCATAGTGCAATTCAAGCCTACTCTGATAAAAACTCTATAACTTAAACATGGTCCTACTAAATAAATACGCCAAATGAAGCCTCGATGGGTAGACCCCTAAATCTTCTATGTGATTATCAAATAACAATTTGTGATGTCCCAACAACATTTTTAGTTTTGCAAATCCCAAGCACAAAGACTGCAAAAGTACCAAATCAATATCACTGAATCTGATCCAATAAACTGAAGCTCATAAGCAAAAGCTTTGGCAAGCCCTATTAAAGGAAAGACAATATTACTATCTTTCAAGAATATAATCAATAACTCTTTACAAACCAGCTGACAAAGGCAGGTTCATTTTCTAAATGACTCTGCAAGTCCTCTAGAAAACAATGAATTATAATGCAGATTTTCTCTACTTCTTTCCAAGAATCTGCAGTTTCTGCAAATACCAAACTGTCAGAGAAAGGTACTTTCCAGTTCTTAACTAACACACACACACACACACACACACACCCTGCACTATCAAACAAGCTTATATTTCCTTTATGACTATCACTTACCCTCTCTTCTTTACCTGGTCACAATGGAAATGCAATGAGGACTGAGTAATAAATTATTGAGGTAAAGGGAATACAAGTAACACAAAATATAAAAAAAACAAAATTACCACTCTTAACCATAGGCCTTAGGGCACATTAACAATCCTATATTTAATATTCATGGGAATCATTAATAAATAAGTAGTCTTGCCCTACACTAGCTTGGCTGAATATACACTTAGTATTTCAGTTTACAGTACACTCCTCATTTGGTATTCCTGGGACACAGGGGCAGGCCCTTTCATTCCCAGGAAGGGACAGTTATAATGAGTGAAAGAACTTGGCCAAGTCTGGAAAGAGTTAGTACTCCTGCCCTTTTGTTACAAGTAAGGAAAGAGGGATCTGAGCAGTTAGGTGATTCATCCAAGCTCTGTAGCTAATAATTACAGTACAGACCCAGGATTTAGCCTAATGTTCTAGCAGTCTTAAAACAGCAGACCACAGCAGCTCATGTTTGTCCCTGTTGGGCACTCACCACATGAAAACAATGTTTGACTATTTGAAAACCTATTAAATGCCAAGCACTATACTAATCTCTTTCCTCATAACTCCCCTATAAAGTAGGTGTTATTATCCCATTTTATGGAGAGAAATTAACCTGTCCAAAGTCACAAGCCTAGCAAATTATAATGCAAGATTAATCCAGGTCTGTTTACTCTACTACTTTCCCCTACTATCCTGTCTCAAAAGAGTGCAAGAAATCTGGGGATGTAGTTCAGTGGTAAAGCATGGGGCCCGGGGTCCACTTCCCAGTAGCGCAAAAACAAAACCAAATTAAAAGAACTGCAAGTATTTGGAAATTGCTGTCTACCAAAATTAAATCTAATAGCATGGAAATTTTATAAAATATTTTTATTACTTGTTGATGGACCTTATTTTTATTTACTTATTTTTTATGTGGTGCTGAGAATCGAACCCCATACCTCATATATGCTAGGCAAGCACTCTACTACTGAGCCACAACTCCAGCTCAATTCCCTGTGGGAATTTTTATAGATTCTACCTATTTGCTGGCACATTCCTAGCTCCGCCATCCAATCTCCTTAAATTTGTTCCTGTTAGGTTAAAACATAATTATAAAATCAGTAACATTTGCATTTATATAGCATGTTATAGTTTATGCAAGAATTTTTTTCATTTCTAGAAGATGAAAATACCAAGCCTTTAAATACTGAGCATTTTCATATATTGCCTCATATCTCATCTAATACTTTCAAGACTCCTGTGAGGGAGAAACTAATACTATTTTGCAGGTGAGAAAACAGAACTTTGCAGGGGGTAACCCTAGTTGTATAACTAGAGTTAAAAGGACGCATAAGACTTTATCCTGGTCTAAGTGAAAAGCCCATATACTATTACCTACACTGAGTTATTTAATCATTTACCTTCGTCAACTGACTCATAAAATGTAACAGAAAAACAAGTGCCTGCCGAAACCTAATAGAACAATAAAAACTGGAAAAATTAGAAAGGTCATCTCAGCGTCCCTCCCCACAGCTGTCAGGTGATTTCTAATAAACATTGACAGGGCAGACATTTCAAACTATTCCACAGCACAGAAAAAAGCCGAACGTGCAAATGAGCAAAGGAACTGAACAGGCACTTCAAAGAAGAAGAACTACAATCCATCAACAAATATATGAAAAGATGTTCAACATCTCTAGCAATTAAAGAAATGAAAATGAAAACCACACTGAGATTTCATCTCACTCCAGTCAGAATGGAAATTATCAAGAATACAAGCAACAATAAATGTTGGCGAGGATGTGGGGGAAAAGATAAACTCATACATTGCTGGTGGGACTGCAAATTGGTGCAACTACTGTGGAAAGCGGTATGGAGATTCCTCAGAAAACTTGGACTGGAACCACCATTTGACCGTCATCCCACTCCTTGGCATATACCCAAATGACTTAAAATCAGCATACTATAGTGATGTGGCCACAATAATGTTTATAACAGTTCAATTCACAATAGCTAAGCTATGGAACCAATCTAGATGCCCTTCAATAGATAAATGGACAAAAAAAAATGTGGTACATATACACAATGGAATATTACTCAGCTCTAAGGAATGGAATTATGGCATCTGCCAGTAAATGGATGGAACTAGAGATCATGTTAAGCGAGGTAAGCCAATCCCAAAATACCAAAGGCTGAATGTTCTCTCTGATACGCAGATGCCAACTAAAAATGGGTGGAAGGAGGTTCACCCATTTGACAAGGGGAAATGGGGGAGAAGGGATGGAGGGTGGGAATAGGAAAGACAGTAGAATGAATCAGACATAACTTTCCTATGCTCATATATGAATACAGGACCACAGTGGAAAGTTATACTCCATGTATGATATGTCAAAATACATTCTACTGTCATGTATAACTAAAAAGCAGAAATGAAAAAAATGAACTGGTTAAAAAAAGAAAGGGTTGGGGAGTACCCATTCATCCTTAAGGGCTGGCTTAATCTTGGCACCAAAGCCAGGCAAAGATAACCAACTAAATAGGAAACAAATATGTTTATCCTGTGTGAATACAGATGCAAAAGTATTAATACACAGTAGTGAAAAACAAAGGGCTGTGTGTGGTATGATCCCATATGTAAAAGAAAAAAAAATTCTGAATACCCACCATGTATGTACATATGATAGGATATGAAATGTGTACTTGTATACAAACACAGTGCACACGTACACGCACACACGAAGATATAGGTTTGGAAAGAAAAACCACAAACTGTATAAACAGTTGTTATTTAAGACAAACAGTGTTCTCAGTGGTGAAGAAAGAGAAGGAAACAAGAAGCAAAGGGAGAGTTCTAGTTTTTACTTTAATTTTTGTATTTAACATGTACTGTTTCACAATTAAAATTATATAAATTAAAAGTAAATTCTAAATATACTTTGGCTTTATCTCCTTAACTTATTATAGCAAAAACTAGTTCTTTTACTTTCCCTGCTCATTCGTTCATTGAACACTCAGGGTACAACTTCTGGGCATGGGTACTGAGCTAAGTATCTGGAAAACAAATGTGTGCCACTTACCAAGAACTTAGAACCTATCACGACAGTTACTTCCTTCCATAAGGAAGTTATTGTATATAACTCATTGTTATATACAATGAGTTTTAACTCAAATTCTAATTTTTATCACTTTCATCTTTTAGATCATTCCATCTCTAGAATTCTAGATTTTCTGAAATTTATACTACCTTTATCCTAAAAAAAAGAATACCAGATAATTTTGCCAGTTTTTAAATTAAAAAATGCATTTGTAATAATTCATTCAATTCAGTTCAATGAAGGACAATGGTATGCCAAGATGGATAATTAACATATGGTCCCTACCTAGTTTCTAAGGAGCTAAGAACTTTGCATGCATGTTACATCTGATATAGGGTTGTATATAAAAACTGAAATAAGTACCTTAGTCAGCCTGTACTTCAAAGACAAACTAGCAAACTGCTCTTTTCAAAAATAAAAGTTCATTTCAGTTTAACCCAGAAAAATCTTAATGTTCACATAAAAGGTAATGCCATTCAATGACTTTGCTGTTAGAGGAAATCAATCAGTGGGAAAACAAATACCATGGAAGTTGCAGAGGAATGGAGTTTCAGTGAACAGAAATGGGTTCTACACTCAGCTACATCACTAGAAAGCTATTACCAAATTTAGTCACTCTGGATCTGTTTCCCCACTGCTGTGTTTCATGTAGTATTCACATCTACCTTCTAGTAAAGGAGAAAACAAACATTTGAAAAAGCATAACAAAATCCGGTGAATGTGAGGCAATGTGGTCATAGTACCTACTTCTTTTTCATTTGGTTTATTTTTTTATTTATTTTTTCCCCACTCTATCACTGATTAGCCAATGATTTCACAAACACAATATAACTTCCGTATGCCTCATCAAGTGGAAAAGAATGCAGGAAGCAGAGTGAGAAGTTTACACTCAGACCCTCTTACTAGCAATAAGGCTAAGAAACAAGTTAACTACTGAATTTATTTGCACCTTAGTTTCCTAGTAGCAAAACAGATAATACCTTACAGGGTTATTGAAAAGATTAAATGAGAAAATACATGTGTAAAACATAAACTTAGAAACCATTATAAATACTTCCCCCAAACAAAATATACAACAAAAACATGAAAAGATGCACAAATGAAAACCATAATGACACGCCACTTGATAGCCACTAGAATGGCAGCCATCAAAAAGTCTAATGCTAACAAGTGATGGCAAGAATGTAGAAGAACAGAACCCTCCTACATTGCTGGTGGGAATGTAGGATGTACAGTAACTATGGAAAATGGTTTAAAACTCTCAAAAAGTTAAACAGAGTCAACATATATAACACAACAATTCCTCAATGAGATACATACCCAAGAGACATGAAAACGTATGTCTACATGAAAATTTTAAAAGTGAGTGGCCACAGAAGCATTTTTTGTAATAACCCAAAAGTGGGAACAATCTAAATGTCCATTAACTGATGAACACATAAACAGAACATGGCATAGCCATACAATGAAATATTATTCTCCATAAAAATCAATGAAGTATGGATACATGCCATACATGGATGAAACCTGAAAACCCATATTAATAAAATACAACAGTCACTCATTGTCCATTTATATGAATTTCCAGAATAGGCAAATCCACAGAGATAAAAAGTGGATTAATGGTTACCAAGTTCAGGAGAGGGTTTGGGAAATGGCAGTGATAAGTCCAGGGTAAGGGTTTCCTTTTAGGGTGATGAAAATGTGCCTGAATTAGTGGGATGTTTGTGTGATTTTGTGAAAACATTAAAATTACTGAAATATACAACTTTACAAAAAATGAATTCTATGACATATGAAATTTATTTCAAAAAACTGTAGGAATTCAAGTTCTGCTACTTTTTATTAATAAATATCCTGCTTTTCTCAAGAGGTTGCTCCTGTTGCTTGTAACAGCTATAAAAGCTCTTTCAAGTTGGATATTAAGCAAATGAATGGTATTTTTAGTAAACTGCAACTATTATGCCAATAAAACTTTCCACAAATCAGATTAACATGAAATAATTTCATTTTTTCCCAAAAAAAGTCCTTATTAATACTGAGTTGTTTTTAGGGAGTAGAATAGTTCAAGGAGTCCTAACAGAATACATTTAAAGAGAAAAGAGAAAAATTGTGACACTTTGCTTTTTACATTAGGGTCTATTAAGATTCTAGATATACCCTTAGTAAAATTACCTGTTTAAAATGTCATTAAATGCCCATCAATCAACTAAAACCACAGTAGATGGGACTTTTCAACATCTATTTACCATTTTCTATGCTCTGCATTCTGCTGCCAGAATTCCAGTCCATTATTAGATTCCAAATCTCTTCCATCAATTATTCTTTCCAATCATGACTCACAGGTGTTAAAGTGCTTGGTAAACTCTTTAAATGTAGTCAATTCTTTCTCTCTCTCTCTTTTTTTTTTTTTTTCCTTAATGTTTGGGAATCTACTAGAATAGGCACAATTTTTTAAGGTTAAATTCAGTCCAGAATGTTTGAGTAAATATTCAGCAAAATTATTTCCTGGAATTTGGGATATAAAAATAATCAATAGAGTTGTGTAATGCTTTCTAGCTCCTTTGGGAATATTTTTCATGTATTTAGTCATGGGTTAAAGACAGTCACCAACTTCTGTCTACAAAAAGTATTATGTATAAAAGCTTCCTGGTTCTAGAACAAAGAAGTATTTTATTGCTCAAAGCAAAAGGAAGAGATTTCCCTTCTATTTAGTACTGTTGAACCAAAATAGCATACCAATGAAAAGAGCTAGGTATTGGCCTGACCCAAGGTATGTAAATAAAGATAAACTGTTCTTTATTATGTATTGGGGGAGCGTCTCAACACTAAGAAAATAAGATTTATTGCCAGGTGCAACCTGCACCAGTAATCCCAGTAACTCCAGGGGCTGAGGAAGGAGGATGAGAAGTTCAAGGCTAGCGGAGCCAACTTGGGGAGACCCTGTATCAATCTACAAAATAAAAAGGGCTGGGATGTAGCCCAGTGCTACAGCACTCCAGTTTCAATCCCCAGTACCAATAAAAATAACAATAACAACAACATTTATAGAAAACCACATGGATTAAGATTTTCCAACATGGAGGATATTTTAAGTGGCAATTTTAATTTGAGGACTTGCCAACCTATGCTGGGATGCCTAGTAGGTGCGCTTGAAAAAGAAAAAAGAAAAAAAAAAAAAAAAAAACGTGAAGAAAGGGATGATTTATCAAACGACTGCTATCCGGTTGCTCCCTCAAAAGCATTCCCAACTTCTCTGGGTGATGATGTCTGTGTATGACAGAAAGATGCCAAAGCACCAAAGGAACCACGGGGGCTGACACGGCAGCAGCAAGTCCAAGCCATGCATCCCAGGGTGAAATCTGGCCCGTACCCTCAAGAGCTGGTCAGACTGCGGCTCTTTTCTAAATATGCGTCTGCCTAAATTCTAAAAAATAAATTCACAGCCACGCATCCCGACCAACTCGCGCTCTCCCTCCCTTTTGTGAGCCCACCACAGGCTGGAGGGACGTTAACCTCCCACAGGCCCTGGGAAGCCAAGCCCTAAGCCGCGCGGGAGGCGTCCAGGAGCCTCCGGCCGTGTCCCCCACCCACCGGGCAGGGCTGGACACCGGTCACACAAAGGAGCCAGACGTGGACGCTGGACACGGGGGCTCGCCCCGCAGCCGGTCGACACCTCTGCCCCCTGCACGCCAGGAGGGCAAGACCCGCCGGAAAATAAGGGTTAACGCCCGAACCTGTTGCACGATGCGGGTCCCTTTCACCCAGAAATGAACAAGGGCGCTCGGGGGGAGGAGCGCACAGCCCCGGTTCCGCCGGCCGCGACCGCACCCGGCAGGCGGCGCGGAGGCAGGGGCGGCCAGCGGGGCTCCCACCTCGGGCGCTTTGTCTGCGGCAGCAGCGGCGGGGACAGCGGGGGAGGTGGGGGCCGCGGGGGCGGGGAAGGTGGGGGCGCGGGCCGCGCGGTGGAAGAAAGCCCGGCCGCCGCTGCCACCCGCCCGCGCTCGCCGCCGGCCGCGGGGCCTGCGCGCTCCTGCCGCCGGCCTCGCGGCGGCCACACTCACCTGGCTGGCGCTGGCACTGGCGGCCGGCGGCTCCGGGGCGCTGGGGAGGACACCGGGACGCTAGCGAGGCGCGGGCGGAGGCGGAGGGCGAGGCGGGAGGAAGGCGGGTTGGGGGCGGAGCGGGCCCGGGCGGCGGCGGCGGCGGCAACGGCAACAGCAGCTCCAGTCACTCGCTGCAAATTGCGTCCCGGCCCCTCCGTGCGTCATGCGGGGGGCGGCGGCGCGGGTGGCCTGGCCACCTCCCGGCACCCGCGGCCCGACCCGAATCCGCGCGACCTGGCGTGCGCCCGGGTGGCCGCGGCGCAGCGACCCCGCCCGGCGCGGGAAGAGGGCGGGACCGGGAGTCCCACCGCGGCTAGGGGTTGGGGGCTGGGCGAGGAGGGTCTCTGACGCACCCCGTAGTCCCCACCCTCCCGAGCTCCGGGCTCCCCAGCTCGGGGCAGTGTAGGGTAGTGGAAAGAGCGGTGGACCTGGGGTCAGGAAGTGTGGGCTTAAGGAAGTGTCGCTGCTTGACACCTTGGCAAGTCATTTGTTGCCTCTGGCCTCATCCTGAAGTATGTAGATTGCTGCATATGGTCTCCAAGATCTTCAAAATTCTAACATGCTAGCAAGTACCCGCTGGCGGGAGACGCCTGGAAGGGGCTCTGCGGTGTGGCTGAAGGATGCATGCAGCTGGGGGGAAAGGGTTGCGGTGAGCCAGGGCTCTGTTCAAGACGGTTGTTTTGCCTTCAGTATCTTTCCATTGGACACTCCAAAATGGGGCTTTCTGATAATGACTACTTCCCCTGTCTTTACCAGCTCTACATATTTTTTTCCAAATGTACTGACTTCAGAGTACTCTTTAATATTGTATTGCACAAATCATTTTTATGTCATTTCCTGACTTCAGTTCGAGTCATCAACTAATCCATGCAAAACCACAGTGGCCACGTAGTCCCAATCCCAGGCCTTCCACTGTACTCACACTGCCATTCACTTGGGTATCACCTAGTTCCAATAAAGTCCAGTCATTCCAACAACTAGCACCACATTTCTAAAATTCTCTAGTTGAAAATCCCACGGATAAACTGATGGCAGTGGTGCACACCTGTAATCCCAGCGACCAGGCAGGCAGAAGCAGAAGGATCACAAGTTGAGGCCAGCCTATGCAATTTAGGGAGACTCTGTCCCGAAATCAAAAATTTAAAAAGGGTTGGAAATGTAGCTCAGTGGTAGAATACCCCTGGTTTTCAATACCCAGGACCGAAAAATGAAAAATTCCACAGGTGAATCTTCCTCATAACTGTGTGACTGACCATCTGTTTCTACTACTTTAACCTCTTTACCACTTTTTGGGCCAAGTCTTTCTAATTTCACTTCTGCTTCAGTTCCATGGAACTGCCAAAAAATGCTCCCAAAACTCACGGCCCAGCATGATACTTCTCTAAAATCCTCAGAAACTCTCCATCTCTGAGGCTGACTCAGGGTCAAGCCCATGGCCATAGCAGACAAGACATTTATAATCTGATTTCCTACAACTCTTCAGCTCAAGCTCCAACTCCTACCATATCCACTTTTCACACACAGATCAACAGACTTTATCTTTGTAGCTTCCCCCGTCTGAAACCCATCCCTCTTTTAAATGTCCTTAAAGATAATGAAAACAATGCACCACTCTTTGGAATCTTCCCTGATGTCCCATCCTTTCACTATGCCCATCCCACACACTAAATTAAATATTCTTTCTTCTCTGCTCTCATAGAGCCTTTTATCTATTCTCAGTGATAATCCTTAGCACATTCTTTCCCACCCCACCCCCATGTTTTCTTTGGTGGTCTTTTCTTCCTAAACTGCATGTTCCCCAAAAGGATAGAGATTTTGTCAAGTTCATTTTTGGCTCCTCAGACCATAGCACTGTGCCCAGCACAAAGATGGTTCTCTTTAACTGTTGAAGTGTTGAAGCATTATTTATTTCAACAAATAGATATTAAGCAACTACTCAGAAATACAATGAAATCCATAACAATTGTGTTTTGTAACTTTCCCTTTGTTTTGGTCTTCCTATGTGGTATTCTCTGCTTATCATTTTAAACCCTGTCCACTACCACTCACATTCTTTGCTTATCCTAATAAAGCAAGAGCATGCCAAACAATCCATTTTAGTAATTCACAAAACATCCCTGCCCTTCCTTTTTCCATTCCATATCGCATCACCCAGTTATTAGATGAGGGCCAACTGCTAAAACCACCATCACCACAACAAAAACATTGACTGTAAATTCAAAGAAAACAAAGTTTGGGTGCTGTATCTTCTGATAACCTCTGAAACAAACTGAGCACAGTCATTTAAATTCATTAAGCTTCACTGCAGGCATTCTTTGGCTTTATGACCAGCATTTATTTTTAGTATTTTGTCACTAAAATATGCCACCTAAAAATGAATCTTATACCCCACCTGTGAGGAGAGGAGTAGAGAAGTATAATTTCCTACTGCCTAATAATGATATTTCAAAATTTCAACTTGGTATCACATTAATACTTTTCTACCACCCCATTCTGTTGTTCATAAATACAAAGTTATCACCAACCAAAAACAAAATAAACGCAAATCTTTTTTTAAGTGTTTAACATATACATAAAACTATATCTCCTCCATTCTGTGTTTTGCACTTGTTTTTAGTAATTGAGGGCAGATCTTTACATTTATTCCTCTTAAATGGCACTTTGGAAGTTATATACTAGAAATCCCTACCAACTAGAAGTCACTGTGAAATTAGAATAAAAACTTAAAAATAGTCGAGGTTGGGGACAAAAGTCACTTCAAGCAATAAGTTTCTAAATTCCTAATTTCTTCCCTACAATTTCCCTTGGACTTTTTTTAAACCACATTTAAATGTCGTTGAAAATGACTTCTCACATTCATCTTGTTTTATTTTTGTAATAAATTAATATTGAAAACACTTTTTATGAACATGAGCCATACATTGTTATCTTGAGCCTCTGAAGAATTCACCAAGATAAGACAGACAGGTCTTATTAATGCTATATTCCTGGAGCTTAGTAGAGTTAGGTAGTTGCTAAGCATCTACACAGCACCAAAGTCATCTTCTTGGAGAAAACTACTGGCCCCACAGCTCTTGCTGAAAAAGTGGCCCCAGACTATACGCTTTTGTGCTGTGTGCCTAATCCCTGAATCACTCTTAGTTGCTGCTGGTGGGTACTGACCTTTACGCAAACAAGTCATACCCATTCAAAAAATAATCTGAGAAGGTGAGTATGGGAGAATAATCTTGTAGTCCCAGCTACTTGGGAGGCCGAGACAGGAGGATCACAAATTCAAGTCCAATCTCAGCAATTTAGGGAGATGCTGTTTCAAAACATAAAAATAAAAAGGACTGGGTGTAGCTCAGTAGTAGAGGGCTTTCCTAGTATATGCAAGGTCCTGGATTTGATCTTCAGCACTGCAAAAAGGAAAGAAAATTGTCAAAGTATAGTGTTTTAAATACAAACATAAAGCATTAATTTTAATAATCCACAATATAATATCAAACTTTAATAAAAGGTTGAACAATGTTATTAAAAAATTACTGAGTACCCAATTTATCAGTTTTTACATTTAACATCTTAATTTCCAGCTCAAAATTTCTTTCAATGAGGCAGGTTTAAAGACCTGTCTTTCTTTGTAAAGATACTTTTATAATTCTGAAATTATATAAGAACATTTTTAGTGTGCGGAGCTTTGGTTTTCTTGCTTTGGTCTTCTATAGTTCATCATTGAAACCAATGACCTTAGAGTCTTTAGACAGCAATACTTTTCCAAAGGTCAACATAGTTTACATTCACTCCTGTCATGTAGTTTTATTTTATCCCATCACATTCACAAATATTTTGGGTAAACAGGCCAGAGGAAAGAACAAAAAGCTGTGTTTGAAAATCAACAAACCTGCCAGGTGTAGTGGTGCACACGTGTAATCCCAGCTATTTGGTAGGCTGAGACAGGAGGATCACAAATTTCAGATCACTCTGGGCAATTTTTCAAAGGTTATCTCAAAAAATGAAAATACAGGACTGAGTATGTAGCTCAGTGGCAGAGCCCTTGGCCTAGTGTACCCAAGGCCTTGGTTTTAATCCTCAGTACCACAAAGACAGAAGGAAAGAGGAAAAAAACAAACCATCAAAGCCTTTTTCTAACAAAACTAACTTCTTTCTCCAGTTGCAAAATCATAGGATTTTAAAACTGAAAGGCACCCCATCTATTCCAAAACTCTCTTTTTCCAGGAATTCAGAGAAGTTAGTGAAGTAACAAACCCAACTCTAGAGTTAAAAAACAAAATATTCAAGACTAGAATCCAGGCTTCTTGGCTACTAGTTGATATGAACAAAAAAGATTTAAATATTTGTGGTATCGTCTGAATGTGTATAAATAGATGTAGTATATAACTCAAGCATAATACAAGTATATCTCTTGCACATCATTGTGCTTTTAAAGTATTGAACGTAATAGAAAATGAAATAAAATTTGAGAACAGAGTAAAGTTCCTAATTTCAATGATCAATTCACTGTCACTCTTAATTAATGTAAGTTTTTTTTTTTTTTTTTTTTTTTTTTTTTTTAACTAGAGATTAACAAAGGAGGCCAAGCGGAAAGCAAAACATTCAGGCAATGAATGTTTTAAATGCTTCTGGCAATATATAATTCATTACATAACAGAACACAGTGAACTGGTTATGCCAATTTTTTTTCATTGTCACCAATGAAATTTCTTCCAATAACTATTAAATGTCAACACAACATATTCAAATGAGTGTTCCTGATTTAGAGCTCTTGTGTTTTAAGAAGCCAATCCAAACTGGACTGGGGCGGAAGGACAATGGATTTCTAGAATAATACTAAGGTAGCTTGGAGCACTGAAGGAAGAATTGCATTTCTTCCAGAACCAAGGACCCAAGCAAAGTCAGCATGTTTCTTATTGCTCCTTCTGTCAAATCTGTTCCTCTCAGATTTGTTTTCAATCTAACAGCAGGTCAGTCTGATTATAAGGAGCAAAGCACCAGATAGCAAGGGCTGTAAATCCTCCAGTTAATGGATAGTTCATGCAGAAAAATATTGAGTAGCTGAATTTTGGGTCACATGAAAGTTCACACACTATGGCCAGTAGAACAAGATTGGTTGGGGTATAGAGGGTTTGGCAGCTCAATGGGCACCTCCAATTGTGCAAAGAAGTTTACCCTAAAGGAGATATGGGCATTGCCACAAGAAGAAAAGAGAACCAGGCAGACAAAAAATTGATTTTATAGCTCACTCAAAAACTAAAATTATAATGTAAATCACTCCTAGTCTTATGCTTTTATATTAAAAACCTATACCCAAATATTTTTTCAGGCTCGTTGATGTGCCTTTAAAACTAACCTAGAAAAATTCTTCATTATATTCATACCAGCAGTAGAAAAAATTTGCTTGATCAGACCATTTTTACTCAGTACTTGAATTTCAGGTCTAAAAAAATTAAATCTAAACCTGTTTTATTCAATGCTGAAAAGGTAAAATACTTGATCATCAAATTCAATCTACATACTGAAATATTCAGGTCTGGTTGAAAAGGTATTAGTTACAGAGAAAGTTCTTCAGTTTCTGTTACATGGTATTGCAATGCGGGGCTAGATCCTAGATATTAGTAAGACAGAAAAGAATGTTAAAAACAAGCTGGGTCCAAGTCATAAGTTTCCCTTTTGTTTTTCTAATGTGTTCCAGTCATCAGCCTGCATACAAAGGTCAAGAATATTTACTCCAGGGATCAAGCAACACTTTCTGATGTGAGCTCTTAAAACCTGAGTCCAGGGACTAAAGTGACCCTTCTAACTTCAATTCTCTGGTGGTCAGAAAGAGCTCTCTTGTTTGTCCTCATTTTTTTATAATTCTATGTTCTTGAACAAAATAGTGACAAATCACATTTAAAAATAATCTCCACCCATCAGCCGGGCCTCTTCCACTGCGTCACTCCTTCCAGCTGCAATGGAGAGGTGTGTAAAACTGACCAGCAGCTGAATGGCAGCTCGTGAGAAGTCCCGTGGAAGAAAGTCGTAGGAGGCACTAGCAACACAGAAGCAAAGAATTGATTTGGTTGTGGGATAAAGTGGAAAATGGAAAGAATTGCCTTTTGTACCAATCCAACTTTTCCTCTCCTTCTGAATAACACATTATTATGTAACAAAGGGCCTTTAAACAATTTCTTTCTTTTTTAAATTGGCAATGTGACAAATACAGATTGTGTCATCCTGGGTTAGAGCCACTTCTTAGGGTGTGGAGTTACTTGATTCCAGCACTGAGGATCAGTGTACTCAAAATATGTGACACAAGCTAGGTTCATGCCTTGTTAATATTATGTTAGATTTAAGGAAAGAAAGGAATGAAAAGTGTACTTCTCTATGGGA
This sequence comes from Sciurus vulgaris, assembly GCF_902686455.1. NCBI lineage: Eukaryota > Metazoa > Chordata > Mammalia > Rodentia > Sciuridae > Sciurus > Sciurus vulgaris. The sequence continues at coordinate 132,600,693 of NC_136463.1, forward strand.
ATTTGAAGAAAGGGAGTCACCGAGTGGGCCCTACTTGACCATTTGATTCTGAACCTTACCTTTTTACATAAAAAAATTTGCAAATAAACCAATAATATATTCTATCATTTATAATGATGAAAAAAATTAATCTAAACATCTCCAAGTAAAAGTAAAATATAGCAGCAAATTTGAGGTAAGAGCTATTAGTGCTGTAACAAACAATCCTGGGTATCTTATCCAAAGAAAATTGTGCCAGGAGGCTTTGGAGGAAGAATATTCTACCTTCAAAGCTTTTGGAGAATCTGTGTTCAGGCATCAGCTTGGGTGTATCCAGGAAGATGGGTCATAGTAATGTCACATGACCAACTTTGAAAAACGTTACTGGGGAAAGATGGGAGTGAGAAGACTAGAAAAAGATATTCAAAGATTTCTTTGTTCATACAACCAAAAAGACAGTGCCAGGACTGCATCAGAGACCTGGAGACGAAGGTGAGGATGTCAGAAATTTGCTCTTGGTCTGAATGGGAGACAAGAACCCAACAAACACTGAATACAACTTGATACATACTAGAGTTGTAATCAAACTCCACCCAAAATGTTACCCAGGATCCAGAGGTAAGTTACTGCTGAGGGTCTAGTGGAGGGTTGCATAAGATCTGATAGTTGATCTGATACAGAAGAAAGAGTCAGAATTATCTAGGTTAAACAAAGGGAGAAGAAACTAAAGAATGAGTGGCTGGCATTGTTACCTGGCCTTACCATTAGTAAAAGATAGGGATTTGGTATTATTCGATGATTACCTGAAACTGTTACTTTAAACTCTCAGATCTTGCACAAATTAGTGTGCATCAGTAGGTCTTTTGAAAAAAAAAAAAAACAGTATTATTTAAACAGAAAGAATTGGGTTATTGCAGGGTGTTTGGCAAATACAACCAAATCCATCTTTTAAGAACTTGACCACAAGAGACTTTATCCCTATTAATACTTCACTCTTAAGGGGGTATTGTTTCTTTTTGGGTGATTGCCACCTCCTTAAACAAAATATTGTTTGAGATAATATTGATCATCCTTCTCATGGTCCCTTTGACCATGATAGCCTTATTTATTTATTTATTTTGACCACGGATGGTACCCACGGATACATATCCTTGGCACTTTTTATTCTTGTTTCTAATTTTTAGTCAGGGTCTCACTAAGTTGCCTAGGGCCTTGCTATGTTGCCTAGGGTGGGATTGAAATTACAATCCTCTTGTCTTCTCCTCCCAAACAGCTGGGATTAGTGGTATGTGCCACTGTGCCTGACTCAGTCATTTTTTTTTAAGAACATCTCTATCACAAATTGATTTATGTTTTAAAAAATTGAATATTTTTATTTTTCATACATGAAAAATTATTTTTGATATATAAAAAGTTTATATTGTTATATATGTACACATAAAATACAAGGATCACTTGATCCAAATTAAAAAAAAAAAAGGAATGAGTGGCTGAAAGGTACTGAAGTAAGTGCTGTTTGGAGGAGAATTTCGAACATTCTTGCTGTTGCTGCAAGAATAGAGTATCTTTTAAGAGAAGGATCAGAATGAGAAATGTATGGGCCAGGAATGAGAAAAGCAATAGGCATGGAATGTACATGACTGAAGTCCAGCAGGTTTAGGGGCAAATTGCATTTGCTGTGTGCCAGAGCTGATGGCTTACTGGAGGACTTACAGTCTCTCAAATTACTGCACCAATTATATTTCCCCCACACACACCATAATTTGAGAGATTGTCTCTTTCCTCATATTCATTCAAATAGTGGGTATTCATTCATTTTTTTCATTAATTCAACAAGTATTTCTTGAGTCCCTGCTACTGATGAAGTATATATTGGGAATTGAGAATGCCACAGTGAATAAAACAAAAATTCCTACCTCGTGGATCTTACAATTCAGTGAGGGGAAGACAGAAAAATGTATAAAGAGATAAAATGTGCAGTTGTCAGATAAGTGCTATGGAGAAAAATAAAGAAGGCAGAATAGAGAACAGGAGGTAGATCGGACTTAGTGTGATCCGAAAGGTTTCACCAAGAAGGTACCCACCAAAGGAAGATCACAGACATGGCAGGAGGGAGTGAGGGGGCCACTCCTCTGTGGGAGGAGGTTTCTAGCAGAGGAAACCGTCAATGAAAGGAAAAAAGTTGAGCTCATCATACCTGCTGGGGCAGGAGCCAACTGGAATAGGGCGAGGGGAAAGAGACTGTGTAGTCTTTTAGGGAATTGTTAAGACAGAGGCTTCAGTTCTTTCCAAGTTAAAAACTGAACAGTTGCGGGTCGAGTAGTAGGTGGGGTCTGTGTTTTTAAAGATTCACTCTCCCTGGCTGTTGTTTATAGGCAAAATAAATGCCTGGGAGGAAGGACAGAAGCACAGAGACCAGGTGAGAGGTGAGAGTTACCACTAAGGACAGACATGATGGTGATTTGGTGCCAGCATGTGGCAAGGAGGGTTGCAAGAAGTCATTAGGTTCCCATTACATGTTAAAGAGAGAGCACCAGGATTTCCTGACAGATTGGATGTGGGATGTTACTAAAAAGGAAAACTGAGGTTTTGTGCCTAAGCAATTAGAATGATAACATCCTATTTACTATGAAGAAGACTGTGAAGAGAGCAGTTTGGGGAGGGAGGGACTGCAAAAACTTCATTTCAGAAACATTAACTTAGAGATACCTATCAGACAGCAAGCATTATGTTAGTGGGGCATGTGAGTCTGGACTGGAAATGTACATTGGGACTTGTTGGTGTATCTATAAATGTTAAAGCATGAGACTCAGTGAGATTAACATGAGCAAGTGTTGAAAGAGATCTAAAGACCCAGTTCTGGAACATGCCAACACTTAGAGGGAAGATGAGGAGGGATCAGCAAGGGAGTCTGAGAAGGAATAACCAGTGAGGTTGGACAAAGCCCAGGAGGGTGTGTCATCCTGGAAACCAAGGAGAGAAATGAGGCCAGGACAAGACAGTGCTCAGCTCTGAAATGCCAGCAAGTGATTAGTCAAGGTTCTCTTTTTCTCTCTTTGGTTTGTGGTGCTGGAGATTGAACCCAGAACCTCATGGATGCTAAGCATGTGCTCTGCACTGAGCTATATTCTCAGCTTTTTTTTTTTTTTTTTTTCTTCATGACAGGGTCTTATTAAATTATCCAGTCTGGCCTTGAAATGAGATTACAGGCACAATCAGATAGTCAGGGTTCCCTAGAGAAACAGAAGCAATAGAACATACTTATTTCTAAAAAGAGATTGATTGATTTGTAGGATTGGTGCATGTGGGTATGGAGGCTGGCAAGTCCAGGATCTGCAGTGTGGTCCAGCACTTATTCAGGTCTTCACATTATGGAATGTGACTTTCATTACTCAATGTCTACCCTCATATCCTCACAGAAACATCTAGAATAATATTTTTACTATTTTTTTAAGTCCTGAGGATAGAACCCCATAGCCTCATAAATGCTAAGTGTGAGCTCAACTCTGAGCTACATTCCCAGTCTCCTATTTTTATCATTTTGTGGTACTGGGTTATCATAGGGGTGTTTCCCTATGACCCATATTCCCTGCCCTTTTTTATTTTTGAGTGAGGCTCTCACTAAGTTACTTAGGGTCTCACTAAGTTGCTGATGCTGGCCTTGAACTTGAGATCCTCCTGCCTCAGCCTCCCAAGTCACTGAGATTATAGCATGCACCTGGCTCTATTTTTACCTTTTTCTTTTCTTTTCTCTTTTTGCAATCTTGGGGATTGAACCCAGGAGTACTTTACTACTGAACTACATCTCCAGATCTTTTTATTTTTATTTTGTCTTTTGAGACAGAATCTCACTAAGTTGCTGAGGCTGGCCTTGAATTTGTGATCCTCCTGCCTCAGCCTCTCAAGGAACTGTAGGTATATGCCACTATGTCTATATTCAGTCAAATATCTGGCCACCATGGCTCCGCTAAGTTGGCCAATAAAATTAACCATGACAGCAAGTAATTTGAGGCTGACAAGTGGTATTGCATTTAATAACATAGAGGTTATTGATGACCTTAGGAAGCAGTTTCAATGAAATGATAGAAGGAGAACATTTGACTGGAAGGGGTTCATGAGAAAATGGGAGAAAGATCTCTTCTACTACAAAATGAAAATACCATATTCTTCTCAGCTTACAGGACCTGGGGCGCTGTGGGCTATAAGCCAGCAGGGTACATTGATCATCAGGTGTCAGTTGCACCAGGAAAAGGAACCTGGGGCCAGGCTGAGGTTCTCATGAAGTCCAAGACCTAGAAAGGGTCAGAGTGGTCCCAGGTCATAGTGGGGCATGTGACTCCACATAGAAGTTTTTGAGAAACACATCCTCAATTTAGGTCCCTAGGATTCCCATAGATTAATAGTAACTAAATATGAGCTCATAATTAATGGTTATAAATATATAAGCAAGTAAGTTCATGAGAATACAAGAAAGAACAAACAAATTTAATCCCCCAAGAGTTTCAAGTATTAGTTATCAAAGAATATGAAAAAACTATTATAAAATGTTTAAAGAAATAAAAGATGGAAACACATGAAAAAAGCAAGCAATACTCTCCTCTAAAACAAGGGAAATTTGAAGAACATCCAGATAAAGCTTTTAGAATTAAAAAACAGAATTGTTCAAGTAAGATGTTTTTAATTGATTGGCTAAAACTCTCACTAGGCACGGTTTAATAAAAATATTAGTGAATCAGAAGACAAAGATGAAGTAGTTATACAGAATGTAGCATAGAGGATAAGCAGATGGAATATGTATATGATTAAGAGAAATAAAAACAGTCATATTCAATTACTAGGATGAAAAAAAGAAAGCCCATTTGTTCCACATGCCTAGCACCAAACAGGTGAACTGAAGATAAAATCCCTGGGACTCAAGTACACTGACCCTGATTGGGTACCACCGAATCTTAAATTGATCTGATTAATATTTCCTTCTTTGGGAGATATTGAGGAAGGGCTGGGAAAATGGCAGAGACAGCTTTAGTTCTCCATCCTCGTTATCAATAATGCATGTAATACATAACCATGGGACTCTTAATGTGCATGTCTTAAGATGAGACTGAAGCCTTCCTATAAAACTAATCATGAGACAACAGAATTGTCCAGTGGGTAGTTTCCTTTTATGTCTCCACAAACATAGTTCATTTTCTTTCATTTATAAAAATCAAAATTCAGAGAATTCTTTCAATCTTTATTTTTTTCCTCCTTTCATTCAATGACAAATTTCTTTGGGAGGAGGGACTATCTAGACTTGAAATGATTATGTATTCACCATTCATTCACTACTTGCTGCCTCTCCACTAACTCAATTGAAATAGTTCTTTGAAAGTTAACAATGACTACTTAATTGTCATATGCAATGAATTTGCTTCCTCTTTCCCTTTTTACAGTATTTCATACTGTTAACCACTCATTCATTTTTCCCTTTAATCAACAAACATTTTTCAGGATTTTAGTCCTCTCTAAAGCAGGCCCTGGAGTAAGAGAAGATATATTTGCTGAAGTCAAGTGGTTTTTTTGCCTACTTATCAAAGGAGACATGTGCACAATTAAGTGAAATAAAGAAATGAAGGAAAAAGTAAAATCAGAAATGAAGGAGTCATTTCTTGGGCAAAAGCCCAAGTTTTCTGGAAAGAGATTATATGTTGACCAGGTGGATGGGAGACCAGCCATGGCATAATTGAGGGGGAGGAAGCACATGGACAAAGGTACAAGGACGTAAATCATCCAGGTGCACCAAGGATACCACAAACTATTCAATAAGCCCGGAATGTATGAACCAAAATAGCCATTAAAACTAGAATGAAAGGTAATGAAATATACTGGGAGGCTTGAGACACAAAGGAGATTGAACTTAACCTCACAAACACTAAACATGGTGCTAGCTGGTTCTCTTCCTTTTAAATACATTTGTAATTTAGAAATAACACTCCTGCAGGAAGATGGAGACTGAACTGAGAGGCTGTTAACACTGGATGTAGGAGAGCACTTGGGGAACTCCAGGTTTGCAGTGAGAGAGGTCAGGATCTGGACTAAGAAGGGGGCGACCGGGTGCTAGAGATGCTAAACTGAGTCAGTGGCAGTCCCCTTAGGAGACAGAGAGGATGCAAGGCAGAGGAGCAGGCTTGGGTGATGCTGTCAGAGGAGCAAGGGCTGAGGATATCCAAAAGGTGTCTACTCTAACTGATGACCGTGTATTCCTTTCGGTCCACTTTTTTTGTTTGTTTGTTTTTTACAATATTTATCACTTTACTCATTAAAAAAAACCACCTTTTTATTGCAGATGATTTGAAACATCTTGAAAATAGAATGAAAAGAAAAAACATCAGGGATCTCATATTGTAGATTTTTACTTTATCTTATTTTATTTTTTCTGGTACTTGGGATTGAATCCAGGGGTTTTCTATCCCTGAGATATAAACCCAGCCTTCTTTTATTTTTTATCTCAAGACAGGGTCTTACTAAGTTCCTGAGGCTGCCCCAAGTTTACCATCCTTCTGCCCCAGATATTTTAGAGTATTTTAAAAATATGAACTATGCATATATGCCCATTTTTAGAAAATCGCTTCATATCATAGAATATTATATCCTTGTTTTAACATTTAATTGTGCACCATAAGCACTATTCCACATATTTTAATTACAGTGTTTTATTCTATGAATGAACTACACATTTTGCCTGTTGATGAACATTGAAGTTGACTGAAGTTTTGCTGTCAGATACAATGCTGTAATGAACATCCTTGTAATATAATATCAGATGGTACCACTTATTTCCCTGGTACATATTGTTGAAAGTGAAGTTACAGTGTTAAATTTAGGAACAATTATAAAGTTTCTTGATGCATACTAACAAACTGCTTTCCAAAGATTCTGTACTGATTGATATTCTGATTAACATCAATAATTGCATTAAAAAATCTTTAATAAATGTAAAGGCATATCCTGAATTACAAGTTAATATGCTTATTGGCAATTTGTGTTTCCTTGTTTCTTGAATTGTCTCTTTTTTTAGTTCATTGATTGATTTTCTAATGGACAGCTATTTTTCCCTGATTTGTATTAGTTTGCTTTATGTCAAGAATATTGAAAGCCAGGCATAGTGGTAGGCACCATAATATCAGCACTTGGGAGGCTGAGGTAAGAGGATCACTTGAATCCATAAATTTGAGACCAACTTGGGCCCCATTCAAAAGCATAAGCAAAAACAAAAACAAAATAGATTTTTTTCCTGTCATACTCTTTCACAGATATTGATAGACAAAATGTATTTATCTCTGTTTTTGGACCACTTGACTTCCTTCTCAAAACTTATTCCTTTCAATATCTGTGACACTGTTTTATCCTGTTTCCTGATTCTTAGTCCAAATATTCTGTCCTGGGTATCTACCCAAAACTTCTTCCTTCAAATAGAAATACTATCACAGGCTTTGACCCTTTTTGGTCAGTGACTTCCACCCAGATATCTAATCTCTCCCAAATGCTTCTCTGTCATTAAATATTGGTGCTTTTAATCTGAAAATATTTTTCTTTAATATATGCACATTTACTAACTGTGTGACTTTAGGCAAGATTTTTAACTTCTCTGTGTCCTGTGTTGCTATCTATGTAATGAGACTGGTAATCATTTTTATCTAAGAGATTTTATGAGCTTTAAGAAAATGCACATAAAGGTCTTGTAATACCATCTGTGTTCATTAACAGCTAGGATTATGTCAAGCAAATATGATATAATTTTTTACTTCCTAAAGCACATACAATGAAATGGAAAAATATTGATTAAAATAGTATTCTTATTCTCCATATAACATGGAACCTGTCTGATGGTGGCTCAGCTATAAGAGAAAACTGATGTATTTTGAAGGCCATTGTAGAAATCTGTCTGTTTTTGGATAGGTAAAAGGACAACTTAATCTCTGAAAGAGAAGAAAAATGACAAATACTACAGCTGAGCATTTATTTATATTGCCAAAGTAATATGAACTCCAATATTTAGTATTTCTTATGATTTTTTTCAAAGAAGTACATTTCTAATTTAAATTCTATCTGATACATGGAGTTGAAATCACAGGATGAGTCCAGATTTATATTTGTAAAGCTACAGATCTATAAAATTTAAATATAACTATAGAAATTAAAATCTATTCAATATTGGTGGACATTATTGGCTTTAATGTTAAAAAATAAAAACTTAGATAATTTGACTTCAATAGAAGTCAACCTTCTGTGGCTTTTAGCTTCACTTACTCATCAATGAAAACTGAGCATCCAGAATGTGCTGCACTCTGCACATTACAGGACTCTAGTAGCTGATATATTTATGGGCGTGTGTATTTGTATTTGAATTTATTTGAAGATAAGATGTTTTATAAAGAGCAAAAGCACCTTACATACATATTACATCAACTAATTTCAAAACAATCTCTTATTGTGGGGAGAGAATATGTGACTTATTTCCATTTAAAAAGAAATTTAAAAAAAATAGCACCTGTTCTTCTGTCTAGTTCTCAAGTCCTGCTCATGTCTATTACAGCATTTATGTAATCAGTTTTATGAGACAGACAGCATAGATATCAATCCCATCTCATAGATAAAGATGCCAAAGCTCAGATTAATGTCCTATTGGAAATTGTGAAACTGTTTAGTGAACCCCAGTGTTGGGTCCACACCACTGTTCATTTTTTTAATTAAGTTTGTGTAGAGGAAGCATTCAAAACTAACTTCTCTTTTAGAACCACATCATGTTATAGGACTGACTCCTTCTTTCCATTGCTGAGTCTGAACAGATAATAAACACAACTGACCTGGTGTGTCTAGACATTTTTAACCACATAAAATTTCAACCAGGTGCGCTGGTACACACCTGTAATCCCAGTGACTCTGGAGGCTGAAGCAAGAGGATTGCAAGTTCAAGACCAACCTCAGCAACTAGAGAGGCCCTAAACAACTTAGCAAGACCCTGTCTCAAAATAGAAAATAAAAAAACTGGGGATGTGGTTTAATGATTAAATGTCCCTGGTTCAATCCCTGGTACAAAAATAAATAAATAAATAAAAATTAATATACAGGGGAAAAAGAAAAACCCTCATGTCAGGGTAACTTTGATGCTGAAAGAGTTTGTTTGTTTTGTGGTACTGAGATTGAAAACAGAACACTCTACCTCTAAGCAACATCCCCAGTCCTGATTTAAATTTTGAGACAGTCTTGCTAAGTTTCCCAGGCCAGCCTCAAACTTGCAATCCTCATGCCTCAACCTCTGAGGTAAAAGAGTTTGTTAAAAAACAAAGAGCCGGGCACAGTGGTGCACACCTATAATTCCAGTGGGTCAGGAGACTGAGGCAGGAGGGTCAGGAGTTCAAAGTCAGCCACAGCAACTTAGTGAGGCCCTAAGCAACTCAGTGAGACCTTGTCTCTAAATAAAATCCAAAAATGGGCTGGGGATGTGACTCAATGGTTATGTGCTTCTGAGTTCAATCCCTAGTACCAAACAAATAAACAAACAAACAAACAAAAAAACCCAAAATTTGGAGCAAAAGACAAAGATAGTCTTCTTGCACATAAGGGAGGGTGGAGCTACCACCTACTTTATATTTTCCTATTCATTGTTTTCCTAAGTGATATGAATGTGGAGTCTACCATCTGGAAACTCTTCAGTGATGCCTGAGGTATAAAAATGCTGGACACATTAAACGTAGCTAATGCATTTCTGGGCAGCTGGACATTGAAGTTGGTGTGTGACTAGGAAGAAGGGGATAGTTATTTTCCCATTTGATGTTTCCTCACCCCCTTACCACTGCCTACAAATGCTGGTTCCACAGGAAATGAAGGCTCTGAGGTATGCTGAAGTAAGCCCTTTATTATTGAACATCTTCTATAAAATGGCCCAGAGAAGAGTAGAATAAAATCCTTGAAGACAAGAGTTTCCCCTTGCTTGTTGCTCTTCGATGTTCCGACTTTATTTAAAACTGGAGTCCCAGTAACACAGAAGAATTTGCTGTATGATATTACTCATCCAGGAACACGGGAAATTTCCTGTGTCACCTGAAGAGTTCATCTACCTGCCCACATTTTCAGACACAGGGGGAAATGCCAACTCTTCAGCAGACCTGAAATTCCCAGCTGGGTTAGAGCCCAGTTCTTGTTCAATAATTGCCATGGAGCTCAGAAGAATGATCTAAATTGATAATTATAAGACTTCATTATTTTTCTGAGAGAAACTATTTCAGGAATTAGTTTCTTCAAAACTCTTCAAAGACTTCACATACCTTTCAAAATCTCTGGTGAGGCCTGTCTTAGCTTAGTTCCCTAGACATAGCTACCAAGATGGAGAGTCCCATCTTGGGTTAGTGAGGACTCTCAGGAAATACACCTGTAAGGAAGTGAGGCAGAGGGAAAAGATGAATTGCATGTGGTTACAAATGAAACCTCAGCCAGTTGTAAGGGAAGCTCTATGCTAGGGGTGGAGCAAATCAAGAGAGGGGATTAGGCTGCTGTATTCCTACATTAGCAGTCACTGACTCCCAGAAAGGCAAGGGCCGGCATCAGTTCCTGCAGCCAAGTGAAAGTACCACTGAAAGACACCTTGTGGCAGCAGCTAGGAATGACTGTGTCAGTCTTGAGGACAAGATCTGGGTGGAGTTCTGTTGCATCCACTACAGGGCCTGCATGTTGTGACACCCCCTTCATATGTCTGACCTCATCCACGCTCTAGCTTCACTGGCATCCTTAAATAGTTCCAAAAACTACCAGGCATGCTCCCAATCCAGGGCCTTTGTTCTTTCCGTTTCCTCTCTCTGGAACACTCCTACAGTGACCATCTGTCCTGGTTTATCTGAGCTGTAACTACCCTGATTTTAGCACTAAAAGTCTTTCACCCTGGGAAAACCCTACAGTAGCCCAGACAAACCAAGATGGTAGGTCACCTGAATCTCCAGATACTCATGTTTCACTCCCTCACCTCCTTCAAGTCTCTGTTTAGCTGTCATCTTCACTGACTGTCCCTTTTAAAGTTGCACTCCCTTGAAGCGAATCAGTGTAGAGATTTCATCTCACCCAAGTCACAGAGGCTATCATCAAAAGTACAAAGAAACAACAAATGCTGGCCTGGATTGTGGGAGAGGAACCCTTGTACATGATTGATGGGAATGTGAATTAGTACAGTCCTTATGGCAATTATAATGTGGAGGCTCCTCAGAAAAACTAAAAATAGGACTACCATAGGACTGAGCTGTGGCTTAGTGGTAGAGTACCTGCCTCATATGTGTGAAGCCCTGGGTTCAATCCCTAGTAGAAAAAAAAAAAAAAAAAGGAACTACCATATAATCCAGGTATACCACTCCTGGGTACATACCCAAAGGAATGAAAGTCAGTGTCCTATAGAAATACCTGCACACCCATATTTACTGTAGCACAATTCACAATAACCAACTTAGGGAATTATCCTAGGAGTCTATGAATGGATGAATGGATAAAGAAATTATGGTATATAATACACAGTGGAATATTATTTGGCCATAAAGAAGAATCAAATCATTTGGCTCAGAGTAGAATGAAAGAGATCATCATGTTATACAAATAAGCCAAAATCAAAGACAAACATCATATGTTTTCTCCCATATCTAGGGAGGAAAAGAGAACATGAAAGTGGAAGAAGGGGAGAGGGGAGGGTATGGTTGAACAAATGTGCCACAGTAAAACTCAAGTACCCTCTTACACATACCTACAACTCCCTTTCTCAGCTTTTATTTTTCTTTATAGCATATAAAATGCTTTCTTTTAAAAATATTTTTATTATATGTTGATGGACCTTTATTTTATTTATTTATTTATATACAGTGCTGACACAAGATAGGCAAGTGCTTCACCATGGAGCCACAATCCCAGCCCTCTTTTTGTTTTTGTTTCTGTTTTTTCCAGTACTGGGAATTGAATTCAATGGCACTTTACCACTGAGCTACATCCCCAGCCTTTTTTTGTTTTAATTTTGAGACAGGATCTTGCTACGTTGCCCTTGCTGGCTATCCTACTGCCTCAGCCTCCCAAGTCACTGAGATTACAAGTGTAAGTCACTGGCTACTTAATACCTTCTAAAACACTATGACATATATTTGCTTTATTTCATTTAGGAGTATAAATTCCTTGATGACAGTTCTTGGCACAGAGTAGACACTTGGTAAGTATGTGTTAGTGGGTAAAATAAATAAGTACATCTAATATATTATAGAAAATTCATAGTTGCTGATTAATACAAATGTATGCTGTTCTTAAAAGATTAGTTCAAAATATTTCAGATTACAGTCATTTATCTGTGTTAATTATTTGGCAATTATGCTTATAAAAAGGTCAAATTGATCATAGACCTGTTTCTTTAGTAAGCAAATGGAGAAAGGATTTAAATTTAAATTATTCTGCTTGGTGGTTGATGGTAATGACATGCTATTTTTAAATTATGTGAAATAATTTAACAGATTTCTTATTTAGAATTTGCAACTTGAAAAAATAGCCTGGAAAAAATGGGGTCATCCTGTTGACTGACCTCATTGCCCACTGTAAAATTAATACACTACAGCAGTCATATCCTAAACACACCCTTCTAAGCAAATGCTTAAATAAGTACACAGGACAACTAAGAGACTGAAATTCCCGAAGCTATAAAGTCAGCATTAGACTTTGCTTAATCTTCAGTGATCCATATTTTCTTCAATAAGAAGGGCAGAGGAAGAGGAATGGGGATCATTTGGAGAAATATTTATTTGCACAGGAAAGAAAAATTTTTAGAAAAATATAATAGATACTCAAACACACATTTCTATTTTCATAAGATGTAATAGTTGCTTTGATTCCTATTTCTAAGAAATTTTTGCAAACTAAATTTTTCTCTCCTCTACAAAGAGAGAAATTTGATAAGAAATATGAAATGATCTCTCACAGTATCTTCAGTGAGCTTTTTGCTTTGGATTTTAGTAGAGAATTAACATCCCTCCAGACCCTTTCATCAGCTAAAGTTGAAGATGAACACATAATTATTCTCAAGTCATGGAGAATTTTAAAAACCAAAACTGTAGAACATTTTTATTTCATTTTATTTCTGAAATATTTATCCTAAAAAAGGTAAGTGGAGCTGGGGTGTGTGTGAAGGAAACTCTGAGTTTAATCTCCAGCATGAAAAAGAAAGAAAAAGACAATGAAACCCAAAACCCATCTGAACAATTGCACCATGATGGGAATCATGCATCAGCTTCCCATGATTTATACATAGATTCCTACACAATTTGGTTGAGTTACAATATCAACTGCACCTTTGTTCTATTTATAGAACAAAGAACTAATTAATCTAAGTACTTCACCTGAAAAAGCCTATGATTTTGCCACATGGCCCAAAGGGTCACTGTGCCAGTCATCACCTTTGTTCCCTATTATTTAAAAGGCAGTGGTTCAAATAATGGTAATTATATCTTTGTTGCAATGCTGCTAAAGATTATTTTTCTTTTATGCTTCATTAATGAATTTGTATTCCTTTAAAAACTGTAAATTAAATTCCAATGGGCTCAAGGAATATATGCAGACTCTTTTTTTTTTTTTTGCAGTGCCAGGGATTGAACCTTGTGTTTTCAAGGCAAACACTACCAACCGAGCTATGTCCCCAGCCCCTATATACAGACTTTTAAAAAAAAGTAAACGAATTTGCTGGATGCAGTGGTGCGAATTTGCTGGATGCAGTGGTGCATGCCTGTTAATTCCAGCTACTTAGGCTGAGGCAGAAGGCTTGCAAGCTTACCAGCTGAGATTGTGTTTCAAAATTAAACGAAAAACAAGAAAGGGCTGGGGATAGAGCCCTGCTCTGGGTTCAATTTCCAGTGCTAGGGGAAAAAAAAAGAAAAAAATGAAATTGATTATATACTGTTATGGGATGAACTTTGTCTATCTCCCACCCGGCTATGATTCATATGTTGAAGTCCTAAAACTCACTACTTTGGAATTAAAGCTAGGGTCTCTACATATTTATTTTTATACTTTTTTATTTATTTATTTATTTTTGGTACCAGGGGTTGAACTCAGGGGCACTTAACCACTGAGCCATATCCCAGCCCTTTTTTATGTTTTATTTTGAGACGGGGTCTAACTAAGTTGCTTAGGACCTTGACAAATTGCTGAGGCTGGCTTTGAATTTGTGATCCTCCTGCCTCAGCCTCCCAAATTGTTGGGATTATATGCATACACCACCACGCTCTGCTAAATGTAAAGATTAGATTAAAATGAGGTCATTGGAGATCATTGGAGGGCCCCAGTCCAATCTGAGTGGTGTCCTTATTTGGAGGATAGAGGAAAGATTCTGGGGACACAGTGAAGATTCTGAGGACACAGCCAGAAGGTGGTCATCTGCAAGCCCAGGAAAGGGGCATCAGTAGAATCCAACCCTGCAATATCTGACCTCTGACTTCCAGACTCCAGAACTGAGAGAAATAAATTCAATCAAGCTGCTGTCTGTGGTACTTTGTTAGACTGCCCAAGCAGACCAATGCAATGTACTTTAAAATGTGGTGGTTATTAACCCTAATTGTAACAAATGAGCCACTTTCCTTTTAATCCCTTATTATAATGTCTGTTTTGTGGACCTTGCCTGGTGGGCAGGATGAATTTTGCCTGCTACTTCTCTCAACTAGCATTCCTCATTTCCTTCTCCCTTACCCTTTCTCCCCCTTCTATCCTGTCCCGCTCCCGCAATTTTTTTTTTTTTTTTTTTTTTTTTTTTTTGTGTGGTGCTGGGGATTGAACCCAGGGCCTTGTGCATGCTAGGCAAGCACTCTACCAACTGAGCTGTATCCCGAGCTCCCCCCCCTTTTTTTACTTCAGTTTTTTTCTCTCCAAATGCTTTCAAAGCACCCCACATTCTGCAAGCAGATGTCTTAGATGTATGAAACAGGAAAAAAAAAAATGTGAAGTTTTATTTTAAATGGAAAAAGTAGACTGGCTGAAAGGTAAGAGGAAATGGGTGGTGTCTGAATTTCCTGAAAGGAATTAGGATGGCATTCTTCCTTGCACTGGAAACAAATTTCTTAACATTCAAACAGACTTCTAGTTAAATTACACTTTTTTCCTAGTCACTTAATGATTTTACATTTCACCACTTTTATACATATCCTTGTCCTATTTTCTTCTCTTGGAAGAAAAAAATGTTCTCTTATTTCTCTCCTTTTTCTATATCTTTCATTTCTGCTATAATTTTTTTCCATACATATTCCTAGTCCTTCCCCTTCTTAGAAATCATAACGGCAGATAATAGGCACTCAATAAATGCTTGGTTGATGAATATACGAGCATCAGAATGCATTCTGACATTTTCCATTTTTCTCCATCCCTAGTGCTGTGATTCTGGTCTGAATCTCATGATGCCTTTGCTGGATCTTGGGGGAGGCTCCTAACTGATCTCCCTACTCCCCTTGCTCCTGACAGTCTGTTCTCAACATAGTAGTCAGAGACTCTTTTGAAACGTAAAACAAATATTTGACTACCTTCCTGAAAGCCCAGTCATGATTCTCCCACTACATTCAATAACACACCAAGATCTTACAATAGCCTACAAGGCCCTACACAATTTACCCTCCCCCAAATCTCACCCCCTCCACTCAAACCTGTCCCTGCACTTCCTCAAATACCTCTAGAAACTCCCATTTTAGAGCCTTTGTTCTAGCTCTTTCCTATGCCTAGGACATCCCTGTGTGGCTTGTATGGTTCAGCTTGACATAATGCTGCTATCTTGAGACGGAGCCACAGTAACGTGGTCTCTTTTTCTCACACGGTTTCCCATTCTGCTACCAACATACAAAACCATTAGAGTGGCATGTGGAGCTTTATAACCACACCCTGTATCTACCTCTTTGATATTGGCTTAGGATAAACCAGGTACATTCTGGCTAGGATGAAATTACTTTTATCTTGACCAATACATACTTCACTCCTTTTGACTCAAACTGTGGGGATTTGCTTGGTTTTGCTGCCACCAAGACCAAAAAGTCCCTCAATAAATTGCATTAGATACAATCCTAGATCCATCTGCCTTTTTCTTTGGTCTTATGGCACCTTGGGACCATTTCACATATACTGGAACCAGGTTGTAGAACAGGGAGGAATTATATTCCCTTCAAATTCCCATGTCGAAGACCTAACCCCAGTATCTCATAATCTGACTGTTGGGAGACAAGGTCTTTAAAGAAGCGATTAAGTTAAAATGAACTAGTTAGGGTGGGCCCAATCCAATATGATTGCATCCTATCAGGAGGAAGAAATTTGGACATAGACATTCACAGAGGAAAAATCATATGAAGGTAGAAGGAAGAAGACTATCTACAAGTCAGAGGGAGGCCTCTGGAAACTCCAACTCTGCACTACTAATCTCCATAGTTATGAGAAAATAGCTTTCTGTTGTTTAAGCCATCCAATCTGTGGGACTTGTGACAACTCTGCAGTCCTCAAGGTTCACTCCCTTGACTCTTTCAAGTGTTTTTAAAAATGTTACCTTCTCAATAAGACCCAACCCTGATCACTCTAGTTAAAATGACAACCTCCTTTGATTACTCAAATATTATTTGTTTGTTTGTTCTCTGATGTATTTTCTGTGACGAACACCAGTAATAGTGTTTGGCTTATGGTAGCTGTTCTATAAATATTTATTGAATATTGAATGAGTGAAAGAAACAGGACACTTGACTTTTGTGCATAGCTAAAAGTGTATTTTCTTTGATATACACAAGTGTTTTCGCTAATGTAGTCTATTTTGTCTCAAAGTACTTCTCTTCTCACATAAGTACACCTGTATGGCTCAATCTAGATATGGGGGTGGGGGTGGGAATCAAAGGTCCATGCTAGCATTTACTGAGATCTTCAAAAAGTGTCATTTTTATGAATTGCCCTATTTAATTCTAATAGTAGCCCATGAGATAAATGCTATTTAAGTGATTCCCATTCTTCTGATTAGAAAATAGAATGATAAAGAAGTTAAATAACTTATTCACAGTTCTTATGCCCTAATGAGAGAAAAGAATTTGAACCCAGGAAATCTGGCCACAAAATCTGTGCTTCTAATCACTGTCCTACTGTACTGTCTGCTAGGATGAGATCCCTCATTTGCAGATCCATAAGTTATAATCTCATATGCTGCTGACGTCCAATCTCAACTTTTAATATTCTCAAAGTAGGAAATATAATTATATGCACACATGTATTCATATATAATTTCTTTAAATAAATTGTAAGGTATAGATTCTGATTTTGACAGGAATATGATTAAATGTCTTATTTGAAAATTTTCTTTTATTTGACCTCAGCTTTTCCCTCAAAGTTGAGTTTCTCACTTTGAATTACATTTTCCTCCCCAGAAATAGAGTCAGGCATGTCTAACAGCATTGTCACATTTGATGATTTTTTTATATTTTGGAGTGCAATTTTAGCTAAAAGGAGAACAAACAAAATGTCGGAAAATAATATTCCTGAGTAAATTTTATGGTATTCAAAAAAAAAAAAGGTTAAAAGTGCCAGGCGTAGTGGCACATGCCTGTAATTCCAGCGGCTTGGGAGATTGAGGCAGGAGGATCAAGAGTTCAAAGCCAGCCTCAGCAAAAGGGAGGTGCTAAGCAATTCAGTGAGACCCTGTCTCTAAATAAAATACAAAATAGAGCTGGGAACGTGGCTCAGTGGCCCAGTGCCCCAGTTCAATCCCTAGAACCAAGAAAAAAAAGGTAAAAGTATCAATTATTTAATCCAGTGAAGTCACAAGGCAGTGAAATATATTATCATTAGACTAGGAACTTGGGTGATTTTGATCTTTATGTTTACAGGATTAGGGTGGTTGACTTGATGCTTTCCACCCAGGCTGCAATCCAGGTGTCAGCACCAGGAGAATGGTGATGTTTCGAGTTATAGTTGTTTGACCAATACACGGTTTTAACTGAAGTGTGGATAACTGATCAAGAGGAAAATGTTGTGGGCCGAATGCATCCTCCATCTCCACATGTTGAAATCTGTCCTCAGTGTGACAGTGATTGGAGATGAGGCCTCTTGGGAGGTAATGAGTCCATGACAGTGGAGTCCTCATGAATGAAATCAGTGCCCTTATAAGAAAAGATCAGAGTGCCTCTTGTTTTCTTGCTGTCAAATGAAGATACAATGAGAACCTAGTGGTACGCAACCCAGAAGAGTCATCATCAGGATCCAACATGCTGGCACCATAATCCAAGAACTGCAACCTCCCAAGTTGTGAGAAATAAATCTGTTGTGTATGACCCACCAGTTTATGTATTTTGTATTATCAGCCTGAATTAAGACAGCAGACTAGCCCAGAAGCTCATCAGTTCTCTATAAAAATTAGTTCTTTATAAGTACGTGTCTGTCTTACTTGCACTTATGGACTAGTGTTCTCTCAGCATCTTGGAGTCCAATTTAGATGGTCATTACTCTCTGAGTCTGCTGTTGATGGTTCTCTCACACATTCTTCACAAGTACAAATCTTAATTAATCTTGTTAAACACTTTGCAGTACACTATCTTCCTATTTGTCTTAGAAGACAAATCTGCTCCTGTTTTCTGGAAAGAAGAGGGACTTTTCAGGGGAAAAGAAGTCCTCAACTTCTTGCCCCGCCATGTCAAATTTATTTACAAGTCTACCCACCTCTAACTTTCCCTATTTCCCTGCCAACTTTAGCTAGCATTGAATCACTTTCTTCTGTATTTTCTAATGTTCATTTTCTTTGTCTCCTATCCATTCCTTAACCCAAGTTCCTAGTTAATAAATATAATAGACATTTCAGTTCTTATTTCACTTACCTCCCATCTCTTGGACCATGCTTGGGTTTCCTTGGTTGGCTTCTTCTTCTTTTCCTTCTCTCCACATCCTGTGTCTTGAGCCTTCTTATTTTTCTGTGCATGCTTCCCAGAGGGAATCCCATCCCATTCATCCCATGACTTTAACAGTATCTGTTACATGCTGAGAAAATCAAATCAATATCTCCATCCCAAATTTCCCCTTTGCATTCAACACTTATATACACAATTTTCAACATTCTCTTGAATGTCATGTTTATGTTATCTACTTATTTTGCTTCTCTCCTAGCTCTGTAATTCAGAACGGGACCCCATCATAGGCCCAGCTATTGAAGCCTGGAAGGCTTAAATCTGGAAGTCATCCCTAATTCCTTCCTCTCCCTGTCTACAACACCAATTCCTATGACACTGACTCCAAAATGTTTCTCAAACCAATCCATTCTCCACCCTCACGTTCATCTCCTAGTGCTCGGCCATGGTCATTTCCCTTCTGAAGTGTGCTCCTGGCTCCTCATGAGCTCTGGACTCCCTAGCCCCATTTTGCATTTCCCATCTCATCCCCTTTCCCTTGTACCACTCTCATAGTCTCCTGTCTTATTTTATTCTAATCCTGTCACCATAATGGTGCCAGTTGGATCTTGGACCTATGAGATATAGAATCTTTAGCATGGAGTGCAAGGTCTTTTATGATCAGATGTCCCTTAAATCTCCAAACCTATCCCTGCCTTGCTGTCTATGTCCGCACAACACCGCACACCTTCCCTGAGTCTGTGTTTTTGCTTCCTGCTCTCATGACCTCAATCCATTATTTATCTGCCTTATTCCCTATTTGCTCTTTAAAAGACTAAGTTAAGGTTTTATTCCTTCTAGAAAATTTCCCCATTCCTTTTCACTATTCAAGATATGTGGCCCTTGGGTTCTTTATTTAACACGTGTCACTTATCAGAGACCATGCTGTCTTTCCCACAGGATTGAGCAATTTGAGAAAAGAGACTCAGACTGTTTATGACTGGCATCATATTCACTGCTTACTGAATATTTATTTGGTAAATCTGAAGATGAATAATACAGTTCTAAATAAAAACTAAAGAAATACAAACATTGGACACAAAATTAAAAAACAAAACAACAACGTAAAACTGTTAACTCTGTGAGGATTGTAAAATGAAGCAGATTAAGTAAAGGAAGAACCTTTAATTTTCTCTTTATATGCTTAATTTTAAAAAATAACTGACACAGGCAGGATGGTGCCTGCCTATAATCCCAGCAATTTGAAAGGTTGAGGAAGGAGGATTCTACATTCGAGGCCAGTCTCAGCAATTTAGCAAGACCCTCAGCAACTTAACGAGACCCTTTCTCAAAATAAAAAGTAGAAAGGACTGGGAATGTAGCTCAGTGGTAAAGCCCCCCCTTGGTTCAATCCTCAGTACCAATAAGACAAACAAATAAACAACAAAAACTGGCCTGTTGTATGGGAATTACAAAAGCTTGATGGGAGAGTTATCAGTACTGGGGTCTTGTCCCAGCTTAGACCGCTACCTAATGGAGTAACCCTGACAAACCATTTAACTGAAATATAATTTCTCCATCTGTGAAATCAGAGGATTGGCTCAAGCACATATTCTTTAAGATCTTTTCCAGGTTTAAAATTCTACTATTTTATAAATAGAACAAATTAGCAACTTTATATGGAAACTCTGAGTTCTCTTATTCTGTTTCAAGACAATTTTTTTAAAACCATTCTTATGCTAAAAAGCTATCTCATGATTCTCTATGATCAGTTTAATACCTAAGGGAGGTGACATCACAGAGGTCTAAACTTCTTGCCTATAGGACACTAGAGAAGGGTAGTCATTTGCTCTCTTGGTGCAGCTGATTTTATTTTTAAAAAATTTTCTGAACAATTTTATGTTTCTTTTGAGAGATATTCTCAAAGCTAGTGTTTTAGGAGATGGAAATAGATTGCCCTATTAGAAATGTCTCAAAGTCAGTACGTTTGAAAAATTGCTGCATCCCAGAGCCCTTCTTGGAAATGCATAATTTATTTTGGCTTCTTGAAGGTTCAGAGAAGTCCCGCAGTATGAAAGTGTGCTTGACCCAGCATTGCCCTAACCAGTGGGAGCATTTTACCAGGGCCTCCAGGGTGTTAGGCAAACACTCTACCATTTAGTTACCTCCCCAGCTCTGGGACACTATTTTATGGCATATATAGTCACATTTTTTATGGCAGTAGGCACCAACTTGGGGAACTCTTATTTAGAGCAACATTTCTACTGTTTGCTTTAAATTTTTTTGTTCCATGGAGGTTTCTTGTATAAGCAGCTTGACTTAAACTAGGATTTTCATGGCTTGGTAAGTACTCTCGATGATTTCTTTCCAATCTGACCATTGTCTCTAATTCACTTTTCTAACACTGCCTTAATGTAAAGGTTAATTTCTGTTTGTTTGTTTGTTTGGTTTTGGTACTGTGGATTGAACTGAAGGGTGCTTTACCACTGAGCCACATCCCCAGACCTTTTTATTTTTATTTTGAGACAGTTGCTTACTAAGTTGCTTAAGGCCTTGCTAAGTTACTGAGGTTGGCAATGAACTTGTAATCCTGCCTCAGCCTCCTGAATCACTGGGATTTACAGGCATGTGCCATCGTATCTGGTAACTTAAAGGTTAATTTCTATGGAATTTCGGAAGTGTTCTGATGCCACCTTAGTAGACTTCCATTTCACTTTCTTGCTAGTGACTAAAGTGATGATAACTTTCTCTTTATTACATCTTAAAACATATGTATATACAGTTATAGAAAATTAATAGCTGATCTACTTGGCACTTAAGCTTTTCTAAAAAATATATTATCTTAGAAATTGCTTGAGTTTTTGTCCTTTCACATTTGAACCATATCTTACTGGTAGTTAAAGTACTTAAGTAGAGAAGAATATCTTCTTTCCATATCCCTTTGCACATAATAGCTGCTATTCTGAGAAGTCAGTTGAACTCTAAGAATGGTCTATCATCCTGTGGTCAGCAGTGAAAAAATGGAAATTTGTAAAATGTCTCACTCCTGTTTTATTATTCCAATGGCTTCCCACCTCTTTCCTAAGCAGATCTACTAATGCTTCATCAACTTAAGATCAGAGTTGAGGCCCCCAGCTGAAAAACTACAAAGCTTCAATCACTTGTCCTACTTTGGAGGGATTTATTTTAAAAGCAGGCGCAGAGGTGGTTTTCCTATGGTCTGTGCTGCTGGTCCTCAGTGCTCAGCAGGACTACAGACAGCAGCAACCAAAGTTAGCAAGAGGCTAAGGGGCTCTGACCTGACTGTGGAACTCCATCAATAATCTGAGGCAAATGCTGGGGGCTATGTCCAAAGGAGTTGACAGCTGTCTCCTTAGAAGCATTTCCGAAAATTTTAAGTGAGCCTGATTGTAACCTTTTTAAAAAATGCTCTGGTTTTGAATTTTGGGAGGCCCAGTAGTTGAATGCAGCTAATCTGAATAATGTCATAATAGCACCATTCAGGACTCAAATGGAACAATATGTTTGATAGAGCTGTGAAATAAATTCTGTTTAGAAAGCAGACAAGGTGTCATTATTATTGCCCTTGATTTTGAAAAATAAATTCAGTTCTAAAATCCAAGTTAAAAAAAATAGAGCTGTAAGTATTTTAACATATTTGTAGTTAGGTCATTTTATAGGTATGAGAAATAAATTGAGTACTGGCATAAGAAGAGAAAGATTAATGGAATACTATAAACAACCAGAAATTAACTGCATAACAATTTAAAACCAGATGAAGGCAATAGCCCAAACTGAAAAGGGATGAGAAGGTTATTGAATAGTGTCATTATAACTGGATAGACACAAAAATGGTCATCCTGAACTAGTTTTCCTAGTAGAAGTTAAATATATTAAAACTAGAGACCTTTTAGAACTGAGTAAGTCTTAGGGAATTTCTTACATAAATAGTGGCATATTTATGAAGTGAACTTGTAAACAACTGTTAAAATTATGGTTACAGAGATTATTTGGTAATAAAAAGTTATTATATAGAGATAAAAAGGGTGGAATGCAGCAAAGTTTATGCACCTATATTATCTAAGATTAAGTTCAAATATGTAAATATGTGTGAAGAAAGTTCTAATAACTGTGGGTTAAAGTAGATTGAAGCTTGTTCCTCTGTAAATGAAAGTCCATGTGGCAGTCTAGGGCTGGAATGGAGAGAGTACACATGTTAGTCTTGCTGGTCCACCCTGGGTGGCTCAACCTCAAAGCTGAAGGTGGAAGCCTTCCTGTGTTTCAGGCAGTATGATGAAGACAGGGATGAAGGAAAAAAGACAAAGGGCACATGTCCTGTCTCTGAAGGATGAGGCCCAGAAGTTGACACATGACCTTTCTGCTTAGACCCCACTGGGCTGAACTTAGTCAAGCGGACACTCTTAGCTGGAAAAAGCTGGGAAAAGTCACCTCCATCCATATGGTCACTGTGCGGCCAAAAGGCAGGGACTCTATTACCATAGAAGGCAGAAGAGACTTGAGGGGACAGCCCAAAGTCTCTGTTGTAACATCATTTTACAACAATGCAAAAAAGTGAAGAAAAAAAAAAAAAAAAAAAAAAACTAAAATCAAACCAAACCAAACAACAACAACAACAAAGAAAATAAACTAATGGTTGTACCTGGAGGAGTTCCATTTCCCTGTCCTCATGTTCCCTAGCTCCAGTCTTCTGAGTTTCCCTTCTGAAATACCCAAATTCTATGTGCTTTTTCCTCTGCCTGTTTTAGTGTTCAATGTGTATGTATGTGTTGAAGAGACCAACATGTTCACAGCATCCACTCTTCACAGAGCAAGTATATTTTGTTACTTCTGCTTACAGCTGTAGCAAGTCACAGGATAATATTACACCAACAAATATAGCAAGGCACAGGATAATATTACACCAATTAATCTGGAGCTGAGGGACAGCCTACAGGTCTTTGACCCCCATGTCCTCCAGGTGACATCTAGTTGGAGCAGAGATAAGCACAGGAATAGCCAGAAGAGAATGTACAGTATGAAGAGGTTGAAATGAAGGTGAGCTGGGCCAATTAGGGAACATATTCTGAAGGCAGAAGCCTCATTATATGGCCCAGTAAAGTGCATCAACAAAAAGAAGGGGATCAGTCATGGTATTGCCATGTGGAAATTCCTTCCCAAACTTCCTCAGGAAATTTATGTCTTTTAGAATGCTGAAACCCCAGGAAAGTCAGCTGGGAAATTGAGAAAACAGGGAAGAGTATTATAATTCTCCTATTATCCACATAGAGACATCATTGTATCTATGGAAACCACTGAAGTCAAGTCTAAAGAAAGAGCAGGAAATACTGACACTTGGAGATGAAGGCTAACGCTGCCATTTCTGGGAACTGGACAGAAGCATGTAGAAGAGCGATGGTCACAATATAGTCACTCCTGCTTGTAGCTGTGACCACGTTACAAGCATGTTTTGGTGGCCCCATCTCTCGTTCATGGAATGTTTGCAAATGAAAAATTTAATGTTTATATGTATAATATTCTTTATACAAATCCTATGAGTGGTATTTCAAGAAATAAGTTTTAGAATCAAAATAAAGCAATTTGGAATTAAAAGAGCAATTCCTTGAAGTACTATAAACCTTGCTAGTAGTTCTGAATGTCAAATTACTTGAATATTATCCAATAATATTAACTGGTATTTTCAATGTTTGAATATTCACTATACGACATAGATCTTTGTAAGTACTATAATAGAATAATGCAGAAAGGATAAGATGTGAATTCTCCTACATAAAATCAGAAAAATTCAAAATCTGAATTATCAAGAGAATATTGATTTCAACAGCAAAACCTAAATCAGAGCAAACAGACAAAATATTTTCATCATAAAACAAAGAAATGAACTTACATGAAGCTATTTATATGAAGTTGGACCATATGAGCCACATGGTTCAAAATAGTCAACTTGAGGATGCTTTTGTATACACTGAACAATTTGACAAATATCAATGCAAATGAAAGAAAATTTTCTATATTGAACAAGGTGATTAATTTTAGGTATGTTTTAAATATTACTTTAAAAATGATAATTAAAATATTGATTATGGAATTCTTGTTTAATATTTATTTATTCATTCATTTATTTATTTGTTTATTTATTTTTCAGCTCTGGGGACTGAACTCAGGGGTGCTTTGCTACATCCCCAGTCCTTTTTTATTTTTTATTTTGAGACAGATTCTCACTAAGGTGCTTAGACACTTGCTTGTTGATAAGGCAGGCCTTGAAGTTGGAATCCTCTGTCCTCAGCCTCCCAAGTTGCTGGGATTACAGGTATGTGCCAATGCACCAGATTTAATTTTAATTATTTCTATTGGATATGATTTTTGTCTTATTCTTGACTTCTTTTAAAGTTTTAAAAAAGTTATCAGGTGGCAATTATTTTTACATGTTGTTGAGATAACATAAAAATACATTAGGGTCATAATGATAAATAGCTAAAATTTATTATTGTATCACTTTTATAGAAATCCCCTGAAAATTTCAGTATAATGTAAGAGAAAAAATTATTCACTGCTTGTTATTATGATAACTTATTACTTAACGAAGTGAACTATTTTGAAAGGTGTAGATAATTTATGATTTGGGGAATTCTGAGAATTTTCAGATATTGTGATTTCTTGTTTCTGAAGCCTGAAGATTTTAGCAGGTCATGGCAAAAGTCAGAGAAACAATGACACAGAGAGATTAGCTGCCACCCCTGTGGGAGGTGGAGTTGCTCCTGCAGGGGAGCAGGGATCCTGCCCCATGCTGGGAGCTACTGAGGGTGCTCCTGTTCCTGAGCTGCTTCACAGTGTCCATAAGGCCCACCTGGGGTGCAGTTTTTATTTTGTTCAGAGAATCTTGTTCTCTCTATTGCCACAGGGTACCAAACTGTGAATTATCGGAGATAATCTGTATGTGTCAAAAGACCTCCACATGCAAAGGAATTTAGAACTAAACTATCAATCATAGTAGATTGAAAATCATTGGCGTTTATTTTCAAGTAGGTATAAAACAGTGAACAAAAAAATTTGATTTCCTCTCCTGGTTGAAAAAAACTTTATTTTCAATAAAGTATGGTACAGTCCTAGGCTCTACCATCTCACAGACTTGTATGTTTTAGTCAGTTTTTTTTGACTAGAAGACCCAACAAGCACAATCAGAGAAGGAAAAGTTGGTCTGGGGACTCATAGTTTTACAGGCATCAGTCCATAGATGGCTGGCTCCATTTCTCAGGGCTCAAGGTGAAGCAGAATATCATGGCAAAAGGACGTGGTATAGGAAGGTGGCTGGGAATATGGAACCAGGAAGTAGAGAGAGCTCTGCTCAACAAGGACAAAATCATACCACAAGGCATGCTCCCAGAGACCGACCTCCTCTAGCTACACCCTACCTGCCCACAGTCACCACCCAGTTAATTCCTATCAGGGAATTAATACACTCACATCCCAATCATTTCCCCACTAAACCCTCTTGCATTGTCTCACACATGAGCTTTTGGGGGACACCTTATATATAAACCATAACTCTATACTTCTTCAGAAACCTGGAACTGGCCTCAGCCTACTGTCATTCAGAACTCCTACGTTACAACAGGCTAATGAATCACGCTGATTCCCCAGGTAGCCCTGTAAAATGCCTACTACCTTATTTTTTAGTACAATGCAAAATTATTTCTGTAGTTTGTAGTCATTATCAGAAAGAATGGCAGCAGTTCCAAAATAGAACCAACCACTGACTATTGTGCAGATGTATGGAATTTAGGAAGAGTTGAACAATTTCACCAAACATGCTTCTATTATAACTCCACTCGATTGTATTACCATTTATCTCTCATAATCTACATCTGTGTATTTATTTTTTAATTCTTCAATTATTTTAATTAAAAATCATAAATTTACATAGGGCAATCTTGTTTGATTCATTCTGTTATTTTTTTCCCTTCCCCCCACCCCTCCCACCCTTCTTTTCCCTCTACACAGTCCTTCCTTCCTCCATTCTTGCCACCCTCCTTATCCCTAACCCTAAACCTAACCCTAACCCTAACGCTAATCCCTCTTACCCCCACTTATATGTCCTCATCCGCTTATCAGCGAGATCATTCGTCCTTTAGTTTTTTGAGATTGGCTTATCTCACTTAGCATGATATTTTCCAATTTCATCCATTTGCCTGCGAATGCCATAATTTTAACATTCTTCATGGCGGAGTAATATTCCATTGTATGTATATGCCACAGTTTCTTTATCCATTCATCAACTGAAGGGCATCTAGGTTGGTTCCACAATCTGGCTATAGTGAATTAAGTAGCTATGAACATTGATGTGGCTGTATCTCTGTAGTATGCTGATTTTAAGTCCTTTGGGTATAGGCCAAGGAGTGGGATAGCTGGGTCAAATGGTGGTTCCATTCCAAGCTTTCTGAGGAATCTCCATACTGCTTTCCAGAGTGGCTGCACTAATTTGCAACCCCACCAGCAATGTATGAGTGTACCTTTTTCCCCACATCCTCGCCAACACCTATTGTTGCTTGTATTCTTGATAATCGCCATTCTAATTGGGGTGAGATGAAATCTTAGGGTAGTTTTGATTTGCATTTCTCTTATTACTAGAAATGTTGAACATTTTTTCATATATCTGTTGATTGCTTGGACATCTTCTTCTGTGAAGTGTGTTCATTTCCTTAGCCCATTTGTTGATTGGATTACTTGTATTCTTGGTGTAGAGTTTTTTGAGTTCTTTATATATTCTGGAAATTAGCGCTCTATCTGAAGTATGAGTGGCAAAGATATTCTCCTACTCTGTACGCTCTCTTGTCACATTACTGATAGTTTCCCTTGCTGAGAGAAAGCTTTTTAGTTTGAATCTATCCCGGTGGTTGATTCTAGCTTTTATTTCTTGTGCTATGGGAGTCCTGTTAAGGAAGTCTGATCCTAAGCCAACAAGTTGAAGGTTTGGACCTACTTTTTCTTCTATAAGATGCAGGGTCTCTGGTCTGATTCCGAGGTCCTTGATTCATTTTGAGTTGAGTTTTGTGCAGGGTGAGAGATAGGGATTTAGTTTCATTCTGTTGCATATGGATTTCCAGTTTTCCCAGCACCATTTGTTGAAGAGGCTATCTTTTCTCCATTGCATATTTTTGGCACCTTTGTCTAGTATGAGAAAATTGTATTTATTTGGGTTTGTGTCCATGTCCTCTATTCTGTACCATTGATCTACCTGTCTATTTTGGTACCAATACCATGCTGTTTTTGTTACTATTGCTTTGTAATAGAGTTGAAGATCTGGTATTGCAATACCCCCTGCTTTGCTCTTTCTACTGAGAATTGCTTTAGCTATTCTGGGTTTCTTATTCTTCCAGATGAATTTCATAATTGCTTGCTCTATTTCTGTAAGATACATCATTGGGATTTTAATTGGAATTGCATTGAATTTGTATAGTGCTTTTGGTAGTATGGACATTTTGACAATATTAATTCTTCCTATCCAAGAACATGGGAGATCTTCCCATCTTCTAAGGTTATCTTTAATTTCTTTCTTTAGTGTTCTGTAGTTCTCATTGTAGAGGTCTTTCACCTCTTTTGTGAGATTGATTCCCAAGTATTTTATTTTTTTTGATGCTACTGTGAATGGAGTAGTTTTCCTAATTTCTCTTTCTGAAGATTCATCACTTATGTATAAAAATGCATTGGTTTTATGAGCATTGATCTTGTAACCTGCTACTTTACTGAATTCACTTATGAGTTCTAAGAATTGTCTGGTGGAATTTCCAGGTACCTCTAAATTTATAATCATGTCATCAGCAAACAGGGATAGTTTGAGTTCCTCTTTTCCAATTCATATCCCTTTAATTTCTTTTGTTTGTCTAATTGCTCTGGCTAGAGTCTCAAGAACGATATTGAATAGAAGTGGTGAAAAAGGGCATCCCTGTCTTGTTCCAGTTTTTAGGGGGAATGCTTTCAGTTTTTCACCATTTAGAATGATATTGGCCATGGGCTTAGCGTAGATGGCCTTTACAATGTTAAAGAATGTTCCCACTACCCCAATTTTCTCTAGTGTTTTGAGCATGAAGGGATGCTGTATTTTATCAAATGCTTATTCTGCATCTATTGAAATAATCTTGTGATTCTTAACTTTTAGTCTGTTGATATGGTGAATGACATTTATTGATTTCCTGATGTTGAACCAACCTTGCATTCCTGGGATAAAACCCACTTGATCGTGGTGCACTATCTTTTTCATATATTTTTGTATGTGATTTGCTAAAAATTTTGTTGAGAATTTTTGCATCGATGTTCATTAAGGATATTGGTCTGAAATTTTCTTTCCTTGATGTGTCTCTGTCTGGTTTAGGTATCAGTGTGATATTGGCTTCATAGAATGAGTTTGGGAGCATTCCCTCCTCTTCTATTTTATGGAATACTTTGAGAAGTATTGGAATGAGCTCTTCTTTAAAGGTTTTGTAGAACTCGGCTGAGAACCCATCTGGTCCTGGACTTTTCTTTGTTGGTAGGCTTTTGATGACCTCTTCTATTTCATTGCTTGAAATTGATTTATTTAAGTTGTGCATTTCCTCCTCGTTCAGGTTAGGTAATTCATATGTCTCTAGAAACTTGTTGATGTCTTCAAGGTTTTCTGTTTTGTTGGAGTATAGATTTTCAAAATAGCTTCTAATTATGTTTTGTATTTCACTCATGTCTGTTGTGGTATTTCCTTGTTCATTCCGAATTTTAGTAATTTGAGTTTTCTCCCTCTTTCTCTTTGTTTGTGTGGCTAAGGGTTTATCAATTTTGTTTATTTTTTTCAAAGAACCAACTATTTATTTTGTTAATTTTTCCGATTGTTTCTTTTGTTTCAATTTCATTGATTTCGGCTCTGATTTTAACTATTTCCTGTCTTCTACTACTTTTGGTGTTGGTCTGCTATTCTTTTCCTAGGGCTTTGAGCTGTAGTGTTAAGTCATTTATTTGTTGATTTCTACGTCTTTTGTTGAATGCGCCCCATGAAATAAATTTTCCTCTAAGTACTGCTTTCATAGAGTCCCATACATATTGATATGATGTGTCTTTGTTCTCGTTTACTCCTAAAAATTTTTTTATTTCCCTCCTGATGTCTTCTGTTATCCATTCATCATATAATAGTGTGTTATTTAATCTCCAGGTATTGGAGAAGTTTCTGTTTTTTATTCTGTCATTTATTTCTAATTTCAATCCATTATGATCTGATAGAATACAAGGTAGTATCTCTATCTTCTTGTATTTGCTAACAGTAGCTTTGTGACATAAAACATGGTCTATTTTAGAGAAGGATCCATGTGCTGCTGAGAAGAAAGTGTATTCATTCTTTGTTGGATGGTATATTCTTTATAAGTCGGTTAAGTCTAAATTGTTGATTGTGTTATTGAGATCTATGGTTTCTTTATTCAATTTTTGTTTGGACGATCTATCCAGCGGTGAGAGAGGTGTGTTAAAATCGCGTAGTATTATTGTGTTGTGGTCTATTTGATTTCTGGAATTGAGAAGGATTTGTTTGACGTACATGGATGAGCCAATGTTCGGGGCATAGATATTTATGAGTATTATGTCTTGTTGATTTATGCTTCCCTTAAGCAGTATGTAATGTCCTTCTTTATCCCTTCTGACTAGTTTTGGCTTGAAGTCCACAGTATCTGAAACGAGGATGGATACTCCAGCTTTTTTGCTGTGTCCGTGTGCATGGTATGTTTTTTCCCATCCTTTCACCTTTAGTCTATGGGTATCTCTTTCTATGAGATGAGTCTCTTGCAGGCAGCATATTGTGGGATTTTTCTTTTTAATCCATTCTGCCAGTCTATGTCTTTTGATTGATGAGTTCAGGCCATTAACATTCAGGGTTATTATTGTGATATGATTTGTATTCCCAGTCATTTGACTCATTTTTGTTTGTTGACATGATTTGGTTTCCCCTTTATTTGGCTATTCCTTTAGGCTAGTTCCTCCCGTTGCTGATTTGCATCGTTGTTTTTAATCTCTTCCTCATGGAATATTTTACTGAGAATGTTCTGTAATGCTGGCTTTCTTTTGTAAATTCCTTTAGCTTTTGTTTATCATGGGAGGATCTTATCTCATTGTCAAATCTGAAAGTAAATTTTGCTGGGTATAAGATTCTTGTTTGGCATTCCTTTTCTTTCAAGGCTTGGTAAATGTTGTTCTAGGCCCTTCTAGCTTTTAGGGTCTGGATTGAAAAATCTGCTGATATTCTTATTAATTTCCCCCCTGAATGTAATCTGATTCTTTTCTCTCGCGGCCTTTCAAATTCTGTCTTTATTGTGTATGTTAGGTATTTTCATCATAATGTGCCTTGGTGTGGGTCTGTTACAATTTTGTATATTTGGAGTCCTATAAGCCTCTTGTACTTGGTTTTCCATTTCATTCTTCAGATTTGGGAAATTTTCTGATATTTCATTGAATAGATTGTTCATTCCTTTGGTTTGTTTCTCTAAGCCTTCCTCAATCCCAATAATTCTTAAATTTGACCTTTTCATGATATCCCATAATTCTTGTAGATTCTGTTCATGATTTCTTACCATCTTTTCTGTTTGGTCAACTTTGTTTTCAAGATTAAATACTTTGTCTTCAATATCTGAGGTTCTGTCTTCCAGGTGTTCTATCCTATTGGTTATGCTTTCTATGGATTTTTTAACTTGGTTTATTGTTTCCTTCATTTCAAAGATTTCTGTTTGGTTTTTTTTCAGTATCTCTAACTCTTTATTGAAATGATCTCTTGCTTCCCATATTTGCTCCTTTAACTGTTGATAGGTGCGATCATTTAATGCCTGCATTTGCTCTTTCATCTCCTCGTTTGCTTCCCTGATTGTTTTAATTATGTACATTCTGAACTCCCTTTCTGACATTTCTTCTGCTGTGCTGTCATTGGGTTTTATTGATATAGTATCTAGGTTTGTTTGGAACATTTTCTTTCCTTGTTTTCTCATATTGGTGAGATGGCAGTGGGACTTTTTTTGTGTGATATTGCAGAATTCTTCTATTGGCTTATAGCGTCCCTGTAGATTTCCAGTGTATCACCTTCCTGCCTTCAGTAGCCTGAAATCTTGGAGTAACTTGATAATGCAGTGCTTCCAAGGAAAGCTGCCCCTAGCCCGCTACTGGTTCCAGGACTTGGAGCTGGCTCTGTGTGGAAAGGCTCTCACTGGGGGGCCTGCTCTGAGAAGCTAGCCTGGAAAGGCGCTTCCCGCCAGAGGGGGCCGCGCTGTGGGCTGCTTGGGGAAGTCCCTGGCTGCCCTGTCCTGGTCCTTGAAGCAACCTGCAGACAGGAACTCGCCACTCTGGTTCAGGGACTTGAAGTTTGGTTCTGTACAGAAAGGCTCTCACTGGGGGGCCTGCTCCGAGATGCTGGAGAATCTGGCTCTGTGGGAGGAGCCCACCGCTGGAGTGCTCAAGGCCGCCTGGAGAAGACTCTAGCTGCCCTACCCTACTCTAATAAGCTACCCAAATCCGGGCCTGCCACCTGTGCAGTGCTTCACTGGGTGGGGGAGACTCACCTAGAGGTTCTATTTTAGTCCAAGTCTCTCTTCTGGGATCCTGGGTTCTGGAGCAACTGGAGATGCAGTCATCCTCTAGTCCACCATCTTGGATCCTGTTTATTTCTTTATCATCTTTTCTGTCCCTTAGTTTTTTGAGGTTCAGCCAAAAGAAATTTTGTATCATTGACCAAAATGCCCAAATGAAAACAGTATATAGATTCATTTCCATATCAATTTATATTTTATTCTCTTTTACTGAAAGGACAATATAACTTCATTTTAAAATCAGCTATGTATTTGCTATTGAAGGACTAGCTTTTCATTTGGAATATTAGGTCTTATATGTTCACATAATCTAAACATTATTTCACTCTCACATGACTTTATGATTTTGCTATTTAATTTAAATCAAACATAGATCAATTTTTCATTAGCTGACTATTTATTGCTGGGATGCACATCACTGCATACATTTTATATAAGGTATTAGCAAACTTTATGTAAAAGGACAGGTAGTTTATATTTTAGGTTTTGTGATACATATAGTTTCTTTTTTCTTTCCAGTACTGAAGATTAAACCCAGGGTCTCTCGCATACTAGTGAAGTGCTCTATCACTGAGCCACATCCTCAGTCCTTTCTATTTTTTTAGTTTGAGACAAAGTCTTACTAAGTTGTTGAGGCTGATCTCAAACTTGCAATCCTCCTGTCTCAGCCTCCATAGTACCTGGGATTACAAGCGTGTGCCACCATGCCCAGCTAGTTTTCATCAAAACTTTTCAAGTTGGCCTTTGCAGTATAACCACAGACCACATATAAATGACTCAATGTGGCTATATTCTAATAAAACATTATTAAAATTTATCAACATTTAAATTCTATGTACATTTTTATGCACAGCAAAATGGTTATTTCTCTTTTGAATTTTCTTAACCATTTGAAAACAAAAGGTGGGTTACATTTGCCCATGGGCCATCGACTATCAACCAGTACTATGCTAGAGTCATACTGTTTCAAAATGATACTTCTATCCACTTTTATGGTAAAGAATGAACATTCTGGGCTGGGGCTATGGCTCAGTGGTAGAATGCTTGCCCAGCCTGTGTGAGGCACTGGGTTTGATCCTCAGCACCACATAAAAATAAATAAATAAAATAAAAGTATTGTGTCCATCTACATCTAAAAGTATTAAAAAGAATGAACATTCTAGTGTTACTAGTAGTGAGAAGTCCAGTATCATAGTTAAACCTCCAACAATTTTTCATTTATCTCTTTATATATTCCAATACTGTGTATCAAACTGATAGAGATAATAACTAGCTTTCATTTGATTCAGAGTGGTTTAGTTAATCATATGTAGAAATAAAATTGGATTAATAATGCTTTCCTCTCATCCTCAAAGGAGAATTTGAAGAAGTAATTAGTGATTTTACATCATATAAAAAGCAAAATTGCTACGTAAATGTGAAGTTTAATAAGGCATGTGGACTTGGCTTTAATCAAACCCAATGAGGATTGGCTAGATTCACACAAAGGAGACTGAGAGCGGTGATTGCTGACTTTACCAGACAATACACGCTTGTCTCCCTTTATTCAGCAAGCTCAATGAGCACATTTAAAATATAATTTGGTTTGCACACAGCTTTCCCACAATATATCTATCATGTAAAGTGAAGACCTGTAAAGTGATACAAAAATATCTATACAAATTTCACCCACCTACTCTCCACCATGCACACTGAAAAGGAAAAATTAAAAGTCTAAAAGTGTGTATCATCTGGTTCATACTTCAAAATGCTCAGCAGAACCCTGGAAGACCTTTTGCTTTCACCCTAGAAAGACTTTTCTCCACACCTCACAGAAGCTATTTGGTGTACATGAAAGAGCCTATTTGTATATTGACTTTTTATGTTTAAAAAATCCCCAAATACCAAAAAGTAATCCTTCTAGTCTTATTGCTTGTTAATTCTACCTGCTTGACCACCAGCCTTTCCTATTTACTATACTCTGTGTTAGCCACGGTTGAATTCAAAACTTGTCAAGTAAGGCTCAAAGGGCAAATCAGGGACTAAACTTCTGTCCTTGGATAATCTGCTCTGGTTGCCTTTGGAAGCAAGGTTTGGAGCAGACTCTTGATACCAGATGTGGAACAGCTGGAACTAGGGGCTTTTCTCACTGGTTGTAAACTCTGAGCTGCTTAATGGCTTTAACATGAACTGTAACATGGGAACTCCTGTGCCTACCAAGTGCGAGCATAGAACTGCTAGTCTGGCTTTGGCCTGGGTTTCACTTGTTCCTATGTGGTAGAAGAGCCAGTAGGTGTGACATGGTGGTTTTTGGAGACAAACTCTGCCACATATCTTAAGGACTTATTATTCTGATGGAAAAATCATGAGCTTCATAAATTTCCATATTCTGATTGGAAACATTTCCAATGAGATATTTTGTATTTTCTCTTTTGAGTCTGGCCCTTTTAAGTCTGTTCATTTCTGGCTTAGCTATAAGTAGATCATGCCAATACAAAACTGACATAGTCTCGAGTGCAATATTAACTTACTTTCTATAGGAAAATTAGATTTAGACTCCAGAGTCCATCATTCCCCACCAAGAACTTTATCTGACAGTAATGGCAAACCATTTGACAGATGAGGTAAACCAAATGACTTTTCTACAAGTTGTCAGGGAATCTTGCATTCCTTGAACTGGAATGTTTTATCACTTTTAGTTACTTCCCATCATAGATTTTTAAAACCACCTTACACTATTGTTAGGTTAAATAGAATTTTCTTCATTTTGAGTCAAATCTCTTTAAACAGTGCAGAACATTAGGAAGAAAACCACTTAGAAATGGCATGATTTTTTTTCCTCTTGAAATATTTTCTACTTTAGAACATAAAATAGCCTCTTAAGTATAGTTTCTCTAATTGGAATATGATTTTTTTTGCTTATCTTCTATTTAAAATTACATTGCAGATAGGTTTTGGAAAGGTTCACCATTACATCAACTGTTTAACAGGACTCATTTTTCATTTTTCAGATGAAGTCACTTCTACAGAGTGAGTTTCAGAAATAGATTTTTTTAAATTAGTTTTTTAATATTCAAGGCTTAGCCCATTGAACCTTACAGTCTTTGTAAAGTGATGGACATAGTAATAGTTCCTTTAAGAAAAAAAATTATATACTATTATAATGCCTGTAAGAAAGGAAGATTAGGGTCTCAATTTTTAATCTTGTGTAGAGGATTGCATACTAGGGACTGATCCCAGAATCACTCTGCCACTAAGCTACATTCTCAGTCCTTTCTATTTTTTGTTTTGAGACAAGGTCTTGAGAAGTTGCCCAGACTGGCCTGACTTGAGACCCTCCTGCCTCAGTCTCCCCAGTAGCTGGGATTTCAAGAG
The DNA here is from genome assembly GCF_902686455.1 of Sciurus vulgaris. NCBI lineage: Eukaryota > Metazoa > Chordata > Mammalia > Rodentia > Sciuridae > Sciurus > Sciurus vulgaris. Next base: position 132,636,493 of record NC_136463.1, read on the forward strand.
TATGCCATCATGCCTGGCTCAATTTTAATTATAAGCCAGCACTAGTATTAATATCCTATATACCTCCCTAGGTTCATAAGTGGATTTGATATTGAGACTCTTACTAGATGGAGGACCAGAGATGATTATATAGTAGACACCAAGTTTACAAGGGAAGAAAAGAAACTGCTGTTATGTAGACATATCAATGAAATAGGAAGCTTAATTAATAACATGAGTTATTAATCAGAAGACTAAACCCAAGGAAAGCTATATCCTCTGTATGAATCAGAATTGTACTAATTACAATATAATTTTTAAAGAAGTAGACCAACAGTCACTATTCTATCCATTCCTTCCATCAATAAGTAAGGACTTCTTGAGCATCTACTATGAGAAAGGTGTATGTTATACTCTGGAAATTCAGAGTCAGACCCTTGCTTTCTATGTCCTCAAGATTGAGTGGGAAACTTGAAATGGAACCACCATTTGACCCAGCTATCCTACTCTTTGGCTTATACCCAAAGGACTTAAAATCAGCATACTACAGTTATACAGCCACATCAATGTTCATAGCTGCTCAATTCACAATAGCTAGATTGTGGAACCAACCTAGATGCCCTTCAATTGATGAATGGATAAAGAAACTGTGGAATATTACTCAGCCATAAAGAATGATAAAATTATGGCATTTGCAGGCAAATGGATGAAATTGGAGAATATCATGCTAAGTGAGATAAGCCAATCTCAAAAAGCCAAAGGTCGAGTGATATGGCTAATAAGTGGATGATGACTCATAATGGGGGGAGGGAAGGGTTAGTGTTAGGGTTAGAGTTAGGGTTAGGGAGGGGGGCAAGTATGGAGGAAGGAAGGACTGTATAGAGGGAAAAGAGGGATGGGAGGGGTGGGGGGAAGGGAAAAATTAACAGAATGAATCAAACAACATTACTCTATGTAAATTTATGATTACACAAACGGTATGCCTTTACGCCATGTACAAACAGAGAAACAACATGTATCCCATTTGTTTACAATAAAAAAAGATATAAAAAATGAAATAAAAATAAAATAAAATGCAAAAAACAAAACAAAACAACAACAACAACAACAAAAAAACGATTGAGTGGGAGAGGCTCCTAACCTCTAAGAACAAACACCTCCTACCATATGTAATGAAAACCTTCTCACTGTTCAACTCAAAATTTCAAAGGATTTTTTAAATATATTAGCAAAAATTTATTGAATGTTCATAGACATTGCTTTGAATATGGTATGAAATCATTTGATTTTTAGGTTTTGATGGTTAAGGGTAAGATGCTTTATTAGATTTAGATGTGCAAGGAGCTACTTCTGGGATGAGAAATGTGTACAGTTATATTGAGGTAAATTTGAAAAACAGACGTGTGTCTTGTCAGACTGTGAATTGATATGTGGATTATATTTCTGGATCCATCAGTAAACCATACCCCTTATCCTTTTTGTGGTTCAATTACCATTTATAAAATAAGATGCTTGAATTAAATCTCTAAAGTCATTTCTAGAATATGACTGAACATATTTCAAGAATTCAAGGAGGGGAAGAACTTGGTTTGTTTATCTCATAGTAGTACTGATATGAATTGAACAACTATGGGTTTTATGGCTAAAACAACCAAGAAACTACATCAAGTAGGAAGAAAGGAAATAGCATAGAAAGGAAAAATGTTTGTTCCAAGGACTGGGAGCCAGACGGAAACATTAGGAAAAATTCATAACACCTTGGCTGGAGCATGCTCAAGTTGAATTTGAAGGACATACATCTTACCAAACTAAAAACTCTTTTGACCACATAGTCCCTGCCTGCTTCAATGCCATTTGCTTATGATTCATGGCAGATTTACTGAAAAGAGGCGTCTTTCCTTGTTGACTCTAGAATCTCTTTGCTGTTGGGTGTCTAACATTTTATTTCACTAAAACAGTGGTTTTGTCATCAGTACTCCCCTCATGGTCTAATGCAGGGATCACATCTTTGTCCCCCACTTCTCTTAGCAGGGCTGACACATCCAGCAGCTCTCTTCCCTTTTGGACCCCTAGAGCCCTACTGATGAAGATTTGCATTTTTGTCTCTAGTTCTGTCTCATCTGCTGGTTCTCTAAATACTGCAGTGTGTTGGAATTCATTCTTATCTGTCTATACTACTCTCTGTCCCTAGATGATCTTATTTGCCCCTTGATTTTAAAAAGCACCTGTGTGGGCTGGGGATATAGCTCAGTTGGTAGACTGATTGCCTTGCATGCACAAGGCCCAGGGTTCTAATAAAAATTCCGTCCATGTCTCATTAAAGTACACTTAAAAAATAAAAAAAATAAATAAAAAAATAAAAGCACCTGCGTGCTGATGAATTTCAAAAATGTGTCTCCAGGCCTCATCTCTCTCAAGTTCTAGATCTGTAGTGTTCACTGAACACCAGTTATTTTCCCTGGGATGTCAACAGGTGTGACAAACTCAACATGTCTAAAGAGAATGCTGGAGACAAACCTCTACCACCAACTCTAGGAGTGCTGTTCCTCTCTTGGAATTCCCCATCTCAGAAATCACTTAAAGGAGCTAAATTCCAGAAAAGTGGAAAACAGGTGAACTGGTCACTTAACATAGCTACATAGCAGGTTGATGGTGGAACCAGTACCATGACCAGGTCATTGGATTCTCAGTTCAAACTTTAGAATATACTCTACACCACTTTGATATTTTTGAGTAGGATATCAGATATGATGCTATCATTAGTTTCTGATGATACATCTTTTGAAGTCATTGTATTACAAATAAGGATGGATTTATTCTAAACTTTCCATGCTACCTTTACCCCTCTGGGTCAGAAGAACTTGTATAATGATATAAATCAGCATCATTATAATTTGTATTTTCTATTCTCACCTGTTATTTGTTTATTTATTTTTGTGGTACTGAGGATCAAACCTAGGAACTTGTGCATGCTAGGCAAAGGCTCTACCACTGAACTACATTTCTGGCCTCTCACCCAGGTTCTTAAAGCTATCCCAATTTTTTCTTCTTTCTTTCTTTTTTTCTTTTTTGCTTTTATTTGTCTTTCTTTTCTGTTCTGCACAGCAGCCATCCAAAACTTTCATATCCCAATCATTTACATTTATTAAATGAATTTACCCTCAGCTTCTTATAAAAACAAATGATCTGGTAAACAGTTCCTCAATTTCTCACAATCCTGTCTCTAAACTTCCTTTCACTTTCACTGATATTTCCCTCCTCTATAGTCTCAACTTGATCCTGCTATATATTGAATTTTTTCATCAAGGAAAAGAAAACAACAAAGCTTTGATGAGTAGACCTCTTTTTTCTTGGAACTCTAAGTTCTGTTTTCTGTTGAGTTCTCTGTGACATTGCCTCCCCATTTTCTTCTTAATTCTCTCAGATTCCTTCACTGAGCTAATTTACCCCTTAAAATTGTTTTACTCTGGGCCTCCATTCTTAGACTTTTCTTAGATTCAACACTTTTTCCTTGGGAAACCTCATTCACTCCATAAAAATGTTTGCCTGGCACCTGTGGATATGATCATATTTCCAGTAGGGATATGAAGCTAACCTAGCTGAATCTTTAGCTCCCATTTTTTGTAGAAATGTAACTATGAGTTTCATGTTTATATTTCCAGTTAGTCATGGTTATAAGAAAGATAACCGCATAGTGATGGGCGCCCAATGCATCATCCTTATGGCAAATCTCACCAAGATTTGTCTGAAGATACCAGATTCCAATCACTGCCATCAAATGAATTAGCAGATACCTATTAAGAATTAACTATGAGACTGGGCATGGTGGCGAACACCTGTAATACCAGTGGCTTGGGAGGCTCAGCCAGGAGAATGAAGAGTTCAAAGCCAGTCTCAGCAATTTGGCAAGGCCGTAAGCAACTTAGTGAGACCCTGTCTCTAAATAAAATATTTAAAAAGGTCTGGGGATGTGACTCAGTGGTTAAGTGCCCCTGGGTTCATTCCCCAATACCAAAAAAAAAAAAAAAAAAAAAAAAAAAAAATCAAGCCCTTTGTTGTCATGGTGGCACAGACTAGTAATCCCAGCTACTGAGAAGTTTGAGGCAGGAGTATTATGAGTCCAAGGGAAATCTTGGCAACTTAGACTCTGTCTCAAAAAGAAAAAAAAAAGTAGAGCTGGGTATGTAGCTCAGTTGTAGACCACTTACCTAGCATGTGTGAGGCCCTGGTTTCAATCCCCAGTGCTAGGAAAAAAAAAAAAAAAAAAAAAAAAATCAACCATGGTCAAGGCATTATTAGCCTACAACATTTATTTTCTTCTCCTGACAGCAAGGTCTGCTTGACTTTTCCTAAACTAATAAAATTGTTTAGAAATTTGGTAAAATTTAACTAAAGAAAAATTGCATGGAGGGATATTATTCCTAATTAAATGTTGGAAATATTTCTCCTTTTCCCACTAGAATTTATTAATGCATGAATATTGATGTGTTCTACATTTTTACTGAGCGAACTCTAAAGAAGTTTCCATATTCTAACCTGAGGCAAATGAACACATTATAAACAATATCCGAGGAACAATGCTATGCTCTTATAAGAATCCAAAATTTATATTTTGCCCCTAGAATCTGATCACTTCTGATTGGCTGAGTCTATTTTAAGCAACATGGAAAAGAAAGCACATATATTTTGGATATCAAAGATAACAAATACTGCATTTCTGATTTCATTGATATGAAAATGTTCCAAGAATGCATAGAGCAGGTACACACAAAAGATAGAGAAATCTAACATCACGTGTTCATTTTGTGGTTCTGATTCCATGTCTTCACTCAGAAAGTTCCTAAAGGTTCAATATTTGCCTATTTTGGTTAGACAAGTGTAAAATAAATCTCAAGACTAGAATTCTTTTGGGAGGGCCTTTTCCTTTATGAAGTGATCCTCCTTGTTACTGTGAATGAATATAATTTTTTAATTAAAGGGAAAAATAATCTTAAAAGTAGGAGAATGTCCAATCCTGTAGGAAAGGAACCCTGGAACACTTCCATTAATAATATAGTACTTGAAATAATTCAGGAAAATGAAAGGGATAGATTAATCTCTCATGCAGACAGGCAAAAAGGTTTTATTCTGAGTTTTCAGAAGTAGTGGATGTCTGGTATGTGTCACTGAGGAAGATTTTAAGTGCAAGCTAAACAGGGAAGATCAATGAGTACTTTTTACCTTGGTGTGGGATGGTTTTTTTTTTTTTTTAATTTTGGTTATATATGACAGTAAAATGTATTTTGGCAGAATATACTTACATGAAGTATAACTTATTCTATTAGGTTCCCACTCTTGTGGTTGTACATAATGTGGAGTTATCCTGGTTGTGTATACAAATACAAGGCTAGGAAACTTACAACACTTTAGAAAAATTCCACTGTCCTTCCTGTTTCCCTCCCCTCCCTGCCCTCCGTTACCCTCGGTCCCGTCCAATCTATTTCTATTATTTCCCTCACAGCCTCCCTTGTTTTGGGTTAGCATCCACAAATCAGAGAGAATGTTTGGCCTTTGATTTTTTGGGATTGGCTTATTTCACTTAGCATGATAGTCTTCAGTTCAGGATGGGGAATTGATAGCACTCATACAGTGTATTTGCCTACCTGAGTCTAACAATATTACTATAATATCCCCAAAGTCTGGAGAGAGAGATTTAAACACAATTTTGGAAGATAGAAGTAAAATTCAGTCTTAAAAACCCCTATAAAATATGAAAAGCACTGATTTAGGTAAAAAACAAGTTCTGTTCTGAAAAGATAATTAATAGCTTTTGAAATAAATTCATATCCCATTAATATTTAGAGTTCATGAACTTGACATAGTTGAAATAGGACAATACAATAAATAAATAAATAGTAAGGAATGGAAAATCTGCAAATCAAAGCAGAAAGTGCACATTCTTGCTGTGCAAAGGTGTGCCACTCAAACAATACTGATTAGCTCCATCAAATCTGAAATCTCAAAAATCTCATATGAAAAACAATATAAACCCAAAGTTTAAACTAATAGCTAATGTTTGTTTTCTTTCCCACTTTATCTTCTGTTTTCATGTTAATACTGAGTAGCAGAAAGGTACTTGGTACTAGGAGAAGTCAGAATGATATCAGATACTTTAGAGAAATATCAGGATAAACAAATGACAGACTTTTCCATCAAAGAAGTTACAGGTTGCTAGGGGACTTAGACATTTTTACAAATCTGTTTCTCCACAAAAAATGTGACAGGATAAACAAAATATGACCAGAGAAATGAGGACAGAGTCTCTTGGCTCCAAAGTAAAACTCTTCTCACAGTTTCCCAATTTGGTTCTCTTTCTTCCTCTCTTTTTAGTTTAGTTTTTTTTTTTTTTAATAAAACAATTCAGAGATCAGGTACAACAGGAAAGAAAGGACAAAGGAAATGAAATGACTAATCACTAATTAAACTAGAGACTTCTCTTCTATCCCTTCTCTTCTTCCAATTGGTTAATGTGTATGCATTTATGAAGAGTTTGGTGTGCTTTGCAAACCAATAGTACCACAGTGAAGTTATTTATTTCACAGCTAACCAAGTAAAAGTGTATAGGAAATAGATGTTCCTTGCCATGTTTTGTGAATGTTTAATGCACCTAAAGTTCTATGTTCTCAAGATGGGTAGATTGTAAACTTGCACACCCATTATGCTATTCATGATGAGAAAAAACTGTCACATCATCTGTAGGACAAAATTTGTTCTAATCATTCTGTCTTCAGGCCTAGTAAATTACCTCTGTCCCCAATCTTCTTCCTATCATCCATTTGTGCTTTATCCGTTCTTCAAAGACAAAGGCACCAATTCAGCTTTTGAAATAGTGACATTCTTGCTGCAGAAAGCAGCATCTTAATCTCCTCCAGCAAAGCATCAGGACCCTGAGAAAACAACCCTGAGATGATGCTTCTCAAGAATAATGGAAATGGCATCTCCCCAAATCTATTGATTAATTCTCATAATACCAGAACACTGTCTGTCACAGTTAATATGTATTAACAAATTTGATTAAATAAATACTTATCAAACACTTACTTTCATATGTACAAGGTACTACAGAGAAATACCAAGATAAACAAAAGACATACTTTACCTTTGAAGAAGTCTGGGCTAGTGGAGGACGTCAACACTTTTACAACTTTGTCTCTCCATAAAAAATGTGATAGGGTAGACAAAATATAAGCAGAGAAATGAGGTTAGAGAATCATCAGGCTCAAGACAGTTTACCTGGCTAGACTTTGACTCCAGGGGTTTTTTTTTGTTGTTTTTTTTGTTTTTTTTTTTTTTTTTCAAAGGCACCTCTTCACAATTCAGAAAATATTCACTAGCCAGAAATATATTCGAAAGAGCCCCATCAAATGACAGTAGGAAGATGGAATTTGTATGTATAGGAACAAAACAATAGAATAATCCAGCTACATTATATACAACAGAGTATAGTTCCAATTTAAAAGCAAGAGAATGGTACTAGGTTATATACATATATTATTTTTTGATTTTAAGGTTCATATTTTCCCTTATTATAGTATTTCTGAATTCAAGCTTCATCCTACAATTAACATTTACTTTTAATGTAAAACCATTATTAAATTGATGTGACTTCTTATATTTAGTGACATCTTAAATGGAGAAATTTTGGTTTTGATACCTGTTTACTATATGGCTCTGGCTCTCCTGAGTCTCCTGTCAGCTTCCATGTCTACAAACAGGAATGATGATTCCTCAGGGTATAGATGAAGATTAAATGAATGGTGTATGTAAATCACTTAGCAGTGCCTGGCACACAATAGGTCCACAGCTCAATGCAGTTACAGTCATTTTCTTTTTGTTAATGTTTACTTAGGGTGATCATAGTGCATAACTTTACTTTCTCTCAGAATATTATCATCACAAAAGCATGACCATAATCCAGACACAGACCTACTTCTCAAAGGGAAGGGATTAGAGCAGGGGTTAGAAAAATGAGGAAAATCAGAAAGAGGGTTGCCAAGTGTTGGGGACTTTCTTCGGGAGTGTAACCTCTAAGGGAGAAACTCCTCCTCTGAAGGTATGCAGATGCATCACAAGAACACATCAATTTCCTATTCTGTCGGAGGATGAGCAAATTGTGGCTTCTCATCACTGAATTCAATGGTGACAATAACACTGACAGTTATCCGATGACAATGGAAGCCACAAATGGGGATAGAGAATTCAGGAGCAAAACAATTATAATTAGAACACAAGAAGGAAGCCAGAAAAATACAGAAAGTAGAGGGCTATGTACAATATTGCCAAGGTTACCTAGCAACAGGGTAACATTTCTTTTTGTTAGAAAATGGCAAAATGGAATAGTAAGAATAGGATACAACACCAGCTCAGGAGTGCTGAAATGCATGACTGTTATCAGTGAGGTTATAATTTATATTCATAACAGCATGAATACATAATGGTGTTCTTAGCACATATTTAGGGCATTGGTTACATAAATAGGGGTGTGTGTGTGTGTGTGTGTGTGTGTGTGTGTGTGTGTGTATTATAAATTTGTAGTTTCATCTGTAGGAATAAGGAATAATCCAAATATAGGAAATTTAAATTGGATGGAAATAAATCTCAGGTACTAACCCCACCTGGAACACAAAGGACAAATAATTAAATTCAAGGAGACATTCTATCTAAACCAGATGTGAGTTGGCTAAACATATGACTTTTCCTAGTAATATTTACATTTTAGGAGGCGGCTCCTGAAAATGAATTCTTCAAAGCTGTAAGGTAGAGGACCAGGGATTTCAGCACCTGCAAAGCAGATATTTTTGAAGTAGAGAATCTTCATAACAGCTGAGGCGAGTTTATAGCACAATCTGTTCTGATCCTGTCCAAGGTCAATGTGCTCAGATGAAAAACTGCCCTTCTTTACAAAAGGCCAATCCAGTCTGCTGCAGCAGGCACACAGCAGCATACACTATCTGTCAATCTAAACCAACATGATAGAAATTATTCAAATCAATCAATTAGAAACAAACCCACATAAATAATGCATTCGCCACCCAACTTTGTTCTGTTTTCCATCCTCATAATCAAGGGAGTTAACATTCTTTAAAATGCAAATATTCATGTTTTTCATCTTTAAAGACTTTGCTAAATAGACAATAAATAAAGTTCCACCAGGTGTAGTTCAGGAAAGCTTTTAGAAGGGAAGCATTTGCCAAATTCCAGTGTAAGTCAAAAGAAGATCAAAAAGAGAAAATGACTCACATATCTTCATAGTAGTACTCTAGACTTGAAAGTGCCATACAAATATTCATCAGTGTGTTCTCAACCCCCCACCCGCCACGCTGGCAGGGCAGAAGCTAGCAAATGGCCAAATCACTCAGGAAGAGAGGTACCCTAAGCTAGCCTGTGGCTGCGCCCCAGGGTCTCCTGGTTCCTAAAACCTTCACCTTCATTGTTCAGTTCTTTCTTCACTGTGTTAAAATGAATACAACAGAATTCTTTAATTCACGTCAAGGGCACCAGCCGGCCACACACTCTCTTCAGCCAGCAGGAACTGACCTCTACCCTGTTCTCCCCAAGCAGATCTCCCAGCAAACGGAGTCTGTACATCTGGAAAATATTGTTTGCTGCCTCAAGTATCACTCCAACTGTGCACTGCTGGCTGGAATTCCCGCTACTCAGACTTTTGGTATTTATGAGGAGAGCCTGCATACTGGAGCAAGGATGCCCAGAGGGAGTCCTGGAAAATCCTTTTGAGCTTCACAGCTGGGCTCCCTTTCCAGGTTGCACAGCTGGCAGCATATTTGGGCAGTGCGCCTCAGCTTCTGATTGTGGGGGTGGAGAAACCAATCCCTGTAGTCTTAAGACTTCCAAGTGCTTCCAGGATCCAGCTTCTGCTGTCCTGAGGAGAATTCGTTATTGATTCTGCAAAGCGTTCAAATTGTGATCAATGCGTTAATGCTGAGTCCTAGGTATGGTAACTTTCACTAAAAAAATACCATAGATTCATGGATGTTGTCTCACTCTGAGAAAATGACCTTATATATTTCAAATAGTTGTATTATGTAACAGCTATGGAAAGAGAATTAAAAGTGGATCTTCTTGAGCAGTTAACTGAAAATTTAGTGGACCTTAAACTCATTCCTAAGACTCTTCCTAATGTCAAAGTTCACAGAAGCAGTTAGGTTTCATAAAGGACATCAAAGTTGTCTTCCAAATATTTTCCGTTGTTCATCATGCTTGACTCTGTCTTCATATCCAGGCCCTAGCTCTGACACGTTTAACCAATCCACTAGTCCAGGGCCCCTTGACATCTTTAGTGGTCTAGCATCTCAGGCTAGTAGCCAGAACTTGAGATTGTCCTTGTTAGGTGACTGGAATAGACCGGCTCTTTTCTCCTTCAGATGCAAATGAGGAGCAGGTGGCCTCAGTTGATGTTGCAGACATCTTGTGAAGTCAGTCTGCTGGCAGAGTTGAGAAGAAGCAGACACAAAGAACTGTTCCTCAACTGGCTGCAACCCTGACTGAATTTCATCTCAACACCCACAGTATCTCTGAACTTTTAGTCTTTTGAGCTCCTCATTCCCATATATTGTTTAATCCAGTGTATGTTCCTTTTTGTTACTTGACTCTAAAAGAATTTCAACAGACATAAATTAGGGTGCAATCCAAGTATCCACAAATTTCCCCAGCCTTCTGGGGCAGCTCTTTCTTTTTCTACCATAATTCAGACCCTCATCCCAGGGCAGCTGGAAGTACCCCATGCTTCCCAAGTGTTCAGAGAATTGCCAAGAACTGCTTTTTCTCTTGTTCTTTTGGCACTTTTTTGTGACTGGGGCCCTTTTTACAGATTCGAATTGTCTTTCTCTTTTCTTCTTTAGTTCTAGGATGACAATTTATCTGTTTCTGGAATAATTACAACCCCAACCAGGAAGTTCCAAATAAGTTATAACAATCTCTATATTCCATCGGGGAGGATGGCCTTTCTTGGTGGGTGGTCTAACAGCTTAGTGCTTAGACACTCACCTGTCCCTGCCCTGCCATCCCCAAACACCTCCTTGGTTTTGGGCCCTATCTTGCCTAACCAGTAATCCATGAAAATATTTTTCCACAGAAATGGACAATTTCCCCAAGGAAGTTGCAATCATTCTCATCAATGCAAAAGATAGTTGCAGTTTTCTACACTGCAAGAGGTACATGTATAAATAGTATGTTAGAAACATGAATGTAGCTAAACTTTTTCTAATGCATAAAATGGCTTTGTGCATTTCAAATATTGAAGAATAGAATTTGCAAAAACTAGTAGAGGGTATGAACCTGTTGACTAACACTTATAGCATGCAGAGCAATAATACTTGGGAATTTAATAAATATACTTAATGTTCAGGTATTGAGATGGTAAAACAAATATCTTATTGTATTGAGGTCCCTTTCTGGATATGATTTAGCAGATACAGTTCTTTCCATATTTTCTATTACATTATTTTTTCATTAAGAGAGGCTTTGGTTAAATCTCCCTACTCATCAAAAATATCTTTATCTGATTTATTTTTGCACTTCATCAGTGAAGGTCTGGGTAAGTAAACATCATTGGGAAAAGTATTCGAGTCTGGAAGATAGTACTGTGATTAATAGTATGCTTTAATTAAGTTACATTGACATTCATAATAGATCTCAATCTGGCTAATAAGAACTAATATTTTCTTGGATAAAGAGCAATGCAAATTACGGACAGTGATCAACTACTAGTGCTTGGTTTTAGCACTTCAGATGAAATAGATTATATTCTATGGGGAAATTATGGAACTAATTATGAAGAGTGATGATGCTCTCAAGAAATTAGATTCTCAACAGAAGGTAATTATAATGGTTACTGATGGGTCTAAAATTTTTAATATCTATGACTTTCCCTGAGTGGGTTCGATTTCTACATTGTAATGTTCTCTTCAAGAGCCACCATGATTGAGCAGCACAAAATAACTCAATGTGCAAACATGCATTTTTTTTTTTTTTTCAGTCCTGGGGATTGAACCCAGGACCTTAGTGCTTGTGAGGCAAACACTCTACCCAACTGGACTATCTCCCCAGCCCCAAACATGCATCTTAAAGGGATAAGATCAGACACCATTTCTGTTTATGGTAAAGATCATTCAAACGGGTACATTTCCAAGCATCCATAGAACTCTCAAGTCAACCCAGCTCCAATGCACAACTACTTCCTTTCCCCACAGTCATTAATTAACCCTAGATAGTACATATAGGTGGCATTAGGCAGAGCTTGAGTCCTCAGAGCTCATTACATTATACTGTCACATCCTCTTGACCTGCCCATATCTTGCACCACACAGAAATATTTATATGCACTCAATCTTTGCCAACATATTTTTATACATACGACTCTCCACCTTGATCAATGTGATACAGGCACACAGATTTGTTCTGCTCCTCAGACATGCCAAACTCAGTCTTGCCTTGGGGCTTTTTTCTTGACTGTTCTCTGATTAGAAGTTTCTTCCTGCAAGGCTTCGAGCAAATGTCACATCCTCAGGTCTTGGAGCAAATGTCAAGTTCTTGGAAAGTCTTTGCCAGGTGCCTTGCTCTCAGGTTCTTCACTTTCCACATCCACAACCATATTGGCTTGTTTTTTCTTTGTCTATAACTACCTAAAATAATCTTTGACTGTTATTTGTTTCTTTCCTTTCCCACATTCTAAAAGTCACTTTCCCTTGTTTGTCCTTCTATATCCCTAGCATCCAGAAGATGCTCAAAATATTAAATAAATGAAGAGGAAAATGATTGAGTGAGTGGAGGGAAAAATGAAATTAAGATGAGGAAATCACAAAAAGGATAGCTTCAGAAAGGAGGAAGGGTATCTCACTACCTAGACCTGAGTAATAGGGAAAGCACTGGACTGGTTTTGTGCCTGAGTAATGAGAACCTTCTTTTGCCCTCCACTGTCGCCTTCTTGAGTCACTGACTAGTTACCTTGTAATGTTTCAAGGTGGACACGATACTGGGAGACTCACCACAGTCCCATTAATTAGACTTCTCTCTCCCCTCCATCTACTCTGGCACCGAAACTAATGAAGAAACCACTCAACCGTAAATCAATTTGAAGTGGTGAATGATAGGGATATACACAAGGTGGGAAGTCTCATACTTTAGATTTTTTGGAGAATTTCAGGGCTTTTTCAATCTCCTGCTCTTGTACCTATTAAAATGGAAAATATTAGTGTATTCTTTTGGGTGTTAACTTCCCACATGTTGAAGTATACAAGTCATTTTTAATATTTGACTGGAATAATGATTGAATTTTAGGCCAAGAAACACAAGTGTGTTTCTTTTTATCTGGATCCCATGAGTCCTAGGTGTTCTGAAGCCATTGAAATTTTGGATATAAAATCTTTCTTGCTCAGTCTACTTGTACCTAATTTACAGAGTTTGCAACCAACAGTCTTATATTAGCAGGAGCGCATAGCAAAATATGGGGAAAAGTCCTTAGAAAGTTCACTGAATATGGCAGGAATATTCTCAATGTGTATATGTGACAATATGTTTATGTTCTGTTTTATTCCAAAAACTTCAAAGCAGTTGATTTACTTTCCAACCATTTACTGAAAATATGTTTATCAAAGCAATATTCTAAGTGATGGAAATTCAGTTATTTGTCCAAGTCATCCTGTTAGAGGAAGAATCCATGCAGCAGGACCATAGAATTCATGGGCAAATTCACTTCTTAACAATTATAAACATGTCAGTCCTATTCCTAACTCTTCCTAGGAAGAGTTGCCAAAGAGGGCCCCAAAGCTTTGAGCCAGTCAGTGCTTCTTAAATTTTAATGCATATGAGAATTACTTAGAGGGCTTTGTTGGAATGCAGATTCTTGTTCAGTGGGTCTGGTGTGGGACCAGAGACTCTCCTTTCTAACAAGCTCTCAGGAGATGCTGATAATGTTGTCTGCAGACCACATTCTGAGGAACAGGGCCCAAGATCTGATGCTACTCAAGACGGTTTTTATAATTACTAATATGGTGCCCTCTTGTGGCTCTTGGAATAATTGCCCTCTGCACTAGCATTTTCTTTATACTTGAGTTAGACATGCAATCATTCTCTAATTATTCCAGGTAAAAGCTCTTCAAACCTTAGTCTTCTTGTGATACTTTTATATTTTTCACCATAAGCACATGTTGCTACACATTACAATAATCATTTTTAACATATCCATGTACAATCTCATCTCCAAATTATTATTTTAATTGGCTTTGTTTTCCTTAGATTATTTTCAGAGGGAATTTGGTTTCACTGCCTCAAATAGAAAGACAAGTATAGCTACCTCAAACACAGCCTGACTTTAAAAATAATTTAAAGGAAAACAACAATGTTCAAAAGTCCAGGTAGATGCCATTCACAACTCCAAGCGGAAGACTGGCCCTGCCTTGGTTAAATGGAGATTAACAAGTATTAGAGAGTCTTAAAGACTCAAAGCAGTAAACGGGCTTTTGCTTCTATAGTATCAGGAAGATCAAAAGGTGCTGAATGGAGATTAACTCCTCTGTAATTCAGTATTATTTAATGCAGTGAATAGGCACCATTTAAATCATCCCTTGAGGAACCTGCTGTAGATGATGTGTTAAGGACTTTGTTTTCCTTCTGCACATTCATGTCCTCTGTACTTGAGAAGTTTATCCGGGATCTCAGTGAACTAATGTCACATGGGATTGGTCTATGGCAAAAGAAGTGTATGTGAGTGGAGTTTTCTACCTCCCCTTTCTGTATAACCAGAATGGTGGCAGACAGACCTGGTTTATTTCTGTGCTGATTTACTGTCAATTTTCAGGATATCACTAGACTGTCTACCTGGAATCATAAAAAAGCTTGTTTCTCATTTGTTCATCCCTTCGGGAGTAGTACTTTAGCCTTAAGGTATGAAGATTTGAGGGTGGTAGTGGACAAATCCTGTTTCCCTTAAGATGATTAATCTAATTAGTTCTGAAAATCCAACTGCCTTTACCAGTGAATGCTTTGGTGGGTAAACTAAGTCAGCATGGACCAATGAGAGGCAAAGTGAGACTGAACAGCTGTGTAGGAAATAAGCTTTCTTGTCCTTGGAGCCACAAGGAGGCAGCCTTCCTCTCTCTCAGACAGGAGAGAAGTGTGATCCACTGGTTGTTATAGGTTACCATAGCCCTCTTTCACCAGGAAGGGTAGCTAGGCTTAGGATAAAGCAGGTCTCTAGATGGGAGAGCAGAGAACAAGGAATCTAGGTCTCTAATGACATTGTTCATTGATGAATCAAGCACCGCTCACACCTGCCTTGGCCATCTTCCTGGGTGAGGCAATTGATTTCCTTTCCTGTTTAACCCTCTGTACATCTGGTTTTCAGAACTTACAATCAATAGCATTCTAAGGGACACAAAGAGAATGTGAAAGAAGTATGAGCCATAGGATTTTTAATCTAACTGGGAGAACCAAAACACACTTAAAAAAGTAAATGCCAGTACCTCTCAGTATAAGTAAAGAATGGTATGGTCAAGTTTTGATAATCAGTAAGCATGAGCCAGGCATGGGTCCAGGTTTTACATGCATTATCTTGTGTATGTTCCAACGTAGTAGATACCATAGGGTGGCTGGGAACAGGAAGTTGAATGAAAGTTAGCGTAGCATATTGCTGAACAGCATAAGTAGAGTGCCTTTTTCTTTTTCTTTCTTTCTTTTTTTTTTTTTTTTTTTTTGCTGGGGATTGGACTCAGGGCCTTGTGCCTGCTAGGTAAGCACTCTACCACTGAGCTACACCCTCAGCCCAGTAGAGAAGCTTTGTTTTCAGAAAGACCAGTCATTTGCTTCTTACTATACTAAAATTTTACATAAATTATCTAATTTCTCTGAGCCTCAGTTTTCTTATTTGAAATATGGGTTAATTAAATCCATCTCATATGATGAAAAGGATGATATATTTATAATGAGGACATATTATTTGAATGGTAGCTGGAATGCTTATTGGGACACAGGACGGGCTTGAGGAGGGTACTGTTGTAATTCTACATTAACACTATTTTATGGGAAGCCTCTCTGTGTTTGGGTAGGACAAATATCTCTTTTCAATCTTTTTTTATTTTGCAATATTATTGATTCACAACATGTTGCCACCAAGACCCATTTTTAAAGGCAGTATCAAGCTTTTCCTGTATATTCTGCTATGCCTCTTTCTTTTACATAAAAAGTTGACTTTTAGTTGAACCACCTTTAGGAAATATATAATGGGAAGTTCAAATGTATCCAGACTTTGGTTTTGAAGCAATAGATATTTAAAGATCAATAACTAACTCAAGGCATCCAGAAGGTTAGAACTTCACACATTTGTTGTTTCATTACCTATCTATTCCAGGAGTGAGAGTCGTCTTTCCATTTAACTGGTGGAAAACCAGAAGGTGGAGCCTGGACAAGACCTCAAGAGAACTCTCTGAAATTCCTGCTAAATAAAGGAATTTTCCATGCACACCATTCTCAGTTATGAAATAGGAACTTCCTCAAACTCTGTGAAATGGACTTTGTGCCTTTTACCCTGCGTGAATGTCTTGCCCACTTTCCTGATCCTTCTGAATTTGCTCACTCTTGAAAGTAACCTTTCAAGACCTGGGAAAGGATTGTTTTCTCCATTGCCTGCTGCTGCCCACAGAATGTCTGTAGCTTCCTTCAGTGACTCAGCATCTTACATAGAAAATTGTTCTGGAGGTAATGTTAGGACAGGGCATACTGCTGTTTATGGGGGAAAAAGAAACCAAACATTGCCTTTAGGCAAAGTTGGAACACCAAACTTTAATAATGAATGGAAAAAGCAACAGATGATGGAAATCCTATGAAGACAAGGAAAATGGAAAGGTACGGCAGGTACAAAATAGGTTCTGAAAAGCTGTGTTTGAATTTCTTGGTGCCTACCAACAAAGCAGTCCTAGTTACATGATTACCCTGTTGGTGGTTGGCAGAGCCCATCCTTTGTTCTGATTCTTATCTTTGTCCTCACTTTTCTGAAATTAAAAGTTTATCAATGAAGTGTGTGTAAAGATGCAATGTAGAATGTGAACTTGGAAAACTGTGAAACAACACAGAAAAAAAAATCACCTTTCCCTGCCTCTCTGACTTGTCTATATGGACCCAAGGCAGCTGACTCGTTCCCTGAGAAAATAACGCACTGTAGGAGGTTGCTTCTGTCACAGGGGAATCTGTTTGAGTTGTACCTGGGACTTGAACTCTTTCAATTCTTCTTGACACTAACTCATGGGGGAAATTTTTCCATTTGCTGTTTTGGGTATGTCCGTTCCTGTTGAATTATTGTAGATTGTTTTAGAAAAACAGAGCAATATAACTCTCCTCCATACTGTGTTGCGTGAAGTCATAGCTACAAATTCATACCACAAATTTGCTTTTCTTTCCTTCCTTCCTTCTCTCTTTCTTCATTTTTTTCATTTTCCCCTCCTCCCTGTTCTAGAAAATTTGAAAGAACTTAAAAGAAGAAAGAAAGAAAGAAAGAAAGAAAGAAAGAAAGAAAGAAAGAAAGAAAGAAAGAAAGAAAGAGAAAGAAAGAAAAGGAAAGAAAGGGGGAAGAAACAAAGTAAGAAAGAAAGGGGGAAAGAAAGTAAGAAAGAAAGGAAGGAAAGAAGGAAGGATTGAGGATGTGGCTCAGTGGTAGAGCAACTTTCGTAGCAAGATTAGCATGTCTGAGGTCCTGGGTTCAAGTTTCATTAGAAAGAGAGAGAGAGGGAGGACAGAGGAAAGGGGGAGAGAGAGAGAGAGAGAGAGAGAGAGAGAGAGAGAGAGAGAGAGAGAGAGAGAGAGAGAGAGAGAGAAGAGAAAGGAAACCAGGACCAAAAGAAAATCAAGAACCAGCAAACCACAAGCACACATTTACTAGAGGAATATCCCACGTTTGACCCAGAGCAGAGTTCAAGATTATGTTCTCTCAAAGGAAACTTGCGTATAGATAATCTTTGATGCCAATGAAGTACATATGGATCAGAGTCAGTTAAGTGGGTGGTAGAATTGATGTTTTCTTTTGAAAACTAAGGTGTCTAATCCAGACAAGGCCAGGGATAGAAGGCCAGTTCACCTCTAGAAAGAAGTAACCATGACTGTCACAGAAGAAAACCAAAACAAAACAGATACCTTTCTGTTTCTAATGCTAGAAAGTAGGGGTGATTCACTTTGGAAATGATTATAATTTGTTCTTCCTTAATTTTTGGATTTCAAAAATCTGAAAATATTGGAAAGAGAAGCATAAAGAATAAAATTAAAGCAACCCTTTCTCTACTCATTAGAGATAATCAGTGTTGACATTCTATTTTCTAATTTTTATTTTCAAAATTGTGTTTTTTTATTGTGTGGACAGCTCCTATGTGTTATGATTTTACTTAATATTATATTAAAATATTGGCAGGGCTGATTCTGGGAGCTTTAGGGGGAAGAAATGGTCTAGACCTCTCTCCTTGGCTCATAGAAGACTGTCTTCTCTTTGTATTTATTTACCTCTTCCCTTTATGTGTGTCTCTGTGTTCAAATTTCTCCTTTCATGAGGACACTGATCATACTGATGAAGGTCCACCTGATGAAGGTTCATTTTTTACTTGATTATCTTGATAAAGACTCTATGTCCCAATGAGGTCACATTCTGAGGAACTGGAAACAAGGACTTCAACATATGAATTTGGGAGTGGGATGGGAATGATACAGTTCAACTCATAACAGTTTCCAAAGTGAGTTTTGTTTTATTTTATACATTGGAGTAAAATGACACCATCAACAAAGACAAGAACTACACCTGTTCTAACATTTTTATGGCCCGTAATAGCATTAAAAATGTGTGCATAATGTAAGCTCTCTGAGAATCATGGTAGACGGCGAAAGGGGTGGATGTGGAGGTTGGGGAGAAACCTAGATACCATAAGAAGGGAACCTGTGGAGCCAAAGGGTCTGTCTCTTTATCAAGTAGGTTTTTGTTTTTGTTTTTGTTTTTTTAATGAGTCCTGAAATGTTCATTATATTCTTGAGCAAACTATATTTGTGAATATTTTACAAAACATGCAAAATATGGTGGTATAAAAGCTTATGCTATTTAAGAAGGTGAATCTCACTACCTTGGCAAAAATTAGAGAACAAAATTGAACTTTTAATGCAAACCAACAATGACTTGAAAAGACAGGAGAAAAGAGGGAAATCATGGAGAAAATGCTTTCTTTTTCTGCTTATTGAAATTAAAACATTTAATAAGCACATTGTAATTGTAGATTTAATTGGCTGAAGAAAATAAGAATTTTAGGAATAGAATATATAAAGAACCCAAAGACTGCAGATATATGTAGGATTGGGATTCAGGGCATTGGAAGTCCCATTGATCAGCAATAACTGAGAACAAGAATCCTTGAGAGGGGAAAGAGACTAGCCTATCCAGAGTCATTCTTCTCAAGTACCATGATTCAAGTATAGAGTCATGATTCAAATTATCAAATCATCTGGATTTACAGAATTACAGAACTTGAAAAGTCGTTAAATGTGGAAGTGGCAAGTAAATAACTAATGATAAAATTATAATTCAGAGTTGAATTCTTGGTGCCTTTTAAGATTATTCCAAATTTCATAACAGATACAGGTAGGGATTCAAATTCTAATCTATTCTTACTGGTGCATTATAATTATGCATAACTGTGTGATTCATTATGCCATATAATACATGCACATAATATAATTCGATCAATCTTATTTCTCACCAAATTCCCTTTCCCTCTTTTCTCGCTCCCCTGATCCATCAAGCTCTAATCTTACTTTAATCCCTAGACTAAAGTCTTAGAACTGAACCTGTAGAGTCTGGGAGCATGACAGATCCAAAGGCTTCTCCTGCAGCTTGGATTTCTGACTTCCCTTGAAGCAACTGTTCATCACAGGGTGGTGTCTAGGATCTCCCTGGCCTTGTGCACAAATGCAATGTGAACATTATTCAGGGGACCATTTATCCTGGAACTCTGGTTAGCATCCAAAGCAGGGGTGAGAACTAAAGAAGCTTTAGAAAGGAGAGGAAACTGGAAGTGGAGAAGTGCAGGAGCGCACGTTTGTCCCAATGGCTTTTGGTGTGTCTTGTCAGAAGTGGAAATTTCCAGTTTGAGGAGTTTGAATATTTCCTAGCCTTTCTTGTTGAAATATGGTTTCCTCCCTTCTAAACATCAAAGGGTGATGTCACCGCCCTTCCGAGTCATTTAAGAGCAAGGCAGAGAAGTCGATTTTGGGGAATGTTTTAACCTAGCATTAGAGGGACTCAGGCAACAGCAAACCACAGTTCTTGCTAAGAAATATTTGCTCTTGTATTTTACATCCAAATTGTCATTTATTCTGATGCATGCAAACATTAAGGCTATTGGGTAATCTTGCTGACTCTGAGACAACCTTCTTCTCAGTTTAGTAACAAACTGAATGCATAAACATCACTTCTTTGCCTTTGAAATCATCATTTCAATATATTTATGATATTTATAAATATATTGTGATTTATTTCAGAAGCCCTCAATTTAGTGGTTGGGTAATTTAGATCTCTTCAGCAGAAGATTCAAATGCAGAGAAATCGACCAGAGTTTTAGTTTTATATTTGAGATAGAAATCCATAGAGGGGTCTATAAATAAAGGGGCATGAGGAACTCCAGGCCATAAATATTTTATTCTCAAGTTTATATTTCTCTATCACACAGACAGGCTGAAATATGCATCTGTGACAAACCCTTCTAGCAGATACACAATATGAG
Source organism: Sciurus vulgaris (assembly GCF_902686455.1). NCBI lineage: Eukaryota > Metazoa > Chordata > Mammalia > Rodentia > Sciuridae > Sciurus > Sciurus vulgaris. Next base: position 132,657,270 of record NC_136463.1, read on the forward strand.
TAGTGAAAATGTCTTAGCAACTTAGTTTAATTTAGGTGTTTTTTTTTCCTTCTCTTTGGGTGGGGCAAGGTGGTAAAGACATGCTCTCCCTTCCTGAAAAGTTGGTCTAATGCATTCTTAATATATTTAAAAATAAGAATGTATTAGCTGTTGCCTCCTTCTTGAAAGTCAAAATTAGGATGTCTTTCCCCAGGAATTTTTACCATGCTATAAATAGTATTTGCTAATAATTTTAACAAGAAACTGACCTACTTCCTCTTTTTAACCAAGAGATAAAAGGTAACTGACTTTCCAATTACTGAGTACTGCTCTTGCTATCAACTTGTCTCATTTCATAAATATATTAAAATAATTTAAATTCCAAACTTAGGGGGAAAAACCCTGGTAAAATTAGAATTCCCTGGTTTTATCAGGACAAGCAAAAAAATCATTCCTAACACCATGTCTGGCTCTCTGGCATTATAGCTGCAGAGGAAATATTTGAATATTTCAATTAAAACCTTACAAAAGATAAATTACAGTATGAATGGCTGGGAATATCAAATGCTGATTTTATTAGAAAGAACCCAATAGAAGAACACATTACAACCAGGAACTGATGGCAATGAACGGTTCTAGGAGACAGAAAATGGGTCTGTTGCCACTTAGAAAATGTTTTACAACAATATAAAAAGAGCCCCACAAGTACAGATGATGCAGTTAGATATCTCAGCTCTCCCAGTGAACATGGGCAAGCCATACTGATCTGCCATATCACACTGGGCTTGGAATCTGGGCTGCCAGCGTAGGACTGTGAGTGCCCTAAGGGCAGGGACTGTGTCTGTCTTACCTTTGATGTCCCAGTGGAAAGTGAGATATTCTTACTGTAAAAATTCAAAAATCACTGAAAATACACAATGAAGAAAATGAAAGCAATGTATGAGCAACTCCCTTAATTTATTGTTGACAGCTTAGTCAATCAACTCCTAGCCCTTTTGTGTGCCTATGGGGAGAGGAGAGGGCTCTGTATTTCTATCATTTGTCCATTTGGATTTATATTAGACAACCAGGTACTGACCTGAAAATTTGTCAGGAATGGTGGCTAGGTTTTGTTTGGAAAAGTAACTTAAAAAATGAAGGAGTTAAAAGGTGAAAGCTTAAAGGTGATGACCAAGGTGTTGGTCGATGCCCAAACTTCAGAGAGGAAGGCAGAATGGTTCTGCAAAAGGGCAGAGGTTAGAGTAAAGAAGAAAAAATCAGGGAGAAATAAAGAGTGGGAGATGAGAGGAGCAAGAGAAGGCTGTGAGACTGGGCATTGCATGGAGGAGTGGAGAGAAGAGCTCATGCTGCTGGGGCGCCCAGGGAGGGTTTGGGGTCCAGCACTCTCATGGAAGACACGATGACATTTGCTATACAGTGGATAGTGCCCCAGTGCCACCCCTCTTGCGCGCCTCCACTCCCCAGTTGTTGGGAGAAATCCTAGTTCTTGGCTTGCAGCAGTGAATGTCTGAAGTGTGTAAAGGAAAACCTTTGCACATTCACGCCCGCCTGTCAGGAAAACCTGCGGAGAGGAGCATTCGGCTCTGGCCACCTAGGAAAGTAAACAACTGCCCCAAATTGACCTAGTGTTACCAAGGGGACCTGTATAGGAGCCTGGTGGTCTAATCCCCCGTGGCACATCGTGATTGGGCGAGAAGCCTATAAAATGTATACCTGTTCCCACAATAAATGAGTTTGCAGGCTGCTCGCCACGATCCTGCTCTCACCCAACTCCCAGAGTCTGGGGGTCTTGACACCGCATCCTCACCCTGTGTCTAAATGACACCCAGTGATCTAGTAAAGACCATTATTATGGTTTGAATATGAGGTGTATTCCCAGGTTCGTGTGTGAGACAATGCAGGAATGATCAGGACTGAAATGATTACACTATGAGAGCTGTAACCTCATCAGTTGATTAATTCATGTGACAGATTAATAATTTGAAGGGGGGCTGGGGAGGTAGCTTAGTCGGTAGAGTGCTTGCCTTGCAAGCACAAGGTCCTGGGTTCAATTCCCAGCATTGCAAAAATAATAATAATAACAATAATAATTTGAAAGGACTACTGTCCTGGGTGGTAACTGTAGGCGGGTAGGGTTTGGCTGGAGGATGTAGGTCACTGGGGGCGTGCCTTTGGGGCCTGTATCTGTCCTTGTCGCCTTGATTCTCTGTCTGCTTCCTGGCTGCCATTAGGTAAGCGGTAGCTTTCCTTGCCCACACACTTCTGTCATGATGTTCTGTCTCACCTCAGGCCTATAGAGTCGGCTGACCATGAACGAAAACCGTGAGTCCAAAATAAACTTTCCCCTCTAAGTTGTTCTTGTTAAATATTTTGGTCACTGTGAAGAAAAACTAAGACAGCTATTCTAGTCACAGAATGCTTGCAGAAGTGAGCTTTTCTTGTGGGAACAGTGGAGGGGCTGGGTGTCTAGACTGTATTGAGGCTGTGTGAAGAAAGGCCAGAAGTGTGCAAACACCTGAGAGCCGAGAGGCAGACAGGCTGGGAATGTGAATTCCTCTCTCTGCTGTTGCCCAATCCCCCCAGAATTCACAGAGTACTCAGGAAGATTTTAGAATCTACAGAACATGGACGTGGAGGGTAGATGTTGAGTCAGTTTTGACTTTAAGGGCCAGAAAGACTCTAGATGATATTTAGGTTATAATTACTCTAATCCAAACCATGATGGTGAGACCTTATCCCCATTCTTCCTTCTTTATTAAGATGAAATCTCCTACACAATGTACCTCAGATATTTCTAATGGTTTTGGTACCCACCATGTACTAAAGAACATAACCCCCAGCTGGGTGGTGCAATGTTGTCCACCTATAATCCCAGAGACTAGGGAGGCTGAGGCAGGAGGATCACAAGTTTGAGGCCAGTCTCAGAAACTTAGTGAGGCTCTAAGCAACTTGGTGTGCTCTGTCTCAAAATAAAAAATAAAAGTGCTGCCGCATATAGCTTAGTGATAAAGCATCTCTGAGTTCAATCCTCAGTACAAAAAAAAAAAGCAAAAACACCCCCACCCACAAAATTCCACAACCCCAGCATGTACAAATATGATATAATGATTCCCACTATTATGTATTAAAAGGCACCCCTCCCCAAAAATGAAAAAAAAAAAAAAAAAAAAAAAACAGATACAACCCCAGGTTCTTCCCTATGGTTCCCCAATTCTTGGCAAAGGGTTGAATTCCAAACCTAGGGAGTGATAGAACTTTCAATCTCTGCTCCAGAGGACATGGACATGGTTACCACTGTCCACTCTTATGGACATAGGCTATACCGTAATTTCCCCTTGCAGAGGTACAGAAAACAAGGGAAGGAAGCCCAATGTGAAAAATAAATTGCTTTTGTAATTCAAGTGTACTCTGCCCTGGCCTCTGCGGCCCCAGTCACCATCCTGACTGGTCATCAGCTTGTTCCCATGTGGTCAGGTTTTAGTTAGGGACTCTGATCCCTCAGAGTCACCAAGTCTTGAACTCAGAGAAATGAGGAAAATTTTCTCCTCACCTTAGTCCTAGTCCTGCTCACTAAATCCTCATTTTCTGTCCCAGGAATAATGCCTTCTTAGTATCATTCATAGTGGAAAATGTCTATCTGTTCCTGGGAAACCCAACTCCTACATAAAACAATAAGACCTGGCTTTCTCTGTCCCCAAGAAGAAATTCACAAAGGTGATACATTTTTCATCATCTTGGTTTACCCTTATTAGCATGATGCAATTTTTACAAAATAAATTTATTAAAAAAATGTACTTCCTCTTACTTGCCTATATATATGTATATAAATTTATTTATTAATTTTTGTAGTAGTGGGGATTGAACCCAGAGGCACTCTGCCACTAAGCTACATCCACAGCTCATATTTTTTTATTTTGAGACAGGGTCTTGCTAAATTGCTAAGCCTGACCTTGAACTTATCCTTCTGCCTCAGCCTCTTGAGTAGCTAGGATTATAGGTATGTACCACCATGAATGGGCAGTTTTTTAATATAATTATGGAAGGCTTTTATAAGTAATTTCAAAATTTAAATCTGTACAGTCCTACATCTATAGATATTTTTCTTTATGACCTCTGAATTTCATATTATGCTCATAAATGATTTTCTCATTTCAACATTCATTAAAGTACTCATTTATTTTTGTTATTTTGTTATGTTTTCAATTTAATTCATGAATCTATCTGGAATAGATTTTGATATGAGGAGAGAGGTAGAACATTGTATTTTTTTCCTTCAAATTGTTAATTAGTTGTTTCAATTCATTTTTCCTCACCAATTCAAAATGTCAATATTAGTTTTTACCAAAATATCATATGTTCCTATTTGTTTTTTTCTGTTCCTTTGGAACACCTGTCTTTCTCTGAGGTGATACTATTCTATTTTCTGTGGCTTCATATCACTTTTAAACATATTAAATCTAGTCCTTCCCTCTATGACCCTTTTTAAAATTTTTGTTCTTCATGGCTATTCTAACTGGCACAGTCTTTCAGGTAAACTGTTAAACTTCTATTAGAATGCTATTGAATTTACAGATTAACTTGTGGAAATTGACATTTAGTTTTTATATTCAGGAACAAGATGTTTTTATCTATGAATCAAAGTCATTTTAATGAATGGTTATCTCTTGATTACTCTCAATTGAAGACAAGTCTTAATTTCAAGTTTTCGTTGAGAACCAACTGTTCTGCTTGATTATCTCTTTTGTCTTCCTTAATTGTTTTTATTCTCACCCTCTATCTTCAAAATACCTCATTAGAATTTGGTAGCAAGGTTTCAAGATGGCGGCCTAGAGGATGGCTGCATTTCATGTTGCTCCAGGACTCAGGATTCAAAAGAGGAGATATTGAGACACTTGGGACCAACTCAAAGCAGCCGGGTGAGTCTCTCCCATTGGGGAGGCGTCCCGTATGGGACGGTGGTCCCGGAACGCAGGGAACTTTGTGAAGTAGAGCTGCCGGCAAGACACCCCTCCCCCCGCTGGAGCAGTGAACTCGGACAACTGGGAGCGCCGTAAAGGAGGCCGCTCGGCACAGCGCTGGGACTCGGAGCAACCACTGGGGCTCCGGCGGCTGCCCAGAGGAGGAGTGGCGAGGAGAGCTGTGTGGACTCAGAACACCGGGGCCTGCCCTGAGGAAGAGGAGGAGGAGCGTGGCCGCTTGGATTCGGAGTGACTGCACCAGAGCTACAGGCGGTTGCCAGAGGAGAAGCCGCGCGGCGAGCTGTTTGGACTCTAAGCGACCGCTTCTGAACCCCGGGGCCTGCCCTGAGGACGAGGAGGAGGAAGAGGAGCATGGCCGCTTGGATTCAGAGTGACTACACCAGAGCTACAGGCGGTTGCCAGAGGAGGGGCTGCGTGGCGAGCTGTTTGGACTCAGACCACTTCTGAACACCGGGGCCTGCCCGGAGGAGTAGGAGGAGGAGGAGGAGGAGCGCGGCGGGTCGTTTGGACTCGCAGTGACTGCATTAGCGCTCCAGGCGGCTGCTCAGAGCAGAAGGCGAGTGGTGAGTTGTTTGGACTTAAAGTGACAGCTCCTGAATGCAGGGGGGCTGCCTGGAGGAGAAGCGGGGTGGGTCGCTTGGTCTCGAGTGGCCGCACCAGAGCTCCAGGCGGTTGCCCAGAGGACCCGTGCAGCAGGTCACGTGGATTCAGAGCCACTCAGAGCGACCGCTCCTGAACACCCGGGGGGTTATCTGGAGAAGGAGGAGGAACGGGGAGGGTCACTTCGACTTGGAGTGATTGATTGCCCAGGGCTACGGGTGGTTGGTGGGAGGTGGAGGCACGCAGTGAGTTTCTTGGACTCCTAGTGACCGCACCAGAATACTGGGCGGCTGTCTGGAGGAAGAGGCGTGTGGCGGGTCTCTGGGACTCAGAGCGATTGTACGGGGCCCCAGGTGGCTGCTCAGAGGAGGGGCCGCATAGCCAGGCGATTAGGTGCAGAGCAGGGTCCCAGGATCTAGGAGGCTTCTTGGTGGAAGAGCTGCACAGAGACAGGCTTAGGGCAGAGCGAAGGTTCCAGGGCTGCGGGCAGATTCTAGATTCATCTGCGAAGGGTGAGGCTCCCAGGCCCAGGAGGTAGGGCCGGGCCCCTGGGAACTTTGCAGAGGAAGGCAGCCCAGCTCAGGCGGTAGCTGTAAATTGAGGGGAACCTCAAGGAGGGAACTGACCAGCGAGACCTCCCCACCGGGTGAGTCTTCCCTGCCGGATGAGGTTTCCCCACAAGGACGGTAAAACCAGAGACTCGGGCCCAAACAGGCCTTGCCTCAGCCCGCAGCCTAGGTCCCCTTTGGATGACCATTGGTCAATAAGTGGAGGCACCTCTGCCCACTAGCAGGGATTATAACCCACCTGAAGGCCACCACTCCTAGAGAGGCAGCTTCCTTGTGGAGCACCGCATTATCAACTTCCTCCAAGACTTCAGCCTACTGAAGGCTAAGGGGGGATATATATAGAAATCTTCAGGGACATTGTAAGTCAATAGAGGAAATCTGCAATATCTCAGCGGTCCACTGATACCTGAACAATATGAGAAAACAAGGAAAGAAAATGCTGCAAACAAATCTAGATGTTACATCAATAAAACCCAATGACAGCAGGGCAGAAGAAATGACAGAAAAGGAGTTCAGAATGTACATAATTAAAATGATCAGAGAAGCAAACGATGAGATGAAAGAGCAAATGCACGCACTGAATGATGAGATGGAAGAGCAAATGCAAGCATTGAATGATCGCACCAATCGACAATTAAAAGAGCAAATACAGGAAGCAAAAGATCATTTCAATAAAGAGTTAGAGATATTGAACAAAAACCAAACAGAAATCCTTGACATGAAGGAAACAATAAACCAAATTAAGAACTCCATAGAAAGCATATCCAATAGGATAGAACACCTGGAAGACAGAACCTCAGACATTGAAGACAAAATATTTAACCTTGAAAACAAAGTTGAACAAACAGAGAAGATGGTAAGAAATCATGAACAGAATCTACAAGAACTATGAGATATCATGAAAAGACCCAATTTAAGAATTATTGGGATTGAGGAAGGCCTAGAGAAACAAGCCAAAGGAATGAACAATTTATTCAATGAAATAATATCAGAAAATTTCCCAAATCTGAAGAATGAAATGGAAAATCAAGTTCAAGAGGCTTATAGGACTCCAAATACACAAAATTACAACAGACCCACACCAAGGCATATTATAATGAAAATACCTAACATACAAAATAAAGACAGAATTTTAAAGGCTGTGAGAGAAAAGAACCAAATTACATTCAGGGGGAAACCAATACGGATATCAGCAGATTTTTCAATCCAGACCCTAAAAGCTAGAAGGGCCTGGAACAACATTTTTCAAGCCCTGAAAGAAAATGGATGCCAACCAAGAATCTTATACCCAGCAAAACTTACCTTCAAATTTGACGATGAAATAAAATCCTTCCATGATAAACAAAAGCTAAAAGAATTTACAAAAAGAAAGCCAGCATTACAGAACATTCTCAGCAAAATATTCCATGAGGAAGAGATGAAAAAGAAAGAAGCAAATCAGCAAAGGGAGGAATTATCCTAAAGGAATTGTCAAATAAAGGAGGAAACAAGTTGTGTCAAACAAATAAATAAACAAAATTTAAAAAATGAACCAAATGACCGGGAAACCAAATCATATCTCTATAATAACCCTGAATGTTAATGGCCTGAATGCATCAATCAAAAGACATAGACTGGCAGATTGGATTAAAAAGAAAGATCCAACAATATGTTGCCTGCAAGAGACTCACCTCATAGAAAAAGATACCCATAGACTAAAGGTGAAAGGATGGGGAAAAACATACCATGCACATGGACTCAGCAAAAAAGCTGGAGTATACATCCTCATTTCAGATAATGTGGACTTCAAGCCAAAGTTAGTCAGAAGGGATAAAGAAGGTCATTTCATACTGCTTAAGGGAAGCATAAATCAGCAAGACATAACAATCATAAACATCTATGCCCCAAACATTGGCTCATCCATGTATGTCAAACAAATCCTTCTCAATTTCAGAAACCAAATAGACTATAACACAATAATACTAGGTGATTTTAACACGCCTCTCTCACCACTGGACAGATCTTCCAGACAAAAATTGAACAAAGAAACCATAGATCTCAATAACAGAATCAATAATTTAGACTTAACAGACATTTATAGAATATACCATCCCACCAAGAGCGAATACACTTTCTTCTCAGCAGCATATGGATCCTTCTCTAAAATAGACCATATATTATGCCACAAAGCTAATGTTAGCAAATACAAGAAGATAGAGACACTAGCATGTATTCTATCAGATCATAATGGATTGAAGTTAGAAATAAATGAAAGAGTAAAACACAGAAACTATTCCAACATCTGGAGATTAAACAATATGCTATTATATGATGAATGGATAACAGAAGATATTAGGAAGGAAATTAAAAAATTCTTAGAGGTAAATGAGAACAAAGAAACATCATATCAAAATCTCTGGGACACTATGAAAGCAGTACTTAGAGGGAAATTTATTTCATGGAGCCCATTTAATAAAAGAAGTAAAACTCAACAACTAAACGACCTAACACTACAGCTCAAAGCCCTAGAAAAAGAAGAACAGAACAGCACCAAAAGTAGTAGAAGACAGGAAATAGTTAAACTCAGAGCTGAAATCAATGAAATTGAAACAAAAGAAACAATACAAAAAATTGACAAAATAAATAGTTGGTTCTTTGAAAAAATAAACAAAATTGATAAACCTTTAGCCACACTAACAAAGAGAAGATGAGAGAAAACCCAAATCACTAAAATTCGGAATGAACAAGGAAATATCACAACAGACAGGATTGAAATACAAAACATAATTAGAAGCTGTTTTGAAAATCTATACTCCAACAAAATAGAAAATTTCGAAGACATCAACAGGTTTCTAGAGACATATGAATTGCCTAAACTGAACGAGGAGGACATACACAATTTAAATAGACCAATTTCAAGTACTGAAATAGAAGAAGTCATCAAAAGCCTACCAACAAAGAAAAGTCCGGGACCAGATGGGTTCTCAGCCGAGTTCTACAAAACCTTTAAAGAAGAGCTCATTCCAATACTTCTCAAAGTATTCCATAAAATAGAAGAGGAGGGAACCCTCCCAAACTCATTCTATGAAGCCAATATCACACTGATACCTAAACCAGACAGAGACTCATCAAGGAAAGAAAATTTCAGACCAATATCCTTAATGAACATCGACGCAAAAATTCTCAACAAAATTTTAGCAAATCGCATACAAAAACGTATTAAAAAGATAGTGCACCATGATCAAGTGGGTTTCATCACAGGGATGCAAGGTTGGTTCAACATCAGGAAATCAATAAATGTAATTCACCATATTAATAGACTTAAAGTCAAGAATCACATGATTATTTCAATAGATGCAGAAAAAGCATTTGATAAAATACAGCACCCCTTCATGCTCAAAACACTAGAAAAAATAGGGATAGTGGGAACATTCCTGAACATTGTAAAGGCCATTTTATGCTAAGCCCATGGCTAATATCATTCTAAATGGTGAAAAACTGAAAGCATTTCCCCTAAAAACTGGAACAAGGCAGGATGCCCTCTTTCACCACTTCTATTCAACATCGTTCTTAAGACTCTAGCCAGAGCAATTAGACAAACCAAAGAAATTAAAGGGATACGAATTGGAAAAGAAGAACTCAAACTATCCCTGTTCGCTGATGACATGATTACATATTTAGAGGAACCTGGAAATTCCACCAGAAAACTCTTAGAACTCATAAGTGAATTCAGTAAAGTAGCAGGTTACAAGATCAATGCTCATAAATCCAACGCATTTTTATACATAAGTGATGAATCTTCAGAAAGAGAAATTAGGAAAACTACCCCATTCACAATAGCCTCGAGAAAAATAAAATACTTGAGAAGCAATCTCACAAAAGAGGTGAAAGACCTCTACAATGAGAACTATGCAACACTAAAGAAAGAAATTAAGGAACACCTTAGAAGATGGAAAGATCTTCCATGTTCTTGGATAGGAAGAATTAATACTGTCAAAATGGCCATACTACCTAAAGTGCTATACAAATTCAATGCAATTCCAATTAAAATCCCAATGACGTACCTTACAGAAATAGAACAAGCAATTATGAAATTCATCTGGAAGAATAAGAAACCCAGAATTGCTAAAGCAATCCTTAGCAGGAAGAGTGAAACAGGGGGTATTGCAATACAGATCTTCAACTCTACTACAAAGCAATAGTAACAAAAACGGCATGGTATTGGTACCAAAATAGAAAGGTAATCAATGGTACAGAATAGAGGACACGGACACAAACCGAAATAAATACAATTTTCTCATACTAGACAAAGGTGCCAAAAATATGCAATGGAGAAAAGATAGCCTTTTCAACAAATGGTGCTGGGAGAATTGGAAATCCATATGCAACAGAATGAAACTAAACCCATATCTCTCACCATGCACGAAACTAAACTCAAAATGGATTAAGGACCTCGGAATCAGACCAGAGACCCTGCAGATTATAGAAGAAAAAGTAGGTCCAAATCTTCACCTTGTTGGTCTAGGATCAGACTTCCTTAACAGGACTCCCATAGCACAAGAAATAAAAGCTAGAATCAACCACTGGGATAGATTCAAACTAAAAAGCTTTCTCTCAGCAAAGGAAACTATCAGCAATGCGAAGAAAGAGCCTACAGAGTGGGAGAATATCTTTGCCAATCATACTTCAGATAGAGCACTAATCTCCAGAATCTATAAAGACCTCAAAAAACTCTACTCCAAGAATTCAAATAATCCAGTCGACAAATGGGCTAAGGAAATGAATAGACACTTCACAGAAGAAGATCTACAAGCAATCAACAAACATATGGAAAAATGTTCAACATCTCTAGTAATAAGAGAAATGCAAATCAAAACCACCCTAAGATTCCATCTCACCCCAATTAGAATGGCGATTATCAAGAATACAAGCAACAACAGGTGTTGGCGACGATGTGAGGAGAAAGGTACACTCATACATTGGTGGTGCGGCTGCAAATTAGTGCAGCCACTCTGGAAAGCAGTGTGGAGATTCCTTAGAAAACTTGGAATGGAACCACCATTTGACCCAGCTATCCCACTCCTTGGCCTATACCCAAAGGACTTAAAATCAGCATACTACAGAGATACAGCCACATCAATGTTCATAGCTGCTCAATTCACAATAGCCAGACTGTGGAACCAACCTAGATGCCCTTCAATTAATGAGTGGATAAAGAAACTGTGGTATATATATACAATGGAATATTACTCAGCCATAAAGAATGATAAAATTATGGCATTTGCAGGCAAATGGATGAAATTGGAGAATATCATGCTAAGTGAGATAAGCCAATCTCAAAAAGCCAAAGGACAAATGATATCGCTAATAAGTGGAGGATGACACATAATGGGGGTTAGGGAAGGGTTAGTGTTAGGGTTAGAGTTAGGGTTAGGGAGGGGGGCAAGTATGGAGGAAGGAAGTACTGTATAGAGGGTAAAGAGGGGTGGGAGGGGTGGGGGGAATGGAAAAAATAACAGAATGAATCAAACATTACTCTATGTAAATTTATGATTACACAAATGGTATGCCTTTACGCCATGTACAAACAGAGAAACAACATGTATCCCATTTGTTTACAATAAAAAAAAAAAAAGAATTTGGTAGCAAGAACTTTAGAATAAAAATGTCTAAATTTCTACCTGCGAAGAAAAGAGACAGAGAGACAGCAGTACCCTTAGCCCCAGCCCTTCCAATGCATGAGCTTCCTCTTAGCTTAAAAATCTGCCCTGGCCCATTTGGGGTGGGGAAAAACGGAGAGTAGGGAAGGCAGAGAAAGGAGAGAGGGAGCAAAAGCGGGATGCCAGGCATGTGTCTTCTATATTTTATTTCAAATGTTGTGAATTTTTAGAAAATGAGATGGGTTCATAGCTAAATGTGAATGGGACAGTTCTCTAAACTCCAATATAAGTGATGCTTTTGGAGATGCAGAGTAGTATCCATACCTTCATCATGTGAATAACTGATTATTGACAATGTTTTAAAATGGAAGGCAGAAGAATTAGAGCATTTTAAAACACAGAATAAAATGAGCTAATAAAGTATGAAGAAAACAAGACAATCTCCCATGAAACTATTTTAATGCATTTATAGACACTGACAATGCAATACAAATTCTATTATACTGTGCACTAAATTTACAATAGAAGGCCAAAGAATGAAATAAATATATTTTTAAAAAGAATGTCACAATTGCCACTAGAGGGTACAATAAGCAACCTTTTTTTCCCTCAGATATTTGGGCAGAAGAATATTACAGAGAAAGAAATAAAAGGCAGTTTAGAATCACAACACTTGAAATACCCTCAATAGGTCATCTAGAAGAGAAATGGCTTTTAGAAATGGTCATTGGATTTGACCTGTAACCATAGTGAAATGTATCAAGTGGTTTTCAAGGGTAATGTGTGTCTTGGTAGGAGTAAGTGAACTTATCAGTGAATACAGAAATGTTTCTAAAGTAATTAAATGGGGAAAAAAGAAGCCTTTAATAGGTACGTAGAATTGTACAAACGTCTCCTTCCTTAAGCCTGATGTTTAAGATGCTCCTGAAGTGAGTTTACTCTACAAAGATAAACTCCATGAAGTTTTGGAAAGCGGAACAACCTCAGTTAAGACCCAACTTGGCAGGGAAGGAAATACCACTTCTAAGCCAGCAGCCCGATGGTGTGAGTCAGATCCAAGGGCAGGGACTCCTCACTTCAGATATTTCACCAGACTAATGGAGCCGACGTCATGAAAAAATAAACACATTCATCATTAGAATTCTAAGAAGAACGCTGTTTTGTTTTGTTCGTTTGTTTAAGTTGGATCATCTCATCCAATGCAGTGCCTAATCTGTGATGTTTCTTGGGGGGAAAAGTCTTCTTTCAGTATAGCATTTCTCCCTCCACTATAAACAGCTTCCAGCCTTCAAACTTTAAATACTATTCTATATTCCAGAATAATTGTGTTTCTTAAAGAGAAACATACCAAACTTTGCAATGTAGCTGCAATCTCAAATAGAGGAGGAAATAAAATAAGCATATTTCATCATAAAGAGAAGATTTCAGAGTCAGGCACAACAGTGCATGCCTCTAATCCCATCTACTCCTGAGTCTGAAGAAGGAGGATTGCAAGTTCAAGGCCAGCCTGAACAACTTAGCAAGACCCTCTCTCAAAATAAAAAATAAAAAGGGCTGGAAATGGGGTTGGAGTTGTGACTCAGTGGTAGAGTGTTTTTCTAGCACATATGAGGCACTGGGTTGGATTCCCAGCAACACATTAAAAGATAAATAAAGATTAAAATAAAGGGGGGGGGGGGACTGGGAATCCAACTACCCCTGTGGGTTCAACCCACAGTACAAAAAAGAGAAAAAGGAATCTTCATTTATTTATTAACTATTTTTCTAAACACAAGATCACTTAGCAGGTATACATATAGATACTTTGTAATGTACCTTCATGGTAATTTCTCTATCTAATCAGGTGGGTTTTTATTCACATTTTGAGACTTGGAATGGTGCAAGAGCCAAATCTCCAAGATACCAGAGGGCAGAGCAGGAAGAAGGGAACTTCAGACTCCTTCCTAATTGAGTCCTGCTGCTGCTATACCTTGGCTCCTACACAACTGAAACAATTTAATGTCAGAAATCCTCCTAATGGCACATTTACTTCTCCCTGACATAACCTCAGACTTAACATGAGAGGATTTTTCTCTTTGACTGTGTGTTCCTATATTTATGTCCAGAGTGTCGGGTCACATACAGTTTTGATTTTTTGGTCATTTTAGTATTGAAGGTTCATTTCATTATGTGGGTATGATACTCAGGTGGTACATTATAAAAGCATTAACATATTTCTCCAGAGATTGAAGTCCCTTGGCCATTGCTAGAACATCATCCTGTATTGTTTTATTGACTACCTGGAAAAATTTCTCTAAATGTACAAAGTTGCTGAGAGTATGCCTAAATCTTTTCAGCATTTGTTAAAGCATTAGAATAGTTTACAGTGTTTATCTATGTTTGTCGGGGTCTTAAGCCCCCTTGCTCTTCTCGACCATCGACAAGGGAAGGGGACACTCCCCAACAAGGTCAGACCGGGATAGGTAGGTCCCACTGACCGCCTGCTCCCAGCCCTCTGGGCAGAGGACAATCAGACAGGTCAGGGAGATCAGTCACAGCAGGAACTCGTTTATTGAGGAAATCACGCAGCTTTTATGTAGGGTGGGGGCTAGGCGGGAACCAATCAGCTTAAAGGTCAGCAAGGCAGGGGGGTTCACGCAGGCAAGAGTCCCATAGGACTGTATGGCAAGCACGAGCTGATCACGTTCGTGGAACTGTTGTTAACCAATCCCTGACAGTGGTCTGGTTTATCGTCATGAACCTTTGAAACCGCCTTTGAGCCTTGATCTTGCTCACTCGCCAGGGAGTAAGGAGTCAGCCTGAGTTAGTTAACGTGTCATTAGTCCCAACATATATTGTTATGCAGGAATTACAATGCACATGTATTGGATGTAGTAAAACATATCACATTTTTATATTTTAATCCCTTAAGAATCAATAAGATTTTAGAAAAAATGTCTTCTGCACACTAACAATTTCAACATAAAGATAGAATGCTAGCAATGTATTCTTTCCTAGAATATTTGCTTTACCTCCAAATTTTGAACTTAATATGACTACTGTAATCACTTTTGAGTAAATTTTCAAGATGTTAATAATTTCATGTGAATTTGATATGGTAAATGTTTCTCAAACTTCAGTGATTTCTCTTCAAGATTTTTATTATATTTGTCATATGTACTATTATTTACTCTATATATGCATTTTCATAAATCAAATCTGATTTTATTTTTCCAATATAAAAATTATTTTTTCAAATTAAAATGTTTAAACATTTAAGATGTTTTTTCATAATCTATTTAAAATACTCTTGGGAACTCTAATTGATATATACTATATTATAATAGACACTGGTCTAGTAGCAAGTTCTGAACTAGGAAGTAGATGCCTGAATTATGTTACAAACATTACCATTTTATAACTGTGATCGTTGAACAAGTCAATTGACCTCTCTGAGCCTAAATCTTGTAAATTTGTGAAGATTAAAGGGCTAATAACTATAAAGATCTTTGCATATCCAGTATTTAGGAAATGTTTGTCTTTATCCCTTGGAAAGAATTCAACTGATTAAAGATCATGTTTGCTTAAATCAAGACAGTATGAATTGAGTCCAAATGCTATCTTCTCTGTGTAATTCTTATCCACAGACCATGCAACAAAATGCTCATAAAAGACATAGAAGCTGTTTCAGCAAGTCCAGGCTTTTGATGAAATCAAGTGAGGAAGGACACAGATCTTTACCATCAATGTTTATGTGGAAGTTCACACAACTGTTTATCAAACTCTCTTAGAAACTCTGTTGTTCCTTCCAATGCTGCAAGAACAGAGGCCCCTAAAATAAACTAAAATCAAAGGTGAGGTGGGCTCTTATAGGCACTTAGAGGTCTCAGGGACTATAAAGAATCCTAATGGCATTTAGGTAGGTCTCATATCAACTAGGACTAGAAAACCAACTTCAGTCTTTTGGAGGTTTTGTGATCTCTTCTGTCTCTATGTTGCTTCTGCTCACCAGAGACTCTCATCATCATTTTTTCCTTATAAGCACAAAATGGTAGTAACAGGAATCTGGTCCAACTTACATCTTTCCATGAAGTCAAAGGTGTCTGCCAATCCAATGGATTGGCTCCTCTGATAATCTACTTCAGGAACACTGAGCTGAGACCAACCTGGAATACTGAATGAAGGGCTGGTGTACTTCATGCATTCAGTGATGAATATATAAATTCCTTCCCTTACCCAGCTCTTTCTCCCAAAATATTGGTAAAACTTTGATAGGGGTTGTGGGACATAGTGAATGTGCATGATTTTAAGAGTGGCATTTTTATATCATGTGAGTATGATTGTAAAATATCTAGTGGGTATAATATACTTCACTCTTTTTTTGTAAATAATTTTTTATTTGTTATAATTATGTAAGACAGCAGAATGCATTTTGATTCATTGTACACAAATGAGGTAGAACTTTTTCATTTCTCTGATTTACATGATATAGAGTCACACCATTCATGTAATCATACATGTACATAGGGTAATGATGTCTGTCTCATTCCACCATCTTTCCCATCCCCTGCCCCATCCCCTATCCTCATTCCCCTCTGCTCAATCTAAAGTGTCTCCATTCTTCCCTTACCCTGACCCCCCATATGTATCAGCATCCACTTATCAGAGAAAACATTTGGCCTTTGGTTTTTTTGTATTGGCTTATTTTGCTTAGCATGATATTCTGCAACATCCATTTACCTCAAATGCCATAATTTTATTCTTCTTTAAGACTGAGTAATACGCCATTGTGTATATGTACCACAGTTTTTTTATCCATTCCTTTATTGAAAGACATCTATGTTTGTTCCACAATTTAGCTATTGTGAAATGAGCTGCTATATACATTGATGTGACTGTGTCTCTATAGTATGCAGATTTTAAGTCCTTTGAGTATAGGTTGAGGAGTGGGATAGATGGGTCAGATGGTGGTTCCACTCCAAGTTTTCTGAGAAATTTCCATACTACTTTCCAGAGTGGCTGCACCAATTTGCAGTCCCACCAGCAACGTAAGAGTGTACTTTTTCTCATCATCACCACCACTTATTGTTGCTTATATTCTCGATAATTGCCATTCTAGTAGGAGTGAGATGAAATCTTAGGGTAGTTTTGATTTGCATTTTTCTAATTACTAGAGATGTTCAACATTTTTCATATATTTGTTGATCAATTGTATATCTTCTTCTGTGAAGTATCTGCTCAGTGTCTTAGCACATTTGTTGACTGGATTATTTGTATTTTTGGTGTTAAGTGTTTTGAGTTCTTTATAAGTCCCGGAGATTAGTGTTCTATCTGAAGTGCGTGTGGTAAAGATTTTCTCCCACTCCATAGGCTCTTTCTTTATGTTATTGTTTCCTTTGCAGAGAAAAAACTTTTTTAGTTTGAATTCATTCCATTTATTAATTCTCGATTCTATTTCTTGTGCTTTAGGAGTCTTGTTAAGGAAGTCTGGTCCTAAGTCCACATGATGAAGATTTGGGCCTACATTTTCTTCTGTTTGGTGCAGGGTCTCTGGTCTAATGACTGGGTTCTCGATCCATTTTGAGTTGAGTTTTGTGCAGGGTGAGAGGTAGGGGTTTAATTTCATTTTATTGCATATGGATTTCCTGTTTTCCCAGCACCATTTGTTGAACAGGCTATCTCTTCTTCATTGTATGTTTTGGCACCACTGTCTAGTATAATTGTATTTATGTGGGTTTGTCTCTGTCTTTTATTCTGTATCATTGGTCTACCTGTCTATTTTGGTGCCAATGCTATGCTGTTTTTGTTGCTATAACTCTAATTACAGTTTAAGGTCTGGTATTGCAATGCCTCCTGCTTCACTCTTCTTCCTAAGGATTGCTTTGGCTATTCTAGGACTCTCATTTTTCTGGATGAATGTCATGATTGCTTTCTCTATTTTTATGAGGGAAGACATTGGGATTTTAATTGGATAGAATCTGTATAATGCTTTTGGTAGTATGGCCATTTTGACAATATTAATTCTGCCTATCCAAGATCATGGGAGGTCTTTCCATATTCTGAGGTTTTCTTTAATTTTTTTCTTTAGTGTTCTGTAGCTTTCATCGTAGAGGTCTCCTTTTGTTAGATTGATTCCCAAGTGTTTTTTTTTTTTTGTTTGTTTGTTTGTTTGTTTGTTTGTTTTTAAGGCTATTGTGAATAGGGTAGTTTTCTTAATTTCCCTTTCAGGGAAATTATTACTTATGAATAGAAATGCTTTAGATTTATGGATGTTGATTTTATATTCTGCTACTTTGCTGAATTCATTTATGAGTTCTAGAAGTTTTCTGGTGGAATTTTGTGAATGCTCTAAATATAGAACCATATTGTCAGCAAACAGTGATAGTTTGAATTCTTCTTTTTCTGTTCTTACCCCTTTAATTTATTTCTTCTGTCTAATTGCTGTGGCTAGAGTTTCAAGGATGATGTTGAATAGAAGTGGTGAAAGAGGGCATCCCTGTCTTGTTCCAGTATTTAGAGGGAATGCTTTCAATTTTCCTCCATTTAGAATGATGTTGGCCTTGGGCTTAGCATAAATAGACTTTACAATGTTGAGTTATATTCCTATCATTCTTATTTTTTCTAGTATTTTGAACATAAAGGCATACTGAATTTATCAATTATGTTGTTACTAATTATGTTGTTGAGTTCTATTATTTCTTTATTCAGTTTTTGCTTGGAAGATCTGTCCAGTGGTGAGAGTGGTGGAAGATCTGTCCAGTGGTGAGAGTGGTGTGTTAAAGTCAATCAGATTTTTGTATTGTGGTCTATTTGATCCCTGAAATTGAGAAGGGTTTGTTTGACATACGTAGATGCTCCATTGTTTGGGGCATATATATTTATGATTGTTATGTCTTGTTGGTGTATGATTCCCTTACACAGTATGAAGTGTCCTTCTTTATCCCTTCTCACTAATTTGGGCTTGAAGACCACTTTATCTGATATGAGAATGGAAACCCCTGCTTTTTTTTTTTTTTTTTTTTTTTTACTGTGTGAGATTTTTTTTTTTTTTTTCTCATCCTTTTACCTTCAGTCTATGAATGTCTTTTCCTATGAGAAGAGTCTCTTGAAGGCAGCATATTGTTGGATCTTTTCATAAATCCAATCTGCCAGTCTATGTCTTTTGATTAATGAGTTTAGGTCATTAACACTCAGGGTTATTGTCAAGATATGATTTGTACTCCTGGTCATTTTGGTTGATTTCTGGTTTTTAACTTGACTTGGTTTCTCCTTTGATTAGCTTTTCCTTTAGTGTAGTTCCTTCCTTTGTTGACTTTCATTGTTATTTTTCATTTCCTCATCATGGAATATTTTGCTGAAAATGTTCTATAGGGCAGGCTTTCTATTTGTAAACTCTTTTAATTTTTGTTTATCATGGAATGTTTTTATTTAGTCATCAAATCTGAAGTTAGTTTTGTTGGCTATAAGATCCTTGATTGGCATCCATTTTTTTTTTTCAGAACTTGGTATTGTTGTTCCAGGATCTTCTAGCTTTTAGGGTTTGCGTTAAGAAATCTGCTGATATCCAAATTGGTTTCCCCTATATGTTATCTGATACTTCTCTCTTTCAGCCTTTAAAATTCTATCCTTATTATGTGTGCTGGACATTTTCATTATAATGTGACTTGGTGTGGATCTGTTGGAAATTTGTATATTTGGTGTCCTATAAGCCTCTTGTATTTGATTTTCCACTTCATTCTTCAGGTATGGGAAATTTTCTGACATTATTTCATTGAATAGGTTGTTCATTCCTTTGGTTTGTATCTCTGTGCCTTCCTCAATCCCAATAATTCTTAAATTTGGTCTTTTCATGATGTCCCATAGTTCTTGGAGATTCTGTTCATGATTTCTTACCATCTTCTCTGTTTGGGCAACTTTATTTTCAAGATTAAATATTTTGTCTTCATTATCTGAGGTTCTGTCTTCCAAGGAATCTCATCTCTTGGTGATGTTTTCTATTGAGTTTTTAATTCTACTCTTGGTGATGTTTTCTATTGAGTTTTTAATTCTACTCTTGGTGATGTTTTCTATTGAGTTTTTAATGTTTTCTATTGAGTTTTTAATCCTTCATTTCAAGGATTTCTGTATTTTTTTCAGAATCTCTCTTTGTTGAAATAAACTTTTACTTCTTGCATTTGCTTTTTTAATTCTCTATTGAAGTGATCTTTTGTTGCCTGCATTTGCTCTCTTATATCATCCTTTACTTTGTATATCATTTTAATTATGTATATTCTGAACTCCTTTTCTGACATTTCTTCTGTTCTGTCAATGAATTCTATTGATATAACATCTTGGTTTGTTTGGAGCACTTTTTTCTCTTGTTTTCTCATGTTGTTCATGTATCTTCCCCTCTAATAGTGCAGAACCAAAGTAATACAGTTTCTACTCTATACATTTATAGTTATATCAACAGCACCCAATGCAAATAATAAGTAGCCTTAAACCAAATAGCCCCTATAAGATGTTAACAGTTTTGTCACAATAAACAGATGATGTGTTCAATTTTTATCTATAACTTAAACATTAGGTTTGCAAAAAGGTCTACAATTTCTAGTGGTGGGCAGAGCAAGAATGGGAGGGAGGTGTAGGATGTGATGCTAATGAGGTAGGAGGTGAGAATATAGAGTTGTTAGATAATAGGAAGAGTGAAAGAGGAATCAAAGGAAACTGGGTGTTAGTGGGAGAAAAGAGAGAAAGAGACTGTGAGGAAACAGATAAATAAGACGAAAATAGAACAAGTTAAAAAAAAACAAAAGAAAAAATGTTAAAAAATATAATCTACAACCAAATTGTAATACATTATTCAAATCTCCCAGTCCTCAGTAGCCTGATGCACAAAAAGTACTTGCTTTCAGAAATGATGGGGATGTGAGAGTGGGCAAAGGAAAAAAAAAAAAAAAAAAAAGAGTCTTGAAGGAAAATTGAACAATTGTTTCTGTTGGAGAGCAATATCTTCTCTGCTTCCCTTCTCATTTGATAGGTGGGCTTGTCAGGAGTTTGCTGGTAAATCCATACTCAGGATGGTGACAGTTACTAAGGTGGGAGGATTAGACTTGGAGGCAGGACTCCTGGAGATGGGTGGGGTATAGTAATTGCCAGTCCCACTGGAAGACTGTAGCCCAGGACTCTCCCTTGGGGTCCACTTATGTGACACAGGAGCCTGGTCTTAACCCCTTACCTCACTTTGGGCCCCACAATTCCTGGTCTCTAATTTAGTATCTAAAGTGTTTCTCTCCTGCCCCCTCCCTTTTGACTTCCCAATCAGAAACCTCTCTCCCCAGGGATCCTGGGGGTTGAGTGCCAGGACCTGCGTACCTTTTGAGGAAAGTTGTTCTGTATTGGGCAGATCAGGGCCAGACACTGAGAGCTGTGGGCTAGCCATGTACCTGCAAATGCTGGGCCATGTTGGTGGCTAGGGGGTGGTTGGGAGACTGGGGATTGAGAAGCCAGAAGGTCCTGTTGATTCTCAAACTGGTGGGACCAGGTAGTCATTGGATGCCATATTGGGGATGAAGTTGTGGACCAGGCTGATGTTGGGTCCCAGTAAGTGCTGCCCAGTTGTTTCTGGGATCCTGGTAGGTGCTGAGCCCTGGTTGGCTGGGTGAGCTGGGATCAAGATGCCCACTGTATTTTCAGGGCTCTTTAGAGGAACAGAATCAACAGGAAGTATGATTATAAAAGGGGATTTATTAGAATGGTTTACATGATCAAAAGCCAGATAGTCCAAAATAGTCTGCAGCTGGAGAGCTGGAAGGACCAGCAGCTGCACAGTCCAACATGCAGAAGCCCCAGAACAAGAAAGATCAACAGTGCTAAGCAAGTCTGAGACCAAGTATTCTGGAAACTACCTGGAGAATCACTGTCAAAGTTTACTTTGGAAGAGCAAAGAAGCAAGAGTCCGATATCCTCAGATGATCAAGGCAGGAATCGAGAACCTGTTCAAGAAGAGTTGAGCTTGCATCTGCATCAGCTTTCTTGTTCTTCCAACTTTTATTCCATCCAAGCCACCATCCTATTGGGAAGTGCTGCCCATGCTTAGGGAGGTTCTCCACTTTGATTCACTATCCCACATTTCAAGCATTCCTAGACACACATCATTGACACACCCAGAATCCTGTCAATCTCGGCATCTCTTAGTCCAATCAAGTTGACAATTCAAATAAATCCTTACAGCCTCACACCCTCTTCCAACCTACCAACCCCTTGCAAGGCTCTCTCCTGCCTCTGCAGTAAGACAGAGGCTATTAGCACACCTGGCAGGTATACCTCAGATGTAACCAAGCCTGCAGGGACCTTGGTGATGTTCTTTCAGGCCCTGACTGTTAACCCAAGATGAAAGCAGGCACAGTCTTATTTGGCAGTGGTGGTGGTGGCTAAGCTGTAAGTACCTTGATATTAGGTTTCTAGACTCTGACTGGTATCCCAAAATGGATGCTGCCCCAACTAAAGATGGCAGTGTCAGCAGAGGAGGTAACCCAAGATGGCAGCAGAGGTGTCCCAAGATGGAGACAACCGCTTTCAGAGATGTGGCAGTGAGGGCAGGCTGTACAGTGGCATTGGGTAGCCTATTCTGAGATGCAGCTCTGTGGCATGGTGCTGCAGGAGGTGGCTTTCTCCAGGTCCTGCCCAGTGTCCCAAGATGAAAGCTACCACATGGAGGTAGTGTATGGAGGCTGCTGTAGTGACCCAAGATAGAGTCTGCCGTTCACTGGTAGATGGGGTGCCACAGTGCGGTGGAATCTGCCAGAGTGGGCTCAGCCCATACTTCTTTTTTTAATGCTAATTCCTCAGGTTGTTTTGGCTCTGGAGTTAAATAAACTTTCCTTCCATGGACTAGGGGACTTTAAAATTTTTAAAATACTTTTCTTTCCTCCTTCTATAAAGGTAGGTTCCTTTATGAAGAAATAACCCCATCAAACCCATCTGAAGTGAAAACTGAAGAAAGAGTTCCCATTTTAATTCTTGCAATGATGGCTTACTGACTTTGACAAATGTCATGATGAAATATTTCATTACTTAAGCAAGGAATCAGAAGTTAATTTCCCACCCCACCAAATGTTGGTAACCCATCATGTAGACATAAACTAAAAACACTCTTTACCACTAAATTCATTAAGATTCATATTTTCAGGGACTGTAGCTCAGTGCTAGAGTGTTTGCCTTGCACATGCAAGGTGCTGGGTTTGATCCTCAGTACCGCATAAAAATAATAAATGAAGATATTGTGTCCATCTACAACTAAAAATATTTTTTAAAATTCATATTTTCAGCACTAATCTATGTACCAAGTGAATTCAGTGCAAAATAAGTGATTTTCTTATGCAAAATTTTACTGGACTCTTAAAGGCATAGTTTGTTAATTTCAGCATGCCTAAGAGTCAGACCAAACATTCGTATCCACGAAGTGTGAGAGGACATAAGGAAACTGCCTCTTTAGTTAAGCATCCCAGATTAGGTTCAGGTAAGGGATATGAGAATTACACTTTGAAACAGATTTTTGAGAAAACTGCTATGCACAAATGAAATCAATCTGTTGAACTTCCCTGGGGATGATCTGGATCCTGCTTTGCACGCTGGAATCATCACATCATGCACTTTATATTCGGGGCACTCATATACCAGTTACACTAGAATAAAACCACTTGACTACTTTGAAGTAATTACTTAACCCAGTTTTTGAAAACAGAGTTACTTGATGCCCAGAGGGAGAGCCTGGATTCTCCCTGGTAATGCACAACCAGGCTAACCTGCTGCAGGGATAATCTGCGTTGGTTCAGTGCTAATTCACAATACTTTGTTCACATGCATTGACTTTGTGGTGTTCTGTGCTTTCAGAGCGTTCTGTGGAGTAAGAAGCTTTAAGAAGCTTTGCTCTCCACTTTGAAACAGGTGTTTTGCCAAGGGAAATGCGTCTTTTGAAATCAGGTACATTTACTTGGGTGTTAAAATACATGATTGTGTCAAATGATTATAGAAATGCTATGATATTCTTTGGGGCTATTTTAAAATGTCATACCATATGGTTTTTGAATCATAAAAGCTTACAAGTGATACCAGTTCAAATTGAATATTGTATAACTCAGGTACTTAAGATATTCTGAAACCCATAGGGGAGTTTTTGGTGTCTCTACAGGGAAAATGTAGGAAAATTGAAGGCATGTAATAGCATGAGAGACTGTCGGTTGTTTATCATAAGAATCTCTTGGGTTGTAAATGAAATTTCAAACAATGAGTGTTCAAACATGAAAAAGATTTCAGAAGTCAGTAAAGGCAAAACTTATTTTCCAAAGTTTAACCTGTCTTTTTACATCTAATGCTTTCTTCATGTCGGTGATAAAGTCCCTCTATTTTTTATCCCTGTCTTGAATGTTGACCTTAGATTCTTGAAAAGTTTCCTTCTGCTTTAAATCTTTTCTTCTTATTTCTGGTCAAACTTTTTTTTTTTTTTTTTTTTTAACATTTTTAATGTTTGGATCATGAAGAGGTTTGGATTCTGAGAACTTATTTTCCCTGATTTTTTTCTCTTGGAGATTAAAATGATCAACTGTGGTACTTTTTCAGACCAAATTTTCAGAAGCCTCCAATGATTCTAGTTCTGATTTAATTCCTAATTGCTCTGGATACCCTTAAAGGAAAGAACTATTTACTTTTTTTCAAACCAATAGATTTGTCTACCAGGGAGGCTTTTCTTTCATGATGTCCCTGCTACTGACTATTCTTCTCTAGCTCCCATCTGACATATATCTGCTTATCTACAGAGTCTTATTTCACTGCTTCTGTCTTCTGAAGTCTTTCCTGAAAATTCCAGACCTCCTTTGGTATTCTTTGTTTTTGTTAATACAATTTCTAGGACTGCCATTAATCCATTAATCACAGTAATGTAATTGTTGGTATGTCTATCTCCACACTAGATGGTAGCTCGTAGAAGTCAGAGATTATTTTGAAATCCATAATGCCCGTGCATTGTCTATGACCAATAATATACCAAAGAAATGCTCAAAGAAATGCATTCTTATATATTATATTTAAACACACATGTTCTAATGCATGTAATCTTCATATTCTTGTCCATTTTATTGTGGACAAGGAAATATGAACAAAGAAACAATTCTCTTCAAATGTAAGAAGTTGTGACTTTGCCTGAGAAGGTTTTTTTTTTTTTTTTTTTTTTTTTCATCCACTCATTTTTTTTTTCTTTATTGTAAACAAATGGGATACATGTTGTTTCTCTGTTTGTACATGGCGTAAAGGCATACCGTTTGTGTAATCATACATTTACATAGAGTAATGTTGTTTGATTCATTCTGTTATTTTTTCCCTTCCCCCAACCCCTCCCACCCCTCTTTACCCTCTATACAGTACTTCCTTCCTCCATACTTGCCCCCCTCCCTAATCCTAACTCTAACCCTAACACTAACCCTTCCCTCCCCCCCATTATGTGTCATCCTCCACTAATTAGCGATATCATTCGTCCTTTGGCTTTTTGAGATTGGCTTATCTCACTTAGCATGATATTCTCCAATTTCATCCATTTGCCTGCAAATGCCATAATTTTATCATTCTTTATGGCTGAGTAATATTCCATTGTATATATATACCACAGTTTCTTTATCCACTCATCAATTGAAGGGCATCTAGGTTGGTTCCACAGTCTGGCTATTGTGAATTGAGCAGCTATGAACATTGATGTGGCTGTGTCTCTGTAGTATGCTGATTTTAAGTTCTTTGGGTATAGGCCAAGGAGTGGGATAGCTGGGTCAAATGGCGGGTCCATTCCAAGTTTTCTAAGGAATCTCCACACTGCTTTCCAGAGTGGCTGCACTAATTTGCAGCCCCACCAGCAATGTATGAGTGTACCTTTCTCCCCACATCCTCGCCAAC
This sequence comes from Sciurus vulgaris, assembly GCF_902686455.1. Classification (NCBI taxonomy): domain Eukaryota; kingdom Metazoa; phylum Chordata; class Mammalia; order Rodentia; family Sciuridae; genus Sciurus; species Sciurus vulgaris. The sequence continues at coordinate 132,682,935 of NC_136463.1, forward strand.
ACCTGTTGTTGCTCGTATTCTTGATAATCGCCATTCTAATTGGGGTGAGATGGAATCTTAGGGTGGTTTTGATTTGCATTTCTCTTATTACTAGAGATGTTGAACAATTTTCCATATGTTTGTTGATTGCTTGTAGATCTTCTTCTGTGAAGTGTCTATTCATTTCCTTAGCCCATTTGTCGACAGGATTATTTGAATTCTTGGATTAAAGTTTTTTGAGTTTTTTATAGATTCTGGAGATTAGTGCTCTATCTGAAGTATGATTGGCAAAGATATTCTCCCACTCTGTAGGCTCTTTCTTCGCATTGCTGATAGTTTCCTTTGCTGAGAGAAAGCTTTTTAGTTTGAATCTATCCCAGTGGTTGATTCTAGCTTTTATTTCTTGTGCTATGGGAGTCCTGTTAAGGAAGTCTGATCCTAGACCAACAAGGTGAAGATTTGGACCTACTTTTTCTTCTACAAGATGCAGGGTCTCTGGTCTGATTCCGAGGTCCTTAATCCATTTTGAGTTTAGTTTCGTGCATGGTGAGAGATATGGGTTTAGTTTCATTCTGTTGCATATGGATTTCCAATTCTCCCAGCACCATTTGTTGAAGAGGCTATCTTTTCTCCATTGCATATTTTTGGCACCTTTGTATAGTATGAGAAAATTGTATTTATTTGGGTTTGTGTCCGTGTCCTCTATTCTATACCATTGATCTACCTTTCTATTTTGGTACCAATACCATGCCGTTTTTGTTACTATTGCTTTGTAGTAGAGTTGAAGATCTGGTATTGCAATACCCCCTGTTTCACTCTTCCTGCTAAGGATTGCTTTAGCTATTGGGGGTTTCTTATTCTTCCAGATGAATTTCATAATTGCTTGCTCTATTTCTGTAAGGTACATCATTGGGATTTTAATTGGAATTGCATTGAATTTGTATAGCACTTTAGGTAGTATGGCCATTTTGACAATATTAATTCTTCCTATCCAAGAACATGGAAGATCTTTCCATCTTCTAAGGTGTTCTTTAATTTCTTTCTTTAGTGTTGTATAGTTCTCATTGTAGAGGTCTTTCACCTCTTTTGTGAGATTGATTCCCAAGTATTTTATTTTTGTCGAGGCTATTGTGAATGGGGTAGTTTTCCTAATTTCTCTTTCTGAAGATTCATCACTTATGTATAAAAATGCGTTGGATTTATGGGCATTGATCTTGTAACCTGCTACTTTACTGAATTCACTTATGAGTTCTAAGAGTTTTCTGGTGGAATTTCCAGGTTCCTCTAAATATATAATCATGTCATCAGCGAACAGGGATAGTTTGAGTTCTTCTTTCCCAATTCGTATCTCTTTAATCTCTTTGGTTTCTCTAATTGCTCTGGCCAGAGTCTCAAGAACGATGTTGAATAGAAGTGGTGAAAGAGGGCATCCCTGCCTTGTTCCAGTTTTTAGGGGGAATGCTTTCAGTTTTTCACCATTTAGAATGATATTAGCCATGGGCTTAGCATAAATGGCCTTTACAATGTTAAGGAATGTTCCCAATATCCCTATTTTTTCTAGTGTTTTGAGCATGAAGGGATGCTGTATTTTATCAAATGCTTTTTCTGCATCTATTGAAATAATCATGTGATTCTTGACTTTAAGTCTATTAATATGGTGAATTACATTTATTGATTTCCTGATGTTGAACCAACCTTGCATCCCTGGGATGAAACCCACTTGATCATGGTGCACTATCTTTTTAATATGTTTTTGTATGCGATTTGCTAAAATTTTGTTGAGAATTTTTGCATCGATGTTCATTAAGGATATTGGTCTGAAATTTTCTTTCCTTGATGAGTCTCTGTCTGGTTTAGGTATCAGGTGATATTGGCTTCATAGAATGAGTTTGGGAGGGTTCCCTCCTCTTCTATTTTATGGAATACTTTGAGAAGTATTGGAATGAGCTCTTCTTTAAAGGTTTTGTAGAACTCGGCTGAGAACCCATCTGGTCCCGGACTTTTCTTTGTTGGTAGGCTTTTGATGACTTCTTCTATTTCAGTACTTGAAATTGGTCTGTTTAAATTGTGTATGTCCTCCTCGTTCAGTTTAGGCAATTCATATGTCTCTAGAAACCTGTTGATGTCTTCGAAATTTTCTATTTTGTTGGAGTATAGATTTTCAAAATAGCTTCTAATTATGTTTTGTATTTCAATCCTGTCTGTTGTGATATTTCCTTGTTCATTCCGAATTTTAGTGATTTGGGTTTTCTCTCGTCTTCTCTTTGTTAGTGTGGCTAAAGGTTTATCAATTTTGTTTATTTTTTCGAAGAACCAACTATTTATTTTGTCAATTTTTTGTATTGTTTCTTTTGTTTCAATTTCATTGATTTCAGCTCTGAGTTTAACTATTTCCTGTCTTCTACTACTTTTGGTGCTGTTCTGTTCTTTTTCTAGGGCTTTGAGCTGTAGTGTTAGGTCGTTTATTTGTTGAGTTTTACTTCTTTTATTAAATGGGCTCCATGAAATAAATTTCCCTCTAAGTACTGCTTTCATAGTGTCCCAGAGATTTTGATATGATGTTTCTTTGTTCTCATTTACCTCTAAGAATTTTTTAATTTCCTTCCTAATATCTTCTGTTTTCCATTCATCATATAATAGCATATTGTTTAATCTCCAGATGTTGGAATAGTTTCTGTGTTTTACTCTTTCATTTATTTCTAACTTCAATCCATTATGATCTGATAGAATACATGGTAGTGTCTCTATCTTCTTGTATTTGCTAACATTAGCTTTGAGGCATAATATATGGTCTATTTTAGAGAAGGATCCATGTGCTGCTGAGAAGAAAGTGTATTCGCTCTTGGTTGGATGGTATATTCTATAAATGTCCGTTAAGTCTAAATTATTGATTGTGTTATTGAGATCTATGGTTTCTTTGTTCAATTTTTGTCTGGAAGATCTGTCCAGTGGTGAGAGAGACGTGTCAAAATCACCTAGTGTTATTGTGTTGTGGTCTATTTGGTTTCTGAAATTGAGAAGGATTTGTTTGACATACATGGATGAGCCACTGTTTGGGGCATAGATGTTTATGATTGTTATATCTTGCTGATTTATGCTTCCCTTAAGCAGTATGAAATGACCTTCTTTATCCCTTCTGACTAACTTTGGCTTGAAGTCCACATTATCGGAAATGAGGATGGATACTCCAGCTTTTTTGCTGAGTCCATGTGCATGGTATGTTTTTCCCCATCCTTTCACCTTTAGTCTATGGGTATCTTTTTCTATGAGGTGAGTCTCTTGCAGGCAACATATTGTTGGATCTTTCTTTTTAATCCAATCTGCCAGTCTATGTCTTTTGATTGATGAATTCAGGCCATTAACATTCAGGGTTATTATAGAGATATGATTTGGTTTCCCGGTCATTTGGTTCATTTTTTAAATTTTATTTATTTATTTGTTTGACACAACTTGTTTCCTCCTTTATTTGACAATTCCTTTAGGATAATTCCTCCCTTTGCTGATTTGCTTCTTTGTTTTTCATCTCTTCCTCATGGAATATTTTGCTGAGAATGTTCTGTAATGCTGGCTTTCTTTTTGTAAATTCTTTTAGCTTTTGTTTATCATGGAAGGATTTTATTTCATCGTCAAATTTGAAGGTAAGTTTTGCTGGGTATAAGATTCTTGGTTGGCATCCATTTTCTTTCAGGGCTTGAAAAATGTTGTTCCAGGCCCTTCTAGCTTTTAGGGTCTGGATTGAAAAATCTGCTGATATCCGTATTGGTTTCCCCCTGAATGTAATTTGGTTCTTTTCTCTCACAGCCTTTAAAATTCTGTCTTTATTTTGTATGTTCAGTATTTTCATTATAATGTGCCTTGGTGTGGGTCTGTTGTAATTTTGTGTATTTGGAGTCCTATAAGCCTCTTGAACTTGATTTTCCATTTCATTCTTCAGATTTGGGAAATTTTCTGATATTATTTCATTGAATAGGTTGTTCATTCCTTTGGCTTGTTTCTCTAGGCCTTCCTCAATCCCAATAATTCTTAAATTGGGCCTTTTCATGATATCCCATAGTTCTTGTAGATTCTGTTCATGATTTCTTACCATCTTCTCTGTTTGTTCAACTTTGTTTTCAAGGTTAAATATTTTGTCTTCAATGTCTGAGGTTCTGTCTTCCAGGTGTTCTATCCTATTGGTTATGCTTTCTATGGAGTTTTTAACTTGGTTTATTGTTTCCTTCATTTCTAAGATTTCTGTTTGGTTTGTTTTCAATATCTCTAACTCTTTATTGAAATGATCTTTTGCTTCCTGTATTTGCTCTTTTAACTGTCGATTGGTGCGATCATTCAATGCTTGCATTTGCTCTTTCATCTCATCATTCAGTGCATGCATTTGCTCTTTCATCTCATCGTTTGCTTCTCTGATCATTTTAATTATGTACAATCTGAACTCCTTTTCTGTCATTTCTTCTGCCATGCTGTCATTGGGTTTTATTGATGTAACATCTAGATTTGTTTGCAGCATTTTCTTTCCTTGTTTTCTCATATTGTTCAGGTATCAGTTGACCTCTGAGATATTGCAGATTTCCTCTATTGACTTACAATGTCCCTGAAGATTTCTATATATATCCCCCCTTAGCCTTCAGTAGGCTGAAGTCTTGGAGGAAGTTGATAATGTGGTGCTCCACAAGGAAGCTGCCTCTCTAGGAGTGGTGGCCTTCAGGTGGGGTATAATCCCTGCTAGTGGGCAGAGGTGCCTCCACTTATTGACCAATGGTCATCCAAAGGGGACCTAGGCTGCGGGCTGAGGCAAGGCCTGTTTGGGCCTGAGTCTCTGGTTTTACCGTCCTTGTGGGGAAACCTCACCCGGCAGGGAAGACTCACCCGGTGGGGAGGTCTCGCTGGTTAGTTCCCTCCTAGAGGTTCCCCTCAATTTACAGCTACCACCTGGGCTGGGCTGCCTTCCTCTGCAAAGTTCCCAGGGGCCCGGCCCTACCTCCTGGGCCTGGGAGCCTCACCCTTTGCAGATGACTCTCCTTAGGCTGCCCTTCCTCAGAGAATCTGCCCGCAGGCCTGGAACCTTCGCTCCGCCCTAAGCCTGTCTCTGTGTGGCTCTTCCACCAAGAAGCCTCCTAGATCCTGGGACCCTGCTCTGCACATAATCGCCTGGCTATGTGGCCCCTCCTCTGAGCAGCCACCTGGGGCCCCGAACAATCGCTCTGAGTCCCAGAGACCCGCCACAGGCCTCTTCCTCCAGACAGCCGCCCAGTATTCCGGTGCGGTCACTAGGAGTCCAAGAAACTCACTGCGTGCCTCCACCTCCACCAACCACCCGTAGCCCTGGGCAATCAATCACTCCGAGTCGAAGTGACCCTCCCCGTTCCTCCTCCTTCTCCAGATAACCCCCCGGGTGTTCCGGAGCGGTCGCTCTGAGTGGCTCTGAGTCCACGTGACCCGCAGCATGGGTCCTCTGGGCAACCGCCCGGAGCTCTGGTGCGGCCACTCAAGACCAAGCGTCCCACCACGCTTCTCCTCCAGGCAGCCCCCCTGTGTTCAGGAGCTGTCACTTTAAGTCCAAAGAACTCACCAGTCGCCTTCTCCTCTGAGCAGCCGCCTGGAGCGCTAATACAGTCACTGCGAGTCCACACGACCCGCCGCGCTCCTCCTCCTCCTCCTCCTACTCCTCCGGGCAGGCCCCGGGGTTCAGAAGTGGTCTGAGTCCAAACAGCTCGCCACGCAGCCCCTTCTCTGGCAACCGCCTGTAGCTCTGGTGTAGTCACCCCGAATCCAAGCGGCCGCGCTCCTCCTCCTCTTCCTCGTCCTCAGGGCAGGCCCCGGGGTTCAGAAGCGTCGTTCTGAGTCCATACAGCTCGCCGCGCAGCTTCTCCTCTGGCAACCGCCTGTAGCTCTGGTGCAGTCACTCCAAATCCAAGTGGCCACGCTCCTCCTCCTCCTCCTCAGGGCAGGCCCCGGTGTCCTGAGTCCACACAGCTCTCCTCGCCACTCTTCCCCTGGGCAGCCGCCGAAGCCCCAGTGGTTGCTCCGAGTCCCAGCGCTGTGCCTAGCGGCCTCCTTTACGGCGCTCCCAGCTGTCCGAGTTCACTGCTCCAGCGGGGGGAGGGGCGTCTCGCCGGCAGCTCTACTTCACAAAGTTTCATGCGTTCCGGGACCACCGTCCCATCCGGGATGCCCCCCCAGGGGGTGAGAGTCACCCGGCTGCTTTGAGTTGGTCCCAAGCGTCTCAATATCTCCTCTTTTGAATCCTGAGTCCTGGAGCAACATGAAATGCAGCCACCCTCTAGGCCGCCATCTTGAAACCTCCCTGAGAAGGTTTCTAACCCCACTATTCTATATAGGTGCCTCTGATACCATAGAACAGGGTTTCACAACTTTGGCTGTATTGGTAATTTGAATGGGATAATTCTTGTGGGAGGCTGCTCATATTTCAGAAGATGTTTAGATAGTACTCCAAGGTAGGGTACAAATGTGAGAATAGTGTGCATATTGATTTTAGACTACTGATCTTCTCCATAGTATCCTCTAGAAGAGGGAGAAGTATAAACTTGGATCTTTCTCTTCTATTTGATTCCTATCTCCCTTGAAAGGTATCAGTGGGTCTGTAGTTTGGATCTGGAATGTTCTTCAAAGGCCCATGTGTAAGGCAAGCTTGGTCCCCAGTTTGGTGCTAGTGGGAAGTGGTAGAAACCTTTAAGAGGTGGGGTAAAGTGGGAGATTTTAGTTAATTGGTGGCATGCCGTGGAAGGGAATTGTGGGACAATGATCTCTTCTCTCTCTTCACTTCCTGGCTACCAGGAAGGTACAAAGCCTCTTTGGCCATGTTCTCCTGCCACAGACCCAAAATGGCATTGTCAACCATGGACCAAAGCCTATGAAGCCATGAGCCAAAATACACATTTTCCTCCTTGAAGCTACTTATCTTAGATATATTTTGTCATGTCAACAAAAGTCGGCTGATACATTACAGCAGTGCAAATATAACTACCATAAGTGGTATGTCTTGCTGTTGGGCTATATGGTGATAGTAATCACTAACTTTACTCCAAATCATTTTCTACTTCAGAAGCTTTCTCAAAGAACTTTTGCTTATTTTTGTGGATTTTTAAACTATCATTGTAAAGCTCTAATATTTTAAGTCTGAAGACAATACTTAGATCCAGATGTTGGACTTTAAGAGCCAGAACACTGAGGATGATCAAAATTCTGATAATTGGATTTAACATTTGGCTCCCTTATTTTTAGAGAAAGAAAAGTATTGTCCTGGCAGGTGCTATTAGCTAATTCACACATGGTTCCTTAGGGCTCAGTGTTTCATTTCTAAAGAATTATGAAAAGTTACTGTTTAAGGGATTCTAATTATCAATATATAATTTATACCTGAACTTAAGCTATACCTACTTCCTTGACAATTTTTGGTAACTATCCTTCTTAATTTCCAACAGTGATATTAGTTGCAGGTCTTGAGTTCCAAGCTAAGAAATTGACTTTGGCTACAAGTAGAAGGTGAATCTACTGGGAGGATAACCAACTTGGAAAATAACAGAAATGTGGCTCCTCTAGGAATCTGGATAGCTCTACATACACATCAGTCTTCTCAGGATGCTGCCCAACCATTCTCCTTCCACTTAAGGTTCAAAATCCTGGGGGAGAGTGTCTAAAAGGCCAGCTTTGGTCCCTGGTTACACTTGGGTAGAGGACAGAGAATCTTGTTTCATGTTCTCAGGTTTGTGCACAATGGAGACAGCAATTTCCCAAAGAAAACCAGGAAAATGGAAGTTGGAGTAGCATTAAGTAACATATGTCCATATGTCTCCTTTCACGCACAGTGAAACATACTTTTTTTTTTTTTTTTAACAGTGCTAGGGATAGAACCAATGGCCTCCTCACACTTCCTTGGCAAGTGCTATATCACTGAGCCACCAAGTCAGTTTTCTTCTGTGAATAGTTCTTGCTATTTAGTACCACAGTGAATCCATCCACCCTAAATGCAGACTTAGTAAATCTGAGATTGGTATTTGCGAATTTGTTTTTAAAAAGGCTTGCCAGAGCAGGGTGTGGTGCTGCAGACCTTGTAATTCTAGTGACTCAGGAGGCGGAGGCAGGAGAATCACAAATTCAAGACCAGCCTCAACAATTTAGCAAGACCCTCAGCAATTTAGCAAGATCTTATCTCAAAATAACAAAATATAAATGTTAGGCATGGTGGTGCATGCTTGTAATTCCAGTGACTCCAGAGGCTGAGGCAGGATTGCAAGTTCAAGACCAGCCTCAGCAATTTAGCAAGAGCCTGTCTCAAAATTAAAAAATGAAAAAGGCTAGGAATGTGGCTCAGTGGTCAAGCACCCTGGGTTTCAGTCTCCAGTAAGACTGCCCCCCCCAAAAAATAATAATAATAAAATGGTCTGGGATATATCTCAGTGGTAAAGCCACCCTGGGTTCAATCCCTATACCCCAAAGGGGGGTTGAGGAAGTTTTGCTAGCCAGGGAAAATAATCAGTCCTAGGATAATATAGAGAATAAATTGTTTCCATGCATAAATGGGAACTTCTTTGGCATAGTTGCTAAACTGAAATTATACTCTTGACATAACATCGTGCTATGTGGATTAGAAAAAATTAAGAATGATAACTAACACTGATTTCTGATTATTATAAGCTGAATTGCATTCCCTTGCCCCCATTAAATTCATGTGTTGAAGCCCTAACCCCCAGAACCTCATCATATGAATGTATTTGAGATAGTGCCTTTAAACTGGTAAGGTGAAATGAGGTCATTGAGGTGGCCCTATTCCAATATGACTGGTGTCCTTATAAGAAGAGGGAATTAGGACACAGGCACATGCACAGAGGAAGAATCATGTGAAGACACAGGAAAAGAGGGTCATCTATGAGCCAAAGAGAGAGAGAGAGCAGTCTCAGAAGAAATAACACTGCTAACACATTATTCTTGGACATTTAGCCTGCAGAACTGTGAGAAAAGAGTTTGTTTTTCTTTAAGATACCTAGTCCCAGGGCTGGGGAGATAGCTCAGTCGGTAGAGTGCTTGCCTTGCAAGCACAAGGCCCTGGGTTCGATCCCCAGCACCAAAAAAAAAAAAAAAAAAAAAAAAAATACCAGGTCCCTTATAAACTGGTGTAATGGGTACACAATTGTGTTGACACAACTCTCATGCAGAGATAAACAATAAATATGTTTTTCAATGATTGACTTGTTTTTCATCACAAACTCTACCTTACTAGATAACAGAGAGAAATAAAGACAATGAAATTTTAATCATGTTCTATAATGCCAGTCTTATTTAAGAATTCAAATCATGTCTTTATTTATTTTCTGTTTAACTATTGACCAGGTAAATACAGCTATTTGCACTCTCTTCTACCTTTCTTTCAGTGATAGAGTGAGGAGGGGGAAAGCATTGGATCCTACGTAGCTACATAGAATTGGGTGGAATGGTGCTTGGAACTGTCCAGTATCTCCTAGATCATTTTAGAGTGATCCTTTTGGGCTGTTCTCCTGCTGAATCTGGCAATTGTTGGGATCCCACAGATTTCACAGGCCTTTTGGGAATTATTTTTGGTTCTTCTCTTCCACTGGCATCTATAATCTCTGCCATTTGCTCTGGACCTAAAATCGCAAGCAAGGAGTGCTCTATTGGTTCAGTAGAGCACTCCCTGCCTCTCCACTCCTTCACCAGGACTTGGAGGTATGGGGAGTCAAGCTCCTGTACCTACCTGCTTTCTGCTTCCTTGTCCATTACGTTGTTCCTTTCTATAGGAAAGTGGTTGGGTGCAGGCCCTCCCCTAGGCTTGCAGTGAGGGGTGCATACCAACAACTGTGAGGTCCTCAGATTCCAGCACACACACCAGGATGTTCTAGAGCCCCAGGTGCTTTGAGGTTGGGCAGTGGAGGCAAGGAGAGGAACAAAGGCGTAGATGTTCCCTACCTCACTGCTTCTGCTTCCTCCCACTCTGTCTTCTTCACTTCCTAATCAGTCTGCAAATGAATTTGTTTTTTAAGCCTTCCTGAATTGATGAGATCTTCCTTATACAGAATTCATTATGATTAAATTTACCAATCTTGGCTATCTGAAGAAGAAAATAGTTTAGAAAATCCTTTTGCAGTTGAGCATAGAGGTATATACCTGTAATCACAGTTACTTGGGAGGCTAGGGCAGGAGGAGCACAAGTTTGAGACCAGCCTTGGCACCTTGGCAACTTTTGAGACCTCGTTTCAAAGACAAACAAAACAAAACAGGACCAGAGATGTATCTCAGTGGAAGAGTGCCCCTGAATTCAGTCCCCAGTATCACACCAAAGGAGGGGGGAAATGGAAATCCTTCTACTCTCTTTTTCTGTAGCAAGCTACATTGTCTGTTGGTTCCATCCTCAAGGATACCATATCTCAGGGCACAGTATTTATACTTACAACTATGCCACATCTTCCCTTATACTCTTGTGTATTAAGGAATTATAATACTCAATACAATGTAAATACTATGCAAATGGTTGTCGTGCTTCATTGTTTAGGGAATAATGTCAAGGAAAAAGTCTGTACATGTTTATTACATGTGCAACTTTTTTTGAATATTTTTGATCAAGAGTTGGTTAATTCCAAGCATATGGAAACTGCAGATGCAAAGGGTTGACCCTATTGTATTTTGCATATCAAAAGCTAGTTATTAGCACTATTTTTTCTCATTGTATTCCTGTTTCAGCAACTGTAAATCTCCCCTAGGCAAATTTATTGGCAGAATATAAAATAGAAAATACCATTAACAAATTTTTAAATGATGCTTTCTTTTTTTCTAGTGCTGAGGAGTAAACCCAGGGCCTCAAGCATGCTAGAAACCATTCTTCTACTGAATTCCATCCATAGATAAACAATTTTTTGAAGCCCATGTTATTTCCAGCTCTCCAGAACTACTATGGAGTGAATTCTATCTCTACCCACAGATATCATTATGTTTGATATTAATTCAGTCCATTGTGGTATTTTTGGTAGCATTCCCTTTGCTCAGAATGTTTCTTTGAAGTAGTTCTACTCCTTTGAAAGGCTCAGTGCCCTCCATGACAGATAAAGATGCTTAACCAGTGGAAACCCATTGAAAACCATGGCATTCCTGTGGGATCTCTACCTGCTCTTTCCAACCACATCTGAGAGCTGAGAGTCTCCCTCAAATTAATGGATAGCCAGTTCCCTAAACACAAGCTTTAATTCATCAAAAAGCAGCCAACACAGAGAGGCAGAGTCTGGCAATGTGGTCAAGTATATTTTATTTCTATTTTGAGAAATTTATCACTTCAGATTTTTACCAGGATTAGTTGGATTAATTTTCCCCATTTATATATGGTGTTTAACTAGAATTCACATCATCTGGGGGTGAAAACCTCTTTATGGACTCCAAGGGACATTGCTGTCATGAACCCAAGGCAAATCTATTAATTGTTCATAGGCCAGGGAGAAGGGAGGTCAGTCAGTGTATCACCTGGAATACTGAATCACCTTCTCCCTTCTGCTTTTGAGGTGCCTACTGAAAGACATTTGAGTATTTGTTAATGTTCTCAATTTATCTCAATTCAAAATATTGATCATCTACTAGGCAATTAGTTTGGGGCTGAGCATTGTGTGGAATATTAAGTAAATACCTGGAGCTTATGACCTTGTTGAGTCAACTTGACACTGAAGAGAAAACAACACAAGGCAAAATAAAGTTGGAGATAAAATATACATTAAGTTGAAATAAATCAAAGCATTTATCCATACAAATTCTTGTATTCTGTTCATATCAACTTTATTTGCAATAACCACAAACCTGGAGTAACCTGTAATACTTTTTTTCTATTGCCACATAACGTATTAACCCCAAATTTGTGTGTGTGTGTGTCTTACAGGGGATTGAATCCAGAGCTTTGTGCAGGCTAGGCAAGCACTCTACCACTGAGCTACATCCCTGGCTCTTTTTATTTTTTATTTTGAGACAAGATATTGCTAAATTGCCCAGGGTGATTTTGAATTTGGGATACTCCTGCCTTAGCCTCCTGAGTAACTGTGATTATAGGCATGAGTCACCATATCTGGCCAATCCATGATTTAGTAACTTAAAACAATAAATATTTATTAATTCACATTTCTGTGGAATTTGTGAGCAGCCTAGCTGAGTGGTCTAGTTCTAGGGTTCCCTTGAGGTTGCAATCAAGTTGTTGAGGGACTGTGCAGTTTACTGTGTATCATTACCTCAATAAAGGTATCAATTTATGATAAAATGTTTTCAGTTCATATGCCAATTATATCTTCCAGAACCTTGGTTTTGAGCTCTGTCTTCCTAGTCACCACATATGACTAGTCAAGAACTTTTATCTCTTGTAGAATTGCGTTCAGCATGAAAAGAATTTAAACCTCTTCTAACATACAGTAATATTTTTAGGACTCTGGATTCTTACTAAGTCAATCACACAACTTCAGGTTTATGTCCTTTGAAAAATACTTCTTGAAAAATTCTAAATATGTAATTCTAATGCTGTCTGTTTTGTTTTGTGGGTTCATTGAAGATTAATTTCTTCCTCTATAACTATACTTCCTCATCTTTGCTTATTAAATCACCATTTACCCAGGACCTCAACCTGGAAACATTTACTGCTTCTCCTTCATTGCCACCTTCCTCTCCAAACCCGTTCCTCACTTCTGAATTCAACAAACATGCATTGAACAACTGCCTCATGTCAGACTGCACTTGGTGTAAGACCATGGTGGTGCTGGGCACAGGGGCATACACCTGTAATCCTAGTGACTCAGGAAACTGCGGCATGAGGATAGCAAGTTCGAGGCCAGCCTGGACAACTTAGTGAGACCCTGCCTCGAAATAAAAAATAAGAAGGGCTCAGGATGTAGGTCTGTGGTAGAATTTTCTTGGGTTCAATTCCCAGTACTGGAAAACAACCAAAACAAAACAAAACAACAAAACAAAACCCCAGATATAGAGTGGTGAGAAAATGCCCCAGACCCCTGTCCTTAACGCAGCTTACATTTTACTGAAGAATATAATCTATTATATTATGAGAAATACCTTTTATCCCCTCTGTCCTCCAACCCCATTGCTAATGATTCAGTTTAAACATTCATCATCTCTTGTCCAAAATAATTTTCCAACTCATCTCTGTTCTTGTTATGTCCTCAAACTAGCTTGTTCTCCATATTATTTCCAAAGTCTGCTTTCTAAAACAGATTGTTATTTCCTGATCATTTTTGATAGATTCATATTACCAGCTGAATGAAGTCCAAACTCCTTCATGACTTGACATGGTCTGCTAACTCAGCCTCAATCTTACCATCTCTCCTGCCCTTCTTCGTTCCAGTAGTACTGCACTACTCAAAGTTCCCTGTCTTCCTGCGTATATGTGAAAACTTGTTTTTGGTTTGGAAATGAACTTTGACCTCTCCTTTGTCTAATAAATCCCTATATACTCTTCAAGACAGCTATTCATAAGTATATATAAGGCTCTCAACCTCATACATAGCAAGCTAGAAATTATGAAGGCGTATAAATCAGTCTTGTGTGTGTGTGTGTGTGTGTGTGGTTTGGGGGACTGAACTTAGTGATGCTCTACCATTGAGCTACTTCCCCAGTCCTTTCCAGTTTTTATTTTGAGACAGGGTCTCATTAAGTTGTTCAGGCTGACCTCAAACTTGCAATCTTGCCTTAGCCTCCAAAGTAGCTGGGATTACAGGCTTGCACCAGTGCAACCTGCAGTAACTCCATCTTGAGGAAGAACAAGCAGCCTAGCACATAACATTTTCACAGAATACCAAAATCATATGATGTTACCCTGTGGATAATCAACTTCATAGATCTAAATAAAACTCTCCACATTCATGTCTGAGCACAGACTAAAACAAGTCCACCATGCTAACCACAAAAATGGCCACATAACCCCTTTCCCCAGTTGGTGGGACTGGCTGCTATCTTGCAAATTACAGATTTAACCCCATACTGTTTTTTTCTTTTTTCTAGATAAAAATTATTAAGATATCCAATCATAGAATGGTTCCCATGTTCTGAAAGCATTTATTCCAGAAAACCCCGCTTCCTTGAACCTTCCTCAAAATGTCCTAGTACAAGTTCAAATCCAGCTTAACAAATCCCTCTTAGCCACCTCTGAGACTTCCCTTTGTTCTTTGGGGCCTGAGGTCTCCCTTGATGTGGCAAATGATAATCCCAGGTTTATTAGAATACAGGTATATTCCTGGTGGTGTTTTCCTGGTAGGCATTGAAGCCTTTACATATTTGAGTTTTCTATCAGACTGAAGATTGAAATCTAGAATGTTCCTTTTTGGCATTCCCTATACTAAGCACAGTGCTTGACTAGATAATGAGCACATTTATGGGATACATTAATAAATGTGTATTTTACAATTAAAGAAACACAATTTTAAAATGGAAGAAAGTGCTTGAGTGAAACATGTTATTTCACATCAAATTGCTCTGTTAGTCAGCTACTGACTGAGTTTGTTTTGCATGTGTGTGCTCCTGTGGTTTTGATACAATTGCCCTTGGCCAGTTCCTACTGTCAACAGAGCTCATGTCTTCATTTTGAAGTGATGATGGCTTGCATTGTACCTCCCCAGTTTCTCACAGTCCCACATTCCCAGCATGCATCACTACAGAGCCCACCAGGTGTGAGGATGCTGTTATTTGGACTATACATTATTGAAAATAAGTCACAGTAGGAAAGCAGATTAGGATAGTGTAAAGAGTGGGGAAGGAGATGCTATGAAAAACTAGAAATAAAATTGATTTCTAACTACAGTTGGACTTCATACTTATTTTGACTTCATGGATCATTCAAGGTATAGTGTAGTATGGTTGTTCTCTCTCTTTCAATTTATGTCTATCTGTATATTTCCAGAGCTCTTCAACCTTAATGTTATGGTTCTTTCTGTTTTGCACATTAGTTACATGCTATTCAAAGTGCAATAAAAAGTGCTAGTTCTATTCAAGGCCTTCATCTCATTTGAGCTCAGTACTGCAGATTGTCAAGAATTTAGGTTTTCTGAGTCAGAGGGACATGAATTGGAATCCAGACTCACCAGGTTAGTGAAAATGTGATTTTTATGTCATCTTTTCTGAGGTTCCATTTTTTAGCTATAAAATAAGGATATAATAGTAAGAAGGAAATGATATAGCATATAAAAACCTTTCTTGGCACATAAATTACTAAAAAATTGTACCTGTTATTAATGCAATTGCTCATTACTCTTTATTAGCAGAAACTGCATTTGTAAATGCAAGGCAGAATACTATGCAATATTATGTTATATATTTTGCTTATTTTAATACTATTATGGCATATAATATGCTATGCATATTATAGATTATGAACTAAAATGTAATAGTTTATAATGTGGGATTTTATCAAACTCAATTTAGCAATAAAAACTTTATGGAATAGGCTTATGTGTATTATGTCTTTGTCTGAAATAAACTTCTAACCTAGAAAAATAAAATAAATTCTTTATAATACCTTTACAGGTGGAGTTTTAGTGATTGAACAAATGTCTTTCAAGGTTCCCTGTTGTCAGAAAGAGAACAGTGAATTTGATAAACAGCAGGACTAAACCAAATAGTAAAAGAAGTGGAAACTATGCTAACCTTTGGGAGGGATGGGCATTACTATCACAGTCAGCTTGAAGATGATGAAAGGAACTTTAGTCAAACTGGAAGGTCTGACAAGAATGGTGATGGGTGACTGACTATTCTAAGAGGCAGTTCGTAGCAGCCTGGAAATCAAGATTGAGTCAGAACACCACAGAGCAATTGGATGACATGTGTAAATAAGATCTATGGCTATTATTACTGGCTAACATTGGTGAGGTTTTTTTTTTTTTTTTTTTTTTTAAAGTACCAAGGACTGTTCTGAATTGTATGTGTCTGTTGATTTAATCCTTGTAACTCACCAATATGAAGGGTATTATTAACTCCATTTTACAAATGAAATGGAGCTGGAATGGGTCATGTAGCTAGTACAGTGGAAACTGATTCCAAAGGCATCAGTTGGGTTGTAGTTTCTCTGAGTGTCTTTTAATCTCTGATACTGGATCACTCGTATTTGGATAAGCAATTTGGATCATTCTTATATCTTTCATGTCTTTCCTTATCAAGCTTATAAGTTTTCCTTGACATTTGTGAGCATATGGAAAAAGTTATAATAATTACTTTAATGTTTATGTTTACTAGTTCTGTCATCTGTTTCTATTTTCATCAACTTTTGTAGTTATTAAGGATCTTATTTACCTGTTTGTTTGAATGCCTGCTAATTTTTGATTACCTGTGAGACATAGAGAATTTTCCTTTGTTGGATCCTGGCTATTATGTTCTTAAAAAAATACTTCCTCAAGGTTTATTCTAGGACATAGTTAAATTACTTTTAACAGTTTTATCTTTTTGATTTTGGAGTCCTTTCCTCCTTCTTTTCTTTCTTTTTTTTTTTTTTTGTGGTACATGGCTAAACTTCTACCCTCTCCAACTGGATTCCACCTTTAGCCCTGAGACTTGTTTGAAGGTTTTATGAGTTGGGGCCAGATTAACCTTCAGTCTAGGGCTAATTTTGCCCACTAGGGAGTACATGCCCTTATAAATGTTTTACTCAATGCCCCATGCTTCTTGTTTCTATCTAACTGAAGGAACAGCAACTATTTCTGTCTTGTGTGAGTTCCAATGATTGCTCCACCTGCCCCTTTCTGGTGGTTCTTTCCAATGTTTGGGTTGTTTCCTCCTATATGTGCAATGCTAGGGCTCAGGTGAAGGTTTGGTGAGGGTAGAGAGGACCTCCGAGGATCTCCAGAGCTTCTTGTTCTTTGCCCAAACTTCAGTTTCTTTGGCCTCAGTAAATTGCTGCCTTTCCAACTCAGGACCCTTCTGGACTCTGCCTGGATTCTTCCGGTCTCCATTGTACCCTATAAACTTTCTGGAGGCAGTAAGTTGTGGCACTCATGGGACTTAGCACTTTGATTTTCTCTCCCAGGAATCACTGTTTTCTGATGATTGCTGTTCAATGTCTGAAAACCATTTTTAAATAATTTCCCCTATTTTTCACTTGTTTGTGGCAGGAGGGCAATTTTAGTTTCTCTTCTTCCATCTTGGTCAGATGTAGAAATTCCTGAGTATGTTTTATGAAGTTACTAAAATTGTGACCTGGTTAAGCCATGATTTGTTTTCCTAAAAACAACACACACAGTGTAATCTATGGTTTCATGACCACATAACATTCCACTTGGGCTCAGCCTGCTCTGTTCAAGTACGGTTGTATGTTGTAGTTGATTTTCATGTACAAATTTATATACTAGTCATGGCTCTTCCAGTTGAAAATCTAGACATTCCACTCAAAGGAACTAAGGGAAAATGTCCTTTTAGCTCACTGAGCTAAAAGTGAGTTTTAGGCATGGATAAAATGAGAGGGAGTTTCCAATGATATTATGAAAGTTCTATATTTTTAATTCTTAGAAATATTTTCTCTAATAGCTCTCAACTGACAGACAAGATTGGAACTATAGGAGTTACATCCAGGCAGTTTTCTATTACCAGACATATATATCATGAGTTTAAACCCTATTGCCACCATGAAAGAAAGAAGATATACTTTTGTAAAGCTCCTGTGGAAAAGTCCTCAGATCACCTTGGCCAGCCTTGGTTTACATGACCTTTTAGACTCAATCATTCTGGCTTGGGTGAGAAGCTCTTTCATTGCCCAGGAGTGGCCATGTGCTCAACCTGAGTCCTACGGAATGGATTATCCATAGGAAAGTGGGTGTTATTATCAGGAGGAGGAGATGAGTCCCTATGAAGGACAGGGATATTCATATTAGACTCAAGGTACAAGGCAGAAGCTTAATTCAGGAATAATACTGAAACTCAGTACAACATTTGATACCCAAAATAAAGGATTTACTTCAAGATGAAAACATCTGCTGACCCACTGAATGAAGACTAAAATCTTTGATAAGAACAAAATGGTCCAAGAATATTGGGTGTGATGAAGTCTACTAACTTAATTAAGTTAGCCTCATCCATGAAAAGAAGATAACATCAGAGTAGAGATAATATATTTGTACCTGTAATACTGAGATTTTATAATTTTATTACAACATAATTTAGAAATAGTGCTTTCATTAGCCATTAGCAAAACACTTCTGATGCCTAAACTTCTGGTACAAAAACGTAGGTGAAATGTTGTTTTTGACAAGAATTGTATGGATTATTAAAAAGAATTTTTACTATTAAAATGAGAGAGAAATTTTGTCTTTTTATTTTTGCAAAGTAGCACTGAGATTACCAACTGTATTCCATGTTATTCAACCACAGGACTTTTTGTTCAAATACTGTTTGTGGCTTTAAAAGCTCCAAGCAATTGGTCGAATCTGTCTGATTTATTGTTATGCAGGAATTTCTGGTATGTGTTTGGACTGAGCTGTAAAGAGTGACTATATTCCAGGTTAGCTCTTATGAGTATTAGTAAAACTTATGATTTGAACCCAGAAGGAGTAACTACAGTTGGCTCTGGTTATAGCCAGTTTCTTGGTCATGGGTAAATTGTTTAGAGTCACCAGAGTTTTTATTTTTAGGAAAAATGCTTTTTTAACACTCATATATGCCAAAAAGATTGACCAGTGATGAAATTATATTGTTTAGGGATATGTAATATTATAAATTCTTTTTTAAAATCATGGAATTTAGGATACTGTTTACTTTCAGGCACAGATTGAGTGAGGAGGAGGATGAAAGAGAGGATCCCAGAATTAGATGTAGTAATACTAAAAATCATATAGTTTTTGAGTGAGGTACAATGCTCATAAGTGTTTATTTCCTTCAGAGTATAAATATTATGTAACTTTTGGAATATATTAAATATTACAGAATAAAATATAAGATAATAATGAAATAAATTCCTTTAAAAATACTCTAGCACCTTGAATAAAGGACATTCAGAAGAGCAAGTGATTCAATTGTATTCCCAAACCTGATAAATCTGAATCTGAATTAAATTCTTCTCTAGTTTTACACATATTGAAGAGGTTGCACAGGGTGTTGTAGGAGAGATCTTGGTTAATACGTTCTCACTCTGAATTTCTTTTGAACATAATTCAATTAAAATGTACATATGTCCATCTCTGCATGTATAGGAATATAGGAACTGTAAGCAAAAGATTTCTACACTTACTATTTTTACTTTTTCATCATTCTGAAATTCTGTCTTCTTGGACTTGATTCCTTACTATTCTACTAAATAGTTCATATCAAAATCACAAAATATTTCCCTCTTGCCAAGTCCAATGGTTAGTTTTTGTGAATCTCTGTGGGCTGGGGGTATATACAGCACAAGGTCCTGGGTTCAATTTCTAGCATTATATATATATGCCTTATCCTGTTCTCCTTGTATTTGACCTCTCAGCATTCTCCCCCACCCACCTTTTTTTTCCCCTCCTTGTGGTACTGGGGATTGAACTCAGGGTCTTTCCATGAGCTAGGCAAGCTCTCTACCATTGAGCTATATCCCCAACCCTTTTAAATTTTTATTTTGAGGCAGTTTCTCACTGAGTTGCCCAGGATGGTCTCAAACTTGGGATCCTCCTGAGTTGCTGTCATTATAGGCCTACATCACTATGTCTGACTTTCGGCAACTTTTATCCTAGATGAACACATCATTCTGGAAACACACAGTTTTCAAAAATTTCTTCTATTTCTTTCCTTTTCTTGCAATGCTGGGAGTAAGCCAGGGGCCTTGTACATGCTAGGCAAGTGCTTTACCATTGAGCCACATTCCCAATCCCCTTTTATTTTAACTATTTCTGAGAATCTTTTGCTGGTCCAGCCTCTTCTCTACTTGGTTTCTAACAATGAATGACCACATCCTGTCCACAGTTCTCTTCTCTTCCTACAGTCTCTCATGAGGTGATCTCATAATGTGCTGCTTAGTCACAAATCTCTATCACCAGATTTGTGTCTCTGACTGCCACACTGACATATATTCATCGGGGCATCAGGCAATTTCCAAAGTTTGCTCATCTACTAGATTTTTTGTTCTTAGAAAATGGTATATCAACCATGCCAGCATCTCAGGATACAAATATCTTTGATTCCTTGCTTCCCCTGACACCTCACAAACCATCCTTTATGAAGCACTGCCAGATCGATCTTCCAATATATTCCAATATATTCTTCTCATGAATTCCACTGCTGTCATTCCAGTCCAAACCTCTATCATATCTCACTTAGACACTACCCCACCCTACACAACAGCTAGAGTTGTCTTTTTGAAGCATAAATTTGGTCATACCATTTAATAGTTCAAAAATCTTTGCTTGCTTCCTATTGAAATGACAATAAATTCTATATGCCTTGCTATGGTCACCTAGGCCTGCATGACCAAGTTCCTCCTAGCTCTCAGACTTTATCCTGTATCACTCTTCCCCTCTCTCTGGTTTCCAGTCGCGCTCACCTTTTCTCTACACCTAGTTACACAAAGCTCTATCCCTTCTTGAGGTTTTGCATTTGTTATTCTCTTTACTTGAAATGTCTCCCCTATCTCCTCTGTGCCAAGTTGTCATACCATTTCTTTTCTACTTTCTTTGAGTCTTAATTTAAACCCCAATTCTTCAGAGAGAATTTCCTCTCTGATGTTAAGTAACATTTGACATGCTAGTAATAACTGTTATACAACAATGAAAATAAAAATTGTGAGATGTGTTAAGATACTATATACTTGGCAGAACTCTGTGTGTGTGTGTGTGTGTGTGTGTGTGTGTGTGTGTGTGTGTGTGTATGGACCTTTTTTTCTCTTGGAATCATTCAAGAGTAAGATGCTTATGTCATAATGTATTTCTTGAGAATAAAGTTATTCTTCAGAAATTACACTCATACAAATTTTTCAGAACTAATTACAAATCAGTCATGGTGTATTATACAAAACTTCAAATAGGATTCTATATAGTTTCTCTATATAGTTTTTCTATATAGATTCTCTATATAGTTTTTTTTAAGTTAAGGATTTAATTTTTAAATTTTTATTTATTTATTTATTTTTGTGGTACTGGGGATTGAACCCCCTTATAGTGTTCTAATTAAATCATTGGTCTCACAGAGTTGATGCAAAATGGATCTGGGAAGTAGGATAAGTTGCTTCTAAGTCAAACATGATGGGAGACATAAATTGGGTTGACTTTGGTTCCTAGTTTCCATAGTGGATGGGCTGGTCTCTGTGCCATCTTATTTAGCCATATTATTTCTGCTGGGATTTGAAATGTGAACATGGATAAAAAACTGTTCATCATAAATCATCTTGGGATTGGACTCTGGAGAGAGTAGGATAGAACTCTGGAGACAAGATCCATAAACTCCTGCTGCAGAGGTCTCTGGAGCTGTCCAGTTTCAGTTTTCCCTAAGGTTGAGTTGTTCAGCATTTCCTCAGATTTATGGAGGGCATCCAGGATCCTTCTATCAACCCTTCCTTTCCATTCCTTAACCAATATCCATATTTGTCCTTTGCTTCCTATGAAATATACTGGGTATTGGTGGAGGTTTCAAAACAGAGGCAGCAATTGATCTGAGATTTGAAGAATAAACTTGAGTTTTCCAGATAGACATCTAAGCAGAATATAGCATATAGATTTCTCATCTGTATGTTGACTATTTGTCAGAATCTGGGTTAGTTCTCTCTAAATTTGACTAGTCAGGGTGAAAAACAGGAAAAGAATACTATTGAGAGTAAACATTCAAAGGATCTGAGAGAGCATTAAAAAAGTGCCTTTCCTTCAACAATCTATCTACTCCAAATTTTTGAGCAGATGCAAAGTGGAAAGGTCTATTCTCAGTGCTGTCAATTTAATAGTAGCTATTTCATGCCAAGAGAAGTTTATATACAAAAGGTACATAATTTAAAAACTGTACTCTGCATTTCTGAAAATGGGGACATTCAAATCATTTAACTGGAATACTCAAAACTAATAATTTATTTGCAAACATGACCTGAAAAGTCAGTGACACAGTAATCTAGTCACTATAGCCATTACAGGAAACTTAGGCAAAAACTTAGGCTCTGGTAAAGCTTATTAAATGAATGATTAAATTAAAATTAAATTATAGTCTCATTTACTTATTGCAGAGATTAGGTAAGCAGGCAGCCAAATCAATCAGTTTATTCACTTGCCTTAATCAAATAAGGAGTCAATTAAATTGAATGAAAAATACTCATATATATCACATATACACATACACTACCAAAATAAAATCTATATTGGATGAAAGAAAAGTTCCTTTTTGAGAGCAACTGGGTTGGGATATTGAGAAAGAGCTGAAGAGTTGGGGGTAAAACAATGAAAAGTTAGAACTTCAAAATTTTCATTTTTCTAATTTCAAAATGTTTGGTCAAATCCTTTTGGTCTGGTCATTCTATCTGGGGGACAGAGGTTTTCAGAGGCTTTTGTGCCTAGGAGGCTGAAGGGACCAGTAGTAGAAGGAATCATTGATATTTGTGTTCCCAGTGTCATAGTGCAGCCCCTGCAGACATGTTCCCCCTGCGTTATGGTTTAGATATGAGGTGTCCCCCCAGAACTCCTGTGCTAGACAATGCAAGACAATTTAGAGGTGAAATGATTGGGTTAGAAGAGGCTAGTCAGTGCATTAATCCATTTGAATGAATTAACTGAGTGGTAACTATAGGCAGGTAGGGGTGGCTGGAGGAGGTGGGTGGGTTATTAGGAGACATGCCTTTGGGGTAGATTTTGTCCCTGGTGATTGGAGCGTGCTCTCTCTCTTTTTCTCTCTCTGCTTTCTGATTGCCATCTCCTGAGCCGCTTTCTTCCTCCACACCTTTCCACCATGGGCCTCACCTTGGGCCCAGAGTAATGGAGTTGGCTGTCTATGGACTGAGACCTCAGAAATGGTGAGCATCAAATAAACTTTTCCTCTTCTAAAATGGTTCTTGACAGTTTTTTTGGTCATAGTGGCAAAAAAATAAACAAAACAAAACAAAACAAAACCTGACTAAACACCCCAGAAGTATGGTATCATGGCACAAATTTGCAGAGCTAATCTAATTCTGCCATGTAATTCACACATCCCCTCTGTTCAGACTCTCCAAAGAAGCCTAAAGGATTGGGAGTTTTTCTGTCTGAAGGATTTGGAATTTTTTTTTAAAGCTAAATTCCTGGCCTATTGAGGATTATTTTGACAATTTCTTCAATTTAGGATTTATGTGTCTAAAAATCCACAAGATTTCAAGAGAGTTGACAAATTCACAGGACACTCTGAACTATGGGGTGCCCAAGTGCTTTGCTCATTAGAAACTCTGACCTATGGGGTGTCCAAGTGCTTTGCTCACAGAGTCAACAGCTGTGTAAATCTTACATTAAAATCTTATCAGAGCAACACACTAAAGGACCCAATGACATTAAGTGAGACGTTAGACATACATACTCAATTAAATTACATTGCTAGAATCAACAAAGCATTTGTCCTTAAATATTTAAATTTTTGCCTGCATAGACATAAACCAAAGGAGTTTGTCAACATGACTTGTCTTCAGAGCTTTAATATATAGCCCAGGTTGGTGAAATGACTATTAAAAGATTTGTTAACTTATCACTACCTTTGGTTTTCAATTTGTTGTTTTTAGAATACTTCCTTACAAAATAAAAGAGCAATAACATATGGAAGTAGTTGAAAAGTCAAAAGGTACCAATAAACTTAAAATGAAAAATAAGCCCCTGACCTTGTCCTTCTACCCAAAAGGACTTTTTCTTTTAGTGACTTCTATTCTCAAGTCCACATTTCTAGATGACAAACTTGTACTCCTATTTTCTTGAATTATTAATTTTAGGCATCTAGTTATGACAGATAAGAATTCAGCTCTCTTACACCACTGGATTCTTCTTCCTGCTCATCTCCTATTACTTGTTACAATTTTTAATTAAATCCATATTTAGTGTAAAACCATCTCAACCACGTAAATATGTACTGTAGAGTTAACCCATTCACTATTATGCATTATCCTTTTTTTCCGCAGATTTTTTACTTCATTGAATGTTTGCATTTGCAACACTTCCTCCCCATGAATCCTCCTCTCCTACCCCAATGCAAATGCTCCATGATATCAACTGTTCGACTGAATATGTTTTTCCTGAAGACAACCAGTTGAGGTCTCTTGTTCTCTCACTCCAACATGGGCTACGTAGCTAGTGACCTGGGACCTCTCTGGGACTCTATTAGGTTATATTTTCTGAACTCATTTTATTCTTAATTTTAGTGGACCTTGATTTCCAGTGAAAAGATGGAATTTTTTGAAGGGGTATACGGAAGGTAAAATATCTTTCCCTCTGCATATAGGATATCTTTTTTCTACCCTCATTTTTCAGAGAAAATATGTGACTCAAAATTATGTTGCCTTATTATTTTGAAGGAGTTGCTCCACCATCCTCTAATTTACAAAGCCATTTCTGGATCAGTCAATGTCATTCTCAACCTCCAGTCTATTTTTTAAATTCTATAAATATATATATATATGTCTATACATTTTTTATTTGTCCTTTTTAGATATACATGACAGTAGTATGTATTTTGACATATCAAACTTACATGGAGTACAACTTCCCATTCTTGTGGTTGAACATGATGTGGAGTTACACTGGTCATGTATTCATATATGAACATAGGAAAGTGGTGTTCATTCTACTGTCTTTCCCATTCCCATCCCCCTCCCTTCCCTTCATTCCTCTTTGTCTAATCCACTGAACTTCTATCCCCCCACCTTATTATGTGTTAGCATCTGCATTTCAGAGAGAACATTCAGACTTTGGTTTTTTGGGATTGGCTTGTTTGAATTGGCTAATTTCACTTAGCATGATAGTCTCCAGTTCCATCCATTTACTGGAAAATGCCATAATTTCATGCTTCTTTAAAGCTGAATAATATTCCATTGTGTATCTGTATCACATTTTCTTTATCCTTTCATCTGTTGAAGGGCACCTAGGTTGGTTTCATAGCCTAGCTACTGTGAAGTGAGCTGCTATAAACATTGATGTGACTGCATCACTGCAGTATGCTGATTTTAAGTCCTTTGAGTATAAGCCAAGGAGTGGGATAGCTAAGTCAAATAATGGTTTCATTCCAAGTTCTCTGAGGAATCTCCACACTGCTTTCCAGAGTGATTGTACCAATTTGCAGTCCACCAGCAATGTATGAGTGAACATCTATCCCTACTTCATCAGGATTTATTGTCACTTGCATTCTTGATAATTGTCATTTTGACTGGAGTGAGATGAAATCTCAGTGTAGTTTTAATTTGCATTTCTCTAATTGCTAGAGATGTTGAACATTTTTTCATATATTTGTTGACTGATCATATCTTGTGTAAAGTGCTTGTCCAGTTTCTTTGCCCATTTGTTGATCCAGTTATTTGTTTTTTTGGTGTTTGTTTTTTGAGTTCTTTATATATCCTGGAGATTAGTGCTCTATCTGAATTAGCCTCTAGTCTTTTAATGTGACCTAATGTTCTTATTCTGGAAACTTGAAATATTATTCCTGTGGATGTGCATTGATGTGGGCCTTTTCCATTTAATGTGCTAGGCATTTGGTGGCCACTTTCATTGTGGAGATCTCTCTCTTTCCATTCCTCCATTAGTTTTTTGCTTTCCAAAATGGTGTTTAGCTCTCTCATTCACTAATATTACTTCTTCCAATTTCATAATTTTTATCAATATATTTCCTCATCTTAGTGGGATCTTGGGAAGGAGAAGAGACAAACATGGGTAGTGAACCCAGTGTTGTTTCTGAAATCTTATAACTCTTGTTTTTCATTGGGAAATTGCTTCCCCACCCCTTCCCACTACCCCAATTTCATGGGTCTCTATCCGTAAGATAGAAAAGGGTAGGCAGTCAAGAATAGGGAGGGGAGAGTAAAGACTGCCAAGAGGGCAAGCAGGAGAATAGCCATTTTACCATGCCCTGACATGTAATAAAACAGTTTTTGTTTCTCAAAGAACATAAGTTTCCATTGCCTGAAGAGCAACTGCCTAATGTGGCCTGTGCCCACTACCATCTTGGGACAATTGAAATGTCAAGAACCAATCAAGAGGAGCTTATCAACTTCTTCTTATGTACCTTTAAAAGAAGGAGTATGCTGTAAGACATAAACTGTACTCTTGTCCCTCCCATGTGCACCATTGCAGGGAGTTCTGAATCTTTTACTTTTGTTTTAAATAAAATTCCTGCTTGTTTGCTTACCTCAGCAGAGTTTGAAGTGTTCAACTCCATGGAACACAAGCCTGAGCTGATGCTGGTAACATCTTGGGGGCTTGTCTGGGATTTCCAACCTCCACCAAGGTAAGTAATTTGCACCTGAAGCTCTTCGCCTTCACTCTCCTTTGGAGGAAAATTGGGCATCCATCAATCACTTAAAAACACAGCTGCCAGTCTCAAGTCTTGGGTGATAAGTTTCTCAGTTTCAGTAATTCCAATCACCTGCCCTGTGGGTCAGCCACATTAGACTCTATACAGCCATTTCCCATTTTTCTATCCTGGTTCCAGGAGCAAGTAGACAGCACCCTGATCCTGGCTTGCCTTTGGTTGTGAGGGTTTGGGTGACATTGAGAGGCAACTACAAGGACCTGACTGAGGCTACTTTTTGGTGACTCTTGAAGGCCCCTGTTCTGATGCCATTCCCCAGCAGCTGCTTGGGATATCCTGTGGCAGCTGGCAAATCATGGTGTTGAGTGAAGAAGGTTCTGCTAGGCTGCACCTCTTCATGAGCCACCCACACCTTCTCCCTTACACTGGATCCTCCCTAGTGCTCCTCATAGCAAAAGATCTATGTACAGAAAGAAGTAGATACTATGCAGAGTGATTTTAAAGATGAGTTTGGACTCCTTCTTCTCACATATCAAAGGGCTTCAGATTTGCTAAAAATGCCCCCCATTGTTGTTTCTGTGCCTACCCAATTTCTTAGCCTATAAGTGAAGGGAAGGTATCCATACTTTTTTGTTCTTTAGGGATCTAGGGAGACACATTCTCATACATCCCCCAAGGAAGCTGGACTCTGTTTCTCTGGGAATCTCCAAGTCCACCTGACTCACAGCCTGATAGTTAAATCCTTCCTCAAATTTATTCATGAGAAAGGCAGAAGGTCCTCTGAGATTCTTTGTCCTTCTGGGACCCCTGGGATCCAGATTGTAGATGAAAACCCCCTTTTAAATGATCCTTTGTCCTTGATGACCCTGACTGTGAGGAGCCATTTATGACCAGCAATTAAAAGCAGGCATGGTAAGCTGTCAGACATGGAAATCTGGCTTTCAGGGACTGGTAATCATTGAGAGATTTTTCCAGATTGCCTGAAGTATGTGATGACTGTGCAATGGCTCACTACTGAGAATTTGCTGGTCCTACTGGGATGACCAGCTAAAGCAAATGACTTCCTTAACTCCACCTCATCCTGTTCCTCACAGAAGAAGCTCCTCCTGGTCCCCCTTTACCTGTACAACTATAAATAAAGGGAAGGTGGGCTCCTCTATCTTTGTTAAAAGCCAGATATTAGCATGGCTCAATCTGTCACACCCCCTTTGATTTAAAAAGATAATTTTCTCCTGTGGTTACTCTATTAAATAAGTTCTTAAAGATTAATCTACAGCTGGTTCATCCCTTCGACAGAAACCCTTTCCCTCACCCACACTGGATGTGGAAGGAACCCTATACCTGACCTTACATAGTCACCTGGGACTTTGCTTGAAAGGATAGTTAATACTCACTAGGCTCACCAATTTTGTAGATGCACAAAACAGAGGAATACATCTCACTGTTGGCCAACATTCAATTATTAGCCATTGTTGGATCTGGAAGCCTAATAATGGCTAGGAAAGACCAGGAAGGTCTGGTAAATCTGGCTCCCCCTGGGTCATGTCATGCAGAAAACGAAGACCTGCACAACTTATCTTGTAAGGTGGCAATAAATCCAGCAAGTCACGTAGGATTAAAGGGATGGGATTGCCTACTGCCAAGAATATCAGTCCCTATGAGAGTGTGCAGTTCTTCTGGCACTGGCACCTGAATTTTGTTTTCTCTTATCCAGGTGGGAGCTTCAGCCTCAAATGTAGTACCAGGTTCACCACTAGTCTTCCTACTGAAAAACCGGGACAAGTCTGATCCATAGATACTCAGAAAAAAGCACCTGATTTTCTTCTGCTATTAAGCGTGACCTTGATACAAACTCTCCATTGGAGAATCATGGCCACCAGAGGGTTGTATAAACTTTAATACTATCTTGCAGCTTAGTTTGTTTTGTAAGAAGGAAGAAAAATGGTCCAAGGTCCCCTATGTTTAGGCTTTTTATTTTTTGCTTTGAGGGAGAACCCCAAATTATGTTAAAAGCATAAGCTAACCTAGCTATGATCGCTGCCATGATGGAAGAGAAGTGTAAGGAGAAATTCCAAGTCAGAGAAATCCCAAGGATTCCCAACCCCTACTAGCCCTTACTAACTATCCAACAGCTCTCATGTCCTCCCTTCCCAGGACACCCATCATCTACCCCAGAGGAGAACAAAACATACTGCAGCTTTAAGAAATGCCAGGAGGGGAATGTGGGTCAAGGTTCATGTTCCTTTTTCCCCTTGAGACCTGAGGCAAAAGGGATGGATTTAGGGAGATTCTCAGAGGATTCAGATAAATACATTGAGGTGTTCCAAACTTATATCAGGCGTTCATCTTACTAGAAGGATATTCTATTACTGCTTTGATCTCTAATGAAAAGGGGACTGTCTTAAGGGCAGGTGAACATTCTGGAGAATCTGCATTTCAGCTATGCCCCTGCAGCACAGATTAGGAGTAAATCTAGCTATCCATCTGGGGCACAGGCAATTCCTAAGAATGATCCCAAATGGGACCCAAATGATGAATAGGATGATTGTAAAATGAGACATTTTCAGGCTTTGGTCTTTTAAGGGTCTCGGAAGGTTGAGGCAGAAGGCTATCAATTATTCTGTGATCTCTAAAATCCACCAAGAGCCTCAGGAGAACCCTCAACTTTTCTGGAGACACTCTGGGAGTCACTGAGAAAGTACACCAAAGTGAATCCTGAATCCACAGAGGGCCACATAATTTTAAAGGATAAATTTATTATTCGGTCAACACCAGGCATTTAGAGGAAGTTACAAAAATTGGCGTATGGCCCTGATCAGTCCTTAGATGACATCCTCCAACTTGTATCATCTATCTTTCTTCTTCTTCTTTTTTTTTTTTATCATTTATCTTTTATAATAGAGATCAGGAGGAGAGGAAGGAAAGAGAACATGTAGATAGAAGGAAGGCTGAAATACTAGTCATGACCCTGCAGGGAGCAAGCTTTAGGGATGTTAAAGGAGTTCTGTGGATTAGACCTCAGCCACAAAAGGAACTTGTTTCTGTTGTGAAAAGGGGAGACATTACCAATGGGAATGCCAACAGGTTAAGTGACCCTGATCAAGACCCATGTCAAGGCAATCACTGGAGGAATGAACGTCCCCAGGAGTGCAGGCTCATGGGGCTAGATTCCCCCAACCGGGCCTGAAGGGGCCTGGGGTCAACCTTGATGGCTCCTATGATTCCCATTATTATGTATGAACCCTGCATATGCTTCTCAGTAGGGAGCCAAAAGTGTCAGTTTCCTTTTGGACACTGGCACTAGCTTCTCCATATACCCCTTTCCTCTGATACTATGACAGTGCGAGGGGTGTCTGGGTGGGCTATTACTAGATAGTTCACTCCCCCACTAAGCTGTAAATGGGATAGGGTGATGTTTTCTCATGCAGTGCTGATAGTCCCAATTCTAGGAAGAGACATACTCTCAAAACCTCAGGTCTTCATCAGCATGAATTTGGACCCCAGGGTTCATTATGTCTACCTCTATTAGAATGTGAAATAAACCCTGAAGTGTGGACCACTGAGAGAAAAATCAGGCAAGAAAGAGTGCAGTTTCAGTTAAAATAACTTTGAAGGACCCCTTCATCTTCCCACACCAGGGACAGTACCCCCTGCACCCATAGGCACAAAGAGGTTTATTGGCAAACATTTAAAATCTTAAATAACAGGGACTCTGGTGCCCCTGCAACACATCCATCTTAGGAGTCCAAAAACCAAATGGGGAATGGCATCTAGTCCGAGACATTAGGATGATCAATGAAGCAGCCATCCCCGTCATCCTGTGGTGCCCGATCTTTATACTTTGTTATATGAGATCCCAGCTACCTCTGCTTGGTTTACTTTACTAGATTTGAAGGATGCCTTTTTCTGTGTACCCCTAGATAATCAGTCACAATATCTGTTTGCCTTTGAAGACCAGGCAGTGGATCTCAATTAACCTGGACAATATTACCCCAACAATTCAGAGATAGATCTCACTTGTTTGGGCAGGTCCTTGCCAAGGACCTAGCAGAGTTCAAGGATAGGTCATTTGTAACTGTCCTCCAATATGTGGATGACATTTGCGTGTATACTACCACCCAAGAAGAATGTTAAATTGTCACCATAGAGCTTCTCAATTATTTAGCTGATAGAGGGTATAAGGTTTCAAAAAAGAAAGCCCAAATATGCCAACCATAGTTTCAATATGTAGGATTACAAGTGTCTCAAGGAATCTGCAGGCTAGGGGAAGAGAGGTTTGCCCCCATGGGATGATACCCTCTACCCCAGACCATATGGTAACTCAGAGGATTCCCAGGGATAACTGGACATTCCTGGCTTTGGATCCCTGGGTATGGACAGATAGTCAGACCCCTTTATTGACTCCTTAAAGAAACCCAATGCTAGGGGACAACCCCCCCTAATATGGGAACCAGAGTATGTTAAAGATTTCGAATCCCTGAGAGAGGCCTTCCTTCAAGTTCCTGCTCTCAGCTTGCCTACAGATCAAAAATTTAATCTGTTCGTGACCAAAAGGGGAGGAATGGTCTTAGGAGTGATAACACAAAAGATTGGGCCAGCTCAACAACCTGCAGCATGTCTCAGATAAGAGCTTGGTGTGGCATCTCAAGAATGGCCCCATTTTGAGAAAAGATAGCCTCTTCAAAAAATGGTGCTGGGAAAACTGGAAAACCATATGCAACAGAATGAAACTAAATCCCTATCTCTCACCCTGCACAAAACTCAACTCAAAATGGATCAAGGACCTTGAAATCAGACCAGAGACCCCTGCATCTTATAGAAGAAAAAGTAGGTCTAAATCTTCAACTTGTTGGCTCAGGATCAGACTTCCTTAACAGGACTCCCATAGCTCAAGAAACAAAAGCAGGAATCAAAACTGGGACAGATTCAAACTAAATAGCTTTCTCTCAGCAAAGGAAACTATCAGCAATGGGAACAGAGAGCCTACAGAGTGAGAGAAAATCTTTGCCAATCATACTTCAGATAGAGCACTAATTTCCAGAATATATAAAGAACTCAAAAAACTCTTCACCAAGAATACAAATAACTCAATCAACAAATGGGCTAAGGAAATGAACAGACACTTCACAGAAGATCTACAAGCAATCAACAAACATATGAAAAAATGTTCAACATCTTTAGTAATAAGAGAAATGCAAATCAAAACTACCCTAAGTTTCCATCTCACATCAATTAGAATGGTGATTATCAAGAATACAAGCAACAACAGGTGTTGGCGAGGATGTGGGGAAAAAGGTACACTCATACATTGCTGGTGGGGCTGCAAATTAGTGCAGCCACTCTGGAAAGCAGTGTGAAGATTCCTTAGAAAACTTGGAATGGAACCACCATTTGACTTAACTATCCCACTCCTTGGCCTATACCCAAAGGACTTAAAATCAGCATATTACAGAGATACAGCCACAACAATGTTCATAGCTGCTCAATTCACAATAGCCAGATTGTGGAACCAATCTAGATGTCCCTCAATTGATGAATGGATAAAGAAACTGTGGTATATGTATACCATGGAATATTACTGAGCCATAAAGAATAATAAAATTATGGCATTTGCAGGCAAATGGATGAAATTGGAGAATATCATGCTAAGTGAGATAAGCCAATCTCAAAAAACCAAAGGACGAATAATTTCACTGATAAGTGGATGATGACACATATAGGGGGTGGGAAGGGGGCAGGAATGGAGGAAGGAGGGACGCTATGGAGGGATAAGAGGGGTGGTAGGGGTGGAGGGGAGGAAAAAAAATAACAGAATGAATCAAAAACTAGTACCCTAGGTAAATGTATGATTACACAAGTGGTATGCCTCTACTTCATCTACAAACAGAGAAACAACATGTATCCCATTTGTTTATAATAAAAATGAATTAAAAAAAAAAAAAAAAGAATGGCCCCATTGCTTGTGAGTGGTGGCTGAAGTAGCCTTGCTGATCCCTCAGGCAATTAAGATAACCCTAGGAAGGGAACTTACTTATACACGTCTCATGTAGCTCTGAGATAGTCATCTCTAAAATACCAGGCCTTACTCTCAGAAGGGCCAGTGTCTCAAACAAAAACTTGCTCAAATTTAAACTCAGTCACCTTTCTTCCAGAATCATTTGGAAGGAAACCCTGACTGTGATGTTCACAAGGCTTAGCCACAGATTACTTAGGCCAGGGAGAACTCCAAAGTTTTCCTCTGTCCAATCCAGATCTTATTATGTACACAAATGGAAGTTATTTCTGGAATAAGGGGACAAAAAGCTGGATATACCATGGTAAATTTTTTTTAAATTTTATTTTATTGTAAACAAATGGGATACATGTTGTTTCTCTGTTTGTACATGGCGTAAAGGCATACCGTTTGTGTAATCATAAATTTACATAGAGTAATGTTGTTTGATTCATTCTGTTATTTTTTCCATTCCCCCAACCCCTCCCACCCCTCTTTACCCTCTATACAGTACTTCCTTCCTCCATACTTGCCCCCCTCCCTAACCCTAACTCTAACCCTAACACTAACCCTTCCCTCCCCCCATTATGTGTCATCATCCACTTATTAGCGATATCATTGTCCTTTGGCTTTTTGAGATTGGCTTATCTCACTTAGCATGATATTCTCCAATTTTATCCATTTGCCTGCAAATGCCATAATTTTATCATTCTTTATGGCTAAGTAATATTCCATTGTGTATATATATATATATATATATATATATATATATATATATATATATATATACCACAGCTTCTTTATCCACTCATCAATTGAAGGGCATCTAGGTTGGTTCCACAGTCCGGCTATTGTGAATTGAGCAGCTATGAACATTGATGTGGCTGTGTCTCTGTAGTATGCTGATTTTAAGTCCTTTGGGTATAGGCCAAGGAGTGGGATAGCTGGGTCAAATGGAGGGTCCATTCCAAGTTTTCTAAGGAATCTCCACACTGCTTTCCAGAGTGGCTGCACTAATTTGCAGCCCCACCAGCAATGTATGAGTGTACCTTTCTCCCCACATCCTCGCCAACACCTGTTGTTGCTCGTATTCTTGATAATCGCCATTCTAATTGGGGTGAGATGGAATCTTAGGGTGGTTTTGATTTGCATTTCTCTTATTACTAGAGATGTTGAACATTTTTCCATATGTTTGTTGATTGCTTGTAGATCTTCTTCTGTGAAGTGTCTATTCATTTCCTTAGCCCATTTGTCGACTGGATTATTTGAATTCTTGGAGTAGAGTTTTTTGAGTTCTTCATAGATTCTGGAGATTAGTGCTCTATTTGAAGAATGATTGGCAAAGATATTCTCCCACTCTGTAGGCTCTTTCTTCACATTGCTGATAGTTTCCTTTGCTGAGAGAAAGCTTTTTAGTTTGAATCTATCCCAGTTATTGATTCTTGCTTTTATTTCTTGTGCTATGGGAGTCCTGTTAAGGAAGTCTGATCCTAAGCCGACATGTTGAAGATCTGGACCTACTTTTTCTTCTATAATCTGCAGGGTCTCTGGTCTGATTCCAAGGTCCTTAATCCATTTTGAGTTTAGTTTCATGCATGGTGAGAGATATGGGTTTAGTTTCATTCTGTTGCATATGGATTTCCAATTCTCCCAGCACCATTTGTTGAAGAGGCTATCTTTTCTCCATTGCATATTTTTGGCCCCTTTGTCTAGTATGAGAAAATTGTATTTATTTGGGTTTGTGTCCGTGTCCTCTATTCTGTACCATTGATCTACCTTTCTATTTTGGTACCAATACCATGCTGTTTTTGTTACTATTGCTTTGTAGTAGAGTTGAAGATCTGGTATTGCGATACCCCCTGTTTCACTCTTCCTGCTAAGGATTGCTTTAGCTATTCTTTGGTTTCTTATTCTTCTAGATGAATTTCATAATTGCTTGCTCTATTTCTTTTTTTTTTATAGCCACAAATATTTATTAATTTTTTTTCTATTTTTTTAGCCACAAATATTTTTTTTTCTTTTTTTCTTTTATTGTAAACAAATGGGATACATGTTGTTTCTCTGTTTGTACATGGCGTAAAGGCATACCATTTGTGTAATCATAAATTTACATAGAGTAATGTTGTTTGATTCATTCTGTTATTTTTCCATTCCCCCAACCCCTCCCACCCCTCTTTACCCTCTATACAGTACTTCCTTCCTCCATACTTGCCCCCCTCCCTAACCCTAACTCTAACCCTAACACTAACCCTTCCCTCCCCCCCATTATGTGTCATCCTCCACTTATTAGCGAAATCATTCGTCCTTTGGCTTTTTGAGATTGGCTTATCTCACTTAGCATGATATTCTCCAATTTTATCCATTTGCCTGCAAATGCCATAATTTTATCATTCTTTATGGCTGAGTAATATTCCATTGTATATATATACCACAGTTTCTTTATCCACTCATCAATTGAAGGGCATCTAGGTTGGTTCCACAGTCTGGCTATTGTGAATTGAGCAGCTATGAACATTGATGTGGCTGTGTCTCTGTAGTATGCTGATTTTAAGTCCTTTGGGTATAGGCCGAGGAGTGGGATAGCTGGGTCAAATGGAGGGTCCATTCCAAGTTTTCTAAGGAATCTCCACACTGCTTTCCAGAGTGGCTGCACTAATTTGCAGCCCCACCAGCAATGTATGAGTGTACCTTTCTCCCCACATCCTCGCCAACACCTGTTGTTGCTCGTATTCTTGATAATCGCCATTCTAATTGGGGTGAGATGGAATCTTAGGGTGGTTTTGATTTGCATTTCTCTTATTACTAGAGATGTTGAGCATTTTTCCATATGTTTGTTGATTGCTTGTAGATCTTCTTCTGTGAAGTGTCTATTCATTTCCTTAGCCCATTTGTCGACTGGATTATTTGAATTCTTGGAGTAAAGTTTTTTGAGTTCTTTATAGATTCTGGAGATTAGTGCTCTATCTGAAGTATGATTGGCAAAGATATTCTCCCATTCTGTAGGCTCTTTCTTTGCATTGCTGATAGTTTCCTTTGCTGAGAGAAAGCTTTTTAGTTTGAATCTATCCCAGTGGTTGATTCTAGCTTTTATTTCTTGTGCTATGGGAGTCCTGTTAAGGAAGTCTGATCCTAGACCAACAAGGTGAAGATTTGGACCTACTTTTTCTTCTATAATCTGCAGGGTCTCTGGTCTGATTCCGAGGTCCTTAATCCAT
This sequence comes from Sciurus vulgaris, assembly GCF_902686455.1. Taxonomy (NCBI): domain Eukaryota; kingdom Metazoa; phylum Chordata; class Mammalia; order Rodentia; family Sciuridae; genus Sciurus; species Sciurus vulgaris. Next base: position 132,718,509 of record NC_136463.1, read on the forward strand.
TTTGAGTTTAGTTTCATGCATGGTGAGAGATATGGGTTTAGTTTCATTCTGTTGCATATGGATTTCCAATTCTCCCAGCACCATTTGTTGAAGAGGCTATTTTTTCTCCATTGCATATTTTTGGCCCCTTTGTCTAGTATGAGAAAATTGTATTTATTTGGGTTTGTGTCCGTGTCCTCTATTCTATACCATTGATCTACCTTTCTATTTTGGTACCAATACCATGCCGTTTTTGTTACTATTGCTTTGTAGTAGAGTTGAAGATCTGGTATTGCAATACCCCGTGTTTCACTCTTCCTGCTAAGGATTGCTTTAGCTATTCTGGGTTTCTTATTCTTCTAGATGAATTTCATAATTGCTTGCTCTATTTCTGTAAGGTACATCATTGGGATTTTAATTGGAATTGCATTGAATCTGTATAGCACTTTAGGTAGTATGGCCATTTTGACAATATTAATTCTTCCTATCCAAGAACATGGAAGATCTTTCCATCTTCTAAGGTGTTCTTTAATTTCTTTCTTTAGTGTTGTATAGTTTTCACTGTAGAGGTCTTTCACCTCTTTTGTGAGATTGATTCCCAAGTATTTTATTTTTGTCGAGGCTATTGTGAATGGGGTAGTTTTCCTAATTTCTCTTTCTGAAGATTCATCACTTATGTATAAAAATGCGTTGGATTTATGGGCATTGATCTTGTAACCTGCTACTTTACTGAATTCACTTATGAGTTCTAAGAGTTTTCTGGTGGAATTTCCAGGTTCCTCTAAATATATAATCATGTCATCAGCGAACAGGGATAGTTTGAGTTCTTCTTTCCCAATTCGTATCTCTTTAATCTCTTTGGTTTCTCTAATTGCTCTGGCCAGAGTCTCAAGAACGATGTTGAACAGAAGTGGTGAAAGAGGGCATCCTGCCTTGTTCCAGTTTTTAGGGGAAATGCTTTCAGTTTTTCACCATTTAGAATGATATTAGCCATGGGCTTAGCATAAATGGCCTTTACAATGTTAAGGAATGTTCCCACTATCCCTATTTTTTCTAGTGTATTGAGCATGAAGGGGTGCTGTATTTTATCAAATGCTTTTTCTGCATCTATTGAAATAATCATGTGATTCTTGACTTTAAGTCTATTAATGTGGTGAATTACGTTTATTGATTTCCTGATGTTGAACCAACCTTGCATCCCTGGGATGAAACCAACTTGATCATGGTGCACTATCTTTTTAATATGTTTTTGTATGCAATTTGCTAAAATTTTGTTGAGAATTTTTGCATCGATGTTCATTAAGGATATTGGTCTGAAATTTTCTTTCCTTGATGAGTCTCTGTCTGGTTTAGGTATCAGGGTGATATTGGCTTCATAGAATGAGTTTGGGAGGGTTCCCTCCTCTTCTATTTTATGGAATACTTTGAGAAGTATTGGAATGAGCTCTTCTTTAAAGGTTTTGTAGAACTCGGCTGAGAACCCATCTGGTCCCGGACTTTTCTTTGTTGGTAGGCTTTTGATGACTTCTTCTATTTCATTACTTGAAATTGGTCTATTTAAATTGTGTATGTCCTCCTCGTTCAGTTTAGGCAATTCATATTTCTCTAGAAACCTGTTGATGTCTTCGAAATTTTCTATTTTGTTGGAGTATAGATTTTCAAAATAGCTTCTAATTATGTTTTGTATTTCAATCCTGTCTGTTGTGATATTTCCTTGTTCATTCCGAATTTTAGTGATTTGGGTTTTCTCTCGTCTTCTCTTTGTTAGTGTGGCTAAAGGTTTATCAATTTTGTTTATTTTTTCGAAGAACCAACTATTTATTTTGTCAATTTTTTGTATTGTTTCTTTTGTTTCAATTTCATTGATTTCAGCTCTGAGTTTAACTATTTCCTGTCTTCTACTACGTTTGGTGCTGTTCTGTTCTTCTTTTTCTAGGGCTTTGAGCTGTAGTGTTAGGTTGTTTATTTGTTGAGTTTTACTTCTTTTATTAAATGCGCTCCATGAAATAAATTTCCCTCTAAGTACTGCTTTCATAGTGTCCCAGAGATTTTGTTATGATGTTTCTTTGTTCTCATTTACCTCTAAGAATTTTTTAATTTCCTTCCTAATATCTTCTGTTATCCATTCATCATATAATAGCATATTGTTTAATCTCCAGAAGTTGGAATAGTTTCTGTGTTTTACTCTTTCATTTATTTCTAACTTCAATCCATTGTGATCTGATAGAATACATGCTAGTGTCTCTATCTTCTTGTATTTGCTAACATTAGCTTTGTGGCATAATATATGGTCTATTTTAGAGAAGGATCCATGTGCTGCTGAGAAGAAAGTGTATTCGCTCTTGGTTGGATGGTATATTCTATAAATGTCCGTTAAGTCTAAATTATTGATTGTGTTATTGAGATCTATGGTTTCTTTGTTCAATTTTTGTCTGGAAGATCTGTCCAGTGGTGAGAGAGGCGTGTTAAAATCACCTAGTATTCTTGTGTTATGGTCTATTTGGTTTCTGAAATTGAGAAGGATTTGTTTGACATACATGGATGAGCCACTGTTTGGGGCATAGATGTTTATGATTGTTATATCTTGCTGATTTATGCTTCCCTTAAGCAGTATGAAATGACCTTCTTTATCCCTTCTGACTAACTTTGGCTTGAAGTCCACATTATCTGAAATGAGGATGGATACTCCAGCTTTTTTGCTGAGTCCATGTGCATGGTATGTTTTTCCCCATCCTTTCACCTTTAGTCTATGGGTATCTTTTTCTATGAGGTGAGTCTCTTGCAGGCAACATATTGTTGGATCTTTCTTTTTAATCCAATCTGCCAGTCTATGTCTTTTGATTGATGAATTCAGGCCATTAACATTCAGGGTTATTATAGAGATATGATTTGGTTTCCCGGTCATTTGGTTCATTTTTTAAATTTTATTTATTTATTTGTTTGACACAACTTGTTTCCTCCTTTATTTGACAATTCCTTTAGGATAATTCCTCCCTTTGCTGATTTGCTTCTTTGTTTTTCATCTCTTCCTCATGGAATATTTTGCTGAGAATGTTCTGTAATGCTGGCTTTCTTTTTGTAAATTCTTTTAGCTTTTGTTTATCATGGAAGGATTTTATTTCATCGTCAAATTTGAAGGTAAGTTTTGCTGGGTATAAGATTCTTGGTTGGCATCCATTTTCTTTCAGGGCTTGAAAAATGTTGTTCCAGGCCCTTCTAGCTTTTAGGGTCTGGATTGAAAAATCTGCTGATATCCGTATTGGTTTCCCCCTGAATGAAATTTGGTTCTTTTCTCTCCCAGCCTTTAAAATTCTGTCTTTATTTTGTATGTTCAGTATTTTCATTATAATGTGCCTTGGTGTGGGTTTGTTGTAATTTTGTGTATTTGGAGTCCTATAAGCCTCTTGAACTTGATTTTCCATTTCATTGTGCAGATTTGGGAAATTTTCTGATATTATTTCATTGAATAGGTTGTTCATTCCTTTGGCTTGTTTCTCTAGGCCTTCCTCAATCCCAATAATTCTTAAATTTGGCCTTTTCATGATATCCCATAGTTCTTGTAGATTCTGTTCATGATTTCTTACCATCTTCTCTGTTTGTTCAACTTTGTTTTCATGGTTAAATATTTTGTCTTCAATGTCTGAGGTTCTGTCTTCCAGGTGTTCTATCCTACTGGATATGCTTTCTATGGAGTTCTTAATTTTGTTTATTGTTTCCTTCATATCAAGGATTTCTGTTTGTTTTTTTTCAATATCTCTAACTCTTTATTGAAATGATCTTTTGCTTCCTGTATTTGCTCTTTTAACTGTCCATTGGTGCGATCATTCAATGCCTGCATTTGCTCTTTCATCTCATCGTTTGCTTCCCTGATCATTTTAATTATGTACAATCTGAACTTCTTTTCTGTCATTTCTTCTGCCATGCTGTCATTGGGTTTTATTGATGTAACATCTAGATTTGTTTGCAGCATTCTCTTTCCTTGTTTTCTCATATTGTTCAGGTATCAGTTGACCGCTGAGATATTGCAGATTTCCTCTATTGACTTACAATGTCCCTGAAGATTTCTATATATATTCCCCCTTAGCCTTCAGTAGGCTGAAGTCGTGGAGGAAGTTGATAATGCGGTGCTCCACAAGGAAGCTGCCTCTCTAGGAGTGGTGGCCTTCAGGTGGGGTATAATCCCTGCTAGTGGGCAGAGGTGCCTCCACTGATTGACCAATGGTCATCCAAAGGGGACCTAGGCTGTGGGCTGAGGCAAGGCCTGTTTGGGCCTGAGTCTCTGGTTTTACCGTCCTTGTGGGGAAACCTCACCCGGCAGCTAAGACTCACCCGGTGGGGAGGTCTCGCTTTTCAGTTCCCTCCTAGAGGTTCGCCTCAATTTACAGCTACTGCCTGGGCTGGGCTGCCTTCCTCTGCAAAGTTCCTAGGGGCCTGGCCCTACCTCCTTGGCCTGGGAGCCTCACCCTTTGCAGATGAAACTCCTTAGGCTGCCCCTCCTCAGAGAATCTGCCTGCAGTCCTGGAACCTTGGCTCCATCCTAAGCGTGTCTCTGTGCGGCTCTTCCACCAAGAAGCCTCCTAGATCCTGGGACCCTGTTCTGCACCTAATCGCCTGGCTATGTGGCCCCTCCTCTGAGCCGCCACCAGAGACTCGCCACACGACTCTTCCTCCAGACTGCCGCCCAGTATTCCGGTGCGGTCACTGGGAGTCCAACGAACTCACTGCGTGCCTCCTCCTCCCACCAACCACCCGTAGCCCTGGGCAATCAATCACTCTGAGTCGAAATGACCCTCCCTGTTCCTCCTCCTCCTCCAGGTAACCCCCCGGGTGTTCAGGAGCGGTCGCTCTGAGTGGCTCTGAATCCACGTGACCCGCTGCACGAGTCCTCTGGGCAACCGCCTGGAGCTCTGGTGCAGCCACTCGAGACCAAGCGACCCACCGCGCTCCTCCCCCAGGCAGCCCCCGTGTTCAGGAGCAGTTGGTTTAAGTCCAAACAACTCACCACTCGCCTTCTCCTCTGAGCAGCCGCCTGGAGCTCTAATGCAGTCACTGCGAGTCCAAACGACCTGCCGCGTTCCTCCTCCTCCTGCTCCTACTCCTCCAGGCCGGCCCCGATGTTCAGAAGTGGTCTGAGTCCAAACAGCTCGCCGCGCGGCTTCTCCTCTGGCAACTGCCTGTAGCTCTGGTGCAGTCACTCCAAATCCAAGCGGCCACGCTCTTCCTCCTCCTCCTCAGGGCAGGCCCCAGTGTCCTGAGTCCACACAGCTCTCCTCGCCACTCCTCCCCTGGGCATCCACCAGAGCCCCAGTGGTTGCTCCGAGTCCCAGCGCTGTGCTGAGCGGCCTCCTTTACGACGCTCCCAGTTGTCCGAGTTCACTGCTCCAGCGGGGGGAGGGGCGTCTCTCCAGCAGCTCTACTTCACAATATTCCCTGCGTTCCGGGACTACCGTCCCATCCGGGAGGCCTCCCCAATGGGAGAGACTCACCCGGCTGCTTTGAGTTGGTCCCAAGTCTCTCAATTTCTCCTCTTTTGATTCCTGAGTCCTGGAGCAACATGAAATGCAGCCACCCTCTAGGCTGCCATCTTGAAACTCCTGGTAAATTTTTAATCACAATGCTTAGGGTATTAATCATGGTAGGGTGCTACAACATCCCCTGCATACATGGTCTCGTTGAGACATTAATCAAAACCTCACTCACTAAACAAACTCCTGTTTCTTACCAATAACAAAATCTCTTCCTCTCAAACACAAAGGAATCTCACATGGACATCTGTTGGGGACCCCTGGACCAGCCCCCAAGGGACTGTCATGATTCTTAATCCCTCTTGACAGCAGGAAGCGGTTACTGAGAGATCATTCCAGATGACTTCTACCATGAACCTCTCGATCAACCTGATCATCGGTAAGGAGAATCTGAATGGCTGACCCCTTGTCGACGCCTCTCAGCTTGAAACAGGTAGAGCCGTCATCACCCAATTTTCCTTACTTCCACAAGGACCTTATCAGAGGGGGGATTTAAATAGAAAAGGATGGACTGTGGAGAGTAAGGAGGGGAGAGTGAAGGTGGACAACAGGGCAAGCAGGAGAACAGCTTTTTCGACACGCCCAGACAAGTTACAAAACAGTTCCTGTGTCTCAGGAAGGGTGGAAGTTTCCATCTCTCAGAGAGTGACTGCATCATCCAGCCAGTGCACACCTCGGGACAACTGAAACATCAAGAACCGATCAAGAGGAGCTTGTCAATTTCTCCTTACATGCTTTTAAAAGAGGGAACACTGTAAAATTTAAGTGGCACTCTTGCCCCTCCCAGGAGCGCTCTCCAGGGAGTTATGAGCCTTTTACTCTCCTTTTAAATAAAATTCCTGCTTGCTTAACTTGGCATTGAAGGTGTCCATTCTTCCACTCTGTGGAACATGAACCCAGTCCCAACTCCTGCTGGATCCATCAGGATCACTAATCACAAAAGGCATCCTCCTGACCACACAGGTGGGCATGTAACTCAGGAATGGTCACATGTTTGCCATGTGACTTTTTTTTTTTTCAGGTATAGCTATGATCCAGGAAGGGATAACCAGAGTACTTGTAGCTAGAGGAAGTATAGCATGTCTTCTAAAGATCATAGAAACTTGATCTGGATGCAATTCTGAAGCTGCCAGTGGTCTTATTATCTCCACATAGGGAAAATATGTCAAGCTGAGAGAATGATATCAAGTTGAAATGAAAGATTAATGGAGAAATTGGTATGATAAAAATAGTGTTCAAGTTCTGGGACTTGGCTGTATCTGAGTCTATTCTACCTTTGAAACTTTTAAGAGTTGAGCAAATTAATACCCCTTTCAACTTAGACCAGATGGATTGATTTCAATTTCTTTTTATTCAGTGTGTCCCAATTAATGCAATATTTTTTTTAATGGGGGGCATATTTAGGATTTGGGTAAGAATATATCTTGCCTCTTACTGAATGGAAATTGTCTTTGTCCATTTTGTGTTCCTATAACTGAATACCACAATCTGGATAATTTATAAAGAACAGATATTTATTTAGCTCACGTGGTGAGATAAAGCAGGTGTGCTAGCTCAGGTTTCTTCTCTTCTCCATAAAGCCACTAATGCCATGATAGGGCCCTAACTCCATGACCTTATCTGATGCTAATTAACTCACAAATGACCTACCTCCAAATGTTATTGAGATATAAATTTTTGGATTAAGTTTCAAACACATAAGCTTTTGGAAGGACATAGAGATGAAATATTTTAAAATAAGTTATTGGAACATTCACTTTTATGGAAAGTGACGTTAGTCCTGCCTCAACCACATGGACTCTGCCATATATGATTTTTAATGAAATCAGAAAAAAACACAAACCAAACCCGGCACATGAGGTTTAGAGATGGAAAATCAAAACAAAACAATTAAAAAATAAGAATGTATGGTGACTCATAGAAAAAGTATCAAGAAGTGATGATAAAGTAGAAAGAAAGAACAAAGTGATGGCAACTTTATACATATATACTTTCAGGTAACTCCCACGTGGAAGTCATAAAGAAAGCAAAAAAGAATTTCATGCAGTGAAATAGGGCAGAGCTATATCCTTGATAAAGTGTGTTTAAATCCTATATTGGATGTAGAAAATGCTTTAATTGAGGTTAATTTCTTCTATATGATGAATATATAAGCTTTTCTCATCTACTCAGAAGTAGATAGTAAAGTAAGTTTATAATTACATTTGCTGATATAAGTACCATACATATGAGTGATGGCAAACTAGGGAAACTGTGAACTAAATCACAACTTATTTTTAATAGACAAAGGAAATATATTCATTAAAAGAAAGGGGTGGATATTCTCAGTGCTCTGGAAATAGAGTGCTAATTAATTTATAGATTTAAAAGGCCACTCTGGCTCAGACTCATAATTTGAGTAATAAAACTCTTCTAATGGCTTTACAGCAAATTTATAAAATAAATGAGCAAACTTAATCAAACCACAGTGCTTGGCCAATACAAACATTTCTGTTATCAGCAATTTACCAATTGAGAGATTTAGCCATGAATTTGTGTGGCTATGTGCCTCATCTTCCATGAATATATTAGCTGGAACTTCATGAATGCATTCTTTTTTTAAAAAAATTTTTTGTAGTTGTAGATGGACAGAATGTCTCTATTTATTTTTATTGTTGCTAAGGACGAAACCCAGTGCCTGACACATGCCAGGCAAGTGCTCTGCCACTGAGCTACAGCCCCAGCCCATAAATGCATTCTTTTTAATTTTTTTTTTTTTTAGTTTAAGATGAACACAATAACTATTTATTTATTTATTTATATGTGGTGCTGAGGATCTAACTCAGTGCCTCATTTGTGGTAAGCAAGTGCTCTACCACTGAGCCACCACCCCAGCCCCATAAATACATTCTTGACGGGAAACTGAGAAAGGCAAATCCTTAGCAATCAGTTAAAAAATTTCTTTTTCTTCTGCTCTTCCTCCTTCCTTTCTTGTTCTCTTCCTTCTTCTTTAGGTTCTCTTTCCCAGAGCAGTTTTAGGTTTGCTGCACCATTGACTGGAAGGTATAGAATTGTTTCATACATTCCCTGCCTCCCCATAGTCAACTCTACTCCCCAGAGTGATACATTTGTTAGAACTGATGAATTTACATTAGCATATAATAATCACCCCAAAGCACACAGCTTCCATTACGGTTCACTCTTAGTGTTCATTCTATGGGCTTGGATATATGTATAACATGCATCCACCATGGTAATACTATATACAGTAGTTTAATTGCCCTGAAAATCCTCTGTCCATCACCTCTTCTTTTTTCTTTTTATAGTAACAAATAGCAATTTCCTTCAAGCTGTATAGAGATATATATTAAATAAAATTTAAAAGGCCTCTATGATATTAATTATTTATAAAGGGGTTAATGTTTTGCCATTTCATACAATCAGTTGGCTAAAACTGACAGATTTACAAAACTGGTCACTTACTAGACAAGTTTTTTGTATCTGTGACTGTAACTTGGAAACATTTACAAAGGCAGACAAGGTTATTGATTTACAATTTACACTGCAAAATTGCAGACCAGAAAGATAATAAAATTGTAGTCTATGGATGCTTCTTTGAAGAAATAGATCAGACTATTCATAGAAGATACAGTGATGATGCCAGGCAACCCCTCCTACCCACTGGGCTCACCTCATTCATTGGTACCTGAACTTCATTCCATAGGTAGAGAGTTGATTGTATGTTGGAAGAAATCCTAGTTCTTGGCAGGCAGCAGTGAACATCTCAAACGTGTAAGGAAAACCTTCACACATTCAGACCCAACAGGAAAGCCTGCGGGGAGGAGCATTCCGCTCTGGCCACCTAGGAAAGTATACAACTCGCCCAAATTGACTCAATGTTACCAAGGGAACCCATATAGGAACTGGTGGTCTGATCCCCCATGGCACATTGTGATTGGGCAAGAAACCTATAAAATGTATAGCTGTTCCTGCAATAAACGAGTTTGCAAGCGCTCGCCACAAGCTTGCTTCCACCCAACTCCCGGAGTCTGGGTCTTGATTCCGCGCCACTTACCCCACGTATGAGCTAGTTAAGGCACAAGAGAAGTTACAATTGTGTGTTAATATGGAGTCCTGCCTTTTTGGAGAATCTTCCCCCAGATAAAATACATACATACATAGACATAAACAGTTTATGTAATTTCTGGAGTTTTGTGCACTCCTTCACAGATATGAAGCTCAGAATCTTTGCATCTGACTAAGCCCTTAGGGGGGAAAAAAAGGGATGCATGTTTCCTCTGGAATATAGATGCTAAAATGAATATGGAAATTTGGACCAAAGAGCACACAAAACTTGATATATTGATTTGGGAAGTCACTTACATAAACATTTAAAGGAATTTATTCACAAGAGAATTTCCTGTATTGAAATAAGCAAGAAAGGGGAAAAACAAGCCAGGCAGGGAGGTAAATATCTGTAATCCCAGTGACTTGGGAGGTTGAGGGAGGAGGATGAAAGGTTGAAGCCAGCTTTGATAACTGAAAAGACCCTGTTTCAAAATAAAATAGAAAGAGCTGGGGGTGTAGCTCAGTGGTGGAGTGCCCCTGGGTTTGATCTCCAGAACCATCAAAAAATAAAAATAGTAAAATAAAATAAAAGGAAATTTAAAGGGAGGAGGCAAAGATAATTTGACAAAATGTGGCTATTCCATCATTCCAGTTCCATTTGTGGAATGGCTTATTCTTTCATCACTAAACTACAGTACCAATGCCGCTACAGTACTTCCAAATCTATTAAAGCTCTGTTCTGAGCTCTATTCCCTGCTGCATTGCCAATTTGCCAATCACTGTGGCTTAATAAGATATTATGAAGGAATAAATCTTCTTCAGCCACCTCCTCTCTCCCCATTCCTCTCTGCTTACAATGTCTTGGCAAGCCTTGGCATTGGCTGTTCTAACATTTCTAGGAAAGCCCTTAGGGAAATTTGATTGTAGTGTATAAAATCTATACATTGATTTGGGAAGAGTTGGGACATCTAAGGTTTGAGGTTTTCTATCTACTAAGATATCATCTTTATTTTTTAGATGTTCTCTAATGACTTTCTATAATATTTTATACTTTCCTCCATAAAAGCTTGAAACATGTCTTATTAAGTTAACTTTTAGGTACTTTGTGTTTCTGTTACTAGACAAAATAGCACCTTCTCAAAAAGTAGGTTTCCTAACATTTTGGTTTTTGATGATATACAGGAATACAATTATTTTGGAAAATCAATTTTATATTCAGTCACTTTGCTGTATTTTTAATTTGAATAATTACCTTATATTTTGTACTTGTTATCAAACAAATATAGTTTATTTTCTTTATTTCCAATTCTTATTTCATTTATTTTCTTCTCTTAACATTTTGGTTAAGGCAGGAAAATATAGGTGGTCTAGGATGCAGTATTCCAATGCATAAGAACAGAAGTATGTTGAATAGAATGTTATAATAGTTATCTTTTTCTCAATACTGATTTTTAAGTGGAAAACTTCTAAAATTTCTCCATTAAGAATACCACAGTAGTTTTTGGTTAATGCCCTTTTCAGATAAGGGTGTATACTTTTAAAATTTTTTCTGGTATTTCGTTATATTTTAGCTGGAGAAGTTTTAGATTTATCTAGTTAGCAAAAAACTTGGGTATTTATTTTTTTAAAATCCCATTGCACACTTAGCTAACTCTTAAGAAATGGGGCCGGGGGAAGGGAAGGAGTGGTTCATTCCTGGAAGGGAAAAGATGGCTATTGAATTCCTCTTATCACTAGAAGTTTCTGGCCAGCCCCAGTGCTAGGGACTGGATCCCTGAGATATTTAGTTGCTGTTATAATACTTATTAATTGCTACTTAAGTTATTTTGCAGTCAGTAGCATGCTAGGGACTGGAGAAGTGGAATTTCGGTGGTCAATAGAAATGCCAATAAATGATACGGTGGGTAGAAAATGCGGGTGATTGAAAAATATTGCTGGCTAAATGAGGCTAAACTACCTGGTCAATGGCAAAGTACTTCTCTGCTCTAGAGAGAGTGTAGGATAGGGTAGGTGGTTATCTGGATTCACATATCAAACTAATCATCGAACTTTAGAAAAAGAACTCTGACCTAGGTGTTCAGCCTGGAAAAGCTATTACATCACCTCATCCACCAGGGGGCAATGGTGTGGTGCTTGGAGCCCCGAAGCTCGGGAATGCCAGTGCTGAGCAGCGTGGAGAACCAGGCGACCGTGCCTTGGAGCACAGCCTTGAGCCTGCTGTTCCTTGCCCCTTGAAGTGTGGCTTCCAGGGAAGAGTGTCTACCGTGATCAGGCTGACAGGGAAGGATGTGTCACAGTGGGATCATTAAGTTTCTTCTCTATTCATTATGGGGCAGTTTTCAAATTCCAGTATGGATGGAGCAGATTCAGCAGTCACTTCTGTGTTACAGAAGTGTGAAACAGTCCGAAGTGTGTCTTGGTTGTGGTGAAGAGTAACACGACCCAAAACTATAATAACAAAGTAGAATCACTTTTCAGAAAGAACTTTCTGAGGGCAGGAACTGGATTCTTGAGTTTGCTCCCTGGAAGTTCCCTTTCTCTCAGCTCCATTCTTTGTGCTGGGCTGGGTGGGCATGCGTAAGAGGAGTCCTGCTCACCAAGTAGAGGTTGAAAAAAGAAGAGGAGGGCTGGGGATGTAGCTCAGTTGGTAGAGTGCTTGCCTCGCATGCACAAGGCCCTGGGCTCAATCCCCATGCACCACAAAAAAAAAAAAAAAAAAAAAAAAAAAAAAAAAGTGCAGACAATCCAGACAGACACAGTAAACCTCCCTCTGAGACACACCAAGTATTTAATTTCCTGAGTGGGAATGAGGACTGATTCTTTGTTAATCCCCTACACTGGGTCCCAGGTCAGACAGAAAGATAGAGATGAGGCAGGATGGGGTGGGTTGAGTCAAAACAGGAATAACAGGATATTTGGCTACCTTTTCTAACCTGAGGTGAGTGTGAGCTCAAAGGTTCTGTTTACGTCTTTGACACAATAACCCTATACATGCATTGGACCTACTTCTTTAAAACAAAACAATTACTTTAGCTTTTCAGCATTACTTTTGTGTTCTAATGTTGATCTATTTCCCTTGGGTACTTTACCTTTTACCTTCTTACTTTCCCTTAATTCCTCAGTAACAAGTCAAAGCTTGGTGATTGTAGGAGGATAAACGGTTCCAGGCTGGTCAAATAAATAAGGGAACAACTTTGAACACAGCTGGAATAGAGAGAAATCTATCAGAGCCGGCTGCATGATTTGTGGATCTCAGAGCAAAATCAAATGTAGGCCTCTTGTTCAGAAAGCAGGAAAATGGTCACTAAAAGAAATATATATATATAGTTTTGTTTTTTTTTTTATAAGTTAGGCGGGTGGTGCATGCCTGTAATACCAACAGCTTGGGACGCTGAGGCAGGAGGATCGAGAGTTCGAAGCCAGCACCTCAGCAAAAGTGAGGTGCTAAGCAACTCAGTGAGACCCTGTCTCTAAATAAAATACAAATAGGGCTGGGGATGGCTTATAGGTAGAGTGCCCCTGAGTTCAGTTCCCAGTACGCCCCCTCAAAGATTTTTTTTTAAATTATTTTATTAGTCATGATATGTCATAGGGGTAATCATCGAAGTAAATAAAAATAAAAATTAGACGTATTGGCATGAGTTTGACCATTTTTTAAGTATTGAGCTGTGTCAATTTTAATAAGAATAGTTACATCATATGTAGAATTGTGGTTCACATGGGCACATGTATTTCATTCTTTCCTGAACAACTATGGATGCTGTAAACAACTGTTTTATTCACTTCTTGTTACATACATATTCTACCAACACTGTCTATTTTTGGCTTAATAATTTGTATGAAAGACCTGAAAGGAAAAGGAACTATGGGTTGTGTCTTCTTTCCTGTTTATGTAATAATCTTTGGTGTGCATTTTAGCTAAAATAAGGCAGTAAGGGGGCTAAGAAAGATTGTGACAGGGTTCCTTGGTTATTCGTGTTTCTTGAAAAGCTGTTTTACTATTAGTTCAGAGCCAGTTCTGGTTCAGATGCAAAGCATGGCTTGTCAAGTTCCCCACACCCTCAGTCTTGGAGCAGCACAGAGTCCTGCTGGGTCCCTGATGCATGGAGTTTCAGCAGCACTCAGGCTGACACAAGCTAAGTGTGCTATATCAGCTGCCCCACCATCCCAGTACCATGAGGAACTGAAGTTCAGTGAAGAAGCTGCATCTATGGTATATCCTGCAGACTAGCCATTTCAACATTGACCATTTTCAACATTGTGATTGTAGAGAGATGGAATGTTGTAGGTGAAGAGCAAAAGTTATCTTGGGCTATCTTAGTCTCCTTAATAGCCATTTACTTTCAACCTTTGTATAACATCCTCATGAATATTAGGTAAAACTCTTGGGGTTATAAGCTTAACTGACCTTCTAGTCTCCACCAAGTCTGAGATTAAGAATGCTATAAGAGACCATCTGAAACTTATAGAAAAAGATTCCCCTGATTTTCTGGCACTTATCTGCCTAATGCCATCACCAATGTATTTGGTAAATGTATTTGACTTAGGACTTTCATTGTTCTGTGGCTAAAAAAAAAATTCTGTAACCTCTTTCAACTTGAACCCATGTTCCCAGGTCACAGGAACTCATATTTCACTCAGGAAACCTTGTTTACTTCCTTTAAAGGAGAGTGTCATCATTTTACATTGATAACGGCATGTAAAGAAGGCACAGGGAACCATGAACACATTCTTGGTATCTCCTCTGCTCATGTGCATACTCCATTGTCTCATTGGGCTTCACTTACAAAATACAAGTTCAAAGGTAAAGTTATGAAGAATTCAAGATGACAACAGCAGTTTTTTTCTTTTTTCTTTTTTTTTTTTTTTTTGTACTGGGGATTGAACTCAAGGGCACTCAACCATTGAGCCACATCCCCAGCCTATTTTGTATTTATTTGGAGACAGGGTACTGTTGAGTTGCTTAGCCCCTTGCTTTTGCTGAAGCTGGCTTTGAACTGGAGATCCTCCTGCCTCAGCCTCCTGAGCCTCTGGGATTACAGGCGTGGTCCACTACACCCAGGAACAGCAGAGCTTTTAACCAAGTGCAGGGCAACTCTGAGAGTGGACCTCTGTGTAATTGAACTCCTTGCATGCTGATGAAGCTGGATGCTGCAAATTCAGATTGATTGACCTTGATGTGACCCCTTATCTGGTGCTTCTAATTCCTACCTGGGTATTACTATCTGGGATACTGAAAGTTGAGCTGCATTCAGACTGCCCTTCAGCATTGATCTACTTAGGGTCAGCACAGACATGAGTGACCCAAGGGACAGATTCTGTCTGGGAGTTGGGAATGCTCCTCTTAGAGACACCTTCTCCCCCAGACCAGAAAAAGGCCTGACACAAAAGATCAAGCAGATGATCCAGAGTATCACATTTTGATACACAGTCCAACTCGATGTTCTTCATGTATCAGTGACCACTTGTCACTGATCAAACACTGAACTTGGCTAAATATCATACAAATCTAACCAAAGCTTTGCAAAAATCTTTTATTGTGACTCTTAATTCTACACCTCTAGCCCAGGGACCTTTCCTTTAACTTCAAACCCATAATCCCAACCACTCACAGGATTTATCATTGGATTGCACAATCAGCCTCATATTCAAAACATCCAACCTTGAGTTCGTTGTTATATTTCCAAATATTATCCTGCTCTTCTTCAGGAATTTCCATTTTGGTGAGCAATCACTGCATTCTAGTCTCTGTCTTCTATCATTCACCTTTAATTGGCCACCAATTATAGTGAGACCAGCTTTTAGTTATGTCTCGAATGCAGGCCCTCATGGCGCCAGCAGGAATTCAGTTCTTCATTTATTCTCTTCTGTACATTTGTCTCCCTAATTGTTTCCCTGTCCCCAGACTCATTTATTTCTGAACAACTGATGGAATTCCTTAGATTAACTTCAATTTGGAAAATGTAAAGCATATTAAATATGTCATTCATTGAAGTCTAGAGTAGTCTGTAATAAAGCTAATATACCTTTCATCAAGCTTTGCTAAATCTTAATTTATCAAATTTGCTTCCTATTTTTTTATTGTAAACGAATGGGGTACAACTTGTTTCTCTGGTTGTACATGAAGTAGAGGTATACCTTTTGTGTAATCATACATTTACATAGGGTAATGGTGTTTGATTCATTCTGTTATTTTTCCTTCCACCCACCCCTCCCACCCCTCTTTTTCCTCTATAAAGTCCCTCCTTCCTCCATTCTTGCCTCTCTCCTCCATTCTTGCCTCCCTCCCACCCCCCATTATGTATCATCATCTACTTATCAGTGAGATCATTCGTCCTTTGGTTTTTTGGGATTGGCTTATCTCACTTAGCATGATGTGCCCTTCAATTGATGAATGGATAAAGAAACTGTGATATATATATATATATATATATATATATATATATACACAATGGAATATTACTCAGCCATAAAGAAGAATAAAATCATAGCATTTGCTTCCTATTTTTTGAAAAAAAATTACAAGTATAGTGAGAGCCACTGTGGGCTTCCTCCTGTTCCCTTCCTTTTCTCTTTCTCCCAGAGAACACCTGGTGTTCATCTATATCCAAGAAGGGTGTATATGGTACATAGGGTTTCATCTGCAACACATACAAACTGTTGTGGATTTAAAAAATTTCACATAAATGGTATCACACTGTATTGTAGTTTAGATCTGAAACATAACCCAAAGTCCATGTAGTAAAGATTTAGTCCCCAGTGTGGTACTATTGTGAGGTGGTGGAAACTTTAAGAGGTGTGCCTAGTGGAAGGTCTTCAGGTCATTTGGGTTGTGCCCTTGAAAGGGATTATAGAGACCCACCCCTTTCTTTCTCTTTGCTTCTCATCCATGAGGTGAAAACTTGCTTTACGCCACATTCCCCACCTTGATGTGCTGCCTCACGACACACCCTAAAGCAATGAGACCAACCAATTATTAATTGAAACCTATGAAACTGTGAGCCAAAATAAACCTTTCCCCTTTCTAAATTGACTATCTCAGATATTTTGCTACATAAATGAAAAGCTGACTAATATTTTTTTTGCTTCATTTTTATCCTTTGGTAGCCAGTGATCTGATTTACCATGGTCCAGACTCCTTCTTTTCTCCAATAATGATCAGACTCTTTTGGAGGGATAGCTTCTGTGTTTTGCTTCCTCTAGTCTTGTTACAGTTTTTGCTTGGTTGTGTATTATGATAGGGCTCTTGAGCTGGCTGTATAGTTTCAGCTGTTTATTTCCCAATGTCATGTGTATTAATACTTGAAATATTCTTTGACTCATAATTATGCTAAAGGTATGGGTTATGGCGGTTTTATTTCTTTTCCTTATTGATTTTTGGAAGATATGGGAAGATTTTTAGATTTAGGTGGTACCTAATTCAACAGTCTATAGACTTATTTTGTTTAATAATAATTTTAAAAGTCCCATTCCTTCCTGCATCTCATTCCTTTTTTCTCAATTCTGTTTCTTCTTTTCTGAAGTACTTTCTACTTCTTCTCCCTATGAACTTGACTACTCTAAGTACTTCATATTAATGAACTCACACAGTATTTTTCCTTTTGTGATTGACTGATTTCACTTAACATAAGTCTTCGAGGTTCATGTGTGCTATATAACATGTGTCAGAATTTCCTTCGTTTGTAAGGCTGATGATATTGCATGCTTTGTATACCACATTTTATTTATCTATTTACTTGTCAATGACACATGGATTATTATGACTAATGCTGCTATGAACATGGGTGTACAACTATCTGTTCCTGTTTTCATTTTTTTGGAGATAGAAACAGAATTGCTAGATCATGTGGTGACTATGTTTAATTATTTTAATTATTTTTAGGAACTGAAAACTGTATTGCTGGTACATCATTTTACGTTCTCACTAACACAGTGTAAAAAGTTTCTGTTTTTATTTTTACCTCTCAACATTTTTTTAATCATAGCCATTCTAATAGATTCAAAGTGGTATCTTGTTGTTGTTGTTGTTGTTGTTGTTGTTGTGTGTGATTAAAGGCAACAGGTCTCATCATGGTTTTGATTTGCATTTCCCCCCAGATTGTTGGTTTTTATGACTGTTTCTAATGACATCTCAAGACATAGAAAGTTAATGAGCTTATAAAAAGATAACTCCTCTATAAAAGAAAATTACAATGTATGTTGGCATCTGATGGGTGAAAACTTGAGATAATTATTATTATTATTTTTTTAAATTTGAACACTGCGCGAGAGTGGCTCTGGATTCTCTTGTCAACTTTAGAGACTGAAGCACCTTGCATAGAGGCATACTGCCATCAGCCCTCAGGGGGCGCCAGAAGGCTGTGGGTTTGCTTGCCTCTGGCTCTCCCTTGGAGACCTTTAGTAGCAGGTTTAGGAATAGGTTTCCTGGGTTCTCTTTTGGTTTCGTTATTTCTCATTACTGCATGGAAATCTGAGGTGGGGAATTTAAAGAAGGAAGCAGTATCAGGAGTTCCTGCTATTTCTGCTGGAAGTCCAGGGGAGCAGTTAGCAAACTTACAATTCTCTTATGTCTTACAAACTTAACTTAATCCTCAAGAGAATAACCTGAAAATCTGAGAGCTATAAGATCACACCAAGGTCATACAGTGTTTCATTCCGGGGTCAGAAGAAGAGGAATTTTTTTATGTGCTAGGTATTGAGCTACATACTTTTCACATAGTAGCTTATGAATTATGTATTATATTGTTTCATTAAAATAAAATGGAGAATCTTTAGATTACATAGAAGGAAATGAGAGGGAGGAGGGGGTGGGGGTATGAAAAATGGTGGAATGAGACAGACATCATTACCCTATGTACATGTATGATTACATGAATGGTATGAATCTACATCGTACACAACCATAGAAACAAAAAGTTGTACCCCGTTTGTGTACAATGAATCAAAATGCAGTCTGTAAAAAATTTTTAAAAATAATAAAAAAATGAAGGTAAGTAATTTGTCAAGATCGCATAGTTAATAAATGCCAAAAACAGAAGTAAAATCTAAGTTCAGTTATAAACCATGTTGCTCCTGAAAAGGTCTATCATGCATTGGTCATAATTATGTTTATTTTTATTATTCTCTTTAATAATTGAAAGGGAGACAGCAATGCATAGATTAGATGACCTTAGTATTCTTGAAAGGATTCTGGAATTTTGAGACACTCTAAAAGCAACACAGCTGAGGAGGGATGCTAATTCTGGCTTGACATTTATTAAAAACCGAATGCTCAACGATTTACTTACAAATGCTTGAGCTCATCCAAGTCACAGAAGTAGACTTGGCATGGCCTTGTTTATCAGAACTGGATTCCAGGAAACATAAACTTCAGAAAAATTAGGATTTTTATCTTTCAAACTCTTTGTGCAGTGAGTTGAATATAACAAGGCTGTGAAAGCCAAGAGGTAATTATACCACCGTTTATGAGTTCTTCGCAAACACTACTTTGTTTTCCTCACTCCACTTGACCAAAAAAAGCATTTAAAATATATTAAAAATATAAAACCTGCCCCATAATAACACTCGATGACTTGACATGTGATACCAATGCTCAGGGGCACTTTTTGTCTAAGGATTTCATGGCGCTTTATATACTCATTAACTCACAACCCATCTGTTTTGTTCTATTTTATTGCAGAGAAATGGAGCACCATGGATATCACACAATATGTTGGTGCAGGAGCTTGATGGGGAATTCTCCAAATTCTGAGCTTTCAGCCTATTCATTCCAACTTGACATGAACTCAGGATACGGGGATCAGGAAACATGAGGGCTAGTATTATTGAGAATTTACTAAGTTCCAGACTGTACAAAAGGCACTCACTACATATGACGATATAGAGTTGCTCATTTGGATCTTTAAGAATTCCCTGAGGGAGAAGCAGGTATTAGCAAATAGAAATGTTGAGGACCAGAGTTGTTAAGTTCTGGCCCTTAATTTCCAGTGAGTGACAGAGTCAGGATTTGAACCAGAAAGTGCCTGTGTTAGTAGTTATTCTGTGACACTGCCTCTCAACTGAGAGTATTTGCTTTTAGACATGTTGGAGTTCAGTGGTTACAGGGAAAGCAGTTATTTCACTCTAGTATGTCTGAAGCTCTGTATCCGTTATGAATCCCTTGGATGCAGACAAACAGAAATTGACCTTGGATAACATGAGGGGAAATGGAAATGTATTGGTAGAATAGGACAGAACTACTCACAGAATCCAAGAAAAGATGAGTGTTTGGGTCTCGGAAAGACAGTGACAGGAGTGGTTTAAAGGATCTAGAGAGCAATGACTGATGGAGAGTGCCTCCAGGACATCTCTGCCTAACGAAGGGTCCCGAGCCTCAGTTCTGGGGGAGGTCAGCAGCCTGAGCTTGGATCGAGAGCCAGGGCTGCTCCAGACACGTGCACTGATGCACACCCTCAGGTCCTCTGATGGGGAGAGGGGTCCAGGTGACATCCAGGGGCTATCACTAGAGGAAGGGGGAATGGGAGCTGAATAAGTATTTGTTGGGTCAAACTCTAATCAGTGCTTAGGAAAGCTTGCAGGGAAGTAAAGACTAAAGAACATGAAAACGAAGGAAATGGAGAGAGGGAGATGGCCACTTCCCTTATCTCCTGTCTTTAGTAGAATCAAAACAGAGTGCACAGTGGCACAGGCCTGTAATCCCAACAGCTCAGGAGGCTGAGGTAGGAGGATCAAGAGTTCAAAGCCAGCCTCAGCAATTTAGAGAGGCCCTGAGCAACTCAGTAAGACCCTGTTTCTAAAGAAAATATTAAAAAGGACTGGGGATATGGCTCAGTGGTTAAGTGTCCCTGGGTTCAATCCCTGGTACCAAAACCTCACCACCAAAACCCAAAAAACCCGAACCAGAGAAACCTTGGTTGTAAAGTAAAGGGGTACACTCATAAAACATCTGAAAAGATCCAGCTGGGCAGCGGGCATGTGGCCTATCCTATATATTCTCCCAGCGTGTAGGCACAGGGCAGGGCAGCCTTCCACCGTATCCTGGCTTGCTGCTGGGAGTGCATGAGTCATAAAATGTCCAAAACCTCCCCACTGAGTCCTCCAAGGCCTTTCTTTGGGATGGCAAACAGTATGCTTGGGGCATTTGCAGCCCTAGGGCTGAGGAAGGATGTGTCTGAGGCAGTTGTTCAAGACAGAGCATGATAAGGCAGGGAAGAAGCAGAAAATAAATGAAATGATAAATAAAGGTGAATATCAGTAACCAATTTTTGGAAAGAAATGGGACTAAAATGTTTCTGTGGTTTTTCCAGCTCTAAAATCCACTGTGTAAAACAAAAATTAAACTCACACAACTGCACTACTCAGACAACACGAGGAGCAGTTTCCCAGATGATTAACAAGCCCTCACCTGGCCCACCAGTCAGGAGGAAGTTTAACACCTGTTGTTGGGTGTGCAGTTTAACACCTGGAGGCTGGCTCACACCACAGGGCTGCGCGGTCGGTCGCAGGCTGCCCAGGACCGACTGTCTGCTGTTGCTTTACTTACCTTCAGGGGCTGCTTGGTGTCCTGCTGTCAGGGCCCATCCTTCCTCCCCATAGTTCTGGGTTGGCTCTTGGCTGTTGTGCTTGTTTGGGTCGCATTTTCAGGTCCTCTTCCATGTACCTCCCCTCTAAGACTCAGCTGCTTTTAGGTTCCTGTTCCCTCTGGTGGGTTAATCTACTTGTCAGCATGACAGTCACTCTAGAATCTAGGATTCTAAACACAGTGTCCAGCCTCTAAGGGAACAAAGGAGGCAGAGCTAAATTGTAGGCTTCTCTCAATTGAGGTCCTATTTCAGTTCCCCAGTAGAGACACTGTTGGGCATGTATTGGTTGCTTATCAAATGAACCTTGGCCTTTGGCCAAGCCTTCCAGCCCTTTGTTTCCTTATCTCTAAATTGCAATAATAATATCTGATTCTTCAGGTGCATTGAAAGGTGCTCATGAGAATGTTAAAATTAAGTACCTTCCTTGTTGTCCTAAAATAGTGAGTTACACCGTGGTCACCAAGTGGTCACAGCACTGAGGAGGAAACACTGATGCTGGTGGAGGATGAGTGGGCATTGGGAACTATTTGCAGTGGGAACTACTTGAAGCAGGTAGATTCTTGGCATTCTGTAACTGTCAATTTAAAGGCCAACCACTTCAGCTCCATGGAAAAGTGGCTCTGAGCTATGTGTAAATTGACGGTTGTCTGGATTCTACTTATGTGCAAAACAGTTTTATTTACTTAGCTAGTTATGCAACTTTAGATACATGACTCGAACAAATGGGACAAAAGAGTCTCCAGTGACATCTGAGTATCAGCTTTCAACAGAAATCTCCCAGCACTTAGCTAAAGGATGAACTTGAGTTGATCATCATTAACTCAAATTTGTTAAGCACACTAAATGATTCCTGAGCCAAAGATGTAGAAGAAAATAGAGAAGGGGAAAAAATCAAATGAAAAATTAAAGTGGAGCATCAACTGAGATACAGATTAAATTTAAAAATAATTGACATAGTTATTGAACAGTTATGTACCATTATTCTAAGCTCATTATATGTGATGATTTATTTGTCATTAGCAATTTTATGAGGAAAGAATTATTGCCAGCTTACAGGTGAGGAAATCAAGGCCCAGAGAGGTTAATAATTTGCTACAGGTCACTCAGTAAGTGAAAGAGCGAGGAGTTAACCCAGGCAGGTGGTCTGCCTCCAGAGCCTATACCTTTGGCTACACTAAACTAGACTAAATGAGATAGAGGGCTTTGTGAATATCAAAGAGTCATTCAAAATCAAGGTGTTCAGACCATGCTTATAATTTGATCTTTAGTATGTTTGCACCTGTGGGGAAATGACAGCCAGCTGATCTGCTCAAGGTCACAGGTGAGACTTTGTCCAATCTAAATTTGCTCTATTTAGGAATCAGTATAACTGGCACCTCCAAACTCTCTTCTCCCACTATATGGGGAGCATAGGTGCTAATAACAATTTTATTGCAATTCTGTTTTTTGCCAACACTTCATAGAGAAAGCACTGGTAAATTGGAGTGGGAGTTAGATAAATGAACATAGAAGCAGAAAGACAACAAGTGCCTGCATTCGAAGGCAGATTTATGGATAAAGTTCAGCATGTCAGTGTGGCTTCCTGACACAGGGCTGGGCAAACATTTGCATTTATAATTACTGCCTCCACCCCACCTGGGCCACCCACATGGGTGCTCAGTTTGGAAGCACCACCCACCTGCCACACACCTCCTTCTTTTGTTTGTTTCTTTGTTTTGTGGTGCTGGGGATTGAACCCAGGGCCTTGTGCCTCCCAGCCCCACACGTCTCCTTCTGAGTTGCGTTCAGAAGTCTGTTTGAAGGACCGCTTTCACTGTTTTACCAATAGTGACAACTTTAAATAGGAGCTTAAAAAATCAGTTTCGATAAACTGAGACTTTGCAAGGTCTCACTCTACTCTAGAAATGGCCCTGCATCTTAGACTAAACGGTTTAAAGGAGGTAGTTATTAGATGTCCCCTGAAGGTCTGTGGGCATCACCAACATGTGGGTCCACATGTGATCACTGTAGCATTTAAACTCACTTTTACTGAGTTATGCTGGTGTCCTCACCTGGCGGAGTACTCTGGCTCCCAAGGCATTGGTGGGCTTTCCCCTGAGGGTTCCATTTGTGTGACACCTCCATGGCACCTGTGGAGGTGCTGGACACAGGGTCCAGTCCAGTGCTGATAGCTGTCCCATGAGCGCCTGGGGTGGAATGGGTGAGACCAAATGTGTATTCTTTGAAACTGAATCCAGACATGAGAGGCCAGGCACAGAGTTCTGGGGAACCCCGTGTTACAGAATTGAGAATCCTCTCTGCCCAGAACCAGTCCTGGAGACTGAGTCAGGGAGGCTGTGCTAGTTCCAGTCAATTCCTGAGAAGCAGGGACTCTTGGGAAAGTGGCTCCCTGAGTCCACAGAGCCATAGGTGGTGATCTGTGACTAGGTGTACAGGAGTCGGAGAATGCCCCAGACTTGCACAGAGATGGAGCGGTACAGGTGTAGATGTCAGTTGTTCTGTGCAGAGTTCAGTCCCGGCAGTCTCTTAAAGGGGTCCATGAACCAAAGAAGGCTTTGCTGTCAGGGTAAGCTTCTCAACTCATAGCAACTCCCTCACCTGCTGAGCGCTCAACAGGTCCCTCTGTTTAGGGGCAAGAGGGGTGAGAGAAGACCATTTGCTTTACTTTGCAAATCAACTCCTCCCCAAGTTCTCTGAATATGCTGAAATATGCCAGAAGACTATGACTTCAAAAGACATCCTTGCTACATGAGTTTGATTAAATTTAGAAAAGGCAAGTTTTCACATTTTATTGCCAGTCCTCCTGCATTTGTAGCAGAGGTTGTATAACCATGTTAAAACAGCCGGGGGTGGGGAGAGGAGGGAGAACCAATCCTTTTTTCTTAGAATGACATCTTCTTCTGGGGAGTGTTGACTTAGTTAAGTTGACTGCCTATTTGCTTTGCCTGGGAACAGGTAAAGTAACCAAATAAAATGGTGCCATTTCACCTTCATGATCTCTACCATGAAGTCCGGGGGAATTACTAAATTGTGACAGTGCTATGGAGATGTTGAGGTGCTAGCATTAAGAAGTACTCTTATCATGGGCCCTCTGAATCTTAACTCCTGTGGGATCATTGGCACTGGCTGGTGACTGGGAGAGGGCACTGACATGTCAGGGTGGTGAGGGGGGCCATATAAAATTTGGGGGAAGTATTATCTCAGCAGGAAACTTATGCTTATAAAATTTGTTTTGATTTATATTTAGTTTTGTC
Source organism: Sciurus vulgaris (assembly GCF_902686455.1). Taxonomy (NCBI): domain Eukaryota; kingdom Metazoa; phylum Chordata; class Mammalia; order Rodentia; family Sciuridae; genus Sciurus; species Sciurus vulgaris. The sequence goes on from NC_136463.1 coordinate 132,742,896, forward strand.
CTTTGCTTAGTTTTTTGCTTCAAAGTGGTTCAGTTAATTAAGTGGCCTGTTTACCTTTTTAGAGGTATGTCCTAGAACATCCCACTTCCTTCCAAGCGTCTTGGAGGACAGCAGGGAACTGCTTCTGCTTACTTGTAGGAGCAGCAAAACCACAGGTTTTCTTCTTCCTTTGACTCTTTTTGTTGTAATGGTTCCCGTCTGTTCTCGAGAGAAGGGGAAGAACGCTGCCTTGCATTCGACTCGGACTGGATCAAGCAAGGCTTCACACTGCTTATTATGATTAGAACCAAGCTTATACACGATTGCTTCAGACCAGTCCCTTTATCGACTGAACTGTGGTTAGGAAGGCACTGTGCTGGGAAATCCGGCTTCCCAGCAGCAGAGCCCTTGCAGCTAAACAGTGCCCTCCCCCTGCTTGTTGAAAATGACTTCTGATCTTCCTAAATGCCAAATTGATCTCACCTCTCAGGATCTGACTTATCTAAATTTTCAAGTTCCAGTGTTGCCTGGTAGCTTAACTCTACTGCCTGAGTTTGCTTTTAATGAGCACTCTTTTACCTCCTGCTAGGGGCAGAGCAGGTGAGCAGATTGTGTGGAATCAGCATGAGTGGGGACACCTGCCAACATCTGCCTCAGTGCCTTATTCGCCAGCGGGTCACCCTGCAGCTGCGGGCTCTGAAGAGCATCCCTGCTGACCCAGCAGTTCTACCTGCCCTGGGACACCAGGCAGTTCACAGTCACTGGCATTATTAGTTGGCTAAGCACCTGCTCCCCTCCCCATAGCACCCATAACCAGGCATTCAGGAACACTGGCTAAGCCTCGGTGTGTGCGGCAATGAGAACCCCCGCAGGGTGGCCTTCCATTTCCTGTGGGGTTCTCTCTGCAGTGGCCACTTGAGTTATGGGCTCTGGAATGGGAATGTCAAGGCGTGGTGTTCTTGGTGAGCAGGACTGTGTTTCCAGCTTTGCTTTAGAAACTGTAACAGATGCAGAACAGGGAGGCATCTACTGAGATAGTCACAGTTGGAGCACAAGATATTAGAGTTAGTGGTGGTGTCTCCAAATGACAAAGCCTCTGGGCCAAGCATTGATATTTGGCTGGCAAAATTCAGAAGAAGAGAAAGTAGGGAGAGTCAGTCTCTCCTTATCCTCCCTCTCTGTCATAATGCTTTGTGTCCCACTGTTGTTCTAGCAGTAGGAAGTGTGTGTGACTGGAAGGTCCACCGTGGCTTACTGCTGAGAATCTGATGCTAGTGGCATGGGGTCTTGGAAAATCAGAGGACATTACCACATGGATGCTGGCAAAGTTCATGCTCAAAGCAGATAAAGACAACCTATAACCTGCTCACGATGGTTTGAGGTAGGTCATGGTTCAGAAGCATCTATGACTTCTTAGCACTAGTGTCTCTGGCCATCATTTATTATTGCTATTTTTAAGTATGTGAGATCATACCCATTGTTTTGGCTAACTTTTTAGTGACTGTGACTAAAAGATCTGACCAGAACAATATTAGGGGAGGAAATGTTTATTTTGGGGTTTATGGTTTCAGAGGTCTCAATCCAGACAGCAGGCTCGATTCCTTGGAGCTCAAGGTGAGGCTGAACATCATGGTAGAAGAGTGTGGCAGAGGGAAGCAGCTCACATGGTGATCGGAATGCAGAGGGAGAAGCCCTACTTGCCAGGTACGATATATATAACCCTAAGGCACAGCCCCTCCTCCAGCCATACCCTACCCACCTTCAGATACCACTCAATTAATCCCATCAGTGAATTAATTCACTGATTGGGTTGAGATTCTCACAAACCAATGCATTTCTCCTCCAAACCTTACATTGTCTCATACATGAGCTTTTGGAGGATACCTCACATCCAAACTGTAACACCCATCCTCCTCCCTATAAGGATACTGCAAATGTATCTAATGTATCCAAATACTGCCATATGATCTGAAAACCTTTCCAACCAGAATTTAATACATATCGATTTTCTATGGTGATTTGGGAGACAACCATCAGTGTGTAGATTGTGGGGAGTTAAATCATTAAACTTTTTTGTTGTTGTTCTAAAATTAGTGGTGCAACGTATTACTATGCCACTTGGGATTTTTATATTTAGATTAACACTTTTAGAAGATTTCCAGAGTATTTTTCTTTTCCATCAGAAGTACAGCAATAAATAATAATGTTTTTCTCACCCAGTCTTCATGCACATAGTGAAAGTTCTCATGGCCTGGAGTTTCAAGCAGGGGTGAAACTAGAAGATGGTCTGATTAAGAAAAGCAAGACATCACTTCACCATGGTATCTTCCCCTTTCCTGCTACCCACATACCTGGGAACCTGGCATAATTTGTTTGTCATTTGGGGAGACATATTTTGCCCTCAAAAAGTAGCAATCTGGAGTGTCAAACTCCTGTTGGCTTCATATTTGTGGTTCCTCTTTGGACCTAAATAGTCAGAGGGTCTCAAGCCTTTTGATGATTTATTAGTCTGCTCATACAGTCACCTGGGGAGTCGATTTGTTTTCATTTCAATGTTAAGGGCTCACCACCTGAGATTCTGATTCAGTGGATCTGAAGTTGAGACATGGCTTTGATGTTAGTTTTTAAAGCTCCACGGGTGACCCTCAGCCAGGTTAAGAATCTCTGAATTAAATATCTCAGTGTTATGAGAATCAGAACAAGTTAATTCAAGCGAAAACAGAAAAATTCACGTAAAAGGAACTCAGTGCCCTAGTAACTGACTTCTCTTTCTTTGGGGGTCCTTAATGATCTCCTCCAAGCCAGGTGAGAGTCTCTTTTATCTTGATATGCTCAGCACACTGGCACATTTTGGTTTGCAAAATGAATTAAGAAGATTGTGATTTATTCTCATATTATAACAATGGTTCATAATACATTTCCAGAAATTATTTCTATAGGGCATTTCTCAACTCTATGGAACACCTAAAGATGAGATAAGACAAAAAATTTCCTGTTTGAGCAGCTAAAGTAGATATTAAAAAAGGCTAGGAACGATTGGAATATACTTTCTTCCTGGGAGCATCCCTCGGGCTGCTCCGGGAGTTCCTTCTATATACACAGGGCAAACAGTCCTGCTTCTCTGGTCTCTCCATTCATAGGCACTTAGAGGATGAGGAGTGACTATTTTGTAATTTGACACTAAGGAAAACAATCTTAGAAAATAAGTAAATAAATAAAAAGGAAACAGTGGAGCTTGGAGAATATTATGGTCTGGGATTATTTAGGATTCAGACAACTAGTTCAACATTCCAAGTATCTCTGATTTTGAGCCCACTGTCCATTCATGATTAGGATTAATTGGTGCAAGATGCCACGCACATGAGTGTGTGGAGATTGCAAAGGTGAACTCTTTCCAGTGAGTTTTGCAGGAACTTCTACCAAAAGGTCCCATTCCTTTTGCTCTTGAGATGCTTAAGGTAGAGGGGGCTTGTGATGCTACTGCTACTTGGCTTTCGTAGGTTGTCCTTGTTGTGCAAAGCATTTTACAGTTTTTGTGACTGAAGCCTTATTTTGGGCCATCCTTTTGCCTCATAACTCTCTTTGGTCCATAGAATCTCCCCTAATCCTTCATCAAAAAGATCTTTCTAAATGCAAATCTGATCATATTACTCTCAATTAATGATCCCTAAACTGTAGGATTCATTCCAGACTGCTATCTAAAGCTCTTCATACTGATCCACATTTGCATCCCAGCCTCCTCTGACCCTTCCCTCCTGCTTCTGATTTTCAGCTGTATGGGCTGCTCTGGATCCCTCCAAACACTGTGCTGTTTCATGTGTCATGCCACTTTTCTTTGGAATGCTTTTTCCTCTTATCATTTGAGCCACCTTGTTCTCCAGGAAGTTTTCCTTGGCACATCTTCACCCCACACGTTGCCACCCCCAGCTGGGCCAGTTGTCCTTCCTTTGCTTGAGTATTGAGTTGAATACTGAAATCATGTTCAGATGTTTGTCTTCACAGCCACTTCCCCTCTTCCATTGCTCTTCCTCCCACTGCTTCCCAGGATTTTAAAGAACCCAAAATGGTAGGAACAATGTTATCCTTAATTGTCTTGCCAGTGGTTGACAAAAAGTGACAGTGGATGGCCCTATACTGAAACTCTGTTCCATTCCATGCCCCATTTTTATAACTCAGATGTGGTGCCTCAGCAGGGACCTCTGTAAGTAGTTTGCAAGCTCTGTGTTTCTACAATGGTTCCAAGGATTTGGCGGTGGAATTTGATGCTCTGACAGTGATATAGCAAAGTTATGGATCACTGAAGATGATCCGAGGCTACCTGGGAAAGCATGCGAAAGTTAGTCTTGGTGAGCTTGCACCTTCATCCTGTGCAGTGCCTTACGTGCCAGTAATAGGTGAGCCAAAAATTTACTGAGCACTTATTTTAACTGTTTTATTTGACCCTCACAATAAATTTTGGTACATTGAGGACAAGGGACATCATTAGGAGGATATCAAGTCTCAAATCTGCTTCCAGTAACATACCCAGTAAGTGTAGACTCTAGGGATTAAAATTAATTTATTGTTATCTTTAGTTTTTTTTCTTTTCATAACTATATGACAAATACATATGTGCCATTAATAATCGTTTCAATGATGAACTTGAATCATCAAAAATGAAAGGAAGAAAACAAAAGAAAAGAGAAAATATTATAGCTAGTCCATCATAGTAGGATGGCAGGACCATGAGCAATAACTTTTAGAAAATTTTCCATTTAAAAGTTTAAATAAAGCCAAGTGAAATGTAGTTCTGAAGGGACAAGATTCTTGTACATGAAAACTAAACTTATGTTGGATGCTTTATCACCTGATTTGTAAGTAAAAATATTATTGTAACCAACTTTTAGTATCACAGTAGGCTTAAGAAATTAGAATGATGAAATATTCCTTGAAATATTTTCTGAATTATTTTTCTATTTTTGTATAAAACCATGCATTTCCTAGAACACAATAATGATGGGTTAATTTAACAGACTTTTTTTGAAAGCTGCTCTCAGTAATCCTCCTCTTACTTTCCTAGAAATGCTGCCTAAAAACTAGCCTAAATCTTTCATAAACACCAAAAGCCACTTTTCCCTTATTTCTATGCTCAAATTGGAGGTAATCTGGCTTCTCTGACTCACCAGGTCCTCTTCCATATTACAAACTATTTGTTTGTTTTGAGGAAGATTCTTGTAGAATTTTGTTTGCAAAAGGGAAAAATAGAGTATTGATTCCCATGGCATTTAAAAGTCCTATTGGTTACTGAAAAGTATTTGGTTCTTTGCAGATGGGTCTCCTGGGAGCTTGAATCTGAAGTTAAGCACTCTTTATTTGTGATTCTTCTGTCCACCATTCTTTAAGAATCTGTGGTCCAGGTTGTTCTTTGTACCTACCTTAGGGAAGATTCAGTCAGTTTAAGGTTTTTGCCTGTAGATAACACAAACTACCCTATGAAAAAGGCTTTTCTTTCTGGCTTGAGATCAGTGGTGCTTTTTGACACTTGCTTGGTGTTCTGTTTTCAAACTAATTTCTGGGCTTAATTGCCATATATAATACATAATATATATATATATATATCTTTTTTTATTGTAAACAAATGGGATACATCTTGTTTCTCTGTACATGAAGTAGAGGCATACCATTTTTGTAATCATACATTCACATAGGGTAATGGTGTTTGATTCATTCTGTTATTTTTTTTCCTTCCCCCCACCTCTCCTATCCCTCTTTTCCCTCTATACAGTCCCTCCTTCCCCCATTCTTGCCTCCCTTCCATCTCCCATTATGTATCATCATCCACTTATCAGTGAGATCATTCGTCCTTTGGTTTTTTGAGATTGGCTTATCTCACTTAGCATGATATTCTCTAATTTCATCCATTTGCCTGCAAATGCCATAATTTTATTATTCTTTATGGCTGAGTTTTATATATATATATATATATATATATATATATATATATATATCACAGTTTCTTTATCCATTCATCAATTGAGGGGCATTTAGGTTGGCTCCACAATCTGGCTATTGTGAATTGAGCAGCTCTGAACACTGATGTGGCTGCATCACTGTAGTATGCTGATTTTAAGTCCTTTGGGTATAGACCAAGGAGTGGGATAGCTGGGTCAAATGGTGGTTCCATGCTGAGTTTTCTAAGGAATCTCCATACCACTTTCCAGAGTGGCTGCACTAATTTGCAACCCCACCAGCAATGTATGAGTGTACCTTTTTCCCCACATCCTCGCCAACACTTATTGTTGCTTGTATTCTTGATAATCGCCATTCTAATTGGGGTGAGATGAAATCTTAGGGTAGTTTTGATTTGCATTTCTCTTATTACTAGAGATGTTGAACATTTTTTCATACATCTGTTGATTGCTTGTACATCTTCTTCTGTGAAGTGTCTGTTCATATCCTTAGCCCATTTGTTGATTGGGTTGTTTGTATTCTTGGTGTAGAGTTTTTTGAGTCCTTTATATATTCTGGAAATTAGTGTTCTATCTGAAGTATGAGTGACAAAAATTTTCTCCCACTCTGTAGGCTCTCTCTTCACATTGCTGATAGTATCCTATGCTGAGAGAAACCTTTATAGTTTGAATCTACCCCAGTTATTGATTCTTACTTTTATTTCTTGTGCTATGGGAGTCCTGTTAAGGAAGTCTGATCCTAAGCCAACATGTTGAAGATTTGGAACTACTTTTTCTTCTGTAAGATGCAGGGTCTCTGGTCTGATTCTAGGTCCTTGATCCATTTTGAGTTGAGTTTTGTGCAGGATAAGAGATAGGGGTTTAGTTTCATTCTGCTGCATATGAATTTCCAGTTTTCCCAGCACCATTTGTTGAAGAGGCTATCTTTTCTTCATTGCATGTTTTTGGCACCTTTGTCTAGTATGAGAAAACTGTATTTATTAGGGTTTGTGTCTGTGTCCTCTATTCTGTACCATTGATCTACCTGTCTATTTTGGTGCCAGTACCATGCCGTTTTTATTACTATTGCTTTGTAGTATAGTTGAAGTTCTGGTATTGTGATACCCCTTGCTTCGCTCTTCCTGCTAAGGATTGCTTTAGTTATTCTGGGTTTCTTATTCTTCCAGATGAATTTCATGATTGCTTGCTCTATTTCTGTGAGGTACGTCATTGGGATTTTAATTGGAATTGCATTGAATCTCTATAGCACTTTTGGTAGTATGGCCATTTTGACAATATTAATTCTGCCTATTGAAGAACATGGGAAGTCTTTCCATCTTCTAAGATTTTCTTTAATTTTTCTTTAATCTTCTTCTAAGATTTTTCTTTAGTTTTCTGTAGTTCTCATTGTAGAGGTCATTCACCTCTTTGGTTAGACTGATTCCCAAGTATTTTATTTTTTTTTGAGGCTATTGTGAATGGGATAGTTTTCCTAATTTCTTTTTCTGAGGACTCATCACTTATGTATAAGGATGCATTAGATTTATGAGCATTGATCTTATATCCTGCTACTTTACTGAATTCGTTTATGAGTTCTAAAAGTTTTCTGGTGGAATTTCCTGGTTATTGCCCAATATATTGATTTACAGTGGGATCAGCCATCTAAGAGTATTAATGCTTTTGTTCTAACAAAGGCATACAGTTGACTTCCATATTCCTAACAATACTGTACCTCCCCAGAACCAGGAGCCACAGGGAGGAGTCTGCTGATCTTTATCTTGGAAGGTTAGAAATCAAAATGCAAAGTGTGTCTTCAGGAGAGGGTTTTCTGTTTGTCATGCAGGCTTTGATTTTAACGTTCAGACCCATACTTGCCATTGTTTACATTTAATGGAAAGTGAACAATTTCTGGCATCCCAATAGTGAATCCTCTCAGGGAGAGCATCTGGATGGAGTCTGACTACTTAACAGGAAAGAGCTTGTGTTTTGCATCACATTTTATTGTTTGAGTTTCTAGACCCTGTAGGTTAAATGCTGTCAGTTGCTTTTCAAGGAACTGCTACCATCTCTATATTTTTAGTCTTGGTAATCATCTCACAGAAGGATAAAGGCAGGCTGCCTTTTCTTTCAGCTGGTGGCATATTCACCAACTATGTGATTTATAGTAAAAGTGCACTTCCAATCAACAATGGAATACAAATGCATTTTCATCTAATAATACTGTAATTACTAGGATAATTAGCTATAATTTCTGTTTTAAAAATTATCAAGCCTTATGAATTTATAAACTGCTTAGGCAATTCCCAAATAATTGGGGTTTGTAATAAAGATGTGGCTTTGCATGGGCAGTAGAAAAGCCCTAGCATAGGACAAAGGTGGGAAAAATCCATGTGAGTGGCATTGAGTCATAGAGCTAAAGAGGCCATTTACATTACTTAAGCAAATTGCTTTTGCTTTTCAGAGTAACCTTATTATAGTTTCTAACATGTCAGTAAAAAAGTTTCTCTCAAGGTAGAAAAAATATCTGAATTAGTATTGTGTTAGTTTTCCATCACTGCAATGAAATACCTGAGAAAATTAACTTTAAAAAAGTGAATGTGGAAGCCATCATGATGAGTAGAATCAGGCTTGGCTGAACCAGGGGACACAGAAGTCTGACTCCCAGGAACTGCAGTCATGACAGACTGTTTCAGACAGCCTGGGGCATGTGACTGTGCAGAGTGGCTCACCACCTGAGGAAATGCTAATTCTACTGAGATGACCTACTAAAGCAAGTGGCTTCCCTAACTCCACCCCGTCCTGTTCCTCACATAAGAAGCTCCTCCCAGTCTCCCTTTACCAGTGTGACTGTAAATAAAGGGAAGGTGGGCTTCTCCATCTTGTTAGAGGCCAGATTTTGGCATGGCTGAATCCATCAGACCCCCTTTGATTTAAAAAAAGATAATTGGCTCCTGTGTTTAATCACTCCTGTGTAGTGATTAATCTACAGCCAGCACCTTCCTCCAACAGAAACCCTTTCCCTCACCCATGCTGGACGTTGCAGAATCCCCTACGAGTGAAGGTTTATTTTGGCTTATACTTTCAGAGGTATCAGTCCATAGTTGCTTGGCTCTATAGTTTTTTGGCCTGTAGTGAGGCAGGACATCATAGTGGTGAGTGCTTGGTAGAGCACAGCTGGTTACCTCGTGGCATCCAGGAAGCAAAGAGAGAGGGAGAGGAAAGGGCAGGGATCTTGGTGTCTCATTCAAAGGCACACCCCCAATGATCTAGCTTTCTTCCACTAGGTCCCATTTGCTAGAAGTTCCACCCTCTCCCAAGAGCACCACAGACTGATCACTAAACCTTGAACACGTGGGGGACATTTAAGATTTAAACCATAGCAAATGCTAAAATTGTTTACTTGCTTTCAGTTTTTATAATGAACTATTTTGATTTGGTATTTATCGTACACTTATTTTCAAGTTACCACTTATTGGAGTCCCTTGAAATTTCATCTCTATTATTATATCATAAAGATAATGTTTTGATTATAATGAGGCAGTTGGTTATATTTATATGATTCTGAAACAGTGACAGGTTCATGGTAAAAAATTCAAACCATACCAAAAATTATATATAAATTGTAATGCACTGTGAAATCTACAACTCAAGCATAACTTCTTTTATCAGTCCAGATAATTACCGTTCTCAGACATCTCTCTGTACATATATACATACACACAATTGTAATTTTAAAATTTAACACAAATGAGATCACAAGGTGCTGCTCTGTAACCTCTTACTTCCCACACGTAGATATATGTCATGGTCAACTCTTCTTGTCAGTAGAGGACTATGTCATTACTAATGGTCATACTGTTCCGCAAAGCATTTTGTTTGCATAATTAATTTTAGTCATCCCCTATGAATTATTTTGAAACAAACTATGTACGAATCATCTTTTTACACTTACATGACTAATATCTTAGGATATGGCTTGGACATGAATTTCTGTGTAAAAGGTAATGAATAACTGATATAATGGTATATATGACCAATAATCCTTCCAGAAAAGTTGAAGCAATTTTCATTATGACCAACAACACATGAATGTATCCATTTCCCTATATGTACTGACAGAATATTTATAAAATTCATGAAAATTCGTGTCAATATGCTAAATCAAAATGTGTTGATTTTATTTATATAACAAAAAAGTTGATTTTGTTCATATAACTTCAGTGAGGACAAACATCTTTTCATACTTATTAAAGTTATGTATATAATCTTAAATATATCTTATATCTCATATATATATCTTGTCTGTATAATATAATCTTATACTATATATATGATTTTATATTTTATATTTTATATTTCTTTTTTGTTTTTGGAACCAGGGATTGAACTCAGAGGCACTCCATCTATAAGCCATATTCCAAACCCTATTTTGTATTTTATTTAGAGACAGGTCTCACTGAGTTTTTTAGCACCTTGCATTAGCTGAGATTGGGTTTGAACTTGTGATCTTCCTGCTTCAGCCTCTTGAGCCTCTGGGATTTCAGATGTGCACCACTGCATCTGGCTGTCTTCTTTTGAAAGAATTCTCCCAATTTTTTTTATGAGTTCTATGAATAATAAGGATATGAACTTTTTATATGCCATGTGAGCTATAAATATTTCCTTAGTTCACATTTTATGTTTATTATTTATTTATTTTGTGATACTAGGGATTGAACCCCGGGTGCTCGACCACTGAGTTACATCCCCATCCTTTTTTATTTTTTATTTTGAGATAGGGTCTTACTAAGTTGCTGAGACTCTCCTGGAACTTCCCATCCACCTGCATCAGACTTTTGAGAGTCACTGAGATTATAGGCATATGCCACCATACTCAGCAAATTATTTAGTATTTTTATATATTTTATATCTGAAACATTTAATTTTTTTCATAACAGGAATTGTGTTTTATGACATAAAAATGTTTGGATTCATTATGATTTGAGATTATTTTATATGGAATACAAGACTAAAATTCAAAACTACTTCTATTTTAATCAATTATCTTTGTATGACCTCTATTTGAATTATGTCTTTAGAATAGGGACATAAAGTTATAATTAATGAGTTTGCTGTTCTTCATGACAGAAGTAGTTTTCTCTGAATCTGGGTCAGATTGGCTAATTTGAGAGAAACTTAAAATTCAGAAATTGAAAATGAGAAAAATATTGGTTTTATTTTTACATTTATTGTGAAAATGTATAGAGCATGCTAAACTTTAGAAAAACATTTTCACCTATTTAATTTTATTTGCTTCTTAGAACCACCCTGAGTTGGACACCATTATGTCTTTTTTATGTATGTGAAAAACAGGCTGTGGGAAAATGAAATAAAATTCTCTGTCATAAAATTCACAGACCTAATGTGCATATGACATGGTCAGGATTTGAACTCAGGTTTTTTGAGGGCAAATTATGTTATTCTTATTTGTCTTCAATCCTAATTTTGATTTCTCAGTATAATAAAAAGGAAAAGCAGGTGCTTAATGGCAAGCTTGTCCAATCATCTGTAGATAAGTGATTTCTTAAACTGAACAATGTGACATGAAGATATTTTCATCGCACCTATAGAAGGAATTCTATCTGACAACCAGAGGTTTGATGCATTTTGAGTACTTAGCTAAGAGTAGAATAAGAATACATTATATTATCACTCTTGCTCTAGAAATTTCAGCCAAAGAAATGAGGCTAATTCCCTAGTCACACTCCATAACTGCTGAGAAGGTACACCGTCATGTCCCTGATGAATTCCCCCATGGAGCTAATTACTTGGAGGAAGGAAGGAGGCAAAGATGAGTGTCCCTTGCGGAATCTGCACCACACATATTCTCCTTAACCACCAAGCTATCAGAAACTGCTGTTTTCCCAAAGAGGCCATGTCAACTCTGATATTAAGGATCATCATATTAATAAAACAGAATCTGAAAGAAGGGACATTGCTAGCAGAAGCCAGAATCCACACAGCCCTCCTGGAGGTGCTGTTACCCGAAGAAGAGTGTATGTCTCGATGCTGACCTAATCCTTATCCATGAAAGAGCTCCTGGTCACCTCTCACCTCCCCACAGCCTGCTTTCCAGTGACTCCCCAGACAAGTCCTTGAATATTCCCCAACTCAGTAAGTCTCTTCAGACACCCTTTGAAAGTCTTAGCATAAAAGAATTTCCACCTGATGCTCTATCAGCTCTTTCCTCTTTGTATGTTTTTTTCTCCCAGTGGAAATTTCCTTGGTTCTTTCTCTCACACATTTACTATAGTGTAGTTTTCCTGAAAGCATTTCTGAGAGAAAAATTCCATGTAACTGTTTCTATATCTGCTGTTCCATATAACTGTTTCTATACCAGAATTCTCTTGGGACAGAGAAGGAGAAAATCATATATTGTGCATTTGGTGTATAATGTAAGTTAAATTTTTTTTTTTCTTTTCCAGTACTTTAATTTTGTTAAATAGGTATCGGAGTAGCTTTCGGTAAAAAGGCATCTGTGGCTACATTTCTTCCTGTCCTGTTCCTACCTATTGTCAGTATAACTGCTGATGTTTACTTCATACGAGTTCCTTTCTTGTCCTGTTTGCAGGTGTATTTCACAATGTGCCTTTCAAAACCTCATTATTTACTTTTTAATACCCAAGAGGTAACTTCTCTCCTCAAGCATTATAGTACCTGAGATGAAAAGGAATGCTCCTGAGAAAATGATTGCATGACTTACCAAATAAAAACACAGAATGTCCACCTAAGCAATTCAGATAAACAACAAATAAATTTTTGGTATAAATATGCTCCCGAATATTGCATCATTCTTTTTTTTTTTTTTTTTTTTTAATGTATGGCTTGAATTCTTTATTTATTTTTTTATTATTATTATTTTTTCTCTTTTTTTTTCTTTTTTTTATTGTAAACAAATGGGATACATGTTGTTTGTCTGTTTGTACATGGTATTGCATCATTCTTTATGGGATATAGTTATGTTAGCAGAATGTCATACCAAAATTATTAAAAATAAATATTATTAAAAAAACTAAACAATTATTGTATTTTGAAATTTAAATGTAATCAGGTATTTTTTATGTAGGTAACACTACCTGAGGCCAGTTTTCCAATTCTACAGGGACTGAGGTGGACTATGTCAGGGAAGTCATGTGGTTTTCAACTTTCACATGGGGCACAGTCAGAATCTTCTCCCAGAAGATATGGCACAGGAAGGGGTATTAGTTCAAATATATGCACCCTCCTCAGGGCTGACCCATTCTGATGTCTCAGAATCAGAGCTCAGGATAAGATATGTCTGTTTAATAGTATTTCCTAAATCATTGCTTGAAGCCACTCACAGCTTTTCCACAGGCATGCATTTTAATTAATTGCTGTTCTATTGTACTTCCTCCCCAAGGTGATTTAAAAATCTTAACTCTATAAATCTAATCAGTAAATTTCTGGGTCTATTTCAATATTGACATTTTAAAAATTTTGGGGATTGCAGTAAGCTTCAATGAGCCATAGGATAAGGCAAGATAAATCAAATATAATTGCCACTGAAGTCCATAAAAATAAAAAGTTCTCCAAAGTGTTAAAGAAAATTCCATCAGAACATGTGTCTATAAATCGTATCTCATGGTTCAAACAAGTTTAACCAATATTGGTTACAGTTCAAATGAGTCAGATTAAAAAAATAAACACCCCAAATTTTGAATTTTTAACTGGAATCTTATTGTACTCTACGTTAACCTGTTTATAAGCTTAAAAAAAGGCAACAATTTTGAATAGTTGGATGACATCTTTAATGGAGGAAGTCTATACCAGCCATCACAGCTACACTGCCATCCGTTGGCCTTATTTTTTTAGAAATGAGTGTCTCCCATCCTTAGTTATTTATAAAAACTGGCAGGGTCTGGGTTTCAGGTGGGGAGGAAGGGGATCTGAAATAGTTTTGTTACAACTCCCCTCAAAATTCTGTAGCAGTATGGTAGATTAAAGATGGTGGCTCTTCTTCACATTGAGAAATGAAGTCTAATTTTCTTCCCATCAGTCTGAATTGGTTTTAAAAACTTTCCTGATCAATAGAATGCAGGAGAAGCGACACGCTGAGAGTTTCTTGATAATTGCATAAGAAGTCTTTGGTTTCCACTTAGGCCTCTGAAAATGCACTAGTAACTTATTGTACTCTGTTAATCTGTTTATAAGCTTAAAAAAAGGCAACAATTTTGAATAGTTGGATGACATCTTTGATGGAGATGACAAAGATGACGTCTCATCTTTGATGAGGTGACAATGAGGATGCTGGAAACTCACGTGCAGGTTCTCTGGTAGGCCATTCTAGTGGAGCTCAAGTGTCTGGCCACTCCCTGTGGGTAGACATGTGAGTGGAGCCATTTGGCCCCTTCATGCCAGCCCACATGCCAGCTGAATACCCAGGGAAGTCTACTGATTCCTCTGGGGAACAGGACAGCCTGGCCAAACCCTGCTGGAATTCCTGGCCCATGAAATCCTGATTAAGCAAGTGGTTGTCATTCTGATCTACAAAGTTTTAAAGGATCTTGTTGAGCAGGAATAGATCACCAAAACAAACAGCGATTGTTATGCTTAAAAAGTAATAGGAAGAGATAAAAGAAAAGAAGGGTGTGCTGAGGGAGAAGGTGAAAGGGGAGGAATGGAATAAAATTCTATAAGAGGAGAACTATAAATACCATGGACACCAATAAAAGAAGAGTTAGGGATCTAAAAGGCCTGCAGTGAGTTTTAAAATATCAGAGTCAAAAATTTTTAGCAGGCTGCTACCATGATTTTGGACAACTTATAACTTTGGCCCAACTTCTTAGAGATTCAGAGAAGAAATAGCAATCATGTTCCACCTCATGAGGCAATGAATAAACATGACAAATAAATATGCAGAAAATAAGAGCTAAAAATGCTAAATATGTAAGAAGCAATTTTTGTTTCTACTAAGTATCTTTCATCAGGTGATTTCAAATTAGAGGAGTCTCAGGAGAAAATAATACTGGAAATACAAACAGATTTTTATTTTTGTTGCTTTTATTGAAAAGGTACATTTAAAAAAATACACAGACATTTTACCATTTACAGATTGCAGATAGATACTCTAAAAGAGTTCACTATTTTGTTGATTTGTACTTCTTGCCCCTGATATCACAAACATCCTAGTCTTGTTGATATCAACTTTGAAAGGGGGGCACGGGAGCATGACCTGCAACATATTCAGTGAACAGAAAGACAATTGTTCAATTATAAATTTTATATCTTCTGTACATTATTGCATTAGGGAGCCACAAAATTATGTAGCATCATTACAAATGAAAACAGGTTAAAAATGAAGATAATTACGTAGAAATACATGGATTCATTGTCTTCTTGCAGAATGCACAGGAGGTGCCAAAATGTGCAATTTCGGAAGCTCTTTTTGTGTTTGTATATATTTGCTTAGCAACTCAAACCGGTGAGGAAGCTACAAAATAAGTTAGACAAAAATAGCAAACAGGTAGTAATTATAGCTATGTTATATGGCTTTCTATTTTGTTCAAATATCTCCAAATAAAATGTGAAATAAAGAAAATACATTATCTTTTGTTCTCTTACAGAGAAAATTCAAAGCTATTTTGCTTCCTAACATTTACACAGCAACTAAAAATGTTGAAATCAGACAAGAGATACAATCTAGTACTACACAGGATACAACAGTACTTGGGTCTAAAACAGTACACAATCCCTGTCGACGAGAGTACACCAAAAAGAAAACGTGATCCGTTGGTAAGATGGTATTCACAAGTAAACACTTGTGTTCTATTTTTCTTCCACAATAGAATATGCCCGGTTGGATTCCAGAGCTATTTACAGACATCTGAGGAAGATCCTAGTTTTCAAGTCTGTCAGGAAAATATTCCATATTGTTTCTAAGCCTGATCACACCCAAGGAAAATACAGACTGGTTTTCTTTTTCTTTGCTTTCTCACCAATACATTTTCCAACACCCTGATTTCTCAGATACATCAATTAAATGGGGTAGAGTGGGGGAGGGAACAGGGAGACTGGGCTGCTTACATTCCGAAATTATTAGATGGGTCCATAAAAGCACTCTTGAATCTAGTGATTTGTTTTTCACTGGAGCTGGGGCTTGAGGTGGTGGGCTGCATTTGGTGGGTAGGTGGGGTACTTACGGCAACACAAAATGCTCAAGTTGCTGAAATCCTTTTGGCTTGGCTTCTGGACTTTCCTACTGGCCTGGATGGTCTTGGGGCTTGTAGATGTCAGTATGGGGCAAACAGGATGGAGGCAGGAGTGGCGCGGATGGGCCCATGTCCTGGCCTCAGGAGAGCTGGAGGGATGGCTGGTGCCTGGAAGAGCGAGGCAGATGGCCGGGGTGGCAGTGACAGCGCAGAGGACACAGCCGCTGCTGCCGCCAGGGGCGAGGAGAGGAAGGCCGGGGCCAAAGGTTTCATCATATCTTTCTGGAATGCAAGTTTTGCCTAATGAGAAAAAAAAAAAACAGGAATGGGGTGAGGAGGTTGTTGTCGAATAACAGCACGGTAGAGACATCTTAAATGTAAAAAGTCTACTTTCAAAAGTGAAGAAGTGATTATTTTCACCAAGCTGGTGTGTCTTTTGGTATTGATATAGCTTTATTTTGAGTTGCTCCCATTTCAAGTCTTTCTTTGGTCTTTGATCCTGGGCACTAGGGCAAAGGGCACCTCTCTGAATAGACACAAAGGGGATCAGTAGGAAGAAACAAAACATACCCAGAAGTTTCCTGCTTAAGTAATGGATCTCAATTCAAAATTCATACTTGTGTTAAACCACCTTGTGACCTAGAGCGAAGTTTCTTGCTTTTCCTTTTGTTGTTTTGAGAAATACAATCCTTCGCTTCGCTGCTCTTGGATAAACTACACTTAGGTAGGTAACTGGAGTTCAGGCTATTAGGGACCCAGGTAGAGTAAAAATATAGAATAAAAAAGTCAATTTGTTCCTCTCCCTTGCCACTTAATGAATATTACCTGAAAAATTAGCTAAATTAAGTGTCTGTTATTGGGAATGACTGTTAGTGGACTAGAAACTTTCTGTATTTAAAGGGGTCCCAGAGTATAATCTTCCTGTGAAGTAAGAAATCAATCCTTAATTTCTCTCTTTTGCAATCAGGAGGAAATGTGCAAGCTGGGTTTGCCTAATGCAGATACCACCAGCTTGCAGCTGCAGCGGAGGCTTTGGAGAAGCTGGAAGGTAAACTCAGCACCACCTCCAGCTGGCCAATCCCGCTTCATCTCAGACTGAATACCAAGCTGGGCCAGGTCCCAAGGAGAGTGTGAAATCCATCCATCTGGGTATTTATATGACACTTATTGCTGAAGTTCCTAGGTATTTTTGCAAAACACTGAAAACAGTACATGTTGAGAACAGGTAGGGTAGGCTATTACCACCCATGCCTGAAAGAATGGAATACAAACACTACCTTCTTGCATACGTGCGCACGCGCACACACACATCAGGAAACACAAGGATATTAAATTGAATAGATGGATTTTTGTTTTATGAAAGCAACTTCTTTGCCTGGGTTCAACACATTCCAGGATTCTTCAGGCATCACTTGCCCTGTCCTGAGTCTTTGCTTTTGCTTATATACTGAAGAAGGTAGCCTTCTGATAAGGTCTTGGTAAAGAGTAAGGCATTAGTTCCTTTTTAAGTTTGTTCTTTATTTTAAGACAGGGTCTTCCTAAGTTACCAGGTTGATGTTGAATTTGCAATGATACTGCTTCAGGCTCCCGAGTAGCTGGGATTATAGACATGAGCCACCACACCCTGCTAGGCATTAACTCTTTTATTTTTTTAATTTTAAAATTTTATTTGTTCTCATTAGTTGTACATGACAGTAGAGTGCATTTTGATAGATCATACATAAATAGTGTAATCTCTCATTTTTCTGATTATACATATGGCAGGATCACATCAGTCATGCAGTCATACATGTACATGAGGTAATAATGTCTGTTTCACTCTACTACCGTTCCTTCCCCTATATCCCTTCCCTCTCCTTCACTCCCCTCAACCTAATATAAAGTAACTGGCATTAACTCTTAAAGAGGTTCAGTTTCTCTTTCCTAAGGGAGCTTACTTCTTGTCCTGTGGCAGGAACTAAGCAGTTCATTCTATAATTTCTGTCTATGAGGGTTGTTTAAATTCGCAGCCTTTAGGTTGGGGGTGTACTTTATGGTAGAGTATATGCTTAGCATGTGTGAGGTCCTAGGTCCAATCCTCGGAATGGTCAAGATAAAACAGATAAATTCATAACCTTCCCATGACCACTGGTCCCTAGGCCCTCCTTACAGCCCCTGCCCAACCCAGCAAGACTGCCCTCCCCAAACGGGTGAGCAGATGAGGTAAACTTACTGCTAAGATGCTTGGGCTCCGCTGGAGTTTGTTGTAAGGGCTGTATTTCGGCTTCAGTGGTTTCCCTGCAACTCGATCTTTATGCCTCCGGCTAGAAATGTGCTGAAAAATGTTTGATGCATAAGCTAAATCCATGAAAGATACATTTCCTACACAGAGGTTGCTGGTTTCTCCATTCCAGCTCTGAGTTCATCCTTCCAATGGTTTGGGTAATATCTTTACCACTTTCTTTCAGACCTGCTGCCCCTCTCATGGTTCTCTATAACTTTCTCCTTTTCATCTTCTGTTCTCTATAGGCCTTATCGATTTTTCCTGGTGTTTTCACTGTTACTGAAGAATCAACCTCCCTACCTTGGAAGACTTACCAGAGGCTTCTGCTGGACTGTAAGCTCTATGTGGTTTTTATGCCCATCTTTCTATCCCTAACATCTAGGTTGGAACCTGACATATAGTAATGCTTGTAGATGCTCAATTATTGGATACTGACTTCCTCTTCCACAGAGCACTTCTATGTTGCGAAAGTTATACATCCTATTAAAGGTTAGTTAACTGTGAGCACAGTGAGAAACATTCTGTAGATGAGGAGATAGAGATAGTCAAGTAGTAATGCCAAAGAACAGCGTACACTAATTTCATTACCTGTTTGAGTTGAATTTCTGAGTTAACATGAACGTCACAGATTTCACAATGAAATGTCTTGTTCTGTAGTCCTGACCCCTTACTGCCATTCTGCATCTTTAATCTTGATCCAGGTCGAGGATAGGACTTAATTGGACCAGCTCCATTACGTGCCTCAACCATGGTCTTGTGTTTAGATCCTAAAATAGAAAGAGGCATATATTAAATAGCTTTTTAAGAATTGTAGGAAGCAAACTCACTCTTTCTGTCTCTCTCTCTCTCTCTCTCTCTCTCTCTCTCTTTTTGTTACTTTTTTTCTGTCTTCATCTTCTTCTTCTTTATTTGGTACTGGGGATTGAACTCAGGGGCTTTTTATCACTGAGTTCTATCACCAGTTTTTATTTTGAAACAGGGCCACACTAGTTGCAGAGGCTGGTCCCAAACTTGTGATCCTCCTGCCTCAGCCTTCCGAGTTGCTGGAAATATAGGCATGTGCCACCATGTCTGGCATGAAGCTCTTTATTTTCTTATCCTTGAGAAGGTTATCTTCAGGCTGAAGTTCTCAGTGCCTTTTAGGATCATTTTTAATACTACTAATAAATTCAATATGTTTTTGTTGTAAAAAATGGGAAAACATGAGTATAGAATAAAATATCTGAAATACAGATAAGCTTGAGAAAATAAAGATTACCAAGAGTTTTACCACCTACAGGTAATTACTGTTATTGTTTTCTGTTTGTTTTTTGCTATGCTAACAAATGTATATTTTCAGAATTTGGATTTACTAATTAAATATCCTGAAAATTTTGAATATCAAATCATGTATGTATTTTCTAATCATTATATTTTAACAATTAACATGTTCTATCATATTTGGTTACTATAATTTATTCAGTATTTCCTTTTATTATTATTATAAACTTTTATTTCCATTTTTTTTCTCTTATAAGTGTGTGGCAGTGAATATTGTATGTAACTTTTTGTCTTCATCTCTGTCACTTCATCAAAATTGAGTTATGGAAAGTATTTGATGCTTTTGAGGAAATAAAGAATAGAACGAGTTTTATCTTCAAACTGTTTTTGCTTTGCTATTTCTAAAGACATTATAAGCATACTTTTAAAAATCATTCCTTTGAACTCAAATGGTAGAGAAGATATTACTCACACTTCATACCTGAACAACAGGTGTGATATTCTGATGGGAAAAGTTGGGTTTTGTTATAAACATTATTTAAATTCAAAAGATAGCTGCTAACCTGTGTTGTGTGCCTCTAGCTGTGATAGGGAGTTCACAGCCACTTTGCATAGTGAACAATAAAGCAGTTTTTTTGCTTTTTCTTCTTCTGATTCAGCAACAGACCCTGGTGCTCCATTTGTGCTCTTGGAGGGCGAAGTAGCTACCCCAGGTGGCAGGGCAGTTGTGCCAGATTTGAGGAGAAATGAGCCACCTTCAGAGCCTGAGGGCTGACTGGAACTGTTGGCCTTCAACTTTCCTTTATCTTCTAAGGGAAACATAGGAGTTATTAAAGATCCAAACATCATGCAAATATATTAAATCATCATCAAGGAATTAAAAACAGAAAATTGATTTCTGTATCAAATAGAAAACTCTCTCTATATATACGTAGTTTTTACTCTATTGTAGATTTGAATTCATAGAGCTTGATCTAAACAGAATTCCATGCCACTGGTTTCCATATTAGGTCACTCCAAGATCATGATCACTTCTCAGAAAATCAGTTTGCTCTCCCCTTAAAAAAAGGTATCTTTCTGTCTGATTTCCTGGCATTGTTAGTTATGTTCCAGGGAAGTCTTCAATATATAACCACATCAGCTACCCTCTAATATGATTACATGATATGATAGCTACAGGAAAGAAGTCAGTAGGCAATGTTAGTCTAATTTGACTATTCATGTTTTAATTATGACAGGAATATATAGCTAAAATTGAATTTGTATACCAAGTTAAAATTTTAACTTTGGGTTGTGAAGTAGAGGAGAGGGAAGAAACATGGTTAATTCTGGTCATGATTAGTTAAGTTTTTGCTCTTTGGCAATGCAATATATCCAAAATACAAGAGACAAGGTTCCATTCATTGTGCTTATTAATTATTACCAGTCTAAAAAAAAAGTTTTAAATAATGAAATTAACCCTAAACACAATATGAAGATTAGTCAACTCATTTAAAGACATCTTGGCATTTAGATCACGTAGCTACTAAATGGTTATAATCCTCACAGCCCATGTGCACGCCATGAAGGGTCAAAGTGACTTTAACAGTTATCTATCTCCTCAGTGTTCATTTGCTATTCAAGACAGACGTTGTTCAGTGACTCCTTTGGGAAAGAAATGAGTTTTGTAGGAAATAACAAGAGCTGGTACTCAGAAAATATCTATAGATATGCTGATTAACTAACTCTCATTAAAAGAAAAAGGGAATTAAAACTGTAAAAACATTTGTTAATTGCCCTAGCTAATTCAGAGCTGTACACCATTGGCTTAAATGACCAAAAGGAAACCTTTCCAAGTATCTAGGGAATGACAACCAAATTTGTGTTTCTGTTTTTGGTATAAAGTTCTGTGTATGGTTTGTGATCAGCAGTTGAATTCCATTTTTTTCCCTGAGTTGGATCCATCCACCCATGTCAAGACCAACATAGTAAGGGTGCTACAGAGGGACTCGATATCTGAGTGTTGTTTAGAATAAGTGAGTGCTGAGATCTTTCCTTATCTTTGAGTTCTGCTTTCCATATTTCCTTTAAGCAAGTATATTAAAACTTCAGATGATATGAAGTATCTACGTGGAAAAGGTCTTACTCAGACTTCTATAAGCTGACCTCAATAGTATGAGAGAAGGAAATAAAATCATTCTTCCTAATTGGTAATAGTGAGTAAATTAGCCTGGAGATTATTTTAGATTTGTAACTCTTTCATCTATAAGGACCTCTCAGATTAAATTTGCAATCTTACAGAACTCATAAAGCAGAAAAATAATTCAGTAATTTTCATATTTTCCCCTTTGGAATTACTCAGTTTCTTGTGATAGAAACTTAAGTTATTGCACACCAAAATCTTTCCTTGCTTCAAGCATTTCATTTGGTGTTTCATTTAAATTTGACCTGAAAGAATCTGACCTATTTTAGTCATTTACTCACACATTCCCTCACATTACCCTTTTAAAGTTCCTTATATTAATGTCCCTCATATACCCTTATATTTGTGTAGAACTTTATACTTCATAAAGTGCTATTAATCATATTATCTTATGATCTCTCAAAACAAATTAGAATAGGCATGGCTAAAAATGATTTTTCTTATTTTTAAGATGAGGAAACTGAAGTTCGTCAAGGTCAAATTATGTAGAAGGCAGCATGAATAAGCATGCTGTTTTCTCTAACTGATGGTCATGTGGTGACTAATTGTTCTGCACTGAGGGGCGGGGCTTAATATATTAATATTACGAAAGCACAATCACTGTAGATGTGAAATAACTATCGCTTTTACAATTGCCACTTAATTTTAAAGCATATTTCCCTTAACTGAAAATAGCTGTTCAGTTGAACAATCACTGATTTGGGTGATATTGAGATGTATAAAATTGTTTTTCTCTATATCCCTATTTATTTAAGAAAAATTAAACAGATACCCTTTCTTATAACTTCTTTTTAAAAGAGGTAATTTATCATTTACAAAGCATGTTAGCATTATGACAATTGCTGACAATGTGCCACACACAGAAGAGAAGAGTAAGCAAACTATTACAGACTAAGAAAGTTACTGTTTAGGAGGGGATATGAGATAGCCATTCAGAGACTTCTAATTTATGATAGAAACTAGTAAGAGGCATGAGAGAGTGGAGCAGAAAATGATTACTTCTGCTTGGGAAGAAAAGGACATTTTTCATTAAGGAAGTAGCATTTCAAAGGTTTTGAAGGTCAGATTTAGATAAGCATAGAATAGTGTTGAAAAGAAATGGAAGACAGGAGTGGTTAGAAGCAAAAATGTGAAGACATGCTTAGAGGCTCCAATCTCAGGGCTAACTTGGTGAACACCTGGTAGTGGAGCATACAGCTGGCACTAAGTAGGGGAACTATTACTATAAAGTTCAAATGAGCCAAAAGGCAGAGAGTATCTCAGATCTATTAAAATAGAGTTGAGGATATATAATATAGACTAAGGACTGACGTTTCCCTTTAAAAGTATGTTGAGTTAGTGTGCTTAACATTTACATGATCTAAAATTTAGATAAATAATGTTTTGATTGTTTTCCACCAGGTAGGCTGGAGTCTTAATTTCAGAGTATTAAGGAAAATTTTTGACTTTGGAAATGTATAAATGATTTCAAAATATTCAGAGAATTCTGTTTTTGGATTGATACCAACTAGTCAGTAAAACAGATCCTAACATCAGGAAAGTTACTCATGCTGTTATATATTTAAATTGTGGCATTCTTTCTGGATATGTAAACTTATAAACTTCAAAGCCTAATTTTTAAATTTCTCCTCTCAATGACTTGACATTTTGATCAAAATCCACTGTTATTTTTCTTTCCTTACTGACTTGTTTAAAGTCTCCATATTTTGTGTATTTGAAAGTTTAATTAATGTACTGTTTACTTCTGTTTCTTTTAATAAAGATGCATGTCATCTGGAACTTCTAGTTATTATGAATTCCATTTTCAAGTATTCCCTCACCTAATGTTAATTAACAGGTCTTCTAACTGTCTTAATTATTTCCTGATTACTCAAACACCTTTTTAAAGGTTTTATTCTACAGGACTTTGAAGCAAGATTTGCTTAACTACATCAGAATTGCCCTTTGTTAACAAAACCCCAAAATTTATGCATACAAGTGGATATATTTCTGTAAAGTGCCCTCCTTATGAGGTTTGACATTAATTCACTTATTTTTCAAATTTCAAGACATTTGGAAATGTTTCCATTTGGGACTGTATCATATGCAGTTAATAAACCACTTGAAGAAAATCAGTCTTTAATTTTTGTTATCCTTACTTCTTACTTCAAAAGCTTTACTCAAATTAATCCACCTTATTCATCAAATGTAGCACCATATTTCTCAAGCAGTCCTTAGAGGACTAATAACTCATATAGAAGATAAAAAGAATGTGCCAGAGGTTTCAGAGGCAGTTTTAAGAAACTGATCTCATTGGTAGATGGAAGTCAGGTCCATATATAGGTATTAATTTTTAAAATGATCAAAATAATATTCTTCTACAATGCAGGTCTTACATTTTTGAATCAGAATTTGAAAGTCATATCATATTTTCAATATTCTATTTACAAGGTTTAATTTTATTAATGTAATAAGCTTTGTGTTCACTATAAAAATTTAGAAAATAAAGACAGAGAAAAAGTTTAAAAAATTAAAATCACCTATGATTCTACTGTAACTTGTTATTATTTCATTAATTTTTTTTGCATACTTTATGAGGCAGAAACTGTTACTACCCATACTTTTAATTTTTCCTGAGGTATAGTCTATATACTGTAAAGTACCTAATTTAATTTAATTTTAAATTTTTCATTGTTGTCATTTTGTGATGCTGGGGATCAAACCCAGGGCCTCATACATTCTAGGCAAGTGTTTTGCCACTGGGCTACAGCTATAGCCTTTAAAAATTATTTTAAATTTGTTTGTTTCATTTTGTTTTCTGAAGTGCTGGGGATCAAACTCAGGGCTTTGTGTACACCAGGCAAGTGCTCTATCACTGAGCTGCATCCCAGGCTCAGTAATAAATTGTAATGAATTTTTACATATGTAAACACAACACATATCAAGATATAGAATGTTCCCACCACCCCAAAAGGTTCACTTGAACTCCTAATCACTTGATAACTCCCCAAACCACCATTTTCACCTCTATCAACTTAGATCAGTTTTAACTGCTTTTAAACCTCATACAATGAATTGCTCAATTTCTATTCTTTTGTGTTTGGCTTAGTTCATACATTACCAGTGAATTCATCCATGCTATACATATAGAAGTTTTTTTTCATTGCTTGATAATACTGCATTGCATGATTATTCCACAATTTATCTATTTTGGTATTGATGAACATTGAGAATGTTTTCAGTTTTTTGCTATTTTGAATAATGCTATTAGGAATATTCTAATGTATGCTCTTTGGTAGACAAAGATACTTACTCTATTAAGTATATATACATAGTAGAATCACTGGGCCACAAGATATTCATGTATTTACTTTTAGTAGATTCTGAAAACAGTTTTCAAAATGGTTGTATCAATTTATATTTCTATCAGCAATGTATGAGAATTCTAATTGTTCCATGTCCTCTCCAGTACTTGGTGCTTTTGATTTTAGGTACCTGGTGGAAATGTGATAGTGTTTTATTGTGGTTTTAATTTCTGTTTCCCGAATGACTGATGATATTGAGAACCTTTTTAGGATTTTATTAGTCAATTATTTATTTCTTTTGGAAGAATTTGATTAAATCTTTTGCCTTTTTTGGGGGGTGGGGTTGGGGGAGTACTGGGGATTGAACCCAAGTATGGTCAATCACTGAGCTATACACCCTGCCCTTTTAAAAAAGATTTTTCATTTTGAGACAGGGTCTCACTAAGTTGCTGAGGTTGACCTTGAATTTGTGATCCCCCTCCTGCCCCAGCCTCCTGAGTAGATGAAATTATAGGTCTGTACTACCATGCCCAGCTAGAAGACAACATTTAGAAAGTAAAAAGTAAGCTCCAATCTGGGAGAAAATTCATATCTGATAAAGGATACCTGTTCAGACTGTATATATATGTATAAAGCAATCTTGTAAGTCAGTAATTTTAAAAAACTGACAATAGCATAAAAAATATAGAAAGCCAGGTGCCAGGGTACCCACTTGTAATCCTAGCTACTCAGGAGGCTGAAGCAGGATTCCAAGTCGAGGCCAGCTAGGCAACTAAGCACGACCTTGTCTCAAAATAAACATTTTTTTTAAAAAAAGGCTGGGAATGTAGCTCAGTGAAAGAGCACCCAAATTATTAAAAAACAAAAAAGAAATACTTAGATTTTTCAAATTGTCCAGTTATTCAATTAATAAACAGCAGACCGTAAATTTGAGCACATTTTCTAAAGCCTGAGCCATTGCTCTTATTGCTCTTCAGTTTTGAGGACTGTTATCCTAAGAAGGCTCAGTCTTAGGAATACCCTCTTGAATGTTTGATATTTTTTTTAAAAAAATTTTTATTTGTAGATGTACACAATGCCTTTATTTTATTTATTTATTTTTAATGTGATGCTGTGGATGGAACCCAGTGCCTTATATGTGTTAGGCAAGTCCTCTGTTACTGAGCCACAATCCTAGCCACTGACATTATTGAGTAAAGCTGAGTGAATGGTAACACCTTTGTATATTTAAGTTATATGATGCCACTGAAAACAGCATGTGTTGGGCAAATTTGCTGAGAACTAGATAAATAAATCTGCTTTAATACTCTCTCTTCTTCTACTTCTCCTTCTTTTTTTTTTTTTTTGTACTAGAGATTTAACCCAGGGGTGCTCTCCCAGTGAGCCACATCCTCAGCACTTTTTGCTTTTTATTTGAGACAGGGTCCCACTAAGTTGCTTAGGGCCTCACTGAGTTGCTGAGGTTGGCCTTGAACTTGTGATCCTCCTATCTCAGCCTCTCAAACCACTGGGATTATAGTGATGAGCCACCATGCCTGGCTTAATACCTTGTCTTTAAAGGTTGTTTAGGAGACCAGAATACACTAAATCTAAATATGTCTCTTTTGACTTAGGGATAATTTTGAAGAACAGTTGCCACTGTGGAAGCTCTGAGATCAGAGTAGGAATTACCATTTTGTAAGGGAAGTTTATATCTATAAAGGAAATCTCTACTGGTAAGTGTGTTTCCTTCCTGGTACCAGAAAGAAAGGATGACTCTGAATCTCTAGACACTCTCACCAATGGAGAAGGCATAGATTTAAATCTATATGACAAGCCTTACCCTTATTTACTGTGTTTTTCCTGGATGCTTGCCTATAATTGGCCTTTCTTCTTTACTAGTTCCAGATGAAGTTGGTACTTATATCTGAATTTCACAGCTACCTGTTAGAGGTTTACTCATTCCTCTGAGAATTTCTCATGTATACATGAGAAGTATATATTAATAAACTTCTGTTTGTTTTTCTCTTGTTGATCTGTATCTTATTATAGGGTCAGTTCCAACCAAGAACTCAAAGGGAGAGAAAATTATTTTTTTTCTCTTTAATAGCTACAACTTGGCATGTAATCTACAAAGGCAAATGAAATCAGCCTTTTAAGAAATACATTTCTGTATGCTGTTTTTTCTGAGTTCTCACTTCTTGATTAATTTCCCAAGATTAATGGACTCTGTAAAGAAGGTCTCAGGTTCCCTATGTGAAATACAAATTTCCTTGCATTATTGTTTTTGCTAATGTTTGTTTTATCAAGTTTATAAATTAAAACCACTAAGAATTTTTCTGCCTCTGAGAAATGGCAAAGGTTTAAAACTTAAATAAAAGAGGAGATGATCTCATCAATAAGAGAAGGCATGTTATGTCTATTCCTTGGTGGATGGTATTAAGTGGTGTAATCATAAGAAAGGAGCTGTTTGGCTATCTAACAAGCATTTAATGAGCATTTATTATGTGCTTTGTACTTCACTAAGCACAAAAGTTAGCAATTAAAAAGACAAAGTCTAACTCAGTGGATTAACCAGGTGTGTGTGTGTCTGTGTGTGTGTGTTGTTGTTGTTGTTGTGGCTTTGAAAACAATACTTCAAAGTATGATTCTTTGGCACATTAAATGCTTTTGAATTAAAAGAAATTGAAAGTCCTTAGAAGCTGCCTCAAAAATCAGGACTTTCTAACCTTTTGTACTCTCCCCACCACTCCACAAGAGCAGGAAAAGACTCTCTGAAGTCCCTTTATCTTTATTTCTAAGCTTCAACTAACACACAGCATGTAAATTTCCATGAGGTTTAACTTGCAGGAAAGTAATATATCTGTATAAAAAGAACTATAGGAGCTAGCCCCAGGAGGTGGAGGTTTATTGTGACCTAAGAAGAAGAAAAGAGGTTACACAGGCCTTTGACAAAGACTTGGCCTGCTCTGCTTTTCCCTTCTCTCCCTATAAAGCCCTCTGTGCCCCAGAGTGCCCCAGGATGGTTTTACAATAGCCCCTCCGTCTTCTTCAGGGCTGGCTCTTCCATAAACTTAAATCCTTCCTGCAAACTCTTGCCTCCCAAATATTGGCCTTTAAGCACTGAGCAGCATGGACTTTATTCCAGTAACAGTTTTAGTATATAGAGGTAGAACCAACTAGATTTATGGATTGATTAGATGTGGGATAGAGAGAGAAAGAAATTAAAAAAAATCACTATAGTTTTGGCCTGGTCACTTGGTAAGTGATGGGTAGAGCTATTTACTAGGGTAGAGTTATTTACTAGTGATATTTAGGATGCTAAATAAAACTTCCTGGTTTCTTAGCTAGGAACATTTAGCTATTGCTAGTTCCCCTCCTGACTGACTTATTAATCTCAAGCAAGTGACTTAAGTGATTGGTACTTTATCCTCATATGTGCTAAATACCACCCTTTTCTTACTGGCCTTTGGAACCAAGGAGATTGTAAAGGTAAGGCAAGTGCTTCAGCTGGAAGACACAAAGTTATTAGTTTTGAGGGGTAGTGACTCACACAGTGAGACCAAAGTCCTAGATTCTGTTCCACATTCAAGTGCTATGGATTTCTAAATCTATGACACTTATTGCTGAATACTAAAAAATATAGGTAGACCATAAGTAAATCACAACGTGATTATCCCTGTTCAACACCCTAGCCCATAAAGCAATAATTTTATTTTTTAATTTTGGGGGGAGCAAT
Source organism: Sciurus vulgaris (assembly GCF_902686455.1). Taxonomy (NCBI): domain Eukaryota; kingdom Metazoa; phylum Chordata; class Mammalia; order Rodentia; family Sciuridae; genus Sciurus; species Sciurus vulgaris. The sequence goes on from NC_136463.1 coordinate 132,771,717, forward strand.
ATTATTCATCTATTTGCAAATTATTTTATCATTACGATTTTAAAGACTAAAATTTTAGATAGTTTATATATTATATATATATATATACAATGAAAAACACTGTATATATATTATATATATATACAGTGTTTTTCAATGACATATGTAATATGTAATAGGTTCTTGGCTTACTGTGTAACACTCATCATTTGTCAAAAAGAGCCTTTGGGAAAACCACAGACTTGCTCATTGATATCCCCTGTTCTTTCCAAAACAAACCTTCCAGAATAGCAAAGGAATCCCAAGACTGGAGAAAAGTGCTCAGCTCAGTCAGGCCACAGTTTTAATAAAGTCATACTTTGTGCTTTCTGAAGTCACTGAAGGACACTACTTGGCAATTTAGATAATTAATTTCCCCCCTTTACACTTACTATTTCACTAAAAAGAATTAGACAACAGAGGCATGCAGTGAAAGGACAGCTGGTCACATATCCTGTATTCACAAGCACCTGAGCAACACCTCATTATTATTCCAAAAAACAAAGCAATGCCTATATTACTATTTAACACTTATTAAACCAAGTTAGCTCACTTTGATAAGGAATTCTGAAACCATTCTCTTCTGCTTTATCATTTACTTTCTGAATAATAAGAAATTAATGAGCATCAGTCAGAGTACCTGCTTCCTTGTGCAGTCTTGTGAGAAATGAAGTTGCAAAGCCCATGGGGTTCCATGCCAGACAAAAACACCCACGGCACACCTGCATGTATGTAAATCGATGTGTGGCAGAAGACTTCTCAAGCCTTTGCCTCATTCGTCTCCTCCTTATCTACATGTTTGACACAGTGCAAAGAATTGAAACCACTAACTGATGATAGATATTTTAAAGTTTGAAATAGAATTCCATTAAGATAGCTAATGGATTTGCAAAAAAAAAGCTGTGAGATAAAAAAAAGCTGTGAGATGAACAAGCCATTTGCGAAACAAATGTAGTAAGAGTTGTACTGATGCGAGAGCATCACTAAATTGTTGAATGCACAAAGAAAAAGTAATCATTTGTGGCATAACAGAACTGTACCTGTCAAAAGGAGCAGGAAGAAAAGGCCAGTGTTGCAGATTATGGTCAGATATAACCATCAGCTTGCTGCAGTCTATTTATTGGATGTTTTCCTGAAAGGTTACGCTTAGAAAGAGCTCAAAAATTTAGGAATAATTTGAATATACCATTGAATTAAATTAATTAGTTAATTTTTGTGGTGCTGGGGACTGAACCAAGGGCTTTATACATGATAGGTATGTGCTCTATCACTGAGCTACAGTCCAAGCCCAAAGGCACTATTTTAAAGATTTTTTTAAAAAAATGTATATATTTTTTATTGAGGCATCATAATTTTGTCAATTATTTTCCCCTGTACATTTCTTTTCCCACCCCTTCTTCTTCCCCTTGGTCCCCCCTTCTTCTATTTTACTGACTTCTATTTTCATGAGATTCCCCTCCCCAACTTTTTTCCATATTTTTATCTTTAGCTTCCATGTATGAGAGAAGACATATTACCCATGACTTTCTAAGTTTGGCTTATTTCATGTGACATAATGCTCTCAAGTTCATTCATTTTCCTACAAATGATTTACTTTCATCATTCTTTATAGCCAAATAAAACCTTATTGTGTATATATTCCACATTTTATTATCTATTCATCCATCAATGGATACCTAGCTTGGTTCCACAACTTGGTTAGTGTGAATTGTGCTGCTATAAACACGGATATGTATGTATCACTATAATATGCCAACTTTAATTCCTTAGGATAAATACCAAGGAGTGGGATAGCTGGGTCATGCAGTAGTTACATTCCTAATTTAAGAGCTGTAAATAATTATTTTAAAATTCTATTATGTTATAAATCAGTTGTGCTTAAATTAAGACTATTAGTGAACATTTATTAATGAAAAGTTCTTTACCTGAAGAAGAGGTAAAAAAATTAGATAAACAAATGAGGGGAAAAGTGATATACTCAGGGGATATACACACAAGTCAGCTTCCTTATGAAAACTTCATTCTTCTTTTCAAGTTCCCTATCAGCACTCCAACTTCTCATCAGCAAATGTTTGGTCTCCTGTATCTTTCTCTTCCTCTTTAGTACTGGGAATTGAACATAGGTGTACTCTCCCACTGAGCTACATCAACATTCCTTTTGTTTTTGATTGTAAGACAGGGTCTTGCTAAGTTACTCAGACTGGCCTGGACTTGTGATCCTCCTGCTTCGGGCCCCCTGAGTAGCTGGGATGGGATGGCATGCGCCATCGTGCTTTGTCTGATCTCCTTTATCTTAGAGAAATGGGAAAGCTGGGTAAATTTACCCTGATACTACAATTTCTTCCATCCACAAGAAAAGTGTACCTTTCCCACTTGGGCTATCTTTTAAATCTCTTCTCCTTTTCCTATAGCTTCAGCTACTTTCTTTCTACTAGGTTCTTTCTCTCTAGCTACAGAACTGTGAGACCAACATGTTCCAAAAGTCATTTCCTGACTCAGTTCACTACTGGAGCTTCCTTCCCACCTACCCTCTCTCTGGTGTGCACCTGAAGTGGTCATATGAAGTGGCACTTTCTACTTCCTCTCTTCTTATCCTCCTACCAAGGTCAGTGGTCTTTGTGTAGTCTTCTTCTGCACTGGGTACAAGTTCCTTCTTAAAAATGTTTCCCCCCTTGATATCCACAACACTTTGCCCCTGCTGGTATTCCCAGTACTTCCTTGTCCAGTTCTCCTTTGGCCTCTACAATAGCTCGTTCTAAGTCCTTCACTACCTCCTATTCTTCTTCTTGCCTCTCACTGTTGGCATTGCTCGAGGTCACTCTCTTGTCTTCTTCTTGAGCATTATATGATCTAATTCACTCCAGTGATTTTCTCTGCCACATTATCATAAATTCCTAAATTCACTGATAAAATCTCTACCTTTTTCACGGGCCCAAGACCCTTTTCCTAAGAGGATTCTCTTAAGAATAGATCTCTTAGAGATGTAATGTAAGAGTCATAACAAAAAACACATTCCTTTGTGCCAAGTCCAATATTTTAATGGTGGATAAAATAAAGAAATATGTGGATTTCATTATCTCCTTCATTAGGAATCCTAGACAAACTTACATACAGATAAATAATGTACTGCTGATAAAGATATAGCTAAATCATGTACCTATACCAGAAAAATGTAAAAAGCACAGGTGAAAATAAAGTATAACCAAAGTAGAGCCAGCCCTTTTTTGCAACTAAATCGGTGTCCTATTTTCTGGCAAGTTTTCTAATGGAGCAATAGAGGTTCTGTTTGGAGAGTCATTCAAAGTTTCTTGCTGAACAATCCATTCTGGAAGGTTTTATGCATGTAATATTAAATTTTAGTATACTACATTCTTCTGAGTTTCAGCAATAATGTGATGGATATGTCATCATGCTCCTTAAGAAATTCTAAGTACTATTTCCTGTGTCATTACTTAATTTTCCTCATCCTTTTAGATGTTAGATGTCCAACACTGGAAGTGTTGTTATGAAGACTTTGTGTCTTAGAGTGCCACTCAAACTAACTCAAATCCCCAGGGCACATTAATTTCATACCAGGTAGCCCAAGACTGACTCAGTACACTAGGAGTCTTTTAGTTTCCCAAAAAGGTGCCCTATTTAGATTGGATCTAATTTAAAGTGTCCCCAGGGGTTACCCAGCATAGTGTAGTAGAGGCTGGCTTGTCATACAACACCTCCAAGTTGACTAACTTGCCCATTAGTCATAGGACTTTCTGCTGGGAAATGTCTAGTCCTTATTTCCTGCTTATGGTGACCTGCTGGACCACCTTTGGAAACTTTAGGGGTTTTCTACATGGCTTATACTGTTTTGCAAGATGTGGAAAACAAAAAAGAGTACTTAACCACAAGCCCCCAAACACTAGCCAAGGACAGATATGGAAATTAAAGCTACTTTTAAAAATTCTCAGAACACTAAAATATTATACCAGTCTGATGTTGTCAGGTCCTTGACATCCAATGCCACATTACCATGCTTCCAACCAAATTTCCAGAAATCCTGTCTCTTCAAGCATTGCTGATCACTGTGAAGCTTACTAATTCCCAATTAACTATGTTTATGTCTGATTTTCATATCGTGGCCTTTAGACTAATCTCGAAAGCAGGGAAAATTATCTGTAAATTAAAGTGACTTTTCACTGAATCAAAATCTTTATGTCTTTTTAGCAGTGGCAAAAAACTGCATTTACTCTTTTAGGATTCATGAAAGTGAGGTGAGTAATCCTGTAAATTTAAAACGGGCCCTGTATTCTATTTCACATGTTCTAGTAATTCTCTGCCAGGCTACAATCCTGACATAGGATGATGTTGCTCTTTCCAACTGAAACTGTGTCAATCAGGTTCTGGCCACTGGGTTTCACCTTGCAGTGGGTTTGTGCTTCAATGAAATGTCAATCATTGCCCTCCTTGTCTGAACTCTGCATGCCAGTAGCCCCCACTGTCCCTTGTACCATTTTGTGGAGGAGCGGAAGCTGTCAGTCTTAGGTAAACCACCAGCATCACCAAGTATTTCCATGTTTAAAATGGCAGCCTATACTCTCTCAGTGAACTGGCACTGATATTAGTGAACTTGTCAGTTTTTCTGAGTGAGTGCAAGAGAGGGCTTGTTTGCTCGAGTTTGAATCTAATGAATAGCTTTCTCTTATTTTGTGTAGTTTTCCAGCCATTTGACTTGTACAATAGAGAAATCATATTTCAACTTCTTTAGGTTGAAAAATTGCCCCTGTTCTGATTTGTCACCAAGAGATGTGAAAGTCATTTCCGAGGTAGTTTTATTATTGAAAATAGAATAAGTGAGCCATGTCACTCAAATCGAGTCCCTCAGGGAGTAGGTCCAGTAGAGATTCAAAGGCTGGAAATAAGATTAAAAACTAATTTTCTAGGTAGAATAAGAAACAGGGTCTTTTTCTTTTGAGTGAATGGCCCTATTTCAGAGGACACATAGATCCACAGAGTACAACCAAAAATTTGAATTCAGCTCCCCCAGCCTCTTGAGATACAGAGATTGGTACAGTGTGGAGCTGTGGTATTCCAGGCAGGGTGTAGTACACACTGAAAATAGAAAGGTCAGCCTGAGAGCTACTGAGGAAACTTCGTCTCATCATGGCAGAAGAATTATTGCTGGGAAACAAGCATATTGCTTCAGACTGCTCCAGGCAGATAGGTACCAGGCTCATCTTCTTTATGGACCTAACTAGGTACTGCCTGGACATTCCTGGGCTGGACAGTCCAGACACAAGCAAGTTAATATACAGAAATATATTAGTAAAAGTCAATCATAATTCTACATTTTTTTTTGTACTGGGGATTAACTCAGGTCCTTGTGCATATTAGGCAAGTACTATACTTCTACATATCTAATCTTTCAATCTGCTGCTTTAGGAAGTGATCAAATTCACCTTCATATTTAAGACCTATGGGTTTCAGGGGAAGGTCTACTGATCATAGAAGTCATTTTTTATTTAAACGGCCTATGTCTCCAAAGGGGTTTATCTGGGGTTTCTTATTATGCTAGGTCTCAGAAATTGCTATAGTTCAGATCTGGTATGTCCCCCAAAGGTCTGTGTGTCATAGACTTGTCCCTGTCTCGGTGCAAGTGGGATGGAGTGGAAATTTTAAGAAGCGGGGCCTGGTGGGAGGTCTTCAGGTCATTGGGATTGGGTCCTTATAGGGGATAACAGGATCCCAGTCCCTGTCTCTTCTTTCACTTCCCAGTCACGAGGTAAGCAGCTTTACTGTGCCACACATCTGCCATAATGTGCTGTCTTGCCACAGGCCCAAAAACAAGAGGCTAATCCACCATGGGCTGAAACTGCCAAAACTGTGAGCCAAAATAACCTTATCTCTTTATGAACTGATTATCTTGGGTATTTGTTACAGTTATAGAAACCTGACTAACACAGCAATATCACTATATGGAGACGTAGGACTGTGAGACTGTGATCATAACAGAATTGATCAAGAAATAGATATGATACTGCACTACAAACCATGAACCTCACAGCTATAATACAAAATAAATGGCAAGGAGTTTCTTTCTCATCCTATCTATGCTCATGATTATAAAGCCCATAGATATATTACAAGTTATTGTAACATAGCATATGGAAAATAGAGGGGGAAAAACAATTCTGTCACACTAAACAGGAGTTTTTAACTGGCATCTACAGACTTCCAAGGGGCTCAGGAATTCAAGCCATCTATTAACTTGGATAAAAAATAATCTTTATTTTCATTTATCTCTAGTTGAAATTCAGCATTTTCTTTAATCATAAATGAATGCAACAGACTGTAATAGACTCAGCAGTACCTGTAACTTGACCATCAGTAGAAATTAGTCTTATCAGACATTATGGTTTGTCATAGAATGCTGGAATACTGTATGCTTATCACCACTGCAAAACTGTGGTAGACATTAAACCTGTTGCTAGATCTTAGCACATTATTGATATATTATAAAATCATAGCAAAAAATTAACACTTGTATTTTAATAGAGTTAGTTTTCTTTATAAAACTACAATTTCTATTTCATGGGTTTAAGAATATCATTCTAAGAATAGGCATCATTAGTTGATTACAGAAATCCCTGGAACAAAAAAGAGGTTAAGAACTTCTGTGTTTATGCCCCTCATTTCATTCTGTCTTCATTTCTGTCCTTACCCACCATTGCAACCACTCTCTTAGAAACATCCTAAATTTCCTTTCTCATCCCCAGTATCCTTTCATTGCCTTGGTTATTTCAGTGGGACCACCTTTCACATCTTAAATCTGATAAAGTTATGATTCTTTTCCTCTCCACTCTCAAATAGGGCCCCAGTTTGCCTGGCTCTTTTCTCATTCACTAGGCAGAGAGAGCTTAAGTCCTCTGTCAAGGCTGCCCTGCTTTCCCAAACTAGGTTAGTATTTCTTTCTTTCCACTCATCAAGCTTGTCATCACTTGTTCAGTATCTATTCATCAACAGAATATACTCTCATGAAGGCAAACCCAAGTCTATCTAATTTACTGTCAGATACTCTGTGCCTAGAATAATACTGGCTATTCAGTGGGGATTCAATAAATATATGGGAAAACACCACAAATGAATAAACCATTTGTCATTTTTGATTCAATATATAACTTTTTAATAAGCATTACTCATTATTTCTATGTTGCTACTTTTATTTACTTTTTAAAAACTGGATAATATTGGTAGGTGCAGTGGCACACACCTATAATACCAGCAATTTGGGAGGCAGGAGGATCACAAGTTCAAAGTCATCTTCAGCAATTTAGTGAGACCTTCAGCAATTTAGTGAGGCTCCATCTCAAAAAGAAAAAAATAAAAATGGACCAGAAATAGAGCTCTGTAGTAAAGTGCTCTGGGATCAATGTCCAGTACAAACAACACAAAATAAGACAAAAACAAAACCAAACTAAAATTGCATAATACAAATAGTTTATTTAAATAATAATTTCTAAAGAACTGATAACTTTGCTTTCATTGTTCATTAATGCAAATAATGCTATAATGGGCATCTTCATGAATAACATTTCCCTTTTCTTGCTTTGATTTTATAATTATTCCTTGGTATAGAATTCATGAAGAGGAATTAACTGGTATAATGGAATGGATATTTTTATGGTACTTAATTTATTCTATGAAGTTGCCTTCCAAAAGGATTCTCTTAATTTAAAATGCCATAAGTAATATAAGCTGAACAGCTGCTAATGATTTTTCAAAGTGTTGTACTTACACAATTTTTTTTCCTGGATATTAATCACTATGTCTTTTGGGTTAGTCAAAGGACTGGATAAAATTTTGGCTGAAAATAAATAGGCAAATAACTTTTCCTAAATTTCAAATGCAGTGGTAAGACCCCTATATCCATGGGGTCTGTGTCTGTGAATTACAAATATTCATGGCTTACAAATATTCAGAAAAAAATGGCATTTGTACTGAACATGTATAGACACATTTTTCTTGTCATTATTCCCTAAGCAATTCAGTATAACAACTATTTACATAGCATTTACATTGTATTAGGTATTTTAAGTACTCTAGAGATTACTTAAAGTAGTTGGGAGGATATATTTATGCAGGTTATATGCAAATACTGTGCCATTTTATATAAGGGACTTAAGCATCTGCAGATTTTAGTGTACCTGTGGGGGGGGGGGGGGTCCTGGAACAAATCCCTCACAGATACCAAGGGAATGACTGTATGCTAATTTACATATTGAGTAAAATTATTTTGTTAACAGAAAACTAAGAACAAAGATGTTGTACTACTGAAAACATCATTTAAACTTACATATGGCCATTTTGCTAGTTAAGCGGGCAAAACTCATCGTAAAATTCTAACAGGAGTTCAGATATTTGAAAGTAAGAAATAAAATAATCTATTGTGATTATTTCATTTCATACTTAAAAGAAAACAAAGTATATATTTTATGGAGGTTAAGTAATTAATAGCTGACAATGCCAAACAAAAAATCATACCCCAAGGAAAAATTTCACAAGAAGCTGGAAATAAAATATATAGGCTGACAATTTTCTCCTTATATATTGACATAATGCCAGCAGGGACTTGTCAGAAAGGGGTATGTTTCTCACTTGGATGGCACTCTCTCCCTAATCCTTTGATCCCAGTGGCCAAACCCATCTTTCTCTCTGGACAGGTGGAGATGTGTCAGGTTGTCCCTACTTTCAAATCCTGTAGCTGGCACAGAACAGCCAGTCCACCCGTGAGGTGATGCATCTCTCACAGTAAATACAAAGAAAAAGTGTCTTCCTGCCCTGTCCATATTCTAGGGAGTACACTGGAACTTCTCACATTAAATTCTGCTTAATGATATTCACGTAAGATGTGAAAACTATGTGACAACCACATATAGAGTAGGCTACCAGGAGCTACTGAGGATGTAATGAATGGAACACAAAACCAGTGGGAAGATGAGTGGAAAGATGTTTCCTCTATTACATAAAATGCAAGGAAGACCAAAAGGGTCTTCACCTCTTTAAATGTCTCACTGGGAAAATCAGGCTCATCAAGTCTTAATGTCCTGGAATGAAAACACAAGTGCATATAATTACTGTGAGGTAATAAAACAAGCATATAAAGAGGAATGTAAGTTCAGGGCACTGTTGCATCCCAGCATGGCACGAGATGATCATAGAGTCAAAATAAGGACAGGGTCTGAAAATTTCTTTGAACAAATGGTTGCTTTTTATGGCTGCTATTTATTGTCTGCTACATGATAGGCACTGAGCTGAGCACTTTGCATTTATTAGTTCATTAATCCTGAGAGCAACCCTAGAAGGTAGGTATTAACACTCCCATTTTATAGATGAGGAAATAGAAGCTCAGTAAGCATGACTTGGTCAAGGTTATAGAGGTCAGAGAGGTGGAGCCAATCTGTCTGATTTTAAGTTTATGCTCTTTTTACTATGCTACAGATGCAGAGTAAGGAAATGACACTTAGGAATCACACCTTAGTGAAAATATCCTTATATGAATCTACTCATTTTTTTTTTCCAAAACCAAAATCAGTTGTAAAGTCAGGTAGGGAAAGAAACAATACACCTTTCTGAGATTTCAGACTTTTGGAAGTATCAGTTAATGAGATAAAATCTCAAACAGCCTTCAAAAAGCATAAGCAGTAAGGTCCTGAAATCTTCATCCACAGGCAGCATATCAAGGTAGTGAAGTTGAAGGATAGCCTGGGTAAGACTCTGACCTTAAACCTACTTTCTATCTGAATGGCCCTGGGCCAGTATTTCTAAGTTTCCAGTATCCATTAGAAGTCTATCATAATCATTAAGTAAGATAGGATATATGAAAAATTAGCACAGTATGAGGCACATAATTATCATTCAGTTTCATGTTAATTTTTATAACACTGCTGTAGTCTCTGTTCTCTGCTATTATAGAATATCACAGACTAGGTCATTTACAAATTTTAAAGGGCATATTTCCTCCCACTGTTGAGGAGACTGGGAAGTTCAAGAATGTGGTACTGGTATCTGGTGAGGGTCTTTGTGCCTGGGAAAAGGGCAAAGAAGCATGTGAGAAAGAGAGAGGAAATTGGGCCAAATTCATCCCTTTTATCAGGAACCCACTCCTGTAATAACTAACTCATTCCCATGATAACAGCATTAATCCAACTAATCACCTCCTAAAGGTTCCACATCTTACTATTGTCAAAACAGCAATTATATCTCAACATTAGTTTTAGAGAGGACATTCAAATTATAGCATTCTGCCCCTGGCACCCCAAAACTCATGTCCTTCTCACATACAAAATACATTCATTGCATTCCAATTGCCCCAAAGTCTTGACTCATCCCATCATCAATTCAAAAGTTCAAAGTCCAGAGTTTCATCTAAATCAGGTAAGAGTGAGACATTCAATTCATCCTGAGGCAAATTCCCTCCAACTGTGAAGCTGTGAAATCAAAATAAGTTATCTACTGCAATGGTGTGCCAGGTCTAAAACAGACATTTCCATTCCCAAAGGGAGAAACAGGTAAGAATGAGTAACAGGTCCCATATAAATAAAAAACCCAATGAGTAAAATATTACATTCTAAGACTCCAGGGTAATTTTTCACTCTATGTGTTATCTTCTGGACACACGAAGGGTTTGGGCCAACCTATAACTCTACTGGGCTCAGCCCAGTCAGCAGCTCACACAGATTGGAGGCTCATACCTGTTTTTCTCTACATTTCTGGGGTCTCAGAAGTGGAATTACTCCCACTGCTCCACAAGGCACTGCCCTGGTAGCTCTGACCCCACAGTTCTACTAGATAGTGCTTTTATAGTGTTTTTCTGTGGTGGCTCCACCCTGAAAGAAGTCTCTACCTGGACCCCAGCAGTCCACAGCAGCCTCTGAACTCTAGTTGGAGGAAGCTATGTTCCCATGGTTCCTTCTGACAGTTTGCTCCAAAGTCAGTTAGTATATGGATGGGGCCAAGGTTTACTCCTAGCATTCTCCAGAGGGGTGGATCAAGCTGGACGTGGGTCTATTTAAACCATGGCTGGGGATGCCAAGGAGTATTGTGCTGGAATGCAGAGAGCAGAGACTTGAGGTGGCTCTGGGTAGCAAACCTGTGGAAGGGGCCTTGGGCCTGTCCCCTAAGATTTTTCTGCCCTCCTGGTGCTCTGGACCTATAAGGGGCAACCTCTAAGATCTCTGAAATGCTTTTTGGGTCTTTCACCAATTGTCTTGATGATACCCCGACTCCCTTCCAGCCATGTGAGTCTCTTTAGCAAATAGTTGCTTGGTTACATCCTTTATTTTTTTTTTCTTAAAAACACTTTATCACTCTTCATGGCTGGGGTGTCAGTTTTTCAGATCTTCCACTCTGCTTCCATTTTAATTATAAATTCCATCTTCAAGTAATTTTATTTGCTCTGACATCTCACTATGTGTGGTTAAAACAGTCATACAGTAGCTTAATGCTCTGCTGCTTAGATGTTTCTTCTTCCAGATATCTTAGATCATAACTTTTAAGTTCTGCATTCTATAAAGTTCTAGGACTTGTATGCAATTCCACCAAGTTCATTGCAACACTGTAACAAAGTTGTCTTTACTTCAGTTTCTAATACCTCATTTCTTCCTCATTTCTGTCTGAGGCTTTATTAGAATGGTCTTTACTGTCTACATTTCTACCAACATTTTGTGCATGACCACTTGTAGAACAGACTCAAGATAGCTATAGTTAGGCTTATTCACTGAGGCTTTATCAGACTGTTTTTAGAATGTTGCCAAGGTCATGAATACCCTGATTCAGAGCACGTACTCAAGGTCATAAACATTGGTTGTGAGTATAAGCCCACTTATGTAACCTGTTGGCAATGTGCCTTCTTTGTCTGTCTTACATATAAAAAAGGCCTATGGAAATGTCTCAGGGAGCTAAATGGAACTGAAGCTACACCTGGGGGCTGGCTTAAAGTTATTTCCACCTCTGAATGAAGAATGTCTACTATCCCAACTGTGCTGGAGCCCCTGAACCTTAGGTTTTTGGTTCTGTGCCCCCACTGGACACCACTTAATTTCTTTTCAAGAAGATTCAAATTTCCCTTACAGTTCTCCTCTTCACACTCCTTATCAGGATTGCCCTTAGCATTCCACCCATGAAAATCTGGGCTTTTTCTAGTCTGCCCCTCCAAATTCTTACAATACCCAGTTCCAAAGCTCCTTCTACATTTTTAGATATTTGTAATGGCAACAGCCCTATTTTTCAGCATGAAAATCTGTTATTAGTCAGTGTTCTCTAGAGACTCGGAACCAATAAGAGGTAGATCAAGAGAGATCAATAGATGAGAGGAGATTTATTATGGAAATTGGTTCAAGCAATTATGGAGGCTGAGAAGTCCCATGATAGGCCATCTGTAAGCTGGAGACCCTGAGATGCCAGCAGCACGGCTTAGTACAAGTCTGAAAACCTCAGAACAAGGCAAGTCAATATAATTCTCCTTCTGAAGTCAAAGGTCCAAGAATCCAGTAGGGCTACCAGTGTATGTCTTGGGGTCTCAGGGTTGAGAAGCCTGGAGTTCTGATGTCCCAGGGTATGAGGAGGAGAGTGTTCCAGTTTTAGTAAAGATAAGAGGAAATTCTTTTCTCTCCTTTTTGGTTCTATTTGTGGCCCATCCTATTGGATGGTGCCTGCCCATGTTGAGGATGGATCTTCCCCACTTAGTCCCTCAACTCACATGCCAGTTTCCTCTAGAATTGCCCTCACAGGCCAACCAGCAGTAATGCTTTATCAATTCTCTAAGTATTCTAGAAATCAAGTTGATTCCTCAAATCACATTATCACATGCTGTTAAAATGTTTTGCATATAAGTCTAACATGTATGGTCCTGTTTGTCTAGATGATAGTATACTAGGTTCAGCGTAATGAAGATGATGAGAGTTGACCAATACAAGGGACTGTCTCTCAGTGACAGCAGCAAAAAGGGATAGCTAAAATAAGACTACAGGAGGACCAATAAGAAATAATAAATAAAATTAATGATCTCTAAGAACATCAGTAACAGGCATTTCTATTATAATTTACATTTTGCAAAACTCAGGAACAATTTTAGTTAATTCATACAACACTGCTTTGATGTAGGTAGGGTATTTTTTCCATTTTACAGATGACAAAAAAGACTCAAAAAATTCAATACCTTTCCTGGAGTCACAGCAGGTCAAAAGAGCAAAGAATGCTATAGTTGAAAGGTGTGCTTTCTTGTGCAGCAGTCACTAGCCATGATATGTGGCTACTTAAAATAATTAAAGATTAAATAAAATGAAATATCCAGTTCTTAAGTAGTATGAGCCACATTTCAAGTACTGAAAGCTAATGTGGCTAGTCGTCCTCACATTAGACAACACTGATCATAGACCATTTCCACCATTAAGACAATTTTTTATTGGACAGTGCTTGTCTATAGAAATGAGAGCATCAATCCATTACTGAATAATAATATACCTAGTATTCGTAATAGTGAACCTGAACCTCTGCAAATGGATTCAGGGAAGGACATACTTTAGAAATGCTTCCAGCTTGATATGATCAGCTTTAACTGTGTGTGGTACTAGATTATAAGAATCATCATGCTTGGACTTGGATTCCCCAAAATGCCTAGCACAAGTGCCCCACACACAGAATCTATAAATACTTATTGAGTAGCTCTATTTGATCATCCACCTGTGTCAGAAAAATATGTGACTGTAAAAGAATTCATCCTGAAGCAAATAAATGGAATGTCATTAAAATGTAAGTAATAACCTTTGTTGAAATCTCAAGGGCATTTATGCTTATACATTTACAAAATTATTCAATATACAGACATTCAATATACAAAGTCCTTTTACATTCTGATATCTTTTCAAAGCAGAAAGGTTATAAATATATGTAATAGCTGTTAAATATATCCAAAGATGAGAAAGTTTTTAATAGTGATTGACTTAATAAGGAGAAATCCAAGGTTTTGCTTTTTGGAGCAATTTATAGCATGTCCCCAGTAAATCACAAGTTAATAGATTCTCAATAAATCATAAATCGATCTCAACTTTTGGTTCACTTTTCTTAGAGCCATACTAGGAAATAGCTTTCAAAAGAAGAGAAACTAACAATAAATGTTCTACATTATCTCCCTCAAAGTAATATAAAATGCTCAAAAGTTTCAGAAGTAAGTTTCCAAAAGGATGACAAACACTTAATGATTAAAGAATCTTCAGCCTTGCCTGGCAGGATGCTGTTGTCAAATTCAAGGTGCATGGGCAAAGATGGAGGCAATTTCATTTTTTAAATTGATTTTGAAATTCTTAATGATATATTTCATTTCATGAAAATATGAGCTTTAGTGTAATGGTCTGTTCTCTTTAGACAGATGGGATTCATTTATGTTCTACATGATTGTACCCCAGAACTTCAGACTTAAGATGTTTGTCATAAATATAGCTAATCTATTATTTTATGAGGGATAATAAATCTTGGCCTCCTGGATTTGGGTAGATGTTTGCCAAATTTATGATAGCTTTTGTCTATAAATGACAGATGCTGCCAAAGCAGAAAACTATCATTTTGTTCTACTCAACAGCACAAGGTCCTGTTGCTAGAGACAAAAGGGGAGAAGAGGCAGTTTAGAAGACCTTGCTGACTCCTAATTGATGGAGTCCTGCAGCAGTCAGTGGAAATGAGAAGTTGTAATTTGGAAAACTTGGCCCCATTTGTAACAACAGGTTAAAAACTATGAAACACACAAAGGAACCCATAAAAATGACAATGCAAGGGTCTCTGATTTAATCTTTGTTGGAAATACTCTTTGACAAAATTGAAAGTGTACTTTCATAAGGCAAAAGGGTGACCATAAAAAGCTGAACTGTCGTCTTTATAGGCAAATTTTATACTGATCTACTAGTTGATAAATGTTCTGGGTTCGCAGCCGAGGAACTGCTACCATGCAAAAGCATAACATGCTGAAAACTAAATTGAGTTGTTTTGAGGTATCCTGTCCCCTTTCTCTTCTTCCCTTGTCTTTTCTAAAACTGCCACTTCACAGGATCCACAGGTCATGGAATGGGCTAATCAAAACAAACTCTCTGTGCTCAGTGGAAATCTTTTGGTGGAATGATTCAAAATACTACTGAAAATGCAGACAGGCTCAAGAAACCCAACCATACCCTTTTGAATGCAGGACAAGGCTTATGCCATATTGGCAATGCCCATTCCCCACATCAGTCTCCATCTCAGCGAGCATATTTATCATAAGACACAAAAAAAATCTACCATTTCAAGCTGGAGCTTTGAGAACATTTGTCATTTGCTATTTGCCTGAAATAAGTGGTTTGTTCAAATTTCCTCTTGAAAAAAAATTTTGCTTCTGAATGAAGCTTTGTTCTACCACAGTTGAACATTACAGACAATAAACTGCACAGAAACTTAAGAATTAGCAACAAAACAAAGTCTTAATGGCCCCTTCACTACCACAGTGCCTACCAAAAAGTATCAATAGTCAGCAGACAATTTAAAAGTAATACATGGTCTTATTCACTAATTCTGAAAAAAGTTTAGTGGTATCTGTCTTTGCCCATTGGGATACTTGTATTTATTCTCTTAAGTCAGACAAGTTTAGAAGTAATAGTAATAATGGAATAAGCATGAGAAAAGAAGCCCTGAGTTCCTGTTCATTCCTGACCCTATTGGGATTTGAGATGTGCAGTCCTACATAAGTTGCCAATCTTTCCAAGACAAAGGTTCCTAATGGTTACCATTTCTGTGGGAGCAACTTTAAGGCAGTGACTATATATTATTTATTCCTAATATCCAAGATGGTAAAAGAGAATACTACTAAATGGAGAGCACTTTGAGGGCAAGAAAATGTCTTACTGTTCTTCATTGCACCCCAGTATCTTAAAAATAAACATGTATAATATACTGTGTAGATCACAACTGAATGTTGAGTAAATAAGTGGAGATCACGTTTGTTGCCTGAATGAATAAGAGATGGATACTAAAATCAGGCCTACCTGACATGGGAAGAGTCACATGAAAACACATGTGCACCTAGATTGTGTAAACTGAATAAATTTAAGGTGTTCCTATAGTTACATATCAAACAGAACATACTGGTTTCATCATCTTTGCTCTTAGACACATTTATAAATATATCTGTGGCATTTTAAATCATTCCCTGTGCTCTGCTCTGTTTAGATAGCAACTGATTAAAAGTCTGCTTAGCTCTAAATAGCTTTATGTACTCTAAACTAGAAATGTATTTTTTCACCATGATATCTAATTAATTTTTTAAATGCCAGTACTAAAGACTAGACATATGGACTATTAGATTGACTATTGCAATATGTTATCATTAGGTTAACTATCATAGAATTTTATTATTTTCAAGAAATAAGGTTTTGTGAAGGCTCTGTATCTTTAGAACCTGTTATGAGTTTTTAAATGCTGTCATACCAGAGCCTTCAGTTTGATGTATGGGGCATATTATTGCAGGGATGTGTACTGTCACATGGCATTAGGACACTTGAACTCCAGGGAGAAATTTGGGTAGAGTGTCTGGCCGATATATTCTAGCCACCTTCCTGAAGCTGCCTAATGCTTGCTGTGTTTTGACCCCAATTGTCCCAAAGCACATTTCTTCTCCCTCTCACTATGTTTCAGACTCCCACTGACGCATCATTAAAGGTTGGGGCAGATCCTAGGAGACCAGAAAGTCTTTGTGTTTTACATTTAATTCTGCCCCAACTTCTAAAAACTGAACGGGACAGCTATTCTCACTCAGCTGTCTTTAATGAAACATGCTTAATTTTTTAAAATATGCATTTAGAATTTCTTATAATAAATGAAATTTCTGCTATTATAGTTTTAAACCCCTTTGTTTACTTGATAGAGGGGAAAAATAAAAAAAGTTTGTCATGACACCCTAAAATTTCTACATATGTTAGCTCTATTATAACAAATCTCTTTGTATTGCACAGATCCACATACAACATGAACCAAATTATGTCCCTAAGTGTAACATAAAAGAGAGAAATGGTTGTCTCAAATGTCAAAATAGCAGGTAAGAAGGCTTACCCTAGCTCTTGAAAGAGTGTTAGATCACATCTTGGAGTAATTAATGTGTGCTCTCAAGGGGCACAGGAAGGTCATCTGTAGGTCCCAAGGTCCTCATCAGATGCTCTGAAATCACACCTCACCTTGAATGGTGCATTATGAATCCCAGGACACTCCTCTCCCAGAAGCTCCGTCCCTTAAACCTGGTTCTTTCTTCTCTCTCAAAATTTGCTTTCATTGAACCATACTCTGTTGCCAAGTTGTTAGTGCTAAAACATGAGACTAGAAATTGAATTAGTCAATCCTGTGGATATTGTGAATGTCTGATTATTTGAAATCTGGCAGCTCAGGCATCGAGTGAGTAACATTTTCACTTTTCATTCAAAAATCTAGGAATCACATAGATGCTACTTAAGCCCACTTGACAGAGCTCTTCATTCAGAAGAAAAAGACCAAACACTAGGGAATTTCAGTCTCATGAGATTTGCCAATCAACCATGAATCTTCACTGTGACTATTATGCTAATGTTTGGCTGACTCCTTGGAGGCAATGTTGTCTGAACTAAAACATTCCAGTCAATTAAGTGTCACAGTCACATCCCTCTTGTCATCCCATTCTTCACTACATTCCACCCACACCATTCTGTTTTTCTAAAATGGGGGTTTAAATGAATAAAAAACCAGTTATCAACAAATCTATAACTCTGACAAGGCTGTAGGAGTTTTTCAAGGGTTCAGAAATAGGTAGTTAACAATAAATTATGTATTACATTGTTTTGATCAGATTTCCCATCTGGGCAAAGCTTCTAATTTTCTAACTTGCAAACTCTATGAAACACATGTGGAAATTCCCATTTGGAAGCAATATTCAGGCATGTATAAGTATGTGACCATGAATCCACTATCATAAATCATTATAAAGCATAAACCAAAAAAGAAAGAAGCTAAATTCATTGAAGGTGACAAAAGAACATAAATCTATTTAACAAATATAACCCACTCTATTTTTAAAGTGTCATCTTCCAACAACTTTGGTGTTGCTTTTGTGGACATAATAGGGCAAATAAATATTTTGTTACTATTAATACCTATATAGAATACGGAGAAACGAGTAGTTTGAATGATCAAATCAGTAAGTGGATAAATAATTTATATAGATGTTGAGTAAGATGACAAGGAAAAGGAAGTATCCCCTCCAAAATACAAGTGGTTTCCATTATTTCTAGTCCAAATCTGTACAGTTCCACAGTAATGAAGTTACTACTGTTAAGTCACCGGCAGTATAGGGGGTGGGGAGGTGGGCAGTGGGGAAGTGAAAGAGTGGTAGAGAATACAGGATTAAAGACCACCACTGTTCTACTGAGGGGATACTGTAGTTGAACTACCAGTCCCATCTAACTCTACTCTTATTCTCCAGGAAATTAGTCCTTTCCTTGTTTAAACCATAGTTGTTCTTGACCCTGGTATATGTTCCAGTTGCTCACTAGGCAAGCATAGCTGCTTAAGAAGTCTCTTTGTTTCACTGAACATCTGCTAGCATTCATGTGGTGCAAGAAAAGCCTTGAATTGTTCAATTTCATTCCAGTATGTACTTACTGAGCTCATCATAGGTATGCTGTAATAATAACTCAGGCCCCTTCCTTTGTATTTTGTATTTCCATAATGCTATTTGCTTGATTCTGTCCCCTACTCTTTGAAGTTTTTCTACTTCCTTTTCTGTTCATGACTTTTACTATTATCCCTACAGCAAATTCAATTCCCAAGTAATAACTTAGGTGAAGCACTGAGCACATTCAGTAGCAACATTGGAATGTTTATATTACCTACCAACTGCTCTATTAGCTCAAGTCACAAAATAAGCTAGAAGAATGGAGTAACACTAACCTCCATTATTTTATCCTTTTATTTGTAAGTTCTGCTGAAGGCAAAAGGCATACTTCAGGTAATAAAACCTTTGGCAGAGTATTGTTTCATAGAGGCAACAACATTCTATATATAAAATGAAACCAGGCAGGAAGTCAGGAGATGAGAGATCCTGCTCTTCCAAACACTGGGTAACCTTTAGTAAATGACGCCCACAATGCTTACCTTACTGTGGTTGCAATTTTTTTCTTTAAATGGAGATAATATTTATTATTATATGATGGATATGAGTCAAAGGTTAATTATCTATCTATGCCTTTTTCTTTAGATGTGGAGAAGTGCTAAGTAATGATCCAACATTTATTGTCTGATCATCAGATAACACGATTTAGTAAGTCTATTGCACAAAAAAACAAAAAGTCTTCTTTTTTTTTTTTTAAACAAAATTTGGCGGCTGGGGAGATAGCTCAGTCGGTAGAGTGCTTGCCTTGCAAGCATCAAGGCCCTGAGTTCATATCCCCAGCGCCAAAAAATAAAAATAAAAATAAAAATAAAATTTGGCTGCTCACTCCTAGGTTGCAGTGCTTTTGGAATCAGCATCTATGGGAACTTACTGATAATGGTCCTATCTTATATAGTCTCCTTGTCTGAATAGGTAATCTGAACTTTCCTCATAGAGTAAGGGACTTGGTTTTCTCCTAAGACCATGGGCAGTCATGGGAAAGCATTCTTAAGTCTCCTCCTCAAATGCTGTGAGGATTTGATGAGTGGAAGAGAATCAGAAGCATAAGAGTGCCTACAACACAGAGGTTGCTAATGGCAGAATGCAACATAAGGGAGAGGGACAAGTCCTCTTAGTCTCCTTTATCAGAATACTTAAACAAGATGACATATCCATGATGACCCCAAGGGTCAGATGTGAGAGCAGGAAGGCCTATAAAACATTCAATATCATGGTATCCATGCTAAGAAAAAAAAGAAATTTTTCTCTTTCCATTGAGCAAACTGTCTCTGGCTCTTTGTGGTACAAAATCCGTGGATATTTGTCACCGCTTGCAGCAACAACTTGCACGGGTCTTATGGGTGGTGGAGTGGAAGCTGAGGCCCTTCTATCTTTCTCTTTAGTGCACTGCTTTCTTGCTTGTTTGTTTATAGAGGATAGAGGAAATGAGGTTTACTTGCTTTGAGAGGAGAGAGAGACTTTGCTTATCAGAGAGAAAGAGACTTTGCTTAAGAGAGACTTTGAGAGAAGGACAGGCTTTGCTTAGAGCTTAGAGGAAGAGAGACTTGCTATGCCTCACTTAAGGTCTGCTGCTTACTGGTGCGTCCTGCATCCTGTAAACTAAGGGTACGTCTACCTAAGATACTTTATTGATGTGTCTCAGTTCTCCGTGCAATCCGCCCCACGCCGCTTTCTGCTAGCTGCTGTGCCGCTTTTCCCTACTAGCTGCCGTTGTGGGTCTAGCTGCTTCCGTGTGTTTTTCCCTCTAGCTGCTGCCGAGCATCTTCTTCTTCACTCTGCCTACGTTTATATCACCTCCAGGAGGCGGACAGCAGGGCCACGCCTCTTACGCAAAGATTAGGCCAGACGCTCGGAGCAGGCACAATTAGGAGTGCTCGAGAACACATGCACATACACTGTGTGCGTGGACGATAAATCACCTGAGTGTGCTTATGTCAATTAACCTCCTCGCTGCCAATGTGATCAGGTGCTGTTCTGGCGTGGTCAACATGGCACAGCCCCCAACAGTGAACCTACTCAGAAATATTGTAAATTCTGTATTCAAGAAATAAATTCTTAGAATACACTTCCATTAGTAATCTGCTTGCAGTTACATGTAAAGTTCTGTTAATCAGCTCATAACTTTGTAAATAGTTCCCTTAAAAATCTTTGAGTTCGTTTCTAACTCTAAGAGAAATTCTATTAAGATATTAAAAATTCTTTATTCTTAAACAAATTTCCAGATTCATTTAGTAATGTCACTCTTAGAAAACTCTACCATTTTGTCACCTTCCTCACTCTCCTTCACTGGGGTAAGAACATAAAACATAAAAATGTCTATTAGAAACAAGCTTAAGAATTCTTTCACTTAAAAGCTCTATAACATGAACCAAATACAAAAGGAATGGAAAGGAATAATAACTCAGTATTTTAGATTCAATTCCTGATTTTTTTCCAAACATGCTGTGACCAAGTGGCCTTTACATTTTTTCATGCATATATATTTTTACATATATATATATATTTTAACACACACATATATACTCATATGTATATATTTCACAACATGGAATGGAAACGTAGCAAATGCTTAGATTCTGTGCAAACACATAATCCTTCCTGTGAGGGTAACATATTAATATTACAAAAATAAATCATGGAGAGTAACATGCAACGACTGCGAGGAGGAAAACAGGGTGGGGGCAGGGGAATAGGAGCAACACAAAGAATGCAAAGAACGAAAAGTGTCATTGACCTGATTTGTCAGAGCTGTTGCCTGTGATTGGAGTGATGGAGCAGCTGGGATTAGCCTTTGCGCTGTCCTTGGAAGAAACCATTTTGGGTTTATTTTTCGTTGCCTCTAGTGCTTTGACCTTCTTGGCATGTTTACTTCCTTTGTAGTGGGCCTCGGCCTGGCTCTACAAAGGAGAACAAATCAGGCTCATTTTTTGCTACTTACAAACACCACAATGGATGACCATGCAGGAAAAAAATACATTCAATCATAGGCACCACAGACATTTACAACTCAGTGCTTGACCACGTTCTGGCATTTAATGAAGTGGTGGACCAGTATCTAAGAGATTTTGGCATAATGAACCCTTCCAGACAACACAGAAGACCTGCATCTTTAAAAAGCCAGAGATTACATGAGTGGACAATAGGATTAAGGCAAAATTGTAAAGAAGGTGAGGTTTGCCATCAGTGTCCGGGCCACCACGGCCCCTTGCGGTTATTTTTCAAGCATTTGGCTGTCAGCAGCAGCTTTGAGTGTACGAGCAAGGTCTTGCATGTGGGCATGGCCTTCCACAACCATTTCCCTTCAACTAAAATCATATCTGTCCTATGCTATTTCCTTCTGAGCTCTGTTCTGAGACAGGGTGATAAAGCGACATGCTAATGGGTGGAATTGACACTACATTCTAGAGACATCTATGTGTGCTTCGTGGGTCACTTTGATGATTCCAGTTCCCAGAACAGATACTATATGTCACAAAAGAGGTGGGAACAATCCTTGTTTCTGATCTCAGATGTGATTCTGAAGTCATAGCAATTAGTTTTAAATTTATTTATATTCAAAACATATGTAGATCTGTGACTTTAGTACTAGATCAAAAGGAAGAAAAGAAAACGAAAGTCAAAAACAAAACAAACAACCCTCCCCCCAAAAAAACCCCAAACCAAATTATAATAAACTTAGAAAACACCTAGATAATTTATTGGCATCTAGAAAATCTCCCTCTTTGTAAATAAGGCTTTTATCTTTTTGGTACCTAGTACTAATGTACACATTAACAGAAGAATCTAAGTAAATTCACTTGACTTTCATCTTGAATAGACAAAAAATATGGAATGCGTTTTGGTAAATACAAAACAAGACAAAACATATGGCATATTGGTTTAATTATGAAAGTGAAATGGATGATAAATCTCACATAAACAAGATGAGTTTTTAAGTAATAATCATTTTTTACATCAGTTTTCTATGTTTCTCTGTATGTGTATGAAGATGGCCAATGAGGCTTCACACATACATGAGGTAACAACTGTATGCAGAGTCATATGCATGCAAAGGTGAGCTAAAATAGCAAACAGGTATGTACAGGAGATGTAGAACAAAAATAAAAGGGACCAGAGAGGAGGGGTATGAATGAAGATGTCCTAAATTTAATTCTTTGATTTGAGATTTGAAGAAAAAGGTAAATAAAAACTGGTAGAGAAAATTGCATTTCTGTTGGGAGAATTTAAGCCTCAGGAAAGGACTGAAGCTGGGAAGCCAGAACAGTGGGTGTGCCTGGATAGAAGCTTAAATGGGCCTCTTGGTAGAACATCTTCAAAGTGAGGCTAAGGAAAGTAGATATGTTATCTCTGAGGTGAGAGTCTCAAGCAAATGCATGATGATACAAATTTCAAATGGGGGGGATTTCTTCCACAATGGCTATTTAGTACATGCCTGTTGATTGAGAGAAAAAGACAAGCAGCTGGGAGATTATATGATTTTTCTTGTCAAATCACAATAGCAGAGTAGGAATATAATAAAATGTCCTAGTTATAATGATATTGATTTCTTAAAGCCTTGGCTATCATCAGTTCTTTTTGCCACCTCTTACTTAAATGAACTATTTCATGGTTAACTACTAGATATGAGACACTCTTCCAATAGGCCACCTCTAGACTAAGCCATCTCAGGCTGATTTTTTGTGTGCTGCTAGAATGTTTTTTTCTTATTGTTTCCTTCCAGCTCACCAGGCACATGTTGCTTTGCTGTCTTCAGACATATAACCATACTTGGTTCAGCAGAATGATGGTGAGCACTCCACTTCAATGCAAATGTCACTTCCAGGTGCTGGTGGGGCATAAACTCAGCTTGTCCTGAATGCATAAAAAATGCTGATGAAATTGTTCATGCCACATGTATGGCTGATGTAACCACAAGTGCCACAGGTCATGTAATGAGTCAAATATTATATCTATGTACTAACTGTCACATCCAAGTAGGAGTTTGATGATGGAATCATGTCATGGTCTTTTTCAGTGGTCCTTGGTTTTGCTGTGTTATTTCACAAGGGGTGGGAGGTGGTTAGAAAACTAATGCGCTGCCTTGGAAATAGTGTAATCTAGGGATAGGTTTCATTTCTGTATTATAAGTACAGATATATCAATGATTTCCCTAGTCTATAATCTCTATTACCCAGGATCCAGAATCTTATACTGAGTATGCATAGTTCCTAACTTCCTGAATATCTTTCCATAAATATCTCTGTAGATCTTCATTCATTTCTTATTGCTCTTAATTGGTTTGTTCAAGAACTTTTCATGTTGTTGTTGATCAAGGTGGAAAAAAATATCTCAGGGGAAGACAAAAGTGTAACATGTTAAATTCTTTATTTATTGATAAGAAGATGGTTAAATCCATCTAACATACTTCACAGTTATAAATTAAGAGAGTAAACAGAAAATTAAAAATTAATAATATAAAATAATAACGAATATTATTGAGCACTGATCCAGGCACTAAGTGTATTACATGTATTAGTTTCATTTAATCTTCATAATACCCCAAGAAATAGTTATCATTAGTATCCAGCATTTCCAAACTAGAAATTGTATATATGAAAGTTAAATAACTCATCAAAAGTCACACAGGTAGGTACAGATGCCACTTATTAGACATGAATATTTATTTACATGCCTACCCATTATACCCACACTAACTTAAACATTGTAATTTTACTGGAAGTGAAAAAGTACACACAAAGAAAGCATATTGCTTTTAATTACTCAGTGAAAGACTGTACCTTAATGCTACAGAAGTTTCTATGAATAGGAAAATATCTACGGAATTTTTGGGTAATATACTGGGAAGTAGCTAAGAAGGTCCCACTTTAAAGGTATGTAGCAATTTTTACCAGATACAGGACTCATCTTTCCAAGTACAAGAAATGCTGCCGTGTTACCTTAATGCCCTTTGGCTAAAGAAACATATGGTTCTCTAAATAAAACTTCCTCCTTCAAGGTAGGCAGAATGTGATTTCCTCATTACTAATTCTTGGCATCACTGCAGAAGGTTAACAGTATCAATTAACATCTGGGATAAAGATCCAGTGAGTAATATCTCACTGGGTGCCAAGATGGAAGGAGCTCTCCGTAAGTGTGCTCCATTTTCCCTTTGAGCTGTGGGCATTGAGAGAAGGGCAATGAGGGTCAGCTTCCACTGACTGTTGTTGGGGAAAAGTGAAGTGGATGATTGTGGAATAAGACAGGGTGACAGGTGCCACTCACTCACATTTGGCATCTTTCCAGTCCCCATGTGGTATTCTTGGTAGTGGCACTTTGCTACCCTCAGTACTGTATCTGAGGCAGTGTCAACAGCTTCTGCCTCCTGGGCAAATCTTCAAGTGAAACTGAGACACTGTTAAATAGCAATAAGATTAACATGACTTCATTATCCAGGAATCTCCTTAATTGAGGAGTGAAAGCAAGGACAAGCGCCAGAGAACCCAGGAACCAGGTGACACAATCAAGCCCAACCTACAATGAATCCTGTATCTTTTGAGAGAGACTTGGCCATGCTGACTGCTTTGCACCCGGTGAGAAATCAACAGACGCATGGTTGTCTGGCACGAATGGTTTACTTTCTTCTTCCCTCTCTAAAGTGCTATGTGTCTTCAAGGGCCAGTGACCAAAGAATCCTCTGCCAGAATTAGAGTTGGGGATGTAGCTCAGAGCGTGTGCTTGGCAAGCATGAGGCCATGGATTTGATTCCCTGACCCCAAAAAGGGGAACAAAAAAAGTTCCTATGAAGATTTACCAGAACTAGAAAGAACTGTCAGAACCACTATCCTGACCTTTCCTGAAGAATTTATGGGTGTTTAGGTTCGTATTTCAGCGACCACTCCAGTAGCTACCTGGCCACTCCCTGGGAGAAGGGCAACTTTCAAAGGAAATGACATCCTGCATTTTTTTTCTTCCATTAATCACCTTTTTACTAAAGCCCTTCACTTTCCCAAATCCCCGACTTTCTCAGAATCCCACTGGTCCAAATAAAAAAGATAATGAGATAAGGTATTGCTTTAGACATAAAAATGGAGCAAAGTATTCCCAATGAGAAGTTCTAAAATCCACTGTGCTCTCATTTCTGGTTTTCACTTTATTACTGATTTGTACTTCAGAGAGATGGCTAGGATCTTGAATCATGACTTTAAAGTGTGTTCACTCTGGAAAAAAGAGTCCAAACACAAACTCACTGTAGTTAGAGAAGACAAGGTCCCTGGACAAAGCACGCAACTATCTACCAATAGAACCAATCTTTCTGCATTTAAAAAAGTAAGCAAGACCAATCCCTTAATTAAAGAAAGTACATCATAAGAACTCCTGACATCCATTCTTTTTTTGAGATTCTTTTTTGGGGGGGTGGATATTAGGGATTGAACCCAGGGGTTCTTTACCAATGAGCCACATCCCTGGCTCTTTGTTTATTTTTTATTTTGAGACAGGGTCTCACTAAATTGCTGAGTTGCTTAGGGCCTCACTAAATTGTTGAGGCTGGCTTTGAATTTGAGATCCTCCTGCCTCAGCCTCCCAAGTTGCTGGGATTACAGGTGTGTACTACTGTGCCTGGCTCTTTGAGATCTTAGATGTCAATATGGTAGGCAATTTATAAAGGAGATAGCAGAAGTAAGTTAATTAAAAAAATACAATATACTAAGATGCCAAGTAAAACATGTCTAACAAACTTCCATAAAACAGACAAAACTGTTTTGTTTTGTCTGGGAGAAACCTGGTTATTTATTTTTTGAAGAATTATTTAATACCTGCCATATGTTAGACATTGGGAAAAATTAAAAATAAAGACCCCCTACTCTCAAGAGCGGTAGTTGGAAGGTAAA
Organism: Sciurus vulgaris; assembly: GCF_902686455.1. NCBI lineage: Eukaryota > Metazoa > Chordata > Mammalia > Rodentia > Sciuridae > Sciurus > Sciurus vulgaris. The sequence continues at coordinate 132,798,291 of NC_136463.1, forward strand.
AAAGAAAGAAAGGCACACACATAACTATAATCCAAAGCAGAAGGTGGGAAACAGGAGTTGCGGAGTACAGTTCTCTGACTCCCACAGAGAATCAGAGAAGAGGAAAAATTTCTTCAGATTGGAGTGGATCACGGAAACTTTATGAAAAAGGGACCTCAAAGCTGGGTCCTGTTACAGAGGTAGGGCTCTGGAGTGGCAGTGCAGGGGGGAAGTATTTCCAGCAAAGAGAATAACAGTGCTCGGGCACTGAGTCCTGTGAAGTATAGCATGTTCCCTGGGCATACCTGCTTTTCAGCTTGTCTAGAACACAGAGACATAAAGAAAACAATAGGGAAAAGTTGATACACTGTGCTACCTTAAAGTTCCCCTGTAAAATGGAAAACACATCACAATTATTTTTTATTGAAAATCAAATGTTCATTTATTAGAAATTTTGAATGTAAAAAGATGACACCATAAGATGCTGCTTCTACATTGGAGTATAATTATAGTGGCGATAGCAACTGTGATCTGAGTCCAAATCTTTTCATTTGTTCAATTTTTCTCTCTCCAAATTAAGCCACAATTAAAAATTATCTCCTTTGAAAAGCCAGGTTTATCATATAGGTATGTTAAGGTAAAGTTCAACCCAGAAAATTCAACTGATTAATATAAATTATAAAGATTATATTTTGAAAGAGATTCTCTCCCAACCTAATGGAAGAATATTTGTGAGTTTTTTCAACACAGGTAAGAGATAATAAATAAAATAATTTTTATTTAGTCATAATTTAATATTAAAACTACTTAGGAATTTAGCAAGAAGTATATGAGATGCTTACCCTAAAAATGCTAATTCTTACTTAATAACTCTCTATTTTACACTATAATTTTATAATTTCTTTTTGCTGTAGATGGATGCAATGTCTTTATTTTATTTACTTATTCTTATGTGGTGCTAAGAATTGAACCCAGTGCCTCACATGTGCTAAGTGAGCTCTCTACCACTGAGCCACAACCCCAGCCCTAATTTTATAATTTTTTAAAATTCATTTTTATTGTAAACAAATGGGATACATCTTGTTTCTCTGTACATGAAGTAGAGGCATACTGTTTTTGTAATCATACATTTACCTAGGCTAATTTTATCATTTTTGAAAGGTGCTTTTACTTCATGTTCTGGATCGAGTATCAATACCTAAGTTAATTTTATTATACATTTATGTATGAACTCCTCATATGTGTGCTAGAGTTTAACTGAGGTATGATGAAGTAGATGGACCCTGGAAAAGCATGCCCTTAACCTCTCTCTCAAATCATAGAGGGAAGCAAATCATGAATGACACAGAGAATGTACTTAGTAAATCATATACTCTAAATTATTACACCCAGAGTAAGAAAACAAGTGCTCTGTACACTAATGAAATCTTGAATATGAAATAATGGAAACATTTATAATTTAGAAAAATATCTAATTTTCTTAAAGAATTATGCATATAGGGACTTAACCTTTTAGAATTTCTAAACCTTAGAATTTTTATGAAACATGTAGATATTACCTTTTATTTTTACAATACAATATAAAGTGTTAAGGATTTGTCAATAATTAATATCCTTGAGTCATTTATTTTATGGTTTTCCCAACAGTATTTAAAAGTAGAAGTTACTTTTAAATACTTAATTACAAAATTAATTTTGCATTTTATATTAAACTGAGAATTTTATTAATTCTCAGCAACCTTGAAATATAAAGAAGGGTATCTCAAACTTTGTGGTGATTTCACAGTTACATTCCAAGTTGCTAACACGCTTGAGAGTGTTGCTATCTTTTGGTGGGGAAATGGATTACTTCGTAGAACAGTTTTTGTTACTCAATGGTAAGGAGCGCAATATAATTCAAGTTTCCACATTAAACCTGTGACTGTACAGCTAATTCAAGTCTTGTGATGGTCTTTTAAATTAGGCTCTCAGGCTTCCACACATTAATTTTTAATCAGTCCAGAAGGTATTACACTCACTTCCATTTCCATATTAAAGGAATTTACATAAATGATACAAAATGAATCTAAAATTAGAATTTGCATCATGTCTCCTTCTATTCAGTGAATATCCCTAATGTAGACAAGAGTGGCAAAGTACTTTTGAAAGTGCAATGCTTAGAAAATTCACTGAAGAATAGCTTTAGTAATATTGTGTAAGTTTAACATATTGTTATTTAGCTGGATGTGGTGGTGCATGCTTTTAATTTCAGTGACTCTGGAGGCTGAGGCAGGAGGACAGCAAGCTTGAGGTCAGCCTTAGCACCTCAGCAAGGTCCTCAGAAACTTATTAAGACCCTGTCTCAAAATAAGAAATAAAAAGGGCTGTGGATGTGACTCAGTGGTAAAGTGTCCTGGGTTCAATTCCCAGTACAAAAAAAAAAATAAATAAATAATACACACACACACACACACACACACACACACACACACACACACACAATTATTTTTCTACCATTACTCATTTGAAACCTGTTTTACAAAATCAGTTTTTGTAAAATTCACACTCCAAAACCCTAATTATAAAACCCAGCATACATTTTATAATTAAAAATTAAGTGAATATTGTAAATATGAAGGTTAATATACTTTTAACATATATAAATATAACTAAGAAAAAATAATGAAACTACATCTTAAGAAAGCACTTAGGGGCTGGGGATCTAGCTCAGTTGGTAGAGTGCTTGCCTCGCAAGCACGAGGAGGCCCTGGGTTCAATCCCCAGCACTGCAAAAAAAAAAAAAAAAAAAAAAAGAAAGCACTTAGCCAAACTGAGTTATGCTAACACTTTACAGTAAACCACCAGATTAAGAATTTTCATTCCAAATAAATCAATCTTCCTCACATGAGAGACTGGTCTACTGGAGGTAAAACAAGCTTGATAAAATGGGATGAAATTTTGGTGAAAAAAGAAAGGGCTGCTAGATAGGTCTTTAGCAACGGAAAGGATCTTGAAGGCAGAGCTACATACTCCCAAAGAGAAGACTATGATACAAAAAAAAGTCCAGATAACCAATCTATGTTTATGGATGGGAGAATGATCCACTTTTAGTGAAATGTGGGTGTGTGTAGAGAAAAAGTGGAAAGAAAATATTGGAATGGAAGTACCATATTATTTAGGTCTTAAATACAAAATGCAGGAGAGTAATTTGGAAACAGCATACTTATTAGGTAGGTAATGAGAAGCCACGAAGTGCTTTAGTTCTAGCATAATCTGATAGCACGAAGACCTACTAGGAGGCAAGAAAGGATGGGAAAGTAACTAGAAGGTTCTTTCCATAGCAAGATAGGGAATAGTTGGGTTCTTAAAGACAGAATTCAGGGGCACTGTAAACCAAAAGCCAAGACTTATAAAAAAGAGCTATTTCTTGTGTGTGTGTGTATGTGTGTGTGTGTTTCCTGTACTGGGGATTGAATCCAGGCTCTCACACATGCTAGTCCAGCACTGAGCTACATCCCAATCCCTTTAAAGATTTTATTTTGAGGAAGAGTTGTACTGAGTTACTGAGTCTGGCCTTGAAATTTGTGATCTTCTTGCCTCCACCTTCCAAGTGGCTGAAATTACAGCTGTGAGCCACTGTGCCTGGGCTTTTCCTTGTATTAAAGCAAGTTTTTCTAACCAGAAATGCTGTTCCTTTGCCTCCCCCTGTGCCTATTATCTCTTATCCTTTTTTAGATTTATATTCAACCTCTTTTTCTTTTGCAAACACATTCTAATTCTCAATGTTTAAATAAGCTCAAAACTTCCCAATTCAAAACAAAACATCCCATAGATGAATTTGTTAATATAGTTATATACGAGCCACTATTTTCTCTCTTTAATCTGGTCCACCTCAATTCACTGAAATAGGTAATTTCGAGACGCCAGTGTCTTAAATCCTAAAATGGAGAGCATCTTTCACTGTTTCTCCTTGCTTGTCCATGCAGGCATGCTTCCTCCTACTAGTATCCTGCTTGTTTTTGGAAGACACTTTCCCCCAGGCTCTTTTGCAGGTTGATGTCTCTCTTCCTTCTTTTCAGAACCATTGGCAGGCCCATCTTCCCTGGCCCAGTCATTAAATGTTCATATGAGAGTCACTCTTAGGCCTTTTTGAATTCTCTCTCCAAACTTTCCAATGTACTCCCTATTAAATCTCACCCACATTAAAACTTCCACAACCATTTCTCCATCAACCTCTCTTCTGAATCCAAATTCAGAATAATGGAGTTCTTACAGACAGATATCCACTTGGGTATCTAAAGCACCTTAACCTAAGTTCCAAGCCAAACTCATGGGATCATGTGTCTTTGTTTTACTACCCAAACTACCTAGTCCTCTTCTGGTGTTCCTTTTCTGTCAATAGTCCTGTTCTATATCTGTTGAAAAAAGCAAATCCAGGGGTCATCCTCATTCAGTCAGTCGTGAGGTCCTATAGGTCTCACCTCCTAAATATCTTTCCAGTCAAGCTGATTTCTTTATATCTACCACAACTACCTGGTCCAAGCTGCCATCATCTTTTCCTGGACTAGACAAAGATCTCCTTAGTAATCCTGAAAGGCCCCTAAAACTCCTGTGCCAGTTGTTCTCCTTAGAATGGTATTTTTGAACCTCAAATATGTTTATGTCATTCCTTGATTCCAAACCCACAATGCTTTTCACTGATCTTGGATTATAATCTAAAATCTTTACATTCCAGATCTGTATGCCTTACTCCCTCTCTACTCTGGTTCCTCTCTGTTGTTCTCTGAGGAACAACAATATGACTTCAGTTTAAGTCCAGAGCTGTCTTTCTGCACATGCCTAGAATACTATCCATTCTCTATTTTCTCAGCTAATTCTATTAATCCTTCAGAACCCAGCTCAGACTTTCTTTCCTTAGGAAGGCTTCTGTGATCCCGTAAACTACTAGGTCATATCCTAACTCTTTGGATTCTTCCCTTCATAGTGCTTCTGACCATTTTTATATCATTTGATTAATGTCCTTCTTCTCTTACTAGAAAATAACCCTCATTAAAGCTTGTACCCATAAGATTTCTTTTCTCTTCACTATTTCTTGCACTTAGCACACTGCTTGGAACATTGTAGGCATCTGATAAATACTAATGATAGGAATGGATGAATGAATAAATGAATGAAGAAGGAATCTTTATTTCCTGGCAGTAGAATTAAATTAAAGGTAGAGAAAGGAAGAATACTTAGAGTTGACTTTAAAAGTTTCATACCCAAATGGCAGGGAAAGTGCTCAAATAACAAAAAGGTGCAGTTAGGGTTGACAAAGAAATTTTGCAGAGGAAACTGAGGATTCAGTCTGACATTTTCTGTCTGGTTGCTCATGGGCTACACAGAGGCGCAGTTTGGCAGATGACTGGAAATACAACTGGTAGTTGAGGAAAGTGCTGGGGTGGAGACAACCTTTGGAAATCACATAAGATGATGGATGAAACTCCGGAGGTAGATGAAGCTCCTGAGGAATTAAGTACAGGAAGCAGAATCTTGAACAGTAGTTATATTTAACAGGTAGGATGAGGTTGAAGAGCCACCAGAAAAGTGGGATGGACAAGCCATTAACATATGAAGGTCAAGGGAAGTGAAAAATCTTCAAGTAAAAATAACTTTAAAAGACTTACAGTTATCAAAGAGGAACTACAGTCTTTGTGAAGCATGGTAACATCTTAAGTATTAAAATACTTTTCTGTAATCTCAAAGCAATTTCATTAAATAGCTTAAAAATCATATGAGTTTCTCATGCTCTGAAAGAATATTGATAATGCTGCACAGAAAGTGTAGTGTATCCATGTTTGTTGAAATAAAGGTCTTATTTATGGATACTGTTCCAAGGAAAGTGATAGCACCTGGCCTATCACTTCAAAGAGTAGAAGAATACACGGTCATAAAGAGAACACAGTAGCCAGAAAGGCTGTAAACACAATGTCAGGTTACAAAAAATTACTCCAAACTCAATAATAAAAATAGTGACAAATAGCTGCCATTTATTTTTTGCTATGTACAAGGCACAGTGCTAAGAATTTCACACGCAGTATCTCATTTCAGCCTCACAAAACCATACGAAGTAAATATTATTAGTTGAAGCTTACAGTGACTCTGAAAAGTTATTGCCCAACCAGAAATGAAAGACCCTGGCTTTAAACTGAAAAACTGGGCTCTTAGCCATTAGATCGTAAGGCCCTGAAGTAAGTCACAAGCCCAGGTCAAAACAGACCTCACAGAAAAGGGTACAAAATAGAGTAGATCTTGTCCCTTAGCCATCCTGGTAAAAGATGGTCTCCTTTTCCTTGGAGAGGATGATCTGGAGTGAAAACTGGTTTGGGAGCATGGCCTTTAAGGTGATGTAAGATACAGTTTTAATTGTAGAGAATGGATTCAGTAATTCTCAGCCAATCCTTAGGTTGCCCTCAGTTAAAAATCCCCTTTAGGATTGTTCGAGAAATGTTTATGCATTGTGCTAGGTAATAGGGAGACAGCAATGAACAAAATGGACCCAGTTTCTGTCCTTATGCAATCAACAATCATGCGTGGTGTGTGTGTGTGTGTGTGTGTGTGTGTGTGTGTGTTTGGAGAAGAGATACTAAACAAATAGTTACATAAATAAAGATACCTTTACTAACTGTAATACAGATCATGGAGTTTAGTGAGTGTTATAACATTATTAGTGGGGTGGAACTAATTTAGACTACAATGTCCAGAAAAACTTCTCTATGGAAGAAACATTTAAAGGGAGACCTAAAGAAGGAGTATAGGAGTATGAACTAGATTGAAAGCAGGAGGGGCAGAAGTGACTTGGCAGATTCATGGCAGTGAAAGCAAGCCATCATGTGTGGCTGAAGCACTGTAAACAATGGGGTGAATGGCAGGAACTGGACTGTAGATAAGAAGAACTAGTTCAGAATAATCTGAATTTTGAGGATGCTAGGTGACTAATAGAGTGAAAATTATGGTAACAACAAGAGTGGAAATCATGAAATGAGAACCTCTTATTTCCTCCAGGTTCCTGACTTTCTGCCTAAATCTCTCTTTATCATCATCGTCATTATGGTTAGATATTAGGTGTCCCCAAAAATTCATGTGGAAGACAATGCAAGAAAGTTTGGAGGTAAAATTATTTGAGTTATGGGAGTCTTAATCAGTGCATTCATCCTCCGATAGGGATTAATGGCAGGTAGTTTGTGGCTGGAGGAGGTGGGTAATTGAAGGCATGCCTGTGGGGTATATATTTTGTCTTTGGTAAGGGAAGTCTCTCTCACTCTCTTTCTGCCTCCTGGTGCCATGTTCCCAGTTGCTCTCTTCTGCCATACCCTTCTGCCATGATGTTCTGTCTTACCTCAAGCCTCTAGGAATGGAGTGGTCTTCTGTGAACTGAGACCTCTGAAATCATGAATCCCTAAATAAACTTCCTCCTCTAATTGTTCTTGTCTGGTCCTTTGGTCACAGAAGCAAAAGAGCTAACTAAAACTATCATCATAGTCATCATCAACATAAAAAAATAGCTACATGTACCAACTCATTTCCAAGGCTATTTAACTCTGTGACTGGAATGAAGCAAGGGTCACTGGTTGTTATGATTTGGGGGTTCTGGCTGCTTGACTAATTTTAGTGTAAAGTTATCAGATTTACAACAGACTAAATACTCAATTTTGAAAACACAAATCTTGTGTACAATGGTTTGATCATTTTTCTATCAAGATCACCTCAGGTCAGAACACACTATCAGTGATTTATTGATCATTCACCTAATATGTGTGGATCAGTGTGGATAGATTAATTGAATAACTCAGACCTTAAAACAATTGTTGTTTGTCCCTAAAGAAGAATCTAGATATACCTGGGTTAAAAGACCTGAAAGACTCTCAGAGAAATGTTAACCAAGTAATGAAAATATGATTTTCCTTGAAAGAGAGAAGAGTATTAGATATTACTAAATAGTCATAATTTTAGAAAACTTGCACTAATGAGACTAAAATTTGGGTGAAGGACATAATGAAATTGTAAAAAACAAAAACTGAAACAAAAATAACCCTCAATAGTGGGACATTTTTGAAGACTGCTGTTAGTATATAACTTTGCTACCAGAGATTATATTTGTCAAATATATGTAAGAATTATTTTAGATTTTATCATTGCTAGTGTTTTTAATGAACACCCTTAAGTGTGCTTGAAAAATTGTTTCTGCTGGTGTTCTAAATCTCTCTGTTTCAACCTCCTTTGCAATTATCATTTGCATTACCTTTGAAGAAATAATTTGGACCAAACAAAAATAAATACAATTCATCTATATTTGAATTATCACAAATCCCTAATTAATGTAGTCCAAATTAATAAGAGTTTACTGCATTTATAAAAATGGAAATTTATATAAGACAGTTATTCAATGTCTAAATCTCTAGAAAGCTAGCTTGAAAAGAATGTCAGATATTCAAATTTTTAATTTTTAAATCTACATCTGTGAACTCAGTAATTCTATTCTGACATTTTAAAATGTAGACATCCATCATTTCCCCAACATTTACAGATATTAATAAATACCTCCTTTTGTGACCATCTGTGCAAATGTATAAATTAAATCACAAAAAAAGATTGTTGATATTTTTACTTTAAAAGTGTGTATAAGGCATTTGGTTGGCTTAAACAGTTTCAGTTATAAAACTATAATAAATAACCCACATACTCCTTTAGAAAATCTAGACTTTTCCATTCATTCTAAATGACATAAAAACGACAATAAAAATTTATGATGTAAAAATCTCCAATCATTATAGAAGGAATAATTTCACAGTATAGAATGTTAGTTACTTCTTTCCAGAGCAAAACCAGGTTATCATCTCTAGCTCACAGATCAGATTTCTGAACTGATAATGAAAGCTGATTTTCAGAGAATATTTTGTGGGCATAATCAAAGATAAAAAGGAAACTATTTGATGATCAGCATTCTTCACTATGAATTGCTCATGCTAAATATAACATGAATTTAAAGCAGAACTAGAATTTCCATTAATTGAAGATGAATTGTCAGTGATATACTGAAAGTTGGGCTGTGGGAATGTCCACCTCAGGTGCAGGAAATAAGGTTTTGCACTGTGTGTAGAAAATTAAAATAATAAAACTGACTATAAAAGTAGTCTACTTTTTATTTTCATTATATGCTGGTATTTCTAAACTATGTTAATGAAGTACTCCTCCCTGACAAAATATTTTTTGTTGATCTAAATTCCAAACAAATACAGTGGCTACAGTTGAGTTTTAATAATAATATATGTAAACTTAAAGTTAGAACATTTTTGTGAGGTGTGGTGGTGCATACCTGTAAACCAAGCAACTCGGGAGACTAAGGCAGGAGGACAGCTAGTTCTAGGCCAGACTGGGAAACTTAGCAAGATCCTGTCTAAAAATAAAAGGGGCTGGAGGTGTAGCTCAGTGACAGAGCACCCCTGGGTTCAATCCTCAATATTACAGACAAACAAAAAAATTAGGACATTTTTGTTGTTTGTGGTTTTAATTAACTACATGGAAGTTAATATAGAGGATTTGTAGCTACACAATTGAACTCCCAATTCACAGTGACTCCACTACACCTGTTCATTTTAAGAGTAAGTCCCTGATAGTTAGAAAGTATTCCATGCCAGTGCAGATGCCATCTATATTTGCAAGCTCTGTGTCACTCCTGTTCTGGTATTTCAATAGTTGATTTGAAGTAAACACAGGATAGAATACTAATATTAATGATAAAGAAACAAATCTTGAGATATTTCAGTTTCTTCATTTGACATGGTGTATTTGGAATTTTTATATTTTAAGTATAAGAATGAGAATGCCAACTGTGAGGTGTACTGTTCTTGTTTTATAAATATCAGTTTTAGCTTTTACATGAAATATTTTACTGACTGGATAATTTCATTAATTGAAATTTATGTTTAAAGTTGTTACATGCTTTAAAACCAAAAAAACAAAGTTAAAAAACCAAAATCATCGTTCTTTTAGAGCTAAACGCACTTTTTGATTTGAAAGTAATATAAATTTGTAAGAATTGAGCTATATTCTCAGCCCCCAAAATAAACCTAAAAGAGAGATATTAATTTAATCACCAAAAGTGATTAAATTCTGTAACATGTTAATACAGAAAGTTGTGGAACATTTACCCCATGAGAAGTGATGATTCAGTTACCTGCCTTAAGTGATGATGGTTTCAGGTATACAGACATGAAAAATTTTGGAGTTTTTGGGGGTTCATGGATTCCATGGACCAGATCCTTGATAAGCCCTGTCTTGACTCTAGAATTTTCTAATTATTTACTTATCTCCCCCTCAAACTCTGACCACCTCTCAAGTCTCTGTCAGCTTCATCTCCTCTTTCTGCATACATGGAGATGATATATGTGGAGAGTAAGCAGTACAGGGGCTGGCAGAGGAGGAGGCGTCCATCAAAGGATAGCTTTCCACTCATGATTATTCTAGTCCATGTGTTCTCCTTTCCTAAATTTACATTAGGCCACCCTTCATGTCCTTCAGTTCAGTAAATTCTAAGTATACTAATTTGTTTACCCAGCTAGATAACCAGGTCTGTGAAGGTGTTTTTCATACTTTCTATTTGAGAGGGGAAATATTTTCATGTTCCTTTCCTGTCTAGGGACAAGTTCACTGCTTCTTTATTCTCCATCAAAAACTCATATTAACTGGTTATACTATTTTGCTAACAAAGTCTTGAAATTTTAGAAATTGGCTAAAACAATACTTCCTCATGTGCCATCCTCTCCTCTTGCCCAAGTCCCAAGTCATGCATCATAGGGTTCGCCAGCCTATCAGTTTTTGCTGGAGAGTTGCTCTTTATGCATACCAACCATATTTAAAGCTCTCTGACCTCCCAGCAAAGTGCTGTCACTTTATTCAAAGAGCTACTTGAAAGGTGAAAGCAGCTAAAAGGTATCTCTTTTGCAAATTGTTCTGAGCTATATTAAGTCAGCTACTTAGGTAATGCAGTACAATAGACAAACTTATTTTTTGTTCTAACCAGTTTCTTTTTGCTTTTGTCTTATATAAATAATACATTTTATTTCTTGTTGTAAAGGTTGTGCAAATTTCCACCAACTGTCCACTGAAGCATTTAGAATAAAAAGATAAGCTACAGGAAACCAAACATGTCCTAAATAAAGTCTGAATATAAACTTTAAACCAACTACTAATCATTTTGTAAACCTGCAGGTGTTCAGCCTAGAAATTCTTTTTTTTTTTTTGTAGTGTTGGGGATTGAACCCAGGGCCTTGTGCTTGACAGGCAAGCACTCTACCGACTGAGCTACATCCCCAGCCCCAGCCTAGAAATTCTACCTTTTAAAAATTATATGTTGCATATATTTGTAGCTGAAAATTCCAAACACAAAAAAATCAAGTGAATAATAATCCTTATTATTGTTAAGGATTTTGTAACCAATCTTAACTAAATAAATCTATACTGAGTGAAGATGCAAAATACACAAACCTTCAGTAGTCTTCTCCCAAGTGACAAGAAAAATTTTAGAAAAATATTCAACAAATTGACTTGAAAATGTCTTTTTTTAAAATATATATATATATATTTTTAGTTTTCACTAAAAGGGTAATTACTAATACAGGATTTAACACAGGAAAAAAAGAATACCCATAATATTTTTTAAAAAGGTGTTATTAATGTTTGCTCAGCAAACCAATTACTTAATGGAAATGTACCAAAGCTTGCAGTAGTGACAGTAAATTGTAGATAATGGTTTTCTGTTGAGAATGTATTCTGTTGAGTGGGGGTGGGTGTTAGTACGTTCATTGTATACTTAATATTTACATTCTTCACAACATATATCAGGCTAATCATCCAACTTTGTATATAATTTAATACATATAAAGCTAAAGTTATATGTGCTTAAAGAATAGAAAAATATTGAATCATATCTGTTGCATAATTTCCCCATTACTTAAATATAGGAACTAATGAATCTTTTAAGACATAATGCTTACTTTTAAAAAACTTTAATTTTAAGCTAGTCTCTTTTTTCAATAATTAACTTTAAAACAGTTCTAAATTATCCAAATATCTATTTAAATTAAGGCAATGTTAAGAAAGACTGTGATGTCTTCATAATAGAGTACTACTGTAGAAATGAGATTTTTATAAAGTTAATAAGTAATTACTATATGCTTTAAAAAAAAACTGAGTAAACTTTAAGAGCTTTGTTAAACAGTAGCTATTGAGCAAAAATTTTCGCACAGTATGTCCCTGCTCCATGTAATCGTGCTATATTTCTGTCATGTTGAAGCAAAAAATGTTCATCATTTTGTCAGCTCTGTCTGAAAAACAGAGAATTACCTTCCCAAGCTCTGGAGATTTATGCTTTTAATTACCTCCTATCTGCTTCACTACCCTCCAAACCTAAGATTCAATATAAATAGTCTTATTTATGGGAAAATGTAAAATGTTTGACAAAAACCGGTTATCATTTTCTAGCTTTCCATTTGATGCTATTGATTCCTTCTGTGTTTCAGTACTGTACCTTTTTCTCTAGACAGAATCAGTTGGTTTTTCAAACTTACAATATTATTCATTTATCTAATAATTTATACTGCTTAACAGTAGATATAAACTTTAAAAGCAGCTTTTCAGTTCCCAGCCCAGCAATAAGATTATTATCACTGTGGTATCTCTTTATTTAATCATTTGCTGCAGAGTTAACAATTTAAGTATGACGTCTTCAATCCCCTCATCATAAATATTCTTATCAGTGAGGACCAACTTCCATGGCTTATTTTGTTTCTGAATAGAAGGTCATATTAGCATAGGTGAAACAGCACCCTTGAACACACAAACATATAACTTATATGTAATTGTATATATAGTCATCCCTTAGTATCTGTCAGGGATTGGTTCCAGGACCTCCCTTGGATATCAAAATCTGTGGATGCTGAAATTTCTTATATAAAATGACAAGTATTCACATATAACCTATGTATATCCTCCCATACTCTTTAAATAATCTCTGGAGTATTTATAATGCCTAATACAATGTAAATGCTATGTAAATAGTATTATACTATGTTGTTTAGGGAATGACAATAAGAAAAGAACATAAATGTTCCTTACAGACACATTTTTTTTCCCAAATATTTTTGATCTAGGACTGGTTGAATCCAGAGGTGGAAACCATGGATACAAGGGACCTACTGTATCTAATTTCCATATACTTAAATAAATAGAACTATAAAGGAGTTGCCTTCTACCCCCAAGGGCTTTCAAGAGAAACAGAACAGATGCGTATGGATGACTGGAGTGATTGTATCCATACATGTGAGGGAGGGAGCCATTAATCTGTAGCTTTAACCCATGTGTAGATGTTTGTTGGATGTATGTGACAGTGGTCTTGCAGAAGGATCAAATATTGGCAATTGAATGTTCAAAAGTTTTGCCTGATATTGGTTAGGGTAAAGTACCACCACATACAGTGACTGAAAATTCTGGAAGTATAAGATACACTTATTTTTTTAAGTACTATGTTGGTTAGAATTGCAAATAAAAGGCTTAGTATTTTTTTTTTTTAATCTTCTAGAGGCCATTTCAAGAGATGCACTTCTAAATTTAAAGCAATGAATCCAGCTACTAAGCTTAGGAAAAAAAGTCTAATAAAGATACTACATACACATGGGGCTGGGGTTGTGGTTCAGTGGTAGAGTGTTTGCCTAGAATGTGTGAGGCACTGGGTTCGATTCTCAGCACCACATAGAACTAAATGAACAAAATAAAGGTCTATCAACATCTAAAAAAATTTTTTAAAATATACTACACATGTTCAAGAAAGACAGGAAAAAAAGAAAATTTGTTGCACTTTTGTGCCAAAAGAAAGAGGAAGAAGGGAAAAAAGGAGTTAAGAAGAGAGGGAGAAGACTGAGTAGAAAAGAAAAGGAGATTTAGAGAAGAACACAAAGGAAGAGAAACTGATAATAGAATTTTTAGAGTTGAAATCAGCCAAAGAAGTCAATAGCTAATGGCAGAAACCCCTAAAAGAATGTTACATAATAATAATTAAAAAGCCTAATCCTTCAGGAAGCCCAAGCAAATGCCCCTGTGGCTGAGGGCCTCTTCTGCTTTTGCTGCAAGGGACATCTTCAAAGGCATGTCTGTGTCCTGGCCACTTTGACTTCTCAGAGAACCACAGCTGCTGCAGGGACTTGCTGCCTCAGGGCAGCTGGTGGGGAGGTGGAGTTAGGTTTGTTGGCCAGAGGAGGCAGAGGACCCGCCAAGAGTAAGTGGAAAGGGAGTGTATGTGGGACCCAGATTTGTAGCTTTCTCCCTAATCTCATGACTGCCCAGTTCTCCACAGGATGAGGCCAGGACCTCCAAGGCAGAGACAGCACTAAGGCCTCTGAAATGACAGATGGTACATGGGGGCAGTTTGTTTATGCACTGTATTATTTTAGCTGCTAAAGAAATCAGGAAGTGGGAATAGGATAAAAACTAAAAAGAGAGAGTGAGAGAAAGAGCCAGGAGAATATAACATAAATGGTTTTATCTAAATGAAAGCTGGAAAGATGACAAAGATGCAAAATCCAGAGTAGGTGGCACTGCAGAAGTATCAACTGCACACAAATGCAGTCATGGGAATCAAGGGTGTTCACTGAATGACTATTTCCTGAAATTTCAGAGAGATTTATAGTAAAGAATAGGAGCGTAAGGTCACCTACAGAAATAGTCACACAAATGGTCCTCCTACCATTTTAACTTATAAGCGAGCCTTCAACTTCCTGCTCATTTGTACTTAATCATCCTAATGGAATTCAATGAAAGGGCATGAGGTCATCTCCTTATGTGTTGGGACATGAGAAAATATAGAATAGCAAAAATAAGAGAGGGGTGAAATGAGAGGTAGAGATATTGGATAACCCAAAACCAAATCAAACACAAAGAATAACATCAATAAAAATCACAAACCTAGAAAGTACCACCCAGTAAGGTGAAATAAAGAAAATGTGAATTATAATGTGATTCAAAGTTTAAGATGCTATTCAAAAAGTAATACTGTAAATTTAAAAAATCAAATAAATTAGCTCCAAATGAGTAATGAAAGCCTATGGAGTCAGTACTTAGGGACAGTATTGTGGTATTAGTGATGAATTCCAAAATTTCAGATATATTGAATTAAAGTACGTAAAACTTGATTTAAAAGATCATTAAACTCTCATTTGATTTGCCTATAAAGCATAAAGGATGCAGTCATAAATTAAGGATATTGATAATATACTGTGTTTTGAGATAATAGTAACAGTAGTAGTAATTATAATGTTGTAATAACAAAAGTAATAATATTGCTGTCATCTAAGGTTTAACATTTAAGAAAATCAAGTTGCTCTGCTTATGTAAGAATCTGTTTAAATTTATTTCATCCTTCTGCTACAATTTCCAAGGAATTGAAATTAATACGTAAATTATTTGCTATCTGCCAACTCTCCTTTTAGCCAAAAAGAGAGATATGTTAGCCTTATTTATTTATTTATTTTAGGTACTGGGGATTGAACCCAGGGCTTCACATGTTAGGTAAACACTCTACTACTGAGCTATATGCCAGGCCCTCAGAAAAAAATTTTAAGGTGTATGTCAGCTCATTTCCTTGGCAAGTTTTAACTCTGGAAATGGCACTTCCAAGTAAAAGGTAAAAATTCAGATTTAGGTTTATCAGTTTATGACCATACTACAGTTGCAATGTATCCATTCATTGGAGAATAAAGGGGCATTCAGGCTAAAACAACTTCATTCACCTTGTTCCATGTTAGGAGGAAAAAAAGGTGGTTAAAAAGAAAACAGGGATTGGGGTCTGTATACATTTGGGCAAATGTTTGGGACTCAGTTGGAAAGAATATTATTCCTGGACTGCAATGCCTGCCCCTTGGCAAAGTTAATGGTGTTAATTTGTAAAGGTTCATTTGGGAAATGTTTGTGATTAATGCCTGCTCATTTACATAACACTGTATTGTGTAAATAAAGCTGTGGCCTTTTGCTTTCCAAAAGTGGAGTTCTACTGAGATGGTAAAAGCTGGACAATGCAGGCTACAGAACACTTAAACTAGGTCACATTGAATTTTAATGCATAAGGCCTACCCTGGTACGTTTTATATGGGTAATGGAGAACTGCAGAATGCAGTCTGTTTACTGTGCAAATTTGCCTTCCAGATTTTTCAATAAACATATTTTCTACACTGAGGAGTGAAGCCAATTCAGTCTCAGGCTGATTTAGAAATGTTATTAAAGAAAATAAGGATGAGCATCTTCTTAATTCTTACATTAAAATGTAAATAGGGTAATTATAAAATAATAAACTCTCCCCCAAATAAAAAATGCTCAGTTTCAGAGCTCAGTTATGCAGATTGTAGCACCATTTCTAAACACTGAGAACATGTATATGTCACATTTGTGAATTTGCCATCCAGACTCTGTGTCTTTACTGCTCAGAATCTAAGCATGACTCAGAAATTTAATTTCTTTCTTTACTATCAACTGAGCTTTTGAACAGTCACAAAGAGGCTGGTGGTCATACACTTAGGTGTGAACATTTGTCTCTGTCTCCATTAGTACACACAAAGAAAGTGGCCAACATAGAATGGAATTCAAGTCAAAGCTGAACCTAATCCCAGAGAAATTCTAGGGCTTAAGAAGAAAATTATTGTACCTCTCCTCACCCAACCCGTGACACAAATTATAAACAGAATTTGGCTGGGTATCATGGCACACCTCTGTAATCCCAGAGGATGAGGCAGGAGGAGTTCAAATTCAGCCTAAGCAACTTCAGGAGACCTTGTTTCAAAATTTAAAAAAAAAAAAGGTATAAAGGGCTGTATCTCAGTGGTAGAGTACTTACCTACTCTGCATGATGCCCTGGGTTCAATCCCAAGTGTCACAAAATAAAGAAACAAACCAAAATAGATAAATAAAATAAGCAAAAAGGACTAGGATGCAGCTCAGAGTGGTATAGCACCCCTGGATTCAAGCCCTAGTAGTGCAAAAAACAAAAACAAAACAGAATTTGTAGTCATTTTTTCTGTTTTAGCCGTTCCAACTGTAAGATAGAGGTGTTATATCTTCCCCTACTGTGATACTGTGGAAATTATCTTTGTCATAGAGCTGGAGTGGTCCTCCCAAAGATCAAGTTCATTTTGGGTCTTACTAGAGAACAGGAAAAAGGCTGATGGTTGTGAAGCGATTTACCAAGTTCAGAATGAGGACTTATGTTCACTTTCAAAGACTCTTAACCTTACCATGCCACCTCTCTAACTATGGACTAATGAAAACAGAATAGGAGACACACAACATATTCTGGGGGTTGCAGATAAGGACAAATTCTAGATATTCTTATTCACATTGTTTGCTACTAAAAGATGCTACTGGATTCTGGAGCCTAGCCAAATGTTTGTCATATAGGAGGAATCAGTGCTCAGGAAAATGAATAAAGTTGTATGAGACAACATAATAGGAAGAACTGTGGATTTAGAGACAGGATACTTAGATTTATTTCCTAGCTCTGTCATTTATTGACTATAAAAACCTACAAAATAATCAAAAGATGGGAAATGCAAGTGTCTACCTATAAGGGGTGAGTTAAATAAATGATAGTATGTACATATATAGGCTATAATGTTAGTACTCTATTATTTTCAGAGCAAATTATCATAAAATTAAAACATTTTATTATTTTATAGTTTAGGTGGTTAGAAGTCTGATGTAGGTCTCACTGGGCTGAAATCCAGCTGGTAGCAGGACTGACTTCCCTTCTGGAGACTCTGGGGGAAAATAAACTTCTTTGTTTTCCCTGCTTCTAGAGGCTGCTGACATTCCTTGTCATCTGGCCCCTTCTTTTACTTTTAAAGCCAACACTGGCCAGTCAAGTCCTTCTTACATTGCAATACTCCAACCACCTCTTCTGTTTTCAAGGAGCCTTGTCACAACATTATCCAGATTATTTTTTACTTTAGGGCTATCTTATTAGCACTCTTAATTCCTCCTCACTAGGTGAAGTAATATATTAACAGGTTCCAGGATTTAAGACATGGACATTTTTGTCCATCACATTTGTAAAAAAAAAAGTAAGGAAGCTCTCTACATTGTGATAGGGCAAATTCTCGAGGATATATTATTTTGTAAAAAAAAAAAAAAAAAATACACAGCAAAGAAAAGCATAAATAATATGCTAGGTAGAAAAGGGAGGAAATAAGAATATATGTTCATATATAGTTATAGTTGCATAAGCAAACTCAGGAGAGAGATGCAAAAATATTAAAGTGGTTGAAAACCTGGAATGATGGCAAGGAGGGTAGAAAGATTGGGAATGAGATACAGCAAGATTTTTCAATGTATCTTTTAAAATCATTATACTTTTTGAACCATGAAAACATGTTTTCTTAACTTGAATGATTCAAAATTGCCCCGAGACCCCTATTACTGACTTGATTCTTAAAACCTTTTGATTTGAAGAGACTATCAACAGTCTTGTTACTTTTTTCTTCTTAAATAAACTCTTTTAACAGGCAAATCCTCATTTGTCAGTGGCTTTGTAGTAAACAAGTCTCTATATTCATGGACTTCATGAAATTCTGCATATTTACGAGACTTTCATAATTTTATTTTGAAATCCACTTGTATTGTGAGATGTTCACAAAATCTGGCATTGCTTCAGTGAGAAGACTAGTGTTAGAGATGGAACATGTCTTTAGGTGGGTATTCATTTTCTATAGGTCTGTTAAGTATTGGGCATTTTAGTTTATATTCATAAAAGTACAGAGGCTTTAATTTCTCTAGGTAACTAGATAAATTTGGACAACAAATGTGAAAAACTGTTAAATATACTTGGATGTATTTCAGTATTTATTCTTCTGGCTGTTTTTGGAAAAGTTCTTTATTATGCCTTAAATCTAATAATATTATCGTTTATTGCATTTAGTAGTTATATCTCTAGCATAAATTAATCTTTTATTCATAAAATATTTTGTGGTACATATCATTAATTATTCCTAGTCAGGTTTACAAGTATATATTCTACATATAGTGAAATTCCTTTAAAGGTATTCAGTTATCTGGGTTTTAAAAAGCAAAGACAGTCATATAACCATCATAGCATTGAAGATATAAGGTATGTTCACCACTCAAGAGTTCTCTCATGTCCTTTTGTGGACAATTGCCTAATCTCACCCTCAGCCACTGCAAAACGTTGATCTGACTATTCCCATAGTTTTACATTTTTGAAGAAAGTAATGCAAGTGCAGTTGTACAGTGAATGTATAATCTTTGTGTTCAACTTCTTTCATTTTATACATTGCCTTGTGTTTCATTCATGTTGTAGCATGTATTAGTACTTTATTTCTTTTTATTTCTGAGTAGTATTCCACTATATGGCTACATCAGTTTGTTTTTCCATCAGCTGATGAATGTTTGGGTTGATTTCAGTTTTGGGTGATCATGAATCCAGCACATATATAGGAATATTTGTTTTTATTCATCTTGGATAACACCTAAATGCAGGATTGCTGGGTCACATGGGAAATATTTGCATAATTTCATGAAATTTCTTACAAAAAACTTCCAAAGTGGCCACACCATTTTGTATTCTCATGATGTATGACAGTTCTAGTTGTTCCTCATCCTAGGTACTTGGTACTTTCAATTTATTTAATGCTTCTCTGTTTGCTTGTTTGTTTGTTTGTTTTGGTACCAGGGATTGAACCCAGCAGTTCTTAAATATTAAACCATATCCTCAGCCCTTTTTATTTTGAGACAGAGTCTCACTAAGTTGCTTGGGGCCTTGCTACGTTGTCTAGGCTGACTTTGAACTTGTGATCCCCCTGTCTCAGCCCAAGTCACTGGGATTATAATTTTAATGCTTCTAATAGGTGTAATGATATCTGATGGTGGTTTTAATCTTCATTTCTCTACTAAATAAAATATATGGTTTATCATGTTGAGTATTTTTATGTGCTTGTCCTTCATATTTCTTCTTTATTAAATGATGGTTCAAATAATTTATTACTGAATTATAAGTTATTTATGTGTTTTATATATATGTCCTTAGGTAGATCCAATATTTTCTTTCAGTCTATATTTGTCTTCATTTTCTTAAAGAGTGTAATAATGTCATCTGAAGAACAAAATTTTACAATTTTGATGAAACCCAATATGTCAATAATTTTATGGTTTATATTTTTCATTTTCTTTCTAAGAAATTCTTGCCTCACAAAAGGAGGTCAAATGAATTTTCTCTCATGTTTTCTTCTAGACATTTTAGTTTTAAATTTATATGATCCATTTGAATTAATTCTTATGCTTCATATGAGGTAGCGGTCAAGGTTCTTTTTTAAAAATTTGCATGTGGATATCTACTTGTTTTAGCACTATTTTTTGAAGTACTTCTGCAAAGTTATTGACAAGTGACCATATAGGCACATAAAGGTTTTCTGAACTTTGTCCCTCTCTGTTGCTTAATATGTGCAATATTCTTTCTCCAGTTTTACAGTCTTGATTACTACAGACTTTTTTATTTAGTAAGTACTGAAATAAGAAAATGTAAGTTTTTAGTAAGTACTGAAATAAGAAAAAATGTAAGTTTTTAGTAAGTACTGAAATAAGAAAATGTAAGTTTTTAAAATCTGTACTTAAAAAAATGTTTGTCTTATCTCATGAATTTCTTTTCTGTATACATTTAAGAAACTGTAATTTTCTACCCAAAATAAGTCTTTGGGGATTTCAATCAGGATACTGGTGGGTCTATAGTTTGGGGAGAATTGACATCAATTAATAGTACTGAGACTTTGAATGAATTAAAAACATATTTATAATTTATTTAAGTATATTAAATTCTTCCTTTTTTTCTTTTTTGGTACCTGGGATTGAACTCTGAGGCACTTAGCCACTGTGCCACATCCCTAGTCCTTTTCTGTATTTTAGTTAGAGACAGAGTCTCACTGAGTTGGTTAGGGCCTCACTAAGTTCCTGAAGCTGACTTTGAACTCATGATCCTCTTGCCTCAGCCTCCCGAACCAGTGGGCTTATAGGCATATGCCACCATGCCAGCCCTATATTAAATTCTTGAAGAAGGAATTTTACCAGGTACCAAAAAATTTCATGGGAATTTTGATTGGAATTGTATTAAATATAATTTTATAAATAATGACAAACATCTTTTTTTCTAAGGACAGTAATTTTATTACACTTATTATATAAAATTATCAAAATATCTTTGAATGGTATATGTGAACAAGAATATTGATAATTTTAGTATTTCTTTAAAACATTAATCTTACAGTATGCTCTTCGTAAAATGGCTTCTGGGGTTGAGTAACCCAGGAATTACCAGAAATAACATGGCCTTCAGATTTATACTGGTAATTACTGGTAATTGACTTTACTTAATAATTGGATATTACAAATATTCTACTATTATTTGTTTTGCTTTCCTGTTACTTTGTTTACACAGTTTTAAATTTACTTTTATTAAAAAGATTGATTTTTGTCACCCCTTCCCTTTTCTTTAGCAGGATGATCATGCTGGTCAGATGAGACAAATTATGAAGCTTTCCCTGTATTTCCATGTTCTGGGAAAATGTAAATTGTACAGTAAATTATTCTCTGAGATATTTAACAAGATTTAGCACACACTTGAAATGTGACACTTCATATCAAGAGTAATAACAATTGTTTTCTTCAGCATTCATTGCATTTTAATTTTTTTCATATTTTACGCTATTTGAGTATTTTTGACAACATGATTGGTGAGATTAAATGTAAAAGGGTATAAGTGAGACTGATTACATAGAGAAATTCTTAATTTCTGATATCACTCATTTTTTCTATTCAAGTTTTAAACACTGAACCCAAATCCCTTAGAAATCTGGCACACAAAAATGAGTGAGCTAGCAGTAGGAAGGGCTGCTATAGAGTGTACAAATATGAAGATATGTACAGATTAAGACCGATCAGACTTCCAGCCTGACAAAACAGAGAACAATGAAAGGATGATACTCACATCTGAATTAAAGCGAAGTTGACAGACATTACAAGAAATAACTTGTTTCTTCTTTGGGGGAATGGATACTCCAAATGTGTGGTTAATGACTGCTTTTTGCACAGGATCCATCTGAAGAGTAAATGATAAAAATTAGTCAAATTATATCTTCAAAGGATAGACAATAGTGTGCAAATGAAAGTGTCTTTAGTATTCCTAAATATTTTAACTTTTAATTCTCAAACAGGGATAATAAAGAATCTCACTAAATAGTAATAGTCTTACCTCCAAGAATTAAGAAAAAAAACAAATGACAAAAAAGCTTTTTTGAAATTATAACACAAAAAGAGACCACAAGAGAATCACCACATTCCAAGAAACCTAATACCTACAAAAGAACCTTGCATATCCTTAAAAGAATCATAAAACACAGAAACTTAAGATACAAATGTCAGAGTTAAAATTAAGTTGTTAATATTTTCCCTGCAGAACTGAAAATACTTACAATGGTCTCGAGTGACCTCAGTAATGAGTATTACAGACACATTCAAATTCTTAATTTTTTGATTTATGGTAAAATCATAAATAGTAGGCTTTTATTACCGCACAGAAAATGTTAATCTTTATCATAAAATAAGGCATTAACTCTCATGTCCTATAGATTGAAATTCATCCTACTGGAAACGCATGTCACAATTATACACTCAAATGTCTATGACACTGGTTAATATGCAACCCTGTTTAAATATTGATCAAGTAAAGTTTTGATTTAATGCCAGTGATTTCCCCCCCTTGAGTTTGCATTTATTATACATATTCAAAGAAATATACAATGATGAAAGTACTTGGTCACAGAAAAAGAGAGGCACACAGCCATCACAACACTCACAAGAAGAAACCCCTCTATTTGCAGAACTTATAAAAAGAGACCTAGCAGTGATTCTCTTGTGTATTCCAGATAATAATCTCCAGCATTAACATCAGACAACTGGCAGTTCAAAAAACAATGTGGAGGATGAACAAAGCATTACTCATAAACAGAGGTAATATGAACAAGGAAAGATCAACTGACGCCATCATCTAGGAAATCTCCTGAGGATAGAGTTTAGGATTGGATTAGCTGATGATATCTGATAAGAAAGGAGAAATGAATACTATCCCTGATCATGATTATAAATCATCAAAGTGCAAAATTAGTGACTAGAGAAATTTAAATACGGTGGAAAGGAAGGTGGATTGAAGAGTTACTGAAGAATATATTACTCTATCTTTTGCAACAAGCTTAAGAAAGATGACAGGACAATGTATTCTCACTATAGAAAACAAATACGGTAGCAGTTGTCTCAAGTTATAGAATTATTTTTATAGCCTGATTGTAGTTACAGTTACACAAATCTGAAAGTGTCAAAATTCATAAAACTGGGGTTGGGGTTGTGGCTAAATGGTAGAGTGCTTGTGTGGCATGTGTGAGGCCCTGGGTTCGATCCTCAGCACTAAATATAAATAAATAAATAAAAGTTCATTGACAACTAAAAAAATTATTAAAAAATTCATAAAACTCTCATACCCCCTCCATATCAATATGTATGATAACTTAGAAAGTAAAAAACAAAACAAAACAAAACAAAAAAACAAATGTGAAGGGTATTACGTTTGACTAAAGAATACAAAATATTACTGAAAAATTCAGGGATTCACTTTGTTCAAGGTCATAACTGATTAAAATTTTTATTTTTTTTTTGCTGTGCTGGAGATCAAACACAAGACCACACATGCTAGGCAAGCACTCTACCAATGAGCTACGGCCCCAATCTTTACATTTAATTTAGTGAGAATAATAATAATAAAATTCCATGAGGTAAAAAAAAAATCTCAAAAAGTCAGAAATAAAACCTCAGTTTACTTTCTTACTTTGTTCACTAGTGCCTATATTTAAGACCACTCCCTTGCCAAAACATAAAACTGTACTTTCTGATGGTTAATTAGCAGAGATGGCAAATAAGTTTTAAGAAGTTTAAAAATAAAATAGGTTAATTTAACTAGCAGAATAAAAAAAAAAAAACTCCAAAGTTTTGCAGTTAAAAAACAAAATATTTTATTGATATTTTCTGTTCTTAGATTCTGAAAAATACTTCCCATCTGGTGATGTGTGAAATACATGGGATAAAAGTATATGAATATTTCTCAAACATCAGTTTTCTCCATACCACTTTCATTATTTTTGTCATATCCAACACTAATATTTTATTTTAAAATCAAATTTAAAATATTCTGAAAACATAAGCAAAAATATTTTAAAATTATAGTTTTAATATACATTCTTTTTCACTACTCACTTCAGAAATGTATTGAAAATTGACATTAACAATCAAAACTTTTACTACTAAAATAAATACACATATGCTAGTTGTTCCCATTAACACAATATAGAAGAAGAGATAAAAGACAAATCTACAAAAATGTAGCTTTAATCTTTTAGTAAACCAAGATAACTATTGACGGGTGCAATCCTTAAATACATATATGTTCCTTTACGCTTTTGAGGTTGTTAGCTGCCTAAGTATCTTTTTAAATAACTTTTGATAAAACTTCATTCTGCTCAAATCCCATAATGGCTGGCACCACAGCAGTCAGAAAATACCCCTTTCTGTTCCCAAGGCTGAGAGCTCTCAGTCCTGAAAGGTGATCTGAGGCCGAGTACTCCATGTACAAGGGCAGGCGAGTTCCCAGCCATCTACTCTCTGCAAAGCAAACTAAGAGCTTTCCTTCAAGATATTAGTCAGAATTGGCTTTACTTGTATATATATATAATCCTAATTTTCTTCACAAAATCAACTAAACACAATTCTTGTATCCCTTCCTACTTAAACTGTCAATAACTTGCTGTCTTCTCATTCTTTAAAATGACGTGTCACTAATCATATCAAAATGTTATCCCCTTGGATAACATTCACTATTTCCCACTTGATTCTCTTTTTCCTTATAGGAATTTTGAGAAAAGACCCAATTTCCCTCATCTAAATCTCTTTCATTATTCTCAGAGACTTCTATAATTATAATTTTTATTGGAATATTTTTGGGGACCTGAGTACATTAAAAGAAGATGTTAAATGTCACAAAAAAGAATGCTCCACTTTGTAATTTGAACCTTAAACAGACCCTGTCAAGCTCATGTTTTGAATATTGGTCATCTGATGCAATAACTACAAATATGTGAGTCATTTCAGTAGGATATATAAAAGGTTTTTAGATTTTTAAAATAGAAAATGATACAATTCTAAATATTTGTCTTTAGTGTTTCCACAATGTTGTAAAAGTTAAATGAAAATAATAACTATGGTATTAACTTATATTTAATTTTTTTCGTGTGTGTGTGTGTGTGTGTGTGTGTGTGTGTGTGTATGGTAATTATTTTATTCAAACACCAAATTTCAGAATGAATAAAGCATTCAGCATAAAAACATTCTCATAATTCTTAAAATGTTATAAATGCAAGTTAGCCAATTTAACCGAGTCAAATATGTCCAAATAATGATTATTTCATATGTATTCAGGTAAATCACTGAGCAATTGAAATTGCCCAACAAACTCATATTTTTTAGATTCAACTGGTATTTCATAGACATTTAATTGTTAAAAATGAGTGCTTTCAACAATCTTTATTAAAAAATTTAAAATGTTTTAAGTGAACAAAGGTTTGTTAAAATAGTCACATTAAATTAGCTTGGGTTAGTTCACACTGCACAAAATACTTGTTTGTGAATTGAGAGAATTATGATTTATTAGGAAATAAAACTAAAGAAGCTTTTCAAAGGAATAAAAAAAACCTATCATAAAGTTCTAGCTACCAATATTCCTTACCTGGCAGAATTTATTGGTCCCAAATAAGCCTCTTCTTTTCTAAAAAAGTAAAAGTTAGAAGTAATCATCTGAAATCTTGAGGCCAGCAAGCACATTTACACGTTTTAAAGTTTAGAAAACTTACTTTTCTTGCTCACTCCTGAGTAAAATACCTGCAGTGCTTACTAACTAAAAAGTAACAAGAGTTAACACTTGTCAGTTTTTCTAATGAAAATCATGCAGAAATGAAAAGCAAAACCTATTAATGCAATTAACTGGTAGGTAATAAAGATGAAAGATGGGGTTGTGGCTGTTACTAGGAATCGAGGAGGAAATAGGAGGCTACATATGGGTGAAATAACTTATTATATCATAGTGCATACAAAATGAATTAACGAAGCTCGCTGTATCACACCATCTATTGTATTTTCAACATCAAAATAGGAATAAAAATCTTTAGTGCATTTGCCAAGATTAGGTGGTACAAATCTGTATGAATTTTTAAAAAGATCATTACTTTCTCTGAGTATAACGAAAAGTAATTTATATCTGCATAGTATAAGCAATCACATAAAAATATGCAGCTGAAAATAAAATGTAGATACAGGAAAAAGAAACACTAGCATGAATTTAAGGTAAGGCTATGTGATGATCAAGTGACTGGACAAACAGATTATATTTAGGCTCTCAATGATTTTTCTCCATGGAACTTTAGTAGAAGCACAAACTTGTTCAACCATTCCAATTCTTTTCAAGAGGCTTAAATTTTGAGTCCCCCCCCCCCCCCCCGCCCCTTGTAAGAGTCTTTAAATGATTTAACTAGCTATCAAGTAAGGCTGGCAATGGAAATGAGCTGGGTACCACACCACTAAAAATTAAGAACATTCAAGAATTGTATAAACTTTCTTTTATTCATACTGTTCTTAAACATGAGAAAATCTCACCTTAAACATAACCATTTGCTTTAACCAATGCTTTGAAAATCATCTGGTAAGTATTCTTTATACAATACAACAGAGTCCACTAGCTTTTCTATTAAGCAGAAGTAGAAATTGGGTTTTTGACTTCTGAAACTTAAAATCAGTCATTCAACAAATATTTCTGGAGGTCTGTTGTATCTCAGATGTTACCCCAGACTAGATGGGGAAATGACTCAAACACAATAAAGGACATAATTTTAAAAAAGATAAAGTGTAAAAAGGATAATACAAACTCTAACTGGAGTCTGCATTAAGAAATCACCATTAAGCAAAATAATGAGGCATGAGAAAGAACAAAAAAGTCCGTTTCCTTTGCCCCACCTTACCACCCCCCTTTAAATTTTCTGACACTTTAGAAATCCAAGATCCTCCCTTTAGCAGTGATAGCAATGTGTATTCTCCCAGGGGTATTCACTTTTTAATTCCTTTTCTAGCTGTTTAATAACAATATTAATACAATAAGAGCAGCTTAGATTTACAGAGCTCTTACTATGTGCTATGAACCATACTAAGAAATTATTTCATGTAGTCACTACCATCACATGAGGCAAATATAGTTATTTTCCTCTTTTTAAAAATGAAGAATACCAAGTTTTGAGAGGTTCAATTTCTTATTACTCTTAAGTCAACTTGTATAATGCTGGAGTCAGGATTCAAACTCACACAGGAGCCTCTCTCTCTCTACTCTACTCCATGCTAGAGGAACCTTCCAAGGGAAGGCACTGGGTTAGGGTGTATATTTGGGGAGGAAAAGATGAATATTCTAGAGCTTCTGCAGCCTGGAAGGCAGCTGCCTACCACAAACTACACTTGTCCTTCTGATGCTTATGTAAAAGTTTCCTGGAGAAGTGAGCCTGTGTTTTCCCTTTCTGACCCATTTCTGTTATTCTTAGGATAAACCCATTTTTTTCCTGTGTAACTTCAGGAAACCCATAAATAAAATTTGGGCTGTTCTGCCCTCTTTCCCCATTATAACTATTTGATTTGCACACAGACAAAAAAAGTTCTGGAAATACTTAAGAGATTACACATTAGCAGGTGGTAGTCATCATTTGCACCTGTCTTTGATTTACAAAGAGGCTCTCAGCTACTAAACCCTGTAACTTAGGGCCTTCTGGAAGTTTGGCTAAGCATTAACTTTTTAACTGTGACATTATTGAATTACAGTACTGCAAAAAGAATACCTTCTTCATCCCTTCCTTTTTCAATATCAGACTTATGAAAAAGTATGTGACAATAGGGTCTCATTAAACTTCAAATGTTCATAAAGTCACACATTTAAAGCTGTGTTATTGGAGAATAATAGTTCTCTAATGTTACTTCAAAAAATGTTTTGCCTTTCATATTGACTCTGACCACATGCCTTTATGTTAGTGTTTTATTTTCAAATCCTTAAAAACTGAAAATAGAAACAGATAATGTTATGATAATTTCTTCTCTCAAAGACCAAGAAACACAAATGATTACATATTGTTGACAGTATTAGTTCAACCATGTAACTTTGTGCTATTTTGGATTCCAAATCAGAAGACTCAATAAAAATAAATGGCATGGAACATTACACTGGGACTGCATGCTACCGTGAGACTTGCATTTTTGCATCTGGAATGTCTAAAAGCTGACACTTGGCCATTTTGATGCTGCCTCTCCTCCCCAGAGCACCCTGACAAGGGTCTGCCTGAATGCTGTCAATGCTGCTGAAAGGAAGACAAATGACATGCCACTCTCTTCACAAACTGCTGATTAAACCAAGAGTCAAATATTTGGAAAGGTGCTTCCTCCAAGAATCTCCAGCTCTTTGCTAAAACCATACATTGGCCATGTCTTGCAAAGAACATCAACTGTGCCCAGCAGAATGTTACCCTGTCATTCAGAACTGGTACAAAGGCTAACGTGCACTGTAGAGAATAATATGCAAGTCACATTTTATTTAAGTACCAGATCAAATAAAGTTGTTATTATAATTACTACTACGACTACTACTACTACTAGTACTACTAATATTTTATCAAAAAGTTACAGGCTTCCAAGTATTTTGAGATTGGTTGACAATGGCAGCATTTAATGGCTACAGAAAGTAAGTGGGATCCCAAGACTTTGTCTCTTCTCACCTTTCCCAGGCTTCCCTAGTGGCAGTCAATATTCCCTGTGGGAAACAGAAGTGGAATCTGCCCAGAGGTGAGGCAGCCTATCAGAAGAGAGTACAGATTAGCATTTCATTTTGTTCTTCCATTTGAAAAACACATTTAGAAAGCTGACCTCTTTCACTCAAATTCCATATTGTCGGGGGGGGGGGGGGTCCTCTTTGAAGAGCTCTGGGATTCATCAAATAAGACTTGTGTATCCCATTGACAAAGAAAAAAAAAAAAAACCTTGATCTATTTTGAAGATGTGTTTCGAAAAGAAGACTAAGGTCTGCATTTTCCAGTATTTTCCTCAAGAAATTTCATCTTGCTTTTATTATTCTGAAGAATAAAAAGAAACGTATGGAATGCCAAGAGACTGGTGTTTGTGCCATAAAATAATGACTTCTTTCTAGACCACTCTGATAATGAAAGATTTATTAGAGTTGAAAGGTTCTTATTTTTTTAGGTTTTAAGATCTTCAGAGGTTAAGGGTTTCATATCAACTTGAAATACATAGTTCTATCCCTGAGAAATTTTGTTCCTTTCCAACATATCACACTTTTTGTAAGTGCATGATTTTCAATTTATTATTATATTTCTTACATTTTTCTTCAAGAGTTATTCATTTACAAAAGTTTACTAAGTATGCTGATTTAGGAGATAGACATAAGGTAGAGAACCAGCCTCCAAATATCCAACACTTGGGCTGGGGTTGTAGCTCTGTGGTAGAGAGCGCTTGCCTAGCATGTGTGATGCACTGGGTTCAGTTCTCAGCACCATATATAAATAAGTAAAATAAAGGTCCATTGGTAATTTAAAAAATATTTTAAAAAAGAAAATAATTTATTTAAAAAAATCCAACACTCTAGTTGGGGAAACTTAAATGTCTAAAGATATAAATAAGGCATTTGCAATTGTCATAAGTACTATTAAAATAATAAAGCTGGAGAATGGAGAAACAATGATATTTTAGCACAGATAATTCCTAAAAACATTTTAGTTGCCTTGGTACCCACTGTGATTCAGACAAAGTATTTTTACCTGTGAAACCATATCAAACATGCAAAAATAAGAACAATATTTCATCATTTAGGGAATTTGATATGGAATTCATAATTGTACACTGGCAAAAATGGTAGCGTAAGAGGGCACATTCCTTGGTTTTCAAAGTGGTATCTGAGATATTGGCCAAGGGTTTTCTTCAACTGCTAAGTATTAAGTCGACAAATGCTCTTAGCACCAACACCACTACCATGTCCCTAAGAAGAAAGGGACACTAAAGGGATCTGCATTTGGAATTTCTCTGAAGAGAGTGCTAGACTAGACACACCTCATCTGAGACCTTCCTAGTGTGTTTCTATGCAGTGTGACTGGCCTGGACTTGGTTCTGTAATTGGTTAGTGAATAGTAAAATGACCCTGTTGCTTTTATTTTTAAAATAAACACAGATTTTATCCAAGATTGTAAAGATATGATAGCAAAATAATGTTTTTCATCTTTAATGCTTTGAAAACTTTAGAGTCGCCTAATAGTAAAATAAAACAGCTAAATGTAAATGGACAAGTGGTTTTACTGTTTCCTTCTCTTTACCCAGTAATTCAGAAGTTTTTAAATGATTCTGAATAGAAAGAATAATTTTTAAGTTCTTTTTTAGACAGTTTTGTTGTTGTTTTGTTAATGGAAGATGACATAAGGTTAGACTTGTGTGTTTTATTGAGGCTGAATGTGTAACTAACTCTGACAGTAGATCCTTGTATGTAGCAAATATGGTCAGTACAAATACAAAATCTTCCACTTTCCTGGCTGCTCCACAAGCCAGGTGATTTTCCATGCTGCTGGGGATCAAGAGTGATGCTGTGAAACTGTAGTTACTCTGCTGGGTAATTTAAGAAGCCACATCGAAGAGCTTTTCAAAAAGTTCAGTTTAACAAATGGGACTTTCAACTTATTTCTGCAGTAGGTATGGTACTAGTCTGCATGTTCACTCATACCTGGTTGTCACTAACACACACCAGCAATGTTTTAGATGTTTCCTATTAGCTTTAGATGAGTAAAGAATTGAAATTCTGGAATCTCATGAAAATCGAAGAGTTCAGTAGAGCAGAGGAAAAAGACCAGGGCAGGGAGGAGAAGAGGGAAAAGGGAAACACTGGGGAATGATATTGGCCAAATTATGTTGTTATCTTGTGTGCACATATGAATATAAACACATAATTAATCACACCATTATGTAAAACTATAATGTACCAATTAAAAATATGGAAAAATGTGTTGAAATTCTATTGCATATGAGTCCATATTCAAGTTAAAATGCATATGGAAAGGTCCAGTTGGTTAATGTTATGCATTAGGAAGCCCAGACTAACTTCAACGTCAATTGCAATTGTTAAACTCAATGCAGGGAAAAAGCATTAAGGTAATAAGCTGAATTATGCCTCCAAAGGGAACTTGTGCTTTTCTTTGTTTGTTTCCATTTTTGAGCAAGCAAATGCTTAGAAGTGACTGGAAACCATTAGAAGAGAAAGGTGTTTTTCCATCAGGAGGCAAAGAAATTTCTTGAAAGGTTTTCATTTTATATTCAATATTTGATGTTCCCATACTAAAATAATTTCTAGCCAAAGTACATGTACAAAGTTGAGACATCTGTAGCCTCTTTCAAAGATAACGTAATGAAAAGTTCATATAATATTGTTAGATGCCCTTTGGAAAGACTATAAGAAAAAATATAGAATTTTTAAGGGAGAAGAAAAAACTACCTGGAATCTCTAAGGAAATTAATAAGAACTTATCTCTACTGCAAATTTTAATATCCCAGAGGAAGAAATGAAACATACTACTAATTTTTTTTTTGTCTCTGGAGAAGTTTCTGTTCTTAAAGTATTTATACTTTATATTTTTCAATAAGATATGTTGATATTTTTTAAAACAACAGCTGAAGACATATATAATTGATAAAATATAAATACCAACAAAGATGGTTAGAATTCAGAGTTATGAAACAGGAACTGGATTTACCAAAAGAATCTAAAATAAATGGGTTGGATGTTTCCTATGTTAGTATTAGTACTGTGTCTCCTCAGGGTGAAATAAAATAAGAAACACCATTTCAGGAAAACAGACTACAGAATAGTTTTTGAATGGATGTATAAAATACTAAATAAGAGACATATAAGAATAGGTCATGAGAATGATTATTCAATAATACATTTGAAGAAGGATTCCATACTAATATTTGGAAGTATAAGCCAAATACCTGAGAAAGAATATAATTCTGTTCTTTCTTGGCCTTTCTTTGCACTTCTTTAAGTACTGACTTAAAAACAACCTCCAAAACATCCCCAAAGGTGAGTTTGCATAACATAAAATTCAGTGCCAAAAATAAGCCCAAGAAATATCTTTTCAAAAAACAATTATTTATTCTTTAGAAGGAAGAAAAAAGCACATGAGTAACCAAATACTGTGTGTTATACTTACAAATGTAGGATTAAGAACAATTGGTGTTAAATCTCCAAATCCAAATATGTATGTAAGGATTATTTACTTGTTTTTTGGTAACTGGGCTAAAAAACATTAGAAGGATTTTCTAAGAGACCAGGAAGTGATGAGCTTTCTTGATTTAAAAATCAATATACCTCCTGAACAGCCAAATGCATTAAGTGACATCCTTTCAAAACCATTCTGTCAAAGCTAAGTGTGAAACACTGTTCAGTAACTAATTAGATATATTCTGATGCTGAGGCAAAACAGGTCCTTGACACAAGTTAAAAAAGGCATAAGATGAGAAGGAAACCCCACCAGGCAGGAAGAAGTGCTAAAACCTCAGCCTGTCTGGATATATTCTTGATTTTGTGAAACAATGGAAATGAAATGTTTCCCCCAAATAGACAACAGATTTCTTACCACTGCACTAAGTAGAAAATGGTAGTTGAGAACTGCCAAGGTTTCTTGCAAAGAAACAAATCTGGTGTTCAAATTCTGGGCCACTCGTTCATTGTGAGGTGATAAAATGTCACAGATCCTCTACATCTCAAACTTGTTTATTTTAATTTGAGATCCAGAAGCCCCGCCTCCATCGAAAGAGAATCCTAACTGGAAATTCAATACAATTAAATACTGAAACTGAGTTCTGTTAAAGACAGGTAGGTCACACCCTAATCCCAACAGCAGGATTTTAGTCCAACTTTCTCATTTGAAAATGAGGCCAGATTTGAGAATTTTAGTTACTTGCTTGAGCCTCCTCAATTAATACCAGAGCCCATAAAATTATGGCATTTGTAGGCAAATGGATGAAATTGGAGAATATCATGCTAAGTGAGATAAGCCAATCTCAAAAAACTAAAGGACGAATGATCTCACTGATAAGCGGATAAGGACATATAATGGGGGGTAGGAGGGGTTAGCGTTAGGGTTAGGGTTAGGTTTAGGGTTAGGGATAAGGAGGGTGTAAGAATGGAGGAAGGAAGGACTGCATAGAGGGAAAAGGGGTGGGAGGGGTGGGAGGAAGGGAAAAAATAACAGAATGAATCAAACAACATTGCCCTATGTAAATTTATGATTTTTAATAAAAAAAAAAAAAGAAAGGTTAAAGAGGGAAGGAAAGGCCAGTGACTATGCAGGCCATGAGGAAGACTGGGGTTTATTCCAAACGCAGGGGGCAAATTAAAGAGTTGTAAGGAGAAAGCAAAACAAAACAAAACAAAACAAAAACAAACAAACAAACAAAAACACCAGAACCCAGATTTTGTGCTAGAGGTGCTAGATTTGTCAAATAAAAATTTAAGATACCTAGCTAAATTTAATATCGATTGATGTTGGGCTTGAACCCAGGGCCTTGTGCATACCTAAGCATGTAATACCATTGATCTACAACCACAGCCTTAAATTTTAATTTTACATAAACAATACATTTTTAGCATGAATATGTTTCAAACATTGCATGTGACACACTTATACAGAAAAATATTTATTGATTACTCTGAAATTCAGCTTTTAGCATCCTTTTATTACCTGTCCTCCCTTTCTGATTCCCATCCAAGGATATCACACTACATCAGTGTTGACTTTAGTGGTCCTCCTTCTTGCAGACCTACCTTGTCACACTAAATATTTTAGGTTTTTAATTAGCAAAGTGGTCCATGAATGGTTTTGTGAACACAGGATGTTAAAACTATTTTACATCATGCATTCATGTCCTTTTGTATGGATGCATATGTGTACATATATTAGCTCTTCTTAGTAGAAAATATTTTTGGTTTAAGTTTGTTTCTGCATTCATATTATAAAAATGTACAAGAGTTGCAATGTAAAATAAAGAACTATAATAAAATGCCTCACTCTACTCTCTGCAGTGATAATTGCCTTATTGAATAAGGCTCTGTTAATGGTACAGCTTGACATTTAACATTTGTTCATTTGATTTATAATTACTTTTACGTGATTGCAAGGAGGCTATAGCTCAAAACAAAAGTAGTTTTAAACTTCACTGTCTTCATTTTCTTTTGAATTTGTAAGGAAATGGAGTCATTTACAGGTAAAACTATTTTATTTACCAAAATTATTTCAAATATATACAAAGCCCTTTTTGCCTCTAAGTAAAGTCACATAAAAATAAGAGAGAGTGAATATAGTAAATGAAATCACCAAATTAAAAATGCATCCAATTTGTTTGTATTTTGGCCATGGATATGGCATTAAGATTTCCTAATTAAGGGATGGAGAAAAAACTCCATGAATCACACAGTAAATTGTCATGAAATACAAAATCTTTAGTAATATTCACAAAATTTTATTTAATGTTATGAGGCAAAAAGGCATTTGTTTTTATAATCTATCCACTCCATATGATTTTCAGAAACATTCCTGAGTTAATCTTTCCTTTCTGAATTTAGTTTATCAGGATGGTTAACCCATAAGTCTTAACAATACTCATTTGAATTCACCCTTTCTGACCCCCAGAACCTCTAGGATTTTTACAAAAATTGGACAAATATCTATCTATATCTAGCAACACAAGAAGCTGATATGTCATTTTATTTAAAGATTTTGTATAATTAGTTAGGAATCACCAAATGCCTGACAAACAACAGAACAATATCACAACATCAATCGTTGGCAGTTATCAAAACACTACAGCTTGACTAGCCCTCCCAGAGCTGGGGTTAAAAGCTGTCCTCTGGAAATCAATCATGCTCTCGGCAGAGGAGAATATTTCAGTGATGTGAACGCTGAAATGGAGACTATAATCTTTTGTGATTACCCTCGAGGCCGAAGTGAACGCCAAAAGGAAAGTCCATGAATTGCTGATAATTTCCCGTGATGACCGACTCCCAGGAAATTCTGATATTACCCTTGCACTGTAACAAAGGGACTGTTCCCCAGACAAGTAGCTTCAAAGAACTCCACATCTGGGGGTCACAATGCTTCTTCAGAAGCTACTCATCCATTATGGGAGCCAGGCCTGTGAGGCAGCAGCTCTCTCTGAAGACAATGGAGGGTCTGATTGCACATGGACTGATGAGCTGTGTGGTACAGCCTGCCTTTCCAGAAAGTTCTTTTTTGAAGGAAATGATTTGAACTTATCAGTTTTAACTCTCTTCCCAGAAATCTAAAGAATGATACATCTCTCTGCTAATAGCTATGGAGCTATAACTATCTCAGTTGGTATAATTTTAAAACTTTTATTCAGGTTGATATTTTTATTCTGAGAAGATAGTTTCCATACCTATGTACATACCCTAAAAGTCTACATAATATTTGGGATAAAATATAAAGCTATTATTCTTTTTTGAGTAAGAAACACACTTAGATGTTATCACTCAGAGGTCAGGTTAAGTGGGTCCTTCTCATGCAATTAGCAATTTAAATTCAGGAAAAAAGGAGTGTGTATGGGAGCAGAGTAAAGGGAGATGTACCCAAGAAATTTTAGGAATCAATTTCTATTACCAGTACAAGACGGATAATTTGATATGTTGCTACTATGACTAAATTTCAAGTAGTTTTTCAAAATGACCATTTTAACCTACTTGCAGCTTGATTCATGAATAATGTGGAATAAAGATTCTTCGTTTGAAAATCAGTATTTTAAAAATATAACAAAGTGTTATGATGACTTAGGACTCGATGACAATGTGTCATAAGTACACCATTCTCATCAGTTTGCGTGCAGCTTTAAACCTAAACACCATTGAAGATAAAAAAGGAAAAAGAATACAATTAAACTGGCTGTAGTTATTCCCCCTTCTACTCCTCAACCTTCTCCAAATTCAAATGCAGCTCTTCATTACTACTTCCAAGCAGTCAGACAATTCTGATCTTTAAGTGTGCCTTTCAATGATCTCATTCAACTAACATAAATCGAACATTTGTTATGTATCAAGTATAACTATTTAAAACTGGAGTAATAATTTCTTAATCTCAAGGTCTTAGCCATATGTATATCCTTGGAATCTCCATAATTAGGATAGTGCTACTGCACAGCCAGCCCCAGCAATGAAACACAACTTGGTTTATGTAAGGTAGGTAGATGAGAACAAAAGGATAAAAATATTAGTAAAAATTAATATTATTTATAAGAATACAGTTTTGTTATTTTGAGTTCTCTACTTGATATTCATGGTTATCTTAAATTATTAATATAGTGAACTGGGCACATGCACTCCTGTAATCCCAGAGGCTTGGAAGGCTGAGGCAGGAGGATCGCAAGTTCAAAGCCAGCCTCAGCAACTTAGTGAGGCCCTAAGCAATGTAGAGACCCTCTCTCAAAATAAAAATAAAAAGGACTAGCCATGTGGCTCAGTGGTTAAGTGCCCCTGGGTTCAATCCCTGGTACCAATAATAATAACAATAATAATATGGTGATGTTATACACTTATTTTTCATAAATTTCAGAAAATTCCAGAAATTTTCTAAATATTAGTCATACCCTCAATTCATCATAAATTTAACCAACTGAATTTTTATAATGTAAAGATTTAAAGTAGGAAAACATTATCATCCCTAGTTTTTAGGGATAAGTGGCTTTCCAAGAGACATGGGTCTTCTGACTCCTAGTTTAGTGCTCTTTCCTATACAAATTAGTGGATCGTTCTTTTCCCGCCATCTAGTGCCTGCTTTCCTGGGTGAAAAGTGCAGTGCCAGGCAGCTAGGACTATTAGAGGTTTACTTTGGAACCAGTCAAGTAGAGTTCTCAGAGGTCAGGGATAACTCTTCAAATGGCTTTTGGGAGGAGGTGGGATATAGGTGATGAGTGAATAACCAATTAAATACATAAATGCCACCACCTTCTTTAGAGGGAAAGTACTTCAAAAGTGTACCATAT
This sequence comes from Sciurus vulgaris, assembly GCF_902686455.1. NCBI lineage: Eukaryota > Metazoa > Chordata > Mammalia > Rodentia > Sciuridae > Sciurus > Sciurus vulgaris. The sequence goes on from NC_136463.1 coordinate 132,835,560, forward strand.
GATAGTTGCTATTAGTCAGGGTTTAGCAGGCAACAACTTCAGCTCATTTTGAGAAAGGGAGATTTTGGGGGTTTAATTATTCATTATGACAATCAATTACCTTACATTTGATGGATTTGGTGTCTCATAGGAAAAACAAAAAAACTAGGCCCAGATGTGCGTTTTTTTAATTATTGGAGAAGTTCTGTAAACTTTTAATTATTTGTAAGTTATAAGCCTGTCAAAGATAAGATATATTTTCTACTACATCTTTCGTATCTTTAACTGGCTGCAGAAGATGTGTTCTCACTAAGAGAAAACAAGTATGAGACTGACAAGACAAATCTGTATTCTAAGTAGAATGTATAGCAAAAGAGAACTTTCGACCTGTCGTTAGGAACCATGGATTTATTGGGTACTTAAAAAAATATGTCACACATGAGTAATCTGCGCAAAGTAAACACCATTTAAATTTGGGGTAAGTATGGTGGAAACTAGCCCTTCCCTGTCTGATAATTCATTTCTTTTTCCTTTTCAGTGCTAAGGTTTTCTACTAGAAGAAATCAGAAGACTGGTTTATATTTTTCAGTCTTTTGATCTGCAAAAAGAGTTCAGCAATGACACAGACAGTCTATTTCATATGTGGGAACATTAAAATAATTAATTGTATTGTGTTTAACACCCTCTGATACTGCAATTCTATGGAAACAAGGTGCTGCTCACATAATTTATGCTTTATTTCCTCATTTTATTTCAAACATAAGAACATGAAAAGGAAGATAAGAAAATCTAAAGTGAAAGCTAAATTTGAGAAAAAGTATTTTTCTAAGACTTCAACTGAGTTCTGCAAGCATGTTGAAACTTCACAGGTTGCTAAATAGCACTCCAATTCATCTTTAGCACCTTCAGCGTAACTATAAAACCAAAAGGACTGGAATAATCCACAAGCATGTCCCCATTCACAAAGAGACTAAAACTTTATTCTGAATCTAAGAATCTAGAGGGAGGGGGGAAAAAGAAGAAAAGATCTGTGTTGTTGGATGGGTTCTCAAGTTTTTGATAAAAGCTTTTCAGGGATCACCACTATTAATTAATGTTTATAAAGCAACCAATTTAGAATACCTATTCTAGCCTGAAGGGAATGTTTTATACAATAATATCTTACTACTCTTTTTTTTTTGGTATGTATTAAGTTCTTCTACTTTGCCACAGGCACATAAAGGCTTAGTCATTGAGGCAAGTTAAGAACAAGGCTGGAGGTTTCTTGTGCTTCCTAATTAACTGGAGACTTGTTAAGAATAAGATAAAAATTTTAAAGAGGACCTGACATAGACACTTTTTCCAAGTTGACTCTACTCTTGAAAAATGCTGACCTGGGGCAGCGCCAAGACTAAAGACCTGTCTTGCCAGAAAATCTGATGAACCCTCCAAGTACACATAATCCTTGAAACTCTAGCACTGAAGATGAGGCCCCAGAGCCATGTGAGGTTGACTAGGATAATGAAAGGGACACCCAAGAGGACATGGCATGGTGGGACCATAGATGTCTCTCTTCATGGTTCCTGAAACCTTGTGTTCCCTTACCTCATTAGGGCTCATCGAGGTCTTAATCTGATGTTTCTTCACAGCCGCGAAACATCGGACCAAGTAATAAATACTGAGTGTTTAAATATCAACTGAATTGACTTTACTGTGAGCAGAATTCTCTATTGTGCTATAGCAAATTAAATGATAGAGCAAGTCCTATCAGACAGCAATTTCTGTGTTATTTGTACAATGGTCCCTCCTTAGAACAATGACTGGAACATGTAGATGTGCAGTAAATGATTGAGAATGAGTGACTTTTCCTAGACACCTTAAAGATATACTGTATTATATAGAGAGAACCACCATACAAACATACATATATGCATACATATAGTATTTGTGTATTAAAAGAGGGTTCAAGAGAACATAGGGAAAAGGGAGATTTGAACAGTCATTAGCATGATAAACCTGAGGCCTTTGAGTAAGGCAAGAAACATGAGTTGAATTTAAAAAGGACACATTTGTGGTTTGAAGGGCAGAGGGAAACAATAGTACAGATTTTTTTTTTCCCTCCCAAAGATTGAGTTCACCTAATTTCTCTCTCTGTCAGATTTAATAGGAATGTAAAATTTTCAAGGCACAGAAATCTATGCCTAAGCATTCATACAAGGATTTTGTTAGCTTCATACCACCTTTCAAAGATTTACTATAAACATTTTTTTTTTATAATGATCTAGGGAGTGGTGCTGTTGACTTATCTAAACTCAATAGCAGACCATTGATTTCTGCCCTTTTCAAGTGAATTTAAGTAATCATGGAAAATTTCATTTCAGCATATTTTAATACTACACACTTTAGAACATGTAAAAGAAGATGAACTTCCAATATATTTTAAAGCATATAATGAAAAAGAAAAATTCAACCATATTTTATTTTGATTTGACTGAAATAAACAAATCAGTTCAAGTGGAGTCAGTTAGGTATGCTTGTAGCTAAGAAATATAGAATATGTAATCATTTAATGACAGCAGGCAGTATTAGAGCAAAAATAAAATTCAAAGGGCAGAATTTTATATTAGGTTTGCATTAACAGAGGTAAAACATTCTACTTCAAAAGAATGAAAGAAAAATATGTATTTGAATGTTTAAATAAGAACTTTATTAAATCAATAAAGGTATAAAATGTAGATAAAAAAGTTAAATAGTCTAGATTACTTTGGGTTTCCTTATAAAAAACATTTCATGAGAAACATGATATAAACAGCAAAGTAAGGGTGATTTTAATTTCTAACTTCTTTCAAACTTCCTTGATAAATCTATTACTATTTCAACTATAAGAAAGAAAACTTTAAAAGTTCAATGATATTGCCAAACTAAGTATGAATCAGAATCTCAGAGGACCTAGAATGATAAAATAAATGGTAATCATATAAATTATTTCCTAGCTTGTCATGGATGACTCAGAATGGAACAGCGGTTTGGGACTTTAGACATAGAAATAATCTATTCTGTTCCACATATTTGTTCATGTCAGGAAAAAATGATTTCAAGGTAGATAGTAAAAATTGTATTATTTTTCACAAAAATAAGATTATTGAGCTTCTGGCAATAAAGTAGCAGTGACCTGCCTTGTGGTTTCCTACAGCAATTGCAAAAACATGGCAGGATGAACAGAGATATTTCATATGAATAGGCTCATAAAACACCTGCCACTTGGCAGAGAAACTGGTGACTGCATCCCCTAGGTGGCTCTTGATTACAGCTATATCTCTGGAGAGTTACACAACTACATCTGCACATATGCAAATATTGTCTATTAAAAATAAACTATCTGGGGTTGGAGATATAGCTCAGTTGGTAGAGTGCTTGCCTTGCATGAATAAGGCTCTGGGTTCTAATCCTCAGCACCACAAAAAAAAAAAAAAAAAAAAAAAAAGAAAGAAAGAAAACTACCTACTTATTGCCACATATATACATATATCGTAGGGTTGGGTATGTGTCTCTGTGCACTTGGGCTGCCATAACAACAAAATAGTATAGCCTGGATAGCTCAACAGAGATTTATTTTTCAATAGTACTAGAGGCTAAAATTCAGAGATTAAATAGGTGCCAGAATGGTGAGGTTCTGATGAGGGCCTTTTCCGAGTTGGCAAAAGGTCACCTTCCACTGTGTCATCATGTGGTAAAAAGAAAGGGAAAAGAATTCTCTGTGTCTCTTCTTACAAAGACCCTAATGCCATCATGAAAGTCCCACCCTCATGACCTTATCTAACTCTAATTACCTTCCAAAGGTACCATGTCCAAACACCATCATGTTAGGGGTTACTTAAACATGAATTTGGGGGGACAGAAACATTTATTTCATGACAGTAAATGTATGAGTGTGTCTTGTAAGTGGACTTATTTTATCATTAGTGTTATCTATCTTGGTAAGTATGCAATTTATTTCAATTCTGAAATCTCTTCTTAATGGGGATTAAATACTGAGAATTATCCTGGTTCTGAATGAAGACAAAACTTAAATTCACAGTAAAGGAGATGGACGATTCTAATTATAAAGAGAGAAACAATTGTGTACACTTCAGTAGCTCCTAAAATATCATATACAGAAATTAAAGAATGACCATAAAGCATCTAACAAACTTAAAGTAAAATGAATAATAAAATAATGAAAACAGCTCAGTCATATAAAAAGTATTTTCTTGCCGATGGTTCCTGAACCATAAAGTATAACAATTATTAGAACTTTTCTGGTGTTTATTGATTTTTATTATTTTTTATTTGATTTTATTTTTAAAAAACTTTTTCACAGTTGTAGATGGACAGAATGCCTTTATTCTGTTTATTTTTATGAGGTGCTAAGAATCATATAAATGCATTCTACTGTCATGTACAACTAATTAGAACAAATAAAATTTAAAAATTAAAAAAAAAAAATTAAACCCAGCACCTCACAAATGCCAGGCAAGTGCTCTGCCACTGAGCCCCAGCCCCAGCCCTTGATTTTTATTATCTTGTCTTTTCAAGTATACATACCCTATTTCTTAACAGGGTAAGAACTTGTATTTCTTACAAGTTTCTTGGGCATGAGGGTATTTTTGTTTTTATTATATTTTATCTTCTTCCCCAAACCCAGTACTCTCTTGTTCAACAAAATCCAACAACTCTGTTTTTTAACTAAAGGCTGGGGCCTTACAACAAGGGATGTAGTAGGGACGTCAGTTTCCATATTTTCCACTCAGAGAAAGTTGGGAAGTACAGTTGGAGAAAACTTTGTAACTAATTACTGCCTTTAGATTTACAAACATGCCTATTTTTAGGAAAATAAAAATGGAAGTAAATACTTGGACTTATTACCTTGTACTTAGAAGGGGCTATGAAATTCAGTGAAGGGGCTATGCGATTCCTTTGCTAGATGAAGGAATATGAACATTGAAAATCAATTCAAAGTTCTATGTCCTTTTTTCCCATCTTCCCTTCAAAAAGGTTTATTTAGCACCTATGCAGACACCAAACATCCTAAATTGAACAAGATGTTGTCCTTGTCCTCAAGGTTCTGGCATTTTAGTGAAGAAGGCAAATAGGTGAACTATGATATGACAACCGCCGTAATTGAGCTTATCTGTGGTACTTTGGAAACACAAAGGATGGGACTTAGCTGAGACTTGAAGAATCACAGAAGATTTCCTGAGAAGGAATGGATATCTAAGTTGAACCCTGAAAGACGAATAGTTGAAGGGGGATGACAATGGTAGAAGTTGAGCACTAGTAAGCAGTCAGGCAGAGAAGCCTATTAGGACTTAGATATAGAGGTTTATGTGTGGGTTTGCACAGTCTTTTACCTAAAAATGATTCAAAAGATCCTTTGTAAAGTACAACTCCTGAAGTTAGCATCAACATGTTCTAGTTACACATCTTGACATTGAGCCCATTCTAAATTATCAATGAGTCAAACTCCAGCTTCCTTATCATGTCTCTTCATAACTCTGTTTAGACAGTGTCTTGATTATTTGCTTATTCTTCATACAGAAGCACTGAGAGAGACTTTGTCAACTGTGGAGTAAAAAACAAGATAGCCACTATTTCTTCATTGTGTAAACTTAGCATAGAACAGGCACATTTTATTTTTTTAATACAAGAGAATCCCATTTCAATTCTTGTTGTGTCTCATGTAATGTTATCTATCATACTCCACTATAAAAAGAAGGAAACCATTATTTTCTATATTTTTTTAAGACTCCATTTAAGGAAAGTAGCAAGGCTTCAGATTTTTAAAACTTTTAGCTAAGGTCTCAGAGCAGAGTGTTTTCATTGTTCTGATAATAATTAGGTTAAAATATACTTTATTTTTTATACTTACTAATATCAACCTTGCTTAAGAATAAGGCGATATAATAGAATTCATCTCACTTCAAAGAAAAACGGATTATTGACATTTAAATTTAAGTTTCTGGTTTTTTTTTTACTAACTCTCTTTCTTCCTTCAGACAATAGAGAAAATAACTGTAGACTCCTAAAGTGTTTTGAGGTTTGAGTCCTTAGAAGGATATAAATTATTACAAATATATGATAATCTAATATAATGATTAGTAGTGATAAGATAATATTTTCTTAGAAAAACACAGACAATGACTTTCCTAAACTTTCCCTGGGAAATCTACTGGGTAAGTTTAGGTACTAGAATTGATAAGCCTATAGGCAAAAAGATTAAATAATTTCAATTGCAACTCAAAGTGAAAAATTATAGGTAACTCAATAAATACATTTCTTTACAAGTTGATAGAGGGTGCTACTTGGGATGACTTACTTTTCATTAAATTATCAGAAGGGCTGTCTGCCTAATAAATGACTAAAATTGCACTATAATAAATAGAGTAAAAGATCATGTCATGTAGTTCTTTGCAATTCTCTTTACTTTAACCAAGTTAGTAGTATCTTATTTGAAAATTAAAGTTTATTTTCTTCTAAGAAGGAAAAATGAACTTCTATTAATGGAGGTATTGCATAGGTTTTCTCAAACTCAAAGTGTATAAGATTGTTATGTACAACAAGCAAACATAAAAATAAAAAGGTATGTTAATGTTAGTGCTTCTGTAACCCCTATGCAACATTAATCAGTCATTTGGAAACTGCATTTTTTTAAAAAAATATTTTTAGTTGTATATGGACACAATATCTTTATTTATTTAGCAGACCCAGGGCCTTGTGCTTGGGAGGCAAGCACTCTACCAACTGAGCTATCTCCCCAGCCCCTACTTTATTTGTTTTTACGTGGTGCTGAGGATTGAACCAGTGACTTGTGCTAGGCAAGTACTCTACCACTGACTTACAACTCCAGTCCTGGAAGCTGCATTTTTATCTTAAAAACCTTTAATGAAAATATCCTCTTTAATTTCGTATCCCTTAAAAACAGAGAGGTACAAGTTAGAAATTTTGATTACTGAAAAAAGTGACTTACAGCCTAGTGCTGATCATATGACTCTAGTTGTGAAAAGAACCGTGACTGGGTGCCTACTGGTATGTAATATGTACTTTTAGAAGGGGCTTCAAGGATGGATACCAGCTGCTGACACTGCTGTCCTCTGGTGAAGGGAGAAAGTGTGAAGGAGTAGGTAATGATGACATTTTCATTTTGCCTTGAATGCTAAAGTTTTATTTGAATCTTTGAAATAAGTATTTGCATATCATTGTCATACCCACATACATGCATGCACATTGAACGCATACACATTGACATACACAGTGAACTGCAGGAGGAACAATTTACACCTTCTTACATCATCACTGCTGCCACCTGACAGCACCTGGACTTGTGCAGTGTCTACAAATACTGTCTTCCAAATGCACATGAATCAAAATACAAGTACCTAAATATTCCAAGAAGTATAGCTGAATTCAATTATGTTTGGAATGTATCATAGATGGGTTGATAGAGGACACAACAGGCATGCTTGAGTTCAAGCTCTCTGAAATGGCCTGATGTGGACCTTTGGGAGGGTTACTCCTATTCTGGATGGATGAATGCAGCCCAGACAGGCATGATTTACCTTACTGAACTGCTCCACTGGACTAGAAAAGATGCTCACCTTTTCATGCCTTTCCCCCCCCCATTCTTTTCTTTTTGTAAACTGTTTGACTTGTCTCTGAAAAACCCAGAAGACAAAAACATTCAACTGTTTACTCACTAAGTCAAAACCAGTGCTCTTTAAAAAGTTGGCTGATCCTCTACCCCCTAATTACCTTACAACACTAAGCCCCTGACAGAAAACCTGTCAGCAGATTTTATTTACAACCCTTGAGGAAAAATCCTCTTGCTGTTTTCACTTCATACAGAAGATAAGTTTGCAAAAGGAAACATTTGGCAGTACTTCAGATGTGTGCTGTCTGGTGGTGTTGATAATGCAATTCTTTCTTTTGATTATGGCAGTATTTATAATGCTGCCTCATTCACGTAGACCATCATGCCCCAACTGACTGCATTTATCAACTGAACAGACACAATTCATGCAATCTCCTGAACTGTTTACCCTTTCTCCTACTATAAGTTAAGAATCTGACTACAGACTGATTCTATGTTGAATTCTGTTGTTGAAAAATGTCATGCTCCACTTGGCACACCTGCAGGATATCTTTTATTCAAATAAAGGAAGTCAGCGGACCTGAGTAAAGAACACTGATAATTATAGGTAAATCACTAATATTTAGCATATGTTTTAAAGAGAATATCTATGTATCATGGAGATAACTAAAAGGTAGATTTTAAATGAATACTTTTTCTTTTTGCTAACAGAGTCAGATTCATATAATCCACAAGAGCCCCCAAATAAAAATTCTGTTTGTGTAAGAGTCATACTTCATCTAAAGTATCTCCCAAATAAAAAGACACCCAGGGAGATAAAGCCTACAGTCATATTTTTCTCTTTCTAGTAACTAGAGATAAATAAGTGTGGCTTGATATCTCTAAATTGTGTTCTTGAACATGTATGAATAACATCCCAGAAATTGTATAGGTTCTAAAACCACTGAAAAGTTATCAAAATTGCACAATGCAACAAGTGAAAAGTCAACTGTGAAAATATTTGTAAAATAAATATGCTGGCTGTTGTTTGGAATAACTCCCATGAGCGAAGCATCATATATCACAGCACAGTTAACAGTACTATATATGGTCTAAAATCATACACTTTGGAGACAGACTACATCTATTGCCTATCTGCAAATGTAGGGACAGAAAGAGGCAGAGGAGGTTACACATCAAATAAAAAAAGCATTTACTCACTGTGTTAAAATTGGGAAAGAGCCCAACAGCAGAACTACCGTCCACTGGAAAAGACATAAATGGTTTGATATCCAGTGAAGGCTGCATCATCAGGGTAGGTGTGCGCACAAGAGCAGGAAGGGTAGTAGTATGGCATGTACTGCCTGCCAAGAACAAAACAAAAATGAATTCAATCTCCCACTCATATCCATCTCCCTCCCAAACCTACAGAGCAACAACACCAAGGCTACTGAGCTGCAACCTGCAAGCAAGAGAGTCACACTGGACATAAGCGAGTAGCCAAAGAGTAGTAAATACAGTCAAAAAGCCATCTTCTTCATCATTGTCTAAGACAGTGATGCAGAACACTTCCCTGTGGCAAGAGCCAAGGGCAGCTCAGACTCAACAAGATGCAGTACACAGATTCTACTGGCAGGTTTGGGGAATGAGGATGTCCTGGTGTCCAACCTGTTTGCCTCTGAGTGGCCAATAGTGCAGGAAAGAAGAAGGAAGAAGAGGGGAGGGGCCTCCTGAAGCCAGGTGCTCTTAACTATTCAGATTAAAAGGGTAGCAGGCATTTTTCTTTTTAAATCAAAGATAACTAAAGGGATTTTGCAAGAAAAAACTTAGACTCTTAATTAGACTCTTAGAGTTATTGTTTGAAAGTTATGGCTTAATTTGTTTTATTAAAAAACAACCCAAAAGCTGGCCTTTGAAGGAAAGAGGCAGTCTAGATATTGGATAGTCAGAGAATGTAAAAGGGTCTGATTATAGCCTGGTTGTGGACAGGGTGTTGGAGACAGAGAGTTCTTAGGACAGGAGCTCAAATTTTTATCATCAACTATTATTTCTAATGAGTTTTGTATTATTATATTAAAAGGATAGTATTTTGATATTTTATTGGCATTACCCCTTCATGTGAATAGGAGATCTGAAATGCTCCCCTCTAGTAACAAGCATTCCTTTGTAGCCTTAACTTTCATGTACTATAGATAAATAATGGCTGGTGCAGGTGAGTTTCTGGACGACAGGCTCTAGGCAAACTTTTTTTTTATGCATAATTTTTTTAAATTATGTCTCAACTTTATTGAGACATAATTCATATACCAGAAAATTCACCCAAAATATATAATTCAGTAATTTTTAGCTAGCATATTCACAGAGTTCAACCATCACAACATAAGCCATTTTCATGATCTCTTAAAGAAGCCCTAACCCCATTAGCAGTCACTCCCCATTTCCACCCAGCATCTCTAACTCCTGGAAACCACTAATCTGTTTTCTGTCTCTAAAGATATGTCAATCTCAGACACTTCATTCAAATGAAATCATACAATATGTGGTCTTTTGTGAGTGGCTTCTTTCATTTGACTTAATCTTTTCGAGGCTTATTCATAAACTGTAGTCTGTATCAGAATTTTATGCCTTTTCAAGGTTGGATAATATTCTATTATATGAATGTCCCATATTTTGCCGTTCGTTGATCGGTCATGGGCATTTGGATTGTTTCCACCTTTTTGGCTATTTTCAATAATGCTTCTATGGATATTCATTTACAAGTTTTTGTGTGGAATATGTTTTCTGTTCTCTAGGTATCTGCCTAGGAGTGGAATTTTGGCAATCATTGGGTCATATGGTACCAGATAGTTCAACCTTTTGAGGAACTGCCAGACTATTTTCCAAAGGGGCTAAGCACTTACAATACCACCAGCATGGTTGGAGGGTTCCAATTTCTCCTGGCCTGACTATGTAGGATCACAAAATAATCCTATGCCTAAAATCCCCTGCTGACTTCAAGGAGAAAAGAACAGTATGAGAAAATGCTCCAATTATTAAAATTTCCACCAACCTCTTACAGTGTCCCAGGGTCATTAAAATTTCCTATTTCAATGATACCTTTTTGTAATGAATTTCTTTAATAAACTGCATCATATTTCAAATCATTTTAGAACATTATTGCCAATTGTGTTCAAGGGACTGTCACACCTCATTTACATTCATCCTAAAAATGGGAAAAAAGAAAAGAAGATAGGGGAAAGAAAGAAAAAGACAAGAAAGGGTGCCTGAAGCATTAATCTGTAATGGCAATTCTTCAGGTCTGCCCCATTCATTAGGAAATGTAGAGTAAAACTCGGCAGAAAAACTCAGTCAAATGTATAGATGTAACAATAATTTATTTTGTTTGTATTTTTGATGCACAAGTAAATACTCTGACTATGCCGTGTATTCACATAACCACCCTGCATTTAGTTACACATTACTTTTCTAATTAGATAATGCTACATCCATTGCTAACTTCGGTGCTTGTAGACTCAAGATGATGTATTTTACCAATATATCAAATGCTGCAGAGGCACTTGTTAAAATGCTTATCTTAAAAGCTTTGCTTTAAAATTTTAGTTAAATTGAAAACTAGAAATATTTCTTAAATTAGATCTGTGACCTTTTATAATTTATTATTACTATAATTATTAAAAGTCTAAAGCACAAAGAATAAATATATAGAATCATTCTACTTAAGCTGCCTGATGAACAAATTTGTAATTATTTTGCCATTGTAGGTCTCCCAAAGGGAAGCTAGGTTCTTTCTCTAAATCCACAATGGTGGCTCTGATAACACTGTGTAATACATGGCCCCCAGGGCCTGCTGAGAGTCACTTTGTACCAACAAACTCAAATCAAATAGAATGCAACAGGGAACTTGAATAGAGATTGCTCCATCAACAAAGGTCAGAATGCACAATGATCCCCCTTACCCAATCAAATCTCTATGCTAATAAAGACAAGGCTTGAGAACTACTTAGCTGCCACCATTCATTAGCATAAAAAACTTAGCAGCTGCTTACCATTTCATTAGCATTTTAATGACAGACAATTTGCCATGTTAAACACAGATTGTTATAAAGTACTGGTGGATCTTCTGAATAAATATAAACTGTGCTTTTATCAATTCTTTCACCTCAACTTGCTGTTTTCACTTTTAAATCTTACTTTTTAAATACTTCAACACCAAGACTGATTGCTTCAAAGGAAGTTTTTTGCAAATGGAAATAAATGGGAATAAAGAGCATACCCCCACAAGTTATTTTTCATGCTTTGATCCCTCTGTCACCTTATTCCAGATTTTACTGCTGCTGCTATTGCTGCTGGGAAGCCTTTCTCCTCACCTCTGGGTGCCTGAATGTCAGTGGGAGTTATTAGCAGAAATTTGACCCAAATGCATTGCACCCTGCAAAAAAACACTTAATTTCTCCAAAAGTCAAAGACGTGCTGAAGGGGGGCGGGGAGGTTGAAAATACAGTAAGTGGGCAGTTTAGTGCACAAGTACACCCTTTACATTTCTGTTCTCATGGGATAGGACCAACCTTTGACTTTCATAGAACTGTTTGGAAATATTATGTAAGGTACATCCTGTACAGTGCTCTGTTTCAAAACCTAGGATACAGATAGATTGGTATATATCACAATGAATAAAATCATAATAGAGTTTTACCATATTTGATTATGCATACGTACATATACATATATGTACATATGTTTACATATATGTATATGTTACATGTATGTATATATTTATCAAACTCCCTGTACTAACACCAGATACACACATAAGCATGTATATACCCGAAAGATCAAATAATTATCACTGTTATGTCCATCATATTATTATTCTACATGTCCATATAATCTCCTGTAAGAATGCAATTAATCTTCCAGAAATTTCATTTTGACAGTGAAACATGTAGGACAAGAGAAAATTTCCTTTTCACCCTCTGAAGTTACATTGAAATGAAAATTGACAGGATAACATACAAAGAAGAAAAAACACAAAGTTATTAACATGCATAAGCTCAGGAACCATACAAAATATGAAACTCAAAGAAAGGGTCAGATGGTCAAAGCTTAAATAACCTCTTCACAGGGGAGAGGAAAATGGAAGGTGCTCAGGCAATTTTAAAGGGGTAGCAAAGGAATTTTAGGAGACATGGATGAGCCCAGGGAACAGACAATGCCTGGGACCAAGTTCCTCTCAGCTCTGGAGGAGGTAGTAGCCAGAAGTTACTGGAAGGTGGGGGGTGGAACTTTACTGCCAAGGAAGGTTGTCTTACTGTGCAGATAACATGTCCCAGGTAATCTCTTGGTACTGCCCTCAGGAAAATAGGCGAAAAGTCTATCTGGGAGGGGTGTCAATTTTTAGTCTTAGATCTCTTTTCTGGTGGTTAACCTTTCCTGGTTATTTAATGAAATTCCTAAGGTGAAGATTGAAGACAGTTCTTTGGAAGAATTTCTTTAGTCAGAGAAGGGAATTTCAAAGAGATGGAGTCCCTTTTGTGCTCAGGGTTCAGGAGGAGAAACAAGGTCAGAGAGCCCATAACATTAAGTCAGCTTCTGAGGCCTTCCAATTTCCTTTAATTCAAAGTGTTCAGCATTCCAAAGCTTCATACTTTTGGGTATGGTTTTATGAGCCCCAACAAATACAAGTTATATTCATCTATTCCATGAAACCAATAATATGTGAAAGATTCACAACTGTGATTGTAAAAAAAACTTATTTCAGCCAACTGCCTCTGTAACATAATGGGTACTTTATCATGTCAATGGGTTATGTCATAATCCATCACAATAAAACCTCATTTGAGGACCAAGTGACACTTGAAAGTATTGCCTTAATCTTTGACCTTTAGAAATACTATTGTAAAGGCTCTTTTAGGATATAATCTGAGGCTTCCTAGTGGCTCTTATGTACCATAACAGAAACTAACAAAACACCTCATTCTTGGAAAGAATACACCAGAGTCACAGAAAACCCTCACGAAGAAGCATTTGCAGAAGAAGATTAGGTCTCTTAATGTATCCTGCAGTAGTTTCTTCCTAAACTATTATTGTATGTGTCCCCTTCAGTGGGGGAAATAAAAAGCTTAATACACCATGAAGATTTATGGTATGTGGGGGGGATTTCAATTATAGAACTCCCAAAGATTTCTTCAAAGAAATTAAAATAAGTGGTATTTCAGATTTATTTCCAGAAGACAATTTTCTCTTTTTATTGCTTTTCTGGCTTTGTTACCCCTTACAGCATGGATCTTTCCCTCTTACTGGGGCAATTACCCACCCAGCATCTCCCACTTCTTCCATTCTTCCATCAGTCTGCTATGTGAGGAAAATAACTTACCAAGGGACAATGAAGTGTGACCAATAGGAGGTGATTATATAAATAAGGGATGTGACTGATAAAGAAACTAGCTTCTGAAAATGTTACACAATAATAATAAATGAGACATTTTTATAACACAAACTATGTAGCAAGTTCTATCTTATACATATTACATACATGCACAGATATGACTACGTACATCCTCAAATATATGTGCCATATATATTCATGTATGTGTGTGTGTGTGTGTATGTTTACAATCATCTAATCCTTACAATAGCACAACAGACAACGTAGTATTATTAGCCCCATTTTATAGATGAAAAACTGAGACAGAGAGATTAAGTACAATTTCACAAAGGTTATATGCGAAGGAATTAGCATTCAAATCCAGAATTTAACTTCTCAATTCTGTTTTTTGCTTCTATGGTATGGTCACTCAATTGTAAAACTGAAAACACTCCAGTTATATAGACACATCCTCCAGTAGTAGACAGAAACATTTTACCATCAGACTAAGGGATTTAAAATGTTGAACCTACAAACAGGAATAGTTAAAACTCTTGTTTAAACTCTTAGTTAAAACTCTTATTTGACCTTAATTATAGTATCTGATACTGAAATGGCTAAAATATATCAGTTTTTTAATGCTTTATAAGACCTAATGCTAGAATATATTTATCAAAGAATACTCCTACCCAAATAATAGTATTATTTAATTCCAACACTTATAAGGGACTAACAAGGTATAGTGCTGACAGCTAGAAAGATCATAAACTGAGTCAGAATTTATTTTACTTTTAAGAGAGTATAATAAAATAATAATTAAAAACTACTACCATTTAATGAGATTCTACAGCCTGCTAGATACTGTGCTAAGTGATTTGGATCCTATAATTTATTAAGTTATAATATTACTTTATGAAGTTTGTATTATCTCCATTTTACAGATGAGAAAGCTGTGGTTTAGAGAGATTAAGATCCTGTAGTAAGTGATAGAGTCTGGGTCCAAACTTCTGCCCATGATATTATTCCAAAAAGTCAGTTGTATGTAAAGTTGTTAGATAAAAAAATGCTGTCATCAGAACTGGAGATGTAGCAGTGATAGAGTACTTGCTTAGCATGTTCAAGGCCCTAGTTTTTTAAAATGAGAACTAAGGAAATAAAGGGAAAAAAAAAGAAAGAAGTGAAAGGAATGGAAGTTAATATCATCAAATATACTTAGAAAATACTGGCTTCAACAAAGATTAAAATGGTTCTTCTCTCTAAGATATCTCAGAGTATTTATTTTACATGGTCACTGTGAACATCTAGGTACATACAATTTCTTTGAAGTTTTGGAGTGCAGAATCAGGCCTTCATCCCTCCTTCCTGAGTTTCTGGGACAACCAGATCTCTGTGGTATGGGCTTTAGGCAACACTATTCTCCACACAAAGCAGCAAATCAGGAGTCAGATAGCAATGACAGCTGGGTCCCACTTTTATGTGTGACCTTGGACAAGTGATTTTACTCTTTATACCTCTATTTTCTTTTCTATAAATTTGAGAATATACAAGTACCTATATCATAGGGTTGGTAGCACTAATTGGTATTTTCCTATGGAAAGTGCTGAACTGTGTGCCCGACACAGTTAAGAGTTGTATAGCTTCAGCTACCGTGGTTAATAACTACTCTTACTCCTCTGACACTGCATCATATCCCAGGAGGGTATAGTAGTTAAAATCATTAATACTAATCAGAAAAGGCAGGAATATGTCAGGAGTTGTACGTTACCAAAAAAATGTTAAGGAGGTTCAAGAGAGAATGAAATTGTAACTGGTTGGAAGTTCATCATGGTTTCCTTAGATGAGATATCTCTTAAGATAAACTTTGAGGAAAGGTTGGTGCTTTGAGTGGAGTCTATGGAAGAATGGTGGAGGGAACAGCATGAGCCCAAAGCACACAGAAAACCAAATATATTCAAATTAAACTTTGTTGTCTCTCAAGGTATTTTTAGGCTTCTGGATTAGAAGGTAAAACAATAAAGAGAAAAACAGAACACCTTTGTGAACTTGGAGTAAGCAAACATTTCCTAAATAGGTGGTAATCATGAAAGAAAACAATTGATGAATACACCGTATTAAGAACACAGGTGTGACACCATCAAAGGAACAAAAAGGCAATCCAGATTGGGAGATGACATTTATTAAATACATACAGAATAGATTCAATTCCTTTGTCTATTTTATATATACACCTACATTATATATAACAGAATATACATACATGCAGCATATATAGAATCTAATCTGTGAAATAAAGAACTCCTACAAATTAGTAAGAAAAAACACTAGCAAATATGGGTAAAAGACTTGAATGGATACTTCACAAAAGCAGATATAAGGTGGTTAATTACATTAAACATCAGGGACATGTGAATTACAACTACAATGAGATATCACTACACACCCACAAGAATGTCTGCAATGAAGCAAGACATAGATTACCAGTGTTGAAACGAATATGGAGCAACTAGAACTCTATACATAAATTATTGCAGCTATTTTGAAAAACCATTTGGCAATATCTACTTAACCTAAATAAATACATATCCTATGACTCAGCAATTCAAACTCTGAGTATATGTCAAACTGTACTAATTGTACAGTACAGTATGTACTATACAATGTTCATAGCAATACTAGTTCCAAACTAGAAATTAGCCAGTTAACTCATCAAAAGTATAAAGAATAAATAATTTTGGTATTTTCACAGAATAAAATATTCACACAATAGAATGTAGCAATATGACAACAAATGGTTTATAATTACATGTGACAACAAATAAATCTTGTAAACATAATGTTGAGAAAAGAACTAAGATAAAGCACTATGTGTTATATTATACATTTATATAAATATAAAGCCAGGCAAACTAACCTCTGCCTTTGAGATAGTAGCTATCCTATCAAAAAGAGTAGGATGGGTGGAGAATGGAGTAAGTAGAAGGGAATGAGAGGGTCTTCTAGGATACTGAAAATATTCATTCCTTGATCTGGGGCCAGTTACAAAGGAATTTATGCAAATTCATTCAACTGTACACTTAGGACATTTTTCTGTATAGGGTTAGTTCTATTCATTTCAATGAAATGTTTTGACAAATTCAGGCAAAATTCCCTCATAAAAGGACCATCTTCAACTACTGTCAAGTTATTATGTTCATATGATGTTTGAATTCCTTTTACTACTATCAGCCTGGCTTAAAATGATTTGTGAGCAAATGAAATTCCCCTCTAATGCTGATGCTTAATTGCTGAATTTAGGAAATGGAGAGAGGATACTGACACAGAATCCCAAAGACAAAACTGTGTATCTGGAGCTCTGATACACAATCTTAACCATTGGCAGTATTCTGCCTGAGTCTCCCTTGGGACAGCTCAGAGTCCCCTCCAAAGAGCTCCCACAGCAGCCATCACTATAGCAGCCTGGCAGAATGCTATGTTTAAAAAGAAATCTTTCTGAGTGCCACACTGAGATTTATAAACAATAATGAAGTGTTGTATCAAAAACTGCAGTGAAGCCACATCATGATAGATTTTAAGCCACAGTGTCCTTTGGGTCTGGTAGTAACACACCAGCTTTTACACAAAGTGATGAATTTGTCACTTACATGACTTTTCAGATGCTATGGCAATGGAAGACACACAGCCAAGTGGTGATTCACTTACACCTGAACATGTTGCCCACATATGGGATTTCTTCCATTTAAATGTTGCAAAAAAATGGGCAAACTTATTTACTATGAGTACAAACTGTAATTTGTTTAACCATGGGACAAGTAGTTGTAATTTTTTTTAAAAGCACCATTTAAAAATATGAGAATTTCAGAATCTAAATAAGTTTAGGTGGCTAAAACTGAATTGAAAAAATTTCTGCTTTATTATAGTTTCCCAAATTGTAACCCAATAGTATTAAGCATGACCATGTAAGTTAGGAAACTCAAAGAAGACAACTGGGTCCTAACAAATGCTTTCTCAAGTTTTTCAGAGTAGTTTTTAATATACCTGACTTATCAAAAGAGAATGTCATGTGCTAGTTCCTAAATTACTAAGTCTTTAGAGAAGCCAGAATTATCTCCAGACAGGGCTTTACTAAAATTGTCTGAGGTCGAGACTGGATTGGGAGGTCACAAGAGCCTGACGAAATTTTCTGGCAGGAAGACCCAGGGAGATGGTCCTGGGCTACATTTGCCCAGTGACTCTTGTCAGTGGCATCAAGACCCTTATTTGAGGTCTGAAGCCTTCCTGTGACAACAGAGGAACTATTTTCTCTCCCTTAATAGCTTGCTGGGGAACTAATGGCAGCACAGAGCTATGCCTTATTTTAGAAACCTCTCTAAAACCAGATTTTTCCTATCAAAGGTGACAACTATGTTTAGGAATAATTTAGGAATCTACCCTTTTTAAAAAATGAATAAAGTAAGATTAGGAGGGCTTATTTCACCATGGTACTAACTGGTGGTAGGACCAAACCTAAAGCCCACTGTCCAGGGACACTCTCATAAGTCATACCCATTACTGCCTTTAAAAATTAAAGTAGATTAGTATCTGATCTGCTCTCTCTTTTAATTTTGAATTAAATTAAAAAGAATACTTATTTTTAAAGATTTTAATTTCAATATTTTTTAACATGAAAAATTGAAGAAAAATTCAATAAAAGAAAAGATGACATGACCAAGAATCAACATTTCTTTCTAGTTTAAAGGACAACAGAGAAGGAAAAAATAACAGAATGAATCAAACACCATTACCCTATGTAAATGTATGATTACGCAAATGGTATGCCGTTACTCCATATACAAACAGAAACAACATGTATCCCATTTGTTTACAAAATAAATTAAAAAAAAGAAAAAAAAAAGGACAACAGAGATTGATTGCAATTTCATTTTATAATTCTTCTAATATTCCCAATAGCTGCCCCTAAAAAGAACAATGAAGTCTATTAAAACTGCTTTTCACCATAGTGCTTGGATCAATGTAACTAATTCAAATAGTTCCATGGTAGGAGGAACATTCATATTTGTATCAGTGGTTTTTATAAGGAAGTATAATCAGAATTACATCAAAAGTGCTACCTGAAAAGACACATCTTTCAAAGCAATGGAAAACTCCTTCCATTGGAGTGGATCAAAGCAGTAGGGCCCTTTGGCCTCCGTCGCTGTATTTAGGCCTGTTTTCACACAAAGTGCCAGCCTGAATGGGGCTAGCCATAGCAACTCTGGAGGTCAGTGCACCTAGCTCCTGCAATAAATTCTACTTTGAGGACACAAAAAATGTTTCCCCTAGTTTCAGAGAATTCAATTTCTGCATTCAATGTCTAGGCTATTTGCATTTAAGAACCAAAAAGAGGATACAGGGAGTAGTGATTTATATAAATTATCCTTTCAGAAAGAACCCCCACCTTCCCAAAGCTTGCTCAATTTAAAGGAACACTGTAATATTTGCTCTGCTAGTGCCCTCTACTCCCACCTTGGTAGAGAAAAAGGTTTCCTAGGTTTAAATATTAACCAAACATGCCAAAGCTATTCAAAAGCTGTTGCCATGTTAAAAAAAAAAAAAAAAAAAAAAAGTATTAGATTCCCAGAAAGTACAGCTTGAGAATAAACAGAAACAGTAAAAACTGTTGCAACCCTTTTTGCATGTGTTTATCTCATGGACAAAATAATTGTAATAGTCTGTGTATAGGGCATTCAGAAAAAATTCTAATGGACTGTTATAATCATAGTAGCCTTCAGAGAAAGGCCACTCTTGGTCCTCCATCATTAAAGAAGTCATTTTTCCCCAGGAATAGTGGAGATGGCTCCCATATGGCAGCCAGGGCTATTGTGTGAGCAGCCTGATAGTTAGTGTCCCATCCCTATGGAAACCTGGTGTGGGGTGCCTGACCAAGCCATGCCAGGGACAGGGTACACAAAGATTGTGAGTAACTAAGATAGGAAAATGGGTGAGGGAGGATTTGGAGAGGGAAGAAAGAGTGGTAGCTTAGTTTTACAGAGTAGACTATAATTAGAACCAAGTCCTTATTTGGAATTTTCTAATATCTTCTAAAATGGTTTTCTTCCCTTTAGTCTTTTCATTGTATGGCAGAAGTAAAAAAGAGCAAAAATGATATGAGCAGGAACAACCTAGTTAGGTAGGCAGAATATTTCACTCCTTCAAATACAGGACCTAGGCAACTGGCAGGCAATGTCAGAAACTCAGGGGATGCTCCTACTCCAAAGGGTCTCTGGTGGCTATTTAGCAGATGGGGTCAGTGCCTGGCTTGGCTTCTTGGAACTCTGCCATTGTTCTGACATCCTAGGAATTGATGCTACCTGTTTGCATCATGCAGGCAGCTCTGGGGCACCAGTGATATGCAAAGCAGCATCAGATAAGGCCCTTCAGTGAATACCCAAGGATTTTCTGCACTGGAAGTGATTCATCATAAATGATTGTTCCTGCTCCCGGGTATCATGTTTACTCTTGTACTATTATGCTGAATTTGTGCTAGGTTTTCTTTTATGGAATTTCTCTTTCTTCTTAAAAAATATTCAATCTCATGAAAATTGAAAGGAGACTAAAAGGTACATGAGGGGATTCAGGAGAGGAAGGAGGGGAGGAATGTAACAGGGAATAAAATTGATCAAATCATGTTATGTGCATGAATGAATATGCTACAATGAAACCCATTATTCTGTATAATTAATATGTACCAATAGAAAATTTATCAAAATCATCAAAGTTTTTATTATTTGACTGTCAGTTTTTCTCTTATATGAGTCTTAACATGTACTAAAGAGTTTATTTTTATGTTGTGTAAATTTAAGGTGCATAGCATAATAGTGAAATGATTACCATAGGTAAGCAATTTAACATAGCCATCATCTCACTTGAAAGTTACCTGTATGTGTGTATATGTTGATTTTTTAAAATAGATTCCACATATAAGTGAGATTATGCAATGTTTTTCTCTCTCTGTTCTATTTCACTTAACATAATGTCCTCCAGTTTCATTCGTGTTGTTGCAAATGGCAGGGTCCTCTTCTAAAGTTGAATTATATTTCTTACATGGATTTTCCTTTTGACTTCCCAAGTGACCCCCCTTTATGTCCTTAATGAACACCAAAAGTCAAAGCCATAATGAATTTTTAAAAAGGAATCCCATTGAAAGCAAAGGATTTAATCATAGCATTCTTTATTATCCTTTTCTATAATTTATTTTAAAAGGCAGCAAAGGAATGGAGATAGCCTTTTAAGCTTCCTTTGCTTTAAAAGACAGCAATGGAAAGTAAACAAGCATATAAATGAAACTGGTGTTCAATGTATTTAACTTGACAAAGCGAATTTCCAGTTAAAAGCAACTCAAAAGGAATTCAAAGTTCCAAAATTTCACAATCTCTACACATTTCCAAACTTTGATTAGCATGTACCTCTGTCTCTCTTTCCCTAACACCCTCTTTTCTGTGTCTCTTATCCTTCTCTGTCCTACTCTCTCTCACCATCTTTTCTGCCTCTCCTGCCCTCTCTCTTGCATGCCCTGTCTCTGTGTGTGCCTGTCTCTCTCAATTCTTTGCTTCTGTCCCTCACTTTAGTACTGCTGAAGAACTAGAAAGCACTCATAAAATTTGTTATTTACACTGTTTTACAGCTATATTGTATTAGCTTTCTTTTATTATTTGCTTCTATAAATCAAAAGACTAGGAGCAAGATTATGCAAGGATCAGGTAAAGATGCAACAATTAAATTGGGCCACATCTCTGTTTATGTCTCAAGTAGTCCTGTCAGTTGGAACAACTGTGGTTTAAAAACTAATGGACTTTGGCCTTAACCCACTCATTTTTTTGCAAGAGTTCACTGAACTCTGTGTTTACACCTACATCCACCAATGAGGCAGAATAAAAGGAGTCAATGTCTTTCAATATTTTCCAAACCACCTGAAATCCCTGTGGGGACTCTGAGATAAAAACATCTACCCAGTGCCAAGAGTTTCTAGTTTTTTATGTTCCTTTCCTAACAGTAATATTTACTCATGTTTTACTAATGGCAAAATTGAAAGGAAAAGGACTTCTTAGATGAGAAAAACAAAGTGACAACATTAAAATAGGAACAAGAATTTCACCAGTACCCTTATATACATATAAAATACACCTGCCCTTTAACAGACAATACTCCCTCTGGAACAGCTAGACTTACCAGGTTTCCAGAGAGATTTCTATGCCCAACGGTCTAAATAAACATGAAATCATTGAGTTTTGACTTGAATTAGATGGAATAATAAAGTCTGAAACATGCCTCGCATAAAAATCATATGACAGGAGTGTAAATCACCCATGTCACTCAATTTTATTACAGGCTCCCAGCCACTGTTCTGTCAATCTGAATGTGGATTCTTGGACATATACAATCATCAGCTTAAATACACTTTCGGAAGAGAAGAGAAAAAGGAGAGGAATTCTAACATATTTGAACTAAATACAAGTCTAATTTTTGCCTCGTACTTATTCTGAGAAAAACTTCAAAAGAAAAGAAATGGTAGCTCATAAAGACAAAAGAAATGTGAGAAATCAGTCACATCTTTATTATATTAAGCAGAGTGACTCAATAGTACAATTTAAATACAAATAGGTCAGGAAAATCAAAGTAATATTACAAAGGGGAGTCGTGAAATGAGCCAATTCCATTTTTTCTAATTCTGCTATTTTCCTCCTTTTCTGAAATTGATCTGAACTATTTTATATTTCTGTCACATACTTCATGAAAAAGTTCCCTCAGGTGTAAATGCTGATCAGTCAGCAATGCTTACCTTCACTTTTAAGAATACAGTTCACGTTTCCTTCTGCATTCAAGCACTGTACGACGTATTGCATTTAGAGGTAAATAATTCCATCATTTCAACCTGGTGCTCCTGTGAAATGTGGCGCTAGGAAACAGCCAACCAGCAGTGTGTCTGAACAAATCATATGTCCTGTAATTGCTGCTTGGCTCTAATTACTATTGAGGATAGTGTTTGCAACTTGATTCCAGGGAGAGGGCAGGCTACCTTCTGACGACACTGCACCAAATATATCCTAAAAGACTGACAAGTTACTTTCTTTCATGTAATTTTTTTCTTTGGCATCTCCCAGGTACCCAGAAACTACCACTTGCCATGGTAAAAGTGGAATCAAGAAATCAAACACCCATGTCTCTTTCCCTACAACAAAACAATTCAGTTCCCTCAAAATATCTATTTATCATTATAATATTGATATTTCAGTAACACTTAGATTTTTTTTCCTTTCCTAGGTGGGTAATTAAATATTTTAAAATTGCTTTTAGTCTCAAAAAGGAATAGTCTCAAAATGAACCTTGTTTATATTCTGTTAATACAGAATAGTTTATTCACATACTATGAGACCTGAAAAGTTGTTTCTTTTTCCATGGATTTTTAGGTTTTAAATAAAAATTCAGAGTATATAATTCAAAAAGACTAAAGCAGTTGGCAATTTGATATTGATAACACTAATAGGAATGTTAATGCATCTCAGCTCAAAAACCTAATTTCAGTTATATAGGAAATTATCATGGTGGAAATTAGCAGTTGTATAGGCTTGGAACTAAAATGAAAAATTATTTACTCCCATATCTAACTAATTTAACTCTCCGTCTAATGGCATCTGACTATGTTAGAATAAGCATTTTGATATGACCAGGTTACACAGTATAGCTGTGACTAGATGGTGGTTTTGATGATTGTCATGGACACTAATGAGTTAGTGGGCATTTTACTGAATGATAGAAACTTGAAATGACTGAGGTTTGCAAATGTCAGAAAGAATTTTGCACCTTTGTGCAACTTTGTACATTTGCCAACCACAGCTAACACTGTAGTGACGTACAGAACAAATTATCCTTACCTCAATTCATTTATTTCTTCTATCTGCTTATGTCATATTTGCAGGGTAAATATCAGGGATAGGTAAACCTAAGTAAATAATTAGATGCAGCAATCAAAATGATACTTATAACACCACTTTTAGAAATGGTGCATTTCTCCAGGCCCAACAAGCTCAGTTGTTATGAATAATAACATAATAGCATTCTAAATGGAACACAGTATGCCAGCAGATCTATACTTATTTTCCCCAAAATAACAACTGCACACTTCTTACATCATATTTAGCTCTTTCTAACTAAAATAAAATTAAAGTCATGTCTGTGGTTTGTCTTTTTTTTTTTTTAATTAAATTTTCACCTATGATAGGCCACCCCTAAGAAACCTCTGCTTAGTGGAGGTAATGCTGATGCTTCCTTCAAAGTGTTTTTGTCATGGAGTTAGGCAAAGTGTTCCATTCC
The DNA here is from genome assembly GCF_902686455.1 of Sciurus vulgaris. NCBI lineage: Eukaryota > Metazoa > Chordata > Mammalia > Rodentia > Sciuridae > Sciurus > Sciurus vulgaris. Next base: position 132,859,835 of record NC_136463.1, read on the forward strand.
TTTTTTATGCTCTTAAATTGTGCCTGATTCTTGGAGTATTTTTCTAGAACATTTTCACATCTGGCACACTAGTGCATCTTCAATTTCTCTAACTCTTTATTCGTACCTTTCATATATTCTTATTTTAATTTGATAGTTCACAAAGTGTGGTACCTAGCTGCATCAGCACCTCCTAAGAACTTCTAAGAAAAACTAATTCTCAGGTCTCAACCTAGATATGCAGAAGCAAAACTCTGGAGGGGGAGCCCAGAAATGTGTGTTTTAATAAGCCCCTAGGTGACCTGAAGCTGTGGTTGTTTGAGAACCATCAGTCAATGGTGCATGTATGTACTCAGAACAGAGGGAGAATGGAATAAGGAGCTTTGAGCCTCTATGGGGGAGACCCTGGGAGAGGTAAAGGCTCAGCAGAGGGGTGGCATATGTGGTCATTTGAAGGATGGGAAGAACTTGGATGTGAAGGAGGCACCAGGAATCCCCCAGCTAACTTATTACCCACTCTAAGGCTTCACTTGATCAAATACCATCTTTCTTCAGTCATTCCATTCTTAAAGAAAACTCGCTTCATTCCTATTAACCAATTACTCTCTCCCTTCAATTTTAAGTCATTTTAGACTAGCCTACACTTCCTTCTTTTACTTTTTATTATCCTCTAATTTCATAAAAACTATGACTTAGCTTCCGATTTTTCCAGCCTAATATAACTACAGTTTTAAATGCCTTTATTAGTCCTCTTTGACCTGTCTACTCCTGGTAGAATATGATCCCACATCTAAGTTGCCTCTTTTCTGAGTCAACTTTTGTATTTTCAACCACCTCCCAAACCCTTCCCACCTTAACTTCAATTTGTACAAAATTAAAGAGATCATACTCTCCTCTCTTCCCAAATCCTCTCATCTTGCTCCCCAAAGGATGTTTCTGTGATGGAATTTATTTCACTGCCTGGCACCATGAGCCTTATTACACAGACTCAAAAACTTGAAGCTGTATTTTACTTATTTCTCCTCCTAATTCCTGAATCAAGTTAGTTATCTTTAAGACATCTGTTACCTCCTTCCCCGTTTCTTACCCATTATCATTACCTTCACTGAGGTTCACATTAGCTGGTCACTAACATAATCCTTTAATAATTTTATTCCTCCTGTAGTCAAATGAATTCTTAAGAACAGTTTGAATCGATCATTTTCCTATTTAAATGTCTTCCATGACTCCTGTTAGTGAGTTACAGGCTCTGAAATCCAATACACCTTTTCAAATCTGCTCTGCTGCTTACTAGCTGAGCATCATTACATGAATTAATTGACTTAAGCCCCAATTTTCTCAGATAAGTAGGAATAAAACAGTAATCATATCTCTTGAGAAGACCTGAGGGAAATGCTTGTGAATTCTTACCACAGTGTCTACAACACTGAGGGATTTAGTAAGCCACAAGCATTATCATCGCCATCACCGAAGTCATCACCATAGAATCCAATTGCAATGCCTCAGTTTAGCAGCCACTGCCATTCTCAATTCAACTGGAAACCATTTTTCATTTACACTTTGTAAAATTTGTTAAACAGGATTCTTCCTCAAGGGCAAGGCCCCATCTTTCTTTCTTTCCTTTGTTCCTTCCTTCCTTCATTCCTCCCTTCCTACCTTCTTTCCTTCTTCCTGTCTCTGGCTCCTTAGGCAGTGCCTCACACTTGGTCTTTGCTCAAGAAGTGTTCTCTGCTTACACACTAGCTGGTTCTTGAACACATACCCTTTAATAGTTCTATCATTTTGTGCAGGTCACATCTTCCAGCATGCTTGTCTCTTGTGGTCCTCTTTCAAATTCTCTTCATTTTCAAGTGGCATTTTAAATGCTATTTCTTCCAGGAAGGCTTCTCCCTTTCCTTACAAGAAAGTGTCTTGCTTTCCTCTGAACTGCAATACACTGAATTTACAACTCTAATATTGAAGACATTTGCTTGTGAATTATTGTGTCTGAGACTTCTTCCTCAAGGACCGACCCTGTTGTCTGGATCCAAGGCTAGACTTGCTTCATTGCTTTTTTTTCAAATGCCTCACCCAGAGAAGGCACTCAATGAATGTGTTGAATGAATGAATGAGACATAGGGAACGAATCTGTATTTCTATTGTAACAACCATGTGACTGCATATTACCCAATTAAAGGTTTTGTTTCGCATTGATAATTATGGATCACTGTCAAACTGTACATGGCTTCTGAGATTTACAGAAACAGTTTGAGAGAACACCTTATAAATGGGGTGTGCTGTTAACCTTGGTTTTAAAGTCTGTTTAGAACTCAACCATTTAACATGGAAGCCAAGTCATATGTGCTCACTAGCTTCCTGTGATAGTCCTCAAAAGCTCAATCCATAGGATGTCCATATTAACAGAGTATTACAGTAATAATAGCATCTTAATACCATTATTATAAGGGGTCTTGGAAAGGAGTCACTATCCTTGATGAGTATTTATGAAGAGGCTCAGTCTTCTTTGCCATAAAACCTTGGCTTTTGCTTTATTTTTTATATTTTAAGACATATTCAGAAAGCCAGAACCAGAAGCCAATTTCGTATATTCAAATAGTTACTTTTCATTGATAGGATGAATATGATTTAGGAATGTGTTGATTATAAATTATAAATTTAGAAAATGGAAGTACTCTATAAAGTATATATATTGAATTTTTAGAAATCAGAAATCATTTGTTCCTTACAATTTTAATTTTCAGCCTCTTTGTCCTCATTCTGGATTAATTTTTAATTGAATATGGCCTCTGATCTTTAGCTTTGGTTCCTTTATCAGGAATCCTGGGCAATATATATTCTGACTTGTTGACAAACTTTTAATTACATTCATTAGAGGGGTCTGTTATTTTAAAGTAACTCTTGAGTGAGTAAATAATCCCTTTTTAATGGAAAAGTGATTGCCATCCCAATGATCTGAATTGCAATTTTAGATTTTCACAAATTTACATATTTAAAGCAGGCAAGTCTATAAACAAATTATTTATGAAGAAAAAGTATTTTCATTGTCTTTTGCTTCCCCCCTCATAGAACTAAACATGGTGAGCCGAAAAGTGATGTCCCTGGTTAAAAAGGCAACTGTATTTGGAGAATAATGACAATATACCTGAAACAATGGAATCTAATAAAAAACATACAAAATTTAGTGTAAATTATTGGCACTGACATAAAAGTAGTATAAGACAGAAATCTCTGCAAGGGCAGGGATCTTTGCTTTGTTCACAAATGTGTCCCAACACTTAGAGCCATACCTTGAACACACTATGAGCTTAACAAACAACTGCTACACTAACGGGAGAGACCAATGTGGGTTAGAATGGCTAGAGCAAGTTTGACTGTGAAGGACTGATGTGGGCAAGATTTCAGCAGTGTGGTTCCTTGATTCTTCCTTTAGCTCTGCACCTACACCCTGACTATCAGCAAGTTCTGCTTCTATCTCCAGTGTAGACTGAGAGTCTTCCTGCTTCTTCCATGTCACTGTCACATTGTAGTTTCAGAAAACATTTGTTTGGACTATCTCTGATGGCACTTAACAGAGCTTTTGGGACTACTTATTTTCTCCTACATTTGGTTTTTCACATAGCAGCAAACAAGTTATTCAAAAATACAAATTGAATTGTGTCACTCCAGTGTAATGGCTTCCCAGTGCACTTCAAAGGAAACCAAACACCTTACCACCTTACCGTGGCCTACCATGGCCTACACATGACTCAGCTCCTGCTTACTTCCACAATTCTACCGAGGATCACTTCTTCTCCCCATTCCTGAGATCTGAGCTTCCTCTCTCTTTCCCAAACAAAATTTCCCCTCAAAGCTTTTGCTGTTCTCTGGATGTGGAATTCTTCCAAAACAGCTGTGTCTCCACTCAGTTTTTACCTCCTGCTCCCCAAGACGTTCCTTAGATTGCTCTTCACTGTTTCCTCTAGAATATGGCCTTCATGAGGACAATGGCTATTTTCTAGGTGCACTTACGCCAGCTTCTAGAACAGTGCCAGGACTATAGTAAGTACTCAGTAAATATTATAATTGAATAGATGAATATACTTCCCCCTTTTTAGTGTGAAGACACAATTTTAGTATCAAAGGATTTCAAGAACTTCTTACATATTATTAGTACTACTTTCTTTTCCTCAGTATTTATTGATTGAATTCAAAGTTGTTATAAAGTCAGTAAACATTTAAAGTAAAGAGGTATTTTGTTACACAGAAGGACTCACATACAGTTGGAAAAAAAAAAAAAAATTGGTGTGAGACATGGTATTTATTTAATCTACCAAATACTTAAGACACATTTCCATTTACAGGTGCATGAGCATCCTCAGCTCTCAGAAGGGCTGATGTCAGGGGATTTGCTATGAGAGGATAGAAGAAATGGCAGTGATCCTAGTGAGAGCTTTCTCAAGACAAATATAAGAATAGATTCTATATAAAATCTTATTCTAAATTAAGGACAGACTTATTTTTAAAACGATGTAACACCTAAAGTAAAGTTTATTGGTCATCTTTACACATTTGCGTAACAATTGATGACTCCTACATTAACACTTATTATGCATCAACACTGTGCAAAGCACTTTATATATTTATATATATATTAATTCGCCCAATTTTCAAATTAACACAGTAAGAGGAGAATTTGCTATTATCTTCATTTTCTAGGTAAGGAAACATGCACACAATGAAGAAGTATCTTACCAACGTCACAAAGCAGGCAAACCATAGAACTGGCTTCAAACTCAGTTCCATGATTTAACCACTATGCTGGATGGTCTTGCTGATAAAAGAAGGTACCATCTTTATACCAGTAGAATCTCTCTTGTCAACCATAGCATATAGTAAAAATTATAAATAGAAGAAAAATTACACATCAGATGTCGTTTACTCCTAAATACAAACATTTCTCTCATAAACATTCTCAAGTAGTGTTTTTCTCACTCCCAAATAGAGGTCTGACACACTTAGTAGCAAGGGACTAATGAAGCAGTTCTAGATCATGTGGGAAATCATGAGGAAAATCTAAATCAAATGCCAAATCTCACTGTGCCTTTAATATCACTGTGAAAATAGCATGATTTTCTAGGACACACCATGAAGTCTGAGGTGATAAGACAGCATAACTTAAAATGACCTGAAACCAAAAGTGGATCTGTGAATGTATTCCCACCTTAACAAAAATGTTCTATTTTGACAGGTTAGAACAGGGGAGACAGACCTCATTGTAACATAAAAGGTCTTCAAGCTTGCAAACCACAGTGATTTCTGCACAGTACTGGGTCAGGCTGTTTATGAAGAAAGGTCAATATTAGCTTATCCTCAAGACAGAATTCCAGTAAAACTCAGATTGAAAGGGAAAATACTGGGGATTGAAGTGGAACAAATTATATGCTTGCATGAATAGGTCAAAATGAACCCCACTATCATGTATAACTATGAAGCACTAATAAAAAGATAAAAATAAAGACTCAGGTTGTTCCTGTCATTCATATTAGGCTCTGTTTATTCTCCCATTTATTTGGTCCTTTTTAAAGAGATGAATTCACTATCTTATGAAAGGTGAATGAGTCAAGGAGGAGTCGAGTCTACCAAGCAGAGTCGTGCTTTGCAACATGACCCCTAATAAATCTTTTGGGAAGCAGGTCTTCTTTTCCAAATGGGGCCTGTCTTCACTTTTCTCATGTGAGACTTGGCAAATGGGACACTATTCTGAATCTGACAGGCCACTTCTTTGCTCCTCAGCTGACAACTGTTTTATATAGTTGTCAGCCGGAAACTTTTACCGGGGCACGTAGGGGATCAGAACTTTTGAATCACGTCCAGACAAGAAAGTTCATTATCCCTCAGCTCTCCATCCACCCAATCCCATCAAAACAGCAGCATTTCTCTCTTGCACAGCCCAGCCCAGCCCCAGTGGGACAGCATAGAACATGGGAGAGGGCTGTTAACATGAAGCTGGTTTAAGGGAGTAACCTTGTGAGAAGCTCTCAAGGAACAAAAATCTCTGCATTTTAGTGAACTATTCTTTTGGAAAGACTGAGAGCTGGGGAAGAACTGTGAAGGAATTTAGGGCCTTTTATAGTAGCCTTATAGCTTTAGCACTAGACCCCAATTCAAATTTTGCCTTACCAGTGATGAGGCTTTGGAAAATTTTTACTCTTTGAGCCTCAGATTTCTTATCAGATATAATAGCTGCCTTTTTTAGGTTTGGAAGGAGGACAATATAACACACAAAAATTGCTTAGCAGAGTGGCTGGCACAGAGTATGCCTTCGATAAATGTTAGTTTTCTCTTTTTTTCTCGGATCCTGAAAAGGGCCAGGTGTTTGGAGGTCCAAATTTAGAAATGCCTCCAATATCTTCAGTATATTCCATTTTCATTGGCTTTTGTCTTTGTATTGGCTTTATTCCAGGGATTCTTAATTTAGGATACACAGACCACCCCCTCTCCAGGAATTGGCTGCAAATATTTGTAACCATGCTCATTTTTCAGAGAGGGAAATCAGATTTAATCAATTCACAAAGGATTTTGTGATTCAAAGAGATTAAGATCTCTGCATATGTTTCTAAAAAGTTGCAGGCAAACTGAATATCTTTTTGTAAATCAAATTTGGTTTTTAATGTACTAGAAAAGCCTGTGAGTAAAAGGAACTCTACTGCAAATCTTTTTGTAAAGCAAATACTTGTTTCATAAACTGCAGAGTCTTTCAGTTTTTACAAGAGATTTGGATTTTCACCTACCAGTTTAATTAAATGGAGTATAGAGTAATATTATATGTACAGTAGCTAACTTCTATGAAAAATTTATCACAGAGTCTGGTGGTCAAGTTTAAGTTCATAGTAAACCAAAAGAAGAAACTCCAGGAAGTCCCAGTTGCCAACTGTACAGAATCTTAGTTATCCTCTGCTCTAAATACCTCATTTTATGGATGAAGAAATTGAGGTTCTGCAAGGTTATGTGACTAGTCCAAGGTCATCACAGTAGTTACGAACAATGAGGAATAACAGCTGTAAAAATAATGGTGGTGATTATGATGATGCCAGCACTGTGCTCTATTGCGCGTTTAGCTTGAGCTAAGCCTCTTAAAGACTTTAACCTCATGTACTCAAACTACAACCTTGCAGGAAGGTTTTATTACCTCTATTCAGCAGATGAAGCACTTTGTCCAAGGCTCTACAGCCAGAAAATGGACAACTCAGAAGTCACACCAGTTCAGACTCCAAAACTGTTTTAGTTCCTAAGACTCTGTCCTTTTTTGGGGGACCAAGGGAGGTCCTGGGATTGAACCCAGGAGCACTCTACCAGTGAGATATATCTCCAGCCCTTTGTATTTTGCATTTTGAAGCAGGGTCTCACTAAATTGCTGAGATTGGCCTTGAACTTGTGATCCTCCTACCTCAGCTTCTGGAGTTGCTAGAATAACTGGTGTGCACCACCATACCTAGCAAGACTATGCTCCTAAGCACTACTTGAAACTGCTTCCCGGAAAAGACAAATCAAAGTCACATGGTTTTGAAATACAAACAATTAAGAAATTAGGAAAGATACATTTACAATCTTTAGGGTCTGTTCATATATTTAAAAAATATAGTATTAGTTTCTTTCTAATGCTGCTTGCCTTCACAGATATACACTAGGAGTTCAGTCTCCAGAACAAATTTAGGTCTTCTCTAGTCACGCACCTTTCCCATCTGCAGGTCAAGGGGATCTGACCACATGAAGTTTATGCCCTCCCCTCCCTTGTTAGATTACATTCTGGGTCCCTGGAATTTCATAAACCAATGTTCTAATGGCCTTGAAATCACTTCCATGTCTACATAAGTCTCTTTTCCAGATCCTTTTCCCCAAAGTGGCCAACATCTGTGTGGACCTGGGAGTGGCCCCTGGGAGTGGCCACAGGGTGCCTATTTTCAGGAAATATAGAATAGAATATGGGGTAGGATAGATGACACTGTGCTTCCATGTCCTGGCACAGAACTTTGCAAGAATTCTATAATAATACCTAGCCTTCTCATAGTTTTATGAATGAAGTATATTTGTCAAAGTAGTACCTTACTTCATAGCTTATTAGATTGATTTTTAACAGATATGGACCTCTATTTGTATTAGTGTCCCAGACTTTGCAAATGCTAGGGTAAAGCAGGGTAGGAAAGGGTTCCTTTCTTGACTTTCCCACTCCTTTGATACCTCTGTTGTACCCCGTATCTCCTGTGTGTTTCTGTTTCCCCCTACTTTTGGTAGTGACATGGTATTATGGAGTCTGTTTACCCAATCAACTGACAACTGATGATAAGTCACACACTATACTGGATGCAGGGATGTAACAATGGACAAGAAACCCTCAGACACTGCCTTCATGGAGTTGTTGATGAAGAATGCACTTGAATATGCAGAGTGGTAAGTGTGAGGACAGGAGCAATTCTGGGTATGCTGAGAGGACATAACTCTTTCATAGGTGTCCAGCAAGGTTTTGTTTTTGAAAAAGTGAGGTCAAAACTGAAAACCTGAAGAGTAGGATTTACCTAGGTAAAAAGGAATGACTTCGGAGAAGAGGAAGAGCTGATTTGTATGTTTCAAGTAGCGGTAACTACATAAGAGGAAAGACCTGGAGCCAGAGCAAGCATGGTACCCTGAACTAAAAGATTTTGTCTCTGGGGTGAGCAATGTTCCTCAGGAGGTGAGCTGTGACTAGACCAGTACAGGTCTTATAAATCATGCTAATGTGTTTAGGCTTGTCCTAAAGACAGTGCAGAGTCAAACCGATTTTAAACAAGGGCAGGACATGATGAGACTTTCATGTTAGGACAAACCAGTAGTTGGAAAATAGATTATATGTAAGAGAGGAACTTATGAGGAAGGGCTGTGTAGGGCAGAAGCTGATATAGTCAAGTAGGAGGCGCTGGAGCGATCCATGTGAGACAGTGTTGGCATGAACTGAGGGTTACGCTGGGGTGAGAAAGGTAAAGGTAGAATCAATAGGACATGACAACCCATTGGGTATGGGGCTGATGTCCAGTGTTCTAAAGCAAAGCTCCCAGCCTGGATAAATGGAGGAGTCAATCACAGAAGGAGATAGAGGGAAGGATAGTTTGAAGGGAAATTTGGTTTCTGAGCATTCTCCTACCTCAGGGCTTCATATTTCAATACTACACATAAAGACTGAGGGTCCAAGGCCTATGTGCAAGTGGGTACCCCCTTCCCACTTTGCCAAGCTTCTCCCCCACAAGGAGGAAGGGAAAACAATAGCCTTGAGTAATGGAAATTCTTAAATGAGTTTCTCATTTATAATTCCATTGGCAAAGATAATCATTTATTTAAAGTATTTGACCATCATGAAAGTTAACTCAAACTATCCAATAAAAGATAATATGTCTGAATTTTCACAATTATATTTGATTTTCAGGTGTACGAATTCATATTCAGTCATATTTAGAGATTATGCTCTCCTATTTTAAATTAGTCTATTAATGTTGATCCTTTAAAGGTAAAGACAAAGTCACTTAGGAATGGCTAATTGATATTCTAAAACTTGACTGACATATTTCATAGTACATCTGGATCAGGAATTAATACATCTGAATTAAAATATTTTCTCAATCTCCAAGAAATTAACATGGGCTAGTGGTAAAGTACTGTTGTAAGCAATGGCACTTAGACTTGGATAAAAGAAATACTGTAATTTTTATTTTTTCTTTGGTCAGATGAAATACTAGTTAATAGGCTAATAATTCTATGTGAAGCTAGCAGCTCCCAGGATAAAACCCAAAACACTAAAGGATGGGTTTTTGAAAACCATCATGTCAAAAAGTTTACCATTTTGCTTAATATTAATGCGTATTTTTTTGTATTATACATTGGATATGTCGTATGCAGTATAGTTAGGTCTTTAAAAAATCTAAAACATAAAAGCAAAATTTTAAAAAGTTACTTTTGAACTTTTTAACAATTGTGCTATGTGAATTTTTGAAGTTAAAAAAGTAGAAATCAATACTATGCAAGGAAAAAACAAAAAGTGGATGAGAAAGCTTTCAAGGGCTTCATTAATATTTTAAGCTAGTGCAGAGGAGAAAGGCAAGCCATTATGTCAGCAATGCCACGGTGCTCAGATCTAATGCCCTTGTGGCTTTGGGTAAAATTTTCAATTTCTTTATATTTCAGTTTCTTCATCAATAAGAGAAATAGACTAAAAACAAACTCCGCAAAATGCCACAGCAATGCAGGTTATAATAGTTCTCACTCTCACTTGATAAAAGTCTAGTGGTATTATTAGATTCAGCTATTTCTTCTTTACCTGGAACTTTATCCCTGTGAACCAAAACGAATGATTTTTAAAATCACTCCTCTACTGTAATGCCATGTAAGACTGATAGCAAAATCTTCTCTCAGGAGGAATGGGCAAGTAAAACTTAACAAAATGAGGATGTTTTGATTGAATTCTTACCCACACCTAGATTTAGGGGTTGGAACCCTACACATAAACTGCCTGTAAAGAGAGGCGAGTATAGCTAAATTACAATTTATCTGGGGAAAAAACAGCATCACACCTTCCTGTGGATAAAATAAAGATCAGAATTGATACTCATCAAACAGACAGCCCTGACCTTGCCCAGAACAATAAATGAACTCGCAGTACAATAAAATAAACTTTTCTTTTTCTCAAAGTTGTTAGGAGTTCTGTCAGTGTGAACAACGAAGTAGAAAGCTCATGAGAGCAGAACCTAAACTATTCCGTTTGGCTTTGAGCAAGGAATTTATCTATTTCTTATCCTTATCTGAATAAGGAACAGAGAGGGCTAAAAATAAATCCCTGATTAAACAATGTTAAAATCTGTGGGGTAACCACAAAAATAATGAATATTATAGTCAAATTAATTATAGCTACTTACAGGAAAAGACCATTAAAAGCCACAAAGCCTATAAACAGACTAAATGGAAGTGCTACAAAGAAAGCTTATCGACAGTCACTCTGTACACAGAGGAAATTATATTCTTCATATGGCATAATTCATGAACAGTTCAAAGTCCAGATGCAATGATGATTGAATACCATCTTCTCTAGTGGTTCAGGAGAGTTAGGTAAGGATGGAGAGAGGGGAGGAAGGGTTTCATCGAGGAGGAAAGCTCTTTGCTTCACTTGATCTCTCACTCCTTCCTTCTTTTATTTTGCTACCAGGGATTGACTCCAGGGGTGCTCAACCACTGAGCCACATCCCTGGTCCTTTCTGATTTTTATTTTGAGACAGGGCCTCACTAAGTTTCTGAGGCTGACCTTGAACTTGTGATCCTCTTGCCTCAGGCTTCTGAGCCACTGGGATTACAGGTGTACACCACTGTGTCTGACTCACTCCTTCCTTCTTGAGCTTCATTTTCGCCTACATTCTAGAATGTTTCTCTTTCCAGGGCCTGCTCTAGTCTCTCTGATCAAGTTGCCCTCTCTCCTAGACCTGCTCTTGCTCTTCTGGATCTGTGCATGATGCTGTTACTCAGGTTTCCACCTGGTCTTCTCTGAGCAGCGCCCCCAAGCTCTCTGGATGATCTCCATCTCTCACAATTGTCTCTTTATAATTTCCTGATACCTAGAGCATAGGCCTCTGCCCCAAGACCAAGCTCTTTACATATGGATACCTAGTTGGTATTGCCAGCTGGATACCCCATAACCATGTCTAAAACTAATTTTATTTGGGCTGAGAGATTTTACTCTGAAACATGAGAGAATGAAATTACTCATGCTAAAGGGATATCCTACGATAATATAAACATTTGTTTTTTTTTTTTTTTTACAGGAGGAAGAGAACCAATGTCCAAGAGTAAGAAAAAAAAAACATTAACAAGATTTCTTGTAAGTTTTCAGTGTAACAGAATTACATACTTTAACAATACTTATTCTAATCACAGATTAAACTGAACATTATTTGAACTTTAAATTCAAATAAAGGATGGCCTTTTGGTTGGATGTGTTTTGCCCCTCACCAAAAGCTAGAACCAGATTGAAAGCCAGAATTAGAAATGCTGCTTGGAATTCTTGGTCTCTAGGCACTGTTTGTTTCCTGTGCAAAGTGGAGAATCTTTCAAAGGCTACTCTCTGGGAGTGAAGTTCCACGTAGTAACTGATTGTGCTTTTTTCACAGCACAAAGTTGGGGGAAGAATATCAAAAATGAAAAGCAAAAAGGAGTAAAGGATTATGGTAATCACTCATGCCAAAATATTTTGGTATCATTAAAATAAAGACCTTTTTTTTTGTTGTTTTTAAGGGAGGAACCCATGGTTTTAATCTATATTCTTGACCTAGTGCTGCTGAACAACCCACAAAGTATTTAAAAAATTTGAAGTGATACAAAATTTTCATTGAAGATCTATTGGAATTTCTTCTTGGGGTCATTTTCTTAAAAACTGACACATAATTGAACAAATTTATGGGGGTACTATGTGATGTTTTGATATATGTGTGCATTGTATAATGCTTGAATCAGGATAAAAAAATCTATTTCCTCAATTATGTATCATTTCTTTGAGGTGAAAACATTTAAAATCATTTCATCAAGCTTTTTTGAAATATACAGTATATTACTGCTGCTTATAGCCACCCTACCATGCAACAGAGCATCAGACTTACTTCTCCGAACTTAGTACTCATAGATCAACCTTTCATTTTAAAGTACATGCTGAATCAAATTTAAATTACAATATTTTGCAGAAAAATTTGGACTTGTTTCTTTCCCTAAATTCCTCTTCTTGTATTGTTTAGGTTAAATGCTGGCAACTCTACCATACTAATTGCCTCCTAGCTCCTTTTCATTTCACAGGCACATAATGACTGACTTGGAAGTCCCTAGTTCAGGCCCTGTTCTCTTCCCATCATTACTAGTTTCTTTCATTCCAGTTTTATTCTCCTTAGGTTCATCTCCCATGATGCTGACAAAACAATATATCTAAAATAAAAATTAAACCACATCACTCTTTGGCTTAAAATCCTTTTCTTATTCATCCACTCAACACAATTTCCTGAAGGCCAGATCCTGTGAGCCAGATCCATTCATGATGTTTGTGGAATATGAAGTAAACAAGACAGATGAGGTCTCTGTGCCCATGGAGCTTCACCTTTGCCAGATCATTTTCACTAACATTGGCCTCCATGGTCTCATCCTTCATGATGAAAGCCCTGACTTCAGCTGAGCTCCTTCTCTCATTGGCACAACTACATTTTTAATTATCTCAAACACTGCATCAGCAATACAATCTGTTTATAACTCTATGTGTACATTATACTGTTTCACACCTCTCAGATTTTCTCTTACTGGTCCTTTGCTCTCCTTACCTACTTTCGTCTTCCTATTCCTAGCCATATTTAAGAGGGGAAGTCTTTTTTAAAACTACTCAGGCTAGGTGAAGTATCCCTTCATTGTGTTCCTACAAAACCCAAATTCTTACACCTACCTCAGCTGCATTGTAAGGATCTTTATGGTGAAAACCATCATTTTATGCCCACTGAGTTCTAAACTACTACTGCTTTAATGACTACTGAACTTGAACATGATTCATACATTCAATATTTCTATAATGATTTCAAAGAGAATTGATGGCAAAGAGATACTGATAGTGTAGAGAATCACAATTCAGGGAAGATGACAGGGGATGTCTGGATTCTAGTTCTCATCCCCAATTCATGATGGCTTAAAAAATTCTGGTAGGTCAACAACTATAAAGTAAGTCCAGCCATTTGCTCCAGTAATGTCTGTTGCATTGTTACAAGCCTTTGTGATTGAGGTGTTAACTGTGTTGTGGTGAAGCCTGGTCCTTTTGATAAAGATGATTTGAGGAAATCTCTTAAAGGATGGTTTTAAGCATTCTTCAAATAAGATATGAGGAATCCAGAAAGAAACTAGATATGAAAATATATTGAGGCAGCAGAAACTAATTACTATCTGCAAATGGGCACTATGACATGGGGAAGAAGACCCACATGAGTGTGCTAACAGTGTAAAAACTGACTTTCCATGAGGCTTTCAGAACACCCTGAGACAACAAGCAGCCTACCTTGGCTAACTGGATTGAAGGGATTGTGTTATTTAAGGCCAAGATTCATAGAGAATAAGTCAAAACTACTTCCTGAGATGAGATCTTAGAATAACTTATTTTTCTACTTTAAACTACTTCTAGTTATAATTAGAGTAGATAATATAAAATTGGTTATATATCAGATATTAAATCTCACAGTGAAATATAAAGTTTCTATAGTAGCATATGTCAAAAAAGTATATATGAATATAGTTTGTTCCATCTGTAAGACCTATAATTTGTAATTGTTCGATTATATAGAGCTGGCATCTACTTTAAATAAGAACTTTGTTTGTGAATGTCAGTATATTTCTAGCAGAAAATGTGGCAACTGGACCTGTGTTCTTTTATAATAACTAATTTCAGGAAGGAATAGCAGGCTAATATAAGGGTTTATTAAATCTTCTAAATTATACAATTCTTATTTTTAGGAAAAACTATAATTTCCTTTTATCAAAAGTTTAGATGATTATGTTTCAGTATTTTAAATAAATTATAAGCTATATTCACAGTAAGGAAAATCATAAATATAATAATGGTTCCGTGGTTTGTACTGACCATCCATATTCATTAAAATAACAAACAACTGGTAGCTATGAATAAATGTCAATATACTTGAATTTCCGTAAATTTCAAATTAATATTCCCTACTCCAGCAGTTATTCATTATGTAATTACATAAGTATATGCTATTATTGTTGGTTAGGCACTTGAGGATTCAATCACTTTCTTAAACTAGTGACAGTACTCTGAATGTGGGATGTATGTTATGTGTGTGCATCCATATATACATTAAAAGATTCTTCACATAATGTTTATATCTCTGTATGTTGCACATTTAAGTACCACGTGTCCATTCTTAAATATTAATCAATTTATCTTCCCATACAAACATTTATTATATATCTACCAAGAGGCAGGCCCTGTGTTCATTCTGGAAAAATCACGGTTCTTACTCTTAATAAGGTAGATGGTTATAAACAAGGACAATGAGTGACAAGGGCAATAAGTGAGTTATGAACAATATAAGAATAGGTAAGTCTCCTTTCTGAGTGCATACAACAAGTTAAGCTGAACCTTAAAAACACAACAACTATATATATAAAAAATCAACATAACAAGTCTCTCAAATCAAAGCCACTGAAGAACATGTATGGAATCTGTCCACACATGTATATTCTAAGACTATTTACAAGGCATAGAAAGAAAATAATTTTATGTTACAATTCATCTTACTCATGCACATATTAACAAATGCCTTGCCTAGTTATGAGTACCATTTTGGATTAACTCAAGTCGTTAGGGTTATTAATTCTCAATCATGATCAAAACTAACAAGCTCTCTAAAGTTTCTTTTTTCCTGCCTTTTCAAGGTCATTAAACTGTTCCTGAAGCCTGAAAGTCACATTGTCTCTTCCCTGTTTGTTCAGCTGATCACAAATCAGAGGTAATGACGTTTACATTGCTAATAAACTTTGCTCCAAGCATGTTAACTCTTGGTTTGGTATAGTTTCTTCTCCCTGGGAAAAGCTTATTTGACCTCCTATAGGAAATATTTAACTAGACCAAATTCTTTGGTTAAGAATATTCCTTTATTTGTAAATCCACAAACACACATTCACATCAAACTAGAAATTTATAAAGTTTCCTAAATTTCATGAAAATTTCCTAAATTTATGAAATTACCTCTTCCATATGAGGACCAGGACTGATGTGTAAAAATATATTTTGTTAATTCTCCCTGACATTCACATTAAATTACCTAACAAATCTGGTTGCATTAGTAGAGTACCTCCTAGTCATTATGGTTTACATAGCCCATGTGACAATTACCTCACCTCTTAATGCTGTGTTTGTAGAATCAGACTAATAAAAAGTATGTGTTTTGATGGATAATCCATTAAATCCTAGCTAGTGTGGAGAAAATTGAAAATATTAATTTTTTCTGTATACTAAATTTCAATCAGTAATATTCTTGTTTCTTTAATATTTCTTTGATCATAATTATTAGTCTGTATTGACTGCTATTGGCTTACTGGTCTGAGATGAAAAATGAGAATTCCAATCTCAGTTTCTTTTATTAATGAGAATTAAATGACCTCAAACCAAAGCCAGATTTAAAACAAAATTCCACTGGCTTATTTAAAGTATAACTGGTAGCAGTTTATAAAATGTCTGCTAATTATTTACTGGTTTATTGTGTTGCTTGACCAGGTCTAAATAAACATATGCCTGAATAAATATATTAATAAATAAATATGCACAAAAAGACAGATGATGTGATAAGAAGCATACATCTTAATAAAACCCACATTATGAATTTCATAAAACCTTAAAAATAATAAAATGTATCAAGATAAATTCACAGTTTATGCAATTTGAAGGGCTTTATCTGAAAGTCCAATAAAATGTATAAATTTGGCTTAAGAGCTAAATTCAATAAAATAGTATTTGATATGTGCTTAAAAATAATAACCAATAATTTTGAACAATTTTCTGTGTGGCAGGTGCTTTGCTAAGTGATTTCTATATCTTCTATAATTTAATTTTCATTAGAACCCTGTTATTTGCTGTCATAGAGAAGATTGAGGAATTTTGGTGACCTAAATAACTTGCCCACTTATTGTTAAGAAGTGACGGAACCAAACTTTAGTGACTCCAGAGCAAAATTCCAGCTCATATTTGATCTAATGTGGTTTAGAAATTTGAAGGTCTTGAATGGAGTCTCAATGTTCAATTATTGGCTCTAAGACTTCAGGTAAATTGCTGAACTTCTCCGAAAGTCAATTTCCTAATATATAAAATAGAGACAATGAAATATCATAATCATTCTTATAAATTATCCTGAGGATTCAAGAGATAATGCAAGAAACTAGAGGGTAGTCTACAAATACCATTTCATTACATTGTGCTATCTTAACATTTTATAATTTCCAAGATATTCTGTGGAGTCAAGCAATGATATTAAACCAGAGAGTTCATCAGAAAAAGAGCTTAGGAAGTCACTGGAGTAATCTTCTCTCCCACTGTAGAAAATTTTAGGGAGGTGGCCAAAGATGGTACAGGGCAAGCATTAGAAAAGACCTTCACCCTTTGTGGATGTCATGATAAATGAAAAGAAGACTAATATGATGGACTAAATATTTGTGCCCTCCCCAATCATATGTTGAAGCCCTAACCCAATGTAATTTTATTTGGAGAAAAGACATGTGAGAAGGTAATAAAGGTTAAATGAAGTTATAGGTTGGGGCCCTAGTCCAAGAGGGCTCGTGCAGTGCCCTTCTAAGAAGAGGAAGAGACAACAGAACATACATACACAAGGATACAGTGAGAAGGGAATCATCTGTAATTGAGAAAGAGAACTCTCACCAGACACTTCATCAGTTAGAACCTTGATTATGGACTTCTTAGTCTCCAGAAATGAAAAAAAGAAATTGCTGTTAAGCAAGACTATGGTATTTTGTTATGGCAGTCCAAGCAGATTAATATCACCAGTATCATGTTCACCCCTCATGTTGCCAATGTCACCCAAAGAACAAGACCAACTGAGCCCTGTCCAGCTGCCAGCTGGGTAGCACTATGTTCTGATAAATCACATGAGGAGCTGACAACCTGGGGTTGTGGCCCATGGAATGTAAGAATGTCCTAGGCAAGGTTAGCATGAATGGGGCTCAGTATAAACTACTTTACTTGGAACAAAACTGTCCAAGTTCAGCAGTTTACTGTAGATATCCTCAGGAAAACAATAATATCAAACCAAGATCAATGAAAATACATCAATAAAGGTGCAGTGTTTCGTCTGTAAGTATGTTATTTCTAAAAGCTCAAAACTGAATCCATGCAAAAAGTAGATAGGATAATTTTGATTAATAAAATTACGACTAAGCAAAGAAAAGAATTTCTGCATTAAACAAGTAACATAATTTACTTTGTATCTTTCCTTTTTCACAAAGCATGATATATACTGGCATGTACTGAGTTAGAAGGGAAACACCCTGAAGGTGTTACATATGAAAACAAGTATGCTTTAATAACCTATTTTTGTATCTTACTTTCCTTAGGATGAATATAAATCATGTTTCTTTTAATTTACAAGAAGATAAGAAAGTTTTTAAATGCAAACATATCTTTCTAGAAAGGTCTACCTTAAATTCTATGTACTCTAAAAATTGTAGTTGACAAAATGTTTCTACTTACCTTCTCCTTTCACACCAATTATCTTCCAGGTTATTTAAAGAAAATATTTAGTGAGCATTTTTTTCTGTTTGAGACACTACTCCAAGTACTTACAGCAGGAACCTCTATTTGCCTTTCCAATCTCCAGAATACCAGAAGTATGAGCTTGGCAATTCACTTCCTGGTTTAAAAAAAAATCTCCCAACTTCCTTTGCAGTTAGTTAGTACCACATGACTAGGTTCTGGCCAATGAGATGTGAGTGGAAGAGATTAACTTCCAGGTCATAACCTTAAAAGGAAATGAATACTTCCTCTAGATTTCCTGCTTCCTGTGTCCTAGAGTGTGGAAGTGGTGGTGAGCTGAGCCAGCAAAACAATGATCACAGACCAGAGGTGCCTGTGCCACAGGATGGCTTCGTTTGGGCTCCCAGCACACTGTCACACCATTCCTGGATTACCAGGTGATACAGAGACAAGCCTTGATTGAGTCCCACTGCATTCTTCAGCTCTTGTTACTGGGAGTGTTCTCATTAAAAGAAAATTTTACATATGCCTTAATGAGGTACTACCAGTTTTACTACTGAATTCAGTCTTAGAGAAATTAAAGAACATCCTCATAATCACAGAGATAGTGGTGAGGATGGGATTTTAATCAAGTACCTTTTCCATTGTATCATTTTTATACTGAAAGAAAATAATTTATAAGAAATTAAATTGTGTATTTTTCTAATCCCTAATCTATTGATTTTGTAGGATTACAAAAAGTCTTCTGTTTTCCTTGGATTAGAATCTGTGCTACAAACACTTATTTTTCTAATAAAGAATATGGCAGTTGCTTACTAACTCCTCTGAGACTTATCTCTCATAAAATGTTCCATCAGAAAAATTATGAAGAAAAAGTATGCTGATTCTCTTGAACTGCAAATAAATGGCTAGTGGGGATGCACTAACAATTTATAGAAGAATACACTAAAAAAAAAAAAAATCACAATAACTCAGAAACAGACCAGAGGGAATTTTTTGTGTGTATTTTTTTTTCTCCTGTTGTTAATCTGGAGTACTCTTTTAGACCCGGAACAAATAACAGGGAACAGACTAGCCAAAGTCCCTGTACACATGGAGATTATACTCAAATGTGTATATTGTAGATCATACTGTACATGAATTAATGCAAGGTTATGATGTGTATAAAAAATTTTTATTTTCAAAATTAAAAATACTTAGCAAAGGAAACTATCAGCAATGTGAAGAGAGGACCTACAGAGTGGGAGAAAATCTTTGTCACTCATACTTCAGATAGAGCACTAATTTCCAGAATATATAAAGAACTAAAAAACTCTACACCAAGAATACAAATAACCCAATCAACAAATGGGCTAAGGAAATGAACAGACACTTCACAGAAGAAGATCTATAAGCAATCAACAGATATATGAAAAAGTGTTCAACATCTCTAGTAATAAGAGAAATGCAAATCAAAACTACCCTAAGATTTCATCTCACCCCAATTAGAATGGTGATTATCAAGAACATAAGCAACAACAGGTGTTGGCGAGGATGTGGGGAAAAAGGTACACTCATACATTGCTGGTGGGACTGCAAATTAGTGCAGCCACTCTGGAAAGCAGTATGGAGATTCCTTAGAAAACTTGGAATGGACCTACCATTTGACCCAGCTATCCCACTCCTTGGCCTATACCCAAAGGACTTAAAATCTGCATACTACAGAGATACAGCCACATCAATGTTCATAGCTGCTGAATTCACAATAGCCAAATTGTGGAACCAAACTAGATGACCCTCAATAGATGAATGGATAAAGAAACTGTGATACACACACACACACACACACACACACACACACACACACACACACACAATGAAATATTACTCAGCCATAAAGAATAATAAAATTATGGCATTTGCAGGCAAATGGATTAAATTGGAGAATATCACGCTAAGTGAGATAAGCCAATCTCAAAAAATCAAAGGACGAATGATCTGGCTTATAAGTGGATGATGACACATAATGGGGGATGGGAGGTAGGCAAGAATGGAGGAAGGAGGGACTGTACAGAGGGCAAAGAGGAGTGGGAGGGGTGGAGGGGTGGGGGGGAGGAAAAAATAACAGAATGAATCAAACACCATTACCCTATGTAAATGAATGATTACACAAATGGTATGCCTCTACTTCATGTACAAACAGAGAAACAACATGTATCCCATTTGTTTACAATAAAAATAAATTAAAAAAATTAAAAATAAAATAATTTGGAATAATTTTTAAATTTATAGGAAAATATAAAGATAATATAGAGTTCTTATAGCCTCTTCACTTTTTCATGTTAACATATTATATTACCATGGGACATTTGTCAATATTAAGAAATGAATATTGTTTTTTTAATTGGCATATAAAAATCATGTATAAAGTATTCCCCTTGCTTTGTACCCAGGGGATATAATTTAAGACTTTCAGTCAGTGCTTGAAACTGCAGATGGTACTAAACTCATTAATTTAATGCCATTTTCATCTCAACTAATCACTTATCATGCATTGTGGTTATAATTTTTGTAGTTTGAGATTGCAGTTTGAGGTGCAATAGCCTAGTACACATTTCTTTTCCTTTACAATTTCACGGAAAGAAGATCCATTTTTACTGTAGATCTTAGCAACCTCAGCATATGAATTTTTTCTTCCCTTATTAATTCAAGAACTTTCACCTTTTCACTTAAAGGAAGCACTTTATGTCTCTTTGGCATATCTTAATTGTCTGCGCTTTTACTTTTGTACTTGGGTCCATTAAGTGAAAGAAGGAGTACTTAAACACAAGCAGTTTCAATACGTAAAGAACAGATCTGACCGCCAAGGTGGCTACTGAGTGACTTGACAGGTGAGCAGTCTACGCAACATGGAGATGTTGGACAAAGGGATAATTCATATCTTCATTGGAATAGAGTAGATGACACAAGACTTCATCATG
Organism: Sciurus vulgaris; assembly: GCF_902686455.1. Classification (NCBI taxonomy): domain Eukaryota; kingdom Metazoa; phylum Chordata; class Mammalia; order Rodentia; family Sciuridae; genus Sciurus; species Sciurus vulgaris. The sequence continues at coordinate 132,881,060 of NC_136463.1, forward strand.
TTGTTTGAAATGGTGTGCAATTTAAAACTTATGAATTGCTTATTTCTGGAATTTTTCATTTAATATTTTCAGAGTATAATTGATTATAACTAAAAATGAAGACAGCAAAATCACAGATCATGTGGGACTGTGTATAGCAAATTATTTTGATATGTGCACACATTGTGGAATGGCAAAGTAAAACAACAACAACAAAAAAGAAACCAATTGGTTCATTTCCATTAACTAAATTCCAGAGTTTGTTCAGATTTCACTAGCTGTTGTTCACAAATGTCCTTTCTCTATCTAGCATTTATTTTTCATGCTTCCCTAGTTTCTTCTGGTCTGGTAGAGTTTCTCAGTTGTCCCTGTTTTTTTTTTTTTTTTTTTTTTTTTTTTTTTTTTCTTTCAATCCTATGACCTTGAAAAATTTGAGCAGTAGGGGTCCTATATTTTTTGTAAATATTCAGTTTGGGTTTATCTACTGTTTTTATCATGATTGGATTTGAGTTATAAGTTTTTGGAAGGATAGCAGAGAAGTAAACTGTCCCTTTTATAACATAATACTAAAGAGAGATGATAGCAAAATCATTAATACTGGTGATGTTAACCCTGGTCTCTTTTATTGGAAAATGATATTTAAAAACCCAGATTTGGGCATTGGGTGTGCTCATTGATAACAGAATATCAATGTTTCCTGGTCATACCAGTGAGTAACATGATTTTTTAACTTCAATAATTTGTGGGTATCAAAACTGATGAGTTCCACTTCTGTAAGTCTGCATTAAAATATAACCAGTTTATTTGGTAATACACAAACTCTCTCTTTCTCTCTCTCTCTCACACACACATACACACACACACACACATACGCACAGAGAGAGGAGCACAAACACACTAGACTTAAATGTAGTCAAATAATGTTAGTTATAAAATGAATTATTTAAACACTACAACATTCCTGAACTTTGTATTCTAAGATACTAGGTCTTAATTAATTTACACATGAGCACACTAACTACAGCAGAAATGCTTTTTGGAAATGCCTTAAAAGAGAGGGGGTGCTGAGTACAGTGGTGCATGCCTGTAATCCTAGAAACTCATGAGGCTGAGGTAGGAGGATAACAAATTCAAAGCCAGCCTCAGCAACTTAGCAAGGCTTAAACAATTTAGGGAGATCCTGTCTCGAAATTTAAAAAAAAGGTAAGGGGGCAAGGCTGGGGATGTGGTTCAGTGGTTAAGCACCTCTGTGTTTAATCCCTGGTGTCAAAAATAAATAAATAAAAATAAAAAAGCATCACCTTCTTCACCATGTCCTTCAGTCTGCTGCTTGGCACAGAGAAGTGGTGACAGGCAACTATGTAGGAACACAGTTTAGGGATAGTAATGTGTCAAGTTAAAAAGAGCCTCAATTCCTTAATGACTCTGTAGAGCTGTCAAACAAACCCTGTACTACAGAACTCCAGACTTGTTTTACATGGGAGAAAAATGAACTATGAATTAATCCATTATTATCAGAATTCTGTTTTGAGGTCAAATGAAATTCCTAACTAAGGCAGGTAGTTTGGAGATGAGATAGAGCAAAAGACCATTTACTAAGGAACTACTATACATCAAGTACTCTATATACTTTATTTCATATAATTATCAAAATGACACTGTGTATATGTGAGAAAATTAAAGGTTTATCAGGGTAAGATTCTTGTTTAGGTTTATATGGCTAAGCATCGCAACTAAGCCAGAATTTAAATGCAACCCTGTTTTCCTATTACAGTATGCTGAGGTGTCTTCCATGTTATAGATACTCAGATCTGTTTTAATTGCCAGTAATGAGGGCAAACACATAAATGATTATACTTCCCTCAACATGCAATACAGAAACATATCTAAATATATAACAAATACATAACTAAATACATAACAATATATATTCAAATATTCAACAAAAGGGAAACATGCATTCATATTTTGACACCTCTTACTTCTCTCCATCATCTGTATCTCAGTTGAACTGACATCTTGGTTACTTCAGGAGTGAAACCTGAGAACTTATTGCTCTTAGTCCACATGTAACTATATTTTTACTCTGTGGGCTATAATGGGAGACTACTCCATCAAACCAAACCACTCATTGATCTGTGTACCCTGTTACACATTCACATTTATTGAGCATCTATTATATAATCAAGCAACATGCTATATCTCATGTACACATTGTTGAATAAGACATAGTCTCTATTCTCCAAAAGATTTATAGTCTAGTAGGAGAAACCTCAGCATTAATGATATTGAGAAATGCATAATTCTATATTGTGAGAGGCTATGCATTGTAGGCTATTTAGCAGCTTGCCTTACCTTTTCCCACTAGATGCAGAGAGCATTTTAACCCCTTCTTACAATCCAAAGTATCTTCGGAAATTTTCAAATGTTCCCTGGGAGCAAAATCATCCTCTTATCACCTATTCCTTCCTCACACCTCATCAGAACTTGCAATAGAGTATAAGGTACGACAAAACTACAAAAGATAGGCATCAAACAACAAATAGGTTGGGAAAGTTTTCTGGAGGAGGAACTTATTCACAGAGGCCTGAAAGTGCAGTAACATTTAGCTAGATGAAGTAAATAATTGTATGTGTATATGTTTTATATGTGTATCAAGAGGCCTCTGAGCATGCACAAATCCTGAGTTTATAATGAATACAACACATCTTGGGAATGAAAGGTGGGGCAGCATACCTGGAGTAGAGAGACATGCATTATGAGAAAGTATATATGTCTACAGAGGAAAGCAGGGGTCCAGTCATAACAGCATAGGAGATGATCACAGAAGGCCAAGATTTGGGGAAGAAGAAGTTCAGGTTTTGGATGAGTTGGATTTGAGTTGCCTGAAGGACCACCAGATATAGATGTCCAATAGAAAGTTAGATTCTCGTTCTGAAACATAGGGGCATGACTCAGGCCGTAGAATGATTATCACCTATGTAGAGAAGCCCTAAGTGTGTGTGAAATGACCCAGGGAAAGTACAGAGTTTGAAAGAGGAGCCAGAGATCTGACAGTGACAAAGTGGACAGAGGTAAGGGAAAATCAGGGCAATTCTGATGTCACAGAGGGCAAATGAGGAGAGTTTCATCAACACAGCATAAAGGTCAAGTAAGATGAGGAGTAAGACACGTCCACTGGAGTCGGAATCAGGAAGACATTGGCGTCCTTTGCCAGAGCCACCTTGTGGGTGTGTTCTGGGTAGTGGCCAGCTTACAGTGGGTTGGAGTGAATGGGATGGGATCCAGGAGAGACATTTTCAAGAACTTTGGCAGATGTATTGGAATGATATAGGCAGTGTTCACAGTAGGGTAAGCAACAACTGTACCTAAGTAAAACCAAAAAATTAGTATGAGTTTCGACTTTAGGCAAGTTGTTGATACTGCTCACAGGCTGCTCTTGTTTCTAGTTCTCAGTCTCCTGAGTATTTTTATTTACCTACCTCATGAAATCGGTGAATATAAGCACTGAATTCTTTTTTTTTTTTTTTTTTTTTTCCTTCCCTTTTCACAGTATACCACACAATTCAGGGTAACTCAGCAGCACCTATTTCTTTTGTTTATGGTATGTTTTCAGAATAAAGGACTATAATACTGGATCCATTCTGCATTAATGTCAGAGTCTCTTTTAAAATAGAATGATCCCCAAAGGTTTAAAAGCAAGAATTCAAAACAATAAGGTATTTTATTAAGCTCTAAAAATATACTTCAACTAAGTATGTTTTTAAAAGTTCTTCCTTGAATCAAGAGGCCTTAGTATATAACCTAACAGCCTTGGAAGAATTGACTCATGAGAGATGAAAGTCAAGGTACACCAGATGTTTTCTTACACCTATACATTCAGTGATTTTAGAGGAATCACTTTCCACACAGCTTACAGTTCCTTCCCTTCCACTCCATAGCTAGTGTTATCATCTTCGTTGTTTATCTCTCCCATGTCCCCATGCAACAGACTCCTAACAGGTCTCCTTGCTTTCATTCCTTGCCCTCACTAGTCTCTGTCATACTAATAGGATGCTATTTCTAGAACACACATATGAATAGTTTATAAACTACTGAGAACTATGTCATGATTGCCCACAAAACTCAGAAACTTTATGTCATATAAAGCCCTTCATGTTTCCAGTCATCCTTTGCATATTTCATTTTATATTTACATTCTAGTCATATAAGGTCATACTTAGGTCCTGAGCTTTATGCTAACTCTCTTCTTAGGCTGGGTTCTTTGAACTGCTGTACCCTGTTTATCTGCAGAATGGTATTCAACCCCAGTTCAAGCATCTTCTCTGTAAGTCTTTGTCAATCTCCTCTCCTTCAATTATACCCAGACAGGACTGCCTCTTCATTCAATGTATCTTATACAGATTTCTGTAATGGTTTCAAAACCACCTCTTTGCACGCATTACTTTTTACAGATGTCTGTCCTATTAAAGTCTCATCTACTTGAAAAGAGGGACTGCTTTCTATATTTTTATATTTCATTAAAACATATTAGGAGTTCAGTAATTATCTGTCGGTTCACATATGCCTGGTAAATAGCTATTGAATGAATCTAGTCTAAGTCTCTGCTATTACCAATAAGGAAACAAGATCCAGAGAAATGACTTGCCCAAGATCATTCATCTAATGGGTGAAAGACTGAAGAATAGAAGTGGCTGATGTTGCCTGTCTTTTAAATTAGGGCTCTTATCATTATACTTGGTCAATACTGTATCTAAGACCCAGCTCTGGAGGTTGCTGACTTATTTAAACAAATGTTTAATATTAAATATCTAAGTAAATATTTAATGAGGAACTATTATTTCTTTCTGGCTATGGACTAGATCATTTAAAAGTAGCATATTATTTGATTTTATTCTCACCTTCATCCATAGTCTTCACCCACTTCTACCTGGTTGATCTCACCAGTTAGTGTTTACTTAGGTATTTTCAAAAGAGTTCAAAATCTCTAAGTAAATACCAGCTGAAGGCAAACTAATGCATTACCACATTCTTGCTGGCAGAGAAGAAACATATCTAGTTTGGGATAAAGATAAGAATTAAAAAAGAGCAATACGCTCTAGGACTCTCTTGTAATTATGTGACCAAGTTGCATTATGAGGAAATGCAATATATCTTTCTGTGTGTGTGTGTGTGTGTGTGTGTGTGTGTGTGTGTGCGTGTATGATATATATATGTGTGTGTATATATATATATATACCCATAAAGATAACTAGTTTATGCTTTTCATTCATGACTACAAATAAAACAGAACACTTAACTGATGAAAATGTTTTATTCTGGGTGTTTTAATAGTTCTTAGTATATAACATTAATATGTAAAAGCCCTAAAGAGTCCATTAAAGGCCCTGCACAAAAGCTACATTTTAATAATGCAGAAACTATGTGAGATGAAAGCCAATTTCTGCTGTTTAGGAAACGTAAGCAAAAAACAACTTCCTGAAAGAGCTGAAGCTTAAAGGAGGTTTAAAATGCATATGGCAGAACTTAACATCACTCCAAAAGCATGGGACAAAGAAAAGATTTTAAAAACTACCTCCAAGTCCAGATTTCTTTCGAGTCTTCCACTCCAAAGATCGAGAACACTGGTGAATATTCGATTTCTATTTCCTTCTAATGATAAATCTTACTTTAAAAATCTATGAAGTTGGCTGGACTCGGTGGTGCATGCCTGTAATCCCAGTGACTTGGGAGGCTGAGGACTGAGAGTTCAAAGCCAGCCTCAGCAACTTAGCAAGGCACTAAGCATCTCAGCGAGACCCTCTCTCTAAATAAAATATTAAAAAAGGACTGGGATATAGCTCAGTGGCTAAGCACCCTTGGGTTGAATCTCCAGAAACCCTCTCATCAAAAAAAAAAAAAATCTATGAAGTAAAACAAAGTTGCCCTATGTTTCGATTCTCTCAAAAGATAAAATGGTCCTTTATATTCCTTGATGCACTTGAATATGGAAAGACTTGTCATAGGGAGGTGAGGTGAAAACCGAGTGCCATTTTGTTAGTGCCAGTTTCTACCTTCATTGGAAAGGTGGGCGCTTTGCAGGACCTTCTCTCTGCACTAGCAAAACTTGTGATATAAAGAAATCCTCTTCTGCTTGGGCAGGTTTTCATTTCAAAGAAAGGAACGAAGAGGAAAGATCATTTTTCTCATCTTTATATAGAACATCCGAAAAGTCAGGACCCAGTCCTGCCATTCCTCATGCAAGCAGGGGAGTAGGAGGTGGTATTTGAGTTCTGTCACACTTACCCACCATGATTGCTAAAATCATTTTCCAACTTAGTTTCTCTCTCCTGGGAAGGAGCCTGAGGCCATGAAAACCACTCATTCATCACATTGCTACACCACAGTGATCCTCTGAGCAGACATCCAGGGCCAGCATAATTTGCTTGACAGCCCTGAGGTCGGCCTGCCTAGTGACTGAAGACACTTTTTTCTCCATCTTCAAATGTTATATGCACTGGTTTTTGTGTACAGGGGTGTTCCTGACCCACCATCAGTGGTGGGGAATCTAAAAAGGAAAGTGTGATGATACAGTTGGGCTGAGCTTGAGGGGTGTACACAGAAGGAAAATGTCACAAAATGACAGTAACTTAAAAACCTTACCCAGCAATGCAGAGAAATCTCTGCAATAGTCTGCATTTTAGCTTTTTACCTACTCTTGCTTGACCCCACACCTGCAACCTTGCTGGTATTTTTCACATTTTGGCTTCAGCTTAAAATTGATTTCTGTTATCTGGGACAATTTCATACATTGGCTGGTACCCTATACATTTAAAGTGACAAAGAAACATTAAATAATAATCATATCCAAGCACCTAGGGAAGAATTAAGGAAGGCGTGCCAGCTTTAATTTTGAATTTTCTTGTTACTTGTCAGTTTGCTTCTCAGAGTTAATGCCAGGAGGGAATAAAAATCATCATTACTGGCTAGCTGCTCAGTGGCATACATGAAATGAATAGGGGGCTTAACTCAAGTTTAACTGGCTCAATTTCTCCTGGATCAGCAGAAAGCCAGGGACTAGATGATCAAGCTTCCTGTCCACTCCTTCATCAGACACAAACCGGGTAGAGCTTCCCCCATACACATATCACATAGGGAAAGGAGAACACCAAAGAAGGCTGGGAAAAGGGGATTATTTCAGATTATTTCCTGAATGGGTTCTTTGGGAAGTAGTATTAGCATTTCTTTAGTCCTTAGCTCTTCCTTGTCCCCTGGAGAGGTGGGAAAAAATATGTCTGAGAGTCCTCAGAATTTGGAAATAATTAAACAAGCCTAATTCTAACTCACTAGCTCCATGATTAAAAAGAAGAATGTCAATGACACACTGTCAATTTAGTCACTGGAATACAAGCAAGTTTGTGAAACTGTCCCACTTTGGTAATAGAAACTGTGTCTTACAGAAGGCTATGCAATGAGTCAATTTGAAGAGTATGTTATTGTGATGTGAATACTTATTGCTAGTCTGAATCTCATGTTGATCTCCTGATTTTTCTTTTGCAAGGCAGATCTAATTAAAGTCAGATATTCAATTCAGTGTTCATTAAACTGTCACCACAAGGACAACAATTACAATGGGAAAAAATTTAGTATGGTATAGTGAAAAGCATATGTTTAAAAAGGTCTGCGTTAACATACCTTCTGTTGTATAGGGTCTGAATGTAACCCTGGAGAAGTCAATTAACCTCTCTGATCCTCTCCTGCTACACACTTATTGGGGCATTCATTATCTACATCAGCAGATGATGCTGGTCTTATAGAGTTACGTGGGAGTGTGCACAGACCTTGCAGCCAAACCATTGAACTCATGGTCCATACTTTGAGAGTCCTTAGGCAAGTGAAGTGAACTTCTTTGTCTCAGATCACCTATTTGCAATAAATGGATTGTTAGAGTCTTGGCTTCATGCAATCACGTGAGATTATGGATACATAGAATTTAAAGCCAGTGTATGGTACCTGATACTTTTATCTGTGCCATTCTATTTAACCTGTGACTGGTACTACTCTTACTTGACGATCCAGAGTATGGTAGTGTTTAATAAACAGTGGCTTTATTTCTTCCTTTTGAATTTCCTTTGTATTACCCTTCTGAGAATTTTACATGTTTTTGGTACATAAATATTATTTGATTTTCAGCTTTCCCCTTCAATAAATGCTTTACCTGACTTACATTTACTTATAATAACTAATGGCAGTGACAGTCCTAGAAAGCTAAGGTTTAATGAGACCTTAGGGATTGTCTAATTATCCACTACTTCTTATAAAGATACAGTGTCTCAGACCTAGACTAGCTCATTTCCTCTGTGTGTGTGTATGTATATATGTACATACATTCATATATATTTGAACTCTTAAAACTTTTATTTTTGTAATCATAGGAAATTCATGTTATTATTTTTTGCTCCTTTGGTTATGTTTTTCCTATTTGTTACACACACACACACACACACACACACACACACACACACACACAAAGTTCCCTTGGTCCTTTTTATATTATTTGTATGCTGTATTTTCAAATTTTAAAAAAATTTAGCTTCTTGGAACAGTTTTGGATTAAGCCAAAATGGGATTCTTTTATTAGAATCTGTTTTACTTTGAACAGAATATATACTTTATTGACTAGGAAAATATAGACAGAATTAAAGGGCTTGAGGCTATGACTCTCAAGCAGATAGTCAGAACCCAGTGGGAGACAGGGTTGGCCTAATACTGCTTTCTTAGAAGATTTAGTGTAACAGTCATCCCTAGAAAAACGCTCTTTGCTAATGAAACTTCAACTTAATTTCTTGTGGGCAGGGCTAATTTAAAAGCTCCTTGGATTGTTCTACTCAAATGGTGATTTCAGAATCTGCTAAGGCTATAGGGTAGGGAATAAAACAACCGGTCATTCATTCTCTGCTTTAGCTTATATTTTGCTCTGCTTACATAACACTAAGACCCTCCTTGAGGGTTAACATAGATTCTCTTTTTTCCTCCTAAATTAGACATAATGGAATGTGTGGGTTCCTCATAAACAGTTAAACTGAGGCCCAGGCAGAGACCACTAGTGATTTATCAAGGGTCAGAGCTGTGGGCTGAATCTCATCTCCCTCTAGGACCCATTCCATAAGGTCATTTGAACCTCAGAGTTCCTTTTGCCAGTGACTTGAAATATCAACCAATTTTCTTTTTTGCTAGTGAAACACAGGTCGAGTCTGCCCTAATGTATGCAGTGAGAAGATGGTACTATTAGCACCAGTAAAATTAGATACTTTGTGATTACAAAGTGGGCAGAAATAATATCTTTTCAAAAATTATACCTAGGAAACTTGGGCACAATTGAATTTATGAAGAATAAATATTCAGAATCCCCTTTAAAATAAGATAAATCTCAAGATTGGCAGATTCTTTCTCCCTTTTCTTGATGTTCCTTCCTTTTTCACTGTCTTCTAGAAAACTTGCAATCTCTAAACAGTGATGCAATTAAGAGCCCTCTACATCTTCTTCCTCTGGTTGTTCACAGACAAACATAATGTCTATTTGAAAAAAATATATTTCTTTAAATAATTTAATTACCATTTTATTAACTCTTAACTATAGTATTGACTACTATAACTTAAGAGTTTCAATAAAATTGATGTCTGAAACACAAATCAATAATACCTATCATAATTTGAGTTTTACCCTTTTTGTAGAAACCTTTCCTTTACAATAAGTCTACCTCATTAAAAAACTGATAATGAAATTATACCATTATGATTAACTCCATGTCATTTTATAAGAGCAGAAACTCACAGCAACTACGAAAGTGCTAATATTGGGAAAAAGAATACTGAAGAAGAGTATAGTAAAATAATTTTGGACAACAACTTTTTTTTTTTTTTTTTTTTTTACAGAAAGGAATATACTATAAAAACTCCATTGGAATTATGTTGTTACTTCATGGTCTGGATGGAGTTGTTGCATTATGTTAATTAATAACAAGGTAAAATGTTAAAAGTGTCTTAGCTTTAACTGAAAGCTGTGTATGGAAGATTCCTGGCAATTCTAATCATCAGATGCTTTACTCCTCTGTGCTTTGTTTTATTAATAGAAGGCACTAATGGCTTTTCAAAAATCCCTACAACTTTCTGCTAAGTATATCATAAGTGAACATTGGGAATTTTCATATAGGAAAATTGTCTGTTACAACCTACGTGGGGACATTAAAACATAAGCCTTTTCAGTAAGTTTTGTTTATTCAACCAATATAAAAAGGTATTGTTAGGAGGAAGACCAAGGAAATAATTTCTCTAGGACTCAATTAAACCTCCCCCAAATATTAATATCACTTTCAATTATGATAAAAGTGAATTACTTATTATCAAAGGGAATAAAACCTAGTTTGAGGCAAGAAACATTTTCTTTAAACTGTAAAAAAACACTGAAACATAACAGAAAATAGCTTTTAGAAATTGTATCTGAAGTATGTGAAGAAGGCACTACTCAACTTTTTCCTGCTTGCTGAACATTTCAAATATTTTCCATTTAAATGCTTTTTCTTTATCAAAAATTATTAGCAACAATAGTATCACTGAAAAATAGCTAGGGTGAATACATTTGATTAAATCTTCATTTTCATTTCTGAAATAATTTTAAATAAGGAATTCCATTGATAATACTTCAATTATTGGATAAAATATCCTCTCATTTATTATAAACCTATAAGAATTTTGAGTAGTTCAGTTTTCACACATGTAAACAAAACTCTTTGCTTGAATATTTGAAAACACCCTCAAAAGATAGACTAGTTCTAAAGAATATGTAGAGACTCAAGTGTCAGCACAGGCAATTCATCCTTGTGGTTATAAGTAAAAGAACACATTTCTACCAAAATGTCAATTATCATCAACATTTTTAGAGAAAGTTCTTACTCTTTTCTACACCATTCTTAACTCATCTTAGTTATGAGTAGGGTGACCATTTAATTTATCATCCATCCCAGGACAGTTTGGAGAAGGAAAGAGGATGCTATTAATAGGCATAGACTAAGAAGCTCTCAAGCAAACTGAGCTCACTGGTCACCTTAGGTATAGCTTTCTTCCTTTATCATCTTTCTGCTGTTAAGTTGAAAGTGCACACAAACAGTAGTCATCTGCTCCAAACTATAATGTCTACTTCCGGGCACATAAGTAATGATGGGAAAGGAGTGGGAGTTGGGGGAAGGAAAATGACAGACATTTTTCTTTAAAGTTTGAAAAAGAAGACAAAAAGAAAGAGAAGCCCAAAGAAAATAAGACTAGTTAATAGCAGAGGACAGTGGTTAAAATAATCACGCCACTTGCTTTACTGCTTGCTTTGAACTTGCTTTTGCTTTCCATTTAGCCCTTAGCCTACTAGTAGAGTTAGTAGTTTATTTAGTCATTTGTTATTGTTATTAAGCAGCTCTAACTTCAATTTAATTTGGCAGCCACACAAATAAATCTAAATAAACAGTAGAATGAGAAGTTGTTAATTCCATCAAGTTTCATTATTAAACCAATACTCAAAGTTATTTCAAAGGGTCCAGTGCTCTTGAATGGCAGTTATGCTAATTTAGTCACTGTCAACTCATCATCATACATTTTTTATAATACCTACTTTTTTTGCGTATGTTACAGCAGGGAAGAGACTGTTCACCACTACTGATTTCTAGTCTTCTTTGTGACAACCTATATCTAAGCCCCAATGTTCTGGGTGTAAGACACAGAAAATAATACCCTAACATATGACTTAAGCCAGCAAATGGCATTTGGCCTAAGGTTGACTCAGTTACTAAAACTGCCATCACTGCTGTAAGCCCATTGTAAGCTGATGTTATTTTTGACATTAGTATTTTTAAAGCTAGTTCAGATAAAGAGGAGGCTTAATGCCAAAAAATGCTTGTAAGACTCATCTCAGGACAACAATATGTTATACAAACTATGATACTAAGCCATTGTCTTAGGTGACATAGGTGAACTCTTGATATAAATTAGAAATGACTAGAATACTTTGCAGATCTATGACAATATGATAATGCAAATTTTACATAAGAATAAAATGAGTGCTCTTGGAAAATAAAAATCTAATTTTATCCTTAATTTTAACCATTCAATAATGAACTTATATTGAAAAAAATAAAAACTGTCATTAAAATATCTTAGTACAATCTGAAATTAGGAATATTCAAAGAAAAAAAAATCATCACTTATGTACCTGATTTTTTATTACTACTGCTCAGAGAATTTGGCTCAGAGAATTTCATTTGCTGAATGAAATGCCTTTCCTAGGCCTTCTTAATTTAAATTACTAGGTCTCCATTGGGGATATTGTGGGTTGTTCAACAACCAGGCCAAACTTCTAGTATCCCTTCCAGAGAAGCTTAAAAAATCATACTTCCTGGATGCTCCTGCTGCTCAGGTTCCAGGTATGATTTAGGTTACACCAATTTGAAATGCTAAATTAGGTCACATGTGCACAAAATGGGGGTCTGGGACACCAGTTGTGATGCAGTGGGTTACAGCAGAGGTGCAGGAGGTGATGCTTCCCATTGGTGGTGTCAGTAGCTCCATCAGCAACCTAGTTCTGTATCAGAGCTTCAGGAAACTCAAGATAAAGGTTATTTGGTTTTCAGTCATTCCAAATATTCTGTAAGTCATTTAATACATTCTAAATAGTAACCTTCTTCTTGAATTAGTGAACATGTATTTGTTCTTTGAATCCTGAGTAATGCAGTATCTCTAAAAATGGTAATAAAAATTAGTTTCCTGATGGGCAAGGTGGCAAATGCCTGTAATGCCAGCTGCTCAGAAGGCTGAGGCAGGAGGATCAAGAGTTCAAAGCCAGCCTTAGCAATTTAATGAGACCCCGCTTCTAAAAAATATAAAAAGGAATGGGGATGTGGCTCAGTGGTTAAGTGTCCCTGGGTTCAATCCCCAGTACCAAAAAAAAACAAAAAAAAAAAAAAAAAAAAAAAAAAAATTACTAGCTCTCCTATTTAAAAAAGAAAAGAAAAATGAAAAAGTAGTGAGCATAAATTTCCTCTCAGAGAGCATTTTCTTCCCACTTTGGCCTATTATTTATCTTTCTTCAGTATTTTAGCCACTCCCTCCCCTACCTCTCCATACCATCTTTGGCTATTCTTTAAGAAAACAAAAATGATCAAATTGATGTGTTCCAGAATATTGACTTGACTTTTATCATAACCCCATCCCTACCTTGGATATTTAAAAATCTTGACATAGGCCACACTATTTCCTTCCATTTGGAGATTTAATTATGTTTGGCTGTGATGAAAGCTAGAGTGGGCAAACAAAATTTTCCCTAAGGACCTTCTCTTTTGAGTGGTATACTGCAGATTCAGGTTCATATACAGTAGGTTTTGTGTAGAGCAAACAACTCCATGAATGATATTAATGGTTACATAAGAGAGCTAAGAGAGATTCCACAGTGCTATGTGTATAGCTACGGCTCTGAAGAGACTTGAAACCTACTTCTCTAGTTATAAACTGAAATGGGTTGGACGTAGAAAATAATAGGCAAGTCCCTGGGACTATGGATGTATGCATTTATAACTTCATGGAAACCATATAAAAACATAGCATTTAAAAAACTGTTTTCAGAGCAAGCATTTTATAAACAGTGTAGGAGTGGTGTACATAAAAGTCTCAAGGACTTACTTTGTTCTCTCATCTAAAATGTATGAATAAATTCTTTAGCATCTTTGAGTAAACCTAGTTATTATTATCTGTATCAGATTATTGCATAACCAATTTCCAATAAATTCAGTGGCCTAAAACACCACCAAGTGATCTCACATTTCTATAGGTCAGAAGCCTGAGTGGACTTGATTGGATTCTCTGCTCAAGGTCTCACCAGTCCTAAATCAAGGTGGTGAAGAGGCTGGACTCTTACCCAGAGGCTCTCAGTTCTGCCCTATGTACTTCTGGTTCTGCCTTCTGAGTCCTTCTTCCTTTTCCATGAACAGTAGCATATGTTTGACTGAAACTGGGTGGTATTATTATTCCACTTCCTTAAAGTAGAGTTTTGGTGTCTGTTAGCACTTTCACTGGGTACTCTCCCTATTCCTTCCAATCCAAGCTGGCAGTATTTCTGCTGGTATAATTTTCTCAAGAACTTCATGGGTCTCTTATGAAGGGCACAATGATACTTTCTATTAGCCAAGCCATGTCCACAGATCTTTTTGAGGTAACTCCTTCTCCATCTTTGACTTTTGTTAGATATTAAAGGGCAGCATTCTTGAGTCACAGAAGTCCTCTAATGTAACTGACAAGATCTATGAGGTACAACATTAATGTCTTATGTCCAAACACTCTAATATTTTGGTGTTTCAAAGGTTTCAGCAAAGAGTTATATAGCCAGACGCTTGGCGTTCTTTTCTTTTTCTTTCTATGCCACACTTTCAGAATCAGTCTCTTAATTTTGCATATTTTGCCATCTGAATAGGCAGAGATTTTTCCAAATCATCAGGTCCTAGTTCATTTTTGTTTAATGGTCAACCTGAATTTATCTCTCTTCTCACGTTTTACTCTAAGCAGTAAAAGAAACAACACATTGTCAACACTTGGCTTGGAAATCTCCTTAGCTAGTCACCCAGTTCATCTTTCACAAATTCTGTTCTCCACATAACTGAAGGAGACAATTCCACAAGGTTTTGCCACTACATATTAAGGATCTCTGTGCTTTTGGTTCCCAAAGACACTTTCCTCATTCCCTCCTGAGTCCCCAACAGCAACATGTTTAGTATTTCTACTAGGAGTCTGATCAAGGATATCTAGGATTTTCCTATCATGCTCCTTGAAATTCTACCAGCTTTTACCCACTTCCTAATTCCAGAGACACAATAAATAAATACTAAGTTTTGATAATTCAGAAATAATATGTCAGTTCTGAAATACTTTCAGGAAGATATTTTAAATATCTAGCCAAACTTAAAATCCATTAAAATGAGTTTGTTTTTTTGATCTGTCTGAGACTTCTTAAATGCCTCCTTTGCAGTTTGTCTGGAGACCTCTAGCTCATGAGCTGTGTCATCTATATCCTGCTGCACTGTATTAAGAGATACCACCTTGGGAGTATGGACGAAATTCTTTCATAATTAATACTAATAGCTGTTATATTACAGAGTTCACCATGGAATTTTCCTTGTTCTGTATTCTCCTCACCATAGCATGTTGTAAAGCACTTTAGTCTTAAGTGTCTAAAACATTTTAGGAACTTCTCCAATGTATAAACCATCTGATATAATTGAATATGTTGAAGATGAAGTTCATTTACAATACATATAATCTGAAATATTCTGGTGTGTGTGTATTTAAAAGTGAGATCTGTATGTATGGGGGGTTGGAATATGCACATGCTGCCTTAAAAACCTGAATGACATATTATATATTTTCATAGCTTTGAATTTGGATAATAAAATGTAAAATTTATACATTGTGTTGTTTTTGTCCATGTATACATTGTGTAATGTTTAAATCAAGTTAAACATGCTTACCAAACATTAATCATTTCTTTATGGTGAAAACTTTCAATATACTTTCTTCTACCTTTTTGGAATGTACAGTACATTACTGTTATCAATAGTCACCCTTCTGTGCAATGCCACACCTGAACTTCTTGCTCCTAACTTGTATTCATTATTTTAATAAATAACTAAATATTTAATACACAGTGGAACACTCTGCTATAAGCTAGATTTATATATTATATGCTTTAAATGTTTACAATGCAAAATAAAATGATCCCTAACTGAATATATTTATTGTGAAGAATTAAAAAATATGTGAGGAATCATAGTTTAATCCAATATAAGCAAGTACATTATTTGACATAAGTAGAAAATAAATGAGTAAAAGAATATTTGAATGATCGTATTATTAAACATTGTATGTGTATGTGTGTTAATGGATAACACCTCTGAAGGAATGGATAAGTAGACTTTTGAGAGTAGCAGATGGTGTGTGAATTTTTCAACAGACTGCCTCACTGTTATATTGCCTACAGAATCTCTTGAGTGATCTAATTACTAGGACAGTTGTTTGTGGTTCAAGCAATACCCACTTTCTGGATGTAGAAATTAAATTTCAGAAAGACTAATGGACTTGCTCAAAACCATGCTGTTTGATTTTCTGAATCGGACCAAACCTAAATTTTTTTGATTCCAAAAGTCATGAGTTCATACAACTTAGCACTTTCATAGCTTAGTGTTAAGTTCATGTAGATGGAAAATACTCGAAGTAGTAAAAATTAATAGAAACAAGGTGAGAATTCCTGATAAACTGTGTACTGTTATATCAAAGAAAGAACAGCTGAAGGTTGTTTCAAACAATTGCCACAATTTCTCAGTCACAGTTGAATTACTGGGAGAAAAGGTAGAGAAACACTGTATTTGCCTTATTTAAGATTTCCCCCAAATAACTTAAAAAATAGGAGTATATTTTATAATTTTATGTGTAAGGATTTCCCCCTAAATTTTATGTTTATTTAAATATCTCCTTTAAAGAAGTTTATATTATTTAAATGTTATGGCATTACATGTCAGTACAGTGTTTCTCACAACAGGTACCCAATAAATATGCTGAATGACAAAAGGACATCCTAGGCATTTTTAAGTCACAACCTCATACATCAGTAATGACTAGATCAAACAAAGGGTTGTGTAAATGAGAATCAGGATTGTCAAGCAGTCTCTTTGACATCTGAAGACTGCTGGTAGTTGTGTAAATGAGAATCAGGATTGTCAAGCAGTCTCTTTGACATCTGAAGACTGCTGGAAGACTGCTACCATTCTGAAGACTGGTGGTAGCCAGCTTTGATGACTTGTGCTGCAAGGCAAAGCCAGTGGTTCTGAGCTGCCTTGTCCAGTGGATTCCTCATGGAGCATGGACTGCATTGACTACTTTGAATATGCCACTATGACTGTGAAGAACAAGGGAGGCATTAGGAACTGGGTCTACTAACTGGTATCCTGTTCTCACACTGGTTGTGCTACCTATGTGTTGGTCTTTTAGTAAATTCAAGTAAACACAACTCTAAATGGAATCTGAATCTTCTGGCCAGTCTTCTAGCCCAGACCAGATTTAATGACCTGGCTCAGTGTAGGGCCAGTGATGGTCACATGGTGAATGTCTGCAACGACAAGGGTTACACAATATCAGACATAATCTGAATGCTAAAAATGGGCTCAACAAAGAAAAGAACTCCAGAGTAATGTGAACTAAAGACACCACTTACAAACAATGTGAAATTTCCTTAACATATCACTTTAATATGCAATTCAAGAAGGAGGTTTAGCATTTTGACTGAAAAGCTACACATGTAAATTGGATGTTAACAATAATGTGAATTACTTCTGCAGGCAACTCAACCAGAAGAGATCTAACTGTTCTAATTCGAGTATTACAGAGTTTCTTAAGGTAGAGCATCAGATGAGAAAATATTTATCTGAATATGTAAGTCTGGGTAAAGTTAGCATGTATTCATTTCTCTGTTCCTTTGAGTCAAATAATTTATCTCTCAAATTTTTGCACAAGTAGACTCATTATTGTAATTGCCTATTATCACTTGGGAGGACACAGCCATTCAAGTTGATTAACAAAAGTAACTGTCCTGCTTTTCTTGTTTTCTATAATGTGGCTTGTTTACACATAAATCTTAGCTACTACATTGTGGAATCATTGAAGGCAGGAATCAATCCTGTATTATTTATTTTTCTCTCTTCATTACAGAAAACAGCATATGGTGGGAAACTAACAAAAGTTCCCAGAATCACATCACTCTAGTAGAAAGACCCACATTCCACTTAGGAAAAACATTTCCAGCTCCCACTTTGCTACATAATAGCAGCATTTAGACTCCCAATGGAGAAGGAAATGGTGAAGTACAGCTGAGTTTCTCAAAAGTTTTATGAATATATGTGGCTAGAAAAAAAGACAAGGTGAAAGTGACATTATAAACACATTGGCTGTTTCATTTTTGGATGAATGAAGGCATATAACCCACTTGGGTATCTCAGCCAACATCATTTTCTTGAATATAAAAGACAAAAGTGCGTATTTCTACAAATCTTTGAAATGCATTAGAGTCCTGAGTATATTGCTTCAGCAACATCTAGGAGCTGCATTTAGTTTTGGGATGCTGCCAGCTCATCTGATAGCTTTATGCTGAGGGATGAGGAGTAAGGGTTTGGGACTGGTAAAGCAAGAATAAGACATTTTGAAGTTCACTAAGCAAATTCTGAACATATCTCAAAGCAATAATAAAATATTCATTTATGTAAACTCTTCTTGATATTACCTAGGATTGTCACTTTTATGCCTTATAAAACTGGAATCCAGGAGTAGAATAAATTTATGTATATATATATTTTTTACTTTTAATATAATAGCAATTAGGACATAAAGTTTCTAAATCTAAGTATGGGACTAGTCTTGAAGTCTTATGTTGCTAAACCCCTACCCTTCCCTCTATATGTATATACTGGGGATTGAACCTAGTGCCACTGAGCTACAGCGCCAACTCTTTCTCTTTTTGAGACAGGGTCTTGCTAAGTTGCCTAGGTTGGCCTCAAATTTGCAGCTGTCCTGCCTCAACCTCCTGAGTCACTAGGATTAAGGTGTGCACCACAGCACTTGGCTCTCTCTATATTTTAAGAGCTCTAGTATTATGTACAAAATAGAACCTGATACAAAAAAAAAAAAAAAAAAACTGTCTTGTATTGTGCCCAAGTAATTTGAAGAGTCCTCCATTCCATGTCACTTTCACCACTTGAGTGGTGAAATTAATATAATATGGGTATTTATGAGACAAATTAATATAATTAATTAATATGGGACAAATTAATATAATATGGGTATTTATGAGCTATTGGAAATTTTGTATTCATTGCTATACACCTATTAACAAATATTCCCAGGGGTCAACAGATACAAGGTCCATTAACAGAACCAACAGAGCTGGCAATACCTTTAAATGGTATTATACAAAGAAAAATTTCAGTTTTTAAACATCTTTTTCCCCAAAATATGACATTAGTACAGAATGGGTCTTTCAAATTTTCTGCTTCTCCTTTTTCAGCTATGATCTACAAGATCATTTTGTATGATGAGCTCTAAAGAATCAAGAAGGAAGAGATTTCAGGGGCAGGATCAAAATGATTCTAGTTTTACTTAGTGACTAACTTAAAATTCTCATTACATTGATGAGAATTGTACATAAGGTCTATAGAATCAAATGAATACAATGTCTTCTTGTAGTAGCAGATTCTGCAAGAAAGTAGGACTATCAGAATATTATGGTATATGAGATTTTCAAAGATATTTATGTAATACTCAGAACTATCCAGTAATAAGATGTGCAATTAAGATTAGATTATTTTTATAAACTAATTTAAGACACTGGACAATAATAGCTTACAGGTCTTAAAATACAATAAACATGACTTTTTTTTCTCTTTTTTTCTTTTTTCAGTGCTAGGAATGGAAACCAGGGCCTTATACCTGCTAAGCAAATACTCTAGTCTTATTTAAAAAGTTACAATAATTATAAATATTCTACTAAGCAAATCGCCTAAGAGTACAACACTGGAATTGCATATTTTAATATGACAGTATGTTTCTCTATTAGCCCAACTAGTTATAGATAGCTTGATAGTTTTTGCCTTCTACAATGGTAACTACCCCATAATTTTTCAAGAAGAAAACATCTTTTATATTGCCAACAAATGACAGTATGGGAAACCAGAATGATTTTCCAGTGGAGGAACATTATAACTTTCAAAATGAAAGTTACCATAATTTAAATGTTATATTGGAGAACAAAATCCTGACATTATAACATAAATTATGTATTTGAAAAGTTTATGCATTGCCACAAGTTTGTCTTAATAAGACAATATTCACTAAAGAAATATATTTTGGTATTTAAATATTTCATTATTTATTAGCATTTTAAAAGTTCTTTATGTGCAAAATATTAAAAGTCTCCTTTAATATTCCTAAAGATCAATGTGATGCCATCAGCATTTTCAATCCAATTTGAAATTAACGATGCGGTTCTACCATTTAATTTTTTCCTCATGGATCTGGATTGCTCTAAAACTGATCGAATTTTAACTGACAATGTTTCTGGGACAGAAAAGAGGGAAAGGATATTGATGCTGAATTAAGACAAATGTGGATTCAGGTCTGGTTCTGTGCTTGTTGATCAGGGTGTCATCAGACACCAGGATTTCCTGGCCTATAAAGTGAGGATAAGAATATTGACCACCTTTAAAGGGCTTGTACTGAGGACTAAATGAGACAGCATGCCAAAACCTTCAACAAAGGACTTGAGAAAGCACACACACTTAGTATATATGTTAAAGAGAGTTAATACAAAGTTTCCAGGCAGCCCAACATATTAATTTGGTGTGATGGGGTTTGGTTCAGAGTACAGGCATTAGTAAAGATTTTGTCTTTTTGGAAGAATAAGAGACCCAGAATAGCCAAAATAATCCTTAGCAGGAAGAGTGAAGCAGGTGGTATCACAATATCGGACCTTCAACTATTCTACAGAGCAATAGTAACAAAACCAGCATGGTATTGGCATCAAAACAGGCAGGTAAACCAATGGTACAGAATAGCAGACACAGAGACAAACTCACATAAATACAGTTACCTCATACTAGACAAAGGTGCCAAAAACACATAATGGAGGGAAAAAAGCCTGTTCAACAAATGGTGCTGGGAAAATGGGAAACCCATATGTGGCAAAATGAAACTAAACCCCTGTCTCTCACCCTGCACAAAACTCAACTCAAAATGGATTAAGGACCTAGGAATTAGATCAGAGACCCTGCACCTAATAGAAGAAAAAGTAGGTCCAAATCTCATCATATCAGCTTAGGACCAGACTTCCTTAAAATGACTCCCAAAACACAAGAAATAAAAGCAGGAATCAACAATTGGGATAGATTCAAACTAAAAAGCTTTTTCTCAGCAAAGGATACAATCAATAATGTGAAGAGAGAGCCTACAGATGGGAGAAAATCTTTGTCACACATACTTCAGATAGAGCACTAGTCTCCAGAATCTATAAAGCACTCAAAAAACTTTACACCAAGAATACAAATAACCCAATCAATAAATGGGCTAAGGAAATAAGCAGATACTTCACAGAAGATCTACAAGCAATCAACACATATATGAAAAAATGTTCAACATCTCTAGTAATAGGAGAAATGCAAATCTAACCTACCCTAAGATCCCATCTCACCCCAATTAGAATGGCTATTATCAAGAATACAAGCAACAACAGGTGAGGATGTGGGGAAAAAGGTAACTCATACATTGCTGGTGGGGTTGCAAATTATTGCAGGAGATTCCTTAGAAGACTTGGAATGGAACCACCATTTGACCCAGCTATCCCACTCCTTGGTCTATACCCAAAGGACTTAAAATCAGCATACTACAGTGATGCAGCCACATCAATGTTTATAGAAGCTCAATTCACAATAGATTGTGGAACCAACCTAGATGCCCTTCAATAGATGAATGGATAAAGAAACTGTGGTATATATACACAGTGGAATATTATTCAGTCATAAAGCAGAATAAATTTATGGCCTTTGTGGGTAAATGGATGAAGTTGGAGAATATCATGCTAAGTGAAATAAGTCAATCCCCAAAAACCAAAGGCCAAATGATTTCTCTGATAAGTGGTTGATGATACATAACAGGGCAGGGGAGGTAAGGGAAGAATGGAAGAAGGATGGATTGTGTAGACAGAAATGAGAGGTGGGGAGACAAACATCATTACCTTAAGCACATGTATGATTATGCAAATGGTATGACTCTACTTTGTGTAAAACCAGAGAAATGATAGTTGTACTCCTTTGTGTACAATGAATCAAAAAAAAAAAAAGATTTTGTCTTTTAAAATAGAGTTTTTAGGTTCTAAATTTTCAAAAGAAATTCTAACACCAAGGCAATGGCTTAGGATCTTAAAACCCCTACTGCTATGTTTTTCAATGTTTCATGATAAAGTCATAGAATAATCACATTCTACTTTTAGGATATTTTATGGTACTCAGATTGCTAGTTCATATATTTCATGTGATTGTGGCAATAATTCTGTGATGCCAGTCAAGTAAATAGTATCTCCAATTGACCCTTGATAAAGGCAGGTTGACAGCGGTTGATTACTTGAAAAAACTCACAGGGCTAGTCACCAACACAGCTCTGACTAGATGCAGTTCTTAGCCAGTACCTCCTCCATACCACCTCTCTTCCAAACTACAATTCTCTATTTATAGAGAATCAAACTATGCTACATCATTCACTAATCTTTCCCCTATCATAGTTAATTTATTGGAAGTTAAATACAAATCTTCATTCAGAAGTGCTTCTGTGACAATTTGTGACCATTTTTAAAGCTGAGTCAATTCAGAACCCTTCCATTGAAAACCTTCTCTGAGGATTGGCATTGCTCTTGACCCCATGGGAGATATCAAAGCAAACTTGCAGAAACTCTGTTCTCAATAAGTTTAAAAGCCAACTGGAAAAAATGCCAAGAGGCAAAAAAAAGTACCTAAAATATAGAACAGGCTATAAAAAAGATATTAACATTTTTAAAAAGTGGATTTCTAAGAAAGGGCCAATGATGATTAAGAAAAGGAACAATCTCAAAAAAAAAAAAGGGTGGAACTGAAAAGAAATAGTGATAAAAATAGTTCTGTGCCAGTGAAAGAATCATCCAATTTTCTCAAATTTTGGAGTTCACTGACAAGAGAGAAACTGTAATTAGAACCCACAACTTCCACCAACCTTTTCTGCAAGATAAAAATACTTATGTTGGTAATACTTATGTTGGTATGTGTATTATATAAGTTCAAATGCAAATAACATTATCAGTTGGTCTCAATATCCAGAAGGTTTTTTTCCCCAAAGTAAATATTTTGCATATTGTAAATCTACAAAAACTATATTACAGTACTTACACAGATTTTAATTTATTGCAAAGTAAAACGACAAGACAGTTTTTGAGCAAATTTTATTGTCTGCTTATAGATACTATCCTTGTCAGAGTGGTTTTGGTGGGGAGTGTCTCAAACTCTGTTTCCAAAGAGCAATATAACATTTAAAATTGTAAAATGTCTCTGTGCCTACACACAACTTTTAACCCAATCCCCAAATATTTTTATTTATTTATTTTTACAGACTACATTTTGATTCATTGTACACAAATAAGGTACATCTTTTTGTTTCTATCATTGTGCATGATGCAGATTCATACCAACTGTGTAATCATACACGTACACAGGGTAATGATGTCTGCCTCCTTCCACCATTTTTCATACCCCCTCTCATTTCCCTCTATGTAATCTAAAGTTCCTCCATTCTTCTCTCACTAAAACATTTTATATTCTGTAGCACGGGGGAATAATAAGTATTTTATTCTCAAGCAAGGTACATAACTGTACAGTAACTTGTTTTCCATGTAGCATATTTTAAGAAGTACTCGTGTTATTTTGTTTCTGGCTCCAGATCTACTGATATAATGGATCCTATATTTTTATGTAATAATATCTCTATCCCCATTTCAAGGACTTGGGATGTCTAATAGAATCATGTTTAAAACAAACACATACAATATGATTTTTTATTAACAGCAATATGCTTTGGAATATTAAATGTTAATAATGGATTTTTATAGAGATATTTTATCACACACCATTTCTCTAACTACTCTTAGACTGAATAAAAACAATTTGTGTTTCATAATATTTATTTTCTGATTAAAATAGGGCATCAAACTAACTGCTTTCAGTGCTATTTTATCTGTCATATACTCTATTTTATAAACCAACCCAAATCATCTAACTTGAAAGGTCATTTTCTAAATATGAAAACATTGAAATTATATTAGAATCACCAATTGTCAATAAGTAGTTTTTTAAAAAAATTAAATAGTTGTGGGATAATCAGTTATGAAGATGGGACCTAAGTGCATCATTTATGTTGGGTCATTAAAGTGGATACCCGAATTCACTGTTTATCAGAGTGACAGCAAGTCCCGATGCTTGAAATATGTGTAGTGTAGCCACAGGCACCTTACGTGAATAGTTACACTTAGGATTTGTTTCAGTATGAAAAGTGAATGGTCAGGAATCATCCCTTAAGATGCATTTATTTTCATAAATTATCAAATGAGCTTAATTACAAGGAAGCCAAATGGCCATTACTAATTCATGTCCTTAAGTATGCTATTCCCAAGTGAAATAATTGATTTCAAGTTATCAAGCATTAGTGGTATTAGAAGCTTAGGACCTCTAGGGTCCCAAATCAAGGCAGCAAACACAATGAGAAAGTCAACTTTCCTTTTTTTTTCCCAAAAGATTTTATTCTGAGACCTATGAAATCTTATGGAGAGAACATTAATATCCAGGTGAGGAGGACTTTTCAGAATTCTGAAATGATTTATAAACCGCCTTTGGAAAATAAGGTCACACTAGTATGTAAATCTGAATAAAAATTATAATTATTTTTGTAATGGCATACGAAATACATAAATAGTAGCTGGCAATAGAAACAAACTAGCCATATCTGTTAACATTTATATATATATTTTTTTACATGTTAATCAGAGTTTATCAGATGTCAACTAGTGGAAAACACACTGCTGCTAGTTGTGGGGTATATAGGTTGAGACTAAAATTTCAAATAGAATTTGAAAAGGACTCTCTTTATTCAGAGAAAAACCCATAAAAACAGGTTAAGAGTGCCCTGTGACATTGAGCTCCTCCTTAAATGGTGTCTAGTAACTTGTTTTACAGCTGACCAACATCACACACTGACATTGTTAAAGGCTCTTCTCATTACTGGAGAGTGGTATTCTAGTTTCTGTGTTTGACCAGCTCAAAGAAATCACACATTCTTGAAATGCCTCAGTAGACATTTGGCAGCACAGCATTACCTTCAGAAAGTACAGCTTCTGCTTTCTGACTCTTCACACGTTTCTCCTCTTTTGCTCTGAGAAAAAGATGTTCACTCCTTTATGTTTTTGGGAGCTGTAAAGTCTAGAGTTTTCAAAACTCTAGAGTTTAGGAAGATTTATTAAGTATCTATAAATATGCAAATGATTTAAAATTTAATGGCTACATGTCATTCTAGTTCTTCCTGATTCTGTTCTAAAAGAGTTTCCTTGACACAATATATTATTTTTTGAAAATAATTGAAGAGGTTCTCATTGTAAAAGTAACAGAGATTTCTCATTAGAAGTTTTGAAAACCAGAAAATAATAAAATATGAAAATCTATATTTTTTTTGCTTGGGGATAGCAACTCATGGCATTTAAATATCTGTTGCAGTTTCATACTTCTTGAAGACTCCATACTGAGCAAAAGTTAGAAGCTCTCCAGGAGGGCACATACCTGGGAAAATAGGTACTATGGTTTCATCTGGGTCTTGGATCTGCCTCACTCTGTGAGGTTTCTTCTTTGATATTTCTCAACATTTTCTTATCTAGATGTCCTGACCCAGATTATCTGGTTAATCTGGACCTCATTTCTGACATGTCCAAGAATGAGGATGTAAGCACAGGAGTCAGGAAGTACTAGTAAACATTGAAAGACTGCAGTAACTCCTAGTTATGACAATTTCTAATTTAACATTCAAATTCCTATGTGAATTTTACCTTTTCTGGAAGAAGGCTTCCTGTGTTTCCGCTGACTGACAAATAAATGCCATTTCTGTTCACTCCTACTCATTTCTCTGGGTAGAACTTTCCTTCCACACACATTATCTTGAGACCCAAACTTTGTAAGTTTCTAGAAACCCTTAATTCCTTCTTTTTCTCTTTCTTGGTTTGCACCCACCACTACACTTTCAGACTTAGATACTGTAATCCAGAAAAAAAGAGGTAGGACCTCCTAGTGATATGAAACTTGAGCAATAGAAAGCAGGAATCAGGAGGCAACAAGGTATGGATCTTCCAAACTGTGTGCAGAGGAAGTTCTGCATGTTGGACAAATCTACCTGCTGAATGCACTGCTGTCATTCAGACGCATTCCTTTCCAGACACGTTTTGAAGTCATAGCCAGCAGGGTATCTCATTAGTCTACAGCTTTCCTTGTCTTCCCCATATTCCTAAATAAAATCAGAACTTCACCTTGCTTTAGGCTCTGTTTTCTATAGAAGAGATTCTTGTAAAATAAAATGCAAGTTTTGTGTCAGGACATCTGGGATGAAGCCCAAGACTGTGCCTTTCTAAGTTATGCCTCATTCCTGGTCCTTCATGTGACAAGGTTCTAGAAAACCAAAAATAAGACAGACCTCGTCACCACTCAATGTAAGCTCCTTGAGGGTTAAAGACATTGTATTTGCATGCGTATATGTGTGTGTGCACATTTTTCATTGTTCTAGTCACTGAATCTATAATAATTTTGGAATGTAGGAAGTATTCAATAGATGCTATAATAAATAAATGAGTTTTCCTAGATGACTTCAGGAGTTCCTAAGCATGATAAAAATTACTGATTTTAGGGTGAATTACATTGTCTGGGGGTGGGTCTTCTATGTTTCTGGTGATCAATAAGTAAATGTGGAATGCCTAATATAGCTATATATTCATATTACCCCAGAATCTAAGCATTAAAATCAAAAGCCAATAAAAGAGTACAGATATATTTTAGAAATTGCTTGCTGTTTTCACAGTACTGATGAATATAGTGAGGTATCTAGCTCAGGAAGGCTGGTGCTGGGATTCCAAAGGTCAATCCTACTTATAAAAACTTGGTTGTCTTCTGGCAGGAGTTAGAGAGCACAGAGCGGTGTGCTTTAAGTTCCATTACACTGGTAGCACCTCATGTTTACTCACCCAGAACTGCACTTTTCATACAATACCTTTTATTATAGAGGGTAAATGGCAGTTTTCTGCTGAATTTTAAAATAGTGTATCATGTATAATTCATAAAAACTGCCAGTAGCATCAACATCCTCCTCTGGAATTCGTCCTACTTAAGAAATGTCACACATTAGACTTCTCTGATAGGTGTTATTCCTGTTACTAGATGTAACTGACCTTGTCCCACTGTCCCTTCCACTGCTACCCACAATCATCTGGACACTTAAAATTTTCAGCAACAATGTCAACAGCTATTCTTTTCTTGTTACACTTTCATTGTTGTCACAGAGGCATGGAAACAACTGAATAGAGTTTTCTTCATATATGGAGTTCCTGACAAAGGGATGATACTAACTGCATTTGTTTCTAAATGATTAGGTAAAGGTCAGGTTCTTGCAACTGAATTTTAAGGAATTTCCAAAGACCACAAGGTAAGTGTCTTTCTACCAGGAACTCTCATTTGGATCAACTCTTTATTATAGTAGTTCTTGTGGTCTGTGTGCCAGAAGCACCAGCAGCACCTGATAACTTGTTAAAAATGCAAATTCTTGGGCTCCATCCCAGGCCTGATGAATCAGAGACTGTCATCTGTTTTAACAAGTCTTCTAGGTGATTCCAAAGCATGCTGAAGTTTGAGAACCACTTCTCTATAGATAGAAAGTTGCTGTAGAATCCAGACATAAATGGAATACAGGATGTTCTGCATAGAAATATTTGAAAATCTAAGGCGTATGCCGGTGTTTTTAAAGCTGGGCTTGAACTATTTATTTTACTACAGAAGAGGTACTTATTAAAATACAACAAGCCTTGATTCCACCCAGACCCAGTGAATCAGTGTCTGGGTTGGAGCTGATTGCATGTTATAGGACATTCTAGACAGATCTGAGGCACCAAGCACAAGAACATATAATAGTGTTTGAGAACATCAGCAATCTCTGGATAATGGATCCAAGAGCAAGCTTTATTTTTTACATACTTTTTAAATATACTGAGTTGGATGCAATGATCATACATTACTATTATGATTAGAAAGAAACAACAGGGGATTATTTTAAAAGGATGGTAGCATACAGAATAATATCAAGTCATCATAGAGACCTAAGAGCTTGAAGGATTTCTTTTCTTTAGAGCTGAGAAGTAAATAGCTTAGATTCTGGAGTAACACTGGACTCAGATCCTAGGGAAATGACCTATGTAGCTTTCCTCCTAGGAATCTCAGTTTCCTCATTTCTTAATCAGAGATGGCTCTAATAGTGTGTATTTTATAGGGTTGTTGTGAGAGTCAAATGAGAATACTTATAACAATGCTTAGCGCGTGACAACTCAAAATGTTAACTATTAGTAATACAAAGGTATGTTTTATGGTTATTCTTGACACTATGTTTTATGGAAAGTCTTAGTTCAATCATCAGTAAAAGTCATATATTAATCAGTTGATCAGCTTTTACTGTAATACTTAAACTAGCCATGACTAAGTGGTAAATGTCTTCTTTCTTCATGGGTAGTAACTTTCTGCCTCATTTGGGCTGCTATTCCTCTCATCTGCCTCTTGTCTGTTGCCATGACTCTCATTTTCCTTTTGTCAAAAAGCCACATTTCAGCTTTTCTTGTATTTAGTGGTCAAGGTCTTTCTATTTCCACCTGTCCCCATTAGTGTGATGTGCCATCTTTATTTGACCCTCAGAGGTTTCAATTCCTAGATATCTATGCATTTAATGAATGTTTGTTAACATTCACCAGCTATATTTTTACCAACTATATTTTTGTTTTGGACATTATTAATGATTGGGTTTCTGAAGATCTGGAAAATAAGTACACTTCTGGATGTCAGGTTAGAAATGGTTTAAAGAACATTATCCCTGGATTTGAGCATCCAGGGCAGGGAGTGGTACTAAACTGCATACACCCCAGCTGGGGGCTCCTGCAGCTACTATCTGCAAATCCAGAGCCCAGCTAAAGATTTCCCCTAACCACAAAGGGACATCAGTATGTGTTGAAGGCCTAGTATCACCTGATTATTGTTTCTTTTTGATTTAATCAGAGAATTAGAAAGCATTGAGTAAAGAATTTTAGGTGAGTAAAGAATTTTAGGAGAGAAAATCATGTACTTTTTCATTTCTAGAGTAGTTTTACATTGAAAAAATATCTGTAGACAGTGCTTTTCAGACTTTAACATGCATGAGAATCACCTGGAGGGCTTGTTAAAACTCAGGTTCCCGGGGTTCACATCAGAATTTCTGATTCAGTAGTCCCAGGAAAATTGGCATTTTAAAAATAAGTTTGACAGGGCGAGGTGGCACATGCCTCTAATCCCAGAGGCTTGGGAGGCTTAGGCAGGAGGATAACAAGTTCAAAGCTGGCCTCAGCAAAAGTAAGGCACTAAGCAACTCAGTGAGACCCTGTCTCTAAATAAAAAATACAAAATAGGGGTGGGATGTGGTTCAGTGGCCGAGTGTCCCTTAGTTCAATTCCAGGAATCCCCAACCTGCCCCCCTCCAATGTCCATGGTGGTATAGATGCCACCAGTTCAAGGACCTTACTCTGAGAACTACTTGATATAATGTGGATACCAAATGTCCTCCAACAGCTCAGGTGTTAAAAGCTTTGTTCCCTGCTTGTTGCACATTACTCATATCTGTCCATTTCAGCATGGGAAAGTGATCATCCCATACTAAGTAAATATTAAAGCCTCACCAAAAATAAATAAATAAATATATATAAATAAAATTCTAACCCTTACTTTGGAGATTGACTATCAGTTTACTAATGGTTATAATTTCAGCAGCAAAGTTTAAACTTTAGTTCTACCACTGCTGACCTCTATATTTTGGCATATCTATTTTGCATCTTTCATAGTCAAAATATGTTTCACTCCCTCTTTATGTTTTTGTATTTGTAATTTCCCCTGTCTTGAATGTTGCTCCATTCCTTGTCTATCCATGTCTATAACTTCTTTCAAAGCATAGCTTCCCATGATTTAATTCCTATAAAATATTTAGAATCTTTGACTCACAAAAATGATTAATTTGTTTTGTTTTCTAGGGGGTAAATATAGTTAATGGTTCCTATATTTAATTTTCTTGTTTTCTAGTAAACCCTGGATGACTGGTCTTATTTTTCATTTTGCTATCTTCCTCTGACCAGGGCTCTCCTCCCATAAAAGTAGGAGATTATGAAGAGAATCAGACCTAATAATAGTATCACCTGTCAGTGCCTGAGCTTCTCCACACGTTAGGCACAGGGTGGAGACAACCAGGTTATCCATGAATGAGAGACCAAGAGGAAGCAGGGAAGCAGCAGACTTGGTTTTCTTCCCTCTAAGTTAAAAATCCCATATCCCCACTGATAGCAATGACTAGGGGCTCTGAAATTTCTTGGCTCCAGCAGTACCCAGATCCTAAACTGTTCATCTTTCTCTTCCACTTAGACACAATTACTATGCTTAGGAAGGTAGCCCAGCCAGGAATGTGATGGCTTTTGTTTTGTTTCAATTTTTGCTTCAGTGTTCCGAGAATAGAATGCAGCTACTCTAAAACAACACCTGGTCTGTTTACTAACACAATATTATAAAACATGACTAAAAAAAAAAAAAAAAAAGAACTGGATGACTGGGCCCCTGGACAAAACTCAAGTGCAAATTATCACCTCACACTCATAATAACCATGGTAATTTGAGCATAGAATAGATGCCAAATGATTTGGGCCAGCCAGGTTATATTCTCCTGCTGTGCTGATGAACATTCAGGTGCATCTTAACATTGTATTGCTGTGAATATCAAAAGCACAGCAAGTGTCCCCAAAAGCTGGCAATAGCCAATAAACTCTGAGACTTACAGGCTTCCAGAAGAAATATATTCAGTATTTGTTTTACTAAGATAATTCTATTATTTATTCTATCTGATCATAGGTTTGCACATTTTTACTACATTCTTTACTGACTTTTTAACATTATTTTGTCCAACATATAGATCCAATATCTCCAGCAGAAGCTGAGTATCCAAGTCCTGCTCTATCCCTGCCTGCCCTCCTGTCCCCAAACACCAAATCTCACTCAGCCAAAAACCTCAGTGAGGATCTGGAAGCACAAACTTCAGGGCCCCACAGGGCAGAGGTAAGAAAGAAGCAATGATACCTTATATTAGAATATGCCTTATTGATTTTTGTAAGAGCTATCATTCAAGAATTAACTCTAAATATTAAGTAACTAGGATCAATCCCTTATTTATCAATTGTCATTCACTTGAAAAGTAGATTTATTTATGGAAAAAGGAGGCATACTCTTATAAATCAGCTAGTGAACAGGTATCTTCTGATTCTAAACATTTAGACCTAGTTCATTAAAGGTCACTCTCTCCAAACTAGAAAGTCTATGTATGAAAATATATAAAAAATAAACGGAAGTTTCATCAACTTTAAAAATTATCATTATAACATCCATTCAATATAATGTGAGTATTGTAACCTAATAAAAAGAGCCATAAAGATATGAGATAAAATTCTAGTTCTGTCATTTATTAGTTACGTGACTTAGGCTAGTCTTTCAAGCTCTTCAAAGGACAATTTTTGATTTTATAAATATGGTGATGAGTATATTTTAAGAAACTGTGAGGGTTTGATATTCACGAGGTCAAAAACAGACATTTCCTCTTTTTGCCTGAACCTGCTGACAAACTTAGGCAGAAGCAACTCCTCTGCTTTTGCTGTAGTCAACTTTCTGTTCTTCATTGTATACGTGATTAGCTAAGATTAGAACTGCTTTTACTCCAGAAACTAGCTAAACAGAAAGAGAAAAACATTTCTGTCCAGCTGACTAAGATTTCCCTGATTGTGAAATCTCAACTATACATCCCTTCATCTATAACTCTGTCCACTCCTCCCTATAAAAGTCCAAGACAATACCACTTTACAGAGACACTCTGATCTTCAGATCTGGGGTTCTCTTCCTATTTCAATAGCCCAAATTAAATCCACCTTATTTTTCTGACTTTTGTCTTTGACAATTTCAAATACATAAAAGTACCTGACAATCAGCCATCAGTAATTGCAACAATTTATTACAGACTCTCTATGAATAGTGCTCTGAATATAACTTATAGTGGGCATCAATATGAGAAAAATGTTTTTTCTCCACTGGTGTCTTCTGAATCTAGTTGCAGTTACAAATATTCATGACTTTAATATCTTATTTTTGTTAGGTTTTCCTGACTTCCATGATGATAAGCTAATTTTGGGAAGATCAGTAAACAATATGAATTAATTCATAAACCATTTTAATTAATTCATAAACTTTATAGTCATATATTCATAAAAACTATAATGTTCAGCTTTGATATGAATACCAATTTTTTATGACTTAGTTAAGATGGCTCTGTCTCCATGATGTTTCTCTAATTTTTTCAGTCAGAAATAGTTATACTTGATAGCTTTTAGAGAATTTATTATCTCGACCCTGACTATCTTTAGTATACAAATATATAAATAAGACAGACTATAGTGTAGGGCTTTAGAAATTTCACATATTCTCCCAAGTCAGAATCAGGAAATAGTAATGGTAAGGTTGTGATACAAAATGTTTCTTTCAACAGTAGGTCATCAATGGAATGGCAGTAAGTGCTCACAACTGACTTTGGGGGGAGAGGGAGTCATGATTTATAGTTCTGCTGATGTCTATGGTGTAAATATTCTCACTCAAGCTGGTGAGAGATGGTTTCATCACAACCTTCCCAGTTACCTTTCTCTTTGCCTTCCTTCTGATGAACAGGATGATGCTATAGCAGGTCTAGGGGGAAGGGAAGAAAAGAAATAGGAATTCACATGGGATTTTTCTCCCCAGTGTGCCCTCTGGGATTGTGTTTTGGGAACAATAAATCACCTCCACGTTACATCCTTGATCTTACCTTTTAGTACAACCTGAAAATCCAAGAATCAATTTGGAAACACAATGAAAACATATTGTCATCTTTTGAATCCATGATGAAAATGTTTGGAACACTTGCAACATGATAAATGGTGCAATCACTTTGCCTGCATGATGCAAATTTAGTGTCCTTGAATTTGGTAGAAAATCTAAAATTATAGTCATGTGTCACTCAATAATGGGGATACGTTCTGAGAAATGCATCATTAGACATGGGTCAGTCACTCAACATGGCCCCTTGGTACAATTAAGAGATGCAGTAAAAAGATGTGGGAGACTGCTAACATACTGGTTTATAGTAAATGGTTTAAAAAATAAATAGAAGAAGCAAGCACTCTAAAACAATGATAAAAAGTATAGTATAATAAATACATAAATCAGTAACGTAATAATTATCAAGTATTATGTATTGTACATAATTTTGTGCTATAATTTTATATGATTGGTAGTTCAATAGAATTATTTATGCCAGCATCCCACAGACATGAGTGATTCTATACACTATGATGTTAAATGATAGCTATATCACTAGGGGATAAGAATTTTTCAGTTTCATTGTTATCTTATGGGATCAATATATATTTATATCTGTCTGTTGTCCACAATGTTATGATGCAGCATGTTTGTGTATGGGAAAAGACAGAAGCTATCTGTCTATCAGGAATTTTAGTTCCTCTGCAGTATACTAAACTGTACCTTTCTAGCTATAAGTTAACAGCTCATTAGTTGAGCTTATCACAAATCTATTTGCTTTTTTTCTCTTAATGCAAAATATATTGAAATAAAAAGAAATATTAGCACAGTTATGAAAACTTAAGTAGATTAGCAAAGGCTCAAGCATCCATGGCTAGGAATGAATTGGATCTCAAGACATGCAACTATTAATAAAAATTTAACAGCCCAGCCCTGGAACTTGTTCAGGGTTGTCACCATCAGAAGTATCATTACCCTGACATCTTTAGCCTGGCTTGGGATGGTGTAAACAATAAGCTCATGGATTTTCCCGGGTTTATTTTTAAGAATAATGAAGACCAAATCAGCTTTGTGCAGCACATATGCTATCTGTGGCATTTAATGACACTGGAAAATCCCTAAGGAAAGCTTCTTGGAATAACTTAGAGAGGTACCAAAGTTAAAAATAAGACTTATTTTCTAAGTTTAAGCTTGAATGACTTGAGAAGATATCCTCCCAGGAAGGGTTATAGAAATTATTTTGGTTCCAACTATGTATTTTGGAACCTCAGAGGAGTTATTTAGGTTCTCATTCTGTGTGTTCAAAAACATGAGTCATGTTAAGCTACATTTATAAGACAGAATTTTTAACTGCAACTAGTTGGATAATCTTTTCATGTCCCCACTTGTACAACTGCCACACCACAGTGATCTGGTGTGGTTCTCTATATCTGGCAATGCAGAAAGAAGACTGGCCTGCACTGCAAAGGAGTAGCAGCTGCAGCAAGGACAAGCGTGGTTGGCAGTGTGTCTGGTGGAAATAGGGACATGCTGACCCCAGCTGGCATCTATGAGGACCAGTGCATGTTCTGCTATCATTATCAATGCTTTCCTAGAATCCCTTGCAGGGCATATATGTAGTATGATAAATTGGGGCTAGAATTCATGGACACTTTACCCCTAGATATCTCCCTAGCATTCTCCTCCTCTTTTTAATTATCTTTTATTTGGAGATGGGGTATCACTAAGTTCCTGAGGCTGGCCTGAACTTGTGATTCTTTTGCCTCAGCCTATCAAGTCACTGAGATTACAGGCATGTGCCATCACACCTGACTTCCTGGTGATTCTGTGAGCTCCCCAATTCCTTTTCAACAAATGTCTTTACAGTTGCAAACATTCAGTCAGTTTTTTGGCCAGCAGCTAAACTTTGATTATTACACAAATAAATTAGTTAAGTAATGTATTCCTCAAAGGGTTACAAGACTCAAAAATATTAGACAAATAACTTATGTTTCCTTCTAAATGGGCTTAGAGCTCCAACCATGGTTTTGAAATAACATGGCAGCCTAGTATTGTTTCTATGCTTTCCTGAAGATCCCTTCTTACTCTAGAACCAATTCAAGGGTGTTTCATTTCACCCTCTCTTTCTTACTCTCCTTGTCTCTCATTTTTAAGAGTCTACTTTTCCTTCAAGCAGATTAGGAATAAAAATTTTTCTGCCATTCCTGCATACCTTTCTTTATCTCCTTTCTCTAGGTATTCACTTGTTTCCCACTACCCCAATCTTATCTGAGGCCATAATCTAAAGCCCTCTACCCCATAGTCTGTGTTTAATCACTGACTTTTTGTAATTCCTCCCTGAGTTGTCTAGTTCTCCTGTCACCACCAATTTTGTGGTCTGTCTTTACTAAGATGCTGTTTACTATGAAATTTCAAGTTGTA
Source organism: Sciurus vulgaris (assembly GCF_902686455.1). Classification (NCBI taxonomy): domain Eukaryota; kingdom Metazoa; phylum Chordata; class Mammalia; order Rodentia; family Sciuridae; genus Sciurus; species Sciurus vulgaris. The sequence goes on from NC_136463.1 coordinate 132,916,272, forward strand.
GGGTGACTCTTCCACCTGCAACAATGCAAATATTTCATAAATATCTGGCAATTCTAATGATTCTGCTTGAAGTTTCAAACACAAGGCCCTCTGTCTCTAGTTCATTCCCATAGCACCTGTGGATTTTTATTTGAAAACTAATAGAACCTCCTGACATATACTGAATCTAAATAAACGAGAACTATACTAGTAGATTGAGCAAAAGCTGATGATTAGCAGCAATATAGAGAGGAAATAAACAAAGCAAAGCATGGGGAAAATTATTCCAATATGTTTGAAATTGCTTTGGAAATTTACTGTGGAATCAAGCCATCAACGTGGCTGTTGCAGACAAGCCTATCTCTATGTGGGGGTGCAATGGCCCATCCTATTTGTCAGCTAGGAATGTTGGAACATTGCCAGATTATATCAGAGGATATTGACCTTATTCCCTAATTATAATTTTACATAAAGCAAATATATTTACTTTCAATCAACAACCCTAAATGTCTATTGGTTAGGTCCATGCCAGGGAATGTAATCTTATATTCTTTACCACCCAGTTTTATTAAAAGTCCGGTTAAGATGGGTGGTACAATTTGAACAATTTTGTATAAATGTTCTAAGTGATATATTTAGAGCAGGCAAAATATTATCTTATTGAACCCAAATTTTCTGTCTTTTTACAGATTTATTTTGCTATATTTTATAGTAAATCCTTCAGCAGTCATGAAGGAGACATAACAGAGAAATGAAATCCATTGCCCCAGTTTCTTCTAGAGTGGTGGTGTGGGCATTGTCTAGTCCAGACACTCATTGTCTCCAATGCGAAACTTCATGCCTTTTCATTGTGTATACAAGGAAAGTCTTTGCTTTCCCTGAGGGAATTTTTTTTTTTAATAATACGAATAATGTAACTGATATATCTTCCTTTCTTTGCCTACCGGGAAGTTCAGATGCAAGCATGAGTTTCAAAGAAAGAACTGTGGAAGAAGTTATGGTTTGATTATATTTTTCCTCTGGACTTACTTATTTATGATATATAAATGTGTGTATGTATATATGCAAGTGTATATATTTATATATTTATACATCTGTTATGGTTCTTTATTTTCAAACTCTAATTCAGGCATTATTTTCTTCTTTATTCATGCCTTAAGCTGCTACAAATTCTTTGTGGAAGGTAAAATATGCATAAATATATAAACAGATGAATAAAGGTGATTAAATAGTATGTTGGGTGAACATTAGCCATTATCATTACTAATACCAATCACTCAGTACATACTAAGTGTGTGTCAGGCAAGTGAGAAGGTATGACAGCCACAAGCAAAACCCTGGGCATCAAAAGTTTTGAAATTTAATTGAGTAACAGGGCTGCTACAAGAACATAATATAATAAATAAATATACTATTGTATGTATGGAATGAACAGATGAACAGGTCATATACTAGTATCCTTCTTGTTTAAAAGATGAAATTAGGGTTTCAAGATGGCGGCCTAGAGGGTGGCTGCATTTCATGTTGCTCCAGGACTCAGGAGTCAAAAGAGGAGATATTGAGAGACTTGGGACCAACTCAAAGCAGCCGGGTGAGTCTCTCCCATTGGGGAGGTGTCCCGGATGGGGCGGTAGTCCCGGAACGCAGGGAACTTTGTCAAGTAGAGCTGCCGGCGAGACGCCCCTCCCCCTGCTGGAGCAGTGAACTCGGAAAACTGGGAGCATCGGAGAGGAGGCCACTCAGCACAGCGCTGGGACTCGGAGCCACCACTGGGGCTCCGGCAGCTGCCCAGGGGAGGAGCGGCGAGGAGAGCTGTTTGGACTCAGAGCGACCACTTATGAACACTCCAGCCCTGAGGAGGAGAAGGAGGAGTGTGGCCACTTGGATTTGGAGTGGCTATACCAGAGCTACAGGCGGTTGCCAGAGGAGGAGCTGCGCGGCGAGCTGTTTGGACTCAGACCACTTCTGAACACCGGGGCCTGCCCAGAGGAGTAGGAGGAGGAGGAGGAGTAGCGCGGCGGGTCGTTTGGACTTGCAGTGACTGCATTAGAACTCCAGGCGGCTGCTTAGAGGAGGAGGCGAGTGGTGAGTTGTTTGGACTTAAAGCGACTGCTCCTGAACACAGGGGGGCTGCCTGGAGGAGAAGCGCGGTGGGTCGATTCGTCTCGAGTGGCCGCACCAGAGGTCCGGGCGGCTGCCCAGAAGAGGCATGCAGCGGGTCACGTGGATTCAGAGCCACTCAGAGCAACCGCTCCTGAACACCCGGGGGGTTACCTGGAGGAGGAGGAGGAACGGGGAGGGTCACTTCGACTCAGAGTGATTGCCCAGAGCTATGGGCAGTTGGTGGGAGGAGGAGGCACACAGTGAGTTGCTCGGACTCCTACTGACCGCACCGGAATACTGGGCGGCTGTCTGGAGGAAGAGGCATGCGGCAGGTCTCTGGGACGCAGAGCGATTGTACGGGGCCCCAGGTGGCTGCTCAGAGGAGGGGCCGCATAGCCAGGCGATTAGGTGCAGAACAGGGTCCCAGGATCTAGGAGGCTTCTTGGTGGAAGAGCCCAACAGAGACACGCTTAGGGCGGAGCCAAGGTTCCAGGCCTGTGGGCAGATTCTCTGAGGAGGGGCAGCCTAAGGAGATTCATCTGCGAAGGGTGAAGCTCCCAGGCCCAGGAGGTAGGGCCGGGCCCCTGGGAACTTTACACAGGAAGGCACCCCAGCCCAGGCGGTAGCTGTAAACTGAGGGGAACCTCTAGGAGGGAACTGACCAGCGAGAGCTCCCCACCGGGTGAGTCTTCCCTGGCGGGTGAGGTTTCCCCACAAGGACGGTAAAATCAGAGACACAGGCCCAAACAGGCCTTGCTTCAGCCCGCAGCCTAGTTCCCTTTTAGATGACCATTGGTCAACAAGTGGAGGCACCTCTGCCCACTAGCAGGGAATATACCCCGCCCGAAGGCCACCATTCCTAGAGAGGCAGCTTCTTTGTGGCGCACCACATTATCAACTTCCTCCAAGACTTCAGCCTACTGAAGGCTAAGAGGGGATATATATAGAAATCTTCAAGGACATTGTAAGTCAATAGAGGAAATCTGCAATATCTCAACGGTCCACTGATACCTGAACAATATGAGAAAACAAGGAAAGAGAATGCTGCAAACAAATCTAGATGTTACATCAATAAAACCCAATGACAGCATGGCAGAAGAAATGACAGAAAAGGAGTTCAGAATGTACATAATTAAAATGATCAGGGAAGCAAACGATGAGAGGAAAGAGCAAATGCACACAGTGAATGATGAGATGAAAGAGCAAATGCACGCACTGAATGATGAGATGAAAGAGCAAATGCAGGCATTGAATGATCGCACCAATCGACAGTTAAAAGAGCAAATACAGGAAGCAAAAGATCATTTCAATAAAGAGTTAGAGATATTGAAAAAAAAACCAAACAAATCCTTGAAATGAAGGAAACAATAAACCAAATTAAGAACTCCATAGAAAGCATATCCAGTAGGATAGAACACCTGGAAGACAGAACCTCAGACATTGAAGACAAAATAGTTAACCTTGAAAACAAAGTTGAACAAACAGAGAAGATGGTAAGAAATCATGAACAGAATCTACAAGAACTATGGGATAGCATGAAAAGGCCAAATTTAAGAATTAATGGGATTGAGGAAGGCCTAGAGAAACAAACCAAAGGAATGAACAATCTATTCAATGAAATAATAACAGAAAATTTCCCAAATCTGCAGAATGAAATGGAAAATCAAGTTCAAGAGGCTTATAGGAACTCCAAATACACAAAATTACAACAGACCCACACCAAGGCACATTATAATGAAAATACCGAACATACAAAATAAAGACAGAATTTTAAAGGCTGTGAGAGAAAAGAACCAAATTACATTCAGGGGGAAACCAATACGGATATCAGCAGATTTTTCAATCCAGACCCTAAAAGCTAGAAGGGCCTGGAACAACATTTTTCAAGCCCTGAAAGAAAATGGATGCCAACCAAGAATCTTATACCCAGCAAAACTTACCTTCAAATTTGACGATGAAATAAAATCCTTCCAAGATAAAAAAGCTAAAAGAATTTACCAAAAGAAAGCCAGCACTGCAGAACTTTCTCAGCAAAATATTCCATGAAGAAGAGATGAAAAACAAAGAAGCAAATCAGCAAAGGGAGGAATTATCCTAAAGGAATTATCAAATAAAGGAGGAACCAAGTTGTGTCAAATAAATAAATAAATAAAATTTAAAAATGAACCGGGAAACCAAATCATATCTCAATAATAACTCTGAATGTTAATGGCCTGAATTCATCAATCAAAAGACATAGACTGGCAGATTGGATTAAAAAGAAGGATCCAACAATATGTTGCCTACAAGAGACTCACCTCATAGAAAAAGACATCCATAGACTAAAGGTGAAAGGATGGGGAACAACATACCATGCACATGGACTCAGCAAAAAAGCTGGAGTATCCATCCTCATTTCAGATAATGTGGACTTTAAGCCAAAGTTAGTCAGAGGGGATAAAGAAGGTCATTTCATATTGTTTAAGGAAAGCATAAATCAGCAAGATATAACAATCATAAACATCTATGCCCCAAACAGTGGCTCATCCATGTACGTCAAACAAATCCTTCTCAATTTCAGAAACCAAATAGACCACAACACAATAATACTAGGTGATTTTAACACGCCTCTCTCACCACTGGACAGATCTTCCAGACAAAAATTGAACAAAGAAACCATAGATCTCAATAACACAATCAATAATTTAGACTTAATGGACATTTATAGAATATACCATCCAACCAAGAGTGAATACACTTTCTTCTCAGCAGCACATGGATCCTTCTCTAAAATAGACCATATATTATGCCACAAAGCTAATGTTAGCAAATACAAGAAGATAGAGACACTACCTTGTATTCTATCAGATCATAATGGATTGAAGTTAGAAATAAATGAAAGAGTAAAACACAGAAACTATTCCAACATCTGGAGATTAAACAATATGCTATTATATGATGAATGAATAACAGAAGATATTAGGAAGGAAATTAAAAAATTCTTAGAGGTAAATGAGAACAAAGAAATATCATATCAAAATCTCTGGGACACTATGAAAGCAGTACTTAGAGGGAAATTTATTTCATGGAGCGCATTTAATAAAAGAAGTAAAACTCAACAAATAAACGACCTAACACTACAGCTCAAAGCCCTAGAAAAAGAAGAACAGAACAGCACCAAAAGTAGTAGAAGACAGGAAATAGTTAAACTCAGAGCTGAAATCAATGAAATTGAAACAAAAGAAACAATACAAAAAATTGACAAAATAAATAGTTGGTTCTTCGAAAAAATAAACAAAATTGATAAACCTTTAGCCACACTGACAAAGAGAAGACGAGAGAAAACCCAAATCACTAAAATTTGCAATGAACAAGGAAATATCACAACAGACACGAGTGAAATACAAAACATAATTAGAAGCTATTTTGAAAATCTATACTCCAACAGGTTTCTAGAGACATACGAATTGCCTAAACTGAATGAGGAGGACATAAACAATTTATATAGACCAATTTCAAGTACTGAAATAGAAGAAGTCATCAAAAGCCTACCAACAAAGAAAAGTCTGGGACCAGATGGGTTCTCAGCCGAGTTCTACAAAACCTTTAAAGAAGAGCTCATTCCAATATTTCTCAAAGTATTCCATAAAATAGAAGAGGAGGGAACCCTCCCAAACTCATTCTATGAAGCCAATATCACACTGATACCTAAACCAGACAGAGACTCATCAAGGAAAGAAAATTTCAGACCAATATCCTTAATGAACATCGACGCAAAAATTCTCAAAAAAATTTTAGCAAATCGCATACAAAAACATATTAAAAGGTAGTGTACCATGATCAAGTGGGTTTCATCCCAGGGATGCAAGGTTGGTTCAACATCAGGAAATCAATAAATGTCATTCACCATATCAATAGACTTAAAGTCAAGAATCACATGATTATTTCAATAGATGCAGAAAAAGCATTTGATAAAATACAGCACCCCTTCACGCTCAAAACACTAGAAAAAATAGGGATAGTGGGAACATTCCTTAACATTGTAAAGGCCATTTATGCTAAGCCCATGGCTAATATCATTCTAAATGGTGAAAAACTGAAAGCATTCCCCCTAAAAACTGGAACAAGGCAGGGATGCCCTCTTTCACTACTTCTATTCAACATCGTTCTTGAGACTCTGGCCAGAGCAATTAGACAAACCAAAGAGATTAAAGGGATACGAATTGGGAAAGAAGAACTCAAACTATCCCTGTTCGCTGATGACATGATTATATATTTAGAGGAACCTGGAAATTCCACCAGAAAACTCTTAGAACTCATAAGTGAATTCAGTAAAGTAGCAGGTTAGAAGATCAATGCTCATAAATCCAGTGCATTTTTATACATAAGTGATGAATCTTCAGAAAGAGAAATTAGGAAAACTATCCCATTCACAATAGCCTCGAAAAAAATAAAATACTTGGGAATCAATCTCACAAAAGAGGTGAAAGACCTCTACAATGAGAACTACAGGACACTAAAGAAAGAAATTAAAGAACACCTTAGAAGATGGAAAGATCTTCCATGTTCTTGGATAGGAAGAATTAATATTGTCAAAATGGCCATACTACCTAAAGTGCTATACAAATTCAATGCAATTCCAATTAAAATCCCAATGACGTACCTTACAGAAATAGAGCAAGCAATTATGAAATTCATCTGGAAGATTAAGAAACCAAGAATAGCTAAAGCAATCCTTAGCAGAAAGAGTGAAACGGGGGTATTGCAATACCAGATCTTTAACTCTACTACAAAGCAATAGTAACAAAAACGGCATGGTATTGGTACCAAAATAGAAAGGTAGATCAATGGTACAGAATAGAGGACACGGACACAAACCCAAATAAATACAATTTTCTCATACTAGACAAAGGTGCCAAAAATATGCAATGGAGAAAAGATAGCCTCTTCAACAAATGGTGCTGGGAGAATTGGAAATCCATATGCAACAGAATGAAACTAAACCCATATCTCTCACCATGCACGAAACTAAACTCAAAATAGATTAAGGACCTCAGAATCAGACCAGAGACCCTGCAGATTATAGAAGAAAAAGTAGGTCCAGATCTTCAACATGTCGGCTTAGGACCAGACTTCCTTAACAGGACTCCCATAGCACAAGAAATAAAAGCAAGAATCAATAACTGGGATAGATTCAAACTAAAAAGCTTTCTCTCAGCAAAGGAAACTATCAGTAATGCGAAGAAAGAGCCTACAGAGTGGGAGAATATCTTTGCCAATCATACTTCAGATAGAGCGCTAATCTCCAGAATCTATAAAGAACTCAAAAAACTCTACTCCAAGAATACAAATAATCCAGTCGACAAATGGGCTAAGGAAATGAATAGACACTTCACAGAAGAAGATCTACAAGCAATCAACAAACATGGAAAAATGTTCAACATCTCTAGTAATAAGAGAAATGCAAATCAAAACCACCCTAAGATTCCATCTCACCCCAATTAGAATGGCTATTATCAAGAATACAAGCAACAACTGGTGTTGGCGAGGATGTGGGGAGAAAGGTACACTCATACATTGCTGGTGGGGCTGCAAATTAGTGCAGCCACTCTGGAAAGCAGTGTGGAGATTCCTTAGAAAACTTGGAATGGAACCACCATTTGACCCAGCTATCCCACTCCTTGGCCTATACCCAAAGGATTTAAAATCAGCATACTATAGAGATACAGCCACATCAATGTTTAAAGCTGCTCAATTCACAATAGCCAGACTGTGGAACCAACCTAGTTGTCCTTCAATTGATGAATGGATAAAGAAACTGTGGTATATATATAAAATGGAATATTACTCAGCCATAAAGAATGATAAAATTATGGCATTTGCAGGCAAATGGATGAAATTGGAGAATATCATGCTAAGTGAGATAAGCCAATCTCAAAAAGCCAAAGGATGAATGATTTCGCTAATAAGTGGATGATGACATATAATGGGGGGAGAGTAGGGTTAGTGTTAGGGTTAGAGTTAGGGTTGGGGGGGCAAGTATGGAGGAAGGAAGGACTGTATAGAGGGAAAAGAGGGGTGGGAGGGGTGGGGGGAAGGGAAAAAATAACAGAATGAATCAAACAACAATACTGTATGTAAATTTATGATTACACAAATGGTATGCCTTTATGCCATGTTCAAACAGAAAAACAATATGTATCCCATTTGTTTACAATAAAAAATACATTATTAAAAAAATAAAAAAAAAGATGAAATTAAAACAGATTGGTGGTGCTTCTCTACAACTATCTCCCTCAGGAGTGTAACTCTTCTCGCCTTAGCATCTCTCTGTGGCCAGTGAGGTCTATACTGACAGATTCACAACTTCCTGCCTTAGCTAAATCTAGGATTATTTTGTGTTTCAAAAAATACTTTTCAAGAAGATTTATTAATGAAAATATCATTGTATATGGACCACAAGAAAGGAAAGTGGTCATTTTATTTTTGCTACACTTTTTAATGGTACCTTTTAAAGCAATAGCTTTCTATGTGTTTTTATTTTTTGTACCATAACTCAGAAGTAAATTTTACTTCACAACTCAGAATATGCATGCATGCACATGCACACATATGCACACACACACACACATGAAACATACATTTCCCCAGTCTATCTCTCCTACATGTGACACACATAATTCTTTCTATTTTGTTCCATTTCATTTCTTAAGACATACTTACTATGACCCACTAAATTTAATTTAGCATAAATGGCACTATTTTAAGGAAACAGGAAGGGGCAAATGTTTTAATTTTTAAAGGAAAGATATTCGTTTAAAGATCAAAGGAGGTTAGAATGGATGATACAACATACTGCTTCTTATCTCCTAAGTATTTGCTCAGCAACCCAAAATATGCAGATTTATGATTCATGAAACTTTCTCTCAGAGGGGAAAATACATCCCCAAGTTGTATTCTCAGTAGGAACACATCAACCCACATACATAAATCAAATTTCCAATGCTTTCAGTATTAGTGTCTCCAGATTCTAAAAATGGACTTGATTTATAATTCAGCCTCCCCCTAGCCTTTGTTATCATAAAAAGAAAAATATACGTATGTTTATATAGCATATAATTCAGTGATTCTGAAGACTGTATTATATTGGCTAATCAGCAATGACCTTAATCTTAGATTTCTGCATAGAAAAAATGAAATAAATTATTCAGGAAACAAATGGGAAAAAACCCTCTTTCATTATCTGAGACTATGGTTAATCAACCAACTTAAAGAACTTGGAAAATAAAATGCTGCTATTATTAATAACTCTACTTAAGTATAATCAAAATTGTAAATGGAAACATTTCCAATTTGCCAACATAACCATTAGGCTTGTTCATGCCAGAAATACATTGGCTGGGTCTCAACATTCCCTAGGAGAAGATTAAGAAAGTTATAACCTTTTTACCATGTCAACTCAAAGGTAATATTTAATTCTTACTGTGATTTGCAATGCCAGTACCCATTGGACACACAGCCCTACCTTTAACAAATAGTTCTATTCTAGGTGCAATCGTATCACATTAACTTCCCATCCTACCAATTAATATCTAACTAAATTAGAGCCTGGTGAGTTTCTGTCAGGTTTGTGACATTGTGCCCTAAATCTACAATTTTATCTAATTATAGAAATTCTGGGCAGGAAGTTTTTTCAAAAGATGTTAAACGTCATTCCCTTTTTTGAAACTGTGAAACCACCCCAAACCAAGAGGTCTTTTCTATTTTAATTTCAAGAAAGGATAATAGTATGAATGATCATTCACTGTGCAATGAACACCACAAAAGATCCATATGTGTGATCTTACTTAATTCTTATATCTTAATGTAGTAGAAATCATTATCCCATTCTGCAAGGAGAAACCAAGACTCAGAAAAACTAAGTTGATCAAGGACAAAGAAAGAATACGTTTTAGACTTGGAATCTGACCAAGATTTAGAGTCTAACTCCAAAACTAATGATTCTTTGTTACTCACCAGCAGTGGGCTGGAGTTAGCCTTACAGGCTCACAGAACTGGTTGTACACATATCTTTCCAGCTCATATTCAGTGATGTCCCATTAATAACTTGAAATCAGCCACAGTGGGAGTATTGACACCTTGAAAACTGGCAATCACTACAAAGAAGGCTTTTTCAGAGAGCCATTTACTAGCATACCACTACTTATAACACCTGTATGAAATATTTCACAAATGTCATTATTGAGTGTTTCTCTTGATCAAGATTTTTTTTCATTTGTAAAAATAATAACAAGAAAATATGGGTATAGTAGGTCTTGGCATATGCTTTCCACATTTATTTGCAGTATACCTTTGCCAACCATTAAACATACTGAGAATTTTCAGAGTTATCAAAAAGTAGATAGAATGATATAATCAACCTATCTCCATGTCTCCATTATTCAGATTCAATAATTACATTATTGCCAACCTTATTTCATATGAACTCCTCAAATACTAATTTTTTCTCACTAGCTAGATTATTTGAAAGAAAACTCAGGTATCATATCATTTTTATCTATAAATATACTAGTTTGTATATTTATATAATAAGTTCATTTTAAACATAATAATCTTGTTATAATTCTTTAATGATAATTTTGATAGCAACCCCTTTTAACCCTTACCACTTATTTGTAGAAGAAATTGAATCATTTATCCTGTAGAATGTCTTACAGTTTGGATTTTCCTTATTGGTTTCTGAGATATCATGTGACATGTTCCTCTTTTCTTCTGTGTTTCTTGAAAACTGTTAGTTAGACCTAGAGGTGTGGTATGTGTTCTACTTTTTTGACAAAGAGATTTCATGAATGGGAATGTGCTTGCTACTGCATCACATCAGATGCAGTCAAGATGTCTGCTGTCTTCCTTTTTTGTATTTCATGGGCTTTGGTGCTCTTAGCAAATCCATCTCTTATAAAAAGATTTTCCATCAATCTTTCACCAAATGGTTTGGGCACTAACTGGCAATCATTTCCTACATTAACTATTTTCATAGGGGTTACAAATAGTGATGGTTTAACACTTTCATAACATCTGCATTTATTGGCAGGAATTCTTGTGTAGAGTAGACATTTTTCTCATCAACAATCTGGGTTAGGAAACATATAAGAGCCTGGAATATACTGACAAAGAAGCTATCAGAAATTACTCTGTTTATGTCAAAAAGACAAAGGAAATAATCTGAAATACAGTTTGCACAGGAAAAATGGGTACTTGTTTTCTTTCTCCTTATCCACCAGTTTCAAATGTATTCTTCTTCCTTTTATTTTTACAGAATGCATTTTGATTCATTACACAAATGGGGTACAACTTTTCATTTCTATGGTTGTACATGAAGTAGAGGCACATCATTCATGTACTTGTACATGTATATAGGGTAAGGTTATTTGTCTCATTCCACTATCTTTTCCTTTCCCACCCTCTCCCCTCCCCTCATTTCCCTCTACACAATCCTCCATTCTTTCCTTACCCACCCACCCACCCCTACTGTTATGTATCAGTAGCCACTTATCAGAGAAAACATTCAGCCTTTGGTTTTTTTATTCAGAATAAGTTTATGCCTTCATAACCTTCAAATGTGATCAAGAGGCATATTTTTTGCCTGGTGCAGTGGCACACACCTGTAATTCCAGAAGCCTGGGAAGCTGAGGCAGGAAGATCACAAGTTCAAAGCCAGCCTTAGCAACTTAGCAACACCCTAAGAAACTTAGTAAGACCCTGTCTCAAAACAAAAAATATATATATAAATGGGCTGGTGATGTTGCTCAGTGGTTAAGTGCTCCTGGGTTCAATCCCTGGTATCAAAAAACAAAACAAAACAAAACAACAAAACTTAACCCCCCCAAAACAAAAACTAAATAAAAAAACACAGAAAACAAACAAAAAACAACAAAAAGATCATTTTTTGATTTGTTTTAAATATTTGGTATCATTATGTACTCATGGATTTTAATACATTTGATGTATCTCAATAAATTGCAGTCATTACTCTTCTTGATTCTTTCAAATTATTTCCTTTGTTTTTGACATGACAATAGTAGTTTGTGATAGTTTACTTGTCAGTATATTCCAGGTTTTCATGCTTCCTCACCCTGTTCTAGAAACACATTATTTTGATGAGCTTGATGGGAAGTGGTTCCACCCATCATTTAAACTGATCAGGCTTATTCAGGAGAGATTCTGAGCACTCATAGAATATACATGAGGCACAGAGTACTGGCAGCCAGTTTCTAAAATTTTATTTCTTACAAAGGTACCAACTTATTATAGTATCTCATATTGAATGTAGAACTTATAATCCTTACTCACAACCTAACTCATTATTGAGAGCATTAAGCACATGAATGAGTGACTGTCAATAAGACTACCTTGTATGTATACTTTATGTGTGATTGGAAACTCCAGATTTTGAGGGACCTAAAATCTAAACAACCGGGGGTGAGGCCCTCTTTTATATAATAAATATATGAAAATGAGATTACAAATACAAAATTGGACAAAAAAGTGAATATTTATCTACATTGAAAGAAAACATAGAAAATTATAAATTTTCAAACCTAGAAAAATACCACAAAAATCACAAAATATAAATAATAACATTTTTATAAATTTACTGCCTGACTACTACATATTTTGATTGCTTACTCTTTGATTCCCTTTTCATATGATAATGATTTCATGATATAATTATGGAGACATCAGAAAGATAATTTGGTCTTTCCTCTAGTTTGGTTGATGAGTTTTTCCTTTAGTTTTTAATAGTTGGAATGCATAAAAACTTGTGACTTAACATATAAACATGGTTTGTGCCTTACTCTGGGATTTTTTTTTTCTATAATATTTTTAAAAATTCTAGAAAATCTGATAATGTGTATTTCCCATCAAAAACGGAAATATGTATGGTGTATATTCATACATGTACACACCAATATATTATCTAATATATTTTTGACAGGTGAGAACTTGCATTTTGACTAAGGATCAACTACAACTAAATCATCTAGTTGTACATTTACATGTCTGGTGACTGAAAGAATTTTCCACAGAAAAACTTTTGGTTCTGTACATTTCAATCATCATTTCTTCTCTGATGACTATGTGCTTTCAGGGCTGGTAACTGTAGGATACATTAATAGCACCGCACAGTCTCTGACTTGCTGAGCAAGTCAATTGGTAGGACTTAGAAACCATTCATTCCCTGGGATGACTGGCAATAGCTTATTTATACAGAGAAGTGATTGCAGACCCATGTAAATCTTATTAAACTCTGAGTAATGTATCTCTGACCCATGCTCTCTTCTGCCCAAAGATATCTTTGATACCATTCAACATGAGAAAAATTGAGATGAAGGAGGAGTTGTAGTAGAAGAAAATAACATTCTTAATCAATATTGGTTAGAATATCTTATTGCAGAGCATATTACAAAAACATATGGACATATGACTGACCACATATGGCCATTCACCAGCTGTAAATCAAAAGATTTTAACTTTTCTATATCCAGAACCTTTATAGTGTTATCCTTTGACTCTGGCACTGTCCTCAGTGGACCTCAGTGCACACATACAGAAGCCAGTGATCTCCATGACTATTACAGATTCTTCATCAAACCTTCCACATGAATGCAAACATATCAAAATTTTGCTCTATCTTGTAAATAACTCATATGGTAAAATCATTAGTTTATATGATCCAGGTGTGGTAGTGCACATCTGTAATCCCAGATACTTGGGAAGCTAAGGCAGGAGGATCACAAGTTTGAGGATAGCCCCAGCAACTTTGAGAGACCCTGTCCCAAACTAAAAAATAAGAAGGGATGGGGATATAACTCAGCAATAGAGTATCCCTGGGTTTCAATCCCTAGTACTACTACTACTGCTGCTGCTCACACACAAACACACATACACACAAAAATGTATATGAATCTACAATTTATAAGAAACTGTTGTGGATTAAAGTACAGAATATCTATATAGATATGTCCTGTCACTCTTGGTTGTAAACTAAGAGAACTACAAGTAAAAACATATGGAAGTCATAACAGGGTCTGGAGATGCAGCTCAGAGCAGATGCTTGCCAGGAGGAGAAGAGGGAGGAAGAGGAGGACGGGGAGGGGAAAGGGAGAAGAAGAAGAAAACTCAGCAAATAATTTCTAGCTTTTACACACATTAGTATGAGTAGGGACAACATACTTGCTTTGATTCTAGGCTGCGTCTGTCAAGTCTGGGAGTTGCCGGCAAATGCTTTGGGAAAATTTCCAGAGCTATTATTAGAAATAATACAGACTTTCCTACCTAGTTTATGCCTCAGTGATTACAGCGGTAATCATGCTTGGTATCCTGGCACAGGCAGCCTGCCCCAGGATCAGTAGCAACAACTGACTGGGATTTTGTGGGAGGAATTTTTATTTTTATTTCTAAGATAACTTCAAAAGAAGGACAAGGCCATTCCCAATGCTGTAACTTCTAGCTAAGCCATTACTTTTCCTTACGTGTTATTAAAGTACTGAGAGAGTGGGAGAGAAAACCAACGCCCAAACCCACAACAAAAAACCAGTTGACAAGAAAAAAGGACTTCAAATTAAGTGGTAGGAACTATGTATACTCAGAACATAGTTTCAAATTTAACACTACTGCCACCAAAATCACTGGTAATATTTTTTGGCATATACTATTCATAAGGCATTGAGCTAAGTGCTTTGCATTATCTCAAGACTGCAGTAGCTCAATTTTACAGATGAAGAGGAAAGAACTGCAAATCTGACCTGGTTGTAACTAATAAGTTGGGGCAGGGTGGGGACTAAGATTTGCCCTCAGGCAACCTAATTCCAGTGACAGTGTGTTAACCACTGTTCTACCTTGCCTTGTACCATTAGTATGCTTAGAAAACAACAACAAAAAAACCCCTCTTGATTCTGAAGTTGGAGGAATAATAAAAATTTAAATCTTTGTCAATACAAGAAGGAAAAACACTTAGGTATTCACTTTCTTAAATACTTTCTAAACAGATCTTACATATGATGACAACATTGAATTTGAACTGGATTTTCCTATAGTTAGCAATGTAATATTTATGTTTCTTAATGTTCCAAAGAAGAATTAGTTTGCATATTAAAAACAGGTTGTATCAACAACACTTGAAAATTAGTTCTTAAATAGATTACATTAAAAAATATGAGAATAAAGTTTTAATTGTGCAAAAATGAAGAAGTTCTAGAGAATTGTGCCTTTAGTTAGCCTTTAGTTAGCAATGCTAACATTGTACACTTAAAACTTAAGGGTAGATGTCATATTACATGTTCTTATTATGATAAAATCAAATTTAAACAATAGCAGTAACAACAAAATATAAGTCTAAATACACTGGTAAGAAAAGAAAACGAAATAATTAAGTTACATAGGTTATAGGTTTATTTTTAAGAATTGTCTGACTGTAGATGGACACATAATCTAAGATCAGAACAAATTATAGAAATTTTTAAACCTGACTTAGTGTATTGTTATTAGTGTTACTGTTGTAGCAGATATAAGACTTTTGTAGGACTGTGAAAAGAAGTAACCATGTTGATATTGTAGTATAAGAGGATTCTCACATGGGAGAAGGGAAATACAAATACAGAATGGCAGGAGATGAAGAACCCTTCAAGTTAAAGACCCTGGAGTGTCAAAGCTTCTGGGCCCTCTCAGCGGATACCAGAACACCATACACACACACACACACACACCCACACACACACACACACAGTACTATACCATATATACTGGTACAATAAATACAATGAGCAAGTGTACTATTCACATCTGAGTTTCTGAAAACCATTCCCTACTAAAAGGCTTCTTGGGACAGAAAAGCACAAATTAGGGCTGAAGTATCTGGATGTTTATCTGATGAAAACATGTTAAAAAGAATCAAGCCAACTTGCGGGGGGTTGCTCTTGCTGAAGGCCAAATTTGGTACAAATCAGATGTCAAAATGAATAATGACAGTAACATAATAATATTTGCTTGAAAAAGTGGCTAAAGGTATAAAGTGTTAGGATGGCATTCTAGAGATCTATTGTATAGCATGGTGACTATATTAATGAAAACATATTATATAGTCAAAAATTGCTAAGGGAATAGATTGTAAGCATTCTCATCACAGAAATGTATGTGAGTTGATGGATATATGAAATAGCTTTATGTAATCATTTCAAACATATACACATATCAAAACATCACATTGTATACTGTACATATACAATTTTTATTTGTCAATTATACCTTAATAAAAATTGATAAAATAAAATAATCATATTAAAAATGGGAAAAAATAAAAAGTATTTCCACAGTACTTAATGATTCTAGAAAATGTTTTAAGGGGAGTGGGAGAAGAAAAAGCAAGGTCAATCAACAAACAGGTGTAAAAGTAATGATTGAAATGGAAAATCAGAATTTTACTACCAAATATAATAACTGATTCAGGCAACAACCATCAAGGATCTCAAAATCAATAAATGAAAAGCAGGGAACAGGATATTCATACAATCTCAAAGTGTCACTTTACAGAAACATTTCTATACAATGGAGTGAGTACACCTGCAGACACTACCTTACCTCACATCACCAGTAATGGAACATAATGACGTGTATCCTCTGAGAAGGACATTGAGAGGGGCACAGCCTTATCTATGCAGATATGCTTAATCTGAATCTAATAAACAATGAAACAATTCCAAAATGAAGGACATTCTGTAAAACGACTATCTTGGACTTTTAAACAGCATCAGCATTGTGTGGTACAGTAGCAACAACAAAACCTGGAGACTTGTTTAAAGGAGTCTAAAGTGATATGACGACTAAACACAGTGCATAATTCTGGGTTGGACCTTAGATTGACAAAAGAAGAAAATGACTTAAATTACATTCTTGAGACAACTGGGGAAATTAGTGTAGACTCTGTGATATACAATACTACCCTATCAATACTATTCTATTAGTACTTTCAGATATTTTGCAGAGAATGTTCTAGTCCATAGGATATTCATGCTGAAGCATTTAGGAGTGAATTTATCTTGATGTCTGTAATAATTCTTTTTTTTTTTTTTTCTTTTTTCTGATACTGGGAATTGAACCCAGGAGCACTTCACCACTGAGCCACATCCCCAGTCCATTTTTTATTTTTTGTTTTGTTTTTTATTTTGAGACAGGGCCTCACTAAACTGCTCAGGCTGACTTTGAATGTGCGATTCTCCTGCCATGGCCTCCCATGCTGCTGGGATTACAGGTGTGTGTCACCATGTCCGGATGTAATAATTCTTAAATAATTCAGCATGAATATATATATATATATATATATACATGTTATATGCATATTAATAATATATAAATGTATGAACATAAGTACAAGAAATATAAACCAACATTCTATTTGCCTTAAGACAGCTACTACAAGTGTGGAAAAATTAATATTTAGTAAATCTAAGTGAAGGAATGTATAGATGTTTCTCATATTATTCTTGTAGTTTAATGTGGTTTGAGATTGATCAAAATAAAAAGTGAGAGAGAAATGACAATGGAAGATATTTAAGTTCAATTTGATTAGCAAATTGCTAAAAGGGGGAAGTTGCTAGGGAGATGACAGAAGTGTAAAAATGGCCAGCTCTATGAAACAGTTTCAAAGAAGCAATAGAACTGATCAGTAAATTCAGAAGGTCTCACTGGATGTTACATATGCTTAATTAATTGAGGAAATAATTGAACTAGAAAAACATTTTAAATAATATATTTCAATGGTGGCCCTAATTAGGATTTTGTTTTCCCCTTGTGAACAAAGTGGTATGACAGCCATCACCTTATATCAAAAGCATGAGGTTATTTGTTCCAAAATTCTCTTCTCTGATTTCTAGTTTAAAAGTATGATTATATTTCATCTCTCAAAAGTGATAGTTCCCTCTAATTTTTATTATGGCTCCATTAAATATGAATTTTCCTAAATCTGTGCTGAACCTTTTTAAAAAGAGATCTGTATTACCTACTGCAGCAATGATTTTTGTAATGTGGCTATTGCATGAAAAGTTATTACAAATGTTTTTCTCTGTGTTACTTTTTAGGGATTTGATAATCAGGCATGTTTGGTCCTATTCATATGCTATAGAACTTTTTAGTCTTCGATCACATTCTTTTGTTTTCCCAGTCTGAAGAAACAATATTCAAATCTTTTTAATCAATCCAGTTATTGTCATTTCAGTGCTACCCATGCTTAATTGCCTTTCTTAGGTCTTTCTCATGTGGTTCTACTTTTTGTAGAGGAAAGACAACTGGACTAGGACTCCCTTGTCTGTTTCTTTATGTAGGCTAAGGTCTGTTTGCATTTCTAGGTCACTTCTAAAAGCTGATGATATCCAGCAGTTTTTTTGTTATGGGATATAACTTGTTTGCAGCAGTACCTCAACCTCAAGGGACAAACTGCAGCACTTTTCTCAAAGCAAAAATAAACTCTTGGAAAAAAAAAATTATAAATATAAATTATAATTTGCATTTTCCCTCCTAAAAGCATTATGTTTTATACACACACATACACACACACACACACACACACACATACACACACACACACACACACACACAGCAAATTTGAACTCCTGTAGTCTCTAAATATTGAGAATGCATTACTTACATTTTTGGTTCTATAACATAGTCTCCAAACGCAGAAGTGGAGAGGGATCAAAAATCAGAATAAAGCCTAGTTGTCCCTGCAAGGAAATCTTATGAACCAGAGAAAAGTTTGTTCAACCTTCGCAGTTGGAGAAGCTTAGTCTTTTCCTCCCGGAAGCCATGGTGTGGAAAGTGTGGAATGGACAGTGATCAGAGACTCTCTTGAACTCAGATGCTTTTGATGCGGGTGGGAAGAAGGCAGAGCTCTCCCATTAGTCTTCAGTATGTCTGTGAACGCATGTGGCTTCCTTAGCAGCACTACCTACCTCAAAGTTTGATTCAATTCTAACCTGCAAGTTATTAGGAGCAGCATCTTGCAAGGGGCTCTGAGAAACTATATAAACTGAAGACAGATTTAGAGTGAAATTGAATTTTCAGAGACTGAAAACCATGATCTGAAAAAAACATGTCCGAACAAAGGCAACTGTGCTTACAGATACTATAAGCCTCATATTCTTGGGTCACAAATGAATATTACAATTTTAAGGATTTTCAAGAAATCATTTGATCTTATCTTCTATCTTCCTACATTTGAAACAGCAAATATTCTAAGAGACTAAGTAGGATTCTGTTCTGAAAATCTCTAACATTCTGCCTTCTGATGTTAATGTTCAGGTAAGGTTCTACTTCATTTCATTTACATCTCCAAACATGGAGAACAAGGGAACCCCAATTAACACACACCTGAAGATTTGACACAAGCTACTCTATCAACCATGTTTCTCATGCATGAACAGCTCCATTCCTCTTCTTTGTAAATCATTGGGCCTATATTCCATTTTGATGTTATAAACCAACATGAAATATAGACTAAGAATACTCCAAGTGTATTCTGAAGAAACTTAAGGGCCCCAACATAGCCTTAGAAGTTCTGCAAAGTCAAACTATTTTCATAGTAATGCTATATTTCTCACTGTGTTAGCATTTGCACTCATGGTACAAAAGTTGTAGTGTATAAAACCCACTGGTAACTTAGAATAGATAAAGACAGACTTCAAACTACTAGCAGTCCTTGTCTTTATCACCACATACTCAGAACTGAAATTTCTCTTGATAGTATCCTTAATAAAGTTGTAAGCATTAATTTCATTAAAAGTCAAGATTTCGACAAATATATTTTGAATATTCTGTGTGGCAAAATGAAAAGTCTGCATAAGAACCTCTTCTGAATACCCAAATATTACGGCTGTCTCAAAAATTAAAAAATCCAAATGATTGAGTTGGGAGCTGAAATAGTCACTTGTTTCAAGAAACACATTTTTCACTTGAAAGAGGAAATGATAGAATAACTGTGGTTATTTGGCAGATATTTTTTGTCTTTCTTTTTATTTTGAGGAAATTAATTGTTTCACCTTTTAATTATTCATTTGGGATTCTATCAAGTGATTTTTTTTAAAGCATTATAGTTATACCTGGAAGTTGGGTTCATTTTGACAAAAATCATACATGCATAGAATTCGTTTTACTCCATTTCAGTCTGTCCCTCCCCTTTCACCCTCTCTCTCCCCTCCCTCATCCTCCTTCCTGTTCTCTACTGACCTTCCTTTCACTCAATTTATTTATTTATTTATTTTTGATTGGTACGGTCTACATATGAAGGGACTCTATCACTCTGAGGGAAACTCAGAGTTTTTGTTTGCTTCTTGTTTTTTTTTTTTTAATCAATTATAACATTCAAGCTTTCAAATAAAAATTAAGATTTTGGAAAACTAGTTTTCTCCACTGACAACTTTCCCAAAAAAGACTTAAGTCTTTTAAGATGAGACTGATAGTGACAGCAATAAATGCAAATTTTTTTTTTATATTTTCTAAGGAAATGCATTAAGATTTAGAGGGTCTGCATATCTCAGGAAACCAACATTCTTCAAATGGCCAGTGCAGGAAGTTAAAGAATCAAACATACTTAAAAGATTCATTCAAAGTCAGACAAATCAATGCATTTAATGCAACATAGTACAAAAGCTCACAGATATAGTTTCAGGCTTCATGTTGCAACTTCTAAAAAACTACCACTTGTCAAATTCTGGTGTGATATCAAAGGGAATGAAATCTACTCAGCAATATAAAGCAATGAACTTTTGACCCACACAAAAACAAGGATGACTCTCAAAAGACTTTATGTTGAATGCAAGATACCTATTTCAAAAGGTGACATATTGTATGTTTCCATTTATGTAACATCTTGGAAAAGGCAAAACCTTGGCTCAATGGTTGCCAAGGATTTGGAATGAGAGAGAGGATAAGTACAATGATTCAGCACAAAAGAAGTTTTCAGGGTTATCAAACTGAATTGTGACTGTGGCGGTAGTTACATGAATTTATATATGTATTGAAACTTCTAGAACAAAAAATAGTCTGGTTTATTATATGTTAATTAAAAATATAATACAAATAAATCTGATAGTACAAGGTTAGCTCACAAAAGATACTCAATAACTCAATAAATGTTAGCTTTCTATATATTAAAAACATTCTAAATCCTGACCTTTGAATGGAGCATCATTCTCAACATGCTTAATACTATTCTTTCTTTTTTTTTTTTTTTTTTTTTTTTGGTAACAGGATTTGAACTCAGAGGTGCTTTACCACTGAGATACATCCTTGTACCTTCTTATTTTTTTTTATTTTGAGAGGGGCACACTAAGTTGTTTAGGGACTTGCTAAGTTGCTGAGGCTTTCCTTAAATTTGCCATCCTCCTACCTCAGCCTCCCAAGTTGTTGGGATTACAGGCTTGTGCCACCACATTCAGCTCTTAATACTAATCTTTGAGAAGATTCTACACTTATAAATGAACAAATAAAACCCCCAATTATTTCTCCTGATGATACACATGCTTAGTCATTCTTGTTTACTATTAGTCTTGTGAAAATATTATGTAAGTTGAAATCCTAGAGTTTGCTTCCAGATCTCTGACTATAGTACAGCAGATGAAAACCCATTCTATCAACACTGTTCTCCATACTGTGAAGCTCTTTTTGTTAGTGTTGCCAGTGATTGATGAAGATAATGATGGCAATTAACTTAAACACTGAGTGACCACTGTCTTTGGCTTCCATTACAAGACTTCTACCTAGTTATCTTCATGTAAACCTCAGAATAACACTACCAGCTTGGTCCTATCAATTCAAAGTCATATAGCTCACAGACCACAAAATACATGCATGCAGCTACTGAGTGAAGTTGTTCTGCATCTAAGTCACCAAGGACCCCTATCCACCAACAACAGATGTTAACATGAAAGCTGTCTTTGGTCCTAAGTCCTATAAGTCACAAAACTTTCTGAACTTAGTCTAAGAAAGATTTCTATTTCAAACAATTTCTGATGCAAGATTTACTTTCATTGTGAAAATTCTAATCAAGTTGCCAATTTTTCCAAAGATAATTTTATCAACTTTTATTTTTATCATTTCCTGAATTGGTGATGGTATTGGGACATTGGACTAAAATGAAACATAAAGAAAGCCCAATCCCATCACTTGATTAAATAAATTGGCTCATTTTTCATGGATTCATTCACATTTATTTCTCTGATTTTTTTTTCCCTTAAAATCTTCCTTTTCTGTATCTCTCCTTCTATAGTGTGTTTGAAATGATGATTTAGAATCTTATCATCTAAATTTCCTGATTTAAAGTCCCATTTTTTACACATTTTTTACATTTTACAAAGGACCACATCATTTTTAAAGTTAGTCATAATGTTAATAATATTGTTATATAATATTTAAAAATGTTTACATTTTTTTAAAAATGTAAAGTACGTACTATAATTTTTCATTATTATTGTCAAGAGAATGGTTTCATGCAGAGGCACTGTCATCTTTTTCTAGAATTACTGTCAGAGAGTAAGATGTCAAAATTTTACTGGCAGATTTGTGAAAAACATTAAAATACTATGGGCACACTCATTACCACTTTATTAGATTTATAAAGCAAATGGGAGAAACACCTGACATCAAGTGGCTCAGCATGGAAGCTGGAACAACTTCTGTCACTTATGGGAAACATGCATCATGACAACCAGTCTTTCAAAGGACACACTCTTGCAGTGAGGCCAAGAAATACTAAACTTCAGGGTTGGCTCTTACCTTGTTTTTACACCTAACTCCTGGGACTGCTAATATAAGTAAACCATCACTGTCAAATAGTCTTGGTCACTCAGAAGAAACACCAATACATCTCACTGTCTTTTATGTATTTTGATGTATTTATTAACAATGAAAATTAATATCGACTGAGATCTACCTATGGGACAATATGCTAAGGCCTACATAATATAAGGGTCACAATATAAGGAGGAAGAGTTCTGAGGTAGCGCCTGAGAACCAATTACTCTTGAGTCTCAAGCTCCGTGATTACCCAAATGAATTTCATGAAGGTCTACATAGGGCCAGAGCCTGGAGGATGCTTCTGACACGGGAAGTGCTTCTCCATCCTGACCTTATGGTCCCAGGTCATATGCCACTTTTTTGAGACTTTTCTTATCAACCTAGTCTGACAGCAGCCCAGCCTTTAAATTCCATAGAGCAGAACTCATGAACAGATGTCCACTGAGACCTCCAGGGACCAGGCCTGTGCCCCATTTTCCTGAAGCGGGCTAAGGAGGGTGGGTTTTAAGAAAACGTAGTTGTGACATGCGCATGTGCTAGTTTCTCTGTGTGGAGATGATCATCCTTTCTTATGACTGCAGGAGTTCAGAATCTTGGGAAGTTTAAGAACCCCACAAGGTCTGCCCTCCTTTCCATTCTACTGCCTCTGCTCATGTCAGCATCTGCCTGAATACTACAGTGGTGTCTGGCCAGTCTCTTGCCTTAGTCTACCCTTTTGTAATCCACCCTTCACAGTGCTGCCATGGTGATCTTTCAAAAACCCAACCAAGTGTCATATTCAACTCTGTGTCATTACATACTTAACAGTATGCTGAGCACAGGAGGCACTCAATAAATATACATGGAATACATGAATGAATAAGTGAGCACCTTCTGACAGCTGATTGCTTGCCCAGGACCCAAAAATAACCTTCCCAGACTTGCTCCCTGTGACACCCTAAGACACTTGAGCCTATCCATGGGTTTGGCACTGCATTTGGTGTAATGAAAGACATGCTGACTTGCCAAATGAAAATCATAATCACCAGTTCATAAAATGAGTACATTACAAATGTGTTCCTGGTTTAAAAGTCACAGATAAAGAGAGTACAATCAGGTTAGTAGATATGAGGTTTTGTTTGTTCCTAATGGCAAGGAATGCCCTCCTTTGGGAGATAAGATTTGAAAGAACTATTTCTTAAATAAATTCATACACAGTTTAATATGAAATCATAGATACAAGCAAAGTTATAACATAGGAACAGTAAACTTTTAGGGATTAAAATTTCATACAAACATTATTTCTGATTATCAGTGTCAGATGTCATTGCTTTGACTTTTAGACTGAAACAGACAGCCCACCCTCCAGGTCAGGCTGACACAAACTCACCCTAGAGTCTGGCAGTACAAACCTCCCATACTAAGTCTTAGCTATACATGAATAGAACATTTGACAACTGCATACTTCTATTACAATCTGAAACATTCCCCAGAGAGAACTGTTTGAAGTTCTGTAGTTAGCACAAAAGGACCTAAAAATGCCTAAAGTGACTAAAGTTGTTCCTATAGCAGCCTGGAACCTTCCTTGAAGCTCCTTCAATCCTGAAGCTAAGCCAGGCCATGTCCAACCCAAAGTGCCCAGCCTAGAGCTCCCACAGTGATACAGACACCCTGATCCCAGGCCTCCACATTGTTCAGTCCTGTATGTGGCCCAAGAGATGGCTGATCTCTAACTCAGCAAGAGGTGATCAAAGTGGCCATAGTCTCCTGCTTAGAGACCCACTGCTTACCACAGAACCTGGTGCACATTAACCAAAAAATATGTATTATAGAATAAATGCATGAGCCAAAAGCTTGTATATATGATTTCAACATTTTCTGAGACATTAAGGACTTGTTTTTTTTTGTTATGTATGTAATGTGTAGGCTACACTCAAGGTGAAAAAGTTCTCTCTGAAGATTCTAGAAGACTAAATAAAGTGAGAAAAATTACCTGGAAAGATTGTGTGTATGCAAATGTTTTGGGAAGTGCTATGGTTTAGGTGTAGTTTTTCCTCTAAAGGTGCATGTGCTGAAACCTCAGTCCCTGGCATGCCAGTGTTTAGGTGGTAGGACCATTAAGAGGCGAGGCCTACTGGAAGGTGGTTAGATTATGGGAGAACCACTCTTGGGAGGGACTAATACTATTCTCATGGAGAAAGATGGTTTTCACAAGAGTGGGTTACTATAAAGTGAGACCATCCCACACAAACCTGGTTCCTTCTGCACACAACTGTTTCCCTTTCTGTTTTTCTATTCTATATGTTGCAACCCAGCCTGGGGGAATTTACCAGAGACTAAACAGATGGGGGCTGCCTGATCTTAGAATTTCAGCCTCCAAAACTTTTAGTCTTCTTTTTGTTATGAGGTATCAGTGTCAGCTATTCTGATATGGCAACATGAAACAGAATAATTACAGAAGGGGAAGACTGGGTTTGAAGTATGAGGAAGGGAAATAAATTCTGATTCACAGTTAACTCCATTATATCAAAATTCCATGTTTGGAACACTGGTCTATGGAGTATGTTTCCTTGACAAATAGGGTTTATTTTATATTCAGAGGAAATCAAAGAAATAGATATATATGAGAAAAGATGACATCCATTATTCAAGATAAGGGATACTTGAAGACAAATGAAAGCAATAGATATTGCTAAATGTGGAAAGGATAACATGATATTTATCCTTCATGCCTGAGCTTGGTGCAAAGACTGGGGAATTTTATTGTTGAAAGAGAAATTCTGTAACAAGATGTCATTTTGAGAGTGACACTGTGCCTTTTCCAGTCATTTGGTTATATCAATAACTTACATTTATTCCACACAGGATGGATATTTCATTGTCTTTATCGGAAATAGAAGAAAAGCAAATCAATAAGGTAAGGAAGTAAGAAACCAAGACACATATGTCTTTTGTGGTTGTTTATATAACATGAATTTTCTTTGCATTGATGTGTCACAGCATAATACTTGGCTGTCTGATAGCTAAACCTTTCCCTGTCTTACTAGATAACTAAGAAGCATTAAATCCACTGGACAATTGATATAGTCACACTCTGATACAATGTGAGAATTGATTAAGGCAAAATAGTGTCATAGTTATCTTCAGTATCAACATGGCAAGCATTAGCAAATAATGCTTTTTGACTCCCCTTGCCACTGGCATTACTCAAAGATGAAAAGTCACACATTACTTTAACTGCACAATTGAGGAGAGAGCCATAAAATTGCTCAAATAATTCTGACTTCAAGGTCTTCAGAGTGTATGTTTTCTCCCCAGAATTTTTACTTGGAGAAAATCTGGCAAAAGGATCAAATTATGTAGGTTATCTCCCAAGTTAGATAACAAATGTCGAATAAATATACTTTCAACAGAATGTAAGTTACACTTTGAGACAGTATGTTCAATAATATGTTTTTAGGTAAAGGAGCTGGAAATATAAAGCAATGCAATCAAATGGTTAATCTGAAAAAAAATTGATCAAAACGTAGACTGAGTATCCAAAAGGTCTTGAAATACAGGGAAAATAAGATATCTATTGTACTTCTTCAGCTTAATAATTGAACATACTGCTTTTCATGAAGAGGTCCTTCCTTTAAAAAGGCACCTGGAGACTGAAGAAAACACACAAAGCAAAATATTTTTAAATACAGCTAATATAATGCATAAACATAAGTAGATGCTGCTTTTCAGCCCCATGGATAATACTGTATATTTTATAGTGCATAAACATTACCTCTTTCACCATGAACAAAAACAAACCAAAACCCCAAATAAGGTAGTATCTGAGACAGTTTTTTATAAGAACCTCCAAATATGAACCCACAAGAGAACAGAGAAGAATCAGAACATTGCTTTGTAGAGGCCTCCTTGGTGAATGTGTGCTAAACCATCAGCAAGGTAATTTGTATGAGGTAGTGCTCAAATTGGAGGTAAGGCGGGAATCCTCAAGTACCTTCCTGAACCTAAAGAAGATTGCTCTCCTAATAGAATATGGCTAATATTAGTGCTGTAGTTTGAATCTTGACTGTCCCCCAAAGGCTTGGTACCCAGGATGGTGCTATTGGAAGGTGGTAGAACCTTTAAGAGGTGGTGTCTAGTAAGAGTCGTTAGGTAATTGGGGGTGTGGCCTAGAAGGAGATTGACAAATCCCCATCTCTTCCTCTATCTTTTGCTTCCTGGCCATGGTTTTGCTCTGCCACACGCTACCATCATGACATGCTTCCTTGCCATAGGCCCAAAGCAATGGGGCCATTTTAACATTCTCTGAAACCTCCAAAACTATGAGACAAAATAAACCTTTTCTAAGTTTCTTAATCTCAGGTTTTTTGTTATTGTGAGAAATAGTCCAGTGGTCCATTTTCAAAAAATAGTATTTAGCTTTAAATGTAAAATAACTTAGGATGTAAGAAAGGCAGCTGGTGGGAAGAACAGAATGAAAAGTTAGAAGGAGTTAACACCAAGAGTGTAAAAATTCACAGCCCCTTGACAAACAGAAGGTGAGAAGGAAGGGGCCAATCTGAGCAACAGAGATAAACTGCGTATGTGCCAAAAAACAAAAAACAAAAAAACACTCAATTCAAGGAGAATTTCCTGGCACAAAATAAAAAACTGGAGCAGGGGCAACTAAAGGTATATTTTTTGAAATAACCCAATAGGAGACAGTAAAACCTAGGAAATGTTCAGTAAGATTATACACCTCCCATGCACTCAGCCAATGAGGAACCAGGGGAGGGACCTTGCGCTCTAAGGGATAAAATGCTGATTGTGCCCTACCTGGGTGTGCCTGCTCCCTGCTCCCAGAAGCCTGATCTTACAAGATACCCTTTCTTGCAAGACTGCATGGTAAAGCTTTCCTTTCTGCTATACCTTGTGTCTCTTAGTCTACTCTTTGGGTTTGGACAAGGGTGTATATTTCTCACCTAATGACAGCTGCCTAACACAACTAGTTTCTCTCCTCTTTATGGGGAATACCTTTCCTCTAAAAATAAATGAAAAAGAGGAAGAGATGAAAAATACATTCCATATAAGTGTTCCTTTCTATCATTTAGAAAAACAGAGTTTCATTGGACATATCAAAACTGTACTGCCAGATAAAATGTATAGTCTTAATTAGGTTAAAAAAAACCACAAATATTGAGTTTCCTTTTCAATATATCAGAAGACCAGAAAACTCTGACAGTACATTTTTACAGTACAGACTTGGGAACACAACAGGGGCTGTAAACTTTTAGGTAGCTATATTATACACAGTTAGAAATACTAAGATATAAGAATGAAGCCAACTACTATTAGGATAGCTTTTTCATGATTATATGGTTTCTTTTTTCATAGTTTCATTGAGTATCTTTCTAGAATAGAGGAATGTAATACTGGTATAAGGTACACACACAAGAATCTTTAAAACCACAGTTTCTACTGAGTCCCCTAAGTCAGAATCACATAGTTTATCCCAAACAGTGTTAACTCTGTGCCTGGAACTGTTTCATGTGCACTTCAAAGAGTTGAACAGTTTGTGCCAATGGATTCTGGGAAAGCCTGCTTTTACAAGTGAGTACTTATGAGACTCCTGTTTAATAAGAGCACGTATTGCTAACAGTGAGGTTTTAAACTGCTTGCCTGAGCAGCCAGGAAATTGGGTCTTATGGTTATTACCACAGCTTACCCTCATCTAGTACAATGGAATCATTTGCTAGTCCCATAGATCTTGACACCTTGCCACCGTATCTATTTGCATATCTGCTTCCCAACTAGATGAGCAGTCCCCTGAACATTAAGACATTTCATTAATTTCTCAGTCCCTACATATGCTAAGCACAGAAGATGCTCAGAAATAATATTTTGAATGAAGAGAAACAATCAATTCTAAATAATGTACTATAAATACTTTACCTATTTATTTGGAAATTTTAAGTCTTCAGAATTAAAAAAAGCATCAGAAAAATACATTGGCCCCCTGAATAGTCCTTAAAGCACAAGAAGATTAAGGATTCTTAAGAGTCTCTGAGATTTCAAAGCCTTAGCTTAAGAAAAGAAAAATTGAGATACAAGCTATTTAAGGGCAGGATACCTTTTTCTTTTTGCCTCAGGTAGACCTCAGGGACTACCTAACACAGTGTTTAGTGTATATAATATAATAGCTGCTCAATAAAAATTTGTTGAGCAAATGACTAAAGTAATAATTATCTCTTTTCCAAATTCATAGAAGAATGAAAACAGTAGAACTCAGAACTAGGAGCTAGCAATGCCATAGACAAGCCCACAGACAGCTGAGACTCTTGTCAGCTGATGCCATAGAATAACAGTAAACTAAACAACAACAACAACAACAAAGAAACATGTCAGCATGTAGAAGCACAAGTTGGGACCATTTCTTTCTGATCTCCCTCAGGAGACTCTGAACACCTTTGCTGTAAAGAACAACAAACCATTGCATTAAGGATTCTTAATTAAATTAAAACATTTTTAAAAGCTATGTCTAGAACATTAAAGAAAGCAGAGAAGAATATGATGCACTAAGAAAAACATTTCCATCAGTTATCATTCAAATTAAAAAATACGTGAGGAAGATTTTGGGGATGAGTTGAGGAGACCATGTGGCTTTTTACTCCCTGTTCCCAGATCCTTTTTCTAGCCTTCATCATTTGGGGTGTGAGGTTGAAAGGAGGGGACCTCTGCTCCACTGCCTTGCAAATATCTGTGGCTTCAAGTAGGAGGGACCGTCGGGAAAAAGAAAGATAGAAGAAGATAGAAACTGAGGTATTTCTTCTGATATTCCTCTTTGCCTACATTCTGGCAATGGCATCTCTCCATAAAAACAGCTCCTATTGAATGGCCATTCTTCTGGCCTCCAGTTTCAGCTCTTGGTAGAATTATGTGACTCAAGAGATACCTCCATTACCTTATCTCCCTTTCTAGGAATGAAGGAGTTTATGTTTGGTCAATATATACCATATCTGTGGTTGATTTCCTTAAACTTCCCACATCTCTACAAATAGGTTCTTTATAAAATTCTCACTGAAAATCTGAGCTGATTATGCCTTCTATGTCCAGTCAAATCTCTGAACAACACATCATGGAATAAAGTCAGCTTTTGCTACTTTTCATGAGACTGAGACCCAGTATATCAAGAACAAATCAATTACGAAACCAAACCTCCTACCATATTTGGTATCCTCAAAGGTCCAAAGGAGTTGTAAAAAAGGAAAAAACAAAGACAGCATGTGAACAACAGTGGTAAGCATTGCCGCAGTTCAACCATACTCCAGAACAAGGGAACAAATCCAGACCCATCCATACCTTCCCCACATTAGCTAAGACCACTTTAATCTTTCTGAATGAATGAAAAAGTAGTTGGCAATGCTCCTCTAAATTATCTTGAAAGATTTCCATAAAAAGAAATGGAGATGCACAGGGTAACAGAAGCGAAAACAACATTTTAACAAAGGCAAAAGGGTTATGGGTCTGCTTCAATAATTTGCCAGTAGATTATGGAGGAGGACCTTGGATTTGGTAACAGGTGCAAATAAAATCAAGGGACAGAATAGGGGACATTATGTGACTTTCTATCATGGGGATAACAAACTTCTTGGCCTTCCATCCTAAAACAGAAAAACAGTAAACAATGGAAAGATGACTGTTTTCTGATGACAATTTTCCTAGATGAGACATCTTGACCAAGTTACTTTGCCTGTTTTAACTAAAATTAATAGGAACAAAGAATGTCATATTAATTCTTCAGGATGCTGTGGTTCTAAGTTTGAGTGTGTAAATATTATTCTAAAATCGTGGGGATGATGCGTGTAGATTTCCAGGTTTGGGAAACTTACTTCACTGGTCAGACCTTGCTTTAGTCAGGTTTTTCACTGCTGAAACTAAGAGACCCATCCAGAACAATTTCAGAGATACAAAATATATGCCCCAAAGGCATGCCCCAAGGACCCACTTCCTCCAGCCTCACCCTACTTGCCTATAGTTACCATTGATTGGGTTAAGGCTCTCATAGCCCAATCATTTCTCCTCAAAATATTCTTGCGTTGTCTCACACATGAACTTTTGGGGGACACCCACATCCAAACTGTAATAATGCTCAAAGGAGCTTTAATTCGAATCTCACCATTTATGCTAAAACATTTGTCTTCTGTTTTAAAAACTCAGATTCTTCCCCTGCAAGGGCAATATGTAAACTTGCAGCCTTCCCATGTGAATTAGAGAATATCTAATATGCACCAGAACTTATAGGGTGTCATTTAGTAGACATGGATTTTTAATTCAACTTTTCAGTTTAGTGGCTTTTTAAAGTCTATCTATCTATTTATACACACACACACACACACACACACACACACACACACACACACACATACACAATGGCATTCTACTCAACCATAAAAAAGAATGAAATTTTGGCATCTGTTGATAAATGGATGGAAATGGAGATGATCATGCTAAGTGAAATAAGCCAAACTCAGAAACTTGAAGGTCCAGTGTTTTCTCTCATATACGGAAGTTACAGTAAAATAAAGGAAAGGAGGAGGGAAGGACAGGATAACATAATGATAAAAGGAAAATCAGTAACGTAGAAGAAGATCAAGAAATAGTGGAGGGATCAGAGAGGGGAGGCAAAACAATAAATTCTTTAAAAATCATGTCATCATGTCATAAACATATGACAAGGAACTACACTCTTTTGCATAGGTGGAAAGAACCAATCAAATATAAATTAATAGATGAGCAAAAGAAAGGCTAATACAGTATAGGAAGCAGAAAGAGAGAGGAGAGGGAGGGCAGGAGGGAAAAAGGGAGGGAAATGGGGTGATAATGAACTGAAATTGAATTCCATGTACATATGAGTTTGTAGGGATGAACCCAACGACTATGTAGAACTATAAAGCTCTAAAAACCAGAGAAACAAACAAAACTCCTTCCCAAATCCTCTTGGAGTATACTCTTATAGTATAAGGATACAGAATCTGAGCCAATATATTTTATTCACAAAGAAACTCTTTGGTTTCTCATATGATTTGTAAATGTGATGTTTATCTGCCCTGGAAAACTGTCTTCTCAGCTCCTAGGAAAGCTAGAAAGAATCCTGAATAATTACACCACTGATGCTTTTTAAACTTGAAAACTTATAGTTTCTGTTGCCTACATATAATATTCTCTTAATTCAGCTTCTCAAATTCCTATGTTCTCTGCTGTTAAGGTAAAAATTACAAAGCTGCACTCTGGCATGAGGAACACCATGCTGTGGTTCTGTGGTTATTCATTATTAAATGACTTCTTCCACAGAAAAATGGAAACATAGTCAAGGAGACAAATCACCAGGAAAGAAAAAAAAAAAAAGAAGATAAGCTGAAGAGGTAAGGAAGAATACATCAGTCATATTAGACTTGTTCATTTATTCTATATGCTATGTCACAATGCTTTTAATTAAAGTAGCCCTTCCTCTCTATTGGCATTCACCTGTACATATAACCTATACTGTAACCTATACTGAGCATTAATCTTACAAAGTAAAAGAAAGTGAATTAATCTGGAAACAATGTTGACAGACTAGAGTTTTAATAGTATATCACAAAAGCAGAGGAAGAGTGGGGGGAAAGAGAGAGAGAGAGAGAGAGAGAGAGAGAGAGACAGAGAGACAGAGAGACAGAGACAGATTCAGAATGAATATAAATTGAAGACACTCCTTTCAGGGAAACAAATATTTCCACAGAGTTGCAGCAATACTGAAGTTTACCCAGCTGCATGCAAATTCTTATGTTTAAAATGGCATTTTCTTTCAATTAACAACTCTATCCTTTAATTCAGTAGATGTCAGTGAACTTCTAAAAGTTTTTGGTTTGTGTCAATAGGTGTGGTTTCTGGCTTAAAGGGATGTCAGAAATTTATCTTTCTTTTTATAGGTACTATTAACATTTGCTTTAGAAGAACCTTTGTCCTTCCTGGACAATAATACCTTTACCTCTCAGTTCTAAATTTCTTTTTTAAATATATTTTTAAAGCATGAAATTGCTATTAAAAGGCACAACATAAAATTACAGCCACTAATTGAGCAATCAAGTATTGGGTAACATGTAGAAAGTTTTATAAACATTATTTTGATTAATCCTCATGATACTGGATTCTTACCAGGTAGACATTATGATCCCCAAGTAAATTAATGACAAAGAAACTGAGGCTTACAGGAGGTAAGTAATGGGCCAAGGATCACTGAACAAATAAAAAGTGGTGCTGGGATTCACATCAAGTACATCTTGTTCTCAAAATTTTCCCATTTCCTTATAATCATAAAGAGTAATGGGGCTGGGGTTGTAGCTCAGTGGCAGAGTGCTTGCCTAGCATGTGTGAAGCACTGGGATCCATACTTAGCACTGTATTAGAAACAACAACAAAATAAACAAACAAAAAGCAAAATAAAGGTATACTTTCCACCTACAACTATAAAATTATTTTTTAAAAGAGTAATAGTACCATACACAATATTGGACTTATTAGCACATAAACACTAATTTAAGATGTAAGTATTCAATTAGGCGTAAGTTACTTCATATGGAAAGCATTTAGAAACAGCCTTACAGAGTCTTTTATTACTCTCATCTAAATTGGTGATTCACTTCTTTTTTTTTTCCATCATGGCCCCCTCATGGGGACTTCATAGACATTTTCCCGTAATCATCTCCTTTTGTTTATGTAAATATATGTATGCTTTTTATATGTGTACTTTATACATAAAAAGAGTAAGATTTTTTTACTCTATAGTGTGAATTTTTACCTCTTGGGGGCAATGACCCAGAGGATGGACCTCTCCCAAACCTCATAACCCATTGGTTATTCCTTATAATTACGTGGAAATAGGGCATTCTGTTTTTAGCTTAGTTTTTCAGCATGTTAACATGTAAATACATGGAAACTGTCGATGAACCACTCTAAGTCATTTATCTCTTGACATGAACAGAAAATCAGAAATCCACTTTGATAGAGGAAAGAAGGAGAATTTAGAGCATTCCTCATTGCAACAGGAGACAAGGGAAGAACAGAAGCCTCTGGTGCTGAAATACCTGCATCACAATTGCCCTTCAGTCTAGTCCTGTTGAACAAATTAACACAAGTATGTTCTGTAAGGAGACGCCAGCTCCCCATTCATGATGAACAAGAAAACTCAGTCATAAGCCATCTCAGAAACCATCACCTATTGGTTATTGTGTAAATATTAGCTTTCCTGCCTGTGAAGAATTTACTGTTTGGTTCCTTTCAAGCTTGTTTGCATATTCTCCACTGCTACGTGGCCAAGAATAAGTAACTTGATGTAATGTTCCAAAGAAACAGCACAGCACCATGGCTCATTTTAACCAAGGTATGAATAGAAGACAGAGCTGAATTCACAAATACTTCTTTCACATGTACTGTGAAACACAACTTTTTATTCCCAGAGGCCAAAATGATCTTAACCATTGAAGTAATTATAGCTCACCACTATAATTTAGAGTTAGCTCTAGTTGACTCTAAATTTAAACAGGAAAATAATTCACTCATCTTATTGGAACACTGAAGTAAATAACTTCATAAAACCCATAAAGTTTCAGAAATCCTAGAAAGTGTGGTGAATCCAAAGAGAAATCCAATTATAACTTAATAAGACAACAATATTTAATTTACTATTTATTAGTTATTGACTTGGAAAGGCTAAATAAACTATTACACTTGACACTCTATAACTCCTACCTATTTAGTTCTTACAGCAATCTGTAATATTTGTATCCTCATTTACAGAGGAAATGAATGTAGAAAGGACATGTGATTTTCCTGACACTCCTTGAAGTGGAGGAGAAGGGATTCAAACTCCTGTCATTTCAAGTTTGTTCTTCACTATCTCAGTCACAGTGAAATGATGGGAAATTCAAGTCTGCAAACTTTTAATTTTCAATCAAATGGAGAAAATTTAGGACAAATAGAGAGGTCATAGATATGATATGAAAATATTTTGAAATTTTGCATGTGAAGCTACTGTAGAGATGATTTCAACAGCAAGATCACTTTTTAAAAATAATATCTGTAAGTGGGTATTGGTCAGAGTTGTCTGACTCTGAGGATCATGAAATAATGTATGTGTCAGGGCCTTGGTAACGATGAAATTACATAAGTATAGGTACACTTTCTAGAGGCAGGGACCATTCCCTTATGTTACCTTTGTTGTTAACTTCCCATCAATGGCATTAAACCTTTTGATCTGAAAGGAGCTCCTATGCGAAAGGATGGTCCTTGTTTAAAATTTCCAGTGTATTTTATTTGTATATATAGTGTCTCCAACATGAAAGGATAATAGAAACTAATAAGGCAGAAGAGGAATGGCAAAAAGAGAGTAAAACTTTAAGAAACAATTTTATAAAGGAGGTAACCCAATGGTTAGGAGGAGTATTGAGGACCCAGGACCAACACCTAAGCCTCCTATTTCCCAGACTAGTACTTACCTTTATTTATATAGGGCACTGTTACCAAATAGAATGGGCTGCAAATTGCTGCAAAAATTGACCCCCAAATACATCATCAAATAGGTTTTCTCTGTGCAGACTTACCTAATATTTAAATCATTTGAACATACTAACAACAAAGTAAAAAAATTAAATAATTAGTTTACAGTATGTTTACTTTATCCCAAATGGGTTATCAAACATCTTTAATAGTGACAGTCTTAATAATACCAAAATAAAGACAAATTGTTCTCACTTCAGAATCAAGGTGTGCAATTGGTCTAACCATGGTTATAAAAGATATTTTCACCTAATTTCCTGGAGATTTCAGATGTTTGTGCAGCCTTTATTAACTGGAAAATTCCTCAACTCATTGTGCACTTACTGATATAATCTATTAGGAAAATGTTTGCTTTTCAAATAAATAATCCAAGTCATAAAATTCAGCCAGTGTTTTATAATATGAACTTGACAGTAAATGACACATTTTATCAATGGGACTTTTAAAATGTTTATGTAGCTTCCAATGAAATTCTTATTTAATTATGCTCTTCTACTAAGTAAGGAAGCCTCCTATATCAGATCTTCTTTGGGTTTGTCAGATTTCTATTAAAACTAATACATGCAGATATCATATTTAAAATATTTTATATAACATACAATTATGGATATTCTAAAAATTTGCAGCATATTAACACTTCACCTTTTCAACATTCCACTACTTGAAATTAATTTTAAAGCTGACAGCTTAAGTATTTTCAATTATCTTAAACACTAATAAAAAAATTCATGTAGAACCAGCCTTTTCCAAAGACATATTAAAGCATTTTACAACATACAGAAGTCCAATATATTTTTAAAAAGAAGTCATGTTCAAATTTAGACCTTGAAATCTCTATTGTCTCTAAATGACTACTGATGAAACCTCATAATGTTATGTTCATCTTAATGGAAGGAAAAAAGAGCCACAGGTCAAATGCTAATCGCAACTGCTTCTTCAACTACATACATTTCTCAGATTGTTCTAAATAGCTAAATCTTGCTACCTAAGAATCTGGTAGGATAAATAATACTAATTATAGATTGCCTAGCACTGTTTGAAATCTGTACAACCCTGGAAAATTACAACTGGAGCCAAGTACACCTACATAGATATTTCCTATCACTTTAGAACAACAAATCTATCATTTGTAAGTTGTTACTTACCTAAAAGCATCTTTCTTAGCAATAGTCAATTCAGCTGGTCTGTAATTTCTGTATAGCAAATGAATCAAGAGCAGAAGTATGTTAACCTGCCCCAAGTTTTATTACAGATTCAGTGTGAGCCTTCACAAACTTCCTTGTGTCCTAAGCCTGCTGGAGTACTGGCCCGACTCCACTCACTCTCTGTGTACCTCGCTTGCAACTAACAAACAATACAGTGACTGTCAGTAGACATTGCCTCCTCAGCCTTTCCAGCCAAAAAAAAATTATGGAAAAGTAGGTTACTTCTCTGGAGTTTGAGATATAAATTCTGAATCGATCATTCTGTTTCTTTAAAGTTCCAAGTGATATTTTTTACCCAATGCACAAAGGAACAGACTTAAACATCTGCCTGTAAGATTATAAAGTTTTAAAAATGTAACTTTTTAAAAAGTATCCTTTTTATCCCACAATTTTTTTATTCTAAGATTTTAAAATACATTTTGCTACAGACAAAAGAGAAATTCTACTACAAAATAAACTCTATATACTATGCATGTTTTAAAGGATATTGGATACTAAAATTTTATCATTCACCAAGGAGCAGAAATTGCAAATTTATTATTTGGTGTTATGAACTTGAAACTCCAATGAAATTTCAGTTTCACAATGGATTGTTTGTTTGACTCCAAAGTAAAGATCATTATTTTTGAAATAGGTTTCCCTTGACAAAAGAACAAGTCTTACAGTTTTAAGCAATAAGTATATTGCAGCAAACATTTAACAAAGGAACATCTCATCTCTTTATTTCTTCACTGGATATGTATTAACAATTTTAAAAAGGTGGGGGATTATATCCAGGCCCTAAGCAAAAATATACTGCATGCCAGCCAACACTGTAGCCAATAAGGTGAGTGTGATTTCTGGAACTATATTTTCTAAAATAGAAAATAAAATGACATGTCCCTATACTATATATTTTAACAATTGTTTTTTAAATACCCTTCAACACATACTACCTTTGACACATTATAATGGCAGAGGACAGTATTAAGCTTTACATTCCTGGAATTCAGATGGGTAAAACTTTTAGGTATTTGTTTATGCTTCTGTATTCCCCTATTCCTTTATTTGGGAATTCAACTTTTACTTGGCTAGCTACTTTTATTTTGGTAAAGGCAAGGTTAGGAAGTTAAAAATAGGAACAGCAAGGGAGAGCCTGAAAAAAGTGTAGAAGGGAAATGTATCTAGATTGTAAAGGAAAGATGGGCCAAGACTGCAAAAACAGGATAATGTGGAGCAAGGGAAAGCAAGAGAAAGCAAGAGAGATGGCTAAGGATGATAAAGATAAAATAGACCAACATCCATTTTTCCCATCATAAAATGCTAGGTTTCTGAATATTATATACACTTGACTGTAGCATGCCAAAGGATGACATATATTTTATTTTGGATAAACCAAGTACCAATTAGAAGGAGAGATCTGTGTGTTCATACTGACAAGCGTTCTCTGGAAATGTGGAGGGAAGCCTCTTTTCTTGTCCTTTCCCATTCACTTTCACCCAGTAATTCTCACATGTGAGTGTATATCAGAATCCACAGGAGGCCTTGTTAAAAAAGGTTCATGGTGTCTATTCCCGAAGTTTTCAGTTCAGTCTTCCAGTGGTAGGGACTGAGAATATGCATTTATAACAGGTTCCCAGGTGTGATGGCTAATTTCATTTGTCAACCTGACTGGATTAAAGGATACCTAAATAGCTGGCGAAGCATTATTTCTGGGTGTGTCTGTGAGACTGTTTTCAGAGGAGGCTGTGTGAGAGTCGGGACTGAGTCAGGAAGATCTTCTCTGTGTGCACAGTCATATCTAACAGAAAGAGGAAAGATGAATTAGCTTTCTCTCTACCGTGGAGCTGGGAATCCCTTTTCTCTGGTTCTTAGACATCAGAACTCCAGGTTCTCTGGGCTTTGAGCTCTGGGGATTGCACCAGTGTCTCAGGTCTTGGTCACAGTGAGTTACACCATCAGTTTTGCTGGTTCTGAGGCTTCTGGACACAAAACCATCCTGCTGTTTTCCCTGGTTCTCTGGTTTTCAGATGGCTTGCTATAGGACTTCTCATCCTTCAGAGTCACATGGGACAATTTTCCTAATAAATGCCTTCTCATCTAGCTATCTTTCTATAAATCCTATTGGTGCTGTCTCTCTGGAGAAGCCCCAATAATACAGCAGGTGATGCTGTTTCTGTTTGTCCTGGAACTTGTAGAATCATGATTCTGGCTACCCCAAATCTGGATGAGAACAATTTCTACTAATTTATGTAGAGTCCGACTTTTTTTTTGTCACATTTTCACAGTTCAGAATCAAGATGCATCCATACCTAATCACATTTTATAATAATTATTCCCAAGGCAGCACTCACACTGTAGTGGTCAATGCCAGTGAATAAATGGCCTTGGTCATAGCTGTTCATATTGTCTCTTCAGGTGAGTGATATAATTTTTGAGTCATATCATGTGTTGAGTTTAATTGCCATTTAAAAGGTTTTTGAAAACTTACACTTTAAAAAAGGTATACTATGATTTGGCACTAAAGCCACTTTTGAAAAGTCATTATAATTTGGCTCTTAAAATAATCATTATGACATACAAACAGATGTTGGGGTATATATTTGTTTTTGGAGGAATGATAGCAATTTCAGATTATTTTGCAAAATAGCCATCAATGGCCTTAAAGTATAGAAGAGAGGTAAACTCTGTGTACATGCAAAAATTTTGCACTTTGTACTTTATTTTTTTTCACATCAGGTTGATTATGAATGTCTATTTAAGTAGCCTGCCCTCATCCTCAAAAGAAATAACTTTTTTTTTTCATAATTACTTTACTCTTTTTTTCTTCTGTTTTCTATTTCACTATTTGCTTTTATCTTTATTATTGTCTGCTTCATAACTTCTTTGGATCAACTTGATATGCTGCTTCTAGCTTTTAAAATGCGTACATGGCTCATTTATTTTCAATTTCTGTTTTTTAAATATTAAAAACCATTTAGGAGCAGTTTTTGATGGGAAGCTTTCCTTTCCATTGACTTTTACATAATCTATCATTTTAGTTTTAATTTTCTTTCTCTTACCTTAAAGTTAACAGACCTGAGAGAAAGAAATAACAAGATATCTTTTAATTCTGTCCTTAGTGTTAATTCATTATTTTGCCTCAAATAGACTAGTCACTTTCCATGAACTTCTGTGACACTGGCTTTGTGAGGATCAAACCAGCTAAATATGACAGTTTCTGAAACCATAACTTGCTCTGCAAATTTGTTTTCTTCACTGTTTTAATTATTTTTGACAAATTAGCTAAATATGCATTTAAAAAAAAGACAGGAAAGTTATTTGTTTCACTTCATAATTTTAACTTTTTATTTCATTTTTTCTGTTTGGGGTGTTATGTTTAATCAGTTCTTAGGTTGTCTACATGTTTATGACTTTATGGCAAATGGTTACCATTCACCTACAAACACAGTTTTATTCTATAACTTTCACTCAAGGAGAGAAATTACTTTAAATGCATCTCTTGGACTAAACTTCATTATCATTTAAAAGCAGGAGCTGAAGGAACCAGCAT
Source organism: Sciurus vulgaris (assembly GCF_902686455.1). NCBI lineage: Eukaryota > Metazoa > Chordata > Mammalia > Rodentia > Sciuridae > Sciurus > Sciurus vulgaris. The sequence continues at coordinate 132,956,466 of NC_136463.1, forward strand.
TGACTTGGAGCCAGGTATGTTGATCAGGCACTCCTCTGGAGTTTTCCATTCAAATCTCATGACAATCACTGTACAACAATGTAACGTTTGTCTCATGACAAACATTGTACATCACACTGAGGCTGTGGTGGCTTAAACAAATTGCTGAGGTCACAAATCTCCAAATCCAGTGTTCCTTCCAAGCTTCTTCCGCATAAAACCTTTAGCTCAAGCAGGGTTGATGTAAAAGATTTTATTTTTTGTAAAGATTCCGAGAGAATGTAAAAGATTTCATGTTTGGAAAATTGAAAATATAAATCATGGTAAGTAAAAGGAAAAAAAAAATTTTTTTTCCAAAACAGCAAGCAGACCTTTAGTTTTTCTTTGTTTTGAGTTTGCTTTTGGGGAGATTTTTGGTTTTCCATTGTTTTTTCCCCTCCAGAAGAAAATGAAAGTATCTGAGAATGAATCGTATTACTTTGAACTACAACGATTTCAGATTTTTTTATCATGCTAAATATTAAGTTCTAGCAAATGTTATCTATTAATTCAACCATTTTTATAGGTAGTGTCTAAGATGTATGTTAAATTGTTCAGAAGCACTCATTTTTTATACTTAGCACTTAGGTTTTACTTAAGACCACCTAACAGCATCAACTACTATTATTTCTGGTAAGATTATGTTTAACAGAGGAAAATTTGTAGCCTAATCAACTTTTCAATTTTCCACAAGTATAGCTCTCTGTAGATGAAAGATAATTATATTAACTATATTCCAGCTTATTTGAATAGAGAGAACATTTAGGGAGTGTTTGAGCTCCCAGTTTGGGAATCCAGAATGGACCCAGAGAACAGAAATAAAGACTAAAAAGAAAGAATTAAAATTATTATATGAAGATGTTAATTACCTTCAGTGTAATCACAAATATATGGAAACATCCTAAATGTTCTATATCAGAGAACTGGGTATTTCTATGTTATGAAATGCTATAAATTATATTCAGTGACATAAGGAAGTTTGTACTATGTAAAAAATAGGGAAAATGATGTAGAACTGGATATACAATGGAGACTAAATATGCAAAATGAACATATCATATATCAATGTGAATGCTTGCATATATGCCTATCTATAGAAATAGAAAATACTCCAAAACAAGTTGCAGGTTAATAGAAATTTTTACTTTATTCTTTTCTGTGTTGTCACTTTTTTTTTGGTACTAAATTAAAAAAAAAAAAACACTTACTTAAAAAAATTGTAGTGGGAAAGGTTTGGTTATTCAAAAGGAAAATCTTATGGTTTATAAAAGCCTAGATGGAGACTTAGTGGATTAAAATAAAATCTCACCTGAAAACCTTATAACAGGTAAATGTCAAGAACTAGTTAAGTTCTCAGTTCTTCTGGGCCCCAGTGACCCTCTGATTTGACTTCAGTAGGGCTGTATACTGGACAATCATGTGCACTAAAGATGGCTCAAATTGATCACTGTCAAAATGCTAATGCATAGCAAGTGGTGGGAAATAAACAAGATAAAAGGGAACAAGGATAATGGTAATACAATATTTATAGTGAGATTCAGTCATCAATTCCCACAACTCCTTGGTGACTCAATCTCTTCACCTGTGGTATGTGCATCTCTGCATCCATACAGATGAGCATCAGGAGCCTACAGAGGGGGGATGTCGGAAACCTAGCTCAAGGATTGGCTTACATGCATAATTATTTCTCCCATGTCATTAAATCTTTTTAACCACCATAGCAGCACTGCCATTTTTACCCAAGCATTTAACTCAGACAAAGGCAATAATTTATATGTTGGGAGACGTGGTTCCCCAGAAACCTTTTATATCCTAGCCCTCATTAAACTATTCATTCTCTGTCATTGTTGTCAGATTTCTATAACTACATCGTGCCATATAATTAACATTGTTCAGACACATCAGATTTTTGCACAACTGGATACCTCAATAGAATTAAGTCATCAGACAGAGCACCAGCTTCCTTCCTATACTGGATAGCAGATGTTCAAATAATGCAATATAGGTTTTTCTTTTTTTTTAAGGAAGATGCTGTTAAATGTAGCAAGTCTTTCAACATGGTTAAATCACAAACTGTCATTTTTATTTTTAACTTTTAAAACTCTCTACCTGCACCCATGCTACATTGTTTATTTTTATGCAGAGCTAGCTGGTCTTCTTAGGCAGAGTTTGTCGGCAAAATGTTCTGTGACTAGTTAGTCCATGTAAGTGATGGACATTTGGGAGAAGTGTGCTATTCCTAGTTTGTCCACAATATATATTCAGAGGGAGATGATGTGACGTGACTTTGGACAAGGTGGACAATTTTGAAGGGAGACAATATTCCAAAAGAATACTAAAGTACATTTGATTGTGAGAGATGAAACCCCACGTATTTTAAGATTTTCTCTATATTGACATAAATCTAAAAAAGAAAAACCCCATTTAAAAATCACCAGAGCAATGGGTACAAGTGTGTGGTTGAATAACTTCTAATGTTCTACAATAGCAGGATAATTACAGTTCGCCACAGTTAAATGTGTATTTCAAAATAGCTAATATAGAGGGTTTTGAGTGCTTCCAACAAAAAGCAATGGTAAATGTCTGAGGTGATGGATATACTCATTACCCCAACCTGATCATTACATATCATATAATGTGTAACGTTCTGAAATGTCACAGTGTGGGTAAGTCTTTGCAGGTGTAAGAAGTTCACAACAAATGTATGCTCACATAACCCAGCTGTGCCTGCTATGTTAAATATGAACATAGGTCTGCCTTCTTGGTTTAATCTTGTTGGGCTGTCACCAGATTTCCAGGAGGATGAACCTGGAAATAGGCAGCAGGAAATGTAAAAACTTTGCTAGATCGAGAAGTGAAGAATGGCCTTCCTTCTGACAGAATCATTTTAGGAGAATTTTCTCAGAAGCAGCTTCATCTTTATATAGTGCTCTTGCCTCACAGCAAGATTCTGGTCTGTGTCGCTGCACTCAGCTGCCAGCTTCCACCTCAGGCTTTGTTTCCACAGTCCTACCCATGGTGCTAAGGAAGATATTGCTATCTCCAATGCCATGGAATTCACAGCCCTCTAGTTCCCCTAATATTTGGCTCTCTTGCTCTTGAATAATGAAAATCATTGGTGAATTCAGCCAATGTAATCCTCGGTTCCTTGAAGGTATGGTGCACAGTGGAGTATAAGCCTTTTTCTGTGCCAAATCTCAAAACTTGTAATGTTTGCAGTGTTAAAATGTTTTGCAAATACACAACAATGACACAGACTAAATAATGTCCCCTCATGAGAAATTTATAATCTTTTAAGTTTCTACAGATGTATTTGTATAATATGATCCAGACTACACAAGTATTAGAATAGATGAAGCAGCTAGCCTTTTTTTCTTAAATTCAGTTTAGCAAAATAATAAAGTGCTACAAGCAGATTTTTCAATACATCATTTAAAAATCACTACTATGTTTATTAAAAATTTGTTCAAGTATAAATGAACAGTTAGGTATAAATGACTCACGCATGCTGTGACATAGTCTATGGACTTATTCCAAAACTTTTTTGTCACATGTAGTATCTATATTCTTATATCTGTGTTGCTATATGGTAATAACTATAATACATAAAAATAGTATTTCATCATTCCTAGTAACAGGGGTAGTGCTTTTCAGTGTCAACAGTGATGCTGCTTTCTTCAATCAATGGCCCTTTTATTCTGGGGACCAGGTTTTCCTCCCAGATATCATTTCTACTTAATATTCTTTTCTCCTCTTAAGAAAAAAATATGGTCTTTCTTGCCCTTCATCAGAGAGAAAACATTGCCTTCATGCCACTTACTGTCAATACATGCTGTAATTTGACATTCTGAATCACAGCTATATGGTATTTAAAATCTATTTACACTTGAGGAGAAAGCAAATATGTCTTAAACCCATACATTCAAAAAAAATTGTGCCTTAGTCTAAATTTGACCTATTTAGTTATTAGACTCTTTAATCTAAGTAATCAGAATAATTCTGTGGTTTTATTTCTCTGAAACAATAATTAGACCATTTTCTAATATGTTCTGAAATACGTAAGACTGATCCTAAAAACTAATTTCTAGGATGATTTGGTTACTTATAACATAGAGTTGAGATTTATTTTTTTTCTGTACATGTTTGAAACCAAGAACTATAGAAAATGAGCAAGCCATTAGAAAAAAAATTATTGCTAGTAAACTTATTTGAAATTTTCACTTTACTTGATTTAAAAAAAACAAGTTTATAGGCAAACATAAAATAGCAATCATTTGGTTTTAAATAGTAGAAATTCTAGATAAATGGTTAAAATTATATGAAAATAAATTAATGGGTAATAAAGGTTATTTGGAACCCTGTACGTGTAGTATAGTCACCATATATTTTAACAAATGGCAAAAGTGTATGCTTGTTACTTCTGAACTTTGTTAATTTCTCTGCTGTATTCCAACTGACCAAAATCAATCTTAAGAATGAATCTTTATAAATGGATACTGATTGATAAAGGAAACAATTTAGTAATGGACTATATAGAATGCTAATAATGAAGCCATATGTTTTTGAATGGATTTAAAAAATTGAAACAAGCATTTTTTAAGTTATTTGGCTTTACATAAAGAATATAAACTGCTATTTCAGTTATAGAAATAAGCAAGATCTTACTTATGGAAAGAAATAGTCCTTTGGAGGTATTGTGCAGTAAGTACAAAATGTAAATGTGTTTAATGGTTTCTATCAATATAAAATTAAATTTACTTCTGAAAAAAGAAATGTATTATACTCTATAAATATGCACAGTTATTATGTGTCAATTAAAAATAAAAAATGCATTTAAAATCACTAATAGGTTCTACTATCTTTCAAGAGTTAATTCATTGGAGTGAAAAGAATGGACTTTTATTTCCCTTCAAATGAAGAATATAGTTTTAAGAAAAGATTTAACAAATAGATGTTTTAAAATTTTGAAGACATGCCATGTAATCATAGAGTCCTGATACTTAAAATACTGACACCAAAAACATATTTCCTTGTGAGTGAAGAAATTGAGACCCAGAGGAGCAAATTACCTTGTTTATTATCACTTAGAGTCAGTGAAAAAAATCATAAGCCTATTCAATCTCCAAATCTTTACTGAGTTGTCATTCTGTGCCAGGCACTGTCCTGAGTCTGAGATACAGGAGTCCCTGCTCTTATGGAATTTGTTTAGATCAATGTTTACTGATTCTGATCACAGAGCCTTTTCCATTTGCTCATATAATTTTCTCACCAAAAGAGCTAATTCATACAACTTACAAATGGGCTCCAATGATAAAAATGTCTGTGGTCTTGTTATTAGTGTTCTTAAAATTGTTTTACCTATATTAATCTATCATGGTTGTTTTCCTGAAAATTATGTCATCGATCCATATAAAAAATTATATGGTCTTTTTGTCATGTGTCTTTCAATGAAGAACTTGCATAATAAAATTGGCATTGTTTCTTATAATAATTAACATATTGTATATGGTTGCATAATGTAATTGGGAAGATTTTTGTCTCTGTGCCCCCCAAAAGGAAAAGATTCTGAGAGTGGAGGATATTGATTTGCTCTTTCTTTCCCAATTCAATATCAGGTAACTCCATTAACAGGCAGCCATCATCATATTATGATTCAAGCAAATGCTTTGGAGAAGAAATATGTATACATTATCAAGTGAGCTTGAAAGAGTCTGCAACTGCAGCAGTATATCAGGAAAACTACTAATTTGTTGTTCCGTTCACTAGTATTCTGCAAAAATCATGTACTATACATGTGTTGCAATTTTTAGCTGGCAAAACCTTAGATCACTCCATTTTGCAATTAAGGCAGAACACAAGGCAAGTTTCCAAGGTTTGCCAGCCTCCTGTCTCTTCTGTCTAATATGAACCCTTTTTGTACCCAATGATCATCCATTTCCATTTTTGGCTGATAGGACCAGGTATGAATAACCAATTTCAGGACAGTTAATCATCAGAAACATAATGTTTGGTGGCCTGGTTCAAAACCATGTGCCAGGAATTGGAAAGAGTGCATGAGCACTGTGTGCTAAGTTCTGACTAGGTTCACTGGGGGTCATGTTCAAGTCAATATTTATGTGGAAAAAGGACAGATCACAAAAGAGAAGAGCACAGAGCCTAAAGAGTTTAGAAGGCAAGAGACCACAAGAGATAGGGACTGACTCAGAGAAAGAGAGTTCACTGTGGTTTTCTAAGTCATTGACACCAGTTTTTCCAATCCCATCCAGCAACAATTATTGACAATGTATTTCCTAAGATTCTGGGATGTATACTCAAAACAAACATTCTTCTTAATTTAGCCTGAGTTATTCCTTGCAACCAAACAAATCCTGGCATTTCATGTTTGTAGATATAGTTTTTGCCACAAGAAGAAAAGCAGAAGTGAATCATGAACAATGGCACTCAAGTCCTCTTAAGTCTCTGAAGGATCATCCTACTGTAAGTCAACTTGGGGCACTGCTTACTACTATGCCATTAATACTAACTACATAGTGGGATTTAGTAAGTTAATTTCTACAACCTTCTAAATATAAAATCACATAAGTGTCACAGTAGACCACAGTACTCAATCTTTTCTTGGTGATTTTCAACCTATAAGTAGTTTTGGTCATGCTCATTAATCTACCTCAACTCTTTCTTTTTTTCTATCGAAGAGATTGGAAAACAAGCATCCAAATCAAAGTAAACACTTGTGATTTGCCATGCCCTTTTATTCTCCCTTATCAAAGCACTTTTCAGGTACTTCTCCCAATGAATATTGTTCCTATAATGTGATATTCACAAGGGGTTTTTCCTTCATTTCTACCTAATTAGCCATCAGTTTGTCTCAAGTCCAATGGATAAAGAAAATGTATTTTTCCTTTGTTTCGGTTTTACTAAAGATTTGGTGAAAGTGTTCCTCTCAGTTGCCCATCTTATGAAGTTCCTCTAGCAAACACATTTTCTCTATATATATGTTTTCCTCCTTTTGAAAACAGGATCTCCAACAATTTATTGCTACTATCTTACAACCCAAAGGAAATAGTAAGAATTAAATTCTTTGCCATGTAAAGGAAACATAATTTTCAGTCAATGAAAATGCTTTAATTCCAAAAATTTATTAAAAGGCCTTAGTAACTATTGCTCAGTGCTGGCTTTAAGTCATCTGAAGCATTTTATACTGGCAGGGGTTTTCCAATTAAAGAGAAAATAAAAACTTTAAGCAGTAAAAAGGGAGAAATGTTGATACAATTAAAAGGCAACAAAACAGAAAGAAAGATAATAAAGTATAGTAAAAAGAATATCAAAGTTCAATTTTCAAGTGTATAAATGGCTATATGTTACAAAGCATGGAGATGACATAGAACTGTGAAGATATGTGCAATGGTCACAGGAGTTCCAGGTCCTAATAAAAAGAGTTTACCTATATTTATTGTTTACCTATAGTTATTATTATTTTATTGTTATTATTTACATAAGGAAAATGAAGCACAGAGACTATAAGTAACTAACCCAAGGTTACACAGAAGTTGAGTGGGAATTTTCCACCAGGAGTTCTGGCCTCCCCACAGCTAGACCCCTTAGTCATAGACCATTCACCATTTCTGTAAATATGTTGACCAGAAAGTTCTTAAATAGGCTGCACATTTAGAACCACCTCAGGAACATTTCTAAGCATACCAACATCTACATTCTACTGCCAGAGATTCTGACATCATGGATCTAGGTAGGGCCTGTCATTAGTAGACAGACAGGTTCCTGACCTACAATGGCTCAGGTAAAGACTTTTTGACTTCATGATGGTGCAAAAGTATTTCATACTCAATAGAAACTCTATTTTGAATTCTGAATTTTGATCTTTTTAAAAAGTGGTATGATATTTTCTCTCCATGTGGGCAGCCACAACACCATGAGGGCAAGCAAAGACTCTGCAGTGTCCTGTGTTGCTAAGTGAGGATGCGTGGCAAATTAGATGCACTAAATGTATTTTCAACTTAATGATATTTTCAAGTTTAAGGATTTATTAGGATGCAACCCCAAGATAACCCAAGGTGCTTCTGCATTTTATAAATCTCCAGGTGATTCTGAACTACAAAGAGTTGAAGTGGAGAAGCCCATGTCACCTATCTAAATTTATTAGTGGCCTAGTCAGAAACAAATCCAGTTATCGTGACTTCTCCCTCCACATTATAATAGCTTCTTCTTTCCACAAGTTGAGGAGGGGAAATGAAGTTAAGTTTTCCATTAGAGTGATGACTTTAATTTTCTTAAACCAAAAAGCCTTAGTTTACTAGGGATCACGAAACACAAGGATGGTGTTCTTTGGTGGTTATTAAAGTTAAATTGGATTATCTATTTCTGAAGTAATTAAGTACATTAATGAGAAACTGATGAACATTTCCAAACTCCTTTTATTAAATACTATAGCACTAGTATAACATCAGAGTTCTCTGATATACAATTTAAACCCTCTACATAATACAGAGCCCTCCCGAGAATCCAACTCAGGCAAAATATCTTAAAGAAATAATGATGATCATCTGTGTGATGTGGTGGTAAATGTTGAACAACCTGGGCTCTGAAGGGTGGAGCCCTGATGGTATTTACCAAATCACTACTCCCACCATTGCCAAATCCAAACTATCAAAGTGACATTTGGTTGGGGAAAGATGTACTCTAACATCCCATTATATGGCAGTACTACCACTTAAGTGCAATAAAAAGTTAAAACAAAATCTTAAGAGCATGGATAAAACTAAAAAATAAAGCAAAATAATTAGGAAGTAATAGGTTTTGACTATTACATTTATTTTAAATATACTTCATTTAATAAGTTTATATAATTTAATTTCAATATTAGCCATACTTAGTAACTGCAAAAATTCCTGAAAATATAATGACTGGCTATCATGAGCTAGTACAACACACCACTGAAAAGGCATCCATTCCATCACTTATTTTTCTTGGAGAAGGGCAGTATTGAATTAAAGAAACCAACAAGAATGAGTCCACTGTTGTACATTCAGTCTGAAGAGGAGATAAACTTTATTCATCAATGGAACTTTGTCAAGAATGAGAAGTTTTGATTAAACTCTCCAGAGTAAACCCAGCCTTCAGGGTAAGCAGTAGAGCACAGAAGCTAAGGGTATAGACTCTGGGGTCAGAATGCCTTGGTGAGTTCTGGCTCACCCTGTACTCTATGACCTTGGAGATGACGCTCAATCACAGTTATTCCATCTCTACATGAGATGGGAATAGTACTCCCTTAGAATTGTTGACAAAATTGAATGAGTTATTACATGTAAAGCACTTAGAGCCGTACTAGGTACACAGCAAATGCTCAGGGAGCCTTAGCTACCATTCTCCTGTGAAAGCACCTTCTGATAGAGAAACTTCATGTATTGGAGACAATTCTGGCCATTGTTAGCTTCTTAAAGTTCCATGAACAGACTTTTAAACTTTCAAGTGTCCTGGCCCTTCCTCATGCTCTGCTCTTCTCCTGAAATGATGAACTCCTGTACGTCTTTTTAAGATCAAAACTTTCTCTGATTAGCTTATAGGTCCCTGGGGGCATGTCCTAGAAGGGTTTATCATCTCCTCAGACCATTCTTCTCATTCTCTATGCTCCCCAGCTACCATGAGCTAAGCATCTTTCATTCACCATGCATTTCTACCATGAGTTTCTCTTGGAGTTGGTCAACAAACTCCAACCAACTTTCAGAGACTGAATTCTCTGAAACCATGAGCCCAAATAAATCTTTCATCCTCTACATTCTTGTCAGGTATTTTGATTACAGTAACAAAAAGCTGACTAACACAGCCTTACATGGTTCAAGTTTTAGATATTCACTACAGGCCTGGTCCAGGAAACCCCAAGCCAAGAAAAGCAACATATATGAATCCAGGATTGACTGCATCCTAGGACACCTGGAAGGAGCTAAATTAATTCTTTCTAAGGGGATACATCCTCAAATCACTTTTCCCACAGGGAAAGCCCAAAGAAACATGAGTTCACAATCCAAAATTATAAAATACACACCAAAAATAAGCTACCATAAGAAAGAGGCAGAGAAACAGAAAACAGCAAACTATAAACTTTTTCATAAATCTCTTAAGAGTTATTAAACACAGAATACCAAATGTCTGAAATAGTTGAAATAATGGATCTCATAATGATCATTAAAAGATTAAATGACTGGTATTGATGTTCTATATGGAGGTATGACACACCAAGAATTCAAAAGCATCTGTTTGGAATTCAGATCCAAAAGAAAAAAGGCAATTCTCTCAGATTTCTTTTGCCCACTCCTTCCTACCCCGTGCCCTTGCTTTTCCTCTTCTCCAATCCCTTCAGAAAATCTGGAATATCCATTCTGACTCAGCAATAGAATAAGATCAACCCTAATTATAGTATAAGCTCCATTGCCAACATTAACTGGAATCTATGAGTGGAGACAATGTTCATGTTCTAGTCTTATTTGAAGATATTTTACGATATTAATTTAAAAACATTCTCATTATAAAATATTTCTTTAAAATTGATAAGGAACATGTTATTTCATTTGAATACAAGAGTAAAATAAAATTTTAAACTTTTTTATATAACATGAAATCACACAGATTTTTATTGAAAATTGAACTACTGTTTGGTGTAACTACCAAAAGACAAAGTATTTCAACAAATACTATATATAAACTCAGTTATATATTCCTATTGTTTTTATAGAATAATATCCTGGATTATAAATGCCTTTCTTAAGATTAGGGACTACTTTTAATGTTATATATTAGGAGGCTAGTACTGTATTTCTTTTTGAAAAGCACTTACTTATTCGACATTTAATTAAACAACTTTGTGCCTGGTCCTACAATATAGTCTGTAGATATTTAATGAGCAAAAATGGAACCAGTTCCTGCTCTCATAGCTTACTGGAGTAATCACCAAAAAAACGTAGAATTGCAGTGAAGCAACTATGGCATTTTCTTTTCTGACTGTATTTAATGATTGCATTAGTTTTAAGGTTCTTATAAGGAAAACTAAGTTGCTAAAAGTTAAAGGGGCAATGGGTGACTTACTCTTGTGAATTCATTCTTCTTTTAAACTAACCCAGTCTCCATATGGAAAAAACTTCCCTTGCTATTGATGCCTATTAAATCCTTTAAAAATCATTATCTATTTTGCCAAAACTTTAGAATTTTTAGGATCCTTTCATTATAATTCCAAATGACAGACTGCTAAATTTAATAAGTACAACAGCTGACCAAATTTTATTTGCTTACTTATAAACTCTGAGGTAATACACATTATGTGGGGTGTTTTAATAGATTTTGAAGATTCTGCTTGTCATTGTGTTATCACAACTACATTTTAACTTCATTTGATGCCAATGACTAGCTAGATGGAGACTCAGGGCAGTACCCAGGTGGGCTAGTCTGCAAGTTCCAGAGAGGGAAAACTGAATGAGGAGATGGTACTCACAGGTAGGGAATCTCGTGACCCCAGAATCCCTAAGTATTGAAGTCTAGGAGTCCTTATAAATCTCTAAAACCCTATCTAACCCATGCAAAACCAACCATGGGAAATCCTATAAATAGTAAAAATAAAATCAAGATTTTGTTAAAATATGTATATTTGGTGACTTAGCTCCATAACGATCTTTTGGTAAGTTGATTTTTAGATAACTGGCTCTAATCCAATTGACCTAAAATAACCTATTACATGTCAGTCTGATTTGGTCCTAAACCATTAGGTAAAAATAGCCTGGCAGCTTGAGACTAGAGCCAGAATAGAAGGAAGAGTGTGAGTGGAACATGTAAGTAGAGAGGGGTGGAGCAAGGCAGGAGCAGGCGGGAGACAGGCAGGTGCCTGATCTGGCAAGGGAAAGTGGGTTGAGATGAAGCCAAAGGGTACCCTGGGTCCAATGAGGATGAACACTGCAAGCTACTGTAAAAAGCTCTACCATTGGACTAAGTCACAGGGAAGTGCTGACACGTTTTAAAGGCAGTTATATGATGAGAATGAGATTTTGAAAAGACCATTTTTGCCATCATATATGACAGAATGACCCGAGGAGCAGCTGGGGATAGGCAAGATGACCCTGATGAAAGCTATTTCGGATTTGCTTGCTGAGAAATGGTAATAGGCTGGACGAGGGAAGTAGTGAGGGACATGCAAAGAAGTGGATGATGAGAGTGGACAGTGGTCCTCAACTGGGGGTGATTTTGACCTTCATGGGTCAGTTGGCAATGTTTGAAGACATTTTTTTGGTGTTGCAGCTTTGGGAAGGGAAATGCGGCTGGCATCTGATGGGCAGAGGTCAGGGATGTGGCTAAACATCCTACAACATACAGGACAGTGCCCCCACTTCACAAAAAAAATTCTATGACTCAAAACACCAACAGCACCAAGGTTGAGAAATGATGGGAAAAATTCCTAGGGAGTAATATGGATTTAATGTCAGAAATTAACTTTTGGCACAATGCCAAATTTATTAAAATAAATTGCAATGACCACAATAAAAATACCACAACTATCAGTAATTGCTTTAGGAATAACAAAATTTAAATGACCAGTTACAAATCAAATAAGCAGTAAGTAGGTAAGAATATATAGTTATTAAAATGCTTAGATGGGAGCTATAAACTGCTTTTCCCACTTGACAGAAATACACAGCTACTAAATCTAGCATTGTCTGCAAAAGAGACACACACTCCAGTAACAGTCAGCAGGATCTAAATTTAGTTTTTACTCTTGTGCATTAAAATAGCATCAAGATGCTCAGGAAGTCTAAATCCATCACACTCCAAGCTTCTGTCTATACTGTTAACAGCTACTTGCCAAGATCCCCCTGGCCCGTGTGATTACAGCCTATTAAAAACGAGTCCTCTATGAATTTCTCCCAGAAAACAGGAAGCAGAGTTAAAGGAATGATTCTAGATATAACAACTGGCAACACACGTCACAATGTAGGCATTCTTAAGGACTGTAACTTCTGAAAAGAATGAAATTTTGTGCAGAGTTTTATGGGGCTTCTTTATGGTTTACTATAAAAGTTAAAATGCTTTCTAAGTTCTAGTGTTAGAATGGCAAGTTAGAAAAGCCAATGAACATTTTTATTTGAAAAGAAGATCTACTAATCGTCTATTGTGTGAGTTAGCTAAATGGTGAATAGGGAAGGGCAGAGCCACGCTTAGGACTGAAAGCCAGAAATGATTGAGGTAGTGCCATGATTCCTTCATTTATGTGTTAATCTCTCTTCTACTCAAAACAAAAAAATAGACCTACCTGAAGAGATTCACTTTTCCCCTCTATTTCACAGGAGCTTTTAAAATGCAGTTTGAGATTTTAAGAATATTTTTTCTTTTCCTGAAATATTGGTTCAAGGTGTATTCCTTTTGGAGGAGTGCACCCAAAACTCCAAGTGTATATATCTAAATAGATATATACCAACAGAAGAGTGAACCTAGCAAGTGCTCAGAATTAATGAGCTTCAACAAGGATGATAAAGTCCCTCCAACTCCGACAAGGAGCTACAAACCAAAATGAAAACAACCCCCCCGAAAAAAAGTCAACATAAATAGCCTTTTTTCTTTAACAGAAATATGTGTAACTCCTTCTGCTCATCACCAGATTATTGTCCTGTGTTAGATACAAGAAATTCAAAAAGTATCTGCATCTGTCTACTCAGGCTTATCCTACACTTCTCATGCCTCCTGTGCCTTAGACTTTGAAAGCAGACTGTTCACCGCCTCTTCATGTTTGTCCCTTCTTTATAAACAGATCACTGGTCTTCAGGTCACATAGCTACCTAAAATAAGGTCTACATTTCCCAGCCCTTTTGCATCTATGTATGGTCATTTGACAAAGTTCAGGACATGAAGGACGTCTAGGTATTTTTTTAAAGGTTGAGGAAATGACTGCTTCTTTTTTTCTGCTTGCTGGACTGTAGACACTATGACCTTTTTCTCTTCTGGCTTCCCCTTGCTGGCTTTGAACACCCATCATGTTGCCAGCCTGATCATTACATGGATCTGACAAAGCTGGGGAACCATGATTTTGAGGTCAATGGCTTTTTGCAAGGGTACTCCAGAGCCAAGGCTGCATTATGACACCTTCTCACCAAAATTAGTGACTGACCAACATCATGAATTTCCACATCCATTACATCAATACTCATAACAACCCTGTGAGATACGAGAAGCATTGAAAGTTGCTTTTCTTTTCTTTTTTGATCAAAGTTCTCACTCTGTTGCCCAGAATGGTCTTGGACTCTTCAGCTCAGCCTACTGAGTAGCTGGGACTATAGGAGCACAACACTATCACTGGTTTCTTCACTGAAAGCTGCTTCTTAAAAACAGATGAATAAATTGAAACTCAGAGGTAATTAAGTTTTGTTCCTCAAGTTCACACATCTGGAAAGTGGCAGAGTTCACTCTAACACTTCAATTCTTGGCCCCTAGATTGTTGTTGTTTCTACTATACAGGTTACCATTTAAAATAACATGTAACTATAGAATAAATTATCTATGATTCAAATAAATGATTTTAAAATTTGACTCTGACTAGACTCATTGTGGGTCTTCAAAACTGGCATTGCTATTTTTCTCCCAAATCTCTTTGTTTTTAAAAAACAAACGCATAGGTTAAGGTCAATATCAGAATGAAGAAATTTTCCATCTAATTTTACTTTTTCACATCAAATAATGTTCATGAACACTTCATGTCTTCTTAAATAAAACCATAAAAAGTTTCAAGTGTAGGTAGGGCTCTGTTTTGAAAGCTCTTTTAAAACTAAACTCTAGTATAACCAAATTGTTCAGGGACCTTATATTCTAAATTTTCTCATTAGTCTCTGTAGTCTTAGGGAAAGGAAGAATTGTTAGCTTTCTTTTTAAGAGCTAAACAATAAGAGGAAGGACAAAGAAATATTTTAGGTTGTGGTTAGAAGGCTAGGTTAGAATACTTTGGTATAAAATAATTTGATGACTATGATCACTCTGAGTGGTCTAAGTACTCTTTGATCACTGTAGAATACAGTTCTAACTTTCCCCAGGTATTTTTAAATTGCATACCTTTGATTCCAATGGATTCCAGGAAAACAGATTTGTATGACTTAATTGATATTGTCTACACTTTTAGAAAACAGTAATTCAAAACTTTAGAAAATGGACAATGTGTTCAGTCTCATCTCTGGATGTGGAACATGGCTGCATCTGCCCTGTTGCTTGCAGTATACATTGGTATGACTCTTGTGGAAGAAAGACAAGCAAAGGTATCAAATGGGCATTCCTATTTCCCTTGTAACTCAATTTAAAGGGATTATTAGAAGGAAACAACTAGTGAAATACATACAATTTTGCAAGATTACCCAAAAGGGTATTTAGAGCATAATTCGTAACTTTAAAAATCTTTGGTGTAGCATAAACGTCAAATAATGAAAATGTATTAAATTAGCCATGGCACAGTCATAAACAGGCCTTTGTAGTCATTGAAAATAACGTTAAGATTTGTCGTGAGGTGGCATTTAGCTGGACAAACCAATAATATTCAAGAGTTGTCCTCAATCTATTATTTTTCATCTGTGAAGCTATCAAGGTTATACATGCACATGTGACAGGTCAAGCAGAGTACATTATTCTAAATTTCCTACAACCTTCAATATGTAAGTGCAGAAATTGTCCCCTTTGACATGTCCCACCAAGCTTGTAAGGGTTTGCAATCCTTTTATCTTTTTTTTTTTTTTTTTTTTCTTAATTAACTCTGCTGCCCTGGGAGGTTGAATCAATACATTGGCTCTTTGAAGCTCATCCCAAGATCAGAGCTCACATATTGCAGGCTGAGGGTCCCTGATCAGGAATAAGAGTCAACCTTAAAGGCATGAAGATCAACTAGCTGGCAGAAGAGCAGCTCATTAAGCAGAATCTCACCTTCCTTCTGTTGATCTGAATATCTTCAAACCCTTATAATATAGACAAATAATAGCAAATAATTAAATGGGACACAAAGTACCTATCAAATCATAGATACAACACCTTCCCGTTACTGTTTTAAAAAACAGCCCCCACAGTCACACAGAGAATTAAGATGAGAACACACCTGTGTCAACAGTGGCTGTCTTCAAGAGGTGGAAGAGGCACAGGGGGACAACCCCTGGGGTTCAGTTTCCTTTTTCTTTCCATGTCTATATTTTTGAGATGTTTTACAAACAGCAGCAGCAGCGGCAGCATGTATTGCTTGTGCCATGAGGGAACATTAACATTCATTTCTTTTTCTAAATAAGACATTGACTTCTCTATACTGAACACCCTGATGAACCATGTTAAGGGTCTAACTCTGTTTCCTTTTGGTTTTCGTTTTCTTGATTCCTCCATTTTGTCATCTAGTGCCATTCTATATGACATTCCCTTATTTTTTTTTTTTAACTTTAAAGGTAAGCAATGTGACAACGAAAGGATAAATGATTGTTCACATCTCTGAACCTTCTAATAACAAAATTCTGAGCACCGTTTAAAATCTCCCACTTACTTTTAAAATCTGCTAGCAAGGACCTTCACTAGCAGGCCAAAATTCCACAGAATGTCTGCGATTTTTTCTAACTTTTCTAAATGTATATTCTGAATCACCTTTGTGTGTGTGTATACATATATGTATATGCAGCTACAAATGCACAAACGCTTGAGTTTAGCTCCTGGGTGGGCCACAGTTGAACAGCTGCCTTCATTTCACCCTGTGGAGGTGAACACTATGCTCAGTGGCAGATGCTAAGAAACACTATATCCTAAGAGCCTCGGGTTACTTAAGAGCATCTTCCAGGCTTATTCCTCTTTCAAAAGGTAAAATAAAATATTCACATGCTATCATTGTGTGGTTTAACAAAGAGGCAGCCTTGGCTTCTTACTTTTATGAATCCACAATCGCCCCTAGCCTCATATCAAGTCAGTCACGTACACTCACATCCACCTCACATGTGAATGAGGAAGACAGGGGAAACAATGGTCCTGCAAACAACAGTGCTCACCAAATAACATGAGAATCAACCGTGAGATGACTCATCCACCTTCGCCCAATTATGTTTCAAACATTCATACGACGACACTTTGAACCAAATACTACCTAGTTCATCCACAGAACAACCTATATCCCCAAGGGATGCCAAGGCAACCTGCCCTCCCTGAGAACTGAGGAAACATCAATACTGAATGCAAGTTTATTTTCTGAATTAAAAATTTAAGCCCTTTAAATGCAATAGTAATATACTGAAAGTAATTCAACATCTTTTAAGATAATTCAAAGTGCTTAACTCATTAAATATAATTATCTCTTAACATTGCTGCATAGTCTCTATTTTCCTAGTGCTCTTTAGAAAGGACAAAATACCCTTCCTTTTACCATAATTTCCCCCTTGTCTATATCTAATTGAAGAGCTTTCTATCAGGAAACTTAAAAATGGATAATTACTGCTCTGGGGCCTTTCGTCAACTATGAACTTGGGAATTAGAGTTTCTGGCCTTGCTTAATGAAAAGTGGCTGAATTGAATTTTATTCATCTAACAAGTATCACTTTTTTTTTTTTTTTCTTTTGGTAAAAAGTTTCTTAGAGAAGCTCTCTTAATAGCCACTGGCAAAGCCCATAATTCTACTACTACAACAATGAGATCTATTTTCCAGATCATCAATCTTCATTCTCCAGACAGATACAATTGTTTGAAGAGTTGCAATTACATTATCCCTTGATGCTTCTTCAGCCTCCACATTCGGCCAATTCCACAGTTAACAATTAAAAGGCCAAAGGAATTGAGGATTAATTTTTATCTCTAATAATAAAAAGTTCATTGCATTAAATTTCTTGGTATCAGCATCACTGCCCTCCTAATTAAAAGGGCAAGAGTTAGACCAACTTGTAGAAGGAGAGATGGAAGTCAGTACCCATTAATGGATTACAGATCCAGTGTAGTAACTGCAATCGTCCTGGTTGTATGGATGGTAGAATTTTTTTTTAACTACCTATAAATGATATATTTAAAGTCCCAAGACAGTGGTTGACACACAGCAGAGGCCCCCAAAATGTCAGCACTCTTTGTTGGCTTGGTCACTTGGCTAAACTTTAAGATGTCCTGATGTTAAAACATTATGTTTTTGAAGAGTAAACTATATTTAGCAAAAAATAGGTTTGGTAGATTGCAAACAAAATGTTGATAACCAGGATGGTCACACACACCATCGCGTGTGTGTTCTTACGTTAGTTGGTGTCAAAGGCCAGCAGGACCCAGGGTAAATATTCTAGGGAAGACTCCTCCCACTGAGGAGTTCCTGATCCTCAGAAAGGGGTTGAAGCCTACCTTTCTTCACACGACCTTTCCTTTACCTTTGGCACAAGTTGTCCTTCCGGATACACATACTTTTAACTTTGTTCACTTGAATCAAGGGGTCATGTAAACTATCTCATGTGGTTGGGAGCATGTGCAAACCCACTTACACAAACACACCTACCTGCTACCCTGAGCACTAACCTCATCTCATTACAGTTGAGATGTTGGAGCTCCCTTTTACAGCTCTACTGAGAGACAACCTCTCCCTGACTTATCAGGTTTTCTGGTTTATAGGCCTCCATGGTGACCTGGGAATCTGAATTTTTCAAGTGACTACAGCATTATGAGGTTTGGTCTAAGCACCTTTCTTTTTTTTCTTTTACAGACTGCATTTTGGTTCATTTTACATAAATGGAGTACAACTTTTCATTTCTATGGTTGTGCACAATGTAGATTCATACCATGCGTGTAATCATACATGTATATAGGGTAATGATATCTGTCTCATTCTCATTCCACCATTTCTCATACCCCCGCCCCCTCCTCCCTCTCATTTTCCTCTACGTAATCCAAAGTTCCTCCATTCTTCTCTCACCCTCCACCCCCATTATATTATCATTATCCACTTATCAGGGAAAACATTCCATCTTTGTTTTTTTGGGATTGGCTTATTTCACTTAGCATGATATTCTCCAATTCCATCCATTTATCTGCAAATAATATTATTATTCTTTGTGGCTGAATAATATTCCATTGTGTATATATACCACAGTTTCTTTATTCACTTATCTGTTGAAGGGCATCTTAAAATAGTCTCTTTTGTAACATGACAGTAGAGTATATTTTGAAATATTATACACACAAAGAATAAGTACAACTTTTTCCAGTTAGGATCCCATTACTGTGGTTGTACATGGTGAGGAGTTACATTTGTTTTGTATTTATATATGAGGATAGGAAAGATATGTTCAGTTCATTCTACTGTCTTTCCTTTTACCATCCCTCCTCCCTTCCCTTCATTCCCTTTTGTCTAGTCCAATGGATTCTAAACTTTCTCTCCCTTGTTGTGGGTTAGCATCCACAAATCAGAGAGAACATTCTGCCTTTGATTTTTGGGAACTGGCTTATTTCACCTAGCATGATATTCTCCAGTTCTATCCATTTACTGGCAAATGCCATAATTTCATTCTTCTTTATGACTGAGTGATATGCCATTGTGTATATATACCACATTTTCTTTATCCATTCATTTGTTATAGGGCATGGTTCTGTAGCTTGGCTCATGCTTAACACCATTCTTTAAGAAAAAAACTGTACTGTAAGCTTCTGAATACTTCAAAGTCTCTGTTCTCAGTGGTTAGCACAGTGCTTCAGATGCACAAAAATTCAATAAAAACCACTGGGAAAGTGATGATTTACACTAGCAATTGGCTTAGAGAAAAGAAGTTTCCAAGAGCTCTGGGTTGTACCACGTACTCGCTCACACCAGCACCCCTGAGTCTTGTGGCACCTTCTTCACCTGGTGAGTTAGGTTGTAGGAGAGACAGAAGGAAAAAGAAGGTGGATGACTGGCTGGTTGATAGGACGTTGTTGGATCTATGACTTAGGGCAGTTTCCTTGATCTCAAAACCAGGATTCCCTCAGCTTTTTCTCCCCTAAAATCAAGAACGGCAAAGTAAAACATAAACAATCCTTGCACTCTTGTTAGAAATCACCCAAACTATGTACTATTCCTGTTTTATCATTAAATACTATATTAATCTGCTAAAAACTGAATGCCTTTCTTCTAAACAACTTGAGAGGGTGATGCATGAAGATGTGAAAAAGAAAGCCAAAGATGCAGTGGAGACCCCTGAGACTAAGAGACGCTAGTGACATGAGATGTCTGCCAAGGAAAGCTGTAGGAATTGAACAAAAGCAAGGCAGGAGTGAGGTCATGTGGGCTGCAATCGGCAAGGCCACAGGGGCAGAGCGACCCAGTCCCTTCAGGGATAATATCATGATGCTGCATGCCCCAGATGCTGCAGGACTTCTTTGCTCAGCTGGATTTCAGTCTTGCTTTTGTCCTACCCCTTCTTTCTCTGCTCTTATACCTCATTTGTGGAATGGGAATATTTATTTGTGCCATTATATATTGGAAGTATGTAACTTGAATGAATAAATAAATAAATAAATAAATAAATAAATAAATAAATAAATAAATAAATAAACAAACAACTTGACTTTTGTTTAGAAATAGACATCGTAAAAATTACCTATGCCACATTTCATCAGTGGGTTTCTGAGAATTATTTCATGTGCATTGTGTATCAATTCTCTTTTAAGACAAGTCAACTAGTCAAGTCAAAATTTGTATTTCTTTTTAATCACAACATCTCCATGCTTTAGTCATTTCCAAACCTGCAGGCTAGTTTCAGTGTCAGGACTCATTGTCCACATAATTTCAACTGAATGTAGTATAATTCCTTCACTTCCTTCTCTGGTATTATTTGACATGATTAAGATCTATCAAGAATACCCATGAGTGCTTGAATTGAGTCCAGCACTAAATGGAAGTCGATCATGAAGGAAATGATTCAAACCATTAGAAACTCCCCGGGGAAGATGGCTATTACTAGGATATCTTTAAGGAATGTTGCAAAGCTTCAAGATCCTCTAAATCTGAAAATGGGTAAACTGACACCCTTCGAGTGAGTGCTGCCTGCTGCAATCTGTCTTTTGGTTCCTGGTACCCTGAGGCACCTGTGATTTGTGTCTCTCTTGATTCACATCATGATCCCCAGATTTACCTATTTCAAAATTAGGATCATGGCCTCCGTGGCTCCACTTTAGCATCACTAACTGATCTGTGGGCCATATCTCAGCAGGTCCTGTCAAGCTGATTCTTTCTTACCTCTCACAAAAAATCTTCCTGTTGAATTATTCAGATGCTAAACTAATATTGCTCCCATGTTCCTTGTATGCAATATTATAAGGCTGGCATCATGGGAATACAACAGTGATCTAGAGAACTTAACCGTATCTAAATGGACCTGGGTTCCATCTGTAGCTCCGATGCAAACTAGCTGTGTGGCCACTAAGGTGCTAAAGTCTCTCTGAACCTCAGTGTACCTGTTTATAATGTGGCAGCACAAATATTACTATCTCACTGGGTTTATATGAACATTTAAAGTGAGACATGCACAGGACTGGTGAGAGTATTTGTTTAACTGCTGGAAACTACTAGATCAATGCTGTTATTAATGAAAGGGCACCTGCTCTAGAGTTGTTCAAGTCATGGTCCTGTATTTCAACTTCTTAATTTATAAAGCAGATCTGGTACCACCTACCCTACAGACTTGGTGTGAACATCAGGGAGACATTTCTCACTTTCTGTCTACCAATAAGGATTCTGATTTGGCCAGTTCTGTTTCTTTCCCTTATTGCCATCAAGGAGGGTTTTGTCACAAGGCAAATTCTCTAGGACTTCTATGATCTAGAAATGAAAGAAAGGGGGAAGAGTAATTAGAAGGAAAAAGAAAATAAAAGAGAGGAAGGGAAGGGGCTTACAGAGAAGATGAACTCATGAACTCTTCCAGAGCACAGCCCCCAGGAACCCACCTCCTCCAACCATTCTCTACCTGCCTGTGGTTACCATCCGTCAGTCCATTCAAACTAGACTGGGCTGATTGGGTTAGAGCTCTCATCATTTAATCATCTCACCTCTGAATAGTCCTGCCTTATACAGGAGTTTTTTGGGGACACCCCATAGTAAAACATAATATTCCACCCTGTTCCCCACTGCACAGTGCAAAGTGCATCTAGTTCATCTCCAAGGGTCCCCATAGTCTTAACAGTTCAAGTACTGCCCCAAAGTCCAAATTCAAAGTCTGCTCTGAGACTCAAGGCAAACTTCTGGCTGTGAGCCCCTGTAAAAATCAAAAGCAATTTAGATATATCAAATCTGTAACAGCACAGAATAGATGCTACCATTCCAAAAGGAAAGAAGAGGGACATAGAACGAAGGATGGAATAAAAACAAGACTTAAACCCAGTCAGGCGCACATTTCCCATAGCTCCACTTTTGGTGTCTGGGGCACATGGTGGCAACAGGTTTTCTCCTAAAGGCTTGGGGAGTCCCATCCTTTGACCTTGCCTATTGCAGCACTTATGACCTGTTAGTCTGGTGCTCTCTGTAGCCAGCTACTTTCCTTAGCAGACAGTCCATGTTACTGGCATCTCTTAATTCAGGGGTTCTCTAATGCAACTCCGACTTCCTTCTCGGCTTCATGTATTGCCCTCAGGGGCTGCACACAGGGATTCCAACCCTGCCACGTTCTGGCTAGCTCCAGGTTTTCCTTTGAAATCTCAGTGAAAGTCTCCATGACTTCCTGACTCCAGCATCCTGCATCCCTGCAGAACCAGCACCATGTGGATGTTGCCAAGGTCTACTGCCAGCTCAGCAGTCAGGTCACCTTGGATGAAGGCTGCAACAGCCTCTGAGTGCTTCAGTGGCTGAGCATGGTGAAACAAATCCTTGGGAAACAGTTTTCTGGGCACTCCTGTGAGAGCAGGACACCCCCACAATCTCTTAAAAGGAGTTTTCACTTCTACACCCTTGAGCCTGCAGTAGGGGTGGTCTTGAAAATTCCTGGGACATCTTCAAGTCATCTTTCCTATTGTTTATGTGCAAAGTTCTTAACTTCTATTCTAGTGGTAGTAATGTCTTCCAAAACCACACAATATATATTATTATATAATATATATAAAGAGTATAAATTATACTCTTTTCTGGTCAAACTGTAAGTTTTTAAATCATTGGGCTCTGCTATATACTCCTAATTCTCACAGTAAACCTGGCTTAAAAACTACCAGCAAAATCCATGCCACTGCCTGAACATGTGTTGCCTTGACATTTTTTGGGCCAGATTAATTAGATTAAATCTGGAGCCAATCCCATAAGGATACTGAGGGTCAACTGGATGTTAAGAGAACTGTTACTGAACTTTTGGGTGATAAGATTTGTGTGCGCATTTGAGGGAATTACTTTCAGGACTCTGAAGCACCTGGAGGCAAATAAATAGTCTGCCAAAGGAATGAGAAGGAAGAAAAAGGCTTCCCAGGTAAAATCTGAGAACTAGGCAGGAAATAAATCAGGTGAGTAGGGAGAGGCTTCTTAGAGAGATCTGCCCAGAGTATGTTTCCCTCTTAGAACTGGAAACAAGTGGGAAGCATCCAGAACACCTGAGCTATTGAACCCAGCTCCAGGATAACATCACCTGTGAAGGCAGGAGCACTGGCAGCCCCAATGTAGAGCAGGGCAGGGAGGAGAAACCTGCAGGAGGGAGAGCTTGGGAGAGAAAAGAAAGGGAACATATAAAACTACTGTGCAGGAGAGGAGAATGTGAGCTTGCTGGGCAACATGACCATGGCAGGGAGGCCATGAGCAATGGACATTTCCCACTGCTCTTCCAGATCCAATATCCCCACCCTCCACCCTGTGCTGGGCTTGGGTGACTGACCTTTGTGGACTCCTTCAGTGGCTCCCTTGTGCTCTGGCTTCTGGTTGAGTTCAGTTAAGGCTGGCCTCCAGCAAGGGACTGGAATGCAAGAGAGTGAGGGCAGGTGTGTGTGTGTTTGCTTTCACCCCAGACGTTGTTTAGCTTTCCATCTTCCAGGTGGTAACAAATTGGTGGATCTTTCCTGGAAGGCAGCAGCTCTTATCTGTTGGCTGTCCCTGAGCTCAGCTCTCTTCACTTACTAGTAATTGCTCTCTTCTCGTGCCCCTTCAGGGTCTAGGGACAATAACTTCTTCCAGCTACTGCTAGTCTGTGGCACTCCCCACTCTCCCATTCATTCTCTTAACCCTGCTCTTATCTTTGAAAATATTACTTTCATTAAATTCTCTCCAATGACTCTACCTAAGCATACCATCTGCTACTTGCCCAGGCACCAACTAATAGAACCAGATAAGATGAAAACTGCACAATGAGAAAATACAGAGCTAGTGTGCCAGCCTCCTGAAGAAGGCAGAGGAGGAGAAAAGTATGAGAACTAAGGCCACAGACTCAGGACCTGGGTTAGAGGATATTTCTTTTCTTCATGTGAACTAAAAATTATATTCATGGTATCATAATATATTATTTTCAATGAAAATTTACTTTTTTTGTAAAGTAAGGCAATATTTTATTTCACAGGGTTCTATTATTTAAGAATGTGTTCAGATTCACTGTTGCACGACAGGGACTAAGATTCAAATCCCATTTTCCCCACTTTACTATATAAAGTCACTATTCATTTTTCCATGCCTCTACTTTCTCATCTGATAAATGGGGGCCAGGATACCTTCTTCGCTGGATTTTATGAGAGTAAATGGAAGGCCGATGGACACATGCTTGCTCATGTAAATCCTTAACAAATGGCAGTTCTACTTGTTACTCTTGCACTTGATCAAATCCGTTTCTGCCACAAGTTTCAGTTAAAGGATTCTCATGAGACTGTGATTTTATCAAAGGAGCTTAAATCTTGGTGGGCCCAATCAGTTCCCTCAGCCTGATTTAGACCTGGACGAAGATGAAGATGACTACGATCAGCTCTACCTGCTCCCACCTTGCTGGCAGTGAGCCCATGGCAGGGGTCCAGCAATCAGCTCCTGTCATCTTTCCCTTTGCTGCAAAATTACCACTCTAATTGTTTTTCCCCAGAAATATATTATAGTCACATCAATTTGTGCTATGTATCACACTTCAAATTCCCAAGTTTTTGATGAAAGTCCTGTGAATGATTCTTGAAAATCCTAATAAACGATTGATACAGAACATACAAATACATACTACATATTAGACTGAAAAATTCCCTTTCAATCTGAGTGCAGTGGTGCACACCTGTAATCCCAGAGGCTCCGGAGGCTGAGGCAGGAGGATCTCAAGTTCAAAGCCAGCCTTAGCAACTTAGTGAGGCTATAAACAACATAGTGAGACCCTGCCTCTAAATAAAAACATAAAAAGGGTTGGAGATGTAGCTCAGTTGTTAAGCAATCCTGGATTCAACTCCCAGTACCCCCCCCAAAAAAAATCCTCTTTCAAAATTCTTATCTAACCTTTTTACCATATTTGCCATAGTGAACATTCTTGAGAAGTTTGCTCAAGATATGCTCTGATAAAAAAAATAAACTAGCCACAAAAAATATATTTATGAACAAATATCTCAATGTCAGTTCTGTTCTTTAGTACAGTGAGCATTCTGCATGGCACATTTTTAACCCTACTACAGTTAATTCACTCATTCAATAAATATTTACTGAGTGCCATGTACTGATCTAAGTTTTGGGGAAATAAAACATACAGAAGCTCACATCCTGATGGAGCTTACATTTCAAATACAAGGTTAATAGGAGCTCAAATAACATATTTTTCTCCATCATTCCTATGTTTCTACTTACTTAAAGGTACTGGGTTTTAAGGAGTTAAGTGTTGACAGATAAAATGTAGGATGTCCCATTAAATGTGAATTTCAGATCAACAATACATAATTTTATAGTATAAATATGTCACATACTTTGTGCCTGAGCAGAGGTGTTCGTTGGATATATTTATACTAAAAGTTACTCCTGTTTTTCTTCAATTTAACTGGACACCCTGTTTTTCATTTGCTCTATCTGGCAGTTTGCTATATCTAAGGGGATCACTACTCTGCTCCCCACTTGCTGGGTGACTTTGCACACATTATTTAGCTTTTCTGGATCTCAGTTTGCTGATATATAAAATGGATTTGATTCACGGGATACTTTAGGACCCTTGCACTTCCTCGGTTGTAGTTCTTCATAAGCAAGTGATCTTGTCACCACATGCCTCCTTCCCTTCTCCGCCCTTCGATTCGTGGATATTAAAACTAGCTGTACATGACTGCTCCAGTGTTACCTTTCCTCAGCGTCCTTTTGATAACATCCATCCGATATCCAGCCCCATGTTGGTTACTTGCATAAGGCCATTCATGTTAAATGTCCTGCACTGAGTAGCACTTTGCATTTCACATGTGCTTGCACACATTTCTGCATTTGCTATGTCTCTCCTCTACCTCCCCCATCATTCTTACCTTGTGAGTGGATTCCCCTCCAGTAAAGAAAATCCAATTTGCTCTTCTGTGCAGGTTTTCCAGGAACCCTGACTGTAGCAATCTTCCACAGCTAGTGCCTTGCCCTATGCTTGCTCGAGCTTCCTCTCTGCCCTTCCAGTCACAGGAACCACTTGCCTTCTCCCATGACAAACCCTCTGCTTTCACCTTCCAGGTTTAGTGCCAGGAGGGGCCCACTGCAAGCCTGGACCACACGTCCCAGGCTACTCAGTGTCCTCTTGGAGCTAGCAGCCTCTATCTGCTGGGTGTTTGCCAGATAACACAGTCATTGAGTCAAAACTGCCTTTCTTAAGTTTGAGAAGCATTGGTGTAGAAAGCCCCTAGTCAGACACAATTTTCCCATATTTTCCCAGAGGATCAGAAGTACCCAGTTTGGTCTGAATCTGTGAGTATAGCCCAGGGTTGATAGTTAGTAATTTGTACAAGGTACACACAGTCTCACTTAAACAGAGGCAGACAGAGGTCAGCAATCCTCATCCCACCCACCTCACATGTTCCTTTTGTGAGGCACTCTGATGTCAGCCAGGATGCTGAATGACCTGGTGAGGAGGGGGCAGACAGAGGGCCACCATGTCTTGATATGTTACACTGGCTCCTGAGTAAATGAACAATATGAATTATGATCTTCCATCCTTTTCTGGCTGCCTGCTATGACCAAATAAATTGACTCATTTTGAAGGGAATAATGCAATAATGAATTATTTCTGATACAAAGATGCTTAGTGAATAATTTAGAAGCACTTTATAATTTCAAAGTTCTTAGAGCTCAATCACTAATAAAAACAATCCAGAGATTCATTGACTACATCTCTTACATTTGTGTTCCATTCCACAGAGCTGTTCCTGAAGCATGTAATATCATTCAAAAGACTTTTTATGAAATAATCATAGGTATGAAAAGATTGGCAGAACCAAGAAAGCAATAGCTGCCTGCCTTTGTAAACCAACAATGGGTTCCTCCATCTCCTTTGGCCCCAAGAGACAGAGACAAAGACAAACAAGTATGAAGTAATCAGGTTTTTGTCTGACTGTAATATTAATCCTTTGATAAGGAGACACCAAAGGATGGAAAAAGAATTCTACTCTATACTGAATCCTTAAATAACACAAATTTGTGGAGTCAAAAATAAGACACATTGTTTATTTTTTTTCTTGCAGTAGGAGCAATGTCATCAAAAGTATAAGTGGCTCAATTACATGTGAAGCCTAAAAATACCAACATGATGATTGGGGAACTTATTTACATTCAAATACTGAAGTTTATCTATTTTAGTACTACATTCAAGGATGAAAACTTTAAGAAATATCCAATAATTGCTTGGAAAGCTAAATGGTGAAGCATTTCTTAAAGATTCAAATGCATGATTATTATTAAAATCTATGCAGGAGTCTCATGCACATCATTGTCAGCTGACTAAATTGACTTGAGAACAAACTCTTAGTCATATGGATTTTTAAAAATTAGGTCTGAAGTTCACTACAGTATTTATTCAAAGTCACACAGAGTGATCTGATATCATTAGAATTGGTGGATAAATGACAAGGCTACCGTCAGACTGCAGAGAATTTGGAATAGTCCTCAGTTTAAAAGCATTATAATCCTTCCCCTTTTCTGAATGTGGCTTTATATCACTGAAAGAGCTGTGTACATACGAGTCACTAATTTCAGCGAGTTATGAAATTCACTTGTAAAATACAGATTTTAATTCTTTAAGAAGGTATGCAAAATTGTCCATGAACTGGCAATTCATCTATTTAAAGTTAATATTCACCTTCTGAGCATGTTGACACATAGCCACATTGTTTCAGGAGCAGAAATTGAAAAGGGAATGGTAAAGAAATTGTAATGGAAACAATCCTAAAATATTTGTCAAATCCACAGATGTAGAATTTGAAGATACAGAGGTCCAGCTGTGCTACCTGAAATCTGATGGAATTCAATATCTGTGTTCTGGAATTTGAAAGCTTAGTATGACTCTTATTTTGAATTATAACATTCTCAGTGCTAGGACTATCTATAATTCTTACTCTAACTCTGGGAAGAAGGGAAGATGGACTATAATAGTCAACAGTGTCCATGTCTGGCATGGGCATAGATGGAAGGGTCACAGTGGGTACCAGTAAAAACAAGTCCAAAACAGCATTCCTGTCCCCCACAACTCCTCAGGTAAGAACCTGGTACTTTCAAAAGACCCTCAGGAATAGATAGGAATCCTCGGATTAATCAAGATTAAATGGCCCATTGCCTTGGAACCAGATTTGATTTCCTTTGTGAAAATAAACACATATACTTCTAGAGCTAATAAACAAATCAGCAAAGTATCAGGATACTAAATCAACATACAAAAATCAATACCTTTCTTATACACTAATAATAAATTCACTGAAAAAGAAATTAGGGAATAATTCCATTCATAATAGTCTTAAAAAAATAAAATAATATACCTATGAAGAAAGACCTCTATAATGAAAATGATAGAACACTGAAGAAAAAAATTGAAGAACACACAAGAACATAAAAGACCTCCTATATTCATTGATAGGCAGCATTCACATTGTTAAAATGGCCATATGACTAAATTCAATCCACAGATTTAATGCACTATCCACAAAAATACCAGATATTCCTCACAGAACTAGAAAAAAAAAAGTCCTAAAATTCACATGAAAGAATAACAGCCATGGAATAGCCAAAGAATTCTAAGTGAAAACAAACAAACAAAAATCAATACAGGAAGCTTTATAATACCTGAGTTCAAATTATACTACAGAGCTTAAGTAACATAAACCACAAGGTACTGGCATAAAAACAGATGTAGACCAATGGAACAGAACAAAAGACAAAGAGACAAACTCACACAGATACAGTCATCTAAAACCATGGGGTAGAGAAAATACAGCCTTTTTAACAAAACTGGCTTTTCGTATGTAGAAGAATGAGACTAGATCCCTATCTCTTACCCTGCACAAAAGTCATCTCAAAATGAATCAAAGATCTAGGTATTAGACCATAAACTCTGCGACTTCCAGAAGAAAACACAGTGTCAACACTCCAACATAAGGCCACAGGCAACAACTTCCTCAATGTGACTCCTAACACTCAGGAAATAATGCTAATGATTAATGAATGGGATGGCATAAAATTTTAAAGTTTCTGCCCAGCAAAAGAAATGATTAAGCCATGAAGAGAAAACCTGCAGAATGGAGAAAATCTTTGCCAGCTAGTCTTCTGATGGAGCACACATATCCAGAATATACTCAAAAAACTTAATATCAAAAACAAAAGAAGGCCGGGCATGGTGGTGCACACCTGTAATCCCAGCTGCTTGGGAAGCTGAGGCAGGAGGATCACGAGTTTAAAGCCAACCTCAGCAAAAGCAAGGCCCTAAGCAACTCAGCGAGACCCTGTCTCTAAATAAAATACAAAATAGGGCTGGGGATGTAACTCAGTGGTCAAGTGTCCCTGAGTTCAGTTCCTGGTACCCCAACCTTGCCAAAAAAAAAAAAAAAAAAAAAGCAAACAAATCCAATCAATAAATTGGTAAGTGAAGTAAACAGACACTGCTCAAAAGAAGAAGTACAAATGGCCATATGTTTATATGAAAAAAAGTTCAACATCTTTAGCAATCAGGAAAATGCAAATCAAAATTACAGTGAGATTTCATCTCACTGTAGTTACAATAGAAGCCATCAAGAACACATATAAATACTGAGGAGGCTGTAGGAGAAAAGGAATATTTATACACTTCTGATGGGAGTATAAATTAGTATAACCACTATGGAAATCACCATGAAGGTTCTTCAAAAGATTAAAAATGGAACTACCACATGAGGTAGTTATATTACTCTTCAGTATTTAGCCTAAAGAATTAAAGTCAGCATATTACAGTGAAACATGCATACCCACGTTTACAGAAGCACAATTCATAATGGCCAAATTATGGAATCAGTCTAGGGTGGCATCAATGGATGAACAGACAAAGAAAATATGGTCTATATACAAAATGGAGATGTATTCAGCCATAAAGAATAAAATTGCATCATTTGCAGGAAAATGGATGGAACTTGACAGCATTATATTAAGCAAAGTAAGCCAAATTCAGAAGGGGTTGTATGTTTCCTCTCATATGTGGCAGCTAAGGAGAAAAGCATGGGGGGAAGGTGGGAGGGGGACTCATGATAATAGAAGGAAGACCAGTAAATCAGAGGAAGAGGGGTAAGAGGGAGGGAGGAAGGAGGTGAGGGAAGGGGGAATTGTTAGGGGGGAAATTGACCAAATTATATTGTTCTATCGTGTATATGTATGAATATGTAACAATGAATCCCACTATTATGTATAGTTATAATGTACAATAAAAAAGAACATATGGGCCATTCTTTTCCATAACTTATTTTGTGGAATAAAATTCAGACTCAGCTCACTACCTATGTCTGTATCTTTGACTGTAAGCTAAGTCTTCAGGTTTCTCTGAGTCCAACTATAGATTAGAATGTAAGATTACTACTGATGCTATAGTTTGAAGATGATTCAAATCACAAGAATGTATGTGCTTATTTCCTTTTTCAGTAAGTTTAAACAATATTTGTAAATGTGTGAATTGTAGAGTTGAATTCTATAAAAAAATGGAATCATAAAAAAACATGCTGATGAGGTCACCATTTACATATATGAAGCTAGTTTTAAGTAAGTCTTCTAAAGAGGAAATGCAATTTGTCATTAGGACACAGCTATTCTTCAATAAAACATGGCTAAGGCAAAGGTATGGTACAAATTAAAGTATTTCTGTCATAAAGGTTTTAAATTGGGTTTTAAAATAACCATCAAATACACTGAAAATTCTTGAAGGCAATTATTATTTATCCAACTCTGACATCTCACAAAAGCATTTCAGCACCTGAGAGGACAGGATAACTTAGAGTATCACATAAATTCCAGAATCACTTATTCAAATCAAATATCCATTTTTACACCAAGGGCAAGTACTTCTTCATAAAAGAATGGTGTAATATATTACCTAGAAATGAATGTTACATATTTATAACTCTGGCTGGTAAATCCCAGTCATACTATTATTATGCCATTAAACTGGAAATATATAGAGTTGAAAAGAGGAGTGATTGTAATAAAAGCACTTTATTCTGCACATAATACCTGAAATTCAATCTAATACAACTTCCAGATACCAGAAGTTTAATGTTTATGGTCTTTATTGAATAATCTTTTCCTTCTTTGACTAAAGTCAATAAAAAGTCATCTCTAAACTTTTCAGTCAAGCTAGAAACCATTACATTATATAAGGTCATCAAGAGAAGAATAAAATCAAGATAGCATTCTTCTAATTCCTGCTAGCAAATGCTTTAGTATTTGTCTCCTGGATCCCAATATTTAAATATTTTCACTGGATTGAAGTTTGACCAATATTTATGTTAATGCATTTTACTTTAATATTCATATCGGGTTTATGGTTATTTTAAAGAAAATAATGTTAAAAAATAATATTACAAATATTACAAGTCTTTCAGGTTTGGAGGAGATAATTTTTTATAAAATTTATATCATGGTGCTAGGTGCAGTGGCACATGCCTGTAATCCCAGAGACTCAGGAGGCTGAGGCAGGAGGATTACAAGTTCAAAGTCAGCCTCAGCAGTTTAGTGAGGCCCTAAGCAACTTAGTGAAACCCTGTTTCAAAATAAAAAAAAAAAAAAATTAAAGAAGGGTTGGGGATATGGCTCAGTGGTGAAATACCCCTGGGTTCAATCCCTGATACATAAAAAATCATATTTTGGTGAAATACATATAACAAAAATCTACCATTTAACCCACTACATTCACACTGCTTGGCAACCATCACCACCCTCCATTTCCAGAATTTTTCACCTTCCCAAACTGAAACTAAGTATCCATTAAACAACTTCTTACCATTTTTTCCTCTCTCCTTCGTACAAGAAAATTTAAGTAACATGTTTTTCAAAAAACATGCACTCTTACATTGGAATTACACTCAAGCAGAACCTTCTCAGTTTAAGGGCTCCAGTAATTCTGCTTTACACTTTAGAAACAGTGATTGAACATAGTCATTTGTTGAAATGTTGCTGGCATTAGGGACACAAGGCCTCAAGCATATTTGTTGATATTACTAAGCTGTTATATATTTTGGATTCTGGCTACATAATTACTTTTAAATACCAATGGAAATATTGTAAACACTAAATAATGATTTATTTTATGATTAATTCCTGTTTTTAACAAAAGAATCAGAATATATATGGGGGGCATGGATATAAAATACTATGTTGCTACTTATATGTCCACATGGCAACCCTGATCAACTTGAACAGGAAAGTTTTTTTGTGTGTAATTTTCCAAAGGATGATTAGGTACATACATCTATACTTTCATATCCTGTGTCCTCTGTCACCATGTTGGTGGCATATATTTGTGAATAGGTGAATATACAAAAATGGCATATGAATAGAAAAGTTCATTAATTAGTAGTAAAAAATAATTCAAGAAATAAATGAAGAAGAAATAACTGCTTGTCTGAGGAAAAAACAAATCAGGGCTTGCAGAAGAAGTTATTAGCATTTTAGGCAAAGAAGCTTTCAAAAAGCACCAAATCCACTGAGTTGAATGTAAGAGGAAGCATGTCTGTCTGTGTGGAATGACCCTACTTTGCTGGCATTCACTCCTCAGGTTCTGCAGCTCAGGACTCCAAACTGTAACCTTGCATCATGGACAGATATTTGCTGACTGCCTGCTCACAGGCCACATTTGCTCCCCCCAATTCCCATTCTAATGCTGGCATGTTGTGGAACCTTTTCCTTCAACGTTTTCTGATGCCTGCGTGAACCCTATTCATCTACGCTAGCATTTTCCTTTTTACTCTCAAATCCAGACTACTCCATGTGCTATGAACTCCCAGCCTTGAGCAAACTCTGTTCTTTTCCAATGTCATCTTTCTGTCTTCAGGTTATATATCTGTGACTATAAATCCTGGAGACCCCCCCAGAGATGATGCTGTCTAGTATGGTGTGATAGCAAAGGAAGACAGAGCCTCTGTGGGATGCTGAACGGATTGTTTGAGGAGTGATGGAGGAGCAAGCAGAGACAATGTGCCCAGTTTCCACGGTGAGGTGAATGCCACTTTAACCATAAAGCCTACTAGCTCCATTTGACACTGCATCCTTTTTACTTCATTTTTTTTGGAACAAACTAAAAATTATTATGATGCTGGCCACCTTATTAATTTTTAATTTGTTATTACTATTGATAGAAGATTTTGTAGCTCAAACATACTGAAAATCTCACATGCAGTTTAAAAACACTTCCCACTTAAGTAATATGCACAAAGATCAGGCATATTCTCTTCCACATTGCCCCTCTGTCTGTATTCTTTAAAAAGAAAAATCCTCCTCACTTGACTTTTGTCAGGAATATTATTCACCCATTGATGAAAATAAAACAATACACTAAGAATAGCCAGGTTAAGGATGCCTTGAAATTATTTTCTTTCTTCACTTTAACGTAGTCTCTTCTTAATATACGATTTATATGTAAACTCAAGAGTTCCATTATATCCTTAGACAATAATACCAACTAACAATTATTGACAGTTTACAATGTATGAGGAACAGTCCTAAGGGTTTTACATTAAACTGTGCATTTAATCCTTAGGACAATCCTGTAAGGTAGAGACAGTCGTGATTCCCATTTAATACACAGCGTAAAGTGGAAGGGATATTAAGAAATTTACTCAATGCCACCCAGACCTTATCCAAGGTCATTAGGGATGCTTCATCACACTCTTAATCATATTTTAAATGTCAGCATTATTTTCCACATGTAGATTGCTTCCATTTCCCAGTTTTACCTACTTTTTAAAGATATTGCTGAGGTAAATGACAGTGCATATTGTTGGTCCTGCCTGGAAACTGTTGCCATGTGAGGGCATTGTCCTTTGCTAGGCAGCTTGGACACTTCTGCTCAAAAACTGGTATCTCAACAATTTGGGGCACACACTTTACTAGCAATCCACTGCTGAACCTCATGAAAAGGGTCACAACTTATACAGTTGGTGGTCACCATCCTGCCTAAATGACTTTTCACAGTTTAAAATCAACATTGGAGATTCTTCTGCAAAAAACAGAAGGTAGGCATTCTGCCTCACCTAGAAAATGAATGTCTCTCTCATTTTTCTACATACACAGGTATCTCACAGAAACAGGCACTACTCCAGGTAAAAACAGTTTCTTCATTATCAGCCTTGCAGAGATGAATCCTCAATTTATAAATGGGAGCGAGAGGGTGCAGGTATCGATTGTTCCCAACAGTACACAAAGGAGATAGTTTGCAGCTTTAAGAAACTGTTTACATTTTCATTTTTTAAAATGAGATTTCTTATATTAGAGGATTTTATCAATTTACATCTAAGCAAATCATATTCAATTTATTTTAGAATATATCCCAGTATAGATCTATTGCCCTATATTTTAAGACTTACAATTCTATGTGACTGTTTGAAATAATTTTATCAAAATAGAAACAAATTAGATTGTTCTAATTGCATTTATAGCTATTAATGGATTCACCCAAAAATTTGTGAGTAAAAAGCAAGTTTGCTTTATCTATTAATTCATTTAGAATCAGTTGGAGTCATTTGCTAAAAAGAAACACAGGGGCTAAGCACATGTAGTTGCAAAATTTGGAAAAATTGTGTAACTACAGGAACGTGGTTCAAGACATTTTATGCCAGACATTAAGGCTGGATTTGGGTATTGTATGTGATGTGCTGATTAAGTGAGACTAATTACTGTATGACATATACACCAATGAGCCTCCCTCACTTAGTGACACATAGACAAAAACAAAAGTGTTCAAATACAGAGAATATGGTTCCAAGAAAACTGCAATTAAATATGGTTAGGATGAGCTGCGAGTCTGAAATCAGGTCCATGGGGCAGCAATAACTAATTTTTGGTTAAACAGAGGGGCACTTTTGTGGTTCGTATGTCCTGAGTGATGGATAGCACTGGTGAATCTGCAATCCTGTTCTTTCTCTCACATCACATTTGGTCCAGAGAATGACTTTAGAGAAATGTACAACTCAGTCATTTACCACCACTCTCACTGCAGCCAGTGTTGTTTGGGAATCAGCCCAAACAATACTTTTTTATCTGAATTACCATGGTAGTTGCCTAACTGGTCCCCTTCAGCCTCTTTTCAACAGAGTAGCCGGGAGGGTTCTGTCCAAACAGTAGCTTCTCTTTTCAGTCAGGGCAAAAGCCAAAGTTCTGATAACGTCTTGGCCACCTACCCTGCTGTTCCCACTCTGACCTCATCTACAGTCTCTCCAATTCTCTCTGAAGTAGAAACACAGGACTCCCTGCTCTTCCTCAAACCTGTTGGGCATGTGCCTGGCTCAGGGCCTTGACACTTTCTCTCTTCAGCCTAGAATATTCTTCACCCACAAACTGCATAACCAGTTCTTTCCCTTGTTAGCGAGATGAGCTGGGCTCTCCTTGCCACTCTGTCTAAACTATCAACCCCATACTCAACTTAAAAATCCTCTCCCCTACTTTAGATTTCTCCTTAGTACAATATTTAACATCAAATATGCATGCCATTAAGTACCCTATTTATTTTCTGTTTCTTCATTAGAAGAGAATGTCAGGCCTAGGAGATCTGGCTTGCGGCTTTCTGGTACCTAGAACAGGACCTGGTATACAACAGGTTCAGTTTTTGTTAAATGGAATGAATATATACATGAGTGGATGAATTCAAAGTCACAAAAAACATAACTATGACCCCAAAAAAATACTCATTAAAATAATTTTAGTGCAGGGGAATCAGAAAGAAGAAAAAAATATGCATGTGTACATACATTTGTTGTTTTTTTTCAAACTGGTATTAAGTACCCACATGTAACTTTTCCTAGGAGATAAATCATGTAGTCCCTCAAAAAGTTTATGGTATAACTGGGAAGTTGGAGAAATAAATATTAATTGATAATGGAAGTATTACTGGGGCACTGAGCAGGGCTCCTGATCAGTGGCAGGAATAGATCTGTATTGAGAAATCAGGCTGGAAAGGAAGCAGGTCAAAGCCAGATGATAAATGATCTCTTCTGTCATTCTAGGTGATTGGATTTAATCCTACAGCCACTGATAAATTTCAATCTAGACATTATGACAAGCAGATTTTAGTTTTATGGAAGTCATTCACATAAGGATGTTATTTATATTGTTAGATGTAGTAGCAAATAAATATAAACCATTCCCAATCCTATGGAATTGGATAATAAATCATGACAGATCCCTATTACAGAACACTAAGTCTGTATGAAAGTGATATAGATAAGTATTCATCAATAGAATGGGTTTGGTGTTGGGTTCATCATCTTTCTCACCACCTCCAAAACCATCAGCATCGTACATTAGTTCAACATTCACATGATCCACCCACTTGCTATTCTCAGGTCCTTCAGTGCAGAAAAAGTGGAGGAACTTCAGAGACCCAACTTCACCTCAGGGGTCTGTCTACTCCAAAGATGACCCTGGGCCCTAGAAAACTCTGGAAACTGTTGTTTTCTTCTTTTTTACCTTATCCTTTCATCCTTTCTTCTCTGAGACAGTGTGTTCTTCAGGGAGATAAAAGGAAATAGAATAGACCAGGACTTTGTCCATAAAGAGCCAGTTAGTAAATATTTTAGGACTTATAAACCTATTGTCACAATTATGCAACTCTGCCATTGTGGCATGAGAGCAGACACAGAAGGACAAATATCAAACAAACAGGAATCTATATAAAGTTTTATGTACCAAAATGAGCTGTAGGTTAGATTTGGCCCACAGGACCATAGTTTTGTAACTCCTCCCCAAATAGATCTTCTTTCCCCTTTTGTCCTATTGGTTGCTCCTCAGTCCTTCTTTTCCTTCCTACCTCCACCATCCTCTCATCAATGTTGACAACTTTCTTCCTCAAGAATTTTACTCTGCTCCTAGCCTCCTTGTTACCAGCATATTATTTCTTATTTTGCAAAATATACAAAACAGATAAAATAGACTATCTCAAAATAAAATTCCTTAAATGTTTTGCTCTCACCTACAAATGCACTGCTATTCAAATTTGTATTTCCTTCCCTTTTATCTTTCTGGAAGAAGCTTATTTTCCTCTCTCCTGTGCATTTGATCTCTTCCTCAGCTATACTGGCTCTTTTCCACCAGAATTTTAATATGTTCAGATTTCTCAAGAAAATAAAAGATCTTGTTGTGAGTGTTTATATATTGTATATATATGTAATACATACATATGTAAATCAAAGTTTCATGAAACGAAACTTACCTTACTATATGTGATATGCTATAATAGTACTCTATTCTGCAATATATAATTTTTTTGATGTACCGACCAGGACCCACTTAATTGATTTCACATCCCATTAATGGGTATGCCTGAAACTTGCATATGTGCAGGAGGAAATGTGTAAGAATTCACATTGCCACATTCTTATAGGAGAATAGCCATATAACAGCATACATGTTTATCAACACAATACATAGATCATCATATGCTCATAACATGGAAAACACAGCAGATAAAACACAGCAGATAATAACCATAGTTATATACATCAAAGACAAAATATTAGTTGATAAAAACAATTATAGAGTAGAATTATAATATTTTATAAATTTATAAAATTTGACAACCTACAAAATAATACTATGTTTTTATGATTGCATGGATGGACATATGGAAAGAACACATAAATCTCAAGTATAAAAAGATGCTTATAAATAATAAACAAGAAATCCAAGAACTGGTTGCCTCCAGGGCAACGTCTATAAAGGGTTTCACCTGTTATGTGGCATTTCTAGAATAGCTGAACCAATATGAAAAATGTTAAGATCTAACAAAACTGCATGGTGGGTACACAGGTGGTTGTTACATTTGCTGATTATTTTAAACATTTAAATTTTTTATGAAAAATGTGCTAAGGGTGCTGGTAGATACATATGTTTAACTAATTAGTGATTGCTCATGTTCTAGGCTCATTCCATGACTCCCTTTATTCACTGTACATGCTTTCCCCAGGAGATCTTCACCTGGCTTGAATTTCTGATCCATGTGTTGATGACTCAAGTTTATATATCCAGCCCAGATCTCTTCTCTGAGTTCTAGCTCCTTATATCCAACTGCCACTACCTGGAAGTTTCATAAGAACGTCAATTTCAAACTATCAAACTGATCTCATGGTCTTCTCTCCAACTTCTGTATTCCCCCAGTGTCTTAATAAGTAATCCTACTTGTAACCAGTTACATGAGCTATAACTTAGAGGTCATCCTTTTAATCTCCTCCCTTCTCCATGCTTCTCTTCTACTTCTTCACCATGCTCTTTTGCTCTTGCTTCCCTGGCCTCTCTTGAATTTTGCCCCCTTGTATCCATTTCCACCATCACCACTATAGTTTCATCTAAGCCCTCACTGCTCAGTGTGAGATTTGGGGGCAAGAAACACCAGTGTCTCTGGGAGCTTGTCAGAAATGCAGATTCTCAAGCAACCCTCTATGTGCTGAATCAGAGTTTGATTTTAACAAGACCCCCAGATGATTCATAGGAACACTGAAGTGTGAAAAGCATCTCCCTTCTAATGCTCTCCTACAAACTTTACTTTTCCTTTCCTCACTCCACTATATTTTCAAGAATGGGCAATAGGATGAATGAAATTGAAAGAAATGAAGAGTTCCTTAACCATGTCCATCTCTGTAACGTCATTTCTAACTCTGTCCCTCTCTCCCTTAGCTCTAGTCACAGCAGCTTTCTTTTGGTTCTTCAGATGCATCATTTTGTTCATCTTCCTTTGCCTGGAATGCTCATTTCCTTCTTTAGCCAGTTAACTCCTATTTAATCTTCCATCTCAGCTAACTTCCTCTCTGACTGCAATAACGGTTCCCTCTCTGTCCCCAATTAAAACCATTTCCCTTACCTTTATTCTCAATTCCTCCTAAGTGTTTCCTCCACAGTACAGATCACATACTGTGTGATTATTTGGTTAATATTGTACTTGCCCATTTTATAGTAAGCTCCAGGAGGGCAAGATCTAAATCTGCTTTACTTTGTATTTTCAGTGCCTAACATAGGACTTAGCAAAGAATAGGCTCTCAATAAATATTAGTGATGTTCTGGCTGAATAAATGAATGCTTAAAACCGAATGATTTTAGTTGTGGGAGTGATGGGACTAGGTGACCCCTAAGGTTCGGCCATGTGTCTCTTGCTTGGCTCATAAATCATTACTTTCTCCCACTCACAGTATAAGAATTGTTGTTGTAATTCCAGTGTCCCCTACGTGCACTAAGGTCAGGACTTATTTATTTATTTATTTGGACAATCTGACCTCCAGAACAGACATCATAAAATAATATTCCTTGATAAATATTTGTCATGCCACAAAAGATTCTAAACATAATGGATACGCAGGAATGTGAGAAGTCAAACAAAAGGCCAACTTGGTTTACTCTGCCCTGCAGAGCCATACTTAACCAGACAAATCTGTCAGGGATTAAATTTAGAAAGTTAAGACAAAGGAGAAGCAGGAAGGGGACAGGGAGTAAGTTGGAGACTGGACAAATAAAAACGCAAATAATAATA
This sequence comes from Sciurus vulgaris, assembly GCF_902686455.1. Lineage (NCBI taxonomy): Eukaryota > Metazoa > Chordata > Mammalia > Rodentia > Sciuridae > Sciurus > Sciurus vulgaris. Next base: position 132,996,572 of record NC_136463.1, read on the forward strand.
ATTATCATAGTACTTAGAGAGCATGCACATGTGCTACTTCAGTAATATTCTCAGGTAATTCCCTGATAATAAGGTAAGAGCTACTGTTATTCTCATTATGCATGTAAGGCAACTGAAGCAAGGCACTCTTAAATGAGGCCCATCAATATCTATTAGTAAATGTTGGGACTGAGATCTGAACCTAGTGTTCTGTTTTATTTTCAACCATGCAATGATGCCTCCTTAACCAAGATAATAGGTTAATAAGGAAAGATTTAGGGCAAGTGTTGGTTATATGACAAGGAATAGCTTATGTAGATCAAAAGCTATGGCTGTTAAAGTGTTAGGGCCACAGCTCAGAGTATCGCCTCTAGGAAGATTAAAATTGACAGCAACATCCACAATCCTCCCAAACCTTAAATCTTCTTGTTTTTGAAAGACAATTTTCTGACTCTATTAATGATTTAATGCTGACAGTTTTCTTTATCTCCATCTGTTGGAACTTTCCTGCTTATATCTACTTCCCCAAACTACACCTACCCAAGTCATCAATTATTGGTGACTAATTATAATTAAACACATATATAAGTGAGCCATTAAGACAAATAACCTCACAGAAGAATAGAATTTTGGTTTTCTATTTTGCGTTTTTCAAGATTTGGCATATGCTTCTTTTTTAAGACTATGTCACCTAATATCTTACAATAAACCATAGAAGGAAACCCATCAGTGGAAAATGTACTCCAAGGAGCAATACTCAGTCCTAAGCATATGTAACTCTCTGTGAAATCTTATGAATTAGTTACTTGTTTCTGTTACCACACTAGGCTTCAGAAAAATAAACACCTAAACAAACATGAAAACCCTTATAATTAACTATTTCATTAAACTAAACGCTCCTAAGCCCTTATTTGTGATATTAGAGACTCCAGATAGACTATTCTCTTAGTGTTCCATTAGGTTGAGACCAATTACATACCTCAGTGCCCCTTCCCCCATCCAAATGTGGATACCTCAAGGCTGCTGTTCATCTTGGCAGACCCAGTGCCCAGCTCAGTGCCTGATCATTGGGTTCTCATAGCTATAGGTTAAACCCAAATGAACAGGGACCCTAAGATTATAAAACTCCATGCAGTACAACATATAAAACAGAGTCAATGAGTTATCCTAGGGCTTTACATGACACCAGATATTTTCATGAAAATTCATTTACTAATTTACTTCAAGTCACTTACATTCTCCATTTGTTTGCAAACTGGTTCACATACTCCAGATAGCAATAAATCAACTGAGGGATTTTAATCATTTAATGACTGACAAAATGACAAAAAAAGTTCTAATTTTCCTCAGGTACTTAGTTCAAGACTATGTCAAGACTAATTCAAACTAAGGGTTTCCCACAATGAGCACAACTAAATCTTTCATTAAATTATAAATGTAACTTTCACAAATATCCAGAACCTCCAGTTAATATTTGTTTCCAGATGGAGGTTTGGTTATATATGTTTTTTTAAAAATGTCTGATTTGTCATCAGTTATTATTTTCATAAACGTATCAAAATCCTTGAAAGCAAATTTTCCTTACACAGATTAGGACTAGCAAGCACTCTGAAGATTCACTTTTGCCCTTAAATTACTTAGCAAAGAGGTTTCTTGATAGCCTGATGTTTACGCTATGCTGAGCCAGCGACTTTTATAATGTCTCAATTAGCAAAGCCTGAATTAATGAGCCTTCATTATTCTACCAATATTTAAATACAGTGTGTTATAAAGTACAAGTGTTTCTAAAGAATGATCTTTACTAATGCAAAGGGTATTGTTATTTAATGTAGAAAGCATTTATCTAAGATTTTATTCATCCACAGCATGTTAACACAAAAATAACAAGAATTTTATCTTCAGTTATTCTGAATATTGGGTCTTAAATGTATTTTTCTCACTTTATGATCAAAGATAAATGTTTCTTCCATTATAGAACAATTCTAATATCTGTTCTTTGAATTGTATATAAATGTACTACTTTTACATTTCATTACACACTAAATCATCAAAATAAAAACACTGAGGATTATAAATGCCAGTCTTTTAAATGACTATTTCTATACATGTTTTTCTTTATGAATTGCTATTTTTATTTTAAAAGTAATCATTCACAGAATCAGAAAATTATAGAAGTGAGAGATGATGCAGAGAGATTACAAATTTATTCACACTTTCCATCTCAATGTGTTAAAACATACATACAGCTTTTTTCCTTCTGTGCTTGATATGATCTTCCTCAGAAATCTTCCTTACTAACCAGTTTGTATGAATGGTCAGAAATCTTTGTAGGTCTCTCAGTCTTAAGCACATCATGATACCATTTGCACTTTCCTGGGCTACTGCATGTTCACAATGGACACCTTGTCTAACCCACCTCCCCTTCCTGCCTCCACCCATAAACTCTACCCCAGGATTCAAAGCAAATCAAGGATAAATTTCCCTTGTTTTTGGTTTTTCTACTCACCTATTTATTGCTACCATTCTCATTCCATGAGCCAACAAAGATGGAGAGAAATTGACCATACTCTTCTAGCTTTGCTTCCCTTTCCGGCCCTCATGCACCAGGAAGAAAGGGGTCACCTTTCCACCATATCTTTCATTATATATCATAGCGATGATCATGTATTATGCCCTTTTCTTGAGGTGGCTTTCTGCACTACTTTTTCCTCAGAGGCCATAATGGCAGATGAAGAACAAGGAAATACTGGCTTGCTGACATCTGGGCTTCAAGAAGAAGGAATAAATAAAGCTATTGGAAAAATACGTGGACTGCAATGCCCACTCTGTATGACAGGCAATGGTTTAGGTTTAGATTGTCATTTGCATTTACAGGATGTAACAGGTTCTAACTGCCACCAGGATTACTTAGGAAGAGACAGCAGGAAACATATCATGTCAACATGACAGCATTGAATACTTCAACAGACGTCTCTACAGCAGTGAGGTTAGTGCTTTCCAGATCCCATAAGAGTGTGCTCAAGTCATTTGGAAGAAACAAAATCTCACAAATGAATGAAGGCTTCTCTGACACAAGGAAGCCTTATCCACAGAGGGAACCAACCACATCTTATAACTGCCTGAAGTATATTTTCCAACTCCCTACCAGGCATACACTCAGTCATAAGGAAACCATCTGGGGAAGCTAAGGTTATGAGTTCTTTGACAGATTCTCATGCACTTGCAATCACATGGGCTCTCGAGTCTGTTTGCTAATTAACAGTTCTTTTAGTTGAAATAAGGAGATGTCCTCAAAATAAATAATATTAAATATGACTGATATTCCACATTTATCTTAAGTATGTTTCCAAGGAAACAACATTGGAAGAGGATAAACCCAAGGTCATCCTCACATGCAAAACAGGTTTAGATTTGATAACTCCTTTCTCAAAGGGTAAATCTATGTGAACAATTTGAAACAATAATAATGACTAACTTGTGGGAAAATTTTGTAACCAGTTCAAATACTGTTTACAATAAGATGTAATTTTCAGAATGACTACTTTTTTCAGGATAACAATAAAGATACTGATTAATTTCAGACTCTAAAGTACATGTAGTAACCTTTAAAAAATGTAGACAATAAAACTTCTAAACATAGAGAAACTGAAGTGGGATTTTAAGAAAAGATGCAGGTCATTCCATGAAGAAGCATGCAAAAAGAAAAAAGAGGGAGAGGAGAAGGAAAGTAAAAGAAGTAAAATAGAAAGCACAAAATAAGATGATAAAGGATAAATTCAAGTAGATCCATATGTCTAAGCATAAATGGACTATTCTCCAGGTTAGATCAGAAACAAAAAACCATAATTAAGTTGTCATATGTTCTTTATAAGAGATATAAAATACTAAAGAAACCCCAAGTAATTATGTTAACATAAAAAGAAAATGTACTTTAAGGCAAAAGAATTACTGGAGATAAAAAGATATGTAATAATTGTTTCAATACATCACAAAGACATACACAAATGACCAGTCAGCAATGGAGAGAACAACATAATGAGAGCTGTTTCACTGATTTGATTGATTAGTAAGGGCTATAATTAATAAATTTATAACAATTTGAAAAACATAAATGAAATTGAAACAGTCCTAGAAAAATACAACTGAACCAAAATTGACTCAAGAAAAATAGAAAACCCAAATAGTTACTTAAGATTGGTTTAAAAGGTTTTTCAAATAATTTAAGGAATAGATAAATTCAGTTTCACAAGTTCTTACAAAGAAGACATATTCCTTAACTCCTTTTATATAAATATATATAATAATTTTAAGTAACTATATAATCATTTTAAGTAACATCATTTTAATTATTTTTAAAAATACAATATTATTTATCATAAAAATTAACATGCTAGTAATATAAGAGAAATTTCATAATATTTTATAGGATAACTATTAAAAAAACCTTAGTCATAAAATATGAAGTTGTTTTATTTGTTTTTTTTTTTGTTTTTTTTTTTGTTTTGTTTTGTTTTTTTGGTGCCAGGGATTGAACTCAGAGGCACTCAACCACTGAGCCATCCCCAGGCATATTTTATTTAGACACAGGGTCTCACTGAGTTGCTTAGCACTTTACTGTTGCTGAGGCTGGCTTTGAACTTGCAATCCTCCTGACTCAGCCTCCTGAGCAACTGGGATTACAGGTGTGCACCACTGCATCCAGTGTGAACATATTCTTGATAAGATAAGGAATAATGGCAAGAATGTAAATTCTAACCAGGGGAATAAGACAAAATAAAGAAGTAGAAAGTCTAAGGAATAGAGAAATTGAAATAAAACATTTGCAGACATGATTATATATATAAAATATGAAATAATCCAAAGATAAATTAGAATTAATACACAATTTAGCAAAATGGAAGGATAAAAGTAAACATACGAAGTGAACTGTATTCTTACCAATTAGCAATAACTATTACCTCTCATTTATAAAAAGATATAAATTACAACACAAAAGATATAATGACAACACAAAATACCTAGAAATGTATCTAAGAAAAGATATCTGCCCATTTTGAAGAGATTATAAGACTTATATATAGAGTTTAAAGAAGACATAGATTTGTGGAGAAGCAGATCAGGCACTTAGGAAAGAAGACACAACATTTGAACAAAAAGAATAAATGTCCAAGTTAGATATTATACCTGAAAAATAAAAACAAGGTGCAGTGCTTGGCCCAGCAAACTGTAAAGACTTTTTATAAGTTTATAATAGTAAGACAATATGTCACTGGAGTAGAGATAGACAAATAAACCAAGGGAACAGAAAAGAGTGCACAGAAACAAACCTATACATAAAGAGAGACTTGCTTTTGAGCACCCTGAATACTGAAAACAAGTGGGGAAGAAGAAACAATCCACTAACAAACTCTGGAATGACTAGTTATCTACATGTAAGGAAGAAAAACGCACAAAATTGATTGTATAAAAACAATTTTGGGAAACTAAAGGTTTAAAGTTAAATTATAGTACTTGTAGAAGATTAATGCATTTGGGGATCTGTGTGGCCATGGGGAAGGGAAAGCCTTCCTAAACTATATAAAAAGCAGCAATTACACAAGCAATAGAAACATCTGATCACATTAAAAGTAAGGATTAATTTTCTCAAGAGAGCCCAAAAAGAAGGAAAAATCAAGCCATACACCATGAGAACATAAAAGGCTGAAAACAAATTAGTTATCTTTATTATATAAGTGACTGTCACAAGTAATTATTTAAAAAATAATGATTCTATTAAAAATGGTCATTGGATGTGGTAGGAATTTCATAGAAGAGAAAACACAATGGCTGATAAACATGAAAAGATGTTCAACCTCATTAGTTATCAGGGATATGCAGATTAAATCCCCAATGCACAGATTTCACAGCTACCAGATTGTCAACAATTTTAAAAAGTCAGTCTCAAGTGTTGCAAAGGATATGACACAATAAAATGCTGGGCTGCTGCTTGTTGAAGCGTCTATTGATAACACAGCTAGAAATATTCTTTGGGTTTCATTCATTCATTCAATATATATTAATTGACTGCTTACTATGTGTCTGGTACTATTCTACAGCAATGGCATGGATACATTGCAATTTCAAGTAATTCACTTCCTAGAGACAGTAGCCCTATTGAGTATAGTATATAACCTAGAGAAATCTGTATGTATGTGCATATATGAATGTTCAGATCAGTACTGCTTCTAACCAAACTAAGAAAGAAAAGTAATGACCAAAATGTGGATCATCAGTAGAATGGATAAGTAAATTGGAGTACAGGACACAAAAAAATATAAAACAGCATTGAAAATGAATGAACTACAGATACCTATCAAAAAGTATGAATCTTAAAAACTTTGTTAGCGGATGAGTATGTGGTGACAGCTCAATACATTTAGAGACATACACATATTTATTGACAAATTCTAAAGTGTAGCAAAGGAATAATCAACACAAAATTCCAGATAGCAATTACTCCCGGAAACTAAGGAAAAAACAGGGGGCATCTATGGTAAAGTTTTATTTTTGAGTCTGGATTTAGTTACATAGGGATTTGATGTATTTTTTTCAAAACTGTATGTTTCATATACTTTTTGAAAAAACTCTGTATTTTACATTTTAAAATATTCTATGTCCTTAACACGCTAATTAAGCAAAGTTTCTTTGCTTGGTTGTCAACTGGGACCAAAACAACAAAGTGGTAAAATCAGACTTCCAAATGCAATTATTCATAGCCCATATAAAAACTAGTATATTCAAGTATTATCAATTAATATAATTGTCTCAGTGAAAATTAAAAGAAGCAATGTAAAGTGATTAGAAAACTGAATGAAGTATCTATGATAATGTTGTCATTAAGAACAAAATATACAGTATTGAAAGCACTGTTTAATTCTTAAATTGAATTGGCTCTCAAAAAATATTTCATATATGTAAATACTTCCAGAGACATGCCTGCCATGGTATAATCACTCTATAATTTGTTCTGTTAAGAAAGAAACCTTAAATATCTCTATTAAACTTGTCAGAAAATGATTTCTAAGGGTTTTCATAATAGAAAGTCAGTCATATAGATTGATTCTGCACAATGTTTATAATGTTAGAAATCATATTTAGTGAACATTATTTAAACATAATTTCAACTTAAGACTAGCAGATGAAACTAATGCTAATACTTTGCAAAACAGAAATATTGAAATGGAAGCTCTTTAAGCCAAATTCTATTAAATAACACTGTCTGGACTGTAAGGTAGAGGGGTAGGGAAAGTGGCAATGGATCTATCATACTGGCTGCATAGACCAGATCCTTCACACTTAAACAGTTCATGTTTACTGAAATTCTTAATATAAGATTTTTGTAATTTAAACAATTAATAATTTTGCTATAAAATAAGCATATTTAATGGTCAATACACATTTTGAAAGCAAGTTCTAAATCTATGCCACTATTGGTAGACACATACATATAAAATATTGGAGAATGTTCACAATACATATAAATAAATGAATATTGCAATGAATTAATGTCATCACTGCATGTCTATAGGAAAGTCATTGTATTAAATTCATGAGATTCATATTTAATTTCACCTATCAGACCAGGAACTACACAGACATATTTTTCAAAACCTCACTATAGTAAGAAAAGAGGATTGTGTGATAAAGGGTTCAGTGCACGATGTTCAATCAAATCATCTAAGTATTTAGAAATTTCAAGTGAAATAATTCCAACCTAGGAGAGTTGTAGACCTTTAGGGAAAAGTTTAGTTATAAATGAAATTAACATTTAAACTACACATTACTATGATGTGCTCTGTATGGCCAATAACAAGAGATTCAGTTACATTACAATTAGTTATCACATATTTATAAATATATGAATGTTTACACGCACATATGTATGTGTATGTGTGTGTATGCACACCTACTATACAGTTTCCCATTTCTTCTGAGAAATCCATACATGAGATCATTTGGGGACACTTTTTTCTGAATACTATAAATTAAGGTATTGGTTTTTTACAATATTTTTTGGTATGTAGTCCTAATGTTCTTTATTTTTCTAACTGTCAATTTCATACTGCTCTATAGTGTGAAAATGACAAAAAAAAGGTGCAAAACCAACAAGTGGTATCACAAAAATTTAACAAAAAATTACTATGCAAATTGAGAAAGGTTGAAAAAATACTGAAATAATTTGATAGCAATGACTATGTTCCAATTGATCTTATTTTCAAAAAACCTCAGACTATTATAAATGTATGGACCTTTATAAATGCACAAGTGTTTTTTTAAAATGATGGCAGAATAATCTAGAGAGTATCGCATTATCTTATTACCTTAAAGGAAAAGATGCACAGTACTCTCACAATGAAATCCAAGAGCCACAGTTTCTACTTATCTTACTTTTACATTCTTGTGAATGAGATTATTGTCATTTCAATGTCTCCACAGCAACCTTCCTAACTTCCTTTACAAATATGAAATGCAGTTTAAAAAGGAGTTGTGTGGTAGGATCATTTTTGGTATTTTATGCCTTTCCTTTCATTAACATCTCTTGTCTATGCATTGCCCTAACAAACCAGCAAATATTCCTTGGGGGTCTCAGAGATACGAGACTGTTCCATGCCTCTTTTCATTTTTCTTACTACATGACTTGCACTTTCCATATCCTTTCTCTGTTGTCTTCTATCCCTCTTGCCCTACTTTAGGCACAACTGTAAGAATATGTTAAATAAGTCTGGAGTCACATGCCTAACTCTTCAATGGCTGTGTAACTTAGGGGCAGTTACTGTCTGGATTTTTTTGCTCAATAGGAAATGAGGGTGTTAGCAAAATTTTTTAAAACATTAAATACAATTATACATTTATAAAACACTTTAACATAGAGGTTGATACATGGTACATTGTCAAGGTGGTGGTTTAGTGTTTGTATGAAGTATCTAATCACTCTTTAATGCACCTAGTCAAGACTTTCTGCATTATTTCAAGATGGCAAAATCCAATATAAATGACACACAAGTCACAAGAAAATTATAGATTACTTTTGTTTGTTTAATATATGATTTAGGAGGAGGAGGAGAAAGAGCAGGATATTATTAAAACTATCGCCCTTCTGGCTTACAATATAGACACCATCTTATATGACATACATACCATGTCTGTAAGTTTATACAGCAAATATCATTTTCCTTATTTTAATGACAAAGAATAAACCATGGAAGTTTTAAATAAGTAGTCCAACTAGACACTGAGTGTACATTAAGCCAGTTAAGGCAGAATGGGGATCAGAACTCACAATATTTCAACTCAAGTACTCCACAAAGCGTGGCTAACCTGAATATGCTGTGCCATCATGAAATATTATTCCTATGGTCTGAGTAGAGTTTCACATGTGTGTTTTGTGGAATACTGGACTACAGAGATCATTTCAAATGATATAAACAAATACTCAACCAACATTAAGAATAGATCAGAGCTGCCTTGAGAGATGATTTGGGTGAGGCAAAAGATACTTACTAGCTAATGCTTCAATTTCTGTGACTATTTTTGTGAATTTCAAAGTATATAAAAATAAATGGACTCAAACTATTCTACTTAAAATCTCTATCACTTTAATCTTTCCAAATAACAATTTCTAAACAATGTAAAAAAATGGACTTAATTTCTTATCCCTTATTTCAAAGGGAGTGGTATTACTAAGCAATGGTATTACTAAGCAATGTTAGGATATTACATCATAAACTATCTTAAAATGAAACATTTGGAAAAAAGTCTTATACAATGGAGAAAATAACATCTGAAAAGTATATGATAGAGGCAGTTTCAAATGACTATTGAGAGCCTTTTAAGGATTAACCACGGGAAACAGCAATAATGCTCCATATCCAAAGACATGTATCATCTACTTAAGCAGACTATAATCATACAGTCTTTCTGCTTAGATATATTTTTACTTTTATAAGCTTAGAATTACATACAAAACAAGGATAAACTGGGAATCATATGATTTAAAATATACCCAATGAGCATGACCAAATAAAAGCTGATTTGAATAATCACCATAGAAAAACATCATGTCACACCTAAATTCTATGTATTTAAGCCATATGGAGCACATCAAAGCTACCATAAAGTGACTGAAAAGATTTATTTTTAACATTGGGGAAATCTTACTTGGGAGCAGATGCCCAGACTAGCTTGGAGGCAGCAGGTTTTCATTGGGTGACTAATCACATCACTGGGGCATCTTTGTGAGGTCTATAAAAAAGATATTTAGTAGTAAAATGTATGAATATTGATGATAACAAACAATATGGGCATTTCAAGATATCTTTGAAGAGCAGCACTACAAATGCCCTGATCTTAAATCAAATGCATTTCACTCCCATTTTCAGAGAACAACTGCCCTTTCATTGGGTTTGACTCTTTCAGACAAAAATCAATGAGAAATTTGCCTGAATAAAATGTACATGATTAAACTCTTGGAGCAGAGTTAACTTAATAATAATCTCTCATTTAATCCTTCATATTCTTAGAACCACTAATTCTAGAGCAAATAAAAATCATTACAAATTCTCTTCTTTTTTTTCAACTATGAATGCAGTCAATCTTGAAGAATCTTTGAGGGAAGAAGTACCTTACAAAATGAATTCATACAAAAAGAATACCTAGAAATTCCCTAGAATTTTCTGTCTTAAATTGTTCTTAAAGGGAATACAAGAAAGAAAGAAAAAAAAAAACCAGTAATCAAAATCCCGCATTTTAGAGAAAAAGACTCCAAAGTCAAGAAAATACAGTGGCTTATTCAAAGTCTCAGAGTCAATGAGAGGCAGCTTCAGACTAAGAATCTAGAAAATCCAACTCTCACCCAATGCTCTTTATACCACACCATGACTTCTTTATATATGGAAGACACCAATCAGTATAAAAAAAATATACCTTTGTGGAGCTGAGGGCCTAAAAATTTATCTTTTGGTCAGCTTTTTGTAACTATGACCAAAAGACTGACAAGAACAATTTTAGAGGAAAAGTTTATTTGACGCTCATGGTTTCAGAGGTCTCAGTCATAAACTGCCAACTCCGTAGCTCCGAGTCCAAGGTGAGAATATGAGGTGGAAGAGTGTGGAGGTGGAACGCAGCTCCACCACATGGACATGGCAATCAGGAAACAGAAAGAGCTCTGCTCACTGGGAACAGACTGTAAATCCCAGGCATGCCCTCAGTGACCTACTTTTCCCAGTCATACCCTATCTGCCTACAGTTACCTCCCAGTTAATCTATATCAGTGGATCAATGCACTGATTAGGTTAAGGCTCTCATTACCTGATCCCATGGTTAACATTTTTTTTGGCCCAAAATACAATTGCATTGCCATACATGTAAACATTACTTTTTAAAATAATATTTCGAAATCTATAATTACCTGGTCTTGGCATGTTACACTTTCTTCCCAAAGAACTGATATCATAAGGAATCCTTAATACTCACAAGCAAAAAACAGTACTCAATTGCTCAAGATGACATCTCAGTTGAGAAGGCTTTGGCACAGAATACAATAGCACTGAATCACAAGTAATAAGAATCAATGTGAAAATAGTCTTCAAAAATAATCATGTCATTTATATATTTATAATTTTAAAGCCCAGTAATAACTTATTGATAAAACATCAAGACAGGAAGGTATTTAAAATTGGTACAAACTTGGGTAGCACTGCACAAGTACTTTCTAAAGTTTTCTGAAATCCCTCATCCAAAGTAACATCCTTGCCAGGCATGGAGGCACATGCCTATAATCCCAGCCACTTGGGAGGCTGAGGCAGGAAGATCATGAATTCAAAGTCAGCCTCAGCAACTTCTCAAGGCACTAAGAAACTCGGTGAGAACCTGTCTCTAAATAAAATACAGAAAAGGGTTGGGAATGTGGCTCAGTGGTTGAACTGCCCTGGGTTTAATCCCCGTTGCCAAACAAAAAAAAAGAGAGAGAGAGAGACTCAAAGTAACATCCTTTAAAAGACTCAAGTAGTTTATGGTTTAGCGTATCAAAGAATAGGTTAAATTCTGAACAACATATGAGAGTGGAAACATGACTTCAAGGAAAATCTAGTTTACATAAAATATTTACACTGCAATCCAAACTGAATTAAAGAAAACTAATGAAAATATCCTTCTATACTCAAAAAAAAAAAAAAAAAAGGAAAATTAACTTTCCTTTAAGCTCAAGTTTCCTGAAAAATCCCAAAAGGAGACATTTAATTTTCTAGAACATGCTGAAAGAAACAAGTAAAAAGGCAACATGGCTAGAGCTGAATTAATCAAGCAAACATCACTGACAATCAATAGCACTTTCCCGGTGATTAAACACAATTTGAGATAGCTGGAGGTGGACCCAAACTAGCTGGAGATTGCAAGGGAACAGAATCTTAGGAGTGCAAAACAGTCTAAGAAATGGAATTTGTAAATGGATGCAAAGCTGTCAGCATTTTCAAGGCTCCAGAGACAAAATCAGAGTAAAAACCAAAAGGGTAAATCTTACATTTTCAAGTTTCAAAATATATTATTTACTAGTACAGCTTCTTACCTGGTCCTGTTCTTGTTTTTCAGGTTGCATAGGCTTATGTGAAATACTCATTTTCCCCATTTTCCTCAATGTTCCCAAGGCCCTTAGACTAACTATTAGCTTTCAAGAAGGCCAGAGATTGAATTTTGGAAGGTTCCAAGACTCAGATTGCCTTAGGTATTAATTCTAAAGTGTTACGTGAAAAATATCTGGAGTTTTGTTCAATCTAACACGTGAACTGGGAAAATTCTAAGACTGACCGCAACCCTATTTAGAGTGCCCACACATTCCAGTACAAGGTACCACTCAGTTTATATCTGAGTCCTGGCTTAATCATTAATAACTCTTAAAAGTGTCACATTTCAATGACAAACCACATGACCACGACCTTAAAGAAATTTAAGTGGCCTCTTCCCTCATTCTCCCAGCCCTTTAGAAGACTTTCTTCCTTGTAATACAATGCTAGAAAAAGGAACACCGTAATAGGAACATTCCAATGCATTCCTTGGGTTCTTAGGTCTTAACTCCTGTCCCTTTTCTTTGCCACTTTCTATTACTTGTATAAATTTTGGGTCTTCTTATGAAAATCATGCATTATTCTTCTCTGAAATATTTTCCCAAGGGCTTAGCTGGCTCAGAAGCACAGATCTAGCTTAAAATACTAAATCTATAAGGAAATCCTTTGAAACCACTAATTAACGAACTAACAAATCAATTATTGCAACAGAGTTCATTTGTAAATTGGGCACTGTTTCTATACTGATAAAAGAATTTAGGACAAAATTTATGCTTAATAAAGGTTTATGAATAATCATGTGAAAGAACGATTAGGAAAGGAATCAGGAAGTTAAGTGTGAAGTAACAGAAAGATTATTGTGACATAAAAAGAAAGAGAGAGGATGGCAGAAAGAGAGAAGAACAGCCTAAATCAAAAGTGTAATTAAGTTTGAAAGAATCCCTGCTGCGCTCCAGTTTTCTACAATGACCAGTTCATCCTAAGGCAATGAAAGCTATAAACTCAGTCTTCTGAGACTTTTTTTTCCCCTTTTTGTTGCAAAAATGTAATTCAGACTCTATCAAGGAAATAACTAGTTAAAGTGGATTAGGTTTTTAAAAATAAGTATTTACTTGATGGAAATGCATCATTTTTTGAAATGATGTACTTGAAAACCTATGTGTTCAGATCTGGGTAATATTCTCATTTTGTTCAAGGAGAAATATCCAAGAATACCAGCTTAGAAAGCTATACCTCTAGCTTTATTTTTTTCTCATAATTATCAAATTTTTAAGCATTGTGCCAGTCTCTCTGACATTCATAACTTCATTTGACCATCACACCAACTCCTGAGGTACATTTTACATATGAGAAAACTCTGATGAGAGAAGTTAGGGAAATTTCCCACACAGTAGTAAGAGTCAGTCAGGGTTTGAAACTGGCTGCCTGATGCCAAATCACAAACCCTGTCACTGTGCTTTATCATCTCACTCTTAACTCTTATTTAATCAATCATTTCTGATGCTTCTTTCAAAGACTCCAGTTACTTGCACCACAGAGTACAAACTCCTTTGGTGATTCCCATACGTGACTTTAGAACAAATCCAGGGGGCTCTTAAGAACACTCCGACAATAATTCTGACTTAATTGATCAGGGTGTGGTCTGAGGGTGGAGCTGAGGGGCTGAGTGCATATTTGGTAGCATGCTCCAGGCCCTGGGTTCAATTCCCAGCACCTCAAAATCAAAAATAAATAATTCATCAGAATAGAACCTGGACATCAGCACTATTTTTTAAAACTTTTCCATTAGGTTGTGGGTGGAGTTCAGCGTTAGAGAGCTTGCATAGAGTGCATCAGGCCCTGGGTTCTATCCCCAACACTTAAAAAAACCAAACACAAAACACAGAAAACTTCAACCAATTCTAATGTGAGGGCAGAAATGGGGAGGTGACTGCAGAATGGACCCCTAGGTCCTCTGTGCCTTGCTCTCCTGCTTTGCCATTGTTGTTTCTTCATGGTTTGTCACAGCCTCTCTTCCAGACGTGCCACAAACAGAGCAGCATTTGGCCCTATTCTTACACAAAGATAGAACGCCTACCAAAGGAAAGAAACTCGTTTATCAGGATCTCTCTCTTGCACAAATGTTCAGCCTCTCTTGCACAAATGTTCAGCCTTTGTGGCTTGGGTATTATATTCCCTCTGCTGGTTCTTGGACACCTCTATGAACCTGTTAAGACTGTCCCTGCTCTGTTCCTGCTCTCATTTTTTTGTGAGGCAAAGATGAAAATTCACAGAATTTTAGCACAAAGTCAGCTGACTGTGTCCAGTTGGCTCAGCCAATCAGAGCATGGTGCTAATGAGCCTAATACCATGACATTTCTGTCATCCAGTTGCCTCTATATGTATTCACAAACAAGAACTTTTCCTTCAGTCCTGAGTAGACAACACGCAAATGCCAGCAATTATGCGACTGATCATAATAGGAAGAGGGTACATAGCTTGGTGAAAACCCAACAGCATCACCTTCAAATGCAAAGAAAAGAATATTGTAAAGAGCAGCAGTCCAGTCAATTTAGACTAATTAGAAGACAGAAAGAAATTAGTTAATTAATAGTCAGCTGATCATAATATTAATCAAACCATTTTACAGTTCTGCAAACGGACAGTGAATTGAAGATAAGCAAGGATTTTGAGCTTATAAAACAAAGAGCTATATTAACATTCAAACTCAGCAGTAAACTCCTAGAAGCAAAAGAATTCATGATAAAATGTCCATCATCTCACCATGACTTTGTAATACAGTCCCAGAGGGAAGATCACCCAGTGTTATGAAACCCAATGTTATGAAACTGTGAAACTGGGTGATCTTCCCTTTGGGGATGTAGGATCTTGGGGTTGTTGTCACATGTAAGATCAACCCTTTGGGTTTATAAGATTTGGGGATGTTATGTGTTAAACCACTCACTGTTATGAAACAGTGTCTTCTCGTAGACAAAGAACTAAATGTATGAGGTTAAAAAACAAACCCACCATGACAATGGTAAGCTCAATGCAGCCCTACAAGCTGTCATACTTGCAGATTTAAGGAGTGCCTAACTAGTATTTAATGTGATTTTTGTCTTTCTTCCTTTGGTTTTATATGGTAGTGTGACTTATGATGAAGTACTTCTAAAGTTTTCATTTCATCATAAAGCTGAGGTCCCCTGAGGCCTGGTGTTTTATACCATGAATAAGACAGGTGGGTGTGTTTGATGGGAAGGACAATATGCATAATCACAAATGCCCAAGGAATGCTTTTCCAGCAAGCACTGGAAGGTAAACAAGCACCATCAGGGAGGATACACTGAAGAGGGTCAGTGCAACACCTGCTCAGGACCTGATCTGACACCAGCTTTTCACCTGGAATGTCTAGGGACCAGACACTTGGAGCAACAAAGGGCAACAGGCTAGACATCATGCAATTACAAGGTGGGATGGCTTCCTGCCTGTGTCTTTTCCCATCCATCGACTGTGTTAGAAAATATGAAGTCATCACCTGGTGATGCTACAAGTTTTGACTGGATAACTTTTGATTGTTTCACATTCCTTCCATCTTCCCTCCACTTCTTGCATCTTTCATATTCTTCTTTTATGTAAAATATTTTTTATTCTCAAAACCATGTGTATGCTAAAAATTCAAATGTACCAAAAGGTATCATACTTGAATATAAGCCTACCTCAAACAGTATACAGGATATATAGTTTTAAGTAATTCTACTTTGAACTCAGTCCCCTATGAAATAAATCCATTCATTCTTTATCCCTTTTTCTCTTCTCCCCTTCTCCCCCACTCTCTCTCTGTTTGTGTATGTTCACATACATAGACATATATAGACATACACAATATATACACACACATATGTATATAAGTTTATCTTTCTTTTACACAAACAACAAATACTTTGTCCTGTTAAAGAGCTTGTTTTTAAAATATGCCTAACTCTGCCTTTTTTTTTTAATTTAATAAGCATATTTAAATATGATAAAAAGAAAGTAAAGTCAATATTTTGGTCAGTAAGAACCATGATTGTGGCAATTACAGCTAATAATGAAAAGTTCTGATTAGGCGAATCTATAATACACATATTTTGAAATGTGAATATGTGGAATAACTTTTAATAACTTTTAAAACTCTCCAGCTTGTTGATACTTGTTTGGAGGGGCTTATAATGTGTAAAAATTTTTAAAAATAGCGCATTTCTTCTTCATCTATTTTGCAGACATATTTTAGTCTTCAGTTATCAAACCAAAGTACTAACTTCAGTTTCCTGTCCTTCCTTCTCCCCAACTCACAAAACCATTAACCTCAGTATATCAGGACTTATGTTACTCTCAGATTTGTTAGACCATGCTAGAGAAACTTGCCCGTTAGCATGAGCTATGTCAAGAATAATTAATTATGTTACACAGAAAGTCCTTTCAGCAGTCAAGCACAATAAAAGCAATATTAACATTAGCATCATTGACTAGTAGGGCTACTTCTTGAGCTCTGAATCATCAGTCCAGTCTTCTTTAAGTACTATCTTCTGATCAACAGCCAAGTGTAAAAGTTCATTGCTGCACTAACTGGAGTTAGCTAATCCCATTCCCTACATAGACCTTGCCTCTATTTCCAAACTTCACCACATGGTTTATGGCCTCTACTGATAAACCCTCATTCAAATGTGAACACCCTATCTGTACCAGACCAGGCAGGGGAAGCTGACTCGGTGTGTGGCAACTGCTGAGTGGGCCTCGGAGTCAATGAGTCCATATTGGACTTACAGCTCTGCTGTCTTCATCAAGAGAGCACTTCAGTCATCTTTTTGAGGACACTGATTTATTATCCGTATAATAAGCACATCCAACGTTCTCTACTTCTCAGGGTTATGGTAAGGATCAAATGGAGTAATAGTTAAAAATGGATGAAGAATTAAAATCAGTAGGTTCCCCAATCCTCCATTCAGAAACTCCCTCCTGTCACACCCATGCCCACTCTTCAAGAGGCCTCCACCTCCCCAAAGCCTCACCTGCTGTGCCATCCAACTTGGGTCTCCTGAGTTGCAGACCAAAGGTTCCCATCAACATTGACCCACTTTGGGTTTTAGCACTCAGACCCTGATTTTACTAGAATATAGTTAAAACAGAATAAAGAATAATTTGAATACAATAATGGGCTGCCTTTATCGGGCAATTACCACATGACAAACCATAAAGGCATTATTTGGCAGCTCTACAGTTTCTGCTATGATAACTTTTGATTAAATAGTCCTTCCATTTCCCCTTAACTCATCTTGCAAAGACCTCTATATACATTATTCTCACTTATCTTTACAACAAATCCATGCAGCAGAGTCTATTATTATCCATGCTTCAAAGATGACTTGGAAGGTGCAGTAGCTTGTTCACAATCATGCAGCTTAGTTGTGGTGGAGTTAGACTGAATTTCTCAGAAACTGCTCCTATAACCACTCAGTTCCTAGAGGCAGAACCAATGTGCTGAACAAATGGTCACTGATGTATCACCTTTTGAACTTAACATGCTCATATAATTATCGAGTTTGAGGTTGGAAGATTATCTACTTTAACATCCATCCAATGTTAAAATCTCCTTTAATCACATGCCTAAGTCACAATCTGCCTTTTGTTTCAATAATAACAATGAGGGATGTCCAAAAAAGGAATCCTTTCCTCTTCAGATGGTTCTTACTGGGAAGTTCTTTATATCAGGCAAAAATTTTTCTTCTTGAAAAAAATTAGCCACTGATTTTAATTTTACCTGAGATCATTATTGAAAACCTATAATTTACATATTATATATAATAAATCCCTTAGTAATCTCTTCTTGAAAAATAGTTTACCTTGGCCATGCTGGTTACTCTCAAATGAAAGCACTTAAGGGTCTTTGCATTTTGCCCAAACTCTAGACATGCTCTGCACAGCTGACCAAAGAACAGGACTCCACCCTTCATTATTACAGATTAATATTATTCCTATGAATACCAGCTAAGAGATCACTTAAAGTTGTGGGGGGAGAGGGGTGACCATGTCATGCTTTTGATTCATATGTGAGTTCATAGTTCATTCCTATTCCTATGTATTTTTTTCACTCTCTCCTTCATTTCCTGTTAGTTGAAACTGATCAAATTAGAGAGGGGCCATTTTTCTATTGGGGCTCCAACTGGAATCACCTTGACTGCTTTAAAAATGCCAATTCCTGAATCACTCCTTCAGAGATTGTCGTCCATTTGGTGTCAGAAGTGGTCTGGGGATTAGGGTTGATGTTACTTGTGTTTTCCTGTGTATTTATTACCAGGCTTGATAACATACAGATGTAATTCCTGGAGCCTCACCTTAAGTTAATATTAGCTAGGTACACTTTGAACAGAGGTATTCAGCCAGTTATAAATTCACTGAAATACATCATCACTATGTCCACGGTTTTCCATTTTGATTACGATGTAATATCAGCAAAGAGTTTGTCAAATGTCCTACATACAGCTAGTGTAGGCAGTGGGTAAAGGCATGGATTCTGGAGCCCCACTGAGAGGTTCAAATTTTAGTGGAGCCAGCTGGATGATGCTAGGCAGTTAACTTCTCTGTATGTTATTTTCCCTAGCACTCATTTATAAGATTTCTATAAGGATTAAACAAGACTACATCTACAAAGAGTAGGACATATTGTTAGCTTGAAAGTTAGTTATCACTGCTGTACTATTGTCCCATTATACTCTATTTACTGCATCCATTCCATTATAACATGACAATGATAACACTAGTTGATAGGAATCTGATGCTGGTTAAATCTGATGTTGCTGAAGCAAGAGATCATTTCAAAACTGTCCCCATGTACCTCAACTAATGTATGATTCCCAACTTATTATAGGATGAACTACTGCAGTATGGCATCCACTACTTACTCTCCTTATTTTTTTTTTTTTTTTTTTTTTTTTTTTTTTTGTGGTGCTGGGGATTGAACCCAGAGCCTTGTGCTTGCAAGGCAAGCACTCTACCAACTGAGCTATCTCCCCAGCCCCTTACTCCCCTTAATTAACACAAAACATCAAAAAGTTCCAGTTAGATAAAAGTTAACTAATTTATTATGAATATGATATTACCCACTGTGCAATATATATGGTTTAGAAAAATCCCAGAAAAAGAAGTCCCTATAAATTCATTTCTGAATCTGCTTACTTGTAAGTTTTTTACCAAAAGCTAACAGGTTTTTGGTAAACAACTTAGCATGTGTACAATGCAGAATCCCTAAAAAATCTTGAATAAAGAAATATCACTTTTATCTGCCAGAAGAAAGAGAGAAGTCTAGACATAAAGTCATTTCTTCCATCATCTTCTAAAAAACCAATACTAATTGAGGGTGAATCAGAGGGAGAAAAAAATACAACTAGCCACACTTTTATTATAGATTTGCAAGTGAAAGTCAGATACCAAGTTTGAAATATCAGCAAAAATACATTCTGCTAACTGCACCAATGGTGTTGCAGACTCCTTGAAAGAAATCAGAAGGCAGAAGGTTCCTAAACTCTAACCATGTAGGTGTTTCACTGGGGATGCATCTATTTACTATGCCATTTGCAAAAAAGAAAAAAAAATTAAAAACCACTGAGTAATCTTACTGGCTTAGTCTATTTTGTGCTGCTAAAACAATACTTGATACTAGGTAATTTATACAGAACAAACGTTCATCTCTCAGTCTCTGGAGGATGAGGCATCCAAGGTTAAGAGGCTACACCTGTGAGGGCCTTCTCGCTGTATCATATCATGGCAGAAGGTATCACATGGCAAAAGAACAGAGATCAAACCCACAGCCTTAAGCCCTTTTATAATGGCATCAATCCATTCATGAGGGTGGATCCCTCATGACCTAAACACCTGTCACTGGGGTCTGCCTTCCAACACTGCTGCACTGGCACTAAGTTTTTGACACGTGAATTCTGGGTAACACATTCAAATCATAGCAATCACATTTTAGGAAATTAAAAGAAATAAAGTCCTTCGAACCAGCAATTTAACTTACTCATCAGTGCCTTTCCAATTTCAAAAGAAAAAAAAAATTGGAAGATGTTCAGTGATTGAAATTGGGATCATGAATTCACATTGGTATTCTGCCATAACAAACATACCACACAGCCAAATATGCCTGAAGTAAGTAGGAGGACATTGGAGATGGTGTAGGGACTAGAGGAGAGGAGCATTTAAGGTAAAGAGAGATCGGAATCTTATCTCAAAGAGTACAGTTCAGATACCAGGAAGCATCACCAATATCATTTTAAACAATTGAAAGAAGTAATGCACAACACAGGGATATTAGGACTAGGCAAAAGTGGAAATCAGATTGATGAAGGGAGGCAGAAAATGTATTGGGGGATCCAAAATAATTAGATGGAAAGAGGTGCATGCAGTTAATAGACATGAAAAAATGGAAAAAAATAAGAATTTGAACCCTAGAGCAATAGATATTGAGAAATGAACTAGATTATGGGGATGGGGAATTATTTCAAAGAAGATAAAGTTTACCACACAGCACTTTATTGGGATGGTAGAGGCCATCTGTTTCCAAAATTTAAGTTAATATCACCCACATTCAATTGATCAATTTGGGCTCAAAACAGGTTTCCTAGTTTGACATGTTACATGAATGACAGAAACCTGAGGTAGCCTTAAAAGGATCAAAAAGGTTAGGTTGAAGAAATTACTCCAAGTATATTCTCTATATTATTCACTAAATAATTGCAAAGAATTAACACAAAATTTTATTACAGTATTTATGTGGTTCATTTCTACTTATTTTTTTCTCATTTTGAGAATCAGGTTATACTGATGTACAGTCACTCTTACTGGGGATATTTACAGAAAAGGAGGGCATAAGGAAAGAGGAGAGAAAGGAAAGGCAGAGCAGAAGGGTGAGTAAGCCCAGAGTATTTCCCAGTAAAGCCTTAGGTAAGATGAAGAGTATCAGAACCAGCCTCTTCATTCTCTGCAGGGAGGTTGCACAATGTTTAAGAGTAATATTCTGAGTCAGGATAGAATGCTCTTCTGTGTTCTGGTGAGGTTAAAATTGAGGCAGCTCAGGGTTAGGAATACGTTTTTGGTAAACAACTTAGCATGTGTACAATGCATATTATATAATTATGTTATAAAGTTGTTAGAAGAATTTAATAAAAACCTGCCTAGAAATATTTTTTTGTTGTGTGAGGCACATAGTAGGCACATAAATATTATCTTTATTTTATTCTACTTAACCATGATGAGTTGAATAATTAAGAAATTGCACACATTTTCTTTTATGTCAAGTCTGCAAGTTTCTTTGTCTTCTCTCAGAAATCTAGGCAGGGGCTGAGGCTATGGCTCAGTTGGTAGAGTGCTTGCCTTGCAAGCACAAGGCCCTGGGTTCAATCCCCAGCACTGTTTAAAAAAAAAAAAAAAATCCACTATGGGATGACCAGTCAAAAACTGAGTTGAAAACCAGAAAGTCAATGAATGTTTAAATAAATGCCAGATTGGGGGCAGGAGAGTGGGCATTATGGGAAGAACCTCCCATTATGGGTCTGAACTACAATAAGACAAAATTAGAAGAAGATCCTGAAAGTGTTCTAGCTGGCAAAGGATAACAATTGGAAATTAATTATACAATACTCATTATCATTTGCCTAAAATGTCACTGACAGTTATTGTACAATGTGTCATTTGTATCATTTAATCTTAGTAAATACAGGAAGCTGTCATATACCTATTCATGATTTCCACTCTACCCATCATATTTTTATATACCATTTTAAGTTTCTCAAGTGGTCCCTTAGCACAAGAGGATTGTTCACACATTAAACCCCAACAGTAGGAATGTATTTATTTTACAGGAATGTGAAGCCTTCGTTTTTGTTTTCATACAACCAGTTTTACAGACCATTAATGGAGACACACATTCTTATTTGAAAAGCATATGGTTATCAGATATGTACAGAACACTAAGTCACACTTGAATTTCAGCTGAACAATGAGTTATTTTAAATAGAAGTATATTCCAATATAAGTAATGTCCCAAAAATAATGTTATTATACTAACAATTATTATTTTAGCTAAAATTCAAGTTTAATTGGAAGCCCTACACATATTTATTTGCTGAATTTGGGAACCATAAAACTAGGTCTTCTCATTTAATTAATGAGGAGGGAAAAGAAGTAAGCGAAAGGACTGAAAGAGGAAATGAAGCTTTGAGGTAAAACCCATTCTCTCATTGAAGTATATTCACCTCAGCAACATAATCTCAAAACAAACCACAGACTCTATAAAGTGGTTCAAACTACTGACATTTACAATTGGGAATGTCTGATGAATTTGGAGAGTATTCCAATTTTGCAATCATGGTTCCCATCTCAAACAGGTTTACTACATCTGTTCTATTTCATAAGTAATCATTTTAAAAATCTGATAGAGAGAAACTTATGATTGCTGCCCCTTGACATAAAGTAAAAAGATGCAGGTAAGTTACTAAGGTAATTCATGAGGTTCATGTTCTTAGGACTGCTTAACTCCTACTTCTTAGGAAAAAAAAAAAAAGAGACATTCCTACTAAGATTTCAGGCAGATATGCAGAATTATCCCTTGCTTCCTCTGAGTGAATTTTCCATGTTCTATGTAATATGACAAGTTTCATTATTCTCAGAGAATTCTGAAATTCCAAAACTTCTTTAAAGCTTTTCATTTATTGAACACAGTACATCATCAGGAATTTCAAAGAGAAAATTTTGATACCCTATAAACTTCTAATTCTCAACCATAGAACCAATTTGGTTCTTAGGCTTTGGGGAAGTGATAAATAGGAGGTATTTTATTTGTAAGTTGAAACCACAACAAAGTGCCCATGACAATCTGATAATGAATTGTGACATGACATTCCCAAAAGAACCAAAGAAAAACAAGATGTGTAAATGGTGCTTTGTCCAAAAACAAAAAATCTTTTCCTCATTAAAATGGCACATACTATACCCCTGCATTTCAGTAATAACATTTTCACCTGGAATTCATAATTATGTGTAACCACTTAACATAGGCAAAGATCCAAGGATTAACAAGAAGACTATCATGAAATTCAAGATTTCAGAGGTGTTTTCAATTCCATTGTCAAGACCATATCAGAGGAAAAGTGTACTAGCATTATCCCACTGGGTACCCTGTCCCACCTTCAAATCCATTACCAACGTGCAGGGAATAAGCCCAATAATGAATACTCCCCCATGTGCCTTGGTAATTTTAATCACCTCCTTTCAAAATGCATTATGATCCACAAGACTTTCAACAAATGTTACTTTCTGATGGAAAGGAGAGGCTAAGGAAGGCAACCTTACCACATTCCTGAGCACATTACATCTATGATCATTATGTGGAAACAAATAAGATGAAGCCATTGCATGAGAGAGGATGTTTTTCAAGTTTTCAATGTATCTTCAGACTGTCTTACTCAATTCACCCCACTGATAGCACATACATGTACAACCAAGTGGGAGTAGTTCCTATCAAAAGTAAAAGGTACAGAAGCCTTTCACACTCTGCAAGAGTGCTCTGGGATGCAGCAACAGAGAAGTAGATGCGTAATGATGAACTCCACAATATGGTCAGCATGAGTAGAGTGATTTTGTACGAATGTATAGTAGAGATGAACAAATACTTTACATTTCAGAACACAGCTGTTTTGACATCACAGGTTAGGGAAGGCCCACAGTGGTAGATGTCCACAACTTTAAATCTGTAGATCCTGGATGAAACAACATAAAGAACTCTGGAGAAATGACAAAGCACTCAGACAGGAGACTAGGCTGAAAGGAAGGTTCTTTTCTTGAGGGTCTAATCAGGTTCTTCCCACCTCCCCACTTATTTTTTTTTTTTTTAATCTCATAGAGACACCTTCATAGAAGCAATTGACTTTGACAGAACACCGGAATCCCGGCAGTGAACCATAAATTGACCATTACCATAAAAAGAACTGCTAAATGAGAAACCATGTGCTCAGTATAAAACTAATTTCATGCTTTCAAAAGCACACAGTGGCTTCTAGCAAGATAGTGGCCCTGGGACTTGCCGAGACAGATTGGCGAACACAAATGGTTTGCTCCCGATGCGTCTGCTTAGTCAAGCTTTACATGTACTGGCAGCAATCAGGGTTCTCGAGTCTTCTGTCAAAAACACACTTATCTATAACTTTAAAGCTGAAAGCTATAAAACAGCTGCCTCAAGTAAGTTTAGCAGGGAAAACACATACACATATATACACACACCCCACGTACCATGTTAGCCTCTGATCAAATAAAAACAGATTTCTCTTCAGACCGAACACTTATTAAGTATAATGCTATATGAATTCATCATCTCCCTCACACTCCTTCCTTGTTTAGGAATGGCTTCTCATCATGTAAAACTAGAGTTTAGCAGAACCTAAGCAATCAACTCCATCTCCCAGGAGGCTAACTTTAAGCTGCCCTTGTCTAGTTGGCTTTCAATAGCCTGTATTTAAAATGCTACATCAGACCTTTCAGAGCATGATGATCGTTATTTAACATAATTTAACTTCCCGAGGTGAGCACCGGGGGAAGTTACACTTATGTGATAAAATCTGATACATTTAAAATATCACATCTAATTAAAACATGCTTCAAGAGGAAATGCCGTTGATTTCCCCCCCTCATTTGGCACACCATCACTAGAAACCAATTACTGTCGGCTGCCCACTGCATGACAGGTCATAACTTTTAATTATTAATAATGTCAAGCTCAACAAGGTGTCAACTTCAGTATGTAATCCATTTCTCTTACTTTCTTAGTTATCTCGTAAACATGACTTGTTGCCTCCTATATATTTTTCATGTCAAAGATTCTACATTTAGTTCACAGCCTTTTTTATATACCTGAAGCACATAACACTGCTAATTGCCTACTTTCGGTAATGATAGCAAATCTCATAATATCACTGACTTGTTCTGAATGTTTAAAATGCAGGGGAAGTCACCTCCTGGTAAGATGTCCTCGGCACACAGCTTACAGTACAGAAGGGAAAGGATGCTCATCACACCCATTTAAGGAGTAACTTCCCAATAACATTAAAGAATCAGACATTAGCTCTTCAGTTTTCCCCTTTGGATGTGTCAGTACGACGTGATAAACACAACTGATGACTCCACAGGATTCAGCACAACATATGAAAGAATCTGTTACTGACAGCCCACATCTCAGGATCCAAGTTTTAGAATAAAAATGCTCACCTCTGCTAGGAAGTCCACTCCACATCCTGCAGGGCTTTCACCAGCTTCCCGAGCAACCAAGTTGGATAAACAAAACTTCCAGGATGTGACCAGGGCAATGCACAGTGCTACCGAGACTTGGCTGCAGCCCTGATTATCCGTGTGACAGCACCACGTTATATCAGTGCCGCTCCAAACCTTCCCAGTTGCTGGCTTATTGCACTGCTCATTGAAAATCCTTCACACGCTGGCAACATTTTAGGGAAGGACAAGCACACTCTGAGTCATTTGTAAAGAAAGCAGAGCAATTTCAATTCTATATCTCCATGCGTGCGGAAGCCAGAAGCACTGTCAACGCACAAGTCTGAGGTGGATTTATGCCGAGAAACAGGCAACCTAAGCCTTCATTATCAATGCATGAAATCAGCCACTGTGATCAAATTCAAGCAAACCACAAAAAGCATGTAATTATGAAAGGCTCCACAGATTAGCACCAAACCTTGTGGAATGAAGAATCATCTATCGAAATTGTGTAAATGTTAAAAATAGCCCTGGCTTTTCAACAATAAGCAGGATACAGAGAAGCAATCAGTAGTCTATATTATAAAGACTTATCATAAAGGTTGCAAAAAACAAAATAGTTATAGGTTCCTGGGACTTCTCTAATGACAAATGAAATCACTAGGAGCTAAGACAATTATAACCAAAAAAAAAAAAAAAATCCACAGATTTGGCACAGATACTCATTAAAGAGCAAGTCAAATATCCTTTAACCCCTAAGTGCCTGTCTGTGAATTAAAAATGACAATAAAAATGTGCAGGGCTATGTTAATACCAGGGCAAAATACTATCAATTTTACTCTAGGACAAGTTCCTAAATAATAAAAATTTAAATGTATTCTGTTTAAATAAAGATTTTAACATGACAGTATTTTCAACATCATAATCTTTGCTCATTATTTAAAAATAAACTATAGCTCATTAAAACCACATATCTCTGTTTCAGTGACCCCCAAATTGAAGCCTTTACCTTTCAACATCTTCCTCTTCCTGTTACTAAAATGTAAGATGCCAGAGCCGTTGACACAGTCTTAAAAAGGCATAAGATAGTTATAGCCCAGAAAGTAGCAGCAGTGACTTGAGATTACAAAATGCAGAGCTTTGACATATACATGCAAAGCAAAAAGGACATAAAACACTTATCAAAAATCACCAAAACAACAAAAGAAATTCTTAGTAGGCAGCACCAAGAACACATTTAAGGTTCTATTGAGATTTTTTTTTTAATGGGCTTAGGGTCTCACTAAAATCAGGATCCAATAAAAGCAATGCTTCATTTGGGGATCTTCTGCAAGTGACTGGGTTCTTTTCTAGTAATACTACTCTCTCTTAGGTAACACATTTAGTACTGTCAATAGTCTAAGAGGTCTGTATAAAAATAAGCATATGCTGTAACATACATTTATGTAACATGGCATTTGGGAGCAACATCAAACATGGCACTTCCAGGGTTATGTCTGTAGAGTCCCTGTCTGTAGAGCTCACTGTCTGTGGAGTGCCAGCCTGTAGGATTAGACACCGTTCCTCGGAGACAGACATGGATATACATGAGTGGACATACATATGCATATACAAGTGCACATGTGTACATGTGTCCACATCCCATATTCCACCTCGGTCTCTGCAATCACCTTTCCCACCTGAATTCCATTTATTTTGTGAAGCCCTGGGGCCAACACTTCAGTTTATCATGAGAAAGGGCCTTAGGCATCACTGATTTCACAATTGGTCAGTCCCCTCCCCCTCAACTCTTCTTGTCTTAGAAAATATTTCATAAAAGATTATGTACTAAAAAATTATTATTATTACCACGTGTAAAGCTCCCTAGAAGTACAAGTTTAAAGTGAAAACAAAATTTTGATTATAGGTCCTCAAATTCTTATCTTTAGTGCCAGATACATTGCAGAATTTAAACATTTTCAGATACATATACCATGAATTACATAACATCCAGTGGGGTCTGGGGCAACAACTGTGTAATCAGAAACATTAGCATTTCTGTAGCAAAACATGTGCATATTCATACTAGCTGGGAGAAATAAACACTATAATTAACCTCACATCAGTTCAGGTCAGGTTTTTCCATCAATATGAATTATAAAATCTTCTGGTTTTCAGAGCTTCTTGGATTTCAGGAGGTTTTGCAGGTAAAAGAATGAGGATCTGTAGAGATGTTTATTTAAGCATAAAATGCTAAGCACCAGGAAACAGTGCCTAAGCAGGTGTTCTCTTGCATGGGAAAGAGATTTTGGAAGGTAACAATGATTAGCAGGATGGGCAAAAAAATATAAGGAAAGGTGTTTTTAAGACTGAGACATAGGCTGGGGTTGTGGCTCAGTAGTGGAGTGCTTGCCTAGCATGGGTGAGTCCCTGGGTTCAAGTCTCAGCACCACATTAAAAAACAAACAAACAATCAAATAAATAAAGGTTGAATTCTAAAAAAAAAAAAAAAAAAAAAGTGAGACATATCAACCACTTATTGATTGCCTACTTTATATCCACTAACATAAATAATTTTTAGCAACTTACCTTAATTTCCCAAAGAATATTTAAAAGGAAGAATGCATTTTCAGAGTGAGGTATAAAACACTGGGTTTTCTTACCATTTTCTCATTGTACCCATAAGCAAAATACACAGATTGATAGACAAATGTAAACAATAAGCTTGACATTATAAGGTAAAGGTTCCTATTTTATTTGTGTGTGCTATGTACTTCTTGGAATGGGGATTCTTCAAAATCACTTGTAGAAATAAATAGCAATATTCCTTATCATCAATATTCAAACTTGGAGTCTATTCTATGAATATATTTAACAAATAACATTTTTAAAGTATGTACATTATAAAACTTTAACAGAGCAAAACATGGACTGTCAACATTAGACCAAGGGCCTTTAAAATACTAACCAACTTCCAAGTTTCTTGATTGACCTTGGGATCTAGATTGACCCTAGGGAGAAGTCCTGGATGCATTTATGTGAACAGAAGTCTTCCTATTTACTGTAACAAGTATAGTGGAATGTGTGGCTCTAATCTTAGTATCTAGAATGTGATCACAATGTCATCTTCCTTGTGAAGAAAGAAACTACATTTGTCTGTTCTTTTTTGACAGTGTAACATAATTTCACAAGTTATTTCTTTAGCAACCAAAATGGTACCCTGATGGTTTCAAGGAGGTATTGTAGTTTCTACAAGTAACCAACAATCCAAGAAAGTACGTATTGTCTCTGGATTAAAATCAAAATCTCCTTATACTTTTAACATCATGTCCACATAATACCAGATGAACATTCATCATCTACAGGTCAAGAGTTGCTGGATTTGCAAGACAGGCTCATCATAGAGCAAACTCTTGAGGTGGGTTGACAAAACATGGATGTCATCAAAATCAGTCCCTAAAAGATAAAAGGTCGAGTCCTCCCAGCTCCTCTAAACTCTTCATGTAACCAAAGGAAGAGCAAAAATGATTCACAATTGGCCCAAGAATCAGCTCCAGAAAAACCACACATGCCAAGAATGAACACCAACCCCATGGCTAGTTGTAACATTCATCAGGGATGCCTAATTTGGTCCAGCCTCCTTGCTATGATGCTGTTAGGATATGAAAATAGAATATTTATGTGACTAAAGTTGTCCAGTCAGGGCAACAACACACTTATCCACAGTGGAAATAAATAAATAATGAATTTTACGTTTCCATTGAACTGGTTACCAAAAGCTTTTCTCCCTAGAGAAAGGTAACACAAGGAGACATCAAGATTTTAAGAATACCTTTGGTGATTTAAATCACTCACCAAACACTTTGCCATAATTTATAAAGATTCAATTCATTCACTAAACAATGGCAATTATTTCGATTTCAAAGTCTAAAGCATGATACCTGATGTGAAGCTACCCCTATCTTTTGGTAAATATGATATATATGAAAGTTCATAATCCAATACATTCTTAATGCATAAGACAACTCCTCATTCACTGAAAAAGGGTTGACCATTCCTTTTGACTTCTTTTTTTTTAAAAAAAATTCCATTCAAACCCCTTCATATGTTGATCCCTTAGAGTTCTGTACTTTATTGTCAACACACTTGTTTAACATTTTTTAGCCACCTGTATAGAATATGAATTGTTTTATAATTAATTTTTTCAGGTCTATCTCAGGAATTGTTCTAGATTTCTGACACCATCAAAACCCACCAGGACTCTGTCTCAAAGTTGAAGCATTTGGGGGATCTAGAACTAAACTTGAGCCTTCCTCCTATTTCCAAATCACTTTACTTTCATTCACAAGGAACTTCAATCTCAATATGCTCTATAATACAAACCCCAATTAAATTCATTTAGGGGGAGTGGAGGTGGAATATCAACTCTATCCTTCCTTGGAGGAACAGAGTCAGGATTTTCTACAATTCTTGGGATCTAAAGAGTATCAATTCTGGATAAGACATAGAATTGGAAAAGTCTCTTGATATTCCTTGCATCATGGCTGGGTCTAAATGACTACAAGAAACGCTCCTTGGGCCCTCTCAACAGGATCTAAGCTTATGCTGAGAAAAACAGATGTCTTCTCCAAGCCCCAGTTTGTTCTATTTTGACTGTGATCTTTTCCCCTTTCAAGTTCATACTTCCATGAAAAATCAAAGGAATTCACATGAATTCTACCCATAAATAGACTATATAATAATTATTCCATAAAGAAGTTTTATACATTTTTAATCAAGAAGACTGTGGAATAACTGCATTTTCTGGATATGATGTAATCCACCTACCTCACACTGAAAATTTACTCACCTAACAAACTCACTGGTAAAAAGTTAGTGATACTTCATCAATGATTTGTTATGCTTTCACCAGGATATTTATATTTGCAAAAATCAGATTTCTTGGATGAATAAATGGCAAATTGGAAATGAAGGAAAAGCAAGCATTTTATTTGTTTCTGTGATGCAAGGGTAGCTCAGTGGGAAGGCACTTGCCTAGCATGCACAAGGCTCTGGGTTTGATCCCTTGCACCATAAGAAACAAAAATGAATGAATTAATTAATTAATGAATAAATGAATAAATAAACTATTTTTCTATTGTCAAAATAAAAGGTATTATCATATTAATGGATTCTAGCCCTATTCCTGCATCTACCACACAAATCTACATCATTTAAAATTTATGTTCATACTTAATATCCTTTAAAATGGACTAAAATTTTTCCATTCCTGGGGCAATATGAATGTATTTAAGTAGTGCCTTTTATTCCAGAACACTGGAGAAAGAACTCTCCTACCCATCCCTATACATAAACACACTTTCTACTTCCCTTATAGATTCTGCTTAATGCACAGAAGATACTGTAAGCACCTGTCAAATAAACATGTTCCAGTCTAGATGTGCATGTCACACACACCCTCACCCCTTTGTAAGCTATTTCTTTGCTTCCTTATATGCATTAGTAAGTTCCTCCAAAATGTTGGGGTGGGGAATGAGGAAAACAATCTTACTTTCAGTAGACTTTTGGCACCATCTTGTGGTTATTCTGTAGTGTTGCACCTTCAAATCTTAAAAATTTTCAAACATCCAGAAATGCATTTGAGGATAAATTTAACATTTTAAATATATATATGAGATTCGGTGTGAAAAATTTGAGTGGTATGGTTAAAACTCCATACATAAGGGCTGAAGGTGTAGCTCAGTGGTACAACAGTTGACTAACACACACGAGGCCCTGGGTTCAATCCCCAACACCACCAAAGCAAAAAGCCGAAAATTCACACACATACAAACACACACATGCACAAATTTTAATGGTTGTAATGTCTATTACAGTGCTCTGACACTAAAAGCTGTTTAATAGCAGCAACTTTCTTGAATGTAAAATGAAAATCAGAGCCCATTAGGAGTGTGGGGGTGGAGGAACAATGGAGGGTCTGGGGGCATCAAAGAGAAACAGACCATGGCAGCAAAGAAAATAACAGAATATATAATGCTGGAACTGAAAAAAAAACATTTTCTAATTTTGTTCTCCATTCCCACTTCCAAGACAATACCTCTACTTCCTGTTGCAAAATATCCTAGGGGTTTTATCACCATTATCTTCGGCCACCCAAAGTGTTCTCAACTTAAAATCTATTTAAGCTCAATTTAAAATTTTGAAAGCCAAATAAAAGATGCCTCTCAAATGGAGGCAGTTTATTTCCCCACCCCTTGAATTTGAGGAGGCCAGTGACTGACTAGCTCTGACCAAAAAGAATGCAGTAGCTGCAGCTTAGCCCTGGCTGTCTAACAACCCTCTTCTGTGACTCCATGTAATGAAGCTTGGTTTAACCTCCTCCAAAAGGAGTCTGCTGGTCAGAATGATCCAGGCTCCACCTGCCAGATGTATGCATGGGCATCCCACCAGCGAATCTGCTGCAGCTGCAGAGTGGCTCCCTGTGCATCCAGGACAAGAACAAGTAACTGAGCCCAGATCAACGTTTTGACCCCCAGAATCATGATTAAATTAAAACATTGTTTTAAAATATTTCTAAAGTATTCTGCCTACCTTCTCAAACCTGCAAACTTTTCCTGTGTTTCTTTCCAATTCTCTCAGTTCCATTCACATCTCTGTCTTTCAAATACTTCAAGCTTTTTCTCAACTTGAAATTCTCTCTTTGGATCACTTTTCTCCGCTCTCTTTGGACGACTAATTCCTATAAATCTTAAAATTTCAACCTTAAAGACAGTTATGAATTCCTTTAGATTCATTGAAAGTGAGAGAAAATGGCTATCCTTCTTCCACTGGACTACTTTTACATCCCTGTCAAAAAAAAATCAATTCAGTACGTGCATATGGGTCTATTTCTGGGTTCTGTTATTTCCATTGATTTGTGTCTATTTCTCCATTAAAAATCACTGTCTCGACTGCTTTAGTTATGTGGTAAGACTTAAAATTGGGTCGAGATTCATCCTGCTTTGTTCTTTGTCAAGATGAATTTTAGCTACTCTAGGAACTGTGCTTTCCCACATAAATTTTAGAATAAACTTGTCTATGTCTGGAAAAGAAAGGATTTTGATAGAAATTGCAGGAAATTTAGGGAGATCAATTTAGGGAGGCAACATCTTAACTATGTTGAGTTTCTAATCTGTGAACTTTGGGGATTATTTTCCTTAGTATTTTGTGATTTTTAGCATACAGATACTGTATATGCTTTTTTTTTTTTAAAAAAAGGTATATATCTGAGTATTTCACTTTGTTGTAAGCTATTATAATTGTACTATTTTTAAATTTTGGTTTCTATATGCTCATATTTAGTTTATAGACAAATGATCAATTTTGTGTGTTGTATGTCTTGCAAACTTCTTGAATTCATTTAAAATTCTAGGAGTTCTTTTGTAGAATCTTTGGGATTTTTAAATTACCATCATGTCATCTGCCAAAAGAGAGATTTTGTTTCTTCCTTTCTAATCTGTATGCCTTTTATTTTTCTTGCCTTATTACAGTGTGTAGAACTTCCAGCACTATGTCAAATAAAAGGTTAGAGTGGACATCCTTACCTTGCTCTAGATCTTAACAGAAAAGCATTTAATCTTTTACCATTAGATACATTAGCCCTAGGGTTTTGCAGATTCTTTTTATTAAAATGAGGTAACTTTCTGCTATTCTTAATGACTGCTGGATTTTCTCAAATATCTTTTGATAAAATTACTGCATCTCTTAATATAACCATAAAAGTTCTATTTTTTGTTTGTTGATATGTTGGATTATTTGTTTATTTTCAAATGTTGAACCAGTCTTGCATACCTAGAATAAATCCCCTTGGTCATAATTTTTAATACATTGCTAGATTCCATTTGTTTAGATTTCATTGAGAAATTTGGAGTCTAAATTCATAAAAGATGGTGATTTATAGTTCTCTCTTTTTAAAAATTGTCTTTGTATTTGATATCAAGAAAATACTAGCTTTAGGAAATAAGTGGGGGAAATTTTCTTCTTCCATTT
Source organism: Sciurus vulgaris (assembly GCF_902686455.1). Classification (NCBI taxonomy): domain Eukaryota; kingdom Metazoa; phylum Chordata; class Mammalia; order Rodentia; family Sciuridae; genus Sciurus; species Sciurus vulgaris. The sequence continues at coordinate 133,030,423 of NC_136463.1, forward strand.
CCTGGAAGAGATTATATAAAATTGATGTTAATTCTTTAAATTTTTGGTAGAATTCTCCATCAAATTCTACCACCAGGTTGGGTGCTATGGCATACACCTGTATCCCAGTGGCTCAGGAGGATGAGGCAGGAGGATCACGAGTTCAAAGCTAGCCTCAGCAAATTAACAAGGCCCTAAGCAATTCAGTGATACCCTGTCTCTAAATAAAATACAAAAAAAGACCTGGGGATGTGCCTTCACTGAGTTCAATCCTCAGTTAAAAAAAAAAAAAAAAAAAATTCTACCACCAGTGTAATAGAACCATCAGGCTGTGGACCCACTTCTATTCCCATCAGGCTGTGGACCCACTTCTATTCTCACCAACCCCCACACTGTGTAAGACTGTCAGAGGAAAGAAGTCAGCTCTTAGACAGTGATTGGGTAGAACATCATTACTATCACATCTTTCCTCTTTGGGCAGGAGATAGACTACAATCTTCCTTCCTATACTAGTCTGTGAGAGCTATTACAACAATGTACCACAGACTGGGTGACATAAATGACATAAATGGAGGCAGAAAGTCAGAAATCAAGGTGTCTGTTGGATTGGTTTCTCCTGAGAGCTGAGGAGGATCCATTTCAGGCTTCTTTATGGTTTACAGATAGCTATCTTCTCCTGTGTCTCTTTATGTAATTGTCCCTCTCTGCATGTCTCTCTCTGTGTCCAAATTTCCCCTTTTAATAAGGTCACCAGTTATTCTGGACTCAGTACAACTCTAATGACTTCATTTTAACTGAACTACCTCTATAAAGACCCTATATCCAAATATGATAATATTTTGAAGTACTGAGGATTAGGATTCTATCCTATGTATATGTGTGTGTGTGTATGTGTGTACATTCATTTAAAACTCTAAGAGTTCTTTTGTAGATTATTTGGGATTTTTATATCGACAATCATGTCATTTGCAAAAAGAGAGATTTTGTTTCTTCCTTTCTGATCTGTATGCCTTTTATTTTTCTTGCCTTATTACAGTGTGTGTAGAACTTCCAGCACTATGTCAAATAAAGGGTGAGTGAACAACCTCTCATCTTTATACACACACACATAACATATACATATATGTATTATATATTATATACATTTTGATGAGGACACAAATCCACCTATAATGTCTCTAAAGCCAAGCAATGGGTACAAAAAAAACACTGGCATTTTGTTCCCTAACCAGATGCCTGTTTCATAAGTGAAACTGCTACCCTGTACTACCTGAGCAGGGAAGAGAGGTCCCTACAGACCACTCCACCTCTACATGCTGGGACCCCACCAGTTCTACATGTGCCCTCAAGCACCAATAGTGGGTATATATGAAAATCAAGGACATAATCTCACCAGGACTATCACAGTGTGGGAAAAAGAAGCACACGGAGTTGAGGAATGGAGCATTTTGCTACCTGTCGGGGATAAGCCTGAAGATGCATTTATCTCATAAGGGACCCTAATGCCTAAAGGACTGCTTGGTCAAGGTCTTTTATCCACAGGGTTAGGAGCATACATGACCCACACAGACAGCCAGAATAGTAATCATCAACCAGAAGAGCACTGCAACTTTGTCAAGACCATTCCTACACAGTTCCCTGCAGCCTGGTCTAAACAGCAGGCTGAGGCAGAGGCAAAGTGAGAGGGACTGTGCCCAGTCCTCTAAGCTCCAGGGTACATGCAGCCAGATCTTAATTTGGCAATGAGATGGGTGCTTCATAAATAGAACTGAATCTTCTACATCAAGGAGTCCTGAACATACAAAAGTGAGAAGTTATGGGCTGAGAGAGTGTTAGGATTGCTACCAAGTAGGAAATAGATGTTTGATGGATCAAAACTATGGAAAATGAACGGAAAAAAATCAAACAAAATCAGGGTTGCTCCTCATTGAGTCAAGACTCAAAACAATGGATGAGGTGCACATGTTCACATAAGCACTAAGCTAGAACCAGGTTAGTTTCTGCCATTTGCTTAGCATGATGTCAGAGACCACTTTCCCCATCATTAGGCATTGTTCAGAAATATAATTTCTAATGACTGTGGTGTCCATAAGCATTTGAACTCAGATGTCCATTCAAACTTTCACTATTTGCTCTCTGATTCAGATAATTCGTTTTTAACCTAATACTAATGAGATTCTTAATATGTAAACATAGGCACATCCAGGCTCCTGTGAATAATTATAATTATCATAATAATAAGTAAACAGAAAGTGAAAAGCAACTTTTCACTACTGTTAGCATGTACCATACATAAGTTCCTTTACATTCTTTCACAATGAGTATTGATTGAGAAAATAGCTTAATGATGTGAAAGTATATGCTAGGCATAAAGAAATTGGGTTTGGCTTGAAATGCAAAAATTATTTCTTTGTAACACACACACACACACACACACACACACACACATACACACATTTTCAGTGGTGTCTGAAATGAGTCATGGTGTAACTTTATAAAATTGAGAGCCACACAGCAGCACCGAGTGGAATTTCAACAGACAGCTTCTCTGCATCACCTCCCTCTAAGCTGACGCCTTATGACCAGAGCAAACACTTGCTCAAGTGGTGCCTGGAGCCACTGTGCCACTTTTAGAAGGAGGCTTCTCTTGGCCTTCCACCCAAAACCTGAGTAGAAGGTTTTCTATTGTGGAAATCTTCACCATGGGTAACTAAATTTCCCAGTTCTCATGAATTCCATCATAGTGAAGCCACCCGGTGACCCGCAATGAAGAACAAGAGCTACCCAAGGATAAGATAAAGGATTGGAAAGCTTGTTTGAAGTTCAGGGCAGATGCAAGAATGTAAAGTAGCAAAGCCTCTGCCTCTGCCCAACTAACAAGAGAAGGTGGCAGGAAAGTGAAAATGAGGGCAGAGCTGGGTAGGCCCCGTGGGCCTGGCAGTGCCCGTTCCTACTGTCAGAATGGCACTGGCACACGGCTGGTGATGCTCTAAAACAATATGACAAGTCTAATGTGCAAGATTAATGCTCCTTTCCTGCATCGTGGGATGTTATAAATAAAGCTGTAGCTTTTAATATGCTATCAAGTACTACACTACCCAATAGAAAGCAGATAAAGACAACCCAGGAAAGTCTAATTTCGCATAGAAGGGGAAAATTGATATCACTGATCCATTTTAAACACATTTCAAAATATATTAAGGAAATGTTCACACACTATGAGGCTACAGGAAATCTGAAGTCCAATATAGAAACTCTGTGTGGGGTGGAGAGAGAAAGAGAGAGAGAGATGCTGAGAAGGGACAAACTGCTCCTGGATTTTGCCTGTGGAGAAAAGGGTGTACATGTGGCAGTAGTTTCAACTGAAATTACTTACTCTACACCCTTCATTTTCTATAACAAAACCATTTGTCCCAGAAGTAAAGGGAGCCCTGAGGCCCTTCTTCCTACCTGTGCTGGTGTTGGTGCCGGGGCTGGCCAGCAGTGGCCCCGAGCCCTGGGCTGGGAGCGGGGGCTGCCCATCGCTCAGTTGCTTCACTCGTTTGCGATGGGATTTGCCATTATAATGGACCTGGGCCTGGGCTGCAGAGTTCAGCTGGATGTTGCACACCTCGCAGAAGGAGAACAGAATTTTCTTTTTCTCTTTACTTAATTGGTCCTCAGGCCTGTCAGTCTTAATCCCCCTTTCTTCAAAGCCCCGTAGAAAAGCTGCCATATTCATAATTCCATCTTCAAGTTGGTTGTCAAGGCTTAAGGAGTACTTCATACCTGGAAAATAAAACAGTACTAATGCCTGTGAATTCACAGGTAGCTTCTCATTTTCTGGCAAGACTACATTTTTAATAGTATATGGGTTAAGTTAAAAGTTCACTATTCAGTGGTCACTCCTAGAAAGAACTTGAGCACATTGAGTCATGAACATGAGTCCCCTTGTTTGTTTGGAGCACTTTACACCCCATCCCTGTTCTTTCTCCCATCAACTCCTTCTCTCTTTGCCTATCAGATCTTAGCTAGCACATCGCCTCTCCATGCAGCCTGACCTGGCCCTGGAGGCAAGATAGGGCCTAGTTATATCCTCATAGAGCTATGTGACCTTCCATGATAGCACCTATCTTGGTATGCATCTCATATGCACCTGTGCAGTTACGTAAGTGTCTCCTGCTGGAGTATGAGCTCTGTGAAGGCAGCCTACAACTGCACCTTTTATATAATGGGCATTTGAATGTTTGTTGAACAAAGGAAAGAATAGATGTTATGAACCCAGAAATTACAAAAAAAAGAAAGCATATGCATAGACACAAATGTACATATAATTCATACATGCCTGCCTGCCCACATGCAAACAGACCCATGGCCTAACTGGGGGTAACAAAGACCAAAGCAGCACGTCTACTACTTACATTGGATTGTGTTCTAAAAGCCTCTTTATAAGCCAGTTGGTGGAAATTTGTACATATTTTCTTATAGTTTTAGAAAAACAGATTGCTTTTAGGTTTCCAGATCAGCCCATAAATATCAATTTAATCTCTGATAAACTTGAAATGCAGACCATCTGAAATACAAAATAATAGAAATGCAATATTATAGCAAACTGGTACCTGAAAAAGTAAAATAGTAAGATGTAATTTTATTTTTAAGTGCTATTTTTCTCTTTACTTAGATATGTTCATAGTGATGGAAGATTTCAAAAGGGAGTTTAAGTGCCTTGAGACCCTTGGGTGATAAAGATTGCCTTAGTTTTTTATTTGGTTCAGTTCTACTTTAAAACAGATTATTTCTGATTTTAGTTAATACCAGGGTGACTATCATTATCATATTATCAGTGTGTTTATGACCAAGTTTTTGGTTCTGAATTTGAACAAAGACAGATACAGTCTCCAAGAAGACAGGGGTGTGTCACAGGGCAAGGATATGAAGAATGGGCTAATGGGTCAGTTCTTCACCAGGAAGCATGAAGATACATGAGGATATCCCCATTTTTACAACTAGACACTCAACTGTGAATCACTAATTTAATCTGCAAAATATATTTGTCCCACATAATATTCTACCTTGCCATCATTTTAAAGGCACAAAACTTTCCAAATAAATCTGTTTTTTTCAGCTCTCTACAAAGGCAGTTTTCTTCCTTAACATCTACTTGCGCTATGCATAAGTCAGGTTTATGCCATTCCTATAACTAAGCTGGAGAAAATAATCCAGTTATTATTAAAATGTGATTTCAAAATGCACATATATAAATATTTTTATTTTTATTCCTTAAATTCAAAATCTCATAAAACTTCAGGAAATACCAATGCCATATAAAAGTTATGCTCAAACATAATATTACTATAGCTGCTCAGAAAATGTTAAAATGTATTATAAGATTTAAATGAACTGATAAACATAATTTTTTAATGAGCTCATCACTATTATTATGCCCTGTCTAGAAAATGAATCCACTATAAAACAAGGAAAACCAGCAACTTATAACCTTGCAAACTAGGTCACATCCCATCTTTACTGAATCATTGAAACCTAAGTGTTACATTTTGACTCAAGCAACCAAGATCCTTGACTCAGCTGAGGGCTGCTGACACTTTCATCTGAAAATTGACCCTCTCTGGAGGCACCTGGCCTTGCCCATGTTGTGAATCGACATACAGTATTTCACAGAGACAGAATCCACTTCATAATGTTCCACTTTTAATTTGAAAACTAAAAAAAAATGACTCCTTTGTATTATCTTACAAGACAAAACCAGCTTACCTTTGCTTTTCAGGTTGCTATTTTTTGTAGAAATAATTTATACTTTTTTATTTAAATATACATATTTTTAGAAACTCTAAGAAACTTCTTTTAATTTTTTTTCATTTTTACAGACTGCATTTTGATTCATTGTACACAAATGGGATACATCTTTTCGTTTCTATGGTTGTACATGATGTAGATTCACACCATTAGTAAGAAACCTTTTTTTTTTAATTAATATTTTTAGTTGTGAATGAACCTTATTTTATTTATTTATTTATATGTGATGCTGAGGATCAAACCCAGTGCTTTACACATGCTAGGCAAGTGCTCTACCACTGAGCCACAACCCCAGCCCGAGAAACTTTAAAAAATGAAATGAGTGACTATTCTAGAATTCTCCTGTAACCTCTTCAGAATGTCAGCACTTTTCATCATCTTTCATCCCTATTTTACCTTCTCCCAGAGTTACCCTCATAATGATCCCCAAGCCCTTCAACACCATGTTCATGGCCACTCTGGGGGTGGGCGTGTCACATAACATCTTGGGTGGGCTATGCCCATCAAGTCTCCACTTACTTGTCCTAGTTCTGGCTTTACCACACTTTCTCTCCCCTCTTATGGGAAAAATAAGGCCAGCTCCCATTAACAGCCACTTGCAAACAGAGTATATTTAGTTCCAGAGGTCTTGAGAAAAAGACCTAGAAGTGCGGAGAGGCAAGATATCAGTGTCTCAACATCCACTTTTGGCCTGAGATGATATAATTTCTATGTGTAGATGCGATAACATTTATAATGTCAACTTTCTGGCTAAGAGGAAGGTAACAGTGAGTTAAGTGGAATAAGAGAGAAAAATATCACCTACTATTTTAAAGTTCTTTATCAGACTATCTTAAATTACATGTTTCACTTGTCTGGTGCAGATGGACCTTCAGGGGTGCCTGATTTTAAACAGAGCCTTAGGCTGCATTCTGCTTTGGATTGTCCAGAAGGCTTCTCCGAGGGTAAGAAAAAGCAGCACAAGTGAACCAAGTACTCTATGTGTGCTCTTTTTTGTATTATTTCAGAAGATGAGATGGCAGCATCTAAGCATCCATGAGATAGTAAGATATTTTGGTGCAAATGAAGAACTTAGGTCTTTGAGTTGCTGCCTTTTGGAAAAAGAACGGTTGGCTCCAAACTGGAAGATCAGTGCTATGTGAAAGAATCATTTTAGGAGGCAATTCATCAGGAAACTTTCTCTAGACAAGGCTTCACCTGCAAAGTTATCCAGTTGCTTTTTTAAAACTTGAAAATAAAAGGAAATTGATTCTGAGGTAAAGACATCTCTGTTACACATGTAGACAAATACATTCTTGGAGTGACCACATCTGGTGGAGAACATGGAAAGAGACTGCCTCACTTCTACGTAAGTGTGAAAATGTTCTGCCAGGATTTATGATCTCATTCCCCAAATCAAGTCAATCAGTTTCATCCACTTCCCATTCAATCCTTAACCCTCGTCTATGTGGCCTGCAACTTCCTTCCTAGTGTAGCGCTTCTCTTTGACAATTCACCATAAACCCTTCCTCATCTCCAAATCCCAGACAACCCCTCTCCTCACTCTTTTTTAGAAATCCTCAAGATGCCCGCTTGCCAGGGTCTCTTCCTACCCCTGCTCTCATGAAGCATTTAATTCATAGAGCCAGCATGGCACACAACGCTTGTATTATTGTTTTAATTATTTGTATAACCTTAATATATTTGAATAGTTTTACATATTTTTCACTCATTTCAGTAAGTGCTTAAGACCATGCAGGCAAGGAGATAGATGCTGAAAACAACAGTGAACAGGGTGGGTGGGATACCAGCCTGAGGGGCCCTTAAGATCCCATGAGAAATATAGAGCAGCAAACAGGAATTACAACAGAGTGCAATAAGCACTTGGAAAGTCTGTATTTTTCTCCCTTGCCAGATGTCAAGCTCCTTGAGACTAAGTACCATGCTTTATTCATCCTAGTATCATCAGCATCTAGGATTGTGTTTAGTACAAAAAAAAAGACACAATAAATATCCACTGAATAAATGAATACTTCTGTTTTTGAGTGCATATATTTTTGTGTGTGTGTGTGTGTGTGTGTGTGTGTGTGTGTGTGTAGCACGGGTTGTGAACACAGTAACCAAATCAATGTTTTAATAAACAAAGTTTCAACTTCAAATTCTGTCAAGGTAGGTCACACACTAACGAGGGCACGCCTGTACCCACATCCACGTGGCATCAGCTCTTTGGTGTGATTGACTCTCATGAAGAACAGAGTGCTGGATGTTCTGGGAAGGTCTGGACAAAAATTCATGACAATGGAAACAGTTAAGTGGAGAACATTTGGGACTCTGATGTCCATTCTTGCCCATCTTACTATGTCACTCATACCTCGCACTGAGAGACTGCTAAACTTTGACTTCAGTGGACACTAAGAGTTGAGTCGCTGGGTATGAAACTTCAACAAACAACTCCCTTCCCTAAAGATTTGGGAAAACTTCCCTGAGTTTTGAAGAAAATCAAGAGGGTAGTAGAGCATGTCAATTTTGCCATGTTTCCCTATTTATATCACAATAGGATCTAGATGCAAGAGGCTATATTTGATTCAGTTTAGCTAGCAGTCATTTATTTAAAAAAAAAAAACTACAAAATAATGCACTATCCTTGCCGTATGGTGGCTAAAAAAACATATAAAATAAAGAACTTAAAAGAAGAAAGAGCTTATAATAAAACAGAAGAGGCAATCAATCATTCTGCGGCTCATTGTTCAGGAGAGTGACTATGGAGAATCCCTTGCATAAGAGTCCCTGGAGAACTATGGCATACTCATACCGTATTTTAGCTTTATTATATTGGATTGAAATTATTGCTTAGTGTTTATTTCACCAGACTGTTCATCCATCTCATTTTTTCCCAATCACCTAGTGGTACTTTGCTGAGTGCTACTGAAATAGATTGCAATGAAGTGCTCTGGCCTAGTTTGAATAACAAGAGATTTTTGACACTATTGGCCAGACAAAACTGACATTCTAATGTTTTTAGGAGTTCACTTCCCTTGAAGAAGACTCAGCTTTAGGGGCACACGGCTCCTCTGTTTTGGGGAAAACATCTTAAAGGATCTTCTGATTTTGAGAAGGAAAAGCAAGGGCTGTGTTCTGCATGGAGACCTGGAGTGAACACAGCTCCAAGGATCTCAATCTGCTTTCATAATCATATAAAAAAATATCCTCTCCATGGCACAGTTGCATCTCTGCAAATTATCTTTTCTTTCCAAAAATATTTCTTTCCTGTAAGTGAATTTAAACTGTATTGCCCTGAAAGTTTTTGTTAGATCCTTAGAGAGAAATCTTTCCTTGTCCGAGTAGGTACTGCAGAATACTGGTAGAGACTGGAAGGCATAGGAAGGATGCAGACCATCTTACCTTAAAAAGAATGACCTGGAACTGCTGAAGCTCACCCTGGACTATACTATATAATGACTTACATTTGAGGTCATTCTGGATTGAACAAACTCAACTTTGTTAATGTACTTTTTATTCCTGAATTATCCTAAGGAATACAAGGAAAGGTCACACTTCTGTGGATGAGTATAGGAAAGAAGACAGATGGGGCAGGAAGTAGACTCTCAGAAGAGTAAGCCTCTGACTCTCTCTCAGTCTAGGGGAACAGGAGGCCTGTGCTCCAAATATGAGAGTCTGGTTCCAGGCATTCTTGGAGTGGGGAGATAAACAAACCCCTAAAACATGGAGCAGACCTGAGACTGGGCAGAGAAGTTCTCGTACAATGGGAAGTACCTGTGAAGGGTGCACTCTCAGGAACTCCTGTAACAATTGTGGTTCTTGCACAACCTTGTCCCCCTTTAAAACTTCTCTAAGACACTGAAGAAATCATGCAAACATCACAGTTGATCTTCCTATTACTGTTGGCCACTGTACAAGTTTCTGGGATGGCATCTGGGGTGAAGACCATATATGGGACAGTAGCACAAACGGGCTGAAGGAAGCCAGTAATCAACAAAAGAAAGAGGTGGTGGTCCAGGACCAGGCAGCAGCTTAAGATGTCACACAACAACTGTCTTGGCATATCTCAGGGATTTGAAAAATGCATACGATGGGCAAACTAATAAAATACTGGAATTCTTAAATCAAGCAGGGTAGAGATTTGAGTTATTTTGAATTAGGAAATACGGTAAACAGGCTAAACCATTTGAGTCACCTAGACTTACAAAAAACAAAATTGTTATTCTCATTATTATAGATTCAAAGCCAACCAGATGTGTAGCACTTAGAAGTTGTCCTAAAAGTCTTTTATAAAATAACTGCTATAATTAATTCAGCTGTAGTTCAGCTTTAGTGAAAAGCATCTTGTTAATTTGGCCTTGGCCTTCAGAAGGCCCAACAGCTGAATGTCTACGTAGATCGGTGTCTTTACTGGCACTCTTGATCTTTGAAGCCCTCTGAGTTCCCATTGCGTGCAAATAACATAACAATGTCAGTAATGAGAACATGTGATGTATCTTACTCTTAATGCCAGAATGTAAATTTCAACTATATATGTGCATTTTAGATAAAACTAGGATTGAACATATCCTTATATGCTTAATACATCAAGATTAGCAGACAGAAAAATGTGTTTCCTATTACAAGAATAAAATATTATAATAATTAATGTTAATTATGAAAGCTGTGAATTTTATGTAAAAAAATTACTAAAAAATTTTAAGCCATTAAACAGGGAAATAGATTGACAACTAAATTTAATAAATACTCACTTTGAGATACAAATATTTATAAACAGTTAAATACAATTAGGATATAAATTAGATTACACCATAATTACAATCTTTGGAGAACTGTGTGATGTACAAGTTTCATAATATTAAACAAATAATCTTCAAGCACTATATTTAATTTTTATTTCTTTAATTTCATTATGGTATGAGCCTTTCTAGAAAAAAAAAAAATTTCTACTTGGGAATTCTTCTCAACTTTTGAGAATGAATCAAAAGCAAAAGACCAGTTTTGCCACCACAAAATTATTACCCCAAGGGGATAATTAAATAACACAAAACCTCATGATGTAATTTTCTATTTCCATATATCAATAGTTATTTTAATGATAGAATTAGACTTTATTCTTGTCCAAATATTGATCTTAACGCAGCTTTTAGTATTTACCTAAAATGTGTGTATGGTATACCTCCAGCTTTAGCAAAGAGAAATGCTGATTGGTTGGGCTACATGGTCTTCTTTATAATGAAGCCATCTGGATTCCACTTGCCCTCTGTCCTGCCCGACAAAGCTGTGCAGCTGAGACAGCAGCAAAGCACGGGAGAGTAAGCTTTAAAACGTCACCAAGTGTGAAGACCTGGGCAAGGACTGACGTTGCAGCCCTGATCCTGCCACTGCCATTGCCAAAGCAGGCAGGCCATCATGAACATTTTCCTAAGAAAGCACTGGCACCATGCCAGAAAGTAAACAGCTAAGTCTGTTTATTGTATTTTTTGCAAGGCTGGGAATCAAACCAAGGGCCTATGCAGGCTAGGCAAGTGCTCTGCCACTGAGCTACACCCCAGCCCCAACAGCTAAGTCAATATTCATCCTAAAAATGACAACTTTACAGAAATAATTTAGCCAAGTTAGGGTCTCACTGTTGGTATACAGGGACTCCAGGAAGGGAAGACATGGGCAGGACTACGGAATATCAGTTAACTTTTAAGGCATTGGTAGTCATTTGTCACCAACACCTTCAGTTGGAAAAGAATCAAGGACCACCTAAAACCACCACATTCTTCTAAAACCTGGAGATGGTGGTATAACAAGTTTTATTTTGCTCTGCTTTGTTTTGTTTTCTCATTTTCTGACCATTTAAAATATTATTAGGAAAGATTTTTCTTATATTTGTATCTTTATGCATATCTAAGGTTATCCCCTTAAGATAATTTTTAAAGTAAAATTTGTGGATCTACTTTTAATACATATGGCCAATTTGACCTCTAGATAAGCTGTACAGATTTATACTTCTATCAGCAGTGTATGTGAATGTTTATTTCCTACTCTGGCAACACTGGGGAAGCTGTTTAAAGAACTCAGTCAATCTGACAAGCACAGCATGTTTTTAAATGTACTTTTTTGCCAGCATAATTGGGCAGTTTTTCATATGCACACTGACCATGTATCATAGTGAATTTTCTGTCCATGACCTTTGCTTTTTTTTTTTCTTCTTCTTCTTCTAATTGAAACTTGTCTCCCTAACAGATTTTAAGGGATATTTTCTGTATATTAAACACATTAGTTCTGTCTCTCATCTGTTACAGATATTTCCCAATTTAGTTCATCTTTTCATTTTGTTCATAATGATTTTTCGACGAACATTTTATTTTATTTATTTTTTTGTGTGGTGCTGAGGATTGAACCCAGGGCCTCATGCATTCCAGGTAAACATTCTACAACCACATCACATTCCCAGACCATACATTTTATTTTTAATATATTCAAATCTATCCACCTTTTCATTTCTTACCTCTGCCTTTAGCTTAAAAAAGAAAAACCCTTCCCTTCCCACTTTGCAGAAATTCTTAATTTTTAAATATGATTTTGTAATTGACATTATAATTGTAAACATGATACATAGCAGAAAAGACACAGAGGTATAGAAACCTAAAACTCAACACAATATCTCTTAATGTGCTAAGGATATATGGGACAACGGTGTAAAAGGTTATAACTACAGGGTAGGTACCTGGTGAGATAATCAGGAGGGTGTGAGACAAGAGCAAAAATTCTTATTAGATAGCAGTATAATATTCCTTCTTGAAGACTGTGGTTATGCACTGTCCTCCTCTCCAACCTGCTGAAAGGGACTGCACTGTGTCTGAGTGACCATTCCATGTACTCTTGTCAGAGGCAGGAGGAAGGCACTGCCCAGCTTCTCTCCTAGAGCTCTGATTCCAGAGTTGCTGAACACACATCTAGTAAATAACATCTGTATGGCTTTTCCAAAAAATGTCTCTTGTTGCTTCACCCACAAAATCTGGATAGTAGAGGTTTGTCTATTTTGCTGTTCTGAAAGTCAGAAGGTGAATTTCTATGAAACTCTGAACTACTGTCAGATAAAGGAATGGCTCCATAATTAATTCACTGAAACAAATCTTAGGTATCATCTGTTATGTGTTCTTTCAAAAGTCATAGAAGTTGCATTAATTGTGCAGTAGATGCAAAGTTTTAACATTTGAACATCTGTGGGTATTCAAATATAGAGAGTATAAGTTTTCTTCTATGCTTTTTCAGGTTAGAGAGTGAAACTTTTAACTAAATATGATTTTCATTTTCTTCCTCTGTTATAATCTTTTAAAATCTGACCTGGAAGAATTGAAAATGCAATGCTTCAAGTGAAAAGACACACACACGCACACACACACACACACACAGGTAATAGTTAATATGGAGGCATCCGTGAGTTTAAAACCAGTACCTCCTGTGAGAAATTTCATCTGGAATTTTGGCAAGTTCTTATCTTCCCCTTGTAGTTACCCTATTATAAGCTACTTCCACTAATAGGGAACAAAGATAGATTTAGACAAGGGACTGTGTTCTCCTGGGTCAAAACACACAGCAAGTGTAACATGCTCAAGTAACATGAGAAGAAAATAGCCATTTTTAAAACTCTCTTGAGAATTTAGGACAGCAGGTCAAGATTCAAAGCTGGCAGCTTTGGTGTGTCTGATGTGGCCACCAGGAAATGACCCGTAAGACTTGTTGGAGGAAATTAATCCCAAAGGCAGTACAGTTAGAAGATGATCCAGTGACTGAGATGAAGGTCAGGTATGTAAAAGACAGTGATGGGAACAGGCCAGAACAACTCAAATATCAGAGCAAGTAAGACTGTCAGACATCTGATTAGGAGAATCAAAATCAAAAGCTGGCCAGAAGAGCAAAGAAAAAAAATGCCTTGTTGAAAATCAGGGTCCTAATGGTCCTGAGGCAACACCAACTGTTCAAATTGCACAAAAGAGGATGCCACTGTGACCTGCTCAGTGTCATCTTAGCACTGCCAGCTGCAATCCATTTGAAACAAAGAAGGCAGGTAAAGAGGACCCAAAAGGGGGATGTATGGGATAAGAGTCTGATGACAAGTTGATTCTGCTTGAACTTTTAATTTCTTGCCACTCCTGACCACCTGTTCTTTCCATATTGATTTTCTTTTAAATGGCCTTTTGCCCTTTAAAAATCGATCTGAAAAAAATGTTTCTTTGCCATTGCTCGATGACATTTAAAATCTTTACATTCCCACTCTCCCCATGAAAGGGATACTTGACTTTGACTTAAGTCTGTTGTAGGAAAAAATTGGGAAAATAGTGAAAAACAAATTTATTTGTTGCCTAAGTATAATTGCCAAATTTACTCTATAAAATGCTCATGAAGTATATCCCCTAATTATTTTTAGATAGGTTCTTAATCTCCAAGTTAGAAGTTGTTAAAAATCACTCTAATTTATACTCAGAAAAAAAAAAACAACTTAAAGAACAGCTTGCATACAATTTGTTCAGCCACTCTAATAAATCCTAATATCTACTGGTGACTGCATCAGTCTGTAGACCACTTTCAAAATTTTCAATTTATAAATGTGTATGAGATTCTTTCAGTTTATAGGCAGCAGGCATCAACCATCCTACGCACCTAGGATTGTAGAGAAGGCGATGACGAGATGCGGCGATGCCTGGGCTAGACTGGATTTGCTAGTTTGAATTCCTGAGACGCCACATTCACATCAACAAGTGAAGTTCATGTGGTATTGTACCACAAAGAAAAACTGAGAGAGGACTGGAGAGAATTTTGAAATGAAGCATCCAATAACCCCCAGGAACGTCTGTCTGCTGGAAGTGTACTGAAGCAAACATTAAGCTCTTTTCTTCTTTCTCTTTCCCCTCAATGACCCAGATGAAGAATGCAAAAGATACTAAGGCACTTAACACAGTATGTTGGAATGATTTTAAAAGCACTTGTGTGTAACACATGAAAATGCTTGCCCATTTGGGGATGAAAGAGGGAATGAGAATATCAGGAAACAAAAGTAAGGAGCCCCTCGTGAACCAGCTATGAGTACGAGTGCACCACGACGGCAGGAGCATGACTAACTCCATCTCTACGTCTGAAGTGAGAAACGAGACCATTCTGGGGTGATGAATAGCACAGTGTTGTCCATAAAAACAAATCCCCAAAAGTAAGATTCTCAAGTAGCATCAAAGTAAGAGCAAAAAAACAAATTCCCTGTAGGACTGCTGCCTGGATCTAAGCACCTCCCAATCTTCTCTGGACTGGACAAAACGGAAAAGAGGCAATGTTTGCTTCTGGAGAATTCTTCCTTTTGCTTTTTCTTTCCTTTCTGAGGGGCTCTTGTGCTTTACTGTGTGTCTCCACTCAAGCCTATTCTTGAATTCATTCATATTAAGTTGTAATTGATTGACACAGGTATATGTGTCAGGGAGAAGTACACTTCCAACGTAGCTATGTTTAATGCAGGGGCACACGGAAAGCACATGGGGACCTTCAGCCACTATCCATATGCCCAAGTCCTGCCCCTGCAGACTCTGATTCAGTGAGTTTGCATTATGTAATTGATGGAATGGGGAAGGAAGAAATAAGGTATTTCTTGGAATGCTAATGAATATATGTGTTTGGATAATCCAGGAGTGTCTCCCCACTTCCCAGTGCCACCACATCAGAGCTAATGACTTCAAAGTCATTTGCCTACAAGGAACAGGAGACAGGGCCACTTCTTGTGCTTCTTATCCTCCACAACCTAAAAAAAAAAAAAAAAAAAAAAAATTCCATCAAGTGGAAGTGACAGCTCTGTCAGTCACTTGGTAGTTGAATGACCTTAAGAAGCCACTCATCTGTGTAGAGTTCAAATTCCTCTCTGTAAAGGAAGGAGAATGAACCGGATGACCTCTATATGATCTTCTCTGTTATAAAATGCCATAGGTTTATACAGACTTCTTTTGTTTGCTGTGTATCTACTTTGCTTATTGGGGGAAGTCACAGTGCCCCATGTCATTTATTGGTAGCATTGGTGCCTTGTGAAAACAATTGCTCTGGTCTTCTGATTATGGCTCAGCCTTCCCAGAGAACCCAATGAGTGCTGCTGTCAGTTCTGGGTTTGCACAGAGAATGTTCCCTCTCATCTCACTTGGTGATTGAGTGGGAGGCAGCAGGCAATATTTCAAAATGCAAACTGACATTTAATTATACAAAAATCTCCTTCCGTGATCACTTCTCTTGCCAGTCTGAGTCTGATCTACTTGAACATTTTTCCTTTTTTGTTGACTCCTATTTTTCCAAATCCCATTGAAAACAAAGGAAATGAGCCCCTAACACTAGATTTACAGTCCTGTTACTTCTTTTTCCACCTAATACAATCTTTAGGTGACACAGTCATTTGCAAAATCATGTTTCTTTCTGGGACATATCTGAATCCCTGACATCCATGCTGACATTCTCAAAATGTAGATATTTTTCAATACCTATGTCACAAAATAGAGTATTAGTACAAATGTTATCAAAAAGTCTAAGGGAAGATTCTGGCAAAAAATAAATGCATGGAAATGGCCTGTCCTGTTTTAGCTAACTAAATATTGAAATGATTCAGTAGGGAGATAAGCCAGGATCAGGACTACAGGAGACAAATAAGGTACTTGTGCTAGGTGTGAAAAATAAGGGGACGCCAAAACCCTCACCAGTCAAGATAAACAATATTTTAATGCAATCATTTAGCTCCATACCAGCATCAGGGCAAGACTTGTTAGAACTCAAGAACAAAATGGCAATGCCAATCCTATCTTTAGTTAAAACTTTGATATTTTGCTCATCATGGAATTTTTGCATTAATTTCTATTTTATAAAAATACTGAAATAAAATATTGTTTATCTTTATTCCTGAATGTCTGGTATATCCTTAAAGTTTGCACAAGACAAGCACCTTTACCTCATGTTCATTCTGGTGCTGGAATAACACTACATTGTTATAAATCACATCTGAACATTGCTACCTCTTGTTTTTAATTAAGAGAGACCCCTACAACAACTCCAATTACTTCTGTTGGGGTTATCATTTTGTGTGGGGGCCTTTCCTTTCAATTTATTCTACATAGTGACTAAAGCAGTGGGCAATTTTCTTTTTGCCTAAGAGAAAAATGAAACTGAAAGGTGAAAATAACTTGACAGAGGACATAATGTAGTCAGCACCTTGAGTTCTTGTACCTTGCGCACAATGTCTTGTTAAATGAGGTAAAAGAAAAGAAAAAAGAAAAGTGAGAGAAAGTAAGGAGGGGGAGAAAGATGGGAACAAATATGGATATCTCAGGGATTTTCAAACTCAGTTTGAATACTCACCTGGTAAATTTGCTTAAAATGGAGATTCTCAGGCAGGTCCTTGCACATTTAAATTGAATACCCAGGATCTTCATTTTAAGTGATTCTGAAGCAAGTGTTCTAGCAATTACCAGTTGAAAAGCACTGAGAAGCACTGATTCTGCTAGAAACTGGGCTATGCATGGGGGGTACATTTTCTCATCATTCCACTCAGTAACATTAAAGATGAAAATTAATGCCCTCTTCTTTATACATAAAGAGTATTATTCTGAGATGATAAGGAAATAGCAAACTCACATGTTGAGCAATTGGAAAAATCAGAATTCAATCCAGATCTGTCTAATGCCCAGTCTCAGGCTTTCCCCTCTGTCTTCCATACATGTATGGGGAAACAAAGGGATGCATCTGCTCAGGAGTGCTGCCACTCACCAGGGACACTAGATTGTATTAGACTGTATCAGGTAATCTGGCCATGGCAGGCAACTAGGGCTGAAGTCAGTGATGTCCCAAGGTAAAAAGAAACAGAAACAGAAACATTGGTGACAGGAAGAACAATTCGGGAGAAAGGAAGGGAGCAATGTTGTACTCCGTAGTTGAAAATTCAACACAAGAAGTGCAAACATTACATCAATGCTTGCTATTATGTGAGCAAATGACGTGTCTATAGATACGACAATAATTTAGTATGACAAGGGGAGAACAAAGTCTTGTATTGAGACTGTTTTCAAGTTTAAGCCTACACCTCTGGATTTACTTCCATCCCACCTTCCTATACTGACTCTAATGACTGCCTTCAGTCTTTGATCCTTAACTCAAGCTATTCTTACTGCGCCAGTCTTCTGTTTTCATAATTTTAAATAGAAATCTACCTGAAATCCATCTCCCTTAGGGTATTCACTCTGTTAACTCAACATCATCCTCTGTTTGACACCTTATCGGTACACCCCACAGCAGCTGCCTGTGTTTACACATTAACTATGTACCATTATTGCTCATGCACACATGCCTGTGTTGTTTGGTCTATTATGAAACTAGACCATGGATAAATTTGTAAACAGATTTTCAGTTTCTGGAGATGATTGAATATTCTAAAACTGAACTACAGACATTCTATAATCCAATAAAATGCCACATGCCATGAAAAGGTTCAGTGAACACTTATTGCTGAGAATGAAAATAAAATAGCTACAATTTTTTAGGTCAATAACTCTGAAGTGCTATCACTCACCTGCCAGTTAAACAAGGCTTTCTCCCCAAAAGAATATATTCTTTGATTTCTAATATTTAACAACCATTTGGTTCTTGCTATTTCTCTAGATCTGGTCGGGAATAAGTTTAGAGGAGAAAAGCATGCAATAAGGTCTCAAGAAACAAAATTTTATTGGGGAAATAAAAACCAACATACATACATTTGTCCATAATTTTAAGCCTAGAATCTACAATCGCAAAAGAGGAAAAGAGGGATCAATGGGACTTCAGGACTCATCTCAAAGGAGTTGGGAACACAGCTGGGCAGGAAATGATGAGGTACAAAGCAGAAGAAATTGGTCCTAAAACACAGAGAGCGGTGAAGGGTGGAGTTCCATCCAGAGGTGTCATCAGCCTAAAGACAGGACTTGAAGTCAGGAAAGTATGTAATGGGGATAGAATGTATGGAGGGCAGTTTGAAAAGAAAATGAATGAGAAAAATAAAAAAAGGAAACAGGTCTCACATCAAAGGATCCTGGCTTTGGATGAGGCCACTGGGGGCGAGTGAAAAATATTTTCTAGAGAGAAGAGGTCTGAACAACTTTGAAGACAGACTACAAAGAGCCTATAATTTAGGAGGCTAAAAAGAGAGAGTAACTATGGCAGGGAGTTCTCAGAAGAAGGATGTAGGGAAGAGATAAGAAACATAAAAAGCTTTAGAGAGGGGGAAAAAAAGACTTCACAGGGAGATATGGGTGCAGAGCACTGTGGGGGAAAGCTAAAGGTAGGGGAGGGGACACACCCAGAAGGTTTCCATCACTTTCATTTTGTGGGGGTGACATCATCTCCTGAAGGCAAAAAAGAAGTGGGGTAGATGAGATTTTCCTGGTTGACC
Organism: Sciurus vulgaris; assembly: GCF_902686455.1. NCBI lineage: Eukaryota > Metazoa > Chordata > Mammalia > Rodentia > Sciuridae > Sciurus > Sciurus vulgaris. The sequence continues at coordinate 133,049,606 of NC_136463.1, forward strand.
CTGGTGGTGAGACTTGCAGTGTATCAGGACCATATGCCCTATGAACTGTGCATTATGAACTGTTCTGATATAATGAGATTTCGAATTACGTAAAGAGATAGTCATAGCTCTCCTTCAAGAGCATGAAGCATAAGCATCACAAAGTCTTGCTATATTTTAAGATCTAGAAGGAAATCCTAGCATTCATTCTTGTATAATTTCTTTTTTTTTTTTTTTTTTTTTTTTTTTTTTGTATTTTAGGAGTTAAAGTCTTAAACAATTCTTGCTAATTTGGGTTGTTATTACACAATATTTTGAAATGAAGAAGCAGAGGTGCCAGTGACTTGGTTTGGCAGAGAATCCTAAGTGACACACATATTTTACAAGTAATAAGTTCAGTGGCTTAACATTAAATTCTTGTTCAAAGTAACCACATTTTAACTCATGGAGCAATCTCTAGTTAAGTTGAATCTCTCGATGACCACGTATCTGGAAACTGATAAATATCTATGCAGACAATGAGAAGTATCTCTGGGTATAAAGGTAATTTTTACATTTAAACCAAAGAAGAGACTATAACAGGCCATGCCAATTTGTTTCCCCTTTTCCCCAAGAGACAGAAACTATAGAGGGTTTGATCTGGTTATTTTTGCTGGGGGTACAGAGAAATACACCCATAGGAAAGAGCAGGGACAACTAATTTCAAGTTTGAAAGGCATATAATCATACCAATCATATAAGCATACCAATCTTGTAGCAAATTTCTAAATAGTCATTGGCCAAGTAGGAATTGAGCTTCTTAGTGTATGTATATCTATATATATTTTTCTTAACTTTATTTACTTACTTATTTACCTATTTTTGTGGTGCTAGGGATGGAACCCAGGGTCTTCAGCATTCTAGGCATGTACTCTACCACTGTACTATTTATATCCCCAGACCCCTTAGTACTTTTTAAAAAACATGACTTAAAGAATTTCTTCATTTTTAATTTATTATTCATTTCAGGAAAAGTGCCCACATTGCGTCTATTTTCATGAGGTGGGAGATAAAAAATAAATAAATAAATAAATAACTGGATCAATCAAGGCTTCTCAAATCCCTATAGTTTTATGTATTCAGAATCAATTATTGAACCTCTTAAAGTCCAAAAATGTGTTTTAATCATCCTCTCAGGCTGCTACTTTAACAATAAAGCCTCAATTATCACAAATTATAGTCGCTTCAAGAAATGAAGAAGGCCACTTTGTACAAAAGATTTTACTGACTTGAGGTTTTTAATTTACTCACCTGGAGATGATTTATGTAAAATGTTCTGACAGTCCACGGATGACTTGAACGTTTGCCTTATAAAGGATTTTCTAAGCTCCCCTGGATCCTAAATGAGGGAGCTATTCCCCTGGGGCAACATCAGAGTTTTATCCAAGGACTGTTTTCATCTCTAGTACTGAAAATGTCATTTCTTTCTTTCTTGCCACAGGTTTTCCTCCCTTGTGCCTCTGCATGATAATGAGAAGGTCTCACATTAGGATGCACCATCCTACCTACCCTGCCTAACAGCAGCACTACATTTGAATACGCTATCCTAGGGAAAACCGCCTTGGAACAATTAAGATGAATGTCAAAACCAAATGTGTGCTTTCCCCATCTAGTGGGGAAGGGGAACAGCTTGCCTCATTAAAGATTCAGATAGTGGCTAGTATTGCCTTGGAGCAGGCTGACTAGTTTTGGAGTCTCTGATTTAGCCAAAATGCAAATTATTATCTTCCCCAAAAGACTTGAATCTGGGCAAAGACTGCTGATCAAGAAAACAGAAAAAATATATACATAATGGCAGACACTGTCACTCAAATGCTGCACTCATGTGCACTGTTCGAACTAAGCAGGGGTGGCTGGGGGAACACAGCATTGAAAGCCAAAAGGGCTATGTTGCAAGACTGGCTCCATCCTCTGCTAGCTGTGTCTTGGCTCAAGATATTTAATCTCTCAGCATGATCTGAAAAGTGAAGACAGTGGAATTTCTTCATACATTTCAGGTAAGTTTCAAGCAAGATAATAAATGTAAAGTGACTAGAACAACTGTCTGGCAAATACTTGATATTTAATAAATTTAACTATATCATATTATGAATGTACTTTGGGGAATGGGATGAAAAAAATCCCTAACCTGAGAACTTTCTTACTGTTTCACAGAAATACTTATTTCTATAATATAATCTCTGAGATCAACCCTAAGTGACATACTAAATATCATAAAGGCTTATCATAAAAAATCTAAAGGATACCTGGAGGTAGAGAGAAAATGTATTTCAGCCCCAGTTTTGACAATGATTGTGTACATTTCACCTACATTCCCCACCACCTCTCCTTCCCCCCAGATTAAATGGGAGCAAATCCCAGAAATATTTTTTAACCATAAATATTTCAGTATGTCTCTAAAAGATGTGAATTTTAAAACAATGTAACCACATACTGCTGTTATCACACTTTTAAAGTTAATAATAGTTCCTTAATATCATCAAGTATCCAGTGCATAAGTTTCCCCAATTGTCAGATGCATATTTTTTCCATAACCATTTATTGAATCCAGATCTGAATAAGTTCCAAATACTGCAATTGGTTGATACATCTTTTAAGTCTATTTTAGTCTATGATTCCTCTTCACCTTTTTTCCCCTTGCAATTTATTTGTGGAGGAAATCAGGCTGAAGGTAGGTTAGAGTTCTTCAAGGCTAGATTTTGCTGATTGCATCCGGATGGTGTCTCTTTATGCATTCTTTTGTTCTTTTTCTTTCTGAAAACTGGTACTCACATCAAAAGCCTTCATCAAATTGAGATCTAACATTCACTAATAAGTTACAGGGCTTCATCAGGAGGTGCAGGATGCCTTCTAGTCCTTTTTCTTGTGACATTAACAGTTACCTGGTGGTCATTACCTCAGCCTGTTATTGTAAAGTGGTAATATCCTATCATTCATTCTTCACTTATTAGCTAAAAGACACCTACAGAAAGGAAAAGTATCTCAAGTCTTGATTATCTGAGATACAGTTCATATAAAAAAGGCAGGAAAATTGCTTCACTTCTCTCTTTACTTTAAAATATGTAATTGATTTGTTAGAATGACAGGTGGCCATTCAGGGATCTCCTTTTTTTAATGTCATCATAAAATTTGGATTTTTCATATTTGATGTTTGTCAATCTATTATTAATAGCATTTTAACTGATGATCAAATTTTTGTGTGTTTCATTAGTACGAGTCTGTTCATGTTGATTCCAGAGTCCCTTTGTCATAAACCTAGTATTCCTTATAGGTTCCTTGCTTTCTACCTCTTGTTTGTTTTCTTCCCTGGCCCTAATACCAAACAGTTCTCCAAGGTCTCTACTCCCTTTTAATGGGAAAGTCATTTAGATATCATAGTCTGGTGGCTAGGGGTATGTCTTATATGCAATGAGTCATTGTTTCTAGGTCTTTTCAGTGCACAGAACTAGGAAATATTTTTAAATAGATATTTTAAAAATAAATATTAAAAAATTAAATAAACGAGTGACTTCACTGATGATAATTCAAATTCAGGACTATAAGAATTCCACTAACCTTATTCATCTTCACTGGTCTTCATCTTTATTTTCCTTCTCCAAAGCCCAAAATTCCAGTTCTCAAAGACCTCACTCATCTGTATTATCTCATAATACTAGTGTCTGGAGACCATATGATTACTAACACCAACAATGTACTCACTGTAAATAATTTAAATTATTTTGCTTTTCTTTGTTGTTGCTCTTAGGGTATGTATTCATAGGTAGACAGAGTCAAATTACTGTAGTTTAAAGTTTTAAGTTCTTTTCTATGGATTATGCCACCAATTAGTTACAGCTAGGTTAGTTGATTCATTTTGCTTTTGACTTTGAGGATTGCTTTTCTTTTTTGGAACTGGGGATCGAACCCAGGACTTTGTGAATACAAGGCAAGTACTTTGTCACTGAGCTATATCCCAGCCCCAAGGATTACTTTTAAATTTAATCTTGTTTTAAAATTATTAAAAACATTCTAAAATTTTCTCTAAAAATAGGCATATTCAAAGAATTCTAACTAATCTTCTTGTAACTTCCTTTCCCTCTGAGAATCATATTTTATATTTAATGATTTATCTCTCTTAATTGCTCAAAATTATGGAATACAGAATTACAATTGGATATATTTATATAGTGTGTAATGATCAAATAAAAGTAGGTAACATTTCCCTCTTCTTCAATGTTTTTAAAAATTTCTGATTAACAGTAATTGTACATATTTATGCAGTACCATGTGATATTTCAATACATGCATTTGGTATGTATTGAACAAATCAGGGTAATTAACATTTCCAACTCCTTATCATTACTTTATGTTGGAGGCTTCAAGCTCTTCTCCTCTAGTTATCATTAAAATATATAATAGAATCTTATGAACTCTAATAACCCCATTATTCAACTTTCCTCTTTCTCCTCCCCTGATTCTTAGCCTCTAACAATCACTATTATATATTCTGATCAACTTTTTTTAACATCTAAATATGAGAAAGAAAATGTGGTATTTGTCTTTCCATATCTGACCTAGTTCACCTAACATAGTGGCCTCTAGTTGTATCATTTTGCTGTGAATGATAGAATATCAGTCTTTTTTATGGTTGAACCATATTCCATTGTGTGTATATATTCCATTGTGTGTATATATTCCATTGTGTGTATATATTACATTGTGTGTATATTTACATGTATACACACACATATATATCATATTTTCTTTTTCCATTCATTCATTGATAAGCATCTAGGTTGATTCCATGTCTTTGCCATTGTCAACAGTACATCAGTAAACATGGGCATGCAGGTGTATCTTTGATATGCTGGATATTTACTTGATATCCAGCCTGATATCCAGCTGGATATTCCCTTGGATATTTATTTGAAAGTGGGATAGCTGGATGATATAGATCTATTTTCAGTTTTTTAGTAAACACCATACAGTTGCTTATAATGATTATACTAATTAATGTACATTCCCATCAACAGTACATGAGTTTCTTTACAAAGCCCAAGCAGCATTTGTAATTTTCTGGCTTTTGATAGTAGACCATAAATAGTCAAAGTACTCCTGACCAAAAAATAATAAAAGTAGAGGTATATACTTTATGACTTCAAAATACTACAGATCTACAGCAATCAAAATGGCACGGTATTGGCATAAAATAGACACAATGACCAATGGAACAGAATAGAGTGCCCAGAAATGGACTCCACACATCTAAGTCAACTGATTCTCAACAAAGGTGCCAAAAACAGGCATTAGAGAAAAGATAGCCTTTTTTCATATATTATGCTGTTAAAACTGGATATTCACATGCAGAAGATTGAAACTTGATCCCTATCTCTTGCCCTACAAAAAAAGTGACCTAAATATAAGACTCAGAACTATGAAATACTAGGAAAATAGGGTAAACACTTTAAGGCATTGGAAATACAAAAAAGCACAGGAAACAAAAGCAAACAAAATAGAGAGAAAAATGGGATTATGTCAAACCAAGGAGCTTCTAGCAAAGGAAAACAACAGAGTGAAGAGAAAACCTACAGAATGGGGGAAAAGCTGCAAAATGTTCACTTAACAAAGTACTAATATCCAGAATATATAAGAAACTGTGGCGCGCGAGATCCCGGGCCCAGGGTTATGCCACATGCATCTAAGATGGCAACTGGCAGAGAGCCAAAGGGCGTGCTGAATGCGCCTCGAGAAAAACAGGAAGTGTTTACGATTGGCTGTGTGATAATTAGTTCAGCCACCTAGCGCGTGGACAGATATATCTTACATGTGTGCTTGAGCTCGTGATAGCTTGACCTTTAATAGGATTGGATGGATGTATCTGATTACAATTGCTTATGCATGAGACTGCTTATATATTGAGGGTGTTGTCCGAATAAAGCGGAAGCTGCTTCATGAATTTCTGAAGAGTACCTGTAGATTGTCCCACTGGTCCACGGCAAGCGGCAAGAAACTTTTAAAACTCAATGACAACCCTTCCAAAAAATCAAATTTAAAAACAGACAAATGATATAATAGACTTCTCAAATGATGAAATTCAAATGGCCAGCAAATTTATGAAAAAAAATTTCAACTTCATTAACCATAAATGAAAACAAGTCAAAACCATAATAAGATATCATCTTGTACCAGTTAGAACCGTTACACCACACTCCATGTTCAACATAAGTAACCACCTCCCCTCTGCAGATAAATGGTAATGCTAGTGTATGATGCATTCATTTATTCATCTTGCATATTTCACTCCTAGGTCCCACTGAACAACTTTTCTTTATTATACTCCAACAATTTCTATGCACTCTAATATAACTTAATGATTAGCAGACATTACTTCCACACATATGATATTTAGCAATACAGTCTAATGCAAAAGGGGTCTTGCTTCATGTTTAAAGACTCACCAATGATTAGTCTTAAAAGCCTAAGATACACCTAAGATACAGTGTTAAAAACGAACAATCAAATCTATTTCTCTTAAAAGCTGGCTATTTCTGTTAGAGCTGTTGTTCATTCCTTTCACATGAAAAATCTGCCGAAAATTAACCCTTTCCTTTTTTAGGCATTTTCAAGAACAAATATCCCATTAAACAAAATTATGAAAGATTTTAAAGAGTTCTAGAATGCATGAAAATTATTTTTTTTTACTAGTTCCTTGTTTGTAGAAATGTACAAAAGAAATGTTATAATGGAAACATTCAAAGGCATAAGAACTGAAGAACAATTTTGGCTTAGCTACTAACTAGCTGGATGATCTCACTACCCAGAACTCTGATTCTCCTATCAGCCAAGTGTGGAGACGATACAACCGATGCCAGAGTGGTGTTGTGAGAAAAGAATAATTATTCAAAAGCAACATATAAATCCCAAAGCACTCTGCAAATACAGAGCATAATAAACAATGGCTGGTTTTGCTAAAATCTGACGCTAAAGCTTTAATTTGTTTGTTTAAAATGATAGCAACGTCGACTGTGAATGAGAGCTTTGCCATCATCGAGCTGTGGTCTGGAGACTAAGGTTTTGCCTGAACAGAACTGAGTTATAAATATCTGTCTTTGGATTTGACATTCAATTCTAAAATGAATTGAACATGCTTCAGAATTTTAATCTGACATCCAAGAGCTAAAACTTTGAAAGCAGATAAAACATTTGGGGGGAGAAAAAGCAACTTGCTAATCTCAAGTGACTTTTAATTCCAACACTGATTATTCAATATAGAAAATACATCTTCACATAGACTCATTTCTGAAAATTCATTCTCAAAGTATTATATAATTTAAATTAGAAAATGTATCTATATTTTATATTAAGAGAAAATAAAAATAAATCATTTCCTTAAAACTTTTCAAACACCCATAAATTTCATCAAAGAAATAATATGCAAGCTTAGAAAGTGAAAATGCTAAATCAATAGGAATAAATGAGAGATTTATGACATTGCATTGCATTAAAAGTCAACTATCTTCATAGTTGCCTTTCTTGGACATTACAAATCCTCAGCATTAAAATTACTCATTCTTGCCACTGAACTCCAAACATGATTTCTATTTGTAATCAAAGCTAAAGAGATCTGCCTCTCTATTTGCTTTTAAACAAATCTATTTAGTGATTGCACATTAAAGGGTTATGTACTTTATATAAACATATAAAACTAATACTACATAGAGATTTTTAGCTCTAAATTTTGCAGTTGCCTATTATTTTCCTGTTTCCAAACAAATCATGCATGCTGCCAACAGTTATATATCTAAACCACCAATCAAGTCATGGGGGAGGAAAATGGGGGGAGGTTAGTTACAAATTTTTCAAACACACAGCAGTAGAGAGAATAGATCAATGAACTACTCAAGAGAATAGATCAATGAACTTCCACATATCCACCACCCAGACTTAATATCAGGAAACTGCCACACTCATATCATCTTCCTTTGTGGAAGTCTTTTAAAGCAACTCGCAGACTTTAAGCACACTTCAGCATATATCTCTCAAAATGACACTTTCTTATGTAATCACAATGTTATTTTCACCATACTAAAATTACCACTAGTTCCTTGATTTCATCTGCTACCTAGTTTATAATCAAACTTTCCCAGTTGCTTCCAAATAGTCACTTTACAGTTGGTAGGTTCAAAGCTGAATCCAAAGTTTACACATTCCATTTGGAATCCCTCCCTTTCTTTTAATTCATACTTTCTTGAGTGCCTATTTCTTGCTAGCTGCTTTAGCATTTATTACCCCATTCTAATCTCCAAATATCCTCAGAAGGTAACGTGGCAGTTACTTGTCTACCAAAACGTGTGCATTCTCCTCCAAACTGTGGAGTTGTTGCTGGGAAGTGGCTGCCAAAAGAAGCTTTACCAAGGAGTGAGCATCTCAGTCACACAGGTCACAGTGGGCCAGAAGCATTTCCCACTGCTTTAGACCATATTTCTCTAGACCCCGACTAGACATGGGTTCCCAGTGACCGATGCCTCCAGTAACTTCTCTTACCTAGATATGTACTGCCTTCAAGCTAATGCTAATGTGATTTGTGGGCATGTTTGTTGTTATAAGCATACTCCCGAAATACAGTTCCTAACTCCCTTCTCTGTGCTAAGATGCCATGTCACATTTCTATTGCATCACATTTTTGGCAGTTTATTGTAACTATCTTTAACCCACTACATGGTAAATCCCAACAGGATGGAAATTATGCCTTATTTAAATTTGAATCTCTCAGGCTTAGCACACTGCCTGGCATAGAAAAATTTTGTGGAATAAAAAAAAATGAAATGGATCAATTATGCATACCACTTTTAGATTATGTTTTAAGAGGGAGACTTATCATTTATCTGAGAGGAAATCTTCTAAGGCATTCACAAAGACATTCCAAAATTATGGAGGGGCTGAGGAATGGGCCGTGGTGATATACAAAATTATAGAGCATCTGAAGGAAATGAAGGGAAAGTTGGGGGATGCTGGGAGAAAATTTCATACTTTCAAGGAAGAAATTGCTCTAAATACTAAAATGTAAGACAAACGAAATTATAGTTAATAAGTGGTCAGGGGCCATCATTTTGTCTTTGCATGGGAAAATTTCTGGTTGATTGGCAGTTAAGACATTTTTCAGTATTACCAGGGCTGAGATTACACAATTCAAATCAATGTTTAACGATCTTTATTGTGTAAAAAGCCCAAATCCTTGCACTTCAGCTTAAGCTCATTTCTTCTCATTCCATCATGAGAGGTGAGCAGCTGGCTGCCGTGCTAAGCAGATCTCTACATACTCTGAGACCCTCCAAATATGCACTGCTTATTCCAATTTTTAAAATATGCAGCCCTCTTCACACCCTTCTTTATGCATCCTGTTGGGAATGTTCCATTATGTAATTCATTTTAAATCATCTTTTCTTTTTTTTTTTCTTTTTTCACTACATTCCTAAAATTTACCTCTCCAGTCCCTTACTATTAATGTCTCCAGTACCACTCACTGCATTAATTCCCTTCCCTCTCAATCTTTTTACATCTCAACATAAGGTTTATTTTAGATAATAATTTACCTTACATTTCATTCCTTATTTTGAAGTGTCCAATGATGAAATTAAAACAGTCCCAATCAGAATCATGCAACCAACCTTAAAACAGTCTCCATCTGTCTTGGGAAGATTTGCCTCGCTAGAGATGTGTGGATGAATTTTTAGCACAAATTAAACCTCACAAAATCATAACTGAAGTATTTCTACAAGTATTCTATAGTTCTGCCATTATGTCACCCTCTGATACTTTAGAACAGAACATCCATTTTGAAGCTGAGTGATTTCCATCCAAACAACCTTGCTTACAACCTGCAAATCTGCAGAAAATTTCTGGGAAGTGAAGTGACGGATCCCAGGGTAGGAGTTGAGCAGGAGTGTTCTCCACAATGCTGCACTGCTTATTATAAGGTCTGCAATTCTGCTTTCTTTCACTGCTACCCAAAAGATTGACAGGTAAACCTACGTAAAAATGGAGCTAAAAAGAAAGTGCCATTTCTAGATGAGAAACAAACAGTACATAACAACAACAGAATAGATGACCCCCATTTACATAGCACTATGTTCCAGGTACTATAGTAACTCTTTCAACAGTTAACTTGTTCAGTCTTTAAAATAATCTTGGGATGGGAATATTTCCTTTATCCTTATCTTACTGATGCAGAAACTGAGGTCCACTGAGTTCCAGTAACTTGCCCAAAGTCATACATGATTTGGCTAGAATTTAAATCCAGAGAGTGGTTCCAGAGTGTGTTTTTTATCATGACCCATATTGTAAATAATTCAGGAGTTTCATTTTTGTGACATAGGACATTTGTCTGCTAAGGTAATGCAATTTTAATAAATATGAACATTTCCAAAATACCTTTTAACTTTAACAATAAGTAGAAAGAATAAGCAACACGGTATTGACATGGCTTCAAGAAAGCTATCATTCTCATGCATGGAAAGCAATAAATCGCTAAGAGCATGTTTACTACTGCCTACGTATATATGTATGCCTGATATTTAAACAAAGATCTTTTAAACTAAAAAAAAGGTTTTTAACATAAACATTACCTGTTTATGTGAAATTATTTTTAAAACTCAAATAATGCTTACACAAATGCATTTTTCTTAATTAATGGAACAGTTTGGAGGTAGAGGCACAAATCTTATGAGATTCATATGTTGTGCATGATATTTTGTACATTACCATCATTGGATCACAACCAACATATATGTTCAAAATCCCAGTAGGTAGAACAATTGGTCAGAAAATATTAGCTTGCATTTACTAAGTGCAAAGCATTGAACTGGATCCTGTAAAAGAGCACAGAAAGCCAGTTCTGATGTGAGAATTTTGGCCTCTATCCTCAAAATATATAGGCTGTAATGGAGCATCTGACAAGAACTAAATGTCTCTGTTAATTAGACTCTTCCAACCCAATAAGTAAAGATTCACTCAGGTTACGCCATATAATAAGGATTGACTACAAGACTGTGTTTGGAAACAAGAAAGATAGGTGTTTCTTACATTTTAACAGGACTGTAGAGAAACCCAAGAACCATTTGGCTCAGGCTTGTAGAGGAAGAAATGTGATCAAATTGGAAAGTCCTTTGGGGTCCAATGAAGCTCCAGCAATTCGGTCACCAACTTGATTCTGCTTATCACCATCCCTGCCTCCTCCTGTCACTGGATCTCTGTCTCTCCTTCTACTCACTTTCCTCTCTCTGTGTTACCAATTCATACGCCCAGAGAATTGATCCAATTATCAATTTTGTCTCCAACATTTTTATTGTGCTTGTCTTTCCCACCAACATGACCTTCAGCATTACCAGAAGACGTATCCAGAATGAAACTTAATCAGGACCTCCAGAAACAACAGAACCACTTTCAACATCTGAGGAACTCCTAGACTCAGCTGCTCCTAAAAATCTGGGTCAGGTTAGGAGCATAGCGATCAGCATGCCAGTGAGATGACTCTTCTTATTTAAGGCCCAATTTCTTCAACATGGTATCTACATGAGAGTCAGCATACAATTTGACAATAGAGGTGTTTTTATCATCTATAGGAACCTGGATGATGCAGTAGTTGAGAGGCTAACCTCTAAACACTTAATACCTGTGCTTGAATTTAACTCTGATATCTGTGACCATATGCAAGTTATTTAACCTAACTGTACCTTAGTTTCCTCATCTAGAAAACTGAGGTAATGGTAGTTGCTACTTCACAGGACTGTTACAAAGATAAAAGTGATACATCATTCAAAGGGCAAGAAGTGCACGTCACACAGTGATGAATTTTAGCTATTCTTTTATTACCTCTAACATACTTTATTAATTTTATACTTTGTAATTCTACCGCACAAAACTCCTGTCCAAATATAGTATGACCTCTCATGTCTGTGTTATTACTTTCTGCTTCCATCTTCACCGAATTCTCCCTAGTGAGTCTTCTTGTCTCTCAACCTCAGAACAAATTTTTTTTTCTGACCAATGCTCTTTGTGGTTGACAGTATCCCAGAAAGAGTCTCCAGTGATTTCTCTACCTTGAACACTCATGTCACCTCTCATATCGAAAGGCGGCCAATTCGATGCTTTCCACTAAATCTGGCTTTGGGACTAGCTTGGAAAACAGAATGAGGTAAAAAGTAACATTCTAGAATTCTCAAGCCCAAGACTTCAGAGGATTCTCAGCCTTCACTTTCTTTTCTTGAAATTCAGCTATATGGAAAGATTATATAAGGTATTACTATATTAAAACCCCAGATTATTGGGGCACATTGACACACACCTGTGATCCCAGAGACTCAGGAAACTGAGGCAGGAGGATCGAAAATTCAAGATCAGCCTTGGCAATTTAGTGAGCCCCTGCCTCAAAATAAAATTAGAAAAAGGGCTGGGGATATATGTCAGAGACAGAATGTTCCTGGGTTCAATCCTCAGTATGATCCCCCCCCCCAACACACACACACACAGAAAAGAATGAAAGGGAAAAAAATGATTTTTTTCCAGCAAATACCAGCACCAACCCTCGGCCATGTGAAACACCTGAATGATCCAGCCCAGTCAGGCCCCAAATGACTGCAGCACTAGACATCATCAAATACCCAGCTTATAAGCTTAGCCAGCTCATAGAAACGTAAGAGACAATTAAATGATTATGGCTTAAAGTCACTGTTTTGTTTTTTTATTATAGCAATAGATGATCAAAACACCATTTGTGAAACTCCTCGACAGAGTAGGTATTTCTTGGACTAAACTTTCATAATTCTGTTCTAAAACTGAACAAACTGAATTATAATTATTTATTTTTATGTCTTTTTCTTCTGCTGAGTAATCATAAATTCATGGGAAGAAAGCTTTTTCAGTAGTAATCCCAAGAGAAGTAACCAAATGTACAATGGCTAGAACAAGAGTATAACAAAGTTGAAAAGTTCAGAAGTTGTTGCCAGCCTGTTCTTTGGCAGTCTCTAACCTTTGTAAACTTGAAGGCACAAAAAGAGTAAGACTCATGCCCCCAAGACAGCAATCAAAGGATTTAATATCATAATTTTTATTCAGCACCTCTTTCCTACACCATCAGAGCTCTCATCTGATAATTGAGAGAAAGTATGCATGTGAGAAAATATAAACAAATGAAACAGGGATAAGGACCAAAGTCAGCTAAGACTGTTTTTGCTTGCTTATTTTTAAAAAAGGACTAAGAAGGAGAAGGACTTATTTTCCTGGCCAGCATGACTTTTGTGAGGCTGGGGACATGAGGAGTTGTAAATGTGGACTCTGGAGCCAGGTGGCCTGCGCTCTCAGCTTCAGTCCCAGTTTGGATCCCAGCTACACATATGTGTGGCAAATTGCCCAATGTGTCTGCCCCTGTTTCCTTAGGTATAAGATGGAGATCATAAGAGTATCCACTCTGCAGGGTCCTGTTAAGGATTAAATAACCATACCTGCAAAATAAAATGGTGCCTGATATTCATTAAGACCCACGTGAGGGTCAGCAGCTGCTGTTCCTCCTCCTCCTCCCACTTTGTGTTTATAAAACACAAAAATTTCAACACATTTAGAAGAAAATATAGGAAAATATCTTTAGGAGCTTAGTTTGTGGGGAAAATTCTTAAAGCAGACATAAAAAACACAAACTATTAAGACACATTACATTTGACCATATTAAAAATTTTAAACTGTGTATAAATAGACACCAAAAAAAAAAAAAAAGAAAGAAACCCCACCATAAACTGTCGCTGGCTCTTTGCAGTTCCAAAATCCATGGATATTTGTCACCGCTTGCAGCAACAACTTGCACGGGTCTTATGGGTGGTGGAGTGGAAACTGAGGCACTTCTATCTTTCTCTTTAGTGCACTGCTTTCTTGCTTGTTTATAGAGGATAGAGGAAATGAGGTTTACTTGCTTTGAGAGGAGAGAGAGAGAGCCCGCTTATCAGAGAGAAAGAGACTTTGCTTAAGAGAGAAACTTTGAGAGAAAGACAAGCTTTGCTTAGAGCTTAGAGGAAGAGACTTGCTACACCTTAAAGTCCTGCATCCTGTGAACTAAGGGTACGTCCACCCAAGATGCCCTAGTGATGCGTCTCAGTTCTCCGTTCGGAGATCTGCTTTCCGCCGCTGCCCCTACTCGCTGCTGCCATGTGTCTTCTGCTGTTTTCCTGCTAATGGCTGCTGTGTCTCTGTCTCGCTCCGCCTACGCTTATATCACCTTATATCACCTCCAGGAGGCGGAGAGCAGGGCCACGCCTCTTACGCAAAGATTAGGCGAGATGCTGGGAGCAGGCAATTAGTGCTCGAGAACACATGCACATACATTGTGTGCGTGGACGAGAAAATCACCTGAGTGTGCTTATGTCAATTAACCTCCTCGCTGCCGATGTAATCAGGCGCCATCCCGGCGCCGCCAACATAACACAGCCCCCAACAATAAACAACGCTAAAAGACAACCCAGAGACTAGGAAAAAAAATTTATCCAGCTTAGTGTCCAAAATACATAAAGAACTACTATTAATCAATAATAAAAAGGAAATGAAATAAGGCAAAATGGATAGGATGTTAAACAAGCTATTTGTATAAGGGCAACCCAAATGGTTAACAACATATTTCATATTTCAACAAAACTCCAAGATAACATGTTACTCCATTTTAAATAATAGGATATTATATGCTTTGTAATTGGCTCCTTGTCCTCTTCCTGGACAGCTAAATTTACCCTCTGAATGAGAAAAGGGAGATGGGGTGAACCAGGGAGATGGGAAGAAGAAGGTGAGGTCCCCAGTCTCCAAAATTACTTCATTCCAATCTTTCCAGCTCAGGGTAATTAGAGCCATTAACCTTTCAATAAGGTAAACTGACATTTTTCATAATTAATTTTTTGAACCTCTCTTCACATTTTGGTGCTATTTTGGACTTAAAAACAACTTCTTACTTAAAGGTAGAGAGAGTTTTAAGAGATTACCACTCTTAGGACAATTCCCTAATGTAGGTACAGTTATTATCCACATTTTGCCAATGAGAAATAAATTGTGATAGGTCCAATTCTACCCAAAAGAGTCAAGATTTAAACCCAAGTTATTTGGCTCCAGCCTCCAGGTCTTAACAGTAAGTTATTTCACTGCCTCTGAACACTGGACATATGAAAACAGCTCAGTCTTATTAGTAACTGGAGAAATGTAAAATTGCAACATACCATTTCACACAGGCAGAACAGCAAATACTTAAAAGTCTGAGAACAATGAGAACTATGAGACATGGTGCAAAGACAGCCCAGACTCTTCTTGGGGGCTGTTAAATTATTGCAAACATTTTCAGAATCATTTGCTAATATCCTCCAAAATTAATATATTCTCCATGATGCAGCAGTTTCACTTCTGAGGATTATAGCAGAGAAAATATTTGCCAAGGAAGTAAGTGGAGAAATGTTTTTATCAACCATGTTTGCAACATTTTATACATAAATATAAATATTTATATATATATAAATGATACTGTGTGTGTACATATGTAATATGTAAATATAATTGCATATACTTAAATATGTGTAAATGAAAGACTGGATAAATTTGGCAGTCATACAATGGAATACTTTTCAGCATTGAAATTAATAAATTAGAAGTACTAACTTCAAAATTGATAATCCTAAAATAATATCAAATTAAAAAGTAAGTTAAAGAATAATAGAGTGGGCTATCATTTACATAAAGATAAACAGCATGAAAGTTATCATATAGAATATCATGTGTAATTCCTGAATGAAACATGCATGTGTACATAATCAAGTACATAATCAAGTATGGAGATAATAAACAATTCGATGCCATGGTTACCTCCTGAAAGGGATGAGGCACAGGCACACAGGATCTTCAAATCTATCTATAATGTGTTGCCTCTAAAACAACATAACTAAGGCAAATATGTTGATATTTAATAAAACTGGATAGCAGGTGCCTGGTGGTAAGCTAGTTTATATACTTGTCTCTATATTTAAAGTATTTCATAATAAAAATATAAAAACAAATGAAATGTGTTATAACAGAGAACATTCCAAAAATAAATGACAAAGGAGGTGATTTGCATATATTTCATCGAAGTCCTTTTTTGAGAAACATGGCTATACAGGAGCATCTGTCACTGTGTCTGGGTCCTTAACTTTTTTTTTTCCTTTGCAGGAATGGAACCAAGGGGTGTTCTACCACTGAACTACATCCTCAGTCTTTTTCTATTTTAGTTGGAGACAGGGTTTTGCTAAGTTGCTGAAGCTTGCCTTGAACTTGTGATTCTTATACCTCAACCTCCCAAGCAACTGGGATAGTAGGCATGCGCCACTAAGCCTGGCTGGGTCCTGCCTGCCTTCAGAGATTTAACAAAAATTATTTCTACTACAGTAAAAAATATCATAGTGTTGCCTAGAATAAAAAATAAGAGAAATCCTAAAATATATTATGATAAACAGGAAAATCAAATTTATGGCAAATTTATGAAAAATATCAGCAACATGTTTGTCCTAACCTAGTAAATTATGTACCAGATAACAGTAGCTGAAATGCATAAATGAAATATGTTTTTTACCATCTTTTTCTAGAGTTGGTAGTTCCTCTTCTATGCAACAGGGAAAACCTCCTTAATGGCTTCGAGTCAGGCTGATAACTATAGAGCTTTAATGAATGGTTCTAGAATATCAGAAGATAGTTCACAGGGACAGAAAGCTCACTTTGTGTCCAAGTATGAGCTTACTGGCTGTTACTCTATTCATATTGCACATCTAAGTTTCAGGATAGAGTGATTTAATTACAAATCTTGAGATTCAGTTCCAGGAAAGAGATCAACAAGTGTGGCATGCAGAGAACCTAACCTCATAAAGAGACCACAGGACTTCAGCAAAACTCTTTTCTGCCTTTGTACTTCTTTCCATTAATTTGTGCTCCATTACATTTATAGCTTATTCAGATTCTCATATCTGCATATCCACATAAAAACATAGTAATGCTACGCTTACCCAGATCCTTAGAAGGGCAATCTAAATTAGGACCCTAAAGAGCCAAAGTGATCTTATCAACCAAAAAGAAAAAAGTTGGAGGAATCACACTACTGGATTTCAAAATATTTTATAAAGCTATTATTATCAAAAAGGCATACTACAGTACAGACACCTCAATCAATGGAGCTGAAGAGAAAGAACCCAGAAATAAACCCACACATCCATGGTCAACTGATTTTCAACAAAGATGCTAACAACACACATCAGGGAAAGGACAATCTCTTTAATAGTTGTTACTGGGAAAATGAGATATCCACATGCAGAAGAATGAAAATACCCTTACACAAGAATCAACTCAAGATAGACTCAAGACTTAAAACGTAAGATCTTCAACGGTAAAACTACCAGAGGAAAACACAGGGGGAAAACTCCATTGCATGGGTCTGGGCAGAGATTTCTTAGAAAAGACCTCGTAAGCATAAGCAATGAAAGCAAAAACAGACAAACAGGACTGTGTCCAGCTGAAACACTTCTGCTAAGCAAGGGAAACAATTAGTAGAGGGGAAAGACAATCCAGGGATTTGGAGAAACTATTTCTAGGTCATACATCAAAGTATACAAAGAACTTTTAATTACTCAATTTTTAAAAAAACTATTAAATGGGCAAAAAACTTGAATAGACATTTCTCAAAAAAGACATATGACAATATATGAAAAATTGTTCAATATCTCTAATTATCAGAAAAAAGCAAATTAAACCACACACTTGTTCAGACTGACTATTATAAAGATGAAAAATAACAAATGTTGACAAGCATGTGGAGAAATGAGAATCCCATTACACTGTTGGTGGTATTGTAAATTAGTACAGCTATTTTGGAAAACAGTATAGAGGTTGCTCAAAAAACTAAAAATGGATTTACCATAAGATTCAGTGATCCCACTACTGGGTACACACGGAGAAAAAATTAAATTAGTATACCAAAGGACCTCTGCACTCCTGTGGTCACTGCACATTATTCACAACAGCCAGGGTATGGAAACATCCTAGTGTCCATCAACAAATGAATGGATCTTTAAATGTGGCCTATGTACACAATGGAACAATTCAGACTTTAAAAAAAGAGAGAGAGAGAGAGAGAAAATCCTGTCAATTGCAGCAACACAGATGAACCTAGAGGACATTATGTTAAGGGAAATATGCTGGGCATGAGAAACAAATACTACATGATCTCACTTATATGTAGAATCTAAAAAAGCTGAACTCATAGAAGTAAACAGTGAAATGGCAGAATGATGGTTACCATCTCCAGAGGGTACAAAGTTCCAGCTACAAAGGAGGAGTAAGTTCAGCTGTTCAGTGCTCAGGGTGACTAGAGTTAATGATAAAGCACTATGCATTTCAAAATAACAAGACAGGGTTTTAAAGGTCTTACCACAAAGAAATGACATAAATGTGAGATGATGGGTATGACAATACTCTGATGGATATATGCATCAAAACATCATCCCATAAATACATACAATTTCTATTTATATTAATTTAAAATAAAATTTAAAAATTACATGACACATAGCCAAGATAGACATATGTACAAAAGAACCAAGAATAAACAAAGGACAAGAGACAAAATTCAATCATTTAGTTTTATTTTACATAGAATGCCAGATAATTTAATCATGTGATTCCACTACAGATGACAAGTTGTTTTTAAAAGGCATAGATATCACATCTGGAAACATAAGTAACAAAATAAATGAAAAAATACAAATTGATCACAGAAATTTTGAAAAACCTTATAATTAAAAGCTACTTAGAACACAAACAAGGAATCGATCATATCTGAGTAACTAATGTGAATGTTATAGTGTTGATGATTCATAAATAATCATGGTATGAATTATTAAGAAAAAAATAAACAACATTTATTCAGTATACCTCGATTAAGAAGCTTAGGGAAATGACTGGCTCTAAAATTCACCTGGAAAAACAAATATGTAAGAATATTTTGGAAAAAAAGTAAAATGAAGGGACTTATGCTATCAGTATTGCACAAAATGATGACATTCTCATTAAAAGAATGAAGCAGTGTCACTAGAGCAGATAGGTGGATCTATTAAGCAGAATAGTTTCCACATAGATAATAGGACAGGGAAGTTAGCATTCTTTGATAAGGGGAGTGTCAGAAATCAATAAGTGATTACCTTTAAACAGTACTGAAACATTTAGATAACTACTTTTTTTTCATTGTAAACAAACGGGATACATGTTGTTTCTCTGTTTGCACATGGAGTAAAGGCATACCATTTGTGTAATCAAAAATTTACACAGGGTAATGTTGTTTGATTCATTCTGTTATTTTTTCCCTTCCCCTCCACCCCTCCCACCCTCTTTTCCCTCTATACGGTCCTTAAATAACTATTTTAAATACTGTCTATTTAGGAGGATTCACAGTACCTGGAATAATACATTAATTCAAGATGGAAATAGAGTGGAGAGAAACTTTTCAAAAAGGTGACTGACTTTATTTTACAGAGGAAGAACTTTAATCACAGAGGGAAAACAACAAAAAAGTAGTTTTTTAAAATATATAAATATCTTTATTTTTATAATTATAAAAGTAATATGTGAGAAATTCAGAAGGCTTAAGATGCATAAAAAATAAACCTGATGTAGGGAGAGTTTTCTTACATTTTAGAATCCTTTTTTGGTATCTATATCTATACTTCTATAGACATAGATATTTCTTTTTTATTATTGTACAAGCAGGATCACAGTTGCTTTGTAACTTGAGGTTTTTAAGTTCTATGCTAAGCAGCTTTTCCTGGGCCAATATATATAGATATACATTGTCATCATCATAATTTTCCACGGTTGCAAAATATCCTACTCCATTAAAAGGAAACTTTTGGAATGAAAAATCAAAGCAAAACAATTTTCTCTTTCAATTACTTAGCTCTAAAATCCAATTTTGGAAGTCTTCCCCATCCCCCATTTCAACAGTTTTAAAAACACAGTTAACCAGCTCACTAGGGTCATGGTAAAGGTTGAGAAGCAAAGCCCCATGATTCCAAATACTGTCTCTAAGCATTTGTTTTACTTTGGGAATTGTGAGGCTGGACTTTTGAAATTATTGGAATTTCTTCTTTTTAAAGTTTTTCTTTCATGTTTTTTGAGAAAGGTTCTATTTGTAATCTTAAAAATGGACTTGTAAGAGAGCTTTCCTATGATATTTACAAAATTAATAGTTTCCATGTTAAAAATAATTTTCCCTGCATTTCATTTGTATCTTACCTTTGTTAACTTTTGCTTTGTGAAAGATTTCAAATCAGTCACTTTTCTCCCCGTCTGCCCTAAGGCTTTCTACCTTGGCTGTCGGAATTAGCTCATCACTGTCCTATGATTATATAAATATGTTGAAGCACTTTCATATGTACTCAAGTTCTTCCTGTAGTTATTGTTATTTTGACATCTGAATCCTCTGTCTAACTGAAATTTGCTCAAGTATGAGGTATGAAAAAGAATTATAGCAATGTTTGCTCCCAAATTTGGATATTTGTCCCTAGTGAATGACATACCTTGAAATACCATATGCCAATATTTTATATCTACTTGGGACTCTTTGGGGCTTATAATTCTGCCACCAATTTTAAACTAGTTCTTTGTGTAAAGCTTTCAAACCCATGAAAGAATATAAAAGGCAAAATATCAGAAAAAAATTATTGCAGAAAATATGACAGATGATTGATAATACGATAAATCATGTAAGTCAACAAAACTACGGAAAGTTCATTAAGGAGCATGAAAGATGGGCAAAGAGTAGGTGGTAAAAATTCTTAGGAAAAGAAAAATAGTTGACTAATACAAACATGAAAAAGTGTTTTTTGTCTAGTAATCAAATAAATATGTTTAAAAAATAACACTTGTTGAACTGTGCAATTAGTACTGTTTTATAAATCTAATACATTTTTAAAAGTCCTCAATGAGGAGAATCTGAGAATACAGACACTCTGACTTCCCAGCAGTCACATAAATTGACAGAATTGTTTTCTTAAAAAAAATCTGGCGATATCTAACAAGAGCCATAAAAGAATATAGATCCTTTGACTCAGCAATTTCCTTCAGACTCTAAGTTAGAAAATAATCTGAAATGCAGTAAAAGATTTATGTACAAAGATATTTACTCTAGTTTTATTTATATCAAAAATTGAGAGTAGGTAAAAATCCAATAAAGTAATAAACACATAAATCATAGCATAACCACAGTATCAAATGTTCTAGCTATTAAGACAGTTATTGCCAAAACTATTTAATGGCATGTGGAAAGTATTACAATGCAATGTTATGCAAATAAAAAAGGAAATTATTCAAAGTCTATGTATAGTCCAATCCTGATTAGTAAAAAATACAAACAAAAACAACAAAGTAAACAAATATAATGACCATCTCAGGATTTATGGGTAATTATGATGTTCTTCATTCTTCCTTTATTTCCAAAATATGTCATTATTTCTGTTAGCTAGCTAAATGGGATCACAAATTTGAGAATAATCTGCATTTCAGATGAGAAAATTGACAAGCATTTATGATCTAAGCAAGAGAGGGAAAGGATAAAAGCTTGAAAGAGGGAAACAAAAATTCTGCAAGAATCTTGCAAGGAAAAAACAAAAAACAAAACAGGAGAGATTTGCCTAGGAGGGACACCCTTCCTTGACACCGGTGAGGGGAGGTACAAAGCAGCAGCAAGCACAGATAGATTTACACGGAGGTATAAAGATTTATTTGCATTCATGGGACTCACAGATGCTCATTTTACTGTCTAAGCCAAGTGAGAGTCTGGCTCATCAGCTGAGACTGAAAAGGGCAGAGGTGGTCGGAGACCTTGAGAAGAATGGTAGTGACTAAGGAAAGGGGATGTGAGAGGGCGCTAATTAGAGAGGGAAAAGAATTGTCCTGGTGTTTCTGTCTTCCAAAATACAAATTAAGGTCATGAAATCATTTGGTCTGGGGAACCTCGTTCACCAGAAAACAATTCTATTCACACATTTATCTATGCATAGACATCCCAACTGATTGCTTGGTTTACTGATTCAGATTCTCTGATTTGCTCAACACTATTCAGGCCTCACCCATGTCGCATTTGTGAAACCAGTATCCAATTCACAGTCCCCATGTTATTTGACATTTTATCAGTGTACGAGACAGACAGGAAATCCATATTCTTGAAAATCATAACTCATTTGCTTGTGGGACACTACTGTCCCTTAGCACTTCCCCTGGGCTGCTTGCTAATCCTTTGCAGACTCCTTTGCTGCTGCCCTAAGGCTTAACTGTAAATGTAAATGTGCTTTAAGACTCAGTCTTTGTGTCTATTCCTTCACAAGGTGATCTCATCTAGGCTCTTGACTTTAAATAACTTTTTTTAGTTAATGACTTATGTATTACATACAGACACAGGGAGAGAACAAGACCTACAGTTTCAGTCTTTCACCTGAACATCAGGTTCATACAGAACTGCCTATTGTATTTGAATGACTATCAAACCCCCAAGGACTCCTTATCCCCAAATTACCATTTAACAGGAAACTCCATTCTTCCAGCTGTTCACACACCTCAGAGCATCATTACAGATCTCCATCTCTTTTTGCCCCACTTCTAATACAGCTTTAAATTCTATTTATTCTGTTTTGAAAATAGGGCAGGATCTAACTACTTCTCACCACTTCCATTCTAGTTGTAGGCACAGTATGAATGCCCTGGTCCCCCCAAGGGGTCTTCTCCCTCATCCCTTAGTCAGTTCTCCCCATAGTAAACAGAATGGATCTTAAAAACACTGAATCAAATCATGTCACCCCTCTGCTCCTAATTCTCTGACTTGCCATTTCACTCAGATTAAAAGCCAAAATCTTTATGCAGGCTTTAAAGCCCTTCAGACTCCCGGCAACCAGGGTAGAGCAGAGAGACAGAGGATCTTCTGCTTAGGTTTCCATATAAGAGAGAGGTAACTCCTCTGAAGGCAACACCAAATAGAAGCTTCCTCCAATGTTAGTTCAAGATTAGTCCTAAACACAAGTTCCCCAATTTTTCTTCATCAACTAGCAAGATGAAGAAATTGTCCAAAGAAAATGAACATCTAACTAAAAGCTCATGGTTTTTAAACATGAAACTTTAGAAACAGTAGTGGTACTATTATGGTTTAGATATGAGGTTTCCCCCTAAAGCTCATGTATGGGGGATGATACAAGAAAGTTTAGAAGTGAAATGATTGGGTTATGAGAATCTTAACCTAATTAGTGCATTAATCCCCTGTTAGGGATTAACTGGATGGTAACTCCAGGCAGGTAGTGTGTGGCTGGAGGAGGTAGGCCATCGGGGGCATGCCTTTGGGGTTTATATTTTGTCCCTGGAGATTGAAGCTTGCTCACTCTCTGCTTCCTGGTGCCATGTCCCCAGTTGTTTTGCTTGGTCACACACTTTTGCCATGACGTTCTGCTTCACCTCGAGCCCCAAGGTATGGAACCCACCGTCTATGAACTGAGACCTCTGAAACTGTGAACCCCAAAATAAGCTTTCCTTCCTTAAAATTGTTTTTGTCCACTCTTTTGGTCACAGCAACAAAAAAGCTGACAAAAACAGGTACTTTTCAAGATATAATGTGTTATACTCTAATTAACATTCTCTCATTTTATTTCAGTTTTTGCAAGGAATACACTAAGGGACTGGTGTAACTTTATGGAAGATTTTCCCCTTTTCTGTTCTTCATTAGTAACAAAATCCCAGGAGTATGATTTCCAATTTCTCTTGAAGAAACGTGGCACACAACGTATCCCAGATGGTGCTTCTGATCTCTTACACACACAAACCATGCTTTTGCCAAGAACAGTGGACATTTTCAATGCTGCTGAAAGCAGAAGAATGACACATATCTGTCCTTATACTTTAACAAACAGAAAAGTACTGGATTTCAGAAAGGCAAGTCAACAGCCCACTTTTGTCTTCAGTCTTATTGAAGTACTAATTATATTACAGTTCTGTTGCACAGTATTTCTAAATTAGCCAATTATCATAATCAATGAACACAGGTAACAAAAAGCACACAGTGACATAAGAACCTTGATCTGTAATACAGCAAAGTCAGGAGAGAACTGTTTCTTGAATTTCATGATAGATGCTTTGCCAACCTCTCATCTGACCCTGCAGACTCAACAAATATATATGAAAGGCAATTTCCTCATCTACTTACATAATCTCCTCAACATTCACTTTCACATATTAAAGCAGTCTAAGTTCATGAAGTTCTTTTTCTTCAACTACTTGCAAATAATAAAAATGAGCTAATATCAAATTCCAGTCTCACTCCAAATGTCATCACATGAAATAACTGGTCTAAGTCACACACCTTTAAGTCCAACATCAAGAAAGTAAACCAAAGAAAAATCAGAAGTTGGCTACAAAACAATAGGGAGAAGAAGGAGATTCATAGCTGTTTATGTGGAGAAATTTGAGTGTGTGTGTGTGTGTGTGTGTGTGTGTGTGCACGCAACCGCGCACAAGCATGTGTTGTACTGCCTGTCAATTCAAATGGGGCCATATAGGTATGTTAGCATGACTGGCTCTCTGTATGTTTGTATGCATGGGTATGTTTTCATGTCAGTTGGAGAGTGTGTGTGTGCGCGTGTGCGCGCGTGCGCGCGCGTATGTCTCAAACTAAGAAAGAGAAAGTATGTGTATGTGTGTTGGTTACTTGAATGTTTAGGTTGTGTGTGTTCTCCTAAGGAAGAGTATGTGTGTTTCTGTGCATGTCAGCTTGAGCAGGAAGAGGTCTGTATAAGTGTGTGCAGACTGAGTATGTATGAGTGTGTACCTGTGGATTTGCACATGTTTTAGCATGTATTGGGGAGGAAACACTAAAGAGACTTCCATTTCCCTGCTCCTGTGGATGGAGATCTTTCTAAAATCCATGAATGTGCGGTTTTACTAAAATTTGCATCTCTTACCTACACAAGGGCAGGTTCTTCCATGTGTCTTAATTAACCTCAATAGAAATTAAGTATAGAAGATATGCTAAAATGATTTAGTAGCAGGGCTTAGAGAATTCTCTCAATTTAAACATTGCCACCTGATAGGTTAGCAGAACACATTTTTCTTTTAGTTTAAAATAAGCTGTTATAATTATTATGCCTTCATTAAATGGTCCTCTAAGTTATTACCACAATCACTTACTGTCTCTTGATTAAACATCATTGTATTTAAAATTAGGACTTAACTGATATTTCTGAGCAATCATGATTAAAAACCTTGCTTGTCTCTCAGTGTTATACATAAACATAAACCATACCCTTTCCCAAAATGTTCGGACTTTTAAAGTACTGTGAAGCATTGATACAGTGTGCTGCCCTATAATTTCATTTGAATTCTCACACTATCCATGAGATCAGTTCACTCTGCCTCACTGTGCAGAGCTGCCTGAGAGGGGACACAGCACACACAGGTCACTCACCATCCCAATACTCAAAGGAATGGATAGGAAGGTTCTTGTCCTCAGTGCTGAGCCTAATGCTCATAAGATTGTAAAGCTAAGATAAACCTGGAAACACATCAAACCTGTCCATGGGAACTGCTCTACCCTAAACCTTTCTTTGTAGAACTCAGCTATTATTTTCATGCTTCCCCCCAGCATATCAGAGATATGTGAGTATAATTATATATATATATATATATATATATATATGTTTACACACACACACACACACACACACACACACACACACACACTTCACTCCACAACCTAGAGCTTAATGTCACCTTGCTTTAATTTTCTAAAAATAAAGCCTGGTTCTGAGTATCCATTTGTCAACACTTATTTTTTCACACTCCTTCCTGCTCTGGTCTTATAAGGACACCAGGAAATTCAGCAAACTTGAGGTTGGGCTGCTGGCTTTCAGTCTGTTGTGGTCACCCTTGAGATGTTGCTATCCTAACCTCAAGGACAGGTCAAAGGCAGGTGGCTCCAGTCACTCCTTGCCAGTGGCAGACTCTGGAAACGTTCAGTGCCTGGAACACACAGCTCCCCTTCCCATGTCATCCATGTACCCATTGCTCATAGATCCTATCACTTCCTGAGGTCCCCACAGGGGTGGAAATGGCCTGGTACTTTCCTCTCTTTTATCACCCATAAAATGAGTGGGACCTTGCTCCCTGCCCCTTCCAACCTTAAACTCCTCCCTTGGCCAATCTGACTTAATGTTCCTAAAGAGGACAAAACCTAGAAGGGCTTTTACTTCTCCCTTTGGACAGGTGGGTAAAACATCATGAGATGTCAATCCCTAGACACTCAAGGACGGCCTGACAGCTTTCAGTCTCTGGAGTCACTGCTGAGATGCTGATGTCCAAACCCCAAGGACACGTCAAAGGTCTTCTGACCTGTCCTCCCTGGGAGAATGGAAAAAAGGCAACAGCAGTCAGAATTTACGAATTCTATTAATATACTATTTTTGCATGGGATTACAGGCAAAAATTTCCGAACACTCTGTGGGGTAAGATTTGCGCTTATTTCAGATTAAAAATTAAGCATATTGCATCAGGTACTTCCACTGAAAAGGCAACTGAAGTTGGTGAAAAATATCCTGAGCATATTTTTTTGAAAATTTATTTAGTATGCTGTCAAAAATGAATTTATGTTTCAGACTTTTCAAACACATTGAGATGTGATATGTAGTATATGTATATACATATATACACATACACACACATACACTCATACATATGCACAAAAATTTTCAATTGATATTTTTTCTTGAGCTGTAAGAGCTTTTTATAAAAGTGCAATAATTTAATAATTACTTAATTACTTAAAACTTTTCTAGTTTACAATATGACTTTAGTTTTGTTAATGAAAATTAACATGTAGATTTCATCAAGATTTTCAAGTATATTTGCACATCTTTTAATTCTGACTCTAGCTACTTGTCTAATTCTCAAATTTGTTTGTTTTCTCTCTCTTGATTCAGTTTATCAAATGTTTATTTGATTGAGTTTAACCCAGTTTTTGATTAATCAATTCTCATTTGATTTGACATTAAATTCTGTATTTTGTCTTTTTCATTAATTTATTCTTTCTTACTTAAGTTCAATTTATTGTTATTTTGTTTCAGGTTTTTTTTTTCCTCCCAAATATCTAAAGTTGAATGCTTCGCTCATTTATTTTCTAATTTTACTTTTAAACAATGAAATCTTTCAGGATTATAAATATCTATAAATACATTTTTGCTGCAATGCATAACTTCAATATGTAATTTTCTTCTTTACCCAATTTCTTATAAGTCTATAGTGGTATTTTAAAATTTCTTTGTTGAATTAGTGTTTTTGACTATTTACTATAAGAAATTTTCAGAGTTTTATAAGGGGGTGATTGGTGAGTGTTTGCTTTTTGCTATGAATATTCCGAGTTTGGAAAAGAAATTTTGTGAATGGAGGCTATAAGACATTAAAGCCCTAATTATACTATTAGCTATTGAGAAGTCTCACTTATTACTCCACATTTGCACATTCCTATTCTATAAACAACTGCAAAAAATTCAAATTAATCCACATCAGTTCAACCTCTTTGACCTAATAAGACTCTGAGTGGAACTTTTAGCAAAAGTTTTCACACTTTTTTCCTTTTTCCATTCAAAGTATATATTCAAGGAAAGGCTACTAATCTGTACAGGCGGTCCTCAAATCATACTACAGTTGACAGTGGATACAAACTCCTAACTGTCAGCACAGGTCACAGTGGACACAAACCCCTGATTATCAGGGCACAGGGCCTTTCCCACCCCTCCCTCTCTTTCCATTTATCTACACCACTTCTTGAGAAATATATAAATGGAGTCATTTGGGGCCAACTAGAAAGCTCCTTGTAATTAGAGTTCTTCATTTAATATCAAAAATGTTCACATAATCCAATTAAAACATCCTGTTAGACACCTGGGTTTCCTCCAACAAAGAATGAGTGAAGAGATCAGGAGGTTGGGAACAAGGTAAGGACTACAGAGCATCAAAACCTCCAATAAATAATTCAGTTATTTTTATGCTTTATATCTCCTGGCTTTAAAAAATGCACATGGAACCAAAAACAATACTCTTGTTAAGTGACTTCTACTTTGGTGAGAACACATCACATTTTCACAGCAGATTCTACAGACTTTTGGCAGAGATCAAAATAAGAAGCAATTTTAAGATGTCATACCTTATCTAGCCATTTTACCAAGATGTACTTTACCCAGGATAAACAAAATGACAACTTGTTTTCTCCCTTGGAATGTGTCAGATAAACTAGCATTCCTGGTTCTGTCTGGATTATAGTTCTTACAGAATATGATTAATGATAGATTTCAAAAAGGGGTCCCTAAGAAACATCTTAATTCTGATTATCTCAATGAGGTGGTAGAGTTTGTAATTTATTAGTCTGACCGTAATGACGAAGTAAGATACAAGGAAAAAAGTGCCTCTGTCATTTCCCAAGAGACAAACTTGAGATAATTCATCAGCAATAACATATGCTTTAAATTCACTATGTTCCACTAGACAGTGGAAAGTTTCCTACAAACTAATGGCATTATGATCCTCTTTTTGAGGACCATGATATGCTCAAAAGAAGCCTACAGAATTTTTATTTTTAAATATTAAAAATTTACAGTTTCCCATGAAAGCAAATAATTTCCTACATAATATACTCCTAAAATGGATATTATATTAAGGTAATAAGTTGAATAAAATTCCACTGAACACAGTGATTTACATAAACTAGAGGGAATGATGGGCTAATAGATTTTTTTCCTTCCTTTTTCAGGTCTCTTATGCCTCCTCTTCAAAGAAGATAGTTCTCACTCCCATTAGCCATATGTTTTCCAAGCAAGGTCATTCCACAGTTTAGAGTTCTTATATTAGTGGAACTTAATACAATACTTTACCTAAACTAGTTTGTGCAAAAGTCAAAAGACTAAAACACAAAACCAATTTTTATTGGCAAAGGGCTTTAATGTTCAAAAATAGGATGAAGATAATAATGATGAAAAATGTAATATTTCGTCTGACTTCATTAGCAGCAACAGCAACAGCAGAAACACAGATCATGCTATCAAGAGTATGATAAAGTTCTATATTCACTGAAGGAACCACTTCTAAGCTGTTAAAGTTTAGGTATAACGTGTCCTCCAAAAGCTCATGTGTAAGACAATGCAAGAAAGTTTAGAGATCCTTAACCTGATCAGTGTGTTAATTCCCTGATGGGATTAACTGAGTGGTAAGCGAAGGCAGGTAGGGTGTGGAGGAAGGAGGTGGGTTCTGGGGGTTTGCTTTGGGGTATATATTCTGTCCTTGTTGAGCAGAGCTCTCTCTCTGCTTCCTGGTGAGATGTGTTGAGCCACTTATCTCCCCACACTCTTCCACCATGATGTTCAGCCTCACCTTGAGCCCTGAGGAATGGAGCCAGCCAAATATGAACTGAGACCTCTGAAACCATGAACCCCAAAATAATCTCTTCCTCCTCTAAAAGTGTTCTCGTCAGGTCTTTTGGTTACAGCAGCAAAAAAGCTAAAACATGTCATGATGGATATGAGCACTCAGAGTGTCATCTCTACATATGGAACCCAAAAAATCAAACAAACAAAAACTTTCTTTGACTTCTGGATTTTAGTCTGAAACTAATGGTTGGCATATGAATACCATTTTGGGTATAAAGCTGGGTCAGAATGAACCTAAACATCTCTGCTTTGGTGAAAGGTCAAAGATCCTAGATCTTTAAGTCTTAAGAAAATTGTCATCGGAATACCTTTTCCCATTCTAAGGAATTTTTCTTTAGCACACAAAAACAAACACATCCAAACAGGAACTCTGGGCTTATGAAAGAGTAAGCTCAATTACATATAAAGCCAGTCCCAGGTTTTTTGTAAAATTTTCTGAAAATATGGCTTTGAAGATACAAAAGGTTTTTTTGTGATTGTATGACTTTGCATGTTGTGGGGAGCAGACTTCATCTTGTGTGTGAAAATTTTCTCTACAGATGGGTTCTCTTCATTTAGAAAGAGAGGGGGGGAAGCAAAATAGTATTCAAGAGCTCAAAATTCATAATGAATCAAAGATAACTTTGTGCTGCTCATAAAATCCTAGCCAAATAAATACTCCAGTTTACACCCCTTAAGTTCCTATGTGGGATAAAGTATGTGAAGTGATGAGTGAGACCCACTCTTCTATCTGGATTTTAGTCCTCATAAATCAAAATCTTCTATTAATATAACATATCACATAGAATCTCTATGCTCTATTATGTGCAAGTCTCACACAAATAGGTGAATTTTAATTACAGATAAAGATGAAGATGCTTGCCACAACTAGACAAGTTAAATTTTATATCTAGCTATCTTTTCCATGCCACTTAAGGCCACCAAGCTGAGCTCATTTTTCAGTCTTCCTTGGTTCTTTATCAAAATTTGCTTCACCAAGTGCGCCTGGTCCCCCTGAACACTCCTTTCTCTTTGTTTCCTTTGTTTCTTTTTGTACAAATCTATTCTGACTGGATACCAGATTCTAAGACTTTCCTTTATCAATCATTAAAGCGCATGCCATTCCTCTTCTCAAAAATCAAATGACATTTTTCAAATATTTGCAAATCAAATAGTTTGCAATTATTTTAAAATATTCTTTAGTTTGAAAGTCTTTGATTGAAAGTAACTGAAATGTCAACTCAAAAGAATTGAGCAATAAAAGGGATTTATTGATTCAAGTAACCAAAAACTCTGGGGACAGGGTTTGGCTTGATTCAGCAGCTCAACAGCATCATCAAAATCACCTTTATACCAACTTTCTGAGCTTAGGTGTTGTATTCACCCTGAGGCTTAAAAAAAAAAAAAAAAAAAAAAAAAAAAATCTTTACATGATTTGCAGTACCTCCTAAGGCTACAGCTTCATTTACTACCAGTAGGAAAATCAATCATTTTCCCCAGTAGCTAAAGAGACAGAGCGTATGATTATTTAAGCCAACAGGGACACTTCGGAGCTGAGGGAGAAGTCTGTGTTACTAAAACTGCAGGATAAGAAAATATGGGTAACTGTATTTGGAAAAGATAAGACATGCTTAGGAGTTAGCCAAAAATAATAATAGTTAAATCTTTAACCTTTTCTGGTTATGACTTTCTATTCCTTAGAATATTCTACACAGAACAGCACAACATTCTTCAAACATGTGCAATATGAATAACAAAATTAGGAAAACACCAATGTGTAGACAATCAACACTGAATAAATGCTTGCTAGGCTTACCAATGTATTTAGGAACCACAAGAAGAAAAAAAAAAAAACATGTGAATCATGTTTAAACATGGCATTTAAAAAATTTGTTGTGACCACATGCCTTTTGTCATTGTTGTTTTGTTTTTGTTTTTTCACTTCTAAAGCACCACACATTATAAATCACACTTGGAAAAGATATTGGCTTCTCTGATATTTTAAGAGTGACATTATGAATATATTGTAGGAATTGTTTTTAGATTAAAAACACGAATTAAACAAGTTGGCCACGCATAGTAGTTTGACTAGGACATTCTTCATTTATGTTTTTTGTCCTTGGACTACTACTAATAATACTAGCTTTCACTCTCAAAAGGTATTTTCTTTGGACAATAAATTATAAGGTCAGTCTAATTTTATATTAATATACGAACATGTTGAAAATATCTATATTATTCTAAAATGAATCTGAGGTAAGGAAACTTCCTAATCAAATAAATGTTAAAGAGACATCATTGCTGTGTGAATAAGAAAAGAAGAGTTGAATTTTTCATCTTCTAAGAAACACAATATCTCTTCTGAAGTCAGAATGAAAACTCATTTGAAGACACAGCTGTTGTGCTTTGGGGATTTGGATTAAAACTCATCATTATCTTTCTCTAAATACTCTTCCCTGGACCAATCAGTGGTCATATGGTGTTTACAGGCCCTGGCCACTGAACTGACTTGAATGGCCTTTGTATTGCAATACAATCAGATTATGTCTAATCTAAATGCTGTGTGTCCTTTATAGAACAGACAAATCCTAATCCCCCATTTACAAAAGCAAAGCCAGTCCAGTCCCCAATGGCATTCCCATTTTGTCTTGTTTTGGTTTTTATTTTTAAATGACAGAAATAAAAATAAATTGCAAATTCACTCAGTCTAAGTGTAGCCTAAAAATAAATATTTGGTGGTTTTGAGCTGTGGTCAAGGCAATTCTTTTGTGATAGTCAAAAATGTGTTACTATGAAATCACAATTCTCTTCCTTCTAAAGAATACAGATTAGCAAAATAAACCACCTCACTCTTCTAAAAGTATAAAGACAAGTTCAAAAAGCTTCTCATTTCCTCTTTTCTAAATTACTTGAGTGTTTATCCTGAAGCTCAAGTTAGCTGTGTCCCGACTTTATTAGTTAGGCAGCAACGATGTTTTAAGATGGCTGCTGAAAACATTCCAGAAGGCGACTCACAAAACCATTCTGGAATGGACCTTCTTGTCTTCTGCCACTTCACTCCCCTGCTGCCAACTCCTGCTTCCCCCTGAGCCACTTCATTTTCAAAGAGGTGAGAAGGTCTAGTAAAGGTAGCAATACCCCCTCCCTTCCCTACTCAGGGTTTTCACCATCTTCCAGCCTCAACTGTCTTTGCTTTCACCACCTCAGTAACATCCCACCACCTCCTTCCTCTCAAGACCACAGAAATCATTGTCAGTGCTCTGATGCCATCTCCTCCCTCAACTCTGCAGGCTTTATCCATAACTAAATTTGGGGGATCCGCCTTTGTAAGCTTTACATCACCTCTTATGAGCCACATGACCAGGAAATGAGAGTCTAAATTTAGAAGTAAATAGATAAAGAAGCAAAGTATGAAAAACAGATGTCCAAAATGTAGCACCCACCTTCACATACCACAGAGTTTGGGGTTTGGTTCTGTCAAACAAGAATGGAGTTCAATCTTTAAAAGGACAAGAGAGAAATTTTTCTGAAGTATTAGGAAGGAAAAGAGTATTTCAACAAAGACTGATAGTGCTCTCTTTCTTGATACTACTCTATAAAGCCACAAATAAAACAATAGCAGAGCAAGTAAGAGCTTTGAGGCACTCATGGGTTTTCTGCAGTGTTGAAGGTGGAAGGCAGGCTTGCTAACAAGGAACAGATACCATTTTAGCTCTAACTTGATGAGTGATTTCATTCCTTTTAGAAAACCGAGACACCACTTACCCGGGCCCCATCCATCTTTATGAAGCAAGGAACACTATTGACATCTCTGCCACGAAGCAAAAATATCCCCAAAAGGTGCCTTCTAAGTAATATCATTCTCCCCTAAACCTGGGGTCAGTGGCACAGTATATCTCCACAATATGCACAATGGATGAGTTGGCAGTTTTTGTTTTGATTTGTCCTATGTTTTAAAACTTTGCTTTATAAATTATCCAGAATAAAATTCTTTAACTTGCCTGGATTTCTCTCACTGCCTAGCACCTACCTACAAAATACAGACTCAAAATACATATTAACTGCTTTTACATCTGTAAGTAATGTGATCAGAAAGGTAAATTTGAAAATAAAATGTCATAAGGCATACATCAAAGACAACTATAGTTAACTTCTGATTTATGTATCAAAGCAAAGCTTCGAATTGTTCATCCATTCAAAACCCCATTCAGTTTCTACTGTGTTGTAAGGACTACAGTAGACCAAAGACGAACCGAGAACCTAACAAAGAGATGATTATTTAAGGAGGTAAAATGTTACAGTATACTATAAAAGACTGACAAGGCCTTCAAGCTGCCTTCAACTTACCAACCACCCACCATGTGTCAGATACTGTGTTAAGCCCTAGGAGAAGTAAAATAGTTAAAAATATATAAATATGGTAGGAGTGTGGGGAAGAAGAAAGGCACTAACAACATCCAGAGCAAAGATTTGTAGGTGTGGATGAACCAGAGCATTCTGGGAACTGCCAGGTGTCCTGGAGAAGGAGCGTGATGAGCTCGGTGAGATCCAGATCACAGTGGTCCTCAGGTACCTCCCCAAGAAATTAGAATTCTGTCCTGAGAGCAATGGTGAGTTGTTGAAGGAAGCATCTCCTTCATCAATTCAAATATTCTATAGCTGATTTCATAACAGCACATTTACTATTTTAAGGAAATGATGATGCATTTCTAGCAATGGGAAATTCATGTTTCATATTTATGGAAATATAAATAGTGATTTATTTGAAGAATGTAATTCTCAAACATAAATAATAATCAAACATATTGTTTAAATGTTGGCCTTTAAAAAATAAACTAACCCTCACACAAATCTTTTTTTTTTTTTTTTTTTGATTCACTGTACACAAAGAGGGTATAACTGTTTTTTCTCTGGTTGTACAAGAAGTAGAGTCACACCGTTTGCATAATCATACATGTACTAGGGTAATGATGTTTGTCTCATTCTGTTATTTTTTCCTTCCCTCCACCCCCTCCCACCCATCCTTTTCTTCTATACAATCCATCCTTCCTCCATTCTTGCCTCCCTCCCACCCACTGTGGAACCAACCTAGATGCCCTTCAATTGATGAATGGATAAAGAAACTGTGGTGTATATACACACATATCTTTTAACTAGAACTGCCCCATAGTTCCTAGCCCTTTTATTAAGAGCTACCCTTTACATTTTGCCTTCATTGGAGCCACAGTTGACATAAGCATCGCCTTTCCTGCAGTATGCTATTAAAACCTAACACACATGCATACAAACAGAAATCGTTAGCAAATAGTCTTTGAGTTGTCACACGAGCATTCCCCATGTAATCAGCATTAAGAAAAAGTGGTATCTTATCAAAATCCCAGAGGCCTCCTCATGGCCCCCTAGAACCTTCCTCAAGGGTAACCATCACTCTGACTTCTAATACCACAGATTAGATTTAACTGATTTAAATCTCCTACTATTGAAATCATATAGTATTCATTCTTTTGGGAGGTTTGTCCATATTGCTGTTTATAGTTGTAAATTACTCTTTTTCACTTCTATGTGGCAATCTTTTTTTAAATTTATTTTTATTGTAAACAAATGGAATACATCTTGTTTCTCTGTACATGAAGTAGAGGCATACCATTTGTGTAATCATACATTTACATAGGGTAATGGTGTTTCATTCATTCTGTTATTTATTCCTTCCCCCCACCCCTCCCTCCCCTCTTTTCCCTCTATTCAGTCCCTCCTTCCTCCATTCTTGCCCCCCCTCCCACCCCCCATTATGTGTCATCATCCGCATTCTCAATAGCCAGATTGTGGAACCAACCTAGAAGCCCTTCAATTGATGTGTGGCAATCTTTTGTATGAACACAACACAATTCATACAGCTTACTATAAATTTACATTTATGCATTTTTCAGTTGAGACTATTATGTAAGATGCTGCTATTAAATATTCTTGTGTTTAGGGAACACAGGTACATATGCCTGTGGAACTGCTGAGTCTACTTATTTATTTTTGTTATGTCAATACAGTACTGCCACATACAGAGCAAACAGTACACAGGAATATATGGGAAAACACAGACACCTAATAGTTAAAAATGCATCTTACAAGGGAGAGCTGAATCAAAATCCAAATGCTAATTATTAAATTGGTCATTAATTCTTTCACCACGAGCACAATGTATTACAACATAATCTAAGGATAATGGCCTTTATTTGGAACCTCCTTATTAAAAGTAAAACATGACCCCATTTCTGCCTTCCAGTTTGATTAAATAAAAACATTTTAAAATCCTTTATCCAATTTTGTCTTTCGGACAATTTGGTTCGACCCTAAGCAAGCAATCATACTGTTAATAGCAGCATTGCTCCTAAAAAGAATGTATTAAGAGAGTCTAAATGGAAACACTGAGAGGAAAAGAATGGCTCTTGGTTTTCATGGAGTTTGAGAATAAGAAAAATGCAAAGCACTTGAAGAACTTAAAAGCCTTTCCTTTAAACAAGCCCACATAGCCAAATCACTGGTAACTGTATATCTCAAAATATTTCACAAAACTTTCATGTTTTGAAATATATGGGCTTTATGGATGGTACGGGCTCTGTGCCTAGAAATATTTCCAGAGATCATCTCACATTTTTATTCCTAGGATCAATAATGTCAACAGATGTTAAGGTTTTTTACAAGTGCAGTGATTGAGAGAGGGGAGAAAAGGAAGAAGAGAAGAATAAAAGAAAGAAAAGCATTTAAACAGTAACCCAAAGGATAGATAGACAAAAAAAGAAATTATAAAAGAGCACAACTGTTTGAATAAGATCTATACTTTTTTAATAACTAGTAGTTTCAGTTGAGAAATAGAACCAACTCTAAATCACACATGCCAGTCTTTCTAAATCATCCTAAAATACAGTAAAAGACCAAATGTCAAAATGCTTTACTGATAAACAACTTCACAGCCTGATAACACTTCTTCACCAGTTGAAGAGATTTTTGTTTACGAAAATACTTCTCCCAAGTTTCAAGTGATGAAAATACCTTTTGACAAATTTCTTCAGAAATAATGTTAATTCGCTTACCAGAGTAAAAATTAAAATTAAATAAACTAACAAGTGTACATACACATGCAAAACAATAACAATATATACTATACAATATATAATATGATATGTAACACCTTAGACCTTTCTCAAAAATATTAACTCAAAATTGACCATAGATCTAAGTGTAAAATACAAAACTATAAAACTTCTAAGAGATCACACATGGCAAAATCTAGGTGACCTCGGATTTGGAGATGGTTTTTAGATCTGACTTCAAGAACACAATCCATGAAAGAAAGAAACAATTGATAGGTAGAACTTTACTGACATTAAAAACTTCTGCTGAGAAGCCACTTCTAAGAAAATAAAAAGACAAGCCACAGACTGGGAGAAAATATACGCAAAACATGTAACTGATTTTTTAAAAAATGCCCAAAATATACGAAGACCTCTTAAACCCTGACCAGAAGAAAAGAACCTATTGAAAAAGAGCAATATATCTGAATAGACACCTCACCAAAGGAGGTGACCAGATGATGAATAAGCATAAGAAAAGAGGCTTAATATCACATGTCCTTCGGGAAATGCAAATTAAAACAGCAGAGAGATTTCACTACATGACTATTAGTATGGCTTAAATTCTACCGGAAGAGCTAAAACACTGACAACACCAAATGGTAGAGAGGATGTGGAGTCCTCATTCATGGCTGGTGGAAATGAAAAATGGTACAGCCATTTTGAAAGACAGTTGGCAGTTTCTTAGCTAAACATCATCTTACCACAGGATTCAGCAAATGCTCCCCTGGTTCTTTACATAAATGGGTTAATAATTTATGCCACGTAAAAACCTAAACAAAAATGATTACAGAACTTTGATGAATAATCTCCAAAACTAAGCTCCGAACAAAGCAAGGTGTCCTCCAAAAGGTGAATGACTAAGCAAAATGTGGTGAATCCAGAGGACGGAATACTCACGTGGCAATATGAAGAAATGAGCTGTCAAGCCATGTAAGGACCTTCAACACAGTGCTAAGTGGAAGAAGTCCATCTGAAAATTCTCCATACTGGGAAAGACAGCACAATGGAGATGACAAAAAAGCACAGTGGTTTCCAGGTGTTGCAGAGGGAGAAAAGAAGAGATGGAGATGGGATCAGTAGGACAGCACAACTCTTCTCTACCATGCACACTTGACAATGGTAGACACGTGACAATAGCCAGAGGGTGGAACTCAGAAAATGTACAACAGAAAGAGGGATGCTAAGGTAAACTATAGACTTCAGTTCACCTAATGTACCCCTATTGTTTCTACAACTGTGACAAACGTGTCACACCAATGCAAGAGGTCACCAATAGGGAAACTGCAGGGCAGAGAGGGTGGTAATATGAGAACTCTGTACTTTCTGTTCGACCTTTTTTATGAGCTAAAACTTCTTGAGACCATAATTTTTAAAAAGTGAATGGATTTATATTCTCAGGTGTTATGGTTTGGATATGTGGGGTCTGTCCCCCAAAAGCTCACATGTGAGACAATGCAAGAAGGTTCAGAGGAGAAATGATTGGGTTGTGAGAGTCTTAATCAGTGAACTAATCCCTGATGGGATTAACTGAGTGGTAACTGGAAGCAGGTGGGGAGTGGCTGCAGGAAGTGATTAGTTGGGGGTGTGGCTATGGGGTATATATTTTGTATCTGGAGAGTGGAGTCTCTCCGCTTCCTGATTACTATGATGTGAGATGCTTCCCTCCACCACCCTCTCCTGTCATGATGTTCAGTCTCACCTCGAACCCAGAGGAAAGGAACCAGCAGCCTTCTATAGACTAAGACCTCCAAAACTAGCCTTCTATGGACAAAGTAAGACCTCTGAAACTGTGAACCCTCAAGTAAACTCTTCCTTCTCTTAGTTGTACTGGTCAGGTCATTTAGTCACAGCAGTGAAAAAGCTGACAAAAACATCAGGCAATTAAAATATTGGAAAATATTATGATACAAAATAGAAAATAAATTGTACTTGAATCTCAAACCAAGGCTACCTGGTCTCTAAAGACTTCCTTTTCCAGGCAATATCAATAATAACAATGATGCTAGTTAGAGTTACTGTGCCTGTACAAAGTGCCAGGCACTGGGCTACAGATTTTAGACATTATCTAATTTCATTCTCTTATAGCATTACAATGTAGGTATCACTTTCCTCATTTTCCAAATAAGGAAGCAGGAACAGTCCCTAATTCTTGTAGCTAATATATGATAAGCAAGCACACTGACTCCATCATGCATGCTTCTCCACAGTTTTATTACTGAATTTTACTGACAAAGTAAAGATCCATAAAATTGCATGAACATCTCCCAAGGATTCCAAAACTGACTAGATCAAGTTGCTTGAAAAAAAAAAAAATAGATAAAAATGGGTTTATCATCTTAATTATTTTTTTAAATCTACCTCAGACGTATATTCTTAGATGTAATTGCAAGAAACAGAAAGAATGGTTTATAATTTTCCAAAAGTACAATTCCTTATAAGCAGATATCAAGGCTCTCCTGATCCAGCTTGCTCCAATGCTCCTTCCAAGAGAAATAAGAGAGATCAGTTCAGTGGTAGCAAGTAATTGGTATATGAGCAAAAAGGCCAAACTGTGAACCTGGAGACAAGGAGTGGGGAAACCAATTCATGGTCCAAGCTTTGTCTCTTGAGACCTCAATTTGTTGACGCATACAGAGGCTGACAGAGAAAATCTTTAGGTGCCTGCTAGTTCTCAGATTCACGCATGTGGAACCTTGAAGATTATTAATTCTTATGACAGAGAGAAATAGTTTGAGCATGAGGCATGAAAAAATTATGATAGGATGTGGAGTTTGATTTCAATACAGGCAAGACTGCTTTCATATGACATTCAACTGGGGATCTGAGGTTTTGCAGCAGGACCCTTCCATGGACAAGTCTCAAGAGTAGCAAAACAATCGGATTAGTTAAATTGTGTTAGTATTAGGAAGATGAGCCCCATTTGGTATCTTTGGTGATTCTGGATAACTGCAGCCCTATGCAAAGCTGCAAAATAGGGAAAGTCTGGCCTTTGGCTATACTGATGAAGGAACCTTCTCTCACCTATCATGCCCTCCCCTGCTGCCTATTCTCCTGCTTCTCCACTCTGGTAGGCATCCATCTCAAGATTGTTCCTTGAGTTCTCCATGCTACAAAATACTCATTTTTCCCCTTAAAAATGCAGCCCCATTGCAGCTCTTCGAGGATTTAGAAGAAAGGCAATCAGATTAAAATGAATGAGACTGCCCTATAAATGGCTGAAAGGAGCTTAACCCTTCCAGGGTCAGTATTTGCATGTAAAAAAAAATGTTAATATGCATAAACCTTTCAAAAGTGGAATTTAGATAAGAGGAAATTTTGTAGACTTAAGAGAAACATGATTAGGTTTTATGAAGAGAAAGGGCAGGATCCTAGTCATCATGCCTTTATTACCTAGCCCACCTTCATCTACCAAGACAAAAAAGTGAAACCCAAATCCTCCTGGAAGTCTGCTAATCCATACCCTGGCCATCCTGGGACTGCAGGACTGGCATGCTCTTCAGGCTGACAATCTAAATTACCAACCTAAATGGTCAAGTCTATATTTTACAAAAACCTTCACATTCCACACTAATAATCTAAGCATCCAAGAATGAAAGATATGCTTAGAGAAAATACCCAAGGCCTAACCAAACACACAGTACATGATTAAACCATGCTAAGTTGAAATAATTTTTCTTATATTACCTCAACAAGAAATATTTTATTTCATCCAAAACCTTTCTGGTATGGGGCAAAAATAACAATGTCATATAAAATATTTTTCAAAGTAATATTCTTCTAAAATATATACAACCAATTATTTTACATTTCTTTAGGTATATCGCCTGGACACTGACAGTTTTTATATAGTCCTTAAATAAAAACATAACATCCTGAGAAAGTTACATGCATAGGCGTGCGCGCACGCACACACACACACACACACACATACACACAGGGTAAGTGCAAACAGATACTTCATTTGATTTTAATTTATTCAGAAATTATTAACTACTTGACTATATTTTTCATTTTTCAGTCTTTTGGTTCCCCAAGTGTGCACATGTATTTTGACTATTTCAGGAGAATACATGGGAAAAATCATGTAAATGAAATGATCATTTTGTTTTTCTTTGAAGCTACTTCAAATTCAGAAACAGTGCACGTGAGAAGCATACTCTATCAATGATTACATCTAAAAAGCAAAGAAAACACAGTATCCTGCCAAAAAATAGTATAAAACTCTCAGATATGTTTAAAATATTAAATTTAAAAGAAACAAATTTAAAAGGTTTTAAAGCATAGGGATGTATAACATGAATGGATGATAACAAAATGGATTTTAAAAAAATCTTTGAGTCCATACTGATATTTGAAAAGAGGATAGGAAAAGGAAGAGTTAATGACATTCTAAAATTTGGCAATATTGAATGTGCCTTTTTATAAAGTTTTGACTTTTGAACCATGTTAATGTTTTACATATTAAGAAAACTTTAAGAATTCAAAAAGAAAGAAATAAACCTAATTATATAACAAATAAATAACCATATAGAAGAAAATAGAAAAATAATACAAGTAACTTTAGAACATAGCATATGACTTTATATCCTTAATAAAATAAATTCTAAGTACAAAAAGACCTGCAAAGATATCTTGAAATTAATGTTTGTTTTTGGTACTGGTGTTGGTATGGCAATTCTGAAATTACAGAGGGGAGCTATTGTAGCCATAAGTGAATAAATATTAATGTTTCCATAATGGGATCAGGGTTGTCTCTACAGAAGGAGAGAAATACAATTATAGAATGTCAGGAGGAGAAAAGATCATGTTGGATTAGAATTAGAGGCATCAGAAAGAACTCATGATTGTGTATGTGCACACGTGTGTGTAATAATACTGCAGTAGTAATATCCCCTAGTTCCCAGATGTTGGTTTCTAAACATAATTCCCCACTAAAAGAAAACCAAAATTTACAGGAGAAATCAGTGGCCCCAGGTCTGGGACAGGGAAGATGCAAAGTGAGCCCGAACCACCTTCTATGCTGGGGAGGTAAGGAAGAGTTCAATAGCTGATTAAATACATTGGTCTTGGAGGGGCTCTTACTAGTCAAACGTGATAGAATTACACTATCAGAATAAATGATGACATAAAGAATTTTTTTTAGAATACTTGAGTCCACTCTGATATTTTAAAAGGGAGAGGGAGAGGAAGTTAATGTACGTACGACAACTGAAGACTATGGAAGGAGAAACAGAAAGTCATCGTTTTACAATCACCATAGTAATAACTGATTCTAGGAAGATGCCTCTGCAGATGCTAACATCACCAGGTGAAAGGCTATTAGGACACAAGATACTCAGAGCCTCATATTATCCCCCTGCAAATGATTACTGATGGCAAAGGGGAAAAGCTACCCTTACAATGTGAAAATCTGGCAGATTGCCTCTAGCTGGTGAACAAGTTTAAAATCACCAGCATTAGGACAATAAAATCATGAACCCTGTTAGGTTCACAATATCACCTATGGAGTATTCCTGCCAAATATATTTAACTGAAATCTAATTGTGAGGGAAACATCAAATGTAACCAACTGAGAGATACTCTGCAGAGCAATGGGCTTCTCTTAAAAAATGTCACCATCCTAAGAAACAAGGAAGGCTGCAGGACTATTCCAATTTAGAAAAGACTAAAGAAATAGGACAATTTAAAAAATGAAGATGTGATCAAAACAATTAGGGAAATTTAAAAACAGACTGGATTAAAAAAAGCAAATCTTACCAGAACTGAACTGGGGACTTCCTGGTCTCCAGAACTGTGAGAAAACAAATGCCTGTTATTTTGTTGTGTGATATTTTGTTATGACAGCACAAGTCAACTATGACAAGAGTAGTTTGATTTTTGATTTTGTTCTTGATCTTTAATTTGGACATCAGTCCTTCCTCAGCCATGTGCTTTGCAAATACTTCCATTCTATGATTTGCCTTTTCCTTTCTTGAGAGTGTTTTTGGATAAGCACACCCCCTTCATTTTACCATAGTACAATTTATAAATTTTACATTTTATGACTAGTTCTTTTTGGTTCTGTTTAGGAAATTTTACCTCCCCTAAGCTCATGAAGACATCCTCAAATGTCAGCTTCTAGCATCTTGACTATTGCTTTTCATATTTTTGTTAATGTTCCTACTCAACGTGATACTTGGTATACAGCATGAAGTAAGGATAAAGTACCTTTTCCGCAATGGTTAACCACCTGAAAAAATTTACTGAAAAGGCCTTCCTTTGACTACTGCAATTCAATGACACCTACATTATAAATCAGGTGACCACATACACACACACACACACACACACACACACACACACAAAGGACTGGATCATAGATAAAATTATTGTATTGCTAAATGTCCTGCACATGATCAGATACACACCAAAGTATTTAAGGGTGAAATATCATGATGCCTGAAACTGACTTTAAAATGTTCTATTACAATAAAAGCCAAATGTGTACACAAAGAGAAAAGAAAGAACACAAAAGTGGCCAAGATAACACAAAAGGAGTTTACACAACTTTCACCTTTATTTGTAATTGTTCAAAATAATTGGGTGGGAATGGCATTGGAAGCCTTGAGTTAAAGGGCCACCTCTGTCTGCTTTGGCCCTAGAACTCTAAACCACTAAGCTTGGTCCTGGATGTAAACACTGCATGAACTAAACATGTGCATTCCAGTTCCTGTGGGTGCTAGTGGGTGGGGGTAGGAGAATCTTGGCAAGAGTCTTAGGAATGTGGCACTAACTGGCACTTCTTTCTGTGGCCTCCAAACCCCTGAGCTGTCTGGTCCTCTCATTCTCAGTGGCTGCCTCTCCTACCCTACTGTCGCTTCTCATCCCCACTTTCCTTTTGCATTCCTCCTAATTGCTAAGTTGTTCCTGCTTGGAATCTGTGTTCTCTGTGCCTTATGCTTGGGAATCTCTGTTTCCAAAGACTTTGTATCATGTGGGTCTTGGACAGGGGGTCCCCCCTTAGCAGCTCCTTAGCTGATACCAGTTCTATAGCACATTCTCATCCCCACACATGTCTCAGAGCTCCTTGTCTGCAGTTGATGCTGATGATAACGATGATGATATGACAATTGTAAAAACACAACATAGGTGTACCCTCGTCAAATTATTAAGGGTACAATACATTACTTTTGACTATAGGTGAATGGACAAAGTTGTGGTGTGTTAAAAATAGAATACTATTCAGTCTTAAAAGAAGAGGAAATTCTGCCACATACAACAATATGGACAAGCCTTCAGGACATGATGCACATGAAAGAAGCCAGTCACAGTAAGATAAATACTGCATGATTCCACTTACATAGGGTATTCAACATAGTCAAATTTTTAAGGTTGCTCATCAGAGCACTCGCTCCATGGCCCATCAGAAATGACTGTGTATATGCATTCATTTATCACTTGCTATTTGTTTTCCCAGAAAGGGACCCCATCTCATCCACTGCTGTAACCCATGGCCTCAATCATTGACTAATGTAATCCACAAACACGAATTTAATGGACTAACAGTGTTAAAACACAAGCAAACTCTGCATATTAAATGTGGTATTGTATCCCCTGCATTATTTGCATTTAGAGCAATAAAACAAAAATGCAAAATAAGAGAATTGGAGTCAGCAGCCTCTGTCATATTTCTTTTAAAAGACTATTTTGAGATAACCGAATCAATGTTCTTGTGTTTTCTAATAAAACAAGAGTAAATTTGCAAAATATCACAAATCACAGCAAACTGAACCTTCCTGTCCTTATAGGGATAACTGAATGAAGGGAGGTAACTGCTGCTTTTCTTGCCCCCAGCGCTCCAATCACCAACTAGAGGGATGCACTTAAAAATTGGAGGTGGGAACCAATTCTGCCTTTCCAGTTCATTAAATCATATATCATTTTTATATGTGAGCCGCCAGGCTATAAATCATGTGAGACAGAATGAGAGCTAATTAAAGGGTCAGCTGAGCATATAATTTTGAATTCCTAGGAACCCAAAAACTGAGATTGA
This sequence comes from Sciurus vulgaris, assembly GCF_902686455.1. Taxonomy (NCBI): domain Eukaryota; kingdom Metazoa; phylum Chordata; class Mammalia; order Rodentia; family Sciuridae; genus Sciurus; species Sciurus vulgaris. The sequence goes on from NC_136463.1 coordinate 133,094,284, forward strand.
CAATAAAATGTGATAAAAGCCAGAATCATTTGCTAACTAATAAAGCAAGGATTTTCAAGCTGCCAACTTGCTAAGCCAACTTTTCATATTTAAAAGAATCTACATTGACTACAAGACTCACACGGTAATGCACAGTTTTTTTCTAGAGGACTTCATTAAAATGTACTTGGAATTTAGGTTTTTATTTTCTATTTTTGGTAAGGACGACAAGGTCAAAAGACATATCAGTGAATGGCATTCTCAATTCACTTCTGAGTAAGAAGTGTTACTGGTAACTGAGATGTATATCGCACCCTTCTCCCAAAATGCATTCAGGGAAAACAGGTGAGTGGAAAGAAATTCCACTTGTCAAGGGGGAGAACCAAAATGCAACCAGACCCAGATGGCCAAGGTCACTGAAGGAGCGGGTGACGGCTCTGAGACCAGAGCCTGACAAGACAGCTGACTCACGGCGGTTCACCCTGCTCCAAATCCAGGCTTCATCTAAAAGGCATTTTGAGGGTATTTGAGTTTCCGCATTTTATATTTGCATTCCTCACCACCAAGAGCTTTCATATTAAGGAGAGAAAAAAAAACACACTATCTTATTTACACACAATAATAAATATCAAGACTATTTTCTTTTGAAAGCTCTTTACAGTTATAAACCAAGGCTTGGGAACTAACACACTAAAAACAACACAGTCGGGTATAAATGCTAGGTGGTGATATTTAAAGGAAGAGACGTACTAACTTTCTGTCATTACTTTAATTCAATAACCAAAAAAGGATGGACTTTCAGAGTTGACATATTACAATTAGAATTTTATCAACTTTAAAACCACATCAGAATGACAGCTAAAAGAAAACAAAAATTTAAATGTAAAATATATCCCATTTATTACTTCTTTAAAAATGCAAATCTCTAATGTTTTCTACTCAAGTTCTGGTGTAGGTAGGGAAAAAAAAAAACTTTCCTTTTGAAATGTAGAGATTAATAAAGCAAGAATTATTGAGCTATATACATCAAGGTTCTAGTGCTATGCCCATTTTTAAATCTTCTCTCCAAAGAAAATGATACACATTTTTCTCTGTGATCAAGTAACCGTGGGAGGCCTAAAGAAACCACAGCTTGCAAACCACACGTTCAAAAGATTACCTGCATCTTTCCTAATCATATGTCCCAAACATGAAGCACTGATTACAATGCTGGTACTTCAGTATGTACAAAACAAGAAAAACTGCACAGTAAATCCTGCTTATGTGGTGGATTTGTCTTTTTATCTCTCACCCTACAATCTTTTTGCACACAGAGTGCCTCCCTTCTAATCATATGGAAAGTGTGGTTATTATCCTCGGCTCTACCTTACCCCAATATCATCCTTGTAATACGTAAGGCTCCTTCCTCTTTTCCAACCCAAAGGAAATGCATATTACATCGCCACTTCCAAAACATGATTCCTCAGGAAAAGGAAAGCACATGCTTCTGTGGGATGTAAAACTATACAGAGACAGATAAATATCTGTATGACTAGATCTACAAGCAAAAAATAGCTAATCAGAACATGGGAAGCTTCCCAGTATCTCTAGTCTGTTATATGTGAATGCTATTCAGGCTTCTGTGAAAAGGAGCCAGTTATCTGAAATTTTTTTCATGGCTAGTATCATGGAAGAGGAAATTAATTAATTTATACAAACTACCTTTATCATTTTTGCTTAAAAATATGAACCAATAATAAATAGAGTGTAAGGTAAATATGGTTATTATATACAAATAAAAAGATATTTTGCTGCTCCTTGCAAGAACATGATCTTTTCAGCTTCAGTGCTATATAGTCTATTCTAATTCAAAAAATACCAGATACTATAAAAGCAGTGTGAATGAAGAAAAATATCTAGAACTGGCATTCCTACTTGGGATTCTTTCTGAAGAATTACTCTCCTGAAGAAGATTCACAAAGGTGAGGAAAATCCATAAAAAGTATTGAAAAAAAATAACTATGGGTAAATGGCAGAAAGGTCGATAGAGGGAAGGGAGCAAGTGGTGGGGACAGGGAAGAGGAGGGAGAGCTACTGGGGTCTGAATGAGAACAAGATAGACTCCATGCTTGTATTATTATGTGAAAAAGGATTCTACTGTCATGTATTTCTAAAAAGAACCCCCCAAAATATATATATTCATACATGATTCCAGAAGAAAGCTATTTAGGTTGAGTTAGCTGATAGCCTCTTGCTTATTTATCCTTGAAAGTTTGTTTGGTTTTCATTAAAGACCCGCTACAAAATCTACAGTCACTGAATCACTCAATGATTCTTGAGTCTATACTTGCCAGTAACCTCCCAAGACACCTAACCCAGTGGATCTCACCAGAGAGAACTATGTGCAGATGGAGTCGCTTGGGCCACTTCAACCAACTCAGAGCTCTCTTCTATTAAATTTTATTAGACTATGAATTGGAAACTTTCACAGAAAATAAATACCATCTTTATTCAATGTTACCTTAAAATTTAATATTCCATTTTGTAGTTTTACACTATTTGAAATAATATGAGGTAAAGCACAAAAATGGACATTTTGTTCAGTTCTTTATCACTTAAATCTTTACAATTTACAGATTCTCAAACATTTCAGTGTTTGAGATAGCCAGCTATGTCAGTTAGGGTCCCAACAGGAAAGAAACACATCTTTCAAACTGGGACAACGGGAAGAGGTTTATTTTTAAAGAATTCTCTACAATCATATGGTCAGAGTGGAATAGAACCACAGAGATACTGCAGGAACCAGGAGTTAGAGGTGTTTTTACCACACCAGACCCAAGGGGAAGAGAGGAGAAGGCAGCTACCCAAACACAGAGAGGAGGAAAGGGGTGTGGAAGGCCCATCGTGAGAGGAACAAGACCACCACAGGACACAGCCAGCCTGTGGCATCCTTCCAAGGAATGATCCAGGGAATAATCATTCTGACGGCTATCTCCTCCCTCCATCCCATTGTCTCCTGCCAATATTTCTCTTTAACCAAACCCAGCCTGAGAGACCAGGGGAGTCCATAGAGGTCAGCTTCTCAGAGCACAGAACAGAGTGGGCAAAGGTAAGAGCCAATCTGGAAGGGCAAACAGAAGACATCTGCATAGTCAAAGACCAGTCACACACTCCCATCTATGATATATTAATAAGGCTTACAGAATGCAGGCGTTCACATAGAGCAGGAGCAGGTTCAAGAACCCCCAGCACAGCCTGCCTTGTCCCCCAGAGTCCCTAAAAGGCACAGAAGCACATAATCGCTAACAGTGCACAGTAAGATCTTGCTGAGTAAGAGCTACTCATTTCTTGCCACATCAAGCTATATTCATATTTAGGATGATTTTGACAAGCATCTCTGAACACTCTGCGAAAAAGCCTGAACTGACTACGTGCAAAATCGAACCATCAAAGTTCTTTGATCAGAGCAATGTCAAAATTAAGTCTTTGTTTAGGAAAGATGTCTTTGGTGGTATTATGAAGTTGAGATTTAAAAAGGAAGTGGAAAAAAAGCTCTGAGACCATTTAGAAAGCCATTACAATAATCCAGAAGAGAGATAACCTCAGTATTGCCATCTTCAGGTTTATACTTTTTTAAATCCCTGGGGCCTAATGCCTTGTGATACAGAAGGAATGATACAAAATGTGTTCCTTCAGTTCTGAAGCTTCCATATTTTCCCACTGATTTCTCTTGCTTCCTTACCTCCCACAACCAATCATTCATCAAGTACTATTGAGCCTGACTTTCAATATCTCTAGAACTGACCCTCTTCTCTCTGCCAATGTGTTGATAAAGGACACATTTATCACACACACTACTATTTCCAAACTCTGCACCAACTGTTCTTGGGGATTCCATGAAAAAGGAAAGCTTTCTGGTCAAATACCTTTGGGAAGCCCTGGGCACACAATTTTAAAGAGTTTGCTTTTCTGAGCTTTGAAGAATGTTTATAAGACTTGTGAATTCCTACAGAGGAAGACCACAAGCAGCAGTTCCCTTTTATCATAGAAAATCTATTGACAGTGCTACACCTCAAGAAATAGATTGCAAAATGCTGATATGAACAAGGTTTTCCTTGCATTTCTTTAAAACTTCATTCAATCGCGGAGTTTTGCACATTTATTGGCCCCAGGAAAGGCATTCCAGAGCATAGAGAGAAAAAGGTAATCAGTTCTTGCAGCCTGAGTTTCAAAAGTTAGGGGAAAAATAATTCTTGGGCAACAGACTTGGAAAAATATGACGATTAAGGACAAAGCTTCCTGCACTCAGACTAGACAAAAGGAAGAAAGGGGAAAACAGAGATGAAATACTGAGTTTCAACACAAGAAGGCAACTAAGCAGAGGGCCCAAGTCTCAACTCCCTTATCAGCCATGTGCTGGGCCTGATAGGAGGACAGGTAACCAGAAGTTCAGGGGGTGTGGCAGGACACCAGCGCCTTCCCAGTAAGACAGAGGTCTGGAAAGAAAGCAAGACTTTGAAAATAAAATTGCTGAAATGTAATTCCATGGTTTTGTTGGGGTTTCTCAACCTTGGCCCCATTGACAGTTTGATCAGGATAATTGTGGGGGTGGAAGTGTGTGCTGGAGGATGTTTAGCAGCATCCCTGGCCTCCACACACCAGATGCCTATAACACATTCATCATCCCTAGTTGTGACAACCAAAAAGATTTCTAGACATTGCCAAATGTCCCCTGGAGGCAGAATGCCTACTGAGAGCCACTGGTCTAGGTACAGCACCAGACAGCCTCAAAAAGTTTCTTCCTATCGTGGTGTAGGTAATAAGAAGCTGACTGAATCATCCTGTAAAATCCAGAGGGATCTACATGGATGATGTCCTAGACCCGATGGGAAAAAAACAAAACAAAATCTCAGTGGCAATGGATGTCCCAAGGAAAAATGGCCCACTCCCCAGAGATGTCTCCACACTACCATGACATTAGCTAAGAACCCAGGACTGGAGCATTCTAGAAGCCAAGCTGCCCAGGTTCAAAGCCTAGAAGTTATTCAACTTTCTGGGCTTCAGTTGCTTCATATCTGTAAGATGTAGATAATGAGTGTACATATCATATAGGGTTGCTATGGTAATTAAATGAGTTAAAATTTGTGTCTGCTTTTTATGTAATTAAGTTTTAAATAAGTAGTGGTTTTTATTATGTATATAAACACCTCTTTGGAATATTAAATCCAAATTAGAGAGATTGAGACCCTGAAAAATAATTAGATTTCTATCATCAAATCAAATGAGGTTCACAGTAGAAACTGAAATTGTAGAATAATAAAGTTATTCTTACATACCAGCAGTGTTCAGAAATTTCTCCTTACTACTTTACTCTCTTTGCATCCGGCCTAATATTCTCCTCCTCTGTCCCTCGAGGTATTTCATATTGCTGTTGTGATCATCTTTTAAAATCTCCAATCTGATGAGATCATGGATTCCCTATTGTCCACAAACACACCTCAAGAGCTCAAGCGTATGTGGGAGGGCACAGCCAGAAGAGTCTCTGGAGTACTTCTCACTGTAATCTATTTCAAACATCGGTTGTCTGTGCAAGATTTTATTTGAAAAATTGTGTTGTCCCCCCAAAACATTTGAGTCATTGGCTCACAGAGATTCCATCAGGTGGCAGTCAAGGCCATCCATGAGCAGCCCTTGCCTGTCCCTGTCCCTCCAGCTGCTCATCAACACAGACCCTGGCATCCAGATGAAGACAGACACCTGACATAGGGCACAGACTGTTAACTTTGTAGTTTGCACTGCAATTTGATCTGCTTGAAATACCCTTCTGTACCTTGTTTAGATGGGAAGTCCTTAAAGGGATCTTTTGCTGGGAAATGTGCTCAGTTTGTGTTTTAAAAAAAAAAAGTGGATGAACTGGAAGCCTCTCCAGACATTGGTATTGAGTGGCTTGAATCATGTGCTGTAGAATTCTTCGCAAGGGTTAGGAACATGAAGCCTCGAATCCTTCCACAGGACTGGGGTACTCCAAGGAGCAGACCACTGAATCCATTAACCTCAGGAAATCAGCCTCTCTTGTTCTTTCACATCATCCTACTTACTTTCCGAAAAGTGTCTGCTGCTGCTACACCCTCCCAGGACATAATTCACTCCAGGACCTCCTAAAACACTATTGCCTATCTTTCTTTGAGTGTGGGCAACTTCTGTTTTCTCTTGACACAACTGTCCCCCAAGGCAAGAGGAGCACAGAGGGCCAGGCTACCTGCTGGGAAAGGGCCTAGTGTAAAAACAACCTTATCACAGCAAACCACCCTTCCACCTGCCTGTGTCTCAATAAACCACAACTTCTTTCTCCACAGTTTTCTTGAATAAGTTGATTCATTTTGTAATCAGAAAAAAAATTGTATCAAAAAGTCCAATTGGGACACACATCTACGTCAAAGTGCTATCATGCAAGTTAAATACTGTCTGAGTTACATACAGTGCAAATATCTATTATCTATCTATAGGTGTGTGTGTGTGTGTGTGTGTGTGTGTGTGTGTGTGTGTGTGTGTGTGTAGAGAGAGAGAGAATCAATCTTCCATATAAATACCTATCAGGAAGGAGCACCTTGTCCAGTGACTGCCTTTCCCTTTTCTAAACCTTCAACATGGTTCATGCAGTGACAGAAAATACTGCTATTTCCTCAGAGGGTCACCATTCATTGTCTTCATTTGTGCATATGTCTGTATCCTTTCGGTTCAATGCCATAGCCCATCAGATCACCTCCTCCTCTGTCCCGTTTGGCAGCCAGTCTCAAGACTGCTGCTGGTTCTCCATCTGTCAAACTCAATCTACCATCCACAGAGAGGCAGAGCGAACTGAGTAAAGAACAGCGAGGGCAGGCTGGCTTCATCCTGGATATGATTCACTTTGAAAGGAGAAAAAGTCCTAAAAACCATGGAAAATTCCCTAGCAGGGACGCACTTCCTGGCTTTGCAAGAGTCTGGCTAGAGCTGAGCCTCCTGTCCCAGAAGGCAACAGCCCCACACTGTGAATGGCTTTTGCAGTATCTGTCCAGTTACAAGGACTCCTCTTAACCCTCAGGAAGAGGGGAGTCATCATTGTGAGAAAAATCTTTACAATGAGCCCAAATTCTTGTTATAGCAGAGTGGTCCAGAGACAATACCTGACCCCAGCTGAACAATTAGATAGAACAGAATATGCCTGCAGAACCTCCTTGAAAATGGACACCAACTGAAACTGCTTCCTCCCTTGGCTAGTTATGTGACCTCGAGAGGAATTTAACCTCTCTGGATGTATTTCTTCATCTTGGAAAAAAAAAAAAAAAAAAGGTTTGCACTAGATTATTTCCAAATTTCCTTTCCATTCTTACATTATGATTTTCACACCAAAAATGGATTCCAGAGTCAGTGAATTCTATGTTCAAGGCCAAGTTCTGCCAGGAGCTATAATCTAATTATCTCGGCATCAGTTTTACCATCTGTAAAATGGGGATGATGATCACGCCTAACATCCTATTAAGTGATATAATCCACATTACGTGTTTAAAACACCACACCACACAAACATACCATGGCCCCTGGTTGCTACTTTTGTTACTTCTATATCAACCAGATTTGGAATTAAAGAAATAAAAAGAGAAAAAGGGAAGGAAACCAGGGTGCACATATCATAATTGTTCAGTCAAAAGAATGATTTGAATTAGATCAAACCACTTGACTCATCAATAGTATAAAAAGGTGGAGGGAAGGAGGACAATCAATATGACTCCCCAGGCGTGTAAAAATGTAAAGCAGGTTTAACTGTGACCTGAGAAAAGAAGGCAACACTATCTCAAGCTCTGTCGCTCTCAGAACTTAAATAAAAATCTAATACAAAGGGTCCTCCAATAAATAGCACTAGATAAAATCCTAACTCTCTCCTCAGTGATATGGTCTTCAAACTATCGCACTTGAAGAACCATGTTCTGGACTTAGTTATGCCATTATTTGTCTCTGTTACCTTCTCTTGGTGACATCCATATATCTGGGATATTCTTCCCATCGTAAGTCAGGAACACAATGCTAACTACCCAACCACAATACAAGAATGATCACCTTGTACCCAACAGACTATTTCAGTACAGAAACTACCTCGAGATCCCTAAATTTAACCAATGTTTAAGGATGTTCAGAAGCATAAACTAGGATGTCAATTATAAAATATGTTTCTCTCTATATGGTGTACCCTGACAGCAAATTATTGACACAGATTTTCTTAAATATGAAACCTTGTCCCAGTTCAATTATTTGATGAGTCATGTGACCTGATGGGGTACAATACAACAAGTGGAAGCAGAGTAAGTGAATATAAGACAGGTAATAAAAATAACAGCAATACGCAGTGTGGTATAATATGATACCAGCCTCAAGAGATGGAAAATTTCAACAGTTGACAGGCTGAGGTTAGTGAAGGCAGTTTGACTCGGGGTACTCAGAATAAAAATGTTATTCTACCTGTAAATCTGAGAGCAAGTGCCACTAAAATTGATGGGGACAGGGATCAATGATAAAGCCATCATCCAAGGGACATATCACATCTGCCTTTCACATAAAAGAACCATATGGATCACATACACCACATTTTTCAAGGCACATTTATAAAGACTGCAGCTCTTGCTACAGTTTCTGGGTTTGTATGTGCAAAGAAAGGAATGTAAACAAATGACACCTTCAGATGGCCACACAGGAAGTGAGAAGAGTTTCACTATTAGGAGGATCCTAGAGACCTCCTAAGGAATGCAACAACTAATACATCATCCACTATCCTGTATTTTCAACATGATATTAGGTGTCCTAGAATTCAAAATATGTTTAAGGTGATCCTGGATATTGCAGAGCAAAATTAGCGACTACTGTCTCTGTTCCATTTGATTATCTTGATGTTATCAAGAATCATCATATCATGTGGCTGGCAAGACTTGTCCAAAGCCAACTTGTTCTCTTGTAAGATGATGGAAGATAAAGGGAACCTGTCAGAGGTTTTCCCCTTAGATTACATTCTCTCCCATAACATCCTTGCATGTGAAGTAACCAAACACATACCTCAGTTGACCATAGAAAACTATTCAGTGACTTCTATGTTTACATTTCAAAGTCAAATTCTTGGAAAACACTAGAATAGCTGTGTTCAGGATTTGGTACCAAAAGCCAACAGTCTGTGGTCTGACAGCCTTAGCATCTGAAGTCATTTCAGACATAGAGGTATAAAATTTAATTTAAATTGTTCTAGTCACTCATATGTCTAGTTAGGTATGTTGCTTGCTTTTCCTGCTATATTTGTATATTTTCAAATGGGAATTTGCTGATATAAGATGGTGATACTTAAAGGGAGTTTGCTAAGGAACTAAATTATGAAGTCATTAAATGAGACAAGCTCTCCATATCCTGCTTATCTGCTGTGTGGTTCTAAATAATCTCTCCACCTGTGCAATGGGAAAAAGTAAACTTTGGTTTTATTCCATATATAAAGTCCAGGAAGCCGACTTTGAGCATCTCAAGTAGACTTTCCCTCCCCAGACTAGCCTCTCTGTTAACCCAGAGGACCTAATCCTGTGCCAAAAACAAGAGACAAAGAAGAAAAGCCTTTGGTGGAGGTAGGAGCCTCCACTAAATTACTGTACTCCTCAGACTTTAATGTGCAGATGAAACACCTGAAGTTTAAAGTGCAGACTCTGATTCAGTAGGTCTGAGAAGGGCCTGAGAGTCTGCATTTCTAACACGCTTCCAAGAGATGCTGGTGCTGACGGTCCACAGAGCCATCCTGAGCAGCTGGAAGCCCAGACTCCTCAACAAGACACCAGCTCTTCTCTGCCACCTCTGAGCTGTATCACTTTAGACATATTATGTCACTTTCTCAGTGTTTCATTTCCTCCTCTAAATAATCAGGCAAGGAACAAAGGACCTTACTGAATTCTAGGAGTTAAAGAGGACATAAAAGAATAAAAGCATTCTGAAAAAGTTGAACAGGCTACTCAATTGACAGTCTTTAAAATTACTGACGGACACAAAGACAACTCTTCTCTTAAAAAACAACAAAGTGGACGCTGCTGCAGCCACCACCATTTTAAGTCTGTGGGTCCTCTGGCCCTCTGGCTCTCTGGTCAGGCCACAGCTGAGAACCTGGCCTTCTGCACAGTTATTTCTGAAAGCCCCTGGACTAGACCTTGTAGAGTGGCACAGTCCCCTTGACAACTCATCTTCCAAAGCCCCAGATTCCTTTAGCTTATTCCCAAGACAATGACCTACCAATGAAACGTGTAGGGAGGAAGAAAGAGCAAATTTCCACGTCCATATAGTTCACAATGTATGGAATTTCCCCTTAAAGTGTACCAGTTTCTACCTACTGATATGAAAAAAAGTGGGGGCCAATAGACATACATTGCCCAGTGCCACAGTAGTTCATTAAGGATGGAGATAAAACTGGAACCATGAATTTAATTCCTAGTTTAGGGTGATTGCCTCCACTCTACCTTGGAAGGAATTCTCCTCAACCCTTCTTTTTTTCCAAGTTCCTCACAGTTCTCTTCAGTCACTCCTGATTTTGTGGCAGCAGATGGTGGGGGTACCACTGGACCAATGTAGTGTTGACCCAGAGAAGATGGAGAAGCCACAGGAGCAAGGGGGAAGCATTCCTCCTGGATGAAGATGAAGGGGCTGGAAGAAAGAAGCAGTAGCCTTGGTTGTATGTCCCTCCTCCTCTGTCCTCTCAAAGGAGCCTCAGGAAAGAACAGCTGAAGTACTCATCAGACCTACATTCATACTCCAGAGATGGTGTTATTTTTTTTGGAATCCATTTAAAACTGGATATCTTTTTTAAAAAGTCTACTGCAACAAATAGGCCACCCTCTAACTAGAGTATGTGTCTGCCATATGATCATGAACAGCTTGGATCCAGGGTCCACAAAGTCACACAGCTCTAGAAGGAAGCCTGTGAGCAGTGCATGCCAAGAAGTGAGATCTGGACCAAGGAGGAGGTATAGCACATGACAGGAGCCAGCCTGGATGCAGACTGATGGGCTGTGATGGTCACAGGAACCAAGCAAAGAATGAATTATGGAGTTCTGTGGAGAGAAATGGGCTCAGGGCAGATTTATTATGCTCCATTTCCACTGTGCTAGCAGGCTGCACAGTCTCAGAGGCACAGATTTACTCAGGACTGAAATTTTACATCCAGGGATGCTGTCTCAAATAATCTAATTTGGTGAGATGAGAAAATCATATCTCGTAAAACTGTCATCTCTTTCCAAAAGCCCATATAAAAGTTTATAGGCTGCTGGGGTATCTAGCCATAGCATGAGCTTTGATTATAGGTGGAGACAATGGACTTAAAGATGAAATTATTTTAATAAGAAATGCTACTACTCAGGATGTGAAGTTTGTTCTTTACAACCCAAACTTCATACATTTTTATAAGGTGTCTATCTGTTTGCTGTCAGACCCAGGAGCTGCTGTGTCGCCATCACTCTGTCAAAGCTTCTTCAAATATAGGAATCTTGCTCTGGGTGTGATACATTATGTGATATTAAGGTATACGACCCTGTACCCACTTCCAGCACCTCCTGAGTGACATTTATGCTTGCCTCTACGCAAAGGTTAAAGTAAGTATCTCCCCAACCACTGTGCGATGGGTTCCCCTTTCAGCCACTGTGCATTAGGAACAGAATGCCTTGGAAGAAAGAGGGACCGTGGCTGCCCTCTGCTAATTCTAGATGGAAGAGAAATGATGCTCAACAGCACAGTGATACCCATGCCAAGGAAACTCCTTCAGGACTTGTGTATAGATGCCTTTTAGGGGTTGAAGAAAAGAAAAGGAAAGAGAGAGAGGGGACTATTTCTAAATAATAGCAGCTACCACTTTCCAAGGGTTCATTATGTTTCTGGAATAGGATAAACACTGCATGTACATTATTTCATTTGCATTCTTGTGAGATATATAATATGCCCATTCTGTAAGAAAGGAATCTTCTGCCTAGGAATGTTTTAAGTTGCCCAGGGCCATACAGCAGGGACTCCATCTGGATGTGTCAGATCACAAAGAACAGTCTTTCCCAATGCCATCCCAAACAGAATTTCCAAGCATAACAATGCTTCTCTTGTCAGCATCATTCTGGCTTCTTGATCTTCCAAAAATTAATGCATAGGGGAAAAGGACTTTAGGAAACCTTTGAAAGCGAAAGAAATTATGAATCATAGAAGTGAATACTGAATGAGCAAGAACAGTGAACTAGCTCGTCCTACCACCAGGGCTGCAGAAGGGGCATCTTGGAAGCTACAGAGGAGGTAGCTTTCCCTTCTCTAATGTTGGAGAGTTAGTTGGTCTCATCCTCCTCACTGTCTTTCCCTCTTCCCCTGAAACAGAATGGATGGATAGGTAATCAGGACTAGGACTGAGGAGGTAGGGTCGGAAGAGAAAGAATATTGTGGTATTTTTCTTTTTAGTTCCTTACCATGAGGGTTAAAGTCATACCAGGAAGCTCTTCTGGGAGAAGGGTGAGATGGGAGGAGTACTCAAACATTCAGTCCACAAACATAAGCATTCACTATTTGCCAGACACTTGTATAGTCATGAAGTTAATAAATGAGTCAAGGAGTCTCTCTAGGGGTTTGCGGTCCAGTAAGGAGAGGCGATGCACACAGATCATGACAATCTAATAGACAAGTGCTTTAAGAGAAACAGAAAGAATGGTGTGAGAACATGGAAAGCTTTCTAAGGAGTTTAGCTCAGGTGTGACAAGGCTGTGGCACAACTTGTGAGAAGTCACTGAAGCTGACTACAGAGCTTGGCCCTTGTGTGAAGAGCAGGAAACAATGGCAGAATTCTGGTTAAGAAAGGACACACCAGTATTACTGCCCTTTGGCTGTTAAATGAGAAAATGTTATGGCACAAAATAGGTGCTCAATAAGTGCAGGGTAGCCTGGTGTGATGGTGCACGCCTGTAATCCCAGCAGCTTGGGAGGCTGAGGCAGGAGAATCAAGAGTTCAAAGTCAGCCTCAGCAAAAGCAAGGCACTAAGCAATTCAGTAAGACCCTGTCTCTAAATACAATATAAAATAGGGCTGGGGATGTGGCTCAGAGGTTGAGTGCCCCTGAGTTCAATCCCTGGCAACACCCCCCCCCAAAGTGCAGTATATGTAAAAGCAGGAAAAATGATAAAAATGTGGGAATAAAAAGGTAAAGTCATTGCTCTTGCATCTTCTAAAAAGTCTAAGAAGGCCTCTTTCCCTAACTTCTTTCTTACATACCCTCCTCCCCTGCCTATAGTCATTCTTTAAATTATGTTTTAATTAATGTCAAAGGGACAGAGTGTAGTGATCAACCCTACCAAGTTTCCCCTCAATGGAGGAATTCCTTCGATGTTGTGTTGGTGGCTGATCAGCCACCGCAGACTTCTGGCTACAAGCAAGAGACTCCATGGCAGCCATACTCTTACTGGACAGTTTGAATCATTAGAAAGTTCTTTCTCATATTGAGTTGAAATCTGCCACTCTCTACTCTACCCACTGAATCTGGTCCTGCCTGCTGGAACTTCAGAAAAAGAATCTACTTCCTAGTCCACATGTCACCCCTTCGATGTTGCAGAGAACAGGCATGTCATTTCCAAGCCCTCTTGTCTGACACAGATGATCAGATGCCTTGTCCTCTTGCTAATGGAGTTCAGGAAGTGGCAGCTACGAGCTGGGGGACGTTCACTAAGATTCTGCTTTGTGTCTTTGGTCATGCTGGCCTACTTAGGTGGCTTCAACCAGTACTGAAATTCTGACCCTGTTGCACACTTTCTCATGGTCATAAGGCTTACGAGAGACAAAGTGGGCTAGTTGGAAAAGCCCTTGGAGTAGTTTGACCTTCCCAATTAGTCACAGGCTCTGTACACCATTAAAAATCCATCCTTTGCAGGGTCATCTCAAAGTACCGGCGTAATCAACCCTATGGAGCAGTTGGGATATTGCCCTTAACATTTTTTCCTTAATGTTAGGAAATAAACTTGCCTTGTCATCAGTACCTTCTCTCTTGAGATCTGTACACTCCAATCCTGCTGTCTCCTGTATGCATCATCCCCACACACATTTAACTTGGTAGGTATATCATTTCCTGAATTGGCATACCTTTTTGCCAAATACCCACTTTGGCCAATGTCCACTCCCTTCAGTTACCAACGAGCCTCTCCTTACAGTTGAGGGAGGAGGGTGACAGCTATGTGATCTGAGGCAGGGCTCAATCATAACATGACCCTACAATGAGGAGATGCTACACTGTCAACCTTTATGCCACCTGCCCCTCAATCGCACCATGAGATTTCATAGATAACCAAGTGTTAGTTATAAAACAAAGCAAAACACTATTGCTGACTTTTAAAGTCATCAATGATCAGAGTTAGAGATCTTTACGACACAAAGCTTAATAATTCTTAATGCCAATGTTTGCTCATTACTTTATGCAACAACATTAATAATTTTAGAATCTGTATTTAAAATGGGTCTAAGGAAGTGCACACTCCAAAGACACAGAAGAATTGTTACATACCCTGAGTAAACACATTTTTTTGCTATCATTCTTGATAATTCTGAAACATGATTTCAACATCCACATATTTCTAAAGATCAGACTAGCCTTTACCCATGCCAACCAAGAGCATATTATACTGTCTTTTCCTGTGAATACAAGAGGAAGACGCAGATCCCAGAACCTGTGAAATTCTTGACAAATTTAAACCATGCTTATATAAGCCATGCTCAGTGAGGAAAGGAAAACTTCAAGGACCCCAAAGGGCTAAAAGGGTCTCTGCCATGAGAGCAGCGTTTAAATGCACACCAGCACGGCTGTACATTTGGCACAGTCGTCTCAGGCTCTACTCAGTAGCTGCATAAGGCAAATAATGGGAAGGGAACCAGAGAGAACAAAGCCTGTATTTCCCACCATAAAACCACAAGGACAGGACAAATGACTGTTCCCAGGATGCAGAGAAGAGAGAAGCCTGGGTACAGAAGAGAGAAGAGACACTGCTGACATTCAGTGGTCATGGTGGTCTCAGCCCCAGCCAAATGGTCACTACGTTGATGCAGTTACCAAAACCACTGCCATTGTCTGAAGGAGTGAGTCACGAAGGCGAAGACGAAATTCCAACAAGCACTGGTCAGCAAACTCCCTCTGAGCATAAATATCATCTGGGAGACAGGAAAAAAGTCAGGCTGCAGGACATCATCTCCTACCACCTCCTTTTAGATTTTACAGAGTTAGGCTTGGGCCCCACGGTGGACTAAAGCCTGTGAAAAAGTCAGCCAGTCCATAGTCAGTCAGAGGTACAGTCTGGTTCTCCAGAATTCACACATGACAGGGTCCATGTGGGGGGCTCTTAGAGCAACTTAAGGAAGGATTGGCATATAGCACAGGGGAACTAAGTGTGGCATATTTTACTGGACTTTTGCTAAGAACCACAACTGATTCTGATATAATTATTCCTCATGTGAGAAAAGGGCTAATCTCCAAGTGTGTCTGGGTCCCACCTCAAATCCAATGAGTCTGAACTTTTGTTAGAGTTTGGATCCTAAAGGTCCCCCAAAGGTCCAAATGTCCCCCACTGTTCCCAGCCTATGGCACTACTAGGTGGTGTCAGAACTTTAAGAGGGGGGCCTAGTTGGGGGAAATTAGGTCATGGCAGAGGTGCCCCTGAAGTAGACATTGGGACCCGGGTTGTTCCTCTCTTGCTTTCCTGCCACCAGGAGGTGAGCAGCTTTACTCCACCACGTGATCCTGCCAGAGACCCCAAACTATGAACCCAACCAAGCGTGGACTGAAAACTCTGAAACCATGAGCCAATATAAATCTTTCGCTTGTTTAATTTAAGTTGTTTAGTTCCGGTATTTTGTCACTAGGACAAGTTGACTAACACAACCTTCCAGGGTGAATTTTAGGAATCTGCATATTGAGCACATCCCCAGGGATTCTTTCACATGCTAACATCCAAGAATGACCATAGTAAGGATGTTTTTAGGACCAGTCTGGTGACAAGCATAGAGCAGAAGGAGCAGGCTATGCAAAGAGGAATAAGACTAAGATCTTACCTTCCACATTCTGATATGGAAGATTTTATTCCTTTGCAAGTGAGATGATCATTAAGAACCATATGTATAATAATAAAGCATATGTGGACTTAAACTCTGGTAATCCTTCATGTAATTCACCTATTGTATCTTTCTCTTGCCAATTATTTTGCTTTCTAAATTCTGACTTTAAAAATACAATTCAGATGTTAAAGTAAAAGCCTGTAAACTCAGGAGGATCCCAGTAACTATCCAACTACAATTTGGGTTCCCAAGAAGAGACTGGCTTTGAATGAATCTGCCCTAGTTACACAGACTCTGGCCACATGAGCAGTTTCCATACCTGAACCACTTCCTGGTTTGAGTGACTTTCAAACATTCGAGGTTTCCACATGGGCATCAAGCTTAGCAAGCACGTTCATGCAGAAGCTATGTGTTCAGCCACTTGGTCCTTTCAAAAGCCCCAGAGCCCATTTTTGCCCGTCAAAATTCACCTGTGCTTCACATGGTTACACAATTTCAAGAGTCCCTGTAGTGTTTACAATTCTACATCTCTGCTCCCCCTCTCATTTCATTGCTCTTTTAAAGTAAACAAGGAAAAGTAGGGGAGAAAACAAAGAATATGTAATTGAAAAATACCAACTAAGTTTCAAACTGAAAGATCAGAGTTGCAAAAGTTCTCTTGGCAAAGAAATCAGTGTACCCATGAGGTGTTCAATATTAATAAACCACATAAAGTACAATTATGGCTACCTCTATGAATACTGTAGGTGCCAAGAACATTGCTAAGTATATTTGTATGTATATTCTCATTTTATCTGACAACAATCCCATGAAACGGTCTTTCATGGTCTCTTAGACTTAGGAAACTATGGCACAGAGAGGAGGTTAAGTAACTTGGTTACACAGTTAATAAACAGAAGAGCTGAAAACTGCAAGCTCCAAATCTGACTCTAGAACATAAACTCAACCTTTAGGCTATAGTGTATCTATTAGTGCAAAGCATGCAGTGTGTTTTGCAGCTTCATTAGGGCAAAACATGCAGTGTGTTTTACCATCAGCATTTCTGGGTAGCTAAGAGCATGTACAATGACCAACTGATTTAAATAAAAATATTTCATGCATGCAAAATCAAAATGCTGGTTTCATATACAAGTATGCTCATTTGTATGCAAACAGTGGCATTTTATGTTTGAATTCTTATTCTAAGCATCAGATTTCTCACAGCACACAAGGTAATACCTCTCTCCCCAAGCCACCTCCAAAGTATCAAATCTAAGGACATCACAGGATCCACACATTTTCTATATGAAATTTAAATGTTAATGTTAATATCAGTAGTTGTTTTCTACAATTATTTGTAATGTTTAATTTCCCTAGGCTTGAATTTTAAAAACTCTGAATTTTGTAGGTCTCATTTTTCTAATTTATCAATGAGGATTTTGCACAAAGGTCACTTTTAACTCTAAAGGCACTATCGATTTAATAACTGTTTTTGACCCTGTGGTAGTGATTTTCATATCCTAATCCAATATTTCACAGAAATAGCAAGTTATGTAGCCTGAAGAGAATTAGAATCTGTACCCTATTTGGAAACCAGTATGCGCTGGCCAAGAGTCCAGGCTCTGGATTACAAAACCTTAGTAGATTGACCATTTCAATTAACGCACATGGAGAACCACAACACTCTGTAGAATTTCACACAATTTTAACACTAGTATATTAAAGCAAAGATTTAGAAGAATTAGCTCATTATCTCTCACAATGGGCTTTAGTGTAGCTCAATGGTATTTTTTGACATTTTATCCTATCTTCTCAATCATATTTTTAAAAAGTACACATCACAGTGTCGAGAATAAACATGAAGCTGTTAGTGAAGATTTAATTTAAAAATGTTCTTCCTGATCTAAAAGTAAATAATGCAGAATTAAACACATTTATTCTAAGAGAAAAAGGTGGGAAGCAGTACTCATGTGTAGTTCTTTTCATGCAAAGCAAATCAGCATGACAACCCCTGATAATCATGATTGGGTACCTCTGCCAGGCCCCCTGGAGTTATAGAATACCCCTGTTATTTATTTCCAGATGCATGCAGGGGGAAAAAAAGTATATGGGCCCTCAGTTAATATTGGTTATATCCATTTGTCTAATCTTTGTTTTGCTGATACAATGATAATAAAATAGAATAATGACTATTCAGACTCTTAGCCAAAAAGAAAAGAAAAAGTTGATCAGCTTTAGCACACTTAGGATAGGGTGTGTGTGTGTGTGTGTGTGTGTGTGTGTTATTTTTAAATTCCATTTCCCATTATAAACTCAGAAATGTAAATGCTTTACACATTCATATTTATTACCAAAATAAAATGCTCTCTTAGGTCCATGAATTTCAATCCTTTTTATTTGTTGATGATAGAACTGTCTTTATTAAAGGGCTAAGTCATTTTTCATAAAGTAGGTAAGAAATCCTGGTCATCTTTTTGTATCAGTTTTCTAAGTATTTTAATCCATCTCTGCTGTTTATGAGATTGTTGAGCTGGTGTGGCACCAAATGAATCAAAAACAAAAGGGCAATTGTTTTTTTATTAGTATATATTCCTTCTCTATTTTTTACTGACTTATGAGAAATGTGCTCATAATTTTTCTAAATTCTTTTTTCAAGTTGATAGCACTGTGCTGAATTTCTTGAAGCTGATTGGGGGTGAGGACATCATTAGCCAGGCTAGGCCAGGTAACACTTAAGCAATTCAGGGAGTTTCTGTTGGAAACTATGATTATTCTAAAACACAACTACTGCCTTTACTGGAATAACCACAGTGGGCACAGCACTCTACCACTGGCTCCACAGACAGCTTCTCAGGGATTTTTCACCACAGTGAGGTCAACCCACTTCACAGATGAAGAAACCAAGGCCCAAAGAGTTTAAATAACCACCCAGGGCACTCAGAGCTGAAGAGTGAAAAAGCTGGAGTTAGACTCTCAATACTGCTGTCTCAGCCATCACACAGCGCAGTCTCCTCAGATCAGAAACTATACCTCTCCACCCAAGCTGGAAATTGGAGTCACGTGGAGAAATTTACAAAATATTGATCAAATGGGCTTGGTGGTGTGCTTAGTAGCACAGTGCTTGCCTAGTAGCATGTGCAAGGCCATGGGCTCGATCCCCAGCACAGCCAAAAAAAAAAAAAAGATAAGTTAAACCATGGCTTAGAAATAAGCTTAAAGCATCAGTATTTTTTTAAGGCTCCTAAGGTGATTTTAAGCATGAATCCAGGAGTGAGAACAAGTGAATTAGAGGACACCAAGGAATAAGAAATATGAATATTTGTCTGATTAGACTAGAACAAGGAAAGTTCAAGTTGTTTATCTAGAAGAGGAACACGCAGCAAGAACACCAGACGGGGGCACGCAGCAACCCCAGCAGTCACAGGAGCCTTGGTGCCTCCACCCAGCCTGCTCCTGCCCCACGTGAACATCCACATGGCATCTTGTGCTGAAGCAGACCCAGGAAGCTGTTCACCCACACCCTCCATCACCAAGGGATGGAGGAGCCCAGAAAAGAAACAGCTTCGCAATGTCTCGCACTGGCAGGAAAGGCAGGACGAGAGCTTGCGTCTCCTGCACCCTATTTTGGGGTTCACTGAAAAAAATTTGGAAGCGGTTGGAAAACAGGTGGGGTAGGGAGTTCGCCAAGACACCTGAAGAAAATGTCAAGAGCCAGAGAGCAAAGACAAGAAAAACATCAAAGCAGAGGGAGAAAGAAGAACAGCCATAATCTGCAATAATGGCTGAAGATGAGAAGGAATGCATAACAAAGCAATGTGACTGGCCAGAGAAAAATACAATAGGGAGAACTAGCAACTGCAAAAATGCAGCAATAGAATAACAGGGAAATACACAGAAATAACCAAGCCTTCCATTCAGCCTTGGGAGGCACATCCAGGCCTACCATACTTTCAAAATAGAAAGGAAGACTGAAGTAAACACTACCTATAGGAAGATTGCCTGACCAAGAGGCAGGGGCTGCCAGTAACCCCCAAGCCTGTTAAGTATCATCTATAGCCTTGCTGCCCAAAGTATGGCTTAAGGATCAGCTATTTCAACATTACCCGGTAGCCTGTTAGAAATGCACAACCCTGGGTCTCATCCCAGACCTGCTTAACCAGAATCCCTATTTTAATAAAATTTCCTAATGATTTATATGCATATTAAAGTTTGAGAAGCTCTGGTTCTACTCCATAAGAACAAAATTGAAATGTTAAAGAAAAAAATGGAAAAAGAGAGTAGTTTTTACACAAGAGACCAGAGAACAAGTTAGAATTCAGTTCAACTAATTAAATTTTTTGTTGAAGTCCTATGATGGGCCAGGCCAGGAGCTGGGTATTTCAGGAAATGAAGGTCTGAGGTTAGGCCAGGTTGGTACACTTGCCTTAGAGAAGGAGGCAAAAACCATATGAATGTATGTGAGGAAGACTTTGACCTTTTCTTCAAGAAGAGATCAAGTAGAATTTGGTGAAGCAAAAAGCTGGAGTTAAAGGGAGATAAGGGAAAGGGAAATGTGCTGACTGACAGGTGGAGATGGTTATGGGGAAGTGGAAAGGGCCTGCTCCACGCACAGGGAATAGCCTGAAAATGGAGACAGGGCTCAGAGACCTGCGGTATGTGCATGGAGCACTGACCTCAGCACAAGGCATCCTCAGACTGTTTCAAGGAGGCTCCTCAGGGTATAGATGTCTCGGGAGGCAGCAGAGGAGGGCTGGATTGCTGGGGATCCATTGTATCAGTGGATTCCAACATCAAAAAATAAAATTACAATATATCACTGAGCAAATACACAGTGTGTTTTTAAAATTATCTTCCCCAGTTGTATGTGACAAGCAGTAGGCATGAAAGTACTCATCAAGGACGTGTATAAATGAATGAATGAGTCAATCAATGAGATCAAAGTAGAAATTATGGAGTTACTTTGGGGCTGAAATTCAGAGAGTCTTAACCATTAGAGGAGAGGTTTATACATCATTTGGTAGGAAAATGGGGGAAAGTTTATTCGCCAGTGTACTTCTGCTTTAAGAAGCTAATTCTACAAAGCCAGTTGTGAAATGGATTGAAACAGAAGAGACTGAAGATGGAAAACTTGCCCGGAAATCATCTTTGTAGATCTAGAAAGAGATAAGACTAAACAAAGTTGTTCACTGTGAGGATAGAAAGGCGAAGTGGCCATCATGAGGCATTTGGGCACATGAGGTCGGTGGGATTTGTTTGTGAATTATAGATGGAAAGCAAAGGTATTGGGAAGATTCTGGGTGACTGAGAAAACTGATGGAGTCACCCCTGCTCATTTGGGAGAAAGCCATTGAACAGAGTTTAGATAAAACACTGTGAAAGCTAATGTTATATTTGAGGCACCTGAGAATAATATAAAGCTCTCTCTCAGGTGGTTCAAAATGTAACAGTGAAATTCAGGAGGGAAAGAAAACTAGGGTGTCACTTCAGGAAGAAGTAATCCCACACTCATAAAAGGCCACTACTGAATTAAAAATTACTTTTAAAAAGGACAAAAAGGAGATAATCTATAAAACAAAGAAAATCATGAGAAATCCCTAGCATTAAAAAAAATAATAATGAAGAAGAAATAGTAAGGGAAACAGGCTACAGTGAGACCCCTGGGGAACAGAGACAGGAATGGGGGAAGTAGCAAAATTGAGATGATGACATTATGCGGAGGGGGCTCATAATAAAAAAAAAAAAAAAACAGAAGCAAGCAAAAGACAGGGGGAAAGTAGGGCAGACACACACTCACTGTTAGTTAGATCTTTGAAGATTCAGGATCTCATAGGAGCAGTAGAGAGCCAATTTTTTGCTCTTTATTTCACAAATGAAGCAGTTGCTCCAGTGAGAAGTTAAAGCTAACTGCTCGTGTTTTTTAATGCAAATTTTTGCTGTTCAAAATCAGGTAATGACAGCTCTGAGCTTGATAAGAAGAAAAAACGTCAAAGGGCAGGGCATGGAGGGAGGAGGAGGAGCATTCCATTCCAGAGACTTAGGACCCTTGTGTTTTTCATGCTTCCCAAACTACACACAGCATTATTCTGTGTAGATATGTCACCTTTCAGGGTTGTTTTGAAGGATTTTTTTTTGTTTGCTTGTTTTCCCTCAGAGCTAGGACACCTGCCTGAGAAAAAAGAAAGCTGAAAACACCTGATATACTTTGATAAATCATCATGTAATAGTTGCAGTTTGTAAAGTTATTCTCCAACTGTTGACAGGTCTCACCAATCGGCCATATTTGAGTGACAAGTACTAATCACGGTTCCTTCTTTGGTTTGACTGAAGAGGAAAGCTTCCATTGGCTTCCCTTCTGCCTCAGTTCAGGAAGGAAATGATAATTGTTTTCTTTTAGCTTTGTACATCTGCATATTGTTAAAATCCTGTAAAGTGTCACCATTATTTTTCTTAATATAGATGATATGTAGTGGTTATTAAACTTCTCTAAAAAAGGTCATTACTTATGTAATGTAAAACAATATAATGCAAATGAATCTCACTGCAATGCACTGATACTACCAGGATGTTCCCAGAGAGGACAGCATTTTTTTCTGTTAGGAGATTTCACCTTTCCAAAAGCATTTTACTACAAATGCATCAAAAGAGGTCAAGGAGACCTACTAAAATAGCTATTTGATTTGTGGTTTTCAGTTTTTGAAATGGGTGAGACTGTGAATTACAAATCCACAAATACCTGGTTTATGGGACTACAGAATCTGAAAACCAATGCTCTGATCAAATAGTTTCCCACCTTAAACATCTCAAGTAGCAAAACTTGTAATATTTTACATTCTAAAGGTATTTATCTATTATTACAGGGAAGAGGCAGCACATGCGTTATGTACCTATGGCATCAAAGTAAGATTAAAGGACTCTGAAAACTGATAAAGTCTGACCCTGAAACATTTAAGGGAGCTTTTTCAAACCAAATATTTAACTTTATCTGAGATGTGGCTTATTGGCTTTATGAAAACCTTTCTCATTTGATAACTGCATTTCTCACAGCTTTGTGAATTGTGTGGAAGCTGTCAGTTTTCACACTAGAGGCTCTACACTGTAACACAAATGTTCCTTCTCTTTGGGCATCTTTTACTACATCTTGACAAAGTTCGAATTCTTCTTGGTATGATGCTCCCCAGAAAAGCAAAGCCAAAGAGAATTGCAAATCTCATCTCTATATGAAAATGAAGAGAATGAAGAAGGATGTTTCCCAATCCAGGAACTTTTGGGAACATTCCAAAACAGCATTTATTTGTATTCATGGGGAAACGTGTGTTGGGGGGGGGGGGGGTGTTACTTGGCAATTTATTTTCCTTTAAGTACCCACAAAACTTGCCATCCAGGTTCACCATAAAAACTGTATTCCAGAGCTTGAGGAAGCAGCGGAGAAGCATCTTCCTGCCAGCTCTCCCTTCTCCCCACTGGCCCCCGCACATAGCAGTGGCGAAGCAGATGGTCCTCCTCCTCCCCTTCTCGTCCCTTCCGCAGTCCCACAGAGTCCTCCCACCCTGCGCTGACACCTTCACCAGCACTCCGTAGACAAGGCTGCCCTTCGTGCCTCCCAACAAGTGCAAACTTTGGGCACCTTCTCTCTGCTTCCTTGTCCCCATCTCACCTTCGTTCAGCTGCAGAACTCTCCTGGGACCCCACGCTTCAACTGTTACCCTCCTCCCGCACTTCGGTACCCACCCTACCCATCTCCCTCTAATGAAAAGAAAGACGTCAAACCCCAAACTTCTCAGTGGCAGAGGCGCTGCGGCTAAACACAGCGGGGCACTCTCCTTGTCCTCTCCCCATCTCCATGCTCTCTTCCCGTCCTTGAGAACCGGAACCTATCCTGGGGGCTCATCTGCTCCTCCGGCTTCCCAACCTTCAGTTTAACTACAGGGACTCCCACGAGCCTCGCCTCTGCAGCCCGGGGAGCAGCCCGTGGGCGCCCTCCTCTACAAGTGGGACTGCGGGACAAAGTGCAAACTCTATCGGGAGGTGGGCTCGCAGCCATTCCCTGGGCGGCGCGCCCAGGTGCCCACTCTCGCGGCGGAGGCGGGCGGGGGACGTACAGGAAGGCGGCGCCAGCTCCGGGGACACCGGGCTGGGCTGGGGCGCCCGGAGCTTACCTCGGCGCGCGGGCCGCGGGCGCGTTGGGCAGTGGCTCCTCCAGCCGGGAAGCTGTTGCTCGCGCTCGGGCGGTTGCGGCGGTCCCGCCAGGGCTGCACCGGGGCTTCGCGCAGACGCTCTCCAGCGATCTGCTGCAGCCCCGGACCGTGGCAGCCGCGACAGCGGCGGCGGTGGAGCCGGCGACAGCTGGGCGCAGCGAGGCCCCGGAACTGTCCAACTCTTGCGGGCGTGGGGCTGAGACGCCCGGCCGCGGCCCCGGCACTGAGCGCCTGCGCGCCCGGCCTCGCCCAGGTGAGGCGCGTGTGCCGGGAGCCCGCTGGGCGCGCCCTGCCCGCACCAGCAGTCCGCCGGACTCCCTCGTCTGGCCGAGGACCCCCGGGGTTTAGACGCTCCAACGCCACTCCCGCGCGCCGAAGGTGGTGACGGTTGACCAAGAAGAGACTTGCGAGGCACACACACTAAGGCGATGAGGCGGGACTGTTCGGGGCTGGTTGACACTGCAGAGCCTCCCGCAGCAGCGCTGCCTTAAATCCCGCCTTGCCAGGCGCGCGCGCACAGCTAGGGAGAGCAGGAGCTGGCCGACCAGGGGTCCCACCCGGGACGCAGCTTCGGGCTCAGGTCCCTGAAGAAGTGCTTGGCGATGACAGGGGTCCCCAAACTGGGATGCCAAGCTGCGCAGAAGGGCGGATGTTTCTTGTATTAGGCAAGCCAGAGTGAAACTCTCTTCTTGGAGATGGGCAGACCAACTATTTGTTTTTCCTCTTTGACCAGCTCTCTGCTCGCTGACCACACAGAGCAGCCTGGGCGTTTTTGGCTGAGCCGGGAAGGCCCGCAGAGCCCAGGCATCGCAGCCTTGCTTGGACCTGAAACACTCGTGGGCGGGGAGGGGGCTCATTTCCTCCGGATTTCTATTCCGTGTGTATTTAAGTTTTCCAAACTGAAACGTGTCATCCGTTAACCTGATGCAGGGCATCTTCTGAAAATTGTGCAAACATGTTCAAGGTGCTCCGTCCTGAGAGGGAAAACATTTGAAAAGAAAATACTGAAGGGGAAAGGAAAAATAATTTCAAGAAAGCAGTTTTCTGAGATTACTTCTTTGGGAAGAAGTTCAAGGGTAATAAATGACAAGAGAGCTGTGTTAGACAGTAGGATTTTTTTCTTTAGCCAGATGATTTTAAAATATTGTTCTTTGGTTCTTGTCTCAGATGATTGACATCAACACCATAAATAATTAATCTAGCAGCTGTTAATGTCTTGGCATAATCGTCCAGAATAAATATCTTAGCGTCCAGCCAAAGCCAATGCTGTCCTCCAGGGTGGGTTTGAGATTTAACAAACGTGGATTCACCCCATTCTAAAGCTTCCTAAAGAAGCAGGTTGTGTTTATTATTCACCTTGGAATTTAGGATTATTGCAGGCGCCAGCACACCTGAGGTGCTAGCATGAGAAGGGGCATTACTCTGACTGATAGTTTTTATATTTTTAGAATCCAAACATCTTTGCATCCAGCCAGGCAGCCTCACTTACTCATTAGGAAGGGCAGATGCTTATTGGTATGTTCGTTCTTAAAACCGGCCTATTTGAAATTGCTACAGGAGGCAAGCTCCAAAATTCAATCATTATAACTCAAAAAGATCATGAAGAATGATAATTGCTTAAAAAGTCCTTTACAAAATTATGCTCTTAAAGTCTCTTCCCATCAGTGAAGGTTATACTGAAAAACAAGTCTTTCACAAGTCCCTAAGGGTCAGTAGGATGGGGCTTTGGCAAACTGGAACAAGCAGGAAATTCCAGAGGCAAAAGCCTTCCATGAGAAAAACACCCAGCTTTCAGTGCCCTGCATTTCAGAGTTGGAATAGAATGGTTGTTGTGGTTGCTACTGAACTCAGATAAGTACTGGTATCTCCAGGAATCTAAGGTACAGATAAAAGGGGAGTGCCCCTCAGCACCTCCCTCCAGTGAACATCTTGGATTGTACTTGCAAACAATTGAGTAACCTCTGCTGAGTGGAACACCTGTGAGAAGTGTTCCCTGTGGCTTGCACAATTCAGCAGCATGTGCATTTTTTATGTCCTGCAAACTGCAACTATATCCTCTGCTCCCTGTCTATTTTTAATCACCTATAGCTAAGACTTATGGTAGAGAATAATTTGAGGTTTGCATTTCCTAACATCAGCTGAAAGAAGCATAAAATACTTGTAGACAACTCCCAATTTTTCACCTGTGACATAAGTGAACAAGAATCGTGCCCCTCAGATCCTGAGCCAAGGCAGGATTAAGGTCTCTAAAGGGCTGAGACAACTACAGTGCCTGCTTCTAAATACATGACAAACTAATTTTTAAAAAGTATAGAAAAAGTTAAAACATCTTCTCTTTAGATATTCTGATTGCAAGTATGTGTCTGTTGGATAATTTGCTTTGACTGTACTTTTCAAAAGCTATTGGATATGGAGGATCTTCCTCTCCTCAAAGCCTCCTGCCATCATTTTTCTAGAATCATTATTGCTCATTCCTGGCAACAGTGAAATAAACCAACTTGCAGAACTGTAGCCCTGGGTGAGTTGCCTTGGGAGTGCAGTCAGATAGCAGTATACAGGATGCTAGCACATCAAGAGGCCGATCCAAACATCAAGGGGAGCATAGCAGAAAAGAATTCATTTACACCTTGTTTTTCCTACTTTTTGTGTTTGAGAGATATGTGGCACATTTTTTCCTAAATATTTATTGATAACCAATATTAAAAGCAAATTCCTTTTAGATCCACAAATTCATTCTTTTCAATGGATAAAGAACTTGGTGATAACAAGAACTTCATTAATAGGTTGGTCTTACTATATAAGAAATTGATATGAGTTTATGCATATGTTATTTTATAAAACTAGACTATACAGACATTTTAGATTGCTTTGCAGGTATCAGCAAGACCATGGTCTTGGGGCTAGGGGTCATATTTTGAAAACAATTCTAATAGTGGAAGAAAATTGGACGAGTAATAGAAAACCAGAATTCTAATCTCAGTTGTTGCGTCAAGCCTAGAACTTCAGTTCTATAAGAATGGATGAGTTACATCAGCCTTGTCTCGATAGATTACTGTAATACCCAAAAGACAAAATATATATGAAATGCTTTTGAAACTGCATAGAAACACCATTGTGTGACAGTTGTCTTCCTCATATTTCTTTTTCCCCCAGTGCTTTTGTGGTGGTCTGCAAACTTTGTTTTGGGTGTCTTATAAATTCTGTTTTGATTTTCACCAATCTCCACTATGATTTTTTTGCTGCTAATTCTTTCAGATGACTCTAGTGTCTTGTGATAGGGGAAGCACAGCTCTGTGTTGATGAACAGGGCTTGAGATCTGACCTCGCACTTACTAGCTGTGTGATATTCTTCCTTTCATAGTTCAAGTTCCTAGTCTTTAATATGGGAAAACAGATATACCTTCCAAGTATGATGATCCTGAGGACCAAAGCAAATGAAAAAGTATTTTTCAAACTGTTAAACACCTCACAGATATTCATTATAATTTCCTTTAGCACCTAATTGGGAAGCAAATAAGAGGTTTAGCTCCATATTTGGCAATAAGGTCTAAAGTGTACTAGAAGTACTATCTATATCTATATAGATATAGATATAGATATATATGAAGAATATATATATTCACATATATTCACATATACATGAAAGTCTCAATCATATACTTATATACTTGGCATTTTTAGAACAACTTCCAACTAGAAGGATGATAGTACAAAACCTTTCAATAGGCTACTATATTTATTCACAAGGGCACATGAATATCTTGCAACTGTCACAAAATTGTGTATTTTATTTCAATGTCCACATGTTATGAGAAATTAATGCTCTAAAACCCCTAACTTAGGTTTAGTGAAAAAAAAATTGAATTTGTTCAA
This sequence comes from Sciurus vulgaris, assembly GCF_902686455.1. Classification (NCBI taxonomy): domain Eukaryota; kingdom Metazoa; phylum Chordata; class Mammalia; order Rodentia; family Sciuridae; genus Sciurus; species Sciurus vulgaris. The sequence goes on from NC_136463.1 coordinate 133,122,393, forward strand.
AACCACCTATATTAATTGTCTTAAGGATCTCTGCCCATTCAAGATGAGTAATGAACTATAACCAAAAAAAAGGCTTTATTGATCAAGTAAATTTCAGTATCATTTTCTTACAAATTTACTTTAAAAATTATATGATTGATAGGTTTTTAAAGACAACAGATTGATTTTATGAAGAAGTTCCAAATTTTGCCTAGTCATTTATCTATTTAAAAAAAGCAATCAGTAGGAAAAAGCAGAAAAAGAGTTTATTGGAAATATTAAGGTTATTTCTGAGATGTCCATTTGTGCTCTACACTTGTGTCATTTTTAAATATTAGTACATTGTCTTTTGACTCTTAACTGTATTATGTGGTGAAAAGATAAAACTTATTGTTCAAGCTTAAGTTTACTTGAGGAGCCAAGGTATTCTTTTCATTTTTTTTTTCCTTGTCTTGGGGGATTGTTTCTATGTGAATCTTTAGTATTCCTTGAAAGAGAGTTGTCTTCTTGGCCTTTAATTATTTTTTAACTGGAGATTGAGTTCCCTTTCATCTTCCTTTTTTTATTCGAATGCCCTTAGCAGAGAAGGGTTTAAATTCCTGGCTCACTAATGTGTGTCTTCCCTTTTTACATCAAACACATTTTGATTTGTCGTGAGATTTTAAAATTAATTATTTAAGTATTTTTCCCAAGTGTGACTGAGCTCTGTTTGTTTTCACCCTTTCCTCATAAAAATTTATTTTCTTAAGATCAGTGGAATTGGTGCTTTGCCATGACATTGTGCCCTCTCTCTGAGGCAGTCATATCTTTTGTGACCAGAGGTGATCAATATTGTAAAAGTATTCCTTCTAGACCCTAACCAAGCTCTGAAGTAATAACAGTACTGCTTGTTATGCTTCAGCCCCTCTGAAACCTAATCTAGCACTGCGGTGGGCCCTGAAAGCAAGGCTGTACCGGTTTCTCGATACCCCTAAAATCTTTCCTGATTAGACTAGGTGATTACCTTGGTTAGCACATATTCCCGTTTGACTCTTTGCTCTGAGACAAATAAAAATAATCTTTGAACTCTATTTGCAATTTTGATTTTCTTTTTCTTTTTGCAGATCTGAAGATGTGCTAATATTCCTTTCAAAAACATTGATTCATTTCCTGGGCTCCATTCTTCCATTGGCTCTCTTGTGCATTTAGCCCACAACTGCTTAGTGACTCTGGAAGTTCCCCAATGACTGGTACTTTTTGGTTTCAGATTTAAATAGTTTTCCATTTTAGCCTTTGTAATAATTTTAGGTAAATTACACTAGTGTTGAACTTACTGTGTTGGATAATTTTCAAAAAGTTTTAGTGTCTGCATTGCTAACATTTAGTCCTTAGGAAGAATGCTGGGTTTCAAATACTATATGTATATTATCTCATTTAATTGTCTAAGAATCCTATAAGGGAGAAATTATTAATATCATTTTACAGATGGGGAAACTGAGAATCAGTAAGTTTGTGATATGTTCAAAATCACAAATGATTAAAGCCACAATTCTAACTCAGGTTTATCTAATTTTTAAAAAGTCCTTTGTGTGCTACTTCTTGAGGTGAATCAAAAGTATTGATTAAAGTTTCACTGGAAGTGGAAATCCTATTCTACTTGTTCTTCATCCTTTATAATACATCAAATATTGTGCCTTACAAAAAGCAGCTCAGCATGTATCCAGCAGAGTACATGGTTTCATGTTTTCATGTTTTGTTTTTCACTTAAACAATTACAATCACGAAAGCTTTTGAAATGATCTCAACTCAGTCATCCTAAGGAAATGTTGCAGGAAAGGAGTTGAGAGGGTTGAAAGGGAAGACCCTTTTTTTTTCTTTAATTCTTTTTAGTTATACATGACAATAGAATGTATTTTGACATATCATGCATACATGGAATATAACTTCCCATTTTTGTGGCTGTACATGATGTGGAGTCACACTGGTCATGTATTCATGTGTGAATATAGGAAAGTTATGTCTGATTCATTCTATTGTCTTCCATATTCCCATCGTCCCTCCCTTATCCCCACTCCACCCTGTCTCATCCAGTGAACCTCCCCACTTCCTTCCCCCCACATATAAGAGAAAACATTGGGCCTTTGTTTTTTGGGGGATTGACCATTTGGGATTGACATTTCACTTAGCATGATAGTCTCCAGTTCCATCCATTTACCAGCAAATGCCATAATTTCATTCTTCTTTGTGGCTGAGTAACATTCCTTTGTGTATACTTGCCACATTTCCTTTATCCATTCATCTGTTGAAGGGCACCTAGGCTGGTTTTATAGTTTAGCTATTGTGATTTGAGGGGCTATAAACATTGATGTGGCCACGTCACTATAGTATGCTGATTTTAAGTCCTCTGGGTATATGCCAAGAGGTGGGATAAGTGAAGACGCTTACTTCTTGTCAAATTCCAAATGCATTGTAAACTTTGACCTCTCAACATCCTTTAATTTTGGACAACTATCTGGATCTCTCTACACAACTTCTTAAGGATGGAACCTATCTTACTTCTCATCTTTCCAGTAAGATTGACAGGCTCTTAAAGCTAGGGACTCTTTCTTCTATTTAGTTTGCATTCATCCCCCATCTACAGTGCCTAGGAGTGCCCATCAAACCAGTGGTAGGTATGCAAGGCAAACATAAATGCAGCCGGTGAGTTTCCACTCTTACCACACACGGACAAAGGTCAAGACCTGATTCCTTTCTACAGCAAAGGAGGTGATTTTCAAGAAGCCAGGTCCAGGCTATATTTTATCATCTCTTCAATAAATATTATGTGTTTGATGTACAAGTAGTTGCATGAGGCAGCAGATGTACAATGGTGAAGGACATGGACTTTATAATCTATCGTCCATAGAAATGGAAACCATTTTATTATAGACCAGACAATGGTTGCTGCTTCTCCTTTTACTCTAGTCCTCATCCCTTTTTCCTCCCTTTGTATTTTGCATTTCCACTTTGCCTCTCAGGTCCCTGCCCCTCACCTTATTTTCTAATTAATTAATCCTTCACCCATCTCTCGTCATTATTACAGGTACTATGCTAATAATCTACTCAATTTGAAAATGGTTTTTCTACTATTGGTCAAAGTTCATCTCCTTCTTTTTATGAGGAACCAGCATCACTTCACCTATTTAAGGGACCAGCAGAGCCCTAACAAAATAATCCTGAATGCTATTAAAGCTGTCCTCGTTGACAGCATCTTGTGGGTGCCTTTTGTTATCCAAGTGCCCCCCAAGAATTTTCAGGCTATTGGGATGGAGCCTGGGATATAAGCAACAATCATTTAAACATCAGATATTACCTGGAGAACTGGAAGTATTATGACTCAGTGGATTTTCTGAGAAAGGTCCCTCCAAGGAGACAGAGCTAGCTGAATTACAATAGGAAAGCAATGAAAGCATGAGGAACATAAGGTGGAATTATGGAAGGATCTGCAGCCTGGGGTACAAAAGACTTGCATGCTAGTCCCACCTTCTTGGATGGTGGTCTTGGGAAGTTGAATTAAATTCCCTGAGACTCTGTTTCCCTATATATTCAGCTTTAACACTATGAGGAAACCTTCTTAATTGACCTCAGTGGGTCCATGTTTTACGCTGAGCTCACTTGTAGTTATTTCACACCTGTACATGAAAGTTTCGCACTTTACCTAAAAACATCTAAACTTCCAAAACAGATCAACTGAATAGGTAGTTTACTACATTTTTAAAATTTATTTAAAAAAAAAAAAGATTTCTCAGAAGGCCCAATTTTGTATCCTCTGGAATAATTGACAATGTCTGGAGACATTTTTGGTTGTTGTAAGTCAGGGATGCTATAAAGGGGAGGGATGCTGCTAAATAATCTGCCGCGCACAGGACAGCCCCTGCAGCAAAGGGTTATCCATCAATAGACAAAAGTTGAAAAACAAATTTAAAGGATACTATACACAATATTTATGCTCACTAAAACTTTTTTAAAATATGTTTTTAAGTTTTTTTTAGATGTTAATGGGCCTATATTTTATTTATTTACTTATATGTGGTGCTGAGAATCGAACCCAGTGCCTCACAAGTTAGGCAAGTGCTCTACCATTGAACCATAACTCCAGCCGAAATACATTTAAACAGCACAAATTAGCAACAAAGTAGCAGACAAGTTATTTTAAAATTTTGTGAACATATGATGACATGGATATCTTATTCATTGGTGCATATTTTTCTAAATACAGTGTTTACCAAATTTATCAAAGTCTTAAAATGATTATTCCTGTTGGCTAGGGAGACAATTTCAATCTAGAACTCCATCTTATGGAAATCGTGTTAAATGTGGGGGAAAACAGCACACAAAAATAGTTAAGAATGATAGGAAAAAATGAAGGCAATCCCAGGGGAACAGTTGAACACATCTCATTAAAGGAAATTCATGTAGCTATTCTTAATGTTTGTTAGAACTTTATAGTAACGATTAGAAATACTGTAAAGAGGAAAGGAGAAGATAACTGCATACTATGCATGATCACCACAAAGCAAACCAAATCAATGCATGAAAAGATTGAGGGAAATGCAAAACCCACCCATAAACATTGATTTACAGAGGTTCTGACTGATATATAGCATTTCAGGCACACTGTATAGGTCACATAAAATATACTTGAATACATTTTCATACTGTTTTTAGTGGGTATATATCATCTGATACCTTTTTACATATGTTAAGTTTTTGTAATTTAAAAACCTAAGAAGACAAAAGGTTTGCTTTTTATTTCCTTCGTTATACTAAGGATGTAGTTACATGAGACTATTAAACAATGGGGCATACTCTCATGCACTATTGATTAGACTGTAAATTGATATAACCTATCAAGAAGATCCCTTATGCATGTGCTTCGACACAGCAATTCCTCATCATCTTAGAAACATGCCAGCACGTCTAAGCAAAACAGTGTATGAAGATGTTTATTTTATCATGGTTTGAATAAGCAAAGTTTGGGAGCACTAAGTGCCCAGCAACAGAGGAAGGGTTAAATAAATTATCCTTCTATGCACCAAACTTTTTATAAGTAGACCATCTGCACATATTAACTTTTATCATAAAAGTTAATAAAGGCTTTTCAAAAGCAATTGGCAGAAGATGAGCAGTATCAGCTTTGGCAGTGTGATGCTCATGCTACTTCAAATGTCTGCTGGGTTCTCAGGGTTTTGGAACCAAAAGTGCATCTGTTCTTACCTATGTATTTATTTTGTTTAATAAAAGCAATAAATATTAAACACATTTAGACAAGGAGTGAAGAGGTGTAACTGATCTAAGTTTGCAATAGAATGCCACTCAAGCATGTCCAAAGAATCAGTAAATTAAATTTCATTTGTTTTAATTAATAGCAATGAGTGTAGTCCTTGACCTAGACAGGCTCCCCTATTATTGGGAACTCAACAATTGTTCTCAAGACAACCTGCCATCTCTGTCCAGGTTCTACTATTAATGTTTCTTCCTCATAGTAATTCAAATTCACCATATTAATTTTCCTCATATCTACTTCAAAAGTTTATTTCTCACAAGAATTTTTCTTAACTGCATGCCTGGCTCCCTGCTTATCTTCTTCCACTGAAAGATGTAAAAACAAACAAAAAGTATAAGGTTGGGCCATCCGAGGTGAAAATGTGGCTGGGCATTAGCACTCCTTTCTCGCCCTGCGCACACTCCAAAATACCAATGAAACCTCTACCCACAAAGCCCTCCCTCTCCACTCTCCTTAACCTGTAGTTCACACCCAGTCTTCTCTTTTCATCACCCTGATATCCTGATATCCCTACCTCAGGTCCTTTTCAACTATCCATTTCTTATCTCATATTAACTTCTTACTGAACATTCCACCAGATCAAAAATCCCAACCCACCCTTTCATATAGCAAGAAAATTAACTCTTGCATTCCTAGAAATTAGAACCCATCTGACTTGCACCATTGATTTCTTCCTCAACACAAGGAAATGCCTCAGAATTTCTCTAATTTGCTATTTCCAGGAGAACCCACCTCCATGTATCTTTCTTTCTCTCTCTTTCTTTTCCTTCCTTCCTTCCTTCCTTCCTTCCTTCCTTCCTTCCTTCCTTCCTTCCTTCCTTCCTTCCTTCCTTCCTTCCTTCCTTTCTCTCTCTCTCTCTCTCTCTCTCTCTCTCTCTCTCTCTCTCTCTCTCTCTCTCTCTTTCTTTGCTAGGGCTTGAACCCAGGGTTACTTAACCACTGAGCCACATCCCCGGCACACACACCTCTTTTTGCTTTTTGCGTTTTAGGTATACATGACAGAGATTGTATTTTGATATACTACACATACTCTAATTAGGATCCCATTCTTGTGGTTGTACATGATGTGGAGTTCCACTGGTTGCGTATTTGTATGTACCAATTTCTCTTTTTCTTTTCTTCTTTTTCAGTCCTCCTCTGTATTCTTGGTCTCATTTCCTCTTGCCTGCTCCATCACTGGAGATAGTGGCTGCCTCTCTGCAATACCACCCTTCTCTCCTGTTCTACTCATTCTTCCCTCTTATAATTAATATATTCAGAAGTCACTTGTTCAAAATGAAACAAAAAAAAAAGAAAAACTTTCCTTGACGTTGCGCCACCTCAAGTTGTTGTCTTTTTTTGTTCTTTCCTGTGTCATCAATATTTTCAGTGTCTATTTGCACATAATTCCCTGTGTAGCTGTTAGAATAAAAGTAAACATTTGAAAATATACAAGAAACAGTCTCTGATTTAAGCTTCATATATTTTGGGTTCCAAATACATAAGAAACTTCTTGAAAACAAAAATTTTTCTCCACTGATGGTTTGAAATTTCTCATCTTCTCTTCAATCAGATCCATCAAGCCCTTGATCAGTTTTCCAGTGCCAGCACCACCAAGGACCCACTGAGTTCCAAATCTCAAGGTTTCTTCACATTTTTCATCTTCTGTGTCCTAATTTTAGAGAATATTAAGGATTTTAAAAGGATTTTCATATATGTAATCAAAATTAATTCCTTGTAAAGGAGATATACCAACACACCCCAAGCTCTGACACTCACTTATCAGATGAGAATAAGGGAGAGAAAGTGATTTACTTAACATTACCCAGCAAGTACATGACAGAACCTAGACTTGGCCCCATGTTTTCTAACTCCCAGACATGCCCACCTTGTCTTTTTATGTATACTTCCATCATGTTTTCCATGAATGACAAAATGAATGATGGATGCATCTGTCTTGGTGACCCATGCATCCAGAATGCAAAATATTTGCTAACTGGCTCTTCCTCTGACCTAGTTGGACAGGACTAAATGCTGCACCAAGCATGGAATTACTTCCCAGTAATTGTTGCTGTCTAGGTTTCACCACAAAATGCAATCTGACCTTAGGCACCTGAGTGGGGCAGATGGAAGCTAGACCTGCTGAAATGCTGTCCTCAGTATTCATGTCATGAAAGTGCCTTATACATAAACCAGCTTTATAATTAGGATCTTTAGTGCCTGAGTAACTCAATAGCCTTAGTTTAAAGAGCAGACAAACCCTCATTTTATCAGATTTCACTACAAGAAGATAATCACTGAACGACATTCTAATTTACAAATAATCACCTTCATTCAAGTATTTTTCAGTAATCAAAGAAATTGGAGATCTTAAATGCCCAAACTTAATGCACTGCTTAACTTATATAACATTTAGTCAATGGCTTAATTCCCACCTTGTTGTGTTCTAATCATTCTGAAACTCCTGGAACCCTGATAACATCTCAAATGTCTAAATCAATGCCTCACTTGCTTCCTTTTCTTATAAAAATCATGAGCATAGTCTGTCTGGATTTGCTGCCTTGTCTAATTTCTTTGCAGGTAACTTTTTTTTTTTTTTCAACTGCCTACATCTGTTGTCTCATGAAAATTGTTGTCTGATAAAGTCACCTCTCCACCTGCTTTTTCTAAAGTAGGAGGTATAAACACATCTGGGTTTTTATCTTCTAAACAATCTTTTGCTTATAATCCTAATTAGTCCAGCCATTTACTTTCATTTGTTGCCATCTTATTTGAACATTTTACTGCCATTTGAAATGTTTTTGGAAACTTGCTGCTTATTGTCTTTTTCTACTCTAATATGTAATTTTTCCTTAATTTGGCTTGTTTACATAGCTTTCTCCCTCCTTCACAATTTCTTCGTAAATGGATATTTTTAAATCTCTTCCATATGTCTACATAACTTGTCTAAGATCTCTGCTAGGCATTATTTGTTTGAAGTGTTGTCCTCTTCTTTCTTTCTACTTCCCTGGATAAACCCACCTTAGTTTTGTCCTATTTTTCAAGGGTCATAATTAAATTGAATAAAATCTTTATGTCTGCAATCAGGACATGAAACACACTTTCACTTACTGGGTACCCATCACCAGGTACAATATTGTGCTTAGCTGTGAGATGGAAAAAAACAGGAAGAAGACCATGAAATCAGAAATATAGTACACAAATTTTTATGTAGGGAGAGTTGAAGTCTCGCAGAATAGTCAGGATATATAAAAAATCAGAATTGAGGAAGAATATGTAAATAGAGTATCCAAGTGTAAGTGGATTCCCTAAGAATCAGGAAAGGTTCTTGGGAGTGGTGGGCTGGGGGAGTACTGGGGAGTACTGTTACAGCTGGTAGTGGCAGTGATGTTTCTAGAGTAAATTGCACAGAGGGGAAAATGGTTCAGACCATTCCAGACTTCTTGTTGGCAGGGGGAGAGAATCAGAGAATCAGAATGAGAGGGCAGGGGCAAGTAGGTGAGAGTGTAAGAAAATGGTACGAGAAATTCTCCCAAGAAATGTTTATCATTTCTAAGTTGTGGAAATTCTTCACATAAATTTGAGCCTGATTTTTGTCAGTTACATGTGCTGCCAATATCTTCCCCTAGTTCTGTCTTGTCTGCAACTTTTTGTCTTTGAGGATGACTTTATGAGTGCAAATTCTTAATTTTAGAGTAGTCAGATTTATCAATCTTCTCAAAATTAGCACTTTCGTATCTTGTTGAAGCAATTCTTCTCTACCTGAATTTAGAAAGATATTTACCTATATCTATCCCTGAAAGTTTTCAAGTGTAGTTTTTGACATTTAAGTTCTGAATCCATCTGTAGTCAATGCTAATGATGCACATTTTTTTTCCTGGCTCAATTTATTTGGTGGTCTCTCTGTTTCTCAGTGTTCTACCTACCATGTCCCCTCTGATACAAACTAACAGTTGCACAAATCTGTTTCAGGTTCCCCGTTCTGTTCCATTGGTTAATTAAAAATTAATGTTCCTGACCATTAACACTTTTAAGTGCTATTTTTAATTATAATAGCTTTATAATATGTTGTATTTGGTACACTATTAAATCTGTAGATCAATTTGGATATGATGGGTAGTTAGGTAGGTAGATAAATGAGTCGAGTGCACCAATGATGATAGCTTTTATGAACCCAGAATTATGATTAATACAACTCTATGTACTTGAGATTCAAAGTTTCCCCCAAGTGGGATGAGGCTAGATACTACTGAGTGCAATTTTGGTGTTATTTTTTTGGCCAAATTTTCATTGAAAACCAAATTTTATTTTTTTTTAATCAATACTTATTTTTTAAATCAGAGTATATCTTGGGTTGTATAATGACATCAAGGGGGGAACAAGATAAAAATCACACAAAAAAATCTTTACTGTTTAAATCAAATTTAGACAACTAGACTATTGGTTTGGATAAATCAAAATTCTCAAAAAACCTCTTACTTGTCTTGTAGCCCACATTCTTGGAGGGTATGAATTATGTATACTGATCCTCAAAATAATGTCTATCAAATACTTATTGGAGATATGAATGAATAAACAATGATAGAGAACATCATGGAGAAGGTATACATTTCTCATTGAATCTTTGGTTTTATGAACTACAATTCTACTAGAGAAATAAAAGCCCACATTTACAATTCTGTGCAACTGATCAAATTGTACATCTTCTGCACTGCCAGGCAAGTGTGCTAAGGGCCAGTGGCATTCATCAATAGTCCAATGGTAGGGACACACTGTGCTGGGTCCTGGGAGGAGCTGGGAATGGAGTCATGAATCAGATCTGCACAACCTCTGTTGTTCTGACTTTCATTCAAGCTGAGAATACAAAATGAACCAAAGGAGAAAATGTCAGAACACTTAAGAATAACAAGTGTAAATTAACTCAGTGCAAACTATGCACCGGTGCTGGAGGATGTGAGCGAATCACCGGGTGCCCCTTGGATGATGGGAGGCAATGGAGATCCTGTGAGAACTTTGTCACACTGTTGATGACCTCACTGTGGTTTCTTATTGTTCTTCTAACTAGTTGTAGTTGTCATGATTAATGTTGATTTAAACAGATAGGATGTTATCTGTATTAATCTATACAGATTAAAAGACATATATTGAATTTGTATATTAATTATAGATCTAGATCTATTATAAAAATGAAGAGTTTCATAGAATAGAAAATAAAGGAGCATATACATGGTGTATATGAAAAATTAGAAATGTGTTAACAGATGATTAAACTTATATTTCAGTTCCTTATATGGTTTTACTGTATGTCGGTGTGTGCTGGCTGTAATATAAGCCATATTTGTTACTGTGGATTGGTCCAACAAATTTGAAATTCACACAATTTGAATAACAATAGGATCTGTGTGGCCACCTTAAAAGGTCAGTCCAAGAACACTGTCCTCTGTCCTGTACACAGGCAGTGTTAACTCTCAAGGTCAGGCTGTAACTGCTTTTCTCAGACCTATACTTTGTAACCTTGTCTTTTCAGCTTGGCAGTCAGACAGTAATCTTTGTTTAAAACAGATTCTTCCATCTCTTACAACTACTTGCAAGGCCAAGGGTTCTAGCTGTGGCTTCCCAAGTATTTCGTCTCTACCATGAGTTTAGAAGTCATTGTCCCATCTTTTCATGTCTTTATTCTGCATACTTGGCTTACTCTTCATCAGTAGTGCAGGATCACTGTTATCACTGCCCATTCTGTCATTCTGTGTCCCACAGAGCAATGTCATGATGAGTCCCCATAGACATGATTGAATCTCATACTGTAATTTCCAAAATGTCTATGGCTTATTTTAACTATATTTGAGTTTGTATTCATGAAATGTACTGCCTAGGCAATTATGCCATTCTCTAGGAGTAAATCTGTAATTATTCTGTAACAACTGTTTTGCATCTTTTCTTTCCTACAGAAGTTTTGTAAGTTTCTGGAATTCAGAGAATAACATTTGAACTAATAAAGTTGAAATTGTCAGCACTTTCCCTCCAAGGCTCATTTGTCAAAAGTTCTGGAAACAATAAAAATGAATCTTTGCAGAAATAGGATAAATGGATTCTATGTATGGAGCCTGGTTCTGTTAGTTTTTTGTTTTGTTACTAGTATCATCTTTTTAAAGCTGAAAGCAAAACAAGACAATCTTAGAATCTTGATAAGGTCAATCTTACAGATCAATCTTCAGTACTTCAAATGAGCACATACTTAGCAGATATTTGATAAATGAGGGGCAACTTAGAGGAGAATCAAGGAGTTAGAACAAAGAGCCCACTAAAAGCCAAAGGCCAATAGGTTAGAGACTTGAATGCCAGATTCTTACTATTGCTGGGATTTTCTAACTTCAGGTAAGAACTCAATGTACCAGTGGACTTCATGCATGACCCCATGAGTTGAGTAGGTAACAAGAACATGAAGTTACAATCATGTCAAGTGACATGGGGAAAGTGCCAGAAGCTAATAGCACATGGGATAATGACTCCTAACTAGAACCAAAACACTTGAGTAACTAGCATGTGCTTTTCGATTTAATTATTTATTTTTCATAATAGGAGAGACAGAAAGTAAGGAGCCTCTGAATATAACATTCAATTTATTCTGGACAAGCCAAATACACTGAAAGGTAAATTTTTGAGGTGACTGTAAAAGGAGGCAATTTTTTCTGGATACATTTCCTCCATAAGAGACTAGGCTTATCCTCTCCTTTGGTGGGTAAATCTCATGAACATTCACAGCAGAAGGCATTTCATAATTCTTTTTTGTTGTTTTCCATACTTATGAGACATTTCATCATACTGTGATTTTCCAAGAGTGGCCCATGAATATCCTCCAGATTGTCCTTGGGATAGTCTCAACATACCAATATTTTCAATAATGTCCAAATCCTTATGTCTGGGATAATATAATTGATGGTGATCACCTCTCAAAAACATGGTGGGTTCATTATCAGAGTCTTTCATTCTGTTTTGATGCACCATGGATCCTGCTGAATTTAAGAAGTATGGGCAACCTAATTTAAAATAAACAAACAAACATGAATTCAATTCTTTTCCACAAACAGTGTAGTTTTGGCAAATTAATTATTGGTATTAAGCACAAATTCTTTTTAAAAAGACAAATTTCCCTCTGAGTTTTTTGTTGTTTTTTTGCAAATGACCTTCTTATTATGAAGAGATTATTATGCAATTAAGGATCTGAATAGAATATGTGCCTATGTCCCTTATTTATTCTACCTTAGCCCTTTCTCTTTGAAACTTTCAAATTCCATGTCAAGATTCTGGAGGAAACACAGAATGTCCTAATTTTGGACTTACTGTCCTAGGTTTCAAAAAAAAGTAATACTTGATAGAAAAGAATTAGTCCAGTATCATTTTTGATCTTGAGGACACTCTGACCTCAGTATTCATAATATGTAGAAGAAATCAGCAGTACCTATCACTTTAGTTCTATAAATAAATGGACAACTGACAGGGAGGATTGCTTCTTATTAACTAATAGTCACTCACGAATGGGATCTTGACTTTCTGTAGTGTTGTAAATCTTCCCTTTTTAGAGTGCAGGATGTTAGACTTAAAGCAAACACACATCTGTGTTTATACCAGATGGCATGTAGACATTTCCTATTATTATTCATTCTTCTGTCCATTGCTACAGATGTTATAAGTATCTTTTATACTTTTCCCACTCCCACAGGCTAAAAATAGAACCTAGCATTAAACATAACAGTAAATGAAGAGGCAGAGAAAAGTTAAAATGAAAACCAGGTGCATTATAAGATTAATTTTGTCCTTAATCCCCTCAACAAAATAAAAAACTTGCAGTATATCCAAAGCTACAATTTTTTTTGTTATTGTTGCATAGATATCTCTGGGAGGAAAACTGATTCTTCCTTCATAAATTAGACAATTGTATAGTTATTGTTCACATAGAAGTTTTAAAACTCTATTTGAAAACCTCAGATCTCCTTCTCTAGTCCTTATTTAGTTCCATTTATAATCTAAGAACTGTATTAATTTTATAATGAACAAATATTTGACCCTTATTTTCTAACTCTATACCATTCAATGCTTTATTTAATGATATTATTATCTTGAGTCAAGTCAAGATGCAAATTCCATTATCTGTGAATATTCTGGCAATACGCTACCCAGGAATAAAACTTAACTGACAGATCCAGTGTTCATCTACTTACACCCATAGGAGAAGCTGAGTCCTTACCTGGTCACATTTCCCAGTTCCTGCATCGATTTCTTCTCTCTGAGGATCAGAGAGAGAATGTAGAATATGCCCCATTCTCAGCTTCACTGATTCACTGAATAATATTCATTGAGGGTCAACTTTGTATAGAGTTTTCTCAACGACTTTATTTTCAGCACTACTTTGTTTTCACAACTTCAAGACTTTGAAAAAATTCGCGTTACCAAAATACTGCGGATATGAGACTTGAGAAATGACTGTTGGTCCGTTCTCCATACAACTCTTTCTAATAAGGACAAAATAAAGTCAGGTATATCTCCAGTTAGTAGGTCTAGGCCTGGAGCACCAACTTTATTTCCCAAGGAAAGTAAAAGCAAAGGAATTTTCTTAAACTGTACTTTCATCTAATCGTCCAGTGAAAAGACATAAATTTACTTTAAAATGGTTTTATGTAACTAACATTTTCTAAGGTTTATTCTAACAGGAGGAAAGGGGAATGACACTGCGTAAGATCACAGAATAAAGGACTTGTGTCACTGGGATACTGTTCTTGGAAAATTAATAGGCTTCAAAATCAAGCAAGATGATTAATGCTGGCTTTCATTTGATCTATAAGCCACAATGACAGGCACAGCATGCCCCTGACTTGTCTGGCATTGTGATTTAATGAAAAGAGAAAAGCTCAGAAGATGAAGATGAAGGGAAAAAACAGAAACCCTTCTGTATTGGGTCAGAAACTTCTTGGTTGATGTACCCAGCTTCTGATTTCTAAATCTTGATCAGCTCCATGTATGTGAATATTTTCTTTCCAAGACTGCAGAATAAAAGGTGTTAGTTTTTTAAACACAGATGACAATTTTATAGAAGGAAAGTGATGGACAGCTTCACATTTTCTAAAGGAAATGCCATTTGCAAAGACATAAATAATAACAATGAAGTTACTATGGGAAAGTAGATGTGCTAATCATGGGTATGCTTTAATAATAAAATTACTATGACATTTTGGCTACATAAAATCAGCTTTGGAAGACCGTTGGTAAAGCTGGATTAGAAGATGGTTAAGGTCACAGAACACACTGATTTAAGTAAATGTATCATGTTCTATCAGATCTCAAGATCTGATAAGGATGACACTAGGAACCTGAAAAATTAATCTTCCTAAGTCCCCTGTCTGTATCTCTTATTAGTTCAAAGCAGTAAATTTAGACTGAGACACTATATAGGTCTGGGGACAAAAGATCACCATGTGGCTGAGAGAGATGGAACATTAGACTCCTATGTTACATATTGATGCCACAGTGGGAAATTGGAGCTGTCATGAAACCAACCTCGGGTCCCCCTCACTGTTTTTCTTAAGATTCTTGCCCTAATTATTGCTTACCACAGCTCAGAGATCTGCTACAATATGGTTTACACCCACTGAATCTCTTTTGGATTCTACCATTCATTCGGGCTCCTATAGAGACTTCCACTCCCTTTTGCTCCCCCTGGCACTTCAGTTTGAGCCTGATCCAAAGTTCCTGTCTGATTTTGCTTCCAGAGATTTCTTCAGAGACCACAGCTTCTTCCTTACTCTGCAGAGCCACTCTCCAGGGGATCCCTTAAATCAAAGCAAATGGGGATGTGCTCTGCATCTTCACAGAGATTCCTTTTCCTGCGACTGGATACTCAGATCAGATCTGCCTCTATGGCATTCTTAGAATGCTTTCATAGTTTCTTTCATTCATCACTCATTTAAAAAAATGTATTGGTGTATTATAATTATAGATAATAGTAAGATTCATTGCAATATAATTTACACCTGCAGGTAACATAATTTTGTCAATTTCATTCCCCAATACCTCCCCTTTCCTTTCTTCTCTCCTCTCTTCCTTCTTCTCCCTTATTTCCTTGCTCTATTTAATTGGTTTCCTTCCTGCTTTTATGAGGTCCTTCTTTTTTTTTTTTTCCCCATTTTATATCGGCTTTCACATATGAGAGAAAACATATGACCCTTGACCTTCTGAGACTGGCTTATTTTACTTATTATGATGATCTTCAATTCCAGCCATTTTCCTGCAAATGACAAAATTTCATTCTTTATGACCGAGTGAAACTCCATTACATATATACACCACATTTTCTTTGCACATTTATCTGTTGATAGATACCTAGGCTGGTTCCATAACTTGACTATTGTGAATTGTGCTACTATAACATAGTTATTCACGTATCACTATGATATGCTGACTAATTCTTTTGGATAAATACTGCAGAGTGGTATAGTTGGGTCATATGTGGTTCTATTCTTTGTCTTTTGAGGAACCTCAATACTGATTTCCATAGTGGTTGCACTAATTTATAATCACTTATACATTGTTTGTGAACTCTTTTTTATAAGTGTTTCCCCCAAGTCCTCACCAGCATTTATTAAATAAATAAATACACACACACACACACACACACACACACACATATATATACATATATATATATATATATCTTATTATTGTTTTTTGGTACTGAGGATTGAATCTGGGGTGCTTTACCACTGAGCTATATACCTAGTCCTTTTTGGTTTTTCCTTTGTGACAGTCTTTATAAGTTGCTAAAGCCAGCCTCAAACTTGTGATCCTCTTGTCTCAGCCTCCCAAGTCACTGAAATTGCAAGTATGCACCACTTCACCCAGCTATTATCTGTACTCTTGATGATTGCCATTTTAACTGGAGTAAGATGAAATCTTAGTGTAGTTTTGATTTTCATTTCCCTCATTGCTAAGGATGAACATTTTTCACATATTTCTTGGCCATTTGTATTTCTTTTTATGAGAAATCTGTCTAGTTCCTTTGCCCACTTATTGATCGGGGTGTGTGTGTGTGTGTGTGTGTGTGTGTGTGTGTGTGTGTGTGTGTGTTTTAGTTCTTTATATATTCTGAATATTAATTCTCTCTCAGAAAAGTACCTATCAAATACTTTCTCCTATTCTATAGATTCTCTACTCACATTCTTAATTGTTTCCTTTATTATGCAGAAGGTTTTTAATTTTATGCTGTCCCATTTATTGATTCTTGGTATCATTTCCTGAGTTTTAGGAGTCCTATAGAGGAAGTCATTGTCTGTGTCTATATGTTGGAGTGTTGACCCTAAGTTTTCTTCTAGCAGTTGCAAAGTTTCTGGTCTAATTCCTAGGTCTTTGATTCATTTTGAGTTGACTTCTATACAGGTGAGAGACAGGGTTCTAGTCTCATTCTTCTACATATGGATAATCAGTTTTCCCAGCACCATTTGTTTAAAAAAAAAAAAAAGTCATCTTTTCTCTATCCCATGTTTTTGGAATCTTTGTCAAAAATCAGATGACTATATCCACGTGAGTTTGCCTCTGTGACTTTTATTCTGTTCCATTGGTCTGTGTTTGTTTTTGTGCCAGCATCATGCTGATTTTGTTACTAGAGCTCTGTAGTACAGTTTGAAATAGGGTATTGCCATCACTCATTTTATTTCTCTACATTTACTGAGCATCTACAACATGTTCTCTAGGTCCCTTCTTCCAGTTAAAAATATAGTCCTTATTCTCCTGCATATCTTAATCTGGGGAAGGAGAACTGCCAATCTACAGATTGTGGCATAGAGGTACCACATACTTTGATAGATATAAGTATGAGGGCTCTGGGACCACATAAGCCAGCCTGCATAAATAGTTTAAGTTCCTAACACAGAATGATTGTGCTGAAAAATCATACAGCACTCTTTTTATAGTCAAATTTTATTCCCAAATCTCTTGGTATTATTCAAAGACTTTTTATTGAGGATCTACAATAAGTCAAGCAATGTTCTATATACTATAGTTTTGGTACTGAACAAAATAGAAATATTACTGCCTTCATGGCTCTTGAATTCTAGTAAATCCAAAACTCTACTAGATAACACATGGATAAGTAAAATAAAGACTAAAGATTATAGTGATATGTACTAAAGAGAAAAATCAGGAAAGAGGAATATCAAACCTAAGAGGGAGGACAACATATTAGGGTAAGCAAGGAAGGGCTCCCAGGTGCACACATTACTCCAGGTGTTGCACTGTATGAACACACCTATTTGAGGACAAATAATGGATGCAGTAATCTTAACAACCAGAAGGAAATCAATCACTTCAGGCATATTTAAGGACAAGTACGAGAGTGATTGTATACTCTGAATATTTAATTTTCCCTACCCCGCCCCAGGTCCTCTTTTGGCCTGGCATCATCTTGCATGAGAAGCCACTGCTGAATTTCCATGAAACAACTTTCTACCAGACTTCATCCAATTAGAGTAAAGAACTGAGTCTCCAGAGATCTTTGACCCCAGCTTGGCTCATCATCTTGGAAAACATCTCCTAGAGAAACACCAATTAATTTCTTTGGTCTCAGAAAATTCAAAGCCCAGTCCCTGTACTCCCTGCCCCACACAACTCAAAGAAACAAGCCAAAACCCCAGAGAAAATAGAAAACAGGATCTTTGTTACTGCCTCTGAAGGTGGTTCTTGACCAGTCATTCATTATGGGTTCCTCAAAGAATTCGATGAAAGATATGGAACCAGGTTCAGAAAAGTGTTTGATCTCAAGAGGGTTATAAATCCTATGAAATGGGATGGCTCCATAGCAATGGGATTTAGAATGCCTGTTATAAAAGAAAAATTTCTTTTTCAGAAGAGGTAAACTTTTCTCATTTGTAGATATATCAGCATTCTTCAAACTTCAGAGTTACATATTTCTTATCTCCATTTACTATAAACATATTATTGTTTATAACTCAGTAATCAGGATCTGATCTCCCTCTTGACATCAGAAAAGTCATAAGGCAGGAGCTGGGAAAGGAGCTAGTGACAATTCAGTGCAGGTTCCCTGCCTTTGGAGATGCCACCATCAAACAGCTGCAGGAGGTACCCTCTGGGCACAGTCTCTATAACCCCTTGCCAACATCTCTGTGACCCTGCCAGGAGCCTGTCCCAGGAGAAATACCGACTTATGCAAATAGACTGAGCAGTCTTAGAAAGAAGGCCCCCCACCCCTTCTGTGTCAGCGGTATTCCTCTGTCCTGCCATTTATTCAGTCCGCTCACCTGGAATGGCCTCTAAAATCTCTCTGTAAGCATTGAAGCTCTGTTCCAGCATGTAAAGGAGAAAATTAAGGAGAGAGAAAGAGAAAGATTCTGCCTGCTGATGTTTTTCTCAGCTATGTACCTGTTAACCTACCAATAGCCCCGTGAATTTGAGGTTAAACACTGAAGTTTTTTTTTAAACAAACAAACAAAAAATAAAACATTATGTCTATACTACTGGGAAGTGGTCCAGAAGTAGGAGAGTTTAGACATATATATGCATACACACACACACACACACACACACACACATATATATATATGAATTGCTTTGTTTTTATATCAAAAAAACAGAGGCGCTGATACTCTTATTTTAATAAGCTACAAAAATGCTTCTCCCACTCTTTTCCTGTTCCCACACACCCTCTTCTCTCACTACATTGGTCTGTGAACTCTGTGTTCTCACCAAAGGCGTTAGCTAGGGAGGAAATGACAATTTGTTTAGAATGATTCAGTCCACACTCCTTTGACAAAGTAGTACCCATAGTCCTTTCTTAGTATGTGACACATTTGCAATCATGGACTGGGTGTGTGTGGGAGTGGGGCAGGACACTTATTTTTTTGTTTTCAATAAACATTACCAGTGCCATCTGGGAGAGAATTGAGTTACCATCAGGGAAGTGGGTCAACCTAAAGACCTGGCTCCCAGACTTAAAGTCTTTCCCTCTGCTGATAGAGAGACAGGATTGAGCCTGCTTGAGAAGAGATCTGTCATTGGCAGAAGAGAGAGAGGGGATCCCTGAAACCTTATGCTCCAGTTCCTTTGATAGTCTCCAGCTCTATGGAGATTCTTGTCCTTGATGAGGGCAACCCAATCAGAGAAATTCTTAGCACACCACAGGAAAAATGCAGTGGCTACAGAGACCAGGAAGGGTACTGGCTAAATTCTTCACTGCATTTAACTAGGATGTCTACAGTTGCTACAGACCTCTCTGCAGGGTGTGTCACAGGCACTGCACCAAGCAATGCTTATGCCCATGCAGAACCCCACAGAACCAGCATGCCAGAGCTGCTCCTCCAGAGGAGAGGCAGTATCTAGAAACACTTGAATATTATGACCAGAGGCTGGGTACCTCCAGCACCTGATGGGAGAGGCCAGGGATGCAGCTAAATGCCCATGGATCCTACAATGTACAGGTCAGCCTGCACACCAAAAGTTATCTAACCTAAAAGGTCAGTAGTGCCAAGATTGAGAAATCTTGTTCTACAGGGAATGAGGGGATGGAGACATGGGAAATGAGGAAAAGCAGAATGTGTGGGAGAAAAATACAGCAGAGACCCCACAGACACAGAAGTTGGCCTTTTCAATCAAACCTCAAAAGCTCTGGTGATCTCAGAGTAGGATGAGGGTATTTTTGATTAAGTGCTTCATTTCAGTATCAAACAATAGTATCAATTTGACAAAAACTGGGATATTCTTTATGGTTGCTGGAGATAAAGATACCACCCTCCAGGTGAGTGTGTTCAATGTTTAATCCTTTCTGAAATCAGCATGATTTTTCTTTTCCCCCACAAAGGTATTTAGAATGAAGTCCTTGAATCTGTCCCTTGGACACATTCACATGTGTCTAATTTCCTAATTCTTTTAATCAAGGCTTTCCCAGCTTTAATCCTAGTAACTGTATTTTGAGGCACTAGAATATTTATTCCTGTTCCATGCATATGTATGGATACGAAAAGAAGGCAACACAAACGCAAACTCACGGCCCATCTGGGAGAAGACAGTGTGTAAATTGTCATTAGATAGAACTGGGATCCTTTGTGCTGCAGACACACTGTGTTCACACATTCTTCTCTGTGCAAAACACATTGTAGGTAACGGTAGGCTTAAGATCAAGGACAGTCTCCAGCCCCTCAAGACTGCAGCACTAGGTCTGAAAATTTTCCTGGGAAGGATTTTGCAGGAGATGCGTTCCAAAGGACAGGCCTAGGTCCATGTAAAGAACTCCCTCTTCTCACTAAATATCATCGTGGGGGAGTTTTTGACAACAGAGGCTGGCAGCAGGCAAGCTGTGTGAGAGTGCATGCATCCTCCACCTTCACCTGCTTTACCAGCCCAGCGTGTGTTGCCAATTAGGAATGTGCCGCCTCCCCATTGGACCTCGGCTTCCTCAAAAGCAGGAGTTGAATTGGATGAGCTCTAAGGTCCCTTTCCAGCACTGGGATTCATGTGACTCAAGTCTGGATTCTGTGTAGACAATCATTGTCATGCCTGCAGAAGAATGTCAAATGTCTGCATCCTTGGCTTACTGTCTCCTCAAACTTCACAGCAAGCTGCTCTGTGAGTGGCAGGTGCAAATGAGCGCTCAGGGCATCCATTTCTATATCCCCGTATAAAGTAATGCTTCGTATTTCTCCTCAAGATTATGTAAGAAGGACTTTTGTGGACTGATTTTATAAGTGAATCCAATGATAGGAAAACAATTCGAAGCAGATTCTAGTCAGTGCTTTACTTAGAGGATCATTTCTCAGAAGTTGAAGCTATTTCTAAAATAGTTCCCAAAGTGACTTAAAAAAATAATGGAGAGTCTAAAACTAGATCATTTCCTGATGAAAATTCCAGGGACTGTTCAATTTTTAATCCTTTCTGAAATCAGCATGATTTTTCTTTTCCCCACAAAGGTATTTAGAATGAAGTCCTTGAATTTGTCCCTTGGACACATTCACATGTGTCTGATTTCCTAATTCTTTTAATCAAGGTTTTCCCAGCTTAAATCCTAGTAACTATATTTTGGGGTGCTTGGGTACTTATTTCCATGTCTTCAAAATATACAGCATCAAAAATTCATCATTTAAGTGCAATTAAAATACAGAATCATGAAAAGATCATTGCAATGATTTTAATTGCCCCAGTTTTATTAATAGATTAAGGCAACTGGGAATTTGAAACATAATATAATGCACAACCAAGAGGTCATATTTTTAAAGGTCTTTAATCATTTAAAAAGGTTTTAAAGATAAAGAGGTATGTGTATTTGTTTGCTGGCCATGAGTGACACTGAAATAGAATAAGAACACCTGAGAAAAAGATATGAAAGTGCAGATTTGCTAAAAAAAATTACCTACCCAACCAAATGTTTAGCCGTACCAAATTCAACCAAATTAAAAGCAATACAGCAGAATAAAACTTCTCATATAAGTAATACGGAATTCAGCAAAGATTTTAGGAATCATATCTCTACCTAAAAACAATTCTTACATATATATTCCTATCTCACTAAGAATAACTTAAGATTAATTGACAATTTCATTATTCATCTGGTATCCAAAATGACTTCATATAAATTACATTGCCAAGTGTAAGCTGTTTGAACTTTAGCTGTCACATTTTCCATGTAAATCAACAGCAGCTATAAACAGTGTTAAGTGAAGCAAAAAGTGGTTTCCCTATGAAACTAAAAATGTGAAGTCTCTCATGAATTTTAGCCTCCTATACCTTCATCTTTTGTCATATTCTCACATGTATGAACTTCAAATTGCTCAAAGGGCAATTGGGTGCTCTTAGGAATTAAGCATACATGCACTTGTTCTGGTGGATGCCTGGTTTCTGAAAAATTTTTGAACAAAAAACTTGAGAGATCACCTGATTTAAAGTTCTGACTTAGTAGAAGAATAACCAAGCCATCCAAGACAGTGATCTAGATCAACTCTGCTCGATACAAATATAATGAAGGCTACCTAATGTTAGATTTTCTAAGGTCTCATTTTAAAAAGTAAAAAGCAAACAGGTGTAGATTCTTTGTCTCATGGATTCAAAGAATGAGATCCATGGACAACAGAGGATAGAATAAAGTGACAAAATTTCTTTCTTTCTTTAAACAGAAAGAAGATACAGCTCCCATAAGGAAAGGGTCCACAGTGGTTAGCCACTGAGTTGCTGTGACGTAGAGGTTTATATGGTATTGTTGGAGGAACCTTTAAAACTATTGGCTGATGACTTTTGGGGTGGGAAATTTCTTCATGCACTCAGAGTGGGACACTAAGTGATCATTCACACCTCCCCCTGTCCAATCAGGATGTTAATCATGTGCTGTTTCCATGCTTGATCATACTGTCTGACCCATCAGATGTTTTGTATACAGAATTGTTGCAATCCAGGTCCTGCCCTCTCTGCCTATAAAGTTTCTAGCTCCTGTTTTCAATACCAAGTCTTTGAAATTAGATGTGCATTTTATATATGAAGCACTTATGAATTTGTATTTGTCAGATTTCCAGTGTTCAGCAGTCAGTGTGGGTAAAGACTGCTGTATTAATAGTGCAGCTCTGACTTCAGTCTAGGATTTTTGAGTGGTTGGAATTTTTTTTTGTTATTGAAGGGACAAAATACCTGTGGAAGGATAATAAACCCCTTCCCCCAGAAAGCACTGCTCAGCCTCAGAGATTCAATCAGTGGAAGTTAGATTTTTGCAGCTGGTTGTATTGACAATGCTTTTAGAAGAAATAAATAAGTAGTGTTCTATTCGTGCAAAGGAATACTACACAATAAAAATAAAGTACTTAAAACTACATGCAACTATAAGAATGAATCTTATAAACATAATGCAGAGTGAAAAAAAACAGGTACAAGAAAGTACATATTGTATATATACAATTATATACAACACACACACACACACACACACACGCACAAATTAGGCAAAACCAATCTGAGGAGTAGCATCAAGATAGCAATTATCTTAGGTGGGGCAGTGACTGGTTGGGAACACAAGAGGGCTTCTGAGTATTGGTAATATTTTTTATTTTATTGTATTTTATTGTATTGTATGTGTTTCATTTGTGAAAATTTATTGAACTATATTCTTATAAAATATGTTTTTGTGTTACATATGTTATACTTCAATATAAAGTTTTTTAAAGAAGGGCATATTCTAGTTTCTAAACCTCTATGTATTTCTGTTCTAGAATACAAGCATACATCATGTAATAAATAACAATATGAAAAAGACATGTTAATACTTTTGACACAATTTCTAAAACTTTTTTGATTCCAAAATAAATTTTAAAAAAGAAACAAAATCAAAGCTCATAGGTACTGATTTCTGGAAGTCAGCTTTGAGGGTGACCAGAGTAAGGGCACAGGGTAGAAATGGAGCCAGATTTAGGAGTGGCCTAGGAGCTCTCTGTGTGGGTTTGGATGTGGGAGGCATATGGCAAGTCACTACACTATCCTTTTCTCTAAAGAATTTTCAGTCTTCTTGTCCTAAGTTTCCCTAATAGGACCCTGAATTTAGAGTCATTTCAACTTGACCTAAAACACAGAGATACTCAAGAGGAAAGCTTGTCTGAAAGAACAAGTTTAAGGATGTTTGAGGAAGACAAATTGAAGCATCATGGTAGGTTTAAACATAAATACATCTGATCCTAGCCTGCTAGCAGCTCATGATAATTACCATTCATTGATCTATACCCCTGTGGAAATAGATTTAAAATATTCATCCTATGTATAGTTTTAAAGATACTTATTTGTATTTTAAGGTTTATTCTTGAGAAGTTTTTACCCTGGAGAAAAATTACTGACAATTCCGAATTATTCCTGTTTTTTAATAGCCAAAAGAAATTTTAAAAAATTAAAGATCTATCCTCTCACTCAGGATACTGTGATTTACAATTAACCCAAAATCACTTTGAGAATTCCATTGGTACACAGTCCCTGGGCCAGAACTTAACAATAGAGGAAACTGTGCTTATCTTCCTTCCAGATGTTCCTATATGTACTCCTACATGTACTGAATGGATTCCTTATCACTTCTGTGTATGTGCCATTGGTATGGGACACTAAAATAAAAATTTAACTTATTAAAGGCCTAGAATGCTGATTGATAGAGTATCTCAACCTTCCTGCCCATGAGATCCCACAGACCATTGTACCAGTACTAGAACCTTCTGTCCTTAGCTCCCAGGTGTGCATAGCTGACATTTGTAGATATGTTTGAGAATGTTTTTATTCAGATGTCTGTTATGATCAGGGTTGAAACCATGGTTTTATATTTTGGTTGAAATCCTGGACCCCCAAAATCTATTTTTGTTGAATTAAATTCATAGAATTCAAAGAATGTGGACTGGGCGTTGTAAAACTACGTACCTAAGTGATTGGTTTTATTGGTGAAATCATTCATTTCAAAGATGAATCTGTCTATATTCAAATTTGAAGTGTAAAATATTATTACTCATGTAGTTCAACTTTAGAATGGAAAGGCAATCAAACCATAAAAATTAATTTCCCAACATTTCAAGATCTTTGCTTACATTGTTTGAAGATCACAAGGGACCCATATTGAGTACAGTATTTTTTAAAATCTTCTTTCCATCCCTAATTCTTTCATTAGTCAACACAGCTTCTTCTGCAGCTCCTCCTATCAAGACTCTGATCCTTCTTCCCACCACCTTTCACTTTTTATCAAAACTCTGCAAGGATGGAGGGGAAGAAAACAGGCAAAAGCTTGACTTCTCTTTGGATGAACAGTTAAAGAAAGGCAGGGGAACATTGATCATTTTTGTCCTATTGTACAGTGTTTGCAATCAGATTAGCATTGTCTTGGGTTGAGTTCCAGGGAAAGACTGAAATTTGCTTGCAAGGGGCTTATTGAGAAGAAGTCTCAGGAACAACACCTGCAAAAACATGAGGAAGGCAGGGGCTCGTGTCCTAGGCATCAGAGGGAAAGAACACATCAGCCCAGAATGGGGCGCATAAGTGGCACAAAAAAAGGTCAACAGCAAGCACCATAGTAAAGTTGTCTTCTCACACCATAGCATAGCCATGACCATCATTCTTAACTGCGCCATCTTTGGGACATTCTCGCTCCCAATTACTGTTTTGGAAAGCCTCACATAAAGTCTGTTGTTTCAAATCAGGTAATGGCTACCCCTTACATGGAATTTGTTCTGCCAGATGTCTTTGGGAGTTCTTTCTGCTCAAGCTTCCTTCCATGAATGTTTCCCTTCAGTTGTCTGCACAACCATTCTGCTATCTTCTTGCAATTTACCCTCTGCACATCTTCAGACCAAGAAAAGTTCATTTTAAGCAGTTAAACTGTGGTACAGTTATGCAGGTTTGATGTTGGTGATGGTAAGTAGCTGGCACAAATGAACTAGCTCTACAACTGAACTGTTCAATACTAAATGCCAAAGTCTCCAAGGCCTTCAGGAATTTTTTTCTTCCTTTTTTTCTTTTAGCAAATCTCAAGTTCGGCCTGAATTTCCCAGCTATGTTGATGCCAATCTAGTTTTGGAGCCATAGATCTGTTTGATTCTATTTTCTCCTGCCCGATCTATTTAGCATGTAGTTTGACTGGGATTGCAAAAATATATTTTTGTTTCGGTTGAATTGCTTAGCTTACTTGTCCACAGTGCATACCATGATGTATGACCTCAATTTCCTTTAGGCTGATATTCATTTAACTCAGTAGTGATTCTATCCTTGTCCTCATGTTAACTTACAGCACACAGGTATGAAATGAAAATGAAGCAATTCTAAATCAGCTACTGACTAATAAATAAAAGAACCAGTGCTGAATTCTAACCCATATTTCCTTAGCAAATGCAACTGGAACATTATTCACCAAACCTAACATGACAACCTGTGCCCTATCCTAAAGGTTCTGTTGGAATTTTCTGGTAAAATTATAACTGCTAACTACCTGAATGTCATTGAACATTCCCAATATTCAGCCATAAAACTAGGAATTGCATGGCATGTGGAAAATGTGTTCTAGCAAGTTCTTTCCTTATCACAGGGCCACATCCTACCTGGTGAGGGAGTACCATGAAACTCCAGTCCCATTGGTTGCAGTATATCACAGAGTCAGAACTGAGAGAACCAAGAGGGTTAAATCCTTGACCCAAAATAGTTCAAAGTCAAACAATAAAGCCAACCATGAATTTAAAGCTCAGAGAAGGGAGAGGTCAGGAATTAGGAAGTCCCTGGAGGTTAAGACAAGGAACTGGAGCAGGTAGAAGAAGCTATATTTTATTGACACAGGGAGATCATAAGTTCTTGTTAGTGTCTCAAAGTTATTGAATTACTTCAGCTTTGACTTTCTATGGCTAGTCATATTCCAAACCCCTTTAGTAGTTTACCTGTCATAT
This sequence comes from Sciurus vulgaris, assembly GCF_902686455.1. Lineage (NCBI taxonomy): Eukaryota > Metazoa > Chordata > Mammalia > Rodentia > Sciuridae > Sciurus > Sciurus vulgaris. The sequence continues at coordinate 133,149,084 of NC_136463.1, forward strand.
AATAAGCTGCAAAGAACAAAAACTCTACGGTTCAAGGGTACAAAAACTTTTTTTTTTTTTTTTTTTTTTTTTTTTGCCATCACAGAGAGCTTTTAAGAATTGACTAATTAATCTTCACAATATCTGTCAGTTAAGTAATAGATTGAAAGACAGTACATCCCCCACCTGGAATAAAGCCCCATTTGGAACGGAAGTTTTGAGCTATAACTAGATAGCAGCTAAAGACAGAGTGCTGAGGACAACATATGGGACAAAAATCCAAATGGATGGAAGTATGAAAATAGGACAGGAATCTAAAATAGATGTGGACTCAATTGCTTTAGTATAAATAGCATTGTCTGTAATCTCTGGTATATGATTCAGCAGTTGCTAATGGAAATCACTTCCAGTATAGCAAATGGGCAAGGAACAGGGCCTTACATTTAAAACAAAAACAAAAACAAAAACAAAAAAAGTGGGTCACTGAAAAATTTGAAACACTCAAATATTCAGTTGAGTGGCATTTTTTTCCTATTTGTTAGTATGATTGGCATCCAATCCCTAAACCAATGGAATGGCTGGTAACCCACCTATGTGTAGGTTTAGATTACTGAAGGAAGCCTATCTCATTAAGGGTGGGTGCAAAAAACTCACTGAACCATGTTGATTAGCCACAGCAAATTCATGATCACCACATGCACCAGGGCTCTTACAGTCTCTCTGTCATTTTATCCTCCCAAGATGATTCCCTATTTCATTTGCAATCAGTCTTTTTCTCTCTCCTCCTTAGGTCTCAGCTCCATCATGAAGCCTTCATTCTTAATATAGCACCTGACTTTCTAACTTGAATTGGTCTAGTTTCTCATCCTCCCTCATCCTTTCTACCAAGGAAAATGCAGCATCTTCACTTATTTCCAAGACCAATCCTTCTGCCTGATTCTATCTCCCCTTATTTTCTGGGGTACCCTATTCCATTCCTCAAACCTCTGCGACAAATAGTTTGAAGAAATTACCTGTTTCAGTCACTTACTGCTGCATAACGATCACTCAAAAATGTAAAGGCTTAAAACTGCATTCATTTGCTCACAGTTTGCAATTTTGGCAGGGCAGGGCTCCTTAGTGACCCAATCAGCATCTTCTGGGATGGGACAGTCCAAAATGGCTTCCTCTCCTGTATCTGGTGCTTTACCTCGGATGCCTAAACTACAGGGACTGACTGAAAAGTGCTCTCTCTTTCTCCATATGGTGGTTCCATGTGAATGACACAGATTTCCTCCACAGCAGAAAGATGTCAGGTAATTGTTTGTATAGGGCAGCTGACTTCTTCCAAAGTTCAAAAGCAGAAACTGCTACATCTTCCTAATACCTTGCCTTGGAAGCCTAAGAGCATCACATTCTATTAGTCACAGAGTCATCTCAGATTCAAGGCCAGGGGACTTCACTATGGCATTATTACTGAAAGATAAAACTCATTGGGGGCTACCATTGTAACAGACTGTCACCCACCTTGGCATTGTTTCCTTAGAATCAGGTTCCATTAAACTAATTAAATTTTCTTTCCAACCTATTCTTCCCAAAGTGTTATAACCGTCATTTATACTTACCCCGAATTCTCAAAACCAAACCTCTACTTTTGTTTTCTCCAGGGTAACACTTCTATTTCTCCTAAATCCACTGCAATCTAACCTTCAGTCTTATCAGATTATTAAAACTGACTTTCTAATTGTGAAATATACATGTTTTTGTCCCATCTTTCTATATTTTTTCTGAATCATTTGTTTCCATTGACCTTCTTGAAATTCTCTTCATTTGACCTCTCAGATAAGGCGTAGTGCCTCTCCAAACTTACTCCTTTGTAAATTCCTTTCTCTAAGTCTCCTTTCTCTTCCTCTGCATAAATGTAGAGGGCTTCTGTGTCGCACCTATTCACATGCTACCCAGCCTACCACTAGGTTGTCGCAAACCTACCCTGGTAAAATCTAGAAACCACTCCCTCTTTCTACTCTCATTGCTCTTACATTAATCCAGAGCCTCAAAGGCTCCCATTTGCAAGAGTTTTGCATTTGATCTCTGATATTCCAGTTTCTGCCGCTTTCAATTCTACAAACTTATACAAGAGTTACCTTCAATGAACAGAGAAAATCATGCTCAAGAGTTTTTCCCAGCTATCTTTGTCCATTAGAAAAAACAAGACTTCTCATCTTAGTTGGTCGGGCCCTGTAATTTTGGTCCCTCATCATGTTTCCAGATCCCACATCTAATTCCCATATTCCAAGCTTTAGCCCCACAGGACATTTCACAGTTCTTTAAAGAAGACTTACATCTTCCTGTCTCTGCTCTTCTTTCAGAAGTGTATTCTCTGTCATCATTGTCTATTGAAAAATTCCTCATCCTTAAGGCCAGGCTTAAAAGTTATATCTTTCACCAACACTTTCCAGCTAGAACAAATCAATCCACTTGCTTTTTACCCTCGTAATTTTATTTAGACATTGCATTTAGAGCAATCATAACTTAGCCTATGTTGTTATTTTGGTGTGGCTCACTGATTACAAACCCCATGAAACTAGAGCGTGGGTATGTCTCCACACTTACCTACCACACTTGACAGGAGCTGAATATTGTTGAGTGTAACTATGAAGTATTACTGACTCTCAACATTTAGCCAAATAGTTGAGTAAAATGAGAGAGGTTTCCTTCAATACATATGATTTAGTTCCTAGCTGAGACCACAAGTCTTTCTGTGGAGAGAGCTGCTAAAATTCTGCCCTATGTAAATCACTCAGAGGTACAATTAAATTTGAGAGGAAATCTTTAAAAAACTAAACACATCAAACAAGACAACACTGCATTTTCTCAAATTACCTGGATAATTGCCTTACTTTGCCATCTCATTTTAAGTTATTATTCTAGGACTTACCACCAACTGATGCTCATTAAATTTTAATAACTCTAGATATACATGACAGAGTGACACTATACTTCCTTTTATAAGAAGCATGCATATATACATAAATATTTCCATTAAGTATAAAATAGGATGCAGATAAATCCACAGAGAGATAAGGAAATGGTATTTCATGTTGTAAGAAGAAAATGCTTGATTACTCTCTGTAACAACTATAACAAAATTACTGTATGTCTGGCAAGCAGCAATTAAGACCCTACTCTCATAAACTGATTTATTTCTAAGACATATAGATCAATAAATCAATTCTATTTTTATATCTCCTATAATTTATTTAACATTCATTTCTCATCCATCTTTGTCTAACAATTTGCAACCTTTGTACGTTAGGCTGTTTAACCCACCCCTAGATTTTCTATCAAGTGGTTAATGGTCTAGAAAGAAACACTAAAGAAGTTCCTGTTTTAAAATAATCCTAAGTTGTGTACTTTTGCACACTGAGTGATTAGGTACTAATTTGTAATTTGAAAATTCAACTTTTTGTAAATAGCTCATGTATGTATTTGCAATTTTTGATTATATTGAGTTCTGAAGATAGTTTGAAAATTGATTACTGAAAATTTGGAATGAAATTTTTCCATCAAAATCATCCTAGTCAAGTTCCCCAAACTGATTTGTTTAAATTTGAATGCTGGTGACATGTCACACATTAGTGCCATTATTAAGAGATCGATGTCAGGATCCTGGGACTGAATAATCTTGGAAGTCATAGAAGAAAAAAGAGAATGGAAAACAGTTTCCTATTCCATCCTTGTTGAGTAGTCTTAAACAATATTTCAAAATTGTACAATTTATTATCAGCATTCTTGTACTCCCTATATTTATCTTTCTTTCCTATCAGTTCCATCCTCAATCTTTCCTAAGAGTATCTCTGGGTCCCCTGCTTGAATGGCATTAAAGGATATATTTCAGACATTCAGATGATATAAACCCATCCCATCTCTTCAATTGCTCCCCCATCCAGCAGGACCAAAAATACAGGGAGGGGCTCAGATGGCGAGAGGACAGAGAGTAACAATCTCAGTTGACCTATCTACAACAGGCCGAAGGATGACAGAGTGAGTTCACATTATTTTATATTGGGGTAGTCCTTAACAGCACTAATAACATGATGAAGTGGACACTATGCATAGGAGAAGGAAATGAGAAGAGATGATATTATAGATTCTGAAAAGGGGGGAATGATGTCAAAGGAAAAGAAAAGGGGATGCCTCTTTAGTTACGTCAGATGAAATGCCATGCCCATGCTGTTTTGGTGTGGTTTGAGTTTCCCTGCAAGTCCATTTTGATTGAAGGCTTTGTCCATAAGGTGGCATTATAGGAAGGTGATGGAACCTCTGGGAGGTGGAACCGAGTGGGAGACCTCAGGACACCAGGTCATATGCTCTGAAGGTAATGATCCTGGGACTCCTTGGTAGTTCTCCTGAGATGTTTGTCATAATAGCCTCTGTTTGGCCTGATGCAGTTCTCTCTGTCCCTAGCTTAAATTGTGATCATTACTCCTGTGCGTATCCCCACCATTGCCACCTGTTCTTACCCCCATTAGGTCCTCACTAGATCTGAGTCAATATAGTCACCATGCCCTTGAAACTTCAAAACTGTGAGCTAAATAAACCTTTTCTCTTTATAAAGTTAGTTGCCTCCAGTATTTTTTCTGGTAACACCAATTTGATTACTACTTATCATTGGTTCATCAAGAACATTTATTGATTGAGAACTTTGTGACTTAAGATGACATCTTCCTATGGTCATGACTCAACCCAGTAAAAGCTAATAAAGAAAAATAATAGGAAATAAATAATTTTTAACCTTAAAACTTAAGTATTTTTCTTTTGTGTTTTAAGTAATTCTTTTTTTTTTTTTTCTTTTTTCTTTTTTTATGCTGGGGATTGAACCCAGGGCCTTATGCTTACAAGGCATGCACTCTACCAACTGACATATCTCCCCAGCCCCTTAAATAATTCTTGACAAACCATGAACAACTTCAAAAACTTAAGTGTATTACTAGTCACAGTTTCTTGTGATTTCTTGATTGTGGAGATTTTTCATACAAAAATGAAAAGAGAATTTATAAGTGGGAAATGTGGTGATTTAACCCAGAATCATATAAGCAAAGTTTTATTGCCTAGTTATCCTTATGGCTCCTATATTTTTATTGCTTTTGGCCTTGCACAATGTACTGCAAAAATAATGAATTGTCTCTGTTCCAATCTAAGGCCAACATTTCCACTTACTCCATTGTCTCTCCCCTACTGAAGGAATTTTCTTCTACAGTTATCTTCTCTCAACTGGATTCTTCCTGCCAATATACAAATATGCTTCACTCTCTCACTTAAATATTCTTCTTGGAGAAATGGATGACTCCAGGTTAAAGTTAGGAATTATGCAAGATGATCCAAGAACACCTTATTATAACAGATAGCAAAGAAGCTATAAAAAACTACCAGCACATGTCAAAAGTATTCCAAGGCCAAATTGAAGATGCTCCCACTGGGTGCAGATTGGAGCAATCTGAGTGTTAATGAAGATAGTAACTTCAATGAATTGAAACACATTAAATATATTTAAATCCATGAGCAGATTACTTTAAAAATTGTTCTTTGTTGGAGGATACTAAAGAACTTATTATTTTGAGAACAGTTAAAGAGAAACAATACAACATTTATTTTGCCTTTCCTAAGAGTGAGAAACCAAAAAAATGATGAGGGAATTATTCCAGCTAGTAAACGAAGAAGAAATGGTATCATCAGAATGTCATCTTTTGTAATCTCAAATTAATTAATATATCTGGGCATTGAACATGAATGGCTGCTAACATCCCTAAATGAAAGGCAAGGAGATATTACAGTTTTCTTGATGGATCAACATATTACCTAAGAAATAATCTCATTAAAAAAATCTGATTAAAACGTTGGACCTGTTACTATTGGGGAAATACAAAAGAAAAGCAATATGTTAAACAAAACCACAGAAGTTTAATCAGGAACCCTGCTACTGAATGTGTCTGAATGTGTTCCTCAAAATTCATGTAATAGAAACTTAATACCCAATACAAACATTGTTAGAAGGTGGGGCCTAGTGGGAAGTGTTAGTTCACAAGGGCGCCACCTCATGAAAGAATCAATGCTGCTATAAAAAGGGTGTTGGGAAAATCCTCACATCTGCAGTGTGAGAACAGAGTTTTCCCCCTGGGGAGGATATATCAACAATGCTCCATCTTGGACCCCGAGACCTAGCCTGCCAATGCCTTGATCTTGGCCCTCCCAACTTCGAGAACTGTGAAAATAAATTGTTTTTAACAATTTACCCAGTCTTGGTTAATCTATTCCAGCAGTCCCAAAGAGACAGAAAAATACCCAGACAATATGAAACCACAGGAAAACAACCTGGTTTCTTAAAAATAAATTATTTGGGGCAGGGGAAAGAGAGAGAGAGAAAATCTACAGTCTAGAAGAAATGCAGAAGACAGAGATGTCAAGCAAAAAGGAATTGCAATGTGTGACTATTGTTTGGAAATGAAGTTAAAAAAAAACAAATCTATGACATTTATGAGATAATTAGAACTTTGAACACTCTGCATACTTGACATTAAGGAATTATTATCAGTTGTTTTTAGTTGTCACAGAGTATTATATTTCTTTGCAAACAGTCCTTATCTTTTAGAGACATACTCTCAAAATTTATAGATGACATAATGATATGTAGGATTTTCTCCAAAATAATACAAGAATAAATAAGTACATAGCAGTACAGATGAACAAGATTGCTAATTCTTGAAGCTGATGATAGGTATGTGAGGTCTATTATACAAGTAGTACTACTTTTACATTTTACATAAGTTTAAAATTCTCCATCATAAAAATACTCTTAAAAATTGTCCCTTGCTCCTGCATTCTTTCTATCTACAGTTTCATTTCTCTGATCCCCATTGGAGCAAAATGCCACCTAGGACTGATCTCCACCTTCCAACCCCTGACTTTTCAATCAGGCTTTTTGCTTCTCCTTACTCCACTAAATCTGGGGTGTCATTCCAATGTCCTATGATCTCCATCTGTCAAACCTAACCCTCAGTCTCTTTCCTCAGCTCACTCAGCCTTTTGGTAGTATTTGGAAGCAGCTGGACTCTTCTTGGGCCTTGGTGTTCTCCCTCCCTCATGAGCTTCTTCTAATCTCACTGCTTTCTCTATCTTTGATTTCTCTCGGAATACTGAGTTTGATAGGAGCCTCCAGGATCCCTATCAGTGCATCTTGCCAGGTAATCTCATGCTGTTCCATAGCTTTTAACTCAATCTCAATGTGAATGACTCCCAGTTGGGCATCCTCATCCCTGGCCCCAACTTGTATGTCCAATCCCACAGCCATGTCTAGCAGGTTGATACTTTATAGTTACTGAGTGAACAACGAAATTCCTGTCCCCTTCACATATTCCCCGACCCAACCCAGGTCTTCCTGGTTCAATTAATGTGTCACCACTCCCCAGGTTTCAAGGTCATCTTGACACTTTTTTTTTCTCTACTCTGCATATTCAATCTGTCAGGGAGCTCTGTAAAATATATCCAAATATATTATATTTATATAATATTTATATAATATATTATATTTATCCAATATGTTATATTGGATATATATATATATATATGGGAGATATATATATATATATATAATATATATCAAATATAATATATACCCAATCCAAAAACTGATGTTTCAGTAAGCACAAGCTGCCATAACAAAGTACCACAGAATACAACAAAATTTATTTTCTCACTGTTCTGGAGACTAAGAAGTCCAAGTAAGGTGCCCAGTACTGATTCAATCTGATGAAACATCTCTATCTGATTTGCAGATGGCCACTTGCTCTGTCTTACAGGATAGAGCAAGGGAGGGGAGGAGGAAGGAAGAGAGGAGAGAGAGAATGTTCTATTGTCACTTCCTATAAGGACACTAATCCTATCATATCAGAGCCCATCCTTACACCTAATTTAACCTTAATTACCTCATTTTAGGTCCTATTTTTAAAATACAGATACACTGAGGGTCAGGGTTTCAACATATACATTTTGGAGGGACACAATTCGGTCCATAGTACCTGACCATAATTTCAGGGAGTTTACATTTTCCCCTACTGCCTAGAATTCTTTCTCCAGTCTCAAGGCTAGCTCCTTTTTAACATTAAGATCTCAGGACAAATATCCCTTCCCAAAAGTCGTTCCCTGAACACCCTACAAAATACCTTCATAAATCCACTTACTCCCAGTTTCTCCTATCATTGCCCCTGATATTTATTTTATCCATAACTCCTATCTGTACCTGAACTATCAAATGCTTATTTGCTCATCGACTTCATTGTGTCTGTCTTCACCAGCATCTCAGGAGCAGAGTCTTACCTGACCTGTGCACCACAGCAGGCCCAGGCCTAGACCAGGGGTTCTCAGCAGCAAGACACAAGTGAGTCGACGGGGAGTCCCCCAAAGAACTCCAGATCCTTAGCAGCAAGACCCTGACTGGTCATCCCTGAGCTCAAGTCCTGGAACATTACTAGGCACAGTAGATACTGAATAAAATTTGCTGACTTGGTGAATGAGGGAACGAATCCTTAAAGTGCAGTTTATGAGTCTGACCATCCAAGCCTTAATTTCCAACATTCTTTGGGATCTGTACAGCTTTTCCAGAGATACTCATTTTTCCCTCCCTATCTTAATTTTGCTATAATTTCCAGATTCCTGCATTTGCTTAATGCTTCTAAAGTTGATTTAAAGAATAAATGACTACAAATTTATTTTAAAAGTATAAAATAATATGTAATCTTCTAGTCATTATTGTGACAAATTTCACCATATGCTTTGAATTGTTTCTGTTTCACTAACTATGAGGTTGAAAGAAGTTATACTAGTCCAATCTTCTACTATTTTGTTTTGGCTATAATAATTCATATATATATGTATTTCCTTTCATATTATATTTTAGAAATATCTAAAAGAAAAAAGTAAAAATACACAATGCCATTATACAAAATAAAATGATATGAAATAAAAATTGAATTCCACTCTCCCCACAAATTCTATTAACACTTTGCTACTTATCTTTCTGTACACTTCTTTTTCATATTTATTAACACATACATGCACCACATATATACACACATCTACACATACATACACACTTTTTCACACATCAGTCCTCCTATTCTTTTCCTCTCTTAACAACATAACCCAGACATCTTCCCAGGGCAGGTGGATTACCTTGTCTTTTTTTCAAGGTTGCATCATATTCCATTGTTTGAAACACAGTTTCTTTATTCATGCCTACACTGATGGGTAATGAAATTATTATTTGCTTCAATTATTTATTATTATTTCAAATTATTTATTATTGAAAAGTCCTTTGCTTATGTGTACTTGCAGACCTGTGCTGTTATTTTTGTAGGCTATATTCTCCACATTGAGATGGTTTTATGAAGTGGAATGAACATTTTCCTTCTCAAATTCATATACCTATTCAACTCTCACCAACAATTTATTTTTTTTAAGATTTCTTTTTACTTTAAAAATAATTTTTTGGGCTGGGGAGATAGCTCAATCGGTAGAGTGCTTGCCTTGCAAGCACAAGGCCCTGGGTTCGATCCGGAGCACCGCAAAAAAAAAAAAAAAAAAAAAAAAATTTATTGTAAACAAATGGGGTACAACTTGTTTATCTGTACATGAAGTAGAGGCATACCATTTGTGTAATCATACATTTACATAGGGTAATGGTGTTTGATTAATTCTGTTATTTTTTTTCTTCCCCCCACCCCCCACCCCTCTTTCCCCTCTTCTATACAGTCCCTTATTCCTCCATTCTTGCCTCCCTCCCACCCCCATTATGTATCATCATCTGCTTATCAGCAAGATCATTCATCCTTTGGTTTTTCGAGATTGGGCTTATCTCACTTAGCATGATATTTTCCAATTTCATCCATTTGCCCGCAAATGCCATAATTTTATCATTCTTCATGGCAGAGTAATATTCCATTGTGTATATATATGCCACAGTTTCTTTATCCATTCATCAACTGAAGGGCATCTAGGTTGGTTCCACAATCTGGCTATGGTGAATTGAGCAGCAATGAACATTGATGTGGCTGTATCTCTGTAGTATGCTGATTTTAAGTCCTTTGGGTATAGGCCAAGGAGTGGGATAGCTGGGTCAAATGGTGGGTCCATTCCAAGTTTTCTAAGGAATCTCCACACTGCTTTCCAGAGTGGCTGCACTAATTTGCAGCCCCACCAGCAATGTATGAGTGTACCTTTTTCCCCACATCCTCACCAACACCTATTGTTGCTTCTTTTCTTGATAATCGCCTTTCTAATTGGGGTGAGATGAAATCTTAGGGTAGTTTTGATTTGCATTTCTCTTAATACTAGAGATGTCAAACATTTTTTCATATATCTGTTGATTGCTTGTACATCTTCTTCTGTGAAGTGTCTGTTCATTTCCTTAGCCATTTGTTGATTGGGTTATTTGTATTCTTGGTGTAGAGTTTTTTGAGTTCTTTATAGATTCTGGAAATTAGTGCTCTATCTGAAGTATGAGTAGCAAAGATATTCTCCCACTCTGTAGGCTCTCTCTTCACATTTCTGATAGTTTCCTTCGCTGAGAGAAAGCTTTTTAGTTTGAATCTATCCCAGTTGTTGATTCTTGCTTTTATTTCTTGTGCTATGGGAGTCATGTTAAGGAAGTCTGATCCTAAGCCACCTAAGCCAACATGTTGAAGATTTGGACCTACTTTTTCTTCTATAATCTGCAGGGTCTCTGGTCTGATTCCGAGGTCCTTGATCCATTTTGAGTTGAGTTTTGTGCAGGGTGAGAGATAGGGGTTTAGTTTCATTCTGTTGCATATGGATTTCCAGTTTTCCCAGCACCATTTGTTGAAGAGGCTATCTTTTCTCTATTGCATGTTTTTGGTACCTTTGTCTAGTATGAGAAAACTGTATTTATTAGGGTTTGTGTCCGTGTCCTCTATTCTGCACCATTGATCTACCTTTCTATTTTGATACCAATACCATGCTGTTTTTGTTACTATTGCTTTGTAGTAGAGTTGAAGATCTGGTATTGCAATACCGCTGCTTCACTCTTCCTGCTAAGGATTGTTTTAGCTATTATGGGTTTCTTATTATTCCAGATGAATTTCATAATTGCTTGCTCTATTTCTGTAAGGTACATCATTGGGATTTTAATTGGAATTGCATTGAATCTGTATAGCACTTTAGGTAGTATGGCCATTTTGACAATATTAATTCTTCCTATCCAAGAACATGGGAGATCTTTCCATCTTCTAAGGTTTTATTTAATTTCTTTCTTTAGTGTTCTGTAGTTCCTCATTGTAGAGGTCTTTCACCTCTTTTGTGAGATTGATTCCCAAGTATTTTATTTTTTTCGAGGCTATTGTGAATGGGTTAGTTTTCCTAAATTCTCTTTCTGAGGATTCATCACTTATGAATAAAAATGCATTGGATTTATGAGCATTGATCATAACCTGCTACTTTACTGAATTCACTTATGAGTTCTAAAAAATTTCCTGTGGAATATCCTGTAAATATATAACAAGTCGTCAGCGAACAGGGATAGTTTGAGTTCTTCTTTTCCTATTCATATCCCTTTAATTTCTTTGATCTATCTAATTGCTCTGGCTAGAGTTTCAAGGACAATGTTGAATAGAAGTGGTGAAAGAGGGCATCCCTGCCTTGTTCCAGTTTTTAGGGGGAGCTTTCAGTTTTTCACCATTTAGAATGATATTAGCCATGGGCTTAGTGTAGATAGCCTTTACAATGTTAAGGAAAGTTCCCACTATCCTTATGTTTTCTAGTATTTTGCGCATGAAGGGATGCTGTATTTTATCAAATGCTTTTTCTGCATCTATTGAAATAATCATGTGATTCTTGACTTTACGTCTGTTGATGTGGTGAATTACATTTATTGATTTCCAAATGTTGAACCAACCTTGCATTCCTGGGATAAAACCCACTTGATTGTGGTCTCACCAAAGATTTATGACATTGCCTTCATCAACTCTAAATGTTCAAAATGCTATCAGACTTTTGCTTTCATGCCAAACCGACAGACATAATTATCTTTCAGTTTTAATTTGCATTTATTTAATTCTTAATGAGGTAGAAACATCTTTATATGTATTCATTGGCCATTTGTACACTGATAACTTTTACCTTCATGTATTCTTCATGCATAGGTAATGAAAATATCCTGCTGAGATTTTTAAGGGCTTATAAGAGAATACATATTGAAACTATGTAAAATTGATAAAATGAAATGTTGAGGGAACAGGTTTAGGCTTCTGCAGTGTATATGAGGCACAGACACACTTCACATGTGCATGTCCATAAACATTTATGGAATATTTACTATGAAGCAAGTATTCCCTTAAGCCCTTGGAGGCAAAGATTAATATGACCCTGTCCCTAAACCTGGAGATTTTACTCTTAATTAAGTATCCTATGATGAGAAATTAAAATAGAAAGATGACTGACTTAGAAGCTTCATATAAAAAATTATAAACTTACAAAAGCATTAGAATACAGACATCTAAATTGGATCAATAACTAGACTAAAGCAAAAGTTCTAATGGGAAAAAAAGTAGAGGACTGGGTTTTCACCATAATGGGTAAATTGATTGCAGGTTAGCTTTAAACACATATTAGATATATATAGCAAAATTGTGTTGAGGTTTCAGTAGGTAAAAACAAATTTAATTTTCTCAGCAGTCAAGGGAATATGCAAGAAGAGTTGATGAATTGCCTTTCTCACTTCTTAAAACCTCTGCTTGTAGATTTTCTGATGGTTTTACAAATAGCTGGATCCACCGGGAGACTGTTTGGTTTCTCAGATGTATTCACTCATCATGGAGTCATAGTTTGTAATAAAATCATCCCAAATATTAAAAGAAATTAAGAGTGAGAACCATGTGCACATTTCTCTGCAAAGACAAGAAACAAAATACTCTCATTTTAGGCACCTTATCAAGCCCTACTAAAGAAAAAAATAATTCAGCTTAGGATTTATACCCAACAACCCAGCTACTGCACAGTTGGAAAAGCAGGGCTGCCCTGGTTCTGGGCATCCTCTGGGAACCCATTCCATGTATACTTCTATACTTCTATGCATTGGACTATTTTAGATCCTTTATATTGGAGGACTTGTGCAGTATGGGACCTTCTGTGAATGAGATGTCACTTAGCACCGTGTCTTCTACCTCCAGCTATGTTGTAGTAAATGGTAGGATTTCATTGTTTCAAGACTGAATAACATTCAATTAGATGTACATACCACATTTTCTTCACCTATCCATTTATTGTGCATTTTGATTCCAGTGCAAGTCCACTTCTAGCCTTGAATCTACATGGATTGAGCTTTGGTATATGCTGAGCTCTTGACTCACAATGGAACTGATTGTAATTTGGAAGACTAATGGAAAACTCCTTGTAGCAGGTTGCACTGTGGCTCCCAAAAAGCAATGTCAAGACCTAGACTCCAATACCTGTGAACGTGACCTTATTTGGAAAAAGGATCATTGCAAATCTAAGAGAAAGAAAGGCTCTAGAGATGATATCATCCTGGATTGAGAGTAGGCCCTAAATTGAATGACCAGTGCCTTTATGAAAAAGAAAGAGAGACCCAAAGACATGGAGAGAAAGGCCATTTGAAGATGGAGACAGAGAGTGGAGTGCTGTGTCTACGAGTCGAGAGACACCAAGGATTGCCAGCAGTCAGTAGAAGCTCAAAGGCAAGGAAGGGATTCTCTCAGAGCCTCCAGATGGAACCAGCCCTGCCAATGACTCAGCTTTAGAATTCCTTCCTCCAGAATTGGCAGAGATTAAATTTCTATTGTTTTAAGCCAATCAGTTTGTCATGCTTTGATATGGTAGTCCTGGAAAACAAATATACCCCACAATCCAGCCCCAAAGAGTTTATGTGCTCTGTGTTGGCAGTCTACATGAGAAACCCCATAAAATCCCCTTTATGGTGCAGTGGGGTACAGTAGACAAAATGCTGCATTTGGAGTACACTGATCTTGTTAGTTCCTACTGTCTGTACCTCTTTAAGTCCCTCTCTAGGTTTTTGTTTCTTCTGTGAAGACCAGAAAATCAGCCTGGAAATATGGAACAGAAATTAGGTAGAAAATCCAAGAATATGTTAGAGGCTGTCGACTGTGGCTGCATATGAATGTCAACTGGGGAAGTTTAAAAAAATATTGTTGACAAGGCCTCACCTCTGAACAATTAAGTCAGTCTCTGGGGTTGAGCCCTGAAATTTTTAAACTCCCCATCCATCAATTCACATCTACCAAGATGACAATTTTAAAAACAAAAATAAACATAGCCAGGAAATAACAAGTGTTGGCAATGTGGAGAAATTGGAACTCTCGTGCATTGCTAGTGGGAATGTAAAATGGTGCAGATACTGTGGTAATTTTTTTTAAATGTGTAGTATGGTAGTTCTTTAAAAAACTAAACATAGAACTAGCATATGATCTGACAAATCTACTTCAGTTATATACCCCAAATAATTGAAAGAAGGGAATCATGCCTTAGATCATGTCCATCAGTGGAAGAATGGATAAACAAAACATGGTAGATCTGTACAATGGAATATTATTCATCAATAACAGGGACTGAATTTCTGGCATATGCTACATCATGTGTGAACCTTGAAAGTATTCCTTTAAGTGAAATAACACTAGATGCAAAAGCACAACTCTGCTATGATTCTAATTATTTGAAGAATCTAGAGTAGTCAAGTTCATAGACAGAAAGTAGAAGGTTGTTTCCAGAGAATGGGGAAAGGAGAAGAGGGAGGACATTGCTGAATGTATACAAAATTTCAACTGGAAAAGCTTAAAAAAGTTCTGGAGATGGGTAGTGATATTTACATGACAATGTGAATATACTTAACGGCACTGAATTATAATATTTGAAAATGGTCAAAATAGTAAATTTTATGTCGGGTATTGTTTACCATAATAACAAAATGAATGAAATAAATGTCTTTCCTAGACAACGTGGATATGAAGCCAGAGTTAAAAAATGAGGGTAAGCCAGAGTTCAGAAGGCTAAGTCAGCTCAGGCAAGTCATGGAAGAGAGCCCCTTGTCAAATGCCTGGCAGGAGACCCAGGACAGGGCCTTATGCCTGGGGCTCAGATGCTGGGAGTCAGAGGCAGGAAAGTAGCCACTGCAAGCCTGGGTCCCAAAGTCAGAGATGGATCAGTGGTGGCACTGATGGGGTGTGGAATCAGTGTTCCTTCCCAACACTCTGCTTCGGGCAAAATTGGTTCTACCATGGGACAAAGCTGCATTTGTTATGGGGAGGTCAGGAGAGAACACCTGACAGGTACTCAGGAAATGGAGAATTCAAAGACAGCAATAGCCCCGAGTCTGCTTTGTTTCGTTCTTGTATCAACTCCATATATTTTCTTTGTGTACAAAGAAACCTGTGAAGCTTCAACTCTTAACCTCGTGGGTAAACTCCCACTCTGAACATTAGTCTAAGAGAGTTGAGAGCCTGTGAGCCTTGCATAAGTCTGACAAGCAGTCTATCGATCTATTTCCAGCACAGAGTGGGTTGCAGGGAAAAGTTGAACAAGGTGTGTGGGTGAGGGGTGAGGGCGGGCATGAACAGAGGCTGATCCGCTTCATTTCCATTTCAGAGGGAATCATTGCTGACCTTGTTCCCAGATTTGGACATGTACTCTCCTTGGAATGTGACACCCTGGCACTGCTTTTGGATTCTCCTCCTCTAAAAAGTGATGATAATATTAAAACCAAATTCCAACCATTTTACTTGAAAAAGATCACAGCAATCTCATTAGCAATGAAGGATAAAAATCAGTTTTACCTATGTATGTACTTAGTCTCACCTGAGCCTGTTTTTCCCCATGTAAGGGCTGCATTCTGCTTCTGCCCTACTCTTGCCTCTACTCTGTTCTGCTGTTCCTGTGAGAGGAGGTGGTTCCTTAGCTCACCTCTTAAAGACAGCATATCAGAGGGGATGCAGGGTTTCACCCTATCATGCTATCTGGGCCACCTTCCCAGCAGAGGAACATGCATGGAAGGAAAGTATTTCACTTCTCCTATTGCAAT
This sequence comes from Sciurus vulgaris, assembly GCF_902686455.1. Classification (NCBI taxonomy): domain Eukaryota; kingdom Metazoa; phylum Chordata; class Mammalia; order Rodentia; family Sciuridae; genus Sciurus; species Sciurus vulgaris. The sequence goes on from NC_136463.1 coordinate 133,165,159, forward strand.
GGAGTTACTAAAAACAACTGTAACTCTTCCTTCAGATGAACTAAGAGGGAAGAAAAGGAATGTTGTACAACTCCAAGAGTTCCGTTATAGAATCAGAGGGACAGTCTGCATTTATTGTACCTTTCCTGAACTGTCTGCATCTCCTATACCTTCAAAGCTACATTTGTGCATAAATAGGGCATAATTATTTCATTCTGTGCTTAAGGATGGAACAAGGGCAGACCTCAAAGTCTCGTCGCAGTTCGAGAACTGAGTGAATGCTGATTTAGACCCTGTGAAGGCTGCTGGACCCCCGAGGCTTTAGCGTGGAACCAGCACATGGCTATGCGAGATGCAGGGCATGCCATGGTGAGAGTGGACTGGGCTCCCGGGGCTCCTCTGTTCTTTGGAAAGCACTTTCCAAATTTGGAGTCCTGGCAGCTGTGCAGAGTGAGGAGTCCACCAGCTCAGAAGAGCACATACATGTGCTCACTGTCCTTTATGCTTTCCGTAAGAGGGGAAGCGGGATAGGGAGGCAGGGGCCCAGCAGCCTACAGCATTCAGGTGATCATCCAGATTCCCGGGTCAGGATTTCTTCCTGCATCACATTTACGTGACTCCTCTGTCCTCTTTCTGGTTGAGCCACAGGGTCCACCTGAGACTTGAGTGCAACTGGCCTGGCCAGGGCCTATTGCAGGTGTTAAGATCAAACACCACCAAGCTGTGAACTCTTTCTTCGGGGTGAAACAAAAGAAAACAAAACCGAACCCAAATACCACAACGAATAATTGTCTCTAATTCTCTGCCATTTCCACCAGAGAAATTCTAAGTGAGAAATGCCCAACAGTCTCAGCCACTCTCAGGGCAGCGGCCCCTCTGACGACATGTAGAGGTCAGCGGGTGTGATGGCTGATTTAGAGATGTGATCCTGAGACCTGTCTCCATAGAACTTGCTGGTTACCCTGAGGCTAGTTCATCCGTGCTCCCCCATCTGCACCACAGGTAGACTTGCTGGGTGCCTAAAAAATCACATCTGCCAGACAAAGTCCTGGCTAATGCGAGACACGCCTACCACTCTCAGTGTTTGCCTCACCTTCTTTTCTAGATACCAGGCAGACCCTGACTCATCTATGCCGCTTCCCACAATCTTCTGAACTGAGAATTCATCCCATGGCTTTCCTATTTTAAATCTCCTCTCAGATCACGTCCATTTCCATTCATTTATTCGTTCTTTCATTTAATTCACTCCTTCAACTAACACGCTAAAGTGCGTGTTTTATTTACCAAGCAATGTTCCAGGTACTGAGGAAAACAAGAGGCCAAAGACACCATTTTACCTTCAAGGTTTTCACATTCTAGTTGGGAAGATGTACAAATAATCTCCCAAGAGAGAGGTCCTCTTGGGAGAGATCTGAAAAGACTTCCTAAACCAGCTTTAGTATGTATTTTATTTAAGTCATTCTCATTTTGGATGGTGTTCTATACAGTCCCCAAGATGACCTCCAATGATCCTTACCACCTGGTCTGTATCTTCTTGTAATGCCCTCACCCACATTAATTCAGTGCTAACCTGTGGGACCGATAAATTTTGAATAGTCATTTCTGCCGAAGTGATGCTTGAGGTAATTAAAAGCATCAGAACTTACGTATTGGTCTCTTGAATGGTTCTTTAGCCAACCTCATATGATGAGGGCACTAACATGACGCATGGAAAGACCACTGTAAGAAGAATTGAAGACCCTGAAAGTAGTGACCCTGAACTTAGCAGTCATAGGAGCTGGCTACGTTGGAAGCAAATCCTCCAGCCCTAGTCAAACCTTCCTAGCAGTACAGCCCCAGCCGACAAGTGCCTACATGGTCATGAGAAATTTTAATCCAGGACCACCCAGTCAAACCAACTCAAATTCCTCACTCATAGATACCACAAGAGAGAGCGAGTGATTTTTAGAATTCTGAGCAAATGAGTTTTGGTGGAATTTGTCACCCAGCATTAGATACTTAATACAGATATGCTATTTTGTTTCCTACTCTTATGAGCTCTTCTTCTGAGTAGAAATCCCTCTGTATATGTTCTCCCATTTCATCTTTTCCACCTTGTAAAACACAACACAAATGTTATCTATTCAAATAATGTTTTTCTTTAATCACACCCATCAGACATTTATATCCTCTTAGTGCACCACAGGTATCATAATTATTTGCTTATTTGTCACAACTATTTCTAGATTATGCACCATGTATGGGCAGGCTGGGTTATGTTCTAAGTTTACAACATCATAGCACTAGCCTAAGGTCTGAAACATTTGATGTATAATGATAAGTATTTGTTAAATGAATGATATTAGTGATAAATGGTGAACTTGAATATACTCAAGAATTGCTATATTAATTTTTATATTCATATGTTTCATTCCAAGGGCTCTTTTTTGCATTTACTTTTCTGTATCAAAATTACTTTGGGGCATGAACATCCTCTATTATGTCTTTTTGGCCTGCCTACAGCATCTAATATAGTGCTGGATACTCAACGTGTGCTCAATAAAGGTTGACTGACTAAGCACTTAATACCTTAAAACAGAAATTCAATAAATGTAGTCCCAGTGACCCGAAAGAGTAATGTTTCTCCTTGTGTGTCTAATGGATTACCAAGAAGTATCTTAGAGCCAGGATTTAAGAAACAATTGTCAATGCCAAACTCAAGGACACAACTATCATCTGAAAGGGCCTGCCCCAGAGAAAGAAAATTCTCCAAAGATAATAAATGGCTGAGAAAAAGAAACCCAGACTCCTTGAATGTAAAGGATACCCTATGATCCCCGCACCTAGTCCAAAATTCTTTGAAGAGAGTGAATACCTGAATATCCCATCCCAGGTCAGAGACCAGTCAGAGCCTAAAAGTCAATATTAGCCATTTGAGTTAAGACATAACTGAACTGTCACAGATGAGAGGGCAGATTTCTACAGACAATTCTTGTCAAGGGAGTATCACTGCAGGTCCAGCTGCAGCTGACTCCATTGCCCCAGTGCTGACTCCGCTGACCTAGAAGCTTCCATGCATTTGGTTCATGCACACTTTGTTATACGAAGTCCTTAGCTCCAGTCTTGCCCATGATTAGTTTTATTTCTCTTTTGTTCCTTTATTCATGCTGTGTCCTAACTTTGACAGATCAGCTTACAACTCCTGGATGAATTTCCTTTCATCTGCTCCAGTAACTCTTATGAACCTATGACAATAATTCCTTCTCAGTTTTACTAATTGGAGAGTAAATGCTGATGTTATCCTTTTTTTTTTTTTTTTTTTTTTTTTTTTTTTTGTACTGTAGATTGAACTCAGGCCTTGGGTGTGCTAGGTAAGCAATCTACCACTGAGCTACGTCTCCAGTCCTTTTCAAAATTTATTTCAAGACAGGCTCTTGCTAAATTGTCTAGGCTGTCTTTAACTTGCAATCCTCCTGGTTTAGCCTCCCAAGCAGCTGGGACTTCAGGCATGCACCATGATGCCTGGTTTCATCGAGGCTTTTACAGGAGGAATGAACTGATTTTTTAAAAGAAAGCATCCTGAGTTTTGATAATAAAATTATACTTCGAAGATACTTCTTTATGATATTTTGCTTTTCAGGGTTCTGGAAATAATATTTTTTCAAGTGAGAGAAAAATGCAAAGTAGAAGAAATATAATGAATATTCAAGCTTTGTAAAATACTAACATTTACCATTTGGATTTTCAATACTTTAATGGAGACTGCAAACAGGTTTTTATTATTCAACGTATTTGCCCCTGGATTATCCATCAGAGATGCAAATGCTTCTTATTCAATCATGTGTATCTTGGGAGTATATTAATAACTTCACTGTTGATGGCTTTTGTATTTTATGTGCAACTATATGTTTGTTATTATGAGAACAATAAATATAATTTTATAAAGGAAAGAAACAAAATTACATAAAGTAGAATGATATCTAAGAGGAATAGAATAAAGTAAAAATTATTAATAAAAACAGAGCTTTGGAAAATAAGTTGATTTTAAAATTAACATTGTGATAGAGAAGGTTTTAAAAAACCGTAAACCCTAAAAAAGAATTAAAATGATTCATGAATGTCTTTTGGCTCTGTAGTTCTCTTAAATTTAATAATTGAAATAGCCTGAAAAAATCCTTGGTATTTTATTAAAAAGTTCAATAAAGAATAGCAAATAAAGCATGATCATCACAAATTCCAAGTGGTATTTGAGCTTCTATCTGCGTTTTAAAATACCATATCGAGTACATAAATAACAACAACAAGGTGTATTAAAACTCAACCCCTACATTGCTTCTATGTCCACTTCCTCCCTGTCCTCATTTACAGTATTTCCTGCCCCCACGACAATGTTTCTGAAGCACTCTCCTGGGTCAAGAACCATGCTGAGTAGGGAAACTGAGGCATGATGGGGAGTTTAAATAATTTTGTCTTAGTTAGAGGTGACAGAACTAGAGTTTAAAAACTGGATCTATTCTCTACTCCAGACCCTGATTCACTTATTCTACCATGATTTTGAGAGTCTGAGGTTCCATCTCCTTCAAAAGAAGACTTCTTCACTCCCTTTTCTGAATCAAAGCTCGTGTCATTTTTATCATGTTTTGATTATATACTACCTAATATTGTTACACATATTCATATGCATAAAACTTGTTTCTCAGCTGGACTGTAAATTTCATGAAGTTTATGCTCTTAGTTTACCAAAATATTATATTAGACATAAGTACTCAGGAAATACAAGAGGAAATAATGGAGTGTAATCATTTAAAATAGGTGTTGTTAATGAGGAATGTAGCACACTTATCCCAATTTTATGCATGTACTTTTATTTAATTCTGGAGTGACCTCTGAAGTAGGCTTTATCATGTTCATTTACCAATGAAGAAATGGGATAAATATTAAATAACTCTACCAGGGTCACAAAAGGACAGTCAGAGATTTAGATCCAAATTGTCTATAAAAATCTTTGTTCTTATCATGTACTAAACTGATGGATTAGGACTTTGTTAGGACAAGTGATATTAGCAAAATTACTTTTGCTGCAGGGCAAAGAGTTGGCAAGAACTGGTCAGGTAGAAAACACTGCTTATGTGCCACTGGTATACACTCTGTGTCTGAGTACATGGATGGAATATGAAGAATATGCCTGACTGATGATTGGAAGCTTGCTAGGGAGTGGAAGAGAAGGACATGCATACAGAAGCGTCCTTCAAATTAGATCACTCACTCGGAGAGAGAAAATTGAATTGAACCAGAATGTTATCTGTAATCCTTCTACAGTTAGAGCCTGATGTACAAATAGCCTCTGATTTCTTAAAATGTTGCCAACCATTTATCTATTGGAGAAGTGAAGTGGCTTTTTATTTTCTAGAACTTAACTTTTTGAGATGATGTAGTTTGAATAAGGGATATTCCATAGTTCATTGTTATTGCATTACTAAAAAATAACAGTCTTGAGTGTTTTCCTTTTGGTTACAAACATCTTGGGGAACAATACCTACTCTTTCTACTTCAAGTTCATAGTATTTTTAAAAATATGTGTCACTCTTTCCTAAGGGTCAACCTACAGTCATTCTTTCAATTCTTCCTGCTTTGTCCTTTCCTGACAGATAATTCAATCAAAACACATCACAGGGCAGCAGGAGAGAGGTTATTCGGGGAGAAAGGAATCACCCCCCGTTGTAGTTTCTCATAAACTGATAACACTTCTGTCGCAAACTCTGACTTCACTGAGGGGAGATGCTTTGCTGTCTCTATTCCTTTGCCAGAGATGGCCACAATGGACTAGCCATATCTCTATTTGCTGGGAAGCAATACTTGTGATAGTTTACAAGGAAACCCTATCAATCATTAATAGAGTCATCAATATCTAGGAGCAAAATTGATTTTAGTGAATACAGAACAGGAGAAGAGATTTTTCTTTGGTCTTTAAAAGTTACTTTAACTATATATCCTATCACAGTACCATTTCTTTAAATGGTTAATGTATTTGGCTGACAAAGCAAAAGGTAGTCCTATAAATAGGATTATTAATGATGAAGAATTGGAGATACAGTAGGAGAAAAGTAAGTTGCTGCAGAATGAGATACAGCTGAGCAAGGCAGAAACAAGAAAGGAAGAAAATGTTCTAACACCATAGAGGACAATTTCTGCATTTCAAGGTGGGGAAAAAATATTCAAGGCCCCAGGGAACTGACCAGAAGCATGTCTTTTATGTTCATTTCAGTGTTACTTGCAATGGCAAAGACTTAGAAACAATATAAATGATCAGCCATGTGGTTCACTTGTGTGAGAGAACACAAAGCACCTATAAAAATAAGTTGTTGAGGAATATCTAATAATGTGAGAAAAATTTACAAAATATTACAAAGATATAAAACCAGGTTACAAAACTGTAGATACAGCATGATGCAAATTAGGTAAAAACACACAGAGATATTTGCATGCATACACACAATCTAAAGATGGCAAAGATAAGCGTCAAAATGTTCCCAGTACTTAGCTCCAGGTTATGAGCTTGTGGATGGTTTCAATAGGTTTCTGTATGTTTTTGGATATTTCTCAATTTTTTCATAAATTGACACATATTATCTTTACTATTACAAATTAAGAGAAGAAGATGATGTAAAGAACTTTTATTTTTGGCAATAAGATTGATGAAATACCTTAAGGACTAAAACAAAAATAAAACCGAGAAAATTCCTGCCTTTAAACCATACTGCCAAGTGGGCAGAGATGCACAGAGGGCAAAACAAAGCCAGACTGGAGATCCAGGTAGGTAAGAACTCCTCCAGTGTTTTCCACTCCAAGGCCATGCAGACCCCCGTGTAATTCACTGTTGCCATGTGAAGTACCAGCAGTGGCTTGATGGAGCCACCAGCACTAAGGGCTGATAGCACACATCTTTTCTCAATTTCATATTCACTGACATCACACGGATAGCTCGAAATCAACCTGGGAGTATTTACAACACAGAGATTAGCAAATCCTATAAATCAGGATTTATTTTGCAGAAAGACAGTCCTTAAGTATTTACCAACACATTATTGAAGTCGAAGCTTAAGATACAAATCCCAGGGTGCTATAGAACAGTCTAATTATACATACCACATAAACTTGGGCTCTAAACACCTACCTACTCATTATACTTCAGAAAGAGGAATGAACCCATTCCACAGACGGAACCATGAAGGAAACAAACTTGATGCTGGGTGAAAAGCAAAACATCCTTCCTGAAAATTTAACCATAAGCTAACCCTCATGTAGGTTTTAGGACTTGACACTCCTGCTACCTGTGTAACCCACTAAACTCTTGTTTAAAAAAATGTTTGAGACGTCGATAGACCTTTATTTTATTCATTTATTTATATGTGGTGCTGAGAACGGTTCAAAATTTGAAAAGTGATCCAAGTTGATAGTATCCCAAAGCTTCTGGCTGGTTCGAACACAAATTCTTTCTGAGAAGATAAAGCTACAATTCACCCTCGAATATTATCACAAATATTAGTTCATCCATAAAATTTAAGAGAACAATCAAGAAAATAGCAGCCTGAGTAAGAAACAATAGAGAGAAGGCTGTCGACTGCAAAACGGAGAAATGCCTAAATCAAAGGAACTTGTTTCCTCAAGCTCATTGGGCAGTGACTCTGACAGTGAAGTTGAGAAAAAGTTAAAGAGGAAAAGCAAGTTGCTCCAGAAAAACCTGTAAAGAAGCAAAAGACTGGTGAAACTTCAAGAGCTCTGTCATCTTCCAAGCAGAGCAACATGTTTCAGATCGGGAAAATGAGGTACGTCAATGTTCGGGATTTTAAAGGGAAAGTTCTAATGGATATTAGAGAATATTGGATGGATTCAGAAGGTGAAATGAAACCAGGAAGAAAGGTATTTCTTTAAATCCTGAGCAATGGAGCCAGCTGAAGGAACAGATTTCTGACGTTGATGATGCTGTAAGGAAACTAAAATCTGAGTCATATAAAACCTGTACTGTTCTGGTTGTTTTAATCCTGTCTTTTTACATTGGCTTTTGTTTTCTAAATGTTGCTTTCCAAGCTATTGTATATTCGGATTGCAGAACAATTTGTAAGATGAATACTCTTTTTTAATATGCATTATTAAAAATGTTCTGAATGAAGCTGTCAACTTTATTAAGGAGGATTGCTTTGTGCACACCACCTAGTGTAAAATAAAATCAAGTGATTACAACCTTAACTGTTGTGGCCTTTTTTGATCAAAAGACTAGATACTCTTTAAGGCCAAAATTAAGAGTTTTATAGACCTATTAGTTTTAACTCAGTTTTTACATGAAAAAGATTTGTACTGCATTCACTGAGTTTTTTAACATTAGATTTGTGAAATCTGTGCATCTTGATCTCTTCCAGCCAAATGTCAAAACTTGTCTCATCATGTTCCTTTTTTCTTTAATTCATTTTCTTTTAATAAATCAATCTCTTAATTTTCATTTCACTCTTTTTTCATTGACTGTATTATGCTAATTTGAAAAGTCAGCAAAATTGTCAGTTATTTCAAGAAGGTACTTATAATTAAAATAAAACTACATCACTAAATCTGTAGTAATTATTAGAGCAGATGTAGTTTGATAACGTAGCTTGTATGAAAACTTCAAGAAGTATATGTCATTACCTCATAGTGTTCTGTGTAGTATCTTACTGCTTAGTGTACAGAAAATAATGATTAGATGTCTGATTAACTTTCAGTTAGTAAACATGTTCACCATAGGATGATGTCTATAAAACCAGATACTGTTAAAATAGATTAGGATTTAATAAAAACTGTGAAAGCTTAAAAAAAAGAATAGAGAAGGAAACAAGAACTGTAGAAGTTTTAAATACTTAATCTAGGCATAAAATAGATAAGTTAAATATATTTACAGGAATAAAAGAGAATTGTAAACGTGAGAATGGAATTAAAGTTTATTAAAAGACTGAAGAAAGAAACAGACTTGAGGGGAACAAATGGAAATTATAGAAATAAAAAATAAAATAATGGGAACTAAAAACTCAACAGATTAATCAGAATATTAGACACAACTGAAAAGAGAATTAGAAAAATTAGAAGGCAGATGCAAGGAAAGTATTCAGAGTGCAGCAAAAAGAAAGAGGTGGCAATATGTAAGAGAAATTGAGATACAGTAGAATGACTAAAGGGATACATGTGTGTATCCAATGTGTGGCAAATCCATAAGTAAAATAGAAGCATGGGATTGTAAACATTAAATTTAAGACAGTGGTCCTAGGGGATGGAATGAGACATTGGATTTCATGGGACACACGGCTTTAGAGATACTGACAACATTCTATTTCTTAAAAGGGGTGGTGGCTACATAATTGTTCCATTTTATTGTTTTTTATGCCTTAAAATATATAATTATTCTTTGGAATATTGTTCATGTTTAATAAAAGCATTTTAAAAATAGTTGGAAAGGAAATACTTCACAGTGTTATCTGTGACTGTATTTGAGTAATAATATTCTGGTTATTTTTGTTTTCCCATCTTTTCAGATATCTTCAAATATTCCTTCATGAAACTATTAAATTTACAATAATAATATAATGATAAAGCACATTTTTCTAAAAGAAGGAAGCATATCTGTTTGTAACATAATAAATGTCTTTGCATAAAGGGCAAACTCAGATGACCCTGTTTGCTAACTAGGCTCTTTTATTTAGATAGACAAAAATTTGAAATGCTATGTACAACCAAGTGGGAAGGCTCCTTTGGATTCTGCTTTTTCTCTAGTTTCCAATCAATTAAGGAAGGCTTTTAATTACTTCTTGGGACTTATGGAGGTTCTTAAACTGAATTACCTTAGTTTCTTAATTATATTTAATGACAAATTAATTAAAGATGTGTGACTGGCAAAATTATAGTCATACTGCTGAGATTTAAGTCTGTTTCAGATATAGTCTGTGGCAAAGATGATACTGATTAAATTTTGACTTAATGTGTATGTAGAAGGGAGGGTGGGAATAAGGCCTCTGGTTAGAGAGCACCTACACCAGCAGGTTTTTACAGAGAGAATTTGCTTAGGCTTCAAAGCATTTTTAATAACTAATTAATAATCAAATTTTAAAGAGAAGAGATGACTTTTTTAAAGTCCAAAGTTGGGGATGGGGTGTAGCTCAGTTGGTAGAGTGCTTGCCTTGCAAGCGCAAGGCCCTGGGTTCAATCCCCAGCACTGCAAAAAAAATAAATAAATAAATAAATAAATAAATAAAAATTTTAAAAAAATGAAGTCCCAAGTTTCACTTGCTATAAAATTAACAATTTTCAAAATCATTTAAGGGAAATATAAAAATTTTAAAAACAATCTCATTGGATGTTGTTTCAGCTTTTCTAACAAAAAAATAAGCTATCTTATAATTTGCTTCTGAATGTTTCCTATGTGAAACAGTTCAACTAGGAATTTTTACTTGAAGTTTAAAAACAAAATTATTATTTTATTTAATTCATTTGTAGTCATATTTATTGAGGTATAATTTGTATATGAAGGGTACCAATATTAACCATAAGTTTGATCCATTTGGACAAATGCATTCACCTGCATAAACCAAAAACCTATACAGATTATTTCTTTTACCTCAGGTAGTGTCTTTGTGCCCCTGCAATGTCAGCTCTTAACTCCATAGAACAACTGTCCTAATTTCAGGAATTGTTGATTAGATTAGATTTTTCTAGAATCATGATATTCACTGTTGTGTCTGGCTTCTTTCACTAAGCAAAATGTTTTTAAAATATTCTATTGTGTAACACAGTTTCATTAATTTTCTTCTTGTTGATGGACACCTGGGCTGATTCCAGTTTTTAGCTATTACAAATAAAGTTGTTAAGAATATTTTTGCATGAGGCTTTGGTGAGCAATATGTTTTAATTTCTTTTGGATTAAAGACCTAGGCACGGAAATACTAAATCATAGAATAAACACATGTTTAGCTGTTTTTAAAACTTATAAGGACTTCACCAAAGCAGTTGTGCTGTTTTCCTACTCTCCCCAAGGAGGTGTACTAGCTGTGAGTGGCCCACCCTCTGACAGCATTTGGTGGTCCATTTCTCATTTAGCCATTCTAGGGGGGTGTATCCTTGGTTGTAATTTTCTCTTCCTGAATGTTCTTGTGGCATCTGCCCAAGAGGGCAATCTGAACTCATGAAACTAGTTGAGAGATATTTCTCCTTATATTTCATGAAACTGCAGGAACTTTTATATTCTGTTTAAAACAAAGGTTTTAATTTCTTTAAAAATATAAAGTTATTGCAGTTTTCCATATTTTGTCCTGTTAGCCTTTATAATTTGTGAATATTTGGAATTTGTTTATTCACCAAATTTGTTTAACTTATTGGCATAAAATTGCTTATAATATCCCTTCTCTTTTAATACTTAAATAATTTGTGGTAATATATTATTCCTAATATTGAAAATATGGATTTTATTTTCTTCCTTGATCAGCTCTTAGATATTTATCAATTTCATTAGTCTTTTAAAAGAAGCAGTCTTTAAAATTATTTATTTTTGGAATTCAGCAAAATAGCAGGGTATAAAATTAACACCCGAAAATCAATGGCATTCCTATATATCAATGATGAATCAACTGAAAGAAAAATTAGGAAAACTGTCCCATTCACAATAACCTCAAAAAATATTTGGGAATAAATCTAACAAAAGAGGTGAAAGACCTCTCCAATGAAAACTACAGAACACCAAAGAAAAGACCTTAGAAGGTGGAAGGATCTCCCATGTACTTGGATAGGCAGAATTGATATTTTAAAAATGGCCTTACTACCAAAAGTGCTGTATAGGTTTAATGCAATTCCCATTAAGTTTCCAATGATGTTCTTCATAGAAGTAGAAAAAGCAATCATGAAATTCATTTGGAAAAATAAGAGGCCCAGAATGGCCCAGATAGCCAAAGCAATCCCTCAGTAAGAAAAATGAAGCAGGAGGCATCAAAATACCAGACGTTAAATTATACTACTGAGTGATAGTAATAAAAACAGCATGATATTGACACCAAAACAGACATGAAGACTACTGGTACAGAATAGAAGACAGAGACAAACCCACAGAAATACAGTTATCTCATATTAGACAAAGGTGCCATAAATATGCATTAGAGAAAAGATAGCCTCTTCAAGAAATGGAGCTGGGGAAACTGGAAATCCATATGTAACAAAATGAAACCTTGCACAAATCTCAAAGTGGATCAAGGACCTTGGCATTAGACCAGAGACACTGTGTCTACTAGAAGAAAAGTAGGCCCAGCTCTCCATCATGTCAGCTTAGGAACCGAGTTCCTCAACAAGACTCCTAAAGTGCAAAAAATAAAATCGAGAAACAATAAATGGGATGGTATCAAATGAAAAAGCTTCTCTACAGCAAATATAAAGAGAGAGCCTACAGAATGGAAGAAAATCTTTGCCACCTACACCTCAGAGCCTTAATCTCCAGGATATAGAAAGAACTAAAAAATTTAATACTAAAAACCTCCCAAATAACTCAATCAATAAATGGGCAAAGGAACTGAACAGACACTTCACAGAAGAGGAAATACCATCAGTCAACAAATGTATGAAAAAGTGGTTAACACCTCTAGCAATTAGAGAAATGCAAATTAAAACCCTGGAATTTCATCTTACTGTAGTCAGAATGGCAATCATCAAGAATAAAAGCAACAATAAATGTTGGTGAGGATGTGGGGAAAAAGGTATATTCATATGTTGCCAGTGGGACTGTAAATTGGTGCAACCACTATGGAAAGTGGTATGGAGATTCCTCAGAAAACTTGGAACAGAACCACCATTTGGCCCAGTTATCCTACTCCTCTGTATGTTCCCAAAGAATTTAAAATCTGCATATTACAGTGATACAGCCACATCAATGTTTATAGCAGCTCAATTCGCAATAGCTAAGCTCTGGAACCAACCTGGTTCCCTTCAACAGATGAATGAATAAAGAAAATGTTGTGGGTATATACAAAGGAATATTACTAAGCCATAAAGAATAAAATTATGGCATATGCTGGTACATGGATGAAACTGGAGACTACATGCAAGTGAAATAAACCAGTCCCCCCGAAACCAAAGGCTGAATGTTCTCTCTGATATGCAGATGCTGACTCACAATAGACAGGGGTGGGGTGGGGGTGGGGAGGTGATGGGTGGTGTTTATGGGATTGGACAGGGCAGAGTAGAGGGGAACAAGGGGGCATGGGAATGGGAAAGAGTAGAATGAATTGGACATAACTTTCCTATGTTCATACTTTAATATGCAACCAGTGATAACTCCACATCATGTACAACCACAAAAATGGGAAGTTATACTCCAGGTGTGTATGATATGTCAAAATACATTCTACTGTCATGTATAACTAAAAAGAACAAAAAAAAGAGAAAAAATTTTATTTTTGTTTTGTCATTTTTTTTAACTTTACAGAATTCTATATTAATTATTTTACTTAGGTTGGGTTAATTTGCTCTGATTATTTCTCCTTCTTATCTTCTCCTGTCCTTCTTGGTGCTAAGGATTAAACCCAGGCCTCCTACATGCTAAGCAAACACTCTACCACTGATCTACACCCCTACTTTTATTGTAGATGCTTAAGTTGAAATCATAGGTCTTTTAATGTACATCCAAAGCTTTTCTGAAAGTCCCCTTTCCCCATATACTTATTAGTTCCTTTAACATGTTTACATGGGTATTTTAAATTCCCTGTGTCCTTTGCCCAACATTTCCACCTTGTTTGATTCTTGTTCAAGTGACTGTTTCTTCCTTGATGATGTGTCCCATAGGTTTGTTTTTTGACATATATCATAATTTTTATTAAATGCTAACATTGTATGTAAAAGAACAGGGCTAGGGAGATAGCTCAGTAGGTAGAGTGCTTGCCTTGTAAGCACAAGGCCCTGGGTTCGATCCCCAGCACTGCAATAAATAAATAAATAAATAAGTAAATAAATAAATAAATAAATAAATAAATACATAAAATAAAAATAAAAGGACAGAGAAATAGAATACAACTTCCCTCCAGAAAAGTGTCTCCTTTCTCTAGTCAAGCTGTTAATGAGAGGGCTGGGCCAGCTCTCTGCAACTGGGATGAGTGCAGCCTTTGGTGCTTTCGTTAGATCTAGTTCACCACAGACTTCAAAGGTTTGAGGACAGGACGAGGACATTCCCTGGAGCACAGCTGGAGGTCTGAGTAATTGGAGACTGCCTATTTCCCTTCCCTTCCTTCAGCTTTCAGCGTGTGATGCACCTGTCCTTTAGGAGGCCATCTGTGGCTCTGTAAACCCTCCCACAGCTGTGGGTGAGGCTGCTGTCTCGGGCCTGTGAGGTCTTAAGTGCCTGGAAGTTTCCCTGCAGTTCTGCTTTCCCATCAGCCTTCAGCAAGCCCAGCACACCTGGGGTTCAGGCCACAGGGAAATCTCTAAGCTCACCTACTCTTCCTGGAGCCATAGAAAGCTCCTCATTCTCAGGACCAAGGCGCTTGAGGAACCCTCCCTATTCTCCTGCCTTTCTTCATACTTCAGCTATGCTTTTGGGACATGAATCTCTCCCTTTTTCTATCCTTTCCCCAATATCTCCAGTGAAGACCTGTGGATAAGATTAGAAAAAAAGCAGACATGCCTTTGTGTATGGGGCTTGTAGGGTTTCTGAATCATCATGCAAGCCTTTAAAAATGTGTTAAAAGCTCAGCCATTCTTATTTGCTTTTGTGGCAACTTCATCCTCCTCCTGCTGTTCTACTAAGATACAGCAACTGAGGATCTCTTCTCTCACTTTCTGAATTTCATTAGTTTTGTTGTTGTTGTTGTTGTTTTTGTATCCTTAATGCCCTTCTTTTGAACCAAAACCATGGATTTACAAGTGGCCCAATTGTTTTTGTGAGGGTAATAGCACTGTTTCCACCTGACTTGGTGTATCCTACACCTTAAGTGGATGCAAAAGGACCAGTATACATGTTTAAACAAGACCGTCTCTTAAAGTCTCCTATAAGTTCTTCGGATAAGTTTTTGTGACTTTCCTGTCTCCAGACAGCATTATGATTGTATTAATTTGGATTTGATCCCAGGAGACCTCAATCTTTGCTTGAAGAAACTACTTTCAATATTGTAGAAGTTTCATGACTACCACAGAGCTGATGTTCAGTTTAAGTGAACCTCATCTAAGCAAGTCCCTCAACTGTGACTTCTCTGCCTCCCACCACCCACTCTGCTTCATAGGTTCCTCTAATATTGCCTGCTCTCCAATCCATCCAGTACCCAGGTGAGAAATAATTCCTACAACACAGAGTGGTTCCTGTAACTCCATGGCTTTAGAGCCCTTCAGTGAATCCCAGTAGCATAATTCACCATGATCTTTAAGATCTCCATTATTTTTACAACACTTGCCTTCTAGATGACCACATGTACAATTTTGTTTTTATCCAACAACTCTCTACTTTGAACTGTTTCGTAGTAGGAAAACCAATTTAATCCATTTTGAGTGAACCTAGTGAAGTCACTGTTTAAGTCAGTTTTTTTGCTGCTGTGACTAAAAGGACCCAACCAGAACAACTGTAGAAGAGGAGAGGTACATTTAGGGACTCATGGTTTCAGAGGTCTCAATCCAGACAGCAGGTTCCATTCCTCATGGCTCAAGGTGAGGCAGGACATCATGGTGGAAGACTGTGGCAGAGGGAAGCAGCTCACATGATGATCAGGAAGCAGAAAGAGAGAGACTCCACTCTCCAGATGCAAAACATACACCCCATAGCCACGCCCCCAATGAACCACTTTCTCCACACACCCCACCTGCCTCCAGTCACCACTCAGTTAATCCCATCAGGGATTAATTCACTGATTAGATCAAGGCTACAACCCAATAATTTCTCCTCCAAACCTTCTTGTGTTGTCTCACATGTGAGATTTTGGGGGACACCTCACATCCAAACCACAGCAGTCATGGTTTTCTTGCTTTCCAATTTCTCCCCTAGGTTGTCTCAATTCCTGATTATTGTGGGTCTGTCTTGGAACGTTCCAGTTATTACCACTCTTCTTGGCAGAAAAATCCTGTGATGTCCGGGTCTCCATCTTGCCTTTAGTTGTGAGTTTCACACTGTATTTGCTGCCATAATTTCTTCTCCCTCTCATGTGGTCCAATACTACAAATCTGCAGGTTCTCAGGGTCATAGGCACAGAAAAAAGTCTTTTGGTTACTTTTGTCTCCTGCTCGAGTATTGTAAGGAAGCTATAAGGCTTCCTAAGATTCTATTCATTGTAGTATTCAGAAATTTCTAAAGTACTCTCTATGCTATAGGGATATTAATAATTCTGAAAGGCTTGACAGTTTTCCAGGGAACCCAGGAGGGCAGCAGGGGATAGGACTCCCTAATTCTGACAATTTCAAATATATATGGAGGTCTTTTGTTCTTCCTTGAAGTTCAGAAAAATTTATCTTAGATGGAAGTGATAGTACTGAATCTGCACATCCTTCCAAGTATGCTCCGTCTTGCTCTTGAACTGTAACTTTTGAAACTCAAAAGCCAAGACTTGACATCTTTGTTCTCTTGAGTCAACTCTCATTGAAGACAATGGGGTTTTCTGTTTAATGACTTCAAAGCAGACCTGGTAATGGAAAATGTTGGGAGGAGGTGAAAGAGAAACATTGGTTCATATTTCAATACATTCACCACGTTAGTTTATTTTTACTCTTTTTAAGTTAAACTACTTGGGGCAAGTAAGAAAAGCAAGAACAAAAATAGCATTTTATGCAATGTTGTTAGCAATTTTTTAAAGATGATGCTATTGTGGCTTCACTTGTAGAACATGTATTTGGGTTAGTTTTCCTTTCGTGGCCACAAGCTTGTGTTAATCATTCACCAGTCTTCACCCTGCATCTCTGATTAGTAATACGCATTTGAGGAATAGTAGTCAAGAGTTAGGGGTATAATCTGTAATAGCCAACAGAGCTAATTGATTATATAGGATTCTCCTAAAAACCCAGATCATAAAACACAAGTCCCTTAGAGTTAAGACCATTATAAAATTGATGGCAGCCCCACTGTATTGTGGAGAGATGCATGTGAAGTTTTCCTGGGCTTTCCTCTTTATGCTGCTATATTTGTGGCATAAGGTAAAAATCACAGCATCAGTAGGACTCAAGAGATCAAAGAGAAGATGCCCTGTTTGTCCAATTAGGAGAGTGGTCTTTAGGGCTTAAGGGAGGTTTCAGAGCCCTCCATCATAAATTTATTCAATGTTTCTCTGGAAAGAAATGCATTGCTTTAAAACAAATCACGTAGCTGCTGAAAATCAGTTCGGGCTGTTATTTTCTAAACAAAAGGAGCGATCACCATGTTCTGTGGAGAAAACTATTAATATATCTGAAGATCCTTTCTGAGACTTTCAAAGAGGCTGGTATATAAAATAAAAAAAAAATAACAAAAAACTGATAATGATAAAAATAATAAAGCAGGCATTTTAAAGTATTTTAACATTTGTAAAACTGATTACCTATGAGACAAGACTAGAAGAATAAGAAAAAGTCTCCATCATTAGGAACTTTTATTAGTTGGTAGTAGGCTAGTTGGTAGGCAAAATGTTCGGGGATCATTATTATATTCATTAGTTTTTGTCGTGCAGCAAACTAAACTAGTGGCTTAAAAGAGCAGACACTTTTGATTCTCGAAGTTCTGAGAGCCGGCTGGGTGGTCCTTCTGGTCTTTGCTAGACAGGTCAGGGCTTGCTCACTTGTCTGGTGAGTGGCAGGCTGGTTGGTCTAGTGGAGACTTGTGTGTGGACAGTTGGTTCAGTGTTGGTTATAGTGACCACCCTGATATCATTATCCAGCAACCTAGCCTGGGCTCATTCCTTCGGTGGCATCAAATAGGTGCCAAACCCTAATGGACAAGAACTACTCAAGCTTCTGTGTGCATAATAGTTGATAATGTTCCACTGGCCACAGTAAGTCACATGCCCAGATTCAAACCACTCACGGAGGTGTAACAATGTATTTCAGTTGTAAAAAGACTAGAATTCCAGATAAGGTTCAGATAGAAACTCAGATTTAGTGTTGGGTATGTCTTTGGTCCCAAGGGTACAGTCACAGAGTATCCCTTTTGGTGATAAGAGGCATACATGAAGAGATTATGGAAACTTGTGACATGTAATCTCCCATGTTGTATATTTTTGATTATAGTTAAAAGAGGTAATAATTCCAGCTGTATTTGAGTTAGAAAGAAGACTGTCAAGAGTACAGTTTACCATAAGAGATTTTATAAACATTTTCCCCTTAGAGTTGCTTTTGCTTTTGAACTGAAAGTGTACAAATCATAAGGATTTACAATCCAATGCATTAGGACAAAATGAAATCATTTGTGTAATTAACACCTACATATGGAAATACAATACTTCAGTTCTATTTATCCCTTCTCCCACATCCTCCTCCCCAAAGGTAACTACTATTTTGGCTAGGTTAGTTTGCTGTTTTAGAGCTTTATATGGTTAGAATTATATAGTGTGTATTCCTTTTTTAATTTATCTATTTCTATTGACACACTATAATTACACATAACAGTGTGATTTATTGTTACATTCTTGGTCATAGTGGGGATTCCTTTAAGCCTGAATTCATTATTCAACATTTATGATTATTAGATTGATGCATGTTGTTGAACACAGCTGTGGTTTTATCTTAAAATTTTCATTTCTGTACAGTATTCCACTGCATGAAAACACAACTTTGGATCTTCAGGTTGTTTCCAATTTTTGACTATTATGAATATTGCTACTCTGAACATTCTTGTACATGGCTTTGGGTGCATGTGTGTGCACATTGATGTTGAATATATACACCTAGGACTGAATCAGCAAATCATAGGAAATATTGTGTTCAAATTTAGATGATATGTCAAAAAGTTTTATCACACTTTTAAGCATACATTTTGTCTTCATTTTGGTGGCCTAGGTTTTAAGTGAATGTATTCTGCCTTCTACTTTCTCTTGTCGTATCATAAAATACGTACATTTGAACTCCAAATGGGTTAACAGTAGTTGAGCCTGCATTTAAAATTCAATAAAATCTCAAGAATCATAAAGTGTTTCAAATCATTTTAAATGAAAATAATTGAATAGTTCCATTTATTCATCAAAGGCTTTTTGAATACCTACAAATGACTTCAGATTTGAACCTGGAGATAGAAAGGTAAAATTGAACTTCCAAGTGTCTAAGCGTTGGTGACTCTTTTTCACCACTGTCTGCCCCCCTCAGTGCCTCCCTCTCCTCTTATTGCTTCACCAATATTTGCCTTCCACGCGGGTGAGCAATGCATAACAGGCTGGCAGCTATGAATGGGATTATTTGTACTATTGTAGGCAGCATCTTTTGCTAACTACTATCACAATTTTCCTGCTCACATTTACCTCTATGCCTAACTATCCATAAGAGTTTTGTTCTTTCTTTTTTAGATAAAAATGATATTAAGGACATAAGCAATGTTATTCTCAAAACTTGAGGAATGGTGGTAATGTTTCCTTTTCACATTTCCCCTGTATGTTAAGGAAGGATTTCTGTATGCATTTGTACATAATGGGATTTTTCAGACTACATTTATTTTGTGGCAGAAGGTTGAAAATGTTCCCAGCGTTCCTACTGTTCAGTATTTCACATTGCAATGGGATCAGGAGAACACATTAGTTGTGAAGGTAAGGTGCTCAAGAATCTTTGTGGCTTAAAGGAGGTATGAAAGGTTCCAAAATAGTTAGTTAGTCCTTTCTACTGGCAATTTTAAACCAATTTTTGTTTGTGAATTGAATTCTTGCATCTATGTACATTTCAAAGTCCAACAAGAGAAGCATAGGAAAGAGAAATTTGCTGTAGTCATAAAATAGTGCTATTTTCTAGTCATACAATTAACCTCACCTGAAATCACTCATTTAGATGTTTCATAAAGGATTAGGAGCTGCTCAAAAGTCCTCGTTGTATTTTTTCAACAACCATTTTTATTGGATCTACATTTATTTCCGTTCACAGTCAAAAGGAAGGACTGTAAGGAAGGGTATTGTACGGTGGTGTTATGGTTTGAATATTTGGCGTCTCCCAAGTTTATGTGTGACACAATGCAAAAAGGTTCAGTGGCGAAATATAGGATTATGAGAGGTGTAACCTAATCAGTGGATTAATCTACTGAATGGACTAACTGGGTGGTAACTGTAGGCAGGTAGGTTATGGCTGGAGGAGGTGGGCATGCGTTCGGGGTTTGTATCTTTTTCCTGATGAGCAGAGCTCTCTCTGCTTCCTGGTATCCATGTTCTGAGCTGCTTTCCTTCTCCACATCCTCCTGACATGATGCTCGGCCTCACTCAGGCCTAGGGTTATAGAGTGAGCCGTCTATAGACTGAGACCTCGGAAACTGTGAGCCGAAAATAAACTTTTCCTCCTCTAATTGTTCTTGTAAGGTCTTTTGGTCAGAATGACAAAAAAGTTGGTGGAAATAGTGATCCCTGCTACTGAAATGATTCCAACTTGTCCAATAGGAGTCACTCTGAATTAACACAGATGTTTTTAGTGCAAGTGGTAAAATCCAAATCATTAAGTAGCTTATGTAGAAAAGGGAATTCATTGGATCATATAACTGGGGCATCTAGCTTTAGAATGATTCAATTCAGAGACTCAAACAACATTCCTGCAACCTTCTCCTCCACCTGGCTCTGCTTCCTTTTTGGTGAGCCTCTCCTACTGCAAACCAGCTTTTCCCGCAGGGCAGAGGATGATAAACATTAACTCCCTTCCTGCTCCTCGTACCCTTAGATATTGCACTGTTTCATGGCCCGAATTGAAAAACTGCTGGGCAAGGACTCTGAATGGCCCAACTTGGGCCACAGACTCCCTTCTGGACCGATCACAGTGCCTTGGGCTCTGGGTACTACGTGTGCTAGGCAAGGGAGTCCTTCAGATGGCAGTTCTTCTAGGCTCCCTAGAATCATCTGTTCACGGAAAGGAATATCCTCAGACAAAACAGCAAATGTTTAGTACAGCCCTGACAGGGGCTTTACATGTATTGGTCACAAAAATAGTTGTGGAGAGAGAAGATCTCTAGCTAAGCAAAACTGGGTGCTATATAAAGAATGCAACTTATAAGGTCTCCTGATTCAAACCAGAGATGCTTATTCTAAGATTTCTTGTTTCTAGGAGGGAAATTGACTTATAAGGCATTCACTCCCATTTGCCCAATCTTTTAGTCCTTGTAATGGATGAAATTACTGATTAAACAACCAGTTAATTCACTTAACAGCCATTTGACTGTCACCGAAGTGCTTGATTAAAAAAAAAAAAAAAAAAAAGGTATGAGTCACAGTGAACTCAACTATGGACTTTGGGTGATGACGGATCAATGAGGTTCACTAATTGTAATCCATGAACAGCTCTGGTGGTGAATATTGATGATGAGGGAGGCTGTACAGGCGTGGGCACAGGGGGTAAATGGGGAATCTCTGTACCTTCTGATCAATTTTGCTATGAACTGTAAACTGCTTTAAAAAAAAAATTGAAACATTTTAAAAATAGAAGACAAGGTGTTTGGGTCTAGTAAATAAGTAAATAGCCACAGCTGGTTGTTTCCATTCCTGAGACAAGTGCTGGTTATAATAACAGCTAGAGTGAGAAACCAAAACCTGTATGGGACCATTATATTATTAGGGTCATCATGCTTCCATGTGCAGAGAACTGTTACACTGTCAAGCAGACTGACTTCCTTAGAATGAGATAACAGAGTACTTCCTAGGCAAAAACCATTGGAATATTGCTATCCACTCCTCTATTAAATGATTATTTAAAACGAATCTTACTTCCACAAAAACAAGATCATATAAGTCAGTATGGTTTAGACAGAGGGACAACAGTAAAGTGACACAGAATGAGCATTGTCATGGCCATCCCCTGAAAAGAACTTCCTAATGCTAGGTCCAGGGTAGAAGTAAGCAACTAGGAATGACTGCCCCCCGCCCCAGCACATGTGGCGTTTGGAGACATTAGAACTGGGAGATTTGTGCTCCTGGCATCTAGAAGGTAAGGCCCGGGACACTGTTTAACATCCTTTAGTGCACAGGACAGCCCCACACAACAGAGATTCACCTGGTCCAAACTGCCAATGATGCTGATGTTAAGAAACCCTGGTCTGTAGGACAGTGCAAAGGAAAAGGCAATATTTAAGACAAAACTCCTGCCCCCCCATGAATGGACAATCTACTTGGGGATAGACATAAGATAAATAATAAAAAGGATCTCATTGTACAATGTGTAAGAGGCAATTACAAAACCTTTAACATGTGTGCTCTGAATCAGCTTAAGTGCTATAGAAAGCAGAGCCATTGCGATGCTCTATATCCAAGAAAACTCCAAGAGTAGTGACATAAATGTACCGAATCCTAAAGGATTTGGACAGGCAAATCAAAAGAACATTTTAGGTGGTATGAGGTATCTAAGTAGACATTCAGTGGCAATAAGCAGCAAGCAGTATTTTCAGGGCAATAAATAACCAGCCCAGCCAATGTGAAGTTTGTGTGGCAATCTAGGAAAAAAACGCTTTTGCCTGTCAGGTGGGCTAAGATGGCTGATGGAGCCCTGGCTCTTTCATGTCTTAGCTGGACAGAAACCAGTGTGTGGGCTGCAAAACTGGGATCTCTCTTATCTTTTAGGTTTTCCTGTAGAATTCAGACACTAAAATGCCTGTCACACAGTCATGGTCCAAGGATGACAGCTCCTGGAGCAAACATCAAGGGAAGACAGGTTGAACTTGAGCTTTGAAGAAACTAAAGTAACAGACTGGGAATTTACTTTAATCCTATTGTCTGGGTGTCATTGGGCTTCAATATAAAGGCAATGACAGGATGGAAATAATGCTTTAATCTGAACCTAGGTGGGTGATACACAGGTGGTCACTAGTCTCAGCTTTTCTGAATCACTACCATGTTTTAAAGTACACATTTTTATTTTTTCAAATTCATCTCTTCATTTTCCCCTGTAAGAATTTAGGTTCATCTGACAACTGGCCCCTACTTGCTCACTGCTGCACCCTCAGGAATTAGAACAGTACCTGGGACAGGGTAGCTATCACCAAACTACTGTCGAACAGTCCAGCTACAAAATACAAAGTAAAAGGGGCAGAAGCATGGTGGTAGCAATTAGGTGGAAAGACAGGGACAAAAGCAGCATTGATAAAATTTGGCTGATTTGGAAATAGGCAAGTAGGGGTGAAAACTCAAAAGCGATGGGAGTTCAGTGGCACCAACTGCTAAATAGAAAAGATGCAGATCTGAAGAAAAAAAATGGTTTGTTTTGTGGGTACCAGAATTATAGGGAGGGAGTAGGCCAGTGAACTAAACTTGACAAAACTTTTAAAAGCAATGTAGCTAGAGGTCTCTGCAATTAGCAAAGTAAATGAGGTTCCTCAAGAAGGATGAAATCTCTTATCCTCCCACTGTATGAAGGGCAGAAACTGAAAAATGACCTCTGTATAACAAAGTGACATTTCAAAATTAAGTAATAAACAGTTTTTGAGGGTGTAGACTGATGTTACAACTAGATAGTCAAAAGCTAGTTTACCAGTAGGTCATTTTGTTTGGTCTCCATAGTTTGAGCACATTTAATGAATTTAAAAATTCATGTTATTTAAAAATCAGAAACTACATAAAAATCCTGGTTATTTAATTGTCTTGAACTCCACATGGTCAACTTTAGGTCTTTGTTTCTTCAGGCAGGACTGCATGGAGCTGAGCATGGGTTTCTACCTACCTTGAAATAACTTCATCTTATTGCCCTATTCAATGTCTCATTTGGGCTATCCCCCTGGCCCTGTAGGTATTTGAGTTTGAAATTCCTGGTCTAGTGGCACCAGGACTGTGTTATGACAGTGATAACAATAAAAAATGGTTTAACAGTAATAACAGCAAAGCACTTAGTTCCACACACTGTCCTATGTATGGTACAGAGATCTTTCACCACTAAAGGGACATACTGCTGCTATTGTACGACTACAGACAGAAAACTTAAAGTGGTTAAAAGGCTTGTCAAAGGTCAACAGCCAGCCAGTGGCAAAGGTGAGATGAAAAGTCATTTGCCAGACAGTATTCGATTTCAATGGTAGTATATTACTCTGCATGGACCTGGTTCTTTTTCCAAAAGCAAGCACCTCTGCTTTAGCCAAAAACGTCTGCTCTTTTTTTGCAGTGTCCAGACACACACCCCTATGCAATTCTGTGCAGGTACACATTTCCCTTCTTTGACCTACGCATACAAGATCTCTGGTAAACCCCAGTTGAATTCCTCATCACAGAACATGGACCTGGTGGTAGGGAGGGCAGGTGGTAGTGGTAGAGACTTAACCTCACTTTTACAGCACCAAGGTATTTATTAACATTAAGGATACATTCCAACAAGATATGAAACAAACACAAAAGGTTTTTAAATGCATTTAGAAAGAAACATGGAGATGGCTATAAATAGAAGTTGTAATACATCAGAATAATGAGAGCCTGGTGGTGTTCTGCCAGGGTCTGCAGGGTGTAGCACAGAGGTGTCACATTAAGGGAACAGGCTTTTGAGAGGTTGCAGTGGGCACTCTGAGCTGAAAAAAATTTACTTGACTGATGAGACGTTCTGTGGAACATACATGGAACAGAATGAAAAAACTGGAAAAAGTGAGAATTGGATTGGAAAACAAGCAGTAGGGTTCTAAAATAAAACGAGGCATAAAAGGAGCCATGAATTTAAGGAATCAGTCAAGTCAAATCAAGAACAGTGTAAATGAGGCATTAAAGAATCCAAAATTCACTCATAACTATAAGCAGCACATACTGCTATAGTAGTATGTCTTTTTCCTGACAACACAGTTGAGAAATGTGAAGTAAATGGTATGGTATAAGCACCAGGTTGCTTGAGTTCAAAGGATATATATTTACATCTGGAAAAGTACTATGACAGAAGTGACAGAATTACTCTGTCACACCTAAACTCTAGAAAATCCACTCATTTTCTGTGTAGATATCATAATACAATTTTTAAAGAAATTATAGTAAGTGTTGTTTTAGGTGGGATGAAAGAAAGCACTCATAATGAATCAGTCAATGAGCCTGAATTTCCTTCTAAGTCTTTGCTGTGCAGTGTGTGTACGTGGGGGGGGGGGGGGAATTATTTCTTCAGTGCCTATTGTGTGTTATATACTAGTCTAGGCCTTTTGACTTTAGTATCTCATTTAATCATCACAACTATGTAAGGCAGACCCAATAAGAATTTTACAGATGAATTTGAAAGTGAGGGAGGAGTATTAATTCTAGGATCACACAGCTGCTAGATGCCAAAGCTGATAAACACTTCTCTCCAGTTTTATCCCTCTTTTACACCTGTTTTGCAATGAAGCTGATCAGGGTTAAAAATTGGCCTGGAAGTGGGAGACAATGCCAATTCTCATAGGGTTGTTTTGAAATAGTTAAATTAGTTGATTCGTTTGTTCATCCATCCAAACAATTAGGCCATGGAACAAGGAAGGGAAGAAATGGTGGTGGAGTGAGCTGGTAACAAAGTCAATGGATCAGAAGTTTTGATGAGGTGAAAGAATTCCTAAAATAGCACATTAAAGCAAGTGAGCTGGTTGGGCAGTGGTCTAAGTATGGTGCTTCAAGGACAGATGGAACTTTGGAGGCAGGGAAGTTGAGTAACTGAAAATAATGAACAATGCATGCAAAGTATCTAAATTCAACCTTTAAGAAATGCTAATTCTAAAAATAGTGTAAAATATTAGGAACAGCAAACATAGGCAACAAGTTTCTTGTGTGTAAAAGAACTTAGATGAAAAGACCTGTCTGATGGCAAAAAGTCCATGTGAACACATCATAGTTGATGCTGTAGAAATGCAATATGAAGGTAGAACACAGTTCCTCAACCTAGCTCCTTATTCATCTTACCCTGATATGACTCAACTATACTGAAATACTTCAGCTGTAGTAGTTAGGTGCTCTGCTACTTGCTTTTGCAAGAGTAAATAAATAGGGGGAAAAAATTCAAAGTAGAATAGAAAATGTTAAAAATCTCCAGGCAAAATTTACTATTAATAAACATCCATACTTTAGCTGTTCCTCTGCATAGAAGATTCTTCCCATGGTAACCTACATGCCCAAGGCCTCACTTCCTCCAAATTTCTGGGCCAACATCACCCACCCCAAGCAATCACTCACACTCTCTTTTCTCTGCTTTGCTTTTCTTACAGCATTTATTACCCTTGGGTATATTGCACATCCACTTATTTATTGTCTTTCACATTTTCCTTCTTCCAACTATATTTCCTGCAAGGATGGAAAATTCACTTTTGTTCATTGTTTTATCTCTAGTACATAGAACAAACCTGGGCATATAGTAAAATTAATTTTTGGTTATATTTTTAAATTAATTCCCTTCAATAGTTTTTTAAGGAATTCAGGCATGGTGGCACATTCCTGTAATCCCAGTTACTCAGAGACTGAGGCAGGAGGATGGCAAATTTGAGGTTAGTCTGGAAAATTCAGGCAGATTCAGTCTCAAAAAAATACAAAATAAGGATTAAGGTCTTAAGTAAAAAAAAAAAAAAAAAAAAGGTTCTTATTTTTTACATTTAAAAGTTTTATGAGGTGAGGTTAAAATGAAGAAAGTAAACTAAAATTTCTAATCTATATCAACGCTCCTTTAGTACTTAAGAGTCAAAAAGCTTCTCAAATCCAACGGCTTAGCTAGTTCTGTGAAATGCACTGTGCCTGTGATGGTCCCTTCTGAGAACATTCACCACCTGGCAACTGTCACAGCAGTGAAACACTAAAGAATCTTTTTCCAAGCTATCCCGTCCAATTAATGTTTTCAGGGAGCACATAAGCTTATTTACATGGACTTTATGAAAAACCATGCTAAGCTTTAAATTAAAAAAATGGAAGACATTTTGAATCAGGGTAAGCCTAGAATCTAATACTAAGATGGTGGAAGATGGTGGCCCCACTATGTTTGAGCCCAGATATTAACTAGAATGGACCATATCTACTTTTAAGGTAAGGAAGCACAAGAAGTCCAGTTAGTAAATAGTTAAATAGTTATCACCAAATCTAAGATCTCAGAGGAGATATTTTATTTCAATGGTAATAAATAATATGGTCACATATTAATTAGTAAAAGTTACAATGATGGGAACCCTTAAAATTCTTAAAAAATTTGGAATTATACCATAGGTTTTTTGCATATCTCATGACTATGTTTTCCAAAGACATATTAATCCAAATTAAAAATTAAATACACTTACACTCACCAGTGATATAACTTCAGGGCTAAGAAAAGTAAGTTTCAATTTAACATATGTAGCAGTTCAGAATGAACTGTCACCAAACAGAGACCAATTTTACATAATATAGCCATGCATCAGTTTAAAGACTAACATATACCCTGCTTCACCAAAATACTTCAGAAAAAAATTACACATTACCTAATTTGTTTGATATAATATGAAACTTATAATAAATCCCCTACTCTGAAAAAAAAAATGTGGTAACTTGTAAAAGGTTTGTAACATTTCATTACTAAAGCAAACCTATTAAATTAAAATGATTCATCTATTTTGGTCTTCAGTTAGAAACAAAAAGCCACTCATAATTATAGAAAATTTTTAAGTAATTAAAAACATTATCAGAAAAACTACTTTGTCAATGAAAAGAAATCACTGATTCAATAAGCATTTGATCATTTTATTCACAAAATATAAGTAAGACTTAACATCCCCTTTCTGTTGAGACTTTTCTCCTAATAATTTTATGTGGAGGGTCTTGAGATATATCAATTATAAAACATGTTGAAATGAAAACATTTTTAAAATTTACAAATACAAACCAGTACTTTATACAAGAGTTCTCTATAAAGTTTGTTAATCAAGTGTAAAAAATACTTCGCTTGAACTGAATATAAGGCATGTTCAGATTATGTTACTCTGTAGAATCATTTTTGCCTCATTGGAGATTTCTCTCTTCGCCGGTCCTGATTTTTCTTTGATTCTCTGGAATGTTCGGAGTATCTGCCAGACTTTTCCCATCGTCTCTCGGCGCCATTCTGATACCTATCCTCATCACTTTTAGAGCCTGAATGTTTCCTATTCTTTTCCCTTGACTTTGATCTATCTTTTCTTCTAAAATTTTCACTGTCCTGATTTAGGAGTCTGTGTTTCTCATTTTCAGAAAAAGAATTTCTCCTCTCTCTTCTCTTCTTTTTTGGATCACCACGTCTATTTTCCAAATCAAAGTATACGTCCTCATCTCGGTTATTTCCAATTCTACTATAACTATTTCCATCCGAATGTATACTTCTGTCTGACATATATTTTGTTACAGGATCTCTCCAATTCAGATCTCTTGAATTTTGACTTCGGTGTTTTTCTGACCTTCTTTCTCTCTCAGTCCTTAATTCCTGGTGCTTTTGTTCTGCTCTTCTTTCTTCTTGTCTCCTATCATTTGTTTGTTGGTTCCTGATTGGTTTATCTACTTCTTTACTTCTAGTCTTCCCTTGTCCCTTCTTTCTTACATCTTTAGCTGCAAAGGTAAAATGAAATATAGTTACCTTTTACTTTAATCTTAGTTCATAATTTAACAATATGATTTACTGATACATAATGTTTCTCATTCATATAACTGGAAGCAAAGTCAAACTGAGTAGAAAGTCTGATGATAAATAATAATTCACATGATACATAATTTTTAAGAACATATATCTCACAATTACTTATCAAATCACTGTTATATACTCATGACGGTAAGGAACTTTAAATTAACTATAGCAAACGTTGTAGGAATTTTTAGCAAGTGACTAGAAGTGGTACATTTCCACTCACATACTTTATACCAAAATGGAAATTCCAGCCCATGTGCATTATGTCATATGAAATATTATGGCAAGTCTAGTACATAAATACAATGATCACATTCACTAACAACATGACTTCCTAAAGGTGAAAGTAGTGGTACAACTGGGCTTATTTAACAACATCAATGTTTTTCAAATAAAACTTTTTTCTATGAAAAAAAAAAAAAACAGCTCTTTTTGGTGCTATCAGAGAAGCATAGGTACACCCCAGAAAAGCGCTATGTTATGTTAGATATACAATTGTAGCCTTCATGAAAACTACAAAGACTTGGTTTCTGAAAACACTCTTCTAAAAACTCTTGAATAATTCAATTTTACTGCCATAATCACAAATATAAATACAGTGAAACAACTTACTATTTAAGCTGTAAAGAAAATTCAATCACCTTATCTGTGTTAATTTGGGTACATAAAAGTGCTGAGATGACTAAAATTTCTTTCAAAAATTCATATGTATACAGAAAGAAGAAAACATGGCAGAAAATTGCCTATTCTTGCTCAAAGTCTACCCAAATCTGGCTAAAACAAATGCCTATCCTTGGCACACAGTTGGTTTACCACTAAGGACTTATTTCTCTGGTTCCTATCAAACAGCTCAGCTGATCTGCAGCTACCCCAGCAGACACCATCTGGCCCTGTGCTAAATCAACATCCCCTGATGCTGCTCTATACCATTCCCAGGGCTCTGCTGACGCTGAAACCCAGCCACGTAATGGTATGCAATCTCCTCTCCCTCTGCTATGTTTGCTTTATAATTTTCTATCTAATGTGAGGGCAGTTCATACTGCTTTTATGCTATTAAATATTTTATTAATATAACAAAGTTCTCTACTATAATTATATGGTAAGGCAAATTAACATTGAACCAGTAAGCTTTCTTATTGTAGCAATTCATGCTGTGTTATCATCTGTTCTCAAAACAGAGACTATGAAATAAATTTTGGAGAATTAAAAGAGGGAAATGTTAAATGAACAGTGTTTGTATATTTCTATTCAAAAATAAAAGTTCCTACTGGCAAATGAAATCCTGCTCTAATAATACAAAACACTGAGAGCCCCACAATTCTGGATGTCATATAGTATGTCAAACACTCTGAAATGTAATAAGCTAGGGAACAAGAGAATAAAGATTAGCCTTCCCATCTAAAGCTACAGGGATAAGTGCTACCTCTCTGATATATGGCCTGAAAACACACAGGCGCATGCACCCCTACACAAAATAAAAAATAACATGCATTTTAGATAAGTAGACAATTCCCAACCAAATCACTAATGCAAGAAAGCAGAGCTGATCTTGGGTAAAACAAAACAGACTTTTTCAGAAAATATGAACCAGAATTAAACTTTGAAAACATATTTCACTACAGCATTTCCATTTCCAAGTAGGATAAAGAAGACTGCAGGAAGGTATGTGCTCCTGCTGAAAACAATTAAAAAATACCAGACAAATTTTTTAAACCTTCCATTTAAAGGCACTGAAGATCTGCAGCAACTTATGATCCTATAACAGAAGGAACTCTTAATTCCAAAGGTGACATGATTTGAACAAAATTAAGTAAGAGTACTGGACTTAAATCCATAGATTAAGACAAATATGCATGAGTCCATACTGATCTAAAAATGTGGTTGAAGAAAAAAAATAAAAATGGGAACAAGTACAACTCTTTCTTACACAACAAATCCAATTACTAAATGTAGAAAAATAAAAGATAAATGGGAAAAAATCATCATTAGGCAAAAGCACAGTAATAGGCATTGGAGACAAGATCCAAAAATGGTTGCCAAAATTAGTGAGTGAAAGCTGAAGAGAGATTTGCATAGTATTAAATCACTTCCCTATAAAATATTAATTTAATAGAGAAAAATAGTTTCTGTGAAGACATCTAGTGGACATCATCTCTATTCAGCAATCAAGGTTAATGTCACCAAAAATAAAACACCAATATTATAAACCCTTTGACAAGATATATGAAAAAGAATACACCATTTCTATAGTAGCCTTGCCAAAGATGCCTACTCTCATTCTAATCATGAGAAAACAGACTATCTATTTTGAGGGACTATAAAATAAATGACCAGAGGGTTTCATAAGTGTCAAATCCAATAAACACAAAAAGTCTGGGTGGTTAGAGAAGATTGAAAAGAATGCAATCAACTGCAAAGTAGGGTCCTGAAAGAAGAAAATGAACACCACTTTGGTGGTTTCTCATCAGTTTATCTACATCTTTACCTCTGGTGACATTCAAATAAGATTTGCAGTTTGGTTGGCAATATTTTAATAATATTCCAAGGTTAATTTCCATAGTTCAGTTGGTAACTATGATAATGTCAGAAGTTAACCATAGGGTGAGTTAGATGCAGATTCTCTGTACTGTTTAGATTTATCTATAAGGCTAAAATAATGCAAAATGAGAAGCTGAAACAGTAAAAGGCATCAGGGAACCTGGGAAGAAATGAGGACTAGTAGGGTCAAACTAGAGGAAAACACAGAAGCATAAGAGAAGTAAGTTGACATTCTACAGTCACTTTCCCCCTGGGAGCATCTGCTGATTCAGGGCTGCTGCTAAAGGAAGAGACAGAAAGACAGCAGGGTTCTGGAAGCCTCACAGGGCTGGAGAAACAAGAATGGGGCTAGTTATTGGAGATTATATATATATGTGTGTGTGTGTATATATATATATATATATATGTATGTATATATATATATATATCCATATCCAGAACAGAGAAGGAACTCTGCAAATCAGTAGAAATAACGAGTAGTCATTTAACAAAAACAAAAATATTCAGATAGTCAATAAAAAATAAAGTGATACTAAATTTCATTAGTATTTCATTAGTAATTTCATTAGTAAGAAAATGTCAATCAAAACTAAAACTACAATGCAATACCATTACATATCCACCAGAATGGCTAAAATGAAAAGATAGCCAATACACAGCTGGTGGGAGTATAACTTAGAAAAACAGATCAGAAAACTGGATTTACTAAAGTCAAATAAATGCACATTCTCCAACAGTGATTCAATCTATAGGTACATACCCAAAAGAAATGTGCACAGATGCTCACAGGTGCTACTCAATTTACAATGAGATTATGTCTTGATAAACCCATTGTAAATTGGAAATACTGTAAAATGAATTTAAGATACCTAAGCTACCAAACATCATAGCTCAGCTTAGTCTACCTTAAACATCTTCAGAACCCTTAAATTCACCCACAGTTGGGCATTGTAAGAAGTACTACACCACACACTGCTACCTGGAAAACGATCAAAATTCAAAATTTGAAGTACAGTTTCTACTGAATTCACAGTTTTGGCATCACTGTAAAGTTGAAAAATTTTAAGTTGAATCATGGTAAGTCAGGGACTCTGCATACACATATGGTCATCAAAGATACATACAAGACTATTCATGAGAACATTATTTGTAAATCTAAATGTCCATTAAGTAAAAAGGATAAATTATATATTGAGGCAATTCACAGAGTAGGAAACTACACACCAAAGGGAATGAATGAACTATAAATGCAATCATAGGGATAAATTTCAAAAACATGATGAAAGAATAAGCCAGAAGAACTACTAGATACTGGTTGTTCTTGATCTGAGTGCTTGTTATTTGGATGTGATCTATGAAAATTCACGTAGTACTACATGTGTGATACCTGTTAACTACTAAGACGAAACCTTTATTATTAAAAGTGAAAATCTATAGTGTAAACATCAAGATAGCCCCTATATAGAAATCATTACTATTTCAGTCAACTCTCAAATAAATTACTTGCCATTGAAATATCTTCACTTCTTTAAAGAGAACTCCAAAATATAATTTCAGCATTATAAATGCTGTAAGGCACTATAGATGGCAATAGTTACAGATGATCATTTATATTATTAATTGTGGCTTTTAAACAACCAAACTCTAAAATAAGCAAATATATGACTTTCTTCCCTCATTATGAATATCACCAAAGGTACACTTGTTAGAAAAGAGCAAACTAAATTATGAATGGGTTTCAGTACCTGAGGCAGAACTCTGACTACTGGTGGATGAAGAGTCACTCTCCTCACTGGAAGACTCTGAACTGCTCTCGCTGCTGTCAGAATCAGAGTCAGAGGAGTCAGACTCAGAAGAGGATGATGCTGAAGATGAAGAGGTCAGGGAGGATTTATTTTGCTCAACATCTGGTTTTTGTGCCACAATGACCTTTGGTGTATTTTTGAGATGCTCGCGCAGTTCATCCCTAATTAGAAATATAATCTGTTAAAACTATGCCTCAAAGGCAATAGTAAGATAATTTTGTAAACTGAAAATAAAATTCTGAAAATAATCCTTACGTTAAACCTCCAAGACCTATAGAAGTAAAGAAGTTGATGGCAAACCGAGTATTTCTTGGATTATCTCGTGGTAATAATCCTTCAAAGAATGGCTGCAGGGTTCTAAAAAAAGAAAAACGTATTAATAGAAGAGAACAAATAAAAATACAAAATTCTGATACAGTCATTTTTCGATCTATATATTAAATTAGTAGATGAAATATAATCAAGTAAGTAGTTTATGCATTTATTAGGTTAGATCACATGCCATTTAAATGAAATGAATAGGCCAAGTAATAATTTACTAAGCTTAATTTCTATAATTATGCAATTAAGATTAAAAAACTTTTTTATACATATACTAATACACACACATATCCATACAAACATTATGTGTGCATATATATTTTAGTTTGAGTTTATAAAATTTTAGAAACTTCTATTGTTTTTATACATACATTGTATGCATACACAGCATTTTTCAAAGCATTAAGGAAGTGGGGAAGTAGTCAACAAAGAAAAAGATCAAGGATGAAGATTGCATATATCTACAGAGGGGGAACAAACAGAAAAACATAAACAATACAATTTGATGTGGGACATTTTGTTATGAGTGCCATATTGAATGACAACCCAATGGAGTTAGGGAAAAATGTTTCACAGAAAAAGGTGTTTCACAGAAAAAGAAAGTATAAGAATGATTAAGCATCTGCTAGACAGATCAAGCAGAGAGGGACTGCCAGCAGTAGAAACAGAGGTAAGGAAGCATGAAAGAGCCAGACATGCTTAGCAAATTTGGCAATATTGGTGTGACCACAGAACAACTTGCTAAAGAGGGAATAAATGAGCCCGATAAAGTAGACAGTCATGAAATAAATATCTAAAACCATGAGAAGATGAAGGAGTAGCTCAGAAACAGCTTGTAAAACATAGTGTAGACCTTGGTGAACTGTAACTCTGGAGATGCAGGCTGAGGAGGAGACAAAGACTAAGAAGAATGAGAAGAAAGAGAGGAGCCACAATGAACAAATAGTCTAACTGAGGCAGAGAAGTGAAGGAGCATGAGACTGAGAAAGACTACTGAATTTGGCAGGTAGTCAATGAGAAAATTCAAATGACAGAGTCGGTAATGTGAATGAAGTAGCAGTTGACCTAAGAGAAAATGAGAAATGTGAACAAATAGGAAGTAAGAAAGTTGAGACAGATTACTTAATAATCCTGGAACAAGACCCTGGTTTCATGTAATAATCTGAACAATTACCTGACTGATATTAATTTGTATATAAAGTTCATTCATAACAAAATATTAATTATCATTTCAAAGCTCAAAGCTAGGATAAAAATGAAAACAAAACTGTAAATTCTCATCATTGAAAAATTCCAGTAAGCATGTAAAAACAATTTTGTATATTCTAACTAAATTAAAAGAGGCTTGATTCTGTGTTCTTACCACCTGAATTAAAAAAAACATCATTAAATGATGCTACCACCAGCACATTCAGAGTAAACAAATGGATAAGTCCTAAGGGGATTAACTCTTAACTCTTTTATAGTCAAAGGTGGACTGTCTGCTAAAGTGGGCAAAACCCCTTAAAGGAAATAAGACTAAAACATACTAAATGATTAACTTACTCATCCTTTAATCTTGCATTAAGTTTAGGAAGACCCATGTATTCACACAGTTCCTGGAAAAATATTTTGACAAAAATTCTACTAGATGATGTAGTGGTTTCTTCACTCAGTTTTATACATTCTAGAACCTGAAAATTAAAATAAAAATAGATAATTTTATTACCTTTATTCGTTTTTAAACCAATTTTATTGGTTTTCAAAAGGCAGGACAAAGTGACCAATAAATTTAAGCCTCTCTTGAAATTATGATTTATTTTCATCTTCAACCATAATTATATCTGAATATCTTCTCTTATGCTGACATGTATTATTTCTTGGCAAAGTTAAGACTACTTCTCTATACTAATTTTTAAATGTTAAGATGCTGCAGAAATAGATTTCATTTTCTTTCTTGTGTAATGTGCTTTTTATAGCAGGGAAGTTATGCTGCTTGAGCATATAATGTTGAAGCAAGGATCACTACTAGCTCCTAAACTTCACTTATCAAAATGTGGTATATATGAAGGTGTGGGGCAAACTGCCTCTAAGAGCATAAGGCCATAGTTTTGTACAGCACGTATAATACACAATAAAAGTAATGACAGGAAGAATGATGGTATATTCTGAACACTAAGATTGCAGCTTAAAAACTGAAACTCATAAAGAGATACGTTAGGGCAAATAAAAAGGAAAGTAATCTCCAGTTTTTATGGGTTACATCTTCCAGGAGTTCATTTGTTAGTCAACTGTTTAAAACTTGATTTTATTTTCTCAAACTGGGAAATAAGGAAGTAAAAAATTACTATGATTAGGCTGCTGGGTTGGCTTACAAATGTCTACTAACATAGCTACATATTCTTAGTATGTAAGGTACCACAAAAGTTATCCAATGTTTTAAGATCCGTGTTGCCTCATTCTACTGTTATGTTATTCTATTATGTGATGCTCCTCTCTTTCACACTGGATATAATTTCTTTATTCTTTTTAAAATTCCTTTAGTAGCTTGTCTTTTTAAAATAATTTACCACTTTGAATTTTATATCATTGCCATGGATATATCTCCCTTTTTTATTATATGGTAGCTCTGCAGAAAGCTGGGATATACCTAATTCATTTTGATTGATTAGCATCTCTTGTGACAGGACCGTTGCTGGTAGCTAAATGATGGTGGTGAATGAACAATTACTGTACAAAATAAATACCAGCTTAATGAAGACATTCAAATTCCAATTCAGTGTACATTTCCTCATCAAGGATATCTTTTCTTGTTATATGACTACAGGATCTCCTCCCTATTCCTTACCCAATGTCAATGTCTGCTTAAAAGAACAAAGTTTGCTATCGCAATCATTTCTCTCAAGTTCTAACAAGAAGAGCCATGGAAACTTACTCTCTCAGGAAAGAGGGACAGTAATTCAGAGATACATGTGCCACCAAAATAGGGGACATATGTCCATGTCTCTCCTTTGTGATATGAGTATGCGTGAATATTGTGTGTGCACAGAAGATGAAAATATGTAATATTTTCTTTGAAATACTCTGTCATCACTATTGAAAACACTGTTGTTTGGACTAAGGTACATCAAGAACATTATTTCTTATACTTGTGTATGATTTAACTTTGCTTTAATCCTTGTTACATGAACATAAGTTCAAAGATAGCAGAGTAAAAGTATCCCATTTCATTTTAATGCATACTTCCTAATAGGATAACTATGGTCACATATTTGAGAACAACATACATATTTGAGAATAAAAGGGGATTGGGAAAGCAGTATAAATATTGACCCAACTACTTACACTCCATGGAAGTGAATCAGTGTATAAAAGGTGAGCAAACATCTTAGCAACATTTCTCAATTTGTTTGTTTCCAAGCGATGGATTGTATCATATTGCTCTTTGAATATGCTTTCAAAGGATTCCATGTATTCCTTTTTTAGCATGCAAAATCGCTAATAAATAAAAAAATCAAATGTTAATACCAGCAAAACTGAATGTCAATACAATTATGAGCATGTTAATATTCTTAAATTTACTGATCAAAACTAAATATTGTGTATATCTTAAAAGATAGTATCACTACATCTTTCTGTTACATGATGTTCAAAAAAGATGTTTTTTATATATATATATATATATATATACATATATATGTATATATTCTGCTATCTGGATTTATATATGCTAAAACAAAATTAGATATGTAGTTGATCTGAGACACAATCATTTGTGTACTAAAAATATATACTTCTACCCCTATGAGTTTGGATTTAAAAATTACTTTAGATCATGATTTTCTGTGCTGACTGAACATGTTCTTGACTTTATCAACTGATCTGCAATTTTGAAAAGACATTATATATTTTATAGAGAAAGTGTTATGAAGCATGTAGAATTTCAAAAAGTTCTGGAAGAATGATATACAATGTTAAGGCACTGCAAAACTGAAATGGGAAAGAAGGAAGATAAAGATAGTGGGAAACCCAAGGAAGTAAAGAACAATTTGCTTTTAGCAAAGATATGTTGTTACATTAGACCAGACCACGAGGCAGAATCATTAATTTACTATATTTGTGGTCAAAATTCTGACCCTTAGTACATCTATTACATTCTGAGATGAAAAACAAGGCTGGAACTCACCCCAGCCAGTAAGCCAAAAAATTTCTCGTATGTTCTTTGTTGGGCACAGCAATCAAGTATCATATTGCACAGTTCTTTCTATTTAGGAAAAAAAAAAAAAAGTTAACCATTTAAAAAACAATGGATCTATGCTCAATTATAATTTACTAATATTGATAATTACTTCCTACATTTCTAAATAAATTTAAAGAACTTTTACAACTTTGTAAACTTTAGAAATTATAAGCCTAAACACAGACTGAGGGATTTTTAAAATAAGTCTCTAGTCTAGCTGATAGCACCTATAGCTGTTTATGAGAATTAGATTAATTATCTCATGCAGGGGCTAAATATACTGTATACTAAAAGGAAGTAGAAATTTTAAAATATAAACTCACCAACCCAATATTTAACAATTCAGTTATATACCTCCCAAAGATAAAAATTCGATTGTTAAGGAATAAACCTAGGTAATATGTAAAAGGCAGAACATGATGAGTCTTTACAGAAGCACAAATGGGCACAACTTCAATTTTAACTTAAATGACCCTCTGGATGATATAGGAAACATGTATTTAGAAGAACAAAGAAAAAAATATGTCTATGGCTGAATTTTTTAGCCTCAAAATAAATGCTATGCATACAGATCTATCTTTATAGATGGATCTCTATAAACATGTGAAATCATTCCAAAATAGCTGGAATAGACCCATCCAATCAGCTATTTAGTGGCTTGAAAACTTCTCTGTGAAATTCTGTTGATCTAATGAACAAGTCCCTGATCAGAAAATACTATCATCACAAATATTTCTACTGAAATAGTTAAAGATTTTAATTAATAAATGTCATTTATTAATTCCTGAAATAATCCTAGTGAAATATGTATTGATCATAGCAATATCACAGATGAAGAAACTCATTCTCTGACCACTACTATAGAACTGTCTAAATATCTTTTCCATAAAACATTTATTATGAAGTTTAAAATACTTTTTTTTTTTCCACATACAGTAACTGGAATATATTTTCTTTCTTTAAATAGAAAACAAACCTATGAAAATAAAATGTATATCCTTTCAACTGATTTTTATATTTTCAGTTAACAATCTTGACATTTTGTCAAATTCAACTATACAGATGTGACCTAAATAAAACTGTAAAGATTCTAAAAATATGTCAATAAGCATTTATTGTACACATCTATGTGTTAGAGACTGGTGAGCAGGTCTCAGGGTGAAGAGACAGGAAGGGAACCCTGAAGTAGCACAGAACATATGCTACAGAATTGTGCTGCCCAGCATGGTACTCTATAGCTCATTGTGGCTATTTAAATGACTTCACAGTATGAAATGTTTTAGACAGTACTGCTCTAGAAGCTGATAATCTGCCACAAAACAATCTACTCAAACTCCTCACTTTAAAACACAGGAGTTACTTTCAAATGCCATTATATTGCTAGATTTTTAAAATAAAATGTCACAAGTTAACTCAATTAAATGTTTATAAATGAGTTGTGAAAAATTTCACATAGTTCAGAAAATTTATGAGGCTTTCCCAAATTCCGCCATGTTAACTTGATATATTAAAATTTACTTTAAACTTTTCCTACCAATGCTGAATTTTACAATAATAAAGCAGTTAAACAGGCTTTTCACCAATAAAAGATAACAATATACTAATAGCATTGCTAATAGTACTACTTGCAAAACAAATTATTTTCTTCCATAGGCTAAATGCAATTAAGAGTTTGTTCCTGATGGCTTATAAATAATTAAATATTTTAATATTTCAATTAAATATTATAGCCATCTTAAGAGTCTTTTGAATGATTAAAAATAAACGTATTCAGATGCTTCAAAATATATTGAGGTTGGTTCTAGAATAACTACCCTGTGGATTAATAGTAATAAAATTTATGACTTAATTCCTCAAATCATGTAATAAGATCATACAGTAATTTCAGTGTCAATTATAATTTTAAGGGTTAATTTACATATTTATTTCCTTCCATGGATGATATACATGGAAGGAAAGGCAGAGTACAAATAGGAACACTGTTATTAATATATTGCTAAACAAACTAAGAAAGAAATAATTTTTTTTAACTCCAAAGGAATAAATTTTGCTCAAAATTCTATACTAAGTCATTTTAAAAATGAATCATGTTTAAAGCATTAAGACAAAGAGCTTATATCTAATAGTGACTTGGCTCATATAATCAAGAAAAGCTAGAAGAGCTAGAAACTGAACAGCCTACTAGACCCAAACATTTACTGAAGCATCTATGCTGGATCTACTATTTATAAAGCAAGGTATAAAAATGAAAACCACCAAATTTTGGTTCAGGTTCCAAGGACAAGAAAGCTACACAGGCAGAGAGCAATATACAAGCAAAGGCAATCAGGAAAAAAAAACACAAGATAATCTATTCAATCTGATCTTTATTATCCTTGGCATTAGGGTTCAGATACTTTGAATAGTGAAGTATACACTAAGGAAAAAGACAATGAGTATCTTGGGGCTAAAAACAGGCTTTATGTACTTTATGGATTCCTATATCCCTGATACTTTGCAGTGTTGGACAAACAGTATATGCTGAATATATTTTTGTTCAATGAATTAATGAATAAAAAAAAAAGATTCTTCTGTATCCATCTAGAGCAATGCAACAGTGTGATCTTTATAATTTCTACCATAAAACAATGCACTAGTTCATAAGGAAGATGGATCAAATTTCCTACCGTATTTAAGTTATAACTTGATTTATAGGCAAAATTCAGAAATTCTACATCAGGTATGGCATTTTTGGACAATCTTCCTATTTTCCCAATATACCATCCAAACGTCCTGTTTAATTCACTGGATTGAGTAGCATACATGAAAAACCCCCTGGACTCCTGAGTTTTGAATTATGTGAAAATTGTAGAAAATGTACATTTTAAAAATAAGTATTTAGCACTGAGTTACTATTTCAATTTACAAAGTCTATTAATTGCCTTAAAGATTTTTTATAACCAAGATAAACTTTCTACTGGAAAAAAAAAAAAAGAGTATTAACATACTGTTTGACTTTCAGGAAACTCCATTTTTAGCAGTTTGTGAGCACATTCTTCAAAATCTAAACTGGAGATAAAATGGTAACAACAGGTTAAAAGCTTACAGCAATAAACTAGCACTCTTTCATATAGAAATACTACTTTACTACAGTTTTGAATAAACTCTTTTAACTACTATTGCATATTATCTTATTGTTTATATAAAGCAAACAGTTCTCAATTCTATAAGGAAT
This sequence comes from Sciurus vulgaris, assembly GCF_902686455.1. Classification (NCBI taxonomy): domain Eukaryota; kingdom Metazoa; phylum Chordata; class Mammalia; order Rodentia; family Sciuridae; genus Sciurus; species Sciurus vulgaris. The sequence continues at coordinate 133,205,903 of NC_136463.1, forward strand.
GAAGCACAAATATATACTATGTACTATGGATGGAACCTTGAATTATGCTAAGTAGAAGGGGCCAGACATAAAAGACCACATATAGTGTGATTCTCTTTATAAAAATGTCTGAAAAAGAAAATTCATAGACATAGAAAGAAGATTAAGGGGCTAGGGAATGACTGCTAATGGACATAGGATTTGGTTTTGGAGTGATAAAAATGTTCTGGAATTAGTGATGACGGTTGTATAACTTTGTGAATATACTAGAACAACTACTGTATACTTGAAAACAATTTTATGGTATATGAATAAAATTAATTTTAAAAGGCAAAAGAAATATGCATTGATTTTTATTATTTTCCCAAATTAGTCCAATTCAAGCTGTAACTAGTCAGATAAATGGTTTCTGTCATATACATTTTCTTCATTTTAAGGCAGAAAAAATAATAAAATACACAATACACAAGATTCTCTCATTTATGCAATCATATTAAGCTTATCAAGTGCTCCTCAGCTGAACACTGGTCATTTAAGTACAACAGTGGTAAATTTTTCAATGTTAGCAATCTTTTCTTTCAAAAACTGGGAAATAATAACTGCATATAAAGAATTTATTAACTATTCTGTTTTGACAATTCAATACTGAAGACACATATAAGTAATCCAAACCCAGGGCACTAGGTCCTGGCTCTATCTCAAGGAATACTTTAAAATACTAAAGATTTTCTCAAAAAATCAGCTGTTCTGTTCTACATTTGTTAAACAAATCTAACTACATTTAAGAACTCAGATAAAACAGGTTTCACTTAACAATGAGGACAAAGATAAACTAAAGCTTTAAAATGTTAACATCTTTTTCACAAGTATTTATAATCAGCTAAAATTTCTAAGAAATATATTTTCATCCCTCAGTCACAAATACCCAATAATAATAATCACAATCAGTGATACTCAGTCACAAATCAATAACAATAAATGGAGGTAAAAACATCTGTAGGATACTATACTGATTTATATTTGCACATAATAAATACTTGAGAAGGATTTAGAGAAAGACTGATTTAATCTTCTTGTTTCAATGAAGAAAAACAAGACTTGGAGGTTTTTGCCAGACTTGCTCCTGGACACAGTCCTGGGAGTAAGACCTGAATACAGAAATACTTATGAAAATTATTCTTTCTTACTCAATGAAAATGTCATGATTAACATTTAATTTGAAAAGCAGTTCCTTGATATGTATAGTATGCAGCTGAAGAAACTGGGAAAAATCCTAATCAAAACAGGAAAAAATATAGGTTCAGTTTCTCATGCTTACATTAAAATCGCAGCACAGAAATGGAAATGATATTCTACCATAATACAACTCCATCTATTTTTTTTTTTTTAGATATTGTGAACGTTTTACATTTCTCTTAACTCTGTTACATATTTTTCATATTTTTTCATTTCTCCCTGATTTTTGTCAGGAAGAGGTAAAAGATGCTCCAGGAGGCCAGCATGACATCTAGTACTTAGCCATCATTTTTATGTTATCATAGTTCACACCCAAACACAGGGCTTCCACATTTATAACACCCCCAAAAGGTATAAAAATAGTAAACAAACAAAATAACTAGCAAGGAAAAAATATCCTTTTATACAGTGTTCATAAGAACTGAATTTAAAACATCTTCAATATACTTTGTCTAAGAGAATTAAACTCAATGTGAATTTGATTCAGGAATAAAGCTAATATATTTGCATCTTTATAAAATGTTAAAACCATTTCTTTTGAGATCAGGAGTATAAAATCATCGCCCACAGAAATACAACTATGAATTCAGTTTTACATTTCATCTGCATTTCTTAAGATTCTATTACTTACTGAGTTTCAAAAACACAACTGAGTGATAGTCCTAAGTGATGGAATAAAAAGAATACTAAAAAGAGAAATCTTCCAGGGAAGAGATTTCACAACATGCAACACTCAACAATACTCAGTATTGACAAACTTCAATAATATAGCCATACCAAAACATACCAAAACAGTTTAAAAGATGTGATTATTTTCTTTCCTAGTTCTTAAAAAAAAAAAAGAATGACTATGTAGAAAAAATCGTGAAACTTCTGAAAAATAAGTCAAAGAAGTGGTGAAGAAATTTTATTACTTTTCTCTTATCTAATAAGTATGTATGACAGTTCATTTTCAGTTTTATCTAATTTTATAATTAACTAAATTCCATACTTTATTAACATGTCTTTAATTTTCACATTATATTCTCTTTTCTGTTCCAGGATCATCTTCAGGATATCATATATTTAGTTATCATGTGTCCTTAGATTCCTCCAGATCATAACAGTTTCATATTTTTCACATATTTGTGAATGAATAAAGATAAGACATGTTTATGATTTGGACTGGTCTTCTAACTTCAAGAATGTAAACTTGGAGGATTTTTAACTATTATAGAGTACATCAGAAAATTTGTGAATATCTGAGAATAAAATATCAAAATATTTCACTAAATTTTTAATCAGAATATTCCAATTATTCTGCCTAAATATATGTATTTCCACCAAACAAGTCCATAGGTGAAATCCTTAGAAATGGACAAAGAATCTTTTATTGATTCTGTTTTTATCTGTCCTTTTAAGTTTGATGGAGTATAACTGCATAAGTTCTAAAAATAACACTGATTATTTCAAATTAACATACTTAACATTCATGGAATAAAAATCTAATAACAAAAGTGTCTGCACTAAGTCATTATGTGTTGGGGGCTGTGCTATGTTGGTGGCGCCAGGATGGCGCCTGATCACATCGGCAGCGAGGAGGTTAATTGACATAAGCACACTCAGGTGATTTTCTCGTCCACGCACACAATGTATGCGCTTGTGTTCTCCAGCACTAATTGCCTGCTCCCAGCGTCTCGCCTAATCTTTGCGTAAGAGGCGTGGCCCTGCTCTCCGCCTCCTGGAGGTGATATAAGCCTAGGCGCAGCGAGACAGAGACACGAACAGCAGCCATTAGCAGAAGAAAAGCAGGAGGAGGACACACACGCCGCAGCAGCCAGAGGGAAAAACACGCGGCAGTAGCTAGAAGGGACATACGCAACAGCAGCCATTAGCAGAAAAGCCAGAAGAAAGAACACAGCAGCGAGTAGGGGCAGCGGCGGAAGGCAGATCGCAGAACGGAGAACTGAGACGCATCACTAGGGCACCTTGGGTGGACATACCCTTAGTTCACAGGATGCAGGACTTTAAGGTGTAGCAAGTCTCTTCCTCTAAGCTCTAAGCAAAACCTGTCCTTCTCTCAACGTCTCTCTTAAGCAAAGTCTCTCTCTCTCTCTCTCTCTCTCTCTCTCTCTCTCCTCTCAAAGCAAGTAAACCTCATTTCCTCTATCCTCTATAAACAAGCAAGAAAGCAGCGCACTAAAGAGAAAAATAGAAGTGCCTCAGTTTCCACTCCACCACCCATAAGACCCGTGCAAGTTGTTGCTGCAGGCGGTGACAAATATCCATGGATTTTGGAACTGCAAAGAGCCAGCGACAATTATGTCTTTTACTTTGCAAAAAGTAATGAAAATTTGCCAACTAGGTATCTAGTGAAATTTTATTTGCATTCTTTCCTAGTTGAGAATGTGTAATATCCCTTAATTATAGAAGCAAGATTTCTTTCTGCCTCCCAATAATCTAGCCTTTAAATTGAGAATAGTATACTTCATTTGCCTACCTCACAGATTTAATAAAATAAATTGTGGTTCAGAAAAATATAACTTGTACAGCAGGCAAGGTTCCTGTAATATAATAAATGGTACTATGTGTTAATCATACACAGCCAAATATATATACCATATCTATCAGTTATGAGAATTAACTGCATTGTTATAGGTGATATTAAGTATGAAATGTTCTATGAAACTATGAATTTCAGCAGTATCATTATCCTTCTAATGTCAAAGATTTCTTCCTAAAATCATTCATGTTATTTATTTTATTGTTCCAAACCGAAAATCTACAAAAAGTTCTTAATTTATCATAAAAGTACTTGATAATTCCTATACCCAAGATTGTTTTGAAGTTGCACTATTATACTTATTAAATGAATTAAATTTGCATGGTATTTTAGATCTCATCTTAGGTTGCTAAATAAAATGATTTCCAGGTTTATTACAAATTAATAGTGATGGAGGGGAGGGTAAAGAAAAAAGAAGACAGCATTGAATTACTATCTTCTTGATATGATATCAGTTTTCAAGTTGTGTTTAAAAATGCTTGTTGACTTTTCCACTTTAAAAAACTTTTAAATTGGCAGGGACATGGTAGTACATCTCCCTGTGATGCTATCTACTACTTCAATAATATAAAATCAGACTAGAACGTCATTTAAAAGTAAGAATAGGAATACTTTATTTTCAATAGGAAAGCCAATTATGTAGTTTTATGTTTTGTGTTAAGTAAAAATGGATAATTTTAAGGAGTCACAACAATACCAGTCAACAAAAGATATTTAACAACTGAAATCTCCACCACATAGTCGTCAGAACTTAGTTTTATTCACAAGATTTCTGAAAGGGAATCGTGTGCATAAAATACCTTCACAGTCACATGTCTTGCTTGATGATTATAGTCTATTCCTGATTTCTAGCCTTGTAAACTATAACCATAAGACTTTTAGAAAAAGAAAAAAACCAAAAAAAACCCAAAACAAACAGTTGGGGGAAAAAGACACTAAAACAATCTAGAATCCAAACTCCCTCAGGATAACTACTGGTGATAAGTTACTGTATATCATTTCTATTCTACTTGCCTATTTTTTAGTTGAGATACTAGAGTTCTATATAGTTTGTGTATTTTTTCTCACGACTGTATCAAATGTGCCCACATTTATAATAATTAATTATTAACCTAATTTTCAATGCGGCATAAACTGTACATTTAGACTTTATCTCAGACTGATTTTCTCCATTTCTTTTTGTTCAGAACAATTCCACATATATTTCTCTATCAACATTCATTTCTTTAGGAAATATAATAATGAAACAGGGTCAAATGACAAGGATAGTCTACCCATCAATAACGTTTATGTCTATCTCACAAGTCATCAAAATTGAATATCATTGTTAATAGCACTTCCTTGTCTAGATATCTGATAACATTTTAACCATGTTTTATTATTTGATGACTCTCCTATCCAAGTTCTTTAAATACCGATGCATTAAAGTGTTTGTGTTTCTTCTATAACCTTTGTTATATACATTTTTCTTTTTTTTAAACTCAGCTTTTAGGAGCTAGGACTCTTAACGTGAGAGACAGTTGCTACTACAAGTAGGATTGACTAGGAATGATACCACTATGAAGTAGAAACTGTCCTGTTTCCTCATGCTTTAATATTTCATGTCTTTTTTGTGATCTGGAGATTACCAAGTTTAAGGTCAACAACAACAACCACCCAAAAAAAAAAAAAAGAAAAATATTTCTTTTAAATAGCTATTTAAAGAGTTCACCTGTAACTCCTCAAAGTAAATGTTGAAAGCTATATTTAAACAGTGAACCTGCTGCCCACATCTGATTACTATTAGATTTCTAAAGAACACAGAAATGAAAGGTCAAACTCTATTTAAGACTATTTACCTATAACAAAAAATTTCTTATCTTCTACTTTATTTTATTGGAAAATGATACTTTATAGTTTTTCATGTGAAAGGCAAAGAAATAGGTAGGAACACACCAAAATAATTTCTAACCCATGTTCTGCTGTTAAACATTTGAAAATGCATCTAAAGCCAAAAAGTTTTCAGACAGACTGAAAACAAGATGACTCCTACTTATGAATCATTATTACTATTACATCATACTAAATGGAAATATACAAAACCTACCAACAAAACAAAACTGAGAAAACATACTTCCTCCAGTGTAAAATGTAAATTCTGCCCACTAAATCAATAGGTTGATTTTGCATACGACCTGACAGATGCACTAGCATTTAACATTCTTATTTATTTATCTTCAAAACCACAATCACAGTCTTCAAAGGAAACAAGTTTTGTCTTCATGACATCACTGTAGTTCTTCCTTAATATTACTTCAAAGGATCCTTAAAACCTTCCCAAGTCTAATTCCTATTTCCATTTATATTCATTTCTACCTGCATCAATATTCCAAAGTCATCAAAACAGAGCTTCTCTGCTTAGAACCAGAATTGGAAACCAAACTAGAGAAAACAAAACAAAACAAAACAAAACAACACTAAGTTCCCATTACAAAATTAAATACTGTGTTAGTTTTTAACACAGTTGTTTTCAGGTTTTTATAAGTGATATTTAACTATAAGAAGTGACATAGTTTAAAAATTCTAATTATGTGACATAATTAGACCTTCCATGTAAATAAAGAGAATTCACTCTTAAAGGAAAGAGTCAAAAGTTACAGGTCCACAAACATGGGTGTAGGATAGAGGTTCTGAGAATGCTAAAATGTTCTCTAGTTTTCTGTTATCAGATTCTGAATAATCCCTGATCTCTTTGATCACCACCATCACCACCAACAGTAACAAAATTTTAATAAATTAATTAAAAAGGATAACCTGAGCAATCATTACCTTACCTCGACTGAATAGCAAGATATATTGTACGACGAAATGAGACTAGATTAATTTCTGTCTTGTCATGGATAGTCACTTTCTGTCCTGAAAGAAATTAAACACAACAATTGCAAAACTAGAAAAATAAATGAGAAGAAATAAAAATATATCTTGATATAATATTTTTCCATAAATCTACTTAGAGCCTTTCATAATAAAATAATAATTATAATAAAAATAACTATCTTTTCTATTGTGTAAGTTAGTATTTACTTAATTAAAGGTAATAATACTTCGAGTCTTTTGTCATATCATTTTGTTAGCTTGAAGTCCAGAACCAAGCCAGGAAAACTCTTGTTGTTTCTGAGTCACCTGTTCATTTAGATACTACAGAAGACTGCACTCATGCTGTTGCTTAGTAAAATATTTATAGTTATAAAATATATATATATATAAATAAATATAAATTTTGGTAATTTGGAAACCTCCAATGTACAGGGAGACATTCATTTTAAGAAAATGCTTTGCAATCCTGACAGGATGGATGGATGGATCCAATATAAATATGTGTATTTGTCAAAACTGTCCCCTATTTAATGCATGAAAATTTTCCTCATGCATATTTGTTGTTATTTGGACAGTCTTTTCATATGAAACAAAGAAACTTTAAGGTAAAATACAGTACATGAATAGTTAGATGATTTAAATAAAGAGAATGCTGGAAAAATTAAATCTATTTTTATAAAATGTTACTGAACAGCAATTACACTGCAAGACAGAACTAAAATGTTATACCCTAAAAGAAAAAGACAGTTTTAATATTTTCAAATAAGTAATGCCTGTAAATAAAGACCAGTTTACACATATGTTCTGATAAATATTAACAGATCTAACCAAAGTAAAGTTCCCACTTATTTTCCTATGAAATGATGTAATCAAAGATGAAGAGGAAGAACATCATGCCTGCTTCTGTACAAATATAGCTTTTGGCCTCCCCACTCTATTTTGCCAAAATGAATAGCAAATATCTAGTCATTCACATCTGTCACATTCTTGCCAGGGTTATATAAATCACATGCACTCCACATGAATATACCTTTTTTCTGGTTTATAATATCATCAAAGGCATAAAATGCAAAATTAAAATTATGCTAATGTTAAAAACATGAATTTCCTTTCAGAGCATGATTTCTCAATCTTGGCAATACTGGCATTTGAGAACGTATTATTAATACTTTGTAGTGAGGGGCAATCTTGTGACTTAAAACTTATTTAACAGTATTCCTAGTCTTCACTCACTAGATGCAGTAGCATCCCTCCCAACCCCCTCAACAGACTGAGAATTATTGTTTTAGAGTATTACATTAGAATTAATTTAATTTTAGAGTATTCTGCACTATTATTTAAGTATACTACACCTTTACCTTCCTCATCTTCTTCTCCTTCTTCCTCTTCTTCTTCCTCCTCTTCACTACTTTCAGCATCTTGGTCTGTGTTTGAATCACTATCTCCTTCATCAAGAATTTCTATAAGACCAATAAGGTTAAGGAAAAAAAAAAAAAAAAAAGTGAGCAAGTGATATACATATATCTCATTCTAAGAAAATAAGTCTAAGTTCACAGAAACCCATTAGTGTTTTAACAGTTTACCAGCCAACAAAGATGATCACATAAGCCTGTGTCAATGTCCTAGTGGTCAGAAAGCATTGCAACTGATTTGACTAGAGAGTATCACATGTATTATTCTTCTGCTATATTAAAAAGTGGCCACAAATCAAGGAAGAGATGGAAAAAAACAAAGAAAAATACAAGAAGGTTTTCAAATGTACAGCAACACTGAAAAAAATTAGGAATGGAAACTAGCATAAGGAAGTCAAAATATCTCATCACCAACAAAAGGATAGTTTTATGAAAAATGAAATGCTAGATATTTTATGAAAAATGAATGCTAGATATAGAAATCAAGAATTTAAGGTAAGAAAGTACTTGGAAAGAAAAGGTAGAGGAAATAATTGCATAATTTCCTGCTCACTTTTAATAAATGATGAGATCTTTATTAAAGTGTATAATTATTAAATTGAATATTACAATCATTCCAAAGATTTATGTGTAAAACTAAAACTGGAGTTTAAAAGCCTTTAAGAAAATGAGTAAGACAATCATTGTATTATAACTTCTTGTAATACAGCTCATATTTAAAACTGAATGAAAATTGTTTATAAGAGACTAAATCAATGTAAATAGTAAACAAATAACAAATACTAAAATTTATATTTCGCCTAACAGTGCTATTAGCCTGATTAAGATTTTACAAATAGAAATATTTCATTAAAATTAAATAGAAATATTTCATTAAAATTAAATATTTCTATTAAAATCAGAGAGCTTTTAATACAATTTTGGAGTCTACTCACATTTTTAGAAAAATTCTACTTTCTTTTTATTTAACTAAGCAATATAAACCAGAAACCACATATTTAATGTTAGCAGAGAACTCTACACCATCAGGAACAAATCACTTTACAAAAATGTGGAGGTGTCATTCAGCCCTTATCTAAGTTTCAAGAATATTTCTAACAAATGTCACTTTAAGAAATAATCTGAACTGTCTAGTTATTTATGCAACACAGCTCAGGCAGACTTTAAAAAGAAGAAACTATTTAATATTCAATAGTATGAAGACAGGCACTCCTGCTGTTTTCCCAAATGCTGTAAAATCTAAAACACAAGTACACCTGGGTCACTCTAAGGTGCTAATTACTAAAGCTGTGCTCACTTCCTGCTGTGGTCATTTTTTTTTATGCCAGCTCTAGAACATTTACAGAAGAATGAAGGTCAAATGAATTTTCTAATCATTGACATCATCCTCTTCTCTCTACTTCAGAATTTACTTTCTGAAATCACTTAAGCAATGGCAATTGGATTTCATTAAATGAATAAAGCAGTGTTTCAAGAATGGTCTGAGTCTCTAGGGGGTTGCTGAGACCTTTCAGGTGGTCTGGGAGGTCAAATATCCTCATACCAAGATATTACCTTCCCCTTCACTGTGCTGATACCTGCAAAGATGTTCAAAAGTACTATGTTTAAAACCGCTGTAAGCTAAGAGCAAATAAATCAAGGCACCAAACTATGCCAACCATCAATGCATTCTTTACAGACACACTTTGTAGTAGCGGGAAAAAAAAGCCTGTTTCATTTAAAAACATAATGTCTTTGATGAACAAGTAAAACATTAAATTTATTAAATCTCAGTCCTTGAGGATAGGTCTTTATCATTATTCAAGCAACAAAATATGAAGTTAATATATATAACACTTCTGTTAAAGCCAGATGCACAGTGGTAAATGTGATCTCGGATAAGCAAAGACGTGACTGCTTGAGTTGCAACATGAATTAGCTCCTTTCCTTTTTCCAGCTTTTCTTGAAAGAAATGGCCAACAATCTATAGTTGTTAGGTATTTGGCTATCATTTTCATAAATGTAAATAAAATGACACTGTTGCTTCAAGGAAAACAAGTAACAATATTTGTCACCATGATAAAATTCAAAATTTTAAGAGAAAATTTGATTTTTGGAAAACCTATATCCATCCCTCTGAGTTTGACCACTTCCCAATAATTGGAATTCTCCACTGAGGTAAACAGTAATATTAATGTGATTTCTTGATATTATATTAATTAATGTTAATTTGATTTTGATAATTTTAATGTGTTAACATTTAGAAGATGATCATAACTCAGTAAATCAATATTTTCCAAATGACCAATGCAACATGTTACAAAATCATTCCTGGCTTAGAGACCTGGCTTAGCAACATACCAATGGAATGTAATGTAACAGAGTATGAAAATTCATTGATACTATTTTAGATTCCTATTAGGCCAGATACTAAATTCGGCAAAACATACATAAAATATTCCATTATCTCACAGAATTACTCTTATGAAATAATTATTTTTATAAAAATATGTAACTTATGCTAACATGTACTAGTTTTGCTATTATTTTGAAAAGAATATTCTATTTTGAGGTTTAATTTCTAATAAAATAAATAATGGTAAATATAACATATAAAAGGAACCTCTTTGGAATCAATATTTTTCAATATTGCTAAGGGATATTGAGATCAAAGAATTTGAGAACTGCTGTAATAAATGAAAAGCACTAACTTTCTGAGCATTGGCCAACTGCCTAGACCCTAACAAAATAGAGAATTTCCAAGTTTAAAAAACAGAAAAATCAGAGTAGGTAAACAGTTACAGAAAACAAACATTTGGCACCTCTTAGGGAGACTATAGGAGAAGAAGTTCACAAAAAAAGAAGGCTCAATGGGTTATCTAGTACTCCATGTTTGGAAACTAATAACAGAAAAAGGAATCTGGCCAGTGCCAGTGAAAAGCTCTCAAGAAATTAGCATCTAAGTAGAGACCCGATTATTGGACCAGATTTTTAGGATACTGCATAGAAACGAAAGGCTATTTATACTTTCACCTTCCACTTTTAAGCATGACTATAGCATAGAATACAGGCAAAGAGAGAGTTCTATGTCTCTGCTCTCTCAAGAGCTTCCCAGAGCACTAAGTTCTTCTCATGTAAAACTCAGAACTGAAGGGAAATAAACCCATGAAACTATTATATAAGTAGGCCTGGATATAAGCTTTAGGAAAAAATAATAATGCAAATAAAAAAATAAAAACAGTAACACAGCTATCATTTTCTGAGTACTACTTCTGTGGTCACAAAATGCACACAAAAACATTTCATTTATCCTTCCACAAATGAGTAACATTTATGCTTCTGTCAAACAAGTAATTGGTTTCAGGTCATTTGGCTAGTAATGTCAAAGACAAAAAAACAACCCAAAATCTGTTCGGATTTAATGCTTACAATATACTAATGATATACAAATAACAATAATCATCAACTTATTAGGTACCAATCTCAGACTAATTTTATCAGAAGGACGTCAAACCTGCACTCAAGATGAGATAAAGTATAGTACTTATAAGAAAGTATACCAATTAACTGCATATCAAACTGATGAGTACAGACTATAATTGACAAAGAGGTTAAATAAAGGTCACTGGTAATCTATGAATATTTCTTAAGAGGGGTGAGACTTAAGAATTGATAAAGAGTGTAAGAAGAGACAAGGAAACAAATGATTCAGAATTAAGTAATAATATGAGCAAATAGTATAAAGAAAAATCAGTGAAGAGAATTGCTTCACAAGAGCAGAGATTTCATGGGATGAAGATCAGTGATCTATAAATATTTTTTCTACCAGAATTATATAACTACTTAAGTTTCTTCTATTATCTGAACTAAATAAATTATTTTATAAAATTTTACATACCCTTCTTAATAGCTCTATACTTGTCTTCATTTTCCATAAAATTAGGATCCATCTTGAAAACATCTTAAAAAAATAAATGAAAAGTTAAGTGTTTATTTTCTACATTTATATTTCTTGGGTGCCTTTCTTTCCATCCCCCAAACACCAGACTTACTAAGAACATCTTCTGGATTATAGTCATCTTCCAAAGGAAGCATATGGGTGAACTGATCATCTTCTTCAACCAAGTCAAGTCCATCCAGGATAATAGGATGATCCTTGAATCCATCCTTCCGTACGGCAAACATCACTTCAATCATATATTGAACTCTTTTGTCAATTTCAGATTCATGCAGAATGTTTCGAAGGCGTTCAAAGATAGCTAAATTTACACAGAAAGAACAATAATCAACAGTATACTTTAAAAAAAAAAATACAAGAATATACAAACCAAGAATATGCACTTACCATTGATGCCTCGTGGTGAAACTTGTGTTAATTTGAGGCCACATTCTTTGAGAAAACCAATGGCTACTTCAACACTATCATCGGTTGGTCTTTCCAGAAGCAAAGTGAGCATCTCTAAGCATAAAACCTCATGTGCCTTAAAGAGAATGCAGATGTATAGGAGAAAAAAATGCTTTCTCATATATTCACCAAGTATTAAAAATAATTTTAAAAAACAGGTAAATGCGTCTCAGCAATGATTATATTAAACATGACACAATTTTTCTATCACTTTATTTACCTTTTAGAAATTATAGATGACTGTTCCAAAATTTTAACTTATTATATTGAATACAACTATCTAACTATAGCAGAATATTCTTTCTAGACATTCTGTATATAAAATGCTATAAACTCAAACTGTAAGTGAAAAAAAATTAAATTTTTTTTTTCTTTGCTTTTGCAGGGCTGAGGATTGAACCCAGGGCCTTGTGCTTGAGAGGCAAGCACTCTGCCAACTGAGTTATATCCCCAGCCCTCATGTATTAATTTTTAATGAAATAATTTTTCATAATCAGCATTTATGAAACTGTATTTTTGTTATAATACCTTTCTCTAGGACCAGAACTCTTTTTATTAATTTCTCAATACATTCAATGAATAACTGTTAAATAGTAAATAGTTCTCAAGTTACATGAATACTAATTTTACCACAAATTATCTTAATGATTTCTGGTACACACAATAACCATTTTGAATACTCCCTTGTTTTAAATTACACTATTACATGGGCCATGTTCAAAAATTAATATTTGTAAATAATGTGAGGAAGAGTATAAAATTCTGAGAATTTTGCTATGAAAGAAAATGAACCAGAATGAATGTCTGAAATGCCATCTATATGCATTTATAAGTCAGACACTTTTTTGAGATGGGGAAGGAATAAGACTAAGTCTCAGCTCAGAAGAATATCCTCTTCACACTGTGCACAACATCAAAAATACATCTGGCTTTGTCGGGGAAGGGAAGGAGCAGGGTCAAACAATGTCACATCAATGATAAGAAAATATTACCCTGAGTCTAGGTGGGAAGATGCAAAATACTTAATGCTCTAAATATTTTGAATTCTGTGGCAATGCCAAAAATTCCAATGTAAGTGTAGTACACATTCAAAAACAGAAGCACATTTCTGCAGTTATAGATACATAAAATTAAGTTTCCATAGTTTTAAAAAGCAAGTTATCATGTAACAATATAACAAGCAATTAGGTTAACATCTAAAAGATTTCAAAGAATGAACAGTGGTAGGTAAGAAATAATGTTAGAGAAATAAAATTAACCATGGGCACTATTCACAACAGCCAATGTATGGAATCAGTATAGGTAACCATTGACAAATAAAAGGACCAAGAAAATATGACAGATATACAAAATGGAATATTATTCAGTCATATGGGAGAATAAAATCCTGTCATTTGTAAGACAATGTGGATGGAAATACAGGACATCATGTTAAATAAAATAAGGCAGATACAGGAAGACAAGCATTGTATATTTTCACTCACACGTGGAAACTGGAGGAAAAAAAAAAGATCTGAAAGTAGAAGAGAGACTATTAATGACCAGGAATGGGTAACAGGAGGCTAGAGGAGAGGGTGGAAATGATCAATATACATGTATGGAAATGCCATCATGAAGTCCTTTAATTTGTACAATTAGTGTGTCAATGATTATAATAAGAAATCTTAAATGAAAATAAAAAAAGAGAAAAAGCGTGACTTCAAAATTCTTCATCTTCTACAAAGTAAAAGAATATAGATATGAGGGAAACCTTTGTGTATGAACAAGAACAATTTTACCATTTTTCAAGGATAAAAAGAAGCTAAACTGAAGCTATCAAATAGTGGATAAAAACAAAATGAACACTGAAACTGAAAAACAAAATAAAATTATTTGTATTTAAACAGGTTAAAATTATTTGATCTATCTTTTATTAACTATGTTTTAAAAATACTTATGTATTTATAGGGAATAGAGATTTTACAGAATATTTGATATTTATTAGGTGCTCATTAACAGCAGGTACAGAGAGAGAAGAAAATAAAATGATTTGCATTTCAAAACATTAAAATTATTTATTCTCCTATATTTTATAAACTAACTAAAAATATATGACTACATCTATGTAGCTGCTGCAGGGTATAAAGTTTTCTGTAGAGTTTCAGACATTTATTAGGTTTTCATGAACACCAGGCACAAAGAAAGAGGAGGAAGACAACTTTATTGCTTTAGAAAAGGACTAAATTAATTCTTTTAAAAAGTAATTTGCAGTCAAATAAACATGTATAGTATTAAGTGAGATCAATTTGACAAAATAGTTAAAAGTATTCCGATTCCTTTTTATATTAAAGAATATTAGATGCATTTATTGAAGTTTTGAAATTAAAATATCATCCAAGATATTTATCTGAAGGACTATAAATCAAAACAAAAACAGATGTATCACTGGCATCAAGACTATGGTCTAATGCCACTAAAAATGAACATGTTTTGAAGATAATTACTTACCACATTTTGGTTAATAAGATGTGCCACAAATTTTGAAGCAGTCAGACAAAGTTGCTGAAAAGTGAAAATAGGCACAAAATTAATCCATAAAACCCAAATTTTCATTTATCTATAAATTCTAGTAAAGACACTCAAGATATGTAACACACAAGGATAATTTTTATATGAAAGTAATATATGTGAAACACTGCCACTACTAGCATAAGTCATTGTTTTGGTGATTCATAATTAGTGGTCAGGAATATTTACTAGAACCAAAAAAGTTCTCATGAAATATGATCTTTAAAAAGCACTCCTATGCAGAAATTGGCATTCTTTACTTTTGTTGATACTAGTTTATTGGCCTACCCTATGTGACAGTCTACTTAAACGTCATTCATATATACCTTATCATTTCTTCTATAGCCTTTTCGAAAATTAAGAATTAACCTCTTGAGGATTAATTCTCCAATTTGTGGAAATTTTGAGTTGATTATTGCCACCAATGCTGCATAAACATGGGTAAAGATTGGAGAAGCGCTCTGGGCTTGCAAAACAGATCTGGATAGCAGTCCTCTGTTTAAAAGAGAATAAAAATGAGTAATGAAAAAAATCAATTAATTAGGAAACAAATATTTAACATTCAGTAATATTGTTCTTTTGTAAATAATCCTAAAAGCTAAATCCTAAAAGTTAAATCACTGCTTTACCTAGAAAATGAGTCTAATTAATAAATAGAAAATGCCTTTGAGAAAACAAAACTTGAATTTGTATTCTTATGAGATTTTACTGCAACTTTTCTCAAAAATTCCTTTCTAAATATAATTCCTCTTTTCCTGCATTTGTTATATATATAAATCATCAATTTGAGAATTATAATGTTAAAAAAAATTTAACATTTTCAAAAAAGTGAGGATAAAAAAAAATCTGTGTAAAAAGTACAAAGTTTATGTAATACAAAGTTTTCAATGTGGGTTCCTAATTTATGCAAAATGATTCTGTGATTAAAAACAAATTTGGGTTGTTTACAATTCTAAGTCTAATTTAGTGGAATAAAAATGAAGATTTGGTATACTGCTATCAAAGATAAAGACACAATAAATGCACTGCAAGATTAATTCTAAAACAATGACAGTATAATAAAAGCTACCTGCATGAAACTCATTCTGAAATGGGCATGTTTTTATGTGCATTTGAGGAAGAATGGAAAAGATACAAAGTGGGCTAACTGAAATTATTTTTAGTACAATAAAGACAAATAATTATGCCAAAAGTTAGGGGAAAAACTGTCTTACTTGTTAGCAGGTTTATATATCACAACTGAATCAATATGATAGGGCTGGGATTGTAGCTCACTGGTAGAGAGCTTGCCTAGCATGTGTGAAGCACTGGGTTCAATTCTCAGAACCTCATATAAATAGAAAAAGGGCCCTTGACAACTAAAAAAAATGTTAAAAAAATAAAAATAAAAAACCCAGCTTGCAAATCTACAAAGATCTTAAGCAATCCATATAACTTAAGTCTGCTTATTTTCTAAGATGGGAAGAGCTCCACCAAAATGTGTTAGAATAAATACATTTAGTAAAGTTGAAGGACACAAAACCAACATATAAAACCTTTCAGCATTTCTATATGTTAACAATGAACTATTCAAAAAGAAATTAAGAAAACAATCCCAAATATAATAGCTACCAAAAAAAAAAAATCCTAGGAATAAATTTAACCAAGGAAGTGAAATATCTTTACTGAACCTACACTACATATCACTGCTGAAAGCAATGGAAGATAAAATAAATTGAAAAATAGTCCATGTTCATGAATTGAAAGAATCAATGTTGTGAAGTGCTTCCACTTCCCAAAGCAACCTATAAATTTAATGCAACTCCTATCAAAATTCCAATGACATTTTTCACAGAAATAGAAAAAAGAAATCTAAACATTCATATGGAACCACAGAAGACTTCAAGTAGCCAGAAATCTTTAGCAAAACAACAAAGACAGAGATGTCACTACCCAATAATAAAAAGTACTACAAAGCTATAGTATAATCAGAATAGCATGGTACTGGAATAAACAGACACACAGATCACAGAACAGTGAGCTCTGAACAACACACATTTACAGTCAAAGAATTTTTGACAAAGGTGCCAAAATGCATGATAAGGAAAAGATGATCTCTTGGTAGATGAAGCCAGTAAAACTAAATATTTAAATGCAGAAGTATAAAAATAGATCCAAGTCTTAAAAAATATTAAAGAAAAACCAACTCAAAATGACGTAAAGACTTAAGTATAAGACCAAAATTGGTAATACTCCTGGGGAAAAGCTCCATGGCACTACTCTGGGTGATGACTTTTCCTGATAAGACCTCCAAAGCTCAGGTAAGGAAAGCAAAAATAGACAAATAAAACTGCATCAATCTGAACCTTCTCCACAGCAAGGAAAATAATCAACAAAGTCAAGAGACAGCCTACAGAATGTGGGAATATATCTGAAAACCATACAACTGATCAGGGACTAATATCCAAAATATATAAGGAAATCAAATTAATCATAAGAAAGCATACAACTCAATTTTAAAAATGGACAAAGGACCTAAAGAGACACTCTCAAGAGAAAACATACAAATGGCCAAAAGATAAATGACAAGTGCTCTACAACACCTATCATCAGAGAAATGAAAATTAAGAATACAATGAGGTATCACCTGATATCTACTGGAATGGCTGTTCTAAGAAAGACAAAAGGTAAGTGTTGCCAAGGATGTAGAGAAGAGAGAACTCTTGTACATTGTTAACAGGAATGTAAATTAGGTCTAACCACAAAAATGTATGGAGGTTCTCCCAAAAAATTAAAAAGAGAGAGGTTTTCAAGATGGCAGCCTAGAGGGTGGCTGCATTTCATGTTGCTCCAGGACTCAGGATTCAAAAGAGGAGATACTGAGACACTTGGGACCAACTCAAAGCAGTCACCCGTTGGGATGGGACAGTGGTCCCGGAACGCAGGAAACATTGTGAAGTAGAGCTGCCGGCGAGACACCCCTGCCCCCGCTGGAGCAGTGAACGCTGACAACTGGGAGCGCCGTAAAGGAGGCCGCTCGGCACAGCGCTGGGACTCGGAGCAACCACTGGGGCTCCAGCGGCTGCCCAGGGGAGGAGTGGCGAGGAGAGCTGTGTGGACTCAGAACACCGGGGCCTGCCCTGAGGAGTAGGAGGAGGAACGTGGCCGCTTGGATTCGGAGTGACTGCACCAGATCTACAGGCGGTGGCCAGAGGAGGAGCAGCGCGGCGAGCTGTCTGGAATCAGACCACTTCTGAACCCCGGGGCCTGCCTGGAGGAGTAGGAGGAGGAGGAGGAGAAGCGCGGCGGGTCGTTTGGACTCACAGTGACTGCATTAGCACTCCAGGCGGCTGCTCAGAGGAGAAGGCGAGTGGTGAGTTGTTTGGACTTAAAGTGACAGCTCCTGAACACAGGGGGGCTGCCTGGAGGAGAAGCGTGGTGGGTCGCTTGGTCTTGAGTGGCCGCACCAGAGCTCCGGGTGGTTGCCCAGAGGACCCATGCAGCGGGTCACGTGGATTCAGAGCCACTCAGAGCGACTGCTCCTGAACACCCGGGGGTTATCTGGAGAAGGAGGAGGAATGGGGAGGGTCACTTCGACTCGGAGTGATTGATTGCACAGGGCTACAGGTGGATGGTGGGAGGTGGAGGTACGCAGTGAGTTTCTTGGACTCCTAGGGACCGCACCGGAATACTGGGTGGCTGTATGGAGGAAGAGGTGTGTGGCGGGTCTCTGGGACTCAGAGCGATTGTACGGGGCCCCAGGTGGCTGCTCAGAGGAGGGGCTGCATAGCCAGGCGATTAGGTGCAGAGCAGGGTACCAGGATCTAGGAGGCTTCTGGGTGGAAGAGCCGCACAGAGACAGGTTTAGGGCGGAGCGAAGGTTCCAGGTCTGCGGGCAGATTCTCTGTGGAGGGGCAGCCTAAGGAGATTCATCTGCGAAGGGTGAGGCTCCCAGGCCCAGGAGGTAGGGCCGGGCCCCTGGGAACTTTGCAGAGGAAGGCAGCCCAGCCCAGGCGGTAGCTGTAAATTGAGGGGAACCTCTAGGAGGGGAACTGACCAGCGAGACCTCCCCACCAGGTGAGTCTTCCCTGCCGGGTGAGGTTTCCCCACAAGGACGGTAAAACCAGAGACTCAGGCCCAAACAGGCCTTGCCTCAGCCCGCAGCCTAGGTCCCCTTTGGATGACCATTGGTCAACAAGTGGAGGCACCTCTGCCCACTAGCAGGGATTACACCCCACCTGAAGGCCACCACTCCTAGAGAGGCAGCTTCCTTGTGGAGCACCGCATTATTAACTTCCTCCAAGACTTCAGCCTACTGAAGGCTAAGGGGGTATATATATAAAAATCTTCAGGGACATTGTAAGTCAAGAGAGGAAATCTGCAATATCTCAGCGGTCCACTGATACCTGAACAATATGAGAAAACAAGGAAAGAAAATGCTGCAAACAAATCTAGATGTTATATCAATAAAACCCAATGACAGCATGGCAGAAGAAATGACAGAAAAGGAGTTCAGAATGTACATAATTAAAATGATCAGAGAAGCAAACGATGAGATGAAAGAGCAAATGCATGCACTGAATGATGAGATGAAAGAGCAAATGCAAGCAGTGAATGATCGCACCAATCGACAATTAAAAGAGCAAATACAGGAAGCAAAAGATTATTTCAATAAAGAGTTAGAGATATTGAAAAAAAACCAAACAGAAATCCTTGACATGAAGGAAACAATAAACCAAATTAAGAACTCTATAGAAAGCATATCCAATAGGACAGAACAACTAGAAGACAGAACCTCAGACATTGAAGACAAAATATTTAACCTTGAAAACAAAGTTGAACAAACAGAGAAGATGGTAAGAAATCATGAACAGAATCTACAAGAACTATGGGATATCATGAAAAGGCCAAATGTAAGAATTATTGGGATTGAGGAAGGCCTAGAGAAACAAGCCAAAGGACTGAACAATTTATTCAATGAAATAATATCAGAAAATTTCCCAAATCTGAAGAATGAAATGGAAAATCAAGTTCAAGAGGCTTACAGGACTCCAAATACACAAAATTACAACAGATCCACACCAAGGCACATTATAATGAAAATACCTAACATACAAAATAAAGACAGAATTTTAAAGACTGTGAGAGAAAAGAACCAAATTACATTCAGGGGGAAACCAATACGGATATCAGCAGATTTTTCAGTCCAGATCCTAAAAACTAGAAGGGCCTGAAACAACATTTACCAAGCCCTGAAAGAAAATGGATGCCAACCAAGAATCTTATACCCAGCAAAACTTACCTTCAAATTTGACGATGAAATAAAATCCTTCCATGATAAACAAAAGCTAAAAGAATTTACAAAAAGAAAGCCAGCATTACAGAACATTCTCAGCAAAATATTCCATGAGGAAGAGATGAAAAACAAAGAAGCAAATCAGCAAAGGGAGGAATTATCCTAAAGGAATTGTCAAATAAAGGAGGAAACAAGTTGTGTCAAACAAATAAATAAAATTTAAAAAATGAATCAAATGACCGGGAAACCAAATCATATCTCTATAATAACCCTGAATGTTAAAGGCCTGAATTCATCAATCAAAAGACATAGACTGGCAGATTGGATTAAAAAGAAAGATCCAACAATATGTTGCCTGCAAGAGACTCACCTCATAGAAAAAGATACCCATAGACTAAAGGTGAAAGGATGGGGAAAAACATACCACGCACATGGACTCAGCAAAAAAGTTGGAGTATCCATCCTCATTTCTGATAATGTGGACTTCAAGCCAAAGTTAGTCAGAAGGGATAAAGAAGGTCATTTCATACTGCTTAAGGCAAGCATAAATTAGCAAGATATAACAATCATAAACATCTATGCCCCAAACAGTGGCTCATCCATGTATGTGAAACAAATCCTTCTCAATTTCAGAAACCAAATAGACCATAACACAATAATACTAGGTGATTTTAACACGCCTCTCTCACCACTGGACAGATCTTCCAGACAAAAATTGAACAAAGAAACCATAGATCTCAATAACACAATCAATAATTTAGACTTAACGGACATTTATAGAATATACCATCCAACTAAGAGCGAATACACTTTCTTCTCAGCAGCACATGGATCCTTCTCTAAAATAGACCATAT
The DNA here is from genome assembly GCF_902686455.1 of Sciurus vulgaris. Taxonomy (NCBI): domain Eukaryota; kingdom Metazoa; phylum Chordata; class Mammalia; order Rodentia; family Sciuridae; genus Sciurus; species Sciurus vulgaris. Next base: position 133,226,989 of record NC_136463.1, read on the forward strand.
ATTATGCCACAAAGCTAATGTTAGCAAATACAAGAAGATAGCGACACTACCATGTATTCTATCAGATCATAATGGATTGAAGTTAGAAATAAATGAAACAGTAAAACACAGAAACTATTCCAACATCTGGAGATTAAACAATATGCTATTATATGATGAATGGATAACAGAAGATATTAGGAAGGAAATTAAAAAATTCTTAGAGGTAAATGAGAACAAAGAAACATCATATCAAAATCTCTGGGACACTATGAAAGCAGTACTTAGAGGGAAATTTATTTCATGGAGCGCATTTAATAAAAGAAGTAAAACTCAACAAATAAACGACCTAACAGTACAGCTCAAAGCCCTAGAAAAAGAAGAACAGACCAGCACCAAAAGTAGTAGAAGATAGGAAATAGTTAAACTCAGAGCTGAAATCAATGAAATTGAAACAAAAGAAACAATACAAAAAATTGACAAAATAAATAGTTGGTTCTTCGAAAAAATAAACAGAATTGATAAACCTTTAGTCACACTAACAAAGAGAAGACGAGAGAAAACCCAAATCACTAAAATTCGGAATGAACAAGGAAATATCACAACAGACAGGATTGAAATACGAAACATAATTAGAAGCTATTTTGAAAATCTATACTCCAACAAAACAGAAAATTTTGAAGACATCAACAGGTTTCTAGAGACATATGAATTTCCTAAACTGAACGAGGAGGACATACACAATTTAAATAGACCAATTTCAAGTACTGAAATAGAAGAAGTCATCAAAAGCCTACCAACAAAGAAAAGTCCAGGACCAAATGGGTTCTCAGCCGAGTTCTACAAAACCTTTAAAGAAGAGCTCATTCCAATACTTCTCAAAGTATTCCATAAAATAGAAGAGGAGGGAACCCTCCCAAACTCATTCTATGAAGCCAATATCACACTGATACCTAAACCAGACAGAGACTCATCAAGGAAAGAAAATTTCAGACCAATATCCTTAATGAACATCGACGCAAAAATTCTCAACAAAATTTTAGCAAATCACATACAAAAACATATTAAAAAGATAGTGCACCATGATCAAGGGGGTTTCATCCCAGGGATGCAAGGTTGGTTCAACATCAGGAAATCAATAAACGTAATTCACCATATTAATAGACTTAAAGTCAAGAATCACATGATTATTTCAATAGATGCAGAAAAAGCATTTGATAAAATACAGCACCCCTTCATGCTCAAAACACTAGAAAAAAGAGGGATAGTGGGAACATTCCTTCACATTGTAAAGGCCATTTATGCTAAGCCCATGGCTAATATCATTCTAAATGGTGAAAAACTGAAAGCATTCCCCCTAAAAACTGGAACAAGGCAGGGATGCCCTCTTTCACCACTTCTATTCAACATCGTTCTTGAGACTCTGGCCAGAGCAATTAGACAAACCAAAGAAATTAAAGGGATACGAATTGGAAAAGAAGAACTCAAACTATCCCTGTTCGCTGATGACATGATTATATATTTAAAGGAACCTGGAAATTCCACCAGAAAACTCTTAGAACTCATAAGCGAATTCAGTAAAGTAGCAGGTTACAAGATCAATGCCCATAAATCCAACGCATTTTTATACATAAGTGATGAATCTTCAGAAAGAGAAATTAGGAAAACTACCCCATTCACAATAGCCTTGAAAAAAATAAAATACTTGGGAATCAATCTCACAAAAGAGGTGAAAGACCTCTACAATGAGAACTATACAACACTAAAGAAAGAAATTAAAGAACACCTTAGAAGATGGAAAGATCTTCCATGTTCTTGGATAGGAAGAATTAATATTGTCAAAATGGCCATACTACCTAAAGTGCTATACAAATTCAATGCAATTCCAATTAAAATCCCAATTGTGTACCTTACAGAAATAGAGCAAGCAATTATGAAATTCATCTGGAAGAATAAGAAACCCAGAATAGCTAAAACAATCCTTAGCAGGAAGAGTGAAACAGGGGGTATTGCAATACCAGATCTTCAACTCTACTACAAAGCAATAGTAACAAAAACGGCATGGTATTGGTACCAAAATAGAAAGGTAGATCAATGGTACAGAATAGAGGACACGGACACAAACCCAAATAAATACAATTTTCTCATTCTAGACAAAGGTGCCAAAAATATGCAATGGAGAAAAGATAGCCTCTTCAACAAATGGTGCTGGGAGAATTGGAAATCCATATGCAACAGAATGAAACTAAACCCATATCTCTCGCCCTGCACGAAACTAATCTTAAAATGGATTAAGGACCTCAGAATCAAACCAGAGACCCTGCAGATTATAGAAGAAAAAGTAGGTCCAAATATTCACCTTGTTGGTCTAGGATCAGACTTCCTTAACAGGACTCCCATAGCACAAGAAATAAAAGCTAGAATCAACCACTGGGATAGATTCAAACTAAAAAGCTTTCTCTCAGCAAAGGAAACTATCAGCAATGCGAAGAAAGAGCCTACAGAGTGGGAGAATATCTTTGCCAATCATACTACAGATAGAGCACTAATCTCCAGAATCTATAAAGAACTCAAAAAACTCTCCTCCAAGAATACAAATAATCCAGTCGACAAATGGGCTAAGGAAATGAATAGAGACTTCACAGAAGATCTACAAGCAATCAACAAATATATGGAAAAATTTTCAACATCTCTAGTAATAAGAGAAATGCAAATCAAAACCACCCTAAGATTCCATCTCACCCCAATTAGAATGGCGATTATCAAGAATACGAGCAACAGCAGGTGTTGGCGAGGATGTGGGGAGAAAGGTACACTCATACATTGCTGGTGGGGCTGCAAATTAGTGCAGCCACTCTGTAAAGCAGTGTGGAGATTCCTTAGAAAACTTAGAATGGACCCTCCATTTGACCCAGCTATCCCACTCCTTGGCCTATACCCAAAGGACTTAAAATCAGCATACTACAGAGATACAGCCACATCAATGTTCATAGCTGCTCAATTCACAATAGCCAGACTGTGGAACCAACCTAGATGCCCTTCAATTGATGAGTGGATAAAGAAACTGTGGTATATATATACAATGGAATATTACTCAGCCATAAAGAATGATAAAATTATGGCATTTGCAGGCAAATGGATGAAATTGGAGAATATCATGCTAAGTGAGATAAGCCAATCTCGAAAAGCCAAAGGACGAATGATATCGCTAATAAGTGGAGGATGACACATAATGGGTGGGAGGGAAGGGTTAGTGTTAGGGTTAGAGTTAGAGTTAGGGAGGGGGGCAAGTATGGAGGAAGGAAGTACTGTATAGAGGGTAAAGAGGGGTGGGAGGGGTGGGGGGAAGGGAAAAAATAACAATGAATCAAACATTACTCTATGTAAATTTATGATTACACAAATGGTATGCCTTTATGCCATGTACAAACAGAGAAACAACATGTATCCCATTTGTTTCCAAAAAAAAAATAAAAATTAAAAAGAGAACTACCATATGATTCAGCATACCCCACTACAAAGGATATGAAAATTCTATCAAAGACACATCTGTACTCCCACATTCGTGGCAGCATTATTTACAATATCCGAGATGTCTATTGATGAATACACAAGGAAAGGTGGTGTGTGTATACACACACACACACGCACACACACACACACACAATATTAAAAAGAAAGAAATCCTGTCATTTGAAAACATGGATGAATCTAGAGGAAATTATGAAAAGAAAAAGAAGTCAGGCACAGAAGGACAAATATCATATGAGCTCACTTATATGTGGAATCTAAAAAAGTGACATTCATAGAAACAGAATAAAATGATGGTTTCCAGAGACTACCGGCAGAAGGATCAAGGAGATGAACATATACAAAATTTTGATCAGACAGAAGGCATAAGTTCAAGAGACCTATTATATATTAAGGTGACTATAGTTAATAACTACATATATATTATAAAATTGCAAATTACTAATAGTAGATTTTAGATATCCTAACCACAAAATAAGTAACTAACAAATGTTAAATAGGCTGATTTAGCCATTCTACAACGTATATATGTATACATTAAAACATTGCTAGTCATGACAAATACATACCATTTCTACCTGTTGACTAAAAAAAAAAAATTAAACTGGTTTGATGTAGTATGTCATAATATTCAATATTCCTAATGGATTTAAATTATTGGAGACATTGAGTAAACAAATATTTGTGCAGAAATCACGTGATGTAAAAGCTCCTTACCAGTGAGGAACAAGTTATTTTTTAGCAGCCTACAGTTTTATTTTTTTTGGGGGGGGGGGGGGGGGGTACTGGGGATTGAACCCAGAGGTGCTTAACAATTGAGCCACATCCTCAGCCCTTTTTATTTTATTTTATTTTTTTATTTTAAGACAAGAGTCTCATTAAATTGCTGAGGCTGGTCTTGAACTTGCAATTCTCCTCCCTAGCCTCTTGAGCCACTGGGATTGTTGGCATTCACCACCATCCATGTTCAGCAAGAACTGTTATTTTAATTAAATATTTTCAATTACCTTTAAAATGAGTTGGCATAATGCATGAATGATTATTACTCATACAGATATGTTCTTTTGAAAAATTACTATGAAATACTACAAATAAAATGACTAACTTACCTTCCTCTAACTATATTTTCCTGAAGAAGCTCTTGAATAATAATACTTATATTGGAAATGTTGACTTTGTTGATAAGACCATTGATTGACTTCTTTAGGGCCTCCCAGCTCATCCTCTGATATGCTAAGCTAAAAAAAAATTTTAATAAAAATTAAAACTTTGCCAAAAACTATAATAGCAGCAGGCTATAATAAAAACAAGTTACTTAGCATTCCTTTATTTTTAACACTATTTTCACAAAACAAGTCTAAAGTATAGTAAGATATATGATGCTCATAGGAATAAACAGATTATATTAAATCATATTTGCTTTATTATACATATAATAGTATAAACCATACACAGTAAGATTATGTAAAAATATGTAAGGATATTTTGTTCTTATGTCCATTTATGTTGTGACTTAAACTATTTTTTAGTTACATTTGATACATGCTTTTTTTTTTTATTATATTGCTTCACATAAACTCATCTTTTGTGGAAACCTTTAAAAATAAATGCAACTTAAAAAAATTTGAAACCACGATAAGAACCCAGGGACCACAAAAAGGAAATTTTAGTATGATTCTTCCCATAAAAGCACGAGACAACAAAATTACATGTTTTAATTTAAAGAAATGGTAATAACTACTGTAAAAGGGAAAGTCACATGGAACAGAGGCTGAAACACTATTCTAAGGATGTTAAAGACCACATCTGTTGAGGCAGTAGTCCTACAGCTATACCAGCTGAACGGTGCATGGCTATAGACTTTCAGTCAATTATTTAGCCTCAAGGATTTCTTTAGATTGAACTAAATTTATAATGTCTTAACTTTTAAAACTAAAAATTCTACAGATTTTATAACTATTTTTCTGGAATTTGATTCTAGCTACAGAAAGTCTTAACCTTTTTCCTTCCACACAGCTCTCTGGAAGTCTTGTGAAGTCAATAGGTTTCTAGAAATACAGAATTACAAATAATATTGAAATATAGTCTTCAAAACACAAAGAATGTAAGTTTGATATAGTAACCTATGAGTTCCTTAACACATTCAGTAACAAGAAGTGGCAGTAGGCCAAATGACAACTTTATTTTCAAGTAGCACAGTCAAAAACAATATTATAAGGTATCTGCAATGGACTGTTAATACTGTAGTATGTGGCCTACATTCCCACAGAAAGAAATGTTAACTTTTAGTGAGATTAGTAACAATAAAATATAACTCTTTTCCATTCACACTCATGGATCAAGTGCTGAATTCTATCCATGGATGATTTGAAATTCTGCAGGTTAAGATCTGCTTACGGTAGTACATGAAAGAGGGTCAAAAATGGTGCCTGATAAGCATGAATATTTAATCTGTGACTTTTAATATTATCAGTAGATGGTGAGGTCATAAGACAGATTGACTTGCAGTTAATTTTATTATTGTTTCTAAGTTCTCTACATTCACCCTCAACTACCTGCTCCCAAGGTGGACTATTCCCACTGTTCAACCCTTTGTTATGCCCTATTTCTACAGAAATAAGACCTGTGGCTCAACAACAAGCCTAATCAATAAGACACTGCTGGCATATAATCACAACCTCTCCCATTAAATTGACTGAAAAACTATATCAAGTGTAATTATACTTCCTAAGTAGGAAGACTTCAATTTGTCCAATTATCTTCTGAAAAGACTACAGACTTCTCTTACAGATATCTAATTCTCATTGTACCCTTTCCAGCCTGAAGACTTTGACTGTATAAAAAGTATCTTCCAGGAATCTTAAATCAGCATATATTGCTGATTCTCCCCTGCCTACTGTACTTAGATTAACAACGATGTTTCTAGTCCTTTACAATTAGGATAAAGTTTATTGGACTGAACAGGAGAAAGAATACTTTTCACTAATACTGCCACTTCTGCAAGAGGAGAATGCCTAGATAATCATGAAGTTCCCAATAATAAGCCATCCCCAAATTCCTCCTCATACAATGGTCCAAATATGGCAACCATGCCTAGAATGTGGCACATAAAGAGGAATTATTAGTTTGAATTTAATGTCATTTAATACTCCTCTCTAGTTCTTAATGGTTTTAATTTATTTAATAATCTTAATTGTTTATTTTATGTGATATTTCTATTTCAAGCTAATTGAAATACTTCATATTTTATTTACCCAAGGTTCTCATTTTACAAGTTGTCATCGAAACACCCACGAAAAGGTCTAGGAACATTCCTTCTTGGATCACCTTGAATCAGTCTTTCTTAAAAGTGTAGCTGCCTTCTAACCTAATCTTTTTATTAACTTCCTGGCAATTGAGTCATCACTTCAATCTGAGACCATACTTTTCCAGTGACCATCTCATTCCACTGGTGAAAAAAGTCTTAAAAACTTAGCTGCACTTTGCTAAAAAGCTTTTCACCGCTTCAATTACTTTGAAAAGGGAGGGGTGTTTTAGTATAAATGTTCACATATCAATTTTGTTTGTTTACCTTTAAATAGCAGAGAAGTAGTCTAAGATATTATAGTCTAAATAAAAGCAAGAAAAGGACAAAACTGACATCTTCATATATTTATAGAATGTTTAGCAAACTACACCCCCAAGTCAAAAATGCTATCCACTGTTTTTTGTAAATAAAGCTTTATTAGAACATGCCTACATTCATTTGTTTACACATTACCCAAGACTGTTTTCATACTAGAATGATGTCAAGTAGCTACAACCAAGACAGAATGACCCACAATCTAAAATATTTGCTCTCTGGCCTTTTATAGGTTTGCTAACTCCTGATTTAGTACAACTTGAAAGATTCTTTTTAGATCAAAAACATAAGTAGTATTCTTGATTATCTACAAAAAATGTAAACAACTATAATTTGAAAATACTAAAATAAAAGATAACTTTTCCTCAAAATTTTAAATTAATTCATTAAAAAATGAAGTAATTAATTAATATCCATGTAAATCATATAAAATGCTCTTGTCCAGAGTATGGAGTAAAGAAGAAAAGATGTCTCTAAAATGAGGTCTCTATCACTGTGCACTAATGCAGAGTTTCAAAAGCCAAGGTTAATGAGATCATGATCGATTAAATTTTCAATGTATCAATGCCTGGCAGGCCTAGTACCTCAATATACCTGTTCTTATCTGTAATCTGTTCTTGCATCATTCTAAGCTTTGCAGGAGGAATATATGCTCCACCAGTTCGAGTGAGAAGAGGATCCAACTCATCTTTCTTCTTCTTTGCAGTAGGTTCATCCTGAGCAGAACTCTGGGTTCCTGATGGTTCTGGGCTTCTTCTCCCAGGAGATGGGGATTTTCGGGACCTTTTCCGATCCATATCTCTTTCTCTCTCTCTGCGTTTTTCTCGATCCCTGCTTCTGTAATATTTTTTTTTTTTTTAAAGGAGAAAAGACACTATAAAATACAATGAAATGCAAACCAAATGTGAGATTACAAGTGGGTCCCACATATTCATAATAGGAAAAGTGGTTTAGGATGATAAGGTAGTGCTTCACAGAGAAAATGTAACTTATATTAGGGCTTCAAAGGCATCATAGTATTCAGACTGGGAGTGAGTGGGGAAGAAGGACAGAAAGAGGGAGGATGGCATCCTGCACCTAGTAGAAGAGGGAATAACAACTGAATAACTGAGCATGGGTATTAAAGCTAGAATGGGAAGATCAGGAAACAATAAAGAATCATGTACAACAGTCACTGGAAAGATGAGTTTGAATCAGCCTATGAAACCTTAAAGACAACCAAGATTTTAAGTTATTTATATTGGAAATGAAGGGGAATCATGAAAAGCTTCTGAGTGAGAAAGTAACATGAAATAAATAGTTTTTTAAGACCACAAACTGGCCTATGGTATATATGACAAACTGGATAAAGAAAAAAAGTTTATTTTCAATAATGGCATATTTAATTGTAAGACTGCTAAGAAAAAAAATGTAATATTTGAAAATGCTCCTTTAGAGAATTTGAAATCTCAGAAGTACTTGGTTGTTTGAAATAATGTAAGGAAAAAAATGCTTTTCTAACCAAAATTATTATCCTCTTCAATACTTAAAAAACAATCAATTGCTATTGTTCTCTGAAACCATCAAGAATTAACAGGAGAGTCTTGACTTTCTGTTATTTTTCCCCAGGGATAAGTTTGTACACTTATTTATGTACAATTTTAATAAATTGTCTTAGAAACTCAGATAATTTTGTTCCTGCTTTACATAATGAATTATACACACACATTAAATAAAAGTAAGTGTCACATCATCACTGTTTCACTAGAAAACTGCACTATAGAGAAATCTAGAGGATATATTTGAGATGATCTGTTCTGAAATAAATTCAACTTACATGGACAGAGAAAAGCAATCACCTATCCAAGCTGCTATGGAGGAACAGTTCCGAAAATGAGGTATGAGGTCTGAGTGACTGCCAATGAGGACAGAGGCAGTATACACTGAGACTGAGTCAAAGGGGAAAAAAGTGGATTCAAATATAAATCCTAATTAATCACAAATGCAGATGCTCCAAATTCTACCCATTGACTTGCAACTGAGTAGCTTCTTACTATGAATGTATGTCCCAAGAGTTTTTCTGAGAAACACCACTTCAGACAGCTAGCTGGCTGATAAAATCATACCCTTATAATTACTGTGTTTGTTCTTGTATAGTGCAGAAGGAATAGAATATTCTTAGTCTAAACAGAAACATCTGTTGTCTTCAAATGTTTCTGGTCTGTTAGCCTTCATATTCTAGCCTGCTTGCTTTAAGTAGTGACTATGTGGGTCACATGAGACTTTATGTTCATACAATGGACTAAGCAGTTAGAGGCTGCAAAAAGACAAGGGCTCTGGAGTCAGAATTGAGTCTCAATTCTAGTGTCTGCATCTACTAGATGGGTAACAGTGACTATAGTTAGGTTACTTACTTACCTCAAACCCAATTCCTTATTTATAATTTAGAAAAAATAGTATCAAATTTGTATGAGTTTTGACAGTATTGAGAAAGTATGCAAAATCCTTAGCTCACCAATTATGTTGGTAGTGGTTGTTTTTATTGTCACTAAGGTAACTTCTGATAGGTCTGGCTTTTGGAGGCTAATTTAATCTGACATTTTAAGACTGGGTATAAATTAGAATGTAATGAGAAGGAAATTTTGACTGTAGAAATTCAATAAGGTACTTAGCTCCAAACTACTGAGGAATATGATAAAAATTCTAGTGGTGAGTTGGTTAATTTTGGTGGTTAATGAATGGATAATATGTGAGAGATATCACAAAGGGCACAGACCTTAGTGAACAAAAAACTTGGGAGAGACATATTTAAAACTGGAGGACTAACAAGGCAAATAGGAAAATCAGGACAGTTGGTTTTATAAAAAAAACAGTAACAACAGTAGATAGAAGTCTAAGAATGGAACATAGAGTGATACAGGAATATAACCATATAGTGATATGGAAATGGTTGTTGGAGAAAAACATAGACTATGAGAGACAGATCATAGTTCCTTTATAAAATACTAAAGTAATAAAATTTATCAACCACTTTGTACATTAGGAAATCTGAATTGTTTCACTACTTTCTTTTAACTTTTTTTAGTGGTGCTGAGGATCAAACTCAGTGCCTCACACAGGCCAGTTCTACCACTGAGCCACATCCCCACTCCACTACTTTGTATATGCTACTCAAAGTGCCACTGGTTCACTGCTTATCACTACTAAAATAGATATGCTAAAGAAAACATTTTTTAAATTACATTTTTTTTAGTATTTAATATGTTCAGACATGGTAGTAGGAGACAAATTATTTTTAAAACTAAAACACCAGATAAGACATGTCATCACATTAATTTTAATACATGAGGAAACTGAAGATCAGAAGGAAGTTGGTAAGAAACTAATTTGTATAACTCGTAGCTAAAATTTGAATTCTAGTATGTATGAGTATGAAATCTATAGTTAACAATGCCTCATTAAAAAGAACAAAACAGATAATTCCAAATGACTAAATTATCTGTATCACTACTTCACTCATAAGCAAGGATATGTGTAAACTAACTGAGTACTATGTGATTTCTGTTTCGGGAAGCTGAGAATATTCTTATCTCCTGCTGAGTTTCAGTTAACCTTTTTTCCCTATACTGAGCATCCCCAGCATCTGCCAACTTTCTTTCTTTGTGGTATTCATTACTTCTATTTGGAGATTTCTTTCCCCAAATGCATTGTAACTTTTTTCTATATTATGTTTTCTTTTGAGCAAATATAAAGGATCTTTACTGATGTTTTTAAAGTGAATTAATCCTCAAATGCTGACTCCTTTCAAATATTCTCATTATAAAAATTACTAATTTCTCCAAGAAAAAAAAAAGAATTAAAATAAATGCAAATTAATAACAGAAGATTATAAAGGTCTGCTTAGTTTTGAATGAAACATAAATGGCACTTAGGTTTCTCTCTTAAATACTGCCCCTAGAGCCAAACAAATGTTTTAGGCATTGGAGAAAAGTTTACCTGCCTTCCATTCAGTTTCCTCATCCATCTCTTAATCAGGTAAATCTTGTAGGTCCTGTTCCTAGATGAACAGGCAGGTAGCCAAGTTCTCCAAAACTCAAGTAAAAATCATTTAGATACAGAAAAAAACTACAAATTAGTAACTTCATTCTCAATATTCCTCTGCCATGAGGCATGAAAAAAATTTAGATTACTGTCATACATAAATTTATTTGATTAGTAGAGTCCCCAAAATAATCACATAAGACAATCCTTCCTGCAGTACAATATAATGAATAAAACTTAGGCCTTATGTCAGACCTGGGTTTGCCACTATTGTTTCAGAATTGCTACTCTCTAGGCCTCAGTTTCTTTAGCTGTAAAAAAAAAAAATAAGTTTTTACTTCCAACTGACTGCAGTAAGGAGTTAATTCACATGAAGTCCTTATTAGAAAGCCTGGCACATAAAAACATCCAGTTAATGCCACTTGCTATTATTATTGTTTTTATCATAAAAATAAAGAAAATTAAATCAAGCTAATGTTTCTATTGTTAAAATTCCCAATACTAACCGTGATTCCATGCCACCATCATAAGAATGTCCTCTTCTTGAATGTTCATAGTCTGACCTGCTATAATCAAAGTAATCTCTATCCCGAGGGGACCTTTCTTGTTCTGCATATCTAACATATAAAATAAGAAAGTCAAAGTTGTAAGTTAAAAACAACTACATTATAAATATTTAGGAGAGTTGCTAAAGCATCTCTATGATTACAAATCTTCTCAAACTGCTTTTAAGTAACAGTTTATTTTGCTAACACCCATTCGGTCAGAATTACAAGCTTTCAGCTTAGTATAGCAAAATGCCTGAAATTCACTTAACCAAACTTGTTTATCTTGTTTCACGTTGTCCCGAGTGACAGAAATTTATGGGGAAATCAATTTTATTTGTCAGGAAAAAGACTATCCTACAAATGATTTTTTTGCTTACCTGATTTGTTTTTCAAAGCACTGAACAAATGAGACCAATGTCATTGGTTGAGTCTCCATAAGGCTCAACTCTACTGCAAAAGACTATTCATCAGGTTTTTTTACTCTTGAAATTGCTTAACTGGGTAACAGTGAGAAAGGACTGAAATTATTAGCAAATAAGGATGCACTGCAGTAGATCCATAATGTGAATCTTTAAGGTCAATAAAATCAGAGAATTTTATGAGAAGTTTTATACATTATATATACAAACAGGAACATAATTCATATTTTATATACGCACCTACAATTAAGGTATGCATACACATACACCTGTGTGTGTGTGTGTGTGTGTGTTAAGTATGTGTGTACGGAACAGGTGATAGGTGAAAGGTAGTAAGTAGTCACAAACCAGGGAAATGAACTTGGTATTTATAAAGCAAATTTTTTGAGAGATATTTAGCAAAGTGGAATAAGAATAAAGTACATAGGAAGTAACAATGCTTCTCCTTCCAGAAATTTTTATCCTTTCCTTCTTTCTTCTTCGTACTAGGGATTGAACCCAGGGGCACATTACCACTGAGCTAAATTCCCAGTCTTTTTTATTTTTTGTTTTGAGATAGGGTCTTTCTAGATTGCTGAGGTTGGCCTCAAACTTGTGATTCTTCTACCTCAGCCTCCCAAGTTGCTGGGATTATAGGCATGCACCACTGCATCTGGCCAGAAATTATTTTTAACAGTTATAGCTTACTAAGTTAAATAACTATAGTCCTAATATGAATACATGGTGAAAAATAATGGACATTTCTGGATTGTTAAATCTTAAGTATGATAAGATGATATAACGCACACAAAGATATTCTGTAAACTATACAGAGCTATGTAATTAGAAAGGACAGCAGTAAATAACAAAAACCAGTACTTCAACATCCACCCTAAAATTAGGAAGTTAAGAGCTAAATAACTGTATAAACTTACCATAAAAAAGTTTAAATTACACTCAGAACATATAAAGTTATTTACCTGTCTTCAGGAGAAGAGGTCCTCTGAGATGAATTATAGTTTTCCCTTCTGTCATGACCAGAAGAATGCTTTCAAAGGGAAAAGAGGAGTAAACATTTTTTAAAAAATTTATGTTAAAAGGTATATAGATAATAAAATACACATCGTGGAAAACTACAAGTACTTTGGCTCACATTTGTTGTTAATATTCAAATCTTGTAACACTGCATTTACCGGCTATCTTCCCTATATGAAAACCACAATATTCACCTATATGAAAATCACAAATTTAGTAGAGGTTATTAAATATGGGTAAAACAAAGAGCTAGGAGAAACTGACTCAAATATATTTATAAAAATTCATTTTTATTTTCAGCAAGTGTTATTTGCGCATCTGAATATATGATATCATGTCACTCTAAGGAATTAAAAAAAAAAAACAAAAAACCAAAACTTGACTCTTTAAGTCATTCACCAAATCCTTTGAAAAAGAACTAACATACAAATAAGTAACTTCATGTAACTTAAGACTGACAAGACATGTGACATGAGATAGATATAAACCATTCACTTTAAATACATATCCTAATTTAAAAATCTGAATATATGAAGAGGCCAAAATACTTATTTTTACACACACACATGCAGACAGATTTATATATATATATCTCTAGCACGTAAAATTTTTTATGCAACTAGTCAATGTTGGTATTGACAAGCTTATTTTTTAAGAATTAAAATTATTTTAATAAATCTTACTTCAAGACAAAAGTATTTGTTCAACTATCAATCTTAAAATCTAAAAAAAGGACAACTCAATGAGTTGTGCAAACTTACATGCTTGCCTCCTCAATGAGAAAAAGAAGCATTTAAAAACAGAAACTTGTTCTGAATAGAAAAGCAAACAAGCTCCTACTTCCTCTGATTTTATAATTATTTAGTTAACAGCGGTCTGAATCTAACATTATCACAAGTAAATGGCCAATCTCATTAAATATTGAATTTTTGAATAGGGCTCCCTAATAGACTAATCTATGAAGAAATATGAAATGATAATGATTTAAAGTAGCCATAGTTTGGCTATTATCTTATACTAAATGCAAGCATCTTAAAATCTGGTACTTCACACACACACACACACACACACACACACACACACACAAATTTACTTAGTACCACAATAAAGTAGAATTGCTCAATGACACAGGTTTTTGTAAAACTTTATATCAAGAGCCTAAGCCAGGGGCTGAGGGTGTAGATCAGTAGTAGGGCACATGCTTAGCATGCATGAGGCCTTGAGTATAATCCCAACACCCAAAATAGGGGAAAAAAATCCTAAGCCAAATATAAAGCATAAAATCCATTCCATTTGGGGATAACATAAGACATAGCACTTCCTATGTAGATACTCTAAAGGATACAAATATAGGAAAGACTATCAAGGAGATATGATCTATAATATTTCTACAAGTAAATATATTCCAGAAAAAGAGAGAGAATAATTAAACTGCATTATCTACTTTCTTCTTGTACAAGGCAAGCCAATTATTTTGACTACATTAGGGAGAAGGCCTCAATTCTGTGGCAATGATTTTTAACACATCTCTCCAACATCTGTTGTGAATAAAAGGGAGGAACCAAAAACACTGAAATCGTGAATCAGAAGGATTTCTTAAATATGACCAAGTAACGAGTGTCTGGCACATACAAGAGGTCTTGCAACAAGAGATACTGAGTAGGGAATAATCACTAAGGCACACAGCTCTGAGCAATGGACAGTAGGACCTGAATTTGGCTTTGATGGATGAATAGGATTTCACCAAGTTAAAAACCATTTGGGGATATGATCCAAATATTAAGAATCCAAATTTCCTCATTTCCCTTTTAAGTTTAGCTTATAAGTCAGAGTAACCATTAATACAGTCAAAATTACCTTAAAAATTCTGCAAATTGCTCATTAAGCAAAACAAATATGGTGACATCGTGTAGTTGCTCAGTCTCTTAACAATGTAGAGAGCAGTGTGAGGAGGCAAGTAGAGCAGGAGCCTCAGTCCAGTGGTTGTGAGCATTCAGTAGACTCAGAATAGACATATTCAAAAGCAAAAGAAGGGAGGAGTTGGAAGAGGTGGAGAGTTTGCTTCCAACAAAACACAGTGGGTCCTTGGCTGAAGTCTATGAGCTTAACAAATGAGTCACCAGAACATGGAAGAAGATGTGAGCTTCATTTGCAGTAAAAATGCCCACCTCCCCCCCAACCCCTGCCCACCTAGTGGACCAGCTGTGGCTAATAGAAAAGAGGTGGACCAAGTAGGCAGAAATGGCTGGGAGAAACAAGACACTAAGTGTGAAGGGCATGATGACTGAAGTCACTCCTGGGCTAGGGGGATACTAAAGAAGACCCACTGGGACCACAAGAGAAACACTTAAAGAGTCTTTAAGGAAGATGATTCTGAAAGCCTAAACATTTTCCTCCCTGTGTAACAAGTATTAGTTTAAAGGTCTGAGTGCTTCATCTTACAAGGCTCAGTCAAAAGGCATTTCTGCACAAGGTTTTCTTTTGTTGTCCCCACCTCCTAAGAGTCTGCCACCTACTGGGCCCTCAATAAATTAACTGTTTAAGTAACAGTGGACCAATGAGTGCAAGTCCCAAAGAGGCAAACTTCAGAACAATATATGAAGGTATCCACTGCAGATGGAGCTAGTTTAGAAGTCAGTGAACTCCACATCAATGGTGATATGCAAGCAGAGGCTGGATGTCTACACAGCATGGAGGCTGAAGGTTGTCCTCTTATACACAACAGGATGGAAAAAATGGCAGCAGAAGTAGTTTTGATAAGCACTTTCCACATACCAGGCCTTGTCCCTACTTCCTGTTGCCAAGCAGCTTGGAGTCTGCTGATTCTCTTTAAAAAATTAAGTTTAGGGGTACAGAGCTAGTGGAGGAGAGGAAGGGAGGAGTGCCTACCTTTAGAACTAAATGAAAATATACCCTCCCTTTACTGAATCTTTAGAACTAAATGAAAATATACCCTCCCTTTACCGAATCTGAGCACAAGAGGTGATGTGCTGACAGGTTTGCTCTTGTGCCAAGATCACTCACAGACAGGGCAGTTTTGAAAGCACATGGAGTTATTCTCCTTGGTACTGTTCTGACCACACTTCCTACAACTCTCCCCTTCCCAAAGCTGTTTCAGTCACACTAGACTCTTTACCTTTATACTTGCTGTTCTCTCTTCCTGGCACACACTTCCCCAAGCACCTGCATAGTTAATCCTCTGCTCACATGGCTACCTTCCTTTTCAATGGGCCCCTACACTAACCTCCCTATTATAAGCTGCAATTCCTTAATGCCATGACTCTCCATACCTTATTTCTTTTCTCCACAGCAGAAGCCTAGAACTAAACACTGTAAAGTACTATATAACTTAATTATGTATCAAGTTTATGGTTCATTTTCTGTGTCCTCACACTAGAATATAAACTCCATGAGAACAAGGAATTCTGTTTTGTACACTATTTTACTCAAAAGCTTAAAAAGAATAACTGCAAAATTTTATAAGAATTCAAAATACATTTGTTGAACAAATACAGCATATACATATGAAATATGCAGCAAGAAGTTCATATTATGGACAGACACACAGGGACCTAGACCAACTGAGGAAGGAGATACCTGCTTCCATGTCACACTCATCCAGGGAAGCAAGTTCCTTTAGAATAATGGTGGAATCTCCTGTGCCGTTTAGTACATATTTTCTTTTGCACATGCTCACACACAATTTGTAGAGACACTGATGTATGCACACACATGTACACACACAAACACACATAGACAAAAACACATTTTGTATATGTTTTCAACTGCCCTTTTGCATGCTATTACTCCCATCTGGGCAAGTATCTACCTTTGAAAATGTGTGGAGCCTGAAGCGTGTATGATGTCACTCTACTATCTGATTTCAGTGCCCTAATCATATATGTGCACTGCTGTTTAAAGGATAGTAATTGAGTATAAGCTTGCATTTTCTACCATGAGTTTCATACTTACTTTTATCTGTGCCACACTACTTTTCATTTTCTATTGCCAGCTGGTCTAATAAATCAAAGAATCCTTCGTCAAGTTGGTCCAAGTAATAAGTACACGATGGTTTGAATTCCTTGACAGTTTACTTTTTACATCTGCAAACATCACCTATAAAATAGAGCAAAGAAAGCTTTGTTAACACTGATAAACTGTGTATGAAATAATGATATATTCTTTCTGCATATTGGACATTTGAACACCTAATTTTTCTTAATAAGCACAGATATAATCAATAATTAAATAATAAATTTTAATCCTTAAATAGTTCCACAAAACAATGTATACCTAGCATGTATTACTGAAAAAGACTCCACAATCAAGAGAGCAAATAGGCTTTATTATAATGACGGAACAAGTTAATTTAAAAACAGATGTCTTATAACTTTATTGAAAATGCTCTCAGTGAGGGATATCTGTATCATGCAATAGTAGTGTAGTATTATAAAAAATGAACTAAGGAAACAATCATAGAGCAATGATACAAAGGGGATATAAAATAGTCAATATTTCTACATAAACTAAGAATTAAATAGCTGATGCTCAGGAAATGATAATCATTCAGAAATAAACTGACTCCACAAGGATATATATAAGGTGCTAAACTAAAATAACTGCCTCGATGTGTTTGAGAACTAAATATTTGGCTCAAATAAACCTACTCATCATTACATGCTCAAATGTCTTTCTATTAAATAAATTTTAGTGATTTCTGCAAAATGCTGTTACATTCATATAAAACTGCCATTTAAGCATTTTATTGGAATCATATACCCAAATGGTTTATTGTGAAGTAATGAAATTACAAAAATAAAATGAAGTAGAATTAACAGATGTACAGAATACAGAGAAAGAACTATGTTCAATACCAAGGTAACCAAATACAACTAGGAAAAAGATTTTTGAGGACTAGAGAAGCTATTCTCTGGTCTATTTCCTCCTTTTTTAAAGATGAAAACACTAAAAGACAAGTCATTTCAACATTGTAAATGATAACACCAGTTAGTGGTGAACCTATACGTAGAAACCCAAGCTAAGTACACCTAGTTACACATTTTTTTCAGCAGGCCACACAAATAATTTTAACACTGTAAGTGATAAAAAGTTACTATTATTTATAGGGATATATGCAAATCACGAAGTCAAATGGTTAGCACAAAATCCAGGTTAGTAAAAGCAATATATACAAGATTCTTTACAAACTTATTAATCTTTCTATGAAATATCATTGAAATCTAAAGTATATTACCCCTTATGTATCTGCAGCTACAGTTAAACAGACTAATGTGTCTAACTGTATACAATGAGTCCATATGCAGATTATTTTTTTTTTAACTAGTTATTACTGCAATTGTGAGCAAAGCTTAGTCTTCTTTTTTGGCTGGCAAGTTGTCCCAAATCTTTATAATTTTCTTCAAGGAATGACTATGATCTTAAATCTTAACAACCATATAAGACACCAGTCTATCTAGTACTTTCTGTCCACAACCATGACATTATTGTTTGAACTCAGTTTCAGAGTAACTTTTCCTACTGGATTCTATACCTTAGATAAACAGAAAAAAAATCTCAGAATAAGTTACACTAAACATGCTATAAAATCAGATTTGGTGATAGTAGTAGAGAGAGGAGAAACATGCTCCCCTTCCTTAAATAGCCTATTCTAAAATAATGCAAGAATTACAATCTTGATAAACCTGTGTTAACAAACATCAGATGATAAAAATAAGGGATGAGGATGTAGCTCAGCAGTAGAGTACTCGCCTAGCATGCATGAAGCCTGGAGTTTAATTCCTGGGAGGGAGGGAGGGAGGGAGGGAGGGAGGGAGGGAGGAAGGGAGGGAGGGAGGAAGGAAGGAAGGAAGGAAGGAAGGAAGGAAGGAAGGAAGGAAGGAAGGAAGGAAGGACGGGAGGGAGGGAGGGAGGGAGGGAGGAAGGAAGGAAGGACGGGAGGGAGGGAGGGAGGGAGGGGAGGAGAAGGGGTGGAGAGGGGAAGTGATGGGGAGGAAGAGTGTTTCAATGGGGAAAGAGGAATGTACAGACTAAGAAAATTCAGACATATAATAATTACACTACTTGGGGGGCTGGAAGATGTAGTTCAGTGGTAGAGCACTTGCCTAGCTTGTGTGAGGTCCTGAGTTCATGTCCAACAATGCAAATAAGGATAATAACAATAGCAAAAACACTATTTTCTTATAAGAATCTAAATAATAAAGGTTTTGATTTCCAGGACCACCATAGCTTATTTGGCATTTTTGTGCAAATTTTTAAAAGGGTATCTGTACTTTCAATTAAAAAATGGCTATGTAGTTCCTACTGGTCCCAAACCTTTCAAAGATAACAACTATAAACTCTTCACAAAACACACTACAACCTGAAGGTACTAGTGAGAATGAAAGAAAACATGCTAATTGTAGAGAAGAGTAGATGCCTGGGACAAAGGAACATGAGGAAGTTATCCCCATACTATGGCTGTAAACTTGAGTGCAAGCTGCAGTCTACAATAAGCATGGCAGCCAAAAACTGATAGAAAAACTGCAGTCATTCTCATTTGAAGAACAATGAGCAGAGCCTGAAGTAACCACAGTTGGAAAGCAAGAGAAATCATATAGGAGAGAGATACAGAAAAGGGAAAAACCTCCAACAGCATGGTACAAACTCTCCCCAAATCTCTACCTGCCTCTAAAGCAAAATATGAAGAAGATGGATTCCTACTGAACCATGAATTGAACTGTAGCTCAAGAGACTAGAATTTGCAATTTTAGTCCAATTAAGTCAAGGGCTTAAAAAGTCACCACTTTTCAGAATGTAACAGAATCCAAAGTCTCTATAAGTATCCAGGATATTATTAAAAATAACTTATTAAAGAAAGTAGCTCAGTCTCAAAAGATAATCAGAGGAAATGAATGCTGAAATGATCTAGACACTGGGGTTAGTACAGAAGGTTCTATAAGCAAGGTTTTGAAAATATATGGGAAGACATAATAGAAAAAAAAAAAGACTGGGGAATTTCAGCAAAGTTTTTGGAAATAATAGAACCAAATAAATTCAAGAATTGAAAGATATATGAAGACAACAGAAAAAGGTGGCTTGAAGATAAATTAATAGAAAATAATCTAAAGAACAGAGAGAAAGTATTTATAGACATGTAGGACAATATTGAGATGACCCACATATGTGTAATTAAAGTCCAAGAAGCAAAGGAGAAAAAGAATTAAAAAAAAAATATTTTGAGAAACAACAGGCAAATATTCCCCAATTTGTTTGACAAACCCAAATTCACAGATTGAAAAAGCTCAGAGAACATGACAAGATAAATATAAAGAAAACAACAATCACACACATATTCATCAACATAAATCAATATAGACTGAGCATCCCTAATCTGAAAATCTAAAACGTTTCAAAGGATTTTTGAGCATTCAGCAGTCAAAAACTTTTGTATCTTGGAGCTTTGCAGGTTTCAGACTTTCAGATTAGGGATGGTAGAACAGTAAGAAGCAAATATTCTATGCAAATATTCCAAAACCCCAAAATATCCAAACTTTAAAACACTTCTGATCACAAGCATTTCAGAAAAGGGCTCCTTAATCTGGAGTCAAACTGCTGAAGATCAAAGATAATGAGAAAATCCTGAGTAGTGAGGGGGGGAAAAAAATCAAAACATTACATATAACTCAAAATATAGTCATTATTTAATATTGTAAAACTGGTTGCTAAGTCACTATGTTAAAAACCAATCTGAATTACAGCTAACTTTATTACATAAAATATGAATGAACAAACCTATCCATGTAACAACAGCTACTGCTCTCTAATCTTGGGCAGACACAACCTTGCAGGGACAATGCTTGTCTTGGCAGGATTTTAGGTCCCACTTGCCTCAACAAGATAACTCTGTGCCATACACAAGTTGTATAACTCTCTTCAAAGGTCATCTCTATATGGTTCTAAAGGTGTAGATAGAGTCATAAACTAGAAACTTAACCAACTTCTGCTCAAAGGCAAAAGGATTTTTTCTACCTGTATCAGCACCAATCACTGTGTCATTTCTATATCCTTAATGCCTTTATCAAGTATTAATACATAATTCATGCAATCCCAAAAAATATTTACTGCACTTCTATTATTTGCCAAGTACCTTTGTAGGTGCTGGTTGATAACAAATAATAACCTTAATAAATTCTCCCACCTACATCATGCTTATATTCTAGGTGTCAAGAGCAAATTGAATTTTGCTCTCAAGCAAAGTGGCTGGTTGGATGGTTTTTCCTGCATGTCAGTTTCAGATCATTACTCTATATTGCAAAACTGGTCTGCTAAGTCACTATGTTAAAAACCAATTTGAATGATGAAACTTGAATGATAGGGAGATTACTTGTACATATATTGGAGCCCATCTAATATAAGTCAGAAAACAGGGGAGGGGGAGAAGGCTTGGGCCTACTTGTTTTATGAAAACATTCCCAAGATAATTCCAATATCCAACTCTTCTCCAAGTTGCTTCAGCTCTACAATTCTGAATGAAAGCACAGAGGTTCTCAATTTTTCTTAGGTATAAAACAGGGCCCCCAAAGTCTACCTACTTTGTAGTAAAGAACTTAGTCATAAGCCAACTGGAAAGGGATATGCAAGTTTCAAATGTATTCGTCTTTACCAAATGATTAGTAAGAAGTCTATAGATATACCTGAAAGAATTTGTATATCTGTGCTTTTGAAAATTGAGAAATTATACCATAATTTATGATCACTTATATAATCTTATTCAATCCTCATAATTATCTTGCTTTGGTAATTTTTTTTAGCTTTATTTTTCAATAGGAGAACTAAGTAACAGAGTTGAAGCAATTTATCCAAGTAAATCACAGGTAGTAAATGGTAGAGCTAAAGTTCAAAGGTAGGTTTAACAGATGCTTAAATCATTTAATAATGAATTCCAAAGGATCCCAATTAATAAATGGATGTCAAATTGATAAATTATAAAATGTAAACAGGTACAGTCTGTACTACCCAGAAAACTTTCTTATCCTAATGGATCTATTCCTTTCAGATAACACAGACTGTAGTGCTAATATAATGAACTACTTACTACTTTTGGAACATGCATAATAATTTTAAGAATTTCTTTACTTAATTAGCACATCTAGGCTTTACTGTGACCAGGTACAGTATGAGCAAATAAATCACTTGACTCTATTATGCAAGATTAAGTATTTTCTTTTACTATTCCTCTGGGTTATGAAACCCATTTTCTCTTCCCAACCCATCCACAAAACTTTTTTTTTAAAGCAATTTTCTATGTATTTTATTTCAAATTGCCTTACTTATGTAAATTTAATGAATTTTCTTTCTGATCAGTGTTACCTTTCCCTTTCTACTTTTCAACCTTCAACAGTAAATAATTTCTGGCAATCACTAATATAGTACAAGTCCATGTCACAAAATGTTAAGAGTAAAATTGACAATATTGTAAAAGTAGACTGTTACTTCAGTTCTAATAAAAAATGCATATAATACTATCACTGTCCAGATTTATACAGAATATGCCTGTAGGGAAATTTGGAAGTTCAGCATGTGCATGCTTGATATTTAGACTAAATGGAAATTCCTGCAATGAGAGTAATTTATCTAGAGTTTATAGTTCTCCCTGCTCTTCTTAGCATCACTGTGGATTTTATGATGAATTTTTAAATTTCTCCCCTTGTCACAAGTAAGCAAATCAGCAAAACCATTCCTGTTTTCCTGAGCAAGGAGGGTATTTTGCAATAGGAGATGTAGCACTCCTGGGAGCACTAGTTTTAAAATGATGAAGATTTTCTCTCAGTTTCAGCAAGCATCAGAAGGCAAAATATTTGATAACATTTCTAAGAAGTACTTCAGACTGTTAACTAGAAGCAATGAAATTGTAAATTCTGCAATTTTCTAAAAAATTTATAACATGAGAAAACATCCAACTGATGATTAGAATACACTGCTTTCCAGCTTCTTCCAAAAAGAGAATACTTCTACCACTGTTACTTAGAGTCTTCCATCCATGTTAGAAAAACTCCTACTATCATAAAACTGCTAAAGCAAAAGGGAATCAATAAAGTGAATTCCCTTTAATTTATTCATTCTAAAGATTGATAGCAGGTTTGGTGAATTTCAAACATTACCACTGTGTTAAAAAAAAATCTTGATTGCCCAATGGGGAAAATGATAATACTTAACAATATTCAAAATGAAAAATTTCTTCAATTGGTTCTAAATGTCAAAATGTAATGAAAGGGGAATGAGGGGATTCTCTGAAAAATCCCCCAACAGATGCCAAGTCCCTATTCCTTCCAAATATTGTTTTTCCTTCTCAGGGAACAAAAAGGAATAACAAGTTGGCCACAATTCTTAAGCAATATATGATAAGATTGCTATGTAATTTCTATATCTGTACTGAAAGACAAATCCTTTGTTTTGGAAAACTTTCTTGCTGTTTTTTAACAGGAACAAATTAATGAGAAATTTGCTCATGATATGCCACATAAGAAAAAAAGTGATGTGAAATTTGATTTCAGCACAGAGTCACAATTTCGAAAGAGGAAAAAGTCAAAACACTCCTGTTCCCTTTTTGGAAGAGTCACCAGGTACCGTTGACAATCCTTTATCTGTAATTCTGAAATCTGAAAAACCCTGAAAATATTTAGCAGCAAAACCTGACATGCTGAGTTGGGGATGTAGTTCAGTGGTAGACTGCTTGCCTATTGTGTGTGAGGTCCTGCCTGGGTTTGATCCCCAGCACCACAAAACAAAACAAACAAACAACAACAAAATCTAACACTTACCAAATTAAGACTTAATTCATGAACCCTTGAAACATGTGTTTGATTAAAGGATACTGACTAGGACTCAAAAGAGAATACTCAATAAATATTACATGTACTGCATTTCTTTTCTAAATTCTGAAGAATTCTGAGTGTTGAAACAGTTCTGATTCCAATAATTACAAATAAAGAACTGCAGACCTATCTATAATGACCTCCTGGTTGTTAAATCCAGAGGCAACCTTCCTCTTATCAGACACTGCTCTAGTATTTGATACTGCTATTCCTCCTTTTCTTGAAGCTCTCACTTCTTGAACTACACATCACCTTCATCTGGTTTTCTTCTTCTCTTCCTGGTCCACCCCTTTGATATTTACCTCCCTTAAAGTTTAATCTTTGTTCATGTGTTTTTGTTTTGTTCATTGCTATATTCTCAACACTGGGGGTTCTCAACATATATGTTAAATTAACAATTGAAAAGTCTTGGCTTTTTCTTTTTTCATATTCTTTCTGGAAGACTATCTTTGATCTCACAGCTTCAACTCACATGTGAGAACAACTTTTCCCTCCAGTCCAATAATCTCTATAGGGTTTCAAATCCTATGTCATAAAAACTTTAGGAACAAATCTGCTCCTGACTTTACCCCATTCTTTCTGTATATAGGAGCTTAGAATAAAGCTCCATTCAGGAAAGATTCCATAATAAGACTACAACAGTTTCGTTTTCTCATGAGGTCTTTATCTGTAGGTTTTAAGAACTTTTCCAACTTGTATATACAAATATAAATTCCCCATGTATGCTACTAACTGGTATTCCATTGCATAGAGTAAAAAGACCCTTTTATAGATCTGTAAAGCTGCTCATAAGAAACACAGGCTTTTATAAAAGTATGTTCCATTTCTAAGTATTTGATACTACTCCATACTTTGCAAATGTCCTTTGTAAAAGAGGAATTTGGTCTGTATGCCTTCAACAATGTTTCTGCATATATTGTTTCATAACAGAAGAGAGTTCCTCAGTAGCAGTCTAACTCCTAAATAAAATAAATCCTAAAGGACACCCTTTCTGCTACTATACCCTCAATCACTTGCACTCACATGCTCCTAAGTCTACAGCCTCTTGCCTTACTTTCCCTCTATATCCTTTGGTTCACAGCTCAGCAGCCTGGCAATAGGATATAACTTTTCTGAGTAATCTCAGCACTTCTTTTGCTAAGCAAATGGTGTTAGTATGGTTTTATTTGGTCTATTGATTAAGCTAAATTTATACCCATTTTCAAGACAAGAAAAATAAAACATTAAATTTCAAACCTGTATCACAACCCTCATTACTCTTAGTGCATACTTTGTGGCAGAGAAATAGCTCTAATGATTCTCATCACCCACTGAATGCTTCCTTCTTCATATTAGTTTCTAGTTGTGCAAAAGATTCTCTTTGTGAGGTTATAACATGTGAAAAGTTGTATTAAAAAACAGGACTAGAAAACAATGAAGTTGGAGCCATAAATGATATTTATATTATGCAGCTGCTCAGAAAAACACTTCCAGAGAAAACAAAGGAAATATAAAGCTAAAAGAAAGAAGTACAGTCATGGCTTTATAGTAAAGGAAGTGCCTACATATACTGAGGCGATATATGTGTTAACAGCACACTGGTAAATGTTCCTATCCGCAGGTAGAGGAGGAAGTCTTAAGAGCTATATAGCTCTGCTGTAAACACTGTACTGCTGGAAAAGAGGAAGTGCAACCACGGGTCTGGGAAATGAAGAAAGAAACAGGTCTTAGGCTGATTCCTGAAGGATAAGTAGGAATTATCCACAAGGAAAGGAGGAAGAGATCATTCAGGAAATGAGATCAGTATGTGTAAAGACTCAGAAATAAAACAGTTTAGCAATGTCAAGTTGTTAACAGTAGAGCACAGGGTGCATGTAGAGAACTGAACAAATGAGACAGAAGATGAGATTCATGAAACTGAAGTGTGAAAGGCTTTGTGTGAACACACTGAATCCTTTTAAGTTCTTAGCTACTGCTGTATACCCAGAACCTGGAGAGTACCAGACACTTAACAGGTTCCACTTTTAAAATAAAATTTAAAAGAAGGGAGAGCGTGTCTTTTTGATGATTATTCCCCATTTCTTCCTACACAGAAAACTCTATAATGCTGTTTTGATAACTTTCTTATCAAGGAATACCTTGACAGTCTTGTCTCAACTATTAACTCCTTCTTGGAACCACCAAGCTCTGTCATAACTGCTTCAAGGCAGCACTATCCAATGACATCTTCTATTTGTCTTCAATCATGTTAACCTGGAGAGCAGCTTGAATAAATTTCCCTACTAAGTGAGATAAAAAAATGCCAGTTCCACTGTGAGCATTGTAAAAGGAATTGTGACCCTAAAGGAGTTCTTTCGAACTCACAAAAACATGTCTAAGTAATAGCAAAGTCATATGGCTTCATCTGATGTTCACTTAGCCTCGTCTCCTCCCCACCCCCACCCCCCCAAGTCTGTTCCTCAGCTTGTCTAATTAACTAAATGGGTTGAATACATTCTGCCTACTCTCACAGCACAGCTTTGAAAGCAGCTTTTCTGATTACCGGAGAGTCGTTTAGTGAATCATAATCTGGAAAACTTGGAGGACAGATATCTATATAGAAATTTATGAAATAGCCTCTGAACTCACAGTACTACATTTTACTACAGAAGTTCTTGTCACTGGGTCTAGAATGAAGTTGTCCTAATAAACTAATTCAGGGAAGGACAGATAGGGTACCTTTTCATGTGGTAGTGCTGTACTGTCTAGCTTGATCTATTCATGAGTTAGGCTCAAAGACAGGTTAAACCTGAGTTGACACTGACTAGTGCACGTGCACACATTCTGCCTCCCATTAACTAACCCATTCTTTAATCACAGAAGCCCTCGGTATGTCCCCAGGCCAAGGCAGCTCATAGTCCCTTTTCCGTATCTCTTGCCTTGGAAAGACTTATTAGCCTTGGCTACAAAGAGCAAAAGTTTACTTTAATCCATTCCCTTCTCTTTTTCTTTTCTTTTTGGACAGGAGATTGAACCCAGGGGTACTGCACCACTGAGTTACATTCCCAGTCCTTTCCTCATTTTGAGATTTTGAGACAGGGACTCACTAAGTTGCCCAGGCTAGGCTATAACTTACAATCCTCCTGCCTCAGATTTCTGAGTTGCTAGGATTACATGCGTGTACCACCATACCTGGTGACAATCCATTCCTCTCTTAATGTACTATATTTGAAGAAAATGCTTTGAAAGTTGCACTCTGTGGTAAACATTTAAATGTCTCTTCCACTGTCCAATTGGGAAACATATGTACTGAGAAAAAATTTAAGTCTGAGGGATTGGTGAAATTCATATGCCAGAAGCCTTATGTTCTATTACCCTCTCATGCCAGGAGTCCCAGATTTAAACAGAGAAGTAGGGAAACAGGACAAGGAAGCCTTCGAAGTCATCAGCTGGGATCAGCTGCTATTACCAATAACCATTTCTTTCTACTAGCTCTAGGCCAGTCATAAACAAGTCATGGGTAATTTAGGTAGTATAAAATTCAGCCTATAGTGCATGATAAACAGAAAATACAGGTTCAAGTTAGGACACAGTATTACAGATACACAAAGTATCACTATGTCCTCTTTTGGGTAATCTCAGATGGAACTGACTGTAGGTCACTTGGCAAAATACAATCATCAGGGAGAAAAGTCAGCCTCTAAGGACTCTGGTAGAACTGACAGAGCTAAGAAAGCTGGTTGGGGAAAAATAGTTAAGTAGTCTAGGAAATGTCAGAACTCCAAAAGTGATTGCAGCTAAGCTCTCCAAAGTAGGGAATGATGTGGTGGCAAAATAACAGGGAAAAATCAACTGGCTATAGATCAAATACTTGAAATCAAGGAGAGCAGAAACTCAGATTGGGGAGTGGAGAGGACCATAGCATATCATTAGGGGATGGGCTAGAGTAGTGGTTCTCAAATTAACTGGCATGACAATCACTTTGCATGATTTGATAAGAGTAATTTGATGAGCCCACATTCCCCAGTTTCTGATTGAGCAGGACTGGCATGAAGTCCAAAAATTTACATTGCAAATAAGAGCCAAAGAGATACTGATGGTGTTGACTTAGGAGACCACATTTTGGAACTCTGAGGAAATGGTATGAAATCAAGGTTCTTAGCCTCTTAAGTATAACCAAGAAGAGTCTACAGCCCCAGTCAAATGAGTTGGAAGATTCCATGAGGGTGCCATAGGCACTTAAGAGTGGAAGGACAACATTCAGAACCAAAGAACAAGAACTGAAATACAAGAGAACACATCAAATGCACTATAATAGTAAAAACAATAATTGCTAATGCTGTATATCAGGCACAGTGCCTTATGCACATTATTTTTCATCAAACTTAAACAACCAAGATAGGTCCTATTTCTCTCTCTCTCTCTCTCTCTCTCTCTCTCTCTCTCTCATCAGGAAGGCAAGACTAGAATGTTAAGTAACTTGCTATGAGCGTCAGAATGAATCCGCTGCACTGCACCAAGACTGAAATCTTGGCTTAGTAGTCCATCAAAAGTGGGTTTCCTCCTCCTACATATGTTGCCTGTAGCAATGTGTCTCATGGTCAAAACCATACTTCCAGTGTGGTTTTAGAATTTACAATTCTAAATGTGCTTTTCCATAGTAGGATGATAACTTACGTTGTTAACTCCTGCATTCACAGGCAATCCTAAAACTAGGCAAATTTAAATATAGATAAAACAGACTCCGGAAGAGGCAGATTAACTTATCTGAAGATCAAACTTCCTTGTTTATCTGCTATTTCTAGTCTACAGACATGCAAGGGGAACTCTTATCCTACCTTTTTAAAAATTGCTTTTAAGAAATGCAACCAGGGCCTCATTCACGCTACAATGAGCTACATCCAGACCCTCTTACTAAACTGTAAATCATCTAATTCTTGTAACTAAAATAGCCTTTTCCCAAATCCTCCCTTTTTCACTTACCTCAGGAAATTGTGAGGATTAAGTGGTAAAGGGATTACTGCAGTCAGACTCAGTGAAAATAACTATTGTGTTACCACTGAAAAAGTGTATGGTAGGACCAGCTCAGTAGAGAAGTGGAGACCCGGACCCAAGTTTAGAAGTTACCGCATCATTGAGGTAACGCTGTGGAAGAATGAGGGTCGACAGACGAACACCACACAATGAAAAACAGCGTCCCCGCTGAAGGATCAGCATTTACCGGACAAGGAAGCAAGAAAGAAACAACAAGTGAAATTTTAAAGGAAGACCTACAGGGATATTACGTTGGAAAGAGTAAGAACGAAGCTTCCACTTGGCTAATTAACTACAGTTCATTGATCCCAACCCCATGGCCTTGGGACCCAGGCACTAGGAAAGGCCCCTGGCGAGCCCATCGGCTCCAGAGGCTCCAGTGATCCGCGCCTGAAACATCTTGCACGCCAAAGGAGAGGCGACCAGCGCTAGTGCTGGACTTGAGCAACAAAGACGCTGCGAAGGGACGGCCCCAGAAACCTCACTAGCAAGCTGCGTCCGTCCGCGCAGGCGGAGAGCCAATTCAAGGCCGCCCATTCCCGTCCCTCTCGACTGCCCGGCCCAACCGGCTCTCACACCCCGACCCCGCGAACCCGCAGATGATGGGAAGGCCAACGTGACCCAGTGCCGCCCACGACCGTACCGGCACCAGCACCACTCCTGAGCCCTTCACTATCCACCCGCCACCCCCACTCCGGGTCGCTGCTCGCGGCCAGTCTACGGAGTTCGATAATTACCTAAAGCTCCACCGCGCCGCCATTACACCGGATGTACATCACTTCCCCTTCCCACGGACTGGCAGTAGGAAGGCGGAGCGTGACAGAAACCTGATGCAATGGGCTATGATACGTCATCACATTAAATTAAGTTTAATAACATGGAGTAATACCAGATTTAAAGCAGTCGATCTAGCCACACACTTTCCGTACTCACACGGCGACAAAAGAAAACTTGATAGGAACTACAAAATCCAGCATCCACCGGCTGCGCGGACGGAAATGACGAGAGCAATTGTAGTTTTGGCGTGAGAAGGCCGCAGGGCACGGTGGGAATTGTAGTTCTGACACATACGCGGGAGAAAGCACATGCAGTCGGCCTGCCCATCAGGGACTTGCTAGTGTTTAGTATTTAGCAGTACTTACTTTAATCTAAAACTGCTTTTATTCAGTTACAAAAAGTGGTGGGGTGGTCCCAAGTGGTCACATTTCCGTGAAAAAAAATTTCCCCCAGGTCTTCTAGATCAAACCCAGGACTTCACATGTGCTTGGCAGGAACTCTGCCCGAGATGCACCTTAGCCCTTCCTGAAAAAGTGTAGACCTCTTTGCAGACTTTTTTCAACAGTTTGACCAAAATCTTACCAAATGTTGAGTACTTATTACGTTCCAAGTTTTTAAGACCAAGTAAATGGAAGCTGGAGTATAAATAAGATGAAATAATGAGAAGTTAATTCCGTAGTATGCGATGCTTCTATTTTAAGTGACGGTGCCAGCTGTAAGACATTGTGAGGAGAAGGTGATTATCTGGCACACCTGGAAGTAGCAGTCTGTAAAGAGTTCAGTGATAGGGCACCAAACTGTTTCCTTAAACTTTACTGTTGTGGGATTTTATTTTATTTTTTTCTTAAAACAAAGTTATATTCATGTTCCCCAACCTTTTATCAACCAGGTCTGACTTCTTTAAACACTCCTCAATTATAATTTTAAGGTTCTCATGCTTTGAACCCTTTCTAAGAGAGGATAATGATTAAAAATAAAAAAAACTGAATGTAGACTACTTGTGCTTGAATCATGTGCCCTTTGATTTATTCACTACCTATTGATGTTGGACAAATTACTGCACATTCTTTGCCTATGTGTTAAACAGTTATAATAGTAATAGCCATCTATACCATAGTTTTAAGACTTGAATTAATTGATACACCTGTTGCATGTAAGATAATCACTAGTATATAATAGTGTTACCTATTATTTTTCATATTCAAGATATTTGACCATTGTTAAAGATGTATTTTGATGATTTAAAATGTTTGAGTAAATACCTTCCAGTTGTACAATACAGTGCACAGAAGATAAATCTGGCAAGCATTTGTATCCATACCTGAAAAAAAAGCACAATACCACCTGTACAATTATCAATGGAAAGAGGAAAGTTAGGGTTGAGCCTAGGGGAGCTGAATGGAGGTGGAAAATACCAGGTTTGTCAGTTGGGTCCTACAGTGGCTCAGGAGGCTGAGTCAGGAGGATTGCAAGTTCAAAGCTCACCTCAGCAATTTAGCGAGGCCCTAAGCAACTCAGTGAGACCCTATCTCTAAATAAAATATTTTAAAAGGTCTGACTTTTTAATATAAGTTTAGTGGTTAAGCACTCCTGGGTTCAATCCCAGGTACCAAAAAAAAATTTTTTTTTAAAGTAAAATAAAGAAATAAAAAAAGAAAAAGAATTAGAAATGTAAAGGTGGGGCAAAAAAAAAAAAAAAAAAGAAAAGGAGAGGAACAGGATTGGACAGGGTACTCTAGAGCAAAAGAGAAAAGAGAAGAAGCCCACCCTGGAATAAAATGTCCAGGCACCTTGTACTACAGTCTTGTCTTGCTCAGTGACTGGTTGGAGCTACCCCAAGAAGGGTCTGATCCAAGACCAAGTTGAAGATGTCAGAAGTTGAAGGCTGTCACTGAACCATACTTTCAGCTGCTAGACAAGTCTTTTCTTGAATAGGTATTTGAGTAGCAAATCTCTGTGCCTGTCACAGTTCAGTCCCATAATATAGGTCCACTCTCCATACACATTCAGGGTACGATTCCTCCAGGGTTCTAGTGGACTTCTCTTCCTGAAGAGAAATTAGTTAATTAATTAATTAAAATTTACTTTTGGTACTGGGGACTGAACCCAGGGGTGCTTAACCACTGAGCCATATCCCCAGCACTTTTTTCCCCAATATTTTGTTCAGAGGCAGAGTCTTGCTAAATTGCTTAGTGCCTTGCTTCGTTGCTGAGGCTGGCTTTGAACTCATAATCCTCCTGCCTCAGCCTTCTGGAGATTACAGACGAATACCACTGCTCTGGGCCCTGAAGGAAATTTAGCAGCAGAATTTACTGGGGCAAATTATAGTCCCCATCTTTGCAATTTGTCTTAAGGCCACAACTGGACTGGTTGCTTCTCCTCTCCACCATTCATTCTAAATTGACTGTGGTATATTTATGTATGCACATAGGAAAGTTATGTCAGATTCATTCCACTGTCTTTCCTTTGCCTGTCCCCCCTCCCTTCCCTTCATTCTCCTTTGTCTAATCCACTGAAAAACTTTTTTTTTTTTAATCTCCACCTCCTTATTGTGGATCAGCTTCCATATATCAAGGGAAACATTTGACCTTTGGTGTTTGGGGATTGGCTTATTTCACTTAGCTTGATAGTCTCCAGATCCATCCATTTACCAGCAAATGTCATAAAGTCATTCTTCTTTATGGCTGAGTAATGCTCCATTGTGTATGTATACCACATTTTCTTTGTCCATTCATTTGCTGAAGGGTGCCTAGGTTGGCTCCACAATTTAGCTACTGTGAATTGTACTGTTATAACATTGATGGCTGTCACTGTAGTATGCTGATTTTAACTCCCTTGGAAATATACCAAGGAGTGGGTTGTCTGGTTCAAGTGGTGGTTCCATTCCTAGTTTGTTGAGGAATCTCCATACTGCTTTCCAGAGTGATTGCACCAGTTTGCAGTCCCACCAACAATGTATGAGTGTACCCTTTTCCCCCACATCCTCACCAACACTTATTGTTACCTATATTCTTGATAATTGCCATTGACTAGAGAGAGATGAAATCTCAGTGTACTTTTAATTTACATTTCTCTCTTTAATTGCTAGAGATGTTGAACATTGTTTTCATTTATTTGTTGACCATTTGTATTTCTTCTTTTGAAAAGTGTATGCTTAGCTTCTTTACCCATTTATTGATTGGATTTTTTTTTTTTTGGTGTTAATTTTTTTGAGTTTTTTATATATCCTGAAAATTAATGCCCTATCTGAGGTGCAGATGGCAAAGATTTCTCCCATTCTATTGGCTCTCTTTTCACATTCTTGATTGTTTCCGTTGCTCTGAAGAGCTTTTTAGTTTGTTGCCATCCTATTTATTGATTTTTTATTTTACTTCTTGTGCTTTAGAAGTCTTGGTAAGGAAGTCAGTTGCAGAGTCAACATGTTGAAGTAGTGGGCCTACATTTTCTACTAATATGTGCAGTGTTTCTGATCCAATTCCTATATCTTTGAACCTCTTTGAGTTTTGGCACACTGGAACTTCTCACCCCTATTCGACTGTAACGTAGTCCCTATTGATCGATGTTTCCCGGTCAGCCCTCTCTCTACTTCCTCAGCCTCTGGTAATACCCTCCTATTCTCAACTGCTATAAGATCACCTTTTTTTGGTTTTTAGAGTGGCATTATGTGTTAATTGTCTTTCTGTATCTGGCTTATTTTACTTGATGTAATGACCTCTAGTTCTACCCATGTTGCAAATTATACAATTGCCTTCTTTTTATAGCTGAATAGTATTCTGTTGTGTATATGTACCACATTTTTTACCTATTCATCAGACGACACTTAAAATGTTTTCATTTTTTGGCACTTGTGAATTGTTGGTGGCCATACACATATATAAATTATGGTTTGTTCAAGCCATTAAGGTAAGGAAGCTGCTCCTCTGGGAACTCTTGGGTTGAAATCCCCAGGTTCGACAATGCCCAGATTACCCTGTGTTAGCTCATTGTACTTAGGATCAAACAGCCTCCTGGAGATGGGTGTAGCCTGCCAAATGCCAATCAGCCTGTTTACTGCAAGACTCCTGCCACACCAAGAAAAAAGTACCAAGGTTTTTCAAGATGGCGGCCTAGAGGGTGGCTGCATTTCATGTTGCTCCAGGACTCAGGATTCAAAAGAGGAGATATTGAGAGACTTGGGACCAACTCAAAGCAGCCGGGTGAGTCTCTCCCATTGGGGAGGCATCCCAGATGGGGTGGTAGTCCCGGAACGCAGGGAACTTTGTGAAGTAGAGCTGCCGGGGAGACGCCCCTCCCCCCACTGGAGCAGTGAACTAGGACAACTGGGAGCATCTTGGGGGAGGCCGTTCAGCACTCGCAGCAACCACCGGGAATCTGGTGGCTGACCAGGGGAGGAGCGGCGAGGAGAGCTGTGTGGACTCAGAACACCGGGGCCTGCCCTGAGGAGGAGGAGGAGGAGCGTGGCGGCTTGGATTCGGAGTGACTATACAAGAGCTACAGGCGGTTGCCAGAGGAGGAGCCGTGTGGCGAGCTATTTGGACTCAGACCACTTCTGAACACCGGGGCCTGCCCTGAGGAGTAGGAGGAGGAGGAGGAGGAGGAGGAGGAGCGCGGCGGGTTGTTTGGACTCGCAGTGACTGCATTAGAGCTCCAGGCGGCTGCTTAGAGGAGGAGGCGATTGGTGAGTTGTTTGGACTTAAAGCGACCACTCCTGAACACAGGGGGGCTGCCTGGAGGAGGAGCGTGGTGGGTCGTTTGGTCTCCAGTGGCCACACCAGAGCTCCGGGCGGCTGCCCAGAGGAGGCGTGCAGCGGGTCACGTGGATTCAGAGCCACTCAGAGTGACCACTCCTGAACACCCGGGGCGTTACCTAGAGGAGGAGGAGGAATGGGGCGGGTCACATCGACTCGGAGTGATTGCCCAGGGCTA
Source organism: Sciurus vulgaris (assembly GCF_902686455.1). NCBI lineage: Eukaryota > Metazoa > Chordata > Mammalia > Rodentia > Sciuridae > Sciurus > Sciurus vulgaris. The sequence continues at coordinate 133,261,691 of NC_136463.1, forward strand.
GAGACAGTTGGTGGGAGGAGGAGGCACGCAGTGAGTTGCTCAGACTCCTAGTGACCGCACTGGAATACTGGGCGGCTGTCTGGAGGAAGAGGCGTGCGGTGGGTCTCTGGGACTCAGAGCGATTGTTCGGGGCCCCAGGTGGCTGCTCAGAGGAGGGTCCGCATAGCCAGGCAATTAGGTGCAGAGCAGGGTCCCAGGATCTAGGAGGCTTCTTGGTGGAAGAGCCCCACAGAGACACGCGTAGGGGCGCAGCAAAGGTTCCAGGACTGCGGGCAGATTCTCTGAGGAGGGGCAGCCTAAGGAGATTCATCTGTGAAGGGTGAGGCTCCCAGGCCCAGGAGGTAGGGCCGGGCCCCTGGGAACTTTGCAGAGGAAGGCAGCCCAGCCCAGGCGGTAGCTGTAAATTGAGGGGAACCTCTAGGAGGGGAACTGACCAGCGAGACCTCCCCACCGGGTGAGTCTTCCCTGGCGGGTGAGGTTTCCCCACAGGACAGTAAAACCAGAGACACAGGCCCAAACAGGCCTTGCCTCAGCCCGCAGCCTAGTTCCCCTTTGGATGACCATTGGTCAACAAGTGGAGGCACCTCTGCCCACTAGTGGGGAATATACCTCACCTGAAGGGCACTACCCCTAGAGAGGCAGCTTCCTTGTAGAGCACTGCATTATCAACTTCCTCCAAGACTTCAGGCTACTGAAGGATAAGAGGGGATATACTAGAGATCTTCAGGGACACTATAAGTCAATAGAGGAAATCTGCAATATCTCAGCAGTCCACTGATACCTGAACAATATGAGAAAACAAGGAAAGAAAATGCCGCAAACAAATCTAGATGTTACATCAATAAAACCCAACGACAGCATGGCAGAAGAAATGACAGAAAAGGAGTTCAGAATGTACATAATTAAAATGATCAGGGAAGCAAACGATGAGATGCAAGAGCAAATGCACACACTGAATGTTGAGATGAAAGAGCAAATGCAGGCATTGAATGATCGCACCAATTGACAGTTAAAAGAGCAAATACAGGAAGCAAAAGATCATTTCAATAAAGAGAGATATTGAAAAAAAAACAAACAGAAATCCTTGACATGAAGGAAACAATAAACCAAATTAAGAACTCCATGGAAAGCATATCCAGTAGGATAGAACACCTGGAAGACAGAACCTCAGACATTGAAGACAAAATATTTAACTTTGAAAACAAAGTTGAACAAACAGAGAAGATGGTAAGAAATCATGAACAGAATCTACATGAACTATGGGATATCATGAAAAGGCCAAAGTTAAGAATTATTGGGATTGAGGAAGGCCTAGAGAAACAAACCAAAAGAATGAACAATCTATTCAATGAAATAATATCAGAAAATTTCCCAAATCTGAAGAATGAAATGGAAAATCAAGTTCAAGAGGCTTATAGGACTCCAAATACACAAAATTACAACAGACCCACACCAAGGCACATTATAATGAAAATGCCTAACATACAAAATAAAGACAGAATTTTAAAGGCTGTGAGAGAAAAGAACCAAATTACATTCAAGGGGAAATCAATAAGGATATCAGCAGATTTTTCAATCCAGACCCTAAAAGCTAGAAGGGCCTGGAACAACATTTTTCAAGCCCTGAAAGAAAATGGATGCCAACCAAGAATCTTATACCCAGCAAAACTTACCTTCAAATTTGACGATGAAATAAAATCCTTCCATGATAAACAAAAGCTAAAAGAATTTACAAAAAGAAAGCCAGCATTACAGAACATTCTCAGCAAAATATTCCATGAAGAAGAGATGAAAAACAAAGAAGTAAATCAGCAAAGGGAGGAATTATCCTAAAGGAATTGTCAAATAAAGGAGGAACCAACTTGTGTCAAATAAATAAATAAATAAAATTTTAAAATGAACCATATGACCGGGAAACCAAATCATATCTCAATAATAACCCTGAATGTTAATGGCCTGAATTCATCAATCAAAAGACATAGACTGGCAGATTGGATTAAAAAGAAGGATCCAACAATATGTTGCCTGCAAGAGACTCACCTCATAGAAAAAGATACCCATAGACTAAAGGTGAAAGGATGGGGAAAAATATACCATGCACATGGACTCAGCAAAAAAGCTGGAGTATCCATCCTCATTTCAGATAATGTGGACTTCAAGCCAAAGTTAGTCAGAAGGGATAAAGAAGGTCATTTCATACTGCTTAAGGGAAGCATAAATCAGCAAGATATAACAATCATAAACATCTATGCCCTAAACAGTGGCTCATCCATGTATGTCAAACAAATCCTTCTCAAATTCAGAAACCAAATAGAACATAACACAATAATACTAGGTGGTTTTAACACGCCTCTCTCACCACTGGACAGACCTTCCAGACAAAAATTGAACAAAGAAACCATAGATCTCAATAACACAATCAATAATTTAGACTTAACGGACATTTATAGAATATACCATCCAATCAAGAGCGAATACACTTTCTTCTCAGAAGCACATGGATCCTTCTCTAAAATAGACCATATATTATGCCACAAAGCTAATGTTAGCAAATACAAGAAGATAGAGACACTACCTTGTATTCTATCAGATCATAATGGATTGAAGTTAGAAATAAATGAAAGAGTAAAACACAGAAACTATTCCAACATCTGGAGATTAAACAATATGCTATTATATGATGAATGGATAACAGAAGATATTAGGAAGGAAATTAAAAAATTCTTAGAGGTAAATGAGAACAAAGAAACATCATATCAAAATCTCTGGGACACTATGAAAGCAGTACTTAGAGGGAAATTTATTTCATGGAGCGCATTTAATAAAAGAAGTAAAACTCAACAAATAAACGACCTAACACTACAGCTCAAAGCCCTAGAAAAAGAAAAACAGACCAGCACCAAAAGTAGTAGAAGACAGGAAATAGTTAAACTCAGAGCTGAAATCAATGAAATTGAAACAAAAGAAGCAATACAAAAAAATGACAAAATAAATAGTTGGTTCTTTGAAAAAATAAACAAAATTGATAAACCTTTAGCTACACTAACAAAGAGAAGACGAGAGAAAACCCAAATCACTAAAATTTGGAATGAACAAGGAAATATCACAACAGACAGGATTGAAATACAAAACATAATTAGAAGCTATTTTGAAAATCTATACTCCAACAGAATAGAAAATTTCGAAGACATCAACAGGTTTCTAGAGACATATGAATTGCCTAAACTGAATGAGGAGGACATACACAATTTAAATAGACCAATTTCAAGTACTGAAATAGAAGAAGTCATCAAAAGCCTACCAACAAAGAAAAGTCCGGGACCAGATGGGTCCTCAGCCGAGTTCTACAAAACCTTTAAAGAAGAGCTCATTCCAATACGTCTCAAAGTATTCCACAAAATAGAAGAAGAGGGAACCCTCCCAAACTCATTCTATGAAGCCAATATCACACTGATACCTAAACCAGACAGAGAATCATCAAGGAAAGAAAATTTCAGACCAATATCCTTAATGAACATCAACGCAAAAATTCTCAACAAAATTTTAGCAAATCGCATACAAAAACATATTAAAAAGATAGTGCACCATGATCAAGTGGGTTTCATCCCAGGGATGCAAGGTTGTTTCAACATCAGGAAATCAATAAATGTAATTCACCATATCAATAGACTTAAAGTCAAGAATCACATGATTATTTCAATAGATGCAGAAAAAGCATTTGATAAAATACAGCACCCCCTCATGCTCAAAACACTAGAAAAAATAGGGATAGTGGGAACATTCCTTAACATTGTAAAGGCCATTTATGCTAAGCCCATGGCTAATATCATTCTAAATGGTGAAAAACTGAAAGCATTCTCCCTAAAAACTGGAACAAGGCAGGGATGCCCTCTTTCACCACTTCTATTCAACATCGTTCTTGAGACTCTAGTCAGAGCAATTAGACAAACCAAAGAAATTAAAGGGATACGAATTGGAAAAGAAGAACTCAAACTATCCCTATTCGCTGATGACATGATTATATATTTAGAGGAACCTGGAAATTCCACCAGAAAACTCTTAGAACTCATAAGTGAATTCAGTAAAGTAGCAGGTTACAAGATCAATGCTCATAAATCCAATGCATTTTTATACATAAGTGATGAATCTTCAGAAAGATAAATTAGGAAAACTACCCCATTCACAGTAGCATCGAAAAAAATAAAATACTTGGGAATCAATCTCACAAAAGAGGTGAAAGACCTCTACAATGAGAACTACAGAACACTAAAGAAAGAAATTAAAGAACACCTTAGAAGATGGAAAGATCTTCCATGTTCTTGGATAGAAAGAATTGATATTGTCAAAATGGCCATACTACCTAAAGTGCTATACAAGTTCAATGCAATTCCAATTAAAATCCCAATGACGTACCTTACAGAAATAGAGCAAGCAATTATGAAATTCATCTGGAAGAATAAGAAACCCAGAATCGCTAAAACAATCCTTAGCAGGAAGAGTGAAACAGGGGGTATTGCAATACCAGATCTTCAACTCTACTACAAAGCAATAGTAACAAAAACGGCATGGTATTGGTACCAAAATAGAAAGGTAGATCAATGGTACAGAATAGAGGACACGGACACAAACCCAAATAAATGCAATTTTCTCATACTAGATAAAGGTGCCAAAAATATGCAATGGAGAAAAGATAGCCTCTTCAACAAATGGTGCTGGGAGAATTGGAAATCCATATGCAACAGAATGAAACTAAACCCATATCTCTCGCCCTGCAAGAAACTAAACTCAAAATGGATTAAGGACCTCAGAATCAAACCAGAGACCCTGCAGATTATAGAAGAAAAAGTAGGTCCAAATATTCACCTTGTTGGTCTAGGATCAGACTTCCTTAACAGGACTCCCATAGCACAAGAAATAAAAGCTAGAATCAACCACTGGGATAGATTCAAACTAAAAAGCTTTCTCTCAGCAAAGGAAACTATCAGCAATGCGAAGAAAGAGCCTACAGAGTGGGAGAATATCTTTGCCAATCATACTTCAGATAGAGCCCTAATTTCCAGAATCTATAAAGAACTCAAAAAACTCTCCTCCAAGAATACAAATAATCCAGTCGACAAATGGGCTAAGGAAATGAATAGACACTTCACAGAAGAAGATCTACAAGCAATCAACAAACATATGGAAAAATGTTCAACATCTCTAGTAATAAGAGAAATGCAAATCAAAACCACCCTAAGATTCCATCTCACCCCAATTAGAATGGCGATTATCAAGAATATGAGCAACAGCAGGTGTTGGCGAGGATGTGGGGAGAAAGGTACACTCATACATTGCTGGTGGGGCTGCAAATTAGTGCAGCCACTCTGGAAAGCAGTGTGGAGATTCCTTAGAAAACTTGGAATGGAACCACCATTTGACCCAGCTATCCCACTCCTTGGCCTATACCCAAAGGACTTAAAATCAGCACACTACAGAGATGCAGCCACATCAATGTTCATAGCTACTCAATTCACAATAGCCAGATTGTGGAACCAACGTAGATATCCTTCAATTGATGAATGGATAAAGAAGCTGTGGTATATATATACAATGGAATATTACTCAGTCATAAAGAATGATAAAATTACGGCATTTGCAGGCAAAGGGATGAAATTGGAGAATATCATGCTAAGTGAGATAAGCCAATCTCCAAAAGCCAAAGGACGAATGATATCGCTAATAAGTGGATGATGACATATAATGAGGTGAGGGAAGGGTTAGTGTTAGGGTTAGAGTTAGGGTTAGGGAGGGGGGCAAGTATGGAGGAAGGAAGGACTGTATAGAGGGAAAAGAGGGGTGGGAGGGGTGGGGGGAAGGGAAAAAATAACAATGAATCAAACAATATTACTCTATGTAAATTTATGATTACACAAATGGTATGCCTTTACGCCACGTACAAACAGAGAAACAACATGTATCCCATTTGTTTACAATAAAAAAATACATTATTAAAAAACAAACAAAAAAAGAAAAAAGAAAAAAGTACCAAAACAAGAGTCCTCCCACTGAACCCTTGTCCCTGCCTTTGATGTACTTCCCCTTAAATAAATAATTGAGGACTTTTGCAGTTCAGTTCCAGTTCCTAACATGTTGGGGTCTTAAGCCCCCTTGCTCTGTTCAACCAGCGGCAAGGGAAGGGGACACTCCCCAACAAGGTCAGACCGGGATATGTAAGGCCGACTGACCGCCCGCTCCCAGCCCTCTATGCAGAGGACAATCAGACGCGTCAGGGAGACCCGTCACAGCAGGAACTCATTTATTGAGGAAATCACACAGCTTTTATGTAGGGTGGGGTCTTGGTGGGAACCAATCAGCTTAAAGGTCAGCAAGGCATAGGGTGTTCAAGCAGGCAAAAGTCCCATAAGACTATATGGCAAGCACGAGCTGATCACGTTTGCGGAACTATTGTTAACCAATCCGTAACGGTGGTCCGATTCATCGTCATTAACTATTGAAACCGCCTTTGAGGCCTTGATCTTCCTCACTCACCAGGAAGTAAGGAGTCAGCCTGAGTTAGTTAACGTGTCATTAGTCCCAACATATCCCCCTTTTTTGTTTTATATTAAGGGTGTGTCTGTCTTTGGTTACCCCTGGAAGGGTCTTACCTGTCATGGACCATCACCCTAGCAGTTTGGGGGTCCGTCTTACTCGAAGGTGTGCCTGTCTTAGGTTGTCCACGGCAGAGCAACATCCTTACCCATCATTGGACAATGAGGCTCTAGCTCTCATTTCCTGTCTTAGGTCGGTATGAGCTCCCCATGAATCTTACCCATCATTGGCTACCACCTTAGCACTTCAGGCGGGACCCTCAGGAGGAGCAGGGCTTAAGCGACAGACACTTAGACCCTAGTGTCCTGATACGAGTGATCCATGATCCCATAGGGCTCCCAATTATCATTATGAAGGGCGGCATAAAGCTTTCAGACCACCATGAGCTGCACAGACTTAGCCTAGCTCTTCAGGAGATGGATAAGCTTATTGATTATGCAAGGCCCAAAGGTGAACACAAGGATAATGGTGATTAGCAGTCACATAAGCGGGAAGAGGTAGGGGAGCCACCCATGTAACCCAGTCCAGAGGAAATTAGAGTGGAGCTCGTTCCTACGATGTTTCAGATCTTCTTGTAGGTTTTTGATTTTGTCTTGTACAATGCCAGAGCAGTTGGCGTAGAAATAGCACTTCTCACCAAGGAACAGGCAAAGCCTTCCTTCCTTCGCCGTTAGCAGATCCAAACCACAATGATTTTGCAGGACAACAGCGGCCAAGGAATCAAGTTGAGCCTGTAGATCTAAGATGGTAGAGCTGCAAAGTGCAATGTTAGGAGCTCTGTGTAACTCTCAAGGAAGTCCACTGTCCAAAGTCATGAGGTCAGAGACTCCAATCTCAATCACTGTTGTCCCATTTTGCTACTGCGCATTACATTCTTAAATGTCATTTTAAGAAGTTTACATATATTGACTCCTGAGTTTATATGAACATTAGTTAACATAATTTAACATTGTATCTAAACATGAACTAAAGAAATGCTGAGAGAGCTTTTAACGTTCCTTTTGTGTGGCAAAATGACAAAATGTTTTTATGTTTAACCTTTAAACAAATCAGGCTCTCAATAACCTTCAGAAATACATTTAACAAATTTTACTTATACCCTAATGATGACAGGTCCTATAATAGAACATTAAATGATAGAAATAAATCCCCATTTAAATTTACTCTTTTTTAGTTTAAAATTACTATTACAGATAAGTTTAGTTTGGAGAATAGCAGCTTGATAAATTCCCTGCTTTAAAAACTTGTATACCTGGAAAATATGAACACATTTAATATATAAAGAGTGACCATTTCACAATTACCTTGACATTTTTATCTTACCAAATTTAGTTTTTTAAAGAAAAATTTAGACTCTGTAACATAGTACAATACTCTTAACAGTTGTTTAACCATAATTGTATACCCCAATTTTTAAGACTAATTGTTCTAAAGAATAAAACTTAATAGACACAAAGTTAAGAGTAAATTAGTGTTTCTAAGAAATCCTTGTCATTTTACCATATGGATTAAACTTTGGTTTATATCAGAACATTAGTATTTCACCTTAGGAAAAAACCTTAAATAGCTTTAACTGTGTCACATACATACAACCAACTTAGTTACATGAAAACTTATTGAAACTTGCCCTTTACAGACTTTCTTAGCACTTATTTAGACCCTCATGTATTTTATCACATAAGCACTTTCTTACCCAGAAACATTTTGTTTTTCACTAAAAATATTTCCATAGCTAGAACCTTTTATTTTTTTTCCTGTTGACCCCTTTTTGTTCACATTCTGAAACAACTCTTATGAAATTTCTTAATTTATATAAATTACTCCATTTTAATAAGATTAAATATTATTATTCCTGATTAGTAATCAATTCAGGTTTGGACACAGAAAATTGTGAAACAATTATCTCCCAATACTTGTGGGGACTGGGACTACTATATCATACTCCATACTAGGACATGCCACTGATGGTTGGGCTGGTTACTCCCTCCACACCGGTATATATGGGACCTCGTGGCCTGGGGAATGGAAGCAGAAACAGCTGAGTCGAAGTTGGAGGAGGAGGAGGGATTTTAGAATACTTGCGGTAAACATACCTCAAGAGGGTAGTTGTTCTTGTACAATATTTCTTAAATGTTGAAGCTTATTTTGGGGTAATGGCCACTGTTCCACCCATATTGGGGGACCTGGGAGCCATTGGATGGCTGGCGTTATTGGAACAGTGGCCCTTAGGATTGGGGGTGAGGCTTTACCCCGGGGAGCTGGGACCTTCTGCCTAGATGCCTCAAAAAGAGGGTCTCCTCTGTAATTGCTTAAAGGGCCAGATAGATTAAATTGTTGTTCACATTCCTCTTGCTCAAGGAGGTCATCATACACTGCCTTGTGATCAGTTGTTATATAGACCTCTGCTTCCCCTAAGATATCCTGTCCTAGTAAATTTGCAGCAAGACCTGAGCCCACGAGGGGGCGCACGTCTCCCTGGGCACCGTCCACATCCCGCCATTTGAGCCAATCTTTGGTCTCTTCTGATTTAATATTACCTCCTACCCCAAGCAACTGGGAGCCAGGAATCAACCTCCATTGAGGTGGAACTTCCTCCTTTCCCCACAGTCCTATCTGCTCCAGTGTTGATGAGACAGTGGAATTTCTTTCCTGCTATAAAAATGTCCATTTTTGGCCTGACCCCGGGGACAATGGGAACAGTCCAATGTGCCTTAGGGGGGCTATTGGGGGAGAAACCTCCTTTGTATGACAGGGCTGGAGGGTGCCCCCTGATTAGTTTAAAGGTTTCCCCTCAATGTCGAATTTAGATTTGCAATCCTTCTGCCAATGGAATCCCTTTCTGCATCTTGGGCAAGGCGTTTTGGGGGTGGCCAGCCTTCGAGCTGAACTGGCCGGACTTTGAGCTGAACCCCTAGAGTGTCTGGACAGAGCCTCAGAACATACCCGACCAGTGGGGCAGTCCCTCTTGAAGTGGCCTGGTTTGCCCGCAGCCATAACATACTCCTTGCCCTTAGCCTCGACTGGTGACAAGGCTGCCGTGAGAGCCCCAGCAAGTGAGGCAGTTTGGGCCTGTAGGGCTGCAACCAAGGACTGAGACTGATGCGCTTGCGTGCCAATATCTTTGGTAGCCACTATCCACCTTCCCATGGAGCGATCTTTCATCCCTGCACAGGCCAATTTGTGATCGGTAGTCATTCCTTCCCAAACTAACATTTTAACAAATTGATCTCTTAGGGGCCCTGGAGGAAATTTTCTCTGAAGGCTTCTTTCTACCCTTTCAATGAAGGTTGCTAGGTCCTCAGTTGCCTTCTGGGTAATTCCTGCCATGGGGGGTTCTGAGGGGCCCTCCTCTAGCTTTTTCCATGCTGCCAACCCTAGGGCTCTTACTTGTTCTTGATATGGGGCTGGGATGGCAGGCTGTAAGAGGCCAGTAGAGAATTGGTCACTGGACCCCGAGAGCATCCCATAAATAACCGGGACGGGAGGGTTAGCGGCCTGGTTCTGTTCAGCCTGAGCATGACATTCTTCATTAAAAAAGGCACACCACTTTAGATATAAAGGACCAGGAAGGACAGCTTTAGTTAGGTTCTTCCAATCCTGAGTGGTGCACTGCTGGTGGGCGAGGCCCTGGAGGATGGTTTCAGCCCAAGGGGAATTGGGCCCATCCTCTGAAACAGCTTTCTTTAGTTCCTTTAAATCTTGTGCCTCCCATGGGTACCATATAGCAGGCCGGTTACCCCCTGGGTTAGCATTTACCGGGAAGGCCATACAGGGAGGAGGGAGGGTAGAGTCAGTGTGTTCTCCCCCAGTATCATAAAATGGCCGCCGGGAAGATTTCCCGCCTTCTGGAAGGAGGAGGGTGAGGGCTTTCATTGGAGTCTGATGTGGCCCCAGAATACAAGATGGCAGCAATGAGCCTCCCCAGGGCGGTAGTGGGCCCTCTCTACGTGTAGAGGCTGGCTGCCCTCGTGGTTCCTCAACCTCGAGAGGAGCGGATGGAGATGGATTGGGCTCCCCATTAAAGGTCTCCCAACATTGTTTACTATGTGGCAAGTTTCTGGGAGGAGATGTAATGGGAGGAGCCGGCGGTTCTTTAGGTGGCGGCTCTTTGGGGAGAAACTTGGGGCCCCCTTTGGGAGGTCCTGGAGAGAAGCAGGCTTTAAGGGTGGATAATGTAGGGCAGACTCCCAATGGGGGACCCTCCCCTAAATTGATTTCCCTCTTCTTAACAAGTCGTTTTACATGATCCCATGTGGACCAGTCAAAAAGATTAGCGGCGGGAAGCCAAGAGGCCACCCGAGTAAAGGTGTCCCAGGCTTTTTCCGCCTATGTATCAGACAACTCAAGGCCCCTGCTCTTCAGCATGAGTCTAAGAGCTGAGAGCGCAGGGTCACCACGTGTGGTGTGTGTTTGCCCCATCTTATCGGGGATGCCTTACCTCGGAACTCGCTTGGCCCCATCTGCCGGTACTTTCGGTTTCGAAACTGCCTCTTCGCTTTGGCTGTGGTTCAGCCTTGAGGGGCCCGACGTTGGACGCCAGATGTTGGGGTCTTAAACCCCCTTGCTCTGCTCGACCAGCGGCAAGGGAAGGGGACACTCCCCAACAAGGTCAGACCGGGATAGGTAAGGCCGACTGACCGCCCGCTCCCAGCCCTCTATGCAGAGGACAATCAGACGCGTCAGGGAGACCCGTCACAGCAGGAACTTGTTTATTGAGGAAATCACACAGCTTTTATGTAGGGTGGGGGCTTGGTGGGAACCAATCAGCTTAAAGGTCAGCAAGGCATGGGGTGTTCACGCAGGCAAAAGTCCCATAAGACTATATGGCAAGCACGAGCTGATCATGTTTGCGGAACTATTGTTAACCAATCCCTAACGGTGATCTAATTCATCGTCATTAACTATTGAAACCGCCTTTGAGGCCTTGATCTTGCTCACTCACCAGGAAGTAAGGAGTCAGCCTGAGTTAGTTAACGTGTCATTAGTCCCAACACTAACAGGACTGGAAGACCCATCAGATGCCCTGCTTTTTTAATCTAATCTTTGGCTGTGTCTTATTTCTTACTGATTATTTCAGACTTTTTGTTTTCTCAGGCGGCTTACACCTCCTGAGCAGGAAACTGCACTGTCAGGGTGCTGGTCACCCCATCAGTGAATAGTCCTGCAATAAACATGGGAGTACAGACATCTCATCTATGTACTGATTTAATTTCCTTTGAATATATACCTGGTGGTTGAATTGCTGAATCATGAGATTGTTCTACTTTTAATGTTTGAGGACACTCCATGTTGTTTTCCATGACTTCACTAATGCATATTCCCATCAAAAATATGCAAGGATTTCCTTTTCTCACAACCCTGCCAGCACATATAATTTTTAGTCTTTTTGGTAATAACCTTCTTACTATTGTGAGGTGAAATTTCATTGTGTTTTGATTTGCATTTCCCTGATGATTAGTGATGTTGAGTTTTTTTTTTTTTTTCCATATACCTGTTGACCATTTGTATGTCTTTGGAGAAGTGTCTATTTAGGTCTTTTGCCCATTTTTAATGAGGTTTTTTCTTGGATTTGTTATTTTGGGTTTTTATTTTGTTATTGAGTCTTTAGGGTTCCTTATATATTCTGGATATTTACTCTTGTCACAGTATAGTTTGCAAATATTTTTTCCCAACCTGTAGGTTTTTTCTTTGTTGATTGTTTTCCTTTGCTGTGCAGAAGGCTTTTAGTTTGATATAATCCTACTTGTCTATTTTCGCTTTTGTTTCGTGGGCTTTGGGAGTTTTGTTCAAAAATTCCTTGTCTATTTCAATGTCTTGAAGCATTTCTCTTATGCTTTTTCTAGTAGTTTCATAATGTTGAATTTTACATTAAGTCTTCAATTTCAGTTAATTTTTGTCACTGGTGAGAGAGGTCTAGTTTCATTCTTTTGCACGTGGATATCTAATTTTCCTAGCACAACTTACTGAAAAGACTGTCCTTTCTCAAATGGGTGTCCTTTTGTCCTTTGTAAAAAAAAAAAAATCATTTGGCTGTAGATGTGTGAGTTTACTTTTAGACTGTCGTGTCCCACTGGTCTATCAAATATCAGGCTGCTTTCATCACTACAGCTTTGTAGTGTAGTTTGGAATCAGGTAATATGTCTACAGTCATACCACTCTGAATGCACCCGATCTTGTCTGAAATCATGTAACATAGTACTTCCTGCTTTTTTCTTTTTGATCAAGGCTTTGGCTATTGTGTGTGTGTGTGTGTGTGTGTGTGTGTGTGTGTGTGTGTGTGGTTTCATACAGATTTTAGATTTGTTTTTTCTAATCTGTTAAGAATGTTATTGGTATTTTGATAGAGACTTTATTGAACCTGTAGATCACTTTGTGTAGTAGGGCATTTGAATAATATTGAATCAATAATAATATTGAATAATATCAAATCTGCTGATCAATGAACACAGATGTCTTTCTACTTTTTTGTATCCTCTTCAGTTTTTTCATCGATGTTGTAATTTTCATCAATGTTATAATTTTCGTTACAGAGACCTTTCACCTCTTTGGTGAAATTTATTGTTGTAAATGGGATTGCTTTCTTGGTTTCTAGTGCAGATAAGTCACTACTGATGTCTTTAAAAAAAAGTTATTGATTTTTATATATTGATTTTGTATTCCGTGACTTTATTGAACTTGTGTTTTAATACTAATCGTTTTTTTGTGGAGTCTTTGAAGTTTTCTGAGTATAAGATCATGTTACCTTCAGACAAGACAACTTGACTTCCTGTTTTCCAATTTTGTTGCCCTTTATTTCTTTCTCTCACCTGATTTCTTTGCCTAGGATTTCTGGTACAATATTGACTATAAGTGGGAATCATTGTCTTGTTTCAGATCTTAGAGAAAAAATTTTCATCTCTTTTCTTCTCAATAATATGTCCTTTGTTGATTTAGTATACGTAGCCTTTATTACGTTGAGATTATTTTTTTCTATAGCAATCCGAATATAGGTTTGTCCCAAACCTACAATTTCTGTGTTGTATATAATGAGCCATAGGGACACCTTGAAAGGGCTGTCTGTCCTCACAAGCTTCTCTCTGGAACTGGGAAAGGTACAGATACCTTTTACACAATCAGTGACCAATGGTCAGGCACTGCGGGCTCCTGTCTGACTCTGGGTAGAATCATCTCGAATGGACCAGTTCCACCTATGCCATGCCTGTGCCCACCAGTGTTACCAAGCGGTATCACGCCCTGAGCTCACAGTCTGCCAAGACCAGCACCACACTGGGGGAGGACCAATGACCACAATGCTATGAGCGGCTTACTGCTGAACTGGATTCATAGCCTAAGAGTGCTGCAACCAGCCACTATTCTGGTGTTGGCCAGAGTAGAAGTCTGATGGACTGGGGCTGTGTGCCTTCCTTTGGCACGAGTGCTCTTCCAGAGGCTCTTTCTGTGGGCAGGCCTGGGAATAGGAACCGTAAGGATCTACCCAGTGTTAGGTTTCACCAGCCCATTCTAGAGCGAAGTCCTGTTCTTACTGCCCTGACCTGTGCGGAGTGAATGAGGTCTTGCTCCAGACTTTGCTGCCCCAGGTTGGTATGATATTGGGGAAGGTGGTCCCTTGGTTATCCAGTCTGATGCTAAACTGGATCATGTATAAATTTCACAGCTGTGAGGATCTGTATACTCTCAGGGATGAGCCTTTACTGAGCCTTTACTGTAGCTGATGGTGATGCAGGCTGAAACACGTTTGTCCCACCAAGGCTCATGTCTCTGCCTGGTGCTGGGCAGGTCTAGAGGCTCTGTGAGCTTTGCCCTAGAAATAGCTGTGCCTTCCAAGGTTGGGGAACTGATGGTGGAAACAGTCTTTTGGCCACTGAAGCTGATGCTAAGCTGTATTATACCTGAGTCACAGCCACAGGACCTGTATGATCTCAGTGTGCATGTGAGTGTGTGGCCCAGTTGCACTTCTAAGGTTGGCCATAATATAGACCAAACTAGAATCTGTTCTATATGGTGCAGGTCCCTGTGTGCTGCTGGGGCCGGTCTAAAGGCTCTGTCTGCAGGCTCTGGTGTGGGAATAGGGTCTTTGACTTCTATCTGGTTCCAGGTGTCAATACTGTGGGCCTGGCACTGAGCTCTAAGACAGAATCCTATGCTAGGTTTTAATCCCTGCTCCCTATAGAGTAGAATCTTGCTCTTCCCTCTTCTGCCTGAAGGAGTGGTGCCGTCTGGCTACTGCAGTTCTAGGGGCTCAGTCTGCTGGTTTTAGCCTGGAGCTGGGGATCATGGGGCACTGCCTGACATTGGGTTTCACTGTGGCAGATCTGTGGGTGGGTTTCAGGTATAAGGCCTGGATTTAATTCCCTCTCCTCTCCCATGTGGGAGACATCTCTTACCACTCTGTACTGCCTGGAGTTGGGATGAGGATGATAGAGCCAACTCCCTCCTTTCTGCCTTCTTCAGTGTACCTTTTCCTTTTTTTTTTTTTTTTTAATACTAAAAGCAGACAGGATGGTCTCTCACCTGACTTTCTTAGCTGTTATGAATGTAGTTTGACCAGGGGAAGATGATTACTAGAAGATCTCACTCAGCTGCTATCTTGCTTTACTTTCTAAAGCACATTTTATTTTATGTCACTTAGTGTCCTATTCCTTTATAAGTACCAAACTATTTCTCTCTCTCTCTGTCTGGTGCTGAGGATTGAACACAGATTTGCTCAGCAAGCCAAGAGCTATTTTTCAAGTGACCAGCAACCCTGCTTCAGACACCTGCCCCCAGCCACCTGACCTATTATCCTCCTACTGAGATTTCCATAAACTTTAGGCTACATCTTTTTCTACTGCTGACATTTCTAACAGTGTAGGATTTAGCCTATTCTGGTTTAGATATGAGGTGTCCCCCAAAAGCTCATGTGTGAGACTAGCAAGAATGTTTGGATGGTTACTGCAGGCAGGCAGGGTGTGATTGGAGGAAGCAGATCCCCAGGGGCTTATCTTTGAGGTTTGTGTTTTGTCCCTGGTGAGCAGAGCTCTCTCTCTGCTTTCTGATTGCCATGTTCTGAGCTGCTTCCTCTACCACACCCTCCCACCATGATGTTCTGCCTTAGCCTCAGGCCCAAAACTATGGAGTCAGCCAACTATGGACTAAACCTCGGAAACCATGAGTCAAAATAAGCTTTTCTTCCTCTAATTGTTCTTGTCAGGTCTTTTGGTCACAGTGATATGAAAACTGACTTAACATAGCCCAGGTGTCTAGGCAGCTTAAGCTACAGATCAGGCATGCTTCAGAGTCCTTTCCTGTGACAAGTTGCAATGCTGGTAGCTCTTTATGTTATCTGGTTTATGGGCCAGATAAAAAATATTCCTCAGTGTGGATTATGGTGCCTGTAGAATCCAACACAGCCCATAAACACTGTGTTGTGCTTTCTCCTTCTTCTTCTTCTTCTTTTTTTTTTTTTTTTTTTTTTTAATAGGGGATGCAACTGTAACAACTTGTCTTTTACATGTAAGGGGGCATCATAGCCTTGCCCTAACTATTGTCCCTTAGGATCAAATTCAGGCTTGGTGGTGAACATCTGTAATTTCAGCAACTTGGGATGCTGAGGCAGGAGAATTTCAGGTTTGAGGCTGGTCTTGACAACTTAGTGAAACCCTGTCTCAAAATAAAAAATAAAAAGGACTGGAATGTAGC
This sequence comes from Sciurus vulgaris, assembly GCF_902686455.1. Classification (NCBI taxonomy): domain Eukaryota; kingdom Metazoa; phylum Chordata; class Mammalia; order Rodentia; family Sciuridae; genus Sciurus; species Sciurus vulgaris. Next base: position 133,277,957 of record NC_136463.1, read on the forward strand.
TGGCATGTAGTGGTAAAATGCCCCTGGGTTCAGTCCCTAGTACCAACACTAAAAACAAACAACACACACACACACACACACACACACACACTTTTATGAGAAGACAAGTCCTTGGTGATTCTGAGGGATCGTTTCTCACTCCTTAGAACTCAAACCTCCAGTTTATTAGCCACCTTTTGCTCAATTTTTCTGTTTAGCAAGATGATGTCATTGATGTAATCAATATAGTAATCTATAAGATTTCCAGATGATGCAGATCTCTTTGGATTATATTATAAGACAGAGTAGAAGAGTTCACTTTCCTGTGGCAAAAGTTTCATTGTATTCTTTCTTGATAGAAAAGAATGCACTCTCCATATCAGTGGATGCATAACAAGTACCTGGGGCAGTATTGCCCTGTTTTAGCGGTGACGCTATGTTTTACATGACAACTACAACTGAGTATGTTAATTGGTTGAACTTGTGGTAATCTACAATTATTATAGTTCATCTGGTTTCTGCAGAGGTAGAACAGTCTAAGTAGAGATGTGATGATGACTGCAATCTCTGCATCTTTTGCATTTTTATGTATATCATAAATGTCATATATCAAAATTCCTTTGGTTTTAGATTTAATCTCTTGGCCAAGAGAGGCAGTTTTAAGGACTTCTTTTTAGCCTTCCTCACTATGATAGCTCTTAGTCCACATGTCAAAATCAATGTATGGAAATTACTCCAACTGTGAAGGGTATCAATTCCAATTATACACTTGAGTACTGGGTAAATTACCATTGGGCTGGTCTTTGAATCCAGTGAACCTATTGTGAGCCAGACTAGCCATGACCCCATGGGGTCCATATGCCTTTTTCCAACAGGAGAGTTATGATGTTGCTTCAGACCTTCAGGTACCAATGTCTGCTCTGACCCTGAATGCAGTAATTCCCAAGATGTATGGGTATTTTCCTTTCCCTAGTGTACAGTCATTCAAGTAAATGGAAGTGGATTTCTTTGGAAAGAATCAGGGGAATCATTACAGCATACACTTGGTGTGTTGTTGCGGATATTTCTTCCTGAAACTCAACTAAGTCTCAATCTATGGCTTTAAAACTGGCACAGGTCCAGAAACTGAAGAAGAGATTGTGACTTTTAGTGGGATCACTATTCTCAGCTCCTGCTCTTCCATTGCTCATCCATCCCTCATTGGATGCTCATATATTTTGCTTTTACTGATATCATTAACCACTTTCAAAACTCCCTCTTGGCTGCTACTCTGACTTTGCTGGTCACCATGATAATTGTGATCCCTAGCTTTGGGAGTCACGTGTTGCCTTGACCTGTCTTGCTTCAGGGCCCTAACATCCATTAGTAACAATGGTTGCTCATTAGCCAATTTCTTTGACAACCTAACCCTGACCTGTAGGAAAGAGCTAGTACTGGGTGTCTTGGTGACCTTGGTGCCCACTTATCGGAACTTTCCCGGTGGTCTTAGGGAATGATGAGTCCTCTGCCATTTTATGGAAAACAATTTTCTGGAAGGTTTTCTGCTCTCAAATACACTAAGCATGTCCACTTTCCTAGGATTTTTTCTTTCTTTCCCCATGGTCAGCTATGGCAATTTATGCATTTCAATTTTCCTTATGGATCATCATTTTCTCCAAGTGTTTAGAGTTACTCTTGATGCAAATTTTTCCATCCCTTGGGATCCTGTACAGAATGCTTAATTCTATATTCCAAGAGAGTACTCCAAATCAACAAACTTTCCCTTATCTAGTCTTCTGTTCCAGTGTTCTCTGCCAGTGAAGTTAGCATTTGAACTACTATGGTGAGCCAAGGACTAATCATGCTCTTTAAATCATGTAAGACAGACTCTTTGCCATTCAGGCAATGAAAAGTTCAATCTAAGAATCCCAAATTACAATTTTTTTTGGATCATTCCTGGTGCCATGTGAGTTAGGGCCTATGAGAAGCAGGCACTGAGAGAGAGAATATAAAAGATTTTTTAGGGATGAGCACCTGTGAAAGGAGAGGCAAACAGAGACATGACACAAATTTGATAAAATCTCTTACTGCAGTTGAGAGGTCCAGATTGCCTTTTGGAAGAGTCTTGTAGGCCCTTACACCACAGTCTTGTTTGGGCATTCCAAGGGCCACCCTAAGAAAAGCAGAATCTATACCCTAACGAAAACCTGAAGGAGTAAACAGCTGCGTGTCAAAGTCTGAACATCTGAAGTTTGTGTTTCTATATCTGCCCCAATAGGTACTAGCAGTAGGGGCATGCTAGAAATAATTAGTATTGTTTGGTATGCTCCATATTTCTTACGTAGCTTAACACTATACTAAGAGTTGCCTGGGAAGAATTGTCAAATCCAAAGAGATGTTCAACTTTGCCTAGATTAAGTCAATACAAAAATTCCAGAGATTATGGATTTTAAGGGAAAGCCCTAGAGATTTGTCACTGTCTTAAGTTCTTCCTTCAAGGGAAGCACTGATCAAACCCTCATGGAATAGCTAATAGAGAATTTTATATTCCTTCATCCTGATATTATTGGTACTATAATAAATTGGCCACTGACATTCAACCTCATTAACAAATATATTTCTGCTGTCCTCTGAAACTTGAATGAAAACTCTAGTTTAGACAATAGGCTAGTCTTTATGTCTCCATAAAAGACAGTCTCAGAGCCCTATAGAAAAGATCATTACTAAGTACTCTGAACTAAGAATAAACTCTGGGTACATTCTTCCATAATAAGTTTGCTAAGAAAATTTCAGGTTGTACCTGTAGACTGAATCAGGATTCCCAAGAATCTATTCTGTCCAGAAATAGGCATTTCATCAAATCCAACTGCTTGATCCATGGTCCTGTGGAAGGAGAATTAATTACAGTGGACTTAAAAAACTAATGAGAGAAATTATAATGTGATTACTTATTCAGAATATTTTTTATTATTAACAAATGGGAAACATGTTGTTTCTCTGTTTGTACATGGAGTAAAGGCATACCATTTGTGTAATCATAAATTTACATAGGGTAATGTTGTTTGATTCATTCTGTTATTTTTTCCTTTCCCCCCACCCCTCCCACCCCTCTTTTCCCTCTATACAGTCCTTCCTTCCTCCATTCCTGCCCCCTCCCTAACCCTAACCCTAACCCTAACCCTAACACTAACCCCTCCCACCCCCCATTATGTGTCATCATCCGCTTATCAGCCAGATCATTCATCCTTTAGTTTTTTGAGATTGGCTTATCTCACTTAGCATGATATTCTCCAATTTCATCCATTTGCTTGCAAATGCCATAATTTTATCATTCTTTATGGTGGAGTAATATTCCATTGTATATATATACCACAGTTTCTTTATCCATTCATCAATTGAAGGATGTTGGGGGCTGTGTTATGTTGGCGGCGCCGAGATGGCACCTGATCACATCGGCAGTGAGGAGGTTAATTGACATAAGCACACTCAGGTGATTTTATCGTCCACGCACACAATGTATGTGCATGTGTTCTCAAGCACTAATTGCCTGCTCTGAGCGTCTCGCCTAATCTTTGTGTAAGAGGCGTGGCCCTGCTCTCCGCCTCCTGGAGGTGATATAAGCGTATGCGGAGTGAGACAGAGACAGAACAGCAGCCATTAGCAGAAAAGCAGTAGAAGAAGACACACACGTGGCAGCAGCTAGTAGGGGAAGCAGCGGAAGGCAGATCGCAGAACGGAGAACTGAGACGCATCACTAGGGCACCTTAGGTAGACGTACCCTTAGTTCACAGGATGCAGGACTTTAAGGCATAGAAAGTCTCTCTTCCTCTAAGCTCTAAGCAAAGCCTGTCCTTCTCTCAAGGTCTCTCTTAAGCAAAGTCTCTCTTTCTCTCTGATAAGCAAAGTCTCTCTCTCTCTCCTCTCAAAGCAATTAAACCTCATTTCCTCTATCCTCTATAAACAAACAAGTAAGAAAGCAATGCACTAAAGAGAAAGATAGAAGTGCCTCAGTTTCCACTCCACCACCCATAAGACCCGTGCAAGTTGTTGCTGCAAGCGGTGACAAATATCCACGGATTTTGGAACCGCCAAGAGCCAGCGACAGAAGGACATCTAAGTTGGTTCCCACAATCTGGATATTGTGAATTGAGCAGCTATGAACATTGATGTGCCTGTATCTCTGTAGTATGCTGATTTTAAGTCCTTTGGGTATAGGCCAAGGAGTGGGATAGCTGGGGCAAATGGAGGTTACATTCCAAGCTTTCTGAGGAATCTCCATACTGTTTTCCAGAGTGGCTGCACTAATTTGCAACCCCACCAGCAATGTATGAGTGTACCTTTTCCCCCACATCCTCGCTAACAACCATTGCTGCTTGTGTTCTTGATAATTGGCATCTAATTGGGGTGAGATGGAATCTTAGTGTAGTTTTGATTTGCATTTCTCTTATTACTAGAGATGTTGAACATTTTTTCATATATCTGTTGATTGCCTGTAGATCTTCTTCTGTGAAGTGTCCATATCTTTAGCCCATTTGTCGATTGGGTTATTTGTATTCTTTGTGTAAGAGTTTTTTGAGTTCTTTATAGATTCTGGAAATTAGTGCTCTATCTGAAGTATGAGTGGCAAAGATTTTCTCCCACTCTGTAGACTCTCTCTTCACATTACTGATAGTTTCCTTTGCTGAGAGAAAGCTTTTTAGTTTGAATCTATCCCAGTTGTTGATTCTTGCTTTTATTTCTTGTGCTATGGGAGTCATGTTAAGGAAGTCTGATCCTAAGCCAACATGTTGAAGATTTGGACCTACTTTTTCTTCTATAATCTGCAGGCTCTCTGGTCTGATTCCGAGGTCCTTGATCCATTTTGAGTTGAGTTTTGTGCAGGGTGAGAGATAGGGGTTTAGTTTCATTCTGTTGCATATGGTTTTCCAGTTTTCCCAGCACCATTTGTTGAAGAGGCTATCTTTTCTCCATTGCATACTTTTGGCCCCTTTGTCTAGTATGAGAAAATTGTATTTATTTGGGTTTGTGTCCATGTTCTCTATTCGGTACCATTGATCTACCTATTTTGGTACCAATACTATGCTGTTTTTGTTACTATTGCTTTGTAGTAGAGTTGAAGATTTGGTATTCGGATACCCCTGCTTCACTCTTTCTGCTAAGGATTGCTTTAGCTATTCTGGGTTTCTAATTCTTCCAGATGAATTTCATAATTGCTTACTCTATTTCTGTAAGGTAGGTCATTGGGATTTTAATTGGAATTGCATTGAATCTGTATAGCACTTTTGGTAGGATGGCCATTTTGACAATATTAATCTGCCTATCCAAGAACATGGGAGATCTTTCCATCTTCTAAGGTTTTTTTAAATTTCTTTCTTTAGTGTTGTGTAGTTCTCATTGTAGAGGTCTTTCACTTCTTTTGTGAGATTGATTCCCAAGTATTTTATTTTTTTCGAGGCTATTGTGAATGGGGTAGTTTTCCTAACTTTTCTTTCTGAAGATTCTTCATTTATGTATAAAAATGCATGGGATTTATGAACATTGATCTTGTACCCTGCTACTTTACTGAATTCACTTATGAGTTCTAAAAGTTTTCTTGTGGAATTTCCGGGTTCCTCTAAACATATAATCATGTTATCAGAGAACAGGGATAGTTTGAGTTCTTCTTTTCCTATTTGTATCCCTTTAATTTCTTTGGTTTGTCTAATTGCTCTGACTAGAGTCTCAAGAACGATGTTGAATAGAAGTGGTGAAAGAGGGAATCCCTGCCTTGTTCCATTTTTTAGGGGGAATGCTTTCAGTTTTTCACCATTTTTAGAATGATATTGGCCATGGGCTTAGTATAGATGGCTTTTACAATGTTAAGGAATGTTCCCACTATCCCTATTTTTTCTAATGTTTTGAGCATGAAGGGATGCTGTATTTTATTGAATGCTTTTTCTGCATCTATTGAAATAATCATGTGATTTTTAACTTTAAGTCTGTTGATATGGGGAATGACATTTATTGATTTCCAGATGTTGAACCAACCTTGCATCCCTGGGATAAGACCCACTTGATCGTGGTGCACTATCTTTTAAATATATTTTGTGTGCGATTTGCTAAAATTTTGTTGAGAATTTTTGCATCGATGTTCATTAAGGATATTGGTCTGAAATTTTCTTTCCTTGATGAGTCTCTGTCTGGTTTAGGTATCAGGGTGATATTGGCTTCATAGAATGAGTGTGGGAGGGTTCCCTCCTCTTCTATTTCATGGAATACTTTGAGGAGTATTGGAATGAGCTCTTCTTTAAAGGTTTGTAGGTTTTGTAGAACTTGCTGAGAACCTATCTGGTCCCAACTTTTCTTTGTTGGTAGGTGTTGGGGGCTATGCCATGTGGATTATGCCATGATGGCGCCCTAGCCAGCCAGAAGTTGTTTTGATCACATTGGCAGTAAGGAAGTCGGTAACATGAACACACTCAGGTGCTTTGTCATTGGCCGTATTCAAGTGAGTTCATGCACACAACGCATGCACAGGTGTTCCCGAGTGCTCCTGCTCGTGCCTGCTCATTTTGACCTTTGCTGTGATTGGGCAGCTGGCTCTTTGCCTGATCTTCGCGTAACTGGCGTGGCCCTACCCTCTGCCTCCTGGAGGGAATATAAGCGGGCAGTAGGCAGAAGGCAAAAAGCAGTAGGCAGAAGGCTGATGGCTGATCTCAGAGCTGAGGACTAAGAACACACCTCTAGGTCGCAGATCACAGATCGCAGTAAGTGGGACGCACCACGTACGTCTCATAGACAGCACCTCAAGCATGCACCTCTAGCACACACCTTTAGTTCGCAGGATGCAGGACACACCTCTAAGAAGAAGCAGCAGAACTCTAAGAAGAAATAGATCTCTGAAAGCGTAGCAAGCCTCTTTCTCTAAAACTCTCTCTCAAAGCCTCTCTTCCTCTAAAATCAAGCAAGCCTCTTTTCCTCTATAAGCTAGAGAATAAGCAAGCAAGCAAGGAAGCAGCTCAGGAATAGAAGTAGTTTATTTCCAGTCCACCTCCGATAAATACCCGCGGGATTGTTGCTGCAGGTGGTAACAAACATCCGTGGGATTGTTGCTGCGGGTGGCAACAGGTAGGCTTTTGATGACCTCTTCTATTTCATCGCTTGAAATTGATTTATTTAAGTTGTGTATGTCCTCCTGGTTCAGTTTAGGTAATTCCTATGTCTCTAGAAACTTGTTGATGTCTTCGAGGTTTTCTGTTTTGTTGGAGTATAGATTTTCAAAATAGCTTCTAATTATGTTTTGTATTTCACTTGTGTCTGTAGTGATATTTCCTTGTTCATTATGAATTTTAGTAATTTGAATTTTCTCTCTTTCTCTTTGTTAGTGTGGCTAAGGGTTTATCAATTTTGTTTATTTTTTCAAAGAACCAACTCTTTAATTTGTTAATTTTTTTCTATTGTTTCTTTTGTTTCAATTTTGTTGATTTCAGCTCTGATTTTAACTATTTCCTGTCTTCTACTACTTTTGGTGTTGGTCTGCTCTTCTTTTTCTAGGGCTTTGAGCTGTAGCATTAAGTCATTTATTTGTTGATTTTTTTCTTCTTTTTTTGAATGTGCTCCATGAAATAAATCTTCCTCTAAGTACTGCTTTCATAATGTCCCAGAGATTTTGATATGATGTGTCTTTGTTCTCATTTACTTCTAAGAATTTTTTAAATTTCCTTCCTGATGTCTTTGTTATCCATTCATCGTATAATAGTGTATTATTTAATCTCCAGGTATTGGAGAAGTTTCTGTTTTTTATTCTGTCATTTATTTCTAATTTCAATCCATTATGATCTGATAGAATACAAGGTAGTATCTCTATCTTCTTGTATTTGCTAACAGTAGCTTTGTGGCATAAAATATGGTCTATTTCAGAGAAGGATCCATGTGCTGCTGAGAAGAAAGTGTATTCATTCACTGTTGGATGGTATATTCTATATAAGTCAGTTAAGTCTAAATTGTTGATTGTGTTATTGAGATCTATGGTTTCTTTATTCAATTTTTGTTTGGAAGATCTATCCAGTGGTGAGAGAGGTGTGTTAAAATTGCCTAGTATTATTGTGTTGTGGTCTATTTGATTTCTGGAATTGAGAAGGATTTTTTTGGCGTACATGGATGAGCCAATGTTCGGGGCATAGATATTTATGATTGTTATGTCTTGCTGATTTATGCTTCCCTTAAGCAGTATGTAATGTCCTTCTTTATCCCTTCTGCCTAGTTTTGGCTTGAAATCCACATTATATGAAACGAGGATGGATACTCCAGCTTTTTTTGCTGTGTCTGTGTGCATGGTATGTTTTTTCCCATCCTTTCACCTTTAGTCTGTGGGTATCTCTTTCTATGAGATGAATCTCTTGCAGGCAACATATTGTTGGATTTTTCTTTTTAATCCAATCTGCCAGTCTATGTCTTTTGATTGATGAGTTCAGGCCATTAACATTCAGGGTTATTATTGTGGTATGATTTGTATTCCCAGTCATTTAACTCATTTTTGTTTTTTGACATGAGTTAGTTACTCCTTTATTTGGCTATTCCTTTTGGCTAGTTCCTCCCGTTGCTGATATGCATCGTTGTTTTTCATCTCTTCCTCATGGAATATTTTGCTGAGAATGTTCTGCAATGCCGGCTTTCTTTTTGTAAATTCCTTTAGCTTTTGTTTATCATGGAAGGATCTTATTTCGTTGTCAAATCTGAAAGTAAGTTTTGCTGAGTATAAGATTCTTGGTTGGCATCCATTTTCTTTCAGGGGTTGGTAAATGTTGTTCCAGGCCCTTCTATCCTTTAGGGTCTGGATTGGAAAAATCTGCTAATATTCTTATTGGTTTCCCCCTGAATGTAATTTGATTCTTTTTTCTCACAGCCTTTAAAATTCCGTCTTTTTTTTTTTTTTAATCTTTTTTATTTTTACAAATTGCATTTTGATTCATTGTACACAAATGGGGTACAACTTTTCATTTTTATGGTTGTACACAATGTAGATTCACATCATTTGTGTAATCATACATATACAGAGAAATACTGTCTGTTTCATTCTACTATTTTTCTGTCCCCCACCTCTCCCACCCCTTTTTCCTCTACACCATCCAAAGTTCCTTCATTCTTCTCTTCCCCCCATAAACCCTCCTCATTATATATGGTCAGGTACTTATCAGAGAAACATTCACCTTTGGTTTTATGGGCTTGGCAAAAAACTCAACTTCATTCAGGATAATATTTTCCAACTTCATCCATTTACCAGCAAATGCCATAATTTTATTTGTCTTTATTTTGCATGTTAGGTATTTTCATAATAATGTGCCTTGGTGTGGGTCTGTTGTAATTTTGTATATTTGGAGTCCTGTAAGCCTCTTGTACCTGGTTTTCCATTTCATTCTTCAGATTTGGGAAATTTTCTGATATTGTTTCATTGAATAGATTGTTCATTCCTTTGGTTTGTTTTTCTAAGCCTTCCTCAATCCCAATAATTCTTAAATTTGGCCTTTTCATGATATCGCATAATTCTTGTAGATTCTGTTCATGATTTCTTACCATCTCTCTGTTTGGTCAATTTTGTTTTCAAGATTAAATATTTTGCCTTCAATGTCTGAGGTTCTGTCTTCCAAGTGTTCTATCCTATTGGTTATGCTTTCTATGGATTTTTAAACTTGGTTTATTGTTTCTTTCATTTCAAGGATTTCTGTTTGTTTTTTGTTTTTTTTTTTCAGTATCTCTAACTCTTTATTGAAATGATCTTTTGCTTCCCGTATTTGTTCTTTTAACTGTTATTGGTGCAATCATTTAATGCCTGCGTTTGCTCTTTCATCTCTTCCTTCAGTGCCTGCATTTGCTCTTTCATCTCCTCGTTTGCTTCCCTGATTGTTTTAATTATGTACATTCTGAACTCCCTTTCTGACATTTCTTCTGCTGTGCTGTCATTGGGTTTTATTGATATAGTATCTAGGTTTGTTTGGGACATTTTCTTCCCTTGTTTCTCATATTGGTCAGATATCAATGGGACTCTGAGATATTGCAGATTTCCTCTATTGGCTTATGGTGTCCCTGTTGATTTTCAGTCTATCACCTCCCAGCCTTCAGTATCCTGAAGTCTTGGACGAACTTGATAATGCAGTGCTTCTGAAGAAAGCTGCCCCTAGCCCGCTACTGGATCCAGGGCTGGGGGCTGGTTCTGCGAGGAAATCCTCTCACTGGGCGGGCCTGCTCCTAGAAGCTGACTATAGACAGGGCCTGCCCCTGCCTAAGGGAGCCAGGCAGCTGTGGGGGGGAGGGGAGGAAGCCTTTCCCTGTCCTACCTTGGTCCCAGAAGCCGCCTGCAGGCTGGGGCCCGCTGCTGGGTCCAGGGCTTGGGGTTCACTCTGTGTGGAAAAGCTCTCACTGGGCGGGCCTGCTCTGAGAACCTGGCTGTGGAAGGGGCCTGCCATGGGAGCTAGCAGGGCTGCTTGGGGAAGTCTCTTGCTGCCCTGCCCTAGTCCAAGAAGTCGCCTACAGGCAGGCCAGGCCGCCACTGGATTTGGGGCTTGGGGTTGGCTCTGTGAGGAAAAGCTCTCACTGGGCGGGCCTGTTCCTAGAAGCTGGCTGTGGATCACGCCTGCCACCGGAGGGAGCTGGGCTGCTCGGGAAAGCCTCACGCTGCCCTGCCATGCTCCGAGAAGCTGCCCACTGTCCTGGCCTGCCGCCTGGGCCGAGCTTCACCCGGTGGGAAAGACTCACCCCCGGCTCTATGTTGTTCCGAGTCTCTCAATACCTCCCCTTCTTGAATCCTGAGTTCTGGAGCATCAGGAGATGCAGTCACCCTGTAGTCCGCCATCTTGGATCCCAGAATATTTTTGGTATTGTTTTACTGCTCTTTTTTCTTTGCAGTTACATGAGACCACCCTTTCTTTATCTTCTAAGCTATTTTGAAACTCAAGTTTTGTAGACTATACTGTTGGGATCTACTTCTCAATTATGTCTTTAGGATTAAGTAACAACTATTTTGCCAAGTTTCTTACTTTAATATCAGTATAATTTTTTCACAAAACCCATAAGAATATTTTTTCTTTTTTTAAATCAAGACATAATCGGGCAAATCAATTATATAATAAGCTTTTATGTGAAGTGTCCCATTTGGAAATGTTTCTCACTGAACCATGTACCAGCAATGGTTACTTTATATATGGAGACCAACTCATGAATGACACTAGCTGTTGACATTAACTGTGAAGGCCAGCCAGCTGAGTAATGATCATTGCTTTGGAGACCAGAGAACCTAGGAACTTTAATCTGATAGAAGGATCTTCTCTAAACCCTTTTCCTATAAAGCCCAGATACCAATGTGGAGAGGAGATTGGGAGGGATGGGTTAGACATAGCAGAAGGTCTCCTTAAATACCTGAGTGGTACTTAGGACTTTTGTTTGCTGGGGAGAGCAGCACTGACTCAGAAGGGGTGTTTGGAAATGTGAAGGGTGTTAAGGTTGTCCCCATGCCAGAAGGTGGCATTTGGCATTTTGTAGGGGAAGGAGGTAGGAACATGGAGTGGGCAAAGGACTGTCTCACCCATTATGCCCCTTGAATTATCATGAGAAATATGAAAATGCATTGTTTATATTATACCATCCATTTTGGCTTAGGGAAGTGGATTAAAAGTTTTTCTATTTTTACTCTGCACAACCTGGTGAGGGGGGCTCTTGAGGAAGGTCAGATGAGTTGAAAGCAAAAGAAAAAAATAACTGTGCTTCCCATCTGCAATTTCTAATGTGACTAGTACAATTATATCGGTCCTTAAAATTATAGTTAATCCAAATACAAGATAATCATGGCCATATTTTAAAAGCTAGGAGTATAGATTCTGGGAACGAACACATGATATTCTTTAATCGATTTTCTTAAGGTTTGTATTTTTGCTGGATGCCTAAATCTCAGATGATCATGTTAGTCACACTGAAAAGCTAAAGATTTGACTCACTGTTGGTGACTCAATTCCTATCACGTGTTGAATGTTTTAACAAGTCCCTAGTGCTTATGTAACCCACATGAAATAACTTAAAAGTGCTCTTGGAACTATTTCTGACAGATTCTACAAAAACACTTTAATTGGGGTAGCCAACAGCTTTTAACTGCCTCAGGGGATGTTTTGATATGGAAGGTGGGTGGAAACAAAAACAACCCACTAGACAGGGTTCTTTTGCACCCCTCCAAGCCCACCCCCCACCTGTGTTTTTCTTTCTGATGCTGTTTCCAAAAAGCTCTTATTTGCAGACAAATGTTAATGTTTCCCAAAAGTAAATAGTATCAGCTTCTGTAAGTGACAGGAGAGGTAGGAGAAAACAGTTTATAAGACAGAGAAAGTAGAGATGAAGAGGAAAATGGAGTCTGAATGGAGAAGAGCAAATGGAGCAAAAAGCAGTGAAAAAGAGAAAGTAAAGAAAGGAAAAGAAATGAAAGGACACAGGAGTAGATGTCTCCAAGTCATAATCCATCAGGAATAATCAGCAATGACTCTGGGGTTTAGGCAAGAGGACAGGAATCTTCTTTAGCAAGTAACCGAGAGTTGCTGAAATACATGCTCTGTGCCAGAATCCCAGCACTACCCCAGCCAGTGGGAAGCAGCAGGGAGCGTGCTGAATGTTGGCCTTTGTGAGGGAAGCTTAGAGGAACAATCCCAATTAGAGCATGGTGGTTAAAGCATGGTTTCCAGGGCCAGATTGAGTTTAAATGTACAAGCTAGGTTTGTATTTGTTTCCACATAGCACACTGAAATATATCTCAGTTTCTGCAGGTCAGGAATCTAGGTGAGGCTTAGCTGGGTCCTCTGGCTCTTGGTTTCTCACAGGTTACAATCAGTGTATCAGGGCTCTGGTCATGACAAGCGTTGAGAGGAGGATTGCTTCTGCTATGGGATGAATCTTTTGTCTCCCTAAAATTTATATGCTGCAATCCTATCCCCCAATAGGCAATGGTATTAGAAGGTGGGATCTTCGAGGAGATGACAAGTTCATAGAGAACAGCCCCCAAGAATGGGACTAGAGCCTGTGTAAAAGAGGCCCTAGGAACCTCGTTTGCCCTTGCCTTGAGGACACAGCTGGAAGTTGCCATCTATGAGGAATGGGCCCTCAGTAGACATCAAATCTGCTAGGACTTTGATCTTGGACTGCCCAGCCTTCAGAACTGTGAGAAATAAATGTTTATTGTTTTTTTATTTCCTCACTTTTTTTTCACTGGAAGCCACCCAGTTTGTGGTATTTTTGTTTTGGCAGACCAAAGAGACTAAGATAGTTTCCAGGCTCTCTTATGTGGTCACGGGCACACCTCCGGTCCTCACTGGCTGTTGCCCAGAGGCATGAGCTCCTTGCTACCGATGTGTACCTCTTTCTCAGACAGCTCAAAACAGCAGCTGGCGTCCCTCAGAGTGACCTAGTGGGAAAGGATGAGAGAGGGCATAGCCTAATCTCGAAAGTGACATCCATCTGTTTTGTAATGTTCCCCTTGTTGAAATTAATAATGTATGGCGAGAGGAAAGGTGTCCCCTCACCCTCTGAAAGTTCACTGAAATGAACTGATCTTAGGTAGATTAGTAGGAGAAAACAGCATACTATTTTGTTAACAAGCACAGGGGGAAAATATTACCGCATGGGAATTATAGGCTGAGTGAGAATCTGAGGGCCAGATGGATGAGGCTTAAATAACTTCCCAGCTGCAGAAAGGAACCAAAGCATGGGTAGGGAGGGGATTGGAGTACTCTGTAGGGGTGGGGGTGCTGACAAGCTATGGGGTGGGAGAAGGAGTGCATGATGGAACAGAGGTTGTCTTCATGTAAAGTCTTTTAGGTAAACTCTTAGAAGAATGGATGAAAAGTCCCTCCGGGAGAAGTGTCCTGGGCAAGGAGACTTTCGGTTTCTTCTTTCTCTGGTGGTTTATCTTTCCTGGTTATTTAATAAAATTCTTAGGGAGGTGGTTTAAGACAATCGCTTTTTTGTTGTTGTTTAAAAATTTTAAAATTTTTTGTATCATATTTTACATTATTATTATTATTTTGGTTTCCTTACTTTTGGAAGAATCCTTCCTCAGCTACATAAGAGAATTTCAGAGAGTCCTTCCTTATGATTGAGGGGGAAAAAAGATAAAGTTAGATGAACCCTGATTCTGAGGCAGCTTTTAAAGCCTCTCAGCATATCTAGGTGCTAGTCTTTGGGTAATAGTTGCTGAACCCCAATATTAAATAAAAATGAAAGGATGCTATTGTTTTGGCCTGAATGACTTCATTAGACCCCAACAGACCTGATGAAGAATCAAAATGGAAAGCTAAAAATGTAGCTCAGTGGTAGAGTACCTGCTTAGTGTTTGCAAGGGACTGGGTTTAATCCACAGCAACACAAAGGAAAAAAACAAAAGGAAGAGAGAAAGGAAGAAAGGAAGATCAAAATGGAGTCACTCATGCTGAGATTCCATGTCACCAAATCAAAACTGAGTTGTTAATTGGTCTTCAGGAGAGAGAGTCAAATGTCCCACAAAGGCCAGTATCAAGGTAACCTGAAGTACCCTGATGCTAATCAATCGAGTTATTTTTATATTGCTCTGTCTCTATGTCCCGGCCTTACAAGGAAAGTACCTTTGAAATGACCAATCTGCTTTTTGTTCTTTGATTCTGCTTTCTTCAACTCTTTTCAACTATGATTCCAACCTCTTCTGTTCAGCTCATTAAAGTACTCCTCTACTTTATGGAATGAAGTGTTGCTCATTTTAAAATTGCAAGTAAAGCCAATTAAGACCTTTCAACTTGTTATAATTTTCTCTTGACAGAACCAAGTCACTAGGGTCAACCCAATGCTCAGTGGGAGGGAAGGATGAATCCAAGGGTGTGAATACCAGGAAGCCATCTCAGAGACTGCTTTATCGCCACAGTGGGGTAACACATTCTCTAAAATGAGGGTAAATAATAGCGTTTACAAAGTAAAACAATAAAAAAAAAAAAATAGTAGAGTTAAGATAATGTATCTAAAATGCTAAGCATGGTCCATACACAGGACATTTTAAGCATTTGACATTTTTCCTCCCCTCGTGATTTCCTCTTCCCTTTGCTCAGTCTGTTTTCTTTGCTCATTCCTTAGAAGAGATATGACAGAAGGAGAAACCGAGGGCCTACTGGTTTTATCTGATTTACCTGATTTAATTTCCAAAAAATCTTAAATCTTTATGGAAATAGAATGTCTGGGGTGGAGACGAAATATTTAGAGAAAACAGCAGGGTAAGAACAAGCCCCAGGAAGAAGAGTTGGGTGAGTGCTGAATGCTTGTTCAATTCAGGCATAATATACAAAAAAGGTCTTTTATTTCTCATTTCTTTTGAATAAATAATTTGGTGAAAATTATGGGTATTTCAGTAAGCAATTCAGTGAAGGAAAATGGCCAGACTTTATCAAAGAGGAAGGTCTCTACAATCTCATTTGATCCTGCTGCATGTGTTCTGTAATCCTTAGATTAAGTCTGAATGAAAGTGCTCCGAAAAAGCAATAACAGGGATTTTGTTACCTGGTTTAGGTTTAGACTGAATTAAAATTTAATATCATTTGGTAGTATTTTAAAAGTCATGTGTCTGTAGTCAGCAAATTAGTTAATACTGTTTTAGAATACAACAGTCTACCAGTCAATCAGACAGGCTAGGAAAAAGCTTTTAGTTTTTATTTTTTTATCCTGATATGTCCCAGTAAATTGATATTGATATTGGGACATTTTGGGGGTAAGAAACACATTTCCCCCATTAATGTTTTTGATCAGCAAAGGGAAATTATTACCAGGCATAGAGCACGGAGGCTTGTGAAGAGGAATGTAAAATTTAGGAAATTGGTCTCCAAATTTTTTATCTAGCTGGGAGCTTTTCTGAAGTGAAGGACCTGAGTTGACACTCTATGTCTTTTATTAGCTTTCCTTGTGATTTTTGAAAATCTGCATAGAAGAGGAACTTGTTCCACAAACCTGTCCTGAGAGACAGGATATCAGAGTGGTTGAGGTTAGTGGCCTAAGGCAAAGCTGCCAGAATTTATACCCTAGCCATTACTACTTACTGTTTGATCTTGATCAAGTTTCTTAGCATCTCTGTACCTCAGCTTTCCTACTTATAAAGCAGGAAAAATAATATTACTTAGATTGCTAGATGGTTATTGTGAGAATCAAATGAGATAACTGGTGAAAATTCTTCAAACTATTAGTGCAAAAGTGACTAGCCCAATAAACATTAGTGTATTCTTTTTATACTTATGGTTGTTATATTTTGAATATGAGATATCCTCTATAAGCTCATGTGGCAATGCAGAAAGGTTCAGAGTTGAGATCATTAGTTTATGAGAGATGTAATCTCATCAGTGGATTAATTCATTTGATAAATTAATAATTTAAATGGATTGCTGGATGGTAATATAGGCAGGTGGGGCATGGCTGGAGGAAGTAGGTCATGGGACCATGCCCTTGGGGATTATATTTTGTTCCTGGAACATTGCTTGCTCTCTGCTTTCTAGGTGCCATGAACTGAGCAGCTTTCCTCTGCTATGCCCTTCTGCCATGATGCTCTGCCTCACCTTCAGCCCAGAACAATGGAGTTGTCCAACCGTGGACTGAACCTTTGAAAACATGAGCCCAAAATAAACTAAATTTATTTTGGTTCTTCTAAGTTGATCTTGTCAAGTATTTTGGTCACAACAATGAAAAGCCGATGAACCCACTGGTCGTTGCTAATTTTTCTCCACGAAATGACTGCTTAGGCTTTTCTGTTCATTACTTAGTGCCATGTTATTAATTCTTCATCTAGATACTGTTTTGTTCCCACATATGCCTCAAAGATCATTCCTAACACATAATTGCCCAAAGCACAGCTGTAGCATTTTATAACACTTTACTGAAACATATAGGAAGCAATAAATAAGTATATATGAGACTAATTCAGATATCAAAAACCTATAAAACATTAAGTGTCCTTTCTCTTACAATCCATTTTTGCATCCTTCCAGGAGAATCTCCAGAAGGCCATCTCTATACTTTTTTTTATTGTCATGATCTGGGGCTTGGTTCATTTTCCCATCAACCCTACTCTTTCAGGGTCTAAGATCTCCAAAAAACAGCCAACTTCATAATCTCTTCAAAGATAACACTTGTTCACTAGGAAAACAGAGGAGATTCTTTTCCTCTTGTCTCAAATATCTCCATTCCTGGTTTTTCACTTGCTTTTCATAATCTAATGGCCCATAAAAATGCATTTATAGTAAAGAGCTGTCTTTCCTCCAAAATAAATTTTCTGCCACCCTTAGAATATAGGTAAGAATTCCAGTCTGATTGTCTATGCCAAACTCCATCCAACAAACCTTTTTTATAGACTCTATCATAATTCCTGAATTAGTGTTTCTACCTTCCATGGTGTTAGTCATTTCCAAGATAATGAATCACAATCCATATCTCAATAATGTCTATCCTATATCAAGCCCATTTCTTTTCATAAGGTGTAGCTTGTCTGATATCTGAAGCTTATCAATTATCATTGTCTTTTTATACTATTCTGTGCTCCTGATTAAAACATCTTCTCTTTCTTTAATACATGGAATAGACTAGGAATACCTCTCCTTAGTTCCACCAACTCCTGAACTCTAGGTAAGTTAGAGTCTGTTGTTTGAGTTGAAGTAAAGGGTTGATTGAACAGTTTACTAGATTCTCCACTTATTTTTCTGTGAATGGTACTTCCATTCTAGAAAGGGGGACATAATGCTGGGGTTGCATTTGGGAACTCCATTCGGGATAATTGAACTGTGGTGCAGAGCCCAGTTGTGTAGACTCATGTACTACCAGTGAAGTAAGTCAGGAACTTCCACCATTGCAGCTAAGTTCTTAGTGAAATAGAATTGAGAAGTCAAAGTGGGCCTGCAGAGATGGTACCCTCTTCAGTCTGGTGGATTTGTAATCTCTTGTCCCAGGTAGAAGTTTGGTGGTTGCTTCTCAGCACATGGAGAAAGCCGCTTTCCTTCTATAATTGGCATCTAGATGGGGCAGCATTTGAGTCTGTGGAATATCTAGGTATCCTGGAATAAGATGAGAAGAATAGTATCACTTAAGAGCAAGGAGTAAAAGGTAGTTTTGTCAGTTGAGGAAAAAGAACAATTCTATAGATTAGTATTGTCAGTTTGACAAATAAAATACAGGAATTCAGTTAAGTTTTAATTTCATATAAATAATGAGAATGTTTTTATAATGTTTACTGTAAATATGTCCCATGCAATATTTGGAACATAGTGATACTAAAAATTATTCACTGTGCCTGAAATTCTAATTTAACTGGGCATCCTGTATTTAATCTGGCAACCCTACTTTACTGGGAACTGGGAAATTTACTCCAAACTAGGTATGCTAGGTTTTTCCATTAATATCTTAAAGGTATTTAGAGAGTATCTCTTCCATATGGCTAGAAGTTGAA
Source organism: Sciurus vulgaris (assembly GCF_902686455.1). Taxonomy (NCBI): domain Eukaryota; kingdom Metazoa; phylum Chordata; class Mammalia; order Rodentia; family Sciuridae; genus Sciurus; species Sciurus vulgaris. Next base: position 133,296,366 of record NC_136463.1, read on the forward strand.
AGGTATGAGGGGAATAATTGTTATCAGTTTTTGATACTCCAGTCCTGGTTTATCTATAGCATGGTGAGGGTGGTGGTAGGAAGCTGTCAGTTTGTATATATTGGAGCTTTTTGCGAATGATCAAGTGAGGGAGAGTGTGGAAAGACAGATTTTATACTTTTTCAATAAGTGATCAAGATCACAATAACCTGATTATTTCTATAATAACTCTGTTCTTCATATCCTCCAATGACCATATTTGAATTACTTGACTGTGTGTTTGGGGCAATAACTGGAGACTGGGGAAAACACCAGATCCAAGTAAAGAAAATTGCTTGGAACTGAAATGGAGGGAAAACTAGTTAGTCTTAGAGGAACATGCAAACTTGGGGATTGGAGGATTGTCATTTTCCCGCAGTTTGCTTAGGATGAAAAGCCAGTCTCCAAAGGGAGCAGAAGGAAAGAGATATGCAAAAAGAAATAGAGACAAAATACCACATATGAAAAATAGAATGAAACAGAGAAAGAGGCTTAGTTCTTGATGACTTTCTAGTGTTAATTCAATATGTGCTTCCATGTTCCTTATAAGTTCCTCTTTTGTGTTAGGTAGGGTATAGTCTGAGCAATTGTAACAAAGAGATCTAAAACATGCATTGACTTAACTCAGTTGGTTTACTTCTTTTTTCATGTAGCAGCCGCTGGGGTGACTATAGTTTACCAGATCATTGAGGGGGTCCAGATTACTCTGTGTTATTCTTTTCTTCTTCTGAGGGATCCATGACTCTCCCTTCCTCAGGTCTGAAAATTCACTAGAATTTCTCAGAACTCAGGAAAGTTCTTTACTATTCCTTGCTTACTACAAGGAGCACAACTCTGCAACAGCCAAATGGAAGAGAGGCATATGCACTTCAATATGTTCACTAACCAGGAAGTTCTCTGCACTCTGTTTACTTATGGGTATTTATCAAGTTTTCCTTACATAGGCATCATTAGTTAAATCATTGGCCATTGATTAATTTTATCTCCTCTCCTTGGAGTTTGGGGGATGATGCTGAAAGTTCCAAACTTCTAATCCAAGTCTTTCTGATCCAGCCAGATCCTGAATTGATCTAGTGCCCTCCTGCCAGGTGTCTCATTAGCGCACAAGGGTACACTCTTCACTGAAGAGATTCCAAAGAATCTCTGCAAGGAGTTGGGGAGAAAGACCAGATATCTTTTTATAATACCACATGAGGACAAAGAAAAAACCCAAGAAATACAGCCCAGAAAAACCATGTTGCCTATAAAGAGCCAAAAGCATAGCTGACTCTTCTTTGTAGGACTAAGTGCAAGAAGACAGTGAAGTCACATCATAGGACTTTCAAGAAGAAATGTTAGGATTCTCCAAATTCATATCAGTCCAAGTTTTATTATTAAATGATAACAAAAAGATACTTATAAACATTCATAAATTGAGAAAATGTATCATTTATTCATTTATCTATCTTTAAAAGTGTTTTGGGGATTTTTAGCTTTACTGAAAAAGCTATCAAAATTAAAATGATCTGAAAAGACTTGCTGGTCTTCCCTACTCAGTTTACCTCTTAAATTTGGATAATTTCATATTACCAGGTAGATCCTGTCAGCTAAGGGAGAAGTTTCTAAATGTTTCTCCACTCACCCAGTAGCAAGAAACATCATTTTCATTCCTGCACTTTAATTCCTCTCAGAAGGAATCTTAAACCATATTGCTGTATTTGCTTGGATCCTCCAGATTCAAATGATCAGATGGGGATGTGAGTACACTGGTTTATGTGATCCTTGGAAGCACAGTGAGAATTGGGAAATGGAGGAAACTCAGTAATGGTGTTAATGATCAGGTTTCACTGTGGACAATCGTAGCTGGAGACCCTTTAACAAACCATATACAGTGTTGTCCAACAAAAATGTAATACAAATCACTAATTTTAAATTTTCTAGTAAATAAAGTTAAATATTAAATCACAAGGAACCTGCGGACTTTGGATGGGAATGCTAGGACAAAGATACTACTACTTCTGATTGGATCATGTCATAGGAATGTGAAATCTGAAATGGCTGCAGCCATTCTTGCTATGGGGGTCCAACTGAGAACGCAGGCCAGTGAAGGAGGGAACAGCTGAACAAACAAGAGACCCAACGTACCATTGACCTTGCAGTGTCTAGATTAAATATGACCTGAGGCTTACTGTTGAACTATTTAGCAGAATTTCTAAACCAAGGTTTCTACTGTTCCCTACAGAAGGAAACATGTGGGAGCATCCTTGGTTGTGAGGAATTATGGGCTACTACCACCAGTATTTAGTTCCTAAGGCCAAGAATGGTAAACCTTTTTTAGTATAAAAAGTAGTTATGAATAAGAAAGAATTGTTTTAGAGAAAATGTCAATAGAATGCCCTTCATTAAGAAATACTTAATTTTTTTAGATTTGGATTGGGAGTTTTAGTTATTTTGGACTGATGATATTCTACCTTGTAGGTGTACTTACGCACAGCAATGGGCAGCGTGTTTATTACCAGAATCTTTTTTGATGGTTGGGGCTTATTTGAATATTGTCCCTGAACAGAATTCTCTGTTGTAGTTCTGCTGGGTCTGGGGTGAGCCTTAGTGCTGACCTTTCATGTTTTTAGGCCCCTAGACTGATTTTTATAACTATAGAGAACTACCTAAGGCAGGCTACTTTATAAAGAAAAGAGGTTTATTTTGGCTCATGATTCTGGAGGTGATGAGCTTCATCTAGTGATAGTTTTCTTGCTGGCTTAGTCCCAAGATGGTGAAGAGCATCATAAGGCCAAGAGACAGGGGGTGCATGTATGTATATGTGTCTCTATGGTCCCTCTCCCTCTTCTTATAAAGCTACCTCACAGAGCTCCACCCTAAAGACCTTATCTAGACTTGTACACTTCCCAAAGTTTCCACTTCTAAACACCATTGTTAGATAAAGTCTCCACCCTCAGAATGCCTCACAAAGAAGATAAAATTTCAACACATGAATCCTTGGGAATAAAGGTACTTTTTATCTCCAAGAGAGGTCCAGAAATTTAGGAGCTCTTGTACCAGTTATTTTGCCTTAGTCCATTTGTGCAACTGGATCAGAATACCACAGACTGGATAATTTATAAACAACCAAAACTTATGTCTCCCAGTTTTGAAGACTGGGAAATTCAAGATCAAGCCACCACATCTGGTTTCTGATCGTCGTCGTCATCCTCCTCCTCCTCCTCCTCCTCATTATTATTATTATATTTTGTGGTGCTGAAGATTGAACATGTGTTCATGCATACTAATCATGCACTTGACCACAGAGCTATATCCCCAACCCAAGGGCCTTCTTCTTGCTGCATCTTCACATGGCACAAGATGAAAAGGCAGCAAGTGTGGTGCAAAAGAACATTCCCTTCAACCTCAAGGCACTTTTTGGGGATGCTCATCCCATTCATAATGGCAGGGCCCTCATTACCTAATCACCACTGTTGCAGTGAGAATTAAGTTTTAGCATGAGTTTTGGAGTGGACACCATCTTTCAAAACCATGGCATGCCCCTATCATTCAGGAAATATTCAAGGTCTTAGGAGCTCTGTGTCAGGAAATGGAGTTAAAGAACAAATATTAGAGGAAAAGATTTGCCTGCCACCCCTATCCACAAGAGTTTTAAGAGAGTCCTATCAAGAACCAGAGGCAGATTATATATATATGTATATATACACACACACACATACCTACATACACATACATGTGCATGCATATACACACATATATATTTATATATGATATGTATAACATATCATATATAATAAGATGTATTTACATGTCATATTATATTATCATAATCAGGAACAAGGCTCTGTTGCTTCTCTACACAAGGCTCTATTCTTGCCACTTCTATTCAACATTATGATGGAAGTTCTAGCAAGGACATTTACTCAAGAAAAAGAAATAATAGGCATCGAGATTGTAAAGAAAAGTAAAAATCATCTCTATTCACAGACGACATGATGATGTATGTAGAAAATCCTAAAGAATCCACTATAAAATTATTAGAACTAATAAATTAGTTCATCAAGTTTTGCAGGATATGAATCAATATATAAAAATCAATGTTATTTCTACACATTAACAACGAACACTCCAAAAATAAAATTAAGAAAACAATTACATTCCCAATAGCATCAAAAGAGAATAAAAGATTTTATTTAGGAATAAATTGAACAAAAGAAGTGCTAAACTTAGACTTTGAAATCTCTGACACATTGTTGAAAGGAATCAAATATCTAAATAAATGGGAAAACATCAATGATGATGAATAGGAAGACTTGATATTGCTGTTATGGTATTACTTACTAACTTGATCAACACAAGGCCTGTGAAAATTCCAGATGACTTCTTTAGAAATTGACAAGGTGATTCTAAAATTCATAAAGAATTTATAAATTTATAAAACAATCTTGAAAAAAGCAAAACAAAACATAAGTATTCTCACTTTGCATTTTCGAAACTCAAATCAAGTGATGGTAATCAGTATGTGTGGCAGTAGAAAACACATAGGCACATAGAGGAGTGTAATAGAATTGAGGGCCCCCAAATAAAGTTCTGCCTAGGGTCAAGTGGTTTTCAACAAGGCTACCAAGTCCATTTAATATAGTATTTTCAGTGGATGGTGCTGGGGGTATTGGTTAGCCACATTTGAAAAAATGAAACTGGATCCTTCCCTTTATATACAAAAAAGTAACTCAAAATGGATCAAATATCTAAATATGAGAATGAATAGTATAAAGCTATTGGAAGAAACTAAAGGGTAAACCTCATGTCCTTGAATTTGACAAATGATTCTTGGCTATGATATCAAATGCACAAGGAACAAAAGGAAAAATAAAGTGGACTTCATCAAAAATAGAAACTTCTGTGCTTCAAAGACTGTCATTGAGAAAGTGAAAAGATAACCCAGAGTAAAGGAAAAATATTTGCAAGTCAGATACCTATTAGAGGAGTTGGGCATCAGATATACAAAGAACTTTCACAACTCAAAAAACAACCATCTAATTTAATAATGAGCAAAAGACTTGAATAGATATTTTTCCAAGGAAGAGGTACAAATGTTCAATAAGCACTTGAAAACTACTCAACCGCATTAGTCATCAGGGAAATGCAAATCAAAACCACAGTGAGATATCAATTTACATTCGCTAAGAGGTTAGAATTAAAAGCCAAATATAATGAGTGTTGTCAAGAATGTGGAGAAATCATACCATCATACATTACTGGTAAGAATGTAAAATTGTGCAGACACTTTAGAAAGAGTCCAGCATTCCTTCAAACAAGCAATTATCACAGGACACAATTCTATTTTTTTTTGTATATGCCCCCCGCAAACTAAAAACATGAATTCAAGTACTTCTTTACAGACATGTTTAACAACACTATTCACAATAACTAAAAGACAGAAACAACCTAAGTTGTTTCTATCCGCTCATGAATGGACAAATGTATCTGTACAGTAGAACATTATTCAACCATTATAAGTTAATGAGCCCCTGTGATACATTCTACAATGTGGATGTGAAAAGAAGTGAAAGAAACCAGTAATGGAGACCACATGTTATGTTATCCTATTCATGTAAAATATTTGAAGTGAGAAAATCTATAGAGATCAATGGTTGTATAGGGCTTGAGATGGGGTGGAGGTTGGGAGGGGAAATAGCTAAAGCATATAGGGTTTCCGAGTTGATGAAAAATTTCTAACACTGGCTGTTTTGATGGTCACATGTATCTTTGAATGTACTAGAAACCATTGAATTGTACATTTAAAGTGAATGAGCTGTGTGGTGTGTGAATGATATCTCAACAAAGCTGTTTTGTAAAAATCACTGCTCTATGTTAAAAGACAAAAGTTATTGGCTTTAAACACAAAATAATTAAATATCTACAAAAGAAATGTTATGCTTCTTTCATTAATCACGAAATTTAACATTAATAACAACTTCATTACCCTGGAGAGAAAGTCGTAGGTTAGATTGTCCCGTTTGAAGATAATTCCCTAGTAAGCACATTAATTCTTTAGAAACTGGAGCTAACCATAAATTAAATAATTTCAAAAACAAAACTATAAAAAGCATTTTCATTTTGTTCACTGCAAAAGATATTTAACTTAATGTGGCATGTGGGTACATTTAAGTGAGTTTGATATAATGTGAAGCAGGATTTCAAAAAGTCAGTGTTGGGAGTTAACCGTGTCTTGCAATGCTTCTGCTTTTCTCGGCTTACCCCACAGGCACGTGACGTGCCGAGTTCTGCTTGACAGTAAAAAAAGCTTTACTGACTTCAACATCATTCCCCTTGACTTACATTCTGGTTTCCAGAGCTCCCAGCTCTAGCTTTCCCCTCCAGGTTCTGATCAGTAATTCTTTATTTGATGTTAGATACACTCTTAGGTTTGAGCTTTCATATACGAAATAAGGAAAAAGAATGAACTGATAAACTAAGGAGAAATTGGCTCATTTTCATACCAATGTCCTTATTAAAAGAAAATATCTTTGTGTTAGGACAGAAAAGTTAAAGGCTGTATCTATGGATGCCTGAGCAATTATAGAGGACATAAAATTATTGAAGTCAAATTATAGCTTTTTAGCATTTTTAATTTGGCTAATTATTAAGCTAGAAAGCTAAAACAGACTTTGGAGACAGAAGATACTGGGTTTAGATCCCTCATCTTTCATTTACTGGTTATATAATTTGAACAAATTGCCTAAGATTTTGAACCTCAGTTCATAAAATTATGACAAAAATTAACATATCATAATATAATAAAGAAAAAACAAAAATATGGCTAATAATATTAGACAGTCAAAAACTTTTCTACCTTAACACTCTGAAAATCCATATGACAATGTAAGTAATGACCATTCAAGAAATGCTGCTTGGTCCCTAGTAACTAAGAACATTCTATTTGTTCTAAATTCCAGGGGTAGACTACACAGTACTGGTAGACTACATGTACACCCTCTCTACTCCTTCGCACTCTCCAACCCTTTACAACATCTAATGAATTGAATACTGATCCCTGTGCAAGTTGAGAAGAAGAGACTCAAGAGAAGGGCAGACACTGGAGTATAGTTGATAATAAATAGGCAATAGTCCCTCAATTTTGCTAGTAGTAGTAGTAGTAATCATTTTTTCCTCTCCAGTGTAGCACCAAACCTACAGACTGCCTATGTCACAGGAATGCTGTAAAGAATTAAAGATCTTACAGAAACTTATAATCTGATTATTGGGACCCAATGCCTTTTGGATGAATGAATAAATAAAGCAGAAAAGAACTAAAGTAGAGAACAATGAAGACCAAGTTATCTTTAGCTGTGGAATAAAGAAACATGATTTGTGTGAGATCAAGACAACTGTTAGTAGAATAATTGAGAGAAGCCTTCTGAATGTTTACATAATGCCAACATGGTTTTGTTTCTTAATTTGCATTTCTTTCTGTCCCATATTTTCATTCAAGTATCAACTGTATGAAGCTAACCTGTACTCATAAATGCTAGCATCTAGAGATAGGAAATTTCCAATATGGTGTAGAGAAGACGGTAGATTCTGATTCTTCACATACCTACTGTGTGCCTTCTCAAAAGCAAGCTAACAGAAGCTGGAGAGTGGGAGAACAGGGGACTGATTTAGGCAAGTCAGTTTCTAAAGTAATCTGGAAATAGACCCTGTGAAAGAGGAACGGATTTGCTTGTTTTGTTGTTTACATTTTAATTTTTCCTTTTGTCACTAAGGATCAAATACTGCCTATTAGAGGAAAAAGGAATCAGATGAAGCTTTGATGGTATCTTTATGGTTGAAAGAATTTGTGACATGATTTGTGGCATATGCTCAACCAATACATCAGAATGTATTCAGAATACATCAGAGTGGATCTTGAAAAATAACTTGATAAATTTTTAAATTCTTATACTGGTACTTAAAAATATATAATATTAAAAATGGTCATCATAACAATTTTTAAATGTACTGTTCCATAGTATTGAGTATAATCATATTGTTATGAAACAGATCACCAGAACTCTTTCATCTTGAAAATCTGAAAGCACACGTATTAAGTAATGCCTGCTTATTGTTCCTTCACATCAGCCATTGGTAACCATACTGTTTTTACGAATTTGACTGGTTTAGATGTTTCATATAAGTAGAATTATACAATATTTGTTTGTTTTGACTGCCATATTTTCCTAATATAATGTTCTCATAGTTCATCCACATGCATACAGCAAGATTTCCTTTCTAAGGATGAGTGATATTCTACCATATTTATATATCTTATTTTAGGTATCCATTCATCTGCCAATTGACATTTGGGTTACTTCCACCTCTAGAATATTGTCATTAATGCTACTATGAACATGGATGTACAAATATCTCTATGAGACCTTGCTTTCAAATCTTTTGAATATACTCTAAGAAGTGAAATTGCTAGATCACATGATAGTTCTATTTTCAACTTTTTGAGGAATCTCCATATTGTTTTCTAAATGGTTGCACCATTTTAAAGTCCCACCTTGGGTGCCTGAGGATTCCAATTTCTCCACATCCTCTTTAACACTTGTTATTTTTTTGTGCTTTTTTTTTTTTTTAAATAGTGACTAACCTAATAGGTGTGATGCAACATCTCATTATGGTTTCCATTTGTAGTTCCCTTGTGATTAGTAAAGTTAAGCATTTTTCATATGTTTGTTGGCCATTTGTATATCTTTGGAGAAATGCCTTTTCAAGTCCTTTGCCCAATTTTTCATCAGGTTACTTGACTTTTTTTGTCAATGAAATTGGAGGAGTTTTAAAAAACATTCTGTATTTTAACTCGTTACCAGACTATAACTTGCAAATATTTTCTCCTTATAGCTTACCTTTTCACTATGTTGATTGTGAATGTTGATGTGCAGAAGTTTTTAAGTTTGATATATAAGTCCATATACTCCATAACTGTGGGTTCTACAACTCCAGATTGAAAACATCTGAAAAAAAATGTGTCTGTACTAAACATATGTGGACTTTTCTCCCTCATCATTTCCCTAAATAATACAGGATAAAAATATTTATATCACATTTACATTGTATTAGGTATTATAAATGATCTAGAGATTAGTTAAAGTATATGGGAAGATGTAAATAGGGTATAAGCAAATTCTGTCAATTTAATTTAATTTTTTGGTGCTGAGAATTGAACCCAGGGGTGCTATACCATTAAACTACATCTCCAGTTCTTTTTATTTTTTGAGACAGAGTTTTGCTAAGTGGTAGAGGGTCTTGCTAAATTTCTGAGACTGGCCTTGAGCTTGTGATTCTTTTACCTCAGCCTCTGGAATCTGAGATTGAGGGTGTGTGTCACCATCCAGCACAAATTCCATGCCACTTTATATAAGGGACTCGAGTGTAGGAGGATTTGGGCATCTTCAGGAGGCCCTGGAACCAATCTTTCATGTACCCATGGATAGCAACAAACAACTGTCACCTGTTTGTCTGGTTTTGCTGTTGTTGTTGGTAATTTTCGTGCCAGGGTCAAAAAAATCATTGTTAAGTCCAATGTCACAAAGCTTTCCCCCATGTTTTCTTCCAGAACTTTTATAGTTAGTGCTCTTCCATTCAGTTCTTTAATCCATTTTAGTTCATTGTTTTTTTTTTTTTTTTTTTGTTATAACAGAAGGGTCTAAATTCATTCTTTTGCCTGTAGATGTCTAGTTTTCTGAACACCATTTGTTGGCGAGACAACCTATTCCTCATTGAGTGGTCTTGGCACACTTGTTGAAAATCATTAGCTTGTATATATACAAGGAATTATTTCTGGTCTCATTATTCCTTTCATTGGTCTATTTGTTTTTATACCAGTACCACAATTTTGATTACTGTGGAGATTTTGAAAGCAGGAAGTGTGAGTCCTGCAACTTTTTTCTTTCTCCAAAAGTTGCTTTGGCTCCTCAAGATCCTTTAATAATCTATATGAATTATAGGATTTTTTTTTCCTGTTTCTGTCAAAAATGTCATTGGGATTTTAGTACAGATTGAGTTGAATTGAGTTTAAGTAGTATGAACATCTTAACAACATCTTCCAGTTCCTGAACATGGTGTGTCTTTCTGTTTATTTGTGTTTTCTTTAATATATTTTAATTATATGTTTAGTTGTCAAAGTTTGAGTCTTTCATTTCCTTATTACATTTATTTCTAGGTATTTTTTATTTTGAAATAATTTTTTTTTTTAATTTTGGGGGTTTTTCATTATTACATCTAATAGAAACTATTTTGCACTAACTGCCTTCCTCCTTGCCCGAATTCCCCCTTCTGTACTAGGTTCACATGATTTGAGGCAGAATGAGACATGCAGCGATGAGCTTCTCTGCTCTGCACCCACTTCACTGCAAGCATCCTCCCTGTAACTAGCCAAGGTAACTTCAATACCTCAGAGGATCAAGACAACCCTGCCTCAAAATGGTTAGGAGCCACTCATCCAGGGAGAAAATCAATCTAAAAACTAGTGTTACTGACTATAACTAAAATGAACCTCACTTCTTTTTTTTTTTTTTTACTTTATTTGTTTTGGAATGTAAATTTCTCTACCTGGGTATTATCTTAATTCTCTATTCTGTAGTTTAACATCTTACCATTACCCCTTAAACACCCAAGGAGCTCTTTGCTTCAATCTGCAGAGAAGGATAAGAAGATGATTACACGTCTTAGAAGGTACATAATTCTAATTCCTAAGAAGACTGTCATTATCTGTGAGATTCAGAAATGCATGGTGGAGAGGATACTAAATAAGCAGAGAGAAAGTGATGTGGGAAGAATTAAGTGTACTGCATGACTAGCCCACCAGGGAGAGGAGGGACAACTCATGGGGACAATTCCCAGTACCCTAAAGCAAATTCAAGGATGCCATCATTACTGGAGGAAATTCAGCTAGTTGTTTGATGTGGCTATAACAACCTCTTGTGGGAGAATTTCTGAAAGATAGGTAAATGGTAGGACTCATGGGAAGCCTAGAAAAAACAGTACTGCAATCATAGACTTGATGTCAGGGAGTGGGTTTCAGTTCCTAACCAAAAAAAAAAAAAAAAAAAAAAAAAAAATTGCCTAAGGTTTAGGAAGAGAGAGGGGTCTCAGCCAAGGGATAGAGTTCCAGCCAGTAAACAGGCAGGCTGGTGTGAAGATCAGGAAACCAAGGCAGAAGTCACCTCATATGGAACTTGTAGGTATAGATAGGAATTGGGGAAATGTGCTGCTATGGTTTGGATGCAGTTTGAGTGTCTCCCAAATGTAATGAAACTTCCATAAAAAACAAAAGGAACATATTTGGAGAGCTTCTGGATTGCTGAACAGGTGAAGGTGCTAGAAAGATAGTGTGCTCAAAGACCATGGAAACTCCTCGTTCCTCCACCTCTCAATCCCTGGTCCTATATATTTTTTTCATCTGACTGTTCATATGTATTCTTTTTAATATCTTTTATAATAAAAACAAATGTAAGTGTAAACCTGAGTTCTGTGAGACTTTCCAGAAAATTAATTGAATCCAGAGAGGAGGTTGTGGAACCCCCAATTTATAGCAAGTCATTTAGAAAAATAGGTAGCAACCATATACTTGCAATTGGCCTCTGAGCCTGAGCCCTTAACCTGTGGGGTTTGATGCTGTCTCTAGGTAGATGGTGTCAAAATTGAGTTCAAACTATGGAATACCCAGCTGCTGGGGAACTGGTTGTTTGGTGGGAGTAAACTCACACACATTTTGGTGACTGGAATATTATATTCTGTGGTGAGAAGCAGAAAAAACACTTTGGGTTTTGTTATCCTTTACACTAATCGTAGAGGGAAGACATCTAGTTTTCCACCATTATGTAGATATTAGCTGTTTATTTTTCACAGATGCCCTTTAACAAGTTGAGGAAGTCACCTTCCATTCCATGTTTGCTAATTGTCTTTTCACTTAACAGTGTTGGATTTTGTCAAATGATCTTCTATATTTGTTGAGACATTTCTGTCATTTAAAAAATTCTGTTGATGCAGTGTTGATGATTATATTAATTGGTTTTCAAATATTAAACCAGCTTAGTATTCCTGAGGTGGATTCCACTAGGTTATGATATATAATTTTGTTATGTTACTAGGGTTTGTTTTTGAATATTTGGAAGATACTTGCATCTATATTCATAAGAGATATTGGTCTATGGTGTTTTTCTTCTCATAATATCTTTGCCTGACTTTGGAGTCAGGTAAAACTGGCCTCATAAAATGAGTTGGGATGTGTTCCATCTTTTTCTATTTTTTAGAAAAGTTTATGAAAAATCGGTACTAATTTTTGTATGTTTAATAGAATTCACCACTGAAACCATCTGGGCCTTAGCTTTCTTTTGTGGGTAGTTTTTGAATACTAATTCATTCTCTTCACTTGTTATAAGTCTATTCAAACTGTCTGTTTCTTTTTGAGTTGGTTTCAGTTGTTTGTGTCTTTCGAGGAATTTTCCCTTTTCATCAGAGTAATCGAACTTTTTGGTACACATAGCATTCTTTGTCATGATAGTACTCTATCATAATACATTTTGCTTCTATACAGTTGGTACTAAAGTCTGACTCTTCTTTCATTTATGATTCTAGTAATTTGAGTTCTCTTTTTTCTTGATTCATTTATCCAAAAATTTGTCAGTTTTGTTATTGTTACTAAAAACCTGATTTTTAATTATCTGTATCATTTTTGTAGCCTCTATTTCATTAATTCGTGCCCTAGTCTTTATTATTCCCTTCCTCTACTTTCTCCAAATTTACTTTTTACTTTTTTTCTAGGGTTTTAAGAAAATATTAGGGCTTTGCTTTGAGATCTTCTTTCGTTTTTTAAAAAATTTCTTCTTAATATAAAACGTTTCTATACAAGCACTACTTTAGCTACATTGCCATAAGTTTGGTATGTTGTGTTCATTTTCATTCATCTCGAAATATTTTCTGGTTTTCCTTTCCTTTCTTAATTGATCCATTGGTTATTTAGAAGCATGCTGTTTAATTCCCACATATTTGTGATTTTTCCTTTTTTCCATTATTGATATCTACTGTCATTCCATTTTGACAGGAGATCATCTCTTTATTATATCTGCCCTTTAAAGATTTTTGAATTTAGTTTTGCTGAAGAATGTCCCATGTGCGCTAGAGAAGAAGGCATATTCTGTTATAGCTGGATGGAGTACTGTATAGATACCTATTAGGTCCAGTGGGCACACTGGTTCTTCTAGTCTTCTGTTTTCCAGTTAATTTGTATAGTTCTGTTCATTTTGCAAAGCAGAGTGCTGAAGGCTTCCACTCTTGTTATTGAATTGTCTGTTGTTTCTCTGTGTCTGTCAGTTAATAACTCTCACATTCTCACTGTTCTTAGATCCTCACATATCACAGGCCACACTCACTGTGTCTGTGCCGCCTAATAGAAAAATGGCACAAGCTGAAAGCTTCCCGACTGACCAGGTCTATGTGTTGCAACAGACATGAACTTATTTTGTAAAGGTTATTGCTTCCAAAACTTCTGGGCTTCTAATGATCTCATTTCCCATGATCACATTTTGGTTACAGGAGAAGAGAAGGAAAACTTTTTTTTTTCCAGTTTACCAGAAACTAAAAACCAGAAGAAACTGTTTATGAAAAGAGGCTTAAAAAGAAAGATATTTACTACTTAGATATGGTGTGTTGAAGTAACAAAACAAGAAGAGAATAAAAGACAGTTATGAAATAATGTAATGTATTGTTAGGGAAGAGAATTGGGTGACCCACTAAAAATTCTTACTTATTATTATGGAAATAATAGACCCTCTTGTCATTATTGCTATACTCAGATTCTCAAGAAATCTAATAATAAAAATTCCTCTAGTCAAATGCACTCTATTCCTCAACAGGATGTCTATCTTTTTTTTTTTTTAATTTATTTTTATTGTAAACAAATGGGATACATGTTGTTTCTGTTTGTACATGGAGTAACAGCATACCATTTGCATATTCATAAATTTACATAGAGTAATGATGTTTGATTCATTCCATTATTTTTTTCCTTCCCCCCCACCCCTCCCACCTCTCTTTTCCCTCTATACAGCCTCTCCTTCCTCCATTCTTGTCCCACTCCCACCCCCCATTAAGTGTCATCATCCGCTTATCAGTGAGATCATTCCTCTTTTGGATTTTTGAGATTGGCTTAGGATGTCTATCTTGAATATTTTTAAATGTTTCTTTCTATATAAGGTAGACACAAATACCTCTTTTACAAGGTAAAATTAATACCCAAATACTCTGTTCCTAAAGCCCTGAATTTTTCCTAGGACAGTTTGTTCCACATCTTGAGGAACAAAGAATTGAAGAATTCAAGTTTCCTTGAGTCAGGTGTGAGCCTACTAGTACATGGTCCCTTCAGCTGATTATAGTCAGAGGTGATCTGAAGGCAAATCACCAAAGTTTACCGAAGGAGAAGAAAATTACAGGATGTAACGTCAGACGCCTATAATTCTTTAATTCTACCCATAAATCATTCCATCTCTTGTGCTGGAGAAAGGAGTGAGTTCAGGTCTTTATTTCATGGTGGCTTCCCTATGCTCAGGGCGTAGCATAGTGCTTTGGTACATTACAAAACCTTTGCTTTGGCCATTAGAAGGGGGAGTTCTGCTAAAGATTTCTTGCTCACTGACTTGGCAAAGGGTCTTGTGAAGAATTACTGTGGATGTTATACATTTGCTTTTAATATGTTAATGTTTCATAGTAGAATCACTGAAATGGACTTTAGCTTCATAATAACCTGTATTAAGCGAGAGAGAGAGAGAGAGAGAGAGAGAGAGAGAGAGAGAGAGAGAGAGAGAGAGATTCTAATAAGAGTTGACCATATGACAAGCTCAGCTTTTGATTAGAAGTACTGACTTCTAATCAGAAGTGCAAAGTAAGTAACGAAGCTCGGTTCAGGGTGACCCAGTTGGAGGAGAATACCACACAGGAGCACCCATCCCAGGAGACAGTGAAGGAGATTTGAGTGCTGAGGAGTCTTTACAGAGAGACAAAACATGAAGTAAATGATGTTTTTAAAGGCCAAAGAAAACTTTTGCTTCTTCGTAAATTTGCCTACAGCTAGCTCTGCCCTGTTGACATCAAACTGGCCATCACCAATTTCTGGATCTCAAGACATATAAAAGTCAAAATGTTATATTAGCTAATTAATTTTTAAATAACACCATTTATTACTTTGGGACAATTTCTCAGATTGCATCATCCATAAAAACAAGTAATGGTGGACATTTATCACTTTTAATGATCCAAAGGAGCATTCATGTACTCCCCATGCGGCTCCCTGGGGTTACTCAGCATAAGTCGTTGGGGATAGAGGGATTCCGTGGAACATTCACTTCTGAGTTGCTTCTAGGGCTATCTGGTTGGAAAAATGAGTCGTTAAAAACTTAGAATCATTAAAGTCACTTTTAACATCTGAAGTCACTTTTAAAAGTATTAAAAGTCACTTTTAATACTGAAGTAATAATTCTAGGAGAAAATGTTTTCTGGGGGACTCTGATTTTCCTTAGAATCACAGGAAAGGTGATATCATAGAAGGTAAAAATAATACCCAAATACTCTGTTCCTAAAGCCCTGATTTTCCTAGAACAGTTTGTCCCACATCTTGAGGAACAAAGAATTGAAGACCAGGTTTCTGGTTATTGCCTTCAGAGTCCTAATCTTCATCAAGACTGATTAAGTTAAAGATCACCCCAGGAAGAATATGTGGAACCATACATGTGTTGGAAGGGAACAGCAAGGAGGGAAGAAAGGAGAGGCCAATTCCAAATCTTGCTTGACTTCATTTGCTTGAACCTTTTTATAGAGCAAGTTAAAGCCAATTTTTGATCATAATTACCGAATGTCATTTGAGTCACTTAGAATAGTGCTGAGAACACCAAAAATAAGAACAGATAATTTCCACCACTGCAGCCACTGAAGTGCTTCATTCCTCTTACCCAGATGAGAGACCTTGAGGATTAGTTGAATACTAGATTTAGGTCTGGTATATAGATTTGGGACTGAGCTCTTCCATTTCCCATTCCCATACTGATCTTTCCCCAGTATCTCTCATTGTTTCCCCTTGATTGTATGTTTCCAGGAGTGGCAAAAACCAAAAGAAACAAAAAAACAAAGCCTATAAAATGAAAACAAAATATCAAAGCCAAACAAACCAAAACTTTATCTCTCTGGCTTAATATATAATCTCGTTTCTCCTTGTAAAGGTTCAGTGGAGGAAAGAACTTCGATCCCCTTTAAAGATCATACCTTCTTCACTCCTTGGGCCCTTTCTTCCATACTAGCCTTCCCCCAGAATGATATGGTACTGATGCCATTTCAACATGAATCCGTTAGGGTCTTTTCTTCTTAGATTTGGGGTATGATGGGTGGAGAGCTCCTCAAGGCTGATATCTCTATTGTCAGAAAAGAAAGTTGTTTCAAAAATTAACAATAACTTGGGCATGATATGCTTTTGCCCAGTGAATAATTTTCCTGTGATTTAAAGATGAGAAAATTGAGTCCTAATGAAATTTAAAGGTTTGCTTGAGACCTCAAAACTGGCACAACTCAGGTTTGCTTGAGACCTCAAAAATGGCACAACTCAGGTTTCTGGACTGGACTACAGTTTTCTTTTTACTACTCCTTGACTACTACTTAACATTTTATTATTTTTGTGCTTTATTTATTTTTTTTTCAAAGTCTATGGCCAAGGGAATTTCCTCACCATTATGTATGAAGTTAGTCTGATTCAAGTCAGAGGAATGAAGTCTTGGGAAAATTTTCCAGTTTTATAAAAAGAAGAGAGAGAGAAAATAGAAAAAATGTAGATGAAGTATTATATATCAAAGACATTTATAATAGATTTGACATAATTGTTTTATTAAATATAGATTAAATGTCTCTAGGGGTTTACTAAAAAGAAAGTGGCGTATGTTATTGGATTAACAAAGAACCTTGATACAAAGATGATGTGTCTTTGTGTATTCTTTGTGTATTTCTTTGATCTTATCTTGGTTTTGCAAATATGATATCTAAATGAGAAAATTCTAGCAAATGACTCACAAAGAGAGGAATATAACAAATAATGATATTGAAAAAATATGCCATGGTGGGAAGAATTTGGGAAGCCTGCAAGTGTGTATTTTTCCTCTCTTCATTTCTATAGTCCACTCTCTTCCCTCATCAGAAATTACTTTTCAGAGAGGCAAAAGCAATATGTATTACCACTGGTTGTGCATTTATGTGCACATCAATAATCGATTTCTTCAGTTTTTTTTTTTTTTTGACCAATATTTGGCTTTCTCTACTTAATCTTGCCACTTTGGCCAAATAAAATTTCATTTTAAAATTCCACCAGAAAACTTTTAGAACTCATAAGTGAATTTAGTAAAGTAGCAGGATATAAGATCAATGCTCATAAATCTAATGCATTTTTATACATAAGTGATGAATCTTTGGAAAGAAAAATTAGGAAATCTACCCCATTCACAATAGCCTCAAAAAAAAAAAAATACTTGGGGATCAATCTAATGAAAGAGGTGAAAGACCTCTACAATAAGGAAGTACAGAACACTAAAGAAAGAAATTAAAGAAAACCTTAGAAGATGGAAAGATCTCCCATGTTCTTGGATAGGCAGAATTAATATTGTCAAAATGGCCATACTACCAAAAGTGCTATACAGATTCAATGCAATTCCAATTAAAATCCCAATGACGTGCCTTACAGAAATAGAGCAAGCAATCATGAAATTCATCTGGAAGAATAAGAAACCCAGAATAGCTAAAGCAATCCTTTGCAGGAAAAATGAAGCTACGGGTATAACAATACCAGAACTTCACCTATAATACAAAGCAATAGTAACAAAAATGGCATGGTATTGGTACCAAAATAGACAGGTAGATCAATGGTACAGAATAGAGAACATGGACACAAACCCAAATAAATACAATTTTCTCACACTAGACAAAGGTGCCAAAAATATGCAATGGAGAAAAGACAGCCTGTTCAACAAACGGTGCTGGGAAAATTTCCATATGCATCAGAATGAAACTAAACCCATATCTCTCACCGTGCACGAAACTCAACTCAAAATGGATTAAGGACCTTGGAATCAGACCAGAGACCCTGCAGATTATAGAAGAAAAAGTAGGTCCAAATCTCCAACATGTTGGCTTAGGATCAGACTTCCTCAACAGGACTCCCATAGCCCAAGAAATAAAAGCAAGAATCAACAACTGGGATAGATTCAAACTAAAAAGCTTTCTCTCAGCAAAGGAAACTATCAGTAATGTGAAGAGAGAGCCTACAGAGTGGGAGAAAATCTTTGCCACTCATACTTCAGATAGAGCACTGATTTCCAGAATCTATAAAGAACTCAAAAAACTCTACTCCAAGAATATAAATAACCCAATCGACAAATGGGCTAAGGAAATGAACAGACACTTCACAGAAGAAGATCTACAAAAAATAAACAGACATATGAAAAAATGTTCAACATCTCTAGTAATAAGAGAAATGCAAATCAAAACTACCCTAAGATTCCATCTCACCCCAATTAGAATGGCGATTATCAAGAACACAAGCAACAATAGGTGTTGGCGAGGATGTGGGGAAAAAGGTACACTCATACATTCCTGTTGGGGCTGCAAATTAGTGCAGCCACTCTGGAAAGTAGTGTGGAGATTCCTTAGAAAACTTGGAATGGACCCACCATTTGACCCAGCTATCCCACTCCTTGGCCTATACCCAAAGGACTTAAAATCAGCATACTACAGAGATGCAGCCACATCAATACTCATAGTTGCTCAATTCACCATAGCCAGATTGTGGAACCAACCTAGATGTCCTTCAATTGATGAATGGATAAAGAAACTGTAGTATATATATAAAATGGAATATTACTCAGCCATAAAGAATAATAAAATTATGGAATTTGCAGGCAAATGGATGAAATTGGAGAATATCATGCTAAGTGAGATAAGCCAATCTCAAAAATCCAAAGGATGAATGATCTCCCTGATCAGTGGATGATGACACACAGTGGGGGGTGGAAAGGAGGTAAGAATGGAGGAAAGAGGAACTGTGTAGAGGGAAAAGAGGGGTGGGGGGGGAAATAACAGAATGAATCAAACACTATTATCCTATGTAAAAGTATGATTTCACAAATGGTATGCCTTTACTTCATGTACAAACAGAGAAACAGTATGTATCCCATTTGTGTACAATAAAAATAAATTTAAAAAATATCTCCTTTTACTATGCAGTTTCCTAATCAGTAATGAGATTGAGTCAACCTTATAAAAGTAATAATTGACATTTCTGAATGCATATCCCATGGCAATTATTTGCTAAATCCCTTTCGTGAATTGCCTCCTTTACTCTGACAGTATACATGTGAGGTGCTATGTACTCATCCTCATTTTGCAGATGAAACTGAGGCATAGAGAAATCAGGGACTTGTCAAAAAAGTTCACAGAACTGGGACAGACAGTCTGAGTTTGAAGTTAGATCATCTTAGACCAGAGTTCTGTGGTCATAAGAACTATGATTTGTGTTATCTCTTTTTTTGTGTGTGTCCTGTCCCTTTGACTTTCTTTTTCTGTTATTTACATAGTGATTTGATAAAATTTTATTACCTAAGAGGGAAGGTTTTCAATTGTGTTTCCGATGCCTTTTGGACTTATAGTACTGATCAAATTGCAGTGGAGCAATATTAAATGACTTTAATAATTTTTAGAAATGCTCAGGCTTATAAAATTATTATGTAGTAGAATATGAGGAAATATTTCACATGTTTTATGTTTTCATGGTGGAAAAAAGTTTTGGTCTTCTTTCTTAATGTTTCTAAATAATAATTTAAATGATGTTTATGATATATTTAAAGTGAATATGTAGTAGTTAGATCTACTTAAGATATTCTTAAACACTTCAAAAAAACCCATAATTTAGTTTTTCCAAGACGTGGTTGCTGAGAATATTTTAATCTTTGAGAATATTACATAATTTTAATTGGCAGAATACATTTGTACCAACTTAGTTAAAAATTAGTAGGAGAGGTTTCCAAGCAAAATTGTCAGTCTGAGATGTTGACTTCCCTTTTCCTGTTGACATAGTAAAGGTCATTGGTTCCAGTTAATATGGTCTGGCTTGTTTTATAGAAATGAATGCTACAGTCCAACCCTTGCTCTCTCTTTATTACTATTTCCTTGGATTGATTTCCTCATTTGTTAACAAAATTTTTGCCTTTCAATCATTTTCACTGCATTTTCAAAAGAACACAGAAAAATAATCTGCTTCATTTTAGTAACATAAAACAGCCAGAATAAACACACACATGTGCCTTGCCTTGTGTTTGAAGGCAAATGGAACTTTCAAATGTTATTCTTAATCACTTGAGTCTAGAATTTCATGGCAACAGAACTATGCTATAAAAGCAGGAAATAGGAGGAAACTATTGCTAAAGTAGGGTCTAATTATGAGTATTACTTTGAAGATGCTTAGTTAATATCACAGCAGTGGTGTTTATAGAGTCCACTGTGAATGTGGGTGAGACTCCATAAAATATTTGTGTGGCTGACACTGGCAACGCTGGACTTGTGTCTGAATGGTTGATGAATCTCCTGTTAATCAGAGAGACTGCAGAGAGGTGGTCCCCTGGGCTCAGGCTTCACCTTTTTTCTACCTACTCCAGCCTAGAATATTGTCTCCCCCGTGTCTTTCCTTTCCTCTTGCTTTTTAAAAACTGTCTCATCCATCATTCATTCTCTAACCCTATAGGATTTAAAAAATATATGCATATACAAATATGTATACATATATGATTACACAAATGGTATGCCTTTACGCCATGTACAGAGAAGCAACATGTATCCCATTTGTTTACAATAAAATAAAAATAAAAAAACATATATATATATATATATATATATATATATATATATGATATAAAACTTGTGGCAGAGAATTTTTTTGGAAATTGATACCCTTCACTGGCATCCTGTGTAAGTTGAAAGCAAATGTTTAAAAATATATGTATATGCATATATATGTAAATCAGGAAGAAAATAGAGCAGTACAAATTCTGACATACATCCTCATATATTGCTGACCTTTGTGATTTATTTTTCCTCCAGCAAAATATAGCTGAAAAGAAACTGTTGAAAGTTGTAATTTATTTATTCACATTTTGGTTAAAGAAAAAGATAATATTTGTTACTTAAAATTTCAAATATATACTATTTTTCTTAATACATTATCAATAGTTTTTAATATAGTAAAACAGAAAAGTATTTCTATAAGGAATTTAAAACCTTAACCTCATTCTTATTGTAACTTATTTTACTTTTACTGATGGCTAATTAACTCCCAACACACATTGGAAAATTATTTAGTCTTAAAATAGAAGGAAATTCTGCCATCTGCAACAATATGGATGAACCTAAGGAACATTATACTAAATAAAATAAACCAGACAGAGGAAGATAAAACATGATCTCACTTCTAGATGGAATGCAAACAAGTGAAACTGAGAGAAAAAGAATAGAATGGTGGTTGCTAAGGGCTGGGGAGTGGTTGGGAAATTAGGGCGATTTTAGTCCAAAGATAAAAACTTTCAGTTATAAGATAAATAAGTTCCAGAGACTTCATGTACGGCATGAGACGATAGTTAATAATAATGTGGTATACTTGAAATCCGCTAAGGGAATATCTTAAATGCCTTACTCCATAAAAAAGTGGTAAGTATGTGACATGGTGGACATGTTAATTAGCTTGATTGTGGTAATCACTTTACATAAATACATATGTTCAGCTGTTTCATTTTACATGCATGTTAAAATGTATGTTATAGTTTTTATTTTATCAATTATACTCCAGCTGGGGAAAATCCAGTTTATTATTTGAGGTGTGAGTTTGTTGTACCTGTGAACGATATCCACTAGAAATCAGTAATAACTGAGATTGATCTTGAGTTGTGAGTTGACAGGAGAAAACCTTCCTTTTTGAAGATCACAAATTCAGTCAGAGGATGGGTGTTTGAATGAAGATGCTAATTAGCATTTGTTTACATTCTTCCATGTTAAATTTGGACATTTCTCCCCTTTAAACTGTGATAGCTTTAAAGTACAGGAAAAGCAAAGAAGAGGCACAAGACTTGTGGCAGAGGATATTCTTGGAAATTGATACTCCCTACTAACATCCTGTGTAATTTGAAAGCAAAATTTTTATTTGGGTGAAAATCAATCAATCATCCATTAAGGAGCTGTTTCAGAATATTGTACCATTAAGTAATAGCAGTTGCGGATTTTTCTTAACCACAGTGGTAAATGTGAAGAAGATATGGGAGTAAAGGAGACTTTCTGAATGATGTGGTTGACCTGTCGAACATTTTCTGAGGTTTCTGTAACTCTGTCCAGCTCATAAATACAATAGTACTTTTTGGGACTTCAGTAACCCTCTTTAATGAGGAGAAGAAAGATTAGGAGGGTGCAGAAGACTTAAAATAGGCTTCTCTTTTGAAGGTGGAGCTACAGATTTTTTATAGAGACTTTGGTGAAAATGAATATGCATATGCTCAAAACATTCCAAACATCAAATTAAGTTTAGGGTTTCTCAGATTGCCTGAAACTCATCCACCAACCATTCAAAGTTCTGTGGACCTAGAGAAACATTTGCTCTAGAGATTGCCTTCAAGTTATCAGCAATCCAGTGCCCAGTATATATTTTGGCTCAATGATGGTCCAAACTAAAAGATGGTAGACAACAGCAGGAGGATGTGGGGAGTGCTGTCATACATTGCTGCATAGGTTTCATAACACATGCTCCAAAGCATCTCATTATTAACCAGACATCAGACTGGAGCTGAGAGTAGAGGGGGCAGGTTTCCCTCTCTCCACATTTAAGCAGCTTCAAAATGTTAACCAGGTTTATAATCCTTACTGAACAGGACAGCCCTAATAACAGACTGGAATACTAAGCAAGAAATGAGGCAAATCTTCTAGCTTGGGCTAACCCAGTAGCGATTTAAAGAATATGTGCTATTTGCAGGGCCCAGTGGAGCTAAGGGCTTTACTAAACATCAGACGTTTACCAGCAAACTATATTTACAAGCATCAAGGAAATTATTTTTATACTTCATGTCCTGGTTATAATTGTCTTAGTATTTTCTAAGTTCAGACCATTAGGTATAAAGTCTCAGAGACCATAGTTGAATATGGTAAAGAGGTGAGTTTAAGTTAATAGTGCTTTGCATTTTATTTCTGGATATAAACTTGTACTCGGTTATATAGAAGCTATGTGTGTAGCATTTACTCCTTATATAGAAGGTCACACATAGAGCCACTTTGTACAAATGGTATCTTACACACTGCTGTTTTTAGTGAAGAGCAGAGAAGAGCTCCTTATGTTCTGCTGTTTCCCTGCACATACTCTGTATCAACCAATTCTTGGGCCTGGATTTATTTTTCTCTTGTAAGTCAGTGAGTTGAGGTTGTGCTTTAAGGAAGACATTTTTTTATTATTTTGTGTTTTTTTCTCTCTTTTAAAGGTTTGCATCATCAGACCCATTCCTTGAGCACAGTCTGACTCAGTGTGTCATCTGGCACATCCACACCTGCCACGTTTTGGCCCTGCTCTCTCATGCACAAAAGTCTAAGAAACATGCTGTTTAAATGGAACCATGCCGACAGTTTCCTCTTCATTCAAATAACGTCTGTGAGATTTGCATGGATTAACATTTGGATGACAGAAATCTACTTTTTATTCAAATAAGGAGATAAGGATTGGTTCATTTATCCATGGGCAAGCACTGGAGAAGATTCATATCTCACTGGAATGAATCAGTGCCCATTATTTTACCAAAGGTTTTTCACTTAGCCTGCCAAGGCATTCAGGCCAAGGTCCTGGTATCCTCATAGAGAAAACATTACAGGAAGGGTAAATAATATTGTGTTTCTTATTATTGGGAGATTGCACTCAACTAATTTAAAACTTCATTAAGTGTCCCTCCTGCTCCATGCAGTTTTGAAATCTCTAAGTATGTTCAAACTCATCCCACACCTGCTCTATTCTCCAAGGGAATGGAATAGAAGAGGCTATGGGTTCTAGAATGACAATCATCTTCCAGGGTTTGATTTTTTTCAGTAAGATTGCCTGATCTGCAAGCAGAGGGACACTGAGGAGGATGGTGGGAGAAGATGGTGGGGGTCAAGATTCAGAAATACATTATTCTATTGTGGGAACTGATGACTACCTCTCCATGTTTGAATAGACACCCTGCAGAGAGCTGCCCCTTTGCAGGTGTAGCCCTCAGGACAGTTATAAAACACCAAATGTAAGGAAGGTGACTTGGGGTAAGTTTCCTATTTGTGTAGTATAAGCTGAGTAGTCTTGTTGTGGAATTGCTTTTTATTATATTATAAATGATGAATTGCAAATATGATCTTAGATTTAACCCTGAAATTCATGAACTCTATTTTTCTCTAGTCATCCCCACCAAAAACTGTGAGGTAGAGCAGGTGCATAGCTGATGCCTTCCTGTTCTTTGTTTCTACCCCCAATTCCTGTCCCTCTCATATTATCTAGGCTCAGGTCTCCTTCCTTCCTTATCCCCAACAAAACCTGTATCTTGTTTTTTTCAAAATGTCAGGGTCATATTCATATTTCTTTTTTTATTTTTCTTTTTTTATTGTAAACAAATGGGATACATGTTGTTTCTCTGTTTGCACATGGAGACAAGGCATGCCATTTGTGTAACCATAAATTTACATAGGGTATTGTTGTTTGATTCATTCTGTTATTTTTTTCCCATCCCCCCAACCCCTCCCACCCCTCCCACCCCTCTTTTCCCTCTATATAGTCCTTCCTTCCTCCATTCTTACCACCCTCCTTAACCCTAACCCTAAACCTTAACCCTAATGCTAACCCCTCCCATCCCCCATTATATGTCATCATCCACTTATCGGCCAGATCGTTCGTCCTTTAGGTTTTTGAGATTGGCTTATCTCAATTAGCATGATATTCTCCAATTTCATCCATTTGCCTGCAAATGCCATAATTTTATCATTCTTTATGGTGGAGTAATATTCCATTGTATATATATGTGCCACAGTTTCTTTATCCACTCATCAATTGAAGGGCATATAGGTTGGTTCCACAATCTGGCTATGGTGAATTGAGCAACAATAAACATTGATGTGGCTGTATCTCTGTAGTATGCTGATATTAAGTCCTTTGGGTATAGGCCAAGGAGTGGGATAGCTGGGTCAAATGGTGGTTCCATTCCAAGCTTTCTGAGGAATCTCCACACTGCTTTCCAGAGTGGCTGCACTAATTTGCAACCCCACCAGCAATGTATGAGTGTACCTTTTTCCCCACATCCTCGCCAACACCTACTGTTGCTTGTGTTCTTCATAATCGCCATTCAAATTAGGGTGAGGTGGAATCTTAGGGTAGTTTTGATTTGCATTTCTCTTATTACTAGAGATGGTGAACATTTTTTCATATATCTATTGATTGCTTGTACATCTTCTTCTGTGAATCATCTGTTCATTTCCTTAGCCCATTTGTTGATTGGATTATTTGTATTCCTTGTGTAGAGTTTTTGAGTTCTTTATAGATTCTGGAAATTAGAGCTCTATCTGAAGTATGAGTGGCAAAGATTTTCTCCCACTCTGTAAGCTCTCTCTTCACATTACTGATAGTTTCCTTTGCTGAGAGAAAGCTTTTCAGTTTGAATCTATCCCAGTTATTGATTCTTGCTTTTATTTCTTGTGCTATGGGAGTCATGTTAAGGAAGTCTGATCCTAAGCCAACAAGTTGAAGATTTGGACCTACATTTTCTTCTATAAGATGCAGGGTCTCTGGTTTGATTCCGAGGTCCTTGATCCATTTTGAGTTGAGTTTTGTGCAGGGTGAGAGATAGGGGTTTAATTTTATTCTGTTGCATATGGTGTTCCAGTTTTCCCAGCACCATTTGTTGAAGAGGCTATCTTTTCTCCATTGCATATTTTTGGCCCCTTTGTCTAGTGTGAGAAAACTGTATTTATTAGGGATTCTGTCCATGTCTTCTATTCTGCACCATTGATCTACCTGTCTATTTTGGTGCCAATACCATTTCTTTTTTGTTACTATTGCTTTGTAGTAGAGTTGAAGATTTGGTATTGCGATACCTCTTGCTTAGCTCTTTCTAATGAGGATTGCTTTAGCTATTTATTCTTCCAGATGAATTTCATAATTGCTTGCTCTATTTCTGTAAGGTACATCATTGGGATTTTAATTGGAATTGCATTGAATCTGTATAGCACTTTTGGTAATATGGCCATTTTGACAATATTAATTCTGCCTATCCAAGAACATGGGAGATCTTTCCATCTTCTAAGGTTTTCTTTAATTTCTTTCTTTAGTGTTGTGTAGTTCTCATTGTAGAGGTCTTTCACCTCTTTTGTGAGATTGATTCCCAAGTATTTTATTTTTTTCGATGCTACTGTGAATGGGGTAGTTTTCCTAATTTCTCTTTCTGAAGATTCATCACTTATGTATAAAAATGCATTGGATTTATGAGCATTGATCTTGTAACCTGCTACTTTACTGAATTCACTTATGAGTTCTAAGAGTTTTCTGGTGGAATTTCCAGGTTCCTCTAAATATATAATCATGTCATCAGTGAACAGGGATAGTTTGAGTTCTTCTTTTCCAATTCGTATCCCTTTAATTTCTTTGGTTTGTCTAATTGCTCTGACTAGAGTCTCAAGAACGATGTTGAATAGAAGTGGTAAAAGAGGGCATCCCTGCCTTGTTCCAGTTTTTAGGGAGAATGCTTTCAGTTTTTCACCATTTAGAATGATATTAGCCATGGGCTTAGCATAAATGGCCTTTACAATGTGAAGGAATGTTCCCACTATCCCTATTTTTTCTAGTGTTTTGAGCATGAAGGGGTGCTGTATTTTATCAAATGCTTTTTCTGCATCTATTGAAATAATCATGTGATTCTTGACTTTAAGTCTATTAATATGGTGAATGACATTTATTGATTTCCTGATGTTGAACCAACCTTGCATCCCTGGGATGAAACCCACTTGATCATGGTGCACTATCTTTTTAATATGTTTTTGTATGCGATTTGCTAAAATTTTTTTGAGAATTTTTGCATCGATGTTCATTAAGGATATTGGTCTGAAATTTTCTTTCCTTGATGAGTCTCTGTCTGGTTTAGGTATCAGTGTGATATTTGCTTCATAGAATGAGTTTGGGAGGGTTCCCTCCTCTTCTATTTTGTGGAATACTTTGAGACGTATTGGAATGAACTCTTCTTTAAAGGTTTTGTAGAACTCGGCTGAGAACCCATCTGGTCCCAGACTTTTCTTTGTTGGTAGGCTTTTGATGACTTCTTCTATTTCAGTACTTGAAATTGGTCTATTTAAATTGTGTATGTCCTCCTCATTCAGTTTAGGCAATTCATATATCTCTAGAAACCTGTTGATGTCTTCAAAATTTTCTATTTTGTTGGAGTATAGATTTTCAAAATAGCTTCTAATTATTTTTGTATTTCACTCGTGTCTGTTGTGATATTTCCTTGTTCATTCCGAATTTTAGTAATTTGAGTTTTCTCCCTCTTTCTCTTTGTTAGTGTGGCAAAGGGTTTATCAATTTTGTTTATTTTTTCAAAGAACCAACTATTTATTTTGTTAATTTTTCCGATTATTTCTTTTGTTTCAATTTCGTTGATTTCGGCTCTGATTTTAACTATTTCCAGTCTTCTACTACTTTTGGTGTTGTCTGCCCTTCTTTTTCTAGGGCTTTGAGCTGTAGTGTTAAGTCGTTTATTTGTTGATTTCTACTTCTTTTGTTGAATGCCCCCCATGAAATAAATCTTCCTCTAAGTTCTGCTTTCATAGTGTCCCAGAGATTTTGATATGATGTGTCTTTGTTCTCGTTTACTTCTAAGAATTTTTTAAATTTTCCTCCTGATGTCTTCTGTTATCCATTCATCCTATAATAGTGTATTATTTAATCTCCAGGTATTGGAGAAGTTTCTGTTTTTTATTCTGTCATTTATTTCTAATTTCAATCCATTATGATCTGATAGAATACAAGGTAGTATCTCTATCTTCTTGTATTTGGTAACAGTAGCTTTGTGGCATAAAATATGGTCTATTTTAGAGAAGGATCCATGTGCTGCTGAGAAGAAAGTGTATTTGTTCTTTGTTGGATGGTATATTCTATATATGTCGGTTAAGTCTAAATTGTTGACTGTGTTATTGAGATCTATGGTTTCTTTATTCAACTTTTGTTTGGAAGATCTATCCAGTGGTGAGAGAGGTGTGTTAAAATTGCCTAGTATTATTGTGTTGTGGTCTATTTGATTTCTGGAATTGAGAAGGATTTGTTTGTATGTACATGAATGAGCCAATGTTCAGGGCATAGATATTTATGATTGTTATGTCTTGCTGTTTTATGCTTCCCTTTAGCAGTATGTAATGTCCTTCTTTATCCCTTCTGATTAGTTTTGGCTTGAAGTCTACATTATCTGAAATGAGGATGGATACTCTAGCTTTTTTGCTGTGTCCATGTGCATGGTATGTTTTTTCCCATCCTTTCACCTTTAGTCTATGGGTATCTCTTTCTATGAGATGAGTCTCTTGCAGGCAGCATATTGTTGGATTTTTCTTTTTAATCCAATCTGCCAGTCTATGTCTTTTGATTGATGAGTTCAGGCCATTAACATTCAGGGTTATTATTGTGATATGATTTCTATTCCCAGTCATTTGACTCATTTTTGGTTTTTGACATGATTTGGTTACTCCTTTTTTTTTTTTGGCGGTACTGGGGATCGAACTCAGGGCCTTGTGCTTGCGAGGCAAGCACTCTACCAGCTGAGCTATCTCCCCAGCCCTGGTTACTCCTTTACTTGGCTATTCCTTTAGGCTAGTTCCTCCCGTTGCTGATTTGCATTGTTGTTTTTCATCTATTTCTCATGGAATATTTTGCTGAGAATGTTCTGTAATGCTGGCTTTCTTTTTGTACATTCCTTTAGCTTTTGTTTATCATGGAAGGATCTTATTTCGTTGTCAAATCTGAAAGTAAGTTTTGCTGGTTATAAGATTCTTGGTTGGCATCCGTTTTCTTTCAGGGCTTGGTAAATGTTGTTTCAGGCCCTTCTAGTTTTTAGGGTCTTGGTTGAAAAATATGCTGATATTCTTATTGGTTTTCCCCTGAATGTAATTTGATTCTTTTCTCTTGCGGCCTTTAAAATTCTTTCTTTATTTTGTATGTTAGGTATTTTTATAATAATGTGTCTTGGTGTGGGTCTGTTGTAATTTTGTATATTTGGAGTCCTATAAGCCTCTTGTACTTGGTCTTCCACTTCATTCTTCAGATTTGGAAAATTTTCTGATATTATTTCATTGAATAGATTGTTCATTCCTTTGGTTTGTTTCTCTAAGCCTTCCTCAATCCCAATAATTCTTAAATTTGGCCTATCATTATATCGCATAATTCTTGTAGATTCTGTTCATGATTTCTTACCATCTTCTTTGTTTGTTCAACTTTGTTTACAAGGTTAAATATTTTGCCTTCAATGTCTGAGGTTCTGTCTTCCAGGTGTTCTATCCTATTGGTTATGCTTTCTATGGAGTTTTTAACTTGGTTTATTGCTTCCTTCATTTCAAGGATTTCTGTTTGTTTGTTTTCTTTTTTTCAGTATGTCTAACTCTTTATTGAAATGATCTTTTGCTTCCTGTATTTGCTCTTTTAACTGTTATTGGTGCAATCATTTAATGCCTGCATTTGCTCTTTCATCTCTTCCTTCAGTGCCTGCATTTGCTCTTTCATCTCCTCGTTTGCTTCCCTGATTGTTTTAATTATGTACATTCTGAACTCCCTTTCTGACATTTCTTCTGCTGTGCTGTCATTGGGTTTTATTGATATAGTATCTAGGTTTGTTTGGGACATTTTCTTCCCTTGTTTTCTCATATTGGCCAGATGTCAGTAGGACTCTGAGATATTGCAGATTTCCTCTATTGGCTTATAGTGTCCCTATAGATTTCCAGTATATCACCTCCCAGCCTTCAGTATCCTGAAGTCTTGGAGGAACTTGATAATGCAGTGCTTCTGAAGAAAGCTGCCCCTATCCCGCTACTGGTTCCAGGGCTTGGAGCTGGCTCTGTGTGGAAAGGCTCTCACTGGGCTGTCTACTCCGAGAAGCTGGCCGTGGAAGGAGGCTGCCGCTGGAGGGAGCAGGGCTGCTTGGAGAAGTCTCTGGCTGCCCTGCCCTCGACCCAGAAGCTGCCTGCGGGCTGGAGCACACCGCTGGCTCGGTACTTGGAGCTGGCTCTTTGCAGAAAGGCTCTCACTGAGTGGCCTGCTCTGAGAAACTGGCTGTGGAGGGAGCAGGGCTTCCTGGGGAAGACTCTAGCTGCCCTGTCTTGCTCTGAGAAGCCTCTGCTGTCTGGGCCTGCCGCCTGGGCCGAGCTTCAACTGGTGGGGGAGACTCACTCCACGGCTCTATGTTAGTCTGAGTCTCTCAATTCCTCCCCTTCTTGAATCCTGGGTTCTGGAGTGACAGGAGATGCAGTCATCCTCTAGTCCACCATCTTGTATCGCCCCAGTCTCATATTCATATTAAGTTAAAAAAATAACTTCTGACTTTTGCTTATAGTTAAGATGAAGTTAAGGGAGATTAGAGTTATTTTGGATGAAATAAAAACTGGACAAAATATATGAAAATTTTGAAGATATCAGATGATGAAAGACCGCATTGCTAAGAAAAAAAAAAAAAAAAAAAAACACAAAAAAACAGTAGATAAAAATGGGTGGGTCCTAAAATGCTCCAACTTACTGCCTTGGGAGAATGTCCAGGCCATAGTATACCTGGGAGGACCCAGGTGAAGCCTGGCAGGTTCCCTGGATGAGGAAACAAGGACATTTTCAGTTGTTTCTATGACTAGAGATACTGTGAACATGTAGTAGACAGCCATTCAGGGGACAGTTCTGAATAGTAAAGAATTTTCCTCACTGAATAATGCAATTGCCACTGATGGGAAACACTGATAGAGGCTGTCTGCCCAGAATGTCAAGGAAGGTTAAGAAACGTCTGACACTCTACACCTCAATGACACTGTGACACCAAGGACAGAATAATTCCTAAAAGCTTGAGGAACATACATATTTAAAGAAGAAAATATTATGACAAGGTGCATATTTTGACCAGTTTGAAGTCTTCAAGGGGAATTTTCTTTGTTCAGGAAGTTAGAAAATTCCATGACCTTGAAGTACCCTTTTGTTAGTAATACATTCTGATGGCTTGAATTTTAATTTTATGCTGGCATTGCCTTTTGTGAACAGGTGTTTTCAAATAAAGAAACATATGGTTTTAATGTGGTTTCATGAACTGGGAGTAACATTCCTGCAGATGAAATGGCACTTCAGGCAAAGTGCAGGCTGCCCACCTCAGAGCATTTTAATCATTAATTATAAGTAAACACCTTGGCTTCTTGGTGATTCATCAAAATAAGAAATTCTTTTCATTTAATTCCTATGTTATAAATGAAAGAAAAAAGTTATACTGGAAAACAAATCTTTAATTTAGAAGAATAAAATTATCTTGTCTTATGACTAATTGCATAGCTAGGAATCAATATTTATGCATTAAAGATGACTGACATATTCAACAAAATTAGTTTTATTAAATGCTTGCCTTTGCTGAGCAGGGCTGAGGATAACTATTAACTAAGAGCACTTCCCTTTTTTCCCTTGATCAATACTTCTTGCATGTGCTCCATGGGAAGGAAAACTGCCAGGTGCTAAGAGACAACATGAATAAGATGCTGGTTTTGCTTCTTCCTTCACAAAACTCAAGTTTCATCAGCTGGAAAGAGAGGGAGGCTGAATTTCAAGTAGATGGTGTGTTATGGAAAGTGCATAGTGAAGGACTCTGTCTGGGATAAAGTGGGATATTGGGTCCCGGGGACAGCTCTGGGCCTGATATATGACCCTGAGTAGGTCACATAATGCACTGGACATCAGTTCCTTTATCTATTAAATAAATGTATTGCTGTTTGATCTTAACGACTTCTTGTCAGTTTGAATTTATACACATAGAAGATCTCTTTTTACCTTTCTTGCAATGAAGGAAGTAAATTTCATGTGCTAAGCAGAGAGAGAACATCCAAGTGTCCAGTTATAGGCTGGGACTAACACTGGATAGCATGGTCAACAATTAGGAAAAGAGCTGCACATGGAGCAGAAGAGAGTGAGGACAATCAGGAGCTCATCCAAACTTTATATTTATTATTGCGAATAACTAACAATTTCAAACAGCAACAGCTGATACTTACACCTCCCAAGTTCCATACCAATACCTCTTTTAACCAATTCTAATGCAGAACCAGACAGAGAAGAGGCATCTGGGGATATTGCTCTAGTTTTACCAAGTTGAAAATAGAAGTGTTCAGCACACTATTCAAGACTTACCGATTATTTCTCTATTCATTCAAGTCCCCTTTTGTATCTTTCAGTGCTGTTTTATGTTAGTTTACATAACTCTCTGTATTTTACTCGTGTGTTTCATGTGGTTTTGTTATCTTTGTTGCTTTTGTGAATGACATTTTTTTTTTCATATTTTTTTTTGTTATGTAATGTTTTTTCAGAGCACATTTATAACTAGTCAGGTTATTTAAATAATTATCATAGCCTTTCCAACAATATAACTGTATTTTCTAGGCAGTCATATGTACACTTTCTTCTTTCCAAAATTTATAACTCTGTTTTCCAAGTTTAGATACACTGGTTAGCAGAACCAAAGAAGCCATCTTCTTGAGATTTATCCTTTAGATGGCACTGCTTATCTTAGGAGCACAAAAATTAATTTATTAAAGAACTCTGAGTGCCATACTGCTGCTTGAGATTCTGAACTCAATGCTGACGTAGTATGATCTGTAAGTTTAAATGCCCAGTTTTCTGACTAATGCTGCTCAGGCCCTCAAGAGTTTATAAATGAGAAATGCTTTTCTCCAACATCTGCTTCATGTCCTTGAAACAAGTCAACAAGACCTTCTGGGTTTGTGCCATTGTGAAGGTCTGGGGCTTGTGCCACTGCCAACATTGTGAGGGACAGTGCTCTGGAAGGAAAGGAGACTTTGAATAATGTAGGCTCTTGGTCATAGAAGATACATTAACTAGCTGAAATAATATTTTCTGCCATTGTAACACAGGTATAATTAAATTTTGAGTGATGCATTTTTATTTCTCATGCTGAGCATCCTTTTTGTTTCCCTGTATGTTCTAATTCATAATTCTGGAGCAATGTACATATTAGCACAATATTTGTAACAGACGCACATAGCAGCTGAGGAATATCTTACAGTACAAAACAATTTATATGGTTCTAAATTTGGTATATAGGCAGATCTACATATGACCTATGAAAACAAACTATTCTTTGCATTTGATATTGCTTTAAAGATGGTAAACTTATAATGGGTTATAAATTGCCATAATAAAATAATTATTTTGTTGTATTCTCTGTTATGATTATTTGAAATATGTGCCCCATTAAAATGTTTGAAAAGTATGTGGAGAATTTGTGAACATTTCTGAATCTAAACATTGTTTTAAGATTTTTATTGACATTTGCAGTTTCTCTTGTCACAGCACAATGAAGTTTCTCCAAATGGAACTGTTAAAAATGATCTAAGATTTACAATGACCCATGGAAGGTTGTCCAATTTGGTGTTACTGTCAATAGAATATAAACTATGTGAAACAGTGTAGTTAGTAATCTCACTGAAATTAAGAGAATGAATTTATGAAATAGATTTATAATAATTTATCAATTGTTTACATCTTTATTTTATTACTTATTCATGTTTCCATCTCATAAACATAATGCCAAGACAGGTGCATTAGTAATGAAATCCAGCAGTCTTTGATATTTTGATGAAAATTAGGTCATCAACTCATTGATTTCCATAGTTTTTGTATTTTGGGGGAATCAGAGCTGGTAAGTAGGTGAAGCCAAGAAACTGGTTCTAGAACATGTATGAACTGGAACGCTGCATTGGGAAGCACTCTAAGACATTTACTTCACTCATGTGGGAAGACATATTTGTCAAGCTATGGGGTAAAACATCTCAATTAGCATATTTTTATCTTAATTTGTAACTTCGAATTGTTTAGTCATATGATATCTGGTCCTTATACATGGGCTTTCCTTCCTGGAGTAAATGTAATGGGAAGAGTTCATAATTGTTAGATTTGCTGTATTACTAAATATCTGGAAATATCTTTTTGTTGCTTTCACATATCATCTTATGTGGCTATCAAATTCTTTGCTTTTTGATTTGGAGAGGAGATACTGATGCCAATCTGAAATTTTCTTATTTCACTCAATTTATGGTAACAATTACTTATCATGAGCCTACTCATGTAAAAACTGGATTTCTGCACTTTGGATGTTTATGATTTTGATTGTTGAAATTTATTTTTTACCTTATTATGTTTGTTTTTCTATTTTTTCTTCTGAGTTTGAAGAAAATTTCTCCAGTCAATCTCATTCACATTTGGGGTATTTCTGCATTATGTAATTGACTTTTTACTGCCACCACAATATTTGTAGTTTGGTTCTTTTCATTTAAAAGTTTTTTTTTTTTTCTGATAGAAGTGTTTTCTTTTTATGAAAAAAATACCTTTATTAATTTCTTTCTCACTCTTACTATAAATTTTTACCTCTCTCTTCTCTCTCTCTCTCTCCCTGTTTATGAAGCATCACATCTTACACTACTTCTGTTCCCTCATTGTCCATCATTTGAAATGGTAAACCCTTTTAGCAAATTTACTGTTTATATTGTAGATAATAATTGAACACTTCATTTCTGTCTATTGTGACAAAAGTGTAAATGTCTTAATAGGAGCCATTTGGTTTAAGGGGGTATATTGTTTGCATTGGGTGCTGTTAATATTTGTCTCCCACTTAAAGGTGAGGTACTGGAAGACTACAGGGACACTATAAGGCTACAGGGTAGAATCTGTACTGCCTCAGCTCCATAGGGCTAGACGAAAAGACACACAAACAACATGTAAAAACAAGGGAAACAATTGCCTCAAACAAACCAAGATATTCCAACAATAGAATCCACAGACACACAGTAGAAGAAATGTCAGAGAAGGAGTTTAGAAAATACATAGGTTGATCTCTGAAGTAAAGGATGGTATTGGAGAGAAATACAGGAAGTGAAAGATCACTTCAATATAAAGGTAGAGATTATAAAAAGAAATCAAGCAGAAATCCTCAAAATGAAGGAAACAATAAACCAAATTAAAAATTCAATGAATATGACCAACAGACTAGACCACTTGGAATTCAGAACTCAATGAAGACAAAATATATGCTCTTGAAAATAAAGCTGACTGCACAGAGAAGATGGCAAGAATCCATGAACAGAACTTCCAAGAAATATGGGATAACATGAAAAGGCGAAATTGACATTTACCAGAATAGATGAAGGCAAGGAGATACAAACCAAAGGAATGCACAATCTTTTCAATGATATAATATCAGAAAACTTCCCAAATCTAAACAACAAAATGAAAAATCAATTACAAGAGGCTTACAGGATCCCAAATGTACAAAATTACACCAGACCCACAACAATGCACATTATAATGAGAATGACTAACATACATAATAAAGGTAGGATTTTAAAGGTTGTGAGAAAAAAAATCACATTACATATAGGGCAAACCAGTTTGGATCTCAGCTGATTTTTCAACCCAGACCCTCAATGTCAGGAGGTCCTGGAATAACATATATCAAGCTCTGAAAGAAAATGGATGCCAACCGAGAATTTTATATCCAGCAAAATTAAGCTTCAGATTTGAAGATGAAGTAAAAACCTTCCATGATAAATAAAAGTTAAAAGAATTCACAACCAGAAAGCCTGCACTACAGAATGTTCTCAGCAAAATATTCCATGTGGGGTAAATGCAAACAAACAAACAATGAAAGCCAGCAAAGGGAGGAACTACTCTAAAGGAAAGGTCAAAGGAGAAAGTAAGTCAAGTTAAAATGACCTGGAATACAAATCATATCTCAATAATAACCTGAATGTTAATGGCCTAAACTCCATCAATCAAAACACTGGCAAATAGACTGGCAAATTGGATTAAAAAAAAAAAAAGACCCAACAATAAACTGTCTTCATGAGACTCACCTCCTAGGAAAAGACATCCATAGACTGAAGGTAAAAGGTTGGGTCTTGGTACATGCCCAGCATGAGTGAGGGAAAGGGTTTCTGTTGGAGGGATGGGCCAGCTATAAATAAATCTCTAAGAAACTTATTTAATAGAAAAAAACACAGGAGACAATTTTTTCTTTTTCTTTTTTGGATTAGGAGGCATGCTAATGTTGGGAGAAATCCTAGTTCTTGTCTCACAGCAATTAATGTCTCAAGTGTGTAAACCTGAGGGAGGAGCATTCCGCTTCTCCTACCTAGGAAAGTAAACAACTGGCCCAAGTTGACTTAGTGTTACCAAGGGAACCTGTATTGGAGCCTGGAGGTCTGATGCCCCGTGGTACATTGTGATTGGGCAAGAAACTTATAAACTGTATACCTGTTCCCGCAATAAATGAGTTTGCAGGCTGCTCGCCACAAGCCTGCTTCCACCCAACTCCCAGAGTCTGGGGGTCTTGACTCCATGGCCCTTAACTGTGCCTGAGCTAGCCTGGCACCCCTACATGCTAAGATCTGGCTCTAACAAGACATAGAGCCCATGCTTGGTTTATTTATAGTGGTACAGACCAAAGGGGGACATGTAAGAGCTTCTTCTGTGAGAAACAGGATGGGATAGAGTTAAGGAAGCCATTTTGCTCTAGCCAGTCTTTGTGACACATCTAGGATGCACAATTTCTGATGGTGAGCCACTCTTCGAGGAAGCCACGTACTTCAGGTCATCTGAAACAATCTCCCGTGACTGTCGGTTCCTGAAAGTCAGATTTCTGTGTCTGACGGCTTGACCAAGCCTGATTTTACTTGCTAGTCATAGATGCCATCCTGCAGTTGGAAAAAAAAACATATCACTCACATGGACTGCATAAACAAGTGGGAGTTTCCATCCTCACATCAGACAAGTGGACTTCAAACCAAAGATAGTCAGAAGGGATAAAGAAGGACATTTCATACTGCTTAAGGGAATCACACCAGTAAGACATAAGGATCATAAATATATATGCCCCAAATAATGGAGCATCTATGTACACCACAAAAAGCCTTCTCAATTTCAAGAATCAAATAGATCACAACACAATAATGCTGGGTGACTTTAACACATCTATCTGACCACTGGATAGATCTTCCAAACAAAAATTAAATAAAGAAAATATAGAATTAAATAATACAATTATTTAGACTTAAAGGACATACATAGAGTATTTCACCCATCATTGAGCAAATACACTTTCTTCTCAGCAGCACATGGATCCTTCTCTAAAATAAACCATATGTTATGCCACAAAACAACTCAGCAAATACAAAAAAAAAAAAAAGAAAAGAAATACTGCCCTGCATACTATAAATTCATAATGTAATGAAACTAGAAATCAGTTATAAAATTAAAAATAGAAGCTATTCCAACAGCTAGAGGCTAAATATCATGCTATCGAATGCTTAAGAGACCCTGACTCAAAATCAAAATTTAAATGGATAAAATAATAAATCAAGGAGGAAATAAAAAAAAAATACTTAGAGGTAAATGAGAACACCAATACAACATATCAAAATCTCTGGGATGCTATGAAGGCAGTGCTAAGAGGAAAGTTCATTGCATTGAGTTCATCCATTAAAAGAATAAAAAAATCAACAAATAAACTGTCTCGTCCAGCGAGTACAATGAAGACTCGGCTCTCATATGAAGTTTTAAGGTCTTTATTTTTATGGGAGAGCTTCTGAGCCGAGTGCCTGGTTCTTCTTCCTCCTCCTCCTCCTCCTACTCCTCCTTCTTCTTCTTCTCGCCGTGCAGCTCTCTCTCTTCTTCTTCTTTCTCGTGCAGCTGCTGCTGCTGCTCTCTCTTCTCTCTTCTTCTCTCTCATGCAGCTGCTGCTGCTGCCCCCTCTTCTTCTTCTCTCTCGCGCAGCTGCTGCCCCTCTCTCCGCCGCGAAAAGTGCGCAGCTTTGTGGGATGTAACAACCAATTACCTAACGGGTCAGGCGTGTGGCTCATGGGGACTTAATGGTGGGTAATGAGGACATGTACTGATCACGAGTTAAGCACAGATGCGGAGGAGATCAGTCAGCCAATAGAAAGCACTTCCTTAAAGTTGTTTTTCTTTGCGGTTGGGCTTCTTGGCGCCATCTTAGGGTGAGGCCAGCTACCACTGTGGGCCCTACAGGGCAGCAGCCTCCAACATAAACAACTTAACATTACATCACAAAGCCCTAGAAAAAGAAGAACAAATCAACACAAAAAAACAGCAGAACGGAGGAAATAATTAAAACCAGAACTGAAATCAAAGAACTTGAAACAAAGAAACAATTGAAAAAATTGACAAAACAAAAATTTGGTTCTTTGAAAAATAAATAAAATTGATAAACCCTTAGCCACACTAACAAAGAGAGAGAGAACACTCAAGTTACTAACATTCATGATGAAAAAGAAAATATCACAAATAGATACTACTGGAACACAGAAGATAATTAGAAACTATTTTAAAAAATTTATACTCCAATAAAATAGAAAAACTTGAAGACATTGACAAATTTCTAGAGACATATGATCTACCCAAACTGATACAGGACATCATATACAATTTAAACAGATCAATTTCAGGCAATGAAATAAAAGATGCCATCAAAAGTCTACCAACCAAGAAAAGCACAGGAACAGACTGATTCTCAGCTAAGTTCTATAAGACCTTCAAAGAAGAATTAACATCAATATTCCTCAAATTATTCCATGAAGTAGAAAAGAAGGGAGCACTTCTAAACTCATTTTATGAGGCTAGTATCATTCTGATACCAAAACCAAAGACACATGGAGGAAAGAAAACTTCAGACCGATATCCCTGATGAGTATAGACACAAAAATTCTCAATAAAATTCTGGCAAATCACATACAAAAGCATATTAAAAAGATAGTGCACCATAATCAAGTGGGTTTCATCCCTGGAATGCAAGGTTAGTTCAACATATGGAAATCAATAAACATAATTCATCACATCAATAGACTTAAAGACAAGAATCATTTGATTATCTCAATAGAGCAGAAAAAGCATTTGATGAAATACAACACCTCTTCATGTTCAAAACACTAGAAAAACTAGGGATAGTAGGAATACCTCAACATTGTAAAAGCTGTCTATGCTGGGCATTACCTTCTTTCTGTAACTGGCAACACTGTCCACATTTGGGATTTAGTATGATAATTTCCTTTTGGATTTAGATATTTGCTTTGTGTAGCGGGGGTACTGGGAATTGAATGGGTGCCGTACTGCTAAGGGAAGTCCCACTTCCCTTTTAAATTTTCATTTTGAGTCTCTTAAGTTGCTGAGGCTGGCCTTGTGCTTACTATCCTTCTGCCTCAGCCTCCTGAGTCTCTGGGATTACAGCCATGTGCTTCCAGGCCAGGCTGAATATTTGCATTTTGAGAGGGCTTTTAGCTGGGGTTGATGAGTAGGTGGCAATCTCTAGATTAGGGATGTATACCCCCTTCAGTATGTGGTTGTACTGCTGAACTGGGAAGCCTCTGAAGGTGGTGTTCTCACTCATTTGGAGATATTGCTGCCGTCAATAACTGATGCTTGCTGTGGCACAAGGAGAATAAGCATCTTGCATGTGTTTGCATCTTTGTTCTAGATGAAAAGCACAACTGCAGCTGTAGTTCTGGTATTCTTCAGATGATACCAAAGAGCCATCATTCCATTTAATCTCCAAGGTGTGTATAGTACTGGCAGCAACATCAAGCTTTCTTGCAGTTAGCCCAGAGATTCTTGATTTCAAATAACTGCATCCTGCTTCCTGTAGTTGGGGAAGAGGTCCAGGAGCCCCTTCAATCATGAAGGAACAGTACAACACTCAAAGAGGGGTCTGTTTACACTGGCAGGGAGATCTACCAGAAAATGTCATCCAAGACCAAAGCAAGCTTTGCTGTAGTTATGTGTAGTTAGAAAGCATTTGGGAGAAGTTTGAGTTACAAAGAGAACATATCTGGGACCAGATTTCTATGAAAACCTGAGTAAATGCTGTACTCTTCAGGAATCCTCTACATGTGTCCCGGTTACCTTGAGTTCTGGTTCCCAGTCCAGGCCTCTGTGGGCTCTCAGCACACATGTTGAATAGTGAGTGCTCATCAGCTAATCTCATCATGACTTCTAAAATCTGAATTGATAATGGTTTAGGCATTTGCTTTCACATAAAGAGTTTAGAAAACATGCTATTGGTAGGATTGTTGCTCCCAGTTCAGTCTTTTCAGTCACATCAATAGATAGCGTAGCACCATTATTTTCAGATGCAAAGTCCCTCATCAGAAATATCTGGAAGATGACATATTCCTTACAGGGATGTTATGACTGTTAAATTAGATAATTCACAGTTTTTGGCACTTTGCTGAAACATAATAATGTTAGCTAGTGTTCTCCTTTCAAACATGACAACTTAAGAAAAAATATAGCACAATCTACAAGATGAGTGAGGTAATAAAATTCAAAATGGCTTTTGAAGTTTATTAAAGTTGATTACTTTTGCCTGGATATATTTTTGCTTTGTTTGTTTAAATGCAGCTCAAATCAAGCTAAGAATCAATCCAAACAACTTTTTCAATTAATTTTGGTACAAATAGAGTTAGTTTGCTCGTTATGTTGTTATTATCTGGGATCCTATTTCTTTTTTAGTGTAGTTTATGATTAGGAAAAGCTTTTTGGTATGATCTAATGGGCCTTTTGAGAACTAGTAGACTAGAGTGAATTTTAGGGAAGATCAGTGAATGTTTTGACTATTATTTTAGTTCTATATTACTTAAAAAAATAAAGACACAAATGCGCACATAAATCTTTAAGATAACTAAAATTGTGTTGGATATTCTCTTATGCTTGTAGGGTTGTCAGACTTTTAAGTCTCATTAAAAAACTACTCAATGGATTTTCTAAAAACCACTAGGATTTATTTCAACTCAGAAATTTTGGCAGTTTTAAGACTTAGTTGTGTTCTAAATTTTATTTTTTAAAATATTTTAAAAAATAATAATGTTGCTTTTCAGATAAGCCTCTGGCAACATCTCTGACCAGAAGAGGAATATGGCACAAATAAATTGATGATACTCAGAATTGAAAAATGCATTAAATGAAGGAAGTATTTCCTTCAATTTGTATACATGTCCAGTTTGAAATCATGCTTGTAAGATAAAATTTTAATACTCATGATGAATGTGAAGCAGTATGATTTAATGCTATATTGGCATTTTATTAGAATGTCCAGCGACCTCTTAAAATAATTATATGATTACCCAATAAGAGCTTCAGTCTTTTGTATTAAATTTCAGGAAATTTTAATGGAAGATGAGCAATCGTAGTCAGAATATCTTTAAAGCAACACATGATTTATTTTGCTGTGAAGTTTCTCAAAGCTGTCACGCTTTTAAAGTTGCAGTGGAAAGATTGAAGCCAAAGTCAAAGTGAGAAGCATAGTATATGAAATTCATATTTACTGCCCAGAACTTCCATATTTGATACCCTTTTCACTTTCTGTTGGCAGTAACCCCCATTCCACTTTTAGTTATTGGCATACTGTGCTCACATGCAGCCTTCTATAACAATATATGTTTGTGATAGCCACACATTTATTTAAACAAGTAAAATGGCGAGTTACTGTATGTCTCTGGTTGAGCTATTTTAAGGTTTTTTTTTTTTTTTTTTTTTAATTTCTGCTATCAGTGATAACTGAGGGCAGGTGTCTAAAACCATGAAAAGATCCTACACTTGGGGTCAACCATAGTTGCTTTCATAATATTGTCATGGCTTCCTGAGCTGAAAAAAAGCCTCATGTATTCTCTAGATCAATTCTAGAGATGGTGGGTTATAGGCTAGAGTGTAGGGGCCCCTGAGATCCAGGAATATCACAGTTTACCCAGTCTCATCAATATAGTGGGGGATTGAAATCCACGCTGCCAGAATACTAGCCCAGAACTTAACTGATGAAGAGCAATGCATCATGCAGCAACTGCTCCAACAGGCTGTGGAGTTAGACCCTCTGGGTTTAGTTTTGACTCCAGACAGTCCTTAGTATTGACTTAACCCGTGTCTCAGTCCTTACTATCGACTTGACCCGTGTCTCAGTACCAGTACTTTTCTCACAGTCTTGGTGAGAAGAGTAAAGAGTTAAATGAAGCTTAAGGTGGCCTGGCAATGTAAGAACTCCAGAAGTTAGTAACACCATGTGGCCTTGAGGAGGCTGGTCTGCTCTGTCACGTGACATGTATTTAGAGTCAGTTCAGCTATTATTTGTTTCAGGTCATGCTGCAGCGTCATGTAGTCTACTTTTCCAGCCCATTAGAGGGGTTATTCCCATTGATCTATGGGCTTGACCCACGAATAAAATGCCATTAGCGCCACCATAAAAAGAAGTATTGGGCTATATATTTCTGGTACTTTTATATATCAACCTGAAGTTCCTATAAGTCAGTACATTAAGCATGGAGTGGGCAAATTCTTTGGAAGGATTCCTGCTCTCTGTTTCCAGGGAAACAACAATTTAGTTTATTTGACATTTCCCAAATGGACCCTATTAGGATAGTGAAGTAACGCTTGATTTTGTTCTTTTGCACCTACTAATTGCTGCTGTTGTTGAAACAGCAGCTTGCTCTCTAACCTGCTTCTAGGATGAAGACAGCTTGAGCAGCTGGCACCGGAACCATGGATTTGTTTTTTTTTTTTTTTTTTTTTTTCTTTCAGCTCTTGTTGGCAACGGTTCCATCCCTACAGCTGTGTTAATCCAAGAATTTCTTGTTTGGGGAATTATTCAAGTATTTTCAGATATGTAGCGCCATGATTTTCCCCCTGATAGTTGTGAGTTAGACTTGACATGGATACTAAATTGTTTTAATCTTGACATATTAAAAGATATTCTTCCATCAAACCACCTCAGTGAATAACATTGCTCTTATGACAGGAATTTTTTTAAAAAGAAATACTGCCCCCTTGTGTTGTAATATGATACACTATTGAATTTGCATAATTAAAAAGTGTGAATTCAAAATTCACATGACATAGTAGATCTCACTTAGAACATGAAATAATGTGTATGGTGTATAATATTTTTTACATACTGGCAAGTAACAATAGAAAGAAAAAGATAGGAAGTCTGTGTTTTTGATCTAGCATTACAAAGAGCAGCATCAATATTTTATTTTTAAAAGTTTTAAACTGTTTTTGGTGAAATTTCTTTGAGTCTTTTTTTGATCTTTCCATACCATTTTACCTGGGAGAAATTCGATTTGTTAGAGTGCTTTATAAACAACATAGGACTATTGCACATGTGACCTCATTTGGCCATCAAATCAACTGTGTGAAGTTAAGGGGGTGGGGATTAAATGGATCTGTTGGTGTTCTGTTATTGGAGGAATATTTCGTTATAGTTCACAGAAATCATATGAGCTAAAGAAGTTAATCAGAGGGAAATGTATCTATAAAATACATTAAAATGACACAAATTAAAAATTACATAACCCAAGGATTTATTTTTTGTTTATTTTATTTGAACTCCAAAATAAACAAATTCCCATGAATAAATTTTAAACATTATAGGAAAAGAAAATAGAAAGCTGAGGATATTTTCTCCCTGCTTGAAT
This sequence comes from Sciurus vulgaris, assembly GCF_902686455.1. Classification (NCBI taxonomy): domain Eukaryota; kingdom Metazoa; phylum Chordata; class Mammalia; order Rodentia; family Sciuridae; genus Sciurus; species Sciurus vulgaris. Next base: position 133,340,223 of record NC_136463.1, read on the forward strand.
ACCATTCTCTCTTCCAGAAGCAAGCACTGTTTGGTGGTATACATTTTCCCAGTTCATTTTCTATTTACATATATTTGCATGCACATACATACATTTATTATTTTTCAGACACATTTGTAAAGTCTGCTTATAAGTATTCTGTTTACTTCTTTTTTCACTTAAAAACGTATTGGAGATCTTTCCATAAAAATGCATATAGAGCTTCCTTATATCCTTTTTACCTGATGCAAAGCAATTCATTGTGTTCCTATAATTTAATTTTTGCCTCATTAGTGGTCCTTTAGAATGTGATTATTAACAAAGTCAGGATTTCTTCCTTAGGTTGGAGTAATTTTGATATGTATTTATTCAGAAAATTATTCACATTAAGATGACAAATTTAAGTGGTTGCATGTAGTATTTTATTACTTTTTCAAATATATTTTCTATGTATGTAGCTATATTTCTTTTTGCATCTTTAATGTTACTTATGAATATTTTTACTTGATTATTTTGAAATCACCTGCTGATGGATGATCTGACTGCTGGGCAGCCAGTCCTTTATGAAAGGAACTTGTGTTACATCACCATGTACATCATGTTCTTTTCTCAACATTTCTTTTCATACCTTCTTCTGGCATAATCTTTCTTCTTGAGGTGTATCCTTTACAATTTTCTTTACTAAACTATGTTTAATAATTTTTTTTGTAAAGCATATATTTTTTTATTTTTACAGTGTAGTTTTGTATGGGTACAAGCATCTTGCTCAGCGTTTTGTGTTTTTTCTGCTCAAATTTTTGAAGATATGGTTTTATTTTTTTCCTTTCATTAACACTGTTTAGAAATTCTGATCACATTGTCTTTCTGTCTGTCTTTTAGTAACTTTAAATTTTCATAAAAATGCAAGTATCTAGAAAGTTGCAAAGAATAATTAAAAAACACTCCCACATCCCTTTCAAAGTCCTTGATTCATTTGCTTTACCATAGTATTTTCTTCATACGTGTGTATTAGTTACTGTAACTACATATGCTATTTTCCCCAAACTCAGTGACATTAAAAACAGTTTGTTGTGCATATAGATTCTTTGGGTGATGAATTTGGAAAATGTGCGAGGGTTTGGCTTGTGCCTGCTCCATAATGTCTGTGAGACCCTAAGACAAGCACATGTTCACTTGTATGTCTTCCAGTTGATGCTGACTGAAGACTGTTGGGAGTTTTGTCCACATGGGTTGCCCAGTGTGGTGGCCCTCTCTCTTTTTTTTTTTTTTTTTTTTTTTAAACTTTTTATTTGTTTGGTTATTTTAAGTTATATATGACAGTAGAATGTATTTTGACATATTATATATACATGAAGTATAATCTCCCATTCTTGTGGTTGTACATGATGTGGCATTATACTGGTTGTGTATTCATATATGAATATAGAAAAGTTATGTCTAATTAATTCTACTGTCTCCCATTATCATTCCCCCTCCCTTCCCTTCAGTCCTCTTTGTCTAATTCAAAGTACTTCTATTCTTCCCTACCCGACCCTGCTTACTGTGTGCTAGCATCCACAATTAAGAGAGAACATTTGGCCTTTGGTCTTTTGGGATTGGCTTGTTTCACTTAGCATGATAGTCTCCAGTTTCATCATTGTATATTATATATATAATATATAATTAATATTAATATATCATTATATATTATATAATATATAATATGTATATAATATATAAAATATATAATATATGTATAATTATATTTATTTATATATATACATAAATCTTAAATTCGGTCTTTTCAGGTTATCTGTATTTCTTTTGAAGTTTTTTCTCTGGCAGTCTTTGAAATTCTATCCTTATTCTGTATGTTAGGCATTTTCATAATAATGTGGCCTTTGTGTAGATCCATTGTAATTTTGTTTATTTGGAGTCCTGTAAATTTCCTATATCTTATTTTCCATTTAATTCTTTAAGTTTGGGAAATTTTCTAATATTATTTCATTGAAAATGTTGTGCATTCCTTTGGTTTATATCTGAGACTTCCCAATAAATCTTAAATGTGGTCTTTTCAGGTTATTCTGTATTTTTAAAAAATTAAAAAAAAATTTTTACAAACTGCATTTTGATTCATTGTACACAAATAGGGTGCATCTTTTCATTTCTATGATTGTGCACAATGTAGATTCATATCATTTGTGTAATCATACATGTGCATAGGATAATGTCTGTCTCATTCCACCACTTTTCATACCCCCCTCCTCCCTCTCATTTTCCTCTATGTAATCTAAAATTCCTTCATTCTTCTCTCACCCCTACCCCCCACCATTATATATCATCATTCACTTATCAGGGAAAAATTTGGCCTACGGTTCTTTTGGGATTGACTTATTTCACTTAGCATAATATTCTCCAGCTCCATCCATTTGCTGGCAAATGTCATCATTTCATTTTTCTTTTTGGCTAAGTAATATTCCATTGTGCATATATACCACAGTTTCTTTATCCATTCATTTGTTGAAGGGCATCTATGTTGGTTCCACAATCTAGCTATTGTGACTTGAGCTGCTATAAACATTGATGTGGTTGTGTTACTGTATTAAGTCCTTTGGGTATAAACTAAGGAGTGGAATAACCGGATCAAAAGGTGGGTCCATTCCAAATTTTTTGAGGAATCTCCATACTACATTCCAGAGTGGCTGCACCAATTTGCAACTCCACCAGCAATGTAAAAGTGTGCATTTTCCCCACATCAACACCAACACCTATTATTGTTTGTGTTCTAACAGCCATTCTAATTGGAGTAAGAAGAAATCTTAGAGTTGGTTTAATTTGTATTTCTTTAATTACTGGAGATGTTGAACACTTTTTTATATATTTATTTATTGCCTGTATTTCTTTTGAAGTTTTGTTCATGGTCTCTTAACAGCTTTTCTCCATGGTCAATTTTATTTTCAAGATTATATATTTTGTCTTCATTGCTTGAAACTATGTCTTCCAAGTGGTCTATTCTGCTGGTGATGCTTTCCATTAAATTTTTAATTTGGTTTATTGATTTTTTTCATTTTGAGGAATTCTGCTTAATTTTTTTCAGAATCTCTATCTTTTTATTGAAGAAAATTTTTACTTCCTGATTCCACTTCTTACATCATCCTTACCTTGTAGATAAGTTTAACCATGTACATTCTAAGTTTCTGGGCATTGATAGATTCTGTTATTGAAGTACCTTGGTTTGTTTGGGGCAGTTTGTTCCTTTGTTTGTCATGCCATTTGTATGTCTATCCATCTAATGGATCTGAGGCAGTAGTCTTTACCCTGTAGACTTATAGTGTCCCTGAAGGTTTCCAGTACCTCACGATTTAGGGTGAGACAAATAATAACAACCAGTGCAAAAAAATATACATCACTAAACCAAATAGTTCCTGCTATGACATCTACAGTGTTGTCACAATAACTGGAAATGATATGATCAGTTATTGCCTACTATAAAAACAGTAAGTTAGAAAAACAGTATATGATTTTGAATGGTGGACAGGGTGAGAAGAGAAGTTATGTACTATGTGATGATTATGAGGGACAAGGAGAGAAAATAGAGGTAAAAAATTAAAGGAAGATTTAAAGAGAGAACACTAGAGATTGGCTCTCAGCAGAAGAAAACAATGAGAATCAGGGAAAGAGATAAGTGAGAAGAAAAATATATAAAGTAAAATTTTAAAAAATTAAAAATATAAAAATAAAAGAATACAAAACAAAACTGAAATGTACAAATCAAAAATCCTAGTCCTCAAAAAATAATTGGTTTCAAAACTGCTAGAAATGAGAAAAAAAAACAAATATGAATATGTATAAATGTCCATGAAGTTTTAAGGTCACAATTAAGAGAAAAGAAAAATAAATGAATAAATAAATAAAAGGATCTAAATGAAATATTTAAAAATTGTTTCCTTTGCAGTTCAAAAGATTCTGAGCTTCCCTTCTCAGCAGTGTTAGGTGGGGTCTTCTGGAGTGATGCTTACTTTACCCTCAGGGTGGGGTTGTTAGTGTGACAGAGTAGGTAGAATTGGAGGTGGGGTTTAGGCATAGGTAGGCTCCATGCTCTTCACTGAATGCCAATTGATCTGCAGATTTTGTTTTATTTTTTTTTCACTGTTAACATTCAAATTTATTAATTGAAGCACCAGCAAACATGCACCTAAGAATATTTGGTTTCATCTAAAATGAAATTAAGTGTAGGTGTACCATTAGGGTCAGTATCAAAATTTACATTGTACTTGCTTTATGTTAGGGAATGAATAGGCACATAAGCAAACATGATTATTTATAAGAATATACATGTGAAAACATGATGAAAAGCTCAAATGAATGTATTTTTTTCCATTAGAAAGTGTTTAAAGTTAGTTCTAAGAATAATTTTTTACATATTAGAGATTTTTAAGTACATGGCATATGTGAATATATATGAATATGTTAAAGATTACATCATAAAAAGTCAGGTATGTGAGCCAAATCAATGATAACAATACATTTAAGTATGTATCACTTTTTGTAAAATGAGCTTCACATATAAGGGTAATTTTGGGGTTTGTACTAAACTTTGAGGAGCTACAGTTACAGTAAAAAAAGAAGAGGTGTCAGGAAGTATGAATATTCATAAGAATATACATGTGAAAACATGGAAGTAACCTAAATGAGTGTACATTTTTTACTCAGGGGATTGGTTTTTTTTTTTTACTACCACTTCCCTCCCCCCATTATGTGTCATCATCCACTTCACTTAATAGCGATATCATTCTTCCTTTGGCTTTTTGAGATTGGCTTATCTCACTTAGCATGATATTCTCCAATTTCATCCATTTGCCTGCAAATGCCATAATTTTATCATTCTTTATGGCTGAGTAATATTTCATTGTATATATATACCACAGTTTCTTTATCCACTCATCAATTGAAGGGCATCTGGGTTGGTTCCACAGTCTGGCTATTGTGAATTGAGCAGCTATGAACATTGATGTGGCTGTATCTCTGTAGTATGCTGATTTTAAGTCCTTTGAATATAGACCAAGGAATGGGATAGCTGGGTCAAATGGAGGGTCCATTCCAAGTTTTCTAAGGAATCTCCACACTGCTTTCCAGAGTGGCTGCACTAATTTGCAGTCCCACCAGCAATGTATGAATGTACCTGTCTCCCCACATCCTCGCCAACACCTGCTGTTGCTCGTATTCTTGATAATCGCCATTCTAATTGGGGTAAGATGGAATCTTAGGGTGGTTTTGATTTGCATTTCTCTTATTACTAGAGATGTTGAGCATTTTTCCATATGTTTGTTGATTGCTTGTAGATCTTCTTCTGTGAAGTGTGTATTCATTTCTTTAGCCCATTTGTCGACTGGATTATTTGAATTCTTGGAGTAGAGTTTTTTGAGTTCTTTGTAGATTCTGGAGATTAGCGCTCTATCTGAAGTATGATTGGCAAAGATATTCTCCCACTCTGTAGGCTCTTTCTTCGCATTGCTGATAGTTTCCTTTGCAGAGAGAAAGCTTTTTAGTTTGAATCTATCCCAGTTATTGATTCTTGCTTTTATTTCTTGTGCTATGGGAGTCCTGTTAAGGAAGTCTGGTCCTAAGCCGACATGTTGAAGATCTGGACCTACTTTTTCTTCTATAATCTGCAGGGTCTCTGGTCTGATTCCGAGGTCCTTAATCCATTTTGAGTTGAGTTTTGTGCATGGTGAGAGATATGGGTTTTGTTTCATTCTGTTGCATATGGATTTCCAATTCTCCCAGCACCATTTGTTGAAGAGGCTATCATTTCTCCATTGCATATTTTTGGCACCTTTGTCTAGTATGAGAAAATTGTATTTATTTGGGTTTGTGTCCATGTCCTCTATTCTGTACCATTGATCTACCTTTCTATTTTGGAACCAATACCATGCCGTTTTTGTTACTATTGCTTTGTAGTAGAGTTGAAGATCTGGTATTGCAATACCCCCTGTTTCACTCTTCCTGCTAAGGATTGCTTTAGCTATTCTGGGTTTCTTATTCTTCCAGATGAATTTCATAATTTCTTGCTCTATTTCTATAAGGTACGTCATTGGGATTTTAATTGGAATTGCATTGAATTTGTATAGCACTTTAGGTAGTATGGCCATTTTGACAATATTAATTCTGCCTATCCAAGAACATGGGAGATCTTTCCATCTTCTAAGGTGTTCTTTAATTTCTTTCTTTAGTGTTCTGTAGTTCTCATTGTAGAGGTCTTTCACCTCTTTTGTGAGATTGATTCCCAAGTATTTTATTTTTTTCGATGCTATTGTGAATGGGATAGTTTTCCTAATTTCTCTTTCTGAAGATTCATCACTTATGTATAAAAATGCATTGGATTTATGAGCATTGATCTTGTAACCTGCTACTTTACTGAATTCACTTATGAGTTCTAAGAGTTTTCTGGTGGAATTTCCAGGTTCCTCTAAATATATAATCATGTCATCAGCGAACAGGGATAATTTGAGTTCTTCTTTTCCAATTCGTATCCCTTAATTTCTTTGGTTTGTCTAATTACTCTGGCTAGAGTCTCAAGAATGATGTTGAAAAGAAGTGGTGAAAGAGGGCATCCCTGCCTTGTTCCAGTTTTTTAGGGGGAATGCTTTCAGTTTTTCACCATTTAGAATGATATTAGCCATGGGCTTAGCATAAATGGCCTTTATAATGTTAAGGAATGTTCCCACTATCCCTCTTTTCTCTAGTGTTTTGAGCATGAAGGGGTGCTGTATTTTATCAAATGCTTTTTCTGCATCTATTGAAATAATCATGTGATTCTTGACTTTAAGTCTATTGATATGGTGAATGACATTTATTGATTTCCTGATGTTGAACCAACCTTGCATCCCTGGGATGAAACCCACTTGATCATGGTGCACTATCTTTTAATATGTTTTTGTATGCGATTTGCTAAAATTTTGTTGAGAATTTTTGCATCGATGTTCATTAAGGATATTGGTCTGAAATTTTCTTTCCTTGATGAGTCTCTGTCTGGTTTAGGTATCAGTGTGATATTTGCTTCATAGAATGAGTTTGGGAGGGTTCCCTCCTCTTCTATTTTGTGGAATACTTTGAGACGTATTGGAATGAACTCTTCTTTAAAGGTTTTGTGGAACTCGGCTGAGAACCCATCTGGTCCGGGACTTTTCTTGGTTGGTAGGCTTTTGATGACTTCTTCTATTTCAGTACTTGAAATTGGTCTATTTAAATTGTGTATGTCCTCCTCATTCAGTTTAGGCAATTCATATGTCTCTAGAAACCTGTTGATGTCTTCGAGGTTTTCTGTTTTGATGGAGTATAGATTTTCAAAATAGCTTTTAATTATGTTTTGTATTTCAATCCTGTCTGTTGTGATATTTCCTTGTTCATTCCGAATTTTAGTGATTTGGGTTTTCTCTCGTCTTCTTTTTGTTAGTGTGGCTAAAGGTTTATCAATTTTGTTTATTTTTTCGAAGAACCAGCTATTTATTTTGTCAATTTTTTGTATTGTTTCTTTTGTTTCAATTTCATTGATTTCAGCTCTGAGTTTAACTATTTCCTGTCTTCTACTACTTTTGGTGCTGGTCTGTTCTTCTTTTTCTAGGGCTTTGAGCTGTAGTGTTAGGTCGTTTATTTGTTGAGTTTTACTTCTTTTATTAAATGCGCTCCATGAAATAAATTTCCCTCTAAGTACTGCTTTCATAGTGTCCCAGAGATTTTGATATGATGTTTCTTTGTTCTCATTTACCTCTAAGAATTTTTTAATTTCTTTCCTAATATCTTCTGTTATCCATTCATCATATAATAGCATATTGTTTAATCTCCAGATGTTGGAATAGTTTCTGTGTTTTACTCTTTCATTTATTTCTAACTTCAATCCATTATGATCTGATAGAATTCATGGTAGTGTCTCTATCTTCTTGTATTTGCTAATATTAGCTTTGTGGCATAATATATGGTCTATTTTAGAGAAGGATCCATGTGCTGCAGAGAAGAAAGTGTATTCACTCTTGGTTGGATGGTATATTCTATAAATGTTCATTAAGTCTAAATTATTGATTGTGTTATTGAGATCTATGGTTTCTTTGTTCAATTTTTGTCTGGAAGATCTGTCCAGTGGTGAGAGAGGCGTGTTAAAATCACCTAGTATTATTGTGTTATGGTCTATTTGGTTTCTGAAAATGAGAAGGGTTTGTTTGACATACATGGATGAGCCACTGTTTGGGGCATAGATGTTTATGATTGTTATATCTTGCTGATTTATGCTTCCCTTAAGCAGTATGAAATGACCTTCTTTATCCCTTCTGACTAACTTTGGCTTGAAGTCCACATTATCAGAAATGAGGATGGATACTCCAGCTTTTTTGCTGAGTCCATGTGCATGGTATGTTTTTCCCCATCCTTTCACCTTTAGTCTATGGGCATCTTTTTGTATGAGGTGAGTCTCTTGCAGGCAACATATTGTTGGATCTTTCTTTTTAATCCAGTCTGCCAGTCTATGTCTTTTGATTGATGAATTCAGGCCATTAACATTCAGGGTTATTATTGAGATATGATTTGGTTTCCCGGTCATTTGGTTCATTTTTAAAATTTTATTTATTTATTAGTTTGACACAACTTGGCTCCTCCTTTATTTGACAATTCCTTTAGGATAATTCCTCCCTTTGCTGATTTGCTTCTTTGTTTTTCATCTCTTCCTCATGGAATATTTTGCTGAGAATGTTCTGTAATGCTGGCTTTCTTTTTGTAAATTCTTTTAGCTTTTGTTTATCATGGAAGGATTTTATTTCATCGTCAAATTTGAAGGTAAGTTTTGCTGGGTATAAGATTCTTGGTTGGCATCCATTTTCTTTCAGGGCTTGAAAAATGTTGTTCCAGGCCCTTCTAGCTTTTAGGGTCTGGATTGAAAAATCTGCTGATATGCGTATTGGTTTCCCCCTGAATGTAATTTGGTTCTTTTCTCTCACAGCCTTTAAAATTCTGTCTTTATTTTGTATGTTAGGCATTTTCACTATAATGTGCCTTGGTGTGGGTCTGTTGTAATTTTGTGTATTTGGAGTCCTATAAGCCTCTTGAACTTGATTTTTCATTTCATTCTTCAGATTTGGGAAATTTTCTGATGTTATTTCATTGAATAGATTGTTCATTCCTTTGGTTTGTTTTTCTAAGCCTTCCTCAATCCCAATAATTCTTAAATTTGGCCTTTTCATGATATCCCATAGTTCTTGTAGATTCTGTTCATGATTTCTTACCATCTTCTCTGTTTGTTCAACTTTGTTTTCAAGGTAAAATATTTTGTCTTCAATGTCTGAGGTTCTGTCTTCCAGGTGTTCTATCCTACTGGATATGCTTTCTATGGAGTTCTTAATTTGGTTTATTGTTTCCTTCATGTCAAGGATTTCTGTTTGTTTTTTTTTTTCAATATCTCTAACTCTTTATTGAAATGATCTTTTGCTTCCTGTATTTGCTCTTTTAACTGTCGATTGGTGCGATCATTCAATGCCTGCATTTGCTCTTTCATCTCATCGTTTGCTTCCCTGATCATTTTAATTATGTACATTCTGAACTCCTTTTCTGTCATTTCTTCTGCCATGCTGTCATTGGGTTTTATTGATGTAACATCTAGATTTGTTTGCAACATTTTCTTTCCTTGTTTCTCATATTGTTCAGGTATCAGTGGACCGCTGAGATATTGCAGATTTCCTTTATTGACTTACAATGTCCCTGAGGATTTCTATATATATCCCCTCTTAGCCTTCAGTAGGCTGAAGTCTTCGAGGAAGTTGATAATGCGGTGTTCCACAAGGAATCTGCCTCTCTAGGAGTGGTGGCCTTCAGGTGGGGTATATTCCCTGCTAGTGGTCAGAGGTGTCTACACTTGTTGACCAATGGTCATCCAAAGGGGAACTAGGCTGCGGGCTGAGGCAAGGCCTGTTTGGGCCTGTGTCTCTGGTTTTACTGTATTTGTGGGTAAACCTCACCCGGCAGGGAAGACTCACCCGGTGGGGAGGTCTTGCTGGTCAGTTCCCTCCTAGAGGTTCCCCTCAATTTACAGCTACCGCCTGGGCTGGGCTGCCTTCCTCTGCAAAGTTCCCAGGGGCCCGGCCCTACCTCCTGAGCCTGGGAGCCTCACCCTTTGCAGATGAATCTCCTTAGGCTGCCCCTCCTCAGAGAATCTGCCCGCAGGTCTGGAACCTTCGTTCCGCCCTAAGCCTGTCTCTGTGCGGCTCTTCCACCAAGAAGCCTCCTAGATCCTGGGACCCTGCTCTGCACCTAATCGCCTGGCTATGCGGCCCCTCCTCTGAGCAGCCACCTGGGGCCCCGTACAATCGCTCTGAGACCCAGAGACCCGCCACACGCCTCTTCCTCCAGACAGCTGCCCAGTATTCCGGTGCGGTCACTAGGAGTCCGAGCAACTCACTGCGTGCCTCCTCCTCCCACCGACCACCCGTAGCCCGGGGCAATCAATCACTCCGAGTCAAAATGACCCTCCCTGTTCCTCCTCCTCCTCCAGGTAACCCTCCAGGTGTTCAGGAGCGGTCACTCTGAGTGGCTCTGAATCCACGTGACCCGCTGCTCGCGTCCTCTGGGCAGCCGCCCGGAGCTCTGGTGCGGCCACTGGAGACCAAGCAACCCACCACGTTTCCCCTCCAGGCAGCCCCCCTGTGTTCAGGAGCTGTCAGTTTAAGTCCAAACAACTCACCACTCGCCTTCTCCTCTGAGCAGCAGCCTGGAGCTCCAATGCAGTCACTGCGAGTCCAAACGCCCTGCCTCGCTCCTCCTTCTCCTCCTCCTACTCCTCTGGGCAGGCCCCGGTGTTCAGAAGTGGTCTGAGTCTAAATAGCTCGCCACGCAGCCCCTCCTCTGGCAACTGCCTGTAGCTCTGGTGCAGTCACTCCGAATCCAAGCGGCCACACTCCTCCTCCTCCTCCTCAGGGCAGGCCCCGGTGTCCTGAGTCCACACAGCCCTCCTCGCCGCTCCTCCCGTGGGCAGCCGCCGGAGCCCCAGTGGTTGCTCCGAGTCCCAGTGCTGTGCTGAGCGGCCTCCTTTGCGAAGCTCCCAGTTGTCCGAGTTCAGTGCTCCAGTGGGGGGGAGGGGCGTCTCGCCGGCAGCTCTACTTCACAAAGTTCCCTGCATTCTGGGACTACCGCCCCATCCGGGACGCCTCCCCAATGGGAGAGACTCACCCGGCTGCTTTGAGTTGGTCCCAAGTCTCTCAATTTCTCCTCTTTTGAATCCTGAGTCCTGGAGCAACATGAAATGCAGCCACCCTCTAGGCCGCCATCTTGAACTCCACTGATCTGCAGATTTTAAATCAGTTCAACTCCAGAACCTAGTAATTGCTGGTCCATAATGGAAGACTGCATCCCAGGGGTCTTCCCTGGATTCCACTTCTTGGTGGAGGAGCCAATCCTTAGTTCATTGCATTACTTTTGGATCCCACTTTTTTGTTCCAGGTTCAGTTTCCAATCTCATTCTTTCCTGCCCTTGACCTTTCAAATTCCTGGCTAGGTTTTTCTTTCTCAGATGGTCCTGCAAGAAGCCAAATTGGAGGGGGAGAGCTGGGTAGTTATCCATGACTTGTTGTCCCCTGTGTAAACCTCTCTCCACATTTGATTTTCTCCTGGTCACTTAGGTACACTCCATGTTGTGCAGTGTGGGTTTGTCAGGCCTGTATTTCTGACCCAGACTTGGGTTTCTCAAGACTTGGCTTCCTCAGCTGCTGACCCCCACGTGGTGGCTACAAAATGGTTCTTTCCTTTGTCCTTGCATGCCACCTGGAGAGATGGTGGCTTCTTTCCACACAAGGATATTGTGCAGTGCCCCTTTCAGTTTAGTTGGGAAGTGTCTTTGATCTCTACACTCTCAGTGCCCTGATATGCCTGAGTCCTCCTAAAAATGCAGGTTCCTTTAATTTCCTTGTCCCTCCACTGTGTTTGCAGAGGGAGAGTTCTGGCTTGCGCCTCTGGTCACAGCAGTGGCTGTGACACTGGGAATTTCTTCCTTATTTTATTACATCCAACCTCCTGAGTCCCCTATCTGCTTTGGGTGTTCTGTATTAAATTCCAGCAAAGTCCCCTGACATTTTTTTTTCATTCACCCACCTTGCTAAGAAACTATCTGTTTTCTTTGTTTCATGCCACAGAACAGTCAAGTAAGCGACCTACTCTATTCTGCCATCTTGAAACCTCTCTTGGTGGCCTTCTCTTTATCCAATGAGTGGATCTATTCTCCATGGCCTTATTTCCACCATCTTATTTTCTATTTTCCCCTTTTCTGCATATCTCCTTATTTCTCTGCCTTTTGTGGGTAGATCATACTTGTTTAAAATTAAAAAAAAAAAAAAACTTCCACTGGTTGTTTAAAAGCTACATACTCCATTTCCATTTATCTCATAGAGGTGACTCTAAATTATTTGAACACACATAGGATCAATGCATAAGCTTATGATTTTCTAATAAATTCTAAAAATAATCTAAGGAAGAATGTAAAAAACATTATTTTTTTCCTCTCCTTTCTGTTATCCCTGTTAAAATAACCTGGGATTACAGATGGGATTGTCAATAGTTCTGTTATGCAAGGATTATTTTGCCTGCATAAATACACATGTTCCAAGTAATTTTAGCAGGATAGTTAGAATAGACAAGCTGCCTGAAACCTGCAATGAAATTCCTGGGAGTCATTTCTACTCATGGGGTCTCCTGGAGAATGAATGCCAACCTGGGATGAGAGCCTCTGGGATAAAGCAGGAACCCTGATTGTTCCTACTTCCCCTGAAGTCAGCGCCTTGTTGCATAGTCCACTGTTTTCCTCTCAAACATCTCTAGAGAGAACATTCTTTTTAGTAGAGCATACAATCTACCAATTGCTTTGGGAAGTACTAGTGGCTGCCATGTCACTATGTTTTCTTCTAGGTTTAGTCTATTTCATAGATAGGAATTTTAGAGAGATACGTTGTTCTTTATAAACATTTGATTTAAGGTAGAAAATGATGCTATAGAGAGAAAAGTAAAAGTTATTTTAGTAACAAGGTGATAGAAAATCAATTCACTTACTGTGTCTCTTTATAACTATCTTAAACAAAATTTTTAAAAAATTGTCAGTCTCAGTTTTCTTATAGGTAAAATTAGGGGGAAAAAACACACACACTGTCTTTCAGAGTTTCTATAAAGATTAGAAATATTGTAAGTGTAGAGCAGGGTACAGAGTAGATGATCAATAAATGGTTCTTTTTTATTATGTCTCTTATACTGGTAACAGTTTTTTTTTTTTTCCCCCATAAAACTTTCAGGATTATTTACTGTCCATGCTTTGTTAACTGTTTTAGAGCCCATCTGTTCAGGGAATACTGGGGTATGTGTGGATAATATAATTCTTAAAACTTTGATCTAGAGATGAGCTATTCCTCTGTAGTCTAAGAATTTAAAGATTATAGAATCATGGAGGCAATTATGCACTTGGGAAAGAGGCAGAACAAAAACCAAAGGTTTATTTTCTCCTCTTTTATTTTCAGTCACTTCACTGCCATCTTCATGGTTTTTGCTTCTATAGCTAATTACATTTTTACTGTGTAATATTTCCTTAAATGGACCTCATTTAACTCACTTATTTTGTCGCTTTATTTTAATCAAGAATACCTCTAAAATTATAACTATTGCATGCCACACACACATTTATATTTACATAAAATGTGTTTATTTTATTGGTTATAAGGTGAAGAATATATGCGTTATAACCAGGAAAATTGAAGAGTATTTCTTTGTGTGTCACCTAAAGCCATCTTAGGGCATTACTCACCAGTGCTCTTCTTATTTGGGGAAGCTCTGCCTCCTTTCATTCTGTGATTGGCTGGAGGCTTGAGCATCCAGCTAAGCCTCTAGCTAACTCCTCCCACCCCTTCTTTTCTGCCTGCTGTTTGCCTTAACTCCCATTTACTCACTTATCCACAATTTAGTGCCTCCTGTATTATGTTTGCCACATGGTAGATGCTCAGTGAGTATTGTTGAATAACGAACTTGATGCTTTTCAAAAATGTTTTGAGGTATCTAATTCAACTTAATTTGCCTTTCCATTTTTATTTATATTTTAGCTGTTACTTAAAAATATAGCTAAGCAGACATCACAATCATGCTACATACACTGAATAGTCACTTTATTTTAAAATTATAAGAATCTTAGATCTGAAAAATCCAGTCATATTATTTTTATAAATAAGGATAGTAAGACTGAGTGACATGTAATTTATCAGAGACCTCAGAGTGAATTAGTTCCACAGCTTGATTTTGGACCCAAAATACTTGGGGATTTCTGCCTAGTAGCATCAGCTTGGATATTATGAAGGCAGAGTTTGATTACCTGTTTTCTACTGTCCATTCCTCCTACATTTCTTTCCCCAACAAGATTCCCCCCTCCATGTACTCAGATGCATACCAATACTTTAGTCTTCATCAGTAGAGTGTGTTTATTACTTCACCACATATATGAATTGGTAACAAAATTACTGTGACTTCTTTTTCCAATTTAGAGTGGTACTACATTTTAATATTTTGTAATTTAATAAAAAGTTTATATATTTTGGACTTGTGTCTTTATATTAAAAAAACACAGTATATTCTGTTCATGTAGATTATAGCGACCAAGTTTGGGTTTCAAAATCAAATAAGGATTGCCTTAAGTCTGCCAGAAAAAATATTTCATTGGCTTTGTATTCAAAAGCTCTTTTATATAAGCTGATTTCTATCTGGCAAAAGATGCAAGGTCTGATTGAAAAGCAATCAGATGAAAGCAGGATGTACTTAGTAATACTGTGTAATCTGATAAGCCGTTCCCAGTTTTCCTCCACTGAGCACTGTTTTCCTAGGAAGAGATGATCTGTAATTTATGCCGATGCCAAGGACAAGTTCATGATGCAGCTTCCAGTAGAGAGAGTTTAACAGGAGGGATGATCTTTGTTAGAATATGCAAAATTCCTTCCATTTATTAACCTGCTATTCTTTTGGTTGTTACAAAGGACTTCAACCACTGGGATATTTATTACTCTGTGAAATTTATGGCTTAAGGCTTTTCTCCAAAATCTTAATGACAAATGAACAAAGTAAATTATTTCTGGAAGCAAGAATCAGGGCTTCCTCTTCTTCTAAACAGAAGTGTGTCCTTCAGATCTAACTCCTCATTTCAAGTTCATGTCTCTAGTGCAGGCACAGATATGAATTGCCCCCTCAACCTAATCTCTCTCTCTCCTCCTCTTTTTTTTCCCCCCATGTACACACACACACACACACACACACACACACACACACACACACACACACACACATCCTTCTCCCCCTTTGGTCTACAGGTCTTTGGTCTTTGTTTTAGGTCCCTTCTGGTCTGGGGCCTTTATTCATGACTCCTACCAGAACTGGAAATACGCACACTCATATGCACGAGTTCCCTTTCTTTATAGCTCCTTATCTTTGGTACAACATAGCGTAGTTCTGACTACACCACATTTTCACCAACAGTTGGTATTGGCTTTTTAACATTACCTAATCTCCTATGGTGGTTTTAATTTGCATTTCCCTAACGATTTAGTCAGTCTTTCTAATATATTCCTTGTTAAGTGTCAGTTGAACTTTTGTCAATTTTTATATCACATTGCTTGGTCTTTGTCAGATATGCATATCTTAAACATTTTTCTTTTTTAAAGTTTTAAAATTTGTTCTAATTATACATGTCAGTAGAATGCATTTATGCATTTTGATAAATTATACATAAATGGAGTATAACTTCTCATTTTTCTCATTGTACATGTTGTAGGATTACATCGTCATGCAGTCATATGTGTACATAGGTAATAATGTCTGTTTCATTCTAGTATCCTTCTTACCCCCAAACCCCTTTCACTCCCTTCACTACCTAATCTACAGTAACTCTATTCTTCCCTAGAGTTTCCTACCCCTTATTGTGAATTAGCATCCATATATCAGAGAAAAACTTGGCCTTTAGTTTTTTGGGATTGACTTATTTCTTTAGCATGATATTCTCCAACTCCATTCATTTGCCGGCAATTGCCATAATTTCATTCTTCTTTAAGGTTGAATAATATTCCATTGTGTATATGTACCATATTTTTTTTATCCATTCATCAGTTGAAGGACAACTAGGTTGGTTCCATAGTTTAGCTATTGTAAATTGAGCTGCTATAAACATTGATGTGGCTGCACCACTGTAATATGCAGATTTTAAGTCCTTTGGGTATAAAGTGAGAAGGGGGATAGCTAGGTCAAATGGTGGTTCCATTCCAAGTTTTCTGAGGAATCTCCATACTGCTTTCCAGGATAGTTGCACTAATTTGCATTCCCATCAGCAATATATGAGTGTACCTTTATCCCCCACATCCTTGCCAACATTTATTGTTGCTTGCATTCTTGATATTTGCCATTCTGACTGGAGTGAGATGAAATCTTAGAGTAGTTTTGATTTGCATTTCTTTAATTGTTAGAGATATTAAACATTGCTGCTTCATATATTTGTTGATAGACTGTAATTCTTCTGTGAAGTGTCTGTTCAGTTCCTTAACCCATTTATTGATTGGGCTATTTTTTTTTTGGTATTAATTTTTTGAGTTCTTTATATATCCCCGAGATTAAAGCTTTATCTGAGGTGCATGTGGTAAAGATTTTCTCCCAATCGGTAGGCTCTCTCTTGACATTATTAATTGTTTCTTTTTCTGGGAAGAAGTTTTTTAGTTTTATACCATCCCATTTATTGATTCTTGATCTCACTTCTTGTGCTTTAGGGGTCTTGTTAAGGAGGTTAGATCCTCGGTTGACATGGTGAAGATTTGAGCCTATTTTTAATTCTATTAAGTGCAGGGTGTCTGTTCTAGAGCCTAAGTCTTTATCCACTCTGAGTTGAGTTTCATGCAGGGCAAGAGATAAAGGTTTAATTTCATTTTGTTACATATAACTTTCCATTTTTCCCAGCACCATTTTTTTAATAGGTTAGTTTTTCTCCAGTGGATGTTTTTGGTGCCTTTGTCTAGTATGAGATAGCTGTATTTATGTGGGTTTGTCTCTGTGTCTTCTATTCTGTACCATTGGTCTACATGTCTGTTTTGGTACCAATATCATGATGATTTTGCTACAGCTCTGTAATATAGTTTGAAGTCTGGTAGGTTGATGCCTCTTTCTTCAATTTTCTTGCTAGGGATTGCTTTGGCTATTCAGGGTCTCTTATTTTTCCAAATGAATTTTATGACTGCGTTTTCTAGTTCTATGAAGAATATCATTGGGATTTTAAAAGGAATCACATTAAATCTGTATAATGCTTTTGGTAGTATGATCATTCTGACAATGTTAATTATGCCTATCCAGGAGCATGGGAGACCTTTACATCTTCTAAGATCTTCTTCGATTTCTTTCTTTAGTGTGATGTAGTTTTCATTGTAGAGTTCTTTCACCTCTTTTTTAGATTGATTCCCAAGTATTTTATTTTTGTTGAGGCTATTGTGAATGGGGTAGTTTTCCTAATTTCTCTTTCAGTGAATTCATCACTGATGTATAGGGACATTGTTGATTTATGGGTGTTGAATTTTTATCCTGCTACTTTGCTGAATTTATTTATAAGTTCTAGAAGTGTTTTGGTGGAATATTTTGCATTTTCTAAATATAAAATCAATATCATCAGCAAATAGTGATAGTTTGAGTTCTTCTTTACCTATTTGCATCCCTTTAATTTCTTTCTTCTATTTGCTCTGACTAGAGTTATAAGGACAATGTTGAATAAAAATGGTGAAAGAGAGCACCCTTGTCTTGTTCTAGTTTTTAGAGGGAATGCTTTCAATTTTTCTGTGTTCAGAATTATGTTGACCTTGGGTTTAGCATATATGGCTTTTACAATGTTGAGGTATGTTACAACTATGCCTAGTTTTTCTAGTGTTTTCAAGATGAAGTGGTGCTGTATTTTGTCAAATGCTTTTGCTGTATATATTGAGATGATCATATGGTTCTTATTTTTAAGTCTATTGATATGATGAATTACATTTATGGATTTTCATATGTTGAACCAAGCCTGCATCCTTGGGATGAACCCCACTTGATCGTGGTGTGCTATCTTTTAAATATGTTTTTGTATGCGATTTGCCAGAATTTTGTTAAGAATTTTTGCATCAGGGTCTGAAGTTTTCTTTCCTTTATGTGTTTTTGTCTGGTTTAGGTATCAAGGTGATAATAGCCTCACAGGATGAGTTTGGAAAGATTCCCTCATTTTCCATTTCATGGAATAATTTGAGGAGCATTGGTCTTAATTATTCTTTGAAGGTCTTTAAGTACTTGGCTGAGAATATGTCTGATCCTGGACTTTTCTTGGTTGATAGGCTTTTGATGGCATTTTCTATTTCATTCCTTGAAATTGTTTTGTTTAAATTGTGTATGACCTCCTGATTTATTTTGGATAAGTTATATGTCTCTAGAATTTTGTCAATGTCTTCAATATTTTCTATTTTATTGGAGTATAAATTTTCAAAATAGTTTTTATTTATCTTCTGTATTTCAGTCATGTGCATTGTGATATTTCCTTTTTCATCATGAATTTTAGTAACTTGAGTGTTCTCTCTCTCTTTGTTACTATGGTTAAGGGTTTATTAATTTTATTTATTTTTCAAAGAACCAACTTTTTGTTTTGTCAGTTTTTTAAATAGTTTCTTTTGTTTCATTTTCTTTGATTTCAGTTCTGACTTTAATTACTTCCTATTTTGTACTGCTTTTGGTGTTGATTTGTTCTTCTTTTTCTAGGATTTGAGATATAATATTGGGTCATTTATTTGTTGACTTTTTATTCTTTGAATAATTGAGCTCAATGCAATAAACTTTCCTCTTAGTACTGCCTCATACTGTCCCAGAGATTTTGATATGTTGTATTGGTATTCTCATTTACCTCTAAGTATTTTTTATTTCACCCTTGATTTCTTTTACTATCCATTCATCATTCAATAGTGTATTATTTAGTCTTCATGTGTTAGAGCTGCTTCTATTTTTTCTTTTATTGTTGATTTCTAAATTCATTCCATTATAATCTGATAGAATGCAGGGTATTATCCCTGTTTTTTTTTTTTTGTTTTTGTTTTTTTGTATTTACTAAGAGTGGCTTTGTGGCATAAGATACGGTCTATTTTAGAGAGGATCCATGTGTTGCCTTGAAAAAAATGTATGTACTTATAGATGGATGAAATATTCTATATATGTCTTTTAAGTCTAAATTATTGTTTATATTATTTTGTTCTATAGTTTCTTTATTTAGTTTTTGTTTGGAAGATCTGTCCAGTCATGAAAGAGGTGTATTAAAGTCATCCAGTACTATTATGTTGTAGTCTATTTGATTCCCTTCAGGGGTATGAAATGTCCTTCTTTGTCCTTTCTGATTAACTTTGGCTTGAAGTCTACTTTATCTAACATGAAGATGGAAACCCCTGCTTGTATACGTGATTCATATGCGTGACATGTTTTTTCCCATCTTTTCATCTTCAGTCTGTGGATGTTTATGCCTATGACGTGAGTCTCTTGGAGATAGCATATTGTTTTTTAATCCAATCCACCACTCTATATCTTTTGATTGATGATTTTAGACCATTGACCTTCAAGGTTATTATTGAGATATGATTTGTATTCCTGATCATTTTGGTTTATTTCTGGTTGTCGATTTGATATAATTTCTCCTTGGATTGACTATTCCTTTAGTGTAGTTCCTCCCTTTGCTGGTTTTCACTCTTTCTTTCACTTCATCCTCATAGAATATTTTGTTGAGAATGTTCTTAGTGCAGGCTTTCTAGTTGTGAATTCTTTTAACTTTTGTTTATCATGAAAATTTTTTTATTTCTCCTTTATATCTGAAACTTAAGTTGCTGGATATAAATTCTTGGTTGGCACCCATTTTCTTTCAGTGCTTGAAATATGTTGTTCCATGACCTCCTATCTTTGAGGGTCTGGGTTGGGAAATCAGTTGAGATCTGAATTGGTTTTCCCTTATACATAATTTCCTTTTTTTCCTTTCACAGTCTTTAAGATTTTATACTTCTTCTGTATTTTAGTCATTTTCATTATAATGTGTCTTGGTGTGGGTCTGCTATAATTTTGTACATTTGAGGTCCTGTAAGCTTCCTGTAATTGATTTTCCATTTCATTCTTTAAGTTTGGGAAATTTTCTGATATTATGTCATAGAAAAGATTGTGCATTCCTATGGTTTGTATCTCCATGCCTTCATCTATTCTGATAAATATTAAATTTGGTCTTTTCCTGTTAACCCATGATTGTTGGAAGTTCTTTTCATGGATTCTTACCATCTTCTCTGCATGGTCAATTTTATTTTCAAGGTTACATATTTTATCTTCATTGCCTGAGGTTCTGTCTTCCAAATGGTCTAGTGTGTTGGTAATGCTTTCCATTGTATTTTTACTTTGGTTTATTTGATTCCTTCATTTCAAGGATTTCTACTTTTTTTTCCAGAATCTCTAATTCTTTATTGAAGTGATCTTTCACTTCCTATATTTTCTCTTTGTTTCCACTCTTTATACCTTCCTTTACTTCACAGATTAGTTTAACCATGTACATTCTAAACTCCATCTCAAACATTCCTTTTACTGTGTCGTCAGTGGAATCTGTTATTGGAGCATCTTGGTTTATTTAGGGCACATTGTTCCCTTGTTTTTTAATGTTGTTTGTGTGTTTTCCCATCTAATTTTATGGATCTGAGGCAGTATAGATTTTTCCCTATAGTCTTATATTGTCCCTGATGGTTTCCAGTACCTTGCCTTTAAGGGGAATACCAATATCAACAGCACTCAGTGTAAACAATACATGGTCTTAAACTTAATAGCTCCCACTAAGGCATCTACTGCTTTCTCACAATAAACAAATGATGAGTTCAATTTCTGTCCACAATATAAACAGAAAATTTGCTAAAAGGGTTTAAAATTTTAAATGGTGGACAAAGAGAGAACAGAAATAGTATAGGATGTTCATGAAGGAGGAAGAGTGAAACTAGAAGTAAAAATCCATGGGAAGAGTAGAAGAGGAACCAACAGAGATTGATTGTTAGTTGGAGAAAAGGAAGAAAGAAAATTCAGGAAAACAGACAAGTGAGAGGAAGAATATGTACAAAAAGGAAAAACAAAATAAGAATATACAACAACAAAACAGCAAAACACCACTTGTATGTCACTGTCCTCAAAAAAACTGATGCATAAAAAAATACCTTGCTCCAACTACAGTGGAGAGAGATGTTAGAGAAGAAAAAAGTAAAAATAAAATAAATCTCAATGGGAAATTGAACAAACATCTGTCAGTGTTCAAAAGTTTCTCAGCCCTGACTCTGACTTCTCATGGAGTTTCCTGGCCCAGACCAGCCTTGGCAGACCCAATCACTATCCCACCCATCTGGGTTTCAGATGTACCAGGTTCAGCCATGTTACAGTCCCAAGATCTCAATGCTGCTGGAATTTGCAGAGAGACCACCAGGGATACTTTCACACAACGGAGTGACCCTAAAAAGCAGTAGCAACATGGTGGGCCACTACCACTTCCAGTAGGAAGACCCTAGGTTTGGCCAAACCCACGGCACCCTCACTGAACCTCCATGTCCTGGCTGGTGTCCCCAGGCAGGGGTGGCTGACCCTGAGATGGTGGCAGCAGCACACCTGCTAGCACCCTGACCCTCCAGGCCCTGGCCCTTGTCCCAAGATGCATACAGCCACATGCAACCAAATCTGGTGTTTCCCTGGCAGCGGATCTCAGGGCGGTGGTGGAAGCAGTAGTGGTGGGGGTTGATGGCAGCCAGTAAAGGGTCAGCGGCAGCTACAGTGGGTCAGTGGGGTTCACAGAGAGTAGGGGATTCAGTGGTGGTGGTAGTGGCTGCGGTGGCACCCAGAGAGAAGACCTCCAGGCGACCTCAGAGCAGCGTCAGTGGCGTCAGTCAGTGTCAGCCGTGTTGGCCGCAGTGGCTTCGGGGGCAGCTGCTCCCAGCAAAAGGACCTCTGGACATCAGTAGTAACAGTGTCCTTGGCCTCTTAGACATTTTTCTAAGTCTGTGGTCAATCTATTCTTTTTCTTAGAATTAATTGATAGAAATTTCTAAATTCGAGGTAGATAATCTATCATTATTTATCTAATGGATAATGCTTTCAGTGACCCCCAAATTTTTGCCTACCTCAAAATTGTGAAAGATATGTAATATTTTACTTTGAGAAACTCTTCTTTTGTTTTTATGTTTAGGTCTATGAATCACATCCGTTTTTATATATAATATAGGTTAGGGGTTGTTGCTGTTGTTTTTTTTCCTTCCATACCGATGTCCAGTTACTTCAGCACCACTTAGTGAAGAGATTCTACTTCTCTGTTGCCTTTCTTGAAAATAAGTTGATCTTATAAATGTGGTTTATTTCTGTATTCTCTTCTATTGAGATATTTCCTGAATCACAGCAAAACATACTATCTTGATTATTGCAGCTATGAAGTTGAGTAGTCTTGAAATCAGGAGATGGAGAGTCTCAATTTTGTGGAGATTTTTTTGTTTTATGGCCCAGTATATAAAAGTTTCGTGTGCACTTAAAAATAATGTGTGTTTCTTATGTGTTTGAATCTCAAAGTTATTTTCATTCTTACTGCCTTTTTTGGTTAATTTTTTCCTACCAAATTCTGATAAGACGAATATTCATCTTTTTTATTTTGGTCATTTGAGTTATATTTAGTGAAACCTCATTGTGATTTTAATTTGCATTTCTGTGATGATAATGACTTCAAATATCTTTTTATGTGCATATTGCCTATTTTTCTTTTTTACCACTGTTTTTAAGAAAAATTTTGTGCTTGTGAGCGAGAAAATTCTAGTGGTCTCAATTTTATCTTTTTTTTTTCCACTATAATTTTAGCTTCCTGTCTGCTTTAGCAGACTGCTGTTAGAATGATGGCACCCAAGAAAAAAATAAAAGAGAAAGCTCTATGCTGATACAGACTTAATTCCTAAAGCCTGGGGTAGGGAAGTTAACCTCTGTGCACAAGACTCTCTTCTGATTAAAAGATGGCACAGATTCTGCAGTCCTCAGGAGATCAGATTCTATTACAGCAGGTGTAAAACTGTCACCGCGCTGGGTGCATCTCTACAGAGTGCAGGTGTTGAAGTCTGACATTCCATTAAAATGAATTACGTGGATGCTCAGATTTTTAAACCAAAAATGCGTAATGAGCTTTTAGATTACAAAGAGTGCTTTTGTATTTTAGAAATATATTTATTTGAGTGGTATGGATGTTCCCGGTGGATATTTCTACGGGGAGATGTTAGATACATCTAAAAAGGGTTACAAGATGATGTTTTAACCATGTAAATCATACTCTGTGAAATACATTTTCTCTTTTCATAAGGTAACTCTCCTCAAATAACATTGAGTACCAATATATTCTTTTTGTAATCTTTCCCATTGCCAGACTTTCATGCATACAAACACACAAGACAGGAAGATAAAAGATCTATGAAATTTTATGCTCTCTTGCTAGTGACATTTCTCTAGATACATTTATATATCTACTAAGTACCCTGAGGCAAGAAAACCTGATATGTAGGCTTGAGTTCTTTTTTTTTAAATAAAATATAATAGTTTCAAACTAGTGCCACAAAGTTCTTGTGACAGATGGTAAAATAATAGTATGGAATCTTTAGGTAAGAAGGTTTATCAGCTGAGACAGGTAGATTTCTTGGAATCTTTTGAAGAGTATACCCTAGATATTGTCAGGATGTTATGGGCAATCAGTCATGAATATCAGAAAAATATTTAAGGACCTTGAAATAAGTACCCAGCCTCATCCTTGGTTTTCATTAGGGTTCAGGAGCTTTGTGTGAAAAACCTGGATCCTGGTCATAAAAGAGATACCAGTATATCTGATGAGAGGCTGAGTGGATAGAAAACAGATTACAGGGAAGGGTGAAGGAAACCCTGACAGAAAAGTCATGTCATTTAGGTCCAAAGAGTTTGGCCCTGTGGGTCGGACTTTATAAGGCTCTGAGGATTAGGAGGAAACTGCTCTTGAGCCTTCCCTTACTCAACTCCCCTTTGTGCCTCTTCAAAACCTCTGAAATAAGCTAAGTTAGTAGAAGAGAATCATGATATTGGGGGCCCTATGGAAGAAGTGGACAATAGGAGAGAGGACACAGAAAGACTAAACAGTATGTAACACAAGGTTGGGGATCTGTAGCTGCAGCAGTGCAGAAGATAAGGTGGTACAGGGGACACTGGAGACCAAGTTTGACGGAGGGTGACTATATTAGTTTTCTAGGTTTGCCATAACAACGTATCACAGGTAAGGTGACTTAAATCACAGAAATTTATTTCTTCACAGTCCTGGAGGCTAGATATCTGAGATCAAGGTGTTGGAAGGGTTGGTTTCTTCTTGCTCTTTGGTTTGCAAATAACTGTCTTCTCCTTGTTTCTCCACGTGGTCTTCCTTCTATGTTGCCGCCCTCAGCAACAATCTTGCAGTAATTTATCGGACGTGGACTGGAACTGAACTACATTTATTTTCTTTATCTGGGCTACTTCCTTGCTTTTTTGCTTGTTCGCTAGTTTATAGAGGAAGAAGGGCTTTGCTTACTTTTAGTTTTAGAGGAAGAGAGGCTTTGAGAGGAAGAGAGACTTTGCTTAAAGGAAGAGAGACTTTGCTTAGAGGAAAAGAGACTTTGCTTAATTTTAGAGATGCTACTCTTTCAGAGAGGCTACAATTATCAAAGATCTACTGCTTCTTAAAGGTGGGTCACTTCTTGGAGGTGCGGCATGTGGCTTGCGTCCTGCAACCTGCGACCCCCGCCCAGGTGAAGAGAATGGCCTATATACCTAAGGCAGCCAATCAACTTAGGATCAGCACAATTGAAGCACGCCCCATGGTACCAATCAAGAAAGAATGAAGAATATCTGTTGACCACTAGCACAAAGGAGACATCAACTAATCAGGCAAAAGTAGATCACACAGTGTTAACACTAACTATGCGCCACCTCTTGCTCAAGGCCAGCTGCCATCCTAGGGCTACCCAAACATGTCTCTGCACTTCTATGCTTATCTGTTTCTTAATCTCGTCTTTTTATAAGGACACCAGTCATACTGAATTAGGGACCACCCATATGACCTAATTTTAATTATCTCTTTAAGGGGCCTCACTCCAAATATAGTCACATTGTGAGACACTGGGGATTCAACAAATGAATTTGTAGGATATACTATCAGCCTAGAGCAGTGACCTTGGTGTGACATCAGCAACTACATGAAATTCCCAGAGATTTAGACTGGTGGTGATGACCAGGCTACAGCAGGAGCTGTGAGTAGTGGAAATTCACAGCCTGTGAGGACTTTAAATTCTCCTTGAGAAACAAAGATTCATGGTTCTGCCACCTGGTAGATGAGGCAAATGGTCCAACAAACTCGGAGGCAAATTGTGATGGTGACTCTTTTCAGGATTGATGCTGGAAGTGTTCTAGGGTTGTTTGGATTACATACAAATGACAATTACAAAATTATATGAATAATATAATATCTTAAATAAATACACAGAAAGTCATTTTGTTCTCTAAAGCTCATAGGTATGGGCCAGATGAATGGTTTAGAGACTGTGCTAAGACCTGAGTTTTAGATAAGAACTTCAGAGGGGAATGCTAAAACAGCTGAGTATATGTGCTCAAATGATGGAAGGAAGGGTAGAGTGTCTGAAAGAATACCTGCTGTATTGAATTTGTTGTGACATAAAGTAGAAAAGAGACATTAATATGGAGGATATAAAACAATCTTTAAATTTTCTGTGATTTTTCTTCTCAAATTACATATTTAATTAAAGTATTCATGGCAGAGGAATCAACAGTTTTAGGTACTTATTTCTTTAATAACTACTTAACATTGCACATACTCTCAGCTAGGCCTGTTTCTATTTTAAAAAAAAAATTTTTTAGTTGTCTATGGGCCTTTATTTTATTTATTTATATGTGGTGCTGAGAATTGAACCCAGTACCTCACACATGCTAGTCAAGTGCTCTACCACTGGTCCACAACCCTAGCCCCAGATAGGCCTCTTTCAATGTGACAGCAACTCTATGAACCAGGAACTAACATCCTGCTTTACAGTTGATGGCACTGAGTATTTTGCCTAAGGTCATATTGAGCATTGAGTGTCTTCCCAACCAAGTGAAAAACAACAACAAAAGGCATTAAATAGCATTATGGCAATTGTGCCTAGGAGAAAGGACAAATAAGTTTCTCAATAATAAATACATTCTCATTTGAAAAATGTCTGAATTCTGCTAAAGAAGAGTATTTTTTTCATGTTCAAATACTACAGAGTCTCATGGTATGTATATTCAATTAATGTGAAGTGGGAAGAGAGTGAGAAACAGAGAGGGAAAGAGAGAAAGGAGAGAGAGAAAGGGTCGGGGAAGAGTTGAGAGCAAGGGAGAGGGTTAGGGAGAAGAGGAGAGAAAACAATGGACTTAATATTACAATTCCTCCCACCATTCTATTTAACTGGCTGCAGAGTGAATATCCCTGGCAATTTGTTAATCCTTCCTTCCTTGGTTCCTCTGGGCATCTCTTATTGGTTTATTTTAATATTTAAAGTTATGGATTTTTTTATATACCATGAATCTTACCTACTGGTCAACACATCCTTCCTCAAAGACCAGTGCATTCCAATTTTAGAGAAAAAACTGTCTTTAATGGATTTAAAGAAGGTAGATCCTTCACTGGTCCGCAATGTTTCACCATTTGAAAGGTCTCTTACAGGTATTGGACAAAAATGTGTTTGTTCTTTTTAAACTTCAGTTTTTATCACACAAACTGTCTTATATTGCCTAATCTTCACTGACCTTGTACCTTGGCTCACGTTATTCAAATGCAGTAGGAGAAGCCTTTCAACTTCTGTGACTCACCTGAAGAACTGTCTTAGAAGAGACCTGCAAAATTGATATATTTCCTTTCACACCAGGTAAGACGCAGTCGTATTTTCAAACCCCTCTATATTTCTTTCTGTGCCTTCTCTTGTTTTGTCCAAAGTGCTTCACTCACTCATAACCAATAGATGTCTATGTAACTATCTGTGAGTCACATTGACCCGACAGATTAGGTGCAGCCCTTGTTATGCAGTGACTTTCTAGGTGTAAGTTTGAGTCTGGGTCAGTTTCTGGCCAACCTACCTCAACAACTGGGGGTGAAGAGGCTGATATAAATACAAGCAGGAAGAGTAAAGTTTCAAAATTATTTATAGGGCCAGACATGGACTGAGTCCTAAATCTTCATATGGTAAGTAAGACCCTTGAGCCCTTATCAAACTTTCTGATTTAAAAAGAATTATATTTAAATTCCCAGTGTTCATTTATCTGTTCTATCAGTATTTTGTGAGTGCCCCATATATGTTATCCTAGGATTGAATTTTCTTTTCTCTTAATAGACCTACTTTAAGCCTCTGCCTCTGTGGGTAATATCTACGATGAAGGTTTCCAGCCTCCTGAATAAAGACTTATAACTTATAACTTAATTTAACTGAATGTTTGAGGATCCTTGGATCCAGAAAGCATTGGATCTTGTCTTGGAACTGGGGTAACTCTGCCCATATAGCCTCTCACAAATTTTTTAAAAAGGTAAAATGTTTATTGAATTGTGAATTATAATGAACAAAGTGCAAAATCACACATGAACATCTGTCTTAGCCTGTTCAGTTGATAACAAAATGTTATCAACTGGGCACTTGTAAACAGCAGACATTTGTTTGTCACAGCTCTGAAGGCTTGGGCAGGCTAAGATAAAGCACTGGCAAATCAAGTGTCTGGTGAGGGCCATTTTCTACATGGCCGTCTCTTTCCTGTAACCTCAAATGGCAAGGGATCTCTCTGGGGCTTCTTTTATAAGTTCACAAATCTCATTCATGAATGTGCCTTACTCATGACTCAATCACCTCTCAAAGACCCCCACCTCCAAATACCTTCACATTGGAGATTAGTTTTCAGTATGTCCATTTTGGTGGACATAAACAGTCCATTGCAAAATCTCAGTGATTTTTCACCAAATTTGAACAGACCTACTTAACCAGTGCTAAAAGCAGGAAATAGAACTTTACCATCACCCAGATGCCCTCCTGCCCAATCTAGTTGCTAAGCCCTTTGCAGTGTAAACAATATTCTTTTTTATTCTCATCAGTGTATGGAACAGGACTCATGTGGATTTGCAATCATTTATGTATTCTACTGAAGGTGAATATTTGGATTATTAAAACATTTTGGCTGGTGTGAACATGACAACTAAGAACACTCTTTTGCTTATATTTTGCTGAATATCTGAATGCATTTTGCTTGATATATATACAAGGAGTCATATTTATGTTGTTTTAGTGAAGAGTTCCATTTTCCAAAGTGATGATATTACACTCCTCCCAGCAGCATATACTCTAGATCATCATCAAAATCTCAGAATTTTCCATCATTTTTAACTTTAAATATTCTGATGAGGGTGTAGTTCATTGCAATTTTATACTATTTTTTTCTGAAAATTAATGAAGTTGAGAATTTTCACATTCATTGGCAATTTATTATCATCTTTGAAAAATTTTGTTCATTTTTTTGTGAGAAGTGTCTTTGTACTATTGCTTTGAGTAGATACAGATTTAGATGTAGCTAAGGACAGATTCATGCTTGGATACAATTCCTTCATAAGAAATATATCTGACAGTTATCTTCATCACTGTATGGTTTTGTCCTTTCACTTTGTTCTTGGTTTCATAAGTTGAGTGGACATTTAAAATTTTAACACATATAACTGGATCATTTATTTTCTACATATGGTTAACTTCTTTGGTCCTATGTTAGAAATCTCTATCTATCCAAAGTTTATGAAGAATATTTTCTATACTTCATTCCAGAAGTTTTATAGCTCAACATTCACATTTGAATCTTGAATACATCTATAAGAAATTTTGGGGAGTGGTGTGAAATTTATTTTTTTGAAAATACAGATGTCAAAATTTCCCCATTATTATTAGTTGAAAACACATCTTTTCCTCACTATCCTATCACTACAGTGACAAATGGAGTGATGGTTCTGACTCTCCATTCTGTACCTTCATCTGTTTCTTTACCGTGTTTGCAGTTCCATCTTGACTTAATGTAATTTCAGGTAAGTCTTGGTTTGGTAATGTGAGGACTCTGGCTTTCTTGTTTATCTTAGCAGTTCTTGGTCATTTGAATTTCCGTATAAATTTGAGAGTCTATCAGTTACTATGAAAGCACTAACTAGGATTTGATTGTGATTATATTGAATCTGTAGAGTAACTTGGGACAATTGACATATTTTTAGTGTTGAGTATTCCAGTTGAGAAACATGGTATATTTCTCTAACGACTTACATCTACAGAAGTTTTGTCCCAATAATTTTCTACAAATTTCAAAGAAGAGATCTTATACATATTTATTTGCAGTTTACTCTAAGATATTTGATGTTTTGGTCCTATTATGATAGTATCATTTTAATTTTAATTTTTATTCATTGTTACTGCGTAGAAAAATAAAATTTAAAAATATTGACTATATCATTGACTTTGCCAAATTAATTTATTAATTCTAATAGTTGGTAGACATTTTTGTATTTTCAAAGTACATTATCATGGCTTATTCAAACAAGGACAGTTTTTTCTTTCCAATTCTTACCTATTTTTCTTTTCTGTTGCATTTTATAGAACATCCAAGATAATAGTGAAATAGAGGTGGCTATTAATAGAACATTTTTTTTCATGCTTGATCTTAGAGAAAAAGCTTTCAATAATTCACCAATAAATACAATGTTTGCTATAGTATTTTGTAGAAACTTATTAAAATTATAGCAAATATTCCTATGAGTTTATTGAGCTGTTCATATGGGTTTTTTTCTTTATTCTGATATTTTTGAGAATCAAATCGACGGATTCTTCAAATGTTAAAATAACATCGTATTCCTGGAATAATCCCTAGAGTCATGAGCTGTATTATCCTTTTTATATATTGCTGTTAGATTTGTTAATATTTTGCTTGGGGTTTTGCATGCAAGCTCCAGGCTCAGGAGAGAGTTCAGCATAGGATTTTCCTTACTTGAAGTGCACATCAGATTCCTCTTCATAATAACCTTACAAAATGAGTTGAGAAGTTTCCTCTTTTTCTAATTTCTAGATGAGTTTATCTAAGGTTGGTGTTGTTTGTTCTTTGAATTCTTGTCTCCAATGATGCCACCTAGGCCTAGAGATTTATTTTTGTGTAGGTTTTAAATTATGGACTTAATATCTTTAAAAGTATGAGGATATTCAGGCCTTCCATTTATTTTTGCTAAGTCAAGCTTTTCTGGGAGTTTGTCTACTTCATGTAAAATTTCAGATTAATCGATAAGTAATTTTTCCATACAACTCTTATCTTTTTCTCCATCTGTAGGATCTGCGGTGATGCCCTACTTCTTATTTCTGCTGTTGGTACTTTGAATCTTCCTAATATATTAAGGGGAAGGAACCAGTTGAACAGGTGTGCAGCTTTGCATGGGGTAAGTTTGAGATGCCTAAAATATCCAAGAGAGCAGGTAGAATTTGGGAATCTGGGTAAGTGATACATATTTAAAAGGTACCATATTTTAAATCAGTGAGACCAGATCACAGAGAGACTAAATAAACAATTGTAGGATTGACCTCTGGGCCACTTTGAAGGTTACGGAGAGGAGGAGGAAACAGTAAAAACACCCAGGAAGAGAAGCCAGAAAGAAAGAAGAAAACCAGGGGGTTTGCATGTGTCGGTAGCCAAATGATGACATTTTCTTCAGGGAAAAGAGAGTTAAATGCTGTCAATAGATTAAATAAGACAAAGTCGAGAGTTAACCACTGGGTTTGGTAATGTGGGGGTTATTTATGATTTTGGGACAGTTTTGGTAGAGTGGATAAATGAGGGTGGCCTGAAACTGTTTTGCCCAGTGCAAAAATCTTTATTATGTCTATCTATATGATATGGAAAATTTAAAAAATATATCTATTATACCTGTGTTATATGGAGTTTAACAAATATAGAAGAACTATTTAATAATTTGTTAAGATCTAGGTAACAAATTAAATAGGACACAGTTTAATAAATTGTTAAAATCTATAAAATATACACATATAAAATACTATATGCATGTGTGTATATAGATCACATATGAGTGTATTATTCTCCATGTTTTGTTATTAAATAACATATGTTAATCATAAAAATCTTAAATTAGATAAAGTACAAAAAAGAGAATATAAAATACTTTGCAACTAAAGGTAAAAAAAAAAAAAAATCCAAAAATAAATTAAAGTATTTCTAGTCTGGAAGGAAGAGATGATAGTGCCCTGAAATGTGGAGTGGCAATGGAGAAGGGGAGAAATGGATTGAGATTGATGTGGGTTTTAGGTAGAGCAAGCAGGACTTGATGATGGCTTGACTGATGGATCATGGTGGTGGAACAGCAGGTATTGAGGATAACTCAGAGAGGTTGTGTGAATCTGTACTAAATACTTCTCATAAGTTCCTCGAGAATATTTTAAGTACATATTTTTCTGTGAGTTTTAATCTGTGGAAATTAAAACAAAAATTATTTTAAAAATATTTTTTAGTTGTTGATGGACCTTTATTTTATTTATTTATATGCAGTGCTGAGAATTGAACCCAACGGCTCACACATGCTAGGCAAGCACTCCACCATTGAGTTACGATCCCAGCCCAAGACAAAAGTTTTAAATAAAAGTTGTTTTAAAGGTAGTTTTGACATTAAAATGGTTGTGCTAAACTTTAATATTAGGAATTTGAATCTCTTGCTATCTGTGAAAATGGGTTGTTGTCCTTACCCATTCTTCCTCTTGGGGATTGTGCTTTCATGGCATAATTATTATTTCCCTTTTCAGGCTACTTTTATGGTCTAGAAAATTATTAAATAATTTAAATGTATTTTGAAATTAAGAAAAAAATTATTGGCCATTTTATGAAAACTAAAATATTACATCAATCTTTGGTCTATGGGTGAAAGTAAGAACAAATCAGTAAAATATTTATTTAAAAATTAATTCTTTCTAAGCAAAAAAAAAAAGCAATGCTTGAGGCATCACTATACCTGACTTCAAATTATACTGAGCTACAGTAACAAAAATTATATAGTACTGGCATAAAAACAGACCCATAAACCAATGGTACAGAACAGAAGACACACAGACAAACCCACTCATCTATAGCCATCTGATCCTTTAAAAGGTGCCAAAAAACATACATTGGAGAAAACACAGCTTTTTTAACAAAATAGTGCTGGGAAAACTGGTTATTCATATATAGAAGAATCCAACTAGACCCTTACCTCTCATCCTGAACAAAAATCAACTCAAAATGCATCAAAGACCTAGAATTAGACCCAAAACTATGCAACTCCTAGAAGAAAGCATAGGCTCAACACTTCAGCATATAAGACAACGACTTTCTCAATAGGACCCCTAAAGCTAATGTCAAGAGCTAATCAATGGATGGCATCAAATTAAAAAAACTTCTGCACAGTAAAGGAAACAACTGGGAATGTGAAGAGACAACCTACAGAATGGGAGAAAATCTTTGCTAGCTACACTTCTAACAGAGGGTATATCAAGAATATATAAAGAACATGAAAAAACTTTACACCAAAAATCCAAATAACCCGATTAATAAATAGGCAAATGAACTAAATAGGTATTTCTCAAAAGAAGAAATACAAACTGCCAACAAAAAAAATGTTGACCATCATTAGCCATTAGGGAAATGCAAGTCAAAACTACAGGATTTCATCTCACACAAGTCAGAATGGCAGTCATCAGGATAAAGAATAATAAATGCTGAAGAGGAGGTGGAGAAAAAGGAACACTTTATACTGTTGGCAGGATTGTAAATTAGTGCATCCACTATGGAGATCAGCATGGAAATTCCTCAAAATACTAAGAATGGAACCACCATATAAGCCTATATCACTATACCACTATACTACTTCTCATTATTTATCCTGAAAAATTAAAGTGATATACGTGTATCCATGTTTATAGCAGCACATCATAATGACCAAACTATGGAACTAGCCTAGCTGTCCATCAGTGAATGAATGGATGAAGGCGATGATACACACACACACACACACACACACACACACACACACACACACACAATGGAGTTTTATTCCACCACAAAGAGAAATGGAATTATATCATTTGCAGGAAAATGGATGAAACTAGAGACCATTATGTCAAGTGAAATAAGTCAAACTCAGAAGGTTAGGAGTTGGATATTTTCTCTCGCATGTGGAAGCTAGAGAGGAAAAAGGAAAAGTGTGTGCGTGTGTGTGTCGGGGGCGGGTGGTGGTGGAGATCTCATGAAAATCAAAGGGAGATCAGGAGAGAAAAGGTACTAAGAAATGGGAGGAAGAGAGGGAGGGGGCTGGTCATGACTCAGTTTCTTCTGCTTTTCCATTTTGGGATTGGCTGTATTAGGAATGGGATGACTGAAATTTGTCCTCTTGGGACCTGAGAATCATATCCTAAATTCTTTGAAGAAGTTATCTTCCTACTCTTCACTTGTTCCATCACAACTGTACTGCTGACTTTTCTTCTTACTTGGAATGTGTGTTCCAATAGTCAGAAAGAACTTAAGACCAAATGATTTCTAAGTATGGCTGTGCTATAGTCATATTTCCTTAAAATTGAAAATCAATATCCTCTGGTTGAATGTCTCCTGTAAGAAAGATATTGAAGGCCAAGACAGTGTAGCTTTCAATTTTTAATCTGTGTATAAATATAGGAGTGAAGTGCATAAAAATTAACCAGCAATATGAAATGTCATGGCGACCATAACTTCTATAAGAATTCACATCTGGGAGCAATCTCAGTGGGCTAGTGTGATTAGAAAAAGCTGCCTGGGATAGGACTGAATATATTTTGATAGATTTGTTCAAGTGACTGGAAATGTCAGGAATTAGAGAATGGGGAAGAGATAGCATGGATAAATCAATAATGGAAACAATATAGTAGTCATAAAAGAAAATAATAATTATAATTATAAACTAAATAATTGCTAGATAAACAGGACCCATTTCCTATTTCTATCCCCACTGCCATGACTATAGACCCTAAGGTACAAGATATTAGTAGAAGCATATTAGAAAATTTTTGTAGTTATCAGCATCCCCCGAGTCACGAGAATCAGGCGTTGTCCTAAAACATACCTCTCTCAGAAAGAAAAGCGTTCACAAAGATATTATAACATTTCAAATTTCAGTTATTTTCCAAGACTCACAGCTCCTTTCTCTTCCTGGTATATCGCAGAAGTCACCTGTTTCCCTATGACAAAGTGCTTGGAGTAGAGGTGAAGGAAGGACTTGAAGCCTCAAAGTCTTGGTCTGGAGGTCTTTCCTTGTGATTCTCTGCATCTTCAACAGGGAAGAATCTTGGCAGCATAGCACAGAGCTTTAAAACTTTGGCTCTGGCATCAGAATGAATTCAAATCCTGATTACACATTCAACAGCCTTGTGACTTTGTACAAGTTACTAAATGCTTGAAGCTTCATTTTCTTTCCACATAAAAAAGGGTAATAGTTATGCTGAATTCATTGTTCTTGAGGGATTGACTAAGAGAGTCTACATGAAGTGCTTAAGATGTGCTGCATAGAAATTAAGATAAATATTGATTATTGTTAACTTGTTTACTTGACATCAGGCAAAATTTTGTCACCTTATACCTGATTCCAAAATCCTAATGTGTCTTTTTATTCTTTTTAAAATTAATAGTGCAATCAGACTAGGGATTTTAAAATATTTTTTAAAGATATGTATTATATTACATAAAAGAAAAGAAACAGTAGTCATTCAAAATCATCTGAAGTGTCAGAAAATATCAGAACAAAGTGCCCTTCATTTCTCATACTTCTTTATAATTAATACAACTATAAAACAGCAATAATAGGTAACATATATTGATCACATACAGTATGCCAGGCATTGGTTTGGTACTTTAAAGTAATATCTCATTTAGGAGGTAGAAATTATATGATCCTAATTACTGTATTATCTCCATTTTTTTTTTCAACAGATAGGGGAACTGTATCTTAAAAAGCTACAACTTAGCCAGAGCCACATTACCAGTAAGTGCGGAGTATGGAAATAAGCCTAGGCATTATGAGTTCAAAGTCCTCTTAATTGTTTGCTGTATTGTGCAACTGTTATGGAGATGGTGCCCAGATGACTTTACCAAGGTCACAGATTAGATGGGAAAGTAATGAAAAATTGACCCAGTCATTTGGGGCTAAATTATGTAGGGTTTTCAATGCACAGGAACTCTTTAACAGTCTACTTTGATCACTCTTCAAAAAAAAAAAAAAATCTGCTTACATGTTAGGGATGTTATCACGTTGAACACATCTTACTGTCTGCTGATTTAGTTAATCTAGACAGATGGTCAGTAAGCACTTGGCACAGTGCCAATGTCCATAGCAAATTGTACACAGATAGTAACTGTTTTCCTTATTATACTGAGAAAGTGTTCTTATCTAACCTTCACTTAAGACAGTTAACAGATTATCCACTGCTCTCCATTTACCTTGAAAAATTTTTTGACAGATACCCACAAAGTGCATGGCTATGCCAACACTATGAGTTCTCATTAGGTACCCTGAGTGCTGTATGCTTACTGAAAATTAATTGTGCTTGTTCTCAAACCCATTGGTCCCAAATACCTGCTATTTTCATTATGTAATCTAAGTGAGTTGTTATATAAACTAGAAAAACATAAATGTGAAAAGAAATATATTTCTACATAAACCTAGTTAAATGCCTTGGATTTGCTTGACAAATTAAGGCATTAAAATTATGTAAAATCAGTTGTAGGCAAGAAAAACTAAAAGATAAGAAATTCTTATAAACATCTATAAAGATTCTATACTCATATATCTTCCTAAGGGATTTATAATTTTCACTTCACTTTATCACAGGGAACTTGAGTACATATGCAACCTACCTGCTTCTCCTATAAAAAAAGAAAAGGTGGGATAATTTATATAAAAAACATAGAGCATATGGGTAGTTTTTGGTGGTTCTTCTTTACGTAAAAATTGCTCTATGTCTTAAAGATACTGCATCTGGTTTACATTTACAAAAATTGGAAATTAAAGATGAAATAGTGTGCTTTTATTTATGATGGTGACCTTTTTGTAAAGTACCTCAGTCAGCTCCTGAAGGGAGATGAGGGCCCTGTGGTTGATACAGCGGCTTCTATTTAATGCAGGGTTTCAAATTTAGAACTTTTCTGGTTTAGAAACTATAAATTATTTATGTAGTATCAAGTTTTAAAACCCTGTTTATGACAGGATGGGATTTTGCCAACCTCAATTGAAACAGTCTAAATAATTTATCTTGTGTTCCGTCAATGTACAATACATTCCAAAGCCCAAGAAATGTTAAGTAAGTTTTATTTTCTTCTGCTCTGCTGAGGTCAGGGAGGTTAAGCTCTGAGACGCTCTTTGAACACTTCCTGGTCCCTTGTCTTCTCTCAGTGTGCTAGGTTTCTTTTTTTACCTTCACTTTGTGCCTTTTCTTTCACGACCTTTCCATTTTATTGAACTTCATTTTTTTAGAATCTTTATCTCCCATTAATTATCTCTACTGAATTTCCATACGTTGTAACTTCAGCTATAAATAAGACAATATCTTTCCAAGTAAAGAATGCAATTATTCTTAGATCCCAATATCTTCCAGGAGCATGCACAAAGAATGACCCTGATTTGATTTTACTGAAATGTGTGAATCATGAATGATAAAGATTAGAAGAGTTCAAGATTTAGTTAAATAGATAAAATTTGAGAATTTTATTTTAGTTTCAATATATTAACTGAGATAATGTAAACATAGGTAGTTTTATTCCATGAATCCTAATCACCTGAGACTAATCACATGCTAGTTAATATTGCTATTCATTTTAAAAATAGAGAGGTATGAGAAAAAGGAAGGGTATGTGTAAAGCATTTAGGTATTACCCTAGTCCTGTTGATCTTAAGCAAGCACAGAATGAAAAGAAAGAACAGTAAACATGTAAGTACAAAATTCTTATATTTAATAGAATGCATGTCTGATAGCACTAGTGGCATTTACTCTTTTCTGTCATCCTTTCAGCTATTTTAGGCAACACGTCAACTTTTAAATTTGGAATCTACTCATCACTTTCAGTAAATGTGATTAGGTGAAGGGTCAGGGTGATGTGAATCAGATGTGGCCAATCAGATCTCCATTTTTTCCTTGTCCTCAGTGATTAGTTCAGATATCCCCAATGGATGCCTTCAGAGCCAATGGGATATCCTGAGGCTTTTTGGAAGGGAAGGAGATCAAAGAGGGAGGTATTGGAAAGTTGAGATCACATAAGCTTCTGGAGTTGCTCCAATTCTCTTGCTTCTCTTAGGGAGGAGGCTGTCTGCAAATGGGCCAAGAAATACAGTTGGAAGTAAGCCAGGACCTGGTAACACAGTTGGAGCTTCAGTATCAAGATGATTATCCCTAGAATTTTTTATTTTATTATGATTAAATTATTTTTGCTTCAGCCACTTTAAATTAGTTTTTTCTCTCATTTGCAAGGAAAAAGTTCTAATTGATAAAAATTATACAGCTGGAATAATAAGCTGACTATATATTGCAGGACTCACTATAATGATAAACTTTCATTTATGGATTACTGATTAATAAATAAGATGATTTATGTCCACTGCCAAGCTCAAAGCAGTTTCAGTTATCTTTGCTCATTAAAGGCAAACAGTAGTTTCTACAATGCCTGGATCATATTAAATCTAATACTGATGTTTACAATGTTTTTTCTTGAGAAATATTTTGCCACTGCAGTTTTAACTTTTCATTTGAAATTGTATTTATTCCCAACTTCATTGTTATGAGAGATAAAATTGATGGAAATTATGGAAAATTGTTGGAAACCATATACTCAATACTGAGAAAATGCATGTAAGCACAAAAATAATGTATTGAAAAGTTCCTGGATTCTTTTGAACCCCATATGGACTCATGATTATTAATAACCTTGTTGTATAGTCAGAATATGAGTTCTTGAAAATTTTGATTTCTGAGAATTTCTTGAAAATTTTCTTCGTTATCGACCATGTGGTCAAGTTTTACATATACTCTAGAGTTGCTTGAGAACAGTACATAGTCACTCTTTTTCTCGGATATAGAATCCTAAACAAATAAATCTTATTAATAAAATTCAAGTTCAATAATTTTAAAACATCTATCAGTTTTTTTCCTAGAACTTTTAATAATGTTTACATATTTTGATGACACTCATGATAATAATTCATAATAGTCATGCACTTCTTATGGATTTATCCTTCATAAAAATAAATAGACCATTAATATGTTTTAAGATTTGGGTCTTTAATTATATAAAAATGCTTTCTTTTTCCTTTTGTTTCTATTTGCCTAATGCTTATCTGTCTACCCTTTTATTTTGAACTCTATTGTGTCATTTTAGAAATGTTGCTAGTGACAGTTGAAATTTGCTTTTCTGCAATAAATGGTATGCTTGATCTTTGTTTTTTTCTGTTGACTTATTTTATCTTCATATAAAGGACTTTTTTTTTTTTTTTTTTTAATACGAGTCAAGTTCTCATTACAGTGTATATGAGTACCTCAGATCCTTGTCTGTTTGGATGGGAGTGCCTTGTGTTTTAGTCAGGGTTCTCTAGAGGAACAGAACCAACAGGAGACACACATATATATAGTGTGTGTATATAATACACACACACACACACACATACAGATATTATATACACACACACATACATACAGATATGATTATAAAAAGGGGACTTATTAGATTGATTTCCATGACCAGAAACTAGATAGTCCCACAGTGGCCATCTGCAGGCTAGAGATTTGGAGGAACAAGTAGCTGTGCAGTCCAAGAAGCTGAAGCCTCAGAACAAAAAGGATAATGATGTAGCCCAGCTCAGGACCAAAGGCCTCTAAAGTCCTTGGAGAGTCACTGGTCACTGACACTTTGGAAGAGTAAAGAATTTAGAATCTGGTGTCCTCAGACAGTTCCAGCAACAATCAAAGACCCACACAAGAATTGTGCTCATGATTGCTGCTGTTTCCTTGTTCTTCTGAGTGAGATCGTTCAGTAACAAACACCGTTTTCTTAAATTGGATTCTTTTCTCTATTTTTGTATTAATAATTCTCCAACTTCTGCATGTATTTTTCTCATCTCAGGCACTTCTTTGGTTTTTCTAAGTCAATGACTCAAATTTCTGTATAATATTTCAGTCTTAGCTAAATCTTTCATTTCAGTGTTTCTCAGGAGATTGCAGTCAATTTGTCAGTGGGAACTGCTTTTTCATCTGAACTATCAACTAAAGGAAGATCTGCTTCCAAACTCTCCTAGTTGTTGGTAGGATTCGGTTCCTTGTAGGCTAGTGGCTGGGGGCCTCCTTTGGTTCTTTGTCATGTGGTCAACTCACAATATGGCAATTGTCTTCCCTAAGAGCAAGTGAGAGTCCCCAGATGTAGGCAAAGTCTTGGTAACCCTAAGTGAGGAAGTGACATCTCAAAGCTTTTGTATTTATCTGATAGAAACATGTAATTAAATTGAGCCTGTGATCAAGGGGTTGAGATTACACAATGGCTTACATTAGCCAGAGGCAAGGATCATTGGGGTCACCTTGAAGGCTGCCTACCACAAGAATTTTGTTCATTCACACAGTATTCCCCTACCCCTATCTTCTTTGCCTTCCATATTTAGTCAGCTATAATCTTATTTTTAGGTTTTCTGATGATTACTATTAGGACTTTAAATGACACAGTCAACTCCTGCATCCATAGATTCCACATTTAGGACTCAACCTGTGATGAATAGAAAACATTTGGAAAACAGCATCTGCACAGAATATGTATAGGCATTTTTTTCTTGTCATTATCACTTAAACAATACTGTATAATAGCTATTATATAACATTTGCATTGTATTATTATTATAGCCATCTAAAGATGATTTAAAGTAAATGGGAAGATGTGTGCAGTTTATAGGTAGATACTATATTACTTTATAGAAGGGACATGAACATTTGCAGATTTTGGTATGTGTATGTGGGGGGTCATGTGGCTAGAACCAGATCCCTGAGGCTACCAAGGAACAACTGTATTTCCAAATTTATTTTGTAGCCTACCACTTTAAAACAGCTTATCTTTCTTCTGTGCTATTTAATGTGACAACAGCAGGTTCTTACACCTCTGTTAGGTCTCACCCTATGTCTTCTTCCAAATTATTAGGGATAAATTACAATGTATACATTACTAGGGCTCATAGAATTTATTCCTTCTATGACTTGTCAATGTTTTGATTCTGCGAAATAAAGATCAGTAACCAGAGATTACTATATACTGAATATGTGAACATCGCTTACTGTATTATTACTAAGGAAATTTTACAGTTTTTGATAATCTTTCTTATTCAATTCCCTCCTCCTCACTCTTACTCTCTCCTATTATGTGCATGTTGGAGTTCCTGGGACCCCTTTACATTTCTTGACATCTCTTACTTTCCACATTTTTTTAGTTTTTCTTTTTTTGCTCTTAATTCTGGAAGATTTTCTCAACT
This sequence comes from Sciurus vulgaris, assembly GCF_902686455.1. NCBI lineage: Eukaryota > Metazoa > Chordata > Mammalia > Rodentia > Sciuridae > Sciurus > Sciurus vulgaris. The sequence continues at coordinate 133,380,880 of NC_136463.1, forward strand.
GTATGTTTCAGGTTTTCTCATGTATTTTAGCAATATATTTTCACTTTTCAGATCTCTTTGCTACTCTATGAACCTTTATTATATGTTAAATCTATTGAATAGGTGAAAAAAATATAGGCCTATTCAATTCTTAGGATTTCAGTTTCATCAAATGATGAAAAAGACAGAAAATATGTACATTTTATGTCATGCACTTTTATATGCTGGAGTAATGTCATTAAAATTTAAAATATCAAGCTTACCTTTGTGTCCCACAGGAGTGATTTAGAGGTTCAGAGATTTTCCCACATCTGCCTTGGCCTGAATTATCACCTTCATGCTAATGACTACTGATTCATCTATATTTTTCACCTTTATCTCTTTATTTTATCTTACTGATTTATTATAAGGGATATTATAAAGAATAGGGATGAACAGACATGAAAAAATGCATAGGGCAAGATATGGGGACAGGTGTGCAGAGCTTCCCTGACCTCTCTGTACATGCCATCCTTCTGGTACCTCAATGTGTTCACCAGCCGAGAAGCTCTCTGAACCTCGTTTAGTGTTTTTTATGGAGGTTTTCTTACATGTGCATTGCTTAATCTCCAACCCCTGAGGTGGGGTGGGTAATGGTGGGGGTGGGGTTGGGGTTGAAAGTTCCAACCTCCAAGCACATAGTTGGTTCCTCTGGAAAACAACCCCCATTCAGAATCTATCCAGGGACAAATCAAGAGTCACCTCATTAACACAAACTCAGGAAAGGCTTATTATGAACAAAAGGAAACACGCTGTTCACACCTGTCACTCAGGAAACTCCAAGGGTTTAGAAACTCTTCACTGAAATTTGAGGATAAGACCAAATATACATTTCCTATTAATTTCACAACTCCTCTCACCCATTTGTTCATTACCCTGCAGCCTTGGCATGATTTTGATTCCAGTGACCTGCAACTGTGCACACTCTTTTCTAACCCACCTCAGACTCCTTATCTAATGACAATATATTTTGGACCATGTAAGCCCAGTTCTTTAGCTTTCCGTGTAGACAAATTGCCATCAGGAAATCTGAAGTTCCCCTAGGACCAGGCTGAGGTGACCCTCCATAGGACTTGATTGGAAACACACCCTGACTGGCCTTGCCTTTCCTCATCTGCTTTCCCATGCCCTTATTTCTCTGGAGAGCACATTCTTAATAAATCATTTGCTAATCAACCCTCATTTCAGAGTCTGCCTCTTGGGAACCCAACCTAAGATCCTATCTCTCCTTCAAAGCATAGTACTGAGCACATATAAAATTCAATGAAGATTTATTAGAATAAGAAAACTTGAAATAAGAAATAGAAACGAAATTTAATAAAAGCTTCGTTGAAGTTACTGCAATATAAAATATTCAGGGGTTATCTATAGAATTACATGTACTTTTAAAATGTAATAGAAAAATCCTGGACATATTGAAATCTCACTTAGGATTGGAAATAATGAGCTAGGTAAAATTTTATCAACAGTATTTATAAAAAATCTGAAATGCAGTTTGGTATGGAAGCAACTGCCTGTTGTATCACAATGGTAGAGTCTATTTAATCTCTTGTGACAGGATATTGACAGGAATGGTCAAAAGCCAATATTACAATAAATTTAAAGTTCTTGATTGCCTTTGTTTTGAGATTCTAGAATTAGGAAACACTTCATTCCATAAGGTAGAATAAGTATTTCAATGGTCAGAGCAGAAGACAGTGGTTTTAAAGAAGGGCTGAATAAAAGTAGAAATAAAGAATGATATTTTAAAGTTACTTGCTTGTAAGACAGGGACAGGGAGACAGACCAATCGGAAAGTAACAGGGTTAATATGAGGCTACCTCAGTTTCCTTTATTTTAAGGATTAACGTAGAAGGAACTTTATTATCATGTTTATTGAAACTGGCCTGTTTAGAGGACTAGACTGTCACCTCTCTCTTCTGAGGGTTAGACAACTTAGTTTCAGTTTGGTGATGTGGAACTTTGGCATGGGTGACTCCATTTTGATTGTTAGCCTGGTCTTGTGAAAACATGGTGTCTTATAATTTTGTTTAACAGGATTTTTTCCTCTCGACCAAAATATGGTGATGATTGGAACACAAAGATGAGAACCAAAAAGCACTAAGTGATTTTAGATTTCTTTCTTCATGTAGATAGCAATTCAAAGACACCAGTGATCTAGGTACATAAGGTAAAAATTTGTCGTATGAATCAACCAAGTCATTTTTTTCTTTTCTCAAAGACTGGAGTGCTGCTCAAAGCCTGCTGACTCTCAACTCCTGCTCTGATGTGCAGCACAGAGCCAAAGCCTTCAGGGTATGTATTATACAGGTTCTCCAAGTCAGTCGGCTTGCTGTGCTTTGAGCCCATGGGATACAATAGTGGGAAACTGGAGGGTACAGGAAGAAGGGCATTCCTATCTCTTCCACTGTGCCTCGGGTGACTGTAATTGCACGCTCTCTACAGCTCCAGTTTCCATTCCCATCAGACAGGCCTGCTGGAGATCCAGCTTCCACCAAGTAGCTCTGGATTCTGAACCTGTTGGTTTCTCCTGGTTGTGGGCAGGAGTGACTTTCTGTTGTCAATCTGATGTTTCAGTTTCCCACTTGGGCCCTGACTAGTACAACTTGGTGGATTTGGGATAGAAAAGGCAGGCTATAGAGAGACAACTAGGAAGAGATTGGAGCCAAGAACCCTGTGGATGCAGTGCTTATGGGGTGGGAGGCTTAGTTTTCTCTTCTGCTGGAATAAGGTGGGGTGGGGGTTGCTAAAGAAAGGAAGTCAGTATCCTATTTTCTAGATGGATGTCTCCTAAGTCAGTTCTTCTCTGAGCCAGGGAGAAGAAGCCTATGTAGAGATGATATTATGGTTTGGATGTGAGGTGTCCTCCAAAAGCTCACTTGTGAGACAATGCAAGGTTTGGAGGAGAAATGATTGGGTTATAGCCTTCACCTAATCAATGAATTAATCCCTGATGGGATTAACTGAGTGGTAACTGTAGGCAGGTGTAGTGTGTGGAGGAGGTGGTTCATTGGGGGGGGGCGTGACTTTTGGGCATATTATCTGTATCTGGCAAGTGGAGGCCTTGCTCTTTGCTTCCTGATCATCATGTGGGCTGTTTCCCTCTGCCACACTCTTCCACCATGATGTCCTGCCTCACTTTGAGCCTCAGGGAATGGAGTCTGCTGTATATGAATTGAGACCTCTGAAACCATGAGGCCCTAAATAAACCTTTCCTCCTCTACAGTTGTTCCAGTCGGGCCTTTCATCACAGCGGCAAAAAAGGACTGACTAAAGGAGAGAAGTTTCCCGACATGGGAACAGAGACTACATTGAGTGACAAGAGTGTGCTGGATCCTCATAGGTTGAGTGGATGTGGGGAAAGGTAGCTGGGCTTAGTCATTTTGACAGTACTTCACCTTAGGGTTCTATTTACTGGTAGCTGGGACACCAGTAGAAAGAGGCTAGTGGGGGTAGTTGAGTAGGGGGAGTGAAGAAGACTCCTAGAGTTGGATCTACCACATCAGGGAGACCATCACAGCCTTCTGAATTGACATAGTGTTCCCCAAAGAAACCAATATTGTACACGCCTGCCACACAGAGGACAGCTGCTGGGCTGGTGTCATCCAGGTAAGTAGCAACAACTGACAGGAAATTCTACAACAAGGAGTTGGCTAGAGACCCTGTTTTATTTAACTCCTCCAATCTTACCTCAACTCATTAAAAAAGATAAATTTTTCATAATAGTGGAGAGGGGAGGAACAATCGGAATATATATCTGACATGCTTGGGACCAAGATAGTTTCAGATTTTGTTTCTTTTTTAAATTTTGGAATACTTGCATGTATAAATGAAATGTCTTGGGAATGGGACTCATGTCTAAAGGAAACTTTATTTCATATACACCTTATACACATAGTTGTTTAAAATATTGTTTTAGTTGTCAATGGACTTTTATTTAATTTATTTATTTATATGCAGCGCTAAGAATCAAACCCAGTGCCTCACACGTGCTAGGCAAACGCTCTGCCACCAAGCCACAATGCCAGCCCTATACACATAGTTTGGATGTAACTTTATATAATATTTAAAATAATTTTATATGTTTGACTACCTGTCATATGAGGTCAAGTGTAGAACTTTCCACTTATTGCATCATGTTATCACAACTTGTTTTGGATTTAGGAGCATTTCAGATTTGTGAATTAAGTATGCTGAACTTGTATCATGCAACCAGATTGGTGTCATGATGTTGGAATCAGAGGAGGAGGGGCAGGCTAGCCACCTTGAGTTAACTATGTTACAAACCTGAATGAGGTAAGATTAGGTGATTTGAAATGACTATGAAAATGATCAGACATCAATAGAATCTGCCAGAGCTATCATTTAGAGACAGGAAGGCTGAAGTTGACCAATCACATGCTTAGAAGAATTGAATTGCTTCTCATTAATATTCCACTAAATTCAAATTGTTCAGTGGGATGGTTGCCTTTAAACCATCAGCGCACCTATAACATTTTCACACGTGACATTTTGTGGGTCAGTGAAGAAGATTTTTTACCATTTCAGATTTTTTCCTCTCTGATCCCTTCTTAGGCCCAGGAGCAACAATTTAGTATCTCCCTTTTCCTCTTTATGCAGAGTCTTCTTGAACTCAAGAGAAAAGAGAATTCAATTTACTAAACTGTTTATAAAGTGTGGGGTTTATTTGAATCTTAGTGCATTCATGTAGAATATGATCTTTGTTCCTGTATTTTCATATAATTTATCAATTGCTATAAGAAATTTGAGGCTTTAGTATATGCACACAGCACAAAAATATAATATATTTTGGTGTAATATAATTTTCTTGCTTTTACTGCCTACTGGGGAAAAGCTATTTGTGCACATTCCTCTATGCATACAAGTTCCCCAGCTGATGGCTTTGCTTTGTTTTCATAGAACATATTGTGAATGGCTGAAAGAATGTCTTTCACATAGCCAAAATTTGCTGGTTTTGTTTACTTGTCCTTCTGCATAATACCTCAATTAGCAAATGATGAGGCCCTCTTTTCCTGTCATAAAAATATAAACCGTCTCCATTTTCATCTGTTTGATGTAAAACAAAAATCCTCAAAATTTCCACTAGATGGTGCTATTAGAATACAAACTTTTTCATTTATCTTTGGTCACAGCGTATCTGTAAAATCCTCATTTTGAAATCCATCCCAGTGTGTTATTTTGGCTTGTGAAGTAGGTCTGCTTCTTGCTAAACCAATGGATTGGGATGCCTTAATATTTAGGTAAGAGACCACGCAATGTTTCCCTGATGTCCCCAGAGCACTCTAGGCAAAATGATGAAGAGGCTTTTTTTTCTTCTTCTTCTTTAAATCCAATCCTCATCCAAATCACTTCTTCCCTGGTGTTTTTGCTTGCCCTTGTGCTGCTGCACGGATATCTAGGAGCAATTCCACAGTGACAATATCTTTTGACACTGGTCACTGCTTCGCTGTGGTCTCTTCACCTAGTCTTACCTCCTCGGCTGACTGGTGTGTGTGTGTGTGTGGGGGGGGGTGTCTGACAGATCTATTAGATTACTATAAGCAATGAATTAATCCGTGGTGATTTATCCATTGATTCTTAAAATGTAGTTGCTGGACCAGCAAGCAGCATCCCCTGGGAACTTGTTAGAATTGCAAATTTTTAGGTTCCAACCTCCGATGCTGTGGAAATTTTGGGAGTGGGACCCAGCAATCTGCATTTCTGCAAGCCTTCCAGGTGATTCTGATGTGCATAAACTTAACTGACTGTGTTAGATCCTTCCTGGTGGCAAAACTGCCTATGCCATTTGGACTAACCTCTCTCTTGAAAGCCCTTAAAGAACAGCTTCAAAGGCATACAGGTGGGTGAAAGAAATTTTAAAGGTCAGTGTGGGTTCTGCTTGGCTTATGCAGAAGACGGACTCTGTTCTGCCTTTGGGTTCTGCCTGTCACTGTGGAGCCCCCATTGCACAAGAATAGTTGAGTCCGTGCCTGGCGTGTAAATAAAGTAGGAGGGTATGACTCGTCATTTACATTTGTATTTGGGGAAGAGTGTGACACCCAGGAAAGCAGCCAGATGGCAGCCTCTTTCGTAAACTGTCTGCATTACTGAAAGGCAGTTCTGGCCTCTCATTGTAGTCAAAGAAAAGCAATCCAACAGCAGAGGTCATTTATTGGCTGGGTTGTTGGTCTCTTTCTCTGCTGCAGTATGACTCAGAACACACAGAGAGAAGGACTGAGAGAGAGAGGGAGAATCTCTCTTCTGACTAATGGGTCAGAAAGCTACCCTGTAAGACTGTGATCCATTATTGTTTCCATTTACTGTGGCGGGTGCTAAGAAGGCTCAACACTGGCTAGGTAAGATGCCTAGTGAAACTGGGCTTTGGTCAATTCAAACAGGTGTCTGGAATATCTCTGCTTTCTGTCCTTGGATTAACTGAGTACTTGCACATGTGAATGAGAGTTTTTACCTCTCCTAATGTCCCGTGTGTGTCCTCTGCCAATCACATCAGAATCTTCAGGGTAGCTCCGGGGCATCATTGTAAGTTTAAATCTTCCCAGGTAATTCCAATGGGCATCTAGACTGGAACCGCTATGTTAAAGACATTGGAGTTAAATTTGTAGCATAGTGGTTTCAACTGTGAAATCCTGGTTATTGTCTAGTACCCTAGACAATTTCCACATGGGTTTTTTGTTTGTTTGGGCCAGTTTTGATATTCAAAATGAAGAGAGTTCGTTGTGTGACAGGAAGGCATCATTCCCTCCCTCCCCCAACCATATCCTTCCCACCCTCCTCCTCCTTATTTTCTTTTCCTGTTCTTTTTTGGGGGTGAAGGCTGAAAAATCCAAAATTGCGGTTACAACTGAACACGTTTCTGCTATATACAGTCAGTTTTCTGAGTTTAAACATTCTAAACCACAAAAACCTTTTTCATTTTTGCCTTTGGCCACATGTTCTTGGGTACCCTCAGGCTATAGTATATAATAGTCTCTGTTTTAGAGGATATGAGAGTAAAAAATTGCCATCAATCTTGATAAAAGGGCATTACTTTCATCTCATTAGCTCATACTGATCAGACAGAATTAAACATTCTATAATAATTTCTTGGAAAACTCAAAACTATTCACTGGAGTTGGAAATTATTCTATGATACAAAGGTGAATTTCATGAAATATGTGAATATTTCCTTTTTTATTTATTCCGGAAAATCCTGTATATATCCATGTAAAACTTTTAATACTAAGTAGAACAAAAACTGGGAGAAAATGCAGTTGTACATGTGAAATATGAAATTAGATTAAACTTAGTAAGTGAATGAGGATTGACTTAGTTCTTTGCACTAAAAGGGGTTAGAAAACCACATCTATCCAGGAATTCCACTGTTAGAGACACATTGTCAATCCTGTTTTAGGCATCCCTTTTGAAATGCAAATGTGACTAGAAATATAAAATTTGTCAAGCAGTTCCCCATGAATAGGGATTGGATGAGAAAATTGGGTGGCTTGGGAGAAAAAAAAAAAAAAAAAAAGCCCAGTGAAAGTGCAGAACAGGCTGGGGGAAAAGAAAGCAACTGAGGAATGGGAGGTCCAGGACATTTTCTTTTTCATTTTGACTGAATGGTAGGTCAGGACCAAAACTATGAAAATTTGAAAGTGATTCATTTATGGAGTGAATACTCTTTTTCCAAACGAGTTTTTTTTTTTTTTTTTTTTTTTTTTTTTTTTTTTTTTTTGGTGATACCTCATTGATTTGTTTGTGTCTTAGGGAACAATAACAATAACTGTGGTAATGAAAGTTATAGGGAGGAAGGTGTCTTGCATTCCCAAGAGAGGTCTTATGGGTTCCGGAGACTTCTCCCATCCTATAGACATACTATCCAAAGCAGAATGACCTATTAATAATTTAGGCAATCTCGTGGCATTCAGCCCAACTTTCATTAGGAATATGTGGACTTTTGAAATTATTGTTTACATTTAGTTAAGATTTAAAACACATTCTCCCTGAGTGATGTTGGATACTTCTGATTTTGAGGGATTGGAAAAGGGCTTAAAGAACTATTTTGTATTGGACTAATTTGTCATTTAATTGGTAAGGCCCCTTCTCTATGGCACAATGAAAATGTTAGACTTCAGCACCTTTCTGTCTAGACATAAACATATTTAATTAGTGGGAAGCCAGATCATTTGTTTCCAGAGCTGCTTTTATTTTCTGTTGTTGATATGTTAAAATTGTTAAACACTTGCATTCATCTCATCCTATTAAAGAAACTTCATCAGGGAACAGTGAGGTAACATGTTTGGTGACAGCAGGCTTAGTCACCCTGCTGTGAGAAAGAGATGAATAATGTTTTTTAATCTTACGTCTATTGACTCACTCTTTTTAAAGTGTACACACGGTTACTGAAAGAAGTTACTACAGACTAGATTTTGCTAACAGTTTATCTTTTTCTTATCTTCATTATTATATCAAATGGTACATTTACTTACATTGTTCTTCGTAAAATGAAATTGCTGCATGGCATTTCTTATTGTTTATAATTCCCGTTTTGAAAGATCTAGTCATGCAGTCTTGAAACTTTATAAAGTGCTTTCAGTCTTTATTCTACTAGTTCCCCTCCAACCCCCACCCTGCTATTTGGCTGCCAAATCCTCCCCTGTTTTAAGCATTATCTTGTTTATGTTTTGCGATTTATCTGCTATTTGTCAAAACAATTTTTAGAATGACATTTTTTAGTTTTCCATTAGAGCACAGCATGAAGAAGAACTGGATATAAAGGATCACATTGGTGAATATAATCATCAAAGTCATTTTGTACAAATTCAGGATTTTGATAGAAACAATTTGAGAAAAATCAATTCCTTGACAAATTTAAGAAGGACTGATATCATTCCCACATAATGTAACATTTTTGAAGCTTAATATTTCCTTCAAAAAGATTATAGCTAAGATGTAATTTCTTTTAGATCCAGGGAATTTTTTTCTAAATCTTAGGCTTGGAAACCATGATTAATTATATCATTCATGCTAGCCAGAATTATTGTATTCCAGAATGTTCTACAATTTTTCTTGAGCCTAGTGTAGTTGATAATCTGCCGTGGATTATAAGAATATCCTTATGCAGTGGCAGTTTATTGAAAGAGTTAATTTACTCTGTTTTCTTTACAGTAAAAGGGAAGTAAACAGGCTGTCCTGTTTTAACTCCCCTACATACTAGAAAATGAGCCATAGATTCAGGTAGATATTTCTGCCATTTTAAAATATCTGAGTTTGGAATGTATCTTATAATCAAAGACATTTTTTAGTTATAAATGACAGTGTTTTATTCTTAGTGATATATAGAATAATGATGTAATCAGTTGTAAGTTTATATGAAATCAACTAAGTTAAATGTGAAGTTAACAGTTGTTCAACAATTTTATGTTTCTAAGAAGATCAAAAGCAGTTTGCTTTTATGGTAAAGTGTGTATTTAAGATTTTGTGTCATTTTTGCACACCAAAAGCCCAAAATATCTTCAGCGCGAGGAAATAGATAATAATAATTTATCACAGTTTAGAAGCAGTTTTAGCATACTGCTGAGGATATCATCCACTTTTGGTTTTACCTAATTTGTTTTGAACAAGTTACAAGTTTTAAACAATGTTCCCAAGTTAATTGCTATTAGTCAAACTTTTATTTTCATAAGCACAAGACTATAATTTGGTGTTCCATTTCTGGAGATCTATTTTTTTAAAGCCATTAAGCAACAAAACTGATTATGAAAATAAGTGAAGTAATCTTTCATTTGTAGGACTTTAAAGCTCAGTGTTGGGTTTACAAAAGCAATTTTTAGATGATTTTGGGCTAGTCACTTAATATAGGGTTAGAATAGTGACTTATAGATACTCACTTGCAGGTATATTTCATTGAAGGGGGAATTTCTCTGCAAGGGTGGACTGCCTGAAACTTTAAGAACTGTATCTGAACTGGAATATGATCTTTCTTTGCTGGTAAAATTGCATGTAATATATACAGAAAATCATAATTATTCCAAAACCCTTAAGGACTATTTCTTTTTGAGTTTTGTCCTTGCCAATACAATATTTGTTGGATGCCTATAAAAATCTTTTATAATAAATATTGGGGAAGATGTATTTCTAGTGTGACTTCCTGGGTGATCCTTTACTTTTTTACTCCAAGAAGAAATTAAACTCTAACTTTTTAATTACTTATGCGCAACTCCTATGTGCAAGGCCACATTGATTACAATTGATTGTTTGAGTCATTCATTTGACAATACTGAATGTGTCCTGTGTGTTAAGTACCCCTTAATAGCTGAGGATACATCAAAGAGTAAGGAACACAAATCCTTGTCCTCATGGAGCTTATCTTCTAGTAGAAGGATATAAACCACATGTTTGTGTGTGCGGGGGTATATACATAGTACATGCATATATATATATGTATACACACACAGCTTATATATGTGTGTACACATATAGATATATACACATATATTCTAGTATACATACATATATGTACACACACAGTATGTTGGAACATATATACACACACATTCATATGTATATATATCTACAGTATATTAGAACATAATATTGGTGCTATGCAGAAAATAAAACAGAATAAAGAAGATGAGAAGTGATGGTAAGAAAAGTTTTGTTTGGAAGGGAAAAAAAAAATGTTTTCCTCTACCTGGGGCCTGCAAATTAAACTGATAAAAGTCAGATTACTGAAAGGAAAAGAAAAAGCAAACAAACAATAAACAGAGTTTACTTTTGCTTATATGCATACGTGTGGCAGAACTTAGTGATGGATAACTCAAAGGGGCTTATTTGGGGTTTATATATCATTTTAACAAAGTGTAATAAATTGTGAAGAAGTGACTCAACAAAGGAAAGGGGAAGTTTGGGTTCCTAGGGACAGTAAATTTCGAGAAGGGAAATATATGGAGGAAACGAATGGAAAAAAAAGGGTTAATGAGGTTTGTTATGTAGACTCAAGTAGACCATTTCTAGTTGTAAGATTCATCTTTTCCTGGTACAGGGAAGAGGAGGGAGAATACTTTTAAAGTGGAAAAATCAGAAAAATGAAAGATTATACTCCATTTATGTATGATCTATCAAAATGTATAAGTGCATTCTACTGTCACATACAACAAATTAGAACAAATAAAAAAGTTCTTTAAAAAAAGGAAAGTTCATCACTTGCATAGCATCCATGAGGCCCTGGCTTTAATGTCCTGATTTTAGGTAGAAAAGGAAAGGGGAGAGAGATCTTTCTACATTTGCTCTTTCTTAACTGCTTTCCATTCAAACTAATTATTGTGCCAAACTGGTGTATTTTGGGGTGGCATATTTTGATTTTCATCAGTTATTTAGAATGTAACTTTGGGCAAAGACTTTCTCACAGAAAGGGAGAAGAGGGTTCTGGGACCAGAGAACAGAGAGTAGGATGCAAAAACAGGCCGTGGAGGGCTTGAGTATTCCAGCTGGGCTGGGGAGAGGCTGGGAGGCAGGGGAGGTCAGGTTTCACAAGGACTTTGCTTTGGACTTTAGGGAGATGGGAAAATTTTGTAGGGTTTTTAGGCAAGGAATGACATGATCTGCTGACCTTTTAAAATCATCTCTGGCTGGTAATATGAGATTTTATTATTACTTAGCAATCTTATGTGATGATAAATATTGCATGAGTGGAGAGATCATCAGTTAGACCAGGATTTTGGGGTGAAATATGTACAAGGAATTTTGGATTGAAATGTTCTAGTCTTTGGGACACAAAATAGTCCGACCTCCCTCAAAAGTGATAGTAAGCTACTTGAGGAAAATGGTGGTAAGTTGTGTTTTTGTTGTAGCTTCACCCATTGTGCCAATGTGTGTTATGTGACCAGCCTTGTCTTCCTTTCTGCAGGTCGATTCTGAATATGAGGGTCCGAGGTAATACATGCAATGGCATCCATGCCACAGTGAGTCTTCATAGTCCAAACTTGGTTGGTAAATGACTCAACAAAATTATTCATCCTTTCATTGGACCCTTTGCTAGCTACTGAGAATATAAGAATAATTAATGGATGGTTTCTTTCTCAATGGACTTATGACCTGGTGAAGGTGTAAGAGTGTCATGTGTTTGGATTCTTGTTGCTTATTTCCTAGACAGGAAACAGAAATATATCTGTTTCATCAAATTTTCTTTTATCAAACTCTTTTTCTCTTGACTTCCTTTTCTTTCCATTTTAGTAAGTACTTTCATTTAAGATAATATACTACTAGGATTTTCCTGAAGCAGTTCAGGAAATATTTTCTGCTAAATGTCTTCTCATAAATGTTCTTAGGCTATTTAAATGGTTACATATGTAAGTGGTAAAGTTAAATGACATAACATTTATGTGCTCCCTCCCATCTGAAGGCTAATATTTGCTGTGTTGTCTAAAACTGATAACCCTTACCATGCTTCATTAATGTCAAATCTGCATTTTGTCTTCAAACAAATTCTGCATTTTTTGGTAGAGTCCACAAGTCAATTTATTTCCTAAAAATAGAACAGAAACAAACTAGAATTTCTGCTTAAGATTATTTAGAAAATAGGAGAACATTCCACTTTTGAGTAATTGATCTTGCTAATTGAGGTGATTTCATAGCTCTTCAGTTCTACCTAGGGTAACATGATATTTTTGCCACCTGGTAACCATTTAGTGACTCGCTGTCTGTCAAATTGGAATCATTAATCTAAGATCCACAAAACACACTGACCTCATCAAGAACTATCAGCCACATTAATCACATGGTGAGCAGTAATTAATACCCTTGCTGCATAGCTCAGCAGATGCCAAGAGTAAATGTGCCCAGAGACAGAGCCATTTGGTGGGTGGTCTGAGGGTGATGGTCTTTTAGGATGAATTGAGACCTATTGGCAGCAAACTTGCTGTCCAAATGAATGAGAAAATCAAGGACCCCTTCTTTATCTGTCTAGCACTATTGCTTGGAGCATAACCACTGCTTGTGTGAATATGCTTTATTCTCCTGCCTAAAAATAATCACCTTTACAACACAGAACCTTTGACTTGCTAACCTTAATGTACTTACCATGGAGATTTCCCACTGTGTACTTTCCCTCTCTCCTACTACTTCATGAGCACCTGGACGACTGGATATATATGATATTTTTATTTCTAACTCTGAACTAGTACATCCCTGGTCCTTGTTATTATATAGTGTGGTACCTATTATATGAATGATTGGATATGGATATGTAATACTTAGAAATTATGATAAAGGTATGCACTTAAGTGGAGGCTGGTTGGTGGTGTCACATTCCTATCCTCATTCACTAGCAGTGTGTTGCACAAAGAAAGCACTCAATAATTGCTCATTGAATGTACTTGGAGGCTTCAGTAGGATGCCTTTCCCTTTGGGATGTTTCTATTAAGGTACATATTGGTAAATGGGGTCACCTACCAAATGAAGTTTCTTTTTTATTTCTCTTTCTTTTTATCTGTGCTGGGAATTGAACCCAGGACTCCCTGCAGGCTAGATAAGTGCTGTGTCACTTAGCTGATCTAGCCAGTCCAGCCCCAGAATCTCCCTAAGTTTTGTCCAGACTGACCTTGAACTTGGCAATCCTCCTACCTCAACTTCCAAAGTAACTAGGATTACAGGCATGTGCTATTACACCTGGCCAACAGAATTTTTAAAAGACACATTAATATCAAAGTACAAATACTATGTAGGAGGTTAGAAACTACCTTTTTCAAAAACCCTGTAGAGGTACTTAACGTATGTGAAAATTTTTATGTAGTTCCCCCAAAGAAAAGTGTCAAAAAAAGTCCCAAAGGTGTTTTAAAAATCCTGAGACCTTTTGATCCAAAGGAAGGAGAAAGGATCTAAAATAAAAGCTTCATCTCTAAAAAATAAAAATAAAAAATAGTCACATAAAATTAACTCTAGAAATCTTACTAGATATTACAGTGTCATTTTTACATTTTACAGCAGCTAAGGACATAAAACTAAAGTAAAACACATCACTCTGCTTCTAGTTAAAATACAAATAAATACAATGTCTTATGTCAAAGAACTTAGCTTATGCTATAAGACAATTTTTTTTGCCACTAGAACTAAATAAATTATATATGAAATATTTGTTAATGAATAAGTGAACTATTAAATAAGTGCTCCAGTTTGGCTTTTGACTGTCCCTCTAAGGTATGTGTGTTGATGACTTGGTCCCCAGTCTATGGTGCTATTGGGAAGTGGTGGAACCTTTAGGAGATGGGACCTAGTGGAAGGGAGTTAGGTCACTGGGGGAGGCTGTTCTTGAAGGGGATATTGGAACACCCATCTCTTCCTCTCTTCTTTGCTCTCTGGCTGCCATGAGGTGAGCAGCTTCCTCTCCCATATGTTCCCTACCACGTTGTTCTGCTTGGCCACAGGTCTGAAGGCAATAAGGCCAACAGACCTTGGTGGATTGTAATCTCTGAAACTGTAAGCTAAATAAATCCTTCATCTTTATAATTTATCATTTCAGGTGCTTTGTCACAGGGATAGAATGCTGACTACCACAATAACCTAATGGATTTCTCCTTTTTGCACTCAGAATGTGCCATATGTAAAGCAACTGAAATTCCCTTGTGATTTTACTGAGCTTTTAATTTTAATAGAAAATGAGTGTAGTGTACAGCATATCTGGAGGGGGGAATGATGATCAATGAAGAAAGTATCTCTAATTTATTGTACAAAGTTAAAATACTTTATAAATTCTAAATAAAAATGATAATTAGCCATGATTAAAAAGCAAATGAGGCAGATAGAAGCATTCAAGACTTGGTTCCTAATTTAGTGACTTGATCCTTTCTGACCTGCTGTTTTATGCATTTGATAAATGTGTCAGTTATTCGTCTGGTTTTAGTTCCTTGCTCAATCTGACCATCCCATCGTGAGTCAAGCTGTTTTGGTGTTTCTGTACAGTTCATGGTCTCCACTTACTTTGCATGTCTGTGAGAGGCCTGTTGCTTAAAAATACCCAGTTTAGAAAGGTAAACATTTGCTCACTCTTTCTTCACTTGGATTTGGTTTCAATTTTTTAATAAAAATACATCTTAAATAACTTTAACAATTTAATTTCAAAATTGAAATACATGTGTTTAAAATAGGTTATTAGTAAATGTACATCATCATCTCATCATTTTAGGGAGGGAGTTGCTAGGGATTGAACCCAGGGTCTCACACATGTAAGCACATGAGCTACCACAGAGCTACACTCTCCAACCCCATTTCATGGATTTTAAAATATAGTCTTTCACAGCTATCGAGTTCACCACTTTTTACATTTTTAAGCATTGAACTCTGTTTCTTAGGGCTCAAGTTTATATATTATGGCTTATACTATGAAACAGTTATTATATAGGCTATTTTATTTATTCATCAGCTTTAATGAGGATTCTAAAGGATGAAAGTAACAATACTTTAACTCATATAATAAAACATGGAAAGTGGTTATTTATATCTGGAGCTATGTCCTATGTCTAAACATTTTATGTCAGAAAGCACATCATCTAGATTTGCCTTAAAGTTTCGTGATGAAAGTACTTTTGTTAAACTGAAGTACTTTAATAACTCCCACTCTAAGAAGATGCTTTATCACAGCACATGTCTGAGATACTTACCTTGGGTTTGTTGTAAAGAAAATAAAAAGGAGTCAAATACACAGTTTATTTTTCAAGTCTTCTGATAAATGATCTTGGTAAATGGTTTCTCAAGAAATGTTTCAAACTCCTGCTATTTATTTTTGTTGAATTGAAGCCTATCAATTTGAAATGAATTGATACTGTCCACCTGAAATGAGGTTTGGAGAATTTTTAAGGAAAGAAGCCTAAAATTCAGTAGGGAAAACTTGGAGACTTATATTGAATAAAGACTAGTAAACAGTACTATTTTTGAACTGAACTAATAGACAATAGAACAAGAAAGTTGTAAGTTTGACAAATTATTGTATGAAAGCTTTAGGAAAAGCCCAATTATCAGAATTTGGCTCTGATAAGATGTAGTTTAGCTGAGGAAAAAAGGAGAACATATGTTTTTGGTTTTTCCATATGAGGGGCATAAGATATTTTCATTGCTAATCTAGTACAATAATTAAACTCTGCTGGCATTAATGTGAAAATGAAAATTCATCAGATAAGATAAACTCTGCCTAAGCACAAATAGTTGGGAATTTGTATATATGTCACATCTAAAGTAAATTGTGTGTTTCAAACAAAGTAAAATAACTTATTCAGATCCACTTTTAATCAATAAGTACCAGTGTTTGGTTTTAAATACTTAGCACAATGTCAAATCATATTGAATATAGGCAAACATAAACTTAGGCCATAACAATTTTAAAAGCAGTACATGGTTATAGGACTTTTGGATTGCATATTTTTGTTCTTAGAATGAAATCTCTGAAAGACAGGACCGTGCTTTGTGGGTCTTGCTTAATAATTAGAATATCCACATAAAGTAGATTGTGAAAGAATTAGAGAAGAGCAAACATTGAGAATGTCTTTTCTGCAAGTACAGCAACAAGCTGAATGCCAGCTGCAGCTTTTGCAAAATAAACATGACCACTTGACCCTTGTCCCATAGCACTTGTAGAAGGGAGAGATTTTAAAAGGAGGATAGAAAAGGTCATGGAGAGAGGGTGTGGTGTGTGTGTGTGTGTGTGTGTGTGTGTGTGTGTGTGTGTGTGTGTGTGTACACCAAGAGAGGAATGGAAACCGGGAAGGAACATGGAGTAGAAGAAATACTCCCAGAGGTATTTCCCCTGGCTAATTTTTTTTGTCTGAATTCTGAAGGTAGGCTAAATAACAATGTCCAACTTGCTGAAAAGCAAGAAAACAGAGGTCTGTGGAAACTGAAGGTCAAGAAAAATGCAGAAGAGAAAATATTCAAAAGCCAGAACAGACCAGCAGACAGCGAAGCTAGAGTGGGTGATGTCACTACTAGTAGCCAGAAAGATCAGGAAAATGGGGCCAGGTAGGCTATGGAGGCAGAGCTATCTTGAGCATGAGGGTTAAGGAGCAGTCCTTAGAAGTATTTGAAGACAGCAATAGAGGAAGGGTCCTGGCTTGAGTAAAGGATGGGTGAATAATTTTAGAAAATCACTATTACCCATAATAGCATTTTTTTTCTTCTCAAGTTTATTCTTTTGTTAAGTAGTAGTTAGAAATGAACAGTGAAATGTGAACCAATAACATAGCAGGGTCACGGGGTTTCTTTGAAATTGTCTTTAATGAACAATCAAGTAACTTATAGAACAACAACAGGTGCACTAACCAGGAGAATACAAAGGTGGAAACAAAGGGAGTAAATTAAGAAATATGTCAAGAAAGAAAATTCAATGGAGTTAACTCCTGGCCGGGTCTATTGAAGACATTGTATAGTTAGGATTTATGGTTGTGGGTTTCTCAACGTTATTTCTAAAGAGAAATTTCATTGGTAGCATAGGTGCACTAAGATGAACTCTGCCTGGTCCTTGACCTCACCACCCACATTAACATAAGATTGACTTATAGTTGAAGCCCCCTGAATAGAATGGCCACCATGACAGTTCTGAAGAGGACCAACTAGGACTGGTCCACTGCACAACATGGAGGAGGAGCTGAACATCTGATTGGTAAAACCGGAGGAGTTGGACCCGAGTTCTTCTAGTCAACATCAAAGAGCAATAAATTCAGACGCAGCCTTGTTTCCTTTGTGGCTCTCTGCTCAGAGGTGACCCACTCTCCTACTTGAGAGTGCTCTTTGCTTGAGCCTTACTTCACTTTCACTTATATAAAGTTCTCTTGCTTGATTTTTGGTGTCTAACTTCAAGTTTTCTTTTGTTGGAATATAAGAACCAAGCTTTGGAGCTTCAGATCCCCACTTACCTGTAACACTTACTTTGCTATTATAATTTAAATATTAACCTCTAAAACTCAAGTCCAGAAACTCCAGTAAATTTTAAGGTAAATATATCTGAATCTGAGTGAACACAAATTGGTCACATAATCAGTTGTCTGTTTCATTTATTCACGCAACCATCCATACATCCATACATTCATTCACTGAGCACATTTTTATTTCAGGTGTACAGTGTACCTGACACTGGAATGAATATATTAATAAGATAGTCTGCCTGTCCCGATTTACAGTCTATAGATAGGAAATCTCACATTTATTAAATACAGAGAGAGCAGCATTCCAAGAGAAGCCTGCACAGGGTGCTACTGAAACCCAAAATCAATGGGTATAAAATAAATCGGTTTTCTAATACCTAACATTCTGATGAAAAATTACAGGGCTGGTGTGGTGATTTCACAGTAGACAGAAGGCACTAGGTTCCTTCTATCTGCCATCACCGGTTGTTACTTCATCCACATGGTCCTAGATGGTTCTCACCCCCATCCTCACTCTATCCAGCAGGAAGAGGAAAAGGAGAAAGTTGAAGGCACTGAGAATTCTCTTAAGAGCACAGCTCAGAAGAAGAACATGTCGTGTAAGCCTGCCATTGGACAGAAATTGTTTTACGGCTATACCCAAGTGAAAGATAAGTGAAAAATAGAAATATAGTCTTTCTGATGAGAGACCATGCTTTCAGATAAAAATGGGAAGTTTTATTATTATTTTGCAAATAATGGACTGGGGAGAAGGTATAACAATCCCTGCCAGAGAATCCATTTCTGTGTGAGTTAAGAGATGATTCTTCAAGTATGCATTGAAATTTTTCAGTCAACAACATGGGAAATGGGGTTCCAGACAGAAGGACAAGCATGTTCCTTAAGATTATGTGTTCAGACCTGAAAGTGTCCCCCAGTGCATTGGTTATTTGCATACTTGCTTACCCTTTTAAGGACTTTTTTAAGTCCTTAAGGACTTACTATTTTAAGGACTGAATAGGAACCAGCACAGATTTGGGATAAAAATGGTTCTCAAACAGGAACTCTTCATCTTTTTGGTAATGTGGTATTACTCTGATTCTAGAGGTGCAAAATTATTAAAGGGTACATGCTGATAGCTTTTGACCCTCTCTTCGTTCTCTAAGGGGAATTCTTTGTTACCATTGCCAGATTCCTGGACTTCTGATATACTGACCAGGATACTGGATAGAAATACAATATGAAGAATTCTGCTTCCATAAGAAAAGTGTTCTTTTGGAGGTCAGTATTGGAACAGAAGACTCTGGGATGAGGATACTTTTGGAAACACAAAGATGGAAAATTTAGGGGATCAATTGCTTTAATTCATGGTACTTAAAATATCCATCCAAAAGAGATTATAGAAAACATCTCTGTAATATTTGTTGTATTCCTGGTTCTTCTTTTTGCTGCTTCTTTAACATGTTTTGGTAAACTTTATGTTATTCTTTTATGGTTTGGGTCATATGATTTTTGCTTCTTTTGGATACAACACTGTGCTAAGATTTGAAACCAGGGTAAGAAGTCACCATTTTATTTGAAGAACTTAGTATCTTACTCTTTTCCAAATATTTTTTGGACTTTTGAAAAGGAATAAGCTGAATAGATGTCTACCTATATAATCAGATCTTCAGTTCTAAAATAAAATTCACTTTCCAAACTCTCTCCGCTACTCAGTTTCACAGAATCTATCTTTTAGTATTCTCACCTTTTGGATCAAGCAGTGACTTGATTCTTCATAGATCTGCTTCTGTTGTATGACTTATTCCATCTCTAACATTTTAGAGTAAGTTGACATAGATTTCAGTATTCTGGTGACTGGAGAAACTAGTGCTGTAGGACAGAAGTGAGAAAGCTTAGTTGAGGGAAGAAATAAGGGTCAAGTAAAAATACAGAAGTAGAGAGAGGATGATATCAAAATAAGTTTCACCTAGCTACTTTTTTGCCCAAGATTGACTTAGCTACAAACGTTTAAAAATGCATAATAGCAAAATGTCTTTTTCAAGGAATTCATGTTGTATGGAAGTAAAAGGCAGTTCTTGTGACAGGAAGACTATGTTCTTTTGGATAATATTACTTTTTAAGACTAATTTTTTTTCTGGAATAAATGAAAGACATTTGCCACATTTTCTCTAATTATAGTTTGTTATCAATTTTAAGCCTTTAAAAAATTTGAGAAAGGCTAGAAAGGAACTGTCCTTCTATGAAAACCTATTTTTATAGGATTGATTTAAAAATTCATCATGTATGTCAAAATATGACAATTATTTATCAAAGTTTGGTAGACTTGAGGACTGTTTGATGGTCTTATTTTATTTATTTTCTGTAAGCAATCCCTCTTCTTCTCTCGACAAATGAATACAAACAACATTTACAGACTGACATATTTTTCCCAGAGCAATCAACATTGGATTTAATGATCTCCAGTGATGATTTTTTTCCCATCTTTTCTGGCCCTAATTTCAGAATATAATGGAGCACAAAAGCAGAGTTTTGAGACAGACTTCATTATCCTGTGTACAAATATGATTACACGAATGGTATGAGTCTGCATCGTGTACAACCATAGAAACGAAATGATGTACCCCATTTGTGTACAATGAATCAAAATGCAGTCTGTAAAAAATTAAAAGATAAAAAAAAAAGCAGAGTTTTGTGGCAGGCCCTATTTGAGGGCTATGTTTACTTTGGGGCCCGGGAGACATTGTTTGTGGAACTCTTCCTCCCATTAGCACTACCGACCCTCAGCCTGGTTTTCCTCAGCCTTCGTGCACCACAGATAACACGCCAGTGGACGACCAAGAGTCTATAAGCCACAAATCTTTGATTCGATAGCAGAAAACTCAAATTATCTTGTCACCATTTCACACAAATGAAATATAAGCCCAAGATAAGGACAGCGACTGCCTTCCACAAGATGGCAGTGGTCTTTGTGCAAAGAACAGAAGCGTAACATTCACTGGGTCTGATACCAACTGTGACAAAATCTTGCCCTTGTGAATTTAATGCTTGTGAAAGCCATGTCGTGGTTGTTTTCTCTGCCATGGGCTGAGTTCTCAAGAACAATTAGTCCTATTTTCACAGCAGAGAAAAAAATGCTGCATATATAATACAATGTCTTATATAATGTCTTTCTCTAAGGAGCCCAAAGTATTTTGCAGCTGTTATTTAATTAACCTCACACTATGCCTCTGAGGCAGGAAAAGGGAATTACCGTATATCCTATTTATCACAGTGAATTTAAATAATTTACTGATATCATTCATAAGGGGGAATGGTGGCAGAGGGAATAAAACATTTGTTGAGTTTTAGTCCACAGCTCTAGTCATTAAGCTAAGTTGATTTTTTTCAGGAAGTGATGTTTATAAATTTAGAGGAGATTCTATTCAGTTTATATTTACAAAACAGAGGTTTTCACATTCTAATTTGAACCCTCAAGTTTATTAGCTTTTGAGGTTATTGCTTAAGAATACAGAGGAGTTTTTAAAATGCAAAATCCCAGAACCCCATCCTTGGAGATTCTGCTTTCACAGGTTTGAGAGGGGCCTTAGGGATTTGCATATTTTAAATATAACAGGTGATTCTGAGGCGGTGGTTTTTCCCACATTTTGAGTTACTTCTCTACAAGCCTCAAGTAATATACTAGTAAAACAGAAATTGACCCACTTTCTGGAAGTTAAAATAATTTCTTTGGAGAAAGATGTTCTGTATACATAAAAGTCTGAAATATAACACT
Organism: Sciurus vulgaris; assembly: GCF_902686455.1. Classification (NCBI taxonomy): domain Eukaryota; kingdom Metazoa; phylum Chordata; class Mammalia; order Rodentia; family Sciuridae; genus Sciurus; species Sciurus vulgaris. The sequence continues at coordinate 133,402,558 of NC_136463.1, forward strand.
TTTCTTCAATTTTTTGAAGGGTAAATCCATAAGTGTAAATTATTATGCCTTATTCATAAGTTTTATTTAAAATCAGTTAAAAACGTATAATTATTTTTAAATCATACTTTCAGAAACATAACTATAATGGTTTTTTAAAATTATCACATGCATTATCTTTCTCTTGAGGTTCAATGGTCCCTTTTCATAGACTTTAGGTAGCCAGATTCTAAACTACCTAGAGTCTTTTACTTTCAGACATATAAGGGACCCTAAAGAGATTCAGGTATCTGCCGTAATGGTAAACGTTAACTTGCTTCTGGGAGCATGAATCTATTAATTTTCTTCCAAGACAGAAATCAACACAAAGATTTTTTTACTTGGTTTTGGCTACTTTACACTTGGACCTATGTAATTCTTTGAATGTGTTTCTGCAATTTCACATGTTGGAAACTTAATCCCCAAAATCATATATCAATGTTATAAGGAAGCATTAGAGAAGGTCATCAGGGAAATTAGTATTGGATAAATTCAGACCCCAAGATGGGAATAGTGAAGTGATTTGCCTGGTCCCTGCCAAGATTTGAAGCTCTTCAGGAAGAGAACCCTGATTCTGGTTGGTGCTTGCCTTGGCTTCCCTTGTCCTTGGCTGGGTACCTGTATGCCATCTGTGCTCCATGGAGCAGAGGGAGATGATCCAGAGGGCCACATTGACTGAGTAGGCCAAGTGCTAGGACAACATGGCCACCTGCTTGAAGACTGTGACCCAGGAGGATTCTGAGCTATCCAGCCAGGAGCTGAACCCACCTTCAATTTTCTAAGAATGTAGTTGAAGATTAGAGGTCTGCTTAGAGGAAAGCACACCTCCAACAAGAAGCTGCAGCTGATTAAGAATTATCAGGGGGCCATGGAGTCAGAGCTGAGATCCATCAACACCATTGTTCTGAAATTGTCAGATAAGTATTGAATGACCATTGCAGCTAATTCAGAGAGTAGAATCTATCTGAAAATGGAGGGAGATTACTTCCAGAACCTTGCTGAGGTTGCACTTGGTGATCACAAACAAAGGATAGATAATTCTCAAGGAGCTTAAAAAGAGGCATTTGATATAAGCAAGAAAGAGATGCAACCCGCATACCCAGTCTACCTGGGTTGGCTCTTGTCTGATTGTACTGTGAGATCCATAATAACGCAGAACCTGCTTGCACACCAACTAAAATGGTTTCTGATTTGTTTCTTGCAGAATTTGATATACTGAATGAAGACTCATAGAAAGATAGCACACTTATCTTGCAAGTGCTTGGAGACTATTTAACATGTGGACATCAAACAGTGTGGAGAAGAATGCATTGCTGCAGAAGGGGCTGCAAAATAAATGCAAAGGTGTCATCCTTCTTTCCTTGGAGAGAAATCTTTTTACATCTCTGCATTTCTCATTGTACTTGGATTTCCTACAGTAAAGGAGCCTGTTTGTGTGTATGGAATCACAGCTTCTCTTCTTTGCACACTTTGGGAAAACTTCATCCCTCGATTTGTGTTTGTGTTGGCCTTTCTAGTGTACACTTACTGCTGTGGAAAAGTAGTACTAGCTTCATTTCATATAAATGTAGGTAACTTCCAAACAGTTAGGTAGAGGACTAAAAATGTATCTGGTATTTAAGTAACCTGAACCAGTTCTACAAGTGACGGTACTTGCAGTGACTTAATTACAGTTTAAGGAGTGTTCTACATAACTTCTAATGTCTACATTTTCCCTCCCTTACCCTATTTTGGGTTTTCCTTTCAGTAAACAACTTTTCCATGCTCTGAATGCACTCCCTTTTAGTAGGAATTTGGAAATGTTAGTTTGAATGGAAAAGCACTTGGTGTTTCTAGGTTAAGGGTAACAAATTGAAATGCCTCCTATATCATATATTATGGAGACTGTGTCCAACTGTGAAACTAGGGAGCTTACTGATTCACTCTTCATTTGCTGCTGTTTAAGTCAACAACTTCTCTTCCCAATAAAAATTCACTTAACACCTTAAAAAAAAAAAAAAACAAGCTAGCATATTTGCTCTCTCTGATGCTCTCCTGCTCTCCACCATGTTATGATGCAGCAAGAAGGCCCTTGCCAAATACCAGAATGATGTCGACACTGTGCTTTTGGACTTCCCAGTCTCTAGAACTGTAAGCCAAATAAACTTCTGTTCTTTATAAGTTACCAGGTCTCAGGTTTTTGTTATAGCAACAGCAAATGGAGAATTTGGCTGACTCCTGAGTCAACAGATGCCACATTTTGAACAAGTATGAGATGCAGGATTTTCAAGGGAGATGCTGGGGGGCTATGTGAAGATGGCTACGTGACTCATTACTCTTCACTGGTTTTGAGCATACAAAAGGGTCAAGGGCTGCATTTTGAAGGCTGATTTTCAAAGAGGGCTCTTGGTATTCAGTGACTCACATCCTTCCACAAAGGGCTGACATGCTTTTGCCTACCTTCAAGTTATAATTTAAGAGAGCAAAGATTTAATATGGACTTCTGGTAGTTTGATGAATATAATGGGTGGGTGTATTATATCTACCTGGAAAATGTCATGGGCAAGAGAAGGTTTGGCAAGCCTCTTTGACAGCCATGTTGCCCTCAAAGAAGCTGCATTCTTATGTCACCTATCACTGCCAGTCCTTGGCAGTGTCCAGTTTCCTAATATTTGCCAGGTTTTTTTTTTTTTTCTTTTCTTTTTTTTTTTTTAATAATGTATTTTTTTTATTGTAAACAAATGGGATACATATTGTTTCTCTGTTTGTACATGGCGTAAAGGCATACCATTTGTGTAATCATAAATTTACATACAGTAATGTTGTTTGATTCATTCTGTTATTTTTTCCCTTCCCCCTACCCCTCCCACCTCTCTTTTCCCTCTATACAGTCCTTCCTTCCTCCATTCTTGCCCCCCTCCCTAACCCTAACTCTAACCCTAACACTAAACCTACCCTCCCCCCATTATATGTCATCATCCACTTATTAGCAATATCATTCGTCCTTTGGCTTTTTGAGATTGGCTTATCTCACATAGCATGATATTCTCCAATTTCATCCATTTGCCTGCAAATGCCGTAATTTTATCATTCTTTCTGGCTGAGTAATATTCCATTGTATATATATACCACAGTTTCTTTATCCATTCATCAATTGAAGGACATCTAGGTTGGTTCCACAGTCTGGCTATTGTGAATTGAGCAGCTATGAACATTGATGTGGCTGTATCTCTATAGTATGCTGATTTTAAGTCCTTTGGGTATAGGCCAAGGGGTGGGATAGCTGGGTCAAATGGTGGTTCCATTCCAAGTATTCGAAGGAATCTCCACATTGCTTTCCAGAGTGACTGCACTAATTTGCAGCCCCACCAGCAATGGATGAGTGTACCTTTCTCCCCACATCCTCGCCAACACCTGTCGTTGCTCATATTCTTGATAATCGCCATTCTAATTGGGGTGAGATGGAATCTTAGGGTGGTTTTGATTTGCATTTCTCTTATTACTAGAGATGTTGAACATTTTTCCATATGTTTGTTGATTGCTTGTAGATCTTCTTCTGTGAAGTGTCTATTCATTTCCTTAGCCCATTTGTTGACTGGATTATTTGTATTCTTAGAGTACAGTTTTTTGAGTTCTTTATAGATTCTGGAGATTAGCGCTCTATCTGAAGTATGATTGGCAAAGATATTCTCCCACTCTGTAGGCTCTTTCTTCGCATTGCTGATAGTTTCCTTTGCTGAGAGAAAGCTTTTTAGTTTGAATCTATCCCAGTTATTGATTCTTGCTTTTATTTCTTGTGCTATGGGAGTCCTGTTAAGGAAGTCTGGTCCTAAGCCAACATGTTGAAGATCTGGACCTACTTTTTCTTCTATAAACTGCAGAGTCTCTGGTCTGATTCCGAGGTCCTTAATCCATTTTGAGTTTAGTTTCATGCATGGTGAGAGATATGGGTTTTGTTTCATTCTGTTGCATATGGATTTCCAATTCTCCCAGCACCATTTGTTGAAGAGGCTATCATTTCTCCATTGCATATTTTTGGCACCTTTGTCTAGTATGAGAAAATTGTATTTATTTGGGTTTGTGTCCGTGTCCTCTATTCTGTACCATTGATCTACCTTTCTATTTTGGTACCAATACCATGCCGTTTTTGTTACTATTGCTTTGTAGTAGAGTTGAAGATCTGTTATTGCAATACCCCCTGTTTCACTCTTCCTGCTAAGGATTGCTTTAGCTATTCTGGGTTTCTTATTCTTCCAGATGAATTTCATAATTGCTTGCTCTATTTCTGTAAGGTACGTCATTGGGATTTTAATTGGAATTGCATTGAATTTGTATAGCACTTTAGGTAGTATGGCCATTTTGACAATATTAATTGTTCCTATCCAAGAACATGGGAGATCTTTCCATCTTCTAAGGTGTTCTTTAATTTGTTTCTTTAGTGTTGTGTAGTTCGCATTGTAGAGGTCTTTCACCTCTTTTGTGAGATTGATTCCCAAGTATTTTATTTTTTTCGATGCTACTGTGAATGGGGTAGTTTTCCTAATTTCTCTTTCTGAAGATTCATCACTTATGTATAAAAATGCGTTGGATTTATGAGCATTGATCTTGTAACCTGCTACTTTACTGAATTCACTTATGAGTTCTAAGAGTTTTCTGGTGGAATTTCCAGGTTCCTCTAAATATATAATCATGTCATCAGCAAACAGGGATAGTTTGAGTTCTTCTTTTCCAATTCGTATCCCTTTAATTTCTTTGGTTTGTCTAATTGCTCTGGCTAGAGTTTCAAGAATGATGTTGAATAGAAGTGGTGAAAGAGGGCATCCCTGCCTTGTTCCAGTTGTTAGGGAGAATGGTTTCAGTTTCTCTCCATTTAGAATGATATTAGCCATGGGCTTAGCATAAATGGCCTTCACAATGTTAAGGAATGTTCCCACTATCCCTATTTTTTCTAGTGTTTTGAGCATGAAGGGGTGCTGTATTTTATCGAAATCTTTTTCTGCATCTATTGAAATAATCATGTGATTCTTGACTTTAAGTCTATTGATATGGTGAATGACATTTATTGATTTCCTGATGTTGAACCAACCTTGCATCCCTGGGATGAAACCCACTTGATCATGGTGCACTATCTTTTTAATATGTTTTTGTATGCGATTTGCTAAAATTTTGTTGAGAATTTTTGCGTCAATGTTCACTAAGGATATTGGTCTGAAATTTTCTTTCCTTGATGATTCTCTGTCTGGTTTAGGTATCAGTGTGATATTGGCTTCATAGAATGAGTTTGGGAGGGTTCCCTCCTCTTCTATTTTATGGAATACTTTGAGAAGTATTGGAATGAGCTCTTCTTTAAAGGTTTTGTAGAACTCGGCTGAGAACCCATCTGGTCCCGGACTTTTCTTTGTTGGTAGGCTTTTGATGACTTCTTCTATTTCAGTACTTGAAATTGGTCTATTTAAATTGTGTATGTCCTCCTCATTCAGTTTAGGCAATTCATATGTCTCTAGAAACCTGTTGATGTCTTTGAAATTTTCTATTTTGTTGGAGTATAGATTTTCAAGATAGCTTCTAATTATGTTTTGAATTTCAATCCTGTCTGTTGTGATATTTTCTTGTTCATTACGCATTTTAGTGATTTGGGTTTTCTCTCGTCTTCTCTTTGTTAGTCTGGCTAAAGGTTTATCAATTTTGTTTATTTTTTCGAAGAATCAACTATTTATTTTGTCAATTTTTTGTATTGTTTCTTTTGTTTCAATTTCATTGATTTCAGCTCTGAGTTTAACTATTTCCTGTCTTCTACTACTTTTGGTGCTGGTCTCTTCTTCTTTTTCTAGGGCTTTGAGCCATAGTGTTAGGTCGTTTATTTGTTGAGTTTTACTTCTTTTATTAAATGTGCTCCATGAAATAAATTTCCCTCTAAGTACTGCTTTCATAGTGTCCCAGAGATTTTGATATGATGTTTCTTTGTTCTCATTTACCTCTAAGAATTTTTTAATTTCCTTCCTAATATCTTCTGTTTTCCATTCATCATATAATAGCATATTGTTTAATCTACAGATGTTGGAATAGTTTCTGTGTTTTACTCTTTCATTTATTTGTATCTTCAATCCATTATGATCTGATAGAATACAAGGCAGTGTCTCTATCTTCTTGTATTTGCTAACATTGGCTTTGTGGCATAATATATGGTCTATTTTAGAGAAGGATCCATGTGCTGCTGAGAAGTAGTGTATTCGCTCTTGGTTGGATGGTATATTCTATAAATGTCCGTTAAGTCTAAATTATTGATTGTGTTATTGAGATCTATGGTTTCTTTGTTCAATTTTTGTCTGGAAGATCTGTCCAGTGGTGAGAGAGGCATGTTAAAATCACCTAGTATTATTGTGTTATGGTCTATTTGGTTTCTGAAATTGAGAAGGATTTGTTTGACATACGTGGATGAGCCACTGTTTGGGGCATAGATGTTTATGATTGTTATATCTTGCTAATTTATGCTTGCCTTAAGCAGTATGAAATGATCTTCTTTATCCCTTCTGACTAACTTTGGCTTGAAGTCCACATTATCAGAAATGAGGATGGATACTCCAGCTTTTTTGCTGAGTCCATGTGCATGGTATGTTTTTCACCATCCTTTCACCTTTAGTCTATGGGTATCTTTTTCTATGAGGTGAGTCTCTTGTAGGCAACATATTGTTTGATCCTTCTTTTTAATCCAATCTGCCAGTCAGTCTATGTCTTTTGATTGATGAATTCAGGCCATTAACATTCAGGGTTATTATTGAGATATGATTTGGTTTCCTGGTCATATGGTTCATTTTTAAATTTTATTTATTTATTTATTTGACAGGACTTGGTTCCTCCTTTATTTGACAATTCCTTTAGGATAATTCCTCCCTTTGCTGATTTGCTTCTTTGTTTTTCATCTCTTCCTCATGGAATATTTTGCTGAGAATGTTCTGTAATGCTGGCTTTCTTTTTGTAAATTCTTTTAGCTTTTGTTTATCATGGAAGGATTTTATTTCATCGTCAAATTTGAAGGTAAGTTTTGCTGGGTATAAGATTCTTGGTTGGCATCCATTTTCTTTCAGGGCTTGAAAAATGTTGTTCCAGGCCCTTCTAGCTTTTAGGGTCTGGATTGAAAAATCTGCTGATATGCGTATTGGTTTCCCCCTGAATGTAATTTGGTTCTTTTCTCTCACAGCCTTTAAAATTCTGTCTTTATTTTGTATGTTCGGTATTTTCATTATAATGTGCCTTGGTGTGGGTCTGTTGTAATTTTGTGTATTTGGAGTCCTATAAGCCTCTTGAACTTGATTTTCCATTTCATTCTTCAGATTTGGGAAATTTTCTGATATTATTTCATTGAATAGATTGTTCATTCCTTTGGTTTGTTTCTCTAGGCCTATCTCAATCCCAATAATTCTTAAATTTGGCCTTTTCATGATATCCCATAGTTCTTGTAGATTCTGTTCATGATTTCTTACCATCTTCTCTGTTTGTTCAACTTTGTTTTCAAGGTTAAATATTTTGTCTTCAATGTCTGAGGTTCTGTCTTCCAGGTGTTCTATCCTACTGGATATGCTTTCTATGGAGTTCTTAATTTGGTTTATTGTTTCCTTCATTTCAAGGATTTCTGTTTGGTTTTCTTTCAATATCTCTAACTCTTAATGAAATGATCTTTTGCTTCCTGTATTTGCTCTTTTAACTGTCGATTGGTGCGATCATTCAATGCCTGCATTTGCTCTTTCATCTCATCATTCAGTGCGTGCATTTGCTCTTTCACTCATCGTTTGCTTCCCTGATCATTTTAATTATGTACATTCTGACCTCCTTTTCTGTCATTTCTTCTGCCATGCTGTCAGTGGGTTTTATTGATGTAACATCTAGATTTGTTTGCAGCATTTTCTTTCCTCATTTTCTCATATTATTCAGGTATCAGTGGACCACTGAGATATTGCAGATTTCCTCTATTGACTTACAATGTCCTTGAAGATTTCTATATATATCCCCTCTTAGCCTTCAGTAGGCTGAAGTCTTGGAGGAAGTTGATAATGTGGTGCTCCACAAGGAAGCTGCCTCTCTAGGAGTGGTGGCCTTCAGGTGGGGTATATTCCCTGCTAGCGGGCAGAGGTGCCTCTACTTGTTGACCAATGGTCGTCTAAAGGGGACCTAGGCTGCGGGCTGAGGCAAGGCCTGTTTGAGCCTGTGTCTCTGGTTTTACCGTCCTTGTGGGGAAACCTCACCCACCAGGGAAGACTCACTCGGTGGGGAGGTCTCGCTGGTCAGTTACCCTCCTAGAGGTTCCCCTCAATTTACAGGTACTGCCTGGGCTGGGCTGCGTTCCTCTGCAATGTTCCCAGGGGCCCGGCCCTACCACCTGGGCCTGGGAGCCTCACCCTTCGCAGATGAATCTCCTTAGGCTGCCCCTCCTCAGAGAATCTGCCCGCAGGCCTGGAACCTTTGCTCCGCCCTAAGCGTGTCTCTGTGTGGCTCTTCCACCAAGAAGCCTCCTAGATCCTGGGACCCTGTTCTGCACCTAATCGCCTGGCTATGCGGCCCCTCCTCTGAGCAGCCACCTGGGGGCCCGTACAATCGCTTTGCGTCCCAGAGACCCGCCGCACGCCTCTTCCTCCAGACAGCCCCCCAGTATTCCGCTGCGATCACTAGGAGTCCGAGCAACTCACTGTGTGCCTCCTCCTCCCACCAACCACGCGTAACCCTGGGTAGTCACTCCAAGTCCAAGTGACCTGCCCCGTTCCTCCTCCTCCTCCAGGTAACCCCCTGGGTGTTCAGGAGCGGTCACTCTGAGTGGCTCTGAATCCACGTGACCCTCTGCACGACTCCTCTGGGCAGCCGCCTGGACCTCTGGTGGGGCCACTCGAGACCAAGCGACCCACCACGCTCCTCCTCCAGGCAGCCCCCCTGTGTTCAGGAGCGGTCGCTTTAAGTCCAAACAACTCACCACTCGCCTTCTCCTCTGAGCAGCTTCCTGGAGCTCTAATGCAGTCACTGCGAGTCCAAATGACCTGCCGTGCTCCTCTTCCTTCTCCTCCTCCTCCTCCGGGCAGGCCCCGGTGTTCAGAAGTGGTCTGAGTCCAAACAGCTCGCCGCGCCACTTCTCCTCTGGCAACCGCCTGTAGCTCCGGTGTAGTCACTCCGAATCCAAGCGGCCACACTCTTCCTCCTCCTCCTCAGGGCAGGAGTGTTCAGAAGTGGTTGCTCTGAGTCCAAACAGCTCTCCTCGCCGCTCCTCCCCTGGGCAGCCGCCGGAGCCCCAGTGGTGGCTCTGAGTCCCAACGCTGTGCTGAGCGGCCTCCTCTCCGATGCTCCCAGTTGTCCGAGTTCACTGCTTCAGCTGGGGGAGGGACGTCTCACCGGCAGCTCTACTTCACAAAGTTCCCTGCGTTCCGGGACTACCGCCCCATCCGGGACGCCTCCCCAATGGGAGAGACTCACCCAGCTGCTTTGAGTTGGTCCCAAGTCTCTCAATATCTCCTCTTTTGACTCTTGAATCCTGGAGCAACATGAAATGCAGTCACCCTCTAGGCCGCCATCTTGAAACCAAGATTCTTTATCTATTTGCCATGTTTTTAAAAATTAAACCTCTTAGTTTTGTTTTAATTTGATTTATCTTATGACCAATAAACTTGAGCACTAAATGCTTGCTGACATTTTGATATCTTTCTTTAAATTACCTATTCATATTCTTTGCCCATTACTCCACTATAATCACTAATTTCCTATTGATTTGAATAAGTTCTGAACAGATTCTAGTATAGCATACCCTTGTGTGATTCTTTGATGTTTTTTATAAATTTCAAATATATTCTTCCATTATGTAGACTATTAATAATTTTGTGATATCTTTCACACAATAGAAATCCTTAATGTAAAAGAAATGAAATTCATCCTTTTTCTTTTATCTTTGCAATTTTATGTCCTCTCTTGTCTTGGAGATATAAAGGTTGATTTTCTTATTGGTGTCAAATTAATCATCAGCTATACTATATGTGTTTACATTTATGCAGAGAGATAACTAATTATTTTTATTCTGCTTAATGCCAAAAATAATTAAGATGATCTGTAGTAAAATAATTATATAATGTTTGCTATAAAAATAGATGCCTTTGAAATGTCAAATAGTTTAGAGGCAATACTTGAAAGTATGTAAGCTGGTATTTTTCAACACAAGGTCAATGGGCCATTTGTATGATTTATTTTTGATATTTGTTAAATAGGCAAATTTGAGGTGTTAACCCAGATCTGCTTAACCAGAATGTCTTGATGTGGATCTGGAACTCTTCATTCTTAATCTTCATGCATCATAATTCTGAATATCTATACTAAGAACTGTTTAATACCCCTAATCTAAGAGTACCAATTTTGAGATTTAAACTTGGGTCGGAGCTCTTGGGCTACAAGGACTATGAGGAAACATTATAGTATATAAATTTTAATTAAGTGACAAAAACTTAATGTATACATTTTTAAGAGAAATGAGGTGTATCCTAAATTTTTAAGAGCGATATATCCCTATTTATGCTGAATCTCCATGAATCCTTTTGCAGAAGACCCTGAACAACATAAAGACAATCTCTTTAAAAGGTTTTTAAAGAATATTCAGTAATAGGTTTCATATGGCCTTTGGTTTATTTAACCTTCAACAGAATCTAAGAGCAAAACATTAAAGTAACTGGATGAGTGCATTTCACAAATGAATTTGAGTTTGTTTTTACACTGTATCAAGGTTAAGAGTGACTAGTGCACAGTTTTCCTTGGAGAGGAATATTCTTAGTGGAGTAAAGTCAGTCACCACAGGGCTCCTTAGGGAGATATTAGTTTACATCTTTTTTTTTTTTTTTTAATCAAGATGTAGTGTTAACATTAACCTGGAAAAGTATTAATGTTGCATTAAAGGTCATTGCAAAATTGGGGGGGGGTAGTATGGAAAGAGCAATTTTGGTTAAAAGACTCCACCTTTCAGCTGGAAGACTGAATTGTTTCAGGATTTCTGAAATGCTTTTTCTCTTTCCACTGCTATCAAGGAATGAGGGCCTGAGGTGTACATGGCAGTGACCTTGTTGTTAGATGTCCTACTAAGAGCTCATTTTGGATAACTTGTCAGGACTACCACAATTTGTTGCTTAAGTATTTAGCACTAGTTTAGAATACCTGGAATAATAGAATTTAGAGTTAGAAACAATCTTAAAAGTTATCTAGCTTAATCTTCATTTTATGTGGGAAACCTGAGACCCAAAAATTAAAATGATATGGCTTAGATGATTTATTTATTAGTAATTAGAATTACTGTAATTCAGGACTCTTGAGCCAAAATGCAAGAGAAAATTGAGGACAGAGATTTATCCTTCTGGGTAAAGAAACAAAATCACCAACTATCAGGTAAAATGCAGTTTCTAAAATTTCCAGATTTCCTGTTGAGTGAAAATAATAGGACCATTAGCAGGGCCAGTTCTATGTCTTGAATGGTTTCTAGTAGCAATAGCACAGGATATCTCTTCTGCCTATTAATTAAGGAAAATAGCAACAGATCAAGATTATGTAATTTCTAAATTAGATTTAGAATGAAAGAGACAAATCCTTATTTTTGTGCAAGCTACCTAATAAATAAAATAGCAAAATTTAGTAGAATCTGATGGACAGGACTGGGACTTACCTAATCCCAGATATGGTGTTTCTTCCTCTTTTATCATTTTATTCCTTGCTCAATGGCCTGGCATCAAGGCTACTGGCAGGTTTATCCCAATTTCTAAAGCACTGTCAAGAAACACTTATTTTCCTTCCAAATGAAATACAAGTTCCATGAAATGATTTGGAGTAATTAAAAAAAAAGTTACCCATCATAAAACTGAACAAGAGGTAAGAAATAAAATCTTGTCATCTCTCCTTAGCGTCCTAGACTGGTAAAAGATTAATATTGTCAAATTGTTATAGGCATTCAGGAAAGAGCCAGGGAAGCCATTAGAATTGAAATCTAACTTAATGAGATGAGTTTTCAATGAACAAAATATTTTGAAGGAAAGTATTATTTTGTATGTCATTTCTAATTTTCTCACAAACGTAAGCAGTCATTTTTTATTTTCTATTAACTATACTAGATATTTGAATGTCCTACCATGCACAGACTGACACACACATACACACACACACATAAGGTCTTCAGAATTCATGAATTCACTTCCTTGCTTTGCAATTGGTTAGGAAAAGAAGTTGAGCAGTCGCAACTTCATTAATTGCTTAAAAATATAGCTCTAGCCATTTAATTTTATTATTACTTTTTTGGTACTAGCAGTTGAACCCAGTGGTATTGTACCACTAAGCTATATGCCCAGTCCTTTTTATTTTTTATTTTGAGACAGGGTCTTGCTCAGTTTTCCAGGCTGGCCTTGAATTTTTGATCCTCCTGCCTCAGTCTCCCACATAGCTGGGATTATAGGTGAGTACCACCATGCCTGGCTGGAAAGCTGTATGGAGATTCCTTAGAAAACATGGAATGGACCCACCATTTGACCCAGTTATCTCACTCCTCGGTTTATACCTGAAGGACTTAAAATAAGCATATTATAGTAACACAGACACATCAATCTTTATAGCAGCTCAATTCACAATAGCTAGATTGTGGAACCAACCCAGATGCCCTTCAATAGATGAATGGATAAAGAAACTGTGGTATATATACACAATGAAATATTACTCAGCCATAAAGAAGAATGACATTAATTACATTTGCCAGCAAATGGATGGAGCTGGAGAATATCATGTCAAGCAAAATAAGCCAATCCCAAAAAAACCAAAAATCAAATGTTTTCTCTGATAAGTGGATAATGATACATAATGGGGGGCGGGGAGTAATGGAAGAAAGGAAGAATGTTGGATTGTGTAGAGGGAAATGAGTGGTGGGGAGGGGTTAGGGGGAAGGAAAGATAATGGAAGAGACAAATGTCATTATGTACATGTATGAGTACACAAACAGTGTGACTCTACATTGTATACAACCAGAGAAATGGAAAGTGGTACCCTATTTGAGTACAATAGATAAAAAAATTAAAAAAGTAAATAAATGAAAATGACAGCTTGTTCAACTTAGAACAGTTCTTTGTGGAGCCAGATTAGGAGCTATTTAGGCAGGTTCAGCCAATCCTGCATGTGAGATGCCAGCATGCTTACCAGGACAGTCATCAGCTGGCATAGTGGAGAATGGCAGGGTTAAGAAGGCAGGGGAAGCACGTATGCAATCTATCCCTGCACACAGGGCAGACTGGATCTCAAGAGATGAGCTTTCCCGGGAAATGACAGGCTTTCTTTCTGAAGTCCTTGATGTAACAAGGTAATCAGCAAGAAACCATGAGAAGTTATGCTTTCTTTCAGTTGAAGAGGCTTGAAAGGAGTATGCTCTGGGTACCCATGTTTTATGATTGATAAATCAGAACCTGAATTCTCTTATCAGAACCAAGATTTTCTCATTCATCCTTTCTTCCTCAGGGTAAGGATTCTTTGCAGGAAGACAAAACAATCTACTTTATTGATGTGACTCAATTTATTCTGCCTTTGTGAGAGTTTAGGTGCCAGTCTTTGAGAAGAGTACTGTTTATCCTGTGGGAGTTTACTAATGCCAATTGTACTTTCAATTTATAAACTTCTTTCTCTAGGGTAATAATAGCAACAGTTGAATACAGTTAGCCATCTGTATCTGCATCTTTGGAGTCAACCAACCACATATCAACAATGTGCAGAAAAAGAGACAAATGGCATTCTGTAAAACTTAAACTCTTCTATACCACAAAGGAAATAATCAACAGAGCAAAGATATCATATAGAATGAGAAATAGTATTTGCATACTCATCTGACAAGGAGTTAATAACAAAATTACACATGGAAGTAAAAAAACTCAATAGCAAACCGAATAATATAATTTAAAAATGAGCAATAGATCCAAACAGACATTTTTTTGAAGCAAGAAATACAAATGGTATTTGGAAAAAGCTCTTTTTCAGGTATATGAAAAAGGTTCTAATGTTTCTACCTTGCGAATCATCAGGAAAATGCAAATCAAGACCACAGTGAGATATTATGCTATTCCAGTTACAATAGCTATTATCAAAAAGACAAAAGAAAAATGCCACTGAAGAGGTAGAGAAAGGGGAGCTCTTACACACTTTTGGTGAGAACATTCATGTACAGTCATTATGGTAAATATTAAGGAAGTGTCTAGAAATTAAAAATAGAACTACCTTATGATCCAGCAGTCTTACTACTGGATGTATAAAACAAAATCAGTCTGTTGAAAAGACATCTGCACTCTAATCCTAATTACTGACTTGATAATTGCACATTGTATACATGTATCAATTCAGCACATTGTACTCTACTAATCTGAACTTTTGTGTGTGTGTGCTGCTGGGGATTGAACCCAGACCTTGTACATACTAGGCAAGCACTCTACTTTGGAGCTGTATTTGCTGCCCTATACCTTATAAATCTTTAAAATTGTAATGTACAAATTTAAAAAGTGAATTTAAAACATCTTTTAAAGTTTGAAAAAAAATATGCTTTAGTACTGGACACTTGCATTCTTTTTCTCTTTCTTTTTTTCCCTCAGATTGTTTCTTTCTTGTCATTTTTCCCTAAGCAATATAGTACGACTATTTATGTAGCATTTACATTTAATTAGGTATGTAGTCTAGTGATTATTTAAAATATACGGGAGAATGTGCATAGGTTATATGCAAATGCTTTGCCATTTCATATAAGAGACTTGAGCATTTGCCAAGTTTGGCATCCCTGTGGGGTCCTAGAACCAATCCTCCATGGATACTGAGGATCCTTTTATTTTGCCTTGTGAGGAGAAATATCAAATTTAAGCTTACTTTATCTTCATTAATTTTTCATAATTTTATTTTCTGAATTTGTAGTCACATAAAAGCCTACTCTTGTGTAATCCCAGGTTACATTTTCCTTATACACTAGAAATGTAAACCTTTAAAATTCTGCATCCATAGTTTAGGGACATGAATTAATTATTTGGAATTCTTCACAATCTCCTGTGACTATTTTAATGTATTTCTGTGGTAGCCATATGCTCTAAATGTTAACCAATATAAATTAAGAAGATGTATTTTACTTCTGTTTTCACTGTATTATTATCTGGGTGATCAATGTGGGAAGTATAAGGCCAGAATTATAGTTTCCTACTATTAAATATTAAACACATGATTTGAAGTATTAAATACTTTTTTTTTTTTTTTGCATGTTTCTCATTTATGCCTTTTGGTGACCTTCATATAGTTATGTGAAGGTAGTTTGAGGACCAAAGAGAATTTTAAGGTTTGAGATCACTGTCTTTAGTTCTCAGCAATCTATCTGTAAGAAGTCTGTAATTTTACGTCAGAGTTGCAAGAGGATCACCAGGTGCAGTGTAAATGGTTGTTATTGCACTTTCTTGTTATTTCAACTGGCTCATTAAAGATAGTCTAAAATTGGATCTGATATGACAGCTATAACTAATACACAGACAAAAGTTTAAGCAATAGATTTTATTTACCTATATTTTATTCAAGAGTGACAACTGTAATTCTGTTCTTTTTTTGGTGTTTGTCACATAGGAAATTTGCCCCTCCATTAAGGAAGATGGCAGAAGCCAGCTAGGCAGCAGAACCCATCTCCTCACAACACAGAAAGGAAGCAGCAGAGGGAAAGCAGCACGGAGAGGTGAGTGACAAAATAAATGTTCTCAGACTTGATGTTATATAGTCTGAGCCCTGGAGAGACTGGAAGACAGGATGTCAGAGTAGAAGTCAAAGACCTGAAATGGTGGGCCAGAATGGGCACAACAGGCTGTGTGGGCATTCTCTTAAGCTCACCCACTTGAAAATGGCTAGAAAGACAGATGAAACTTAAATCACAAGGGTCATAGAAGGCTCCTCAGAGCAGGGCAAACAGCTTAAAACAGAACAGTGAGAAGAAAGCTGAGCTGGGTCCGCCGCCATCTTTTGGAGTCCGCCATGGAGCGTTCACCCTCTTGAATCAGCCCGGGGTCTTCCCTCACCGGAACAGCTGCAAATTAAACCAGAGGGAAGTTCCCTGCAGTGGGACCTCTTAAGAATACAGCCAGAAAGAACTTCTAGAAGGACCACTACTAAGCCCTAAATCACTAAAATTCCCCTTCTCCTCTCCCTCCCCATGAACAAGGGGAGCAGAGTGGGTTCCAGGGGACCTGTCCTGGAAGTGTGCATCCAGCCGTGTTCAGCCTCCGTGATCCAGGCAAGGGTGAAAAGTGCTGCTCTGCGTGGGCTTGCTTGCTCAATCTGAGGCATTAATGAAGCATCTTTGACCCCAAAGAAAGGAAAGCAGATTCATCAGGCCCCTGACCATTGACACTGCTGGAGGCACTGTAGGAAGACTAGGGACAGTTCCTGAAATCCAAATCACAGGGCTGGACCAGAGGAACAGTGCCTGAATATCCAGTGGCATATAAACCCAGCAGGAAATTGCCTGAGGCTATGCAGCAGAAAGGGGCTGATACCAGCCTTAATAGGTACACAGCCTGAATTGTGAGCACACCTGGCAAATGAAATGACAGTGGATACTTGTGGGACTTTGCATCAGACTTAGCAAGCAGAGGGAATCAGCATATGCCATTTACAACTGGGGCAGTGGAAACTAGAGTCCAGGTGAACTACTGGAGACTCTTCACTCTCATACCTCAGAGAGCAGCGGTGTAGTACTTCTGTACTACAGATCTCCCATGGAAAATCCACAACCAGAGTTCCTGTGCTCACAGACAGTCACCAGGAACTTCACTACTGTGAAGAGGATCCAAAAGAGGGAATCAGGTATTAGTGACACATAACAATCACAGGAACACTCCAGAGCCTGCATCGTGAACTACTATATACAATAGAAACACTGCACCATCTGATCTGCTGCAGGTTCCTAAGCTGACAAATTAGAAGCTGCTGTTAGGAGGATCATAGTAACTAGGAAATTTGTCCCAGTTACCATATAACTCACGAGAGATCCACAGCCAAAGTCTGATGAACATCTGATAATTGTCCAAACCCCAATAAAATCCAAACCAAGATTCAACATGATATACTATAAATAACTCAGACTTAACCTTTGATCATAAAAGTAACTTTTTAACTTGAACAATAATTGTTAACCCAATAGCCAACATTATACCTCCATCCCATTTGATGTATTTCATCTAAAGTTTTAAAGCAATATTTGGAGTCAATTTTCCTATCTTTGCTTTCCTTGTTCTAATTTATACCTGCTTCCTTAACCCCTTGTACTGTCTGCTACAACCTCAAATAACAACCATCCATCTATCTCTCCTTTCTACCTTGGGGTAAATCATCCCTTTACAGTTTCTCTCTCTCTCTTTCCTTTTCCCTCTCCTATTTACTCAAACTTTCTTCCTCATTCCATTTAAGGGTATAGTAATTTACCAAATTTAATAACGAATTCTTTGACCTGTTCCAGAACCTTATACCATTCATGTGGATCTTATAAACAAGAGGGAATTACTATTCTCATTTCAGATAAATTGTACTTCAAGTCAAAATTAATCTGAAGAGACAAAGAAGGACTTTTCATACTGCTTCAGGGAATCATACATCAACAATATAATGATCATAAATATTTATGCCCCAAACAATGGAGCATCTACATACATCAAACAACCCCTTCTCAATTTTGAGAATCAAATAGACCAAAACACAATAATACTGGGTGACTTTAATACATCTCTCTGACCACTGGATAGATCATCCAACAAAAACTAAAGAGGCTTGTATTCTTGATAATTGCCATTCTGACTGGAGTGAGATGAAATCTTAGTGTGGTTTAGATTTACATTTCTCTAATTGCTAGAGATGATGAACATTTTTTCATATAGTTTTTTAAAAAAATTTTTTGATACCATGGATTGAACCCAGGAGCGCTTAATCACCAAGCCACATCACCCGCCTGTTTTTATATTTTATTAGAGACAGGGTCTTACTGAGTTGTTTAGGGCCTCACTAAGTTGCTGAGGTTGGGTTTGAACTCGAGATCCTCTTGCCTCAATCTCCCAAGTAGCTGGGGTTATAGGTACGCACCACTGCACCTGGCTTCATGTATTTTTTTTTTTTTTTCCTGTATTTTTTGATCAATTGTATCTCTTCGTCTGTCTGTGAAGTGTCTGTTCAGTTCCTTTGTCCATTTATTGATTGGGCTATTTGTGTTTTTGGTGTTAAGTTTTTTAAGTTCTTTATATATCTTGGAGATTAATGCTTTATCTGAGGTACATGTGATAAAGATTTTCTCCATTCTGTATGCTCTCTCTTACATTATTAATTTTTAAAATTTTGCTGAGAAGCAGCTTTTTAGTTTAATTCCATCCCATTTATCGATTCTTGATTTTACTTCTTGTGCTTCAGGAGTCTTGTTAAGGAATTCAGTTCCTAAGCCAACATGGTAGGGATATGGGCCTACTGTTTTCTTCTGTTAGGCACAGGGTCTCTGTTCTAGTGTCTAAGTCACTGATCAACTTTGAGTTGAGTTTCATGCAGGGTGAGAGAAAGGGTTTAATTTCATTTTGCTACATAAGGATTTCCAGTTTTCCCAGCACCATTTGTTGAAGAGGCTATCTTTTCTCCAATATATGCTTTTGGCGCCTTTGTCTAGTATGCAATAACTGTATTTATGTGGGTTTGTCCCTATGTCTTCTATGCTGTACCATTGACCTACTTGTCTATATTGGTGCCAATACCAAGCCTTTTTTGATATGATAGCTCTGTAGTACAGTTTAAGGTCTGGTATTGTGAAGCCACCTGCTTCACTTTTCTTGCTAAGGATTGCTTTGACTATTCTGGGTCTCTATTTTTCCAAATGAATTTCATGATTGCTTTTTCTTTTTCTATGAAGAATATCATTGGGATTAGAATAGGAATTGCATTAAATCTGAGTACCACTTTTGGTACTATGGCCATTTTGTTAATTCTGCCTATCTAAGAGCATGGGAGATCTTTTCATCTTCTAAGGTCTTTTCCAATTTCTTTTTTCAGTGTTATGTAGTTTTTATTGTAGAGGTTTTCACCTTTTTAGTTAGATTGATTCCCAAGTACTTTTTTTTTTTTGAGGCTATTGTGAATGGTGTAGTTTTCCTAATTTCTCATTCAGTATATTCATCACTGATGTATAGAAATGTGTTTGATTTATGGGTGTTGATTTTATATCCTGCTACTTTGCTGACTTCATTTATTAGTTCTAGAAGTTTTCTGATGGAATTTCTTTGATTCTCTAAATATGGAATCATGCTATTGGCAAATGACGATAGTTTGAGAATATAAGCAGCAACAAGTGTTGATGAGGATGTGGGGAAAAAGGCACACTCATACATTGCTGGTAGGAATGCAAATTGGTGCTACCACTATGGAAAGCAGTATAGAGATTCTAGAAAACTTGGAATGGAGCCACCATTTGACCCAGTTATCACACTCCTTGGTTTACCAAAGGCCTTAAAATAAGCTTACAGTAGTGATGCAGCCACATCAATGTTTACAGCAGGTCAATTCACAATAGCTAAACTGTGGAAACAAACTACATGCCCCTCAACAGAAGAATGGATGAAGAAAATGTGGCATATATACACAATGGAATATTACTCAACCTTGAAGAAGAAAGAAATTATGACCTTTGCTGGTAAATGGATGGAACTAAAGAATATCATGCTAAGCAAATTAAGCCAATCTCAAAGAAGGACAAATTTTTTTTCTGATATGTGGATGGTAATTCACAATAAGGATGAGGGGCTAGGGAAGAATAGAGGCACTTTGAATTAGACAGACGGAAGTCAAGGGAGGGAAGGGGTATGGAGGTAGGAAGGATACTAGAATGAATTGGATATTATTACCCTATGTGTATAAAAGATTACATGACTACAGTAATTCTATAGAAGAATGAGAAATTATACTCCATTTATGTATACTTATCAAAATGCATTCTATTATCATGTATAACTAATTAAAACAAAAAATAAAGATGTTTCAGAACTAAAAAATACAATTAAAAATGTAGACTTAACAGAAACCTATAAAATATTTCATCCATGAATGATCAAATTCATTTTCTTCTCAGCAGATCATGGAACATTTTCTAAAACAGATCATGTTTTAGGCCACAAATCAAATCTTGGAAAACACAAAAAAAGAGTTAATACCTTGTATTCTATCACATCACAATGGAATGCAATTAGGATCAATGATAAGATAAAAAATAGAAACTACTCAAACACGTTGAGATTAAGTAATACACTTTTGAATGATGAATGAGTAGCAGAAGAAATCAGGAGAGAAATAAAAAAAATACTTAGAGGTAAATGAAAACAATGATGTAACATTAACTCTGGGACAATATGGGGGCAATTCTAAGAGGAAATTTCATAGCACTGAGCATCTATTAAAATAATGCAAAGATAAATAATCTAACCATTACATCTCAGGGTACCAGAAAAAGAAGAATAAACTACACCAGAATCAGTAGAAGGCAGGAAATAATTAAAATCAGAGCCAAAATCATTGAAATTGAGATTTAAAAAAATACAAAAGATCAATGAAACAAATAGTTGGTTTTTTGAAAGGACGAATAAAATTGATAAATACTTAGCCAAACTAACCAAAAGAAAGAGGAAAATATACTCAAATTATCAAAATCTGAGATGAAAAAGGAAATATCACCACAGAAACTACTGAAATCTAGAGGATTTTCAAAAACTATTTTGAAAATTTATACTCCAATAAGCCAGAAAGCCTTGAAGACATCAACAAATTCCTAGAACATATGACCCACCCAAATTGAACCAGGAGGATATAGAAAACTTAAACAGACCAATTTTAAGTAATGAAATTGAAGCAGCCATCAAAAGCTTTCCAACAAAGAAAAGTTCAGGACTGGATGTTAGGAGTTCTAACAGACCTTTAAGGAAGAAATAATAACAATCCTCCTCAAATTATTCCATGAAATAAAAAAGGAGGGGACTCTGTTAAACTCATTCTATGAAGCCAGTATCACTCTGATACCAAAACCAAAGACACATCAAGGAAAGAAAGTTTCAGACCAATATCCTTGATGAACATAGATGCAAAAATTCTTAATAAAATACTGGGAAATTGCATACAAAAACACATTAAAAAGATAGTGCACCATGATCAAGTGGGTTTCATCCCAGGGATGCAAGTTCGGTCAACATACAGAAATGAATACATGTAATTCACCACATACGTAGACTTAAAGACAAGAATTGCATGATTATATCAATAGATGCAGAAAAGGTTTTTGATAAGATGGAGCATCCATTCATGTTTAAAATACTAGAAAAACTAGGAATAGAAGAAACATACCTCAACATTTTAAAGCCTATCTGTGACAAACCCAAGGTCAACATTACTCTGAATGGAGGAAAAACTGAAGCATTTAACTGAAGTTCCTGTTCTAAAAACAGGAACAAGACAGGGATGCCCACTTTTGCCATTCCTATTGAACAGAGTTCTTGAAATTATAGACAGAGAATCAGGCAAGAGAAGGAAAATAAAGGAATGTGAATAGAGAAAAGAAGAACTCATATTTCTCTGTTTGCTGATGACATAATCCTATACATAGAAGACCCCCCCCCAAAAAAAAAAAACTCTACCAGAAGACTTCTAGAACTCACAAATGAATTTAGCAAATTCATTTTATAAAGGATAGAAAATTAACACCCATAAATCAATCATGTTCCTATACTCCAATGCTGAATTAGCTGAAAAAGAAATTAGGAAAACTATCCCATTCACAAAAACTAAAAAAAAAAAAAACTTGAAAATTAATCTAACAAAAGAGGTGAATGACCTCTACAATGATGACTACAGAACACTAAAGAAAAAACATTGAAGAAGCCCTCAATGGAAAGACCTCCAATGTTCTTGGATAGGCAGAATTCACATTGCTGAAATGGCCGTACTACCAAAAGTGCTATACAGATTCAATGCCATTCCCATCAAAACTCCAATGATGTTCTTCACAGAAATAGAAAAAGCAGTCATGAAATTCATTTGAGACCCAGAATAGACAAAGCAATTCTCAGCAAGAACAGTGAAGCAGGAGGCATCATAATACTAGGCCTCAAATTATATCACAAGCTACAGTAACAAAACCAGCATGATATTGTCACCAAAACAGACATGACATGAAGACCAATGGCACAGAATAGAAGACACAAGACAAACCCACATAAATACAGATATGTTGTATTTGACATAGGTGCGAAAATATACATTGGAGAAAAGATAGTCTTTTTAACAAATGGTGCTGGGAAAACTGGAACTCCATATACAGTAGAATAAAATTTAACCCCTATCTCTCACCCTGCACAAAAATCAACTCAAAGTTGATCAAAGATCTAGGAATTAGACTAGCAATCCTATACCTGCTAGAAGGAAATGTAGACCCAATGTTCCAACATGTTAGCTCAAGAACTCACCTCCTTAACAAGATTCCTAAATTGCAAGAAGCAAAATCAAAAATCAAACGGATCAGGCACAGCAGCCATATGCCTGCAATTTCAGCGGCTCAGGAGACTGAAGCAAGAATATTGCAATTCCAAAAATTAAAAAAAATATTTAAAAAAAAGGAACTGGTGCTGTTCCTCGGTGGTTTACAGTCCCTGGTACCAAAACCAACCAACCAACCAATCAACCAAAGAAAAAAGATCTCTAAATGAGATGGCATCAAATTAAAAATATTTTCCACAGCAAAGGAAACAAGAGTGTAAAGAGGCAACCTATAGAACAGGAGAAAATGTTTGACACCTGCACTTCAGATAGGGCATTAATATCCAGGATATACAAAGAACTCAAAAAATTTAACACCAAAAAAACCAACCAATCAACCAACCAACCAAACAAACAAAAACAACCACAAATAACCCAAGGAATAAATGAGGAAAGGAACTCTACAGACACTTCTCAAAAGCGGAAATACAAACATTCAACAAATATTTAGAAAAATGTTCAGCATCTCTAGCAATTAGAGAAATGCAAATTAGAATTACCCTGAGATTTCACCGTTAGTCAGAATGGCAATTATCAAGAATTTATAAGTAAAAATAAATGTTGGCAAGGATGTGGCAAAAAATGTACACTATTACATTGTTGATGGGACAGCAAATTGGTGCAAACACTGTGGAAAGCAGTATGGAGAGTCCTCAAAAAACTAGGAATGAAACTACCATTTGATCCAGTTACCCCATTCCCTGGTATATATCCAAAAGATTTAAAATCAGCATATTATAGTGATACAGTCACACCAATGTTTATTGCAGCTAAATTCACAGTAGCTGAGCTCTAGAGTCAACCTAGGTGCCATTCATCAGATTAATGGATAAATTGTGGCATATATACACAGTGGAGTATTACTCAGTTGTCAGGGTCTTAAGCCCCCTTGCTCTTCTTGACCAGAGACAAGGGAAGGGGACACTCCCCAACAAGGCCAAATCGGGAGAGGTAGGGCTGATTGACTGCCCGCATGCAGCCTTCCAAGCGGAGGACAATCAGAAGCATCAGGGAGACCAGTCACAGCAGGAACTCGGTTATTGAGAAAGTCACACAGCTTTTATGTAGGGTGGGGGCTAGGCGGGAACCAATTAGCTTACAGGTCGGCAAGGGGGGGGGGGGTTCCACGCAGGTGAGAGTCCCATAGGACTATATGGCAAGCCCGAGCTGATCACGTCTCCGAACGGTTGTTAACCAATCCCTGATGGTGGTCCGATTTATAGTCATTAACTATTGAAACCCCCTTTGAGGCCTTGATCTTGCTCACCCGCCAGGGAGTAAAGAGTCAGCCTTAGTTAGTTAACGTGTCATTAGTCCCAACACTCAGTCATAGAGAAGAATGATTTTTATGACATTTGTAAGTGGGTGAATCTGGAGACTATCATGCTAAGTGAAACAAGCCAGTCCCCAAAAGCCAAAGGTTGAATGTTTTCTCTGATATATGGAAGCTAATCCACAATAAGGTGGGGGGGGGGGATAAAAAAAAGAATTGAAGAAGATCAGTGGAGTAGACAAAGTGGAATGAAGGGAAAGGAAGGAGAGATGGGATAAGGAAAAACAGTGGAATGAATCTGATATAACATTCCTATGTACCTATATGTATGTACCATAGTGAATCTCACCACTTTTACATCCACAAGTAATTAATTAAAAAAAATAACTATGGGTAAAT
This sequence comes from Sciurus vulgaris, assembly GCF_902686455.1. Classification (NCBI taxonomy): domain Eukaryota; kingdom Metazoa; phylum Chordata; class Mammalia; order Rodentia; family Sciuridae; genus Sciurus; species Sciurus vulgaris. Next base: position 133,426,814 of record NC_136463.1, read on the forward strand.
TGTAGAAAGATCAATGGCTAGAGGGAAGGAAGCAGGGTTGGGGGAGGGGAGAGGAAGGGGAAGAAATGGGACTGAATTATAACAAGATATGTTCCATGGTTTTATAATTATGTTAAAATGAATTCTACTGTTATATATAACTAAAAAAATAAATAAATAACTAAAGTTAACATCACCCACGAAGGGACATTTCAATATCACATACCCCCTAATGTGATTCCCTAAAAAGAACAATACTCACTAACATAATGTGCAGCGAGGGATGTAAAAACTGAATTTAATCAGGAGGAAACATCAAAAGCAAACCCAAATAAATGTCATGCTATTAAAAAAAAAAAATTGCCTGTCATTATGAAGGACCAAGTGAGAATATAATGGTTCAAGTCCTGTTCTATTCTCATTCCATCATGCAGGAAAATGTTATGTTTCTCCTTAGTTGAAAAGTATCTCTAGACCAATAATTCTTGACAGGTTTTGCAGAGTTCTTCTTAGGCTCAGCAAGCAAATCTGGGAACCACCTACTATAATCTATTCCCACTTTTGGTGGGCAAAATATGAAGTTTCACTGTATTGCATTAGGTTTATATCATCTTTAGAGGCAGGATACTGGACAATTATGTATATGAGCTGAATCTGTAAATCCTGATCTCTAAAATCTGGTTATTGGAAAGATATGTCCTGAAAGTACTGTTGATGCATGTGTGCCTTAGCTCATACTGTGGGGTTAATGATAACTTTGGGCAAGCTTAATTGATGAAAATAACTCTAATTTATCATTGAAAAGCCAAAACAGCAGTGACTGAGAACCTTAATTGCTTCAAAGCAAAATGAGTGATGTATGGATAAATTAAATGGTCTTATATGAAATAGTGGACAATCAAGCCATAAATTTCTATGAAATCATACCATGTTGAAAATGTGGCCATTGTGTGTCAGTGAGATTTCACAGCAGAATATTATCTTTCAATCTCACTAAATTCTAGTAATGTGCTAATTTTACTTTATCAGTACATCCAATAAACTTAAAACCCCCTTAGTAGCCTTTTGTTATACAATTAATATCTTTCTTTAATATCCTAATAGAATGAACTATGATTCCATTTTCACTTATGGTGAAAATGGAATATGAAATGGTGAAAATATCCTTTGCCAGAGTTTCATGGCTTTCTTGGGAGGGTCCAGATGTAGGAGAAGTGGTCTGAGGATGTCTCTTTTTCTACCAAGATCCTTCTTTTAGGATTTCATACTGAATACTTCAAATCTGCTTGTCATATCTCACTTGAAACTTCTATTTGACGTCTGCCAACTTTGCCAATCAATGACCATGTGCCTGCTTTATTTCTCAATACATCTCATACATAAATCACCCTTTCACTGAACAGTGAAATCCTAGTGATAGTTTATAGCATAGCAGACAACAGAAGATAACCTAAAACCCTTGTTCTTGGATTTGCTGGCCATTTCTGCCTTGGAAATTCTATATGATTATCTTTCCTGGACCCCTGCCTGACACTATGCTAATAAGACGACTTTTACTCTTCAGTACATTGTTCTCAATCATAATTAAATTTTTGCAAAGGCCTTGAAGTGAGATATAAAATTACATTGCATTAACATATGCTTGTTCAAATTCTTAGGCAGTTCTTGTTCTCCATTAAGCAGAGAAAAATCTAAGCATCCCCATTTCCCATTCTTTATTATATATATGTAAAAATGAAAACCATTTAATTCCATGGCTTTCATTTTTGGTATATTTGCATTTTGGCATATTCCTGAAAACTCTCACAAAAATTTTTGTGTACCCCTGACTCTTTTTTTTTTTTAATCAATAATATCCCTGTAACTGTTATTCATATATTACATAAGAGTAGTCATATTAGCCATGAACATTTCAAAATTTTATCTGTAAATAAATATCATTTTGGTATGAATAGATTGACATATTTAAATTTTAAAATTTCATTGAATGTAGAATTCTGTTTTCAATCAATAGATTTCCCTCAATAAATTTTAGATTTTTAAATTCTAGATTTTCAGGATTCTTTTTGTTTGTTTATTTGTTTGTTTGTTACTGTGGATTGAACCCAGGGGTACTTTACCCCTGAGTAGTCCCCAGCCCTTTTTATTTTTCATTTTTTTTTTTTTTAGTCACCCTCTTTGCTAGATTTATTACACTGAAAAACATAATCCAAAATCAGCAAAGGAAAAAGAAGGTATTTTTCATTTTGAGACAGGGTCTTGCTAAGTTGCTGAGTGTCTCTCTATGTTGCTCAGGCTGGAACTTGTGATCCTCCTGTCTCTGCCTTCGGAGTTGCTGGGATTGCAGTCGTGCACCCTATGCCCAGTGATCTTCAGGATTCTTGAAGGAGCAGAAAATAGATTACTTTTATCTTGGTGGTAGTGAAGGCTTGATTTGTTTATTTCTTTTTGTAGATTCAGATTTCTTGCTATAGTCTGATACCCTTTTCTGAGGAAAACACGTTGGGTTACATAGCTCAATCATTTTCTACATAAATTCTTTGAAATTCTATAGGGATTAGCAAAATAAAGTGTGAATGAAATGAAAACCCCTTCCTGAAGCTGTATTTTCAGGGTTCATTTCCATAGGGTTTTTTTTTTTTTTTCTTTTTCTTTTTTTCCCAGAGAAGCTCTTCTGCATGCAGAGAGTGCTGGAAAACATCAGGATGAGGTCCCAGGAAGCTGGCTTTTGTTGTTGTCTTGCTTGAATTGCCATTTGCCCATGAGGGTCATTCTTCTCTCCCTTTGGGAGAGGAAGAGGGGAGGGTGCAGTCTGAGTGGTAAAAACAAAAATAAAATACCAAAATATACATATTCCCTTTCATTTTATTAAAAATGAGCAAGAGACTTCGTTTTAAAGAATTTCATGATTTTGTGGTTCTGGTGGAGACCTCAGTAGTCATCCCATATAGTCACTCACAATGTAGAAAATGTATTATCCATCTATACCCTCTTTGTGTATCTTAATTCTTTAAAAATAATATCTTCCCATGCACACCCCCCCAATCCTTCCTCAAACACTGTGTATTTTGCCTCTTCATAAAGGACTTTTCTTGTGAATGCGGTCTCTATTCTGATCTCCCTCTGACTGTTACTCCTTTCCGTCCTTTCTGCTTGGCTTTATTTTATGCATTTAAGTATATGTTCAAAGGGGCTTAATTAATCCTAATATATATTTAATCACATATTAAGATACTTTAATATGATTCTTGCCAAACTCATGATCTTCCTGCCTTAGCTCCTGAGTTGTTATACCAGGTTGGCTAAACATTACCAATCATATGTCATTTTTTTCTCTGCAAGAAAGGAAACTGAGAGAAAACTCTTTTTGATAGTTTTGAAAGGGCAGTCAATCTTATTCACAGGTAAAAGTAGAAACATCTGGAGAGAGAGAGAGAGAGAGAGAGAGAAGAGAGAGAGAGAGAGAGAGAGAGAGAGAAAGAGAGAGAGAGAGATCCCACTGTAATAACTAATATCTAATGAGTATTTATTATGTATTGGGCACTGTGCAAAGCAGTTTTTAGTGTAAACATAAGGCCTCATAGCAACCCAGAGGGATACTTAAAAAAATACCTGGAATTCTTTTTCCCATGTTCTACAACAACACTTCCTTTAGGAGACCTAATCTTATTTGATCATAGAATTCTAGTGGAGCTTCCAATCATACCTACTGAGAGGGACCTTTACTGTAGCCCAAGCTGGACTGAAAGAATGGACATTTTTTAAGCTGTCTGTTTTATCTCAACTCCCTAAGGTCTCCCTCCCAGTGATGGGAACAAAGCCCTTAAAGCTGTCCCAGGATATAAGATTACCAGAAACTGTTGACCAGAATCTACGCCCTGTTGTAAAACATTGTGAAACATGTTGTATGTTATCAGCAAACTCAGACCCCCTTTGGAATTTCCCAGCGGCTTTGTTCCCCTTTTCCCCTTCCGTGTGCGACCCCTCCCGATGTGTGGTTTCTGCCTTTATAAACTTGTAAGATTTTCTGCTAGGGACTCGACTCCTCGACTCCTGCGTGAGTCACAAGTTGGGTCCAGTGCGCTGGAATAAAAGCCTCTTGCGGTTTGCATCAAGTGACGCCTCCTGCGGTTGATTGGGATCGATCCGTGGGACAGAGTTAGGGTCTCCTTTTTGGGGGTCTTACATTTGGGGGCTCCTCCGGGATCTGATGGCCCCCCTCATCCGTGGAGTCGACCTTGGAGGTAAGAAGGGGTACCCCCAGGTTGTCTGTCTTTGTCTTGTGTTTTGTTAGTTGGTCTGGTCCTGTGAGCGCGCTTTCGGTTTCGCAGCCGTTTGGCGACTTGTGAGAGTGGCTAATCATCCTCCCTTGTCAGAGGACCCCCAGCGCTTAACCAGGCTGGTGGAGTCTTTAATGTTCTCTCATCAGCCCACATGGGATGATTGCCAGCAGCTACTGCAGACCCTTTTCACTACTGAGGAGAGGGAGAGGATTTTATTGGAGGCAAGGAAGAATGTACCAGGAGCAGATGGACGACCCACCCAGCTCCCCAACATCATTGAGACTGCCTTCCCCCTCTCCAGGCCTGACTGGGATTTCAACACGGCAGAAGGTAGGGAGCGACTGACAGTCTATCGCCAGACTCTAGTGGCTGGCCTCTGCGGGGCAGCAAGATGCCCCACTAATTTGGCTAAGGTAAGAGAGCTTATCCAGGGGGCCACAGAACCCCCGTCAGTATTTCTTGAGTGCTTAATGGAAGCTTTCAGGCGCTACACTCCATTTGACCCTACCTCTGAGGGGAAAGGGCTTCCGTGGCCATGGCTTTTATAGGGCAGTCAGCAATAGATATTAAGAGAAAGTTGCAGAGAATAGAAGGGTTACAAGATTATACCCTACAGGATTTAGTTAAGGAGGCAGAGAAAGTGTATCATAAGAGGGAAACTGAGGAAGAGAAGGAGCAAAGGAAAGAAAAGGAGAGAGAGGAAAGAGAAAACAAAAGGGATCGTAAGCAGGAGAAGAACCTAACATGGATTTTGGCCGCAGTAGTAAGTGAGAAAGGCCAGGAACAAACACAAGGCAGGGCTAAAAAAAGGGTCAGGTAATCTGGGCAACCACACTCCATTAGAGAGCTCAGCAAGCTGTAAGGGTTAGGTACAGTGGGGTGGATGTCCTGCACTCGCTTGTTTACTTCTCTTAAGTCCTGTACTTGGCGATAGTCTCCTGTGCCAGGCTTTTTAACAGGTAACAAGGGAGTGTTTCGTGGTGACTGACACTTCACTAGGATACCTTGCTGAAGGAGGCACTGGATATGGGGCCTAATTCCTTCCTGGGCCTCTTTAGTCATAGGGTATTGACATACAGCCAAAGGAGTAGATGTGACCTTAAACTCTATAACTATGGGTGGTCTTTCTGTGGCTAGTCCTGTTCCAGCCGTTTCGGCCCATGCCCCTGGATACCTTTTCAACCAGTTATTTATGTGACATGTTTTTGCTCCCTGTCTCTCAAAAAGTCTGTGTTCATCATCCAGGCGCATAGTCAGGGCAGTAGTTGTTCTCTTGCTTCGGGTCACCTCTGGGCCATCAGGGGTGAAGGTAATCTGAGCTCCCATTTTGGTTAGGAGATCTCTCCCAAGTAGAGGTGCAGGGCACTCGGGGATGACTAGAAACGAGTGGGTTACCCATCCCGTTCCTAAGTCTACTGTTCTTCTGGTAGTCCATGAGTACTGCTGGTGACCTGTAGCTCCTATGACCCATTATTTCTTGTGAGAGACAGGCCCAGACGGTTCGAGTAGGACTGAGTGTTGAGCCCCAGTATCTACTCAGAACTCAACTGGCTTCCCCTCCACCTCTAGTGTTACCCTAGGCTCGGGGAGGGGTTCCGAGCCCCGTCCCCGCTAATCTTCTTCTTCTTTTAGGGCTAATACTTTCTTGGAGGGCCCGGTCTTCTTAGGACACTCTCTAGCCCAGTGACCTCTCTCCTTGCAGTAGGCACACTGATCTTTGTCATATTTGGTACACTGTCTTGGACTTAACGAACGCTTTCTTCTGCCTGTGACTACACCCTTCCAGCCAAAACATCTTCGCATTCGAGTGGAGGGACCCTGACTCTGGGACAACAGGGCAATTGACTTGGACCCGATTACCCCAGGGGTTCAAGAATTCCCCAATCCTCTTTGATGAAGCTCTCCCCCAAGATTTAGCCCACTTCCGTGCCAGCCATCCCCAGGTAACACTTTTGCAGTATGTAGATGATTTACTACTGGCCGGGGCCACAGAGGAGGAATGCCAACGGGGCACAGGGCTACTGCTAGAAGAACTTGCCTGCTTAGGATATTGGGCCTCCGCCAAGAAGGCCCAGATCTGCCAAAAGGAGGTAACGTACCTGGGGTACACCCTCAAAGTGGGGCAGAGATGGCTAACGGAGACCAGAAAACAAACTGTGACTCAGATACCCGTTCCTTGCTCACCCCGCCAGGTGCCAGAATTTTTTGGGACTGCGAGGTTTTGCCACCTGTGGATCCCCGGGTTCACTACCCTGGCAGCTCCCCTCTATCCTCTTAGTAGAGAGGGTGCCTCATTTGAGTGGGGTAACGACCAGCAGCAGGCCTTTGATGATATCAAGAAGGCATTACTGTCTGCCCCAGCCCTGGCATTGCCGGACGTAGCAAAGCCCTTCATCCTATTTGTGGATGAGAGGAAGGGAATAGCCCGAGGGGTGCTGACCCAGCCTCGAGGGCCATTGAAGAGGCCGCTAGCCTACCTCTCCAAGAAGCTAGACCCTGTTGCTAGAGGCTGGCCTGCCTGTCTGAGGTCCATGGCAGCAGTGGCAGTATTGGTGAAAGATGCTGACAAATTAACTATGGGACAAAAGCTAACGGTCATTGCCCCTCACTCCTTGGAGAGCATCATCAGACAGCCCCCTGACCGGTGGCTGTCCAATGCCCGCGTGACGCATTACCAGAGTCTCCTACTAAATGGAGACAGGATCCAGTTCGGGCCGCCTGCCATCTCAACCCAGCTACCCTACTACCTGACACGTCCACCCAGGAGAGTGTGCTGCATACCTGTCAAGAGATACTAGCAGAAGAAACGGGGACCCGAAGGGACCTCCAAGACCAGCCCTTACCAGACGCTCAGCTGATCTGGTTCACTGATCAAGCAGCTACATAATAGAAGGTAAAAGGGTAGCTGGGGCAGCAGTAGTGGATGATGAACAAACTATCTGGGCAAGCAGCCTACCCGAGGGGACGTCAGCTCAGAAGTCCAAGTTACTAGCTCTGACTCAGGCTCTGCGGTTGGCAGAAGCAAAAGCAATTAACATCTACACTGACAGCAGGTATGCCTTTGCTACTGCTCATGTCCACGGGGCCATCTACCGGCAGCGGGGGCTGCTGACCTCAATAGGGAAGGAAATGAAAAATAAAGAAGAAATTCTAAGCCTGTTAGAGGCTGTTCACCTTCCTAAGAAAGTAGCAATTATTCACTGCCCGGGACACCAAAAAGGGGGGTCAAAAGTTGCCAGAGGGAACCAAAGGGCTGACAGGGAAGCCAAGCAGGCAGCTCAAGGACTTAACGTCCTATCCTTGTCGGAGGAAAAACCGATGTCTCACCCTAAGGATGCGGTATACCCCTCTATTAGGAACTTTGAATATTCAGAACTAGACCTCGAGGAAATGGACAGATTAGGATTTCGCCTGGAGACTCCAGAGGGGATCCGGGAAACCTGAGAAGGAAAAAGAATTCTCCCTGAAAAACAGGCGATCATTTTTCTCAGACACCTTCACAAGTTAACTCATCTGGGCCCAAAACATTTAAAAACTCTTGTCCAGTCTTCACCGTATTACATCATGAAGCATGGGGAGCTTGCAGATACAACTGTAAAAGAATGCAAGTCTTGTCAGATGGTGAAAGCCCAGCCCAGCAAGCTACCTCACGGCAAACGGCTCTGAGGAGACCGTCCTGGGAGTTACTGGGAAGTGGACTTTACTGAGGTAAAACCAGCCAGGTATGGATACAGATACTTATTAGTATTCATAGATACATTTTCAGGATGGGTTGAAGCCTTTCCTACCAAGAAGGAGACTGCTCAGGTGGTGGCCAAAACAATACTAGAAGACATCTTCCCGAGGTTCGGGGTGCCCAAGGTAATCGGGTCAGACAACGGCCCTGCGTTTGTTGCCCAGGTAAGTCAGGGACTGGCCAAAATCCTGGGGCTTAATTGGAAATTACATTGTGCTTATAGGCCCCAAAGCTCAGGGCAGGTAGAAAGAATGAATAGAACTTTAAAAGAGGTCATGACTAAATTATCCTTAGAGACTGGCATAACAGACTGGACAGTCCTCCTTCCCTTTGCTTGTTTCGGGTGCACAATACCCCTGGCTCCCTCAAGCTAACTCCTTTTGAAATCCTTTATGGGACTCACCCCCCACTCATTACCATACAACACCTTCCTTCCCCAGAATCTTACCCCTCTCAATCTCTGTACACCAGATTAAAAGCCCTTGAGACTGTGCAGAGGGAGGTGTGGAATCAATTGGCCGAGGCCTACAAGCCTGGGGACCTAATAAGTGCTGTACAGGTACTAATGCTCAGGCAACAATACCAGTTCCTCCACCAAGGAAATAGCTTCGGAGAAGAGTATATAGAGACAGAAGTTCCATGATTAGAACTTACCAAAAAGAAAATGGGGGAATGAAAGAATGGACATTTTTTTAAGCTGTCTGTTTTATCTCAACTCCCTAAGGTCTCCCTCCCAGTGATGGGAACAAAGCCCTTAAAGCTGTTCCAGGATATAAGATTACCAGAAACTGTTGACCAGAATCTACACCCTGTTGTAAAACATTGTGAAACATGTTGTATGTTATCAGCAAACCCAGACCCCCTTTGGAATTTCCCGGCGGCTTTGTTCCCCTTTTCCCCTTCTGTGTGCAACCCCTCCCGATGTGTGGTTTCTGCCTTTATAAACTTGTAAGATTTTCTGCTAGGGACTTGACTCCTTGACTCCTGCGTGAGTCACGAGTTGGGTCCCAGTGCGCTGGAATAAAAACCTCTTGCGGTTTGCATCAAGTGACGCCTCTTGCGGTTGATTGGGGTTGCCGTCGATCCGTGGGACAGAGTTAGGATCTCCTTTTTGGGGGTCTTACAGGACTACCAATCATTCTTTACCTCTCTCTAGGTGTAGTGATGTGTTCAAAGGGTGAATATGTGTCCCAGGTAGTTACAAATCATGTTATCTGAAAATAAACTTTTCTCCTCTATTTAGATATTGTTACTGACAGGAGTTGGGATGGGGTTTATGTTCCATGGAGTGGAAGAAAAAACACTATGTGCCTGGGAGGGGCAAGAGTGCTGTTTAAGTCTTACAGCACTCCTCCTCTTAAAAGCTGGGAAGGAGCAGTGAGCAGTTGGCAGCTCCTCTTGTTTGTTTTTTGATATTCAATTATTCTGAGGGCCAGATTAAGGATTATGCAGTCCAGCCGCTTTGGGCAAGATGGAGATTTATGTCCTTTCTGAGAAACTGTTTTACTACGTGTCAGTTGGGTTACAAAAGGCTGCTGTCCTGCTTACCCTCTTATTGACCTTTACTGTCCACTGCCCATCCTTTTCTCTCTCAATATTTGTATATAATCTAAGAAATTAAATTAGAGAATTTATAGTTAAGATCAAAATAAGTGTTATGCAGAACTCTCTGATAGATCATAGTTTTTTTTCTTTGAAATATTCAAACGATAAATTGTTTTAAGAATTTTCCTGATGGTCAGAGCTTAACTTAGAGCCGAACACATAGTAGGTGCTGTTAGCTAAAAATCACATGAATTTAAGAAGGGCTGATAGACAATTTGGTAGATGATTTATTATATATGTAAGTTAGTGATAGCTATAAAACTAGTCTATATACCTGTTCCCGGGAACAGAAGCTCTTGTGAAAATCTTAGTTATAGGTCTTAAAAAAATTGCAAAGATGTTATGCCTTTCACCTGAAGAAAGAATATTTCTTTATATTTTACTTAAGTACTTGATTTCATTTTAATCATTAATGTTGCTATTACCATAATTTAACATGTTGCATTCCTGGAAGCCTTTAATTCCCCTTTCTGATAAGCCAAGCTCATTCTTTTACATAATTACCATCACTTTACTCTTCACATGCAAACCATTAGTGTTACATAAAAGCAATAGGCCTGGAGGGTTATTTGCCTTTCACTGTTCCTACCCCATTCTTAAGATCATTTTCCTCTTTAGTCTTAGAAAGTTGATGCACTACTAAAGACTTCCTTTTAGCTAAATTTGTAGGTAAATATAAATTGATATAGGAAAACAAAACCATTTTAATACAATTTATATGGAGTATTTCATTTGAGACTCCTTGTGTGTAGATGAACAAGACAGTTGGAATATGCTGACATTCCTGTAAGCTATGACAAGTGTTATCATTTTTGTTTTATGGAAGTGAGGACATGAAGTAGATGTCAATTAATTTGTCTTACGTGGACTCTATCTTTACCTGAGTGAGATAGATACAAAAGTGTCTCCTTTGTTCTCTGGATCATCTTTCTTCATGACTTATGTCTGCCTAAGATTATAATATTACATACTGTGCCATTGGAGGTTATTCTTAGGTAAATGCCCAGTAAGAAATCATGGATTTAATTTATGTAGATGATTCTTATGGAGCCTTATGATATCTGATTAATCATATTCTATTGGCATATGACCTTAATATCAAAATATACTGCCATATGGATCAAACATATATTGTATAAAATAATTGTGCAGAATTACATTGATAATTTTTTAGTATGTTAAAGCCATCATTGTGTCTGAATGACCCCAAGATATAGGAAGTTTAGAAACTGTAGTAATCAGTTAGTGGGCCCTGTATCACATATCCCATTACAACTGTGAGAAAATAAATAGAACAGCAGTTTCTACACACATAAACTAGGTCCCTCTTCTCGTAATTACTTTGCCAGACAATCAACATTCTTTCAGAAAAGGAAAAAACAAAACAAAACAAAACAAAAACCTTTTGAGACCAAATCTGTCTTCAGATGCTTATCACTTAATATTTTAATTTCAAGGGATAAATGCTTTCTGTAGTCATTATGTGATCTTTGCCCATATTAGCTAATTTTTTTTCTTTCCCTTAAATAAGCAGACTCTTGACTTATTGACTTTTTTATATTCTAAATGATACAAGGTCTTGGAGAGCACCACATTGATTTTTGTTGAGTGAGTTTATTGGTTCAAACCTTGGAATATAAGATTATCGTTGAAATTTAAGTGTTAAAATAGTCACTGTGAGGACCATTGAGGACAATTAAATAAAATTTTGGCTGAAATTCATGATAAATTGGTATTTACACAAGATAGCAGTAGTTCAGAGATAAATATAATAAATTATTTCTGTCTGGATTTTTTTTCTCAGTCATATTGAAAACAAGTGTTTGCAATAAGACGGCATTGATTTTTGTTCCAAGTCAAAGAGCTCTTCTCTAAGTCATAGCAAATGCAAGTTAAAACCAAAAACAGAAGGCTTAAAATATTTTTCTAAAGGGACCAAGTCCTGGTTTTCTTTTTTACTTACTCAGCACCAACAGAATTCAATGGTATGTAAAGATGTCAAAATTTTTTTGAGGTATAAGATTTTTTAGGTTACTATAAAGCAATAAAGTAGCTACTGATAAATGAGACAAAAATGAATTTATATATAAAATGGCTTATCATCAGTTATGCTAGCTGATATCTTGAAAAGTGTGTTTGAAGTAATGTTATATGATTTAGCTGTAACTGTGTGTGGCAATAAATTCAAGTCTAGAGTTATCCTTCAGTCATATAAAATATTGAACACAGCATATCATTTTAAAATGATGTGTAGTGCACCATGTAGAGAGCAAAATGACAATCTACAGTAATACTTTCTGACCCCAGCTCTCTGACAAAGCCACAGTTTAACTGGTTTATTGACAGGATAGATTATTACAGATTAGAGTGGTTCACAAAAGATGGCAGCTCCAATTCTTTTGTAATAGTTTAACTGAGCTGTTCCTGAAAACCCTTCATGCCAGCAGCATGAAACATTACTAATAGGCAGTCTTATGTCTAAACATTTGTCTGATAACTTCTTACTTGCAAGGACTTTGGAATCTTAATTAGTATTCATTAATTGTTCCTGTAAGAAGTTCTAGCATTTTTATGTCATTTAAAAATAAGACACTAAAGCTTGGGGAGTATGATTAACCCCTCCATAGAAATGCCATTAGACCACTTGGTATTCAAGGCTCAACTCTGTCCTTGGTCAGTTGACTCCTATTTATATCTTAAGTGAGGGGAACCAAAGCAATTAGCCATTTCATTTTGGGCAAATGACTTGATCTCCATTTGTTTTTGTTTCTATATGACTATGTATAAAAATATCACTGACTTTCATCATTTTTCTTGTTTTACAGAACAATTGATCTAATTTATGTATTATTTTGCTTTCTAGAAAAAAATCCATGTATATCAAATCTAATTAAATACTTCTTTGTTAGTGCAAACACTTTGAAGAAAAGGTTTCATTTCATGCGTAGGGGATATTGTATTTTCTTAGAAACCCTTTGAATTCTCTTCATATGTTTCTGTGGAATATTTAGCAACTGAAATCTCCTTCATTTAAAGTGTCATGAACAACAGATGGTGCCCCTAAAAAGACTAGTTTCATATTCAAGTTATTTTGCAATAAAGCAATGTCCTTGAATTGTATTATAAGTAAACTTAATGCTTTTGAATACATAACAGAAAGTCAAATGAACCAGAAGCAGAAATGAGAGATAATAAATAATCTTGCATTTCAGTGATTTCACCCTTGTTATAAACATCAGTCCTGATTACAGAGGTAGAATGTTGGTATCATTAAGTTCATCCCCTGTCCATGTAATTTGAAAATGAACAAAGGTTTCTTGTGTGACTAGTTGAGGTAGATATGTCTTTGGGATCCTTGTGAGAACTTCCTTTAATTCTTGAATGCAGTTTCTCCATCTGCATCTAAAACTTTTGGCAGTCTGTGATCTTCACTGCATTCATCACAGACTTGCATTTTGCTTGTCTGTGGGCCACTGGTACTGCTGACCTGGAAACAGCTAAAGTTACAACAGCTTGTGCTTGACCATCTTATTTCTAGCAAAACTGGTCATCCCATCAGCTCTATAAATATGGTGCAATTGTGCTTTCAAATATAGTCAAGTCTGATACTGAGAGATATGAGAATTTATGTAATTTGCACACATTTGCTACAGATAATAGTTGGAATGGGAACACCTCTGTATTTTGAAGATATTTATTGTCTTCGACTTTTTGGTATTTTTTCCCAGTCCCCATCTCTGTCTTGTATTCCTGCCTAAACATTTCTGAGGATGTTCACCACTTCTTCCTTCCATGCCTCTATTCTAGTTAGTACAAGGAAAGAATAAAAAGGAATGAAAACAAGTTTTGTCTTCTGTTTAAATCTCTCTAGTTAGCAGGAAATAATGGCAAAATACCACAAGGAAGATATTTATTGGAGGAATTATGTAATTACTAAATTTATGCATCAATTTAGAGAAGATATTTGGATGAGGTTAACATTTTCATCAAACCAAGGAAAACAGATTGCCTCCAAAATGTGGAATGGACTTACCCAATCAGTTGAAGACCTGAATGAGTGGTGGTGGGTAACCAGCTTTCCCAAGAAAGAAGGAATTCTCCAGAAGACACCCTTGAACTTCGTCCTTACCATCAGTTGTCTTGCATCTCCAATCCATGGGCCTTTAGATTGAAACTGCACCATTTGACTCTACTGGGTCTCCAACCTGTGAGCCCACCCTGCAGATTTTGGATTTGTCAGGTTTCATAATCATGTGAGCCAATTTATTACAATAAAATATTTCCATATACACATAGACATCCCATTAGTTCTCTTTTACTGAAGAACTATAATACATATTGATTTCCAGTTTAATGGGATATGGTGGATCAAGAAACACAGACTGAAGAGTTGCAAAGAGAATGCAGTGAGAAGGTTGGAGCGTCACTCTAGACCTGCAGCTAACCATCTGTGTGCTTTTGGGTGAATCTCAGTGGACTTGAAGCTTCTCCATGATTGAAATGAGGATATTCAAGCAGATAAATTCCAGTATCCTTTCCAGCCTTAACACAGGTGGTTACAAGGGTGGATGCTCTTGGCCTAGGAGAGTAGTTTCTCTAGTACTTCTTCCATTGCTAGCATTGTATTGTGAGTTATGGGAAATATGTACCAAATGAGAGCATTTGTCAAATATAAAAGAATGAATGTTTATCATTAGTGAAATAATGTAAAATGGTAAGGCCCAGCCATATCCCTTTATACTCAGTAAAAATCAAAATACTTGATCCATCCACAAAATAATCAAATTTCTACTATTAGCAATTTCTTGTCCATGTTAGACATTTTGTTTTAATACCATTGATGGAGAATTTAATAATTCTAGGAGAAAAAGGACAAAGCAATAAATAATCAACCTTCAAGACCTGTGTCCCTCAGGAATGCTGGTTGAGACTCCCTGAGGCAGCAAATGCAAAGTTAATGGGAGATATAGATATAATTGCTGCCGTATTTGTGCCTTAAGCATTTCCTGTTTCCTATTACATGTTTCACAAAGTGGTTTTGTTAAGTGATTTCTTTCTTTGCTTCCCCTCCCACCTACCTTTTGAATCTTGCTTTTAAAAAAATCCCTATAATTAATTTCTTTCCAGTAATTTTCCTTCTTTTGTTCTCATTTTTCCTAGGTATTCTTTTATAGTAAAATGAAATTAAGTTCTTAACTAGCTATGTATACTTCTCATCTGCATATCAGTTACTGTTATCAACATTATCAGGCTCATTATCATTGCAGGTTTTTGTGCATTTCTAGACACTTAGTCATTTATGGAGAAGATGCCAATCTATGAGAGTTTGAAAAAGAACATTGAGAGCAAACAAATGATCTTGTAAATGTGAAGTATGTGCTTAGGTTAATAATATAGTATATTAGTTCTTTATCATAGTTATGTAAGTAATTGCAGACAGTGAAGAAAATGCAGACACAGGAGTCATTGTTAATATTTTAAGAATGATCATTAAATTGTTCTAATATTATTGACTATAAACTGTGGTCCTTAGTCTAAAAGAAGGTAATTTGGTGGTAAAAATTCATGTATTCTGTTCTAGTCCTTTTACGGTTTTGAGCATTTGTATTCACCACAGTTAAGCCAAGCCCTCTTCAGAGCATCTGCTCCTGTCACGACCTCCCTAGGACTAGGAAACATCTACTTGCCAGGTACGAGTGGGGTCTTCTGCCCAAGGAATCTGCAGTCATCTGTCATCGTTCTGTAGTGACTGCATATCTTGCATCAACTGAAACACGTTCTTCCATTCTGTAATATTCCAAACCATGAAGACTTCTAAAGTTGTCAATCTCCCAATTCATTTAATAAAGGGTCTTCAGGAAGCTGATGATACATCAAATCCACAATATGAGAAACTCCTTCCTATTATACTTACAGTAGATTTTGTCTCCTCCACTATCCTGAATACTTCCTTGGTGAGAAGAGGGATAGAAAAATATGAGTAGAAAGAATTTGCTTTTTCAGAATATCTTTTCCTTTGGTAATGACTGTAAGATTAGAGGCTGTAGCACAGACTTGCCAAAATCTGAGCATGATGCAGTCCTGGTATCTACCCCCAAACTTTGCTTTACTTTGATTTTTAGCTATCATAGATAAAAATAACCAAGGGACTATATATTTAGCTTTTTTAAATCATTATTTTGCATTTGTATCCAGTGAGCCAACTCCTAAGGAGTTGGGTTTATAATTTCTAAATTCCATTGATAACTTTCACCTCTAGCAACTGATTCCAATGCAGCTGCTGCCTCACACCCCGGGGGACTTGGTAGCTCCCCAGTCCCCCTGGGCTCATCATTATCTCCGCATCCTTTGCCCAAATAATATTTCACCATGCTTAAGTGAGTCAGAGTCATGCTAGAGAATCTCACTTTTGAAGTTAACTGCATTTTAAAAATTACTGCAAAAATGATGAAATTAAATTTGCATTCACAATAAAATAAACTCCCAGAAAGCTAGAAAAATAATTTCTTCAATTTGAGGACATCTTAGAAAAACAACAATAGAAACCACCTCCACTCTACAATTAACCCCCTAGTTAATGGTCAGTTATAAGGAGGGAAGTGTCTGCTCTGTTACTTCTCTTCACTGTTTCTGATGTCATATTTTCCATTGTTAAAATTCCTTTGTTTCATATATCCATGAACCAGTTCTTTGCTAAAATTATCTCTTCATGCATGTTGTCCATATTTTCTCCTGGATCTGATAGTATTTATGTTATGAAGTTCATATTTAGTCATTCATTATCTGAGCCACCTCTGGGTCTTCTTCTCTTATTAATACTTTTGTATCTTAACCAGGGCCACATTTTCGTGCTGTTTTGTATGTCTTATAGTGTTTGATAGAGCACAGAACATTTTGCATGAAAGGATATCAGACACGAAGTTCACATTTACCTCCTAAAAAGGACTTGCCTCGTATTTTGTCAAGTAGTTACAAATGTACCTAAGTTAATGTAGCCATCCATTATTCTTAATCTTGTCATTCATTCATTCATTCACCTTTCATTCGATTCATTTCATCACTGCCTTCAAAATCAGTGGTGTTTGGAGATTCAACACTGAAAAGATAATTAAAGGTTCTTATTGCTTTACAGGGAAACCACTAGGTTTCTTATCCCTGAGTGATCTCTCTGTGTATTGACTGCCAGTCTTCAGGTTGGTGAGGAATTGTTTGCTACTAGAAAAAAACTGGGGTAGGGCCAGCATGTGAGTATGGGCACATTCTCTTGCTGCCTCCTTTGAATTCTAATGTGTAATGCACTGTGGTGGTTAGAAGTTTGTGACAAGTTCTGCTCATTCCTCCCTGTACCCACCTGTGGTCCATTTGTCCTCATTCTTGTCACTAGGCCTGGGCTGTAAGCAGCTGTGTTCTCTTTTCTCTTATGAAGGACTTTGTTGATTTCTTGAGTTAATTTGCTTAGGTTTCTTTGTGTCTTCAGATTTCTAATTGGCTTAAAATTATGATTTTGCAGTTTATTTGATCTGTTTTTGGTTGTTAGAGTGAGAGGTATGGCCTATTTTGACTTTCTGTATCCTAACTGGACCTGTGCTGGACTTAATGCTGTTTTCCCTTCTAGAGTCAAATGCTTTGATCATTAAATTACAATATTTCCTGAGTAATAATGAACTCATTTAAAACCATGGATTGGCATCTGAGTACCTCATAAATTTTTATGAAATGCTTTTAATGTCATTAATTTCTACATATTTTAAATGGCAGATTTGACTTCAAATCTCCCTAGGAAGACTGAGGAAGAGATGGTGTGTATGTGTGTGTGTGTGTGTGTGTGTGTGTGTGTGTGTGTGTGTGTGTGCACAAATGTTGAATTCAAGTTTTTTTAGTTATATTCAGATAGTACAGTCAGAACGATTTCTGTGGGGAGATTCTTAGGATTCTCTTAAGTCCTAACACTTGATTGCATCATCTTTGAGTCATATTTTATTTTTTTATTGTAAACAAATGGGAAACATGTTGTTTCCTATTTGTACATGGAGTCAAGGAATACCATTTGTGTAATCATAAATTTACATAGGGTAAAGTTGTTTGATTCATTCTGTTATTCTTTTTCCTTCCCCCTCACCCCTCCCAACCCTCCCATCCCTTTTCCCTCTATACAGTCCATTCTTCCTCCATTCTTATCACCCTCCTTATCCCTAACCCTAAACCTAACCCTAACCCTAATGCGAACCCCTCCCACCCCCCATTATATGTCCTCATCCGCTTATCAGCGAGATCATTCGTCCTTTAGTTTTTTGAGATTGGCTTATCTCACTTAGCATGATATTCTCCAATTTCATCCATTTGCCCGCAAATGCCATAATTCTATCATTCTTCATGGCAGAGTAATATTCCATTGTGTATATATATGCCACAGTTTCTTTATCCATTCATCAACTGAAGGGCATCGTCCCACAATCTGGCTATAGTGAATTGAGCAGCAATGAACATTGATGTGGCTGTATCTCTGTAGTATGCTAATTTTAAGTCCTTTGGGTATAGGCCAAGGAGGGGGATAGCTGGGTCATATGGTGGTTCCATTCCAAGCTTTCTGAGGAATCTCCATACTGCTTTCCAGAGTGGCTGCACTAATTTGCAACCCCACCAGCAATGTATGAGTGTACCTTTTTCCCCACATCCTCGCCAACACCTATTGTTGCTTCTTTTCTTGATAATCGCCATTCTAATTGGGTTGAGATGGAATCTTAGGGTAGTTTTGATTTGCATTTCTCTTATTACTAGAGATGTTGAACATTTTTTCATATATCTGTTGATTGCTTGTACATCTTCTTCTGTGAAGTGTCTGTTCATTTCCTTAGCCCATTTGTTGATTGGATTATTTGTATTCTTGTGGTAGAGTTTTTTGAGTTCTTTATAGATTCTGGAAATTAGCGCTCTATCTGAAGTATGAGTGGCAAAGATATTCTCCCACTCTGTAGGCTCTCTCTTCACATTACTGATAGTTTCCTTTGCTGAGAGAAAGCTTTTTAGTTTGAATCTATCCCAGTGGTTGATTCTAGCTTTTCTTTCTTGTGCTATGGGAGTCCTGTTAAGGAAGTCTGATCCTAAGCCAACAAGTTGAAGGTTTGGACCTACTTTTTCTTCTATAAGATGCATGGTCTCTGGTCTGATTCCGAGGTCCTTGATTCATTTTAAGTTGAGTTTTGTGCAGGGTGAGAGATAAGGATTTAGTTTCATTCTGTTGCATATGGATTTCCAGTTTTCACAGCACCATTTGTTGAAGAGGCTATCTTTTCTCCATTGCATATTTTTGGCACCTTTGGTTAGTATGAGAAAATTGTATATATTTGGGTTTGTGTCCTAGTCCTCTATTCTGTACCGTTGATCTACCTGTCTATTTTGGTACCAATACCATGCCGTTTTTGTTACTATTGCTTTGTAATAGAGTTGAAGATCTGTTATTGCAATACCCCCTGCTTCGCTCTTTTGACTGAGGATTGCTTTAGCTATTCTGGGTTTCATATTCTTCCAGATGAATTTCATAATTGCTTGCTCTATTTCTGTAAGGTACACCATTGGGATTTTAATTGGAATTGCATTGAATCAGTATAGCACTTTTGGTAGTTTGGCCATTTTGACAATATTAATTCTTCCTATCAAAGAACATGGGAGATCTTTCCATCTTCTAAGGTTTTCTTTAATTTCTTTCTTTAGTGTTCTGTAGTTCTCATTGTAGAGGTCTTTCACCTCTTTTGTGAGATTGATTCCCAAGTATTTTATTTTTTCGATGCTATTGTGAATGGGATAGTTTTCCTAATTTCTCTTTCTGAAGATTCATCACTTATGTATAAAAATGCATTGGATTTATGAGCATTGATCTTGTAACCTGCTACTTTACTGAATTCACTTATGAGTTCTAAAGAGTTTTCTGGTGGAATTTCCAGGTTTCCCTAAATATATAATCATGTCATCAGCAAACAGGGATAGTTTGAGTTCTTCTTTCCCAATTCGTATCCCTTTAATTTCTTTGGTTTGTCTAATTGCTCTGGCTAGAGTCTCAAGAACAATATTGAATAGAAGTGGTGAAAGAGGGCATCTCTGTCTTGTTCCAGTTTTTAGGGGGAATGCTTTCAGTTTTCCACCATTTAGAATGATATTGGCCATGGGCTTAGTGGAGATGGCCTTTACAATGTTAAGGAATGTTCCCACTACCCCAATTTTCTCTAGTGTATTGAGCATGAAGGGGTGCTGTATTTTATCAAATGCTTTTTCTGCATCTATTGAAATAATGATGTGATTCTTAACTTTTAGTCTGTTGATATGGTGAATGACATTTATTGATTTCTGGATGTTGAACCAACCTTGCATCCCTGGGATAAAACCCACTTGATCGTGGTGCACTATCTTTTTAATATATTTTTGGATGCGATTTTCTAAAATTTTGTTGAGAATTTTTGCGTCAATATTCATTAAGGATATTGGTCTGAAATTTTCTTTCCTTGATGAGTCTCTGTCTGGTTTAGGTATCAGGGTGATATTGGCTTCATAGAATGAGTTTGGGAGGGTTCCCTCTTCTTCTATTTCATGGAATACTTTGAGAAGTATTGGAATGAGCTCTTCTTTAAAGGTTTTGTAGAACTCGGCTGAGAACCCATCTGGTCCCGGACTTTTCTTGTTGGTAGGCTTTTGATGACCTCTTCTATTTCATTGCTTGAAATTGATTTATTTAAGTTGTGTATGTCCTCCTCGTTCAGTTTAGGCAATTCATATGTCTCTAGAAACTTGTTGATGTCTTTGAGGTTTTCTGTTTTGTTGGAGTATAGATTTTCAAAATAGCTTCTAATTATTTTTGTATTTCACTCGTGTCTGTTGTGATATTTCCTTGTTCATTCCGAATTTTAGTAATTTGAGTTTTCTCCCTCTTTCTCTTTGTTAGTGTGGCTAAGGGTTTATCAATTTTGTTTATTTTTTCAAAGAACCAACTACTTATTTTATTAATTTTTCCGATTGTTTCTTTTGTTTCAATTTCATTGTTTTCGGCTCTGATTTTAACTATTTCCAGTCTTCTACTACTTTTGGTGTTGTCTGCCCTTCTTTTTCTAGGGCTTTGAGCTGTAGTGTTAAGTCGTTTATTTGTTGATTTCTACTTCTTTTGTTGAATGTGCCCCATGAAATAAATCTTCCTCTAAGTACTGCTTTCATAGTGTCCCAAAGATTTTGATATGATGTATCTTTGTTCTCATTTACTTCTAAGAAATTTTTTATTTCCCTCCTGATGTCTTCTGTTATCCATTCATCCTATAATAGTGTATTATTTAATCTCCAGGTATTGGAGAAGTTTCTGTTTTTTATTCTGTCATTTATTTCTAATTTCAGTCCATTATGATCTGATAGAGTACAAGGTAGTATCTCTATCTTCTTGTATTTGCTAACAGTAGCTTTGTGGCATAAGACATGGTCTATTTTAGAGAAGGATCCATGTACTGCTGAGAAGAAAGTGTATTCGATCTTTGTTGGATGGTATATTCTATATAAGTCGGTTAAGTCTAAATTGTTGATTGTGTTATTGAGATCTATGGTTTCTTTATTCAATTTTTGTTTGGACGATCTATCCAGCGATGAGAGAGGTGTGTTAAAATCGCCTAGTATTATTGTGGTGTGGTCTATTTGATTTCTGGAGTTGAGAAGGATTTGTTTGACATACATGGATGAGCCAAAGTTCGGGGCATAGATGTTTATGATTGTTATGTCTTGCTGATTTATGCTTCCCTTAAGCAGTATGTAATGTCCTTCTTTATCCCTTCTGACTAGTTTTGGCTTGAAGTCCACATTATCTGAAATGAGGATGGATACTCCAGCTTTTATGCTGTGTCCGTGTGCATGGTATGTTTTTTCCCATCCTTTCACCTTTAGTCTATGGGTATCTCTTTCTATGAGATGAGTCTCTTGCAGGCAGCAAATTGTTGGATTTTTCTTTTTAATCCAATCTGCCAGTCTATGTCTTTTGATTGATGAGTTCAGGCCATTAACATTCAGGGTTATTATTGTGATATGATTTGTATTCCTAGTCATTTGACTCATTTTTGTTTTTTGACATGATTTGGTTTCCCCTTTATTTGGCTATTCCTTTAGGCTATTTCCTCCCGTTGCTGATTTGCATTGTTGTTTTTCATCTCTTCCTCATGGAATATTTTGCTGAGAATGTTCTGCAATTCCGCCTTTCTTTTTGTAAATTCCTTTAGCTTTTGTTTATCATGGAAGGATCTTATTTCGTTGTCAAATCTGAAAGTAAGTTTTGCTGGGTATGAGATTCTTGGTCGGCATCCGTTTTCTTTCAGGGCTTGGTAAATGTTGTTCCAGGCCCTTCCAGCTTTTAGGGTCTGGATTGAAAAATCTGCTGATATTCTTAATGGTTTTCCCCTGAATGTAATTTGATTCTTTTCTTTTGCGGCCTTTAAAATTCTGTCTTCATTTTTTATGTTAGGTGTTTTCATTATAATGTGCCTTGGTGTGGGTCTGTTGTAATTTTGTATATTTGTAGTCCTATAAGCCTCTTGTACTTGGTTTTCCATTTCATTCTTAAGATTTGGGAAATTTTCTGATATTATTTCATTGAATAGATTGTTCATTCCTTTAGTTTGTTTCTCTAAGCCTTCCTCAATCCCAGTAATTCTTAAATTTGGCCTTTTCATGATATCACATAATTTTTGTAGATTCTGTTCATGATTTCTTACCATGTTTTCTGTTTGGCCAACTTTGTTTTCAAGATTAAATATTTTGTCTTCAATATCTGAGGTTCTGTCTTCCAGGTGATCTATCCTGTTGGTTATGCTTTTTATGTAGTTTTTAACTTGGTTTATTGTTTCCTTCATTTCCAGGATTTCTGTTTGTTTTTTTTCAGTGTCTCTAACTCTTTATTGAAATGATCTCTTGCTTCCCGTATTTGCTCCTTTAACTGTTGGTTGGTGCGATCATTTAATGCCTGCATTTGCTCTTTCATCTCCTCCTTCAATGCCTGCATTTGCTCTTTCATCTCCTTGTTTGCTTCCCTGATTGTTTTAATTATGTACATTCTGAACTCCCTTTCTGACATTTCTTTGCTGTTCTGTCATTGGGTTTTATTGATATAGTATCTAGGTTTGTTTGGGACATTTTCTTCCCTTGTTTTCTCACATTGGTCAGATGTCAGTGGGACTTTGTGATATTGCAGAATTCTTCTATTGGCTCATATTGTCCCTGTAGATTTCCAGTGTATCACCTTCCTGCCTTCAGTAGCCTGAAATCTTGGAGTAACTTGATAATGCAGTGCTTCCAAGGAAAGCTGCCCCTAGTCCTCTACTGGTTCCAGGACTTGGAGGTGGCTCTGTGTGGAAAGGATCTCACTGGGGGGTCTGCTTCGAGAAGTTAGCCTGGAAAGGCGCTTCCCGCCGGATGGGGCCGGGCTGCGGGCTGGTTGGGAAAGTCCCTGGCTGCCCTTTCCTGGTCCCTGAAGCAACCTGTGGGCAGGAACTCACCACCCTGTTTCAGAGACTTGAAGCTTGGTTCTGTGCAGAAAGGCTCTCACTGGGGGGCCTGCTCCGAGATGCTGGAGAATCTGGCCCTGTGGGAGGAGCCCACCGCCGGAGTGGGCAGGGCTGCCTGGGGAGGACTCTTGCTGCTCTGCCTTACTCTAATAAGCCACCTGAATCCAGGCCTGCCGCCCGGGCAGCGCTTCACCACTTCACCGGGTGGGGGAGACTCACCCCGAGGCTCTATTTTAGTCCGAGTCTCTCAGTGCCTCCCCTTCTTGAATCCTGGGTTCTGGAGCGACTGGAGATGCAGTCACCCTCTAGTCCGCCATCTTGGATTGCGTTTTCTACTTTCTATTTAAGACTCACTTTTCTTTCTCTCAGCATTCCCCTTCTTTTCTCCCTTTTCCTCCTCCTTATTATCATCCCTCATTCTTCCTTATCTTTTTTCATTCATTTTATGCTATATAGATAAATTTTTGTTTTTTCTTATGTTCATTTTTGTAATTATTTTCTAATTTTACGTTGCTTTAAATTTTAATTATTTTTGATCTTTACTTTTAATAAATGCTTTATCCTTCAGTTTTTAATTTTTTCTAGGTGGAAAATATATCCCTCTTTACTGACTGCTCAGTCACAAATGATAAATAATACAAAATATGTGTCTGTAATGGCTATTTGATATGCATAAGTATTACTATTATCGCCAATTTTCCTTATTCCTGTGATTGATTGACTTAATTTTAGCGTTGTTCATCTTCTCTGCATTTCATAGCAGTTTTCCTTGGAAACTTGAACAAGACTGATTTATGCATTACCAGCTAGATGTCATTTTCTGAATTTTTCTCTGTTAAAGATTCTAATAGTTGTTGGCAAAACAGAAATGCTATTGATTTTCCTGATTTAACTTTTATTTAGCCTATTTACTGAATTGTCTTATTAAATCAGCTGGGCTTTCAATTGATTCTCTGTCATTTTCTGATCATTTAGTTATCTTTTGGAAACAATAAATATTTTGTATGCAGTTTTCCAGATTGAATGTTTCTAAATTATCTCTTCTGTCTTGTTTCACTGGCAAGTATGATTCAGTTATTGGTTCAAGAGACACAGTTACTTTAGCAGTCACTACATTATTTATTTTAAATAAATGTTTATAAGGTCAGTGTATAATAACCAGCTATTGCATATTTAGATTTGACCAAGTGTCCACATCTGTAGCTTCCATATTCTTTCCTTTTTCTTTGACTGAAATATTTCTAAGCATCTGGGTCCTCTCTTTTTCAGTATTTTCCCAAATCACTACCTTGACTCTGAGATCATGTTTCTAAATTCCTTAATTCCTCAAATCAGAACAAATATGAACCTAGTATTTTATACTCATTTAGAGTAGCTGCATGCTCTCTCCCCCTGTGTCCTCTCTTATGACATGTTTTAGTACTCTCGTAATGTGCTTGTCCCACTCTCTGTTCTACAGTTTGGCACATAGGGGTGGTCTCCAGATGAAAAAGGGCATCTGTGGGGACGCTTCATTATTCCACCCAAGGGATTAATATGATGAGCAATAATAATACAGACAAATTATTTTATTGGCGCATTATGATTTTGCTTATTAGTGGGATTTGTTGTTTTATATTCATGTATGCACACAACATAATTTGGTCAATTTCATTCCCTAGTACCTCTCTTTTCCCTTCCCCCCTCTCTTCCTTTGGTTCACTTTGATTTTCATGAGATTCTCCCCCCACCCCCGCACCTTGCCCCTTTTTTCTTCTCTTTCACATTTGAGAGAGAGCAGAGTACCCTTGACTTTCTGATTTTGGCTTATTTCACTTAACATAATGTTCTCAAATTTCATCCATTTTACTGCAAATGACGTTATTTTATTCTTCTTCATGACTGAATAAAAATCCATTGAACACACGGGCTTTTAAAAGTAGATTTGAATTTATTACAGGTGTACTGAAAAATAAGCAAATAGTGCAAATTGCACTGGTCTCAGTCAGAATACTGTTTGTCTCCCTATCCTCCTTTGAATGTGTTTGCCTCGTGTTCAGTATGATAGTAGTGTCTCCGTTTGGACACTGATTTGACCACACAAACTCAAGAAAAAGCCAAAGAGATATATTAGGTTTGATTTCCACAACCATGTAGCAGTCATATCTGTGATTAGGGCTTAGTTCACATAAAATTTTCTTTCTTTCTCTTTCAAGTCTCTTCATTGGTGTATTTCCACTATGATTGCTTTATTAGAGGCTGGAATTGAATTCATCATTCCCTTAACCTGATCCTTTAGAGGAGATGTTTATGACTGGTCTTCCCTTTCTTCACTGATAGGTGTCAGGAGCTGCTAATGAATCATTGCTTTAAACTATGGGCAGTGAGACACCTCTCCTGGGAATCCTTGGTGCAAGGGCAGATGATTCCTGTTGATAGGGAGAATTCCATGCTTGTCATGGAATTTACTAGTTCAAAAGCCTTGAATTCAAATCCCAGTCACCTGAGGGTAGAAGAGATGGGTGCAAACTGATGAGCCCCAACTAGCTGTTTTGCTGTTTAAACTTCAGCCTGTTTACCTCAAAAAAGGCTTTCACAGTGAATCCCTTTGACATTTAAAACCTATAAAATAAACACGTGGGACCTTGCTCCTTGTTAAGCCAGACTCCATCAGAGCTGATTTACCTACTGTGTCCTGCTTCCATTCATAATTGAGTCTTTGTCTTTATTTTTACCATTTCTAATTTTCCTAATCTAGCCCAAGGCCTGCATCCGGAGAACTCTTCACTGATCCTGCAGGTTGTCCTAAAAGATAGGACTTAACAGTCTGTTTCTAATGAGAGTTTTCCTCTTACTAACTTGTTCTTCCACATTGGTCAGAAGGAAGAAAAATATAATATAGTGGAGTCAGCTCTCCCAGGAAGTTAGGAGAATTTTATTTTATAATTGTGACTCTGTTACTCATTTGCTTGGAAATCCTGGGCAAAAGGGGCAAGAGATAAAATGGACTAATAATGAATGTTCTTAAGGACTAGCTGAGAAAATTAAGGACAGGGAGTATAGCATTTAAGTTAGAATAAAAGAGTAAGAGCAAATGGCCAAATGGAGGGGAAGGGCATCTTAGATTTTTCACAGATTACAGAGTTCTGGGGAATTTAGATATTCACGTATCTGCTGAATCATCTGGGCTAAAAAGTACCCAATGCTAAATTTATTGCTTCTTTTGTTGACTATTTAATTTTTCAGAAATTAGAGCTGAAATTTGGAAACTGTCACTCTGCACCTAATCCTAGGCTATAAGGAAGAATTGGTTCATGAACTGGAAGTTCTAGAACTTGGGATTGATTGACTGTTGTCTTCAACCTTGTCATGCCATCCTGAAGGGGAGCAGTGGTCAGATGTAGCTGCCTTGGTTTTAGGAAGAATCTATTAGCCTTAAAGTGTAGAAAGAAAAGTCTCCAAAGTTTATCAAGGGAAAAATTCCAAATATAAAACATCTATGTGAGTTCAAAAGGGTTGAAGACAAATGGAGAAAGAAATACTGTTTTCATGGAGCCTTCTGATGTGATTTTAAGTATTTTTAAAAGGTAAAGGAGATGCATAACTGAAGACTCATGGAAAAAAATCAACATGGTCCTGTCAAGGGTAGAATTAGCTGAAATCTGCTGACAGAGGAAAAGGTTCAGGGAACAGAGACCACAAGATTTCAGTTTCTGTGGAATGTTATCAGTGTTACCTATGCCATTGACAAGAGTGATCCAAGGAATGGCAAGACCTCTCTGCCCAGTAAAGTTTTTTTTTTTTTTTTTTTTAATAAAAATTCTGATCATTTAAAAATAGAATTAACACACAAATACTGAGCATGTATGTTTTGATATTACTTTCTATATATATGCATTAGTCAATTATCCTCCACCATGGACAAAATACCTGAGAAAATCAACTTAAAGAAGGAAAGTTTTTTTTTTTTTGACTCCTGGTTTCAGAGATTTCAGTCCATGGTCAGCTATCTCCATTGCTTTTAGGCTTGTGGTGAGGCAGAACATCATGGCTAAAAGCCATGGTGGAGGAAAGTTGCTCACATCATGACAGTCAGGGAGAGGAGAGAGGGAAGGTCCAGTGATAATATATAGTCCCTACAGGCACATGCCCAAGGACCCCATACCTTCCATTTGATCCCACCTCCTATATTGGTAGGTTTCTACCACCTCCCAATAGTCTATTCAGCTATGAATCCATCAATGGATTAATCCATTGATGAGGTTACATAGCCACACCATTATAATCTTATCAAACAAATTTAGAAATGGATCCCTAATATCATTTAATAATCTGTCCATATTCATATTTTTGCCATTTTTTCAGAATTTTTATTTTTAATAGAAAACCTCATATTCTGATTTTGTCAGATATTTCCTCAAGATGTCTATTGTCTTCTATTTTCTGTATTTTCTCATCACTAAGTTATATATAAGGCTCAACTAGAGTTAGTGTAAACAATTCTCCATGGGTTCATTGCATCAGGAGGTGCCTGATATCTGGTTTTTCCACCTGGGGACTGTTTTTGGAATTTTCTTTTAGCTCTTTGCTCCATAGCTTACAGGTCACTTCCCATGCCTGTCATGCCTCAGGTGTGTTCCATGAGATATTCTAACTCTGTCTCTAGCTTAGATAATCCCAACCATTCTCATGCAGTCAACAACCAACCCTGAAAAGACATTGAATAATTGATTTTCCATAGGATATGAAGTCAGAATGTCATTTAGAGTAGATTAAATTCAATCTAGAGGTGAAAGACTGCATTTATTGTATCTAAGCTGTCGTTCTTGTGTCATTTAACTTGTAATTGGATATGCCTATTGGAGAAGGATTCAGACCCTAGTCATTAGTGCTGTTCTTTTTTGGGGTACCTATTTCCATAGCTAGACTAAAGAAAGATGTACACAATTCAGCTCTTTCTAATGTTCCAGCTCCATGAGTCTCTGGTGAAATTGTAATTTGTAGTTGAGATACATGTCAGCACATTGATCCTCTGCCAGTGACAGCAAAACAATAGAAAGTGTGTTGCAAGGAGCACCTGTCTCTTTAATAATTTACAATATGGTACTAAATAAATAAAAGAGTAAAATGGAAAAACATTCCCAGCTTTATTCTCTCTGAACTCTCACATGGGTGGCATACACATTTGTGAAAAAAATCTGCTTGTTAAAGTCACTGATTTGTAACTACATAAAATTAAATTTTGTTATTGAAGATGTGTATTTGTACTTGCAACTTTACGTTGGCAGATTGGCAAAGAGCTTGCAAGGCAAATATCCCAGTTGTCATAGATAAACAATTGGAAAAAAACCCTTTTTATATTTCCAATAATTTACTAAAATGTTCATAAACTTATTTCTATTGGCATTATTAATTGACTTGGTGTGCACTCTTACGTCTTATGCCAATAAGAGTAACATCATCCATCATTTCATTTCTCTTCTACTCATTTTGTCTAAAACAAAATTCTCATTTTGTCTAAAACAGATTGGTAATTTTTTTGTGTCAATGGGCACACAGTAAATATTTTAACTAGTTGTGGGTCTTCTGGTCTCTGTTGTAGTTGTTGAACTTTGCTATTGCAGTGCAAAAGCAGCCATGGATAATATGTAAATGAATAAGCATATCTGTGTTCCAATAAAACTTTATTTATAGACATTACATTTTTAATTTCTTTAACTTTTATATCATTAAATGTTATCTTTTTTTTTGATTCTTAGAAAAGATTTTGAAATGTAAAAAAGTATTCTAAACTCTCAGACTGTACAAAAATAGAGTAGTTCAGATTTAGCCTATGTAGTTTGACCAGTATAATTTGTTAACTCCTTGTCCAAATTATTTATTGTTAATCCTCATCCATTTCTCTATGCTATTCTCTCTCTTTCTCTCTCTCCTCTTTCTCTTATGCTCTTGTATGATGTTGAACTATTTCAGTTTATTTTGTGCAATTAAAAAAAAAACAGTGGCAACCCATTAAACTATTCATTTCCCCTCAAAAATACAAATATAACCTTGTAGTATAAAAGAAATGATGAATAAATATAGCAATTATCACTAATGTCCTTAAGATGAGTTATACTGTTATTGCTTTTGTATTTAAATATTAATTTTAAAAGTCAGAGTCAAGGTTAAATCATGTGTCTCTGATAAGGTTTTGCTACATGTGTACTTATAAATTAGACAAATTAATAAAATCATCCAGAATTGTGAATTTAATTTTTCTTCTATCAGAGATTACCTACAAAAACTGGTTAATCATGAAATCTTATCTGTACTTATGAACAATGGTCCAGAATTACTTTAAATTTCATTACAGTAAGTAGATACTTATTGGAGGCAAATTTCAAATGGACTCCAAAGAACTATCCAACTAATTTCAGTGGTATTTTGAAGCATATTCACAAATTGGGGTAGGGGGTATAATAATTTACAATATGGTACTAAATAAATAAAAGAGTAAAATGGAAAAACATTCCCAGCTTTATTCTCTCTGAACTCTCACATGGGTGGCATACACATTTGTGAAAAAAATCTGCTTGTTAAAGTCACTGATTTGTAACTACATAAAATTAAATTTTGTTATTGAAGATGTGGTACAGTGGTACAGTGCTTGCCTGGCATTTTCAAGGCCCTGGGTCTGATCCTCAGCACCACATAATAAGTAAATAAATAATATATTCACAAATCTTTTGATACTTTTCTCATTGAGATGTGAGAATGATGTATTCCCACACAATATATTTATGTCCTTTCCCTTTGAACAAAGACCTACTTAGTCACCTGTAACCAATGCAAAGTATATGTTGCAGTACAATTTCCAAGGGTATGTCAGAAAAGAAGAAATATATAATTTCTGTTGTAAAAACTAAAGGAAAGAAACCCAAATATATCTCATTTCAGACCATTCTGGAATACAACCTGGATGTCTTCATTAGGATGCTGAAATATAAAATTGTCCAACAATTACTTGTGTTTAATTATTCTGTGACACTCATTCTGGGGGAAAGGACTACCATATAAGAAGGTCAGTTATTCTGAGACTACCACACTGAGGATTCAGGTGTGGGTGACCTGATTGACAGCTGAATTTCCAACCAACAGCCAGGGCTAACTGACAGCCATATGGGTTGGCTTATCTTAGATGTCTAGTCCCATTGAACCCTCAGATGACTACATCTCCAGCCTAATTCTGACTACAACCATACCAGAGCTCCACATGAGAACTGTCTACAGAGCCATTCCTAAGTTCCTAACCCACACGATGGTAAGCAAAATGAATTTTTTAAATTTTACAATACTAAAATTTATTATAAGTAGGAGAACCCTGCACTGATATCCTTAGAGTTTAAGAGATCATACTTCAGCATCCTAATGAAGACATCCTGATTGTATTCCACAATGGTCTGAAATAAGATATATATATTTTTTTCTTTATTTTTTACACAGAAATTATATATTTCTTCTTCTTTTTGTTCTATTTAGGTATACATGACAGAAGAACGCATTAGATTTCTTGTATAGAAGTGGTAGTACGACGTTCCATTTCTCTGGTTGTACAGGATGCAGAGTCACACCATTTTTGCAATCATACATGTACATAGAGTAATGATGTCGATCTCCTTCCCACCCCTCTCCCCTCTCCCCTCCCCTCATTTCCTTCTGCCCAACCCAAAGTTTCTCCAATCTTCCCTAACCCCTGCCCCTGCCCCCATTATGTATCCTCTTCCACTTATTAGAGAAAACCTTTGGCCTTTTGTTTTGGGGGATTGGCTTATTTTGCTTAGCTTGATATTCTCCAACTCCATCCATTTACTTGCAAATGCCATAATTTTATTCTTCTTTAAGACTGAGTAATATTCCATTGTGCATAGTTTCTTTATCCATCTGTTGAATCAGTTTATCCATCAGTTTATTCATCTGTTGAAGGACATCTAGGTTGGTGGCACGGTTTAGCTATTGTGAATTGAGCTGCTATAAATATTGATATAGCTGCATCACTGTAGTATGCCAATTTTAAGTCCTTGAGGTATAGGCCAAGGAGTGGGATAGCTGTATCAAATAGTGGTTCCATTCCATGTTTTCTAAAGAATCTCAGTACTGCTTTCCATAGAGGTTATGCCAATTTAAATGCAAATTCAAGCAGTATGAGTGTACCTTTTCCTCCACATCCTTGCCAACAATTACTGTTGCTTCTATTCTTGATAATTGCTATTCTAATTGGATTGAGATGAAATCTTAGTTTTGATTTGCATTTCGAATGCTAGAGATTTTCTAGAGATGTCAAACATTTTTACATTTATTTGTTGATCAATTGTATATTTTCTTTTGTGAAGTGTCTGCTCAGTTCCTTAGCCCATTTATTGATTGGTTATTTGTATTTTTGGTGTAAAGTTTTTTGAGTTCTTTATAAATCCTGGAGATTAGTACTCTATCTGAAGTGAGTGAAATTTTTCCCACTTGGTAGGCTTTCTCTTCACATTATTGATTGTTCCTTTGCTGAGAAATTACTTTTTAGTTTGAATCCATCCCTATTTATGAATTCTTGATTTTATTTCTTGTGCTTTAGGAGTCTTGTTTCTAAGTCAACCTGATTAAGATTTGGGCCCATTTTTTCTTCTATTTGGTGCCAGGTCTCTGGTCTAATTCCTTGGTCCTTGATTCATTTTGAGTTGAGTTTTGTGCAGGGTTAGAGATAGGGGTTTAATTTCATTTTGTTGCATATGAATTTCCGGTTTTCCCAGTACCATTTGTTGAAGAGGTTATTTTTTTCCCATTATATATTTTTGGCACCTTTGTCTAGTATAAGATAACTGTATTTATGTGAGTTTATCTCTGTGTCTTCTATTCTGTACCATTGGTTTACCTGTATATTTTGGTGCCAATACTATGCTGTTTTGGTTACTATAGCTTTGTAGTATAGTTTAAGGTCTGGTATTGTGATGTCTCCTGCTTCACTTTTCTTGTTCAGTATTGCTTTGACTATTCTAGTTCTCTTATTTTTCCAAATGAATTTCATGATTGCTTTCTCTAATTCTATGAGAAAAGATGCTGGAATTTTAATTGGAATTGCATTGACTCTGTATATGCTTTTGGTAGTATGGCCATTTGACAATATTAATTCCACCTATCAAAGAACATGGGAGATCTTTTCATTTTTCTAAGTTTTCCTTTAATTTCTTTCTTTAGTGTTCTGTAGTTTTCATTGTAGAGGTCTTTCACCTCTTTTGTTAGATTCATTCCCAACTATTTTTTTTTTTTTTGAGGCTATTGTGAAGGGTAGTTTTCCTAATTTATTTTTCAGAGGATTCATCACTTATGAATGGAAATGCATCAGATTTATGGGTGTTGATTTTATATCCTGCTACTTTGCTGAATTCATTTATTCTAGAATTTTTCTGGTGGAATTTTTTGGGTCCTCTAAATATAGAATCATGCCATCAACAAATAGTGATAGTTTAAGTTCTATTTGTATATTTTGTCTGTCTAATTGCACTGGCTAGAGTTTCAAGGATTATGTTGAACAGAAGTGGTGAAAAAGGGCATCCTTGTCTTGTTCTAGTTTTTTGAGGGAATGCTTTCAATTTTTCTCCATTTAGAATGATGTTGGCCTTGGCCTTAGCATAGATAGCCTTTACAATGTTGAGGTATGTTCCTACTATCCCTAGTTTTTCTAGTGTTTTGAACACGAAGGAGTGTTGTATTTTAAGAAATGCTTTTTCTCCATCTATGGAAATGATCATATGATTCTTAACTTAAGTCTATTTATGTGATGAATTACATTAATTGATTTCTGGATATTGAATCAACCTTGTATCCCTGGGATGAACTCCACATGATCATGGGGCACTATCATTTTAATATGTTTTTGTATGTGATTTGCCAGAATTTTGTCAAAAATTTTTATATCTATGTTCATCAGGGATATTGGTCTGAAGTTTTTTTTCCTTGATGTGTCTTTGCCTGGTTTTGGTGTCAGGGTGATACTAGCTTCATAGAATGGGTTTGGAAGGGTTCCCTCCTTTTCTATTTGGTGGAATACTTTGATATTAGTTCTTCTTTGAAGGCCTTGTAGATCTTGGCTGAGAATCTGTCTGGTACTGGGCCTTTTTTGGTTGGAAGACTTTTGATGGCTTATTCTATTTCAATGCTTGAAATTGATCTGTTGGATTGCGTATGTCTTGATCATATGTCTCTAAAAATTTGTCGACGTCTTCTATTTTGTTGGAGTATAGATTTTCAAAGTAGCTTCTAATTATGTTATATATTTCAATGGTGTCTGTCATGTTCTTTTCCTTTTTCATCATGAATTCTAGTAATTTGAGTTTTCTCTCTCCTCCTTGTTAGTGTGGCTAGGGGTTTATCAATTTTGTTTACTTTTTCAAAGAACCAAGTTTTTGTTTTGTCAATTTTTTCAGTTGTTTCTTTTGTTTCAATCTCATTTTTTCAGCTGTGATTTTAATTATTTCCTGTCGTCTACTGCATTTGGTGTTGATCTGTTCTTTTTCTAGTGTTTTGAGATGTAATGTTAGGTGGTTTATTTGTTGACTTTTTATTCTCTTAACAAATGAGCTCAATGCAATAAACTTTCCTCTTAGTACTGCTTTCATAGTGTCCCAGAGATTTGAATATGTTGTATCAGTATTCTTATTTATTCCTAAGAAATTTTTTTATCTCCTCCCTGATGTCTTCTGCTATTCATGTGCAATTCAATAGCATATTACTTAGTCTCCAAGTATTGGAGTAGCTTGTATTTTTTATTTCATCATTGATTTCTAATTTCATTCCATTATGATCTGATAGAATTCAGGGTAGTATCTCTATTTTTTTGTATTTGCTAAGAGTTGCTTTGTGCCATAACATATGATATATTTTAGAGAAGGATCCATGTGCTGCTGAGAAAAAAGTGTATTTGCTTGTTGATGGGTGGAATATTCTATATATGTCTGTTATTTCTAAATTATTGATTGTATTATTGAGTTCTACAGTTTCTTTGTTCAATTTTTGTTTGGAAGATCTATCCAGTGGTGAAAGAGTTGTGTTAAAACCATCCAGTATTATTGTGTTTTGGTCTATTAGATTCCTGAATTTGAGAAGGGTTTGTTTGATAAACATAGATTCTCATTCTTTGGGGCATAAATATTTATGATTATTATGTCTTGTTAATGTATGATTCCCTTAAGCAGTATGAAATGTCTTTCTTTATCCCTTCTGACTAACTTTGGCTTGAAGTCCACTTTATCTGAAATGAGGATGGAAACCTCTGCTTTTTTACACAGTCCATTTGTGTGATTTGTCTTTTCCCATCCTTTCACCTTCATCCTGTGGCTGTCTTTTTCTATGAGATGATTCTCTTGATGGCAAAACATTGTTGGGTCTTTTTTCAAAATCCAATCTGCCAGTCTATATCTTTTGATTGATAAGTTTAGGCCCCTAACACTCGGGATTATTATTGATATATGATTTGTATTTTGGTCATTTTGGCTTATTTTTGTTTTTTAAATTGACTTGGCTTTTCTTTTGATTAGCTTTTCCTTAAGTGTAGTTCCTCCCTTTGCTGACTTTCATTGTTGTTTTTCATTTCTTCCTCATGGACTATTTTGCTGAGAATGTTCTGTAGTGTAGACTTTCTATTTGTAAATTCTTTTAACTTTTGTTGATCATGGAATGTTTTTATTTCATCATCAAATCTGAAGTTTGATTTTTCTGGATATAAGATTCCTGGTTGTCATCCATTTTCTTTCATAGCCTGGTATGTATTGTTCCAGGACCTCCTAGCTTTTAGGGTCTGAGTTTAGAAATCCCCCGATTTCTGAATTGGTTTCCCCTTATGTGTGATATGATACTTCTCTTTTGTGATCTTTAAAATTCTATCCTTATTTTGTATGCTGGGCATTTTTATTATAATGTGCCTTGGTGTGAATATGTTGTAATTTTATACATTTGGGGTCCTGTAAGGGTCTTGTATTTCATTTTCCATTTTATTCTTCAAGTTTGGGAAATTTTGTGATATTATTTCATTGAATAGATTGTTCATTCCTTTGGTTTCCATGTTTGTGCCTTCCTCTATCATAATAATTCTTATATTTGATCTTTTCATTTTATCCCATAATTCTTGGAGGTTCTTTTCATGATTTCTTATCATCTTCTCTTGTGGTCAACTTTATTTTCCAGATTAAATATTTTACCTTAATTTTCTGAGGTTCTGTCTTCCAAGTGATCTAGTCTGTTGGTGATGCTTCCTATTTAGTTTTTAATTTTATTTGCTAATTTCAAGGATTTCTGTGTTTTTTTTTTTTTTTTTTTTGGTCAGAATCTGTTTCCTTGTTGAAATAATCTTTTGCTTTCTGTATTTGCTCTTTTAAATCTTTATTGAAGTTGTCTTTTGTTACCTGCATTTGCTCTCATATCATCCTTTATTTTGCAGACATTTTTATTATGTATATTCTGAACTCCTTTTCTAACATATCTTCTACTGTGCTGTCAATGAATTCAATTAATATAGCATCTTGGTTTGTTGAGTGTTTTCTTCCCTTGTTTTTTCATGTTGTTCATGTGTCTTCCCCTCCGTAAGGATCCAAGATATTGCAGTTTCCACCCTAGAAATTTACAGGGTCCCTTCAGGTTTCCAATACTTCACCTTTAAGGGGGAGAGAAATATTAACAGCACCCAATGCAAATAATATGCATCCTTAAACAAAATAGTCCCTATTATGATGTTAATAGTTTTGTCACAATAAACAGAGATGATGTGTTTATTATCTACAACATTAGGTTTGCAATAAGATCTACAATTTCTAATGGTGGATGGAGAGAGAATGGGGGAGGGGTGTAGGATGTGCTGTTAATGAGGTAGGAGGTGCGAATACAGAGGTGTTAGATCACAGGATGAGTGAAAGAGAAATCAACAGAAGCTGGTTGTTAGCAGAAGAAAAGAGAGAAAGAGACTCCAAGGATAAATAAGAGGAATAGTAGAGTGAGTAAAAAGAAAAGAAAAACAAAACAGAAAAACAAACATGTAAAAAGAAAAAAATGTTAAAAAAAAAGAGAGAATCTACAACTAAACTGTAATAACACTATTCAAACCTCCCTGTCCTCAGTAGCCTGATGCATGAAAATAACTTGATTTAAAAAATGTTGGGATTGCGAGAGTGGCAGCAAAGAAAGAAAAAAGAATAAAATTGGGGGGGGGGAGGAATCTTGAAGGAAAATTGAACAATTGTTTATGTTGGAGATCAACATCTCCTCTGCTTCTCTTCTCAACTGCTAAGTGGGGTTGTTCTGAGTTTGCTGGTAACTCCACCCTCAGGATGGTGAAAGTTACTAAGGTGGGAGGATTAGTCTTAGAGTCAGGACTCCTGGAGGTGGGGTATAGAAATTGCCAGTCCCACTGGAAGACTGCACCCCAGGACTCTCCTTTGGGGTCCACTTGTGTGACACAGGAGCCTGGTCTTTGCCCCTTACCTCACTTGTGGACCCAACAATTCCTGGTCTATAATTTAGTCTCTAAAGTGTATCTCTTTTGCCCCTGCCCTTTCAACTTCCCAATCAGGAACCTCTCTCTCCAGAAGTCCTGGGGGCTGAGTGCTGGGACCTGTGTGCCTGTCATGGAAAATTGTTCTGTATGGGCAGATCAGGACCAGCTGTTGAGAGCTGTGGGACAGTCACATAGTTGCAAGCATTGGGCTATTTTGGTGGCTACGGAGTGGTTGGGAGACTGGAGATTGAGGAGCTGGAGGGCCCTGTTAATTGCCAAACTGTTGTGACCAGGTAATCAGTGGATGCCATGTTGGGGAGGAAGTTGTGGACCAGGCTGATGTTGGGTTCCAGCAAGTGCTGCCTGAATTTTCTCTGAGATCCCAGTGGGTGCTGGGCTGGTTGGCTCAGTGAGCTGGGATCAAGATGCCCTCACAACCTCTTCCAACCTACAAGGAACTTCTCTTTTTTTCATTTTTAAAAAGTGTGAAGTACCTCATGATGTTTTCATGCATGTGTACATTGTGTGATGTTACAATCAAGGCAACCATATCTCTTTGCTCAATTATGACTTTGTGGTAAAAACATTCAAAATACTTTCTTCTAGTTTAAAAAAATACAGTACATTATCATCATCTATTGTTATCCTACTCTGCACAGAACATCAGAACTTCTCACTCCTAGCTTACAATAACTTAGTACTCATCAATCAACTTTTTCCCATGCTCCCTTCCCTCCACTCTTCTCAGTCTTTGGTAACCACATTCTACTCTCAACTTCTATGAGAAGAATTCTTTTAGATTTCACGTGAATGATGTCATATGCTACTTGTCTTTCTGCATCTGGCTTATTTTAATTAACTTACGATCTGTACTTCCATCCATGTTGTCAGAAAATACAGGATTTTACCCTTTTTATCACTGAAGAGTATCCTATGACATATATGTACCACATGGTCTTTATCTGTTCATCTCTTGATGTACATTTAGATTGCTTCAATTTCCTGGCTATTGTGAATAGTGCTGCAGTAAATATGGGCATAAAGTTGTCCCTTTGACATACGAATTTCATTTCCTTGTACTTCATACCCAACATTGGAATTTCTAGATCATATGCTAATTCCAGTTTTCAGTTTAAGATCCTCCATGCTACTATCCACAATGGTGGTACTAATTTACATTCCCACCAACAGTATAGAACTTAAGAAAGTTCTATCAAACACACTAACCAGTGTGTCTAAGGGAAGTCCTATTTTAGAGGAGACTTCATACTAGAAAAAGGATGAGATTTTGAGTGGCCAGACTGGCAATCAAGTTCTTGTTTTTGCTATATG
The DNA here is from genome assembly GCF_902686455.1 of Sciurus vulgaris. Classification (NCBI taxonomy): domain Eukaryota; kingdom Metazoa; phylum Chordata; class Mammalia; order Rodentia; family Sciuridae; genus Sciurus; species Sciurus vulgaris. The sequence continues at coordinate 133,464,761 of NC_136463.1, forward strand.
CCAACTCTATGACCTTGGATTAATTACCCAATCACTTTGAAATGCCTTTGCTACAACTGTAAAATGGGGAAAATAATATCTAAATTATAGTCTTATGAAGATTAAATGTGAAACCTAATAATCCCTCTACAAATATTGGTTCCATTTCCTTATTAAGGAGATGCAGAAATATGTTCCCAGGGATTAGGATGAAAAGAATTAGAGAACTCTGGAAGTGCAAGCCTTTATTAACAATAGATAACAGTCTAGAAACTCTTTTTGCAGTTACAGAAAACTTGATTATTAAATAGTTTGCCAAGAGGGATATTGTCCTTTTGACCTGAAAGATCTTGCTGTTAAGTAGCTGCTTTGGGACAATTTCTTTGATTCAGTAATATACTCTGGCCAATTGCATCTAAGAATTGATTCAAGTTTAACCAGAAGGATAATTGAATTTTCATCCAGGCTCCACCGTTGGTTATCCCCTTGCCTCTAGTCTTCCTATCTACAAATTCATCCTGGACTCTGCACCAGCTTAACCTTCCCAGGGCACCACTTATATGTACTCCATTCCCGAATGCAAAACCTTTAGATGTCTTCTGTTGCATAGGAGATCAAAGCTAAATTATTTAACAAGTAATTAAACATCTTCAACAGTCTGGCCCCATTTCCCAACTGCTCCCTTAAACAAATTTTCCCTTCTAATTGTTTCATGTCCTTATTTTCCCACCACTTTTATTTGTAGTTCATCCTATAATGCTTTCCTTATTTTTGCCTATCCAAACTCAACTTAATTTAAATCCATCCTTAATAGATTTTAACATAGTCTTCTCTAGAAGAATTCTATCAGTACACTGAGCTGTGACCATTTATATATAAATAACTAAGTTTAAAATAGCATAGGATTCATGCCACAAGCACAGTTCAAATACTAAGGTAGATAGAGTTTGAGGAAAGAATCTGAGAGTAGTGACCATAGGGAAGAGTCCTTGAAAAATAGTTTTAGTGTTTCCACAGAGATAAAGAGGGGTGGTTTTGGAAGAGGAAATATCATATGAAGCAAATGAAAGCTTGGAAAATGTATGGCTTTTCAAGGAATGTTCCTCTTGGACAAAGAATAAAATACACTGGAAGAAATATTTTAAGGTGTTTGGCAGATTGGATCCTGATTGTATGGATATTATAAATGTCAAGCTAAGGTGTTTGTACTTCAACTCAATTGCAAAAACATTAATCTGGCAGAAGAGTGACAGATAAAATGAAGGGTATGTTGGCAGAGCTGAGCAGAGCTGGGATGACTTCATTATGAGACAATTGCAGTCATTTGGAGAGTCTAGTGAGGACTTATTTTAGGGTGATTCATAGAAGAATATAAAGAAAAGTACTGATGTGAGTTGAAGGAGCAAATGTGAAAGACAAAGGATCAACATCAAATAATGAATGAAAGGATGAATAGAAATGTGGGCTTCACAGTTCGAGGGGGTTTTTCAGGTTTGTTATGAGTATGCATTTTGAATCAGATTGCCAGGATTTGCACCTTGACCACTATCAAGCTGAAAGACCTTGGCAAACTTCTTCAACTCAATTTCCTCATCTATAATCTGGGCATAAAATTGTGAGAATTAAATGCATAAGGGAGAAAAAGTAGTACATTTCCCTTACTCACTGCAATTTTCATGACTGATATCACTATAACAAAAGACAAATTAACAAGAGAAAAGCATACAAATCTATTTAATATAAGTTATGTGACACAAGAGCCTTCAAATGAACCAAACACCCAAGGAAAACTTTGTTTTTATGGACAATCATACAGAAGTGTGGTTGGAGGGGATGCAGATATGATTCAATGGTAATGAACTAGGAGGTCTTACCTGGGCCTGTTCAGATTCTTCTTGGTTTCAGGTTATAGGGCAGGACCCCTCTGACATGAGGGTCTCATGACCTACTTTCAGGAGAGGAAGGTCAGAGGACAAAGGATGGAGAATGTCAGTGATACCTTCCCATTTATGTGGGTTTTCTCAATTTCCTTCAGCTAAAAATACTCAGTATGATGAGGTGCCATATTTGGGGGTATCATACTCTTATCCATCCCTGAACTCACAGAATAATTTGTGGCATGTAGTTAGCTGTAGAAATGAATTTACTGTTATGATTTTGTGGAATAAAATAGGTGGCTACAGGGTAGTTTTTGCAGTGAGAGCCTACTCTGGGACAGTAGAGTATGTTGAGAGAACAGGTAAGAAAGTGAGGAAGTGGCGGTGCCAGCTTGACATGTGCTATCTTATTTACAGTAGCTGCATCAAAAATATGTTATGATTTGATTATTCCTAAATATTTTTGGTTCGAAGAGTTTTGCTTAAGTAAAAATAGTATTTCTCCTTCAAGAGAGACTTAATTTGATGAAAGCACCTTAAGTTTTTCAAGAAAAACAGGTTACATAACATTTATTAAATGTTTACCATTGGTGAGGTGCATTGATGTATCATGAATTTAATCTCAAACAACCATGGAGACAAGCATTGTAAGATTGCTTTTAAGGTTGTAGAGTGGAGGCTCAAATGTTATAATTCATCAATCCTCTTTCCCTGCCTGAAATTAGGACTAAATGGCAAAATGACAAAAGAATCTTTTTAGATATTGGAAATAAAACAAAGAGAATACCTACCAGCTCTATGATTTAGTGTTTTTCAGCAGTGCAAGGTAATGAATTAAATAAGAAAATGAACACAAATAGTGAAAGGAAGGAAGTCTAATTGTTTGCAGATGATGTGACTGTGACCTGAACCACATAGGAGAATTGACACAAAAACTATTATAAATCTGAAAATTCTACAAAGCAGTCACAAAATCCATATATCTAAATCAGTACAAGTTTCAATCAGCACACATTAAGAAAATATAGGCATATCTAAAGATATTGCCTATTTGGTATTAGGCCACTGCAATGAAGCAAATATGGCAATAAAGCTAAATCACAAACACTTTTTGGTTTTACAGTGCATATAAAGTTGTGTTTATACTATACTATAGCGCATTAAGTGTGCAATAACATTATGTCTAAAAAGCAATGTACAAACCTTAATTTAAAAATACTTTTTTAGGGGTGGGAGTATAACTCAAGTGTTAGGAGTGTGTGCTTAGCATGCTGAAATCTTGGGTTCAATCCTCTGCACCAAAACAAACAAAACAAGCAGGCTTTTTTTTTTTTTTTTTTTTTTTTCCCTAAAATGGATAAAGATAATCTGAGCTGTTAGAAAAGGAAATAGACTTGCTTAACACAGGGTGTCACAAACTTTCAATTTGTGAAAAATGCAATATCTGTGAAATTCATTAAGAGAAGTACAAGAAAATGATGTATGCCTCAATGGGCAAAAGATACCACTTGTAATGCCAATTAAAAAGCAATCCTAAAATACTAAGGAATAAATCTAAAATGTAGAAAGTAATTAAGTAACTTGGAGGAAAATTTAAAAAGAATTTCATACAGAAAGGAATACTCTTCTCTGGAAGAAGGATCAGTTTTTTAAATATATCAGTTTCCCAATATTAATATACATATAAATTTATTGCACACTTTGATCAAAATACAACTTGTTTTAGAAAAAGAGGGAAGGAAAACTGTCCAACTGATTCCTAAATTTATTTTTAATAATACAAGAATATTATAAATATTATAAAAATAGAATATATTGGAAATCAGAACAGACATATAACAAAAAACAGAAATGAACCTAAGAATTTTTCAGTTTAGACCATTTAAAAGTCATTAGGGAAAATTTAATTTATACATCAGATTTTATTCTGACACCTGGTTAGCCATTTAGGAAAAAAAAAATTAATCCAGAGGCACTACCTCATTTGCACTGAGAAATAAGTGATTATGTTGCACTTCTTATATAAATGCTGATATGAAATGCTTTTGACCTAATGTGTGGTTCAACATACATTATTAGAATACATTGTATACAGTGTATCTAAATACACCAATAATACATTAGTGTCATTAGCATCTAAATATGAAAAATAAAATGAAAAAATAGGTTTAAATTATTCACAATTTAAAAGTATAAAGATGCTTTTCAATAAGGTAGATTTTTTTAATGAAATGTAAATTCCAAAATATAGGAAAGATTGACTCATTAGTCTATCTAATAACAAAAATATTTTTGAAAATATAAAATAATTACTATGAAATGCACTCATTAAGTTAAACACAAATCTTAAGTTGGGAAGATATCTGCAATATATAAGACAAATTGATTTTTTTATTTACAAGGGACTTGTATAAACCAATAATAACAAATGTGCAAGTCAACAGAAAAATAAGCAAAATAAAAAATCCAATTATATGATCAACTTAATTCACAAATGCCAGTCAAAATGACAATAATGTATCATTTTCACTTATAATTTTTTGTCCTCTGAATTTTATCTAGCCTACTTATAGTATATAGGTCTTCACTTGGCAAGAGTTTATCATTAAATTTATTGAATGCAAGATGTTTATACATATAAGAAAGGAAAAGTTTGAGGGTAGGTTAAGACAAAAGAATGAAAAAAAAAGAAAACCAAAGAATCAGATATTTTTATCTACCACAAACAAGGGGGCTTAAAAAAACAGAAATTTATTGCCTCACAATTCTGGAGACTCTAAGTTGGAGATCAAGATGTCAGTGGAAGTGGAATGGCTGTGAGGGGGAATCTGTTCCATCCTTTGATAGTTTGCTGGCAATCCTTGGCATGTTTGGCTTATGGATACATCACCCTGATCATCTGCACATAGTGTACTCCCTGTGCATGTCTATATCTGTGTCTAAAAGTCCCATTTTTTATAAGAACTCAGATTAGATTAGGGTGAACCCGAATGACCTCATCTTAACCTGGTCATCTGCATCTATTTCTAACTAAGATTGCATTCATTTATACTGGGCTAAGGACATCAACATTTGGGGGAGGGTACATGATTTAATCCATGACAATTTGTAAAGTCCAAAAATTGGTGCAGTGTGGGGAAGCACACATTCTCATATAGATGTGAGGAGTATAAGTTGATCTTATCTTTGGGAAGACATTTTGGTAGTATCTGTGGAATATTTATGAAAACCTCAAATATTCATACAATTTGTCCAGGCAATTCCACTCAAGAAATTGCCCCTATAGATATGCACACAAGAGATTGACTTTATTGCAGCATTATTTGTAAGAGAAAAATAAAACAAAACAAACCAGACATAACTTAAATGTTCACCAGTTATTTATGGGTCACCCGCACATGGAAAACTACCAGATTTTTTTAAAGCATGAAATAGGTTTATGTTTATTCATTAGACATGATCTTCAAGATATATTAAGTAAAAAATGCAAGACACAGAGTAATTTTTTATGATTCTTTTTTGTTGTTGTTGTTGACATCATGAAATGAAGCCAGGGGCCCTTAACCACTAAGCCACATCCCCAGACCTTTTAAAATAGTTTTTATTAGAGGTGGGGGTCTCACTGAATTGCTTAGGGCCTCACTAAGTTGCTGAGGCTGGGTTTGAACTTGTGATCCTCTTGTCTCAGCCTCCCCAGTCGCTGGGATTAAAGGCATGCACCACATCACCCAGCTTTGTATGATTCTTTTCCTGTAAAATTTTGAAAGATTATTATACTAGATATGTCAGTTATCTGAAATAATGTTCAAAATACTGGGCTTGGAGCTGGGTCTGGAAAGGGAGACTTTTAATGTTGTATCCTTTAGTAGTGTTTAAAGTTTCTTATCATTTGCACATATTATTCATTTTTTTTTCTGGTTTTAATGTCACAAGAGTTTACATGTGCTGTGGGATTATGGACTGTTTTTGTTTTGTTCTTATGCTTTTTGTATTAAAAAAGGGACCAGTGAATATTAAATAAAAATGCAAAAAAATTCCTTCCAGCATGTGGCTGGAGATAAGAGATTTCTCGTCAATTAGAATTTTCCCATAGAGTTGTATTCTCAAGGAGCATTAAACACTTACTGGAGGTGTACATCCCATAGTTTTATGTGTGCATGCTCCATGATCATGATGTTACTTCATTTTTAACTGTGTAAAGAGTGAGAGGTCGGGTTCTAAACAGCTTTAGAAGTTTAGGCAGAAAAAAAAAAAAAAAAAACCCAGAAAGAGCTATGTATATTATTTTTATGAAAGCTGAAAAGACATAGTTATTTATTTTGGGATGAAATACAAAGACTAAGCAAATGCAATATTTTATTAAAAGGGTGTTCTCTTTCCCAGGGTAAAATGGGATGTAGGATCTGCCTTTATTTACTGTAACCAGTCAAGGTCAGTGGAGTTAACCCACTTCCCGTGGGAAAAATAGTATCCATACACTTATGGTCAGTTCACTTATTTCCTGGATGTATTAAGGTCAGTTCAGACACAATGAACATTTTCTCCATTAACACTGTGGAAGGAGTGTTTCAAAGTAGTTTTGTATTTTAAATAATTTCAAGATATCATGCTAATAATTTCTGAAGACATATAACCTTAAGAATGAAAAATGCGTGAGGTGTTTTCATGGATAGCAAGAGCCTACTCACAGGGAATAGTGAAATCTTTCTACCCAGTTAATTTACCTTTATACGTGTTCCCATAGGATACTGAGTTGAAAGTCGCTTTTGCTCTGTGAAACCACCTGAGGTTTCTTTTGTTACTATAGGTTTCTTAAAGCAATGTAGGATTTCATCATTCAGAGCATCTCCCAAACTAAGCTTACTACATCATCTGGCTTTTGACGACATTCTTTTTTTCTTTTATCCTAGAGGATTTCAAAATTTTGGGTTCATTTTTGGTTTCAATGTGATCCATTGCTAAGGTAGGTGAAGCCAAGTTTATTCCTCAACTGCCAGGTTTTTCAAATCTGTCAAAATAATTTACTTACACAAGTCAGGTAATTCTGAGCCAGTTGTGTGGTCCGAGGTGGTTTGAGTATGAGAAGTGTTAGAAAAGTATGTCTCTTACAACGTCAAGCACTTTTGCTAAACATGTATCTTAAATTGCTTAAAATAGACCCATGGGAAAAAGGACTTTCATGTTCTTCATATTCCTAAACATCTGGAAAATACTTGGATAATGCAGGAGGGCTAAAATGTACTAAAATTCTTTTCTGTAGGCAGCAGTTCTTATCATTGTTTAATTCTGTCCTCCTGCATCCTTATCTCTAGTTTTACTAATGGCAGAACCATGTTTCAACTCAACTCTCTAGAAAACTTGCATCAACCTTGGCTTCCTTCCCCTCTCTTCTAAAAATTACATGTTTCACAAATTGTACCTCAGCGATATGTCTTAAAATGATGTCTCCCTTTGAATTTTTATTTTTTTATTTTTTGTGATATGAGGAATTGAATCCAGGGCCTTGAGCTTACGAGGCAAGTGCTCCCCCACTGAGCTACATCGCTACATCCTGAACGCTTTCGTTTTTTATTTCCAGATAGGGTTTCACAGTGTTGCTGCCTTGAATTTGTAATCCTCCCACCTAAGCCTCTCGAGTAGTTTGGATTACAGGCATGTGCCACCATGCCCAGCCATCCTTTGAAATTTGGTGGTAGCTCAGCTGTTCTTTTCTCAGGGTAACCAAATTCACCATTACGGAGCAGATTTTTTGGCTCAGTCAGTGAGCTTTGTGATTTACACATATCACTCTAGACACCATAGTAATTAAGCAAATATGCACTATTATAGTCATTCTATATCAAACAAGAAAATAAACTTCAAAGTCAGACTGACAGCTGAAAATCAGATCCAGCGTTAATTGATTTTAAAGTCCATACAATTTTAGTGCATTATCCTGCTTTACCTTATAATCATTGTTTCTTACCTTATTTGTGTGTGTGTGTGTGTGTGTGTGTTTGTGTGTGTGTGTGTATTAATTCTTTTGTGAGTAATAAGTTCTTTTAAGATAGAGTCCATGTGTAACTATTTACATTCTCTCGTTATCTAACTTAGGGCCCTATATTGAGAAAGTGGCTTGAAACATTTGGTAATAGTTTATAATCGGATGAAAGTCTTTTGCTTTGTAACTTCTGAGGCAAAATAGAGGCTTTTATCTTTACCAGAAATCCCTTTTGTAAGAATTAAGCTGTGTGGATAGATTTGCAAGCCATTTTATTCTCTGAAAACATAAAAAGAATCTGTGAACACAAGGTATTCATCTCTTCAAACATATGAAATTCAAATACAATTGCTTTGGCATTAAACATTTGAATTTGTATGCAAGATGTCAGAGTTATATAATTTTTCTGTCAGAAATGGTTGGATGTGCTCACTGGCTTTTCAGATTTCCTCATGTATAAGCAGATGTACTTGTAAGGACAAATGCACTTTCTAATATATGGAAAACTTTATTAGCTCACTGTAACAGAAAAATGTCTCTCTCAGCCCTGGAACATTTATAAGAAAATGAATGTTGCATTAGCCAAAGAATAGGACAACTTGTAATGAATTTGTCTATCATGTAACAGATGTTTTTTTTTTTTTTTTTCTCATGATCCTATGCTTGCATTCCCAGGACTTACATGAAGTCAAAAAACGATGAGAATTGAAAATCCAATGCTAGAATTACATTAACTATATCATAATCATATCTCAAAGGACTGCCTTTTAAAAAAGACATCAGATCTTCACCATGCTTTTTGAACTTAAAAAATCAACCTGACAATAGCTATAAAAATTGAAAAGAGCAAAAGCTTTAGAGTCATAAGATTTGGGTTTGACTCTTGACTCTTCACTTATTGACCATGATGTGAGGGAAAACCCAAATTTTTTAGGCCTCAGTCATTTTATCTGAAGAATTGTGAGGACTGAATGAGAATGAACATATTAAGGATTTTGTAGACAGTGAAGAACTGCACCAATGCAGGTTGTTATGATTGCTCATGTGAAGACAAATCACAGCCTTAAACACCATGGTATGGACACAAGAAATAGTTTATAGAGTCAACCAGAACTTAAGAAACTATGGAAACCAGGAAAATGAGTATGTGTGTGTTAGCACAGAAGTAAATTAAGAATAAAGTAGGAAACTGCCAAGGAGATCAACATAAATAGAGCACCTGATTTGACAAGAGTTTTTGAGCCAGGTGTGATGATGCTCACCTGTAATCTCAACTGTTTGAGAGGCTGAGGCAAGAGGGTTACTTGGGTCAAGGACTTTCAGGCCAATCTGGGCGACATAGCAAGATCTAGTCTCAAGAAAAAGAAAGAAAGAATTTGATAAGAGTTTTGAGAGCAGTCAGAAGTTATTACTATCATTTCTGTTCTACTACTACCAGTACAACTAGCATTTATTTAGTCAGACACTGCCCTAAATCCTACATATGTTACATAAAGGCAGGTCTTATGACTCTAAAGCTCTTGCTCTTTTAAATTTTTAATGCTCACAGCAATTATTTAGGATAAATCCTGATACTCTCCTCTCTTCCTTTCACAGATGAGACATGAAAGTTTAGCTCTCTCTCAAGGTCAAACAGGGATATAAACATGATGGTCAATGTCTGACCAATTGATATAATGAATAATTCTCTAGTCAGATGATATATAATGGTGATATGAATAAAGGTGCATTTAAAAAATAAAATTTATTGAGGATTTGTCATGTTTGTTTCTTCACTTTCTTTAGAGGGAAAATGTCATTAAATTAAAAAAAAGATCTCTCACACACAATATTATGTACCATGTATTTTATAGGCATGTTATGTGTAATATGTAAAATATTATGGAAATAAAATCATTTTATATGTATTTTCTTGTTCTAGTTCAGATTAAGTTTTCCACCCTTGGAAATTTACCCAACATGAAATCCCAGGGAAGCAGTACAGTGCAGCCTGATTCAGGGCACTGGGCTTTTCTAGCCTTCTGTATCTCAGTAGAACTCAAATCCCCAAAACAATTGCTAACGAGATCTTAATGAAATATTTGACTATATTTCATCTCATCAGTAGAGACATCAGTGCATACAAATTAAAAATATTGAAGTAAGCTTCACTTATAAATTAATTCTCATTATTAAAGCTTATACTGGGCAGAGGCTAGTGAAAGGCAAAATCAGGAATATAAGATTTAATAAGAATTAAGTAGGTTTCTTATATACAGCCTTCTTTTTTCCTTCTTCTCCTTGTTTGTATCCAACAGGAAGGAATATAAGGGTTGTGTCCTCCCCCTACTTTTGCTAGGTCCTGGTGGTAGAATGTAGTAGTTGAATGACTACTTTAAATTACTGTTATTATTGGGCACAGTGGCACATGCCTGTAATCCAAGTGGCTTGAGAGGCTGAGGCAGGAGGATCTCAAGTTCAAAGCCAGTCTGAGCAATTTAGCAAGGCTCTAAGCAACTTAGCAAGACTCTGTTCTAAATAAAATATAAAAAAGACTGGGTGCGTGGCTCAGTTTTTGAGTGCCCCTGGGTTCAATTCCCAGTACCAAAATAAAATAAAGACTATTACTGATTTTCTTAGGAGTAGAATACATACTTTGACTCCATGCTTCTCAAAGTGTAGTCCACTGATCAATTGTTTCAGAACCACATTGGTGCTACCTAAAAATGCAGATTCCTAGGATCTATCACTGCAGATAGGGGTTCTGGAAATGACATTTTTTATAATTGCATCAGGTGATTCTGAGGCACACAAAAATGTGAGAGCCTTCTATAACTCGTCTCTTGTGTATATTATTTATATTTCTCTTCAGTCTGTTATTTGGAATAGTCAATCTGTTATTTTATAATTTCCAGGCTGCCTCTCTCTAACTACCAGTGGTTCTCATGACCAGATGGAGATTGCCACTCTCAATCAGAAAATATCTGAGTTCACTTCCTGTGGACCCTGTGCCTGTTCTGTTTCTTGAAAGTGAGTGGGTTGATGAACATAAAATATGACTGGTTGGGAAATGATTGTGAAGATTTTCACAAAGGAACAAAATATATTTAGTTTGGAAAATCAGGAAAGAAGGAGGATGTCTTAGGAGTCATTCAGTTTTCAATTTGTAGGAATGGCATTCAAGTCAGTATGCATATGTACATGGAATTTTAAGTACTAAGATGCATTCCTTGACTACAAAGAGTGAAGATACATTAGAATCACCATAAAGCAGATGTATTGTACCACTTGTGGATTGTGCTGCTCCCAACAAGGTTTGTGTGATGGTCTGCTTAGGCAGGGGAATAGTAAAGCCCACCCCCAGTCTCCTTCAGTTTCTCCCGGTACCCCATGGGCCTTGAGCTGTGACCTCATTGTCTCCCTCTAAAGGACTGGATCAAGGTGTCCCATTCTGGGAGATGATTGTGGTGCAGATTGCAGATTTAATCATTCTATTTAGGTTTGGCCATCCTTTTTCCTTTCTTCAACCTGTAGGTTGCACTTTTGATTTTCTGGGCAGCTGTACCGAAATTCATAGTGAGAACATCTTTTCTTTCCCAATCAGGGTATGTCAGTTGGGGAACTTCAAGTATCTCTCTTTTTTATTTTTTATTTTTTCCTGACTTGGAACCAGACTATACTAAAAGTTAGGGTTACAGAAACCTTATTTTTTTTTTTTAAATAGGTACCTGTGTTCCTTATAAGAATAGCTTGAAGATAAATATGATGACATCTTGAGTAGATTTAGGGCAGGAGAAGGGCAAGCTATAAATATTAATATTAGTTCCTTTTGACACAGCTAGCCCACCAAACTGAATTGGTTTTATCAGCACACAATGTGAATGACTGCTGGCCTTCCATTCTCCCGGATGGCTCTGTTCCTAAAGTCACAGTGAGCATATGTGGAAATAGCCAGATTTGCTACAAACACAAATGTTTGCTCTAGCTGTGCCCAAGACTCATTACAACAATCTTTGAAAAGTGAATTGTTTTGCCAAGTGAAGACTTAAACTGTAAACTGATAATTAATAATTCAGACATGTTAGGTTTTTATTTTTTTTAATCTTAGCTCTAAGACACTTCATGTTTGATAACCAAGTGAGAGTTTCTTTAAAGTAAACAAATTAAGTTATGAATTTTGATGTTCTGAATATGCCAGGGGCTTCTGAAGGTCTGTGAGTGAACTGAGAACCTGATCATTCATTTTCCATGCAGACAGTTGGATCTGGAAATATGGAAAATAGCCTAAACTCAGCTCTGAGAAATGGAACTGGGAGGACAAAGCACTTTTATTTTTATTACTTTCTGAGGATGCACCATCACTCTTGCCATCTTTATTGCTGTCGTCACTATATGCATTTATTCTGTGTGCATCTTCTGTGACCTCACCCATACACACAAGGTTAAAAAAGGATTTGTCTTGTCAATCTCCTCAATGCTTATATTCTGAACCACATGATGGGCTTATGGATTTGGGTTTAATAAACAGTTTACACAAAGTGGGGAAAATAACGTGTGGGGTGATCAACAAAGAAAAAATTGAGCAAGGCCAGTTAGAATCAGGAAGATGTTAACTTCAAATTCATGTCTTATAGAAACTTAGAGGCCCTTCTTATAGAAATGCAAATTTCAGGGTATTAATAGCATGTTCAATACTATTTGGACTATACTGGATTAAAATTATATATATATATGTAATGTATATCATGTCTATAACATACAGAACACATTTACAGGGCTTAAGGATTATGTTCTGTGAATTGGGAGCCTTTTAAAATATATAACCTTGGCCCTTCATATAATTGGATTCCCCATCCACAGATTCAAACAACCATGGGCTGAAAATATTTAGGAAAAAAGTGTCTGTACAGAACAAGTATAGACCTTTTTCCGTGTCATTATTTTCTAAGCAATATGAGGTGACAACTCTGCATCATATTAGATATTATATGCTTATCAGTAACCATGATAAAAGTCTGTGGCAAGGTGTGCATAGGTCATATGCAAATACTCTGTCACTTTATATAAGAGACTTGAGCCTGTGCAGATTTTGATATTCTCAGGGGTCCTGGAACCAATCTTCTGGATACTGAGGGATGACTATATATTTTTGTATTTCTTTTCTTTTTTAGTGGTGGTATTAGACATCAAACCTTGGGTCTTGTACATGCTAGGTAAGCACTTTGCCACTGAGCTACATCCGTGACCTTTTAATTTTTATTATGGGATGGCATCTAAGTTGCCCAGGTTGACCTTGAACTTGTGATCCTCCTGCTGCAGTCTCCCAAGTAGCTGTAAGTACTGTCATGTGCCACTATAGCTGACCTTTTTTGTATTTCTTAATATTGCATTTGTTCTTATAAAGGATTCATTTCTAAAGTTATTAAATTCATCTGACTTATCTTCCAAATACAAAGCACTTATTATTAAAAAACAGAAAACATACTTGCATGGAAAATGTCCCTTAGAAATAGACAAAGTATAAAAAGATTTGGAAGCATATCATTTTTAGTTATATCCAGAAGCTGTTACATTTTAACAATACTTTTTTTTCTGTTAAATATATTTGTGCATAGTATTGTATAACATTTTGAAAGTTAAAAAAAGTACAAAGTAGCAAATTTAGATAAAAATCATCTGGTTAACATGTTGATGTATTTTTTCCCCATTTAAAAATATGTATAATATGCTCAACACATATATATTTGTGTTAAAAGCCAAAAATACACCTGATAATTCTATAAATGGAAACCTTAAGAGTAGGGATGTAAATGGGTTTAGATATAACCCAAATTCTCCTTCCCCCTCCCTGGGATGCATGGCACTCCTGCTGAGGCTGAATTCTCATTCCACAGTTCCTTCTCAGTAGGACTCCCACCAAACTAAAGGGTGTTCCATCTCCAGAAGAGAACATCCTCTCTAATTCTGGGTCTATGCACATTCTATTCGCTTTGCCTGGAACATTCTCCTTTTCCACCCTCAAACACTCATGTCACCTACTTCTGCTAGCCCTTTTCTATTGAGACTATTGCTGACCTGTCTCTGAGTTAGGGATCCTATGGTGTGTTCTTAGGGACTTGAGCCCCCTCACTCTAAAACATACCTCACTGGATAGTAGCTGTGCGTGTGTGTGTCTGCATTTGCCACCTTACAGGAGGCTTTGTGCAAGCAGAGATTGCATCTTCTCTGCTTTGCATTGTACACTCAGCACCAACCTGGTACACAGTAGTTGCTCAAAAAATAGGTATTGAAATACTCAGTAAGCCAAACCCTACAAATATCATCCCTGCCTTGTAGGAACTGATTTTCAGTGTGAGGTCTCTTAAATCTCTGATTGGCAAATAAACAAACAACCAAAAAACTATTACAGACATCCTTCTGTCTGCTTTATAAGTCTTTTATTGTTAAATGTCTTTATGTCTCTAACATAGCAGGTTTTTCTTGGTTTAATCTCACTTGAAGATACTGAAAGAACTATGAACAGAAACTTTGATTAGTGGGCATTTAGTTTTGTTGTTATATTCTATGGGACTTATTTTGTCTTATCATTACATTGATGATTAAAAACGCTAGAAATCTCAGAAAGTATTTTGTGTCTTCTTAGCTTTCTGAAATTTTGAAAAGGAGAAGATTTACCTTTATGTTACCAATGCCTAGCATATATTGGGATCATGAAGAATTTTCAAACAAAGGAATTGAGATAACTGTTTTTGGTATATTTGAAATGATATTTTGTGAATACTGTTTATTAAACTCTTGCTAAAAATGTGAAGTCATCTCTTAGTTACTCTTGTCAATAGGGGAAACTATTGGTTTGGATCAACAGAAAATAGAGATACTTTGTCTGAATGAGATGGACAGAGATGGATGGAGAGAAACAATGCCTGGCAACTTCTCATCTGGTTTCTTGTCCCTGATGCCTTTTGGATGGATGAACATGTTTGATGAGATTGAGTGGGTCATATGTGTAAACACATTAAAAGCTTGCTTTCAGTTTTCATTTTCCACTTGGTTTCAAGTAGTGTCCAAGGGGAAAATTTAAAATAATGAAGAAGAGTGAAAATTGGAAGCTTAGTGAGGGAAAGACGAAATCTGAGCGTCAGTTTCAATGTTCAGATTAGTAAATGTCTGGGAGAGCATCACAGGCCGATTCATCTGCATTCAGAAACACACAAAGTTACCTTTGACTTAGACATGCCAATGCTCTTGAAAATATAAGGTAGGATTATCTAGTATAATGAACATTAAGAGTACCTCTGATTTGAAATTTAAATTTAGGTATGCTAGATAGTTTCCAAAGATGTATGTTGATTTATTTCTATCCGTGGCATTCAAGTTGCTTTATAAATCAGGAAGTCTATTTCCCTTCCTCCTGAACTTGAGCGGATCCTGTGACTTGCTTTGTCCAGACAAATGCAGCTCAAGTGATGCTATGCCAATTCCAGAACCAGCCCTCAAGCCCTTTGGTAATTTCCGTGATCTTTCTCTTGAAGACGGCTGCTGTGTAACACTCTGACTATCTTGAACCACCTTGATATGAGGGAGTTCAGGTTAGGCATGTGGGGGAGCCAGATGGAAGAGTACCAAGTGCTAGGCATATGAGTTAAACCTTTTTGGATTTTTTTGGTCAAGCTTAGCCAACAGTTGAATGTAGCTGAGTAAAGGAAGAACTTCTGAGTCAAGTCCTAATAAACTGACAGATCATGAAAAATAACAAATAATTATTTTAAGCCACTGTATTTTGGGTGGATGATTTTACAGAAAAGGATAATGAAACATTAGGCAACTCATTGCTTCTGATATCGATTTTAAAGTTCTATTAACATGGTATACAGATATATAAATATGTTTAAAAGCATATAAGTTGAACATCTCTGTTACAGTTTGGATGTGAGGTGTCTCCCAGAAGCTCACATGTGAGACAATGTAAGAAGGTTCAGTGGAGAAATAATTGGGTTTTAAGAGTCTTAACCTAATCAGTGAATTGATTCCTGATGGGATTAACTGGGTGGTAACTGGAGGCAAGTAGGGTGTGACTGAAGGAGGTGGAAATTGGGTTGTGGCTTTGGGATATATATATATTTGTATCTGGTGAGTGGAGTCTCTCTGTTTCCTGATGATGTGAACTTATTCCCTCTGCCACACTCTTCCACCATGATATTCTGTCTCACCTTGAGCCCGGAGGAATGAAGCCAGCATTCTATGGACTAAGACCTCTGAAACCGTGAGCCCTCAAATAAACCTTTCCTTCTGTATAATTGTGTTGGTCAGATCATTTAAAAAGTTGAGTGGGTCAACTTTTTGAAAAAAAAGTTGAAAAAGTTGACTAAAACAATCTCTAATCCTAAAATCTGAAATCTGAAATGTTTCGAGTGTTGATATGATGCCGTAAGTGGAAAATTTTACACCTGACTTTATGTGACAGGTTGCAGTCACAACACAGATGCACTGAGAGTGTTGAATTACCTTCAGACTGTGTATAATGCATATATGAAACATAAATGAATTTTGTGTTCACACTTGGGGTCCATCCCCAAGATATCTCATTATATATCTGCAAATATTCCCGAATCCCAAATACAAAATGCTTCTGGCCATGAGCATTTTGAAAAAGAGATAATCAACCTGCATATGTACAAGTTAATGTGGCTGGCCTTTAGTACAAATTATGACTCATTGTAAAAATTATTAACATCTACAGACTCTTCAGGTTATATATTTCTTCACTTGTATTATGATCAAAATCAACTTCTGATTAGCATTCATTCATTATCTCTTCTCAGTAATTTTAACTAAGTGGATAAATTAATTTTCACTAAATTTCGTCAACAAATGATATTCAAATAGATGCCAATTTTAGAGTAGAAATTGTCAATAATTATCTGTTGTTATTAAAACAGGAAATTTCATAAAAATATCTGAGATGAACAACAAATGTTCTTTGTGTTCTGAGATTAAAATAAGAAATGAGCATAGCTGGGCATCAATTGAAAAAAAAAAGAATGTAACTTTATTGCTATAAAGTTTATGATATGGAGTTAAAGTTTCCATCACTTCTAAAACAAGTGATGACTAACTTAAAAAAATGAGTAAAACGTTTTTATTACTCCACCAAGATTAAATGTCTCAAATTAGACTGAAAAGTGAGAATAGAATAACAGGACCTTGCCCATTAATTCTGTTAGATAGCTTCAAGCATTAGCATAGCAGGAACCCTCAAGGGCCTAAGGGAACCCTGAGGTTATTGCTTTCTGGAATCTGAGTTTCTGGTGAAGAGTCAGTGAGAAAACAGATGTTGCACTGGAGCTTGGATTTGTGAAAAATAACAGATGAGTAGACAGAGGCTTTCAATCTGACAGCAGAACGCAGGGTGATCAGAATCCCAATCGCAAGGTAGATGATAAAATAGAGCAGTGCAAGGATAAATTAAGATGACATGCTGTGTTTTATCAATAAAAGTAATGGCAAGAGATATATTTCTCACAATTATTTAACCAGGAGAAAGCTCCCAGGAATGATACATTTTGCTTATAAAGCAGTGTGAAGTGGGATAGATCACACTGTCGATTTAATGGCTCAGTTTGCTGCATTTGTAATAGCAGCAAAATTATTCTTTGTGTTCATTCAAAATGAATGAAAACAGAGAAAACTGATTCGGACTATAAATCTGTTTCTGCTAGAAACCTTTTGTCATCCAGTGCTCTCCTCGTTCTTGAGGATGGAGCCAGTCAGAAAATTGAAGAAATGACCCTCTGTATGAGGAAAGTTTTCCTATTGTTACCTATAACTTGGCTTAAATATGTAGGGTGTTTTCATGTGGAGCTCTACATTGAAGAGATTAAAAACAAAATTTCCATTTTGAATGAAAGATGTGACATTAGGCTAATGTTAGTGACAGTTCAGTTTAATATATATTCCGTGAAGCAAAGTTTTAAGATGATCCCACGAGAGGTGATCTCATGTGTTGGGTGCACTTACTCTATGTGAGTACCACAATAAGACCACAAAAAGAATATCAAGTTTATTCCTCAGTAATCAGTGAGTAAATGCCTTGATCTGAGTGCCAAATCTGCAAAAGTGTGTTTGCCTTGCAGAAAATAAAATTGGAATTTTCTCCTTCTTCTAGATGTGAACTTCGTCATAAATAGATAAAACAGTTTTCAAGGATAAATGGTAGTTTGTCCTTTTAAATTGTAATTTTCACTTATACTTCCATTGACTGTAACTATAAATCTGCGTAAACTGTGTAGTATGCCATGACAGAGAACAGTGGGACACATCATTGTCAATCCCAGCTCTGCCACTCTCTGGCTGTCTAACTATGACAAATTGTCTGACTCTCTGTATCTTATTACTTCATCTCTAAGATAGGGATGATTATATTATTTACTGAGTATATTTTTTAAATGAGGATTAAATAAGCTAACACATTTAAATGACTTAAGACAGACACTGGTATATTGTACCTCCTTAATCAACATTAGTTATTATTTCAATACTGCATTTGCTAAGCAGTGAACTAAATGATGATGTTGAAATGTGGAAGTACACCCTCTTTGGGGAATGATTTCTTTACAATGTAAACTACTTTTTTTTTCTTTAAAATGAAGAATAATTTTTTTAATTTTTTTTATTTTTAAGACTTTCATAAAGAGATCTCATGACCTAACTTTGGTGAATTTTCATTTTTTATCAGGAAATTCTTTAGGGTAATGAACTTCAATCTGACTTTATTTCTAGGGAAGTATATCTATTTGATCCCTCTCTTTCCTCCATTCAGAGCATTGGTGATGTTCAACATTTTCTACATAAATGATCTGATTTTCCCTTCACTCTCTTTGGAAAATTACTTTAAAATCCATCATTCACTGACTTACAGCTGATAAAATTCTTGACTTTTTTCATTTTAATACCAAGTATTATAGAAGTATACAATGATTTTTCTGCCAAGTAAGGGATGTGACATTAAACAGGATGGAATGGGAATCTACTTATGCTATTCCATTGCTGATGGCCCTCCAGTGAATTTCATTGCCCTGAGGTAGGACCCAAGTTCCTTGAGGGCTTCTAGGCCTGCTATACCTTCCTTGTTTCCCTCCTCATATTTACGGTCAGCACCACATATTCAACACAGTTCAACCAGCCCAAGCTTCTCTCAGTTCCTCTGGTGTATCAAGGGGGTTTTCCCTCTTGGTCTGCACCTTAATTCCCCATGGCTCTGCTCATCGTTCAGGTAGCTTTGGCCTTAGACATGGTTTTCTCCAAGATGCCATCCTTGACCTACATTTCAGGGCAAGTTTCCATCCCATGTGCTCATACAGCCCTTATTATGTCTGCCATCACACTTCATATAATTGCTCATTTACTTATTTATGTCCTCTCTTGAAGTAAAATGTTCTACAGAGTAGAGACCATGTTTTACTTATCTATCATTTTTGTCCCCATCACTCACCAAGGACCTGACACATAGTAAGCACTCCAAATACTAAGTGACTAATCAAATAAATGAATGTGCACTTAGATTTCAGTTTCCACTGGCAGATAAAAAAAAATTGCCAAAAGCTTTTCTCCACATTTAAACAAACATTTTTTAAACTTTGCCAAACATAAGAAAGGAGAAAAACTTAATCTGGAGGAATTAATGGGCTCGCTTTTTGTTAGCTGCCAAGTTAAGTGTTTTAGTCAGCTTTTTGTTGCTGTGACCAAAAGACTTGACAAGAAAAACTGAGAGGAGAAAAAGTTTATTTTGGTTCATGATTTCAGAGATTCAGTTCATGGTCAGCCATCTCCATAGCTCTGGACCTGAGGTGAGACAGAACCTCATGGTGGAAAGAAGGGAAGGAGAGCAGCTCAGGACATGGCAACCAGGAAGCAGAGAGAAAGCCCGGCTCCCCAGAAGCAAAGTGGAAACCTAAAGGCACACCCCCGGTGACCTTCTACCTCCAGCCCTACCCTATCTGCCTTCAGTTACTACCCAGTTAATCTGTTTCAGTGGATTAATCCACTAATTAGTTCAAACCTCTCATAATGTAATCATTTCACCTATGAACATTCTTGCATTGTCTCACAAATGAGATTTGGGGGACACTTCATCTCTAAACAATAATACTAGGAGAAAAATTTCATATTTTTCACTTCTATGTCATTAATGTAGATTGGGTTAGAATAATTTCCTGAGGTCCTACTGAAGAAATAAAATACACTAATCGAACAAAACAAGTAGTAAATTTCAAGTTAATGATAACTTTCAAATGAGAAATTGCTTTGAAACTGGTGATATATTAAACATTTAATGTAAATGATGTTTATATGCAATATTCACAGCTAAATAATAAGCTATGCTCATTATCCCATTTTATGGTACCGTAATTGCCTTGTGATATCTTTTTACTGAATATTGATTATAATTTTGAATACTTAGTACTGTCAATGAGAAAATGTTAATAAAGCCAATTTTGTTTCTAAAAAACATTTCTAGTTCTCCCTAGAAAACTTTACTGATCCTTTTTAAAAGTGATTTATTTTAAAACTGATTCCACCCCCCATCTTAAGTTAAGTGGGTTATAACATGTGACCGAAGTAATAAACACCCTCAGTTAGCCTTGCCTAACATGTAAATAGTTCTCACCAACTATGAACTTCAAGTAACTACATCTTGGACTTGATTTATGGTCTATGTGCTCTTTAACCTTAAAATAAATCTGATAGCCTGCCTTCGGATGAAATATTCATGAAGTTTCATAACATTCATTACCATTTTATGATTCTTTTTAGTTGGTATAACAACAATCCTTTCTAGCACTCTATTAAATCAGGAAACAACTTCGTAAATCACTGGTCCAAGTGCATGAAACCATCACTTCTTAATGGCTTAGCTGTGCTGCAAAACGTGCTCAAGCATAGGGGAAATTCATGTTGCCAGTGACTCTACTATTTACATCATTTTCCTTCAACATGCTAATCTGTTTGGGAAAATTCCTGTCTGATTTCTTCTTGCTCTGGATTTTCTAAACTTGACAGCTTAAGTGAGAAATCTCTGAGAGTCTTGGATGAAAATATGTTACTCTGTAAAAAGTGCAAAATAAGTGACAGTACAAAGCTTCTTTTGCAGATTATAGTAGATCATGGTTTTAGGTAGGTGGGAAAGGATTCTGGGGCAAAGTTAAATAGGGAAAAATAGAAACCTCTTCCCAAACTTTCTCATGTTTACTCTTTCATCACAGTAGCCTAATTTCTTCAAATTTATTCCTAGGACAGTGAATAACTTTGGCTTCTGATTATTGTACTGGAAATTGAAAAGAGATCAAGTTGGAAGTGCAATGCATTTATTTTGGTATGTCCAGATTATCATAACAAATAACTTTGGGCAATTTTAAAGAGATCAAAAGGTATAGGTGCTGATTTAATGGAACTATGTCTTTCCAGTATTTCAAGAATCAAAAACTTCATCTGTGATTTGTTGTTTAAAAATCTCCCTAAAATAAAATATCTAGTATCTCTCATATAAAGATCAAGCCTTGGAATGCAAAGGTAGAAGGCAGTGATTCCTGTTAGGTGGTTTTAAAATTTCCCTACATTCCTTGGAATTGAGCCTGAGTTGGTTTTGCACAATTGAGGATGTTATATTTAGGAAAAATTTGAGTCCAGAAATCTGGGTGAATGGTGGTGATGATAGTGGAGGGAAACTGAGAAATTAAGAAATCAGAGAGGTGTCAGACAATTCTTATCACGGTGAGAAGTGTGCTAAGAGAGCCTTAGCAACTCCTTCACTGCCTCATATCTTTATTATGGGATAGTTCATTTCAGTAACTAATGGAAAAGTCATTTTAAACCTCTTAATTGCTAACAGTTTTTATATCTATCCCACTCAGAGGGTGCTACATGGAAGCCAGATGGCTGCAAATGTTATTCTGGTTTACAAGCATGGAGATTTTTGTATCACTGCCAAAGCCATTGTCAAAATGTCCTATATCAAAACAAAACAAAAAATAAAATCCTCTGTTTTCCAAACTTCTGAAAATTCCACAGTAACAGTAAAATACCAACCCCCCTGTAGGTTTTGGCAGCTAAAGGGAAAAATTATCCTTCCCTAAGCAGCTTGTTGTCTGAACTAACTGAGCAGTGGGGCAGCCAAAAATGGAACTGCATCATTGAGAAGCTCATGAATTTTCAAACAAGCAGCCTTTGGAATTCAGAACCACTCACAAGGGGCCAACCGAATGGACTTGGCACAGAAATCAGCCACTCAGAGCATCACATGGTGACTAGAGGGGATTTGGAAGGTGCTGACTCTATGCACCCTCAGGCAGAGGGAGAGAAGCCTTATGCCTTTGGTTTTGGATCTAGTTAAGGTGTTTCCTAGGTATTAGATGCATTGAATTAAAAACAGTCTTACCTTGAAAAAATAAGGAAATATCACAATAAAGTAGGGGTGAATGATTTCAGCCCACACATGGTGATACCAACCAGCAGCAGAGATATTAACAGTAAGTTTATTATATCTCACAATAAAAAGAACCCACTCGATTCTAAAATTATTTTAAAACTCAGGTATGTAGACCTGAAGGTGAATTTCTGACACATGGAAGTTGTTAATATGCAGATTTTAGGATGAGATTCTTACAAATTCTATGATATAGTGATTCAGATCTCCCAGATGCTCATTCAGAGCCTAAACTAGATTTTGATCATTTCTCCAGAATTGATGTTTTTATTTCTTTTGTAAATTATCAATTTAAAATGAAGAAAGATTTTCCAGAGAGTGAGCTAGAAGAGATTTTTAGTTTAATTTCTTAAGAAAGCAAAGTAGCTTTCTTTATTTTATTATCTCATATCAAGAATACATAGTATAACTGGGACGCCTTACTGTTCTGAGCATTTCCTCAGAGGTAGGTCCATCTCTTAAGTATCAGTGTTGCTCACATATATTCTACTTGTTTCCTATGTTTTCAAGTTTCTCAAGTTTGACATTTCTGTTAGGCATGCTGGAGGTTGTTGTCAGATGAGTTCTCTAAAGCAGATAATGACATTGGGGAATAAAAGATGTTCATTAGGAATTAGAATCTGTAAACAAACAAAAAACAAAACAAAACAAAAAGGTGGAGACAAGAATGGAGAAGCTGGATTGTGATAAATGGCTAGCAATGGCAGCTAGCAGGGAGCTCTGGAGCAAGTACTGCTCCTTTGAGGGTCCATCACTGAGCCATTGCTGGATGCATGCTGCTCCAAGGAAGGATTTGACCAGACAGCACTTTGAAGCTGTCCTAGAAGTCCTAGAAGGGGCTGATGGAGGCTGTCTGCTGACTGCACTTGCCACACCTGCTTAAGAAGCATTTCTGAATTCTAGGTGATGCACCTCTGGATCCATGCTTCAGTCAGGATTTGGAAAATCAGCCAACCTCAAGAAATAAGTTGGGGGCCCAAGTCTGTGTAGTCAAGAGACACAGAGAACAAGGAGATTAGAAAACAGGAGCCAAAATGCATCTCAAGGGACCAGCAAACATGAATCAAGGACATGGGTCTAGGATCCAAACCAGAACATCTTGCCAAAAACAAAAAACCAAACCAAACCAAACAAAATCTGATAATTTACCTAAGAGGACAGGTGGGTCTGATTTCCTAGATGCAGGCAATTAAAAAATACTCTTCAATTGTTCAATTCACTTGCTAGGTGTAATTCACCTGGGACTTTACAGCTTACCTTTATTCTACGGATATTGAGATTCTTCCATGAATCTTGGGGTGGGGAACTTCATGAATTTAAATTCACAAAATATATAGTTTTTGATTCTCCAGTGATTGCGAATTGCAATTATTTTATTAAAATTATGTACGTGGTTTTTCTTTCTTTTCAGGATATCTTTAAGAGCTTGCCTGGTATACTAGGCACAATGAAAGGACCCCTGCGGCTGGAGTACAGGGAGGAATGAGGGAGTGGCAGATGAGATCCACACAGTAAGGAGGTGAGTGGGTTAAAGGAAAGATAGTACATAATGTGGACTCTGCTCCTGATTGAAAGGCAGAGCCCTTGCAGTTTTGAGTAGAGGAGTTTCCCCATCTGATGTGCCCTGGTTGATCTGGAGTATACACTGGAGCAGGTGGGGGAAGTAAGACCAGAGGAGGTGACCAGTTAAGAAGTTGATCTAGTAATTCAGGTAAACAAGAAACTGCCTGTCTTTTTGTTATAGATTGAAAAAAATAAAAAGCCTAAGTAACACCGTTGCTACTGCTCTCATTGAAGTTAGATCTAACGCTGAAAGTTAGCACAAAAACTGTACTTTGAAAGATTGTCTATCGTTTGGTAACCTCTGTTATTTCAGGACTAAAAGGTGACATGAAATACTGGGAGCACATCTCTCTCCTTTGTACTGCTCTGTGGCATTTCAGGATCTGAGAAGACTCTTCTAGTACTGAGGTTTACGTACTGTCACACCAGGAATTCTGATCAACCATTCCCACTGCCCCTCAGAACTGAGTTTTAAAGCTGAAATACTCAGTAGGGTACGAGCCTTTTTCAGTCTTTTTTTTTTTTTTTTTTTCTTCTTTCAACAAAACAACACATTCAATAAGGCCAATAACAGTTACCACATCAGTGGAAAAGAAAAAAAGAAACAACAGTTTGGGTGAAGGAAGTAAGTGTTAATGTCCTAAGTGTGAAGTTGGATAGACTCAAAGAAAAAGTTAAAGGAAAGGAAACTTCCTGGGAGAGAGGCAGAACACAACCCAACCAGTTGTGGGAAATATGAAAGGAAGGCTGCTGCTGCAAAGTCAGGAGCCCTTTGCCACCCAGTGCCCAGAGCCAGCACCTTATCACCTCTTTACCCTTGGCACACAGGGAATTTTGAAAGTGAGCTTTGCTTCTCAGACTCCTTCTTGTGGAAGTAAACATTCTTAAGGATAGATTTAAGAATTTAAAAAATAATTTAAATCGACCTAATATGTGTACATATCTCTGAGGTGTAATATGATTATTTCTATTCAGGTAGACATTAGGAATTAACTCAGTGTAATAATTTATCGCCTTGACTTTCTGTTTCTTTATGGTGAGTATATCCACTTCCCTCTCTTCTAGTTATCTTGAGATATATTGATCGATTATAGTGAACTTTATCTTTTGCTACTTGTTTTAAGAGTACTATGATTGTCAGAGACCTGCAGATGACCCTTTAACATTTTTTGATGGGCAAAGAGGGTGTGTGTGTGTGTGTGTGTGTGTGTGTGTGTGTGTGTGTGTGTGTTTCCCTTTCTAGAATAAAATTATCTGAATTCTGGCAATTTTGTGTTCATTAAACATTAAAGTATTTTTCAGCTCAAAATCTCAGTTTCTAAGGTTAAGTGGAAAGTTAAAAATCTTGTTAGCTTAAGGATTGTTGCTTATCTCTGTTGTCAGATGCCTACCTGTCATATTTTCAATTACTCCACCTGATCCATAGAAACCCTGTCTGCCACAGGACACTCAAATTACCACAGACATTGTAGACATCAATACAACTACTTGAAATTGAAAGAAAAGTAATGAATATGTGCCTTTGCCTTCCCCTGCTTGGTTGATCAATTCCATCCAAGTTGCCCTACAATGCAAATTCCTCCCAAGGCCACAGTTACACAGAGAGAGTTTGATTGTTTTCTCTATTTCTTTTTGAAATTCAAAGCAGTAAACAGATATCCTTAACCAAGCCTGTTGGAGAGCTCCTGAGGACTCCTGGGGAAACACTGATCATGCTGAAAATTCAAAAGGGAGAGAACTGCTGACAAGCTAGGAGGCTGTGATGCTGTTGACGTGGAGTCTAGAGAGAGAACTGAACCAATCTTCTGGCCCACTTGTCCTAACTTTCCCCATTTAGGCTAGGAATATGTCAAATTATATTATTTGACCCAAGGTCAGCTGATCAGTAAGTCTTTGTGACCTAGCTTTATTTTTATTTTTTTATTTTTTTGGTGGTGCTGGGGATTGAACCCAGGGCCTTATGCATGCAAGGTGAGCACTCTAACATTCTACCAACTGAACTATATCCTCAGCCCATCCTGCTATTTTCGAGTCCTTATTTTGTGAGGCAAACAGTGGTGAGCTATAACAGAAGGACAGAAAAACAAAACAAGACTTGATGCTTTCCCTCAAGACAGTTTCAATCATGCCAGTAAAAAAAGACACGCTCTCATGAAGGGGATTTGAACAAAGAGGTAACACATTGATATTTGTCTGAATATGTGGTAAAGATGATTTATTTTTCAAGAAAATTAAAGCTTCTATAAATGACCTTCAAAAACCAGAGTATAGTGGTATGGAGGTGTGGAGGAGAGACATATGCGGGGCTTGAAAGAGATTGCTCTAACTGCAAACTTGATATCAAAAACAAATAGCAGTAAATGAGATGTGCACTCTTAAGATGTTTTCATGGAAACAGCAACCTGTGAAGGCATGTCACTATAAAAGGTTTTCTGGAAATCAACAATACAGGGATGCAATGATAGAAAACATTGTTCATTATTCATAGAAAAATAATAGAATTGAAAACAATAGGATAAATTCTAGATGAGTTTTACTTGGACTACACAGTTTTAGATCTCATAGTATTTGTGCATAAGAGACAATCTGTTGAAGACATTTTCGTTGTTGGCAAATTTCATTTAAAAATCTGAATTTCCAACGTGTCTTAAATATGTGAAGATTTAGCTTCACCAGGTCAGCGTCTTTATTAGGCAACAGTCACCCACCACTGAGTGTCAGATGGCCTTTCCAGTTCTCCATAACCCCGTTGCACCTTATCACCTCTTTATTTTTTTTTCCAGTGTGCTTTAGTAGTTCATTATCTAGCTTCCGTGACATTTGAATTTGTGATTCCCTGGTGAGGTCCAACCTCTTCCAAATGAGGTACTGAATTTTGCACATTTTTAAAATATTCTTTTCTTAAATTTGTTCTTTTTAGATATATATGACAGTAAAGCATATTTTGACATATTATATATACACAAGTATAACTTAT
This sequence comes from Sciurus vulgaris, assembly GCF_902686455.1. NCBI lineage: Eukaryota > Metazoa > Chordata > Mammalia > Rodentia > Sciuridae > Sciurus > Sciurus vulgaris. Next base: position 133,491,598 of record NC_136463.1, read on the forward strand.
TCTATTTAGAATCCCATTCTTATGGTCGAACACAATATGGAGATTCACTGTGGTGTATTCATATATGAACGTAAGAAAGTTATGTTCCGATTCATTCTACTGTCTTTTCTAGTCCCATCCTGCCTCCCTTCCCTTCATTCCCCTTTGTCTAATCTAGTGAAATTCTACCGGGGAGCATTGCGTGTTAGCATTCACACATAAGAGTGAACATTTGGTGCACATTTTTTTCTACTTCAATACACATATGCATGGAAGCTCCCTTCTCTAGGTAGCCAATTCTAGTATTGGACATCTCCTTGTTTGTTACTGAAAAACTCTTTCCCTACATTGGCCTCCACCTATTTCTTCTAACTGTATGATTTTCCTCTCATTTTATCTTCTCCCTTCTTGTATTATATCTTCAAATACATGTAGCTATCAAAAAATACTGATTTCAAGAAAACTCTGTTCTCTGTGCTCACCCTGAACATTACTTGTGTTCTACATTTTTTGTTTTGTAGATTTTTATTTGAGTTGATTAGAAATTCACATGCTGTTATAAGAAATGATAGAGTGACCCTGTGATTCTTTACCCAACTTCATCTGATGAGAATATTTTTTAAACTATACGGTACCATTTACTCAATTTTCTCTAATGGTGATATCATGTAAAAGTGCAGTAGAATATCAAAGTCAGGATAATGACATTGACACTGTTAAGATGTAGAACATTTCTACCACCAACAAGGATGTCTTTTATATTCACACCCGCATCCACTTCTACCTGCTCTCTGTCAATCACTAATGTTTCCTATTTCTACAGCTTTGTGATTTTCAAGAATGCTATTTTCTATTCAGCATAATTCTCTGGAGATTCATCTAGGCTGTGGTGTGTCAATAGTTCCTTCCTTGTTATTGCTGAGTGGAATTTCATGGGATGGTTGGACTCACCATGGTATGTTTTAGCACTCACCCACAGAAAGGCATCTGGGTTGTGTCTACCTTTTAATTATTTAGAATAAAGTTGATGTAGATATTCATATATAGATTTGCCAGTAAACATACCTCTTAATTTTTCAGGAAAAATTCCCAGAATGCAACTGTGGAGTCCTGTGGTAGTATACTATTTAGTTTTTTAAGAAAATGCCATCTCTACCAGAGTGGTTAAGAAAATCTTACATTCCTTCCAGTGGTATGTGAGTGATTCAGATTTTCATAGCCTCAGCAGCACTTGGTGTTGCCAAATTTCTTTATTTATTCCTTCCTTCCTTTATTTTTTATCTTAGGTGTTTTGATATGGGTATAGTGGTATCTCGCTATCATTTTAATTTCCATTCTCCTAATGACTCATGGTGATGAATGTCTTTTTATGTGTTTATTGACATGAATATTTTCTTTGGAATAATGTCTCTTCATGTCTCTTGCATATTATAGTTGAGTTTTGAGACTTTTTATATATTCTAAATACTAGTCCTTTGTCAGACATGTGATTTACAAATGTTCATTCCCACTTTATAACTTGTCTTTCCATCTTCTTACCAGGGTCTTTTGCAAAGCAAAAGTTTTATAATTTATTAAAGTCTAATATATTGATTTTTCTTTTAAATATTGTACTTTCAGCATTAAATCTAAGAACTTTTTATTTAGTCCTGTATCTAAAAAGATGCTCTCCTATGGTTTTATTTTTCCTGAGGTTACAGCTTTACATTTTATATTTAAGTATGTGATCTATTTTGAGTTAATCTTTGTATTGAGCATGAGATTTACAAGGTTCTTCTTTGTTGTTCATGGACGTCCAATTGCTCTGGCACCATTTGTTTGAAAAGGCTATCTTTACTGAGTTCCTTTGACATCTTTGCCAAAAATCAGTTGGCATATTTGTGCAAGTCTATTTCTGGTTTCTCTGTTCTGTTCTGTTCACGTGGTATTTGTCCTTCTACCAAGAGCACACAATGTTGATTGCTATTGTTATAAACCAAGTCTTAAAATTGTTTTTTTTTTTTTTTTTAAGAAAATGCCATCTCTACCAGAGTGGTTAAGGAAATCTTACATTCCTTCCTTCTTTTATAAAAATATTTTAGCTAATTTACTTCTATTGACTTTTCATATAAAGTTAGAATAATTTTGTCAATATGTATAAAAATCCTGAGATTCTGAAAGACATTGTTTTAAACTTGCATATCAGTTTTGGGTGAATTGATATGATGTTGAATCTTCCAATGTATGTCCATGGCATATGATCCAATATTTGATCCATTTATTTAGATTTTCTTTGATTTCTATCATCAGTCTTGTATAGTAATAGTATGGACATTTTGCACAACTTGTTAGGTTCACACACACACATATGTACATATAGTATATAAAAATAGAGTTAATTTTTGTATGTTTATCTTGTTCTCTATAAACATGCTGAACTCACTTGGAGTTTTTGTGTAGCTCACTTAGGGATTTTTTTATGTACTTAATTAACTCCTCTATAAATAGGGACAATTTTATTTCATTCTTTCTGAACTGTATGTCTTTTATTTCATTTTCCTGGTCCATTACACTGGCTAAAACTTATAGTGCTATTTTGGATAAGAGCTGTGAAATCAGACTTCCTTATCTTATTCCCAATTGTATAGGAAAAGTGTTCAGTATTTCCCAGTTAAGCATAATGCTACTTGTTTGGTGGATCTGCATCAAGTTGAATAAGTTTCCACTTATTTCTGTTTTTATCATGAATGAGTGTTGAGTTTTATCAAATGATTTTTTTCTACATCACTTGATAGGATCATGTGTTTTTTTTTTTTTTTTTTAGCTTGTTAACATAGTGGATCACATTAACTGATATTTGAAGATTGGACTATTTTTGCAACCCTGGAATAAATTCTACTTAGTCATGGCATATAAATCTTTTTATATGTAACTAAATTCTATTTGATAAAATGTTAAGGATTTTCATGTTTATATCTTTGAGGTGTATTTGTCTGTAGTTTTTTGTACTGTTTTTGTGTTCCTGGTGTCAGGGTTGTGTTAGCTTTATTAAATGAGTTGGGAAGTGTTCTTTTTTCTCTGTATCCAGGAAGAGATGTCATAGAATTGATGTTAACTTTTCTTTAAATGTTTTGCAAGAATCTTTTGTGGAATTATGTGGGCTTGAAAATTTCTTTTTGGGGAGTTTTAAAATTACAAATTCAATTTTTTTTTTCTCTTTCTTCAATTTAGTCTTGCTAAAAAAGTTGGATGTTTTCATATTATGTTTGAGACTCTGGATATTATTTAAATCTTTTTAGCTAGCATTCTCTGCTACTGCCTTGGTCTGGAAAGGGAGGAGAAGATGGCTGCCTATGGAGGTATAAGTGTATGTTTCTTATTTGTTCTCTCCATTTACACCTGAAGTGAGAGTTCCTTGTCACTGCTGGGTGGGGTGAGAATTCTGGTTTGCCACGTGGTCTCCACTGGCACTGCAATGTTGGTGGCCTCAGAACTGCTGGGCAACGATGGACATCTTAACTCTCCATCAGGCCTCTGCAGCTACCACCCCAGCCAAGATACGAAGATGTAACTGATTACTGTAGTTTGGGGAGAAGTTCTGACTTCCCAAATGGTTTCCAATTATCCTGCAGGTAAGGTTACCTCATTAAAGTTGGGGGAGATAAAAGTCCAAGTTTTCTACTTGTCCTTCTCTGGTATCACCCCCAAACTCTTATTGGAATTTGGGGACAGGCCATTGTGGCCTCATGAAGGTAGAATCTAAACTCTGTATTTGGCCCATCCTTCTATGGGAGACTGTGGGGAGGGTGAAGCCTCAGTTTTCTCCTGTGGTGTTTGTAGAGAGTAGAGACATTATTGTCTAAAAGTTTTCTGTCTTGTTAGGCAGGCAATTTCTTCATTATTTGGCTAGAAAGAGAGAAAGCATTTGTGCAGGCGTTTCTTGCTGAGCCTATGGGCATTTCCAGGTGGTTATCTTCTTTAACTCCAAATTGGGGATAAAGGAGGCAAAAAGAAAATCCAAGGAACTCACTACTATGACATTCTTTGGGTCTTGAGCTTGTCCCCAATTTAGATGGCCTTCTTTCCAACTTTCTGAGTCTATATGTGTATTACAAAAAAAGTATATATATATATATATATATATATATGTATACATATATACATATATACATGTGTGTGTGTATATATATAATTTCCAGAACATTTAATTTTACATAGGGGAAGGAAGAAAAGGTATGCTCATTTCATGTTCTTGGCAGAAGTCTGTGCTCCATTTTGACAGCAAAAATGTGCTGCATCACCTAATTCTCCTCCTTGTCTTTGGGGAGACACAGAAACTCACAACAGATGGACAACATGGATGGTGACATTTTCATCCAACCTGACAATACCATTTTAAATTCAACCTGTTCAATTCAGGTTGGGGAAACCACGGTTTGGCATTCAACTCATGCTTACTGAGTGTCAGCTGTGGGGCCAGGATTGTTTTAGGGACTGATAATACCACAGGAATACTCATCATAGATGATGTCCTCTTGCTCTTCCTAAGTTATTTAGAATTAGTATCAGATGTAATGTAAGTAGTATATAAGGTGGAACAACAATCTATACCTCTCCACATACCTAACCTAGAATTTGCAAGTGTACTCTCTCTTTTATTCAGAGTTCAGACATCTGCTCTACTCTGAGCTTTAAGTTCAAGCCCTCTGAGACTTGAAAAGAGCAGGATCCTCATATCTATAATCTTATCACACTATTTAGAGCAAAAAAAAAATGATTCTCATTAATATTCAATTTACCCACTCTGCAGAGCATAGGTTCTTCTCTAGGGTATCTTCCATCAAGTGCATCTGAAATGTAAGAATGCTGCCAAGTATCAGGAACTATCTTTTTACTTTGCAAGGCTGTGAAACATGTTCCAAAGACAGTTCTTCATAAATGCTGTCTCCTGTTTCATTCCACTTTCTATTCCCACCATCCCTTAGGATACTTCCAATTCTCTACTCATTTCTCCATTTCAGCACCACTTCCACAACGAGTACCACTTCTATACCTCTCCCCAGGTGTGTAGTCAGTAAAAGTGGAATCTTCTGGCAGTGTGTTAATTGGGATATAAATTGGGAGGGGCATAAGAGACATTCCTGGAAGCCCAGGAAATTTATATTCACCAACCCAATATTATGATCTCACTTTCCCATGATACCAAAATCTTATCCTAGGTGGAAATAGCTGTCAGGGGAAATAAGGAAGAATAGGTGGTATCAAATGATCAGTGACAGGAGCTGCATTTTTTTAAGTTCAGGGATGTGTGATTTGGCCCTTTGCAGGAGGTCATATGGCAATGAGACACAATTCATGTGATTTTACCACCCAATCATATTTGTACTTCCATAAGGGTACACTGTTCATGTCCAATATAGTAGCTACAAAGTTATATAGATTAAAATCAATTAAATGAAATAAAAATTCAAAATTCAGTTCTTTAGTTGAACTCATCATATTTCAAGTGCTCAAAAGTTATATATGACAAGGCCAGTGTATTGGACACTGAACTCTCCTTTATCACAGAAGGGTCTCCTTGATGGTACATCAGAGAATCTTGTCACTTCCTACTTTTTTGTTAACTTCAAGGCCTTTACTTTTGACTTTCTTGGATGTAGTATTTCTTATTGTATTATTTTCCTATTTGACCCTGAAGACCTCTCCTGTTCTCCCTTTATCCCTACCTTTCTTCAGCCACCAACCTTAGTTTTGAAGAATTATTGTCAATTCCTGCTGCAGAACTGACCTCTGGCCTTACTCTTTGGTTTTGGATTTCTTAGTTCATAATGGTCTCGGTTGGCTCACACCTGAACTGGGATCCTTAGTGCCCCATGTGGCCTTAGCACCTGACTTGTCCTCTGCTCCCAGCTCTCAAAATCAGGCTACCCTAGAATTTTAGTCTGCAGCTTTTCTATTCTAGACTCAGACACTCTGTCCTTAACTTACTGGTCCTCATGGTGTTGTTCTTGCCCCTTATGATCTGAAGTTGTAGGCAGTAACATTTTATTAGTGTGCTATACCTGGGTTTGATTTGTAGATTTATTATTGTGAAAAAGTTTTCAAAATGTGGTTAATGCTTAGTAAACAATACTTTTTAATATTGCAAGAGGAAAATTGGAAGTAGGGTTCATACTAATATTGAGTGAAAAAAACTAGAACATAAATTTTAGATAATAAGATCTGGAGAAATTTTCATCCTAAGAACAACAATGAACATAATTTTAAAAAAACTTCCAAATACCCTGCACTGTCACTGACGTATTAGTTGTAGTGTTCCTATCCACAGAAATATTTCTTAACTGAAATAGCATTAAATTCAGCTTTACAAGATTAGAAAATAAAAAGAATTCAAACTTCTATAATTAATTCCATTTAAAGAAAGGAGATCGATTCCAGATCAGTGTAGTGATTAATTATGTAGCAAAATGTTAGTTTTTTCTTCCTTGGCATTAACTTGTCATTTCAAGGTGATAAAGAAAGACTGCTATGGAAGGAATCCTGCAGTAAAGTGCATGTGGAAGCAAAAGAGAATCAATTAAAGCTGGTAAATTATTAGGAAAGGTAATCAATCCTCAATTATCTAAGGACTTAACCCGTTCCTGTATGTATTTTTTCATCTTCTAGGGAATTGTAGAAAAAGAGAGCAAAATGGGAGTTTAATCACTGATTAAAGCCAGTCTAAACTTAATTGCTTTACTAAGCATGGTACTTTATACAAAGTGGGCACTTAATAAAACTTATGGAATTGTAGATAAAGGAAAGATAGACCACCAAAGATTAAACGTAAGTCAGTTAATGTAAGATTACTCCTTCATTGAAAGCATGGTACTAAGAATTTCAAAGAAAGGAGAAAATAATTAGTAGATTCTAAGCAAAAAAAAAAAAAAAAAGGAAAGAAAGAAAGATGATTTTACCGTGGATGAACACCAGTATCTATAATATTTTCATATAGTTTTATGAGGTAGCTCATATATTATAGATACACAGTTGGATAGTTCAATATTAGAAATATACCTGGAAGGCATACTTACAAGATGTTAGAAAATTTTGGTTTTTAATTAATAATGAATATTTTATGAGTTCATCTAATAAAATTCAATTTAATATAAATTGCATTAAATGCTGTTTTTTTTCTTTAGCTGCAATTGAAATCCTACTGTCAGGATACTTTGTAAGTTCTTTTGTAAATAGCAGAATAAATTTAGTATTCATTATTTCTACCTGTTGTTCAGAAAATTGCCTATTTGAAAATGTTCAAGTCAAAGCTGTTGAACTTAGTTCAAATAACCTTTGTTGGGTTCAAAAGTCAAAATCAAAAGCATTATTAAACATTTATTTTTAACTTACAGTAATCTAAAAATGAAATTAAATGTTTTGTCTGAATTAAAAATGGTAGAAAATTTGACAAAGTAAATTGTTTGAGAATCCTTATTTTTCTGCATTTGGGGAGGCCTGATATGCCACCATGAATTTTTCTATTTTTCTCTTTTGAACTTTAAATATATCGGAAAATGCCTGTGTTTCGTTTTTTGTTTTTGTTTCCCGTTTTTTAAAATTTATTTTTATTGTAAACAAATGAGATATATGTTGATTCTCTGTACATGGAGTAAAGGCATACCATTTGTGTAATCATACATTTACATAGGGTAATGTTGTTTGATTCATCTGTTATTTTTTCCTTCCCCCACCCCTCCTACCCCTCTTTTTTCTCTATACAGTCCCTCTTTCCTCCATTCTTGCCCCTTCCCCCCATTATGTATCATCATCCGCTTATCAGCGAGATCATTCTTCCTTTGGTTTTTTGAGATTGGCTTATCTCATTTAGCATGATATTCTCCAGTTTCATCCATTTGCCTGCAAATGTCATAATTTTATTATTCTTTGTGGCTGAGTAATATTCCATTGTATAAATATACTGCAGTTTCTTTATTCATTCATCAATTGAAGGGCATCTAGGTTGGTTCCACAATCTGGCTATTGTGAATTGAGCAGCTATGGACACTGAGATGAATGAGCTGATCAGTTTCTGACCTTCTAGGTCCCTTTCTGAGATCTTTGTGGTCTGGCTATCCTTCACTTCCTGTCTTTGAACGCCAGTGGAGTTTGCATGTTTACTTTTATCTTACATTCTGTCTTTATTAAGCTAGATTAAAGAGTTTTATTCCTTGCAAACAAATATACCCTTTCTAGAACATAGGTGTTCACATTTTTCTTGAATATTTTTCTGGATATATTTATTTCTTTAGTTTAATTTAAAGCTTTTATTTAACTACACTGAATATCTTTGTGCTAAAATAATTCTCACTAAATTAATATTACTGCAACTCCAACCTTGACTATTTTCTTTACCATTTAGTGTTTATCTTTTAAAGTTTTATACCATATTTTGTAATAGTTTCTAAATTCTATAGTATTGCTTTGAATCACTTTTACTTGTAAATAATATAAAACAATAATAAGCAAACAAGCATTTTATGATTCTGAAGCTTCTAAGTATTAAACTTTATATTAAAGTTTGTGGAGGAATAGAACCAACTGTGTTTGTGTGTGTGTGTTTGTGTGTCTGTGTGTGAGTGTGTAATTATGAGGGGATTTTTTTTAGAATGACTTACTAAGGTAGAAGCTGAATAGTACCACAATGATTTCCTGAAGACTTCTAGACTGGAGAGTCAAGGGAACCAGTTGATGCTCAGTCCAAGAAGCTGGTGCTTCAGAACAAGAGGGACAAAAGATGCAGCCCCAATTGTGGGGCTGAAGGCCTGGAAGCCCTCTGTGGAAAGTTGCAGGTGTACGTTCACATTCAAAGGCTTAAGTATTTGGAGTTTGATGTCTAGGGGACAGCAGGAGCAAAAAATGAATGAATCAAGAGGGGTTGACCATGAGCAATTCCATGAAATTCTTTCCTTCTTTTTCCAGGTTTGTTCTGTCTGAGCCCCTAGGATGGTGTCACCCATTTTTAGGGTGGGTCTTCCTCAGTCAGTGTACTGACCTATCTGCCAATCATCTCTGAAAATACCCTCACAGACACACCCAGAAGTAAACTCTATCTATTTTCTAGGCATCTCTCAATCCAGTCAAATTGGTAACAGATGCATTACAGTAACACAGGCTGTAATTTCTACAGCTGTAATCAGCAATTTTTTTTAGTGTTGCTGACACTTCATTATATGGGCAAAAAGTCAATGTCTGTGTACCATCAATACAATAGTCAATAATGCATGCCTGTTTAACATCATATTCTTAGATAATTAATGGACTTTCCCCTCCTCCTCTATCAGATTCACTGTAAGTGGAGATAGTTGTTTTCTATTTGCCAACTTTATCTTCCAGTTAAATGTATATGAAGTTAAATATGTGGTATTTTACCTTACACACATGGAATATTGTCATGTTCCCTAAGACTGAATGCAAGTTGGATATTCAGTGGGGCATTAAGAAAGAACCACTAAAGTAGCATGAATCATTGTTGTTAAAGCATAAGCTCAATTATTTTTATTCATTAAACATTTACAATAAGCAGTGGATTATTTCAAAAGGTCAGCATTCCATATAAATGGGACATGAACAATAACTCCACTCTTTCCCTGAAGACTACATGTGAGCCATGTGAATTTATCCCTCACTTTAGAACTAGGTCAGCAATTCCATACCAGAAATAGTGGTACTCAGGAGAGTGGCAAACCTTTTCCAACTAGAGTTGAATTTAAATTAAACCTAGACTTTTTAAAGACTGTGGTTTCAAAAGATAATAAGCTAAGAAAACAACCAAAATAATTACTTTTTATATGAAGATTCATAGAAGATTTGCATTCAAAAAATTTTGTAAAATTTCTAGGAAAAATCTTTTCCTAGAAATACATATTTGTTTAAACACTAATGTTTAAAGTTGGATGAATGTTTTTGTGGGATGAATGTTTTGTGTAAATGTAAGAAGGTGGCGTAAACTAGTGTTTGAAAGCACAGAATTGTATGTCAGGTAGCTGTGAGTTTAAGTTCTAAATTATTTTCCTTTCTTGTGTAGTATCTCAACTCCACTTTTCTTATCTGTGAAATGGAGATAATAATAATGCTCCCCTTCCAGAATTCTGAGGATTAAATGAGATGAGTATAGTACTCATACTTACTAACACACAGTAAGTTTAACATGTCTAACACATAATACATTCTTATTAATGTCAGCTAATATTAAGAAATAGTATATAACTAACCTTATGAAGATTTTCAGGAGTAAAAGTGAATGAATGCACTGTATTATATGTTTCTTGCAATGACTCTTCTTTAATATTTTGTACACACAGATATAAACTAAGTTTCATCATTTCCTCAGAAACTTGGCCACAGACTGCTTAGCTATGAGCTTCTAGGGGGACCATCAAGATTAGATTTCATTTTGATTATTTTTCCTTAATTATGCCCCCCCCTTTTGAAAACACAGTTTGATGGCTATAATTTAATTAAATCAAATTGAAGTAGTGATTGCATCCTCCAAATTCTTATATATAAGTCATTTTTTTGTCTATGCAAATCACTCAGATTACGGAGCTGTCTCTCCCTTCTGGAAAAAAAAAAAAAAAAAAAAAAAACAAAAAAAAAAACTTCTAAGAACTGTATTGCTCTGTGTTCTGCCCTTCCTTCTCCTCCTTGCACTGTTTAGCTTAACAAGCTGTCTTTTGCTGTTTCTTCACCATTTAGTCCATTGTTGCTCCCCCACTTAAGGATGCTGAATCTGCTCTTTAAAATTGTCCTCTTAATCACCTCTCTAGTTGTATTCTCCCCTGACCAGTCATAGAAGTATAAAGTACAGAGGAGTGTGATATATCTTAAGCCTAGACTTTGTCCTTTACCCTGTGTATGAAAGAAAGTACTCTTCTTAAGTGGGATTGTTGAGAGGGGAATGAAGAGAGTATCTTGACTTTTGTAAGATATACCTTTTATATTTCTGGCAGTTTTAAAAATAGTGGGAACATAGTTATTATTTCTTTCTTAAAATAATGTTTAAAAAGGAAAAGAGGAAGAAGAAGAAGAGAAGAAGAAGGAGGAGGAGGAAGAGGAGGAGGAGGAAATGGTTGACATTACTATCACTAACTTGTCTGTTCTCCAGGCTTTCCCAGTTTCCGTGTAGGTATGTGCACTGGGACTGCTCTTGCCCAGCGACTGACTCTTTGTGGCTGAAGATGTGGGAAACTCCTCCATTAGTCAGACATCAGTAAGGCAAGCAAAGCCACTCTGAGTACTGTGGAGTAGGAATTTGTTGTAGAAATAAGATCTTGCACAAGTGTGGAAGAAGCTGCAGAACCAAGTTGCTAAACAACCCCTCTGATGCACTGGTGTTGGTGACAAATTGGAACTTGCCTGGGAATTGGTAAAGCCACACATGTGCAGCTGCTAGAATAGGGTCATAAAGGAGAGTGTGAGGAGAAGCGGTGGAAGCTTACTGTCTCCATGTTTGCTCATGGTTAGGGGTTTCTTGTTCACTAGTGGAGTCAGCAATTTGGAAGTTGAGATGGATGCAGAGTGGAGGAGGGTGAGAACAAGCTAATCCGCTGGTATGTCTGTCTCTCGACATCAGGAAGAAAAAAACACAAGTTGAAATTTTACTGAAGATCTTTGTGTTTCTTACCACTTTTAACTAGGATGACCATCAAAGAGTTAATGACTGCTGCTTCACTTTTGCTTGCCAAATCACACTGATTTCTCTTTGGATCACTCCTATCTGAGAACTGCAAAGAGGGACCACATATAGTTCCAGAACAGTCAAATAGATCAAGAACAAAACAACTGCACACACACTTTTGTCAACTTGGCATCCATTCATATCTCTTTCAACCATGTTTGCTTCTAATAACTAATCATCATTGTACCTAGTATGAGGCATGTATCTCCCATGCATCTGTAAGCATGCTAATACCTTCCCACCCCCAATACCAAAGGGAATACCAGGTCCCATAGTCATTTAATCTGGCTTTAAGTAATGTTTATTCCTTTTCTATTGAAATTAGTTTTCTCCTTTAATATCCTCCATCTTAAATACTGACATATGAGGTTAATAACTATTAAAACTTATTATGTTAGGTAGAAAGGAAAAAGATCGGTTAATATATAACCCATATATCTATACCTTAACCATGGTAACCAATCATTTTATTTATTATTTTCCCCTCTCCTGAATGTATGTCTATATGGAAGTGTACATATGTTTTAATATCAAAATAAGAAGGAAGCACTGGTAACTACTACAGTTTTAATTTTTGTAAATAGTCTCTTGGTTGTAGCTAGTATTTGTAACTTTAAAAGGTCATTCTATTATTTCCTGGAAATATGGTAAGATCAGCAAATTTGATGAGCAAAAGCAATGAAGTTGATCTTTATTTACTATAAAATAAGTTCCTTGGTCAGAAACAATACTATGTGATATATTATGTTTGTGAATGAGGAATTTTATAAATCCACAGATGGTAATTTTGACTGAAGCCTTATGGGCTTGGAATGGCAAATCTGTATCCAGAAAAGATATCTTCTCAAGAAAGATTTGTTGCCTCTTTCATGAATGAGATCAGTCAATGTAATCAGATTGGTTCCCCCAGAGAATGGTGTACCATGTTGGGAATCAGTGTTAATCTTTGTTATTCTCAGGGTGAATAACCAGATAAAGTTGTGACAGAGTGTACTCTGTGACTGGAAGTCCATGTTTCTGAGCTTAGGAATAATTTTATCTCTGCCATCATATCCCCTCTTTTCATGAGCTGGTAGAAGAAAGTCAAAAGAGGTTTGGAAAAGAGGGTGACTACCATCTATAGAATGAGTAATCATGTCCTATATTTCTAGCAGACATTTGCTCTGCTAGAGTTTTCCTTTGATGGGCATTGATACAGGCTGCAAATATCTTCACATTCTCTGCCAATTTTCAGAGGTCCACCCACATACTTCTTCCTCAAACTCCTTTTCAACAAATCTAATCATGTTCCTTCCAAGTCCCTGACTATTTAACACCCAAACTGTCAGCCCTTGCCTAAGAAACAGCATAGATCTGTCTTCTAGTCATCCCTCATTCTAAGCAAAATGATAAACCAGGTGCACTGCTCAGAGTTGTGCCTGTCAGGGGAATTTTCCTTCACTATCCTCAGGTCCACCCTTGAGTGGAGCTATAATAGAATAGTTTTTCATTGCCAGGAAGCACCAGTGTACTATGCAAACACACTTATAATCCAGTTGCCAAATTTTTCTTTTTCTTCAGTAAACTGATTAAAGTAACTCTCATAATTGTGGGCTGCTAAAGTGGAGAAAACATACAAAGAGCAGGAACTAGAGGAAGCTGAACCACTTGTTCATGTATTTTATTTTGCTTTTAGGAATTGCTAATCTTGTTTATACTGTTTCTGCTTAATGATGGAGGACTCCTGTTTACTCCCAATTTTATGACTTGATTGTTAAGTCAACAAGCAGTTCTCAAGAGTCAATATAATTTTCAAGAAAATCTGGTGACCTATGGGTAAGTAACTATTCTTTGCTAGGACCCAAGAAAATGTAGAAACTGTTTCTCAAAAACAGAGTAGGTATCTGTAAAGGGAAGTACAACTTATATCCTTAATTTTAATGTTTTATGCTTGTTTTCCCTTATTTTGGTTTTATATGTGTTACAATTTGGATTTGGAACGACCCCCAAAGGCTCATGTGTTGAAGCCTTGGTCCCTAGTGCAATAATGTTCAGAGGTGGGTCTTTTGGAAAGTGATGGGATCATTAAGCCTATAATTTCATCAATGTATTAATCTACTAATAGATTCATAGCTAATGGACCATTGGAAGGTGGTGTAGAAGGTGGGACCTAATTAAAGGGAGTGGGTCTGTGGAGACATGCTCTTGAAGTCTGTTTCTTGTCTTCAGTCCCTTTTTTCCCCTCTCTCTTTACTTCACAGAAGTTTTTCTTTACCATGCCCTCCTGCCATAATGCTCTGCTTTCCAAAGTAATGGAAGCAGCCAACCACAGATGGAAACCTTTGCCAAAATAAGTATCTCCCTCTTTTAAGTTGTTTTCTCAGGTGACAGAAAGCTGAGTAACATATAATGTTTCCATTGTAAAGCTAATAAACTTCTACAAACACTTTAAGAAACATCAGATCTGCTGAATTATATGGTCTAGGCAATTAAAAAAAATTATGTGAAAGTCCAGATCTTTTGCACATCCTCCTTTTGTTCCAGATACACTCAAAGCTGGCAGCCTGATGGATTGCTCAGAAATTGAGTAATTGTAGCATGCATAAATGATGTTTATGTTACTTTCAACATTCAAAGAGGATTAGTAGGCATAATCCTCTTCAAAGTGTTTGGAAGGACCAAATTCAGCAGCCTACTCTTCACCTTAGAAGGTCTATAATGACATATTCTTGGAGCCCTAGAAATTTTTCTGAAAACTTTTTGCACATGTATAACTTTTTAATGTGTTAAAGGTAGTTGCTACTTCCCATTTGCCAGATCTAGTTAGCATGATATCATCTAATATGGGCCATCATGATATCTGACACTGAATATCATGCAATGTCCACTGTGCAATGGAGAGATGATCCAGGATGGTCCATATAGGATACATAATGACATAGGACAGCAAAATTGATGTGACCCTGAAATAGCTTTGTGATGGTGTATCAAGGGAAAGCATTTACAAGATCAATAGTTGCATACAGGAACCAGGAAATGTGTTGATTTGCTTTAGTAAAGAATTAACATATAGAAATTAAGTTTCTATAGGTGTCATCACCAGTTTAAGTTTACAGCAATCCTCTATCATTCTCCAGGATCCACTTGTCCTTTGTAAAGACCAAATAAGCAAGTGAATACAAATGTGATAGGAATCACCACCTCTGTATCCTTTGAGTCTTCAATATTTGCACTTAAATCTGAAATCTGCCCAGCAATGAAGAACTACCTTTATTTTATTATTCTGGTTGGTAGTGATGGTTCTAGAGATTTCTAGCTGGGCTTCCTCACCATAAATGCCTTTACTCCATGAGCCCAGGAAATAACATGGAGATTCTGCCAGATGTTTATTCTGTCTCTTCTAATAACATATTCCAAAAGAATCAAGGATCAATTTAAGGGACACATTGATCAGATAAACCCTGGTCAGAACTTCATTAATTACCTGATACCGGTGAACTTACTTTATGGTTGTTGGTACTCTTTGGTTTCTTGGGTCTCCAGAAAATGTATTATTTCAGAGCCAGTGTCTAATAATACTCCCAAAGTCTCATTGATTTATCTTCTTTAGTGCATGGTCATTCTGATAAAAGGCCATACGTCTCTTAGGAAGAACTAAGAAAAAGATTTAATGTAGTATTTAGCTACATATCGGAGTCCTTCATCAAATGACCCAGGCTCTCATTCAATCAAGGTGTTCTGGGGTTTGGAACTGGCACATGTCCAAAGGTTAAGATGATGTGTCTCTATTGTAATAATTCAAGTTAGACTTCTATGTTCTTAGATATTTTCTGCATGTACAAATCAGTTAAGATCTCAGTAGTTTTCCCATCCTAGGTGTACAATAGTAAGTTGTCAGGTGCCAAGAATCTCTGTTGGGGAAACTAATTACTGATTTGACTTTGCTACTCTTTATAGCAGCTTTTCTCACCTCTTTGGCAGTTAAGAGTTTCTATTGCTTGCCATACCAGCCCAATAAAATACAATGATCCTTTTACCATAACTCAACATTTTTATCATCTATTGCCACACATATTTACTCAGGTTTCTGGTGATAAACAGTGGCAAAAAATATTGTAGACCTTTGGGTGGATATGGTATTCATTTTGAACCTGAATATCTGGGGTTTGCTAGAACTCAGGTCTGATTTGGAAGCAAGATTGATTGCTGGGAAGGTCCCTGTAAGCTGACTACCTCGGGGGAGGCCATTTCTGTGCTTCACAAGGGAGTAAAGTGTTGCTTTTACTGGCAAAGGATTATCAGCACAATCTAGGGAACCACTATTCTATACTTCATTGAAATTTGCCCACCATATTTTTCACAATTAATGTATTAACCATGATGTTGGAGATTCAACTGTGGTTATAATTAAGTTACTCATGGGATTAGAGTTTGAGATTTTTTTTGCCAAAATCTTGACTTGCATCTCAGGAAATATGCATACCTTTTGGGCAGACAGAGAAACTTTCTGTTTCTTTACTAGTCACTGAATTAACCTCCTGAGCCCATAGTTTTTTTTCCTGCAAGTTTTCTAGTGCTCGTAGAGTTAAAAAAAATAAAAATCATTATGCTTTTTTAAAAGTTTTATTTGATTTTAAAACTTGGTATTATTTTCTATGACAGTAAATATTTGATTGCCCAAAGACTTGCCTTCTAGTCCTTTGAGTACAGGCTATAGTTTAAATGATTGTGTGTATATGTGTGTGCATGTGTGTGCATACACACTTCATGTAATAGAATGCCAGAATTCTCTTTTCCACTGGCAAAAGATTCATCCATGCCTTAATATCAGAAAATTCTTTGTTCTCAATCTTGAACTTTTGCTCCCCTGCCAGGTGTGGTGGCACATACCTGTAATCCCAGCAGTTTGGGAGTCTGAAGCAGGAGGATTGCAAGTTCAAAGCCAGCCTCAGCAACTTAGTAAGACCCCATCTCAAAATAAGAAGTAAAAAAGGATGGGGATATGGCTCTATGGTTAAGCACCCTGGGGTTCAATGCCTAGTACCAAACAAACAAAAAACCAAACCAAAGCTTCTGCTGCCTGGAAGAGATTCTTGGTACCATTAATCAGTAGGAAAAACAGAACCACTATAGTGTTATAGAACAAGGGATTTATTATTGGACAAGAATTTACCCAATTTTAGGGAATGTTGGAGAAATAAGTGCATAAAAGGGGATTTAAGGATCAATGGAAAGTCACTGATGAGCATTTCTGAGGCCCTGGCACAAGTGGACAGATTGGTGGCCATCAAGGACTATGTGAAACCAGATATGTTCACTTGCAAGTGTATGACTCTAAAGGAAAACTGTTGGAGGAATCTATGGGAGGCTTTGCCTCTGCTCCTCCTGGGAGAATGGGTAGTACTGTTGATTTGAAAGGCTAGCAGTTAGGGAAAAAAGCTGGACATGGATTGAGTGTGAGCAAAAAGCAGCTGAAATCTTCTGCATCTAAGCATTAATTTCTCAGTGTGGGGAGAGCAAACATAAGGTAGAATCTGCAGTAGCTCTGCCTATCTCTAGTCATGGTGACTTTCAGTATAATCAGTGCTATTCCACTCTGTCTTCTAGATCTTGTGGGAACTTTTATTACCACCTCTAATTGGGAAACTTACACAGGGAAGGGATTCTAAGAAATGGTTTCAGAGCTGCCAAGTTGGCATAGAATAAAAACCACCACACGTCTTGTGCTTTTTATTCCTCTAGTGATGAGCACACAGATCACATGTTGAAACAGTGGTGTCACAAAATCTACATTTCTTGAAATGCTGAGTGACTGCAGAGAAGGCACTTTTCTTGCAGAGTCACCCAAACCACAAAAGACTGGAAAACAAGATGAATACACTTTTGTTTCCTGCATTCACTTAGGTTTTGCTATAGCATTCTAGTCTATTCTGATTCTTTCTTCCTCAAAGCAAGGGAAGAAATTGATCAAGCAGTTGTTTGGAGGTTGATGGAGGAGGCCCTCTGTCCATGAGAAGAGCTCAGGCTTTTTGAAGAGGACAGCTAACAGAAGTCCTCCCTGGGGACAATCCTTGCTTTGCGTCCTTGGAGTTTTATGGGGTAGACTGTTTGCGGGAGTGAACATTTTTTACCTTTTGCCATCAAGTAGAGGTGTCAGAGGAAAAGCAAAATAAGAAGAGTAAAGGGTCACCTGCTACTGTGCTTTTGACCCTAGGAAGGAAAGTGGTGTTTTCTGTCGCAGCCATGTCCCAAACTGAGCTGAGCAACTGCACTGTCATCCAGGTATTCAGTGGCTTCTGGCTCTGGACCCAGGCGAGGGAATTCCGTACTGTTTGTTGCCATTTTAGTCACATTTCTTTTGTGTTTTTAATTGATGCTCCTTTCTTGACTCTACTGACTTTTCTTTCTAAGTTTCTATGAATTCTGATCCATACCATACGTTCTTATCCTATATAAAAAAGAACTCTCATAGGAACATAGCTCCATATCCACCAAGCTCCACAGCCAGCTCACTGGTCCCTGCTGAGAAGCAGTGGAGCAGAGTAGTGACAAAATGGCTGCAAGGGCTGGTCCAAGCACAGGCAACAATTGCTGGCCTGAGGTGTTGCAGGCCAGCACTATAGGCAAGCCAAGGCAAACCAACTTGTCATCCCAGCACAGCCCAGCACAGCCCAGCCCAGTACAGACACTCATTTCACATAGCACCACAGCTTCAGACCCCTCCCACCCAGCTGCCAGATTCATGGACTTCCTGCTTCCAAAGTGGGGAGAAAATAGAAGTAAGGTGAACCTAAAAGGGCTTCAGGACTAACCAATACTGTTAGTAATTTTCCAAACCATAATTAGCATAATTTTGGTCCAATAGTGTTGGTACTTTTTCCAAACCCTGATTAGCATCCATTTGTGCCAATAGCATTGATTTAAGTACTATATAAACCCCTAGACTAGCACACTCAGATGGCAACTCCTCCTGGGTCCCTTCTCACCTTGGGGGAGTTCTGTCTCTATGCATGTGTGAATAAATCCTAGTCTTACTCTGGTCTGTGGGTCTTATCCTTCCTATTCGTAAGACAAGAACCCTGAAATTAGAAGTAATTGATGGTAAGCTGCTGGGATCTGCTGCAACACTGGAAGGCACCATTAAGAGTTACATCACTTTTTGACTACAGAGGCCTGCAGCTTGTGCAGACCCCACCTGTCAGCAGATCTGGAGAATCAAGTTTCCGTCCCTGTGTTCTTCTTGACTTCCTTTCACATATCTAAGTACTGCGTAAACATCTACTGTCATTTTGATATTCCACTGAAGCCTACAATTCAGAACCTTTATCGCCGAGCTTAATTCTCCTTTTTAGTAAATTCGTTTCGTCTTCATTCTTATTTTCCTGTTTATCAAGATATTCTTTTGTCTAATCAACCAGACCAGAAACCTTTCTTCTCTGATAACGAATCAGTCATATTGTAGAATTTTTCTCTTATTAATCCTTCAAGTCCCTCTGATTCAGGGGGTCAGAGGGAAATCTGATAGCCTTTTAACACATTTATGCTTTTTTATTAACTTATACATGTAGGAAAAACTTACATTTAAAACTAAATTTTACTATTTTTGTATTATAATATTATGTGTTTGTTATCTTACCCTCAAATGCACATAGTATTTAAAATTTTCTTTAGTTGCTACGTGTATGAACAAATCAAATTTTAAGAACACTTGCTATAAAGAAATGTTAATGAATGAGTAAATGTGTCTCAGTTAAAAGAGAACATTTAAAGTTAGTTTAAACAAATTTAAAAGTCATTAATAACAAAAAAGTTCTTCATCTTGTTAGACACACTTCAACAACTTATTAAGTGTGGAAATAAAATCAAATGACAAATTATATTTGACTTGTTTACATGTAGGAAAAATAGGGATAAGTATAATTTGATTTTTGAAACAGAAATCCTATAGGAATTTCTGAGACAAAGTAATATTTAGTGACCAAAGTAGTAGAATCGCAATTATAGTAAAGTTGTGACATACTTAAGATAATAGATGATTCATTCACAATTCATTAAAGACCTACTAATGATAATATTAGGAATATTTCATTGAGCTCTTCTACTCCTTTTTGAATCCAATCCTAGCTCTGAGAATTTCACTCTTAATGATACATAAAATGTATGACATGTAATTGTAGCGTTTATGAAGTTGACCTATGAGGTGCCCTATTGCAATTACTGCTCTGTTTTTTTGCAAGACTTGTTAGCTTATCACTTCCATTAATGTCTACTTATTTCAGTTTGATGCACAGTCTTATTTTTTGTTTATGACATTTGGCATTACATTATGACTATTTTCTTGTTTTGCTTGAGAGTACAATCTACAAGGATGAGTTTCTTAAAGGAACTGTCTCCCAGAGTTTAACATCTCCATCAGAAGGTTTTTTGCATTCATTCCTTCACAACCATTTTCTAAGCAAACGTTTTCAACCTTTGTGTGCCTAACACAAAGGTTAATGGGCTAACTTCTAGGAAAATTAAATAAGACAGTGTACTTATATTTAAAGAGCTTATAATATATGGAGGAAATATATTATAAATCAATTACTTTGATATAATGTGCTAAGGATTATTTTAGAGGTAGGGAGCAGAGTAGGAACAGTGCATAGCACATATTAGGTACTTACTAAATATATACTGAGTAGTTTAAATGATGAGTGGCTGCATAAATGGATGATCTAATTTGATTATAGATTGAGGGAAAGAGCATGGCAAACTTCCAAAAGGAAAGGATGTTAAAATGAATTTCAAAGGACGAAAAATTGTAAGGATCAGAAGAGAGGAAGACATTCAAGGCAGTCAAAATAGGTATGACAGATACAGAAAAAACATCAAATGATATTGCATGTTCAGGTAAATGATCTTAAATGAATGAAGAATTTATATTTGGCTGTGGTTGAAAACTTAAAATCAGTATTTACAAAACTGACCTCATGAATTCTTTGAAATTGTTCTTCCCTGTGATTCTCCCTCTTGGAAAAGTGATAGCACCAGCTCTCCTGAAAATCTGCATATCAATTTCCCTCCTCCAATCTTCAAGGTCATTTCATTAGCCACTCTGGCTTCAGATTTTACTTCCATTTTAATCTCCTGAGTCTCTCTTCTTTTTTTACTTTCTCCCACTTGTTTTTCAGTCAGGGTCTCACATCCTCATTCTTTATGCCCTTCATTCATTCAACAAATATTTACCAGGTACCTGTTATGTTCTTCAAGATTGCTATCAAAGTGATCGTTCAGATAGGCACTTTTGATCATCTTCTTCCCCCCTTATTTAGAAGAGACCACCAAGAACCATATCATGAAGGACTTCATAGACTAAAGAGTTAAATTTTTATGTTGAAAATGGAATCTGTTGAAAGATCTTAAGCCAAAGAGTAAAATGTCTCCATTTTTATCTTAGGATTTTGAATGGATCACAGCTGTTGTTCTGGAGAACAACCCACTGAAGGGAGGTATGACAGGAGTGGGGCTGTTAGAAGTTACTGAGGAGGATTGGGATAGATATTTGAAGACAATGGAGTCACAGTAACCACAGAAAGATGGAGTATTTTGAAGGAGGGAGCTCACAAAAAAGACTTCTATCACACTAATTCCCCGTAAGAGAGGACAGGCTGTCAACAATCTTGTCACTTTCTTCCTTTGGGAATGGTGAGAGAGGATATTGGGGAAGGCATGAGTTCCCATGTTCTGGGTTGAAGTTGGAATGTTGGGAGTGTTGGTAATACTTTTCTGATGCTCCCCAGCTTGTTCCTTTCTTGACACTTAGGCATCACATCCAAGCCTATGGTAAATTTAGGATGCAGGAACGAACTTCATTTTTTTTTTTTTTTTATTGTAAACAAATGGGATACATGTTGTTTCTCTGTTTGTACATGGCGTAAAGGCATACCATTTGTGTAATCATAAATTTACATAGGGTAATGTTGTTTGATTCATTCTGTTATTTTTTCCCTTCCCCCCACCCCTCCCACCCCTCTTTTCCCTCTATACAGTCCTTCCTTCCTCCATTCTTGCCCCCCTCCCTAACCCTAACTCTAACCCTAACACTAACCCCTCCCTCCCCCCATTATGTGTCATCATCCACTTATTAGCGATATCATTCATCCTTTGGTTTTTCGAGATTGGCTTATCTCACTTAGCATGATATTCTCCAATTTCATCCATTTACCTGCAAATGCCATAATTTTATCATTCTTTATGGCGGAGTAATATTCCATTGTATATATATACCACAGTTTCTTTATCCATTCATCAACTGAAGGGCATCTAGGTTGGTTCCACAATCTGGCTATGGTGAATTGAGCAGCTATGAACATTGATGTGGATGTATCTCTGTAGTATGCAGATTTTAAGTCCTTTGGGTATAGGCCAAGGAGTGGAATAACTGGGTCAAATGGTGGTTCCATTCCAAGTTTTCTAAGGAGTCTCCACACTGCTTTCCAGAGTGGCTGCACTAATTTGCAGCCCCACCAGCAATGTTTGAGTGTACCTTTCTCCGAACTTCATTTTTTTAAGTCAGTCTGGTTCTTATCTTTGAGGTCACTCCTGTCACTATCTATCATTCCTTGTTATCTTCTTCTGAACCATAGTGAGTTCCAGAATTTGCCTCAGAATGATCTGAGGTGAGTCAAAGAAGAGTACATTCAATAATCTACCTACTGTTTTAATTATAATTTTGTTCCTATTGTATTCTACATTGCAGATTGTATTCATTCACACAAATGGTAAGGTTTCATGCATTCAGTCCAATTACAAAGTACAAATGTTCCAGATAACACAATGCCAGCAATGGAAGCATGGACCCAAACGTGCATCTTTAGAAAATACTCTAATTATTAAATGGCTAAGGATGAATTAATACCTAGAATAAAGTTACTTCTAAATTAAACCCCCAAAGCATTGGTCTCGTTTGTTTGTTTGTTATTTCCGCAATCTAACAGTGCTGGGGACTCGAACCCCGAGCTTGCGAGGCAGGCACTCTACGTGATGGGCTATATTGCCAGCACTAAACCCCCAAAGAATTTAAACTCAAAATTTAATGCTCCGTTATGTTTTTTCTTGAGTTGGGTTGGGATTTTAAGTTAGTGAGTGTTTCTTCAGCAACTGCAAATTGCAGTGTCTTCCACAGGTTTCTTTAAAGGGACCCAAGACCCAATAGGGAATCTTGAGTCATCAAAATGCTACCTGCTCATATGATTTAGAAGACTACAAGCTCCTCAGTAGCAATCATAGTAAAATAATGTAACCAGGGTTTAGAAGGTAACAGTAGCTAGACTCTTACTGTGAATATCAGCCAAGAATCAGGTATTTAGTGGTATCTGGAAGATATGTCAAAGAGAGGGAGGAAAAGAGAGAGAGAGAGAGAGAGAGAGAGAGAGAGAGAGAGAGAGAGAGAGAGAGAGAGAGAGAGAGAGAGAGAGTTGAGAGAGAGAGTTTTAGTTCATTGAAAAATAATGGGTGTGGGGGAGTAGGGGTGAGAGAAGAATGGAGAAAACTTTAGATTACGTAGAGGGAAATGAGAATTAGGGGGATATGAAAAATGCTGGAGTGAGACAGGCATCATTACCCTATGTACATGTATGATTACATAAATGGTTTGAATCTACATCGTGCACAACCATAGAAACAAAGTGATGTACCCCATTTGTGTACAAGGAATCAAAATGCAGTCTGTAAAAAATTTTAAAAAATTGTGTACTTCAATTATCAGCAAAATAAACTATAACATTTTTAAAAAAAGAAAAATAAGAACCTATATAGAACACTTCTTAAAAATAAAATTTACATTGAATGTTTTTAAAATTTCCTTGGTGCTGGTTAATCTTTATGATTCCAATAGTACGGTCTCTCCACCACTTTCTCTCCATCGTTTAGCAGGATTTTGTTTTGCCCCTTTTATGGATCATTTAACAGCAGCTAAGGACATAGAATGAGGGTTAGAACAAACAAAGCAATGTTAGATTTCTTCTATGAACATTCAAGACTCCTAAAAGACTCATGACTTGAAAATCTGCTCAATTTGGTGGGAGCCTTTGCGAGTTACAGCAAAGGTCTTACTTCATGTGGGACTAACACAGCAAGTATGATAATGCTTCTTCAGGAAAGAGTTTCATATTTGCATTTATTTATTTACTTACTTATTTACTTTTTTTTTTAAAGTTTATTTTTGCTGTACTGGAGATTGAACCCAGGAGGGCTCTAGCACAGAGCTCTACCCCAGACCGTATTCACCAAATTGTCCACGCTATCCTCAAACTTGTGATCCTCCCACTTCAGCCTCCCAAGTAGCTGGGATCAAAATGTGCACCACCATACCCAGCTCATATTTGCATATGTGACAAGATTTCTGCTTATTCTGTATGATGGCTCAAAAATGCCCATCGTGATTGCCAAATGAACTGCTTTTTTTTTTTTTTTTTTAAGTCTACTTGGTTCTGAGCTCAGGAGTATTAGTCAAAGTTCGGCCTAAAGCCCCAGCTAACCATGTACTCACTTGTGCTGAAGATTTTAGCTATATGATCTAAGCCTGTTCATACTAGTTACACTCATGTAGACTCTAGCAGCAATACGAGTTTATGCTGAGTTCAAAGTTCAAAGAACCCAGAAGGCACCAGTTGTTATAGCTGTTAATTTCAGCTATATTAGAAGGTTCAATCTGTCCACACCACATTTTGATCCAAAACTGATAAGTCCTGGATTTATTCTGATAGTTTTCTAGTCAGTGCGTCTTGTATTGGGGATTTAGGATAAGTGACCACACCTTGCCCACTCATTTCATGCATTATGAATTGAAAACTATACTTAGGAGTCAAATAAAGATGAAAATATTAGCATTATTTTGTTGATTAAAGTGGACTGGAAAATTTGGCTCAGACTTGAAGCAAAAATGACTCCTTATTTTCTCACTAAATTATATTGCCTTTCTCAATAGTAGATACAATGACTGGTGAACTATAAGTTTCACTCTCTCACAGTGCCGTAGTGAAAAATAGCCAGTGATGCTTGTACACAATAAACTCAACAAAATAAGATAAGAACAGGGATCTTTACTTTGTTAATTCTGCTTATTATCAATCAGATGCTCATCAGTATTAAGAAGCTTTGGATGTGATGAGTGGATACATGAACTGTAGTTTTTCTTCCCAATATGTCCAAGAGAATGCATATTCCTGTTTTATGAACTGCAACAAGTATATGGGAGGACAGAAGATGATTCTTCCTGCAGAAGAGATGACAATGTCATATGCCCCACGAAAGGTCAAAGTAAACTTTAAAAAAATATGAGGACAGAAAACTTCAGAGAGTCTAGTTTGGTGGAGTTCATTTATAATCTTAGAATTAATAGTTTCTGTAGTACATGGTTCTCAAATTTCGTTATTCTTCAGAATCACTGGGAGGTCTTGCTAAGCCACGGATTGCTGGTCTCCAACTTCTCAGAGTTTTCTATATAGAAGAGCTTGGTTGGGGCTAGCTGAATTTGCATTTCTAACGAGTTCCCAAATAATGTTGTTACTGCTGGTCTGGGGAATCACATTTGGAAAACTGGTAATATAGTGATGAGGGAAAAAGCTAACTTGCAATTGTGGAGTGAATGGACTAAGAGACAGTAGAGGGTTTGTTGAATTGCTATTATAAAAAGTATACATTTATTGCAATAGAGTTGGTTTTGTCATTCATTTGTAATTGAGCACTATATAAGCTACCTTTGTGCAATGGTTTTGTCCTGAATGCCTTCTGTTTGGTCTAGTAGATCTACAGTCCTGATTTTTAACATTCCCTGAGAGGTACCTCACCTTGGCTTCCCACTGGATTTGGTTAGTGGGGATCCCTGGTGGACTTCAGAAGGAAAGAAGAGAATGAAGCTGAAGTATGTTCTCCTGACTTCCTCCCCTAACAAAAGGCCAATGATGCTCTCAAAATGACCATTTCTAAAAGACTCTGTGCTTTCAGATTCTGAAAACTGCTATATCCTTTTACTTCTATTCTTTGAGTCTTTTCCATTTTATGATCACACCTTTATTAAGTGAGAGTCTTTTATCAAGTCTTTGAATTATGCTGGTATGAAGATATCACCTAGGATGCTGAGTGATAGAAGGTTTGCACATGTGTGTGTGCTTGCTTGCAGGAATATGTATTTGTGTTCCTGTTCACATCTCACGGATTCTCTTTTGAGTTACAATTCTTCTACTCTCAGTCTGTGTGATGTAGGTACAAATGACTATCATTCTCCATACCCAGGATTGGGCAAAGGACTCAAGTATATTGATATATTCCCTGAACACAGTTCAGTTCAGAGAAGTTCTTTTGATCTTATTTGGTTCAGTGAGACTCAGCCCACAGACTAGATCCATTTGAAAGAGGAATTCTCTTTCCCCATAAGTACAAAATTGGTACTACATAAGCACGGATCTTCCTGTGACCTTTATCATTGCTTAAGAGATTCTGCCAAGGAGTGACAGCCTGAAAATGGAAACAGAAATAAAAGATGAGAAACAGATTCCTAAAGAAGTCTTTCAAAACCATGGATTCAACTGAAAATGGTTACTTCTATACATTAATATTTATTTTGCTTAAACTATTTTGAGCTGAATTCTGTGATTTGTAACAGAGACTGTTACATGATCTAATATATTCTCTTTTCCTCCCCTTTTCTCTATGTGTGTTATGATTTGGATGTGAGGTGTCTCCCCAAAGCTCCTGTGTTAACACAGGAGGTGAAATGATTAGAGTATGAGAGCCATAACCTAATTAGTGGATTAATCAGTTTGATGGGTTAATAATGGTTTACTGAGTGGTAACTGTAAGTAAGTGGGACATGGCAGGAGGAAATGGGTGGCTGTGAGTGTGCCTTGGGGATTATATATTTTGACCCTGGCTCCTTGAGCCCCCTCTGACTGTGTGAGTTGAGCAGCTCCATCATGCCCTTCTGCCGTGATTTTCTGCCTCCTCTTCAGTCAAGAGCAATGGATTTTGCTGATCATAGACTGAGATCTTTGAAGTCATGATCTAAAATAATTTTTTTCTCCTCTCTGTTGTTCTTGTTGGGTACTTTGGTGACACAATGAAAAACTGACTAACATAGCATGTTTCAGTATTCACCTTTTGACTATCTGCACAGTGCTTCTTTGAACTTTCTCCAACTCTTCCCATCCTTCCTAAATCTGTCTTTCTCAACTCCACAGGTATATTTGGATGTATATATTCTCTCTTGAGCATGCTTATAGAAACTGTATAGAACATATATTTTACCCTAAGGAAAACTGTTGTTTTAAAAAAGACTTTGATGATGGTATTAAAATGCTATATTTGCAACCATATGGATACATCTGAGTCTTTAAGATAGAAAGACTCAATTGGTATCAGGTTAAATCTATAGATGCTGAACTATAAAACAACATGAAATTATTATGTGATTGCTTCAAAAGTATCCTTTACTATATAGCACTGTTGGATAACCTA
Organism: Sciurus vulgaris; assembly: GCF_902686455.1. Lineage (NCBI taxonomy): Eukaryota > Metazoa > Chordata > Mammalia > Rodentia > Sciuridae > Sciurus > Sciurus vulgaris. The sequence goes on from NC_136463.1 coordinate 133,518,749, forward strand.
CCATATTTTTGTGATATAAACAAACAAACGAATAAACAAAAAAACCTAACTCAGGTCAAAAGTCATTTGAGGTATAGTTATTTAAGAGAGCAAAGGAGTAACAGGTGAAAATTGAGTGTTAAAATGGGCACAGGACCTTGCCTTCTGGAGTGCAGCTTACTCCTACTGTTTAGCAACATTCCCTAAATGCCAGAGAAATCAAAATATATGTTGAAGGCACCAGAATTTATTAACACCTTTAAATGTACTTTCCAATTCACTAAACATACATTTTGAAAATATGTAAACTACTGCTGTTTGGAATGAAGGAAGAATTCATTCATTTAAAATGGCTTTAGAAACAAAACAATAACCTTAGGTCATGTTGTAAAACCTGACAAATACAAAGAAGAAAGTTATTAATGCCATCGTTTAAAAAAAAGACAGGAGAGGGAACAATGGATGAGGAAACAATATGGTAGTTCTCTGAATTTTAAGTATATTTTAGCATTTCAAGACATTTTTAACATGTAGCATATTTAAGTTTCCAATGAAGTGGAAAGTTATTAATAGGTTCTTGTCAAAGTGTATGTGCGTTAGTCATTTCCTTTTGCAGATAATTGTTTATGTTTTGTAAGCTTCCACCCTTTTGTGTTTCATGCCACCCACATCACATTGGGGGTGATCCTGGGGTTCAACAAGGAGCTGACAGAGGGTGTGGAAGTGGTTTTTCTGTCCTCTCCTTCACCTTGCGCCAACAGCTGATTTCAGCAGCTGCTTGTGATCCCTGACAGAGGCTAATTCATTCATGCCTTGGGCAGTTGCTTGGAGTGGCAAGTGTTTCTTTGGGCTGCTGGAAAGAGTACAGGCTTTACCGACAGCTGTTGCAGAGGTCTTTGTGGATTCCTAACAGCTGTACAGGAGGGCAGAGATCCAGAAGCCCCTTGTTTTAAAGTTTGCCATCCAGGACATTCAATCAGAGTTTTAGTTCAATCTTTCCCCATAGTTCTGTCACCTCCTGGGCTAATATATACAAGGCTTGTCAATAAAAAGATTTCTGTGTAGTTCAAAGTGGTGAGGGGCAATCAGCAACTAAATCTACCTATTTAGTCCTCTGCCTTGGCTACTCACTGGAATCACTGAAAGCTTACACAAATATAAATGCCCAAACATTACTCTGAGATTCTGATTTTGATGGTCTGGTGGGTTGAGGGCAGCACAGACAATAGGATGTTAAAAAACTTCCCAGTTGATTGTCATGGTCAATTAAAAATGAGAATCACTGCATTATTCCACTCGCTTTCTGAAAATGTCTGAGAAGTTTGTCTGAAAACTATTCTCTTGTCTTTTCACTTGTTTGGTTCATCACCAAATACTATTCTAAAATTGTCACCTTGCAGCTTATGGAACTTATGTTATGCCATCTCTGCCTCATTAGAATTTCATTTTCAAATCCCTCTCTGAAGTCATCACTTTCTTTTTTCCTTTTTTTATGGCCAGATTTCTGCCAGAGATTTTTAAGAAACTAATGATTCCCCAATCAACAGAGTAAGGGGTTATGCCAGATTTTCATCTTCTTTCCTATTTGTTTGTTTTATGCATTCTTAACTGAGACATAAAATTTGTACATGTATGGGGGATACCACGTGATGTTTTGACACACATATGCATTGTATAATGTTCAAACCAGAGTAAACCTATCTCCCCAAACATTTATTGTTTCTTTATGGCAAAACATTAAAAATTCTTCTCCCAACTTTCTATATTACATTGTTACCATCTATAGTCACCCTACTATGCAATAGCACACCAGAACTTCTTGCTCCTGTCAACATATAACTTAGTCCTCATTAATTAAGCTTAATCATTTCCCCCTTTCCTAAACTCTGGTAAACACTACTCTACTCAACTTTAATGGGATCAACTAGATTAGATTCCACATATGAGTTAGATCATGCAGTATTTGTTTTTTGTCTTATTTCACATAACATAATCACCTATAGTTCCAGCCATGTTGTTGTAAATAACAGGGTTTTATTTTTAATGGTTGAATATTATTTCTTCATATATATGTACCATACTTTCTTTATCCTTCCATCAGTTAATGACACAATTGTTTCCATTTCTTGGCTATTGAGAATAATGCTGCATAAACATGGGAGTGCATATGTCCCTTTGAAAGATTGATTTCATTTTTTTTTTGACATGAACCCAGTAGTAATATTGCTGGATTATATGACAGTTCTATTTTTAATTGTTTTGAGGAAACTCCTTACTATTTTCCACAATGGCCATACTAATTTACATTCCCACTAACTATACAAGGGTTCTCTTTTCTCCATATCCTTGCCAGCATTTGTTATCTTTTGCAGTTTTTTTAATAATAGCCATTGTAACTGCAGGTGATCTCTCATGGTGGTTTTGATTTTCTTTTCTCTGATGATTAGTGATGTTGAACCTTTTTTCATACACCTATTGGCCATGTCTGTGTCTTCCTTTGAAAAATGACCATTGAGGTCTATTGCTCATTTTAAATTTAGATTATTTGTTTGTTTTGTTTTGTTGCTATTGAGTTGTTTGAATTTCATGTATAGTCTGGTTCTTAACCCCTGTCAAATGCATAGTTTGTGAATATCTCCTCCCATTCTTTAGGTGGCTCTTTACTGTTTCCTCTGTTGTACAGAGTCTTCTGTTTGATGCAATCCTATTTGTCTACTTTTGCTTTTGCTAGCTGTGCTTTGGGGGTTGTATCCAAAAACTCCTTGTCCATTCCAATGTCCCAAAGCTTTTCTCCCATGTTTCTTCTAGTAGTTTTATAGCGTCAGGTCTTACATGTAAATCTTTAAACCTTTTTGAGTTGCTTGGTGTACATGTTCTAGTTTCATTCTTCTGCATGCAGATGCCCGATACTCCTAGCATCAATTACTAAAAAGATTCTCCTATATCCAATGTTCTCATTCACTTTGTTGAGGATCAGTTGGCTCTAGGTGTGTGGGTTTACAGTGCTCTTTGTGTAGGCTTTTATGACAATACCATGCTACTTTAACTACTAACTTTGTAGTATATTTTGAAATGAGGTAGGTTGCATCTTGCTTTACTCTTTGTGTGCAAGACTTTGGCTATATTGGGATTTTTGTGGTACCAAACCAATTTTATGATTATCTAATTTTGAATATCATTGGCATTTCGATGGAGATTGCATTAATTCTGTGGGTTGTTTTGGGTAGTATGGACATTTTAACAATCTTAATTCTAATACATTAAAAGGGGTGTCTTCCTACTCTTTTGTGTTCACATTTTATGCTGGCTTCATAAAAAGAGTTTCAAAAATTTTCCTCATTTTCATGTTTTTGGAATTATTTATGAAGAATTGGTACTAGGTCTTCTTTCAATGTTTATTAGAATTTATCAGTGAAGTAATTTGGTCCTGGGCTTTTTCTTTCTTTCTTTTTTTTTTCATTACCAATTGAATCTGGTTTCTCAGTTGCTGTGTTTAGGTTTTCTATTTCTTCATAATTCAATCTTGTTAAAGTGAATGTGTCTTGAAATCCATCCATTACTCCTAGATTTATCAAATTTATTGTCATGTAATTATTCATATTAATCTCTAATGGTCCTTTATATTTTCAGTGTCAATTATAATGTCTCCATTTTATATCTGATTTTATTTGAATCTTCTCTCGTTTTTCTTAGTCTAGCAAAAGATTTTTCAATTTTATTTTTTTCAAAGAACTAGTTTGTTTCATTGATTTTTTTATTTTTAGCTTTTCATTTCATTTATTTTTGGTCTTATCTTTACTATTTCTTTTCTATCACTAATTTTGAGTTGAGTTTATTCTTGGTTTTCTAGTTCCTTTAGTAGTAATAAGTTTTTTTTTTTTTTCACTTGAGTTCTTTCTGCTTTTTTGATGTAGGTGTGGGGTCTTGTCATTGATTTCTAATTTTATTGCACTGTGGTCATAAAGGAACTTGATATAATATCAAACCTAAAAACTTGTTGAAACTTATTTTGTGGACTACCATATTATCTATCCTGGAAAACATTCCATGCGTTGTTAAGAAAAATGTATATTCTGAAACTGTAGGCTAGGATGTTCTCTAGATCTCAGATAGGTTAATTTCATTTAGGGTGCAGTTTAAATTTCCTATTTATTTGTTGATTTTTTTTTCTTGGCCTGGGTGGTCTGTCCCATGCAGAACATGGGGTGTTAAAGTTATCTACTTTTATTGCATTTGATTCTATCTCTCCATTTCATCTGTTAATACTTTATTTATTTAGGTGGTCCAATATCAGGTGCATAAATATTAATAATGATTTCCTCTTGCTGTTGACCACTTCATCATTATATAATGACCTTCCTTGTATATTTTGTTGTTTTTGATTTAAAGTCTATTTTATAGGATATAAGTATGGCAACTCCTGCTTTCTTTCATTTGCATGGAATATTTTATTCCATTCCTTGTTTCCTTACAGATGGAGTGAGTTTCTTGCATGCAACATACATTTGAAATAATGGAAGTGTCCACAGGGTCAGAGAAAACCAACAGATGGCTTTGAATTTCTGGATGGACAATTGTAAACAAAGCTAGATTGCAAAGGCTGAGATAAATCCTCCAATGTACAAATAATGTCATATGCCAATATGTATCCAGAACTTTCAGGGAACCATAACTTCACTTAATGGAAATAATAAGGCACCAGAAACTGACCAGATAGGAACTGATATCTATAAACTCTCAGATCCAGAGATTTCAGCTGTTGGTACCAGCTTGGAGAGAGGGACTGCTAAGATCTGTACAGTATTGCTTTTTTAGCCTGGCAGTGAACTCCAAGACACGATCATATGCTCACTTTCCTACTCTATTCTCCCATTTGGAGAAATCTTGCTCCTCACTGTGCTACCTGAAATTGGTCAGTGGTGATTAAGGCAGCCCCTTTTCTGTCCAAGATGATCCTAAGCCTGGGTTCCACTTAAGGCTCACAGACAAAAGGACTTTCACAGTCTTGGGGTTGCATGTTGCATTGTGGCTAATAGTGATGTAGGCCAAAGCATAAATTTGTCCCACTAGGGTACAGGGCTCCACTTAGAGCTAGGGCAGGAATACAGACTCCATATGGATGCATTGTCCTGGAGTTAGGAGCCTGTGGTCTCTACCTGATACTGGGTCTTACCATGGCAAGCTCAGCACTGAACTCCAAGGCAAAGTTCTATGTTGATCTGTCTTCCTATTCCCTGTTGGATGGAGTCTTGCTCCTACTGGGCTGTCTAACTTTGGTGAAAGGATGTTGGAGGCATTTCCTTGGCTGTCTGTCCTAGGAGGGCTAGAGGCTCAGTCTGAAGGTACTAGACTAGGGCCGGGATCATGGGACTCTCGCCATCACTAGTTTCCACCGTGATGGGTCTAGTACTGGGTGTCAAGGCTAAAGTCTTGAGTAAATTCCTTCTCTCTCTACAAAGTGGGAGTTATCTTTTCAATTCTGGGCTGCTTTGAGTTGGATGAGGAACAGTACAGGCAACTCTTTCCTTTCTACCTTTATCCATGCTTCTTTTCTTGTTACACTATATCCGGGGATTGTGACCTCTCATCTAGCTTCCTTAGTTCTTGTGAAGGAGGTTTGGTTTGTGACTGGCTGTTCACATTGGTGTCTCTCTGGGGAGATGATCCCTGAAATGTTTTACTCTGTTACCTTCTTGTTCCTGCACCTACTCTTTGTTCCTTTTGATCTTCCTCTTGATCTTGTTTTTCCTGCCCATTGTGGCTTGCCCTCCTTTAGGGGAAGACCTCAAGGAAATGAGTAACTCAGACAAACATTGGCTTAAATATTATATTCATTTTAAGATGATGTTCTACTTTTATATGTAATAATTCTCAGAAAGATGAAAAGGCTTAAGTAATTAAAAATGCCCTTCAGTACAAACAGTGCAGGGAGAATGATCCCAGAGGATGCCTCATACTCACCTGTAATTTGGAAAAATTAAACAATTAATGAAAATGTCTGTGATCTTATGAAGAAAGTGGGAAGTTTAATAAACAAATACAGCTAGTAATTAGGAGTTAGTAAAAAGTAATTAGCAGGCAATGTTCTCTTCTTTACTTTTCTTGTGCTCTCCTTGGACCCTGAACATAAAGCTATAAATAATGTAATAAGGATGATTTTATTTTAATGTCAGTCTGCCCTCTCAAATTTCTTTGATCAATCACCAACAGTGGCTAGTATTCCCTGAGAATTGGTCTTGAAGATTTAATAGATAGTTTTCTGTATTCTCAAAATGACACAGAGAGTTTATACTAGAATTCTTGGAATGAAACACCTTTTCCGCCCCACCTAACAAAAGAAAAAAAGTATGGAGTAACAATAAGTGATTTCTGTGTTGAAAATACTTAGGTCACAATTCTACACATTTGTGTTCACAATTTATTAATTTAATTCCTACCTGCTTTTGTGGGTAGGGTCACAGAATCCCCCAAATAACCATTGGTTATACATGAGGCAACCTTCATAAAAATGTCCCATCTAATTCTATTAAAATCCTTATGAGGTAGGATAATTAAATACAGCTAGCAGATAAAGAAATTGAAGCTAAGATATGTTAAATGACTTCATTACCCAGAGGAAAGTAGACTAGCAGATGTTAAAATTCAGTCCTGCCTGAGCCCATCATCAGAGGTTTTCTGATGCAAAAAGGATGTCTTGGATTCCAGGTGAGATGTTACAAGTGGCAGGTATAGTTTTGTTAAGTGGTTGGACTTTGGAGACAGATAGATGTGGATGTGAATCCTAGGTTCACCAAGTTGAAGTCCCAAAAAATCTCAGATTTTTCAAATAGAGAATGGAATTCTTACGATATATTTTATAGAGTTATATATTATATATATAGATATATTTTATTGAGTGCTTTGTAAGTGTTCAATGAGTTATGATGAATAAAACATCCAACTTGGGATGGCAAAGGGAAAATATTAAAAACAATAATAATTTATTGTTATTTTGATATTATTTTGGCATTTAGTACCTTCAATAAGTTGACCATATTTTTAATATTTAAATTGTTCCATTGTCCTGTGTTGAGGCTTTAAGTGTTCATTCATTATGCAGTGCACATTAATTGTATGACTGGCTGGGCACTCTTCTCATCATTGAGGATGCAGCAGTGAACTCATCAGATACTAATGCCAGCTCTCATAGATCTTATATTTGTGAACTAATTATCTTGCCTTTTTATTAGCAAAAAGATTCAAATCACCATTAGAGAATTAGCTATTTAAAACAAAGTCCAGCTTATCTTTTTAAATTCTATTTGATATTAAGTATTTCAAAGAGATTTCTTAATTTTAGCCATAGATAAAGTATGAATTTCAGGCATGAAAAGATTAAGTGTTGCTAACAGCTATCTCAAATTAACCCATTTAAATTTCTTTGGCTTAGAAGAGGTACTAAAAATCAATTAGTACCATATAATGGGGCTTACATAACTATTTCATTCATTCTCTGTATCTGTCACCTGAAACCATCATGTTTTAAAATTCAGAGTCAATTGATTAAGCGTGGTACATGCACCTTAGTATTAACAGAACATTGAAATGCACTACAGTGATTCAGCCAGGAGCAAGATAAAATGAAGGTGCTTGAAAGCCAAGTACAGTGGTTGATAGACCTCAGAAGGCAATGACATGCCATTTGTTTATTTTTCCATTATCAGAGTAGCAAAATACAGAGCAATATAGTGGAGAGAGATTAAAGTAGAGGGTTAAAAATCTGAGGGTAGCACCTTTGAGTTTTTCTTGTTTTTCCTTTGTTCCTATGTATGTTTTTTATTTTTGTCATGTTCTTTCTCCTTATGCTGGAGGATGGTATAGAAATCTGAACTAGTTTAAACAATACTGAAGGATTTTATAAACAAATTTAGGAGAAAATTCAGCAGATAGGTTGCAATTATTAGATTTGAAAAAAAGCTTTGGAACTTATTCAAAGCTGTAAACTTTCTAGAACGATTTTAACTTCTCCCCAAATGATTCCTCTTTCATGATTCCATGGAGGTTTCCTGTCGAACTGGTATGGTCTGTTCTGAATTCCCCTTTCTCAGCCTGTGCTTGTGAGCATGATCACTTTCGATGGCTGCTAACATGTTAACTGATGGAATGTTGAAAGTCTGTTACTAACAAAAGGAAATAATCAATGTTTTTGGAATACTTTAAAAGGAAGAGGAAAGGGAAGACATTAATTCTTAATGTTAATCAAAGTAAATTTTCTTCTTTGAAAAATACATGCGTATGATTTTTATTTGCAATACAGTGAGAGTGGTCTGAATAATATTGGTAATATTGATTGTGCTAGATATCTTCCATTTGCACTTGCAAATCAATTCTCCTTGCCCTCACCCAGCCACACTAGACTTTAGTGTGGCTTCCAGGTAGGGTGGACCAATGGGGAGCCTCAAGAGGAGATGGGTAATGTCAAGGAGTTTCTTCCCTTGACTCCTTTCTCATGGGTTGCCTCAGGCTAGCCTTATCAAGGCTTCAAGGAAGGGCCCTCTCAACACAATTCTTTCCTAGCTCTGACTCTTGGCTCTTTCAGGCATGGGGGTGGTAGACCATGGTGACATTTTCCTACACCATGGTTGTGTTTCTTTAAATAGTCATTTGGTTTCAGAATTGTTAATTCTCTGACCTCTTTCCTCTAGACTTTCTTTTTTCCCTACTAGGACATCTCCATTTTTATTCCTCCCTTCAGCTCATGAAAGATGATGCGCTTTATAGCCTTGGGTCATAAATCATGATGGATCTACTAAATCGCTTTAATCCTATTCATTTTCCAGTGATTGCTTCATCCATGTTCATGTGACTAGTTCTGGTCAATGAGACCTGAGGTGAACACTATTCTCAGAGGATCTGGGGAATACTTTCCTTTCCAATTTAAAAAAAAAAAAACCTTGATTAAAGAAAAGTCTTCCTTTTCTAGGTTAGATGCCCTTGGGTCTGTATGAGAACCCCAATGCTGCTGACATCATCTTACAACCATGCAGGAAGATCACTGAGGTACTTTGTTTGGCAAAGCATAAATGTGGACTGCATCAGAGCCAGGCTGATGTCTTTGTGCCTGTGAATATTCAGACCCAAAACCTCCAGCCTCATCGGTATAATTGTGCACCCATGCTATGATCTGGAGGTATCCCCCATGACTTAAAGGTTTGGTCCTCAGCCCGTGGTGTGATTGGGAGGTAATGGACAATTCAAGAGTTGAGGCCTGGTGGAAGGAAGTTAGATTATTGGGGACATGCTTTTGGAGAGAATATTGGAACTCCAGCCCCTTCTTCTGTGTTTTTGTTTCCCAGATGCCATGAGGTGAGCATCATCGCTCTACCACACATCACCTGCCATGACATACCGTGCCACAGGCCCAAGGGCAACAGGTCCAAGTGATCATGTACTGAAACTTCTGAAACCATGAGTCAAAATTAACCTTTCTTCCTTATAAGTTGTTTATATCAGATACTTTTGTCACAGTGACAGAAAGTCGATTAACCCAAACCATTATTGATTAAATGGCTATAGTGATATTTTGGGGTCATTTTGTAGCTCAATTCACTGTAATTTTTTTTTTTTTTCTAAATAAAAGTGGACCTAGTAAAAAAGGTTGACTTGACCAGTATCACAGTGAATTACTTTTAACCTAGGAGGAATGGGCAGAAAATGAGGGATTATAATTTGTTCCCTAATTGTATGTATACTCCTATGGTACAGACATAGGTAAGACAAAAAAAAAAAAAAAAAGTCTAACCTGAATTCCTTGAAAACTTGTTTAGATTAATGATTGAAACTTTAAAGGAAATTCTGTGATTGGTCAATAACAACAGAAAACTGCTAATTAAAAAAAAATTAGAGGTAATAGGGTATGTTTGTTTGGGTTACTATTATAAGGTATCAGAGACTGGAAGACTTACAAATGTAACGGACTTATTTCTTCTGGTTCTAGAGACTATACGTCTAAGATTTAGCAGCATAACTTCTAACTTCTGTATTAGAAGTTAGAATTACAACATGTGTGTTTTGGTAGAACAGATTCAGTCCATTGCATCTGATCTTAAAATATTTAATTGCACGTCACTGATAAAGAAAAATATCAGAAATAAGACATTTTGCAATCAGAAGTGACTATTTCTGAGGGAGAAAAACTATGAGTTATTGTTTACATACAAATAGATTTAGCTATTTCTTTTTATGAAAACAATGATTATTTCCACCCTCTGGATATGGAATTCTCTTTTCTTATTTGAAAACCTTCTGGTGTTCTCTTGGTCTATTAATCTTTTGTGATCATCCTCGGGGTTAACATCTCCAAGAAGCTTTTTTTGGGTTACCCATAGGACTATGTTTTCCATTTCTTACAAGCCATAGCACTAATTCATTCCCTCCTATAGTTAAGGGAACTTAGAGGATTATTTAAATTTCTTGCTTTAGAATAAACTCTAACATTTTTTCATCCTGGCCCAAGAGTCCCTGTAGGATCCAGCTTCTGCCAGTTTTGCCAGCCTTGGTCTGTCTCACAGTGCATGATCCAGCCACTAGGGTCTCCTTTCAGTTCTTTAGATGCCCCTCAGCTGTCACCTTGGCTTTTCCCCTTGGCATGATCTCTTCACCTTTGTGAATCCTCTTCTGTTTTCACACCCCTGAGAGTAAAGCTAGTTTCTCCCATTTTTGCTCTCTTAGTGCTTTCTCTGGGAAGAGTTAACACAATTGTGATTTTGTGCATGTGCCTCTGTCCTAAATGTCACCTTTTTTTCTATGGGAATCTTCTTCCTCTGATGTAGTCGAGAAAAGAAGGATTTGGCTATTGCCATTTTGAATTCACCCACTTGGCTTCAACTTCACATCAAGGGTTCCTTTTTCTACTCTCAACAATGACTTGAATACTTTGTGGTTTGCCTCCCATGTGGGTCTCTGGGACCAGTCTTCTCCAGTCCTTGCTGCTGGCCTCAGCAGAAAGTGACATGCAGGAGGTCACATTTTCCTTTGCTGACCTTTAACTTAATTACCCACAAACCTACAAACAAAAGACTGTCCATGAATAACACATTTTGTGAAGAGTTAGATATTACCAGAGGATATTACAGTAAAAGAGGAACATCTGAAACTACAAGTAAAATATCACTATTACTAAAGTTCAAAGGCAAGAGTTTCAAATAAGGGTTTTTCTTATGGGCAACTTAAATTTATAACTCCCTTTCCCAGTCTCAGCTCTGTCCTCCTTCAGACATTGAAGAGTGACACACTCTCTTCAGAAGCTCCTAGAGTAAATTTTGATTCATTGGTTCAACTTCTAACTCAGAAATGCTTATCTTGCTTCATAATTCTTGTGTCTCTATGCACAAGGTTTAGCTCAGTGATGAAATTAACCACAGTAAAAACTTTTTTAAAATCTGAGTCCTATCTAAAGTAAAACAATGGGAAAATTCAGTAAGACCTTATAAGGAAGGTTTTTCATTTCAAGATAGTTATCCTTACTAGACTTCCCACTACACTGAATATGCTTCCTCTTTCCTTTAAAAACCTTTTGGTAGGCACTATTGGAATGCTTACACATTCCCACATACATGTATACACACATTCCCACACACACGCACACACACATGACTTCTAGAGAAAAATATAATTCTTATAGACTGTATCACTGATCCAAATTAAAGAAAAATTTTTCTTGAAATCGAACTTAACCTGTATAGTCAGCCACCTTCTTAGTAGAGACAGATGCTCATGTGGCTAGATGACACTTCTCCGTTTTACTCTCCTGCTTTTAGATCATGCTCAGAAACTTATCAGTATAAAGCAGGGCCCATTCTTGTGCCTTTTCAAACAACAAAGCCATCATCTCTTTAGAAAAAGCAAACAAACAACTCTGGGAATATCTGAAATGACAGTACCTTATGCCAATTTAAATTACTGTGAAGAGCACCCATTTCCTCTGGTCTCTGTGATAGGAATAGGGAAAATCTAAAGATTTGTCTTGTGCACTAACTATCTGGGACACCCCTAAGCAGCAGGGTGGGAGGGAGATTGCTGTTTCATTCACATATAAGACAGAATTGTTTGATAAGTGTCTCCTGTGCTCTTTTGATTTATTTTTTTCTTTTGGTGCTGGAGATAGAATCAAGGACTTTGTGCATGCAAAGTAGGCATTGTACTCCTGAGCTACAACCCCAACTCCACCTGTGCTAAACTTTATCTTCCCTAAAGGAAACATGGCATCTGTTTTATTTATAGCTTAGCCCTTGGGGTAACACAGTACCATACATAAATTATTCCCTTAGTAAATATGTATGGGATGAAGAAATGAAAGAAGAAAGGAAAGCTTTTACCTAGGAGAGACATTAAAGATCCTTCCAGATATAGATACAAAGACAAAGAAATTAAGCAACTCAATTGAGGTCACATGGGGAGTGAGCAGAGGCATTTGCATTGGAGTGCAGGTTGCATATCCAGCACTCTTGTTACCACACTGTTATGGCTTAGATGTGAGGTGTCCTCCAAAAGCTCATGAGACAACACAAGAAAGTTTAGTGGTGAAATGATTAGGTTATGAGAATTTTAACATAATCGGTGCATTAATCCTCTGATAGGGATTAACTGGGCAGTAACTACAGGCAGGAAGGGTGTGGCTGGAGGAGGTGGGTAATTGGGGAATGCCTTTGGGATATATACTCTGTCCATGGTGACAGAAGTCTGTCTGTCTCTCTCTCTCTCTCTCTCTCTGCTTCTTGGTGGCCAGATCCTGAGATGCTTTCCTCTGCCACAGTCTTCTGCCATGATGTTCTGCCACATCTTGCACCCAGAGCAATGGAGTTGGCCATCTATGAACTGAGACCTCTAAAACTGTGAGATCCAAATAAATTTTCCTCCTCTAAAATTGTTCTTGTCCAGTCTTTTTGATCACAGCAGCTAAAAGCTGACAAAAACACACACTTTGACCAAGATATTAACTCATTTACTACCTAGTAAGGAACATGAGGCTACTTTGTCCTCAATAAGAGGCTTAAGAAACTCACTCTGAGACCTGTCATATGAGGAGCAAAGGGAGATTTCAGTCCACAGAACATGAAAATCAGACAGAGTTTCAAGCCAACGATTCAGTATAAGAAGTAACATCATGTCAAAATACACTCTACTGTCATTTATATATAAAAAGAACAAATTTAAAAAAGAAGTACCATTGACAGCCAGATACTACCACAATGAGAAAGAGGAGTCTGAGTTCTCAAGAGGTGAGACTGAAATCTAGGTACTAAAAACACAGTGTAGAGAAGAGGATACAAAGATGTTGGAAAGGGGAGGTGCTTGACAAGGTCAAGGGGCAGTGTGGATTAGCAGAGTGAAAAGTGATGTGAGCTGGAGATAACAGAGGTGAACAAGGCTCAGTCCACCCATCCTCCACTCCCCCCAATCCCACCCCTTTGTAGGCTCTGCAAAGCGTCTGGGGTTGTCTCCATGGGCAATGGAAATCTTTGAAGGGCTCTGGGCAAGGGAGAACCATGATCTGATTTACATTTTTAAATTATTCTGACCATAATTTGCGGAAGAGTTGAGGAAAGAGCAAAAGCAAAAAGACCACTGCAAGGTGATTGCAATAAACAAGCTGAGTCCTGATAGTGGGCTTGGACTAGGGGGATCACCACCTCCATCCACAGCACCTGTCTGAGTCTGATTAGAAACACTTTCTGCTCTGTGTTCCCACACCCCTCTACTGTTCAACCTTTTACTGTGATTGTGTGTCTGTATGTCTCATATCACCTTATGTCATACTTTCCCCATTGACCTTTGCACCTAACAGTATGGTGCTTTTCTCAGACCAGGCACTTAGTCAAATTTTATTTAAACGTGAAGCAGCTATTTTAATAGAGATTCTGTTGCAAAAAATGAATTTCATGGTAAATTCCCAGGAACTGGTTACATGTCTTGGTTTTTACCTGAGAGAATTTTATGTATATGTTGCCCATAGCACTTAATTTTCTGCCTTACGTTATAGCTATTTGTGGACTTAGCTTACCTCTCCTACTAGATCATGAGCCACTTGAAGGCAAATTACTGTGTTCTGTTTACTTTACTTATAATTTCATACCTCAGCGCACCTAGTGGGTACTCAATAGATACTGAATAGTTTATATCTAGAGAAATACTTTTTCACTGTAAGTGAGTTGTAGCTGGGAATGGTGTGCTGCTCTCTAAATGACTAGAGAATACTCACATCTATGGAGCCACACTATCTACTTGGCTACATAATAAACTTCTCAGCTCTTCTCATAGTTATACTGAAATAGGAATTATTACTGAAAGAGGAATATTGGGTAGTGAGCATTAGAAATTTAAGGAGCTTTGGGTACTGTGAATTGCTTTTTCAATTAATATAATTATTTTTATTGTTACTACTACTACTAATATTATTATTAGGACTATTATTATTAGTAGTAGTAATACTATTGCTTCTTGGTGTCCTGAGCTGATTTCCTCCACCATACCCTTCTGCCATGATGTTCTGCCACACCTTGGACCCAGAGCACAATGAAATCATAATACTAGTACTATTACTGCTACTACTACTACCCACAACTTTCTTTGCTTTAGTTCCAATTCCTCCTAATTTGTCAGCTAGTTTCCACTGTCCGTTATTATTGGAAGTAACACTGACAGGTTTTACTGTGGTCTTATTCCCTGAAATAAGGTTTGGTCAATATATGGGGAGATTACAGGGTAGCAGGGGTCGGGAGGGAAATGAAAAGCTCACATGGGCAAACGATGGACTGGAACCAACGTAGTCACTGGTGTGAAAATCAGTGAAAAAAAAAAAAAAAGGACAGAAGCCAAAATGAGCCAATCCAAGGACCAGGCTGATTTGCCCTCCTTGGTTTGATCTTACACTTTCCTTTACCCCATTCACTTGATAGGGAGTAGAGGAGATGAAGAAGGCAAGGGGCAGGAGTAGAAATAGTAACCAACGTGTTGAGGGTCAGTAAAGGGGCAGAGGTTATTCCAAAGCACCTTTCACTCTCACAAGCATCTTAGGAAAGATGTGGCTATTTTCATGCTTATTTTACAGATGAAGAAACAGACTCAGAAGTTACTAACTAATGTAGCTTTCCCAAAGCCAAGAGAAATTGAAGGGGAATTTCAAGAGCAGTGATCCAGAGCTATTTATACTCTGTAAGGATGCAAAGAGAAATAGATTATGGATTCCAGAAGAGTATCTGAAAATTTATTTCCTCCTTCTGGATCTTTTCCCAAACAAAGTCAGTCACTGAGCCATTGAAGCCATGCTACAGTTTTAGTGGGATGAGAAGATGCTTCTGGTAGCAGAATTTCTATTCAACTCCATAAATTACACGGGTCCTTTCTGAGGCAGCCTGTTTAAACATGTTGACTTACCCTTCTCGTAAAATGTTTATAGATATGATTTGCTACAGGGAACTATTTTAAAGACTCCAGGCTCTGTCAGGGACTATTACAGCAGCTGACTATAAATTGGTTACTAGGGGTGTACAAATTAGAGCCTTTTAGGGTCAGGTACAATCACCACCAAGAATTAGAGGAAGATAAGACATAAGTAGAAGAAAAAATCCAAATATTTAAATAGCAAATTGACAGGATACAGGACACTTATATGGCTGCCTAAGAGAATCTGTCATGGGATAGAGTAAGATTTATTATAGCTGAACTAGGCCAAATGCAAACATACTGTTGTCTTTAAAAAAATTTAAAGGACTAACTCAAATAACAGTGAAGGAAGACAAATATGCAGACAGGGAAAGACACACGACTCAGTCAGGTTTGGTGTCCCTGCCCCTGCAAAAGCTGCTAAGTCACAGATTTAACAAGCTCAGTTGAATTGGGGCTTGAATTCACACACATAGTCTCGAATTATAGTACAATAAAACTGTCCAAATGTTAAGTATCACTTAAAGATGCAAAACAAAAAAAATTCTAGACAGGAACTCTGTTCACTTCTTTAGGCATGATTAAAAAGGAAATAATTCACTGATTAATCGATACCACTACAGGGATTAATGCAGTGCATGTCCTTTGAAAAAAATTGGCTTTAAGATTGGTCTAGAGGTGGAGGAATGAGTGAAACGGGAACAAGCATTTCTTGAGATTGAGTGCTTATTATTTAGATAAATATTCTCATTTATGTTTTAAATTTTAGAAAACCAAGACTTAGAGATGTCAGAAAGAAAGAGTGAAAGAAAGAATGAAAGAAAAACTTTTTTGAAATCACAAAGTTGGCAAATGATGGAGCCAGGCTGACACTTGGGCAAATAGTTCTTTCCACTATACAATTCCCTTCTTTAGTAAACGCTAGAATGAATGAAGTCAATCTGCGGAAGTCCAGTTTACCAACAGAGGTCCAGAACTTGTAGAAATGCAAGCTTTCAACTCAGCAGTTGAAAAAAACAGCATTCTTCAATTGTTACTAATAACAGATACTGGCTGGCATATTTTAGTGTGGATTGAGAAGATAATATATTAATATCAACTGCATTAAACAAATTTTTTTGGTGGTTGATGGAACTTCATTCTATTTATTTATTTATTTATTTATTTATTATTTATTATTTATTATTTATTTTATTTATATTCAGTGCTGAAGATTGAACCCGCTTACTCACACATGCTAGGCAAGCCTCTACCACTGAGTAACAACCCCAGCCCAGCAAACAGCATTTTAATCATGTGTAATCACTTAAAGGAGCAAATTCAGTATTTATTTCAATTGTGGTTGTAAGTTCTCCAAATTGCAGGCATTCAGCTCATACTTGGCTTTCAAAGTCGCCTAAAAACTAGTTGCATTTGGTCAGAATGTAGTTCTGACTCCTCTTCTTCCTCTTCTCTTCTCATATTCCATGCACCTGTGCACCATAAATGTACTTGTGTGTGTGTGTGTGTGTGTGTTCTGTGTGTGTTGAGAGGTGTGAAGAGGAACTAGAGTATATGTTGGAAAATGGTGGTGAATCTGTGGTCCTCCTGCCCTGAGACTTGTTCCTCCTTCATCTGTATGTGACTCTGCAGTGGCTTCCAAATGCTGATTTGCTTCTACAGTAAACTTTTTGTCCTTCAGGTTGTCCCAAAGAGGACCACCCTCTGTGCAGTTCCTTGGGTGGATGGTCCTGTTGAAACATCCCTTTCCACTCCATCCTGAGGTTTTATTCTCTCTGAATCCTAACTCCACAGGGAGCAACCCACTTCCCTTTTCCTTGCTTTTGGGGTTTCTTCAGTTTTGTGAAGAAAGGTCTTAAGAGGGTTTAAGCCTTGGTAATCTTTCTTGGTAGACTTGTACAATTAAGGGTTTTACAACCAGGAGTGTTAGAAATGCCTTCAACTACAACAGGGAGGGAAAATAATTTGATGACTTCAGTTACTGTAATAACCACATCTTCATATTACCATCTTAGTATGAAGAGTTGGTAATAAGTTTGGAGTAATCTGTTGATGAAAAATTCTACATTATAGCCCCCTTGATTTCTCCTAAAAAAAGGTGCTTTTAAAACTTATTTGTATTAATTATCACTGTAATTCTTCTGCTTATTAATCTTTGTTTGGATATATATTCCCCTTCTGGGACTTAAAGGGTACTTTTGGAGAGAGGAAGCAAAGCTTATAAATTTCCTAGTATGAAGCAGTAGTTGTAAAACTGTGTTCTTATTGAGAAAGTTCTGGTACCTGGGGTTGTAAGTAGAACAGCTCTCTCTATTTATATAATCATATCAACTCTGTCCACCAAAAGTTGGATATTTGGAGAATAGGAAACACCCAGAAATCAAATATATGCACTTATTTTTTACTATTTATGTTCTCCATTTTTGACTGTTTTGGCTTTTTACTTTTTTCTTCTGTACCAAGGATTGAACCCAGGGTGTTTAACCACTGGGCTGCATCCCCAATTCTACTTATGTATTTTTTTAGACAGGGCCTCGCTAAGTTCCTGAGGCTTCTTTGAATTAACAATCCTCCTGCCTCAGCTTCCAGAGCCACCACTTGGGATTACAGGTGCATGCCACCATGCCCAGCTGCCTGTTTTTATAATCTCTGTCACCTTGATTGACACCTGAAATATGTTGCTCTTCATTTAACCAGCAACTTAGATTTAGTTCCAAATGCTAAAAAGAAAAAAATAACTTAGAATTCATTGGTGCTTAACATTTATTAGAAGCTTAACTAAGCAATATTTTAAGATGACTGCCTGATAGACATAAAATCCCTCTTTTTGTAGATACTTTAATATCTTAATCTCTGGATGAAGCCAGACTCCAGGAAAGTTGGGTACATTTATAACCACATTAAATGGGCACTCTGAATAGTTGCTTGTTTGTAAATGACACCATTTGATTTTATTGAGGGACAAATTATGATGTGAGAAACCATCTTTTTGAAATTGGTCCCTAGAACTTCTGGCAGATATTATTGAGAATTTTGTCTTGTAAGGACCCATGGAAATACTTGCTCTGTGATCTCTCAAAATTAGTCCTCTTCTAATTGCACACGGTAAACACTGTCTTCCCCTGTGTGCACCCATGACTTCTCAACCAGTGCTTACGGAGTGCCACAGGGATGCTCCTGCTCCTGCTAACACAGGCTTCACTTGTCCCCTAGAAGAAGGAGACTGTCTTAGGTTGAGGACCCTCAAGGTTGACCTGGAGACAGGGATTCAAGAGCAATGATTTGTTAAAGAAGTTTCCTCAAGGAAAAAACTGGTAAAAAAGTGGGAGGAGGAGACAGGGAACGGGAAGAAGCTAAGCAAAGGGACAATCTCAGGCAGAGCAGGAAAGATCACTTCAGCTTGATCCTGCAGGAGAACACTGACCTACAAACTACACCCTCGAGCTTTTTCTGACTTGATGCAATGGAGCTGGGTGCTCCCACACCAGTCAGGGGGTGACCAAGGCTGTCTGGTGGCCACTGTAAATTCCCTGGCACTCTCAGCTCTACCAAGTGGCTCTACTAGCACAAAAGTGAGCCTCTAGAGAGTTAGTTGCAAGTTCTAACTCTTAGTAAGCAAAAGCACAAAGAAGTTTGGAACTCTTCTTACTAATGTGTTCTCTGTTCATCTCCTGATATGATGAAGAAGAACCCAACCACTCTAGACTGTCCATTGTGCCTCTGTGTCCCTAGATCTCCAGGCTGCTCCTTACATGTTTCCTTTGCTGCATTCCTTTAGTTCATTTCTCTCATAAATAAAACTTGTCACCCTTGAGAGATCAATTTCTCTGAAGTTTTTTCAAACCTGACTGTCATTTTTCTTGGGTGTGGAGGGAGAGTGTAATTTCTCCTTGTTCTTTGCTGTCAATTCTGGGCCGTTTCTTTCTTTCTTTTTTTTCTTCTCTCACTCCTGAAAAAGCACTGAGTCTTTAAATAACATGCCATTGGTTTTGACCACTTTTCAATTCCTTCTTGTAATTTTCTCCTGATCCTCTCAGTTTAGTGGTTATCAAAACTGGCCACATGAAAGAGTTTTAAAAACAACTTATCTGGATTCCACCACCAGAGATTCTGACGTATCCAGCCTGCACATTAGGACTTGTAGAAGTTCCTCTGGTGATTCCAATGTGCAGTGAAGGTGCAGAGTCACTGTCCTAAATCATTCCATTGCGTCCATGGGAGATTTCTGACTCTATCAGTAAATTGTCATCATTCTCATTGATTTTGATGGATATGTTTATCAGTTATTCTCAACTGTATCACACCCAATACCTCTCAAAACAAATATAACTTTTCCTTTACTATCTTAAAATGAATTTCCTAGATAATATCATAGATCAACATACACAATATTAAAGTCAATATAATTGCCTAACTGTAATATGAGAAAAATGTATAATAATGTGTACTTTAATATGGGCTGCTCAAGCACAAATGTACTAGAAGACATAAACAAATAGTAATCTACTTGCAATAAATATAGGATTATAGACTGATATTGCTGTATTATAATGGAGAATTAAGTACCATGTTGTCAGTAACATAATTTTTCTGAAACGATATAAACTACTTTGGTAAATTTCCAAATGAATCTGTACAACCTTGTTTTGATTTACAAGTTGTTTGCATTTATGGAAAATGTAATATATATTTAAAAAGTGCAAACATATTTTATGTATAAAATAAGTTCTAAGCTCATACAAAAATTGGTTAATTTTTTTCACTTATGCTAATGTTCACCAGACATTTCAAAATATTTGGGAAGAGTGGTTCTTTGATAATTGGGAGCACTCAGAATATGGGAAGACTTCTGACATCCCTGGTTCCTACCCACTATATGCCCTTGCACACACTAGATTATTATAAGAGCCAAAAATATCCCCCTAAATTTCTAAAGTACATCAAAAGGGAGGTATTATCAAATGCAGAATCATTGGCATTAATGATTCGTAGCCCCTTTGCCTTTCAGATCTTGAATCTCCTGTTTCTTTCACCTCACCAGACTCTGCTGGATCTTTTTGAACTTCCTAAGCTGTGTATCAGACAAGTTAGGTTTATCCAGGAGAATTGCTCTTAGAGACTTTTTAGAAGAGTGTAGATTAGTGGAAATAATAAAGTAGAGTGAAGCACCCAATAAAGCTGATGGGGGTTAGTATCAGCAGGAGGTTTTTGCTACCTTTATCCTTGAGGGTACAAAAAGAGGGAATCCTGAAGTTTGTATTGGAGAAACGCCTTGAAACCATGAAAAAGAAGCCCACTGCAATAGGGAGAATGTTTTAGTTAACTTTTGTGTTGCTGTTACCAAAAACTGACACGCACAACTTAGAGGAGGAAAAGTTTATTTGGTTTACAGTTTAGAGGTTCAGTCCTTGGTATGACCAACTCTGTAGCTCCGGGTCTAAGGTGAGTTAGAACATCATGGCAGAAGGGTGTGGCAGAGGACACAGCTCAGGTATTTGGCAACAGGATAGTTAAGAGAGAGAACTCTGCTTACCAAGGACAAAAATATACATCCCAAGACACACACCCAATGACCTACCACACCCTATCTGCCTACAGTTACTACCCTGTTAATCCATATCAGTGGATTAATCCACCGATTAGGTTAAGGCTCTCATAAATAATGAGTTCACTTCTAAACATTCTTGCAATGTCTCTTACACATGAGTTTTTGGAGACACTATATATCTAAAGCAAGACAGAAGGTAACAGTCATGTTTATAGAGAGACAAGCAGGAGAGTCTAAGTCTTCATGTCTTTCTTCTCATATTGTAGTCTGCCAGTACCTCCATTTTTTTGAATACTGGGAGGAAATAGGGAAGAGTCTTGGTGATGGAATCTATAAAGTTCAGCCTCTTGGGGCATAAAGTCAGGAAGAAGAGTAGAGAAACAGACTGAGGAGGTAGGTGTGACTGACTTGTCAGTTTTACCTAGCACTTTCTGATTTTGTGCTTGGTCCTTTATTGTGGAATACCTCCCCAGGTCCTGGGAAAATTGGAAATGACTGATTATACCAAAGGAGGTGGTAGGTGAAGCGAAGTTAACTCACAGACATATGAATGTTGAAATGTCTACCGCATGCAGCCCTTTCTCAGTCTCTTCCCTATTCTCTCTCCCTTGATATCTAGTTATATTTCAAATTTAAAAACCATATTTAAATATTATATAAACATTCATTACACTAAATTTATATTTTAGTCCTGATTTCTTTCCTTCCCAAATCTGTATATCCATCTTCATTTAAATACCTGGTAAACATCTCAAATCAATATCTCAGTTTTTCTTCCTAAACCTGATGTTGTCTCAGACATTCTGCACTCGATAAATGGACCCAACCACTCATTTGCTCGAGATAAAAACTGAGGGGTCATGCTAGATGCCTACCTTTCTTCAGTTTCTGTGTCCAATGCCTGACAATCATTCTTTGCAATGCATGTCAGATTCAACTACTTCTCTCACCTGGGTCACCCTTATCTAAGCCCGGGTTCTCTTAGATAATTTCCTACTCATCTCCATGATTTTTTCTGTTCCCTTCCCACAGTTAGTTCTCTGTACAAAAGCTAGAAGGTCTTTTCAGTAAAACTTAGATTACATCATTACTTAACATCCTTCGGTGTCTTCCCATTAAACTCAGAATAAAATTCATTCCCTCATGTCTCTGACTCAGATATCAACTCCTAAAATATGCCTGTCTTGACTACCTGATCTAAAATAACAATCCCTCCTAGACAATCACTCTTTCTCCTGACACTTTCCCTCTCTCCTTTGTTGCTGTTTGATAGTGTAGTATATGTTTGTGCATTATCTATATCCCTCTCAGATAGGTACACTCTAAGAGCATTTAAAAAAATTTTAAATTTATTTTTAATGGTCCACACATAACAGTGGGCTTCATTATGCCACATTCATACATTAGTGCATTTTAATTGTACAGAAAATGGGTTTCATTGTGGCATATTTATACATGCAAATAATATACTTTGGTCCTATCCCTCTATTTCCCTCTCTTAATCTCTCCTTTTCCCCCCTCCTACATCCCCCTCCTCATCTCTAATTGTCTCCCTGCTACTTTCTTTCTTTCTTTTTCTTTCTATTGTTTCTTTTTAGTTATTACGTATCTTGTTTACTACTGTACTGGTAACTTTTAGAACTATACTCTCACCTTTCACAAATAAATATTTGTTGAATAAATGAGGAAGTGTTATTTTTAAAATTATAACTAACTTGTGAAACAGATTGCATTTCCTTCATTCTGTAGGATGCTATAAAATATGCACAGAATTTTTGGCTCCTCTTTACCAAAGATATAAAACTTTAAAGCACAGTCTTATATATGAACTTCACTTAGTCTTGGTTTACCCTATCTTTCCTACCTTCATTTTTCATTTCATCTGATTTTATCTTACCCTTTTAAAAGTTTAAATTTGTCCTGATTTATGTATTTTTTGTAAATGACCTTAATTCCTTCTTGGATTAAGGTATCCAAAATTAATTAACACCTATTAAGATCATTTTGAATCTTTATGAGGTAACATATGTGAATTTGATAGTAGAATATTCTGGCACACTATCAGAACCCACAAGCACCTGTCTATTCAATTCACTGTGAATCCAGTTGCAAGATCAAAATTCTTTAAAAATTGTATATGTTATATTTTATTCTGTTCCATCCCTGCTCCAACAAATTCTTAAAACTCTTTTGGCTAATTTCACCCTCAAAATAAATCTGGACACCCAGTCTGGTGCTAAGGATGTGCTACCCTGGAGGCTCACTTATGTCGGTGTTTGAATTGAGTGTGGGTGAGTTCCACAGGTTTTCTGAGAATGAACCTAGTCATTATCATCTGAGTTTAGTGAGCAACTGTTTGTTTTCTTAATCCTGGAGGCAGTCTTGTGGTCAGCAGCAGATGACAAGAACCACTGCAAGTTTTGGGTGTGTCAAAAATCCAAATTCCAGAGGCAAAATTAAGTTGTGAAGCATAGAAAATAGATAGATAGGTGTTAAGAAATCACTAGAGTTTAGTTTCAGGATTGCTAAAATGAACTCCAAGAAAACACTTTTTCTAAATAATTCAAGAGATTATCCATTCTAAAAATGTAGGTCAGTACCCAATAGTAATCAAAGTCAATCTATATTTGTATGAAAATTTAAAGTGGTTATATTTTTCCATGTATATGAAATTCAAAAAGTTTTGTACCACACCTGTGAAGAAGACAGGGTAGGTTTTATTAATTTCCAGTTCACAATCTAAAAACAGACATGGAAAGATATTGAGTAACCTGTCCTGTCTCACAGTTAGAAGATGGGTAGATCCTAGGCCTTCTGGTGCCTTCTCCCTTACCCCTCCACATCATCTCACAGTGTTCTTCACACAAACTGTTGCAGTCCAGCAGCCTAAGCATGTCTGAGCACTTTAGCCTTCTTGTCTTGCTCATGCTGGAATGCTCACCAAGTTCTGACTTGTCCATCATGAGATGGCTTCACTAATTGCTAAAATTCCAAGTGGTCTTTCTATTACCTGAAATGTTATAGCTTTTGCTATGTGTTGGATTTTACTAGATATTAATGCAGTGGCTAAAATACAACCAATGACACTTTGGCTTCTGAAATGCTCATCAGTCAATTTTAAAAATCTGTTTTTATTAGCTTTTTCCTCTTTTAACTTGCAGTGTATACATGTCTGTCTCCTGGACTTCTAAACTTTGCAAGAAGGACTTCTTCTTTATCTTTAAATTCCTTTGGAGAGTCTGAAGTGGAATGTACATGGAGGTGTGCAATATGTGCCTGGTGTACAAATAGATTGATTCATGAATGTTTAAAGTCAATTTTGAAATAACTTTTATCACTCCAACTTTAATGGTTTCTGTTAAAATTATGAAAACAGTTTTGTAAGTTGATGTTCTCTACATGATAAAGACACTTGAGTCACACACTTAGAATATTGCTTCTATTCGAACTGCGTTGTGTATGGATCATCAGAGAACCAATTTTGTGTTTTCAGCATACTGTGTTGTTGTGTTTCAGATCTTCACATTTTGCCATTGATAAAGGAAGCCTTTATTTGACCTCGGCATGCTGTTGTTTCTTCTGCATCCACATGTAAATGCTCAGATTCCCAATAATAAATTCTTGATCTCTGAAATGCACAGAAGTAAATTGGTTGGATGTCATTATGAGCTTTCTCGCCTCTAGAGAATTGCTGTAAACTTGTGTAAGCTCCCAATTCATGGCCAGAATGCTGCCCATAATTGCTGCAAATTCTTGGCAGTCACCCTCGTGAAGACCTTCTCTGTGTCTGCTCTTACATTTCAGACTGTTGCCTTGTCACTCATGTGCAGAGCTCCAAGCCTTCCCTGTTTTTATTTTTAATCCACTAACAGCAAGAATTTCGTGAATTTTATAAACTTTAATGAAGACATGGAGGCTCTTTACAGAAATCCCATTGCACATTACAAAATAGCTTTTCCTCTTACTTCAGCTCCACTTTCTTGTTTATTTTCACATCTGCTTTTCCTTTCTTGACTTCTTTAAGTAAATAGTTCATCCCCTCATCTCACACTCAGTTTTATTATCTCTCACCTATTCCAAGCAAGGTTATTGCTTCATTTTCCTAACAAAGGGTTTTTCTCTTTCCAGGAAGAGTTCTTGTAGCACTTAAAACAGTTATTCTTCTTGTTATACATGCATCCCTAAGCTGGTCGCATTCATTATGTCTAAAAAGCAATGCTTGACAATATATGGGATTTTAGGGAACCCAGCTGAAAGCATTGTAAAAAGGCAAACTTCCCAAAACAGGACAGAGGCCATAGGATAGCCAGCAAATTGACTAACTTAATACCCATCAGCCTCTGCGTTACTAGAGTCTTCTAAAATTCCACAGAGTACTGTATTCCCTGCAAAACTGTCTTCTGCTGGAAGAAGATCCTGCTATAAGATCTTAAACTTACATCAAGATGTTGAATTCATCCTAAAACAGCCTCCAGTCTATTCTCTTCCTATGATGACAAAGACACGGAGGCACAGGGAAGTGACTTCCAAAGAGCCACACACTAATTTGACAGGAGGCTCAGATTGGTTTTTCTGTCTATTGTCTACCTGTTGGAGATTGGGAACTGACCTGTTGGGGTTTGTCCCTTATGGAGCCCTGAGCAGAAAAGGAAAATTATATAAGCCGTGACTGTTACAAACTGTGCTCTCACAGTTCTTATAATAGCTGGAGTCTATTAATTTGATTATTAGGAAAGACTGAAAGACCAAAGGGGTCCCCTTTAGGATCTCTGTTAAAGAATCTGAATTTCTGGCTTTGCCATTTGATAACTTCTGCCTACCAACAACAATAACAAAAAGATAGGCTAGAAAACCAGCCATGTGCTAGGAGGAAAATAATAGTTATAATAAGGTGGCTTGTGTGGAAAGAGACTGCAAGTGTGAGAAAATATTAGCATAAATATCTCACCAAAACAACCTGTGATCTCACTTTCCCTTTCCTGTTGCATAAACACTATTAATATTGCTGTGAAATTATAAGCGAGTTGCCATAAGCAATGGTCCTGTTTCTTGGCTATGTCAATTGTTTTACAGGAGGCTCTGAGGAAACCTCCCTGAGTCGAGGCTGTGTTTCCCAAAGTTGACGGATTGCAGTTTTTTAAATGGTGATCCTTATGACCCATCTACTCTCAGAAACAGTGGTTAAAGCTTTAACTCCCAGTTTATTTTTGCATAAGAATGATCTAGGCAAGGGAGAGAAATGTTTAAAAGTATGTGTCCCTGGGCGTCATCCCTAGGACCCTAGTTCAGAAAATCTGGGGTGGGAATCAGGGAATATTCCCTTATATAAATTCCCTTGTAATTCTAAAGGGAGTGGTTTGCCATTCAGTTTCAGAGCTGCTGGTCCATGAGCTATTCCAGAGGAAAGCTCAATATCTTTGCTTTGAACTTAAAGTTATCTTTATAAATGAATGTTTTCCTGGAGACAGTTCCCTGAATCTATCTTATTCCTCCACCCACTTGGAAGGCATTAACCTTAAATACTAATTTTATTTCCTTTCCTGAGCATGTTATATTTTCCCCTTCATTTGATGGTGAAGTTGCAACAGCCATACAGGCTTCTTACAACAAACACTACGAAGATGTACAGAGGAAAAGTTAACTGTTATTCAACAGAGATACACCCTGCTTATTCTGTACACCCCAAGTTACCCGTTTCCAAGTTTGGGGAGCCAAGATCAACAGTCTGATATTATTATTTTGTATCTTTCTATTTGCTGGTTCAAATTCATACAATTGTAAATACCCATACCCACAAGAATTTTCTTTTTTTCACATAAAAACATCTTGTTGACATTTCCTTATGCCCTCACACAACTAACTTATTTTTTCAAATCTCTTTATCAATTTATGCACCCACAGAATAATCCATGTTTGTGTAACTAATTATACATACAAGAGATAATCTTTTATGTGTCCATTTTAAAAAGTGAGGACAACCATTTTTGGCTTTTCTCTTTGATGTCTTCCTCTTCATTTTCCTGTCATCTGCCCTACTTTTCTGCCTCCTGCCAACCTTATTGGATACCTTTCTTCATCATTCTTCTCTGAGCTCATATAATTTTACATAAAAAGGAATTTATCTGTCTACCCATTTACCTATTGTATTAAACACTTCCGCGTATCATTTTTCCTTCACTGAATAGAACCTGTGGAAATGTGAACACTTCCACTGGTACACAGACAATTCATTCCTTTTTTATTGTTGTATACTATTTTGTGGAAGATGTTTTGTTTTGTTTTTCTTAATATTCCTCACCTTAAAACATATTCTGTAACAATCACATCAAAAGTATAAGGGACAAGGCTATTCATGCTACTTCTGTCTTTAATGGCAAAACACTAGAAGCAAAATTCATACTCATCAATAAAGAGGAATGACAGAATATGTGTCAATGTAGGGATAAACAAATGAGAGCAAAACAAAGGTCATAGAAATGAATTCCAATAAGAAGTTTATATACTGTATGACAGTGACATAAAAAAGAATGAAGAGTTTATTTAACTGCTTCACACAAGCCATTTTAGTAACCAGAAAAAAAGTTGAATCCCTATTTCATCCATAAACAACAGCAAATTCCTGAAGGAGTCTGAAGGAGTTTTATTGCCTTCCAAAAATGTTGTAATAATGTACATTTCTATCAACAATGTGTGATCATAATTTCATAATTTCCTGCAGCATCTGAGACAGTCTTTCATCATTCTTTTTATTTTTAATCAATCTAATGAAAAGAGTGCTAAATAATATTCCATTGTTCGAGCATATCCTATTTTCTTTATTCAATAATCTGTTGATGGGCACAGTTATTTCCATATCTTAACTATTGTGAATTATGCTGCAATGACAATTAAATATCTGTTTGAGATCCTGATTTGATTTTAATTATTTTGGGTAAATGTTCAGAAGTGGGATTTCTAAATCATAAGGTAATTCTATTTTTAATTTTTGAGGTAACTCCATACAGTCTTTCTAGAAATTTCATTATTTTTATTCCCATCAACAGTGTACAGTGTTCCCTTTCTCCACATCCTTGCCAATGCTCATTTTAAATCAGGGTTTTTTGTTTGTTTGTTTTTTGTTTTCTATTTAATTATGGAAATTACTTAGATATTTTGGATATTAACCCCTTATTAGATGAGTGCTCTGCAAATATTTTTTCCCATTCTCTAGCTGTCTCTTCATTTTGTTGATTGCTTCCTTGTGCAGAAGTTTTTTTCAGTTTGATTCAACCCCATTTGTCTATTTTTGCTTTTCTTGCATGTATTTCCAAGAAATCATTGACTAAGACCAATGTCATGAGGATGTACCCTTAAGTTTTCTTTTAGTAGTTTTACAGGTGTAGGTCTTACATTTAAGTCTTTGTTTTGTGTAGATTTTTACAGTGGTATAAATAAAGGTCCAGTTTAATTCTTTTGCATGTAGATGTCCAGTTTCTCCTACAGTATTTGTGAAAGATAGTCCTTTCTCATTGAGTCAAAGGTTTTTCCATAAACTGTGGAGTTTATCCATGGGGATTCTATTCAATTCCACTGGTCAATTTCATTGCTTTTATGTCAGTACCACACCTTTTGGTTACTGTGACTTTACAATATGTTTTGAAATCAGGAAATGTGAATTCTTTAGTTCTGTTTTTCCTCCAGATTGTTTTGGGTATTTAGAGTCCTTGATATTCAACATGCATTTGAAGATGAATTTTTCTTCTTCTGAAAAACCTGCCATTACACAATCATCAAGAAACATAATAATAAATGCTGATGAAGATGTGGACGAAAAGGAACACTTACATACTGTTGGTGGGATTGTGAATTAGTACAACCACTATGGAAATCAATATGAAGTTTCCTCAAAAGACTAGGAGTAGAACCATTGTAAAATCAGCTATACCACTTCTTGGTATTTATTCTGAAGAATTAAAGTCAATTTACTATACTGCTACATACATACCCATGTTTATAGCAGTATGATTCAGTTTGCTGTTATAGATCCAGCCTGGGTATCTGTCAACAGATGATTGTATAAAGAAAATGTGATATATATACCAATGGAATTCTACACAGCCATAAAGAAGTGTGAAATTATGTCATTTACAGGAAAATGGATGGAATTGAAGAACATCATGCTCAATGAAATAAACCAGACTCAGAAAGTCAAGGGTTGTATAGTTTCTCTCATATGTGGAAACTAAAGAAGAAAAAGGAAAAGAAAGGTATCTCACAAAAATAGAAAGGAGATCAGTAGGATAGAGGATGAGGATTAGAAGGAAGGAAGAAGAGTGGTAAAGAGGAAGTACTGTGGGGAATAAAATAAACTGAATTATGTTATGTGCAGGTACAAATACATCATGATGTAGCCTACTATTATGTATAATTACAATTGCTCAATAAAAATATTTTTAAAAATGAGTTAAAATGAAATGCTAAAAAATGCCAGTGAAATTTTTTATCATCAAATCTATAGTTTGAGTATATGGATATTTAAAAAATATTAATTCTTCCAATTCATGAACACAAATGACTTCTTATTTATTTGTGTCTTCTTTAATTTCTTTTATCAGTGTTTTGTCGTCATAGTATCCAATCTATCATCTGCTTGATTAAATTTATTACTAATAAACTTAGTTCATTTTATTTTTTGTAGATGTAATAAATGGGATTTGTGTCTTGATTTCTTTCTGAGGTAGTTTATTAGGGTTTAGAAATGCTACTGGTATTTATATGCTAATTTTCTATACTAAATTTATTTATTAGTCCTACTAGTTTTTGGAGCTGGGTTAGTTGGAATGGGCCTGGAGCCTGGGCCCATTGGCAACTGGGGCTGCAGGGACTGGCCTAGAACCTGGGACTGGCTTAACATCAGGGAGGCCAGAAGCCATGAGGACTAGCCTGGCTTTCTAGTCTGGAACTGAGTCCATTGGCAGGCACAGGATCTGGGGTTATGGAGCTACTTGGTGTTGGATGGCTCTGGAAATTAGGTCTTCAGGTGCTTGCCTGGCACTGGGGCAGATCTGAGCCTGGTTCCTTGTGGGGTGGTCTGGCACCAAGTTTCTCTGGGAGAGGCCTGTGCTGGTGTCTGTGGCAAAATGAGGTTCTCACTTCACTGTCCTTCCCCGACACAGAGGGTGTCTCTTTCCATACTCTGCTGCCTGGATTGGTGGAAGGATGGTATGAATAAAGCGAAACTGTCCTTCCTGCCTTCTCCATCATGTGTCTTTTCTTATTTCTATTCTACATCCATTTGCCTTAATCTCTTACCTGGATGCCTTACTTCTTGTGAAGGTATTTTCTTGTATGATGCTTTTCAAATTGATGCTTCTGCAAGATGAGTCCTGGAAAGTCCATTGCACCTTCTGGCAGATACACTCTTTCACAGCAGTCTCTTTTGATCCTTTTTTTCTGTGACATCAATTATAATGGTTCCTCTTTCCCTTATTTTATTTATTTGAATTTTCTCTGTTTTCTTTAGTGTAGATAACATTTTTGCCAATTTTATCATTTTATAAAACCAACTTTTAGTATTTTTTATTTTTTTCCTGTTCTCTATTACCAATTTCATTTATTTCTCCTCCATTCATTAATATTCTTTCCTTCTGCTAAGTTTAGCTTAGTTTATTCTTTCTTTCTTGCTCTTTAAGGTGCAAAGGTAGGGTCTTTATTTAAAATCTTTTTCCTGTTCTAATATAGTCATTTATCACTATAAACTTTCTCTAGGTATTGGTTTTGTCGTATCCCAGATGTTTTGGTTTGTTTATTTGCATTAAGATATTTTCAATTTCCCTTTTGATTTATTCTTTGGCCCTTTGCTTTTCCAAGAGTGTGGTGCTTAATTTCCAAGCAGTTGAGAATTTTCCAAATGTGTTACTAATATGATGTTGATTTCTAATTTCATTCTATTTTGGTTGCAAAGGATACATAGTGTGGTTTCAGAGTTCTTAAATTTAAGACTTGTTTTGTGACTAACAAGTATCCTGAGGAGTGCTCTGTATATACTTGAGGAGAATGTATATTCTGCTGCTGTTGGGTGGAATACTCTGTGGGTGTCTCAGGCTCATTTTGTCTATAGTGTTATTCAAGTCCACTGCTTCTTTATTGATCTTCTGTCTGGGTATGTGGAGGGCACACTGTGACCTTTGTGTTCCAAATCAAATGATATTTCACAAGGTCTTTAGTTAAAGTATCAAGAAAATAATTTTCAGGGCTTTAATTTTTTTTGGTATTCATTATTCTTTTAATCAGTTTATACCTGATAGAAATTTTCTTGAGAAAATTTTGAAGTAATATAGAATAAAGTTTCCTGTCACTCAAAGGAAACTATTTTTTGTTTGTTCAATTTATTTCTTGTGTTTTTTTCTCTACAAATAGGTATATCTAGAATTTATTTCCCTTTCATTCAATGTTCCTTGAACAATTAGTGTATTTTTTATAGGTACTTCAATTTGTTTCTGCTTTCTGTTTCTTTCTTAGGACACATTTCTTTTTTTCTTCTTACAGTGTCACATGATTTTAATCATCATAGATTTCTCATGGGACTTAATCTAATTTATTTCATTTCATTATTTTTCTGATTTACTCATTTTTGAAGTTTTCTTAATTGTAATGTGTTTTACTAAATTACTGATTTTTTAAATCTATTTATGTAAAATAACTAGTTGATTCATTTCTTATACCTTTACATACCTGCAATATTTTTATCTCCTTTTCAAATAAATCAAATGCCAACTAATTACATGATTCTTAGATTAAAGACCATTTTAATAAAAATTTTGGAAACAATTCCTCAAAACTTGCTAGAAATCATTTCCAGATAAAAAGTCGAAAAACAATGTTTTATTCTTTAAAATTGAACATAAGTAACTTTTTAGTGTGAATATTTGTAGGATATTTTTCTCTTTATCCTCGACAACCAAGGTTTTCATTAAAATATGTCCAAGAATGTGTCCTTTGCACTTATTTTCCACAGAGTTTTATAAATGTATTCCAGTCTGCAAAGACGTACTTATCATGTATGTATAATATGTCAAAATACACTCTACTGACGTGTATATCTACAAAGAACAAGAAGAACAAGAATGAAAAAGCTTCACAGATGTAAATCTTAAAAAAAAAAAAAGAAGAAGTACGTATTGGTATTTTTCTTTTTTCTTTCTTTCTTTTTTTTTTTTTTTTTTTTTTTTTTTTGTAGTACTGGGGATTTGAACCCAGGGCCTTGTGCTTGTGAGGCAACTGAGCTATATCCCCAGCCCCTATTGGTATTTTTTGAACATTCCGAAAATATTTTTGCTCCCAGGTTGTTTCTTCTCTCCCACAGAAACTTCTTATTGCTAATTTTATCTGCATTCTCTGCTTGCTATATTTGTCATTTTCCTTCTCCTCTTTATCCTTCCTTCTCCATTCGGGTATAGCTTCTCTCGCTCACCTCACCAATCATTGCTACCTTTGAGTGTAAATTGGAATCACTGGGAGAACTTTTGGTAATGCACACTCTCAGGCCCTACTCTTACCAGTTGAATCGGACTCTGCAAGGGTTGTGTCCTGTGTGTGTGTGTCTGTCTAGTAACCATGGGAGTCAAATGCAGTTGTCAGCCAGCAGCTGAGAACCAATATTCGACATCGTGGTGTTTCTGTGTACTTCAGTGTTGATTCTGTACTTTGTTTTTCATTTTGTTAATTTCAGTTTCCCTGACTATTTTCTTACATATCCCACTCTATTTTTGTCTAGCTAGTGTCTGTGTCAATTCAGTTCATCTCTTATTTCACGGTCAATTCAACAAGATGGAATCCCAGTTTCTTCCATGTTCACAGACATACTTCTCCCTAAATCTTTAAGAGATTAATGCCCTCCGTTTATGCTATGAAATACTTCCATTGGCTTATTGAGTTGGAAAAGATATAGCCAAGTCTAACATGCCATTTGACAAGACGTGCGCACTCGCTTTGATAGTCCTTCCTGTATACTGCTGTGCTGCCAGACTTTCTCAGTGGCACTGAACAAAGGTTAATATGCAAGCTCTGTAGCACAATATCTATTTTATAAATTCTTCTGTTTACTACTCCTTTAACAGAGGGAAATGGGTTCTTTTTCTCTGGTTATTCTTTTTTTTTAATAATTATTTTATAGTTGTAGATGGACCCAATACTTTATTTTGTTTATGTATTTATGTGGTGCTGAGGATCAAACCCTGTGCCCCAGGCATGGGAGGCAAGCGCTCTACCACTAAGCCACAATCCCAGCCCCTCTGGTTATTCTTTTAAATATGAATAGGTGACTTGATTGCTCAATAATATGCTAGAAGAAAACTTCAGCTACTTGTGGACGCTGAGTGTTCTCAGGGACTCCCTGTGTTTGCCCTTACCTATCACCAAAGACATCCTAATTGCTCTTCCTCATAGCCTGCGCTCTTTACTCTTGGCCAACTTCCATTTCTAGATATGTGGTTTTATTAAGGATGTTGGAAGGAAGCTATTGATAGATAATGAAGGCATGGGTGATGGGACAAATTCTAGCTCTCTCAGAAAAATATCTCACATGTAAGGGACTGGGGCCAGTGGTTCTACCCTATTGCTTTGATATTGGGATTCTCAGGAAGTGAGTGGAAATTATCTTTTCCATAATTTTTCTGTAGTCATGTTGTTTCAAGGGTCTGGACCCACAGGATCTATAATAAATATGTCAAGTACACAATGCAATTCAAATTTTTCTTTGGCCATATTTAAAAATGTACATGAAACCAAGTGAAGTTAATTTAATAAAATATTTAACATAATATGTAAAATTTATTATCTAAACACGTAACCAGCACAGAAAATTTTCATAAAATATTTTATGTTTTTAGGTTTGCTGAAAGTCTTTGAAATCTGATGCATATTTTACATTTACACTTGCAAACATTTCTATTTGAAATAGGCACATTCCAATTGGCTTCTGGGGTGCATGCCTATAGTCCCATTGACTCAGGAAAATAAGGCAGGAAGATCAGAAGTTCAAGGCCAGCTTTGGCAACTTAGTGAGATCCTGTCTCAAAAAATAAAAATAATAAATAAATAGGTTGGGATGTAGTTCAGTGGTACCACTTTTGCGTTCAATCCCTAATACTGACCTACTCCCTCAAATAGCTACATTTTAATTGCTCAGCAACACACATTGCTATCATAGTGTCAGCTTGGGACATTGATCATTTCTCAATTGGATCAGTTACGCAATTTTATAAAAATTTACCCCAGGAGTTTAGCAAAATTTTCATAATGCCTTTTTATTAGCAAAAAGATTCAAATCACCATTAGAGAATTAGCTATTTAAAACAAAGTCCAGCTTATCTTTTTAAATTCTATTTGATATTAAGTATTTCAAAGAGATTTCTTAATTTTAGCCATAGATAAAGTATGAATTTCAGGCATGAAAAGATTAAGTGTTGCTAACAGCTATCTCAAATTAACCCATTTAAATTTCTTTGGCTTAGAAGAGGTACTAAAAATCAATTAGTACC
Organism: Sciurus vulgaris; assembly: GCF_902686455.1. Taxonomy (NCBI): domain Eukaryota; kingdom Metazoa; phylum Chordata; class Mammalia; order Rodentia; family Sciuridae; genus Sciurus; species Sciurus vulgaris. The sequence continues at coordinate 133,553,219 of NC_136463.1, forward strand.
ATATAATGGGGCTTACATAACTATTTCATTCATTCTCTGTATCTGTCACCTGAAACCATCATGTTTTAAAATTCAGAGTCAATTGATTAAGCGTGGTACATGCACCTTAGTATTAACAGAACATTGAAATGCACTACAGTGATTCAGCCAGGAGCAAGATAAAATGAAGGTGCTTGAAAGCCAAGTACAGTGGTTGATAGACCTCAGAAGGCAATGACATGCCATTTGTTTATTTTTCCATTATCAGAGTAGCAAAATACAGAGCAATATAGTGGAGAGAGATTAAAGTAGAGGGTTAAAAATCTGAGGGTAGCACCTTTGAGTTTTTCTTGTTTTTCCTTTGTTCCTATGTATGTTTTTATTTTGGCATGTTCTTTCTCCTAATGCTGGAGGATGGTATAGAAATCTGAACTAGTTTAAACAATACTGAAGGATTTTATAAACAAATTTAGGAGAAAATTCAGCAGATAGGTTGCAATTATTAGATTTGAAAAAAAGCTTTGGAACTTATTCAAAGCTGTAAACTTTCTAGAACGATTTTAACTTCTCCCCAAATGATTCCTCTTTCATGATTCCATGGAGGTTTCCTGTCGAACTGGTATGGTCTGTTCTGAATTCCCCTTTCTCAGCCTGTGCTTGTGAGCATGATCACTTTCGATGGCTGCTAACATGTTAACTGATGGAATGTTGAAAGTCTGTTACTAACAAAAGGAAATAATCAATGTTTTTGGAATACTTTAAAAGGAAGAGGAAAGGGAAGACATTAATTCTTAATGTTAATCAAAGTAAATTTTCTTCTTTGAAAAATACATGCGTATGATTTTTATTTGCAATACAGTGAGAGTGGTCTGAATAATATTGGTAATATTGATTGTGCTAGATATCTTCCATTTGCACTTGCAAATCAATTCTCCTTGCCCTCACCCAGCCACACTAGACTTTAGTGTGGCTTCCAGGTAGGGTGGACCAATGGGGAGCCTCAAGAGGAGATGGGTAATGTCAAGGAGTTTCTTCCCTTGACTCCTTTCTCATGGGTTGCCTCAGGCTAGCCTTATCAAGGCTTCAAGGAAGGGCCCTCTCAACACAATTCTTTCCTAGCTCTGACTCTTGGCTCTTTCAGGCATGGGGGTGGTAGACCATGGTGACATTTTCCTACACCATGGTTGTGTTTCTTTAAATAGTCATTTGGTTTCAGAATTGTTAATTCTCTGACCTCTTTCCTCTAGACTTTCTTTTTTCCCTACTAGGACATCTCCATTTTTATTCTCCCTTCAGCTCATGAAAGATGATGCGCTTTATAGCCTTGGGTCATAAATCATGATGGATCTACTAAATCGCTTTAATCCTATTCATTTTCCAGTGATTGCTTCATCCATGTTCATGTGACTAGTTCTGGTCAATGAGACCTGAGGTGAACACTATTCTCAGAGGATCTGGGGAATACTTTCCTTTCCAATTTAAAAAAAAAAAAAACCTTGATTAAAGAAAAGTCTTCCTTTTCTAGGTAGATGCCCTTGGGTCTGTATGAGAACCCCAATGCTGCTGACATCATCTTACAACCATGCAGGAAGATCACTGAGGTACTTTGTTTGGCAAAGCATAAATGTGGACTGCATCAGAGCCAGGCTGATGTCTTTGTGCCTGTGAATATTCAGACCCAAAACCTCCAGCCTCATCGGTATAATTGTGCACCCATGCTATGATCTGGAGGTATCCCCCATGACTTAAAGGTTTGGTCCTCAGCCCGTGGTGTGATTGGGAGGTAATGGACAATTCAAGAGTTGAGGCCTGGTGGAAGGAAGTTGATATTGGGGACATGCTTTTGGAGAGAATATTGGAACTCCAGCCCCTTCTTCTGTGTTTTTGTTTCCCAGATGCCATGAGGTGAGCATCATCGCTCTACCACACATCACCTGCCATGACATACCGTGCCACAGGCCCAAGGGCAACAGGTCCAAGTGATCATGTACTGAAACTTCTGAAACCATGAGTCAAAATTAACCTTTCTTCCTTATAAGTTGTTTATATCAGATACTTTTGTCACAGTGACAGAAAGTCGATTAACCCAAACCATTATTGATTAAATGGCTATAGTGATATTTTGGGGTCATTTTGTAGCTCAATTCACTGTAATTTTTTTTTTTTCTAAATAAAAGTGGACCTAGTAAAAAAGGTTGACTTGACCAGTATCACAGTGAATTACTTTTAACCTAGGAGGAATGGGCAGAAAATGAGGGATTATAATTTGTTCCCTAATTGTATGTATACTCCTATGGTACAGACATAGGTAAGACAAAAAAAAAAAAAAAGTCTAACCTGAATTCCTTGAAAACTTGTTTAGATTAATGATTGAAACTTTAAAGGAAATTCTGTGATTGGTCAATAACAACAGAAAACTGCTAATTAAAAAAAATTAGAGGTAATAGGGTATGTTTGTTTGGGTCACTATTATAAGGTATCAGAGACTGGAAGACTTACAAATGTAATGGACTTATTTCTTCTGGTTCTAGAGACTATACGTCTAAGATTTAGCAGCATAACTTCTAACTTCTGTATTAGAAGTTAGAATTACAACATGTGTGTTTTGGTAGAACAGATTCAGTCCATTGCATCTGATCTTAAATATTTAATTGCACGTCACTGATAAAGAAAAATATCAGAAATAAGACATTTTGCAATCAGAAGTGACTATTTCTGAGGGAGAAAAACTATGAGTTATTGTTTACATACAAATAGATTTAGCTATTTCTTTTTATGAAAACAATGATTATTTCCACCCTCTGGATATGGAATTCTCTTTTCTTATTTGAAAACCTTCTGGTGTTCTCTTGGTCTATTAATCTTTTGTGATCATCCTCGGGGTTAACATCTCCAAGAAGCTTTTTTTGGGTTACCCATAGGACTATGTTTTCCATTTCTTACAAGCCATAGCACTAATTCATTCCCTCCTATAGTTAAGGGAACTTAGAGGATTATTTAAATTTCTTGCTTTAGAATAAACTCTAACATTTTTTCATCCTGGCCCAAGAGTCCCTGTAGGATCCAGCTTCTGCCAGTTTTGCCAGCCTTGGTCTGTCTCACAGTGCATGATCCAGCCACTAGGGTCTCCTTTCAGTTCTTTAGATGCCCCTCAGCTGTCACCTTGGCTTTTCCCCTTGGCATGATCTCTTCACCTTTGTGAATCCTCTTCTGTTTTCACACCCCTGAGAGTAAAGCTAGTTTCTCCCATTTTGCTCTCTTAGTGCTTTCTCTGGGAAGAGTTAACACAATTGTGATTTTGTGCATGTGCCTCTGTCCTAAATGTCACCTTTTTTTCTATGGGAATCTTCTTCCTCTGATGTAGTCGAGAAAAGAAGGATTTGGCTATTGCCATTTTGAATTCACCCACTTGGCTTCAACTTCACATCAAGGGTTCCTTTTTCTACTCTCAACAATGACTTGAATACTTTGTGGTTTGCCTCCCATGTGGGTCTCTGGGACCAGTCTTCTCCAGTCCTTGCTGCTGGCCTCAGCAGAAAGTGACATGCAGGAGGTCACATTTTCCTTTGCTGACCTTTAACTTAATTACCCACAAACCTACAAACAAAAGACTGTCCATGAATAACACATTTTGTGAAGAGTTAGATATTACCAGAGGATATTACAGTAAAAGAGGAACATCTGAAACTACAAGTAAAATATCACTATTACTAAGTTCAAAAGGCAAGAGTTTCAAATAAGGGTTTTTCTTATGGGCAACTTAAATTTATAACTCTCCCTTTCCCAGTCTCAGCTCTGTCCTCCTTCAGACATTGAGAGTGACACAACACTCTCTTCAGAAGCTCCTAGAGTAAATTTTGATTCATTGGTTCAACTTCTAACTCAGAAATGCTTATCTTGCTTCATAATTCTTGTGTCTCTATGCACAAGGTTTAGCTCAGTGATGAAATTAACCACAGTAAAAACTTTTTTAAAAATCTGAGTCCTATCTAAAGTAAAACAATGGGAAAATTCAGTAAGACCTTATAAGGAAGGTTTTTCATTTCAAGATAGTTATCCTTACTAGACTTCCCACTACACTGAATAGGCTTCCTCTTCCTTTAAAAACCTTTGGTAGGCACTATTGGAATGCTTACACATTCCACATACATGTATACCACACATTCCCACACACAACGCACACACACATGACTTCTAGAGAAAAATATAATTCTTATAGACTGTATCACTGATCCAAATTAAAGAAAAATTTTCTTGAAATCGAACTTAACCTGTATAGTCAGCCACCTTCTTAGTAGAGACAGATGCTCATGTGGCTAGATGACACTTTCGCCGTTTTAACTCTCCTGCTTTAGATCATGCTCAGAAACTATCAGTATAAAGCAGGGCCCATTCTTGTGCCTTTTCAACAACAAAGCCATCATCCTCTTTAGAAAAAAGCAAACAAACAACTCTGGGAATATCTGAAATGACAGTACCTTATGCCAATTTAAATTACTGTGAAGAGCACCCATTTCCTCTGGTCTCTGTGATAGGAATAGGGAAAATCTAAAGATTTGTCTTGTGCACTAACTATCTGGGACACCCCTAAGCAGCAGGGTGGGAGGGAGATTGCTGTTTCATTCACATATAAGACAGAATTGTTTGATAAGTGTCTCCTGTGCTCTTTTGATTTATTTTTTCTTTTGGTGCTGGAGATAGAATCAAGGACTTTGTGCATGCAAAGTAGGCATTGTAACTCCTGAGCTACAACCCCAACTCCACCTGTGCTAAACTTTATCTTCCCTAAAGGAAACATGGCATCTGTTTTATTATAGCTTAGCCCTTGGGGTAACACAGTACCATACATAATTATTCCCTTAGTAAATATGTATGGGATGAAGAATGAAAGAAGAAAGGAAAGCTTTTACCTAGGAGAGACATTAAAGATCCTTCCAGATATAGATACAAAGACAAAGAAATTAGCAACTCAATTGAGGTCACATGGGGAGTGAGCAGAGGCATTTGCATTGGAGTGCAGGTTGCATATCCAGCACTCTTGTTACCACACTGTTATGGCTTAGATTGTGAGGTGTCCTCCAAAAGCTCATGAGACAACACAAGAAAGTTTAGTGGTGAAATGATTAGGTTAGGAGATTTTAACATAATCGTGCATTATTCCTCTGATAGGGATTAACTGGGCAGTAACTACAGGCAGGAAGGGGTGTGGCTGGAGGAGGTGGGTAATTGGGGAATGCTCCTTTGGATATATACTCTGTCCATGGTGACAGAAGTCTGTCTGTCTCTCTCTCTCTCTCTCTCTCTGCTTCTTGGTGCCAGATCCTGAGATGCTTTCCTCTCCACAGTCTTCTTGCCATGATGTTCTGCCACATCTGCCCCAGAGCAATGGAGTTGGCCATCTATGAACTGAGACCTCTAAAACTGTGAGATCCAAAATAAATTTCCTCCTCTAAAATTGTTCTTGTCCAGTCTTTTTGATCACAGCAGCTAAAAGCTGACAAAACACACACTTTGACCAAGATATTAACTCATTTACTACCTAGTAAGGAACATGAGGCTAACTTGTCCTCAATAAGAGGCTTAAGAAACTCACTTCTGAGACCTGTCATATGAGGAGCAAAGGGAGATTTCAGTCCACAGAACATGAAAATCAGACAGAGTTTCAAGCCAACGATTCAGTATAGAAAGTACATCATGTCAAATACACTCTACCTGTCATTTATATATAAAAAGAACAAATTTAAAAAGAAGTACCATTGACAGCCAGATACTACCACAATGAGAAAGAGGAGTCTGAGTTCTCAAGAGGTGAGACTGAAATCTAGGTACTAAAAACACGTGTAGAGAAGAGGATACAAAAGATGTTGGAAAGGGGAGGTGCTTGACAAGGTCAAGGGCAGTGTGGATTAGCAGAGTGAAAAGTGATGTTAGCTGGAGATAACAGAGGTGAACAAGGCTCAGTCCCACCCATCCTCCACTCCCCCCAATCCCACCCCTTGTAGGCTCTGCAAAGCGTCTGGGGTTGTCTCCATGGGCAATGGAAATCTTTGAAGGCTCTGGGCAAGGGAGAACCATGATCTGATTTACATTTTTAAATTATTCTGACCATAATTTGCGGAAGAGTTGAGGAAAGAGCAAAAGCAAAAAGACCACTGCAAGGTGATTGCAATAAACAAGCTGAGTCCTGATAGTGGGCTTGGACTAGGGGGATCACCACCTCCATCCACAGCACCTGTCTGAGTCTGATTAGAAACACTTTCTGCTCTGTGTTCCCACACCCCTCTACTGTTCAACACCTTTTACTGTGATTGTGTGTCTGTATGTCTCATATCACCTTATGTCATACTTTCCCCATTGACCTTTGCACCTAACAGTATGGTGCTTTTCTCAGACCAGGCACTTAGTCAAATTTATTTAAACGTGAAGCAGCTATTTTAATAGAGATTCTGTTGCAAAAAATGAATTTCATGGTAAATTCCCAGGAACTGGTTACATGTCTTGGTTTTACCTGAGAGAATTTATGTATAATGTTGCCCATAGCACTTAAGTTTCTGCCTTACGTTATAGCTATTGTGGACTTAGCTTACCTCTCCTACTAGATCATGAGCCACTTGAAGGCAAATTACTGTGTTCTGTTTACTTTACTTATAATTTCATACCTCAGCGCACCTAGTGGGTACTCAATAGATACTGAATAGTTTATATCTAGAGAAATACTTTTTCACTGTAAGTGAGGTTGTAGCTGGGAATGGTGTGCTGCTCTCTAAATGACTAGAGAATACTCACATCTATGGAGCCACACTATCTACTTGGCTACATAATAAACTTCTCAGCTCTTCTCATAGTTATACTGAAATAGGAATTATTACTGAAAGAGGAATATTGGGTAGTGAGCATTAGAAATTTAAGGAGCTTTGGGTACTGTGAATTGCTTTTTCAATTAATATAATTATTTTTTATTGTTACTACTACTACTAATATTATTATTAGGACTATTATTATTAGTAGTAGTAATACTATTGCTTCTTGGTGTCCTGAGCTGATTTCCTCCACCATACCCTTCTGCCATGATGTTCTGCCACACCTTGGACCCAGAGCACAATGAAATCATAATACTAGTACTATTACTGCTACTACTACTACCCACAACTTTCTTTGCTTTAGTTCCAATTCCTCCTAATTTGTCAGCTAGTTTCCACTGTCCGTTATTATTGGAAGTAACACTGACAGGTTTTACTGTGGTCTTATTCCCTGAAATAAGGTTTGGTCAATATATGGGGAGATTACAGGGTAGCAGGGGTCGGGAGGGAAATGAAAAGCTCACATGGGCAAACGATGGACTGGAACCAACGTAGTCACTGGTGTGAAAATCAGTGAAAAAAAAAAAAAAAGGACAGAAGCCCAAAATGAGCCAATCCAAGGACCAGGCTGATTTTGCCCTCCTTGGTTTGATCTTACACTTTCCTTTACCCCATTCACTTGATAGGGAGTAGAGGAGATGAAGAAGGCAAGGGGCAGGAGTAGAAATAGTAACCAACGTGTTGAGGGTCAGTAAAGGGGCAGAGGTTATTCCAAAGCACCTTTCACTCTCACAAGCATCTTAGGAAAGATGTGGCTATTTCATGCTTATTTTACAGATGAAGAAACAGACTCAGAAGTTACTACTAATGTAGCTTTCCCAAAGCCAAGAGAAATTGAAGGGGAATTTCAAGAGCAGTGATCCAGAGCTATTTATACTCTGTAAGGATGCAAAGAGAAATAGATTATGGATTCCAGAAGAGTATCTGAAAATTTATTTCCTCCTTCTGGATCTTTTTCCCAAACAAAGTCAGTCACTGAGCATTGAAGCCATGCTACAGTTTTAGTGGGATGAGAAGATGCTTCTGGTAGCAGAATTTCTATTCAACTCCATAAATTACACGGGTCCTTTCTGAGGCAGCCTGTTTAAACATGTTGACTTACCCTTCTCGTAAAATGTTTATAGATATGATTTGCTACAGGGAACTATTTTAAAGACTCCAGGCTCTGTCAGGGACTATTACAGCAGCTGACTATAAATTGGTTACTAGGGGTGTACAAATTAGAGCCTTTTAGGGTCAGGTACAATCACCACCAAGAATTAGAGGGAAGATAAGACATAAGTAAGAAGAAAAAATCCAAATATTTAAATAGCAAATTGACAGGATACAGGACACTTATATGGCTGCCTAAGAGAATCTGTCATGGGATAGAGTAAGAATTTATTATAGCTGAACTAGGCCAAATGCAAACATACTGTTGTCTTTAAAAAAATTTAAAGGACTAACTCAAATAACAGTGAAGGAAGACAAATATGCAGACAGGGAAGACACACGACTCAGTCAGGTTGGTGTCCCTGCCCTGCAAAAGCTGCTAAGTCACAGATTTAACAAGCTCAGTTGAATTGGGGCTTGAATTCACACACATAGTCTCGAATTATAGTACAATAACTGTCCAAATGTTAAGTATCACTTAAAGATGCAAAACAAAAAAAATTCTAGACAGGAACTCTGTTCACTTCTTTAGCATGATTAAAAAGGAAATAATTCACTGATTAAATTGATACCACTACAGGGATTAATGCAGTGCATGTCCTTTGAAAAAAATTGGCTTTTAAGATTGGTCTAGAGGTGGAGGAGATGAGTGAAACGGGAACAAGCATTTCTTGAGATTGAGTGCTTATTATTTAGATAAATATTCTCATTTATGTTTTAAATTTTAGAAAACCAAGACTTAGAGATGTCAGAAAGAAAGAGTGAAAGAAAGAATGAAAGAAAAACTTTTTTGAAATCACAAAGTTGGCAAATGATGGAGCCAGGCTGACACTTGGGCAAATAGTTCTTTCCACTATACAATTCCCTTCTTTAGTAAACGCTAGAATGAATGAAGTCAATCTGCGGAAGTCCAGTTTACCAACAGAGGTCAGAACTTGTAGAAATGCAAGCTTTCAACTCAGCAGTGAAAAAAACAGCATTCTTCAATTGTTACTAATAACAGATACTGGCTGGCATATTTTAGTGGATTGAGAAGATAATATATTAATATCAAACTGCATTTAAAAAAATTTTTTTGGTGTTGATGGAACTTCATTCTATTTATTTATTTATTTATTTATTTATTTATTTATTTATTTATTTATTTATTTATTTATTTATATTCAGTGCTGAAGATTGAACCCGCTTACTCACACATGCTAGGCAAGCACTCTACCACTGAGTAACAACCCCAGCCCAGCAAACAGCATTTTAATCATGTGTAATCACTTAAAGGAGCAAATTCAGCATTTATTTCAATTGTGGTTGTAAGTTCTCCAAAATTGCAGGCATTCAGCTCATACTTGGCTTTCAAAGTCGCTAAAAACTAGTTGCATTTGGTCAGAATGTAGTCTGACTCCTCTTCTTCCTCTTCTCTTCTCATATTCCATGCACCTGTGCACCATAAATGTACTTGTGTGTGTGTGTGTGTGTGTTTCTGTGTGTGTTGAGAGGTGTGAAGAGGAACTAGAGTATATGTTGGAAAATGGTGGTGAATCTGTGGTCCTCCTGCCCTGAGACTTGTTCCTCCTTCATCTGTATGTGACTCTGCAGTGGCTTCCAAATGCTGATTTGCTTCTACAGTAACTTTTTGTCCTTCAGGTGTCCCAAAGAGGACCACCCTCTGTGCAGTTCCTTGGGTGGATGGTCCTGTTGAAACATCCCTTTCCACTCCATCCTGAGGTTTTATTCTCTCTGAATCCTAACTCCACAGGGAGCAACCCACTTCCCTTTTCCTTGCTTTTGGGGTTTCTTCAGTTTTGTGAAGAAAGGTCTTAAGAGGGTTTAAGCCTTGGTAATCTTTCTTGGTAGACTTGTACAATTAAGGGTTTTACAACCAGGAGTGTTAGAAATGCCTTCAACTACAACAGGGAGGGAAAATAATTTGATGACTTCAGTTACTGTAATAACCACATCTTCATATTACCATCTTAGTATGAAGAGTTGGTAATAAGTTTGGAGTAATCTGTTGATGAAAAATTCTACATTATAGCCCCCTTGATTTCTCCTAAAAAAAGGTGCTTTTAAAACTTATTTGTATTAATTATCACTGTAATTCTTCTGCTTATTAATCTTTGTTTGGATATATATTCCCCTTCTGGGACTTAAAGGGTACTTTTGGAGAGAGGAAGCAAAGCTTATAAATTTCCTAGTATGAAGCAGTAGTTGTAAAACTGTGTTCTTATTGAGAAAGTTCTGGTACCTGGGGTTGTAAGTAGAACAGCTCTCTCTATTATATAATCATATCAACTCTGTCCACCAAAAGTTGGATATTTGGAGAATAGGAAACACCCAGAAATCAATATATGCACTTATTTTTTACTATTTATGTTCTCCATTTTTGACTGTTTTGGCTTTTTACTTTTTTCTTCTGTACCAAGGATTGAACCCAGGGTGTTTAACCACTGGGCTGCATCCCCAATTCTACTTATGTATTTTTTTAGACAGGGCCTCGCTAAGTTCCTGAGGCTTCTTTGAATTAACAATCCTCCTGCCTCAGCTTCCAGAGCCACCACTTGGGATTACAGGTGCATGCCACCATGCCCAGCTGCCTGTTTTTATAATCTCTGTCACCTTGATTGACACCTGAAATATGTTGCTCTTCATTTAACCAGCAACTTAGATTTAGTTCCAAATGCTAAAAAGAAAAAAATAACTTAGAATTCATTGGTGCTTAACATTTATTAGAAGCTTAACTAAGCAATATTTTAAGATGACTGCCTGATAGACATAAAATCCCTCTTTTTGTAGATACTTTAATATCTTAATCTCTGGATGAAGCCAGACTCCAGGAAAGTTGGGTACATTTATAACCACATTAAATGGGCACTCTGAATAGTTGCTTGTTTGTAAATGACACCATTTGATTTTATTGAGGGACAAATTATGATGTGAGAAACCATCTTTTTGAAAATTGGTCCTAGAACTTCTGGCAGATATTATTGAGAATTTTGTCTTTGTAAGGACCCATGGAAATACTTGCTCTGTGATCTCTCAAAATTAGTCCTCTTCATAATTGCACACGGTAACACTGTCTTCCCCTGTGTGCACCCATGACTTCTCAACCAGTGCTTACGGAGTGCCACAGGGATGCTCCTGCTCCTGCTAACACAGGCTTCACTTGTCCCCTAGAAGAAGGAGACTGTCTTAGGTTGAGGACCCTCAAGGTTGACCTGGAGACAGGGATTCAAGAGCAAATGATTTGTTAAAGAAGTTTCCTCAAGGAAAAAACTGGTAAAAAAGTGGGAGGAGGAGACAGGGAACGGGAAGAAGCTAAGCAAAGGGACAATCTCAGGCAGAGCAGGAAAGATCACTTCAGCTTGATCCTGCAGGAGAACACTGACCTACAAACTACACCCTCGAGCTTTTTCTGACTTGATGCAATGGAGCTGGGTGCTCCCACACCAGTCAGGGGGTGACCAAGGCTGTCTGGTGGCACTGTAAATTCCCTGGCACTCTCAGCTCTACCAAGTGGCTCTACTAGCACAAAAGTGAGCCTCTAGAGAGTTAGTTGCAAGTTCTAACTCTTAGAAGCAAAAGCACAAAGAAGTTTGGAACTCTTCTTACTAATGTGTTCTCTGTTCATCTCCTGATATGATGAAGAAGAACCCAACCACTCTAGACTGTCCATTGTGCCTCTGTGTCCCTAGATCTCCAGGCTGCTCCTTACATGTTTCCTTTGCTGCATTCCTTTAGTTCATTTCTCTCATAAATAAAACTTGTCACCCTTGAGAGATCAATTTCTCTGAAGTTTTTTCAAACCTGACTGTCATTTTTCTTGGGTGTGGAGGGAGAGTGTAATTTCTCCTTGTTCTTTGCTGTCAATTCTGGGCCGTTTCTTTCTTTCTTTTTTTTCTTCTCTCACTCCTGAAAAAGCACTGAGTCTTTAAATAACATGCCATTGGTTTTGACCACTTTCAATTCCTTCTTGTAATTTTCTCCTGATCCTCTCAGTTTAGTGGTTATCAAAACTGGCCACATGAAAGAGTTTTAAAAACAACTTATCTGGATTCCACCACCAGAGATTCTGACGTATCCAGCCTGCACATTAGGACTTGTAGAAGTTCCTCTGGTGATTCCAATGTGCAGTGAAGGTGCAGAGTCACTGTCTAAATCATTCCATTGCGTCCATGGGAGATTTCTGACTCTATCAGTAAATTGTCATCATTCTCATTGATTTTGATGGATATGTTTATCAGTTATTCTCAACTGTATCACACCCAATACCTCTCAAAACAAATATAACTTTTCCTTTACTATCTTAAAATGAATTTCCTAGATAATATCATAGATCAACATACACAATATTAAAGTCAATATAATTGCCTAACTGTAATATGAGAAAAATGTATAATAATGTGTACTTTAATATGTGGCTGCTCAAGCACAAATGTACTAGAAGACATAAACAAATAGTAATCTACTTGCAATAAATATAGGATTATAGACTGATATTGCTGTATTATAATGGAGAATTAAGTACCATGTTGTCAGTAACATAATTTTCTGAAACGATAAACTACTTTGGTAAATTTCCAAAATGAATCTGTACAACCTTGTTTTGATTTACAAGTTGTTTGCATTTATGGAAAATGTAATATATATTTAAAAAGTGCAAACATATTTTATGTATAAAATAAGTTCTAAGCTCATACAAAAATTGGTTAATTTTTTTCACTTATGCTAATGTTCACCAGACATTTCAAAATATTTGGGAAGAGTGGTTCTTTGATAATTGGGAGCACTCAGAATATGGGAAGACTTCTGACATCCCTGGTTCCTACCCACTATATGCCCTTGCACACACTAGATTATTATAAGAGCCAAAAATATCCCCCTAAATTTCTAAAGTACATCAAAAGGGAGGTATTATCAAATGCAGAATCATTGGCATTAATGATTCGTAGCCCCTTTGCCTTTCAGATCTTGAATCTCCTGTTTCTTTCACCTCACCAGACTCTGCTGGATCTTTTTGAACTTCCTAAGCTGTGTATCAGACAAGTTAGGTTTATCCAGGAGAATTGCTCTTAGAGACTTTTTAGAAGAGTGTAGATTAGTGGAAATAATAAAGTAGAGTGAAGCACCCAATAAAGCTGATGGGGGTTAGTATCAGCAGGAGGTTTTTGCTACCTTTATCCTTGAGGGTACAAAAAGAGGGAATCCTGAAGTTTGTATTTGGAGAAACGCCTTGAAACCATGAAAAAGAAGCCACTGCATAGGGAGAATGTTTTAGTTAACTTTTGTGTTGCTGTTACCAAAAAACTGACAAGAACAACTTAGAGGAGGAAAAGTTTATTTGGTTTACAGTTTAGAGGTTCAGTCCTTGGATGACCAACTCTGTAGCTCCGGGTCTAAGGTGAGTTAGAACATCATGGCAGAAGGGTGTGGCAGAGGACACAGCTCAGGATTTGGCAACCAGGAAGTAGAGAGAGAACTCTGCTTACCAAGGACAAAATATACATCCCAAAGACACACACCCAATGACCTACCACACCCTATCTGCCTACAGTTACTACCCTGTTAATCCATATCAGTGGATTAATCCACCGATTAGGTTAAGGCTCTCATAACATAATGAGTTCACTTCTAAACATTCTTGCAATGTCTCTTACACATGAGTTTTTTGGAGACACTATATATCTAAAGCAAGACAGAAGGTAACAGTCATGTTTATAGAGAGACAAGCAGGAGAGTCTAAGTATTCATGTCTTTCTTCTCATATTGTAGTCTGCCAGTACCTCCATTTTTTTGAATACTGGGAGGAAATAGGGAAGAGTCTTGGTGATGGAATCTATAAAGTTCAGCCTCTTGGGGCATAAAGTCAGGAAGAAGAGTAGAGAACAGACTGAGGAGGTAGGGTGACTGACTTGTTCAGTTTTACCTAGCACTTTCTGATTTTGTGCTTGGTCCTTTATTGTGGAATACCTCCCAGTCCTGGGAAAATTGGAATGACTGATTATACCAAAGGAGGTGGTAGGTGAAGCGAAGTTAACTCACAGACATCTGAATGTTGAAATGTCTACCGCATGCAGCCCTTTCTCAGTCTCTTCCCTATTCTCTCTCCCTTGATATCTAGTTATATTTCAAATTTAAAACCATATTTAAATATTATATAAACATTCATTACACTAAATTTATATTTTTAGTCCTGATTTCTTTCCTTCCCAAATCTGTATATCCATCTTCATTTAAATACCTGGTAAACATCTCAAAATCAATATCTCAGTTTTTCTTCCTAAACCTGATGTTGTCTCAGACATTCTGCACTCGATAAATGGACCCACCACTCATTTGCTCGAGATAAAAACTGAGGGGTCATGCTAGATGCCTACCTTTTCTTCAGTTTCTGTGTCCAATGCCTGACAATCATTCTTTGCAATGCATGTCAGATTCAACTACTTCTCTCACCTGGGTCACCCTTATCTAAGCCACGGTGTTCTCTTAGATAATTTCCTACTCATCTCCATGATTTTTTCTGTTACCTTCCCACAGTTAGTTCTCTGTACAAAAGCTAGAAGGTTCTTTTCAGTAAAACTTAGATTACATCATTACTTAACATCTTCGGTGTCTTCCCATTAAACTCAGAATAAAATTCATTCCCTCATGTCTCTGCTCAGATATCAACTCCTAAAATATGCCTGTCTTGACTACCTGATCTAAAATAACAATCCCTCCTAGACAATCACTCTTTCTCCTGACACTTTCCCTCTCTCCTTTGTTGCTGTTTGATAGTGTAGTATATGTTTGTGCATTATCTATATCCCTCTCAGATAGGTACACTCTAAGAGGCATTTAAAAAAATTTTAAATTTATTTTTAATGGTCCACACATAACAGTGGGCTTCATTATGCCACATTCATACATTAGTGCATTTTAATTGTACAGAAAAATGGGTTTCATTGTGGCATATTTATACATGCAAATAATATACTTTGGTCCTATCCCTCTATTTCCCTCTCTTAATCTCTCCTTTTCCCCCCTCCTACATCCCCCTCCTCATCTCTAATTGTCTCCCTGCTACTTTCTTTCTTTCTTTTTCTTTCTATTGTTTCTTTTTAGTTATTACGTATCTTGTTTACTACTGTACTGGTAACTTTTAGAACTATACTCTCACCTTTCACAAATAAATATTTGTTGAATAAATGAGGAAGTGTTATTTTTAAAATTATAACTAACTTGTGAAACAGATTGCATTTCCTTCATTCTGTAGGATGCTATAAAATATGCACAGATGAATTTTTGGCTCCTCTTTACCAAAGATATAAAACTTTAAAGCACAGTCTTATATATGAACTTCACTTAGTCTTGGTTTACCCTATCTTTCCTACCTTCATTTTTCATTTCATCTGATTTTATCTTACCCTTTTAAAAGTTTAAATTTGTCCTGATTTATGTATTTTTTGTAAATGACCTTAATTCCTTCTTGGATTAAGGTATCCAAAATTAATTAACACCTATTAAGATCATTTTGAATCTTTATGAGGTAACATATGTGAATTTGATAGTAGAATATTCTGGCACACTATCAGAACCCACAAGCACCTGTCTATTCAATTCACTGTGAATCCAGTTGCAAGATCAAAATTCTTTAAAAATTGTATATGTTATATTTTATTCTGTTCCATCCCTGCTCCAACAAATTCTTAAAACTCTTTTGGCTAATTTCACCCTCAAAATAAATCTGGACACCCAGTCTGGTGCTAAGGATGTGCTACCCTGGAGGCTCACTTATGTCGGTGTTTGAATTGAGTGTGGGTGAGTTCCACAGGTTTTCTGAGAATGAACCTAGTCATTATCATCTGAGTTTAGTGAGCAACTGTTTGTTTTCTTAATCCTGGAGGCAGTCTTGTGGTCAGCAGCAGATGACAAGAACCACTGCAAATGTTTTACTAGGGTGTCAAAAATCCAAATTCCAGAGGCAAAATTAAGTTGTGAAGCATAGAAAATAGATAGATAGGTGTTAAGAAATCACTAGAGTTTAGTTTCAGGATTGCTAAAATGAACTCCAAGAAAACACTTTTTCTAAATAATTCAAGAGATTATCCATTCTAAAAATGTAGGTCAGTACCCAATAGTAATCAAAGTCAATCTATATTTGTATGAAAATTTAAAGTGGTTATATTTTTCCATGTATATGAAATTCAAAAAGTTTTGTACCACACCTGTGAAGAAGACAGGGTAGGTTTTATTAATTTCCAGTTCACAATCTAAAAACAGACATGGAAAGATATTGAGTAACCTGTCCTGTCTCACAGTTAGAAGATGGGTAGATCCTAGGCCTTCTGGTGCCTTCTCCCTTACCCCTCCACATCATCTCACAGTGTTCTTCACACAAACTGTTGCAGTCCAGCAGCCTAAGCATGTCTGAGCACTTTAGCCTTCTTGTCTTGCTCATGCTGGAATGCTCACCAAGTTCTGACTTGTCCATCATGAGATGGCTTCACTAATTGCTAAAATTCCAAGTGGTCTTTCTATTACCTGAAATGTTATAGCTTTTGCTATGTGTTGGATTTTACTAGATATTAATGCAGTGGCTAAAATACAACCAATGACACTTTGGCTTCTGAAATGCTCATCAGTCAATTTTAAAAATCTGTTTTTATTAGCTTTTTCCTCTTTTAACTTGCAGTGTATACATGTCTGTCTCCTGGACTTCTAAACTTTGCAAGAAGGACTTCTTCTTTATCTTTAAATTCCTTTGGAGAGTCTGAAGTGGAATGTACATGGAGGTGTGCAATATGTGCCTGGTGTACAAATAGATTGATTCATGAATGTTTAAAGTCAATTTTGAAATAACTTTTATCACTCCAACTTTAATGGTTTCTGTTAAAATTATGAAAACAGTTTTGTAAGTTGATGTTCTCTACATGATAAAGACACTTGAGTCACACACTTAGAATATTGCTCTCTATTCGAACTGCGTTGTGTATGGATCATCAGAGAACCAATTTTGTGTTTTCAGCATACTGTGTTGTTGTGTTTCAGATCTTCACATTTTGCCATTGATAAAGGAAGCCTTTATTTGACCTCGGCATGCTGTTGTTTCTTCTGCATCCACATGTAAATGCTCAGATTCCCAATAATAAATTCTTGATCTCTGAAATGCACAGAAGTAAATTGGTTGGATGTCATTATGAGCTTTCTCGCCTCTAGAGAATTGCTGTAAACTTGTGTAAGCTCCCAATTCATGGCCAGAATGCTGCCCATAATTGCTGCAAATTCTTGGCAGTCACCCTCGTGAAGACCTTCTCTGTGTCTGCTCTTACATTTCAGACTGTTGCCTTGTCACTCATGTGCAGAGCTCCAAGCCTTCCCTGTTTTTATTTTTAATCCACTAACAGCAAGAATTTCGTGAATTTTATAAACTTTAATGAAGACATGGAGGCTCTTTACAGAAATCCCATTGCACATTACAAAATAGCTTTTCCTCTTACTTCAGCTCCACTTTCTTGTTTATTTTCACATCTGCTTTTCCTTTCTTGACTTCTTTAAGTAAATAGTTCATCCCCTCATCTCACACTCAGTTTTATTATCTCTCACCTATTCCAAGCAAGGTTATTGCTTCATTTTCCTAACAAAGGGTTTTTTTCTCTTTCCAGGAAGAGTTCTTGTAGCACTTAAAACAGTTATTCTTCTTGTTATACATGCATCCCTAAGCTGGTCGCATTCATTATGTCTAAAAAGCAATGCTTGACAATATATGGGATTTTAGGGAACCCAGCTGAAAGCATTGTAAAAAGGCAAACTTCCCAAAACAGGACAGAGGCCATAGGATAGCCAGCAAATTGACTAACTTAATACCCATCAGCCTCTGCGTTACTAGAGTCTTCTAAAATTCCACAGAGTACTGTATTCCCTGCAAAACTGTCTTCTGCTGGAAGAAGATCCTGCTATAAGATCTTAAACTTACATCAAGATGTTGAATTCATCCTAAAACAGCCTCCAGTCTATTCTCTTCCTATGATGACAAAGACACGGAGGCACAGGGAAGTGACTTCCAAAGAGCCACACACTAATTTGACAGGAGGCTCAGATTGGTTTTTCTGTCTATTGTCTACCTGTTGGAGATTGGGAACTGACCTGTTGGGGTTTGTCCCTTATGGAGCCCTGAGCAGAAAAGGAAAATTATATAAGCCGTGACTGTTACAAACTGTGCTCTCACAGTTCTTATAATAGCTGGAGTCTATTAATTTGATTATTAGGAAAGACTGAAAGACCAAAGGGGTCCCCTTTAGGATCTCTGTTAAAGAATCTGAATTTCTGGCTTTGCCATTTGATAACTTCTGCCTACCAACAACAATAACAAAAAGATAGGCTAGAAAACCAGCCATGTGCTAGGAGGAAAATAATAGTTATAATAAGGTGGCTTGTGTGGAAAGAGACTGCAAGTGTGAGAAAATATTAGCATAAATATCTCACCAAAACAACCTGTGATCTCACTTTCCCTTTCCTGTTGCATAAACACTATTAATATTGCTGTGAAATTATAAGCGAGTTGCCATAAGCAATGGTCCTGTTTCTTGGCTATGTCAATTGTTTTACAGGAGGCTCTGAGGAAACCTCCCTGAGTCGAGGCTGTGTTTCCCAAAGTTGACGGATTGCAGTTTTTTAAATCGGT
Organism: Sciurus vulgaris; assembly: GCF_902686455.1. NCBI lineage: Eukaryota > Metazoa > Chordata > Mammalia > Rodentia > Sciuridae > Sciurus > Sciurus vulgaris. Next base: position 133,571,867 of record NC_136463.1, read on the forward strand.
GATCCTTATGACCCATCTACTCTCAGAAACAGTGGTTAAAGCTTTAACTCCCAGTTTATTTTTGCATAAGAATGATCTAGGCAAGGGAGAGAAATGTTTAAAAGTATGTGTCCCTGGGCGTCATCCCTAGGACCCTAGTTCAGAAAATCTGGGGTGGGAATCAGGGAATATTCCCTTATATAAATTCCCTTGTAATTCTAAAGGGAGTGGTTTGCCATTCAGTTTCAGAGCTGCTGGTCCATGAGCTATTCCAGAGGAAAAGCTCAATATCTTTGCTTTGAACTTAAAGTTATCTTTATAAATGAATGTTTTCCTGGAGACAGTTCCCTGAATCTATCTTATTCCTCCACCCACTTGGAAGGCATTAACCTTAAATACTAATTTTATTTCCTTTCCTGAGCATGTTATATTTTCCCCTTCATTTGATGGTGAAGTTGCAACAGCCATACAGGCTTCTTACAACAAACACTACGAAGATGTACAGAGGAAAAGTTAACTGTTATTCAACAGAGATACACCCTGCTTATTCTGTACACCCCAAGTTACCCGTTTCCAAGTTTGGGGAGCCAAGATCAACAGTCTGATATTATTATTTTGTATCTTTCTATTTGCTGGTTCAAATTCATACAATTGTAAATACCCATACCCACAAGAATTTTCTTTTTTTTCACATAAAAACATCTTGTTGACATTTCCTTATGCCCTCACACAACTAACTTATTTTTTCAAATCTCTTTATCAATTTATGCACCCACAGAATAATCCATGTTTGTGTAACTAATTATACATACAAGAGATAATCTTTTATGTGTCCATTTTAAAAAGTGAGGACAACCATTTTTGGCTTTTCTCTTTGACTGTCTTCCTCTTCATTTTCCTGTCATCTGCCCTACTTTTCTGCCTCCTGCCAACCTTATTGGATACCTTTCTTCATCATTCTTCTCTGAGCTCATATAATTTTACATAAAAAGGAATTTATCTGTCTACCCATTTACCTATTGTATTAAACACTTCCGCGTATCATTTTTCCTTCACTGAATAGAACCTGTGGAAATGTGAACACTTCCACTGGTACACAGACAATTCATTCCTTTTTTATTGTTGTATACTATTTTGTGGAAGATGTTTTGTTTTGTTTTTCTTAATATTCCTCATCCTTAAAACATATTCTGTAACAATCACATCAAAAGTATAAGGGACAAGGCTATTCATGCTACTTCTGTCTTTAATGGCAAAACACTAGAAGCAAAATTCATACTCATCAATAAAGAGGAATGACAGAATATGTGTGAATGTAGGGATAAACAAATGAGAGCAAAACAAAGGTCATAGAAATGAATTCCAATAAGAAGTTTATATACTGTATGACAGTGACATAAAAAAGAATGAAGAGTTTATTTAACTGCTTCACACAAGCCATTTTAGTAACCAGAAAAAAAGTTGAATCCCTATTTCATCCATAAACAACAGCAAATTCCTGAAGGAGTCTGAAGGAGTTTTATTGCCTTCCAAAAATGTTGTAATAATGCACATTTCTATCAACAATGTGTGATCATAATTTCATAATTTCCTGCAGCATCTGAGACAGTCTTTCATCATTCTTTTTATTTTTAATCAATCTAATGAAAAGAGTGCTAAATAATATTCCATTGTTCGAGCATATCCTATTTTCTTTATTCAATAATCTGTTGATGGGCACAGTTATTTCCATATCTTAACTATTGTGAATTATGCTGCAATGACAATTAAATATCTGTTTGAGATCCTGATTTGATTTTAATTATTTTGGGTAAATGTTCAGAAGTGGGATTTCTAAATCATAAGGTAATTCTATTTTTAATTTTTGAGGTAACTCCATACAGTCTTTCTAGAAATTTCATTATTTTATATTCCCATCAACAGTGTACAGTGTTCCCTTTCTCCACATCCTTGCCAATGCTCATTTTAAATCAGGGTTTTTTGTTTGTTTGTTTTTTGTTTTCTATTTAATTATGGAAATTACTTAGATATTTTGGATATTAACCCCTTATTAGATGAGTGCTCTGCAAATATTTTTTCCCATTCTCTAGCTGTCTCTTCATTTTGTTGATTGCTTCCTTGTGCAGAAGTTTTTTTCAGTTTGATTCAACCCCATTTGTCTATTTTTGCTTTTCTTGCATGTATTTCCAAGAAATCATTGACTAAGACCAATGTCATGAGGATGTACCCTTAAGTTTTCTTTTAGTAGTTTTACAGGTGTAGGTCTTACATTTAAGTCTTTGTTTTGTGTAGATTTTTACAGTGGTATAAATAAAGGTCCAGTTTAATTCTTTTGCATGTAGATGTCCAGTTTCTCCTACAGTATTTGTGAAAGATAGTCCTTTCTCATTGAGTCAAAGGTTTTTCCATAAACTGTGGAGTTTATCCATGGGGATTCTATTCAATTCCACTGGTCAATTTCATTGCTTTTATGTCAGTACCACACCTTTTGGTTACTGTGACTTTACAATATGTTTTGAAATCAGGAAATGTGAATTCTTTAGTTCTGTTTTTCCTCCAGATTGTTTTGGGTATTTAGAGTCCTTGATATTCAACATGCATTTGAAGATGAATTTTTCTTCTTCTGAAAAACCTGCCATTACACAATCATCAAGAATACAGATAATAATAAATGCTGATGAAGATGTGGACGAAAAGGAACACTTACATACTGTTGGTGGGATTGTGAATTAGTACAACCACTATGGAAATCAATATGAAGTTTCCTCAAAAGACTAGGAGTAGAACCATTGTAAAATCCAGCTATACCACTTCTTGGTATTTATTCTGAAGAATTAAAGTCAATTTACTATACTGCTACATACATACCCATGTTTATAGCAGTATGATTCAGTTTGCTGTTATAGATCCAGCCTGGGTATCTGTCAACAGATGATTGTATAAAGAAAATGTGATATATATATCCAATGGAATTCTACACAGCCATAAAGAAGTGTGAAATTATGTCATTTACAGGAAAATGGATGGAATTGAAGAACATCATGCTCAATGAAATAAACCAGACTCAGAAAGTCAAGGGTTGTATAGTTTCTCTCATATGTGGAAACTAAAGAAGAAAAAGGAAAAGAAAGGTATCTCACAAAAATAGAAAGGAGATCAGTAGGATAGAGGATGAGGATTAGAAGGAAGGAAGAAGAGTGGTAAAGAGGAAGTACTGTGGGGAATAAAATAAACTGAATTATGTTATGTGCAGGTACAAACACATCATGATGTAGCCTACTATTATGTATAATTACAATTGCTCAATAAAAATATTTTTAAAAATGAGTTAAAATGAAATGCTAAAAAATGCCAGTGAAATTTTTTTATCATCAAATCTATAGTTTGAGTATATGGATATTTAAAAAATATTAATTCTTCCAATTCATGAACACAGAATGACTTCTTATTTATTTGTGTCTTCTTTAATTTCTTTTATCAGTGTTTTGTCGTCATAGTATCCAATCTATCATCTGCTTGATTAAATTTATTACTAATAAACTTAGTTCATTTTATTTTTTTGTAGATGTAATAAATGGGATTTGTGTCTTGATTTCTTTCTGAGGTAGTTTATTAGGGTTTAGAAATGCTACTGGTATTTATATGCTAATTTTCTATACTAAATTTATTTATTAGTCCTACTAGTTTTTGGAGCTGGGTTAGTTGGAATGGGCCTGGAGCCTGGGCCCATTGGCAACTGGGGCTGCAGGGACTGGCCTAGAACCTGGGACTGGCTTAACATCAGGGAGGCCAGAAGCCATGAGGACTAGCCTGGCTTTCTAGTCTGGAACTGAGTCCATTGGCAGGCACAGGATCTGGGGTTATGGAGCTACTTGGTGTTGGATGGCTCTGGAAATTAGGTCTTCAGGTGCTTGCCTGGCACTGGGGCAGATCTGAGCCTGGTTCCTTGTGGGGTGGTCTGGCACCAAGTTTCTCTGGGAGAGGCCTGGTGCTGGTGTCTGTGGCAAAATGAGGTTCTCACTTCACTGTCCTTCCCCCGACACAGAGGGTATCTCTTTCCATACTCTGCTGCCTGGGATTGGTGGAAGGATGGTATGAATAAAGCGAAACTGTCCTTCCTGCCTTCTCCATCATGTGTCTTTTCTTATTTCTATTCTACATCCATTTGCCTTAATCTCTTACCTGGATGCCTTACTTCTTGTGAAGGTATTTTCTTGTATGATGCTTTTCAAATTGATGCTTCTGCAAGATGAGTCCTGGAAAGTCCATTGCACCTTCTGGCAGATACACTCTTTCACAGCAGTCTCTTTTGATCCTTTTTATTTCTGTGACATCAATTATAATGGTTCCTCTTTCCCTTATTTTATTTATTTGAATTTTCTCTGTTTTCTTTAGTGTAGATAACATTTTTGCCAATTTTATCATTTTATAAAACCAACTTTTAGTATTTTTTATTTTTTTCCTGTTCTCTATTACCAATTTCATTTATTTCTCCTCCATTCATTAATATTTCTTTCCTTCTGCTAAGTTTAGCTTAGTTTATTCTTTCTTTTCTTGCTCTTTAAGGTGCAAAGGTAGGGTCTTTATTTAAAATCTTTTTCCTGTTCTAATATAGTCATTTATCACTATAAACTTCTCTCTAGGTATTGGTTTTGTCGTATCCCAGATGTTTTGGTTTGTTTATTTGCATTAAGATATTTTCAATTTCCCTTTTGATTTATTCTTTGGCCCTTTGCTTTTCCAAGAGTGTGGTGCTTAATTTCCAAGCAGTTGAGAATTTTCCAAAATGTTGTTACTAATATGATGTTGATTTCTAATTTCATTCTATTTTGGTTGCAAAGGATACATAGTGTGGTTTCAGAGTTCTTAAATTTAAGACTTGTTTTGTGACTAACATGATGTATCCTGAGGAGTGCTCTGTATATACTTGAGGAGAATGTATATTCTGCTGCTGTTGGGTGGAATACTCTGTGGGTGTCTCAGGCTCATTTTGTCTATAGTGTTATTCAAGTCCACTGCTTCTTTATTGATCTTCTGTCTGGGTATGTGGAGGGCACACTGTGACCTTTGTGTTCCAAATCAAATGATATTTCACAAGGTCTTTAGTTAAAGTATCAAGAAAATAATTTTCAGGGCTTTAATTTTTTTTGGTATTCATTATTCTTTTAATCAGTTTATACCTGATAGAAACTTTTCTTGAGAAAATTTTGAAGTAATATAGAATAAAAGTTTCCTGTCACTCAAAGGAAACTATTTTTTGTTTGTTCAATTTATTTCTTGTGTTTTTTTCTCTACAAATAGGTATATCTAGAATTTATTTCCCTTTCATTCAATGTTCCTTGAACAATTAGTGTATTTTTTATAGGTACTTCAATTTGTTTCTGCTTTCTGTTTCTTTCTTAGGACACATTTCTTTTTTTCTTCTTACAGTGTCACATGATTTTAATCATCATAGATTTCTCATGGGACTTAATCTAATTTATTTCATTTCATTATTTTTCTGATTTACTCATTTTTGAAGTTTTCTTAATTGTAATGTGTTTTACTAAATTACTGATTTTTTAAATCTATTTATGTAAAATAACTAGTTGATTCATTTCTTATACCTTTACATACCTGCAATATTTTTATCTCCTTTTCAAATAAATCAAATGCCAACTAATTACATGATTCTTAGATTAAAGACCATTTTAATAAAAATTTTGGAAACAATTCCTCAAAACTTGCTAGAAATCATTTCCAGATAAAAAGTCGAAAAACAATGTTTTATTCTTTAAAATTGAACATAAGTAACTTTTTAGTCTGTGAATATTTGTAGGATATTTTTCTCTTTATCCTCGACAACCAAGGTTTTCATTAAAATATGTCCAAGAATGTGTCTCTTTGCACTTATTTTCCACAGAGTTTTATAAATGTATTCCAGTCTGCAAAGAAGTACTTATCATGTATGTATAATATGTCAAAATACACTCTACTGACGTGTATATCTACAAAGAACAAGAAGAACAAGAATGAAAAAGCTTCACAGATGTAAATCTTAAAAAAAAAAAAGAAGAAGTACGTATTGGTATTTTTCTTTTTTCTTTCTTTCTTTTTTTTTTTTTTTTTTTTTTTTTTTTTTTTTTTGTAGTACTGGGGATTTGAACCCAGGGCCTTGTGCTTGTGAGGCAACTGAGCTATATCCCCAGCCCCTATTGGTATTTTTTGAACATTCCGAAAATATTTTTGCTCCCAGGTTGTTTCTTCTCTCCCACAGAAACTTCTTATTGCTAATTTTATCTGCATTCTCTGCTTGCTATATTTGTCATTTTCCTTCTCCTCTTTATCCTTCCTTCTCCATTCGGGTATAGCTTCTTTCGCTCACCTCACCAATCATTGCTACCTTTGAGTGTAAATTGGAATCACTGGGAGAACTTTTGGTAATGCACACTCTCAGGCCCTACTCTTACCAGTTGAATCGGACTCTGCAAGGGTTGTGTCCTGTGTGTGTGTGTCTGTCTAGTAACCATGGGAGTCAAATGCAGTTGTCAGCCAGCAGCTGAGAACCAATATTCGACATCGTGGTGTTTCTGTGTACTTCAGTGTTGATTCTGTACTTTGTTTTTCATTTTGTTAATTTCAGTTTCCCTGACTATTTTCTTACATATCCCACTCTATTTTTGTCTAGCTAGTGTCTGTGTCAATTCAGTTCATCTCTTATTTCACGGTCAATTCAACAAGATGGAATCCCAGTTTCTTCCATGTTCACAGACATACTTCTCCTCTAAATCTTTAAGAGATTAATGCCCTCCGTTTATGCTATGAAATACTTCCATTGGCTTATTGAGTTGGAAAAGATATAGCCAAGTCTAACATGCCATTTGACAAGACGTGCGCACTCGCTTTGATAGTCCTTCCTGTATACTGCTGTGCTGCCAGACTTTCTCAGAGCGGCACTGAACAAAGGTTAATATGCAAGCTCTGTAGCACAATATCTATTTTATAAATTCTTCTGTTTACTACTCCTTTAACAGAGGGAAATGGGTTCTTTTTCTCTGGTTATTCTTTTTTTTTTAATAATTATTTTATAGTTGTAGATGGACCCAATACTTTATTTTGTTTATGTATTTATGTGGTGCTGAGGATCAAACCCTGTGCCCCAGGCATGGGAGGCAAGCGCTCTACCACTAAGCCACAATCCCAGCCCCTCTGGTTATTCTTTTAAATATGAATAGGTGACTTGATTGCTCAATAATATGCTAGAAGAAAACTTCAGCTACTTGTGGACGCTGAGTGTTCTCAGGGACTCCCTGTGTTTGCCCTTACCTATCACCAAAGACATCCTAATTGCTCTTCCTCATAGCCTGCGCTCTTTACTCTTGGCCAACTTCCATTTCTAGATAATGTGGTTTTATTAAGGATGTTGGAAGGAAGCTATTGATAGATAATGAAGGCATGGGTGATGGGACAAATTCTAGCTCTCTCAGAAAAATATATCTCACATGTAAGGGACTGGGGCCAGTGGTTCTACCCTATTGCTTTGATATTGGGATTCTCAGGAAGTGAGTGGAAATTATCTTTTCCATAATTTTTCTGTAGTCATGTTGTTTCAAGGGTCTGGACCCACAGGATCTATAATAAATATGTCAAGTACACAATGCAATTCAAATTTTTCTTGTGGCCATATTTAAAAATGTACATGAAACCAAGTGAAGTTAATTTAATAAAATATTTAACATAATATGTAAAATTTATTATCTAAACACGTAACCAGCACAGAAAATTTTCATAAAATATTTTATGTTTTTAGGTTTGCTGAAAGTCTTTGAAATCTGATGCATATTTTACATTTACACTTGCAAACATTTCTATTTGAAATAGGCACATTCCAATTGGCTTCTGGGGTGCATGCCTATAGTCCCATTGACTCAGGAAAATAAGGCAGGAAGATCAGAAGTTCAAGGCCAGCTTTGGCAACTTAGTGAGATCCTGTCTCAAAAAATAAAAATAATAAATAAATAGGTTGGGGATGTAGTTCAGTGGTACCTCACTTTTGCGTTCAATCCCTAATACTGACCTACTCCCTCAAATAGCTACATTTTAATTGCTCAGCAACACACATTGCTATCATAGTGTCAGCTTGGGACATTGATCATTTCTCAATTGGATCAGTTACGCAATTTTATAAAAATTTACCCCAGGAGTTTAGCAAAATTTTCATATATTACTGGCTTCTATTACATTATGACTTTGTCTCTCTTTCAATATTCTTATAAAAATTTCTGTGAAGGCATTTATTTAGCTGTTGTAAATTCAACACAGCTAACTATCCATTATTACCTCCTGGTAATCCTCCTGGAGGATCCTGACACTTAAGATTAAAGAATAATTAACTTTATTGTTTTGAATATTAAATATAAAGTATTATCTAATGATAGTACAACCCTTCAATTATTTGCCTTATTGCAATGTAAAAGAATTCTGATTAAAACTGCTTATTTGCCTTTACTGAAAAAATAATGTTTAAAATCTACATACTTGGCTGATTTAAGCTGACTTAGATAACAATTATTTTCTTTTTGGAACTGAGGATTGAACTTAGGGGTGCTTTACCACGCAGCTATATCCCCAGCGCTTTTTATTTTGAGACAGGTTCTTGCTAAGTTGCTTAAGGCCTCACTAAGTTGCTGAGGCAGACCTTGTACTTGTGGTCCCCTGGCCTCAGCCTCTGGAGCTGCTGGGATTACCAGTGTGCACCACCAAACCTAACATATCTCAGAAATCTTTGAAACAGGATATTTTGTTTCCTCAAAATGTAAATATTTCTATATCTACGTACTAACAACTAAGCAAGAAGCTAAACTGTTTTCTTCTTCCAGAACATTGGCTCCCTCAGCCCTGCTTCTGCTGAGTGTATTCCCTGCTCCCACAGTCACCAGAGGGAGGTGCAGGACTGAGGTAGGGGGAGGTGAACTGTGATCACATCCGACATTATCTGAGCTCTGTAGGTTTTCATCTGTTAGAGTCCTCAGGCCTCCTAGGTTTTTAAATGACATCTCTTTGTGTTTCAAACAAAGAACATTTAGTTAGATAAAGCAGTCCTCCAACAGAATCAATGGCCTTGTTCAAGGAAAAGTTATTTCAAGTTTGGAATATACTTTTGGCCATTATCTTCCTAATATTAGAAGTCACTGTTGTATTTGCCCCAATTAAATGTGAAGTGCTGATAGATCCTTTCACATGCCAATTCGTTCAATGTTTTTGTCTTATTCTTCTTCACTCCAATTTAGAATATTCTTAATAGGAGAAATAAGAGTATTCCTGTGGAATACTCCTATAATGCCCTTGTTGAGGACCTTGTGATTTACATCATAAACACTCAGAGTTATCTCCCACCCTTTACTCCATAACTAGTAGTTTACAGAAACCAATTTGGCCTAGTTTACCACAATCTGTGTCATGATGAGATGTGACATAATGTGATTCTACTGGGACAGAGATGATAATTTTTGGAAGCTGGTGGTACATGTTGCTGGTGACTATTTTATTATCACATAATGTCCAGTTTTTTAAAAAAAATAACCTTAGCAGAGTAAACCTTTGAGGATAATTAAGAACACCTTTGGAGATAGCTAGCTGCCCTTTTCTCTGTGATGTTCAAAGGGATCACCTAGGCTAAGGTGAAACCCCAAAATGAGTTCAAATAATTTATTTTGCCATGAACCAAATAATTTTTCCCTGGAGAAAGGGAGAAAGAGTTCTGTTTCCATTCATCCACAGGTTCTTTCAGCCTCACCCTCTGTTTGCTTTACAAAGGCCACGAAGGAGAGATATGAACACAATTCAAGATTCATTTCCCCACAAAATTCTGTCCTAACTAGCTTAAACAGAATTTCTCAAGATGCTTGTTTAGTAGTTATGAAAACATTTCATCAAAATGTGAGCACATTGAAACTGAATATGGAATTAATTTGGAGGAACTTTGGGAAATTGTATACTTATGGGTATCTTTTTGTACTATTTTTTAGTGATCTGATTTAATAATTTAAATTATACCATGGAAAACTTCTGCAAAACAGATTCCTTCTAAAAAGAATTTCTTTATTTTGAGCAAATTCTTTTTTGCACTAAGGAGGATTGCTTTTTGCATGAAGACCACACTATTATTGTACATCTTGGACCACAGAATAAAGGAGATAACAGTATGGTCTGTGTGAAGAGCTCTTCAGAGACAGTTTGCAGAGCAGCTTTGTACTCAAGGAACCTATTTTCTGGACTTGCTGCATGAATAGAAAAGAATGTTCACTCTGTTCCATTTTTTATAACAGTAAATCTCATAGCAGCAAATATGTAAGGCTGTGTGGAAGGAACATGTATTTGGAGAATAACATCACTGGGTTGGGATAACAATTTTATCACATGTCAATAATGTAACTTCTCATACAATATTTAAATTCTCTGTTTTTTCTTTTTATATAGGTGGTTACTGATACCTACTCCAGAGAGTTATTGAGGTTAAAAGAATGAAAGTTCTTCAATCATCTTGCCAGTTATATAGTAGGCATTTAATAAATGCTAGTTTCTTTGCTCTATGTGTAGTCAAAAAATTTGTCAATTGGTAACCTCTGCTATTTATCTATTTAAAGCTACTTCCATTTAATTGATTATTAAAATTTGAGAGAATCTAAACTGCAGTTTGCTAGCATAAGTCTTGGAGGTGTCTGATAGAAAAAAATGAAGGATTATATCCCTATATATTTGATATGCAATTTGCATTCCTGCTATGAAAAGATACATGTTAAATACAACTCTATCTTCACAATGTAGAGGGAAAGCTAAACATTATTGCTTTTAAATACTTTTAAATTATTAAATTTTAAAATAAAATAGTTATTTTATTTGTATTTTAAAATAAGGGAAAACATACAGCATATTTGTGATTTAGGATATAACCTTCTTTGACAAAAAAATCTTTTATTATATCCTATGTTGATGTGGGCTCGTAAAAATTTAGTATAAATTTCAAGTTTTAGTGAAAATCTGATGATGCAAATTTTTGCTTCCTTTTTTCCCCTGGAGGCATCCATGAAGAACTCCTCTTAAGGATGGTGTACAAAAGTGAAGATAAAATGAAGTGTATTTTACAGGAGAATAGATATTTTCATGAATAAATTGATGTGTGCTAGTAAATTCAATGTGGAATATTCCTTTCTTGATACAGTAGCAATTCAACTGTAAGCAGGTTAAATTTAGGGTCCTCTTAAACCACTGTTTCTTGGCAGTCCTTCTGAATGATGAACACTTCATTTCGAAAATTTATCTGGGGAATTTTATAGACTGGGAAGAGATGGTTATTTTAGTTTTTTTTATATTGTGTGCAGATCTCTTCTTTATTGTTACTTTCAGTCAGTTTAAAGAGATTTTTTTATAAAACAGTTTTTATTTCAGAATGTGTTATTTTGGAAATAATTTAAAGAATGAGTAAAATATAATAAAGGGGATTTTATTTCAAACTCACGCATGTTCATTGATGCCATCTGTAATGGAGAAGCACTTTGAGATGGTTTAAGAAGCCGAGCAACCTCTGGCAGCTTCTTATATTTCATCTATCTTTACACACTGCTGTGACAGGAGCAGAGTGGCACATGGCAAACTGAGATCCCTGAGGACTTTTGTTGTTGCTGTGGCTGTTTGAGAGATTATTCATGCCTCATTCAACAATAATTCCTCTGACTACAACAATCTTTTTCCCCAATCTGTCACAGCAACAAGTCCTATTGACAGTCCTCGACCCATCTTTGTTTGTATATTTTTATAGAATTTTCTTTTCCCAACTCACTGGCATAAGATGCCATCCTGAACAGAGTGCAGTGAGACCTAGTTTTTACATCTCCTTTATATTTTCCTAGAATGAACTTCAGTTTATCACTTATTAGAGTAGATGATTTATTCTTAGGTATAGAAAAATCAAACTACCTGGTGACTAAGAATTCCATTCTAGGAAGTAAGAGCTCAAGGAGGAGGTCAGATGACAGGAGTATTGATTTTAATTTAGAGGGACAAATACTAAAGTTGTGAATTCAGGCAAAGCTCCTCGAGATGATTTGATAATTAATGAGTAAGTATGTGTGTACCGGAAGGGGCCTTTCTCAGATTGATTAAAATCTGAGCGGAGTCTCTTTATGAGTGTGCGTATGCATGTGCCTGCAAATGCATGTGTTTTTCAAGGTATGCAAGGAGATTAGATGACATTTGGGGAAATTTTTGCAAAGCAATTTTGGATGCAGATCCTCAGACATGAAGATGTTGTAGAAGAGCAAATCTACAAAGTTGTAACAGTTTGAAGGGAACTATGCTTTTGGTTCATCTGGGGGATATGAAGGCCACAGGTCCATATGAATAGCTCCTTGTTAAACTCTGGAGTAAAAATATGTCACCAGTAAGAGGTTTGTTGGTTGTTGGTAATGACCTCTTAACATATCCCTCATTTCGAAATCATCTAATGTCAGCTAATGCCATACTTTGTATGACTGACTCGACATTTATTCTATCCTCCTTCATATGTGTCCTGTGTAGCAGAGATGAGAAAGCTTTCTCAGACTTCTTTTGGAGCAGAAGTCTCAGAAGTATTTAACTTCTATCAATTAGATATACTCTGGAGAAGCTTGAATGCAGAGCAGGATGAGGTGGGAAAATAAATCCAGGGCCTGGTAGAGTCATGCATTCTCTTGATGCAGGGCCTGACTCAGGAACCTGCAGTTCCTGTAGTAGCTTCCTGATTCCTGGAGCTAAGCTGAGGCACTGCCTTCAATTCCCAGTTTCTGCCTGAAGCCCAGGTAGCAATTTCCCTGGTCAACTGGTTTTTCAGTGATGATCTGAGCATCATTCTGGAAGCTCAGCCCAAGATAGCTTCCTCCAGACCATCCAGCAATTCAAAAGCACCTCATTCCTGATGTGAAATTCCTTTGGGTCATGGTAGCCACCGTGTTTTCTGTTACTAGATGTCGAACATGAACTGACACACAGGTACTTGATTATGTTTTCTCTCCCTGTGTTTTGTCCCCTTTTAATCAGTAAAGACATTAAATAATATCTGCTTGAGGGCAACATTAGAAAATAATTTTATCTATATTCACCACAGAAACACAAATTGTGTAAAATTTATCCAAGAGGTTCAGAGATAAAGTTGGCACGAGGACAGTTTCAATCTTAGTGTTCTCCGGGACTCTTTCATAATTAATACTGTCTATCTACAGTGTAAATAGTAATCTATTCCATGAACAATGAAAAGCCAACTATAGACTCATAGTAGTTATCTAGAATTTTGCAACTTAGTTAATAACCATTTATATAGGGATGAAAATTAAATTTTATAAGCACAAGTACTTTATGAAGACTTGAAATACTTCCCGATTTTTTAGATAAAATTCTGTTATAAGGAACAAGAGGATGATATTTTAACAAAAGGGAAAAGTTTGGGTTTCTTTTTGCTGATAGATGTTTTTCTAATTTTTGATGTGTTCTTTGAAGTCGTTCCATACAGACTTGGCAATGTAGAGCTGGGTTTATTTTTATTCCTTTCATTTTGAGTAAACTTTATTTTTAAGAACATTTTTGGATTCAGAAAACAAAAAAAAAAAAAAAAAAAAACTGTGGAAATAGTACAAAGAGAGAGTTTCCAGGCATCCTTTCACTCAGTCTTCCTTATTAACATTTATATTCATTGTAATTAGTAAAGCGATATTATTACACATTATATACTTTAGTCCATAGTTTATTCAGTTCTCCTCTGATGATCTTTTTTCTGCCCCAAGATCCATTCAGGACACATTATATTTAGTTGTTCTGTTTCCTCAGGTCCCTGTTGTTTTGGATGACCTTGACTATTTGGAGGAGTTGGACTCAGGTGTTTTGTAGATTTTCCTTTAATTGAATATTGCCTGATATTTTTCTCATAAAAAGACTGGAGTTATGGACTGTGGAGAGGAAGACCACAAAGATGAAATGCACCTTTCATCACATCATATCACAAAAAATATATATGATTGACATGACTTACTACTGTCCATCTTGAGTTAGAATTCTTCACCTTAAAGTTAATGCTTTTTTGTCCTTTTAAAAGGAAGTCACTATGCACAGTCCACACGAAGGACTGAGAAATTATGTCCCATATGATTCAGAGTGGAGTGTCTGTATTAATTACCCAAAATTCTTTTGCATGGAAGATTTGTTTATTACTCCTTCACTGGTTTGTTTCAGCATAAGCTCGTGCATATTTATTTTATCATTTGGGCTATAACCACGGCTGCTTTATTTTCTTCTTTGTGTCATTTCAACTTTGATCATCAAGAGCTTTTTCAGTGCTCCTGTGTCCCTCTGACCTGTCACCTTTTTGTGTTTTGTTCATTTGAACACTTCCTTGCTTTCTGATACTGCAGATATTCTAGCCACATCTTGTGAATTTCCTGCCTCACTTCTGGTATCAGCCTTTTCTCCTAGGACCTTTGGTTGATTTAAGTAAAGAATGGTATTAGAAACCAAGCTCTGGGCACTAGATGTGTTTATTACTACTGAAGAGTCTTTGCTTCTAGGACCTCTTCCCTGGTAGAGCAAGAAAATATATAAATGTATACTAGCCTGTGTATATACATTATTTGTAAATATTTGTGCATGAAATCTTCTGTATCTATATTAAGATAACCATGAGTTCGTATTTATGTTCCAAATCTTATAATCCATTACCACATGGATCATTCTAGCCTCCTTCAACTTATCTATATCCTCCCACCCAATACTAGGAAGCCTGGCTCCCAGTAGTCACACATTTACTTAGTTCTTCAATTCTGGTGTACGTATACCGTAATATCAGAATTCTTAACCTGTACTACTGGGAAAACAACTTTCTCAACTCAAGTACTGTGTTAGTCAACTTTCAACTACTAAAACAAAAACCTGAGGTAAATCAAAGAAAAAGAAAAAGAAAAAGAAAAAGAAAGCTCTATTTAGGGTTATGGTTTCAGAAGTTCCTGTCCCTGCTGCTTTTGGTCCAAAGTGCATGGCAGAAGTGTATGACAGAGGAGGCTTTCTCAACTCATGGAGGTCAGGAAGCAAAAAGAGAAAGGACAAGGAGTTGGGGTCTTGTTATTCCCTTCAAGGGCACTCCCCTAGCGATAACTTCCTCCCACTAGACCCTGCCTCTTAAAGATCCCGCCACCTCCCAGTAGTGCCCAAGTCTGATTATGAAGCCTTTAAGACATTGGCCTTTGAAGGACACTTATTCAAAAATAGCAAGTGCAGTTTGTTGTTGTTGTTTTGTTTTTACTTTAGTTTTACTATTTTTGATGATTACTTAGGTCAGCACCTTTTCCAATACCCTCTTCTGTGAGTCAATTTCACACCTTTATTATGGTTAGCATGTTTTGTCACATCCTGCATTCCATGCAGGGATCCCCCAAACTCTTCTAAATGATTTTTAAGAATTGGCACATATTTTCTCTTTTGTGCTATAAAGCTTATGGGTTTTCACAAATGTGTGGTGTCATGTGCCCACAATTACAGTACCATACAGAACAATTTCATCACCCTAAAAATCCTCTGTGAGTCTACCTATTTATTTCTCCCCACTCTCCTGAACCCTCGATGACCACTGATCTTTTATACTATCAAGATAATTTTGCCATTTTCGAATGTGATACAATTGGAATTAAATAGTGGATAGCTTTTCAGATGAAGGAATTTGTATTTAAGTTTCTTTGTGTCTTTTCATGTGTTGACAGGCATTCCTTTTTATTGATGAGTAGTATTCCATTGTCTAGATTTACCACAATTGACTTGTCCACTAACCTATGGAAAAGACATCTTGGTTGCTTCCAGGTTTTGATGATTATGAATAAAGCTACTATGACTATTCAAATGCAGATTTGGTGTGAACATAGGTTTTCAAATAGGCAAACACCTAGAAGAGTGATAGCTGGTCATATGGTATGCCTATGTTTAGCTATGTGTTAGACTATTTAACTGTTTTCAAAAGTGACTGTAGAATTTTTCACTCCCACCAGCAATAAATGAGAGTTTTGTTCTACATCCTCAATGGCAGTTGGTATTGTCAGGACTTGAAGTGTGGGCATATAGTAGGTATATACTTCACTATTGGTTCAATATGAAATACCCTAATGACAAAACGATGAACATCTTTTCATATGCTTAATTCTACCTGTATATCCTCTTTGGGGAGGAGTTTGTGTGGATCTTTTACCCAAGTTTTAATTGAGGTTTTTTTCCTATTATTGGATTTTAAGTTTATTTTGTACACTTTGGATTCAAGTCCTTTATTAGTTATATATTTTATAGGTAATTTCTCCTAGTTTGTGACTCATCTTTTGATTCTCTTAATAGTGGTCTTTATAAAGCAGAAGTTTTTCATTTTAATAAGTTCTCTTGTTAACTTTTCCTTTCATGTATAAGTTTCGTATTGTATTTATAAAACATTATTTCCAAACCCAATCTTAGATTTTCTTTAGTTAACTTCTAGAAGTTTTAGCATATCATGTTTTATATTTAAGTCTATGTTCCACTTTGAGTTAATTCTTTTAAAAGATCAACAGATCTGTGTTTAGATTCATTTTCTTGCACAAGAATATCCATTTGTTCCAGCACTATTTATTGAAAAGATAATCTTTTCTCCATTGATTTGCTTGTGTTCTTTTGTCAAAGTTCAGTGGATTGTATCTATTTGGGTCTATTTCTGGATTTTTATTCTGTTGAATTGATTCATGTGCTTATTCTTTCCAATATCATATTGCCCGTATTATTACTGCTTTGAAGCAAGTCTTAAAGTCATGTCATGTCAATTCTCCAACTTTGTTATTTGCCAATATTATGTTGACTTGACTGTGCTAGGGTACTGCCTTCCACATAAATTTAAGAATCTGGTTTTTAATATCTATAAAACATCTTGGTATAATTTTGATTGAAATTTCATAGAATTTATAGATCTAGACCTGAAGAACTGACATATTAACAATTTTGAGTATGCCATTTAATCTAGAATATCTTTCCATTTATTTAGTTCTTCTTTATTTTACCAAGATTTTATAGGTTTCTACATATAAGTCCTTTATATATTTTGTTGTATTTATAACTATACAATTTTTTTGGCAACTCTAAATGGCATTGTGTCTTCAATTTCACATTCTGATTATTCATTGCTGATGCATAGGGAAGCAATTGCCTTTAGTTTTTAACTTTGTGTCCTGCAGTCTTACTCTCATCACATGTAAGTTCCAGGGGACTTTGGTTTTTTGTGTCTTTGCTTTTACTCAGTTCTATGGGATTTTCTATATAGACAATCATGATATCTGCAAACAAGGCTGTTTTCTTCCTTCCCACTCATGCCTACTGTTTCCCTTTCTTGTCTTATTTCACTAGCTAGGACTTCCAGTTTGATGCTGAACAGAAGTGCTCAGAGGAGACATTTTTCCTTATTCCTAGTCTTAGGGGACAGCATCTATTTCTTACTATTAAGTATGATGTTAGTTATACTTATCTGTAGATATTCTTTATGAAGTTAAGGAAATTCTTCTCTATTGTTTAGCTTGCTGAGAGTTTTCATGAAGAATGGGCTTTATTTCATTCTTCTTAATGGCTGAGTAATATTCCATTGTGTATACATACGCCACATTTTCTTTATCCATTTATCTATTGAAGGACATCTAGGTTGGTTCCACAGCTTAGCTAATGTGATTTGAGCTGCTATAAATATTGATGTGGCCACACCACTGTATGATGCTGACTTTAAATCCTTTGGGTATATGCTGAGGGGTGGTATAACCGGGTCAAATGGTGGGTCCATTTCAAGTTTTCTGAGGAATCTCCATACTACTTTCCAGGTGGTTGCACCAATTTGCAGTCTCACCAGTAATATATGAGTATACCTTTCCCCCACACATCCTTGCCAACATTCCTTGTTACTTGTATTCTTAATAATTACCAATCTGACTGGCGTGAGATGAAATCTCAGTGTAGTTTTAATTTGTGTTCCTCTAATTGCTAGAGATGTTGAACATATTTTCATATGTTTGTTGACTGATTGTATTTCTTCTTCTCTGAAGTGCCTTTTCAGTTCCTTAGCCCATAAATTGATTGGGTTATTAGTTTTCAGTGTTAAGGTTTTTGAGTTCCTTATATATATTGGAGATTAATGGTCTATCTGAGGTGCAGGTGGGCAAAGATTTTCTTCTGTTTTTATAGGTTCTCTCTTAACGTTCTTGATTGTTTCTTTTGCTGTGAGATGAAATTATGGTATTTGCTGGTAAATGGATGGAACTGGAGAATATTATGCTAAGTGAAATAAGCCGAAAGACCAGATGTTCTCTCTGATATGCGGATACTGACACATAATAAGGGGTGGGGGAAAGAACAGAAGTTCATTGGATTAGGCGAAGGGGAATGAAGAGAATGGAGGGGATGGGAATAGAAAAGGCAGTAGAATGAAATCCGACATAACTTTCCTATGTTCATATATGAATACATGACCAATATAATATCACATGCAACCACAAGAATGGGAAGTGATACTCCATGTATGTATAATATGTCTAAATCTACTCTTCTGTCATGTATAACTAAAAGGAAAAAATAAATTTTTTTTTAAAAAGAATGTGTTAGATTCTATCAAGTGCTTTCCCATTATTAATTCTTTAGCCTATTGATGTGATGGATTGTATTAATTAACTTTCAAATGTCAAATCAGCTTTGCATGCCTGGAATAAATTCTACTTGATTATGTGTATAATTGCTTTCTCATGTTGTTGGATTTGATTTGCTAGCACTTTGTTGAGAATTTTTGCATCTGTTTGTCTTAGTCAGACTAAAAGATTTTAGAGGAGGAAAATTTTATTTGGGAGCTCAAGATTTCAGTGGTCTCCATCCATAGACAACAGGCTCCATTCCTTGGGGCTCAAGGTGAGGCAGGAACAACATGGTGGAAGAGTGTGGTAAGGGGAAGTAGTTCACATGAAGATCAGAAAGCAAAGAGAGATCTCCACTTGTCAGATACAAATATATGCCCCAAAGTCACACTCCCAATTCCCACCTCCTCCAGCCACACCCTACCACTTTAGTTACCACTCAGTTAATCCCTATCAGAGGATTAATTCACTGATTGGGTTAAGACTCTTACAACCCAATCATTTCTCCTCTGAACCTTCTTTCATTGTCTCACACATGAGCTTTTGGGGGACACCACACATCCAAACCATAACAATGTTCATGAGGAATATTGATCTGCAGGTTTCCTTTCTTACAGTAGTTTTATTTGGTTTTTGTGTTAAGGTAATGTTGGCCTCATAGAATGAATCAAGAAGCATTTCCTCTGCTTCCATTTTCTAGAAGAGGCTATGAAGAATTGGCATCATTTCCTCTTAAATATTTAGTAGACTTTATGAGTAAAACCATCTGTACCAGTGCTTTTTTTTTCTTTTTTGAATATATTTGCTTTTAACTCAATTTATGTAATATATTTATGCCTATTGAATTATCTATTTGTCTTTGTGGAATTTTCGCATCATGTGTTTTTTAAGGAACTGGTTCTTTTCATCTTAATCATCAAGGTTGTAGACAAACAATTATTCTCAGCATTCTTTTATTGTCCTTTCAATATCTGTGGCATCAGTAATGATACCTCCCACTTCAGTGTTTATATTAGAAATTTGCTGTTTCTCTCTTTTATTCTTGGTTAACCTGTTATAGATTTATCAAGTTCATTGATCTTTTAAAAAATAAACTTTTGCAAGGCACAGTGGTGAAAGCCTGTAATCCCAGCAGCTCAGGAGGCTGAGGCAGGCAATTCAACAAGGCCCTAAGCAGCTCAGCAAAAACCCTGTCTCTAAATAAAATACAAAAATGGGGGAAACTGGGGGTGTGGCTCAGTGGTTAAGCCTCCCTGGGTTTAAACCCCAGTACCGAAAAAAAAAAGGACAAAGTTTTTGTTTTTGTTTAGCTTTCTCTATTGTTTCTATATATTGATTTCTAATTCTTATTATTTGATTTCTTCTGCTTTTTAGGCTTAAATTGCTTTTCTGTTTCTAGTTTACTGAAGAGGAAGCTTGGATGGTTAATTTCAGATCATTCTTCTTTTCTAATATTTTCTATTCATGTTGTACATTTTTTCTGTAAGTCCTGCAGTCCACAAATTTTGATGAGTTGTATTTTTATTTAGTTCAAAATATTTTTGAATATTTTCTTGAGATTCTTCTTTGGCCCATGTGCTACTTAGAAGTTGCTTGGATCTTGACTCAAAAAGAAAAAGAATGCTTCACAGGTTACCTTTTCCAATTTCATAATATAATCACTTAATACTCAACTGATCAACAAATGTCCAGATACAATTTTTATTTGAGAAATCAAAATGTCTAACTGTAACTTTCATATTTAAGTCTCTCAGTACACAGAAAGTGAATTTCAAATGTGTTAACATAAATAAAATTAAAATTCAACAAAATCGTCCCATCTTTTTGTCAAACCTGTGGTTAACCTTGTGCACGGTTAATATTTTCTTTAAAATTTTATAAATTGAGATCTTCAGTTTTGAATGAATGAATGTGTCAAATCATATTTACCAGTATATGAATGCTTTCATTCTTTTCTTTTGAGGATAAAGTCCTAGTCAAAATTTTAATCGAGCAGTCAAATAGTATATCTGATAAAATGACATCTATAATCCATTGACTTTATAGTTCAGAAGAATTTGTATAACATGTAAACAAATTTCTACATTACTGAAAAGATATTCAGCCTCTTTGCCACCCATACCTGAAAGCAATGTGTCTTTCTCTCTACAACATATGTCAGTGCTGAGGACTTGGCTTGCCAGTTTCTCTTACTGACCCCTTTAACTTATCTCCTGTCTCTCAGGGAGAGTAACAGATGATGAGCCTGATGATGAAGGAGCTCCCATCCACTGGCATGATTAGGCCAAGAGCAATTACACTCCATAGGAAGGGATGCATGACCTTGCACAGTGAAAGCAAACCAAACAACAAGGACAACACAGGGCTTTAAAGGACACCGAACTAAAGGGAGGAACAGAGTAACACATTTTAATGACTATGCACTATGTACTTTCAGGGAGTGTGATTAGAGTCCATAAGTGGTGTTTGGAAAAAAATGTATAATCTTAGGATTTTAAATACTTAACAGAGGAATCCAAAAGGGAGCATAATAAGCAAGTTAGGTGTTTAGAAAATTTGATAAAATATAAAATCTTAACAGAGTACAAAGAAAGAAGGTTATGACTATATTGATAAAAGATCTGAAAGACCATACGAGCTAATAATAATTTCATAAGGAAAATGGAACAGATGGAGACATATGTTGGTCAAAATTCTTCCTGCAAACAACAGAATGTACTCTGGCTACTTGACTAAGTAAATGAATTGATTAAAATGTATTTGGCAGAATCCCTGCAATTGGCTAGAGAGCTAGCTTGACACAATGCCCCATAAAAATTTGGGGGATTTCTAGCAAAAAACATGATGGTCTTCACCCCTGGATACCTTTGCCACTAGAACTGCCAGATTTTGAAGTGAGCAGGAAAAATGTTCAAGCACAAAGTACTTCTACAGCACAAATGGCATTGGTCCATTACTTAAGACCAGAGGCAAAATTTCTCTTTCCTATGATTCCCAGAGAGTGTGGACTCTCTACCTCTAGTCTTGTCAGAAGACCAGTTCTCTCACCTGAGGATTTCAGCTTGGAAAGTAGAAGTAACATTGTAGAAAATTATCACTATTTAGGGGTGGCATTTCAAGATGTTGAGCAACTACAGATGATCAGTGTCCACTCAATGACAAAATACTCTGAATAAGGATACAGCTTATTGGAGATAAAAAGAAATTAGATTTTTTAGATGGAAAGTATTGGTCACATCCCAGAAAGGACTAATTTTAAAAGCCAGAAACAGTCATATAAAGGATAAAATTCTCTTAATGGAATACCAGTTATTATCCTGCTCTCTAGATTGGGTGTATGAGTGTGGGGTGGGTGGTCAATATTATTCTGTTTTCAGACCCCAAAATCACCCCCCCACAGTTTTGTCCCTCTTTCTCCTCCACCTCTTTCTCTCACCACACCCTCTCTTCACCACTTTTTCTGGATCCGTTGCCTTTCTGTGACAGGGTCCTCAGCACATATTCCAGGCTATAATTTCTGCTCTGCCTCTATGGTCAGTATTCTCTTAGGAAATGAATTAAAATCACCTTGTCTTCATGGTTTCATTTCTCAATCCTTTGACTTTTGTTGGTCCATACATATTTATTCTTTTACTATCATTTCAATGAGACCTCAAGAGGCAAGGGATATAAATCTGTTTCAAGTCTCCCATCAGGACCCGTAAATCTCCTCTTAAGTGTTTTATAAAAATTACTTTGTAATGCTAGTATGATCATAATATTAAAAAATCCATATGAATCATTTATTATTCTTTTCCTTACATTAAATTCAAACTGATGATCTGTCCTTTTTTTTTCTTTCTTTCTTTAAGTGATAAGGAAGCACATCCAGGAGAATGTTTAACACTTGCACTTTATTTTATGTAATCTCATTCAGCATTTTCATTCATTTCCTTGGTTCATTCTGTTGTCTGAATGGAAAGCCACTAGCTACCCACCTGCAAAAGGATGACAAGTATAGAAGGTTTGAGCTGTAATTTTACTGGCTAGTCAAGCCCTCAATCCTTTATTCAATCTGAAGGGGGTACATGGGGTGAGAATATTTGAATGTGTCATGCACACCGTGTGGAGGAGCACTGGCCCAACGGCATCTCCTCTTTCAGCAGATAGGAATGGTTAACTGTGTGCCTTGTTGGTAGAATGATCCCCACCCTAGAGTTATGGGGATGGCTGAACATAGGACAATAACATTAGACCTAAGAGAGTAAAAGCAATCTACTAGTCACACGTACTCAAATCCTGGGGGCGGAGGACATGGGAACCCATGCAGGGCCTTGAGGGAGATGCCCTTTGGACCAGAGTGAACAACTGGGAGCTATGGTAGGCAGGACTTCATAACAACAATATGGTGGAGTGCCTCATGGTTCCCAGGAGAGGTTGAGATTCACATGTGGGAATAATTCTACAAGTGGCAGGGTACTGAAATCTTCTACTCAGAGATAAGCAGGAACTGTACCTGGTCTGTTTGATAGAAAGGGCGTTTGGTAGGGAAACTTATTCACAGGAGCCGAATGTGGAGGAAGACTTGCACTTAGGCCATTTGAGTTCATCCAAATTTCACCAGATGTTAAGGAAACACATATGTTGAACCTCAATTTAAGTCCAAAAGGAATAGTGTGTTCCATAAGTGAATAAACAATTTTTAGATGAGAACCTTGAATCTGTTACTGGTTTGTTCATTTTTTTGTTACTTAATTAGACTTACCAGATTTTCTTTCTGTGTAAATACATACTACACATTATTGAAAAATCTTCAATCTCTAGTCCTTTGACACCATTAAGAGGTTCAGTTAGTTGAAATCTCTAGCAAAGTTGTTCCAGGCTGATGAATTCAACTCAGTGTTGTCTCTCTATAAAATACAACAAGTTTAATAGATTAAATGGTACAAAAGACCCATGCTGATCACTGTCTCAGTTGAAGTCAGAGCATTTGATCACATACTCTGAGAAAAAAAAAAAAAATTGGCTTCTCCTAAAATTGATTACTGCTGATAGAAATCCCACATACTTCCTTGGTTACTAACTGATGTTTTAATACTAGTAACTAATAAATTTTGGAGACAGTCTAATACATCAAATAGGTAACTCAGAGTTCTGACTTTCAAGAGGAAGGAAGATTTAGGAGGTAAATGAAAAATAATTTAAACAAAGTAATATTTGGTTTACATCTCAATTAGCTATTTCAGTGCCTAATGGAAATGTTTGTGAATGAAAGTCTGTTTGAGTCATGGAAAATTAAATTCACCATCAGGTTTAGGAATTATCAGTTTGGGAAAGGATATCAATAAGAGAGGAAAGCCACTATTTTCATAGTGGAAAGAAAATTGGACTGAATCAATTTTTTTGAGATCTGACTTTGTGTCAATGACTGAATCTCTCTTTGTCTCAGCTTCTTCATATACCTGTAAAAATAGGAAATAGTCAAAATAATCTCATAGATATAATCCAGTTTCAAAATCTTGTAATCTTAGAAGTCTCAGGACTCTAACATTTTATGATGCTGTTAGTTGCAGTGTTTACACAGTGCTCAGGACATCTGCATTCCATTAGGATATGTATCAGTCTCCTTTGCCACTTACATTTTCTTTTTATGGGGAACCTGTCTTCCAATCATTGTCCCTCTTGGAAATTAAATAAAAGTCTAACAGGAGTGCCAAAGCATAAACAGACTAATAAATGTTTTAATGTAGTCACCTTGTTAATTTTCAGAGAACACCATAAAGGAGCCATAAAATACACTCCTCAGCTAAGAACATTGTCAGCCTTTGGCTAGGACATTGATCCCTGGTATCTTAGAAACTTCTTACTACCCACTGAAAAAAGAGCAGAACTAGTTCTGAAATGGTATTTAATAGGACATATATGCAAAATGTCTTTTAAATTTAAAAAGCACTGAAGGCCTAGGGGCCATTAGTCAACTAGCCAATAATTGACTCCAAAAACGATTTGAGTTGCAGTACCCATAGCCTTTTCTCTGATGTCACAAAATTCCCAGAGATATGTTTGTCCCTCAATTTAGGATAATAGTAATAATAATAGCTAATGTTTATTGAGTATTTACTATTCAGAATGGTTCATTGTCATTTAATCTGTACACCTCTGTAATGTATGTAGATATCATTTTTATTTTATATGTGAGAAAAGGACTAAAACAGAGTTTAAATAACTAGTCCAAAGAAAGTCACACAGGTCTTGATTGATCTATGGTGGTAAGGGAACACACTTTGTAAGGTTTTTGTTTCTTGAAATCTATTGATAATTGTTTAATAGGCCTGCCATTGTCCTTCTTGGTACTTTTTCCATGTGCACTTGAAAAGGCTGGATTTTCTGCAGATGTTAGGTGTAATGTTCTAGAAGTGTAGATTAAAGTGATGGCGAGTGCTCTTTAGATTTTCTCCACCTTTACTGATCTTGTTTTTCTATTTATGTCAATTATTGAAACTGATGTCTTAATCCCATTTAAGAGAGCCTCATTGCCACAACCAAAGGCCCTACCCCCTCGTAACAGGAGTGTACGAGGTAGAATTTCAGCATGTGAATTTTAAGGGGACACAATCATTCAGACCATAGTAATTATTTCAGGAAAATCACAAGAACTCTGTTACAGTGCACCTTAATCCCTCCTCTTTAACGTTGGTGTGCTCATATACAAATTTTATGATTTCATAAATACTGTGTTTTACATTTGGCTTTACACATACATCTCTTAAGGTAATTAATAAAGGGAAAATATGTAGTGCCTTATTTTTAATCACAGATTTACCATTTATGGTGCTCTCCATTCCTTTATGTAGTTTTGAGTCAGTCTCCAGTGTCTTTTCTTAACAGATTAAAGAACTTATTTTAGCATTTCCTGTTGTTCCTGTCTGCTAGCAATTCTCTCTCTCTTTTTTTTTTTTTTGTTAAATCTATAAAAATCTTTTCCACTTTCTTCTTAGAATAATAGCTTCAATGGTATTCTATTCTCAGTTGACTTTCGATCTTTTCATTTAGCATTTTGAATATGTATTTCTCACTTCTGGATCTCAGAGTTTCTAAGAATCAGTTTTTGTGTCTTGTGTTTTGAAGCTCACTTATTTACATGCATTGTAAAATTGGTATAATTTGGTCCTATATTCATAAAAGGATGAATTAGAACTTTTATCATTGTGAAATTGTCTTTGTGCTTGGTAATATTCTTTGCTCTGATATCTACTTTGTTTTGTATTAGCATAGGCCTTTCAGCTTTCTTTGGTTAGTATCTGCATGGTTTATCTTTTTCAAACCTTCTACTTTTAACCTATCTGGGTCTTCTATTTAATTTGGGGTTCTAGTAGGCAGCATAGAGTTGGGTCCTGCTTTGTTTTTAAATTAATCTGAAAATTTCTGACTTTTAATTGCTTTCAGACTGTTTACCTTTAATGTAATTATTGTCCTTTTGAATATACTCAGGCAATTCTTTCATAGCCTCTAGTGGTATTTTCAAATGCACACACAGAGTACTACTTAGCTAAAAAGCAAGGAGGATTCCTTGTAGATCTCCGGAATTCCCATTCTGTGCAGTGCTCTTCTCTTTGTACTAGATTCTGTACCTCTAGGTATCTTGGTCTCCCCAGATTTTCATTTCTATCTCCTCAACTCAGAGTCCATCAAGTTCTACCTGGGTTCTCCTTCTCTGTGCTGCATCCAGAAATCACACTTCAGGTCATAATCTGACACTTGGGGAGCTCACTTGTTTCTTTTCAATCTTTTGGAACTCACTTTTCTATACTAATTTTGTCCTTATTTTGTTTGGATTTTTAGTTGTTTCAGGTGTGAGATAAATCAAGACTTTGTTATTCCATCTTGATCAGAAGGAAGTCCTAGACAATGAAAATTTAATAAATAAAACACTATGCATGGACAATACAGTCATCATTTCAGTCATTATACTTTTGCATACATTTACTGTTTTTTTTTTGTGTGTGTGTGTGTGTGTGCGGTGCTGGGGATTGAACCCAGGGCCTTGTGCATGCGAGGCAAGCACTTTACGAACTGAGCTATAACCCCAGGCCCCTATATTTACTTTTTGAGGTATAATTTATATTATGATAAAGTGCACAAACTTTAAATGCACAGTTTGATAACTTTTACGTATGTGTATACATATGACAACACAATACTGAGAGGAAAATATAGAATATTTCTATTACAATAAAAGTTTCCTCCGTGTTCTTCTCTAGTATCCACCATCCCTGCCCTACAGAGGTAGCACTCTTGTAACTTTTATTACCATAGACTACTTTTACTACATTTAAATTTCATGAGTTGAATTGTATGTACTCTGGTGGCCTGACTTCTTTCATTCATAGTGTTTTTGAGATTCGTCTATGTTGTTTTATCTGTGTTGTTGTATCAACAATTCATTCATTTTTGTTGCTGCACATGAAGACATCACAATTTGTTTATTCATTCTCCTGTCGCTGATTTTTTAGGTTGATTTAGGCTTTGGGATTTTGTGAATAAGTTTGCCATAAATATTGTTATAGTCATTCATTATTATTTTGTTTTTCTGGGGGGAATTTTAAAAAGCAAGAAAACCACCTACTGTAATTAGTAGTTGGCAATACATTATGTCATTCAGAATTATTTAATCTTAAATTATCAATTTGTAGGACAATTTTGTGAATTTACACTAAATCACCATTTATGTTAACCCAAAATCACTACATATTTTGAACTGACTAGTTTCTAAAAAAGGTTTTAAAATAATTTGTGCATAACATCATGATAATTCTAATATCATCTGAACTGATTAATCATTACAATTTTATTTTACTAATATTATCACTAATCATTTATTACATACTGTTAATCTTAAAGATATTTTACCTTCATAAAAATCTTAAAAAGTAGGAGTAATTATTTACTTGTAACTTGTGAAATAATTAAGACTGACATATTTTAAGTGCATTGTCCCAGGTCACATCTATACATTGTGAAGCTAGAATTTGAGTCCAAGTTGACCTGGCCTCAGAGACTAAGATTTCTTTGTCAAAGCAGAATTATTGATAAGTTCTGATGGTAAAAGGAGAATAGCTGCTTTATATGTATTAGTCGAAATTTCATGATTGCTAGCTGATCCTATTACTGTGGTTTTTGATAACCAAGGTAGTTCTTTCAAATACACAACACATTGTAATTCAAATTCATGTTTCAGCAATGCAACTATGTCAATAAAAAGTTATACACTTGTTCACTTAGAAGGCATTTTTAGTGGTTCAGAGATGGTGATATATTGATGCCAGTCTTATGATAGCTTTTACACATCCTCAGTCTGGCTATGTCAGTCTAAATCAATCCTGATTATGACATCTTCAGACATCAGCACACCCATAATAAATCTCCTCTTAACCAAATCATTTTGTATGAGAAAAAGGCAGTAAACCAATTTTATTCCTAGAAGTCTCTTTAGTTTTATAAAAAGGACTAATATAAGTTCACAAAACTATTAAAAGTTTCTTTTGAAAATCACTTAGTTATGGTCTTGTTCTGTCAATTCAATCATTAGTTTATCATAACAATAATAAAATAATCATAAAGGACAGATAGCAAGATGAGCATACATTAATTTCCTCTGACACAGGCACATGGTGATTATGGCAATGGAAAATGAAACTCCTATTGTTCAGGAAGTCCATTACTAGGGTGTATTAGGATGTAGTTCATGGAGGCATTTATTTCAACTGCACCTGTTAGTTAAAATTCTCTATCAGCACTTAAGCATATGTTTCCCAAGGTTATGGCTAGGCCACTTAAGTGTTTACTAGGGTAAAGCTTAAATTTCAAGGACCTAAGCTGACTTTGAAAAATAGACTCACAGAAATAAATGTAACATAAGTTGGTTGAATTTTAAGCCAAAAGGGTATCATCCATTGTTCTGTGGATCAGTAAGGGAATAATTTAACATAACCATTAGATTCTGGCAGTGATCAAGAACTAGAATTATACATAGCTGTGTATGGATCACAAGGTGAACTTAACAAATGAATATAAATCTAAAATAAAATAGTTATTTTTCAGATGGTTATAAGGACATTTTCTCCCACCACAATAGAGGAAGTATAAAAGAGAGAAAGTAGAAAAGTTGGACATGACATGAAGAATCCCAGAATAGCTTACTCAGAGACTATTAAAGATCTGGGCTGTATCCACAAGATCGATGACAAAAATGACTCTAAGAAATTTTGCAAATGGAATTTGCAAGTGAACTAGGTAGCATAAGCTCTTACTCATCAGTTTTTACTCTACATATCTGAGTATGCTATTCCTAAGCATTATTTAAGAATTCGTATTTAATTAAAGTTTATATGTATATATAAAGAATATTTTAAAATCAGTTTTCCTGCATTAGCGAATCTGAATTATGTTAAATGAAAGTAAACTCTCAATGAAAAGAGTTTCTTTTTGTTTTTAATTTCTTTTAGTCAAAATGGCAGTTCATTCATTTATTAAAAGAATATAATACTGAGAATCAACTATGGCCCAAGCATTGTTCCTGGAATAGAGAGCACAGCAGGGAACCATTTCAGACCAGGATTTAGCCAGGTAGAGTAAACATGATATGTAATTTGTAAAAATAAGAAAATCAATTAATAGTCTCAGCAATAAGTACAAAGAAAAACTCATCACTCAGTAGAGGTGTTGGCACTTTCAGGTAAGAACAATCAGAGAACTGTCCTCTGAGGGGGCTACTGTGAACTAAGATTGAGTGAAAAGAAGTGAATCCAGGCCAAGGTCGAGTGAAAACTTCCAGCAGAGGGGACAGGAAGCACAAAGGCCTTGAAGAAGGTGTAAGTTTGCTGTTTGAAGTGAGAAAAGATCAAGATGGCATGAGTATAGCAAGAAAATGGGGAAGAGAGCTCTCTGAAAATGACTTGAGTATGCTGTACTACAGACATTTTAATATCTCCCTTGCAGGTTGTTAAGAGAACTGGAGTGTGCCTACTGTGTGCCTGTGCTTATGTTATGAACTACAGATACATGATTCTGTTTATTGTGTGAATAAGACCTGATATATTCAGAATGGGATTTTTAAAAATAATTACACTATTTTACTCTTGCAGAGATGAACAGTTAACAGTTACTATTTATAGGCTATTTTTCATATATGTTATTTACTTCTTAGATTTTTGAAGTAGAGTACAGCATACCTGGTCACTTGCCATGAATGTGCCATGATCTCTTTATACGTTATGAATGTTTTCTCTGACATATGGATGCTAATTCACAATAATTGGGGGCGGCTATAGAAGAATAGAGGTACTTTGGACTAGGCAGAGGGGAATGAAGAGAGGGGAGGGGTTCTGTGGGTAGGAAGGACAGTAGAATGAATTAAACATTATTACCCTATGTACATATATGATTACACAACTGATATGATTCTATATCATGTACAACCTGAAGAATGAGAAGTTATACTCCATTTATGTATGATATATCAAAATGCATGCTACTGTCATGTATAACTAATTAGAACAAACATACAAAATTAAAAAAAAATTAAAAAGCCAGTTATATACAAGATAACTACAGAAGTGGGGAGAATTCTTTTAAAAGTCCCAAAATGTCTTTTAATTAAAAAAAAATCTCATCCTTATTTTTCTCATTTCCCCATTGTCTGTGCTGCAGGAGGAGATGTTTTGCAAACAAAAGTAGACCTTTTCTTCTTTAAAAAAACAAACAAACAATTATTGTTGAGACTACTGGTTTATAAAACCCAGAGGCATCTGCACAGATGCTGAAAGTGCCTATATCACAGGAAATTGCTATTTAAGAATATTCTTCCAGGAAGATTTACAGAAAACAAAGACAAAAGTATTTGAAGAATTGCAATGTTTCCTAAATCTACGATGAAATAGTTATAGCCTAAGCATTCACATCATCATAGAGCATGCTATTTTAACACATTTGGAGTCACTCTTATAAAAACCTAGAAGCATAATAGCTTAGAGGCAGAAGGTACTTTAGAGATTATTTAGTCTCTTAATTTCACATTTCACAAGTTGTACTCCAAAGTAGATGTTACTAGATATTAACAAACATCTCTCTCCCCCTCTCCCCCTCTCCCTCTGCTCCCTTCTCTCTCTCTCTCTCTCTCATACACACACACACACACACACACACACACACACACACACACACACACAGAGTTGAATAATCAGAATTCTAAATTAAATTTTGTGACCATCTTTTTCTGTAGGACCTGTCAGAGCTTTAGTATGATAATAAATGTTTCAATCTCCCAAGCACAGGATACAATTTATAGCAGTTCTCAAACTTATTTTACCAATTGTTCTATTCCTACTCCAATCCATGGAAGGGTTTCCAATTCTCATTTTACTAGCATTTAATGGAACACAATTTGAAAAAGAAATGTGACTGTCAGCCTATTTTTCTGTTACTATAAGAAAATACTTGAAGCTTATAAAGAATGGAACTCAGAGTATTGGAGGCTGAGAGTGCAAAAGCAGGTGGTCCCATCTGTTTGGCCTCTGGTGAGGGTCTATGGCAGATGGTATCACAATGGCAGGAGCTTGTGCGGAAGAGATTGCCCAGTGAGACTGGAAACCAGAGAGATTCAGAGTCTAGGCTTGATCATTTTATCAAAACTCATTTTATTGTGAGCTAACAGGCCCATGAAAATGATATTGGTGTCTTCCAAGAGACTTCCAGAGACCTAGTTACCTTGCACTAGGCCCCACCTCTTAAAGATTCCACTACCTCCTGAAACTGTAACTCAGGGGTCCAAGTTTCTAACACACAAACTTTTGGGGTATGTGCTCAAATCATACCCAAAACATTGCAGTAGCCTACTGATAACTTTTCACACAAGTCAGTAATCATCTCTCTCAAGCATTCATTTTATGTGACTGTTTAACTTGGTTTGAATCATTCTAGTAATGGAGACCTTCTTATCCCACATGTCCATATTTTTTCTTGTAATTAGAACCTGTTACTTTAATTCATTTAATTAATAAATATAAGGATAAGAGCTAACACTTATTGAGTACCTATTGACAGAAACTGTTTTTGAACGCTTTATACCTATTAGCTTATTGAATGCTTATGACAAGTTTATGAAGTAAGGTAAGGTTGTACTTTGTCATTCACCACAGTTAAGTGACCTGGGCATCAGGAGGTTAAACATTTTTTTGTTTGTTTGTTTGTTGCCAGAGATTGAACCCAGGGATGCTTAACCACTGAACCATATCCCCAACCATTTTTTATTTTTAATGTTGAGAGAGGGTCTCACTAAGTTGTTAGTGTCTTCCTAAATTGCTAAGGCTGGCTTTGAAATTGTGATCTTCCTGCTTCAGCCTCCCGAGCTCCTGGAGCTACAGACAGCTCCTGAGGACACAGAGCTAGTAATGGTGCAGCGAGCATTCAGAGGTACTCTGACTTCTGGGTCCAAGTTCTTATTACTACACTGGAAAATACTCTAGTTTAGAGACTTCTGCTCATTTTTTTTTTTTTTCCTGAACAATGAGAACCTACTTCAAATTCATAGTTCGTATGACTTTTCAGGGGTTTTATTACCCAGATACAGGCACTTTTCTACATGACAGGATTATCATATCTTAGCTCTAAGACTTCTCTCTTTCAAATTAATCATCCCCAATTCCTTCAAGCTCTTCTTCAATATCATATTTTCACCTAGTCTCCTCCTAAGTTAGTATTCTAGTTTGACACATTTTTTTTTTAAATTATGTTTGTGGTATTTTAAAAATATTTTTATTTGTTCTAATTGGATATTCATGACAGTAGAATGCATTTTGACACATTATATACAAATGGAGCATAACTTCATATTTCTCTGGCTGTACATGGTGCTGAGTCACACCATTAGTGTAATCATACGTGTATATAGGATAATAATGTCTGTCTCATTCTACTGTCCTCCCCATTCCCAACACCCCTCCCCCTCCCCTCACTCTCCTCCACACAATCCAAAGTTCCTTCATTCTTCCCTACTACCACCCCACTATACACACACACACACTGTAGATCAGCATCTACTTATCAGAGAAAACATTCTGCTTTTGATTTTTGGGGATTGGCTTATTTCACTTAGCGTGATATTCTCTAGTTCCATCCATTTACTGGCAAATGTCATAATTTCAGTCTTCTTTAAGGTTGAATAATATTCTATTGGGTATCTGTACCACATTTTCTTTATCCATTCATCTGTTGAAGGGCATCTAGGTTCCATCCATAGTTTATCTATTGTGAATTGAGCTGCTATAAACCTTGATGTGGCTGTGTCACTTTAGTGTGCTGATTTTAAGTCCTTTGGCTATAACTGAGGAGTGGGATAACTGGGTCAAATGGTAGTTTCATTCCAAGTTTTCTGAGGAAACTCCATACTGCTTAAACCAATTTGCAATCCCACCAGCAATGCATGAATGTCGTTTGTGATATTTTTCAATTGAAAAATAATATAAGATAAACTGTGGAATCTAAGCTAGATATTGCACCTTCACTTCATAGACTTGTATTGACAGAGTTCAGATTTCCTCAATTATAATAATGGGAACAATAGTAAGTATTCTATACATTGGCTGTGAGAATTAAATTAGATCATATATATTTAGAGCATCTTTATTAAACCTGGCATTACAGAGGCAACATAATAAATGCTGATTCTTTCCTCTTTTCCTTGGATGATACTGATGTGGTCCATACTTGTGAGATCCTGACCTAATTGCACTTCAACTCTACATCCACACATCATCATTTCCATTTTGGTGTTTTTCCTGGAAGTTGAATGCATTTCTTCATCTGATTCCCAGAGAATCCTTCACTTCATAATGACTTTTGTTTGATCTTTTACTCCCAAAATGGAGGATCCAAATCCTGGCTGTGTGTGGCTGAAAAATGGCCCTACAAAGATATATCAGTCTGCTTTCTGCTGCTATAATGAAATACCTGATGATGAATAACATATAGAGAAAAGAGGTTTATTTAGCTCACAGTTTTAGAGGCTGAAGTTTCAAGCAATGTAACACTGGCTCTAGTGAGCACCATCCAGTTGTGACTGATCATGGCAGATGACCTCATGGCCCGAACACCGTAAGAGGGAGAAGTCAAGTGATAAGACTGGAAGTCAGAGAGTGAGGAGGGACCAGTCTTGGTGTTTTATGATAAACTTTGTGCAAGAAACAACTGGGATTCCATGAGGAATTATTAATCTCTTTGGGGGGTGATGGCCCTAATAATCTAATCACTTTCTACTAAGCTCCTCCTCTTAAAAATCCTACCATTTCTCAATATCACCACCCTGATGATCAAGCTTTCATCACATGAACCCTGAGGGACACACTCTATCCAAACTAAAGTTGATGTCTACATCTGAATCCTCAGAACCTATGAATATGTTACCTGACATGATAAACAGCACTCTGCATATGATTAAATTTAGGATTTCAAAATGGTAAGATTATCCTGAATTATCTGAGTAAGTTCCATGTAATTACCTAGGTCCTTAGGATAAGAAGGCAGTAAAGTTGTAGCCCAAGAGAACATGGAAGAATGAAAGCAGAGGTCAAAAATTAGGGTGAAGCACATTGAAGAGGAGAGAGGACCACAAGCTGCAGGATACGTGCAACTTCTAGGAGATGGAAAAGATGAGGATATAGAGCCCTGACCTTCAAAGTTATGAGATAATAAAGTGTATTACTTTAATTCACTGTGTATAGAAATTATTTTACAGCATCAGTAAGAATATAATACAAAGTATGACCCATATGTCCATTAATCTAATCATTTTAGAGCTCAGATTCCTATTGGAGATATAAGACATGGAGAAACCTTTTACAAATACCTAGAATATAAGGTATCATTTATTATAAATGATAATAGAGGTCACAGAATAGTAAAAATATTCATCACTTTTATTACTAATTAGACCCATATATAATTTATATATTACTAAAATTTTGAGACCAATATTGTTTCTTGTTTAAGACTCTTTATGTAGAATTATTCTGACTTCTGGCTTCACCATTTAAAACTATTCATCATATCTTATATCTGCTTAATGCTTCCAATTAAAATAATATCTCAATTAAAATAATATTTGAACATGTATCATGCTTCATAAGGCCCTTCCAAATCTGGCCTCTTCATGAAGCTATAGAGACATGTCAATCCTCTGTGCTCCAATCACTTTGGACATCCCTCCACCAGGGATTTTTATTTACTATTTCTTCCTATATAGTGTAAGACTGACTCCTTAGCATTGAAATATCACATCCTCAGAGATGTCTTATTCTGATTACACCAGTTCATATTTTCCACCAACTAGGCACTTTCTCTCATATTTTTACTTCTTTAGCTTCATGGTACTTATCTTTATCTCAAATTACCATATATTTGTATATGTTTACACTTTAGTATCCATCTACACTTTAGTTATAAGCTCCATGAACACCATGATTTATCTATCTTGTTCTTTACTGTATGTTCAATGTAAGTGCTAGACTCTTGGAGCATCCAAAAGTGAACCCAGCATGTATACGACTTCCACTTGTGGTGGTTCAACTCTATCAAGTGCTCTGATGGTTATCTCTGCATATGGCTTGGGATCAGCTCTTCTGCTTCCAGATGGTTGAGATTTCCCAGTATCAACTGAACATTGTAATGTGACTCTGTAATTTCCAAATTCTGGTTCTGTACTCTAGTTTATGTTCAATTCATTAAGACCTAAGTTTTATGGGCTAAAATGCCAGCTACTATGTTCTTGGCAGTATCTCTTGCTGACTACCCGCAACTTAATTGTCTGTCCATTTCAAATAACAAACCAGTTTTACTGTTTCAATTTTTCTGTGGTTTGCATCTATATTCATACACAGCATAGGAATTTCTTAACCATATTTCCAAACCTGTTCTATGGACTTTTTTTTTTTTTTGCTTTTCTTTTGCTATTGTTGTCCTACATTACTTTTAGTTATTTTATAAACCTCTCGATACAGTATTATTGTGATTGCTTTAGAGAATTAATTATCTTATGGCAATTAAAAATTTTAAAAAATCTATTACTTTTTTCTCCTTATCCATGGATTTTCATTTCTTTGTGTTTTCTGTCTTGTATTGTGCTCTTTCTTGTGAAAAACGTCTTCTTATGTTTCGTGTAGTGCAAATCTCCTGGCAAGGAGATATTTCCCAGATTTTGTTTCTGAAACACTTGTTTTTGCTTTAATGTTTTTGAAAGATATTTTTTCCTGGGGAAATTTTATGGGTTGACAGAAATTTTTCATTCCATAATTTTAAGATGTCACTTTATTATCTTTTACTTTACATAGTTTTTGACAAGAAGTCTGCTCTAATTATTATCATTAATCTTTTGTTTATAGTATGCCTCCCATTCCCTCCCAGGCTGCCTTAAAGATTTTCTCTTTATTGAAGTTCAACTATCATGTGTATGTGTCTGTGTTTTGTTTTATTTTCGCCTCATTTTATTTTTAAATAGGCATTTTTCCTTTTTGCAGTTCTCCATGTGCTTTGGATTTTTGGCTGAGTGAATTTCATAATTTACTTTTGGAAAAATTGTTAGCTTTTGTCTCTGCAAATATTTCTTTAATATTTAATCATTTTCATCTCTTTGGTGACTCTACTTACACATATGTTACAATGCTTGGTGTCGTCAACAGTTTAATGCTATATTCTTTATCCCCCCTCAACTTCCTTGAGTGAGGATGGTTTATATGGATCTATCATCAGGTTCAGTGATTCTTTCTTAAGCCATGTCAAGTCTATTGGTGAACCTGCCAGATATGTATGTTCTGACAAAACAATGTGCTGTATCAGAACATACGTATATATGTGTGTGTGTGTGTGTGTGTGTGTGTGTGTGTGTGTGTGTGTGTTTTAATACAGCACGTTCCACATCTAGCATTTCTACTTGATTCTTGCTTGTAGTTTCCATATCTCTTTTAAAACTCTTTTCTCATCTCTTCTAGAACTCTTCATCTGCTTATGCCTGAGGTCTACCTTCCCCACTTTAGCTTTTAACACACTCGTCAGTAATTTTACAATCCCAGTGAGATAGTTCTAAATATCTGAGTCATCTCTGACACTGGTTCTATTGAAGGATCTATCTCTTGACTATAGTTTTTTTTTCTTCTTTATATTTCTTATAATTTTTACTTGAATGTAAAGCATAAAAGATAAAATAGTTAAAACTAAAATAAATACTACATTAAAAAATGGTTCCTTTGTCAGGTCACTGGTGTGGGGGATTGAGTTAATCTAGTTAGGAGTTGTATGGAACTTGGGATTTTGTTTTTTAAGTGCACCATAGGCTTGATAGTCCTCTAGTGGTGGACAATCTTCCTTGTTGTGATGATGGGATGTTCTGAGATCCGTACTCCATTCTCAGCTGTCAGCCATTTCTTCACAGGGGCCTGAACTTTATTTCCCTGTTATCACCTCTCACCCAGTGTAGATTACTGTTGTCACTCATCGGCATGCTCACAATGAAGATGGCAATGGCTCTGTGCTGTCCTGGCCCAGTGTCAGTCTTTGATCCTCAGCTTTGGCTTTGGGCTTTCTTATTATTGCTGTGTTTCCTTCACACAGTGGTGAAACTCTGTCTTTTGTCTGTAGATAATCTTGGGAAATTTTTTTTCTGACCCTTCCTAAGTGTTAGAAGATCACTTCTGCTTGGTCTTGAAATAGGATCTCTGGGACAGGATCTCTCTCTGCCACCCTTACTCCCACCCCGCAACTGGCCCAAGCATAGGATTGTATCTTCTTTATACTAGCTTCAGTCTCAGTGGGTGTATTTCTAGTCCTTAGACATAATAGTCTTTGCTCCCCCTTTCTTTGTGACTTCAAGTCTTTGCTTCAAATGAGACCAAGCAGAGAGGTAGCATTTCATGATATTTTCTCCCCACCATTCACTAATCACAGGACTATTTTGCCCAGATTTTACATTTTTGAGCTCATGCTCTGATGCATTGTTCCTCATGAGCACCCTGTGGAGATTTATGATGAAGGAGTCAGAGAGCAGATAGAAAAGTAAAATCAACTATGCTTGTAGCCCTCAGCTTTTCCATAGATACGTACTAGTCCATGAAATTTAACAATGTGTGACAATTGTAGTGATTTCTTTCAAGCCCCTAATGTGGTCAACACTCCTTCTTCCCATGGTCTGTCAGAAGGGAGCCAGTCTGCAAGCTTTGTCTCTGGAGAAACTAGTCACACATTAGAATTCAGCTGATTTGTTTGCTGGACCTATCTACTCTTCTATTGGCTAATCAAAGTTAAGATTTTGTAGTTTTCACCTTTCTCATTACTAATCTTTGAGCAATATTGTTCATAGTTTTCTGCATTCTAAATAGAAGAGGAGAAATCCAGCCAGTTTTAAGACTGATTCTACTTCATGGAAAGCCAGTCCGTTTCATTCATTGTTCTGGCTTCCTTTCCTTAGGAGGTCTGTTGGCTAATGGTAGAGGTCATTTTTTTTACCATGTCCATTTCACACTGAAAACATGCTCCCATTCATGTGGGTTGGGGCTCATGGGTTAGCACTTAGATTGCAGTTGGCCATTTGAAGGATGCCTTGAGCCTCTAGTTGGCAGGAAAGAAACAACTGGATGTTCAGACTTTTGTGATATGCTTCTTTCTTCTTCAGACTCCCTTTGACTGATTCATTATTCAGGTTTTCAAAGTCAGCAAAGTCAGCGATTTCTCATAATAATATGACAGGGTTAATAGCACAAGCTATTCTGTTAAACAGAAAACTATACACATTAAATGATGACAAATATGATTCTCAGTAGGGGAAATGATTACTTCATTATAGAGTACAGTATTTTAAGAATATCTTTTAAAAGATGGCCATGTTTATGATTTTAAAAACATGTTTTAATTTTTGTCTTTAAATCGAGTTGGTACCCAAAAGCAAGAATGAAATTAGAAAATAATTTAAGCCTGGAAGTAAGCTATCAGTCAGTCACAGTAAGTTCAGAGGCAACAGGTAAAGATAAATCTGCCATACATCACAAGGGATAGATTTTAAAGTAATAATTTAAAAGAATTAACCAGAGAAAGAGGTCTTCTTTGACTAGGGAGGAATTAAAAGATGGCAAAGCCTGCAAATGAATATTGCTTTTATTGCAAAAGTACACAGAGATAAACTCATCCCTTGAGGAGTGTTTCCCAACTGAGTGAAGTGATTGTATGGAACAAAGGAGTCTTAATAATAATGAGCAATAATCGGCTCTTACAGCTGACCTTTCCCATAAAATCCCCTAAGGACTTAATGCACGTTGAATATTATACCAGTCTGAAATAGTAAAGAGGATTGTTAGGCATAGGAACTATTTCAGATACTGGAAAGACCCATAAACTGTGACAGAGAGAATTTTTAAAGGCTACCCAGGGATTACAAAGCAAATGCCTGTAGGTATTGAGTAGGTAACATAAATGAGTGAAGCTGGTCTGCTGTAACACAAATAGGAAGTGGTGAGTTTTGAGTGCCCTCTCTAAAGATTTTCAGATTTAAACTGTTTTAAAAATTTTTTCACCCAAATTAAATATACTTGTAGGCTCTTGGGTCCCCCCTCCCTATCAGGCTTTCGATAGTGACATTTTATTATCACATAACTAAAATATTCAGTTTCATAACTTGAATCTTTATGTTTTGCCATGTCACACAGTCAACTTACCTGACATATTTACTTGCGAAGTAAAGATTGAGTCTAAATCCTAAGATCTCTCTGGACATCTTTCACAGTTCAGAGTACTATGATGCCCCCAAATCTCTCCTGAACTTAATAAATTATCAAAACTCTACTCAGGTAGAACCTCTCAAACCAGAACATTGTTTATCCTCTGAAGAAGGCTTATCTGGCTCTTGCTGACTGTGAACTAGGCAGCAGGTGCCCTTCTGTGAGGCTGACAGAAGGCTGAGAGGAAAGATGAGTGACGTCAAGATAAGGCTTTTTTCTCTGTTGTTCTTCATAAAACATTGACCCAGGAGGGCATGCTTTATCTAGTAAGTATTGTTGTTTAACTTGTAGTGAAAGAATGGAGAATATGACTTGCATATTGATTCAGCAGATAAAGCCACATTTTCATCTATAGGAGGAAAAGCAACCACATGCACTTAACACACAGAAAACCAAAAACAAATAAAAATGAAGTGTAGAGAAGAAAAAAAAGTTTAGAAATAGACAATCTGGGTCAATTCTATGGCCAGTAGAAATTCAATAGTTTGTGCTGTCTTCTGGGAGCCTAAACAATTTCTGGGTTTGGGCAGGAGTGTGAGATTGAAAGCTGTGTTTAGTAGAATCACAATTCCAGGGCTTAGATAGGAGGTGAAGTTCTTGCCTCATTTGTTATGAACTATATCTAAGAAGGCTGCTTTTATTATCTATAGAGCAAATAGTATTGTTTGAGGCACTTCAGCTACAAGAATTTCAATAGATTGAACAACATATGTTGTACAGTGGGTAATCCTTAAAGAGTTTGTCATATTTTTCTTAATGAATACGCAGGAGTGTATGGTTAACCTTTCTGGTTTAGTGCCTTGAGTCTGCATTTTAGAGTCAGAAAAGGTAATTCTATTCTTTGGTACCACTGAGTGTAATCTTGCTTATTATTTGTACATCTTTTGAAGCCCCTCTGAAAATTCTCTATAGTGTTGATTTTAACATAATGATAGTCAAACACACTATAACAGATTAGATAGATAAAACCCCATTTGCTAATAGTCCTTAGATAAGCAGAAAATCTAAGTAAACTCAATATATTAAAAACTACAAATATAAAATTATAAAGATAAATTATGTTGCTTTGCTGACATGACATTTTTGATTAAAATGTGAATGGAGTGCTGAGTGTATCTTAGTTCTGAATCTAATACCACTGTGTACTATTTGTAAACTCAATCTCTCATCTCCCTTCTCCCATCCCAAACTAAAATTATCTGAGCACACTGCATATAGCCACCAGGAACTGTTTACAGTCTGCAGCTTCAGAAAGACTAGAACACAGGTTATGGTACTTGCTCAATTCTTTATGCTCTTTGGGATGTATTTTAAGAGACCCAATGTAAATATATAAAACAGTAGAGAAGAAAGCAAATATAGATTAAAGCATGCACTTTAAAAGAAGTAAAATATTATAACACAAAAATACTTAAAGATACTTTCATTTGTGTTATTTTAATTTACAATTTTCTCATGGAATTCAAGCTGTAGAAATGATTTGATTTCCAGTAGCCTCACCACCACCACTAATTGCTATTAGACTTTATTGCAATTATTTCAATGAATGTTGGGGGCTGTGCCATGTTGGCGGGGCCGGGATGGCACCTGATCACATCGGCAGCGAGGAGGTTAATTGACATAAGCACACTCAGGTGATTTTATCGTCCATGCACACAATGTATGCGCATGTGTTCTCCAGCACTAATTGCCTGCTCGGAGTGACTTGCCTAATCTTTTCATAAGAGGCATGGCCCTGCTCTCCGCCTCCTGGAGGTGATATAAGCGTAGGCGGAGTGAGACAGAGACACAGCAGCCATTAGCAGAAAAGCAGCTAGACACACGCATGGCAGCAGCCAGAGAGAAGAAGACACACGCGACAGCAGCTAGTAGGGATGAACGGCAGCCATTAACAGAAAAGCAGCTAGATACGCGGCAGCAGCGAGTAGGGGCAGCAGCGGAAGGCAGATCGCAGAATGGAGAACTGAGAGGCATCACTAGGTCACCTTGGGTGGACGTACCCTTAGTTCACAGGATGCAGGACTTTAAGGTGTAGCAAGTCTCTTCCTCTAAGCTCTAAGCAAAGCCTGTCTTTCTCTCAACGTCTCTCTTAAGCAAAGTCTCTCTCTCTCTCCTCTCAAAGCAAGTAAACCTCATTTCCTCTATCCTCTCCTCATTTCCTCTAACCTCTATAAATAAGCAAGAAAGCAGCGCACTAAAGAGAAAGAAGTGCCTCAGTTTCCACTCCACCACCCATAAGACCCGTGCAAGTTGTTGCTGCAAGTGGTGACAAATATCCATGTATTTTGGAACCGCAAAGAGCCAGTGACAAATTAATCTTTAGAAGATGGACTTCATGGGAGTCTGCCCTGACATGCTCTGTCAGTCATGCAGAGTCCATGCTCCAGTGGGAAGTTGCTGGCAGCCATTTTGGTAAAGACACACCCAGGGAGGTCCAGGGAGGTAGATGGATGGCTTATAAGCCTACTCTAGCTGCTCAACCAGGGAATGATTATCCAGAGAAGTCACTTCTAAATTTGGGGAGCTGGTAAGCACACTCTGAGATAATGGCCTTAATTTGCCTCCTTCTATTACCCTAGCCTAGGTTGATGTGATAGCCTTTTGGAGATTAAAGACAGTGTTTATTTTAACTTGTCATGCTTCCCAGGAATTGGGGTGAAAGATTATAAAATTGGCATTTTACTCTTTCATCTTTACATACATTTTTTTAGAAGGCAGCCCACCCAAGT
The DNA here is from genome assembly GCF_902686455.1 of Sciurus vulgaris. Classification (NCBI taxonomy): domain Eukaryota; kingdom Metazoa; phylum Chordata; class Mammalia; order Rodentia; family Sciuridae; genus Sciurus; species Sciurus vulgaris. The sequence continues at coordinate 133,614,035 of NC_136463.1, forward strand.
TGATCTCCGACTGTGTTGTGACCTTTAATCAGGAAGTTAAGGCTGACTCTGACTGATTTCCATTGCTACAGTTTTGACTAAACTTCTTGCCCAGGAAAAAGTTTAGAAAACTCAAGTCTTGATATCCTTTCTTAAATAGTGTTAAATGCCTTCCAGAATATGGATTATACTATATTTCTTTCCTATTTTACTGAAGGTATTTTCTTTCTGAGGAGTTTGTGGGCATTTGACTGGCAAATAAGGAGAATGATGTTTGCTGGCCCTTAAAATTTGTTCATCTTTGCCATTTACCTAGAATTCGAAATTATGCAATTCATAAATTTTAGGATAAACTTAATGAAGACATTTCATTTCTGTAATAGTGAATATAATCAAATGCACCTTTACATATTTTAGTTTATTGTTTTTATCATTACCATTACTTTGCTTCCATTTTTAAAAATGCAAACTTGTTACAGTCTAATAGAAAGGAAAGATACATGTTTCATCAAATACAGAAGTCAGAGCATGACCCAGCTATTGTAGAATCTGGTGCAGCACTTTTCACAGATATTTCTTTACTCATGTGACTTGTGAATAGCTTCTTAAGAGCATTCTCCTCTGACTAAATCCCTTTTAAGAGAAGAGTGGTTATCTCTGAACAAACCCTACAGAGTATTTTTATTTTAAAATTTATTGCTCCAGAATTGAAACCAAAAATCTTTAAGTCTTAAATTCAAGTGGTTTCTCAGAGAGTGGGATTTTTTTCTTTTCTTTTTTTAGTTTAACTCCTATACTAACGATGCATTATACCCAAACTAAATGTGGTTCCTAAAATGTCTAAAAATACTATGGTTGTGTGATTGGTATCTTCATCAACCAAGTTAGCCTTGTTACAAATTAAAAAAATCAAAAACAAAACAAAACAAAAAACCCTTAATCCCTAGATATGTTAAATTAAAGAGAACAAGTATTTGCCAAAGTGAATGTGGAGGTGTTGCTGAGGATAAATCCACTGATGATCTAAATTTAATGAAAACATTAGGATATGAAAGAGGGACAATGATATAATTCATCTTTGTTTATCATACTTCAGACTTACTCTCAAGTGAGACTTTCTTTAAAAATTACATTAATGAGCAAGTACCATATGGCTTGCAATGAAGATATTGCAAGAGTGGCATAAATCCAGCTGTCCATTTCCACTACATAAGCATGTTTTATTTGTTGTTTAATTGTTTTCTGTAAAAGAATTTGCTTATGTGCTAAGTATACATAAAATATTTCATTTTCTTTTTATATGGTTAATAATGGATATTCTATCATCATTATTATTTTACATTTACATAGCACCTTTCCTTTGAGTAATTCACATAATTTATAACCAAATCACAAGACCATTTATGTAAATATTTTGCATGTCTACTTAACAACATTGAAGCTTGCCATGTGTTCACATTCATGGAGTTACAAGTAATTTATAGGGGGTCAGTTATAATGAAATGGATTTTATTGATTTTATTTTCTGCTTATTCAAGCTATGGAATTGGGGAGTGGAGGCAAAATAAGTTAAATAGTGGAAAATGTACCATTCCAACCTCAATTTTCTACCAATAATGTATCCGTCAGGAAGAGGAGAAAAGGAAGAGAATTTAGGAAGTGATTTTTAAAAATGTTCTCTTAGTCCATTTAATGAATCAATGTAATACCTTTCTTATTTTTAGAATTTCCAAATATTCAGGTGATTTTTTTCAACAATCTTTTAAACCTAGGTATTGATAACATTGTGTTTTATTCAGTACACATGTAAAAGTCCTTTATTGAAAGCTATCATATGTCTGAAACTTTATTCACTGGTATTGGGCATTAAAATCAGCTCTCAATCCATGGACTGAGTCAGATCCATAATATAGGTAATTTGATTTGTAGTGTATTTTATAAGCTTTTTTGAAATGGATGCAAGTTTAAAAATTGAGATATTTCACACAATAATATGTGTTGAGGATTCTTGTAGAAAATTGAAAGATTTGGCAACACTGAGTTCACATTTCTTCATAGTAATGTTTTTTATGGGTCTGTTAGTCATGGCCCCTTTAGAAGGGCATGTGCTCTTTAGTTGTCTACCTCTCCTTCACTAACTGGAGATTGTTAATGGAGAATTATGTTTGAGGCAAGGAAAAGGAAAGAACAGAGAATTATGCTAGGGAAGTGAGAATCCTGATGAATCTTTTAGAACATCTGAAAGTATTTGGAGTTAATATTGTGGATTATGAGTCTTTGGAAGACTATAAATTAGAAAATGAAATAATTTTACTTTATTTTAGAAAAAAATTCTCTGATAATAGCATAAAGGATAGTTGGAGGGATTGAGAAATGAATTGAGACAGACTAGGTGAAGAGATGGTTGCAACAGTGCATAGAAGATTAGTTTGAATAGAAAGCTAAATAGATAAGATTTTATGTTTAACTAGATAGGATAGATGAGAGACCAGCCAGAATCAAGGATGAATGCCATGATATTTTTCTTGAGAGTCTGAGTAGACGGGTGGTGCCATCAATCAAAGGGAAGAAGCCATGAACAGAAGAAGTCATTTACTATTTAATATTTTTCAGTTTGTGATCATCCAGGTGGAAATACACACAGGCAGATGAATATATGACTCTAACGTTCAAGGGAGTAGAGATCATTGATACATAAGTTGTAGTTATACACTAGTGTAGGACAAAAACAGGAGGAAATTCAAGGCAGAAATCCAACCCTTTTCTTTGTGAAACTCCAAAGAAAAAGTAGTGAAATATGATAGAAAAGATCATTTTTTTAAAGTAAGGAATTTCTTAAAATGGGTAGAAGTAATATGTAACCAAGCGTCCATTGTAGTTGACAATTGCATTAGAATAGTTTGGCAAAGCAGAAGTTTAATGAAATGAAATTGAGAAAATGTAAATTAGATATCCATTTCAAGTAACATGGCATATTAGAATACCCGTTAGCACAGGAAAATATTGTGACTTTCCTGGGGACTTCATGAAACAACATTCTTCCTTAAGACTTTGTACACACAAATGTGTCTTCATTCCAATTTGGGAATTCCAATTTGTACTGCCCACATCGTTGAAGCACCTTAAGCCCAGACATTAACATAAAAATGATCATAAGTTGATCAAACCTCTTGATGTTGAACAGAATCAAACATGAAATCTTTTTAGATGACATAACTTCGACCCAAGACTTATAGACCACCATAAATAAACTTTTATTTAACATGTGCTTAAAATTCAAATAATCAAAACACTTATGCAAGCAATATATCATGAGCAGGAGTCAGAAGATATGACAAAAAATAGGATAGACCACTAAAACCTTCTTATGATGAACAACAGAATTGAAACCACAAAGTAAATATGTTATCTACAACTAAAATATGAGAAAAAGCATGATGCTATAAAAAAGAATAACTATATATAGAATTTATAGAAATGAAAAATAAAATTATTGTCTTAAAAACTACTCAGTAAATAGTAGATTAGACTCAATTAGAGAAGAGATTAGAGAACTGGAAGATGGATCTGTGGAAATTACACAAAAGGTAATGCATAGAGATAAAAGGAAGGTGAATGTGAAAAGAGGCTTAAGAACTAAGTAAAACATAAAAGGCAGGCCTGATATATAATATAATAGTAAATTGAAATTATAAAGGATGAGAAAAGAGATAAAGTGGGCAAGACATCATTTAAAAGAGTAATGGCCAAGCATTTTCTACAGTTATTGAAAAACAAATGCTCAAACTCAAAAAACCCAAACTTGACAAAGAAAATCAAATTCTTACTTAAACCTATAATAATAAAATGTATAGCAATGGAAATATAATGTTTTATAAGCATTTGGAGACAAAAATGTTAATCTACAATAGAAAGTAAATTAGGTTGACAGCAGTTTTCCCTAACAATAACTAGAAACATTATAACAATATAGTCAACAGTTTGGGATAAAAAAAATCTATGATTCTATACTAACCTATCATTCAAGAGAGAGGGTGAAATGCTATTATCAGATGAACAGAAATCAAGCTTTCAAAAAACTTAGTGGTTAAAAGAAGGAGAGATTCTAAGTAGAAATAAGAAATGAATACAGAGAATGAAAATAAATTTAAAATTGGAGAAACTTGGTAATGTTCATAGAATGAATGAGGAGAACTGGTAGAGTAGATAAAAGAAATGGCAAGAGGGGGGAGAGAGAGACAGAGAATCATTACTTAAAAAGAAATGGAAAAGTTATGAGGCAGGGTGGAGACAAGTTGATGATGTATATGTAAGTGAGGGAGGAGAAAGTGATGAAAAACCGAGGGGAAAAGTGGAGACAGAGCAGACCAAAACCTGATAAAATAATGGATAAGGTACCCTGAGAATTGAACTGAAGTTTCAAAGCACAAATTCCTGATGGCACTACTACCATTTCTGTTCTTGAACTAAAGAAAGATTACATTTCTAGAACTATAACAGTTTCTGAATTCTAGACTGATAGCTTTGGGGAAGGATCTTTAGTGGGATTTTTAGTCATGGCATTGTATCCATGGCTTTGGAAACCCAAAATCAGTGATTCCAAAAATAACCACTTTACTCTGGAGCATCAAAAAATTTATTCAGTTACATAAAATTTTATTTATTTCATAGTGGGAAAATATAACAGTAGTAAATTTTTTCTTTCACAACTAAAATTTAGAAACTTCCTGGGATGATGAAATAAGGAAGAATCAGTAGGTATGTGCAGACCCAGAGACTAGCATGGCAGGTTGACTACAAAGAAAAATATTTCTTAAGGAATTTTCTGTGTAAGAGCATAACCAAAACATACTTAGGAGAGGGAACTTTTTTCAGTGATAACCTGATAACTTAGTTTAAAAATTCCTTCTATGTTTTTGACATTCCCACATCTTATTGAGAAACCTCCATATACTTGGGAGACTAAGGCAAGTGATCATTATCAGTATATCAGTGAATCAAAGAGAGCAGTGGCTCCATTGTGGAGCAGATACAGAGCAGCTAGAGATGAGACTTGGGAATTCCCCAGAGCATGAATCTGGAAGAATACTTTGGAAGACAAAAGCTTTGGGCACAAAATAGAACTTCTACAATCACATAGGGTTCAAATTGGAATTATGTTTAATTTGGATACTGGAGGAAAGGATAACCTTAGAAACCCAAATACTGGGATTAGAGATTTCAGAATCATCTTTGTTTCTTAATTTTCATTAAAACAACAATCCTTCACATGCAGAAGACTTAGAATCCCTAGCATACTTTTCTAGTACTTTTTAAAAACCAGTACTTTACAAACCTCTTTAAATTCTATTTAATTATATTTTCTCACGTCTTTTTATCATTCGAAGATTAAGCTACTTGAGGGGAAAAAATACATTTTCCTCACCACTTTCCCTACTTCTACATGAATAAGAGTTTATATCTTGGTTCCAAGTCTGTTTTTCACCTTACATATTATTTCTTCTCATTTGATTTTTTTTTTCCAAAACATCCAAAATCTGCTTCCACTTTATTAGATGTGATCTCTAGCTATTGCAACCACAAAAGCCCAGAGCCCACTGAGTTTACTCATTTTTCTTCTAACACTGTCAAATTTATTTCACCTATACTATTTTATTTCTGCTTTTTCTGGTATCTAGAATTGTCTTCCCTGATTTCTTAAGTCCTGTATTTATTTACAGCTCAATTTCCACACCCTCTCACCACATGGAATATCATATATCTCCAATCAATTACCTCAGGGAGAAGAAACACCTTAGCACTATTTGCATCTCTCACATAGCTGGCACAGAAAACAAAAAAACATACTTCATATATTCAATAACTCTTGGTTGAATAATCCATATAACATCTACCTAGGCAAGTTTTTTTCTTCTTTTCTTTAATCAATGAAGAAAAGTGTAGTGTACTAAAATATTAGTATCTTATGATTAGGCAAGGACTTATGGTAAATATGGGAGGGAAAGCTTGGTGTCCATATCCATAATCTTAGCTGTGGACACAAAAGTCAATAGATTGGTGCCCTTTTTTATTCTAAAGTTTATGGGATTGACTAAAGAAGATTAAATTACACTAGTAAATCTCAGTGGACTCATTATTCGGGGTAACAGAACTGAAACCATGAAATTAATTTTTTTTACCCAATAGACTTTCTTCTCCCACATTGTCTTTCAACAATGATTTTATTTTGTGTAAAGTTGCATTTAAATGCAGTAATAAATTTCATTAGATTTCCTAAGTATTTCTTTTAATAGTTTTGCATGTTTTTGTGTACACTTATCTATTATCCACTTACCTATTCTATCATACTTAGCAAAAGTTGAATTCCAGTCTGTTTTTCCTTATGCTTTGATTTGGATTTTGTTTGTCTCATCAGTTTTGTGTTGTGGTCCTCAGGGTGGTGATATTAGGAAGTAGTAGGATCTTTAAGAGTTAGAGCTGAGTGGGAGGTCCTTGGGTCATTTGGGAGCTTGCACTTGGAAGCTACTGTGAGACCCCAGTCTTTCTCTCAGGCTTCCTGTTTTGAGATGTAATCTTTTCCCCCACATACATGTTACTGCCATGATGTGACATAGGTAAGAGAGCCCCTAAGAGAGCTGAACTGAGTATCATGCCCTTGAAATTTCCAGAACTGTGAACAAAATAAACGTCTTTTCATTAAAAGTTAGCCCATATCAGGTATTTTGTTATGGCAATGAAAATTAATGAATATACTTATCAATATTTATTTAAGGTCCCTCTGCTCAGCATCCTTTCAACTCTTTTTGTACCACTAGGATTATTTTCATTGCTTCAAAATATCCCCACATTCAGGCTTAATTCAATTCTAAAAATATATATACATATAAAATTTTATTATATATATTATATATAATTTTATTTTATTTATTTATTTTCTATGTGGTGCTGAGGATCAAACCCAGTGCCTCACATGTGCTAGGCAAGTGCTCTACCACTGAGCCACAACCCCTGACTTTAATTCAATTCTTTCTGTTATGATTTGAATATGAGGTATCCTCCAAAAAATTCATGTTAGGCAAAGCAGGAATGTTCAGAAATGAGGTGATTAGATTACAAGAGTTGTACTGTGTCGCTGGCTCTTTGCGGTTCCAAAATCCATGGATATTTGTGACCGCTTGCAGCAACAACTTGCACGGGTCTTATGGGTGGTGGAGTGGAAACTGAGGCACTTCTATCTTTCTCTTTAGTGCACTGCTTTCTTGCTTGTTTATAGAGGATAGAGGAAACGAGGTTTACTTGCTTTGAGAGGAGAGAGAGAGAGCCCGCTTATCAGAGAAAGAGGCTTTGCTTAAGAGAGAAACTTTGAGAGAAAGACAAGCTTTGCTTAGAGCTTAGAGGAAGAGACTTGCTACACCTTAAAGTCCTGCATCCTGTGAACTAAGGGTACGTCCACCCAAGATGCCCTAGTGATGCGTCTCAGTTCTCCGTTCCCCGATCTGCTTTCCGCCGCTGCCCCTACTCGCTGCTGCCGCGTGTGTCTTCTTCTGCTGTTTTCCTGCTAATGGCTGCTGTGTCTCTGTCTCGCTCCGCCTACGCTTATATCACCTCCAGGAGGCAGAGAGCAGGGCCACACCTCTTACGCAAAGATTAGGCGAGATGCTCGGAGCAGGCAATTAGTGCTGGAGAACACATGCGCATACATTGTGTGCGTGGATGAGAAAATCACCTGAGTGTGCTTATGTCAATTAACCTCCTCGCTGTCGATGTAATCAGGCGCCATCCCGCCGCCAACATAACACAGCCCCCAACAGTACTGCAAGCAGTGGATTAATCCACTTGATGGATTAATAATTTGAATGTATTACTGGGTGGTAACTGTAGGCAGGTGGGACTTGGCTGAGGGAAGTAGGTCACTGGGGGCATGCCCTTGGGGGTTATATATAATGCTGGATCCTACTTGCTCTCTCTCTCTTTCTCTCTCTCTGCTTTCCTCTACCATGCCTTTCTACCATGATGATCTGCCTCACTACAGACCCAGAGTAATGGAGTAGGCAGACCATGGACTAAAACCTATGAAACCATGAGTCGAAAGAACTTTTCCTCCTCTAAGTTGTTCTTGTCAGGTATTTTTGTCAAAACCATGAAAAGCTGATCAACACACTTTCCTTCTACATCAAGCCCACGGTGCCATCTTCCACGCCCCTAGACCTGTCACTCTTTGATCCTACATAAATATAGTCTGAATCATACAACTCAATACTAGCTTATGGTGTTTTGGTTTTTTACTTTCTGAATGTATATTTCTGTTTTACTTCTGTTCTCTTGTACATCTAGAGTGTTTACTTAGTTTGCAACCCTCACTTTTCTATCTAAAATATAATGTGTAAGTAAATTTTTATTGGATGATTGGCTATAAATTAGTATATTCTTAGATAACAAAAACAGCATTTACCATTGGTCAAAGTTGAAACTAAATAGAGAGGTAGGGATGTTGCCATGAAACAAACAAACAAAAAGTTTCATTATTCTGTCATTCCTATAGTGTATCATATAAATCACAACATTTATTTGGAAAGAAAAGCAGTTGCTGACAATGATATTATGAAAAAATTACTCATGCTCACAGGTGAAAATTTCTATTATTTATCACATTTTTGTTATATAGTCGCTAGTATTCAATTTACAATTTATTCATTAACAGGGACCTTTCTTTTAACCCTTCTATTGATGTAAGTTACAGTATTGATTTCTCCAAATAGCCTAATGGTCTATTTGAATTACTGGCAAACTCTACTGATCTTGTCTTGTTCTGTTTGCAAACTTCATTTTAATCAATCTTCCAGATACTCAGCAGTCAGAAGATTGTTACCAATCTTAGCTTAAAAGGATTTGTGCTATTCTATGCCTATGTGCATTATGCCAAAGACAAATTTGACTACAGAGTTGGGTGGAGGCAGTTCAATATTGTTGTGTTTAAAAAGAGATTACTTGGAATACAATGAATATGAATATGACAATAAGAATCTGGCTTGGAAATCAGAACACTGTCAAATTCTATAATGATAGAGTAATTGGAGGAGTATAGAGACAAGTTCAGGATAGATCGATAATATTACACAAAGAATAAATTGCAATAATAATATAAACATTTGAGAAACATTATCAAATCAAAGTCAAGGCAAATTGCAATCATTAGAGCACTAAGTGTATAATGTCAATGACTCAAGAATTAAAACTCTGATAATAAATGAATATTATGTTGCACACAGCAGATAGAAAACAGGTAAAATTTGAATATTCTTTGTATTAGACTTGTTTTTGAGACACAGATATGAACTCATATAATTAAGACAAAATTTGACTTTAGTACATATTATCAAATTATATCTATGCCACTTAGAAACACATTAACATGTAAAGATAGTCAATTGCCTTTAGAAAGGAACCAACAACCAAGTTGAAAATTGTCAACACAAACCAACATTCTATTCAAATGTTCTTGACACTACTGGAAGATTTTCCACCACTTGCTAGTGATATCTGGGTCATGTGTAAAATAAAATGATTCAAACTAAGGTTGTTTTATGCCTGCCAAAATTTTTATAGCAGGAAATATCTATAATAATTTCCAAGAGAAGTCCTGCTTTGTGGGGGAAAAACAATTGCAAGGAAAGAAAGGAACCACTCTGCAGAGGTGAGTTGCTGGGTATTGCTCTCACCTGGAGGAATTAAACACACCCTCAGCAGAGTACTGGGCTCTTAGGGTGCAGTCGGTGAGAAGAGGAACTTGATGAAGTGGTCTCTTAGGTTCTTCTCTTTTATATAGCTTCCTTTGTGGACCATCCCATGATTAGTGGCTGAATGTGAATCTAATCTTTGAAGTCAATTTGGTAGTAAAAATATGTAATTATTCTTTTTTGAATAATATGGTTGTGTAAATAGACTAGGGCTCATATTTACATGAAATATGGTGAAGACTGCATTATACATCTAGTGTTCTAGTGTGTGTCTTCCTTAGGATATTATTTTACTTAACACATAAACTAACTGATCACTGGGGACTTTGTTTCCTCTGAGTAGTTGTTGCTTGGAAAAGAGACATATGGTTGCATGCATTTAAATTCTTCATTAAAAATGTTTACAAGAGGGGAAAAGTAATATACTCAAAAATGGGAAACATTATAGAGGATTGCAGAATTCAGCTCCAAAGAGTTTTATATCATTACTTTACTACTTAGAAATAAACATTATGTCTAAATAAGTTGTTTAACAGACTACAAGTAACTCGCTTCCCTGAGTAAATATTTTGGTTGAAAGGATTCTCCAAACATTCAGTTATTCTAATTTACATAGATATAGGGAGGGTGTTATTTAACCATATTATTATGCAGAATTTTAAAGATGAAAACATGCTTTGTTAGTGCTATATTGTTTTAATGGAGAAGTATAGTTTATTTCATTTTTCTAGTTCTGTGGTTAAATATGACTATATTGGTTGTCAGAAATTAATTAAATTTATTTTGATTTAGAGTTTGATTTTATGTCCAAATTCCATTAGTAATCACAGCTGGCAAGGTGGATAGTGCTTATTCTGAAGTGAATATCCATGGCTAAAATCCCCCTCTACCATCTTCTACCTGGTGCATCCATGCTCTCAGACAAAGTCAAAACAGTGAGGACGCTGGGCGTGGTGGCACACACCTGTAATCCCAGCAGCTCAGGAGGCTGAGACAGGAGGATAATGAGTTCAAAGCAATGGCAAGGTGCTAAGCAACTCAGTGAGACCCTGTCTCTAAATAAAATACAAAATAGGGCTGGGGACATGGCTCAGTGGTCAATCCCTGGTACCCAAAACAAAACAAAACAAAACAAAACAAAACAAACAAAAAACAGTAAGAGGGTGCAACTAAGGCCCTTTAGTAAAGAAACTAGTTCTGCAGTTGGTGGGGATACTAAAATCCATCAGGATAAAAAAAATAAAAATAGAAAGAATAGTTTAAAGAGCTGGTCCATTCCTCTAGAGGAGACCAACAAAGAATAAGTAGTTGAAACACTAAGTGATCCAAGAGCAGGATAGTTTTGTTCCCCACCCCCACACCCTGATCTCAAGAAAAACTTTAGATACAATGTTCCAGACATTGTGCGAAACATTTGAAAGAATAATATGAGAAGGAAGTGCTAATTTAGTTAGAGACTTAACTCATGTTCTATTGGCAATGAGAATTATTAGCAATGGTTCTCTTCTCTCCTGGAATTTAAGGTCTTGACTACCAAATAAGGAGACATTTCTTTGGTAGTCAGGGACACAAACTTATTCAAGGGTATGCTATTAATTGAAGTCCATTTTTCTACACATGTCCCCTATCCATATCCTTCAAAGGTAATGATAAGCACATACCTTATCCTGAACATGGTTTCTCTTGGACTTCACAGACTGAATTTGTGTCAAATTTCTTTTAGTCACCAGATCTGGCTCAATAGTCACACCAGTAGTTCTGATGTCTGTACTTCCAAACACAGGTCAGTGCCTACTGGGCTCCTGATACCTAAAGGTCTGAATTGTTTAGCATATAGCATCTAGAGCCATCCATATTTTCCTTTTCTTTGTAAAAGAATGCTGATGATTTCAGTTTTGATGACCTTTGTTAATATTTATTACAACTCCACCAAATTATGTTGTGCAATGTTTTTCATTTCCTTATTTTATAAGTTGATGCAAAGACTATTTTAAAAGGTAGGAAAATGAGCAAGAAGCCTAGGGAAATCCCTCACATACTTCATCACATAGCCTTTCTCTAAAAACAAGATAGTACAGCAAAATAAATCAACAAAAAGCAGATAACAGGTCAACACTGACAGCTAAAGAGATACAAATGAAAATATTAAGATTCCACTTTTCATTTCTCTGTTTGGAAAACAATTAAAATTTCCTAACTCCCGTTGTTGATAAGAACATAGATGGGGAAAAAGGGGCATTCTCCTTCACAGTTAATGGGAATGAGGTGGGGTATTTATCTGAGAAACCTCCTGAGGTATAACTTTATTTTTTCATTTTTTTTCTACAGTTAAATATATAAATATATACACAAACACATATATATATGTATCTGTATACATATATACACATATATACATATATACTTACATATATATACACATACATATATATGGCTGAAATACTACCATATTCAGGAAAAAACAGATCTATCATTTCTATCATCCAAAAGTACTCCTTTATACTATGACTTCGTGGTCACTCCTTTCTTCACTCAACCCCAGGTAACTAAAATATGCTTTCCACTACTGTAGATTGGTCTTTCAAGAACATCACATCAATGAAATCCCACAGCATGGGACCTCTGAAACAGTCTTGTTACCCAGTAGGACAAATCTGAGATCCAGCCAAGGGTGTGCCACAGTACTACTCAGCAGTAGAGTAAAACATTTTAATTTTGAAGAAGTCTAATTTGTCATTTTTCTTCCATATTTCATTTTCCAGTATTTTTTTAAACCTACGTACTAAAAGAAAGAAACCATTTTCTCTCATGCTTACTTCTACAAGTTTTATATCTTTAGATTTTACATCTAGATCTTTTTAATCTGTTTTAAGTTTTGCTCCCTCCCTGTTTGGATATCAAGTTTATCCAGAATCATTTATTCCAAAGATTCCACTTTATTCACAGACTTTCTTTGACATCTTTGTCACAAATTTGCTGTTCTAAGCGGGTCCATTTCTTGTTTGTCTGTACTGTTGCATTTACTATGGGACAGATTTTTCAAAATTCCAAACTGTCTGAATTACAGTAGCTATAGAACTAATCCTAATTCTAAAATTGCTTTGTTTTCTATGGGAGTTTTAGAAACATTTCAGGAATTGTATTTTTCAATTTTAAAATTTCTATTGTGTTCTTTTTAAAATTTTCTATTTCTCTGCTGAGAATACCTGTCTCTTCATTCATTTCAAGTGTGTTTCCTTTAACTCATGGAGCTGTTACAACAGCTGCTCCAAAGGCTTTGACTGATAGTTCTAAAATCTGGGCTGTCTCAGGGTTGTTATCTCTTGATTATCTTTTCCCCTTGAGATTTAGGCACATTTTCTGCTTATTTTTATGTCAAGTGATTTTGGATTGCATACTGGACAATGTGAATGTTATATTGTACAGATTCTGAGTCTTGTTATGGTCCTCTGGAAAATAACAAATCATTTTTAGCATTCAACCTAGCTAGGCTCATACCATAAGGTCTATTTGTGTCTTCTGTGGGGGTCATTTGAATTTCAGTTAAGTTCTCTTAGTTTTTTGTTTGGATCTGCCTTATGATTGCATTATTGAGGGGTTAGGCAGAAAGTTGCATGGATTTACATATAGAATTAGCAATGTCTTTCTGGAGCTTTCTATTCTATAGAACCTGTCTTTAAGCTGTCTGTCCAGCAAATGTTCTTTTTGGTTTCTTCTGGCCAAAGAGTTGTTTTTTCTACTATAGTGATTAAAGCCCACAATAACATATTAGTCTACAAACTTCGAACTTTTCTCAGAGCAAAGTTTGAGGAGAAAAAAAATATAACATTGATTACTTCTCTAATTTTTTGACTCCCTTGCCCAATCTGTGTGCTTCTGTTTGTTTCCAAAATTTTCATTCAGGTAATTGGCTGTGGTTTTTCTTTCTTTCTTTCTTTTTTTTTAATTAGAGGGAGGGATGGGCTATGGGGTGCTCTGTCACTCTACTGGGACCAAACTCCTCTCTCTTCTTTTGGTAACTGTTTTAGATATAAGTGAGGTACAATTTCCATAACTGGACCATTTAAATTAGGGATATAGCAGTAAAAATCTAGACATGCAAGTTGTAAATCTATTTACTCTTACAAACAGACCTATTTTTTTTTTTCTTTCTCTGATTTAACTTGGACTTGAAATTGTTGGTGAGTCAGAGCTATTTAAAGGCCCCTAAGTGAGCATTCTTCATGTCATTTCCTAATCTTTTAATGTCAGGGTTATCAGAAAAACTGCTCCGTGGTGAAGCTTTTGCTATTTCTTTATTAGTTCAGCTTTGCTTTCTGATGACTTAACGGCTCCTACGCAGATTTGAGTAAGAATCGCCTTCTGATGCTGTCTGCTGTTTGCTCTGCCCTTTCCCTTTGGTAAGCAGTGGATTCACCAGGAGGGCCTGCCTTTACCTCTCACACTCCATTGTGTTTATTGCCTCTTACTGTGGGCCGCTCTCTTTCATTAAACCCTTAGTTATGAACTGACTATTATCGCACAACCCAAATCTACCTTAAATACCTCATCAGTTTTTTGGATAGTTACACTCTGCCTCACAACTTGTTGATCTACCTTTTTGCTATAGCTATTACTGTAGCAGCTGGCTGCACAGAAACATAACCCGATAACCTCTCACCGCAGCTGTGCGGTGTCTTCTGCTTTCTTCGCCAGGGCTTTTTGCCACTGTTGACAGAGACTTCCTATGGAAACCTGCTTAGTGCTGTGCGTACTCATACTTTCACTTGGGAAGGAGTTAGTATTTCCTAAAGTTCCCTGGGAAAGTTGTTCCCAAATTGTACCATCCATAGAAATCACTTGGGGGTCTTTAAAAATACTGACTTCTGACTCTGGCATTCTTATTTAATCAGTATAGGTTTTGACCTGGGCATCACAATTTTTAAAAGTCCCCTAGGTGAATCTAATAGGTAGGAACATGTGGAAAACACTACCTTGGGGGCAATCCTTGAACCATGGGTGTTGGGATCCAGTTGATGAATAACACTTCCACAGTTGGTCAGACAATTATGAGGTACTAGAATTATGTATCTAAATAAGTTCCATTTTGTATCTTTGAATTGATGTCTCCTCCTTCCTTATTTTCTCCTTTCATTCAAGACTCACTCATTTCCTGGGATCCTTTCCTATAATAATTTGCATAGAGATGCTGGTCTCAGGATCTGCTTTTGCAGAGAAGTCAAACAAGATGGCTGGTGGCAGAAATGGTCCTGGAAAGTCATCATGATAGAATCCTGGATTTGAATAACTTGCAGCCTGAGAGGAAAGGGACCAAACTATTGGCAAAAACAGTGCTGGTGACAGGCTGGCAAGCAATGGTATGACAATGACTGACTCAACAGGGAACAAAGGTCTATTGGGATGATGGGGTACATAAGAAAGGTAAAGAAGCAGCTTATATTTCGATGACACTTAAATACCATGGCAACTGTGAAGTTGTCTGCCGTTGGTTAATAAATGCAGAAGCTTTAAAAAAGAAACTGGTAGACTCAGGTCATCCAACAATGAGCTCAGGGCATACTGTGAATGACATAGACCTTTTCCCTTGCAGCCAAGGCCCAGGCAACAGAGATAAAAGAGCCTCCATGAAGCACCTCTGTAGGTTTCAGACCCAAACTCAGGTTCTGTTAGAAAAGGATTGAAATTCTGGAAACCAAGATGGGGACATTTGGATGGATAAAACTTTGAATCCCCAGATTCTCTAAGTCCTCTGGGTTAGGAAAAGCAGCTTCCTTTCTCTTTAGAAGTGAGCCGCCATCTTTTATCTGGAGACCTAAAGCAACCTTGGCTATGGTGGCTGTCCCACATGATGCCTTGTTTCTCAACATTTGTGTCCCAGCTCCTTCTTTGATTCAAGGTCATTAACTGAGGTCAGATAACAGCACAGTCCACGAGGAAATTATATACTCCTCCAAAGAACTGTAAGGACTGGCTAATATCTACTGCTAGAAGTTGTGTAACAGAGGATTTTGAGGGAATTGCGCCAAAGAGAGGAGAACATAAGGATGGGCAGGAAAAACATGCATTAGTGTGGCAGCAGTATTCCTGTGACATGCCTTAATGTCCTGTCAAGGACATCTGGAGTTGGCTCTAATATGCTATTGGGATGGCTCCTTGAAGTTTGCACACAAGAATGGCCTGTAGTTAATCAGGTAGATAGGTTAAAACTTCTGTGGCAGAGTACTAAGAAAGGGATCTGAAGACCTCAGGGCACAAATGTTCGATTAGGTTTACTGTGTGAGAGCAGAGAACTCTGTAGAGTCTACTGTGTTCCTTAGGAGAGCCACCCAACATTCCTTCATTAAGGCATTGAGAAATACACTGGTGAGTCCTTGAATTTTTGAAAAACTCACTGAGGTTGTCACCTCCTCAAGTCAAGCCAGTGTTGAGAGAGGATACTGTTATTTGACGATGCTCTTTAGTATCAGTAGGGTAGACAGATTCTAAAATAGCAGAGGATCAAGTAGCAGAACTTACCTGGCAGCAGCAAGGTAATCTAAGAGGCCTGAATGGCATCAAGGATGCACTGACTTGCAGGGACCTGTGTCAGTGACTAATAGAGCTCTGTGTTACTGTGATAAAATATAGGGGTTGTTGACTGGAGTTTTGCTTGACCTGTATTTAGAAAATCAAGAGCTGGCAAACACAAGGCTGATGTCAGTCCCTGTCATGAAAAACTGTCATTCACTACCAGTTTCTCAAAGGCACAGTTCATTAATTGAAGCAAAGGAAGAGACCCCCTGCAAGAAAAGTATTGTAATGCCAACACAAGTGTTAAAGATACTTACCCCCCAAGCCTTCCTCCCAAAGGACATGTGGCCATTTACCACAGCAACAATATCATGAGGACAGGTGAATTTTGTACAGAAAGCAAATAACAGATGTATAATTAACCTCTTTCATCATCTCCCCCAATGAGCCACTTGGGGAACAAGTTCAAGTTTCTCGTTTTGATGTGTTAGGCTTTTCTGGTATAGAAATCCTGACTCCCAGAGTGGGAAGGGCATTGCCATCAGAAGTCATAGTAAATATTATAACAAACAGAAAGCTTCCATTATCACACAGTCACTTTTGCCTTCTCATGCCAGTGGGTAAGCTAGCAAAAAAAAAAAAAAAAAAAAAAAAGTTTGGCTACTGGCAGGGGTAATTGATCATGATCACCCTGAAGAGAAGACAGAGTATAACTAGAGGCCCTGAGAGTTACTGGGACACCTCCTAGTGCTTATGTTGTGGGTGATAACATACATGGATGGTAGCAGCCACCATGGTTAACAAAGGTATATACCAGGGACTTTGGTCCTTCCAAAACTGAGGCCTGAATCATCACAAGTAACCTAATCCTGTTACACCATAGCCAACAGAGAGGTCAATCCAAACTGGAGGGATGAAAATCAACCAAGTCTTTAACACTACATGCAGCAGGGTCTGTAGCTTCTTCCACTGGCCTTTCTGTATTGAGTTTTTGTGCGGACTGCCAGCAACTACCACTTTTGAGTGTAGCTTAAAGTAGTTTTCTGTGGTTATGAGTAGTGTAAATGGCTAAAGTGGTAGAGATTGAAATGAATATACTAGAAAAGCTATATATTGGTTAATAGAAAGGTATAGGCCAGAAATCATGCTGAATTCACCCTTCTATGCTCTTTTAAAATAACCAGGAGCTAATTTATCACTATGATGTATTATCATAACAATTCAGATGTAAAGCATCTATCATATTTTTCTATTAATTAAATATTGCTATTTCTTGGCATTCTTATTTTGAAAATTTTCAAAGTCTCAGAAAAACTGATATTTGGTACATTTGCTTTATTCTTTTTTGCACTAGATTTTATCCCTGATTACTTCAGCATATAATTCTGAAATCTAAAGACACACACACACACACACACACACATACACACACACACCTACAATATTTTATCACAACTAGGAAATTAACAATACTTCCATAAGGTCATTTAATAATCAAGGCAATCCAAATTTTCTAAGTTGCTCCCAAAATATCTTCTGCATTCTCAAAAAGTTTTCAGCAGAGAAATAAAATTAGTGGGGAAAAGAGAACATAACATCCTTGTGACATCTTCCCTTGTTGACTGAATGGCACATCCCTGTCCTTATCTGTTGGATGGTGGTGTTGTCATCTCCTTTGTGTATACAGGGTTCTGACTTCAGTGAGTAAGCAGCTGTGATATAAGTGTGTTGCCTTTTGTGCAGGACGTCTATGTGTGGAAAATAGGGAGGCTCAGGGAAAGGAAACACCATGCCCGACCTCCGACTGTGCAACAGGGAAAAAGGATCTGATTTTTGTTCCTTGTGCTCTGGGCAAATTTGAGCACTTATTTCAGATTTACCTTGATATAACAAATTGGTTTTGCAATTCCTCTCCACAGAGTTTGAATCTCATCAAACTGCCAACAATAACCATTTTGTATCTTCAGGCGCTTTGGATATTTGCTTCATCTTTCTTTATATAAATTGAGTAATACACAGTTTAAGTCCTCATTGCCGACTGCAGTGTCTTTAAAGGTTATGTTATTTTTTTTTCTGTGAAATGTTTTTCTATTTCAGCTTTCACTTGTGAAAGTTATCAGTCCCCACCCCCCCACAATCTCCTTTTTTAGGTGTTTTTTAGAAAATTTGATGCATTTCCTATTTGTTAGACTATTTTCTGAAACCCAGAGAATGCTATACATATCTACTTTTATGATGTGTGAATTTTACTTTTCAAAACCCTTTCACAGATTTTTTTTTTTTTTTTTTTTTTTTTTTGTGGTGCTAGGGATTGAACCCAGGGCCTTGTGCTTGTGAGGCAAGCACTCTACCAACTGAGCTATATCCCCAACCCCTTTCACAGATTTTTTAAAATTAAAAAACAAAGGAGACTAATTGGTAATTTTAGATAGAATCATTTGGAGAAATGTCTACAGGTTAAATTGAAGGGAAAATTAATGGTATGACTGCTGGACTATGGAAATAAAAGGCAAAAATTTGACTGAATTAAATATGCAAGTATGATCTTCTAGAATAGCCTTTCAGTTAGGCATTGAAAAGACAGACCAGTGACCCAAATTGGATTCCCCCCTATTTTCTTAAGATTAATGGAGTTCAACTCTGATTTTCATGAGAACCATCCTTCTCCATCCTCAGGGCAAGTACGTGATTTGTAAGTAGGTCCAGGGTTGGCTCATGTAGCAACAGAGCCTAAAATAGAATTTTCTATTTTGAGTATGGTAATGGCATTAAGAGGGAAGCTGTTAAAAGGAGCAAATAATAATAGCAGATTTAAGCTTGAAATGTAATGATGCACATAGTATTTTAATGTAATCTAATGAAACTAATAGTGTTTTAAGCTTTGGCAAATGGATACATTTCAGTATATAGAATGAATGATTCATTCTATAATGCTGTGTTAGATACACAAATAAAATCTCATGTTTAAAAACATTTGTAAATTTTAATACTAAAACTCCAAGTACTACTAAAAAAGTACCTAATTTATAAGGAAAAGGACATGGAAAATGTGCTTCACATTTCAAGAGACCACCCAGGACTGTAGCTTTTTCTGTTATTCATGAGTTTTGAGCAAAATAAGGGCATTCAACTTCGTATTATAAGATTATACATATGAAACCACAATCTTTCAGGGATTCTGCCACTCTTTTCCAGCAGCACTAGCTCCTGAGAGACTTCACACCACTAAGAGGAATAGTGGAAGTTTTCTTTTTTGCAAAAATAGACTAAGGGCTTTAGAAATTCTCCCTCCCTGCCTTTTACTCAATGTGGGGTTTCTCTGTTCCTGAATAATTCCCCGAGACATGAAACCCTATAATCTTCCTACCAGGAACTAACAGTGTGTGTAACATCAATGTGTAATACCAGTTTAACATGCTTCTGGCAGTCATGGCTGCAGCCTGTCCTCTTGGAAATGCCTCACTCCAGGATTCAAATAAACTCCAATAATCCATCCCTAGCTGATGGGTGCACAGCCTGGTGACTGTTCTTTAGCCATGAGTTGTGCCCTATCTCATTTCTCCTAGACACTGTACAACTGAGCTCTCTGCCTTTGCCAGTACACTTCTTCTAGGTTCATCAGAGAACTGAAAGAAGAAAAAATTCCCTCTGTGCCATAACAGACTTTTCTTGACAGGAATCTCAGGTTATCAGAAGTAAAATATCTGGGCCACAGAGGGAGCAGATTCTGCTGTGACTACTGCCTAATAGTAAGTTTGACCTTCTGAGCTGTGAGTCTTATATCTGAGATTGTCAATTCCAGCCTTCCATCTGCCCACTACCTCGCTCCTTGGACTTGATATTGCTAGGTAAACTGCAACCCCTATCTGGGAATGTTGCCAAAAGCCTACTGAATACAGTTGATCAGGTTGTGCTTTCTTTTTATTTACATTCTGAGACTGGTGTTCTCTATATCTGAACACCAATCTTACTTTGTGTTAAAGATGAGAACCTTTGCTTTCTCTAATAATAGGTTTTAAATCAGGAGGCAGAGAACTTTAATTCATTTGGCATGGAGGGCAGAATGTATGGTGCAGTGAATAAACAAAGACCTAGAAGGCTTTTGTCAGCCTAAAATACTCCCTGTGATTGTTTTTGATAAAATAATAATAATTACAGTGATGGCTGACGCTTGCTACTGAAAACCTGTAATTTCTAACAGCTGTAGCACAACCATGACAACCACTAGTACATATAAAATAAAATATACATTTCCCTGAATTGAGATCACGCATATATGTAAATACCCTACTAATTTAATATGCTTGTTTTTAATTAGTAATTTACCCAAAACACCTTAAAGATTTATGTATTTTCAAAAGTTTTGTTTTTTGAACACTTTAGAGAATTTAAAGTCAATGAATTCTTTTAAATATATTAATAGGACATATCAGAATATAACTTATTAGATGAAATTGTTTATTCCGTGATTCAAATCACACAGATACTGCAAACCTAACATTAATGAAGCAGTTATTCAATGGCAGAAATTTGCCATTTTCCCTGGCATTGGCACCGTCAAGACTCTATGGTAGGTGAGGGATTGTGTGTGTGATTTTCATTGTAACCAATTACTGTATTACTAAATTTACATTTGTACTGTCATTACCATTTATCAAAGAGGAAAGAAAATCCTTTGCAGCTCTCTGTTTATTTTAATATTTTGACAGTTGTTACATGATTTGACACCATTTGCTAAATAAATACCTACCACATGCAAAGAAGGCACTATGCTTAATATTAAGAAAAGTAAAAGAACAAGGTACTTGCTTTAAAGAACTTCTAACTGATTATATAAGTAGACATATATAATTTTATTGCATGTTAATTTGAAATAAGAGCTTTAAGACTAAAATAAACACACAGCTGTATGTATTGAGAGGTAACTGCTGTTTGACACAACAGGAAGTCTTCTAAAGGAAGAAATTAGGACTCATGTGGTAACAAATGCATAGGAGTTTAAAACAAGGGCTTGCATGGAAGGAGAATAATATTTCTGAGAATTAGAAGGAAATGTTCAGGGTAGACAAAACCATGGCAGACATTATGGACACATAATGAGTCTTGATTTCAAGAAGAAGAAGAAAGAAGAGAGAGAGGAAACTGTAGGTCAAGGGGAGGATAGGAATGAGAGTGTGAATGTGAAAAGATTTAAATTGCGCAAACTAGACATTATTCACTTTGGTGAGACAATAGTGTACATATTTATTTACTTCCTCTTCAGTGTAGAATGAGAATTGGGGACAGGACTAATTTTTCAAGTAAATTTGTATTAGAATGTGATTATGTTCCTTTAATCCCTACTTTTTCTTCAGGAGATTTTGTTGTTATACATGTAAATGTGAAAAATTATGTGTCAATCAACAAAATGAACTAAATCCTTCCTAAGTTGGTGTGAAATCATAAATATGTTTGAAAACAATACTGCATGCTGATTTTTCATAAACAATTTGATATCCCTTCACAGCTTGGATGAAGCTTCTTTGCTCAACAGGGAGGTAGAGAAAATACACAATGTTGTGGCCTCTGGTCCTGAAATAAAAATAGTGGTTTGATTAAATGCCAGTTGGTTGTAAATGATAACCCACATAAACAGTGGGAAATCATTACAGTTAAGCAGTGAATTCTAATTTAATTTTATGGCCTTTGAAAAAAAAAAAAGTCCCCTAGGCCAGGCAGCAGACGCTAAGGAATGGCGACTGAGTGAGAGCTAGAAGGATTAGGATTCCATTGGGCCAGCTCTGAGGGGACCTCTCCCTGCTGTGTGTAACTGTTTACCTGGATTTGTCCCTCTTTTCTTCAGATGGACTCATTTTATTGTTTGGTCACACCACCAAATTCTTGTGTTTGATGTCCATGTGTTTCAGTTGTTTATTTTATTGCTACATTTAAAAATATCCCCCAAACTTTGCACTGTTAGACAACAACCACTTTTATTGTATGTAACAATTTTTTGTAGCAGTAATTCCATCATTGTTTGGCTAGGTGATTTTTCTCCTTCATAAGGTGTAAGAGAGTGGTCCCTCAGTGCTATTCACCTGGTGCCTTGGCCATTCTGAAGGGAACAAGATAGATTCACTCAAAAGACTGGTATTTGGATGCTTTTTAAAGTCTAGACTGGGGCTGAAGTAGCATCATTAGTCTAAATAGTCACAGGCCAGCCCAGACTTAAGGGGAGGGTAAATAACTTTCACTTCTTAAGAAGGATATCTAAAAATGTGTGACTTTGTTTAATCTACCATACCACGCACAAAACAGGATCTCCTGGAGAAATGTCTTGGGAGAAACCAAAATTATTAATATGTGTGGAGTATGATATAAAATGGGGGTGGGGGTGTGGGGAGTGAGAGAAGAATGGGGGAACTTTAGGTTATGTGGAAGGAAATGAGAGGGAGGGGGTATGAAAAATGGTGGAATGAAAGAGACATCATTACCCTATGTACATGTATGATTACACCAATGGTATGAATCTATATCTTGTACAACCATAGAAATGAAATGATGTACCCCATTTGTGTACAATGAATCAAAATGCAATCTGTAAAAAATTTTAAAAATAAATAAATAATTTTTTAAAAGTCAACAAAAATTGTTTATGAAGCAACTTTTCTTCACTGAGCAGATGCAACCTAGAGCAGTTTACCATTATGTGAAGAAAACTCTAACAAGTGGAGACTTGTATAGATGTCTATGAACATTTGATGTGCAGATCTAAGATTTAGCTTGGTCTTTAGCCTCCAACCTTTCTGTGACTGCTTGGGTTGTGCTTATGTTCTAAAGTTGTTCCTTGTTAACTTTTTGCTTGATATGTATGTCCTGGGCTTTTATCAAACACTAACCTATATAGCTTGCATGTTGCATGTTGTGGATAGGTATCCCAGGCAATAGCTGCAATACACCCTTTTTTCTTGGCAGCACACATACTTTAAGCATCACACTGCTTCTCCTAATCCTGTTAAGACTGTCTATTTTGGCACTGACTGACAGCAAGTGCAATATGTAAAGGCGTCTGCTGGCACTGATGGCTTTGCAGTCAGAGAAGACAAAGGGAGATTACTTTTCAGCATTTTGTGCTGGGGTTAGTGTTGTTGATCTAATCTGACCTACACAGGGGCACATATAAAGATGCAAGTTGTATTAGGCAGGCATCTGGAGCTGTCTGGCTTGAAGAAAGATATGAGATTTCAGAACAAATTGGTCAAAATTAGCACATTCAATGGTTCCAACACAGGTGTAATATTGGTTGATGTCACATACCAACACAATCATACTCAGTAAAGGAAGAAAAGGTTATAGATATGATGTGTGAACAGAAAGCACTATAGGTCATTTCTTACATAGCCATGAAATAGTTGGATTTATTTAAGCATTTATAAAACTTACCAAGATTTGCTTTCAGGTCTTTTGAAATGTTTTGAATCAGAGGAGGAAAGACAAAATAAGGAATGAAAGGCAGTTTTCGCAATTTTACTTTGGAATTACTTCCCTTTCTTTCCTGCTTCAACTCAATAAGCATTTATTAACTTATCCCTGTTTGTGCGTACTTTTCTGTATTCATATGTTGAACAACATTTATTGGGTCCCTGATACTTATCAGATACCACTCTAGGAGTAGATACTTGCTGTATAGCAAAAATAAACACAGTTTCCGCCTTTAAGGAGCTTCTAGACTACTTAAAGACATAAATTAAAAAATTGATCATAGATAAATGATACATAGTTACAGTTGATATAAGTGGTATGTATAAGGTTAGCTCAGTGCTATATTAAAACTCAACTCAGAATTCCAGGGGTTTTCATGATAGTTTATTTCTTATCCTGCAGCTCAAACTCATTGTTCCATGTTAGGCAGCAATCTTGGCATCTCTTCAGAAGCAGAAATTCAGGGACCCAGTTTTCTATATCTTGCAGCTGAGCCCTTTTGGAGATTGGGTTTTCCCTGTCTAGCTGGCCTGTGGGAGGCAGAGAGGTAAGACGGCATGTGGGGGGATTTTAAGGGCCTGGCCTGGAAATGGTGCACCTCACTGCTGCTCACATTCTGCCATTCAGAAGTCACATTACCATATGTGACTCCAAGGGAGGACAGAACAGAGTTTAGTTGGTGCCCCATAGGAGGAGGGAAATAATTAAGTAGTCTCTGCCAAATGCCTGTGGATAAAAAGGGTGCTTTCAAGGTGTAATGGATAAAGGAAAAAAGTATGTCATAATATCATGATGAAATATACAGTTTTGTGGGTGAGATATAACCGAGATTTTTAAATTATAATGCAACACAATTTATATTTGAATGAAAACTCAAAGATTAAAGGAAAAATATTTCCCTATTACTGAATCTGCTTCCTTCTTGCTGTAAAGAATTGTACTCCAGGCTAAAGAACTTGCTAAGGTAATATGGCTACTCAGTACCACAGCTGGGCCACATGCTTGTCAAAGATGTTTTCAGTGCTCAGTGCTTATACTCACCCTTATCCACACAATTGAGTCCTATTTTCTATCCATTATCAAATAAACCAACATTTGCAATTTAATAGTGCTTATTCCCAGTCTCAACTTGATTTGAAAGATTCCAAAGGGGCCTCAATCCACAGTAAGATCACTGCCCACACTGACCACAACTAATCCACCAGAGTAACCTAAGCTGAGGAAACAGGTGCATGAAGTCTGACCTTACTTAATTAGTTTGGTGAGATAGGGCGAAACTCTCACAGAAACAGCTGAAACTTATTCACATAGATCAATTTTAGAGCTGTTTCTTGGGAGGTTGGCCAAGGTGTCATCTGGCAATGGAGGGTGACTAAAACTTGGGCTCATTGTAACTCCAGAACTGGCCATGGCTAAAGCATGGCTTGTCTACTATGTTGCTCTTACACAGGAGAAAGTAGCAACAATCTTTAATGTATATCTGCCTATATTGACATAAATGATTTTATATTGGAAAATTTAAGTTTGGACAGCTTCTTTTAGAGTTACTTTCTGGAATGAGAATAAAGAGAATTTGAGATATGGTTTATAGAGTCTCTCCCATTTACTAAAATCCTTTGAGTCTATGTCTTGTCCAGTATTCTTTAAATACAGTTTGTGAAAGTGATAGAAATAATATATAATATACAAATCAAGGGGTTGGAGAATGTGGAGTAGATACAGTTTTGATATGGGTAAAATCTAGGGGAGTGTTAGGGATTAGGAAATATCTCTAAAATATATAGTTTGAAGATGCCTTGCTTCCTGGTCACCTCAAATGCTCCATAACATGCTCCTGGGTCCCCTCTAGCTTTATAAGACTCTCAGGCTTTTGACCTGGGATCCAGGGTGTTAGCCAGAATTTCCTTTAGTTTGAAGGAAGGCTTGAGAAAAACCTGAACGCTGGTATTGGAATGTGAGTCATCAAATTGCTCTTCTGCCTTTTCAAAGTGATACATCAATTTTCAAGGTGAATATTTTCTAGTCATTCCAGATTTGCATCTAATGAAATGCTGTCTCTATATGTGGTCAAATCAAATATATAATATTTCACTCTTGGTTCTTCCAAATAGAAAGAATTGTTCATCTACAATGATTGCTGTTTGCTAGAATCAGCTGTCATGGATTATGTTTGGCATGCCAGGGTCTTGTGAGAATCAGCTGTCAGGATGGAACAGAATTGCACTGTTGCTACAGGTCAAAAAGAGAGAGTGTGTTTTGCTCATGGAATTTTGATGTTGTGTCAGTGGTGGTTTGACTACTTATATTTAATAAAGGTGAAATTTCATTAAAAATCCTAAAGCACTAAAATATCTCCAAATTATGAAAGATTTATTTTATGAGTTTAATTTCCCTCATGGTGATAATGAGATACTAAGCAAGCATTTTCAATACTAAATTCTGATTTAACACATTTTTTTTTTGTTGTTGTTAAGACTTTTAGAGGGATCCACACTTGAAACACTGAATATGACTTTCTTTGAAATTACTCTGGATTCTAGTTAGAAACTAGAGAATTGATAATGCTAATTTTTTTCATTGATAACATTATAAAATATAGAAGATAAATAAGTACTTTTTGAATCAATATTCAATAAAGTATCTAGAATTATATGAGCTTCCAATAAATGCAAAACCATGAACCTGCCAGTCCTGACATATATCACTATTAGCTGAATGGCAAGACTCTCACTTCTTCTCCTACAGGTGTCTCTCCATTTTGAGAAACAAATTAGCCATTCAAGGGATACATTCATGAATATATTTAATTTGTAGAAATAATTTGTTCATTTATTAATTAGATGAATTTATTTGAAGATTGAATGATTTCATATAAAAATCCAGATTTCTTGATTCTCATAAAACCTCAAACATTAGTACATTCCCCTACAAAGTGTCTGTCCCCTTTGGATGTGTAAGTGTTCTCCAGCATGAATCTACTTCATGCACTGACAGTCTCTGCCTCTGAGTTTGTGCATCCTAAAGACTTGGGACTTTTTCTTATTAAAATGGTCTGTTAAACCAGTAGTGCCCTTCACTTATGATGTTCCTAAGATTACAATGTACTTTCTAAGGGACAAAAGAACCACCTGACTACATTTTGTAATGATTCATGTGCTTAAGAACTGTTTCAAAGTGGACAGTTACAGGGGCACATGAAGTCATAAATTTAAATACAAATACACAAATTTTATTTCACAAATGCAAATACTTAAATAAAAAATCAGAAGGACTGGGAGTGTAGCTCAGAGGTAGAGAGCTTGCCAACCATACGCAAAGCCCTGGTTCAGTCCCCAGCACGGGGAAAAAAAAAAAATCAGTTAAGAAGATGCAAAATGATGGAGAACTAATTTGGCAGTATTTTTATGAAAACAAAGTTTTAGTAAGTGAGAAGTTTTTATACATCATTACAGTGATATGACTACTTTTAAAAGGAAAAACAAAAACCCAGATGCATTCATAGAAATCAAATGTACAGATGGCAGAAATTATGGTCTTTTGTACATTATGTCTGTCAATCTGAGCAATGTTCTCTCTGAAGTGTTAAAAAGGCACTGACCACAAATCTCCAGGAAATGTGAGAACAGGTGACTTGGATGGAGAGGAGCCTAGCAATTAAGTTATGTAAAGGATGATGAGAAAACTATCTGCTTCAGTCAGAAAAAAAGAAGATAAAAATGGAAAGAAAAGGGAAAAGGAATTGACAAGGTCTTTAGAAATTGGAAGGGCTCTTACACACCACAGGGTACACACTTGTACTCTGACTCCAAGGAACAGAAAACGATAAAGACTTTATTTTTAAAATGTAAAGAAGGTAAATTGTAGATTGTTAAGGCAAGAGACATTGACCACTATGTATGTAAAGAGATAGGTGTTAAAAGGCCCTAAAATAATCATAAAGAAGTCATGACAAGATAAATAACTTTGTATTTTAGAACTTTAAGTTCATAAATAGTCACAAAAACATCACACATAGGAAAAAACCAAAGTAAAATTACTTTGAATTTGTATTTTAGAGAAAATAACAAGATTTTTTATTATAGACTTCAAATTCCTTATGAAAAGTTACAAGATAATGGTTTTTCTTTTCTTAATCAAAGTCAAGACCCTGCTATATTGGTTTTTCTGTAAAGTTTCTTTTTCTACTTCAAAATACATAAAAAGTCTTATATTTACATTATTTTAGTAGCATATTGTATTATTTAATTATAATACCATAATTAAATATTCAATTGTCATTGGAAATCTATACTGTTTCCTCTAGCATGAAATAATGAAAAAGGTAATTTATTATCCTGCGTAATTGTTTTTGTGGGATGTATTCTTAAAAGGAATGATAGTATCAAAGAATATGCAAATTTTTTAGGCACTGTGATATATTTTACAAATTTTGCTTCAAAAAATCTTTCATAATTCACACTCCTACCAGCTGGTAATGACAGAGAAACTTTCCCAATATCTATATTAAATTAAATGTTACCAGTATTTAACACTTTTTTCCAGCTTAAAATTTTCTATGGTTAAATATATTTTGCTTTGATTCTTAAAAATTGCATATATTTTCACATATATTTTACATGTTTATTTATTTTAGGGGTTAATTATATGTTCATATGTTTAGCTCACTGACTTTTCTTAGTACATGTTTATCTTTTCCTATTGATTTATGAAAGCTCTTTTTGTAATTAGGCTTAGCCTATTGACTTTCATATTGTGCAAATATTTTTCCTGGTTTGTTATTTACATTTCAAACTGATTTATCATTTATAAGTAAACAACTGTGAAGGGTCTGGGATTTTATCCTAGCTAACAATTTAGCCTGCCATAGTTTCGTGAAGTTTAGTGGAAGACATGAGGTTTTTGGATCAGAGAAAGTGGATAGTTTACTACTCATAGCAAAATAGTAGCTAGAATGTCAGTATTGTTAAATTGAGTTTTCAAATCCCTTTTCCACAAAAGGCACCATGACAAGAGCCAAGGATGCTTCCTTATGCAGTGGACTTCATTACAGAAAAGAAATCTCAAGCTCAGGAAATTTCAATATTTTGATAGTGAGAAAATCAACTCAATATTTGCCTAACAGAGACATTATCTTTATTATGCTGGACAACAAAAAAGTCTTCTTTATCTTTATATCCCATAGCTGTTGCTAAATTAATATCCTTGAAAAAGATTATTTAGAACAAAAGCCTGCCAGTGGATTTGCTCCCAAGACACGCAGAAGTATGAGTCTCACAGAAATTTGACTTCTGACATATACATAAAATACCCACTGAGATAGAAGCAGAACATCTGCAGTAGAAAAAACATTATATTCTCTCCTTGGCCTTTGCTTCATCCACCCTGGGGCCAGACAGGAATATGAAGAAGATAGACTCTAGGGGCAGTCAGCTGGGGTTGCTATTCTGATCCCAATCAGGGAATATTTTTTAAAAATTCCACAACTGGTAAAGCTGGGCATTAACCAATCAGAGTGGACATACCTGAAACATGGTTCTACCACACCAGCTCATAGTAAGTCCTTTATCCACCACTTACTAGCTGTGTCTTTATCTGTAAAATGAGGCTAGCAACAGTGGCTCTTTCTAGGGGGTTTTATGAGGGTTAGAATTGATAATACAGGCAAAGTCCTGGAGAGTGTTTGGTGGAGTGAGATGTGGTCATCATTGTGGTTGATATCTGAGGGACTCCAGATCTTTATGGTTAGAGTGTTAAACTCTTCTGCTGAGAGAAGACAGGGAAGATCTTCCTAAGTCTGTGAATGGTATGAGTCTCTAAGGGATGTTATTTGGATGGAATAAGATTCAAAGAGGCCTTGGAAAACTAGCAAGATAAGCAAGACCTAATGCAATGGCAACCAGTAGGGGATTAAATATATAAAGTTCTTCCTTTTAATTAAAAAAACAACTATCTGTTTTTAGAAAGAAAAATAAATACTCCAAGAATTAAAAGAGATTCTACTGAAACCCATGCCAGATTTTAGTTGACCCATCAACAGAAAATGTGATGTTGCCTCCAACTAAGGTTATGTGATTTTCACCCTAACGGTCAGATTAATGCTGCCCTGAATGGCCATAGCACATCTGTAATGTACTGAGGTTTCAGGAACCAGGCTGTAGATAGAGACACAGGGGTAAATTGAGATTTGTGCAGAGAAATGTGACCAGAGGGTAAATAATAAAGGGACTCAAACCAGGAAGGGTATCCAGGAATAGTTTTCCTAGTAAGGATTAAAGGGGAGAGGAGACAGAGATTTTCAGGTCCTAACTAACTCTGATATGGAAGCATTTACTGTGTTCTGCAAGAAGGACTAGGAGAAATCCATGCAAGTCAGAAAGAGGTGAATTCCATAGTCATTCAAGGGCAGAGGGGATAGCAATAGGGCCAAGAATGCTCCACAGAGGTTTGTCACTGGGCAGAAGTTGATAAACTCTTGATTTTCCCCCCAAATTATTTAAATCTATGATTTCAAGTTATGAGCCATGTTAGATATGAAAGGTAAATGGAAGGAAGAAAAAAATTATGGACGATAAGTAATCGTAAGTTTGTTGCTTCAGAGAGAAGATTTGTTTTTCTCAACCTAACAATTTTCTAAGAATAAAATTATAGAAAAACAGAAAAATAGGCTAATTTCTGAAGAAATAAACTACTCTTGGTGATGGTTGCTGTATGATATAATCATGCATCCTTGGCAAGTAATGAGTGCTCAGAAAATTTCATTCTGTTAAGTGAATCATCACCCTGTCAGGAATGTTGTTCAAAAGATTCCTGAATTACTTGAAGATATACTAGATGAAGTCTAAATCTTGCAACTCCAAGGTTTTATTATTTTGATTGTTTCTATCTTGTACTCAAGTACATTTTGTCTTATCTGTTCCATATTGAATTCTCTCAATGCCTATCTGTGAAATATCTCTATTTACTAAAACCAAATCAATATTATATAAAGCAAACATGATTTCTCTTCCAGAAGTGGTTTATTGCTTTCACCAAGCTGCTTGGTTTACTTTGATCTTTTTATTAATATAGCCTAGTGATATTTGATCATCCTTAGAGGAGAGAGATCTTCTTTGTTTATTCCCAAATCTCCTAAGTGTGGAAAATAAATACTAAAAGTATTGAGGCTTCAGACACTCATTTAGCATTTTAGAGTCGGAACATAGATTTTTTTTTTTATTTGAAATATATGGATTCTAACTTATCAGTTCTAAAATGGTATAATTGTCATCAGGCATTTGCTTATTAGGTCAGAATATATTTTCATAACATTTTTCCCATTATAAATGCAGCAAATCTAATTTATAGAATAGAACAAAAACCACACACGTAAAAAGAAAAAAATAAAAATTCTTATAGTGGTTTCCTAGGACTTTTGTAACAAAGTTCCTCAAACTTTGTGACTTCTTTTTTTTTTTTTTTTTTTTTTTTTGCAGTACTGGGGATCGAACTCATACCAGCTGAGCTATCTCCCCACCCCAAACTTTGTGACTTTTAAGAGCAAAATTTATTTTCTCACAGTTATGAAACTGAGAAGTCCACAACAGTGTCATCAGGACCATGCCTCCTCTGAAAGCTCTGGAGAAGAACCCTTCTTTGCTTCTGGTAGCTCCTCAAATTATTAGCCCTACTTAGCTTATAGCTGCATCACTCCAATGTCTGTCTTCATATGACCTTTTCTATATATATCTTCAAGTTTCTGTTGGTGTTGTCTTTTTCATGTAAGGACACCAGTCATTGGATTTAGGGCTTATCCTAATCCCCATTGACCTCATCTTAATTAATTACATCTGAAAAAGCCTAATTCCAAATAAGGTCACATTCTGTGGTTCCAAGTAGGTATGAATTTTGGGAGCTACTATGACAAAATGTAGGAACCTGTCACTGGTTTCTTTCTTCATGTTTTTTTTTTCTTTTTGAAATGAGAAAGTCCATCCTATGCCTGTCCCACCATTGTAATTGGACACACATAACTTCTCTGGCATCATAGGTTCACAACTGGAGAGAAATTTTGCTTCAAAATGAATCGTACCTTAAGTCACACCCATATCTAATTTAGATGACATTTAGATAAGACTTTAGACTTGAAAGATGATGCTGAAATGAGTTAAAACTTTGGGAGTGTTGAGGATGGAATGAATGTATTTCTCATGTGAGGACATAAGTGGGGGGAGGGTATGGGCAGAATACTGTGGGTGTAATGATCGTTTCCTCTCAGAAGTCATATGTCAATGCCCTAATCTCCAGTGTGATAGTATTTGGAATTAGGGCCTTTGGTGGTAATTGGTTTTGAATGAGGTCATGAGGGTAGACCCAATCATAGGATTAGTGTTACTATAAGTAAGTGAAAAGATCAAGTCTCTCTCTTTCTTTATTTCTCATATAAAGATACAATAAAAAGATGGCCATTTATAAGTAAGGAAGGGAGACCTCAGAATCCCAAATCTGTTAGCACCTTGAACTCGGACTTCTCACCTGCCAGAACTGTGAGAAATAAATGTTGTTTGAACTACATATTCTATGAAATTCTGCTATGGTAGTTCAAACTAAGATGGGGACACTATTCAACCCACTATACCTAAAAATCACATTTATGTTAATATATGTTTCTTTTTTACGTAATAACATAACACAACATTGACTTTTAAGTGTCAATGATGTTAAATATATCCATGTTTTGAAACCATCTCTACCATCCATTTCCAGAACTCTTTTTATCTCACAAAACTGAAACTCAATATCTATTGTTGTGGTCTGGAACTGGAATGTCCCCTAAAGACTCATGTGTCGAGGGCTTGGTCCCCAGTATAGCAATGTTTAGAGTTGAAACATTTAGGAATTGATTGGATCATGAGGGCTAACTTCATCAATGGAATATACCATTGATAGATTCCTAGTTGAATGAACTATGAGTTGTGGTGGAAAATCTTGGAGGTGGGACCTACTAGAAAGAGTTGACTTTGGGGGAATGTCCTTGGGGGTCTATATTTTGCCCCTATCCCCTTTCTCACCATCCCTCTTCTCTTACCTGGTTGCCATAAAGTGAGCAACTGTGTTTCCACGATACCCTCCTCCCCACGTGATGACCTGCCTCACCAAAGGCACAGAATCATAAATTTAGATTCTTAGAGGGAGAGTAATACATATCAGCAAAGCAGAAAAGTAAAAAGCATCAAGAATACTAGAAATGACAGATGAAAACAGAATTTTTTGGCATGACCCCATGCAAAAAAATCATACTTTCCTCATTTCTACTGATTTTAACTATGTGTGAAAAATGGGCCTGGGTTTGTTAAATTGTGTGTGTGTGTGTGTGTGTGTGTGTGTGTGTGTGTGTGTGTGTGTGTGTTTAAAGAAAAAAACCAATATCAAAATTCTTATGTGAAATATTTCATTTTTTAACCTTAGGAAAAAAAGAAAATTATAAATAGAACAATAAACAACACTTTGTGAACCAAAAATAACACATGTGGAGGAAATATTTGTTTTATAACAATGAGTTGACTTTCTGTCTTAATTTCGACTTTAATTTATTGTAGTATTCATCTTTCTGCTGAGTTCACTATTATATTTTGTTTTGTTTTTTATTAGGCAGAGTTCCAGTTGTCACTCTTTACCCTTAACTGACCCAAGAGCACTTAGCGTGGGGAAAAAAAAAAAAAAAAAAACCAAGATATTATAAATGTTGAGATATACCTTCCTAATATGTTAGCACATAGTTGGTCAACCTTAAAATTGTAATGTCAGCTTAAATCTTTTCTGGCAGTCAACCAATTCTTTTTGTCTTTTAATTATCTTGAAAGAATGAATAGAAAATTTTACTGTGCACATAAAACACTCAGTCTTACCTATTTGAATAAGAGGAGTGTAGATTTTCAATTTAAGATGTGGAGGCAAAAATCAGAATATTCAATGAATACACTTGCAAAAAGATATTTTGATGGTCATATCTAAAGTACTTGATTTTATGTTATGTTGAAAATACTGTCATAATTTTACTATTTTAATTCCTTTATAAAGATTCCTAAATACATGACTTTTATAATTCTCCTGTATATAAATTCTTTTTATATAAAAACTACTGAAAAGTAATCTAAAATATAAGACTATGGTTTTGCCACTCATATTACAAACTAAAATTCATTATAGTGTATAAATAAATAACTGTGATAAAGTTGACAATATTTCCATAGAGTTAACATTAAAATATCTCTTGAATAATTGTGTCTGCTGTGCAATGCTGATTGTATGATACAGATGAAAAAAACCTAAATATTCGCTTATGTGAGGTTGACGATCTAATTTTTTCTTCATCTACCACAATGTTGATAATCAAATTTTCTCACACTTGTATAATTGTCAGGTGAAACAAACTGGTGTATTTCTGACTAAAATTGATTTCATTGCAATGACCAATCACAATTCAAATATTCCATAGAGTCTCCTTATTTCTTGGTTCAGTCAAAAGATACAAAGAGCTATTACTAGAAAATAGCTTGAGTTTCAAACTTGAAATGGAACAAGAGAGAACTTAAAGGAAAATATTGACAGGAAAAGGTGCTAGAAAATTCACACTTCTGTTGCTTTCTCATGCCAGTGGTTTCCCAAAGAGGTCTGTGTGAAATAGATAAGGAATTTGTGGGAGGGCAAAATAAGCATGACCTACATAGATTGATGAATTTACTGCTCTTCAGAAGTGATAATACCTCTTCCAGTCTGGGCTATGTTGGGAAAAAGAGTAGCAGTGTAAATATTTTAATTGCACTTCCTTTAGTTATCATAGCTTTCTAACTGGCGGCACATGCCAAATGATATAAAGAAGTGTATTTGGCTGACAAATTTTAAAATAATTACCTTGACCTGATTAAAATCAATGCAACTTGTCAATGTCTTCCTAGTTAGGAAGATACAGTGAATCTTCCTAGGAATGATCCATACGCATGATACTATGTTAAATAATGGAAATACTAAATTTTTATGACAATTCAGGGATCTATGCATCTATATAGAACAGAGGTACTGATTTGTAGTACTAGGAAGCTGATTTTCCATTGTTGAGTGAAAAGTCAGAAATATGTTTTGAAATACCCAGAAATGTTGTGTCTGCGTATAGGTATGAGAATAAATGCTTGTGTTTTATAGGGTAAATTGGAAACTAAAAAGAGCAACTTTCATAATAGCAATTTTATTGAGAAATATGTCACATGATAAAATTAGTGCTTTTAAAGTGCACAATTCATGATATTCACAGAGTTGTGTCACCATCATCACTACCTAGTTTCAGAATTCTTCATCATCCCCCAAAAGAACTACATACACATTATCTACATCCCTTCCTCAAGGTCTGATAACTACTAATTTACTTTCTGTTTCTATGGATGCACCTATTTGGGAAATAGATAAATGAAATCATATGTGATAATTTTCATCTGGTTTCTCTGTTTTAGCATAATGTTTTCAAGGTTCATCTATGTATAGCATGTGTCAATATTTCATTCCTTTTTCATGGTTAAATAATATCCTGTTTTTAGATACACATCATTTAATTTCTTTATTCATCAGTTGTTTCATCAGTTTGTTTAGCCATTTTTCAGTTAGCAGTTAGATTGTTTCCACCTTTTGACTATTTTTAATAATATTGCTATGAACATTCCAGTACACAATTCCATGAGGACACCTTTTCAGTGTATACCTATGAATGGAATTGCTAGATATTTATTATTTT
Organism: Sciurus vulgaris; assembly: GCF_902686455.1. Taxonomy (NCBI): domain Eukaryota; kingdom Metazoa; phylum Chordata; class Mammalia; order Rodentia; family Sciuridae; genus Sciurus; species Sciurus vulgaris. Next base: position 133,649,483 of record NC_136463.1, read on the forward strand.
AAATAACTGCCAAACTCTTCTCCATAGTAGACACACCATGTTACAATGTGTATAGTAATGTGGGAAGGTTCTGATTTCTCCACATCCTCACCAATAGTTAATCTCTCTCTTTTTTTTTTTTTTTTTTTTTTTTTTGGATTTTAGCTATCCTATAAAGTATGTAGTATTTCTCTTCACATTTCAGTGACTAATAATGTTGAGCATCATTCATATGATCAGTGACATTTCTGTATCTTTGGAAAAATGTCCATTAAAACCATTTGTCCTTTTTTTGTTGAGTTATAGAATTCTTTATATTTTGTGGCAATAAGTTCCTTTTCAGACATATATTTGTAATTTTTTCCCCATACTAATGATTGCTTTTTTCACTTTCTTTATGTTGTTCTTTGAAACATGATTTTTTATTTTTTACTTTTAATGAAGTTTAATTTATTTTTCTTTATTGCTTTAGCATTTGGTATTTTACCTAAAAAACTTACTGCATAATTCAAGATCACAAAGATTTACTTCTCTGTTTTCTTCTAAGCATTTTTATAGTTTTAAGTCTATTTTCCATTTAGATTGATTAATTCTGAGTTAATTTTTATGTGTAGTATGAGGTAGGGGTTTGACTACTTTTCTTACATGTGGATATCTATTTGTCCAGCATCACTTGTTGAAAAACCCTTTCTTCCCCATTGAATTATCTTAGCACATTTCTCAAAATTCAATTGGCCATCATGAAAGGGTGTGTTTCTGAACTCTTTCAATTTTATTTCATGGATCTATAGGTATTTTTATGTCAATGCCATGTTGTTTGATTACTGTATAGCTTTGTAATAAGTTTTGAAATCAGATAGTGAAATTAGACCATCTTTGTTCTTTTTTTCAAGACCATGTGGGCTTTAAGATTTTTCTTGTTGTCCTCAGCTTTCAAAAGTTGAATTAGAATGTGTCTAGGCATGAATATCTTTAAGTTTATTCTACTTGGAATTTGTTGAACTTCTTTGACCAATAGATTAATCTTTTTCATCAAGTGTGGAAAGTTTTATGCCATTATTTTTAAAAATTTTTTAAATTGTAGATGGACACAATACCTTTATTTATTTATTTTTATGTGGTTCTGAGGATCAAACAGTGTCTCACACATGCTAGGCAAGTGCTCTAACACTGAGCTATAACCTCAGCCCTTATGCCATCATTTCCTTGAATATTCTTTCTGCTTGTTCTTTCTTTCTCTTCTTTTGAGAACTCTCATTTGTATATATATTCCCACGAGTCTCTGAGTAGCTGTTCCTTTTTCTTCATTTTTTTCTTACACCTTTGACTATAGATTCTCAATTGACCTGTCTTCAAGTTTGATTTTTCCTTTCGCCAGTTCTAATATGCTGGTAGTCTTCTCTGGTACATTTTCATTTTAGTTATTTAACTTTTCAACTTGGAGATTTCTATTTGATTCCTTAAAAAACAGTGAATTATACATCTTTATTGTTATTTTATATCTGTTAAAATATTTATATGATGTTTCGTTTACCTCTTTAGATATGGTTTCCTTTTGCTCTTCTACATATATTTATAAGAACTGACTTAACTGCTTTTGTTTGGTGCAATAGCTGGATTTCCTCAGGAATTAATACATGTTAGGAATCACTAATTATTTGGAAATTTTTAGTTTTCACAGTTATTAGAATGATTCTCAAACATGTGTTTCTACTTGCAATTGACAGTGTTGTCAATCTGTGGAACTTTAAATCCTAGATGTCAGAAATACATGAAAACCTAATTCAGAAAGTACAGACATTGCTTGTTGTATCAAAATGTTTAAAGTCACTAGATATGTTGCAATTCTCTTTGAAGTGTTTGGATTTTCTTCAACTCTTAAAGTTCTTGTAAATATGTTTTTGCTGTTATTGAAAATACTAAAATTTATGTTAGACTATTATATGTAATGTGTTACAAAAAATATTTTACTTGTATATTTTACTTAATTGATGTGCTGTGATATTTTATTTACCATGAAATATAGCATCTCAAGGTTGAGGGGAATCAGGAAGATCTAGCAAAGAACACAGAGAAGAAGGTAAGAAAATAAATCAGGATTATATGATGTAACACATTCCAAACTAAAAAATAAGGAAGTTGTGAGGTAGAGCAAATGATCCTGAAAGTTTGAAGTAAGAAGTAGAAGGGAGAGTGGAAAGGGGTCAGTAGGAATGGAACTGGGAACAAGTTATGACAGATATTACAGCATGCTTTTATGATATCATCTGTGATACAGAAATGAGGAGGGATAATGATGCAGTGAGACAGAAGAGAGAGAAGGTAATTACATGAGAAAAGTTTGAGTGGGTAGGGATGGAAACCAGTATGAGAGAGAAGAATTAGGCCTTATAGACCATGTACAGTAGATCTATTAGGTCAGCAGTGGAGGCAGAACATAATGGTTACAGATGAAGTTATGTTGGAAGATTCAGTGTCAGAAGAATGGGGAAGTGTTCTTCTGATTTTTTTCATTTTTTTAGGGAATAAGGACAGAGCTCTGAGTACACAGTTTGTATATTTGCCTCTCTTACCAGTCTTTTTGTCAAGGTCAGGGATGTCTTCTTTATGTTCAGATCATTAGCATCCAACCTGGTACAAGAACTTATCAAATACCTCAAGAATGACTGTAAAATGCAAAGGAATAATAATGTTTCCAAATTACTTTTGATTTTACTTTCAGTTAATATGTGATTTGAACTTTTTTACATTGATTCTTATTTAATTAAAGAGGAGTTAATGATAAAACATTTATAAAAGGCTGATTTTTTAAAAAATTAAATTATTTTATTGATGCATTATAATTATCCATAGTAGTGGACTTCATTATGCCCTATTTGTTCTTGCATATAGTGCAATCTCATTCCCTAAACTGTCCCTTTTCTTCTCTTCTTCCTCTTCTTTTTATCTGCTTGCTTTACTCTACTGATTCCTTCTATTATTATCATTATATTACAACTATGCATATATATATGCATATATATGCATATATATATATATATATATGTAGGATGTACATAACATAATTGGTAAATTTATGTCCCAAGACTTCCTTATGCCATCCCCTCCGCCCTCCCTCCCTTCTGATCCCTTTCCTCTGCTCTATTGGTCTCCCTTTTATTTTCCTGAGAACCTTTGGCTTTTTTTTTATTTCTAAAAGGCTGATTTTTAATACCTTACCTCAATGGGAGGCTTTTATCTGCTGACACTTGCTGTATCTTAGAAGTAGAGGCCAGATTTTTTTCAGATGATATAGAGACTTATACAGAGAAGAAATATTTTAAAAAGATGTCCAAATAGGAAACATTTTCCTTTTGCCCTAAAGATAAGTTTCTAAGTGACTAATATCATTTAAAACATCACCCTAACTTTTAAAAATATATAGGCAATATTCAAGGCAAAAGGAGGTGGCATAAAAATTTTAGCTGTTTTGAAAGTAGTTTCAAAAGATTTTGAGTGGTAAGTAATCATTGTATACATTTTTTTAGGTTGACTTCTTGGAGACTTCTTTTTTTAAAACTTTTACTTTATTTATTTGTTTTTATGTGGTGCTGCTGAGAATTGAACCTAGTGCCTCACATGTGCTAGGCAAGCACTCTGCCACAGAGCTACAGCCCCAACCCCCGTGGAGACTTCTTGAACAAAGATTTTTAATCTCAATTTGATATTTAGCTTGGATAATACTTGTTGAAAGGGTTAAAGGTGGGAGGGAGATGCTCTGATCACAGTAGGATGTTTAGCAAGGTCCTTGGCATCTGTCCACTAATTCACATAGCACTCTTCTTCTGAGCATGACAATCATAAGTGTCTCTAGACACTGCCAAAATTTCCAAGTTTTCCAAGGAATTCAGCTGATTAATTTCAGAACCACATTACTTTTCTGAGTAAAACTTTGGAGATGTTGATTGTGTGGCAATGAAGGTACTACACCCAAAGGGTAATTGAGACTGTTAAATCCTATTTCACATTATAGAATACCTTCATCTCAAATACCTCACAGATCATTTAAAGCTAAATTCATTGGTTAGGACATAGCCAAACCTGTCACATGGAAAGGGAATATAGTTGCTACAAATATATTTCCAGAAGGCGGAACCATGACCAGTGGTACTAATTTTAGAGAGACATTTTGATTTGTGATGGGGAAGATGGTTCTGATGATTAGTAGCATCTAAAAATGGTATGAGCAGCATCAGAGTTCCCTTTCAATAGAGGCAATCAAGTCAAAGTCATATGGTAACATTTCAGGGATATTGCAGAGGAATTTTAAACTTTGGTTGGATTTAAGATCTCATTCAGTCCTGAGAATCCAGAATGGTCAGGAGTGCCGTGGAAACACTAAAAATTAGGTGGCATCAAAGAGGTATGAAAAAGCAAAGGAGTCATGGTGGGAAGCCACAAAGTTTAACTGGTATTAGAGTAAGAAATGAATGTGCAGGAAGTGGGACTCAGGGAAAGTGAAGAACTATTTAAAGGTGTGGGCTTTCTCTGTTGACATTCTCAGCATCAATGGACTTGAGCCTTACAGCAGTTCCTCAAGCTCTCTAGGAGAGACCTAAAAACCCTACCTATATGGACATTTCTGTCACTTTCAGGAGTTTCCTATACCACTTGGTGAGCTGGTGATTCTGCATTGTAAACAGCCACACAGGGGAATTCCAATGCAGGGGACCTAGGATCACCCTCTAAGCAACAGTTTTGGAATGTATAGTTCGGTCTCCTACCTGAGCTCTGTGAATTTTGTAGCTTCTTTTAGTGCATAAAACAAACAAAACAAAACTTTATTACAGCATTATAATTGTGCATAGTGTTTGGGTTCATACTGACAAAATCATACAAGGAATTTGATTTCAATCCCCATCCCCTTCTCCCTCCCTCCTTTAGTAAACTTCCTTTCTTCTACGTGTACTTAAAGGTGAAATTCCCTTTGGCACCTTTGCATATGAATATAATATGATTTTGTTAAATTCCTTCCATTTTCCTTCCCCTTTCCTTCCTCCCTCACTCTCATTCTCCTTCTACTCCACTGATCTTTCCTGTATTTTTATATCTGACTGCATTCTTTCCTTATTTTGCTCTAGCTTCCACATATGAGAGAAGATATTCAACCTTTGATTTTCTGAGCCTGGCTTATTTCACTTAGCATGATTTTCTTCATTTCCATCCATTTGCCAGCAAATACTAGTGTTTCATTCTTCTCCATTGCATATATATACCTCATCAGAAGAGATATATTTCAAGGAGAATATCAGACTTACCCCTACAAAAGTATCAAACTTCTAATTTAATTTCTGTTACTGCTCTTTTTCTAGGAGATAAGATACAACAAAAATTTTTCAGTCATTGTGTCTGCAGTTGTGAGAGTTTTTTTTTTTCTTTCTTTTTATTTTTAAGTGGGGAGAGAGAGATTGTTTTTTAGCAATAAGAAAATTTTCTCTAGTACTCTCCCTTCCCTTATGACTAAGTTCCCAAGCTGAAAAAAGTCTGAGAGTCTCAGAAGACAATGTCTAGAGATTCTTAACATGTCACTGCTTCCACCCACTCTGGCCATATTCAAACCCTGATGGCATAGCCCAGCCTCTACCTCTTCTTAGTGGGTTACCATTGACAGAGTCTTTTCCCTGAAAAGAATTTGGAATTTTAATAAAAATACTAGAGTGCCAATCAAACCAGAGTTATCAGAGGTTTATGTCATTGTTTAACAACTTGGACTAACACCTGCCTGACTTCCTTTTCAAACCCCTGGAGTTAATGGTTTTTTTTTTTTTTTTTGTTGTTGTTGTTGTTGAATATCATCTGCTGAGTGAGTTTGTAAAATATGCAGGTGTTAGAAAACCAGGGTCCAGTGGAGAAAGCTGTTTTTGTGGTTTCACCCAGGGATCCTGAACTCTGATTTTTGTCTTCTTATTCCTGTCTCTCATCTCTGATGCTCCTTACTCTTCCTTTAGAATTCCAATTCTGTCATCCTGTTTTCCCAGCTAAACTTCCTTTTTCTTATCTCGGCTTGGCCTCACACTCTGATTCTTGATTAAGCTCAAAGAAGGATAACGTGTCACTAGTCTACATTTGACTTTCTCCTGGAATATATATGGAAATTAAAGTTAGTATTTGCCATTTAGTTTCATGAATTCAGAGAAAGCATGAGGGTAACTGAGTCTAAGTGCAAGGGTTCTCTGAGGCAGCCTCAGAGGCCCCTCTTCAAATCCCATTTCCTGTAATCATGCCAGAAATTTTTCAAATACGTTGGTCAGAGTAGCAGGCATGAGTTTATTGAAGGGCTAAGAAATGAGAAAAAAGGACACTTTCGCGGGAGAGAGTAAGTCCTCTCAGAGAGGAAAAGAATGGTGTGCCCCTCCTGTCCTCCAGTTTTATTGGGGAAAGTTTACAGAGTCCTGTCCAGGTCTACCTCTTGACTTTTAATTGACAGCAAAAGATCATTAGACTTTCAACTCCCTACTGTGCATGCCAACTCTGGGTCACTTTGGCCTATGTTGATAGGTTCTAATTGGAAACTTCTTTTATAGATTTTATGGTTGGAGGGTATTATCCTTTTTCCCTGAGTTCTGGGATCTGATCTGTTTCTGGGTCACAAAACACCTCCCATTAGGGCAACTTGTATTCTTACTGCATTTTGGGTCTGTATTTCTCCTACAGATAACAGGTTGTTTGCTCAGAAATCCACATATACTGTTGACTTAAGCCAGGCAAAGGTGCAGGTAAATTACTTTTTAGAAAATAAATTACGTGGGGGTCAGCACAGCAGGCCCAGTTTATAGAATTAAATCCCTTAACCTTGGGTTCCTGCTGATGACATCTTTCTGTTCCCTATCAACCTGGTATCATATCAGGAAAGTGCAGGACTAGAGGTCATATCTGGTGTAAGCAGGTCCTTTCACAGGATGTTGGTGGACAGGCAAGGAGAAAGTAGGTTCGAAGTGTGTAGAGACAGAAGTAGCCTGCAGTAAACTTTTTCAAACAACAAATGTGTAGAATTTTAAGCAGAGGATTCTTTTCTCCTTGACATCAAATCTAAACAGAAGTTCTCTCCTGTCAGGAGTATACTCAATAATGAATGCATACAATTACAAATGTATTATGCATATCATATTTTAAGAGATAATGGAATTTATTAGAATTCCTAGTATGATAGTGCCAACCTGAAGCAGCATTACAAAGAGTGAATATATCAAAATGTGATGAGCCATGTTTTATACATCTCAAATATCAATAATAAAAACACATTTCAATCAACTATGTTAGAGAAGAGACTGAGTTGTCATTATGCTTTCTCTATAGAAAATATTATTACAAAATTATGATCATGTAAGGAGGTAATAAAAGAGTTCATAGGCAAACATTTCAGGGAAAAAGTCTTTAGATTGTGTCAGGGATTTATTACTTTTTTTATTATGTTGTTTTTCTATAATTTGAATATTTGTGCTTTTTCTTAGAATTTTTCTTAATTCATAATTTTTGTGATTTTTTCCTCATTCTAAATAAATGTTTGCTTTGTACCAAATTATATATTTGTGATTTTGTATTCTTTTTGTAAAAGAAGTCTCCAAACTATAATAGCTTTACATCTGATGGAACCTGGATATGACCTTTATTTATATTTTCTAGCAATTTTCTTAGTTTCTTGATAAGTGAAAATTGCTTTGCCTGCCCCTGAATAGAGTTTGTTCTGCTGATAAATAGTGGCCAGGTCAGAGAGAAGATGTGACTGCCTTGGGAATTCTCTGAAACAACCATTTCTAACAGCCTACTCCAAACCTCTGCCTCCTCTGGAATTTAGTGCCACAGGAAATTAAGGAATTTGTCATATTAGTTGTATAAATGCTTTCATTTATATAAGATTTTATAGTTCATGGATATTTTTATACATGTTGCTTCAGAAGATATTCAACACGACCTGCCAAATAACTCAAAATCATTAAGTAAGGAATGTGCTAAAAATCCTGGTTCCTAGACTGGAAGAATTACTCCCATAATAACATAACAAGAGACACCTAAATATTTAGAACAAATATGCCATTTTTAGTGGCAAATTTTTAAATACTTCACAAGTAATGCCAAGTAGACCTACTTCTCAAGTAATGTATGATCCACTTTTCTGGCACAGAAATCAATTGCTGCGAACCTTCAATTCACATTCTGTCTCTGATTGTAACTGTCGGGAACCTGCTGACACTTTGTAGGCAAAATCATGATCTATGCTTTTGTCTTAAAGAACTGATACATGCAAAAATACCTAGAAAGAGGCATATCAGAGGGATAAGATGATGCTTTACATTATTTTATAACATTAGGCCATCTTTCCTGTTAAATCCATCACTTGTATGTTGGATGTAACTGGGACAATAAGAACGAGAGTGAAGAAGTGAAATGTAGGAACAGGGAACTCATGATTGGTGTGGAACCCCTCATAAGTCATGTTCCCTACCAATACCTCCTCCTTTAACAGCCTTCTATCTTTTCAAACCATGTAGTAACTGCTACAGCCCTTTGAATCTCCTTAGTCAAGAAGATTTTTCACCATGGTGCCACCATCTGACATCAGCTACCTCACTTGACATCATCTACCTCATTGTTCTCTACACATTTCTGTTTCTGTCTCCTCCTCAGGAGCTGTCTCTTGGCATCCTTTTCTCTACATCTGGAAGTAGTTGGTGATATTTATGGTTTCTTGGTTTTGTCACTTGTATTTACTTGGCTAGAAATCTCCTGGAAGTCATCTTCCCCTTACAGAAGAACAACTGAAACTTCCTGTCCTCTGGCACATGCACAGTGTCAGTTCTGTGATCCATGGTGCCTCTTCTAGGGTAAGTTGGTAGATGCTTCCAATCGGCAAAGGCACAGAAGAAGTGGAGAGGAAGAGGGCAAGAGGACAACAATTTATATAAAATCATAAAAAAGGGAGAGATATGAGAATGCTTAGGTCAACACAATAATGTATTACAAATAAAATTAGCTGTCCTTCTGGATCCTAACATGAATAGAGCCCCAGAGAGCTCTGCCATCCTCCTCCTTCCCACACCTCCTCATTCCCATCAGGTGCTTTATTTAATCTCTGCAGTGAGATCTACAAAGAGCCTTTCTGCTTCCACATCTACTACAATGCCTTGTTTCCTCTGTTAACCTCTAAATGGTCCTCTCAGTAGTATTTGGTCTCTTTTCTCTAATGTACTCTACATACTTATTTCAGACTAACTTTCCAAAATTACTTCCCTGTTCGGTCCGTTCCCCTGCTGAAGGTGGCTCCCCACTGACCACCACATTAGTGTCTACAGGGAGGTGAGTGCACAGATCTCAGTGGTGAAGTAGTCCCTCTGCTTTTCTAGCAGAAGTGCTTTAATTCCAATGTGTCTTCCAACTAATGCTGGATTCTGTCCTGTTTCTTGTAATGTTCTAGTCCCCAGGGCTTTGCCCCTTCACCTACCTGGAAGGCTTTCTCGTGTCTGCCCTACAGACAAACCTTACTGTTCAGCAATCATCGTCAGTACTACTCCCTCTATGAAGAATTTCTCCTTTAAATTACCTTCAGTTGATTCTCTCATGTCCCTAAGCTCATTCTATCTGGTATTAGAGGTATCTGTGTCCTTTATTTCTATAAGAAGACTACATCCGAGGGGCCGGTAGAATGGTAGAGTGCTTGCCTTGCAAGCACAAGGCCCTGGGTTCAATCTTCAGCATCGCAGCAAAACAATAACAAAAACAAACAAACAAACAAAACCCACTACATTATCCTATAAGGGTAGGGAATATGGTAACGATCTTCATATGTTGGTGGTTCACACCATACCAGGTAAATATTAGTTTCTCAATATCTTCACTTTTTTTCCTAGTTAACTGTGAAATATGAACCAAGTGGCTGGGAAAATTGAGAGAAAAAAAAGATGCAGATTCTACCAAATGTTGTTAAAATAGTTACAGATAGCTCCCACCTCATCCACAGGATCTGCATGTGCAGATTTGCCCAACTGTGGAACAAGAACATTGGAAAAATTTTTTCAGGAAGTTCAGAAGGCCAAATTTGAACGCGCTACATGTGAGCACTCTGCTGAACCCACCCAAAGGATATGATGCTAGGTGTACCTTGCTATATCCTGCTGCCACTCCACAGGTCCTTGGTCTCTCTCCAATACTTGGTGGAGCATTGTTTGCTTCCTGTTCATTTGTGTGCTATGCAGTGAGGCCTGTGATGTTTTCTCTGTACTGAATGAGTCCAGGCTTTTTCCCTGTCATTATTCCCTAAACAATATATCATTCCCTCAATGATTATTTAGATAGCATTTATATTTTATTAGACTTTACAAAAATAATCTAGAGAGGATTTAAAATACAGAGGAGGAGACTGGGGATGTAGCTCAGTGATAGAGCCCTCACCTAGCATGACTGAGGCCCTGGGTTCAACCCCCAGTACTGCCTAAATAAATAAAATATGCAGGAGGATGTGTGGGTTATGTGCAAATACTATGCCATTTTATGTAAGAGACTTAGCATCCATTGGAGCCATAGAACAAATGTGCTGCAGACACAGAGGGATAATCTTATATGTATGTATGTATAAAGAATTTGATATATATGTGTTTTAGTCAGCTTTTGCATAGCTATGACCAAAATACCCGACAAGAACAACTTAGAGGAGGGAAAGATTATTTGGGGCTCATGGTTTCAGAGGTCAATCCCTTGCTCTGGGTTCAAGGTGAGACATCATGGGGAAGGCCAGTGGAGGAAAGCTGCTCAGATCATAGCAGGGTCATGAATAAGAGAGGAAGAGGCAGGGAAGATATACCCTTCCAAGATATGCCACCAGAGACCCACCTCCTTCAGCCATGCCCCACCCACCTATGGTTACCACCCAGTTAGTCCATTCGAATGAGGATGGACTGATTAAGTTACAGCTCTCATAATCTAATAATTTTACCTCTGAATATTGTTGCATTAACAGGAGATTTGAAGGACACCTCATAGCTAAATTAACAATATGTAAACAATCAGAAAGACAAAACAGGAGGAACCGGGCTACCTGAAATAATTTTCTTACAGTTTATTCTATACACATTTCTAATCATCCCTCCCTATATTCTGACACTTCTTCAACTCGTCGTTCTCCTTCTTTATCTTCCAAATTCCTTTAGCACAGATTTCACCTTTTTTACACTTGAGGGGTCTCAGGAGGGCACAGGTTGAACCATGGTGGTATCCACCCTCCCCATCCCAACTCCACATAGCACTGAGATAATCTGCTGGATTTGATGTGATAAATTTTACAAAGTGATATACTCAACAGAACATCATTCATCTTGGACTGAAGTTCAGCATGATCTAAGATCAGGAAAATCAGAAACTATGGAATATTTCCCTTGAGGGACCAAGATTACATATTTAGAGTCTAATAAAGAAGTACAATGACCTAGAAAGGCAAACCCTTCATATTGTGATTGGCTTCAACCTTTTCTTTTATACTCTTTAGCAGATTCTCTGTGAAACTAAATAAATCTAGCTGGTATGTCAGGGCCTCCCTTATGTATGGACCCTGGGACAGGCCATAGTGATGTTAACTTTAGAATTTTGTATCCTTTTATTTCAAGCATTGACTCTTCCTTCCTCTTCTAAATTGTACAAGTTTCAAGTCCCACAAAATATAGGCTTGGCCCTTCCCCACACAGGTCCTATCATTGCTAATTCACTGAAATAACGGTAATTACACTGGGAGAAAAGAGTTATGGTCTTTAAGTTTCTAATTGGGCAAAAGTCCCTGTGGGCTTCCCTTTCTATGCCTTTTTGCTCATTTTTTTGGGCAATAATGTAAGAGAAATAATGAAGGACATTTATTTACACAAAACAGCAATTAGACAATACCTATTTTCCTTTTGACCAGGAGTCAAGCAATAACTTGTATCCAAAATTAGGGAAATTATTTTCATATTATATTGATTTTAATATAATAATATACATAACAGATTAAGGACCATAGGAGGAAAGATAAACAAGGACAAAATATAAACATTATTTAAATTAATAATTGGAAGAAAACATATGCAAAAGGCTAGATTAAAAGATGGATATCCATAACAGCTGGGAGATAATTCCCTGTGGGTCTTTTGTGTTTCTGCATATCTTATGAGTGAGGTGTTAAATTCCATTTGTTCTGGACTGTCTTTTCAAGGGGGGAAATGTCAGTGAACAGCCTTGTCAGGTACAGATTGTATCTAGAGCAAAGGGAAGGAACACTTATTGCCCAGTATAAAAATTTCAGGTTTCTTTCCTTCAGCACAATTCACCATAAATGCAGACATCTTCTGGACCCAATTGTGACATTCTGTGAGAATTGGAGACCAGAAGAACTGACACTATATCATGATACCTGTTGGGGTCTTTAGCCCCTTTGCTCTTCTCTACCAGTGACAAGGGAAGGGAACACTCCCCAACAAGGCCAGACCGGGAAAGGTAGGGCCGACTGACCGCCTGCACCCAGCCCTCTGGGCAGTGGAGGACAATCAGAAGCGTCAGGGAGACCAGTCACAGCAGGAATTCCTTTATTGAGGAAGTCACACGGCTTTTATGTAGGGTGAAGGCTAGGCGGGAACCAATCAGCTTAAAGGACAACAAGGCACGGGAGTTCACGCAGGTAAGAATCCCATAGGACTACATGGCAAGCACGAGCTAATCATGTTCGCGGAACTGTTGTTAACCAATCCCTGATGGTGGTCCGATTTATCGTCATTAATTTTTGAAACCGCCTTTGAGGCCTTGATCTTGCTCACCCGCCAGGAAGTAAGGAGTCAGCCTGAGTTAGTTAACGTGTCATTAGTCCCAACAGATACCTACATAACTCTCTGTGGTATGAGAAATGATGCCCTTTGTCTCTGACGCAGGATTCATGTGTCTTTGGCCAGCATCCATAAAATGATAGCAGACTAATTGTTAGCTTGCAAATAGGGTAAAATCTCAGAGCCTCAGAGTTCTAATCATTGACACAATGAGCTCACATAATGCAATAAATAAAAACAAAGTCAATAGAAAAATCAATAAGGCAAATATTTTGTAGTAAGTAAAATATAAATAGGTATGCTTTAATATCTTTACATCTTTACTAGGTGAAAACATGTAAAACCAAATAATATTAGGATAATACTTTGTACCCGTTGGATTGACAAAAAAATAAAAATAACAATAATAGACAGATCTGGAGAAGAGATGAAGAAACAGATACTCTCATGCATTGCATTGCTGATGGATGTGAACAGTAATCAAACAGTTTAGGAAAAGTGGGATTTATTTATATCTATTTGGCCAGCAATTCTACTTTTGGAATCTATCAGTTGGAATGAAGTTTCCATCCACTTACTCTTTCCCTCTCTTTTTCTACACACACACACACACACACACACACACACACACAGTGACATGTGACGTACACACACCTCCACACACGTATACATAGATGTATGTGTATATCTATGTGTATGTGTATCTGTATCTATGTACATGTGTATGTATGTGTATATCTGTACATACATGGAAAGAAACCACTGTGCATAGTAGTATTGTCAGCCCCCAACCTGGAGAAAACTTGGATGCCTGTAATAGAATAATATTTAGATATAAGTAGTCTATCCACGACATGAAATGGGATACAATTATGACATAGAATATGTTGGATCAGTGCATGTTATCATGAACAATGCACATGAGACATTAAATTTAAAAATTATAGATGTAATAAAAAAGCGATTTCTTTTTTATCTTAAAGAAAGAATAAACTATATGTGTGTGTGTGTGTATGTGACCTTTTTGTAACCTGTCACAATAAACAAGAACTGAATACATTATTTAACCCAAAGATGACTGCAAATCAACTTTCCTTTTGTGCTGTGAGAGAGCCTAATGGCTTATACTGAGTTAGCATCTCAATCTCAACAGCAACCCATGCAGGTAATCCCTAAGCTTTGCAATCAGGTAGACCAGAACTCCCATCCCGGTTAGACAACTCACTAACTGAACAAACTGACTGAAGACCTATCCATTCAGTCTGAGCCTCTATTTTCTTATCTGAAAAAATTGAAATGACAGTTGTACCCAACTCACACATTTGTGAAAATTAATTTACAGTTGGCATATGACCCAGTAGCACATTTCCTTCTGTCACGGAGTCAATGATGGTATTGATGAAATTTAATACCTACGGGGCATTCATTATATGATTTGGTTCAATATATGGTAACTTTTTATTTTCTCTTCCTGTCCTTTTAAGAGTGTAGATTGCTCACCTAGCAGCCTGTCAAGGAATATGGTACCTCAAGTTTTCACAGTAGTTTTCTGAACAAGGTCAGTCAAGTAGCAATTGAAACAAGGCCTTGAGTTTCCCAGGAAGCAAGAAGCATCCACTTGGTGAGTGTGGTGAGTGAGCATTGCTTATCTTTAGGGAAGGGTGCCTGCGCTGCAGCCAGTAGATGGCTTAATGGGTAGGAGGAAAGCCTCTGGGAACACGCTGGGGGAACATTAGCATGTTTACAATTCACCAACTAAAACAGTGGTTACATTTTACAGACAAAAAATAATCATCCCAAACCTTCCTTAAGTAAAATCTACAGTTTCTTGTCAAATTGAATGCAACAAACCCCTAAAAAATTTAAAAAGGCAATCATCCAAGTCTATTGCTAGAACATCAGAGAAATGAACCAGCTGAGCTACTTATCGTCTGCTTAAAATTCTCAACTCTGGAGTGCTGCAGTGAATGAGCCATTTATAGGTCCTATTTCTCCTTTGAATCTTTACCTTGTAGGGACAGAGCTGAATTAGGAAAACCCCATTTTGTTCAGGATTGCATAGACTGCCAGCAGATCATGAGTTTGAATTAATCAGGAGCCTGATTACTTTCCCTGAAACTATCCAAGTATTAATGATTTCCCTGTCAGCATTTAATGAGCATTTCCTTTGGATTGATAGTCTCTATTGCTTCGTGCACATACTTACAATTCTTGATCAACGGTTTAGACAAGATGTGTGTATTTGTTTCTAATGCCATTGGGGTGACAGCTAGGGAGGACAATGGTATGACTAATGTAAGTTAAAATTAGAACCTGGAAAGTTGGCAAGCTTGAATATGAACATAAAGATGCTCCCTAGAAACCATGTGTCTTAGGGTGCTGAAATCACTGTAGAAACCTTTTGAAATCCCACAGAACAGGCACTATGTCAAGAGCACTATCTCTGCTCTTCCAGGACCTAGACCAGGGTCAGGCACTAACCCCAGGGGAAGAAAAGAGGAGAGGGTGATACAGCAATGTAAGATAGTCATTAGAATTTTCATTTCCTGCAGCAAACAAACTATGGGTTCACTTAAGTGCAGAGCTTCCATCTAACTCTTCTAAAATCAATGTACACACGAAGCTTTATTTTGTCTGAGATAGAATGTCAGTTTCTGGGGATAAAATTTCATGGTGAATACCCTTTCTGTCTTACAATCCCTCTGGATCCCTTGTCAAGTGACATCTTCAATAGATATTGAAAGGAAAGGCACACCTGCACAGAGAGCTAGGGCACTTCTTACAAGGTGCGCAGAAGGTCAGCAGGGATTTCCAGGTGAGATTTGTCTTCTGTTTTCTTAGAACTCTGACGTGAAAGATGATTTACTAACTGCATTTTTTTCCCATGAAATGTTCAGCTTGGGAGAACACTACCTAAGCATAAGCCTTTTAGGGAAAAGTTTTATAGAGTAATAATTGATGTCAGCTTTTATTCACCCTTTTAGGGTTTTGAATACTCTAAAATAGAATTTTGAAATCTTAAATTTCAAAAGAAACAAATTAGTTTATTTTTCCATAAATGAGCCTGCATAAGAGGCCTGGGGGACCTAGACATTTTAGATACTATGTTTCAGATGCAAACACCAGCGGAGAATGAAAAGCAGGCAGAGACACCTGTAAATGTAATAATAGCATTATATGGTAAGACTCTAAAGCAAGAAGGCACTTACTATATTTTTGTTCTTGGACAAATTCTTTAACTTCTCTGTGCCTAGATGTTCACATTCACAAAGTGGATAATTGTAATAACATTTTCTGAAGGTTGTTTTGAGGATTAAGAGATATAATTCATTTAAATCTCTTAGAAATACATTTGGCACATATTACATGTTTTTTTTTTTTTTTTTCCCATTATCAGAAGACAAAGGTACAGAATTCAGGGATCACAGCCATCTCCAGGGGATGGATATTCTAGTCAACAAGCACACAGGGCAAATGAACGGCCACTGCCAAGAGTCACTGAGCCAGCAGTAACGGTAATGAAGCCAAGTTCTCAGCCTGTGCTTGGTTGGTAGTCACAGTGAGTAGCACCCATTACAGGTGTGCTTTCAAAATTACTAAAAACAACATTACTTTTTTTTCTTCAGTCATGGGTTTGGTCAATGTCAGTCAGAATACATGTTGAACTGAGCATACCCTATGAGATGGCTAAAGGGACATTGATGCCTACAGTTCAGAGCAAAGTTAGTAGCCCCAAGGAGAAATTATGGATTTGCTCACACTTGCCTAGACAAGCTCAGAGGAGCTGATACAGTGATAGGGTGGAAGGGCAGCATAATTCTCTTGCACAACCTGTGAAACCCTGCTCTCTAGTACTTAGGGTCGTTTGGTTGTTATTGTTTAAAGTTACTTGGAGATTTTTAATTACCTCAACTGTTTCTCTCTAATCCCCACCGAGTTCCAAAGAGTTTCAGGAAAAGAGTTGAGGATCACTAGAATAATACCTGTGATCTCAGGTGAGGTTTCAAGGTGATGAAGAAGTTTTTAGTATTTATATGTAATTATTTCTGCATGGATATTTGAATATGTTATTGTTTTAGTTCTAAAATTGTCAGTATAAATATGAGGTAAGAGCCTTTTTCCAATATTTATTCTGTTCTTCAAAACATTTTAACCAAAGAGGTTGAAAGTAGGAAAATAATTGTAAATTATTGTATTACCATGAAAGGGCAGAGAGATGAGTATAATGGAGGAGCAGGAAGGTAAGCAATTTCCAAAAGTTCTTATATTAAGCTTTTTCCCTGAATAATTATTGATTTGTAGATTAAAGGTTTTTTTAAAAATGTGCCTGTGCTTAACTGCTGAATTGCTATTAATTCCATAAACTAGACTATGCCATTAATAGCAGCTAATATTTTCACATAGCAGTTCTTTTTTAATAGTATTTAAATGGCAGACATCCATTACTTGACAAACCAGATGCCTGGCATTTGCCATAATTTTGTTAAAAAAATGTTGTGCTAAACGTAATTACAGTTATTTTTTCTTCAGTGGAAAGCTTAGTATGGAAATTTCTGTTTATGTTCCAGAATCTAAATTTCTGTTTATGTCTGAACAATTCAACAAAGTAATTGGTCTATTTTATTAATATAAAATGTGACTATATTGGGAACTTGAATATACACACAGTGTATACATGTCAGAAAATTTAAAAAGTGGAAAACCAGTATGTTGCTGTTGGTTTCAGAGCAGAAAATAATGCAGTAGTAGGAATGGGAGCTGGAGGGGATGGAAGCTTCACCTAGATTTCAGAAGACCCAGGTCTCAGTTTCAATTTAGAAACTTAACTGAGAACTTTAGCACACTACTGAACCCTATTAAATTTCAGATTTCACCTGTGTAAATGGATGCTAATATCTGATTTAATCTTCTCGTATGATTTCTATGAGGATCTAATAATATAATGTGTATGAAAGCTGTATCCATGTGTGACACTATTTATCAATATGTGGTCTTATATTACTCTATTCTCTTCTTGACACCAATATTTAGGTTTCTCTGCATTAAAATTTTCTCTTTCATTATACAAGGAATATGCGAATATATTACCATCATAGAAATATAACCATTTTTTTGTTACCATAAAATACAGAGAAGAAAATGGGAGACCCTTAATTGGCCTATCTCCAATCTTCTCTCTTTAGTGGTATTTTATAAACAGTTTGATGAGTTCTCCTTCAGAAATGTTCTCAGTATATATGGTTGCATGTATCTGAAATATAATTTTATCTCAGGTAATTGGAATCTCAAAGTTTATTTTCAACTCTAAAATTTAGCTTGCTAAAACAAAATAAGAGCTTTCCCCCCAGTTTTTTGCCTAAGAAAAATGTAGCATAATTAGTACTACAGTGGTTTCAGGTGAATTGGTGGTGGAAGGATGAAGGGGTTGTAAGAAAGACAGAATGGCTTTTTGTATCCACAAGAAGGACAAAACCCATGAACAAATGAATGTTTCAGTTGTCATAGTCATGAAGCCCCATTGTGTTAACAAATGGGAAATAACACCTCATGGCATCCAATCTAAAATAATCTCTATGTGATGAGTACCACTGGCAGATCTGCCAAGACACACAGATTCTCAGTGTGATCACATAGATTTCATTGGTCACAAACAGAGAAAAGCACATGATTGTGCTGAAAACGATGACAGTGCTGCCAGCCCAGAAATCACAGCTCGGGCTCCTCCGCGATACCAGACTATCACACCTGCCACTTGACAGGTGTGCACTAAAATTTATGAAAAGCTTTTCTAGCCAAGCCATCGGGCTGCTGAAAAGAATGGCGGATGCCTTGAGCCTTGACATTTATTACAGCTTTGCCAGCATATCTGTCTTGTAGAGTGTGATTTGAAAAACGATATGTCTAACCATGATCTTAATAAGCTCATTTGTTCCAGGATCTCATTGTACTTGTGCTTGCTGATAGAAGAGGAGAGGGCCAACAATATAAATAATGGAGGCTTCCTCATGAAACGGCCGTACCTATTTCAATATGGAGACAGTGCTGATGTTTAACACTGCTGGTTGCCTACGCCAGAGGAACGGCGATGCTGCTCTGAGATGTTTCATGCCTGACGCTCCAGTTCTTTAATGACCTCAATTTCAATCAGTTTAGTGGGAAATGCTGACATGAAAGCCTCTGCTGAATATTCTGGTGGAGATGCAGTCTCATTAGTATCACTCAGAATATATATATAGTCTTTATATCTTTAAATATATTTTACAAGAAAAATTCTTGTCTTATTTAACTCTTGCTTTTAAAAGATGAAAAATAACTTCTTTATTTTCTTATTTATTTTTGAAATATTCTTGGGAGAAAAAGATGGGACAAGTATCACTCCCTGTCGATAGAGGGTGAGCAAGAGGAAGTCAAGCAAGATGCTTGAACTCAGCTTCCCTAACCCTTCCACGCATTTCTCATTTTTCAGTGTACTTATTTTTTCTGGGTAAGTATAGGCCTTAGTCAACAGCACCTATATTTGGAAAGATTTATTTTGATAAATGTGCTTATCTATTATGCTGCAATGCTCATTTAATTAGAGATAATAAAGTAGTACTTTAAAATAATTGTTATCAAATTATCGTGTTTTTGTGTATTAAGATACACAATATTTTTTATCTTATAGAGAGCCCTATCTTATCTTTTCCCCTCTACTCCCTGCTGTCAAAAAACGCATTATTTAATGAAGCTCTTATCACCCCTTTCTTTTCCACCACTATTTCTTTATTCTAGACAATTAATACATCTTTTCCTTCCTGTTTTTATGCCTCTGGTCTTATAAATTTTAAAGATCAGCATTCCTAGTAAAAATAAATAAACCAAAAAATAAAAAGGCCCAATTAAGAAAAAAAAAAACCCTAATAAATAACAAAATTACAAAGAAAATGTTACACTGATAGAAATATCTTAAAAGAATGTAGGGAAAAATCTTCATGAAGCTCTGTGCAAATGGATTTTAAAATCTCAATGAAATAAAGTGAAAATTTTCCTGGAAAATATTAACTACTATGGTTAACTCAGGAAAATATAATAAACTTAAACAGAACTAAAACTTCCATCAGAGAATTACCTTCAAAAAATGGATCTAAAGCATGACAGTTTTAGCAGAAAATCCTTTCATATTTTCCAAGGGATTGAAGCTCCTCCAAAGTTCTTCCAGCACATTGGAAAGGATAGAATGCTCTGTGATCCATTTGACGTTAAATTTGGGAGAGACGGTACCAGAAAGAAATCAACACCCTGGTCTCCCAAAATACACACCAATGCGTATGCAGTAAATATTCTGGTGGAAAATAAAGTACAAGCAAACCGAATTCAGCGTCTTATTTTTTTTACAATGCCTTTTTCTTGAGCAGGTATAAGGATGACTTGCTACTAAGAAATAATTCACAGAACAAGTTACACAGATCCATCAAAAGAGAAAAGAATTACTTTAACATCAGACAAAATGCTAAAAGCATTTGTTGAATTTCAAAGTCCATTTTCAAGTCCAGCTCAAATCCCCCCTCTTTCAAGGAGCCTTCTTTGATTCTTTTGGCTGAAAGTTAACTCTCTTTTGTACTTTCATATCATTGCATTTATTTCTTGCTTTTGACCCTCTCACACCCTGTCTTGTGTTATATTTACATTTGTTTGTGTATCCTGGTTGTTTTACACAGCCGTAATCTCTGAATGTTGTATTTATTTCTCATCCCTTGTAACATCCAAGACAGAGTGGCTTCTTTATAAATGCTTACTGAGTAAATTAATATTTGGAAATGAGCACATCTTATTTAAAATGATGTGCATAGATAAGAATAACAATTGGTTGTCTAAACCTTATCCTTTGGCATCATTTAATAATTGGGTGCATCATATGTACCACAGGTCAGAGTGCAGCCTTTCAAGAGACTTACTTTTTCATGGTGATGCTGTTTCTCTGACAATATATTACAAAGAAATATGTGTTTTCTTCCATGGTGGAGTTACATTAATATTTACCCTGGAAAGATTATTATTGCATCATATCCTTTTTATTTTTCTCATCATATTTAAAGAACTGTTGTAAACATTCTAGGTAATATGGTAATGCAACAAAAGAATTTAATTTTGTAAATTAATCACAAAATCTTAACATATTAGGGGATTCTATAATAAACAGAGATTCCTATAAAAATAATACAATACTTTCCCTCTAAGTAACCCCAAACACTTTGATCTAAGTTTTCTCATATAATTGTTGTTGGGATACCTTATTCATAGGTACCTTGCTATTTTGGGCCTTTATTAAGGAATTTTTATCATTTTCGGATAAATCTAAATGGCCCCACATTACATAGAATTTGCTCAGTAATGTACAAAATGGCCCTATGTTATTTTTATCTCTAAGTTGAAAATTATAGATACCTCTTCCCTGTGTTTAGTTTGGCTCTGTGTGACCATGCCATAGAGAGACAGCACCATGTATTAGAAAACACATGGGGTTTGGTACTGGACAAAACTGGTGTGTTGTCACACTGCTTGGGCATTTACATGGCTGGGTGAGCTTAGGGACATTACTTAATCATTTGCTCATTTCCCATGTGGGGATAAGCATTTACTTTATGTTAAAGACTGAGTTATAGTGGTTCTGAAAGCATCTAAACACGGTAGGTGCTTAGCCCACCATATTTTCTCCTCTTATACAAAAGATCATGGATCATTGGAATTTCTGCATTTTTGCTAATTGGCACAAAATGATTCTTTCTTCTGAGCATCTAGAAAAAAAGAACATAAATTCCAGGAAGACAAGAACAGGCCCCTTTTGTCCAAGTGAGTTAATCAATAGTTGATACATAAAGATGTGCTATCCGTTGAAGGAAAGAACTGTGAAAATGTTTTTGAGATTTTAATTTTTATTTTCCTGCTTTCTGCTGAACAATAGCTGATTCCTAAAAGTTGTAAGACATAACACTTTTCATTGGCAACCTTTAATTCCTAAAATTCTTCAGCATCCTTTTTACATGCTGACTCCCCTTCTGTCATTACCCCTAATAAAATCCAAATTTATCTGTATGCTTTTTAAGGACTTAATTATAAGCTTTTTCCATTGTTACATATTTATTTTCTCATATATTCCTATTAATAGTATAAAACCAATAGAATATGAACATGGTGATGTTTATTCTTTTCTTCAGTTGCTAACTGGACTATGTAGAATTTCCCTTTGTTGTCCCCTAAGGCTGTTTCAGAGAGATCCCATAAGTATTTGTTAATTTTTAATTATTAAAATGTTATTTTTAGTTGAGACTGATTTGAATCATCTATTTCATTTTGTCTAGTTATTATTTCTTTGCTTCTTAAGAATAGCTGGACTTCGTCTTGGACTATGGAGGGAGCACAGCTACTTTACGATCATTCTGCTGCCCCCACTTCTGGGTAAATAGCTCTTGTGGGGTTGGATCCTGGAGGAAGGGAATGGGAAATATGGAAAAGGATAGAAATCTTGGCTAGTACGTGGCCCTCTCTTGACTATTGCTCCTCTTGATGGACTGATTCCTTTCTTTTGAAAGCACAGCTGAGTTTTTCAGGTACCTTAAGGGGACATCCTCTTTACTGCTAAGTTTTCCATTGCCTCATTTACTGCTAAGATTTTTTTTCATGTGTACTCCAGCAGTGTACCCCATAGCTTCTTGTTCCTGAGGTCATTCTTCCAGCAGGTTATCATTCTGGATGGGAGTCCAAGGCTAACATTTGCTGTATCTACTTGAGCTACAAGAAACTTGCCATGTCAAATGACCCAAGCACAGGTTGCTGCATGGTAAAGCTCTTCTCTGCCCTGCCTGTCATCTCTTTCCAGTTCTTGTCTCTATACATCAAATAGATACAGGGAGAAGCCCCTCAAGTTTGTGGTTACAGAAATATTCTGCTAAGGAATGAAAACCACTTGGAACTGACACCTCTAAAGTCTATAAATGACTTTCTTGGAACTCATCTATCTTGATTCTCTGTAGACTTCTGAACATAGCCAGTGTCTCCAGGGTCTTCTGATCCCCTTCCTCTCTTTACTTTCTACTTAGATTTTGTATGTACATGCTTTGTTTAGGGAGCTCGGGGATAGCAATAGAAGGTACCAGAACCAGTTTGTCTGTCTTCTAATAAATTCTGAAATGGTTCCTTGCCACCCCTGCCCCCATAATTTTATTCTCTTTTGATTGTTCAGCTTTTAACAACTATTTTGTCTTTTGCTCTGGATCCAGTAACTCATTCTGGAGCTAAAAGAAAGAAGAATTATCACCATTCTGTTGATTTTTCAAGGTAGTGCTTATTCCCCCCACCTCAAAATTTTCTATCAAAGTGATGAAAGCTTAATTTCTTACAAACATATCATTCTACATTTCTGTTTTGAAATAAGGAAATATTAGGAGATACAAGGAAATCCAAGAGCAAATTTCTAAAAAAGTCCTCCAATAAATCACTATAAATGTCAAGGGTAAGGGGAGGGTAAAAAAGCAAGTTACTGAAGCAGCAAAAATTACTAATAAAGTGCCATAAAGTTTAATTATTGCTGGGCAGCATATAGGTGGGACCCATTTAGCCCCAGCTATGCAGATAAAGCAGTGTGCTATTGTAAGATGGAAGGAATGGAAATCTAGGCCAACTTGGTTAATTATTACTGAGGAGAAAGAAAGAAAAGAAAGAAAGAAAGAAAGAAAGAAAGAAAGAAAGAAAGAAAGAAAGAAAGAAAGAAAGAAAGAAAGAAAGAAAGAAAGAAAAGGAAAGGAAAAGAAAGAAAAGAAAGCTTGCAGGCATCTGCAATCCACGGGAGAGATGCGACAAGCCCCCTGGTGGAGCACACAACCAGCTGAGGGTTTACACTAGAATTCATTCAAGTGTGCAGCAGCAAAAGGGCAAGTTCATGACTAATCCAAATAGAAAGTCTATTAGTGGTAGGTGGGCTTTTATCTGATCTAATTTTTCTTTGGGAATCCCATCTGCATGCAGGGAAATGCTTTCTTGAATCTAAAGGATGACTCTCTTGAAGAATGGGTCCTCTTTGCCTTAGTTGTAAAGGTATCAAGCAAGAAGTAAATTCAAACACACAAGAAGCCTGAAAGTTTGGAAAGTAGATTCAGGTCAAGATATATAAAATATGTTTCAGAATTTTAAAGGTGACAAAGCTTTTATTTATTCTTGTAGGTATTTGTATCAAATTATTCATTAGGACTTACAACACATAACAAGTCCAGGAACTATTTCTATTCCCTATGTAACAAGATCCTAAACATACAGTTTTAAACATGAAATAAAGATAAGGAGAGGCTTCTATCATACTTTCAAAATGAAAACCTTTAAAAACCTTTCATTTCTAGTAATAATCTGAGTGAGATTAAACCAGGGAAGAAGAAGAAGGGGTCAGGAATCAGAGGGGCTTACGTAGAATAAAAGCAACAAGAATGCTCAGGATAAGAGTGAAGGGAAGGGTGGTAGATCTGTTCTGGGGAAGCCAGTGCCTATTGGAGCTGAGGGACACAGAGAGTCAAGGAGACAGACATGAGAGAATGACTGATGGTAGATATTATGGGGAAGAACTCAGAATTCAAGCAAAAATGATGCAGCAACCCCAGTACTGGGTGATATGAGCCCAAGGAGGTGATATGAGCTCCTCATAGAGACATCTGCACCCCCATGTTCATTGCTGCCTTATTCCCAGTAACCAAGATAAGGAAACAATTGTCCATCAATGGAGGAATGAGTTAAAAATGTGGTATACATATGTATACCGTGGGAAGCTCTCCAGTCTTAACAAAGAAGATACTGCCATTTGAGACAACATGGATGAACTCAGAAGGTATTAGGCTAAGTGAAATAAGTCAGAGAAAGAAAGAAAAATGTTACATGATCTTCCTTCCATTTGGAATGTAAAAAAGAAAAAAAAAATCATCAAACATATTGAAACAGAGAGTAGAATGGTGATAGGAATGAGGAGCTGTGAGGAAAAGAGACGTTGGTGAAAAGTATAAACTTGCAGTTACATAGGATGAATAAATCTAGAAATCTCATGTAGAGCAGGAGGACTATATTTAGTAATGTTGCATTGCTTATTGAAAAGTCGCCCAGAGTATTTGATTTTGTGTGCTCTTACCACACATGCACAAAAAATGTAACTGTGGAAGATGATGGATGTGTTAATTTTTTTACCTGTAGTAATCATTCACTGTGTGTTAAGTAAATAAAAACATTAAGTGAAAACAGACAATTATTAATTGGGGGTGATTATAAAAGAAAAAATCATTTTATACTGCATGGCTCATGTTTTAACATTTAGTTAATCATATTTACATTAAAAATAGAATGCTGATCTATCTAACCAAGAGTTATAGTAATTGAGACTTTGAATGAAGGGGAAATATATGAGTGAGGGAGAGTCGTGGTGAGAAAGCTATATCCTTAGCAATCATGGCATTTTAAAAATGGCAACATAACCATTTTGAAAAATGGTTTTAAAAATAAAATACTCAAAGATTTGATAGTGGTTACCTATATGGAGCAAATCTGGGAATTGTAAGGGGAGTCTTTGGACACTTGTCTTTTCATAATAAAACAACAATATTGTTAATATTTTGTTACATAACAAATATAAGAAAGAATAGCTTCAATAACTACAAGAGGAAAAAGTAAACACTGTAAGAAAAATTGGTGAAGAGACACTGAGCTCATTATAGGAGCTACTACCAGTTGCTCCCATGTATTCCCTTCTTGCATCACAATGGAAGCCCAGGATGAAGATTTCTCAGGTCCTCACTACACATGCATGTGGGCACAGTCTCGAGACTGCTGGGTCAGTGAGAGGTAAGCCCTCAACATATAGCTGTATCTCAAAGCCTTCCCGGGGAAACAGTGTGCCTGTGCTCTGTGCTTTTACCTTCTTTACTTCATTCTCCTGTCTTGCAGCTAAGAACATGGTTGCCTCTATCATGCACCATGAAGTTAAGGCTATGCACAATTGAGTAATAAAAAGAAGGTGTCTGCTTCTTGACACAAAGGTGCATTTGATCTTCCCTTGACTACTTACTTTCTGAAATACTTACACAACAGTCATTTTGGATATACTGAAACTCATAGTTGAAGATAAGCCCAATATACACATTTTTTCACCAATAACACTATTAAACTTACTGCAGTCCAAAATGAAAAAAAAAATCATGAATAGAAGAATAAATCAGACATCAAAATGAGAAAGAGAATAAGACAGACCAATATAACAGAATAAAAACCATAGTAAAGGTCAAAGTAGACATGAAAATGTGATTATAATTGCATTTCAGATTATTAGAATAAAGTTGACATAATGAGCTATGATAAGATCATAGATGATATATAAACATACATATTTATATAAAATATATTCATTAAATATATAATTATATGCTTATTAAGTATGTAATAAATTGAATGAGTAAGAACTATTCTGGGGTTGTAAGAGTGAAAATCAGCTTGGACAAGAAAGGAAAAAAGCAGTCCTGTCATTCATAAGGCTGTGAGTACAGACACAGCTAATTCCATTTCAAAATTGAGGAACCTCTGTTTCTTCATTTTATAACGACTCTAAAATTCGAAAGTCCTCTTTGAGTAACTAATGCTATCTTACTAATGGTACACCAGGTCCTTTGCCATACTTACCTATTCCTGGGAATAACCAATTGCTAAGCCATCTCGTCTCCTAACATCACTGAAACCCTAGTTAAGCCAGTTTCTCCATTTCCACCTTGGAAGCAACCACCTCTGATGATTAATTTGAATTGTCAACTTGATTGGATTAAGATATGCTGAAGATTAAGAGGTTTCTGGGTGTGTCGATGAGGGTGTGTCTAGGAATGATTAAAATGTGGGATAGGGAACTGAAATGAAGACCTGTCCTAAGTGTGGGCAGCACTGTCCAATAGGATGGTGGCTTGGATGGAATAAAATTTGGAAGAACAAGTAAGCTGCAGTAGGTGCAAGCTCAATTCTTCTTGAAGGGGTTCTTGATTGCTGCTGCAATCACCTGAGGATATCAGACTCTCCCTCCTTCACTGTTCCAAAGCCAGTGATTCTCCAGGGAGTTTCTAGAAGCTTTCTGTCTCAGATGGAGCAGCATCCTTGATCCTTCTTGTTCTGAGGCTTCCAACTCTTGAACTGCGCAGCAGTTGGTTCCTCCAGCTTCCCAGCCTGCAGATAGCTTTTGTGGACTATCCAGCTTCTGGTTGTTTAAGCCAATCTAATAAGTCTCCTTTTTATAATCATACTTCCTGTTATTCTATTCCTCCAGAGAACCCTGACTAATACACCACCCTAAAACACATCCTGGAGTGCCTCGCACACTCTGTGGAACACTTCTGTGGGAGCCCAAATCTTGCAAAAAGTCTTTCTCTCCTCTCTGATGGGGGGGCTCCATCCCATGGCTCCTCTTAGGGGGCCCTCTCTCACTGAGTCAATAGCTCTGAAATTCTCACATTATAGGCTTATTCTATGTCTTCTAGTTTAAAAAGTTGGAATTATGTCTGAACAATTTTATGTCTTTTCTTATAATAAATTTTGAGTAGATTAAAAACGAAATATTCAATAAAATGAAACCCTAAGTGCTCTAGAAAAACATGCATAGTTATAAAAGAAATATTTTGTTGGGACAAATTTTTTTTAAAAAATCAGAAGACTAATGTCAGAACCCACAAAGGGGAATGTTGCTCACTTTAAGTAAACATTTATAACATTTATGTAGTGGAAAAAAACAGAATGAGGGGAATTAAAAGGCAAATGACAAATTGCAAAACAACATTTATGCTATAAAAGAACTCATATGCCTAATATATTAGAAGACTTCATCATTAAATATTTCAAAAATCCTTGTCTTCATTAGAAAAATAGACAAAAGATCAAACATAAAAGTAAGTCTTGAGGGCTGGGGATATAACTTAGTAGTGTGTGAGTTCCTGGGTTCAATTCTTCCCCTGTGTTCAATTCCCAATAACACACACACACACACACACACACACACACACACACACACACACACACACAAGGTTTGACTTAAATGTAGAAAATTTTCAAATAATGCTTGTAGATTTAAACAGTGTAATGGGTAGAATTCTGTTACCTATAAGATATCTCAAAGTCCTAACACCTAGTACATGTAAAAGTGATCTTACTAGGAACAAGGATTTTTTCATATTTTATAAAGTTGAGGTCACAAAGATACATCCTAATCCAATATGATTGGCAAAGTTTTAAGAGGAGGAAATTTGGACATGGACACAAATGAATACAGGGAGGATGCCATGTGACAACAGAGGCAGAAATGGGGGTGATGTAGCTGCCAGCCAAGGGATGCTAAGGGTTGCTGAGCACCACAGGAAGCTAGGGGCAGACCAGGTGGGGCACTCCCTCAGTATTTCAGGGGGAGCAGGGTCTTGCAGCTGCCTCAATCTTGGAATTCCGGCCTTACAACTATCAGACAATAAATTTTTGCTGTTCTAAGCCACCCAGTTTGTGATACATGACAGCCCTGGGAAACTAATGGAACAGTGATGAAGTACCACTTTTCAACTCTCAGGCAGGCACAGATTAAAATGATTTTCATATGCTGTTAATAATGAAGAAATTAGTCTAATATTTATCTAGAACAACTTGACCTCAAGTTCATATATGTTGAAACTTTAGTTCTGTTTCTAGGAATTCAATTCTGAAAATAAGTGGACTTGTAGGAAAAAATAGATAATGGAAGGATATAAAAAGGATTGTTTATAATGATGATGTAAAATTTCAAAGAATATTTTGATATTCTAAATATTCTATTCTAGCAGGTAGTTTAATAAAATAGGCTACAATGCCACCCTTAAAGTTTAATAAATTATTGAAATGGAAATTTAACTGATTCTTTGGTGGAAAAAAATTCACAGAATATCATACCTATGAAACATTTGAAAAGATATAATCCAAAGTGTTAATAGTGGCTAGTGTTGAAAAATAGAACATAATTATTTTTCTTTCATTTTTCACCTATATATGCATTTCCTCAGTTTGTAGAATGACAAATATGTACTTTTGGATTACATGCCAATTTTTGACTCATTATTTTAATGAATGGAAACTGATTTAAATTATGTGCTTTTTCTTTTAGAGTCAATTTGGTTTCTTTTTTTTTTTAATTAAGTTACTTTTAGCTACACTAACTTTGTTTTTGTTTTTGTGGAGATATTAAGATTAAAGCTAGTAAATAAATGTAACCAATACATTAAACAGTTTTCACAAGATCTGATTGGAAAAACAATTTTATTTTTCCCTCATAGTCTCTTCAAATCTAATAAGAGGTTCTGTTCCTACCTTGATAACTGGATAAATATGGTTCTCATTGCTTTTAGGGTACAATTATACATGCCTCACATTCTCAATTCAGTAACTAAAAATGTCCAGTTCCAAATAATAATCTCACTTTGTATTCTATTTAAAATGAAGTCTCTTCTCCCTTAGCTGAGGCAGGTAATCTGGTCTTTCTTCTCGCTTTGCTCACTGTTGCCATGTTTCTACTTTTCCTTCAGTTAACTACTGGGAGAGGTGTAGAGGTGAAAGGAGCCAAGAAGGAAAGGGGCAGGGGACAGTGAGTTAGTACTTGACTGGGCTCTCCTAAGGCTTTGGTCTCTGTAAGTGAGCAGCTATTTTTTTTTATATTAATGCATACAGTTTTATGGAAATAATTATTAATAAGGTATTAAAGAATTAAAAGCACAAAAGAAAAATCATGTTAATATGGAAGAAGTATTTTAAAAATATAGTAACACTTCTAGGGCACAGAGTTTAGACATACAAACTTGGACATTGTGCCCTGCAGCTGAAGCTCAGACCTCAGAGAAGAGACATTGCTTTCACTGATGTTGGTGTCTATTACTTTATGACATTGGCACCCAGACCTTTGAAGAAGGATGCTGAACCAGAGCAGGAAAGGAATCCTGCAAGAGGATATTGAGATATGTTCTGTAAATATGGAAAAACTGGAAACTTCTCCATCTTTGTAGCTTCTTGCAGTGTTTTCTTTTGACCAAAGTCAACAGGAAGGCAACTGACATGAACTTTGCTGATTTGCAGTCCAACATCACAGAACAGAGTTTAGGAGAAAGAATTTGAGTTGGGAAGCAATAATGCAGCTTTTCCATGCTGGCTCTCTGGGGGAACACCTCAGACACATCCCTTACCACAAACACATCCCTGCAACTTTTGTGCTACAGGTGATGCAGTTTCCTCAGACTGCAGCTTCTCCCTCTGCCCTTGATTTTTCAGGTATATTCTCCTCAAAATCTTTGCTATTAAATAGGTCCCAATAGCTCACAAGGCTTAAAGTGTTCTAGGCCATAATGATCCATCTCAGGGATGGTGAAGCATCTATTGTCTTCCTGTTCAGCTGCAGAGAGTAGGAGGCAGCTAGAATTTCATTGCAACATTCTATTATGGGTAGTTTACATTTTCCAGGCATATGTAAGTGGACTACTTCACAGATAATGGCTACCAAAACTAACTTCAACTGACATCATTTATTTTATTCTTTCTCCAAATATTGTTCTCCAAATCATAAATCCTGGGATTTTTACAAGCAATTAATTTGTTTAAAATTCTTTTTCCTCTGCTTTTCCAAAATCACCCTACATTTGCTTACTAAAAGCACTACATGGTCATAAGCACAATTTAACCCAATATCATAATGTTCAAGCATCTGCCTGGGAACCATAGCACTCATTTTCTCCTTTTATAGGTGGGTGTCCTGTTTGGAAAGGGAAGAAGGCAGGTAACCCAGTTTGATCTCCTCTCCAAATGGATTTCTGGATTAATAGACTAAGATTATTTTCTAGGAGAAAGAAACCTGAGCTCTTGAGTATCTTTGTCAGGATGTCCCTGATGAAGGACCACCTGTAATATGTGGAACTCAGGATCTGTGAGACATGGCTCCTTGCAGAATGTCAAACAGACTACAAAACCCTACTGCAATGAAATGGAGATGCTTCATAATTAAAACACACCCTGCCATGTAAGGAGCCCAAGAGCCTCCCATATGGACTGTGTCTGTTGTCCTGAGCTAGAGGTGCACACAGCTTCTTTTGATGTCCTCCCTCTGCTCCATCCTTGCCTCTTGAATGCCTTGTTTGTTTTTGTATTAATTTAATGAAGTGTGATATTAAAATTCCTGTCACATGAATCTGATTTAATGATCTGATTCCATATGTTAGCTCATTTCTTCTGTTTTCTTTTGAAAGCTTCATCTTAGATTATTATTCTGTATTAATAACTTTCCAGGAACTTTGTGTTTACTTCCAAAATATTCACACTGATATAATTTTGACCTTGCCTTCAACTTATTTTGGACAAGAATTATTTTTCTCTTTTGGGAAAGGCATTTATAGGTGCCATTTCATAATTAGCTGATTAAAAATGTCTCTGATACATAATTATTTTTATACCCACAGACATTTGGACAATGAATGAACTGCCTTTAGTTCCCACCAGACTCTCTTTTTACATATACTTAAATCTTTATATTCATAATTTTTAAATTCATTCTTTGTGATTTTTAATATTTATGTGGTTTTCTTGTAATTAACTTCTATACATAAGACCCTTTTGCTGGTTTTTTGTTTGTTTGTTTGCTTGTTTTTTTCAGTTTTCATGCCTTAAGACTGTTTCAGATATTGCTTTCTGTTCTTGTCTGGGACCCTAGTCCTTTTCCTGGTTGGTGTCCAAAGACGACCTCATTTCATCTTTTTCTTTTCCTGCCATTTTGGAATGCTAATAATTTGGCTGTCTTTATCTAGGCTCTTCTCCAGAAACATCACCAAGCTAATTTAATACAATTGGCACCGGTGCTCCTAACAACCACCACAATCCTCTGTTTGAAGGACTGGCACTCATTTTTGGCTAGGTCTGATTATAAACACAGGCCCATTGGATATGAAATGGATTCCAGAAACATTTACAAGGCATTGTTCTGGAAGCTGGGGGGAGAAAGTTTTCATTCTAATGACTTTGATCATGGTTAGAAAGGGGAGAGTTAACCAGAGAAATAGAAAAAACAGAGAAACAGAAGATATTCTGAAGGATGACGAGAGGGAAAAAAATCTCTTCTTAGTGGGAAAAAATGATGAAGCTTTAAAGGTGAAGGAAGCATGCACTCGAACTCCAAGTCTTGATGTATGGGGTTGAACGTAGTTCAAAGATAGGTTAGATTAAGAGGAAGGGGACTGAGAAAGCATGCAGGTCTATGCGACACAGAATCAGCATCGGAAGAATAACTGGCTACTAAAGGATCCTTAACAAAAAGTTATGGATTGTCACATGTGTTGGTCCTTTTGATTTAAAAAAAAAAAAAAAAAAAAAAGAAATTTGATGGTTCTCTAAACATAATGAGAATTGTGGTGTAAAATAAAACTGCTCTGGGTATTTGAACAATCACTGCTTTTGGGAGGCAGGAGTAGTCATGTTAATCAAAGAGTTGGCAAATCTCCTGTCAACAGCCAGGCCTCTGCTCTGCCCCTTTGCTGTTCCCCTTGCCAGGCAGCTGGCCCTTCATTTCTACTTATCTAGAATTGACGAAGGCAAAGAATTTATTCAATAGTATTTTCCTCCCAGGACTCCGTGTAACATAATAATAGTTGAAAAGTTTATAGGTCCTTGAAGATTTTTTATTATTCAATACTAACATAGAACATCATTAAAATCTTCATCAATAAAAAATTATTGACACACCAGTGTTAGGTACTAAATTTCAGAAATATATCTCTGCTAAAAATAAGCAAAGTAATCCAACAGAAATAAAGGTCATAGACAGACTTAGCACTTTGATTTTTTAAAAACCATAATTTATTAAAGTGGAGGTAAAGACATTTTAGAGTCATGGTTTTCACCACTGGAAAACAGGGTCTTCAATTTAGACCTGTGGGAAATCCCATGTACTCCAAAATCTGACAACTTTTTCCCAATTTTGCTGCTATCTTGGACAAGTCCCTATCATCTCACACTTTGAATATCAGAATAGCTTTGAAATTGTTCTCTGCTTCTAATTTTGCTATTTATCAGAACAACTTCATTGTTCTGTCGAAACTTAAGTGAGATCCTACTAAGTCACCTGTGTTCAAAATCTTCCAAAGATTCTTCTCTCCTGGAGAATAAGGCCCAGTTCCCCCATGACTGTCAAGAAGTAAATGACTTGCCTCTCCCGCTTTGCCATTCACATTCTTGGTATTTTGTTCTCTTTTACTCCTCAGTAGCCACACTGGACACCTTGCTACTCTTCATACAGAACAGTTTGAGTCCTGCCTCAGGGTCCTTGCAGTTGCTGTCACCACATCTTGGGTGTTCTTTCTCCAGAGGAAGCCCCACTCAGCTCAAGTCACCTTCTTGGTGAGGTGTTTCCTCAAAGCGGAATTGGAGCCTTCCCATCCTGCCCCATAGTTCATATCTCTCTTTATTTTAGAACTTTTTACTAATTAACATATTATATATTTTAATATTGTATTGTTTTACTTTTCACTATTTAACATACTATATCACTTAAAACTTATTATTTCATTTTATGTCTCCCTAAATAGAATGCAGACTCCATGAAGACAGGGATTCTTATGTTTTGGCAACTGCTATATCACTCCAATGTCTAGAACAGTTCCTGGCACATTAGAAATGCTAATTAATATGTGTTGGATGGATGAATAAATTAATTTTATTCATTACAGAATCCCTGCTGGCATATATTTTGTATGCTAAATTATGAATATAGCATTTTGATTTTTTTATTCATCTGACAACATGGGAAATTTTTATTCAATTTTTTTCTTTAAAGTTTTGTAGTTACAAGTCTTCAATGCTCCTTTGCATTAAAAAAACAAAAAGACAGTCTCAGAGATGGAAACTACTTCCTAAAATTCAATCTGAATTTTAAAAATATTTTAAGGAAATAAAAACACGGCAGTTTTTCCACCTTATCTTCTGACTAGGGTGTTGATATTCAAGCAATTAGAAACTTCATCAGTGACCATATGGTCAAGTGATCTCACTATAGACCTTTGAATTAATTTGCATTTTCATTATAATTCTGTTTCTAATTTGTAATACTATATTTGATTATTTGTGTGTATACTCTCAAAAAACTTTGGAAATTCTTATTTCATTGAAAAATATATAGCTTCAGGCAAAATGTAAATAGTATGTGCATTCCAAATTTAAATTTTAAATCACTATTACTAACAAAAACAAAAACATTTGCTTTATTGATGTGTCTTAACATTTTCCATGCACCTCTATGAAAGAACTTTTTGTATAATAATGCCATTTTTTGTTCACTAGTTAGGTTTGGTGAAATTTTAAGAAAATGACTATTCATAAGTTAGCTGTGTCTCTATTTAGTTTAATTTAGTAAGAGTTGAAAGGCCTTCTTAATTCAAGAAAAGCCCCTGAGAACTTCTCCCCAATTTCTCTACCATCTCCACAAACAAAAGTATCTGAAATATAGGTCAGGAGGTGCCTGCTAACTTGGATTTTGATTGGCTGTCATTCACCCTTCATTGCACAATCTTTTTCTATAGCTCTTCGACAGCATTTAGAAATAGACATTCAATTTCATTATCTTCACAGTCACTATTTCTTCCATACATCTCCAATACCTGATAGGTAGCCCCAGTGTAGTACTTCCCACTAGTACAGCCTCCTAATTCACCTTGTGTGAATGTTTTAACAACTGGACTGTCTCCTTGTGCTATCGCAGGGTATTGGTACTTCATGGCCATCAGTGTTGGGGCATTTATTACCAGTTGGGTGTGAGTGATCCAGCTTCAAAACCATCTTACTTTCTGTTTTCTCAGACCTGAGAGTATATGTCATTCCTGAGACATGAGATGGAGTCTGACATGCCAGATGTTTATTAAGGATCAACATTTGTGAGAGGGAGGGGAAGGAGCAGTATTGGGAAGAAGAAGGCAAACTGCACAACAGCTCTGAAAAGTCTCAGCCTACCCTGCAGGAAGTTCTTGAGTGAGGCTCATCCATCAGAATGTCCTTTATTAGGCCAGTTTTTTGTACTTCTGTCTCACATGGTGACTGGGTATCGATTTCCCCAAGAAGGACTGGGACCTTGAATCAGGTAGTGCTCTTCACAATGCTCCAGAGAGGGAAGTTGTCTGCTGAACACACTTTCAGTCCTGGAAAGCCTGTCTTTCTTTGAAGTGAAATCTGAGTTGCATATTTCCATGCATACTGTAGATATTCTAGACTGTTAACCAGAGTTCAGTAGCCAGGTCTTGGTGGATGATGGTTTTAAGCCCTGCATTTACTTTCCACTTAGGTAATTTGGCACTAGGACAAGGGTTGTATTCTGGAAACAATGGTTAAGCCTAATGGTTGTGGTCATAGCAAAATGGTTAAAGCAAGGAATTGTAGACTGCATTGCTGAATCACAAAATACCCTTAGCCCTGGGTTCCACTGGAAGAAGTTGCATTATCCTTCCTACAGGAACCACTGTGATCTGAGCTTATACGTGGACCAAAAAGGTTACCACTGAAACCAGTGGACAGGAAAGCATTAAAATGTGCAGAAGGACACTTAGTGAAAATACTATAAACCTCTGTATTATGTTCTTTAAAGAGTGAATTGTAATATATATGAATTATATCTCTATAAAGTCTTTTAAAAAGTCTTTGTAGAACGTTTTCAACTTGTCATCTCTTAAAAATCAAAGAAGGTAAACATCTTCAATATGAACCCTACAAGGGTTCTTGTTACAGCATCACATAATCACCTCACCAGTTCTTTCACACCAAGTAAGCATTCCATATATTATGCTACACAATCGTGGGGGTGGGGTTAGAGAAGAAGTGAATCCTGGAGATAGTGATATTTTGGGCAGAGGGTTTTTCAACACTTATTTAAATATTAAAACAGATGTGACAGTTTGTATTTTGGACTGGTAAAGAGGGTCATTCAAATATGTTTGCTTACATTTTTGTCTTTTTAAAGGAGCTTCTTTGGAAAGTTGCTCTTGTCCAGAACAGAATGACTTCCTAGGATCTATTTTGAACTCCTTGAGGACAGTGAAACCATTGTGTGCTTTGAGACTAGTCAGCCAGTTATCATCTATTCAGAATGCATAATAGATGTGTACTAAATGCCAATCATTAAACTGGCCAATAGAAACATAGAATTGACTGGGATGATCCTTGTTGTCACAGAAGTAAAAATTTTAAAAAACCTTAGAATTATAGTTTATTTTACTGTACTGTGTGATAGATGCATGCAGAGAGTGCTGTGGAGGCCAAAAAAAAAAAAGAGTATGTAAAATCTATTTGCTTTTTACAAGTATAAATCACTTGTTAAAAAAATTGTGCCTGCAAGAATTGTATTTGGTGTACAAAACTTAAATTGTTTCATAACCAAATTCACCTGTTATTTTCTTTTCTCTTCTATTCCCTTCCAGTCTCATTCTAGATTCTCTTTGCTCTACTTAAGAAACACAAAATCATATACTTCCAGGGAAATATACCAGAGAGGTATATATAATGGTTAAAGCATCAAACCAAGTAGTCAAGAGGAGAAGCAGGGATCTTATACTGGCAACAACTTCTGGTTAACTCATTTGGATTATTATGCTCTTTAGGAGAATACACATGCCAAAAACTGTAACAATAGCCAGGCACCTAATGAGATCTCAATATAGTTAGTTGAAATAGTCATAAGTGTTCCAGGTGGGAAATATGATTTTGTGTCTGAGCAATGTGTCATCGTGTCAGAATGGGAAGAGAACTTAAAAACCTAGGGTGGTAAGAATGGAGGAAGAAAGGACTGTATAGAGGGAAAAGAGGGGTGGCAGGGGAGGGGGGGAAGGGAAAAAATAACAGAATGAATCAAACAACATTGCCCTATGTAAATTTATGATTTTTAATTAAAATAAAAAAAACTCTCACAATTTGTATGTAAGGAACACCTATTCTTTTTTATGTTTAAATATTTTTGGTATCATTGGAATTTTTTAAATTTTGTGATACAATTTTCAAACTAGTCAATACATTGACAACCAACACTTAACTTTATAATCATTTGAAGATTATTGAGGAGATAATATGTGTTAATAGGAGAAAATTGGCACCAGTATTACTACTACTAATCCCTACTTTTTAAATTAATTGATTAATTTTTATTTGTTCTTTTTAGATATACATGATGGTAGAGTGTATTTTGACATATTATACATCTATGGAGTATAACTTACTCTAAGTAGGATCCCATTCTTGCAGTTGTACATGATGTGGATTTTCACTGGTCATGTATTTTTAATGGAGATAGAGGCATTTTAGGACTTATTATAAGAACACAGTCTGGAGCCATGTACATGATTCAGGAAAGGTGAAGGTTCTATTCCATGTACACTCCCTGGTCCTTCCTCTCCATGTAGAGAGCTGCTCTTATTTAGATCAGCACATCAGCAGACGACTAGGGCCAACAGTGGAAGAAATTCTTGTTGGGGATTTTGCAAAAGGACTCAGCCTTGGCTAGAATCAGAAATATCTAATTCCCTGTCCAATGTGATTTGTGATCTAAACCTTTGCATAAAAATAGCATCAACTGCTTCAACAACTAAAGGAATAATTATTAATAGTTTTTTAGATAGATGTGAAAGTACTCTTCTTATTGGGTTGCACATATGATTTATTTCTTTTTTATTATCAAATATGACCAATATTTAATAAAATCTATTTCTCCTCCAGCCCTCAACCACAGATGCAGTACTCACATAATGCAGTGTGATATGACTTGCAGCTGCCAAAGACCATAAATAATGCACCTCAGTAAAGCACTGTGATCAGGTTGCTGGTGCATACAGGCGGCTGCAAACTGGTCTGACACCAGCTGCAGGCTATTTCTACTCAGTGGTTCACCATACTGAGAACGAAATGCCAAGCTTTCCTTGGGCAAACTGGCAGGTCAAAGCTAGGATCCATGGCCAAAAGTCATTATTTATCATGAAAATTTAATGGACATTAAATAGATTAGAAAGAACATGAGTTAACAACCCACCTCACCACTTCAGAAATTAATATTAATTTTCATAGTTATCAAAGTTTTATGGAAGAATGACATTATGTTCTGCTTCCAGATTTTGGAAATAGTTTGGTTTATTACCTAAGGCTGTGAGCAGGATTGGACCCACATTTGGCCCTTCTCTGAATTCACAAATATACCAAGACAATAAATGTATTCATTCAATGGCACATGAAAATGCCATTGCCGTCATTATTATCAGATAGAGTTAATAGTGGATACTGGTAAACATACAATTTAAAATAGAATCACAACACACTGAGGACAGACTTTATAAAATCTATTTTTCTTATATTTTGAGTTTTACCTTTAGAACTTGAAATTTATGCTGAATATGAACCAATACAGTCATCAATCACCAGTTCCTAAGTGAGACTCTTCTCCCCTTTATCTGATTACTTGATTGACCTGACTGGGGAAGAAAGCACTTGCTCCGTGTGATGGCACCTTGATGTTTTTGCAGAGACTCTCCTTTTGGGGAAGATGTAATGCTTTTGAATGTGATAAATGATTTACTTAAAAACTACAATATTGTAAATATTATTCCAAGGGCAATGACTTTCAGAAAGATGAAGGACAAGAATCCACACATTCACAGCTTTTCTCCTAAGAAAAACTGAACATTTCTCCTGAAAATGTATTAAATAAATACATGCAATTGTTAGATAAATATACTTTACATAAAATTGTGGTTTACTAGAAATAATTAGTGAGACCTATCAAATGTTTTCCAATATTTTCTGTTCCAATTAATCCTTAGGAAATGTCATGAACCTTTTTTGATTATATGTGTATATCTGGCTAGAACTTTAAAATGCTAACTTTAGAAATGACGTGATGAAACCTCTGCTCTCTGGATTGTTTTGGTTGAAGAGTACTCAGGTGTTGGACACTGGAATCTTTAAGACAACTGTCATGAAATCACTTTCCTGTTTCCATTTGTAACTCATCTTCAGCCTGTGTCATTAGACAGTCATCTTTATCTGACTTCAACCCTGATTGGTTTTCATTTCTCCCCTTACCACTGCCCTGTTTTCCTTTCCCTTTGGACACTGCCCTGAACCCTACTCCATGCCCCTCACTCGTCTATATCTCTTCCACCCTTTGGGGCTTCAGTCACAGTTCACAAATTTTCAGAACTAAGTGTACATCAAAACACGCTGGGGCAGTGAGATTTCTTTAAAATCTTTTATTTAGGATCAAACCAGTAAAATCTAGAAAAAGAGGGGAAAGCCTTTGCTTTTGCCAAGGTGCATGCCATTTTTACCCATATTTTAGATTCACCCTGTTTTAATACAATGAAAAGCAAACTCTGCTGTTTAAATTTATAAATACAAGTTAGTCAACTTTCTTTTGAAATGATAAAATAATCTGAACTCCTGTTTTTCAGAAGTGGGCATCTTCTGATTGTCATGCTCTGTGGAGAATATGAACTACAAGGAATTCTCTGATATCGTATGGTATGTTACTATACTACTGTACTACAAACCAACAGAGATAAATTAGTTTTAAATTATAACTCAGGTAAAAACTTCATTTTTTCTAAGACATGGACGCAAATTCCTCAAAAGATGATTATGGAGATCACTTTCCAGAAGATGTCATGACCTGGTTATTTAGAAACTCATCCACTTACATATAAACTATAAACAATATCATGAATCAAAGAATCTACAGTTAAAACAAAAAAAATCAATGTCATAAAATTTTTAAGAATTTGCACTATAGATTTTTTTCTGTACAATGCTGAAGGTTTTTTTGATTTAAAGAATATTTGGCTACAAGGATTGCTGGATTACAAGGAATATTTATTATGGTGTGTTTCTAGACTGTGTTTGTAGATAGGGTATTTGTAGACTGTAATGTGTATGAAGCAAAATGACACTCAATTGTAGGCTAACCTTTCAGAATATGTATTACTTAATTCTTATTCTTAATGTCACAACAGTTGATCACTTACCTTACTGACATTTTACTAACATTTATAGTCATTTATTAAAAGAATAGGTTTTATTTTGCCTTTTTTTTTTCTAAATGTGAACCAAAGTTTCATTTTAAATCCTCTAAATTTTTTTTTTTTTTTAATTTTGAGTCCCTCACTTGAGGTCATGGCATGACTGAAAAGGCAAAACAAAACTGGGATCTCAATGTAATTTGGGGGTTCTTTTAAAGTTTGATCCACGTCAGCTTCCTTTCATTAAAATGTTCAAATCATCTTTTGCATCATGGTCACCCAAAGTCCTGATTTAAGTTATTGCCAACCTTGTGTAATTTGGGCAAAATGAACATAATAGAAGTGTGCTAATATTGTTCTGAGTTTATCCCAGTTTGCAGAAATGTGACCTGTGATAACCAAACATTAACTTCTTTTTTACTACAGCTTTATGCCTAAAAGTTCAGATTTGCATGTGATTAAAAAATCATATGACTGATTGAAAAATCTATGAATGTTCAATCTTATGAATCCTAAAATCATACTCATCTGACAACTGACCACTTGACAATGAGACTGTTGGAGAACTAGAGGGTTTTCAATACATATTTGTTAGACCCATGAACATCTTCTCATGACTGAAGGGATCAAGTTAATGTCAATACTCAATGAGGAGAAGAAGACCTTTTGGCAGGGTGGGTAAGGCATTCGTGTTTTGGAGCCAGATGGAACAAATTCTCTGGTTCTGAGACCTTGGGTATGTTATGCATATTGGTTTGCTCAACTGTGAAATAGGAGTGTAATGATAAGTGCATTTTAGAAGGCTAATTTAAGTGCTTAGTAGTGTCTTATCTGTAATATATATTCAATAAATATTTATTGTTATATTGTATAGTTATGATTTTAGATGCTATTCCATTTACTCTAGCATAATTTCCCTGGGTAACTCAGCTATTAGTCACAATATCTTGGTTCCAAGTATGCAGAGATAGTTCTATCTCCTTACTATCCCTTTCCAGCAAGAGTTCAAAGATTCTTCTTAAAGTGACTACAGTGAAGGTTTCAACACCATCTTGTTTAATATTTAGTTGGAAAATTCACAAGAATATACTTAGTCATTACATGAACTCAAGCAATATTTCTTCAGTCAAAATCAGAGGGACAATTCTTTAGTGGTTTTCAAAAAGTGTGGTTCCCACGTTAACAGAGCCTGGGAACTTGGCCCCCACCCCACCTCTTAAATCAGAAACTCTGGGGTGGGACCCAGCAAACTGTATTTGAACAAATCTTGCTGATGTCCCTGATACATGTTAAAGTTTGGGAGACATGGCTTTAGTGTTCCTAGTTACAGGAGGCTGTCAATATTAATGAAATTATGGGAGCAAAGACCCTTTTAACTGGTGGATATAGTTTCAAATTTATAAGAAGGTGAATCTGGTAAGAGAGTATTTGGTGTCCCAGTGAGCCAAAGTGAAAAACCTGAGTGTCATGGATGGGAATGATTATACGGGAAAGAAGGGTTTGGTGTTTGAAGAATCCTTGCTGTGATAGTCTGCTGCTGGAATTATGTTAGAGGAGTAAAGGCAACCCTCATAACATAACATGGAATGAAAGTAGTTGTTTCATAGCACCTAGTTTGCATTTCCTATGATTTATCATTCAAGGGATTATGGTCATTTTATAGTGTTTTGAAATCAGAATCAAATTAGCATATGAGTGATAAAAACTAGATGAGAGAAGGAGTGTAGAGAGGGAATGCTAAAGAACCCATTGAATTTTTCCACTGACTCAAAACTGGACATGAATAAAATCCGTAAATATGGGTCCGGAGTTTAGGTGCTGTTTAGTTCTCATATTGGCCTTATCTAATTGAATTACCTGTGCCTTTCAGCAATAACTGTCCCAAGGAGTCTGTAGTATAATGAGAAGAATCTGTGCTTTAGAAATAAAGCAGATCTAGGGTTAAATCTCATTTACTATTTGATATTAGCATGCTATTCATGTGTCAGGGGTTTAATCTGTAAAATACAGCTAATGATGCCTACCCTTTTGGATAGTGGTCCCCAAAAGTGGATGTGAGGCAAAACTTCCTTTGGTGGAAGTTGTGGATAGTGAAAGGTTCAGAGAGGCTATTGCACTCGATGGGCAGTGTCAGGGGTGTAGAGCACCCCATCATGGAGGACCATGCTCTGCCCTAGTATGCCTTGCACTCCTTTTTGATGCCTCTAAGATAGTCTTATGCATTAAAATTCTCTTTATAATTATCTAAGTCAAGAATTAAACTGTGTTTTACAGAAACATAGGTATTTTTGCATGGTTTTAATATACACTAAATTCTTCAGGAATATAAATGGCTAACATGTAAATTGAGGAAAGATTATACTTTGTTTTGTTTGTGCATTCTCATCAAAAGTTGTTCACCCTTTGGGGGGAAGAATCACATAATCAACAGCAAAAGAGGTATGTAATTTGATCATCAGAAAAAAAGTGTGCATCAGCCTACATTTGAGGAGGTCATATTTCTAGCGGAAATAGGTAAGGGGCAAGCCACTGATTAGCTCATTGT
Source organism: Sciurus vulgaris (assembly GCF_902686455.1). Lineage (NCBI taxonomy): Eukaryota > Metazoa > Chordata > Mammalia > Rodentia > Sciuridae > Sciurus > Sciurus vulgaris. Next base: position 133,691,878 of record NC_136463.1, read on the forward strand.
GTCTCCTCGTAATAATTCCTGGTCATATTCTCATTAAAAGAAACTAATTGAAATATGTTAATGAGATGCATATTGTTTTTCCATAAATGGATTCTATATCTTTTTTATGTTACAGTTAAAGCATTATATCATTTTTTAAAAATTATGAGTGAAGGTAGGTTATATGAGCTATAAATTTAATTTCAGTATAGTAAATGTAGAATGGCAATCTGTTCTGAAAGGGAGATATCAGATCCAATGACTGGGGTTTGCTTTATGCTTCTGACAGGATCAAAAGAGGTAATGTAGGTGGAATGGCTAACATAATATCTGGTACATAGGAAGTACTCATAAGTGGTTGCTGTTATTTTCATAACTAGGAGGTAGTGGCACTGGTGGGATTGGGTACCAGTGTAAATCATACCAGGTGGCTACCAGGCCAGGATGATTGTTTATTTATTTATTTTTTTTTAAATGCAGATCTGGGTCAGCCTGATGCTGGGCAAGTACCCATGACAACCTCTACTCAGGATGATGGTGAGTAGAGCCTGGGAGTTCTGCGTTTAACTCTAAGAGTCTAAGAGAAAGGGGAGACAGGAGCCAATCTCAACTGGAAATGATGGAAATGATTAGGAATTCGATTCAACACATTGCTTCTTAATGCTCATTGAACAGACACGGTGCAGGGAACGTTTTGCTTGCTACTATTATTCTCTGGTCATTGCTCTGTGCATCTGGTTGCCTGCACAACACCCTCAAGTGCTACAGATATTATTTCTACAGTCCCTATGTTACCAGAGCACATTATTAAAGGAAAGTGCCTGGAGTAGCATTTTAGAATACAATTGAGAACACAGTTCCAAAACCAGAGCTATCAGGTTTTAGAATGACTATAGTGGCCTGGAGAGTGTGACATTATAACTGATACATAAGCATAACAGTTGGAGGAGTTCAACAGGAACTCTACCACTATTTTTAGTTCCATTTGGATCATAAGTTGGGGCAGATTCCCAGGATATCAGTATGCTTGTGGTCAATAAAATAAATAACTGAATCCCTGAATAAGAATTTAGAGACACATCATGGACTAGATGATATCCCAGGATATGCTGGAATTTTCCCATATATTAACCCCAGGTATTATAAATAATTTTATAACAACTGATGATGTACCATGTATAATAGTGTATATATTTTTGGTAAGTATATTAAAATTTTTTTCTTTCTACACCTAAGCTAATTAGAAAGGAGAGATTAAGTTCCTTCTTTATGAAGATTTCTATGAGTTTTTATGTGCAGGCAATGAAACAGCCTAGAGGATTTTTCTTTAGATAATTAGAATCACTCACCCAAATATTGCCACTGACTTGTAATGCTTATTGGCCAGAATAATGTGTAAAACATGAAGTAAGCATTTAAATAATTTTATGATCATAATAATGACATTAGATAAATAGTTAAATGCAGAGTGATGTAGCATGCCAGGTTTGCACATACTGAAATAATTGGCCAGTGAATAGTATTAATCCATATAAAACCTAGATATTTTTGTATAAAACCTTTTTAAAATGTAGCAGTGTAGAAGTCAGTGGTAAGACCTGGAAGGACAACTGTGTCTTAGAATATGTAGACTTAAAATGAAAGAATCTTATCCCAGAAGTCACTTCACCTCTGAGGTTTATTTGACCAGAACACTTGGCAAACCTGAAATATATACAGACATTTGGGAATACAGAGGCTTTCAAAATTTCATCCATTCTGACATGGTCTATCTAGCTAGTGGAAGTATTCCCTCCCCTCTGCCTTTTCATGCTGTTTCAGTAGAAATAAAAAAGCTTAAGCATTGTTCAGTTTCTTTCCTTTGACTCTTGACTTGTCATACAAAATATGTTCTTCCCTTTATAAAAGCATATTTTTCCTGAAAGCCAATTCTGTGTAAAGCTGCTTTCTGGATAGTATAGACTCTTGTTTGATACAAGCTCAGAAAGGAATGGACATGATTCCAGCTGGGACTCCAAGTCTCCACACTCATAATTGAAATATATACAGTACATGGTTCCTTTGCCTTCAACATTAATACCCATCTGCTGAAATGGCAAGGTGCCTGCTCTCTGGTTGATTGGATGGATGCCCTGGAGCACAGGTGCCTGGCAATGATGGGTTTAGAGAAATCCCCGACAAAACATTGTTCGTGACATTTCCTCTCCAGGACACCTCTCCTGGGTGCATATTATACAGAGGACTCTCTTCCTGTCTGATACCATGACTGCTGCTGTATGTCTTCAGTAATTTCTGCTCATCATTAAAAGCAAGAGTCTCAAAACAAGGTGACATTTAAAAGTAGAAAACATAATATTTTGATTCTTGAGGTCTGTCTTAGAACTTTTTTAAAAAGTTTTTTATTGGAAGATGTTAAATATCAAGTTTTCAAGCTTAAATTATCCTTCCAGGTACTAGTTATTCACTAAACTGCATTTCACATTTCAACAAAAGTTGGTGATATAAAGCCAAAACCATACTGTAGTAATAGATGTGACATATTTTATAAGATGTATGTGTATGTATGGGTTAGAACTTCAAATAAATGGCATCTTTTGATTGATTATCTTATTATAAAGGCTATTGTAGCAAGAAAACATTTTTTTAAAAAAAGGCAAAAAAACCTAACCAATAGTATTTTTCTCCCTGATGGCAATTTCTCCTGAAGGGAAAATTTCTGCATTGGAGTAGTTAGTTAATTATGTTTAATCCCTCAGCAGACAGATGTGACAGTATGGAGAGAAGAGAAACTGTGGGTTGTCCAATCTCTGGGAGAAGGAAGAGTTTTCAAAGGTTAAAAATTTGGGAAAAACAAGAGGAAGAATGTAGGATTTCCTCTGTTCATTATCCAGTCCAGAAAACAGCTCCAATAGGCTGGGTAAAGGAGAGATGGAGAAGATGAAAAGAAATAGAGATGTGTTAATGGACCTTTGAGAAAGCATCCCTGTGTCCATCTCTTGGACAAATCCCAGTGATGTTGTAAGAACTCACAGAAGAAATGACTGTATGCTTCCTACAGAAAATTGGCAACCCACAGAAAGTTTTGAAGAGATACCTGCACCTTCAGGTACTGAACTGAGAATTATTCCAAGTTTAGCTCTTACTTTGTACCTAGGTTATTCAGACTCAAGAATCTATGCTCATCACCCCCCTACAAAAAAAATTATGGCTTGAGCACATGAAAGTACTCTGCTGATACTTTGATATAACTTTAAGAAGGAAGAGTAGGAAAACCAAAATTCATTGAGTGTGTTTCCTCTCTCTTGGGAGGGTTATGATTGATTTAAGTTATTGAAGAATTATAAAGTTACAGGTATAGCTCATTCAAGCATGTGTAATATGATTTATGTAGACTACACTACTTATATTGTGACTTCTAGAAAAAGAGTTAAGGACTATAGCAAAACTTCCTTTTCTATTTTCTATTTGGTTGAAGACATGTCCATGTAATGTGCCTCATTCACATGGGGTACAGATTATCTATATTGCTCATTTTGTTCACCAGAAGTCTAACTTAACAACCCGGTAATTTCCATTCCAACTCTCTATCACACCACTTATAGAATGTTTTAGCTATTTTGCAAAAACAAAAAATCAATTTTTTATAATAACCAAACCAAATACAGTGCAATGAGATCTTTCTTCAGTCTATTCTAAATATATATTTATATTTACATACAGGAATATACAAAATCTTGTTTGGGGGGTATTGGTTATCAAAGGTCTACCTTCTACTTCCTCTTTGCTTAGGAGTCATTAATAGCCTCAAATCTGCTCACAAAAATTCTGGTTAGGAGAAAATTCCCTTTAATGAGTGGCATGTTTCTCTCATGCCATGATGTCTATACTCTGGTTTCAAGGTTCACATACTTGGACTCTCTCCCCAACCCCAATCTTTGCTGACCAAATCATGCAAAGGAGAACATTAGCACAGAACCATTCTTGGTAGATTTTCGAAAAATATTTTTCTTGTCCCCAGGATACTTTGCATGCTTTCTGGTGTGAATGACTCCCTGGTGCTGCCTTTCTGACCCCTTCAGTGTTAGTCTTTGTGTTCTCCTTACTCAGCATGTTCCTGCTGCCTGATCAGCATTCTAAATGCACCATCCATGCTCTGAAGCCAGGAGTGCGGTATGGACATTTTAACCATCTTTTGTGGGCAAAAGTCACTTCATGTATATGGTCCAAGATGAAAACAAATTTTCTCCCTTATTCAGCATCAAGGAATTAGGGGAATTAGCACAATTTAACCTCTCTGCCACTGGTCTATTTATTTACAATGAAAAGCGATTTGTTTTTTGAGTTCATATCCAAAAGAAGATGGACACATTTACACCCATGAACCTGGGGGTGAAAATCAGTAAAACTTTACCCTTGACTCAAGATGTCTGCTTTTCTTTTTTTGCTTATAATTTTGTTAGTATGAGTTTGCATCTGCCTACTGCCTTATCATCAATATTTTTCACAAACTGGATTTATCCCATTTTAGGAAAAACAATTATTAATGTGGTCAAAACTATTGAAATCATTCTGATTTTCAAATACTTATAAGAGTTCTAACTAGTTCTTTGGAATCTCTTATACTCTACTTCAAACATAGGGGAAATAAAAACATGTGGAAACAATTCATAAGACACTACAAAGTCTAGTTATATAAATACAAGTAACAGAGGCTTTCTGGGAATAATTTTCTTTGATTAACCTTTAGGTCAATTTGTTATTTTTAAATAACCAACTGTGACTTTGTTTCATATCTTTAACCTCAGATTCTTTCAGTTGATTAATTTTCAAAATAGCTAATTATTTGATAAGTACCAAATAATTTCTTATTTTTTGTTGCTGTCTAATGATTTCTTTAACAAAAGAATAGCACTTGAACACAGTTTTTCTACAAAATCTATCTCCTCCTTTGCATTTCTATGTCAAAAAAGAAAGATGAATGAAGTATAATATTTTTTAAAATTTTTTTTATTAAAAATCATAAATTTACATAGGCAATGTTGTTTGATTCATTCTGTTATTTTTCCCTTTCCCCCCACCTCTCCCACCCCTCTTTTCCCTCTATACAGTCCTTCCTTCCTCCATTCTTACCACCCTCCTTATCCCTAACCCTAAACCTAACCCTTTGTCTTTTTAATATAAGTGAGATATTTCTAAAATCTGTGTGGGATATAGCATATTTAATATTATAGGGAGTGAAATAATTATATGGACTTATAGAAAAATATAAATCATATTGACAATTTTGTTGTTAAATCTATCAATTTCAAGTTAAGAGGCAGTATAAGAGATTGAGTGTTTATTGTCAAATTTTTAAAAGAATGAGAGTAGGAAAAATTCTATGGACAGTTTTACTCAACTAAAATGAAGAAGAAGGAGGTGCTGGTTATATGGACAATTAAAACTAAATCATTCTGCATGAAGGGAAGGGAGAGGGGCTAGGCATAGGAGAGACAATAGAATGATTTGGACATAACTTTCCTATGTTTGTATATGAATGCACATATAGAGAAATTTCACATCATGTACAACCACAAGAATGGGGTCCTAATTAGAATATTATACTCCACATACATATAATATGTCAAAATGCACTCTACAGCCATGTATATCTGACAATAACAACAACAAAACCCTAAATCATCCTGCTTGAAATATAGTTGTGGCAAATCATTGTTGTTTCTTCTTTTCATGTTATTTTACTAATGTAGATCTAGCCTTTATATGAATCTAAGGAACAACAACAACAACAAAATAGAGTACAAATAGAGCAAAATAGAGTTAGATTTATAACCCAGATTCAGCATCCTCTATTTAGGCAAAACTGACATTGCACTGAAAACCCGAGAGAGATTCCATATTTATTTACTTTGAGTGCTGAATCAAGCTCAATGAAAAGTGATTTGTAAATTGCTTATTCAGTGAACTTGAATAAATAACTCTCAAATCAATGTCTTACAAGAATGTGGCAACCAGCTCATTTCATCTGAAACCATACAACCTATTGATTTCCTCCTCTAGATTACATTGAAGAGGAAATGTTGGAGTAGAAGCAGGCCAGTCTACTTACCTGGCAAAGAGAACAGCTTATTTCCAAAAGAGGGGAAAATATGCCTACCTATTTAAAACACCCCTCTTTCCAGCTAGCACTTTTGGTCTCAAGACCAAAGGAGAGAAACCCCTGCCATGCAGCCTGTACTTTAGAGGACCAAGGTCTACCCATGCCACTCTTCATGGAGTGAGGTAGCACAAAGGTAGTACATGACAGGCAGATGTGTCCACCCAGACTAATGTTTCCTCCTTCTAGGCCATGCTTCCAGCACTCAGGACTCCAAACGTGGACAGAGTTCTTCCTGATCCCTGAGCCCTGGAAGCAGGTCACACTGCACCTGGGTTTGAGGTGAGCTTGGACACCCAGGCTGCAAGGTCCTTCCTGGAACCAGAGAGCAAGGAAAACAATTACTAGCCAGTCACAGAGAATTGGTCCAGCACACTCCTGGTTGGCACATTTCCATGCACAATTCTAAAGGATCCAAAAATTCCTCATCTGAACCTGGCCTTCCAGATTGTTATGAAGATACTAAAATAGGAAGCTGATGCACTTTTGACTTAACATTATGCCAGCTGACTTACAACTTATAAATGTGAAGATGTATATGGCATAGGGGCCTCCATTCTCCTTCACAATGGAACTTCTCATAGTTTTCTTAACTTGCTTCATCTCATTTGTTCATCCTCTACCTACTTCTCTCCTTACCTAACTTGACTTGAGCACCTGCAACTTCAACAAATTTATTTTTATTTATGATGTCCCTTACTTCCTTGTTAGAAAAATCCAATGGGTGTTATGTGTAGGCTAATCTTGTTCTCTTAGCATTTTGCAGCACTCTTTGTTCTTGTTTGCTGGATCACCATGATCTTGTTTTCTCTGGTATCTCTGGTTCCTCCTTCTCTCTTTCCCTTATTTGAAATCCTTAGTGGTCTTTCTTAGGCTCTTGTCTTTGCTGTTTGGTATTTTCTGTCTGGCTTATTTCATCAGGGCTGTAACTGCCATCGGTATCAGGAGGAATCATCTCTTTAGCCCAAACCCTTCTGCTAAATTCTCAACCCTATATATACAATCATTTTCATTACATTTTCCCCTCTGCTGTTTTATATATGCCTCAAAATATCCAAATCAAACAATTCATCTTATCCCCCAAACCTGATCTTATAACATTTATTAGAACTTCATAATGTTACCATTATCAATTCAGTTTTGCAAACCACAAAGAACTCATCTTTTACACCCTATAACCCTCATTTCTCTCTCCTATCTCACCAGGTTCTCTTGGCTTTATGGATTTTTAATACATATTTTTAATCTTTATCTTTTCTCATATCTGGTCCTTACCTAAACATCTCCAGCTTCATCCAACAGAAATCAGTCTTTTATTTGCTCTGCTCCAGCACAGCCTGTCTCAGTCTTTTTTCTTGGGAAACATTGATATAATTTTCAGATTTCAGAGAGTCCTTTATTATTATAATTATAGCTCATAGTTAAATTATATGTACAACTTGTAGTATGTTAGCATAAACAGGAAATTACAGGTAAAATAACCTGATAACATCGTCAATGCTTTTTCGAGTAAAGCATATTTTTCAGTGAATCTATTTATTTGAGTCAACTCCCATCCCTTCCCACCTCTCCAAAAATGATGCCCACTTTAGTGCAAGTACAGCATGTAGGTCAAGAAAACTCCAGCTTTTCCTTTATTTAAAAATTTCATGCTTGATTTATTTTTAAAATAAGCCAAATTAGACTTAAAAGTCTTATTATAAGCTTCTATTATATAAAATACTAATGAGGTTTGCTACGTGATATATGACATGCACAAGAATTGCATTTTTCTCTGTTGAAAGCTAAAAATGACCTTTTTCCAAATTTTCCTTTAAAAAGTCAAGTTTATTATGTATTTAAAATTGTTATCATTCTTTCCTTTCTATAAGTTAAGGAATTATAAGATGAATATAAAAATTTTTAAAAAATCATTGACTTGAGTCAAAATGGCATTTAGTTTTCCTGATAGGCTACATAGATTTTATTTAAATAAATGTAATAAACTGATTTAATAATGTTCCCTAACCATGAAAATTTCTTGACAGTGGTGACTAGTAAAGTTAACAAAAGCATTAAGAAAACTGTATAAATAAAAATATAGCATAAGTACAATTTTATATAAGCTATTGAGAAACTTTTTCCTACTGAGTCACATATCAGGTTCAAATATAGGTCTAGACAGATATAAAAGTTTTATATTAATTTCTTAATCTCTTTTATAGGGTTCTGCATGAGTTCATTGAAAGTAAATAGTGGAATTTATCTCCATAATGTGAAATGTGTTTGTCTTCTGCTTCACAGATATTAAAGATTGAAACTGTTCAATTGAGGCAGAGTCAGTGAAGAGGTCTTCACCTGGTGGGGGACAAGTATAGCATAGGCGGTGAAACTGGCCATTCTGATCCCTGAGTCTTCAAGGTGGATGTCCCTAAGACTTGAGACAGTCTGATGACATTTCTCATTCAAATACAAGCAGCACAGGAAATGTTTCAAGGTTTCCATTGCAACCTGATTTTTCCTAGTGATTCTGTTTCTTTTAAAGCCAAGCATCTTGTCACTTAGAATAAAACTTTTTTTTTCAGAGTCTTGCAGAGACTTGTCCATCTGGTTTGTGTGATGAAAAATATTTGCTAAGCAGGTTAGTCTCTGCAGTTAGTCTTCACCATTCAAGCACACTGTAAAATCTCACCTTCTGTATTCTTTCTGCCAATATTCCTGCAATTCCACTCAGTTCAAATACTCTATAAAGAACTTCTTATTAACTATAGTATGTGGATTTCTGGTGGTCACATATTTGTATGTGTTTGTTCAGTTTTTAAAAATTCTCAAATGAACTGGTGTTTGTTTAATAAAGTTAACATTTTATAGCAAAACCTAGAGATTTTTTATTTCATATTCAAGTCTTTAATGTCAGCATCTCTCAGTAGAGAAAGCAATGGGTATGACAACATCAGAACTTTTATTTTTTATTTTTTATTTTTTTTAGCAATAAATGTACATCCTTTCACATTCATTATCACTGATAGCAGAGATGGCAACATAATCCTCCAAGTCAGGCGTTTTGTTTCCAGATTTGATGATATTACATTAAATAGATCTTGACCTTTGTATAGATAAACTAGATGAGCAAAAAGTTTTCTTAAATTTCACAACCATTTAGGAATCATAAAAATGCTATGTCAAGGTGCTGGCACATCAGATGTGTCGAGGGACACTTCCTGCACACTGTCATACATACATGCAAGCTGCTAACTGCATTGCTATTAGGTCACCCAGTAACAACAACCCTTTGCTACCAATGCTAATGTTTTATGGTTTGTGAAGTTAAAAAAATTGCCCTCTACTGGTTTATTTTCTCAATCTAGTAAAAGCTCTAGTAGCACCTTCAGAATCTTAGAATTCTATGAACATTTCATTGAGAAACCTGCTTTAGTATAATTGATTTGTTTCATTTATTGGAGTTCATCATTAAATGCCTCTCATATTATCATCTCTTCAGCTTGGAATGCCCCTGTCTCATTGACTCTCTGACACTCAATACTCCAAATTAGTTCAGGTTTCTCCAATATAATTTTTTGTAGTTCCTGATACTGCTATTCATAGCACTTACTCCAATTGTACTTGAATAATTAAGAATGTGATTGATGTTTCAACATCTTTCCCTTCTTCACTGACATCCACGAAAAAGCCATGTCTCTTGTGTTAAATGTTAACTGTCCACTCCATGCTTACTTTGAATATGTACACTCAACTTCTGTTGCTTGGAATTAATGAACACTCTGAAGTCACATGCCTAACAGGTGGTAGACATGAAGACTAGGACAACTTGGTAGATTACATGACTGGTCAAAGATTTTTTTTTTATGAACACTCAAGTATGCATTTATGTATTATCAGAATGAAGGAAAGGGAAGAGGCCCAAAGGAATGTCTTTATAACCATATCAATGTTTTTGTTTTAACATCAGTTTCTCAGGGCACACATTATAATAAAATATTGGAAACAGAATTATAATTTTTCATATGAAATAATGTACTCTTAATTTTCTAACACGAAATTTCCTTGTGTAGAGCAGAGTTCTTCAGGTGAAATTTCTCTCAAAATTCTAAGAATGAAATGTTTTGCTGATTAAATAGGAAATGGTCTTTGTGAGAACATTGGTTTTAAAGGGGGACTTTGATTTCATTGTCATCATTAGGTGTATTCTGTGCCTCCAGATATCACATGCTCCTTTCTTAGGGAACATTAGCTGAGGAAATAAGAATGGGCTCCAAGTTCCATGGGTGTGTATTTCATTTCTAATGATTATAAAGGGGAATCTTTTTATTGCTTCTATGCAAAGGCACACTGGCAGAAAGTAAAACTTCAAGCTAAGTGGTTTTTAATCTCTTACCAGAAACTCTGATAAATAGTATTATGAAACATTGCCTCTGTATTTTTCCTCACCTTATACCAAGTTAAGTCTAAATGTGAGTCTTCTAGATTTGTGAAGAAAAGAAATGCTTGTATTCAGTAGACTATAAAAAACAGATCCCTGTTTGGAATTTACAATAAGTTTTTGAATTCGAGTCAGTTCAAACTCTGTTTCCTGTTTTTTTCTATGAATTTGTAAAGGTGTATTATTGTCCTTTCTACTTCATAGCATTAAATAAATATTTATTACCATTGGAAGAAAAATATTAAAAGAAATCCCTAATAAGACATGTGAAACTTTGTTTTAGCAAACATAATATTTTCTATTTATTTTGAACTTTTCTGAAGTACATGTGGAAAAGATTTTTCTCCTACTCTGTAGGCTCTCTTTTCACATTATTAATTGCATCCTTTGCTGAGAAAAAGTTCTTTAGTTTGAATCCATCCTATTTATTGATTCTTACTTTGATTTCTTGCACTTTGGGAGACTTGTTAAGGCAGTCTGGTCCTAAGCTATGTGATAAAGATTCAGGTCTACTTTGTCTTCTATTTGGTGCAGGCTCTCTGATCTAATTCCTAAGTCCTTGATCCATTTTGAGTTGAGTTTTGTGCGGGGTGAGAGATAGAGGTTTAATTCCATTTTACTACATATGGATTTTCAGTTTTCCCAGCACTATTTGTTGAACAGGCTATCTTTTCTCCATTGTATGTTTTTGGCTCCTTTGTCTAGTATGAGGTAAGTGTATTTATGTAGGTTTGTCTCTGTGTCTTCTATTCTGTACCAATGGTTTACCTGTCTATTTTGGACTGAATGCCATGCGGTTTTTGTTACTATTGCTCTGTAGTATAGTTTTAAGGTCTGGTATTGTGATACCTCCTGCTTCATTCTTTCTGCTCAGGATTGCTTTGGCTATTCGAGGTCTCTTATTCTTCCACATGAATTTCATGATTACTTTCTCTATTTCTATGAGGAACACCACTGGGATTTTAATTGGAATTGCATTGAATCTGTATAGTGTCTTTGGTAGTATGGCCATTTTGACAATATTAATTCTGCCTATCCAAGAACATGGGAGTTCTTTCCATCTTCTAAGTTTTCCATTAATTTCTTTCTTTAGCGTTTTGTAGTTTTCACTGTAGAGGACTTTCACCTCTTTTGTTAGATTAATTCCCAAATATTTTTTTTTTTTGAGAGTTTTGTGATTGGAGTGGTTCTCCTAATTTCTCTTTTAGAGGATTCAAGTGACAAAATTACCCTAGGAAATATCTTTATGGTAAGTTTTTGTTTTAACTTATCATTCAAATTTATCAAAAATTTCAGCTCTATAAAAAAAATTTGAAAAACTTAATGGAAGAAGTGATGTTAGTAAGATGGCAGAATGTGAAGTCCAGGATTTCTATGATTCAACAACATACACAGACGAATACCTTTTGTGAGCAGTCTACAAACTAGTTGAGAAATGCCTGCATCCTGGATGAAGGCAAACTCAGCCACAAGAAGTCAGAAAAAATTCAAAATACTATTTCATCATGTACTCTGCACACGACAACATGTAGTCAAAAGGAAACCCCCAGCTCTCAGTTTCCCTGGGAAGGGAAAGCAGTGGACTGCACATCCAACATCACAAATTTTCCAGAGACCATCTGAGGTACCAGATTCTATCTCATCTGTCTCATCTTTAGCTAATGACAGCTAAAGACCTTAGGGTCAGTGGAAGCAATTATAATGTTTGAACTTATGGTCGCTCCAGTTCAGTATAGAAAAATCTTGCAAATTCCCTGATTCCATTTCTTCTCTGGGGAGGGAGCAAGTTGGACCATGCATCCACTACTTCAATTTTTACAGGGAAGTCCATGAGACTGGCTTCTGTTTTGCCTTCCCCCATGTGCTGGCAGAACTCAGCATATTCCAGCTGCCTAGAGAAAGAAAAGAAAGAGAAGAAATCTGGCATGTTGTATTAACAATTGCCATAACCCCTCCACCTGACCCAGTGCAGAGTAAGAAAGAAAAAAATGTCCTTTTCCCAGTTTATTCCTGGGGAAGGAAGGGAAGGAAAGAGTTGAACTACACATCCAATGTCTCAATTTTTCTAGGGGCTTCCCTCAAAAATGACTTCTGTTTTGCCTGTGTCCAAGAGCTGATGGGACCCTTCATGATCTACATGCCTCCGGACCAGTGAGAACAAAGATGGTAATTTGCTTCACCATGCATATGAATGAATGGGTAAAAATTCCCAGATCCCAGTCACTTCCTTTGGAGAAAAAGAAACAATCTGCATCAATCATACTTTCTAAGACTGCCAATAGACCTGGATTCAATCTCAGAGTGCTAACAAGACTCTACATCCTCTAGAAACCTGAGGGATGCTGATAACAAACAAAACAGTTCAGACTGACATAAAGGTTTGATTGAAGGCTTATTGAAGGTCTAGTTGATCGAAGGTCTTCTGTACAAGGCTAGACCTGAAGAATAGAGAAATAGCTGTTTTGCCTCTTGGATAGGAACCAACAGAAAGAGTCAAGACAAGCAAATAAACAGGAAACTATGTCCCAAACAAAGGGAAAAAATCAATCTCCAGAAACAAACCCTAATGGAATAAAGATATATGATTTATGAAAGAGAATTTAAAATAATAGTCATACACTCTGACAGTGGGCTCCTCCCACATGGCCAGCTTCTTGGAGCAGGCCACCCAGTGAGAGCCTTTCTGCACAGAACCAGCTCCAAGTCCTGGAGCAAGAGTTGAGCTCTGGCCCGCAGGCAGCTTCAGGGACCAGGACAGGGCAGCCAGGGACTTCCCCAAGCAGCCCGGTTCCGTCCTGCGGGAGGCGCCTGTCAAGGCTAGCTTCTCAGAGCAGACTGCCCAGTGAGAGCCTTTCTACACAGAGCCAGCCACAAGTCCCGGAGCCAGCGGAGAGCTCTGAGCCACAGGCAGCCTCTGGGATCAGGGAAGGTCAGCCAGAGACTTCTCCAGGTGGCCCTGCCCCCTCTGGCCGCAGGCTCTTTCTACGAGGCGATCCAAGATGGTGGACTAGAGGGTGACTGCATCTCCAGTCACTCCAGAACCCAGGATTCAAGAAGGCGAGGCATTGAGAAACTCGGACTAAAATAGAGCCATGGGGTGAGTCTCCCCACCGGGTGAAGCTCGGCCTGGGTGGCAGGCCTGGATAGGGGCGGCTTATCAGAGCAGGGCAGGGCAGCTAGAGTCTTCCCCAGGTAGCCCAGCTCACTCAGGTGGTAGGCTCCTCCCACACGGCCAGCTTCTCGGAGGAGGTCCCCCAGTGAGAGCCTTTCCACACAGAGCCAGCTCCAAGTCCTGGAACCAGTAGCGGGCTAGGGGAAGCTTTCTTCAGAAGCACTGCATTATCAAGTTCCTCCAAGACTTCTGGCTACTGAAGGCAGGAAGGTGATACACTGGAAATCTACAGGGACATTATAAGGGAATAGAGGAAATCTGCAATATCACAGAGTCCCACTGACATCTGACCAATATGAGAAAACAAAGGAAGAAAATGTCCCAAACTAACCTAGATACTATATCAATAAAACTCAATGACAGTACAGGAGAAGAAATGTCAGAAAGGGAGTTCAGAATGTACATAATTAAAACAATCAGGGAAGCAAACAAGGACATGAAAGAGCAAATGCAGGCATTGAAGGAGGAGATGAAAGAGCAAATGCAGGCATTAAATGATCACACCAATCAACAGTTAAAAGAGCAAATACAGGAAGCAAGAGATCATTCCAATAAAGAGTTAGAGATACTGAAAAAAAAACAAACAAACAGAAATCCTTGAAGGAAACAATAAACCAAGTTTAAAACTCCATAGAAAGCATAACCAATAGGATAGAACACCTGGAAGACAGAACCTCAGATATTGAAGACAAAATATTTAATCTTGAAAACAAAGTTGACCAAACAGAGAAGATGGTAAGAAATCATGAACAGAATCTACAAGAACTATGGGATATCATGAAAAGGCCAAATTTAAGAATTATTGGCATTGAGGAAGGCTTAGAGAAACAAACCAAAGGAATGAACAATCTATTCAATGAAATAATATCAGAAAATTTCCCAAATCTTAAGAATGAAATGGAAAACCAAGTATAACAGGCTTATAGGATTCCAAATATACAAAATTACAACAGACCCACACCAAGGCACATTATTATGAAAATACCTAACATACAAAATAAAGACAGACTTTTAAAGGCTGTGAGAGAAAACAACCAAATTACATTCAGGGGGAAACCAATACGGATATCAGCAGATTTTTCAATCCAGACCCTAAAAGTTAGAAGGGCCTGGAACAACATTTACCAAGCCCTGAAAGAAAATGGATGCCAACCAAGAATCTTATACCCAGCAAAACTTACTTTCAGATTTGACGATGAAATAAGATCTTTCCATGATAAACAAAAGCTAAAGGAATTTACAAAAAGAAAGCCAGCATTATAGAACATTCTCAGCAAAATATTCCATGAGGAAGAGATGAAAAACAACGATGCAAATCAGCAACGGGAGAAACTTGCCTAAAGGAATAGCCAAATAAAGGAGAAACCAAATCATGTCAAAAAACAAAAATGAGTCAAATGACTGGGAATACAAATCATATCACAATATTAACCCTGAATGTTAATGGCCTGAACTCATCAATCAAAAGACATAGACTGGCAGATTGGATTAAAAAGAAAAATCCAACAATATGTTGCCTGCAAGAGACTCACCTCATAGAAAGAGATACCCATAGACTAAAGGTGAAAGGATGGGAAAAAACATACCATGCACATGGACACAGCAAAAAAGCTGGAGTATCCATTCTCATTTCAGATAATGTGGACTTCAAGCCAAAACTAGTCAGAAGGGATAAAGAAGGACATTACATACTGCTTAAGGGAAGCATAAATCAGCAAGACATAACAATCATAAATATCTATGCCCCGAACATTGGCTTATCCATGTACGTCAAACAAATCCTTCTAAATTCCAGAAATCCAATAGACCACAACACAATAATACTAGGCGATTTTAACACACCTGTCTCACCGCTGGATAGATCTTCCAAACAAAAATTGAATAAAGAAACCATAGACCTCAATAACACAATCAACAATTTAGACTTAATCGACTTATATAGAATACACCATCCAACAAAGAACGAATACACTTTGTTCTCAGCAGCACATGGATCATTCTCTAAAATAGACCATGTGTTATGCCACAAAGCTACTGTTAGCAAATACAAGAAGATAGAGATACTACCTTGTACTCTATCCGATCATAATGGATTGAAATTAGAAATAAATGACAGAATAAAAAACAGAAACTTCTCCAATACCTGGAGATTAAATAATACGCTACTATATGATGAATGGATAACAGAAGACATCAGGAAGGAAATAAAAGAATTCTTAGAAGTAAACGAGAACAAAGACACATCATATCAAAATCTCTGAGACACTGTGAAAGCAGTACTTAGAGGAAGATTTATTTCATGGGGCGCATTCAACAAAAGAAGTAGAAATCAACAAATAAACGACTTAACACTACAGCTCAAAGCCCTAGAAAAAGAAGAGCAGACCAACACCAAAAGTAGCAGAAAACAGGAAATAGTAAAAATCAGAGCCGAAATCAATGAAATTGAAACAAAAGAAACAATCGGAAAAATTAACAAAATAAATACTTGGTTCTTTGAAAAAATAAACAAAATTGATATACCCTTAGCCACACTAACAAAGAGAAAGAGGGAGAAAACTCAAATTACTAAAATTTGGAATGAACAAGGAAATATCACAACAGACACGAGTGAAATACAAAAAATAATTATAAGGTATTTTGAAAACCTATACTCCAACAAAACAGAAAACCTCAAAGACATCAACAAGTTTCTAGAAACATATGAATTACCTAAACTGAACGAGGAGGACATACACAACTTAAATAAATCAATTTCAAGCAATGAAATAGAAGAGGTCATCAAAAGCCTACCAACAAAGAAAAGTCTGGGACCAGATGGGTTCTCAGCCGAGTTCTACAAAACCTTTAAAGAAGAGCTCATTCCAATACTCCTCAAAGCATCCCATGAAATAGAAGCAGAGGGAACCCTCCCAAACTCATTCTATGAAGCCAATATCACCCTGATACCTAAACCAGATAGAGACACATGGAGGAAAGAAAATTTCAGACCAATATCCTTAATGAACATCGACGCAAAAATTCTCAACAAAATTTTAGCAAATCGCATACAAAAATATATTAAAAAGATAGTGCACCACGATCAACTGGGTTTTATCCCAGGGATGCAAGGTTGATTCAACATCCAGAAATAAATAAATGTCATTCACCATATCAACAGACTTAAAGTTAAGAATCACATGATTATTTCAATAGATGCAGAAAAAGCATTTGATAAAATACAGCATCCCTTCATGCTGAAAACACTAGAAAAAATTGAGGTAGTGGGAACATTCCTTAACATTGTAAAGGCCATGGACACTCAGCCCACGGCCAATATCATTCTAAATGGTGAAAAACTGAAAGCATTCCCCCTATAAACGGGAACAAGGCAGGGATGCCCTCTTTCACCACTTCTATTCAACTTCGTCCTTGAAACTCTAGCCAGAGCAATTAGATGAACCAAAGAAATTAAAGGGATACGATTTGGAAAAGAAGAACTCAAATTATCCCTGTTCGCTGATGACATGATTACATATTTAGAGGAACCTGGAAATTCCCCCAGAAAACTCTTAGAACTCATAAGTGAATTCAGTAAAGTAGCAGGTTATAAGATCAATGCTCATAAATCCAATGCATTTTTACACATAAGTGGTGAATCTTCAGAAAGAGAAATTAGGAAAACTACCCCATTCACAATAGCATCGAAAAAAATAAAATACTTGGGAATCAATCTCACAAAAGAGGTGAAAGACCTCTACAATGAGAACTACAGAACACTAAAGAAAGAAATTAAAGAAAACCTTAGAAGATGGAAAGATCTTCCATGTTCTTGGATAGGCAGAATTAATATTGTCAAAATGGCCATATTACCAAAAGTGCTATACAGATTCAATGCAATTCCAATTAAAATCCCAATGATGTACCCTACAGAAATAGAGCAAGCAATTAAGAAATTCATCTGGAAGAATAAAAAACCCAGAATAGCTAAAGCAATCCTCAGTAGAAAGAGCGAAGCAGGGGGTATCACAATACCAGATCTTCAACTCTATTACAAAGCAATAGTAACAAAAACGGCATGGTATTGGTACCAAAATAGACAGGTAGATCAATGGTACAGAATAGAGGACATGGACACAAACCCAAATAAATACAATTTTCTCATACTAGACAAAGGGGCCAAAAATATGCAATGTAGAAAAGATAGCCTGTTCAACAAATGGTGCTGGGAAAACTGGAAAACCATATGCAACAGAATAAAATTAAACTCCTATCTCTCACCTGCACAAAACTCAACTCAAAATGGATCAGGGACCTCGGAATCAGACCAGAGACCCTACATCTTATAGAATAAAAAGTAGGTCCAAACCTTCAACTTGTTGGCTTAGGATCAGACTTCCTTAACAGGATTCCCATAATACAAGAAATAAAAGCAAAAATCAATAACTCGGATAGATTCAAACTAAAAAGCTTTCTCTCAGCAAAAAGAAACTATCAGTAATGTGAAGAGAGATCCTAGAGAGTGGGAGAATATCTTTACCACTCATACTTCAGATAGATCGCTAATTTCCAGAATCTATAAAGAACTCAAAAAACTCTACCCCAAGAATACAAATAATCCAATAGACAAATGGGCTAAGGAAATGAACAGACACTTCACAGAAGAAGATGTACAAACAATCAACAGATATATGAAAAAATGTTCAACATCTCTAGTAATAAGAGAAATGCAAATCAAAACTACCCTAACATTCCATCTCACCCCAATTAGAATGGTGATTATCAAGAACACAAGCAACAACAGGTGTCGGCGAGGATGTGGGGGAAAAGGTACACTCATACATTGCTGGTGGGGTTGCAAATTAGTGCAGCCACTCTGGAAAGCAGTATTCCTCAGAAAGCTTGGAATGGAACCACCATTTGACCCAGCTATCCCACTCCTTGGCCTATAACCAAAGGTCTTAAAATCAGCATACTACAGAGATACAGCCACATCAATGTTCATTGCTGCTCAATTCACCATAGCCAGATTGTGGAACCAACCTAGATGTCCTTCAATTGATGAATGGATAACGTAACTGTGGCATATATATACACAATGGAATAATACTCTGCCATGAAGAATGATAAAATTATGGCATTTGCAGGCAAATGGATGAAATTGGAGAATATCATGCTAAGTGAGATAAGCCAATCTCAAAAAACTAAAGGACGAACGATCTCACTGATAAGCTAATAAGGACATATAATGGGGGGTGGGAGAGATTAGTGTTAGCGTTAAGGTTTGGTTAGGGTTAGGGATAAGGAGGGTGGTAAGAATGGAGGAAGGAAGGACTGTATAGAGGGAAAAGTGAGGTGGTAGGGATGGGGGGGAAGGGAAAAAAATAATAACAGAATGAATCAAACAACATTACGGTATGTAAATTTATGATTACACAAATAGTATACCTTGACTCCATGTACAAATAGAGAAAAAACATGTACCCCATTTGTCTACAATAAAAAAAATAATGGTCATAACATTTCTCAGTAATGACAGAAGAACAATGCATACACAAAGTGAAAGTTTCAACAGGGAATGAAAATATTTAAATTACCAAATGTAAAATTTGAAGCTGAAAAAAGTGAACTGAATTATGAAATCACTAGAGAAGTTCAGTAGCAGACTAGGAAAAAAAAGAAAATTTCTGTAAATTTTAATTCAGGTCATTGGAAATTATCTAGGCGGAAGAGAAAAAAAAAATGAAAATGGCTTAAGAAAGCTTAAGGGACTTATGGGACAGCATCAGGCAGATAATTATATGCATTATAGTTCTCAAAGTATTTTGAAGTGGAGTCCCAAAAGTCAAAGAGAGAGGATATAGAAGAAAGGAAGTTCAAAGAAGTAATGGTTGTAAATCCCAAATTTGGAAAAGGAGGTGATTATCTAGAGACAGACAGCAAGAGAAAACAGCTAATCATATACAAGGAAACCCTCATAAGATTCTCAGTGACTCTCTCCTCAGAAGCTTTGCAGTCTAGAAGAGTGTGGGATGATATATTCAAAGTGCCAAAGGAAAAAAGAAAAACTGCCACCCAAGAATAATAAACTTAGCAGAATTGTCCTTCAAAAATGAAAGCAAGATAAAGACTTACCAGAAAAACAAAAGTTGATGAGTTTATCTTCACTAGACTCCATAATAAGAAATACTACAAGGATTCCTTGAGGTAAAATAAAAGGTCACTAAACAGTGAAATGAAATCGTATCGTTCACCGATGAAGGAAAATATATAGATGAATAAAGATGCTATAATACTGTAATGGTGGCAGGTAAATTACTTGCACTTCTAGTGTAATAGTTAAATGGAAAAGTATTAAAACAATTATAAATATGAAGTTATTAATAAATACAGAATATTAAAATATGCCAATCAGAATATTAATAACATCAAAGTTGGTAAGTAAAAGTGTAGAGGTTTTATATGTGGTTAAAGTAAAGTTGTCATCAGCAAAAAACAGCTGATTATGTTTTATGTAAGAATCATAGTAATCATAAAATAGAAACAGTGCTGAATGAAGATAAAAATGAGTCCAACTCTATGCCATTACAAAAGCCCACTTTAGACTTAAGGATGCATGTTGGCTGAAAGAGAAGGGATGGAAAGAGATAGTCCAAGCAAAAAGTAATCAAAGGAGAGAACAGGTGGCTAAGCTAGATCAGAGAAAATAGATGTTAGCTAAAAAATGATCACAAAAGATAAAGGAGGACATTAAATAATGATAAAAATGTCAATTCTCCAGAAAGATTTAACAATTATAATTATGTAGGGACCCAACATCAGGGTACCTAAACATATAAAGCAACTTTTAATAGAACTTAAAAGAGAAATAGAAATGCAATAATAGTAGGAGGACCCAATACCCTAGTTTCAATAATGAGTAGAACATTTGGACAGAAAATCAATAAGAAAATGAAAGACTTGAAAAATACAATAGAACAAATGAACCCAATAGACATATAAACCATTTCACTCAACAGCAACAGAATACACATTCTTCTCAAGAACACAAATAACACTCTTTAGGGTAGATCACAGGTTAGGCCACAAAGCAAGTCTTCAGTGTAAGAACTCTGAAAAGATAGGGGTATCTTTCTTAACCACAATGAAATTAAACTAAAAATCAAAAGCAGAAGGAAAACTGGATAGTCCACAGGTATATGGAAATTAAACAAGACATTTCTGAACAACAAATATGTCAGAGAATAAATCAAAAGAATTAGAAAATATCTTGAGACAAACAAAAATGAAATGCAAATACCAAAACCAACTGGAATATGTCAAAAGCAGTTCTAAGGTGGATGTTTATAATGATCAACACAGAACTCACATTAAAAAAACGGTCTCCAATAAAAATATAAAAGTTTATGCCTCAGGGAATTAGAAAAAGAACGAAGCCCAAAGTTCATAGAAGAAAAGAACAGCAAAGTTTAGAAGAGAAATAAACAAAAATAGTGACTAGAAAAAAATAGGCAAATGAAACTGAGAGTTGGTATTTGGAAAAGATGTATAGACAGAACATTTACTAGAATACTAAGAAAAACAAGATTCAAAATCAGAAATGAAAATGGCAACATAGAAATTGATGCCACAGAAATACAAAGGGTAATATGAGATCACTATGAGGGGTTTTAGTCAATGGATTAAATAAGGTAGGAAAATGGATAAATTCCTGGAAATATAGACCCTACAAGGCTGAATCACAAAGAAACAGAAAAATCTAAACAGATATGCAAGGAGGTTGATCAATAATTAAAAACTTTCCAACCATGAAAAACCCAAATATCTTCATTAGTGAATTCTACCAAGATTTTCATGAAGAATAAACACTAATCTTTCTCAGACTCTCCCAAAGAAATGATGAGGAGGTAATGTTTTCAAATTTATTCTATGAGGTTATCATTACCTTGCTACCAATGCCATGTAGAGAAACTACAAGAAGACTACAGACCATTATCCCTGATGCAAAGATTATCAGCAAAATACTAACATACTGAGCTCAAGAGCATGCTAAAATCTCATACATCATGACCAAGTGAAATCTGTTCCAAGGATGCAAGGATGTTTCAACATTATGAAAACTAACTAATGTTCTACATCACAACAGAATGAAAAATGAAAACTCTATGATCATTTCAGTAGATGCAGAAAAAGCACTTGGCAAAATTCAACACTCTTTCATGATAAACATTCTCAAAAAACTAAGAATGGAAGGAAATTATCTCAACATAATAAAGGCCATATATAATGATCCTGATGATAACATCATACTCAATGGTGAAAAACTGAAAGATTTTTTTCTAAGATTAGGAGCAAGGTAAGGATGCCCACCTTTCCTGCTACTGTTCAACATAGTCCTGGAAGGGCTAACTAGAGCAATTACACAGAAAAAGAAATAAAAGACATGAAAAGCAATAAAGAAGAAGAGTATCTGTAGATGACATGATGTGATATGAAATAAACTCTAAAATACTTAGGAATAAACTCGGTTAAGGTAATAAGACTTACTAAAAAGGGTAAATAAAAAGATTTGCAAGAAATTAAAGAAAACACAAATAAATAGAAAGAGATCCCATGTTCATGGATTGGAAGTCTTAATCCTACCCAAGTTGATATACAGAGTCAATGAAATCCCTGTTAAAATGTAATGAGTATATCATAGAAACAGAAAAATTTCTCCTAAAATTCAAATGGAACCACAAAGAATCCTAAAAAGCTAAAACAATTTTAAGAAAGAACAAAGTTGGAGACATCATACTTCCTGACTTCAAAATACATTATGAAGTCACAGTAATTCAAATAGTATAGGATTAGCAAAATGACAGTCAATTTAACTAATGAATAAATAGTCTAGAAATAAACTCACACAGATAGGATCAACCAATCTTTAATAAGAACGAAAAGGATAGGCAATGAGAACAGATAGTCTTTTCAAAAAAATGGTCCTAGGAAAACTGGATATCCACATGCAAAATATGCTGTTGAACCTCTATCTAATACCATACACAAAAATCAACTAAAAGTATACGAAAGACTTGAAAGATCTGAAGATATAACTCTTCCAAAAGAAAACTCAATGAAAAAGCTTCGTAGGATTGATCTGAGAAATGATGTATTAGCTATGGAACCAAAAGCACAGGCAACGAAAGCAAAATTGGAGAAATAAGAGCTCATCAAACAAAATCTTCTGCACAGCAAGGGAAACAATCAGCAGAGTGGAAAAGTACCTTATGGAAAGGGAGAAAATATTCGCGAATCACATATGAGACAAAAGTTTAACACCCAAAATATATAAGAGGCTTATACAACCCACTAGCAAAAGAGCTAGTAAACCATTTTCTGAAGGGGTAAGAATTCCAACAGATATTTCTACAAACAAGCACACACAAATGACCAATGGGTAAATGAAAAAATCCTCAATGTCATTAATAATTATGAAAACATAAATCAAAACCACAGTGAAATTTCACCTCACAGTTGTCAGAATATCTGTGACAAAGGTCAGAAGACAGCAAGTGTTGGTAAGAATGTGGAGAAATTTGGAACCCTGGCGCATGGTTGTAAGTAATTCAGATTGATGCAGCCATTAAGGAACATAGTATAGAGGTACACCCAAAATTAAAAAAAGGACCCATACTAGCAATCCCACTTCTGAGCATATGTCCAAAAACAGACCCATCCAGCAATCCTACTTCTGAGCATATGTCCAAAAGTATTGAAATCGGTATCTTGAAGAGATTATCTGCATTCCCTGTTTTTTGCAGTATTATTCACAATATCCCAATGTATACAATAAAAATAATCTTGAGGCACTCCAGGCCCACCTAGTGGGATGCACCAGTATTTGGGGCAGGTGTAGGTTGTATTATATACCTGTATTAGCCATCAGTAGCTCAAGATCAAGTGATGCCTCTTTAATGGAGCTTCATAAAGGCAGGTAACTCTCCCTTTCTCTGTCTCCCTTTCTTATTCTCTCCTTACTGTATACCTATATTTTCAGCACATAAACAATACCTGCTTCAGATGCTCAGCAAATGTTTGTGTATGAATAAATAAATAAGTGAATGGGAAAAAATAATCTAAGGGCCCATCGAAAGATGAATAGAAAAAGAAAATATGGTTTATTTACAGATAATATTATTCAATCTTAAAATATAAAGAAAACAGTTTATATGAGACAACATGGGTGAAACTTGATGACATTATGTCAAGTGAAATAGGCCAGGTGCAGAAAGACAGATACCACATGCTTTCACTTACATAAGGTATCTAACATAGTCAAACTTACAGAAGAGGGCAAAAGGGCAGTAGCCATGGGCTGGAGGCAGGGGTAAAGAGGGAGTTGTTATTCAAAGGGTATAAAGTTTGCCAGATGCAGTGACACACACCTGTACTTCCACAGACTCAGGAGTTTAATGTGGGAGGATAGCAAGTTCAAGGCCAGTCTCAACAACCTAAAAAGATCCTCAGCAATTTGGCAAGACCCTGTTTCAAAATAAAAAAAAATTAAAAGGACTGAAGATGTACACAGTGGTAAAGCATTCCTGGATTCAATCCCCAGTAGCAAACAACAACAACAACAACACACACACACACACACACACACACACGCACACTAACAAGAAAGCCAACAAAGAGTATCACATTTTGGTTATACATGAAAAATAAGATCTGATATGCATAATGCCTACAATTAAGAAAAGCATGCTGTACACTTAAAAATTCATTAAGATGTTAGACATTGTGTTAAATGTTCTTATCACAATAAGAAAATAAAAAGAAAAATAACACATGATGTCTCAAATGCAAAACTAAAGTAGTGTATCTGTAATAGGAAAAAACAAAAAACTTAAATTTTTACTTCTCCAAAATTCAAAGCCTTAAGTGAAAATGACCTCTCCAAAAATGTAATGTTCATATCTTAACAAAAAATTAAACAGAAGTTGATTTGGGTAGAAAATATGCTGTAGAAACTCTCTACTATGAGAATGGCTCAGTCAATGCTTCATTTTCAAATGCCTTGGTCAGGCACTACATAAAATTCAGTGGCTGATTTTGATAAAGGACTTCCCTCAAATTCTGGTTTTCAAAAACTTGAATATATTGTGGATTGCTTGGCTTGGGCAGAGAATTTGGTTCCTCTCCAAGTGACTGCTTTGATGTCTTCAAGTAGTTCTCGTGGAAATCAGAATTTCACAACTTCATCATGTATTCTCAGGAGGCAAACGATATGGAACTCTCTACCTAGAACAAATAATTTCGTCTGGGAAACTGGAGTAAGTCGAAGCAGAGATAGCCCTTAACATTAACATTTTACAGAGTCATTATTCTCCTAACAAATACGTTTCACTGGGATCATTTAATTAATGGCATTTGTTTTAAGAATAAGCATTAAAAGACCAGTAGCAGAGTAATTAATCCAGGAATGCATGCACACATTCAGCATAGAAGATTGCATTCTGTAGGTGGAAGGAATTCTCCTGCAAACGTTTTCTGACTCACCTCTTCCAGAAAAATAAAATAAAAAGAAACCATGTTTCGACATTTTATAAAGTGAAATACCTTTAGTTTCCACCTGATTTTTCCATTCCTTTATTGCTTTTTAAAGCTTCAAGCTCCAGAACAAAAATTTTTAAGATACTATAAATGTCTTTTTCTTTTGCCTGGGGAAAGAAAACAGAGAGTGGTAGGATTGTGAGTAGTTGTGTAAGCATCTCCATGAACCAGAGGGTGTTGTGGAGCAGTGAGAAATCACTCAAAACCTTCCCTTGTGTAGACCTATTGTATGGGTTAGTGCTTATTCTGTCCTTTGATGAAATCTTGGGCCAACCTATGACTGTTCTGGTCATGCACAGAAAATGAAAATACCCCCACCACTTCAAGGCACAGATCACAGTCTCATTTCCGTAATTAATATATTCAACCAGGTATAAAAACTAACACTCCAAATTTAATGTTTTAGTTAATTTTCCTAACTGGATGGACCTCCTACAGTAGGAAATGAGAAGGAAAGCCTTGGTAGGATTCTTTCTCCCAATCTAGAAATTCAAACCCCCTTTCTCTCTTTAATAGTTTCTAACCATTTTCATGGTTGGCATACAGATTGGGACAGAAGGGATAAAATTAAGAGACAGAAAAATTTTGTGTGAAAAAAGAATTCCAGATGTGTATTTGAATTCAAGATGTCTGATCATTTAAGAAGTTTCACATCATCACTCTTTGAAGACAGCAGTGGTTTTTGTACCATGTGCCTTTTGTGGGTTCCCTGGAGAAATATCAGTTTGAGGCTCTCCTTATCAGCAAAACCCTTGACAGAAGTAATAGCTGTCTGCAACTGCTTCCCTCTAATGTCTCTTCAGCTCCTCTGCTCTACCAGAATGTCTGCAGTTTCTTTCTGCTCATGGTTTTTTGTCCCACAAGGCAGGTCTCATTTTCTCTGTTTATATGAGTCCCACATTCAGTCGATAGGAAGCACTCATCTCCACTGCCATAGCAATCCTACAGGTCAGCCATAAGCACCTTGTTCCATTCTTGGGTACTTGGCTTTACCAATGCTGTGAACTTTGGCTTCTTAGCCAAACTACAGTGTTTCCCCAAGAGTCATAGCAAATCCATATCCCATATCAAACTCTAGTGGTGTCCAAGAAGCACAGCTTCCCAGCAATGACATAGAAGGAGACCCCTTCCACTTGTCCCACTTGGGGAGGGAAACTCAGAGAACACCAGCTCTCCACAAAATCCTTTTTCTCTCTCATCTTCCTCTCAGACTCCCAACCTTTCATGTGCAAAATGGGGATAAGAATTAACAATCACAAAAATGCTTCTTTGGCTACCTCTTTTGAGGTTATGCATGTTTGTTATGCCTCAATTAGAATGGAATATTTATTATTTTGGGTCATCAGTCCCCAAATGGAATGAAATAATCCATTTTGATATCCTAATATACCTAGTAATTAGAGATTACAGTTTAGTTTCTTATGTAAATAACTAACAGGTTCTGGGCATATGTTTAACTTTTTACTGCTATTCAGAAAAGCCTAGAAAGGGTACTCAGCTCACCCATTACACCCTTTTCAAGAGGCTACAGCTGTCTTTGGTGTTATCAGCCAATCTCTGTTTTCCGAGACTTGTCTTAGTTTTTTAGATATTTTCATCCATATATGACTATGTCTACATATATTTCCCTTTTTTGAAAGTTTTTTATTAAGCTCATGTTTCAATTTAAAAATAAATTCATGAGTTTTGGACTTCATTCTTTTTGATCATCATTGGAGTTTTGGTCCATTATTTATTTATTCTTTCTTCTAATAAGAAAGAATTTATTTATTCTTTGACAACACTAATTTTTAGGGAGGTCTCCTACCGAGCCTGAAAACACCCTCCCTTTGTTTTTCTTTCCTCCTTTTATCCTTCCCCCTTCAATCATCCTTCCCTGTTTCCTTCCCTCTCCCCTCCCTCCCTCCTTCCTTCCTTTTTGCTTTTCTTTGTTCCTTTTTACCTTCCTTCCTCCTTTATTTCATGATTATTGGTATTAAGTATCTACTATTGCTGCGCATGATGCTAAGTGCTTATGTCTGTCCCATTTTATTGTGACACACACACACCCACACACACCCCACACACCCCTTTCTTTGATATTATATGTTCCTTTAACTTTCAATTTATCTCTCATTTTCTTTGTATTTGCACTCACCGTATGCTTCATATTTCATAGCTCTAAGTTTCACATGTTCCATTTCTTTTGGGTGATCTTTCTCTTCTGAGCTTATGACGGGTCTGTTCCTGTCCAGTAAGGATTCTCTCAGTGCGCTGGAGGACACTGTATCTGTATTGATGTGATCATAGTCTCTGCTGTCATCTTGAAGACTTTGCTCACCTGATATGTTCAATGACCAGAGAATCAACTTCTAAACCCTGAAGTTTGACTTTGTTCTCTCACATTAATCACATGTAGCTCAGACTCAACACTCTCTTTGAACCTGCCTCTGCACCCCTCTCAAGCTCCATTCTTTAACTTAAAGATGCGTGCCAGCCACACCATCATGTGGAAAGAATATGACATATTTAAGAAGAAAGCAAAACTCCTTCAATCATAACCCTCTCCAATTATTGATATATCTCTCCTCTTTCGTGGTTGAATTTCTTGTGAGTCTTGTTCAAATTTCACTTTTTCATCTCCCACTTAGTCTTAAATGCTTTCTAATTTGGCTTTTGTTCTTAATCCTCTACTTACTCCTCCTCTTTGCCAAGGTCCTTATTGCAAAACCCACTTAATTCTTTTTTATTCTGTAGTATATTTTTCTTCTTGGCAACATTTAACACTATTGGATGTTTTGTGGGAAAAAAAAAAAAAATTCTTCCTTTTATTTCTCACTCCTGTGTCTCTTTCCTGTGCTTCCTTCTCCCTCCGTACTGATTTTTCTCCATCTCTACTGGTTGCCTCTCTTACTCTTACCATTCCTCGAAATTTAGACTTTCTCAGGTTTCTTTTAACTGTTATCCATCTTGTCTTCTCACCTTAAACTCTAACAACATTTTCATTCCGAAACTTCAGTCATTATTTAAAATGTTTCCAAATCTATCTTCCTTCTAGATGGCTATTCTGAGCTTCAGTCTAGTAGCCAGCTGTCTGTCTATTAGACATATTCACTTGGATTTTCCTTAGAAACTTCATGTCCAAATAGTGAAACACTCCCATCTTTCAAATGTATTTATTCTACATTATCTCTAACCAGTGAAAGATAGCAGTTCCTTCACCTAGTTGTTTCTTTTAAGCCCTCATTTAATCAAACCAGGAACCTTATTAATTCTGTTTTTAAAGTACTCTTTTGACCTCTGTACCTCTAGCCCTAACTGTTCTGGACCCTCCTTTTGCTAGCGACAGCAGTTTCTCATCTCCTCTACTCCCATATTTCCTTCTTTCCTTCCTTCCTTCTTTTCTTTCTTTCTTTCTTTCTTTCTTTCTTTCTTTCTTTCTTTCTTTCTTTCTTTCTTTCTTTCTTTCTTTCTTTCTTTCTTTCTTTCTTTCTTTCTTTCTTTCTTTCGTGTGTGTGTGCTGGTGCTGGGGATTGAAACCAGGGCCTTGTGCATATGAGGCAAGCACTCTACCAACTGAGCTATATCCCCAGTCCCCATATTGCCTTTCTCTCTAGACATGCTTCATATTGTAGTCTGAATAATGTTTTGAGATCTCCAAGGTTTGGCAGTCCCTGTAGCCCCCTCTTAGAAACATCTATCTCCAACCATATGGTGGTGGGTCTCTGTGATCTTAGGCTTAGTATAGGATAACTTTATTATTAATAATAAAAGATTCAAACAGGATGGAGACCTGACTCAATAAGAATCTCTTGGAAACTTGGAGTTAGAACTAAGAGCTGTGAGTTCTTTATTAAATATGTTAATGGGAAGAACTTGTGCATGTGGGAGTTATGAGGCAGTATCTCGTACCATGTGCATAGGAAGGAAAGAGTACAGTTTAAGGAGAGACACAGAAGGAAGAAGCATGTACATATAGTACATTCTGAAAGGAGCAGAGATCAGACCTCACTGCCTAAATGGAAGGGAGAGGCAAGAGAGAAGTAGACAGGCCAAGAAAGGAGACTTGGCTGCTGATGGCTTTAGAGTTTCTAGCCTCAGTTCCTCATGAGGCTCAGCCAGTCTTTCAGTTTACATGATTTGTCCCTGAGTCTATAATTTTAGGTAATAGATCACAGCTCCCTGTCTGGTGTGCTGCAGATGTGTGCTACAGGGTTGACCCCTACAGCCCTAGGGCAGCTGGAGTCCCCAGGCTGATTGCCTCCTGCCACAAGTCTAGTCTGTTTTCCCCAGGGTGCTGTACAAATATTATCATTTTCCATCTGTGCCAGGATATGAAAAAGGTTGAAAAACACTATAATATATAGTTAAGAAATTCCTTCATTCTGCTTAAGTCAGCTCAAGTGAGATCCTGTCATTTGCCACTGAGAGCTTTGGCTAAGATATCTTCCAAATGTAGATTCAAGCTGGTTTTTCTCCTATGTAAAACTATACAGTGTTTCTTTAATGTCTTGGAGACTTATTCCAAACTCTACAATGTAATATATAAAAACCTGTATAATCAGGTCCTCTTAGTATTCAGCCTTTTCTCTTCTCACCAAACTGTATCTTTACAAACTTCCAGAAGATAATATTTTCAGTAAAATTGAATATATCAGACTTCCTATAATTGTGGGCATTTGCACACACAAGGCCATGAATTCCAACATCCTCCACTCTCCCTACTCCTCTCTCTTTACCATTGCCTGGTTAACACTCCATGACATATGAATGACAATTTCCCATTCAAATTTCCTGGATGCTAATCATGTTGAATGGAAACTTTCCATTTTCTTTACCTATTTCTTGTCTTGAAGGAAAAATCAGTGTATATCTTATTTATTATTGTGTTGTGAAAATCTAACACAAGAGGTGAAGAATAAGCATTCATTATGGAAACAACTTTATCAACAATCCTTGTATTTGTCCTTATTCAATTCCTTCTTCCATTCCTTTTCAAATACATAGTAGGCCTTCTCCATTTCTTCAAGCATTTACAAGTCTTATAATCATCTTTCTTTCTAACACAAGATCCAAAGTTATTATATACATCTTCCATCCCCTGCCTTTTCATACTCAGTCACCTAATCCATGACCAGAGCTTCCTCCAGTCTTTGAGAATGAGATACTCCACTTGCTGTTCAAGCTGATCCCACTCCCACCTCTTTCTCTCCATTCCATTTTCACTTCTTTCAGGATAGCTATAGACTTCTTCTACCTTTAAAGTCTTTGCAAACTGCTTCCCAAAAGCTTATAAACAGATCCAATGTTTCCATCTTAAAATTTTAGTGAGTTCTTTGCTCTGTGTATATCAAATCTCTTAGAATTTTTGAAAATTTCCCAATGGATTCATATACTTTCATTTTGTAGTTCTTCCCATATGGAATTAGCCACTCTATTAAAATAATATCTTAACCATCATGATCCATCCTCAGCCCTGTTGTATTCATGAAACATCGCATATCACAACTGAATGCAATAAATTTTTTGAGTCATTTGTTAAAATTTTTTCAAGTTAGAGTTATTTGTTTATATCAATACGATAGCTCTAACTTAATATTCCTAAGTACCATAATATAAAATTGAAGGTAAAGACTACATCTTAGTAATTTTTGTATTAAAATTTTTATTGGCACATTTAATAATACATTATAATGGTGGGACTCATTGTGATAGAATTGTACATGCATATAGTGTAAATTAGTCTATTTCATTCTCTTTCACCTCCCCTTCCCCTTCCCTCAATTCCCTTTCTCTATGGGTCTCTCTTCTATTTTACTGAGGCTCCCCTTCCCTTTTTTCCACTTTACTCTCTCTAGCTTCCACTTATGAGAGAGAAAACAGCCCTTGAAACTTTGAGTCTGGCTTATCTCACTTACCATAATATTCTCCAGTTACATCCATTTTCTTGCAAATGATATGATTGCATTTTTCTTTATGGCTGAATAAAACTCCATTGTGCACATATACCACATTTTCTTTATCCATTCATCTGTTGATGGACACCTAGATGGGTTTGTATCTTAACTATTTAATCTTTTTTTTTTTTTTTTTTTTTTTAGTATCTAGCAATAAGTGGAGAAATAAGACAAAATGATATCATAACAATAATGATAATATTTAATACTATTATTTCCTATTTTCTAGATAATTTTCACTAATTATTATACTTAATTTGCATGATGATCATTGAAATTATTACTAGTACCATCCCACCATAGAAACAAAGTAGCGTACAATGCAGATGTGAATTTGAATCTTGATTCTACCACCAATTGGCAGTTAGATCTTGAAATTTACTTTACTTCTTTGAGTCTCATCTGTGGTGATGTCCTACAGTGTAATGTTATTGTACATTTTTAAGAAATTATAAGTACCTTCCATGCACAAATTATTAAACATTAACTCTCCTTTTTTTGTACCTACAGATACTCAATGAATGTCTGTTGAAACAATCTCTAAATCTGGGTACCACCACAAATAGGGTTACAAAAAATATTGTTCTCAGGGGTTTTTAAATTGCTGATGTGGTCTTGAAATATGGCTGTGCTACCTTTGGAAGTAAATTGAACCTACCCTGGAAATTCAGAATCATGAAAGGAATGGGGTAGACAATGTAACACTCAGCCCCATCATTTCTTTAAACAATGAAAACTTTCACTGATGACAGAAATCAGAGTAGGAAACAAGAACTTCAGGCACCATATCTAATTTGATGATATTTCAGCTACTATGGGTCTATAAAAATGATGCAAAATCTTATTTGAAGAAAACAACCATTTATTATGCACATGGATTATGTTAGTTAAGAGTTTAGACAGAACATAAAGGGGACCATATATCTTTCTTTCCTAACAAGTAAAGCTTCAGTTGGAAGACTCAAGGCTGGGCTGGAAACATCTGAATGTCACCTCCTACCTGTCAGTTGTGACTTGCTATTAGATAGGGGACTGTTTTTCTCCACATGGAACTAACTGTATGGTTTTTGCACCTGGACTGGTATATAATATCTGGTTGACTTCCAAAGCTGGCTCAAGACAAAGGGGTGGGGGGGGGGGGTAGTGGGAGGGAGAGAGAGAAATGAGAGATGAGATAAAGTGATGAAACACAGACTACACATCTTAGTCAAAATGTTGATGTCATAGTGTAGGAAAAACATGTAGGATGGCTTTAAATTGGTGTAGCTGTCTCTGGAAAATGCACCCTGCCACAGAAGTAACATATGTATACCTGACCTTTCTGTAGCCTGTTACCAAGATGAATTGAATGAATGATTGAATGTGTACTTTAAGTCATAATTTTTGAGGCATAAAATGATAAAAATCAAGATGGGTGCCTTCGACCAGTTTTTTTCCTTAAGCTTGACATTTTAATAACATATCTAATAGTTGTTCTAAGTTCAATAAAAATGGTAAGATTTCATTTTAGGAGGTAGTCAAAATGCCTTTGGAATATGGAAGTAGGCACTTCAATAGGCTGAGGACGTAGTTCAGTTGGCAGAGTGCTTACCTAGTATGCCCAAGGCCTCAACACCACCACACACACACACACACACACACACACACACACACACACACACAAAAAAAAAAAAAAAAAAAAAACAAAATTAGTCACTTTGAAAGTTATATTGCCACTTTTCCCCAGGATATCTCTATTTTCAACATTTACTTTCCCCAAAACCTATTTCTTCCTTCCTTCAGAATATTTTTGATTATAAGATGAAACAAAAGAGCTGACATGTCTTTCTTTTTTGCCTGGATTTGACATCATTCTTCATAACCCAAATATTGCCTTTTTTGGTTTTAAATTCAGTGTCAAAGATCTTGCCCTTGCTCTTTCTGGAATGTTTGTGAGAGTAGAGAAACCTACTATCAGGGTCACAGAGTCAGATTCTGATTCAGATAAAGAATCAGTCAAATTTGTACTCCAGAGATGAGTTCTCAGCCCTTTGCTTTATTCATTGTAACAATTATACAAACTCTCCTTCCCTCCTTGGCTGCTTACAATAATTTTAAGTCGTTCATTCTGGAAGTAGAGTGTGCTAAATATTAAAATCCTTGGGTTAATATGACTTAAATTTACAAAAGAATTGAAATAATATTTATGGGATTCTTTCTTCAAAGCAGATGTGGGTTTCAGGGGTGTTTAGGGGCAGTCATACACACTGGGATGGAAGGGAACCGGGAGACTGAGTAAGAGGAAACAGCTAATGTACAATTTTATCTCATTCACTCCCTTGATCATGTCCATTACTGTGGTCCTGAATTAGATATAGAGGAGAATTATAAATTTACTTAGAAACACAAGAAGTCTTAAGCAATGTGGATAGTGGATGAAAAGTCATAGAGACACAATTTCAAGTATAGGAATTAAGTTGTAGGGAATACCGAAAGAAGAGCAGCAAATCAGCTAATCTGGCATGTAGAGTTCAAAAGGTTAAATAAAACTCAGCAAGAGAAATAGAGGTACATAGAGAGCAGCCCCTTTTAATGACAAGCATTGACAATTATGGGACTTGGTCTGTGTGGAAAGGGCCACAAATTTCAAGCATTCTTCAAGTGCAACCTCCAAGAGAAATGAAGACATTGGTGACAAGAGTCACCTCTGAATACCACAGGATGATGGCAACATCACTACATTTCTGGAATTCTTACGTCACCATGATGTAAGAAAAGAAAGAGATTTAGATGATTATGACATAATTTGTCATGAAATTGATTGCATGATGCTCAGGATATTTATCTCTTGCTTAGCTAACATTTCTCTATATTCTCAAAGTTCAACAGTCACAAGCGTCTTGATACTGAAATTCAAGAATAACTCCTAAGTTTATATTTAAGAGATGTGAGAAAAGTAGTAAGTACATAGATATAAAAGGATGCACAAACTAAAATAAAGAAAGAGATCAAAGAGAAAGGATGTGAAATTCTGTTGTATAGTTATAAAACACTAAACAAATATAAATATAGTGGTAGTATACGTAATATTATTTGCAGTGCAGGTTGGTTACAGCAGATCAGTATGTGGAAGAAGGTTCTGCATTCTCCACTGAAAGTCCTTTGTTTAACTGAATTCTCAAACTTTACTACAAAAGAAGTGCATATATTTAAAGAATAAACAGGTGTTAAAGGATTTATTTTCCATTTAACTCCATATGTCAGTATTTTGATTCATTATTTTCCCACCGTTCTTTTAATACAGACCTTAATGGGTTTTTCTCCTAATCAGCTTTTCACAGAGCAATATAAAGACAAGATTACAGGGCATGCATATCACAGAAAAGAGTCTCTTTGTCCCATAGCAATAGGTAGGTTGATATTAGACAATTACAAATTTTAAAACACAATAATCATTAAATGTAGCACATTGAGGCAATTATGTAGCAGAACTAATCACTGTTCAGGTATTTCATGCTTTTATCAAATGATTGAAGCTTCAAATGATTACCTGTCTTGAGTGTAGTTGTTTAGTAACCAAACTAGATTAAAAAATGATTTTTAAAGCACATCTATAAAGCATCGGCTTAGCTCTTACAGTGTTCACTGATTCTGTGTCCACCAGGCTGTTCCACTCCTGCTGACAGGTGGAGATGGTGAAAGTAAAAGGAGCCCAGAATTCAGAGCCATATTCTTTGGATTTCAAGCTTGGCCCTAGTTCTCTGACTCTGTAACTATGAGAATCAGGGCAAACAGTGAAATTTTCTGAGCCTTGTTTTCCTCACCTAAAAATCAGAAAACCTGCTATTATTTACCTTAGGAGATTTTGGAGAGGATCAAAGTGGCTCAAGGGTGAGAATGAGATTATATTTTGTAAACAGATGCCTAGGCTCTGACTCTGGATACATTAGGGACATAACTCTGACAAGCAAATTCCACTGGATACTGACTTATCCAACAATCTCTCACTATTAAAATAACTTCCAAATATTTTCCTCCCTTTACAGGTTGCACTGAATTGAAGGAGAAACATAAATCACTCCTTATTCAATAAATTTATATTGAGTAAAATTTATATCCAGAGGAAATAAGTCTCACATAACTACTTGTAGCAAAAATATGAAGACTGCTATAAATCTATGAGTCTTGATATATGAGATATATATGAGAAATAGATGAGCTTAGGTTAGTGCTACACCTGATTGTCTTTAGGCCTACTTTCTTTAGGCCTACTTTTTTATCCCTTAATAGGCTTCCCTGATTTCATTTAGGTCTTGGAGACAAGGACTATGTGTCATAGCCTAACCTCATCTAATTTATTTAATCATATAAAATGTATGTTCTCATTTTCAGATGAGTAAAATGTCGAGAAAATAGTGTAGACCATGTTGCATATAGCAGAAGTGTCGACACTAAGAGCAAGCATAATTTAAGCAAATGGTTATGTTTGTATAGTAGCAAAACTAATGCTTTCTGACAGTTGCTCTGGCCTTTATTTTAACCTCTATTTTCCCAGTTACAAACAGAAAGTAGACTATCTAAGCTGCCCTCGAGGGGTCCTAAAGATGTGCTATGAGTATCAATCCCTACAAGTAGAAAAACTCAAGTTCAATCTTGACACTAAATTTTAGCTCTGTTTTGCTGTCTGCATAGAATATGTACATACAGAAAACTTTGCATTTTCACCTGAAGATTTATCAGAGGGTCAATCATTACAACAACATAGAACATTTTAGACTTTGATTATATAACACAAAATGAAATATTTTATGAGCATTTGGCAATGTGGTGTGTTATGTGTTAAAAAATAGCAATGATGAAACTAGAGAGCCTTAAGGCTATCTGGGCCCTGTCTCCTCCCTTTTACCTACTGATCCTGTGACTTTGGGCTATGACTTCTCCATCCTCAGTTGACATTGATGATAAAAGAGACCATATGAATGTAGGAACTGAATCAAATGATTTTTACCAACCCTAAGATCTATGATTATAATATTGTAATAATGATTTTAACCAGTGGCTCTGGGGCTTCTGGGGTAAAAATCAACATTTTAAGAATGTTTAATATCCTTCCATCAGAGACCACTAAAATATCATCCTGAGGTTATATTCTTCTGTGTGAGGTTAATTGATTTAATGAGAATTTATTGACTATCTACAATGTGCTAAGTATTCTCTGAGAGCAGTGGTGGGGCATAGGAAAGGGATATAAAGATGAATAAGTCATAGTGCTGGCTCCAGGGGCTGCTTCAAATTTAGAGGGCAAGTCTACACTAACAAATTATAGAAGAGTGCAATAAGTATGATAATGGTCATTTGCACAGAGAACCATGAGGGCTGAGCATAAAGTGAAATAGAAGGCTTTGAAGTAAGATGGTTGTACTAGCATAATAAATTTTTAGGCAATTGCTATTGCAGTGTCACTAGCCAGGATAACTAGGTACTGTTTTTGTCAATTTTACTTTTTGCCAATACTACCTATTTGAGAAATAATCTCTAGAAAATCACCTTAATTTTTTCTTCTGGAAAATTATGGAGTTTATGAAGTTTTGGTTTCGTTTGTTTGTTATTTCTACAATCTAACAGTGCTTGGGACTCGAACCCGGACCCCAAGCATGTGAGGCAGGCACTGTACGTGATGGGCTATATCGCCAGCACTATGGAGGTTTAAATTCCATTAGATTTCTAAAACCCAATTGCTCTGGCAGACATGCTTAGTTTGTGCTGCTGTAACAAAATAAAACAGACTAGATAATTTATAAAGAACAAAAATCCATTTTCTGATAGTTCTGGAGGCCGGAAACTGTTAAGATCAAGGTTCCAGAAGGTTTGATTGTATGGAGGGCTGCTCTCTGCTTCCAATATGGCACCCAGATGCTGCAGTCTCTGGTGGGGAGGAACACATGTCCTCACCTGGCAGAGAGCAGAAGGACAAAAGAGCAGGCTACCTAATTTCATTCATGAGGGACACACCTTCATGACATAGTCATGTTTTAAAAGCCCATCTCTTAAAATTGTCACACTGGTCATTAATTTTAATACCTGAACTTTGGAGGGAACACATTTAAAACATAGCACATGCAAATTGTCTGTATGATGCAATTTACCCTTTCTGAATAAAATGAAAAATTAGTTTTATTTGGGATTACAATACTTTGAGGAAAACTTGGTTTCCCATGCATGCTTTTTCTAGGGACGACCATGTGACACTCAATGAAAACAAAATGGAACGGTCTTCTTTCCTGATTGGGCACTACACTTCCTACTTTCACTTTCTTCTTCCTACCTAGAATACAGACAGTACCATGAATATAAATGCCAGTTAAGATGGAAAAGTAGGAAACTATTAAAAACCTGGATACTTAATGTATGCCTTAACAGTACGGGCACTAGAATTCTTAATTCTAGACTTGTTACCTAAATAATACTATAATCTGGTTTCTGTTATAGTGGCTACATCTTAACTGAATATAGATGCTTAACTTTAGCATTAAAAGTAACATTTTCTGAATTCAGACCTTCTACCACATTGTAGTTCAATGTGAGAATTCTGTATTTTAATATCCAAATACATGTATGTATGCACATATGAGCATGTGACAACTCACACACACATATGTTTGCATGCATATATTCCCTTACATTCAGACACTTAGGCCAGACAACTGGTAGGTGCTAGTGACACTCTCTGCTAGTACATGTAATTTTCTTATATTCTTCTTCAAGTCTACTTAATTACTTTGTGCCTCAGTTTTCTCTTTTGTGAAGGGATATAATAATAGTAAGTATAATATAGAATTTTGGAAGATTAAATTAGTTAATACAGAAAATTATTAGATCAATGACTAGTATATGCTGTTTTAGTCTCTTTTATGCTGCTATAGCAGAGTATTTGAGAGTGGGTAATTTATAATGCAAAACACATTAGCTCATGGTTCTGGAAGCTGGAAAGTATAATATCAAAGTATTGACATCTGGTAAGAGACTTCCTGCTGCCTCATAACATAACTGATGATGTTAAATGCCAAAGGACAGAGAGAATGTAAGATGGGACATACCTCAGTGATGAACCTGTTCCTGAGATAATGGCATAGGTCACTTAATGAGAGTGGAGCCCTCAAGACATAACTACCTCTTAAAGCTCCCACCTGTAAATGCTGTCACAGTGGTGATAAAATTTCACCATTAGTTTTGGATGGCAGAAACTTTCCAAAATTCATGTGCTTCTCAATACAAAATGCATTAATTCTAATACAGTAACCCTGAAAGTCTCAACTCATTCCTGCATCAACTCAAAATTTCTAAGTTCAGACTCTGATCTAAGCCAGATACGGTGAGACTTAAAGCATGATTCATCCTGAGGCAAATTCCCAGGTAGCTGGGGAATTTGAAAGGATGTGTGGCTCTCCCACCTAGAGGAATAGGGATTGATTGCGTTCACAAAGTACAGAGAAACTCTGCCTCCATGTTTTTGCTGGCCTCTGTCACCGCTTCAGCTTTCACAGGTTAGGATCTTGTGCCTGAAACTCTCCCAGGAAGGCATTGCACTCTGCTGGTTCTGTAGTTCTAAGGACTCAAGGGTAGTCACCCTAGTGGGAACTCTGTGGTAGCTTTGTCCCTGTAGCAGGTCTCTGGAACATCTTTTGCTACCTAGGTGGAAGTAGTCCCATCTTCTTTCAAACTACAATATGTGCTCCAATATTCAATAAATATTTATTATTATTATTATTATTGGAATGGAAGTAATGTAGTATTATAGCTGTTCTGAATTTATTTGATATTAGGTGGGTGACTGTAGATGTATAATTTTTATTTCAATTTGTTTCAATAGTCACTGTGGATGTGATGAGAGAATCAGGTCCTGTACACATACTTCGATATATACCTTAGAAATAAATTTTAAAATGATCTAAACTTTATTTCATGCGACAAATATTTAGTGGGCACTTTGTATAGGCCATGTACTCTCACTTTTGAATGTATGGCAGTGAACATGAAAAGTTCTTACTCAAATTGAACTTTAAAATTCCATGCCTTTTTTGCCAATAAAATGAAATGGTTGGATTGAAAGTAGATATCTAATTTCTTACCACTGTATGAATTTTGGAGACTATAATTATGTGAAGTGGTTCCCTAGAATATGAGCAAGAAGACACAAAATGAGAACATAACCCCCTGAATGCTAGGCTAACAAGTGTAGCCTTAGTTTGATGTGCAATAGAGAACTGATGCTAAATTTAAATTGGCACAATAAAAACTGTACTTTAAAAAGGAAGTTCAATTAGGAAGCATTATGTAGGATGGATTGGATTTAGGTTTTTTTACAAAAAGAAATATCATTCATCCAAGGATAAGAACTGGTGATTAGCAGTGTGCTGAAAGAGTCAGAACCTCTAGCACTTTTGAAAACTATCAAAAAAAAAAAAAAAAAAACAGTTCTTGGCATAGCATGTGACTGAAACATGAAAGCCTTCTAGATCTATGATGTTTGGGGTTAAAGAAAAAGTGGTGTGGGCCTATGTGCATATAAATAGAAAGATTTGTGTCACTAAATATCTTCCATGCCAGGAACTCAAGAGAAGGTGACATGGAGTCATGAGACTCAGGCCTGAGACTACCTGTTTATATCTTCACCCAGGATCAGGCGTGGAGGAAGTTCTCTGTAGTAGAACAGGAATTGCACCTAGAAGGTGACTCACTACGTGGTGGGCTTGGTGCGTGCCCAAACCATGTTTCACAGTCCTTCAGGAAACACTTTTCCTTCTGGACAATATTTGTGTGGGCAGACTGCCCAGGTTATAGCAGCATTTTCAGTCCTATGGAAGCAGCAACTGCCCAGCAGGCAAAGGTGAGGCCCCTCCTCTTCCTTGATTATCTCCCTAAGGTGATGGTAACCAAGATGGATGCTCAGGCAAGAAACTATCTGTCCCTTGGGTGCTTGGAACAGCTAAAAATTAAAGGATCTTGAAGAGATAGAATAAAGCCTCAGAATCATAATTTGAAGAAAAGTGACTTCATTCTGTACCTTAGGATGGAACTCTAATGGTGATATTGTAAAAATCCATGGGAACTAGTCCAGGATCAAGCAACAGGAATATCAGGAGGTGCTTATAGAACTTTTGGAGCAATAATTCACCTTTGTGGAGTAAGAACTGCCATGTGCTCTAAGAACTGATTTATTTTATGCTTTAGGGATATGGATTGTGTCAACTTTTATCATCATGTCCAATGTGCCTTTTCAAATACTGCACCATTTATTTAGAATTTTGTCACATCTTCCCACTTAATCTGCCTGGCAAAAGCCCATTAATCATTGAAAATCTGACTCAGGTGTCACCTCTTTTAGAAGTCTTTTACAGATTTTACCAGAGAAAATGAAGTCTTCCTCCTTCATTATCCTTATAAATAATGCACTTTCCTATTGCTGCTCTTGCCATGCTGTATTTTATTTATTTTTCCTATCAGGCTATGACCTCCTTGGTCAGGTTCATGTCAGAATTTTTATTGTCTGTCATAGTGCCATAGAAGGTGTTTGATAAGTATTTGTTTAATGACTGACTAAAAATTCAACAAAAGGTACTGATTACTGGTTACTTAGCAGATATAATACTAGTACGGTGGTCCCAATAGTGATATCTAGAGTTTATGAGCTCTTATTTAGAAGTTCCCTGAAAATAGTTATTTATTCAAAGATTTAATTATTGGAAAAAAGAGTTCATTTTTAAATTAAGCATTTCAGTAACATGGTAAAGTTCACCAGTCACAGCATAGCAATGAGAATACTTCCAGTACAACCTCTACTCCCCCAAAATTTAGTAATCATAGCTCACTGTGCTTTAGTTTTCTTTTTTCCTAAAATACTTTTGACACAAAAAGGATTGATTCTATAAACTGTGGAGTAGAGAAATATTTCTTTATGGGTCCATCAATAATTATATATATATATTTAACATGAAGTATATATAATAAAGTGTGTGTGTACATGTGTGTGTATGTGTGTATGTGTGTATTTACCCCATATATTTCAGCTTTTGTTATGGGTACATAAAAAAACTATGAATAGATTTTTTTATCAAAATGATGTCTGAGAACACCTCTGGAGAGCAGTAATGGGAGCAGTTATTATTTTTAGCTGTTTGCTTGATATATTTATAGTGTGTTTAACATGACATGGTTCATGGCTTGCAGATAGATACAATTGTAAATTGCTACCTATGGTCATCATGTAGGTTTTGCAGAAATGAAAACAGTATAATATGATGTACATGTGTTTGCAATATTTCAAAATTCTTTTTGAATCTTTGAATGGCCTGAAATATTACTATCTCTGAATGTTCTTTTCCTCATTTTTAGTCTATGCAGATTATTCTCAAAATTAGATGATGAA
Source organism: Sciurus vulgaris (assembly GCF_902686455.1). Classification (NCBI taxonomy): domain Eukaryota; kingdom Metazoa; phylum Chordata; class Mammalia; order Rodentia; family Sciuridae; genus Sciurus; species Sciurus vulgaris. Next base: position 133,733,521 of record NC_136463.1, read on the forward strand.
TTATTTTATAAAGATAAAAAGGAAAACTATGACAAATTAGCATTTTGCTTTTATATAATATAGCATAATAGAGTGAAATCTATTAAAATGAAAGTTCTGAAAAATTAAGGATTTCAATTTCTCAAAATTATCCTTTGTTAGTTGTTTTGATTTGAATTGTATCTTGCACAGATGTGTTGACACAGATTCTTAATAGTTTGTGGACTCCAGAGGAAGTTTCCAATTTGGATGAATGAATTCCTGTCAATAAGGTGAATGCAGAGTAACAAGCTGGACATACTAGATCTCATGAATAACTTACCATTTCATGTTCTTCTTTTATATTTTATTTCATCTATAATTACATTGATCAAATGCAAATAAAGTAAATAGAATACTTGATGGTGTATTATCTGGAAAACATTAATCTTTTCTTTTCATTGACACAGACTGCTAAAGTAGCTGAATTGTGGTCATAAAGAAATGTGACTGCAGCCAGACAGTGGTGCATCCCACCTACTGCAAAAGGGTTGGGGGCTGGAGTGCAAGATGAGCCTCAGTAATTTAGTGAGACCCTGTTGCAAAATTAAAAAATAAAATAAAGTAAAATAAAATAAAGGGCACAGGATGCAGTTCAGTGGTAAAGTGCCACTATGTTCAATCTCTCACACTAAGAGAAAAAAAAAAAGCCTGACTTTATATTTTATTAAATCACTTGACCTAATAACGAAGGATCCTCATGTGTCATAATACTAAACTAGAATGGTTTCGATTGCTCAATTTTGAAATTTAAATTTGAAATCATATTCAAAGGTGTTTATGTAGTGTATTTTTTCTTTCCTTTTTAAAAATTATTTCTATAAGCAAGTACAGCAGTCCTTTTGATAGATTGTTGACTTTGTTCAAAAGTTAGCACAGCAGTACATGCCTATAGTCCCAGCTATTCAGGAAACTGACACAGGTGGATCCCAGGTTTGAGGTCAGCCTGGGTAGCTTAGCAAGACCCTATCTTAAAAAGTAAAAAAGTCTAAGGATGTAGCTCAGTGGTAGAGCACTGGTCTAGCATGTGCAAGTCCCTGAGATCAATCACCAGTGCAGCAAATGAAACAAAAAAAGAAAGGAAGGAAGGAAGGAAAGAAGGAAGGAAGGAAACTTAGCATTGTAATAAGGTGCAGAAGACTAAAACCCTACAGTATTACATTAGGGCAAGGAACTGCTGAGGAACATTCATAGAACTGATTCTACTATTACTCACCTTGAAGTTCTTTCTTTCCAATGTTCTGAGAACTGTTTTGGTTTTTAGAAACACCTGAAAAGTCAGGCATGGTGGTGCATGCATGCCTGTAATCCCAGCAGCTCTGGAAACTGAGGCAGAAGGACCATGAATTCAAAGCCAGCCTCAGCAACTTAGCCAGGCCCTGTCTCAAAATAAAAAAACTAAAATTAAATTAAAAACCTATAAAAAGGACTGGGGATGTGACTCAGTGGTGAAAGCCCCTGGGTTCAATCTCCAACAACTCCTTTCCCCACAAAAAAAAGAAAAAAGAAACTTCTGTACCTCATTTTAAGATCAACTTTTGTGTTATGGGGGATAAAGAAGCTAAAGATTTCAATTATAATTAAGAAAAAAAGTCTGAGAATAAATAATATATGTGTCCCATGAATTTCCATCTAGTGGTTTTACAAGACTATTAACTTCCATTCAGTTGGTCATATGAGAATCTTCAGGCAGTAGGAGGTGGAGGTGTAATTCAAAATCACAATCACTACTATTTGGGAAATGAAGCATCTCCATTATTCCCATAATGAAATCAAGTCAATAAAGTTTATTAATTCTTCTTGTCAAGTACAAATATTCAGGTGATTACTAAGAAGTCATATGCAGCATCCTTATATTTAATTAAGGGTATGACACATTTATTACATATTTATAACATGTACTGTGTATATAAGATAGATACATGCTCCTTTTTCATATTGTACACCATAAACAGAATAAGTTATTTATGTTTAAGGTTGGGTTTCTATTTTATTTAAAAATAAAGTTTGAAATCATTTCCACTTTTGCTCAGGATATAGAAAGTCTCAAGAGAGCATCCATCCCACCTTAAAAGTGACAACAAACTGGATGACCTACAAAATCATATTTTTAGAAAGCCCATTGGAGATGTGAGGTCGTAAAGGCAACGAGTAGACTGAAATTGAGAAAATGATGAGCCCCTGCTGGGAAAGAAGAGGCTCATGACTATATCCATCTTGGGCAGAGCACTGGGAGGAGAAGAAGCACCGAATGTGTGAGAAAGAAGAGTTGACCTTGTAACCAATTTCTAAAGCTGAGCGTGGATAGTCAAGGTCATTTGTCAGACACAGGAGGTGGGGGAAAAGAGACTCTACCCGCACCTCTTTCCCAAGGGCCTTCATATGTAAGTGCTCACAACAAAGTCTAAAGCAGAGAACAGAGGAAACCATTCTGAGGTATAGAAGCATCAGGCTTGCTAAAGTCTAAAGGTGAGGCCAGGGAATCCCTACTGGTGCTCCAGGCCTTATTCTAAGTATGAGGTAGAGACTGCCTGCAGCTGGCGAGAGTAGAGGAGAAATACCTCTGAAATGCAGATTAGCAGGGCCTCCTAATGACTGAGAAGAGGGCAAGAAACCCTAGACACATGCTTTAGGTGCTCAGACCCCGTGCTCTGATAAAGGGAATTCAGTTTCTGCCATCACATCCTTTGAAGTCTGTGGCAAACTGAATCTAAGTAAATCAACAACAAAAATCCATATATGAGACTTTTAACATGCTAGATTGACACTAGCAGCCAGACAGGAGACATGCACACTTTTCTGGGTATAAACAGAATTTACTGCCATCTCCACTGTTCTTTAGCTCATTATCTGATATTCAAATAAAACTTACAAGACACAGAGAAGCAAGAACATGTGGCCCATCTTCAAGTGATAACATAGACAATGGAATCAGAATGAGAGAGGACACTGATGTTGAAATTACTAGACAGAATTTTAAAAATAACCATGATAAAATATGAAAAATTCTAGAAAAACATTTAATAATATTTATGAATATGTAGGGAACTTTGACAAAAACATGAAATGGGAATCATATTTATGAAAATCCTAAACAAAATGCTAAAAATGAAAATATAACATCACAGATGAAGAATTGTTTTGATTTATTTATTGGTACACTGGACCCAGCAGAGGAAGGAACAAGTGAACTTGAATACAATACAACAAAATTTTTGCAAACTCAAATGAAAAGAATGGAGATTTTAAAAGAATTTAAAAAAATAGATAAGATCTATGAGCTATCAAAAAATCTAACATAAATCAAATTGGAGATCCACAAAGAACAGAGTGCTATAATGAGAAGAGAGATTTAAAGAGATAATTACCAAGAATTTTTAAAGCTAATTAAAGATATTAAATCCAAAATCCTAAAACTAAAGCAAATATTAAGCAGCAAACATATGACAAATCACACCTTGATAAATCAATCATGTTTCTGAAAATAAAGTCTTCAAAGAAGTCAGAGAAGAAAACAGATTACAAACAGATAATAATGATAAGAGTGGTGTCTGACTTCTTATCAAATATAGTGGTGATAGAGAACAGTAAAATGTCATCTCTACAGTACTGACATTGAACAATAACAACATCCACAGAGCAATCACAGCAACTTGGATTAGAGTTCTACATGTAGCAAAAATTTCCTTAAAATAAAAACAGAACTCTCTATCAAACAAATGTTGAAGAGATTTAGCAGTACAAAGAAACTAAGAATACTTATTTTTTGTTTTTTGTTTTTTTGCGGTGCTGGGGATCAAACCCAGGGCCTCAAGCTTGCAAGGCAAGCTCTCTATCGACTGAACTATCTCCCTAGCCCAGAATACTTGTTTTTTTATACTGAACAGGCAGATAGTGGATAGAATCCTGGGTCTGAATAAAGATGAGATATGACAGAATAGTAAATACATCATAAATACAGAGACATTTATGTCATATGTAGAGCAAAAAAGTAGTAACTGTAAATATACTGTAATATACTGCTCATATTATTTTTAAAGTAGTAGGCTACTTTTGAGGTGTGCTAGAAGTTCAAGATCCATTTATAATCTTATAGCCCTCACTTTCTAAGAGAACCCATAAACAAAAGGAAAAAAACTAAAAAGTCAATGGAAGAAATAAAATGGGTATTTTTTAATGTTCAATTTGCCAGCAACATACAAACAAAAATCAATTGCGATAAATAGAATAAAGAGTCAAGATGGTAGATGGAAACTAAAATAGACCAACAAATACAATAAATTTTAGTGTACTATATACTGCAATTGTAAGTCAGAGTTTGTCAGTCTGAATAAAAAATAAGAACCTCTACATAACGTTTACAAGGAATACATTTTAAACATAAAGGAATGGGTAAATTGAAAATAAAGAATGAATGAGAGATAAGCAAGCACAAAGCACAAGAAAGCATGAGAAAGATGGTAGGGATATGCTGATATAAGAGAAAGTGAACATCAAAAACAGAAATAGAAATGATCAAATTCCTTAAAAAATACAACTTAAAACTGATACAGTAATTAAAAAATCTAATATTCTTTAAAGAAATTAAATTCTTAATTTTAAAATTTCCCTCAAAGTTACCCCATAGCCCAATAACTTTATTTGTGGAATTTATTTATTTATGGAATTCTATCAATTTTAAAGAACACATCAATGCTACACAAATTACTTCAGAGGAGAACAGAATGCTTCCTAACATTTTATTAGGCTGGTATAGTCAAATTCCATAACTAGATAGAGATATTAGAAGAAAAGAAAATTATAGACTAATATCCCATAGGATTAAAGACAGAAAATGGAAGTTATTAGCAAGGAGAATCCAGCAAGATAGGATAAGTGGCTTCATTCCAGAAATGATATAAACACTCAGCACACCATGAATAAAATAAAGCTTCCTCAATCTGATAAAGAATATTTAAGAAAAAATCTATAATTAGTATTATACTGAAAAGTGAAGTATTGAATATATTCCTCCTGAGATAGGAGTAAAGGAAGAATATCTGCTATTAATACTTTTATAAATCATACTGGATATATAGTAGGGCAAGAAAAAGAGCCGAAAAATATAAAGAAAATAAAGGATGAAACAAAGAGTTTTGACAGATGACAGAATGTAGATGTAGAAAATCCTAAGGAAATTATGATAAAACTAATCACAGAGTAGATAAGTAAGATGAGCAATATCACAGAACTCAATGGTGATGTGCAATAATCATTTATATTTCTCTTAGTGAACAACTTAAAATTATGTGAGGATGAATTTAAGAGAAGATGTGCAAGTACTTTGTACTGAAATTTTAAAAGGCCTAAATAAATGAAAAGATGTACCATTTTTCCTTGGAATGATAAACATTGCTAAAAAATTGATTATCCCCAAACTGATCTGTAGACTAGAAGCAATGGCAGCCATGGCATTTGGAAAGATGATTATAATATGTACATGAAAATACAAGGGCCAAAAATTTTCTCAAAATTATGAAAAATAAGAACAAACAGAGAATGTACACTGCCTAACTGTAAGATGTAATATACAACTAAATAATTAACTGTGTGGCATTGGCAAAGCGTAGATAAAGAGATAATTGGGACAGAATAGAGAGTAGTGAGATAGATTGGATGAGACCTGTGGGAACTTGTGGCACGATGAAAATGTTTTATGTTTAAATAGGATTATGGGTTGCAGTAGTATGTATATCTGTCAAAGCTGATCCAGCTGTATAATTAAATCTGTTCTTTTCACTGACTAAATTTTATTTTAATGTAAAATTTAAACTTCAATTTTCTAACAACATTCAGTTTCAAAAGATCTATTATTTCACACCATAGTTATAACCTGCAACTTGATTTAATATACTTCATGCCTCCATCTGAGGGAAATATGGGCACTTTCAAAGTTGGGTCACTTGGAACCATTCTGCAGTGTCATAAAATGATGTAAGATATCAGGCTGCAAATACAGAATTATGCAGAAATTAGAGTATAATTACTGAGTTTCAGACACAGCCAGGTGTCTAGAACATCCCACAACCAGGAGATAACATATATATGTATGGATCTGCAAATGAGAAAGTGACAACTGCTTGGATATCTTTGCCAAAATATGATTAATTTAAATCTAGATTCATGTATATTACAAAAGTCAAAAGTCCTCAACGTGTCTTATGTTTATAAATATTGAACTGTAATGCCATGTGGGCCTTATTATTTGAATAAAGAAAAATCACTGAAAATTATTTTTAACTGTTTTACTGGTGGATGTTTTTCCTCTAGTAAGTAAACTGAATCATAGCACATGAGAGTAAATGGCATTAAAGCATGCTGGCAATATCTAAAAGCCATGAAAGTTTGTTTAATACAGTTGTCCTAATCATTGGGGGGGAAAATCACATCACTTCTTATTAATCTTTATATTCTGAGTACTTTGCCAAAACATTACTTGGAAAGGAAATTGAAATGATACTTTAGACTATTTTCTTTTCCAAATATGTAGACAAGACTGAGCAGAAGTCTTAACTGAAAAATAAAACTCCAGTTTCCACAAGATCAGATTATTGTTCTTTCTCACTTCATATTGATCACCATGAAGGAAATATATACTTTGCCAATCTTTGCCTTGAACTCTCTTGTACAAAAACAAAATGCTGTTTTCTAAACACTTGAAGCTCTTCCCCATAATTGAAATTGTATCAACATGCCTCACTGAGAGTGTTGAAATGTGGCTGTAGCCGTGACTGGAGGAGGCAAGGATTAGAAGATGCAATGTAATATTGGCCCAGCAATGCTCTGTTTTATGATTTCAGGGATGCATTGAATTGCTCATCTCCAATCATTGACCTTTAAAACTGTGTTCATCCATGTATGAAATGGCCTTAACCTCCTCATCAAGAAATACCATAATGCAAAAATTGTCTGTTAAATATCAGATCATTTTCTTTCCTTTGTATGGGTCTGATTGTTGCCCATGAAACCCTGTTGGTCCAGAATAAGGATTGTTGTTTCTAAAAGAAATTATATTGGCCAGATTCATGCAATAAAATTGTAATTTTTTTTTTTCAGTTTTGGTACAACAGAAGTAACACAAATTTTTAAATCTTCAAAGAAGAAATAAATACAGGGGTCATATTTAGCAGATAGATTTGAGATTTTGAAAAAAAGAGTGTACATGGGGTGATACCAACATTATTCTTCATATATACTTTAGATATTTATAAATAAATATAATTTTGGTACTATAAATTAGTGAAAACATTTTATTTTCAGTTTCAACTTGATAGGCTTCTCAAGAACCACAGTCTTCAAAATAATTTCATGAAAAAACAAATACAACTTAAAATTAGTCATGCTAAATTAATTATTTGGGCCCTTCGTATTCTTACTTTTTGAATTGTTTAATTCGTATGATTGATTGGGTTGCCATGACTATTTATCCTTTTTCTTACCAACCATTTTCTGTGAGGAATTCAGTTCACTCCCATTCTCCTCAAGTGGTTTGGGTGAGATTGATCCTGCCCCTCTCACCACGGGGAACCCTGGGGGTCATGCAAAACTACCAGAAAAGATTTCTCTCATTTCTGAATATTTGTTGAAAAAAAATCTAAGACCTAAAGCAGCTGTAGTTGGGTTTTGTTGTTGCTGCTGCTGTTTTGGCCATAAGGGAACAGCCTGGAGCTGGCACAGAGGTCACCACAGGAGCCTGAAGATGAATCTTCAGTCAACAGGAAAGACTATGTAGAAAAACAGAGAGATGCATCCTGCCATTCATCTCTGCTACTGAGCTGTTTTGTTTGCTATTATCGTTTTTAGTTTTCACCATCATGATTTTGGTTTTGAGGACTTAATTACTTCCTTTTTCCTAGCAGCACATTTTTATTTTATGGATATGATAGCTTTCTAAATTTCTCTGAGTAAAGTAACATTACTCATATTAAAGTTTTCTTCTACTTTTTACATCAACATTTTTATAAGAGAGTAGTAACCCCTCCCCCCCCAATGATTTTGTTTTGCTCAAATGTTTGGGAATCTTTGATGTATTCATATTGACAATGCTGTTAACTAGATGCAGATTCCTCATGCAAACGAAAGCCTCCAATCTCCAGGCAAAGATGTGGCAGAAAATTCTGGCTCCAGCTGGTGGGTCCAGAAAATGTCAGGGCTGGTCCTTGGGTGTCCAGAGAGTATTAGTGGTCCATTGCCCATCACAGGAATTGTTTGTCTGTTTTTCTTCTCCCTCTCCCTCTCAATTTCGAGTTTCCTTCAACCACTCTCACTTTATTTAGAGAGCTCTAATCATAGTATCCTTTGGGGGTTAAACATGGTGGCCAGAAACTCAGATTGGTAAGATTGGGGAAAACATTCCATAGTCTTTAAATTAATTATTATACCTAATGTTAGATGACTTGCTGCTCTGAGATTCATTATTCCTGAACTTGGAGTTATTCTCTGGTTATGTTGGAAAGATTTTCTTTAGTGGACATCCTCCTTTCTCTTCATCCACATTGGCTTTCATGGTTAATCTGTCACCAATTGGTTTCTACTTTCCAAATACTCCTTCCATTTCAAGGTTATTGACAGCATTTCTGCGATACCATAGATTTATTCCTCTCTGTCTATTTCTTCTGTCAATTAATTGGACTGTATCTATGAAGCAAAGTGAAGGCTGGAGCTTGGCCATTTTAGAATAGACACCCTTCCTGACAGTCTATTCACTACCACTGTCACAAAGCACACCATATTATCATTTTTCTACTGGAATAGTATAATCTTAATTTCTAGTGATGTCTTATATCTATAAGGTAATTTTACAAATAAAATTATCCAACAGTTTTCTATTTTTCTGGACCTCTTCATCAGTCTACTACTATTTAGCAAATTAGAAATAATTGCTTGTAATTATCACATATAGGTATCCTCCTATCGGTTCCATGTACGTGTTGATAAGGAAATCAAATAGTCGTTTTCAGTGTAACAGTTGTCAATATTCTTTACTCAGGATTTCTAGGATTGCCAGAATTTCAAACTGCAAATTTAAAAATGTAATCAAAAGTGACAATGGTCAGACCCGCCCACACACCCCTCCAAATTGCAGTGACGTGGGAAGAAGGTTGTGCTGCTGTCACTGAGGAAGTGAGAGGGGAAACTCTTATTCTCCTCTCTTCCCTTGTGAACTATGGCCTCCTCTTACTCACCAGGCCTGAGGTGAGGTGCACATTCACTCTTATTATCATAAAAAGGTCGGACATCTCTGCTCTGAGAAATTACAATGGAAAATATTTTGTTTAAAGATCAGACCATCTCAGGGCTTGCCAATCTTAATTTCCTCCACCAATTAGGTTTTCTATCTCTAAGGATAAAAAGAAAGTAAATATTGCCTTACTGAAACTGGTGCAAGCTTTCATTTATAGTCAGATGATTAACTTCCTGCATGACTAATGCATGTAAAGTGAAAGATCTAATGCTGTTTTGGCTGTGTTAGAACATTTCAGTTTATGAGGGGGAAAGAAGCAGAATAAACTGACATTATGTAGCTACTGATTTCCAGGAATATCACTGTATAATAAGGATCAAAAGATAAATGAAATCTATGTGCAGTTATGCATTCAAAATGGTTTTCTTTTTTACAACAGAGGCACTGCTTTTATGAGATAACCACTAGTTTTAACAGTAAGGTTATACAGCTTGGAATATCATCCTATCTAATTTGTGTTAATTTAGCCGTTGGGGAGAAGGTTAATTGAAGGTAGAGTTGTAATTACATAATATCCCAGTGTGGGGTTTATTTTACAAAAGTAAATTCACTCTCATAATGAGCTGCCCAAAAACAATGACATGAGAACTTAAGGGCTTAGTGCCTTGTGAAGCCTTTCTGTTAGGATATATAAATTGAGATGATTCTTCTATAATAACAAAAGTAATTTTTCATGATAATAATATACTTCAAGATATCTTAAAGGGAAAGACCTGAAATTTGTTGGTTGTGGCTAGTGACTTTAAGTTAAGGACAAGGACAGCTTTGTTTCCCAAGAAGTCATCTTAATTGATTTTTGGTTTATGACAAGATCTTTTCATGCTCCAGATCACTCTTCTCAGTAACAGAGGCCCATGATTACAGAGTGGTCTAAAGAAGGTTTGACTTTAAAATTATCAGTACAAACCATTAAAAGCATGATTGTTTGAGAGTTTGGAAATACAGCAATGTTTCCCTATATATCGGCATATTAAACTCACTGTACTAAACTCAGTAAAGTGGGGAGGGTTTCCATATGTATCCCCACTTCCATTAATCTGACTTTTTAGTATTCTACAGAAAAATAAAACAAAGGTGTATTTTTAAGAAAATACTAAACTGGAGGGGAACTGGCCAGGTAGCAATTTGTTTTTTCTCCTGTTTTGCAGCTTTAATTTATTCAACAGTTGAATAGGTATCAAACAGTCCAACTCTCAAATTCATTAATTCTAGTCTTCCGGGGAAACTCACAGCTTCAGATCAGTGAGAAAAATATTGAAGGCAAAACATAAGGAAGAAAAAAATAAGATTCAAATTGATACCATGGCAGCCATTAGTTCTAATGTGGATTGACAGAATTCTGTTAGCTAAGTTCCCATTAATGATTTTTCAAGGTTACTTGACAGTTTGCTTTAGATAGACAGGTAAATAGAGATGTAAGGAAAAATGACAATAAGATCCAAAGAAAAGTGACATATCTTTATGACAGAAAGCCATGAGCTGGAAAGTACAATAATCCATGTGGTAAAGACCTGGAGACCTTTTAGCAACTGACAAAGCTGGGCATATTCTCATTATTGATACCCAGAAAGACATATTATTCTGTAGTATTATGCATCATTTTTTAAAAATTTAATAAATATGTGGTGTATATATATATATGTGTGTGTGTGTGTGTGTGTGTGTGTGTGTGTGTGTGTATGTGCAAAGATATGTATAAAATGCACATTTAACATGTTTGGTTTTGCAATACTGGGGATTGAACCCAGGGCCTTGTGCATGCTAGGGGAGCACTCTACTGCCAAGCCACCCAATCCCCAGTCCTACCTTATGCTTTCAATAATTTCAATTATGTTTATATCCTTTTACATTTATAATCTTTCTACACTTAATGATTTCACAAATATTTTCTAAATTTTGTACTTTTCAGAGTGATCATTTTTAATGGCTACAAACTTTTTTGATGATTAATGTGAGAAAGTTGCAGTCTTCTTGCTCCTCTTGGTGTTTGATTGTTTTCAGATTCTCACTAACACAAAGTCAGAGAAATTGTCTTTGTGTACTTCTGTTATGATTGAAATATTCCCTTATGAAATATTTCTATAAGAGGAACATGTATGTTTCTGAAAAATTCTACCATTCAAGTTAGTAACAGTATTTCCCTACTATTGAAAGTTAATGACTATTTATATAATATATTATGCTAAATATAAAGTTTAATCCACTTGGTAAAAACTTTCTTCAATTATCTATGAAACTAGTATCACTCTGATACCAAAAGATGCATCAAGGAAAGAAAACGTTAGGCCAATATCTCTAATGAACCTAGATGCAAAAATCCTTAACAAAATTCTGGCAAATCACATATGAAAACATATTAAGAAGATAGTGTATCATGATCAAGTGGGATTCATTCCAAGGATGTACGGTTGGTTCAACATTCAGAAATCAATAAATGTAATTCGTCACATCAATAGACTCAAGGTCAAGAATTATATGATTATTTCAACAGATGCAGAGAAAGCATTTGACAAAATACAATACCCCTTCAAGCTCAAAACACTAGAAATAATAAGGATAGTAAAAATATACCTCAATATTGTAAGGGCTATCTATGCTAAGCCCACGGCCAACACCATTCTAAATGGAGAAAAACTGAAAGTGTTCCCCCTAAAATATGGAACAAGACAGGGATGCCCTCTATCACCACTTCTATTCAACATCATGTTTGAAATACTAGCCAGAGCAATTAGACAGACCAAAGAAATTGAAGGGATACGAATAGGAAAAGAAGAACTCAAGCTGTCACTATTTGCCAATGACATGATTCTATATTTAGGGGATCCAAAAAACTCCACCATAAAACATCTAGACCTAATAAATGAATTCAGTAAAATAGCGGGATATAAAATCAATGCACATAAATCTAATGCATTTCTATTCATAAGTGAATAGAAACACTGTAGCCTCAAAAAAAGAAAATACTTGAGAATCTAACAAAAGTAGTGAAAGACCTCTACAATGAAAACTACAGAACATTAAAGAAAGAAATTGAGGAAAATCTTAGAAGATGGAAAGATCTCCAGTGTTCTTGGATAGGCAGAGTTAATATTATCAGAATGGCCATACTTCCAAAGATGCTATACAGAGTCAATGCAATTCCAATTAAAATCCCAATGACATTCCTCATAGAAATAGAGAAAGCAATCATGAAATTCATCTGGAAGAACAAAAGACCCAGAGTAATCAAAGCAATCCTGGGCAGGAAGAGCGAAGCAGGCGGTATTACAATACCAGAAGTTAAACTATTCTACAGAGCAATAGTAACAAAAATGGCATGGTATCGGCACCAAAATAGACAGGTAGACCAATGGTGTAGAATAGAAGACATAGAGACATACCCACTTAAGTACAGTTATCTCATACTAGACAAAGGTGCCAAAAACATACAATGGAGAAAAGATAGCCTGTTCAACAAATGGTGCTAGCAAAACTGGAAATCCATATGCAGCAAAATGAAATTAAACCCCTATCTCTCACCCTGTACAAAGCTCAACTCAAAATGGATAAAGGATCTAGGAATTAGACCTGAGACCCTGCACCAAACAGAAGACAAAGTAGACCCGAATCTTTATCATGTTGGCTTAGAATCAGACTTCCTTAACAAGACCCCCAGAGCACAAGAAATAAAAGAAAGACTCAATAAATGGGATGGATTCAAACTGAAAAGCTTTTTCTCAGCAAAGGAAACAATCAATAATATGAAAAGAGAACCTACAGAGTGGGAGAAAATCTTTTCCACACACAATTCAGACAGAGCACTAAACTCCAAAATTTATAAAGAACTTAAAAACCTTTATACCAAAAATACAAAAAACCCAATCAATAAATGGGCCAAGGAACTGGGCAGACACTTCATAGAAGAAGATATACAGGTGATCATATATATGAAAACGTGCTCATCATTTCTAGTAATTAGAGAAATGCAAATTCAGACCACCCTAAGATTTCATCTTACTCCAATTAGAAAGGCTATTATTAATAACATAAGCAACAACAGGTGTTGGTGAGGATGTGGGAAAAAGGTATACTCATACCTTGCTGGTGGAGTTGAAAATTGGTGCAACTTGGAATAGATCCACCTTTTGACCCAGTTATCCCATTCCTTGGTTTATACTCAAAGGACTTAAAGTCAGTATACTACAGTGATGCAGCCACATCAATGTTCATAGCTGGATTGTGGAACCAACTTAGATACCCTTTAATTGATGAATGGACCAAAAAAAAAAAAAAAAAAAAAAAAAAACTGTGGTATATATACACAATGGAATATTATTCAGCCATAAAGGAGAATGAATGAAATTATGTCATTTGCCAGTAAATGGATGGAGTTGAAGAATATCATGCTAAGTGAAATAAGCCAAGCCCAAAAAACCAAAGGATGAATGTTTTCTCTGATAAGTGGATGATGATACATAAAGGGATGGTGTGGCAGGGGGTGGGTAAGAGAAGAATGGAGGAACTTTGGATGATATAGAGGAAAATGGGGCAGAGAAGGTGAGGGAAGGAAAGATAGTAGCTGAGACAGATATTATTACCCTATGTACATGTATGATTACATGAATGGTATGAATCTACATTGTGTAAAACCGAGAAATGAAAAATTGTACCCCATTTGTGTACAATGAATCAAAATGCAGTCTGTAAAAATAAAAATTAAAAAGAGATAAAATAAAAGCAAAGAATTGCTTCACTCTAAGACCTTTGTTGGTACTTCGGGAAATATGAAGATGATTTCTACATTAAGTATATTTTCTAGATTCAATCTAAAATGATAAAAAGCATGAAGACAAATCATAATTGTAAGACATGGGAATAAGCAATGAGGATCCTAGTGCTGTGACTAAAGAACCATGAACGTTAATACAGAAGAGATTGAATCTACAACTACAAGGAGTGAGGGTTGCCCTTTTTTTTTTTTTTTTTTTAATAGGTGCCGCTTGGACTGAAATTCGAAAAATGACTAGAATTCAGCAAAACAAATGTGAAGTATCTATCAAATTCAGGGATCGGCACTTTCCTGATACAGTAGGCTCAGGAGGTCTTTTTATATCATCCTGGAACTGAAGGTAAGGCCCTAGGTCCGAGCAGAACCCGACATACTGAAGAAGTCCCCCAGATCCCCCAGACACTCCCTGCAGAGCTTGCTAACAGGCAGAGAGCCACCCACCTCATCCTCCTTTCTTCCTTCTCAGATCACGTGCCCTTGGAGGACTGCAGGGTAAATGGGAGCTGGTGCCTGGGAAGTGAGGGATATGCTCCCTCCAAGATATGTGAGGAAATGGCTTCCAAGAGAAGCACTGAGTTGAGGGTATGTGAAAGAAGAAATAGTTCTCATCTCAGTGTTAGATGCTTCCTTCAGCAGAACACTTCCAGATGTCCTCCTCTGTCTGTGTTATCTTAAAGAGAATTGGGATGAAATGGCAGGTTTAAAAAAGGGTTGAGAAACAGCCTACTCACCTATCTGTATGAATTTCCCCTTTTTGCAGAAGCTACCAGAACAGACAGAAGGCTTATCCCACAAGGCTTTCATCAGGCATGGGGAGACTGACAGTAGGAGCTGTGGTGTTGGCCACAGATGGCAGCAACTGAGACATGTTGTGGGGGGGGCGGGGGTGTGGACAGGCTCAGCCAGGGCAGGATCTCCCATGACAGAACCATGAAACAGCAAGACCTCTGCAAAGAACCCAAACATGTGTCTCATGGGAGAATCATATTGTGGTGTCAGCAACACAGAGGCATTGCTGACCGCAGGGCATTAGCCAAAGCAGCTGCAACCTAAAAGCTGAAGGTTGCAGTTTTCTTCTTTTGAGACGGAGATGTTTGTGCTCCTCCCATTTCCTTCAACGTGGTCCCCAAACTAGGGATGCTAGAAAGGAGAGAAGGAGAAAGGCACCAAGAGCAACCACACTGAGTCTTCCTTCCAGACCCCTCTATCAAAAGTCTAAGCTGTGATGAGGGAAAAGTGAAATTTGAGTCACATGTGAGATTTGATTTTTAAACTGGCTGCCTTTTTTTTTAAAAAAAGGAAAGGAAGTGTTTAATATCTGTTCTATGTCCAGAGGAAAGAAAAGGGGGATTTGGCATAATCATTTTGCTTAAAGTGACTACATTTTTAAAGTTTTTGTTTATTCCCCAACAAATTGAGATCCTTTGGTTTGCTCTTTGTGGAAAGGAATGTACATAAAGTCAAACTTCGACAGGTAAAACTGAAGCTAAAAAAAAAAAGTATAAGAAATTTCAAGTCAGAAGATGCTGATGAAGAAGATGCCAAAATTACTAAAAGTAATAACTTACTTTAGCGACTATTTATTACCTGCCAAGCACTGCTCTAAAAACTTTACCTGAATTATCTCATTTAATCCTTAAACCAAATCAAAGAGACAGAGAGGCAGGTCTCTCATTTCACAGATGAGAACACTGAGGCACGAAGAGGTTAAGTACCATGTGCAAACACACAAGTGGCAGAACTGAAGCCAGGTTTTCCTATCCCTCCGCTCTTGCTCTAAACTACTAAGTTTTGCTGTCAATGAATTGAACTTTATATTCACTACATTTATTGAACACTATACTTCTTCAAAAACCTACCTTTAGTTTCACATACTCCACAAAACTAGTCATTCTTTTAATTTTCTGTCACCACCTTCTCTCCATTTCCACACCCAGAACTTGCATAATACCTTCTAGCCTTCAGGATAGTGCCATTGACATTTTTGGACTCCCCCTCAACCCAGGCTACCCTGCCCTTCCTGACCCTCTACCTATTCCTAAATAGCATGAATCACAATGCAACAAATATGGAGAAGCTTAATTCATATATAGTGACTGTTTTTCTTGAACTCATTATTTTGCAGGTTGCTCTAACAGAAATCTGACAGAAAAAAATCTTCCTACCTATTCTCAGTTAACAAAATGTAAATACCATTTAGATGGCAGGTACTGCTGTTATTTCAAATATTAAATGCTATCATATGTCTATTTTTGGATTAATTTTGTGTCTAATCATCCTGCTTGAGTACCAGCAACCTATGTTGCATGATGTACTGACTCCACGGGAAAACTGCTTTCTCTGTGAAACGACTGGCAAGTATCAAATTTATTCTGTGCAAATTGTTTTTATAGCAGCCTGATGTTCTTCAATCTCTTCTTAAATTGAACATTGGTCAGATACGATGTAAACTGCCTTGCAGCCACATTCGATTTGCCATGCTCACTCTCCACCCTTGGAATGAGACTGATGTTTCATTTTTAAACAAAGGATGTTGTCAATAGCTCTAAGTATACTTCCATATACTCATAGAGCTTGTTTCCTCATACTTCCTCATTATTTGAATACTTCTTCAGTCTCTTTCTCTTTTTTATCTTTTTGTTTAAACTAGACAGCAACTTGATTACTCCCTTGAGTCAGGAGAACAACTCTGATTTTCAATGAGCACTCAACTACAGATTTTCACAGAGCTCACTTCAAGATCTACAGCTATGACAGGGATCCCCACGAGCTCATTAGAGGATAATTAAATGATAGAGTCCAAGTATGAATCTTTAAAAGATAGCCCCAATTTATGAGTGTATTTTATCAAAATAAAATATGCTGAAGGGAAAAAATATTCATGGAAACACTTTTTCTCTGAGACATTTTTCAAGGCAGTGGCTTTTATAGGAGTTTGCCAATCATCACCAATTCATCCCCTTAAGCACATAATTCAATCTGTTCGATGTTACAATATGGCAGTGCTGATGAGCTCTTAATTCTCCTCTATTTATTACAGCAAATGTAGCACTGACCTTAATGAAATGTCTAATAGGACAAAAATGTCAGTGCCATATTTTTAAAGAGAGTCTCAAGTGCAGAAGTTCCGAAGGTCAACATGATATTTTGAAGTGGGTCATTGAAACGTATATTAATTTTTGAAAGAATGGAACTTAAATCTCTTGATAGTTTGATTTAATTCATATTTCTTCAGCAGGATACACAAGAACAGCTAAAATTTAGAAAGTATAGACAGTGATCTGAATTTATCTGAAGGTTGTGAATCACCAAAAAGCATAAAATTTACTTTCTCATAAAAGTAGGTATATCTTACTGATAGAATATTTAAGGTTAAAAAGAAAATATAGTCTGTCAACTAAGATTGATCCTCCTGACATCCATATTGTGAACTAATTGTAAGTCTATTGTTGGCAAAGAAACATATTGTCTTATATCACTGCTGTGCATATGAATGGTTCAAAATTCAGTTATTGGAGTAAATTTGTTAAATTGATTCCTTTAAGATTGAATTATCTGAATTAAATTGAGTGGATACTTTTGAAATTTTTTATGTCATAACAGTCAGGATAAAACAAGTGCTGAAATTAATTTATCATAGGTTTTGCAATATTCAATGTTCTCTTTCAGACTCTGTAGAGATGAGAAATTCTAGAACACCCTCTGCCTGTCTTCAAGGAGTTTACACCAGTAGAAGGAATAAGAGACAAATGAATTAAAGTACATTTAGTTTAACCTCTGACTCTGCAATGACTTTATTCTGTATCATCCCAAACAAATGGCTCTCTGGTCACTGACCACCACCCTCTAAATGGCTACTTCAGTGAAATCTATTCTTCTGTAAGATTGAAATATAATTGGAAAGTTCTTCATTGCACTGAACTAAAATCTGTGTCTTTGTGGCTTCTTTCCATCAATTTTTGTTCTGGTCTTTTGAATCAAGAACAATCTGCTCCCTCTTTTACAGAATAATCTTTTAAATATCTGAAGGCACTTCAGTTCCTATTATGAACAATTTACTTCAACAAATGCCTTTATCTCTTCTAGCAAAACCCTCCATTTTCTATTTTAAAAAATCTTACATCATGATACTTTGAGGTACTCCTGCCCCTTCGCCTATCCTACACCATTTTTTCTTATCCTGGGTGGGAGAAAAAGCCCATGTGGTTTAGAGATAAAAATGATTAATACAATAGTGTTCTATAGCCTAACTATGTATTGAAGGTTGAACTGCACTGAGCAGAAAAATGCCATAGTAAATCAAAATGATAGAATGCTTGATGTTCTTTAAGGATTTTTCTTATGAGTCAAATTTTTTAAAAAACTGAAAAAGTCTCCTCTGTTAGTGCTCACAATCTGGATGCACGGGTGTTGCTGATGCTGAAAAATGCAAAGCAGTGTTCTCCACACTGCAGACACACTAAGATTGCCCTTTCATTTTCATCTGCAGCCTCCATCTAAGAATCTGGTTCATTTTCTCACAGTCTGTTTGACACCTTTAGTCAAAAAGTCAGCCCATCTGTGATACTTTCTGCCATATTGTTCTGTCTACCAGTGAGGCTTCCAATTTGTTCCAGCTCTGCCATGCCACATAAAATGGGCTGCAGTGTCTCTAGAAAGCTTCTTAGTTCACCTGCTGTTGTATATTTATCATGTTTTTCGCGGGAACAGAGGTATATAGCTACATTGGCTGCTGTTTTAGACTTACTGCTTTGTCTTGGCTATCCTAGACTGTCTCATTGTGTGCTAATTATAGTTGGTTGGTGACATTAACAAGCTTCAGAGAGCCTGCTAGAACATCCAGAGTATGTCAGAAATCTAGCAGGCACCTTGAAGATCAGATACAACCATTGCACAGATCCACACTAGGGTCTGTCCCAAGGGACATGAGTTTTTAGGTTAATTTATCTTTAGTTTTCCTTATCATTAGCACAGATCTACAAATATGCTTGCAGACTACAGAATTCAGTGATAGTTTCTGACTTGCTATTGTTCAGAATAATCTTCAGTCTGAGAAATTTATTTCTGTCATTTCTATTTTTCTCAGGTTATTATTGGTAACACCATCAATAATAATGATAACAATCAGTTGCAACTGAATGTCATGGAACATGATATGCACTAGAGCAAGACTTTTTGACCAAACTACTCTTTCTTCACCTGTCTTAAAGACTTCTTATGTTCTAAGACATCTCTCTTTCTCTCCTAGGGACCTTCAGAGCAGACTGTGGTAGTGAGGACCTGGGTGTTAGGGCCACATGTTCTGGAATCCCATTCCAGTTCTATTATAACTACTGTAGCAACTTTGAACATCAAATGTAAAACTGGGATAATAACACTGACTTCAGGTCATGATGCCAAGGATCAAACACATAAATATGAGATCTAGTTGTATTCTGTCCATGCTTTGCACTCTCTAAACAATTCATGTTGTACTTTTCTGAGACCATATCTCATGTTCCATCAGAGTCGATGTATATTTGCCTACATTAAATGGCAGGCACTCTGTCTCTTTCACCCTTGTGTCCCCAGTTATGAATAATACAATATTTTTAGTACGTTCTCCCATCTAAAAGTAAGGGCCTTGCCTAGGCCATGAGTTTTCCATGTATAATTGCCCCCCAAGAACACAGAGTGAAGCTCAAAATCTGAAACTAAAAAAATATCGGTGAAGAAACTCAATTATTTAGTTCATTTCCCCCATCCCTCAATCTGCCTATTCCTCTCTTCCTGGAATCAAAAATAATTTAGATCTGGAATAAGTTTTTCCATGGTATTTCCCAGAATGTGTCTCACACAGCATTAGCTCTACAGGATGATAAATGGAAGTCAGTGAAACAAATGGCTTACATGATCAAATAAGTTTGAAAAACTCTGGTTCAAGCTAGATCAAACATATTTTTGGTTGTAAAATTTGTCAGCACTTCTAATATTCTAACTTCCTTAAAAGTAGAAGGAAGAGAGTCTTATGTAACTTTTTTTTTTTTTTTTCAGCCAGTTGATTATCTCTCAGATGGTTAGTTCGTTGGAACTTTGGCAAATTTGCATCTAATATAAACACGTATTTCGTAGAAGAAATGAGGCTCAGAAAGCCATTTTACTTTCACCAGCCTTCATATACATAATCCCACAGAGCAAAAGGATGGGAAAAAAGCCCAACAGGCTGGTGGCATGCCAGCAAAAGTGAGCAGAGGGCTGTGTTTTCAGTCTAGCCACAAACTAGTCTGTTAACATCCTGTAGTTTAAAAGCAGTTAATGTAGAATCCTTCCTAGTTTCTGTAGTTGCCTATTGTAATATAAAGCCGATATTCTGCCTCCCAATCACCTGTCAATCTGCGCTCTGCCCGCCTCTTATGTTACAGGAATTTACAGCTTATACTGCCGCCATTTTCCTGCTTCCCACGTTACGTCCTAACATGCTGAATAGCTATTGGTTCATCAGTCAGCTTGCAAGTATTCTCCTCTGCTATTGGTTCCTTCCAGCCCGGGAGATTCCAATATCTGGGAGAAGCGCACACGCCATCTTTTCTTTCTTCCTTTCTTTTCACCCTGAGCGGACATGTTAGTTGTCTGCAGAATAAAGTCTCTTGCGTGAGACCTTGTGTCTGCGGTGCATTTTTCTGGGAGCTGTTGGCGAGCCGCAACTGAGAGGGGCGAGCGGGCTGCAGTTCAGCGGGATTGCACAGTGGCGGCTAGAATCGCCAGGGGTCCCAAGCTGCCTTACATCTGGTGCTGAAACCCAGGATGGGTCCTTCTGCTAACTAAGCAAGCGGAACCCCATCCAAATGCCCCAGGGCCCGCGGATACAGGCTCACCTTCCATTTACCTGGATGCCCAGTTTTCTGCATGCAACACTGGACTCCAAATTGGTGAGTTCCCCTTAGGCAGGTCCCCTAGACCACTTAAACACACTTCTGCTGACTTGAGAAGCGACTGTTGAGTATCCAGGGCTCTCAAGGCTGCTGTGGGGGTACCCCCAGCCACAACTTTCAAAGTTACAGTTGGTTCCTATAGTTGGTCTTATTTGCCAGGTGAATTCCTGATTTTATAGTGCTGAGATTCCTTCTCAGGGTTTGAGGCTTATTTTCTCATCGCGCTCGAAATCCTGGCCAGGTCCTCAAACTCTCTCGGCTATTGCCTGGTAGACACTGGTACTGTGTGACAACCAGACCTGTGTACTACCTTCTCATTGCCTAACACGTGGTCGTGGGATGCCCGATCACTAACTTAGGTGTTTCTCAGTCTTCGCCACGGGATCTAGGACTTCCACCCCAGCAAACTCGCCCCTGAGATGTTTATTTAACAATCTCAAACACCTTCACCTGTTCCCTGAATTACAGCCAAACTGTCCTTCAGATAGTAAATCAGAATAGTCTATTTATGACACCCTAAATTCAAGCATTATACTAGGTATAATTATATGCATAATTATACTAGTTATGATTAAGTACATATGTGGGCGACCTGGTGAATGGAAAGAGACTTTTCCCCTTCATGTTTTTCCTTTCTTTCGTGCTAAACCTAATCTCTACTCTCCTCAAAAACCTGAACACGTTCTCTTGACTTCTCTTCTCCCTTTTAACCCTTCTTTTCTTCTGAGTTTGATTCAGCTGATGAATCATCTCCTTACAGGCCTCCTACTGCAGAAGCCCCTGTTCATTCCTCTCCTTTGCTTCATTCTGTTTCTCCTTCTGCTCCTCCACTCAGCCCACCAAGTCCCACCACACGGTCTTGTGCACATGTCCTAGCTCCTTTACGGGAGGTGGCTGGCGCGGAAGGAATAATTAGAGTCCATGTCCCCTTTTCACTGTCCGATCTGTCCCAAATAGAGAAGCGGCTAGGTTCCTTCACCTCCAACCCTGCAACCTTCATTAAGGAATTTCAATACCTTACCCAGTCTTATAACCTTACCTGGCATGACATTTACATGATCATGTCCAACACCCTAACCCCTGAGGAACGCAGGAGAGTTTGGGAACAGGTGCACAATTATGGAGATGAGATTCATCAATCGACCCCAACCCACCCCATTGGGGTTGAAGCGGTACCAGATAGGAGCCCCTATGGAACTATAATACCGAGGCTGGATGTCTATAGCGAGATAGGTTTCAAACCTGCATCCTTGCAGGTCTACAAAAGGCTGCTATTAAACCCATTAACTATGACAAACTTCAGGAAGTAATACAGGACAGAGATGAAACCCTGTCAGCATTTCTAAGCCGCCTTACAAAGGCCATGCTCAGGTACACTAACCAGGATCCTGAGACTCCGAAGGGACGGCAGCTACTTATGACTTATTACTTTTCCCAAAGTTACCCTGACATAAAGGTTAAATTGAGAATTGAGGCAGTTGGATAGGGGGCCCCTTACCCCACAGCCACAGGTTCTAGCAGTGGCATTCAAGGTTTATAATGGAAGGAAAGAAAAAAACCAAAAATTAAAATACCAAATGCTGGCCAAAGCCTTTCAGCCAGCTAGACCTGCCCAACTGTCCACCACTAGGGGTGCCCAAGCTCCCAGAAGACCTCCAAGCTCATGCCTCAAGTGAGGGCAAAAGGGCCACTGGGCAGCCTGCCCCAATCCCTGGCAGCCCCCAAGTCCTTGTCCAAAATGCCACTAACTGGGACATTGGGCAATGGATTGCCCTGGTGCCCAGAGAAGTGCCAGGTCATCCTTGGCCCCTCCCTCTGGAGACTTGCTGGGATTGGCAATGGATGAATGAAGGGGCCTGGGACTTCTGCACCCAATGACCATCACCACTCAGGAGCCCCAGGTAACCCTTAGGTGGCAGGCAGGCAGATCCCTTTCCTTATAGACACTGGAGCCACCTTCTCAGTGCTGTGTGAGTTTTGGGGACCTACTTCCCCTGCCAAATCCTCTATTGTCGGGGTAGAGGGAAAACCATATAACCCCTTACAAACCCCTCCAATAAACTGCCATATAGGACAAATTGGCTTTACTCATTACCTTTTAATAATTCCTTCATGTCCCATAACCCTTCTGGGAAGGGACATCCTAACCAAATTGGGTGCCTCTATTTCCTTCTCACCCACCATGCGCTTAGCCAAGACTCCTCTGCTATTCCTCTCCTTACAGCTCAATCAGAAGCCCAATATCCCCTTCCCCAAAGGAACCTTATAGGACTTCAACCAATCACCCAGGATTTAAGGCAGAAAGGCTTCCTGCACCCTGCCAACTCACCTTATAACACTCCCACCCTGGCTGTTAGGAAGCCTAATGGATCTTACCGTCTAGTGCAAGACCTCTGCATCATTAACTCAGCAGTGGTCCCCATCTTTCCCATTGTATCCAATCCTTACACCCTGCTTTCTTCTATCCCTTCTTCCACCACATACTCGTCAGTGCTAAATCTCTTTGCTTTTACTTGGACTGACCCTTTCACTTGAGTTTCTTCTTAGATGACCTGAACAGTTCTCCCACAGGGATTCTGAGACAGCCCTCATCTCTGGTCAAATGCTAACCCCTCTCCAGCTCCTAATTCACAGGCTTCTTCCATCTGACACTCAGCCACTCCTGTGGGACCCCTTTGTCTCAGACTTAAGATCATAAAGCCCTCCACCCTTTCTCCCATTCCAGAAATTGGGAACCAGACAACTGAAACACCAGACAACCACGCCCAGCCATGAGGACTGGATTCCTGTTTGTAATTTTCCTAACCACTGAATTTTTTTCCAATAGAATGCCAGCCAAAAAAGGGGAGCCCCCTGTCTTTTTACTTCCATGTCAACTAATCAGCTTGTATTACAGAAATATCAGGATCTTACAGAAATCGAAACCTGGCTACAGGTGTGCCCCCAGAGGAACTATCAAGTCCCCAACTCTTCCTGCCATGATGATCTCTCCCCTGAATCAGCTCTACGTCCACACTCAGCAGGAAGTAATTACAGAAGACTGACTTTCATCCATGTACCCAAAAAGTTTTTTTTTATAAAATCAAAAATGGGGGAATGTAATATAAAGCTGATACCCCGCCTCCCAATCACCTGTCAATCTGCTCTCTGCCCGCCTCTTACATTACAGGAATTTCTGGCTTATGCTGCCGCCATTTTCCTGCTTCCCACCTTACATCCTAACATGCTAAATAGCTATTGGTTCATCAGTCAGCTTGCAAGTATTCTCCTCCGCTATTGGTTCCTTCCAGCCTGGGAGATTTCAATATCTGCGAGAAGCGCACACGCCATCTTTTCTTTTTTCCTTTCTTTTAACCCTGAGCAGACGTGTTAGTGGTCTGCATAATAAAGTCTCTTGCGTGAGACCTCGTGTCTGCGGTGCATTTTTCTGGGAGCTGTTGGCGAGCTGCAACTGAGATGAGCGAGGGGGGGGAGAGGGGGGGCAGTTCAGCGGGATCGCACAGTGGCGGCTAAAATCGCTATGGGTCCCAAGCTGCCTTACACCTATCTCTTCCCTCCCAAATACATTTTATTAGTTAGTGTTATATATCTGAACCTGGTCTATGGGTTGAACTGGGCTCCCTAGGAGTGCACATGCATAAAGTCCTCACTCCCACTGCCCTATGAACTTACTTAGAAATAGAGCTGTTGGAGAAACAGCTAAGATGAAATCTTGCTAGAGTAGGATGGGCTGTAAATCCAACACGAGCAAGGTTTGGATAAAGAGGGAGGCATGCGCACAGGGAAAACACACATGAAGGTGAAGGCAGATAGCAGAGGGATGCTTCTGCACACCAGGAAGCATCAAAACTGTCAGCAAACCACCAGAAGCTAGGAGAAAATTGTACAAACCTTGACATCTTGACCTCACACTTCTAGAAAATAAATGTCTCTTGTTTAAACCACTGAGTTTGTGGCACTGTTACGGCAGCCCTGGCAAGCTAAACATACTTCCTATCTTTTCTGGAAAGAAACATCATCACTTTCCTGTTTTACATACTTCTCCAACCCCAGTTCCAATATCTGTCTGGTTGACTGCCTGCCCTGGGGCTCCCATCTTTTCTACTGAAAGTCCAGTTGTGTCACAGCCTATTCTCTGTATCTCCATATCTACTTTTGCTTTCCAATTCCTGTTCTGTTCCTATGAAACATGACTTGTGAACATGGAGGTGGGCACCTGCACAGAACCACCTCCTTTAGCCTCTGGGTTGGTTAACTGGATTATCTAGTTTAACATATTACAAGCAGGCAGGATGATAAGGCTACAGTGAGAAGTAAATGTTAGTGTGGTTGTAGGCAGCAATATGTAGCAGCTAATATTTATAGACACTGAAAATGAATATGGAAAATAATACAATTATTTTTAAAATAACACGAAATCTAGGCACTCAATGAACTTTTCACACTATATAATTTTTTGCTACATATACCAGAATGTTCAGGGGTATCATTATCATCTGATTTAATTTTATCAATATTTAAAAAAATTTTTATTGGTGTATAATAATTATACAAAATAGTGGGATTAACTGTGACATATTTACATATTTATATGTGCATATAGCAAAATTTTATCAGTTTTATTCCCCAGTACTTTCCCTTGCCCTCCTTCCCTCCCTCCCCCCAAATCCATCCCCTCTTCCACCTTAATGGTTTCCCTTTTATTTTCATGGTGTCCCTTTTATGCCATTTTTAATCTCAGTTTCCACATATGAGAGAAAAAAACATATGACCCTTGACTTTTGAGTCTCATTTATTTCATTTAACATGATACTCTCTAGTTTCATCCATTTTCCTGAAAATGGCATAATTTCATTCTTTTCTATGGCTGAATAAAAACCCCTTGTGTAATATATGCCACATTTTTAATCCATTCATCTGCTGACAAGCATGTAGGTTGGTTTCATAACTTGGCTATTGTGAATACTGTGAGTATTAAAAATATTTAAAATAATTAAAATTAATTATTTTCTCTCATCTTATAGTATATGATTATCTATTCACAGAGTAGATATATGCTTAACATTAAGAGAAATGATTCTCTTGAACTCAAACCTCAGTGAATCATTCTTGTAGCTGCTCTCTAGAGTCATCAGGAAGAGTGTTTCTTGTGTTTTTTGATGAAGAGAATGGGGTATATATACACAATGGAATATTATTCAGTCATAAAGAAGAATAAAATTAAGAAATCTGCAGGTAAATGTATGGAGTTGGAGAATATCATGCTAAGTAAATAAGCCAATCCCAAAAAAACCAAAGGCCAAATGATTTCTCTTGTTAAGTGGATAATGATACATAATGGAGGGGGGGGGGGTAAGGCAAGAATGGAGGAAGGATGGATTGTATAGAGGAAAATGAGGGGTGGGGAGAGAGTGTGGGGGAGGAAAAATAGTAGAATGAGACAAGCATCATTAGCCTATGTACATGTATGATTATGCAAATGGTGTGACTCTACTTTGTGTATAGACAGAGAAACAAAAGTTGTACCTCCCATATGTGTACAATGAATCAAAATAAAAAATAAATAAAAAAAGAGAATGGGCCTCAGAGGCTCCTAGCTCTCTGGGGACCAACTTCTGAGAATGGAGAAAAGGTATGGATTCTCCCACCTAGAAAAATGAAAATAATTCCTTTTTAGCATAATTGCAAGGGTCTATGGTCCATAGCTAAATTACCTAAAATTCCAAGGACCCATTTTAAGAATTGAATGCTAAAAAGAACGTCACCCCCCCTTCATGCGTATGCCTCTCAGGAAAGAATAAGTAGGTTTTCCATCCATGGAAAGAATAATTGCCAAAGAATTGAACTGATGGAATCAGAATTTAAGAAAGAATGAGGAAATAGTAAGTCTTCAGATTCTCAAGTGGATGTATCCAAGAGATGGGAGTCATATTTTTTAGAATGGATATGGACAAAAGACACAAATAGACTTGATGGGTGTGACCAGTAGACTCTCTCTCAATGATGCTTCCAAATTTTATTTCTGAAATGATATCTATTCAGTGAATCCACGTGTCTAGTGTCAGCTTCTCTTTTTTTCTGATAAAAGTCCATTGCTTTCCTTTTGAGGACCCACTCCTCTAACTCAGTCATTTGGTTCAGGAATAGCTGGTTTCATCCCAGCTCCAGGGTATGACATGTAATAGAGGGCTGGTTTGTTGACCTAGAGGGATCAGTTCAGCAAGGACCTGTTAATCAACTTGGGACTTATGTTCAACTCTTAGAAAAAAGAAACCCTCTCAGGGGTGGCTATTGTCACAGGAATTAGTCATGGTGCTGCCAGTGGTCTTTTTACCATCACCATGAGTGTGTCTAGTGGTAAAGGCAATAAATAGTAAAGAAGACCAGGAGATGGAGAGCCAGTTTAAGGGTATCACAGCTGTGTGGGACTGCCTTGGTTTGCCTACTTTCCTCCACAGGCACTCAAGCCAGGTGTCTGGCCTGTGAGGACATGTGTGATGCCTCTCTGGTTTCCAGATGGAGAATGAGGTGAGGCTTTGATCTTCTGCAGGGTTGTCTCCAGATGACTCTCTCCAGGCTCCTTCTAGGTTGTGATCACTTCTTCCTCTTCTTACATCATCAGGTTTAGGTGTAAGTAATGGCTCTTCTGATAACCTGATCCTTTTCACCTACTCCTTTCATCCCTTCATAATAATCCTTTTGTAAATAAACTAATCTAGTTATTCTAATACAAATGTGCCAACTATTTTCCATTAAGATGCCTAATGACCTACCAACCTTGCCCGAAATCAGCTCAATGCTAGGCATTTCACAGACGTGAGCATGAAGATTCCACTTTTGCCTAATCCGTTTTGAGAAGTGTTTCTATCACTTGCAACCAGGAAGAGTCTTGACTGATACAATCTTTCTTAACCCCCTTGGGCCACCTTGTGCATTCTACTTGGAAAATAATTGCTTTAGAAACATGGACAGACACATTATGGGAGTTAAAACTCACTTAGGTTGGAATGCAATTCTCAAGCCAATCCATCATGTCACTCATGATCTATTAATCCTTGTCCTGTAGAATTAAAGCAACCCTGCTGCCCACATTAAAAAATATGACCCCTACTGCCGGTAGAATTTCAACCGAATTTTTATGCACACAAGTTGCTAGCACATAAAAGTGGTATGAATCAGACCAAAACATACTTCTTCCAATTAAAAGGTGTGAAAAGAGCAAAGAGAAATGGCCTTTTATATTTACTCAACTCAGCAGCTGAACAGTTCATTAGCAAATCCTGAAATGCACATAGGTCATAAGCTCCAGGAATGTGAAGACTGTTTTATAAAGCAATCTTAGAAAGGCAACCTTTAAGTCAAAAGAACTATTCCCTGGTGAGGTTTATTAATTGAATCATTTGTTTACAAAAGGTGAACGTGGCTCTATGTGACAGTACTGTTTGCACAGTGGCACCAATATTAGGAAAGCTTATGCGTAATGCATTAGTAATGTAGAAAAAGATGTTGCCTGAGTCAGGGGTATTTGTTTAGCACATTGAAATCCAGTAATTTCAGCAAGTCCCTGAGCACGAATTGAATTAGCTTATTAAAGTTAAAAATAGTCTTTAAAAATATTGCTAATAAGTACCATGAAGTCAGGATATTTACCACTTTCTCTGGATTTACCAGAGACTTAATGTGGGTACTTGTTTCATGGCAGAAAAGGTAAAAAAAAAAAAAAAAAATAGTAGCAGAAGGATGTTCAGATTTCACTGTTTACTTCTGTGCTATTCTTGTTCAACTAAAGTTAAATTTAATTTTTCAGCCAAAGTTAAATTTACTAGAATGAGGAATTAATTTAATATTATTTGTCAGAAAATATTTTCTCTTATATAAACCATAATTCCTTGTAAAGCATGTAGGAGGAGAAATACATAGGCTGGTTAAAGGTACACATTGTTTAAAATATTTACTTTTGTCCAATGATTCACCAATAGGTTTTAATTTTGATATAGATCAAATGAGTTCTGAAGTTGAATTAAAAATTTATGTATTTTTATCAGCTCTGAAAAACTGTGAGCGTGTTTCTGTATATGTGGAGATGGCTAACTGCCCACTAAAAGATGATTTTGTGTGTGTTTTGTTTTGTTTTTCCTTCCTCAGGATACAGGTGTAGCTGGGAGGTGGCATTTTGGCCCAGGGAAAGGCTCCAGCATGTGTGACAGGTAGCTGTGACCATGTGACCAGCTCACAGTGGGCTGTGATGGAAGACATGCTGAACCTCTGTGCTAAGGGAAACAGGTGTGCCTCTGCCTAGCTCCTTTCTCTTTAGAGAGCTAGATCTACATGATAACAAGGTCCAGAGAATCAGAAGGGAGTGAGGCTAGGTCACTGCCTGAAAGATCAAGAAGAGAGCTGCCCAGCAGTAACTCCCACCTTGAACTCCTATACAAATAAGAAATTAAATTTCATTGAATTTTACCCCTACCTTCTTGTTTTCTATATTTTTGAATCCATATCCAGCCTTCTATAATGAATGTTAGGTCTTTTAAACCAGGTACCACGGGCCATCTAAATCTGATCTTACCAGGTATATAAATGGAGGCAAGTGGGTCAGAAACTAACAGAGTAGTTTCTCTATATGCCAGCAAATTGATAAGATAATGGACTCCAGTTCTGTTTCAGGTTCAGGAGATAAGGACTGACCAAGAGTTTAAAAAGAATTAATCTTCCTGCCTCTGTCCAGAATTCAGCACTACATCAGATAACTTTGGGAATGCCCTGGAAATTCTTATACATTGTCATTCTCAAAAGGGACACCAGCAGCAGGAGCAGAGGTCAGACTGAAAACAGGCCCCTCCTTGAGACACAATAATAAAAACATTAAAATAAAAATAATATTAATTATTATTATTAATAATAATATTAATTAAAATAATAATAATAATAAAACATTTAATAATCATTCTCCAGATGTCAGACACTATTCTGAATTTTACAGATATCTCACTTATTCCTCACAACAGTACCTTGAGATGGTACTTACTATGAGGTCAGGAGGTAGTATTGTCCCTATTTTACAAATCAGGCAACTGAGGCATACAGAGATTAAGTAACTTGCCCAATGTCATGTAGCTAGTAAGTGGAATTCAAGTCCAGCAGTCTGAATTCAGAGCCCAAATTGTAATTGCTATGCTATGTCCCCCCCAAACCAATCCACAGGGAGCAAGTCTAAGAGAGACCCATTACCAAAATAAGCTTTCCAGCCCTCTTGGAATAGGAAAATGTGAAGAGGGGACATGGCATAGAATTTCAGCTCATTAAAATCTTCAAGCCACAATTTGGCCAAAAACATTAACAACACCCCTTTCTGTAGTCAAGGGCTACTGAAAAAGTCCATGGGACTTTTTAAATTTCATTTACTCACCAACTCCTATCTAGGTTGCAATTCATAGAATTATGCCATAGGTAGGTAAGTGACATGTTTTAAATAACCAGATATTTAACTGTAATTCAAACAATTTGTGTGGTCAAAGCAGGGTATCACGGTGCATTTTTTTTTTTTATTAACAAACCAAGCCATTTAAGTTTAATAGATGAAATAATAGGGAGAAATAAGAAAACTATACACGAAGACAGTGAAATAAAAAATGTATTTCAGCAGGAACCAATGCCGTTACTCATGAAACTGTTCCTTTGGGGTTAAGGGTGACTTCCTCCATGAATGTCTTATTTATGTGATCATAAATGACTAATGGGGCCAATCTGGCCACATATTTCCCAGGGGAATGGGTGGACCTGGGTGGTTAATTTCACGTGTTATTTCTGCTGATTCTATTTTTCTCTTTGCAGTTGAAGGATTGAAAAATACTGTATTTCTTGCTGTAGAATTTTTCTTTTTCAATATTAGGAGAGATATGTCCTGGGTGTATTGAATTCTGGGCTTCTCTTTCAAACTTCCTAAATGATTCTAATAGTGAGGCTTGGAGGATCCAATCACTATGTTATTCTGCTACCATATATTTACCTGGGTGAATGGCTCCTGGGCCTCAGATATTACCAAAGAACTCTTAGCATTATCCCAGTACTGCAAAGATTAAGGCTCTGTGTTCTCCCAGCTTCTGCACTTACCCCCTTTCATTCTGTTTTCTACACAATCATCAGTAATCCTTTAAGTAAAATGTAAGTCAGACACAGTCACTCCCTTACTGAAAACTCTCCAATGGCTTTCCAGCACAATGAGAATATTAACACATGACCTTAGAAAATCCATCCCTGACTATTTTCCCAGGCTCACCAGATACCACCCTGTCCTCCTTGTCTCCAATGTGCCATCTTCATTGCCCACTGGGACCACACCATAGTGTTCTTCAGTAGCTCTTCCTAAGTCCCCACTTGGCTCATTCCCACACTGCACTCAGGGACCCACTCAAAATTTCCTCTCAGAAAGAACTTCTACGCCAACTCTTCTGGAATAGCACTGGGGAGACTGTGTACCCCTTATCCTGCTTCATTCTTCTTCCTAGCTCTTATCACTATCAGGAATTGTATTGCATATTCTTTGATGGTTGTTTTCACCACTAAAATGTATACTTTTGGCATACATATGGTTTTCTTTGTACACTGCTATATCTTCAGTCCTTAAAAGAGTCTTAATACATTATAGGTAACAAATAATATTTTTCTTAAATGAGTAAGCAAGCAATGATGGTAATTCTGAAAGTTATGGATTCACCATGATTAGTAGTCAAGATAGATGTATATTATTATTGTATTCATTAATTATTCACTTGATCAAACAAAATACTGTGTTCTAAAAAATGCCAAGCACTGTTCTGGATTCTAGCGATAGAACAATGAACAAAAATGTCCCTGATAGAGAATAGAAGCATCAAATGAAATAAATAAGGGATATTTTAGAAGGAGAAATAAAAGGGAGAGGAGAGGGCTGGGAATAAGAAGGACAGTAGAATTAATTGGTCATAGCTTTCCTAGCCTTGTGATTGTATACACAGCCAGGGTAACTCCACATTATGTCTAACCACAAAAGTGGGGTTCCTTGCAAACTCGTGTTCACTCAGCTCAAATCTTTCACTCAACTTAGCTCAACTGCACATGATGAATCTGCCATCATTGTAAATGTTTTTTTTTTTTTTTTTTTTTTTTGCAGGTACTTCTATAGGATTAAAACTATTAACTAAATGAATGCTTATCTTCACTGGGAGTTACATGTCTAGTTAGAAAACTCATCAATACTTCCCTTTGATGTTTGTTTTAAGATTTACAATTGTTTTTGAAGAATAGAGAAATTTCATTTGATCAAAAAGAGGCTTGCTATCCAAGTTTACATTTTCAATTTTTTACCTTTACCTCTGTTTCAGAAAAAAATGAGTGCTGACCAATAGCTATGTGGACTCCGTCATGAGATTTAGGACAGAGATGGAGGCTAAATAATCAGTTCTACTAAAAAAAAAAAAAATCTTGAAACCTTACAATTATCATGCATTTACTATGCATTAGATTTAGGGATTTTTATTTTAATGACTTTATAGAGAGGCTTAATCTCACAGAGTTAGAATACTAATTACTGTACTGTGTTGCAACAGGAAAAACAGCAATTACTCAAATTTTAATTATGATATTCAGTTTAAACAAGTGTATAATAATTGACTTTGTGTGCAATAATTGATTTGTCATTTAAGCAGTAATTTTTTATGCAAATGGACTACTTTATATGTGTGAACCAGTTATTATAAAATTAATTACTGAGTATAATATCTCACAGAACTGACTACCAAGAGTTCTTATAACTGGCTTATCCATTCATGAAAAATCTGGATTTTTATGTATAGTGATGAGTTTTATAACCAAAAGGAATTAAAACACATTCTACATGCCTGCTAAATGTGCCTTTCATTGTAATTATTCTTTTCAAGAGCATTATAAACATTTTTTCCTCAAGCCTCTCCATTAATGAATTTTTCACAGTAGCCCTGAAAGCTAGTTAAACATTTAAAATCTTCCACATTTCATAGATGCAAAATTTTTCTATGTATAGATATTAAATATTTGGACAATGTTCTCTGTGTGATATCATGAACTATATTTGCTGGTTGGATTCTCTTATAAGAGGAACAAATCTTTTTTGTGTGATTTTTCCCTGGCAGATAAAGAAATCAAAGAGACAATCGAGGCACAGACTCAAAGGGGATGGGAAACCAAAAGACTCAAGAATGTCTGTGCCCATCTACTTACCTGTGACTTCACAGGGACCTAATGGCACAGCCACCACAGGACTATGGAACCTTCTGGGTACGGCTTTATATCTTCCTCAGATCTTTCACTCAGCTTAGCCCAAATTACATCATTTCATCTCAATTCCCAGGTTTGCTACTAGGAAACCCAGCAGTCACTTTTAAAATAATTTTGAAACCAAAGGTGGTTTGGAATTAAAGCTCTAGAGGCTAAAAAATCAAAATAATACTTCTATTTTCCTTTGGGAGTTTGTGACAATGGATTTCCAGGCAACAGCGGGCAGTAGGAGATCTGCTGGCATTCTGTGAGAGGTCTGCAGGTTAATGGTGGTTGATTGGTGGGTGGACATTGGGCAGTGGGCAATGGGTAGGTGAAAGGCAGGCGATGGATAGGCAAGAGTCAGGCAAATGGGTAAATGGCGTCTTTGAGAGTTTTTGACTTCTTTTAATGCTACCAAGAAATCAGAACTTGCTTTCTATGGCTCAGTAGTACACAGCAGATACTTCTTGAGGCAGGGGTCTTGGTTATTTATTTTTCAGTGTACCCTAAGCATCTAGAACAGTGTCTGTCATACAGAAGGAACTCAATAAATATTGCTGAAATACATTATCTCCTTTTATTTTTATTAAAACTAACGATGCAGAGTTGTTAATATCACAAGTTTGCATTGAGTTAGAGCATTTTAATATTGATGCTAAAAACATGAAGTGCATCATTGGAAGAGTAGTTATACTTGACTTATTCTCAATGCTTTTTGAGATCACTCACAAACACATTTTTAAAGTTATAAATTATGTTTGGCACACTAATAAGGATTATTCTCAAAAGAAGTTACACTATAAAGAAGTTACTCTACTGCAAAGTACTTGATAGATAAAAGTGATTTTGGTTCGAGTCTCAATTTTACCATTTAGAGGCTTCCAAAGTTTCCCTGATTCTTGGTCTTCCCCATCCACCCACTGTGTACACCACTGTTACAGGGCCAGTGTCTGCAATTGTCTACTGATCCTCACTGAGTCGTCAACTCATAGTTCTCTCAGTTTCCTCACTTACAAAATGAGTAATGGCAATTAAGGCAAAACCACAGAGTTGTACAGTGATTGATCACAGGATCAATGGGATTTGTATATTTCTGGACTCTTAATTAGCACTAACTAAATACTAATTATTATTATTATCATCAATTGAATTAATATGCAGACGTGAATGCCACATATTGGACCAATATCTGATCTTCAGAAATATGATCATATTTTTATATAATTCTGACCATTAAATGCAGCTTACAGAAAACAACATGGTATTGAAACTTATTATATTATCAACATTCTAAATACATACAAAAGGGGTCATAAGACCTTGGGAAAAGTCTATAAAACCTTACTTTTTCAAATCCATTAAAACTGAAAAAAAAAAAATCAAACTTTATTTCCATTGAAATAGAGAGCTCCAACAGAGACCACAGTCCCTAAAATCTGATGGACACAGACAATTGTTGGAAGAAGTTAGAAGGATGTTTATAAGTGGGCCAAATTTCCTCCTATCAAGCAATAGTGTAGCACATAAAAGGATAAAGGAGATATTTCTGAATAGTCTTTTAAGAACCCTAACTTGAAGCAAATGGAGCTGGGAATAGGAAACAGCAAACCTGTTTTGCCTTCCTCTATGGCCCAGCAGAAACTGCTCCTGGGACTAAAGTTCAGGGAAGTTCTCGTGGACCTTCACAAGGCCTATGCACAGAACAGAAATGACATTCCAGAGAAGAAAGGGAAATAAAGCACACCTTGTCAGCTCTGTAATTGCAAAGGACCAATTCATCTGAAAACAAAACAAAACAGAAACAAGCAAAATGTAATGACTTAACACAGAAATGTTGTACTTAAATTTAAAACTTTTGAAGTTTAAATTTTTTCACTTGGCTTCTTTATAATCACCTTTCTGGGGGAAAGGAAAGGAAAGAGAGAGAAAGAGGGATGGAGGAAGAAAAGGAGGAAGGAAGGAAGGAAGGAAGGAAGGAAGGAAGGAAGGAAGGAAGGAAGGAAGGAAGGAAGGAAGGAAGGAAGGAAGGAAGGAAGGAAGGAAACAAAACAGGCCCAAACTCCCTGAGGGTCCTCATTCCCATCACAGAATAGAATATGATAGAATATATAGCTAATTTGGGACTAGGATTAAAAGACATTGGCAGGAAGAAGACAGGGGTAAAGTTTCAAGAGGAATGGTGCTCACATCCCCAGTTTCCACCTGACTTTTCTCAAGGATTCAAAATTCTGTCCTAGAATAGAGAAATTCAATATTCAGATTTTAAACTCAATTCTAATAGAACATTTTATCAAATAAAGGTGTGAGAGAGTCAAAGGTTTTCCACTCACATTCTACTGGCACAAGCCGGAAACTCAAATTTTGTGAAATCAAGGAAATGTGTGTCTTTGGGAATGAAGGGAATACTACCATGGGATAATTCACGTTGAAGCCCTTTTCCAAAGACCACAGAGGAATATCTGTCGGGCACACAGAGCTGAGTCTTAGGTGGTTGAGCAAGGGATGCACTACCTCAAAAGAAACTCAAATACAGAAGGTTAGGAAAAGCTGCTTATATGGTTTTACACACAAGATAATCTGGGGGCAGAAGATAGGAAGCAAGATCTGGGCAAAGAATGCTAAAAATTTTTCAATCAGGCAAGTTGCTGATTCTGAAGTCAAATCTTCAGAACACACAGTATTGTGCATCGCTGTTCTTAGCTTGGTTTGAGGTATTCTTATGTAGCCTCTGATTCTAATTATAAATGATTAAAGCTTAGTGTCCTCTGCCTTTAAATATATGGTTATTTCATCTTTTAAATGTCATAGTGTCTCCCACTTTACATGCTTTATAAAGGAAACTCGACAGTAAACTATAACCTAGTGATCTTTTTATACTGAAATATCTTTCTTCAGAAAAAAGCTTACAAGGGCTGGGGACATACTCAGTGGTAGAGCACTTCCCAGTGTGGTGAGGCCCTGGGTTTGATGTCCTGCTTTGGGGTGGCTGCAGGGGATGGGATTATGGGGAAGGGAGGAAGTTCATAAGTTTTTTGAAAATCTTTTTATTTTTATGAAAATATTGTTCCCACATTTTATTGTTTTATTAGCACACATTAATTACACAGAACAGTGAGTCTTGTGACATATTTATACAAATACATAACATAATTTTATCAATTTCATTCCATGGAATCTCCCTTTGCTGTCTCCCACAATATACTTTGTCCCTCCCCTCATCTTCTTCCTCTAGCCTAGTGGTCTCCCTTCTATTTTCAAGACAGTCCTCTTTTTGCTTTTTGTTTTTCTAGTTTCCAACTATAGGAGAAACTGTATGACATTTGTTTTTATTAGTCTGCTCTTTTCATTTAAGATGATGCTGTCCAGTTCCATCCATTTTTCTGCAAACAGCATAATTTTGTTCTTCTTTGTGGCTGAATAAAACTCCATTGTGTGTGTGTGTGTGTGTTGTGTGTGTGTGTGAATTTTCTTTATTCATCCATTTGTTGACAGACATGTAAGTTGGTTGCATAACTGACTGTTGTGAATTGAGCTGCTATAAACATAGGAATGAATGTGTCTCTAAAGTATACCATCTTCAATACTTGTGAACAAATACTAACAGGTGCCTCTAGTTGAATCATATAAGTTTCTATTGTTAAATTTTTGAAGAACCACTATACTGATTTTCATAGTGGTTTTACTAATTCACATTTATACCAACACTATACAGAGATTCCTTTTCCACCACATCTTCTTTGGCATTTATTTTTATTGTTGCAATACTGAATGGAATAAGAAAGCATCTGTTTTTTTTTTTGTTGTTGTTTTTTTTTTTAAAGAGACAAATATGTCATCTGTAAGGGGGGAAAAGGTATAATAATCTGGGAATATTATTTGGAAGAAGAAAGAATAACTTCTACACTCAGTCAAATTGTTACTCATGAAATTACATTTATGATTCATGTAAAAAACATTAAATATACAATAATACATGAAATACATAGTTCAAGAATTCTTCCTGAAAATTACTGTGTTTGATTGTTCAGACAATGGAAAAAATGAACAAAATGAAGAAATTATATTGGGACGTTATGAAAGGATGGGGGGAAAGTAGCTGCTTTGAAAGAGAGAGACACAGAAAATCAACTGAATTGTCACTTTTAAAAAATCATTTGCAATCACTATATTTTCAGTGGACTTTAGAAAAGGTTTAAACTCCTGAAAGTCTTTGTTCTCAACAGCAAGTACCAGAAGGAGCTGCTGGAGCAACAAGCATTTACCTGTGAGAGGACTGTGAAAACTGTTCTAGGAACAAGGTATGAAAAAAGTTAATCTTTTTGAAAAGTTCATTTAGTCCCCTAAAGCCATAGTATCCGATTATAGAATTATAACATTCAATTCATGAAACATCCCCCAGTGGCAAATGACTGTTTATATCTCATAGTAAACAGAAAAGAGCATGAATGTGATGTCCCCAGGTACCCTGCTGGCTTTACACTTGTATAAAGTCCTCATTTTCCTTCTCTGGCAGCTGTATTTCTTGCCTGAAAGACATTGCTCCTGTCAGCTTGACTCAGTTTTTTCTATCCCTTCTTGAAATGTGAGTGGTACAGACCAGCTAAAAAGAAGACAGACTAGAAAGTTCTCAAGTGTGAAATTGAACCCTTAGCCAAACACTGGAAATACTCTCTTTGTGGTTCAGCAAAAGTTCCATTAACTTTTGTTTATTTCTGGGTGCCACAGTAGTTCTTCTTGATTATATCTAGCCCCAGCTGTGGAAGTAATAGAACTGTCTTGTGAATCAATTAGTACATTGGGAAACTGCTGTATTATAGAAATTTACAAGCACCTGAGCTGGAGAATGTTTATCTCATCTGTACCTTAAATTATAGAAATTCAACCATCCTTATTGCAGATTAGCTTCATTTCTAAGAACTTCTAAAAGTCAGGTATCAGAACTAATGAACTGAGACTTTGTACATCTATTTTACCTCACAAAACTCATCATCTTGTGGAATGGCACAGAACAGCTGTTGAAGGAACTCTCATTTGCAAAGGGCTTTCTGGTGCCTTTATGAAATCATTTTAATCCATATGCTCCAATATTATTTCTCTCTTCGTAATAGTTGATTTTCAGTATTCAAAACTATGATCGTCATCTTAACTATGTTGTTTCTTAGGTGGAATAAACTACCTTTTGTGGAAAATCATCTCAGGAGGTATCAAGCACATTTCTTGGCACCCAGTTTGCTTGTTTTGTTTCCTTTTATGTTTTAGAAAAATTGTTTTCAACTTAGAATATTTCTTTTTTGACAAATATCATGTTCATATAGCTACTATTCCTCTTTAAAATCAATCGTTCAACATCCACAACTCACAAATCCAGGAGAAAAAGAGTATTCAGCATTTCCAAAGGAAGAAGGAGAAGGAGGAAGAGAAGGAATTCCCATTTGAGAGCAAATACAATTGAATAATAAAAACTTTTTTTCCAAGTGGTCATAATTTTCAGTAAGCCCGGCGTAAGCAGTGAAGTGTAATATAAATGTTAATGTATCAGGAGAGATGAAACCTCAGTTGGTGAACATGAAGTATATAAACCAGTTATGATTAATAGTGTTCATCTGCCCTTTCTGGGATATGGTCCATTCCTCCATATGGCATATGACCCTATCATTATAGAACTCCAGCTTCCTCTATATACTTAACTGTTTGTTCAGGATGATATACAATACCTAGTACACCATCGGCCTTCATTAAATATTAAATAATAATAATGCACATGCTGCCTCACTTTAAAAGTAAATACTGCCTCATTTTAAAAGGTCTTAATTTTTCATGTATATACGGGACCATATTCTGAATTTATAGTGCTATTTTTAAATGATTTATTTTATGGCATTGATTTCACAGATGAATTAATTGCCTTGGTTTTCAGTTCACATCAGAGCCATGGAGGAAAAGCACTTTTGCCTATGTGGCAGTTGGTGTAGCCAAGGAAATTGTCCAGATGGGCTCCCAGGACAGCAGCCTGTTACCTGTTCCAGACGATGGTGTGACTGCTTCTTATTCCTCTCCCGAGGTTGACATCTGTGGTTGGAGGGGATACAGATACCTCCTTCCTTCCTTGCTCCGTGGTATCCAACATAAAATAATAATAATAATAATAACAACTGAAAGAGGTGATCTCACTTTCCTGAAAGGGATTATCATGCTGTATTTCAAATGACTTCACATTAGGCTTCTGTAATTTTGGCCACTTATGTGTGCACCTTATCATAATTGCCTTGAACTCCTGTTTTCTTCTTTTATTGAAAGACACATTCATAAGGGAGGCTTATCCCCAAAGGCAATCCTTAGTGTCTTAGTTTTGCTTGTTTATTTGTTTTTTTGGTACTGGGGCTTGCCCCCAGGGTAGCTCAACCACTGCGCCATATCCATAGTTTCTTGGTTTTAAGTTCACACTTGCTCTCCCTTTTAAGAATGTGTATCAGAGCCCAAGTGGGCTAACAACTCAACGGCACTGCAGGTCCTTCCTGAGGCTGAGCTGGATTCACAGAACTCCTGTTCCTACCTGGTTCCTGGCTAGTTTGTTAAGAGACTCATTCATGGAAGACTAGGAAGGCAGAGTAAAGAGAAAGCCACGATTCCTGGGAGGCCATCAGATGTGGCAGCACCAGAGACCCCTCCACCAGCCCCGCCTTTGCAGTCCACGGACCAGACATGACATGATCTTAGGTTTCACCACAGGCTCAACTTCCCTAGCCATTCCAGTGCTTTGAATTGAAATCACAGTGATCATTACTTCAACCCAGTGCTTGCCGAAGATCCACTTCCTGCCGAGTACGGGCAAACTCTAATTTCTGTATTGAATCCTTTATTTCTAGAATAGTTTCCAGGGTTCTGTTTTCCTGACTGAACTCAATTGGCCAAACCCAAAGAAGCTGATATTATGCGAGTAACCTTATATCTGCCCTGATTTTTAAAAAGAGTTATTCACAAATTTTGTCATGTTTTGACTATGTAAATTCCCTCTACAGACCAGTACTCTGAATGGATGCCTTATTATTCATTGTAGTAACAATTACCCACACATGCTTGTATACAGGTAATTATTTACCCTTCTTTGAGACAAACATACTCCCCAGTCCTCTGCTTGTTTATGGTAACCTTCCATGATCCTGAGACTCTGGGCAGTAACACATCTTCTCTCTCTTCTATCCTGTTTAAAAAATCAAACAATAACAAAACACCCAATTTCTTTCCTTATTTCTCCCTCTCCTCCCATCAATATTTTGTATTAAGTCTTTCTTTTCTTTTTTTTTTTTTTTTTGTCAGTAACCTTCTGAGTGAAAATGTTGGTACTCTATCAAGCAGTGGAGAAAATACTGATAGTGAATGGGAAACCATATGTTTTAATCCACCCCTTGTTAGATTCTAAATGCAGGTGCCCTACTTAAATGCTCAGGCCCTCAGGTAGAGAAGAAAGGAGACAGTCCAGCACATAAAAGTACCTGGTGAAGACTGGGTGATATGAAGGCCAGCAAGGTGTCTACCCATCAGAGGTGTTCAGCAAATGTTACTTCACTGGACAAAATTCAACCTTTCTATCTTTGGTTACTCAGCTATAAAGGAGGCATTGATTGTGCTACCCCTGAGGATGTTGTAAAATGAAGCTGTGCTTAGCACAGGTCCTTTAATAGGGTAAAGTTACTTAGCTGCCTCCATTGTTGTTAACCCCTCACCAGAGAGATGATTTGTGAGTTTCTCAAGGACAACTTTGTCTTTTTAAATACTAATCCTGAGGTAGATCTGCCATTCTCAAAATTACTTTGATGTCTAGAAAATCTTCCCTGTCCCTGACCCTGGAGTCATTCTTGCTACTCTCCTGAGATCTTAGTATATGCCTTGCTGATTGCTATTACCAGCTCTGTTAAGATTTTTCTTAAACATCTGTGGTGGTGAGGTCTATGTATCAGCTTGCTTAGTTATTTAGTCAGACACGATGTAGTTATTGCTGTGAAGATATTTCTGTAGAGGTGATCGACATCTGCATTCAATTGATTTTAAGTAAAGGATATTACTCTCAATAATCTGGGTGGGCCTCATCCAATCAGTTGCAAGGCTAAGAGCAAAGCTGAGACTTCCCTCGGAAAGAAGAAATTGTACCTGAGAACTAAGAGCTGGGCATCAGCTCTTGCCCAGCAGTTTATAGCACTGAGCTTCAGGGTTCAGAATTAACCAGCCAGTCCCCACAATCACGTACACTGATTTCTTGCAATAACTCTCTTAATGAAGTCCTGCTTCTACCCATGATCTTTTTGCAGACCTCTGACAGACAACGGCATCTTAATACCTATTTATATATTTGCCTTCTATCTCCCTAATTCAAATGTGGAGGAATACAGATGGTCCTCAATTTACCAAGGTTTGATTTATGATTTTTCAACTTTATGATGATGAGAAAGCAATACATACCTGAAACCACTCTTTGACTTGTGAATTTTCGCTGTGTGATTGTGAGTGGAACTGATCAATATTCTTCAGTGTACATTTATTAAATTATGATGTTGAGTAGATAGGTCGATCAAATGTATTTCAAATTATGATATCTTCAATTATGATGGGTTTATTAGTTCATTGACGAGAGTTTACCCAAAAATAGTTTGTTTAGACTTTGGAGATTATCTTTGAATGATATACATCTCAGAACTAATGACAATGAGGACAGAATAAATAGTGTGGCGCATTTCTCATCAATAAACAAGGCTTGTTTCACCAAACTTCATTTGCATTTGTCCCATCCCTCCTTTCCACCCTTGATTTCCCCTATGCCTATTCAGGATAACAAAAACAATAGATTAGTTTAAATGAGGAGTTGGTTATTAGATGGTTTAAGAGAACGTGTATACTTAGGTAAGCAAATATAAGCAATAAATAAAATATATCCACAAAGAAAAAACTATGGGTGGCAGGTGAGAAAGAAAAAGATGAAGATAAATACTAATAGATAAGAATAGAATTTCAGGACTTGAATATGGTGGTCTCCCACCTTTTCTGAAGCTTTGCTTCTACGGTTTCATGGCAAATTGAGGTCCAAAAATATTAAAAATCTAGAAAGTAAATAATTCAAAAGTTTTAAATTTTGTGCATTATGATGAAACCTTATGTCATCCTAACCAAGATATGAGTTATCCCTCGGTCTAGTGTACCCATGATGTATTTGCTACCCTCCTGTTAATCACTTGGTAGCTGCCTTGACAGTTGCAGTATTACAATGCTTGTGTTCAAGTAAGCCTTATTTGAATTAATAGTGTCTCTAAAACACCAGAGTAGGATGCTGCAAATTTAGGTATGCCAAAGAGAAGCCATAAATTGCTTCCTTTAAGTGAAAGGTGGAAGTGCTCAACAAGAAAAGAAAAAGTTGGATTGCTGAGATCTACAGCACAATAGATATTTTAAGTAAGATCATATTTGTAAGACTTCCTACAGCATATATTGTGATAGTTCTATTTTATTATTATTGTTTAGTCTCTTACTGAGCCTAATTTAAAAATTAAACTTATCATAGGTATGTATGTACAGGACAAACAGTACGCATAGGGTATCATGGTAAAAGGAAGCTACTGCACTTAGAACTTTTCATGAAAATGTCTGTATTCATTTCTGTAAAAACAGTAGGTAATTTATATAACCATGTATTGTGAAAAGTTTAAAGGTAGGGAAAGAAGGCAACTGTGCAGTGTTTTAGTTTTTGTCTTCTCAAAAATCTTTATCTTTTGCTTGTGCTGCTGTAGCACTCACAGGATGTTATTATTTAAGGAGATGATGTTGACACAACAAATATTTGTGAATTACCCATTATTAACAAGCATTATAAAGAGTCTACCTAATATATCTTGGAAATACTGGCTCTCTAATCTTGGAATCTTACTACTAATAATGAGATGCATGGTTCTGCTGGTTTTGGGTGGTTCTGTTTTGTCTTGCCATTTCTCTTCATATACCCTCCCCTGATGGTCTCTCTTTTCCTCCTCTCTTTTCTCTTTCTGTGCCATCCTCGGTCATTTCTCCCTCTTTCACTACTGTAGACTGTGTTTATCTCCCTCTGAAATTGGTATGCTGACACCCAGTCACCAATGTGATGTTACTAGAAGGCAGGGCCTTTGAGAGTTGATTAGTTCATGAAAACTGATACCTGGAGATAAAAATCGTGCCTTCAGAAAAGAGACCCCAGAGAGCTGTC
The DNA here is from genome assembly GCF_902686455.1 of Sciurus vulgaris. NCBI lineage: Eukaryota > Metazoa > Chordata > Mammalia > Rodentia > Sciuridae > Sciurus > Sciurus vulgaris. The sequence continues at coordinate 133,777,002 of NC_136463.1, forward strand.
TTCACTCTTCCACCATGTGAGGATACAACCAAAACATGACCATTTAGGAGCACAGACAGCAAACCTGCCAGTGCCTTGAACTTGCACTTCCTAGTCACAACCATGGGAAATAAATTTATGTTTTTTATAAGCCACCTATTCCATGGTACTTTTGTTGAAACAGAGTGACTAGACTGTGACACTCCATTTCCATCTTTCCCTTCTATCTTCGATTTCCAATTTCCTCTATCCTACCTCCTCCTCATCATTATCCTCTTCTTCTTCTTCCTTCTCCTCTCCTCTTCTCTTCCTCCTTCTCTTTTTCCTCCTCTTCCTCCTTCACCTGTCATCCCTTGACTCATCTTGCAAGATGAAGATGGTTTCGCAAGCATTCCATCTTCTGTTCTCTAGCCGCATTATCAGCCTCAGAGGAAAGACTATAATCCTAACACATGCCACCATTTTCCCCAGTACTCTAGGCTGCAATTTGTACATCTGCATCTGCTAGTTCAGTGTGGTTCTTTGTGCAGGAAGCACTGCTTTCTTTTAGTTCTACCTAACTCTGAAACACATTTCCTGTTTCAGGAGAATCCTCTGCTCCCTTGTCATTGAGGTGCTGAGTCTATTAACTGAGCCTCACCAACTGGCTTGTGGCTTCAGTAAAATTAGACTCCTGGAAACGTGTATACACTGAGGGAGTTTGGTTCTCCCTCTGTGATGGAAAACAGGCATGATAAGAAGACATAATAATAGGATCATAACACGGGTCCTGAATAGATCGTACCTGTAGTTTGGTTCTGGTCAAGTTCTCTTTATAGAGCTTGATTCTCCAGACTTTCTGTGAATTTTGTGAACTCAGCAAGATCTTTCCCTTTTTGCTCAACTTAGTCAGGGTTGTTTCTGTCATTTAACATCAAGAACCTTGTCTGGCTAGCACATTTAAAAAATATTTTCTCTTGAAAGGCCTCTTTAGCTCTGAATATGCTGACAGAGACCTGCACCACATAATAAATGGTGATAACTTGATAATCAATTGAGATTCTAGAAATGTTTTCAGTGATTTCTGCTAAAAGGATGATGGAAAAACATTCCTAAGACTACTCTGCTACTGACTCCCTGAGAAATTATATGCAAGTTACTCTTCGTGCCTGTGAAGTGAAAAAAAGTCATCCTTAATATAGTTGAGAAGGATATCGAATTACAAATGAGTGAATAAGCATAAGTATTTGCAACTCTTTGAAAGAAATGATACAGAAATGGCAGTTTCTTGCTGCTTTTAGTCACTCATCAAAAATTATAAGAACTATTCTTTCTAATATAAAATTAGTAAAGGTGTAGGCCATAAATCTTAGAATATACGGAAAAGCATAAAATAGAAATAACAATTTATAATCCCAGAATTCAGATTTACTATTTTGTATAATTACTACAGATTTTCTTAAGGCAACAATATTTCTTTGCTCTTCAAATTATAGTCACACAAAGGCTTAAGAGTTAAATTCATACTGTAAACATTATATACTAGATTCTTATTTTTATATTCAGACTGATAGACTGACTTACAATTGTGGTACATGGTATACTTACTGTAATTGTTGGTTTATTTTGGTTTCAACCATCTTGATCTTTGATTATATTTGTCTCAACTGTGGTTTGTATGTTGTAGGCAAATCGAGCATTTAAAAAAATTTACCTCTTTTAATTTTAGTTATTTTCCTTTGTGTATGAGTTTCTTTTTAAAAAAGTGATAGCTATAAGATTGCAAATGTATCTTGAACTTTAGCACACCTCAAAATAGTCTACTACTTTAAAAATGTAGTAGACTAAAGTAAATGTAGTATATTACAGTATATACTAAATTACATCTGTTTGGGGATGAGGAGACATTAATCAACTTTCTATGGTGAGCATTTGGTGCTCCAGGCAAGGAAAACACCAGGAAGCCAATGTCTCTGGTGTGGAGTGAGCTTTTTCCAGGGATGTGAGTATAGTTAAATTTGGCTGGAGGTCAGGGCAGTGGTGGAGCAACAGGCAATAGAGTTCAGATAATTGAATTTTGTCCTGAATTGGTGAAGATCCCTAGAAAGAATCAAAGCAGCAGAATGAGCTAATTATATCTTCTTTCCCGAAATCTCATTCATCTGCAGCATAGGAAAGGTTTTGAAGGTAAAGGATAGAGCAAGATCATAAGCGAATTACTTCATTACAAGAGTCTTGTAGCAATGTTAAGCCTGTGGTTTTCAGGATTCTCTAGAGGAAGAGAATCAATAGAATGGATATATAATAGTAATAGGGGGCTTATTAGATTGGCTTCCATGGTCAGAGGTGGCAGCATAGTAGCACAAGGACTGCTTGCTGGAGTGCTAGATGAACCAGGAGATGCTCAGTTCAAGAAGCTGGAAACTTCAGAGTAAGAGGGACAAATGATGCAGCCTCAGGGCGAGTCTGAAGTCCTGTAAGTTCCTGGAGAGTCATTGTTATGAGTTCCATTCAAAGGCTAAAGATGAAGAATCGGGAGTCTAACGTCTATGGGCAATGGCAAGAGAAAAAAAAAAAAAAAAAAGAACAAAAAACACCCACTCAAGAATTGAGTTTGTGCACCTGAGTGCACTTAACTTTTCTTCCACTTTTTGCTCCTCCTAGGCCCCCAGCCTATGGAGTGCTGCCCCCATCCAGGGCAGTTCTTCCCTTACTCATTTTGCTGACCCATTTGTCAGTCATCTCTGGAAACACCTTCAGAGACACATACAGAAATATGCTTTACCAATTTTCTAGGTGTCTCTCAATTCAGTCAAGTTGACAACCAATATTAACTATCACAGACTGTAAGCAAAAGCAGGGCCAGAAGGATGAAGACAGAGAGAAGGCTATGAAGTTATTGAGTAAGGAAAATGAAAAAGAAATCCCTGCTGATTAACTGGATGTGAGGGTATGGAGTGAAGAAAGTCAACTTATCAAAACTGTGTTGGTTATGGGGTCCTTTATTGCAGAAGCCAAAGGAAACTGCTTTAACATCCACTATAAAATTCACTCCTTAGCCAAATCACTGAATAACAAGACTCAGAGAAGAAGGCAGTGGTTAAATTCCCTTTCTCACCTAACCTGTTCTTTCTTGGGTCATCAAAAAATTGTTGATTTTTCTCATAAGATGGTAATAAGACATGTTGCAACACAGATGCAGCATGGTGGTTTCAGACAGTGTAGACCAAGGATTACATGCCTCACAATACAAAGGAGTGGGAACTTTACATCTGCATTTTAACAGGAATCCTAGATAATGATTATGCTCGGTAAATCTTGGTAGGCACCATGACAGAGACATGAGTATGAAGAGGCAAACACAAAACAAAATGACCCAATGCAATGTGTGTTCATTTAGTATATTTAATCCCTTGCTAAGTGCTGCTAGTTCTTTCTGATTACATCCATATTCAGAAGAAGGAAGGAAGGAAAAAAAGGAAAGATGGGTATACAGGACGAATAAGTAAACTGATAATGCTAAAATTTAGATATTCATCAGCAGGCCAATAGAAGAGATATTTCTGTAGTATTGAGTGGGAGAATCCTTTTCAGGAAGGCTGAAATCCCTTGGATGAATGCCTACTTTATTTCTATACATAAATCTTATCTTTTCAGAAGAACTCAAAATATAACTTCTAACTTTTACAAGTAAATCTACAGATTTTCCCAACCATTGTTAAGCCACACTTCGGGTGTGCCCAGCCCTTTCATAAACTCCAATTGCCTTTCCCTTTTGCAATTGTAAATGGTTTTGTAACATTGTTCTAGAGATTCTAAACATAATTGATTTTAACAAGGAATTGGCAATAAAACCCATTTCAAAGTCTCTTAGCTTTAAGTAGAAATTCATAAAAAGATAACTAAGAGATGTGAAAAAATTAATTGAATCTTATAAACCAGTGTATGATCTAAAATAAAAAGTCCACATGACAATTGCTTCCAGTGATTTAAAAGGGAAAATTTAAGCATCTGATTATTTCTTTCTTCATTCAATTGTTAAAAGTTGAGCATACCACGCTGACAATGTTTAAAAAATAGAAAACATATGCAACATCTGTGTAACCTCAATTGGAAGGAGATCTCCTTGGAAGTATATTTTATGCCTTTAAGATTGCTTCATATTATTGAGTGGCTTCATTTCTACTATATATAACTACCCATTTAAAATGCTAAAAAGCATTACAAGGGAATTGTACTGTAGTTGAAGATAAAAAAAATTCAATAGATATAAAAACCTGGATTAGTTTTCATTGCTATTGTAATGGAGCAATGCTACATGATTCTAGGTTAATAGAGTAAAGTAGTTTTTAGAAATTACTGGACCTTAAATAGAATCGGAAGCAATAGAAATTATATTTGAGAACTTAGAAACAATAGAAAAAGATTCACATTTACAGCTTTGGCATAATGTGAAAGCATTAGATGAAACTTAGACTGATAATGATTTTTAAACAATAAATCCCTTGTTGAGCATAAGAAGAACTTGAGAAAGAAAACTTATTTCAAAGGTAATCGTTGGTTTTCTGTAACATTAATATAACTATTCATGTCTAATTTCCTTTTTCCCAGTTGACTAGTGAAATAGAAAATGGAATATATAAAGGGGGGATATTCAACAGATATGAGGAAAATGAAATATTCACATCCAAAACTTTGAGACATTTTAACTAAGTGCACATAGGAATATATCTAAAGGGAAAATCAACTTGTGAATCTCAGCTATGAAGTCATGATTTATAGGGGAAATAAACGTGAGAAGCTTCAGCATCCTTCTAACCCCCAACTCACATCTTTAGCACCCACAAACCCCTGAATTTTAGGGGTAACAACCGTAATCCTTTGTGAAGACCCATGTGTCTATTTTCACATAGCTCAGTTCCTCACCTCCCATTGAGACACCCTTGATGGAAACCACCAAGTCAGGCAAACAGCCAGTGTATGGTTTTCATCTGGTGAGACAAAGTAGAACATCCCCAGCATATTCCTGGCTGTTATATTAAAGAAGGGTAAGGCATTTCCTCAACCAGAAGAAAAACTTTCTTCTCTATCTTCCTCAGGCTCAGATGTCATCTAGACTTGTTCAGAAAAACGAGATTCTGAAATGGAAATGAAACATTATAGTGACTCTAAATGTTTGTTCTCCCCCTCAATTTATTTACATCTGTCACAAAACCAAGCTCAGCTCCTACATAGACAATAACAGACATTTCAGTATAATAATGTTATTATGGACAGTGGTGGTTATGATGATAAGCCCTTTCTTATGTGATTTCAGTTAATTACAACATAATCTTTATAGAATAAGTGCCATCATTGGGAATATTTTTATAAATCAGGAATCTGAGCTTAGAGAGAATTACTAATTTGCTGAACCTCATTTACCTGGAGAAAAGTGGAGTTAGGATTTGAATTCAGGGCTAGAGTAGAATCTACTTTGAGGAATCAGAGAAAAAGAAAGATAACGAAAACTGAAGTTTAGAAAATCTGTATGTTATTTAGTAAATACTGTGTTTGTAAAGTTAGAGCAGGCAACTTGAAATAACAGCCTAAATATATATTTTTTAAAATTAAGAATACTAAATAAAAAGCAATACACAATAGATTGAGGAAAAGTAAATTAGTAAGAGAGAAAGTAAACTTGCAAATTCTTCAAAATTAAAAAAAAGTAAAACAATGAGAGAAAAGATAAAAGACACAAAGAACTGGTCTGAGAATTGTAACATACAAACAATAGGATTTTAAGGAATAAAGAACTAAATAAATAGAAAAGACAAAATTAAATAGTGAGAAAAGTTTCCTGAAGAAATATCTGTGTCTTTGAGGGAAAAGAACTTCAAATAGGAAAGAGAAAAACATATGCAAGATAGTGAAGATTTCCTCTGGGCGGGGGCGGGGAAATAGAGAAAGAAAAAAAGAGAAAGATAACATTAGTGTAGCCTGCATTGAACTAAAGAAATGAAGGAAAAGGCCATGGATCAAAATCCAGAGGGTTAAAGAAATAGAAAATTCTGACCCCAAAATTCTATATTGTCATATTTGTTCTTTATGAACAAGGGTAACTTGTATCCTCATACATGGAGGGATCCAGAAAATCCCTCAAATATTGTGCACTTTCTGGAAACAAACAACAACAACAACAAAAATTTCTCAAGTAATTAGTCCTTTAGACCAAGATTTTAGTTAAAGTAGAAAATACAGAAAGAGAGAAAAAATGGTATTAAGAAAACTATTGATGAACAATAAAACCAGTAGAACTTAAACAAATTTGGTAACTATGAGGCATTCATTTTTATTTAGTAACAAATTACCAAAATATTAGCAGTTTAAAATGATACAATTTTATTATATTGCAGTTTTATATGGCAGAAGTCTGACATGGTGTCAGTGGGCTCACATCCAGGTGTTGACAGGGCTGGGTGGCTTTTAGGAGACTCTAGGGAAGAATCCATCTCCTTCTCTTTTCCACTTTCTAAAGGCTATTGACATTCCTTAACTCATCATGGTTCTTGTCTTCCATCTTCAAAACCAGCCCTGCTGCAGTTCTTGGAAACTTTTTTCCATAGTCACATTCCCCTCTGACTCTTTTGCTTCCTTCTTTTTTAAAGGATCTTTGTGATTACCTTGAGCCCATTATCCACTGGACAAAGCAGGACAATATCCCATCTCATGATCCTTAGTGAACCATATCTACAAAGCTCCTTTTGATACCCAAGGTAACATACAGGTTCCAGGAATTAAGACATGGACACCTTTGGTTGGGGGATCATTTTCTGCCTATCATAGAATTAATAACAAAATATAATATGCCACAAAGCTAATGTTAGCAAATACAAGAAGATAGAGACACTACCTTGTATTCCATCGGATCATAATGGATTGAAGTTAGAAATAAATGAAAGAGTAAAAAACAGAAACTATTCCAACACCCAGAGATTAAATAATATGCTATTATATGATGAATGGATAACAGAAGATATTAGGAAGGAAATTAAAAAATTCTTAGAGGTAAATGAGAACAAAGAAACATCATATCAAAATCTCTGGGACACTATGAAAGCAGTACTTAGAGGGAAATTTATTTCATGGAGCCCATTTAATAAAAGAAGTAAAACTCAAAAAATAAACGACCTAACACTACAGCTCAAAGCCCTAGAAAAAGAAGAACAGACCAGCACCAAAAGTAGTAGAAGACAGGAAATAGTTAAACTCAGAGCTGAAATCAACGAAATTGAAACAAAAGAAACAATACAAAAAATTGACAAAATAAATAGTTGGTTCTTTGAAAAAATAAACAAAATTGATAAACCTTTAGCCACACTAAGAAAGAGAAGACGAGAGAAAACCCAAATCACTAAAATTCGGAATGAACAAGGAAATATCACAACAGACACGATTGAAATACAAAACATAATTAGAAGCTATTTTGAAAATCTATACTCCAACAAAATAGAAAATTTTGAAGTCCTCAACAGGTTTCTAGAGACATATGAATTGCCTAAACTGAACAAGGAGGACATACACAATTTAAATAGACCAATTTCAAGTAATGAAATAGAAGAGGTCATCAAAAGCCTACCAACAAAGAAAAGTCCGGGACCAGATGGGTTCTCAGCCGAGTTCTACAAAACCTTTAAAGAAGAGCTCATTCCAATACTTCTCAAAGTATTCCATAAAATAGAAAAGGAGGGAACCCTCCAAAACTCATTCTATGAAGCCAATATCACACTGATACCTAAACCAGACAGAGACACATCGAGGAAAGAAAATTTCAGACCAATATCCTTAATGAACATCGACGCAAGAATTCCCAACAAAATTTTAGCAAATCGCATACAAAAACATATTAAAAAGATAGTGCACCATGATCAAGTGGGTTTCATCCCAAGGATGCAAGGCTGGTTCAACATCAGGAAATCAATAAATGTAATTCACGATATCAATAGACTTAAAGTCAAGAATCACATGATTATTTCAATAGATGCAGAAAAAGCATTTGAAAAAATACAGCACCCCTTCATGCTCAAAACACTAGAAAAAATAGGGATACTGGGAACATTCCTTAACATTGTAAAGGCCATTTATGCTAAGCCCATGGCTACTGAAAGCATTCCCCCTAAAAACTGGAACAAGGCAGGGATGCCCTCTTTCACCACTTCTATTCAATATCGTCCTTGAAACTCTAGCCAGAGCAATTAGACAGACCAAAGAAATTAAAGGGATACAAATAGGAAAAGAAGAACTCAAACTATCCCTATTTGCTGATGATACGATTATATACTTAGAGGAACCAGGAAATTCCACCAGAAAACTTTTAGAACTCATAAGTGAATTCAGTAAAGTAGCAGGATATAAGATCAATGCACATAAATCTAATGCATTTTTATACATAAGTGATGAATCTTTGGAAAGAATAATCAGGAAAACTACCCCATTCACAATAGCCTCAAATAAAATAGAATACTTGGGAATCAATCTCACAAAGAGGTGAAAGACCTCTACAATGAGAACTACAGAACACTAAAGAAAGAAATTAAAGAAAACCTTAGAAGATGGAAAGATCTCCCATGTTCTTGGATAGGAAGAATTAATATTGTCAAAATGACCATTCTACCTACAGTGCTATACAGATTCAATGCAATTCCAATTAAAATCCCAATGACAGAAATAGAGCAAGCAATTATGAAATTCATCTGGAAGAATAAGAAACCCAGAATAGCTAAAGCAATCCTTAGCAGGAAGAGTGAAACAGGGGGTATCGCAATACCAGATCTTCAACTCTACTACAAAGCAATAGTAACAAAAACGACATGGTATTGGTACCAAAATAGAAAGGTAGATCAATGATGCGGAATAGAGGACACGGACAGAAACCCAAATAAATACAATTTTCTTATACTAGACAAAGGGGCCAAAAATATGCAATGGAAAAAAGTTAGCCTCTTCAACAAATGATGCTGGGAGAATTGGAAATCCATATGCAATAGAATGAAACTAAACCCATATCTCTCACCATGCAGGAAACCAAACTCAAAATGGATTAAGGACCTTGGAATCAGACCAGAGACCCTGCAAATTATAGAAGAAAAAGTAGGTCCAGATCTTCAACATGTCGGCTTAGGACCCGACTTCCTCAACAGGACTCCCATAGCACAAGAAATAAAAGCAAGAATCAATAACTGGGATAGATTCAAACTAAAAAGCTTTCTCTCAGCAAAGGAAACTATCAGCAATGCGAAGAAAGAGCCTACAGAGTGGGAGAAAATCTTTGCCAATCATACTTCAGATAGAGCGCTAATCTCCAGAACCTATGAAGAACTCAAAAAACTCTACACCAAGAATACAAATAACCCAGTCGACAAATGGGCTAAGGAAATGAATAGACACTTCACAGAAGAAGATCTACAAGCAATCAACAAACATATGGAAAAATGTTCAACATCTCTAGTAATAAGAGAAATGCAAATCAAAACCACCCTAAGATTCCATCTCACCCCAATTAGAATGGCGATTATCAAGAATACAAGCAACAACAGGTGTTGGCGAGGAGGTGGGGAGAAAGGTACACTCATCCATTGCTGATGGGGCTGCAAATTAGTGCAGCCACTCTGGAAAGCAGTGTGGAGTTTCCTTAGAAAACTTGGAATGGAACCACCATTTGACCCAGCTATCCCACTCCTTGGCCTATACCCAAAGGACTTAAAATCAGCATACTACAGAGATACAGCCACATCAATGTTCATAGCTGCTCAATTCACTATAGCCAGATTGTGGAACCAACCTAGATGTCCTTCAATTGATGAATGGATAAAGAAACCGTGGTGTATATATATAATGGAATATGACTCAGCCATAAAGAATGATAAAATTATGGCATTTGCAGGCAAATGGATGAAATTGGAGAATATCATGCTAAGTGAGATAAGCCAATCTCAAAAAACCAAAAGTCGAATGATATCGCTAATAAGTGGATGAGGACACATAATGGGGACTGTATAGAGGGAAAAGAGGGGTGAGAGGGGTGGGGGGAAGGGAAAAAATAACAGAATGAATCAAACAAAAATACCCTATGTAAATTTATGATTACACAAATGGTATGCCTTTACGCCATGTACAAACAGAGAAACAGCATGTATCCCATTTGTTTACAATAAAAAAAAGAAAAGAAAAAAAAAAAAAAGAACCACTACAGACACCACTTCAGACATGGGAACTCACATAAGAGGGTTTATTAAGCAAATAGAGTGTCTCCCTGCAGGGTAAGAGAGAAAGTGAGAGAAAAAGAGAGAGTGTGTGTGCGCAAGAGAGAGTGAAAAGTGAGGAGGAAAGAGAAAGAATGAATGTAAGGAGAAGAGAGAGAGAAAATGGCGGGGAGCTATCCTTAAGCAGTCAAATTCTGCGGGTAAGAAATAAAACAAAATAAAAAAACAAAACAAAATATAAGCATTGCACCTATTCCAATATTAAGTAATTGCAAGAATTGATGGTCTAACAAAGGTTCTAAGATTTCCTGATTGTTTTCCTCAAATATTACCTTTGATTTTAATCTTCGATGACCTTGTTCTTCCTCATTGTAAAGGAGCAATGCTAGATGATTTTAGATTAACAGGAATTTTCTCGGTTCCTGTGTTTGGGTTTTGAATCCTGACAATGGTTCAGTATCTTCTGGGTGGGAGAGATTAGAACAGCTCTGTGAGAGGGCATCATACGCTTTCAGGCTTCTCTGTGCAATGTAGCGACAGAAAGGAAGATAAAATGCCTACCATTATATCCGTTGTTCCACCTTTAGGGGATCATATCAAAGAAAGGAGGTGGGGGTGAGTGTACTTAAAGAAGAGTGAAGGCAATCGGAAAGCCCACGTTTGGATTGTGGAGGGGTTAAATACAGACTAACATGTAGAAGACAAACCAGCATAAACTAGAATCTTATTTTCAATTGGATAATTTAATACTTTAACATACTTAAAGTATTAAACCATGATTTTAAAGTACCATTTGTAAAGTTATAGAGAAAGTACGTGTGCATATAAAGTATATCCACACATATACATATTTATACTTAGGTATGTGTATATATAAATTGTCAAAGAAGAAATAAAACCTCAGCTAAGGGAAGCTGTTACTTAAAGCAGCTTTCCTTCTCATTCTATTGCTCGAAGGAGGAATTAACAGGAATGTAAATATAAGTTATGCTTGAAAAACTGCTTTGGCTAAAACTCTGAATTCTTTTTAACTGAGGAAAGAAAATGGGATTACAGGAGATATTTCCAATCCAGTTTGAAAAAAGTAGTGTTAACTTATGCACGTTAAAGGAAATTATCTGAAACCTAAATATGTTGATGTTTTTGTTGGACATTGACTCATTGATTCATTAAAAGAAAATTCACAGGCCAGCCATTCCTTCTAGCTGTCTGAAAAGCAAACTGAAGTAAATTGGCATGAGAAATGTTAGGCGGAATTGAGGACTGTACTTGCTAACTTCTACCTAATATGTATAGGGGAAAATATGTGACATTATTTCCAAATTGGAAATTTTGATCAGACTATACTCAGGCTTCTGCATTTTAAAGTAGATGTGTAAGGAAAATATTGCCAAGGCTTTTAGATTATTGTAACAAAGCACATAACTGGAACTCTTAAATTTGAAGCACACTTAAAGAATGACATAACTCCCAAGTGATGGTGATTGACATGGTAGGAAACATACCATAAGAAAATGACTGCATGAATGGGCAGTTTCATTTGAACAAATTAAATCTAATAATAATGTGAAGGAGACTTATTCTTTGCTGCTCTCTAGGCTAAATATTTCTTTGTCACCCTTTGCCTTTTTAGATCTGAGGATCTACAACCCCTACAATTTCTACACTTCCTAATTTCTCAACCAGGGGCCAGCAAACTTTCCACAGAGGGAAAGATAGTAAATATTTTGACTTTATTGGCCATAAAATACCTAGTAAATATTCAACTCAGTTATTGTAGAAGAAAATCAGTTTTAGGCCAACTTTGTCTATAAAAAGAGGCTGTGAGCTCGATCTAGATTCCAGCTTATAATTCCCTGTGGGAAAGTGAGTCTGAAGTATGGACTACTGGCCTCCTGATACAAAAAGTTCAGAATAAGATTATTTGAATAGTAATTATTGAAATAATTTTTAATAATTTTTAAACAATTTGTACCATCACAAATGGTACAAAGGTAGAGCCCATTTTAAATTACAAAAAAAAATTAGAAATATGAAAAGACTTAGCATTAAAAATAAAAATCAGGAATCATACTGATGATTTTTAAAATCTATAAGAAATGAGCATATTTATGAATTAAGAAAATAAAACATTCCTATCTGTTGTTCTTACAAGAGAATCAATTCTTGACCAGGGACATTTTGATTTCTGCTGAGAATTATGTGGCACAGACTACTATGTGCTCGAAAAGTTGGGTACTTAATCTTCCTAGGCACATGGTTAGACCACATTTCCCTGCCTCTCTTGGCTGTGTGCCTGAGTAGTAGAATTAGGACTATGTATAGAAGTAACGTGTATCCACTTCAGACTTGGCCCATTAAGAAACCCTATACCATTCTCTTTTTGCTTCCTGGCTGAATGGAAAGGAAACTGAGTCCCCAGCCAGGAAAAGAAGCTTAATATGCAGGACTGAGTGCAGGGAACAATGACCCAAGATCCCTGACCACACAAAGTTTCTCACTTATTAAAATATGTCAGGAACTTTATGTAAATAAACAACATATATTAACGGTGTTAAAGCCATCAAGGCAGCTTACATACTTCAATAAAAACACACAATTCCTACATATTTAAGACTCAGTAAAGATAATGACCAATATATTGAATACCAGGTATTAGTATTCTTTTAAAATTACATTTTTTCCAGACTCACAAAAAAAGGGAATAAATGAAGAAAAGTTTGAGATAATGGAGAAAATCAGAGAGGGTTACATGTAATATGCAAGCACAGACAGAGAGAATCATGTTTGAGGATTGCAATGTCCAAAGAACCCTGTGCTAATGGAAGACCAAGTTGCTATTACAATTGATACTAAAATTCAAATGTATGCACCAAGGTCCTACATTCCATAAGCCCTTCTCCAACAAAGACTGAGCACAGAGGTTATAGTTAGGCAGCTTCATGCTTAGGAGATTGAGAACTATGTTTTTAGCTAACTGGCTCCAGGATCCCCAGTAGCATCGTCAAAATTTTCTTGAGCTGCACAGACGTCTAGGATTCTTCCACCCGAGCTCCCCTGCCTCTCACTGTGGACAGCCTGGCATTGCCATGTAAGAGCTCTCCCAGCTCTAAGCAGGTTCCTCCCTGCATTCTTTCAGACAAGCATTTCCTCTAATTAGCTCCTCACACATGAGTCCTGCCTTGGCATCTACTTCTTGGATAAATCAGTTTGACACAACGTGCAATAACACTAGAATTAATACCAACAGAAAACACTGAAGCAGCAAATACATGGATATCAAAACTAAATGCTGTATAATTTTTTAATTAAAGGAGAAATCCAAAACTTTAATTATATACCTACAAACAACACTACATATTGAAATTTATCGTCAAAATTATTTTTAGAAGAAAACTCACACTCTATTTTTATTATCATTAAAAACAAAAATAAATTAATCAAAACTAACAATTCAATAACGTATTTTGAAAGTAATGAACATACCTGAGCACAGCAGGATGAAGGAATTATTAGGGATTAAAGCAGCCATCCATAACACAGAAAACAAAAATAGTATAATTGGTAATTATTTTATTACCAGAGGTGGCTTTTTCCTAGATTTAAAAAAGTTAAAAAAAATGTGTAAACATTTGAAATAAAAATGCTGAAGTAGTCATGGATATGTAAGATGTAAAAAAATTAAATTATAATTGAATATTGTATACAGCACAATGATGGAAAATTCTAATTGTGATTAAATGTGTAATTTTTGAGAGATTTACACAATTAGAACTTGCCTAAGATAATGCAATAAAGCTAAATAGATCAATTAAAAATAGCAAGAAAAATGATAACCTTTGGAGGTAATGAATGTACCATCTGGATTTGATCATTATGCACTGTATATATGCACAGAAATATCATGCCATACCCCGAAAGTGTACTGCATTATAATTCAATTAAAAATAAAATCTTAAAAAGAAGATACTAAAATGTAGAATTGTTACCAGGAGAGCCAGGTCATTTCAAATTTAAAAGCTAAGCAGAATTCAAGGTACATACCAAAAAAGACCCATCAAGGTAGGACAGCCATGCTTCCCAATTGGCCTGGGACAGTGTCTGCTTATACCTGTTCTTCAGTGTAATTATGAATGGCACTCTTTACTGTTCTCAGAAGTGTCCTGGGGTTTTCTTGTCTACTTAGGATACTAAAAGCTGGAAAGAGCATTGTTTCTACTCAAACAACTACAAACAGTAAGTTGAATAAATACACAATCAAAATTTTATTTGAATCAAAAAATCAAGGTCACTCCAAGGAAAGATGAAATACAAATCCATCGCAAGCACAGAACATGGGAAAAAAAGAATTGGCACTACAAACAAAAATTTAAACTTTGTAATAAATTTCTGATTGTAACTAGGAGTAAGGGTATATATAAACACAAGGTAAGTACTCACTTAACCTCTTTTCCACAAACTTCACCAAGTGCTCATGGTAAATTCTGATGCTGGGGAAAGAAAACTAAAAATCTTAGTGTTGTGGCGTGAAGGAGGGAAAAGGTTCACACTGCAAAATTGACACAAGGTCCTGTCAGAATCATCCTTACCTTTGAGTTCTGAGTACTTGGGAAAGGGGTGGCAAACCCTGTCAGATCTGCAACACAGAGGAAGTCCCATTGCAGGTAGAGAAAGTGTAGAAGAGATTAATCCTTCCACTTTTAAGGAGAACAGGAAATTATACTCAATTTTTTAAATTTACTGGTTCTTTTTATTTATATATGACAGTAAATACTATATTCATTTGATACAATTATGTAGGCATGGAATATATCCTTTTCTAGTTAGGACCCAATTCTTGTGGATATACATGATGAAGGGATTCACTGTAATGTTTTCATGTATATACACGTAGGGAAATTATGTCAGATTCATTCTACTGTCTCCTTTTCCTATCTCTCCTCCCTTCCCTCCATTCCCCGTTGTCTAATCTACTGAATTTCTATTCTTCCCCTCCTTCCTTTATTGTGGATTAGCTTCCATATACCAGAAAAAACATTTGACCTTTGGCTTTGTGGGACTGCTTATTTCACTTAGCATGATAATCTCCAGATCCATCCATTTACTGGAAAATATCATAAAGTCATATCATAAAGTAAAACTCCTTTGTGTATATATTACATATTTTCTTTATCCATTCATCTGTTGAAGGGCACCTAGTTTGGTTCCAGAGTTCAGCTATTGTGAATTGCAGCTATACTCGATCATATCATTGGATGAGAGGCAAGAAAGCCTGAACACAAGGACTGCCCAAAATATAAGAAGTGTTTATTTGACAGGGAGAGGAGGGGCAGAACTCAGACAAAGTTCTACTACCACAGCCAAGGGTCACAGGCTTAAGAATGAGGCTGCAACAGCACAACAGAGAAACCTCTGACACTTCTGTGATATTATTAGCAAGTTGACAAGCAACAAATGTCATTGTGAGAGAGGTAAGAGAATTGAGACCCCCTCTAAGAGCCCAGGCACAAAGGGCAGGTTGAAAGCTGAAGGTGGAGCAAAAACACCCAGAGAAATTCTCTGGCAACCCCTACCCCAAGGTAAACACAAGTTTGTGATACACTGAAGGAAATGTTTGAAACAATGAAACTCAAACCAGTTCAGAGACTATGTAGCCTGAATCAACCCCCTGTGCACTACTGGTCTAGCAAAAGAAACATGCCAGTTTCCAGCCACATGTATTATTTATCTCCATCCTTACTTGAGCTATTGGCATGCAATAAAATTTATGAGAAACACAAACAAGAAAGGAAAAAAATTTTTTTCAAGAGGCAAAGTAATCAACAGGACCAGACTCAGAAATTATCCAAACATTGGAAACGTCAGAGAATTTTAAATACCCATAGTGAATAAATTTCAACATCTAGTAGAAAATGTGGTTAACCAGTGTGAATAGATGTGAAATTTAGTGCAGAGATGAAAAATAGAAACACCAAAGAGAAATTCTAGGCATATATTTTGACAATAAGATGAAGAGAATATTTGAGACTAAGAATATGCATACATAAAATAATATAGTATCAGCAGACTTCCTTAACAGGACTCCCATAGCCCAAGAAATAAAAGCAAGAATCAACAACTGGGATAGATTCATACTAAAAAGCTTTCTCTCAGCAAAGGAAACTATCAGTAATGTGAAGAGAGAGCCTACAGAGTGGGAGAATATCTTTGCCACTCATACTTCAGATAGAGCGCTAATTTCCAGAATCTATAAAGAACTCAAAAAACTCTATCCCAAGAATACAAATAATTCAATCAACAAATGGGCTAAGGAAATGAACAGACACTTCACAGAAGAAGATGTACAAGCAATCAACAGATATATGAAAAAATGTTCAACATCTGTAGTAATAAGAGAAATGCAAATCAAAACTACCCTAAGATTTCATCTCACCCCAATTAGAAAGACGATTATCAAGAACATAAGCAACAATAGGTGTTGGCGAGGATGTGGGGAAAAAGGTACACTCATACATTGCTGGTGGGGTTGCAAACTAGTGCAGCCACTCTGGAAAGCAGTATGGAGATTCCTCAGAAAGCTTGGAATGGAACCACCATTTGACCCAGCTATCCCACTTCTTGGCCTATACCCAAAGGACTTAAAATCAGCATACTACAGAGATGTAGCCACATCAATGTTCATAGCTGCTCAATTCACAATAGCCAGATTGTGGAACCAACCCAGATGCCCTTCAGTTGATGAATGGATAAAGAAACTGTGGCATATATATACAATGGAATATTACTCCACCATGAGGAATGACAAAATTATGGCATTCGCAGGCAAATGGATGAAATTGGAGGATATCATGCTAAGTGAGATAAGCCAATCTCAAAAAACTAAAGGACGAATGATCTTGCTGATAAGTGGATGAGGACACATGGGGGGTTAGGAGGGGTTAGTGTTAGGGTTAGGGTTAGGTTTAGGGTTAGGGATAAGGAGGGTGGTAACAATGGAGGAAGAAAGGAATGTATAGAGGGAAAAGAGGGGTGGGAGGGGAGGGGGGAAGGGAAAAAAATAACAGAATGAATCAAACAACATTGCCCTATGTAAATTTATGATTTTTAATTAAAATTTAAAAAAAATAATATAGTATCAGCAGACAGAACCACTCAAGATATTTGAAAAACAAAAAGGTCTTTATGTAAAAAAGATATAGTAGACAAAATCTTGGACACACACGTAGAGACTCGGGCATACATGCAAGTGAAGACCTAGGATTAGTTAAAATTAGGGTAAATATAAAATGCTTTCTTTATTTTTAATTTCTCTGGAAAATAATTGAATATATAAATAAAAGCTGCCAGCAATGCACTAGGGGCTTAGGTCAAATGTAAATATAAAACGAATGACATCAATAGCTCAAACGATTGGAGGGAAGAATTGTCAGTATGTTTTAAGAATTGCTCTCTAAATTAAGTGATATAAATTATTTGAAAGTGCAAGATTATTAATTAATGATGTGTGCTGAAAACCCTGTGGCAACCACTACATTTTAAAAAGAGATATATGTAATAAGCTAATCATGGAGATACGATGTAATTGCATAAATTACTCAATCATAATTAGGCCCAAAAAAGAAATGAGGAAGAAAGAAACAAAGAACAGATGGGATAAATGGAAAACAGATAGCAAAATGGTAGATTTAAATTCAAATATATAAATATTTATACTTTATAAAATTGTTTAAATGCACTAATTAAAAAGACAAAAATTGTCAGATTGGATAAAAAGCAAGTTTACTCTGTTTAGATGAAAGCACTTTAAATATAAAAATGAATGTAGAAGAAAAGTTAAAAGATATGAAAAGATACACTATACCAATACCAGTTTAAAGAGAGCTGCACGGACTACATTAACATCAGACAAAATAGACTTCAGGCCAATGTAGCCACTAGAAGAGCAGAGGAACATCACATAGTGATAAAGGGTGAAATTAATCACAAAGAAAAACAGTCCCGATGTGTATGTTTACCAACATTTTAAATCACATGAAACAAAACTTGGTAGAATTGAAAGGAGAAAGAGACATTTACAATAACTTTGGAGACAACTGTCTCTCAATAACCAATAGAACGTGTAGCCAAAAAAACTGGCAAAAATGTAGAATACCTGAAGAATACTGTGACCCAGCTTCATCTCAGTAACATTTTTAGGACACTCAATCCAAAAACAGTATAATACACATTTTTTTCAAACACTTATGTAATATTTTCCAGCATGAAGCATATTCTGATACATAGATCAGGCATTAAGAATTTATTTTAAAAATTTAAATCATATGGTATGGTCTCAACAGACTACAGCAGAAGCCAACTAGAAATTAATCATGCAAAGACATTTGGAAAGTATCTTTATATCTAGCAATTAGGCAAACTTCTCCTAAACAACCCCTGAAACAACGAGGAAGTCGTAAGGGAAAATACAAAATACTTTGAATTCAATGAAAATAAAAATAAATCATATAACTTTGTGAAATGTTACTTAATTTGTTTAAATTTAAATTTAAAGAGAACTGTTCATGCCAAGTGCTCATATTAGGAAAGAACGAAGGTCTTTAGTCTTATGGAGGTTTGTACCTTGAGAAACTTACAGAAATAAGAGCAAACTACAAAAAGAAGACTAACAGAAACAAGGGAGGAAACCATAAAGTAAAAAGCAGAAATCAACTAATTCAAAACAAAATGCTTTCTAATAGATCAATTGAAATGATAAAATTCTAGCAAGGCTGATTAAAAAAATAGAAAAGACACAAATGCCCACTCTATGGAATGGAGATTAGGACAGATCCCTGAGACATTAAAAGGAAAATAAGGACTATTGATTTTATATCATTAGGTTTGACAAATTCCTTGAAAGACATAAACTACCAAAGCATACTGAAGAAAAAAAATAATCTTAATATTCTATTTAAAAAATTATATTTGTAGTTATGAACCTTCCAAAAAAAGACGATATCACTTCCTTCACTTGCAAATTTCATCATATATTTAAGTAAGATGTTTTCACAGTACTATAAAATTTTTCAAGGAAATAGAAGTTAAAAGAACATATCAACACCAGATAGAGAAAATACAAGAGAAGAAAATAGAGAACAATGCACACACACAAAACTTCTTAAGGAAAGATTGGCAAATCAAATCCTGAAATATAAAAAGAAAGAAGTTCAGCAGATTGGACAAAGGAAAATGAAGGAGGAAGGGGAAATTGGAATAGGAAAAACAGTGGAATGATTCTGACATAACTTTTATACACACGTATATGAATATACCACGGTGAATCTCTACATCACGTACAACCACAAGACTGGGATCCTAATTAGAGTAAGATGTACTCCATCTTGTAGAGATAAGTCAAAATAGACTCTACTGTCATGTATATCTAAAAAGAATAAAAAATGGAAATAAATAGAAGGATATATTAGGCCTAACAAGTTTGATTCAACCACACGAAATAAATCAAAAAGGCAAATGTATATTGGTAGAAAACAGATCAGTGGTTGCCAAGGGCTGAATTGGGGAGGAACTGACTACAAAAGGATCTGAAGGAATTTTTGGTAGAAATAAGACTTTTACACACCCTGACTCCTGGGGCAATTGCACAACTACACACAGTTGTCAAAACTTATAGTTCTATACACTACGAAAGGTGAATGATTCTTCATGTAAACTGCATGTAGGTGTATATAACTTTAAGAATATTATCTTCATATATGTAGATGAAATGAAGAACCAAGTTATTTCCCTAAACCTATTCAACATTTTCTATGTAAGTAACACAGTCTAGGTCTACTATCTTGACCTTTTATTTAAAAAAAACATACATGCTCTTTAAATGACAATGTATTTATGTGTTGTATGTGACATAATTTTTTCCATTAAACTTTTTAAATGACATAAAAACTACCTTAAAGGTCCAACTAAAGCTTCATTTTATCTAAGAACCTTTTTCTGTTTTTTCAGTGTTCTGAATTTTCTTTCCATACCAAACCTGTATGCAAAATGATGAACATAAATAATTCCTTTTTGTTTCAAAATATTCAAAAATTTATAATGAGGTGAATGGTATTCTTCCTTTTATTCTTCATCAGCAAAATTCTTCATTTTAAAATTAAGATGGATAGAAATAGTTTCTATACAACACATTTGACAATTAGCATGGCACCACATGGAAAGCAAAGTGGCAGTAAAATACTATCAGAAATGATGTAGGGACTTTGAATTTTTTTTTCCTGCACTGAATTTTTTTTTCTGACAAATCAATTATCTCACACAATAACCCATACTAGACATACTGCAAAGCTCATTATCATAAATTAGAAAGAAGTGAGAAGTGTGTTTATCCTTTAAGTGCTAATGCTATAATATTTAGCATAATTTTAATGAGTTGCTTTGTGATGTCAATGCATCACCCAGTTTTTATTGAAATAAAGACATCTTTGGTAATACTGCACAATGAAATTTAAAAAAGAAACATTTTAAAAATCAAACAAAACACTACATAGAATTTCTTTCTAAAGACAACATATATTTGGGGTAACAGATCATTATATGGATTTAGAGTTAAAATATGTTTCTAAGAGAAAGTATGTGTTCTCATGCTTTGGACTCTCTATGCTACATGTTTTGGTTGATACAAATTGTAGTCTTCCCAAACGCAAGTAAATATTGACTAGAGATTTAGGTCATCTCTCTATTACATGCTGTATAATACAGTACTTGTTTGGCCAGCATATCTATTTATAGTATCCCTACTTCTCATGAAAGGAAAGAAAAACTATACAAATTTTCCCTTATTTTTATTATTTCTTATTATACTTTTAAAAATAAATCATAATTACAAACACCAAATTAAAAAGCAACATCTCTTCACACTCCTTTCATCTCAACAAATATTTTGAATTTTTCATATTCCCTTTGAAGCCTCAGCAGCATGTGTACAAAATTTTTTTAATCACAGTAAACATACTGACACTTCCGTGTTTCATGTATTCATTTACTTAACAACTATTTATTGAATGCCAACATTATTTTGTGACATTAGAATATATCAGATCAAAATAATCTTTGCTTTCAAGAAGATCAGATGCGGGGGGTGGGGGGTCAAGGAAAAACAATAAAAAAGAAATAAGTAAATTATATTTCTGTTTGAAATTTTAAACAATACTATGCTTATATAATTAGAGAAGATTGGGAGTGCCAGGGGTTTTGACAGAGACATTCACATTTTAATTGGATAAGCAGAGTGGGTCACCTGGAGAAGGAAAATGCTTAAAGGAGATGAAGCAGATGAAAGAGGACCCCAGACAAGGACCAGAGTCAGCTTGGGGCTCCAGGCAGGGATATTCCTGGGAGGCCATTTTGGCTGGAACACAGGGGGCAATGGGGATATGAATTGAGGGCAGTAAGGGGGTTGAACAGAACTTTGTCAGACACTTTAAGGCCTTCAGCTCTTGGGGTATGTAATCATATTCTTGTTGCTTATTTATTTTTAACTCACCATCATATCAGAAGACTTTCCATATCATTACATCCTCTTTTGCATCAGAGAGATGGCATGATAGAAAGAAAATAATTCCCTAAGTATTGTTAGCCTGACCAGTGGGGTGTAACCAAATTCTATAGAAAAAAAAAAGGAAACATGGAAAGGGGCAAATCAGATAGATTCTATTTTTGGAATTCCTTCCCTTTTTCACAGTATATCTCCATTTATCCTTTCCCATTATTACAAAATTCTTCTAACATTGAAACTACTTGGGAACTGATCATTTATTATTTTTCCCTGTTCTTTTTGGGAGTGGAAAATCCAATGTTTAACACATAGGGAAACTGCAAAGAAATAATTTCAGAAATTGGAAATTTTTCCCTTCATGTATAAGGAAGACTCTGGCTACTAGAATAGGAACACAGTGAGAATTTACATGACAGATGAATCCTTAGGAAGCCAAGTTTACCATTCTGTGAATATATGTATCTATAACTAGAATTGGGTACAAAAGGGACTATCTACAATTGTGTAATTCTGAGATACATATTCCTTCCATTATAGCTTTAAAAAATCTGTCCTTTTCCCAGGAGATAGTGTTAGAATTGATCTGCTTCACACCAGTGTTTCCTATCTCTGCCAGTTATTCTGAAAGCTTTATTCATTTTTCTAAAACTATTGTTAGTATCCTTTGTATGTGCAATAAACAGAAACAGAGCCTGCTCATTATTATGAAATGCTTTCATGATCTCATATTATTATTTCTTTTTAGATGCAGCCAGCTCAAATGTTCTTGAAATGTGACAATTAAACAACAGATCCAAATTTTCCTTTTTGCTTTGAAGTGACTAGTTAATTAGATGATTTACTATTTAAATGCTTCCCAACCTATGTGACTGTTCATTATATTTATTTCCAGTGTAAATATAGATGCCACAACAAAAAGGCTTAGAATAAATATTAGTTACATAAAATTGAATGCCCTCCTTTCATTTCCTGCTATTTTGCCAGTTTCACATTAGATGCGTTCCTATGTAGAAGCACATTGGTCAATCAAATTTTCTCTTGTTGCCAGATAATATATTTGGCAATTCTTTAACAAATTGCCTTCCTGGTCTCTGTAATGACGACTTTGGACATGCTTGTTTTCTCTTAGACTCTCTAACACTTGTCCCAATCCCAACAGCAACCAATGATTTTGCCTCATGTTTAGAAAGAAAATTGATTCTATCTACTCTTTTTTCCAAGGGTGTTTATATAGCAAATAGCTCTGGAAGATAGAGATTATGTCTACTGCTAGTAAAGGGGGAAGGAAGGTATGTCTTCTATTCAGTATGATGAAATGATGTCCCTTCTTGGGATAGATCAAAAAGGCTTGTTGTCTATTAGCAGATTTGAGTTTCTTGGGTCTACCGTTCTTCAAGTCATGGCACACAGTCACTGCACATCTACTCCTCTGTGTCACTTATGATGGGAGTTGGGAGCAAGGAAAACTGATATCAAAACATGCTGATGCTCAAGCTTCCTGCAATGTTGTGAGAAATAGAGTCCTCTGTCTCTAGCCCAGGAGTCTCATATCTCCTATTAGGATTCATGAAACTTTAGTGAGGTAATTTGTTTACTTGCAAAAATGACAAAATTCCAGATCCTTCACAATTTTTGCATTTAATAGATAACCCATATACTATGTTGGAATATCTTTTGTTTAACTCTAAGTAATTTTCTTCTTTCTAGCAATACATTCTTTCCAGGGACTCTCATACAATATCCTGGCTTTATTTAATATCTGCCCTGATAACTCTCAAATGTATAAGTCCATCTCTAGCCTCAAAATATTTAGGTTTAATTTCTCTTAGGCTAATTCAATTAATCTCTTAAGCTAACTAATAGCTATCTCAAATTTAATATGGCAAAACCAATTTATGTTCACTACTCCTGCCCTGCCTCTAATTATTCATCCCCAAACATTTCTCCTCTTAGGAAACAGCACTACAGGTACTAACCACCCCATTGCTCAATCCAGAAATCCAGGTCCTCTCATACTTACCTTTGAGTCATATCATAAATACTGTAACTTCCTATCACTCTGCTATCACCACACTGGTTGATGCTCCTAAAAGCTTTCATGTAAATTCTATTATTAAACACCTAAAAGTTTCTTATCTCTTAATAATTATTTATGTTAAAGTGTTTTTTAATCATAAATTAAAATATTAACTTCTTTGTTAGTAGAATAAATTTCAAATGTCATACCATGAATCATACATAATTACAAAATCTAGAAGCAAACATTCTTATATGTTGTTATAAAGGAAACTATTATATTTCCTTTTAATATTTTTAACACTTTTGTGAACAAAATATATCATTTATAGATACAAATTTACTTCCTATTTTTTCTTCTTAGTTATACATGACAATAGACGCCATTCTGACATATTTATACAAACATAGAGTACGTCTTATTCTAATTAGGAGTTCAGTCTTGCAGTCGTACGTCATGTAGAGATTCACTATGGTGTACATAGAAAGTTATGTCAGACTCATTTCACTCTCTTTCCTATTCCTGTCCCCCCTTCCTTCCCTTCATTCCCCTTTGTTTAATCCACTGAGCTTCTATTCTTCCCCTCCCCACTTGCTATGTGTTAGCATCCACAAAACAGAGAACATTTAGATTTTGGACCTTAATTTTTTTTGAAATTGGCTTATTTCACTTAGCATAATAGTCTCCAGATCCATCCATTTATGGGCAAAAATCATAGTCATTATTTTCATTGACAGAGTAATATTTCATTGTGTATATACATCACATTTTCTCATTTTCCTTATCCACTCATCTGTTGAAGAGCACTTAGGTTGGTTCCATGGCTTAACTATTGTGAATTGAGTTGCTATAAACATTGATGTGGCTGCAAAACTGTAGTATGCTGAATTTAACTATTTTGGGTATATACCAAGGAGTGAGTCAAATGGCGTTTCCATTCTAAGTTTTCTAAGAAATCTCCATACTGCTTTCCAGAGTGGTTGCACTAACTTGTAGTCCCACCAGCAATGTATAAGTGTGCCTTTTCCCCACATCCTCACTAACATTTATTTGTTACTTGTATTTTTGATTGTTGCCATTCTGACTGGAGTGAGATGAAATCTGTGTAGTTTTAATTTGAATTTCTTTAATTGCTAGAGATGTTGAACATTTTTTCATATATTTACTATTTGTGTTCTTCTGTGAGATGTCTGTTCAGTTCCTTTGCCCATTTATTGATTGAATTATTTGATTTTTTTTTTTTTTTTTTTTTTTTTTTTTTTTTGGTGGTAAGTTTTTTGAGTTCTTTAGATATCCTGGACAGTAGTGGTCTATCTGAGGTGCAGGTAGCAAGGATTTTCCCCCATTCTGTAGGCTCTTTCCTCATGCTCTTTATTGTTTTCTTTGCTGTGAAGAAGCTTTTTGGTTTGATACTATTCCATTTATTGATTCTTGATTCTATTTCTTGCACTTTTGGAGAAAGTTGGTTCCTAAGTCAACATGATTGAGTGTTGGGCCTACATTTTCTACTAGTAGGTTTAGGGAAGGAAAATTTGGTTCAAGAATGGGTCACAACTTGATAATTCACTCCCAACTACTTGTAAATAAAATATTTTGCCTACTTTATGTATGATAAGTGTATGAGTGAAGTTGAATTTTCCTGACCTTTAAAATAATTGGTTTGAAAATTAGTTTTGGAAGAATTAAATTTTAAAGAGAGTGTTATGGTTTTGTTGTGAGGTGTCCCTCAAAGCTCATGTATGACAATGCAAGAATTTCTAATGATAAAATGGTTGGATTAGGCAAGCTGTGACCTAATAGTGAATTAATCCAATAATGTGGATTAACTGCAGACAGGTAGGATGTGTCTGGAAGAGGTAGGTCACTGGAGGTGTGCCTTTGGGGTATATATTTTGTTTTTGGTGAGCAGAGTTCTCTCTCTACTTCCTGGCCATGTTCTGAGCTGCTTTTCTCCACTATACACTTCTGCCATGATGTTCTGCCTCAACTTGGGCCCAGAGGTATGGATTTGGCCATCTATGGACTAAACCTCTTAAACCATGAAATGAAGTAAACTTTTCTTCCTCTATGTTTTCCTTCTCAGGACTTCTGGTCACAGCAATGAAAAAGGTGACTAAAAGAAAGAAAGTGATAAGACAGGTGGATACATTTTAGAGGCATAACCAATATAAGATCTAATGGTCTTTAACTAGTATTATTGCTAAAACTGTAGGTTCTACCATTACATTCCACTTGAATCATGTCAAAATTGACATGATATAGAGGGAAGGACTCTACAATCTTTTATCCTATCTACAGACTACAAAATATAAAAGTATATGGTTCAATAATATTGACAAGGAATTCATTAGTAACCTAGTTATCCAGAATTTAGGTTTTTGTAAGTTTTAACAAATAGTGATACTATATGTTATTTAACAGGCATTGGTACTTTTTAGTTACATGGGTCCTTTTCTTGATCTCTGATTTTAAGAAAAGAATCACAAAGCATCCCCAGAAAATGCATATATGTTTTAAAAAATATTTTTGTGTATAAATTCAGAGGATTCAGAGGTGCTTTAAAACCAACTACTTCATACTAGCTTTTAAAAAAATCATGATCAAGAAGAGCACTAAATGTGGAGGATTAAAAGCATTCTCACTGACAGGATCAAGAAATGTAGCTGATTAGCAAAAGAAGATTGAAGGAAGGAGAAAAAAATCTTTAAAACAATCACAACATTTCAAAATTCTGAAAATTTATTGCAGTAGCAAACAGCTCTATATATCTCATGAGAGAAGTCCATGATTGTTTAATTGAACTTAAACATAGTATTATGATAAATGTTGAAAGCACATTCCCCAAGTTATCAAGAACAACTAAATCATCTTTGCAGTTTCTGTCTAAAAGGCACTTTAGGAAGGACTCCACCAAGCACAACTTAAAAGGGTTTGGAAGTAATTCCACTGAAGAGACCACCTTGTACTCCAGCAATGTCAGATCAGGTTGCCACTGTGACAATGTCAATCTTCTAGCAAGTAAGCTTAACTCTTCCTCCACATGCTTGAAGGCTTCTTAGTTACCATATCATTTCAATTAATTAACAAGTGCATTTAAGGGATCATGTTATTGTAGTTAAGAAACCTTTATAGTGTTATCAAAATTGAGTTTTGTAATGAATTATCATAATTTCAATGAACAAGGGATGTCATCATTTAAAGAAATCCTGTGGTAAAAGTTTTCTTTTATGTGAATTTATTTGAAACTCATCTTCCTTGACACTTCACATGCACTCGAATGGCTGCAAGACAGACAACGGACATGTGTTAGTGAAGATGTAGAGGAATTTGAAAACTCACACATTGTTCAAGGGGATGTAAAATGACCCTGCCTCTTTAGAAAACAGTTTGTCAGTTTCTTCAAAAACTTAAACATAATAATTAACATATGACTCAAAATTCTACTCCTAAATAATGCTCAAGAAAATTGAAAATCTATGTCCTCACAACAACTTGCACTTGATTGTTCATAGCATCGAAAACATGTTTATACTAGCTAAAGAGTGAAAGTGACCCCAAAATCCAGAAATTGATGAATCCAGGAACTGATGGATGCATAAACAAAATATGCTGTATCAGTGCAATGGAATACTATTCAGCTGTAAAAAGGAATGAAGGACTAATTAATTCTATAGTAGGCATAAATCTTGAAAACATTATGTTAACTGAAAGAAGCCAGACATAAAAGGTCAAATACTTTGTGACCCCCATGGATGCAGATTATCCAGAATATGCAAATCCATATAGATAGAAAATACACTAAGGATGTCCAAGAACTGTTAGAAAAGAGAAATGGAAAACAGTTGCTTATGTATATAGAGTTTCTTTCTGGTGTATTGAAATGTTCCAGAATTAGAGGTGATGATCACAAACCTTTATGAGTAGATTTTTTAAAAACCACTGAATTTTACACTTAAAGAGTGAAGATTATGGTATGCTAATTATATCTCAATAAAAAGTCATCTTATATCTAAATTGGGAATTTCATGCATCAGCTCTTGAAATGAGCCATAACTTTTGATTTTGACCGTGTTTATAACATTTATAAATGATTCAGAGGTTTCCAAATAAGGCAAAGTTATAAAACAAAGGGTCTATAATTTTGAGGACTAGTCATATCAATAAAATAATCACTAGTAATTTTTTAGATTAAATATCTGAGAAGAGTGAGGACCTAATTATATGAGTGTCTAGTTTCATCTCTTCCCTCTCCCACTCCCTGAATACAGAGTCATGGGCAATATTTCTGATGCCAAAGAAGCATCTCCACCAAGAAGTATAAACAGGGCACTGTGCACTTTCTATGGTGGTCTATTTTCTTACTCATTTATTCAGTTCAAATTAAGCATTTGATCTTTTAACTACAAAGCAAACGCAACCCAGCTTGGGGGATGCTGAAAATCTTTAATTATGAAAATGACAGAGGAAATGAGAAAAAAATTAGCAAATATATTTAAGCTTTATGTAAAGGCAAGTAATAAAACCCTACATAAAAATCTGCAGTATACAAGAATATCACATAATTTGTTATTAAGCAAAAATCATGAGGCAGCAGATGATACACTACTAATGGCTTATATTTCTAGAACTAGATAAATTACTTGAGAATAGAAAGGTTACATTTGTTGATAATAACAATAAGAGTATTTTATTATTTTCCCTCAGGGAAGAATTTTTCAATATTCTGCTGAATATAAAGAATACGTTCTTTTCATTCAGTTTCAAGGAACTTGTATGTTCTTATCTAATGAAAAAATAGCACTCATTCAACAGTATAAACCACTGCATAAATTTTGAGGTTTTTTTTTCTCTGATCCTTAGCATCTGACCATGTATATTTTGAGATTTTGTTATCAAACTGAAGGAATTTTCTCTTAATCCTCATTTGATATGAAGAGGCATTAAGCATTCTGGGCAATTATTATATTGGAATTCTGCTTATTCCATGGCATACTTTGTTATAATGATATACAATTATTATAATGTGCTTGGTGCCAATATTTATCTATTTGAAGTTTGGAGAATTTTAGAAGAAAAATCTAAACTGTGAATCATAGCCACATAATTTCAATGATTGCTTATAAGAGAGTCAACATAACTTAGCAAGTTATCTAACAGTATTTAGGTGTCATTTTTGTTTGGATGGATCTCTGAGGAATTGTAAAATGATTGACATACTGAAAACACTGAAATCACAATATAGAACTCATTTTAAGCAGTAGGATCTATTCAGAACAACACTATGAAGTTCAATATTCAACCATTAAGATACATGGTCAGTCTTCTTTAGCAATGAAGAGAGTGGTCATTTTCAAACCAATGTCATGACAGCAGGTTTTGTGAACTCTATTTCCAGTTACAGAGAGAATAGAGAAAACTATATAAGTTGATAAGTGTCTAAAATTATAGAATGGAGGATTTGTAGGATAGAGAGTCTTTGGAAAGGACCATTAAAATACCAACATTGTTCAGGGGGAGGAAGGTGCTTAATTGATTAATTAAATTGATCAAATTATGTTATATGCATGTATGAATATGGCATAATGAATCCCACAATTCTATAATTAAAACACACCAATTTTTAAAAAGTAAATAAATAAAATAAAATATCAACATTTTTATAAAGTTAGTTCAGACTAGTCATGTTCAGATGGAGAATAAAATTAAGGTGACCTAATGATTAGGCTCAGCTTCCGACAGGGAACTTGTACTATGGAAATAGGTGCTGTGGTGAAGACAGAAATAGAAATATGTAAGGTAGGTGACGAGTATATGGAAAGTGTATAGAAGTAACAAAAAATCTACCAGTGAGACATAAAAAGTAATTTAAATGGTATTTTTCTCCAATTTCTGAAAACAACTTCCACTCCAATTCATTAGGCATTTCATAACACCCTCTCTCGTCTCATGACTCATCTCCATTATAGGAATTCCTGTCTTGGGCTAATTCTAACTGTCCATTTTTTCCATTCACGTTGACAATGTGATCACAGATCCTTCCGATGTTGACTGGGGAGATAGAAGGACATCCAGGTCTCATTGCGTTCAATCAGTGTTATAACCTGTGAAAAATGATGACAGTATAACATTCATATCGAATAGTTTGTGAGCTACAGTCACAGTTCCTTGAGCACCTGGGAAGTAAGAGGGTATTAATAATTCAAGACAGCACTGATCTTATTATTTATATCATTATTACTAAATATTAGGTGACTTTTCAACTCTTCCCACAGTTTTATCTTCTTACAGTTGACTAGTTCTATTATCTTTGATTCACAGTTCTAAAATCATACCAGATATATGATTACTTAAAAACAAGGAAGAATAAGCAAGATATGTGCAATGAAAATATGTCTAAAATAAACACTAATTGTGTTATGGGAAATTTCTTAAAAATTTTTTGCTCACTTTTTTTCCTATGCCAAGATATTTAAATGTAGCCACATTTGGATTTCTTTTCCTCAGGTTTTTAAAATAATCTTCTATTTAGTCTTCATGTTCTTATTTGCATAATTTGTTTTACACCTTAAAGATCTATGTCTTTAAGTTTGAGTTGGTCTTAAGGGCAGAGTTGAGTCAATATACTCCTAAGCTCCTGTACATGGTCATCAGTACAACTACTGATTCAAGGCTTCAGACTTTTCCATTATTATTTTTCTCCCTCCTAACTTGTGCCCCTCATGAGTGTCACCCTCTTTGTGATAAAGTCCTTAAATATGCACATATATCCCTGTAACCCTTTTATGGGAGGGTATTTTTAAATTTTCAAATTGGGTATTTTGCTTCTAAGCTTGTCTGTTTCCTGCTTTTCCTATTTAACACATTTGAAATCTCTCCACTCCATAGCATTTACATTTTCCTTCCTCCCTCCCTCTCTCCCTTCATTCCTGTTTCTTTCCTTCCTTTCTCCCTCTCTCCTTTTAAACGGTCTTTCCACTGTCACATGGTCTGCTTCTTGTATATCCTTGATTAATAACAACACAGGTTATTTCTGGCTTCTTCCACCAGCAGCAGTTTTTTTTTTTTTTTTAATTTTTTCGCCACTCTTTTTATTTATTCCTCATTCTCACTTGTGTAAAGCGACATTTCATTGTTCTTCTTTTTTTTTTTTTTTTTTCTTATCTGATTAGTAACAGGGTTGAGTTATCTTCTCATATGCATTCTTGTTAGCCTTGGTGTCTTTTTCTTCCGTAAACTGCTTGTTCACCTATTTTGTCCTTTTTTTCCCTGTTGAGATTCTTGTTTTCTTATTGATTTACAAATGTCTTTCTTAGTATTTCATCTATCTGTTGATTATGTCTCTGTTGTCCATTAGATAATGTGCAAGGAGCTAGGAGCATATTAACTCAACTCTGCGCTTAAGATCAATTTAACAAAAAAACAAAGACATGGACCTTTAAAGCAGGAAACAAATTAAACAAATAAGAACATAAGGACTAAATATAAAATATTAAGGAAATCAGAGGAAAAAAATCTAAATTTGGATATATTTAACCATCTTTTTATAGGGAAAAAAAAGCAAGTAATTTTTAAAAGGTTAAAACAACTTTTTCTACTGGGAAAATCTTGGATGTTGTTTCCTGAAATATTTCCTTTTCTGCTTCTTTAATGGTATTTCCTTTTATTCTTCTTCTTCTTCTTCAAGAAAACAGTTTGTTAAAGATAACATTCAGCTGGGTTGTAGCACATGCCTGTAATGCCAACTACTTGGCTGAGGTTGAAGGATATCAAGTGCAGAGAGAATGGACAACATGTCAGGATCATAAAAAAAAAAAAAAAAAAAAATAGGCGTGTAGCTCACACAGAAAGCACTTGCCAAGTATATGAGGTACAGATTCAATCTCTAGCACCCTAAAAGAAAAGAAATATCTGGCGACACAACAACACTTCTCCCTCTGCAGAACCCCCCACAACCCACTGCACTGAGGTATTTTCCCATGCAGATCTCCACAGTGGTTAAGCACCCACATTCCCAGTCCCCTTTGGAGACCCAGCGGTAACAGGGAGCTAAGGCACGTAGGAACCCAGGGAACATCTAAAGTTTGTAAAATATCTGAATTCCCTTTGTGGCTGAAGGGTTAGGATTGGGAATTTCCCAAATTGGAACATTAACATCAAAAAAATTGATCACTGGAAATCTGGCATATGGAGAATAGGCTAGAATTAGGTGTCACACAGCAGGGTACCCAGTAATAATGCCTTTAGGGGAAAACCGATTTCCTTTTCACCCCAGCCTGTCCTGTTTACGGAGGAGCAAAGTAGGGTCCAGGAGATCAGGATTCCCTAGCCCCCACTCCAGACCCACTCATTCAACATGCTAGGCTTATCTTGATTTTAAGAATTAGCTTATGTCAGACTGGGACTGGTGGCTCAAGTCTATAATCCCCAGAGACTCAGGAGAGACTGAAGGAAGACTGCAGCAATTCCAGGCCAACCTGGACAACATAGCCAGACCTGCCGCTAAAGAACTGGGGATGTGGTGCAGTGGTTAACATTCCTGGGTTAAATCCTAGGAACCAGAGAAAAAAAGAATTAGCTTACTATGTGGGCATGGAGTTTTGTAGGGCTGGACTGCAGTGCAGAAGTTGAGGAAATCCGTAAGTGTGGCTATTGCCCGTCAAAGGCACACAGGCTCCCAGTATGCCTCCTCAAACAGCAAATAGTATTCTTCTAAAAATATTTTTTATACTTATTTGCTGACTCTAAATACCTCATTTTTTTTCTCCTCTGTTTCTTCTTTTTAAATACATTTTGGGAGAATTTTCTAACGTCTTTTCCAGTATAGTATCCGTTTCATTCTTTGGCTGTATCCTTTTAGTTATCTGTCCAGCATATTAGTAATTTACTTAAACTGGCTCAATTTTCACCCAAGAATGCCTATTTGGTTCTTATTTACAAATGTTTGTTTCCTTCTCACAATTCTTTGGGAATGTTTATCAGTATTATTAGAGTTTTCGTTTAGAGGTATGAGGAGCAGGGTTGAACTGAATCACCTAGTATTCACAGTGTGCTTTGTGGCTTTTGTAGTAGTGATGCTTTCCTGATGTTCAGATTTGCCTTTGAACTTGTTTTTCTCTTAGTGGTTTTGTGAACAGAGGGCTGAGGTTCTAGCTTTCCCTGCTCAAGGGATGAGGTGGAGTTGACAGTTAAAGGAGGATGACCCATGGCAGAGAGCCACTAGGCCACATGTGGACTTGACCATCCTTCCTCTCTATCTTCCCACCAGGTGACTCTGAGCCTTGGTTGCAATTGGATGAAGCTGGAGTGGATTTGGAAATGACACAGGGTTTGGCATAATCACCAGGGTCTCTTGTTGTCTCTCCTAACCCTTATGAGTCTCCTGTGTAGCCAGAGGGCTATCTGCTGGCCCGGTGGCACTGTGTAGGCAGTGCTGTCTCTTGAGCTTTCATGTAGCCAGGAAAAATGTAAAAGATACAGCTTAAAAGTCCACCCTATCTTTTTCCTCCATCACAGTACTCATTTCCAGCCACATCTGCTCCATTTTCAAGCACTTTGCTCAACCTTTGTCTGTTTTTTTCTCTTCCAATCCCCTTGTTTTGCCTCTAGGACATCTTCTGGGATGAAACAGAAGAGGATGCCAACATGGAGGATAATTCTCAATTTTGCAGAGTCCCATCCGTATTTGTTTTGGAATGATTGACATCAAAGTCGTGCCAACTTCAATCAGATGCTATTTTTATGTTAGGCCTATGCTAAGTGTTTTTGCATGCATTTTCTCATTTAATCCTCACAAAATCTCCAGGAAATTGGTGATTTTATCATCCTCATTTCATAGATGAGAGAAATGAAGTCCAGATAACATACTTCACATGGTCAGCTACAGAGTCAAGGTACAAATTTAAGTTGTCAGATTACATTCTAAAATCTATTCTGTAAGGCTGTGTTGTAATTTAGTGTTTTAATTTAAATTCAGTTCTTTCTATGGATATACATCACAATGTCCAAGAATTAATAAAATTGTGTACAAAATTCTGAGTTTGTATAAATAAAATATTTTTTTCAACCAGGGATTGAATTCATTGCTTTCATTAGTTTTTTAATGATGTCCACAGGTGAAATCACTTTAGGTGAATCAAATTTGTTCAAGGATTTTAGCACAAGAGTCAGAAAGTAATGCAAAAAAAACTGGCAGCAGTAATTTACCTCTGAAAACTTCTTAAATGGCCTACAAGCTGCCTAGAAAGGGCCATTGGAAGCTCAGGAGTCAAGATTTTTTTTTAATTACTTCGCTTTTTTTTTTTTTTTTTTCCTATGAAGTACTAGAGTACAAGTTACTTTGAAAATATAATGGGGGTTGATGAAAGAGAGATTAAGCAGACGATTCTCAGTAAACTTCTTGTTCGATTATGTTTATTTCAATGCTCACGTGATATTATATGATGGAAATTAACTTCAAATTATGAGAAAGAAAAATCTTTTAAGACTCAACTTTTTGCGGGATGGGGTACCGGCATTGAATCCAGGGATACTTCACCACTGAGCTACATTCCCAGTTCTTTTAATTTTTTATTTTATGACAGGATCTCACCAAGTTGCTCCGACTGTCCTTGAAATTGTGATTATCCTTCCTCAGCCTCCCAAGTTGCTGGGATTACAGGCACACACATAAAGAATATATAAATAGCAATACAGTCAATGGTTGGCTATTCATGTCCTGAAGCCTGTCTAATTATATATGAGCCCCAAGAGTTGTCAATTTGGCCTTCTTGAGTGTTCAACTGACCTTACTCACTTCAGACAGAATCTAGTAGATTTTCCACTCACAGGTTCTTAAGCCTCAGGATGATGAAACTTGTTGAAAAATGTCTGAAAATTCTCTCCTGCTAATAGAAGATTTGGTGATAAGACTTAGATCAAGATATCCCCAAGGTGTCAGAGGCTCAATGTAGCCCCATTTCAGAGCTGATCAGTGTGCTTTCAGGGCTTCTTTATACCACGAGTCCCCTGGGTTCCATTTTCCCTAGCTCCCTTTTCAGAGACAGCTGGATGATAGATACATGCCCTAGGGAAGCCAGGAGGTGAGCTGACTTTGGAAACATATAATTATTTTGGGCAATTAGACCGACTTTTGCTCTTCTGGAGCAAGCTCCACAGCACAGTCACATTTCATAAAAAAGCACTTAAATGGCAGACATGGAGGACCCTTAAAAATAATCAAAGGAGGGTAGCAGGCAGGGTTTCTACTAGAACAGAGGACAGTATTCTATCTAGGCAGAGTGAAAGATGAGTTAGTTTACATATCTATTTCAGACATGAAAAGGTAGAAAATGTCAAAACTTAACATATATTACTTCCAGAATTCAATCATCCATTTAAAACCATAGTGGTTTATAATACTGAAAGAAAGAAAGAAAAAAAAAAAAGTCTGCCAGCTTCAGCCTTGAGAAATTTTGTGTTCTCTAGAAAGTGTCAATTTATTGGTTTTTGGTTTCTGCTCCCATGCGGACCTTAAATAAAACTCCACTGTGAGGTGTTAGCCAGTAGCTTGTAGAAAATGTTTTCTTGCCAAAGGCGTGGAACGTGGATCTTGAGTTGTTCCACAAGGAGAAACTGACTCTGAAGGTGTCAGGAGTAAAATGACTCCATTTTATAATCTCTCCCAGAGGCAAAGAGCTTCTCACTTCGAGAATAAATTGATGGTGAGATCCATTTTCTAGCTGGCAGGATGATGATCAGCAAAGCTTTCACTCCAGCTTGCTGACAAGGAAAATGCTCCTATCCCAATTGGCAGGTGTGTGTGATTTAAGAAATGGAAGACTTTATAACCTGGCATGCACCACGGTTCCACTGAACGTTTTTATGTGTTATAAGCACAACTCTTTGTAAATTGCACTCACAGAGGTATACCACTGCTCACTCCTACACACGTGGATTTGATTCCTCCTCCTTGCCATTTCCTAATGCCATCCTCTATTTGATAACCCCTAAGCATCTCATTCCATTCAAAACCCCAATCTGATAGCCTCATGTGTAAACCATAGTACAGCTTTCCATGAAATGTAAAGGCTTTCACATTTGTTTTCTATATCCATTTATCTCTGAGCAAATATCACCAACTTATTTTACAGCTGAAGACACAGAGACACAAGATAGGATCTATCACTACACAATCTGGGTTCTCTATTTTCTACTGTTTTCACTATTCTCCTTCAAACAGCAATCTCAAACTTAAGTGGGTATAAAAATCATTCAAATCACTTGTTAAAAGTAATGGAGATGACAGTTGATATGCACCAAGCACTCTTTTAAGCACCTCATATATATCAGCTGAGTTTTTCCTCACAATAGCCTGAATTTAAAAGTATGATTGTCCGGGAAGCCGGGTGCATCTGCCCTTGTGAGCAAATGGCACGCAAAGACCCCCGTGGCACACCCGCCAGTTTGATTGAAGCTGGCTGGGACAGAGTGGAAGTGACCTGGACAGAAGTGACCTTGGGTTCCAGTTGGGGTTGGAGGTGGGGTCTGAAGGGCAAAGTGGTTTGGAAATTAGTGGAATATGAGGCTGGTGTTTGGAAATCGCTGCACCTACCGCAGCTATAACTTTGTGATCCCTGGTTCTGGTAAAACTCTGTGGGTTTTTGTTTTCAGATTTTCCCACTAGTACCATACCTTTCCAAAGCAGTTTCTATAAATTTTCGTAGATTATTATTTGTGAAGCAGTAACAGTGACAGCAATAACAACGAAGATTTGAGCATGTAATTAGGTGCTGGCAATGGGCTATTTTTTATTGGATTTCACTTTTCTTATCTGTACAGTGTCAACAATATGCAACCCACAGGTTCATTTTTTGAGATATTCAGAAGTAAATGGAGGCAGTATGCTTTTCAAAGGAAGCACTGTGCAAGTGGAAAGACAATTTATGGAATGAGAAAATTTTTGTAAGCCATATATGTGATAAAGGATTAATATCAAGAATATATAAATAACTCCTACAATACAATGACAGAATACGAACAATCTAATTCACAGATGGGTGAAGGACTTGTTGAGACATTGCTACAAAGAAGATACCCAACATCCGTGGTCATTGGGGAAATGATGATCAAAACTATAATAAGATACTGCTTCACTCCTACTATTGATGGCTTTCATAAAAAAAAAAATGGTTGTTGGTGAAGAGATGGAGAAGCTGCAAACTTATGCAGGGCTGATGGGGATGTAAAACAGTGTACCACTTTAAAAAACAGTTTGATGTTTTCTCAAAAAGTTAAACATAGTATTATCTTGTGACCCATCAATTCCACTTCAAAACAGATGCTCAAAAGAACTGAAAGCAGGAGCTTAAACTGGCACTTGTACATCAGTGTTTACAGTAGCATTATTCATAATAATCAAAAGACAGAAACAACACTGAATGTCTACCAACAGATGAATGGATAGACAAAATATGTAAATACAACAGACTTACATTTGACCTTTAAAAGGAATGAATACATGCTACCACATGGATGGACTTTGAAAGCATCATGCTATGTGAGATTAGCCAGATATATTTTATATGGTTCAACTTACACATAGTACCCATAATGGGCAAAGTCATAGAGTCAGCTAGTAGAATAAAGATTACCAAGGATTGGTAGAGAGGGGAGTGGAGAATTGTTTTCTAATGGGTACAGGATTTTTGGTCAGGATGATGAAAAAGTTCTGGAAATATATATTGGTGATGACTACACAACAATGTGAAGGTATTTAATGTCATTGAGTGTGAGAGATATATTACATATTCTATATAGTCATATGAGGAAGTAGTTCTAAGATGGCGACAGGCAAAGAGCCAAGAGGTGGAGCATGTGTGGCCTTAGTAGGGCGTGCTTATACATAATCTCTACTCTGATTGGTCAGGTTTCCTTCCGTGGACAACTCATGCTCCCTATTCTTTGTTATACAGTGCCTGTGCTCCTGCACTGATCATGCGCCCCGGCTATTCTAGGATGATTGGCTGTTAGATTGTATATAAGAAGCTCCTTCCCTGGTGCAAGGGAAGGAAGTAAATTCGGGCTAAATAAAGATAGCTCATTCCCAGTCTGCCTCCGATTTTCGGTCTCTTGGGGTTGTTGCTACGGGCAGCGACAATTGAGTAGTACACTTAAGACTTGTTAAAATGTTAAGTTTAATGACATACACTAAATACACTATGCAATCTTTAGAATATCACATATTACGATGAAAATGCTTCTAGAAGAACATTAGAAATGGATATCATAGTTTATAAGCAGTAGAACAAAACACAGGGAAAGGTGATTCAGGACAGTGCTCAATGGTTAGAAAAAGTTAAAATAGCACCGCAAGAGAAGTCTTTTGGTGGCATAACCACAGTAGAAAGCAGATACATAGTTTTCCTTGGGGCTGGACTTGCATAGGATCAATACCCAGTTTGGAAAAGAGAATGTGATTTTATTCTTAAGTGGTTTTGGGAAAATCAGTGGAAATAATAGCAAAGTGCTAGGGTTAGAATTATTTATTACATTTTAACTTAAATTTGCCAACTTGTAGGATCTATAGCTCTACTGTCCCAGATTGCTAGCCACTAGAAATCTTGTTTAAATTAATTAAAATTAAATGAAATTTAAAATTCAGTTTATCAGTTATCCCTGACACATCTCAGGTGTGCAATAATGACATAGAGCTAATGCTTACCACACTGGACAGTACACAGATTTAGAACCTTACCTCTTTACAGAATGTTCTTTTGGAGAGTGCCAACGTAGACCTTCTCCAACTATTCTCAAAAAAAAAAAAAAAAAGAAAGAAAGAAAGAAAGAAAAAAACCTACTATTAGCAAAATCCTCTTTGTTAAAGAAGGGAAATGAAGGACATTTAGTATTCTTGTTTTGCCTATCTCAAGACCACCCAAAAGTCTAATTTGTAACTTTGCACTGCTGGTCATTTAGCTTCATATCTCAATAGGACTTTGTTATTCTGTTTGTATGCAGCATTATGTGGAGTTGGGCAGTGTGAGTGTTATAAATCATGGTAGTCTTTTCTCAAATGTGAGTTAACTATCTCCCATGCAAACATCACAGGTCAAGTAAAGTTCAGATAGGTGTTCCAGGATGCATGCACCATGGTGGACAGGAACCACATTAACATCACAAACACAGTCTCTTACATTTCATATTTAGTTAGGATATGACTGTTTATCTTTAATTTTTATTGAATGCAGTCGTTGAAAGATTTTTAAGATATCCTGTGCTAACCTAAGTCCAGAGTGTTTTTATTAGATTGCCATATACAACTCGTTACTATACAAACTAGAGCTTCTGCCAAATATGCCATGTAGTAAGTAGCAAAGACTCCTGAGCAGCAAGTTATCTCAGTTCACACCTCCTTCCTCTTGCAGGCTAATGAGTGTTGGCCAAGATTCAACCTCCCAAGGCAGGACTGCTCTGGCCTTGCACTTGACCCCAGAGCCATGAAATTGTGATACCAGTGGCACAGCCATTTCCAAATCAGCTTCCTGGGGTCATTTTAGACACTCTCCTAGAAGTGTGGCTCAGTACCTGGAGATGCACTCCCTGGAGTGAGGTTTATAAGGGATCCAATTAGCTCTAATGCAGTAGATTCTGTGTCCAGAGATAGAAGCACCAGATAATTGGCATAGACTTTGGTAAAGGATAGCTCTTAGCTGCTAGCTGAGGAAGTTTAAAATGCTTTTTCCTTCAGATTGAAATATGAATTATTATATTATCTATGCAATTATTAGCTGTTATCAATCATGTCAACCTTCATCTCATACTAAATGGAACCCTGAACAAAAACTTACAATCATTGCAACTTAGGACTGAAAGAATTTTGAGTTTTAGATATTCTTACCTCTTCTTCAATGAATGAGAAAACATATGTCAAAAAGACTGAGAAACTTACCCCAAATCCTCAAGCTGATTTAGATGAGAATGAGAATTATCATCACATCTTATCATTTTTGTTCAGTGCTATCTCAACCATGTCATCCTTTACCTAGGAGTGAAGACTGGCACTATCAAATACAATGTATGGAAATCCTTAATTCCTGCTGAGAGAAGATGATTGGATTTCATTTCCCAAAATGCATAATTGAACAAGAGCTAGGCATACCTGGTGCATTCTTAGAACAGTACCTGGCATATGCTTATGATTTCATGTCATCCTCTATTATGAATGGGATGAGATCCTATTATTATTCCCATTTTACAGATAAGTGAGCTGAATCATAGTTAGGTAAGTATACACAACTAAAACCTGGCAAAAATCTCAGTTGGAACTCAGGAAATACAGTTCCTGACTCCATGGCCCACGGTACTGTTTTGCCGCCTGGGTGAGTAATGCATGCAAAAAGTGGGGGAAATTTTCTAAGTCCCTATCGTGCTCAGTTCTAAAGCAAAATATTAATAATGTTTTCTAATTGGCATTTATGAAAACTGAAGTTGTATTTTCATTAAAGCATTTCGTCTTGAAGGTACTTTTTGCTAATCTAAATCTTCCAGTGATTTAATAAGTCCAGCAGCCAAGTAGGTAGAGCAGTAAAACCTGTTACTTTGGTGGCAATACTCAGCAATCATTTCTAACTGGGAACAGCAGCACTGGAAGACTAATGCCAGCCTCTGCTCTCTGGAGTGCAGCTCCTTAGAAGAAAGACAAGTCACATAATCAGGAGGGATTTCCATTGGAAATACTCTGACACTGTTAGCCTAGAAAAGACTATTTCTACTTTCTGTGGATAAATGTTGATATCACAATGAAAAGGGAAAAAGTGTTCTGGTGAAAATGGACCTACTTTTTTTTTTTTTTTAAATATAAACATACTGGTTTATGTATAGGGTAAGTCCATTGAATTGTGACAAAATACATTTTTTGAGTTAAAGTTTAAGGAAAAGTGGTTCCAAGAATAAACACTAACCCAGAGGGAGATAGTTCACGTTTATTAGGGGGATGACATGAGTGTGTGATATACTGAATTCAATTAATATAAAATATGGGAAGGATGATCTGTCTTCAGGAGATTGCGGGCTTCTTACTGGTAGGGACCATATGTTACATTTCTTTCTTTTCATCAGACTTCAGTCATTTTAAATTGTAATAGCATTAATGACAGTCAGAATATTTAACAGGGGAGCTAAAAAATCTCAAAAACATGGATGAAAAAAATCTCTGTAGTGAATTTTTATCCCCAAATACTTAGTGAGACCTTTTCTCAAAAAAAAAAAAAAAAGGCTATTGATGTATCTCAGTGGCAAAGCACCTCTGAATTCAATCCCCAGTACTAAAAAAAGAAAAAAGAAAAAGAAAAAAAATTTAATATCATAATCTCACCAACAAAAGACATTAAGCATAACAAAGTTGATATATATTTAGTATGCATATTTAGTATGTATAAATACCAAATCAAAATTGGAGTCCTCATATACATATTGTTTTAAAGTTGCCTCTTAAATGATTAAAATTACTCTAGAAATAGATATTAATTTTAGAAAAATACATAAAATAAAAATAAGAAAAAGATAAAAATACCCATTATCTCCTCATTTGGACACAAAACACAGACAGTATTAATAGGCCAATGTATTCGCTCTCATATCCCAACCCCAACTCCATAACTGCTGCGTGTGTGTACCAAAATAGTGATAAGATTGACAGAAAAATACAGTTCAGTTAGGTAAACTTGCTTAAGTGCTATAAAATATAATCTTAATGAGATCATGAAATGCAGATAATGGGGATAAGAAGGGGTTTCCAAGGTCCTTGAAGAATCCCAGTCATAGCTGATATTAAAGAATGAGGACCTCTGCAGGCATTAGGAATCAATAATACTAACTTTGCAGAATGATTCCATATCAGGTCCATATATTTGATATTCTCCCTTTCAAAAATTGAACATTTTATTACTAACATCATTTTTTATTTAAAAATATGCTTTAAACATAATTTTCAAACATTTCTTTGTATTTCAATTCTATACATTTTATACCCAAGCTGGTTTGACTATTTTCCTGCTTCTAAACTCTTAAGTCATTTACAATTTTCTAACTTTAAAAGTAATGTTATATTGTATTTAAGTCTTTGCATAGTATTTTAATACTCTGGAAAATCTTTTAAATGGTATTATTATTCTATATGTAATATAACTTATTGTAAAAAAAAAAGTCTTTTAAAGACCTCCATCTGAAACCACTACCAAGATATAGCTACTATTAACATTTTTACATATATTTACAAATGTTTCTTTAAATAGTATATAGGTATACATGTAGCAGAAGTAAGGATTGTTTTGGGGGGGTGGGAGGGGAAGATTTTTTGCAAAAGAAACCATACTTTCTTGTACCTTGATTTGTGATTTTATTTACCTGATTCATTTTAATGAGTTCGTAGCAGCATGGGATTCTATGAGTTTCAGTAGATGATCATTATTTTCCACTAGCCCACTTAAAAACATTTAAGTTGTTTTTACACTTCTACAAGTAAAACTGATAGTCCAGAGGGTGTATCCGTTTTCATTTTCATAGATAATGCTTGGCAAAAAAGGTTTTATGGATTTTTGCC
Source organism: Sciurus vulgaris (assembly GCF_902686455.1). NCBI lineage: Eukaryota > Metazoa > Chordata > Mammalia > Rodentia > Sciuridae > Sciurus > Sciurus vulgaris. The sequence goes on from NC_136463.1 coordinate 133,819,346, forward strand.
TCATTCTTAAAATATTTAAGAATTTCCATATCCTACTATGCCCTTTCTAATAATGGGTAGTATGTTTCTTTATAATGTAAAATTAAAAATGTTTATCAATTTTCATTTCTCAGTCATCACTTTTCATCATTTCAACTCTAGCCAAAATCTCAGAAGTTTCAATGATCAGGGTTTTGTAATTTTCTAGCTCTGACACAATTTTTACTTTCTCTTTGAACTATATGTTATTTTTTAAGAGTGTTCCTACTTTTCCATGTGTCATATAGCATTTGGAAGGATATTCTGTAGTTCAGAAGTGGTGGGGTAGGAGTTGATGATTCTTGATGATTTTTCTATTCTGAATAAATTCTCTAAATGATTTGTGTATGCTTGCTTTGTCCTGGATTAAACCATATGAGTGAAAACTATTTTTGTGGCATTTCTATCTATTTCTCTTTTTATTTTCTGAAGCTTTGCTTTATAAATAGATGAAGCTATATTATCTAAAAAATATGAATTGATGACAGTTTGCATACTGACTGCGCTGTGAACACACACTTTATAACTTTATGTTATAACATACACTTCTTCGTATCATTTAACTTTTTTTTTTTTACTCTGATTTCTACCTCTTCTAATATGAGTACTCAGTGTTGTGTTTGCTTTGGTTTTGACTAGTATTTGTCAGGTAAATTTCCATATATTAATTTCAAAATTATTCAAATTTTATCTATAACAATTAGTTGAATTTTTTGTTACATTTATCCAATTTGAGAACCATTTTCTTTTGTTAGAAGAGCTTTTCTTTAATATTCTAAGCTTCCGGGTAGGCCTATAGACAATTGCAGAGCATAGATTTGATTTTTCCTTTGCAATTTTGTTACAATTGCCTGCTGTGGTTGACTATATGTGGAGAGGTTGAAGCTTCTCCTGGAAGGGTAGCATTCCCAACTTTCAGACTGTTTTTCCAATTCAGGGAAAGTTGCTGGGCACCTGCTACTATAAATACTTCCGAGTGGTTTTTCTGACTTTAGATCTTACAAATTTCCCTCAACATTTCAGTTATAGATCAAAGTCAAGATAATAAGTCAGATCATAATTTTATGGAAAAATGAATGAGAAAAATATAATGAAAGGGATATTCTGTGAGCTTGTGTGGTTGATTGTAATATCTTCTGGCCTGCCAGAGGTCAATATGAGGTTCCTCTTTCTCCCTTTCAAGAAGTGTATGATGATTTAGAAAAGAAGCGATAGGTATGGCAATAAAACATTCCCTCAGTAATTCTAATTATTTTAAATGGAGGCAAAAAAGCCATATCACTGCAGTTTTCCAATTGAATCAATGTCAGTCAGGAAGCCGGAGGCCAAAAGGGTAAATTTTCTTGAGTGCTAATAGCTTAATAACCCTCTATTTCCACATATGAAATGACTACCTTTGATGCTTGTTATTGCCACATTGTTCTGAATTGGAAATAGGATGTGTGCTGATGGATGGAGGTGCCAATCTATAAATCAAATTTGCAAAGTACTAAAGACACATGTGCACATACCCACGCCCACACTTGCATGTTCATTCTTGTACAAAGACTGGCAAGAGCATTTCTACCAGAAAGTTTGTTAGCAGCATTTGAGGTCTTGTGAGCACCAGAGGTACACATTGAGGTAAAACAAAAAGGTCCTTGAATTAGCAGGGCTCTATGTCATAAGATGTGGTTTCATTTTTTCCATTTAGCATGTCACCATAGGAAACATCAGAAAATGGAAATGATATCTCCATGATGTCATTTCATTAGGTTGTTAAGGTCATATAATGAAATGTGCAGAATTCTTCAAAAAGTGTGGAGAACACTCTAACCAATAATCTTCCAAGTCTCAAAGGCCAAAGCCAAAGTATTTGGGGGCTGCAGTCTTATTTGGGGCTTGACTTGGGGAGTATCAATATTTCAGCTAATGTAATTATTGGCACATTCATTTCCTTGTGGACTATCAGACTGAGGGCCCCAGTGTTTGGATGGCAGCCAGTTAGAGGTTCCCATCCATACCTTGCCAGGTGGGCCTTCCCAAACAGCCATCAGCCTCCTCAAAACCAGCAAGAAAGAGATTCCTTCAGTAAGACCAGTGCCATAATTTCATACAATGTAGTACATACATGTAGTGACATATATCCCAGCAACGCCTTTGGTTACAGAAGGTCTCAGTTTCTACCCACACTCAAGAGAGGAGGATCACATGAGAGTGAGAATAACAGGAGGCAGGGATCATGGTGGGCACCTTACAGTATGTCTACCACAAAGGAAAGGAACCAAAACAGGAAATCTGAAGATTAGGACACTACTGGGTGGGAAACACAACTCAGAATTGTCACATTAAGGGGACAAGAAAGAGTGTTGTAGCAGTAGGAAATCTCTAGAAAAAAATATACATATATAAAACACAAATATATAAATAAATATATATGCATGAGGCAGGGAGATGTTAAGAAATTGGCTCATTTAACTGGGGCTGGCAAGTCTGAGGTGGGAAGGGTAAGGCAAGCTGGCAGACTGGAAACTCAGACAAGAGATGATGCTGCACTTCTGAGCCAGAATTTCTTCTCTGAGAAACTTGAGCTTTTGCTCTTAAGAATTAGAAATGATTAGGTGAGGCTCCTCAAATCGTCAAAGGTAGTCTTCTTCACTTAAAGTTAACACATCTACAAAATACCTTCAGAGCAACACCCAGGTTAGTATTTGATGTGGTAACTGGTACTGTATCCTAACCAAGCTAACACACAGAACTATCAGTTCCCCAGGGATGCTGTAATAGAGTACCATGCACTGGATGACTTAAAATAGGAGAAAGGTATTATCTCACAGTTCTGGAGGCTAGAAGACTGAAACCAAGGTGCTGGCAGGGCCATGCTCCCTTTAGAGCCTCCTGCTTCCAACTTCCATAGTCTCAGGCATTCTTTGGCTTATGGCAGCAGAACTACAACCTTTAGCTCTGACTTCATATGACTGTCTTCTTCCATGTCTACCTGTTCCCAAATATTCCTCTTCTTATAAAGATATCAATCATGTTAGATCAAACCTTATCCTAATTCAGTAAGATGATTCTTAAGATGATTTCCAATAAATTCACATTCACATGTACCAGGGTTTAGGATATTATCAGCATATCTTTTAGGGGCATGCAATACAACTCATAACATTGACCAAAGAGACTGATCCACTGCTATTATAAAATACCTGAGAATGTACAATTTATAAGAATAGAAATTTATTTTCTCAGAGTTCTAGAGGTTGGCAAGTTCAAGATTAAAGTGCCAGCAAGTTTGATGTCTGGTGAAGATGCTTTGTTTCCAAGATGGTACTTTCCTTGCTCTGTACTCCAGAGGGAAGGACTACTGTGTCCTCACATGGTAGAAGGGATAGAAAGAGAATAAAGGCCTACTAGGTCTCTACAGTTCTTTTTATAAAATCACTAATCCCTTTCATTAGGATTCTACCTTCATGATTTAATCACTTCTTAAAGGCCTCACCTGACTGGCCCATGACTTAAGTTACAACATGAATTTTGGAGGGGACACACATATTTAAATCAAAGTAACTGAGAAGCTAAGAAATATTGGGAGGGAGGGAAACTGCTACTGTTCATGCAGGATATGGAGACTAGACTACTGTTATTTCTATTTTGAAAGGAAAAGTAAAACCCAAGTCTGAAATACTTGGAGATTTGTGGTTTTAAGCCTCATTTTGCCAGTACCCTTAAAAGAGATTTTATTTCCCAGGGATAGACACACAGTAACAGAACTCATAGAGATGGGTATACGTCAACCACAATATCAACTAGTTAATTTAGAATGATAGATACAATTATGAGGTAGCCTGGAATACTCGAGTTAGCCAGTTGGTACATTTAGTCTCTGAATTTTCTTTTTCATGAGAATCCTATCAGAATGCAGATTTATTTATTTCTAATTTTTAAAAATACAATTATAAGTAAATTGGGTATGATGCCAGTCTTCCCAGGATATCCACTTCCTGTGGGCAAAAGGATGCCAGTTAAGTGTATCAGAACAAGGGAAGTGAATGCTATTTGATTGGAACCCTCAGATGCATGGAACTCTGGTGCTAATCTGACAGAATCCGCCAAAAAATATGCCTCTGTCCCCAACCAAGACTCAGAATTGGAAACAATGCAAATCCATGTAGGCCTTCCTCTCCTATCTTCCATAGGTGATTATGCACCCTTTGTACCCACCATTCTTTTCCAAAATAAATGAGGACAACACACGTTTAGATCTCAAGGTCTTAGGTATCTTCATATTTCATATCTATACTCCTGAGTTTCAATATTCCCAAGTGGTTTTGTCACAAAGTCATGGACATTTTCCCAGTTAACTCTCCCTGATGACTGGCTGCAATTGTAGTATGTTTTGCTCCTTTTTTATTTGGTACCAGGGATTGAACTCAGGGGCACTCAACCCCTGAGCCACATCCCCAGCCCTGCTTTGTATTTTACTTAGAGACAGGGTCTCACTGAATTGCTTAGCACCTCGCTTTTGCAGAGGCTGACTGTGTCAGGGAGCACCTTCTTATGATCCCACATTCTAAGAAGATGCCAGATATTAGAATCCCCCCAATTCTCCATCCTATGTATGGATTAAAAACAATCTTATACAGGTTCAGAATGACAAAGTGAAAGAGGAACTCAGCCCTTCAAACTCCGACTTGATGTCTCCCTCTATTCCAGGCTGCCTCTGGCTGCTGGTTTCTTCGAGTTGCAGTTGCTTTTGCCATGTGCTGGAGAGTGCTCGCAGATCATGATCTGTTGCTTTTCCTTGTCCCTGGCTTCCTTTTCCCCCTCACACAGGATAGATTGTTACAGGACCAATTCACCAAACTAAACATGTAGAGAGCTTAGGGGTTTTTTCTTCTTTTTTCCCCCCACCCTTTCATTTCTTGTCACAAGAAAAACACATCTCTTTGTCATCAAGACAAAGTAGATTCTTTAAGAGGATGTTTTCAACAAGGCTGCTCTGTAGTGCATACTGGCCGTGACCTGCTAGAAAATGAATTGAGCCATTCAAACATGTTAGTAGCCTAGTACTGAAATTTATTTTCTCATTCTAATGAAAGATGACGGCTTCTTCAATCACAAACTTGGTCTGATTTTATTTAAATATTGAAAGTGTCATCAGTGTAGAATCTATTGTGCTGAGTTTCTGAAAAGAGAAGCAAACAGTCACTTATTGAACTTTATTGGGCCTGATGTGATATGACATGCAGGGTAATTTATTCTTACTTTAAGTCCAATTAAGAAGAAACAATCCCCAAGACAGCAGAGTTTTTGATGGCCTAAGTAGGGTTTATATGAATTACAAAAATGTCTCTTGGAAGGAAAATTTACTTTGAGATGGTTCATTCCACTGTTAGAGTCAGAAAAACAATTTTTCTGGGAAACTGTACTCTTATTGATAAATACCAGAAGTCAGTTCCTATCTTTGAGTTAATCATGGTGACTACAAGGCTGAGTGCTCATCCATCTTTTACCGTTCCAGAGACATAAAGCAAAAGAGGACAAGGCAGTCCAGAGAAAGGAGTGGGTGCAGGCTCTGGGGCCACACCAGTCACATAAGAACACCACCTTCCTCCCTTCTTAGCTATGTGGCCTTGGCCTTTCTGGGCCTCTTCTCATCTGGGCAGTAGGGATGATAATAATGCCTACTTTCAGAGCTGGTGTGAGAATTAAATACATTAATACATGGAATGTAAGAATAGCTTGCTGTTAATAAACTAAATAAATATTAACATGAGAGTCATTACCACATGTCACATTTTAATAGATAATATTCAGTTAAGAGTCCAAAATCTGATGTCATTCAGGAAGGGGGATGCAATTCATATATCTACTTTTAATATTATTAAAGTAACTTAAAATTGACTTCAGGTTTTCATTTATATAAAGTATTGATTTATCCTTGTGTAGTAGACAGAAAATGAATCACAGAGACATAGTTCAGGAATTAAATCATAGCTCTGTCTAAATGTTTGTATCTCAGAAGCAAAATTATTAGCCTTATTGTGTCTTACATTACTATCTACAGAATGGAATATTACTACTTATCCATAGTTAATATTTATTGAATACTTACTAAGTATCAGGCATTGATTTAGGCACTTTAAATATAAGAATTCATTTAATCCTCATAACCACTCTGTGAGAGAATAATCACCTTGCTCCAGTTCTTTCAGTTAATAAATAGAATTAGAATTGAAATCCAGGCAGCTTGATTCCAGAGCTCAAACTTCAGTCACTGCCTGATAATGCATTCATTCATTCATTCCACCAACATTTATTTCATGCTTTCCATGAGCCTAGGTGGTGTGGATTCATCAATGTACAGAGCAGATGGAGAAAGTAAGCAAGCACATGTTCTCTGACAAATGTTACTCTCTAAGGTGATATATGAATTACTACATAGAGCTGCATTGCCATTAGAAATATAATGTGAGCCAAAAATGCAAACTACATGTTATGTTTTTTTATTTTCTGATATCCATATTATAAAAAGTAAAAAGAAATTTATAAAATTATTTTAATATTCTATTTCATTTAACCAAATATAACTTCAACATGCAGTCAATATGAAAAATTTTTAATGAGGTTTTTATGGTTTGGATATGAGGTGTCCCCCAAAAGCTCCTGTGTTAATGCAGGAATGTTCTGAGGTAAGCTATTTGGATTATGAGAGCTGTAACCTAATTGGTCCATCCTAGTTTGAATGGACTAACTAGGTGGTAACTGTAAGCAGGTAAAGTGTGGCTGGAGAAGTCAGGTCACTGGGGCTGTGCCCTGGAAGGGTACATATTCCCTTGACCCTTTCTCCTACCCCCTGCTTCCTGACCTCTCCATGAGTTGAGCGGCTTTCCTTCTGTGGGCCCTTCCTTCATGATATGCCACTTCATCAATGACCCAGAGCAATGGAGTTGGTCATCTACAGACTGAGAACTCTAAGACCTGATTCCCAAATACACTTCTCCTCCTCTCAGTTGTTCTTTCTGGTGTTTTGATCAAAATGACAAAAAAGTTAATGAAAACAGAAGTTATTCTTTTTTTTTCTTTTTTTACATATTCTTTATTTCTTTTTTCACATATTCTGCCCAGTGTGCATTTAACACAGGGCAGCTTTATTCACACTAGCCACATTTTAGTGCTCAACAGTCCTGGTGGCCTACAACCGTAGCACAGCCTGGAGAAGACCTACAGGGTAAGCATGAGCCTTGAGTGGACCTCAGGGTGAGGTTCTGAGTCGGATAAAGGACTCTTCACTCCAAAGTGGCTAGATCAGAGTGAAGAAGAGAGAGAAGAGGGAAGATGAAGTTTGACAGGGAGATAGGGGCTGGGTCATGCAGGGCGTTGTAGGTCACAATGTAGATGGGTCACTTGGGAAAGTCAGGGGGGGTCTTTGCCTGTTACTTATTTTTTGTTTGGTTCCTGTTACTTTAAAATGCCTTTACTTTACCTTTCAGAGTTTGAGTCTCGAACCCAGTGAATGTGTACTGCATAGCTATGTGACTCAAATCTTGTTAGCAAAACATTGTTAGTGATCTATTTGTCATGCCTTGTTTACTTTATCAGAGCATACCGCTGCCTGATAATTCCTCAACTTACCTGAGATGCAAGTGACTGTAATGTTAACTTCCAATGGTGTTCAGTGTCTGAGCCAATCAAATTTCATCTTTGCAGATAGCATACATGAATACTTAGCTTTGAAATTTGATGTGAAAGAAAGCACTTTCATTCAGAATTGGTTTAGTTCATTAAAGTTGGCTTTGATTTAAATTCCAAGTGATTATTTTAGCTCTCAAAACAGTTAAAGTGGAATGAAATTATCTGATTCCAAATCTTCCATCCCGCCTCCTCAGTAACCTTAGAATCCAATATGTGTGTGGCATAGGGTTGAACAAAGAGTGGGTGTTTTGTCAGTACAAGAAAGGCATGATTCCTGTATGATTTTTCTTTCAAATTTATACAGAAAATCCTAGTTAAAGGGTGACTCTGAAATTTCATAAGCTGAAGAACCTGGAAGCACTTGGGTTCACAAGATCTTTTGACTCTAACAATAAGCCTTAACTAATTGCTACCCACAATTACAGGTACTTGTCCAGAGGAAGCCAAAAATCATTCATAATGATTTGTAAAAATTTTAAATTATTCTTACCTCTGTTTTTATATCTCATTAAAATTTTGTGTCATTCACAGCTATAAGGTTCACACCCAGTCTTACTCAGGCAGAGGGACGCATGCCAAGAAACTAAGGAAGACATCAGGAGATTGGGGGTGATGCATGGGCTTATAAAGAAATCTTTACGGGGAAGGTCCAGAGGTTGTGGACTAGATAGGAGCACCTCTGTCCCTCACAGTACTTCTCTGAATAGTGCCTCCTGTTGCTCACAATGCCACCTCAGAAGAGAACACCTACTAGCCTTCATGGTGTTTTGTCCAGTGGCAGCTGGCTGGACAAGTGGCACGTTCCCCTTTCCATAGTGCCTTCGGTACTAAACCAGTCACACCAGAGAGAGGGGCTTGATAAGTAAGGCTGCAGAAAGCAGGAACATCATCAGCGTTACATTATCTAGCTTCATTTGTTGCTTGTACGACCAGCATTTCAAGGAGCAGGTGTCCTGAAATATGTGGAAGAAAGTAGCTTTCTATGGGTAACATCAACGTAGCCTAATTCCCAGCACAGGGGAAGGAAAGTCCATGTACTTCCGCACACCACACTCTAGACACCCGGGCCCAGCTGTGTGCTCTCAGCCCTTCTCACGTGGTCAGGTTCCTGGAAACCACAGTGGGCATTCCAGGGCATGCCCTCCTTTTCTTTAAGGATGGTCCACTAGCCTATGACCAATGTATCTTTTATTATAAATTTGGAAATACTTATTATGAAAATATTTTAATCTTTATATGCAGATTTAATCATGTTAAATTATATTTTGATGACACTCAAAGACCTATTCTCTCATCTGAAAATCCTGGATGTCTCTGCTTTATCAAAAGCCTACCTACTTGTTTCATTTCTGTTATACATGGTACTTGTCTTTACATGTAATTATCAAAGGACAGAGAGCTCAGATCCGCACTAAGACAAACTATTGAAACATTTCTGGTTTTTGTCCTTATCCTTGCACTCTCCATGTTTTATTTACTTGTGTGTTCATTCACTAGATAACTATCAGTTGAGCTTTTTACTTAAGGTACTAAGCTAGATGTTGTGGAGGAACAGGAAAAAAAAGTGTGAATTTTTTAAAGTACAAGCGGCTCCTAATTGAGAAGGTTACATACGTGATTATAACACAATTTATAATGTGCTGAACATCCCCCCTCAAAAGAATGCACATAGAGTGACATGGTAATTTACAGAAAGAAGGAATTCCTAGGGAGATTCAGAGATGTGTCTATTGATATTGAGATTGGCTCTCAAAAATTGGAGAATTCCAATAGGAAGATCTTTGAGGTGTAGGCATTAGAGGGAACCCACTCAAAAGAGTGATCACTTTATTATAAGTTGAAATTTCATTTTAATAAATAAGGGCAAGGCGAGGGCAAGAATGAGAGATGGGTTGAGATGTGATTCAAGGAAGCCTTGAAAACCAAAATGAATATAAACCTTGTCCTGCGGAGAATGGGAAGACTGAAAATACTCCAGCATAGAAAATGCAACTCTTTAAAGAATGAAATTATGGCATTTGCAGGTAAATGGATGGAGCTGGAGAATATCATGCTAGGTGAAATAAGTCAGTCCCAAAAAACCAAAGATCAAATGTTTTCTCTGATATGTGGATGCTAATTCACAATGAGGGGGTGAGGGCTAGGGAAGAATAGATATGCTTGGGGTAAGATAGAGGGGAGTGAAGGGAGGAGAGGGGATATGGGGGTAGGAAGGACAGTAGAATGAATCTTACATTGTTAACCTATGTGCACTTATGATTACATGACCAGTGTTATTCTACATCATGTACAATCAGAAGAGTGAGAAGTTGTACTGCATTTATGTATGATGTGTCAAAATGCAGTCTATTCATAATGTTATGTATAACTAATTAAAACGGATTAAAAAAAGAAGTAAAAAAGTGCTACTCTAGATTTCTTCTTCTTGCACAGCATTTAGGGCAAATTGTAAAGGAAGTAGATAGGAAACAGGGAGACCCATTTCAAAGGCACTGTAAGTACAGGGGTAAAAGTACAGGTGAAGCCACCAACCTTCACGGCACTTTGCAATTTTCATCTGAAGGTCCAGCTCTTTGAAATAAACCATGGATAATATCGATGTTAACACTGTTTCTGATCTGGCCAGAGTGAGAAACAGGAGTGTGAGGGAGCAGCTGGTTTGAGGGAAGGGCCATGTGTTTTGAACAAATAGTATCTGGCAGTCTATGTTGTCTTCTCCAGATCACTGGATGGAAAGACAAGCTGAAGTGTAGAGAGGAGCCACCAGGAGGGCAGAGACATGACATTCAAGAGAAGACACAAAGACCTATAACATTCAAACTCTTCATCTCCAGGAAGACAAGGCTTCTTCTAACAAAATCCCACCCAGGCCAATGTTGGATGGTAGCTACTGGCTTTCTTCCTTCCATTATTAAAAAATCAAATCATAGTTACACAGCTTCATAAAAATTCAAATGTACAAATTGTCATCTGTGGGAGATAAGAATACTGAAATGCCTGACCTCAATATTCATCTTTACAAAAGAGAGTGATCTTTTGTGACTAGTCCTTCGTATCTAAAAAGATGTTCTGGGTGTTTGTCCCAGGAAAGGGCAGTGCACCCACTCTAGAAAAGGGAAAGACTAAAAGTTTCTGAAGGGATTTTGAGATGGTCCTATTGTTTCATCTATCTAAATCAAAAGTTACTTCAGCCACCTTTCCCTTTCCATTCCAAAATCCACTCATTCTTCCAAGTTCCTCTGCACACACCTCCTCCATGAAGTATCCTCTGGTTCATCCTTTAAACTCCTTTAGAATTGCTTTATAGCCATTATTGACATTCATTTACAAGTCATGTACAAGTGTCTCTACTAGAGTATAACATCTTTGAGAATACAGACTGCCACTCACTTTCTCAATATGCAAGAACTTTACACATTCTGAAAAGTTGATCAACGATTAGGGAATGACTGTGCAATAAGCTAGTTTATTGAAAACATCCTATATGCCATGTGTGTTCTAAGCACTTCACCATAATATCTCATTAATTTTATGAACTAGAGATTTGGTGTTTGTGTGCAGTGAGGTGAGGAAGGTACTTCCTGGTTATATAAGTAGCAGAGTGGGATATGAATCCAGGTAGCATGATCTTACTATGATGTATATTGCATGTTGCAGGTACCTACAGTATGTGTTCTGGTTTGCTTACCATATACAAAAGGGAGGAGGAAAGGGAAAAATAAAGTTTAGAGATGACTTTGGAATTATGTGACTTTGCATAAGTCACAATGAATATCACCAGTTCCTCAGACCAAAATGGATTAATTGTAATATTTTATGTCATGGAATAATTTTGGAAAATAAGTGAGTATGCACATAAAATGCCCATAACAAAAAGAAAACTTTGCAATGATATTGAAAGTATTCCTAAAGAGTTTAACTCACATCTCTTTTAGAATTGCAATGTCACATTCCATCTGGGACTAATATCTTGGTATCTACACTTCTGTGTTTGTTGCTACCTCATTTTTCCTGAGCACAATGATTTCCAGTCAATATTCAGATAACAGTGATAAAAATATTGAAAGTAGCACTCATGCACATAAATAGGAATGTGCAATGGCATCCCAAAATTTAAAGATCTTGTAATTTTCTAACCAAAAAAGAATTTCTCACAAATGTTAAAAGGAAAACATTTTTGTTGTCTTATTATGGCATGAGTATTAAGCCCATGATACTATAATGTAATCTTGAGTGGTGGCACATTGATACCTTTTCTTTTTTATCTCATCTACTATGCTGTATGTTGTCTATAGCACTCAGACAGCCTGGTTAAACAAACACATGGGAAGGAAACAAAGGTGTTTTTTAGAAAGAGATTGGTGTGTTTGCTTTAAAATTTCTTTTTTCTGATTTTTTTAAACTTTTCCTGAAAATACTCTGCATTACAGAAAGGAACAAAAGATGCTAACTCCACTGAAGGGAAGATAAGAGTGGTGGAAGAAATACCTGCTTTAACTCTCTTTTATTCCCCCAGATAAAATAACAAACCTAATGTTAGCACAGAGCCCATGGCAAGAGAAAATAATCATGTTATTGCAGTGGCTCCTTGTGTGCAGAATTTAAAGATAGGACCTAGTCTTTGGGACCTGGGGGAGTAGTTATCTGATTTATAACATTCACTTACATGCTTACAAGAATGACTAGTGTCTCCTAATGTTGCTGAGCCACAGCACAGCATATTAATCATTTGAGATTCAGGATTTATCAATAGGTCCAGATTCTTATTAGTTTAACTTTTTCTTCACCTGTTCTGAATTATGGACACAGGAGTCATTTTTAAAACTATTTGGTGGTCTGTTACTTTAAACAAAAGCATTTTCAGTGCATGCTGTGAATTTGAATGTGTATGTATGACAACTATAACCAAATGGCTTATAAGATATTATAGTTTTTTTTACAAAAAAAAATCTGGTAGTATCTGACATTTCAAATTTTTTACAGAATAAAGAAAAAGCTTTCAAAATATTAATTGAAACTCAATAGGAAGCAATATAAGAAGCTAGTGTACTGTTTTGAATTGTGCTCTTAATAAATCTCACTAGTCAAAAATGATGACACTTGTATTTTGCCTGTATTAAAATCATTTTAGAAAGTAATTGGCTGAGCCTATTATAATACTGCCTAAAAATATTTCTTTTTTTTTTCGAGTAAAGAATAAGGTATTATTAAGTAATTGTTGTATGGGGAAGTCATGTATTACCAATGTTAGTACAGAATATAAAATGGACTTAAGCTGGGTGCAATAGAGCAATCCTGTAATCCCAGTGATTCAGAGGCTGAACCAGGAGGATCACAAGTTCAAGGCCAGCCTCTGAAACTTAGGGAGGCATTGCTTCAAAATTGAAAAAAAAAAAAAAAAAAAAAAAAACTAGAAAAATAAACAACACTTCATACAGGAGATTCCTTACACATTTTATTGTATGACTTAATTAAATATTTTTCTGCTAGATGGGATAGAATTGCTAGGAAACCCATCATATTTCCTTCTTATTATATTAAACTTACTAACTGAAAAGCAAATTAAAATTCATAAAATAAAGCATTTGAGGGTTTATTTTGGGAAAAAAATCAACAGATTTAACTTTATATTAAAATGAGACGTATTATCTTGAACATCTAAAAAGTAATGTATTTTAAAGTTTAATTTTTGTTATTAAACCTGAGATTAGAGAAAAGAATTGCCCATGTTTTCATAACTTAAGTGAAAATTTTTAAATATTAGAAGTTTCATAACTAGAAAAAATTATTTTAAAAACTGAAGGATTCTCATACATTATATGCAAGTATCTACTGTATACACATGCACCTATGTACTGTGTGCATATAAATTGTTTGTTTTCCACTGATGGTTTTTAATAACTTAAAACATAATATTCTTTCACTAGTTAGTAGGTATTTAATTGAATAGCTTCACCTATCAGCTGAACACTTTCTTTCCACACAGACTTTTTAAAACTTCACTAGCCAGTTTTTTTGGTTTTTGGTTTTTGGCTTTTTCCTTCCAAGCTGGGTTGAATTGGATGAATGACTACTTCTGAGGTCATGGGTGGCTCGTTACATCGGCCTAGGAGTCTGAAGTTTCCCCAGTATCCAGCTTAATGTTGTGTGTGTAGTTGTACATGGTCTTTTTCACACGTGCCATATGGGCTTCTCACTTAGCCTGATATTTCACCACAATACCCATCTCTGGGCTGAGGCCAAGAGCCTGTAAACTGCAGGCAAACTTCCAACCAGCTGAGCACACACGGTGTATGGACCTGTTGAAATACATGTTGGAAGCCCCATTGAATGCCTCCACATTGGGGAAAATCAGAGAGGCTTTGGTTCACCCTGACAAATGTCAGGAAGGGAAAATAGGACTGACTGCCCTAGGGAAGGCCTACAGCGTCAAGCTGAAGAAGACGTGGAGGAATGATCCTGGAGATAGTTAATGACTGGCTGTTCTATGGCATATTTTACATAGATATAAACAATATACTGGTTGAAAATACTTTAGAAGGCAAAAGAAGTCTATGTTTGTTTGTTTGTTTGTTTGTTTTGTTTTCTTTTGTTTTTTTCCTTTATCTTACTCCAGCAATCTGCAACCTGGGTAAGATAAATGTTAAACTTTTGAGAGCTGGTGGAAGACTATTCTCTACCAGCATCTGCTATGAGAAAATAATTTTTATATGTAAGCATCACACTCTGATTGGTTGTGGTTAGGTGGTTGTCAGGTCGTATGTATAATATAAGAATTGAGGGTTTTTGTTTTTTTTTTTTTTAATTATGTGAACTTTAAGATTGAAGAAACTAAACATTTCTGGACATGGAAATTTCAGAGCTAATTTGTTTATGACAAATAACACAAGTCAATGCCTGAATCGATTCAGAGAAACGTCTGAAAAGCTGAAATATAAACATGTGAAACATATCCACAGTATACTGTAGTAAATTTTAAGGGAGTCAGACATTTCAGTTGATAAGACAGAAAGGATTATAGAAGCCAAAGCAGCTTAAGGCAAAAAGTTCAAGTACCAATTAAGATAGGACCTACTAGAACCTATTTGTTAGCTATTAAGTGATTCTGAAGACATGGAAAGTCTGTTTACTTTTCAGATTTGTTCATGGCTTTATGCTTAAGTAATAATTTTAAATGCTTTCAGATTTCAGTTGAACAGACATGTTAGAGGTTAGGGGGAAAGATTATTGCCATTAAAATATATATTTAATGAATTGCTAGGGCTTTGATTTTTTCACTTCCACATTGTTGGTTTGCTTTTAAAGATTCAGTTCTTTTATGTATAGAAATTATATGTGGGAAATTATAAATATAATTATAATAATTTACCCTAATGAATGAGAATGATATATCTGAATAAAAACAATCTAATAATATTTAACTTTGAAATATATTACACTGAATACTTAGAAAATCTGCCGAACTATTTTTGTGTACAGGTACTGTGTTTCTATAGCAAAAAAATTTAGTTATTCATTGCATTTTTTCCTATGTGTATATAATTAGCTGACTTGGAAAAATTGTTAAAAAAATAGCAAACCCAACAGTTGAGACCTGGCCTAGAACTAGGGATCCCAACTTTTAATTATTTCCTTGAGACTAAGTTTCCTCATTTCCACAAATTAAGTCAAGAATGTTTTTCTTGCCAGTCTTGCTATGGAGAACAAATGAAAGATGTTACTCTGTTTCAATAAATGTACAAATCAAAACTCAACAGGCCACAAATGAGCTTGGCCTGTATATTAAGTAAAATCCTAGAATAGAGAAAAATAGTAGAATTTTCTGGGAAAGAATAAATTATGTCTAACTCCATTTCTTTTTTTCATGGTAGTCTTTTATTTTTATTTACTTATTTATTTATTTGGGCTTCGGAATTGAACCCAGGGGTGCTTTATCACTGAGCTACATCCCCAACTGTTTTTTTTTTATTTTTTTTTTTTTAATTTTGAGCCAGGATCTTACTAAGTTACTGAGGCCAGCCTCAAACTTGCGATCTTCCTGCCTCAGTCTCCTGATGTGCTGGAATTACAGGTATGCACCAGCATGCCTGGTCATGGAGGTCTTTTATTTTTTTTTCAGGGAAACCAAAAAGGAGTATTGTGTGTAAGTCACAATACCTTTAACAGAATCTCTTCTGATCACTTTTTGAACAAGTTTTATAAATTTAGAGCAAATTTGAGAGAAAAAAAAAAAGGGAGACATAGCTAAAATTTTCTGAGCATCTATCTACCTGTGGTAGGTTTTATTTAATCTTCCCCAACTTGTAAGCAACATCTGAGGAGCAGTACAGCAGACTGGGTTAAGCACATGCTCTGGAATGCTGGTTTAAATCCCACGTCCCTCACTTCCAAGCCATCAGACATGTTACTTCACCTTAATGCACCCTAGTTTTCTAACTTGAGGCACATTGAGATGATAAACAAAATAGTTTAGAACTTCACAGTGTTACCAAGAGAGTTAAATAAGTAAATACCCATAAAACCCTCAGAAAACTGCCTGGTGTGTAGTTAGCAGTTAATAAATAATAATTGCTAACACTTTTTTAAAAGCAATTATTAAATGTTAACTCAGAAAATTGTAGCTCATTAAGTAATTTGCCCAAGGTCCCACAGAAATTGAAAAATGGAGCAATGATTCAGGTCTGTCTGAATAAGACCAACTTCCATTTATGGTTTCAGCACTTAATTCTTTAGATATCTTCATGCTGCTGAAGGTATGACAGATCAGATTTATATCACAACATTACAAATAAGTAAGAATGCAGCATTGGATATTCTTATACTTAAAATTATTTCCGTCACCCCACCACTGGAAACTCTTACTAAACAAGTCTTTATGTAATGCTGGCCTTCTGCCTTATTCTCCAATCTCTCTCCCACTGTGACTCTTCCTTCTCTCTTTTCTCATCTCCCTGGACTTTGCTTGTATTTTGCTTAGTTATCTTTTCTCAAGCTATAGGTTCAGAACCTCATCTGCCACTTTCAAATAGTTTATCAAAATCTTCACTCACATAAAGATAAAACAAAAAGGCAATTTTTAATATAAGAGAAAAATATTGGTACCAATTGTTAAGATAATATATTCCCAGTTATTTATTTTAGCATTTTCCATTCCTACTTAAGAAAAGTGGAGTACTTTCCCATTCCCTCAAAGTAAATACCTTAATTCTATCATATGGCATTAAAGACGCTTTTAATCTTTGCCCTCTTTTTAATGTGTGATCTTCTTTATAGTAAAAAATACGAAGACAAAATATTTTTTAAGACTCTCTAATGTCCACCATAAAGTCCTGTTATTCTTTTGAAATCTGTCCTTACAATTTCATATGTACATATCTACATGTGTTGTATTTTATAAAAAGTTGAGACCTGTACTTTCTAATAATATTTTAGAAGAAATTGTTCTCAAATATTAAAAAATATTAATCTGTAATATCATTCCTAATGATTGAAGAGAATGTCAATTAGACCACCAACTTTAATATCAATTCTATGTAACTGAATTTTTATACTTTTCCCAATCAACACTATAAGCAAGAATTTAATACTCTTCCTTGTATAGTCGAATTATTGTATATATCTCTTTGTAATCTTTACCATACTTTTACAAATGTGGACTTCGTGGATCACTGTATAATTTGGGTAGTTTTCAAACCTGGGTATGCTATCAAATTGTAAATGTTGAACTTTTTTTGGTGTGAATTATATTTCATGGCTACACTCAAAGTTATATAACCCTTAGTACCTAGTATATTAGTGTTTTATTCATATACATTTGAAAATTATTAGTTAATCCAATTACAAATGCCATTTTCTTAAAAATCCAATCATACTCTTGAGAGAATAACTTACAATGGACAACAACCAAATATAGATATCAAAAAATAAAAGCTGATTTTTATAAAGTGACAATCTCAGAAGTAATTAGAATTCTTATACACATTTATGTATGATAAGTTAAAAATAGAGGAGTTTGTTTAATATAACACCTTTTATTCATGTTAAGATTAATTTTGAAAAGTAAAAGTAAAGAAATACATAAAATTCTCATTAGTAGTTGCAATCAAATTGTCTCAGGTCATTATCACTCATTTCAAATTAAGAGTGGATGAGGGTTACATGATCTTTAGATGCTTGCATATTTTTGACTGCATTTATAAGTTGGAAAAACTATTCCATTGATCTTTGTAAAGCTAGTGTTTTTTTAAATTTTTACAGACTGCATTTTGATTCATCGTACATAAATGGGGTACAACTTTTCATTTCTATGGTTGTGCACCCTGTAGATTCATACCCTTTGTGTAATCATACATGTACATAGGGTAATAATGTCTGTCTCATTCCATCATCTTTCATACCCCTGCCCCCTCCTCCCTCTCATTTCCCTCTACATAATCTAAAGTTCCTCCATTCTTCTCTTATCCCCCAACCCCCGGCCCCCATTATGTATCATCATCCACTTATTGGGGAAAACATTTGGCCTTTGGTTTTTGGGGCTTGGTTTATTTCACTTAGCATGATATTCTCCAGTTCTGTCCATTTATCTGCAAATGCCTTAATATTTTTTTTCTTTATGACTGAATAATATTGTGTATTGGAAGATACTAGTGTATAATATAGATAGATAAAGGATAGCACTTTGGGGCCCTGTAAATGCCCTAATTCTGACCTCTCTTAGGATGCCTGAAGTACTGGGATTGGCTGATAGACTGGGTGGTCCACAGTTCACCATGGTCAGTTTGCCATCCAAGATGGAAAATATAGAAGGATGTTAGTATGAGTTGGTATCCAAATACCACAACTCCCTTGCCCCTCTGGAGGGACAGTTAGTATGTTGTAAGCAATGGTTATAATCAGTCTATAAGAATGTCCAGATCTCTCAGGCCCATTCTGTCAGTGTGTATAGAGGGGTCACTGTATATGTCCAGACCAGGCCTCCTTGGGAGCCATCAGTGTCCAGAATAGTCTGCATATCTTCATGACTAGTATGTCAGTCTCAGTTCACATAAATGGGACAGAAAAATCTCGGGTCCCTCTGGAGTGCTGAGCGTGTCCAAGTTAAAACTCTCCTAGATGTCACAACATCACCCATACCTGTTTTACTCCCAAACCGCACTGGAGATCTGTGTGAAGGTGGATTACTCTAGTTGGGAATGTAACTGCACTCCAAGGGGACATGCTAAATGTGGGACTATAATTCTCTTTCCTGTTTCTAGTATGTTATACAGGTAGAAGCAGAAAGTGGGGTTCCACTTGGCACTCAACCTCTGCAAAATAAAACTCTTGAAAACATTATGAGAAAAGTTCTCAATAAATTAATTATACTGCTAATGCAGCACTTTATAGTTTAATAGCTGAGACCATAATATGGCTTTTAAGAACTCTCATTATGTGGCCTGGTCTTAAGGTGGATTTCTCAGGAGTAGACACTGAAATAAGGATTTGAGCAGTTTATTTGGTAGATGAAGGAAGCACTGGTAGAAGATTAGGGAAATTAGATGTGGAAGAGAGTTGAGCCACTATAGGGTGTTTTATCTGGGAATTGCCACTAAAGGCAACAGAAGATAGGCAACTGAGGAAAAGTCTGGGAGCTGTGGGAGAACAAATGCCACAGAGCTGTCCTTCCAGAAGGGTAAGGGAGCTGTGGTGTTTGGATATTAATTCTCACCAGGATTTTGGTTGAAGACTCCTCTAGGGGTGAGGGGAGAGTTCATTTCTCAGCACTTCAGAAGTAGTCAAGTGGCCCCAGCATTATTTACCTGAGAAAAACCCTTAGTCAAAGAAACAGAAATGGAAGTTGAAAGCTGGACTAGAAATATGAAGGGATATGAGCAGAACCTTCACAGCATCTTGCTACAGATACCTGCTTACTTCCCTAACCTCACTTCTTATGCGCCATGCTCTAGAAATTCTTACCTGATTGTGAATCCTTTCATTATTCAGGTTATTTATGAATGCGTGCTATGTTCTAAGCACTTTACCAAGTATTGGGCAGGTGAGAGAAAGATAGAAATAGTTCCCGTCTTCATGGACACAATGCTCCTTCTTCTTTCTAATACATTCTTCTCCTCCTCCTCTGGCTTAGTCCATTCAGGTTGTTATAAGAAAACATAAACTGGGTGACTTATGACAAAAGAAATTTATTTCTCACCATCTGAATCCTGGGAAGTCTAAGATGAAGGCATTATCAGATTTGGTAAGGATTCACTTCCTAGACAGCCATCTTGTCCACCTCAAATGGGAAAAGGTCTCAAGGGCAGCTCTTTAGGGCCTCTCATAACAGTACTATGTTAGTCAACTTTCTGTTACTGTGAAATACCTGGGATAATCAGCTTGGAGGGAAATTTTGTTTTGGCTCATAGTGTGGGAGGTTCCTATCTCCGAATGGGTGAACCTTTAGGCAAAGTGAGGTCGCACATCACAGTGGAGAACACAAGGCACAGCAAAACCATTCACCTCATAGCCAAGAAGTGAAATAGAGGAAAGAGGAAGAGGCCAGCAATCAGTAATCCTCCTCACAATCATTACCAGTGACCTAAAATCTCCCACGAGGTCCCACCTCTTAAAGATTCTACCACCTCCCCCCAGCACCAACTAGAGGACCAAGACTCTGATGCATGGGCCTCTGGGGAACATGCTGTTCCAAACTGTAGGAGCCGCCAGTCTCATTCATTCGGACTCTACTCTTATGACCTAATCACGTCTCAAAGGCTTGGTGTTTTAGCCAGCTTTTTTGCTGCTGTGACTAAAAGACCTAACAAGAAAAATTTTAGAGGAGGAAAAGTTTACTTAGGAACTCACTGTTTCAGATGTCTCTATAATATAATATAAAGCTGCTCCCCCGCCCATTCCGTTGGAGTCATTTTCCCCCCTCCCAACCACTTGTCAATCTGTGAACATCCTAGCTAGCTATTGGTTTATCCGGTCAGCTTGCAAGTATCCTTCTCTGTTATTGGTTCCCTGTTAGCCCAAGGAATTCCACTGCTTAAGAAAAGCTCCCAGCCATTTTCACTCTCTTTCCTCCTCACTTTCATGCTCTCTCCTCCTGGCTTTCACTCCTGCAGTTCTCTCTCTCTCTCTCTCTCTCTCTCTCTCTCTCTCTCTCTCTCTCTCTCTCTCTCTCTTGCTCTCTCTCGCTCTCTCTTTTCCTCTCATTTTCTCTCTTACCCTGCAGGGAGACACTCTGCCTGTTTGCTTAATAAACTCTCTTATGTGAGGTCCTGCGTCCAGAGTGGTTTCAGGGTTCTTATAGTCTCAGTCCATAGACAGCCAGCTCTATATTCCCCAGGACTCGAGGTAACGCTGAACAACATGATGGAAAACTATGGCAGAGGGAAGCAGCTCACTTGATGATCAGGAAGCAGAGAGATTCCCTTGCTAGATACAAGTATATACCCCGCAGCCACACGCCCAATGCCTCACCTCTGCCAGCCACACTCTACCTGCCTTCAGTTACTGCTCAATTAATCCCATCTGGTGATTAATTCACTGATTGGGTTAAAGCTCTCACAACCCAACATTTCCCCTTTGAACCCTCTCACACCATTTCACATGTGAGCTTTTGGGGGACACCCCACATCCAAACCATAACACTTGACTTCCTAATATCATCACATTTGGGATCAGTTTTCAGTATATGAAATTTGGGTGGACAAAAACATTCACACCATAGCACCTACTTAATAAACTTTTTTACAAATAACACTTTACTTGTCTTTATTTCCCCAAAATATAAAAGCCTGGTGAGGCCAGAAACCATTCCTGCCTAGCTCACTGCTGAAATCCTTGCTCTTATCAAAGAGCTTGGCATAAAGATGTATTCAGCACACTTCAGTTGACTGTATTACACTATGGTTAGTTCTAAGTAAGAAAGTTGGAATGACTTGAGTTGGGACTCCATGTGTGCACTTATACTTCATTCAGCTTTGTATCCATGGCACCTAGCACATCTCTGGCATGTTGCATATATTCAATGTTTAATAGAGTCAAAATGACTTTAATCAAACAGTTTTTGTTTAGAATATATTGACTCAAATATATTAGTAACTTGAAGTCATATTCCATAATGAATTACCAAAGGAATTAGAAATATTTCATATGAACCAGATGAGACTTGGAAAGGGCATGGTACTTGTCTCCAAATACCACTGGGACTGATAAAACATTTCTACCACTCAATTATAGAGAACTATCACATTTAGTCTGCTACTAGGAGAGCATGAGTTGCCCATCATTTGAAATGTCCAAGACTAGGGATGTGGCACAAAAAAATTAATAGTAATTGTGTGGTTCATGTAAGTGTCTTAGAACTGAGTTTTTCAGACCTCTAAATAAGTGCAAAATAACTTGTTTGAAAAATGTAATTTTACAATTGTGTACTGGAAGAAAATTACCTCTACTTTTCTTACCTGTAAGTTCTTTTCAACTTTATACCTTATGAGTGGTTTTCACGTAACCCTTGCAGAGATCCTTTGAATAGGTAGACTAAGTATTATTATCTCCATCTTATGTGAAAGAAGATAGATGCTCATAGAGATTAATTCTTTTGTCAAGAGTCACATCTGTAGCACTTGCTGGAAATAGAATTCGAATCCAGATTTCTGTGTCTTTTTGTTCAAAGCTGTTTACCCTAAAAATATCATGCCGTGGTATTAGATGTGAGAAAAGAAGAATACAACTACCTTTTCAAAGACTAATTCAGATCTTCCCTTGCAGAAGGACTCTGACAAGCCCTTGGTATTTTATAGTTCAAAACTGAGTTTAAGTGTTATGATCAAGAGCATATGAACAATGAGAAACAAGATTAGGTTTGGAACACAGGGCTCTATAGCCCACGTTGGCATTTGCCCCACAGAATATGACTGCTGTTTCTAGAAAGAATTATAATGATGCTTTTATGTTCCTGGCCAGGAAATGTTTATAAATCATAATGTACCATTTGTGAGTGATGTTACCTTATGAATATTAAAAGATTAGGAAATGACATTGGCTTTTGTTGAAAACCTTGAGTGACCCTGTAAGCAGACACAGTAAATGATTGCTTTTATTGCAGTGCCCTCTAAATATTATTAAAACTCTTTATAGTATGTAATAAATAATGGCAAACGAATGCTTGATTTATAGCAATTACAGTACAGATGAGTTGGATTCATGTGCTGCACTGTAATGAAGATAATAGCTCAAAACACATGAGAAACAGTCACTCGGTGAAATATGAGCTGATTTGCATGATCCATGTCCCTTGAGTAACCTGTAATTGGCTATTATGAAATGGACTAAGAATGATTTAGACTAAGAAGCAGCACCAAATTACCATAATATAATCTTTGTGTACATTTTTATTTTCAACACCCAAATATTTTTCTAGCATATAGAATCTGTGTCCCCATACCTAACATGTGAGGGTACTCAACTGCAATGGACCATTCTTATCTAAGGCTTTTGAAATTTTTTCCCTTGAAAATTGGCATTGCTTCAACTTTTTTCATAGGAAACATTATACCAATTTGCTTTCTTTTAGCTTTAAGACATACCATATTATTTCATAATGTATTCCTTTTAAGAATAGATTTTGAGGGTAAGTCTAAAATAGCATTGTGGAATTTCCAATGGGATTCAAAGTACATGCATGACTTAATTTATTCAGTAAAGCAAATTTATAAAACTCATGTTAATATTTGAGATCTCAGGAAATTTCTAATAAAAAAATGATTTTCTTGATTTTTTAAAATATTTGCCTAAGTCTCCACTTGAGTCTTCCCAATAGAAAATACCTAAACAATAACTATCCACATAAAACTTCCTGTTCTTTTTTTTTTTTTTTTCTTCTTTTTGGTAGAATTAGTTACCATTTTTGAAAAACCATGAAGGGAACTGTGCCAAAACAGTATTTCATGCCTAGACCGTCTGTCACGCTTCTGAAATCTCATTCTCATTATCACACAAATAACCCAAGGGAAAGAGTTAGTCCCACAGGCAAGGGGGATCATCAGTGTTTATCCTAAGCTACTGTTACGGAGGCCATAATGGGAAAAGGTATACCATAATTAAGAGCTATAGCCAACTAATTAAGTCAAATTACACCTAATTATAAATCCAATAATCTATGCCAAAACTATTTGTTGATAGCTAAGGGAAAAAAATACAGTTTTAATTAACCTCCATTATGGAATGCAGTTTAAAGATTTTTTTAATTCAAAATACTTTTTACAAAATAATTTTATATTTCTCTTCTATTTAATATGTTGGT
The DNA here is from genome assembly GCF_902686455.1 of Sciurus vulgaris. Taxonomy (NCBI): domain Eukaryota; kingdom Metazoa; phylum Chordata; class Mammalia; order Rodentia; family Sciuridae; genus Sciurus; species Sciurus vulgaris. Next base: position 133,843,329 of record NC_136463.1, read on the forward strand.
TTAAGAATAGAGAAGTGAAATAAATCAAAAAATTATTTTAGTAAAGAAATGCTATTGCTTAAAATTTACAAATTAATTGTGTTAATTATTGAATATTCCTGGAAAATATGAAAGGAAGTTATAAGTTAATATTGGTGCTAGATGATTGCTAATACACTAATAAAATATTTTTAAAACTAAGAAGGATGTGTAAAAACTGGCAACAGACAACTGTGGACTTGTTAAATAATAAGATGGAAAATAAGGTGCACATAATACAAAGTTTGAAAGTATATAATCTCCAGGTAAGATAACCAGGGATGGGCTGGGGAGATAGCTCAGTTGGTAGAGTGCTTGCCTTGCAAGTACAAGGTCCTGAGTTCAATCCCCAGCACCACACAAAAAAATAAAAAAAAAAATAAAAAAAAAAAAATAACCAGGGACAACTAAATAAGTGTCTTCAAATAATTCAACAGTGTAAAGAAAATGCTGACAAATGATTTTGAATATTCACCATGGATTATGCAATCATCACATTTAAAACATTAGTCACAATATGAGGAATTTACCAATCATAAAGATGGCGAGTGTTACATAAACTCCTGCAGGAAGCGATGAAATTTTCACCTTTGGATATCTTCAAAACAGTATTCATAAAAACCATCAAGTTAGAATATTGGGAGACTACAACTGTGAATACTAGTGCGAAATGTCTGGTTCCCTTCAAATGTTGCTTGATCATGTAAAGAAAATAAAATCTAGTTTTGGTTTGTTGTGTGTTTAAGGACAAATCCATTTTGAAACACAAATGCATGAACCAACTTTCTTCTATGTAAAATATGTGAGGTTATAGAGCACGTGATCACAGATATCCAAAAGAGGGTGAGATTTCTCAAATTTTGTGCATCTCTGCTCTTAAGATAGTATGACAGAATCCTGGGACCTGGGATTTTGCAAATAAATTGTTACGAAGACTACTGTTTCAGCATGATAATGCACTTATGCATTAAAACATATACTGGCTTTATGTCGGCCATTGGGCTAGACAGATGTTGTATAGAATACAAAGTTAAAAAAAAAAAAAAAAAAAAAAAAAAAACTTAGCTCCTGACCTCAAGAAGCTTACAGTATAGAAAAAGAAATAAGACCTGAATAAAAATTGCTAGGGTAAAAAGAAGAAAGGAGTTTTCAACAGAGAAACTAACATAGCACTATGCTTCAAGAAGGAATTTATTTCTTAGAAATATCAGAAGATTTCATTAAATTATGCTATTGTATGATCATGGACAGTGGATAGGATCTGGATTTTAAAAATGGGTAATAATGGTTTGCAAATCAAGTGAAAAAAAATTGAAAGATATTTACAATGAATGTTTTTTATCCTCTGTTGGTGCCCCCTTCTTGTTCATTTCTCCATTTGTTATTGTTGTTGAATTCAATCACATGTATTTTTACCATGTGTCAGGCTCTACAGTAGAGGCTGGATGTTTAAAGGCAGTCTTGTCCTTATACAAGGCTAATCTATTTATTGAACTTTTTCTTCTTGAAGAGTACAGGCATTTTCTCTCCTCACTCTGATTTTTCTTTGGCAGTCCCTGTGACTTTTATTATCATCCACTTATCCAGCAAATTAGAACGTCCAATCTATCACTCTCTTCAGAGTTTCAGACCATATTTCAGTTGCCTGCTTTATATCTCATGCTCCAAAGTATAATTATCCAAAATGAATTTGTGATCTTTCCCCAAAATCTGGACTTCTTATATTCTTATCTCAATAGATGGCACCAAGATCCATCGATTTATGCCAACTAGGAAACCTAAGAATCAGTTGTACTGCCTACCTCTCTCTACCTGCCAGAGTCAATTCAATAATCAATCCCGATGATTAAACTTTATTGTTTTAATGTTCTTGAATTTACCTAGTTCTCCTCTCATCTCCTGACAATACTCTGCCCCTCATTACCATTTCCTTTCACATGAACCATGGCAATGTATTGTTTGTTTTCCCACATCATCTTTGCCTCCTTGTTCATTTCTCCATACTATAATGATGGAATTATTTTGTAAATCCAATTTTATCTCTAATCTTATCTCTATTCTCTGACTGTGTAACTCTCTTGCTTAAAGTCTTCCAAAGTCTATCATAATTAAGACCACATTTCTTAACAGGCATCTGAGATCATTCAGGTCCAGATCTTCAACTCAATCTTGGGGGGTATTCTCCCTCACTCTCCTTACTCTTCCTCACTGCCTTGGGTGAAGTTTTTGGTCAGGTTCTAAGTGCTCTTCTCCCCCCCACAAGAGGATTCTCCTGTTCTGAAATCCTTTCTCTAACCTCCTCTGCCTTGCTTTGGATTACTTTACTTCTCATTTTTCAGATCTTAGTTCAAATATCACTTCATTAAGAAAGTTGTCCATTACCACTAGTACATTTCTATTGTGACCTTTTTAACTCAATGGCAAGATTATTTGTTTAAGGCCCATTTCTTATTCAACTGTTATTCCTATGAAGATTAAGGATGATGTCTGTTTTGTTCACAAACTATCTTGCACAGCTCCAGCATCAGTAAATAGCAGGAGTTCCAGAAATACTAAAATACCAAAATTCAAAGGGCAGACTACAAAGTGGTTTTCTGGAACAACAACTACAAAAAAATAAGAGTCCAAGCTGAAATGGTCTTCCACTTGCTGAAGGTAGTAGTGGGGGCTGTAAGATAAAGTACTTTGTAATTTCAGAATGTTGGCGATAAGAGAAAGTCATGAAAGCCAGCTCATAGAGTATTGTTCAGCTTCAAAGATTGGAAAGCATGATGACTATATAAGGTTCCTCTACTTTAATTCTCTAATAAACCAACAAACAAGCAGTGCAAAGATGTGTACAAGACAAGGATACGACTATGAAAGTGGCTCTGCGTGACTGCCCTGGCTCTCACAGAGGCACAGAATTTCTGTGGTCAAGACAGCCCACACAGGATGAGGACCGACCAGGGGAGCACAGCTCAGGAGTCAAGGCTCATCAGCATGGCATTATTGGGTGAGAGAGGACCTCATGAGCACCAAAGGGTCTGTAATTAACCACACACACCACAGGAGAGAAAGCAGCTCTGCCAGAATCTTCCTCTTCTGAGTTCTATTTCTCATTTCTTACCAGGCTAGCATGTGCCCTTCCAAACAAGGGAAGGCACAAGAACCAGAATGGTGTCACACCTCTCAAAAATAACATTGGAAGAAAGAGGAACTGAAGCACACCTTCAAAATTATAAGGTACAGTGATTTCTGACCTAGAACTCTATAATCAGTCTGATGCAATCAAGCATAAGAGTAAAATAAAGGCATTTTTAGACACATAAGATCTCAAAATTTTTACTTTCCATGAACCTTTTCTCAGGAAGCTTAAGGATGTATCTCACTAACGAAGAGCAAGTTTTAGGCTCTAAGAATGGGAGATCTTACACAGCAGAGAGCCAATGGATTTTCTAGAGAGAAAGAGGTGAAGGAAAGACACAGGCAATAGCTATGTTTAGATTTTAGTACAATAGCAGAAGGAGCCAATAATAAAACAAAACTAATTGATTAATTTGTCCTTGTAGAAAACAACAGAAGTTAAAATATAATAGTGGAATTTTTAATTTTAATAAAAGTAAGAGAAAGCACAATAAAAGAGGTACATTTGCATTATGTTATTTTGTTAAGCAGTGAATATATTATTGGTAATGTTATAATATTATAAATATTATTGAGATAATATAATAATATTATTATAATATTATAATATTTATATTATAAATATTATTGAGAAGATATATATATGAGAAAAGACCAAATTATTATCTTCTACAATATGCAAATGTTTTGACCTTACAGTATCATTTCTAGAAATATGTTCCCAAAAATATATTGTAAAAAATTTTACATAAATTTCCAAAGTTATTTACTGATGTTATTATTTATTTATTTTTGCAGTACTGGGGATCAAACTCAGAGCAAACATTCTACCACTGAGCCACATCCCCAGCTACACACTGATATTATTTAAAGAATAAAAAGTCAAATGATTACATTGTTCATCAACAAGGAGTTGATTCAAAAAACTATGGTATGTTCTCACAACAATCTATTACATAGTTACTAGAAAAGGAGAAGGAATATCTTTATATATTGAGTGATCACAAAGACATTGTTAAAGGCAAAAAATCAAGACTCAGAAGAATTATTCTTTTCAGAACAATTATGACTAATAAATACAGAGCAAATTTCTGAATTATTATCCCCAAAGAAAAAATTTCAGGCTGAAATCATTATTTTATGAAACCTGTGGAAGGTTTAATATTGAATTTTGCAGTAGAAAGTTTGGGTTGACACCTTTGAATCCCAGATCCAGTCATAATATCCACTAAAATTAGGAGGACCAGACATCATCCAGAAGATAGCTGCCTCTGAAGGTCTAGAAGGAAAATTTAAGCCACATAAATTCAGTTTTTTTTAATTCAGTTTTTTTAAACTTAGTTTATAATCTTTAAATATTCACAGGAGTAGCACATTCTACCCCATGACATATGCACTTGTTTCACCAGAGCACTATCGATGTTCTAATTATATGCCACTGAGAAAAATCAATGCTCAGAAGTATACGCCTTATCTCTTCTGTATAATTGCGAGTATTTTCTGCATTTTTAAGCATAAAGCTTTTTCACCAGAACCTCTTCAATGTGTGTGCATAAAAAAGAGGGAGAGTTCAACCAAACAGGCAATATTTTTGAGAAATCTGATGGTGAAAGGGAGAGAGAAGGAAGAAAGGAAGAAAAAAAAAGAAAGTGAGTCTAAGATGACACTATGAATATAATCTTGTTTGGTTCAATTTTAAGCTAAAGAAGGCAGCAGTAGAAGTGTTAGCACATGAATGAAAGTAAGTGGAGGAGTAGGGGTAGATGATGATAGAAAAAGGAATGTTTGATGGAGCAATTTAAAGGAAGGAAGAGGAGAAGTAGAAGAGAACACAGAAAAGTTTGCTGAAAATACAGCAGCTTAGTGGTACACAAATAATGGTCAAACTGTCACCAAATAAAAATAGGTGGGACTTTGTTCCATATCCAAAATTCCAATCTTCTCTTTAGAGAATTGATGCTCTCTCTAGACTGTCCTAGTCTGCTGTAATTTCATTTCACCTGTTAAAAAAATGATAGAAACTATCATTTTTTCTTGCTTACTGTGGTACCAGGCACTATCCTAAATGCCACAAATGTGTTATATCAGCAACCTCTTGAGTAGTATTGGTGGGTATCTGAATCTTTATTTCATCGATAGATGACTGAGGTATAGATAGCTTGAGTAACTTGCACAAGTCAGACATCTAATAAGTTGTAGATGCAGGACGCAAGCATAAGCATTCTAAATCTGATACCTGCATGCTTAATGAATTCTGATACAAGCAGTCACTGATGATTCTTTATGGATTATCATTGCTAAGCTCAATAATAACATTGTGTTTTCTGACTTTCAACCCATCTTTAAAATAACAGCAAACTGAAGCAACTTCATGAGCAGAATGAAAACCATTTTTAAAGAAGGAGAAAAATAATAAATTCTTAGTCTACCATAGACCATTTCTAAGAGAGAAATGATGCTATTTATATGCATTGATTTACGAAAACAAATATGTCTGGCTAATTTCAAAGTTATGCAATATAAACTGGTCAAGATTCTAAATGAAAAACTAGTTTCACGCATAAATTTAATTGTGTTAACAATGGTCATTAATTAGTGTCAACAATGGCAAGTTAAAAATAAAATGGGTGATTTCTTTTAATAAGTAAACAAAATTGGTGTCTTCTGCTAATGAGGATTATGCTAAACATTAAATTGCAAAGAGTATTTTATCCATAAATATACATGGTTTTTCATGTAATTGGCACCAATATATAATGATAAAGGTCTGATATTTATAACTAAATACATGCTGGCTACAGTAAATATCATACTTTAAAAACTTTATGATACAAGTATTGGACATTATTAAATGCATTCTAAACATTCTCCTATTTGGACAAGAAAATCCTAGTTTTTACTTCCTTATTCTTTCTTAGTATATGTACTAAAAAATTTAATTACTTAATGCGTTGAAAAAAATAGGAATTTTGATTACTTTTAAATAGAATAAATTACTTATGTGTTTTATAATGATGCTAACAACTAAGTCACTTAAGAATAATATATTTTAACTGACATTTAACTTGGCAATTAAGGAAACTATCTTAGTTTCATGTTCTATTTACATTAAAAAGTTCATTTTTTAGATTAACCAAGTTGATGTTTGAAATGTTTATTACTTTTCAGAGTCAAATGAAATCACTCATTGAAGACTTTTGCTTCAAGGTAGAATTAACTAGGTAAGGTAAATAATGCCTCCACCAAAATCTCAAGTATATTTAAATTTCAAATATATACACATATGTATGAGGCATCACAGCGCTACCAAAGTAACCAAGACTGACTAAGATCCCAAAGAAAAGAAGCATAGGAAGGTGAACCAATATTTTTTTCATCACATTTCCCTTATAATCACTTGTATATCTTGACTCTGATTCAGAGACAATTCAAGCCACAGTGAAAGGGAGAAAATGAGCAGTTCTATATACCTGTATCCCCAGCTATTCTGTGGCAGAAGGATCATGAGTTCAAGACCAGCCTCAGCAATTTAGTGAGAACTAAAGACTAAAAATGGTGGGAGTATAGCTTAGTGGTAGAGTGCACTGGGTTCAATCTCCAAGAAACACACACACACAAATGGTACAAATATCTGCGTAACACAACCTCACAAGACTAGAGAGACCATGTCAGGAGGAACAGGATCTGTGACAACAGGCGCTGAGAACCAGGCAAGACAGGAGGCACAGAGCAATGAGTCCAGTTCTCTGTGAGCAATGAGTACAGTCCCCCTGTAGACATCTGCCCTATTGTTAAGCTTTCTAGAAGGCAACTAAGAAGTTAAGCAAGACTGGAGGTATAGCTCAGTTAAGGGCCACTTGCCCAGTATGCACAAGGCTCTGGGTTCCAGCCATAGTCCCAGGAAATATAAAAGCAACAACAGGAAACAATTAAAAAGCAGAAAGGTGTTAACATTAGTTAAGATTAGCGAACTCCCTGGACATAGATGTAGCATGGTATCCTTTACTTTGAGTTGAACTATGTCTTCCAAAATTCACATGTTGAAGTCCTAACTCCCGGTCTCTCAGAATGTATTTGAAGACAGTGTCTCTAAAGAAATAATTAAGTTAAAATGAGGTCATAAACCTGGGTCCTAATCCTAAAAGACTGGTATCCTTATACAAATTAGAACATTAAGACATGGACACACAGAAGACTACTAGAAGTTGAAGGAAGAAGATGGATTATCAACTAAACAGAAAGACATCAAAAGAAATCAAACATTCCAATGTTTTGCTCTCAGATTCCTAGACACTAGAATTGCAAGAAAATAAATGTTTGTTGTGTAAGCCACCCAGTCTATGGTAGTTTGTTATTGTAGCCCTATCAAACATAACTATAAATTAAAATTATTAGAAATTGTGAATTTTACAGTGATATTTTAATAACACCAAAAGTCACAAAAACTCAGGAATAAAAATAACAAAGAATTTTCCTGTGTATGAACTTTCTCTCACTAACTGAAAAATATCTCCTAGAATGTATTTTTAGAGTATTTTAAAGTTCCATCAATTCAGTAGGCATTCATTCCTTCAGAAGTTCTGAGTCACAGAAAATCTGAAGCTTTCCCTATGATGATAGGAGTTTCCATCTTCTTTTCCCCAGTAATTGCCAAATAGTTAGATCTAAATTCTCTAATGTTACTGTAATTAAAATGGCCATTGCACATGTGCAGTTTGAAATATGACTGAAAAGCAAAAATGCCAAAAGTATTCAAAGAAAATACAGAAAACCTTTTTATAATTCTCATGTAGAGTCCATATTCCTAAACAAGACATAAAATGAATGAAAACCAGTATGGAAAATATTGACATACTTGACTTCATGAATGATATTTACTGTAGAGCAAAAAGAGATCATAAACTAAGTCAAACGACAAATGAAAGATTGAGAGAAAATATTTGCAATATATACAAAGAGTGCCAATGATTGAAGACTTTCAATACTCTCTCAGATACACCTTAGGTAGAAAAACTTTTAATATTCAGAGGAATAACATGAAAAACACTGAGAATACAAAGAAAATGAGGCAGAATTACTGTCACCTAGGAGTCCTAATGCCATGGTGGAATGTTTGAGTGAACAGTTACCAGACAAAGAGAACTGGCACAACCAAGTTCTGCACAGATTTTTTATAGGTACAAAGAAGTGAGAGGGCTTAATCTAAATTAGGGTCAGTGAGAGGTAATATGGAAAAGAAGACAAAAGATCACAAGTAGTGCTACAAAGAAAACATATCAGCTTCTCAAGAGCAGAGAAAGAAGAAACTTGGTGGGCAAAAAATCGCAAGTAGTTTGGGGCAAGGTAATGATATATGAGGTGGGTAAGGAAAGACATTTCAAAATGTGAGACTAACTTGTAGAATATGAAGAGTTTCTAGGGGAAATTATGAAATTAATCATCAATTATAAAATAAAAACCAAAAACTACTCCTACACCTGGAGATTAAATAATATGCTATTAAATGATGCAATGATAACAGAAGACATCAGGGAGGAAATATAAAAATTTCTTAGAGGTAAACGAAAACAACGACACAACATATCAAAATCTTTGGAACACTCTGAAAGCACTTCTAAGAGGAAAGTTCATTGCATTGAGCTCATACATTAAAAATATAAAAAGTCAATGACTAAATGACCTAACAATAAATCTCAAAGCCCTAGAAAAAGAACAGATCAACACCAAAAATAGTAGAAGACAGGAAATAATTAAAATCACAGTTGAAATCAATGAAATTGAAACAAGAGAAACAATTCAAAAACTTCACAAAACAAAATGTTGGTTCTTTGAAAAAGTAAACAAAAATTGATAAACCCTTAGCCACACTAATGAAGAGAAGGAGAGAGAAAACACAAATTACTAGAATGTGATAAAAAAGAAAAGATCACAACAGACACAATTGAAATACATCACATAATTAGAAGGTATTTTGAAAATCTATACTCCAACAAAATAGAAAATATTGAAGACATTGGCAAATTTTTACGGACATATGATCCTCCCAAACTGAATCAGGAAGACAAACAATTTAAACAGATCAATTTCAAGCACTGAAATAGAAGAAGCCATCAAAAGTCTCCAAACCAAGAAAAGTCCAGGACCAGAGGATTTCTCAGCTGAATTTTGAAAGACCTTTAAAGAAGAACTAATACCAATACTCCTCAAAGTATTTCATAAAGTAAAAAAGGAGGGAACCCTTCCAAACTCATTCTGTGATACCAAAACCAGACAAAGATGCATCAAGGAAAGAAAACTTTAGACCAATATCCCAAATGAACATAGATACAAAAATCCTCAACAAAATTCTGGCAAATCACATACAAAAACATATTAAAATGAGAGTGAACCATGATCACGTGGGATTTATCCCAGGGATTCAAGTTTGGTTCAACATCTGGAAATCAAAAACTATAATTCATCACATCAATAGATTTAAAGTTAAGAATCATATGATTATTTCAATAGATACTGAGAATGCATTTGATAAAATATAGCACCTCTTCATGCTTAAAACACTAGAAAAAATAGGGATAGTAGGAACAAACCTTAACATTGTAAAGGCTATCTATGCTAAGCCCACAGCCAACATCATTCCAAATGGAGAAAACCTGAAAGCATTCCCTCTAAAAACTGGAACAAGACAGGGATGCCCTCTTTCACCACTTCTATTCAGCATGGTATTTGAAACACTAACCAGAGCAATTAGACAGACCAAAGAAATTAAAGGGATATGAATAGGAAAAGAAGAACTCAACCTATCACTATTTGCTGATGACATGATTCTATATTTAGAGGACCCAAAAAACTCCACTAGAAAACTTCTAAAACTAATAAATGAACTCAGCAAAGTAGCAGGATATAAAATCAATATGCATAAATCTAATGCATTTCTATTCATAAGTGATGAATCCTCTGAAAAAGAAATTAGGAAGACTACTCCATTCACTCTACAATGAAAACTACAGAACACTAAAGAAAAAAATTAAAGAAAACCTTAGAAGATGGACAGAACTCCCATGTTCTTGTAAAGGCATAATTAATATTGTCAAAATGGCCATTCTACCAAAGGCACTATACAGATTAATGCATTTCCAGTTAAAATCGCAATGACATTCCTCATAGAAATAGAGAAAGAAATCATGAACTTAATCTGGAAGAATAAGGGACTTCAAACAGTAAAAACAATCCTGAGCAGGAAAAGTGAAGCAGGAGATATCACAATACCAGACCTTAAACTGTATTACAGAGCAATAGTAACAAAAATGGCATGGTATTGGCACCAAAATAGACAGACAAACCAATGGTACAGAATAGAAGACACAGAGATGAACTCACATAAATACAGTTACCTCATACTGGACAAAGGAGCCAAAACATATCAATGGAGAAAAGATAGCCTGTTCAACAAATGGTACTGGGAAAACTGGAAATCCATAAGCAGTAAAATAAAATTAAACCTCTGTCTCTCACCTTGCACAAAACTCAACTCAAAATGGATCAAGGACTTGGGAATTAGACCAGAGACCCTGCACCAAATAGAAAACAAAGTAGGCCCGAATCTTTATCATGTTGGCTTAGGAGCAGACTTTCTTAACAAGACCTCCAAAGCACAAGAAATCAAAGCAAGAATCAATAAATGTGATGGATTCAAACTAAAAAGTTTTTCTGAGCAAAGGATGCAATCAATAATATGAAAAGAGAGCCTACAGAGTGGGAGAAAATCTTTTCCACACTCACTTCAGATAGAGCACTAATCTTCAAAATTTATAAAGAACTTACAAAATTTTACACCAAAAATACAAAGAAACCAATCAATAAATGGGCCAAGGAACTGGACAGACACTTTACAGAAGAAGACATACAGGCAATTAATAAATATATGAAAAAGTGTCCAACATCTCTAGTAATTAGAGAAATGCAAATTAAAACAACTCTAAGATTTCATCTTACTCCAATTAGAATGGCTATTATTAAGAACATAAACAATAATAGATGTTGGCATGGATGTGGGGAAAAAGGCACACTTTTACATTGCTAGTGGAGTTGCAAATTGGTATAGCCACTCTGGAAAGCAGTGTGGAGAATCCTCAGAAAACTTGGAATGGGCCCACCTTTTGACCCAGTTATCCCACTCCTTGGCCTATACGCAAAGGACTTAAAATCAGCATACTACAGTGACGCAGCCACATCAATGTTCATAGCAGCTCAATTTACAATAGCTAGATTGTGGAACCACCCTAGAGGCCCTTCAACAGATGAATGTATAAAGAAACTGTAGTATATATACACAATGGAATATTATTCATCCATAAAGAAGAATAATAGTATGGCATTTGCAGATAAATGGATGGAATTGGAGAATTTCATGCTAAGTGAATTAAGCCAATCCCAAAAAAAACAAAAGCCAAATGTTTTCCCTAAGTGGAGGATGATATATAATGGGAGCAGGGGGGTGGGAGTTGAGAGAAGAATGGAGGAACTTTAGATTACATAGAGGGAAATGAGAGGGAGGAAGGGCGTATGAAAAATGGTGGAATCAGATTGACATCATTACCGTTTGTACATGTATGATTACACGAATGGTATCAATCTACATCATGTACAACCATAGAAACGAAAAGATATACCCTGTTTGTGTACAATGAATCAAAATGCAGTCTGTAAAAATAAACAAATAATTTAAAAAGTTTAAAATTATCCTGTATGAAGAGACAAAGCAAATTTCTACATCCTGGGTGTAAGAGGTTGGACATTCATAGTCTACACCAGAATTGGTGGTGAGAAGTAGGGTCTGGGTGTTTATTCAGAATATTCCTTCCATGAGTGGAATTGCACAAGTCCTCAGTGGAAGAAGATTCTGATGTAACTCCTAGTTTATGAAGATATTACTTTAATGTCACATTGCCTTCTCCTCAACTACTGATCCTTTCCTTTTCCTTACACCTTCAGCTCCTACCCTGTTTCCATAAATGCAGCCTCATGGACTCCACATCCCTGTCAGCCTAGGCTATTCTTTGGATCACAGCAATTACTAGAGTGTTTACATAAAATCTGTCCATACAAACACAACATGCTGCCTTAGAAGAATGGGGAATGGCAATTACAGAATCTTTTATATTTCATTTAAAAATGAATGATTAATTCTACCTAAAATTTATGACCTTGGAGAAGCAGATTGAGCCACAGGTGACTATTCAATCTCTTTTGGCACACTGTTTTCTAAAGTTAAATTTCATGATTGACTTCTAATTAACTGGTGAGAGCTGATAATAAGCACTAAACAATAGATTCACAACTATGTAGGGCCTCTACAAGCATAGCTATATTAGGGTTGTTTCTAAATTTTTACAGAAATTAATCATCTAGAATATTTCCTAAATTTTATATTCTATTTTCTCCAGTATTTATAAGTCACTAAAATTCCCAGGCACAGAAATAGTAACTAGATCATCATAAAAATCTAATAATAACTGAATCATCAGTGAAAATGTAAAGCTTTAAAATAGATTTAATCAACAAATATTTGTTAATTACCTTCAATCTAATTGTTTTTGGAAAATAAATTCCCCAGAAAGGACATTTCCTTTACGAATAGTAAATAGAGTTTAATGCAAATTCTTTTCTCTAAAAACACAATTTCTCAACATTATATCTCAAAGAATTCAGTTTGGCCATTTTAAAATGTAAGAATCAAATATATAAAAGATAATTGATTATAATGTGGCTATATTTTTCAATACTCCATTTTGATGAATAACCAAAGCGTTCTATGTGCTTAAGCATCTGATTTTTGCAAAGAATTCAATGCACACATAACAAGAAGAATTCATCAAACTTCACATTATCTTGGTTTGATTTTGTAGATGGAGCTGAATGTTGTTAAATTAACATGCTCAGAAGTAAAAGGTGACACATCAATTTAACTGATTATTACCTATCAAAAAATGAAAAACAGGTATCAATTTTAATGCACCCTAATTCATTTGCAAGATAAAGTTCCAATTTCTCCTAGTTTGCTCTGTGCTGTGATTTTATGTCCACCAGAGCTATAAATTTGTTAAAATGTCTAGACGTGGATTTTGAAATAATTTGATTTTCAACAAGCCAGTTTTCTATACCAAATCAACTCCAAGATATTGAAGAATGTTTAAAGAGTGGTCAAATTGATAAGAACAAAAGCATTTTGTTGCTTCAAATTCATGTTATTAGCAAGAATGAATTTAAACCCACATAAATATATGTTCAAGTAAAAACATAATTTATCAAATATTAAAAGGATAATAAGCATATACTTATGTAAAGAAATATATAAATATACATAAATTTTATGTATAAAAATTCACTTTCAAATTGAATGAGTTAACATTTTTGCCTAAAGAAATATATTAAGTGTCTAGGAAAATGTAAGCAAACAAGTCTATTTTGTTTGTGCCAGAATAAATAGTAGAGCTGGTATTTTCTAATTTAGTTTGTCTCTGTAGCTGTAAAATAAACATCTTTAGGATCATCTCATCTTTACTCTTAAACAGAGCAGATGTATTTTCTTTAATTTAATAATGATCAATCTCAATTGGACCTCCAATACTTTTCAATTACCTTGCTGTCTCTAATCAACTTTTTCCCTTTCAGTAATAACCATTTAAATAAATTGCACTTTCCTTAAAATCCAATCCCCCTCACTGACTCACATCTCTTAATTTTAGCAAATTATCTCACCACTTTTTAACCAAAAATATTGAGTCATTCACTGAGCACTTCCTCACTTTCAGATATGCCTGACTTTGAGCATGCAGTCTACCTGTATCAAAACCAATTCTATTTCCTCTAGTCCTGTTCGGAATGAGGTCATTTCTATCTAGCTATCTAAAGCCAATGCCTCTATCTGTGTTTTGATCTCAACCACTCCCACTCTTTCAAGAATCCCCCCTATATATTCCCTCCTCTACATAGTATGTTCAACCTCCACTTTCAACTTGATCCTTCCTTTCAAGTTTTTGGACATTGTCCTATTAAAAAATAAAACTACAAAGTCCAAAACCTCCTCTTGACCTCATGTTCCCTGCCTCTGCATCACAGGCAACATTTCTAGAAGAGTCGTTTAGTCTTACTTTACTTTCTCCATTTTCTCATACTCCACTTCCTTCCTTACCCACTCCACTTTGACTCCCTCAGCCATTGCATCTTAAAGCAACCCTAAATTTATTGATAATCTTCCACAAAGCTTAATCCAAAAGCCACTTTTTGGTCTTCATCTTATTTGATTCAACATTGATATTATTCAGAGTTCTCCAGAGCAACAGAACTGACACAGATAGATGATAGATAGATAGATAGATAGATAGATAGATAGATAGATAGATAGATAGATAGATAGATAGATAGAAAGAAAAGGAGATTTACTATGGAAATTGGCTCACAGAATCATGGAGGTTGAGAAATTCCAGATATGCTATTTGCAAGTTGAAGAACTAGGAAAGTTAGTGGTGTCATTTTATACAATCAGGAACATCAAGGACATAACACCCAGTTTGAGGCTGAAGACCCAAAAACCTGGATGGGGTAAGAGTTAAGGCAAGAGGGCGTTGATATCAGTCCCAGATTCTGAATGCCTGAAAATCAAGATCTCCAATGTATAAGGACAAGAGAAGACGGATGCCATAGCTCAAGAACAGGGAGGAGAGAATTCATTTTTCTTCAGTCTTTTGATTTTATCCAAGCCCTCAATGTACTGAATGATGCCAACCCATTCTGGTGAAGGTTGATCTTCTTTACTCAGTCTACTGATTTAAAAGACAATCTCTTCTAGAAACACCCTCAGAGACACACCCAGAAATGTTTGAATAGCTGTCTGATTTCTCTTGGTTCTGTCAAGTAAACATAAAAATGTCCATCACAACACTTAATAGTTATTTATTGGATATTCACTATGCTCCAGATCATATATTTTGGACATATCAAAAGACAAAAAACAAAGAGCCCTGTTGTTATGATTTGGATATGAGGCATCCCCCAAATCTCCTGTGTGAATCCATAATATTCAGTGGTGAAGTGATTCAATTATGAAAGCTGTAACCTAATTAATCATTTTAGTTTGAATGCAATGAATAGGTGGTAACTGTAGGCAGGTGGGGTTTGGCTGGAGGAGTGGGTCCCAAGGAGTGTGCCCTGGAAGTGTTCATCATCCCTGTGGTTCTTTCCCACTTCCCTCTCTTTGCTTCCTGACTGCCATGAACGGTTCTGCCTCACCTTGATCCCAATACTTCCATGTGGTTCTGCCTCACCTTGGGCCCAGAGCTTTGAACTCAGTGAAACATGAAATAAACCTCTGGAACCATGAGCTAAAATAAATTTTTCATCCTCTAATTTGTTTTTATTGGGAATTTGATCATAGTGACAAAAAACTGACTAACACCTGTTCTAGGGAACTTACATCTTGGGCAAGGCTTTGCAGCATGAATGCTCTTTTCCACTTACTCCTACTGGAAACACATTCTTTCCTTTGTTTCATTGAAACAATCAACTTGTTTTTCCTTCTGTTATGCTGGGCCTTTTCTCCTTTGGTTTATTCTATTTTAACAAATCATTAAACTTCTAGGTTGTCCAAAATTTAATCCTGGGTTATCCCTCTTTTTCACCCTCATGATGCTCTTCTCTGAAATCTGGAATCATATATCCAACTGTCTACTTAAAATCTCTTCTTAGATTATCAGAGTTATAACATGTTCAATAAATCTAAAGCTGAACTAACTTATATTTTCTCCCACATAGTATTTTCTAGTTCAGACAATGGCACCACCATCAATCTGGCCTAGCTTTTGTGTTTCATCTTATTTTCCTTTCCAATTCAATATCAAGTTCTGTCAATATCATTTCCTAAATTGCTATTTTTGTCCATTTCTATTGCTATCAAGCTAGTCCTGGCCATAATGACTCTCTCTTTGGTTAATATCATAGCCTTGCCTCAAAGTTCATGTCCTCTCTTACACCTATCCTTAAAGTGAAAGAAATATTTTTTAAATGACAATCAATTATATTTAAGATCCTTTGCTATGAATTAAGGAACATATGAGCATTTTTGTGAGCTGACACTCCTGTCTCCATCCCATATCATCCTCACCCAACCTCAATGCCAATCATAATCCATAAAGTCATGCAGCATGTCCTGTAGGGACAGAAACTGATTAGAAAATGACATGAATAAATTTAATATTTTAATAAAAATACCATGATGTGGCAAAGATACTGAAGTCAGGAATTTCATATCATCAAAAAATCCAGGGGAAATTTTCTTGAGAAAGTGGATCAAATTGAAATCTAGATGATACTTATGAGAGAGTATTTTCCAGGTTAAATAAGCAGAGTGTATAAATGTTTTGTGATGTTTCAGAATATATTGAATACAAAAGACCAAATATAATCAGCATGTATGAAAGAGTAAGTAGTTGATGGGGTTTGGACCATAATCCCAAGAAGTGCAATCTCAAACTCCATAATCCTGAATGCTGAAACCCTGAAATCAAAATTTCTAAAATCTAAAATCTTAAAAGATCAAAATCCCCCAAAATGTAAATATTTAATAATAAAAAAACTTTTTTTTTTTTTAATTTCTACCCTCCAGTACTGTGACACAAAAATTTCTGCCAAGTTGTGACTTGGGCTCAGTTCAAGAGCTGAGGGTTCTGAGAGAATCGATGGCTCTAATACTATATATTCCTGAGACTAGAATCCCTTCCCATCCAAGTAAGTCTTGGAATCTTATGCTGGGAAGGATGCCTGAGCATATGACTGCATAGTCAAGAGTCATGATCATGGAGCACAGGCATGGAGCTCCACTGTGGTATCTGCAGAAATCGGGTTAGCAGCCACCTCACCACAAGAAAAGGCAGGTATTCATTAGTTATGCACTCACCAAATACCCTGTAAGTGCCTACTCCTAACCAGCTAGATTCTGAAGAATTTGTGCATCAGCATGGTCCTGCCAATCACAGAGCTTAAAGTCTAGTAGAAGTTTCAGCCAAAAATCACATTAACTGGTGAGTGATTTAAAACAGAATGAAAACTCCAAAGGAACAACTCCATGATTGCATTTTACAAAGAATCTGACTCCACAATGTCGGGCCTGTCCCTAAATTTTACAAATTCAGGACAAAAGTACAGACCCAGACCCAGGTACCACAGGTCTAAATATGGATTAAATCAAGCAAATTATTATCTAGAATATTTTCATTTTCATACACTGACAGACATACTTTCAATAAGACAAATTAAAAATTATGTGCAGTTTTTGGTTTTTGTGTCACTGAAAGGGAAAAATATCAGATGATTATTTCATGTGTCCAGAGGTTCTGTTGACAGGTCAGCAATGTTTAGATGACTGATAAAATAATACTGTGTATACCCCGAATTATTACATAATTAATTCTATAAAATTTATTTTATTTTCTTTTTACCAAACTCACTGAATTGTTGAATCAAAATGTTCATGTAAGTTTTGTTCTGTTAATAATCATGATTTAAATGAATATATCTTCACTAAATATAGAGTAAATTTTTAAATATCAATGTTAGGATTATTATTCTTATGTGTTTTCCAAACAGTAGTTTTCTTCTAAAATGTTCAGATTCACCATTAAAGTTAAAAGGCAAATACCATCATTAAATTTTGTTATTAAATTATTAAATATCAAGTACTTAAAAATATATGTAAAGTTAATTGTTTACATTTTAAATTTAATTAAAATAAATAATTATAAGAATTAAAAAGTTGAAGTTATAATATTCAATATTCATCTAATGACCAAAATTTTAAAATCTGTATCATTTTTCATGTATATTTAGGTCTACATGTATGCAAAAGGAAAGGAATGTGAACTGTTTAACAATGCAAAATGTTCCTCAGCCCGTGTTTGTGACTTTTACAAATAAGTACTAATATATGAGAACTTCCAAATTATAAGTTGGAGCACAAAGAGAAAGAAAAATAAGTATATGCTGTGCACTAGTGGAAAATGAGACTTCATTGTGAAAAAATGTATTACATTCATAGAACATGAGAGAAAAGATTTGATGGGTTAATTAATAAGATAGAAAGTGACAAGGGCTTGTTGATTAGTGTGTGGTGTTGTCATTGTTGTGCATGCGTGTGTGTATGTGTATGTGTATGATATAAAAGACCCTCTGATCTAAGAAGCCAGGGCAAGGCCCTTCTTGTTTATGTCTCAGGGTGATGAGGTCCGTGAATGAACTTGGACTCTTTCCTGGGAAAGGTATTTAAGTAACTTGATGTTGGGAAAGGTTTATAAGCTTGAGTCCGAGGAGTGAAGCAGAACTAGACGTTAATGGAGCACAGAGGTGGGGTTAGAGTGGAGAGCAACTCAGACAGAGGAAAGAGCAGCATATGCTCTGTGGCAGGAGAGCTCAGTTTGTTCCAGGAACTAGAAGGAGACCTGTGATGGAGCATGGAGAAAGAGGAGCAAAGAGAGGAGGCATTTAGATGACAGAGACGCCTAAAACATCCAGGGGCCGCCAGGGATACAAAGGTGACAGCGCCATATCTACTCCAATTATCTCTCAGTCTCACACTTACCAAGCAAAACTGAACACATCTCTCCGGTTTCTCAGGCATGTTTAAAAAGGAAATTGCGAGGGGTGGAGGGGGGCGGCTCTCAAAATAGCTATCTTCCTAATGAAGCGGTCAGCGCTTACGGTTAATTTGAAAAATTTAAATACATGGTTAGAATCACATCCTGAGCTGGTGAAATGGCTCATGACGAGTGTAGATATTTACCCCAAAGAGATTTCTGACAAATTCAAAAAGGTTATCATGCATGGATGTCCAACACGGTGCTATTTATAATATTGATAGACCTCGAAATAACTTAAATACCAACTTATGGGATTCTGATTGTTGGATAATTTTACAAAATAATTCTGTATGTGCACTTTAAAATGAATGATATTTATATTTATTGACGTGTAAGTATTTCTACACCATGTTGATTAGTGAAAAATTTAAACAAGATTATATACAATAGGTCCCAATCATATTAAATTGTATGTGTTTACGCACATGCATAGATAGATGTAGAGGGATGTCTGTCTGGAAAGATGCTTCCCCCTATTGTAAATATCATCTTTGTTCTATTACATTATCTAATTAATTCTTACTGACATAGGGTAATTCTGTTGAATTTTTTAACTTGATGTCGTACCAGAAAATTTGCTGAGCTCACTCGCATTAGGCTGATCAACATTTCAGTGTGATGTAATAAACTCAAAGACGGTGGACTTACTCGTCTCAGTTTGTGAGAATACTTCTAAAGAATATATTTGCTAGAGGTTTTTGATAAATAACCTTCCTTTTTAGGCATAGGAAGTCCTTTCTGTTCTTAATAACCTATTTTTGTTTGTTTGGAATTTCCGCAATCCAACAGTGCTGGGTACTGGAACCTGGGTCTCGAGCTTGAGAGGCAAGCACTCTACGTGATGGGCTATATCGCCAGCACAATACCCTATTTTTTAAACCATTAATGATAATTTAATTTTATGAAATATTTTTATAAATCCATTGAAAAAATTAAATAGACGATTTCTCTTTTAATGGCTGTACTACATTAGTAGACTTCCAAATAAGACTTCCTAGAATTTGCTAGATGAGTCCTTCTCACTTATGACACATATTTTTAAGAATACTAAATTTAGTATAGATGTGAACTTACTTAAATTTTTCTTTACATAAATAGACCTGGTCTGGACATTGTACAAGCATTGTAAAATGAATCTGAAATAGTTTATATAAGATAAAATTGTCTTGAACATTCAGTAAACTTAGTATATAATGTCTCTATTTGGGTCAGGCTTCATCTTGGTAGGGGAAGGAAGTCTTTTGAAATCTTTTGATTTCTTAAACATTCTTTAGTGATTATTTCTTCCCAAATCAGGTTTAGAAATATGTATGTTTGGATAAGATTATTGTTTTCATCTATAACTTGCACAGTTATTAAATTACAGTAACAGTAATATTCACTTTTAATCTCTAATGTATCTGTTCTTATGCCCCTTTATTATTTCAAATTTTATTTGTGCCTTTATTCTTTTTATCATTCAATCTTATTTTAAAAAGTAGAGACAATAATATAAGAACCTGAAGACATCCACCAATTATCTTCAACAATTCATAATCCATTTCTGATCATGTTTATCTATATTCCACATAATCTACTGCCACCACACTGGGAATCACATTATTTCATCTTCAACTATTTCAGCCATGTATATTTAAAAGTAAAGGAATCTCATTAAAAACATAACATTCAATAATTCCTTAATATTATTGAATATGCAGCAGACTTCAAATATTCTTTATTGCTTCACAAAAACCTTTTTACAGATTTTAGTTTGCATCAGGATCTAATCAATAGAAAAGGGTAGGAAGGAAATAAACAGACATTTAATAAAAGGCGAAGCTTGAAGCCTAGCAATAAGGAAAATGTGTCCAACATTCTAAGTAATCAGAGAGATGCAAATTAAAATCACAGTAAAATATCTTTCGTATCCATTAGTTCTAACAAAACTTTTTAAAGTATGGAAAGGATAGGAAGCAACAAGAGTCTCCTAACTGCTGGGAGTTGGGGAGTTTGAATGAGCACAAACACTTTGGAAGGCAACTGGCACTATATAGGAAAGTTAGCATCTACTAAGTGTGACATTTGATGTTATCCCACTTCTAGAGATCAACCTGGAAGAAATCCAGCACTGTGCAATAAGGTGACATGCACATGAATATTCATTGTTGCTTTCTAGTTTACAAAAGTAAACCCTGGGGAAATTAATTTCCCACTACATATAAAATGGATGAAAACACTATGATATATTCTGTGATAATATTGTAGTCATCTCCCAGGAGCAGGACAGACTCCTCCACCCCCAATTTGGATCCGTTATCTAGACCTATGTTGCCACACTCACCAAGAGGGAATGAAATGTTTATTACTCATATAATGAGGTTTTCTGTAGAGAACAGGAAAGGCTTCCACGCTGATTTAAAAAATGGTTTGAGAATGTGGCAAAGGAGATCAGAGTTTCTTGGGGTGGTTAACTTCTAATCCACACACGGAGCAAGTGTTCCCATGCACAAACCAAGACTGGGATTTATGTGCCAAAGGGAGCACCAGACTTTCTCATCAGCTTGTGGGACTTGAAAACTGGTGGTAGTGAGACAGCAAAAGTTACTCTTGGTTACAAATGGAATTTTTAAAGTTATGAGAAATATACATATATTAATAGGAGAGAACCTTGAAAACAAGGAAGAGCAAATAGAGAAAAAATTCTTTGGGGATTCCAGGAAAATGCATGTATGTTTAAAACACTAAAAATAATATCATATATTTTTATGGAAACATACATATACAGTAAAATTAATGGGGAAACGTGAATGACAAATATGGTGGGGAAGAAGGAAATAGGACTGGGGTAGTTAAGAAATAATTTGGGGGGCTTCTATGGTCTGAATGGAGTAGCACTTCTTGCATTTTAATGCAAATGGCACATTAGTTTGTATTTCTTGTTCTCATGTATTAACTAGCTTTAGGAGCACTATCTAAGGAATTTTTGTATACTCCATCTCAGGGACCTGGAACTCTCATTCTTCTTTCCTTCTTTGAAATCAACCTAGAAATGTTTTTCTGGCTGTAGTAAAATTTAATTGACCAATTAAAAAATGGCATGTATTTTTGGTGTACCAAGTCATGTTTCAGTATTTGTATGCATTGTACAATGATTAAATCAAGCTACTAACATGTTTATTATCTCTCATACTTATCATGCTTGTGTGTGTGTGTGTGCATGTGCCTGTGTGTTAAGAACTTTTAATATCTACTCTCAGCAATTTTCGAGTATAGCTGACATGGCTATTAACTATAGTCATTTTTGTTGAACAAGAAATACTCAGAATTTATTCCTACCTGTCTAACTGCAGTTTCATCTTTTGACCAACATTTCTCTATTTCCCTCTGTCCTCTTTAAAAGCCTTAAAAGAGTCAGGATCAATAAGAACCCTCTTCAATTACTTCTAAAGGAAGAGACCTTCATGATTTTTTTTTTAATTTTAATTTGTTCTCTTTAGTTTTACATGACAGTAGAATATATTTTGACATATCATGCATACATGGAGTATAACTTCCCATCTTTGTGGTTGTACATGATGTAGTCACGCTGGTTGTGTATTTATATATGAATATAGGAAAGTTATGTTTGATTCATCTCTACTCTCTTTCCCATTCTCATCCTCCCTCCCGTCCCTCTACTCCCCCCTGTCCAATCTGATGAAGCTCCATTCTTCCCTCCTCTCTGCCTATTGTGAGTCAGCATTCACATATTGGAGAGAACATTCAGTCTTTAGTTTTTGGGGACTGGTTTATTTCACTTACTGTAATAGTCTCCAGTTCCTTCCACTTACTGGAAAATGCCACAATTTCATTCTTCTTGATGGCTTAGTAATATTCTGTTGTGTGTATATACCACCTTTTCTTTATCCATTCATCTGTTGAAGGGCATCTAGGTTGGTTCCAGATCTTAACTAATGTGAACTGGGCTGTTATAATCATTGATATGGCTGCATCACTAGAGTATGCTGATTTTAAGTCCTGTGAGTGTGTGCCCAAGAGTGGAATAACTGGGTCAAATGGTGGTTCCATTTCAAGTTTTCTGAAGAATCTCCAAACTGCCTCCCAAAGTGGTTGCACCAATTTGCAGTCCCACCAGGAATGTATGAATGTACCTTTTTGCCACAATTTCACCAACATTGTTACTTGTAGTCTTGAAAATTGCCATTCTGACTGGAATGAGATAAAATCTCAGTGTAGTTCTAATTTGCCTTTCTCTAATTGCTAGTGATGTTGAACATTTTTTTATATATTTGTTGATCTTATTTCTTCGTCTGTCGAAGTATCTGTTCAGTTTCTTTCCCCAATCATTGATGAGACCTTCATGAATTTTTCATGAACTCCCATCAGTCCTCTTATAAAGGATATTTTCAATGGGTTTTAACGTATTTCCCTTTGATCCAAAGTTTCCGTAAGTTTCAAGAGAAAGATAAGAGTTATTTGTATTTATTCTAAAGTGTTTCTCCTGCCAAAGAGGAGAAAAGACTACATATTTGGTTCTTAGCAGAGCATTATAAAGGTATTTTAGCATTGGGAAAGTGTATGTTTTTCATTAGCTTTTCAGATACTGTTATCAAAGTACATGCGTCTATGGAAATTGATACTACATTAGCCTAAATATTCCTCAGTCCCTCTTACTCTGGCAAAACTGCAGTTTCTACATGGATCCATCAGCAGTGAAAATGTCTTCAATTCAGTAGTTGGAAACTCCAAAATCAAGAGTGGTCAGGAAGCCCAAGAACATAGTGATATGATCATGTATCTCAAACTGAGATTGGAAACAAACAAACAAACAGAAAAAAAAAAAAAAAAAAAACCACTTCCAGTACAAAGTTCCAGGAAGCAAAGCCTGGAAGCAGGAGCTTCAGAGATAATCAGGAAGAGGATTATGGGAGCTCTCGAGCTCTATCTGCTGCCTGGGTTTTCAGTCCTTAGCTGTGCAGATCAATGGATGACTGACTTCATCCATCATGGGCAGGCTAAAACTATTATAATTGTGATTGTTCACTGGAAAATAATACAGGGACACTTTAAAGGTAAAATCTGAAGATCAAGACATATAAGCCCTCAAATGTGGTCTTTCCACTTATTTCCCAGTATTAAATCAAACTGGGGAAAGATACTCATGAATATTTAGAAAGCCAGCAGAAGGGCATCTCTAGGTGACTAGGGCAACAGTGTGACTGCAATAAAGGGGGCTACTTTGTTTTTGTGATCTCTCCTAGCACCAGATTAGTATCCATGTTACCCAGTAGTGAGCAGCAAACTGCAGAGTCCTCAATAAAGACTTACAATCTCAAAGTTTTTGAGCAACTGTGCCATGCAAGGCCAAATGCTGACACAGAAAAATCTGCACAGGGAGAGAGGGGGAAAACTTTAAAATATAAAACCTGTTACTCTGCTTTCCAGAGGTAAAGGTTCTTTTTTTTTTTTTTTTCTTTCAAATTATAGTTTTCCTTGTTAAATTACACAAATCTCTACCCCTTCACATCCTTTTAAATTTTATAATGAGTTGGATTGCCTCCTTAGCCTGGGTATTTTCCTGGGATTTGTCTATTTGGATTGATGATCTTCTTCCTCCGTAGTTTTAAGATTATCAGCGTCTGTCTTTCAGAGATCTCAGGCCTCTGCCACCCCCTGCTTGTCTTGCAGCCTTCCTGGGTCTTCTACCTCACCTCACACTGCTGACTCTGGCTGCTCACAGGACCTCCATGGTTGGATAATCTATGGGGAGCTTCCAGCACACTCCCACTCCAGGCATTAATGCTGGCCTGCCCTGGACCTTAGTTCACATTGCACTCTCTCCATCACAAGGCTGTTAGGACCTTCTTTGCCTTTACTCTCGGGTTCTCTCCAACCCAGATAGTACTTGGAAACTTACAACAGCTTTCATCTCACTTCATTAATCCAAGCATAGACATTCCTTCTATAGTCCATAAATTTCCATGTCGTTCTGCCATAATGAAGTGATCTAATAAATACATAGGCACCTTGCTTCCAAAGCAATACATTACCATATCTGCTCTGGCAAATTACTGTTTTACTTTTGAAAGATGTGTGGCACTAAAAATAAGGTTACATGCCAAAGTGTGGGCAGATACAAATAACTACATTCATTAAAAAAAAAAAAAAAAAACAAGCATACATATGTCAGTGTTTTCTAAAGCCTCTCTCTGTGGCAACATGCCCTAATAGGGCATTCTGTACCACGTGACACCAGCCCCAATTACACAACCTACCAAGGAGACACAGGGTATGGCATAACAAAAAGGGAGAGGGAAGCACTTGACAATTTGTAGTTACCACTGTCTGTGGAATCATTTCACTCTTCCCTGAGGTACTTTCCTATAGGGTTTTCTCCTCACTGTAGACACTGCACATTCTGTAACCTGACTGAGTGAGGTATGGAAATATTACTACCCACATTGCGTTCTCTACTCCTCCAATCTTCCAGTTTCCATTCCCTCAGTTTAAGCAGTTGGCTGGCCCCAATCAGATTGCCTGTAGGCAGGGGTATGTCCAGCAGGAATCAGAATTCGGCGTATTCTCTAGGCTAAACCCAAGGAAGAAGGCTTAAAGGTTGGAAAGAATACCTTCATCAGAGGTAGGACACAGGAACAAGTGGAACTTCCTTCCTTAAAACAAAATAAAACATGCTTAAGGCAGAAGGATGAAAGAGGCACACTTCCTCCAATGTGCAGTTTGAAGAAATTTGAAGGTAAGGACAGGACCCCTCCAGGTTTATCGCAAGTAAATAGATGTGAATGTTATATAGCATAAACAATAATGCTACAAGTAGCAATAGCAGTATTTGGCAAGATCTCATGTGCCTCTTACTTCAGCTACAGTTTTTCTTTTCTGAGTGTTTGAGCAAAAATTGGGTAAAAAAACAACTTCCATGCATCAAAATATTTGTTTTTCTTTCCTTGTTACTTTATAGCATGAAGTAAGATTGTGGTGAACACTGTCAATATACCTTTTGACCTCCTCCAGTCCTGAAGCATCAGAATGAATTCAGTACCTTTGATTTCAAAAGTCCTCACTTCTATAGACAAAGTTATTAATTTTGAGAATAGGTGTGTTTACCACTAGACAGATACTTTTAGAGACAATCACTTGTACTTGGGGTAAAGGGGCTACTGCCTTTTTAAATGACCTTTATAGATTCTTCAAAGTTCTTTTTTTGTTGTTTGTTAGTTTCAGATTAAAGAACCTTCAAAGAAAGAAAACAACCAGTCACTTTGGCTCACTCTTTTTAGGCAAGCCAGAGTAAACTTTGTTCAGTATAATACTAAATTCCCTGTCCAGGGGCCTTCCTGGCTGCCTTGTTTTGAACATGCAATGTATGAAGAAGCCTAACCTTTAACGGAGCAAGGTAAGCAACATTCTTGCCTCCGCATGGAATGGCTAGCCTTTCCTGTACACATATGTGTAGGTTTCCCCAATCGAAGCCCCTTATTTTCTTTGTTTGGGGAGACTCTGATTTCCGAATTACCTACAGTGCTCTCCGTGCTTGCTGCAAGTAATAAACCTTTTTTCAGTCTTCTATCTCCTGGTCCTGCTTGTCTGCTTTGCACTCACCAAGGGGCAAAGCCATTACATTTGATCACAACAGTTCAATTGTCTCTGAGTATCCCAGGTTTCTAGGACCCTCATGAATACCAAAATCTGCAGATGCTCAGTCACTTATATAAAAGTGCATAGTATTTGCATATAATCTATGCACATCTTCCCATGTACCTTAAATCACCTCTATACTTATAATAATTAGTAAAATGTAAATTCTATGTAAGTAGTTATTATACTGCATTGTTTAAAGAATAAAGAGAAGGAAAAACCTGTACATTCTCAGTACACATGTAATGTTTTTCAAAATATCTTTAATCCACAGTTGGTGAATTCCATGGATGAGGAATCTGCAGATAGGGGGGCTAAGTATATTCTTTTTTCTTCACTACACTCCATTTTTCCCATGACCTCCTAAGGATTCCCACATGCACTGACCTAGAACATGGTGTATTTGATTCCTCAACTCCTAATCAAACTTAAATAGTCCCATACATTTGAGTTATAGGAAGAAATTAGTGAGCATTTGAAAGAAACTCTAGATCATGGAGTAGTGAAAATTATTCAGCTGACTGTGTTCTAATGTATGTAGTTGTTTTCTTCATTTATTTTGAATACTCCCCTTACTTATGCATAAAATGGCACATTGTGTTCTACCTGGAAGCATGTGCTC
This sequence comes from Sciurus vulgaris, assembly GCF_902686455.1. NCBI lineage: Eukaryota > Metazoa > Chordata > Mammalia > Rodentia > Sciuridae > Sciurus > Sciurus vulgaris. The sequence continues at coordinate 133,870,416 of NC_136463.1, forward strand.
TATCAAGCTGTACTCTCTTTTGAGGTCAGGCTAGTGCTTTCTCTGTGCCAGCTGAGCTTCTGCACCTGCTTCCTATACATGCCCTCTCCTGCCTACCTTCCATGTCTGTGACAAGAAGGTATTATTTATACATACCCTGAAGAAAACTCTTCTTGCCTATAGATTACTTTGTCATACTTGGTTCTTCTCCATACCAGTAATAACCTTGCTCAAGAATGATCTAAAATCTGGGCACAGAGACACATGCCTGTAATCCCAGCTACTCAGGAGCCGAGATAAATGGATCACAAGTTAGAGGTCAGCCTGAACAACTTAGTGAGACCTCATCTCTAAATTAAAAAAAAAAACTAAAAAGGGCTGGGGATATGGCTCAGTGATAGAGTGCCCCTAAATTAATTCCCAGTTTTGGAGAGAGAGAAAGAGAGAGAGAGAGAGAGAGAGAGACAGAGAGAGAGAGAGAGAGAGAGAGAGAGAGAGAGAGAGAGAGAGACAGAGAGAGAGAGAGAGAGAGAGAGAGAGAGAGAGAGAGAGAGAGAGAGAGAGAGAGAGAGAGAAGGAGGAAGGGAGAGGGAGAGGGAGAGGTTTCTGCACATGGGAAGCAGGAAAACCATTTAAGATTTTAAATTAACTATATGATTGGGGCCTCAGTCCTTGCCGAGGACCTTAAATTGCTTTGGGAGACATGAAGGCTACTTGGGATATTCTACCCTCTTCCCACCTCCGTGCTTCTTACATATGACATTCTTCAAGACTGAAGGCAGTGTCAGCTCACTTAGGAATTCTTGCCAAACATTCCATACCAAGAGTGAGTTAGAAACTCCTGTCTTCACTCTATACATATTTTTATAGCAGTATTTAGTCCCCTATGTGCCTGTACTTGCCTGTCTTCCTTCTGTATTTAGAATGGGTCTTTTCTCTCTAGATCTCCAGATCTTAGCACAGTGCCTTAGTGTTACAAAGAATGATTGAACGAACACATGAATGAAGGTCCAGCAGTTCCATCGGCCAATCCAAATATTAGAGATTCAAAACACTGTATAAATTTGGGTGAAGTTTTGTGCTAAAGTACAGAATGATGTGATCATGCCAAAGAGACTACACTGCACAATATTTTGCTTGGACAGAGTTTTAAGTAAAGTTGGATATTTAAAAAAAAGAAATCAAATAACCACAGATTATCTTCAGATGCACACTAATAATAAGGAACATGTGCTTTAAGACTGATGTGTGTGTGTGTGTATGTATGTGTGTGTATATATATTACATATATATACAAGTTGTTTTTTTTTTTTTTTTTTTTTTTTTTTTTTTTGGTATCAGGGATTGAACTCAGGGGCATTTATATTACCAGAACAAATTAGGAGAGGTACTTTGGTCTGCTGACCTGTATGTCATCTTCCCCTGGTGAGTCCCCTTTGTGCTGTCATCTCATTATCTTCACCTGTTCACTCTTTAATCAATTGCCATAGAGTGCCAGGGCTCTAGGAGTGAATATAAAGCTATCAATCTAGTGCTGGTCTAACTCTATCCAAGGAGATCCTTTCTTTACACTGCTATTGAAACCCAAAACAATAAGTCTTCGAAAAAGGGAATTTGGAGATGAGAGGAGAAGGTAACAGTCACTACTTCAAAGATTATACAATGACATATCTACCTATAAATTCAGTGAGTTATCTTGGTAGCAGTTTTACTATAAAGGAGGGACTGCTTTAGGTTTGTCTTTGGACATAATGGCACGGTGCCTGAAAGAACACCCAGTGGAAATCCTTTCGTTATGAACTGTGTATTACTGTGTAGATAACTCGTCAGGGCTAAACAATTCCTATTTTAAACTGTCTTCAAATTTTAAGTTTAATCTAATGTAATTTAATATTTTAAGCCAATCCTGTTTAAAATATCCACATAGCCATTTATCCCCACCTAACACACAATAGAATTTTTGTCTGTTTATTTTCTTTTCCCAATCTCTAGAATATAAGCTCTGTGATATTTTGTTAAGTACCTAGAACATTACCTAGGAATAGTAGTTTTTCAATGAACACTTGTCAAGTGAATGGTACTTTTCTTAACAAACATTTCTTGCTACCTGATCTTTCTCATTATTTCTCTTTCTTCCTTCCATTCCTCTACATTCCTTACATTATCTTGCTGTGTTCAATTTTCACTCTTAATAACTTCCAGATTATTTTAGTCATGCCAATAAGAAATATGTTTCTAAGCATAAGATTGTTTACCTAAAACCAAAAAATTAAATATAAAGCACTAGAGACCAGGTGTATTCAAAGTCAAACAATCAGTCAATTTCATGGGAAGCAAACTGGTTATGTGTCAAAAAGTAGAACAAATTCTACTCCAGTAGGAGCACTTATATGCACACATGGCTGTTCCCTTCCAGCTGCTTTATTTCTTAAAACAGACTGTGTTGATATTGTGTAAATATCGATTTACTTTATCCACACTGGAAATTTAGTTTCCTATCTGTAGATATTCTTAGACCTCCGCAGCCAACATCCAAGTAAGTCTTCTTTCACGAAGACATTAACATTCACGTTTTAATATGAAATATTTAAAGAAACGATGGCCTCTTGGACTCTTACTACCACCTAACTTCAAATAAAAGTGGGTACCAGCCCTTGAGGACGTACTAGATCCCAAGGCACTAAATACTCTGAACACTTGAAGAGCTGACAGGATCTTTAAACAGTTGGCACAAACTGATATGTGAACTGCTTAACTTGCAGAGTATCTAGTGGAAGGCTGGAGTCTGCTGAATTGGAAATCCGAAATCCAGAGAGCCAGAAATCCTATTTTAGTCCCAGTTCGCACTGTGACAAGCTGCGTAGCCCTAGGCAGCTTGGCACCTTTCTTCACCAATAGCAGAAACGAAGCCCACTGATCTCAGGCATGTGACAAGAATTAATATTTTGGAAATATCTTGAGACCTAGACATGTACAGCATTTTTCCCTGTAAAACATTTTTTTTTTCATAGATTTACCACTCTAGGACTTCCAGTTAAAAATATTTAAATTTAAAATAATTCTATTTTGTTCTTCTCTCTTCTTCATTGCTTTGTCATGTTCATAATTCCCAACAAACTCTTCTTCGTTATATTTCCAACAAACTTTATGTACCAATAGAACTATTAACTCTGGTTTTTGTTTGTTTGTTTGGGGGTATTTTTGTTGTTGTGACTTGGTTTTTTTGCCTGTAAAGAAAACTTCTGAACATTCTAATGAACTTTGGAAACAGTTGGTCAGCCTTTCTTAATCCTAGGTCATGACAGCTACTTCTTGTATTTTCCAAAGGCTTCCATATCTTTATGAGGTGAGAGGAAGTGCTTATTCAGTGGATAAGCATTTTACATCGATAACCCAGGAGACATTGGTTTGGGGGATATCCATAAGCTCTCACACTTTGAAGTTTCCCTGGGGACTAAAGATGTGCCTGGCTCTTCTCTGTAAATCACTTGAAACCTAGCACAGAGTTTTGCTGTAGGAGATTCTTGAATGCCTGAATTTGCTTGATGTAAATAAGTACAATTTTCTTTGCTTTATGTTATTTCCATTAAAATTTTTAAATATAGTTTTGAGGCTTTCGAAAATTCTAGCACAGAGAGTGAATGATTCTATGTATATAGATAATATAGAGGTTTGCTCAACAATTGGACCTGATTTATAGTTCTGTCTGCCTTTTAAACATCTACAATATCCCTTGGAAATTTTGTACTCTGCTTTTGGGGTATTGTTTTAGAAACAAGTCTATTCCTGAGTTCTGTGATTTTCTTGACAAAACAAGGAGGTCTCCTTTCCATGGATTTAAGAAAATGATAGCAGTACTCCAGAAAAAGGCAATGCTGATTTAGGAATTCAAAGACAAAGATTGGAATTAGAGTTAGCAGAAATGTAACATTTAGTATACAAATCTGAATTTGAATTAAGTTCAGTCCAGGAAATTACTATGGAATTTTCTTATGGACACTTCAATTTTGTAAATCAAATCACTCACCCATGACAAGAAAACTCTGTTAGACTATAGCCACATCTGGTCGGTATAAAGTACTCATGAATTACAATATATATTTTGTTTTACCAAAGTGTGTTCCCTTCCAAACTGTTTGATTGGTTTCTTTCCTACACTTAAAAGAAATTTTTTAAATATTATTTTTTAACATCTATATAAAAAAATGTTCAGTTTATTTGCCTTGTGGATTTTAATGCAATCAACTTTTTGAAATGTTAATAAATAGGATTAGTTTACCTGTCCTAATTTTAAGAAAAAAAAGTTATTTCAAATTTGACTGATTATTCCATTTTGGGCAACACTGCTGTATAGCAATATGGCTAGAATATGCTGCTAGAACCCAATAAATTTGTACTTTTAAAGATTCAAGGCTCATTCACAAGTATTCACACTTCCCACCGCAAGCTCATAAGCAGGTAGAACTTCTCTTTTCTCTATTCTGTCTTCACTCCTCAGGTCACAGATCTCACTGTACCAAACTACTTCCAGGTCCACAGAAGTGCTGACTTCTTTGCAAACACTGAGCATTCACATGACTTTTCCATTTACTTAGAATGCTCTTTATACTTTCTTCTTATTTCAGTCCTCCTCATCTTTTAAGGGCATTGGACATAACCTTCAAGAATCCACTGTGATTCACCCAGTGTGAATGAGGTGCCTCTCTTACCCCTGAGCTCAATACTTACTACCAGGAATCCCAGTGATTTATTTTCTTGTCTGCTTGAGAGCAGGGACTGTGTCATTTATCTTGCCTCTTATGGCATATAGTGATTAATCAGTATATGTTTACCGAATGTCTACCTGAATGAAAGGATACCTTTTCATTTTAAGGCTGCCCTTGACGTCCATTTTATCCAGAATTGATACGATCAATATGAATGGGATACATAGTGATAGTTACTCTCACCTCTTCACAGCTGGGGCAGACACTGGGGACATGGACAAATGGTTTTGCATTCCTATCCCTTGTCCATTTAACATTGGTCACTTCATGTGACCGTGACAATGCTTATTTCACAAACAAGTACTAAGCCTTGCTGTTAGCCTGGCACCGAAGAAACAAACAAAGATGGCTTTGTTCAAAAGGCGTTTAAAACTAAGTTAAAGTGAAGGTTCAAACAAGCCATCAGTGTTCCAATGAAAGTGTGTCTGATGAGTATATGCAATGGAAGAATAGAAGAGGAAACATTGTTCTCTATATTAGAGAGAGCTGGGCAAATCTTTTTTTTTATAGATATTTTTCTTTAGTTTTAGATGGACACAATACTCATATTTTTATTTATTTATTTATTTATTTATTTATTTATTTATTTTTATGTGTGCTGAGAATTGAACCCAGTGCCTCACACATGCTAAGCGACTGCTCTACTACTGAGCCCAACCCCAGTCCAGGAAAAACTTTATCTAACATGTAACATTTAATTTAGGTTCTCCAAGCATTGACCAGAAATTCCAGACAATGAAAACAGCATGTGCACACACACCCTGAAGAGTAAAATTGCTATAATGCTCATGACTTCACTGAGAAGCAACCTTTTATTTGCAGCTCAGGTAAATGCTTTGCGACATTGGAATAATCATTTCCTTCTTACAGCAGTGCTTGTCCATGGAGCTGCAGTTTATTATGAGGGCAAGCTGGGTTTGGCATAGACTTAATATGTTAATACTGTGGCTTGGAAATCCTCCTCTACTGCATTCAAAGGCAAATCTCCTTGCAGTGAGAAACTATTCTACCCATTCATTGAAGCCTTTTGTTTGCCTTTGATAAAGGAGCTAATGCTGATGTCTAATACATGAGTCAGGTGTGGTTATTGTGAGTCAGTGGAAAATAGGGCACCAGTCCCGCCCACCCATCTTCAGCTGTTCCAAGAGCAAGGTGTGACTGAGGAAGGATCCTGATAGATAGCAGCCACTAGGTTCTGCATCCTCCCTCTCCACCCCCATCCCCAATTATTCCATGCTGAACTTGAAATGGCATGAGGTTCATGGAGAGGGACTTGGTATACCTTGGCTAGGCTATCAATGAAATAGAGGCTTTAAAGAAAATACAGTGTTCGAAAGAAGTTAAGAAGGTGGCATACAATAAAACAAGATGCCCTGCTAAAATGAGAAATGACATGATATTTCAAGTGCAGTGTTTTACTCAGCTTTGTATTGCTGTGACCAAAAGACATGACAAGAACAACTTAAAGGAGAAAAACATTATTTTGGCTCATGGTTTCAGAAATTTAGTTCGTAGTTGACTGATTCTATAGCTCTGGGCCAGAGGTGAAGCAGAATATCATGGCTGAAGGGCGTGACAGATGAAAGCTACTCAGTTCATAACAGCCAGGAAACAGAAAGCTCATTTCACTATATATAAAATAGAAAGCCCAAAGGCATGCCACCAGTGATGTACCTCCTCCAGCCACACCCTACCTGCTTAGAGTTACCACCCAGTTAATCCATATCAGTGAATCAATCCACTGATCAGTTACAGCTCTCATAACCTAAGCATTTCAACTCTGAACATTCTTGTACTGTGTCACATCTAGCTTTTTGGGGACACTTCCTATCCAAACTATAACAGTCACCTCAATAATTTCCAAAACCAGGTACAATATCATTAGTCCCTGGAAAGCACTTAGAATATTGTGGTTACTACAAGAACTTTTACTGAATGAACATATCAGTGGGATAGAGAGATTACGAAGGTAAAATTAGCTCAAGGTAAAAAGTCTTCACTTAATGAGAATTAGCTCAGTGGTAGCTTAAAACCAGTAGGGATACAGAGAGAGGCAGTGCAAACAAGAGTGATTCAATATCATCATGACTACTTGAGATTCATCCTTCAGTGACGAGACTTCCTCATCAGGGATCTCTGGACTCTTTTGGGGGGAGCACATAGGTGAGCTCTCCTCCACTGGGGAAGAGTATTTCCAGGAGCACATTTTGAAGGTCCCCCTACATGCCATGTGCATATTTTTTCCAAGTTTCTGAGATAACCATGACAAATTTTATGGACAAAATATGATTCCATGATTGCCTCCAATTATGTGAAAATTCCAAACATCACCATGACAAAACACTCTCTTTATGTTTCCTGTTTTCCTGAGTCTTTGCTTGCCTTACTCTTATGCCAGAATTGCTCTGGCCAAACAAATTAGTGCATCACAAATCAAACAAATCAGAGTTACCACCATATTGTGCTTGATTTGAAAATAATGAACAGATTTTCCTGTTGACTTATAAATTCTGCAGGTTGTTTTCAGGGAAGTGACTATCAGAGATTAAATTTGAAACATCAGATTGTCATTTCTATCATTGCCTTTCAAGTCATAGACATATTAATTAGTGGAATGACAGGCTCATGCATGTTGACAGGCTGCCAATAGTAGTCTATACTGCTTAAGAAGAACGAGAGAGAGAGAGAGAGAGAGAGAGAGAGAGAGAGAGAGAGAGAGAGAGAGAGAGAGAGAGAGATGAGGGTGGGGGAGTAGTTAAATATTTGAAAACAATATATTCCTTAATGATTAGTTGGTCCTGAATTCTTCCATATATTCATTTGGACAAAAGAATGTGGGGATTGAAATCTGCATAAAACAATGAAGAGTGCTTTAATTTTTTTAATAAGATCTGTCCTGTCACCTGAGAAGCAGTTCATTCATTGTGACATTTCAGCCTTTTGCTCCTGCCATTGCCCCTGCTGAGTGCTTTCTCTGTCTGACTTTTTTGCTTTCCATTTATTCAAAGCCTCTTCATTTACTCAGATACATTGATTTCTCATCGCCTAAGGTAAGTCCATGAAGAACTCTCTGATTATTCCATTTTACACTGATTGTTTCTTTTTTAAGCAGCTATTATATTTCTTGCTTATAGTACATAGCATTTAATTTGTAGTAGATTTGTAATTGATTTTTGTGCTTTGTGGTCAGCTTTTATACATTGAAAAACACTGATTTAGACAAGATTTATATAGTTCATAGTGTCTAATAAAAATCATGTTAATTTCTATACATTTAGCATAATAAAATGAATCTTTAGAGGTCAACATGAACAGTATCTCCTATCTAAAATTATTTTATATTCAGAACATTTTCACAGATTATTTCATTTGATTCTTAATCTTATGATGTATACAAATCATATTATGTAATTTTTATGTAAAAAGCACACCCAGAAAAGTTAATGGTAATTGGATGAATTAACAGAAGTTCTCAAATTCACATTTGGTTGAACGGAGGTTAACTGGTCTTCTGCTGTGTCATATTGAGGGAGACATACATTTATACAATTTGTACAGGGGCATATTGAACTAATGTTAGAATGTTATCATTAAACTTGACTCTTGGACATATAAAAAGACATTTCTTGATAATGAAAAATGGATGAGAAAGTTTTATGTAACTCTAAGAAGGAAATGCTTATAGAAGTCTTTGCTCAATTCACTCAATTGGGAGAGATTTAAAAGTTAATTGAACAGAACCTCAATTTGTCTGATTATTATTTTTTCCCTAGAAATTATGAAAGAAACTATACGTAACTGCCTGGTCAAAATAGCACCAGATGTGTGTGATCTAAATGGCAAATTTGGTAAGAGCTCTCCAAGTACTGCCCTTAAGGAAGTGTGTCTTATTAAATCCATATTACCCAAGGCAAATTATACATACGTAGCATACAGTAAAGCTTTTTTGAGGAAAAGACAAACAAGAAACAGAAGGCTGGGTTCTTCTGTTTTCTATTATTATCATTCATAAAAAGGTTAGCTGGAAAATGTCATTTAAAATAGATATCTATATTAATTTAAATTGATTTTTTTCTTGAAATGTTTTTAATCTTTTGGGCTTATTTGAAATCCAAGAACATTATACATAGAAATTTTTCTGCATCAACTCAATTATTGTCCATAGTGGTCACCAAAAAAAACAGACTAATTCTCCATCTCAAACATTTTTTTTTTTTCACATCGAACCTTATTCTTTGAACAGAGGATGCCTCTGTTGGATTATGCCATATTTTTAGGCTGAGGAGTAAAATAGCTTTAATCTGTCTTCTGGCAAGAGATATCAATAAGTAGCAGAATTTCTCAATGTAGAATTTGTGGTTTCCATTTCCCATGTTATTCATATGGGAGTAATTAGCAATTAGATTAGCAGCAAGGAAAGAAGAAACAGCAGTTGGATCCTGAAGAAATTTCAAACAATATATTCAGATCTCTAAATAATTTAGTTAGAATTGTTCACTCATATAATATACAGTCAGAAAAGTCACTGAAGTTTAGTGAGCTCAAGCTTCTCCTCTCAGATGATACAGTGGTTAAAAATAATCTGCATGATTAAAACTTTGAAATTGTTTTGATCTCAGCTATAAATAGGAATGCATTTCTAATTCGGCAACCTCCAAAACAAATGCTTCCCTGAAAAATGGTTGGTAATCAACTTATGTTTTCAAATATGATGTACATTACCCTCCTGAGATACTCACAATCCTCATTAGATTCTCATGCACCTTATAGTTCCTTTGTATAGCATTATTCAGATTCACAAGTTTTCAGTCATGCGCACAATCACTGGGTTAGCAATTGAATTGGATTAGTGAAGGAAGATGCTGATCTTCCTTCAAAGGGCTGAAAACAACTTGAGAACACGGGTCATTCCCACTGTTGTCTAACATTGAATACACACTGATATGTTGACACATACCCAAAAATAATCTTTTAGTTGTTGTATTTATCAAAGACTCTTAAGAATTTGTACAAAACATAAAAAATCATTTAACTTTGTTTAACTCAAAATTTCTTAGAGCTATTTGAGTAGAACCCCATCTATTTTTAAATTTAACACCTGTTGTGTTGCTCTCATCACAAATGAACTCAACTCCTTGAGTTAGATGGAAAACATAGGGGACATAAATTTTTAGTGCTTTTTAAATGCTATTTTTCCTCTTTTCCTTACTCTTATTTGTATGTGTCTTCATTATATTAAAGAAAAATGGAGTTTAAATATAGGGTAGAACCCCTTTTAAGAATGAGCCTATGAAAGTCATTAACACCCAGACTCATGGTTAATTTAGGATTGAAATTTTTTATGTCTTTTAGTTGTAGATGCCTAGTTGGTAACTGATAAATCTTACAATGCACAATATTGCCTTGTGTCATTTTGAGATTCAAATAAAACAAAGTTTACATCCAATGCATATTCAGACTGGATACCTAGACAGCTGGTGTAAGTGCTGGTATTTTAATAAGGAGTGCAAATTCAGAGAACAGAAGTGAGATCCAACAGTGGTGGAACATGAAGGAGAGACAGAAGTAGGCTGAACAAGCTGACCAGATCATCTGTTTCAGCAGCCTGACCCCCAAAGAGCCATAAAAACGGTATCTCATCACTTTTCCTGTGGGGTGGAGAGGAAAGAGGGGGATGAAGAAGCTTTCACTAGCTCCTATTTCCCACTGACAAAAGGCTTGTCCTGAGATGTGTGTGTTTGGGTACCAAGCATGGCTCTATGGGCCTTCTCGATCGGTGGCAACAGGGAAGCCCTGCGGACAGTGAAGAGACAGACAGGACTTAATGTGATACAGGAAGATGTTGTAGCTTGCACCTGCATGAGGTTGGCTGGAGACCTGCAGTCATGAGACAGAGCAAAAGACAGTTGTGCCTGAGGTAATTGGAAAGGTGTATAAGAGCCCATAAACACATCTACTAGTATTGGCATGGTCAGAAATAAATGTGTAAAACCTCTCTTCCAGAATTCTTGGATTTTTTTGTGGTTCCTCTTTGTTGCAAGGCAGAGCATTTTGATGCAGACACTGCTAGTGGGGACACATGAAATCATCTATCAAACTGTAAAAGCGTGAACAGCTGGTGCCAAATGATGTAAGCAGTAGATACTCCTGACTCCTCTCTATTCCTGAGTTGGTGCTATCGTGGGCCTCTGAGCTGGGGAGAGGCTGAAGGATATTGTGTGAGGATGGGAATCAGCAATAGTTTTTTTAAAAAAAAATGAAGTAAAACTGAAGGAGGAGGGAAGCTCACGGAGAGGAGGAAGGTGTGATGTCCACAGAGAGTAGGAGGACAAGGGTTGGGTGGAAGCCAGGTGTGCTATGGCAGGTTTTTTTTCACTTCATCTGTGTTAGTAGTTTCAAAGCAGTCAAAATGTCTCTGGTGTCGAAACATAATTTTTTTTTTTGTTTTGTTTTGTTTTTTGTTTTTGTTTTGTTTTGTTTTTTGTTTTTTAGTAGCTGAGGATACCGTGCATATTAGCTGTGTGTCCTTGGACACATCCTTTGACCTTAATTGGTCATTTCTCTATCTGGAACCTGCAGGATCTTGGTCACAGCAGAGGATTCATAAGGTCCTGTGTAACCATAAATAGCATAGTTATGGCTAACACTGAGAGTTTTATGCAAGTACACACACAACTCCTGTGGCTCAAGCCCTTTCAGTGATGCCCGCAGTGCAGCGCAGCCAGGCATTAGCTGTCACCTGCAGTTGCGGAACCTAACAGCCTCCGTCTAAGGAACTCACCCACGGGATAGTCCCAGCTCGTTATCTGTGGACTTTCGTTTCAATTTTTGTTTTGCTTTAGAAGCCCATGGGAAAAGGCCCTCAGGTCCAGCCCTCGAGGCTTACTTGAACACAGTTCCTCTTGGAACAAGGAGTTTTACCTTTCTTTACCCTCATTATTTTTGTTTGAAAAAAGAAAAGTCAGAAAGGAAACTAAATGAGAACTGAGAAAAGCATAAATCAACTAGCTCCTTCCTTGGGTTTTTGCGTTTGTCTTTCTCTTTAGTGAAATGTGACGTGTGTGAAGATGACTGCGACATAGGTGTCATCCCATGATTTAGGTAACAGATAAGAATGCGCTAACTTGGGAAGTTCATTCTAACTAAAATGACTGCGGGGGTAGCACTTCTGCACTGTAAAGAATGGATGACAAGTTTTAAGCAGAACCAAAATGAAGTTAGTTACAGCAATATCATATACCAAGTAAAACAGAGGTGATCAGATTAAAACAATAGGAGAATTAATCACGATTATAGTTGTACAGAGTATTATCTACTTAGTATTTGACAGATTCTTAGGTTGCCCTAATGTGTTACATGTTTGAAACTTGTATAAAAAGATGATGCTCCTGATATGGTAGGAACTTTGAAATCTAATTAAATAACACGTATTATAGAGATGAAGCCCAGCTTCGTGTACCAACATGAAAGAAGCTTTGATTTCTTATATGGAAGTGTTAGCAGCTCCTCATTTTTTTTTTTTTTTTTTTTTTTCTAGAACTCTTTCCTGATCAATGACAAATGTTTGCAAACCAGCTGGCTTGGATTCAAGGTCTATGACCAGAGAATAGCTTTTCTCATGTGGATATCAGACCTGCGACCTTGACTGCATTCACACTGTTCTTTAGCAAAAGTAACCCAGCTATGTCCCAGTGATAAATTCCATAAAGGATGTCTTTATCCTTTATTGTTACAAAGGGAAACTATGTCCTTCAGTGGTCTCCCTTTACTCCTAAACAAAGAGGATTCTCGGTTGATATTTATGGCCCTGCTCTAAATGCCAAAAGTTTGTCTTCCAAACAGACATTCTTCGTATTTATTTGGCAGTGTGCTGTGAAAGTTGCACTGCATGTTTTTCCAAGTATGGAAAAAGTACATAATCCAATAGTTTAGACCACCACTTTGAAAGCAGCTGAAACTCCAGTGCTGTTGCATAAAAATCACTTTTATTCTTACAAGAAAAATAGGTTTCTTCTTTGGATTTCCCTTGGACACATATCCCATAGTACCTGGGTTCATCTGCGGCATGAATCACCACACTTTGTATATAACCACAAATACATGTTCTTAAAATTCTTTTAAGGAACCTCTTCAGTCAAATAAGTGGCACCCTCAAAGCAATGCCACTTTTTGCCTTCACTAGATTGAGGTGGTACGTGTGAAAGAATTTCCAAAGTGTACAATTGCTGTACAAACACACGGGGATTTTATTACAAAACTGTTTGTGCTTTTTTACTCAGAGAAGTGAATGTTCACCTAATTGAGCTGGGAAATGGATAATACCAACTAAAAGTGCTAAGGCCAAGTACCATCATAAAGCAGTAGTTCTTTAACTTTATCATAGAAGCAACTAAAAAGGATCTCTTGGAGCTCTTAATGAAGTGTTGATTCCTGTGATCCATGCCTTGCATCAGAGCCTCTTAGGCCTACCTGTGTGTGTTTGTGAGTGACCCCCATGGATTCCTGTGCAAATGAAAGCCAGAGCCTTGTTGCTTTGGGGGAGTCATTCTTGGATTCTCCCCTCCCAGTCATTGAAGGACTAGAAATGTAGCTCAAGTATTAGTCAAATCAGGATTTCTCAGGGTGTGATGATGGGATTGCCTGCAGAGTTATAAACTAGTGGAGTAAATATTTGTTTTCTTTGATGGAGTTGGCAACAGGATTCAGGCTGCTGCTTCTGCGCAGAGAGTGGCCATCCCTCCACCTCTTATAACTCCTGCCATGTGGGGACAATAGAAAGAGACTCTGGAGTTGCAGCCAAAGCCCCAGCTCATAATGCTATGCAGGGCTCTGGTCCTCCAAGTCAATGTTTCTTTCTCTGGGGTCAGTAAAGATAAGATGGAAGAAAATGGCAGGATTAGTACCCAATGCCCTCAAAACCTGGGTCACAGAACTCGGACTGGAAAGGATAACATGTCTAGATCAGACTTTAGCATTAATCAGAATCTGTTCAAAGGCTCTTTAAAATTTAGACCTGTGAACTCCACAAAAAGGTTCTGATTCACTAGGTCTGGAATAGGACCAACAATTTGTATTTTTTAACAAACATCCAGGTGATGTTGCCAGTCCACAGATTATACAAGTGGAACTATTGGTTCACAGTAAGCCTCCAGCTGCCAGCACAGCTGAGACCAGTATTGCAGGCGAAACACAAGAAATGCTAAGTCCCACTAACAAGGTGAAGCTCGCCACAAAACAACCATGGTCGTATTGTGCAAGCCTATTTTTAAATTTCCTTCTTTTTTGTTTTTGGAATTCTAGTGTCCAGCACTATCACCTGGTTGGTTGCCCCAAATTCTCTCATTATTTACCTTGCTTTAGGCTGTTTTACCATATTTGGTCAGAGGCAGCCTGCCAGATTCACCTCAGGGAACGCCAGTGGATTTTTCTCAGCCAATCTGAATCAGTCCAACCATGTGCTCTTAATTTATTCATTATATAAATCATGGTCTTCAGAATTTTGTGTGTAGGAGAGTTAAAGTGAAATCAAAACAAAAGACCAAATACACACACACACACACACACACACACACACACACACATCCATAAAACATCCAGGGTTCTCCTGTCTCTTTCTTTCCTGATCAGGGCCCTGAGAGACCATTTGCTAAATCTTCTATTGTAATTGTGGTTTTAGAAACATCGAGTGTGACAGAATTAAATACTGAACAAATAAAGAGGGATGGGGACCTTATTATACTGAGTGTGAGTCATAAAGCTGGGTGGAAATAGAAGAATAACTCAATGGAATTTAGTAGGAAATGAAAAGATCCATGTCTGGAACACTTTGGCTCTGGTATCAGGTTTGCTCAGAAGCAGAGGTGTACCTCAATGATGGTGAAAAGCCTTCTGAATTTGTCATCTGAACTGACAGCTATTGTTGGAGCTTTGAAAGAAAAATCTCAGAAACTCAGTAAGAAATGAAATCAGTTTAAGACCCAGTTTTTTGATTATGTATTTTAAGTGGGAACTCTGGAAAAATTAAGGAAAGAGAGGAAATAGAGTAAGTAGAATTTTAACCCTTCACATGGTAGAAAAGAAACCAAACACAGAGGCAGGCCAAGATAAATCAACTCAATCAAATAAGTGGAGATATGCTGAAGAAAGCAGAAAAGGAACCTTGGATGACAATCTCTTCTTTAAGGGAACTCTTTAGGATAACTCCACGGTGACTTTCTCTTGCCCCAGAGATGGTGGAGGGGCACTCAGCCCATCTCTTCCTCAGGCACAGTGCTAAGGTTCCATCTATCTTCCTTCTGTTCCTTTGGATGAACAACTAAGGGTGTCTGGTACTGCTCTTTCCAGCAAAATGCCCAGGCCCTAGACAGGTCTCTTCAGAATGGGATTATGTAACCAGTCCTGTTTGGGTTTTGCTTATTTGCAATGATCACTCTTGGGCAAAAATCTTCATCTGTTCACCATGGACACACAGGTACACACACATACGTTCAAAACAGCACACTAGTATAGAGTGTGGGGGTATTTCTCAACAAATATTGGTTCCTCTGCTTTGTCTTATTTTCTAACTACCTATTTTATTCAGAGGTTATACAGGGGTGAGTGGTTGATTAAGAACAAAGTTTGGGTGTTGAAATGTTTATTGGCATTGCATTTTAGCATTCCTTAATACACTTTTCTTGAATTCTATAGGGTCGGTTGGGAAACCCTGCAGACCTGAGACTCTGGCAAATAAAATTAAAGTTGTCATTCGCTCCACTAAGAGACTGTTTAATTCTTAGTATTATCTGATCACTCCATCTCTTACCTGCTAAAATCCAGTGCTGCTTTTTCACCATCAAGAAAAAATGCCAGGCCTCTTCCTTCCACCTACCAGAACTCCAAGGTCAATCTCTTCCTATACCTCAGCATATACAAATACGGGTTGTCCAATTAAATGGGAATTTTTTAAAATAAACATTTTTATATAAATGTCTCAAACAATATTTGAGATACCTTTATGTTAAAATACTTATTATTTATGAGAAATTCACATTTGAAAGGGTATCCTATAATCTGGCTACCTAGTATTAGGTTTCCACAATCTACATCAGTGACTCTAAAACTCTGTGTGCTCCATTCACCTAAGGGACTTTTAGATAAAATTCATACCCAGACTCCACATCAAACAAATTAAATCAGAACAGAGTGCAGGCAAGGGCATTGTTTTTTCAAAGCTCCTAGGTCATTCTGTTGTGCAACGAGCATTGCGACCTACTGGTCTCCACACACAGTATGTGATCTTTCTGCTTTCTCTCACCTGCTATACTTTCACCTGCCATTTTCTCTCACTTGCCTCCAAGCCACTGTCTTTGTTCTACTTTCCTGTAGTTGTCTATAACTTTGCCAATCTTCCTGCCTTCCTATATCCTTGATTACTTTTGACTCCTTGAACCCCCAAAACCCAAATAATTGGTTAAGAAAAAGAACATAATTCTTATTCTTAAAGCAACAAGAAAGTGTGCACATGTGTGTATATGTGTATGCACATGTGTGTGCTTGTTATGTTTGTATGTTATGTGTGGGCTGAGTAAGACCTAGAGCAGGAACCAAGTCCTTGCGCTATTTGATCAACAGAGCACAAGGGAAGTATCTTTGGGCGAGATAACAGCAAACCTTTAACTGTATTAACAGCACAGACTTCAATGCCTATATTCATGAGAGAAATTATGTGTGACGATTTGAATATTTAGCAGAGAAAAGCTGCTAATGACTCCATTCTTTAAGTTTGGTTTTACAGCTCTATTTGAAACTATAATAGCAAAGCAACTATAGTTATGGTTTCCTTAGTTTATCAATTATCCTATCTAGTAATGAGATCATCTGTTTGTATGTTATGCATATTTCATAGGAACTGTTAGATTTGTTCATATTTTCATTTAACAGTTATCAATGCACAGGATTTAAGATTATCTTTCACAATAGGACTTTAGATAGAAGCCTAATTTGAATGAATTTGCTAATTATTCTTTTCTAATTATGGTCATTAGCTGCTGATGATCTTTAAAAACCATACTATTGTCTTCAGTGTACTTCTCCACCTAAGCAACCACCCTGCACTTCTTTGAGAAAATTCCAGAATTGAGAATTGACAGCTCATGAATTGGAATCCTGCGTCTCTGAATAAAGAAAAAAAATCTTTCCTTAACTCTTTATGTTCTTAGTACTCTAAGTGTATGGCAGGACCTGGAATTATAGTAAAATTTCCCAAAATGATAAACGAATTTAACAGATTTGGAATATGAAACCCAATGATGGCAAACAAGAAAAGTTCTTTAACTTGGTTTGGTTTATATGAAAAGACTTCGTGTGTCACAGAAACCTGTTTTTATTCCTGAGTTTATTTATGTGTGATACTCCATTTATGTAAGTGAATTATAAAATTTTATAACATGTAGATCTTTTTATGTTTGAGTGCATTCTAAATAATCAAGTAGACATATACAGTACATCTTCAAGTTTCTTTTTTAATTTCAGATAAAAATTTACTTTTACCTATAATTTAGATAAACTATTCTATTGAATTTTTTAGAGTATTTTAATATGATAGTGTTTTATGGTACACATGAGCTAGAAAAAATGAACATATAATATTAATCAGATGTAAAAGAAGGATGGGTATCCTCAGACATAAAAACTTCTTTCTTCTAAATTATGACACCTTCAGTTTAAGCACCTCTATAAAGAGGACTGTCTTCAGAGGAAGATAGTTCATAGGAGGGAAACAGGATCTATCAGAAAAGCTGTTTACAATAAAACATTTTGACAGCTCCAGTAATTAAACAGGTTTCCCAGGTGCAAAGCAGTATCTTAAATGGCCCTCTGGCTATAATAGTACACAGATTTATCCATCAGGGGGAAAAGAAAAAAAAAAAAGAAAAAAAATCAGCTGTGAAAACAAGCTAATGAAAGGAAAATGAAGTAGCAATTTAGTTATTAAGACACATGCAAATAGAATAAATCATTATTTTGCTCACCTTAACCCTAAAAAAATTAATTTGTTTCTTTATAAATATTTTGGAGAAAAGAATGTCAGTTTAAGCCATAGATTTCTTGCTACACATGTATACACTTGCTTATATAAAGCCATAAATTAGTAGGCATGGCACAGAATATAGACTTCCCCATTCTCTGTGATCTTATTATGCATGTTTTAAGAAATAATCTGTCAAGTCATTTACTTCTGCATAACTGAACTTAGTATACTGACCATGGCACATACACTACAATAAGGATTATAATTAAAGGATGGGGTAAAATTCAACTATATGCAGAGAATTGAATTGATTGTTTAGAATGTTGTTCTTTTAGCCAAAAGCTATTGTTTGGCTTATCTAGGAAAGGATCCGTTGCTAGTTATGCAATGGATATTCAATAGTTGTTTAATGAATGAAGGGACTGAGCAAAAAGATGTTAGGGATTCAAGGAATTGCAATTTTCTTTGTATTCTTGTATTTCTGGTTCATTAATGGAGGATTTGCAGAAATAATCCTTTTATTTAAACATGACATGTGTGAGAGACATGCTTTTGTGTTTCTGAAACATACTTTGCACGACAAGTTATTACTTCAACAAATATTTAGTGCTTTAAATGTATGCAATTAGATAGTGTGTATGGTAATCCTCTGAATGATTACATGTCCTCTGTGTGTGTGTGTGTGTGTCTGTGTGTATAGGGGAGTTTGACCTATTTTATTTCACAATTAACCATAACTAACATTTGTGGACCATTCAGAGAAATCCAAGCACCACGGTAAGGCATTCTGAAAACATTGTCTTATTTAACCCTCCAAACGATTCTGTAATATAGTTTGCATTATTTATTACCGTTTTAAGAGAAGAAGACTGAGGAGAATCAGAGACAGAAGTCAAGTTGACCAAGATTCTATAAGGCTAGAGCTGGGATGGGTAAACAGACATCCTGACTGCAGAGACCAGGGTCTTTACCTCCAGGACACAGTGCTACATGACAGGGCTCATTTAATGAGAATAATGTCACAGAAAATACAGACTAATTTGCACCATAGTTCTGACAGGTTTATAGAAAAAGAGCTAGAGAATCATAGAAGAGGAAAAAAAAGTTTGAGAGTACAAGAAAACTCTAAGATGCTGTGCTTGGTGTTTGCACAGAACTATAAGAGCTACTACAGAAAACACCCTGCAGGTGGAGAGAGTACAGGGTTTTGAAATAGCAGATGACTGACTTGAATATTAAAGTACAGATATGTGTTTGCTGATGGGCAGTGGCAATGTCTCCCTTCCAGTCAGTGCGAAGTGTATGCAATTGGAAATCACCTGGTTTGTAGAGATAACAAAGGTCGGATATAAAAGAGACCAAAAGAGAGAAAATCATAAAGATGCTTCAATATGTTAAGAATTCTGAACTCTTGACTAGGCATGGTGGTAGCACCCCTATAATCCAGCTACTTGAGAGGCCGAGGCACGAGTATTGCAAATTTGAGACCAGCCTAGGCAACTTAGTGAAAACCTGTCTCAAAATAAAAGTTTAAAAGGGCTGGGGATGTAGTTCAGTGGTAGATTGTACCTGGGTTCAATTCCAAGTACCACCAAAAAGAAAAAAAAAAAATCTAGACTCTTTTCTAGTCAAACAAGAGAGGATAAATGAGAGATATGAGTTATAAAAACCCAATAAGTAGAACTACAATTATCATTGAAGTAGTTGTGGTGGTTAATACTCAGCATTTATGGAAAATGGAGATTTCAAAGGAAGTAAAAAATGGATGGGAGTAACAAGATCAACACAAAATTCTAACAAAGAGAAATCAAACCACAAATACAACTGTACATTTTAAAAAGTTTTGTCAGCAAATATTTGCCAAACACCTACTCTGTGACATACAGTAAGTACTTTGCATGAATTAGCTATTTTAATCCCCTCAGGAACCTTATGAGGAAGATACTATTATATTTCCATTTTACCTATAAAGAAACTGAAGCACAGAAATCACATAACTACGAAATGATAGCACAAGGATTCAGTCTCACGTAACCACTCCAGACCATATTTAACACCAGTTGAGGCCACCCCTCAAGCATCTCCCTCTCTTGGGGCATGTGTTAGCTTTTCCTTACTGTGACCAAAACACCTGACAAGAAACAATTTATCAGAGAAGTTCATTTGGGGCTCAAGTTTCAGAGGTTCAGTTCATGGTCAGCTGACTGCATTGCCCTGCATGCGGCAGAACATCATGATGGAAGGAAGGATGGAGGAAACCTGCTCAGCTCATGCCAACCAGGAGTGAGTTAGTGAGAGCAGAGCTAGAGCAAGATATAGTCCCAGGTCACATCCCCAGTGGCTTATATCCCCTAGCCCACAACTACCACCAGTAAGCCATTCAGATTATTAATTCATCAAGTGGATCAATCTGCTGATGAGGTCACAGCCTTTGAAAACCCCACCTCTGAACCTTGCTATATTGTGGACCATGCTTTCAAAATATGAATTTTGGGGGGACATTAAAGTTCCAAACTATAACAGGGGACATAAAAGTATTTAGTGACACAGTGTAGAGAGCTGAAGCTAGAGAAGTCACTACCTGAAAGTTTCTTCTACCTTAAAAAGAGTGCTCAAAGCTGAGAAATAATGAAGTTCATGCATGTGCTCTTTTTACATATACCATATATTTTTCTCTTGACTTCCATGACTTGATCACTGTGAAATTAATATTTTATTCAAAGCAGTAAAACGTATTCTGTAAGAAGACATTTCAACATTAGCAACTGTTTTCTATCTTCTAAGATATATATTTAAATAAAAGCCCAGTGGAGAGGGAAATTGCTTTATTTTTAAATCATACTTACTATTTACTGATGTGCTAGAAGAATCTTTTGGCTTATCGGGAACATTCACATTAAACCATCCTGACCCTGGCCCTGTGGTAAAGTTTCTGAACCCTCTTGACAATTGAGCCTCAAATATCTGTCATCAAATTCCCTCTCCATCCTTCGGCTGCTTATTTGATTGCCCAGCTGACCCAAAGTTCAACATTTTAAATCGCTTAAGCCTGTTGTTACCTAAGGGCATAGAGTGGGGACAGCTTTAATTTATTCCTCTTCCTGCCACCACCTCCCCCTAATATGTTCTCCCGACTGCACACTGTCATTTTATCTTCTCATTGAAAGTCAAGGAGCTTGCAAAGCCATTTGGCATTACAAGAGCAGGTGGTACCAGGTGTTGATACGAGACTCCATTACTCTGGAAGAAGGTACAAATCACCCAGGAAGGGTTCTTTGGTCCACAGAGCAGCTGGGTTAATAAGGGATAGAGATCTCAAGGAGGGTGCTAATTTTTGTTTTCAGAATGAATAATATTCTCATATACATAGATTTCTCAAGCATCTGATTTTTATTTTTCTTCTTTTAAAAATGGCTCAAAAAGACTGGGTTCTATCACTTACTAAATGTTAAAGAAATGGTTTCGTGCAATTGGCTTTTGGATCAAGTTTAATGTATCCGTGACTCAGGTCACACAAACTGCAAACACCTTAAAGGTCATTGCTTAAATTCCAGAAGTCTGTTTCTGAGAAATTTTAAGGAAGAGTGGTGACCCCTAGTCATGGGAAACAAGAGATCCTATAAGTCCCTATGAGTAGTGTATGGCCCAGAGATGGCACCAAATGAATCAGCAATATTAACTTCAATAATAATAGCTACTATAACCCAAGCAATGCATACAAAAATGATTGTATAAGATCCCCAATATGCATATTAGGGCTCTGATTTTAGATGAATAAATAAAAAATTAGAGAAATTAAATAATAATTAAATCTAAGTCAGTTATTTTATGATTCTACTGGTCTTGTTTACATTATGGCAGAATTTTCTCTTTGATATGCAAAATAACAGTTTTCAGTAGTCAGTATGCTCAAGTGGAATGGAATACTCTTTTTTTTTTCTTTAATGTAAGAGTTCTACACCCTTAAATATCACTTTGCAGGATAAATTTGTACTCCTACTTATGACATAGAAAATCTCACTCATTAATATTCAACATGATATCTATGGATGATCCTTTACTAGCCAAAGTGAAATGGGAGAAAGAAAGGTCCAAAGGAAGGAAGGAAGGGAGGGGAGCAGACAGGAGATTATTTTTGATTACCTTTTATGTACAAAGCATCATGCTAGATGCTGGGACAGACAGGGGCATCAGGGACAATGTACTTTTCTTTGCATTTAGCATTACAGACTTTAAAGACAGGAGATATGCTGGTTATCTGTATAAGAATAAGTAATATAATGGTAGTACCATTAAGATTTCTTAAGAGACAAAAAGTAGAAACACTTGATTCTGCTGAGCAGGATCAAGCAAGCCTTGCAAAGAAAGTGAAGTAATATTTGTGTTGAGATCTGAAGGATGAATAGGAATTTTACAGATTAAAAAAAAAGACAAAAGGATTGAATCTTGCACATTTAAGAGACATTGAGGCACTAGAGACACAATGAGGAATGAAGCCACAGTCTTGTCTTGATAGAAGATATTTAGGTGTATTGCTCACTAAGTGTAGTGAAGACAGATACCTAGATGGTCTGGTGTGTATTGAGATATTAAAATGGGACTCTTTTAAGGTCAGTTTCCTCTGTAGCTGAAAGGCCAAGACCAAGGACATCATTTAACATCAATATTATACAGAAAATGAAAAGAATTTTAAAACAAGGTGTATCAGAATTAATGATTAACAACATACAGAAAGGAGAGAAGAAGAGATGAAGGAAGAGAGAAGAGGAGAGACAAGGAGAGAAAGATGTTCTAAGAGGAGAGAGTGGAATTCAAATGTCAAGAGGGAGGTTTTCTTTGGAGATAATTCGCATGCTATTTTATATCTCCCATTCTTGTCAGCTAAATGTCCCCCAAGAACTTGAGGGACAGAAATCTCACTCTTGCAAAGAGTCTAAAGGAGAGAGATTGAGGTGCTGATTGTCCCTGCCTGACAGCCAGCTCATGCTATGAGGATGCTCACTAAAGCCATCTAAAAGGCCATGAGCATCAGAGGGGCAGAAAGCCCTGCAGAGAGACGTCTGAATCTGTGTCCAGGCAGGCCTTCCTCCTGGCAATTATGCTGGGAGATCCCAAAAGGTGTCATCTAGAAATCCCGACAGGGGCATCCATAAAAGAAAGCCCAAACACACAGCAATCATACTTTTGTCACAGAGGTCAAATATGTGATAATTGTGCCATGCTTTTTCACTTATTCTTTTCCCCTTAGGTATTACACTTATGGGACACTGGAGAAGTGGCCAGAAGAACAGAATGTGCAGTTCAGGCCATTCTGTCCCAGCCAACTTCCAGGCCTCAAATCTTACATCTTTAGAGGTGGGGCTGAGGGGAGAAGCTTTAATTTAAATGAAGTCTGGAGCTTTGACAATTTGTTTGAATTAAATATTTTAAATCCCAAAATCAGGCACTTCTCATAAAACAAAGAAATTAGCAGATATAGAAATATTCGCAGAGCTTTAATCAAAAGCAAAATTTGGAGTATCTGGTGACTAAAGCCGTGTTTATAAACTCTGTACATAAATAAAATGACCTTGGAAGTTTTGACAAGATCCCATAGCCTTCCAATGAATGAACTGATAATCTTTCAGTAAGTTTTCCCTAAATATTCTTCCCAGTAATTGAACTTCTATCATTAGTATGTAGTGGTGAGGTCAAAGTTACCTTCTAGTCAAAAAGTAGACATTGACTAGTAAATCATTTGACCTGTGTTCTTTTCTAGTAAAATAGAGGTGCCTTTCTTACTGGTGCTATCAGGCTATGTTACACAGTGGTTAGGCTTTGGTCTGCCCAGTCTTAATATGTGCAAGAATCATCTGGGGCTCGTTGTTACCCTGCAAGTTCTGATTCAGTGCACCCAAGAATCTGCATTTTTGTTTTTTACTTATTTTTTTAGTAATAAGGATTGAACCCGGGGTGCTTTATCACTGAGCTACACTCCCAATCCTCTTTACTTTTCATTCTGAGATAGTTGCTGAGGCTGATCTCAAACTTGCAATCTTCATGACTCAGCCTCCTGATTTGCTGGGATTCCAGGATTTCATCACCGCACCTTGTGAAATCTGCTATTAAAAAATGCTCCTAGGTGAAGCCAATGCTGGAGGATTTAGAGTTAGGATTTAGGGACAGATATTTGGAGCTGGATAGAAATTCCAGCTCTGTTACTTATTAGATCAGTGACTTTGGGCAAAGGATTTAAACTCTCTGTGCCTTAAGTACCTTTTCTGCCAAATGGGGTAATGATAATAGTATATAATATAGGAGTGATGTAAAGATTAAGTTACCAAATATAAAGCAACTTAAGAAGAAAACACTCTATGTGTGGCATTTTTTTGTGGCTAAAACTGGATCCTTCTCTAGGATGTTTCTCATGTGTCTGTTTTAATTTCATTTTTGTTTGTTGGAATACTTAATGTGAGTGACATAGTTTAACATTCTAAATGTCCCAAAATGAAGTCCTTTTGCCATTCTTCCCTCAATCTCTTTATTAGTCAGCTTTCCATTACTATAACAAGGACCTGAGATAATCAATTTATAAAAAGAAAGGTTTCATTTTGACCCACAATTTTAGAGATTTCAGTCTGCCATCAGTAGGTCCTATTCTACAGGGCAAGGCAGTGCACCATGACAGAAGAACATAGTGGAGCAAAACTATTCACTTAATGGCCAGGGAACAAAAGAGCAAAAGAGGAAGGGGCTAGGGTTCCGTCATCCCCTTCAAAGGCAGTGATTCAAAGTCCGCCCACTAGGCCCCCACCTATAATAAGTTTCAACCACTTCCCAGTAGTGCCAATCTGGGGTCAGTCTGGCCCTTAACACATGGGCCTTTGGAGTACATTTATGATCCAAACTATAGCAATCTCCCAAATGTATTCTTAAGAATTAACAAATACAAAGAAATAATAAATTTCTGAAGTGATAAATGTGCCATTGACTTTGAACTATCATTACATGCTGTATGCATGTATTAAAATGCCATTCTGTAAATGAGGTACATATACACAATGGAATATTACTCAGCCATAAAGAAGAATAAAATTATGGCATTTGGCAGTAAATGGATGGAACTGGAAGCTATCATGCTAAATGAAATAAACCAGTCCTCAAAAACCAAAGACCTAATGTTCTCTCAAATATGTGGATGCTGACTCAAAATAGCTGGGGGAGATAGGGAAAAGTGTAGGTTCCCTAGATTGGACGGAGGGAATGGGGGAAAAGGAGAGGGGATGGGAATGAGAAACACAATAGAATGAATCTGCCATAACTTTCCCATGTTCATATATGAATACAAAACAGTGTAACTCCACATCACATACAACCACAAGAATGGGAAGTTATACTCTATGTATATATGATATGCCAAAATACAGTCTACTGTCATATATAACTAAAAAGAACAAAACTTTAAAAACTTTAAAAAATTCCATTCTATATCCCATGCATATGTTCAATTACTCTGCTTCAATTAAAAATTAAATTTATTTTTAATAAAAGAACTCACCAGAATTCTAGTTTAAGAAGATTTTCTTTAATGAGCTCAGCTATGGATCTTCTGACTTTTCCTGTCATTCTCCAGCTTCTTATTTGTGAACCTGAGAATTATAACCTCCCCACCCATTAACTTCAGTTACTTTGGTTTGTCACCCAAGAGTGGGGGAAATCTAGGTATACAAGGGTGCAACTGAAGCTGGAATCTCCCTCTCTTCAAAAGAGAAACAAAAATTACTAAAATTGATCTAGGATGATTTAATAGACTTACAGGTCTGAGATCATGATGTCAATTCCAAACTTTATGGTAACCTCCCTGACCCTGACCTAAGAACCTGCACCAATCCAATTGCTCTCACCTTATACCTAGTGGAAGTGGCATTGCCTTTGAACCTCAAGCTCTGGGACCATAGTCAAATGCTACCTTCCCTAAAAATGATCTGTAGTCATTATTCTCCCACTGATTACTAGTGAGTAAGCTCAGTTCCACTGCACAAGAATTGACACTGGAAGTATGGAGACACTCTGCTTCAAGAGAATGACTGCAAAAATCTAATTTGGTTGATGGCTAAAGCCATTTGAAGTTTCAAGACAAGTTATTCAACCAGAATTTGGAGCATTTCCACAAATGTCAAGGCCACACACACACACACACACACACACAAACACACACTCCTATAGGTGTATTCTTTTATGACTGAGATAGCTCCTTTATGAGAGCTTGAAATCATTAAGGTAAAGAAGATATATCCATGCTTATATAATTATATCAAAATGAATTCTGCTGTCATGTGTAACTAAAAAGAGCCAATAAATTTTTTAAAAATAAAATAAAGAATAAAATACTTCAAAAAAAAAAAAAAAGAAAAGAAAAGAAAGGTTCAATGTACTACGCTTTTTTAATATTCCTGAAAGGAATCTGCTTTGTGAAAATTCATTTTCTCTCAAAGTTACAGATAAATTCATTTATTTATGTACTTTGGCAAAACCCTAAGAAGAAAATATTTTGGCTGAGAAAAGGATGAATGGGCCACACCTTTCTCTTTCAGCCCCAGGAGAACACACTCCAAATACCTCAGCTCTTGTAACAGGAATTTGTTTCCCCTAGTTGGGATTCAGGTCCCTGCTAAATTGGATGTGATTTGCTTTAAAATGTCCATAACCTGCTGTCAAAGTGCATGCTACCTGCTTGGATGTCTGGTCACATTTTGAAGGTCTTTTAACCTTTATTTGTTCTGTCAAGTTAATTATTTCTGGGGAGTTAAATGCCAAGATTGGCAGCCTTTCTAGTAGAACATGACCTGGAGCCATCTAGAAGTAAAAGAATTGCTTTCCTCTAGGGATGGAATGTAGCTGGAGGACTGAAACTGGAAGAAACTTGAGACATATTTCTAACATGGAAGTCAACACCATTGACTGAACAATAGTTTGCCCTGCTGCTTTATTAGCTATCCTGAGCTTGATTTTTCTTTTTAAAAAAAACTTTTTACCATACTTTAACCTTTACCATAAACTTTCTGGAACTGTTTTCTTTCTCTCACCCCCTTATGACATTACAGGTATGAAACAAAGTGAGGGGAGGGAGAAAGCTTCCAAATCTCATCAAGAATCTTTTGTTATTCAAAGATTTTAACATCTCTGTTATGTGCACAAGTTTACTTTGTTCAAAAAAATTCTGGTATATAAGCATTTGCTTTTACGTAAAAAGCACATTTTCTTACATAATTTGTAGTTAATATTTATATCTGAAGGATTCACACAGAAAACATTTATTTTTAAAAATTTGCCTAGTAGATTTTGCTCATTAAGGGTTTTGTTTGCCAATGGATCATTACGTAGAACTGCAGTGTATACCTTTCCTGGTAGAAGGGACCGGGCACAATAAATGTTCAGAGGTATGAATGCGGCCCCTCCTGTACCTCCTCACCCCTACGGCACCTCTAAGACTACTTACTTGTATCCTCCCCTGGATACAAGTAAGTATCCAGTATTTTGAGCTCTGTGGAGTAGCTCAAAACCATTGCACCACACATGTACAATATGATTCACTTTACCCGAATCATTTCTGCATACAGTTGCAGGAACACTTCTATTGCTGATGTTAGATGAATTTTTATTGTTATGTGTGAGCTGCAATAACTCAGTGAGCAAAAAGGTGGTTCTAGAGTATGTCATTTTTAAAGTGTCAGTTTTTACATTCGGCACATTGCAAGCTAATGAAAATTGCTACTACTTTGGGAGAAATAATCAATGAGGGATGTTTATTACAATGACACAATATAAGGAACACATTAAGGCAAGCTATTTCTCACATTTCCATTCTTTCAAAATGCATTCCCCTTTCATGCATCCATTCTTGTTTCTACAGAAACTGATTTGTACTTGCAAAATAATAAATATTCATCTCATATGGATTTTTAAAGGTGACTGATTTGTAAAAATCAATAACTGTCTTTTGCCAGCTCGTGGACTGACATGATTGCCTTCATTTTCAAACATAAAACGATTGCATTAAAATAACATTAAGAGAGAAACATCAGCTGACACAGGAAGAGAAATTCTTAAATGAAAACTGTTCCAGCCAGCTTTAATCAGTTCCGATCATGCTTTTTATTATAGTGCAAATGGGCTCTATTAAAAGGAAAGCCAATTCCAGATGATGATGCAAATAATTATTGCTGCCTTTAGCCTCTAGTTAGTGTTAGTAACTAATGGTTTCAAAATATGAGATTTATTTTAGAAAGGACATTTTCCTTTAACAGTGAAATAGGAAATTGGGCTTTGTCTATCTAATGTCATATATGCAGATAAAAACTAAAACAGAAATTAGTCTCTTTTTTCATATTTCAAAATACAGAAACAATTGACTAAATTACTTCATATGTGTAAGTTTAAAGTTCATTAGTTCAGCAATTCCAAAACTAGTTTTGGTTCAATGTTCTATTAAAAGTCAGAAATTCTGTTTACTCTCTTTATACCCTGATCCTTCCACTATTTGAGATTCTAATGTATATTAGCACATTAAAGGGCCCAAGAAATTTTGCAGGAGAAAGATCTATGTCTATGTTGTTTTTCCTCTATCTTTACCTAATTAGTATGAGTATTAAAATGTTTTAAAAACATACAGATTAATACTCTATCCTACAGAAATCCATAGGGTTCCCATTTGAGAAATCCTTAATGAATCTATAATCTAAGGACCTTTATTTTAAAATACAGCAAGAAACAAAACAAACGCCGAGTTACTCTCTCAAGAGCACAATTATGGAATCAGAAAATTTAAGTAAAATTTAAACTTAAAAAGCAATAATTTAAACTCACACAGAAGCAAACTTGTAGAACACTGAAGCATATGTCTTGAAATATTTATGTTCAAAGCTACCTTTCTTTGCAAGGATATATTAATTCCTTTATCTTATATATACTTCTATCATTTTTGTATGTCACAGGAATTTCATCTTTTTGTTTTGCTTTGCTTCTGTGTCACAATGGCAACTATGGAAATGTGCTACTCCGTTGTCCATCCAGGAATACACTTGCTCAGCTATATGCAATGCAGTGAGCTGACCTCCTGCAACTGTTTCCCCTTCAGAATCTGCCTGAGCTTTCAAGCCAGGATGTGCTTTTTCTGGGCAGTGCCTAGTGATCTAGCCTGGCCTCTTCTGCCCAATGCAGGAATACACTCATAGGTCTTTGCTCTGCATCTCCCCATTGAGTCAAACAAGATTTTGTGGACTGTGCATCATGACCTAAATGCTTTCCCTACCCAGCCCTGCTTCCTCCTTCTCCTTTCATCCTTCGAGGTATTATTTTCAATAAACTCTTTACACTCCTATATCTGTCTCAATTTCTGCTTTCAAAAGGACCCCACTGAACTCCCCCATGGACTGTCAAGAGACTTTAAAGGCAGGATCATGTCTTTATCATTGCATTCCACATGTTTCAGGCAGAGGTTAAGTAATAAACACTCAGTAATTAGGTAACTCTTCAGTATAATTAAGATCAAAGAAGAAGCCTAAGTGTAGGTACTGATACCAATGGAATCGCCACATTTGAATCATTTTTTTGTTACTGGATTATGTATATACAAGTACCTGCATTGATCTGGGAAGAAATTAGTAGAACATTTTGTGCAAGTGAGTTCAATTCATTATTGTGGTCCAAGCTAACGTTTGCTCCTGTTACTCAAAGAATTCTAGTCTGGATGACCCTGATGGAGAAAATTTAGTCCCAACACCATCTATGGGTTAAGGTCATCAGAATATTAGATCCCATCTGAATAACTATAAACCTTCTTAAGTATTTTAATTGAAGAGACAAATTTTGAAAAAGGCATCATAAAAAGATTAATTAAACATTTTTGTGCATAATAGATGAAAAGGAAGAAGACTAAATGCAGAATCATTCTCAGAGACAATTACAGCAATCATGATTTTGGATAATCATCATCAAACAGGTAGTGGTTGATGCCTACAACATGCCAGACATTTTACATATATTTACATGTTTAATCCTCAAAAAGCCTGAAGTATGGGTATGAGGGAAGAGGAAGAATTGCTCAGAGAGAAAATTTGTCCAAGTTCTTTTGGGTTTAAGGTCGGTATGGGAGGAATTGAACCTGATCTGACTCCTAAGCCTATCGTCTTTCTGGGGTGAGACTAAAATTATATTTTCAGTGACTTTATCTAAATTAAAAGGGAATCATCACTCTGAGACTTGGATCTCAGAACATATAGGTAAAGAAAGATAAGGTGAGATCCAATGGATAATATAAGCACTGGTAAGCAAGAGTTCATTGCCAAAAGTCTGGAAATCTCAAAAACCAGAAGTCCACATAAGAAACTAAATCATGGTACTTGGAGAAAGCAACAGATGGGTTTAAAGAGTTGTAATATCAGAGACTGAGACCAAGGCAAGAATATAATGGGAAATCAGTTGATAAATGGAGTTGACCTTGGGAGCAGCCTTCGAGAACAGCCATCAACAGTGACCCACTGGGCAAATGCCATTTTACTGGAACACAGCCACACCCGCTCATTTACCTATCTTCTGTGACTACTTCCATACTACAGTGGTAGAACTGAGTGGTTGCAACAGAGACCATTTGGCTCACAAAGCCTAAAATAATTTTCTCTCTGACAATTTACAGAAAAAGTTTGCTGACACTTGTTCTACAAGCATTTATAATTGGACTTGTGATCACAGATCTAAAGCCAAGGTTGACTAAACATTTTCTGTAAAAGGCCAGACAGTAAACACTTTAGGCTTTGAGGCCACAGATGGTCTCTGCAGCATAATCTTTGTTTTTTGTTGTTTGTTTTTTTGTTTCCAACCATTTAAAAATGTTAAACCTTTCTTAGCTCAGTATAAAATAGCCTGAGGCTGGATTTGTTCCACGAACCATCATTTGCTGATTCCTGAGATAAATTAAGATACAGATAGATAGATTTGTGTGATATGCATCATATACCCACACATATATAATTATATATGTAAAACATATAACATATATATATATATATGTTGTGTGTGTGTGTTTGTGCATATATTCTCTAACCTTCATCTCATGTCTTCATATTAAATATAGGCATGAAAACAGATGTTCACCTACAACTAAAGACAAGTTAAACTCACCTAGAGCTCCTAGTTTTGTGTTAGAGCTACAGACTAAGCTATGTGGGAAAGAAAAATTTGCCTTCACAAACAAATCAAATTCTGCTTTTATTTTACTGGCCACATAGTTTTTAAATGGCTTTCCTTTTAAGTAGATTAATCTGACTGTGTCCTACATTGATTTGAATAAATATTGATAAGAATAGAGACTTTATCAGTACTTCACAGTATGTGTCCATTCAAAAGTCATTCCTTGTTTTTTCTTTGAGCCCCTAGATTTTCTTCAGCATTATGGGTTTGGAGCCTCAAAGTGGGACTCAATTCTGCATTTTTAAGGAGTAATCAGGGTCTGCCTGACTTTTGACTCACATCCCACCCTTTAATCTCCCTGGGGTACCAGGTACAGTTAAGTTTCCTACCTAGGTTTTTATCTATTTTCTTCTCCTTGAATAAGTTGAGGGCACTTTCTTTTTGTGGATCAAAGTTCAGTTAAATTAAAAAAAAAAATGGAAGAAAGGATATGAAATATTTCGATAGTATTTTTGTAGCCACATAGACATAAACTTACACATTATCTTCCTTCTGCTACATTACTGGAAATCTCTGGATGTCAATTGATTAATGCTACTTTTTAAAATTAGAGAAATGCTCAAAGAATGTAATATAGGAATATATTACTATTAGATTAAAATGTCCTTTATTATAATATTAATAATTTTTCTCAGATCCTTTAAATCTGGAAAATTGAACATTTTCATGCAGTATTCTGCTTTGTTTCATGTATTTTATTATCAAGAAAAATAACAAAAATTTTCAGAGACCAAGTTATTTGGAGAAGAATTCAGATTGATGCCTAAAAATTGAGAAATAGACTGAATTAAATGTGATGAAATTCAATAAGAACAAATGCAAGGTGGTACACTTAGGACTGATTAATTCTTCCCACAAATATAAAATGAGGATATATTCTGAATAACTATATTGGAAAAGAGACTTAAGAGTGACAGCAAACCATGTATTGAATCATAATGTATTGAATTTAATCATGTAGACTCTTCCAATGAGAATATGATTGATAAAAGTTATCAGAAATATTTCCCTGCTCTCGGGTGTTAAAAATTCTACAGGAAGAAATTTGGAAATGAATTTATATCTGTAACTGTAAAGCACAGATATAGCCTAACAAGATATAAGATATTTTGCTTCATAATTAATATGTGTTATCTCATTTGATTATCATAGGAAACCCATGTTATCCTCATAATTGGAGATAAGTAAACTTAAGATTAAAGAAATACATGTATATTTTAGCTAAAAAATGATTGTCTAAAAGAACTGCATGGAATTCATAATGGTCTAGTTTTCTTTACTGATGCCAAAATATTCCTTTTTAAAGGTTAAAATATGACAACAAATATGAAATGAACACATGAAAAGATTTATTTGTTAATGAGAGAACCAATATAATGGTGGAGCATTTTGAAAAAAAAAAAAATCATGGATATTTATAAGCATTTTTAAAGGAATGTGAAAACAAGCCTTCTAGGTAAATACAAAACTAGATAATGTCCTAAAGGGCAATCACCTTTGGGGTTATCTTTTCTACCAGATAATTTATTTGCATCTTTAACAGACAGGTCTGCAGAGCAACATGTAACTTCACCAAGTCTGAGTCTTTAAATTATAGTATATAATAGTATTAGTCAAACAAAAGCACATCCCCAGGTTCTTATATAATCCTTAAGTGTGCAGTGTAGCCACCTAGTTTTCCAAGAACTGAAGAGTTTCTCAGACATTGGACTTTCATAGATAAAACCAGGAAAGTCAGGCAACCTGGGTATTTGGTGCTGTGAATAATGCCCCTGTGTGATTTTCAAAAGATGTGCTCTATCCTTCTGACCTATTCCAAGATGACCTTTCTTAACAATGAGATTCAACAAAGAAAGTTCTATCATCGCTAGTGCCTTCAAACCTATAATACATTTTAAAAGATATTAACGTTTACCTTAATTTATATTACACCAACTAAATGAATTCTTTTATTTTAGTTACTTTTTTAAAGTTGCTGCTCAGAATAGCAAGGTCTCTAAAAAGTGCCATTGTGGGTTACTACCAAAATGTTAATATAGTCCCAGTTTAGTTACCAGTGCAGAGCAGCACATGTCATTGTCCTGTCTTTGCCCACGTGGTGTCCATGTGTGTCTTCTCACACTTGGTGTGTTTGTCTTTCTGCAACGCACCTATAATTACCTATTTTATAGTAACCTCTTGTGATTTAGTTACTATCCTGAATTCAGTGGGAGTAACTGACTCAACCTAAACTAATGAGGTTGGCTTTGTTTTTTCTTTTTTCTGTTTAAGGGTATTAGGGGGAAAAGCCTAAAACAGATTCTCTATTATAACCACAGAAAAATAACACTAAGGATACTAAGTGTTGCTGCTACACAGTGAGTTTTTCTTTTCCTTTTTTTCTAATGTAACACTGGCAGGAGGAGAAAACAATCAGTAGTCCCCTCTTCTCCAGGGTTTCCCTTTCTGCACTTTCAGTTGCCCATGATCAAGTTCCAAAAATATTAAATGGAAAATTCCAGAAATAAACAACTCACGCATTTTAAATTACATGCCATTCTGAGTAGCAAGATGAAATCTCATTCCATCCTGCTCCGTCCAGTCTGGAATGCAAATCATCCTCTTTCCACTATAGCCATACTCTATAGGCTCCTCACCCAACAGTCACTTAGTGACCTTCTCAGTTATCAGATGGACTGCCATAGTATAGCTCCAGTGCCTGCCCTCAAATAACTCTTTTTGAGAGAAAGAGAGCCCATATCACATAACTTTCATTACAATATAGTGTTATAATTATTCCCTTATTGTTGTTAATCTCTTATTGTGTCTAAATTTAAAAATTCAGCAATCCTAAGCACACATGAATAGGAAAAATAGAGTATATATTGGAGTACATACTATTCTTGGAATCAGGCATTTCTGGGTGTCTTGGACTGCACCCTTTGAGAATAAAGGGAGACTATGGTAATCTCCTAGGAGCCACTCATTGGTGAAGACCAAGAACTAACAAAAAAAGGCATCTATGTGAGAACAATAAACCCCAAAATTAAAATCATGGGAAATCTTTGCAACCCTAATTCTTACAAACTCATTAATTGAATCCAAAATCAGAGAAACAACTAAAAATCTGAAAGGCACCTAACTCAAGTTTAAGGACAGTCTTTCACTATAAGTTGAGTTGGTCCCCTGCTTTAATGCCAGTGAAGGAAACATGTGAAAACACAACTGTCTGACCACAGTCCCCTCCAACGGCTGAAGAGCAGAACACAGACCATGAAGTGTCTACAGCGAGACTTCCAGTCCAATCTTCAAGGGCTGGATCCAAAGAGCTCCAAGTAAACATGGAAAATGAACCTGCCCAGTTTGTTTTTAGGCTCCCAGCATTTTCTACCATGCAATGTCGCTGATAATTCACCTCTTCACTCTACCCTTTCTATGCACTTAATGTTTAGAGTTGCAAACTCTGAATATATGTAAGATGAGATAGCATAAGGTCAAACCCCTCAGAGAATAACAGCCATAGAATAGAGGGAATATACCCAGTACTCTGTCTGGAATTGCTCTATGATGGGTGGGTCTGGGGAAGTGGGGCTTGAAGATCCTCGCTAATTCTTCAAGAGTACCAAAATCAGGACTTCATTTCTCGCGTTGCAATTACCAGCTAAGCTACCTTACCATTTAAAAGACTGTATACTTACTTATCTCAGATGGAGGGCAATTATCAGACCTAGTTTTAAGTGCCATTGTGACTTGTGTTTTCTTGTGTTTCTAGGTAGTTTGCAGATAAATTGAGTAAGGATACACTAAGGGCTAAGAGATAAATGTCATTATTTGGTTTTTAAAGCCCAATGTGGTTTTTTAGTACTATTACCTATTAAGTATGTTTATGCAAATCCAGGAAATTATACATTGTACTTACAGTAATCTTTGTTCCCGACACCAGTGTTTTAATGAATTAATTAACTTTGGTAGCTTCTATAGTTTGAATATGACTTGTCTTCTCTGAAACTCAAGTTCAAAACTTAATTCCCAATGGAATTATGTTGAGAAGTGGTGGAACCTTTAAGAGATGATTAGGTCATTAAGAGGAATTAATGTCTTTCTCTTGGAAGTGGTTACATCTCAAGGAAATACATGAGTTACTTTTATTAAAAAGAAGGTTCAATACTACCAAAAGCAATATAAAGATTCAGTGCAATCCCTATCCAAATACCAATGACATCCTTCACAGAACTAAAACAAATAGTTCTAAATTTTATTTGGAAGAATTAAAGACCCAAAATAGCCAAAACAATTATAAAAAACCTGAAGGAAAAAAAAATACTGGAGGCATCACAATATCTGACTTCAAATTATATCACAGAGCTATATAGTAAGAAAAACTGCATGATGGCGGCATAAAAACAGATACATAGACCAATGGAAAAGAATAGAAGATACGGAGATGAACCCACACATCTACAGTCATCTAGTCCTTGACAAATGTGCCAAAAGAAAAATTGGAGAAAAGACATTCTCTTAAACAAATGTTGCCAGGAAAACTGAGTATGCATGTATAGAATGAGACTAAACCTTCATCTTTTACCCTGATCAACAATTAACTCAAAATCAATCAAACACCTAGGAACTAGACCAGAAACTATGCAACCCCTAGAAGAAAATATAGGGTCAACATCCCAACATATAGACACAGCAACAACTTTCTCAATAGGATTCCTAAAACTTGGGAAACAATGCCAAGAGTTAATAAATGGGATGGTATTAAATTGAAAACTTCTGCAAAGGAAACAATTAAGAATGTGAAAAGAGAGCATACAGAATGGGAGAAAATATTGGCTAGCTACTCTTGTGACAGATGATTATATCCAGAATATATAAAGAACTCAAAAAACACCAAATAATCCAATTAACAAATTGGCAAATGAATTAAACAGACACATCTCAAAAGAAGAAATACAAATGGTCAACAGATGAATGAAAAAAATGTTCAACAACATTAGCAATTAGAGAAATGCAAATCAAAACTACCCTGAGATGTCATCTCACTTCAGTCAGAACAGCAGCCATGAAGAATACAGACAATAATAAATACTGGAGAGGATATGGAGAAAAAGGAACATATTTACATTGTTAATGGGATTGTAAATTAATGCAAACATTGTGGAAATCAGTATAGATGTTCCTCAAAAGACTAGGAATGGAACTACCATACAATCCAATTATACCACTCCTAGGTCTTTATCCTAAAGAATTAAAGTCATCGTACTATAGTGACCCATGCATACCCATGTTTACAGCCGCACAATTCACAACAGCCAAACTATGGAACCAGCCTAGGTGTTCATCAGCTGATGAATGGATAAAGAAAATGTGGTGTAAATATGTATGTATACATAATGAAGTTTTATTCAACCACAAAGAAAAATGAAATTATGTGATTTGCAGGAAAATGGACAAATTAAACAAAACAAGTCAGACTCATGAGATCTCATATGTGGAAGCTACAGAGGAAAACAAGTAAAGAAAGGTGGGGGTGGAGATCTCATGAAAATTGAAGGGAGATAAGTACAGGTAAGGGACTAAGGGGAGGGAGGAGTGGAGGGAAAGGAAAAATACTGGGGAATGTTATATGTTAAATTATATTGTTATATTATAATCAAGTATAAATAGGTAACAATGATTCCACCATTATATACAACTATAATGCAACAATAAAAAGTATGAAAAAATTAAAAATAAAAAGCAAGACCACCTTTCATATTTTGCCCTTACACTTTTCTTCCAAGTTATGAAGCAGCAAGGCCCTTACCACATGCATTCACCCAATCTTAAGACTTCCAGACTCCATGATATAAACTTCTTTCTTTTTAAATTACCTAGTCTTAGGTATTCTGTTGTAGCAACAGAAAATGAATTAAGACCAGATAGCCTCTAACAGGGGAGGGGGTATAAATAAATTATTTAAATTGAGTGAGAAAAGAAATACCATATAAAAGAGAAACATAATTTACTAAATTTGTCTTTAAGATTTTTCCAGATATTATAAAGAGACAGGGTAGAGGGAAAAAATAGATCAAATTAATAGATCAAATTAATAGATCAAATTAATTTGATTAATAGATCAAATTAACTAGTACTTAAACTGGTCAAGTCTTGAGTGGGGAACACTGATTTCAAATTCATATTGGCTCCTACCTATTTTTCTCTAGCAGGCCCACATCTCCAATGTCTTTTGCACTTGTTAGTACATATTCCAATGCCTATCTGTCTCTTCTTCTTGTTTTTTAATCCCCCAGTTGGAATCACATCTAATTTCACCATCCAGATCTAGCTATTCCTTTAGTGCTTAACCCTAACCTTCAAATGTCTAGAGAATCTTTCCATTTAAATATCATGCTATAACTTTTAATTTCTTTAATTGTTACTTTATTCATATTATTTCACCTATGCCAACTTATAATGCATATACACACCGTATTCCACATACACCCACACTGTTCTATCCAACAATATAGAACACTTCTATTCAAACAAGAACTATCTTTTATTGATTTTATAGTTTTAAAAATACTCCTTAAAATAATATACTTTTTTTTCTGGATTTGTGGAATAATGCATTTAAAATAAATAGATTTTCCAGACAAATTGAGTTTTTATTTTTAGGAATTCCCAAGTAAGAAAGGTAGCTGAAAATAGATGATAATAATGACCAGGGAGATTATACTTAATTAAACAAGATGCTGGTTTATTTAACTGATTCCCCTCCTTTCCTAGATTCAAGGTTACTTTTACCTTACAATTGTTTGGTTGAGTTCATGGTTTTACTCCTCTTAAAATAAAGTTGTGGGGACTCACAGGACTCACAAGATATAAGACCAGATCAGAGATTTTCACTTAGGCACCAAAAGAGAAAATTAGGAAGTAGGATATGTCAGTGGCAGCAAGGACACCAGCATAGATAATATAAGGATTGATGTGGCAAGAAAATTACCAAGAGAAAGGGTAGGTAGAGGAGAAAGAATGGTATGGGAACCAATTAAGGAAAAGAATAGATTATAGATTTCACATTATTTTAAGAGTTGTTCTTGGTAAAAAAAAAAAAAAAAAATCAAGTACATAACAGTTCAACCCAAGAAATGTGGACAAACAAATTACAGTAAGTCATGTATCATTTTCTCTTCTGATCTCCTTCAGTACTACTTGGTTTGGGCCTTCCTTATTTCTCTTACCTAGTAACTTCCAAGATCTGGAGAACAAATTCTAATCCTCTGCCCCAAGATAAATCTAGGATAACTATTTATCCTAGACTTAGGAATCAGGACCTCTGTGTTGGAATTCTAACTCTGCAACATGTAAGTTGCGC
The DNA here is from genome assembly GCF_902686455.1 of Sciurus vulgaris. NCBI lineage: Eukaryota > Metazoa > Chordata > Mammalia > Rodentia > Sciuridae > Sciurus > Sciurus vulgaris. The sequence goes on from NC_136463.1 coordinate 133,908,742, forward strand.
ATCTTTAAGAATTCATTTAATGTATTTGAACTTCAGCTTCTGATTTGCAAAATAAACATAATAATTGTGCCTAAATTTAGGAGAGTCTAACAATGACATGAGAAAATGCCTTGAAAATATAAACCTCTATACAAATGTACACTCATTATTTTTTTAATATGGATATCCATTTTTACCTCAGATTCAGTGTCTGGATTTAACTAGCTTAACATCCAGAACTGATTTGTTTCCCTTATATTTTTAATGCTATCCTTTTTTTCATTATTGTATTATCCAGCTATCTCTAAATCCTTCTCATCTGTAAATATTCACCAAGTCCTGTCTGTTGTTTCTTTGTAACATTGAAGTTATTGATCCCTTTGCATTTTCTGTTTTTGTACCTCTGTTTCTTTAGGAAATTACATTTTGCTCCTGGAATTGGAGTCCTCTTGCACACTGCTGTTCAGCTTCTCCATCTAAACCACTCCTCTTGCTGGTTCCCTCCTTCATAGACTCTTCCAGTAGTCCTACCACTTAAAGTATAATTTCCTTGGACAGACCTTATCCCAGCCATGACCTTACTATCTTCACCTTCCAGGATGTCTTCCCCAACGACCATCCTCTGGGCCTCCCATGTGTTCTCATTCATTCAAAGATAGCGTGAGTAGTGTTATAATCGTGTCTGGGGAAGTGTTCGGCTACAGGGCCTAACACCATCGAACTGACTAAATTGGTAGAGACTAAGAAAGAATAAAATTCCCTGGGATCAGTGCTTTCTAAGAATATCTGTGCTTCTGCCTACTTTTCCCATTTTTATTCATGTATACAAATGATCTATATAATTACAATTTCTTTTACAAATTGTTTATAACTAAAACAATAGACCTATGATCAAAAACCAATACCGAATCTTGAATAATTAGGGTTAAGATTCAACCAGATCAAGTAATGATAGACATTAATATGAAACAACTTATACAGAACAAGTCCTTACACACACACACACACACACACACACACACACACACACACATACACACAGCCTTCTACATTATAATATTTTTGTTTCTTGGAGTAGTGAAAAAGAACACTCGTCCACGTTGTTGTAGCATATATTGTCTTATTTTTTTAAATTTGAGGCCAATATCAATTTGCACAAAAAAAGTATTATTATTGATGAAGGAATTAAATGGATACCTGTAAGTTTGATTTTATCACAAACAATAATTTTAATCCCTCTAATGCAATGTTTCATGTTGTTATCAAACTCCTCACAAAGGCTACGTTATGGATTTTCTGTTAAAGCCTACTGCTCTGACATTTGATGTGGGCAAGTCGTTGTTAGAGATCCCTCAGTTCGTCCTGCCACTTTCTCTTCTTTCTGTCACTGGTCACTGGATTATGTGAAGTCTACTTCATAGATGATTTCAGAATAATCTATGTACCAAAATGCTGGCCACCTATCCAGAGAACGGCAAAACAATGCCTGGGAAGCATCACAAAGCTTCTAAGAACTCTGCACTATCCCTTTTTGATGGTGAAAAAGGTTCAAAGTTGTTCATAGACATGATGATGACTGCCTAGCTCTTTGTATCACTTTGTATCATGCAATTTGTATTTTTCACTGAACTGGATTCACACCTCTGTGTCTTCCCATAAGACTTTAACAGAACTCATGGGAAAAGACCATCTTTTGTGTTCTCCATCAAAGATATCAGACTGTATCTCGTACCTCCAACTAATCCACAAGCAGTTGCTTGTTGGTCAAAACAGAATTTATCTTGAAAACCCTGAAATAAAACACAAAACTTAACAGAAACATATTACATCCTAATTACACACAAACAGAGAGGCTTTGGGGAGACGTTAAGGTTCTCTTGGGCTGTTGATTATTTCTGCTTTGAAAAATTTCCAGACAGTAATCATTATATCTACGAAACTTTCCTTCTTTTTATTTTCTATTCTTCTATCCCTCTCCCTTCCCCTCCCTTCCTTCCTAAGTCTAAATATGTATAAAAGATCATCTTGGCACTAGTTTTTAATTAAAGTCTATTATTCCTGAATCATTGACTGTTGGCAGGTGTATACAGCTTGTACATGTTAAGCAGTAATTATGAGGCTTCTCAGGAATGATACAGCATAAGATATTAACATGAAAGAGAGATTCTCTCCTCCATTATTTTGTGTGTGGAGGGGTGTTATTTATTAGAAGAACTGATGGCTTCTGTGTTTCAAATCATTCTGAATTATTTCAAAACACAAACTAATAGCTGAGGAACGTGTTCCCCATGGTGGTATCACTGCTTAACACTAAAGCACTGAGGTCTCCCTCATTCCTGGGAAGTACAGGAATGAGGCCACACACCTGAACTATGGGGAGTAGATGTAGATGGAGTTACATTGGATTTCAGCCCCGAGTTTCTCACTGACTTTAGAGGAGGGAAATAGAAACAAAGATAATACCCCTCAGTGGGTCATTTAAAGTCCTCAGGGTAGGTTTTCTCTCAACTGAGTGAAAATAAAAATTAATCACAGGAGTGCCCCAAATCACTGTTGGTTGGACTAATTTCTGCTATGTGAACCCCATGCTGGCGTGTGGCACAAACTCCTGATTAGGTAGTCTGTGTGTTCCCTGGAGAAGAAAAGCGAATACATCTTTCTGGAATCCTATCATTCCTTCATTTCTAGGACAGTGCTGTGCATACACTAAGGGCCTATCGATGTGCCCATAAGGATAGCTGTTAGCTTTTCAAATGATAGTGGGACTGTGTGATCTGTGCTGTTCTGTATTTTTCTCTTTCCCAAACACTATTAACTAATGAAAGCAGTAAACTCAGTAAAAGTTTGAAAAGAAGTACAGTAAAGAAAACAGTCCGCGCAGCTGCTGGTGGGAACTAGTTCGGTGCTTCTTAGAGTCTTGGAGGGAAGGCAGCACCTCAGTGCTATTGCTGTGATTGTTGTTATTTGGCTTGTGACTTGCAGGATTCTCCTTAGTGCCTTTGTCTATCTGGCAATATTGGTAGTGATTCTCTCATAGACTGTAAGTTCCTACAAACATTTCTTACCCAGATCATTTTATTTCACACCACAGCGGATTCTTCAAGCAAAATAATGGTTTTCCAAATAATGGCAATTTATGCTCTAAGACTATTAAATATCCTGGAATACCTTTGTACTAGTTTGCAGAGAAAAGGATTTCGAGAATCAAAAACAAACAAAAATCAAACGAGTTAAAGAAAAGGAAAGAGGTGGCTAAAATTTCAATGAGCTACTCAAGGCGATTAGTTCACAAGCTGTGTGAGGTGGCTCATGCCTGTAGTTCCAGCTACTCGCAAGGCTGAGGTGGGAGGACTACTTGAGCCCACCATTTCTAGACCAGCCTGGACAACATAGCAAGAGCCAATTTAAAAAATAATAATAAAAGTTAAGTTCACTGCAGTGGGACTAATTTTGCCACACTCTGTCACGTGACTACTATGGAAGATGCAGGCAGGTGTAGGAAAAGTGGGAGTAGAGGTCTCAAGATCTCTTCCTAGTTTCACTGAGCAGTGAAACTAGGAAAAAATCGTACAACTTCTCTATGCATCATCTTCTATTTTTAAAACTTAAAAATTAAAAACAAAATCTTTCTTAGTCATAACACAACTGTCTTTCTGAGTACATTTTTTTTTTCCACAAAGCACTAAAGTTACTGGTTAAGCTATAAGTGAGACAAGTCTCAGAACAAGAAAGTTCTGTTGGTGAAATGTTTTTAAGTTTTTGCTGTATTTTTCTATAGATGACATATTTCAGAAACCTCAAGGCAGAAAAATATAGTTGAGAGATCACCAGGTTATTTAGTCTCAACAGTGGAGAATGCAGCCAGCCATGGCTAGCACATGTAACTTGATTTCCAGAATTTGTTGGTCATGTGAGCATTACAACTCTTTATTTGATTTTTAAAATGAAACTTTTTATTTCTAGCTATCAAGTAGAAGCATTTGCATCCTAACCCAATAAAAGCACACTAAATGGCCTTTTCATCAGCAGATTACTGACTGTGATATACAAATGAGAAGCCTGACTCTGCAGATATTTCTATCTGTAGCTGTGATCGCCTCATTCCGATGATGATATGACATGAGATGCCAGATCATAAAAATTATTATCTGGTCTCTCTTCCATAGTTTTTTTTTTTTTTTTTTTTTTTTTTTTTTTTTTTTGAGCTGCACTACAATTATGGATGTTTTTCCATTTACGTAAATTTCTTTCCTTTGAAAATTAAAAGTGATATTTTTATGTAAAAACAAACCTGAAAAGGTTAGTCATTTTTAAACATTCATGCACAAATATATCTCAAATTGGCATCAATATGGGGATTATTTTAATTCTGTCTTGTTTTACAAATGAAAGCAATAATTGTTGGGATGAAAAATTCTGCTTTTTTTTGCAGAAAAAAGTGAGATATGAATTATCAGGGTAAAACTAACAACACCTGCTTGGCCTTTGGAAATTTACAAATCACAATTTTAAAGTGACTTCTAACTTTATTATAAATAATACTTTTAGTTAGATGCAATAATGCTTTTTTCAGTTTCTATGTGCTTCTATTTTTTTTTTTTTTTTCAATTTCATTGGCCCTAAGATGTTTACATTTTGTCAGAAGCTATGGAGATTAAAATTTGTGGCTTTTTAACATTAATACAGTGTGGGCATTATTCTTTGTTCACTGAACATCCACAGATCTCCTTGTGACAGACTGTCAAGAAATATGTCTCTAAAAAGACAGGTTAGCTCTGCAGAGACAATCAGTGATGCAATTCTCGGTGTGTGCTACACCCTCCAGAGTGCCCCTTACTGTTCCTGTGTGCAGTGATGTGATGTCTGAACTATTTGTTTGCTCTGCCATAAGATAGCATTAGCAGATGTAATGGGAACAGATCACTCATTTGCGGAAATATTTATGGAAGTGCTTTCAAAAGACCATTCAATCCACAGTTGCAACTGATGAAGCATGTAGCAAGAACTGCTTCTAAAGCATGTGGGCTCAAATGTCACTTTAAAAGGCAGTTAAAATATGTTAACTTAATATGTGTATGATCAGAGATTAAAAAACACTGACTGCCATATTTGAGCAGATTCAGTGTACATGTGTTTTCAATAAAATAGAAGCAATCATTTTGTATTAAAAGGGATAGATTAAATTGCTTTATTTAAGAAGGATTCCCTAATCCATATTTTCTGCTGCCAACAAGGGACCTTTTCATATCCAAAATATACCTTCTTCTACCTGACAAAGCTTTTTTTTTTTAACATTATAATACTCTCTGCTGAGCAGTACTTAAAAATCACACTTCATAGCACATGGATGTAACACATTTAAATGTGAATCTGAGCCAGTCTTTCTCTTGCAGACTGCTGATAAATTTTTCTATCAAATGAGAAAAACCATAGAAGATGAATTAACTTAATGGATACAAATAGGTGTGATGTTTGCCATAAACAATAGCTCTCGCCCCCTCCAGGATGTCACTGCATTTTTGTTAAGCACCTCACTCTAATTATTGAGTGTCTTTTAGTCCAAAAACTCCCTAGAAGCAGGTAATATGACACAATGCATAGCCAATGGATGCTGGCAAATCTTTGTCAGAAGTTGGCCACAGGTTGTGAGAAACCTCTGGAAGAGCAAAAGGAGCTAAGTGCATTCATCTAAAAGCCCAGGAACATCATAGGGTTGTGACTTTTGAATACTTCTTAATATTTTCATTACTTTGGACTACTTAGTACAGTGATAATTTACTAAATAGGGGCAATTTACAAAAAAGACTCAAGAAATGTAAAAGAATTATTGCACCTCTGTGAAAAGTACACAACATTCTCTCTGAAAAGATGAGACCCAGCGTTTCCAATAAAGTTGATTTACTACTTAATGTGCATCTGAAACAGCGTGGTGTTGGTTCAGAGAGCAGTTTGTAGCAATTTGATTTACACTAATCAAATGAAATGGTGCATTTTCCTGACACAGAAATGAAGTATACATTTTAAAAAATTACTTAAGAAAATAGCTATTTGAAATGTTTAGTCATCTTGATGGGAGCTAGCAGACATTTCACACTTACATTAAATTGATGACATTTAGTTGTCTCTAAAGATACATCTTTTTAATCATTCATCTTGTAAGTTCACTATAAGAAATAAAAAGTTCTTCCTTCTAATTTTATTTGACATTATATCAAAAATATTTTAAGTATATATGAGATGTAAAGAGTAGAAAAGGAAAGTTCAACCAAACTGGAGTTCTAAAAGGAAAGAAAACATTATATAAAAAATGATATCATTAAAAGTTTTTCTTAAAAGGTAGCTTGGGTATTTGTGTGAGGGCAGAAATTTATAAGCTTTACATGCCACATAAGGGTCCTGAACTCTGGTTATGTGCCCCATGTGGTACTTGGTGCTTGAAATGTAAAGTTGTATACAGCATAGTCCTGTTATTTAACAAACTCAAATTTATTGATGGAGATAGCTTGGTGTTGCAGAATCATTTAAGAAGGCATCCAGACCAGACTTCTCAAAGCCTAAACTGAGCTGGAGGAATAAATGTTAAGTTGTTTTTCAGGTCAAGAGTATTGTGAATCTATTTGGGAACAAGGGGCAATGAGCCTGGGGGTTGTTCCAGGCAGAAAAGGTAGCATGGGTATGGGAGTGTGTTCTTAATGGGACAGACCTAGTGTGATGGAGAGCACAGGTTCTCTGAGGCCATGAGGCACCACAGCAGGCTTTTAAGCAAGACAGTGACATGTTCATATGATTTTCCTAAAGAGGAAGAGGAAAGAAAAAGAATTGAAATGGACACAAGAAATAGAAGGCTATTAGAGTGAAGGTATAGAATATAGTAAACTTAATTCATCAATCTAGGAGAGAGAAGAGTTTATAGATATTAAAGTAGAATCATACTCAACTAAAATGAAGTTCATGTAGGAGTTAAATGAGATACAGACTCAAGTGTGAAACCCATATTTGGGTTTGTTTGCTCTTTAAAGATAACCAAGAGAATAACATTGATCCTAACCAAAATATAAAAGGCAAACGAGGAGGGGTAAGTTTAGGGAGAAAACAGTATCTTGTGTTTAATGCAGGCATCTGGAGTTTATCAAAGAGATTTGAACTGGGATATGGATTTTGAAGTCACTGAAATAAAGATCATTGAATTTATGGATGCAGAAGTCATACAGGGAAAATATGTAGAGAAGAGTAAGGGCTCAAAGAAAGAGTATTAGAAGAAAATACACGCAAGTATTATTGAAGGAATGGAAATCTACAAAGGCAACTTTAAAACAACATCCAGAAAAGCCCAGGTGTGGCGGGCGGAACCCGGGGCCCAGAGTTATGCCACGTGCATCCAAAGATGGTGACTGGCAGAGAGCAAACGGTGTCCTGATTATGCCTGGAGAACAGCAGGAAGCATTTACAATTGGCTGCATGATAATCAGTTCAGCCGCCTAGCGCGTGGACAGATATACTTTACATGTATGCTCCAGCGAGTGATCGCTTGACCTTTAACAGGATTGGATGGACATATCTGGTTACAATTGCTTACGCATGAGACTGCTTATATATTGAGGGTGTTCTTTGAATAAAGGGGAAGCTGCTTGATGAACCTTTGAAGTGTACGTGTCTTCTGTCCCGCTGGTCGGGGGTAAGCACGAGAAGCGGCAGTTTTAGGTAAGCGAAAAGGGAAAGAAGTCCCGCCGAACCGCTTGGAGCAAGCCGGACAAAGAAGCCGCTTGAAGCAGCCCTGGGGCAAGCAGTGGTTCTCGGTACCCAGGGACAAGAGAATTACTTTAATGAAGCCAAGGAGAATTTCAAGAAAGTGAAAAACATTTAAGATATTTGGGACTATAGAGAAATAAATTAATATAAAGACTGAAGAAAGTCCACTGGAATAAGGAAGAAGAATTTCACGGGAGGATGTGGTGAGAGAGACCTGATGGCAGTGGGCTGGAGAAAGAAAGATTAGAGACGGCACAGTGGTGTGTGAGCAGGGAACAGGAAGAGGAGGTAGACAGAGGAGGAGTGGGACCAAGAGGCACTTCCATTTTCAAGGAAAGAGAGGTTTACCCAAGTTCATAAATTGAGAATGACAATAAAATGTAATCAAAATATGAGATTGAAGATGGAAACAAAAGAGACTACAGTGATGTCTCAGAACCTCTGACCATGGAGGGAATAGACACAGCTTCCACTGAGAGCAGCAAAGACAGCAGACGAGATCTGAATACAGACAAGTTGGGCCTTAACATGAAACTCCAGCACCTGGTGGGGTCACGGACACAGGAGTAAAGAGATGGTTACTATAAATGAAGGTTTGGGCTCCAGTATGATGTCAGCACTGTCCAAATCCATTTATGTATTTCTGGTGAGTTCTACCTCATTCCCTACTCCAAGATTAATAGGAGTTATTATAAAAAGACCACAGTCCTGTAACCCTCACATGAGATAACTATGAAGATGGGATTCTATGTGGCTTCCAGATTTTTCCATGTTACCCAGATTTTACCTACAGTGTTCAGTTGTTTGATGATGCATGCTTTATTTTCTGTGTTCTCTGTCCTGTCTCACTTCCCCACTCACCACCAATGCTTCCTGGAATCTACCTCCAAATTACACTATCTATTTACTCAAATAAACTTTTTTAAGATTAACTTCTGGGGAAACTCAAACTAAAACAAGTGAAGTACTTAGAACAGTGTTATAGAAAGCAATCAATAAATGTTTATATATGTAAATCATAAGGAAAAAGAAGAAATGATGATTTTCTAGATAAGGTGAGTAGATTAGTGCCTGGCACATAGGATGTGTTAATAGTTAGGAGAAGGGCAAAGGTCTTTATGTTCTAAGATCTGTGCCACTCAGTGTTTAGGAGAATGAAAAGTTTCCATTCTGGGGTGAAGCAGGAGAAGCAGGGCCTCCAAGAATAACCAGTCAGGGGGTCAGAGGCAGCATTCTTTGAGTGGGTTGATGAATGAAGGATCGTTTCTGATGAAAGACACCTTCCTTAGAGGGCTGTGGGCATGTTAGTGAGGCCAGTAGGGTAAGAGCAAAGGAAAGTCATGTGAGTAGAGGAAAATACAGAGATAAACAGAAAGGTTTGCATTTATGTGGGTGACCAAGGATGACTGAAATGCGAAGCAGAGCTGAATGAGCTGACCCTGTGGCGGTGGCTGCATGGAGTAGTTTCATGCTATTCATAGCTTAGATAGAAAACCCAATGAGCCTGGGGTTGACAGAGGAGCTAGAGTCTAGAAGCAGAGTCATAGATCAGACAGCAATATACATTGGCAGATGAGTGCCTGAAGGTCAAACTAGGACAAACATGATAACATAAGGGAAGACAAACAACATCTTCATTAGCCTGTTGGCTTTTGCGCCTATTGTGCATAATAACCATATCTAAGCTTATGTAACATCCCATGCCTTGAGAGTAATAGTCTATAATTACAAGTAAATACGGACTGAGCTCCTACTATTGCAAAACCAATTATGTTCAGTGATTCCTTAAATATACCATTAGAGGAATTTGGACACAGAAATGGGTATAGAGAGGAATTTGGTTCCTATCAGTAGAATATAAATCCAGGCCTGTGAATTAAACCCCATTTTCTGCCTAAGAGACCTTCAGTGAAATGATAATTTAGCAAGCATTCATTCTGTACCTACTATGTACTGGGAACTTAACTAACATTGTATTTCGAAAATGCCTTCAGGTAGGAAACAGCGTAGACGCTGCAGTTGTGCAACCAGCATTGTTTTTTGGTTGGGAAGCATTTCAGCCTTCAGGAAGAGAAGGTGTCCCATTTCTTGAGCAAGGTGGTGACAATTCAGATATTGCTGCCTCTCTGTGTCCAAATGCAGCAATCTCCCACTCCTCTCTACCTCCTGACCCATGTGCTATTCCTCTGAAGTGATGAATTGCAGAAATAAGGGAAGAAAGAGGAGAACAACTGAAATCAGATTTTAAAAAGAGAACAAAAAGTGTGATAAGAAAGGGAATGGTAAAATAAAAGCAGAGACCCAGGTGAGACAAAAACATACAGGAAATAATAAAAAGATGGTATGTGAAAAATAAGCCTTTGCTTATGTCAGGATTCTTGTTTCTATACCTAAAATGCACATTTGACCTACATGACAGAATGGCATGTAATCAAATCCCATGGGTAAAAGGAAACTGCAGATATATTTTCCAAAGTCACCAAGGAAAGTGTGCCCAACAGAAGCATTGCATTTCTACTCCAGTTCTGATATTCTTTTAGGTTAGAAAAAATGAAATGTTATGTAGTATCTGTAAAACCATGTGAGTGAAAGGGCCTAGGAGGTGTAGGTTCTAATTTCAAAGTCCAAAGCACAAGCTCTTTGCATTCAATGTGATGAAAGGGAAGTTTGTTTTTTTTTTTTTTAATCAGGTACATGTTTGCAAAGAAAAATTCAAATATGCATTAAGGGATTTAAAAACCCTGATGAGGTAGTTACCTGCTGCATTATTGAGAACACTTGAGACTCAACCTGCTGCCCTTTTGTGTGCCAAGCTGCCACTGACTGACGTGAGGGCCTCAGAATTTCTCCCTTAGGAGATATAATCAATGAATATCCTTTACCAGGACTAGTCCCCAAAGTGAGTCTTGCCCTGCCAGGCATAGAAGGGATGACTCTTCACAAATCATATTAACTCAATAGTTCAATAACAGTTATATTCAGTCTAAGTTGCTAAATTTTGTGACTTAGTGGACAAAAGATAATTGCATAGGTCAGTGATGCATAATAAGCTTAATTTTGATTAAATGTTTGATTTGCATATTACACCTCTACCTGTCTGAATAAAAAAGCAATGAGAGGAAAGACACCGAACACCACTAAACCTCCATGATTGTATTACATTTTTGCATAAAATGGAATGAAACTCAGATGTTTCATAATTACTAAAATGGATTAGCAACATTTTATTATGCAATTAAAACATTAGCTACAACAAATGTAAGTATGTTCATGTGTTCCTAATTAGAGCACTTTAATAATCACCATTCTGCTGTGTACAAATAGTTTACCTACGACTAGAAACACTTTATATGAATTAAATTAATATGAAAGTGGGTTTTCAAACTTTTAAATCAGTTTTGTATGTAAGTGGAAACTATCAAATGGCTGAAATGCATAGTCAAAGGGATAATGCAGACATCCAACAGTGATGACTAAACAGCCTGACCCTGGGTTCAAATACTGGCTCTACCACTTGTTAGTCATGACATATTAAGTTGCTTCGCCTCTCTGTGCCTCAGTCTTCATATCAGTAAAATAGGAATGACAATTGTAATGAAGACCCTCTCTGTCTTGTTGCAGGATTAAATGTGTTGATGTATCATAGCATTTAGAATGGCACCTGGCTTATAATAAGCACTGACTGAGTGATGGTGATTAATACCGTTATTATTGCTCAATTGCCAAAGGAGCTATTAATCTAAATTATCAAGATAGAGGTCTTTAATAAGCTTTCTCAAAAGAGCTCAAAGAACATCTATGTAGGTAATGCAAGCAATCAACAGGAAATTTTTTGCTCTCTCTTAGAAATATAAAGTAGAATCCTGCCAAGTCAATTAAATCAGGTCAATGCTGAAGGTCTCAGACTTCCACGAAGAAGGCATAATGAAACAAGAGTATGAAGAAGGAGGCAGGAATCTGCAGAAGAGGAAAAACTCTCCATCTCTCTCCTCCCAGAGTAAGTCCCTTCTCACTCCTCAAGAAGGGGCTCTAACAGGTTAGGGTGAGGAGTCTTAGGAGGCCATATTCATGAGTGAGGAATGTAGAAATGGGGTCTCTTCAATTGAATTCCTGTTGGAGCTGACACAGAGCCTATTTTAATGAAATGAAACCAATCATTTGTATTCTTTTCCCCTGTTTTTCCTGCAGTCAACCAGAGTGTGATAAAATTCTGCGTTAGGTTTTCAGGCACAGAGAAACCTACACTCTGTGCTCTCTCCCAGTTGACCAGAGTCTTCTTCGGACTGTAGGACAGCTAGCTAACTGCAAAGTGATTGTCTGTTTCCTTGGGCCATCATTCCTTACTTGTATATCTCTCTTCCAACTGGCTTTAGTCTGGGGTAGAATTGGACTTTCTTTGGTTCTTTCACCAAATCCACCTAAAAGCATCTCCATTCCAACAGGATCCCTAACATTATCTAATGAATGGGCAACTAGGAGCAAGAGAAAGTAAATTACCCAAGGCCACATGGGTTATGGCTTGAAATCAAATTTCTTGATTCTCAGTTAAGTTTCAAAAAATTGGTACAATGGTTAAAATAAAGTTGAAATACTCCAGAAAACTCCAAACCTAGGAAGCCTTTAATTTTTAAAGTGTGCCAGCATACAAGCTGTTTTCACATAGAACTGAGATCTTAGCCATAGTTGCTTCTTTCCTTCCAAAGTCCTTCTCAGAAAAGCCTCATTTTCTTAGCCAAATTCCCACTTAGGCAATTACATCCTGCTCATATAAACTGTCTTTATATCTCAATTGGACAGAGCACACTTCCATCTAATTTGTCTTGCTCCCCTAATTGGCTTTGCAGCAATGCTATCCAAGCTTGGAATTGCTGAGCCTCCTCTCTGCACTCCAGGGTGTCCTTAAGGGACCATTGAATAAATTACTTTTTTTCTAGTGTGCGAAATGGTGCCATAGTGCTCTGAAAGAGTTAATTCACCTCAAATAGGTGAGCAGTTACTCACCCAAGAACCAACATGGTGCTGACCCAAAGGGGGCTGTAACAATCTGGGCATATGGCCAATTAGTCACACGCTGGCTCAGCAGACATTCAGTAGGTGCCTAACCATTGTTCATGCCCCATTGAAAGTGACTCAACCAGAGGGAACATGTGACTTGTTCATCTGTATCCCAGTTGTCCCCAGGAGTAAAGGTTAAATCTACCTAAGAACACCTACTTAGATTGACACCTGACTTCCAGGGACCTGTGTTTGTTTACAGCTAGCCCTGGAACTCCTATCTCTACAAGCTGAATCTTCAATGTCCCTGGTTAAATAGGGTATTATATTTCTATTGGTTAGATCCAGGAGAGAAGAGTCAAAACAATTAGGCAGATACATCAGAGAGGAAATCAATTTAGAAGTGTGGAGGGTGAGCTCTGTTTTGCTCACGTGAATGTATTGTTCCTATGCCACATACACATCGACTTTGGCCAAAAGCAGTCACATATGCACTCACATACATAGATAGTAAATAACACCTATTATTTACAGATCATTTAGTGAAGTCAGGGGATTTTATATTTGTAACCACATTTAATGGTCAAAATGACCTTATGAGGCAGGAATTATTATGATCAATGTTATAGATGTAGAAGTTCAGGCTGAGTGTCACAGATGGCCAGTTAATTGGGTCACACCATTAGAAACCAGGATCCGAACCCCAGGAAGCCTGAGCCTCCAGTCTTCCTCAAAATTTTATTCTGTGTCATCTAATTTTAATAGCACTGAGTATAATTTATAAGTAGGGATGGTATTACCCAAGATGAGGATGAAAACTGATCCGTGGATCAAAGACTAAACCTCCTATCAACCACAATAAATATAAATACACACTGTTCTTTACAAACATTTAAATATGTGATGAATAAATTATTTACTTATAATTTAATTTTTTCAAAAGTAAAAGAATACTTGATAAATAATAACTTTATCAGTTAAATACATTTCCCTCTCATAATTCTTAGTTATGAAGTAGGAAGTAAGGTAAACTTGTGATAAATTTGATTTAAACTATTTTGTATCTTTTTATAACACAATTTTATTGCTCAACATTTATAATATCTTGAACATTTAGAATCTCTTCATTTTTGTTAATTTTTGGAAAATTTGGCCAAACTTTGGAAACAAAAGGAAAGTAGTAATATTCAAGTAAAAAACAAAACAAAACAAAACAAGATGGTTTTAAAACTTGATCACTTGATTCCATTCTATTAAGTGGTCACAGAAAACCATCATTGTCATGAAAGGAATCTCCTTTATCTCTTGCCACATCTATCTTTTCAGTAGTAAGAAAATAAGTGAATAATAATAATTTTCTGCAACTTACCTATGGAATAATTGTCTATGTCAATTTATTTTCATTTTCTGTCACTATCAGAGCTTTTTGGTTGGCACCTCACTTGTACTTGGGTTCTACTCAGAAACCCAACATGCTTTAAAGGGTCCAAGGTCCCTACTCTCCCTTCATGGCCTCTATTTCTATTCTCTGTTCCACATATCTGTTTAGATATGATCAGATGGGCAATGTTTAGATACAAAGCAAGACACCACTTGGCACCTCAACTCTGAAACCAACTTGCTTGAACATAGATTAGCCCCCTGTATATTAATGCTGCCTCACCTATCATACATAGCCTGACTAGAACTTATTGGCTATGACATTTCTATGTCATAACTGGATGACTTTTAGGGCCCAGTATCTATATCCTGATTGAAACTCTGAGAAATATTCTTACATATTTCCAACTTCCTCTTCGAGTTCAGGCCTGCCAACACTGCTCTTGTTGCTCTCAACACTGCTATTGATGAAAAGATGCTTCTTCTGTTATTATAATTGCCTTTATTATGCAGGGATTCTAATAACATAGGGTATCTATTACATAAAATCTTCCCATTTGTGGATATTTATGATATATTTTTATAACTTATAACCCACAGTGTTCTTGTCTATCCTTTCAATTTCCAGAAGAGGAGGAATTAACAGAAAGGCTCTTTCTCTCAGCCTCTTAGTTGTGTCAGTCAGCCCCCTCAATAACCCAAAACCTTTCCATTCATGCAGCTGACCAAGAAATTGCCCAAGTAACATCTTCTGAAGGAGCCCAGATAACTTATCTGACTAAAATCACATCATATACCAGCCCTCCAGCATATCTGCCATTACCATTACGTAGTATTCGGATCAAAAACCTATAACTTTCTTCATTAGTAGAGTTGTGACTCATTTGCATGAATAACCACATTTACTTACCCCCTGTTGTTACCATAACAAGAGTAGAGTGTTTCATTTATTTTTAGAGTAAACAAATATTTGTTGAGTGATTTTTTCCCATGTTCTAGGCACTGTGCAGCCTGGAGTATCCATAAAAGAAGAGCACAACAGTTGGCCTGATGCAAATGCCTGTAATCTCAGCAATTGGAGAAGCTGAGACAGGAAGATGGCAAGTTCAAGTCTAGCCTGGGCAATTTAGAGAGACCTATCTCAAAATTTAAAAACAAATTAAAATGGTCGGAGATGTAGATCCTGGGTAGTATGCTCACCTAGCATGCAGGAGGCCCTGCATTTGTTCCCCAGTACCCCAAAAAACTAAATAAGGTAAAATAACAACATAAGATCTCTGCGCCTCAATAATTCTGTGTTTTAATGTATACCAGTGAGGGGGCAGACATGTTAGAACATTAGTCAGGGTACAGGCTAGGTTTGCTAAAGGAAACTACATCCCTGAAACTTTTTGGCTTCTGAAAACTCTGGTTTATCTCATTTTCCCTTCATGCCCTTTGCGGGTAAGCTGGGGCTCTCCTTCACCTCTCTTCACTGTAGGAGTCAGGCTAAGAGAGCAGCCACGGTGGCAAACATTGCTGGTCCTTAGAACAGAGGAAAAAATGCCACCCTGGGAGTCTTGTACAATGCCTTGGCTTGGGAGAGATCATCCTTACATCTATTCCCAACCCAAACAACAGGACTAGTCATGTAAACTTACCCATCCATAAGGAGACACGTATACCTGACAGGCAGAGAAGTGAACTATCTGGGCAGCCTCAATGACTAGCAGACACATGCAAGTTCTGAAAGTGAGAAAGATATAGGTAGAAGCCTCCAGTGTGGTAAGCTCCCCGAACCATGGAACAGCTCCTGTGGAGCTCTGGGTATCCAAGGAGAAGTCTGCAACGACGAGGTGCAGGAGAAGGGAGGACCACTTTTTTTATTAGTTTCCCTCCTCACTCATTTTAATTTCATTGTATTGCTCAAACATTAAAATTTAAGGCATCAAAGAGGGAAATGTTCAAACAAAGAAGCAAAAATTATTCCAAAAAGTAATCTAGGCTCGCTCAGCAATTTGATTTAGCAATTTAGTCCAGATATAACATGGCTAATCCAAACTATAGCTGTGATCTCTAGCTAGATAAATATGCTCTTCAAGACTGGAATCTTCTACCAGAAATCTGAGGAGAAGACATAAAATGCAATTCATAGAAATGCCTAGGAGAACAAATGTGCTCATGGTAGCCTTCCTATAAATCAACATTCTTCCTACCTCTATTACACAGTGTTGGGAGAAGAGATGTGCATCTTGGAAGGAGATCAGCAAGAGCTCTGGGTGTTCTTTCTTTTTTTTTTTTTTTCTTATTCTCTTCACTCATTTTTTTTCTACTACACTTGGATTTGTAAATTGCTTCTTCTTCCAATGTCTTTCTGATACCCCTTCTCACTAACCCTTGCTGTTAATTCCTCCTCTTCTGAAATGAAAAGGATAGACAAGTACTCCGTGGGTTACAATTTATAATAATATGTTTGTTTTCTCCCTCTTTCTTAAATTTTTTATACATATCACTTTATTAAAGCTTAAGATTAAAGAATGCAGTGAAAAGCATAAGATATGATCTGTGTCATCAAGTAAACACATCTTGGAGCAAAGAATTGGTATGCTCAGTGTCGGATTTATATTGGGATAGTGCAAAGCATCTGGAAACTGTTCCCTAATTTAGATGTCAATTTCATCCCAGTTTTGTTTAAGTTGAATATCAAAAACCATACCTAGAATTGGGTAATTTTACACTGTTGCATGTGTAATAAATAGGGCTTTACCATGAGATCCCTGAAATGGAATAAATCTTTCAGAAAATAAACAGGTTGGGTCATAATGCTGTGAAATTACAGTTATGAGGGAATTGGGATGAGAGATATATGATTACAGACAATACTTGATTATCAGTATTGATTTGGGATGGCATAATGGAAACAAAGCAGGTTATAGATAACCTAAGACCACACTCGGGTCACATAAAACCACAGTTAACTGTTCATTAACCTGAAATAGATTAGCCACTTTGCTCAAACATTGTACAAACCACAGTTGGGATCTAAAATTATCTCATTTCCCAGAGAGCTGAATCTTTTGGTAATTTTGAGATTGGAGTTGAAAGACAGCTCTCCAAGGTGCAGGAGCTAAGAAGCCAAACTTTAGGCAGGGCTGTTGATGGCATATATAAAAGGGGCCAGATTGCATGACTCCAGACCTGGAAACCAGTCCTCCAAATACTGCATAGTCAAGAATCAGGGTTAATGATGCACAGCTTCATTACAAGCCTCTGCAGGAGAAGTGACTTAATCCCAAATCCCTGCTGCCCCTTAGCCACCTCCATCTGCAAACAGGCTAATCCACCCTCAGATAATGAAGAATTAACTAACAGTATGCACACATTAGAAACACAATGATCAATTTTCCATACTTGAAAGCTTAGAAATTCTGTTTTGGATATAATAAAAATGTTTCTTAGACCTCATTCTTCAACACAAATGTAAAAATACAAATGATACTAAATATATAGTCCTGAAGAACATCCCTACCAAGTGCTTTACATACAGCCAAATTTGGGTACTTTTAAGCTTTCTGAAACTGATTATTATTTTTAAATGAACAGGGATTTACTTTTCAATGGAAATGTTATCATTATCATTATTTGACTCAAATAACATACATTGAGCACTTATTATACACCAAGCCAAAAAACATCTACCACTAAAAATTATAAGTGGTTATGACTTTGTAATAGGAAACTTATATTCTTAATACCAAGCATTTAGGACATTATAACCAAAAACTGACAAATGCAACACAAAAGAATGTACTTGGCATGTAGATTTTAAAATAAAAACTCTACAGGAACCATAAGTCAAAGTTTATATTCTAAAACAGAGGATATGTGAAGAAGAAGAAGAAAAAAAAAAACAGATTGTATTTTATATATAAGACAATTTGATCCATATGCCAAAATTTAAATTTTATAGAAAGGGAGTTTTTCTAATTGGAATAAAATCCAATAAACAAGTTATTAATAATGTCCAATACTTTCCAATTTCCTCTTCAGTCTCAGCTTTCTCTCCTTCTTTGATCTAACTCAAGCTATCCCCCACTATAGTTTGGGTGTGGGTTGTGCCTCCCCCAGGGGCCATTGTGATTGGGTCTGCAGGGTAGTGGTTGAGGAAGGGCTTTGGAATCTTTTAGAGGTGAGTTCTCATGGGAGGTCCTTGTGGAATCGGGGCTGTGCTTTCAGAGAGGATTCTGAGACCCTAGCGTCTCTCTCTCTCTCTCTCTGACTTCCTGTACGGTAGTGTAAGCTCTTCCTCATAGATGTGCCTCCTCCATGCTGTGACACAGCCAAGAACTGAGGTGATGCCAACATCATGACTTTAAACCTCCCAAACTGTGAGCTAAACAAACCTCTCTTCACTTTTTAAGAAGTCTGTCTCAGGTATTTCTTTGCATTAATACAAAACTTAATAATCCATCCCCGTGGTATATCTTAGTCTAGTACCTAGGTTGGCAAATTATGGTGATATTCATGCCTCAAACACTGACTTTTTAAAAAGATTATTTAAAAAAAATAAAAGAAAACTATATGTGATAGAGGTTCTTCATGATCCAGTCTAAAATATTTACTAGCAGCCTATTATAGAAAAAAACCTCAGTCTAGAATATCCCTAGACTCCCCCCTCTTCTTCACTCTTCAAAGGCAAATTAGGGTCTAGCTCCCAAAATTTATGCCACAAATTCTCCATCCTTCTGGCTAACTCTCCTGGTTTACGATTCCATTGTCTCTCGCCTAATATGGTTCCCTGTCTCTGATTTTACCTATTTCCTTCTAGACATCCCTAAACCATCACCAGAATAATCTCTTATTAGTCACCATACACTTCTCAGAAAAACTTTTCTTGGCATCCCAGAACTAATACTACCTTTGTGCTTACTTCTCCTCGTCCCTTCTTTGGTGCCAATGTCTACTGCTACAGTCTTCACCAAAATGATTATTTGGATGCTTGTCTTCCCACTAACCTGAGAGCACCATTGACAGTTGTTATGGTTTGGGTCTTTAATGTCATGTTAGGCAGTGCAGGGATGTTCAGCTGTGAAATGACTAGATTATGAGAACTGAAACCTCATCTGTAAATTAATTCATTTGATGGATTAATAACGGGTGGTAACTGTACTCAGGTAAGCACAGATAGAGTAAGGAGGTCACTGGAAGCATGCCATTGAGGACAATATCGTGTCCCTGGCTCCTTGTGTGCCTGTTCTTTCTCCCCCTGCCCCGGCTCTCTGTTTCGCGGCTTCCATGAGATGAGTAGCTTTTCTCTGCCATGATGTTCTGTCTCACTTCAGGCCTAGAATCAGCTGACTATGGACTAAACCTCTGAAACTGTGAGCCCAAAATAAACTTCCTTCTTTAAGTTGTTCTTGTCAGGTATTTTGGTCACAGTGATGAAAAGCTGACTAACACAAGGGTAGAGAAAGCCAGAGTGCCTGCCAAACAGAAAATGTGGGTCAAAGAATAAATGAGTGAATTAGTTTAATTTAGTATTTTCTGAGTATAGATTTTAACAGGGTAGAAAAAGTCCCTAGGAAACTGACTATCTTTGGAAATAAAAAGGTAGGTATGCTGCTAACAGGATGTTTGGCAAACTCCAGTAAGACAAGGAGAACTGGAAACTTTCTAGCATTGAAAACCAACTTCTCATCTGCTTTTCATGCTAATGTCTCCCTTCATGAATACATTTGAATGCTTGATTTTAAATGTAAATTATGCACAAGACTAAGCTGTGTACTTTACATATTTTGCCAGTTATTTTCATGTTATGAAGTTGGCATATGTGCAAATATAGAACTGAAAATTGACAGAATGGGTGCATTTTGTGTGTGGAGAACAAGGATTAAAGGAAGGCAAGAGAACAGAAGTTAAAAAGGAGAGTGTACTGCTATCTACTTCCCTGCTTTTAATTTCTTTCACTTAACTCCCAAAACAAGGCAATCTCTTTGCTTCTCAGTCTCCACTTTTAGTAGTCAGGGCAGATAATGCTGTGCTGCAAAAAAAAAAAAAAAAAGTTAAGACACCATGTACTAGGAATTAGAGAAAAACCAGACATTGGTGAACAAAAATTATTGATTTCATTTGGCCAATTTAAAAAAAAAAAAAAATGCTGTGTTGGTTCCAGTCTCATCTTCCTTACATCTTCAATTTTCAATGTTTTTTTTTTTTTTTTGTATTTTGTTTTTTCCCTAATTACTCCAGTAATTTGTCCAAAAAAAAAAAAAAAAAAAGCAGGTATTTACCCTTGGGACAGATACCTTCTCCTTGGGATAGAAGAAAATACAACAATAACCTAGAAATTAGAGCAATATCCATGAGGACTGGGGTGGGTGACAGGGTGGGAATGAACTATGAGGAACTGGTCAATGACTCAATGTTTCTGTATTTCATAATTAGTAAGAAAGCAAACCAGGAGACCCCCACCTCACTTGCCAAAGGTTTCACATTAACCTTCTTGGAATCTGCTTTTTGTTTTCTTGACCACCATGGATTTTCATTTGAGCACCTACATACAAATGTTGAGAAGGAGAAGGCCATGTGGTGTCGTCAAGGCCTACTGTAAGAATAAAACCTGGAAAGAAAACTTTTAGTATTCTTATCAATGGACCTCTGTATCTTACCCAGGTATCTGGATATCTAAAAATGAAATAAGTATGTGTCGAGTAGGAAAAGATTTGCCAGTGTAGATAAGTCTATAATAAATGTATTTAAAAATATTTACTTACCAAATGGGCTACTGAGTGATCATTTTCCCTTCGGATAGTTATGTTAATTAAGTACTTGCTTAGGTCCAGGTTTTTAGCCAATCACATCTCCTGGAGAGTAAGAAACCAGAGTCTCTACAGCTTTACAAAGGAAAAGGTAAATAAACGGGTGAGTCGACATAATTTGTGGAAGGAGATAGAAGTGCCCTGCCTCCTGAGATTTTACAAGAGTTAAGACAATTGGCTGCTAAGACACCCAGGCTACTGTCAAACCAGTTGGATGGAGTGAGCACATTTCTCCTTGGCTTGGCAGGTTCAGTTAAGGATCCTTTGCCTTTCTTGCCTTCCACATGTCTGCAGATGGACCTGGGATAACCGCCTGTTTGTAAGTCTCCCTGTACACACACCTAGAACTCTCTCCTCAACCCCTCCTCTTTGAAGTTCTTCTAAGGAGATCACGGCTGCTTCGTGTATATCATTTGGCTCTCATTGTGTCAGCCTGCACAGCGTGTTTTTAAAACTTTAGTTACTTGTTAATATTCAGAAGATTTCAAATAAACTTCAGAATGTCTGACTACTCTGGTAACACCAAGACTGCATTCCCACACATTGACTTTGGGCTACAGTTGTGTGGTCCCTGCTCATTTTAAAAGACGCAAATGCCTCTGTGACACTCTCTTCCTTCTGCTGCCCCTTGTCTTGTTCACTCAGAAACTGGGTGTTTACTTTCATATTTAGCTTGGTGGTTTCAGTAGACATAAGAAACAACTGGCATTTCTAACACCAACCCTGTTTTACTTACCCATTTCTTCCTGCTGGGCACCTTTAGAGATTTGATTTTGCAACCTCTTACTAACAGAACCAAAATTTAGACAAAGCATAAAGTTAGACAGGATATGATTAGACTTATTTTGCCTGTCTTTGAAGGCTAATTTCAGGTAACTTCTTAGAAGAGAGAAATCTAGGAGGTTACTTTTCCTGCTTCCAGCCTAAGCAGAAGAAATCTTGAAGGTACACCTGATATCCAGCCCAATGTGTCAAGGCAGGCAAGGGTATAGAATTAAGATCTGACTGGCATGCATTTGATAACAAAATTACAAATATTATCTGATTTGTTAGGGCCTTTGGTGGCACGTAAATTTTTTTTTAAAAAAATCTGAAATGGTCTAACCAAAAAGGAAATATGTTGATTTAATGAAAATTATAGGTGTCTATCTGGTTTTAGGTGTAAATAGATCAAACATTCCAATGACACCATTAGTCACCGTCTCTCCATCCTTGAACTGTGCTTCCTATGGGCTCACTCAGATAGCTGTCCATGTCATGGTCATGGGATGACTACCGGCCTTCCCAGGACTGAGTCCTTTCAAGTTCACGTCCAGCAGAAGAGTGCTTGCCTTTATCTTAGCAACCTACAAAAGCCTAATTCAATCATATCAGTTTTACTTGGGACAATGAGGTCCCAATCTCTGTGGCAAGGGAAATGCCAATCAGGTATAAATGATAGGCCAGGTGCTCTGCCAAAAGCAAAAAAGGATGTGGTTACCAGGAGAGCACTAAATAGAGGATGGAAAGAGTTCGTAGTTGATTTGAACTATACTTAGGGAACAGGTTAAACAGCAAATTCTCAGCCCCTCTGCCCAGCTATTCTTTATCATTATGTACAGAGCTAAGCCTGGGAATATTCTTATTTTTAACAATATCCCCAGGAATTCTGATGCAAGAATTAATTCAAGTTATTAATTCAAACTTTTGAAAGACTTTGAGACTACAGTGTCTTATTAAAATTAACAATAAATTTATAATTATGTCAGGAACTGTATTATGTGTTAAAGGTATTGTTTCAAATAATCATTAAATAACTCCAGAACGTGCTAACTGCTATTATCCTCATTTTTGAGTAAGAAAGTGAAGCTTAAGAAGTTTGATTTGCCCAATGACACACGGATCTCCAATGGCCAGGCTTCAATCAGGATTGTCTAATTCCAAAGTTAATGTTGTTCCTATTCCACTAACATGTCTTTATCCCTTCCGATTTCTACATGTGCCACAGATGGGAAGATAATTCATGAATCCGAGAGTTGCCACTCTTTGATATGAAGATTAGATAGAATTAAGACATACTGATATTCAGTAGTATGGGTCGTTTGCTTAGGCAAAGTTCTATCAAACACCTATGACTTCTTCCTGTTCTGCTACATGTTGTATGTTGCCTCAGGCAAGTTGTGTCAGTTTTCTGAACCTCTGTTTTCCCTTCTATGAAGAAGAATTGCTGATTTTCACAAGGTTGACAGCGGAATTAAACGAGTAATTCGAAGTGTGGAGGTGGTATCAGTCCTCAGTAAATAGTGATTTGTTTGTTTGTTTGTCTCATCTGTGTTCTAAATCAAGTGATGATTCCCATTGCTATTCCCTGCTGCTGCTACTGACCCTTGAGAAAGTTCACTGTGGGCCCCTCCTTCCTCCCAGCCTAGGCTCCACCCAATTCTGGCTAATTCATCATCTTCAGAACATTTATGATGCCCATGGCGGCTGATCTTTCCATGTGAAGGAGATGCTCAGGGATTGGAAAGATGGGGAAAGAATAGATATTTTTTAAATAATTATTCGATGGCAGGCATATTTTAGAAAACACTATGCTGCTTTAACAGCAATGCTACATTATGTTGAGGAGAGCGCTGTTTTAGTCAGTTATTTCGCTGCTGCTATGATTTAAAGATCTGACCAGCACAATTTGGAGGAGGGAGAATTTATCTGAGGGCTCACAGTTTCAGAGGTCTTAGTCCATAGAAGGCTGGCTCCATTCCTCAGGGCTCAAAGTGAGGCAGAACATCATGGAGGAAGAGTGTGGCAGAGGGAAGCAGCTGGCATCAACAGGAAGCAGAGAAAGCCTCCACTCTCCAGATACAAAATATATCTCCCAAAGCCACACCTCCATTCCAATCTCCTCCAACCACACCCTACCACTTCACTTACCACTCAGTTAATCCCTATCAGGGGATTAAATCATTGATTGGGTTAAGACTCTTACAACCAAATCATTTCTCCTCTAAATCGTCTTGCATTGTCTCACACGTGAGCTTTAGGGGAACACCTCATAGACACTTCACAGAAGAAGATCTACAAGCAGTCAACAAACATATGGAAAAATGTTCAACATCTCTAGTAATAAGAGAAATGCAAATCAAAACCACCCTAAGGTTCCATCTCACCCCAATTAGAATGGCGATTATCAAGAATACAAGCAACAACAGGTGTTGGCGAGGATGTGGGGAGAAAGGTACACTCATACATTGCTGGTGGGGCTGCAAATTTCTGCAGCCACTCTGGAAAGCAGTGTGGAGATTCCTTAGAAAACTTGGAATGGAACCACCATTTGACCCAGCTATCCCACTCCTTGGCCTATACCCAAAGGACTTAAACAGAGATACAGCCACATCAGTGTTCATAGCTGCTCAATTCACAATAGCCAGACTGTGGAACCAACCTAGATGCCCTTCAATTGATGAATGGATAAAGAAACTGTGGTATATATATACAATGGAATATTACTCAACCATAAAGAATGATAAAATTATGGCATTTGCAGGCAAATGGATGAAATTGGAGAATATCATGCTAAGTGAGATAAGCCAATCTCAAAAAGCCAAAGGATGAATGATATCGCTAATAAGTGGATGATGACACATAATGGGGGAGGGAAGGGTTAGTGTTAGGGTTAGAGTTAGGGTTAGGGAGGGGGGCAAGTATGGAGGAAGGAAGGACTGTATAGAGGGAAAAGAGGGGTGGGAGGGGTGGGGGGGTGGGAAAAAATAACAGAATGAATCAAACAACATTACTCTATGTAAATTTATGATTACACAAATGGTATGCCTTTACACCATGTACAAACAGAGAAACAACATGTATCCCATTTGTTTACAATAAAAAAAATTTTAAAAAAATTTAAAAAAAAACCATAACAGGAACTAACACTTGGAGAAGTTATTTGCCCAAAGTCACTCTGCCAGCAAAGTAGGGGATCCAGAATCTGAATACCCTCTTCATGTCAGTGACTCCACAACCTGTGGGTTTTTCTGCAAATGTTGCTATTTGGTAAAGGTGAAGCCCTTGTCACAGATCTAAACTAGTGCTAAAAACCACCACTTACTTCACATGATAATGCTCAAAACCAGAACAGAAGAAATTGTCAGGTATGAAGAATAAGCAATGGAAATTTTACTGATAAGCCTCATAATATTAGAGAAATATTGATATAACAATGATAAATACATCTCCTTTTAAATTCATGCCTACTTGACGCTTTCTTATTCTAAGCTAAAACTTAGTTCAAACTAAACAAATGTTAGTGTAATGTGTTTTTTTAATCATTAGAACAGCACAGATTTGGTATCCATAGCAAGTTTTCCTCTTTTCTTTTCTGTGAGAAGCAGAAATCTTCTGAAATACTTAGCCAGGTGACAATCAGTTCTTCTTAGGGAAATGTAATAAATTTATGACAAAGATACAAATTTTACAAAGTTGCCTTTCTCATTTACTTTGCATTCAGTTCCTGCAGAATAATGGTGAAGGGAGTTTATTTGCACAGAAAAAAAAGTCACTGCCATTCCAGAATTTAATCAATTATCTAACAGTATTAAGAAGCCAAATATATTTTCTTATGCAATCCATTGCATCTTTCCAAGTGGGTTATTAATATTCTTTGTGAGACTTAGGAAAAGAGCTTTGGGTTTTTCTAAAACTTCTTGGAGTTCAAACACCCCTCCTTTCTCTCCAGTGGCCATCAATATTCTGAAATGGCATTAATACTTTTCTCAACTTACAAAGCCATGCACCTGGAAGCAACGCCAACAACATCCTTTTCGGATGATGATTTTCAAAGGTCAATTCAAAAAATATCACCATTATTATGAAAAATTAAATACCTAAAAGTAGGTTACACATTCCAAAATGAACAGAAGCTAGTTCCATAATTTTAGTGAAATGCTCTGCTCTTTCCCCACTTCCCAGTCTCAGGTTTTAAGGAGTACATACTCTCCAATAAAGTGTCCCCCAAAATTCCTCTGAAAGGCATTCTATAAGCAAAAAGACTTTTTTCTCTGGAAATGGAATTGTAATGACAGTCACATTCCCAGATTAGCTCACAGAAGCCTACCATTAATACCCAGCGTGTGAATGCTGGCAGCTGGAAGGAAGGAGAGGAGAACAGGAAATGATCCCTTCTTAGGCACAAAGCTAGCTCTATATAAAGTTGTTTAGGCGCAGATTTTCTTGGATATTACCATTCTCTCTTTTTCTCCCCCTTATCTTTTTCAACTACATCCTAGTTCTCTGTCCACCACTAGTATCTCTGTGCCTACATTCAGATGCAAATGAATTCTTGACTGGAATTGACCTAGATCCCAATAATTCTCACCTCAAAAACCCACACCCTTCAAAATCATACCTTATTCTTCTAACAAAACTGATCTGTGGAAACAACAACAACAACAACACTTTAAACTTTTTAAAAATATATGCACCTGAAATTCAAACCAAACCCTGTCAACATTATTCCATTTAAGAAATGAGATTATGAGGAATACAGATTCCTAAGCTCCTTCCATGGACAGGGATTCAGTAGATCCAGGGTTGGTCTAGTCATCTGCCTTCACAACAAAGACTACAAATGCTGTCCATGTAGTAATTCAGCAAACTAAGCTTTGAGTAAAATTATTTTTATTGCTAGAAATAATTAGAAAATAAAAGAGAATATTCAACAGCCTACCACCCCCACCCCCACCCCACCTGTCCCTCTCTATCTCATTCCCACCCTCCTCCTTTGGAGAAAACATCACTAAGTCAGAGTCCTAACCAAGGACTCTGCTCCCTGAATTGTTAAGCTGCCCTTGTTTTACCCTTATCCTCTTTAGAAGCAAATATGTCTTTTTAAATGCATATTTTAATTTAATTTTATTTTTTCACTACAGTTCCATGACAGTTAAGTAGGTCCAGGTGTGGGTGGAGGGTAAAGTGCATAGCTAGCTGGACAGTTATAATTTGGAGACTGCCAATGTGAAATCCCTAGCCACCCACTCACCCCTAGCCTTTACCCACTTCTCCCACCCACATCCCACATCAATTCACCCTGGAGGGGTGCTGTACTTGGCAGGGAAAGAAGGTATTCTGACATTTGAGAAAAGCCATTGAAAACCTGTGAAGGACCCTGTTTAGTGAGCTGCATTTCAAAAATATTCAAGCCAAACAATGTTTATGGCTTTGCTGCAGCTTGCATCAGACCACATTTTTTCACAGACTACCTGAACTGGTTGGAATAATCTCCCCTCCAAAATTCTTATCTACCTAGAAACTCAAATTGTGACCTGCTTTAGAAGCAGGGTCTTCGCAGACATAATTAGTAAAGATGAAGTCATAGGTCTCATTGTATTAGCATGGCTTCTAATTCAATGACTGTGTTCTTATAAGAAGAGAAATTAGAGCCACAAAGACACAGACCCAAAGGGAGGAGGTCATGTGGTGATGGAGGCAGATATTAGAGGGATACATGCACGTGGCAAAGAACACAAAGAATTGCTAGAAACCACCAGAAGCCAGGAGAGGCCTGGTGTGCTTTCTTCTTCAGTCTCCAAAAAGAACCAACCACCCTGGTACGTTAATTTTGGACTTTTGGTCTCCAGAAGTACACTAAGTTTATGTTGTTTAAAGCCATTCAGTTTGAGATCATGTTTTAGGAAACTGATGTACTTCCTTTCTGGCCCATGTCATTATCATTTCCACAGTCTCCACCTCCTGCCTCCCTCCAATCACCCTGCTGGAAGCATGCTGGCCTTTCTTTCAGCCAGGGAAAATCCAGGTCATTCTCCAAGGAGCAGTTTATAACAGGACTTTTTCTATAAAACTTTGTCTTGTCACCCAGTCTTTCTCTGAATATCTATAGTAAGTATAAGCAAGCTATATATTATGTAAACATGTCCTAGCATTGTGACACTGTTTGCTGACTCCTCAATTAGATTGTAGATTATACAGTAAAGGATTAACTTTGCCAAAGAGAGGTTTGGCCTTTGCCCTTTGCTCCTAGGGATAACCTCTAAGCCCTTGGAATGTCCTCTCTGGTTAGTGTTTATTGACCTGGGGCCTGGGTCTATGCCCGATAGCCTGGGCTGACACTGATGTGTGATAGAAGGCATTGGGCCACTGGGTGTGACTTTGATATCTGGAGAGGCTAGAAATTAAGTTTAGATACCTGGGTGGAGTCTAGGCTGCAACAAAAACTCCAGACACCAAAACCCAGGTGAGCTTCCCTAGTGGGAAATATTTCATGTGTATTTTCACACATTGTTGCTGGGAGAAATAGGTACTGTGCTCTTGACTATGCCGGCAGAGGACAATTGGAAGCGCCACACTTTAATGTTTCCTGGACCCTGGTCTGAGTCCTCTTTCTGTGCTGATTTTAATCTGGGTCCTTTTACTATATAATAAACTGTAACCATGAATAAAACAGCTTTATGAGTTCTGTGAGTTGTTTTAAAGAAATGTCTAACCTGAGACTTCATCTTCAGGATCCTAAACTTGTAGGAGGGTAAGAAGTAAATTGATTTTGGGGACTTCTGAATTTTGGGGACACTAATACAGTGATGGTACTATCTCATGGATAGATATAGATATAGAACTAGAGATAGATATGTCTCCATAATATATAAAACAAAGTTTAATGAACGTTGTTAAATAATTATTTAATTCTATTAGTAAATTACTGTTTCAAATCTTTCCCAAATTCATAGTAAATTACCTAATGATAACTACTAAAATCTAGGGCAGTGAAGAATGAAAAAGAAAAGCTGAGTAAATGTACCGAGTGTTTAGGAAGTCTACATGGCAATAACAATGGCATCGATGACCATCACTGAGAACATGTGAAGCACCAGGTAGGGTTCTAATCCTTTGTAATACCACTTATAATACCCCTTGATTCTCATACCAACCCTTCTAAGCAGTGTTGTTAATTTTGATTCCTTTACAGATAAGAAAATAGATATGGGAATTTTAAAAATGTGTATCTAATGCACTAATATTAACTTTAAAAAAAATCTTGAACCCCTTATCTTTTCCTAGCTACCGCCCTCTTTCTCCATATGCTGCTTTCACAGCAAACTTCATGGCAAAATTCCTCCAACAAGTTGACTATCACCATCCTCATGTCCTCATTTCTTACAGGTTTCTCACCATTCCAACCAACATGTCTCCACCTTTCTATCTAAATGGGTCTGGTCAAGGAACATAAGCATTCACACTGCCTGCCAACCTGTCCCAATCTTGGTGACATTCATGCTCAGTTATACTTGTCCTCCCTCACTAGCAAGATTTTTCTCATGGCTTCTGGTTTTCCTGTTTCTTATGGATCCTAATTGGTCTCCCTTGATGATACCTGTTCTTTTATCTGACTTTTAAATGTCAACTTAAAGGGCTCCTTTGGAGGTCCGTGCTCCTCTGTCTATACTCTTTCCTTAGGAGATCTCTTTCTCCTGAGTTGCAAACATCTAGATACCAATGATGAACATATTTCCAACACCACCCCTGACTTCTCCCTTGTGCTCCAGATTCGAAAATCTTTGTTCACTTGACCCCCTTACAACACCACCATGTGGAGAAGACTGTCCAGGCAGAAGGTGGTGCTCCTGCTCCTGCTGCTGTGCGGTGGTGTGACATCAAGGGGCGCTCCTCTCTTCCTGCTCTCGTTATCACCCAGGACATCTGTGTTAACTGGAGGTGAAAATTGTGAGTCAACATGGTTGCCTTTTAATAATTAAGGAAATCATCATGTACAACACTTATGTGTGTAATACATGATATCTTGACACGTTATACAACATTACATAATTTTCAGTATTTGGATCCCATTCAGCTTTCTATGGATCACCAATTTTTATCTCAATCTCAGCAAAAAATCCAAATCCCTTCATTGTTATCAAGAACAGTTCTTGTTCTACCGCCCCCCACACTCACCTCCAACACCATTTTCTGACCACACTCTCCTTTCTTCTTCCTGAATGTCATTTTCTACTCAGAACATTCTTTCTCGCTTTTCCTCTGAATGGAACTCCCTTTTCTTCCTGATCCAACAGCTCTTCCTGAGCTCTCAACTCAAATGTCATCCTTTCATCAGGGCTTTTCTTGACCCCTGCCCCAATTCAAGTAGGATCCCTTAGTTATCCTATATCACATGATTTTTTGCTTACTTCCTTTGCAGAATTTACCATGATCTCTATTTTTAATTGTCTGCCATGCCCCAATATGAGCTCAGGAAATATAAAGTCCTGGTCTGCCTTGTCACTGCTGTACCTACAATAGTCTCTGACCCACAGCTGGCCCTCAGTAATTAGTTTGTTCAATTAATTTGTTTACTAAGCACATGTGCCAGGATTTGAACTTGAGTTGAACTTGACTCCAGAACTCAAGCTCTTAGACAGCCTGCACGACTAACATTTCATTTAAAGTGACAATAGATTATGAAGGCTGACAATGTTTGGGAAGATTTCTTGGAAAAGATGTGAAGAATTTGAAAATAGAAAGAAACATAAGAAAGAACATTCCAGACCAGGTGAACACATAGTATTGGATCTATGAGGCAGAAGACTAGGAAAGCTTAATTATGAGCTTAATTATAAGTACAATGTATTTGATACTGAACAGTCACAACACAGCCTTTTGGTGGAAAAGTTTAATTCAATCCTATTTTCTCCCAGTTTTCATGCCAAATTTCAGTTCCTTTTGGAGCTGGTAAATGCAATTAAATACACACACACTCTCTTATGGTATAGCTACAACCTTCAAACTCGTGGGCAACATCTAAAGTTGTTTAGAACCCAAACCCATTAACTGAGAATCTTCTTTATTTATGTTTGCATTGAGCTATGCCATAATATTCAGCTTGGCTGATATGTGATGGAAAGAGCATCAGGAACTGGGTGGGGGAGGGGACAGTAGAGGAAAGGTTGAAGAAATGAAATGGTTTCGCCTTGCAAATAAATTGATTAAAGTATTCTCCAAAATGTCGCAACTTACATATTTTTCATCTTGTTTCCCAGAATATGTCAGTTTTATTTTGAAGTCTAGTGTCGTTAAATAGGAAAGCATAATTAATATATCAAAAAAGTATTATTCACCCCACCCAACTGCCTAGGAAAATATACTTAGCTATACTACACATGACTCACAAATGGAGCTGAGGGCCAACTATAAACTAAAACACCCACTCAAAGATAATGAAATGGCACTTTAGAATTAAAATTACACTGACAGTGTCTTTCCCAAACAACAAAAACAAGCACTGAAATACCGGATAAAACTACAGAGTCACTAACCAATTAATATATTGTTTAAGGAGTCTATATTGTTTATACTGTTTATATTGTTTCTTCCAGTTTACAGGAGTCCTCACTTTTTCTAAATGTTTCAACATTTCCTAATAATTTCTTACAAAAACAATTTTGATATATTTAATTTTAAATCATTTTCAGAAAGAAATACATCTAGGCCAGAAGTTTCAGTACATCATGTAACTATTTTAGATGTATTCTGAAAGCATATTCCTTTGGTTTGAGCTACCTTCTCAAAACATTTTAACTCTCTTCATATGCCATGTGTCTTCATGTTGTTTGAATTTATTTACTATCTTATTAATACCTGACAATTTCAGCTGTTCCTTGACTTTCTCCAAATATTGAAGAAATTTCTTTGTGATTTAATAAGGAAGCAATTCCTGTATACAAAGCCTAAAAGAACTCTCTGCTCTTCAGTGGTAAGAAAGAAAAGTATCTTCATTCAAATATTTTAACTCCTAAGTATGTTCTACGAAATCTGAATAACTCATTTTGTTTCTATCCTTCTTGATTTTACTGTTATAATTATAAAATACCTATACTTATTCATCATGTTTGCTGATTTTTTTAAAAAGCACATAAGAGTAATACATTTCATGTAGTAGGATACAAAAAATTAATAGTGATTTTATTTTTCTCACTAAATAACAGGAAATGTTTCCAATTATTTTTTAGAGCAGGACATTTGGTACGGATAACGTTGCTATAGCAACTTTAGAACAAGGCTTAATTTGGGCCACACGGAGTGCACCCACTTGTTTTAAATTCATCATTCAGTCTGATCTAGCGTTTACATGTAGAGCTGCATTTGCAAACACTACAGCAGGAGTGCCTGGGTGAGTCGTTTAGGGACAACGTGCCTCAAATTCCCACTCACATTTATGGCGTTTATGAAGAGCCTATGTTATGGTGCCAAGGGTTATTATAATATTTATTAAGAAAAATATTAAGACTTCTTCCAATTGTACTCAAAATTATGAGCTTGGAAAATCAAATCTCTTAACAGAGATCTGAAAATATTTTGACATTAAAATACACTTTACTTTCTAGTGTTAATCCTTCCAAATGTTAGAAGAGAGCCATTTAGGGTGTTTGCCTGAAGAAACATACTTAAGCTTAGTCTTCATGGATTTATTTCCCTCTAAGGATGCTGTTTACCTGTAAGATTCTTGCCAGTGTTCAGATGTTTATGAGAAACTGGTTTCAGATGAGGATATCTGGAATTTTCCAGTTATAGGAAAGAAGGCTCAATGGGTCTTGATGCTCAAAGGCAAAAATCTTTAAATTTGTGGTTCTAGAAAAGATTCAGTCTGCTACAATTGAGGTACTGCTTTGGGCAGCAAATATCTTTACACATTCTTATACCTCTACTTATAATTTGCTTCCTGCCCCTTAAGATTCTACCCAAGTAATTTTCCTATGTACTTATATGTATACACCATAGTGAATCCTACCATCATATAACAGCTGTAAAAATAGGGTCCTAATTAGAATAAGATATATTCCATGCTTATTCAATTATGTCAGAATGAATTCTATTGTCATGTATAACTAAAAAGAACGAATGAAAAATTAAGTTTAATTTTTTTAAAAAAGATTCTACCCAAATATTATGTCCTCTGCCAAATCTTCCCTGAATTAGAGCACAAACCTCCCTCTCCTCCAGAGCACTGGTGTAGACTGCATTCAGCTATTTCAAATTCTTATTTGCATGTCTACCTCACTTCTAGACACACAGTTCCACGAGGAATACATTCTTCTACTTGATGTTTTCTCCAAAACTAAAACAGCACCAAATCTGTAACAGGTGCTATGTACAAATTCAAAACACATTTGTTTTAATGAATCAAAAAGGGAAAAAAAATTAAATTAAAAAGCAAAAGTGACGGAGGCATGATACGTAATTCTAGGATCATAAATACACAAATATGCTGGGTCTAAAGTAATCTGAAGGAGATGCCTCACATTTAAAAAGAGTGGTTAAGACTAGGTGCCTTAAAAAAGGCTATCGACGAACAACTATAAACCATAGTAAGCATTACAGACCTACTATTTTCATTTGGGGCATTCAAGCATACATATCTATTACCAGCTGAAATGGCACCTAAGAGTATAAGAGTACAGAGCAGTAAATGTCATCTGTAAAATGACTAAAAGCAACAATAAGAACAATAAGCTATATAAGAGTTCAAGAGCTAGTAAGCTGGGGAAACAGAAGGCTTTAAGGAAGGGAAGATTTGAGCTGATGCATAAGTAGAGTTGCGAATTAGGGGAGGAGCCAGAGGATGTGGAAGAGGTTTTCAGAGAAAAGCAAAAGCAGTGGAGGCCAGATAAATTCTGGAACAGTAAATACACAAATGTGTCCAGCTTTAAAATTATCTGAAGGAGTGGAGATTCCTTACATCTCACAAGAATGGTTCAGACGAGGTACCTTAAAAGAAATGAGTAGACATTACACAAAAATGTTACAAATAATACACTACAGAGTTTCAGCATCCACACCTGGCTCTTATATTTACTATTAACTACCATTTCCCACTCAAAATGTTTTTAAACAAGAAATAAAATCATGAAAAATTAAGGTATAAAATCTCAAATTCCTTATCAAATCCTCTATTTCACTATAAGTATGTATTGAGTAAGATTTTTTTCATACAATACAATCATGTAGGGAAACTCTTAGAATATATATAACTATATATACCTATGACATACAAGAAAATAAATTTTCTATAACAAAACAAATGGGCTATTAACATATTTGACCTAAAGGAGTCATTACATATGCCCACAAGAAGTTTTAGAAATCAAGTAAAGTTTAAAAGAAATCATTAAAAAGAAAATGTGTAGGAGGCTATAAATCTGATTTAATGAGAGGTCAAGACATGTAACTTCACATAAAAGACTAATTCTGAGGAGAAACATTAAACAAACATTACGTAGGAGTCAACTATTGTAGTAAATGCAGATTGGATTTAGAGAACAGTAAGGAGCAGGTGGAAACATGACATATGGAATAAATACAGAACCTAATGTTTAACCTTTAAATCAGTGATCTGGGAGACTGAAATACAAGATGACAGGTATAAAAGCATAAATAAAAGAGCATAAAAAGTCACGCACCACATTAGCAAAATGTAACTCAGGATCAAAGAAACTACTTGATTACTAGTGACAGAAAAAATATAAGGTAGGGAATTTTGCTTTAATAACATGATATTAATCCAATTATTAGAATTAAAGGCAATATAAAATGTGATGTGTAATTCTATACTCTGCTTCCCAAGAGCATTGAGGATTAATGAGATGACAACACAGACCCGTTTGCTACAAAAGGAAGGAGATAAAGCTTCAGTGGAAAAGTGTCTTTATTAATCAGGAAATACATCTGTTTGAACATGAAAAATTCTAAGCTTGAAATTTTCTGTACTAGATTCTGGCTGAGATGAAAGAAAGAGAGAGAAAGGAAGAAAGAAAAGAAAGAAAAGAAAAACGTCTTGCTGCTGTTGCTGCTATTTCAAGTGCTTACACTTGTGTTTTAAAAAATAATCATAGCCAGGTATGGTAGTATATGCCTATAATTCTAGTTACTAAGGAATTGAGGCAGGAGAATGTCAAGTTTGAGGCCAGTCTGCAACTCAGTGAGACCCTGTCTCAAAATAAAAAAATAATAAAGTAAAAGGGGATGGGTCTGCAGCTTAGTGGTTGAGCACCCCTGGGTTTGACCCTACAACATTCCAAATCATCATCATCACAGATCAGGATGTTCCCTAAACTATATGCAACAGTTAAATAATTGTCCTAATTTTTTCTAACAGAGAATGAATACTGTCTCATCTTTCTGAACTTTATCCACTGTCTTTTATTGCTTAGAGAAATTCATTAAACCCTGACCTATCTGCCTGATTTAATAATAAAACTAGAGTGGGGTATATAGAATATATAATAACTATATAATATATATTTATGTATATACCAGTTACTATAACCATGCACTGTACTAAACATACTAAAAGTTAGCATATTAAATACTTTCAATAAACACGTGATATTAGTGTGCTCATACTCTATATATTGTTTCTCAGTTCCAAATCTGCCCTTGCCGGTTCTGCAAAGTTAGAGCTGAACCCTTTAAATAATTTTCTTTTGCTAAATGACACAAGGTTAAGCTTTGTCATTAGAGGGTGTTGGTGGGACACTGATTCAGGAAAGGATGTTTCTTTTCCTGGTTCTGATAGGCTCCTCTGGCCAGTCACCTGCAACAAGGGCATTTTTCTCCAGCAGCTGTCTCCTACAGCAGTAGAGAGCAGCAGCTCTGGTGGCCAAAATCCTTCCCCAGTACCCCATCAGACATCTTCATAGTCAAGTGCCCTGGTAAATCATCTCTGTACTGGTGCCTCTCTGCCACTCTTGAACCACTTTGCAACAGATATTTCTACTAACTTTTCCGTAGGCTCTCTATCCCAGCCCCATGGTAATGGCTGCTTCTTTTGAACTGTCATTACTACATTCTACAGAGTACTTTTCACTGGCTAGCCAGTGTTAATCCTCTGTTTCCTCCCAGTCCCCTCTTAAAGTTAATAATTCTTCATATCAAACTTACTCTGGTCAAATAACCATGAGGGTGCTGAAATTGTAGCTCAGTGGTAGAACTCTTGTCTAGCATGTGTGAAGCACTGAGTTCCATCCTCAGAACCACATATAATAAATAAATAAACAAAAAATAAATAAATAAAATAGAGGTGTTATGTCCATGTATAATTAATTAATTTTTTTTTTAAATAATCATGAGGTTTGATTTTGGCTTGCAGCCTGACATGGTACTTTTATGAGGAAGCAACTAGTAAACCCATTTTATGAATAGAAAATAGGCTAAGGGATAACTTTCTCTTAACCTTTTTCCTATTGACATTTTATATTACTTGACAAATGACTAATTGATGGAAGAATTAGGATTCGAAGGGTTTTTGTTTTGTTTTGTTTTATCTTGTTTTTCTTTTTTCTTAAGCTTTGCAGCTTAAGTGTTTAACTCTTAGGACCAGGTACAGCAGATTAAAGATGGCAGATTAGTGGAAGGCTGCATTTTCAATTAGTCTGTGGCTAGGGATTCAAGCAGTATGAGTACTGCTTCTCAGCAAGGTGAATGAAAAATGGAATTCACTGAAATGCAATATTGAACAGTCAGGCACTGAGAAATTCATGTGCATTGAACAAAAGACAATAAAGAGTACATCAGAGCCAAGCTGGTGTGGCAGAGGTACCAGTTCACCACCAAGTGGATAAATAACATAGAAAAACACAATAACCAAATCTGGCATGGAAAAACCTATAGGACAGAAAAGCAGTCTGAACTTGGCTGAACCATATACTACACAGTGAGCTGGTATTTGAAAAGTGACTGGTGTTTCTCAACCAGCAATTGGAGAATTGAGGTAGTCAACCAGCTAAGGGAGGTTATATTGTATCTTCCTACTGGGGGAGCCCAAAAGATAATAGCAAATATTTCCATACTGCCTTGGCAAGTACCTACAATGTGGCCTAGAGTGTACCTAGCAGAATGTGACTGAAATAGGTACGAAGAAAACTATACCCAAGGTGATTAAAGTTAGAAATAGAGAGGGGAATGCAACTTACTTTCCCCCTGAGTCTAGTGACTCACATGACAAACTGAAGAGGATCAGGACACTCAGGCAGGCCTTTTTACACTTGGAGACTGAGCCTGGGAAGGCAGCATTCATGCATGACAGAGTGTGTGAGACCTGTTGAGGGTTGACCCCCTGCCCTATGAGTAGAATTCTTAGGAGGTTCCTGAAATCCAGGCTTCCAGCAGAGATTGGCCTCTTCCTGGCCTTAATGGTGTGTTTATCTAAACTTGCCAGAGCAGATACTGCCCAACAAAGTCCCAAATGTCTGAATTGAGCTAAGCCCCAGCTGTTGAAACTCCTCACTTAGAGCTCTGTAGTAGTCCCACCCTGGGAGTTCATTGATCTGGTCTGACAGGACAAAACTCCATTTGACAGTACTTTTCATTGTGTCCTACTTTATACTGGTGAGAAAAGAAGTTAAAATCTTTTGTTTCTTTTTCTTGTTTCTATTTCTCTCCAAATTCTCTTCTTCTCTTTTAATCCCTACTTATTTTGTAGCCTCCAAAGATATTGAAATGAATGGAATATGAAGAAGAAAAAGAAAAAATGATCAATGAATCCAAGAGAATGAAGAGAGACAACTGAATGAATTAAGGAAGTCAGTTCAGGATAAAAATGAGAAATTTCATAATGAAACAAATATTGAAAAAGAACCAAAATTCTCAGAAATGGAAGATACAATAAATTAAAAAAAAAAATGTTCAGTTGAAAGTCTCTCTAATACAGACCATACTGTAGACAGAATTTTAAAGAAGAAAGACAAAGTGGCCAGTCTTATACATTCAGACTTTAATAAAGAAAAATAAGCGGCCCGCCCGCGGCCACCATGAGGGCCGAGGGCCACGGCGGCCTGGAGCGCTTCTGCAGCCCCGGCAAGGGCCGGGGCCCAGGTGGGGGACTTGCTCTTCTCCTGCCCGGCCTACGCCTACGTGCTCATGGTCAACGAGCGGGGCAACCACTGCGAGTACTGCTTCGCCAGTGCCCTTTCTGTTTTCAAGGAAAGAAGGATTGTCGAAATGTGGAAGATGCAAGCAGGCATTTTACTGCAATGTGGAGTGTCAGAAAGAAGATTGGCCCATGCACAAGCTGGAGTGTTCTCCCATGGTTGTTTTTGGGGAAAACTGGAATCCTTCGGAGACTGTGAGGCTAACAGCAAGGATTCTGGCCAAGCAGAAAATCCACCCAGAGAGAATACCTTCAGAGAAATTGTTAGCTGTGAAGGAGTTTGAATCACATCTGGATAAGCTGGACAATGAGAAGAAGGATTTGATTCAGAGCGACATTGCTGCTCTCCATCAGTTCTACTCCAGGCACCTCGAATTCCCTGACCACAGCAGCCTCGTTGTGCTCTTTGCACAGGTTAACTGTAATGGCTTCACAATTGAAGATGAAGAGCTTTCTCATTTGGGATCTGCAATATTTCCTGATGTTGCATTGATGAATCATAGTTGTTGCCCCAATGTCATTGTGACCTACAAGGGGACCCTGGCGGAAGTAAGAGCCGTGCAGGAAATCAGTCCTGGAGAAGAGGTATTTACCAGCTATATTGACCTCCTATACCCAACAGAAGACAGGAATGACCGGCTAAGAGATTCTTACTTTTTTACCTGTGAATGCCAGGAGTGCACCACAAAAGACAAGGATACAGCCAAGGTGGAAATCCGCAAACTCAGTGACCCTCCAAAGGCAGAGGCCATCCGTGACATGATCAGATATGCACGTAACGTCATTGAGGAATTTCGGAGGGCCAAGCACTACAAATCCCCTAGTGAGCTGCTGGAGATCTGCGAGCTCAGTCAGGAGAAGATGAGTTCCGTGTTTGAGGACAGTAATGTATATATGTTGCACATGATGTACCAGGCCATGGGGGTCTGCTTGTACATGCAGGATTGGGAAGGAGCCCTGAGATACGATCAGAAGATCATTAAGCCCTACAGTAAGCACTATCCTTTGTACTCCCTCAACGTGGCCTCCATGTGGTTGAAGCTGGGAAGACTGTACATGGGCCTGGAAAACAAAGCTGCAGGAGAGAAGGCCCTGAAGAAGGCCATTGCAATCATGGAAGTAGCTCATGGCAAAGATCATCCGTATATTTCTGAGATAAAGCAGGAAATCGAAAGCCACTGAACTCGTGCATCATTTCAGTTTCCATTCAGAAACCTTAAAGGATTTGAATATTTCAAATCTTAGGCACCACTCCAGCGCTTCTCTAAACTAACTGGATGAAACACTTCTTGCACTTAACCTTACACATGCCATCTTTGAAGGTGTTCTTGTTCTTTCATCA
Organism: Sciurus vulgaris; assembly: GCF_902686455.1. Classification (NCBI taxonomy): domain Eukaryota; kingdom Metazoa; phylum Chordata; class Mammalia; order Rodentia; family Sciuridae; genus Sciurus; species Sciurus vulgaris. The sequence continues at coordinate 133,947,887 of NC_136463.1, forward strand.
AAATATTAATTTGGAATGCTTTCTTTTTTCTAAGAGTAATGGCATGGTTTCATATAATATACTTTGAACACATCGAGTTTTTAAAATTGCATTTATTTTTCCCCTCATGCCTACTGTAATGTTCTGAACAAACTTAACTGATGTAAGAGAATAAAGAGAGTATTCAAAAAAAAAAAAAAAAAGAAAAATAAGCAACCACGAACAGAATACATAAGAACTCTGGGACAAAACTAAGAGACCAAATTTAAGAATCACTGGAATCAAAGAGGGATGTGAATTGGAGGCTGATGGCATGGATAACCTCTTCAGGGAAACAATTACAGGAAAACTTCCAACCCTTGAGGATGAGATGGCCATCCAGATACAGAAGACATTCAGAACCCCAAATAGATAAGATCAAAAAAGAACTTATCCACCACACATTATAATTAAAATGCCTAATATATATAACAAGGATAGAGTCACTTTTAGAGATAAGTCAACCAGAATTATTTCTGATTTCTCAGCACACATTCTAAAATCCAGGACTTGAAATGTTATGTTCTAATCTCTGAAAGAAAATAATTGTCAAGCAAGATTGCTACATCCAGCAAAGTCATTGTTTAGAATCAAAAAAGAAATTAAAACTTTCTAAGACAAGTGGAAACTAGAAGAATTCATGACTATGACAATACTTCAGAGAATACTGTACACAGAAATAAAAAACAAACACAAAAACTCACGAATAGACAAATCTCATTTGAAGAGTAACTATGCTAATGAGAAATAAGACCAAAATAATTTCTACCATTCTGATTTATTGATATTTTTTCTCTGTAGATTCCACACATGAGAGAAAACATAAGACCCTTGACCCTATGAGTTTGGCTTATATATATGAAAACTAGAGAGGAGAAAGGAAAAGAAAGATTTGGGGAAGCTGATGAAAATAAAAGGGAAATCAGTAGAATACAGGAGAAGGGAGGAAAGAAGGGAAACAGCATATACTGGGGAATGATACTATATTGTTATATCATGTGCAGTATGAATATGTATACTTATAATGCACCAATATGTATAATTATAATGCACCAAAATAATGGAAAAAGAATCAAGTATAAATAAAAATAACTTCCCCTTTATTGTTAGAATTCTCCCAGTTTATTTGATAAATTATATCATTGGAATAATTATATCACACTATATCTCACTTGTGTAAACCCTCAATTCTAGTAGCTTTTTGCCTTATGCTACTATGATACGATTTTACTCTCTGCACTTTAGACACCAAATGTTATAGGTTTTCTTTTTTTTTTTTTTCCATTTGTTTTTTCATTCAACCAATTCCCCAATTCTATGATTGAATTCATTGACTAAACAGAGTTAGCATCAGGTCCCACAAATTAAGTACACTATTCCACAGACTGCTCCCTCTTAGAAACCAGTCACAAGTCTTGGTACCCGTACTTCTGTCTAACTTGTCTATAATGATGAGTGTGCCCACAGACACTTCCTCAGTTTCAATAATTTATTAAAATGGTTTATAGAACTTGGAAAAAGAGTATAATTACTGTTATTGGTTTATTATAAAAAAATAAAATTTCAGAACAAATTGAAAAGATGAATAGGGCAAGGCATAGAGCAAAGGGGACACAGAAATTTTATGCTTTCTCTGTACATGTTACCATAAAGCACCTTGATGTATTTCCCCAATGCAGAAGCTCTTTGAAACCCATAATATAGGGCACTTTATAGAGGTTTTATTGACATAGGCATGAATAAGAACATAATTGGATATTGGTGATCAACTTAATCTCTGAAGGTTGAGGAGTTCAGTTGAAACGTCTAACCCTCCAATCATCCTTGGTTTTTCTGGTGCCCATCATCTATTCTGGAGCTACTAGGGACCCCCATATCATTACACCCTAGTCACTGGTCATTCATTAGCATATGAAAAGACTTTCATCACTCTGGAGATTCCAAGGGTCTTATAAACTCTCAAGTCAGGAAGCAGCAACCAGGAAATAAGACCAAATATTATTACCCAAAAATCTCCTATCACTTCTATCACTAAAGAAATTATAAGGGTTTTAGGAACTGTGGATCAGGAACTGGAAATGAAGGCCAAATATGTATTTCTTGTTATATAACAGTATCATATCTCATGGCACAAATGGAAGTCATACATGTGTCATATTGTCTTGTCCAGTTCTTTTAACCCCTTTCATATTTTGGGAAATACACACCAGTACAAGTGAAAGAGATACTAATATAAAGATAGAATTGAGTCAACTCTAACGTATTATAAACGTAAATCTTCCTCACATTTTTGTACTTTGCTGTTGGTGTTTACTTAGGACATTGTACAGCTGACAAAAACATAAGTGTTGAAAAAAAGGGGTTATTCCAATCCATTCACTAAGATAACATCCTCATAGGTATGCTGAGACTTCATAGCTGCTGTGACTAGGGAGTTGAGTTCAATCTCTCCCCGCTACTACTAGACCCCTTTGCTGTCACCCCTATACCTGCTGCCATGCCACCCTTGGATAAAATTTGTCTTACCATCTTTAAAAAATTGCTGTAAATAATGTGCAATTTATTATGTAACATATAAATATTAATATCCAATTTATGCTTATTAATATATAATAGTCTATTGCTTTGTTAATATCCTTAAAATGAGTTGAATATTCTAAGAGTGATAAGTTACATACCAAGTAAGACATTTGCTTTGATGTTTTACCACTATATCAAAACATTCTGAACATTAACTTTTAACATGCAAACAGTTTATGTAGAATCGGGAATCTGGACACACACACAAAATGGGACATCTCACTGGGACCATCTTATAATAGACTAAAAGTAAATTGAAAATAAAAGAAATCTTAACTTTACATCTTTAGGTAAACTCTTAGACATGCTTCCCAAATGCTGGGAATATCCAAAGCTTTTGGTTACTTAATAAAGTTTATTCTACTTCACATTTGATGACAAAGATTTAAAGACTAATGGAGTTATAGCACCCCTCCTCAATGTTTGGAAATCAGAAGATTCAGAAGAGAGATCATATGACAATTTGGGGATGAAACAATGTGGCACTCAGTAGATGCTCAATAACTAAGTAATGAATAAATTTGTTGAGTAGCTAGACAAAGACCTCAGAAAAGCCTGATCTGCAGGTTCCCAATATGCCTACATCCATACCATACAGTGTAGGCATCGAAAACGTGCAAGACCTTGATGACTTCCCATTCTCACTTAGAGTAAGAAGAGGCACTTTGAGAATCCAACCTTGTCATTTTAAGAATTGTGTGACCCATATGTTTGGGTGGGGACAAAAAGAATGACACTAGGCTTTGATTCACCAAGAGTCTATGCTCAAATTAGTAGCTGTGACCTGTCACTCTGAGATTTTGCTGCAGGCTTCCCAACAGAGCTTTGGCTTACGTGGGCTGCTGCGTCAGCTTGCTACATACTAGTGGGGCCTGCCTCTCTTAAGATATTTAATATCTATCACAGAGGCACCAAATGCCTGACAGCAAAAGAATACTAATGAATGCTGTAGAAGCAGGTTCAGGAAAGATTACAGAAATTGTTTACAGAAGGCTTAAAGTGGATGTTATACTAACTGCTCACATGGGTCTCATTTGATTGCTTCCAGAAATAAGATATTGTTGTTCATGTGATTATTTAGAATCATTTGGTGATTTGGATTCTCTCCAGATATTGTAGATATTCCAGATACTCTCCACTCTTTCCTAGAATCACAAAACATCTAGTAGACAATTTCTTGAAGGCTCAGCAGTGTTATCTCTAGTTCGCAAGCTTGAAAATTCATTTGAAAAATACTTTGCATATTTCCCTTTAGTGAATGTTTGTACTGATTACAATGTGAGAGTTTACTTTAAGGTTATGCAAACTCATTTTAGTAATACATGTTTTTGAACATGGGGCCATAACATAATCATAACAAAAATAGATGTTTACAATGACAGTAAATTGTATGTACATTTTAGAGATATTTGTTTCCACTGGAGTGTTCATAGAAATCTTTAAATATTTAGAGCCATGATTTCTACAAATTAAAATCAACATTTTTTAAAAGGAAAAGGGCAATCCATGTTATCAAATATACAGAGGGTGATAAAGTTGACATCATAAAAGGAATTACTGAATTTACCTAAGGCAATTGAAAGGTATTAAAATAAAACCTTAGCAGGATTTGATATTTTTTAAAACAATGCCTTTTATGCCTTTGTAAATTAATATATACTTCCTTGGTTGTGGAAGAATTAGCACAAGGGAAACCAGATGTTTAAGTTTCTTTTCTGCCACACTTCTACTGAGATGACAAGTGGCTAACCTCTAGCCTATATGTGACCCCTGGACCTGATACTTAGGCAGTACCAGTTTTTGTTTGCTCGATTAATTCAGAGTCAAAGTCATTCCTGGATGCTCCAAACCTTTGTGCTAGTAGTGAGGTGTAGGGCAGGGATAAAAGAAAAGTTATAAAATGCACTATATTAATAGCAGTAGTATGGGTTTGGAGAGCTGTGAGCTGTGACTACTTAAGCTGTTAAAAAGGCTGAAAGATCACCAAGCAATTATTAAATAATAGAAACTTTCAGTAATTACTGGTCCCACTGCCTTGGCTGTTACAAGCAAAATATTCTGCATCCCATTATATGTCTTGTGATCCATCCCATCCCCCTTGAGACAGAGATTAATGTTGCAATACCAAGAAGGAAAATGTGATTACACCAGATTTTATTGTAATACCATTATTGATTTGTTGCCATAATAATGTAGAATGCACATTGCTTTACTTCAGTAAGTTTTTATTTTTCTACATTTATCCCCAGAGATTTGAGAGCCTATATATGTCTATAAACTTGTAACCTTGGTTCTGCAATTGGAAAGCCTATCTATTGTTCTAAAGTTACATTTCAGCTGACCACACAGGGGGGACATAAACTCTCATGACAATAGAATGTACATCAATAGTAGTATAAATTTTCCAACATTGGGCTCCTATCTTAAGCATACCTTAATATTTAAGGTATACAAAGGCCCATCAAGGTTTTTTTCCTCCATCTTAGTCAATTTAATATGTGGGATGAAATGGATTCTGCAGTATTATATTTTTAAAATTTAAACATCTAAAAAGCAATACCAGTCTTCCTCACACTAACTCACTGTAAAGTATAAATTTTTCAGTTAGTCCTATTAAAATAAAATGAAATAGATTTTGATATCTAAGAGCTTTCTATCTTCCCATCATCTTTTGTCATTTAAAAGAGACACGTTTGCTTATTCCTTTGTCAATACTAATATTTCACTAAAACAGTCAAACTACATCATTAATGATCACTTACTGTATAGACTCGAGTGTCTTCTGATGTACTACATTTTATGTAAGAGAAGCTGTCATAACACAAGTATGATTGGTCATTCTTGTCCACCTTCACTCTCTCCCTTAGACCACTTCATCTATTTTCATGGCTGTAAGTGGTAGCTACATGGGGATAATTTCCAAGTTTGTATCTCCACCTTCAATTTATTCTTCTCTGAATTAAACTCCTTTCCTCAGTTGTCCAGGTGGCATTAGATATCTCAAGGGATCTCGAACTTCAGACATCCAAAATGAAGCTTTGATTTTCCTTCAAAACTTGCTCCTCTTCTCCTTCCCCATTCCAATAATTGTTGTCACTATCCATTCAGCTGGAAATTTTCTTTGATTTTTTCTCTTTTCCTCTTTCCCCACATCCAACACATGGTAAGTTCTAATTTAGCCAATATATTCCCAAAACACATTCCAAATTTATTCACTCTGTTTCAAACCTGCTAACTCTTCGCAGTCATCACCGCAGCCTCCTACCCATTCTGCCAGGGACCACCTTATCGTATCTTCTTCTCCTTTCCCCATGTAGAATGAAGTGTTCTTTCACAACTAAAGAAAAAATGTGGTCAGCAGAGATGAATTTTCCAAGGCATTCCAAGGGAAAGGGATATTGAGACAAGAGTAATTAATGTAGCAGAAGTAAAGTGATGTTCTCTCAGAAAATAATGTCGGTAGAGTTTTGGTTATAAAAAGTAAAGGGAAAAGAATGGGGAATTAAGAAAATGAAAAAGCAATAAACTGAACACAATATTTTAAATGAGAAACCAGGCATAAATAAATTAAGAGCTCTAATTACCAATTACCCTGATCTGATCACAGCATCTTGTATACACATACTGAAATATCACACTGAACCCCATAAATATGTATAATTATTATATGTCAATTAGAAATATAAGAAAAAGGATTTTAGATTTTTGAAGAAATAAAACAATTACAAAAAAAAGTTTAGATCAGTTCACTACCCATCTTCATTTAGAATAAAAAGGAAAACCTTTGATGTCATATTTAAAAACAAATCTAGACTTTTATTCTGTTTTGCAAAGCCCCTACTTACCTCAGCAACATTTTTTTCAATAGCCTCCCCTCTGCCAAATCTAAAAAAGCCACACTTCATCTCCCACCTCAGGACTCTGCTCTTCCCCTCCTTTGGATACTCCTTGAATTCCTGGCTTCTTCCCCCACCCATCAAGTCTAAGTTTGCATATTATCTGGCTAGCAAGATTCTCTTATTTAGCATAAATTTCAGCTTTCTACATCACTACCAATGTTTTCTTTCACAGCAACATCCTCTCTCTCCCTTATAACACTTTTCAAAAATGTGTAATTAATTAAGTTATTCACTTTTTTATTGCCCATCTTTTCTTCTGGGCTGAAAGCTCCCAAAGGCAAGGATATTGTTTATCTTTACAGACCCAGAGCCTAAGCAGTCTGTCCCATTGGAAATGGTAAATAGGCAGAGCGCTGATGTTGCCTGGATCATCATTCCTATAGTCTTATCTATCAGTGTTTATTCACTTCTATCTTGTCATCTACTCAAAATAAGCATCTCAAAGGTATTTAAGTTCTTTTACTTTATCACTGTTGCCTTAAGTTAGAAACAAAGATATTATTATTTCACTAATCTTAGAAGTATTTTAATTATTCTGTAAGTTGTTTCTTCAAAAACCAAGAAATATTCAGTAATGACCATAAAATGTTAGTGACCTGATACAGTAAAAATATATTTCTACCCTTGCTCCATATCCCAGGCATATCAACAGAAGACTCTGTTCTGGACAGTCACTTAGGGAGGCCTGTGGTGAAGAGGTCTCACTACCTCACACTGGATCATGGTGCCCACGCAGCTTTAATGGAGGAAAACATGATTAGAAATTGCACATATATTTTCCTTAGTACAGAAATATCACAACCTACTTCTCACATTTCTTTGGCTAGAAATAGTGGCATGGCATGGCTTAACTGCAAGGAGCCAGTAAGTAAAGAATTTGGGGAACATTCCTATCTCTGTCACTTCTGCTATACTATCCAAATGTTATGACTCATAATCTCAAAGTTTCTCAGAATTGTTTTTCTATCTTCTATTGGAAACATTTGTATATGTGTGTATATCATTTGACTTAAACCTCAGGTAATAATTTGTAATATAATTCAATTTAGGAGATTTTTGTAGACGTTGAGAATTAATATGTACAACACATTTGGAACAAAATTTGAAAGATCATATGTTTTACAATATATTGTATAAATTAATATAGTAAAAGCAATAGTGTGATAGTAGGTGGAAAAATAGAAATGAGGAAAATGTTTTAAATCTTTATTTAGTCATACAAATAAATACTACTTCAAGTGCAATTTTTTTAATGTGACAAAAATATATATGCATTAAACATATAAAACATTCCTGTTGGGACTAATAACACGTTAACTAACTCTGGCTGACTCCTTACTCCCTGGCGAGTGAGCAAGATCAAGACCTCAAAGGAGGTTTCAAAGGTTAATGACGATAAATCGGACCACCGTCAGAGATTGGTTAACAACAGTTCTGCGAAAGTGATCAGCTCATGCTTGCCATGTAGTCCTATAGGACTCTCACCTGCGTGAAACCCCCGTGCCTTGCTGACCTTTAAGCTGATTGGTTCCTGCCTAGCCTTCACCCTACATAAAAGCTGTGTGACTTCCTCAATAAATGAGTTCCTGCTGTGACTGGTCTCCCTGCGGCGTCTGATTGTCCTCCACCCGGATGGCTGGGTGCGGGCGGTCAGTCAGCCCTACCTTTCCCAGTCTGGCCTTGTTGGGGAGTATCCCCTTCCCTTGTTGCTGGTAGAGAAGAGCAAGGGGGCTTAAGACCCCGACACATTCCAATGGATTTCTATTGCTCTTTATATCAAAAAAACTTTCACTGTAACTGTCAAAATCTTCCATCAGTTAATAATAAATACCTTGTCTGCTTTACTATTTCAAAAACAAATCTGTATTTGTCCTAAAGACTTGGCTGAGCACTGAAAGAATGAAAGTTATTTGGTCTCTGACTTCAGAAAATCCACATAATGAGGGAAGACTGACTTTTAAATGATTAAGTACAGTGTGATAATTCTGACAATAAAAAGTATTGACAAACAGAAAAGAGAGGGAAAGCCACATAGAAGCAACAATTTTGATCAGAATCTTAGAGACTGTTTTGGCAGAGGAAAAACAGCAAGTAGGGAATCCAGTATAAACCTCTAGGCCAAGTTCAGAGAATTTGTCCCATTTCTTCAGTTAGGCCACCTTTTCTGAGGAGCAAGAATAATTCTTCCTGCCCAGTGAGGGGAAGTTCATCAGATGTAGAAAAACTTGAAGGTACTCTAAATGAGAATATAGCATGTACAAAGTTACAGGGAAATGAAAGAACCTTGTGTATATCAAATTGGTAATGCAAAGAAGCTGTGGTTATAAAGGCCTTTCATGCTTTACTAGTAGGAAGGGGGAAAAAAAAAGTATAATTCCCCAAAAGAAGAATTTGGCGACTCTTAGCAAAATTGCATATACCTTGTATTTGATTCAGTCACTCCTTTTTAGAAATTTATCCCCAAAGTGACACTGATAAAAGGATGAAAAAAGCATTATGTGGAAGGCTATTGATTGCCAGACAATTTTCAAAATCAAAAAAATAAATAAATAAAATGAACTTTAAATTAACTAGCTGAATTAACTATGGTCCAACCATGCAATGCAGACTCTGCAGCTATAAAAGGAATGGAAGCTATATTTACCTACAGTGTAACGACTCCAGCATGGATTTGAGTGAATAAAAGCAAAGAGGGGGACAGTGAGTTTAGTATGCTGCTATTTACTTAGGAGAGACACCAATATTTAGATTATTCAGACAAAATTGTCCTTTTTAAATTAAAAACCAGTCAACTATTGGCAATTGAATGTGCCTTCTATCTCATTTGTTTGTATTAGCTTATATTTTTACAAGTGAAAGTTACAAATTTTAAATGATAGCTTCAAGGTAGATAATTTGTCAGATTTTCCCCAGACACTTCCAATTAATTCTCATTGTCAGGTGCAATTATTAATAGAATCCCTTTTTATTCTTGAAATTTTCCCAGTATAAACCCAAATTAGATGGTCATGTAGAGAGATGGAGGGGAAAAAAAGTAGAGAATGGGTAAAAATGAAGAAATAAAAGTGTAGAGATAGGAGTTTGACATTTTTGAACATATTTGTTTTATGAATTTAACTTTGAAAACATGAAAACATTTTAAATAACTATAAAAGTTAATTTAAAAAATAATTTTTAAAAGTCAAAAGCGAAATGAAATAACTAAATAAAACTGTGTCGGTTGGTGGCATAACCTGGCAGAAACTATACAGAAAAACATAAAACTGCAATAATTCAACTCTAGTTCCCCAGAGGAGAAAAAAAAAAAAAGTCTACAAACATCTCAAACTGTTGTCATAAGTTATGTTACTGTTGGTACTTGTACTGTTACTCAGAGATAGCTTCATGTGTGCTATTGAACAAATCAATGAATAATTATATTGGTGTCATTAAGTATCAGGATTTTTAGCATGGGAGAAAAGAAGATAAAGACATAGGATCAATAAATATTCAATATCCCCAAATTTGAATTATAAACATCAACATGAATTCAGAATGTGCTACATCTTAAAAACAAACACAGAAGAAACACGTATTTCCTATCTGTCCACTTAATAGGCCTACCCATGATGATGAATTTCTTGGCTGTGATCATCCACGTGCACATTGTACTCACCAATATGAATTCTTCCAAAAAAAAAAAAAAAAAGCCACAGATACTTGAAAAATAGATGCTTCAAATCCAATATCACCATTTTGCAATTTTGAATAAATCAACGGATTACGGATATGGTCATCAGATTACAAAAGATATTGCAATCAGATGTTGTATAACTCATGGAAAAGTATATAGCACTACCTCTGAAGTGGTCTCATAATGCATTTAATTCAGCAATCACTGAAAAATACATCCAAAGGGAAAATAGATATATACAAGGGAAATACACTGCATACAAAGGAACACAGATAAAGACAAATGCATAAATAGGCAAGCATAGGGATGCAATCAGCAAAATCCAGACCACTGGAACTTCTATAAGAAAACTATCTGATATCTTCAACAAACAAAGGTAAGGTAAGAAAAAAAATAAGAAATCTACAGATTTTTAAAGAGATCTAAGAAATCAATCAATTTGCTCTTCATGTACTCATTTGCTTCTCAGTTCAAACAAACAAAATGTAAAGAGTAAAAGATGCAATGTATAAGATAATAATAAAAAATGTGAACTCTAACTTGATATTTGATTATTGAATTATTGTTCATTTTTTAAGTGTGATGATATTTTGGTTACTTGTTAAGAGCATCCTACATGTTTTCTGTTGTCAAAACAAATGCAATATTCTAAATTATCTCTTTCCTGAAGCTATCTAAACAGAATGGCTACTTTTTTTAAATGGCTACATAAGGACATTACTTCCAGAAGGTTCTTACTCCATCACTTCAAACACTCAGCACAATCCAATCTCCACAGTGCTTCTCATAGTTATATTACTGTAGGTAAGGTACATTGCATACAGGGGACCAAAAAATCCCCTTGATACTCTATTGGTAGTTTGTGGTGGTCAAAAGAAATAATTTTTTGTGTTCAACAGAGCACACTCAAGCCCTTAACCTTGCCCCGTGTTATCTTCCACAGTATCTTCCTGTAGTCTCCCACTTGCATCGTAAGACCCAGAAGGGTTAATGCCAAAAACCACAGGTTTAACTCTGGACTGACTGTGAACGGTGTTTGGCTGTGATGTCACCTTGCAAATAATGACTAGATATAACTTCAGAATATCTGAGAGTAGTTGGACCAGATTGCCAATTAGAATATAGGAAAATCAGTTTACATACCAGAATGGGGTGGTAACAACAGGAGGGAAGTTGGAGAAGGTGTTGGGAAACTAAGTTTAGCTGAGTAATAAGAATGGAATTCAGGTTAAAGATAGAGTCATGAGAAACAGATGGGACAAGAGTTGAGCAGTAAGCTGTGTTGAATAACTAGAGCAGGAACAGCATCAGAACAAGAACTAAGAGAAATATAGAAGCCACAGAGATCAGAAGAATCTCATGAGCTTGTGATGAAAGAGACTTCCTTGGAGGCACAGTTTTGTCTCAGCTTTTGTTCAAAACCGTACTTGATTTGGAAGATCATTGGTTCTGGGTAGCCAGGAAATTTTACCTTGTTCACCACAAACATGGTTCATCAGACACATTGCCTGTAGAAAATCTTAACAGTACCCTATCATGGGGTTTAGGTAAGGATTGAATGAAATGAAGCATTTAGCACAGGGGTCCTTAAAGGCTAACTTCAAATAATAGCAACTTAACTAATGTTGAAAGGAGCCTGTGTTTGTAAATTTTATTTTATTGAAGAACATCACTAAATCTTGTTATTTCTACTTCCTTAAGGTCTCTAAACTTATTCCTTCTTGCATCTCCATTGAAATGAACTCTTTCAAAGCCTGTGCTTCTCAAAGTATGATCTAGAGATCCCTGGGGGGTCCTTGAGATGCTTTCAGAGGGTTCATGAAGTCAAATCATTTATGTAATGATATTAAGATACTATTGGTTTATTTTACTCTTTCTCTCCCAAGTATTATGCAGAACTTTATAGAAGCTTCAATGACTCTGGTGAATAATAGAATATGCTTGTGTTTTCTTGTATTTTAAAATCTTCTTGCTTTTTGTTTCTACCATGGAAAACATCAATAGTCATAACCCACATAAAAGCTCTTTAAGATCCCCAATAGTTTTTAAAAGTGTAAAAAGTTCTAAAACTAAAAAATCATATTGAGAACTACCATTATAAGCCATCATCAATTTTTGCCCTTTTAAATTTGTTACCTAATGTATCCCCGCATTTCTAATTTCTCCAAAGATATCGTTCAAAATGTTAATCTGATTATATTGCATCTCAATTTAAAATATTTATATCCCCCATAGTGTGTAAGATGGAGGCATAGCATAGTAGAATGGAATGAGTCAAAGGGCCTTTGCTTTTACCTAGGACTGGATTCAAATTCCACACTTGTCAAAGTCAGTTAATTGTTCCCCAATACCCATTTCTCTTTCTTCTTCTTCTTCTTTTTTTTGTAATAAAAACCTGGATTAGAGGTGAGCACTTGGTATTGCAACTAGAAAATACTCCCTTGGACATGAGGTTGGTCATCAGACAATGGACACTAGACAGGAAGCAGGAGTGATGTCTGCGCAACTTCCAGGTTGAATTGTCCAATAAAAAAAGTTGATTGCCCTCCACATTTTTCCTCTTGTCTTCAAGCTACAAGAGGGGTTGGGGTACTGAGCCATCTTTAGCATGTGAATGAGGACCATACCTGCCTGTTCCAGGTTTTCTGCCTAAGTTTACAAATTTTCATGGAAAAAATAAACCCCTGTATTTAGTCATGTTTGACCAAGAAGGTAAGGAGTCAGAGTTAACCTCAACTAAATGTCTACATAACCTGAATTCCTGAGATAAATTTTCTCCACATTTTAAATTCCTATGCTGGGATCCCATTAACCTAGGCTTGCTCTAAACAACCTTTAATTTCTTCATTTATTCATTCACTCAACATGTATAAGCACAATAAGTACTGAACAGGACTGCAAAACTACTCAGAGAACATTCAATATATCATCAACATGGTGGGATCCCAATATTCAGGCAGAACAAAGTGACAGTGCACCTAGAGGTCACTAGGTGCCATGTACATAGATTGTGGGTGTCTGCAGAGGGCCATGCTTGAGTGTCATTAAAGTTGCATAAGTGTGTCTTACATCAAACTTAGCCTCTTTCAGAACCCAGGGCAAGCCTGTGCATGAAAGTGAGAAAGGTGGAATCCAAGCTTCTTAAGAGGAAAGGCCAAAAGAGAAACACGCTACACCAACACAGGATACCTGTGTCCATTTCATAGACCTACTTTTCCATGTGAAAAAGGTTCATACTTTCCCAACCTGGGGTTAACATGAGAATGTGGTCTGTGTTGGGGATTGACAATGTTATTACTATATTTGTACTGAAAATAATTACAAAGCTTATAACAATATAAATTTATATTGTTTTTAGGATGAACCATATAAACTTGCTGTTTTATGGATCAAACTGGCCAGTTACTATTGATTTTTAATACAGTTCACCTAAACATCTGCCACTTCAGCATACAGTATTTGTTTTACAATGATTGGTATAATGATCTATGTATTTGAAACATGACAATAGGGGCTCTGATATTCTATGATAGTAGAAAGTGTCAGATGTATAATTTTATTCACGGTGAGCTGCTGGTTCATTTGATTATTTCTTTAACTTTCTTGTTGGAAACAATCTTTCATTTTTAAAAACTGCATTTTGACTCATTATACACAAATGGAATACAACTTTTTGTTTCTGTGGTTGTACACGATGTAGATTCACACCATTCAGATAATCATACGGATACATAGGGTAATGATGGAAAACAATATTTTAAAAGGTAAAATGAGCAAGTTTATTCACTCCTCAAACCAGAAATTATTTGAGGTTATCAATATCTATTACATGGAAGAGTTTATTTCATTCTTCTTAATGTCTGAATAATACTCCATTGTGTATATATACCACATTTTCTTTATCCAATCATTTGTTGACAGGTACATAGGTTGTTTCCGTAACTTGGCTATTGTGAATTGTGTTGTTATAACCATTGATGTGGCTGATGTTCAAACTCTTAATGGTGGGCTATGCCTCCAGTGTTTCAGCAGACCCCAGCAATTTAACACCATTTTCTTTCTGGGTTCTTGTCTCATAAATTCTAAGAATGAAGACCCCAGATGAGGATGAGTGTAAATGTAGGATTTATTCAAGTATGAATAGAAACAGAACTCTCACAGGGCAAGGGGAGACCAGGTCATCTGAGTGTACTATTAGTCTAGGGATTCATACAGCACTTGAGTCAAGCTATTAGTCCAAAATTATTGCTTATCGGGGTTTGGAAAAGCACAATACAACTGGTTAACCCTTGAGCCTGAACTTCCATTCAGGTCTGCCTTTCTTTAGTTTTTTGGCTGCTTGTCTGCTATCTCAGCCTCCCATGAGATTGAAGTCAGCTGCTTCAGGGCAGAGCAGGTGTCTACATCAAGAAGGCCTGGGCCTCCAGGGGATGACAGGTTGTAATGCCCTGGCTTGCTGTGCCTCAGGCACACTGCACCTCAGGCCCACTCTGGCATGGCAAGCTGAAGTGCTTCAGCCCCTGTGGCTGCACAGCACCCAGGACACACCCTCATCCTCAGCTATGGGCAGTAGCAGGTAGTCCACAGTGAGGTTGGGCCTCAGCGTGCTCCAGTCTAGCCTGCCCAGGCAGGCCTCTGTATTACCACTACTTCTCTGCTCTTCTGCTGCTTAGCAGGGACCAGTGGGTGGGCTGCTGGCTTGGGGGCCTAGGAGCCATGTCAGTAGTACCTAACTAGAAACCTGCTGCAGGGAGTCTATGGAATGTAGCATCCAGGCATTACACCCCTGAGGCACAGCAATACTCTATGTTCACATCATTTGTATTAATGAGGTTACATATTGTGTTCCTGGAGAAGAGACATAAGAGTCAAAAGCATACAGAGAAGGTAAAGGAAGTATATATCCACTCTAATTCCTTCTCTCAAGTGACACTTCTCTTCATCTATCATGGATAAATGAAGATGTTGATAACACCCACACACCAGAGGTGTGAGAAAGAGAGAGAAAGAGAGAATGTGTGTGTGTGTGTGTATACTTCCTGGAGGATCCACAGTAGAAAGACCTTCAGAGTTGCTTTCTCTTAGTCTCCACACCATTCTTCATTCAAAGAATAAAAGTCATATCTACAATTTTCAAACTGGGGGAATTGGAATGGTTTGAAACACATTAATCAGGAAAGAGAATTATCTGGGATCCTGTGCTATTATATTAAATAAATGCTCTATTCCTCAGTGCCTACTTAAAATAGAAATTGATGTGTTACTGTTAATGAAAATGTAATTTTCTTTTTGTAAAGATGCCCCCAGACTCACTATTTCAGCTTCTCAGATTGATTTTTTTAAGAAATAGGTGACAGATCTAAGCCATGGACTTTCACTGTAATTACATCTGATTCCAGGACATTATATTAATGCTGGACTATTAGTATAATAATGGCCACAGATGTACTTTTCATTTGTGTTCTCATAATAGTATCTATCTATGGAAGGCGCCTAATTTGTGATAATGGTAAGTTGGTGTTTTTAAGGTATACTTTAAAAGGGTAATTCCTTATGACTTGACCATAATAGTTCAGTGTTGTGAAATTGTATCAATTTGTTTCAATATGTCAATGTTAATACATTTTACAATCTTTTTAAGACTGGTTTGGTGGGCAGCCTTTAAAAATGTTTCAGTTGTACATGTATGATTACACAAATGGTATGAATCTACATCATGCACAACTATAGAAATGAAGTGATTTGTGTACAATGCAGTCAGTAAAAATTAAAAAAAAGAAAAAAGAAATCTTCTAAAAAACCAAGTGTTTCAGTCATATGTCTCATACATTGTCTTTTAGAATATTATGTAAGCCATAAATTTTAGGAAACCATCTGTAAGAATAGTTTAACATTTCTTGACATTATAGGACAGTTTTTACTGCTATTTGATATAATTTTCAAGATGAAAAAAGATGAATAAAATTATTACAATAAATAACAACACATATGTATCTCTTCAGATTACTTTCTTTTACTGTTTTCCTGAATCTAAATATTTATTCAGGTCCATTGTAGAAAATATATTTTTTAAATGGAAAATTTCAAGCCACATGCAATTCTACTACCCAGAAGCATCATTGTTTTTAAAAACATATAATGTTCTTTTTCTTTCCTGTATCTGAGTACAAGGGTAGATGTTCACATTTCCATGCACACAAGTAAGAATGTATTTCCTGTTAAGAGATCAGATTAGGAACACACTATCTTTTAATTGCCATTTAAAAATAGGAGATTTGATCAGCATTTAGTGTTAGAAAAGTAAAGTCTAAGAAGACTGATTTTTTACTGCTTTGTAGATAAAAGTTTTATAAATCTATATTGTGTTGATATAGTCTAATTAAAAGACTTCCAAAGTTAAACCCCTTTATCATAGTACATAACTTTTTGTAGATATTCCTAAGTTGTATGTTAATATTTTTATAATAATTTTGTATCTATATTTGTAAGAAATATTTGTTCATAATTTGTTTTTTTCTTTTTTTTTCTATTGTCTTTGTCTGATTTTCTATCAGGATAATACTGACCATATAAAACAAGTTGGAAAGTGTTCTCTTCTCTATCCTGAAAGAGGACATGTAGAATTTATGTTAATTGTTAAATGTCTACTATAAATCAATTAGATCTTATTGTCCCTGAGATACCTTTTTCAGGAATTTTTCAATTACAAATTTAATTTCTTCAATGGTTATATGGCTGTTATATGTATCTCTTTCGTCTTGGTTGAATTTGGTCAGTTTGTGGTTTTCAAGGAATCTGTCCATTTCTTATAGGTTGTTGAATTAATGAGCATAAAATTGTTCATAGTATTATTAATGGTTGCAAGAATATGTAGTGATTTTTTAAATGAAGTAAATTCTGCAAAAAGAAAACACAACAGATCTGAACAACACAGCTTGATGAGTTTTGACAAATACATACACTCAACCATCAGCCAAATCAAAATGAAAAGTATTTCTATCTCTCTTGAAAGTTCCTTTACCTCCTTGTCAGTCAATTAGCTGTACTTACAAGATAATCATTGTTATGATTTTTCTCACTCTAGAACCATGTATTAGAGTCTCAAGACAAAAAGAACCAATAAGAGATCAACAGAGAGTTGTATTATGATAAATGGATTTCAAGTTTGTGGAGGCCAAGATGTCCTACAGTATGCCATCTACAAATTAGAAAGTCAGGGAAGGCAGTGGTATAATTCAGTTTGAGTTGATAGGCCAGAATACTAGGAGAACTGATGTTATAACTCTCAGTCCAAGGCCAGAGGCCTAAGAACTTTATAGGTTTTGGGTGTTAAGTCCAGGAATACAAAAACCAAAGAAGCTAGGTAGTTGCTGCTATAAGTTCCAGAGTTTAAAGGCCAGAGAACCAAGGGCAGAAGATGTGTGTCCCAGCTCCAGAAAAGAAAACTAATTTGCATTTATTCTGTCTTTTGTTTGTATCTGGGCTGTCAGTGGATTAGATGATGCCTAATCCATTGATGAGGGCATATCTTTATTACACAGTCTACTGATTCAAATACCACACCATTCCAAAAACAGTCTTCTCATAGACATACCCAGAAATAAAGTTGTACTCACCATATGTGTGTTCCTTAACCCAAATTTACACCTAAAATAACCATCACAACAGGTTGACCAACTATAGTATAGAGTAAAATCTGGTCTGTCATGTATTTTTGTAAATAAGATTAATTGAAACAAGATGTTATCGTTTGGACACGAGGTGCCTACCCCAAAAGCTCGTGTTAGGCCATGAAGCAATGATCAGAGGTGAAATGATCAGCTTATTAGAGCTGTGACCTAATCCTGGATCAACCCATTTGATGGGACGGTAATTTGAAAGGGCCACTGTACTACATAGTAACGCTTGGCAGGGGGGACATGGCTGGAGGAAATAGATCTCGAGGAGTGTGCTTTGGGGTTTATATTTTGTCCCTGGTGCCTCAAACTCTCCCTCTGCTTCAAGTCTGCCATAAGACCGCAGCTTTCCTCAGGTCCACCAGATATTTTCCCTTACCTCAGGCCCACAGCAAAAGAGTTGGCCCACCATGAACTGAACTCGGGAAACCATGAGTTGCTTTTGTCAGGTACTTTGGTTTCAGTGATGAAAAGTTGACTAACACAAAGTCATACTCATGTCTTTAATGTATTATGTTTTGCTGCTTTCATGCCACGAAAGCAGAACTGGAGTTGAGTATGATTGAGAGACTGTGGCCTGCTCTGCAGGAGTCAGTCTTTACTGGATTGTCACTGTTCTTACAGAGGCCTGAGCTCCTGGACAAGGTATGTTCACATGCTATAAAGACAAGGAATGCCTCCTCTTTTTGTCTCCCAGAAGCTTTTTCTTTGCACAGTTTAAGAGTATAGAGTTACATTTCAAAGGGGGATAAAAAAGGGCAAGGATCATAAATTAGAGACCTTTTCTTCTTCCCAGTAAAAAGTTATTTACATTAGGAAGGAGGACAGCTGTATCACAGTTCCCATATAAATGCCAAGCTTCATAGTTCTGGGGTTTCCCTCCTATGTAAGTCTCAACATTAAATTGACTTCCAATTATTTTTCTTCTTTAAGATTGTCTGGCTAATCTAGATCCTTTGCATTTCCCTACGAATTTTAGAATCAGGTTGTCAACTTCTACAAAAAAAGAAAGAAAGCGGCTGGGATTTTGATTGAATCATTGATAAATCTGGATTTATTTAACGTGTAAAAAATATTGAGTTTTCCTTTTTATGAACAGATAATCTTCGTTTATCTAGATCTTTCCTAATTTTTTCAAGTAAGATTGGTAGTTGTCTGTGTACAGGTCTTATAAATCTTACGACAAATTTGTTTCTGGGACTGGAAGTAGAGCTCAGTGGTAAAGCATGTGCTTGACATGCTCACAGCCCCGGATTCAATCCCAGCACCACAAAAAAAAAAAAAAAAAAAAAAAAAAAAACATAAATAAGGTTTGTTCCTAAAAGTTTGATGGAATTTTTAATGATTTTTTTCAATTAGTTATTGCTAGAATGTAAATCTATGATTGATATTTGTAAATAAAACTGCTTAATTTGTAATTAGCTTTAGAACATGGTCCTCTGATTCCTAAACGCTGTACTCAAAGTGTCATTGTGTTAGTACGGACCAGTTTTCAGAGTAAATGTCCCACTTCTATTCCTGGCAGTTATGTTTAGCTACCTTTCCAAAGCAGCCCAGTCTTAGCCTGCCTCTCAACAGTATCTGCTCCCTCTGTACTGGAGAGTGGTGAAAAAAAAAAAAAAGAAGAAGAAGAAAAGAAAAAGAAAAAAAGAAAGGGGGGAATGCCTTTCCTGAGTTCTTATAATTTTTTTTCTTTATTCTTAGGATTTAAAAAAAATCCCATAATATCTCTAGGCATAAAGCTCTTGATTTTGCCTCAAACAAGCAGATAGCTATATATTTTGCTTTAAATATCTACTTCATTAATTCAAAAATATTTCATCCATATACTCCTGGTACTATGATCCTGGTTAAAAGGTATCATCAAAAACAGGCCTTTCTCTGTGGGCTGGGGTTGTAGCTCAGCAGTAGAGCACTTGCCCAGCATGTGTGAGGCACTGGGTTTCATTCTCAGCATCACATATAAATAAATGAATAAAATAAACTTCCATTAACATTGAAAAACAAATTTTAAAAAAATGGTCATTTTCTATCATCATGACACTTAAGTTGAATGAGGGGACTCAGTTTTGAGTAGACACAAGGCTCTCAGTTCCTTGTCTATAAGGCAAAAAATAAGAGAATAAATAAAATACCTTCCCCTCATTTTTTTTTTTCCAAGCAGGTCTCTGATGGATCAGACAAGGCAAAGTATAGGCTTACAATTAATTTCCTGCTTAATGGATAGTCTCCTCAGATTCCATCAACAGTATATCAGACAGCATTGGTTTTTAATATTTGAGAATTTCCATCTCCCTGTAGTGAGAAATCAAGAGAAGATACGTCAAAACCTTTAAGACAGACATTATTTTAAGACAGAACTAGCGATGACATTTTAGTGTAATCGCCCTATCTTCCTAAATATTGTTACTAATTTCAAATGCTTTCTGAGATCATTCATTAATTTTTATCTTAAATTGCCTGGAAAAGAGAATTTTATTGTTTAAATGAGTTCTCCTTTCTAAATAATTTGAGTATTTTTAAAAAACAGTCCACTCCTCTGTAACTTTAAAACTATGGTTTATTATTATTTCTAAAATGTATTCCTTTTGTTTTGAATCAAAACTACAAAACAAATAAACAAAAAAGACTCCATACAGAATAGCCCAAACTAAAACAAACTATCTGCAGAAGAGATTAAGTAGAAAAGCCAGAAGGAAAGTTCTTGATACCAAAACACTCAGCATCTATTTCTCTGCTAATTTTCTTTAGTAGAGTAGCCACTTCCTATGGATAAGTTTCACACACAACCAAAAAAAATATCTCAGAGTAATTGCTGCTTTCATAAATATTTTTGAACTCTAGGTGAAAATGTTGTGTACATCAATTTCAAGTCTTTTGGGGAGGTTTCTCTTCATTTCGATACTGGAGTGGATATAGTATTTGCAAAAGAATTATATGCAGATTACTGCAAATAGTGTCATTTATTCTTTTTCAAATTATACAATTCTCCCTTGGTTGCTTCTGGAATCATTTACATTATAAAAGGTATGTACAGGAAAGAATAATTAATTAGCTTTTATTCTAAGCACCAGAGTCCCCTGTCCTAATGCTGTGTCAGAGCTTTATCCATGTCTGACCTTGACCTCATCAGCAGAGAAGATAGGTGAAGGGAATTACCTTCTCCAAAATAGTCTGACCTACAATTCTGGAGGATCATTTAGCAGCAGTGGAGCATTATCTTGAATTTTAGTTAGCAGAGGATAAAATTAGAAAGAAAAAGTGAGAGAAGTTTGATGCTAAAGATTGCTGTGTCTAAAACCCAGGGTGCTCTTTCTCTCTCTTTCTTTCTACTACCTGGTTCCTGATTTGCGTTAAGAGAAAAAGCATAATCTAATGGACTAATTCTTAACTAGTGAGTATGAATGTTTGTCTATGTGAAGAAAAAAATTGATGTCCATCAATTTTGGGAATTAAAGTTGCTAATCAGCAGGCCTTCAAATAAGGAGAATATTCTTGATTTTCTGATGGGCCCTGGTAATCACAAGGGTCTTTGAACATACAGGAGTGAGAGAGACAATGAGTCAGTCAGAGAGGGAGAGGTGAGGACAGAAAAGGAGGATGCAGTAATGAGACAAGAGGACTCCACCTGCCATTGCTGGCACTGCTGCCTCTAGCAGATAGAGGATTCTCCCCTGAAGCCTACAGAAAGGCATAGAATCCTACTGATGCCTTGATTTTAGCCCACTGCCACTCATTTTTGAAACTGTGACCTCTACAACTGTAAGATAATAATTTTGTTGTTCAAGTCACAAGGTCAGGGTATTTTGTTACAGCAGCAGTAGAAAACTAATACAAGAGCTGACTGGCAGTTGAGCAATATGTTGGTCTCTGACATGTGTCTCAATGACTCTCAGCAATTGACAGGAATGCCAGACACTAAAGACAACTAGGCAAAGCCTTTTTCTTACTATCTCTCAGTTTTCTAGTTTCTTTTGGTCATTGCACTACTCACAGACCTGTACTATGTAGATCACAGAGAATTCACAGGAACTCATGAAATGTGGACTCTTCTGATTTCCAAATGTCTCTTTCTGTGCCAACTGCAGCATTGGACTCTGAAATATTGATGATGCTGTCCTGTGTTGTGTGCCACAAAGTCCACGTGGTTCACAGCTTGCCTCCCAGCAAGAATCCTGAACTGCAACTTCTTGGCAGTTGTAAAAATAAGATCTGGGTTTTTTACTTGGCACCTAATTTTCTTAATGTAGCTATAGCTAATTCTTTCTTTCCCTTTATAGCTTTTATTTAGTCCAGAAAAATAGAAAAGCATCCATGTGCCTCCTCCTGACTTCCCATTGTCATAGACTATAATGATCAGGAGGGAAAATCTGTCCTTGTTTCAGAAGGAATATGGAGTGAACAAAGAAACCTCCAAATTAAAGCAAATTACTCAGTCATTTACCATCAGTCCTTCTGGGTGCTACTTCATTTCTACAATACATGTTTCAAGAGATGCACAGGGACCATACCATTGCATGGCAGTGCTGCTCCAGTGGACGGAGTTGACTTCCTGCACTCATTTATTTTGCTTCCTGCACCCAAGTTCTCCTTTCTAAATAATTTGAGTATTTTTTACTGAGTATTTTTTACATATCACTGGTTTATTTTCCTGTCCCCCAGTTGGAAAGGTGCTGTAGGAATCTTTCAGCTAATCAAATCATAAAACTTACTTTATCCACCTATGTCCACTGCAGCTTCTCTCTATGAACTTGAGCAATTCAGTCTCTGTTCTCTTGCCTACAGAAGGGGGTGATATTTCGTGGTCGCTCACTCTTTCATAAATCACTGATAAATGTGATTAGTAGTGGAGGCTGAAAATGTCCACACAGAGTTTCTCAAAGATGTGGCTAAATAAAAATATGTGGTACATGTTAGTGTCCATCATAGACATGCTAATGAAAAGAAAGCTAAATGGGGAAATAGAGTGCTGAGGACATTAGGGAGAGTTATTACAAATTCCACAAGTCCCTTTTAAAGCTTAGATTAAGCCTGAGTCTCATTAGTGAAAGTGCCTAATCCACTCAATCACATAAGCTCTGGGGAGACTCTGACAGTACTGGGCCTCTTCGTTCCTTTTGCTTCCTCTAGATTCCTCAAATTTCATTTAGGATTTTCACAAAAATAATGTGTGGTTCAATGTCTTTCACTTCGCAATATATTTTTTCCTCAAATATAAAATATCTCCTTAGTTTAAACATTTTGTATTATTAATGATGGAGTCACTCACTGTGATATCTCAAAATTATGGTTCCTATGAGTAAATATATTATAAAATCAAGATTCTAGTCTCTTTTTAGAGGCAAAAGAAGGTGTCAGTTGAAACAAGACTGTAAGACAAACTGATGGATATGCATACACGCATGCTCACATGTGTATACCCACACACTTAGTGACATACACACATAAACATGGTCATACACACTCCACCCCCAGTATTAGATGGCTATATATTGAACTAGCAGAAAACCTCAGCTAGCAGTCTTTGAAATCTTTTTTATTTGCTTATGCCTTTAGAGTCAGTGTTGTTTTTATCTGTACTCCTTCCAGATAATGAAAGAGATACCACAACGTTCTGTGTATTAATGCCGTAAAAGTCTGCCTCTGGCAAAGCCTTAATGTCTGAACAAAGAAAGGAATTGTTCACACAGCAAAACATACAAGGAGAAATGAATATCAGTGGGGGAAACCTCTCTGTCAGAGGGAATTTCAGATCATTTCAATGTTTACATTTGCAACTCAAGCATATTGACAGAGCAATGCAAATAGATGTACACTAGGAAATGCAGGAAGAAAATTATTTGCACAGATATGGCAAAGATTTTCTAGCTATGTGAGAAATGAAAATGCATTTTTTCCATATTTGGTAAAGTGAATTGTTATTAAGGGGACAAACCTCATGTAAAAAGGAGATAAGCAGAAATTGATTTGAATATTATTGCAGGGCAAAGTAAATAATCGTGATGCATTCAACCTTTATAAATGTGCAAAATTAGATTAATTTTCCCAATTACAAACCTTCATACTATTAAATGGCTTTTAACACATGAAATAGGATAAAGAATTGATGGTAAGATAATCCATGAATATGTTCTAAGGGATATTAATAAATGTATGGTTAAACAAAGTAGGGAGGGCATAGAGAAGAGAGGAAAAAAATGCTGAGTTAAAGTTAAACAGATATCTTCAAGACATCCCAAATCTTTAAAGGCTAATATACATTTTGAATCTCTAAATAGAATTGGAGTATATGATGTCTTCCAAACTTTTTAAACCTAGAAATTGAGGACGAGTTATGAGAAATTCATATGTAACTGAATGTTTTTCCAATTAATTTAGACTGAGTTAAACTGAATTGCACACTTGCTACATTTGCTACACATTGCTAGGATGGCCAGTGTTGAAACCTGACTTTTTTTTTTAACAAACGAATATAAAATTGAGTGTAGAAGTGCATATAGAGAAGCCTTTTGTTGTAGTTGGATGAGTGTTCTCCAAAGGTCCATAGTTAAATCCTGGTCCTCCAGAAGGCACTATTGGGCATTTAAGAGTTGGGGACTTCCTTAGGAGAGGTCATTAGGCCATCTATATGATGTGGATCTCATCTCTCAGTCTCTCTGTTAGACTGGCTGGCACATGCTCTCGCCATGATGTGCTGCCATGAACAGAAGCCCAAATTAATGAACTTGAACTTCCAGAACCATAGGTCAAAATAAACCTCATTTTACTTCATAAATAGCCTGTCTCAGATGTTTCTGTATGCTGACAGAAAGCTTTCAAATGCACCAAATTCTATATTTCAGTCCCTGAAAACTAGATCTCCATCGCTGAGGATTGCAGGTTTCTTACCAGAGAAATGCTGGTTAGATAGTTCTTTGAAGAGGCATTACCAGGTGTGTACCATGATACACTGGTGAAGTTGCCATGTTCCAGACCCAGAAACATGACTTTGTCGTGGTCGATATCATGGCATCAATTTTTCAAATTCATTAATTTAAAATGCCAAATAAAATTGACAAGGTGACTGTTCATCCATGTAGTTTTTATTACCTCTTCTCTTTATAACTCAATCTATTTGGGGTAGATTTAAAATCAGGAGCTTATTTGGTGAGCATGGATCAGAGGACGAAGAGCTAACAATATGACCCACATTATGAATGGCATCCTATCAGACTTTTAAAGCCCGAGCCATCTAACTGCAAAGGGAACCCTATTCCCAGGAATTCTTCAGTAGTTTTGCTAAAAACCTCATTCAGGCTAAGCCCATGCTTGTGGTTTTATAATGCAGTTTACTCTGCAGCAGCAGGATGAGACAGGATGTTACACACAGACTTCACCCAGCTACACCCTTGTAGGTAGTTTGGAGGAACCTATTATCACCCCCTATAATATTCCATAATTTCGTTTTATCCCATTCTAAGAATATGATACTATCTTTTCTTCTTACTTGCTACCAGTAGAACCTGGTAAATTCAAACTCATTTAAAACTGCTAATTAACCCATGAGATGCTGTGTGTGTGTGTGTGTGTGTGTGTGTGTGTGTGTGTGTGTGTGTGTGTTCCAGTTGTGCAGGAACCATCCATATTTGTTAGGATTTTCTCTAGCCACTGTCAAGAGTGGGCAGGACGAGAAGTGCTGGACGGACTAAACCTTTGAGATTACTCCACAACTAATGACAAACAACCCCAGCCTCCTCGTCCACAGACATGACAACTGCGAAGTTTATTTTATGTATCCCAGGGTCTTCAGTGGGCTGGAGACACAAGTGCTCCCAGTGGTAACCTGCTCATTAATCATATTATATATTGTCATCTTCTTATACTTCCCTACTGGTGTACCTAGGATTGATCCCCAAACAAGACACTAGCTCTTCTAATACTATTGGAGTCTCAAAAGTTGCAGGGAACCCAAACTCAGCCAACATGTAACTAATAAACCTTGAGTTACAAATCTGGCCTAGACTCAGAAATGTTTGCTTTTTCCTAATAGCTCAATTTGTTTTAAATCATTTTAATTACTAATTCCTGGACTTGTGTAACTCTGTAGAAACTCAATTTGCTCATATATTATTGATCAATCCATAACATACAAGGGCTACTCTATCTTTCTTGGGGAAAAAAAATCATCTTTATCTCAAATGAGCCAACATTCTAACTGTGATTTACTGCACACATAGAGCCCACTGCCTGTGGCATGAAGGAAGGAAAGCCAAATGAAAGAATTCCTAACAGCTTGCAGATTGAACTCTGCAAAGCTCCATTCCTTTTTGACCTCTGCCTTAACTTGGATCAAGTTGTCCATAATTTTTTTTCAGATTGTAGAGTACTATTTAATAGAATATAATTTTCATGGTGGATTAATTGCATTTTTGGAAATCTGGGCAAAGGTAAATAAATCACTACAGCATGGGATGACTCAGGCACCCACCCTGGACTACCACAACTCTATTTACTCATAAGAAGGGTCACATTTGTACTCTTTAAAAAAACTTTGTAAAGTAATTCTAAAATTTTACTTCTATGATTTTTGTCAAAAATTGTCCACAGTTATTATTGTTAAATTGATAGAAATTATTATTAATAAAACCAAAGTGAAAGATTTGTGTCTCAATTCTAGAAGCTAAAATATGCAAGGTTATTTGCATATTTTGCATTTGGAAATTACACATGTGCTAATTTTAGGATAACAATATTTTGAAAATAACCAGATTTAGGTAAGGATGGAACTTCAGAAAGAATGTATTTCTCTTTTATTTTATGCTTTAAACTTAAACATCTGAATTGTGAATTTTATTGCAATGATTCCTAATATCGATGAGAAAGAATGTAGTAAAGTCATGTTCTGATTTAAAGAATTCCTCATTTTGTTGAATCACTATTTTTTTTATTGGAGGGTAAACTTTAAATGCTGTCATTGACCAAGAGAGACTGTGGCATTTTATTTTGCAAGCTTCAATCTTCCCTCAGAAAATGGAAGATCAGTTTTGAAGTTAATGTTTTTTCCATAGTTCGTAAGTAGAAGATGGGTAAATAAAAGATGGACTCATGCTAACATTCAATGACCTGAGAAAGAACTCTTGCAACTAAATTCTAAATGAAGCTCACCCCTGGGCCAGACTGACACCTGCTGGAATGTCCAATGGCCTTGGCGTGGACTACTCTCAGTGGTGCTGCTGTCCAGGGTGACTTTCTGGATAATATTATGTCATGCTTAGCCCCACTCCCTCAGTAAATACCAGTTCATCCTGTTTTGTTTTCTCAAATATTCAATGATTTTATGTTGTATTTCACTACCTCTTAGTAAAATTACTCTTGTTCTTCTTTGGGAACATCTGCCCATGTTCCAAGTCCTTTTCACATATAAAATGCCATTGACAGAACTATTTTCTGGATAGTTCTGGACACAGAAAATAGAGGACTAACAAATGGATTCTGAAAACAATACTCAATAATGAAAAACAATCAGTATCCTAACAGATTTTCTTTATTTTGTTTCACATAATCATGAGACTCCCATGGCCTATCTCCCTCTCTCACTGTTTTGTATGTTATAAAAACATTTCAAAGAAAGATTGAAGGAACAAATTTGTATGCCTGACACTCCTAAATCCCATATTAAATGACAGATTATTTTTTATTCAGAATAATTATTACATGTATATTCTTTCTCAAACTGTTTCCTGGAAGTTGCTCACCATTGTTTTGCTAATTTAAGCTTCTCAGTATCTGTCACATCTTGAATTTTGTCACTTTGTGATCTTCAAAATTGTGTTTTTGTTTGTTTTTCACATTTGCTTTCCTTTTTAAGGATTTAAATATCTGGATATATTAAAAAATAAATGCCTGATAAAAACAAGTTGCACTTATTGAGCACTTACTATTTGCATACATTTTATCTTACCTAATTGTTGTATCTGAGAGTTCTGTATTAATTAACCACATTTTACAAATCTGAAAATTAAGGCCTTGATTGAGCACCCTTGACCAATGATGCACAGCTAATCCCTGTAGAACTCAAACTCATATCAAATACAAACCTCTAAATAGGGAATTTTATCCAATTTCTCAATTCCTTCTGAGCAAATAATTTCATGGAATATACTTGGAAAATATTAATAAACTAGAAATAAATTACCAGCTGTCATGATCCTCTCAAAGCTCACAGATTGCACCCTTCCACCATATAAATAGACATCAACAACAAACATTTGGATATGCTCCAGTGTCAATTAAAAGAAAACACAGAATGAAGAACCCAACATGAGCATTTCAAATTTGAAATCATATTTCATTCTTGCCCTTACAAATGCTTTTTCTTTCTCCAAACTGGTGTCAACTAGGGTGCTTGTTGACTGTTTTCCTTTTTCTTTCTTTCTTTTTTTTTTTTTTTTACTATGTTGCAGGTCATGTTTGTCAAACATTTTTGTTTGCCTCTTATGTGACTAAAATGATCAAAAAAATGAATCAGTTGCCCTTCACTGGCATGCCGGGGCATATGGGGATGTACCACAAATGTTTCCCGGGTGTGCTGCCAAATTTTGAGCAATGTGTAAAATGTATTTTGGTTTTAACTAAAGATACATATGGTCATTGCAATGTCTGTCAGATGGGAAATGGAGCAAAAAGGGTTCTGCAGTTTGTACTGGAGCAGGTTAGGACTTGATGAAGGAAAGAAGTAAAAGCTGGTTGGTATGTTTTCAAGTAAGATTCAAAGTAACAGAGAGGGGTTACTTGGTAAATTCTGGTCTTTGCCAATTGAGTTTTTAAGAAGGTATTTATCTGCAATCATCAGTGATTCAGAAGTAAAGACCCTGTACTAGAAAGCCACTGCTTGAATCCAGTGATGACTGTGGTGCTTCTGTAAGCTGTGAGATGTGGTTATACTGCTAACATTATCACATGGCAATCACCAACACGGGTGGTGACTCTAATCCAAAAGGCCCAAGAACTACTGAAATAGGTTGACTACTTTTTATTTTGTATCTAGAGCTGACTCTAGAAAAACTTTCCTTCCATCCTTTCCTTCAGGTGACTTTAATATTTTAGAAAACAGAGCTGTGAGGCTGCCACCGCTGTTTCCATGTTCCTACTCTCTTGCCACACTTGAATCTGACCTTGTGAGTAATAATTCTTTATTGTCATGCTTATTTCTAGTTATATCTCCACAACCAGAACCATTAACTTCTTGGAATAACTGACTCCTGGTTAGTAATCTGTTAGCATTAGTAACCTAACTACCTTAACTCTATGGATTTCATAATCAATTCTAACTTGTCACTTAGACAAAGCAGTCAAATTGGTTTTGTGTGCACTGATTGAAAGAAACTTAGCATCCAAACTAAAAAAGAGAAAAAAATCAATCCATAAATAAACACACACACTCACACACACACACACACACACACACACACACACATACACATTCCACTATTGTGGGAGAAAAAGTTGATCAATCTTCATGTCTTTATGAAGAAAGTGTTTCTACAAATTAAGTGTTGAAAGACTGAATAATATTTTCTCGAATATTGGAAAAGAACATGAACACTATTTGAAATGAAAAAATCATGAAGTATATACCCCCATCCTTTAAAAAAAAAAAAAAGATCACATTCAACATTTTTATATGACTGCCTTTCACCTTCATAGATGCTTTCTCTTTCATTTTTTTTTATCAAATGCAGAACTTCTCTCCAAATGTGAGCCTATATTTTCCTATAAATGTAACATTATTCTTAGCCAAAAGCATAGAATTATATTTGTATGGCTCATCTCCAAATCCTCCTGGTTGCCTTCAGTGAATGTGCTAATTGCATATTTTAGCTATCCATTTTCTTATCTTGGCCTTTGTGGCTTTATGCACATTTTACTAGATATTACACTTTCTTGTGTTTAGGTTTTATTTGCATGACACCAAAGTGTGAGTCAGTTGGCTCATTGCATTTTGCATACATTGTGCATAATGAATACTAAAGTGAAGATTATCTTTTCTTAGAGCAAAACTGAAAACATGTGTTTCTCTGCCAGATCTGCTTTCACAAAAAACAGAAACCTAAAATGTTGGGCAGTATATACTTAGGTAATATTTCTACAATCCAATCTTCTTAGCAAAGTGAGACTGCATTCCTTGCCTTCTTTTGTTTTATACACCTCATTACTATTTAATTTTGACAAGTGAGAGCAAAGAAACCCCATTTCAATTGTTCAATTTAATAAAAATATGATGTATAGTGCTTGTTTGTGTATATTACGGTTACCACATGATTTTGAACTCTGATACAATATGCTATATATAGTATATGATAATAATTCAGATTTATTCTTATAAAGATAAAAAAGATAAACGATTGTTAAAAAAGAAAACAAAAATACAACCCCAAATCTTAATAGTATTAGTACATTTTTTAAAAAATACCACTTTTCTTATGTTAAATTCTTTTCCATAATGTAGTCTTCTGTTTATTCTTGCTTCAGCATTTTTGCTATGGCAAGTTTATAATGTGTCTTCATACCTGATATTCAGATATCCATGCTACTCCACCTGCTCCCCCTCCCTACTGCCCATTGCTTTGAATTGAATTGCATTACATCTCTAGAAGACCCTGGGAAAGAACTTTGTGCCATCATGCAACACAGAAAAATTCCTGCCTGTGAGTTTTCTGTTGCTTTAACTTTCCATTAAAAAAAAAAAAAAAAAAAAAAAAAAGCCAGACTGTACAGACCTTCTTCTTGGAGAAGCACCCACCATTATGTTTTTCATTTGTTTGCTGACTTGCTTATTGTGATCAATTCATATTGTTCAATGATACTGCCCTTACCTCACCAAACTATGAGCTGTTAGGGTCTCCTCACCTTCTAGTGCAGGCATCTTGGCACCTACACAGAAGGAGAACATAAGTCTCCTTGTCTGGAAAGAAAGGACAAAGAAAGGGAATAAATTTTAAAAGGAAGGAAGGGAGGAAGGGAGGAAGGGAGGAAGGGAGGAAGGGAGGAAGGGAGGAAGGAAGGAAGGAAGGAAGGAAGGAAGGAAGGAAGGAAGGAAGGAAGGAAGGAAGGAAGGAAGGAAGGAAAAAAGGGAGGGAGGCAGGGAGGAAGGGGGATTTCTTATAATATTGTGGCCTTTCCAGTTTCAGGTTTTGTACCCCACCCCATGACACCACAGCACATATAACTTAACCAAAGAATCTTCGTGGTCTGGAAAGTCTTAGTCTGACAGATGGCGGCAGAGTGGTCTCTAAAATGGTAGTTGTAATGCTGAGAGAAACAGGAAGGCTTGTACTCTGCACAGTCTTCATACAGACTCGACTGCTAGTTTGACCAATAAGTACAAAGATGCTTAAAGTCTTTGTTACCACATTAAAATACCCAAAATTTTGTTTTCTAAGGTTATCAGTGTTGGTAAAATTTGATGTATAAATTGCAAAATCAAATTATTTATCTTTCAAGAGCTTCTGAAGAAATAATCTGAAATTTTGTTGTTATAATAGAGTTTTGATATGAAAAAAAGTACTATCCTGATGAAAAAATTCTAAGATCTAATACTTCCTTTCTGTTAATTTCTTTTGCATCAAAAGCTTTAAAGTAAGGTAAGGAAAGGCCACAAGTCTGTTATTTTATTTTTTCCTCCTTTTTTTATTGGTGCATTAGAGTTGTACATATTGAGCGGATTTATTGTTGCAAATTCGCACATGCACATACGTCTTTAAAAGTCTTACTGAGCATTGTTTGACAGACCTATTCAAAAACTCATTTCAGGGATGTATTTTTCTTGCACTTACTACTTACTATTTGATTAGGACCCAACTCTGGAAACATATTAAGTTATATATTTTTGTTGACTAAAGATGCATATTTTTCTCTTTAAAAAAAAGATCATTCCAAAGATTATGTTTTATTGCTCTATATTATATTAATCAAGTTTGTCTGTAACTCAGCATCCTTTCCAGACAGATGATAAAAACTATTTATAAAGTTCTCAATCAGTTATACCATTTTACTAGTTTACTTTTTTAATAGCTAAGTCTTTGACATATTTTTATTTTGTATTTGTATGAGACTCATATTTTAAACTTTTGAAAATTATATTTTGTATTTAAAAATTTTTAGCCTTCATATGTGTCTACATGCACAAAATAACTAAATGAGATTTTTCAAGCAGTATTAATAAAAGGATTCTATGTTGGTTTTAATTTTATAAGGGTATACACATAATTATGTATGCATATATGTACATGTGTATTCATATGTTAATACCTATTTTAAAAAGTCTACACAACAATTAATGTCTGAAATGTATTTGCTGAAAAACAAACAATAAAATATATAGTTATATATTGTATTTTATTCTAGAATAAATGATGTATAGAAATATTTTTCTGAAAAAATAAAATGTACAATCTAGCTTTTGAGTTGAAGGTCTGGAAAACTATTTTAGGCTTTCTTTTTTTCCCAACAATATTTCATCAATTTTTAATTCATAATTTAAATACTAAGAAATAAAGGTATTCACATAAAAGGTTTTATAATAGTAGTCATTCACAATGTAAAAATGTGGGTTCTGATTATTTCTGGCTCTTAAAATGTTAATGTAACACATCATTGTGTAATCTTAGGGGATAGTTTAATTTCCTTTGAAAATAAGGACCTCAGTAAAGGGCCCAAGTTGTGATCTATTTTTCTGATCCACCGAGTTCCATAACAGGATCTTAACAAAAAATTTTATTTAAAGAAAGTTACTAACAAGTAATCTTAGTTGGGAATTTTTTTAAACATTAATAAAGAATAAAAATGGTTTTAGGATGTGTATTTCATATTTATTTCATTGTTAATTACCATCAAATATCTCAATAATCAAAGTTCTGTTGGCAGGAAAACTGGTGGAAATATACTGGTCAAATACACTAGCTCTTTATCAGTTTTTCCCTACATACAATAAAATTCTCCAACATTTGCTTTGTCCGGAATCTTTCTAGTTTACAGTAATATGCTATTTAGAAGGTTAAGTTGATCCACATATGTGAAATATTAGCCACACAGGTTTTAATAATAGATATTTGAACTTCATATTTGGTATGCCTATTTTATAAAAGCAAGAGTTATGCTAATGTTGTTGTGGTGGATTATGGTTATGATAACAAGGTTGGAAAACCTGCTTCTTGGCCAGCACTGTCTAATATGGTAGCCACTGGCCACTTGTGAATATGTGGCCAAATTAATTAAAATTAAATAAAACTTAAAATATAGTTCTCCATGGTACTTGTTACATTTCTAATGGTCAATCTCTTTACATTGTTTCTGGGTATGATATTAAACAATGCAGTTATAGAACACTTTATTCACTGTGGAAAATTCCATTGGACACTTCAGGTCTAGACTTCTGACATTCCAATCATGTTTCTTTCTCTTTTCAAATGTTAAAGATAAATTTGATCTGATCTAAATCTTAAACAATATGAGATTGGAAAAATAAAAGACAGCACACTACAGATTCTTAATTTATTGAGCAGGAAACTATGGTCTGTTTCACATTCATCTATGTTATAAGTACACAAATATTGTCTACTTATTCAACTAGATTAAAATGTATAGAATAAAATTCCCTCTTTCTTAAGATTTCTTGAAATTGTTTGAATAACCATTTGTAATATTACTTAAAATTAATAAATATCCAATAAAAATCAAAGACACCCACAGAAAATACATTTTAAATTAATTCAAAATTCATGTATCACCAAAGGCCTCCCCAATTAGAAGGTGGATAGTTTATCCCATGATCCTTTTTTTTCCTAATTTCTTTTAATACATCAATGATTTCCAAAATTGGTTGACCTTACTTATATAATGATTAAACACACCATCACCAGGAATCTAACTGCAAGAATAAAAGTTGAAATTAGCAATTGTTCCAGGCATCTATTTACTTATTCATTCTACTCATAGTCAGGTGAATTAAACTTATGCTTATAATAATTGCTATAAAGCAATTTAATTTAAAATATTTCTGATATAAAAATAAAGAAAAAAGAAATTATCTATTATTTTCCTTTTAGGCATTTCACGTGACATCACCCCTAAAACTTAATCATGTTTAATCCTTTTGTAAATCAAGTTATGCTTCATTCAACTTAATGGAAAGAATGTAGAAATGCCATAAAATGCCTGAAGAAAGCATTCTTTTGTATACATTGTGGACTTATCATTTGATGTTTAATAACAGAGATTTGCATTAAAAGTAATACAACTTTGTGAAAAACTGTTTTCACCCCCTGCCCCAAGCAGTCAATACAAACTTCTGTGCCACTTGATTGAAAAACCACGGGAAGTCAGGAAAGTTACTGATATCCTTTCCCTCTCAGAAAAGAGGTAAGCCAACACTACATGTGAAGGAAAGTTAATTTGGGTGCTGAGCTTGAGATTCTGATTATATAAATGCTATTTTAGGAGACAAGATCCATGATGAAATGACAATAGTTCATAATATCTCATATGTATGTCATATACAGGTGATCTCTTATATAAAGAGAGCTTAACTGAATTGTATTAAAGCCAAGTAATATTATCAAAAGGGGAAAATATAAACCAAAATTATAATATATCCCTTTCATTAAAGACCAAATTAATTAAAGACCAAATTAATTAAAATTTAAAATAACAAGATCTTACCAATTTAAAAACTGCTTCACATTCAAATCACATATGAAATAGTGAAAGTTCATAATCTCATCTAATTACAGTAATCAAAAAGTTAAGTTCTAGGTCTGAGAAAATGATTATATCTCTTGTAAAACACGTCAATTCCCATCATTTTGAGTTAAATGTACTTTGATTTTTAACCATATGTTTGAAACAAAACAAAATACATGACCTGGAAAGATTTACTGCCATTATGAAAGACTGGTTAGCTATCAGATGACTTATCAATATAATGAACTGCATTAATAGACTGAGGGGAAAAATGTGTGATCATATCATAATTTATAAAAAAAAAGCATATGATATAATAGACACTAAACTTGATTTAAAAAATAAAATCTTGGTAAACAAGAAATAGAAAGATATTACTCTAACCTTATGAAATATATTTAGAAAAAAAATATGGGAAATATCATATAAATGGTGACATTTTAGACGTAGTACAATCAAAGCAAAAGGAAGATAATTGTGATTGTTAAGTCCAGAACTATATAACATTGCACTGGAGATTCTTGTAATAAGATAAGATAAGGAATAAGGGGATTCAGCTCTAGGCTTCATTCAGCTCTAGGCTTCACTCTCCTCCTTAGGATCCCCAGGTTGCTCTGATGTGCAGGGGCTGAAGGTCCCTAGGGAGAAGTACTGGCTCCTGAACACCCGAAAATGATTCAAAAATCTGGAGAGACACTGCCCTGAATGGAAGCAGGGAGTTTTAAGCAGAAAGCTACCAGAGATGGGATCGGTTTTCAAGATGGCGGCCTAGAGGGTGGCTGCATTTCATGTTGCTCCAGGATTCAGGATTCAAAAGAGGAGATATTGAGATGCTTGGGACCAACTCAAAGCAGCCGGGTGACTCTCGCCCCCTGGGGGGGCATCCCGGATGGGACGGGGATCCCAGAACGCAGGAAACTTTGTGAAGTAGAACTGCCGGCGAGACGCCCCTCCCCCCGCTGGAGCAGTGAACTCGGACAGCTGGGAGCGCCGTAAAGAAGGCCGCTCGGCACAGCGCTGGGACTCGGAGCAGCCACTGGGGCTCCGGCGGCTGCCCAGGGGAAGAGTGGCGAGGAGAACTGTGTGGACTCAGGACACCGGGGCCTGCCCTGAGGAGGAGGAGAGGAGCGTGGCCACTTGGATTCGGAGAGACTGCATCAGAGCTACAGGCGGTTGCCAGAGGAGAAGCAGCGCGGCGAGCTGTTTGGAATCAGAACGACACTTCTGAACACCGGGGCCTGCCCTCAGGACTAGGAGGAGGAAGAGGAGCGCGGCCGCTTGGATTCGGGTGACTATACCAGAGCTACAGGCGGTTGCCAGAGAAGGGGCTGCGTAGCAAGCTGTTTGGACTCTGACCACTTCTGAACCCCGGGGCCTGCCCGGAGGAGTAGGAGAAGGAGGAGGAGGAGCGCGGCGGGTCCTTTGGACTCGCAGTGACTGCATTAGCGCTCCAGGCGGCTGCTCAGAGGAGAAGGCGAGTGGTGAGTTGTTTGGTCTTAAAGTGACAGCTCCTGAACACAGGGGGGCTGCCTGGAGGAGAAGCGTGGTGGGACGCTTGGTCTTGAGTGGCCGCACCTGAGCTCCGGGCGGTGCCCAGAGGACCCGTGCAGTGGGTCACGTGGATTCAGAGCCACTCAGAGGGACTGCTCCTGAACACCCGGGGGGTTATCTGGAGAAGGAGGAGGAACGGGGAGGGTCACTTCGACTCGGAGTGATTGATTGCCCCGGGCTACGGGTGGTTGGTGGGAGGAGGAGGCACGAAGTGAGTTTCTTGGACTCCTAGTGACCGCACCAGCATACTGAGCGGCTGTCTGGAGGAAGAGGCCTGTGGCGGGTCTCTGGGACTCAGAGCGATTGTTCGGGGCCACAGGTGGCTGCTCAGAGGAGGGGCCACGCAGCCAGGCGATTAGGTGCAGAGCAGGGTCCCAGGATCTAGGAGGCTTCTGGGTGGAAGAGCCGCACAGAGACAGGCTTAGGGGGGAGCGAAGGTTCCAGGCCTGTGGGCAAATTCTCTGAGGAAGGGCAGCCTAAGGAGATTCATCTGCGAAGGGTGAGGCTCCCAGGCCCAGGAGGTAGGGCCGGGCCCCTGGAAACTTTGCAGAGGAAGGCAGCCCAGCCCAGGCAGTAGCTGTAAATTGAGGGGAACCTCTAGGAGGAAACTGACCAGCGAGACCTCCCCACTGGGTGAGTCTTCCCTGCCTGGTGAGGTTTCCCCACAAGGACGGTAAAACCAGAGACACAGGCCCAAACAGGCCTTGCCTCAGCCCACAGCCTAGGTCCCCTTTGGATGACCATTGGTCAACAAGTGGAGGCACCTCTGCCCACTAGCAGGGAATATACCCCACCTGAAGGCCACCACTCCTAGAGAGGCAGCTTCCTTGTGGAGCACCGCATTATGAAATTCCTCCAAGACTTCAGCCTACTGAAGGCTAAGAGGGGATATATATAGAAATCTTCAGGGACATTGTAAATCAACAGAGGAAATCTGCAATATCTCAGCGGTCCACTGATACCTGAACAATATGAGAAAACAAGGAAAGAAAATGATGCAAACAAATCTAGATGTTACATCAATAAAACCCAATGACAGCATGGCAGAAGAAATGACAGAAAAGGAGTTCAGAATGTACATAATTAAAATGATCAGAGAAGCAAACGATGAGATGAAAGAGCAAATGCAAGCATTGAATGATCGCACCAATCGACAGTTAAAAGAGCAAATACAGGAAGCAAAAGATCATTTCAATAAAGAGTTAGAGATATTGAAAAAAAAACCAAACAGAAATCCTTGACATGAAGGAAACAATAAACCAAATTAAGAACTCCATAGAAAGCATATCCAATAGGATTGAACACCTGGAAGACAGAACCTCAGACATTGAAGACAAAATATTTAACCTTGAAAACAAAGTTGAACAAACAGAGAAGATGGTAAGAAATCATGAACAGAATCTACAAGAACTATGGGATATCATGAAAAGGCCAAATTTAAGAATTATTGGGATTGAGGAAGGTCTAGAGAAACAAGCCAAAGGAATGAACAACCTATTCAATGAAATAATATCAGAAAATTTCCCAAATCTGAAGAATGAAATGGAAAATCAAGTTCAAGAGGCTTATAGGACTCCAAATACACAAAATTACAACAGACCCACACCAAGGCACATTATAATGAAAATACCTAACATACAAAATAAAGACAGAATTTTAAAGGCTGTGAGAGAAAAGAACCAAATTACATTCAGGGGGAAACCAATACGGATATCAGCAGATTTTTCAATCCAGACCCTAAAGGCTAGAAGGTCCTGGAACAACATTTTTCAAGCCCTGAAAGAAAATGGATGCCAACCAAGAATCTTATACCCAGCAAAACTTACCTTCAAATTTGACGATGAAATAAAATCCTTCCATGATAAACAAAAGCTAAAAGAATTTACAAAAAGAAAGCCAGCATTACAGAACATTCTCAGCAAAATATTCCATGAGGAAGAGATGAAAAACAAAGAAGCAAATCAGCAAAGGGAGGAATTATCCTAAAGGAATTGTCAAATAAAGGAGGAAACAAGTTGTGTCAAACAAATAAATAAACAAAATTTAAAAATGAACCAAATGACCGGGAAACCAAATCATTTCTCTATAATAACCCTGAATGTTAATGGCCTGAATTCATCAATCAAAAGACATAGACTGGCAGATTGGATTAAAAAGAAAGATCCAACAATATGTTGCCTGCAAGAGACTCACCTCATAGAAAAAGATACCCATAGACTAAAGGTGAAAGGATGGGGAAAAACATACCATGCACATGGACTCAGCAAAAAAGCTGGAGTATCCATCCTCATTTCCGATAATGTGGACTTCAAGCCAAAGTTAGTCAGAAGGGATAAAGAAGGTCATTTCATACTGCTTAAGGGAAGCATAAATCAGCAAGATATAACAATCATAAACATCTATGCCCCAAACAGTGGCTCATCTATGTATGTCAAACAAATCCTTCTCAATTTCAGAAACCAAATAGACCACAACACAATAATACTAGGTGATTTTAACACGCCTCTCTCACCACTGGACAGATCTTCCAGACAAAAATTGAACAAAGAAACCATAGATCTCAATAACACAATCAATAATTTAGACTTAACGGACATTTATAGAATATACCATCCAACCAAGAGCGAATACACTTTCTTCTCAGCAGCACATGGATCCTTCTCTAAAATAGACCATATATTATGCCACAAAGCTAATGTTAGCAAATACAAGAAGATAGAGACACTAGCATGTATTCTATCAGATCATAATGGATTGAAGTTAGAAATAAATGAAAGAGTAAAACACAGAAACTATTCCAACATCTGGAGATTAAACAATATGCTATTATATGATGAATGGATAACAGAAGATATTAGGAAGGAAATTAAAAAATTCTTAGAGGTAAATGAGAACAAAGAAACATCATATCAAAATCTCTGGGACACTATGAAAGCAGTACTTAGAGGGAAATTTATTTCATGGAGCGCATTTAATAAAAGAAGTAAAACTCAACAAATAAACAACCTAACA
Source organism: Sciurus vulgaris (assembly GCF_902686455.1). Classification (NCBI taxonomy): domain Eukaryota; kingdom Metazoa; phylum Chordata; class Mammalia; order Rodentia; family Sciuridae; genus Sciurus; species Sciurus vulgaris. The sequence goes on from NC_136463.1 coordinate 133,987,015, forward strand.
CTACAGCTCAAAGCCCTAGAAAAAGAAGAACAGAACAGCACCAAAAGTAGTAGAAGACAGGAAATAGTTAAACTCAGAGCTGAAATCAATGAAATTGAAACAAAAGAAACAATACAAAAAATTGACAAAATAAATAGTTGGTTCTTCAAAAAAATAAACAAAATTGATAAACCTTTAGCCACACTAACAAAGAGAAGACGAGAGAAAACCCAAATCACTAAAATTCGGAATGAACAAGGAAATATCACAACAGACAGGATGGAAATACAAAACATAATTAGAAGCTATTTTGAAAATCTATACTCCAACAAAATAGAAAATTTCGAAGACATCAACAGGTTTCTAGAGACATATGAATTGCCTAAACTGAATGAGGAGGACATAAACAATTTAAATAGACCAATTTCAAGTACTGAAATAGAAGAAGTCATCAAAAGCCTACCAACAAAGAAAAGTCCGGGACCAGATGGGTTCTCAGCCGAGTTCTACAAAACCTTTAAGGAAGAGCTCATTCCAATACTTCTCAAAGTATTCCATAAAATAGAAGAGGAGGGAACCCTCCCAAACTCATTCTATGAAGCCAATATCACACTGATACCTAAACCAGACAGAGACTCATCAAGGAAAGAAAATTTCAGACCAATATCCTTAATGAACATCGACGCAAAAATTCTCAACAAAATTTTAGCAAATCGCATACAAAAATATATTAAAAAGATAGTGCACCATGATCAAGTGGGTTTCATCCCAGGGATGCAAGGTTGGTTCAACATCAGGAAATCAATAAACGTAATTCACCATATTAATAGACTTAAAGTCAAGAATCACATGATTATTTCAATAGATGCAGAAAAAGCATTTGATAAAATACAGCACCCCTTCATGCTCAAAACACTAGAAAAAATAGGGATAGTGGGAACATTCCTTAACATTGTAAAGGCCATTTATGCTAAGCCCATGGCTAATATCATTCTAAATGGTGAAAAACTGAAAGCATTCCCCCTAAAAACTGGAACAAGGCAGGGATGCCCTCTTTCACCACTTCTATTCAACATCGTTCTTGAGACTCTGGCCAGAGCAATTAGACAAACCAAAGAAATTAAAGGGATACGAATTGGAAAAGAAGAACTCAAACTATCCCTGTTCGCTGATGACATGATTATATATTTAGAGGAACCTGGAAATTCCACCAGAAAACTCTTAGAACTCATAAGTGATTTCAGTAAAGTAGCAGGTTACAAGATCAATGCCCATAAATCCAACGCATTTTTATACATAAGTGATGAATCTTCAGAAAGAGAAATTAGGAAAACTACCCCATTCACAATAGCCTTGAAAAAAATAAAATACTTGGGAATCAATCTCACAAAAGAGGTGAAAGACCTCTACAATGAGAACTATACAACACTAAAGAAAGAAATTAAAGAACACCTTAGAAGATGGAAAGATCTTCCATGTCTTGGATAGGAAGAATTAATATTGTCAAAATGGCCATACTACCTAAAGTGCTATACAAATTCAATGCAATTCCAATTAAAATCCCAATTGTGTACCTTACAGAAATAGAGCAAGCAATTATGAAATTCATCTGGAAGAATAAGAAACCCAGAATAGCTAAAGCAATCCTTAGCAGGAAGAGTGAAACAGGGGGTATTGCAATACCAGATCTTCAACTCTACTACAAAGCAATAGTAACAAAAACGGCATGGTATTGGTACCAAAATAGAAAGGTAGATCAATGGTACAGAATAGAGGACACGGACACAAACCCAAATAAATACAATTTTCTCATACTAGACAAAGGGGCCAAAAATATGCAATGGAGAAAAGATAGCCTCTTCAACAAATGGTGCTGGGAGAATTGGAAATCCATATGCAACAGAATGAAACTAAACCCATATCTCTCACCATGCACGAAACTAAACTCAAAATGGATTAAGGACCTCGGAATCAGACCAGAGACCCTGCAGATCATAGAAGAAAAAGTAGGTCCAAATCTTCACCTTGTTGGTCTAGGACCAGACTTCCTTAACAGAAGAAATTTCTTCCATAGCACAAGAAATAAAAGCTAGAATCAACCACTGGGATAGATTCAAACTAAAGAGCTTTCTCTCAGCAAAGGAAACTATCAGCAATGCGAAGAAAGAGCCTACAGAGTGGGAGAATATCTTTGCCAATCATACTTCAGATAGAGCACTAATCTCCAGAATCTATAAAGAACTCAAAAAACTCTACTCCAAGAAATCAAATAGTCCAGTCAACAAATGGGCTAAGGAAATGAATAGACACTTCACAGAAGAAGATCTACAAGCAATCAACAAACATATGGAAAAATGTTCAACATCTCTAGTAATAAGAGAAATGCAAATCAAAACCACCCTAAGATTCCATCTCACCCCAATTAGAATGGCGATTATCAAGAATACGAGCAACAATAGGTGTTGGCGAGGATGTGGGGAGAAAGGTACACTCATACACTGCTGGTGGGGCTGCAAATTAGTGCAGCCACTCTGGAAAGCAGTGTGGAGATTCCTTAGAAAACTTGGAATGGAACCACCATTTGACCCAGCTATCCCACTCCTTGGCCTATACCCAAAGGACTTAAAATCTGCATACTACAGAGATACAGCCACATCAATGTTCATAGCTGCTCAATTCACAATAGCCAGACTGTGGAACCAACCTAGATGCCCTTCAATTGATGAGTGGATAAAGAAACTGTGGTATATATATACAATGGAATATTACTCAGCCATAAAGAATGATAAAATTATGACATTTGCAGGCAAATGGATGAAATTGGAGAATATCATGCTAAGTGAGATAGGCCGATCTCAAAAGCCAAAGGACGAATGATATCGCTGATAAGTGGAGGATGACACATAATGGGGGGGAGGGAAGGGTTAGAGTTAGGGTTAGGGAGGGGGGCAAGTATGGAGGAAGGAACTACTGTATAGAGGGTAAAGAGGGGGGGGAGGGGTGGGGGGAAGGGAAAAAATAACAGAATGAATCAAACAACATTGCTCTATGTAAATTTATGATTACACAAATGGTATGCCTTTACACCATGTACAAACAGAGAAACAACATGTATCCCATTTGTTTACAATAAAAAAAAAAAAAAAAGATGGATGATTTGCTAATAAATTCCTAGTCATTTTATGGTTTACTAAAAAAAAAAGAAAAAAAAAAAAGGAATAAGGGCACAAAAATCAGAACAAAAAAGACAAACATTTTTGTTTTCAGGCAATACAATTGAATGTTGAGAAAAATTAAAATAAGTTCCTAAAATGAAAAAAAAAAACCCTTTTATTAATAAGAAAGGACAGCAAATTTCTAGGACACAAGACCAACACTCGAAAATTAATAGCTGCCCAGTACACGAGTAGAAACTAATTAGAAAATATGATTGTAACAACAATCAAAAGGAGCCTAAAAAAAGTTAAGTAAGACTTTTGTGAGAAAATTGCAAACATTGTTGAAGGACATATGAGAAAACCTGACTAAATGCCCTAAGTTCACTTTAGGGGACTCAATATTATAATTAATTTTCCACTAACTGTTCTGGAAACTTAATGGAATTCAAATGAAAATCCCACAGGATTTTATATGCAACCAGACAGTGTATATTATTTATTGGTATAAAGACAGACAAAGAATCTAAAGAGCAAAATATAAAGTCCAGAAAGACCCATAAAACAAAAACTTGGTACCTGATGAAATTAATAACTGTTACATGGAAGAAAAAAAAGAGTAAGCATCCACCTCATAACAAAATTAAATTTCCAGTGTTGTAAGAATCTAAAACTTGAAAACTCTTAGAATGTATCATGGAAAGGAAGAATCTTAAGCAACCCTCAAAAATCATAATCATAACAAAATATTAATACATTTACCTAGTTTCAAATTTTAATAAATGCAAACCACTTTATTGGGATATATTAAAAGAGAGAAGATATTATGATGCATATATTCAATAAAGAATGAGTGCTTAGAATCCTTAAAATTCTTACAAATCAGTAAGCAAGTAGTAAGTTATTAAATGGCTTATAAATACACAAAAGATTGGTAATCAGAAAAATACACATTAATGTAATGAGGTATCATTTTGAACCAGGAGATTGGCAAAGTGCAAAAAGTCTTATACTATCAAGTTTTGTCAAAAAATTAAGGAAAAGAGTGAACTCTTGTACACTGCTATCAGAAATATAAATTAGTTAAGTCACTTTGGAGGACAATTTAAAGATACCTAACAAAAGTGAAGATGCACATACGCTAAAATCTGACAATCCTACTTCTAAAAATATAGACCTTTCTCAACATATAGAAATGCTCACTCATACACATAAGGGGAAGTATACTCACAGTTTGTTAAGGTATTATTTGTAATATGGAAAAATTAGAAACAACTTCAACACCCATTAACAGAAAGAAAGTAAATAAACAAATAGAAAAACATGTAATGACATGTTTATACAAAGGACTTCTATTCAGCAATTAAGTTAATAAATTAGAATAAGTGCCGAGACATGAATAAGTCTTAGAAATATCATATTTAAGAAAAGTTTTTTTTTAATCTCAAGTAAAGAATTTTCAAATACTTTAGAAAAATAAAGAAAGAAAATGCTTGCATTCCTCCCATAAGAGAAAATATGTCCTCTCATTCACGTTGGTTCACATCCCACCCTTCTATCTCTCCCAAATGAAGATCAAATGTCCAATGATTACTTCCTACTGGTAGTTTGTCTTAGAGTGTATAAAATTTTCATTTATCCATGCCTCAATCAAAAGACATATGGAGAAGGCTTTCAATACAAAACTTTCAAAACAAAAATAATACAACATATTATTTGTAAGTATTTCTAAAAAGTATAATATAGCACAGGTTGTAAATTTGTGAAAATGTATATGGGAAGGATACAAACTTTATGGATATAGATTATTTCCAAAGGAGGGAATGAATTTGATTAAAGTGTAATCAAACTTTACCTGAACATTCGATTAAAGGTAAAAGGCCAGCAAATGTGGCAATCATTGACATTAGTTAAATCTAGTTGATGGATTTACAGTGTTCATTATATTATTTTCGTTTGCACTTTTTGAATTATTATTCTTGAATTGCACATTTTCAGTTATTTGTAAAGAATATTGAGAAAGTATCCTATGCAAACAGAAAAATAGAGAAAAATCAACATAAGCTGATTTTTAAAATATTATCAGACTACTGCCAAAACTGACTAGTAAATAGGGAGACAGTGACAGAGAGACAATGAGAACTGAAATTGACAATATCCAGAATGAAATATTACTACCAAAAATATGAGGAATACTACAAATAACTCTACACACATATATTTGAAGTGAACCAATTCCTTGAAAAACACAATCACAGTTCACCCTATATGAAATAGATTTTCTGAATATTTATATAATCATTAATGAAACTGAATTTATCATTTAAAAATTCTCCAAAATATAGGTCTTTAGGCACAGATGGTTTTACTTGGTTATTCAAACATTTAAAGAAGTACAACCAATTCTATACAATCAATTCTATAAGACAGAAGAGGAGGAAATATTTCCTAATTCACTTTGTGAAATTTCTTATATCCCCAAAACAAAACCAAAGAATATAAAAGCAAATGAACAACCGCACAAATATAGATGCAAAAATCCTTAACAAAATGTTATCAAATAAAATTTAGAAATATTGTTATATTATTTTATATTACATACTCTAACCAAATCAATTTTATTTCAGGAATACGAGTTTTCTTCAATAGTCAATAATAGGCTGTATTCTACCATTTTGACTGGCTAAAGAAGAAAAATAATCACATGATCACATAAATTGATCACATCAGTATAAAAGCATTTGACAAAATCCAACACTACCAGATGTTTGAAAGAGGAGGAGGAGGAGGAGGAGGAGGAGGAGGAGAAGAAGAAGAAAAAGGAGGAGGAGGAGGAGGAAGAGGAGGAGGAGGAGAAGAGCAGGAGGAGGAGGAGGAGAACTCCCTCAGTTTGATAAACAGCATGTACAAAAATCCAAAGCTAAGATTATTTTTTATGATAAAAGACTAAATGCTTACCCCACTATCATAAAAAAATAATGTAAGTATTCTATTCTCACCACTCTCAGTCAATATACTCTTAGAAGTTCTAACCCACTCAAAAGAACAAGGAAATAAACTTTTAAAAGTTTATAGATCAGAACAGAAAATAGAAAATTGTGTCTATTGGTGGATGCACTGGTTGTCTATGTAGAAAATTCCAAAACATCTACAAAAACTCCCAGCACTAATAAGTTTATCAGGGTTGCAGAATACAAGATAAACATACAAAAAATAACTGTGCTTTTATAAACTAGTAATGAACACAGGGACTACAAAACATGAAATGTAATAAATTTTATAATCATTCAAAAACATAAATACTTAGATGGAAATCTGATAAACTTTTAAAAGGCATGTGTGCTGAAAACTGTACCAATGAAGAAGGAATTCAAAAGGAACTCAATAAATAGAGAGGCGTATGATGTTCAAGAATTGAAAGAATCAAGATAGTAAAGATGTCAATTATTTACAAATGTTACATAAGTCGTAAACAATTCCTATCAAAATCCCAGTTGATGTTGTTGTTGTTGTTGTTATTGTTGATGTTTTGTTGTTAAGAGACAGACAAGATTATTATAAAAATTTGTATGAAAATACAAAGGAAATAAAAAGGAGTTTGATAAAAAGACGAAAGGAAAGGAATCAGTTTACCTGCTTTTAACACATTCTATATAGCCAAAGAAATCAATACTGTGTGGTATTGATAGAAGGATAGACACATAGATCAGTGGAATAGAGCAGAGAATCCAGAAATAGATCCACACAAATATGCCCAACTGAGTTTGACAAAGGTGCAAAAGCCATTTAACAGAAGAAAGTCTTTTCAACAAATGGTGCTGAAGAATTTGAACTTCATAAGGGGAAAAAAGGAAAAAACCTCTACCACCTAAGTCTCACACTTTCCACAATACAAAAATAGATTCAAAATGGATCACAGGCTTACATGTAAAATGGAAAACTTTAAAACTTTTAGGAAAAAAAATACAAGTGAATCCTCAGGATCTGGGACCAGACAAAAGTTCTTACCCTTAATACCAACGGCACAATCCGTAAAAGGAAAAAAAATGGATAAATTGAACTTTCATCAAAATTAAAAACTTTTGTTCTGCAAAAGACTTTATTAAAATGATGAAAAGACAAGCTGCATACTGGGATAAAATATTTGCGAGACACATATCCAAAAAAGGACTACTGTCTAAAACATTATAAAGAAATCTCAAAACTGAATAATAAAAAACAAAATCCAAATAGAACATGGGTGTTTTCGTCAGCTTTTTAGCTGCTTGGCTTAAAGACCCAACCAGAACAAATGTAAAGAAGGAAAGGATTATTTAGGGAGGGGCTCATGGTTTCAGAGGTCTCAGTCCATAGACAGCAGGCTCCATTCCTCAGGGCTTAAAGGAAGGCAGGACATCATGGTGGAAGAGTGTGGCAGAGGGAACCAGCTCACATGGTGATCAGGAAGCAGAGAGAGATGCCACTCTCCAAATACAAAACATATACCTATAGCCATGCCCACAATGAACTACTCCCTCCAGCTACACCCCACCTACCTTCAGTTACCACTCAGTTATCCCACCAGGGATTAATTCACTGATTATGTTAAGGCTATAACCCAATCATTTCTCCTCCAAACCTTCTTGCATTCTCACATGTGAGCTTTAGGGGAACACCACATCTAAACCATAATAATGGGCAAAGACATGGGTAAACTTTTCATAAATGAACATGTGCAGATGGCAAACCAACACATGAAAGATATTCAACATCAAGGGCAATGCAAATTAAAACCACGGTCAATGAGCTATCCTTGCAAACCTATCCGAATGGCTAAAATATTAAATATTGACAACACCAAATGCTGATGAGAATGCAGAGAAACAGAATCACTCATAAATACTGGTGGGAATGTAAAATGATACTGCCATTCCGGAAGAAACTGTTGGGCAATCTCCTTAAAATCTACACATGCCATTATCATAATCTAGCAGTTGTACTCCTGGGTGTTTATCTCAGAGAAATAAAGACTTAGGTTCACACAAAGACCTATATGCAAATGTTTATAGCCCTTTATTCACAACAGCCCCAAACTGGAAACAACCTAGATGTCCTTAACTGGGTCAATGGTGAAGCACATAAGTGATGGAACAATTCTGAGACAAAAAGGAATAAGCTTGATATGTGCAAAGTCCTGGAGGACCCTCTAGAGAAACATACTAAGTAAAAAAGCTCACAGAATCAATTTACATGACATTTTTGAAATGACAAAACTCTAGAAATGGAGAACAGATTAGTAGCTGCCTGGGATTAAGCAGTGGTTCCACATGGAAGGGAAAAGGATGCAGCTATACTAGAGCAACCTGAAAGATCTTATGGTGATGCAAATGTTTTGCATCCCTGTTAGGATCAGCATCTTGGCTATGATGCTGTAACATAGTTTCACGAGATGCTTCCATTGAAGAAAACTAGGTAAAGATCACACTACAAAGAATCTCTCTGTGTTATTTATTAAACCCGCACATGGATGCTAGAATTATCTCACAATAAGTTCAGTTAAAAATCAGTAAGAAAAAATTCTTATCCACAGAGAGTTAAAATAATGTTTATAAATAATGTGACTAAGACTACAGCACATAGGTTATAGTATGATTTTTGTCTCTTTTATTACATACCTCCTTTTCCATAGGGTGCTTAGAAGACACATTTACACTGACCTTTGGGGAGGCTTTGCCAGTTTTGAGTTGTGATGAAAAGCAAAATAACACACATGCTGGTTAAGATTTGGGTGAGGTCTGCATCTGAAATTACAACCCACTTCCAAACATCCATCTTTGGTCTTATATCCGTGGTTCTAATAAGTATTTTCATCATATATATGAAAACTATTAAATAATTTAACCATTGAGAAGTCAAGAGTCTGCTGTCACAACCAAGTTGAGATTTATTGTACCCTTAATAAGACAACAGTAAGTGTGACCAGGACTGTTTCCCTTATGTTTCACATGACATTTACTTCCCCCAACTCACCCCAGAAAAGGAGTAAAGCTTGGGCCTAATCAATCAGAAACCTGGAACCCATTTCCTGTGGCCACTGGTAAATCATGGTGTCCAGAATTTCAGAGATGAAAACTAAGAAATCATCCAAGTACTTTACTTAACATGTGAGTAAACTGGGTACCATCTGGTCAACGTAGAAATGGTGGAGCTTCATTTTTCATCTATTGAATTTTTTAAAAAAATATTGACTAAACTTGTCCATAATTATACTAAGTTTACCTTTCATCTCAAATATTCTCAGAAAAACTGGGTGAGGAGGAAGGCATTTGCCAAATGGCAATAATTCAACTAATTGCTTTGTGAGGGAAATTACATGAGATTACTCCTATGTCTTGCCAAATTCAGTGGGTTTCTGTCCTCACTGTGCAAATGCTCTCAGTGGGGTGTGGAACTGCCTGAGAACCTCCTTCTGAATCTCTGCCCTTCTCTTCCATTCTGTGGCATTACAATCTTATGGCTCTCTGACAGCTCTTTCTCCCCACTTTCCAGTCACCTCTACCACTATAGGTTTCTTAGATTTCATTGTCTCTTGAGGTTCTGTTTTCACTTAGCTTTGAACTTTATATAAATTCTGCACTGTTGAATCACTGCAATCTCTGGCTTTGCCCACCACCTGGTAACTCTAAAACTTGATTCTCAACTTTGGAGTTCTCTGCTAAGCTTTAGTTGCACAGAGTCAACCCCAGGAACATTTCAAGCTTATTATACCTGAAACTGAATTCATTACCTTCTTTTTCTCTTCTGTTGGCAGTGTCTGCAAGTGACAACCAATCATTCAGTTTTCCAGGGCAAAAACTTTAAAAATTGTCCTAGCCTAATCTTTGCACCATGGTATCTAATCCATGTTTCTTTCTTCTTTTTGGCCCCATTTGTTTCTGGGTTCCTCATGCTGCTGCCAGAATTATCTTTCTAAAGTGCCAATCAGATGATGTGAATCCTACACTGCAGGTGATTTAATGGTTTCACAGTTCCTTCAGGCAAGTTCACACTCCTTAGTAGAGCACACCATGAATCCATTCCAATGTAATTCTGGAGCTTCAACTCCTGACAACCTAATGCTCCAGATTTCCCTGTGTTCTTTGAATGTCTTTAACTAGGCACATACATGCTCTTTCCTCTCTACCTCTTCCCTTACTCCTCTTACCCTCATTTCCTCAGACTCCAGTGACGTAAGTCTCTGTGCTTTTCCTTGAAAATACCAAGTATACTCCAATTCTACAATACAGGGAGTTACCAGACTACATAGTTTCACATTTTTCATAACCCCTTTAATTTTTCTGCACATGCCCTGATACTAAGCTTAGTGCTGATTGCTTTAATCCGTATGTCAAAAGTCAATTCCAGATCACCTACGCCTCTTGGTGACCACTTCCCTAAGGCTGATGCTGTGCCTCTTGCACACCACCCCCTGGTACTCTCAAGCATTAGATCAGTGATGGTTTTTCAAGCAGGTAAGCTGCCCTTAATGACACTAACAACACAAGGACAATAAGTAGTGAATTCTATGGAAAAGGAGAGTTTATTTTTAGTATTAAAGTAAATCTTAATAAACTCTAGAATGCATTACTGAAAATAATTGTGGTCTCTGCTGTTTTGTACATTTTTGAAAACAGATATAAAGAAGGAATTTAATCTATCAGGCATGATTATAGAGTATTGCTATTTGTGAAGGAATATACTAGAATGCTTTTATTCATTTCTATTCTCTTTCTTGTTCTTTATCTTATCTCTATATACCTTCTTTTTCTCGTTATTTTTCTTCTTCTATTTATTTATCACATATATCTCCTTCTTCCTTCTTCCTCCTTTCCTTCATTTATCTCTTTTCTCTTTTTATTGATTTATTGAGAGCCTACAAATGTGCCTTATGATGCATATAATCAATTAAACAAACATGTCATAAAGTTACATTCTTAAAATTGGGAACAAATTAGAATATCTATCAGTAAGGATACATTAAGTTAGAAGTAACAGAAAGTCTTCCTCAAATTAACATAAGGAGTAGAGACATAGGTTATCTTAGAGGGCAAGAGGTCCAAAGCTAGGGTGGCTCCTAGTTTGGATGATTCAACCTTGTCAAGGAACCAGATTCTTTCCATTTTTCCTTACCCATGTCAGTTTTGTGCTTTGTGTCTAAACTGGCTCCCGTTTAGTTTCAGGATGTTGCAGAACTTGAAGAAGTTACATTCAGACAGAATTATTCAAACACAGAGTTTCTCTCTTGGCATAGGCTTCATACAATTTAGAAAAACAATTTGAGAAGTATCCCCAGCCAAATTCCTGCCGTGTCTCATTGATCAACATTGAATCAAAACATCTTGTTGAGTCTCTCAACAAATTCTTACTAAATAATTTCATGAAAATCACAATAACTCTAAAAGTAAGGTTTTTAAAGAGTTATCTACCAGAACCCAGAAACAATATTATATTACCAAAATGTACTTGAGTAGAAGAGCAGAGCAAGAAAAGGAAATTGTAAGAACAAGATTTCATCTATCTCACTGCACACATGGGGACTTGGTTGGCCAGGAACCTGGAAGCTGTCTTTATTAACATCTTGTCTCTTTTTCCCCCAGTTAGTTTTTTTCTGTATCCAATTAGAAACTAATTATATGTTTAAGTATGTAATATACTATTCAGTGGAGAGGAGCAGAATAAAAGCAAGTAAAATTTGTCCTCTTTGTGGTTGAGTTATAAATAATGCTTTAAAGTTATATTAAAGTTGAAATATATACATTTGAATATGTTTTAAAATAATAATGGTAATTATAGTAGGAAAGCTAAAACCTTGGAAATCATTAGCAGGGGAGGAAAAGGAAAGAAAATATAATCCCCACAGAAAAGAACCCCAAATTATAGCAAAAACATTTTTAAAAGCAGAAAATATAAACAAAAATCAGTAGTCAGAAGCAAAACCAAATATATAAATTATGGGAAAAAATGCAGATGGTCAAACTCCATTAAAAAGCGGACTCTCAGGATGGGGAAAAGAAAACTCCATTCTATGTGGCTTATGTGTAAGAGTGATCCTCTAGTTTATTTCAATATGCTTTTGAAAATGATTGGTGGCTAGTACCAATAGTTACGACTGGAGAATAGATATAAATTAGGATACCAGACTGTCCAGGCAAATAGGGATGTATTGCTACCTTACATATGAAAACAAAAAAGCAAATGAAGACAAAAAACATTGAATATAAAATAATTTTTAATAACTTTCCTATGTTCATTTATGAATACACAACCAGTGAAACTCCACATCATATACAACCGAAGAATAGGATCTGATCCTAATCAGAAAAATTTATACTTCATATATGTATAATATGTTAAAATTCACTCTACTGTCATGTATATCTATAAAGAACAAATAATAAAAAACAATCATTAAGTATTTGTCAGATAGAGTCCCTCTCTGTACAGGCAAGATACCATTTCAGAGACCAGAGTAACAGCAACCAACAAGACAGAGTTATCATGTTCTGAGAGATCATATTCTAAAACCTAGTAAGCTCACCGCCATGGAAGAAATGAAGAGACTTGGCTGAAATAAATAAATAAATAAAAAACAAAACAAGTAAATTAAATCTCTCCCTAGAGAGTTACAGTTTGAACATGATTGATATTCAAAAGATTTAACAAACAGTATGACATGGGAACCCAGAAATCAAAAATGAACATAGGCCGCAGCCACAGATGTTCCAGAGAGCATTCACCCTGCAGCTGAGGGTGTTTAACTGCATGGCTGGGAAGAGAGGTGGGGGCAGAGGGGAACTGCTATGGTCATATTTTAACTCTGCCACTCTTAATTTTATAAATGCTTTGACACATTAGTCAAATTCTGCAAACTTAGGCTTATTTATCTGTAAAATAAGGATTAAAATATTAATAGGTTGTAGCAAGGATGTAAGAAAATGCATTTAAAAGGGTGAGTACACTGTCTAGCACACAGGAAGCACTAGATGAATGGCAGTTATTACTATTACTCTTTCAGGCTTTCCAGTAGCTAAGTATTCTTAGGTTAGTTACACTGTTGTAGCATGCAGGGAGAGAGATGGTTGTGGGAAGGAGACACAAATCTTTTCCATCCTTTAACTCTAACTTATTTTTACAATCTTAACAAAAGTTTTACACTGAAATAGGACAAAGGAAAAAAGAACAGGAGGAAGGACAGAGAAGGAGAAATGGGAGAATAAATCTCAAAAATTGTAAGTAAAATACAACTAAATTAAAAAGGGCAGGAAATTTAAGAATAATATGTCATGATCAAGTATGATTTATACTAGTAATATCAGAGTCACTCAATATAAAAATCTATTACATGTAACTGCATATGAGAAGGTTAAGGAAGATGAGTCATAGACCATTTCTCAACAGTCACTGAATGATAAGGTTGGTCAGACTGAGAAAGAGAAATTTTCTAGCTCACTTGTTGGAGATACAAATTGTTCAGTTCACAGTCCTTTATCTAAAGGTTTTCCACACCTTGTTTTTGTTTTGTTTTGTTTTGTTTTGTTTTGTTTTGGTTTGGTTTGGTTTTTTGTTTGTTTCTTAGGAGCTTATTCAATGAAACATTATGCTGACTTAAACTCGTAAACAGAACGAAGAAAGGAAGATAAAAATTAGCATGAATAATATGAGCACATCTCTGTAAAATTTTGTGTGTGTGTTTGTGGCAGAAGTGAGTGTTGGTGGACATCTAAAATTTACTTCTGAGTGATGGCATAATGGACAATTTCGCTTTATTTCCTTTAATATACTATATTGTTTTAAATTTCTTTTTAAAAAATATATTGGCTCAATTACAAAATATATTGCCTCTTCAATTTTCTCAACTTCCAATTTCTCTAAGTTACATTATTTTTACTTTGATAGAATTCATAAAACAAGTGAATGTATAGGTACAGATCTTCAGCTGGATGAAGCCACCCTGTTTATTCAAGGCAGTGTTTATTCAAGGTAGTGTTGCTACAATTGTTGTCTCACATGAGTCCCAGTGTCCCTGATCAATGGGCGACACCTCCCTTCAAGGACATTACCCCATACCCTAGACAATAATTCTGGAGTTGCGGTTATAATATGACCAAATTCTGGAAATAATAAATGAATATTAAAAACAATCTCCTCAAATCATTTTCATTCACATTAAAGGTTGAGGACCACTGGATTAAAAAATGAAAAACCAATAAACCATAATTAAATATGATGGTGAATGAATACAATATTACTCTAGAATTAAGAAATATATCCAGGCTGATTGATAGATTCATTCTTAAGCTTTACCACATATCAAAAATTTTAATAAATTGCCATTACTATTTTTCCTCACAACTTCTATTTTTTGGTTGATTCTGTAGGGGAAGTTCTTTCAAAGCTCACTGGAGAGTAACGGGGTTTGGTATGAAACTACTGTTTCTTTTCTCCTCTGCCTATATTTTCTGTTGGATTAATCTCAGACTTATATTTTCCAGTATTTCCTTGAATTTGATAGCATTCATTCTTTGACCTCTTTTGCTAAAATACTTTTATTATTTTAAAAGAGTAAATACTTATGTCAGTTAATGGTAATCAGGAAGGAGAAAGTTAAATATATTTTTGAATCTATTATCCTCAACTTGAATTTTCCATAACTAACTTATTGTCATCATAACCATATTTTTCTTAATTTTTTAATTAGGTTATAAAATATATGATGCATTCCTGATTTAAAATAAACATGAGAAGTCTGGAAAGAGAACAATACTTTTTTAAGGTAATAAAGAAAAACAATCTGAAATTAACAAAAACATAACACTTAATATTGAAAGGCTGGTGGCTCAATATTAAAGCCAGAAAAACAAACAATAAATGTAATTCTTATCACCACTATAATAATCTAGAAGTTCTATCCAATCAATAAGATGAAGCAAGAGGGAAGAGAATATCAATATTTTAGATATTAACCAGCCAAAATATCCTAGAAAATAAACTGAAATGCTGTTATAATTAACAAGAGAAAACAGTAAATTGAATAGGTAAAAATAAATATGAAGTTGGCATGGTGGTACACACCTGTAATGACAGTGGCTCAGAAGGCTGAGGCAGGAGGATCATGAGTTCAAAGTCAGCCTCATTAACTTAGTGAGGCTCTAAGCAACTCAGAAAAACCCTGTCTCTAAATAAAATGTAAAAACGGGCTGATGATATGGCATAGTGGTTAAGCAACCCTGGGTCCAATCCCTGGTACCAAAAATAAAAAAATAAATAAACATGAAGATCTGTATTTCTGACATTTATCAACAATAACCAGACAGCAAATAGATAAAAGCTTCTGATTATGATGATAATAATAAAATGATAAAATGCAGAGAATAGACTCATCAAGAAATACACCCATAAAAGAAAACTACAAATCTTCAAAGTGAAATGAAAGTGGATTCAATAAATGGATAAATAGACCATGTTCTTGGTTTTGAAAACAGAGGAGTTCAAAAGTGTCAGATTATTCCCATGTTTATTTACATTTTAAACAATTGCATTCAATATTCTTGCAACATTTTTTTTTCAGAGGGTTATGGAGGCATGATTTATACTAACATTAAGTTACACATCTATAATACTTTAAACAATACTCCACTGACATAAGAATTGCTGGACAGAATATGCACATCAAAAGCAAACTTTACCATGTTTAAAAATTTTTATTATAGTGAAGGTATTTGAGATACTGATGAGACTTAAGAACTATTAAATTTGAGAACACTGACTTAAAAAATGATCTCAGATTTTTTCTCCAACCACAGATCAAAATAGAAACTTCACACATTTTCTTTTTTTATGATTTTTTAATTTTTTAAAAAATAATTTTCATACATCTATATAGGGTAATAATGTCTGTCTCATTCTACCATCCTTTCCATCTCCACCACTCTACCCCTCCCCCCACTCTGCTCTGCATAATCCAAAATTCCTTCATTCTTCCCTACCCACCCCTCATTATGGATCAGCATCTGCTTATCAGAAAAAACGTTTGGTCTTTAGTTTTTTGAGATTAGCTTATTTCACTTAGTATGATATTCTCTAGTTCCATCCATTTACCTGCAAATGGCACAATTTTATTCTTTTTTTAAGGCTGGAGTAATATTCCATTGTGCAGATGTAACACATTTTCTTTATCCATTCATCTTTTGAAGGGCATCTAGATTGGTTCCATAGTTTAGCTATTGTGAATTGAGCTGCAGTAAGTATTGATGTGGCTGCATCATTGTACTATGCTGATTTTAAGTCCAATGGGTATAAACCGAGGAGTAGGATAGCTGGGTCAAATGGTGGTTCCATTCCAAGTTTCTTTATATGTATCAATTTTATATCCTGCTTAGGAAGCTCTGTATTGCTTTCCAAAGTGGTTGCATCAATCTGCAGTTCCACCCACAATGTATGAGTGTACCTTTTTCCCCACATTTTCACCAACACTTACTATTGCTTGTATCCTTGATAATTGCCATTCTGACTGGAGTGAGATAAAATCTTAATTTTGATTTGCATTTCTCTAATTGCAAGAGATGATGAACATTTTTTAATATATTTGTTGCTTCATCATATTTCTTCCGTGAAGTATCTGTTCAGTTCCTTAGCCCATTTATTGATTGGGTTATTTGGTTTTTTGGTGTTAATTTTTTTGTGTTATCTATATGTTCTGGAGATTAGTACTCTATCTGAGTTGTGCATGGTAAAGATTTTTTTCCCATTCTGTAGTTACTCTCTTCAGGTTATTGAGGTTTCCTTTGCTGGAAAAAAAGAAAGAAAGAAAGAAAAAAAGAAAGAAAGAAAGGAAGGAAGGAAGGAAGGAAGGAAGGAAGGAAGGAAGGAAGGAAGGAAGGAAGGAAGGAAGGAAGGAAGGAAGGAAGGAGAAAAAGAAAAAAGAAAAGCTTTCTAGCTTGTATTCATCTCATTTGTTGATTCTTAATTTTATTTCTTGTGCTTTAGGAGTCTTGTTAACCAAGTCAGGTCCTAAGCTGAGATAATGAAGATTCGGGCCCACTGTTTCTTCTATTAGGCACAGGGTCTCTGTTCTAGTGCTTAAGTCTTGGATTCACTTTGAGCTAATTTTTGTGCAGGGTGAGAGATAGAGGTTTAATTTCATTTTGTTACATATGGATTTCCAGTTTTCCCAGCACCATGAATTTCATCATGAATTTTAGTAATATGAGTTTTCTCTGTCTTTCTCTTTGTTAGTGTGGCTAAGGGTTTATCAATTTTATTTATTTTTTTGAAGAACCAATCTTTTGTTTTGTCAATTTTTTCAATTGTTTCTTTGTTTCAATTTCATTGATTTCACCTCTGATTTTAATTATTTCCTGTCGTCTGCTGCTTTTGGTGTTGATTTCTTCTTTTCTAGGGCTTTGAGATGTAATGTTAGGTCATTTATTTGTTGACTTTTTATTCTTTTAATGTATGAGCTCAATGGAATGAATATTCCTCTTAGCACTGTCTTCCTGGCATCCCAGAGATTTTGATATGTTGCATTGGTGCTCTCATTTACCTCTAAGAATTTTTTATTTCCTCCTTGATTCCATCTTTTATACATTCATCATTCAATAGCATACTATTTAGTCTCCAGGTGTTGGAGTAGCTACTATTTTTTATTATTGATTTCTATTTTTATTCCATTATGATCTGATAGAATGCAGGGTAGTATTTCTATATATGTTTTTTTTTTTGTATTTGCTAAAAGTTACTTTGTGGCATAGAGTATGGTCTGCTTTAGAGAAGGATCCATGTATTACTGAGAAGAAAGTGTGTTCACTCGATGACGGACATAATACTCTCTATATCCATTAAGTCTAAATCATTGATTGTTTCTTTGTTTAGCTTCCCCAGTGGTGAGGGAGGTTAAAGTCACCCAATATTATTGTGTTGTAGTTTATTTGGTTCTTGAAATTGAAAAGGGTTCGTTTGGTGTATGTTGCTGCACCATTGTTTAGGGAAATGTATTTACGATTGTTATGTCTTGTTGATGTATGATTCCCTTAAGCAGTATGAAATGTCCTTCTTTATCCCTTCTGACTAACTTTGGTTTGAAGTCCACTTTGTCTGTTTTGAGGATAGAAACCCCCACTTATTTATGCAGTCCATGTGAGTGATGTTTTTTTCTCCACCTTTCACCTTCAGTCTGTGGATATCTTTTCCTAGGAGGTGAGTCTCTTGAAGGCAGCATTTTGTTGGGTTTTTTGTTTTGTCTTGTTTTGTTTTGTTTTTTTTTTTTTAAATCAAATCTGTCAGTCTATATCTTTTGAGTGATGAGTTTAGGTTATTAACATTCAGGTTACTATTAAGATATGATTTCTGTTCCTGGTCATTTTGGCTTACTTAGGTTTTTAACTAGACTTAGTTTCTCCTTTGATTGACCTTTCCTTTAGTATAGTTCATCCCTTTGCTGGTTTTCATTTTTTTTTTTTTTCATTTCCTCCTCATGGAATATTTTGCTGAGAATGTTCTGTAGTGCAGGCTTTCTAGTTGTGAATTCTTTTAACTTTGGTTTATCATGGAAGGTTTTTATTTGATCTTTAGATCTGAAACTTGGTTTTGCTGGATATAAAATTCTCAGTTGGCATCCATTTGGCATCCCTTTCCTTTCAGAGTTTGATATATGTTATTACAGGACCTACTGGTGTTGAGGGTCTGAGTTAAGAAATCAACTGAGATTCAGATTTCTTAACTCAATTGGTTTCCCCCTATATGTAATTTGAGGGGTTTTTTTGTTTTTTTTTTTTTTCTCACAGTCTTTAAATTTCTATCTTTATTCTGTATGTTAGTCATTCTCATGTTAATCTGCCTTGGTGTGGGACTGCTGCTATAATTTTGTACATTTGGAGTCTTTGTAAGCCTGTTGTAGGTGATTTTCCATTTCATTCTTTAGATTTGGGAAGTTTTCTGATATGTCATTGCAAAGATTGTGCATTACTTTGGTTTGTATTCCCATGCCTTTATCTATTCTGATAAGCCGTTTTTCATGTTATACCCTATTTCTTGGAAGTTCTATTCATGGTTTCTTACCATCTTGCTGTGTGGTCAACTTTATTTTCAATAGTATACATTTTGTCTTCATTTTCTGAGGTTCTGTCTTACAAGTGATCTATTCTGTTGGTGATACTTTCCATTTGGATTTTTAATTTGGTTCATTGTTTCCTTCATTTCGAGGATTTCTGCTTGATTCCTTTTTTATACTCTGCCTTTTTATTGAAGTAATCTTTCATTTCCTGTATTTTCTCTCCAATACCATCCTTTATTTCGAAGATCAATCTATGTATTTTCTAAACTCCTTCTCTGACATTTCTTCTACTGTGTTATCTGTGCATTCTATTATTGGAACATCTTGGTTTGTTTTAGGCACTTTGTTCATTTGTTTTTTCATATTGTTTGTGTGTCTACTCATCTAGTGGTATGGAGCCAAGGCAGTACAGATTCTACCCTGTAGTCTTTTAATGTCCCTGAAGACTTCCAGTACCTCACCTTTAATAGGGAGACCAAAATTAACAGCACCCAATGCAAACTATATACCACTTTAAACCAAATGGCTCCTATTAAGGCATTTACAGTTATGTCACAATAGGAATGAAGTGTTCAATTATTATCTACAATATAAACAGTAAGTTTACTAAAAGGGTTTACCATTTCAAATGATGGACAATGAGGGAGAAGAAGAAGTGTAAGATGTGATGTTTATGAAGGAGAGGGAGAGAAGATAGAGGTAAAAATTTATAGTAAGAGGGAGGAATTAATAGAGTTTGACTGTTAGTATGAGATAAAAATGCACAGATTTTTTTAAAAAGTATAAGAACACACAACAATACTGTCATATATATTCAGACATCCCATTCCTCAATAAATTGATGCATGAAAAATATTTGGATTCAAAAATGGCAGAGGTGTGAGAGAGAGGGTGAAAAAAGAAAAAAAAAAAAGAGGAGGAAAGTCTCAATGGAAAATGGAATAATTGCTTCTGTTGGCTTTCAAAAATTTCCCAGCTTCCCTTCTTGCCCAATTGGTGGGGTTTTCTGAAGTCTGATGTTAGCTCCAGTCCAGTGGATGCCAGACTGGTTGGGTGGGTAAGCCCTCACACCCTTTTACAGTCTTCCCACCCATTGTAGCTGGCTCCTTCCATACCTGCTCACTTCAGGACTCACTGAGCTGGAGAGAGCTCCAGTTTCTTCACCTTCTCCTCCTGGCAGAGAACTGTCCCTGGGCTTGCCAGATACAGACTGGCCCACAAAAACCCAGCAGCAACCTGATGATCCTGGGCTTCAGCTTCCACAGACCCTGTCTTGCTGCAGTCCCAAGATCTTAATGCCCTTTCAACTAGAAGAGAGACAACCAGGGATGTGCTCACATAAAGGAGCAGCCCTGCAAAGAGGCAACCAGATGGCAGCCACTACCACTCCAAGCAGAAAGACCTCATGTGCAACCAGACCTGAAGGTACCCCAATGTAGCTCCAGGCTCTGGCCTGAGTTCCCAGACTGAGACAGCCATGCCCCGAGATGGTGGCGGCCATGGCGGCAAACCTGCAGGCTCTGGCTGTTGTTGCAAGATGGCGGCAGCCACGTATACCGAAACCTGCAGGTACTGTGACAACCGATGGACTTACAGGCAACCGCAGGAAGCAGGAGATCTGCTGACCATCTGTGGGTGGTCTTCAGGCTAAGAGCGAACAATCGGAGTGTGGACGTTGTGCAGCGGTGGGCAATGGGTGATGGGTAGATGAAAGGTGGGCAAGAGGCAGGAAAATGGCAATGATAGGCAGCAGTCAGTGAACAATACACACTCAAAAGGCAGGCGATAAGCTGGCAGAAGGCAGGTGATTGCAGCAGACAAATGGGGTAAACAGCAAGGGATCAGCAGGCAGCGGGCAGCGAACTACCTCACAGAGAAACAGTATTTCCTCTGCTTGAATCCCAAGTTCTAGAGTGACAAGGAATGCAGCCTCCCTCTAGTCCACCATCTTGGATCTCTCTTGCCACAGGTTTTTCAAATGCCTCAAAATGAAGTTATATACACAGAAAAAAATAGTTGAATAATATCTGATCTTAAGTGAGAACTCAATAGATTTTCATTAGTAAATTCAAATGCATTAAAATTTCAGATGCATGTATTTCAACATATTACAAAAGTTTAGTGGTAAATAGCATAGTGAGAAAAATTGCTGAAAAGATGGTAGATGGATTGAATATGGCCACAATATATAAAATACTTATAAAAACTGAAAGGGACAACAATTAAAGGAAAAATGCCATTCAAATTTCCAATTTTTTGAAAATAATCTTCACTAACAGAAAAATAGAAAAATTTAAAAAATTATTATGTTCTTTGTTTCCATATTTCTAATAATATGCTTGCATAAAAGATAATAAAAATACAAGCAACAGACTAGAATACCTGCATACCACACAGATGACAAAAAGCTAGTATCTAGAATATATAAAAATTATTATTAATTCAATAATAATTATTTTTGTGGGAAATAGATTTGAACATAAACTTCCATAAACAAAATACATGAATGAGAAAAGGACATTAAAAGCATGTTCAACATAATTAGTCATTAGGGAAATGCAAAATACATTCATGACATACCACCATACACTATTAGAATAATTGAAATTCCAGAGTAGTCACAAAAGTGTTGGTGAGGATATGGGAAAATTTGAACTCACTTGCCCCATTGGTGGGACTTTGTCAGTTTCTTAAAAAATTAAACATATAACACTATTACCTAGAAGTTCAATCCAAGGTACTTATTTTCCCCACTCCATCCACACAAAAAAATGAAAGCATATGCTATGATTTGAACTACAGCATTTCCTGCAAAATTCATGTTGAAACATAACTGTCAATGCAACAATATTAAGAGGAGGCTCATGAAGAAGGACCTGGCTTCATGAATAGGATTAGTGGTCTTCTGAAAAGGCTCAAGGTTGAAGGGTGTGCTCTTTTGCCCTTCCTTCCAGACATCTGGCACTTGAGGACATGGAGTTTATGCCCTCTGAAGAAAGCAGAAATAAGGCATCATCTTGGAAGGAGAGACCGGGCCCCTCACCAGATACTGAATCTGCCAGTACCTTACATTTACCAGCCTCCACAACTTTGAGAAATGGATTTCTGTTCCTTACAAGTGACCCTCAGGTCTTTTGTTATAACAGCACAAATGGACTAAAACAGCATATTTACATACAAATATTTGTGCACAGATATTTTAAATAGCTTTCTTTGTGATAGCCAAAAACTGGAAAATAATTTGTGTCTATTAACAGGTAAATGAAAAATTATATTCATGCACCAGAATAGTAGTCACCAATTAAAATGTACAATCAACAAACACAACAAGGATGAATCTCAAAACAATTGTGCTGAATTAAAGAAACCAGGTGAACTATATGAATTCACTTATAAAAATTCTACATTATGCAAATTAATAGTGAGAGAAGATCAGTAATTGTCTTGGGATAGGGATATACAGAAGGGGGAAATGACAAAAGGGCAGAAGCATTTCTGGGGATGACATTTATGGTCATTATCTCAGCTGTTGTGATGGTTTCATGAGTACATTATGTCAGACTTACCAAATTGTACAATTTTAAAATGTTATTTATTGTTTACTAAGACCTCAATAAATAAATAAATCTATCAAAAAGAAAGAATAGAAAAGCAGGATACTATAAATTAGGTTATACAAAACAGTCTCTTCTTCCTTTCTTACTAGAAACCAGCACTCCCAACACTAAATGATTATTTGGTATTAATTTTGATGTCTCTAAAAAAAATATGGCAATCATTTTGTTTTTTCTGCTTTAGGCATTGTTTATTGTCTTGGTAGTTTTGAATATAAAAAATATAGTTCTCTTTAACCCTTCTACCCATCCCACCCAATTATCAATCCCTATCCCATTAACATGGGTTTAATAATTTTAATTATTAAACATGTATTGTTTATGTTATTGTAAAAACTGGGCCATGTAATATACTATGGTTATTTTTGTTGTGTGACAACTCTATTTTCTGTAGGTAAATAATTTAAGTAATTGTACCTACCTATTATATTTGCTTAATATTCTTTTCCTATGTTTTTCTCTTTATTTTGTTTGTGTATGTGTTACTGGAGATCCAACCTATGACCTCATGAATACTAGATAAGCACTTGGCCACTAAGCTATATCTCCAGCCCTACCTGCTTAATTTTCTATGTCCTGTCACTAATTTAGCTTCAGTGGTCACTGACTAGGCAAGATATCAATATTATCATCTTAAGTCTTTCCTGGACTGGCCTTTTGCATTCCACTATTCAAGTGGTGAGCAGTTTGGGTGACCATTTTGCCTCAGTTCCTGGGTTATGGCTGGGTAGGTAAGACAGAATCTCTCATTACTTCCTGCAGTTAAGTCTAAGTTTTAGATATGTAGAGTGAGTAATAGGGCTGGTTTGACTTTAGGTCCTAGCTAGATTCTAATGATTGTCCTTTGCATGCTCTGTCTACTCACTATAAACCTGAAAGGGGAAAAGGTAGGATGTGGTGCCCAGTTATTTGTACTGCTCCATTTTGCAAGGACCTGCTATAAACTTCAACATGGATCCAAAATGGCCTGTGGATTACTGATGGGGAATTAGTAAGTGGCCTTGTCTACTGGTAAGGCTTTCCTTAATACCCATAGTTTGCCAACTCCCACATCTCTATCTTTAGCCCAGTCTTCATTCTTAAATTTAAGGCTCACATCTAACAAGCTATCTACCAAAAAGATAAAAGTATCTCAGATTAACATCTCCCATAAAGAGATATTTCTTCTTTATGTTTTTGCTGGCAAAAGGCCCTCCCAGTCACATGTGAGAAGAACCTGATTAATGTCTAGAAATATGATTCTTGAATCAGATTGCCTGAGTTGGCATTTCAAGGTTACCATTTAATAGGTGTGTGGCCTTAGGAAAGTTATTCAGTCTCTCATTTGCAAAATAAGGATAAATAAGGTTAGGGTTGTTATAGGGGATTAGATGCACTAAAAACTGCTTAGAACAGAGCCTAACATGTCATAAATTCTCTGAGTACTAAATATAGATAAATAAATAATCAAATAAACAAATCTAGACTAGAATCTCAAAGGCAGTAGTCTGTTCAAGCCACCACCCAGCCATAGTATCACCTAGCTATCAAAAACTACCAATAACTACCAATAATGTCTGCTACTTATTTCTTAAACCATTCTCTAAACTTAAATCTCCATAAATGTTTATTTGTTTATGCTCTTATTTCTAATTTGTACCATAATATGGGACATATCTAGTGGTGCTCAGTATAATTTTTTGTTGGAGGGTTTAATGAATTGCACATAATACCTCATTGCGTTGTAATTTTCTGTTTACATATCTTCCCTATTAGATATAATTTCTTGAGTATTATGACCTTTCTGTCCTTTTTAGCATGATGATTTGAAATCAGTAAATGCATATAAATATTTGTTACATAAATGAAAGAATGATAACATGTGAACAGGAGAAGGATTCGAGCCTGATAAGTTAGATTTCTTGGTCACAGCGCTGCTCTAAAAAACACTTACACTGCTGAAGTCAACAAGGCAGAAGAACTTAATGTTATGTTGGCTTTACTTGGTGTCAGTTTTAGAAAAACAATAGGCATTAGCTCAGAGGACCATCAAAAGCAAGTGAGGCATCTAAAGCACACTAAAGTAAAGTCAATTATCCTGGCAACTACTGGCATTTTGTGTTTGCTAAGCATTTAACTTTTGGAGATAAGGATGCATTTTTAGTAATAATTGAGATGCTAACACTTCTAGACCCTTCTCCATAACTTGAAGAACTCTGTTCCCAAAATAGAATATTATAATATTCCTGATCAAGGGGATCTACATTATTATAATATTTATACTGGTATATTAACTTATAAAACTAAAATAATAAAGAAAACAATAAAACTGTAAGCTTTCTAGAACATGGAAATATTTTATTACTGAAAATCCTAGATAACTATCTTATTGTCAATAACATATGCTTGATTTGTATCTAAATATTATTATAGCATATTATGAGTCACTGGTAATTGGATTACCTATAAAAAGAAAAGTAAATCTTTTAATTTTGAGTCTGAATTAGCCTGTGCCATATAAAGAGCAAAGCACAATGCATTGTTATAACCAAATGACAAAGAATTGACCAATCTACTTCACAGAGTGGAAGAAAATAAACAGAGCAAAGAAGCATGAATGATGGCAGTTGTTCAGAGATAATGCAGATAGCAGACGTGCTGATTTTGCTCCCTTTTACATAATGCATAAAATCAATCTTTATTGTAGTCACAACAAACAATTTTATTTGTATTTTCCTTCAAATACACATGAAATGTTGTATTTAACATTGCCTAGGAAAACTATTCCAAACAAATTTTTTTAATTTTTAAAAATGTTATGAGAATATATCAGATGATAAAGCGATAAAGCCGTGTACCCTCCTTTTTACTCTGTTCATTACAGTCACATTGAATCGCTACTATTTTTACCCTGCAGCATTTCCACAGCATTTGCAATGCAGTATTTTAAATCCCTTTAAAAAGTCCAGGAAATTGTTATTTCTGTGTAGCATGGAAACTATGTTCCAGAAAAAACATCATGCATTAAACAAACTTTAAATTGCAAATTAATTTAATAAATACCTGTTGCACACTCACTATGTGCCATGAAATCTGCCAGGAGATTAAAAATAGGCAAGGTAAAGCTGCACACACACATGCACAGACACACACATATACATACTCATGGGTGTGTCTTTTCTCTTGGTGCTATTTTAAAGGCCCAACATCAGTGGAAGTGAATTTAAAGAAATGGTGACAACATTTGGTTTATAAAAGGAGAACTATGTCAGGAAGAAGACCAGATGAGGGGGGCTTTGAAAAACGAAAAGGAGACCTTGACAGGTAGAGACGATGGGGACAGCATGGAGTGGAGGAAGTTCCATTGGAAAAGCACAGAGACCAGAACTTCAAGACCAAGAAAATCACTCTGGTTCAGAGGATGACTTGCAGAGCAGTGTAGCTATTTTGGAGAACTATGGGGAAATTTTTAGTGATATTAAGGCAAAGTATGCCTGAAGTCCAGCAATCCCTCTGCTGGAATAACACAACTATGCATGAGTGGGCATATTGCAGGTGAGTTGGGAACCACTTAGACATCCCACAGTGGGGGAACCAAACAGGGTATAAATAGACAATCCTTACCACAAAACATTAGACAGAAGTAGAAGAAATAAGCTTCCTAAGATGTGTCCTGTCGCTGGCTCTTTGGGTACAAAATCCATGGATATTTGTCACCACTTGCAGCAACAACTTGCACGGGTCTTATGGGTGGTGGACTGGAAACTGAGCTCCTTCTATCTCTCTTTAGTGCACTGCTTTCTTGCTTGTTTGTTTATAGAGGATAGAGGAAATGAGGTTTACTTGCTTTGAGAGGAGAGAGAGAGAGAGACTTTGCTTATCAGAGAGAAAGAGACTTTGCTTAAGAGAGACCTTGAGAGAAGGACAGGCTTTGCTTAGAGCTTAGAGGAAGAGAGATTTGCTATGCCTCACTTAAGGTCTGCTGCTTACTGGTGCGTCCTGCATCCTGTGAACTAAGGGTACGTCTACCTAAGGTGTTTTAGTGATGCGTCTCAGTTCTCCGTTCTGCGATCTGCCTTCCGCCGCTGCCCCTACTCGCTGCTGCTGCGCATGTCTTTCCTTTCTTCTGGCTGCTGTTCGTGTCTAGTTGCTTCCGTGCGTGTGTCTTCTTCTACTGCTTTTCTGCTAATGGCTGCTGTGTCTCTGTCTCGCTCCGCCTACGCTTATATCACCTCCAGGAGGCGGAGAGCAGGGCCACGCCTCTTACGCAAAGATTAGCAAGACGCTAGATGTCCGAGCAGGCACTATTAGGAGCCCTGGAGAACACATGTGCATACCTTGTGTACGTGGACAATAAATCATCTGAGTGTGCTTATGTCAATTAACCTCCTCTCTGCCAATGTGATCAGAGGCCGCCCTGGCGCAGTCAACATGGCACCGCCCCCAACAGTGTCCCAAGAACAAAGATATATCTTAAAAACATGGTATAGAAAAAGTGAAAAACAAAAAGGTATCCATGGTGAAATAACTAACCTTCAGGTAACTTATACACACAAAATTATTACTATATAATTTACATATTAAACCATTTTCCATACAGGAAAGACCAATTGAAGAACTATACTTTAAAAGGGATTATGCTGTTATGATTTAGATATTAGCTAAATCATGAAGCTCATGATTGAGACAATGCAAGAAGTTTTAGAGGTGGAATGATTAGGTTATGAGAGTCTTAACCAAATCAGTTAATTGATCCTCTGATGGGATTAACTGAGTAGGAACTGAAGGTGGGTAGGGTGTGGCTGGAGGAGGTGGGTCACTGGGGGCATGCTGTTGGAGTATATATTTTGTATATGGTGAGTGGAGTCTCTCTCCACTTCCTGATGATCATGAGAAGCTTCCCTCCACCACACTCTTCCACCATGATGTTCTGCCTCACCAGAGTCCTGAGGAATGGTGCCAGCTGTCTACGAATTGAGACCTCTGAAACCATGAGTCCCTAAATAAATTTTTCCTCCTCTAAAATTGTTCTGATCAGGCCTTTTAGTCAACGGCAACTTAAAAGTTAACTAAAACACTAACAAAAAAAAGATCAGGGTTTTGAGGAGACATGCTAATAGTGTGCCATGAATTAAAAAGACCAGCTCCACACTAACTGAGAAGGGAGGAAGGGGAAAGAAGGAAAGACAAAGGGAAGGGTGAAGGAAAGAAAAGAGTGCAAGAGAAAAAGTACAAATTTGTACATAGGCCTGCAAAAACCTATCATTTTCTAATTGTTGGTCTGATTGTTTTCAAATTATGACCTATTTGTGAATATACTAACTTTCTTATTCTCTTAAAGCTAAAGTTCCCAGAAGGTCCAAATTTCTGCCATACTATGGTCACTATAGATCCTCATGTAGACCCAAATTGGGGTTCAATGGTATAAAAATAGTCTGAACTCATTCTCCTCATCAGCCCCAGGTCTCAGGGTTGCTATTTGTAAAAAGCCTGGGGACTTTGAAGCAAATACAGTAATTAGTCAGACCCCCAAAACAATTAGCTTCTGTACTAAGTGGTAAAACCTCTGATCTTTGAGAGGATTACCAAGACTCCATCTTATTAATAAACGAAACAGTCGTTTTCCAAAATATACTTCCAGTTTTGCTCAAAATCTGAATTCTCCATTCTTTCATGGGACCTCCTTTTTGAATTAGTGTGTAATATTTTCAGTATTCTTAATATAATGAAGTGCATTCAATAGTCATTGCGTCAGGGTTATAATTTGGTAATGGAGACTTTAGATTCCAAAATAAGGAAAATGCCTTCATCCAGTCTCAGACAAGAGGTGGGGTGGGGTGTTTAGAATAAGACATAGAAGCAAAGGGATTCCAGAAAGCAGTGGAACTTTCTGAAAGTGACAGGCAACAAAGGCAGTACTGTAAACATTTACAAAAAATGCAATAAGAAGACAGGAAAAGATAAGCATTAAATAATGACAAAAATAGAATAGAGAAATGAAAAATTAATAAAATATTTGCTCGGGTAAATGTTGTACTCATTTCATTCAGCAACATTCATCGATTGCCTATTCTGTGACTGGTTCCATGGGAACACAACTGTGAATATAACATTACCTCAGAACCAACAGTCCTGTGTAGAAGACAGGTTAAAAAATAGTGGAGATTCAATGTGTTAAATGTGGTAATGAAGGAATAAAAGTGCTGTGGGAAGACAATGGAGAGATTAATCTCACTACAAAGATTCTAAAAGGATTCACAGAATGGCACTTGAACCCCAATTTAAAAAAAAGAAGAACAAAAAATATTTGAGGATGATCATTGAGAAAATGATACATTCCTACAATGTATTAGTATGCTATAGTTATGATAGACTATTTCATAATGAAATCTGGCTGATATTAATATTTAAAATTATTTCTGATTATGGTGCATTAACCTCATTTTGTCTGATTATTTTGTTAAAAATTTAAATTTGAAAGACGACTTTTTCTATATTCTGTACCAAGATGTTTGACCAAATATCTTCCCTAAATTGTCTAAATAATCATTTCTCATTAAAAAATTATTCTTTTCAAAAATAAGATTGGTTTCATTTAAATTTAATAACTCCTGGGTCATTATTCTAATCAATTCAGCTGAATTTTAACTAACACAACTTTAATATAAAATACATAATACCATGGTGTTAGTTCAGTTTGGCTTCGAAGATAATGGAGCAAGAGATAAATGATAAAGAAGACATCGTGCCAGGCGCGGTGGCGCATGTCTATAATCCCAGCAGCTGAGAGGCTGAGGCAGGAGGATTGCGAGTTCAAAGCCAGCCTCAACAACAGTGAGGTGCTAAGCAACTCAGTGGTACCCTGTCTCTAAATAAAATACAAAATAGGGGTGGTGATGTGACTCAGTGGTGAAGTGCTCCTGAGTTCAATCATATAGGTTAATGACTTGCACAGTATTACCAGGTCATAAATGCTTCATAAAAAAATAAATAAGTCATAATATACCGACATGAACAATTTGATCACTTAAATTAATTTAAAATGGGATCAGTCAGACTGTTTACTAAAATGAATCGATCATTTGCCTGAGTAACTCAAATGTCTATCAAATTTTATAGTTAAAACAACTTTCCAGGGTTGGGAATACAGCTCAGTTTGTAGAGTGCTTGCCTGTCAAGTACAAGACCCTGGGTTCAATCCCAGCACTCCCCGCAAAAAATTTCCATGTAGACGAAGATTTAGTCTTTATCATTATGGAGAAAATAATCACCAACAATAATTAGCATTAATGGAGTCTTATTAGACAGACTCTAGATCAGGAGGAGTAAAACTCAATGCTTTCTAAAAATCGGTGGCCATTAGGTCTCTAGTTCTCATCAATATTTTACTGGTTTAAAAGTTATTAAATTTATGTCAGTCAACTTAAATAATAGTAGTAGGTAAGTGTTGAATTTTCCCCACAATGAAAGCAAAAAAGAAAAAAGCATGAGGAGTTCTTGTGAACATAAAGTTAATATAGAACAGAAATGATAATATCTGTGGATGGTGAAGATGCTTGCCTCTCCTTTCATATTGTTCAATGTGTGTTTTCATTACAGAAGAAGACTTTATGGCAAATTCAGAACTCCCTTTGAAATGGAAAGCTAAATGCTTCAACCTGAACTTAAAAATATGTGTTCTGAACTCTTTTTAGAGCTAGAAATTTGAGTCCTGAGTTGTCATTTGTTTCCAAATTGTATTTCGGTTTCCCAGAATACATAGTAAAAGAGGGACAAAAACCATTTTCCAGAAAACACAACAATTCGAATCATTCTGTTTTGCTATTGTTTAAATGGAAGACCCCAGAAAAGACAACACAAGTGACTCCTGCAAGGACACTGAAATCTGAAAGTTGTCTGCCAGGAGATGTGGTCCTTCCCTCACAAAAGATAGTTCCTTCAGAGACAGAAGTATAACATAATACACACACATTTGATGGCAGGGATCACATTTTCCTCCGAAGGGTAGTAACAGACTTACTTCATCAATGATTTCAAAACTATCTCAACATTCTGATATTTCAAAATATATATTTGTAACAGGTACTGTGATGGTTTAGATATGAGCTATCCCCAAAAGTTCAAGTGTGAGACAATGCAAGAATTTTCAGAGGTGAAATGTTTGGATTATGAGAGACATAACCTAGTCAGTAGATTAATCCACTGATACGAATTAACTGGTGATAACGGTAGGCAGGTATTAGGTATGGCTGGAGGCAGTGGGTCACTGAGGATGTGCCTTTGGATTTATATTTGTTTGGGTGAGCAGAGCTCTTTGCTTCTGATGCCATTGTCCTCAGCTTCTTTCCTTTGCTACGCTCTTCCATCATGATGTTCTGCCACACTCAGACTTAAGTCTCACCTATGGGATGAGATCTCTGAAACTGTGAGCAAAAATAATTTTTTTCTAGTCTATTTTTTCTGTTCCTGTCAACTCCCATGGTCACAATGACAAAAAACCTGCCTAAAACAGTTCTTTATTTAAAATGCTATTTTTTTCAATCACTGTGCTCAAGGGTTAATGAAGGAAGAGGTAGAATTTTTATTCTTCATTCTGTCAAGGATAAGATATATGACCTACCCAAAGCAAGTTCCAAACTTGTACAATGCCACATTTGCAGACTTCCCACAGGTACAGGTTAATGATTGTAGGACTCTTGGTGCAAGCAGCCGAGCCAACTGGTTGTCACAAGCAAAAGGGAAATTATTAGAAGACTATAAAGCTTGCAAATTACAGGGAGGTAATGCTGGAAAATGTGTGAGACTCAAAGGGATTCTGCATGTTAGGAGGTATGAATATTCTGGCCAAGACACTAACATGGCCTGTGATGGTGGTACGTTCATTGCCATCGTATATCACCACTTCATTCAAAGCCCTACCATAGCAAGCTTCATCTGCCAAGGAATTGGGAGAGAGGGGATTTTCCCCAACCAGCTTCTGTGACAGATGCAGGACACCAGAGGGTCCACCAATACTGTGCCCAATGTGACCTTTCCAAACAAATAGCATATATTAGGTGTTAAATAGATACAAAAGGAAGAAGGAAGTAAAAGAAAAATGTCTATCACATTATTGTTCCCTCTTCTTCTCTAAAAGATACAAAATATGAAGGCAAGAAAGACATAAAAGGCTTCTCCTTTAGGCTTTCCATATTATCTCTGAAAGTCCTCCAACAACCCTGTAGGCATGTTGGAGCCTAATTGGAATGATTGCAATGCATTTGAATGTCTCAGATGAAAGACAGTTTTTAAAACATCATTCCAGTCAACCAAGACTTTCAATAAATTCTTAAACATATTTATACGTATTTTTACAAGTGGCATGACATTCAATTGCTGGATAAAATGTGAAAGAAGAAATACTAACCAAATATTCTGTTAACATGAAATCTGTATGTGTGAAAAGGTAGAGAATGACTTTGAGAATGATACCTTATTTTAGGGAAAACTGTTATCACTCAAATAAATCTCTCATTTGTAGACAAAACAAAGAGATGGAAACAAGAAAAGGTTGAAAGCCCTGGACAAATGCATTGTTACAAATAGGAAACAAGTCAAAACTGCTTTATTACAGATAGAATAAGACAAAAATGTAGTTCAGCTTGAGTCCTTTGGGGCTAAATGTAAAGGAAATCAACCCAAATAAATAATTTCAACTGTTTTTCATCCTTTTCTTGTTGAGGCTCCTCCAGGACTACTTCAGGTGGCTATACATGAGAATCCCAGACTAGATCTCAATTTTCTGATCTAGAAAATGGGGAAAATAATTCCCTAATTAGGTTGAGGTGAGGCTTAAATAAAGCACCATTAATAAAAGCATTTTAAATAAGGTCTGATATATTGTAAGTGTCCAGTAAATGCAATTATATTACCCAGAAGGCCTCCAAGTTCAGTGGACTTAAAGCATCTTGAAAATTGCAAAGTTTTTATAATTTTTATAATTCAAGCCTTCTTAAATTCTTGTCAAAATGCCTTAGTGATGAAAGTCATTTTAGAGTTTATGCTACTCTATCTTTCTAACCCCATGCCAGAAAGCTCTGGTTTATAGAGATTCATTAGTTACTTCAAAGTATTTGCCATAGCCAACTATTCTGATCTGTTTCCAAGTTTAACATATTTTGGTTATTTGAAATGTTGAATTCAACATTTTAAAGAAGAAATTGGACCTGAGCTGCACCTGGCATTATTTATTATTCCAAATTATTTGAACCTAATCCAATTTCAAACCCTCCTCTGTAAAAACTGCTGGTAAGAAAGAAAAACATATGAAACAACTACTTGTTGTAATAACATACTTTCTTCTTTCCTGAGTTCTTATACCTGTGTCCCATGGCTTCATATGGAAGTTATGTGGGGCATAATATCAGTCTGATGATTCCCCATTCATTGTTATCAAATAATTTTCAGGAAAGAAAGGATAATACATTTACAATAACAAAACAAAGTGAAAAAAAAAACAGACTTAAAGATGCCTTTTTTATGAAAAATGAACTGCCTCATTACCTGAACTCATAGCAGATGATCCAGGTTATTAAAGGCAAATACAGAACAAATCTATGAACATTAACAACCTCTTGTGATCTTTACCAGCCAAAGTTTTATAAT
This sequence comes from Sciurus vulgaris, assembly GCF_902686455.1. Classification (NCBI taxonomy): domain Eukaryota; kingdom Metazoa; phylum Chordata; class Mammalia; order Rodentia; family Sciuridae; genus Sciurus; species Sciurus vulgaris. The sequence continues at coordinate 134,020,455 of NC_136463.1, forward strand.
TATTGCACTTTCCTCTCAAACACTCTGGAGGCTACCTCCAGCTTATACTTAATCTTGTTCTATATGCTCAACCTATAAATATTTCAGCTGCTCCTATGAGGAAGTCAGGAGTAATATTTTTTATCAAACATTATTAATTAGCACTTCTAGACATGAAAAATACCTATAAGTAATTTTTACTTGTACGTAGGAAAAGGAAATTGCAGAATCTTGGAATGTAGAGTTGAATGAGACCTTGAAAACATGCTGGCTGAACCCCCTACCCAAGGCTGGAAACCTGCTCACACTCACAACTCACAATAATTATACTCCATTTTCCAAATATCTTCTCCATTTGAATTGTATGGATTTAATTAGATTCAATTTGCCTTCCTGAAACTTCTGATCATCCCTATATAGCTTCACAGAATACAACTAATCTTTTTCCTACATTAAAAAAAATGTGAAGAAAAGTGCTTCTATCACCCCTCTTGTTGAAATTTTTTGGTTTGTAAAATACTGAATTTGTTATTTTTAAAAAGAAAATAGATTGAGTTTCAATCTATACCTCTAAATTTTCGTGTCTATAGCCTAAACATTTGTTGATGGATGGTTCATCCAGAACTAAGGGGCTATTTGGGTCTCTCACTTAAGAAATGATGATACTGGATCTATTTGACCTAATTTAATTTTTCTTTTATTTTCAGGAGTTAGCAATGCTGGTGCCTGTATTAGGTTAACTGAGGGCCTCTAAAAAGATGTCCACATCCTAGGCTTTGAAACCTGTGGACATGAACTTTGGAAAAAAAGGAATCTTCACAAATGTAATAAAGAATGTCAAGTTGATATCAGCAAGAATTCAGGATAAGCTCTGAATCCAATGATGAGTATCCTTCCAAGAAACATGTAGAGGAGAGTCACCAGGAGAAGGGAGGACACAGAGAAGCCATGTAAAGACAGAAGCAGAAGGCTGGAGCTGTGGCTCAGTGGTAGAGTGCTTGCCTAGCACACGTGAGGCACTGGGTTTGATCCTCAGCACCACATAAAACTAAGTAAATAAAATAAAGGTATTGTGTCCATCTACAACTAAAACATGTTTAAAAAAAAAAAAAAGATAGAAGCAGAAACTGGTTATGCAGCCACAAACCAAGGATGCTGAAGACAAGAAAGCTTGGAAGAAGTGAGGAAAGATTTTCCTATAAAGCCTGCAAAGAAAATAGTTTTATTTCAGATATCTGAGCCTCCAAACTGTGAGAGAATAATTTTTTGTTATTATAAGTCATTGATTTTGTGGCCATTTATTATGGCAGCCCTAGGAAACTGATGCACAGCTCACTATCATTCTGCATTTCCAAATCTATTAAACAGAGCAACCGTTGGATAATGACCTGTACTCTCTTTGCCTCAGAATACCTTTTTTTTTTTTTTTCTTTTTTCTTTTTTTAAATTTTTTCAGTGGTGGGTATCATACCCAAGGGCTCAGCCTGCTGGGAAAGCATTGTACCACTAGGCTATATTCCCAACCTTGTTTCAAAGAACTTTATCTTCCCCTTTCCCTGGTTTTCATTTAGGATTTGTGTTTCTATCACTGTAACAAAATACTTAACTTAAAAGGAGAAAAGATTGATTTTGGTTCAAGGTTTTATATGTTTCATTCTGTGGTCACTTAGCCCTTTGGTTTTGAACCTATGGTGGCATAGTCCATCACAGTTGGGAGAGCATGATGGAGGAGATCTGTACACTTTTTTGGCAGCTAGGAAGCAAGAAGAGAGGAGCAGCAGATCCCCAAGACCCCTTTCAAGGACATGTCCCTATGGCCTAACTTCCAATGAATAGGTCCCACCTCTTAAAGAGTTCACCACTGTCTGACATACCCCAGGCTACAACCAAGGTTTCAACACATGAACCTTTGGTGGACATTTAAGATCTAAACCATAACAGGATTGCTGTATTCATGATTTTTTAATTTCATTTTTAATGCTTACTCTGAGAGGAGTTAAACTTGTACTCAGATACTAAAACTTGATAGATCTGGAAAATCAGAGATGTAAGGTGTTTGTGTCATAAAATGCAGAACATTTAAATGCTGAATACACCTTCATAATTATGAACTTAAAACATGGATAAGCATCATATTGGAGGCTCACTTCTTCCATCTTTCTTGATTATGCTCCTACCACTAATCATGACAGGAGATCATGAAACTGTGCAAAAGAAAAAAAATGCATGCCCACAGCATGCACGTGTACATGTGCTTGTGCACACACACACACACACACACACACACAATTTTAGACACAACTTTATGGATCAATCATTGACAACTGAAAGATAGCCCTGAATTAATTTGCTAAGGTTATCATAACAACTTATCAGAAATGGGGTTGCATAAATAACAGAAATGTACTGTCTCCAGTTATGGAGGCTAGAAGTCAGAAATCAAGGTATCAGCAGGCATGGTTCCTTCAAAGACTGTTTAAGAAGAATCTGCTCCATACCTCTTCCCTAGCTTCTGATTTGTGCGGGCAACTTTTGGCATTCCTTGGTAAACAGAAACATCTCTGTTCATCTCTGCCTTCATTTTCACATGACATTCTCTTTATTTAAGTGACTATTTCCAAATTTCCTTTTTTTCATATGGACATCAATCATAATGGATTAGAAGCTGTCCTCCTGCAGTTATGACCACCTCTTAACTAACTATATCTACAATGTCCTTATGTTCAAAAAAGGTCACATTTTGAAGTACTGGAGTTAAGACCTCAACTCATGAATTTGATGTGATGCAAAATTCAACCCACAACAACTACTGAAATTAACTACCCTTCTGGTGTGATCTGCATGTTCAGAATTGTGCTTGTTGTTATATGAAATAGATAAACATTGTGTCATGATTTCTATTCTCAAGGAATTTCTTTGAATGGACATGAGATGCAATGACTGAAAAACTTAAAATTATTTAATCTGCACAATATTGATTTTATGTATTCTGATATGGAGCAATTATGAGGATTTGGAAGAGGTGATATATGTCACAGATGGACATTGCAAAAATTACTTCAAGGACTATAGAGATTGCCATCTCTATATATATACTGTGTTTTTAGTGTTCTGTAGCTTGGGATTCAAGCAGCAGGAGCACTGCTTCTCAGTGAGGTGGGTGAAAGAGAGAATTCATCGAAATTCAATATCAGATAATCAGAGTCTCTAAAGACTCTAAAAGTTAGGTGCATTGAACAAAGAGCAAGAAATAGTACATTGGAGCCAAGCCGTTTTGGCAGCATCAGGAGTACAGGTTCACTGCAGAAGGAAGGGATAATACAAACAGAGAGTAAAACACAACAGACAAATTTGGCATGAAAAAAACTGTAGGTCAGAAAAACTGCCAGAATTTAGCTGATCCAGAGTCTATGAAGAAAGCTAGTGTTTGAAAAGTGCTTTGTTTTATAATTGGAAAATGGAGACCTGAGGCTGGAGCCATCCTGAGGTGGCTGTGGGAGCCTGGAAGGTCATAGCAAACATTGTCACACTGTCCCCGAAAGCACCTACCATGTGGTCGAGGAGGTACCTAGCAGAACATAAGTGAAACAGGCAAAGAAGATTGTACACAGAGGATTCAAGTCAGAAATATGAAGGAAAGTGCAACTCACTTTCTCTTTGAGTCTGGTGGCTCTTGTGACTAGCAAGGAGAGTCCAGAAACTGAAGTAGGTGTGAATATACTCAGGGACAAAGACTGGGAAGGCCATATTCTTGGGCAGTGGAGTATGTGAGACCTCTGGAAGGTTGGTCCCCTGCCCCATAAAGAGAATTCTTGTGAGATGCTCAAGATCTAGACTCCCTGAAGAGATCAACATCTGCCTGGTTCTAAGGAGTGTGTTAATTATAATCTCTTCAGAGCAAAGACCACCCAACAAAGTCTCTAAGGCCTGATTAGACATAAACCACAGCTGTCAAAGCTTCCCTCTTGGCACTCTGCACAAGCCCCACCATATAAGTGCATCAATCTGGTCTGTCTGGACAACACTCCAATCAACATTACTTCCCATTCCATCCTACCTTATATTGGCAAGAAGGAAAGCTGAGAGCTCTTTCAACCATGTTCAATTGTAGGTCACTTCACCTGGCCGTTCCCTGAGCAACATGAAAAGAGGAAGGAGTTCACATCCCCCATTCATAAAGTTCTGGAGTATATGAGTCTTTCTCTCTCTTTCTCTCTCTCTCTCTCTCTCCCTCCCTCCCTCAGTACATTTTCCAAGAAGAAACAGAAAGAAGGGCAATTGTGCAGATGTCATGACCATCCACCTTCACCAACAGTTCTGATCACCTCAATAGAGAAAATTCTTTAATTTTTCATTAAGAATCTTTTTCCTTTTTTCTTTATCTGCATGTGTGTGTTTGGGTATATGTTCTTGTTATGCTGATTTGTTCATGAACATATATACATATACACATTTATTTCTCTTTATCTCATTTTTAGCATTTTTTAGGATAGTTATTTTTCCTTGTCTTGGTTTTTGAGGGTTAGGATTTTGTTCTTTTTTGCATATCTTTGTTTTGGTTTATTTTCATTATTTCTTTCTCTTGTTTCACTTTTTCTCCTTCCTTCTCCCACTAACAGCTTAACTCTTCTTCTCTCTTTCTCTTTCCCTTTACTGTGTTCTTTTTACTTTTTCTCCTCCTTCATAGCCATCACTTGCTAAGTCTCTTCTGTATCCTTCTATTCATATTTTAGACATTCTAGACTTTCTTTTACTTTCCTATTACATTTTCCTTTTTCTTAATTAACTTTATTTTTACCATCATTTACAATTATTTGGTTTATATAACTCCTGCCCTTCCCATTCAGGTTGTTGCAGATATTAGTATTTTCAATGGCATAGTTAACACCTACTGTTTGCTATAATGCCAGATATAGTTTACAGATTTATTGTTTTTTCTATTGGCAATTGCTGATCCCCCTACCCATTCCTGTTTTTGTGGTAATTAGAGTTGTAGATGTCGTAGTAGGCACCAGGTACTTATTTTAATGCTATATATTGTTTGCTGTAGTTTTTGATGTTGTATATTTTTCCCCTTTTCTTTAAGGTGCTTGGAATTCACTGTGACACTACAACTTCACAGGATAGAGATTGCTGCTGAACTAAATGCAACCAAGAGACAGCTTACCTTGATCTGCACACAAATCAACCATACTCAAACTTGAGCAATACCTTAATACACAGACTAGAAGAGACACAAACCCCACACTAATGACCAGACCCCAAGAAGGAATGGTCAGGGAGCCCTTAGGAACTCATGGACACCCACTCTTACAGCAAAAATTGATAATTTAACACAAAGTTTGTGAGTACCACATATAAGAGAGGTTCTCAATCTAGATCACTCCAGGACACTTTGACAAGAGAAGACTGTGCCCTAAAGAGGTCCATCCACAGAATGGAAAAGAAATCTATCCAATCAGATGCTTAAAACACAACACAACATTATAAGAAACTTTTTAAAAAAAGGTAACATTGCACCTCCTAAAGTTCATAAATCATCAGCAACTTATCCAAAGATAGCAAAGTGGATTAAATATCAGAAAAAAAAATACAAAAGAATAACTAAAACAATGTTCAATGATTTCTAAGAGAAAAACAGTTGAATGAATGAAGAAAGGCAGTTCAGGATATGAATGAGAAATTTGATAAGGAAAAAGATATTGAAAAATAAACAGAAATCTTATAAATGAAATACATAATAAATCAAATAAAATGTTCAGTTGAACATCTCTCTAGTGGAGTAGACCATACTGAAGATAGAATCTCAGATCTGGAAGAAAAAGTGATCAGCCTTGAACATTCAGAAAGTACTAAGAAAAGGAAATGAGTAACCACAATCAGAATGTATAAGAACTCTTAAGAGATCAAATTTAAAATCATTGTAATTGAAGAAGACTGTGGGATACAGGCTAATGGAATGAATAACCTTTTTAAGAAAAATAACAGAAAAATATCCAAACCTTGAAAATGAAATGGACATCCACATAGAGAATTTATTCAGAACACCAAAGGGACAAGATCAAAAAAGAAACTTTCCACCAAACACTGTAGTTAAAGTATCTAATATATTTATTAGAACAATGATAGAATTTTAAAAAGCCTCTAGAGACAACACTCACGTCACATTTGAGGCAAGCTAATCAAAATTATTTTCAATTTCTCAACACAAACTCTAAAATCCAGGAGAGTTTCAAATGACATGTTCCAACCCCTGAAAAAAAATAACTATTAGTCAGGATTGCTATATCTAGCAAAGCTATCCTGCAGAATCTAAGAAGAAATAATCTTCCAAGATAAGGAGAAACTAAAAGAATGCATGACTACAAAGCTGACACTATAGAACTTACTGAAGAACCATACCACACAGAAGAAATAAAAAGTAAACCCAGAGCTCACAAAAAAACAAATCTCATTTGAAGAGTAGCTAAGCAAATGAGAAACAGGATCAAATTAGACAGTATCAACAAATTAAAATGTCAGGAATTAATAAATATCTGTTTATAACATTGAACATAAATGGTCTCAACTCTCCAATTTTTTAATTAGAGACTTAGGCTGCCAGAATGGATTTAAAAGAGATGCACCTTACAGGCAAAGACAGCCACAGGTTGGAAGTGGAAGGATGAAAGTTTATATACCTTGTATGGAACAAATAGAACAAAATCATTATAAAACACTTAGGAGAAATTAACATACTCAATAGTTAAGATGTTTGAGCAACTTCTGTTACCAAAAGGCAGAGGAAGAACAGTCAGAACACTTCTCCAGTAGTCTAAAAGTAATAAGATTCTATGTAAAGTAGCAGAATACCATAAAATGATATCGTGTATTGTTTTAATCTCCTAAGGATGTGGTACTTTGCTATGCCAATAATAGGCAGCTAATACACATAACGGTGCATGCTACTGTAGCAAATACCTCAAAGTCTGGAAGTACCTCTGAAGTTGTTCAGTTGGAAGAGGATGGAAGAATTTTGAGGAACATAATTTTAAAGCCCTAAACAGACTATTAATAGAAATACAACTTTTAACAACTGTTGGTGAAGGCAGTGGGAAACAAAAGAAAAAATGTATTTTCTTAGACAATACTTGCATCATCAGAATCAACTATTGGTAGAAATATGGATGTCAAAAACACTGCTGGTAAAAGCCAGGGAAAGACTGAAATGTTACTGGAAGCTGAAACAAAAGAGATCCTTTGTCACACAGTGTTGGAAAATAGTTGAATTGTGTTTTATGTAAAGGGGAAAGCAAAGTTTGTAAGCAATGAACTTGGATATTTAGCTGAGATTTTCAAAGTACTGAAGGGGAATTCTATTTTCTTCTTGTAACTTACAGTAAAACAAATAAACCAGGAATAACTGTTAAACAAATGGAAACTAGGACTCTGAGGATGGGGAAATTCTCATTCTATCTAGGTAGTACAGATAATATTCATATACCACCTTATAGTTGAAGAAATCAGGGTGAAGAAAAATGAAGTAACACATCCAAAGTCACCTCCTTGGTTATTGGATGAACACTTAATTCCCTGTTAAATTAACTATTTGTCTAAGATAAACCTTTCAATTTCAACTCAAAAACATCATTATTATTCCCCTTTAAACATTATTTGTTCTCCTTCAAGATGAAATACAAGTTATGCCATGATGTTGGATAAGGTTTGGTTAGTACACTAAAATGTTATTTTCTAAACATTATTTATATTTATCCATTCTTAGATTTTGTGTGTTGCATTTACTGCTTTTAAAGATGCCTTTTCAGCTTTAAAAAATTCTTTAACCTCCATTTTAAAACCCTTCTACTGTATGATCTGTACTAACAATTAACACCTATGTGCCATGGTAATTATTCCCTGAGCTACTCAGTTGACCCAAAAATTTGCCTGTTTTCTGAACTTTATTTCTTTTAGTATAATGTAGAAGGTTTATTCCTCTTTTGTACTGCCATGTGCTGTGAATATATTCTATTGTTTTTTCTAAAAAAAATATAGTTTCATTAAAGATTAAAAAAAAAAACAAACAAAAAAAGAAAGTTTATATACCATACAAATGGAGACGCAAAACAAACAAGAGTAACTATTCTCATATCTGAGAAAGAACTCCAAGGCAAAATTAATTAAAATAAACAAAGAAGATCACTTCATACTGGTAAAGACAACAATCTGAGAAGATACAATAATGTTAAGTATTTATGCCATAAACACTGGTACACCTTATTGCATAAAACAGACACAACTCAAATTAAAGCCTTAGATGATCCCCAATACACAACTTTTTGTTGTTGCTGTTGTTGTTGTTTTGGTAGTAGGTAGATCATTCAGATATAAACTCAGTGAATACTCTTCAGATCTAAAACAAATTATAAATCAAATGGACTTAATAGATGCCTATAGAACAGTTTACCCAAGAACAGGTGAAAACACTTGCTTCTCAGCTGTTCCTGGAAGTTTCTTCAACATAAGACTAAATTTTAGGTAACAAAGCAACTCTTAGCAAATACAAAATAAAAAATGATGTAATTACTTGCATCTTATTTGATCATATGGAATGAAATTAAAAATCAACCCCAAAAAAGAAAACACTATAGAAACACAGGAGTATTAAACAATACACTTTTGAATGATGAATGGGTGATAGAAGTAATCAGGGGAGAAATTTAAAAATTCTTAGAAGCAAACAAGAATAGAAATGAAACATACCAGAACATGTGGAATATTGTGAAGGCAGTTCTAAGAGGAAAATTTATATTTATGAATCCCTACATATGAAAATCAGAAAGATCCTAAATAAAAAAACCTTATGATGCATCTTGAGGCTTTTGAAAAACAAAAACAAACAATACCAAAGAAGGAGGAAATAAACTCAGCATCAAAATCAATTAAATTGAGAATATCAAAACAACACAGAGAATTAATGAAGCAAACAGCTGGTTCTTTGAAAAAAATAAACAAGATAGATAAACCCTTAGCCAAACTAACCGAAAGAAAAAGAGAGAAAATCAAAATTAATAAAATTAGAGATGACAAAGGAGAAAACATCACAGACATCACAGAAATTCAGATCATTAGGGATGATTTTGAAAATTGTACTCCAATAAGTTGGAAAACCTAGAAGAAATGGGTACATTTCTAGACATATGACCTGCCAAAATTGAATCAAGAAAATGTAGAAAACCTAAGCAGACAAATAATGAGCAATGAGATTGAAGCAGTATTATAAGGACTTGCAACAAGAAAAGCCCAGGATCGGATAAATTCTCAGCTGAATTTTACTAGAACTTTAAATAAGAACTGATGGCAATGTTCCTTAAAGAGTTTTGTGAAAGAGAAAGGGATGTAACACTTCCAAATTCATTCTGTGAAGCCAGTATCACCCTCACACCCAAACCAGAGAAGGATGAATCAAGGAAAGAAAACTATAGACCAATATCCCTATTGAACTTTTAAGGATGCAAAAATCCTTAAAAATAAGAGCAAATATCATTCAACAATATATTAAGAAGATTATACATCATGACCAAGTTGGTTTTACCTCAGGATGCAAAGATGATTTGACATACACAAATAAATAACTGTAATTAAACAAATACAGTTGAAGACAAAAAAAAATCACATAGTTATCTCAATAGATGCAGAGAAATGCTTTGACAAAATTCAACACTTACTTATGGTAAAAACACTGAAGAAACTAGGAATAGAAGAAGCCTACCTCAACATCACGAAGGCTATGTATGACAAACTCAAAGTGAACATAATAGTGAATGGGAATTCAGTAAAATAGCAGGATATAAGATCAATTCCTATAAATCTAATGCATTTTTATACATAAGTGATGAATCTTCAGAAAGGAAAGTTAGGAAAACTACCCCATTCACAATAGCCTCGAAAAAAAATAAAATACTTGGGAATCAATCTAACAAAAGAGGTGAAAGACCTCTACAATGAGAACTACAGAACACTAAAGAAAGAAATTTTAAAAAACCATAGAAGATGAAAAGATCTCCCATATTCTTGAATAGGCAGAATTAATATTGTCAAAATGGCCATACTACCAAAAGTGCTATACAGATTCAATGCAATTCCAATTAAAATCCCAATGATGTACTTCACAGAAATAGAGCAAGCAATCATGAAATTCATCTGGAAGAATAAGAAACCCAGAATAGCTAAAGCAATCCTTAGCAGGAAGAGTGAAGCAGGGGTTATCCCAATACCAGAACTTCAACTATACTACAAAGCAATAGTAACAAAAATGGCATGGTATTGGTACCAAAACAGACAGGTAGATCAATGGTACAGGACACAGACACAAACCCAAATAAATACAATTTTCTCATACTAGACAAAGGTGCCAAAAATATGCAATGGAGAAAAGATAGCCTCTTCAACAAATGGTGCTGGGAAAACTAGAAATCCATATGCAACAGAATGAAACTAAACCCCTATCTCTCACCCTGCACAAAACTCAACTCAAAATGGATCAAGGACGGGGGGATTCAAGATGGTGGACTAGAGGGTGGCTGCGTTTCGTGTTGCTCCAGGACTCAGGACTCAAGAAGAGGAGATATAGAGAGACTTGGGACCAACTCAAAGCAGCCGGGTGAGTGCCTCCCACTGGGCAGGCGTCCCGGATGGGGCAGGAGTCCCGGACGGGGCGGTAGCCCCGAAAGCAGGGATCTTTGCGAAGTAGAACTGCAGGCGAAGCGCCCCTCCCCCCGCCGGAGCAGTGATCGCAGACAGCTGGGAGCATTGGAGAGGTGGCTGTTCACCACAGCGTTTGGACTCGCGCAACCCACCCGGGCTCTGGGAGGCTGCCCAAAGGAATAGGTGCTTGGTGAGCTGTTTGGACTGAAAGCGACCACCCCTGAACACAGGGGGCTGCCCAGAGGAGAAGGAGAAATATGGGCTCGGCACGTCGCTTGGAATTGGAGCAGCTGCACCAGGGCTCCGGGTGGCTATCCGGAGGAGCAGCGTGGACTCAGGACACAAGAAGAGGAGATATTGAGAGACTTGGGACCAACTCAAAGCAGCCGGGTGAGTGTTTCCCACTGGGCAGGTGTACCAGAAGGGGCGGTAGCCCCGAAAGCAGGGAACTTTCTGAAGTAGAGCTGCCGGCGAGACGCCCCTCCCCCCGCTGGAGCAGTGATCGCAGACAACTGGGAGCATTGGAGAGGTGGCTGTTCACCACAGCGCTTGGACTCGGCGCAACCCACCCGGGCTCTGGGAGGCTGCCCAAAGGAGAAGGTGCTTGGTGAGCTGTTTGGACTGAAAGCGACCATCCCTGAACACAGGGGGCTGCCCAGAGGAGAAGGAGAAATACGGGCTCGGCATGTCACTTGGAATTGGAGCAGCTGCGCCAGGGCTCTGGGCGGCTATCCGGTGGAACAGCGTGGTGAGTGGTTTGGTCCCAGAGCATCCGCTCCTGAACATAGGGGGGTTGTCTGGAGAAGGAGGAGGAGCGCGGCGGGGTGCTTGGGCTCGAAGTGACTGCACCAGGGCTACGGGTGGCAGTCGGGACAAGAAAGTGCACAGTGAGTTCTTGGGACTTGTGACGCACCAGATCTCTGGGTGACTGCCTGGTGGAGAAAGAGGTGCGTGGTGGGTCACTTGGACTTAGACCAACCGCACAGAACAACAGGTGGCTGCCGGAGGAAAAGGCGTGTGGCGGGTCACTGGGACTCGGAGCGATTGTAAGGGGCTCCAGGTGGCTGCTCAGAGGAGGGGCCGCTTAGCCAGGCGAAAAGTGCAGAGCAGGGTCCTAGACGGCTTCTTGGTGGAAGAGCCCCACAGACAAACTGAGGGGCGGAGCGAAGGCTCCAGGACTGCAGGCAGCTTCTCTGAGGAGAGGCAGCCTAAGGAGATTCGTTTGCAAAGGGTGAGGCTTCCAGGCACAGGAGGTAGGTCCGGGTCCCTGGGAACATTGCAGAAGAAGGCTGCCCAGCCCAGGCGGTAGTTGTGAATTGAACGGAACCTCTGGGAGGAAAACCGATCAGCGAGACCTCCCCACCGGGTGACTCCTCCCTGTTGGGTGAGGTTCTCCCAAAAGGACTGTAAAATCAGAGACACAGGCCCAAACTGGTCTTGTATCAGCCCACATCCTACTTCCCTTTTGGATGACCATTCATCAGCAAGTGAAGGTACCTCTGCCCACTAGCAGGGAATATACCCCACCGGAAGGCCACCACCCCTAGAGAGTCAGCTCCCTTGTGGAGCACTGCATTATCAATTTCCTCCAAGACTTCAGGCTACTGAAGACTAAGAGGGGATATAATAGAAATTTTCAGGGATATTATAAGACAATAGAGGAAATCTGCAATATCACAGCGGTCAACTGATACCTGAACAATATGAGAAAACAAGGGAAGAAAATGCTGCAAACAAATCTAGATGTTACATCAATGAAACCCAACGACAGCATGGCAGAAGAAATGACAGAAAGGGAGTTCAGAATGTACATAATTAAAATGCTCAGGGAAGCAAATGACGAGATGCAAGAGCAAATGCAGGCACTGAATGATCGCACCAATCGACAGTTAAAAGAGCAAATACAGGAAGCAAAAGATCATTTCAATAAAGAGTTAGAGATATTGAAAAAAAACCAAACAGAAATCCTTGAAATGAAGGAAACAATAAACCAAATTAAGAACTCCATAGAAAGCATAACCAATAGAATAGAACACCTGGAAGACAGAACATCAGACATTGAAGATAAAATATTTAACCTTGAAAACAAAGTTGAACAAACAGAGAACATGGTAAAAAATCATGAACAGAATCTCCAAGAACTATGGGATATCATGAAGAGGCCAAATTTAAGAATTATTGGAATTGAGGAAGGCTTAGAGAAACAGACCAAAGGAATGAACAATCTATTCAATGAAATACTATCAGAAAATTTCCCAAATCTGAAGAATGAAATGGAAGATCAAGTACAAGAGGCTTACAGGACTCCAAATATACAAAATTACAACAGACCCACACCAAGGCACATTATAATGAAAATGCCCAACATACAAAATGAAGACAGAATTTTAAAGGCCGCAAGAGAGAGGAATCAAATTACATTCAGGGGGAAACCAATACGCATATCAGCAGATTTTTCAATCCAGACCCTAAAAGCTAGAAGGGCCTGGAACAACATTTTTCAAGCCCTGAAAGAAAATGGATGCCAACCAAGAATCTTATACTCAGCAAAACTTACCTTCAAATTTGACGATGAAATAAAATCCTTCCATGATAAACAAAAGCTAAAAGAATTTACAAAAAGAAAGCCAGCATTATAAAACATTCTCAGCAAAATATTCCACGAGGAAGAGTTGAAAAACAAAGAAACAAATCAGCAATGGGAGGAACTATCCTAAAGGAATTGTCAAATAAAGGAAGAACCAAGTCGTCTCAAAATAAATAAATAAATAAATAAATAAAATGAACCAAATGACCGGGAATACTAATCATATCTCAATAATAACCCTGAATATTAATGGCCTGAACTCATCAATCAAAAGACATAGACAGGCAGATTGGATCAAAAAGAAAGATCCAACAATATGTTGCCTGCAAGAGACTCACCTCGTAGAAAGAGATACCCATAGACTAAAGGTGAAAGGATGGGGGAAAACATACCATGCACATGGACTCAGCAAAAAAGCTGGGGTATCCATCCTCATTTCAGATAATGTGGACTTCAAGTCAAAACTAGTCAGAAGGGATAAAGAAGGACATTACATACTGCTTAAGGGAACCATAAATCAGCAAGACATAACAATCATAAACATCTATGCCCCAAACAGTGGCTCATCCATGTATGTCAAACAAATCCTTCTCAATTTCAGAAACCAAATAGACCATAACACAATAATACTAGGTGATTTTAACACGCCTCTCTCACCACTGGACAGATCTTCCAGACAAAAATTGAACAAAGAAACCATAGATCTCAATAACACAATCAATAATTTAGACTTAACGGACATTTATAGAATATACCATCCAACCAAGAGCGAATACACTTTTTTCTCAGCAGCACATGGATCCTTCTCTAAAATAGACCATATATTATGCCACAAAGCTAATGTAAGCAAATACAAGAAGATAGAGACACTACCTTGTATTCTATCAGATCATAATGGATTGAAGTTAGAAATAAATGAAAGAGTAAAAAACAGAAGCTACTCCAACACCTGGAGATTAAACAATATGCTATTACATGATGAATGGATAACAGAAGATATTAGGAAGGAAATTAAAAAATTCTTAGAGGTAAATGAGAACAAAGAAACATCATATCAAAATCTTTGGGACACTATGAAAGCAGTACTTAGAGGAAAATTTGTTTCATGGAGTGCATTCAATAAAAGAAGTAAAAATCAACAAATAAACAACCTAACACTACAGCTCAAAGCCCTAGAAAAAGAAGAACAGACCAACACCAAAAGTAGTAGAAGACAGGAAATAGTTAAACTCAGAGCTGAAATCAACGAAATTGAAACAAAAGAAACTATACAAAAAATTGACAAAATAAATAGTTGGTTCTTTGAAAAAATAAACAAAACTGATAAACCCTTAGCCACTCTAACAAAGAGATGAGAGAAAACCCAAATCACCAAAATTCGGAATGAACAACGAAATATCACAACAGACACGATTGAAATACAAAACATAATTAGAAGCTATTTTGAAAATCTATATTCTAACCAAATAGAAAATTTCGAAGACATCAACAGGTTTCTAGAGACATATGAATTGCCTAAATTGAACGAGGAGGACATACACAATTTAAATAGAACAATTTCAAGTAATGAAGTAGAAGAGGTCATCAAAAGCCTACCAACAAAGAAAAGTCCAGGACCAGATGGGTTCTCAGCCGAGTTCTACAAAATCTTTAAAGAAGAGCTCATTCCAATACTTCTCAAAGTATTCCATGAAATAGAAGAGGAGGGTACCCTCCCAAACTCATTCAATGAAACCAATATTACCCTGATACCCAAGCCAGACAGAGACAAATCGAGGAAAGAAAATTTCAGACCGATATCATTAATGAACATTGACGCAAAAATTCTCAATAAAATTTTAGCAAATCGCATACAAAAATATATTAAAAAGATAGTGCACCACGATCAAGTGGGTTTTATCCCAGGGATGCAAGGTTGGTTCAACATCCGGAAATCAATAAATGTAATTCACCATATCAATAGACTTAAAGTCAAGAACCACATGATTATTTCAATAGATGCAGAAAAAGCATTTAATAAAATACAACACCCCTTCATGCTCAAAACACTAGAAAAAATAGGGATAGTGGGAACATTCCTTAACATTGTAAAGGCCATCTATGCTAAGCCCATGGCTAATATCATTCTAAATGGTGAAAAACTGAAAGCATTCCCCCTAAAAACTGGAACAAGACAGGGATGCCCTCTTTCACCACTCCTATTCAATATCGTTCTTGAGACTCTAGCCAGAGCAATTAGACAGACCAAGGAAATTAAAGGAATACGAATAGGAAAAGAAGAACTCAAACTATCCCTATTTGCGGATGATATGATTATATACTTAGAGGAACCAGGAAATTCCACCAGAAAACTGTTAGAACTCATAAGTGAATTCAGTAAAGTGGCAGGTTACAAGATCAATGCTCATAAATCCAATGCATTTTTATACATAAGTGATGAATCCTCAGAAAGAGAAATTATGAAAACTACCCCATTCACCATAGCATCGAAAAAAATAAAATACTTGGGAATCAATCTCACAAAAGAGGTGAAAGACCTCTACAATGAGAACTACAGAACACTAAAGAAAGATATTAAAGAAAACCTTAGAAGATGGAAAGATCTCCCATGTTCTTGGAGAGGCCGAATTAATATTG
Source organism: Sciurus vulgaris (assembly GCF_902686455.1). NCBI lineage: Eukaryota > Metazoa > Chordata > Mammalia > Rodentia > Sciuridae > Sciurus > Sciurus vulgaris. Next base: position 134,036,344 of record NC_136463.1, read on the forward strand.
TCAAAATGGCCATACTACCAAAAGTGCTATACAGATTCAATGCAATCCCAATTAAAATCCCAATGACGTACCTTACAGAAATAGAGCAAGCAATCATGAAATTCATCTGGAAGAATAAGAAACCTAGAATAGCTAAAGCAATCCTTCGCAGGAAAAATGAAGCAGGGGGTATCGCAATACCCGAACTTCAACTTTATTACAAAGCAATAGTAACAAAGACGGCATGGTACTGGTACCAAAATAGACAGGTAGATCAATGGTACAGAATAGAGGACACGGACACAAACCCAAATAAATACAACTTTCTAATACTAGACAAAGGCGCCAAAAATATGCAATGGAGAAAAGATAGCCGCTTCAACAAATGGTGCTGGGAGAATTGGAAATCCATATGCAACAGAATGAAACTAAACCCATATCTTTCACCCTGCACAAAACTCAACTCAAAATGGATTAAGGACCTTGGAATCAGACCAGAGACTCTGCAGATTATAGAAGAAAAAGTAGGTCCCGATCTTCAACATGTCTGGCTAGGACTAGACTTCCTTAACAGGACTCCCATAGCACAAGAAATAAAAGCAAGAATCAATAACTGGGATAGATTCAAACTAAAAAGCTTTCTCTCAGCAAAGGAAACTATGAGTAATGTGAAGAAAGAGCCTACAGAGTGGGAGAATATCTTTGGCAATCATACTTCAGATAGAGCACTAATCTCCGGAATCTATAAAGAACTCAAAAAACTCTACTCCAAGAATTCAAATAATCCAGTCGACAAATGGGCTAAGGAAATGAACAGACACTTCACAGAAGAAGATGTACAAGCAATCAATAAACATATGAAAAAATGTTCAACATCTCTAGTAATAAGAGAAATGCAAATCAAAACCACCCTAAGATTCCATCTCACCCCAATTAGAATGGCGATTATCAAAAATACAAGCAACAGGTGTTGGCGAGGATGTGGGGAGAAAGGTACACTCATACATTGCTGGTGGGGCTGCAAATTAGTGCAGCCACTCTGGAAAGCAGTGTGGAGATTCCTTAGAAAACTTGGAATGGACCCTCCATTTGACCCAGCTATCCCACTCCTTGGCCTATACCCAAAGGACTTAAAATCAGCATACTACAGAGATACAGCCACATCAATGTTCATAGCTGCTCAATTCACAATAGCCAGACTATGGAACCAACCTAGATGCCCTTCAATTGATGAGTGGATAAAGAAACTGTGGTATATATACACAATGGAATATTACTCAGCCATAAAGAATGACAAAATTATGACATTTGCAGGCAAATGGATGAAATTGGAGAATATCATGCTAAGTGAGATAAGCCAATCTCAAAAAGCCAAAGGACGAATGATATCGCTAATAAGTGGAGGATGACACATAAAGGGGGGGAGGGAAGGGTTAATGTTAGGGTTAGAGTTAGGGTTAGGGAGGGGGGCAAGTATGGAGGAAGAAAGTACTGTATGGAGGGTAAAGAGGGGTGGGAGGGGTGGGGGGAAGGGAAAAAATAACATAATGAATCAAACAACATTACTCTATGTAAATTTATGAATACACAAATGGTATGCCTTTATGCCATGTACAAACAGAGAAACAACATGTATCCCATTTGTTTACAATAAAAAAAAAAAAAAGGATCAAGGACCTTGGAATCAGACCAAAGACCCTGCATCTTGTAGAAGAAAAAGTAGGTCCAAATCTTCAACATGTCGGCTTAGGATCAGACTTACTTATCAGGACTGCCATAGCACAGGAAATAAAAGCAAGAATCAATAACTGGGATAGATTCAAACTAAAAAGCTTTCTCTCAGCAAAGGAAACTATCAGCAATGTGAAGAGAGAACCAAAAGAGTGGGAGAAAATCTTTGCCACTCATACTTCAGATAGAGCACTAATTTCCAGAATATATAAAGAACTCAAAAAATTACACCAAAACACAAATAACCCAATCAACAAATGGGCTAAAGAAATGAACAGACACTTCACAGAAAAAGATCTACAAGCAATCAACAGATATATGAAAAAAATGTTCAACATCTCCAGTAATAAGAGAAATGGAAATCAAAACTACCCTAAGATTCCATCTCACCCCATTTAGAATGGCAATAATCAAGAATACAAGCAACAATAGGTGTTGGCAACGATGTGGGGAAAAAGGTACACTCATACATTGCTGGTGGGGCTGCAAATTAGTGCAGCCACTCTGGAAAGCAGTGTGGAGATTCCTTAGAAAACTTGGAATAAAACCACCATTTGACCCAGCTATCCCACTCCTCAGCCTATACCCAAAGGACTTAAAATCATCATACTACAGAGATGCAGCCATATCAATGTTCATAGCTGCTCAATTCACAATAGCCAGTTTGTGGAACTAACCTAAATGTCCTTCAATTGATGAATGGATAAAGAAACTGTGGTATATATATATATACAATGGAATGTTACTCAGTCAAAAAGAATAATAAAATTATGGCATTTGCAGGCAAATGGATGAAATTGGAGAATAACATGCTAAATGAGATAAGCCAATCTCAAAAAACCAAAGGACGAATGATCTCACTGATAAGTGGATGATGACACATAATGGGGGGTGGGAGGGAGGCAAGAATGGAGGAAGGAGGGACTGTATAGAGGGAAAAGAGGGGTTGGGGTGGGGGAGGAAAAAAATAACAGAATGAATCAAACACCATTACCCTATGTAAATGAATGATTACACAAATGGTATGCCTTGACTCCATGTACAAACAGAGAAACAATTATTTTTTACAATAAAAATAAATTTAAAAAAGGATAAAACAGAAATAAATGCTGGAGAGTATGTGGAGAAAAAGAAACAATTTTACACTGCCGATGGGATTGTAAATTAATACAAACACTATGGAAATCAGTATGGAGTTTCCTCAAAAGACCAGGAATGGAACCACCCTAAGACCTAGCTATTTAACTCCTTGGCATTAATCCAAAAGAATTAAGGTCAACATACTATAGTGACACATGCATACCCATGATTATAGCAGCACAATTCACAATAACCAAACTATGGAACCAGCCTAGGTATCCATCAGTGGATGAATGAATAAAGAAAAGGTGGTATATATACACAATGGAGTTTTTATTCAGTCATAAAAAGGGAAGAAATTATGAATGGAAATAGAAAATATCATGCTAAGTGAAATAAGCCAGCTCTAGTAAACCAAAGGCAGAACATTCTCTCTGGTGTGTGGATGCTAACCCACAACATGGGAGGGTAAGATTAGAAGTTCACTGGACTAGACCAAGGGGAATGAAGGGAAGGGAGGGGAGATGGTAATAGAAAATACAGTAGAATGAATCAGACATATCTTTCCTATCCATATATATGAATACACAATCAATGTAACTCCACATTATATACAATCACAATAATGGGATCCTAAATGAAACAAGTTATACTTATGCTATGTCAAACATGATATGATAACGTTAAAATACACTCTACTCTCATGTATATCTAGAAAGATCAAATTTTTAAAAATTAAAAAAATTTTAAAATGAAATTATGCCATTTGCAGAAAAATAGACGGAACTTGAGAACGTTATGTTAAGCAAAATAAGTCAAACTCACAAAGTCAAGGGTCATAAGTTTTCTCTCATATGTGTGAGCTAAAGCAGAAAAAGAAAAAGAAATGTGGTGTAGGATCTCATGAAAATCAAAAGGAGTTCAGTAGACTAGAGAAAAGTGAACAGGGAAGGAGGAGGGGAGAGAAACGGGAAATTCTGGGGAATAATATTGGCTAACATATAGTTACATTGTGTGCATGTACAAATATGTAAAAGTGATTCCCACAATTATTTACGTTAATAAAAATATGGGGAAAATGTCACATCGAGTGGGTGTTAGAGAAAGCAGGGTCTTAAGAGATATTATCATACCCAAATTTATAACAGTCAAGAAGCAGATGTAACCCAAACATTCATCAACAGATAAATAAATACACAAAATGTGGTATATAAATATAATGGAATATTGTTATATAGTTTGGATGTGTTAATACAGGAATGTTCAGAGGTAAAGTGACTAGACTGTGAGCGCTGTAACCTAACCAGGCCATCCTAGTTTGCTTTCTTGCTGCTATGAGGAGAGCAGCTTCCCTCCACCTCATTGATGTATTGCCTAATACGCCCCATGACGTATTGCCTCCCCTTGCGGGGAGAGCATTGAAGTCAGCTGTCTATGGACTGAGACCTCTGATACCATGAACCAAAATAAATTTTTCCTCCTCTAAGTGTTCTCATGAGCTATTTTGGTCACAGTAATGTAAAACCTGACTAAAACATATAATATACACCTTTAAAAATAAAGGACATTTTTTCAAATGATATAACATGCATGAAACTTGAGGACATTATGCTAAGTGAAATAAGTCAATCATAAAACGATACTGTGTGATTCCACTTATGTGATGTATTGGAAGTAGTCAAATTGACAGGAACAGACACTAGAAAGGTGGTATCAGGGGATAGGAAGGAGAAAAAGTGTTACTGTCTAATGTGTATAGCATTTCAGTTTTGCAAGATAAAAACGTACTGCAAATCGGTTTCTCAGCGATGTGAATACACTTAACATTACTCAACTGCATTTCATCGTTAAGACAAATTTCATCATGCTTGTTTTACAAAAATAATAGAATAACCAATCTAAGAACTGATTAGACACAACTAAAGGAGATCTAACCAATTAAAATGTAATATATTTCCTACAAATGTAGGACATCTCCTAAGACATGAGAGGAAAATAATAGAAAATATCGAAAAGCAAACAGAAGCACAAAGTATAGAATAATTAAATCTGGCTCATGTGAAATTGGTGTCTTACAAAGAGGAAGCAGTTTCAGAGGCAGTATTCCAAAACTAACAATGACATGCCATGCTTTTAAGCAGCACTTAAAAACCTCATGCAGGCTAATGAAAAAGAAAGTCATAACTAGGATCTTAAGAAGAAATCTGCCAAAGGCCAATAAGATCTCAGAACCTTGCAGAGGGGCAGATGGGAAAAGGGATATCCAAGAAGCAACACCTGCACCAAATGCCTATTTCTCAATAAAAACCAGTGGAAGCCAGGAGATTAAGTGCCCATAGCCCACAGCTAAACTAGAACTCATTTTCACCCAAGAATGAAAAGGAAAGTGCAGATTAAAAAGTAGAAAACATGAATTATAAGGAGGACAAAACCAGATGTGGTGGTGCATACCTGTAGTCCCAGTTACTTGGGAGGTTGAGATTAGAGGATCACTTGAGACCAGAATTTTGAGGTCAACATAATGAGACATTATTTCAAAAGGAGTGAGAGAAAGGACAGTCATGATAGGGCACACACCTCATTGCATCTAAATCATACAGTCATGTGAGTTCATATTAAAACCAAAAGCTATCATGTGCACAGAAAATATGCCAACTCTATGATAATCACATGTATTTAACAATTAGGAAATGTATGTTTATAAAAAAAATAATAATTTCACTGATACCAGTTAGTTTTCTCCTACTTTGTGAGAATTTTCCTCATGAGCATGAGAAAAAATAATCACTAAAATCATGAAAGATAAGGAGAGACTGAGGAAACAGCAAAGCTTGGAGATAACTGAGGAAAAAAAATCACTCCCAACTTCAGAGATCAGAAAAAGCACATTGGTGAAAAAGTAGTAAGTGAAAAATTCATTAAAATAATTAAAACTAAAATAAAAGTAAAAAAGTCTATAATTTAGTTACTAATATTTTCTCAAAGTTATTTTCATATTCTTATTATAATATGATAAAGTAAGATGCTAATCCTATCCTTTGAATTAGCTCAATGAGCTGGAAATAATGGAGCAGGATATTTGAGGTTATGAAGTTTATAGTCCAGACAGAAACTCAGTTCACACAACTGGGCAGCATTGTGGGCAATTTGGAACTAGACGCAGTGAATGCATAGTGACATCAGCACTCATGAACGTGTGACTTTCCCCAGTGGTACTCAGCAACCCGAATATGAGAAGAGAGAAAGCAGATGGTTTAGCTAATGGATTTTTTTTCTTTTTTAATGGCAACTGGCTGACAAGAATGGAATAAAGGAATTGAGAGTACTGGCAAAAAAGAGAGAGAGAAAGAAAAAGAATAATTGAATGCATACTAAATGATGTAGGCAAAAAAATGGAAGGGAAACAAATAAAAAAATAAAAATAATGGAAAAGGAGTTCAAACAAAGATCTGTATAATACAGGCTATGGAAAAATTAAACCAGAACTTCAATAATTTTCCTCCCACTTTTCTTGAGCAATTTGTTTATCCTCTCTATGCTTGAATTTATGTCAAAGGTGAAATGGGATAATAATTCCTACCTCTTATCAACTGGTTCAAACACGACAATGTATATAAAGCAATTAAGAATAAGTACACAACAAACTGAAAATTTTATTGGATGAAATTGTAGAGAAAAAATAAAGAGGTCAAGAAGATCAAGGCCTTGATGAAGTCAAGAAATGATTAGCAGAAATGAAAAAAGTGAGAGGACTGAAATAATCTGAAATTAGTTAGAGAACAGGATATTAGAGTTTAATATTCCAATGGAATAAAAAGGCACAAGGTGGGGACCCAAGATCTCACAGGTTGCTAACAGGCATGAGTGTGGTGGTGTAGTGATTGATGAAATCCCAGGATGAGTGGCTGCAGGGACACATCCCAAAAGAGGCAGTTTTAACATTTTCACTTCTCACTGATGTAAGCATGTAGACAAAACTCTACCTTATAAACTCTTCAAAAACATTAAAATTTGTGTTGAAATAGATAGATTTGATTTTTATTTTCCTGTTCAGTGAAAACATTGCTGAGGACAACTGTGCTTCTCCACTCCTGTTAACTCCAGTGAATCCAGTTGTGCCATTTCCCCATGAACAATACATTAACTGAGGTCCATTAAGCAATGAGCTAAGAAACACCATCAAATGTAATGGCGGTTTTTATTTATATTATCCTGTAAACAATATTCCATTTGGCTGATTTATAAGATCAAATTATAATTATTCTAGCATAGTTTCTGAAGAACAAATTAGTTCAAATCACCAGCATATTTACAGAAATTGGTTGTGTAATACAGTATTTCAGAAAAATAAATGATTTAACCAACAAAACTTGTTGAAGTTAATAGTGAGGCTTTTGAGAATAATTCACAGACAGGCTTAATCAAAGGAAAACACATTCAGATGGGAGGTAGGCAAGGTTTAAAATATATTGATATCAATTTGAATAAAATTAATACAGTTCTTCTAAATTTTAGTGATAGAACTAGGCCAGAAAATATATAGCAACTAATCATTAGGACATGTAGAAGCTATAAAAGATTGACCAATGCTCTTATGTATAATTATAACATTATAAAACTGTCAAGTAAAACTCCAATCCTAAATATTATATCCAGATGATATCCATATTAATAAGTATTGATTAGGATTCAATTTGGAAGAATAATGTAACAAATATAACATTATTAAATCACAATGTTATTAAAAATAAGTGTTTTAAAACATATTTTACAAATAGCTAGTATCCAAATATATAGAAACATAATTTTTCTAGTTCTAATTCACATATACACCTTTTTATTATTTGTGTTACTTACTATATTACATATTACAGTAAATTTTAATACAGACATACAGTAATACAATTGGATACATTATAGTTTCACATTGTATAAAACTAGTCAGCAAAAAATTTTACCAGAAATTTTCATCAGTTATTTGTTCTTTCCAAGTGAAAAAGATCTGACAGATATTTTTGCTACCATAATAAACCAATGGCCAAAATCCATTTTGCAGTTAGAATCCATAAATAAAGTCCCTTCACTTTACTTCCTCTCTTCCTGCTGACATGCAAATAGGAGTGGAAGTCCTGCAGCCTTCTTAGAGCTTGAGCTGGATCTGTGTGCAGGTGGTGGAAAAAGGAGACACCCTGGGTTCCTAGCTCTGGAGCACAATACTAGTGCCAAAGTAACAGGATTTCTTTAATGGTGGGGAGAGATGAGTCCTAGCCCATTGGACCCATGTTATTTGGGGGTTTCTACTACTCAGTGATGAATGTAATCCTCACCATACATTGCTCACCAATGCATGGCACTATTTATAAAGCTGCTGAAGTAGGCAGAAGCCAGACCATGCAACATTTGCAGGTCGTGGTGAGCATTTAGGAAAACTGCCATAGGGTTTTAGGAGAATGTTAGGGACTGACAGGGGAGGTTTGCATTAAAAAGATGACTCTAAAAATATTATTCCTCCCCAGGCTCTCAGCCCCTTACTTTTTTTGTTTCTATTCACTTCTTGGAACTCTGTTCAAATGACACATTTTCATGATACTCCAAGCCACACCTTATATTTCTTTTGCAGAATGTTGCAAATAGAATAGACCAGCTAATAATATAAACAATATCTTCCATATAAACAGGACATTTTTAAAAATTTTTAGATGTTGATAGACCTTTATTTTATTCATTTATTTCTATATGGTGCTGAGAATCGAATCCAGTGCCTCACACATGCTAGGCAAGCGCTCTACCACAGAACCACAACCCCAGCCCATAAGAGGACATTTTTAAAACAAAATCATTTCAGATGTATTGCATTTTTTATTTAAATAAACTATCATTATGTTTTTGAAATATAATTAACCCTTGATTTATAGTTGAGCAAGGCCAAGGTTAGTAAGATTTTTAATTTTATCAAGTTTAATTTTGTTATAAATTAATATATGGAATTCTGTGCAGATATACAAAAATAGCTATAAATGGACATAATTTCAAATATATTAGACCATTTATGCTTTTAAAATATTTTTAGACTATAGTTACTTTATTTTAAATTATAATATGTCTGTTTAAAGCAAGGAATTGAATACACATATAAATCACTTATTTAGCAGTTTATATCTTAAACTCTATCAATTTAGTCCATATATTTTTAAGAATAAAAAGTTCACTGAATTTTTTGCTTAAAACCATGGCAATAGTGTTAAAATCCTGTTGGTTACCTTCTCTTTGTTATCATACTTAACATATCTTTAAAATATTGACAAATCTATTGTGAACAATGTATTTTTCCCATATGTAAGACAAACCATTGATGTTTTTAATAACAAAAGTCAGGTCACAGGAGAAACCAGAAGTCTGACGTATTAATTCCAAAATGGCAAGGCTAGTGAAAATGAGAATCAAAGGTTATGTAAATGAAGGAGGTTAAGACCTGAAAGGTTATGACACAGTTGGATCATTCTCATTACAGAAACATTAACATAGATGACTACAATCTGCAGACCAGCTCACTCTAAATTGCACAACTGCACCCAAGGGAACAGAAACAATTCCAATAGTTGACTTAAACATAGAGCTAAACAATTTGAGTTTGAAAGAGTTACTAATTTATTTAGAACTGTTCAAATCTTAACAGTAAATATTAAACCAAAGAGATTTTTAATCTATTACTTATTTCTAGAGAGTAATAAATTTTTTATTCACATATTCTGAATGAGCTTGCATCAATCACTAGGAGTCATTCAATCAAATTCGTCTAGAAAAATGAAATAGCAAATGCATTTAAATTTGAGAAAGCCAATTTGGGGCAAGTGACGATAATTAAGAATGTTCACTGGGACGGGGTCTACTAGATTCATGAATATATAAAAAGGAGACTTGAAAACACTAAAAGTTAAACACTAGAGTTCAGATGTGAACAGCCAACTGAAAAGAATAAGATTAGGTGAGTGTTGCAAGAATATCTAAGTGACTGAGACTACGCAAGTGCATACTCATATGTATACAAATTTAAAACAATTAAGCTTACCAAAAAGAAAAATTGTGATTTTGGGGGGGAACTTTAGATTATGTAGAAGGAAATGAGAGGGAATGGGGTATGAAAAATGGTGGAATGAGACAGACATCATTACCCTATGTACATGTATGATTACACGGATGGTATGAATCTACATGGTACACAACCATAGAAACGAAATGATGTACCCCATGTGTGTACAATGAATCAAAATGCAGAAAAAAATTAAAAGATAAGTTAAAAAAAAAAGAGAAAAAAATTGTGATTTTTCTTCTCTCTTTTCCTCCACCCCTCACTACCATTAGAATATACTCCCCTATCTTTATTCCTCCTATAAAATAAGGAATTAGAATCTTATTTATGAGTTGATATTTAAATTACAGAAAATTACGGGAAAAGCCTTGAATTACAAAGAGTAAACCCTGGAAATAGAGTACCAAACAAATTTCACTGCCTGACAAGTTTTAGGGAGATGCAGAAACTTCCCTGCCACCATCTTGAGTAGATACTTCCTGAGCAGAGAGTTCCCATAGTTATCCATTTCTGAAAGCACCAAACAGTCAATCCAAAGCAAACTGTGCCTACTTATGAAGCAGGGTTTTTTCACCATTCATATGAAGCTCAGAAAAATGAGGTTTCTTTAAGAGCAATTAGATTTGATGCCCGGAGCTTGCTATAGTTCCAGTAACACCCCAACTGGCTCCTCCCGGAGGAGTACCATATTAATGTCGCTGGCAGGCACTGTTGCCAATTTAATTAATACTTTTGACTGCACAATCTTCAAAAGAGTAGTTCTAAATTTAACAAAAGCACTTGCCTTGGTTCCAAAAATTAACACATTCAGTTGCCTTCACTCTTCCAACAATAGTAACTAAATCACTGCCAAGCGCAAAGTACTCTGTAGGAGACTCAGTGATGGACAGCCACAAACAAGAGTTGGGTCTGGTAAAATACATGCACATGCACATACACATTGAAATGTAAGGAAGAGCGAGGTGAATGCCAAAAATTAGTTTCAGAGGCAGAGAAAATATTCCCACTTCTCTTTCACTCCACTACCATATACTTCCATAGACCTGATCCCCTTGTTTCCAAACATCTCAAGACTCACCCCTTTTCTGCCCAGTGTAAATTCCAGCAGTGTTTGGTTTCTCTAAGCCTTCAACTTTCTAGCTTTTCATCTTTTAAATTGGGTCCACTTTGCAAAATTTCAAGGAAAGACTATTTTAAATTTTCAGTGCCTCAATTCCTAAAATATGTATTCTTTATGGAAAATCCCACACAACTGTAGGAAACAAATCTGAGATGTGTGATCTCATAGAGGCCTTCAGAACAACCTGTCAACCTTTTCCCTGTCCTCAGCAACTCATTCCTGCTCATTCTCTTCAGCAACTATCCAGAACTTCTAATATTCTCTGTCAACTCACCATTCACTGATCTCTCTCATCAGATGCTCTTGGAAAACAGTAAAAATTAAGATCAGAGTGTGAATTCCTTCAAGGTCTGGTTCTCTTACTACCATGGGGATTTTTCTTGTATCCCTCTATCCAAACCTCCAGAGCTCAAAAGCACAACTTGTCTTCTCAAAGGCCTTCCTGCAGCAATTTTTAATCCTTTTAATCTTCAATTTGTTCTTCTCCACTGGCTCTTTTCCATTCAGCCTACAGGTGTAAATCTCTCCCTTGCAAGTAACCCTTCTGGGATTCTGAGTGCCCCTACATCTCATGACATGACTTCACTGATGTGTGTCATTTAGTTTTTATTAAAAAGGTTCATTGTAGATTATTGGAAAAATGAAGAAATTTATAATTAAATTTGTTTTAATTCCATGATCTAGAAGCGATCTTTTTGGTTAACTTTTTAAAGTATTATTCCTTATAGTATTCTATTCTATTCAGTCATATGTATGGGCTGTTTTATTTTGTAACAAAATCTTAACTCAAAATAATTTGAATCCTAAAGTGTGCATTTTACAATATCAAGAACATTATCTTTGTCACCAAATATTTCTCAAAAAATACATTCAATGACTACACAATAATCCATTGATCACTGTAGCTTACACTATTTTTCACAAACTGTGGTAATACAATATTTTATAATATTTATCAGTTTAAAAGCAAATATATGTATTTAAATTTGGATTACTTTGATCATTGGAAAGTTGGACATCATTTTATCTATGTCTTCTATCTGTTTAGTTATATTTTTATGAAGTAGCTGTTGATTTTTTGCCCACTTTTCATTTATTTATGAATCTACCCATATTGAGTATTCACTTTTACCTATGTGTACCAGTAACTTTTTCATTTTGCTATGAGTCCTTTAATTTTGTTATAATGTTATATACAATGCTTTTCAATTTAGATTGGCAATTTTTTAAACTTATTCTATTGTTTTCGTGTACTGTAAATCATCCTTCTTTCAGATAATTTACATGATTTTCTTTTTCATATAGGCTTCAATTATTTACATGTAACTATTTCATGCCACATAATTTATTCTGGCCTGTAAGAGAACATGAAAACCAGTTGAACTTTATATGCATTTAATTAACTACATGTGTTATAGTTAACAATGATTCTAGCCACATTTACTGTCACTCCCATCTGCCCTGGTTTTCTGTTATTGTATCACATATTCTGTTGTCCAATCCATTGACCCATTCTGGACCTTCTGCTGCTCTGCTGCTATCTGAAGCAGACTGGCCTACAAGAACTGTTTTCTACACTGCCTTATGAATCAGTTTCCAGCACTTCCAGGGGGAGGCACTGGTGGGAGGGAGAAAGGCAGCCACCTCTTGCTGCCTCAGGTGATGTCTTGGGCAGAGGTTACATTTTCCTCTGACTCCAGTCCCCGCTTGGACAGGCCCACCTCCATTCCACCTTCCACCAGATTCCTTAGTCCTTGGGCTCTGGAAGCTCCACCCGATCCCTTTGTTCTTCCAGCCTAGGGGCAGAGCAACTGCCTTCCATTCAAATTCAGGAACTTCTCAGGCTCTTCTCACCAAAGTCATCCATACCTCCATGAAGTTCCCTGTGCTTTCAATACTCAACTTAATTTCAGTTTTCCTGTTTGAAACATAATCTTTCCCTATTCAGTAACCTATGTGGTTTTTTTTCTATACCAGGGCTATAATTTTAATATTGTAGTTTTTATAAAGTAATTTTATTCATCTTTTTAAAAACGTTATTATCTAATTTTGTTTTGGAAAAAAACCTTTCTCCATTTATTAAATTTATTATTTCAATCTTTTTACATTTTATCTCATTAATATACTTATGGATATACTTACATGAATAAACAAAAATGCATATACATCTAAAATATTTTTACTGGAGAATTATTTATACTAACAAGAAGTAGAAAAAATCAACATCAAAAAAATTATGATATCTTTATATAAAGGAATTCTCTAGGCCTTTAAAACTATCTGGTACATACACTACTATGGGAGCAGAAATTGCTATAATTATTTCAAAAAACTTTCTGACAATATCTACTAAAATTAAATGTTTGAATACTCTATTATCCAGCAATTCCACATCTAGGTATAGATCCAACAGAAGTATGTAATTATATTCTCAAAAAGACATGTCTAAGAATGTTACCAGAAACCGTATTCTCAATCTGGATACAATTCTAATATCTACTATAAGGGGAATGTTATATACTGTATATATTCACAAAATAATGTAATGTCACAATGAATAGGACAACTAAACTAGTGGATGATATTACACATGTAATGTTGAATATCAGGGCAGACACAAAAATAATAAACTGCATGATTCCGTTTAAAAATGGGGAACACTAATTAATGAGTAAAAAGTCACAGCAGTGATTTGGGAATTAAGATTAGAAAGCAGGGTATGATTTCTACACTCTTCTGTATTTGTGATATATTTTTATTTTAGAAGTTTAAAAATGTTTAAGGTAGATCCATATGTATTGATGCAGAAAGATATCCAAGTTATGCTGCTAAGTTAAGTAAAATAGTTGCCGAAGGGTATGTAAAGAAAGAGTCCATATGTGTAAAAAAAGGCATATATGTGTGTGTATAAATATATATGCATGTGCGAATACATATACATACAAGAAAAGAGAGTGAAAGAAAAAGACCCTTGGTTAAAATTTTCCCCACAAGCATAAACTACTTTTATAATAAAAATATTAATTAAAAAACCAAATGAAATATTTGTGTTAACTTTCATTTAAATTATAAATTAATTTAGAAAAAATAATCTATACTATAGTATTGCTTTCTATCCCAAAACAAGGATGTCTCACCATTTGTTTAACTTTTATACCTTCCAGTCAAGAGTTTTAACTTTCTTCCTTCAGGCCTTGTATGGCTCTTGAGAGAGTATTCCTATGTGTTATTTATTTATTATTGCTCTTATGAATTGAATTAATATTTAAGTTTCTCAAAAGATTAATTTCTTGCTTCCTTATTTCCCATTCATTTCTAACCTGTTCAACCCTAATGAAGCTGTTCTGGCAGAGACAATCAGTTGCCAAGCACAACAGATGGCTTCCTTTTTTCAGTGTGACACTTTTAGACAGTTATTAATTCATTAATTCAACAAATATTTGTGGTTCTCTTGATGTATGCTAGACACAGTGCCATATCCTGTTGGTTCAAAGGTGAACAGAAGTCCTGCCCTCAAATCATTTATACCTTAATGGAGCAAATGATAAACGGTGCTTACAACACACTACTCAATGTGCTGAAGTTGAGAAAAGAACCCATCTGTTGGTTAGTGCTACAGATATACAGCAGGAGTGCCCATCCAGGCATGGGTTATTAGGAGCCACTCCCCAGAACAGATGCTATAATTGAAATATAATTCTTAAGGGGTCAAGATGAGAATGTCAAGAACATTCTAGATGTGGGTAAATCTCAAAATCTGACAAAAATCAGGATCAGGAGAAAGAACATCATATTTCAGCAAATTTAAAGAAACATCAATTATTCAACATGTTCGAATCATGGAATTTGAGGTAGGTAATTATAGAAAGTCAGATTAAAATCGTAAGTAGAAGTCAGGTCACACACCCTTTAATGGCATCTTAGGGAGGGTGGAGATCAGTGACAAGCCACAAAAGATAATAAAAGTAAAGAGTCAAGGATGAAAGCAAGGTTTCAGACCTGGAAAACAATGAAGCATTTCTCTGTTCACTGAAATGAGGTAAATAAGAGGGCCATTTTGAAAGGGCAGAGAAAGAACTGATGTGAGTTTAATTTGCAATGTGTGGGTTTGAGATGCTTATATGAGAGAGTGGGAGGCAGTAAGATAAACAAAATTGATTTTCAGGAGGCATATCTGGGAAGGAGAATGACCGGACACCTGAGCATTTGGCAAGTAAACACATACGTGCATATGAGATCAGAGACAGTGGGAACAGCCTGGGTGGTAAAGGGACAGACACTCCAATCAGACTTGGGGATGGGTCTGGCTCTTGCCACTTCCTCTCTGAGCCCATGCTTCCCATTTTTCTGCAAAGTGGGAATAATAATAGTATCTACCTTTAGGACTTGGGTTTCTGGGGTTTTTTGTTTGTTTTTGTTTATTGTACTGATGATTAAATACAGAGGTGCCTTACTACTGAGCTACATCCCCAGTCCTTTTTATCTTCATTTTGAGATAGGGTCTCAGTAAGTTCCTGAGGCTGGCCCAAACTTGGAATCCTCCTGTTTCGGCCTCCCCAGTTGTTGGGATTATAGGCATGCATCGCTGTGCCTGGATTATCTTTTGGGATTTTATGAAGATTAAAATGTTCTGTCAAAAAAACTTCATGAAAGTAAGAACCCAATAAATTTAACTATTATTACTATTGTTATAATTGTTGGTTTGTGCTAATTTTCTGCAGCTGCAGAATGAATAAAGTGGGCACTAAAGTAGGCTTAAACTTTGATTTTTGCTGGTGGATTCCAGGTCGGAAAATGGTAGGAGTGGAGGGAACTGGTAAGAAGAGGTTCAAATAATGGAGCATATACAGAGAGTAAAGTGAAGGAAGGAGAGGATCATGGATAGAAACAATGGGAGGGAGGAACTGTAGGTCCCCAGGAGGTTGAGCAACAATGTGGTAAAAACTAAAAGGATAAGCATTTGTGCTCCAAGAGCAGGTTGAGAGTATTTCAGAAGTGGCACGTTTTCTGATGAAAATGTGGTTGGGGTGGAGGCATGGAAATGGCTATTGGTAAAGGAGCAGATTTGAAGAGCACTAGAAAGGAAGAAACCAAAGTAGTGGAAACTAGATTATTCTCTGGGAGAACCAAAACTGTATGAAGTTACCCCAGAAAATGATAGGATTAGAGGTAGAAAGAAAGATGGGTCAGGTGCCAAAATACACAATGTATCTACTCTAAAGTTTAGGAGAGCAAGAAAACTGCAGAGGGTGAGACTTGAAAGTGTAATGAACCTCAAAGGGGGAGAGAAGATGAGGAGTTGCGTGTCTGGAGGTGCACTGAAGCTTGGTGAGATAAATGGTTAAGCACCCACTTAAGACAACTGCTAGAAAATACGGTTTCCAGGGAAGTCTAGGAGTGGGATCAATAGTCTATGTAGAGGGGAAAGATACAGAAGAAGTATCAAATAAAAAAAGCATCTCAGAGGTTGGTTAAGTTTTGGATGTGGCGGCAAAGGGATATGGAGGGGCAGAAAAGAAACCCTTTCCACATGAGGATGAGAGATGGAAACATGCTCTGGTAGGCATTTTAATTGGGAGCAGTGAGCTCAAGCTACAGGAATGTGAGACATGGTGGGATTCACGGACTCTAATTGTAAACATTTTATGCCTGAACAATCATAACGAACTCCTGACTGGCCATTCTGCTTCATGTTTTGCTCTTTTCAATTCATTTTCCTGGGTGTATCTACACTGTACTATATAAAATATAATTCTATCCTGCCATTCATCCTCCTGATTAAAGTCCTCCACTGTTTTCACCAAATCTACAGTGCTAATTGCAAACTCCTAAAATTAGCATTGTATACAAGTCTCTCCAATTAGCTGGCTCCTGTCCACCTTCCCACCCTGCTCCTCCTCCTTCACTGAACTCTATATGATACTTTCCCAAACTCCACATACTGCAAATGGAGATAAGGGGAAAAGAACATTCCAGGTGAAACAATTTGAAGAGACATAGCTATGGAGCATTCGGAAATGTCAAGAGATATAGTTTAACTAGACCACAAATCATAACCAGATGATAAGACACGAAAAGAATTAGGATTTCACATAGCCATGATTCTTGATTAAAGTATTGCCTCTTTGAAATGTGTTAGAATGTAGGTGCTGTTAATGTTTTTTCAAGGAGTTTAATTTTATGCACCTAGCAAGCTAAATATTTTTTATTAGCATACACTTGTCTGATGTCACTTTTAATAATTACTGTACACATGACCTTTTTTTCATCTCTCTGTATTTTGTATAGTCAATTTTTTGATGTTTAAAGGCATATTGGTTAAGAGGTACTCCTCACAGCATGTAACTCATAACAGGCACCTTGTAAAACTGTGTGTGCATTTGTATATTTTTCAAAGATAATGAGCAGAAAGATTTAAAATCTGTTCAAATGTTTTCTGGCAAAATGTATTTGAATCGTGCCAAGAGGAATTGCACGTTGCATGCCTTCAATCTGTTTTCGAAATATTTGTAGATACAGGCAACATCTGTTCCACTGGACACAGATATACTGTGAGTGCTAATAACTTTGGAAAGCCCTGACTTTAAAAGTTTGTGCTTGGGAATTAAATATTTTTTAAACAGATAGATGTTGAAGTTCTTTTTTACACAAACTTTAAAAAATTTAAAACACAGAAATTATAAGGAAAATATCTTACAAAATAAACCAAAGTCAACCTTCAGGACATTTTCTGGATGGATTTGATCATGCATTAAATATGCCTACAGGCAACTTCAAGTATTGCATGCAGCCTGGCTGCGTTAGGCATCAAGGTGGGGAGGAGAGAGAAGAAACTATGGGAACTATCTTTAAAGGTACAAAAAGGAATCCAATTTGGGGCAAAAGGCACTAGTTGTGTAATCTTGTGAGGACATGAATGTGAGTAAAAATGAATCTTAGAGTATGGAAAATTATGAAAAAGTATCACCGAACTGAAAATAAACAGGCAATGATTGAGTAGACTCCCAGTCTGGATAGCACATGTCCGGATTCTGCCTGGTTTGAGTTGCATACGCTGTAACTGTGCAATAGCAGTGACAGCAGTTAATCAACAGGAGCAGTACTGTTCCAGGAAAGTATAGCTCTGAATCAAACAAAACGAGAGGAAGAATTTCTTTATTAAAAAAAAATAAATAAATAAGAGGAAAACTTATCTGTTTCACAGCATTTCGCAGATAATTACATGAACTAGTAGACCTTTCTTTTATGGCCAGGAGGAGTGTCTTTGACAAAGTGCTCATTGTTACCAGGCAGTATTTTTTGTTTTAGGAGGTAGAGATTACTGGGTCATAAAGTCCATTTGAATGGGACATGACACTTTTAAAATAAAAATAATGGAATATGAAATGGCATCATAGGTAGTTGGTAGAAAGACTTGCTCAAATTTTGTTTCCAATGTGTATATGTGAGAAAGAGATAAGATATATTTCATAGTGTAAATCACAACCAAAAAGGTTTAAAACCTACTGTCAACAGGAAGCTCACCAGGGGAAAAACTGTACTTGCTCCTCTGGGGTCACTGACATAGTCCTAAGTCTTTGGTACGACAGACTCCTCTGAGGGTCATAAGTATAGAAACTAAATCAGTCAAGGAAAAACCTTAGGGAAGTGATAGAGAGACGGGGATAACAACAGGTGCTCTACTCCTACCCTTATGACCAGGAGAGACTCTGCTGGGTTTTGAAGGAGGATGAGGACTTCTTTGCTCCCCCATGGAGTGTTCACTCTATTCCATCAAAACACAAATAAATTAGAGCAAGAGGATCCTTGATGAGCTTTATAATCAACAAGAAAGATCAACTTATTCAATATTATAGTAAGTGTGGAATCAGTAGTTTGAAAGTCTACAATGATTTCCAAATGCTAAACATCTCATGTGATTTTGGAATTCATAAGCCTAAGGCAGAGAAAAACAACACAGGCTATCTAGTGAGTTGAAAGGTCATTTTGCTTTGTAATTGAATGACAATGTAGTAGTACCTTGCTTATCTAGCTTGATCAAAAAATAGGAGATGGAGAGATGTGTTGAACAGGGGAGAACTAGGCAGCTGGGAGAAGGTTAGGGGGAGGTTTAATCTTCACCACACTCAGTTTTATAACTTCAGAATTTTACCAGCAGAAAAAAATAATTTGAATTTTGTAAAATAAATGTTTCTTATTATTGAACATTTTTAGATAAACTAAATTTGCTCTGCATGGAATGCCTTGTTGATTGTTTAGCCAATAGATGTTCTCTTGGATCCTTTCGGTTAAGGAGCTGATTTTTCTCCTAGTGGTAAACCTGTGTGAGCCACTGAAGATACATCATGAGTAGCCTCCATAAGCCCAAGATGTGTAAGTGATGCTGAGTGTGCTCAGGCTCTAGAAATGGGTTCCTGCCCTGATGAAAGAGACGGCCTTGAGAGGGCCTACCTAGCTGTCCCCTTCCTCCTTTGACTTGGTATGATATAATCATATATAAAGCTGCAAAACAATTTAGTATTCATGAACGTGAAGCTAAGGGTATTAGAGAAACACTTGATCCAGAACCCTGGCATTGTAGTGCAGCAGTCATATATCACTGAAGCAGACATTAAGTTCTCTCCTGGTTTAAACCTCTGTCTGTTGAGTTTTCACTAATTTCAGCTAAAGTGTAATACACTGGTAATACACACAAATATATTTTTAATTTAATAACTTTGAACATTTTATAAATGTATACATTGATTTTTATTTCGCTTTTACTTAATGATTTGGTATTGCCATTATGAGCATTAAGTATACTTAATAACAGTTATAACAGTTGAAAAATAATACAGATATATGCCTTCTAAGGTATAAACTCTTTAAGGACAGGCACAATACCTTATTACACCTTTGTATCCCCAGTACTTCTACCATAATGATAATGTCATACACATGAGGGTGGTCATTTATTAATTAAATATTGATTAATCAAACTTTGCCTTAAAATGCTAAGTCTTTATCAAACATAAGGAGGATTCATTGACTTTCATCATTTTGCTGAAGAGAGACCTTTCTTTAATCACTACTAAATAAACAGCAGAAGTTGGATTCAAACTGAATTCTTTTAACACAACCTTATATCTTCGTAAAATAAGAAAACAAGAAACGATCACCCCAATTTGCATGAGTGCTAACGTAGTTAAGCAACTGGAATGTAATGGATTAATTTTAAGTGGAATTAAAATACACACAAAGCAAATGGTTATTTAGTATATTGTATGTTAGAAAATAAAGGATGAGAAACTGAAGCAAGAGGTTGTTGACTTCTTTTAACCTAACACAGTTAGAGCATCAATCTACCAATCATCCAGCGGCAAATCTGCAAAATGTTAGCAAATGCTAAATAATGCACATAGAATAAGATCATTTGACTCTATTTCCTAGGCTCTAAGCTAGACTACTGGTGTGCTGATTACACTGAGACTTTTAGTAAAAAATAGTGATAAACCACCAAAAATCTAACGTACCTAAGACTGTCTCTGGTGAAGTCAAGTAAATTGTCACTACTCTATATTTCTTTATTCTAAATATTAGTCTCACTGACATAGTATCCAGGGAAAGTTCCTGGCCTACTGAATAGTTAGTAGAATTCTTATAAAAAACTGTTTTTGGGGGGAAAACCTGGGGTCTTCAGAGTGTCCCAATTCAGAAAAGAATAAATCTACTTAAGGTAGATAATATCCTATTCAAGTTAGCACAGATAATAGAAAAATTTCCTCAGTGAGCTTTATTTTTATTTCTTTCTGTTGATAGGAGTAATTCTGAATCATTTATATTATTTTGAACACTGTGTCATAAACTTGAGGGCTGAAATCTTTCAGTCTACTAGGTTAACATCACCTGTCCCTGAAACAATCCTTCTAAAGCCAAGCAGTGGCTTTAAAGAACTCCTGAGCTTTGCAATGAGTACAGCTTTTCAAAGTACAGAAGGAGGATTGAGATGTCTAAGGTCTTGGCTGAGCATCAAAACTACAATTTACAAACTTGCCTAGTAGTCTTATCTCTTATATGCCCCATTTATGTGACTTGTTATCTGCCTCAAATTTTGGTTTGCTTTCCTCCAATAGAAATGGCACCCCACACATCTGGCCTGGGCTCTGGCAAGTGTAAGTCTTCCTAGTCTCGTAGGTTGCACAGTTCTGCATCCATACCCAAGGTGGAAGTTAGATTGGGTTTTAACATGAACAAATAGTCTGGAATCCAGGTACTGCTAGCCACTGTCTCCAGGTTTGCTGAGCTACTTGGTCAACATGACTTGGATTGATGGGTTTTAAAAAGAAACATTCTTCATAGATGTGAACAATTCTTCATTAAAAATTTAAAGTAAATCAAAATATTTTCCTACATTGAACAAAAAGGAAATCAATAAATATTGGTGTTTATTTATTATGGTACCAAATATCACCAATGCAAGCATGTAAAAATACCTTGATAGGTGGTTAAAATGTCTTTTATTTTAAAAAAATACTTATATTGTTTGCTAGGACTAAAAGAATTATATTTGGGTTAGAAAATAATGTTTGGAATAAACATCAGTGTGGCCTGGTGCTGCCTTTTATGAGCTGTGACAGTTTTCCTTTGGGGGAAAAAATTGGGAGGTAAATGTATGGCAATGTGCTTATTTATTTGTGCGAGTAAAGCTATCTAGGATAGGGAGAAAAGAATGAAAAGAATGAGTGAGTCTAAGCTTTTCTCCAACAGTAAAAGACAGATAAACTAGAGATGCCTTTTTTCATTTTTGAAAATACAGTCGGGTGCCTTGAGTGGTTTCTTTCTCAATACATAATTGATTCTTGGAATGTCATTCACTTTGAGTGTGGACAGTTGTGCCTTTGGGACAGAAGCAGTTGTTTCTACCTTTGTCATTTCATTACAACAGCTATAGTAGGAGAACAATTTTCTCCCAAAATTACCACTTTAGAGTCCTAGAAAACTAAACAATGTCATTTTGTATGCTTATAAAAGACAAAGCAATCTTTATATACTATAAACCAAGTACAAAAAAGGGCAATTGGACAAATGGTATGTATGCTTATTACTGGGAACATAGCACAAATCATTAAAAATAGAAGTATGTAAAATATTAAAGGTGAAGTTAAAATTATGATATGTAACATTTTTAAGAGAAAAAATAGAAAAGATTTTTATAAATTAAACAAAAAATAATTTAAGCTACAGATATAAAAAAGTTTTCAATGTATCTTTCATATTTCTTTTCTTTTTGAGAAGAGCCCTTGTATAAAGATTAAGCAGTATGTGCCTCACATAATCAGTGCACCCTGGAAAAAATAGATTATGTGTTAATTTATAACTAAGTAACTTTTTCTGTTAGCTGTAATAATAACAATTGTCCTTTATTTTCAGTTGATTTGCAATTCTCCTCAGCAAAGATAGATGAATGGATAAAAATTCATCTATAATGGATAAAAATTCATAATCACAGAACTTGAGTAAAACAAGTATGAACTACATAAATATTAAGGTTGGAAAAGATCAGGAACCAAGGATCAGTTAAATATAATTTCAGTGTAATTATATATTCAGTATTTCATAGGTATTTCCTTCTCTTTTCTTTCTCTAGGGTTTCTAGGTGGATTTTAGGAGTTTGAAACAAAAATGGCCAATGATAATCTAACTTGGCAAGTATATTACAATGAAATATATCAATGTGCAATAAATTATTTCAGAGCACTAATGAGAATGTGTACTACTTCAAACTGACCTTTCATTAAATGCAAAATTTAATCACATTGTCTTTGTTCAACAGCCTACAAATGGTATTATTTTATTAATAATCAATCTTCTCAAACTTCTTCACAAGAACTTTTATCATTGCCTTCAAGTTAGAATTCTAATGTACACATTAAATTTTTTAATTGTCTCCTAATTATTTTTGCCATATGAGCATTCCAAATTCTTCAAAATCTAATAGCCAGGCATGGTCACACATACTCATAATCCTAGCAACTGGGGAGGCAGAGACAAGAGGATCACAAGTTCAAGACCAGCCTCAGCAACTTAGGAAGACCCTATCTCAAAATAAAAAAATAAAAAGGGTTGGGGATGTAGCTCAGTGATAAAACAATTCTGGGTTCAATCTCCAATACCAAAAAACAAAAACAACAAATAAACCCCACATAAATTCTTCAGGATCTTCCAAAATTAATCCTTTTAAATGAGAACTTTGTTTAGCTAAGTAATTAAAAATATAAGAGAAAGAAAAGGCAGATTATTATTTTGGCCAGTTAATCAGATTTTTTAAACAATTAGAAAATAAGAAATTTGCTTAGAATATTACCTTTCCTATATTAAAAAAGTGTCCTAAGTGTTTAATATCTTTATTTCACATTTTTCAGGTTATTTTTATGTGGTTAAATCCATTTTTTCTATTATAAAAACAATATATTAAAACCCACTAAAGATACAAGGCTTATTAAGAAGTAATGATTCCATCCACAAAAAAAATTTACTATAAATTTCCTAACAAACCTTTTTTTTTTTTCTGCTTCATTTCTAATTCAACCTGGAAAAAAATCAGCCTGCACACAATTTTTAGAAGTTCAACTATTCAACAATGTATCATAAAGATGTATTCTTCTCATAGCATGCTCGCAAAATCAGAATGAGCTATTATATCCCCTGTCTGCATAAGAGAAAATGGAAATCCAATGAGGTCATGCCTTTGCCTCATCATTTAGATAGAAAATAGATTCAATGTTCGTGTTTCCTAGTTTACTGATATTTTCACTTCAAATTAGCTTATATTCACAGTTTCATACCTGAAATAACTACAGTCTAGGGAAAAAGGTATAAATTAAAATGAAAATGACCTTCAGTGTTGGTATTATTCTTATGATTACCATCATTCAATGAATTATCATTTTTGCAGGGTGCATGACTATTTTACAATCTGGCAAATAATTTGGCAGAAAGAAAATATTTTCGACTAGAAACAAGGTGTGTAAAGGTTTTGTTTCCTCTTTCTGGATTATTTTTAATAATAAATTTAAGGTATAGAATGAAACTTTTGATAATATTTGACACTATAAAAATCTTTTGATATATGAATCAACTAGGAAGGGCTGTATTTGTGAGACAAGCAAAAAAAAAATGTCAAATTTATGTCAATTTGGAAGAAGTAATGTGAAGGAAAATATTTGAGGGGCTGAGTAGGTATGTAGGTATTAACAAACTGCATGAATCTAAGATAGCAGGGAATAATGGGCAAGATAAGAAAAATGAAAACATATTCCACTGAAGCATTAAAGTCAAAAAATTAAAAATCCTACACTACTCCTTGGTTAGAGCCTGGATGTTGAATGCAGTCTCCCAAGTGCTTGATTCCCAGGATGGCACTACTGGAAGGTGATGGAACCTTTAGGATGTAGGGCCTAGCTAGAAGTCCTTAAGTCATTGGAGGTGTGCACTTGAAGGAGAAAATGTGGCCCTCCTTTCTTTTTTTGCTTTCTGGATCAAGAGGTGAGCAGTTTTGAGCCTCCATATGCTTCTCCAGGATGTGCTACCTACCAACAGAGAAAGCTGCTGGAAGGAAAGGAATTCCATCCTAACTTATTGCCCGCTATGGTTAGAATGTCCCCACCAACACTTACATTGAAATTTAATCCCTATTGTGAGGCATTAAGAGGTTGGTAAGTTAATCCAACTATTATATTTGGAAATGGGATCTTTGTGAAATAATTAAGGTTGAACAAAGCCGTAGGGTGAAGCCCTAATCCAATGGGACTCTGCCTTTATGAGAAGAGACCTCAGCTAGGACCTTCTGTCTTACCATATGATGCCCTGTGCAGCCTTGGGACTCTACCAAAAGTCCCCACCATCAAGAAGGACATCACTAGATGCAGCTGTCCTGTCTCGAATTTCCTAGTCTTTAAAACCATGAGCAGTATAAATCTATATTCTTTATAAATTACTCCATTTGTTTTATTCAGTTCTAACAACAGAAAATAGACTATATCACTCCCTGTACTTAACATCTGAGATGGTCTTATGGGGAAGCACTGATAGAAAAAGGATACTGAGTACTACAGACGATGTCATGATGTAAGAGGAGAAGCTTAAGACCAAGTTTAAGAAGTTCACAAATATTTGGCTGAGGCTAGAAGTCCCTACAAGTCTGTTTGTTCCATCATATAAGTACCAAACAGGTGTTCTGCACATGAATTTGAGTTTACTTTTTTCTTTGTATTTGTTTATGTTACTGGTACATTATAATCATACATAATAGTATGATTCACTATTACATATATGTACATACATAATATGATTTGGTCAGTTTTGTTCTTGAATTTGACTTCAAAAAGGCATAACCTAGATGCCAAGTATGACACTCATTCCAGTTGGAGAATGTGACCTAACAAAGATTTTGTAACTGAATAAAAAAGGATAATCTTTGCTGTATGCAAAGGAACAAATTACAATAGCAACATTATCTGGTAGAAACAGAGATAAGGGCAAACCCAAATCAGTGACTGCAAAGAACTGATTGGAATGTCCCACCATTGACCACCTGATCTTTGGAAGAAGTTCCAGCAACGCTGAACCTGAGTAAACCCCAGGAATTTTGGACAACTGAACCTCAGAGTGAGACTCTAAACTTCTGTCTTGCCTAATGTGGGTAGATTGGGTTCAAGTAGTCACCTAAAGAAATAGAAAAGAGACGGATGGGTACAGTGGCACTTGCTTGTAATCCCAGCAGTTTAGGAGGCTGAGGAAGGAGGATTGCAAGATCAAAGTCAGCCACAGCAATTTAGGGAGGCTCTAAGCAAATTAGTGAGACCCCATCTCAAAATTTAAAAAAAAAAAAAAAAAAAATTAAAATACTGGGAATGTGGTTCAGTGGTTAAGTGTTCTTGAGTTCAATCCCTAGTACCAAAAGAAAAAAGGAAAGAAAGAAAAGAAAAAGAAAATAGGAAAGATGTCATCATATTTGTAG
The DNA here is from genome assembly GCF_902686455.1 of Sciurus vulgaris. NCBI lineage: Eukaryota > Metazoa > Chordata > Mammalia > Rodentia > Sciuridae > Sciurus > Sciurus vulgaris. The sequence goes on from NC_136463.1 coordinate 134,062,342, forward strand.
TTCTGACTGAGAAAGTAGGTCTTCCAGGTTATATTTTGCTCATCAGGAAAATATTTATGATTAAAATTGCTCAGACTGAAGATTCAAATTCAAATGCTTATTCAGAGCCTATAACAATGTGGTTCCCTTTGTATCAATACAATTTTTTAAAAAATTATCCATGTTCAAAAAAATAGAACCATTTATGTTTAGAATACTTTAGCCATATGCAATAAAATCCAGCAATAAATGTACAGTTTTACATTTATATTACATGTATATTTATCCTGTTCAATTTTCCTATCACTGCACCTTCGAGAAGTCAAATTACAGATTGGTATTTCAGATTCAGAAGTTATATAATGTTTGAAAGTTAAAACAAACACCTCAGGTCTTGTGGACCTGCTTATCCATAAAATAACAAAGAACCTCAAATAAACATTTAGATAAGATTGAAACAACCTTAGGATTAAGTATACAAAGATCTTCACATTACTCTCCCTGCCCATGCTGGCCAATGTCCACTTTAATTGCCTGCCTCTTTGAGTTTTTGGAGCAAAAAGAGAATGGGGAAGATGGAAATGTTATTTGTTAAAAAAATAAAACCAGAAAAATCTTCTAACACGTCTTTCCCAAAATGTGGTCAAAGGGCTGCCTGCAGCTGAGTCTCATGGGAATTTGTTACCCATGAAGAGGCAGAGTCACCCCTCTAGAACCGGTCACTGGGACCCCTCAGTGTGGAGTGTGAGAATCTTCAAGGTGAACAGCCTTCTCAAGTGATTAGTCTACACATAACATGTAAGAAACACTGTCTGTGCCCCAGGAAGGACCTCTTTATACATCAGTATAAAATCCCAGAGTATTAACAGCATTTTCAATGCCACACGATTTGTTTACAAAATCTTAATGAATGGGTCTATGTTTAAGTCACTTTAAATCATATAAAAAATTACTCTTTGTGTGTTTCCATCTCCTATAGATAATTTGCCATAAATCGATTTGCTTATGAGTTAACTTTTGAAATAAATTACCATGCTGTTCTTAATATTCCCCTTCTGTTTAGCTATTAACATATGTTATGAACCGAGGAGAAAACATAAAATATCAAAAGAGGTCAACATTGAAATTGTAATAAAATAATATGTAAAATTGGAATGTGGTTTATTTAGTTTAATTCTTCCTGAACCTGTCACTACCTTTTACTCCCTTTTATTAAGTCAGACAGTTCCACAGTAGTAGTCAAGTCCAACTCAATTCTGATGAAATTCTGATAAAATGTTTAGTTAAACAGATCTAGAAGACTAGTTTAGGTAAATTTCCGGTTTAGAAAGATAATGCTTAGGGGAAGAAAAGAAAATATTTTAAAAACTATTTATATTACTAAGTATAAGTGAAAACTAATAAATGAAGCTATGTGCCAATATTTTTCCTCTATGAAAGACCAGTTTTTCTGAAGCCAATTATTTACTAACATTCCTTCTCCAGCTGAATTCTAATGATCCCTCTATCATATTCTAAGTTCTTATAGGTGTGGTCATTAGATCTATACCACATTGTTTCAATTATTACACGTTTATAGTACCATAAGACATGCTAGGGCAGTGCACTCCTTCTTGTTCTGCTTTTTCAGAATCCCTTTGAACGATAAATTTGGACCGTAACTCCTCATATAGATTTCAGAATCAATCTCTTTTTCTAGGTAAAATGATATTAAGAATTTTATTTGAATTGTTTTACACTTGTGCATTAATACAGGGGAAATATGACATCTTTCTAGTGTTGAATCTTTTCATCCATAACCATGGCAAATTCTCACATTTTTTTATCCTTAAAAAATATTTTGGCCAGGTACAGTGGCACACACCTGTAATCCCAGTGGCTGGGAAGGCTGAGGCAGAAGGATTGTGAGTTCAAAGCCAGTCTCAGCAAAAGCAAGGTTCTAAGCAACTCAGTGAGACCCTGTCTCTAAATAAAATACAAAATATGGCTGGGGTGTGGCTCAGTTGTCAATGCCCCTGAGTTCAATCCCCAGTACCAAAAATAAATAAATAAATAAATTGTAATTTCTTTCAGAGTTCTTATTTTTTACTTGTTCTTTGCAATTTATTTCTGTGTATTTATATTTGTGAGTGATGTTTTCTATAAGATTTTATATTTGGCTTTTTCTGGTGCATAAAATTATGTGTTGATTTTTTTTATTCAGGAATCCTTTCATATACTCATTTGTTCCCAGATTTTCCAAAACTTAATGTATATCCTATCACTGGCAAATCAAAATCACTTTATCTCTTCCTTCCCATTCAATATGTTATTTAAATTTTTTTTCTGGTTTTAATGCACAATGCAGATTCTTCAGTAAAATATTAAATAACAGTGCTGACAGTATGTGTTTTTGTCTTGACTTCAATCAAAATGCTTCTAAATGCTTGCCACTAAATATTTGTAGAAGATTTTAGCAGTTGTTCGTTATCAAGTTAAGATAGTTCTCTTCTGTTTCTAGCTTGAATTTATATATAATGACTGTTAAATTATAACAATTGTTTCTCTGCAAACTATTTTGAAATGCCCTTTAACCCTTCACTTTGCGGGCGTGGTGTACTGCTCTTGTGCTTTTTCTAATGTTCATCTGTCAATGACATTCCAAATATAAATATTTTGGGTCATCATGTTGTTGTTTTTAATCCAAGTGGGTTTGATGTGTAGTCATTTATTCAAATTTTCATAACAACAGTCATATTGCAAAAGATCCTTCTTATTGATCTTCCCGCTCTTGTCCTCCCTGCAGTATATTCACCACACCACTGCCATTTTAATCCTCCTAAATCAAATCCTGCTACTGAATCTAAAAACCACAGTTCAGAATGGAGCCACAAGACCCTATGTAGGCTGCCCTCCACAATCTCGGCAGATGAACCACCTCCTGTCCACTGCCTACTGCCTCCTCGCTATTTCTTCAACTGACCAAGAACATCCTCACCCCAGAGGGTGCTGCTCTGCTGTCCCTTCTTGGTGATGTGCTTTCTTCTAGATCTCTGCACTACTCACTCATTTTTTTTTTTTTTTTTTTAGGACTCTGCTCAAATGTCACTTTGTGAGTGAAGCCCTCCCTAGTCACTTTACATAAAATAAATGGCCTCTTTTATTACAATACTATTAACATAATTTTTCTTCATGGCTTTTTTTCATTACATGACCTATGTTAGACTTATATTTTTACCTATTTGTGTTTGATTCTCAGACAACTAAAATGTGAGTCCCACGACAGCAGTGGTTTTATGAAGTTTGTTTTTTTGTTTTTTCCAATGTGTGTATCCATGAACATGCCTGGACCATAGTAGGTGCTCAATACTGGAGAGAACATTAAGTCAAGCACCTGACTGCTGTTCATTTCCCCACTTAATAAGTATTCACCACCTGCAGTGTAACTGGTATTGATCCGGACATTGCAGTGTCCATGCAGGGTCTGGTTTCTGGGAGTGATTTTTGTCTTTTCTTGTGAGCAGAGGCAAGCTGCTTAGTCACACCTGTATCAAGGCATGAAGTGCTTCTAAACATAATGTTCAGCAAGGCAGTACTTTCCTGAATCATCACTCTGTGCTAGTATTTCAACTTTAGCTCAGCGACTGCAAGGAGACTTCAAAGTAGTCATTTTTTCCCTCAAGTGTGAGACTAATAATGCTCTGTCCACCGCAGCCTCACTTCCTCCCCAACCTGTTATTTGTTTTGTTTTGATACCACCTAGTCATTTAGCTTTACCTCTCACTCACTTTGACTTTATGATTCTTCTTAATTTCTGGTCCATGAGGACTTCTCTCTTAGAATCATGATTGACTATTTATTTGAAGTATTTGTTAGCTTTTAGCCAGCATATTCACATATTAATGACAAGAAATGTCATCTACTGCATTGGCTAAAATTTTGTCAGGGAAACTGAATTTTTCTTCAATCTCTGAAAAGCTGTGCTCATAACTCTGGATGTTACAGGTTGTGAACAATTGTGTAGATTCATTTCTGTGGCAATGTGCCCTTAGTTCTCTGGTGAAAAATAAAAATCCTGGTTCTTTCTATATTGATTTTTCACCTCATTGTTCCTACAAATATGCTTTTAAATGCCCCATTTCTAAATCTTCTATAACTATTTTATGACTGTTTTTGTGAATCATTGGTATTTCATGGTCCTGTGAGTGTAAATTATTATTCCAAGGATTCCAAAGAATGTCATAGTCAGTGTATCACGCTGGAATTGTAGGCATGGGTTATGTTACTGCATCTCAAGGTGCCAATAAAATATGCTCAAAAAAGCTCTCACTAAAGATACCTTCAGAAGAACCTCTTAATATGAGCAAAGATAAAAATACTCAGAGGAGGGGAACACGCACAGGAGAGTCCCAGATCAGAGAAAGAATGCATTTATACTGGATGACTTTGCTAAGCTCAACAGAAACTGGATAGAGATTGCCTTCCTGCTTTTGCTATAAAGCCACCGCAAGAAATCCTTTCCTAAGGAACGCACATCGCCCAATTTCATTAAGCAGTTGGTCAAATGCGTTCAATGTTTCTTAGACTAATTTAGCCATCTTTTGTTGAAAATGAATGTACTTTTTTTCTTTTCCTTTTTCCTTATAATTTCAGCAGATTTTTAAAATGACTTTATGACAAGAATACCAATTATGAAGCGAGAAATATTCAGGCATTTTTTTCCTAACAGCACACTGATTGCTTTGGAGAGACTCGCATGTTTAGATTTAATGTCACTTATATGGCCTATGTCTACATAATACAAAAGTAATAAGTTAACTAAACATGCCATTCCCTAAAATGGACTCATTTTAATGAAAAAGCCAGTTGAAATTATCTTTGCCATCCTGTATCAGCAAAAGAGCTGATTAACAAATTGACTGTTGGTTTAATGGAAATTCTAAAAATTGTAGACAATATTTTTTACCATGCCTATGAAAGCTACTTTGGAGCATTCTCTTAATTTTAGAAATAAAACTACAATTGATGTGCCTGCAATTATTTATATTATATAACAGTCATGTACTCATTCAGAGCAAAAAGGATGCTTTGGGACATTCTTTGTTCAAGTTTAATAACAAACAGAATTAAGTACTAATTAAGAGCCTGAACTCCAGAATCAGGCAGATCAGGCTACCACTTACTGCATGACCTTGAAAAGCTTACTTCTGTAAAGTTTCTTTTTGATCATAATAATGCAAGGTAGTTATGGAATGAAAGAATTTTATAGAAAGTACTTAAAACAGGGCCTATTATACATACATACACACACATACACACATTGTAGCTGTAAGTTTTCTCTTCCTCAAATTTTTAGAATTTGAAATAAATATATGCATAAATGTGCTTCTTTCTTCCAGTGTAGAATATTTTTCATTCGACCCTGTAGATACCCTTTCCACTCTTTTTCTACCCTGCTATTTGCTCTGAAATGCCAATAATTGTGCATTATAATGGGCTCCATTGCTCTCTGGTTTGCTGTTGGGTTTGGTTAATGAAGAACACTGGCATGAGATCAAAGGAAGGAAGGGAATGAGGTCATGGCACTTACAGCCCAGATTTTTCTGATCCCTTCACCTAAAGTTGCAGCTCCAGAAGACAGCCGCTCCAGCCAGCCTTCCATGTCTCCAACTTCCAGGACCCATTTTCCTCTCATGTCACCTTCTTTCTTGGGTGATAAGCTAGGCTCCAGACACTGTGTCCTTCCCTTACCCCTTCTTGCCTGGGAACTGTGTCAACCAAATAGTTGGTTGGTAGATGTATTTTCAGTTTGGCTGGGACCAGCTGGTACTAATACTTGAGTACTGCAGTATCTCATAGTTTCCCCATACTCTGCCCACAATAAACACCCCCTTCATTTAACTATTACCAAATTACTCAATTAGCATGCTACCTCATCACACTCAACACACTTAGCTAAGGATACCTGGACCATGACTGATACTCTTACCTAAAAATCATACAATATAACCCCAATTATATGCTTCATTGTGTTCTAGAAAACAGAGCTTACACAAACAGTATTTAGGTTTTGTTCTTTTTTTAGTGTCACTTAATATTTCATAGTGTCCCTTTCTTTCCCTCAGTTCTACCGAGTTATCCAATGCCTAGCCTCCCTAGTTCTTAGAATCCTTTATTGGCGCTCGCAATGACGACTCTTACACGATCTTCCTCAAGCAGTTTTATTACCCCAGGTTCTTACAGAGTTCCCGTAGATCTTCTTCCTCCCCCTACCCCAGAAACCATTCCCTTATAGACCCCATCAGCCAATCAGCAGCCTGTCCACGTGCACATCACATGGACTCAGCCAGTCCATTGGCAGTTGCCCCGTGGCATGCGGTGTTCCCGTGCATCTCATGCTCCCGCCCGCTGTCAGACCTCCTGAAAGTTGTTTACCACCTAAGTGCTCCGAGGAACTTCCGCTCAGCGCCATCTTAGTTCTCAGACTTAATGGCCGATGGGCGGGGCCCGTCACACTTTATTGAATAAACCATTCAGTAGTACTTCACATTTAGAAGTTGTTTTCTGTTTCCCATCATAAACGTTTACCTGTCTTCATACCATTTCCTAAGGCACTTGCTTACAGGTAAAAACTACTGAACTGTGTCTACATAATAGTTGGTGAATGGATTTTTGGGTTTCAGATAGATTTTTTTTTTTGAAACACTGCCTTAATTCAAAGGATTAAGGAGAAATTTTCTCAATTTTTTTGACAAAAAATCTACTTATAGATCAAAGAAGCTCAGTTAAGCTACAAGCTGAATAAATCCAAGGAAAAACCACACTTGAAGCATGATAGTCAATATTCTGAGAACTATATATAAAAAGAAAAACTTGAAAGCACCAGAGATAAAAGGTGTGCTAAAAGGGAAACAGCAATGTGAATGACAGCTGACTTCTCAGAGACAATAAAGGTCTTACGACAAAAGATATGTCTTTAAAACAGTAAAAGAAAAAGTTCTTAACTCTGAAATCCACATCGAGAGAAAATCATCTTCAAAAATGAGGATGATTATATACATTTATGAATATATGAAAGTGAACCCTGCTATCATGTATAACTATAATAGAGTAAAACAATTTTTTAAATGAGGATTAAATGAAGGTAATTTCAGACAAATAAATGCTAAACAAATTTGTTGCCAGCAGATCTACACTAGAAACAAAATAACAAAAGGCATTCTTCAGACTGAACAGAAATGATACCAGGTAGGCATTTATATTGACAGGAAGAGTAAGCTTCATTAATGATAAATAAATGAAAAATACAAAAGATTTTGTTTTTCCCTCATATGATTTCCTTAAAAGACAATGGATAGTTTGAGGCAAATTATAATGGAAGATGGGATTGATAACATATAAAAAGTAAAACCTGAAACTATAATAACACACATGATAGGAAAGATAAATAGAATTTTAAGACTTATTTTTTGTGAGCTTAACTGGAAAACATGAAGTGACAGGGGTGAGTTAGGGAATGGTATTATATTGAGTATAAACAGATTTTGATGGGTCAAGGATATATATTGAAAATTTTAGGGCAACCAATAAATATAGTCAAAGAGTATACACCTAAGAAAGTAACAGAGAAATAAAATGATGTCCAGGTCCATTCAGTCTCCTTATTACAAAATACCATAAACTGAATATCTTAGAAAGAACACAAATATATTTTTCACATTCTGGAAGCTGGGTAGTTCAAGATCAAGGCTCCAACAGATTGGTTTTCTAGTGAAAGCTTGGTTCATGGGTAGGTTCTTCTGGTTGAACCATTTCTTGGAGAGAGGGGCAAGACAACTTTCCAGAGCCTATTCTATAAGGGCACTAATCCCATTCATGAATGCTCTGCCCTCAGAACTCAAAAACTTTTTAAAAAAACTACCTAATAATACTATCTCCTCAAGAGTTAGGATTTCAACATCTGCATTTGGGGAGTACACAAACATTCAGACCATAGCAAATGGGATACTAAAAATATGTTCGTAATCAAAAATAATGCAGGAAATAAATAACAGAAGAATAAAATATGAAAGGAAACAGAAAATGAATTAGATCAAAATTAAAACCAACATGTGAATAATTATATTAAATGTGAATGGATTAACATTTCAATTTAAAAGTAGAGACTGTCAAATTTGATAAAATGGGTAATTAACCATTTGCTTTCTATAAGAGATCCCACTTTAAATACAATGAAGCTAAAGTAAAGTTAAAGTAAAAGAATGGAAAAATACCATGCAAATGTTAAGCACAAAAAAGCTAATGTGTTGATATTACTATTAAGACAGTATTACAAGACATTAGGAGAAAATAGAAAATTCATCAACAATATTTTTTATTAATGAAAAAAACTGACAAAAGTAGACAGAAATTTTGTCATCTATAATTATGTTTGGAGATTAAATTACCTCATTCAGTAATTGAAAGAAAAATATATAGACAGAAAAAAATCAGTCAAAAGTTTGAAACACATTACCCACCAACTTAATGTAAATTGATACTTAAATAATTTTATATCCAAAAACTTACAAATGCATATTCTAGAAACCATCAAAGAGTAGACATGAAATATTCACTAAGATAGACCAGGTGAAAGATCATAAAATATATTAATAAATTTCAAAAGTGAAAGTTTGAAATATATTCCCCAACTACAACAAATAAAATTAAAAATCAATAAAAATAAGAAATTTTTAAATTCTCAAATACTTTTAATTTAAGTACTACTCTAAATAACACAAAAATATAAAAGAAATCACAAGGAGAACTTTTAAAAATTCTAACTAAATGTTAATAAAAGCAGAATATATCAACATTTGTGGGAGTTAGCTGAAACAGTGCTTAGATGTAGTTTTTAATAACTATTGCTTTTTAAATCAATAATATATTTGTATTTAAGAAGCTTATAGCTTCAAAAAATTACTGTAAGGTCAGTGAAAGGAAAGAAATAGTACATATAAGAGTGGGTGTCAATAAAAATAAAATTCATAAAGCAAAAGAGAAAACTAATAAAAACTGATGTTGTTTCTTTGAAAAATTAATAAAATTAACATGACCTACACAGAACTAATCAAGAATAAAAAGACTTAAAAAAAATCACAAATTGCCTACATCAAAGGATATACTACAAGTTAAATAGCTGTTAGAAAAATATTGAGAGATTATTACAAATAATTTTATGACAATAAATTTGAAAATTTTTATGAAACTGACAATTTTCTAAAAAAAAATGACTCACAAAATATTGATGAGAATAAGGATAAAAGTTGAATATACTAAAGAAATTGAATCCATAACTAAAACCTTCCCAAAAAGGAAAACTCCAGGTCCAGGTGGCTTAACTCTTAGACTTACTAAACATTTACAAAATAACAAAACAACTTTACATAAATTCTTTCAAAAAATAGAAGGGAAGAAAACATTTCCCAACTCAGTTTGTGAAGATAATCATAACTGTCTTATGAAAACTTGATGAACATATCAAACAAAATTAAACATCAATATTCTTCATGAGTATGAACACAAATACTTAAAATTATTTTTTTAAAAGCCCATTGATAAGTGAGATTTATACTACAAATGTAAGGTTTTTGCAAAGTTGAAAAGTAAATCAATGTAATTTTATCATATTAAAGAATAAAAGTCATCTAATCATGTCAATAAAGGTCATCTGAAAAGTTCCAGAGTCACTCATGCTATAAAAAAGAAAATTCTCAGTAAACAAATAAATTATGTATGTGAACATCTTCAGCCATACAAATGATATCAACAAAAGTATAGACAATGTACTTCATAATAAAAATGTGAATGTTTTCTTCACCACACTGAAGATAAGGCAAGGCAAGGATATTTGCTTTTAGCATCCAACATTGTGCTGGATATCTTAACCAATGATGACGAAAAGAAATACGGTGTCTGTGAATTGACAATGAAGAAGTAATACTTTCTCCATTTTCAAGTAATATCATCCTAAGAAATCTATATAAAAAAAGACTGCAATCAATAAAATAATTTATCTAAGTTGAATGATAAAAAGTCAATATCCAAATAGCAATTGTATTTCTGATAAAATGATATTTTGTAAATATAACTTTTCGCCCCAAGCAGCCGAGCCCCTTCCGGCAGGAAGCGCCTCTCTAGGCTAGCTTCTCAGGGCAGACTGCCCAGTGAGAGCCTTTTGACCCAGAGCCAGCCACAAGTCCTCAAGCCAGCAGAGACCTCCGACCCGCAAGCAGCTTCTGGGACCAGGGCTGGGCAGCCAGAGACCTCTCCAGGCAGCCTTGCCCCCCTCCAGCTGCAGGCTTTTTACACGGGGTGATCCAAGATGGCAGACTAGAGGGTGACTGCACCTCCAGTCGCTGCAGAACCCAGGATTCAAGAAGGGGAGGCATTGAGAGACTCGGACTAAAATAGAACCACGGGGTGAGTCTCCCCCACCCAGAGAAGCTCAGTTGGGTGGCAGGTCCGAATTCGGGCGGCTCATTAGAGTAGGACAGGGCAGATAGAGTTTCCCCCAGGCAGCTCTGAGCACTCTGGCGGTGGGCTCCTCCCACAGGGCCAGATTCTCCAGCCCCGCGGAGCAGGCCCACCAGTGAGAGCCTTTCTGCACAGAAGCAGAGTGTGGCCAGCTCCGGCCTGCCCCACTGCCAGCTCCAGCACGCCCACAGGTTGCTTCAGAGACCAGCACAAGGCAGCCAGGGACTTCCCCAAGCAGCCCAACCCCCTCCGGTGGGAAGCGTCTTTCTAGGCTAGCTTCTCGGGGCAGACCACCCAGTGAGAGCCTGTCTACACAGAGCCAGCTACAAGTCCCCAAGCCAGTGGAAACCTCCGACCTGCAAGCAGCCTCTGGGACCAGGGCTGGGCAGCAAGAGACCTCTCCAGGTCTCTCTCCCAGGAACCAGTAGCAGGCTAGGGGCAGCGTTCTTCGGAAGCATTAAATTATCAACTTAATCCAAGACTTCAGGCTACTGAAGGCTGGTAGGTGATACACTGGAAATCTACAGGGACACTATAAGACAATAGAGGAAATCTACAATATCACAGAGTCCCACTGACATCTGACCAAAATGAGAAAACAAGGGAAGAAAATGTCCGAAACAAACCTAGATACGATATCAATAAAACCCAATGACAGCACAGCAGAAGAAATGTCAGAAAGGGAGTTCAGAATGTACATAATTAAAACAGTCAGGGAAGCAAATGAGGAGATGAAAGAACGAATGCAGGCATTAAATGATCGCACCAATCAACAGTTAAAAGAGCAAATATGGGAAGCAAAAGAGCATTTCAATAAAGAGTTAGAGATACTGAAAAAAAAACCAAACACAAATCCTTGAAATGAAGGAAACAATAAACCAAGTTAAAAACTCCATAGAAAGCATAACCAATAGGATAGATCACCTGGAAGACATAATCTCAGATATTGAAGACAAAATATTTAATCTTGAAAACAAGGTTGACCAAACAGAAAAGATGGTAAGAAATCATGAACAGAATCTACAAGAATTATGGGATATCATGAAGAGGCCAAATTTAAGAATAATTGGGATTGAGGAAGGCCTAGAGAAACAAACCAAAGGAATGAACAATCTATTCAATGAAATAATATCAGAAAATTTCCCAAATCGGAAGAATGAAATGGAAATCCAAGTACAAGAGGCTTATAGGACTCCAAATATACAAAATTACAACAGACCAACACCAAGGCACATTATTATGAAAATACCTAACACACAAAATAAAGACACAATTTTAAAGGCCACGAGAGAAAAGAATCAGATTACATTCAGGGGGAAACCAATAAGAATATCAGCAGATTTTTCAATCCAGACCCTAAAAGCTAAAAGGGCCTGGAACAACATTTACCAAGCCCTGAAAGAAAATGGATGCCAACCAAGAATTTTATACCCAGCAAAACTTACTTTCAGATTTGACGATGAGATAAGATCCTTCCAAGATAAACAAAAGCTAAAGGAATTTACACAAAGAAAGCCAGCATTACAGAACATTCTCAGCAAAATATTCCATGAGGAAGAGATGAAAAACAACGATGTAAATCAGCAACGAGAGGAACTAGCCTAAAGGAATAGCCAAATAAAGGAGAAACCAAATCATGTCAAAAAACAAAAATGAGTTCAATGACTAGGAATACAAATCATATCACACTAATAACCATGAATGTTAATGGCCTGAACTCATCAATCAAAAGACATAGACTGGCAGATTGGATTAAAAAGAAAAATCCAACAATATGCTGCCTGCAAGAGACTCATCTCATACAAAGAGATACCCATAGACTAAAGGTGAAAGGATGGGAAAAAAACATAGCATGCACAAGGACACAGCAAAAAAGCTGGAGTATCCATCCTCATTTCAGATAATGTGGACTTCAAGCCAAAACTAGTCAGAAGGGATGAAGAAGGACATTACATACTGCTTAAGGGAAGCATAAATCAGCAAGACATAACAATCATAAATATCTATGCCCCGAACATTGGCTCATCCATGTACGTCAAACAAATCCTTCTCAATTCCAGAAATCAAATAGACCACAACACAATAATACTAGGTGATATTAACACACCTCTCTCACCGATGGATAGATTGTCCAAACAAAAATTGAATAAAGAAACCATAGATCTCAATAACACAATCAACAATTTAGACTTAACCGACATATATAGAATATACCATCCAACAAAGAACGAATACACTTTCTTCTCAGCAGCACATGGATCCTTCTCTAAAATAGACCATGTTTTATGCCACAAAGCTACTGTTAACAAATACAAGAAGATAGAGGTACTACCTTGTACTCTATCAGATCATAATGGACTAAAATTAGAAATAAATGACAGAATAAAAAACAGAAACTTCTCCAATACTTGGAGATTAAATAATACACTATTATACGATGAATGGATATCAGAAGACATCAGGAGTGGAATTAAAAAATTCTTAGAAGTAAATGAGAACAAAGACACATCATACCAAAATCTCTGGGACACTATGAAAAGAGTACTTAGAGGAAGATTTATTTCATGGGGCGCATTCAACAAAAGAAGTAGAAATCAACAAATAAACGACTTAACATTACAGCTCAAAGCTCTAGAAAAAGAAGAGCAGACCAACACCAAAAGTAGTAGAAGACAGGAAATAGTTAAAATCAGAGCCGAAATCAACGAAATTGAAACAAAAGAAACAATCAGAAAAATTAACAAAATAAATAGTTGGTTCTTTGAAAAAATAAACAAAATTGATAAACCCTTAGCCACACTAACAAAGAGAAAGAGAGAGAAAACTCAAATTACTAAAATTCTGAATGAACAAGGAAATATCACAACAGACACGAGTGAAATACAAAACATAATTAGAAGCTATTTTGAAAATCTATACTCCAACAAAACAGAAAACCTCGAAGACATCAGCAAGTTTCTAGAGACATATGAATTACCTAAACTGAACGAGGAGGACATACACAACTTAAACAAATCAATTTCAAGCAATGAAATAGAAGAGGTCATCAACAAAGAAAAGTTCAGGATCAGATGGGTTCTCAGCCGAGTTCTACAAAACCTTTAAAGAAGAGCTCATTCCAATACTTCTCAAAGTATTCCATAAAATAGAAGAGGAGGGAACCCTCCCAAACTCATTCTATGAAGCCAATATCACCCTGATGCCCAAACCAGACAGAGACACATCAAGGAAAGAAAATTTCAGACCAATATCCTTAATGAACATCGATGCAAAAATTCTCAACAAAATTTTAGCAAATCACATACAAAAATATATTAAAAAGATAGTGCACCACGATCAAGTTGGTTTCATCCCAGGGATGCAAGGTTGGTTCAACATCTGGAAATCAATAAATGTCATTCACCATATCAACAGACTAAAAGTTAAGAATCACATGATTATTTCAATAGATGCAGAAAAAGCATTCGATAAAATACAGGATCCCTTCATGCTCAAACCACTAGAAAACATTGGGGTAGTGGGATCATTCCTTAACATTGTGAAGGCCATCTACGCTAAGCCCATGGTCAATATCATTCTAAATGGTGAAAAACTGAAAGCATTCCCCCTAAAAACTGGAACAAGGCAGGGATGCCCTCTTTCACCACTTCTATTCAACATTGTTCTTGAGACTCTAGCCAGAGCAATTAGACAAACCAAAGAAATTAAAGGGATACAAATTAGAAAAGAGGAACTCAAACTATCCCTGTTCGCTGATGACATGATTGTATATTTAGAGGAACCTGGAAATTCCACCAGAAAACTCTTAGAACTCATAAGTGAATTCAGTAAAGTAGCAGGTTACAAGATCAATGCTCATAAATCCAATGCATTTTTACACATAAGTGATGAATCTTTAGAAAGAGAAATTAGGAAAACTACCCCATTCACAATAGCATCAAAAAAATATAATTCTTGGCAATCAATCTCACAAAAGAGGTGAAAGATCTCTACAATGAGAACTACAGAACACTAAAGAAAGAAATTAAAGAAAACCTTAGAAGATGGAAAGATCTCCCATGTTCATGGATAGGAAGAATTAATATTGTCAAAGTGGCCATACTACCAAAAGTGCAATATAGATTCAATGCAATTCCAATTAAAATCCCAATGGTGTACCTTACAGAAATAGAGCAAGCAATTATGAAATTCATCTGGAAGAATAAGAAACCCAGAATAGCTAAAGCAATCCTCAGTAGAAAGAGCGAAATAGGGGGTATCGCAATACCAGATCTTCAACTCTATTACAAAGCAATAGTAACAAAAACAGCATGGTATTGGTACCAAAATAGACAGGTAGATCAATGGTACAAAATAGAGGACACGGACACAAACCCAAATAAATATAATTTTCTCATACTAGACAAAGGGGCCAAAAATATGCACTGGAGAAAAGATAGCCTCTTCAACAAATGGTGCTGGGAAAACTGGAAAACCGTATGCAATCGAAATGAAATTAAACCCCTATCTCTCATCCTGCACAAAACTCAACTCACAATGGATCAAGGACCTCGGAATCAGACCAGAGACCCTGCATCTTATAGAAGAAAAAGTAGGTCCAAACCTTCAACTTGTTGTCTTAGGATCAGACTTCCTTAACAGGACTCCCATAGCACAAGAAATAAAAGCAAGAATCAACAACTGGGATAGATTCAAACTAAAAAGCTTTCTCTCAGCAAAGGAAACTATCAGTAATGTGAAGAGAGAGCCTACAGAGTGGGAGAATATGTTTGCCACTCATACTTCAGATAGAGCGCTAATATCCAGAATCTATAAAGAACTCAAAAACTCTACACCAAGAATACAAATAATCCAATCAACAAATGGGCTAAGGAAATAACAGACACTTCACAGAAGATGTACAAGCAATCAACAGATATATAAAAGAATGTTCAACATCTCTAGTAATAAGAGAAATGCAAATCAAAACTACCCTAAGATTTCATCTCACCCCAATTAGAATGGCGATTATCAAAACATAAGCAACAATAGGTGTTGGCTAGGATGTGGGGAAAAAAGTACACTCATACATTGCTGGTGGGGTTGCAAATTAGTGCAGCCACTCTGGAAAGCAGTATGGAGATTCCTCAGAAAGCTTGGAATAGAACCACCATTTGACCCAGCTATCCCACTCCTTGGCCTATATACCCAAAAGAGTTAAAATCAGCATACTACAGAGCTACAGCCACATCAATGTTCATAGCTGCTCAATTCACCATAGCCAGATTGTGGAACCAACCTAGATGTCCTTCAGTTGATGAATGAATATAGAAACTGTGGCATATATATACAATGGAATATTACTCCGCCATAAAGAATGATAAAATTATGGCATTTGCAGGCAAATGGATGAAATTGGAGAATATCATGCTAAGTGAGATAAGCCAATCTCAAAAAACTAAAGGACGAATGATCTCGCTGATAAGCAGATGAGGACATATAATGGGGGTTGGAGGGGTTAGCATTAGGGCTAGGGTTAGGTTTAGGGTTAGGGATAAGGAGGGCGGTAAGAATGGAGGAAGGAAGGACTGTATAGAGGGAAAAGAGGGGTGGGAGGGGTGGGGGGAAGTGAAAAAGTAACAATGAATCAAACAACATTGCCCTATGTAAATTTATGATTTTTAATAAAAAAATGGGAAAAAAAATATAACTTTTCATATAACCCCCAATATAAAATTCATAAGTATTAATTTAATGAAAGATGCACAAGACCTCTGTTCTGAAAATTATGAAATATTATTGAGACATGGAAAAGAAATCTATATAAATAATTTATACCATATTTATTGGTCAATAGTGTTAAAGAGTATGTTCTCCCCAAATTCATATATCTATTCAATGTAATCCCAATAAAAATTCCAATTGGTATTTTGAAGAAATTGACAAGCCAATTTTTAAAAAATTGTTCATTTGTTCTTTTTAGTTATACATGACAGTAGAATGCATTTTAACATATCATACATGCATGGAGTATAACTTCCCATTTTTGTGATCGACAAGCTGATTTTAAAATGTATATGAAAATGCAAAAGAGCTAGAATTACCAAAACAATTCTGAAATAGAACCACATTGAAGAGCTTATATTACCTGATGTTAAGACTTCCTATAAAATGTCAGTAATCAAAACAGTGTGGGTGCTAGTACTATAAAGACATATATATAGTTCAAAGGAACAGAATAGAGTTTTGAAATAGAACCAACATATTACCATCAATTTCCAATAGAATACCAAGTCATTTCAATAGCGATAGGGAAGTCATTTCAACACATTATGTTGGAAAAACTGGACATTTGTACTTCTAAAAGAACCTCAGGTATACACAAAAATGAATTTGAAATGGGTTATAAATCTAAACATATAAATAAAATTATAAAGCTTTAAGAACAAAACATTGAAGAAAAGTTTTATAAACATGGATAAGCAATTATTTCACAGGCAGGGCACAACAATAAAAGACATGAAAGGGAAATTGATAAATTGAACTTGATCAAAATTTAATATTTTGCTCTTTGAAAGACACCATTAAGAAAATGAAAAATAATAGCTCAGACTGGAAGAAAATTTTCACAATACATGTATTTGATGAAAGGCTTCCATCCAGAATAAAGAACTCTTTAATAAGATGACTCATTTAAAAAGTGGGCCAAAAGCTTGAAGAGACATGAAATACAGAATAAGCACATGCCAAGATGTTTAACATCAGTAGACATCAAGGAAATCACAGCAAGACTCCACTACACATCCACTGGAACAACTAAAATTTAAAAACAGGCAACAGCAGGATGTAAAGCAACAAGGACTCTCACAATACCAATGAGAGGGTGGAATGTACAACCACTTTGGAGAAGTTTGGCAGTTTCATATGAAGTTAAACATACTTCTCTTAAAGCCTTCGATGCTGCTATTGGTATTAAGAGAGCAGGAACACACGTCCTCAAAAGACATTGAAATTTATGTTCTTCATAATAGGCAAAACTAGAAACAATCCAAATGTCTGTCAACAGGTAAAGGAATTGTAGAATATTCATACTTCCAGAATTTGAGCCCCAGTGAAATACTCAAATTACTGATTCATGCTATGGAATGGATGAATTTCAAAAAAGTATGCAAGCAGCATGAGTTCATTTGTATGAAGTCCTAAAACAGGAAAAAACTAACCCACGAGGATAGAGATTAGATCAATGGTTGTCGGGGAGGGAGGGTCAAGGACTTTGACTGCACAGGGGCAAAGGGGCATAAGGAAAATTTCTGGAGTGATAGAATCATTCTATGTCCTGAATGGGGTGCTGGTGATTATTTAAAAGTACATATATTTTTCAAAACTCTGAACAGTATATCTAAAAAAGTGTGCATTTTACTTCACATAAATTGTGTTTCAATAAAGTTGATTTTTAAAAGTAAAGTGAAGTTTTTGAATGAGAAACTGATGGATGAAAATTTCTGCATCTCAAGAGCTGTAACTTTAATGGGAAAGGAGATGTCTCATGGATGCAGCCAATTCATCTAACATATTAAGAATAGATGCCAAACCTGGTGGTACACACGTATAATCCCAGTAACTCAGGATGCCGAGGCAGGAAGATCACAAATTAGAGGCAGCCTCAGTACTTTGGTAAGACCCTGTCTTAAACTAACAAGTAAAATGGGCTGGGAAATGTAGCTCAGAGCCATCTGGGGTCCCATCACAGTGCAGGATGTTGGTGGCATGCACTGTGATGGACTGAACATATTTTGTCTTGTAAACCTGAGCTAGCACTTCACCAAAGTAAGTAATCCTTAGTTTATAGGCAATTAGCAATTAGGCATAAAGTATAATTGCTGTTGCTATATTTGTAGTCAAGTGAAATTGTAGTATGATTAAACTAATTGAAAAGTGTAAAAAATCTGTTGTGTAAACTCTATTTAAGGACCGTTCTCCTTGTGGAAGAAAGATTAGCAAGATTAAATTGAAATGACAGAAAAAAAAAAAAAAATCCTGCCTATCGTGGGGATTCCTGACCCATCACCAAGCTACTAAAATTATTAGAGATTTCACTTACCTCTCAGCCAGTGATACTGTGGCTTACCAGCCTTAACAATTTCTTAGTCAGAAATAGGCCATAAGCCTTTCAGACCTTAGTAGATTCCTGAGGACTTTGCTAAGAGCTGGGCATTAGAAGCAACTGCTACATCCAGATATGAGTGTTTGAGGTGATGACCCAGAAGGATTTGCTGGCTCATTTTAGACAAAGTCATGGGTATTCTCCAGACTGTTTCTAAAGAGCCATTTCATGGTTTCCTAAATAAGACTGCTCTCCATACACTATCAGAGGTCATTTGAAAACACAATCATGATAACTTTAACTGACTCCACACTGCATACAAAAGTGCCAAACTCTTTGGCACAGCACACTTTGCTCCCCTCAGCCAATCTTTCTATTTTCATCTCCCACCACACCATTTCCAATCAGTTCTCCAGCCACTCTAAATCCCTGACTGCCAATTATGCCACAGATACTCATAGACTATTCACTACTCCCTAAATACCTCAAATACTTAGAAAATACTTAACCTTCCACCCAGACCCACATCAAATGTCACATCCTTTGTGAAAATTTTGACTACCCCAAGAAAAGTATGTCATTGCTGTTAGGGGCAGTTATGGTTCGTCACTAGCTCCCAGAAAACGCTCCACAGATACAGGTCTCACACAAGGAACTTTTATTTTATGCAGAAGATTCACGTCCGCTGGGAAAAAGGGAAGAAAGAAAGAGAGAGCATGGCTCAAGTTTCCTCCAGACATAGGAATTTTGCGGGCTGAGAGGAACCAATCGTGGAGGAGAATTCTTACAGACTGACTGATGGACCAATGACATATTAGAATGCAACGTGGGAGGCAGGAAGATTACAGAGCTTAAGCCAGAAATTCCTCTAACGTGAGAGGCGGGAAGAACGCAGATTGACAGGTGGTGGGGGAAGCCAGATTCCTTGCAATTGTCACCCACTTAGTGCAGTACTCCATTATAATACTTATGCTACCTTATTCCGATTACAAATGAACATACCTGCCTCAACTATCAGGCTTTCATCAGCTTAATAAGGCCAAGTACTGTGCTTTACTTATCATTAGTTTTTTCCCAACACCATCTATAATACTTGAAACTCAATAACACATCAATAAATATTTGCTAATCAAATATAAATCTCTTCTCTATAGGGATCAACAGAGTGTGGACACCCTCCCCTCAGTTGAACCCACTCCATACACCAAATGTTTCCCTTTTTTCTGGACCAGAGAATAGATGTAGCTTCCCTTTGAATAGCCTATCTTCTGTCCTTTTCCAGGGATCTTGATGTAACAGGGATCTCATGCTTTAAAAAAACCAATCCAAGTTCATTCATGCAGCACTATAGCAGGGAACTATGATGGAGATAATTTAACTTAAGAGTTCATCTTTAGAAAATTATAAGACTTAATCGAAAATATTAATTTCACATGTACCCTAATATCCAAAAGTAGGCAGTCTCCAAAGTGGTCTCAGATACTCTTCAGACACTGAAGGAATGATACATAGGAAAGCTCTGGCTAATAATAAGGAAACAGATGAGTAGACCAAAGTGGCAGTCTAGTGAACTAAAGTGGTGGGTATAAGAAACTTTTAAGAACCCAAGAAATATGAAGCTGTTTAATATAGTGTCAGTGGATGGAAATCAAAAGTGTGAGGTTGATTCTCTTGCATCATCAAAAACAGAGGTGACATTGCACAATTTAAGCAAATCTTGACATTGCTCTGAAAGCAGAGAGCACTGATCTGCATACCACAAATATGCTGCCAATGGGAAGAACACATATCTATCCATTCAAAGAAAAGAAAATAACATGGGATTATACATCTCTGGCTTCCCTACTGTGGCAAAGCATCTTCAAAGATTAAGAGAGCTACACCCAGGACACCCTGCCTCTTTTCCCACAGCCTGACATTGTTTCAGTTCTTACTTGAGAACACATCCAAGGCCTGGAGCACAGGGATGTTCTGTACATGAGTTAAAATGAAATACTTCTATTATAAACATCGAAAAATGGCTGGAGGAGGGAAACTTATCCTACTCATCGGCACTTCTATAAATGCACAAAAGACCGCATTGTACTGTACCCAGTAATTATTATTAAGCATTTGTATAGAACTTTATATTTACAAAGTGCTTTGTAGTCCTTTATATTATTATTCCTCACAGCAGCCTTATGAGGTAGGTTGGTATTGTTAAATCTATTTTACCCCACTTCAGGAGGTCCCTCTTTCAAGTACTTTGAAATAAACCTTGAAGAATCAAAACCCTTCAGAGTGTCTGGAAGAACAAGGTGGAAAAAACCCCATGGTGAAAGTTTGTGTTAAAAAAGAAATCCCAAAGGGAGCTTGTGTGCTGGAGAAGGAGATCAGAGACCAAAAAGGGAGCTAGAAATTGCATGGATATGAATTGGAAATAATGGGCAGCCTGAATATAGTGGTTCATGGATTAAACTGAATGTGAGGCCTATTTTCTTCTTGATTTCCTGCGGAAAACCCAGTCTCACATATTGATAAATTCTCAATAAGCCAAATATTTTTATATGATATCCAAACTGGGTTAGTGAGTGCCCGTCATTTTCTTTTTTTTCTTTCTGTTTTTAGACCATACTACATATAATATAGCGGATGAAAT
Source organism: Sciurus vulgaris (assembly GCF_902686455.1). Lineage (NCBI taxonomy): Eukaryota > Metazoa > Chordata > Mammalia > Rodentia > Sciuridae > Sciurus > Sciurus vulgaris. The sequence goes on from NC_136463.1 coordinate 134,083,536, forward strand.
GAGAAAATACAGTGCGATTAGTTACTGGGTTCTCTTGTATATCCAAGCATTAACTGATCAGCACACAGGAAGAAATGTTAAACTTGCATGATTTTGGAAGATAAACTTCATTTTGTTCCATTTGAAAAGTAATGTTCATTGGTACGGAAAAATATGAAGAATGAATAAAAGTTTAAAAAGTTGAAGGATTTCATCCATACTTCCAATATTCAAAATGCTCATTATTAAAAATTTCATATTTCACATCTCACCTAACTATATTCTATATTATTCTTATAAAACAATCCACATAGTTTTCATGTTCCTTTTTATTTAACAGTTTAACACAAGCATTTTTCTATGTTCTGGATAGCAAACATTTGTGACTGCAGCACTTACAAGTTTGGAGAAATTTACTGAGTCCTAGAAAGTACAAAAACTTTAGCATTGCCCTAAAATAGCATTACCTTAAAAATAGCATTGCTTTTAAAATCTGATATGATGAACCTTCACAGTAATGGCAGAAAATTGTCACAATTTGCATGAAATGGATCATCAACCTCATGGTTTTAAATCCCATGTATATATTGATAACTCCCAAATTACATGCTACTGTTTCTCCTCTGAATTTCAGGCATGCATATCAAACTTCCCACTCAGACTTTTCATTTGAATGTTTAATGGGCATCTCAAACCTAAAACAGACAAAACTAAACTCTTGATATAAGCTTCCTTCATATCCCCAATAAAACTAGGGGTTATCCCATCTAAGTTAATGGAATTTCTACAATGCTTCTAGCCGCTCAAGCCAAAACTAAGACTCATTCTTCACTTCTCCATTTTTGTCACATCCCGCATACCCATTTATTAACAAACCCTCTTGGCTCTGTCTTCAAAATCTAACCTCTGTCCACAACCTATCAATTCTCTCAGTTTTGAGTCACCAATCTCTCTCTGGAATAGTGCTTTAGCCTCCTATCTGGTCTCTGTTTCTTCCCTTGTTCCTTTAATTCTGTCCTCAATCTAGAAGCCAATGCCATTCTGTTAAAACACATCCTTCTTTTGTTCAAAACTTCACAACAGCTTCCCATTTCACCACAGTCCAGGCCTTGGACCTACAAGGACTCACATGATCTGCTCCCTCTCATTCATTTTCTTCATCTCTCAGAACTTGTCTTTGTCCACTGTCCAAGGTGTCCCTTGCACTCCAATCACAGTGGACTCATTTGCAAATAACAGGTCCCTTCTGACCTTAGAACGTTTTTGCTTCCTGCTTCTATCTGAAATGCTCTCCAAACAGTCACATAGCCCTTGCTCCCAAAACTATTTTCTTCTCAGTCACCCCATCTGAAATTCACCACCATCACTAAACCATTTGTCTCCCTTCCCAATTTGTTCTTTGTTAGTACTTTAATTTCAGATTAAATTTTATATATGTTTCTTATTTATCCTGTTTAATACATATCTTCACTCCCTGGAATGATAGTGTGTAACAAGAATATAATGATAGTGTAACAGGAAAACAAGGGCATGGAATTTTGCCTGTTTTATTTGTTGCTATATGCATTTCCAACACCTAAAGCAGTATCCAACAGAGAATGTACCAAATAAATGTTTGTTGGATAGATAAACAAACTTTCTGAGATAGAGCTTGTGAAAAATCTCTTTAAACAGACAGAGGTAATTTAAAAATTAGGGTACAATGCATGGAGTTAAATAAAAATCATTTTAAGATAGGGCAAAGTAAAGTGGCCTTTACAATAATGGAGTGTCCTGAAGGTCACTTGCCAAAGAACAGAACCCCTCTTCATTTTAGGAAGAACTCACCGATATTAAAGGTCAAGGTTTTTGATGTATCCCATTCTCCTTCTAGCGTTCAAGGCAGTGTCACAGAGTTGATTCTAATAGTGGAGTCCCCACAATATCAATAGTAGTGTGGGAACTTCCTGTGATAAGGAGTTTTTCACAACACTGGGTTCTCATGCCATTTCTTAGAAAAAAGTTATCACAGGAAAAGAATGTATAATTGCTAAGATGTCATTATTGAATCACATGCGCACAGATATACATTAACTGTTAGTAATAAATATATAGCAAAATTAACTTTTCACATTTTGATTTTCAACATGCCCTTATGACTTTGTAAAATACGATCATTTTCATTAGGTTCTATTCCAATATATGAAACTTCAAAGAGTCTTAATAAGAATAAAATTACTAAAAAGTGTTTTTTAATTGCCAATTTAAACTAAATACCTCTGAAAATAAGTAGAGTTTATTTAAAACCAGTAATAGAACAAATTAATGTCCCAAAGTAACAAAATGAAAAAAGTTTAACTTAATCTAGACTACAGAATTATTCATATGAGATTGACTTATCAAAATCAGTTGTGAAAGCAAACCTAGTTTATAGTCATTTGAATTGCCTATTGTGGAGATTTAGACCTAAGTATGTGAACCAAACGGTTTATTCAGGTCATATTTTAAACCTTAAGAAATAGATGGAAAGTTAAGACTGTTTTTATTTACCAACATTACTTCACTACAGGGACAATTCTCACTTTCTCAGAAGGCACTGACACAGATTTTGGTGATTTTTGCTGTAAGCCAGGCCATATGTTGCATGGCAGCGTAAGGCATGTGGTAGGCTAACTTCGTAGCAGTGCAATTTTAGATTTTTGAAGATATGCACAACATATGAAAACTATCAAGTAAAGTAACTGAATTTTTACCCTGATGAATTATCTGTATGTCACTTCAAACCCCATCCCTAAAAATAGACTATATGTAAAGTAGTACAATTTACAACTTTTAAAATGTCATTCCCTACTTATCATGCAAGACTGTCTTCAGATTTTCATGTGCAATTTTTAAATTGCTAATTACTGAAGAAAAATATTATAAAAGTAATTTTCTAATTATGGGAATAGTCTGATATCCAAATACTCTGCTGAAAATTGATAACATTGAAGATAGATATCATTATGAAAATAAAACTTCTAAACATAATGCTTTCTTTAATCAATAATTTTCTTAAGTGTATAACATAAAGTTCAAATTAATCCTTAATCATCTACCAAGGCATTAACAGCCTTTGTGAGTTCTCTTCAAGATATGAATTGCCTTTTTGAAAAGTTGAGGAAAGGAGATGAAATACTCATTCTATTCCAGTATGCACAAATTCAATATTCATTTTAGAATTGATTAAATCAGCACTAGTATTGACTAATCACACCATTATCCCCAGATTCTACTGTTCCACAGCAGTATAACCCTGTCAAAATTTTTAAAACTCATGTCCCTGTCATTACCAAATAATTTATAATTTGAATTCAGTTTTAGTTAAATGGCATCCACACATATACCAAAATAAATTTGCATCACTGCAACTTAACAAAGTTTTTTTGAGCCCCTTTCATATATTAGTCATTGCTCTAGTCCTAGAAATTCAATGTAACCTGAAAGACATGGAATAGGGAGGACAGAATTAAACAAAGGATTATAAACTTTAGCTAGCCATGACAGACAGAACACAATAGTATATCTCTTCTCCTTCCACAAAAAATGACAGTAAAAGATAAAAAAAATTCACAGAGAGGATAGGAGAGAACATATAATAAATAGTATAAATTAAGAAAATTGAGAAAAATGGATATTGGAAACTGGATTAGTTATCAGCCTTGTCATATGGGCTGAGCACCTGTGTAGGGAGAAGAAGGAAAAGCTGGGAGTAGTGGAAGGTGGTGACTAAAAGATAAGCTGGTCAAGAGTTCAGCATTCCACAAAAAGTGTGGAAGAAGCACAAGCTATCGATGACATCTTGAGTGTAAGGTGAGGCTGAAGACAAACAGGTTGACTAAATTTCTGTTTCAATAATAACTAGGCCTCTCTACTCTCCATTCTGACCAAGTGTTTATTCTCTGGAGCTGTTAAGCTATCAATACTGACTGTTGGTTTATCAAAGAAATGGCCTGCCATACCAAGGGTCACTGGACCCTTCTCAGTGAGTCCCCCAGTTGGCAAATCCCACCAGTGCACACAAAAACTACAATTTATCTTTCTATGTCTCATTAGTAAATATGAATGCATGACCAAAGAGCACTAGATAGAAGTTGACAAGATTTAACTTTTAAGACCAGACCAAAGCACAGAAATAAGTAAATGAAAGGAAACTAGAGAGAAGAAAGACCATGAGAAGACCAGAAGAAAATTTTGAGCAAATACAATAAATCTCTTCAAAGGAATAAGAGATGTTGCATTGATAAAACAAGAATAGGATGCTACTTTAAAAATAAAAATGGAGAGGAGAAGATTAGAGGAAGAATGCATTTTCTGATTGCTCCTCAGCTGAAGATTTGGGTACTCATTCAGGTGGGCAACTGAGGGAATTCCCTGAAATTTGATATTGGACAGTGAAATAATCACAGAGATACAGAAAATCAGAAGCTTGGAACATTAAATAAGTAATAATACACCAGTTTGACTGGTAGCAGCAATGTCAGCACTTTCAACCCCCTGCAGAGAGAAAGGTGAGAGCAGAGAGAGAGAGAGGAATAGAATAGAGAAGGAGGCTGATCTTAACTGACCCAGAGATGGTAGGGGAAGTTGATGAGTGAAAAATTCCTTGACTGATGGGAGAAGAGTCACTGGGGTAACCAGAGTCACAGCACTATCTGTCAGAGCCCATGTAGCAGAGGGCAGAGGCAGGAGACTGGGAGCTCACAAAGGATGCCAGTCTAACACAGAAATTGCCTCTTTGGGGATCCAGAGTGTGCCTGGATCGGGCTGGGAAAAGGAAGGGAGAGACCCCTTTGTTGCCTGTAGCCCATATGAGTGACTGGAAAGATATCAGAAACCATCAGACAGGCTGTCTGCACTCTAGGTCTGATCCTGGGTAATTCACATCCATGGTGGTGGGAATGTGAGTCCTGCAAAGGTTTAGGTCCCCACGCTAAAACTGGAATTTTTAGAAGGTCCCTGAGACCCAGATGTCCAGCAAAGATCTGAATCTGCCCAGTAACAGGGGATATAAGTCTAATTTCAAACTCCCTCCTACAGAGTTCCCAAGGACAGTCAGAACTAAACCCCACCCACCCACTGGAACTTCCCCTTTGAACTCTGTAGCAGACCAGCTCTGGGAGTACATTTTTCAGTACTCCCCAGTCTATCCTATCCTGTACTATGAGATGGGGAGCTGAGAGCTACTACAACCAGCTTTGGCTCCAGTCCACAACATCTGGCAGCTTGGTAAGAAATATAAAGCAGTGCAATTTAACAACCTATAGCCCTTGACCCAAGAGTTACAGAACCCAAAAAGAAATCAAAGAATGGCATGGTAGCATAAACAATGAACATCCACCCTTGCCAACAGTTTTGACTAACTCAGCAGAAACAAGGTCTTTATTTCTCATTAAGAATTTTTTTCTATTCCCCTCTTTTTAATTTAAAAATTTAGTTTGGATTTTCTGGGGTTTTGTTTGTTTGTTTGTCATTTACTTTTTTCCATTCTGTGTGATTTTGTATATGAGCATATATATATATATTTATATTTATATATTTATATATATGGTGTGTGTGTTTGTGTGCATGTTCTCACTGAGCTATATATGGATCTGATTTGGTTGGATCTTTTATTTGTTTGTAGCTTTGTTTTTGTTCCTCTTATTACTCCTTCTTCATTTTCTTCCCCCACAAATAGCCAAAAAAAAAAAATTTGTGTTCCCTTTTTGTCTCTTTATTTTAATACTTTTAGTTATTTTACCTCTCCTTTACAGCCATTACCTGCTACTTCTATCCTGCTTCTCCTCTGTTCACTTTTTAAATGTTTCAAACTTTCTTGTTTCCTACCTTATCTTCCTTCACTTAAACAACTGTAATTTCACTCTCTGGTATATCTTCTAGGCTTTATTTTAAGGCTGTACATTGGTTCCTCAAATTATTGCCATTCTCTGCCTCTGCTTCTCTAAAAAAAAATGGGAAGTGATTGGGACACTACAAGTTCAAAGGGAAAAGATCCTGAGGCTGAGCAACACTCATAACTCAGCCAAGTGATAGCAACTCACTCCACACATGATCTAGCACCACTTGAGCCTCAAAAGTGCTTTAAAACATTGAATAAGGGAGACAAAACCCTCAAATCAACAACCAGGCTCCAAGTAAGTACAACTAGAGGACAACCTCAGTTTCCACTCCTGGATATCTACTCATCTTCAGCAAAAACAGAGAGAAGTCCCAGAATCAAAATGATAGCTATACACTAAATGACATACATATAAAAGAGAAAGAGGAAGCCATCTCAACAGATATGCAAATTCAAGACCTCTGAAAACATGAAGAAACAGGCAAACAAGTCACCTGTCAAAATTTATAATCCCCCAACAAAGAAACCCACAAATATGAAAAAGCATAAAATTCTGGAGAAAGAATATGAAAAGCTGATTACTGAAATGTACAATGAACTTAAAGAAAATCTAAGGAATGAAATAAGACAGCAAATACAGTTATTGAAAGACCATTTCAACAAGGAAATAGAAATACCGAAAATAAACCAATCCCAACTCCTGGAAATAAAACATACAAAGAATTAACTTAAAAATTTACTTGGAAGTATCATCAACTGATCTGATTATGTAGAAGATAAGACTTTAGCCCTTGAAGACAGAATTTCAGGCCTTAAAGAGTACATAAACTCGAATATTCAGTATGAAATAAAGGGGGGATATTTTTATAAGAATATATAAGAATTCTGAAACAACATGAAGAGACCAAATTTGAGAGTTATTAGGAAAGAAGAGAGCATGGAGATAACACCCAATGAATGACTTGAAGAACCTCTGCAGTTAAATAATAACAGAACATTTTCCTAACCTTAGGAAGGAGATGAGCATCCACATATGGGTTAGACATAGAACTCCAAATAGACAAGATCAAAAAGGAATCTCTCAAAAACATATCATAATCAAAATGCCTAACACAGAAAATAGGGAAAAAATAGTAAACATTAAGAAAGAAAGATATCAAGTAACATATAGAGGTAAACCAATAAGGCTCACTTCTGACTTCTCAAATTAGATCCTAAAATCAAGGAGTGCTTGAAATGAGATATTCCAAACTCTAAAAGAAAAAAATTGCCAACCAAAGACTGTGATATTCAGCAAGATATATTTCAGAATTGATAAAGAATTAAAAACTTTCCAAAAGGATAAACTAAAAGAATCTATGACCACTAAGTCAGCACTACAAAAAGCACTCACTCTAAGATACACTACAAACAAAAGAACTGAAAAACAAACACCAAAGCCTCCAAATATAAGAAGTTCTCTAGAAGAACAACCAACTAAACGAAAATTAAGACTGAATTAAATACAGAAAACAAACCCAAATATCAGAAAATAACAAACATTTATCCACAATAACAATGAACATAAATGGTCTTCAACATAAATAGCAGAATGGATTTAAAAACACAATCCAACTATATATTGTTTGCAAAAGACTCATGCCATAGGCAAAGACACACACTGGCTCAAAGTAAAAGGATGGAAAAAATATTTCATGAAAGTGGAGTCCAAAAACAAGCAGGAATAGCTGTTACAATATCTGTCAAAGCAGTTTTCAGTCAAAAATTAATCATAAGAGATAAAGAAGATCACAACATACTGGTAAAGGGAACAACACAACAAAAAAATAAAATGATGACAAATATTTATGCCAGAAATGTAATCGCACCTAATAAAATTTTTAAAATCTTCTTTACACTAAATCTCAGACAGACTCCAATAAAATAATACTGGGAGATTACAATAACACCCCTTTTGTCAATAGGTGATCCAGATATAGAATCAAAAGAGATATTTCTCACCTAATTAATATATAAATCAAATGGACCAAAATAGACATCTACAAAATATTTCACCCAAAGACAGTTGAATTCATTTTCTTCTCAGCGACTCAAGGAATCTTTTCCAAAATACACCATATTCTAGGTCACAACATAAATCTTAGCAAATACAAATATATACTATATATCTGTATTTATGTATATATACAAATATGATGTACATAAAATATATAAATATAAATATATATAAATATATGATATATATACAAATATATACATATATAATCCTATAGATCTTATCAGATCATAAAGAAAAATAAACAGCAAGGAAAATTATAGAAACAATATAAACACATGGAGATTGACCAATACTCTTAAATGAGGAATGAATCACAGAAGAAATGAAAGCATAAATAAAAAAATTCTTAGGAACAAATGAGATCAAAGATACAACATAGCAAATTCTCTGGGACAGTATAAAGTCAGCACTAAGAGGAAAGTTTATAGCAATGAGTGCCTACATTAAAAAAAAAAAAAAAAAAAAAAAAAAAAAACAGAAAGATCCTAATTAAATAATCTAATGCTACATCTCAAGGTCCTAGAAAAGGAAGAACAAACTAATTCCAAAATCAGTAACAGACAGATGGTAATTAAGATCAGAGACAAAATTAATGAAATTACAAACACAACAACAACAACAAAAATACACAGGATCAATGCAACATAGAGTTGTTCTTTGAAAAGATAAACAAGATTGATAAGCCCTTAGCTAAACTAACCAAAAAAGAAAAAGACCCAAATCAACAAAATTAGAGATCCAAAAGGAGATATCACCATAAACACTTCTGAAATCCAGAAGATAATTAGAAAATATTTTGAAAATTCATACTCCAATGAGTTAGAAAATCTAGAAAACTGACAAGTTTCTAGATATATCAGATCTGTCCAGATCATAGATATAGAAAAACTAAATAAATCAATATCAAGTAATGAAATTGAAACAGCAATTAAAAACTTTACAACAAAGAAAATTTCAGAACTAGAAAGATTCTCAGCCAAGTTCTTCCAGACCTTTAAGGAAGAACTGATGCCAGCCTTCCTCAAATTATTCCATGAAATAGAGAGGGAGGGAACATTCCCAAATAAATTCTATGAAGCCAATGTAACCCTAATACCAAAACCAGACAAAGACATATTAAGGAAAGAAAATTACAGACCATTATCCCTGATGAAATAGTTGCAAAAATATTAATAAAATAGTAGCAAACCACATTCAAAAACATATTAAGAAAGTAGTGTACTATGATCAAGTGGGTTTATCCCAGGGATGCTAGGTCACTTCAAAATACATTAGATAGGCAAGTCATTCACCACATAAATAGAATTAAGGACAATAATCATATGATATTCTCAATAGATACATAGAAGGCCTTTGACAAAACCCAGCACCCAGTCATGTTAAAAAACACTGGAGAAACTAAGGATAGAAGGAGCTTACCTCAATATTATAAAAACTCTATGTGACAAACTCAAAGTCAAATCATATTGAACAGAGAAAAATTGAAAGTATTTCCTCTAAAATCAGGAGCAAGACCAGGATGCCCACTCTCACCACTCCTATTCAATATAGTTCTTGATATTCTTGCCAGAGCAATCAGACAAAAAAAGGAACATGAATAGGAAAAGAAATCAAAGTAACTTTGTTTTCTGATGACATAATCCCATATCTGGAAACTCAAAAACATCACCAGAAGACTACTAGACCTGATAAATGAATTTAGCAAAGTATCAGGATACAAGATCAATACTCATAAATCAATAGCTTTTCTATATTCCAATGGCAATTTTGCTAAGAACGAAATCAGGAAAAATATCCCTTTCACAATAACCTAAAAAGGTAAAATAAATACTTGGGAATCAATCTCTCCATGGAAATGAAAAGCCTCTACAATGAAAATGATAAAACACTCAAGAAAGTGAAGAAGACTTTAGAATGTGGAAAGACCTCTCATGTTCTTGGATAGGCAGAATTAATATTGTCAAAACAGCTATATTACCAAAAGTTTTATACAGATGCAATGTACCCCATCAAAATACCAATGACATCTTCACAGAACTGGAAACAACATTCCTAAAATTCATTTGAAAAAATAAAGATTCAGAATAACCAATGCAATCCTGAACAAGAAGAGTGATGATAGAGTCATTATAAATGACTTTTAAAGTCTTCTTCTCAAAGATAACTTTAACAAATGATAACTTTTTAACGGATGCTTTGGGGGGAAAGTGGTTATTCATATGCAGAAGAATGAAATTAGTTCCCTACCCTTTGTCCTGCACAAAAGTTGAATCAAAGTGAATTAAGATCTAGAAATTAGAAAAGAAAATTTGCAATTGTTATAAGAAAACAATGAGTCAATTTTCCAACATATTGGCATGGGCACTGACTTCCTTAATAATACACCTAAAGCTCAGTAAATAATGCCAAGAGTTAATAAATGGGATGTCATCAAATTATAAAGCTTCTGCACAGCAACAGAAATGATTAAGAGTGTGAAGAAAGAGACTACAGAATGGGAGAAAAATCTTTGCCAACTACTCCTCTGACAGGCAATTAATATCCAGAATATATAAAGAACTCAAAAAAGTTGGGGCCACAACAAATAACCCAATCAACAAATGGTCAAGAGAATTAAACATACATTTCTCCAAAGAATAAATACAAATAATCAACAAATACATGAAAAAATGTTCAACATATCTGGCAACCAGGAAAATGAAAACTGAAATCTACATTGAGATCCATCTCACTCCAGTTAGAATGACAATAATCAAAAATACAAATTAATAGATGATGGTGAGAATGTGGGGAAAAGGTACACTCTTGCACTGTTGGTGGGATTTCAAGTTAGAATAACCACTCTGGAAGGAGTATGGACATTTCTCAAAAGACTAGGAGTAGAACCATTATATGACCCAGCAATCCCAATCCTCAATATTTACCCCAAATAATCAAATTCGGCATATTGTAGTGATACAGGTACATCAATGTTCATAGCAGTGCAATTTACCATACCCAAGTTATAGAACCAATCCAGGTACCCAGATGAATGGATCAAGAAAATGTGATATATATATATTATATTGTATAAAATAATAATATTATATAATTATATTATATAATTATAATATAATTAAAAATAATAAAATAAAATATAATATTATATTATATAATAATAATCTTTCATATATATACACACACATACACACACACACACAAATGAAGTTTTATTCAGTCATAAGGATGAATAAAATTATGACATTTGCCAGTATATAGATGGAATTAGAGAACATCATGCTAAGTGCAAAAAGTCAGACTCTGAAAGTCAAGGGTAAAATCTTTTTTCTCATATGTAGAAGCAAGAGCAAAGTAATAGGGTAAAGTAGTTGTATCTAATGAAAACAGATCAGTGGAGAAGAGGAAGAATTTAGGGAAAAGAGGAGGAATGCCGGTGGAAATGCAGAATGACTGACAAAATTACACTATGTACATGTATAAATAAGCCACAGTGAACTCCACCTTTATGTATATCCATAAAGCACCAATTTTAAAATAAATAAAGAACGAAAACCAGTAGAGCAGAGGAAGGGGAATAGGATGTGGGAGGAGAGGAAGGAAAAAGAAGCACTGGGGACTGAAATGGATCAAATTAAATTCCATGTATGTATTATTATGTCAAAATTAACCCCACTATTATATATAAACATGATGTACCAATAAAAGCACTTTTTAAGTGCAACTTTATCAGTGCAGGGGATAGAATCCTTGGAAAGTTACGAATATGTTTAGCAGAATTTACCAGGTTTTGAATAAATTTCCCGTAAAATAAAACAAAGTTCACAAAGACAAAAGAAATCCTTAAGAAGAAATATTTTAATTTTAAAAAGAGTCATTTCAGAAGATATGTCTAATAATTCTAGAACAACAAAAATGTGAAATGAGAAAGGACATTATCAATAAAACATTACCAAAATTTTTCCCAGAATTGAAGCATAAGAGTTTTCAGATTGAAAGAACTCAAGAGTTCTCCATCCAATGCATAGAAACTGGCCTACGATAATACATTAATAAATTTTAAAACATTAGGAATAAAATATATTTTCAGGAGGGAATATGCAAGAAAGAAAAACAGGCAAAAAATCAAAAAATGTAACATAAAAATAATAAAGAATGGAGCCAAGTCTGGTGGCATACCTTGGAGTCCCAGCTACTCATGGTACCAAGTCGGGAGGATCACTTGAACCCAGAAGGTGAAGGCCAGCCTGGGCGACATAGTGAGATCCCACCTCTAAAAACAAATAAATGGAAACAAGGAATCAGAATGACTTATAATTACCAAGACAATAGTGGGGAAATGCCTTTAAATTCTAAGAAAAAAAAATTTCCAATCTGTAACCAACAAAACTATCAAACAAGCATGAGACTAGGATAGATCCAAGTTCAGGTACTCATAATCTCAATACTTAATTCCAAATATACACCCATTCTCGGGAGAGTACTGGAGAACATGCTCCAGCAAAACAAAGGGAATAAGCCAAGAAAAAGGAACGCAGACATGCAAGATATGCAGAATTCAACTCCAGAGAATGGCAGGTCCCCGGGCAGTAAGAAGAGGAGTCTCCAGATGACAGTTATGCCCAGAAACAGAGAACAAATGGAAGAACAAGGGGTCATCAAGACAGATGTCATATGTACACAAGTGGGGGAAATATGCTCCCCATACAATTTACATAAAATAAATTTACATGAAGTTTGGAGATAAATTAGCTATAGGTACAAGAAAACTAAACAAATTTTTTTAAAATAAAATGAAATGAGTAACCTCAAAGAAACAACATTTTAAGAAGGGAAAGGAAGTGTAACCAAAATACGGTCTGTAGTTCAGCAGTAAAGATTGTTATGAGAATGGTGTATATTAATGATCCCCTAAACAATAACTATTTGTTTTTCCAACTAGCTAATAGGAGAATGTTAGGAAGTAATATGGAGAAGTGTGCATAAGCGGTCTAAATACTAATCCTTCATAGTAGGAAGTCAGTAAATAACCACCACAATTTAAAAATTCATGAAATTGCAATCTAAGTGCTGAGAGCATCATGGGACAGGGCACTGCCATTTTTCACTGTAAATATTGTGGTACTATTTGACTTTTAAACCATGTATACATATTGCTTGAATAAAAATTGTGTAAGTGCTAATATAATTATCATAAGCTGTATGAAAGAGAAGTATTAGGAATTTGGAGAGATTACTTAAACTAGCATTAAATTGACCACAATAACATATTATTTTTAACTGATTTAAGTTGGATTCCTTGTGAGATGAAAAAGTGTGGAAGAGACTTTGAGGGGAGAATTGTTGGAAATAATACTCACAAGAGGAAGTAAACTGAGAAGCAGTAGCAACCAAAAGCCTCTCAGGAAACCCTGGAGGTGGGACAGCCCTTCAGGGTAGTCCCAAATGAAAAAAGGGATCAGGCCTTTGACCCCATTGACAAGTCTCTGGGTGAGGGCTAACTCCAGTGAGGAAGTGAAATATTGGACAGAGTATGTCAGCTTCCTTTGAAAGGAGGAAACTCCTGGAAAAGGACTCTGCTCTAAGTCATCAACCAAGAGAGCCATCAGCTAAAATGAGTACCTCAAACCCAATGGCAGGAGTTGGGGGGCATACCAGAGCATCCACCAAAACCCTTCTCTAATTAACAGATCAAGTTCAGAGTTTTATTTGTCAATTTGGTGAGATTCAAAAACCGTTTCAAATATTTTTTAAAACACATAAATTAAAAACACTTTTTGAGACAGTAACTTTCAGAGTTTGAAGAATTTTGGGCTCCATTCTTCATTTTCTTAACAGTGCTACTAAAGCATAAAGCATGAAGGACTAAAAACAGTACTGTTGTGAGCAAATTCTCAAATGGGATGATGTTTCTTTTGGTAAACACATTTGGAGTTTCATCTTGGAATACACTGGGCATGTCTATTGTACAATAATTGTCTGCATCAGGTATGGGTGGCCTCCACTTTCCATGATGATCCTGCAGGCGCTGTTGCTACGAGGTCCCAGAAGCAAGAAGGTGGGTAGTCAGGGAGCATAGAAGAGTGGAGAGAAAGCGGGTGCAGGGCATCAGTAGCCCCAGCTCCTCCCAACTTTCTTTCTACATTCAAAAAGCAACTGTGAGTCCTTCTACTACCTACCATCCCTTGGGATAAATTAGGAAGTGAGATGAGAAATCAAGGCCTTCAAGGCAGCTTATGTTGTGTGATCTGCAACATTTAAATAGGAGAGGACAATAAGGGGAAGATTCTAAAGTCTGCCTCAACACAGAGGGAGTTTCTGTCTCTACCCAACAGAACCTGTTGTTTGTGAGGGAGACCTTGATATGTTTTAGCATGTATTTATTGAGTTCTCAATGGGTGGCTGGCATTGTGTAGTATTCCAGGAATAACGCAAGAATACAAGAGTCAGATATTTGAGCAGAAATTGAAATATTGGTGATCATTGTTATGAGAATATTGAACTTAATCTAACTTCATTGAAGAATGTTGGAGGACATGACTGATCATAGGCACAAGATCCACTGTCAGGGCATCTTTAGGATAAAGAATTTACTGATAAAGAATTACTTAAGAAGAAAAAGAATATCTCAGAGTGAGCCTGATAGAGATCTATGAAAGAATGAAATGTCAGAGTAGGCTCAAAGCAACCACTGATGCAAATGGAATATTGGCTGCCTATTTACCAAAAGTAGAGTGATATTTAACAACTGCAGTTTCAATTCCACACAAATGGAGGTGAAAACCAAGGATAACCTTGTAATCACTTGCTGGCTACTGACATGTATTCAGATATTTCCTCTGCTCACCCATGCAATCTGTGTATTCTAAATGTATGAATGGCATGTTCCACTGAGTGCTACTTTTTTTCCTCCCAGCACTGTAGGCATAACTGAACAAATAGAAAAATGTGTATGCATACCATTAAAAATAACAAGGACTTTTCATAATGTTTAACTAGGAAACTTATTCTTGAACTTTCAGAACTTCGAGCATTAAAGATTTAGTTTTAGCAAAATACTACTTTCAAAGTATTTTAAGTAAAAAACAAATTGCTTTCTGATCCCATTAGAATCAAATATCCACCCAATAAACTATACCACCTTGTCCTGAGTATGTCATTTCAACCATTTAGATACCAAATGTAAACATACTTAACATATGTTCAGTGGTCCAAAACATTCCACATTTCTTACTTTGGAGCAGTGCTAGAATTAATATTTCATATGTAAGTAAACTTTCCTTCTTCCAAAGTCATAGTTTTGCCTTTTGCATAATCTGATTCCAATATTTTGCCCTTGTCACATTTTCTAGACAGTTTTGTGATGGGTTTATCATTGTTGTTTTTTATTTTGGTCACAAACCATGAGTAATTCATTTTTCAATTGATTTATAAAGTGTCACATCAACTATTACTGTGGTTTAGAGTTTGAATTCTGACAGGTCTAGTAAATAAAATACTATCTGCTATAGAGGAACTGCTGAAATCTGATTGGAAGAATTTTCTTTTGATCTAGTTCAAATGCAGTTAGCAATGCCTTTGTATAAGCTGAAATTTTAAGAAACTCCTCTTAGCATAAGAAAAGTTACATGTGTCTCACACTTTGATATTTTAATACTAAGCTGTAACAATCATTTCTATTGTTGTATCTTGTGCTGTTCCCATATCTGATCATGTACTGTTCAAATGTTTCTGCAAATGCCAGGCTCCAAAACACAATGTCTTCCTCCTTTAAAATACTTTTAAGATTTCTGTGTAATTGTGTGCAATTGTTTATGAAGTTGTCATGTCAAGGAGGAAAATGCATACCCATGTTGGCACAAGTGACTGTTGTCCTCAGTTGTATCAAGAGGAGGATTGTGTTTTATTATCTGGTAAAAGGCAGGTGGTCTAGCAGCCACCTTGAACAACTGGCAGATTAGTTTGCATTCTGCAAGGCAGCTGCCTCCTCCTACTTTAACTTGCATTTATCACAAAGCACAGTAGTCACTTGTATAATTTGTAACATAAGAAGATAGGAAGATACTTTATTCCCATGCTATTCTGTAGTATTTAAGCAGGTTATCTATTTTTTTCACATTGAATACCATCAGGAAATCCATCCAGTGCAAGTATGTATCTTTAGCAGTACCTAGTTAAATACTTTAACTTTTCTAAATATTATTAATATCGTGACATTTAAACTTCTTAATGTATTATCACAGTTAACTTGGAACACTCAAACTTTGAACTCTATCAAAATACCCCCAAATTTTATTAATAATGAATAAATCAAATAATATACATTTAGAACTATATATTGCTTACTTAAGAAGTAAATATAAAGCAATAAGCTTCTAAACTAAATTGCATTGTTCTGGAATTTATCAATTAATCCATCCTTCCTTATTAGAATATAGTGAGACCCTTCGCCCCTGGGAAATGCCCGGGTCTGGAATGAGCTCAGATTGATATCTTCTTTCCAGCAGATTATCCTCACTGTCTCCCATTCCTGTCTTCTTCAAGATCAGCTCCATGGTATTAGCACTTCTAATAGCAAATGAAGAAATTGTCTGGCTCTCCTTCTATACTTGTTCCAAGTCTACTCTTTCAGTACAGATTCTTTATCAATTTTATTTCTGAGAAAAACAGAACCGTGAGAACTTGTCTGAAATTGGTTGCATAAACAAAGCTCTGCCCTCCCTGGAAAAAAAAAATTACACTCTCCTCATTTATTTCATTCTAAGCCTTGACCTACATGAATGATAACAGTAAAATGGCAACTGTAGTTGCCAATTTCCTGGAGGTGACCCCTCTATGTTTGTAGTTTTGTACAGTTTTTTTTTCTAAGATTTAATGTAGCAACTGGAGGAGTTTTTATCTCCCTCTAGCTTTTGGCAAGATAAGAACAGAACGGTTTCCTGGCTTGATATAACATGGATAATGAGTGTCCCTTATCTAACATAAGCCTTGGACTTTGGGATCATCCTGTTTAGACTTACACATTTCCCTCCCCATTGCTATCCAGCACAGGTGTCTAAGGTTTTACTATTTAACCATTTGGTGATTTTTTTTTTTTTGTTTGTTTTGTTTTGTTCCCAAAAGCTGCCTGTACAAAAGCAGAACAGTTCAAAAATTATTTAGACCTTGATGTCAATCAAAGCAATTAAGATTTTTTGGTTGTTTTTGTTTTGTTTTGTTTGATAAATTATAAACACTATGGTCATGTTGGCTGTTGCAAATTTAAAATTCTATTTGACCAAACTTTGATTGTTTCACCAAACATTATTGTTAGATCAGAATCTGGTTCTGTTACCAGTGTTTGTTCCTTAAAGCAGAAAGACACAAAACTGTAATTTATCTCATTGTCTCCTCTTTTCTCATATAAAAATCAACTGGCTGTCAATCAAGTCAAAGCTTAGAAACTTTCTAAAGAAAAATAAGCATTTTTTAAACTGAAATCAAGCACAAATCACTTCAATAGCTTAGGTTTGTGCTTTGAAAATGTCAAACTAAACTGATCACAGTAGGAATTGATGGAGTATTAGCTCTGGGTTTCAAGTTATTATAATTTTTCAATGTCTGTCTCACATTTTTGGCTGTCTGTCAGATATAATTATCTTGGAAATCCCATCTTCAGTGTTGGTTCTCTGTTAGGACCGCAGGGGAACTACTATAAAAATAATTAGTCCCATGAAAACAGACTACTTGTGGGTGTTTTCTGCATAGTTTTTATGCTATAGAATAGAATTTCTCTAACCTTGACTGAACAGCACAACATTGTAGATGCTCAATATTGGAGAAGTCAATAGATAAGTATCTACAAAGATGGTTCTGCATTGCTCCACCCATCCCAACTCCAGTTCAAAGAAAGACATGAGGATACTATCTCAAATTATGGAAAAAATCAATTTACTTTCATCTTGAATTGGAGATGGATAACTTTCATTTTTGGAAAATTACAAAAATAAGTGAAACAGTAGTTCTTTTTCCAGATTCACTTAACATTTTTTTTGTATTGCATCTACTAAAATATCTTATTTTCATAAGCAGTGCTACTCAGAAGTAATCACTTGAATAGTACTCCACAGGAGCAGGGCAAAGTGATTAAGATCAACTCACATTCTTCTGTTTTATGATTGTATGACCCTGGATAATTTCACCACTAAACCTAAGTACTCTCATCTGTAAAATGGGAAAAAAATGGCAGTCCTAAATTTGTAGGATTGAGATTTAGAAAGAGAAGGCATATAGAGACTAAGCACAGTTCATTATTATTTTGTAAAATATAAATTATGAAATATGTATTTTCTAGTCTAAGTTGTGTGATGCACTATTTAATTTTTAGAGATTTTATTAAACATATGTAAACTTCCAATGTTTATTTGTAAGTTTTTACATTAAATATGCTCACATCTTATCACTTCCTATGTACCGTATAAAATCTATAGAATCAAATATATATGATATATATAATATGTAATCTATATTATGCATATGACAAATTATTTAAAATGCATATGCCATAGATACAGGCTGCTATATCCCATCATCTTTCTGTGACCACGTTTTAATTAAAACAGTAAATATGATCATAAGCAGTCAGAGTTATGAATCCTGACAGCTAAGTAGTCCTAGCCTTATCCTGGTCTTCTAATCAAAAAAGCATCTGTGAATAAGTTATTAGTTAGAAGAAAGACTGGAATATGTAGTATCAGATTCTTTATTAGATAGCGCCCCATATTTAACTAAGCAGCAATGTGTTTGAACCTATGTACCTTCATCCATCTGACTAAAGATGAAAGAGGATTTTACATATATGATTAGGTACTGGTCAGAAATCAGACAGGAAATGGTTAAACGGTTATGCTCCAGAATTACTGCTTGCACAAAAGGCATGGCTTATGCCACACAAGAAGTAACACAGTTCTGAATGCTAAGGAATGAGTTTAATTGCAGATTTCAACCAGAAAGCTAACTTTTCTCACCAAAGAGAGCAATTATAAAGCAGAACCCTTCCTAGAGACAAGTGGAGAAGGCTGAATCAGTTGGAAGGAGTGGAAGGTGATGAACGGACTTAGGCACCTGCACTTTGCAGAGTTTTCAAAGGTAAGCAAAACCTCCAATTCAATCAGCTCAAGGTGTGCTTTAAGTGTTCAGAGCGTGAGAGAGAACTAAAATAACCATACACCAACCAGAGTAGTCTGTAAGAGTAAAAATACTGTGGGGTACACAGAAGAGAAGCTGTAAGCTAAAGAAAATTTGACCCAACCAGAACTAAGAATATACTCATGTCTGCAAGAACAATCACTGGTTTGTGAGAAGGAATTGAAAGCTGATGCTACAAATTCAACAAATGTATTGCATCACAACCAAGAAAACAAGGAGACAAAAATACCTGCCCTTAAAACAATTACATAGTGGATATAAGAGTGAGGGGGGGAGAAGATTTGCATTTAGCATTAAGGATAATAAAAAATAAAGCATATAATGTGTTAGAGAATGTTAACTTCTCTGAAAAATAAGAAAGAAAAAATAGCATAGGAAAGAGACTATGAAAGCTGAAATCTGAGAAAGACTAGAAGAATGTGAAGTAATCAAGCAGACATCCTGTGAAAGAATGTCCTGGAGAAAGACAACCCAACTTGTATATTATTGTATATACTTACATTTGGGATTTTGTATAGTAGAATGACTATTTCATTCACTTATATAATAGACCAAAATATATTTTGAATATGAATACTTTCAAGCAAATCACTTTCCTGCCTTCAAAAACACTGAGTTAAAGAACCCTCCAAAATGTCACTAGAGATTCCATGACTTCTTGAGCCATAGCTACTAACTACAATGGAGATCCTGGATCCCAGCCCAGGCAATACAAAGGAGGCAGCACTCATTGCATAATGCTGCTCTATAAAGGATTAATCCTGTCCTATCGTGGCTCACACTGTATTAGTAATATGGACGGAATGAATATGTCATGAACCCTCCCTGCAGAATAATTAAAAAGCAATTTAGCTTAGTATGGAACTTTCACTTTTGGTTCTGTAGTCAGAGGTAAATTCTGCTTTCTCTGGATCTAAGGTCAATGTTAAAATCTTGAGAAGGGGCTTGGAAGAGTCAGAGAAATATTGCATCAACTATTCCTGCCATCCTAGTTGGAGGGTTGTCTGAGGGCAAGTGGGGAATGTTTTAGTGCCTACTATTATTCTTGATACAAGATCTGTTATATTTTTCTATATAAAAATTATTCGATGTACCTTGAGACTTTAAAAAGAAAAACAGGTTTTCTTAATGTGTATGCAGGTAGGGTGATGAGTACCCAAAGTAAAAGTGTAATGCAGTTGTGTAAAAATCCAATCAAATATTAAGGCTCTGTTCATGGAAGTATTCAGATACTAAAAGTAATATATCAATTGCACTTTGTCTTAGTCTTAGCATGAATAACTAATGAAGTTCCTTTCTGATCACTGTATTTTAAAAGAGATGTTAAGAAAGAAAGTTAGGCTATAAGAACATGACCTCAATGACATGGGCTTACTGAAACTTGGCCAGATGAAGAATGGTTAACAGAGACAAGACAGAGCCTTCAATACTTGTTGGGCTGTCTTAACACTGATTACAGAAGTTTTCATTACATTCCACAGGTCAGAATGAGGACCAATGGCAGTCAAATCTGTTTTGTTTTTTTGTTTTGTTTTGTTTTGTTTTGTTTTAATAAAAAGCAGATTTTGGAACAGGGTTAGAAAAAACATACTGAAAATTCAGCTTTCTAGATAAGACAGTGTCATCACTCACGAGCTGACCCCTGGTTGTTAAAAGTTGTTAAAGTTTGCATCTAGAATGTCCCCCAAAGTCACATGTGCTGAAGGCTTCATCTCCAAAGCAGCAATGTTCAGTGATAGAGCCCTTGGGGAGTGTTTGGATCAGGAAGGCACTAACCTCATCTATGGAGTAATTCCTTCATAAGTTCATACCTGAGTGGGCTAATAGGAGGTGGATACAGCTGAAGGAAGTCAGTCACTGGGGGTGTGCCTTTGAAGGGTGTATTTTGTTTTAGAACCCCAACTGCTTTCTGCTTCCTGGCCTCCGTGAGGTGAACAGTTTTGCTCTGCATGCCTTTCCGCCATGTTGTAGTGCCTTACCACAGGCCCGCAAACAATAGAGCCAGTGAAGCATGGATTGAAACCTCTGAAACTGTGAGCCAAAATAAATCTTTCCTCTCTTAAGTTGTTTTTCTCAAGTATTTTGTCACAGTGACATAAAGCTGATTAACACAGAAGTATTCAAGGAAAACTCAGATGGTAAACTGTGGTCAGAAGCCCCATAAATACTGGAAGCCTAAACAAGATGACCCAGAAGAATTTTCCCATGTTCATTTTTTAATTTCATGATGTATAAACAAAAAGTAGTAGTCAAAAATCTCTAGTCTTCTGAATTATTTATATTACCTAACACTTACTATATCTTTAGGAAATTTGATTTGTGGTTTGTTGATATTATCGTTCAAGCTATTCTGTGCCCAATTAAAAATGAGATAATATTGCTTAGTGACAGGACTGTTCAAATGACAAAAATGAATAGGTTTGTGCTAGTTATTAATTTACTACCTCTCATCTCCACACATTATTTTTGCCCTGCTTTGTGATATAGTTATTCCCCGCCCCCCTTTTTTTTCTTTTCCTAGGTGGTTTAGAAGTGGGTTCTGAGAATAGGGGGTGCTGGAGAGAAACTGCAAGGCTGGAACAGAAAAGAGGGAGTTTTTCCTCTGCAGTGTTCTGTTTTTCATGCAAGGGTGAGCAAATCAGTGTGCTGCATCAGGTCAGGCAAGCTACTGTGGCATTAGGCCTACAGTTCTTCAACAGAAAGTTCCATCCACTTTCCTTCTCAATGCTGCATCAGGTGTCAGTTTCCTGCAGAAGCTACCACCTCTCTTCAGAGAACTGAATCTCAGATTTGTCAGACTTGGTCTTCTGTCTCTAGGTTCCTTCTTTATTTCTCTTTTCCTAGGGATAGTTTCTTCCACTGTTGCTACCTCTGAATATCTTAGAGATTTTTTTTTATGATTTTTAGTAGTTAACTAACCCATGCTTAGCTAATATTTTTTTTTTCCTGCTCAATTTCTGTTGTAGTTGCTATCCATGAATGATTATACCATGACCAATACAAAGCTTGGCAAGAAAACTGAAAACAAATATCAGAAACTTATTCAAAGTCTCATTTTTGGTTTCTCCTAAAACTCTCATACATCAAATTAGAATGTTACTCTCTTTCTCCTGATTTTGTGATTATTTCTGAGATGGTGATTGGATGGAAATGTATTTCCGAATATGTTCCACTGGACACCAGTCCTGTATCTGACAGAAGTACTCAACAAGGATCACATATGTTCATAGACTTCCTGTAATTTGCCTAGCCAGAGCCCCAAAGGACTATTTAGAAATATTTGAAGCACTTATTTGTGGAGGGCAGACGTTTGACATGATAATCAGTCTTGTATAATCTCATGATAAAAAAGAAATTAGCATGTCACACTAGCTTCCTTGGTGTCAGATTTAACTACACCCAGTGATTATGAAAAGGTTGGTAAAAACCCATGCTCTTTTAAGTGTACATATCAAATAATGAATTGTGAATTTGGCATAAAAATATCGTATACTCATCTTTGAGAATAATTGTGTATAAATGATAAATGTACAATAGGTCTCAATAGATGTTAGATACTTGAACCCACCCAAATTATATGAACTATCACCAGAAATAAATGATGGGATAGAGACATCAAAACATGAAGTTAAATGTTCACCATCTCTCTTTTTTTCCTGTATATGAAAGAATTGCAGTTCATCATGGTGATTCAGAGCAGTGGTGTTAGAAGGTACAGGTCTAGATAATAGAATTAAAGAAGTTAGATTACCAGAGTACTTTTGCTCTACACCAGAAAGAAGTGTTGGGAGTGAAGAAGGAAGAAAATAGAAGGCACTTGTGTTGTTAGCAGAGGAAGAAGAAAGTGGGGGGTAGGAGGAAGTAAATATTGACATAGGAGAGATAGGGAGAATCTGACATAGGAGAGGTAGCAAGTTCATTTGGGAAGCAGGGAAAACAAAATATGGAACTACAGCAAAGGTGGGAATTTGCAGGGAATATATATAAGAAAAATGTTTTCCTGTGAGATGCCCATTTGAAACCCCACTTAGTGCCCTTAATAAACTTTAATAAAGTTTTCAAGACTTTCTGGTTAATTTGAATAACACATGAGTTTGGTTTGGACACAAAAGGGGAGAAGAGACAAGCCTCTAGATGTCCCAGTTATATTCAAGACCTAAAGAAGAGATTCCTTTGTATTATAGGTATTCATTATATGCCAGCTTCGCCTCTTAAAACCTATGGAGGCTGAGGGTATATCTGAGTGGTAGAGGATTTACTTGCTATGCGCAAGGTCCTAGATTTATCACCATCACCACAAAACAAAAAAAAAGTAACTTGAAAAAAAAATACCTACTACTCATTCAAATTATATGTATGTTCCCTTTCTTTCTATCCCAGATTTTATATTGTAATTCAAATGTATCATCTTTACTATTTAGGTAAAGATGACAAAACAAATCTATACATAATAGCTGGACCTATTTAGGGTTTTGGGTGGTTATAAAGCATACTATTAAGTATACATTATAGCATTTCTGATCAAGATTCTACTCTTTAGACAGGTGCAGTGGCTCATGCCTGTAATACCAGAGGCTCAGGAGGCTGAGGCAAGAGGATCGCAAATTCAAGGCCAGCCTCAGCAACTTAACAAGACCCTAAACAACCTAGTGAGACCCTGTCTCAAAATAAAAAATAAAAGGTCTCAATGGTTAAGTGCCCCTGGGTTGGATTCCTGGTATGAAAAAAAGAAAAAAATTCTACTCTTTAAAACTGGAAATATGGCAGAAATACATTGCAAATATATTTATTATTTCATAGTGAATCCCTTCTTTTTGAAAAAAAAAATTCTGAAACAAATATTTAGTACCCACTTAGAGCATTAGGGAGTTAGGGGTCTAGATAATGACACACAACTGTGCCATCTGTCTAATGGGTGAGAGTGCTCTAAATTGGCAAGGTAAAATTGATGAGCCTCCAAAATTACTAAAAGAGTTCCATTATATGTGTAAGAGAAACTGCACAGGCCCTTTGGGAGCCTTTGCTTTTTATTATAAAAACTTCTGCCCCTGAATTCTGTGGGTTCCACTTCCAGAAACAGGAGTATTTCACATCAGACCAATCCTCCCACAGAAAATAACAAGGAACTTTGGACAAATAGATCTTTTTAATGACCAGGCCTGAGATGAGAAGACAGTGAAAGAGGCACTCACCTCTGGCACAAAACTTATGGAGATGCAAACAATTAGAAACATTTTTAAAACCCTCAGTAATCAAGAGAAATAGAATTCAAATGTAGTATTTTTAAAAATAAAAATTACTATAAACCATCTGCAATGAATATCAAATTTCTAATAAAGAATAGAATCAGTATAAGCGATCTTTTTCTTTTGCCTCTATTGCTAATATGACTCAGCACAGCACTGTTATTGACTTGTCTGTATTTAAAATGTTATGTTTCTCACTGTATATTTCTATGCTAATTTTGTAAGGACAAATTAAAATTAAGGAAATTCCATTGGTTCTGTTAAGAGGTAGCTGACCAAGGAGTAACCTAGAGAAGTGATACCAAAAAAAAAAAAAAAAAAAAATATATATATATATATATATATATATATATGAGTGATGATCATCTGTCCCTTTAAAGTAATCAGTTTTTCTGCCAACTGTCAAAATGTGTATGTGAATGTTATCCTTTCAGCAGTGCTGAACACTCCCCAGCCATCAATGTTCACTATCAGTTGAATCTTCGTCTGTTTGCTTGGCATTTGTTGCTTGGTCTATTCTAGGGCAACTCCCATCTGGAATATTACAGAACTACTTGCCAATGGAAACCCAAATTTCTGCAAAGGGAATAATTACTTTGGATGCCACTGGAGAAAGTCCCCATGAAGGTGATAAAAAATATTTTTTAAATGATATTTATTTTTCATCATTTAAATGCACGTCTACAGAATTTGGTACTGGGGATTCATAGTACACTCAAGAATTCTCTGCCAGAAATCTCCAAGGTAAGACTTGCTGCTAAGCAGAAAGGGTGCAGTCAACAGGCAGTCCAGCTATCAGCAACTTGGGAGTCCATATCACTATAAAGAGCCACCTCTCCTGCGATAG
This sequence comes from Sciurus vulgaris, assembly GCF_902686455.1. NCBI lineage: Eukaryota > Metazoa > Chordata > Mammalia > Rodentia > Sciuridae > Sciurus > Sciurus vulgaris. The sequence goes on from NC_136463.1 coordinate 134,108,711, forward strand.
CACCCTTCTCAAGGCAGTCCCCACCTGACAATGAGTAGAGCAGGGATTTAAGGGCCCCAGTATTTTGGTCTAAGACCAAAAATATAATAATAATAAAAATTAAAATTAAAAATAAATAAATCTGAAGAGCATTATGTCCCTTCATAGTTCCTGTCAAACAGGTCAAAGATTTGCTGACCTGCATCAAATTCAGCTTCTCCCTTGGACCAGCCCTAATTCTTCCTTCTTCCTTTCACATCTTGTCCTCCAAAATCCCCATCTAAATACCTCCTTCCAGAAGACCCAACCCGAGACAAAGAGATAAACTTGCTAGCATTTTTTCTTCTTATAATTATTTAGAACAACACTAAAAACAATATCTGAAGAAAAGAAAAAAATCTAACTCCATTCACAGTACATCTTTTTTTTAAATTTATTTTTATTGTAAACAAATGGGATACATGTTGTTTCTCTGTTTGTACATGGAGTAAAGGCATACCATTTGTGTAATCATACATTTACATAGGGTAATAATGTTTGATTCATTCTGTTATTTTTTCCCTCCCCCCCACCCCTCCCACCCCTCTTTTCCCTCTATACAGTCCCTCCTTCTTCCATTCTTGTCCTCTCCCCCCCCCCCCCATTATGTGTCCTCATCAGCTTATCAGCGAGATCATTTGTCCTTTGGTTTTTTGAGAGTGGCTTATCTCACTTAACATGATATTCTCCAATTTCATCCATTTGCCTGCAAATGCCATAATTTTATTATTCTTCGTGGCTGAGTAAAATTCCATTGTATAAATATACCACAGTTTCTTTATCCATTCATCAATTGAAGGGCATCTAGGTTGGTTCCACAATCTGGCTATTGTGAATTGAGCAGCTATGAACATTGATGTGGCTGCATCTTTGTAGTATGCTGATTTTAAGTCCTTTGGGTATAGGCTGAGGAGTGGGATAGCTTGGTCAAATAGTGGTTCCATTTCAAGCTTTCTGAGGAATCTCCACACTGGACTTTTCCATTGATATTATTTAACACAATTCCTTGTGGCAACTTCATTTGCATACAGTGTTTATCTTTTGCAATAATGTCCTTATTTCTTATCTGTCTCCAAATCTATGGCCTTAAGTTGTTTTCTAATTTTTTCACAACTAAAAATAGCATTGTTATAAAATTTTTTGTACAAATTGGGTTCTTGCTTTTTGATTCATTCTTTTCACAATTGACTTTTTAGCATTGGACAACAGTCCTCTGAATATCAGCACTGGGACCAGTTAGCAGAGAAGGGAAAAGCAAAAGGGAAAATAATTTTTCCTTTTTCATATATAAAGAATGTATATTAATGGAGGATATACAAATCTGGAACAACCTGAAGTTTTACCAAGTCCTAGCTAACTTCACTTTCCTCTGAATCTTTTTGACTAAACTGCACTGTGTGTGTGGTCACTGAATTATATTTGTTTAGGGCACTATTATCCAAAATCCAGTTCGTAGACTATTACTTAACCAATGTTTACTATGAAAGAAAAAGTGTTCAGAGGACAAACAGGTCTGAGAAATGCTGTATATTAAGGAAATTCTCTTCTTCTCCTTCTCCTTTTTCCTGCAATACCAAGGATTTAACCCATGGCCTTGTGCATGCTAAACAAGCCCTCTACCACTGAGCTACATCCCTGCTGTTAAGTTCTCTTCTTGAAGATTAATAATGTACAGGGATGTGTTAAAGGTTTGGGGAATTCTTACAGTAAAGGAATTTGCTAAATTTGTTTAATCTACCTAATAGAATTAATATTCTAAGGAAAATAACTTGTGAAACATTTATGTATGGGACCATTAGAAACTTTCGGAAAAAATTATTATACACACGTTAACATACACGTATTGCTTATGGGTTAAGATGTAGCTATTTCCCTATAGAAGCCCATTTATGCTATTACCTTAGCATCCCCATCAGCACCAACCACCCATCCAGTCATACTTTAAATGTTTGACAAAGGATTTTGAAACTGCTTTAAACATGTTAAAAATCACTTTATTCATTTCTAGACATTTATATAATATAGTTTTAAAGAAAGATAACAGCTGAGGGAAACAACGGGAAAAAGCATAAAACTTAAGCTGAATTTTTTTATATACATAAGAAGTTGCTGTATAAGAACAAGAGCACTCACTCAGCAGATGTACAAATCCATTATCTCTTCACATGGCAATATGTTCTTCCTTTCAGAAAATTTGAGCAAGTTCGGAACATAAAATAATTCAAACAGACTGAAATGCAGAGCAGATAAAATAAAAACGATTGGCACAAGATAATGGAACAAGCACAAGACATGTTATATAGGTGAGCTTAAACCAGGGCAGTAACCGGTGACATTCACCATTTAACAAAGCACTCAAATACACAATAATTCTGTTAGAGTAGATTTCTGCCACATGGGTCCACATGTGCATCCTGTGTTAAAACTCAATGACAATGTTTTTCACACCTTGTCATGTCAGCCTTGTTTCTCAAAAGCTCATGGCATCTCCTCCATGACTCACATAATCTGTGTATCCCGAAACAGGTATTTTTGAATGTACATCTGGTGATAAATATTGAAGATACAAGAAGAGAGTTCTAAAACAGCCTACTCTTTTCATTCCCACTTAGATTTTCAATCAATACCTAGTGAAGATTGAGTACTACAGACTCCTCAGAATTCTCCTCCTGTCTTAAAATTCCAAATGCCATTTTCCTCAGGACTTTTAGACATTCATAAAAATTATTAGCCAAGAGATTGGGTGTAGTGGTACATTACCTATAATCCCTGCTATGTGGGAAGCTAAAGTAAGAGTATCATAAACTAGAGGCCAGCCTGGGTAACTTAGTGTGCCCCTGCTTCAAAATAAATGAGAAAAGAGCTGGAGATGCAGCTCAGTGGTAGAAAGTCTTGCCTAGCATGCATGAGGCTATGAGTTTGATCTCTTTTATCAGAAAAAAAATTATTAGCCAAGGAAAAATTCTACAAATCAAGATAAATTTCTCATTTACAGTTGAGAAAACTGAAAGTCAGAGTTAGAAGTACTTGCATAAATTCAGAGAAAGAATGGTTGTCTAAAATAAAAATATCTCTTGGCCACTGATTTGATTTTTTCACTAAATTATTCTAAGAAACTTTGAAATTATAGCTAAAATAATACTTTTTGTTGGAAAAACACAAATTCTAACATTAGGAAGACCAAAGTAACAGAAGGCAAATTTCTTAGCTTCTTTAAGCTTAATCTATTTGTTAGTAAAAGAAAAGTAATAATACTCCTTGTGACAAGTTGTTATGAGTTTCAAATACATAGAACATGGAAAGTGCTAAAAAAAATTAACTATTATCATTATGACATGTGTAAGTGAAATTTATTTTCTGTCTATCACCATATCTTTCAAAAACTATAGCCAGATTTTCATCATATTTGGAAATTAGTCTTATTTAAATTTTAATGAGGTATTATATTCAAAATTCACTTTGACTCTGCTTTTAGAAAAATGTAGAAGATGTACTTTATTCTTCTCATTGAGTACAACTAAAATCCTGGACACTATATATAATATAAACTTAAGAAGACTCTGAAAGGTGGGAGGAAGAAATGTCTTCTAAGGAACTCAGAACTCAGGGGATCAGGTGGTGGTGGGTTCTTTGGATTTTCTCTTTGCCTCATACATTCCAGACTGGGTACCAGAAAATTCAGCAATCTGAAAATGTTAATGAACTGAGAAAAAAAAAAAAATGAAAGCAAAGCCTATCCTCTCTTGCTGATGAGCCAGGGAAGAGGCAGCCTAGCAAGACCCCACCAGGCTACTCTAGTCAAACATGGCAGGAAACATGTCACGTTTGCCCTACAAGGAAAAGCAGAGAGTCCAATCTTGGGGTACTTGCCAGGCTGTAAAGAGTGCTACAAGTCCTTCCCCCTCCAACTGGGGTCAGAAAAGGCTGAGCAGAAAGCTGAGACTCATCCATACTTGGTGGTAAAGGTGTTAGGAGAGACCATAGGGGAGGAAAACAAGCAAAACAAGGCATTCATTCTACTACCCACAGACTGATGTCCGAGAAGCATCACGGGAAGATCAAGATTGAAACTGTGGCTTAGTGGCCACAGGGTCATTGCCAGTGGTGCCCATGGGGTCCACATGGGAAGCAGTAAGAAAATACCCCTTCACTTCCAGCCAGAGAAGGGTCAACAGAGGCCTAATGGGGAAAGCAGTTTTGGCCAAAGTGCAAAACTACTCAGTGAGGAAGACAGTCTTTTCAACAAATAGTGCTGAAACCAATGTATACCTATAGGCAAAAAATAAAAACTTCAACCTAAACATCCAGACTTTTATGAAAATTTACTTAAATCACAGATTTAAAGAAAATGTAAAACTATAAAACTTTTAGAATATAGTACAGGAGGAAATTTTCAGGATCTAGAATTTAATGGAGAGTTCATAGACATGATACAAAAAGCACAATCCATAAACGTAAAAGAGTCAATGAATGTGCACCTGATCAGAATTTAAAACTTTTACTGTGAAAGATTCTGTTAAGAGAATGAAGAGAAAAGATTCAGAGTAGGAGAAAATATCTCCAAAGTACTCATCTAGATTTTTTAAAAAATGATTAGAAAAAATTCAATTAGAAAATGGGGGGTATGAAGAGACATTTCTTTAAAAAAGATAAGACATAGAGATGGCAAATAAGTGGAAAAAATATTCAATGTCATTAAATTTTAGAATACAGATTAAGACCATTATGAGATATCACTATACACCTCCTCTTAGCATGCTGAATTTTTGTTTTGAAGTGACAATACTAAATGCTAGCAAAGATAGGGAGAAATCTGGTCTCTTACATGTTGCTGATGGGAATATACAGCCACTCTGGAAAAAAGTTTGGCTGCTTAAGATAATTGAACAAACACTTACCATACAACCGAGTAATTGCACTCCTAAGCATTTGTCCCAGAGAAATGAAATATGATTAGCTGCTTTATTTATAATAGCCCAAAACTGGAACACTACTCAGCAATAAAAAGGAATGAAATATTGATACATATAACTTGGATGTATCTCAAGGACATTATGACAAGTTCAAAAATATCTCAAAAGAACATATACACTTTGAGTCCTTTTATATAGTATTCTTGAAATAATCAAATTATAGAGACAGAAAACAAATTAGTGGTTGCCAGGTATTAGGAATAGTGTAGGGGAGAGAGTTGGTTGTGGCTTTAAAGGGGCAGGGAGTTTGAAGATCTTCTTGATGAAAACATAGTTCTGTATCTTGATTGTTCTGATGGCTAAGTAATCTAAATGTGATAAAATGACATAAAGTTATAAAAACCCATTGTGTAATTCCTATGTATCTAATAATATTATATTGTGATTAGGTAAGATGTACCATTGGAAGAAACTGAGAGAAGGATAATTGGGTCCTCTGTGTACTACTTTTGCAACTTCTCATGACTCTGTAATTACTTTAAAATTAAAATTTTGTTTTTAAAAAAAATCCTTTTGGGGGTATTCCTGGGGAGCAACACGAAGTTTGTATGCCTGCCAGTCAGAAGAAATCAAAATGCAACTCAAAACATTTGATTTGCAATTGAAGAAAAATGCCATACATAGAGATTTTTGTGGTAGAGAAAATAATCAGTTCTTTCCAATATGGTTACTTAATGGTTTTCAACCTCTGACTGCAGATTAGTACTAAGTGGAAAGCTGTAAAAATGCTCAATGTCCAACTCCATCTCTATCTATTGTGACTTCCCTAGCCTAGGATGTTGTAATTATCCGCCATGATTTTAAAATGTGCTCCAGACTAAACCATGCCATATTTCACTAAGATTGCAACTTCAGTTCACCATCTGAAATTTGACACTCTTGTTGAGTCCTTTTATAGGAAGAGTAACCAAAGGTTTACATTAATAGTTATGTTAAGGCCAGCTACTGAACCCTGTGAACCTCTTAAATCTTAATTAATAGAGCAGTATTCATTACCCAAGAATATTGAAAACAAAGTAGGTGACTTTCAATTGATTTTGTTTTTAAAATAAATCAATATTTTATCCTTTGGATATCAATGATTCTTTCAAATGATCTTTTTACTTTTGGGTGTTTATTAATAAAAGGCAGGGAAAATTGCCCTAAACCTCAAACATTAATTTGCGATAAACTGTTTCTAGAAGGGTAACTCTATATTGAGTGAACCAAGGTAAATAGCTGCAGCAATTCTTTCATATTATTCATACTAGTAGAATGACAAATTGTGTCCTATAAAGAGAACTTAATACAAATTTTAAAATTACAATTATTAAGGTTTATATTAATTACTAGACTTATGAAAGATTACAAAAATTCCACATTAATATTTATGGCTTCCATTATACATCAGACTTTATTTAACAACAGTTAATGATGCTTCCTGAGCAATGTTGGATATCATAGTGAATATATAATGGGGTTACAGAAGAGCATGCTGAAATCAGAGGGCTTCTATTCATGTCCCTGCTAGCTAACTTACTCATTATTTGATCTTGGGTGAGTAAATTTGGAATAATATGTAAATTTGGAAGAATAATATTCTGAGAAATAGATTAAATAATATTAGAAAGCACTGTAAGCAGCAAAGTGGTAAACATTTCGTCATTGTCACAATCATAACCATCTTAAAAATTCAATTTGCAATTGTTAGCTGCCCCCTGATAGGGCTGTGAATCTTTTTTAAAAATTGTAGTCTATATAAATAAAGCAAGCTTCCCATTATCAAAACTACTGTGTGTTGATAGCCAGTAGTTAATCGAAGGGTGATTGTTTCTGAATAGCAAATGACTGAGCCTATTTGCTTACACTGAGGAATCCTATTTAGACAACTTGTTGGAAATGGCCAGTTCCCTGGGTAAGTCAAGCCATGTGACACGCAACTGTCATTTACCACTTATAACTTTCCTTTTAGAAATCTAGAAAATATATTTTGTTTCTTTACCCTCTGCATTAAAGTGTACACTAGCTGTGGTGTTGCTAATATTTTAAAGCTTAGATTTAGGAGCAGAAAATTCTAACCGTGTGTGTATAGCTATAAATATTCCATACCCTAAAGCAATGCAGAGGGCCACAAAGATATCTGGAAGAATTTCAAAATCTCTATAGGATGCAGTAGTAATTAGTATGTGCATGATATTAACTAGTGTAAGAATGAATGAGTTATGTAAATATTTTAAACTTCACAAAAATAAAGTATGGAATATTCTGAAATAATAAATTTCAAATAAGCATGGGTGAGTGGTTTATAAAAATAACCAGTTACTAATAATGATCATTTAAGAACTAGCTATGATTTAAATATAGAACCATCACAAATATTTTTATTAAAATAATTTTAACATTACCTACAAAATTATTACTTTATAATTAACAAAAACATTTTTAACATGAATACAAAGACTTGCCTTCTTTTATCTATTAAGACAGCTAACTAATTGCATATTTTTATTTCAAATATACTAATTCTTTCTAAGAAAATTACTGTTAAAATTAAACAAAATTTGAAGTACAAACAATCTTGGTGATCCCTCAAATATCATTCATCATTTTTACACTGCAGTTGTAGTTTATTTTTTGCGGGGAGGGATATTTCTCTTGCTCAAATCAAGGTATCTGTTTAAGTATACCTGCAGGGTTGTCCTTACATGTGCAAACAATAGGCAAGGTGATTCTGTGTCTTTATTTGTTGATACTCCCTCTGCCTCCCCAACAGAATTAATGGTGCCTTACTATAAATAGGTAATAGGTACACAATAACATTTAAGCAATTAATCAAGCAAATAGAGATAAAGAGAAAAATCAGTGTAGAAAAATAAGATAAAGCCTAAAGTAAGGATAGAATATACACAGCTCAGTGTATTTGACAGAGAAGGATTACAAATTTATCTCCAAGGGGAACAGGTGATTGGTTTATCATAGACAATGTCCATATGCTCAGAAGGTGAAGTCTTTTCTGGTCTTTGAACAGAGGACTATGAGACATCTCTCCCAAGAGTCACCATAAAGCAGAACCTTTCTGATATAGTGTGCGGCATTGACGACAATAGTGCTGGGTCACAGGCCTTTTCTTATAACATCTCTCTAAGATGATTGAGCTCACACCATCAAAGCTCAGGAAAACTAACTCCTGAGACCAAACCAAACCAAACAGGATCGCAGGTGCTTAACAAACAAGAAATATCAAGATTTAGGCCTTAGCTGTAGTAGTCAGCTGAACAGAATTAATATATATAATTATTAGAAGGAATTTATTAGATTTCGTTCCCATGATCAGAGGCTAGATAGTCCCACAATGGTTGTCTGCAGACTGGATTACTGGGAAAACCAGTAGTTTCTCAGTCCAAAAAGCTGGGAGTCTCAGAACAAGAGAGACCAATGATGCAGTCCTAATCCAAAGCAGAAGGCCAGTGAACTCCCTGGAGAATCTTTGGTGCAAGTTTACATTCAAAGGCAAATGTACCTGGAGTCTTACAACCATGGACCATGGCAGCAGCAAAAAGTGCTTCTGCTCAGAAAGAGCTGAGGGTGTACAAGCTTCCCCTTTCTACTTTTCGTCCCTTCTGGAACCCCAGTTTTATTGAACCGTGGTGACCACATTCAGTGTCTTTCCTCACTCACGTCACCACCGATGTACATGTCAACAGTCTCTGGAAGTCCCCTCACACACACACACCCAGATTTGTGTTTAACAATTTTCTAGGAGTCTTTCAATCACAATCATTAACCATCACATGGCCAAATAAATAATGGCAAGGATTAAGACTCCATCTTAATCCACAGAAAAAATTTAAAGTTAACTAGAGGAAAAACTGACCAATATATTCAATTGTTAAACTATCTTTTTAAATAAATTAAAGGCAAAAGAAGTATTTAAGCCTTATATGTTTCATAATTTCTTCATTATTCTTTTAGTATGTGATGGAAACTGATTATAGACCTTACAAAGAACCAAGAGAAAGAAAAAGAGAAATTATTGCTGAGGAATCAGATTTTGAAAAAGCAAAGAAAAAGGAAGGTGAGAGTAGTGAAAAGAAATGACTCACTTGCTATTACACATGGGTATGAGATGTTTTGTGTCAAATTTGGTACCAAGAATAAAAGCCAGGGGCTGGGGCTGCAGCTCAGTGGCAAAGCACTTGCCTAGCATGTGTGAGGCACTGGGTTCAATCCTTAGCACCACATAAAAATAAACATATGAAACAAAGACATTCTGTTCATCTACAACTACAAAAATAAATAAATAAATAAATAAATAAAAGCCAATGAATACAAATTAAATTTTACAAGAGCACTGAAAAGTGTATATTTTTACAAATGAAAAAGAAAAGGCCCACATTTCTTTAACTGGGCTTTCAAGATAAAAAGCCAAATGATCTAAAAAGGAGAAGTGGATATTCATAAACACATAATAAAATATCTATACACGCACTCCCAATGATAAGCACTTTGCGCTTGTTCCCCTCAGCACCCAATTTCTATTATGGGAAGCCGAGAGCTGACTGGAAAGTGGAGATCTATAAGTCAATTTACATAATCTACTTGCCTAATATTGTGAATAGGCACTAGGAGGTCTTTATGCATTCTACTGATAACTAGGTATTTCCTTTCAGAAACTTACTCCCAGGAAAATCAAGACTTGAGCACTAGCCAAACAAAGAATTACAAAGAAGGCTGCAGGTAAATCCCAAGATTAAATCATGTCAAACCAATTAAATCAGACACCAATAGTATCGGAGAAAAATCACAGAAGCATATAATAGATGACTTAATATCTAAGGATTAAAAGTAGGCAAATTATCTTTGTTTTTGGCTGAAATAGAATAGGAAAAGTTGAAGACTGAGACAGAAAGTGGAAGGTAAAGGAAATTTGAGAGAGGGTAAGTAAAGTAGGACAAAATGAAGACTAAAGATGGCTTCCTGCCAGTTATCAACTGGCCTATGCAGGTTTTTATGTTCACCCTTTACAGAAGAAGATGAGAAAGAAAGGCACATTTGGGAACAGAAAAAAGAATATTATATAAAGAAATATATTCAGGATGATCCTGAAATATATTCAGGATGACCTAGGGATAAAGACAGAAAAATACATCTTAATGTGTAGAAACAAATAGCTTCCCAAATTTAAAAATACCTGAAACAATGAATAAAGGCAGATATAAAGAGGTAGGTTCCAAATGAGGAGGAACTCAGAGAACAGCAGGACTGGACAAGGCTTAAGAAAAAGAGACTGAGGTACAGAAGGCTATAGGTTTGGTGGAAAAGCAGGAAGAAAGGAAGGAAAACAGCTGTTAGTCAGCTTTCCATGGCTGTGTCAAAATACCTGAGAAAAACTTAAAAGGAGAAAGGATTTATTTTGGCTTTCTGTTTAAGAGATTTCTGTTTAAGAGAGTCCACAGTTGCTTGACCCAAGCACTGTGAGTTTGTGGTAAGGTAAACATCATGGTAGGAAGCATGTGTTAGAGCAGAGGTGCTCATTTCAGGTGACCAGGAAGCACAAAGACAGAAAAGAGGACAACACAACCTACCCTGCAAGGACAGGGCCCCAATGGTGGATTTCTTCCAACAAGGTCCTATCTCCTAAAGTTTCTAACACTACCTGATAGTCCATTAAGCTATGAAGCCATCAATGAATTAATCCAATCACAAGGTCAGAACTTTCATGATCCTATCAACTCCCTAAGTCCCCACCACTGAACACTGTGGCTTTGGGAACCAAGTCTTCAACACATGAGTCTTTGGGAAACATTCCAGGTCCAAACTATAAGGCCAGGCACTGTAAAGTCTGACTATTTGAGATATCAAGTCTCTGACAAGTTCCCTTTCTTTCCAGACTTGAACTAAGTGGGGACAGAGCTGAAATCTGCATGATAAACTTAAATATTGGGGATTGAGTGGATTGTGTAGCCTTGCTATAATGCTATTGATTTTAGGATAAATCTTATTATAAGCAAAAATCATCTTGGACACCAGCCCAGGGTATTTACCTAATGAAACACAGAAAATTCTCATCTGTAACATTCTCATTTATAAGGCAATCCCATAAGTGGATCCTGAAGATATCATCATAATTAAGTTTTAGGGTATATATAAACCCAAAGTCCTAGTAAGCAGGATTCTTTTCATAAAAGAAGCATCTGTTGATAAATTCCAAAATATTGCTAAATACTTCCTGTTCATGAGAATATACAAGGGTGTAAGGTGACCAACTAGAAAGATTTCTTTTTCCTTGTAGATCATACACTTGGTTGAAGCGAGGACTAGACAACAGCCACAGATAAACAAGTGCCATGTGATAGAGATGAGGGATGGAAAAGTCCAAAAAGATAAGTAGAAACTTACACCCGCTTGTGTAAACAACATACATATTCAAGGAATAGTCGTTTGGCCGGAGCAAAGTGAATCATTGGCTAGAGTTAACTTTGAACTGGCTCTGGATTGTTGGTTTGTTGGAAAAGGGACTGACAGATACTTCATGAGAAAGGAGCTCCAGGGGCAAAGGTACAAAGGGAAGAATGTGGACCATTCATATAAAGGGCAGTCATAAGGGATAGTAGAAGAAATGCCCATAGAAATAAGAAAATCACCTCCATCAATAATAAAGGAAAGGGCTTTTAAAATAAACTTTCAGGAACCAAGGAAGTAATATGATGAAGACAGTACTTAATTTTTCTTTTCCTGTGACTTTTCCCAGGATTACTCCAGACAAACTGCTAAAAAGTAGGGAATCAACCTTCGGGACATCTTTCAGAGCCTCTTACACTATTGATTTCAGGCTAAAGAAATAGAAGCCAATATAACACACATATTCTGAAACAAGGGCATTTTTGTGTGTTGTATGGTTGTTGTCATTTGAAGAACTGCTTTACACACAGTAAGTTATCTCTGGAAAAGCAAATTATCACTTCCTTCCTAGTGTAAGTGGACTGGGATGCTTACTCCCGACATTCTCTTGAGACCTTTATTTCTCATGTAACAGGGCAAATTTGCAGACTAGAAATAGTGTTAAAATATTGTTACAGAACACTCTAGGGCTACTGTGATACCTCCAACTGCTCACTGTTTTTTTTTTCATTGAATTTCTAAAACCTAAAAATCTCAAGAGAATGTGCTAAGATAATTTTCTTGAAGTTGGATCAGAGCAAAAAACTATCATCCTTAAAATAAATTATGGAATACATTCTAAGAGGATGAACTTAACACTTCATGCAATTTTCCATACTGCCATATTACCCAAGTAATAATAATTACATATTTAACAGTGTGAGAGATACTGAATAACATTTTTTTTTAAGTAGCAAATAATACTGTTCTCAGCTGCAGAAATCTTTGGAAATGCTATATACATATTTGAGGTCAGAATTTGGTTTGAAGTGTTTAGAAAAAGGAACAAGATATTTAAATGAGACAAATGGCTTAGAGGCTTAATGGAAACAGATGGATAGCAATTAGAGAGAATGCTAAGCATGAAGCACCACTGCAAATAGTTCCCGGCTGGAGAAGAGCAGATGATCTGAGCCTGGGCTGAGAAAGGATAAGAAGAAATGACTTGTTCCAGCTCTTGTTCAATCTTTACTTCTAAGTTTAAAAAAACTTAAAGAATTTTAAGACTGAAAAATAGCAACATAAGAAATGTGATCAGATGAAAGTGGTCTGTATGATTCATGATATTCATATAATTCATTCTTTTTCCCCTGCTTACCATATTCCCCCTTTTTCTATTCTCCTTTGGTCTATTTGCTTCTTAACTAAGACTCAGGATTTTTTTTTTCTAACTTTGTCATTTATTTCCTTTTGCCAGGAAGGGCCATAAACTTTTCCCATAACCGCAACTTGGGTTAAATAGCTCAAGGAGAGAGGAAAAGGACCTGCTGGTAGGGAGGACTGGGTAGAGAGGAATTGGCTCCTAAAAAATTAATTTTTTCATGATCAGCCCATCTAGAAACCCCAATAAAATAATATTGGAAAGGATTAATATGATTTATAGATTCACCAGGTACACTTTCAAGAACAGCTGGTTGGAAATCCGCAGCTAGGGAAAAACTAGGATGACAGGCAAGTTGGAAAAGATGCAGAATTGTGTCTTGTTAATAGTATTTAATGGCATATTCTGATTATATTTAATCATGTCGCCCAAGGATATTCAAAATATACGAAGCTTGTGATTTTGATTTAATGTTTCCTTTCTGAAACTACCATTTAGAATAGCCTAACACACTAGTATTAGGATTTGACAGAATTTGCTGGGCATTCTTGTAACTAACTCACCTTCAAAATTCTTAAATACGTATCTTGACCATTAAAGTCCTCATCGAAATCATGTTGTGTCAAATAAGATGAATAATACAGGAAACAGTATTATTTGAAGAATGAAAATATTTTGAGGGAAAACACATCTTTCTAATGATCAACTGGTATTTATTTGAAAGAAGATGTTTACTGTTAAGGATAACAACGATACTATATATATTCCTTGTTTACTTGGTTGGTTGCTTTAGCAATGGAAGAATCACTGGGATTTTCAAACTATATATCAAACAAGTTATAGAAAATAAATGTATACATGTATATATATCCTATATACATATATACATATAAATATGTATATATCCTAAATATTAAAACAGTACAATTTGCTCAATCACGGAAGTAATAAAGCAGACATTAGAGATTATCTAGACATGTTTCTTAGCACCAAATAACTTCACAGAGAATTTTGCCAAATATCTTTGAGTATTATCCAAGAAAATGAGAACTATTCAAAGTAATACACAAAAATAAATGCCCACAATTCTTGAAGAATCATGAATTTTCAATCTTAAGAGCATAAGAAAAGATGTAGGTTGAGGAAACATATTATAGTCATCTCCCTTATCCAGGGTTTTCTTTCCATGGTCAACTGAAGTCTGAAAATATTAATATTTATATTGACTCTTTCAAGAGAAAGAGACTGTTTTAGTCAACTTTTTGCCACTATGACTAAAAGACCTGACCAGAACAATTATAGAGGAGGAAAGTTATTTGGGGGTTCACGGTTTCAGAGGTCTCAACCTATAAGCAGTTGGCTCCATTCCTGGGGCTGGGGGTGAGGCAGGACATCATGGCAAAAGAGTGTGACAGAGGATAGCAGCTCACATGACCATCAAGAAGCAGAGACTTCACTCTCCAGATACAAATATATACTCCAAAGACATGTCCCCAGTGCTTCTCTTCCTCCAGTCACACCCCACCTGCCTCCAGTTAAAACTCAATTAATCCCATCAGGCAATTAATTCACTGATTAGATTAAGGCTATTGTAACCCAATCATTTCTTCTTTGAACCTTCTTCCATTGTCTCACACATAAGCTTTTAGGGGACATGTCACATCCAAACTATAAGAGATTATATTTAAATAACTTTTATTACAGTGTATTGTTACAATTGGTCTATTTTATGATTAGTTATTAACCTCTTACTTTGTCCAATTTATAGGTCTTTGAGGAAAAAAAAACATAGTAAATGTAGTGTCCAGTCTATCCACGTTTTTAGGTATCTCCTAAGGGTCTTGGAATATAACCGTCACAGATAAGAAGGGGAGTACTATTCATGGCAAAAAGAATTCTGCTTGAATAAGGCCTGGACTTTAGAATACATTTTGCCATGATGTTGACCAAATCCCTTCCCCATCCTTAAACTTTCACTTGTATATAAAAAGAAAGCTTTGGACCAATAATTTGAGTTTTCTTCCAACACTTATACTTTATGAAATCATAAACTCATAATATTGAGGAAATGTGTTTTCAACTCTAGATTATTGTTTAAAATTCAACAGCTTCCCAGGATTCCCAGTACACTTTCATTTTTAAAGTGCTGTAAAGTGTTCATTTACATACAGTGCTGAGGGTGTGGCTCAGCTGGTAAAGCTCTTGCCTAACATGTGCGAGACCCTGGGTTCAATCCTTCGTACCACTTAAATAAATAAATAAAAATCATCTATTTTTAAATATATATTATTGTTACCATGTGCTAAGTATTGTACATTTCACCATAGATAAAGCAGTGAACAGGAAGAACCTGGATCTTGTCCTTGTAGGGTTTATAGACTAGTGCCAACATCACAGGAGGCAAAATTGTGGTGTGATTTCTTATTTGTTTGTTTTTTGTTCTTTTGTTTTGTTTTTGTTTTGTCTTTTTAACCTCATTTGTTGGAATTGCTATGTTATGGTTTGGATCTGGAATATCCCCCAAATACTCATGTATGGAAGGCAATGAAGCAATGTGCACAGGTGGGGATTTTGGGAAATGATGGGATCATAATTGCTCTAACCTCATCTGTAGATTATCCATTTGAGGGACTAATAATTTGGATGAACAACTCAGTGTAAACAGTAGGAAGGTAGGGCATGGTTGAAAAAATAGGTCACTGGAGCTAAGCCCCTGAGAGCCCTTGCTCTTGGTCACTTCTCTCTTTCCCTCTCCCCAACCTCTCCCCTTTTCTCCCCGCCCCTTTCTTTCTCTCTCTCCTTCCCAGCTTCCATGAGCTGAGCCACTTTGCTTTTCTCCACAGCAAGAGCTGAGCAACTCTCCTCACTTCCACCAAGAAGTTCTGTATCACCTCAGGCCCAGGGCAATGGAGCAAGCAAACTATGGACTGAATCCTCTGAAACCATGAGCCAAAAATCCTTTCCTCCTCCTAGTTGTCTGTGTAAGGTATTTTGGTCACAGCAATGAAAAGCTGACTGATGCATGCTATATGTAATACTTTTGAAATAAAGTAAAGTTACTATTTTTAAAAATTCAACTGTTTTTAAGATCACATAGCCCTACTCTATCTTACAAATACCAATGCACAAAGGACTATTTACATCTTGAATGACTTTGGGGTTTTAAACAAAACCTAGATGACTGCTCAAGTCTGTTCTCACAATGGATTTTGTAGAAAAAAGAAAAAAAATTGGTGCACGTATTATACAAGATCCTTGTGTAACAGGCTGCTTGCAAGTTTAGATCCTATCTGGAAAACTAAGAGACTCTTATAAGCACTGTGATAATAAAAATACCAAGAAGTTTTATTTTAAATTATTGTGTACAAACATCGATTGTTCTGTGTACCCTATAGTAAAAGTTCTACATAAGAATAGATTGCATCCTAGAGTAACATTTCAGATGTTTCATTCTGAAAGCTCCAGAACATTGCCATCTTCTTGGTCAATTTTGTTCTCATCTCTGTTTATTGACCCCTGTTTAGTCTTAGCTGGTGCACTTTTGTTTCCTTAGAGTTCTCCTTGCCAAAGGACCTATTTTTCAGAAATTAGAAATTTCTTCTAACATTTGCAGTGATTAGGCTTTTTGAGCAAATATTGCTTTTTTATTCCTCTCATTTAGGATAATATTTTTATAAGTTGTAGCACTTCTAAATCATTCATATATCCCAAGGTAATTTCACCTGAATGGAACTTTAGAAGTTATTTCCACTGTTATTGTTCCTACTGTAAGTATTTTTCTCAATCTAATAATATATAGTTTTCTGTACATTTTCATTATTTTCTTGTTATTGCCATGACTATTACTAATCGATATTTAAAATCACATACACATGTAAAATAGACGTTATTGCTAAAAAGCTTGTGGATGAATACATGTGATATTGAGGATGACCTCATCAATTGTAGTAGGAAAAATCTTTGCAGTGTTAATAAACTAGGAGGTGGTATGTCATTTCTATAGGCATTTTATAATTTTGGAAAATACAGGATCATGTGCTAGAAATAGTACTGACCTATTAATCTGTAGAACTAGATTTTTACCACTTTTCCCTCAGTTCTACAATGGTATTTTCTTATTTTGTACCTAAGTGATATTCATCATGCTATAGTTTAAACCTGTGTCATGATCATAGACAGTGGAAACAACTTCTATTTTTATCTATTGTTTTTAAGGCATATTAGGTTAAAATGATTTCATATATCTTATCACTAACTTGTAAATTTATCTTTAAAAATGTTTAAATCTTATAAATGCAAGCTTCTTCTTGAAGATACAAAACCAAACTAATGTCATCTGAGCTGTCAGGGAAATTTCAATCTAGCTAGGGAATGGATACAAGTTATAATCGTCCAAATATGATTACTGGCCAAACATAATCCAAGTCCCCCCTGCCTTTCATTGTACAATGTAAACCACAGAGAGTATCTGAATGTGAAGATGACCTGCCTAAAACAATCCAGATCCCATTAATCATTGTATTGATCCAGCTTGGCAAGGGTACCTTACTTCTTTTACCATTTAGCCCTGCACTGGGCATGTCCTAAGTACTCTCATCTCCATAACATCATTGATAGGCATTATTATGAGCATTTTCCAAGTAAAGAAGGTAGGACTCAAAGAAGTTCTTTGTCCAGGTACTGCTACTAGATCCTTTCCAGTTTTATGCCCCTCCCCATCTTTTCAACAAAAAATGGTTACTTTCCTCTATAGTATCAGTAAAAACAAAATCATTAAATCTTCAGTAAATCCTCCAAAAAGCCTATTAGAACAATCCACAGAAACAACAGGAGCTGATAAGACAGAAGCTGATGAGTACAAAACACACACACTATTGCTTTTCTATACTCAGACTCAAGAATTTCCAGGAGAAATAAGAATTGAATCCAATTAATAAGAACTACCTTCAACATTGTGTTGTTAAGTATTCTGAAGACTCACTTGAGATCACTAGAAAAAAAGTGTGATAATTAAGTCCTGACTTTATTTTTAAAAGTGTCATAATTAAGTCCTGATATTTGCCATGGACAAAGAAAGGAAAAGCTGTTGTACCCAATTCACTTATTTCTCCATCCCAAATCTATAGAGTACTTTCAGTATAATTTTGCTGATTTATGGTCACTTCACTTTTCACTATAATTCATGCTATAATCTTATAATCTTCCATGACTTTTTGTTTGCCCTTCCTTATCACACATGATACTAATTTTCCATTTTGTGCTTATAATGACTATCTACTTCAAATAGTTCTTTTCATAACCATTAGAGGAAAAGTTCCTTAACCCATTTAATTTATTATCTTTATAAAAGACTATATTTTGTGACTTTGAATAGTTAGATATCATACAGACATAAAAAGTCTAAGTTAACATATAGAAATAAAAAGTAATTTATAGTCACAAAGAATTGAGTTATGGTTACCATAGAAACCTTAACTGTGAATGTTCAGGCTTACTAAGGTAGAAAACTCACCCACAATAGTGCAGAAACATGGCTTTTTCATGCCTAATAAACCAGAGATATTATATATCATAATTGTGTGCAATAAATTACTTCTGTGGAGTAAAGAAACCTCTAAGATGGTAAATCAGCAATTTTTCAAGGTTGAGTAGCTTCTTCAAAATGTCCTGTGGGCAGAAAAATAATACACTTTCACTGCACACTGCCTATTGATATCTAAGTAATAAGAGAAGTAAAAATAAACATTTGGACATAGAAGAGTCTTGAAAATAAAGATAAATTTCTAATAAAATCATAAACCCTGAGAGTTTTTAAGGACCTTAGAGACCAACCCAAAGCAGAAATGTGTTGTATGGATTTGCTAATAGATTGCAGCCAGCCTGGGCTTAAACATCCAAGAGAGATCTTATTTTCTCACCAAGCAGTCCTTCTTCTTCTTGTACAGATTGAGGTGTTATTATAAAGTTGTTTCCTGGAGCCAACAATATGCCCTCTTTGTGCTTTCACCTACCGATTCTGGCTCTGTTGTCCAGAATGACACAGTGAAAATAATCCCCACAGCACCACTTGACAGTCTGTGAGGTATCTGAAGATAGCTATTAAGATTTTCCACAAGCCTAATTCCTAAAGTTAACTTGTCTCAGTTCCTTCAATGTCTCTTGCAGATCATAGTTGCCTCACACTGCCAGCATCTATATCTACTGGTCACGTTACACACTGAAAATGTCTCTTTTGAATTAAGGGAGAAAGCAGTGCTGATCTGAGTAAAGTAACTTCTGCACTTATTCATTACCTCCCAGGTATTGAACCAATCTGGCCCATCTTGGACTCAAAGGATCCACACTTTCCATAATATTCTTGCTACCCCTGTACTCAACTGAACACTCCAGATAGTTTCATGTGAACTGCTACCTGCTTTCTTTTTCTTTCCATTTTGTACTTAAATGCATTTGCATTTCCACATGTCAGCTGCAGAACTTTATCTCTGCTAAATTTCAACTTGTTTCTGTTTAATATTTTTACCTAGGAATATAATTAGGAAAGGACAGGAAATAAAATTTTGAATCTTGAGTCTTCTTTTGTAAAGCTTTTAAAAATCTAATAATTGTGTCTTCTATCTCCACTGATGTGAGAATTGATCAGGATGGATTTAGGACGGAAACCCTCTGGTCTTTTCTATTTGCCCTTCCTCCAGACTGAAACCAAGACATGAATGATACCCTTATCTTGCATTTTTATGCCCAGATACTTTTAATAAAACCTTTTAAAAATGATACTCCTATGTAAACCTCACAGCTGCCTATAGGATTGACTTACAGTAATTACTATGTTTTTTTAAACATATACACAGGGATACTTGCAAGGTCACAAGCTGCCAAATGGCACAGTTAAGACTGAAAAATATTCCAGTTTTTTCCTTTCTGTACTACTATATCTTCCAATGGGACCTATTCTTGCCCTGAGGGAAAAACGTAAGCCCCACCCACCAACACAAGCTGCCATTGAGATCCAGATGGCATCAGAAAGAAAGTCATCCCTGTCCTTCAACCTAGCAAGCACTGTGTCCATGATAAGAAAAGTTAACCAATGTTTAAAAGTAATAAACCTTTACTGGGCTTGTTCTGCCCCCCTACATTGCTATCTCATCCATAAGATTATTATGAGAGGTAATTTTTCTTTCTAAAATCTTTATACATCAATCTTAACATTCCATACCTGCCAGTATAATAAAACTGGTAAAATGTAATAAAATATTTTGGAATATAAATACATAAAGTCTTATCTTCTTTTCTAACTATGAACATTTTATGTAGTAATTTTTCCTACCATTTCACAATGTCTTTTATTTTTATGGAATGAAGACATTATTGTCTTTCCAGTTTTCAGGAACCTTTAGAGGACTTGATGATTTTTTTTGAAATATTGCTAATAGAAGATCTTAGATCATTAATGAAAGGTTCTTTGCCCACCCAATAGGACACTGTATTGGGCTATAGAAATGTAAATTCATTTCTAATATTTTACTTCCTCCTTATATTTCCTGTTTATCATTGGTTCTATAATTTGTTAATTTTCCATGTTTATTAGAAAACTTTGTGATTTTGTAGCGAACATGGAAACAAAACAGGTTCTGGATATTGGTTGTGACATCTGGAAACCCAAAATCACTTGAACCTAATATTAAGTCCAATCTATTCTTCTGACTCTTCTTCTTGCTCTAAACATACCTTAAAAAAGTGACTTGGGCTGCCTTTAGTAACTTCTTCAAATATTTGAATGTATTATGGAGTTTAATCTTTCCAATAGTATTTATAGATGTTTATGCTTCTCTTTGAATGGATGCTTATTTTCCAGTTTTTTTGCCTCCCCACTGTCCGCCCCCCACCCTTGGTACACATCTTTTAAAACAAAAGATATTAACCAGAAAGTTTCTTTTACAATCAAACTGATTTTTTATTAATGCCTCCTTGGTTTCTTATCCTTTGAAATATTTCATTTTCAATGTCATTTTTACAAATCTCCAACCCTCAAAAACCAGAAAAGAATAAAAGATATAGCTTATCCATTAACATGCCATATTCTAGTTTAGAATATCTAAGTTAGAAGTGTGCCTGTCTTTTTACTGAAATTTTTGATATCTGCTTTCCTGCTTTATTACTTTTTTATGGTCCTTGAGTTACTGGCAAAAACAAAATAGCCAAGAATACAGCCAAGAATACCTTCATGCTACAGAGAAACAAATGTGATAAATGAAGTTGACCAGATGTTTTCCTCTTTGGCTTATGAAAAAAAAAAAAAAGTGGGGTAATAGTCTTCCCAATCCATACAGATTTCCTATGGATAGAACCTTGGCAGCACAAAATGGGATGGAAATGGTCTTTGTAAAAGTAAAACATTACTCAGCCAAGTTTAATTACTTCTATTTCTGGCATGCCAATATCTTAGAAGTATTATTCCATGTGGTGGAAAATTGGAAGATGTATATGAAAACTATCTAATTCCCAATGTATGTAATCTTGGAATCTTTAGGAGTCAGTGTTTTATGTGTACTAGGGTCTAGAAGATTAGTTTTATCAGAAAATTGAATCCTGACCTATAGAAATAAGTCCTTACTGTTGTTGAATAGTTACCTCAGTGATACTAACCAGAGACAAAGGTACTAACGTAAAGGCTGCTTCCACCAAAGGCACTCTGCCCAGTGGTACATAACAGAAACTTGAACCTTGACAAGGAGAAATCACTGTACTAGAAGCAGATCTTTCATATACACGGTATGGTGATACCAGACCAGCACACTAGAAGATCCCAGTCTTTTCATTCATTCCACCCTCCAGTCCCTTTACCAACTAGAATCTTTTAGTCACAAGACAATGTGAAGAAAAGCAACATATTGGGGCCTCATAACATTTCTTACTGTTTCCCTCATTCCAGAATTAATACCATGCAGGAATTGTGTGTTTCTAACTCATCCTGGAGTGACAGCAACAACCACAACATCAAGCAATGTTTTTTTCTCCTTGAGAGTTTATAAATCACCTTCCATGTGATATCTATTCAGTTCTCCCTCACAGCAGCCTTATAAGATAGGTGTAACTACTCCAATTGTACAGATAAGAAAACTGAGATTCTTAGCAGGTCAATTACTTGACTCAAGTGAAAAGCCTAAATAGAAACTTCAGTAATCCAGGACATAATGAACGCAGATCTCCTTCAATTTCAAATAGTGTATTCTTTTCACTGTATTATAACTATGAGGAAAATGACAGTTTCTCTAAAATTTCCATCAGAAGGATTCAAAGAGATAGAAGCAGAGGTTAATGATAGTATAGGTCTGGAATAAGTGATGTTAGGCAGACCTAAATAGCAAGGTCTTTAACTAGAAAAAGTTTAAAGAATTATTGTACAGAGGATTTGGTGATAAGAACTATCCAATGACAAGAATGTCAATGACTCTGTCTCTAAAAATTGCACTTACTCTCAACTAGCATGAACCCTAAGATGAATTTAATCAGTAAGTTAAGTTCTTTGGTTTCTGAGAAATCTATCATTGGTCATTGAGAGTAAATGGAGAAAGACATCAGGTAATGAAAAAGCCCCTCATATATATTTAAATAATTTAGTGTTGTTATATTAGAGAGGAAGGACAAAACTTTTCCAATTTTATCTCTTTATCCCTTGTAGTAAACTACATTTCTGTTTGCCAAATATTCAGTTTCCTCTCTCTGTGGAAGGACTATGCGCACCTACACACTATTGTACTTGAAAGTTCATGAAACTTGGCTTGCCCAGTAAACAGAAGTGAGTGTGTGTCTTCAAGGGTGCATGCTTGCTGTATCTCTTTTTCAAACAGCAACATCCTGAATAAAGGCAGCTCCTTCAACCTGTTCCCTGGAGATGAAAAAATATGGAAGGGAGAAACAGCCACCTTGCAATGAGCACATGCTTTGTATGAGAAACAAATTTTTGTAGCTATGACCACTAAAATATCGGGATTGTTTGTTACTACAGTGTAACATACACTATTCTGGCAGATATACTCCTATTTCCACATGTTTTCCCTAAAAAAACTAGATGAATGAGCAAATGCATCCTAATCAGCTCTTAAAAATGATTTCCCTAATTTTGAATTTCTTACAAAAATAGGGGGGAAAGGCAAGGTATTTAATATTTCTAAAAAAAAGACTGTATCAATGCAACAGAAACTAGGAAATAAGACATGTTTAAATGCATCAGCAATATTTAGATATGTATAACACAAGTAAGGATAAATATGAAGTCACAAAAGTTTTGCATAGAGTTGGTGCATAATAATCATTGCCAGATGCAGTGGTGATAACATTAGTGAGATGTTTTCGAGAACAGATCATCTCCCTAAGCAAAGCAAATACATATATACATTTTTTAGGTAAAGTTAAAAATCTTCACCTAAATGACCCTGGTTCTAAAGATTTTCTTTTCAAATATTCTGTTTACATTTTAGAGTAGTCCAACAATTACAAGGCTGTGAACTTTATGAAAATCAAATGAATCTATTTCACTTAAATTTGATACTTTAAAACTGTATTTTACAAGAAATTAGTTATTTCTCTTTTTTAATCTGAAATTTTTTAATAGAAAAAGAAACTCTATTGTCTCTAAAACAGTTCTTTTGCCGTAGTGGTCATTAACTGCAGGTATATGTTTGTGCATGAGCATACACATGAGCATTTTGTTTGAATAGTAGCTTTGGGTATTTTTAACTTATTACTAAAGTGAAAAATCTTCATTTCTTCACCTAAAAAGATAGAATTATTTTACACCAACTGTGTTTCTTTTAGAATTAATTTCAATGGCACACATAGGGAGGTTTGGGGCCCGTATGTTGTAGACTGAAAATATACAACCCAATGTATTTTATAATACCTCAAAACATTTCTTTCCACTGATTTTTCAGAGTACTCCTTATAATTCCAAACTTTTCCATTCCAGGCACTGAAGAGCTTCTAGTAATCATTAATACTTCTGTCAGAAGTTGATGCTATTAATGCCAGGATGATTCATTTACTTTATCAACAAGGTATATTCTGAAAGATTGTTTTGACAGGGGTAGAAAGTGGGAGGAAAGGAGCCCAAAGTAGATGACCCAGCTGCTAGGTCATCTCACACAATAACCTCTGAAACATAAGGCCAATGTTCATTTCTGATTCTTCTCCAAGACTTGGTGTACAGTGTCTCTGGATCCAAACCAGGAACCCCTCTTTCCATTATACTACCAAAAATCACATACTAGGATGAATACATTTTGTCTCATGACTTTAAATTCTATCTACAAATTATCAACTCCTCAATGATTCTCTTTAGTCCCAACTTTCCTCTAAACTTCAGGATCATTTTTTTGATTCGAATCTAATGGACAAAACCCACCATCTGAATTTCTCCCAAGCCTTCTTCCCACCATTTTTTCTTTATCAGTAAATGGCAATTCCCTTCCATTCAATGTTTAGGCAAAACTTTGGTATCATCCATGCCTCATTTCCTTCTTTCATGCATCATATCCCATAGGAAAATTCTGTCAATGCTTCCACTCAAATTATGCCAAATTTTAAAATGCTTTACCTTCATCTTTATTACCCTAACCCTAAAGCATCCTCATCTCTCATCTGGATCATTGCAATAGGCTCCTTCTTCCACCTGGCCTCCATGTAGTGTGTATTCTGCACATGGGAGCCAAAGAGATCATTTAAAAATAAAAGTCAAATAATCTCACTCATCCAATGCCTCAAAATAAAATTCATGTTTCTTATCTTTCCCTTGCTCCAACCTCCTATCTTCCCTCACACATTTCTTCTCCTTAAATCTCATCTCTCACTTCTCTTTCCCACAATTACCACCCTCCACGGAGGCCTCCTTCCTGGTCCTCAAAGAAGAGGCATGATGCCATCCCAGGCATTTACATTTGCTTTCCTGCTTGGAAAAGTTTGTTCCCCAGCAATCTTCAGGCATTAATTCAAGTGTCAGCTCAGATATCACTTACCAAAAGCCTTTTGCTGAGCGTGTCATGCAAAACAGCATTTAACTCTCTATAGAGAAGACCCCGGATGAATGTAAAAGCTTGTTGTATGTGATCTAGGCTGGTCACTACAAAGGCAAGGTGAGTCTGAGCTAGCACAGGGCCACCCGTACAGCTTGCTGAAATCAGGAGTGGGCCAAGCAGATGTGAAGTACACCCAGAAGCATCAGATGGCCCTTACTTGGGGATATGTTAACAAGATTTTACCCATTTAGATGAAAATCTATTTACAAATGAAAACATTTAACTGTTGAAGATAGTAAATGAGACTTAAAGGAAATTGACTTACTGAGGCAATTATTACAAACTAATTGACTAGTGAGCACTAATCCTAGAAATTGTACTAATGTACAATGAGGCCTACTTTTTCTAACTTTCCCATAAATTACTTTTATTCTCTTGCAAGCCATTGATACCCAAACTGTTTTGGTTGTTTTATTTTGTGTTTATCAATTTTGAATTCATATTTTCAATTAAAAAATTGATAAATGTTTCATGGAAAACAAACATCATAGGAACCCACAAAAGAATGAAACTTTCACCTTATTTCTTATCCACCTACAACAATGTAATTTGGTGTATAACCTTTCCGATTTTTTAAATTTTCTGTTTGAATGTATATGTACTGATAGTGTGTAAAATAAATAATACCAACTGATCATTATTTGCTTTTCCCCCAATGTAATATATATTAAAACCCTCTTTCACAGCAATACAGTATTTTCCTCTTTTTTTTTTTTTTTTTTTTTTTTGTGGTGCTGGGGATCGAACCCAGGGCCTTGTGCTTGCGAGGCAAGCACTCCACCAACTGAGCTATCTCCCCAGCCCTATTTTCCTCTTTTTTAACAGCACTATAGTATTCCATTGCATGGTACTATGGTTTGAGTATGTCCTCTAAATTTCATGTTTTAATCTTAATTCCCAAATTCGTGTGTTGATGATTTTTGGAACTGGGGCCTTTGGGAGGTAATTAGTACTAGATAAGGTTATCAGGGTGGGTCCTCATGATGGGACTGGTGGTTTTATAAGAAGAGGAAGAGAGCTCTGAGCTGACAAACACTTGTCCTGCCTCATCATGTGATGCGGCAAACGGGATTCCAGAAAGATGCCAGTGCCATGCTCTTGGGTATCCCATACTCCAGAACCATGAACTAAATAAACCTCCATTCTTTGCAAATTACTTTCTTAGGTATTCTGTTACAGCAACAGAAAGTAGACTAAAATGTATGGATATACTTTAACTGGTTCCTCTGATAAATGTTTAAATCATTTCTACTTCTTCACTATTAAAAATCATGCTCAAAAATATATAAATAAACCAAAAAGAGTTTTACACACACGGTGCCAGGGCTTCTCAGGAAAATGGATGATTTCAGGGCTAGGACAAGAAGAGTAAACTGGGTCATCTGGTTGTAACAGAAACTTGGAAAGTATCCTAAGAAGTGATAGAAATATTTCAAAAAGGCATGATACTACCTTGGAAAGGCTCCTTTTGCTAAATCTAGTACAATTTGAGCACCAAAAAGTAAAGAATGGTTATGTCTTAATGTAAATTATATTGTTAACATTATATGTTAATAAATATGCATAAATATTGTTTTATTAAGTAAAATTAAAATCCATTAGCTTATAGTAATGGCAAGAAAAAATAAATAAGGGAGAAGTGAAAACTTTTCCTGACAGTAGAAAGACAACTAATAAAAGTGGAAGAAATGATGAAGTTAGAAAATCATCATTTGGCACCCATGATATTAATAACTGATTTATCTGAGTCATTATTGAATACTGAAATAAATGGGTAGAAGACTAAGAGTATCCAAATATTTCTATGGTCTCAAAGTATATATTCAGGAGATACTTACGAATTACAAAAAGAAAAATGGCATCTTTACACTAGAAAATCCAGCAAACTATCATAACTGGACGAGAAGACCACCAGCAAGGGGCAACACTGCAGTGCATGCCCTCTGGTGTGAAGGACCTGGGAGAACACAACACGACTTCTGGGCATTTCTGCTAACAGTACCTGACATGAGCTAAATGATGAGAAAACATCATTAACCCAAAGAGAAAGGAATTCTACAAAATAAGACTCTTTCAAAAATGTCAGTATCATCACATACGAAGACAGACACAGAAGCTGGTCAAGGTTAAATGAAACAAGACAGTGAATACAACCCATGGGCTTTGTAGCTATAAAGGACATTATGGGGCAAGAGAAGAAATCTGAATAAATTCTCTAGATAATAATATATGATCAAATTAACTGCTTACTTTTGATAAAAGGGCAGAAATTGTATAATATTGTCCTGGATTTTTAGTAAATATACAATGAAGTATTAAGAGAATAACAAAGTACAGAAGTACCAGTACAGGAAAAAAAAAATGTTATAAAACTGTGTAAGTGAAAAAAGAACAAAGCTAATGTGATGAAATGTTAATATTTGAGGATTCTGGGTGAAAGGTACATTCTTGAGTTATTCTTGAAATTCTATAAATCTCAGATTAGGCCAACAGTAAACTTTAAAGTATTCCAGTGAACCACAACGTATGTAACGATTGTATCATTCTGCAGGTGTTACTGCAGGATTGCGCTCAAGAAATGAAATTGATGAATCAAAGATACACATCTTACATTTTGAGAGGAAATGATGCACTTCTTCCCTTTTATCCCTGTGAACCATTCGACAATCAACAAACGACACAGGAGATGCTGTATTTTCTGACACCTCAACATCAATGAATACTGTCACTCTTCAGAATGCAAATCTCATAAGTAAGAAATCGGATCTCCTTGTTGATAGGGTTTGCATTCCTTTGATTCATAGAGAGGTTGAATATTTCATACATTCGGTATCTCTTCACTCCCTTTGAAGTACTTGTTCATACTTTGCTATTCCAATGTTAGTTTTTTCTTAATCATTTACAAGATTTATTATGCTAAAAATAATAACCAAGGTAATGCTGGTTGTAAATGTTTTCACTATTTTATCCTTTGTCTTTAATGATTTAGCAGTGTTTCATAATTTTATGAAATCAACTAAAACTTTTCAATGTGGATTGGGGATGTGATGTCACCCTTAAGAAAGTCTTCTCTATTCCCAGGAATATAAATTTTTTCTCTTACAGATTCTTTTCTTAGAATCTTGTTTTATTATTTAATCTTTAATTCCAGAGTTGCTTTGCTTTCTAGACGAATATTAAAAATCCACTTTGGTGGATGATAAACTGAGTCTAAACAAAAATATTTGAAAACTATTGTAGTTTATACAAGAAAAAGTAACTTAACCTATAAAACAAATGCTCAGTGTGGTCATTGATTTGGATCCTAGGAGCATGTTTCAAGATTCTGCCTCCATCCTAGTACTGCTCTCACAGATACAGAATGTGCAGGAAAAAAGATGTTGTCATCCTTCCCAAATAAGCTATCTATTCCCAGAAATAATATCTCAGAGTAAATATCTGCCTGGAGACTCTGGTTTCTTTCTGCTTAGATGGGGCTGGCAGGCAGTGTCAGTGCCTTTGGTCCTTTGAAAACACAAGGCCCTGTGGGCTGCCATCCTCTGGAAGGATCCTGTCATTCCCTGTCAATCCATATTAGACAAGGATGGTGTTTTGTAACAATTTATCTCCTTCAAGGTGATTTAGTTATTTTCTGCCAAGATTATGCTAGAGGATGTCATTACTTTTGTCCTGTCTGTCTTGTTATTTTTATTGCCAGAGAATATTGTCATTTATTTTCACTGATAATCCATCTCTCTGGGAAAAGATTGTATTAATACTTTCATGCTGGGTAAAAACTTCATTTTAACATTGAAGCACACACAAGTCAGAATGCTGCCCATATTCTCTGAAGATGCCGTCATAAATAAATAATTAAAAACACTAAGAAAAAAGGACAATAAAAGCAACATGTTATGAGCAGAATATTTTAAAAAGAAAAAATATATTTATGTAAGTATTCCACTACATGCAAATTGGTCATAGCATTTGGGTCATAGCATGTCGATTAAAAGCAACAATTTTGGTTTCGCCACTGTTGAGCTGAGTAGCATTGAACATGTACTATATACTCTTGAAGTTCTCTTCCCTTATGTGTAAATAGAAATAATAACAGTACTATGGTCCTAATGTTGTGAAGATTTATTTGGATAAATCCTAGTAAGATTTGTGTACTACTAGGCACTCAAGGAATATTAGCTATCGTTATCATCATAACATAAGATTCAAAATTACATATCACATTTAGTCCTGAATAGCATTGCCTACAATACACAAATGCCCAATGTCCTTTCACTGATCTATAAACTATTGTAACAACAAAATCTGTGAGGCAATGACAGAGTGAAATGCTTTTAATGATATAGCTTTCATCAAGTCAGACCCTCCTACAAAATAACTCTAATTTTTAGATAATTGGACATCAGTTTACCAAAATATTTTGATGATGTTTTAATTGCCTCTCTATATGAAGACATTCATAATGAACTTTCATTATAAAGACTTCTTTCCCATGGTGTCTTTTTTAATTTTTTTTTTTTTTTTTTTTGGACAACTTTGGAATAGGTGGCTGCAAGCTCTCTCTTTGATTCAGTTCTCAGACAACTCCTGACATACACCCTGAATCTTTCCTCCAACAACTCCCTAAGTCCTCTCATCCTCCCTCTTTTCCGTTTCCCCTGATTCAATTCTCCTCCTCACTCTCAAACTATTCAGTTTATAAGAATGTTAGGTTTACTCCTATCTTGCTTCTTTTTTTTATATGCTGTATATTTCACATTTTGCAACAAAATCCAAGTTTCCAGGAAATAGAAGAAACTACACGATGTGTTTAAGGGAGTTAAATATCACAGTAAGTTAAAGAAATGTACCACAAAATATTACAACACAGAAAATAAGTAAATGCAAAACTGAGACATTTAACAAATTATACAACTTAAAACTGATCTCTGAGGCCAGGTGCAGTGGCACATGCCTATAACCCCAACAGCTCAGGAGGATGAGGCAGGAGGATCATGAATTCAAAGCCAGCCTCAGCAATTTAGTGAGGCCCTAAGCGACTCAGCAAGACCCTGTCTCTAAATAAAATTTTAAAAGGGCTGGGGATGTGGTTCAGTGGTTAAGTGCCTCTGGGTTCAATCCCTGGCACCAAACAAAATACAAAAAAAAAAAAAAAAAAAAAAAAGACTTCTGTTTCTCATTTCATCATTTATAGAATTACTAGGCCAATATACTGAGGATTGTCACAGACATATGGGTTTAGTTTAACAGGACCAAGTAGCTCACAGTACCTGTTATGGTTTACAGAGGTGTTCCCAAAAAGCTCATTTGTAAGACAAGGCAAGAATATTCAGAGGTGAAATATTGCATTATGAGAGCTGTGACCTAATCAGTGAATTAATCCTCTAATATGGATTAACTGGGTGGGTAGCCTATAGGGTGTGGCTAGAGGAGGTAGATCCCTGAGGGCATACTTTTGGGGGTTTAGAGTGTGTTGCTGGTGAGCAGAGCTCTCTCTGCTTTCTCAGTAAACTGTTCTGAACTATTTTCTTCTGCCATATTTTTCCGCCATGATGTTTTGCCTCACCAGGGACCCAGAGCTATGGAGTTAGCCATCTACACACCAAGATTCCTGAAATCATGAGCCAAAAATCAACTTTCCTCCTTTATGTTGTTGTTCTTGTCAAGAAATGCAAAACTGATTAAAACAGTATCATTGAAGACAATGGACAAACATTGACTGCATAAAGATTCAGATGAATTGATTCATTGGCAATTAAGTTGCCCTGTTCAATGTGTGATAATTAGTGGATTGATGAAGAGGAGGGAGACTCTAATAAAGAACAATTAAATGCTATATAGATTTTAAGATTTATTGATGCATGATTAAGAAATAGTGAAATGCATAGATTTTAAGTATACCATTCAGTTTTAATGCAGATATCTATGTAACCCACACAATTATCAAAATACAGAATATTTCTAACTCTTCAGAAAATTCTGTTCCCCTTTTTCCAGTTAGTTCCTAGCACCCAGAAAACAGCATTGTTTTGATTCCTATAACCACAGAATAATTTTGCCTCATATAGAACTTTAAGTGGAATCATACAATATGCATTTTTTTAGACCCTGGCTTCTTTCACTCAGCATGTTTTTGAGACATGTACATATTGCAGAGTATATCACTAATTTATCTTTTTTTAATAGCATTCTGCTGCATAAATATACAAGTTTCCTTATCCATTCAGTATAGATATTGACCTCTGAACATTTTTCAGTTTGTATTATCATGAATAGACTCTCTGCTAATGTATGTTTTCATTTTCTCTTGGATGCACAGAAGGAAGTACAGTATTGGGTAAATGTATGCTTTGTTTTATAAGATTCTGACAGCTATTTCCTAAATGCTTTACCATTTTTTTGTTTGTTTGTTTGTTTGTTTGTTTTTTGGTGCTGGGGATCAAACCCAGGGCCTTGTGCTTACAAGGCAAGCACTCTACCGACTGAGCTATTTCCCCAGCCCCTGCTTTACCATTTTTATTCCCACTAGAATTACAGAAATTTTTAAGCGTCACATCCTGTTTGTCTGTATATGATCAATACCATACTGTTTTGATCACTTACTTTTAGACAAATTTTGAAATTAAGTAGCATAAGCCATTCAAATTTTAAGATTATTTGGCCTATTGTAAGTTCTTTAAATTTTCTGTATTAGTTCTTGAAATGACATCATTTTCTCAAAAAGGCTTCCAGTTGTTTTTATTAAGATTCCATTAAACATACAGGTCAATTTGGAAATAATTTACATCTTAAAAAATATCATATTCCCCACCAAGAACTTGGTGCATCTTTTTATTTTTTTAGATCTGCCTTAGTTGATCTCTGTAAAAATTTTTAATTTTCAGTGTACATGTTCTACACATCTTTTGCTATATTTATTTATAGGAATTTTATGTTTATTGAATGCTGGGGTACAAATGATGATTTTTTTAGGGTTTTTTATTTTTGCAATTGTTCATTACTATTGTAAAAAAATGATTTCTGTGCAATGACTTTGGATTCTCAACATATTAAATTTGCTTTCTTTTTAGTAGTTTTTTGGAAATTGTTTAGGATTTTCTGTATACAATCATATAACCTGAAAATAGGTTTTATTCTCTCATTGCATTAACCAAAAGTTTATTTAGAACAATGTTGAACAGAAGTGGGGGGTAAGTTAGATTTCAATACTAGACAATGAGTTTTTCATTAGTTCGTTTCTTCAGATGGATGAAGTTTTATGTATTCCTAGTTTGCTGT
Source organism: Sciurus vulgaris (assembly GCF_902686455.1). Taxonomy (NCBI): domain Eukaryota; kingdom Metazoa; phylum Chordata; class Mammalia; order Rodentia; family Sciuridae; genus Sciurus; species Sciurus vulgaris. The sequence continues at coordinate 134,140,792 of NC_136463.1, forward strand.
GAACCTTTATTATGAATGGATGTTATATTTTATTTAATGCTATTTCTGCATTTCTTGCAATTATTATGAATTTTTTTCTACTTAACCTGTTACACTTTAGTCTGAATTATATTGAATGTTAAAATAATCTTGCAGTTATATACTAAATCCAATGTGGTCATAATACATCATGATTTTAACATGTTACTTTACTTGATGTGCTAGTATTTTATTCAGGTTTCTTGCATCTATTGTTATGAGAGATATTAGTCTGTAGGGTTTTTTTCTTGTAATAATTTATCTAGTTTTGATAATAGCCTTATACTAACCTCATGAACTGAATTGAGATTTGTCTTCTATACTGAAAGAGTTTGTGCAAGTTTGATATTATTTCTTAATTAAATATCTAACAGAACTCACCAACAGAGTTTCTGTGTGGGAAGTTTTTATTAAAAATTCAATCTCTGTGACAGTATAGTGAATATTAATTTTCTATTACTTTGTAGAAAATTATCTCTAAAATTTAGCATCTTAAGAGAACAAACAGTTATCAACTCATAATTTCTGTGAGTCAAGAATTCTGCAGTTGCTTTACTGGGTGACTGGGTAGGTTTAGCCCAAAATATTTCATGAGATTTCTGTCAAGCTGCCAGCTAAGGCTGTGGTCATCTGTGAATGCTCAACTAGATGAGAATTCACTTCAGGCTCACTCACACAAGATTTCAACAAGCCTCGGTACCGTGCTGGTTGTTGGCTGGAAACCTCCCCAGGTAGGCTTCTCTATGGGTGACCTAAATATTCTCATAACATAGCAGCTGGCTTCCAACACAATGAGTGATCCAACTGAAAGAAACCAAGACAGATGCTGTAATGTCCTTTCTAACTAAATCTCAGAAGTGACATGCACCATTTTCTGTTGTATCATGCAGCTCAATCTTGATTAAACATGAGGACACAGAACACACAGATGCAAATACTAGTAATGGTGAATATACAAATTAATATAATGTTAAGGAGTAGAAAAAAATTAAAGTATACTTTTCAGAACAAGGAAACATTTTGGTCCCAGTAATATCCTATTTTGGTCCTGATATTTTGCATTCAATGGTATAAATTACAGAGAGGCACATTTGCTTCAATATAAGCAAGATAGTATTTTAATGATTTGAATTGGTAACATGGGATGGTTTGTCAAGTTATGAACCCTGTGGTACTGGAAGAATTCAAGAAGAGATTGGATGGCAGTCATCAGAGTTTTGCACAGAAAAGTTCATTCCTACCTTAAAAGAAAGACAGACCAAGTGAGGATTAAGATAGTAAACCTAGATGGGTAACTAATTTGGGAATCCTGAGGGATTTTTTTTATTTCTAAAATGATAAATTAGTTCTTACACAGCACACTTTATAACATAATTTTAAAAAAAAAAATCCAAAAGAGAATATTTGGGGAAAACTTTACTTACAATTTTCAAGTAACAAAAATAATTAGATTCTGATCTTTTGGTGACTCATAACAATCATAGTCAATGCATTAAATAAAAACAACCTACCAGGACAAATAGTTCCCTTTTCAAAAACAAAACTACTCTGAATTACATGGAGAAGAAAAATTTTCCTTGAATAAAATTTAAAATATTACATATGATAGCAAGGAAAGAAAAACATCATATTTTTATCAGCATGGTACTCTAGATTGTTTTTCTATGCAAACATGAACATGAAAAAAAATGGTGATGGATCTCTAAACCACCAGAATTGAGCTACTAATGGAGTAAAATCCCAGGTCCTTCTGGGATAAATTTTGGGGATAAGTGTTTATTCCTTTAAACAATAAAATTTTGTTTTGATAGAAAGCTTTTTCCAAATGTATAGACATATTTGCCATTTTCTTACCATTTTAGAGACTACAAAAATATGCTAAAAAAAATATGACTCATACAATTATAGTATGCTCAACTAAAAAGCCTAAATAAATTATCACTGTATACTCAACTCATATTGATGTCCTCAGAGTCTGCTGAAGCATTTATCTATATATCCAACCCTACATTTGCATCCCATTGATGGATGTTTTGACTAGTGTGTCTCCTTTTTAAATTTTTTGGTTTTCTTCCTTACTATCAAATTCTAGCCTGTCATTCTTCAATGCTGTTTATAACACTATCCCTAGAAGAGTTTTCCCTGATAATAGATTTTCTGGGTTCTGTCTGCTCCTGTTTTCATCCCAGCTTTATTGAAGCGAAATTGACAAATAAAAATCTCATGTCTCAAAGGTGTCCAATGTAATGTTTTAATATTCATATACATTGTGAAATGCTTAGCATCAAACTGAATAACATGTCCATTGCCTCACATGGTTATCTGTGTGTATATGTGTATAATAAAAACACTTATGATCTACTTTTAGCAAATTTCAAGTATACTCTACTATCCAGTCTCTATAAAAAAGAAAATCTTGCCATTTGAACATTATGCTAAGTAAAATAAACCAGGCACAGATTTGCAAGCACTGGCTGATGTCACTTAGCTGTGGAACCTAAAGAAACTGAACTAATAGAACCAGAGAGCAGAATGGTCAGAGGTTGGGGTGTGGGAGGGGGCAGAAGATTCGGAGAATTTGTGTCAAAAGACACAAGCTTTCAAGTACAAGATGGATATGTTCTGGATACCTAAGACACAGTGAGTAATCATTAATTTTTAAAAATGTGTATCTTAATCAGAATAAGACTATATAAGAACAAATAGATCAAAATAGTGAACTGAGTTCACACATGTGCCTCCTCTTTCTGCCCCAAATTCTTAAAAATGAAAAAAATGCACTTGATTTCAGTGCAATACAAGAATGTATGGCATTTTTATAATGAATTCATCTGAAGCTTTAAATTCCTGGAAGAGAAAAAAAAAAAAAAAACTGGAATATCTTCATTCCTAATGTCCCCCCCTGCAAGGCTGGAGCAGAACTTAAGCATTTGTGATGTTGAGACCATCAAAACCATGTGGATTGTGGGAGGGTGAGCTCCTAAAAGAAAGGGAAGATTGACAGACAACAAAAAAGCATGTTCAGTATGCTAGCACTTATCACAGGGAGATCTTCTCTATCACCATTCTTGTCATTATTTTAAGGAACTTGAATTTCAAAAAAAAGAAATTGTCCCCTTTCAGTTTAACTTGAGCAGAATGTAGATTTTTTCAAGACAAATGCAAACAGCTTGTATGAATAGTAAAGTTTCATTTATGTATAATTTATATTATTAAATCTGTAAAATGCTCCTTACTAGTTTTGGAGCTAAAGCTATTAATGACTTTTCATCAGTTCCAAAAAATTCCAAATTATCATTGCTTCAAGTATTACTTCTCCACCATTTCCTCTACTATTCTCCTCCAGAACTCCTGCTCCATGTATATTAGAATCTCTACATTTATCTTCTATATCTTAATTGCTTTTTCATATTTTAATCTTTTTTCTCTCTGCAATATTTTGGGTGTATTTCTCAGACTATCTTCTCATTCATCTATTCTTTTACTGGGTCAGTGTATCAATTAATTAATTGCTCTCTAACAAACCCTTCAAAATGTAGGAGTTTAAATAAGAGCAACTTATGTTTTAGTCAGCTTTTCCACCGTGCTGATCAAAAGACCCAAAAAGAACAAATTTAGAAGAGGAAAAATTAATTTGGGTGCTTATAGATTCAGAGGTCTCAGTCCATAGATGGTCTAAACCATTCCTTGAGGCTCAAGGTGAGACAGAACATCAGGGTGTGGCAGAGGAAAGCAGTTGGGAACATGGCATCAGGAAGCAGAGAGAAAGTGAGTTCCTTGCCAAGAACAAAATATATACCTCAAAGGCATATTCCCAGGGACCACCTCCTCAGCCACATCCTACTCACCTGTACTTACCAGTTAATCCCTATCAAAGAATTAATTTGCTGATTAGGTTAATGTTTTTATAACCCAATCATTTCACATCTAAACTTCTAAACTTTCTTGCATTGTCTCACACATGAAGCTTTTGTGGGACATCTCATATGTAAACCATAACAACTTATTTCTTGTGATTTTGCAGGGCTAGCTAGGTGATTTTCCTTCTAGCTGTGCCTGTATTTGCTCATGAAATTACATTCACCTGGCAGGTAAGTCAAGGCCTACACTTCTCGGGTCTGTGGAGATGGCTGAAGTGGTTGAAATTTTCACCCATGGGTCTCTCACCACACAGGAGATTAACCTAAGGTTTTTCCCTCACCTTTTTTTCCTCCCATGATGTTTTCAGTTCCCAGAATGAGAATCAAGAAAGCATCACCTTTTGGGTATACTTCACCAGGTTATATATGCAAGGAAAAATTATGAAAGACTAAAACTTGTGGTGTGTCCTGGCTAGTTCATAAATCTAGTGATCATCTTTGTCTTTGAATAGGCTATTTTACTGTATAGAGATAGAAATTAACTTGTAGGAAACTGATAAAAATTCAGATAATTCTTATCTATCCAAATGCATATTGTTTCTGGTGGAATACAATTGATTATTTCCTTGTGAACAATGACTCATCAGACTTCCATCCATTAATCTATTCATTTTGACATACCTCATCTGACTGTAAGTTGTCTCTACAAAGGGGTGTAACATCTACTAGTTTCCTCGTTAAGTGAGTTAAAATGTTTGCATGTGTTTATTTGATATTTGTATGAGAATCATGATTTTATCTTTTAAATAATATATCCTTTAATGCCTATGTAAAAAGAACTTTAATATATGTTATCTAACAAAGCAGTTCACTAAATTTAGTAAACTCTTCCTAACCCTGTCCAACAATGAAATTCCCTGAATTGTATATTCAATGATGGTGAGAATTTTAGTTCTAATATAAGACAATGGTGAGCCCCTCTCTTTGCACCTTATTAGGAAAAGTAAGGTTTGGGAGGAAAAAAAGAACAGAGATAAAACAGAGGTGGAGAAATAAAACAGCATTTATTTATTTATTTATTTATCTGTCTTGTTTTCCAGTAAGGCATGTGAAATTTAAAAAGAGCAGGAAGAAAGGCAAATGCAGGCTTTAAAGCTGCTTCTTGTGTCATCTGCAAGGAAAAAGGAAGTAAGCCAAATACATGATCCTTGACTTGAAATTATCATGGAAAGAGCTGAGACCTCATAAAACTAAGCATTTGGAAAGAGAAGAAGAAATACTTGCTTTATGATGATGAGAGTATTAAATACAGATGACTCAAGGCTTTTCCAGTTCAAGGATCCAAGTTCTCTCTCCCTTAGTTAAGACGATGGGGAGGCAAACCAAACGGATGACAACACCTGACCAAGGTGCAGGTCACTGGAGAATGGTATTAAATAACCTTGGACACAAAATCAGAAAAGCACTGAGGGATCCACAATTGAATCAAAGACCTTGGTTCTTTAAGACTGTATGACATAAAGGAAAATAAGTTCTTGAGTATCTGATGAACTCTGAGAGAGAAATTCTGAAAGTTTTCTATAAAAAAATAATGAATGGGCATTAAATATACAATATGTATCCCACTACAGAGTAAGGTAAATTAAATGTTATCACTGCTATCCTTTTGAATAAGTGTTTTATCTAATATGTAACCACCTTAAGACATGAGCAAGACCTATGTGAAAGGATGTAGGGCCCAACTGGAGCAAAGTTTTAGAGGCCGGTGTCTGACTTTGATTCATCCCATGTTGGCTTATGTGAGACAAGCACACCTTAGGGGAGTACCTGGGACCACTGGGGCAAGGGTCTGGCACGTGGAAAACTTGGGGCAGTGGCTATTTACAAATTTTATGGAAATATTTCACTATTTTAAATAAGGCGCTCTCATAAATACTCAGCACTATTGACTTATGCAGTAAAGAGTAAAGAGTTGATAAGGGAATTGATCACTGTATGAGTTAGTAATGGGTATATCTGTGAATAATAGAAAATTTCATAGTGGCTTAAACAAAACAGTTTTTCATGTCATAAAAAAATACATTAGATGTGAGCAGTTCAGAGTTAGGACAGCAATTTCATCAGGGACTCAGACTCCTTCCATTTTTGTCTTCTTTCCATCATCCTAGCCGCCCCATAATGTATTGTTGTTTTCTTGCCTGGTTGGTTGGTTTGTTGGTTTTTGCCATGCTGGGTATTGAACTTGGGATCTCACACATGCTCAGCAAGCACTTTCTCCCTGAGTTATATTCCCAGTTGAGGAACATGCTTCTTGAATCATGGTTACAATGTAGTTTCTGCACCCCTGAGTTTCACATCTGAGTTTCAACAAAGAATAAGATGGAAGAGTGAAGGAGTAGTATCTGCGTTAGGAGAGCTAAAACTTTTGACACATTCACAGCAAACTTCCAATTGGCCCTTTTGCAGCACTACCTACCCCAAGTAATAGGTAGCATCAGGAGGTCAGTATTTTTAGTATACTTTATACTTTTTAGTATACTTTTTTTTATTTTTAGTATATTTTTTATATTTTTAGTATACTTTATACTTTGTAACCTTGAGTAAAATGAGAATTTGTTAGTAAGGATGAAGAAGAAATAAATATTGGTGTGTAAAAAGCAATGATAATTGCTAGGATGGAATGTTTATGTCCCCCTAAAATTCTTATGTTGAAACTTAATCCCATTGTGATATTATTTGGAAGTAGGACTTTTGGGAAATAATTAGGTCCTGTCAGATAATGAGGGTGGAACTTTCATGAATAGAATTAATGCATTACAAAATGAGGCCAGAAAACTCGTTTGCTGTATTTTCACCAGGTGAAGATACAATGAGAAGACAGCAGAGCAGCCTGTACCTCAGATGAGGGCCATTGCCAGAACTATACTTGCTTCTGATCTGGATTTCCAGCTTCCAGAATGGTGAGAGACAAATGTCTGTTGTTTAGAAGCCACTCAGTATCTTGTTATAGCAGCCTAAATTGACTAAGACAATACCACACTCATCTAAAACTCCTTCAAAAATTAGAATTAGCCTAGCACAGGAGAAGCATTGGGTTTGATCCTCAGTACCACATAAAAGTAAAAAAATAAAATAAAGGTATTATGTCCATCTAAAATAAATTAGAATTTGTCTCTACCAATGAATTCTTAATCTTTATGAAAAAGTCTGAAAATATCAAAGTATAGCTTACTCTGCAGTGAGTTTTAACATAATGTTTTGTGTCACTCAGTAAATTTTATATTCAAATTTTACATCTGCAAAGATGCATATAATCACAACCTCATGTTTAAGTAGAAACCACTGTATTACTTAGAACCATTACTAAAGATGTATAAATAATCTAATTTCTAAGTCAAATTTCTCCATCCATGTTAAAAACAAACAAAAATGAAACACTCCGCACTGATGATCACATAAAAACATTTGTGAATGACTGTAAGATTCATTTTAGTGGCATTTGAAAAGAGAGAAAGGGTATAACTTAAAAATTTTTAAACTATCTAAGATAAAGTAATCAAATATAAGGGAATTTTTTACTTAATTTTTTAAATTTCAGAATTAGCTTCCACTTAGAGGTAGTGATTTTTTGCTCTTCCTGATTCTATGTCCTTTCTTAAAATAATTTTCAGTTTCCCTACTGTCTCTATTTTTCTCCCATTTAATTTTTTCCTCATATCCAGAACATAATTTTTACAAGAGCTGTAGAGTTATTTTCTCCAAATTCCCCAACATTCTATATCTCTATTCTAGAAAACAGGATCTTCTCTCTGCAAAGGGGCTACTCACAGGTTCTCATGCAGCAAATGCAATGCAATAAGTTTTGCTCCTAGTTTAAAAACATCTGTGATGAAATAACATGTAAGAGTTCATTGGAGGATAACCTTTGCATATAGTATTTGAGCATTGGCTTATTTAATCTGAATTACAGTTTTTGGAACAAAAATGTTCTTAGAATACTTTTATTTTGGTCACAGTTGATGCTGCTGAATTCTCTGCTCCTGGAGCAGCAGAGTAGAAGAAAATGAGGTAGAAACAGATGTATACAGGTAATGTCTCAACACAACACAGAGTGCTATAATGCCTCAATCAAAAACCTAAACAATTCTCTTTAAAAAAATGAGGGATAACAAGACAATTCCAGGGTAGATGTTAGCTCTACGAATGTGCAATTCAAATTAATGCTGTGTAAATAGACTGAAATACTAATTATATAGGTTTCAGTCCTTTTACCCTACAATTTATGTCACTAATGACAGGTGTGTGGTCATGACCTCTTTTCCTTCTTCTTTTCTCAAAGCCCAGACAAATGACTGTTTGGCATTGATTGGACCCAGTGAGTCACATACATCTAATTAGAGATAGCTTTAAACTTGGCCAGAATTTGGTGACACTATAAAATGTCATATCCTGCTAATGAGAATATAAATTGGTTTAACTTTTTGGAAGATCATTTCGTACATATCAAGAATTTTAAAAAGGCAAAGCCATTCTACTTTATGCTCACTTCTGATTACATCCTCTGGACAAACTAGCTATGAAGAGAGATGATTTACACACACACAAATGTGTATGTATGAGAAAAAGATGGAAATAGCCTGATTATTAGATTATTGGAATATAATGTACTGTGTGATTATAGTCAAAGACAGAGTGGAAAAAGTGGAGTTTGAAATAATGTATATAGAGTATGACCTGAATTTTTATATTATTCATGTAATAAAACTCAACATAGAAAAAATTACTAAAAGGGAATTCAACCACATAGCAGTCATATCTACATTAAAAAAAAACTACATTCCTCTAAGCAAACTTTATACACATATCTGATCAATTCCTTTGAACACATCCCAAAATGTAGAAATGATTTGAAATGAGAGATTTTTTTTAAGTGTTTTGTGTCACATTTTTCAAATGGTCATCCAGCTGGGTGTGATGGCACATACCTGTAGTCCCAGTTACTTGGAAATTTTGAAGCACAAGGAATCCTTCAGCCCATGAGTTCAAGACCTTTGGGGAATCTTAGCAAGACCCATATAGAGAGAAAAAAAAGAAAAAAAATATATATATATATACACACACACACACACACACACACACAGAAATAGTCACCGAGAAGTATTGTACCAAGTTATATAATTCATTGTAGGCAAACTAATTTCTGATTTGTCAGGTCTTTTTATTTTTTTTTATTGTCCAAATGATCTACACTAAATATGAATGTTGTAGCAATTAAGAATATACACATATCAAAAATGGCTGGCATATAGTATCAGAAATAAATATTTCATAAAGTAGAATGTTGCCTTCCTCAATAGCAAATGTTGGCAGTTCCTGGGAACCAGCCCGAGACACACATATCAACCAAAGATCTGTCTACCTTCCTTCCTTTGAGAGGGAAGAGTTCCTACCTCAGTGTCTCATCATTCATCAATTTCACATTAAAAGTGCCAAAAATGGGACACCAAACCTAGTTACTCTAGTTTCCTCAATTGTATCAGACATACTCTTTCTCCACACTTGACACCACACTTGAAAACTTGTACCATCCTTGATATCTCCTTCTTTGCCCATCATATTATGTTAAAAAATCCACAACATTTTCTGTACCTCTCCTTTGTCTCAGTCCCCACTCCCATAGCCCCATCCTACCACAGATTTTTTTTACCCCTTTTATATAATAAATATGGATTGAACATCTACTCTGCACAAGGCATTATGTTGTGGTAATGATATGAGACAGGTGCTATCTTCCCCAACAAGAATTTAGAGTCTAACAAAATAGAGAGTAAATGACAAATTATACAATTAATCATGAAATTACAACTGTGGGAGATGTTTCACAGAGACAGGACTAAGAGTTATAAGAGCAAATAACTAGAAAGACATCTAGTCTGGAGAGTTCAAGTGAAGATTTCTTGAAGAAGTGCCATTTACCTTGAGCTCTGAAGCAGTGGCATTAACTTAAGTGAGGCTGGGAGAGAGGAAACTAGGCATAAGGAACAATGTGTTTAAATAAACTGAGGATGAAAAGATTTGGGGCCCTTAGAACACTGGTACAAAACCAATTTGGACAGAGGGCAGAGGGAAGGAAAGTGACCTTTTCTGAGGCTGGTAAGGTAGGGTAAACAGATGGGTAGTCCTCTGTGGATCATGTACTAAAGTATACCTCTCAAACAGTCTGAAATTAGCCTCTCTGCCTCTGAGGTATAATCCTTCAGTCATTATTACCCCTCTTAACTAGACAAAGTGTTGCAAAGGACTGTTTTGTAGATAAAACTGAAAATCATCACGTTATGACTCTCTACTATAAACCCAAGTAGACTCCTTCATCCTTCAGTAGAGATTGAATTGTACTCCCCCAAAACTCAAACATTGAATTACTAATCTCAGATTAGTAATCTGAGATTACCTCAGATTATGACCATATTTCAAAATCGGGTTATCATAGATAAAATTATTTAAGATGAGGTCACACTAGTGGAGGGTAGGCAGTTAATCCAGTACAATTGGTGTCCTAAAAATGGAAAAATTGGACACATGCACATAGGAAAAATTCTGTGGCATGATGGAAGTTTTGCTGCTATAAGGTAAGGAACTAAGCTAAGAGAAAGGCCTGGAATACATCCTTTCTCTTCAACATTCCTCTTTGATTATCACAACACTCGCTTCCCAAGAGTCTCAAGTCTTTAGAAACCAAAGACAGACTTCCACAGAAAAGGATTAGAAAACTTGGGTCTGAGATGACCCAAGTCATTTTATATATATTCAATTTATATATCCATTCTTTATGTGTCTTAGTTCTTTTTGTGTTGTTGGAGCAAATACTTGAGTCTGAGTACTTTCTAAAGAGATAGAGGTTCACCATGACTCTAGCTGGGAAGTCCAAATGCATGGTTCTGGCATCTAGGGAGGGTCCTCCTGGTTGTGTTACAACATGGAGGCAAAGCAGAAAGGGAAACGGCCTAGTGTAGAAGGGACAAAGTGTTTGGTATGGCCTTGCTTTGTAACAACCCTCTCTTATGAGAACAAATCTAGTCACAAAATACTTGCCTACTACCATGAAATGGGCAATAATTTCTTCCAAATCTTGGTGGTGCTTGGGGTAATCATCTCCCACTAGACCCCACCTCTTAAAGTTTCTAACTGCTTCAATACCATTGCATTGGGAACTGTAGTTTCAATGCATAAACCTTTGGGGAACAAGCCATATCCAAACTATAGCATTAAAGAAAGGATATAACAAAGCCAGCCAGTGTTGCATGACTGTAATCCCAATAACCCAGAAGACTTGGGCAAGAGGATTACCGTGAGGTCAGTCTCAAAACTTAGCAAGACCCTGTCTCAAAATGCAAAATTTTGAAAAGGGCTGGGGATGTAGCTCAGTAGTAGACCACCCTTGGATTCCATCCTAAGTGACAAAAAAAAAAAAAAAAAGAATACAACAAATAATGGGTATGTGCCTACACAGGTCTAGTTCTACTACTAGATATGGCTGAAGAAATTGGAGATAATAACATAAAATTGTTTTATACAGGTTGAGAAATTTATTCCATCATACAGACATGGATATCCATCTATTTTTTCTGGCTTTCTAAGCTATAAAATAGATTCAAAATCTTTTCTTTCTAACTAGATTAATATTTATTCATTAAAGCACTATAGAAGTAGAAGGTTAAATTTGCACAGTGATATTAACTTAACCCACTGACCCACCTGAACACATTAGTGTGTAAGTAAAATATGGTTAATCCAATAATTAAAAGTAAGTTTTTTCCTTTTGTTAAGAGGAAAATTTGGAAATACTAATAGTAATAATTTAATAGAATAGGCAATATCTTTAGCAAATGATTGATTTTTATTATAATTTGATGAAGTAGAATCTGAATTGTGTCTAGAACTGGAGAATTAACCCAATGGCAATTCCAAAATAAGCACAAAGTATAACAGTTTTAATAATTATTTGATGGATTGTGCCCAGAATATGCAGTCTCAAAAGCTACTTCTACATAACATTTCATTTTAAACATGAAGTTTAAACATCAGGTTAGACATTCTTCTTTGTTGTTTTCTTTCAGCCCCTAAATTTCAGTGCAATTTTACCTGCAATATGCTACTATTTTGTTCTGTATCTTTTTCTGAAGTAGAGAGAATATGTTTTTGATAGGCAGCTTGTAAGATGTTCCCCAAAGATCCCTTCCCCTTTTATTCACACCCTAACACCACCCTCTGAGTGTATGGAGACCTCAGTTACTCACTTCTAAGTAATATGACAGAAGTAATGTTTTTTCAGTTTTGATATTAGGTTGTAAAAAGACAGCAACTTTTGTCCTAGATACTCTTGCTCACTCCCTTGTTCTTACTTCCTCTCCAATTACTCTGGAGGAGCTAGCTACCATATTGTGAAGTAGTCCTGTGAAAATGCACATGTGAACTATCTTGGAAGTGGATATACAGAGGCTTACCATCAGCTACATGACTAAGCTCAAAAATGGATACTTCTTCAGATGAGACTTCAGCACCATGTGACAGCTGGAGTGCAATATCATGAGTGGCCTTGAGGCACAACTATCTGGCCAAGTCACCTCCAGATTCCTGACCTACAGACACTGTGAACAGATAAATATTTATTGTTTTCAATGCTAAGTTTTGGGGTAATTTGTTATATGCAATAAATACCTATTACAACATTGTGTGCATCAATTTTCCCTTCTGTCTTGAAGTTTGTTCAATCATATTTTGGGTATAAGGAGTGGTATTGTTAACTAAGTTAAATTTGGCCTTCTGTGGATAAATAGTTTGATTTTCAGTAGAGAATTTCATAATCAACCATAGTAGACTACAATGGCTCCATTGTGTTCTGTGTGATGTATGTAAATTTATTTCAAAGATCTTTGTGAAATTCCCAACAGTGTAAATAAAATATATAAGAAAAAGTGAATATTTTAGTATTTACTATGTATAATAATAGCCTTGCAACTTTTCTTAGATGCATATAACTTAAAATATCAAGAACTTCCATATGTTTGGAATATAGTATATGTTCATTCATTCCTTCACTCAATTTTTCATTAATTCATTTAGTGAGTATTTTTTGAACCACTATTATGACCAGGTATTATACTAGGAAGTGGGGATGCCAAGTGGACTATTCCTAATTCCGGCTTCCAAAATTTAGGGTCTACCGACAAACCAGCAGCAATCATAATACAGGACAATAATTTACAGAAACAGCAGTTGGCCCTGGGTGCTGTTAGAACAGAGGAGGAGCTTAGGAGGATGAGAGAATGTTTCTTTCAAGAAGTCATGCCTGATTTCAGAGGATAAATAGGATTTAGTCAAATAAAAGAAAGCATGAAGAAAGTATTTCAAGAAGAAGAGCTCTGTGCGTCAAGGCACAGAGTAGAAATAGGGTTTAGAACTTTGCAGACACTTTAAGTTGTTTATTACAGCTGTGTGATGATGTGGCAGTAAGAAATAAAGCAGGGGGACGTAAAGGGGGTACCCTCAAAAGATTTGTGAACCAACTTAAGAATTCAAATATGCCAATTTCCTCCCAGCAGACTAGTTACATTAGAATCACTTGGCAAATGAAAATTATAGATTTCCACATCCCACTGGAGATCCACTGAATCTGAATCTGGGGACTGAAAATGAGACATTCCAATAAGCGTTTTCCTAGTCAGTATTTGTAAACTTGGTGTTAAAAAAAATGGGAAAAACCAACTGTAACTGACTACCACCAGTATTTCCAAACAAAATACAAACAAAAAAGTCGTGAAATCAATGAAATTTAAATCTAATAACATTATTTTAAAGTGAGGACTGATGCTTGCCGAACTAAGGTGCAGTTTCCATAGTGAGCATGATGGCATGCTGCTGTAATGCTAGATCTTCAGAGTTTAGCATGTTGATGCAACTGTGTGTCATGTGGTGACTCAGCTCACCCACCAGTTTTTCTCCTTGAGCTGCTGTGAATTCTTATTTATACAGCCCACTTTGATGTCATTTGATCTTTACTTAAGATTTTTGGGGGCGTTAAGTCCATGCAGTCGCTAGGATTAAGGTCATTTACAAGTGACTGAAAACACAAATGACTAGTTTTAAAAGGATAGATATTTATTACCCTCTCATAAAAGTCTGTGAAGGTGACATTGGCTTGATATATAGTCTGAACAGTGTGAGGACCTCAGATTTACAGTAGACTATTTTTTGTTTCGTCTGAATGGACCTAAAGAAGTTTAAATTGCCCCAGTCGGAAGTCTACTTGAACACCAGGAATGAAGCTACATTCCACAGTAGAGAAAAGGGAAGAGAGAAAGCTTACTTTCTCTTTTTAAAGATGCTACCCAGAAGTTGCACGTGCCTCCTTTAGTTATATCCCATGTTCCCATTTAGCTGCAAGGGATGCGAGGTAATATAGCTTTCATTAGAAGCAGTCAAGTGATTTTATTACTAAGGAAAAGGGGACAATATATTTTTGACCAATTACTTCATTCTTTTATTTTACACGATGCAAAAAGTAATACTGGTTTTCACGCATGTTGTCATAAACCTGAAAATAAGCAAGGACTATGAACAAGATGGTGAGCGAGATCATTCAGAATATGCTGGCTGTAGTTGTCTTAGATAGTCAGGCAAGTGAAAATAAAAATGGAAAAAAAATGTTTATTTAATCAAGGGATCCATGAGAAAATGGGATCTTGGCTTGAGCAAAGCTGCTAAGGTGAGTCTAAAACATAGCCAGATTTAAAAAGCAATGCTAGTCAATGTAGAACCATTAAAGAATTTTTAGCTAAGTTTATGTTAAGAATAATATTAGTTCTCAAAGTGAGAGGAGTGTATTTGGAAGATCCATTTTTAAAAGCTGTACAGTATACCTCTTGTTTTTGAAATATAAGCAGGAGAAAGTAAACTTTGATAAGATCTTTGTGGAACTGAGCAGAAGGTAAAGAAGAAAATATTTTAGAAGACATGGGTTAAAGAGTCTGACAATCAATCCTTTAGAAAGATCATACTGGCAAGACTATAAAAAATGTGTTTGAAGATGAACCAGTAGTGTGAAGTCCAATAAAGATACTATAGCAGATATATAAAGGAGGAGGTAAATTTAGTAACTGAGCCAGGTTGCCAAAGTGTACCTTCAGTGAAAGAGTGAATCTGGTGTATTTACATTTTAAGACTTAGACCATGTGGATATGGATGGTCTTGCTATTTATCAAGTCATTGAATATAGGAGGAGCTACAGGTATCATTTGCTCTTTCATTCATTCATTTGCCAATTTACCAAATTTTTTTTTTTTTTTTAGTTTCAACTGTAAGTTACACATTGTTCCATGTATTGAGAATATTGTGTAAATAAAATAAATTTAATCCCTGCCCTTTTGCTACTAACAATTTAGTGATGGAGGAAAATGCATGAGCAAATAAATATGAAGTTATAGACTGGCAAACTGGATTATCAATTGTGTCAAAAAGAATAAAGAAAAAAGCCAGAGTGCTAAATAAGAAACTGTAAGGAGATTTAGATGTAATAGTTTTGTTGGAGGAATGATTTTCATTTTAGACTCTTCTTTTTTTTTAATAATTATGAGATATTTCCTTTAAAAAGCCACAGTACATTGTACATACACAATGTAACTTAGAGAAGTTGCCATTATAGTTAAGATTTGTGCTAGGCATAGTGGCACATGCTTGTAATCCCAAGCTTGGGAGGCTGAGGCAGGAGGTTCACAAGTTCAAAGTCAGCCTCAGCAACTTAGTGAGGTCCTAAGCATCAGTGAGATCCTGTCTCTAAATAAAATACAAAATGGGTTGGGGATGTGACTCAGTAGTTGAGTGTCCCTGGATTATTCACCCCACCCCCCAGTACCAAAAAAAAAAAAAAAAGATTTGGGAGTCATCAGCATATTTGGGTTAGTTACACTCATGGCTTCCCTCTACAGTAATAAAAGAAAATGTAGGCAGCCATCAAATTGTCAATTATTTCAATCAGAGTGCTTTTTGAGGTAGATTTTCAAAGCATCTACACTGATTAATTTTATTCTGAGAATCCGTTACATTTTTACATCAGATTTAAAATAATTTCAAATAATTCTCATTAAATCATAATATTAATAAGCACAAAAATTGTCACTAATTGGGTTACAATGTGCTTTCAGAAGTTCCATTCGGTAGAGTGTGAGACTGAGAGGCTTAATGCTTAAAGTGCACTATGTGTTGTCATACCTGCCTGGTTTCAAAGGTAGGCTGTAGCACTTACTATGGGACCTCAGGCTGGTTACTTCAAATCTTTCTTCATAGTTTGTTTTTCTGTGAAATGCTACTGGAAGTTGTACATGTAGAATCAGGGGAGACATGAGAAAAGCAGGCAAAGCCCACAATACACTATAAGAGCTCATATTAGAAAATGGCAGTGCCTCTGAATAGTATCCTTAGTCTTCTTGCTATGAGAATCAGTAGTGGTAGCAGTAATAGTTAATGCTTGCTGTGTGAGACCTTCCCATAAACTGTGTGTTATAGTTAGGATACAAGATATCTCCTGAAAGCTTCTGTGTACATGCAGGAATATTCAGAGGTGAAATGATTGGATTCTGAGAACTGTAACCGAATTAGTCCATTCTAGTTGAACAAATGACTGGGAAGTAACTGTAGAAAAGTGTGGAACATAGCTGGAAGAGGTGGGTCACTGGGTGCATGCCCTGGAAGGGTTCATCTTCCCCAAGGCCTCTTCTCCTCCTACACACTGCTCCTGGCTGCCAAGAAAGGAGCAGTGCTCCTCCACCATACCCATCTGCCATGATGTTCTGCTTCACCTTGAGCCCAGAGCAATGGACTCCAATAACAAAGACTGAACCTCTGGAACCAAGAGCCAAAATAAACTTTTTCTCCCCTAAGTTGTTCTTATCAGGTATTTTGGTCACAGTGATGCAAGTAGGACTGACTAACAAACTGTGGGCCATTCTGGGCTATACAATTATCAATATTCTGATATTTTCTGATTAATGTTGCTTTGTTTGTTTGTTTATTTGTTTGAGCCAAGGATCAAACCCAGGGCCTTATACATACTAGGCAAGTGCTCTACCACTGAGCTACATCCCCAGTCCAATATTGCTATTTCTTATGTGACCCCAAAAGAGAAATTTGTTTCTTTCCTATGTCTGAGATGGGAACCTAAGAAAAAGAAAAAGGAAATGTGAAACTGGGTAGCACACACCCACCTGTCAGGATTCCAAGTTTGAGGTCAACCTGAGCAACAGAGCCAAACTCTGTCACAAAATAAAATGAAAAGGGTTGGGAATATAGTACACTGCTAGAGTACTTGCCTTGTGTGAGCAAAGTCCTAGATCCAGTCTCCAGCACTGTGGGAAAAAAAAGAAGAAATGTGGAAACACCAAGAAATAAGTCAAGCAATTGAATATATGCAGGATGAAAAGTCAAAATGTTAGAATTCTTCAAGACCCCCATTTTCTCCTGGGACCTCAAATGTTTGTTATTGCTAAGACACACAATCATTTTCTACTTTTATTAAATAAGGTTATTATATTTTTATTGAAATATTACATTATTTTAAATATAAAAAGTGTTATTAGATTTTCTTAGTTATTTTGGACTCGGTGTGGGTAGGCTAGAGAGGTACCAGACAACTTTTATTTATATTTATCTTTACCCCTTCATTCTGTTTAAACATTTTTAGCCTGAATATGTAGTACTTTCATAATTAAAAAATAGTTAACAATTTTAATGAAAATATTTTAAGCTACACAAGAAAGCTATGAAGCAAAAAAACAAAAAAATAGATTCACTAGCTAACACATGACTTTAATAGAATCCTGGAAATGTTCTCTGATAAAAAATACAGGTAGTGTACTCCTCCTTCATTTTTATTTGACCTATCATTAATAATATTTGGATGCACTAACATAGCTAAGTCTGTACACTAGTTCATTTTAAAGTAGGTTGGTGTCATGAACAGTAAGGGCTGGGTGACTGATCAGAACCACAGTCTTCCCTGTCTTACTTGAATAACTCCTTTGTCTGGAACTTCTTGCCATCCATAAGTACAGGAATGTCTGAATTTACTATAAGACATACTCACTTAAGACTGGAGCCAAGCATTAGTTTCATTTTTGTTATGATATAGATTATAATAAATGATTTAAATAGCACTTTAAAGTCTTCACAGAATTTTTGAATCTATTATCTCATTTTCTCATCTAAATCACTTTGTGCAATAGGCAAAAACAGGTAAGATTTTATCTCCAAGTCCAATTTCTAATAGTGTATTCTGTCTTTTT
Organism: Sciurus vulgaris; assembly: GCF_902686455.1. Lineage (NCBI taxonomy): Eukaryota > Metazoa > Chordata > Mammalia > Rodentia > Sciuridae > Sciurus > Sciurus vulgaris. The sequence continues at coordinate 134,159,006 of NC_136463.1, forward strand.
ACACAATCTGTTGTGTTAGTTATACAAGCCCAAGCTTCAGAGGTAATAGTCCACTTCCCAGCTACATCACATGAACAAGATTACTAGTAAAATTAAAATTTTTTATTGATTTCAGTGCCATCTAGATAGTATAGAAATTCATCATTTTTACAGGTATTACAAATATCTTCTATCTGGAAGTGGGTTTCCTATTCAATTTTTGTGGATTTGTTTTGTTTTGTTTTTGGTAGTGCTGGGGGTTAAGTTACATTCCCAGTCCTTTTTATTTTATTTTGAGATAGGGTCTTGCTAAGCTGCTGAGGGTCTTGCTAAGTTGCTAAAGCAGACCTCAAACTTGGAATCCTCCTGCCTCTGGCATGAGTCACTGTATACAGCTTTTGATAAAATAAGTTTTTCATATTAAATGAGTTTTAGATAATTTTCAAAAAATATTAAAGGTTTTTTATTTTTTAAATCACACTTAAGTCTTTAATTCACTCAAAGATTAATTTTGTGGTTTAGGTGAAGGGCAACCAAACTTCTTTTTGTCCCATATGATATATCAAATTTGCCAACTGCTACAATATAGCACAGACATCTGTTTTTCTGTTGTCCTTAGAGCCTACACCTATTTACTGAGTGGAATCTGGATCTACTTACTTTCTCCCCTTCTGAACAGGTAGCTTGTTCATCTTTGTCTATATCAAATAGTATTTGTCTATCCCTATGTTGACATTGCCTTGTTTTAATATAGCTCTTGGTCTTGAGAGTTGGTAGAGTACATTTTTCTCAACTTGTTCATCTTCAAAATTGTCTTGGCTACTTCCAGTCTTTTGCTTTTTCAGACATATTTTAGAATTGGTTTCTCAAGTACCACAGCAGGATGAAAGTCAGGATTTTAATTGGAATTGCAAAGATAGGATCATTTGAAGTGAACTGGTATTTCACACTGTTGAATCTATAATCCATAAATATGGTATTCCATTTCATTTATTTAGAACTTATTTGTTATTTCTTTTAATTTTTCCATAATCTTGCACATACTTGTTAAATTTCTATGTAATGTGTTGGGATTGTAAGTAAATTATTTTTAATAATTTTTTCAATTATTTCTTACTGATACATAGAAGTCTAACCCATTTTGTTGACTTTTCTCACTAACTCTAAAAATTTGGTTAAAATGCTGATAATGTGAGCCAACACTTACATGAGGTCCATGTGTTTGCACATATAAATTCAGTCTCCATAATAATCCAACAATGATAATGTGGATACTATTACCATCCTTATTTTACACATGTGAAAACTGAGGCTTAGGGAGTATTTAAAACTTGCCCAAAGTCCAACAGAGAGTAAGTGGCAGAGTCAATATTTGAAGCTGTGCTAATTGGTCCCAGAGTCTGTGCTCTTAATCGTTAGGTTATCATACTCCTCTGTTGAAGTTTTTTTTTTTTCCATTCATTTTCATATTGATAATTGTCAGTAAATAATGAAAATGTTATTCGTTCTTTTCTTATCCTTACACCTTGCATTCATTTTTCTTATGCTGCTATAATTTCCAACTCAATACTGAGCACAAGCTATTATGCTGTCACCTGTTCCTGATTTTAAAGGGATCAAGTTTTTACTGGTAAGATGTCTTTTAGTGCTCACAAAACTTCTGTGAGAAAGCAGGCAATTACTATTTTCACAATTGTACAGATACAGGAATCAGTCTGTACCTGAGAGTTGAAATAAACAGGCTCAGTATCACACAACTCAAGTTTTAGAGCTGGAGTTTTCATCCAGGTTAATTCTAACCACTCTTTTCCTGTGTGCCTTTGCTGCATGCATAAGTGTATATGTTTACAAAACCCAAAGCTAAAATAATTCATATTTCTTTAGAATTGCTTTTTTATATTTTCAAAAAAAGTAATTGAGTCAATCCTAAAATTAAAAATTCACACAGACCCCAATAAGTAGACCAGATAAAAGTAATTGCTCTGGTTTATATGGGACAGATGGCCCATGGCTGGGTCTGTTCTATACTTTCCACCTGTCCTGGAACCCACCTTCAGGTACCTAGGAATCCCACAGTGCCTGAAACTGAATCTTATACCTCTGATTTTGTGTTTCTCTCCTTTTCTAGAGACACAAGAAGGTGTTTGTTTTATTTTCTAGAAACTGACACTTACAAACACTCCCTTTACCCAAGTTCTTCCTCAGCATTTTGTTGGGCATTGGGCAGGTCAGGGTCACTCAGATCCTGTTTACTGCACCTCAGTGGCAATGGCCTGAAGGGGACACCAGTGTCAGTCCCACAGTTGGGTTTTCCTATTTGTTTTGTTTTGTTTTTTCCCTACAGTACACCTGATCCTCCAGTTGTCTGATAGCAATTCAGTAGAAGGGAAGAAGAGGCCCTCAAAGCTCTCTTAAATTACATTTTTATATTCCTCAGCGACAGCTGATCTCAGAAATAAGCTGCTAGTTTAAGGGAGGGGGGGTGACTGAGCATCTGTTGAGAGATTCTCAGTTGCCTGTTCTGCACTAGCAATCTGAGTGTCACTTCTGTACCAGAATTTTCAAAGAATGTCTCAAAATTAATGTAGAATATTCACCCATAGTTTATACTCTTCTGCCTAGGAGAAAGCTTTCTGTAAGACACTGCAGAAAACATAGGTTACTATATTCATCAAAACCATTTAATTGTGTTATGACCCTCCTTTCTTGATTTTTCTAAGCATGGCCTTCTAAAATCTAGACATCATAGAACTTGTCACAACCTTAATGGGAAACTCAGGAGGATTCTAAAAAAAGAAATCTTCCTATTTAAATTTAAAATAAATGTAACAGCTATATAATGTATATATAAAATAAATACTTGTGGTAGGCTGCATAATGGCCCTTAAACATATCTAGGTCCTAAATAATGGAACCTACAACTGTTACTTCTGTGTCAAAAGAGAACTTGGAAGATATGTTTAAATCATGCTTCTTGAAATGAGAGGATTGTTCTAAATTATCTTTCGTGGGCCCTAAATCTTATTATTATAAGTGGAAGGTTTGACTCAATAGAGAGGCTATGAGACCATGTCAGCAGAGAGGGGGATTTGAAGATGCTGTGCTTTCGGTTTTGAAGGTGAAGCAGGGGCCGTGGGCCAAGGAACGCCAGGCTGCAGCTCTGGAAACTGGAAAAGGCAAGGGAACAAGACCTTGCCTAGGGCTCTGAAGAGGGAATGGCTCTACCACACCTTGATTTCATTCCAGGGAGATTGATTTCAGACCTTCGACCTGCAAAACTATGAGAGAATAAATGTTTGTTGTTTTAAGATACAAGTTTTGTGGTAATTTGTTGTAGCAGTCATAGGAAACTAATACAATGTGCTTTAGAAACATGGCAAAAAACAAAAAAAAAAAATAAGAGGAATTTAAAAAATCACAGAAAGGCAATTACAAAATAAATTATTACTGTGTAAAGTTCCAAACTCCCAAGAATTCTAGACTAAGAATTTATAATCTGAAGATTTTTATTGTTGTTATTATTGTACCAATTTTCATCTTTTTTGGTGACACTAAAATCCATGCTCTGAAATTAACAAAATGTGCCCTGTATAGGGGTTCCCAAATGCTTGATCAGGGCATGGTACTGGTATTGGATGTGTTTTTTGTTGTTGTTGTTTGGTTGGGTTTGGTTTGATTTGGTTTGTTTTTTTAATCAGTCCTTGGATGAAGTGAGAAAAATAAAGACAATGTAATGAGTTTTCTCAAAATTAAATTTATTTAATTATTTGCTTTTATATGTTGTTGTTCCTTTATAAAAGCATATTATAATATGCAGTTTAAAAAATAATTTCAAGCGGTAAATTTGGAATAAGGCAGCAAAATTAAAAACAATTGGCCCCAACACTTTTTTGAAATCCTGCTGTTCAATTCATAAGCTTAGTAACTATTCACCTAAATCAATCAGTCGCAAAAATTGTTCTACTTTATTAACTATGCTAGGTTCTTATTGTTGATGTATCAAATTACTATGATTTTAGGGCAACAATTTATTATTTTTCTGCTCAGTAGATTAGAAGTCTGAGACGGGTCTCACTCAAGGAGACGGCTCCCTTTTGGAGGCTGAGGGCAGAATTGTTTCCTTGCTTTTCTCAGCTTCTGGAGGACTCTGCATTCTTTGGTTTGTAGCCCCTTCCTCCATCTTCAAAGCCAGCAACAGCAAACTGAGTCCTTCTGACGCCTCATGTCCTTCTCCGCCCCTACTCGTCTGCCTCCCTCTTTCACTTTTAATGATCCTTATGATTAACTGGGTCCACCTTGATAATCTAGGATAATCTCCCCATTTCAAGATCAGCTGATCAACTGCTTTAATGCCATCTGCAACCTTGATTTCCCTTCACCATGTAATCTGAAATTTTCATAAATTTCAGGGATTAGGACACATACCCCTACCTATTCATGGGAAGAGGTACATTATTTGATGTACTACATTAACAAACCTAGCCTTGATAGTAACTAGGACAAAAGTATTAGAGTTGATATGCCTTAATTTTTATTATTTCCTTCGGGTGAGGGGGCTGGTGTTGTAGCTCAGTGGTAGAGTATTTGCCTAGAATGTGTGAGGCACTGGGATCGATTCTCAGCACCACATATAAATAAATACAAATAAAGTTCCTTAGGACAAATTAGGAGTATTGGAATTGCTGAGCCAACTTATGTGTCTACCATAAAGGTTTTGAAGCATATTGTTAAATTTACAAAATCCGTACAGTACATTCATTGAGTGTCTACTCAAATATTACCTCTCTTTAGCCTTCCTTTCTTCCTGAGGGAAAATGAAAACAATTAAGTGTTATGCACTCTGTTAAGACCTGCCTTTTGATGAGATTGTAGACTTGTTAACAAGACAAACATTAATTAGATAACTACACACAAATATGTTGTGACAAACTAACTTACATGATCCTTCTCCTGCACATCCCTTGAACTTTATATCTAACTCCATTATGACAATTTCCTTAAACTTAATTGCTTGTTGTATTTTTTCTTCTTGTTAGACTTAGTTACTTGAGGGCAGGGACAAACATTTGTGACTATAGTGTCTAAGTGGGATAACATTTTATCTACATTCTAGCTCCACACATATTATGTATCTTTGGATAATTTTTGACCTCTTGTGCCTTAGTTTCTTGATCTATAAAATGAACGGGGATAGATATACTAATTATCTTGTAGGGCTGCATGAGGATTAAGTCTTAGGACATGTACAGAACTGAGAATAATGCTTGATGTGGTAAGTGCTCAATAATTATTAGCTATAATCATCTTTCCAAATCTAGTACAGTCTAAATATGTGTAATGTCTAACACCTAGCTTAATAGATAACTGCATTTAGTTATATTAATAATTCTGAGTTCTTTAACACAGTCAACAACTTGATAAAAATGACTAGGAAAAATTAGTATGTACTTTTTCCAGATGACACAAAATTGAAACTTTGATTCTAAAATACATCATTATTCTGCCTCTAAGAAAATTTGTCATCAGCTAAACACTGGCATAAATTACAACAAATTTAAAGAGTTAATTCAAAGATGCAACATTATTTAATGTGCTGCTATGGAAGAAAAATCACTACCAGTTAAAATATGGCCATATTTTTTGCTACTTAGAATTTTTATTTTATATTTATTGAAATAATTTTCCTAAATTTATTTGGGCTAGGATTTTTATCATACATCATAATATAAAGAGCAATGGACAAGGTCATGCAGTCCCAGGCAAATGCTGCCTGGCTAAGAGTGATTTAAAACATCATTTATTAGATGGTACATCCTGATTTTAGAGATGATAAAATGCACATTAGAATCAATGAAATCACATATATTTATATATTATGTACAATAGGGAGAGCCTTAGAATATGAAGATTCCTGATTCTCACCCTTCCATGGTAGCTGAGGCGGTCTGTGATGAGAGATGATGTCAGCTTTGCTGAGATACATATTGCACATTTTCTGTCTGGTGCACAGGACATGGTTCTTTGGTTAGTGAATGAAATTACTGGTGGATTAAGCACTCAATTCAGATAGCTAAGTGCACCCATGCAGAAAGTAACACTCTCTTTGCTATTTCATACCTAAATGTAAGAATATGGAAAGATTTCCTATAGCCCTCACAAATGACAAAAGTCTAGTATGAGGTAGTTACACACAAACAAGCAAAACTACTTAATTAAAGATAGAAAACATTTTTTCCAAGGCTTACTATGTGATAGATGCTATCATGAGGGCTCTACCAACATTTCCTCATTTAATTTCCCACAATTAATAACTTTACATAAAAGATATAAATATATATATGTCCATTTTATAGATGAAAAAAGTGAGTCAGTCTCTGGACTAAGTAAGTGATGTGCTTTAGGAAACATTGCTAAGAAGAGCTGAGCTAGTTTTGAGCCCTCATTTGTTTGAATTTTATTACTACCCTATATTGTCTATTATTAATTACATACATTACATCTAAGCAAATAAGTACTGCTTTCAATTTACTAAAATTAAGTTAGAGGGAATTTTTCTCTTTGTTCTATAATTCATCTGTCTTACTGGATAATTCTTATAAGACACCTCAGGAAAACATACTGTAAGAAAATAAACATTATTTAAGGAACAATAGCACAAAATGTAGATTTGATTTTTCTCCCAAACTTAAAATGCCTAAAATCAACTTCCCAAGGACACATGCCATCTCCAACTACTATTTAAAAATCATATATTCAATATCATGACTAAACAGCAATGTGCACACTATATGTATAGATATTGCTCATGTGTGTGAATATATATGTACACACATATGTATATCACTTCTTTGAAAAAGAAAAGCATGAATTAAAAATAGTTATTGAAGAAACTCCACAAACAAAATAGCTATTGTCGGTTAGAACACTGGGCAACTTCTTCTCTAGTGTATATAAGTATTAATAAATACATACTTCTATCATCTGAAAACTTGCTCTCATAGATGTAACTGAAGTTATGATATTCAAATCAATACGAAATAATACCTTATAATCTCTTTCCACATATCATTGAGATACAATAATCTGAACAATCACTAACATTCACTTTAAATACACACACACACACACACACACACACACACACACATACACTTAGTTGTTGATGGACCCTTAATTAATTAATTAATTTATATGATGTGCTGAGAATCGAACCCAGTGCCACTCATGCTAGGCAAGCACTTTACTGGGGTTGAGTCACAACACCAGTCCCTAACATTCACTCTTTAATTCAGCAAATAGACATTTTCTTACCACGACTGATTCTTGGCATCCCTACCAATGAGTTAGATGAAGAAGTGGTCTCAAAGTTCACTATCTATTGGAATCAATGGGAACTTTAAAATATACACTAATGATTGGGTACAACTTTGGAGTTTATGATTTAATTGATCTACAGTATGGCCTATGCATCAGGATTTTCTTAAGTTCTCCAACCATTCCAAGATAATGATCATGTGCAGCCAAAATTGAGACCCACTAATATAAACAGTTAGATAATAGAAAACACATCTGTAAGTTTGAGAAAGAAGGCTGACTCAAATAGCTTTTTTTTTTTTTTTTTATTGTAAACAAATGGGATACATGTTGTTTCTCTGTTTGTACATGGCGTAAAGGGATACCATTTGTGTAATCATAAATTTACATAGAGTAATGTTGTTTGATTCATTCTGTTATTTTTTCCCTTCCCCCCATCCCTCCCACCCCTCTTTACCCTCTATACAGTACTTCCTTCCTCCATACTTGCCCCCCTCCCTAACCCTAACTCTAACCCTAACACTAACCCTTCCCTCCCCACCTCAAATAGCTTTTGAATTAGCTACAGATTTCAATGTATATCTGTTCTTCTAACACCATAGATAATGGAGACTCAGTTATGCTGTCAAATATACTTGGCATTTCATGGACCAGAAACTAAAGCCAGATCATTATCTCATTATAACTCTGCTCCTAAAATTATTTTATTTGTTTATGGAATTCTGTAACAAATTTATGTTTGGATCATTGCACCAGAAAATCCAATAGTACTACTGTCTTGGGGGAGGGGATTGGGAGCATGCAGTAATAAGGTTTGAAATTTATAACTTGCCATCTTAGGCAGTAATCCTAGCCAAGTTTCTTAAAAGACAATTTGACACACTAATAAAACTTCTGCCAAAATAATCTTTTGCAGAGCCAAAATAACTTTAGGTATGATAAACTGGCCTCAATACATGAACTTATGAAACAAACAATTGTAACAGGCTATTTGTAGTTCTTTTTTTTTTTTTTTTTTTTTTTTTAAGGAGAAAAAGTTTATTTGAGGGCTTACGGTTTCAGAGGTCTTAGTCCACAGAAGGCTGGCTCCATTCCTTGGGGCTGGAGGTAAGGCAGAATATCATGGCAGAGGTGTGGCAGAGGGAAGCAGCTCACACCCTCAGGAAGCAGAGTCTCCACTCAACAGATACAAATATATATACCCAAAGTCATGCCCAGATTCCAATCTCCTCCAGCCACACCCTACCATTTCAATTAATCCCACCAGGGATTCATTCACTGATTGGGTTAAGACTCTTACCACCTAGTCATTTCTGCTCTGAACCTTCCTGCATTGTCTCTCATGTGAGCTTTTGGGGCACACCTCACATCCAAACCATAACATTCTGCCCCTATCTCTCAAAAGCTCACAACCATCTGACAATGCAAATACATTTAGTCCATGAGTTCCCATAGTCTCAACAGTTCTGAGATTGCTCAAAGTTCAAGTCCAAAGTCTTTGAGGCTCAAGGCAGTCTCACATTGTGAGCATCTACAAAATTGAAAGCAATTTACAAATATCCAACATATAAAGGTACTGAGTAAACATTTCCATTTACAAAAATAGGGGCATAGAAAGAAGGGATGGGACCAAAGCAAGACCAAAATCCAGCTGGGCAAACAAGATGTGTAACTCCATGTCCTGTACCTGCAGCACATGGCATCTTGATATTCTTTCTGAAGCGTTATGGAAAATAATGTTCTGTAAGACAGCTCCTCAAGAAAAGGGAGGGATGGTGAGGCTTGGAAGGAGGGAGGAGAAATTGGCCAAACTGCAAACCTCTCCCAGAGCATTCTTTCCTGATAATGGACCCTGGGAGAAAGGGGCAACACCCAATGCTGGGTCTTAAACCTTGACCTTCCCCCATGGTGAATTAGTCCTAAATGACAATGGGCAAGATTTGAGTACTTATCCCTCAGGATCCAGACTCTTATCTCCCCAGTGAGTTTTGGCCTTTTTACAACTTCCCTCCTAAAATTAAAATTTTAACCTGTACGACTAGCCCCTAACGGTCAAAACTGCAGGTACACAGCTTCCAACGATTATATCATTGCACCCTGTAAAACCAAAAATCCCCTCTGAGGGCTATTTTCCCATCTGGAAAATTGGCCCCAAGGGTGCCCCAGTCCGCAAAGGAAGAAAGGCTTCTCTGAATCCGTTGAGGTCTGCTTCCCGTCCTTTTGCACTTACTCTCTCCAAATGGCATGCGTAGCTCCGCCCCTGTGGCCTTGTTCCTCACAGCTCAAGTGGCCTTTCTTTTGACTTGCCTCTGCTCCTTTCCTGCGGCTTTCCTAGGATGATGTCCCATGTTACTAGCATTTCTTAATTTTGGGGGTTTCCGGCAGCTTCGACTTCCTCCTCACCTCTCCACACTTTGACTTCTCAGCGGGGCCCGCAGGGACTCTGACCCTGCTCACTTTGCCTGGCCTCCCAGGCCTTCATTGGAAATCTTGGTGGAAGCCTCCATGATCCCTTAACTCCAGCACCCTGCATTCCTGCAGAACCAGCCCCACGTGGTTCAAACCAAGGTCTGCTGCCATCTGGAATAGTAGCCAAGCCTCCAGGAACCCTTGCTGCTGCAGCCTCGGAGGGTCTGGGTGGCTGAGCACGTTGAAAAAAACTTCCTAGACCCCCTCGTGCAAGAAGGGTGCCCCACTGGTCTCTTCTCAAGAGAATTTTCACCTTTCCTCCCTGGGGCTTGAGAGAGGGGTGGTCTTGCCAGCTCCTGAGATGCCCTCCAGCCCTCCGGCCATCTTTCTCAGTGTCTCTGGGTAAAGTCTTTAGCATTCCTCTAGTGGTGGTAATGTCTTTTTTTTTTTTTTTGGTCCCAGGTTTATTGAAAATATTACAGCATAGCAGAAAGATTCAGACAGCTCCACGTGGCGTATTGAAATTCATCCCCGCAGTAGGCTGAGTGACCTGCAAGTTGGAGAGACTGCCGAAGTTCAAAAACTTCAGCATTTCCTTAGTGTCAGGATTTACTTCAATGATCTCCTGATCCAAGGCAGAGACCTCAGGAACATAATTATCTCTCCTTTCTCTCTCCTCTTCCTGCAGCTTAATGGAGATGCCTCTCACAGGGCCTCTCTGAATCCCCTTCATCAGATGTGTGACATACCCTGCGATCTTGTTGCGGAGTTTCTTGCTGGGAATAATGGCGATCTCCTCGCACACGCGCTTGTTGGTATGGAAGTCGTCGCCCAGGCGGGTGTAGTACTTCTCCATGAGAACCCCGGCTGCCTTCTTCACAGTTTTGGTGCAAACGCGGCCCATGTTGGCGGGTCAGTTTCAGAGGTCTTAATCCACAGAAGGCTGGTTTCATTCCTTGGGACTGGAGGTGAGGCAGAACATCATGGCAGAGGTGTGGCAGAAGGAAGCAGCTCACACCCTCAGGAAGCAGAAAGAGCTATTTGTAGTTCTTCTGTTGCTGTTTGCTTGAAAAGTATACATGGGAGAAAGAGATATTATGTACAAGTGTAGAAATGCAGACAGGCTTCCAAATGATGATAATTTCTATTCAATATAGAATTTTATAACTTTTAAAGATTATTCACAACATTCTTCATTTGGGTTCTATGGTTAAAGAAGTCACTTCACTTCTTAGTAATGTTCTTTCTTTCCTTTTCCTTTTTTTTTTTTTTTTTTTTTTTTTGCAATGCTGAGGAATCAATCCCAGGGCCTCATGCATGCTAGATAATTGTTCTACCACTGAGCCACATCACCAGCCTGGTAATGCTCTTTCTTATCTTAAATAAATGTTTTTATAGCTCAAGCAGTGTGCTAATAAGGTAATTTAACAGAGAATTCATGATTGGTTGATGAGAAGTGATCATCATGCTGTCAGGAAATATAAGGTAAGTCACTATGATGTTTATATCTGGCATTATTGCTGTTTCTAATTAGCATATTTACCTCTGGTTCAGATTCTACATCATTATCCTTCAGTACTTCACTTTACATATCTCCTTAATGTTATGTCCTCTAAATAGACAATTGGCAACTGCAATAGTAAACACTGCATAAGAGGAAAATATGACCTCTTAAGAGGAAAGAGTCATCTACTGGGACTTGATGTTAGCAAATGAATATTCATTCAAATAAACATCTGTTACTTCCACAAGCCACTGCAATAAATCAGTTTTAAGAAGCTGTACAGAGATGAATATCATATCACCTTCCCTCACCCCCAATCAATCTCTTATAATGGGATCCCTTTGTTTGTATTTTGTATCACACATACTACATTAAAACACACTGTAGTTACTTAGCTCAGGCAACACAGAGCCTGTGCATATGCTCCTGATATCAGTCCCTGATAGCTGTTTTAATTATTTGATATTTGCAACACACAACTTAGGTGAGTTCATCAAGTTTTGTGGTTGCTAATCCTCCAATCGTGATCCTCATTTGCAGTCTCAATCCTCCAATTGCGATCCTCGTTTGCAGTGTCTTTAGTAAGCAGGTGCATGTTTTTGTAGCAAACTGACTACTTGTGCACACACATATACATGTATGTGTATGCAGACATATATATACAAACTTTACTAGAATAATTATACTCAGATTGAGTTGTTATTCAAATATTATTTACACCAGACTAGGCACAGATTGCCAGTTGATGCTTGGAATTTTCCCCAGACAACAACCTTAAATGACCAATATTTTTATATACTCACATAGTTAATGCACAGTTATAATTTATTAGTATCTTATGTTCTTTACAGAGAGTAAGCAATTTCATAATTCTATAAACTATTCTTCAACCTGCATTAGGCACACATGAACTTCTTGTTCCCGTTAAGAAGTGAAGAGTCTAATTAATGTTAAATGTTCCTAAATTCTAATTTTTGGGGACTGGGCTGTGGCTCAGTGGTAGAGTGCTTGTCTAGCATGTGTGAGACACTGGGTTTGATTCTCAGCACCACATATAAATACATAAAATAAAGGACCATGGACAACCAAAACTATTATTTAAAAAAATTCTAATTTGGGGATATTTTTAAATGTAAAGCAATTTAGATTTCAATAAGAAACACTTATTATTTAATATTTAACCATTTTTTTTCTAATCCTGAAATGCCAAAGTACCACAGTTTACTTTTCATAATCTCTTACTTTTTAAGAATTATTCCCCTTTGGAAGACTTTTATTCTGTTAAGAGCCACTGACTTGTTCCACACCAGTAAGGAACGATTTTGAAATAACTTCAGCTGTTTTCTTTTAATGGAAGTGGAGAGAGAGAGAGTAGGATGTTATATATATTTGATTTAACAAATACAATAATTTAAAATTTAGGTCAACATTGTAACAGGCTAAAAGGGATAGTAGAGAGAAGGGAAAACAAAATGGCATAAAGGCAGAGAATGAACTAGACAGAGATTGGTAGAAGAAAAAAATGCCCAGAAGGACCACCGTCATTTTTAATTTTTACTGGAGCTTCCTTACTGCTTCTCCTTATCGGACAGTCTCTGTTAACCCCACAATCCAAAGACTATTCCAAAGTATCCCTGTGGTCTCCAGAAACCACAGCACTTATTCATTCTTCACTGGCTGTCAACATCCCCAGCCTCTTCCAGAGGTCCCAATCTTTTCCTTGCCAACTATAGGGCCAATGATGCTATTAGTTCCTTCTCCTCCTTTCCATCCCTTCACTTGGAATGTCACTTCTTTCTTCAGAGGTGGCACAGCATAATAGCCAAGAGTATTGGGTTCCAGGGTCAAAGTTCATCATTTATTAGTCACGTGACCTCATGCATGTTGCTTTCTTTCTGTCTCAGTTTCCTTGTCTAGAACATGAACATGTAACAACAGTATATTTACATGAGTCAATGTATGTAAAATAGAGCATAAAAGTAAGTGCTACAGAAGTTTTTGCTATATTTATTCAACAAATATTTACTGAGTTCCAGCAGAGTGCGAGGCAATGGTGATGGGATAGTGATGGCAGGGAGTGGGTGAGAGAGCCCAACATCTCAGCTGGAAGGTTGATTTCTGAATTCTAATCTTCTTTTTTAAAAAAGGATAACTTACCACAATGCGAAAAATAATTCAACTGCTGCTTTTTAACCATATAATTATCCTAAGATAGAACTGTTTTCCATCTACTCAACCAGTGCTTACTTCTTCAGAGCCTTCTGTGTGTGTGTGTGTGTGCTCGCACACGCATATGTGTGTTCGGGAGGACATGTCACCAACATTCAAAAATAGTTTTCACATTTTTGAATAGGTACTCAATTTGTTTATTGAATAACTATATAAAGCTGCCTTTTACATCTTCTGGCCTTCCCTCTAATGTATTTGAGGTCAGTAAAAACACAATTCTAAGGGGCTGCTTATTATATAAAGAATGGGTGGATGAAATTCTGCCATTGTTTGTTTGTTTGTTTTAGGTGGGAAGCTCCTCTTTTAGGACTTTGAGGATCTCCCTCTTTAACTATCCTCTGAGATTACAAGCCCTTCAGAGCGGAAATGGTAGTATATCTTGTTTGGCACATATCCCTCTAGCCCCTTAAAAGTCATTTGTTTAATTTTTTAAATGAAAAAATAAAGTGCTACATATGTGAATAATTATATTTCTTAAATCAGTTGTGTGTATGTGTGTGTGTGTATGAGTAAGCAAGCAATGGCCATAATGTAAGTCACAGATTTTTTTTTAAAGGATATTTTTCTAAGGACAAGAAAAAAAAATAAAGTTTAGAATTAATCAGATCAGGAAGTAGAAATCTTGCCTGATATAAACAACCTTATTAAAAATGAATAATGATATCAATTATTTTCTTTACAAAACCCAAACAACTAGAATTACCAGTATTCATTTTCCTATTTAAATTGATAGTTGGTTTGGACACAGATATATTCAATAGCGAGAATAACAGAAGGAAAGGGGATGGCTAATTATGGTATCCTTTATAGAAGAAAGACATTAAAAAATGTAAAGCCAAGCTGAATTTAATAGGTAAGCAATTCATGTAGACACATATGACCTTACATCACTGCTGGCATAAGTCTGGCCTTTAAGCACTATTAGTGTTTAAAACAAATTAAAAAAAAAAAAAAAGGCTACCAACCATGTTAGTTAATTCAGTTTGTTCAATAATGTTCATTTAAACAAGAACATAAATTGTTGGGATTTCAGAATTGGAAAGGACCTCCAACTTCTTCATTTTTCCAATCAAAGAAGACTAAAGCATTACAACCAGAACTAGAACCCAAGATGACAGTGGAGAAAATTGGTTCAAATAAGTAATGGCTTTATTCTCCATCAATACCTTTAAATCCTTCTTCCAAATGAGTCTGAGATTGACTGGGGTTAACTGATTTTAATCTTAATTGCCAGCATTTAGCTTATAGATCACATAACTTGATCTCATCTGGGCAGACATTTTATTAAGTAGGTTAGGAAAATTTTGTTGCCCCACCGTATTTTTAGAAAATAGAATAAGCTCGTAGCCCAATATTCATTCTCTGAGCATGGTTCTATTAGAAGTGTGAAGAGAAAATGTGGTCATTGTTCTCCCTGACATTTATTTCAGAGGTTAGGTTAATATACCAAACACCCTTAATTTATTCAAATGTACAAATCTATTGTTCTTTAATTTCTCTAGGTACTTTCATTTCCTGTATGCTTGCCCTTTGGTACCTTTCATGAAAATTGTTTCCATAAATATAATAGGCAATGAGAAAAGACCATTTTTCTTCTTGCTTTTCTGTAACAGAAGGAATTCTGTTAGCTTTCAATGTGAAGGTAACTCAGTCATCATCAGGAATTATTCACTAAATATTTTATGCTAGGTACTGTCATAGGTACAAAAATGAGATATGGACCCTTTCTTCATTCTAGTTAAAGGAGAAAAATATTAAAGAAATAATTACACAAGTATTGACTTACGGAACTGTGATAAGTATTATCAAAAATAAATAGGATATTATGAATGATTATAAGAGTATTACCAAATTTTACTACCATATCAGAAATGTTCTCTTTCACACTTTTGGACAAGGTAGAGAAAAGACTATTAAGATTTCCAAGAACTTCCTGATGACATCCAAATTGACAACCT
Source organism: Sciurus vulgaris (assembly GCF_902686455.1). Classification (NCBI taxonomy): domain Eukaryota; kingdom Metazoa; phylum Chordata; class Mammalia; order Rodentia; family Sciuridae; genus Sciurus; species Sciurus vulgaris. The sequence continues at coordinate 134,174,399 of NC_136463.1, forward strand.
CTCTATAAACTGATGACTTGGGAGACTGGACTCTATGCCATGGTGGAGATAACAGTATAGTGGAATGGATTCCAAAATTCTGTCCAAAGGAGCTACTGTTAGAACTTTAGGGAAGTCTTTTAGTGTCTCAGTTCCTCAGTTTCCTTGGTTAAAAGAGTCTAGTGCTTCAACATTCTCTTTTGGCTTACACGTTTCAGAACTAAATATTCATTAGATGGTAAGCCCACGTTGGATTTTTTCCTTACCTCAGCTCACACATACTGAGTATATTCTTACTAAGAGTTATTTATCACTTTTGTTTTAACCCACCTTGTGTTGTTCACTTTCTCTGAGTTATTTTTGGATATTACAATCCAGGCAAATTAAGATCATATGCAACTTAGCATTTTACTAGACATCCCTCTGAGAGATTTTATAAATTATGATGCATTTCTAGAACAAACTTGAAAAAAGTATTCCTTTTGACATAAACACATCACATTTTAAATGTATTTAGTTTCTTTGTTCTTATTTATAAAGACATTTGCTGAAATGTAAATTTGTTCGTTTTGTCAAACTGAACTATTTTATTTGCAGCTCCAAATGAAAGCACATTGCTCCTTATTGACTATTTTCCAATGAGATAACCATTTGTGCAGTATAAAAAAGGTAGCCAGGATCACAAGCAAATCTATATTATGTTTTTTCCCACAAAATCATTGTATTTACAATTTTGTTTTCTGAAGCAGAAGCATACATTAATCCAATTTTACAAATGAGATACCTTAAAGCAACTCAGACAAATTTAAGTGACATTAAGTTAAAATATAATTTAAAAATGATGTATAACATCTTTTGTTAGTCTTATTAACTAAGTAGGACATTCGCTGATCTTACAGAAAAGAATTCATCAACAAGGAGGAATTGATGAAAAATGATAGTTATGATATTCATCATTTTATATTCATATATCATAGTCTATCAAGTGAATGAATCATAATTTACTAAAGCATAGCCTGTATGTTGGACAGTTTGAGTGGTTTACTTTTTTATATAGCATAAATTATACTGAGATAAATATTGTCAGGTATATGGCATTTTAAAATATTTTGGATTATTTCCTTAGGATAGATTCCCAGAAGTAGAATTACTAGGTTAAAGGGTAGGAATATTTTTATGATGTTTGAAACCCATTGCCAAATTGCTTTCCAAAAATGTTATATCAATTTACAATGCCACTAGCAATATAGGAAAGTGCCCTTCTCATAATTGTCTCACAGGTATTTGGCATTACACAGTTTTTCAATTTGTAAATTTTATGAGCAAAAATATACTACCTCATTTTAATATATACTTCTTAAATTTTAAGGCATAGATGAGTATTTTATATACACTTTAATAACCTTGAATTTCTAACACATTCTTTAACTACCTACAATGTTTTGATATTACTATAAGCCTATTCAGAACTATATGTAATATATACTAATTGTTTTTCATAGTATAAACCCTTTTCTCAAATCTGTCATTTCAAGTTGGTACATGTATATGTAGGGGAAGGCATACTGAGGATGCAGTTTTTATACTGAACAAATACATGTTTGTTCCTTTGATCATTTTTCTATTGCTTTGTAGCATAACATACCATAACTACTCTCTATTTACATTAAGCACTCAAATTATTCCAATTTTCCTATGAAATGACTTTTTAAAAACTTAACTCATCTGTAATTTATGTTGATGTATGATAAAAGGTATAATTCTAAGTAATCTTTTTCCACACTGGTGACTAGTTACCTCAATATCATTAATTGCATAACCTTATTTTTTTCTGTTTTATATTAAATGTTACTTATTATGTATTAAATTATCTAATTCTTGGTTACTTATTTTCCAGAGTTTATTATTTTAGTTAATGTGGAATCTCCTTATGGTTTTTTTCAGGATTTAAAGTATGTTCTTTATTTTTTCTTGTATCAACTTTAACATTTTGACAACTTCAAAAGAGTTTGCTTGAAATTTCATCTTTTCTTTTAAATCATTAAAGAACTTAATTTTAAAAACTGTTGGAACAAAACAGCATTTATTTTCATTAAGTCTATACCTCTGCATTTATTCCTTTTCCCCCCTTTGTAAAAGTAGTACTTGTTCATTAAAGAAAACTAAAAAAATATTGAACAGAAGAAATAGGTTATTCACAGTCATTCTAAAATAGAAGTATGTCTAACCTTTTGGAGTATTTTTTCTTTTGGGTACAAGGATTAAACCCAGAGGGACTTAATCACTGAGCCACACCCCCAGCCCTTTTTATTTTTTTGTTTTGAGACAGGGTCTTGCTAAGTTGCTTAGGGCCTTACTAAGTTGATGAGATTGGATTTGAACTCGTGATTCTCCTGCCTCAGCCTCCTGAGTCACTGGGATTATAGGTATGTGCCATTGTGCCCTGCTTGGAGTATTTTCTTTTCAGATTATTTTTCCTTTGTTGGTATAAAACTATAAGTGTATTCATTGGAAAAATATTTGTTAAGCACTTACTTTGTGTTTTAGTCTTATTAGATTCTGGTTTCACAGCAAAAGAAAATAGACAAAATTCTGCCCTCATTAACATTTTATCACAATATGTTTTTGTGTTTATGCCTACTCATCATACATTTTATTTTAATAACTTCAACTTTCATGGTATGGGTGAATCAGTTGGTATAATCATTTTTCTATGGTTAGACATTTTCAATTTTTCACTCTTAATTTTTCCCACACTTTGAAGGTCCCTTTAAGTTAAATTTCTTAAAATGGGGAAATTTGGTGAAAGGTATGACTATATTTAAGGTTCTTGATAACACTTCCAAATTGCTTTTCAATAGGGTTGTACCAACTTTCGCTGCCTCTGGAACAAAAAGTTTTGCTGTTTTGTTCTTAAGCAATTTGCTGGCAATGATTATAATCACTACAAATTGTTTTTATTATTGTGATAGGCATCTCACTTTTTTGATAACTAGCAAGGCTGAAATTTTTTTAATGAGTAAAATTATTTTTTTTTAAACAGTTCTGTTTATGTCTTTTGCACTGCTATGATGCTCATGTTGTTTGTTTCATGTTTGCTATGATGTTCATGTTCTTTTTCTCTTTTTTGTACTGGGGATTGAACCCAGGGCATGTTAGCACTGAGCTACAGCCCATTCCTTTTTATTTATTTATTTTTTAGTTTTAGACAGGATCTTGCTAAGTTGTTGAGGGTGGCATAGAATTTGCAGTTCTCCTGCCTCTGTCTCCCCAGACATTGGGATAAAAAGTGTATATCACTGTGCCTAGCTTATGTGTATGAGTTCTTTATAAAATAAAAACATGAGCCCTTTTCATATTTAGCCTCCCTCAGAGTTATTGCAAAGAAGAAAAGCCAGAAATGGTCACTGAGTTAGTAGAAGTCAGACCAAGGCTCTTGAATCTTCCCACCCCCAGAATCCAGTCCCTGGTCTGTCATCTAGCCGGTTTTCACACAAGACACCAAGGAGGCTCACTGAGATGTTAAGCAGTGCATTGGACTTAGGAGGTCCAAAGACACCGGGACTAACAATGACAAATTCGGCTCTATAAACTAAAGCTGGAACAAGAAATTCTTTCCTACTAAACTAGTCCAGTTTTTAGGGGTAGAAATAGAAACCTTTGTAGCCAGGAGGATACAAACAATTGGAAAGCATCAGAAACAGTCAGAAAAAGAAGAAAGGGGTAAAATGAAGAGACACTGAGAAAAGTTATTGCATGGCAGGAAACAAACAAAAGCCCTAAAATTAATAAAATAATGTTTTTATTGTATGTCTGTTATGTGCAAAGTATATTGCTGGTCATTGAGGGTGAGTTTTGATCTGTAAGCCTCATGCTAGCTTATATACTCAATTTAGAAAATCCTTCAGCAGCTTACCATATATGATGATACATATTCATGTGTGTTTGTGTGTGCGTGTGTGTGTGTGTGTGTACCCTCCACTCCCTATAACTGGGTAACACTCAGATTCATCGAAATGCTCAGGAAAAAAAACATCTCCCAAAGTAGACAGGTGTCAAGTCCAACTTGTCTGTCCTTATACTAAAGGAATGTCCTTTTTGATCATAACATTTGGTGGAAAAGAAAGAGGAGAGGAGGTACTTATGGTAATATTGGTTGCAATTAGGTACAGGGTCCTCTCAGGGTTGTTGTTCCCTAACAAGAAGTAAAAAAAAAAAAAAAAAAGAGAGATGGAGAAGGAACAATTTTCTTGTGGTAGCTAGTGTCAGCTTTGTGGTACTATCTTGAGGAGCCCTATGGGACAATTTTTATTATCTATTTTATGGAATAATTTGCATTAGGTTAAATTTATATGCTCCTGGAAGTGAATACAGAACATGATCCTTGATTTCCAGAATAGACAGCAAAAATAAGAGATAAAATAAGTACAAAGCAAGGTGTCCTGTGAGGAGGAACTTCACACTAGAAACAATTCTAGTGTTTCTTGATTCTGATCAAGGTAGTATGTAACTTTAAAGGAGAGTTGTACACTAGAAAGAATCATTTGAACAACCCCTGTAGTCAGCTGAATGGAGGTAGCTGGGAAATTAATATTGTAGAGTAGGCCACTCTTTTCCCTAAACTTATGGGTCTACTCTGTCTCTATGGTAACTTCAGCAATATGGAAAATATTACTTATTGAACAAGTTCCAGGTATTTTGCCAAAAACGTTATCTATATTATCTACATTATCACTAGGCCTCTTGATCCTTCCAGGTTTAGTCCAGTGCTAATTTCTTTAGATCAATAACTCCATGCCAAGTTCCAAGTTACATTAATAGTTCCAATTACTAGTTATTAAATGATAGTTAATAATGCTGCACTCATTGTGTTTACTCCTTTAATGCAGCACGTCTCATTCTGCCGTCTATTTTCTGGCTGCTCCCCTACATGTTGAACTTGGTAAGAGTATTGCCCATTTTTCACTCCAATGTCCTAAACATTTAGTAGTTCCTAAATAGTCTGTTGAAGTGGAATTCCTTGACTCCAAACTCACCAGAGAATCAATTATGGAATTTCTAAGCAAGAGAAGACTTACAACCTTTTATATGCTCTTTTGCATACAAGAAAAATTAAGTTAGAACATCTAACTTGTATGAAGTCACAAAAATTTGTAAGAATGAGGATTAGAATCCAGTTCTCTTACTTTTCTTCTATACTGTTTCTTCTATAAAAGATTCTACTAAAACATAACTAAATATCTTTATTTCCCAGTCTCCTGACCCCACTCAAATTCTAACCAGCATTTGGTTTTTGGGGTCTTCAGGCTAATTCTATGACAGTAAATTTCCTAAAATAATTCACCTGTTATGGTTTAGATGCGGTGTCACCCAAAAGCTCACATGAGACAATGTAAGAAGGTTTGGAGGAGAAATGATTGGGTTAGAGCCTTTACCTAACCAGTGGATTAATACCTGATGGGATTAATTGAGTGGTAACTGGAGGCAGGTGGGGTGTGGCTGGAGGAAATGATTGGGGGGGGGGGGCGGTTATGAGGTATATATTTTGTTTCCGGGGACTGGAGATCTCTCTCAGCCTTCTGATCATTATGTGAACTGCTTCCCTCTACCACACACTCCACCATGATGTTCAGCCTCAACTCAAGTCCCTAGGAATGGAGTCTGCTGTCCATGGACTGAGACCTTTGAAATCGTGAGCTTCCAAATAAAATTTTCCTCCCCTAAAATTGTACTGGTCAGATCTTTTAGTTACAGCAGCAAAAAAGCTGACTAAAACATTACCTTTATCACACAGAACGGCTTCCCATTCCAAATAAAGCAATGCCCAAACTCCAGATTAGCTGGCTGTTGCTGTGGTATCACATGGTGTAAAGTAGGGGGAATCCTCTGCTTATGCTTTCACCACTAAACTCTTCCCACAAAGTACCCTTTAATCCATCCAAATCAAAATGTTTGCCCACACACAGATCATACTCTTTCTTGAGACACAAGAGGCTTTCTTCCTATTCATTCTGAGTGGAATATCCTTCCTTCTTATCAACCTGATGAACTTTAATAATCTGTTTCACTTTGGGCTTGGAACTCCTAGCAGAAGTAGAGATCTGGTTTTAGATCACAGTAACTGAATGAATGAAGTTGGCGCGTCTAGCATTTAGCAGCCTATACCCCCAGTAATCTTCACTGAATGATTTTCCCTCTTGAAAGCTACAGAAATGTAACTTATTATTTAGAGTTGTGACCAACCCTTTACCAAAACTTTTCTATTTGAAGGAAAAAATAGTATGTTGGCTCAGTCTTTTCTTCTTTCCCTTAACTGTTCATTTATCATGACTGCCATTCTCACTTCCTCTGTGTGTGTCTCATTCTCCCAGCACCCCTGCCCCTGGATACTTGTGGGAGAGGAATCCACAAATTCCTTTGAGGCTCTATCACTGGAACAAGTTCTCAGGAGCTGGAGAACTGGGCTGCAAACAGGAAGTTTTCGTACTTCCATCTACTTTGTGCCTGGGGCAAAAACTTTGGAGCCCACCTGAAGATTCTGCAAAAAGGATGATGGAACGATTCTAACCTTTAGTATCCGCATTAAAGCCTTTTCTCTGTGGACGTTGTGACCCAGAATCACGCCTGCCCTGACGTTTCGAGTGCAGGGCTAACTGTCCTGTCAGGTTGTAGCCCCCCAAATTCTCCGCCTCCACTTCTTAAAATCTTGGGCGGGACATTTTAAAAAACTGTTCTGGATTTTTAAGTTTCAATGCATCCGAAGGGCAGTCCCCTTTGCAGCGACAGTTGCAGTCTGGGAGCCAAAGATAAGCAGAGGCCAGTCCCCTCGTCTCAAAATCCTTTTTACCTTCCTTCAAGCCGACGACCTACCCTGCCCCTTCCTCTAGCTCACATGAGGGGTCTGGGGTAGTTTTCCTCAGCCTGTGTGCCTGGCCTCCTCAGCAACACCCATTAGTCCCCAGTCTCCCAGGACAGCCAGGGTCTCCGAACCACACGCCCAGGGCCCCTTGCCAGTTGTGGGGGGCCCAGGCGTGCACCGCGGCCTCACCGCAGGCACAGGGAATGCAGCCAGCCTTCAGGGGCGGGTAGTCCAATGGGCAGCCTCGCCCCGGAGGCGGGCCCAGGCCGGAAGCCACCCCGCGGCACAGCGGCCCCGCGAGACGGCGCCCGCGCCCCCGCCTTCTCCTGCACCGGCTCCGCGGCCAAGGGCGCAGGGGCCAGCCCGCCGGGTCCCCGCCGCGCTCTTTGTCCTGGCCGCGCGCGGGCGGACGCGTGCGCCCCCCGGGTGAAAGGAGGCGCGGAGAGCGCGCGCGGGAGCGCGCGGGAGCAGCTCGCGCCCGCCGGGCGCCGGCGGCGCGCGCCCCTCCGCCAGGCAAGCAGCGAGCACGCGCGCCGCCGCCGCGCCCGCCCCTCCCCCCGCGCTCGCCTCGGAACTTGCTGACTGCGCGGCCGGGAGGAGCCGAGCCGGGCGGCGGCGGCGGGAGGCCACAGCGCGCGGGGGTCTCCCGCGTCCCCTCCGCCTCGCCGGGAGCTCGCGCCCTCGCCCAGCCGAGCTCCCACCCCCCCTTTTTTCCGAAGGCGCTGGGCGGCGCCACCCTCCGGCCGGAGCCCGGCACTGCACAACCCCCTCCGACTTTCAATGTTCCACACTCCCCGGCCAGAGCCTCCTCGGCTTCTTTTTTTCCCTCCCCCCCCTTTCCCCCCCCCAGCTGCCTCCATTTCCTTAAGGAAGGGTTTTTTTCTCTCTCCCTCCCCCACACCGTAGCGGCGCGCGAGCGGGCCGGGCGGGCGGCCGAGGTAAGGCGGCGGGGCCGGGGGGCCGCGTGGGGGGCGGCCGGGGCGGCGGCGGCGGTGGGGGAGGGGGCGGGGGCGGCAGCTTTGTTCGCGCCGGGCGCCCGCGCCGCCGGTGTCCGCGAGCCGCGGCGGGGCCGGCCGGCTGCTCGCATCACTTGGCGGCCGGCGCGGCGAGCGCTGCCCGCGGCCCCCGCGCGGCCCTCCCCACAAAGGGCCGCGGAGCTGCGTGGCCGCCGCCGCCGGCCGCGGCTCGCCTCCGCGGGCGCGGAAATTTGTTGCACTTCTTGGGGCTTTGTTTGTTTGTTTGTTTTTCCTCGGGCTTTTCCCCCCTTTTTCGTTATTTTGGACAAAATGTCCGTCCGTGATGTAAAAATTGAACGAGGAACCTTGGTGGCATGGAGAGCTTTGCAGAAGGTGCAGTTTGGATTCTGCTTTTCCCAGGGTGGCAGCTCGGTCTTGGCCGGATGAATCTTCGCTGCTGGCGGTGGAAACGGCTAGGGCAGCTTGTTAGTTGATTTTTAAATTTCTGAGTGTTGTGTTTAAGGGTTTTACGTGCATAGAGGAGGAATCGCCACCTTAAATAAGCATATGGACGATTAACAGGGTATGTTTTCCTCTCGGAAAGGGAATTTGGTAGCTCTGACCAATGTCAGCCTGTAAATATTTAGACGCTATTAGTGACTTTTTAACGTTTTCAGCGAGATCTGTTATTTACAGTCTGTCATATGTTATTAATGCTCGTTGCCTAAGTTCCCTGGCAAATCTGTTTCATGCCTTCTGAGAAAGTAGACAATTGATAGATTGTCCAAGGAATGGAAAAAAATGTGAGTGGGTTTTCTAACTTGAGTTCGGTAAATCCCTGAACGCTGGCGTTGTAAGACTCATCCTCTCCCCAGTAACCTTGCCGTACGATAAACGTGAACACTTTTGAAGCCTTTTTATTAAGATATGATGTTAGGTTAATATTAAGACAAGAAAATGCTGTTGATTTATTTCTTAAGTTAACATTTCTCCCCTCTTCCCTTTTCTCTTTAAAAGTTTTTCAAGAGATAACTTCATCAAGATGTCCAGTGATAGGCAAAGGTCCGATGATGAGAGCCCCAGCACCAGCAGTGGCAGTTCAGATGCGGACCAGAGAGACCCAGCCGCTCCAGAGCCTGAAGAACAAGAAGAAAGAAAACCTTCTGCCACCCAGCAGAAGAAGAACACCAAACTCTCTAGCAAAACCACTGCTAAGTTATCCACTAGTGCTAAAAGGTAACATTGTCAGGTTGTCTTCTAAGAAATTGGATGCTTGTGTTTTTACATCGAGCAGTAGTCCAGAAAGACTTCATGATCAGTTTCAGTTGTACTTGAATGAATTGTCATCCTTTAGGGGGCCTATAAACCTCCTCACTAAAATTATACTTCTAAGCAAACTTATTCTATACTTTGGTAACTTCAGGAAGAGTCCTAGAGTAGAGATTGAACTTTCTCATTCTGACAGTTTAAGGAATTGGTAAGGAAAATTTGGTGAAACTGAATTAGATGGTACATTGGGGATGCTTCTTTTTATGAGTCATACTAGAATGAAATTGACACTTCTAGAGATCAGTACTGTCACTCTTCATGAAAGGAAATGATCAAAAAAGTTTTAAAAATTTTTTCAAATGCCAGATGTTGGCTGTATTTAAAAGCAGATTTTAAATTTGCTTAGTGTTACAGACAAGGCTTTAAATCCTGCATAACAGGTATAACTTTTTGTAGTTAAATTATAGTTATCCCTTCTTGTTCTTTTGAGGGCAAATAAAACTGAAAAATACCTATTTCAGTTGTCACTTCGCTATTGAAAACTTGCATTGTCTTTGTACCTCTTTACTCTTAAAACTTGTGGATATTCTTGACATACTAATAATATTAAACAGTGGGGAGAATATTTTGTTGGGTGTTAGTGAAAGATTATTTTTTTCCTGCTGACTTCTATGATGGCAAAAAAAAAAAAAAAAGATTGCATCAATGGGACTCCATCAGTGATAGTGGTTGTATTGAGTATAACTCTTGTAATCATACATAAAATGTATTTATGACATTACCTAGTATTGATGTTTCGTTGATTTTCATTGATCACAACTAAGGGAAAAAGAAAATATAAAAACTGATCAGTTATTTTGTAGTGACTCATATACTCTTTATTTTTACCACCATTGTACCATTAATCAAACTAATTCTCTTGAGAATATTATATTGAATAGCAGCAGTCTTTGAAATAATTTAAAATTCTTCTCAATTTGTTATAATCTTGTGGAGAGTAACATATTAAATACAAACTAAACAAGTTTTGAAAACATCTTAAATTTGAAGAAAATCATAGAAATGCTCTTTTTCCTCCTTACCTCAAGGCTATACATCTGATCCTCTTTCCTCCAAGATTATTAAATTTAAGTGCTATACCTAAGATCAGAGAAACCAAATGGTTAAATAAGATTGCCAAAATAGTCCTTGGAAGTTTTTCATTGGTAAAGATATTTGTAAATTTTAAACTTTTTTTAAAACAGATAAAATATTGGGAAAATTATTAATGTGTTCTTGCAGTAGCTTGCTAATTTTTATCACAGTAAAAGTGGCTTGAAGTCATTGTCAAATATTCTAGAGCTTTCCCTCCTCCCTTTTTTGTCTCATTTGCATATAAGCTTGAAAAGAGAATTTCTTTGGTAAAAAGTGTTTTAAAATAGGTTTTATATCCTTTGTTGAGTAGTAGTGGAGGACTATTTCTCAAATCAGGTGTAAATGACTTACCTATTTACAGTAGCAAGTGAGAAAAAAAGCTGCAAAGTTTCTGTTAAGGGATTTGGGTTATGCCTCTGAGAACAAAGAGGAAGCAGCCATGTTAGCATTACTGAAGGCAAAGCCAGCCTTGCATTTAACTGCATGGTGGTAGAGGGCAGTGTAATTCCCCGGTTATTCTGTAGACTATCTCAAATCCTTTTTGTCTGTTGTCATTTCACTAACAGAATTCAGAAGGAGCTAGCTGAAATAACCCTTGATCCTCCTCCTAACTGCAGGTAAGACATAAATTTTGTTGTTTTGATTTCAAATTGTGGAAAGATATCAGGAGATGAATGTATTGTCCTTGTATATATGTGCAGCAGAAGAGACTAGCTAGTTGTTTGCTTCCTTACAGCTTTGCAAGTGCATTAAACAAAAATTGCCTGGGTGAATTAAATAAAATTGGGAGAAAAATACTCTTTAGCATGTATCATACATTCTGGACTTATGAATATACTGATTTTGTGCTTCTTGCTGGGATTAGTTTGAATGGTGCTGATTTTTCTGTTGTATTTCTGTGGAACATGTTTATTCACAGGTATTTTGTAGAAACTTATAAAATTTTAAACTTTAAAGTTATTGCTGGTGCGCAATCTGAACTGACCTTCCAAATTTAGAAATTGCTGAATGTGGTATTACAAAATGTAAATGCAGTAAACAAGGGTATAGTTGTTTCTGTTTGATTTATTCAGTAACTTGCCTTAAGGACAAATTTTATGTGCTAAGCTAATGATTTTAGTTGTTTTTTTCTAGAGAATGCATTGTTGGAATTATTTACATTTTAAGCAAATGTCCTAATGACTTGGGAAAATTCTTAGTAAGCAGTAAATGGATTGGAATTGTGGGAAGAATTAATTTCAGTGGAACTCAAAATAATTTAAGATTGTTAGTTGGCATAAGTTGTATTAAAAGTAGCTGGTTGATAATTCTTTTCTCAATAATTTTTTCATGAATCTTATGTAGTGTTCTATTTATTTTTGAACGGTGACTGTATGGTTGGCAAAATTCATCAAATTCAGAGAGCAGTATTGTAAATAATTTGCTGAGAAGTATGTTATGTGCTTGAGAATGAGAGGGGAAGGAATGCTGGATTTAGGCAGTGTTATGGTTTGATATAAAAATGTTTTGGTGTCTAACTTGTGCTTTTGCTGCAAATTGTGTTTGCTTGTGTTCATCAGAACTATCTCTGAGTCTGCTTGAGACATAATAAGGCATAATCCATTTGCTTCTTATTGTGTGTGTTAACCAGATCCTCATATAAGGTGATCTGATCCTAATTTATCCAGTGAACTAACAGTTTTGCTTATATTTGTAGTCACGACTATTTCAGTTCAAAAAGGAGACGTGATTGTGAACTAAGTATAAACAAAGAGTGGTATGTCAGATCTCAAAATATTACTTAAGAGATGTACTGTCCAATAATGTAGCCACTAGCCATATCTGGCTGTTGACTGGGTTGTTGTGGCCAGTCCAAAATGAGATGTGCTGTGAGTGTGAAATGCATACTGGATTTTGAAACTCTAGTACAAGTTTTAAAAGAATAAAAATTTTAAACACACTTATTACATATTGAAATGGTAATATTTGACATGTTTAATAAATGTTTTAAAAATTGTACTTTTTACCATTTTAGCATAGTTATTAGAAAATTCAAAATTACTGACATGACTTGATTATATTTTTGTTGAAGAGTATTACTTTAGAGAAGTAAATCACCATTTCCTTCTAACCTTCTAAATGGTGTGTCAAATCTGTAGCCATTTAAAGGGAGATCAAGTTAAATTTGCTCTGTCGAAGAATCACTTAACTCACAGAGTGTATTCTGATATTTCCCATTATAAAAGATGTAAAGATCTATCAATTTAAAACTCAAATGTCTTAAAATTGCATGTAAGGTCAAACATTTTTAAAGGTTTCTGTTGATTTTCTGCAAACAGCTTAAACCATTGTATGAAAATACATCTAGAGAGCACAGTAGATATATTGAATGCCCTCAGAGCAATAATGTACTGGCATATTTGCTAAAGAAATCTGCTTGACGTGTTTAACCCAGGACTGTTTCCACAAGGTCACAGGATTATTTTAGAGGGAATAGAATCTTTGTGAGATAGGAAGTAAGTTTCACTTATTGTATATTTTTCTCTTTATATATCAGATTTCATTTAAGTTCATGAAATAATGCTTAACATTTAGTGATTTAGTGAAACAGTGAAACTTTGGGCTTGCTTGTGCACAATAATATGGAATACTTATCTCTGTTTTCCTTCGTCACAGTCTTTGGTGATTGTTGACTAATGCAGATGACATCTTTAAGTTCTCTAGTTCTTTAATATCAGAGTTTCTTTGTGACTGTGTGAGTGAGTCAAGAAAAATAAATGTAAAATGTAAGTTAGAAGAAAGAAACTAGAAGTTGTTTCTTATTACTTTGGGGAAAGGCTTTTTTCCATATACTTCATATGTAAAATAATCCAGATGCTTTTGTGTGTCTTTGGATTCCTTTGGTAGAAGGTTTAGTTCTTGTCCTAGAGAGGAATTTGGAGTATTGAGTGTTTAATGGAAGCATTTTAAAATTTTGGTAGAAAATTTCATGTCAGACAGTATGATAGATTGTGGTATTATATTCTTTTAATTCATAGCTGTATAAATGAGAATTTTAGTTTTATGGTAGTTGTATTGTTTAGATTTATTAGTTTGTGCTATAATTAAATATGGGATTTCACATTCATAAGTACATTTTAGAATTTGTGGGCTCATATTGCTTGAGACCTTTGAAACCTAATACTTTCTACTTTCATGTGTAGTTATTTAATTAGATTCCACTATGGTTTTGAGTATGATTTTTTTTTTTTTTTTTTAAATAAACTTGTCAAAGTAAGTGACAGTGTTAATTCTTCCTCAGGGAAGAAATGTAAAGTGTATCTGGGTACATTCAGGAAAATGTTGAATGAAATACAAGAAAACTCACTAAAACCAAAATTACTCATACTAGGGAGATTTTTCTTAAATCTCTTCCTTTGTTTTAATTAATAAAATAGTCTTTAGTTATATAATTAGGTCTAATACACATGTCCAGGGTGGTCTTTGTGTAGATGTAATTGTCAAATTAAATGTATGACTTTAAACATATCTGATTATATGTCAGTTGGAATATTTCTTTTTCTTATAGTAAAAAAAAGTTGATAAAGATGTTATTTCTAATGATTTGATGGTATTTTAAGATTTAAGTATTGGAGGGCTGTGGACCAGTGCATCTTAAACACAGGGATGTAATATATATTTATTGGTTTAAATTTATATTCTTTATATTCTGTATTTTAGATTAGGGTATAAAAAATCAATACACCAATAAGTGTGAAGGGAAATTGTGTTACGAACATTTCCTAATTGTTCAGTAATGTGTTGACATTTACATTCTATTGCTCAAAGGGTATCTTTCCTTGTCCTCTTATAGTCAGCATTTGTTTCTAACAGCAAAAGTTTAGAAAGGTGCTGGATTTCTAACTTAAGCCGGATTTCTTTTCCTATATGAGAAGGTACAAATATGCACACTCCTAAATATTAATGGGTTTAAATTGAATCTGTGTTAAAAGAAGATATTCAGGGATGTTTGTAAATCATTTTTGAGTGAGGAAAAGGCCTTATTGGGAGGTAGATATTAGTTTCCAGTTTATATTAATATGTTGACTAGCAAAACGTGAAATCAGGTACTATAATACTTGCAAATTTTGTTAACTTCCTTTTTTTAAAACAAAGAAGAAGCATAAGTTCTAAACCAGAAGTTGGGAACCCTTAACTTGCTCATAAGACTAATTTTCTGAGGGTTGTCATGTGTCTCACCATTGTCCAGCTTAAATTAGAACTTTGCTACTTAAGGTGATGATCTGCAGACCAGCAGCATCTGCATCACAGGTGTGATTGTTAGTCAGAATGTTGCTTTCACCTAACCAGAAGTACTGACTCAGAATCTGAATTTAATAAGATTACCAACTGAATTGTGTGCATATTAAGGTTTGAAAAATCCTAGTTCTGTTCAGATCCGTGCTGTGCCACCACTGGTGTGTCATCTTACGTAAGTTATGGGATTTTTGTTCTTCAGTTTCCCCAGTTGTAAAATGAAGATTAAAATGATCTCCCTTTTATAGAGTTGTGAGGATGAAATGAATATGTTGAAAGTTTTGTTAACCACATAAATTGGATCTCTAAAGTAGCCACAGCATGATAAAAGTAGGTGAGGCAGTTTAGCAGCATGCTCTTACTCTTGCTGGTGTTTGCTCCAGTGTATCAACATCCTCCTGTTGGAACAGTTTCATCTTAATTCATCATCTAATTATTGAGTATGTATCAAATAGTCTGTTTTTAATGTTAGTAAAAGCATTTTTTTTTAACTTGAGTTTAAACAGAAAATTGGCCTAAAAATGTTGGTCATAAATGAGCAAATACTTTATCTCTTCCAGAAAATACACATAAGGTTAACGATACTTTAAAAAGAATGCTATGAGTATGACTGCCCATTAAAGTATAATAAAAATTTTTAGATAGTGGTAATAGTTATGTTTGCCCCCCTTTAAAATATCCCATTGTAAGGGTTTGTGATTTTATTGAGAATGCAGTTATATCAGTATTTGTGAATTTAGACTCATAATGTATAGTTTACTAATTACTTCAACATAACGTGAGATTCCAGGCAAGATAGTGAGTTTAAATTAGAAAAAAAAAATAAATAACTCATATTCTTTACTTTTTTCATAATTGTGATATTTAATATTATTCAACGATTATTTAGCTATTATTTTTATTTACTTATAAAAAGAAATTGTTAATTATAGTAATCCTAATTATTTCTCCCATATATGCCAGTACAGCAGAAGGACTCAGTACCATTGAATGACTAAAAACATTTTTCCAAAGGAGTAATTGATTGAAAATATCCCATTCACCCAAAGGTTACATTTTTATTAGACGTCTATTCCATTCAGTATGAATAATATAAGTAGAAAGTGGGTGAAAACTTTAGGTACTTTTTAAAAAACTAAATGGTTATTTCATAGCTACTTGCAACAAATCGTTATTTTCTTTTCTGCAGGTAAATGATTGGTGCCTTATTCTCTCGAATTCATTGCTGTAATAGCAGATAGATTATGTGTAGTTATGAGGAAAATCAACAGGTTTTGCTTAGAGTATAAGGACATTCAAATTGAGATGAAAAACGATGTTTTATTCTATTCTTGTCTACAAATATGATATAACATAATAAAACCAGTTGTAGATCTACAGGCATAAAAAGTGATGATTTTTTTCTTTCCATACTTCTTTAGACAAGAATCATGTTTGGGCATTTCATTAGAATTTAGAAGATGAAATGTTCGTAAACTTTTAATCTTTCTTTTGCATCTGGATCAGTGGTTCTTGGTTAGGGAAGTTTTTGCCTCTTCCCCTACATTCATAGTCTAGGAGACAGTTGACAATACCTGGAGACATTTTGCTTTTCAAAACTTGAGGAAAAGGGGTCTACTCCATTTAGTATAGAAGTCAGGGATGCTGCTGTATACCCTACAGTTCACAACAAAGAATTGTCTAAAGGAACATCAGTGGTGCTGTGGTTGAAAAACCCTGCTTTGGATATTTGTTGCTATACTTTGACTCCTTAATTTTGAATATTTTGATTTTCGCTTTTTTTCCTGTTTTATTAGTGATGTCTGCTTAATATTTTAACCAATATCCCATGATATATTTTACATATATCATTATTGTCTGGTATGTGTTTATTTTTATTGAAACCACAAAATGACTAACATGAATACCTGCTACATTTATGGTCTTTTGAGCCTAGAAATTCTTATAACAGCATTTTAATTGTTTTCAGGTCTTCTACCAGTTTAATAATACCTCTGTATGATCTACCTGTAGGCTGTTTGTTTCTGTTATGTTCTACTGGGAATATTGAAGTAACATCAAAGAGAAATACCATTGGTAAAATCACCAAAATTCAGGTCTTACATTGATTGAATTACACACTGGTTAGAAAGCCACCCTCTTCAATTGGTTTTTATTTTCATCACTAAGACAATACAGAGGTTACTTGATTCTGTACTCAGAAGTCCACAATTCTCTTTTTCAAACTCTTGGGGCCAGATGTATTTCAGAATTGTTCTTGCTGAAATGTGTTGCAGAAATTTTCAGGTTTTAGAAAGGTAATATAATGTAATGGTTTTATTTTATGTAATATCTCCTGCAGCAAGCATTAATATTTCTTACTTGATTACTCCATAATCAAGCATTAATATTTCTTCATCAAGAATTTATCTATATTCATAGTAAGTGTGATGTATAGAAACTACAGATAGTTTCAGTTCAGTTTGTACTTAGTGATGCTATCAAGTTATTTTGTGCCAGCCTTAATAAACAAACAAACTTGATTTTCTTAGCTTTTGGGATTTCAACAGTGTGTTGAAATGTATTTATGTATTTATGACCCTATCCCAATGTATTTATGACCCTGTCCCACTTCTGTACAGTGATCATTGACTGGAACTATGACTTATGGTGAAAGGGTATTTTAGTCTTGCTTTGCATTCTTTTTCATCTGGTTCCTAATAGCCGATTTCAGTTTCTCAGTTGTTATTTTTAGATCATTCCTTTTGTTTTATAACCTGTATGCTTAATTAAAGCAAATTTTAGACTAGGGGATTTTAGAGTTCTTTGTCCTCTTAAGGTGAAACTATAATTTCTGTGTATATTGGATTACTTTCCTACTTTGCTTTCAAAATAGTTGTCTTATTTAATTGTTCTTTTCATTCTAGATATATAAAATTACGCAGAAAGGAAGATATCCTTTAATACTTAAACATAAAACGTCATTTCTATGTGTGTATTTTGTCCTATAATATTTAAGTACAATTAAGCTATAAAAGGAGATATTAAATTTTGCTAGTGTTATGGTTATAAATAAACCTAGAAGGACTGGTGGCTTAACACATAAAGGTTTATTTCTGATTCATATGAAATCTGTGGGTCCAGGGGAATCTTCTGGGTATCTCTTCTACATGTTAGCTCAGATCCATGCTGCTTAATTTCTTGAAGCTCTGCCATTTGGAGCATGTGTCCAGGAAAGAGAGTTGGAGAATCATGTGCCAAATTTCAGTGTTTTGGTCTGGAAATAAGGCACGAATTAGTCACACAGCCTAGACTAACTGCAAGGTGGCCAAAATTGTGTGGGTATTCATTGATTCACTGAGAGATCAATTTCTGTGCTACAAAGGATATAGTTCCATGAATAGGTGACTTATTCTCTCACTTAAGAGTAAAGGAAATGTTGAACATGGTGGTGCACACCTGTAATCCCAGTGACTCGAGGCTGAGGCAGGAGGATCACAAGTTCAAAGTGAACCTCGACAATTCAGCGAGGACCTCAGCAACTTAAGAAGATCCTGTCTCAAAATAAAAAAAGTAGAAAAGGACTGGGAAAATGGTTCATTGGTTAAACACCCCTGAGTTCAATCCCTGGTACCAATAAAACAGTAAAGGGGAAATAATAGAGTACTAGTCTGGCACTGTACTAGGTTCCATGTGTGTACGGTAACCTGTTAATATAATATTTTGTTTAATTCTCAGAACAAATGTATGAGGTAAATAGCTTTTTTTAGATTTCAAAACAGAATTGGAGAGTTGTTCAGAAACTTGCCAAATGTCATTATGTAATACGTATATATGACAGATCCAGGACATAAATTTAGGTTTACTTTAGATATAAAAGTAATCATTTTTGCTTTTATACAGTACTGTTTGAAAAACCTGATAAAAGCATTCAGAGTTAATTATGGGCCTGTGGTTACATGCTTAGTTTAAGTGTATCCCATTGGTTTGCTTATCTCTTAAAGCATCCAAAATACTATTCCGTGGCTTTAGCATCTGGCAAGGTCCAATAGTGAGTTTTGAAGAAAGAAGAGAGCATGGTTGGAGGGTGCCATCCCTTCTTACTTTCCCCCCATTCGGAAGCATTTTCTTTTCAGGGGACATTCCCAAGTTGGAAGCTGCCTTGTTCTCTTTCCTTGTAAGGACAGAGTAAAGGGATTGAACATGGTCATAGTGGACAAAGTAAATCTTTTCTGACTTGAAGTTCTTTATGTGGAACTGTCTTGTGGGCAAGAAAAGCCTATAAGAAAATTAACCTCCACTTTTTTCTCTGGGTTATTGTGAAACCTTCCATATCTATCTGTTGTTTTGAAGAGGGAAAAACTGCTGATAAGAATTTCTGTGCTTGATGAGGAAAAGCTTAAATCACAGGATTTTAGGAGATTTTTAAAAGTTGGAATCTCAGCACCATGCGCATGTGTTAAATCTTTTAATACTGATCTGACTTTTTGCAGAAATTTGACTGTATATTAGGTCCCTTTTAACTTTATCTTGTTTCATATAGTTTTATAATCTATTTAAATATTGGTGTTTGCGAAACTTGTGATTTTATACAAAAATTATACTCAGATATTGGGATGTGCTTTTTTTTTTCTCCCTAAGAAGTCTCTTTGTAAGAGGAGCTAGGTCTCTTATCAAAAGTGACCTAATGTTATCAGGGTGAACTGCCATGTTTAGATAGCTCATTTTAGGTTGGTGAAACTAATGAGTTTTTTGACTCAGATCTGTGCCTTGGATCCTATCTGAATGTTGCATTAAAGTTAAATTATAAGACTTTGAGACTTGTTTTTCATTATATTTCATCAGTTTTATAAGGGTTCATAGGTAAACAGTATAAACTTATTTATGGCACTTCTTTTGGATGTGATAGCAGGTAGTAATTAACCTAAAGAGTAATATCACTAATGAGGGTCAGATTTCTAGGGTTATTAAAGTTTTTAAAATCCCAGTCTTTGGTCCTTGGTATATACAATAATTGTTTCAATTTTATGGTTATTTGCAACAATCAAGACTTTGAAAGGACTTAGGATATTGAAGTGTTCATTTATTGTCTGAGGTTTAGTCTGCCTGTTTTGGAGGGATTCTGACCAGTTATATCATTCCAAAGTTTCTTTGCTGTTTCAATGTCCCAGAGCAAATATACTTTGTCATTCTGTTTAACTTCTGTCTTGTCTGGGGAAAAATAAAGACATCTCTAGTCCGAAATTGCTTTTGGGAGTATAGCTCCACATCTTTTGCTCTGAATGAAAGGCCTAGGGAAACATGAATTTTGTTACCTTTTTCTTTTCTTTTCTTTTACTTATAAATCATCATGATGATCCTCCCTTTACGTCCATGTGTCTCACTTTTTATAAACACTATTCATTCCCTTTCTGAAGGTGATTATTTGTAGTTTTGCCATTTAAAATCTTATAGGTCCTTTACAAATGGATCATTTTTTCACATTAAATTTTAGTAGGTCAAGAATCCATTTATTCAGAGTCCCCTAGAGAAGGAATCTCAAAATATTGTGGCTACATATTTTTTATGGCTTCCTTTTGCTTTCTGTAGTCTTCTCAATTTAAACAGTAGCAACAACAGATACAGAGGGCACCATAAGGCATTAACTTTATTATTTTATTCTTGCTTCACACTAGTTTCTAAGGGCATTGGGCTATTTGTTGTATTTGTGTTATAAATGCTTGTATTTAATTTACCTGGAATCACGCACGGTGAGGTAAAATCTGGAATTGGAATACTTTGAACACAAAATGAGAGGTACATGCTATATATGGAATTCAGTGGCAGTTTTTACTAGTAGTATACCTTTAGTTTTTCTTTATTTTATTTACACCAGCATCTTCAAAAGAATTTTAAAGACACTTTGTTTTGTCTTTCCAGATGCTTAATATCCCCATTTCAGTTAGAGGACTTTGACAAAAATATTCATTTTTGTTCTTTTTTAAACCCTGAAATAAACAGGTTGCAAAATGACCACTTTTCCTTTCTGCTGAAATTTATTAAATTTTTCAGTTATCTTTTTATTATGGAGAACATGGAATATACAAGAAGAATACAGACTAGTATGATGAACTATGTAGCCTTCATCCTGTAATAGTTACCAATCTTTGACTAATTTCATTTGTATCCCCATGCATTCCATCCTTCCCTATAAAATGGAAGCAGTTCTCATTATTATCATTATCTATAGTTTTAAAATGTAGATATTTCAGTGTACATTTTCAAAAGGTAAAAAAACTGCTTCTAACTTTACTGCAGTGTCATTAACATACCTGAAAATTTTTCTGTAGTTGGTCATTGTTGAAATTTACAGATGTCTAATGGAGTGTCTTGTCCCCTCCTAAATTTATTTGAATCAGGATCCAAATAAAGTAGACATGTTGTGATAGGTTGCTATTACTTCTAATTTATAAGTTTCCTGTTATTTTCTTTTTTTATATTTTGAAGAAATTGGGCTGTTTCCTTACAGTCTTTATTTTACTTTTTTTATGGTATAATGTCTGTCTTTATCCTCAGTATTTCTTATAAATTTGAGATCTCAAATGGCTTGATCAAATTCAGGCAGAATTTTTTACTTCTTTCTTTTGACAAAACTGCTTCCTAGGTGGTGCTGTGCTTTTGTTAGGAGACATCTAAAACTTGACTGTGTTTTTGATGTTATCAGCCATTGGAGTACATCTCTAAAGAGAAACTTACATTCATCTTCTGTTTGGTTACCCAGTAAAAAGCAGAATAAATGCATAATTCTTTTTCTTTTCAAAGCAATGAGTTGATTTTCTAGTATTTTTTAGAATTAATTCATATTTGTTGTGTTCCAGTCTGTTGTAGTATTCTAGCTTAATTGCCATTATTTCCCTTATAGAATTTCTTAATTTTAAATACATTTCAAGTTAAATTATTTTGCCTTGGGAAATCTTAGATATATGAAAATTGCCTGGATACATTTAGTGGTAAAATAATGCAAATGAATGTGTTCAGCTAAACTGTTGCCCTTGGTGTTATTTTACAAACTGAATATTTATTAAAGCTATTGTTTTAAACGTATGACATTCTCCTAGCCACTTCGTCATTTGTCGAGAAATAATTAATTCTTAGCAATAGAATACCTGAAATATCTTCATTGGAACTGGGATCTCTTACGTTTTGAATTAGACTGAAGCAATATTTTAAAGTAGAAGGCAGACCTTTAGCAGAATCAAATTATCATAAGAATTGAATTAAAAAATTCACCCTCTTAGCTATAAAGAAAGCAACTTTGTTTGCTTAGTATGTCTCATGGGGCACCTTTGGCATTGTGGGCTAGATTTTGCTTTGCTTTGGGAGATACTGAATATCCTTGGACCCTGCTGAATAAATGCTGCCTCTCTGTGTTGTGGCTACCAATCCCTGTCCCCCCACCAATTTCCTATATCTGGGGTTGGGGAAAGGCTTATCTTTTACACTTGAAAATTACTGATCTAGATTCCACATTGCTGTGATAACAAACAATAATGCTTTGATAAACTAATTTTATATAGCTTTGTTTTGAATAATTAATAATTTGTAACACATTTTTTAATGTAAAGTCTATTATGATATCTATTATGACCAAATTTTCCTGATTTTTTTTACTATTAATGTAAAACCAATAATTTACCTAACTCCCTTTACTCTGAAATCTCATAGTAAGTTTGAACTTTGTGCATGAGCTTAACATGTATGTATAGTGACTTTGTGTATTCCTTTGCTTTTTTTATTATTTGTGAATTTTATTTTATTTTTTTACAGGAAAACCTGGCATCTTGATAGGATTTTTGTGTTAGTTCATTACCTCAAACTGAATTTTTCCTTTTCTCTTATTTGTAATCTCTGATTCTTAACCTCTTCTCTGTTCTAAGAGGTATTTTAAAAGCCCATTTAACTTTTGTCCTGTCTTCTCCCCTTATTAGTCCCAGTATGGCTTTCCATTTATCTTTAGTTTATTTAGATGTATGTGTGTGTGTATGTATGAATCTGGCCAGTTCTCCACATTTTTGTCTTGTATTTTTCTTACCTTTTTGTAATCTGACTTGTCTTCATCTGTTTTCTGAAAGGTCATTTGGTAATCTTTGTTGTCGATATTTTGTTCATATGACATATTCTTAATTTCTTTTGGGAACCCACCGTTCTTATTTTTCTTTAGCTTCAACTTCTTTTTTGATGTTCCAGAAATGTCTTCTTTCTTTGCATTACTTTTTAGTATTTAGTGTTTCCTCCCATATGTGGTATCTGTTCTTTTTTCATCCTTGTATCTTATCCCTTCTCTTTGCTTGGCACTGATATCACCTTGTATCACAGCTGCCTTTTGGTTATAGAATTTCCTCAGAATCTTAGTGGTTGTCTATCAAAATATTCAGCATTTTGCTCTTAACAATCTTTATCTTCCATTATGTATAAAAGCCCTGTACTCCAGCAAAAGTGATCTGTTTCCTAGTCCCTGGGTATAACTTAGATTTTCTGTGCTGTACATCTTTGTTTCCCTTCTCTCATTGCTTAGAATAGCTTTTATCCTCTTTAAGGCTTATTTTAATCCTATATCTGTTTGCAAAGCCTTTCCTTTACATTCCTCTTGAGAGACTTATGTATTATTTAATTCACTGGTCCTTAGGACTTCTTATCTTACCTTTTTAACCAACTGAACTAGGTGCTAGGACTGGGTAGATCTTATGTTCTTTATGTTTGCAGTTCTTAGTATAATGTCCTCGTATTAAATATGAGAATACTCTAAATTAAAACTTAGTTGAGGCTAGCACCAAGAAATCCTGCTTTGAATTCGTACCTTGGTTTATATCTATTACCTTTGTAGAAATATTAAAGTATTTTATTTCCAGTTTTTATGATAATTATCGGATCATCTTTCTCTGATGCTAAAATGGATGGTTTTCTGGTTGGGCTTTGAATCAAGAGATCTTTATAATCCTCAATTATCCAAACCAGAGATTATGATTTAGTAGCCTAAGTATGGTCTGAGAATGTTCATTTTAAAAAGTATGCCTAAAGATTTAAGTACAAGTGACCCTCTTACCATTCTTTGAAAAACAGTACTCTGAGACTTATAGTCTTGGTTGAGGTGTAGAAGGTACATGGGCAAAAGAACTTGCTGTTTATCCTCTGAAGCTAGAAAACAGTTAAGATCATATTTCTGTCTTGATTTTAATGGCTGTTTCTTAACCTAAGCACCCTCCTATATTTGCTTGAAAGCTATTGGTAGTATTGTGTGTGTGTGTGGGAAGTTTGTACTAAAACATTTAGTTGTACATCCTTTATATGTGTTTAGTGATTTAATAAGACCATGAAATTTTAGTGTGAACAACTGAAAATAGAAGTAAATTGAAACTTAGTAAAATGCAACTTTAGAGGAAGATGGAGTGAACTTGGAGTACCATTTATCTCTAAATCTCATTAACGTGTGTTTTTGTCCAAAAATCTTTTAACAGTTGTTCCGTCAGATAATCAGAGGATGATGTATTTGAAAACATGAATGAGGTTATTTAAAAAAAAAAAAAAAAAAACTTTTTTCATTTTATAGTTTATATGTTAAATACTTTTCCCTATAGATTTAGGATGTCTTAAGCTTCAAAGTGATAGATATTTCCTATGTTATCTTTTATTTGAGAACACAAGATTGAAGATTACCCTAAACACATTTTGAGGGACTGGGGTTGTAGCTCAGAGGTAGAGCACTTGCCTTGCATTTGTGAGGCACTGGGTTTGATACTCAGCGCCACGTAAAAATAAATAAAGGAATAAAAAGTACAATAACATATTTTAAAAAAACATTTTGAGGCAAATATAGTTCAAATTCCCAAGCATCAAACAAGTATGAACAAGACTATTGAAATTGTAAAACAAATAGAATTCACTTATTATAAGAAAATTCCTTTCCACAAGGAAAGTTTTGTTATAAAACTGCTAAGAATGACAGTTTCTGGTATTCTGACATAACAGTATGCTGAAGAAGAGAAATTGTTGAGCATTTTAAAAAAATACCACAGTACCATGAAGAACCATTTGGTGTATTTTATCCACTCATTATTTGTTATCATTTGGGCTATTTCTACATTTTGGCTACTGTCAATAGTAGTGTTAAGAACATTTGTGTATAAGCATTTGTTTGAATACCCCTTTGGGGTAACCATCAGTATCCTATGTATTCCATTCCTAGCAGTGGAATTGCCATGTCAGATGGCAATTTCTCTGTTTGACTTTATGAACACTGAACTTCTTTTCCCAAAGTCTGCATCATTTTAATTTCCTGCCAAGAGTGTAGGAGGGTTCCAGTTTGTCCCCATCTCACCATACCTTTTTCTTTCTTCACAGTAATTCTTGTGTGTGAAATGGCATCTCATTGTGGTTTTAATTTCACATCCCTCTAATAAGGAGAGATGTTCAGCATCATTTGATATTTATTAGCTGACTTACAGTTTAAACACAGAGGGAAATTCTTCCTTAATTATTCTTCCCTTTAATAACAGCAGCAGTAACAAAAGCCTATGTGAACAGTTCTTTTAAATTCTTGGGTGGGGCAGAAGGCTGGGATGCCCCATTAATTATAGTTACATTATGAATGACTGATTATAATGAAGAGTTTGAAAAAGGAAAGATAAACACATGTTGAAGTAGCCCCTCACTCCCCCAAAACGAAACAAAATAAAATAAAAAATTCTAGAACATAAAACTGTTCTGAAATCATGGACATCCAAATGACTCAGATAAAAGGGCTTTGGATTTAGATGAATTTGAGTTCAAGTTTAGCTTCAACAACTAACAGAAAACTTGAGCAACTTATTTATCTCTTCTGACACTCAGGAATGTGGATAATAATCCTAGTTCATCCTTTCTGGAGTGTTTTAGATATTACATACCTGGTGAATGCAACACATAATGTTGAATAGTAGTCATGATATGGGAAAATAAATAGGCACGCTTATGAAAGAACATTTTGAAAAAGTATTAAAACCAATTATAATACAAAACTTTATTCTAAAAAGTGGTTCTGACCCACAAATAGCAATAATCAGGATAGAATTAAAAAATATTGTATGATACTACAGCTGTTTCTCTGGTTAGACTTAAGACTTTTGTGTTTAGTAGCTGTCTTTTGCAGTTATTTTAGTCCAGTTTCTAGCACCTAGTGAATACATGTGTATTGTTTTAAAGTTTTTTTGACTAGATAGATAATTTATTAAGCAATCACCTTTAAAAACATCTATTAAAGTAGCTTTTTAAAACATAGGATTAAAGTTATTTGTTAAATGAAATTGAGATAGAGGAGTAGTGATTTAAGAACTTGTTAATTAGAACTTTTATAATATAAGCTTAGATGAATGAAAATCTTATTGTAAAAAGTTAAACTGTTGGACAATGTAGGAAAAGGAAGTATGAGACACATATGGGTTATTAGTTGGTCTCAGAACATTCATGTTGTACAACTCCAGGGGTGCCATTCAACCTCGTTCTGTGCTGTGTTGAATAGAGTGCAGTGGGAATGATATTTGCTGGATCTACGCAGTGTTAGCTGTGATTAAACCCTGAAGAATAACTCTAACTTTGAATCCATAAGCAAATTGTTAAAGGAAGTGATTGAAATTCTGGTATGTATAGTAAGAACTCTTGTGCTTTGTAAAGAAACACAGGACAAAATGTTTATGAGAACATTACAAAGAGTATGTATTATGTATAAAGAAATAACTCACCTGTAGTAAAATCATAAAGATTCACTATGAGTGAATAAAGGGTAGTGAAGTTACAGGATCACTTACAAAACTTATAAACAGCTTTGGAAGGATTATACTCCTTGGACTACTGAGAAACCTTATTGAAAGCTTTGAACCAACTCTAGAAAAATACTTAAAATTTTTGGCTTTGGAGGCCACAGACTACTTTGAAGTTCTGGTTTTCTAAGTGTGGATTATTACAATCACATTTAACATAAATTAGTGTGAGGAAAGGAAACAAGGTAAAATATATCACTTATGCAGGAAAGGTAGGAGACAGATACCAGCATAGCCTCCAGGAAGTTGAGAGTTTGTATTTTGGAAGTAGAATTTTAAGAATTCACATGGCTTAAGTAAAGAAATAGTATGGTTTGCTTTGAATCAGGAAAGTCTTCTCCCTCCCCCACTGTGAACTTGCAGAGTGGGAGAACAAAAAATGGAAATCTAACAAAAGAGACAATTTGGAGAAAGGGTGTGTTGATAACACAAGATAAGTAGGTTTGCTCAAGCCCAAAGGAAGGACTAGGCAGAAAAGAGGAGCGAAAAATTAATAAAGGAGGTTAGAAATCTGAAGTGACCTAAACAGGTCTCTTAAAACTAAAGGTAAGGATAGGTCATGTAAGGGTCATAGGAAATCTTTACAAGGTATTGAAAAGAGGAATTAATTTAGAAGGTAACATTCTATAACTTGAGTTGTGGTAGTTAAGAGACCTGGGTAACTGAAAAATGGGTGATTGAGTCAGGACAACAATCTGGATAGAGATCACTTTTCAAATCTGTTAATATAGTATTTTCAAATCTGATTTGGGGGATTTAAATTTATTTCATCTTCTAATAAGATAGTACTATCCTATTAAATATTTGGTGACTATAAAAATGTGTTTTATCTCTGTATGTTTTAATAATGAAAGTTTACTAAACTGTTCTTTTCTAGCTGTTGCACATGGATCCAAAGGCTTGAAAACAAGTGTCAAACATTACAGTATCATAAACACTCAACTGGTATTAGCTGAAAATACATGTAGCCTTTCACATGTAGCATTTATTTTCTGGCTAGTAAAGAAAGTTCTAGGGATTAGGTTGACTTTATGCTTAGTCTGCCATTCACCTCGTCTTAAAAATGAGTTTTTGTTTTAATGCAAATGTATAGCATTTTTTGGCTGCATGAGCTGTGTTGCTTTCTGACCTGTATTCATATATTACTTATATTTATCAAAGTTTATATTGCTTGCTGCTGTTAGCAAGACATTTTAAGATGTTATATGAAAATATATGAAAAGATTAACAAGAAATACAGAATTTTAAAAAGGCAGGCACTTATCAATTCACAAAACTTCTTTTTAAAGACTAATTTAGGAATGATTTCAAATGAAGAAAATCCTCTAAGGTCGTAGATTTAGATGCCATAATTTAGAGTGCAAATATAATGCAAGCCACATATGTAGTTTTCGGTTTTCTTTCGATTTTAATTTCCATTAAATATTATAAGATGTAAAATAAATTTCAATATTTTTAAGTCAGATATCCAGATTGACTAATTTCAACAAATAATATAAAAAATTAGCAATAAGATATTTTTTATACAAAATATCTTTGAAATCTAGTATATATTTATACTTAGCAACATATTTCAGTTCAGAGTAGCCATTTTTTAAGGGCTTAAGAATAGTCACAGGTAAAACAGTGGCTACTGTATTAGAATGTTTGCCCTGTGTTCTTCCACCTATCATGGTTTATGTTTTATTTCCTCTTGCCTCTTATTGTGCAGATTTCAAGAACTGGAACACCCCAGTTTGTGTAAGGAAGATTAACAATCCTTGGCTAGAGGTAATTAGATGTAAAAGGTTCAGAAGAAAGCCTCAATACTCAGTAAAGAAATGCAGGCTGCTTTCAGAGGATTTTGTTTTGAAACAACTTTGCCCATGAGTCTTTTTATTATTGATATCTTAGATAGTGTGTGTATACTTTTTGTTTTGAGAGTTTTCTCTTTACTTTTGAGATGGAGAGTATATACTAAGCATCATTTTTTAATGATAGGAAGTATATTTCGTTTAACTAGGATTCCTAAATGGTGGAATTTATTCAGTAAGGAGCTTCTATTGGACTTAAATATATCTTCATTGGTGTTCTGTGTTGAACTATCATTTGTTATGAGCCTTTTATAAAAAAATAGCAACACCTAACTAAACATGAGCCAGTGTATTTGTAACTGTCCTATTATAGATAATCTAGCCATAAGCGACATTCATATTTCAGATAAATGCTAATGAGCAGATGTGGTGTTCTTATTCTGGACATTTCCAGAAGGACTTTGTAAATAACTTTAAATCAAGTTATTTGTGTTTTATTTTCTAATACATTTTCAGGAGGAATGTTACTGTTTGAAGATGTTAACAGTTTAATTATGGACTTTAAATAAGGTATGGTTAGTTTCTGTTTCTTTGGATTGTGTTTAATTCACCATCCTAATGTCATAAATACATTTTGCTGTTTTTGAACACTATGCATGATTATTAAAATTTTTATAAAAATTTTACTGGTTTTTACATAATATGTAATTGAACCAGAAAATGTTTTTCTAAGACTTCATCTTGAGCATTTTTATTACCATATACTTTTTTTAATGATTAATATAAGTTAATTGCAACTGTTGGTACCCATTTGAATATGATTTTAAGTGTATTGTTGTGCATGCTAGATATTGTTCTAGGTAATTCATTATCAGTTCTTCCAGGAAGATAGTATTATAATTTTAGAAAGAAGAATAAGCCTGAGAAATTATATACCTAGTCTGAAAACATATTAATAAGTAATGGAAGCAGGATTCCTACTTGGGTCTCTCTGACTTGGAAGATGATGCTTTTCATCAAATTGCCTGAAATGTTGTGATAGTATCAGGTATAAATCATATATTTGGGGAACTGTGTATTTGAGGGTAGGATGGAGAGTTGAGGAAAATAATAACTAATAACTGTGACATTAATCAGTTTAGCAATACTTTTCTCTTCACTTTCCTTTGTATTATATAGAGTTTGAAATTAATTGGCTTAAAATATCTTTTAAGAATTTAAAGTAATCACTTTGGAAGTTAGAGTTGAAGCCTATAGTAATGTGTAGTAGTTGTAAAACTCAATATGTTAATATTTTTAATCTCTAATTGTACAAAAAACTTTACATAATTAGCTCTAACTTAAGAAGCAATATAATTATGTTAACCCATTAAGTTGCAAGTTTTCAGTTCTGCAGATATATCAATGAAATTGACACAGGTGCTTTAAAATAGGCTGGAAATCATAATCTAGAGTTTATATATCCTTTATTATCATTAAGAATGATAATCCAGAGTCCTATAAATAGAACAGTGGGATAATATATATCTTTTATGCAATCATAAGCCATATTATAAATGGGAAATTGGTAACATTCATTATCTTTTTATACATTACACGAAAAGGTGACTTTCATGACCTGTTCAACAATTAATTTTGGTGGAAAAGAGCAAAATACTTAGAACAAAGGGTTGCACATTATATTTTGATAATATGTTGTTGGTTTTGCACAGCACGGCTTGCTTTGACATCATTGTTTTTGCTGTTTGAGAATAATATGGTTTCAAGTCTGATATTAATGTTGGACAATGGTAGGTCCAGGAGCATTACACTGTATTCCTCTGATGGGTTCTCATTCATAGTTTTAGGATGCTAAACAGATGTCTCCTTTGAAATCCAACAAATTTTTAAGATCTTTCTTGTCATTACTAACAAATTTTTAAGTAATCCATGCATTTATGATATACCTATCAATTATTTGTGTGAACAGAGGCTAATACCATTTTTTACCACTACTAGAAGTAGAATATTTTGAAACCAACCAATTACAGTTATCCACACCACCATTGAAACTGTCATAAGTATCCACTTTTATAATTGAGGCATATTGACTCTACTCTTTCTTTTTTCTGTGGTTGAACTTTGCCAAGTGGTTCAACTATATTTTAGTTTATTCCAACAACGACATATTTGTTGTCTGTTTTACACTTAGAATTTCATTATTTGTATAGAATCTGTAATTATGATCCTCTTTCTTGTATTTTCATCAGTGTTGTCAGTTTCAGAGTACACTTGTGTTCATCTGCTAGCTCTCCTCCCTCTTCGTTGACTCCATTTTTTGGCATACTTTCTCCTTGCTGTTACCTCCCAGCTACATCCTTCATTTTGAGATGTAGTGTTAAACAGTGTGAGTTTTTGTCCCCAGTTCTTTCATTGTCTAATTCCATCCACTCTCATTGAGTTTATCACTGAGCCAATCACAGGGAGGTGAGCACAATGAAGGTAAAGTGTTATGAGCATTTGGTTCATGTCTAGGTCATTGCTCTGTCCTGAGATTGAGGTGACTTTAACTTCACTGTAAGCATATAGGCTATAAAAAGGGGGTGCACATGTGAAATGCTTTACCACAAGGTAACTGTGAATGTAGTTGAGTAGCAAAATCAGTATGCATTTCTTTTAGAGAAACAGGCTTCCTGTTTCACCATAATCCTTATCTCTCTGTTAGGGTGGCTCACTTAACTGATTTACATTACCTGCTTCATACCTTAGAGACGTTGGCATGATTTCCTGGTTTATAGCTTCCTAATATCTAGAACTTTTGAGCAGTTTGTTATAGTTATATAACTATACATTTTTCTGTTCCATTTAACAGATGTATTTTTATAGCTTTAATAATTTGGGTATCTATGTCTTAAGTATTTTTATGAATTAGTTTTTTGAGTGTGAAATGACAGATATTTGTGAAAGGTTTGGTTAATTTGTTTTTTTTCAAATAACTTTACCAGAATGAGCTTACTTATTGGTTAAATTTCAGCTAGACATCTTGAGCTACTTTAGAAGAGCCTGAGGTAAAGACTTGGGCTCAGGTAAATAGTTACAACTAAACCAAGATCTGACCAACCTAAACACTAGTGGTTGGACTGAGGACTAGGAGACTGCCTTAGATGGAACAGAGAGAGAGCCGAACTTGGACACTAGTCTAGGAATAGTTCCTCTGACAAGATTCTCTTGCTCTGGCATTAGACCTGTCAAAGGCATTAGAATCTCACAGGCATGCCTTCACTTGTTTTGTAGGTGTATGTCTCTAGCCAGTATACGTTTAATCTGTCCTTATCGTTTGTGATTTCAGATTTTGTTGCCTTCCCTGTATTCCGCAGAGGCTAACACTTATGGGTCTAGAGTGGTGATATGATAAAATGCAGGATTTGTAGTTAACATTGAATAATTTGTATGAATATGTATCAAGTATATATAGGGACACGTTTATACACACTAAATATTAGGGGCATACTGACTGAATATTTCCTGCTTATCTGAAGTTCAAGTTTAACTGAGTATTCTGTGTTTTTCTTTTAATTTTTTAAGTGGAATTATAGATTAATATGTAGTTGTAAGAAATAGTTCAGAGAGAGATTTTCCTGTATTTTGATGTGGTAATTCTCTCCGGGTCTTTTTTTATAAGGCAACCCAACCCCTAAACATTTGTGTTTTGCAAATAATAAATAGTAGTGTGAAACCCTCTGGGATCTTCTTGATACTTCAGAGAAGACTGATGTTTTGAAACAATAATCTGAAGTACGACGCTAATAAAATTCTTTCAATGTATTCAAAATTTCAGAATAAAATTACTTTAAAAGCCAGGCAGAATTGTAGCATCTAATAATCTAATCATCTTTCTAGCACAATCCAGCACTAGAAATGTTAGGAAACAATGGTCTAATGTAACTTGAGGCATCTCTGAGTAAGTAATGTTTTGAGCCAGGTATTCTTAGGTCTCTTTTATCCCCTAGTCTGTCAGAGTTCTTTTCAAATCTCTTAACCCAGATTTGGCAAGAGGGTTATAACTCACTTTTCCAGTAGTTTGTGATGATTTCATAACTGTGCAGTTATAATTTGGGTCAGATTCTGTACGCATACCTTCCTTTTGAAAGAGAAAAAGAAAAGAAGTGACCGTGCTTGTTTTCAGAGTTTTTGAGTCTAATTAGAATAGCTTGCTTCCTTCTCCTTTTCCTTGTCCATACAGGTGGTATAGCTTGGGGAGAAGCATGACCCACTTAATCAACCATAGCTCTTACTTTCCATTGTTAAACTTGTTAGTACTTTTGTTGTTTAATAAAGACAGTAGACTGGATTGGGGAAAAGAGAGGAAGTATGGAACTAAGTAAAATTTGGCTAAGTAAACCTGATTCTTTTTTCCCCTTTATACTTGGAAATATATGGGCAAATAGCTGTAAAACATTGTTCTCTAATGAGGAGAGGCACATTGGAACTGAACTTAATTAATCTCTTTGACCTTTCATGGGTTAAACTTCAGTCTCCTGCTTTACTTCCACTGGAGGAGCACTGTATCAGCATATTCCTTTCGCCACCACTCACTAGGAGTCAGGGCAATGAGGAGAGGTCAGTAGAGCAGAGGAGATACTGCTGCAGGAATCTGTTCAAACCAGTGCTGTTCAAAAAGAACTTTCTGCAGTATGTGTTTGGCACCTGCCATGTATGGGAATTGAGCACTTCAGATGTGACTAGTGTGAAAAAGGAACTGTGTTTATAATTTAATTTTAATTATTGTAAATTTAAATAGCCACATGTGACTGGCAGCTAGCATATCATATAGTCTTTAACCCTCATCAGAGTTTCTACAGCAGCGAAGTAGTCAATTTATCCTTGTTCCCCAAGTATTCACTAACACTGAAATTTAAATACAGCATTTTATGTTCTGAATTATCTATTCAGTCTGGCTTTTTAAAAATATGACTTGAAGGGTATTGAAATTTATTCAGATTAATCTTTGGCTGTTTTGATAAAATTATCAGTTGTGACATGGGGTCTCTGCAGTTTAGACATATATGATAGGGATACTTATCAGGCAGTTATTTTGCAGGTGTTTGTGTGTGTGTGTATGTGTCTTTTACATGAGGTGTAAAGCTTTGCAGATAATTCTGCTAATGTTAATTGAGCAGTTATGTGCCAGACATTATTCTAAGTCTCACAGCAACTGAATGTTTACCTTCAGTTTTGAGAAAACCGAGGTACAGAGATGATCACATGAACCATGAGATTGGTGGAAGGTAGGACCAAGATTTGAAACCAGGCAGTCTTGCTCCAAAGTTCATGTTCCTAACTGCTACACTGCACTGGTCTTTTTGGTGTTTTTAAAATTATCATGGACATTTCATTTGTATGCATAGAAATTCACTTCTGGGAAATAATGCCTTCTAAGAATTCCAGATGAGATCTAGCTGGATCTATATTGCATCCCTGATTGTGTTGTACAGGAAGGATTCTTTTTCAAGCCACAGTGGGCAGCTCCAGGTAACAGCAGAGTGAGGGATTGGGATTGTTCATGGTGGACTATTTAGTGGTGAGGAGGATGGAGGAATTCTCTCTTAGGTTGGTTGGGCTTTGGGTTGGTAACAGGGACTGTCCAAGAGCATTGGACCTGCTAAAGTCAGGTCAGCGTTCTACAGGTGAACATTATTTAACAGTTATGGGAACATTATGCAGTTACTTGGGAGCTCAGTTTGAAATAATTAGATTCTGATCATGTCTCTCCCTTTCCATCATTGGAAAAGTCATTCCGTCTCACAGTATTCTTTCTTCATCCAGTTTGCTTTTCAAATGGGAATATAAAATTAGTTGAATGAAAAATGTTGGATCTTGATGCATTAAATATTATAACAGTGCTAAAGATGGTTATTCTAAGACAGCATCAACAGATGCTGTTTGTATACAACAGTTAAAAAGTAAAGGACAGTTACTTCTTTTAGCCAGCTCTTTTTGTGTGTGTGTCTTCCTCCTTTAGACTCTTCTGTCTAGTCCCTGATTTTCCTCCACGGTTATTAATGTAATACCAGTGTGGTGTTTTTCATAAGAATATGATCTTTTTGATATAAAGAGATTGAGCACATTATGAAACAAATAACTGAAAAGTGAGGACCTTTTTTTCTATTTGTTCATAAAACCAATTTTGAATTATTAAATTGTCTTACTGCTTTTATTTAATGTATACAACTACTTGAAGTCAATGAACAAGTACAAGTTTCTTTTCAGAAATACTTTATATTTCTTCCAAAGTGTTGTGAACATTTCTTCTAATTGCTATACTCTAAAAGTTGATTAATTCCTTTAGGAAATGTAAAGATATGGTTTTAAGGTTTATTAGCATCTAGAATTATAAAGAGGTGATAAAAAACACACTGACACTTACTTTATAAATGCTTTTTTTGAAATTATAGTTTTATTTTTGGTAATAGTAATTATACGTATTTATGAGGTACAGTAATTTTAGTACATGTGTACAGTATATATGATCAGATCAGGGTAATTAGGACATCTGTCATCTCAGGTATATATCATTTCTTTGTGGTAGGAACAGTTACAGTTTTCTGCTTAGCTATTTTGAAAATTTCAATTAATTGTTGTCAGCCATAGTTATTCTACCGTGTTTTAGAACAGTGGAAGTTACTCCTTCTATCTAATTGCATCCTCTTACCCTTTGACCATCTGCTCTCCAAACCTCCTTCTCACACACCTTTCATGGGCTCTGATAACCACTTTTCTATTTTATACTTCCTTGAGTTCAATTCTTTAGTTTCCACATATAAGTGAGAACATGTAGTATTTATCTTTCTGTGATTGACATATTTCAGTTAACCTAACATTCCCCAGTTCCATCTATGATACTGCAAAAGGCAGAATTTTGTTCTTTTTTATGGTTGAGTAATATTCCACTGTGTATGTATACCACATTTTCCTTATCTTTTCCTCCATCAGTGGGCACCTGGGTTGATTCCATATCTTGGAAAATAAACATTAGTGCATGTATCTCTGGACATACTAATTTCAGCTCCTTTGGGTATATATTCTTTAGTGGGATTGCTGGATCATATGGTAGTTTTCTTTTCTTTTTTTTTTTTTTTAATGGAACTTCCATACTGTTTTCCACATGGCTATACTAATTATATTCCCATCAATGGCATATCAGAATTTTCCTTTCTCTGCATGCTTACTAGCATTTATTATTTTTGTCGTGTTGATAAGTCATTCTTAGTGTATGAGATGGTGTATTTTTGTGATTTTGATTTGCAATTCCCTGATGATTAGTAATATCAAACATTTTATCATATATTTGTTGGCCAGTTATATATCTTGTTTATAGAAAAGTCTATTCAGATCATTCACCCATTTTTTAACTGGCTTAATTGAAGGGGTTTCTTGTTTTGTTGTTTTTGTCCGTGTTAAGTTCTTTCAGTTCATTATTTGTTCTGGATGTTAATCCCTTGTTGGATGAATAGTTGCAAATATTTCTCTTATTTTGTAAGTTGTTTCTTCACTGTGTTGATTGATTCCTTTGATTTAAAGAAGCTTATTAATTTGATGTAATGACATTTGTTAATTTTTAATTTTGTTGGCTCTGCTTTGAAGATCGTGTCCAGAAAGTCTGCCCAGTCCAATGTCCTATAACTTTTCCCTTGTATTTTCTTCCAGCAGTTTTATATCTCCATGTCCTACATTTAAGTCTTTTTTGAGTTGACTTTTGTATATAGTGAAATACAGAGGTCTAGTTCCTTCTGCATATGACTATCTAGTTTTCCCAGCACCACTTATGGAAGAGACTTTCTTTTCTCCATGTGTGTTGCTTTTTGAAAATCAGTTGACTATAAATATATGAATTTATTTCTGTGCTCTCTATTCTGTTCCATTGGTCTTTGTGTCTGTTTTTATGCTCGTACCATGCTATTTTGGTTACTGTCACCTCATATAGTGTGCTTCCAAGTCAGGTATTGTGATGCCTCTGAATTGGTTTTTCTTTTTTTTTTTTTGCTCAGGATTGCTTTGGCTCTTTGGAATTGTTTGAGGTTTCATACAAATTTTGCTTTGTTTTGTCTGTTTCTGTAAAAAATGTCATTGGTATTTTGATAGGAATTGCATTAAATCTGTAGATTGCATTTGGGTGGTATGATTAATAATTAATAACATTAATTCTTCTAATTCATGAACACCAAATGTCTTTTTTTTTTCCCCTCGGTGGTATCTTCCTTTAGTGATACCACCCAAATGCAATTAGTGTTTTGTAATTTTCATTGTAGAACTCATTCACTTTCTTGGATAAATATATTCCTAGTTTTTGGGTTTTTTTTTGTGGGGGTGGATAGCTATTGTGGCAGGGCTTGCTTTCTTGATCCCTTTTTTTTTTAGCAATTTTGTTATTGGTGTATTAAAAAAAAACTATTGAGTTTTGTATGTTGGTTTTGAATTCTGCAATCTTACCGAATTCATTTGTCATTTCTAACAGGTTTGTGTGGTTTTGTTGTTGTTAAAATCTTAGGTTTTTCTATGTATAAATTCATACCATCTGTAAACAAGAGATGTTGAATTTTATTGAATACCATTTGAGAGTATATTGAAGATCATACTTTTTTTATCCTTTATTCTGTTGATGTAATGTGTTATGCTTATCAATTTGTATATATTTAACTGTCCTGCATCCTTCGGGTAAATTCCATTTATCATGGTATATACTCTTTTTATGTTACTGAATTCAGTTTGTTGGTGTTTTGTCTTCATCCTTGATATTGGTCTGTAGCTTCCTTTTTTTGTTTTGCCCTTCTCTGGTTCTGATATCAGGGCAATGCTGGCCTCATGGAATGGTTGGAAACTCCCTTTCAGTACTGTGGAATAGTGTGAGATGAATTGGCACTAGTTCTTTAAGAGTTTGGTAAAATTCACAGTGAAGCCATTGTTGGGAGATTTTTTTTTTTTTTTTCTATTAACTCAATCTCAGTACTTGGTATTTGGTGTATATATATATATTGGTTTTTCAGGGTCCTTACCATACTAATTTTGGTAGGGTATATGTATCTAAAGATTTATTCATTTCTTCCTTTTCCAGTTTGTTGACTTATTGTTGTTCATAATAGTCCCTAATGATCCTTTGTATATCTGTGGTATCCCTCATAATGTGTCCCTCCCCTTCTTGATTTGTCTAGTGGAAGGTTTGCCACTTTTGTATCTTTAAAAACCCAACTCAACTCTGTTTCTTTGATCTTTTGTATTTTTTAAAGTCTGTTTCATTTATTTCTAAGCTATTTTATTTATTTCTAATGTCTAATATCATAATTTCTGATCTCATTTTTCTTTTCCTTCTACTAATTTTGAGTTTCATTTGCTCTAGTTCTTCTGGTTCTGAATTGCATCATCAGGTTATATGAAATCTTTTCATTTTTTATGTAGGTGATTATTGCCATAAACTTCATTCTTAGTATGGTTTCCCTGTATCCTATAGATCTTAGTATATTGTGTTTTCATTTGTTCTCAGAATTTTTTTTAATTTCCTTTTTGA
Source organism: Sciurus vulgaris (assembly GCF_902686455.1). Lineage (NCBI taxonomy): Eukaryota > Metazoa > Chordata > Mammalia > Rodentia > Sciuridae > Sciurus > Sciurus vulgaris. Next base: position 134,212,015 of record NC_136463.1, read on the forward strand.
CTTCTTCAATGACTTTTTTTTTTTTCAGTAGCCAGATATCTCTATGACTTAAAAAATTCCTTTTGTTGATTTCTAGTTTTACTCCATGGTAGTCAGATAAGTGATATGATTTCAGTGGTTTTTTTTTTTTTTTTTGAGACTTTCTGGCCTAACATACGGTCTATCCTGCACAGTATTACACGTGCTAATGAGTAAAATATGTATTCTGCAGCTATTGGATGAATGTCTATTAGGTTCCCTTTGTCTACAGAGTTGTTTAATGTCATTGTTTCTTTGCTGACTTTTTTGTTTGGACATTATGTGTGAACATACGTTATTGAAGTTCCCCAACTATTACTGTATTAGAGTCTATATGTCCCTTTTTACATGTAAATAATGTCTGCTTTGTATAATTGAGTGCTCTGATATTGTATGCATACGTTTAATTAATTATTTCCTCTGTTGAATTGATCCCTTTATCATTATTACATAGTGAGCTTCTTAATCTCCTTTATAGTTTTCAACTTCAAGTCTTTTATTTTTCTTTTGTAAGTATAGTCACTTCTACACACTTTTGGCTTGTTTGCTTGGTATATCTCTTTCCATCCTTACATTTTCAGTCTGTCTCTATATGATGAAATGAGGTTTCTGAAGGTAGCAATATTGTTCAGTTTAGTTTTTAATCTACTCAGCCATTCTGTATCTTTTAATTAGGAAATTTTATCTCTTTACATACAGAGTTGTTATTGATAAGTAAAAAGCATACTCCTGTCATTCTGTTAATATTTTTTTTCCTGTGTTTTATATATTCTTTGTTTCTTTGTTCCTTTCTTCCTATTCATCTTTGTCGTTTGGTGGTTTTCTGTAATGAATAGGGTTGATTTTCTTCTTTTTCTCTTTTGTGTATTTGCTGTTCTGGCTTGTGTTTTTGTGTGTTTTCATGGTGGTAGTTTTCATCCCTTTACTTCTAATGTGAGTCCCCTTTAAGCATGTCTTGTAGATCCAGCTTGTTGGTAACGTTTTTGTCTTAGAATGTCTCTATTTCTTCTTCATTTCTGAAAAATGTCTTTGCTGGCTGTAGTATTCTTGGCAACTTTTTCTCTCACACCTTTGAGTATATAATTTCATTGTCTCCTGGCCTATAAGGTATCTGCTAAATAAGTGCTATTTTTTTTAATCCTAAATGGGTATCCTTGTTTTTCTTGGTAAACTGACTTTATCAGTGACAGTAACACATTTTTTACTCTTCATTGATTACCCTAAAACATATTTGTGTTTTGATAGTGTAAATACTTTTATTCTGTTCTATACAGGTGGTGCGTGTAATCAGATTCCAGTTTCATCTACTTTTTACCCATTCTGGATTGCAGTTTTGTTTTACCATCTAGAAACAGAGTAAGGTGAATGTCCACTTAATAGTATTAACTTCTTCAGTATTGGTTGCATTAGCTCTCTGTTGCTGTGACAAAACACTTGGTGTTAATCAACTTATAAGGAGAAAAGCCTTTGTTTTTTGGTGCTGGGGCCTGAACCCAGGGGCTCTTAACCCCTGAACCACATCCCCCAGCCCTTCGTTATATTTTGGTTAGAGACAGGGTCTCCCTGAGTTGCTTTGCTAAATTGCTGAGGCTGACTTGGAACTCGCTATCCACCTGCCTCAGCCATCTAAGCTGCTGAGATTACAGACATGCACCACTGCACCTGATTGGACTTACTTTTGCTGACCGGTTTAAAGATTTCAGTCCATGATTGCTTGCCTCCGTTGTTTTTGGGCCTGTGGTGTCACAGAATATCATGGTGGGGAGTGTTTGGTGGAGCACCCATGATCCCTGTGGAGACCAGAAAACAGAGAAGGCAAGGGGCTGGATTCTCAATATCACCTTCAGTGGTACACCCCTAGTGCTATATCTTCATTCCCCTTCCAACTTGTAAAAAGTTCCATCAATTCCCAGTAGCATCCTGAACTAATACTCAAGCTTTTAACACATAGTTCTTGCGGGACATTTAAGATCCAAACCATAAAACTGGTGTTATAATTGGAAAATATATATTTTGTATTCTTTTATATTTTTTATTAGTTGTGCTTTTCTATATTTCTCATTTCTTTATGTAGTTCTAATTTTCATTCAGGGAAATAAGTTTTAGGAGTGTTAGAGCTGATCATAGGCTAATAACATGTTACTCTTTCTTTTGACCGGGGGATTATTGAGGGAGCAAACCCAGGGGTGCTTCATCACTCCCAGTCATTTTTACTTTTCATTTTGAGATAGGTTCTTGGAAGTTGCTTGAGGGTCTCTCTGTTGCTGAGGATGGCCTTGAACTTGGATACTCCTGTCAACCTGAGTTGCTATGGGATGTGTGACCTGGTAATAATACTATTTATTTGTTTCATCCTGTATTGAAGATTATTTTTCAACATAGTTACTTTTAGCTTCCTTTTTTTTTCCTTTTAGTTCTTTCTCTTGTAGTGGTTGATATTCTGAGCTGTAGAAATTCAAGGAATTTTTTTTTGTATTTGTATTTTTGGGTTATGCATATCTGCCCTAATCTGCTTGTGTATGCTTTTGAGTAAGGAAGATGATCTGCAGAAAGTTTGCAGGGTGTGTGTTTTGTTTTTTGTTCATTTGTTTTGGTTCCAGGGATTAAACCCAGGGGCCTTTAACCCCTGAGTCGCATGCATCCTCAGCCCTTTTATATTTGATTTTGAGACAGGTCCTCACTAAATTGCTAAGGTTGGATTTGAACTCACAATCCTCTCAGCCTCCTTGCTGGGATTGCAGCTGTGCACCACCATGCCTGGCTGCAGGGTTTTAATACTTATACCAGACTGAAAATTTTCCTTGCTCTGATGCAATGTTTCTACATTGGCAATATTTCAGTTAGATTTTGGTGTTTGTTTTGTAGTTGACAAAATGGCTTCAGAAGTTACATATGAAATTGTTTTTATGGTTAAATTTAAAAGGAAGTCAGTAGCTCGTTTTTTCTGAACTTTATCTCATACTCTCCTTTTTCTACATTTGCATAACAGTTTCCTATGAGATTTCAAAGTAACTGAGACTGTGATGGATAAAACCAGTTTTGGAGGATTTTTTTTTTTTTTTTTTTGCTAAAAAGAGGTATGATGCTGTAGAAGATTGGATACATTACTTCCTGCTGGCTTATACTATATTCTCTTCCTTTCCTTCATTTTACCTCTGTGTGGATGCACTTATCGGCAGCATTCAAATCTACCTTGGATTAGTTTGCACATGTACTTTGAATACCTCTTTGCAAAACAGAACCTACTGATTTCTTTATTAATGAGTGCCTTTAGTTAAAACTTCCTACTGGTGGCTTTCTAGCTTCAGCTTTACACCTTACGATGGATATGACCTTTACAGATTTACCAACCTGTCACTTAGTAAAATTGAGGAGAAATTTTAGTGACAGGATGATTGACATTTTTGGTGGTGGTGGCAGGTAGGGTAAGAGCCTGAACAGAGGAAATCTTAATTCTGTAGGCTCTAGTTCTGTCTTAGTCCTTTTTCTGTTGCTGTTTATCGAACGCCTGAAATTGTGTTTATAATGAATGGAATTTATTGGCTTACAGTTCTAGAAACTGAGAAGTCCAGCGTCAAAGTGCTCGCACCTGGCCAGTGCCTTCTTATAGGGTCATCTCTTGAATTGGAGATTGGGAGGAGGGAGAAGGAGAAAGAAAAGTACCTGTAGAGCGAAAGGGTAGAACTCATTCTTTTATAACAACCCACTTCTATGATAAGGGCCTTCATTCATGAGGTGGAGCCCTTACAGCCCAGTTACCTCTCAAAGGTCCCACCCCCTGAATACTGTCATGAGGGCATGCAGATTTCAGCCTGATTTTTGGAGGGGACAAGTATTCAAACCATAGCTAAACCCCTTGCTCGTTCTAGTGTACCTCAGTCAAAAAAAGTAAAATTTTCTTTCAGAAAGAACCCAGTGACTTCATAGGAACCATGGTTTAGAAGTGTCATTTGTATTAATTGCTAGGTATTGTTCTTCCATTCTTCATCTTTCATCTAAATGCCAGCCTTCAGTGAACTATAACAATATAATCACTGAGATCTTCTGGCAAATAGTATTATAAAAATTGGGTTATTGTTTTTATTTTGATTTTTAAAATGAATGAACGAGTCCTGATTTTAACTGCTTTTAGAAAGAGCATATGCTAAGGATTGACTATAACTTTCAGTAGTTTCAATGATTTTTATTTATTTGATTTTAAATTCCCTGAGTGTTAGCAACAAAAAATGGATTCCATAGACTATAACATGTTTTCCTGTCACTTTAGTGTTAAAACTAAATTAGCATTTTATGTGGAAAGACAATTTTACTTTGCTTAACTGAGGAGATGTTTGGTTCCTGGATTGGAAGGGAAAAATTGATCTTGTTGGAGGGAACAAAGATAGATCACTAGCTCCATATATTTATCCTTTTCAAAAAAGGTGTTTTTGAATAGTATTCATGTTTCTTGCAACAGCACTAACAAGATTAGCAACACTGATTACATTAGGTTTAATCTATTACAAGCAATGGTGTCTATTGTAAATTTTCAGTTATGACCTAAACAATTTTTGTATTCATTTGATAGGGTATTTGTCAGTAACAATTGTCGTTTGAATCAGTAATGTCTTATTTACAGTACTTCTCAGGTAGTTTTGCTAGGTACTTTAATATCTCTTTAAGTAAAAGAAATATGGTCTGGGTGGGTGGGTGTATACATGCATGTATGTAAGTATACTTGTGGAATCAAGTTTGTTAGTAATTGATTTTTAATCTGAAAACCACACCTTGTCAATAAGGATAAGGACACAAAATGTTTAACATGTAATAATAACACAGTAATCTCTTTATGTCTGAACCCAGTTGGGAAGGTTCATCCAGTAAAATGTGGGCACTGTGCTCTGTATGCCAATAGTTTAAGAAGTGCACACACATATGCTAGTGTCTCTCTCTCTCTCTGTCTCTCTCTGTCTGTTTTGACAGAGTGTGTCGATACAGGCCTGTAATCCCAGAAATTTTCAGTGGCTGAGGCAGGAGGATCACAAGGTTGGCTAGCCTGGGCAACTAGTGGGTCCTTGTCTCAAAATAGAAAGAACTGGGGATGTTGCTTAGTGCATAGAGCATTGCTGGGTTCAGTTCCCTGTACTGCAAACAACAAATAATGTACAAAACATTCATAAATAAAATAAATAAAATCTAAGTTGAAGTCCAGGTATTAAGCCATTTTGATAGCATTGTACATTAGACTAAGTTTTATTATCTAACATATTTATAATCATGAATTTAAAGATAGTGGCAATTGTTGATTTTTCTCATTCATTGTTTATAAATCCCCTATGTTTTCGACATTACTTGGTGTCAAGAATATACAGTGAACAAGTGAGGCTTTTGTTCATTTCTTAAAAGGAGTCAGGAAGACGTAAATATTAATTTTTAAAAATTGCAAATACGTTAAGTGCAACAGAGGAAAAGTATTGGTTGTTATGATAGGGGACCATAGGAATTGTGTTAATTATCTGTTGCTACTTAACAGATTACTCTAGTTTAGAGGCTTAAACTAGAAAGCATTATCCTGTTTCCTGTGAGTCAGGAATTTGGGAGAGGATTAGCTGGGTAGTTCTCTTTCAGAGTCTTCCACGAAATTAGTCAAGGTATCAGTAGATTGTAGTTTTCTGAAGACTTGATTATATTGTCTTCAAGATGGCTCACACACAGTCATTGGCAGGGGATCTTAGAGTCTCATGGAGTAAACCTTAAATGAGTGCATTTTGTTCTGTCCATGCCAATAGCTGAAGATATGCATATTTACTGTATTTCTCTCTATTATATATTATTACATGTCAATATATAATATTAATATTATAATTACATAATTACTATGTAAAATAATACGTATATTTGTAACTATAATCTAGGTTTCAAATTGGGGGTACTAAAGACCATTTAATGGCATCATACATTAGACTGAAGTTTATTATCTAACTTATAACATAGCAGCTAACTTCCTCCAGAATAAGTGATCTGAGGGAGGTCAGGGCAGCAGAATGAGGGTTATCTCTGTGTGACATGGTTTTCCTTAAACTTGATGGCTGAGTTTCAAGAGCAAGCATTTGGTGGGGAGAAAGGGAGAGGTGGAAACTGCATTGCCTTTTCTGAGTTAGTCTTGGAAGTCATACAGCATCACTTCTGCTGCATTTTGTTTGTGAAATGAGTCCAAAGTGCTCCACAGCTTCAAACAGAGAAAAAATAGACTAGGCCTCTTGGTGTGGGGAATTGGCAAGGTTCTGAAAGAGCCATTGGACTAGAGGTATTGGTATGATTGTATTGGGAAAACTTTAGTCTCTGTAGAAGATAGAACTAAAGGGCATGGTGGGAAACCAGTTAACATGCATCTAGCACTCTAGGAAGATGATGGTGGCGGAAATGGGAATGGAAAGATGTGGATAAATGCAAAAGATAGACAGAATCTATTGATTGAAAGATGTGGATGGTGAAATTGATGAAAATATTGGAGATTACCCTCAGGATTTTGACCTGAGTAATGAAGTGAATGTGGTATCATCATACTCTGGAATAGGAAATCCTAGGAGATGTGGAAATGAAAGTTTTTGTTTTTAATGTTTAGAATTGTGGTAGCTTGGGTGGGAGTTTACATTCATTTCTGAACAACATGAGTTTGAATTACTTGAGAGGCATTCAGTGGAAATGGAAGGTTGCTGATCTAGCTGAGGGAAGTAGTCTGCATTAGAAATAATTCATAATTCCAGTGTAAAGAAAACAATAAGTATGACTAAAGCTCACTTTGGTGAATGTAAACTGAGAAGATGAATAAAGGGGGAAAAAACTTTGAGGAATGTGAACTTTTTAATTGGTTGACTAGAGTTTTCCACCCTGGCAAAGACGACCGAGAATGTCTGGCTTAAGGTTGGAAGAAAATGGAAGAAGTTATATCTCATAGAAACCTATTGTTTTAAGGGTCTATCGAAGTCAAGCAGAGGACTAAGCATTTAACAGATTTGGCCTTTTTGAGGTAACTTCAGCAAGTTTTTTTTTTTTTTCCTCCTTTTTACAACATTCATTGTGACCTTATGAATTACATTGACTTTTTTTTTTTTTTAGTAGAGCGTTATAATTATATATATAGTTGTTTGGTTCATGTTGACAAACATATACATGCATGTAATTCAGTTACAGTTCTTGACCTCCCCCTTTTCTCTCCCGTTCTGCTTCTTCTACTCTACTTCCTTTTATTCATCTATTAATTTATATTTGATTGGTTCATTCTACCTGTACATAAAGGTGAAATTCCCTACCATAAAAGACAAAACATGGTCTTTTAAGAATTCATTACCCATCCCTCCGGTCTGTCTCTTGATCTCCTCCTCCTACATTATTGATAGTTCTTTTATCTTTGTTATCCTATCCTTCCCTCCCCCTTTCCGTTATTTTACTCTAGCTTCCACATATGAGAGAATACGTGAGAGAACTTTGAGTTTCTGAGTTTGATTTATTTCACATAGCATGATATTCTCCATTTCCATCCATTTACTAGCAAATACCATCTTTTGTTCTTTTTTCTCGCTCAGTAGAACTCCATTGTGTATACATACACCATCATTTCTTACTCTGTTCATCTACTGACAGGCATCTGGGTTGATTTTATAATTTAGATATTGTGAATTGTGCTGCTATAAGCATTGAGATGGTTGTATTGCTGCAGAGTGAAGATAATAGATCTTTTGGGGAAATACCAAGGAATGGGATAGCTGGGTCATATGGTGGTTCTATCCCTAGTTTTTTGGGGAATCTTGCTGCTTTTCGGTCTGCAGTCCCACCAACAGTGCACAAGTGTTTCTTTCTTCCCTCAACCTTGTCAGCATTTATTGTTGTTTGTGTTCTTGATCATTGCCATTTTTGACTGGAGTGAGATGAAATCTTAGTGTAGTTTTGATTTGCATTTTCCTGATTGCTAAAGATGTTAAATGTTTTTTTCATATGTTTGTTGACTATTTGTGTTTCTTCTTTTGAGAAGTTTCTGTTTGGTTCTTTTGCTCATTTATTGATTGGTTTATTTGTTTTTTAGTGTTAAGTGTTTTGAGTTCTTTGTATATTCTGGTTATTAATCCCCTATCAGAGGAGTTAGCTAAGATTTTCTACAATTCTTTAGGCTCTCTGTTCATACTCCTTTTTTTAAAAAAAAATATTTTTATTGTAAATAAATGGGATACATGTTGTTTCTGTTTGTACATGAAGTAAAGGCATACCATTTGTGTAATCATTTACATAGGGTAATGGTGTTTGATTCATTCTGTTATTTTTTCCTTCCCCCCGACCCCTCCCACCCCTCTTTTCCCTCTATATAGTACCTCCTTCCTCCATTCTTAGCCCCCTCCCACCCCCCCATTATGTGTCATCATCCACTTATCAGCGAGATCATTCGTCCTTTGGTTTTTTGTGATTGGCTTATCTCATTTAACATGATATTCCCCAATTTCATCCATTTGCCTGCAAATGCCATAATTTTATTATTCTTTATGGTTGAGTAATATTTCATTGTATATATATTCCACAATTTCTTTATCCATTCATCAGTTGAAGGACATCTAGGTTGGTTCCACAATCTGGCTATTGTGAATTGAGCAGCTATGAACATTGATGTGGCTGTATCTCTGTAGTATGCTGATTTTAAGTCCTTTGGGTATAGGCTGAGGAGTGGGATAGCTGGGTCAAATGGTGGTTTTATTCCAAGTTTTCTAAGGAATCTCCACACTGCTTTCCAGAGTGGCTGCACTAATTTGCAACCCCACCAACAATGTATGAGTGTACCTTTTTCCCCACATCCTTGCCAACACCTCTTCCTTTGCTATCAGAAGCTATTTAATTTGATGGCATCCCACCTACTGATTCTTGGTTTTCTTGCTTGTACTTTGGGGGTCTTGTTAAGGAAGTTGGTGCCAGTATCGCTATGATGGAGTGTTGGCCATATGATTTCTTCTAGTAGTTGTAAGTTTCTTCTCTAATTCTTAAGTCTGATTCATTTCAGTTTGAGTTGGGGAGGGTGATAGATAGGTTCTAGTTTAATTTTTCTACATTCAGCTATCAAGTTTTCCTGCCACCATTTGTTAAAATGGATGTCTTTTCTCCAAAATATGTTTTTGGCACCTTTGTCAAATATCAGATGACTGTGTAGATATGTGGATTTGTCTCTGTGTATTCTGTTCCATTGGTCTTCATGTCTATTTTGATGCCAATAACATGCTGTTTTTGTTATTATAGCTCTGTAGTATCTGTAGTATTGTTTGATTGTTCCCTTTACCAGGATGGAGTGGCCTTCTTTATCTCTTGTGATTAAATTTTGCTTGAAATTTACTTTGTCAGATATGAAAATAGCTACTCCTTATTTTCATGGTCACTATGCATGGAATAATTTTTTCTATTCTTTACCTTCAGCCTGTGAATGTCTTTTCCTTTAAGATGAACCTCTGATACACAGTGGATAGTTTGTGTGTGTGTGTGTGTTTAATCTATTCCTCTGGTCTGTTTAACTGGGGAGTTGAGACCACTAACATTCAGTGTTAGTATGGATATGTATTTGTGGTTTCTTGGCATTTTAGTTTTTGCTGTATTTTATCCTGTCTTGTTTCTCATTTATTGGGTTATTCTTCTGTTGACTGTCTTCTGTTTGGAAGATTCGGGAATTGTTTTTTAGTTCCTTTGTGTACAGTTTATCTGTGAGTATTCTTTGTAGTGCTGGCTTGGTGCTCATGAATTCTTTTTAGTTTATTTTTGTCATGGAAAGTTTTTATTTCCCCCTTGAATTTGAAACTGATCTTTTCTGGGTTTAGTAACCTTGGCTGTCAGTTGTTTTCTTTTAGGTCTTAGAATATCTCATTATAGATCCTCCTTAACTTATGTTCTAAATTAAAAATCAGAAGTGATAGTATTTTTACCTTATTTTCTATTTTAGACATTTTGATTTTGATAGGTCTTGGTGACTTTCTCATTTGAATAAGTCTCTGGGTTTCTGAAAGACTCAAGTATGTTGATGTCTATCTCATTTCTGATGTGGGAAAATGAAAAGTTTTCTGTCACTGTCTCACTGAAAATGTTCTTTTTGCTTTTAGTTTGTATTTCCGTGTTCTCTTCTATCCCAGTGAGTCTTAGGTTTGGTCTTTTAACATTGTCCCAGATTCTTTGTATATTCTGGTCAAGTTCTATAATTATTTTCCCTTTATTGCATTCTGTGTACTCAAGATCATATACCTGTTTTGAGGACCCGAAGTTCTCTCTTCAAAGGCTATTTTCCATGCATTCTAATCTGTTTGTGATGCCCTCAAGTGAATTTTTAATTTGATTGTGTCTGTCATTTCTAGTACTTCTGCATTGTTACTTTTTACTATTTCTGTTTTAAAGCGACCTTTCATCTTAATTCCTTCCTTAGATCTTTTAGTTCATTGAACATTTTAATAATCAGTTTTTTACATTTTTTATAAACTTTGGGATTCCATCCACTTCACTGTTGGGATCCTTTGTTGGAGGATTGTAGATTTTGGAGGAGGATTTGTTTGCCTGTTCCCTCATGTTTTCAGAGGTCTTGGACTTATGCACCAATTGAGGTGGACTCCCCTACCTACCTCTTTTTTATGCATGTCCTTTGTGTGTAATTATCTTATTTGTTCTGGAATTCCTCTCTGTGATATAAGAGTAGATGCTTAAGGAGTGTGAGACCTGAGGTCTCTCTCAGATTGTTCCTTTTTGGGTCCTTGTTGTTGGAATGGGGGCTTTTGTCTCCTGTTTCTTTGAGCTAATTTCAGGGTCAGGTGGAGTAGATTGTGTGTGAAGTAAGATTCACTGTTTGCTTGAGCTGTAAGTATTTCACAGCTGCACAATCTCTATTCTGTGATATTGAAGTGTCCGAATCTCTTTCTGACCCTTCTTGGAGGGTGAGTCTGAAGTGACACTAATGCCAGCAACAAATGTACAGTTCGTTAAATGTCTGGTGTCTACTTTGATGTCTGTAATACTATTTGCCACCTGTATAGGAATGGTGGGGTCAACATTTAAGAATATTACCAAAAATTTAAAAAAAACATGAATTAGATCAGTAATTTGACAGTAGGTGTCTACTATGCTGTCTAGTCTGTTTATGATCACTAATTTGGATGGGTTGGAAATTACATAGTCTAATTCTTAGTTTTGGTTATTTTATTCTTCTGTTGTTTGTATTAAAGTTTGGCTGAAGGTCAAATGCTATTAGTTCTTTGTAGACCTAGGTGTACTGTCTTTTGATTGAGTTTGGATCAGCAACAGTCTCTAATCTGTGAACTTATTAGTGTACTTGTAGATTCCTAGCACCTCACAGAATTGGGTGAAATAGTAACAACAGTTACAAGCAGTATACAACATTAAAGTTAAATACCCAGTTCCTACTTATGACATCTTTAACATTAATTACCAGCAAAACCCAGAAATGGTGGGTAAAGCAGTTGTCAACAGTAAAAACAATAACCATGAATTAGATTTGGCTTCAAAGCAAAGAGAGGGTGCCAGCTATATCATCCACAGCAGTAATGACTGCATCAACAATAATGGTGGGAACAGGAGTTACATAAACCATTGAGTTCTGAAGGGTAGTACAGATACACTTAATTAGGGGAAAAGAAAATGTGTTAGGAAGTTAGAAAAGAGTTAACAGTTTTAAAATGAGCAGAGACTGCAGAAGAGATGTAGCAGGTGATGTTTTACAGTAGGAGGGGAAAATATAGAAGGATGAAAGTATTGGGAAAAAAAACAATAGGATTTCTCTGTTAGTAGGGGGAGAGAAAAAAGGGGAAATAAAATAAAAAAATTAAAATAACACAAAACCAAATCAAAGTATACAATTAAAAAAAAAAACCTGAACACTCAAAAGACAAGGAAAGGAAAAAACAGCTACATTTTTAAAATGCTAAAAATGAGAGAAAAAAAAACCAAATGTATGTATACCTGTTCCTGAACCACTCAGCACAGCACAATGCACACAGATGTGCATGCAGGAAAAAAAAAATTCTTAATGAAAAATGAAGGAACCATCCCTACCATGGTTGTCACTATCTATGGCCAATGATCTTCCTTTTCAATTCTTGAGTTATGTATTGATAGAGCAAGAGGTGGGGATTGTTAACCCTTACCTGTTTCTGTGTTGCTTTCCGAGCTACCATTTGGAATGACCTAAGATTGAGAAACTGTTTGATATAAGACTCAGCTTCCCTTTTCACCAATATGAGGTAGGATGAGTTAGGAAGTTCTTTCAGTTGGTGTTTTGTTCATTCTGACCAGTAGAGTTCTGTGACAGGCGTTCTAGCAGGTTGGGCTTAGGTCTGATCAGGCCTCAGGGCCTTCATTGGGTGGTGTATGCTTTGGAGAGATTAGATTGACCTTCCCTTAGGGTTTGAAAGTAGCAGATCTCAGATGTGGTTCTGGTTCTCGGGAACCTCCCAAGAATTCCAATAGTGCGGCAGGGGATCTGATCCTCTACTCACTGCTGGTTACAACAGTTTGCCTGGTGTTAGTGCTTGAGTGAATTCAGTCTTGCATGCTCAGACTCCTGGCTGACTTCAGCTGGTCAAATGGGCTCCCCTTTCCCTTTCCAAGTCAATCACCTTGGGTATAGTCCTCTGGGCGTCTGTTCACTCACATCCTGCCAGGATACTGTGACAGAGTTTGCTCTAATCTCCTGTCTCCCAGAGCCACTGCAATAGTGAAATAGCCCCAAGATGGCTCCCTCCTCAGCTCTGCACTGCCAGTTTAGATAGAGTGCGCTTTTCAAGCACCAGTGTGTGTTGCAGCCTCTGGATCAACTACATATAGGCAGCTTTTTGATCTTAGGTTTTTCTGTACTAAATCTGTGTTCTCTTTCCTTGTGTAATGAATCTGTGCAACTGCTGTTTCTTTTTCAGCACTGGTGGGCAGCTGGGTCAGCTCCAATGTATTCTCTCTTCTTTGTTTATTGTACCCAAATTTGAGTCTCTAAGTCACTTTGAGTATCCATATTGAATTTTAGTGAAATCCCTCTTTCACCTACCTGAGAAGCTGTACACCCACTGCTTTGGTCCCCAGCCACTGTGTGACTTGGAATGCAGCTTTCCTCTTTTCCATCATTTTCCAAATTCATACATTGACTCTTCAAGCAGATTTGTTTTTGAAGAGAAGTGGAAGTGAAGACAAGTTGGAGTGGTGTGAAAAGTGAGTGGCGAGGAAGAGAATGGAGATGCGTGGTAAAGCAACTTAATTAGGATGATTGGTCAAAGAGAGGGGAATAGAGAGGTTGAGGCCAATAGCTGCAAAGGAGTTTGAAGTAAAGAATTGTTGTTGGGTTATGGTGCAGTTCCAGCTACTGGGGAGACTAAGGTAGGAGGATGATTTGAGCCTTGGAGTTTTAGGTCAACCTGGGCAACATGGTGAGACTCCAGTTTAAAAAGTTGTCACTTTAACTATTAATATTTTTGCCTTTCATATTGGAATGGACTCAGCAAATTAAATGTGGACTTTTTTGTTTCTTTGTTTTGGTAGGTACTGGGGACTGAACTTAAGGGCACTCGGCCACCCAGCCACATCGCCAGCCCTATTTTGTATTTTATGTAGAGACAGGGTCTCACTGAGTTGCTGAGGCTGGCTTTGAACTTAGGATCCTCCTGCCTCACCCTCCTGAGCCGCCGGGATTACAGGTGTGTGCCACCTTGCCTGGCTTTAAATGTTCATTTAAAGATCAGGAGAGATGAATAAGGGCAGAACCATAGGTTCAAAATCAGGACATGGATAAGCATACTTATTTAAAAGTCAAAAAAACAAGACATTTGTAGCCCAGTGTATTAATTCATTTCTACATGTAATGAATGAGGTCATTTTAAAATGCATTCTTTTTTGGGCATGGTGGTGCATACCTATAATCGTAGCAGTTCTGGAGACTGAGACAAGAGGATCTCACATTCTTGGCCAGCCTTGGCAACTTAGGAAGGCCCATCTCAAAATAAGATGGGTCTTATTATTAATAATTTTTTTAATTAAAAAAATTTATGTAGATTGTGTTCTTTGTGAACTGAGTAGGTGACTTGAATTTTTTCGTTTTAATAAATCTAGAACGTTTGTCAGTAACTGCAGTATCTGTTAAGACAAAGCAGGGACAGATGATAGTATGTGATGAATTTTCACTATAAGGATGAACAAAAATGAAGGATTTTTGCTTTAAAAAGAGACCATGTTGTGAAATTAATGATAGATTATAATCTCAAGGAAACAGTTTAGTCTCTCAAAATAAACTAGTGGCAGTATTAAAAGACAGTATTAGAATTCCTAGGAATATGAGCAATTTTCATTATATGATCAAAGTAAGAATTTCTTATGTTGAATTTAATATATCAACAGATAAGTTGAAGAAAACTAAGTTAATTGGTTTAGGAAGTCCTCAAGAAATAATAGACATATTTAAAAGAGATGCTACAAATTCCATCAAAGCTGAATGGTAACAGAAAATTGAGATGTACTTAAAAAAATTTACAGAAGTCTGGACCAGAGTGTACTTGCTAAGGGATCCCATGGTTCTGTTCTCAAATACTATAGATGAGATTCACAAAGTTTGTCAGTATTCCAAGTAATTTACTGCTATATGTAAGAGCCTAAACTAGAAATTGGGTCCTTTTCTCACCAGCCAGTGTTGTTTTTGTCATACACCATGGTGTTAACGAGAACACGACCAGAATAATTCACAACAAAGATTAAATTTTGTCCTACTAAAACTAGCTTTATAGTGTTAAAGAGGAAATTTTAGAAAAGTAAATAACCACATGCTACCCATGGCACAATATAAGGCAGATTTTGAAATAGGTGGTGATGAATAATATAGTGGACTCTGTTGGGAGATGAAGTTTTAATCTCAAATCTGCCACTGATTTAGTTTTGGGAGCCAGGATAAGACACATAACATTTACTTCCTTTATAACGTTTTGTCTTCATCAGTAAAATGGTGGAATTATAGGTATAGCTATGATCAGACTCACTTTTTTTGAACACCAACTATGTGAATGTATAATTTTCTTAATTCTTGACATTTAATCTACAATCACCCTATGAACTGCTTGTGATAAACCCATTTAACAGTTTAGGTAATTTAACAAGATTAACTGGCTAGTAATTGAAGGAAACAAAATTCCATCTGAAGTCTTTTGACCCTCAAAATGATGCTTTTTTAACGGCATCAATTGTTTGTTACAAAGTTCGTTTAATTTTTATACCATTTTAGCAACTGTTGCTCTATCGTTGTGTCACTACTACGGTTTTCTTGAAATCTGTATTCATGTATTTGTATTTATTTCAGAAGGAAAGTACTTGATAATTAAAAAAACAACTAAATAAAAAACTAGTATGAAAACCTGAAAAGAGAAGAAAGTCTCCACCGTCCCCAAGGGGTGATGGGGGTGGGGTTCATATGAAAACTTAGGAGTGGATGCATCTGAGACTAGGACCAGTAGATGATGAATTGGGGGTGTGGAATGGAAAACCAAGCATAGACTCCCTAGAGTATTAAGCCTGCAGTTTTTCTCGTAAGACTGGACTACAAATGCAATAATTCTGGGCAGTTTTCTCCAAGGGATGACAATATGTACATATCATCCTTCCAGCTCTGGGAGTCTCCCTTGATCTATTTTGAGTAGAAGTGTGATATTTTGTTTATTTATTCTTGTATCATACAATAGCAGTGTGAAACTTCTTTTAAATGTGTGTGAATAATAATTACGTCCAATATTCTTCTGGCTTGCCTTATCTTTTAGTTCCCTACTAAAACAAGATGCTTTGATAACTACTGGACAGAAGGTTCAGGCTGTTTTTTTTGTTTTGTTTTGTTTTGTTTTTGTATCAGGGATTGAACTCAGGGACACTTAACCACAGAACCACATCCCAAACCTCTTTTACTTTTTATTTTTTATTTTGGAACAGGATCTCACTAAGTTGCTTAAGGCCTCAGTAAATTGCTGAGGCTGGCTTTGAACTTGTGTTTCTTCTGCCTCAGCCCTTCGAGTTGCTGAGATTACAGTCTTGCTACCACCACCCTGGCTAAGGCTGCTTTTTAATGAGTGTAATTCACTTGAAATACTGCTACTGTAGGTTTTCTTAGTTAGCGGAATCCTGTCTTCATGACAGCCATCGTTTTTCTGCTTCTGTCTTCAGGTTTGGCTTACTTTTCTCTCCCTTCTTTTTCACATTACCTTTACTTCCACTTTATTTTTCTACTCAGATTAGCCTAGTTAATTCTGATGTTTTAGTTTGTACTTAGTTTTATGAGACCTACACAATTAAACCTTTATTTTATTTATGCCTGTTGGATGTTCATTTGCTTTGCTCTTGCTACTTTGTTGGCCATTTCTTCTAAAATGTTCAAACTCTTAAAAAAGGAGTATATTACAACAGCAATGTTTACCAATAAAATCTACAGATCATTATATTTAGAGTGTTTGCCCCTCTTGGGAGAAACTATTCTGGTGATGTGTATGTGCATATATAATAGATATACATGCCCCTGTGTTTACACGTAGCTTATATTTTCATCTATATATACATATATATTTGACATAGGAAGACATGGCATATGTACTATGTGGTGTATCTACAGGGGTGTTGTTTATATATATGCACAGACATACATTTCAGAGCAGATGATTCATTCTTGATTAGCTTTTCTGCCAAAGGACTCAAGAGTAGAGGTAAAACTGTGTGCCCTTATTTGCTAACGCCTGGATATTATTTAATTTCTAATCCTTGTTCTTTTACTAGATCTTTTAATGAGCTTGAAGAAGAAATTCATTTTAATTATAAGGATGAATTCAGGCTTCTTCATTGTGGTTTTCCAGTCCAGGTAGACTCTTCATCTTTGATTTGATACAGTTGGTAGTATCTAGATGAATGGCCATAGTGTAGTAATAAACATATAATTGTTTTCTTTAGTATCTGGAGGGTCTAGAAAAGCTCATATTTTTCATATAGGAGAACATGATTTTCTGTTACCCAGTTATCTAGACTGGGTGTAAGGAGAGATCTAGGTTCTCTGGTCTCAGATATTTCATTGTAAAAATGAGGAAGATGAAAATAATAAAACTCTTACCTTCCTTTCCAGGTCTAAAATTTATGAGAATGTGAGTTCATGAAGTTGTTGGTTGGCAGACATTAAATCATTGGAATATACTCAGCTGTTGCTCAAGAATTGCTGCCCATAAATGTCATTCAGAGGTCTATTAACTTTGCATTAATCTCTTTCCCCCATAATATAAACTTTCAAACTTTAAAAATGTCAGTGGCATTTTTAACTTGTTGTTTCAGGTTGTTACTTGGAAAGCACAGAATAAATTTTATTTTTGTTTTTCATTTTGAAGGAATAATAAGAAGCTATTGAAATGTCAGGAATTGGGAACTTCATCTGTAATTGTATCAAAGATGTATTTTCATTGAAGGGCATAATGTCCCAGTAATTTTTTCCTTTCTTTTTTCTTTTTCTTTTTTTTAAAGTCTATATACTGTTAGTTTATGTAGGAAAGTTGACATGTTCATTTCTTAGTGCTGCTATAACAGTACCACAAACTGGATGACTTTGAACATAAGTTGTTGTTTTACAGGTCTGCAGGAAAGAAGTTCTCCATTGTAAGGTGTGGCAGGGCATGCTTCCTCTAAAATGTGGAGCTTTTCTTCCTTGCCTCTTCTGGCTTGTGGTGTTTACTGGCATTCTTTAACATGTAGATGCATCATTCCAGTCCTTGCTTGTGATCTCTAGAGTTCTCCAGAGTTCTATAAATGAAATAAGGATGTCAGTTTTTTGCTTAGATAATATTGCTTGAATTGTAGTGATTAAAATGTAGTAATTTCAAAAGTATGCTTTTTCTGTTACATTATTATATTCATATCACATCAGTTCTATTAATAAAAGAACAAATATCAAAATAATTTTCATGATCTTATTTGGTAGAATAGTCAGACTTTTTATGTCTTTTGGTAGTTATATGTGGGTGAGTTCTGGGACCAGAGTTCAAAGTATAGGTTGAGCATCCCTAATCTCAATATCCAAAAGGTTCCCAAATCCAGACCTCTGAGTGCTTATGTGGTACCACAAGAGGAAAATTTTACACCTGACATGTGATGGGTTATAGTCAAAATATAGGTGAATTAGAATATCATGTAAAATTACCTTCAGGATATGTATATAAGGTATATGTAAACCATAAATGAATTTTGTGTTTATACTTGGGTCTAATCCCCAGTATATTTCATTTTATATATATATATATATGTATGTATATATGAATGATTATCATATATATATGCAGATATTTCACAATCTCAAATTCAAAATAGTTCCAACCATCCTATAAAAAGGGTATTCAACCTGTATTCTCAGAGAATTAAAAATATCATATAATTTCTAAGCTCTCTCTGACCAATGTATTTGAATTCCTAAATGTGTTCACTGACCTAGACGGCCTCTTAAATACACCAGAAACCCTGCTGTTAATAATATGTAAGATAGTAAAGTGGGCTTACTTTCTAGAAATGCTTTCACTTTTATTACCGGTATTTTATTTGTAAATAAAAATAGTTCTCACAGTGCTATAATATTGATGTTGTCATTGAACACATTATTGTCTCCCTGATTGGTGATGTTAAAATATATTTAGCCTTGTTAGGCAAAATATAGCTTTGTATTTTCCTTCTGAAATTATTGTGAAAGCAGGTATAATTGCCTGGGACATGTCATTTAAGGATATGTTTTGGAAAAGTTGTTTGAGGTACCTTTAATCATAGTTGCTAAATTTCACATATCACTACTGCTTTTAAGTGACCACCATGCTGTTACTGAAGTTTTTTTTTCAGAACAGGGAAATATGTGTCTATTATATTAATACTGAATTTGAATTGTTACTGGTTATTAATAATCTTCCAGATCACATCTTCATATATTAGCAGTGAAGAATCATTTTAGTGACAATCTGATAGATTTTAAAAGACAAAGAAAATTTGAGTTCCTACTTAGTTCTGTGTTAGAATTGTAAGGTGTAATTGAATTCTAACACCAGTCCTTTTTTTTTTTTTTTATTTTTAAAACCACCTGAGATGGTTCAGCTTTATATGTAAATAATTTTCTAAAGAGCAGGAAATTGATTTATGGAAATGTGTATATAAACATGTAGCCATGTTTTACTTAAAATGTGTAAAAACATTTTCCTAATTTTGTTCAAAAAGTCTGCTTAATTTTGAATAATACCAAGAAGCAGTTTGACTTGATGTAAACTTCAGGATCAACAGAGTAGTTAATAAAATGATGGATCTGATGAGGCTTTGGGTGTAGGATCCAGATGTATTAGGATAATGAATATTTAGTTTTAATTAAAGGAGCAGGAAATTTTGAGAAAACACTTGGTAACCTTTCAGAAGATTTAGTCAGAATTTGAAAATAATGATGGGGGTTTATACTTTAGATATTCTTATAGAAACAGGATTTTTTTTTTTACTATAATATAAATTACATGTTCTGTAGATTGTTTTGTAATTTTTTTGTAATCTGAGGTTTCGTTTTATTTTATTTTAATTTAAGAAGACAATGAATAAACCCCAGGCAACAACTAAACTTCAATTCAGTTCCCATAAAAGAGAAATGCAGTCTCTCATGGAGCATTTTGATTCCTCCTGATTTATATTTCCTAACTAATAATGAGAGTGAACATTTTTTTTGTTTATCTTGTTTTCATTTTTGTTGAGTTTTCTGGTTTTGCTTTGTGTCACCGCCCCCCCCTCCCCCCCCCCCCCAAATACCCTCACTATTTTTGCTTTTCTTTCTTTATGTATTCTCTTGTGTTTTCTGGGCACAGGTACTTTCTGATTTTGTGTTGTAAATAGTTTCTCTTTGTTAATGATTTGTGTTTTTATGATATATTGGTGAAGAGAATTGAATTATCATATAGCTAAATTTATTAGTCTTAATGATTAGCACTTTTCATGTTATGGTTAGCATCTCTTTGTCATGGTCCAGGGTCTTGAAGGTAATGTTTATATTTTGTTTCTAAAGGTTTACCCTTCATACTTATTAAATCTATTTGGAATTGATTGTGTAAAGTAGTGGTCTGGCTGCCTCTTTCTCCAAATAGATAACTGTTTTAATACTGTTCATCGAATTTCCTTCCAATGATTGGAGAGTGCCAGTTCTGTGATTTCATGATTCTTTTTTTGCCTGGTTCTATAGTGGGCTCCTTGTTGCCTACCCCTACACAAAGTATATGAGGTGGTTTTAATTACTGTAATTCCAATGAGTCTTGATATCTGGGAGAGGAAGTATCTACATTTTCATCAAGCTGCTTAACTCATCCATATAAATTGAGAAGCAGTTTATCAGGTGTTATGGTTTTGATTGTGAGGTGTCCTCCGAAAGCTCACATGTGCAAAAATGCAGGGTGGTTCCGAGGAGAAATGATTGGGTTGTAAGAGTTTTAACCAATCAGTGAATTAATCCCTGATGGGATTAATTGAAGTGGTTGGGTGTGGCTGGAGGAGGTGGGAATTGGGGTATGACTTTGGATATATATTTGTTTCTGTTGAATGGAGACTTTCTTTTTCCTGATTATGTGAGCTGCTTCCCTATGCCACACTCTTCTACCATAATGTTCAGCCTTACATTGAGCCCTGAGGAATGGAGCTGGCCTTCTATGGACTAAGACCTCTGAAACCATGAACTCTCAAATAAACTTTGTCTCCTTTAAAGTTGTTCTGGTCAGTTCTTTTAGTCACAGCAGCAAAAAAGTTGACTAAAACATCAAGTAACTTGGAAAGCTCTTTTTGTGGTTTTAATTGGAATTTTATTGAATTCGTCAAAATAAGGAGAAGTAAAATTGTATAAAATATTTATTCTCCCTGTCCATAAACATAGCATATCATCCCTTTTTAAAAAATTAACTTTCTTCATGTAAGCATAATTTGTCTTTTGTTAGATTTATTCCTAGGTATTCAGTATTTTTTTTTTATGCTATTGTAAATCCCATCATGTAAAAATTGTTTATTTCTGCTCTGCTGTATGGAGATTAATTTTAAATTGATGTCTTGGATCTAGAAAAATGGCCTAAATGTTTTTACTAATTCTAATAATTTGCTTCGATATTTTTTAATATACAATTTTATCATCTCTAAATAAGTCTTCAAAAAAAGTTTTATTTTTGTTTCATATTTGATTCTTCTGTTCAGAAAAACCATGTCATAAGTGAACTTCCTGTCTGGTTCTGAATTTTAAACTGAGTGGTAGAACCTTTCCATCTTTAAAAATGATATTTCGTGAAAGATGTTGGAATGAGATGGACATTATTACCACATGTATGTGTATGATTACACTAATGGTGTGACTGCATCTTGTACAACTAGAGAAATGAAAAGTTGTGCTCCATTTGTGTACAGTGAGTCAAAATGCATTCTGCTGTCATGTGTAACTAATTAGAACAAATTTTTTAAAAAAAGAAAAAAAATTTTGTGTGGATGTTAGAAAGATGACTGCTTATCAATTCAGTGAATCCCTTTCTTTTTCTGTTTTTCCAAGAAGGTGCTTTGGTTTTTCTTGGTGGTGGTCATATGTAAAATTTTCATTAAGGGTGTTAAAGTTTAACAAATACTTTGTTTACTAAAGAAAAGTAGTCAGGTTGCTTTAATCTGGTAATACAATGCTTTGCATTTGTATTATTTTTCTAATGTTAAATTAATTTTGCACATTCAGTTTGATCATGATATGTTCTTTTTAATATAAACTTTTGGATTTTTTTTGTTACCAGTAAGACTTTACATATGTTTGTGAGATTGGCTTTCAACTCTTTTTCCTAGCTTTTTAAAATATTAAGGTTATATTGGCCTCAGAGAAGAAATCTTTTGGTTCACAGAAGAATTCGAGGTGGAATAAGCTCCAACTTGAAATCTGATGGAGTTCTTCTGTAAAATATGGTTTTGTATTTAGGGTGAGGTGGAGAAAGAAATCAACCAATTTTTTTTTTTTTTTCCAATTAACTGTAGAAGTATTTACTTTGTTCGTTTGGTAAGTTATATTTTTCTAAAACTTGTACCCATTGCATGATTTTTGAATGTGTGTGTAAATCTACTTTTTCTGTCTTACCTTTATACTGTTACCTTTGTTATCTCTTTTCTCGTTGGTTTGAGCTTATTTTGTTGTTCTTTGTGTGTGTGTGTGTGTGTGTGTGTGTGTGTGTGTGTGTATGTATCCTTGGATTGGGTGCTTAACTCAATCTTTAGCGTTTCTTTAATGTAAGCAATCTTAAAATTGAAAAATTTACTTCCTAAGTACTGCTTTTGTGGTTTCCCTGATAATTAATTTTTTAAAAATTCAATCAGACTTGCTTTTTTATATAGTTTATTGTTGGGTTTTTAAATACTTCCAGTGTGCCTGAGAAATATGTGTCTTATATTTGTTTGGTATAGGGTTTTCTATGTCTCCATCACATCAGATTTATTAAGTGTGTAGTTCAAATATTTTATACTTAATTTTTTCCAGCCTTACTTATTAAAACATGATGATGATGAGAAATATGTGTGGGTACTTGTCTAATTTCTGCTGTAGCAGTATATCTTGAAACTGTTATGTGAAGCATGATTCAAATTATTTTTCAGTAAATTGAAACATTTACCTTTATAACTTTTATCTTTTAAAAGTACTGTTATTAATGTGTATGTTTTTATTCAGTTTTACCATCTGAAGATGTTATGTTGTTATGATAGGGACTCATTTCTACCATCTATTCTTTTTCCGTTTTTTCCTATCCCCCTTTCTCACCATTTTGATGGGTGAAGGTTTTTGATTTGTTAGTTTTGGTGTATGCTGCTTTTTCAATTACATTCTTCCTCTAGGTCCATTTTTGGAGAACATACACTATTCCTCTTTCTTCATGGTTCCCTTGAATTTTACTCTGTCTGCTTACAGAAGTCTTAAGTTATTATCTTAACTCCCTCTCATACAACATCAAGCACTGTGTAATAGTTTAACTTAATCAGTTCCTGTACTGATTTAAATGTTTCCACCGTAGTAACTTTTTAAATGCCATTGTTTCTGTCTCACTCAAACTTTGCCAAGCTCTCACAAATGCCATTGTGGAAATGCAGTGTAACCTGTTATTATCATCTAAGAGTTCTTTGCTGAAATGGGAACCCAGCTTGAGGGAGGAGGGTTCTGTATTAGCAAAATCTGGAAATCAAAAGCTGCTGCTGATCATTCTTCTGAGGATTTAGTTCTGTGAAGAAGCTTCTAGAAATGCCTCTTTGAGCAGATTCTATATCCAGCTTTACTTGGAAGAAGTCTAAATTCCGACAAAATGCACTTTTTGTTGAAGTAATTTTATAAGCGAACATCATTATTTCACAGGAAAAGAAAAATAGAATATGGTTTATTCATCTGGTAGCAACTGTATAAAATAACGCATTTAACATTAATTCTTAATTGTGATATTTATTTCTTCACAAGTTGGCTTCTACTCTGATAAAATTGTTTGCTGTCCTTTTGTATACATTAGACTACAGAAAAATCATTTGAGTGTTATTTATCTGAGTCCTTTTGAAGAAAATCTGGTACATAATATAGATAAGATAATCAAGTTTAGAAGAAACAGTGTGAGTCTTTTAGTAATTTTGTATTTGTTTACTTTTTGGTAGCTCTAAGTCTTTCTCATTTCCCATTTTTATTGTCAACTCTTTATGTTCTTTTAACTGATCTTTTTTTTTTTCCTTGTGGTACAGGGAATTGAACCCAGGGGTGCATTACCAGTGAGCTATATCTCCTACCCTTAAATTTTAAATTTTGAGACAGGTTATTTCAGTCAGCTTTTTTACCACTGTGACTAAAAGACCTAACAGCACAATTGTCGGGGGCCGGGGAGAGTTTATTTGAGGGCTCATGGTTTCAGAGGTCTCAATCCATAAACAGCAGGCTCCTTTCCTAGAATCTCAAGGTGAGACGGAACATCATGGAGGGTGTAGTGGAGGGAAGAGACTCCTTTGATGAACAGGCAGCAGAGAGAGACTCTACTTGCCAGATACAAATACATACCCCAAAGCCACACTCTCAGTGCCCTACCACCTCCAGCTACACTCCCCCTGCCTTCAGTTACCACTCAGTTAATCCCATCAGGTGATTAATTCACTGATTGAGTTAAGGCTCTCATAATCCAATAATTTCTTCTCTGAACCTTCTTGCATTATCTCATATGTGAGCTTTTGGGGAACACATCACATCCAAACCATAATACAGGTTTTCACTAAGGTACAGAGGCTGGCCTCGAACTTCGGAGATCCTTCTGCCTCAGTCTTTTGAGTTGCTAGGATTACAAGCATGTGCCTTCATGCTCAGTTAATTGATAATTTCTTTTCTAAGTATGAAAAATATAGTGTCTTCAAAAGAATAAAGATTTTTTAATTACCATAATTTCGACATAAAAAGAAAGTAGAGTTGAACAGAATATAATTTTTAAGTGTACCCCCCCTTTCCTTAGCTGATTCAGAACCACTGAAATTTATGGGCAAGTACACTATCTAAATTTTCTGAAATAAGCATGTCACAATACTATTTTATGCCCATCACAAAGTTCAGTATGTATGTTGAATTGTATTTTATTTCTGTTTATATTTAAAGTTTCAAAAAGGTATTGAGAGGACAAAATGTAACTTTCAATAGATAAAAGGGTTTGAGTAATAGAAAAATTTAGAATTTGAATTTAAATATAATTTGTGCTAGTCGGCTTTTCATCACTGTGACCAAAATATCCAGTAAGAACAACTTGGTGCTGTTTCCTCCTTGGTCAACCAACTTCATTACTCTGAGCCCAAGACCAGGCAGAACATCATATCAAAAGGATATAGTGGAGGAGCACTGTGCCATTGTGCATATTGGCCAGGAAACAGGGGAAGTGTCCACAGGAAAAATGAGCCCTTCCCAGGCAGACCCTGCCGTGACCCATCTTCTCCAGTCATGCCCCACCCACCTGCAGTTACCCATCCTGTTAGTCCATTCAAACTAGGATGGACTGATTAGGTGATAGCTCTCAGAAATCTAGTCATTTCACCACTGAACATTCCTGCATTAACACAGGAGCTTTTGGGGAACACCTCATATCTAAACAGTAACACAGTTTTTATCATTGTCATGGAAAAACCTAAAGTTAATATATTTAAAGACTATAATAACATCTTCAGAGGAAGAATTGCTTTGTAATATAATTTAGGAAAGGTTAGAGAGAGGGGAAAAGTAAGACAACTGATGTTTTTGGTAATTCTATCTAGATAAATGACACACTCCGTTTTGAAAGGTTTATTATGTATGATAAGATATATCATAAATCATTCAAACTACTTAGTTTGCTTTATGGTATTTAAAATTTTAATTCCTATACATTATGGCAAAGTAACTTTATTTCAGTATTTATATACATTCTGTTTAAGCCCCAACAACATTTTCAACATTGACAAGTGAAACTTACAAGTTAAGAGATTTCTGAGGTGCCTATTGTATTCCACTTTGTATAATGTCAGGGTGTGTGTGTGTGTGTGTATATATATATATATTCCTTTTCCCAAGGTACTCTTTTGGGGTTACAGTATTTCTTCCTTCTGTTAATTTTTCTTGTTGAACTTAAGCCCAGCCTTTATCATTGTCATGGAAATAATCATTTTGCTGATTAAAGGAAATAAGTTCCCTATACCAGAGACAGGCAGGAGGATTGCAAATTCAAGGTTAGCCTTGGCAACTTGGTGAGACTCTCTCTCAAAATATTAAAAAATAAAACGGGCTGAGGATGTTTGTAGCTCAGTGATAAAATACCACAGGGTTTAGTCTCCACTACTGGGCAGGGGAACAGGGGGATGTTCCAAATAATGAGTTACTTTTAAAATAATTATCAGTGCTAATAATATTACTCTTATTAGTAATAGTGTATTGCTCACTTGCTAATATATTAAATATATATTGTAGTAATATGTTACTGTATTATTCCTATTAATATAATGCATTCTTTTATTCCATGTTCCTAGGATTTTTGCCCTGGGGGCAGGAAGAAGGTTACATAATAGATATATAAGCTTTTAATGAATACTTTTCATTCTTCAATAGCTAAAAGCTAGATATATTTTATGAGATGTTGAATGCCGTATATTGAAGTAGTACCCCAGTGTGGTAGATGTCCACTCAGTACATTATTTCAACAATAAAAATACTGATTTTCTTAAGTGGTGTCTTTGAAATACCAAATTTCTGATTGAAATAGGGATGAAGGACTTGGATCACATCAGAGAACATCTTGAACATTCTAATTTGGGGGGTGAATGTCAATTTGGAGGGCTCACTACCTGATTCTGAGATGAACTATCCAGAGCAACGTAATCAACATGGTGTGTTATTGGCCTGTGGTTGAACATAGTGATCACAGGTAACAGAACAGAGAGACCTGAGAAAGATGCACACACAAATGGTTAATTGGTATTCAGAAAAAATACCAAACTAATGCAGAAGGGAGAATATTTCAACAAAATGTACTTGTATAACCGAGAATTCATATGCTAAATACTGGACCTTGTTTGCCACATCATATTCAAAATTGGTCCTAAATCTAAATGTAGGAACTAAAGCTGTAAAACTTACAGGATAAAGCATAAAAGCAAGTTTTTATGCCTTTGAGTTAAGCAAAAATGTCTTATGAGACAGAAAGCATAAAGTACAAGAAAATAATTGGTAAATTGAACTTCATCAAAATAAACTTGAGAATATGAAAAGGTAAACCACAGACTGGGAGAAAATGCTTGTAAAACCTGTATCTGATGAAATAATTTGTATCCAGAACATATATTAACTCTTAACATCTTAATTGTGAGATAAATCAGTTCAAAGGGTCAAAGGGTTTGAACAGATGTGGCTTCAGTGAAGGATTATTCATTCAGAAAATGCAGTTTAAAACCACAGTGAAATATAATTACACACTGACTTGAATGGTTAAAATTCAAAACAGAACAAAACAAAAAAGCAGACCATACTAAGTGTTGGGGGAAAGTGGTAACATACCCCTGGGTTAAGTTGAAACCGTCATCCATTTCTGTTGAAAAGGCAAAAATGGAATAGCCACTTTGTATAGCAGTTTGGCAGTTTTTTGTAAATATGTATTTACCATGTGGCTTAGTGTTATGGGTTGAGCTATGTCCCCCAAAATGGTATGTTTGGGTCCTAACCCCTAGTACCTCAGAATGTGATCTGATTTGGAAATAGGATGTTAGCTTTTTGTCACTGTAACAAAATATCCCAGAAAAACTCCTTAAAGGATGAAAGATTTATTTTGTCTCACCTGTTCAGAGGTTTCAGTTCCCATTCACTTGCCCCCATTCACTTTGGGCCTTTAGTAAGGCAGAACATCATTGTGGGCAGCTAGTGGTAAAGCAGAGCTGCTCACCTCATGGCTACCAGGATGCAGAGAGAGGCACAAAGGGGCAGGAGACAAGATTTGTTCTTAAGGACACACCCCCGTGACCAACCTCCTGTGACTAAACCTCACCTCTTAAAGTTTTACTACCTCCCAGCAGTGCCACAGGTGGGGACCAACCCTTCAATACATGAACCTTTGAGGGATAGTCTAGATCTACGCTGTAATATAGGTTATTGCAGATGGAGATGTAGTCATAAAAATCTGCACTCTGTATACTTGCACAGATTGGACCTTCCAGAAAAGGCAAAGTTCTAGTGTTAGAAAGAAAATGATTGCTTGCCAAGGGTAAGGGGTTAGAGAGCGGGAGATTGATTATAAAGGAACAGGAGGAAACTTGGTTAAGGTTATAGAAATGTTTTATATCGTGATTGTGGTGATGTTACAGAACTGTGTACATTTGTCAAAACTTATCAAATTGTTCACAGTGGTGAATTTTATTATAAATACATCATGCCACAATGAAACGGATTAAAACATTTTTAAAAGGATTCAGTAAATGGTCACATTGAAAATAGAAGAAACTTTTAGGTAAAGTGAAAACATTTGTTTCAGGATTGTACAAATTGTAATTTGGGCGGTGATAAAAGTTGTTTTTTAAATTTTTTTTTTAGTTTTAGGTGGACACATTGCCTTTGTTTTATTTATTTATGTGGTGCTTAGGATTGAACCCAGTGCCCTGTGCATTTGACGCAAGTGCTGTACCACTGAGCCACAACCCCAGCCCCTGTGATAAAAGTTCTGATGACAATGTCAGTTGCAAAAAAGAAGATGCTGTATCTCATTAACTTAGTAATGATAAGGACTGATTTAAAAGAATGAAGTACATTTTTGGTGAAACATGATTATGGAAAAATCATTAGTTAGTTACAAATTAATTTATTGTTTTACTGGGTGATATTAAATAACCTGCAGCTAAACTAATAGATATTTTATGTGGTCAGGTCAATCTCCTTTCTGCATACCCCTGCCCATGATAACTGCTAATCTCCTGTTTTCTGGTACTGTAGTTTTACCTTTTTCAGAATGTCCTGTCAGTTGAAGTGTATAATGTGTAGACCTGTGACTATGTTTCTTTATTTAGCATAATGGTTTTAGACCATTATTTAGACCATCCATGTTGTTTCCCTGACATATAATGTATGGGAGAATTTTTTTTTTTTTTTTTTTCAAATCTTGTTAGTGGGAAAATTGAGGATTGCCTTACATTTAGTCATTCAGATTTTCTGGTATAGTCTGTTGAGCATTGATGATGCAAGCCTTTTTCATTCTTCCATGGGACATTGAAATCTCTAGTTCTGTATGTTACACTGTAATACATTTAGTCTTCTTTTTTTATATCTGTAAATTTAATCAGCTTACATCTTATTGCTTTTATCCATACCAGAGCTTCAGTGACCAGCTTAAGTGCATACAACAAACATTAGTGGATAGGAAACATTTTTTATAAAGAATCAATTTTGTGTTGTGATACATTTTCATCATGCTTGACATTTATTCAACAAGCATTTATTGGGTAACTTGTTATATGGTAAACATGCTAGTTGCTCTGGGATGTATAAATAGAATGTAGCCGGACGCCATGGTGCAGTCCTGTATGATCCCAGTGGCTCGAGAGGCTGAGGCAGGAGGATCCTAGTTCAAAGCCAGCCTCAGCAATGGCAAGGGGCTAAGCAACTCAATGAGACCCTGTCTCTAAGTAAAATACAGAATAGGTCCGGGGATGTGTCTCAGTGGTTGAGTGCCCTGAGTTCAATCCCCAGTGCCACTCCCCCCCCCAAAAAAAGATAGACTGAATTTTGGGTTAGAATAAAATGTTATTTCTACTTAGTGTAAGATACAAAGGATGAAAGTGGGTAAGCGCCAGAGCTTTCAGATGAATCATAGGTTAAAAATACAAAAAAACTTTAGTTTGATGACAAAGTCACTTCAATAGCTATGATATTAAAAATAATTGTAGTTTAAAATGTCATTTGACATAGAGGCCTTGGGATTTTTAAAATATTACTCCCCTTGTATTGTTGGTGGATCATAAAGAGTTGTGTAGTAAATGAAATATTCTTTACCTTAGAAGAATAGAGGACTTAGATTTTCTTAAGTAGGCTTTTATAAGTTTCTTCTGATGCTTCAGCACATTTCTCTAGATATAAAGTGAAGAGTAATTCTTCAAAGATTGACTGACTTTTTTCCAAGTAGATTTTAGTCCTTATATGGAGTGTCAAATAGCACTTAAACCAAAACCCTCATCTCTTCTCTTAGAGACAATGAACAAATAAAAGCTTTGACTAAAATTTTTTAATATAGATGATCAGTGTAGTTCCATACTAATGGTTAGAATACATGTCAGTTCTTTTCTTTTGTTCCTTATGAGTGCTGTACGACATAAGGATTCTTAATACCACAAATTGCAGTAAAGTTTTGTCAAGAATTACATTAATGGTCAATGCTTTCCTTGGTGACTTGAATGATAACCAAGCTAACAAGAGGTGCTGTGGTTTGGAAGTGCATTTGAATATTAGCCAGAAGACCTCATCTCCACCGTCACAAAGTGGAGGGGGTCATCCAGGCAAACCTTAGTTTCTCTGACCTACTTTCTGTAAACATCATGTGGCACCCATCCTTTAGATGAGAAAAAACACATCTAAATGAGGAAATATCTGTGAAACTTTGTTACATTTATCAAAACTAAGAAATTGAGGTTGGTAAATACTACTAAATTCTAGGTTTTATTCACATTTTAACAGTTTTTTTTCCACTAATGTCTTTTTTTACAGGATCCCATTTTAGGATACCATATTGCTTTTAATTGTCATGTCTCTTTAGTCTAACCCATAAGTTTTCATATTCTAAGCTTTCTAATATCTGAATTTGCAGATTTTAGGAAACAGAATATATACTGAATATCACTGTCTTTTCTTGTAAACTGAAGGCTGTTGAGAAACTTAAGTTACTATTCTGTGCCTTCTATGACTCTTAACATGTTTGTTTTCTCACTTGATCTCAAGCTGCTGTGCTTTTCTAGTTGGCCCTCATTGGTGTGGCCTACCACAAAGCTAAACATCAGAATGTACTAGGTAACTTCAAAAAGAAAAACATCATGTCTGGCTTTGGGGAGGGCCTTCTATTTATTACTTAAATTCAGATCAAGAATATTGAAAGAGACAGCAATGATCACTGAGGTAGAAAGAAATGCCGTCACCAAGAATTAAGGTATTTTCCAAGGATGCCATTGAAACAGTGCAGAAACAAAAAACAGTACTGAACTTGGAGTCAGTAAACAGGTTAGAATTCAGGTTTTGCCACATACCATCTCTGTGACTTTGAGCAAGTCCCAGCCTCAGTTTCCACATTTATAAAATGTGGAATAAGTGCTAAATAATTTTTAAATGCCTTTCAATTCTTCATGCTCATAATTCAGTCCAGGTCAGGTACTAGAGTTGGAAGTGAAGCTACCATCTTCACTACATCCATAAAGCTAGGTGCCAGCACACTCAGAAAGGGGGACAGTTACATAATTTACCTGTCACAAATCCGGTAAATGAAACTAGGTTTTAGGTCTTGTGTGATATCCAGACTTTTCAAGTACAGTTATTACTTTTCTTCTGTGTCATAAGAAAGATTATTCTAAAGGACTTAAAAAATGATTGAATATGGGGGTTGCTAAGGAGGAAGACTTAAACCTAATTTTTATGCCTATATGAATGAAACAACTCAAAGTACCATTTAAAAATTTGTTAATAAATATGTAATAATTGTAGAATATTTGGTAAGGCATAAAAGCAAAAAAATAAAAATCAACTATCAATGTAGAGATAACCACTATTAATATTTCTACCCACCTTTAAAATAGGTTATATATACATATTTACACAATTGAATAACTAGTATTTACAATTTTGTGAGCTGCTTTTTCCCCTTAATCTGTTATGAACATTTCCCCATATCATTAGTCTTCAGAATCTTGGTTTTTAATAACTATGTCATTGTTGATTCGTAAACCAAAAAAGATTTAACTGTTACCATTTTGTTGGAATTTTAAGTTTTTTGCTGTTCTGCTTTGAGCCTCCTTATACAAAACCCTTTATTCCCTTCTCTATTTATTCCTTTAGGACTGCTTTTTATAATTAGGTTTACTTGATCAAATAGTTTGTGATTTATGTGATGAGGAATCTTTTAAGAATTTGTATTATTTTCACCAGTAATGTTTGAGGATGACTGTCTTTCCACACTTTTGCTGTCTTTAAGTACTAAATTGTTGGTCTTTGCTAGGGCCAGGTTTTATTTTAAAAATTACTTTGATTGTTTTTGTTTTGGGTTACAGTTGGACAGACAAGATAATGTTTAGCAAGTACTTGAAGAATCAGACTGCCTACTGCAAAATACACAATGTACAACTAAAGATTTAGAAACTGACATTATGTACTTTATATGAAACAGGAGAAATCTCAAGGTGATATATATATATATATATAGTGTGTGATGATGTCTGTGGCATCATATATAGCAAAAGGTAATGTGCTAAAAACTGACCTTAAAGACAAAGGTAGAACATAAGAAATAGAAATGAAGGTGGTAGGGGGAGACCTTTAGTGGTGCTAGAGAATACTGAAGGTAATATAGGATGCATATTTACATTAATAGGACATTGTGTGTTCTATAAGACTTCATCCTGAGGAATAGTCAATTTGTAATTTCAATTTCTGGCATAATTCCACTATTATGCCAATAGAAGTGTTCTGTGTTACACAGATTCATGCATTTCTGATCTCAGTGAACTTTCTGCTGTTTTATATGTTTGTAGATGAAAACACATTACTGAAATCCTTCAGTGATTTTTATCTTAACCACTATGTTAAAATAAAAATTGTTCATTACCCAGTGTTTTCTGGTATTATTTTACAGGACTTTGAAAGTTACAGGTCTCAAACTGTTAAGTTTCACTTTAAAAAGTATTTTATAGCATAACATTCATAATGCCTACTGATGTGTACTGGTTAATATTTTGGAATTAATTAAATGTAATTAATGGTATATTTTTTTATCTTCCCATTACTTAGAAATTTCTTAATATTAGAACTTAAAGTTAGATGTCTAATAAGATTGTATGTTTAAGATTTTACCTAATTGTTATTCCTGTTTATGCTTTCAAGTTTGCTTCTGCTTTATAAGCAGAAAGGGAAAGAAAAGGCAAAAATGCATTAAGCAGGAAGAGCAAGGACCTTAAACTGACATGCTATTCTACTTTGATATAAGCAAAATTACTTGTGAACTATGAGTAAAAAAGTTGTCAAGCCTTTTTTTAATTTGATCAATTAATTTAAAAGGATTTTAGGCTAGTAAAAAACTCATTGGAGTTTTTTGAGATAATAATAGGGAAGTTTTCCAAGGAGGCTGGTATGCCCCTGGCTAAGACCAACAGAGTAGCATTACCTTAATAAATTCACTACAATCCAAAGAGGATAATGAGTTTTGGCAAAACATTATAGCTTGTTACATCTTTCTGCCCAGGAGGAGTAACAGTTTCAGAGACTAGGTAATTATGTCATGTCTGAGGATTGGAATACTTGGTTTTCATTCTTTTCCCATTCTTTCCCTATGTTAGATCTCCTTCCCTGAGTAATTTTGAATCATGGCTTCACATTATATCATCCGATGAGTCTTTAAACCTCTATAAAAGCTCAGGCACACCCCAGACTTAACATAAGAAACTTGGGGCAGGGGTGGACCATTTCAGTAATTCTTTAAAGTCCATATATGATTCTACTTAGGAGCCAAGGTTGAGGTCTCTGGTTTCAAATGTAGTAACACCATTCATTTTCTTAGTAGTGGTAAAGGAAGTTTCCTATTAGAATCACCTGCAGATTTTTGCCACCCTGTTCCTTCCCCGTTCTCTTATTATTTGAGTGAACAAGTGTTAATTCATGGGAGTATAGCCTTGCCCTAGATATGTCAGGGAGAAAAACACACAGGAGCCATTCGTTAAGTATTATTCTCTGGGAGGTTACCAGTTGATGTAAGTGGCTTTGCATTTATCTAGTATTACTTTATGTCAATAATTTTGTGTTGTTAGTATTTGTATAATCTCTGTGAGGGCAGAGACTGCATCTGTTCTGTTCATCATTATATTTTCAATATCCAACAATGCCCAGAACATGGTAGGTACTCAGTAGATATCACAAGAATGAATCATTAACACAATTAATGGAAATACCTCACATATTATCTGTGTACACTATCTATATTATGAAGTTTTATAATTTCATTAACTACTGAGGAGAAAAGATCTTCCACAAAGCAGATGATTAAGCAAGAAATAGATTTATTGAATTTTTGAATATCTTTTGCGTGGTATGAGTTCTGTTTAGGCATTATTAAATTTGAAACAAATGTAGCACACAACAGAAATAATTCCTGGTAGAGTGACATATCTGGTCCTCACATATCAAACTCTAAAACAAAACATAAAGTAAAAGACTGATATACAAACAGTGCTTTTAGAGTTCATGTTTAGTTTAGGCTTCTTGATAAACTAAACTTAGAGTTTGATATGTTTTCAGTTGTATTTTACAACAAGAGTTTGTCTTAAATATAAAGTAGAAAATAAAAATGAGATAGCTGTCAAATGAAGTTACAGTATATTGGCAAAATGATTTAAATTTTGAAGGAGCCTGTTTAAACCTTAGTGTGTAAAGAATGAGAAGGAAGTTACCTAAGAAAGTGTTTATAGTTCTAGTTAAGATATCCAAAAAACTCTTATTAATATGTGTTATTTTAAAAAGAAGAAATCTCTCTTCTTGGAATTCTAGTTTTAGGATTTAGGATATAAGAGCATGTAATAGACATTCACTCTAATATCCTTCATAGTTAGATTTTCTTCAGTTCCTCTATAACACTCTTGAGTGTTTTATTACTCTCATTTTTTAAAAATTAAATAACTTTTCTTTTCTTTTTTTTTTTTTAAACACAGAAAGCAATTCAGAGTAGAAACAGTTGACATTAGAAAGTAGGCTTCCTTTTTACTAGAGTATGCCAGACTCTTCTTTGAGGTAACTACTAGCATTTCCTTTTGTATTTTTCCAAAAAAAAAAAAAAAAATATATATATATATATAAATATATTTTTATATATATTTCCAGCTTTTATATATATATATATATACACACATATATATATATAGCCAGCTTACACATGCAGATATCTTATACTATCAGGAACATTTATATCTACTGATGTATATGATCCTTCTTTTTTTTTTCCTACTCACTGTTTCTTAGGTTATTCCAAATGACTTTTTTTTCTGTAACTGTGAACTGGCATGAACCCCATATTACCATTGAAGTCTTCCTTAGTTTGTTACACCCTTATCAAACCCAGCTCTTACTTCCCATAGCTCCTCTGCTTTACTGTGTTTACTCTAATATCCTTTTTTTGAAGGGGGGGTTCCTTCTATTTTACATCAGTCACAGGTCTGCCATGTATTTGTCTTATGTAAAGTTTTCTACTTCAGACATCATCTCCTCTTCTCACTTCACATTCTTTCCCTAGCCTGTCCCATGCCACATGTGGTACATTAATTACTACCCATGTACCAGGTTCTCATAAATTTATATCTACAGTCCAGTTCCCACAGGAACATAACACCTATTTTTGTAAGTGTGTTTGTCTCGCTGACATTTTTGATTTCTTGGATATCTCAAAGACTTCTTAATCCCATCACGTTCAAAGCTATCTTCTTTCACGTTCACATGTTATTGAATGATATATCATCTCAGTTGTACAGTCCACAGAACCACAAGCTATTGTTGATGCCCTCTTCTCTCTGACCTTTCATGTTTCAAACATGTAAGTTTAGTTGATTTTGTTTTTGTACTCTGAATCTTTCAGCTCCATACTTTTTATCTCTTTTACCATTATAGTCTAGCCTACTGTCATCTTTCACTTTGATTAGCATGTAGAACAAATTCTGCACAGCAACCTGAGGAGGCTTTCCAAAATGTAAATAATAGTATGACCCTCTCTTATTTAAAACCTTTTTGATTACTTTCTCCTGTGGTTTCTGTAAATGTAACCCAAAGGTCTCTATGTTGAAAGGTCCCAGGGTGACTTCATTGGCAGGTGGGGCCTTATGGAAGCTTCTTTGGTCATTGGAGTCATGCCCTGAAAGGGGGTTTGTGAGACTCCAGTTTCTTTCTCTTTCTGACTTTTCCCCCTGGCTTATGATTTGAGCAGTTTACCCTGCCACATGCTCCCTGCCATTGCCATCTGGCACCTCAACCGGAGACCTAAAGCAATTGGCTCTCCCAGTCTTGGAGTGGAACCTTCAAAACTGCCAAAGTAAACCTTTTGCTTTAGAAGTTTATTATCTCAGGTATTTCATTATAAAATGACTACATAGGTCTTCTATTTGGTGTTATGACTAATACACTTGTTGTTTTTATATTAAAGACAAATATTTTTATACAAATCTGACAAGGTCCCCTAGAGACATTTGTCACTGCTTTGCTCATCACTTCCTTCTCCCTATGCACTACCTCCTGCTATTCTCTTTGCTTCTGCCACATTGTCCTTATTTTCAGGCACTGCTATTCACCTTGCTCCTTACTGCCTAAGGGCATTTGCATATGTTGTTCAGTTTTTCACAATTTTTTCCCCTCTCACTGTTTCCTAATTAACTCCCACTGGGTGTTTCAAATATATTCTCAAGCATTGCTTCCTTTGAATCTTCCCTGATCTCCCTAACTAGGTCACATTTCCCTGACAAGGCATACCTTTCCTTAGTAACATTTGTCACATTTTTCTATTTTATGTAAATTTATTTAATTAACATCTGTATCCTCAAATAGGCTATAATCTCTTTGAAGGCAATGACCATTGCAACATTTCTAGAGCAGGTGCCAAGCACAAAATAGATTCAACAAATCTTTAATGAATAAATTTGTTTTCTCCTTTGAATCTAACAAGTACTGTATTTTGCAGATTGCAGAAATTTAGATACCTCTTTTTAATTCAAGGTGAATTCATGTTCACAAGACCCAGTATGGATTAATAAGCAGTACCATTTCCTGATTGATTGTAGTAGAGATTAATGTCTCTCTTCATCAGAATTCACAGGTTTATAAAAAAGATCATTCTGGGGGAGGGAAGTAGAAATATAAAATAATTGGGAACTACTAGCAGATGATTAGGTCTACCTTTTTAGTTATTAGAGTTATTTCCCTGTGTTATTTCCCTTGCAATTTCCCTGTGCCCTACCCCCCCCCCCCCCCCCCCCCCCCGTTGTCTGTATGCATGATGAACTCCTAATTTACTTCAACCTAGAGAAATGGAACTTTTTTCAAAACACTCCAAGAGTCATAACTGTTCACATGCAAAACAATTGTTTGGAATTTAAGGAGAAATATAGAAATAGAGATTTCCCTTAGACAAATGTTAAAAAGGCTGCTTAGGTTTCCAGTCTTGCTCACTGAACATGTCTATCTAGTATTGGATATACTTAATGTAATGAAATTGTTCTGTATGCTAGAGATGTTTCAAAATTCCAACCACTATTAATATCTTTGTTAAGTGAACAACTCATTGATAGCTGTTTCCTGTTTGTCTCTTCCTGTGTCCCAGTAAAGGTAGAACTCAGTAGGCGTCAGCTGAGAGAAAGTTGAGTATGCTAGGAGAAAAAAGGTATTTTTGATATTTCCATTAGTAGATGTCAGGGATGTGCTGGACAGGGCAGCTTTCTGAGTGTAAGTATTTTAGTAAAATCTAGTATTACATTCCACAGTGCATGTGAATATTGAAAATGAGGGACTTAAGTGTAAGATTTTGAACCGAGTATTAGCTGAAGATGATTTATTTATTGATATTGATATTTAATTTCACTAGGCTAACAATGTATACTTAATTTCACTGTGACTGGTACCTGCTGATGTTCAAAATATTGTTCAACTAACTGAACTTGGATGTTTATAAAACTTATTTCATCTTGTGTCTCATTGTACTTTTAGAAATGTTTTCACCTGTGTTTATACAAGTGTATAAATAAATGTCTGGACTAGTATTCTTATTTGCTTGCAGAGTGTTTCCCATGATTATACACTATAAACCTGACTGCATTTGAATGATGAATGTCATAAGAGAATTTAACATAGAGCACAAACATTATAGTAGTAGTTGTGAAGTCGACGATTTGGTAATTACTGAATCAAGAAAGCCTTGCATTAAAAATGTTTAGGCAGGTGCCTTAAATACTTTTTGAGTTCATCAGTCTTTTTATATATTTTCTTAACTGCTGGAAATATTCATTAATTCTTCTGTAAACATGATTTTGCGAACTGTAAAATTATTTATGTGCATATATGATATACACACACTGCCTTTTTAGGAATGTGTTCAATCTAATCCAATTTTAATTGTCTAAATTAAAAGACCATGAAAACAAATATTGCTTGTATCTCTGTAAACCATGAGGTAACCTCATCAGAGATGAACAGAAAGAGGAAATCTTTTTATTTGCTACTCTCTCAATATTTGGAAAGACTAAGCCTTAAAAACCATAATTTCATGAATTGTCACTATAATTTACAAAAGGGCCAGTGGGTTACACAAGAATTTTTGTAGTCATTTATGTAAAAGTTGTTAATCAGTTAAGAGGTGGTTTTAAAACTTTTTCTTTTAAAGGAGTTAGAATCTGATTAACAAAAATCGTACAAAAACAATCTGCTTTACTACCAGTACAGTGTGGTGATCACAGTTCCTTGTTACCTCCCTGCTTTGTTCAATAGGGTTCTCTCAGGGTCATAACTCCTAAAATGGGAGGAATTATTGTAAGTAGACATTTAATACAGAGATGGAGCAGAAAGGTTAATAATCTGAATTATATGAAGCAATTAATATGTTATTTTTTTAAGTGCTTAGTACTAGAAGCTATTATAGAATCACCTTTAGTGTGGATCATCAGATACTTTTATTTTTGAAGCTGTTAACTTTTGTGGGGATAGAAGCTGAGTAATTAAAATATTTGGATTTACTGCTTTAATATTTATGATGAAGACATTGATTTATTGATTGTGGTACTGGGTGTTGAACCCAGGGGTGCTCCACCTCTGAGCTATACCCCAGCCCTCTTAAAAAATTTCTTTTTAAAAATTTTGAGACAGAGTTTTGATAAGTTACTCAACTTGGCCTTGTACTTAATGATTTTCCTGCCTCAGCCTCCTGAGTTGTTGGTATTGCAGTTATACACTACTGTACCCAGTTTGGCGAAGACATTTTAAAAGAGAATCTTAGCTACATATACCCATGGGAAAGTCGTTTAACCTTCCTGGCCCTTCATATTTTTTACTGTGAAATTCTTCACAGATCAAGGGTCAAGATATATGAGTGCCTGTCAATAAGTTTACATATTTTTACTTATTTATGTATGTATGTATTCATAAATATGCACTATTTGTTTACATTTTAATTCCTCCCATTTTAGGAGTTATGACCCTGAGAGAACCCTATTGAACAAAGCAGGGAGGTAACAAGATGAGTTTTAGTGTTTTTCTTTTTTTTATATTTACCAATTAGAATATGGGGAAGAGAGGGAAAATAATAAAAGTTAGATTCTACTTTTTTAAAGCACTTCATAAAATGTTTCTTCTTAGTTTACTTATGCTTATAATGAAATAGAGCTCTGATGCACTTTGAAACATTTTTTGTTTTCATGTCAGTACAGAAGTAAGTATGTGACTAATAATCTGATAATCCTCACATATTTTAGCTCAAACACATATTTTAAAGGAAATTAAACTGTGTAGTTGAAGTTTCTTTATGTTTCCTCCCCAGTCTCTATCCACTTCTTCCTCCCCACAGGTAGAGACAGTCCTGTATTTTTTGTACATAATTTAAGTTTACATATTTTTACTTATTTATGTATGTATTCATAAATATGCACTATTTGTTTACATTTTAAAAACTTGATAAAGATTTCATCTAACCCCAAATAGAATGACTGTTATCAAGAATACAAGCAACAGTAGGAGTTGGAGAGGAAAAAGATACACTCATACATTGCTGGTAGAGTTGCAAATTGGTGCAGCTGCTCTGGAAAGCAGTATGGAGATTCCTTAGAAAACTTGGAATGGAACCACCATTTGACCCAGCTATCCCACTCCTCAGTCTATATCAAGGACCTAAACATTAGTGTTCTGCAGTGATGCAGCCACATCAATGTTTATAGCAGCTCAATTCACAATAGCTAGATTGTAGAACCAACCTCGATGCCCTTCAATAGATGAATGGATAAAGAAACTGGTATATATACATAATGGAATATTATTCACCCATAAAGAAGAATAAAATTATGACATTTTTAGGTAAATGGATGGAGTTGGAGAATATTATGCTAAGTGAAATAAGCCAATCCCCCCAAACCAAAGGCTGAATGATTTCTCTGATAAGTGGATGATGATAAATTATAGGGGTGGGAGAGAAAGGGTAAGGAAAGAATGGAGGAAGGATGGATTGTGCAGAAGAAAATGAGGGATGGGAAGAGGTGGGGGAAGGAAAGAGAATGAGACAAACATTACCCTTTGAACATGTATGATTACACAAATGGTGTGACTCTAGCTTATGTACAACTAGAGAAATGAAAATTATTCCATTTGTGTACAGTGAATCAAAAAATAAAATCATCTAGTTAATAATAAAATCATCTAGTTAATCATCTAGTTAATCATCTAGTTAAACCAAAAAATAAGAATAATTATAGAAGAGCAAAAACAAATACATAGTAGATTTTTAAAATATTCTTCAAGTTTGAAGTGCAACATTTTCATTGTCGATTCTTTCTAAGTATTTTCTAAATTTTTTAATGATTTTTTTGGTCTCAGGATTACTTAAAAATGTGTTATATGAGATTTCTGAAATATTTAGCTTTAAAAAATTTACTTCAAATTTTATAGCAAAGTGTTTGGAGAATATATTCAAAATGAATGAAATCTCTAAAATTTTCTGAGATCTACTTTGTATTGTAGAGAAATGGTTCTCCCGCCTAGATGTATGCTAGAGTCTTCTAAGAGAATTTTTAGAAATACTCATGCACCTTACCCACTACAGATCAACTAAATCAGTATTGCTGGGGGATAAAAAAAAATTCTCATCCCCTTCCTCCATAATATTCATGCTAAGATACTAGGTGATAGTATCATTATAGGAACAGGTATATCATTGTTAGGAGTATTGCTTATTTTATTGATACCAAGTGATTGATTTTAATTTCTACCCTTATCCATTTTTAAATGTTATGAACCAATTCTGAAGTTTCTTTTCAAAAGAAGATGTGTACAACTCTGATAACTTATATAATGGTTAATCCAGTCTAATGGAGTAATAACATTTTATATTTAGGAATTTCTTTTTGAATATGTATTTACAATAAATAAATTAATTAGCTTTATAAATACTGTTTTCTCTGCTACTCTTTAGAGGATTGATAATCTAAAATGTTCAGTTATCTGTATGCAAGTTAAAATACAGTTTCCACATAAAAAATTTTGCATGCAATCTATAGACACTAGATAGATTTCAGAATCACTGAGTCATCTCCATATAGTTTGGCTCAATGTAAAAATTGCATGATTTTACTTAATTATGACTGATTTGTAGTTAGTGAATTGTCTTGTTTCCTGAGCTGTGATAAAGAAAGTTAGCTGATACATCCACATCTTACAAGAAAATTAATACAGTGCCCAAACTGCAAAATAATCAAGGTAACTGAGAATATTTGATTTTCACATATTATTTGAACTCCAGCATTAACACTGATTAATCCTTTTTATATGTC
This sequence comes from Sciurus vulgaris, assembly GCF_902686455.1. Lineage (NCBI taxonomy): Eukaryota > Metazoa > Chordata > Mammalia > Rodentia > Sciuridae > Sciurus > Sciurus vulgaris. The sequence continues at coordinate 134,253,343 of NC_136463.1, forward strand.
TCCTAACAACTGCAGAAATTCCTTTGTTTACCTCCCAGATCTCTGCTCCTAGTCATTAAAACCTAGTTTTCATCATTGTTGTTGAAGAGAATACCCATTGTTGGGGCAGGGGATGTCTCTTTCCTTATTTTCTTTGCCTTGTCTCTAGCCCAGGAGAATCTCCTTTTCTCCATTTTCATGCTTGCAATTCACTTCTCTATCTTGCTTTTCGTTTTGTCTTGACTTTCCTCCTGTATTAGACTGATGGATGGGGTGTTCATTTGCTTCTGTGATTTTGAGCACACCTATTCATCACTTTTATAATCCTGTTCCCTCTATTTTCCATATTTCAATCATTTCAGCACCCTAATTCTCCAAGAATAATCATCTCTTTTTGCCTTTTTTTTTTTTTTTTTTGTGACCAGAATCTTTCTTTTTCCCCTCTTTTCCCCTTGGTTATAAAGCTGTATTTGAAAGAATAGGCCAAAAACTGGGCCAGAATTAGAATACTTGGAAACTAAATGAATTTGGGGCCATACAGGTCCAGCTGAGGGGACTGTTATGTATTTTTAAAATGTTTAGTCTGATACCATGATAAATAAACATTACTTTTTAGTATCTTTGTGGAATTTGCAGTGTTGTATGCATTAACTCATTTAGTGTTATGGGGGAAATAGCTTAAGTAAACTTTTTTTGGCCAAGATTGAAACCACTATTTATATTATTGTGGTTAGAATGTGTCTGAAGTTCAGAATACCTGGTTTTAAGACAAATAACAGAAACACACACCTTGGTGAGTTAGAAACTGCTTTTATAAACCCACACTTAGAGAAACATTTGTTGCTTCTTGTTTTAATACATAAATATTTACTTGTTCTGTATTTGCTTGTTTTCTTTAGAAGTTGTATTTTTGAGCTAATAAGATTGCTTTATTTATTTAAGCAACTTTAGGTTCACAGCAAAATTTAGTGCAAAATACAGAATTCCCACTACCCCCTCTCTGATCCCACACATGTACAACCTTCCCTACTACCATCCCACATCACTGTGGTAGATTTATTATAATCCATGAACCTATTTAGACACATATCCTTATCACCAAAATTTCTAGTTTACTTTAGGGTTCACTCTTGGTGCGGTACAACTTTTGGATTTTGACAAATGTTCAGTGATAGATACACACACACACACACACACAATCACTTATATCATGCAGAATAGGTCCACTACCATAACAATGCTCTGTGCTGCTCTCGTTTATCCCTTTCTTCCCCCTAATTTTTGGCAACCACCAATCTTTTTACCATTTTCATGATTTTGTCTCATCTGGGGTGTTATGTGCTTAGAATTTTGCAGTATGTTCTTTGATTTAGTGATATGCGTTTAAAGTTCCTCCATGTCTTTTCTTGGCTTGATAGCCCTTTTATTTTAACACTGAATAGTATCTCATCATCTGATTTTATCACAGTTTCTATATCTGTTCATTTACAGAAGGACATTGTTTTAGTTAGTTGTTTTAGTTAGTTTTTTTCATCATTGTGACCAAAACACCTGACAAGAACAACTTAGAGGAAGAAAAGTTTATTTGGGGTCCCCAGTTTCAGGTATCAGTCCATAGATGGCTGCCTCCATAACTCTGGGCCCAAGGTGAGGCAGAACATCATGGGGGAAGCGTGTGGCAGAGAGAAACTACTCCATTCATGGTAGCAGGGATGAGGACAGAGAGGAGAGGTGCAGGACAATAGTGGCCTTCCAGGGCATGCCCTTAATGACATACCTCCTGCTGCCACACTTTACCTGTCTACAGTTACCACCCAGTCAAGTCCATTCAGACTAGAATGAGCTGATTGATTTATAGCTCTCATAATCTAATCCTTTTACCTCTGAATATTCTTGCATTAACAGGAGCCTTTGGGGGATACCTCATGTCCAAACCATAACAAATAACTTGGTTCCTTTCATAATTTTACAGTTATGCATAAAGCTGCTGAGAGCATCGATGCCATGCACAGGTCTTTGTGTAGACACAAATTTCCAGTTCATGTACTAAAAAAAGAAATTAAAGAAGACCTTAGAAAATGGAAAGACCTCCCATGTTCTTGGATAGGCAGAATTAATATCAAAATGGCCATGCTACCAAAAGTGCTATATACATTTAATGCAATTCCCATTAAAATTTCAATGACATTCTTCATGGAAATAGAAAAAGCAGGCATGAAATTCAGTTGAAAAAATAAGAGACCCGGGATAGCCAAAGCAATCCTTAGTGAGAAAAGCAAAGCAGGAGGCATCACAATACCAGACCTTAAATTATACTATATAGTTATAGTAAGAAAAATGGCATGGTATTGGTACCAAAAAGTATAAAGACCAATGGAACAGAATAGAAGAAACAGAGACAAACCCACATAAGTAGTTATCTAAACAAAGGTGCCATAAACATACATTGGAGAAAAGGTAGCTTCTTCAACAAATGGTGCTGGGAAAACTGAAGTTCATATGTAGCAGAATAAATTTAACTCCTTTCTCTCACCCTGCACAAAACTCAGATCTAAATGGCTCAAAGACCTACACATTAGACCAGAAACCCTACACATACAAGAAGAAAATGTAGACCCAACACTCCACCATGTTGACTTAGGAATCAGCTTCCTCAAAAAAACTCCTAAAGCACAAGAAATAAAATAAAAAATCAGTAAATGGATTAGTATCAAACTAAAAAACTTCACAGAAAAGGAAACAATCAAGAGTATGAAGAGAGAGCCCGCAGAATGGGAGAAAATCTTTGCCACCTGCACTTCAGATAGAGCATATCTCCGTGATATATTAAGAACTCAAAAAATGTAACACCAAAAAACCAAATAAATGGGCTAAGGAACTACGTAGACACTTCACAGAAGAAATACAAATGGTCAGCAAATATATGAAAAAATGTTCAACATCTCTAGCAGTTAGAGAAATGCAAGTTAAAACTGCACTGAGATTTCATCTCACTCCCATCAGAATGGCAGTTATCAAGAATACAAGCAATAATAAATGTTGGCAAGAATGTTGGGGGGAAGGGTACACTCATACATTGCTAATGGGACTACAAATTGGTGCATCCATTCTGGAAAGCAATATGAAGCTTTCTTAGAAAACGTGGAATGGAACCACCATTTGACCCAGTTTTCCCACTCCTCATTGTATTCCCAAAGGACTTAAAATCCAGCATACTACAGTGACATGGCAATATCAGTGTTTATAGCACTATTTACAATAGCCAAGCTCTGGGACCAGCGTAGGTACCCTTCAACACATGAATGGATAAAGAAAATATGGCACATATTTATATATATACACACAAGGAAATATTACTCTGCCATAGAAAAGAATGAGTTTATGACTTTTGCTGGTAAATGGATGGATCTGGGGACTGTTTTGCTTAAAGAAATAAGCCAATCCCCCCAAAAACAAAGATCAATCAAATGTTCTCTCTGATATGTGGATGCTAATACACAAGGGGTGAATAGGTGAAGAATAGTTGAGTAGATTAGACAGTGCAATGAAGGGATGGGATTTGGGACAGAAATAGGAAAGACAGTGGAATGAATCTGACATAACTTTTCTATATACATATTTAAATACACCACAGTGAATCTCCATATCATGTACAACCAAAAGACTGGGATCCTAATTAGACTAAGATGTACTCCATGTTTATACATATATGTCAAAATATACCCATTGTCATATATAATTAAAAAATAAATTTTTAAAACTTGGGGCTTTAAAAAAATTCCAGCTCGTATGTAAATACAGTAATTGCTAGATCATCTGATAAGATGTTTAATCTTGTGAGAAAATGCCAAGCTATCTTACAAAGTGCATATTCACACACATTAAAAATGGGACTAGACATTTTGCATTCCCACCAGCAATGGATGAGGGTTCCTCTTCCTTTACATCCTAATAGCATTTAGTGTTGTCAGGGTTTTGGATGTTGGCCATTCCAATGGATATGCAGTGGTGTTATGTTGTTGTTTTAATTTGTAATTCTGTTATGAGGTGACATTGAACATCTTTTCATGTGTTTACATGCCATTTGTATGTCTTGGTGAGGTGTACAGGTCTTTTGTCTGTTCATTTTAATTGGATTATTCATTTTCTTATTGAGTTTTAAGAGTTCTTTGTAAATTTTGGATAAGAATTCTTTATCATATTCATTTTGCATATGTTTTCTCTTCTGCATGTACCTTCTCCTAGTCTATGCTTTTTCTTATTCTTTGATTTTTCTTGGCAGATCAATGTTTTTTTGTTATATTGAAGTCCACCTTATCAGTTATTTTTTTCATAGATTGTGTGCTTTGGGTGTTATATCTAAAAGGTCATCACCATGCCCAAGATCATCTTCCTTTTCTCTTAGGTTATTTGCTAGGAGTTTTATAGTTTTGCATTCTCACTTACATCTGTGACCCATGTTGAGTCAATTTTTGTGAAGGATGTAAGGTCAATATTTAGATTCATTTCTTTGCTGGTAAATGTCCAGTTGTTCCTGCACCATTTATTGAAAAAGTTGTCTTTCCTTCATTGCATTGCCTTGCAATGCATTCCTTCATTTCCTTCATTGCTCCCTTCTCAAAGATTAGTCAACTGAAGCCAGATATAGTGATGCACACCTATAATCCAGCTACTTGGGAACTGAGGCAGAAGGATTGCAAATTTGAGATTAGCGTGGGAAACTTAGGCTTTCTCAAAATAAAAAGGATAGCTCAGAGGCAGAGAACTTGGATAGCAAGTGCAGGGACCTGAGTTCAATCCCCATCATAGCAAAAACAAACAAACAAACAAAAAGAGTTAATTTTATTTGTGTGTGTCTGTTTTCAGACTTTCTATTCTGTTATCTTGGTCTTTCTTTTCACCAGTACTATACTGTCTTATGTAGATATTAAGTCTTGAAGTTAGGTACTGTCATTCCTCTTTTATTTTCTTCTTCCTGAGTTAACTGTTCTGAGACTTTCTTTTCACATAAACATTACAATCAGTTTGTTTGATATTCACAAAATAACTTGCTGGGTTTTTGTTGGAATTGCATCGAATTTATAGATGAAGTTGAGGGAACTGATATCTTGACAAGATTTACTGTTCTTATGCATGGATGTGTTTAATATCTATTTACTACTTTTATTTTTATTACCAGTAGACATATTGTCTTAAAATTTAGTCAAAATGATAAGGGCTATTAAAGTTATATCGATATCATCTTTGCTCAAACTTTATTTTTGCAATCTTAAAATCAGCCCCATTCATTAAAGAATAACTGTATCACTGAAATTTTTTTCCATTTCAAAAAATAGTACATAGGAATATTCATTTAAATAATTTATTTAAAATGAAGTGCTCACTATTACACCACATTTTTCACCCAAAAATATGCCATGTCTTAAGTTCTTGTTATATATTCTTTTCTCTTTGCTTTTGGTTCGACTCATCTTAAGACTTCTTGCCTTACGGATAAAAATGCAGCCTGTATGGTATTTAGTATATATCTCTGTATTTGGTTTAGTACAGTATTAAAAACTTGGACTTACAAAAAGCATTGTGTTAGGGAAAAAAGTATATTTGCAAAAATGAACCCACTTTTAAGTATTTGAAAGTTCTTAAAGGAAATCACTGCTGTGCTGTAGAATGAGAGTGTTTTATGACTTTAGTAGGAAAAATAATTGCCAAATTAGCATTCAAGCAGTGCAGAACTGGAGTTTGTAAGGTGCTAGTCCTAATGATGCTAATGTTTGAAATATCACTTAACTGTAAGAGTCATTGGTGGCAGAATATTCCCAGATGTTAGTTTGTCATTTTATCTATACTTTCTACCTACTTTTACGTTTTGCTTCGATATAATAGTTTATGTAAACAAGATGTTTAAAAGGAAAATGATTTGCATGGAAAAAATAGCAGAATAAAGATATTTCTCATTGACTTGAATCATATCTAAACAAAAAAATTGAGTTATGCAATTTAGTAATTGATCTTTCCTTTTTAGCTTATACCGAGGTTTCAGTAAACTGTGTTGTTATTTTGTCTTTTTCACAGTTTGATCCAGAACTAGAATGAATTTTACTTTTGCAATGTCAGTGAAGTAAATTACTAAATAAATTTACCCTTTCTTATGAAACTAATATAAAAAACAGCTTTATCCTCTATATATTTATTTTTGTTACCACTACTTATAAACTCACTTTGTGACATTTTCCTTTTCTGTCTCATTGGGCAGATCCTACCACCTTTCATTCACTTTGTGTTATTAAGAAATCATGTATTACTTTGATGGCATACAAAGTTCAGCCTGCTGTAAAATAAAGATCCCCATCCAGGACTTTGATGTTTCTGGAGCTTGTGTCCTAATGAGGAGACAGACAGTAAGAAAGATAGAAATATGTTAGAGCATGATAAATGCTTCTGGAGGAAAAGCAGGATAAGTGTGTGAAAGTCATGTGTGACATTTTGGACAGAATGGTCAGGGGAGTACTGCTGAGAATGTGACTTTTGAGTTGAAACCTGCAGTTGATGAGGGACTAAACTATGTGGGTACCTTGGGGAATATGATGTGGGGGCTGTGAGGTAGAAGTGTACCTGTGTGTTGGAGAAAACAGCATTGCTTCAGCCAGTTGAACAAGAGGTGAAAAAGATGGTGGCTGCAGTGGCAAATTATAACTAACTGAAGCAGTGCTTCCATTGTTTTACGAGTGAACACACCATTAGGAAATAGGAAAGATTATAGTTGGAATATTAGGAATTTGATTTGAGATGTGGTACTTTTAAAAAATTATTAGATTTAAATATTTAAATTTAAAAATAAAGTCAGTATTTAGGTGCATAATTTGGGATTCAGAATAAAAGTTAAGAGGATGCTGGCATGTTTGAAGGGAATAAAATTGTGTGGGATCACCAAAAAGAGTACATGTAGATAGAAAATATAAGGGTCCAAGTTGTGAGCTTTGAAGGACTAACAATATCTGGAGGTTGGGGAAATAATGAATGGCAGTACAAAATGAGGAGGGGCCAGGAAAGTTAGGCAAAAAACTAATTATGTTATTCTAGCAACATAACAAATTTTCAAGCAGGAAATGATTGATTCTATCAAACGGTGATGGACCAAGTGAGATGTGGATTGAAAATTGATCTTGGAATGATGAGGATATTGATGACCTTGGATAAGAGCTCTTTTGTGATGGAGGGATGGAGTGGAAAAGCCTGTTTGGATTCAAGTAAAACAGGAAGAAAGAAGCGGGAGATAGCAGGTAGATAATACTTGCAGGGTATTTTGTTATAAAGGAATGATAATTGAGATGGACTCTGGAAGGGGTTGGGAAATAGAGGGTTTTTTTTTTTTTTTTAAATAGTTATTAAACCTTAGAGAAAAGGTATTGTCAGACTCTTGTGGACATGATTCAGCAGAGGGAAAAGTGGTTGATCAGTGACAGGGTTGCAGGAATGTTGCTTTTGTGGAAGAGAGAGAGAATGGGAACCAGTAAAAGGTATGAATAGTTCCTGTCTTGAAACTTTTTAGCATTTTTATTTCTCATTTTCTACTCCTATGAGACCTCAGTGGCAGATCAGCTGTTAGTCCATAAAATGCTTTGTTAGGATAGAGTGAAGTCAGTCCTGTAGCTCCTCTTACCCCATATCCCTTTCTACTCATCTCCCACTCTCCCCAGGCCTTGAGTAGCTGATGGTACCTTTTCCAGAATGAAGAGGGAGGTCCCTTACTCCAGACAAGGTAGCCAACACAAGGCTATATTAACTCATTCCCATTAGGCTAGATATTTTGGGGTACTGTAAAGGAATTGCAGTAGCATAGTTATATTCTGCTTAGTTTACTTCAATATAACAGGAAAAGTCACACGGAATATCTTGGTGTAATTTAGTTAAATGTGCCCCATGTCCTGTGACACATAAGTTAAGTGGGAAGAAAGCAAGTTGAAGAACTAATTTTGGTATGAGGATCCTAGCTCTTCTACCAGCTAGCAGAAGGGATTTAACATGGATCTTATACTTTCTGTGTTACAGTTTCTTCAAGTGTAAAGGGAGGATTTTGGCTTCAGCTGCATCCTTTTCAGTCAAGAATTCTGAGATCGTTAAAATTAAGTGACTTCCAACTTACCTCTGTCCAGCTATCTGAAGGATAACACAGAAAAATATCTCTGAGGCAGTCTGGTTTCTTTGGAGAACAATCTCTTTTGGGTACTTATAGGAAATATTTTAAAACCTTAGAGGAAAATATAGACTAGTTCATATACTTTGTTCAAATTCTGTGTCATTTTATAACTCTGAGGTATATGGAAAGTTATTTAACTGTGTGCTCAGTTTCCTTATCTGAAAATAGGAATATTTTACCCATTTCAAAGGTTTGTAAGGGGAATTAAGTTAATTATGTACTGTGGTTCTTTTAAACAATGTCTGACTTATAGTAAAGATGGAGTAAACTGTTGTTAACATTGTTAGTATTACTAGTGTGTAAAAGGTGTTGTTTAGAAATGTTTTACTAGAGCAGCTGGTGATGGTAAAAGCTCTGACACTGTAATTTAATTTTATAATGATTACCTTGAATCACCAAGTGAAATGTTAACTTGGAAAAGGAATGCCATTGGTTGAGGTTGAAGTAAACTTCTTTCTTTCATAAAATTGGTTCTCAGTTTTATGTTGTTATAGTTAATATGCACTTGTAGGAAGTATACATGATTCTCAAATGACAGAATAATGAGCCATTATTATAGTTAGTTGCAGCTGCTGTGTATATTTAAAAACTATAAAATGTTTTTTATTTTCAAATAAATATTTTCCCTAAATAGGCCACAGTAGTCAGGTTTTATGGTTCCATATATATCTGCCTTAAAGATAGATCGTTGAAACAACCTGTACCTTTTATTATAGAGCCAAATTTTGTACATTTTTTGTGTGAATCATTTATCAGAGCACACATTTGATAATTGATGGTATTGCTTACCTGAGGTTTCACAGTTTATAATGTATGTTTTACAGAATTAGTATTTTAGTTCAGTCATTTTAACTAATGTCCTGTTGTTCATCAATATGGTTGATTTATCAATGCCAGTTTGATTTATGTAGGACTTGGATTTCTAAAATGATAAGTACTTTAAAAGAAGAAAAACTTTATACATACATATGTTTAGGAAGCCAAGGTAATTTGTGATGTAATGATTAGAGATAAACAGAAGTCTGTAAGAAAGTATTAGAGTTGCCTTTCCACAAGTAATTCTGAGTTTAGATTTTGTTTGAACTCTTTTATTTGTATTTTATAAAATTACAGTGTTGAGCACATTGCATCAAAGTGTAACTGTGACTTAGTGTCATCTAGCACTTTCCTAACAACATTCACCTAAAAGAAACCAGGGCTCCCTGAAGAAATAGCTGATTTCAGTGCTGGGAGCCTGGAATGTTTTGTTAAACCAGAAAGTAATGGTGGCGTGTTGGAAGGAGTCAATGAAGGAGTTCCCAATGGCCAAATACGAGCATCAAAGTAATAAAAAACAGTAGTGAATAATGATAAAGCATTGGAAGAAAACAGAAATCCATGAGACCATACCAGTAATGCATCAAGTGAGGAAAAGTGATTGTGCCACCATTTTAGTAAAGTTCAAAGAGTTCAGAAGTAGGTGTGAATTCTAGGGGAGAAATTTCGATAAGGGCAAAATATTTGCATGATCTTAAAGTACCTGACCAAAGATTACTTATTGGTTCCAGGGTAAAGATAGTGATTAAGCATTAGGGAAATTGGACAGCACTTTGTCTTCATGATGAAACGTTACCCGTGAGGGACAGGTGAATATCATGTGCCTGTGGATGTGATACTCTGAGGACACATCACTTTTATCCTACTCTGAACAGGAAAACATTACTTGAATCTAGTCACAAAGAAGCCCCAGACAAGCTAAAGTGATAAGAGTTTTTTTTTGTTTTTATCAGAATATATTATGTAAAAAAATATTAGTTACAAAAGAGAAAAACTGAAGGAACCCATATTAGAAGATTCCAAAGACAGGATATAATTGGTACCAAGACTGGTTCTTGTGTTTGGAGGAAAAAAAATTTTTTTAAGGATATTATTGAGATAGCTGACAACTTCATAATGCAAATTGTAGATTAAAGTATTGTGTTGAGGTTCATAAGAGATTGGTTTTAGAAAATGCACACTGAAGATTTATGTGAAAAGGGCTACTTTGAAGTGACTTAGAAACAACTTATCCCTTGTTGCTCTCAATTACAAATTATTTTAACTTAAACTTTGTTGGTTTTAAGATATTGGCATGCATTTATTATAGAAGTACATATTGATAAATTTTAATTTCTTTTACATAGTGCTGGGCCTAAAGGAGATAACATTTATGAGTGGAGATCAACCATACTTGGTCCACCAGGTTCTGTATATGAAGGTGGTGTGTTTTTTCTGGATATCACATTTTCATCAGATTATCCATTTAAGCCACCAAAGGTAAGAACCTAGAAGTACATTCTTTAATATTTGTCCTTCTCCAGAATTGGTTATCAGAGAATTTGAATGTATAATAATAAATATATTAATTGCAAATTGATAGGGAAGCTCACAGAACCAAAGATTTAAAAACTCTTTTATAGGCACCTTCATATTCAACAGAGGGTTTATTAATTATAAATAAAGCTATACTTTTTTTTTCACTTGGTTATGCAATTTTATTCATACTAATAGAACTCTACCTTGTACAGAAATAAAAGGATTAATGATATGAGCAAAAATAACCTATGACCCTTCCTTAAGAAATACATTAGGATAAAAATGGGAGTGGCACACCTGTAATCCCACCATCTCAGGAGGCTGAGGCAGGAAGATCCCAAGTTTGAGGCCATACGGGCAGTTTAGCAAGTCCCTGTCTCAAAATAAAATCGAATGAGGTGGGACTGTAGCTCAATGGTAGGGCGCCCCGGGTTTAATTCCCAGGACTGGCGGCGGGGCAGGGAAAAAGCATGTTTAACAGTTTCCAAGAAGTAGTAGTTTAACAATGTGAATTTTGTCTGTATAGGTAAGCAAAAACTAGAAAGCATAAGACCTAACAGTTACTTGAATAGGTTGAATGGATTCCTCCTGTGATGGCTCATTCTAAAATGATCTAGCCTAAGGGTGAAAATCATGAGAAACCTGAACATAATTTTGCCCTTGTTACAGAAATGTCCAACATGCTAGGAAAAAGTATTATCAAGTCTATGATGAAATGTTTTTTCTTTTTGACATGGTTCCTTTAAATTCCCTATACAGCTTGTCATTTACATAGTGAATTAATACTTCTCTGTGTAAAAATATTTAGTGTTTAAAATAAGCATCATTTTACAAAGTTATACTAGTTCCCTAGTGGTGTTTACCCCAAATTGCAGACACTAAGGCCCCTTACTCTCATTTAAGGCTATCAGTGTTTTAAGTGCTGCACTGTGTGTGATCCTATTAGAATGTAAGATCTTGAAATTGCTGCCTTTTTAAATGCACCCAAGTCTGTAGAGTCCATCTTTCTGAATCAGTTAAATAGAGTGAAAACCTTAAGATTGATAATACCACAAACTATACAAATTAGATTGACCTGTTTAATATCATTGTATCTACTAGCTGCTCAATTTGCATTCAGTGATTCAGTTTTATTATGGAAAAAAAAAAAACCTCAGCAAACCTCAGGACTGTATTTATAAATAGTTGGTACTTCTATATGCTTAGTTTTTCATATTGGAAATTGGTTTAAAATGTTAGCAAAATTAGGGGGGAAGTTATTAGCAAGGTGTGTTTTATACAATTTTATTATGTTGAGAAAATTAACTAAATTAAAATAATGTTTACACTTTTCTTATCACCTTTTAATGGAAAATAGAAATTGTCCGACATAAAAATTTCAGAATACAGTTTTATATATAATTTGTCATAATTGTTTTGGCTAATGGTTATTTATAAATTTAGTATACTAATAATATTTGTTGAAATTGCAGTATTTTAATTTGTTAATGTTGGGGTTTTTTGCTGTGATATATAGTATTAAGCATTCTTGAGGTCTGTAGTTAGAGAAGTGAGACAAATAAGGTTTGTGTATTATCTTAGTGTTAGGAACATTCTACTGTACTTGTTCTTTTTGAAGTTTACATAAGGTGTTGAACTTAATGAAAAATAATAAAAATTTAATTATCTCTTTTTCGTGAATACTCTTCTGTTTATTCAGTATTAATAACAGAAAGAAAATATTAATTGTATTTGTAAACTACTTTCCTATCTATTAAGTAGACATCTGTTAATGACCTGAATGTATATTTCTCCCAAATTCTAGAGCAGCACTAATAAAAACATTATGTAAAACTGTCTGTGTAATTTTAAATTTTTTATAGCCATATTGAAAAAGATAAAAAGAAAGAGTAAAGTTAATTTAATAATATTTTATTTAACTTGGTAAATAAAAATATTGACATTTTAGCATGTAATCAATATGAGACTGTTAATGAGATCTTTTACATTCTGTGTTGATACCAAGTCTTTGAAACGTGGTATGTATTTTACACTTTTAGCCCATCTTAATTTGACTAGCTGTACTTTAGATCTCTAGGTGCACATATAACTTCTATGTATTGTATTAGAGCAGTTCTAGAGGAGCTGGTTTCCTTCCTCCTCCCTCGCTAGCCAACGGTCTTTCGAGAGTGTGTTTGTGTCTTGTCCCTTTTTCTCTCCCCTTTCCCTTATTTTCTCTCTCTCCCTCATTCTTTTCAATGGCTTTTCTTTCCAGATTCCATTTTGAAGTTCATAGTACACTACTAGTTCTATGAGATAATTTTGAGTTGTATGAGATAATCTACAACTATAGATTATGAATTACCTAATTATCTTTTTGGTTGTTTTGAAACTTGCCAGTAATTTATCTTTTTTTTCTCACACATGTCAGGGATTTATTAGTTTCCTTTATCCATTAGCTAAAAACTGTGCTTATTTTATTTTAATGTTTTAGTCTTAACAAGACAGTAAACCAGTTGTGGAAATGAAAGACTGAGAAATAGAAAGTCAGGTAATATAGATGGTTTTATCAACTTTCTCAATCTTCATTAAAATCTTCAACTTTCTTCTTCATTATTTTCTGATGTGTGGGATAGTGGTCATTTCCACTAAGAAATTAATGTAACTTTTATGTTAAGGAAAAGTCTTCATCATTTTCTCCCATTTTGGCACCAAAACATGTCTGTTCTCCCTCACTTTCTGTACGTGTGTGTGCATACATGCATAGAATTACCATATCATTTCTTTAGATTTAATTGATTAGTTGCTTACTTTCTTTTAAAATCATTACAGTTCCTTTTATATCTGGTGAAAACAAAGATATTCAAATGAATCAAAACTATTTAACTTTGTTATTGTTTTAAGATTAGCTAGAGTTAAATTATTTGCTGTTTAGTATCATCTATGGTGTGTTACTGGTGAGAATTTTAGTTGATAATGAAGCATGGAATTTTAGTTGATAACAGAGCATTCATTTTCTTTGTTTTTAATGTTACTGTACCCAGGTTACTTTCCGCACGAGAATCTATCACTGCAACATCAACAGTCAGGGAGTCATCTGTCTGGACATCCTTAAAGACAACTGGAGTCCTGCTTTGACTATTTCAAAGGTTTTGCTGTCTATTTGTTCCCTTTTGACAGACTGCAACCCTGGTAAGCAATCTTAATAAGCATAAACAAAAATTAGTACATTTTCTTGGTTAGCTTAAGTGTTGATAAAGAAATAAATGCTATTTGTAGAAAAATGATCGTAAAACATTTTATGAGGAAATTATGAATGCCATATCCATTAGAGTAGGTCAGAAGTTTTTCTGACTTCATTTAGTTCGTAAATGGCATGCCACTCCACAATTATTTTCTCACCATCATTCATAGAATTTCTCCTTTCTATACACAGTGGATTTCTGTCAGGAAGGAAGCAGTGTCTTTGACACTGTTGCCTCCTTTTCTCTGCTTCCTGCTTCCATGAGTTTTAACCACTCAATAATGAAGGGCTTTTTCTCTCTCCCTTTTTGGATTAAAATGAGTTATATTAAATGTAGTAGTAATGGACATTAAAATGATAGCTGATAAGAGAGCTGGACTAAATTATGATTATATGAACTCAGACATTATAAGTATGTCATGTGTAACTTTTTCAGAAATATCTAATTGGGTGACTAACTTGGTATACAGACGTGAATTTTCATATATGTTATCTTAATGCTTGGTCTTATTTAAAGAAATTGCTAACCCTTTTTAAATATTTGATAAGTAACCAAAGGCTATTATTATTACCTTAGGTTCAACAATTAGATGTATGGGGTGGATAAATAGGTGGATGTTTTTATATTTCCTATTAAGCAAAAGATTAGAAATAAACTGAGCATCCGTTAGTAGAAGATACAGCTATTAGAAAGAATGAAGCAGCTCTATATGTACTAACAACCGGGGAAGGTCTTCAAGATGTTTTTAAATGCATATAAAATCTCTGGAAAGAAATATTGTAAATAAGTAACAATTGTTTGCTAGAGAGAAAATTTTGAGTACTTGGAGTCAGGAAGGCAGTTTTTAAGTCTTACTTCACTATCATTTGGAACACTTCAAATATTATGTATACATTAAAAAATTCAAACCATAAGTTAAAGATTTACATCTCAGATACAGTTATTTCAAAATTTCATTTAAAATAAAATGGCAAGTATGTTTTTAAATGGAGATATACACAGTGATTAGTATCATTATTGTATAGAATAAAGGAAAATTTCATTCTGAATAGCATTATATTCTATATCAGGGTTCTGTGTAAAAGTGATTTTTAATATCCATAATAAACCAGAAATACAACCACTACTGCACTTTTATTGTTGAATAAAATGCCAAGACTACAAAATATTTTTTGCATACTAAAGGCGTATCTTTTATGAAAATCATATCTATTAACTCAACATTTCATTTTTAGTGAATCTTTCCTAATTTGAATATTAATATATTCATATGAACATATTACCTTAAACATTTTTCTTTCAGAAATCAATCTGTTATGTATAAAGATGCTGCTGACATGTTTTACCTTAATATAATGTTAGACATAAAGATGCTGCTGAAATACTTTAATGTTAGAATTGTACTATTAGGACCCCACATAATATCTTAATGTTGTTTCCACTTTTCCAGCGGATCCTCTGGTTGGAAGCATAGCCACTCAGTATTTGACCAACAGAGCAGAACATGACAGGATAGCCAGACAGTGGACCAAGAGATACGCAACATAATTCACATAATTTGTATGCAGTGTGAAGGAGCAGAAGGCATCTTCTCACTGTGCTGCAAATCTTTATAGCCTTTACAATACGGACTTCTGTGTATATGTTATACTGATTCTACTCTCTGCTTTTATCCTTTGGAGACTGGGAGACTCCCCAAAAAGGTAAATGCTATCAAGAGTAGAACTTTGTAGCTGTAGATTAGTTATGTTTAAAACGCCTACTTGCAAGTCTTGCTTCTTTGGGATATCAAAATGTATTTTGTGATGTACTAAGGATACTGGTCCTGAAGTCTACCAAATATTATAGTGCATTTTAGCCTAATTCATTATCTGTATGAAGTTATAAAAGTAGCTGTAGATGACTAGGAATTATGTCATTTGTATTAAACCCAGATCTATTTCTGAGTATGTGGTTCATGCTGTTGTGAAAATGTTTTACCTTTTACCTTTGTCAGTTTGTAATGAGAGGATTTCCTTTTACCCTTTGTAGCTCAGAGAGCACTGATGTATCATCTCAAACACAATAAACATGCTCCTGAAGGCCCAGTTTCCTGTCGTAATGTTTCAAGTCAGTCTTGTCAGAAGGTGTGTCTGAGATGATTGTTGATGAAATAAAGTTGTGAATATGAAAATGGGCTACTAAAGACTAGTGCAAATGAATGAATTATTCAATTGAAAGCATTTAAAATCTTAAAAGTGTAGAATTTTTCCTTTAAACCTTAATGAGACAATAAATTGAAATTAAATATACAAAACTGAATTTTAAACCATGAAGTTAACTTTGATAATATGGTATTTGAGCTAAAGAAAACAAAACTGTGGCTCACTCAGAAGTCTGGAAATATCTTCTAGAATATTTTGCTTCTAAATGGTGATTTCTTTCCAGCATTGGGCAGTATTGTCAGATAATAACTTTGATCTGATAGCTATTCTGTGGTACATTTTCCTTTTAATCCTGGTCTTGAATTTTTATGGTTCATTACCATTCTTACTATGACACATGGCCAACCAATATAGCCAGAGGCAGAGTTGGACACAAAATCCTTGTCTGCCGTAAAGGTAAAAGAGAACTGTGTTCATGTGCAGATGTAGCATTATTTCTCAGTTTTGACTTAATTTCATTCTTCCTAGTCATAATTATTAAGTATATTATTAAGCTTATAATTATCAAACTTTTCATATGTGATATAAACAGTATAATTGTACACCTCCCCCATGACTGGTGTAATTATCTTTGGTTATATAATCAAGATTGTAGTATATGGGGCAAGTATTTTCTTTAGTCCTCAATATGGTAATAGAGTACCATCTTAAAATTATAGAGTTGAATCATTAGCTTAAAAAATACGTTGCTATCAGATAATAAAGCAAAACATATATAGTTGCATATACCATCACTAAGAATAGTGGACTCCTACTTGAGTATTTGTCGGTAGAAGTTGTAGCATAAAATTTAACTTACATATGTGTTTTTCACTTAAATATCCCATACCCCAAAATTATTCTTTTACAAAGAAACACCCCCCAAAAAATATGGCACTATTTTGAAGAATTGAGGCTTATGTCTTTGAGAGCTTCTAAGCTCTGACTATTTTAAGCAAAAGCTAATACATCTAATAGAGTCCACATCAGTGTAATGAAAGTAGAGACCTTTTTTGTAAACAGAAGGATTTTTATCAACTGGGTGAGTTTTAGAAAGTAGTTTTTCCTTAGTACCAAGATTGTCCATTCTGTGTTCTACAGTAGTAAACATTTTCTTAGATTCTAGAAAATCTTTCATCATGCTACATAGTAGGATGTTTGAGGATAGATACTAGGATTGGATTTTCTTGGGTTACTATATATCTAATGAATACCACCAACCTATTTTGCTTTCTTGCCCTGGGACAAAGTTGAGGGAATTGGTTACTTAAAATATTTGTATCTCTCCCACAAACTACCTTTGTGGCCGTGAATAGTATACTTCTGAGTTTTAGTTTATTCATATATGAAATATGAGTTGAATTAATTTCCCTGTTTTCTGTTATCCCTCAAACTCAGTAATTCTAGTCTCATAAATTTTTGTTCTGCTTGTTCTTTCTCTTTTCAGAGACTGTCTACATTTTTAAATGGGTGCTAATAGTATCTAGGTGTTCTAATAAATCAACCTGCCTATAACATGAAAGCACATTCTTCTAAGTTTGAGAGAAGATAATCAAAAGGATATATTTTCAAGAAATAATAAACTTCATTTGGTTTCCTGTCATAGGTTGCCTTAAAGTTTTGATTTTTTTCTCATTCTCTATTTCTAAAAAACTATATAGATCTCCTTCATAGTTATATAGGTTATCATAGGAATATTTTCATAATGAAATTTTCTATAGATATAAATTGTGATATTTCGAACAAAACCCAAACTTTTTCTTACCCATTAAAATCAAATTTTATGATTTACAAGACCAAATGTAATTTAGAAGTCCTTGAGAAAGACAGTGACACCAGGTATCCTATTGAACCTGGAGTGTATGCACTATGATCATGTGCCCTTGGAGTAGTTGGGCAATAATGTACTACTGTGTGCTAAGTATAGTTTAGAGGTTGATGTGCTCTATCTTGTTTAATATTCTTGAAGAACTTTAGGAGAGTAGACACTGATGGTCCTCATTCAGCAGAGTTGGAACTGATACACAGACAAGTTAAATAACTTGCTGCTCAAGATTTTGTAGCCAATTCTATTCAGAGGTACAGTCCCCATGTTCTGTCACTGGGCTGAGTTTTTGTTTATAACATTACAGCTTACTATTGAATACACACTTAACAGTTTCCTGCAAAAGTGGGACATTCATGGATTAATTAATTATAATTCCTGAAGTTTACAAAATGAACTGCAGTTTACATTTTACTATATCCTTTTAATTTCAAGTGGAAACTTAACAAAAAATCAAACTTGTTTCCTGTGAATATAAGGTAGGATTCTTAATATTTTCCCTCAGACATTTGTCATAGATAATATTTTTAATGTCACTAATTTCCCTTTTTTTAAAATTTGAAAATGAGACAAGGGATGTTTGATTACAGTTTGACCCGTATGTGTACTACCTTTTCTAACAAGAATTTGAGGTATTGTTTTCTAATGTCTACTTAAGAAGTTGGAATCAACCCACTAGCTTATATGAACACTCATAAGTATATTCTTAAAACAGTATAAGAATGTGTAGTAAAATTTTAAGTCAATTTCAACTCCTAACCTAAGTTATAGTCATGTTAGTGCAGTACATTTACACATTTTTAGTCACCATTTATATTTTGGTCTTTGGACAGACTTATGACCTGAAACATCAGTTATTTTTTCACATCATTACACTTTTTTTTTAAAGACTGAGAAAGTGATTGTATAGTAATTACATTATTAATTATATTTCAGTTAATGTTTCTTATTCTAGGTAAATAAAATGTACAAATTCCATTTTTCATACCTAAGCAAGTAAGCTTTTATAACTACAGTTTAGTAGATACACATTATGTGAAGTGAAACACAGGTTTTTTTTCTACTTTTATCAGGTTTTTCTTAAAAAGTTCTTTGATGATTTAAGTATGTATCCATCCAATGTGTAATGGAGTGTTTCTGCACAGTTGACTGATAGTCATAAAATGAATTGCTGAGAGTGGTTTATGTAACTGTATTGTCAACAGTAATGAATCATGTTAAAACCTTGATCATTGTCAGACAGCATCAGGGATGATGCTCTGGAGGTTTGTGCACATCTAACTAAGGCAAATACACACCAGTCTCACTTTTCCTCTTTTCTGTTCATCTTATGAGTACTACTTCTAGAATTCCAGCATTCTCTTTTTCAGTTTGCCATCTTTTGTACTGTCAACTATGTGTGCGTCCAGTAGTTTAGGAGACTGGAAGTCTTAAGGTGAATTTTAAATGATATATTCAACATATTGGGGAGAGAGAGAGAAGCACTAAGCTTTGGGGGGAAAAGTTTTTAAATAGTTGATGACCCAGATTCAGGCCCAAGGACAGTTTAAACATCCTTTTATTAGTTTTCATCATTGACGTAAATACACATAAGTAGTGATTTAACTGTGATTAGGAAGCAGAGCTGGGGAGCAGGGGCTGGTCCAGAGTATATTCTGAAATAAACAGAACTATGACATAATAAAAGGGATTGACAAATCTAATTTTTATCAGTATCTTGTATTTAGATAAATTTAAATTCACTTTAGAGTTTCCATTTCTATAGGTTATCTTATTGAATCTGGTGAAGCTAAAGTCATTATGCAAATCTACCTAACAGGTCACTAAAGGCTGTGATTTTGCCACAAATCCATAAGATTTATCTCAAGACCACTTTCAAAATGACACCTTCCTTCCTCTTGTTCTGCTCTCATTTACCTTTATGTTTGTTGATCTTTTTTAAGATGCCATCTACAGTAAACATCAGAAATAATAAAAAGAAATCAAGCAAGCATGTGCATATTTCCCATTATCAGCAATAAGCCAGGTGCCCTCCTTGATAATGTTTGCCCTAAAGCCAAGAATTGATCAATCCTTCCTTCCTTCCTTTCCTTCCTTCCCGTTCTTTTCTTTTTTATGGAAGTAGTAGGGAAATAGAAGGGGGTTATAATGCATATATACTACATAATCCCTTAACTGATCTTCATTGTGAGTTTATTCTACATATTTTAAGTGCCAATTGAAAGGTTCTTTCGGGCAGTGTGGTATGTACAAATATGAATACATTTTCACATTCTTTTGGTTCATCATTTTTCTGTCCTGATAGATTTTTCCCTCTTCCTAGCAGAAGAGAACACATCTTTGCTAATGTGTATCCATTACAAATGGATGTTGAATGAGAAATTGAACAGATGCCCCTGCTGATTTAGCAATGAAAATATTAGTATAATGTTTGGTAAGTTTACCCAATCGTTATAATATTAAAACATGCTTAACACTAGTTGATGCTTTTAAAATAATTACTGTCTTTCAAAATACTCTTGGTACCCAATGTCTGTAGCTTGCATTTTGGCATATTACTATATTCATTTTCACTATTTCTGGATAATGAACTCTGATAAGGTAATATCCATACTTTTCATTTCTGTATTTCAATACCTTTCCAGTATCTAATGTGTATTTGCTGACTGATTATTATATCATGAGAATAAGCTGCCTTAATGCTGTCCAGACACTATGTGAAGCTTAACAGGCATGCCTTCTTAGTTCCCCATCATCCTGATTAAGTGCTCTGTATGTGATCAGTGCTGCCTATATTCCTGCTAAACTGAAATATGGAAAATTAGCAATAGTTTATTCATATAACCTACTTAATGTCTGCTTGTTTAAAATGGAGAATGAATCTTAAAATTTATTTAAAAGTTTGTAAATATATCAGAATTCTCCTGTCCTACAAAGTTGACAGAATTTCCCATTATTGTTAGTATCCTCTTAAAATTGATATATGTCTTCTCTTCCCATTTATTGGTAAAAAAGAAAAATGGTGCAAACAAAATACATGTACATTCACACACTGCATAATGACATTTTGATCAGTGGACCATATAGACCACTGTGTTATCTTTGTTTATGCAAGTACATTCTGATGTTTGTACCATGATGAACTTGACTAGCCACACTTTTCTTAGAATGTATTCCCATCATTAAATAGCACATGACTATATCTGCTTATGGTATGCTTTTAGGGAAATAGGAAAAATAAAAACTGATGACCTTTGAGGAAATTCTAAGATAAATGTTTTAGAAAACGAGAACTAGCATATTATATGATAGTATGGAGGGGGCTGTCCTGGAGTGCTGAAAGGCATTTATTGAACTATCACCCAAGTCCCCTTCCCCCACTACTAGCTTCTGAAATGAAAGGGAAATGGAATAAGAGAAAAAATTAAAGGATCACTTCTGTATTGCCTAATGTTCTCGTGCCAATAGTTAAAACTGAAAGGTGTCTGCGTAAGAGCTCCCTGATTCCAAAATATAATTCTAAATACTCATTTTTCTCACTCATACAAAAACCAGCTGAGCAAACTCAAGTCCATTGTATGTGGCAGTTTCTTCTCTAGTTTTTTTACATGACAGTGTTTTTAAAAAATGTATTACATTTTATTTATATGTATCATCTCCTTAATTTAATCGTAAGCCCTAGAAATAAAGGATCCATTTCATGTCATGCAATAAGTTACTAGTTGTATACTCTGGCAAATACTGTTTTACAGGATTAGCAATGAGTAGAGGTCACAAAAATCCCTGCTTTTGTAGAGCTTACTTTGAAGTACAGGCAGACCTCCCCCGCAAAAAAAAAGTCACTAAATTTTGTGTATATGTGTGTTAGATGGTAAACGCTATGGAGAAAACTAATGCAGGGAAGGGAAATAGGGAGTATGTGCTGGGTGAGAGAAAGGAGAGGTTGCTATTCACTTATAAAAAAGGGTAGTCAGGAAAGACCTCACCAGAGCAGTCTAGAACTCAGTTGGGTGAAAGATGTGCCAAATAGGGGAAGAGTATTCCAGGCAGAGGGAATAGCAAATGAGAAGACTATTCCATGTAAAGAACAAACTTAATGCATTCAAAAAAGAACAAAGTGAGCAACAAGGACAGGAGTGGAAGGCTAGGTCAGGATGGCTGCAGATGGACAGATCATTTAGGGTCTTGTAGTCCATTGTAAGGAGTATGACTGGCATTCTAAATAAGACGGAAACCATCAGTGTATGTTTAGCCAAAAAGTGACAGGATTTAGGTATAGTTACAATTATATTACTCTTAGGGAAGAGACTTGGGTTGGGGTTAGGATAGGGAATTGGGAAGAAGGAGATCAGGAGACTAATGTAGTAATCCAGGGAAGAGAGAGTGGGGATGTTAACCTGGGTGGCAGTAATGTAGGTAGTAAGAAATGATAAGGTTCCAGTTGAAGATAGAGCTAACAAGATTTGGTGATAGTTTGACTACCTGGCATGAAAAAGGAATCACACATGTATGACTTGAGCAAATTGAAGGGTATAGTTTTCATAAGCTGAGAAACTTGGGGATAGAACAGGATTGGGAGAAAATTAACAACTTAGTTTTTGACAGGTTAGGTTTGAAATGCCTATTAAACATTGAAATGGAGGTGCCAGGACAGTGGATATACAAATCTGATTCAGGAATTAGTTCTGGTCCAGGGCTGGGACTTTAGTAAATGGCATTTATAGCTTTGAGAGTATATAGTCTCATCATGGGACTGAGTGCTGCTATAGAAGAAAGAGGTCTTAGCACTGCAATATTGAGGAGATGAGGAATTAGCAAGGAACCCAGGAAAGAACAGTGAAAAAGTTAAAGGAAATCTAGGATAGAAGTGAAAACTTCCATGGAAGTATGAATGATCTGGTAAATAAGACGAGGACCGGAATAACCATGTTACTTAGCAATACCAGGGTGGTAGTTGGTGACCCATACAAGCACAGTTTTGTTGGGAGTGATGAGATCCAAGCTTGATTGGAGCTGGCACCAAAGGAGAAAAATTTGAGACAGTACTTTTGCTGTGATTATTGCACATTTAAGCTAAACTTTTCCTCCTCAACTTACAGAACATGAGTGTTCTTTCCTAAGATAAGTTGATTATAACAGTATTCTTTAGAATATTTCACACAATGATAGGTGGAAGTTGTTTTAAATTTGCCTGATTTGTAAAGGCATTCGAGTCTTGATTTTGTTCTTTTCCTCCAGTCCTATTTTATCCAGGTGCTTGGATATCCCTTATCTACAGGAACTGTTTAAAATCCATTCTTCACACAACTATCACATTCATCTTCCCAGAGTAAGCTCTGCCAGGACAGTCTGCTTGCTCACAGACTTCAGTGGTTGCCCATTCTTTACCAAATTCAAGTCCCTATTTCTTAGAAACCTGGCTTTCTGTCACTGCATGACTGTAGTGTGCTGCATGATGAAGCAGCATCTATGGAAGGCACAATTTAAGATACACTTGTTTTGTAGTGACATACCAGTGTCACTGTCAATAGCAGCAGTTGCATCTATCACTTAAAAATGTTTCTTCAGAGTGCTGGGGCTGTAGCTCCGTGGTAGAGCAATTGTCTGGCACATGTGAGGCACTGGGTTCAATCCTCAGCAACAATATAACTAAAATAAAGGTTCTATGTTCATCTACAACTAAAAAAAAAAAAAAGTCTGCATTTAAAAAAATTAATTTTTTCTCAGAGACAGCAATAATGACCAACACTCCTTAAACCACTGACTTCTTTAAGGCTTTCTTCTCACAGGACTACAACACACTGATGCACCAAAGTTTTTAGAATTTATTTTGTTACCATCAGTTCAAAGTATTAGTTCATGTAACCTTGTTGCTGCCCATGTTAATTTTCAGTCAAGCATCAGAAAATGGATTGCTCAAGATTCTTTGCTAGGCACACCAGTATTTTAAACGTGAACTGATGCACTTGTGCTTCAAGACAGATGGTGCATTGCTTCTGTGCCTAAGAGCATTTGGCAGTGCTGAAACTGAGCCTTCTGTTCAGTCCAAAATAATTCAGTGATGAGTGGGCAACTTTGTACTTTGATTTTTTTTCCCCCTGGATTTGAGTATTTGGAAGTGTTTTAGCTTAACATTAACTATACCTAAGCACTGTAATAAAATGGCACTGCAGGCATGGACATGTATGTTTCAGTTTGGCATATGGTGCCACTTGTTTTTATTTTTATTGTAGTGATGTTTCCATTAAAACTAATAAAGTATTTGACTATGTTTAAACATGGGCACAAAACAATCTGGGTTTAAAGTTAATTGTTAGCTAAGCTTAAAAGGGAGTCCTTTCAAACTGAAACGAATTTAAAGGAACAGTTTTAAATCACACATTGGTCATTTCATTCCTTTTGGTTAATGCCTCTTCTCAGGCACTTTGCTTAAACAGCATTTCTTTATTTAAGGCTAGCTGAAAGATTACAAGAATAGTATCTCTAAAGTCCTTTAGTGTCTCTGAAATCTTACATTTTATTGACTAAAATTAGAAATTGTTTTGTATTCCTTTTTACTTGCAGCTTGTTAGAACCCTCTTAGTGATTAGTTAGAAATGTTTTTTTTTTTTCTCTTAATTTATTTTCCAAGTAGGATTAAGATAACCCTGGTTATCATTTGAGGAACACAAGTGATAAATATAGGAAGCCAAAAGCCACAAGAAAACAAGACACTCCAGTGGGAGCTCCTGAAGAGAAAGAGCAAAAGTTTCCCATTCTGTACTCTTGAGTTGCGGTTGTTAAAGTGATGGAGGAGGAGGAAGAGGGTTGATTTATGGGCAGGGTATTATGCTGTGGGGAAAACGTCCAGCCTATTTAAGCTTTGGAAAAAGGTTTACTCCCTTGAACTTGGGTTAAAAATATTGCCTTGCTTGTTCTCGTAATGTTGAAAGGATAAAGAGATCAATAAAGTTTCCTCAGATTCTGTAAGTCAGTCTTGTTTCTGTTTTTTTTTTTTTTTTTTTTTTAAACATTCCAGGGAAGCCAAGGTCTTTATAGAAAGCGGTGCATTCTGGCTGTAGAACTTTTGGTATTGATTCTGTAGTGTTATTGTAAATTCTCTTTGAGATTAAACATTGTGCACAGGCACTCTGACCACATCTCTAGATTCATTTTATATAATGTACCATGGTTGATCTTTTAATAGTCGCCTCCTCTTTAGCATCTGCAGCTTTGAACATGCCTGGAAAACTCAGTTCCTGTCTACAACATAGCTGCACATCCTGGGAGAATGAAACTAGAAGACTGATTTAGTACAACATGTTATACACACCCACATTCCCCAAAATGACTGAAGACTTCTCTGAAAAAAATCACTGAAATCTGCTTATTCTTCACAGTCGGGATAGTAGCTTTAGTGCCAAAATTGAGGGCCTTCCCAGGAAGCTTTAAATCACCATTTCTAAAATAAAACCTATCATCCAATAAAAACATATTATACATATATGGAAACTAATTACCAAGGGTTGCCATGTCATGTTTTCGACACTTCCTCTTGAAACAGAGAAAGGATAACTTTAAAATTTCACGTGTATTTTTAGAATATTTAGGGACTACTGATTTATCACAATAGTTTGTGAGTAAAATACTCCGATAACTGATATTTCAATTCTGACTTCTCAGTCTTTAGTATGCTAAACTCTAGAGTCAAATTAGTTTAATTAATTTAAACAGCATCATATAATAATCTTTCAAATCTCTCTTATTTGCTTTTTTGCAACTAGGAATTTTTTTCTACTTCTTGGCCTGAATTTTCTCAATCATATAATTGAACTAAAAGCAGTGAACAACATTGTTGAAATTTAGTGAGGGAATAATTTATTTAGTGGCAAAACAGGCAGCATGAAATACTTGGAAAGACTTTTTAAGCAGTAAAATACAGTGAATTTGTATGGATAATTATATGTTTGAGTGAGTGCAGCATGAAACTTCACTGTTAGAACATTGTTTTTGCTTGTGCTAATAGGTTGTGTCGCATCTTTTTTTGTTGTTTTTTTGTTTGTTCGTTTTTGTCTCTGGGCTCTGAAGATTGAAGTTTATTAATTGCCAAGAAGAACAGAGTGAGTATATTTCTTTTTAAAAATTTAACAACACCAACAATGGTTACACATTTGTTTAATACTGTTTTAAGGATGTTTTGTTTGTAACTAAGCAACGTGGCTGTCTTAAGATTCTTCTAGGACTTTCAGCTTGGGAACTGGTCTTGTCCAATCATTTCTAGGTAATTCTTCTGATTCCCAGACATCAATGAAAGAGTGAAGGAGTTAAGAATTAGAAGCATATTGGATGTGATGGGAACAAACTTATATATGTTCTTCATGAGAAAAATTTCCTAGTCTTTGAGGATTTCTTTTAGTTCCATATTTCCTGAAGACCAGAAGTAAAATGTTTTCATTTTTCTTCTTTTCTTCCTTTTTTTTTTTTCCCCCCTCAGAAGAGTTGTGGTGGAAAAGGGTCTGCCAGAACCAGAGGCTAAAACACACAGCTGTATTTAAAAAAAAAAAAAAAAGAATTCTTTATTCCAGCTTCCAGAATTCCTCCTCTTCAGCCTTTCCTGTTCATTGGAATAAAGAAGCTATTACATGATGCTGTAAAGAAGCTCCGTCCAGTATTTGAAGCTCAGTAGAAAACAAGGAAGTAGATCAAATAGATACCTGTACTCTGAGTGCGTCCCAGGTTCGCTAAAGGGGGAGGAGGGTCCTCGTTTTAATTTGTACTGTAGCAGATATCATGATTGTGGCAGTCTTCTAATAAATATTTGTTAAAACATTTTTCTAATCATGCTAAACTAAATATGTAAGTGTTAAGTTGCCTTCCTCCTGGGGTCACTTACCATTTATTAACTGCTACCTTTGGATGGGACCGAAAGAAGCTGTGTTTTTACTGATGGTGCTAGATAGTTTGGAAGCTTAGGGTAGTAGAAACATTCTATTTTACATTTTTATTCCAGAGTAAATACAGTGTGTTAAATAAGCAGGTTTAGATAAGTGCTTAGTGACATGCCAAAAAACTTACACAGTTAGTTGCATAAAGGAACTTTTCTTCCAGAATTAACAAAATTCTACACAAAGGTATAGAAATCAATTCAAGGGATGTGGTGGGAAACCTGTAAGGCTTGCTTCCCTCTTCCCCTTCTTTCAGTGCCCCTCCTTCCCTTTTCCCTTTCCTCCACCTTTGTTGCAGTCACTGTTGAAGTACAAGAGCAGGTAAGCACATAGTTACACATTATTGGTTCCTTAAAATTCTGAGTTAGGGTAGGTTTGGGGGGACCTCTTAAATCACAATACTAAATAGTGCTTCACCTCTTCCACCTCCACCACCCCATTTTGATTATGTCTGGTGAATTAAACAAGAAAAACATTTGTAATTAATCAAGAAGAACTGAAGTATACAGAAAATGCACCTTTGTGGATATTTTTGTTTGTTTTTGTTTTGTATCTTGTTGATGCTTTGCATAAAGACTAAAAGGTGCTTTTATTTTTTTCTCTACCCCCATCAGAACTGTGGTTATTTTGGGGTGTAAGGTAATCCATAGCACACCATCAATCTCCACTAGATGTCAGTGTGTTACTAAATGAAACCAGTTCGGCATGCTCTCCAGAACTGGTATTTAAACCTATTGGAAAGGTGAATTCATTATCAATTTCTAACCAGCGGTGTTGGTTAGAAATAAGTCCTATTTTTCCTAATGGATATTAGAAATATTTTAAAAATATGGTACCATTCATCTGAAGATTTCAAAATTATTACATATATTCTAGTTTTTTTTGCCATAATATCCCCAGAAGAGATGGAATATGGCATTCATATTGTAGTAATCAGAATTGTAGGGACACAGTGACTGTCCCGAGATCACTGTGGTAGGATGCAGACTGATATTTCTGTAACCACAAGATACTCCATCTATATCCTGCTCCTCTTCTGGTATCTGTAGTATATTTAGGTGCATTTTCTCTTTGGAGAAGCCTGTTATTTGAACTACCTACCTTCCCTATAAAACAAGTTCAGTAAGAGTAGAACATAGGGGCAGGGATTGTGGCTCAATGGTAGAGCACTTGCCTAGTATGTGTGAAACACTGGGTTCAGTTCTCAGTACTGCATACAAATAAATAAAGATTCATCAACAACTAATAAAAATATTTTTTAAAAGAGTATGATTTAGGAGCCTTTGAAATAATTAGTTGTTGGTATGAGGATGTTTATACCAAAGGGGGAAAACCCTTTAATTTTACAATGATTGTACAGAGACCTCTAACCAACCAAGACAATTATAATTTTCTGTATGTACTGCTTTATAGGTTTTATAGGTTGTGAAATCAGACTAACAAGAGCCCCATCTTGGTTCATTTATTCAAGGGGAAAAGGAAAGTGTGATTTGGAGTGGACGGTTGAAATTCTTAGATATTTGGGGATTATAGTACATATCTCACATTGCATGTTTTACACTATAGCTAATATATATATAATCCTATATATTAGAATTTAAGTAGTGATTTTTCCCTAAGTTGCATACACAGGTTATAACAATGTAAAAAATGTTTGTTGATAAAAATTTTTTGAATACACAGATAAGAAATTAGGGTAAATTTAATTGGTCCTTGATGTAGCAATGTTGGGTTTGTTTCAAGTATCTTTTTAATTGTAGATGGACATAATACCTCTATTTTATTTATTTATATGTGGTGCTGAGGATTAAATCCAGTGCCTCACACATGCTAGGCAAGTGATCTACCACTGAGCTATAAACTCAACTCTACAATATTGTTTTTATAATAAAAAGAAACAATGTTTTCTTCTTTATTGTCCACATTGTGCAAATTTGCTACAATAAATCTCAGTTTTAGAAGGAATTACTCAAACCAGGTATATTGAAAACAAATGTAAGAAAAAGGATTTAATGGTTGTTTTGCTTACCAGTGTTTCAGTTAAATCATAAAGATCAAGGCTTAATCTAGCAGCAACACAGGGACAGAGTCAAATTTTCAACCTTTAAGTTTTAAGTGAAAATAAATTAATGTCTTAATCTGAGAAGGCTGTTTGCTATAGCACTTAGTGCATTCTAGGTGTAAAGTTAATGTTGAAGTCTTTAAAATATAACCATCCTCATCTGTGTTATTTTAAATGGTGTAAGGTCTAAAGGGTTACCAGCAAAGCTCAAGAGATTACCAAAACTACAATAACTTGACTTTTGCATGCTTAGATCTATGTTTTGATTTGAAACTTTTGTATGCCAAATCATGCATGAATCAAATTGAGGTATAAAATTATAACATCTTTTGTGTATAAAAGAAAACTTATGCTTTTGTCTCATTCAAATGACAGTGAAGCCAATGTTGAATCATGTATGAAAACTTAGTGGACAATAAAACTTGTACACCTGATTAGTGATTATCAGCTGAGGAAGTCAGGCCTGTGTTAGAATTGTCTTGAAAACTTTAAAATCATCTGTGTTCCCTGCCACCATCTCCATCATGTAATCATATTTGGGAATCTGGACTTCTAGACTTGTGAGTGGTGGATGGAGGATTAAGTGTTCTACAATTTCAGGACTTTTAAAGGTGCTCTAATGTGGATATAGGATTGACTGGTGCATATATAATCTTCTAAATCAACACACCACAACCAGGCAAATACTTAAGGTTAACCCTTAGATACCCAGAACCATTAAAATGTTATTTGGCTAAAAATCCTAAAATACTGAACTTACACTAGTCTGGAGTTACATCATTGAAGCAAATCTAGATGGTAGGTCAGTGAATTCTTTGTTCAATTCTTGTTAAATCTAAGTGAAAGAATTCAGGTGGAAAAACCAAGACCAAACCAACCTACCTCATATATCTGTAGAGTATTCAAAACTCCAGCTCCTACAAAACCTTTGTTTACTGGTTTCTCAACTGTGCTTAGAATTTTACCATTAGAGATTCATTCTTTTGGCTTAAAATACAGTCATCTTCAGAAATCCTTTTAATGTTGATATTACAAAGATCAATAGTTTTATCAGTGACTATGAAGCTATTTAGCTGACAAAAAGTAATACCTCTGCCCTGTTTGAAGTGAGTTGTTGAATAAGTGAGGATTTTGAAGGAGAGCGAATAGAAATCCTGAGCACTCCAGCCACAGCTTGAAAGGTGAGCCAGCATTTTTATTTTGCTAAAAGTAATAGCCTGCAAAACCATTTAAGCTGTGATATCTTTCTTGTCTTTGTAAACTTAACCACACGCAGGAAATCAGGATGTTCTGATGACTTACCTACTATCAGAAGGATAAAGAAAGGAACTTCAGTAGGCTCTGGGCTTCAGAATCATTTTAATCAATTTTTGACTCTGGTGGGTTGAACTGTTAGAAATCCAAGAATTTGCATAAGGATATTCAGCAAAAGATGGCAATGATACTGTTTTAAATGTTACAGGCTTTTCTTGAAAAACTTTTTAAAACTTAGGAATATTTTAAGAACCTGGAAATGTATTGAAAAAACATATCAAAGCAACTAGGACAAACGTCTGAAAAAAGTTCTTATCTCTTTAGAGCAATACTTACTCCATTCTTGTTAAATGATAAAGATGGAGCTAAATATGGAAATATTTTAATGTGAAATAAGTTAGCATGAAAATAAATTTTTAGTCTTATTTTTACAATAGCTTAAAATACAAAACTTAGAATTTTATCTCCAGTTTCTTCTCAATTTTAATCAGTTCTCTCTTCCTCAGTGCCTTTGAATATATCGTTCTTATTACTGTTACTGTGGGAAAAAAAAAATACAGTTAGATTTTCTTGACCTTCAGGTAGCAGTATGATAATTTGCCTGGAAGATTAATTATGTAGAATTTTTGTTTGCAAACATATTTGAACATATTGTGGAGATTACATATTTGTGCATTTTAAAAAGAAATTTTAATACCTTTCATTAATATAGAGCCATCCCATTTGAGCTGTAGTATTCTGTGATTTGTAAAATTTCTCTTTAGTCAGTATACATTTAAGAAAATTAGCTTCCCTCATCGGAGACTTGGGAAACAACTAATAAAGTACCCCCATGCCACAGGTGGGTGGGTATTAGAATTAGCAACAGCTCAGCAACCACAGGTTCATATAAACATGTGCTACATAAAAAGTATAATAAGATTCACCAAATATTGCTTTTTAGTGGCTGGTCTACTTAGCAATACAATTCTCAACAGATCTATCTAAAGCACCTTTTTCTTTTCTCCTATAAAAACCTCTTAAGTTACTGCTTTCAATTTTGATAGTTCAATTACAAGTTAGACTGTCACCATGTGAAAATTCTAAATGGGAAACCTCCTCCATGCCCTCCCACTTTGACCAATTTCTTTTGTATAATCAGACTCCCTAATAGAAGTCACTTAGGTCTGTACCTTACTATTTCCTCATGTGTGTGACTATTTGATTGCATTATTTTCCCTGCCTGAACTTCTGAAGCATATGAGTGCAAGAACCAAGGCTTCTTATTACATCTCCAGGGCCCCCACACAGGGTCTGACTTCATAGTAGCTCAATAAGTACTTATTAGTTATTTCCTATTAAGGATTTTCTACATTCATGTAACAGGTATTATTTCCCTAGACTGTCAGCTTTGGGGACCAACCATAAAGTGCACTAACAGGGGCTGGGGAGATAGCTTAGTTGGTAGAGTGCTTGCCTTCTAAGCACAAGGCCCTGGGTTCGATCCCCAGCACCAAAAGAAAAAAAAAAAGGTGCATTAACAATTATTTTGTATCTAGATCCCTCAAAATTTCTCCCCCCTTATTTAAATAAAGGAGGGGTGATTGCTTAGAAATCTTCCAACTGCCATGTTCCTCCCATTACAATGTCTGATTTCCCATCAGTGGCCCGCAGAACTCACAGGCTGTGGCTGCCACCTGCCACCTGCCACAGAGCTCCACCCCTGCACCATTAGGTATTCACAGGAACACTGAGATGAGACAGTGAACCCCCTCAGTATCCTGAAACCACACTTCCCTGTTTCCATTTCCTGCAAGTTTGTAACCCCTCCATAGCTAGGAACTGTTGAGGATCTTGTGTGCCTCTCATCCTGGATTCCAAATAGGCTCCTCAGACACAAAAGGTTGCATTTTTTTTTTTTAAATAAAATTTAAGAAAAAATCAGCATCTAGCCTGGTGACTAATACATTTTTGTGCATAAAATGTATTTGAGGTTTTTTTGTTTTGTTTCTGCTTCTCTGCCAGAAGCTTGAGATTTTCGATTTTGTTCCCCCTGGTAAACTTGAAACCCACAGAGTCCATCACAAGGGGCCATCTAGATCCACTGTTCCTGCTGCTTCTGAAGGTGTCTTCCAGCTGTTTCTTCCCGTTCCCAGCCCAGCCTCAGGATTCTCTGTCTCCCCCAGTGCTACCTCACCATGTTTTGTATCCTCTGCTTTCTAGCCTGGTGTTTCTCACTTCCTGATAGCATTTCCTGTGGGAGAAAGACAGAATTTTGGACTATAGAAGCATTAATTCATATCTTAAAATGTGACATTGAGGGGATATATACTAACATATTTGTCATCAAATTCATTTTTGCATTTAGTGGTGGTATTGTGGGGTATAGATATGAAACTAATAGTTTATTAGTTTAAAGTAAAAAGATATGTTAACCAGGTCTTATATTGTAGCATCTCTAGTTTGTTTTTAGAAAGTACAACTTTAGTTTAGATCTTAAGAACACTGTTCGTCCCCATCCTGGTTTTTATCTAATTTGTATGGAATTTTTTTTTACAGTGTAATCCACTTAACTGGATTAATTCTTTAGTTTTATTTGAGAGGAAGAATGATCTAATAGTTATCCTCCACCTTTTAAGAGTTTGGTTGTTCCAGTTTCTGAGAAGTAGACAACTTTTGCTTAGGTGAAGCTGCTGATTAAGCCTTGGCATCTAGGGTGGTGGTTAACAGTAAGCTCTCCATTCTGCTTTGACTGTTTAAGCTGGGGTCCATGGCTTAATCCTTCTGTGGATTAAATTTTTCATGTGTAGAATGCAAGTAACAATACTTATTACATGCAGTGGTTGTAAGAATCAAATGGGATAATGATTATAAAAACATAATTTTAAACAACTCTTTAAAGCCTCTATTTTTGTAAATGGAGCTCTCTTTCTTTAACTATCTGACCAGTCCTTTTTCTGCCAGAATCTCATGATTAACTGAAACTTTCTCAGCTTATCACTGACTTATTTTTTTAATTTGGCATAAGCATTTCCAACCATAGATCAACTTAAGCAAAATGCTATGGAAGATCAAAGATTCAATCAGTCAGGTAACGTGTCATGAAAAACCTTGTCATGAAAAACCTTGTCATCCTTTAGGCAGAAGGACCCATGGCTCTGTCTAAATCCCAGAGCATCTTCTTGTGATAACCTCATGAAACTACCTTGTATTTGGCACACGTCTGAATAAATCTGTTAATCACTGTTAAGTCCTAACTATGTTTAATGCTTCTGAGGACAGGCTTTGGACCATATGCAGCAATCCTGTTTCTGGGCCTCAGCACCCTGCTTTTCCTTTGCCAGTAGTTCTAAGTGTGCCACTATGAATTTTATAACTGTGCTCTCAATAATCAACATCAAAACTTCAAGCCTTACTTCTTGGAATTGGCAGCATCAAGAAGGCGGCAACAAATTCCTTGATTTTTGATGATCACATTATAGTTTGCCTAATCGTGCTCTTTAATATAAATCCATCACAACACATACATTGATTTCTGGAAATCATTTATTTAATAAGTGTTACTAGTTTTGTGATATGTAGTCTTTGTTGAACTTTTAGAAATTATTTGTATGAACAAAGGTAAGAAACTTAGGGTAACTATTCTTTAAGGTAAATCATTTGAAATGTTACTCATCTTTAAATACATTCTTCAGTTATTTTGTTTTAGAGAATTTTTTTCTCTGAAATTGTCTCTAGATTCTGTTTTTCTAGGCTTCCTTATTTCTTATTAAGCTACATTTCCAATCATTTGCATCTTGATTCCCTTCAATAAACAGACTAAAACAATGACTTCACTTTATCTAGTCTGTGATACCTGTGAAAGGTTGATTATCTTTGCCAAAGGGTGAGCTGGCAATGGGCTTTCTGTTTCTTTCTTTTTTGTGCAGATGGTCTTAGTGGGCACCTGAGAGGGCAGGGTTGGGTATTGATCATACTCCTTCCCTCAGTTGCCCAGGGAGAAAGGAACACAGCTGTAGGGAGTAACCAAGAAGCACAGGATCACAGTCTTGCCTAGCACTGTGTCACTCAGCTGCCTTGTAACCCTGGAGAAACCTGTGAGGTTTTGAGTAATCAGAGGCTTTGTGACACTGTGAAATCACGAAACCACGTTTCTGTCTGGGTTATGGAGGAATAGAGGGGGAATGATGTTCTAATTAAAGAATGGATCAAGTGGAGGCCTGATGCAGTGGATGGCAGTCAGTTTTAGGAGCAGAGTAGACAGATCTCATGACTATTTAGATAAGAAGCAAAGTGGAAGGTGGATTTTTAAAAATAACCCTGAATCTTCTAGTTCAGGTGACTTGTACATCACTGAAGAAAGGAAGGATTACTGGGAACAGAGGGAATGCAGGAAAGAGAGAATTCAACTATGACTGTGCCTGCCCATTCATGGATGTGGTTTCTTTGATTCCTTTTTAAAAATCCCAATATAGGAGATTTTACTGTGACTAATTTTCCTGATGTTACCAAATAAAGCCATGGAACCATGATTTGGGTGTTGGAAGATCTAACTGCAGAGCCTTTTGTTACAATGTCCTGGTGAACACACATGTAAGCCACTCTTAGTAAGACCTGTGCTTATGCTGCTAGTGCTCTGCCCCAACTGGGGAAACAAAAAAAAAAAAAAAGATCTACTGAATGTACCTGTACTATACCAAAAGCAATAATAATCATGACAAGGATTCTGTCTGCAACAACCTATCAGTTATACTTTCTCATTTGCATCACTGAATATTTAAAGAGGAGCAGGTACACAATTCACTAAAAATATAGCCCTGAAGTGTTTTACTGTTTTTACTTTTTTCTTTTCAGTACCAGGGATTGAATCCACGAATGCCTAACCATCGAGCCACATCCCCAGCCTTTTTAATTTTTTTTATTTTGAGATAGGGTCTAAGTTGCTAAGGATTTCATTTAGTTGCGAAGGCTGGTTTTGAACTTGGGGTCCTCCTGTCTCAGTCTCCTGAGCCACTGGGACTACAGGGGTACACTACCATGCCCAGCTGTTGTTTTGATAATTATTAATTTGACCACAGACCTTGAAACTTAGTATCAGATTTTCCTATACTGACCAGCTAGCCATAAGCCCTTCATAAGGTTCACAAGGTTCATATACTGAACCTTCCTGGAAATTTTTGTATTCGAATTTTTTTTTAACCTAGTTCAATATGTAGCTTCAGACATGATTAACTGCCTTAGAGCCCAAATTGGCCCAAGTCCTAAACAATACTGGAGGAGATTCATCAGCATAATTTCCATTTCCTATCATAAAGAACATAGAACCTACATTGTACAAGATCCAAAGCAGTGGTCCAGCAACTCACATTTGAGGTGATAGTTAATACATAGGTGCCTGGACCTTGCTCCAAATCTGCTGTAACAGAAATTGCAAAGCAGTTCAAGAATCTGCATCTTAATAAACATTCAATGTGATTTTTACACACACTAGTTTTAAATGATAAGTCAAGATGTAGACAGTCCATTGTTACAGTATGGTGCTATTCAAAAGCAGGGGGATCCTGGGAGACCAGGATAGTAGGTAAAAACAGGTCCCTAGAAATAGCTTCTCTATAATCATTTGTTGTTCATTTTTCTTCTGTACATTTTGAGATAGGGGCACAGAAAGAAGAAGTCATCATTTTTATTTGCTAAGCATCACTGTTGCATTTCACACCTGTGTTAAAGGGACAGCCCACCAAAAGGATGCCTTTGCTAATTAGAAGTTTAGAGGGTTATTTTGTGTTACAAATGCTGAGGTTCAATTTTTATAGCATTATTATATTTCTGTAGTGGCAATCTTGGGTGATTTATTTTTTTATTTTTGTTTTTATGGAGTTAGTGAAGAATATTTTCTCCCAAGTAATACTGGGAGTGCTGGGCAGTGTTGCCCCAATACAATCATCTTCAATGAAACAAGGAGCCAAAATATTTCCTGTAGGGAGCCCATCTTTCCACAATCACCCTGATTTCTTAAATGTGAAACAACTGACCAAGAATAAGCAGAGCAAAATGGTTTTTGGGGATGACTTGGCATTTCCAAAATTCTGTTATTTTTACACTTAGATCAACAAAATAATTTTATTCCATTGTTGATTGGAGACTTCTGCCAAAAATACGTTGTACCCAGGACACAGTGCTAATAGAGAATACTTTAAAGAGTTTATTGGGCATTTGATAAACAAGCACAATAGATGTGCTTGACTCATTGGTGAGGCTGAGTCCTGACCTTCCTAAATTAAATGTTTTATGACTTATGAAATTTAATAATAAATATTTATTAGTCATTGTGTCCCAGCATTAGTATAAGTTTTCAAAGAAATGATAACCAAATTGCATGTTATTAAACATAACATAGTTCTGCTTAAAACATATAGCTGCTTAAAACAGAGCAAAAAGTTGAAAAACTCAGGCAGACTCATTATTTGTCTACAACATTAAGCTATAACACTCTGATTTTTCCAATTACTTTTACTGAATTTACTAGCCACTTCTCTGAAGTAGTTTAAAGAGTATTTTTTTTTTTTTTTTTTAGCTAAAACTCATGCATCTGAAAAGATGTCATCAAATTAATGACATACTATATCCTAAAGACATTAAAAGAAGGTAGCTCTGGGCTACAGTAATCAAGAATTCAGTAAAGTATCAGGCTACAAGATCAATGCTCATAAATCCAATGCATTTTTATACATAAGTGATGAAACTTCAGAAAGAAATTAGGAAAACTACTCCATTCACAATAGCATCGAAAAAAATAAAATACTTGGGAATCAATCTCACAAAAGAGGTGAAAGACCTCTACAATGAGAACTACAGAACACTAAAGAAAGAAATTAAAGAAAACCTTAGAAGATGGAAAAATCTCCCATGTTCTTGGATAGGCAGAATTAATATTGTCAAAATGGCCATACTACGTAAAGTGCTATACAGATTTAATGCAATTCCAATTAAAATCCCAATGATGTACCCTACAGAAATAGAGCAAGCAATTATGAAATTCATCTGGAAGAATAAAAAACCCAGAATAGCTAAAGCAATCCTCAGTAGAAAGAGCTAAGCAGGGGGTATTGCAATACCATGTCTTCAACTCTATTACAAAGCAATAGTAACAAAAACGGCATGGTATTGGTACCAAAATAGAAAGGTAGATCAATGGTATAGAATAGAGGACATGGACACAAACCCAAATAAATACAATTTTCTCATACTAGACAAAGGTGCCAAAAATATGCAATGGAGAAAAGATAGCCTCTTCAACAAATGGTGCTGGGAAAACTGGAAAACCATATGCAACAGAATGAAATTAAACCCCTATCTCTCACCCTGCACAAAACTCAACTGAAAATGGATCAAGGACCTCGGAATCAGACCGGAGACCCTGCATCTTATAGAAGAAAAAGTAGGTCCAAACCTTCAACTGGTTGGCTTAGGATCAGACTTCCTTAACAGGACTCCCATAGCACAAGAAATAAAAGCAAGAATCAACAACTGGGATAGATTCAAACTAAATAGCTTTCTCTCAGCAAAGGAAACTATCAGTAATGTGAAGAGAGAGCCTATGGAGTGGGAGAATATCTTTGCCACTCATACTTCAGATAGAGCACTAATTTCCAGAATCTATAAAGAACTCAAAAAACTCTACGCCAAGAATACAAATAATCCAATCAACTAATGGGCTAAGGAAATGAACAGACACTTCACAGAAGAAGATGTACAAGCAATCAACAGATATATGAAAAAAATGTTCAACATCTCTAGTAATAAGAGAAATGCAAATCAAAACTACCCTAAGATTTCATCTCACCCCAATTAGAATGGCAATTATCAAGAACACAAGCAACAATAGGTGTTGGCGAGGATGTGGGGAAAAAGGTACACTCATACATTGCTGGTAGGGTTGCAAATTAGTGCAGCCACTCTGGAAAGCAGTATGGAGATTCCTCAGAAAGCTTGGAATGGAACCACCATTTGACCCAGCTATCCCACTCCTTGGCCTATACCCAAAGGACTTAAAATCAGCATACTACAGAGCTACAGCCACATCAATGTTCATTGCTGCTCAATTCACTATAGCCAGATTGTGGAACCAACCTAGATGCCCTTCAGTTGATGAATGGATAAAGAAACTGTGGCATATATATACAATGGAATATTACTCCACCATGAAGAATGATAAAATTACGGCATTTGCAGGCAAATGGATGAATTGGAGAATATCATGTTAAATGAGATAAGCCAATCTCAAAAAACTAAAGGATGAATGATCTCACTGATAAGCGGATGAGGACATATAATGGGGGGTAGGAGGGGTTAGCGTTAGGGGTAGGGTTAGGTTTAGGGTTAGGGATAAGGAGAGTGGTAAGAATGGAGGAAGGAAGGAGGGTGGGGAAAAAAAAGGGGTGGGAGGGGTGGGGGGAAGGGAAAAAATAACAGAATGAATCAAACAACATTGCCCTATGTAAATTTATGATTACACAAATGGTGTGCCTTGACACCATGTACAAACAGAGAAAGAACATGTATCCCATTTGTTTAAATAGTAAAAAAAAAAAAAAAAAAAAAGAAGACATCCTGGAAGAAGAGGCCATTGAACTAAACCTTGTACAGGATTAAATTAAGGAGCAGAAGATTGGGCAAGACAGTAGAAATACCTCTGATGATAATGGAAGAATGCATTTAGTTGATGAGGTGCCTAAAAGTAGTTGTAGGAGAATATGTGTGTTGAGAAGGAATAAGTTTTGAAAAGTAAATTCATTGAAAACCAGTGGGTTCCTTGGGACTTAAGGGATTCAAACAACACCTTGTGTGCTGGGGACTTCAAAAGGTTTGTTCCTGAGACTAGAAGTGCCAATGAACAGATGAGAGCCCTTAGCATCCATTAGTTTCTTCAGCTTAACCAAAGCCCGCACCCTTGGTTTCCTGTCCTTTGGGTACTCTCCTACCTGAAGGCTCATTGAATCTTCATCTTGCCTCCTCCCAGGTGTTTTTTTTTTTATCTTGCTGACTTCTTCCCTCCTTTTCTCTGACCTTTGTTCATTTCCTCTCCTTTTATCCAGAGAGGAAAAAACAAATAAATGAGAAAACTCTCGCTTCTGCAGAGCCTCCAATGGTATCTTATTTCCTGTTAACACCCATAGTCTGTACCATGTGGGGAAGAAGTGACCAATTAACGTATTTTCCTGAAAAAAACATGGTTCTATTCCTAAGAGAAATTCTGGTGCATTAAAATTCTAATATTTTAACCTCATCACCCATACGATGACAGACAAAATTATTTCAGTTTCTGCTTTCTTGTTCCTGTAGCTGGAGCTCTGTACCTCCCCACTGAGAACACTCCACCCACATTTTCTTTCCATGTGGCTGTTATTTGGTTTCTGGGTGATCAGTGCTCTTTCTTCCTCACCTCCTCTCTCCTTTCTACCTATTCCCTCCCCTGTGATTGAGAGGGAGATATTAAACTGTCTTTGTCAGAAAGAGTCATTTTAAGACCTGATGTCCTTTAAACTGCTCCCTAGAAGCAACTAATATTCATTATTCTTTAACGACTTCTTGTCCAACATAATGTGGGTTTTATATTCACATACATCCTCTTATTTAATTATCTCCATAGCCATATGAGAGGTATAATTATCCCTATTTTGATAGATGTGGGAACACAAGATTAGAGAAATGAAATAACCTGTCCAAGACAATACAGCAAATTCAAGGCAGTGGGTATTTGAAACCAACTCTTCAGGGATTTGAAAGTGAGTTAGTCTGATTCCTTACTAGTTGCTACTATATTCTCCAAAATTTTTCCTTGATTTTTGACTTGACTAAAAGAATTGCAGCTCCTTTACTGTAAGAATTACAGGCAGAATGTCAGCTCTAAAGTAGTAAAATTTAAATCTTTCAGCTAATATGCCTCATATTAATGAGGCTTGTTACGCCTTCCTCTGTGCTCTGGCCATGGAAACCACTTAACCAGTTAATCTTCCCATTTTCTGTCTAAAGGTTTCTTTAGAGCATATTCCTTATTACTCAGTTCAAACTCATTTCTTTCAGTCGTCCATTCTCTGTGTGTCTTTAAACACTACTGTTTAAATACCACTCCAGAGAGAATCAAACCATATGAGGAGAGACAGTTTTTATGAAATTAACTTATGTGATTATGGGGATAGACAAGTTCAAAGTCTGCAGCGTAGACTGGCTGACTGCAGACCCGAAGGAGAGTTGCTCTTGGAATTTGAAGACAGTTCAGAGGTAGAATTCTTTTTTTTGAAGACCTCAGTTTACCTACTCTTAAGGTCTTCCACCGATTGAATGAGGCTCATGGAGTTACAGTTTGGATCGGGAATGTCCTCCAAAGACTCATGTGTTGAAGGCTTGGTCTGCAACTGGTCGTGTTATTGGGAGGTGGTTGAAACTTTAGAACGTGAAGCCTTGTTGGAAGAGGTGGGTCAGTGGAGGTGTGTCTTTGAAGGGTGTATGTTGATCCTGGACCTTTTCTTACCTTTCCCACTCCCTTTTCTACTTCTTGATCATCATGATAGAAGCAGTTTTGCTCTACAATGTGGTCCATGATATTTTGCCTCACCACAGGCCCATATTGATGACACCACATAACTATGGACTGAAACCATGATCCAAAACAAATCTTTCCTTCCTTCAGTTAATCTTCTCAGGTATTTTGTCACAGCAATGAAAAACTATATGGGGAATCTACTTTATTCAGTCTGCTGATTTAAATGTTGATTCCATTCCAAAAATACCTTCACAGAAACATCTAAAATACTATTTAACCAAATTTTGGCTACCTTGGCCTAGCCAATTTGACCTTAAAATTAACCATTACAACTACTTTACTGCTGAGGTACTGCTTTATGTGTGTGTGTGTGTATTATGTGTATATATATATATATATATATATATATATATATTTGGTTGTAGATGGACACAATACCTTTATTTATTTTTATGTGGTGCTGATGATGGAGCCTAGTACCTCACCATGCTAGGCAAGCACTCCACCACTGAGCTACAGGCCCAGCCCAGAGGTATTGCTTTTCATTTTCTGTCGGTTTGGGGGTTCAGAGAAAAATGACTGGAAGTTATACACTAGAATCTTTGTAGATAGAGAGAAATATGTCACCCTGGACCATGGTTAAATCTTAATTTTTTTTTTTTTTTTTGCGGTGCTGGGGATTGAACCCAGGGCCTTAGTGCTTGCAAGGCAGGCACTCTACCAACTGAGCTATATCCCCAGCCCCAAATCTTAATTTTTTGAATACACTTCTGTATTGCTCACATGTTCTTGCTGTACATTGTTATCACTGTTGCTTATATTTTCAAATTAGCTTTTAAGCAAAATAACAACAGTATTTAAAGTAAAATAGTACTTCTAAATTTGTGAGCCATTTCCCTGGCCTCTGTTTACCTCTCCCACACATCTGATTCCCATTTCCTTTAGGTATATCAGTTCCTTTGGCTCCTTCTTCTGGTTTTTAATTCTATATTCTAATAACAAACTAATACTATTTCTTGTATTTCTAATTTGTGACATTATCTATTGAAAAAGGGGTTCTGCTGTAGAGGATGGAAGTTTATACCCCACCCCATACCATCTTCCATTGTCCCTTACTCCATTCCCCTCAAATCATGTCATATTTGGGTTAAAAATATATTCAGTGCTACATTATTAAAGTCTTCCACTGTAAAATGATATATTGTAGCATAATTACATTTTCTTTCTTATAGGACTCTTCACTTCTAAAAGTTGCCTAATTTTATTCCTGAACTTGTTTTCTATGTTCTTCTGGTTAACTTGTTTCCAAACTGTTTGCTAGATCTTTAAAACTCCTATTAATAGAACTGAGCACATAGGTAATCTGTCGGTTTCATTTTTACCCTGTCAAAACAGCACTTCCAGGCCCCCATCCCCCCAGTAAAAGCCTGAATCACACTCTATTTATTATTTAATATTTTCTTCTCTTTGTTTTATATACTGTAGCTTTTTGGAACTCTTACTAATGGATGTTGAAACTTCTAATTTGGTTTTCTTATTTTCTTTTTTTCATCCTGTTTTCATGCTGTATCTGTTTTTGTTTGTTTGTTTTGCTTTCTAAGAAACATCCTCAACATGACTTCCCAACTTGTTATTAAGACTTTCATTTGTCATGTTTTTAATTTTCAAGAACTCTTTCTTATTCTCTGAATGTTCCTTTTTAGGGTATCTTACACTGTAGTGTGATGCCCCAGATTCTTCTAATATTTTTATTTTCCCGTGTGTTTTCTTTGTTTCTGTCTTTCCCATCAGAAGCTTTCCTTCAGTGCCAGATGATTCTTGGCTGTGTCAGAGTCAGTCCCTATGGCTGACTAGAGATTCTCTGTGTACAGGATTGTATTGGGATTTTCTTTCATGCTTAGTTTAGCAACCAGAGGATTCTTCCAGTTTTCAGCCTGAGAATAAAATCTTATTTGCTAAAATTTGAGAACTGAGCATAGAGAGAGGGGAAGACTTGAATATTCCTGCTACTTTGCAGGAATAATAATTGTTTAATAATTTTCCATAGACATCTCAGCATATCCTAGCTATTATTCCTGCGGCACCTATAAGATAAGAAATGATGACTGGTTTTGCAGGGTCAAGTGGAAGGACTAGGTGTCTAGTTCCTGATTACAGAAATTTAATTGTCAATCAGTACATTTATTTTCAGAAACCCATGCCCTTAACCTATTCCTGGCCTTAGCAGCAACAGGTGGTTCCAGTTCTGGTACTTCCCATAGGCAAAAATATAGGCAATAAAATAGAATTTACTTCCCAAGTATTCTAAATTGTTTGACAGTTGATGCACAGAAGTATTGACTGATGTGGCCCTAAATGTGTGTAGAGGATATATTTAAGATAATTATGTTATATAGAGAGGCAGGTCCAGAGATCTAAAGTGAGGTAAGGCTTGAACTGGCAAAAGCTAACACTAGTAGGCTGTGTTTAGTCCTATGTATACACATAGCATGTAATTCCTAAAGCAACCACTAAGGACATGCACAGACATACACTCAGGAACACTGTTGATGAATCAAAATGTAATTCTAAAAAATGTTCAAGTAACTCTTAGGAAGGCAGGAAAAGGAAAATAAAACAAAAAATCAAATGACATAACTTATGTCTTAATATATTCAATAATTACACTAAATATGTGTTCTAAGTGTACCAAGTAAAAGACAAACATTGGTACAGCACATTAAAAACATGATCCAACTATTTACTGCCTATAAGAAACTCACTTAAAATTCAATGATATAGGCAAGGTGAAGGAAAAGGAATGGAAAAAAATCACACTGAGCTACCATTAACCTTAAAAAAAAGTAGATGTTACTATAATAATATTGGATAAATCAATTTGGAGGGAAGAAAATAATCAGAAACAGAGGGGCACTGTATAATAAGTTAAAGTGTTAGTCTAACTCCCCCCAAAGTAAAAACTGCAAATGTGCATGCACCAAAAGAGATGTATGCAAAATATGTGAAGCAAAAGTTGATAAAGCTGGAGGGAGAAATAAATAAATCCACAGAGTTGGGGACTTCAACTCCCTCTTACCAACTGATATAACTAGATAGAAGATTATCCAAAATATGGGGGAAGTTATCACCATCTACAAATGGGATCTAATCAAATGTAGAACACCCCACTGAAAAGCAGAGTACACGTTTTTTCAGGTGCCCACAAGGCATACAAATTATATACCAAAGTAAACCATATCCTACACAAACTCTAACTATACCACAAACTTTACAAGTTTTTCAAGATTGAAATCCTAGTCCATATTCTGTGGCCACAATACTATCAAACTAGAAACCAATAGCAAAGAGATAACAATGACATTTTCAAATATTTGGAAAATAAATAGTATAGTTTGAAATAAACCATGGGTCAAAGAGGAAGTCTTAGGAGAAAACTTTAAAAGTACATTGAACTACATGGACATAAACATGAAACAACAAAAAATTTGGGACAATACTAAAGCAAGGCAAAAGGGAAAGTTTATAATACTGAACATTTTTATTAGAATACACTAGAGGAAAGAAAATCAATAATCTAAACTTTCACCTAAAAAAACTGGAAAAATCAAAGCAAAATTAACCCTAAACAAACAGAAAGAAGGAAATAATAAAATTAAGAGAATAACAACATTAAAAACAGACAATGATAGAGAAAATCAGATAAAGAAAAAAAGAGCTGGTTTCCTAAAACATTCAGTAACATTTACAAATGTTTAGCCATACTGACAAAGGGGAAAAACAGAAGATACAAATGTTTATATAAGAAATGAAGCAAGAGGTATCACTATGGACTCTACATACCTCAAAAGGACATAGAACACCATTAACAATATTATATACATAAATTTGACAACACATGAAATGGACAAACAAAAAAACAAACTCTCACAATTCACCCAATGTGAAATAGAAATTTTACTAGCCCTATGACTATTAAGAAAATTAATTCATAATGAAAATACTCCCCAAGAATGAGTCTTTAGGTACAAGTATTTTCACAAGAAAACTACTAAAAATGTAAAAAAGAGTTAGCATCAATTCTTCATAATCTCTTCCTAAAAAAAGGAGATGAGGGCACACTTTCTGTTTATTTATATAATGCTAGAAATCACCTGATACCCAAACCAAAGATAGAATATAAAAAAATGCGGACAAGTATCCTTCTTGAATAGATGGTTCCCTCTTGAACATAGGTCCCAAAATACTGAACAAAAACTATTAACAATTAGAATTCATCAGTATGGAAAATAAATTGATCATTATCAAATAGAGTTCATGCCAGGTAGGCAAGGCAACTCCAACACTTGGAATCAATCAAGGTAGTCAACTATATTAATAAGCTAGAATAGGAATACAATCTGTTAAAAAGTTACAGATCTGAATAAAATATCCGCAAACATCTGACAAAGAACTT
This sequence comes from Sciurus vulgaris, assembly GCF_902686455.1. NCBI lineage: Eukaryota > Metazoa > Chordata > Mammalia > Rodentia > Sciuridae > Sciurus > Sciurus vulgaris. The sequence continues at coordinate 134,298,300 of NC_136463.1, forward strand.
ATATGTAGACTATGTGAAAAACCCTCAAAATCAGTGTTAAAAATATGAAAATGGAAAAAAGACATGAGGCATTTCACCAGAGGATATACTGAAGGCAAATCAGCACATTAAAGGATATTCAAGACTCTAGCCATTTAGAAAATGCAAATTAAGACTAGAGATATTACTGTTTACTAATGAGAAGAGCTATAATAAAAAAAAAAAAGTGACAGTATCAAGTGATGGATTCAGAGAAACAGAATCATTCACACATTGCCGGTAGAAATGTAAAATGGTATAGTCTCTGTAGAAAACAGTGTGGCAGATTCTTAAAAGACTAAACATACTCTTACCATATGTTCTAGCAATTGCACTTCTTGGTATTTACTCAAATGAGTTGAAAACTTAATGTCTACATGAAAAACCCACACGTGGATATTTATACAACTTTATTCATAATCTTAAAATCTTAGAAGCAACAAAGATGTCATTCAGTAGGTGAAAGGATGAATAAGCTGTGGTATATCCAGATAGTGGAATATTATTCAGCCCTAAAAAGAAACGAGCTGTTAACAATGAGAAGACATGGAGGAAACTTACATTCATTTTACTAAGTGGAAGAAGCCAAAGGCTACATAGTGTATGATCTCAACTATATGGCATTCTGGAAAAAGCAAAACTTTATGCAACTACTCTATAAATGAACTGTAAATTTATCCCAGAAAAGTGAAGAGTTATATTCATTCAAATACCTGTTCTAAGTAATTATAGCTATTTTACTAGTAATACTGCCAAACTCAAAACCTCATAGATATCCTACAATAAAAAGGAGGGAAACAAACTGTGGTACATTCATATGCTTCATTTGATGGAAAAATATTATTACTTCTTAGTAAAAAGGAATGAATCATTGGTATAGAAAAAGACTTGAGGCTCTCCAGAGAATTATGCTTATGCTGAGTTAAAAGCTAATCCCAAAGGTTACATACTAATGATGACATTTATATAAAACTCTTGAAATTATAAAATTATTGTAATGGGGAGCAGATTAGTGGTTAGGGAGCAGGAGTGAAGGTAGAGAATTAGCTGTGGCTATCAACTTGAGTGACGCTTATGATGATGAAAGCCTTCTATATCCTGTCTGTATGTCACTATCCTGGTTGTGATATTGCAGTATAACTTTGTAACCTTTTTTTAATTCAACTTTTCTGTAAGTTGTTATTTTTAAGAGAAACTGGGTAAAGGATGCACAACATCTCTCTGTATTATTTCCTAACAACTGCCTGCAGGTATACAATTATCTCAAAATACAAAAGGCCAATTGAAAAAAATTTATTGAAAATATTATGTAAGTTTAATGCAGAAATGTTTGTTATAATGTTTCCTAGTATCAGTGCACATGCTAGAGAGCTTTTGTGCAGTTTTATGTAAAAGCTGTGAAACTAGACCCTTCTTTCCTTGGGACTATCCCACTTTGTTTCAATGCTTCTTAGACATGTTCTTCCCCATATCTCTGCCCAAGGAGAACCTACTCACTTTTGATTATCGTGTATTCTAAATTGTTCAATAATGTTTTTCAATATTTCAAATATTGACCTGGCTATGAGGTTACACACCAGTAGTCCCAGATACTTGAGAGGCTGAGGCAGGAAGATCTCTTGAGCCCAAGAGTTTAAGGACATCCTTGGCAACACAGTAAAAACCTGTCTTGCAAAATTTATTTTTCTAATATTAGGGTCTTAGCACATATTAATTTAATTAAGGATAGCTTTTAACTTTAATAGGACGTGCTATTGATTTCATGCCAAGTTCCCAACAACTTTCTTTTTGTAGTTTGTAAGATGGAATATTTTATATATTTACTTACCTAAGAATATTTTAATAGAATTTAGCATCTGAGAAAGTATGTGGTTTATACTGACCTTTGAAATATAGTGAATAGTATGACTATCGACAAAAGGAGAAAATTCACATCAGTGGCAGAAAGTTTGTACAAGGTAATGGGATAAAACTCAGACATTCCCATGCATTCTCTTTTTTTAGGGATCTGAGAAGGTGCCCCAAGTGCCACACACCCTTGGACTTTCTCCCTTTGGTGTTCCCATGAGCTCTCTCCAGTCTATTACAATAGTTTTCCCAGGTCTTAGGAACCAAAATTGTTGAGACTTCTCCTTTCCACACTTACTCTTCAGCCTCACCCGAGTGTTGAGGGACTTCTCTAGGACTTTCCAGAGATACTCATTTTGTGAGGCTTCAGATTAAAAATAAATAAAGACCAGCTAAATTAGGAGTACGAAAATAATGGTATATGTTACTAAGGGGAAACAAACATTTTAACACAAAAATCTGGAGTGGTCCTTATTGTTCTGCCAATCTGATCTGCCTTTTTGTGGCAATGGGTGCAGTCACCTTTGGAAAACGAGGGGTGAGGTCTCTTGTGAAGGTCAAGACTGGATCCAGATGGTCTTGATCTCATTCCTTCTCCATTGAAGACACCCTTTCTACCTTCCTGCTTCTTTTCATTTTCTAATAGTCTCAACTTTTCTACTTTTAGATACCTGATTATCTTAGCAACTAATGCTGTTTCCAGTGCTCTTTTCTTGCAGTTCTGAGCAGCTCAGCCCAGAGCATGGAGGGCCTAAGACACTATGACTTTCCTGACAAACGTCTTTCCCAACCCAGGTCTGCAGAGCATGTAATAGTATAAGAGTTAAATGGTTTTAGAATTTCATCACTTTAATTTTATGCCTTTTACAAACTATTTTTCCCCTTTGGACTATTATATGTCTCTTTATAGAGAAAAAGTAAAGCTTCCATGTATGTCATATTTACAACACATTTACATTCACATTAAATGTGACAAATCTGTCTTCGAATGGAAAACATCAGGGGAGGTTTTATTTATTTGAAGAAGCCACAGGTGATGGTTTATTTAGTCATGTGCTATTTTTTAGATTTAAAAGTTATTTGGTTTTGAGGAGGTAATACATTGACATGATGTAAACTACAAAATGTCCTTTCCACAGGACTTCCTACCATCCTGTCCTCTGTGGAGACAAGTGTTTCCAACATCTTGTCTCTTCCAGAGAAATGCTGTACACATGTTTTAGTCAGCTTTTTTTTTTTTTTCTGTTGTGACTAAAAGGATCTGACCAACCCAATCATAGAAGAGGAAAGGTTTATTTGCAGGCTCATGGTTTCAGAGGTCCTAGTCCATAGAAGGCCAGCACCATTCCTCAGGGCTTGAGGTAAGGCTGAACATCATGGCTGAAGAATAAGGCAGAGGGAATCTGCTCAATCATCGGGAAAGAGTGCGGGGGGAGAGGGAGAAAGAGAGAGAGAGAGAGAGAGAGAGAGAGAGAGAGAGAGAGAGAGAGAGAGAGAGAGAGAGAGAGAGAGAGAGAGAGAGAGAAAGAAAGAAACTCTCCAGATACAAAATGTATACCCTATAGCCACGCCCCCAATGAACCACTCCCTGCAGCCACATCCCACCTGCCTCCAGTTGCCACTCAGTTAATCGCATCAGGGATTAAATCACTGATTAGGTTAAGATTCTCACAACTCGATCATTTCTCCTCCAAACCTTCTTGCATTGTCTCACATGTGAGCTTTTGGGGGATACATCACGTCCAAACCACAACAACATATAAAAGAAAAATATTTTAATACACGTGATAACGAACAAAACACATTTTTTTTTTATTTCCACCCCACCGCCACCATGACTTAACTAAATATTTTAAGGATTGTACCATAACAAGACATGAAGACTGACTTCATTTTTTACTTTATGGATGTACCCTAACTTATGAAAACAACTCTCCTGATAACATTGAAGCTATCACAAATAATGGTAGAATCTTCTCTTATCAGTTCACACACAGGCAACATATCTTTAGGTTCTACAGAGTAGAATAAATCTCTAGAAATTTTAGAACAAGCATTTGTTATATCAACTATAGAATCTTCATGTCCTTGGTAAATGCACAAACCAAAATGGTTCTAAATAATGTTTAGTTTTAAAATTGATAACATTGTATGAGTTTTATGGAATAGGTCTTAAGACCTGAATTGTGCTTTCATTTGCTTTACTTTCTTCTTTCACTTTGTTTTTTCCCCCCCTTTTCTTTTTCTGTCTTCTTTTCCTTCTGTCCTTCCTTCTTCCTCCCTCTCTTCCTTCCCTCTTCTCTATTTGGTTTCCATTGATGGCCAGACTGAGAGCTATATAACCACTAGGTGGTGGTACAAGAACACAGGGAAAAGTATTTTTGTAAACAGACTAGGAATTAGTTTTGATTTCCTGCTCAGTTTTTAAATTGCTATTCGCTTGGGCCCTTAAATGCCTCCTAAGGGATGTCATTGTGATTGCTGTTTAGTAGTTGAGCCAACATAAAATTGATGTTGAGCTTTACAGCAGCTGTTATAGACCACTTTATGTTGATGTTGAGACTTTTTAAAAATGTTCGTTGCTTGAAAATGTTAAGTCTTCAGTAGGAATCTGTTAAGTTTTCTGAGTGATTTGAAGGGCTTGCTTATATTCCTGACAGATTTACAGATCTTACAATTGCAGTTTCGACTACTTAGAATTTATAATCCGCTTTATTTAGCTGACTGAATTTTCAGTAAAGAAATGACAGTTTCCGAGCTACTTCCTATGGAAACGACAAAAGGCATCTATCTGCTCTCTGTGGTTTTTACTCCATTGACTGCAATTCAGTGTTATGCACAAATCTGCAACATTGATCTTCATCTAAATGGCTGTAATACATTTTTAAAAGATTTCGGATTTGATATAGAAGTATTTTTCTGTATGTGAATTGCTGTAATTAACTTTTGGAAATATACATTGTGTCTTTTAAAATTCTGAATCTGTGCCTAGATATTTTGGATCAGTTAATTCTCCTTAAATCACAAAAAGAAGGCAATTAGCATTAATATTGAAGGATCTTTGCTTACATTAGAACTCTGTGATCATTTTTGCATTTAAACTCTGTTAAAATGCTATTTAATGCACTTTAGAACAGTAGTATGGTTACAGTTACTCTGTAGAACATTCTGCTCAGAGCTGGCACATGCACATTCTCATCTTACTCAGTGTCCCTGTTGAATTTATAGAAATGGATATACAGTGGCTCTCCTGATTGGTCACAACATGTTCATGTCAACTGACAAATTCATAGCTTCCTGAGAAGTAACCTTACAATGAAGTACCTGCTGTCTTGCTCTGAAAAGACAGTTATTTTTGGACAAATGTCAAGGCAGGTCACCTCATTTCCATAGCTATTGATAGCTGTCTATCCTATTTGTACTAGGGTTGCCTGAGTTAGAAAATGAAGAGTACTAATATTTTAGCTAAATTGCCTTACAAGTTTTGATGATAAAAGGGCTTTTCTTACCACTTCACATGTCCTAATGAAACTCTGTGCTCTGATATCCAAACACTACCCCCAAAGCCTTCATTTAAGTCATTTGCTATTTAACTAAAAGGAAAACGGCTTCTTTGTATCTGTTCACACATTCGGATAAAATAATCACTGACTTCAGTGTAGTGGAAGAACACCAGGTTAAAAGACGCATCCCATTGCAACACTGTCCCAGAAAATAAAATCAACTGCAACCGATTTCTTGGTTTTATTAGGAAAGATAGAACATTTTTGCAATCTGCAACGTTTAAATCAATTGAACTATAGTGAAATCTCTCCCCTGAAATGGCTATTACACAGCTTGCAACCTTTTGTTCAAGAGATTAAGTTTGCATCTCCTCACATTATCTCCTTGTAATTGGAAAACTTTCATTTTGACGGAGAAAATGTGCCAGTATCCCTGTGAGCCTTGCCACAAGCCAATGCAGAATGCCATCTGGAGGGTGCACGCCCAAGTCAGGCAGCAGCCTCCTGTCGGGCTCTATCCGGAACTTTGCAACAGAACTACTAATAACATCTTAAGCTCCATTTGTCTAGCCCGATAGTGCTCTTGGCAGAGGTCATAACCAGCAGTGGTTTTGTTGATTTGCTGCATCAAATGTAATTAGGTTAAAGCACTCACTGACAGAGCCTCTGATAATGGCATAAAAGCCTCAGGCTTAAATTTACCCATTGAGTCAAATTTAAGTTTAGATCAAAAAAGACATAGCGATTTCGTCAGGAAGACAATAAGACTTGATAATTTTTAAAGGTGCTTATTTGGGATGATGGTTTTCCTTCCTTTGGACCTCATAATTATTTTATTTCTATTTAAAAAGTTTAATTTAGTTTAATTATTTAATTCTGTGGTCAATCACTTCTCATGAAGTGGTCAATGTCTCCTCTTAGGAAAGATGTTTCTTCTCATACCCAAACCACACATCCCTTCTAAACCTTACTGTTGAGCGTGTAGCAGGAAATTATGATACAGTTTTGACAGGTTGTCTCCAAATAACTGAATTCTAGCAGCTGTGTACTCCTAAAGATAGGGGTGACATTATTACTGACCTTTTAACCTTTACCTACGGGAAAACTCCAGTCATACCAGCAGCCTCTTCATAAATGAGTTGGTTTCAGGCTGTGAGTAAGATAGAGAAACCATTACTTGGGGTTAAATTTAGGGCAAGCTCGGGCCCCAGAGCCTAAGACAGAAGGTAGCTTTTGTTTGGAGCCATAAGAAAAAATACAAAAAGAATGTCTGCCTTCTGCAGAAAAAGAACAATTCAGCAGGAAGTTGTTTCCTGCATAAATGTGGTAAACAAGTCAGCAGAGATTGTACCAGAGAAAGAGAGCTTGGACGGGCCTCAGCAGGATGAGGCTCTTCAAAAATGAGCAGAGGAGTTAAATACCATCCAATGTGCAAAACATGTAAAATGCATGTTTTACTGATTTCCAGATTTCTTCTCATGTCCCCTGGCTCTCAAGATATACTGCCTTTACTAAAACTTGTGAAGAAGACACTCTGAATTTCCAGGGAATGGCAGTGATTTCTGTAGACTTTGTGTCTCCTTTTGGCAGTTGTCTTAGCTTGAGTGTTCTAGGTACATTGCTTTTGATAAAAGCAATAGGCATATGTGAGAATGAGGTTAAGTAAGTGTTTATTTGAGGATTTAATATTACACACACTGTAGGAGTAAAGCAATTATCACACTGTTAATTTCATATTCATGTGTGGCTTATTTATTTGTTGTTTACCTCTTTGCATAATGAAAATACCATGGAAATCTGCTGCTTCTAGTGCTCTAATTTTAAATGAAGCTAAATGTTATGTATAATTTTCAGTTACAGATTGTTAATTTCATTCTATTTTAAATACTCTGTGCATAAGAAGCTCCTATGTTCTTGCAAAAATCATTCTTTTGAACAGAATTAAAGTATAACTGTCTAAGGAAATATATGAGTTAATAGATTAAAACATGAACCAGATGTATCATGGGTATACTTTGAACCACATAGGTATCTGAACTCATAAATAACATGTGTATGTGTATGCACATGTGCGTGCATGTGTGTGTGTGTGTGTGTGTGTGTGTGTGTGTATGCCTGTCTTTCTAAGAATCAATACCTTACTTCTCTGACAAATACAATGTAGTCAGAAGATAATAGCTTATTTCCCCTACTGATAAATTATTTGCCTCTGGCTTACTTGTAATCTGATGGCAGAGTAAATGTTTGGTGAAGTGATTCTGAAAACTTCAGGGTCACCATGGTTTTCATCTGTTTACATGATGTGATATTTTCAAAGATCCAGTCATTGGCAGAATTCAAGGCTAGTTTATCTTCTGGTATTATGAGAAAGAAAAAGATAGCAAGAGAAAGAGAAAGAGAGAATGAAATACAAATCCGTATCCACTCTATGTGGAGTTTCCCTCTTTAGTCTGGGGATCCAGTCATTATGCCCCGCACCTTTTTACTGGCCCATCCTGGTTCTACTCTGCTTAATACCAGATCCATACCTGTAAAGTGTGAGTCATCCAAGTTATTCTAAATATTTTATTATTTAACAAACATCACCATGTGCCCACCATCTCATAAAGATAAAGTCCCTATCTCTGGTAATAGGTTGAGAAGATAACATAGGTGTGAAATATTGAATAAATAATACTGCAAATCTGTATACATTTAAATACTCTAAAAGGCAGAAATTCTTGCGGAAATTCATTTCTGAAAACTCTTAATATAGTCTGCAAAACTTGGTATGTGCCAGTTGTTCAATTTCCATTGTTATTTACAAAAGTGAAGCTTTGAATTAAGAAAAAAAATGTGCCATCTGCCTACCCCTGTAATAATGCTTGGTTTTATTCCCAAGCATATCAACCACTGGCTTGGCATTTCAACTAACTGAAGCACTTTTCTCATTAGAGTGCGCTTGTGTCTACAAAAGGCCTATTTTCCTGGTTGCTGATTTTAATATTTCTGCCCTCTGTCTGCCTTTGCAAGACTTGGGGCTTTCTATCAACAAGTATGGCCAGTTAGTTAAGGACTCTTGTCTTCTTGTACCTGATCTGTAAGCTAAACATGATGCCCCTCCTCTTCCAGTGACTTATTCAATCCACCCTTTTATCAATTAACTGTTCAATTAGTATTTATACCGAGTGCCTGTTTTCTGAGGACACAATGGGCATATACAACTCTTTAAAAAGACAAGTATAGAATAAACCTGCTCTCAACTTGATATCAGTCAAAGAAAAAGTACATATAAAATCTTCTATTTTAAGTTGAATTTTCTAAGTGCCAGGGTGAATGTGACACATTTATTTATTCAATCATTTATCCAGCAAACATTTATTGAGTGGTGTGTCAAACACTCTGTGGATCACTGAAGATATAAACTTGAATGAATCATGCATAGTGCCTGCTCTAGATGATTTAGAGGAAGTAGAAACTGTGGTAGGCTAGAACCTTGTTACTCAAAGTGCATCTAAGGACCAACAATGTGGGTATCATGCTGATTTCAGGTCTCATCTAGATCTCTTGAATCAGAAGCTGCATTTCAAAAAGGTAACCAACTGATTCAAAATAAGTTTGAAAAACACTGGGCTGAGAGAATCACGAAATGCTTTATGGAGGAAATAAGTAAGAATCATCCAGTTTTAATAAGAGGAAGGAAAGTCAATTTAGGCAGGTTAAAGAGGGAATTGGATGAAATGTAAAATCTGATTCAGAATATGTAGTTTTGGAAGCCTATTGGGAATGATTCTTCAAAAACAGGATGAGGAAAGGCCTGGAAAGATGGTTGATGCTCCACAGGGAGAACTAGTAGTTGATTAAATATGTTAATACAAATTCAAAGCTGGGAGGAAAGAGAAGGTCTAGATTCTAGACTAGAAGTTGTGACAGGATGGGATGCCATTGGTGGTGTAGCAGCTGGAGGCCAGAATTTCTTACATCAGGCATGTGGAGATAAATCATAGTCTCCCAAGTAACAATAACATTTCAGAACATAATTTTTGAATTTTAAAATAATAGTAAAAGTTAATAAGTACAAATTAGGATATAATGTTATGTTCACCAAATTTTCCTTAACACATCTAATTTATTAGACCTTAGATATGAGGAAAAATAAAGAGTTATTAGGTAATCTGGACCAGTAATCTAGCTTTAAGATTAATAGAGAATGTTATCTGGGGAGAAAAGGATGTGTACATCTGAACTGCAGAGTTTTATCTGCAGTCAAGGGAGGTCCCCATAAGACTGTGAGGATGTGAGGCTCACCTGAGGCACCTCCATCTTCTCCCAGCACCTCTCTTGTCATCCTCTGCAGTTTTTGCTAGAGACACCACTGTGTCTGAAGTCCATCAGGGTGATATTGATCAACTGGTAGCCTTCTTAGGTGTCCCTTTTTGAATCACTATGTCAAGTGGTTTCTGTCCTCTTGTGAAGTCAATTCTTTACCTAGGGATATTTCCACTCGCAGGTTTTAAAGAATTTGGGAGTCAATTCTGTGTAGCCCAGTCAACCTGTGACGGTCATAAGACATTTTTGTTTGCTTACTAGACCCTAAGCCTACCTCACCAAACAATTTCATCTCTGAGATGCTTTAAGAATGACATCCCTATCTTAAGTTTTATGGACATCTGTTAGGGTGGCTTTCAGTGCGCTTTAAGCACATGACTTATCTGCACACAAACCTGAGTTGACAGGGAGAAGCCTGCAGCCTGCAGTAAATGACAGAGTTAATCAGTAAGACATAGAGCCTAGAGCGGTGTCTTGGAAAAAGTCCACCTCACAAAGATCCCACAACACCATCAGAAAAATTTCAATTTGCTATTTCAAATGTATCAGCACAATGGTGGGAAGTTCTTTTCTCTGAATAGAGTGTCTTGAAATAACGTGATTTGATTAATCTAGGATTTAATTTTCTTTATCATTAAGTAGCTAGGGAAGTAAGTGGGGCTCTGCAGGGGTTTGGGAGAAGATTTTGCTAGCTAGAGGTAGGATCTGTAGGTGAAAGCTTTGTAGCAGACATACAAGGCTGATTAAAAAGTTGGAATGGTATTTTCAAAACCAAATTCTTTTGTTGTAATTTAGACCATATTTGGGGTGAAACTCTTCTGCATAGACACAGAAATGAATTAGTAGTTGTATTAGACACTAGTAAATGTACAGTGTTTGAAGGATAATACTTTTCTCTACTTTGAGTTCAGTAGGTAAAGGTGCATTACAAGCGAGGCTTTTGACAGGTGACTGTTGCACTGATGGCAAATTCTCAACATTTAAAGGTAGATTTCCAGATTCATCTGGAACCATGTATGGTAAATTAGTCAAATGGTCAACTTCTGGGCATATTGTTTTAGGTAAAAAGAAAATAAAAGATGGAAAGAAGAATAAATTGAAGGAAGGAAAGTCCATGTGACTATGAAGTAAGGAAAATTTTATTCATTTGTAAATAGAAATTCTCTTCAAATTCCAAATGATAACAGCATTGGCTTATGATTCCTTTTAAAAGAATTCTGTGATAAGCAAACATTTGAATATGCAGCTTCTACTGTGTTTGTCCCTAATAGGTTTCATTGTTCCAAAGCCAGATTTCATGCTTATGAATTACTTAATCTAAGCAATTGCTTCTCAATCATTATTTCAGTAATGAAAGCCACAATGTATATATACATACACTAATTATATCACTACTGATAGTGGAAATTCTAAGTGTGATTTTTTTCCATATATGAAATTGGGAATTTATAAAACATCAAATCAAATAATTAGAAAGTAAAGATCAGGTAGGAATATTTCTCTTTATTTCTCAAAGGATAGTTGTGTTTTATAACCAAATTCATTAGGGTCAACAAATACCAGTTATGAAAATATGAAGGTAGAAGCAAAAATTATTTTTCTAACCTTAAAATTCATATTGGGGATGCTCACACCCACAGTCATGCTCCAAGCTGGGGCTCCTTCCAGCTGGCCATGATGCCTCCCCCAGCCTGGAAAAGGTGAGCAGACAGCTCTCCAGCCTTCCTGCTCTGCAGCACACTGCTGGTCCTCAAGATGTACATGGTGGCAGTCATCACAAGCCAGTGAGGCTGCAGAAGAAGGCTTTGCCAGCCCCAAAGGTGCCCTGAGACACAGAGGCCTCCAGCATTGCTGGAGTGACCCTAATGTGGAGCATTGCCGCAGAGCCCACCAGAATGACATGGAGACAATCTACTTCTTCCTCATCCTCTTTCTGGGTTTCATCTTCTCTTTCTTGGGCCTGACCCTTTCATCTCCTGAATACACTTCCTCATCTCCCTCCTGGACTGCATGGTGCCCAGCATGGCCTACCTGGGAAGCTACAGGCACACATCTACTCTGTGTCCTACACCTTGGTCCAGCTCCCCTGCATGTAGAGGCTCTGCAGATCTTCTAGGAAGTAGCCCCACTACCTGTTACTAGCAGCTGATACCTCCTCGACCACCAGACTATGGGCAAGAGCAGGGCTTGGCTGTCCCTGGTGACCTGGTATCCCTTCCAGATGGTGATAGGCTCCCAGTCCTGGCTCCTGCAACCTGCTGATCATGTGGATCCTTGAGCACTGAGGGTGTGTGTGTGTGTGTACACGTGTTTCTTAGCCCGGTGGATTCCTAGATGAAGTGACCCATTGCAGGATTGCTAGAAAATCCTTCAGCTCAATAACAGCATTAACCTCTCTCCCACTCCCTTCTTGAGTGAAAAGAGACAGGGAGACTGTTCAGGATTCCTGAACCTAACCATCATCCAGTCCAGGGCTGACGTGTGGACTTCACAGACCCATCTCAGAGATCCTGGTCCAGTTGGTGTGGAAGAAGGCCTGGCCCTCTTTGATTTAGAATGGCTGCGAAGAAGGTCCCAGCAATGGCCAGGCCTCTGAGGGTTAGTCCCCTCTAGAGATAGGGCCCAGGGGCAAGGCAGGCTGCTTATGGAGAGAGTGTACTGAGATAGGGCCCAATTATGCTTCCTTGTTCCCTGTAAACACTTCCTTGCGATTTACCTCAAATGCCTTTGGTGGATCCTTCTCTAACTCAGGTGTGGATGGAAGGGTTCACAGTGAGGGCAGCCTTCACTTCTAAGGCTTTAGTTCCTCCAAAGGGCTGTCTGTCAACGACAGTGGGCTTCAAGTGACCAACCACTAAAAGAAACTTTCTGGCTCCTTCAGTATCTGTGGGGTTTGAACATTGCAAATGTCCACCCTTATGGGGAATTTTGTGTGTGCGTGTGTGTGCGCGCGCGTGTGTGTGTGTGTGTACTTGCATGTGTGTATGTGTGAGTGTGGTATATCATACCTACCTAGACTCTAGACTCTTGTCTTGAGATATGTGTGGTTTTTAATTATTAAACAGCAGTGTCAGACCTGTGTGACCACAAAGAAAAAAAAAAAAATCAAGGACATATTTTTTTTCTCAATACATTGGACATCCTTAGATTCAAATAATATTAGCTATATATTTTGTCTCTCTTTCTGCAATATCTTACTTACATTCAAGCTTCTTTCCCACCATATCAGATTACCATCAGTGAGAATGTCTCGAAATAGCTTTCCCAGTTAGAGAAAAACAAATAAAATACTGGGAGCTGATCGAATGACTGCTTAGTGACTGGCTATTGGAGTCTAGCCCGTGGACAAGAAGAATATGGTAGCAAAAGTGCACCACATAAATGATTATCAGCTGAAAAAATGTCACACATCATGTGGCCTTTGTCTGTTAATTCAATGTGATGCACTTGAGTGTAAAAATAATGGATTCTGTCAGCCTTTTCAATTATCTGTGCTTGTTCTAGAAGTCAGGATTGTGGAATGCCTCCGAACCACCTGACTTAATGGACTGTGTTAGAGCTTTATATACAAGTCTCTGAGCAAGCAGTTCATGATCCCAAGGCAAACTTATCTGTATTTAGGAATGTTATACTGAGCTGGACTCACATGATAGCAATATTGGCTATATGGGATAATCCATCCAGATGGATGGGATATTCCATCTTTCAGCATGGGGGTAGGACAGATTTCCTAGTTAATGAAACTGCTTTGATGCCTCGGACACTTTTCTGTCTCATATTGCCTCTGTTCATACCTTATCCTTTAAATGTACTACTGCATTTAGGTTTTTAAGGGTGGACACAAATTAATCTGTTGTAACTACGCACATGTGCTTCTTTGACGTATTCTTCTTTGGTGGTGTATTCTTAGAAAGCAAGAAGACAAGCTAGCTAGATAGAAACCTAAGAATGTTCTGATGGGACATTTTAAAAGAGAGATGTTTGTGAATGAGATAATGTGCAGAAAGATCTGGTTGCTGGTGAGATTATTTCTTTCATTCTTCAAGTAAACTAATGTGTGTGTATATGCACACACATGTGCATGAATGTTATTTACATTTTGACTATGAACTTGTAAAAGGCAAAAAACCTGTGTCTTTTTTCATAGTTTCCCTGAATGTTGGCACTATGTGAAGTACCAGGGACTCTGTAATGCACATTTATGGACAGGTGGGCGTTTTAGTAAAAACACACGAAGGTTGGGATTGAGAAGCCTGGGTTTTGTTTCTCTTTGATGCTTGCTAGCTGTGTAACTTTGGGCAGGTCCTCTCTGAATCTGTTTCTTACTTCTAAAAGAATTATAAAATCTTTTCTACAAATGCCATTCTGTTTGAAGATCAAATTGAATTTCAGAAATAGTGATAAAATGCTTTATAAATGTTCAGTGATTTTATCCCTCTTGTATTATTAATTAAATAAAATTTAAGATATGTTCTAATCTTATAGATTTGAAATATTACCATGATCCTTACAAAGTTCAGGAGAACATTTTGTTGCTGTTTTCTATGCATCTGCGTATGTATGTAGTATCCAAGCAATTTTAACTTCCTAGATCATTCTTGAAAGAAAATAAAGGAGAGTTCAAACTTGATGTCAAAACCGGGTCCTTATACCATATAATATGAATTATGACACCTTTAAATTAGATGAAGACCATTATTTACATAGATTCTTCCCTTTGTAACTAGATTAATAACCAGCTTTAGCTCTACAATTAGGTACAGGTCTTAATCATGGACTAATCAGTGAATACATACAATAATGTTCTCTACTTTTTAACAATGAAAGCTAATTGTTCAGTTGGCCATGGAACAGGAGGTAAGCCACTTAATCCACTTCAGTTTTATCATTTAAAGGAAGCAGTGACACTGAATGATCTCTAATCATGTGATTCTGACAAGATTTTGTGTGTCTTTGAGTATTTCCTAAGTAAATGATATTATACTTTTCACAACAGAAAGAGTATCACCTTAGAGTTCTAAAATGTTTCTGCTCTTGTTAGCCAGTTATTCTTATATTTTCCTATTCACTTTCTTTATAGTTCTTATCATATAGCCTCTTAACTATCTTGTTAATTTGTTTATTTTCCAGTTTAGAGTTTGATGCTCTATGAGATCAGTCCATCTTGATCACAGACAAATAACCAGTGTCTCGAACAGTGAGTGTCTGGCACATAATGGGGAATTCAGTGCATATTTGTTAAAGGAAGGATGGAAGGTAGGAAGGAAGGAATTCAGCTATTTCCAGAGTGCTGCCTCTTTATTCTTTGACATAACTTCACTGGGAGTCCAATAGGCTGGAGTAGTGAGTAAATCTACCATATATGTAAAAAAATCAATAAAACAAAAATATGGAGGTTCCTCAAAAATTGAAAATAGAGCTATTATAAGATTCAGCAATATCATTACTAGATATATACTCAAAGGAAATAAAATCAGCCTGTTGAGGACACATCTGAACCTCCATGTCTGTTGTAGCATTGTTCATTATAGCCAAGAAATGCAAACGACCCAAGTGTTCATCAACTGGTGCATGGGTAAAGGAAATAAAACAGGGTACTGTTTATACACAAAAGGGAACTATTTAGCCATCAGAAAGCATGAAGTTCTACCATTTGCAACAGTGTGGATGGGACTGAAGATCGTTATGTTTTGTGAAGAAAGCCAG
This sequence comes from Sciurus vulgaris, assembly GCF_902686455.1. Classification (NCBI taxonomy): domain Eukaryota; kingdom Metazoa; phylum Chordata; class Mammalia; order Rodentia; family Sciuridae; genus Sciurus; species Sciurus vulgaris. The sequence goes on from NC_136463.1 coordinate 134,313,683, forward strand.
GCACAGAAAGATACGTATTGCTGCATGACCTCACTCATATGTGGAATCTGAAACAGCCGATCTCATAGAAGTTAAGTGTAGAATGGTGGTTTCTAGAGGCTTGGGAGAGTAGAGGGGAGGGAAGGAGGAAGAAAGGTTAATTAATGGGTATTAAGTTACAGTTAGATATGAATAAGAAGTTCTAGTGTGCTGTAGATAACAATAATGTATTGTACATTTCAAAAATATTGGAAGAAAGGATTTTGAAAGTTTTCACATAAGAAATGATAAGTGTTTGTGAAGCTGGTTTAACCTGATTTAAACATGATACAATGGATATATGTATTAAAATATCATATTACCCCATTAGTACATATAATTTTTATGTTTTTAAGGATCAGCAAAAAGTAAATTTAAATTCAAAAATAAGAGAAATAATTCTAATGCTAAAGAAAGAATAGAGGAAATTATTAAATATTTGCTTCCTATGTATGAGAACCATCTGTACTTTATAATGTCAGTACTTCACCTAATCAATCGTACAGTTTTCATCAATAAGTTCTTTGTGTTTTCTCTTTTTAACACTAAATTTAATTAATCATTTCATTCTGAAAATTTATGATTGGTTTTCATACTTGAGTACATAGTAATGCCCAAGTAATTTTACATCTTGTAAATAAATTTCCATTACTGACATCATTTTCCTAAGACAGAAGAGTTTATCACCATTAAATGGAAATTTTAAATTTTAAGGTTCATTGTGAAAAGTAATATATCTTTAAATTTTCTACTGAGACCGTTGACTATTATTCTTCCATACCTCACATGCATGCTTTTCTATGACATGGAAATATCTGCAAGTCTTGCCATTTGTCTTTTGTGAACTGAATCATTCCTTGCTTCAACATACATATTCAAGTTAAGGCTGATTTAGGTACAGTTTTCTCAGTTTTAAATTTTTTGGGAAGATAGCCCTTTCCTTGTAACATGTTATGCAGTGAGCTTCACCAATAAACCTTGTCTCTCAGTGAAGTCAATGCTTTGGCATTAGGAAAAAAAAATTCAAATTGATTTGGAATATAGGATCATGAATATCACTGACTATAGAGCCTGTTATTCCCTGTTACAGGACTCTCTAATAGCAGTCTTTTAAAAAATTAAAGTGCATATTATCTTTTGTTGTCATTATTGTTTATATGCAACATAAGCTAGCTTTTCTAAAAACGTTAATTTCCTATGAACTAACCATTTTTCTTCACTGAGAAGCTGCATTTTGGTGAAATGTGTCTATCATGGTCTGTTGGAGGCAAACCTTTGTGGCCTTTTATTGTGATTTGTCCCCTAGCAGATCTGGGAACAATTCCTCACAGTAGAGCTAAGTCCATGTTTCATAGCCACACATTAGGTTACAGTTAACCAAAGGGCAAAAGAAAAGTCAGTAAGACAATAAGGACACCAGTTTTGGTGACATGGTAGGGGAAATAGGAGGGGAAGAATTTACTTTTGATTGTCTGCAAGACATTCGTTGTGCCTTGGCTCCTCTGGTCCAAATACTCTTCAGTACACCCTTGCTGTGCAGCTAGAGTTGAACAAGAGACTCATCACAGACTTCTCCCAGTATCACACATGTAGCTATATATATATTTCTGTGATACCTTTATTTTGACAATTCTTGAACTGCAACACATTGCATATTAATTGTGTACAACTGGTTTTGAATTGTCTTTAAAAAGGTGCAAATTATGGTTTCAAAGTGACCTGAGGGAGGTGCAAATGAATGTTAGCACAACATTTTGAAAACAGAATTATTTAAAATATGTGCACATAGACATGAATTCAGAGTTGGTCTACTTCATTTTTTGGTTGGAGGTTTACTGCCTTAAAATGGGGAATAAATGTGTGAATTCTATCAAGGGTGTGAAATTCTCCATTTGAACAGACTGGAAACTTGGTAATAATTATGAACATAGCAATAGCAGAAATTATACAAAAGTTTAGCAACATTTTAATTTTAAATGTAAGTATTCTGGGGAACAATTTAGAATCTGCTTGGAGACAATTTCCTACAAGTCTTTGATATTAAAGAGTTAGAGCTTTACAAAAACCTACAAATGCTAATGTTCTTGTAATTTTAAAATAGAAAACAGCATTGACTAATCTTTTCTATTTCTAAAGCTGCTCATTCAAAGTATCTGAAGCTGATAAACCCATGAGCCCCAACTTAACCCAACCTAAACGAAACTTAACCTTTTCTCTATTCTCACATCAGTGGACAATGGGCCTCAGCTGCAGGGAGCATTCGAGAAGCTCGCCCAGTCTCCCGGCCAGCTGGAAGGCCAGGCTTCCCTACTTTCCAGCCAAATAGACACTTGGCACCGAGTTACCCTAGGGCAGAGGTTTGAATGAAGCTTGGATTTTGAAGTATCTATCCCTCTAGGTTGATGTCACTGGGAGTCCAAGACCCCTCTTTCATTAACTGGCCTCTCACATAGATGGCAAGGATGAGAAAGAACAGCCAACCGCTAAAACAGTTGGTTCTTTTTTATTATTTGTAATTTTGTCTATTTGCATGAGAGCCTGGCAGCATATGGCCTGATGAATTAAAAAAAACAAAACCCTGTAAACTCTCATCAACTAGCCAGAGCCTCCAGCTCATGGCATTAGCAGTAGCTAGTGTGCTCCACCTGCCACTTGTCTGGAGGGTGGAGGCATAAACTGATGACCTACTAGGTTTCCATAGCCAAATAGTGCTCAGATAATGCCGTGATTTAATTCCTAGCCGTACTGTCAGAAATGGTTAGAAGTGGCAACACCCAGGGTTTCGATAGTAAATCTGATTGGCAAGCTACCTACTCTCGGTCTTACCTAATATTCTACACTAATTATGCCCCATCAAGCCAGCAGGAATAGTGAGGGAGCAGAAGTGCTTCTAATCTCACACACGCACTAGGCCAGTTATGAGCGGAAATGTGAAGGGATGTACACTGTCATCACCATTCACACTAACAGAGAGTAGCAGTCAACCTGGGAAAGAAGCAAACGTCTTTGCAGTGCTTCTATTTGCTTAATTACATATTGAGTCTTTTCAAAGTCAAATATATATGTATATGTGGTTCTAGATTTTTATATTTCTGAATTAGCTGTTTTCTTAAACCATCAGCTTGGAGAAAGAATTTATTTTATGCTGTCTTTTGAGAACTAATATTTCTTTGCCTTAAACAAAGAAATTATAATAATTTGGGTTAATACTTTATAATTGAGCCACAAATCTTTTTCCCCTAATTATGTATAGTTAACAATGATTATATCTGTCAATAAATGATACAAACAAGCAAACAGAAACAATGTATAGACTTCAATTAAACAGATTGTCATAAAAATTAAAAAGTCATCTTGAAATTCAAGCTTAGTCTGCTAATGAACACATTTTGTGTCTAGTTTAGAAATGGCTTATTTTTTCCTGCTGTTTAAGATTGCTAAACACATATGCTAATGACGTGTAGTCAGGATTGCCAGTGACCTAAGAAAGGAGGAAATTAACGGGTGAAGAAAAGGTTCTATGACCTTATCAAATGAGGAGTTTTCCCAATAAACCACAGCAGACACATCCAGTATTGTCATATTGGGCACAGATTAGACAATTTATAATACTGAGCACAATGCTTACTAAATGCTAGGTATTATTTTCTCACTAAATTCTTAAAATACTTCATGAGATAGGTATGGGAGATGTTAAAAGAATTTAACACTAATAGGACAAGGGCACTGACCAATCAGAATAGTAGCACTGAAGGAGAATTTCAGAAGCCCCTCCATCTGTTGAAGGGTTCCTGAATTTGTTGAGGTCTGGAGGATGCCAGTATAGAACGGGACAAGTGGACTGGTGGACTTTGGGCAGCAGATCTTTATGGACATATGGAAGTACTTCACTCTTCACTATCCAGCATGGCAATATCTCCATGTGCTGCCTGAGAGTAGTCCCATCTTCATTTTGCAGATGAAGACTTTGTGGCTTAAGATAATTAACTTGTTAAAAATCATACGGTTACTGAGAGGCAGAGTCAGGATTTGAATTCATATCTGTCTCACTCCAAATAATCTCTTTTGTCCTATACCATCTCACTGCTATAATGCTTCCTTGATTTTTTGTTCTGACAAGTTCAGTTTTTTTTTTTTTTCTTGCTGAGGTTATCTCTCAATACTATGGATAAAGACATCAGATATACCATAGTGAGTGCCATAAAGTTTGACAGAGAACAGCAAAAAACAAACAAACAAACAAACAAAAAACCTCTATTTCAAACTCAATTGAGTCTTTGAGATAGGAGTGGTACATGTTTTTATATGGGATTTGTGGTTGATAAGTTTACTGAATTAAAATAAGAGCTTTATCATTATACTTCTAATATAGAAAGATGTGGTAGCATATATTCAAGCCATCTTTTTAGGTAAGATACAATTGTAGATGAGAGCAAACTACTCAACTGTTTTTTAAAATGCATTATTATTTATTTTCAGCTGGTATAATTTAGTTTAATTGAAATAAGTAAGCAAGTCTTACTTCAATTCAAAATGTATGTAAACAACTAAAGCTTCAATTATGAATAACACTTAAAAGTTTAAAATTTTCATGTAGACAAATGAAATTTTTATTAAAAGCTATTTCATGGTTGATTTCTTCCTAGGAAAATAAAGAGGTTTTGCAAAGAAATTGCAAAGTGATGCTAATCAAATTCTCTTCCTTTTTATGGGACAAACCAAAATAAGACTATAGGTATACTCAAATGTATAACCACATTCTATTTACACAAACAAGTTCAAGAACACTGATTTAACTAGTTAAAATGTAGCTGCAAACAGTCTCTAGTGTATGAACAGATGTCATCTCAAACTTTTATTTATAATTCAATATTTTAGAACTTCGTATGCAAATTTCCAATATAATGAACTGAAATGGCAACAGGTTTGTCCTAAGTCTGACTAAATAAAATTTATTTCACCTATAATGTACCTTAGGTATAGAACTAATAATAATTTTGAACCCTATTCTCCACATATATTGTTCATAAGGGAATAATATTCTGAATTTTCTGTAATGGGCTTGAACTCAGGCTTCTAGTTCTGACCCCAAACCAACCAAAAAAAAAAAAAAAAAAAAACATAGTCTAGGTCACATTCTCCCATATTTTCTCAGTAATAAGACAAATTCATTATACAAGAGACTAAAGGATGAAGTTATTTGTTTAGATTTGCAGTATAGTTCTAAGGGAAACTGAAAAACTGAATCTAGGTGCTCCAAATTGTATCAATGTAGATTGTAGCACATAGAACTTTATTAGGTATTATAAGCCCAATACATCTTTCTAATCTGAATAAGTCAAATGACACTCCTTCTTCATTTAATTTGTAAACATAGGTTAGAGCCAAAGAACATTTACACCTATTCCTGGCACATTTCCTTGTTGCTATGGTAGATTCTAGCTATATAGAAAGACCCACAGAATATTTGAAGGACCCCTACCAAGAAATACTCAGATTGTATTACAGCCCTTTCAATAAAGCATCCATTCTGTTACCAGGGGTGCAAGTAATGGTTCCCAGGTAATATAGCTTAAAGAAGGCTTGCTTTTTTAAAAACTGCAGTCTGTTATACATGGTTTTTATAAAAGGCTTTTTAAGTTGAAAAAAAAATTTAAAAAGCAGAACTCTAAAGAAAATTCAGCAGTCAAAATGCTTCACTACTCAGTGTGTAGGTATAGTGAAACACTTAGCTTCCTGATGTTACCCTGGTGTTGACTTCTCAGTTTTAGTGTTCATGGGACGACCTGTACTTAGTATCTGAAGTTGCCTGCTCCACAGGAAACCACCTTCCTCTGCTGCTTGCTTTCTCTTTAGCCAACACCCAAAGCCACCATCAGTGTCATGGGGATGAGACCTCACAAGGTAAGTGAAAAGAAAACAGGAACAAATGTATTTTCACACAGAATTTGCTGAAGGCCTTGGCTCATAGTAGGAAGCACTGGCTCACAGGGATCCCTGTTTGGGGTGTGGAGGGACATACAGTCTTGGTTCATGTGGAATCATATATGGTGTGAGTGAAATAAGACAGATCCCGGTTCCCAAGTGCCCTATCTAAGACGGAAGCGGGCTATGTTGTCTGGACTAGAGGAAATGCTTTGTTTTTTGAGGGAAGATTATCAGAATTTTAAAAGCCAAATGATGGCTAGAGAGAATAACTAAAATTTTATTGACTGCTCAGCTTTTAGAAGGCGTTTCTTCTCTCTCTTTATTTCATTTTAGAAGTCTCTCTTTAACCCCAAGAAGCAATAAAAACTTAATTTGTGATTCCAAAGAGATATAGTCCTTATTTTTCTCCATTAGGAGTTTTAAACTTGAGGTGGAATCAATATCACATCTAAGTTTTTTGGAGTCTTCTTTTTCACAAATATGAGCGTTTCATAATCCTCTAAAAATACTATGTTTCATTGTGAAATGGATTTTTACTACATTGTAAATATTAGATTATTAAGAGTTCAGTTCCTTAAAACTTTTTCATGAGAAAGAAACACAGACTTGAATAGATATTTGTGATTCTCATTCATTAAGGATTTGCCTCCCCTTTTGTGCTTTTTCCAGGCTATTCCCACTTTACTCTTCCCTTGCAGAATGAAAGACACTGATTAAAGGAGATGAAACCAGAAGTTTTGAGAAAAGTTTGTACAATAATGACAAAGACAAGCTCCCTTTACTTTTTTACCCATTTATACATATTTATTGACTTAAGTTGCTTTATTATGAATGATACTTGAAAGTCAATATTTGACATCACAAGAGGATCCACAACTTACGATGGTTGGATAAATGATATCGCATTGTTATGAAAGCAATACATTTTCAATAGAAACCATCTTAGAATTTTGAATTTTGATCTTTTCCCTGGTTAGTGATATGTAGTACCATGCTCTCATGATGCTGAGCAGTGGAAGTGAACCGAAGTTCCCAGGAAGCTGTGCATGGAGGGGGTAAATAACTACCATCTGTAGTGTCCTGTTGTTGCTAAGCTATGATATTTGATAGGTTAGGGGTATTAAGTGCATTTGAATGTATGAATACATTTGTGGGTTTATCAAGAAATAACTTCATCGTAAGCCAAGGAGCATCGGTATTTATAAGACCATTACCTTTCAACCCAGAGGATTCTAGCTCATGTTGATATGTAGGTTTTAGCAACTTACCCTATCCTATAGCTTTGTGTTGACACATATCCTATAGTTTTTTGTTGACACAGCCACTCTAAAGTCTTCAGTTCTAGCCTTGGCAACTATTATTCCAGAGGCCATTGGATCTGAGATTACACCAGAATTTCATCTTTTCCCAGCCTGAGATTTTTTTTTTCCCACTGTGAAACTGTTTCCCATTGCTGGATCTAATATCTAGATCTCTCTGGGTTTGACAAATATGATAAACTAACAAGAATATTTGCATTTGTATAGCTTTCATATACAATTATTCTCTTAGTACCATTTCAAGTTATGGGTAGATTTTGAAAAGCAAACTCAAATGACTGACAAACAGCTATGTAGTCTCTGGACCAGCCTGTTTGTGTTCATGGACTGCCCATGATCATCAACTGCTTATAGACGTGTGATTGTGATAGCCTTGAGAGAGACAAATCTGGCAGTGTCTATGAATGTTTACTATGGCATTTTCTAAAGTTTCTACCAAGCCTTGCATCACCTGGACCCTGGCCAGTGTATCTGTCTGACACCCTTACCCGCTTCTCACTCACTGTGCACCACCCACAATGGCTATCCCTATTGGTTCTCAATCACTTTGGTTCTGCTCTCAGAACTTGAATGCTTGCTACTCTTTCTGCCTGGATTGTTCTTAACACTCCTCATGACATACTCTCGCAAGTCATTCAGATTCCTGATCAATATCTTCTCAAAGAGGTTTTCCCTGATCACCCCATCCAAAGTAGAAAGTAATTTCTTGTAACTTTCTATTTCCTTATTTAGCTTCCTAAAAATATAACATTATGTTAGATATTAAACTACTGCCTGTTCCTTCCATTAGAATGGATGTTCTATGAAAGTGGGAACTTTGGGGTTTGGTTTTTTTTTTTTTTTTTTCCTTCCTGCTATATTCCTAGAGTTGAATAGCACACAGAGTATTTTAAATGAAAACCTGTTGCATGAATGAATTGTTTGTGGTAGCAAATGAAAAAAAAATAAGCAAAAAGAATACCATTGGCAGGAGAATAGTTGAATGAATTGTGGTCTATCAATAACATGCAGTATTACAGTTACTGAGAAGAATGCATTCGATTTGTATCTGGGTGATTTCCAAAACTTGTTATTAAGGAAGAAGTGCAGACATAGAAGAGTGTATATAATTGAACTTTGAATAATCATCCACCTACTAGCTATCTATCTCTCTTTCTTTCTATGTATCTATTTGAACAATATGAAAATAGGTTCAGGTGGTTACACACTCAGTTGTAGGCATTACTATATAGGGAAAAGTGTGCAGGGTGATTGTTAATCAGGGTTTGGATAAGGGAGTCAGAGGGCTAATGGTTGGCTGAAAGGGGATAGCTAGATAAACTTTCTTTACGACAACCTCATTCAAATCTTTCTTCACTCCCCAGAGTGTCAATCTCTGACTCTTAGTAAATGATTTATTTGACCACCATTAATTTGAAATTCCATGTTGAATTTCCCCTCTTTGAAATTCCATGTTGATGCTTGGCATGCTGAAGCACAGGTTCCAGGCAGTGTATTCAAACTATGTCTTGCCTACCACTTGGAATCTCTTTGCATTCTCTCTAAAATTTACTTGTCTTTTACTGATTGATGTACTTTACTTTTGTTCCTCATGCATTTGAGTCCCTGATGTTCTTTGGACTGCTGCCTTTCAGTTTTAGGGGGTTCTGAGGAAAGACTGCAAAATTGATCCTAGACAATTTAGTCTTTTGTGGTTTATTAGGGCCTAGAAAATCCCTAAGCCAGAAGTATGCCTGGGAGAACAACACTGAGTCTGTATGCTCCACACACATAAAGGGAGGTCTACAGGACTCTCTGATAGGCAGTCAGGGAAACATTATTGTTAGAAAGAGTCAACATTCTGAAAATAAAATGATATTGTCTCAGAAATGTAAGAAGGCAGAGGCGAAGTATATGGTTTGAATAATTCATAATACAATTAATACCCCCAAACACATATTTTAGGATAAGAATGTGCTCCTTTTGTGATAGCTTTCAGCCACTTGAAATTTCATTAGTCTTGGTTAGATTTTTCCAACAGTTCTAAATACAGGGTGTGTACCTTTTCCACCGGCATTGGATGGTAATTTTTAGGCATCTGTCTACATTTGAAATGGAATAATTTAGAAATACTGGTTCTAAACTTAAACTTCCTGAAAGCAAGATAAAAATCCCATAATGATTTCAATTTGAGAAGATACAATGGTTTTGCAACAATATAAGTTTGCTATTTCTATCTTTATAGTGTTTCTATTTTATTAGTATTTTAAAGAGGATCATCAATGGGATAACTTGAGAGGAATACTAAATATTATCCTAGAGCAATAAAAAACTGGACCATTACATGTCATAAAAATGACATATAATGTCATAATGCATGACATTATAAAATTAGTTTTAAAATAATTTTCGTAAGAGAAGAAAAATATGTCTAAACTCTGATGTCGGGCAAAAATTCCTAAGATTATATTTTTCTGAGATTTAGATTTTGAATGATTTTTCACATCAACATATTTATAAAACAAATCCTTTCCTTTTCTCAAAAGTATATATGTAATGTGAAGAAGAGTATTGGGGGAATGATAGATTAATGTGTTGTAAGAATTCTGAATTTCTAACACACATGCTTAATAATCACCAAATAGCAATAAATCATGGTGGTTCATAGTGGTTTTCTTTCATGATAATGCTGGACTTTGACATTCATTTATTTAGGGCAGAAGCCTTTTAATTATGTGAACTGGCAGGGCTCAAAAGAACATGTAAATAAATAAAGAATTGCCAATACCCTTTCCAATATTCTTTTTTCAAAAGCAGGATGGAAAGGAATCATCAGTATATAGAGGATATGTCAGATTCATGATAGACCTTTCACTGTCTGTTGCTTCATGTTAGCTCCTCTGCACCATGGCTGCTGCTGTGTGTGTGTGTTCAGCAGTTATAATTTTCAAAATTAGACTTCTTGAATCAGGACCATGCTGACAGCTCACATTTTAGAATTGAGGGGAAAGTTTGCACCAATGAGTTGAGAAGCTTGCTTTCATTATTAATATACAATAGTAATTCCAGTTGTGTTCTGATAAAAGTCAGTATAGATATTAGTCATCAGCTCCACAATGCTTGACGAGACAGGTTTCTACAGAAAGAACATGCCCATCAGTATAGATATTAGACACCAACTCAGTAACTCAAGTCAGTATAGATATTAGACATCAATTCAGTAACTCAAGTCAGTATAGATATTAGACATGAACTCAGTAACTTTTGACAAGTTAGGTTTCTACACAGAAGACTCTCTGGGGTTTTACTTAACAGTGAAGTCTAACATCTTCATCCTTTTCAAAATCTTGAAACTTAAAACACAATTAAATAGCATGCTCCAATCTTATTAGTAGAGAAAATTAGTATTAGATAATATATTGACTGATTGAAAAGGCCTTTGATTCTGGACACTGAGGGTTGCCTCTGGAGAATGTTACAGTAATTGAAATGAAGACCTTAGCAAGCTGTTACCAGTACCCTGTTATAAATGTGCCTGCCAAGCAGTATGCTCAGAGACTTACTGATGGACAACTATGGAAGTTAGTGCTCCTTATAAATGTCTTCACCTCCCAACTTTATACTTGCAGATACTGCACAAAAATTTATAATTTTCTATGTTCACATTAAAATTGCATGAATATAATTCATTTTTAGTAAAGCTCCACCAAATAATACTAAATAGAATGACTTTCTCTTTTAACTGTACACATGTACTGTTACCTGCTACATTACGAGTCTAAGAACATGCTGAGAGATGAATAGCTATAAAAATAATTTTGCTTAGAGAACTTGCAAAATGTTTTCAGATATAAAAACGATCACAAAACTAAAAACAATGTGTCACTAGAAGCAAAATTAGCAATATGTGTTTTTACACATGAATATGGAAATCTTTAAAACTGAGCATTTTAAAATTCTTAACTTAAAATCTATTATGTATAGGAAAACGTTTAATATTTTATTTTATGACCCACATGTTAGTTTTCTAATGCATTATGTTGATTTGAGTAAATGTTCATTTCTGTACTCTCTCTTAATCATATTCTTCTTTGCATTCTCCATCTCCCTCCCCCTCCCTCCCCCTCTCCCTCTCTTCCCCCTCCCTCTCTCCCTCCCTCTGTCCCTCCCTCTCTCCCTCTCCCTCCCTCTTCTCCCTCCCCCTCCCCCCTCTCTCTCCTTGGACACATTTTTTTTTTTCTTTCCCAAATGCAAGTATGGAATATTTTGATAAAAATTTAAAATTTGAGATACATATAAAATTTCAAATTATGATTCACATAAGCATTAATATTTTGTTTAGAAAGTACGAAAAAGTATTCTTAAGACATTTTTTAAAATTGATTACTTTATATAAGCTAATCAATGATTACATGATGTATGGGTATGAATTAAACACTTATTACTCACAAACTGTTTTAGATAAAAAATTTGTTTAGTAAGTTAACTTTTTAAAAAAATTAAGAATAATTTGCCTTAGTTTCTTTGTGACAATATGACATATTCTTCTATTAACAGCATTTATGTGAATAAATGCTTTTCCAAATCTTCTGGGTTCCTTAACCACTAAAATGGACCTCACTGTAGTTATATCTTGGACCTTGTCCAAGGAAGTTTAAAGCTCAAAGTATCAGCACTTTAAATTAGTTTAATCTATAATGGTGAAGTGTCACAAATGCTAGGAATAAAACTTCCCTAAGTGAAACATGATGCTGTATCCTGTACTCACTTTTAACAAGACAGGATGTTCAATATGAGATTAATGTAGAATGAGCCCTGGGCTCCAGACCAAGTAAGTCTACAACCTTTCTGATATTTTACTCTCTAGTGCTATTTCCCACAGCTTTTATTCACTGCTCCAGGAATCTTTATGTTCATTGTTCTGTGATGATAGTTTCATGACTGAACACATAAGTCAAAATTACAAATTGTACAATCTAAATATATGCAGATATTATATGTCAATTATTTTTCTATTAAGCTATAAGAAGAAAAGATGTGTTGAGAAAGAGGAGAAGGAAAATGAGGAAAAAGTAGAACCATAAATTTAGAGTAGTGGTTGCTACAAATATCAATTCAACTGCGTGCAGTGGCACATGCACGCCTGCAATCCCAGCAGCTGGAAAGACTGAGACTGGGGGATTGCAAGTTCAAGGCCAGCCTCAACAACTTAGTGAGGCCCTAAGCAACTCAGCAGGAACCTATCTCATAATAAAAAAATAAAGAAGGCCTGGGAATGTAGCTCAGTGGTAAAGCTCCCTTGGGTTCAATCCCCAGTACAAAAAAAAAAAAAAAAATTCAGTCTTTGTCAATGTGTCAATGTGTAAAACTTTTGTGAATGAATGAAACCACCTAGGGAGAGATCAGTCAGAAAAGAGAAGGGGATCCAGGGTACAGTCTTAAGAAATACCAAAATGTAAAAGTTTAGGATGAAGGAGTCAAGAAAAACTGTTCAACTTTCTTAAATTGTTTAAATCCAAAATCACATTTGAAGCACCTGATCATCATTTCATTCACTGCAGGCTGTGCAAGTAGGAATACAAATCCCTTTAAGATAGCTGGTAACTTGGCAACCTCTGTGACTTTTATGTTCATTCTTTTTCCAAAACTGTAGTTTGTTGCTCCCCATCCTTGCCAACACTTGATATGTTTAGTATTATAATTTTAATTCTCATAGATGTGTGTTGTTATGTGATTTTTTTTCCTCTGAATAACCCTATTAGCCAACAACAGTGAATGTATTTTCTGTGCTTATTTGCTGTCTGTAATCATTTTGGGTAAAGTGTTTGTTCAGTTCTTCTTTATATTTTTAAATTGGGTGGATTATTGGTTTAATTTTGAGTTTTGAAAAAATGGAATATAATTGTTTTTCCTGAATACAAGTTCTGTAGCAGATATAAGCTTTGTGAATACTTTCTTTCATTCAGGGTTTTCTCTTCATTGTCTTTCAAGGAACAGACATCTTTAATTTTGATGATGTACAACTGACCATTTTTCTGGTTTTTGCATCATGCTCTTGGTGTCATATCTGAAAATTATTTGAATAAAAAAGGTTTGTAATGATTTTCCCTTATATATTCTTCCAGAACTTTTAAAAATTTACATTCTATGTTTAGGCCTGGGTTTATTTTGAATTAATTTTTGTTTATGGTTTGAGATATATAGTTTGTTTTCCTGACTATACATATGTACTTGTTCCAGAATTATTTTTTGAAAGAGAGTCTTTCCTCAACTGAATTGCCTCTTCATATTGTCAAAATGATAGTTATCTATATATGGGAAGTTTTACTTCTGCACCGTCCACCCTGTTCCATAGATTTGTTTATTTATTTTCATGCCAAAACCACACTGCTTTTCATTTTATCTATCTTGAAATCAGGTAGTATTGATCTTCAACTTTTTTTTTTTAAGTTTTTTTGACTAATCTAGGTCTTTGCATTTCCTTGTGAATTTTTAAATTAGCTCAGTGAAGCTCTATTTTTTAATTCTCCTTTTGTAACATTTCATTTTGATTATTCCCACTGCCATATTTTTTCAATTCCACTAAGTCTTTTCTCCTGTAATGACTCATCTGCTGTTCATCTAACTTGATGTATAACGTTTTTATCTTAGTCATTATGGTTTTCGTCTCTGAAAGTTTTATTTTGTCATTTTCATATCTTTCATATCTCTACTTCGGTTTTTTAAAATGTGGGAAAATATTCTTGTGTGCTAACCCTAACGTCTGGGTCATTTCTGGGTTGGATGTAGTTGATTAATTTTATTCTGAATTTTTAAAATTTCTAGTAAATGAGTCATATTTCTCTGCTTCTTTGTATGACTGGTAATTTTTTATCAGATACCAGGTTTTGTGCATTTTACCTTATAGGATGCTGGATATTTTTGTATTCCCATAAATATTTTTGAGCTTTATTCTGGGGAATAGTTAAATTATTTGGAAACAATTTGACCCTTTCAATTCTTACTTTATAGATTTTTTAGGTGAGACCAGAGTAGTGTTAGTCAAGGACAAATCCCATTGTTGGGACATGATCCTCCAGAGTTCTTACCCGATGCCCTCAAATCCTGATGTTTTCCTGTCTAGTTGGTGTGAGAAGAACTATTCCCAGTCCCGTGTAAGCACCAAGAACCGTTGTCTCTAATTCTTTCAGTTTTTTTTTTTTTTCTCCCAGTTCTGAGAGGGGGAAAAAATCAGGTATCACATTCATATGACAATCAGTGTTCTCCTGAGTAATCTGAGTCCTCTTCAGATTTCCACACGTCTATCTCAGTGCAGCTCTCCCGTCCACTGTCTAGAAGCTCCTTTCTCCCTGTGCCACCTTGTAGAAACTCTCTCAAGGATGTAAGTGAGTCTTTTAGTTTTTTTTTTTAAGTATATCTTATTTATTTTTAATTAATTAATTAATTATTTTTTACAGACTGTTGATTCACTGTACACAAATGGGGTACATAATTTCGTTTCTATGGTTGTACACAATGTAGATTCATACCATTTGTGTAATCATACATGTACATAGGGCAATGATGTCTGTCTCATTCCACCATTTTTCATACCCACCTCCCTCTCAATTTCTTCTACATAATCTAAAGTTCCCCCATTATTCTCTCATTCCCCACCCCCACCCCCATTATATATCATCCTCCACTTATCAGGGAAAACATTCGGCCTTTGGTTTTTTGGGCTTGGCTTATTTCACTTAGCATGATATTCTTCAATTCCATCCATTTATTTGCAATGCCATAATATTATTATTCTTTATGACTGAATAATATTCCATTGTGTATATATATACTACAGTTTCTTTATCCGTTCATCTGTTGAAGGGCATCTAGGTTGGTTCCACAATCTAGCTATTGTGAATTGAGCTGCTATAAACATCGATGTGGCTGCGTCACTGTAGTATGCTGATTTTAAGTCCTTTGAGTATAAACCAAGGAGTGGGATAACTGGGTCAAAAGGTTGGTCCATTCCAAGTTTTCTGAGGATTCTCCACACTGCTTTCCAGAGTGACTGCACCAATTTGCAACTCCACCAGCAATGTAAAAGTGTGCCTTTTTCCTCACATCCACGCCAACATCTATTATTGTTTGTGTTCTTGATAATAGACATTCTAATTGAAGTAAGATGAAATCTTAGAGTTGTTTTAATTCGCATTTCTCTAATTACTAGAGATGTTGGATACTTTTTCATATATTTATTAATCACCTGTATGTCTTCTTCTGTAAATTGTCTGTCCAGTTCCTTGGCCCATTTATTGATTGGGTTCTTTGTATTTTTGGTGTAAAGTTTTGTAAGTTCTTTATAAATTTTGGAGATAAGTGCTCTCTCTGAAGTGTGTGTGGAAAAGATTTTCTCCTACTCTGTAGGCTCTCTTTTCACATTATTGATTGTATCCTTCACTGAGAAAAAGCTTTTTAGTTTGAGTCCATCCCATTTAGCGATTCTTGCTTTGATTTCCTGTGCTTTGGGAGTCTTGTTAAGGAAGTTTGTTCCTAAGCCAACATGATGAAAATTCAGACCTACTTTGTCTTCTATTTGGTGCAGGGTCTAGGTCTAATTCCTAAGTCCTCGATCCATTTTTAGTTGAGTTTTGTGCAGGGGGAGAGATAGAGTATGAATTTCATTTTACTGCATATGGATTTCCAGTTTTCTCAGCACCATTTGTTGAACAGGCTATCTTTTCTCCATTGTATGTTTTTGGCATAGTATGAGGTGACTGTGTTTATGTGGGTTCATCTCTGTGTCTTCTGTTCTGTACCATTGGTCTACCTGTCTATTTTGGTGCAAATACCATGCCATTTTTGTTACTTTTGCTCTGTAGTGTAGTTTAAGGTCTGGTATTGTGATACTTCCTGCTTCACTTTTCAGGATTGTTTTGACTATTCGAGGTCTCTTATTCTTCCAGATGAGGTTCATGATTGCTTTCTCTATTTCTATGAGGAATGTCATTGGGATTTTAATGAAATTACATTGAATCTGTATAGCGCCTTTGGCTACTTTGACAATATTAATTCTGCCTATCCAAGAACATGGGAGATCTTTTCATCTTCTAAGATTTTCTTCAATTTCTTTCTTTAGTGTTCTGTAGTTTTCATTGTAGAGGTCTTTTACCTCTTTTATTAGATTGATTCCCAAGTATTTTATTTTTTTTTTGAGCCTATTATGAATGGACTGGTTTCCCTAATTTCTCTTTCAGAGGATTCATCACTTATGAATAGAAATGCATTAGATTTATGTGTATTGATTTTATATCCTGCTACTTTGCTGAATTCATTTATTAGTTCTAGAATTTTTCTAGTGGAGTTCTTTAGATCCTCTAAATATAGAATCATGTCATTGGCAAATGGTGATAGCTTGAATTCTTCTTTTCCTATGTGTATCCCTTTAATTTCTTTGGTCTGTCTAATTGCTCTGGCTAGTGTTTGAAGGGTGATGTTGAACAGAAGTGGTGAAAGAGGGCATCCCTGTCTTATTCCAGTTTTTAGAGGGAATGCTTTCAGTTTTTCTCTATTAAGAATGATGTTGGCCATGGGCTTAGCATAGATAGCCTTTACAATGTTGAGGTGTGTTCCTACTATTCCTGATTTTTTTTAGTGTTTTAAGCATGAAGTGGTGCTGTATTTTATCAAATGCTTTCTCAGCATCTATTGAAAAAATGATTCTTAACTTTAAGTCTATTGATGTGATGAATTACACTTATTGATTTCCGAATGTTGAACCAACCTTGCATCCCTGGGATAAACCCCACTTGATCATGATGCACTATCTTTTTAATATATTTTTGTATGCAATTCGCTAGTATTTTGTTAGGGATTTTTGCATCTATGTTCATCAGGGATATTGGTCTAAAATTTCTTTCCTTGATGAGTATGCTACCTTGTATCCTATCAGACCATAATGGAATGCAAATAGAAATCACTGATAAAATAACAAACAAAAATTCCTCCTATACCTGGAGACTAAATAATATGCTATTGAATGACACAATGATAACAGAAGACATCAGGGAAGAAATAAAAAAAATTCTTAGAGGTATATGACAACAAAGACAACATATCAAAATCTCTGGGACACTGAAAGCAGAGCTAAGAGGAAAGTTCATTGCATTGAACTCATACATTAAACAAATAAAAAGTCAACAAGTAAATGACCTAACATTACATCTCAAAACCCTAGAAAAAGAAGAACAGATCAACACCAAAAATAGTAGAAGACAGGAAATAATTAAAATCACAGTTGAAATCAATGAAATTGAAACAAGAGAAACAATTCGAAAAATTGACAAAACAAAATGTTGGTTCCTTGAAAAAGTAAAGAAAATTGATAAATGCTTAGCCACACTAAGGAAGAGAAGGAGAGAGAAAACTCAGAATACCAGAATTAGTGATGAAAAAGGAAAGATGAGAGACATCATCAAAATACATAATGCAATTAGAAGCTACTTTGAAAATCTATACTCCAACAAAATAGAAAATATCAAAGACATTGACAACTATTTAGATATATATGATCCTCCCAAACTGAATCAGGAAGACATACGCAATTCAAACAGATCAATTTCAAGCACTGAAATAGAAGAAGCCATCAAAAGCCTACCAACCAAGAAAAGTCCAGGACCAGATGAATTCTCAGCCAAATTCTATAAGACCTTTAAAGAAGAGCCAATACCAATACTCCTCAAAGTATTCCAGGAAGTAGAAAGGGAGGGAACCCTTCCAAACTCATTCTATGAGGCTAGTATCACTCTTCTAGCTTTTTGACATCTCTTCTTGGACGACTGATGCTGTCCCAAATTTAATATACTGAAAGCAGAATTCCCCTCTGAAAACTACTTTTTTCATTTTTTACCCTCTCAATATGTGGTATATCAACCAAACAGTTGCCTAAAATTGAGCCTAGAAGTCATTCTCCATTGCAATTCATACCCTACCCTTCAATAAATCTTGGATGATGCCTTTAAATTACACCTTCAATTCACTTCTCTTTATTTCCACTTCTGTCATCCTAGTCAAGGGCACAGTCATCTCTCCCTGAGATTATTGCAGTGATCTTCTATTTGGTTTCCATGTTCCTCCTTGGCTTCCTCCTCTACCTGCCATAATCATTCATCATATAGAAGCATTATGCCTCTTTAAAATCCTTCAAAATATTTCTTATTGCAGGTTAAATAAAAATCCAGACTCCTTATAATGTCCTACAAGATACAAAGGATTTGATCAGCCTTTTTTTGAGCAGTTATCCTGACCATGCTTGGCACACTGCCCCCTTTACGTTCTAATAAACACAGAACTCTTTCCGACATTAGATCTTTGCCACCATGTGGACTGAACTTCTCCTAGTTTTGTGGTATAGCTGATTCTCTTCTATCCTTTAAATCTTGACCTAAATAATGCCTCCGCAGGCAAGCCTTCATCAATTGCCCCACTTAACTGTATCTTTATGTTGTTTACTGTCATAGTACCTGCCTATTATCTTCATGGAATTTGATCATTTTTCAATTATATTTTGTAATTATACATCTCTTTTTATGTCTGTCTCTCTACTAGGTTTTAAACTTTGGAGGATCTAAACCATTTCTTTTTCTACACCATTATATACCTAGCAATTAATGATACCTGTCACTTAGCAGGGATTCAATACCTTAGCCATCTAATGAAGATAATGATTGAGTTAAAATTACATTTGGTGTGATTTCCAAGTGCTAGAAAGACTATCATTGCTAATTTTCTGTTGAGTGCCAAAAACCAATTAAAGCTGTAATAATCAAAACATGATGGTATTGACATTTAAAAAAAAAAAAAAAACAACACAGAGATCAATGGGACAGAATGAAGTATTGGGAAATAATTCCATACATTTTCTGCCAACTGAGTCTTCACCAAGGTGCCAAAAATATACATTGGAGAAAGGACAGCCTCTTCAAAAATTGGTATTGTTGCTGGAACAACTGGATGTTCACATGTGGAACATAGAATTTGACCCTTATCTCTTGTACAAAAATCCAACTCAAAATGGATTAAATTCTAAATATAAGACCTGAAACTATGAAGATACCAAAAAATAAATAAATAAATAAATGAAATATAACCTCCCCCCTCAAAAAAATACATAGTAGAAAAACTCTAAGACATCAGTCCAGGCAATGAGTATTTGAATAAGAAACCCAAAGCACAAGAAACAAAAGCAAAACCAGACAAATTAGGGTTATACCAAACTAAGAAGCTTCTGTGCATCAAAGAAAACAATTAACACAGTGAAAAGACAGACTACAGCATGAGAAAAAAAAGTTATATGCAAAATATTCATCTGACAAAGATTAGTATCCAGAATACATAAGGAACTTAAAAAATGACAACAACAAACCCCAAATAATTCAATCAAAAACTGGGCAAAGGATGAGAATGGACATTTCTCCAAAGAAAAATTCAAAGGGACAGTTAATTTATGCAAAAATGCTCAGTCTCATTAGTCATCAGAGAAATGAAAATCAAAATCTCAGTAAGATCATCTCACCCCAACTAGGACATCTGTTATTTTAAAAAAAAAAGGTCAAAAACTAACAGTATAAGAAATGCCGGGGAAGAAATGGAGAAAAAGGAACTCATATGTACAATTGGTGAGAATATAAACTAGTATAACCACTACGGAGAATAGTATGAATTTTCCTCAAAAAACTAAAACTAGATCTATCACATGATCTAGCTACCCTACTTCTGAGAATATATTTGAAGGAAAAAATATGAGCATACTAAAGATACCTGCATGCCATGTTTATTGCTGCACTATTCACATAGTTAAGAAATAGTATTAATCCCAATGTCCACCAACAGATGAATGAATAAAGAAAAGGTAGTGTGTGTGTCCACACACACATACTATATACACAATGAAATATTATTTGGCCATTAAAAAAATAATATCCCATCATGTTCAGCAATATGGACCAAACTGGAGAAATGAGTTAGACACAGAAAGACAGATACTGCATGTTCTTCCTTATATGTGGATGTTAAAAGAAATTGATCAGAATGCATAATAGTGATTACTATAGGCTGGGAAATGTGTGGAGGGAAGTTGGATGATACAATCACAGTAAGATAAATGTAAAACGCTCTAGTGTTCTATAGTACATGGGGTGACCATAGTTCACAGTATCCTGTTAAATATTTTACTAATAACTGTAACTGAGGAGCATGAAAACTGCAAACACAAAGTAAAGATAAGGAGATGGAAATGTTATTTACCCTAGTTTGATCATTCCTTTTTATATATATGTACTGAACTATACTGTAACCCATAAATATGTATAATTGTTATATTAATTAAAAATTTTTTAAAGAATTAAGGAAATGGAAATGCTAACAAGCCTGGTTTGGTCATTGCACACTGTATATATGTAATGAATTATTATACTGTATCTCATAAATTTTCACAAATAAATAATAATAATAAACATTTTAAAAGAGAAAAATGCTACCTTCATATATGAAAATGTCAAGATTCTGTGATTTAGCAAATATTTAGTAGCTAATGTTTGCCAACTGATGATCAGTCCAAGTCTCAGTGATATTAGAACTGACAAAAGCAGCTATTAAACTTATCCTAAGTTGAAAATATTAAGTTGAAAATGCATCTAATACATTTGACCTACCAGAGAGCCTGACTTAGCAGCACAGTTCACTGTAGCACACTGGTTATTATCTTTGTGATTAGGGACCTGACTGGGAGCTGTGACTTATGTTGCTTTAGCCAGACATTGCAAGAGAATGTCATGCCTCGTATCACCAGCCCAGGAAAAGATCCAAATTCAAAATTTGAAGTGTTGTTTCTACTGAATGTGTATTACCTTAGCACCACTGTAAAGTTGAAAATCCTAAAATCAGGTCATTGTATAAGCTGGAGGCCATTTGTAAACTGCAGAGGCAAGGGTTGGAGCAATGAGACCACTTAAAGGGCTATTTTAATCCATGTGTGATGAAGGTGGCTTGGACCAGGGACATGACCCTGAAGGTAGTGAAATTCTTATTATATTTTGAAGATGGAGATGACAGTTTTTATACTGGCTATGGTTATGGGTATGAGAGAAAGAGAAAGTTATGCATATGTCCAAGATGCTGTGCTTGGATCAACAAGAAAGATGGGTTTACTGCTAACAGAGAGGGGGAAGCTGCTAGAAGAGCAGGTTTTGAAAGGGAAGTCCAGAGTTTGGAGAAGTAAAGGTAAAGATAACCTATGAACATCTATATGGAGACATCAAGAAATCAGCTTTATTTTTTGAATTTGAGATCAAAGGTGGGCCCCAGCTCATGTAGATAATGTTGAAAGCCATAAAATTGAATGAGATCATGAAAAAAAAAATTTGGGATAAAGAGGAAAAAGTGTCTAGAATCCAAACTCTTGGAAACTCTAATATGAAGATGCAGTAAAGATGGCAGCCAGTGAGTGAGGATGAAATTGGGTGGTGGGAAAGCAAAGTGAAGAAAGGAAGAAGGAGCAATCACCTTTGTAATATTATGCCGAGAGAGTGAACAAGATTGAACTGAGCATTGCACGGGGCAATGTGGAGGTCTTTGGTGGCCTTACTCAGTTTTGGTGAAATGATGACTGGCAAAACTTGAGTGGACTCGGCTCAAGAGAGAATGGGAAGAATGTACAGTCCTGGATCTCTTGGAATCAGACCAGAGACCCTGCATCTTATAGAAGAAAAAGTAGGTCCAAACCTTCAACTTGTTGGCTTAGGATCAGACTTCCTTAACAGGACTCCCATAGCACAAGAAATAAAAGCTATAATCAACCACTGGGATAGATTCAAAATAAAAGCTTTCTCTCAGCAAAGGAAACTATCAGTAATGTGAAGAGAGAGCCTACAGAGTGGGAGAATATCTTTGCCACTCATACTTCAGAATGCTAATTTCCAGAATCTATAAAGAACTCAAAAAACTCTACACCAACAATACAAATAATCCAATCAACAAATGGGCTAAGGAAATGAACAGACACTTCACAGAAGAAGATGTACAAGCAATCAACAGATATATGAAAAAATGTTCAACATCTCTAGTAATAAGAGAAATGCAAATCAAAACTACCCTAAGATTTCATCTCACCCCAATTAGAATGGCGATTATCAAGGACACAAGCAACAATAGGTGTTGGTGAGGATGTGGGGAAAAAGGTAAACTCATACATTGCTGGTGGGGTTGCAAATTAGTGCAGCCACTCTGGAAAGCAGTATGGAGATTCCTCAGAAAGCTTGGAATGGAACCACCATTTGACCCAGCTATCCCACTCCTTGGCCTATACCCAAAGGACTTAAAATCAGCATACTACAGAGCTACAGCCACATCAATGTTCATTGCTGCTCAATTCACTATAGCCAGATTGTGGAACCAACCTAGATGCCCTTCAGTTGATGAATGGATAAAGAAACTGTGGCATATATATATACAATGGAATATTACTCCACCATGAAGAATGATAAAATTATGGCATTTGCAGGCAAATGGATGAATTGGAGAATATCATGTTAAATGAGATAAGCCAATCTCAAAAAACTAAAGGACGAATGATCTCACTGATAAGCGGATGAGGACATATAATGGGGGGTAGGAGGGGTTAGGGTTAGGGTTAGGGTTAGGTTTAGGGTTAGGGATAAGGAGGGTGGTATAGAGGGAAAAGAGGGGTGGGAGGGGTGGGGGGAAGGGAAAAAATAACAGAATGAATCAAACAAGATTGCCCTATGTAAATTTATGATTTTTAATTAAAATTAAAAAAAAGAATGTACAGTCCTGGATCCCTTCATTTTAAACAATGCCACTTATAAAATCTGTACTTCAAATGATGGACAATAAAATCTGTGCAGGAGGATTTTGGTCTATCATTGCTTGAAAACACACTTTGGAGTCTTCTTCAATATGGTCATTATGTATGACCTCCAGTGCTCATCAGCAATTTCATTTTACAGAAATAGCCATTTTCCCCTAAACTTTGGCACCTACTGTCAGCTTTTAGTAACCATTCTTTTTTATTACAACAGAAGAAATACCTGTTTGTGCTTTATAGACAAGTATATGCCAAATTTAAAAAAATACAGTATCTATATATTTCTGTTAGTGTTATTTGCCTAGCTTTCTTTTGTAGATAGAATTTTTTTTTTTCATATTTGAAAATGTCCTTAGCAAGTGACAGAGAGTAAATTTTTAAATTAAATGTTTCTACTGAAGAGGGACAATGTGTTGTGTATGTATATATACAAGTTTATGTGTCACAAAGTAATACTTTTTTTTCCCATATATGAGTGAAAATTTTTTAGGAGAAAAAGACTGACTAAAATTGGACTCTCAAATATGCCCTCCTTCTGTCTGTCTCTCTGTATGTATGTATGTATGTATGTATGTATGTATATATTTCAAAATAACATCAAACTTATTGAAAAGTTTAAAGAACTTTTTTTCTGTAGCATTTGATGGTAACTCAACAATATGTTGCCACATCACCCCCAAGCACTTTAGTGTATAACTTCTGGAAATAAGTATGTTCTCCTACAATTATCACAGAATATCCATCAAATTCAGGAAATTAATATTAACACATTAGATGCCACTAATCTTTAAACCTCTTGTCTGAAAGAGTTCCCAAGCATTCCCTTGATCTTTGTGAGCCAGACACTGACAGCTACTTGTAGAATACTCCTCAATTTTGGTGTGCTTGATGTTTCTTCAATACTAGATTCAGATTATATATTTCTGGCTGAGTGTCAGAATGGATGCCATGGTTTTTAGTACACTATGATAGTGTAACACAGTACTTCACTTCATCTTATTACTGATGATGTAACTTGAATCATTTAGTTAAGGACATGTTTGCCAAGTTCTCCAAAGTAAAGTTACCCATTTTTGCTACACAATTTAACAACTATTTTGAATAAAGATCATATGAAGCTATACAGTCATCTCATACCTAATCAAACTCTCTCTCTCTAATTTTAGCATCCATTGATATTCTTTGACTAAATTATTACATGATCATTGCTAAGTGGTTATTTTAAAATTCTACTATTCCTTCTACATCTTTTAGTTGTATTCTACTGTTAAAAAAGAAAAAAACAAAACAAAACAAAAAAAACCAAAAAACTTTCTCTTCTCCCCAATTATATACTCATTTATTTTTATCAGTATGGATTCCTGGATGCTATTTTATTTAATGGGTTATAACTTGTTATATCATTACTTATTTTGATGCATTTGCTGTCCTTGATTTGGCCAGTGAGAGCCCATTTATTTTATTTAATGCTATTTTATTTAATGGGTTATAACTTGTTATATCATTACTTATTTTGATGCATTTGCTGTCCTTGATTTGGCCAGTGAGAGCCCATTTATGTTGACTTCCCATTTATTAAGTTGTTACTTATTTTCTGTCACAAGAAGGCTCATCTCATACTTTTTCTGCCCCAGCCCTGAAATTAGCTATTTCTCTAAGCAAATCCACTTCCTTATATGGAAGATGGTATTTAGAAACCAACATCAGAGTTGTTAAGCCTGCTTATTGCTACTCAATGACCCCAGGTTTTCCCAGTGGACAAAATTAGGGAATATCTGAATACATACGTTCACACCTATTTATAATTTTTTATATCTCAAAGTATATTGAAAACCTTGCATTTACGCTAATACTTTTAATCCTAATCTAATCAGGAAGTTCCCTCTGGTACTCTAACTTTCTAAAGAAATTTTGTATGGATAGTCAGAAACCTGATTCTCACTATCCTCAGAGTATGTCTAATCTTCCTGTGGGTAAAATTTCCTGACTCCATGCCTGCGGATTGCTTCAGATATTTTCATAACCTTGCTTAGGTTGCAACTGTGTTCCAGGCTGGGCATCCACACTTCTCTCTCCTCACAATCTCCCAACACCACAGGGCTCTAACACCATACCACCAGGCATCAGGCTAGGTAACTTTTTTCCCATACCTGCCTCTTGGACATTTACCTCTCTTGAAATGAAGGAGACAAGGAAAGAAGTTCTTTACATGGGGAATATACTCCATGAGCTTCTGATGAGCTAACACTGGTGTTCCTCAGTGTTCTTCTGTAATCTATGAGGATGGCAAATTGAGGAACATAATGCAATCTTAACTCATATCAGTGGTATACTTACCTTTTCCTTTTTCACAGTAAATTTAGTAAATGTGATCTAATATTGATACATTTGTTCATTTCCAACTTTAATGACCTTTTCAACAAATTTCTTGAAATGTCTATGTGTATCATTGTATGGGAATAAACATTCTATTTTTCTGGTGTTTAATTCATTTTTCTGGTATTTTGAGTGATTGGGCTGTTGGAAAACCACAGTAGTTTTCACATAAAGTATATCATCTGAGGAGATATTAATCTTCCAGTAATTTCAGTAACTGTAGAAAAAGTGCCCTGCTTCATTGTCCAGTGGTCAATGATATTGTAGGCATGGATATATATATTCTTCATAATTCCCACTTTCATTTTCTTTCTAAGCATAAATAATCCATTTTTTAAAATTGTGATGTGTATACATTGATCTGCACATAATACAAAAATAAGTCATGTAACACTGAAGATTTTTTAAAGGTAGGGATATAATTTTAAAGATTTTGCTGAATTTATAATTTTATTTCTTTATGTTATTATATGTAGAATATATGGAATATACATTATGTTTTTATATGCAAGACTATGAATATTCTCTAGGTTACTTTATGGAAAATACACATAAAAACAAAAAGTCAAGAAAATAGTTCAAATCACTAGTTTAAAATAGTAGCAACCAGAGATTAGACCTGAGAACAGTTCCTGGGTAAGAATTGTAAAGAGGAAGAGCAATGTCAAAATGCAAATTCAATTGAATAGTGTGGGTAGAAGAGAAATTCTGGGAGGTGAGATCAAGCTGACAAAGGTCAGAGTCAAAGCTAGCCCAGGTTCTCTTCACGTTTCTCCCTGAAGTTTAGAGTCTACTCCTTAGGGGAAGATTCAACTGAGCCCTCTACTGGCAGGTACTTCAGCACTCTTCCTACTGTAGCGTTTGAGATTTTTATTTATGATTTAATTCTAGCTTTCCCATAAGTAGGACAAAGATCACATCTTTATGCATATTACACCTAGTACAGGGCTTGGTATATAACAGGTGCTCAGTAATTTTTTTTTTGGTACTAGGGCTTATTGAACTCAGGGGGACTTGATCACTGAACCATGTCCCCAGCCCTATTTTGTATTTTTATTTAGAGACAGGGTCTCACTGAGTTGCTCAATGCCTCGCTTTTGCTGAGGCTAACTTTGAACTCGAGTCTCCTGCCTCAGCTTTCCAAGCTGTTGGAATTACAGGCGTGAGCCACCATACCTGGCTCAATAAATAAATTTTAACATGAAAGCAATAGGAGAGTAATTTGAGAAGCAAAAGCAATGTCGTTATGTCTTCAATTACAGTGGAATAACCAACGCAGGATTTTGTTAACTTCCTCACTAAATCCTCAGAAGAGAAAAATGGGTTAAAGAAAATTATCTAAATCAAGCAATAAAATTGTTTAAATAAACAACAACAAAAAAAATACATACAAAACCCTGCACATTAATGTTTAAATGTTGAGGTTAAGTAGATGTTAAGATGGAGCAGGGCAGAGAAATGAGTAAGGGAGACCACCATGGAGTTAAGACAACATTAGCTGAAATTCAGGGTATGTTTGTTAGATCCATGCTACTGTAGAAGTTGCTCAACTTGGGTAAGCCTCCACCTCCTCATCTTTAAAATAAGATTAAATATAATTACAATGATAAGGATTGAATATATGTCAAATGTATACATAGTAAATGCTCAAGAAATATTAAGTATACCTACCCCTGTTTTCCAGTTTTTATTTGGTTTTAAATGGGTGGATTTAATGAACTAAAAAGAAACCCTCCAGAAGGTACTGATAGCCAGTATTCAAAAGTCATGATTTTGACCCTCATCAAAAGATCTGTGAATTTCTAGGAGAAAATAACAAGGTCTTATCCTCCAGTTTAAGGTGTCTGGCACACAGTGTGAACTACCTATAGAATATTGTCACCAAATATACAGGCTGGAGTTGTGGCTCAGTGGTAGAGCACCTGCCTGGCATGTGTGAGGCCCTGGGTTCAATACTCAGCACCACATAAAAATAAATAAATTAAAAGATCCATTGACAACTAAAAAAAATATGAAAATATCCATCCCTCCTTTACTTCCTCTTTTGCAAGTATGTGTTCATGTAGAGAAAAATTAAAATACAATGCAAGAAAGGGTGCAGTCCTTGATGAAAAATAGAGATAAGTACCAGATTAAAAGTCTGAATGACTTAAAACCAAAATACTGCAATAAACCAGTTAAGCCTGCACCCTTTTGGTACTACTTGCCAACTCCAGTCCTGATCTACAAATAATCACAGTGCATCTAACCCTCAGAGTCTTTGTTGATTACTGTAGAGAGCTTAGGTATCATTTTACAAAAATGGAGGAACAAATTGATTTTGTTTTTCTGCATCACCACCACCAAAGCAGTCCATGTGGCTTTCATTAGTAGAACTGTGTATATAATTTACACATAAAGCTATCATAGACTTATCATCCTAGACAGTATGCCTGGGGATAATGTGGAAATTATGCTCTTTTGTGTGACTGGGAAGGTCTCCAAGATGAGTGCCATTTCTTGGAACAGCAGAATCCTTTTCTCACATGAGCTACATGACAGAGGAGTGTTACACAGCTCACCCATGGCTGTTGGCAGCCAAGTGGCACCCAAACAGAGTTCTGATTCTGCATTATGTAATTGGAAATCCCTGCAGTGCAGTAAGTTTTCAATGTGCACAATGATCTAAATTAATGTTTCACTTCTACTCCAGGAGAATTAGACTGCCAATGATTTGATTTCTTTTTCTTTTAGGGGAGAGATGTAATTTATCATAGAGAAAATTGTAATAGATGTTTCTATGTGTTGGTTTTGTGCAAGGAAGATGTATGTGTTTTGTGCCTTTCCTTTTGTTTTTCTGCCTAATCCTGTGGGATGTGTGGACTTACATGTCAGGGCTGTGTGTGTGTGTATGCATGTGCTTGTGTTCATTCAGTTGCTGTGAACTTATGAGGATGGTGCTTTGGTTATCACACATAAAAGCATGGTTGCTTAGTCGCCAAAATATGGGAGTTATTCTCCCAGAGGCAGCAGCTATTTGTTCTGCAGATTCCAAAGATGATGTCTTTGGTTCTTTTAGAATTGTTACTACTGGGCTTGATGCCTGTGGCTTTCTGAAGTTCCTGAATGTGTTTTCCTTTCTTTCAGTTTGGATTTAAAATTGTTACTGCTTTTTAATCTAATTTCTTGTAAATGATTGTTTACCTATAGCATCTTCATAATAAAAACGTGTTTCAATGGAAGGTATTTCCTTTGGTTCATTTTCAGTGTTGCTGTTTTATAGTAATACCAAAAGACTCTCACCTAGGAGGAAACAATACAGATTACTCAGAAATTGCGTTTTTGACTGTTCCCTCATGACTTCAAATGTGTGTGGAATCCTTTTATCACCATTAACCTTTCCTTGGATTCTTTAGAATATTTCAAAAGGAAAATGTCTTTACACGAAAAATGAGCCTGGGCAATGACAGGGAGGAGTGTATGTTTTATGAAAATCAAGCTCTGTCTCCATCTCTTGCAAAATCTCCAACTCACTTGCCCTAATCTAACTAAGCCTCCACATTCTCTTTTTTGAAGCCTGGCAACAGCCTCTTAACTAGTTCTGCACAATCACTCTAATCTCCAAACTGTCTTCACAGACAACATTCACATGAGATCAGATCACCCACTTCCTTTCCTCAAAACTGAGGCATGCCTATGCTTAAAATTCTTCAGTGGCTTCCCTTTGTTCTTCGGATCAGAAAACAAACTCTTGGACAGGGTTGGGCAGCTTGGTTTACTCCTCTAGCCTTGTCTCATTCACTCCATTCTTCCCCACTAACCTCCAGCCTCTCCTGCCTTCTCTGGGACCCTCAAAAGTCCTCCTATCCACACACGCACCCTGTGCTTGGACACAGTTGCTCATACTTTTTACCCCAACTCTACCCTTTCTTCTGCTCAGTTTTTATTTCTCCAAAGCAGCTTTCTTCACCAAGATAATTTGTTCTTCTCCCCTAAAACTATAGTCCCTAGCATTGCATTTTTCTCCTTTAGATCACTTACTATAGTTGGAATTTTACATTTGTTTATGTAAAGACTCTGATGAAAAGTTATTATCCATACTACATGTATGTAGACAACGTACTTAAATTTTGTCGAACTTTATATAACATAACTTAGTTCAGTGCCTGGGTTGTGATAGGGGTTTCATATACTTTTTTTTTTTTTTTTTTTTTTTTTAATCTTTAAAGGTGAATGAAGTAATGAAGACATAAGACAAAAATCTAGAATAAAACTTTACTAATCATCTTACGAGTATGAGACCTTTAAGCTATTAAAGTATATTGTAGATTTTCTGGGTCAGATGATTTTGGTAATCAAATTGACTTTGAAAGCAGAAATCACTTAGATTTCATTTGAATAGACTATAGGGCTATATGCCCTGACTTAGGAAAGAAAATGAATCTGGGGTGATGCTATTTTTTTGGTCTTTATAAATATAGTGTGGGAATTGGTCAGCATGTCCAAAATGCCCATGTGCCTATATAGTCGTAGTGAACATTTATTGAGTTCTTACTATGTGTCAGTCATGGAACTAAGCTCTAAACCTGTGATTGCTTGTTAGATCTTCCCAGCAATCTTCAGAGGTGCTATCACTGTCCACATTTCATAGTGAAGAAACTGGAAAAGATTAGGCGACTTACTAGAGGTCTCAGAGGTAGCTGGTGGGTCTGGCTCTCTCATGAGATTCTAGAACCAGCTTTTATCTTATTAATCCATTTTGTCCCAATGTCCCAGTTGTGGAATACCTAGAAAAATGTAAATATAGCATATGATATATGATAAAATTATATAGTAACATAGGTACATTGAAATTATTATATTACTATTAGTTAATATTATAATAGATATAATTTTGATTTTTCAACCTATTTGTTGCACCTGTGTCAATTTCTTTGAAATATTAGCAGAATTGAAAACTTGGGACTTAATGTGTTAAAAAGATCATTAACGATTCTGTATTTTGTCTAGCAAACAGAGGTAGGATATGAACATTTCATGTCTTGTCTAATAAGTAGGAGTAGGAAATGAACATTTATCTTTGAAAATAAGCACAAATAATTTTTTCTCCTTTGAATGCAGATATCTTCTGCATGCTATTTACAACAATATAATGAAATAAAAATTTTAAAAATTACCTATCTTATTTTTTGTACTACCTTCAGAAATTTGAGATGTTTGAATCATATACTGGAATCTTAATAACATATTTGGCATTAAAGTTCTGGTATTAATAATAAAACGAGTACTTTATACATCATCATTAGGTGATTGCTAATATGCTAAAGTTTAATTCTTCCAAGTACCTCATAAGATAGATGCTATTATCTCCCTGTTAAAGGTGAAAAGGTGAGCACTGGAACCCTTGGGCACACCTAGGTAAACACCATGGCTAGGCCTGCATTTCCTGACTTCAAGTCCAATACTTTGTTGGCACAGAGCTTCTCAATTACACCATAATTATAAGGCAATACACTTCTTGCATACACATCTCCATAGGCAGGGTCTGGGCATTATTCAATGTAAGGTGCATTGCGTTCTGTTTTGAGTTCTGTGAAATTTTAGTTAAGTTCATTAAACACAGTTTGTCTTATGGAAAAGAGAAAAACTAAAAACGAAACAGCTTTTTTTTTTTTTTTTTAATTAAAGTTCACCTGTCAAGATATGCATATACATATTGTATTTACTTTATAAGAAGCATTACTAAATTATTTTATGAGATTGCAAAAGAAAATGGTCAGAAACATTTTCTTCAGAGCTCATTAGTACTGATTTTCAGTAAAAAATAGTCTCAAACTGAGTTTATTGCTGCTTTTTTATCTCATTGTTAGCCGCTGGGAAAAACAATGAACACAAAACACTTAAATAGATGATAAAACAATTAAGATAGTGTTTTTTATGATAGGTCATAGTATTAAGGTGCTAATGATGGACTTTTTAACGTAATCATCGTTATCTCTTAATTTTCTGGAAGTCTCTTTAGAAAGGCTTTCCTTTTAATTTTACTCTGTTTACACCAAACAATTAAAACTTTCTGTAGTATGACATCTGCACAGAAAAAGAGGGACAACAGAGCAGACCGTCTGGCCTCAGACCACCAGCTTTCACGTTGAAGGCCTCAGAACTAGTGTGCTTAAGAATGCTACCAGAACATACCAAAGTGCACGCAAAATCACAAGGCTGTGGGGTATGTACACATGTATGCGTCTATGTATGTATCTAAATAGTTCAAACTATAGTATGCTTTGTTTTTCCCATCAGGTTTAACTCTTTCTCCCTAGTGTGTGATGTTGATGTGCTATCCCATTGTCACCTATGGTGACCATGAAGATGGGAAAAATACAGTTGGGTAGAAGTAGAAAAAAGGAAAGTTCAGTATTTTTTCATGTAAACATTCTAAGATATAAACTGATAAGGTCAGCCAGGAGTTGTATCAATAGTTGCAGCTGATTATCTAAAATCAAAATTACAGGAGGCAGTGTACTTACATTCTGAGTTGGAAACTCAAATGTTGTAATCAATGTTTATGTTTCATTTTGCAAAATGCAGAAGTTCCTTTTTAACAGCTTTGACCTTTACAAAGAAATTTCATTAGAGACAAAACAAAAACAAATAAGAAAAACTTCAAAAAAAAAAAAACAAAAACAAAAAACAAACAAAAAAAAACCCAGCCCAGCATGTTTTTGTACTTCTCTCTCAGAGTAGTGGAAAACTTTATTAAGTAGTATGTGTCTCATTTCTGGTGTGAGCTTTGTAGCAGACTGTGAGAAGTCTTTGCTATCTGGGGAGGAGAAAACAGGTGTAAAGAAAATGCCTGGCATAAATAGCAGTGAACATGAACTCAGAAGACCTGGGGTGGAATCCTAGTGCTACCACCTTTAGCCTTGAAACAATCTCTTCACTCTCTAAGGGACAGCAAAGTACAAGTAATGATCTTCTGCCCACCTGCTCCCCACTGCTCTGGGGAGCTGCAATGTCCTGTGTGGGGTGGCTCTGTGATGCTTTACTCCAGCACCTCAGTATCTCCTCATGTTTATCCTTTTCCCAATGACCGACAAAATAACAATTCCTTTATCTTGTTTCCTAATATTGAGGCGAATGATTCCTTAGTCATAAAATGCATGACCCAGAAAGCGTAGATCTGGAAGAACAAGGTAACTACAGATACGTCTGGTACCTCCGGTACCTGTGCTTTGTTAGTTATCTCGGTTTTTATCCTCTGTGAACCTTTGAGAATGGGTGCCTGAGGGCTGAGGTTAGGCTGAATAGAGGCAATTAGTTGTTGGCCATGGCTGTTTTCCTTACCTTCTCTCTCAGGCACTGTCAAATGTATTTATTGCTATGCTGATCACTAGACATTGGACCTTGTGGTGGTCTGATTTTCCTTTGTTCCTAGCCTTATAACGTAAAATGTAGTGTGTTTTCCAACTTTTGCGATAGAAGACATAGAAGCCAATATCCTCAAGGGCTTCTAGTAGTGATGGAATAAATCAACAGTGAAAAGCATCTAAGCTTGGGTGACTTTCATGCTATGCATTTTTCTTGTGGTGAGGAGATTGAACTCAGGAGTAACTTTCACTCAAAGCTCACCATAACTGAGGATATACTCTATCTCACAGTGCCTATTCCACACAGGGATCAAGACTCCTTTGCTTCTTTAAGGTTGACATAGTTTTTGAGTAGATGATACATTAAAATGATTAAAAAACCACAAAACATATACATATCTAGGAAAAGTTTTCTCTTCCCTGCACCATATTTAATTCACATGTACTCTTGACCACAAACAGATAAACCCTGTTGTACATGTCTTGTGTATTCTTGCATAGATTTATTTTATTTTTTTATCTGTACCCATTACAGATAATCCTTGTGATCCTTTGAGATCAGCCCTTTAGAGGGTGGGTTCTGAGGTCAGAGCACTATAACTTCTTTTTTCTTTCTCAATGAACTAGAGATAAAGTAGGGTCACTGGTGCTTTGAGAAGCTGAACAAAACAATGAAAAGAGGTACCTTGTAGGACATTTAAGTCTTGAGGATGAATCCCCCATAACATGCTGTCCATCCTGTTAAATAAACATTTCTTCTGTTTTCTGATGAAAATTATGTGTATACATATATTTCTCTCTTGGCTCATCATAATGTTGGTATAATGATTTGACATTCAAGAAAATCACAAATCTAGTCAAATTTGCCATTATGGTGTATCTAAAAAAAAGTCCTGGGCAAAATTGCTATTCATCACAGATCATAAAGGCCTAGTCATTGACCTCCTGTCTCGTTGTCTGCAAGTACATGTTTTTTGAAGAGAAATAATCAGATTCTTCCTATTGTATACAACATGTTTCCAGCAGAGTTTAGCACAATTTCCTGCTACTAATGAAAGAAAATAAAAGTTGAAACCAGATTCACAAAATATTAAATTCATAGTCTTAACATTAAAAATGTCATAAATAGAATTATTTAGTATTTCTTAATTTTTCATCCATACTAGTCACAAATACTGTTTCAGATGGGTTTTAGTCATGTAAATTATTTCTTCCCTGACTGTGTAATTAGTATGATGGACTGGTTTCTAGAGTATCATATACTTAATGTGAGTTTCTAAAAATGCTTTAATCATATAATTGCTGGTTTATCAAGTAGAAAATATAGGTCTGAGAACACTATCATTATGTCATTATTTTCCACAAAAGACTGTGAAACACACTGAAGAGGCCATTATGAGGCAAATAACAGTTTTCCATGGTGTCTAAATTTGCAAGGATTAAAAAAAAGGAGGGGAGGAGAATAGTAAAGAAAATGTCTAAAGGTAAAGAGTTTAAACTTGAGCAGGCATTTTATCTTGTGTCTCTTTGCAAAATCAGTACAGACAAGGAAGCAAATAGGTATCGATAGGACAAGTAGAATATCTAATTCAATGAGTGTCACTGGTATTTAGTGATTCTTTCATTGAAGTCTGTGAAAAATCCTAAAGAAAATGAAATAATGTTGAGACTTTCTATTTACATTAGAATCCACTTGCACCGTTTCCTGCTAATTATTATTGCATGTACTTTGCTCAAATGTGATTGAAGTAGATAATAACTTACAGTTACTTGGTGTCAAGCCAGTAAAAACAGAGGCATATCGTCTGGAATGGCTAACTGGCAAATTCAAATATAGTTTTACAGAATTCAAAAATTAAAAAAAAAAAACAAACTTTCTGACTCAGTGAATGTTTATGGGTGAGAAAAATCTATTTTTAATCAATTCTAGAAAAGTTCAAGGTAAAACTGTTCCATTTGTGGGTGTAGCATGGGCTGATGAAAATCCTAAAAAAGTTTCTCTTGTTTCTGTTACACACACACACACACACACACACACACACACACCCCTCAAAGAAGATGAATAATTATTTTTATTTGTGCCATGATGCTTTTCTTCTACTTGATTGGTGTGTTTGCTTTTGTTTGCCTTGCAATGTAATATATGCATAGCTTTTGTTTTGTACCTTGGGTGTTGAAGGACTTTACATTCAGATACTAAAAACTACTGTAAGCATGGCCATCTTAGCTTTAATCCTGTAACAAAATCAGGTGCCATTTACTCAGGTGCTTTTAAATAATTGAAATGTTCTTCCCTCTGGTATGTTATTTGTCCTTATACCTTAATTGTAGGAGGAAAAGATAGTTATACAAATTTGAGGTTGAGGGAAGGAAGTTGATAAAACCTAGCTCTAAAAGTACAGAATTTTGAAATATCAATGGATATCATAATCTAAAACCAATAGTCAATAAAGCCAATTCATGGGGTGATATTGATTTTGAATCTGCAGATGATCAAATGGATGCATGTGCACATAATGAAATAATTTTAAGTTAGTTATTTAAACATTATAGCATTTAGAATTATTTGAGGACAGTTTTTAAAACTTAAATCGTGGTATAATTTTCACAAACCATTTAAATCCACCAACTTTAATCCACTATTAACTATATAATAGCTATGTAAGACTTTAGAAAGAGCAGAATAAAAATAGAAAGCAGACAAGGTTTGGTAAAAATGCAATAAAACAAAACAAAACACAAAATGAAAAATATAAACCAAAACCAAACCAAACAAATATGGTGTGATAATTTTGTACCATTGGCATGTAATCTGTGAGGTGGGAAGACCAGATGGATATAGGTAAGGGCTACATCATGACAGCTCTTTGGGGGAAGGTTGGGCTTTATTTTGAAGAGGAAAGGAAAATCATTTGAGAGTTTTTTCTGCTATTTCTATGGAGGATGGAGTTGAGGGAAATGATATTTAAGTAGATAAAACAGTTATGCTTTATGACCTTCTGGAATTTCCTCATAGAAGATCATCAGAAATTTAATAGAAAAGCCTACAAATTACTGGTTTTTTTTGTGTGTGTGTGTGATAATTCTTTTTTTCTTTATAGACAAAGAAGGCTGTAGGGGGAAAACAGTCTACTATTTTCTGGGAAAGGAGAACAGCAAGACCCTCACAGCCTTCATTTGCAATCGGGGGAAGTTAAAGCTGTGTTCTCAGGAGACTACCTGGGTCAAAACTGCTAAATGGACTTCATCGAAGAGTTGCTTTAAAAGGGAAGTTTTGGTTTGAATAACTCATTTAGAGGTCATTAATTAAATCAATTTGGCAATCCATGTTTTACTTTTTAAAAAAATTCATTTATGATTTCAATACCCATACTGAAGAGGTAAAAAGGAAAAATATACAGAGGAGTGAAATTAAGATAGAAGATTCTAAGATAATAAACAATTTCTGTCATTGATCATAAAAGATTATAAACTCTTCTACAACCAAAAAAAAAAAAAAAGGCAATTGCATAAGAACAAGTATGAATTTGTTAATAATGAAAATTACAGGGCAAATCTAAACTAGAGAAAAGAAAATCCTCAAAAATTTCAAGTATTTACCCATCAATTTTTCGTCTGTGTCCCACATTCATTTCAGAATACAAATTAAGACTGTGTCTTCCCAGTTAGACATACTTTCCATCTCTTGGGAATGAAATGCATTCTGTGATTCTTCGTGAATCAACTGTAAGTCAAACAGCAGTTTTAAGACATCAAAACTGCCTAAATGGAAACTCTGAGTTGCCCTCAGCCAGTAACCCAGGGGCTATGCCACTCATAGCCTCTACCTACCTTTACTTGTTACTGTGATGGAAATTCTACCACTTCTGGTGGGCAGTGTCTTTAAGACCCCATGACCTTTACTTGGTCTGCCTGTTGAAAAGTTCTTTCAGGAATCACAGTTGTAAACATGTGCTTAATTTATTTTTCATCCTGTTTTACATTTTTTTCTCCAAGTATTTTATGTTATATTCACACCAATTTGGAAACTAATGTCTGTGTATCTTTCCATACTCGCCCTTTTTTTTTTTGTTTTTTGGGGTTTTTGGTATGTAATTTTCTCACCCACTGCTAACTTGGCTTCACACTTTATTTTTTATACTCAAGCTCATTAGTTTTATTTCCTTAGACTCTGCCCTGTATCACTCCTTGCATAAGCCCAGTGAAACTGCCTGCTTTGTCAAAAGGCATGCAGAAAACAATGACATTTCTGTTTGAAAGCATTGCTAGAGATAGCATACTAGTAAGAAATGGTAAAGATAAGAAAAAGGAGATCATTCTGGCAAGTTTAGATCTCAACTTTAAAAATATTCAAGCATTGGCTTATTCAATGAAAGTTTCAAACTGTTGAAATATTTTTAATGTTTTTCATTCATCATAGAAAACGGAGGCATATTTATCAAGCTTATATATATGAATGTCCATGTTGGATTTGGCATATCTGTTTAAAACCAAATAATCTATTTCGAGATGATCTAAGTGCTTTAAAATTTTGGTCTTGAATAAGAAAAAGTTCCTTCAATCTTCATTATTGCAATAGAAGAAATAAGGGGTATGTACTTTCATCTGGCAGAAACGAGCTTATCCAGTTAAAATATTAAGTTCATGTGCTTTGAAAATGAACTAAAAGGATCATAAAGAAAATATATACTGTTTCTAAACCAAAGTTTGTAATGCATAAAATAGGAGTTCTAGGGTTATATATTAAAGCTTTACTTTTGCCACTTTAACACAAACACAGGAAAATTTAAGTTATCTATTTATACAAGTAGGGTTGCAATTAAAAATATCTAACTAGTATAGCACAGGCAGCAACCAGTTGTAACACGCACACGTTATTTCCTTGTGTGCTGTTCTGATGCACATCACTAGCTGTGTGTCTACATCAAATAGCAGCAATCTATTTGTTTCACCAACAGGTTGCTATCAAACCATGGCTTGACTATATTTTCAATAAAATGAGTCCTTTTATAAATAAAGTTTTATTCTGTTTTCCGTGTAATTAACACAAACTGCTTTAACTAAAATATTTTCACACCTAATTAATTAGTCATAATTCTAGGGTAGCATAATCTAAAAGGTTATTGTTAGACTGACCTGTGTGGAGAAGCAATCCAAATTTGAGTTGTTATATAGATCTGGGGTGAGGATATTTTCAATGTATGATTTATGATTAAAGTACGCTGACTCAAAATGCAGTTGTAATTATACCTACAAAAATACTTTGAGGCTGGGCATGGTGATGCAAAACCATAATCCTATTAGTTTGGGAGACTGAAGCAGGAGGAGTTTGAGGCCAGTCTCAGGAACTTAGTGAGATCCTCTGTCAAAATAAAATAAAAAAGGGCTGGGGTGTAGCTCAGTGTACCCAGGGCACTCTACTCAAAATTCCAGTACCATCAAAAAACAAAATGAAAAACAAAAATCCCTTTGATTCTTAGAAAGTATACTTTCAAATCATTAATAAACATTTAAATTGTTAAGAATGTAGATACTATTTATATATGTATTTCATATATAATGTGTTTTATTGAATATTGTTATTTAATTTTCTAGTAAAAATACATTTATATATGATTTGTAGCCAAATGATATATTATTATATATTTTATATTATATGAGCATGGCATATATAACATGTATGGTTTTATATAATACAGATACTCCTCTACTTATGATGGGGATATATCCAAAAAAATCCATTGTAAGTTGAAAATATCTTCAGTTGAAAATGCATTTAATAGATTTAACCTACCAAACCCTGGATCTTAGTTACATAGTCCACTGTCAGTTAGCAGTTGCTTCCCTTCCTGATTACGTGGCTGACTGAGAGCTGCAGCTCAGGACTGCCTCTCATCATGAGAGAGTATCATACTGCCTAACGCTAGACAGGAAAGGACCAAAATTCAAAATCAAAGTATGATTTCTACTGAATGAGCATCACTTTCATATCAAAGTATGATTTCTACTGAATGAGCATCACTTTCATATCATTGTAAAACCAAAACAATTCATACATCAAATCACTGTAAATTGGGGATCATCTGTACATATAATTTGATTACATATTATATACTACAGCACTTTATAAACAGAGACAGTAGGAAGCAATGTAGCATGACTACTGGACCCAACTCCCCATGTTTCAGAACATAGGTCTGCCCCTAGCTAGTTATACCACTTAATTTCCCTAAATCTTATTTTTCTCAACCTTATTGGGAGGGCTGATGGAGAATTAATATACTTTCAGTATTTTTGTTAGAGTAAAATAAGGGA
The DNA here is from genome assembly GCF_902686455.1 of Sciurus vulgaris. Classification (NCBI taxonomy): domain Eukaryota; kingdom Metazoa; phylum Chordata; class Mammalia; order Rodentia; family Sciuridae; genus Sciurus; species Sciurus vulgaris. The sequence goes on from NC_136463.1 coordinate 134,352,826, forward strand.
ATACACACAAAAAATACTTAATGGGGTGACTGGAATTTGCTAAGCATATAATCGATTGTAGAAAGGAGAGGGGAGGGGTGGATAGCAGCAGCAGTAAGCAGCTTTGTAAGTGTCCAGTAATCCCCTGGCTTGTCCCAGTTCTAGTGGTCACGTTAAACTCTTGTAATATGTAATTTGGGTTTCAAAAGCAAAGCATGAATTTAAAAATTATGAAACAAGGAAAAATGATTTGAGGTTTTCAAACAAGCACTGGATTGGTTATTTTTTGAATAAGTCAGAGTGGTGGGACTTAAGAGAATATAATAATCAATACAGGAATAGTTGTGAACACATCAGTTTACTATGTGGTTTGTGATTACAGAGTACTTTCAAGATACTTAGTGGGGTGGGAGAATACTTACTTAAAATTACTCTTCAATTTTAAAGAGTGCACATCAGGGTCAAGATGAACCAACATGAGAGCCACAACCTTAAAGCTGCCCAGTCATTATTTGCCTGAGAACTTTCCAGTCAACAGAATTCTCCGCATGGCTCACTTCAGTTTTTCAGTCCATACCCCCAGAAATACTAATGAAGATGCTTTGAAACATGCATGGGGGGGAAAATTCTGCTTACTTTGAATCTCAAAGTTGGTAGTCAGTTAGCACATTGGGTTTCCCCACCAGATATTTAAGAAAGGAAAATGGGCTTTGGGAATCTTAGCAAATACTCCAGCTGTAAATAGGCGATTAAGCACTTAGTGTTTTCATCTCACTAATGATTAACTTAATAGTTATGGAAAGAAAAAATAAATAAAAAGAAAAATGTCCAAGATTTATTGAGAGAAGATTTTTAGTTGGTATATTTAGGAAAGAGAAAGTTTAAGAAATGCACGTATCAGTGTTCACATTTGTTAATATTGTTATTGCTAAATTTATCTAGGCAGACAACATTTAAATGATTACTGTGTACACAAATTCCAACCACTGCATAGAAATTTAAACCTGTGTTTACACATGTGTGCAAACAGCTTTTTTTCAACATTGTCATAAATAGCATTCTGATATTTCTTGCATAAGGTTTTCAAAATGCTAAAGCAACCCCAGCCCTAAGTTACCCTTCCCTCTAAGGGAGTTATCATTAACTCTCTTGGTGATGGGGAGCTGGATCTAGATGAGTGGCATGCTTCATGTTCAGAAAGCCAATGGCATCATTGTGGCAAAGATATGTAGAAGGTAGAGCTCTAATTCCATAAAGTTCACAAACACTCTGATATAATGTGTATACCTCATAATTCTGAAAAGCAGGTGGGGGATGCTTTAGTTGAGCAAGTATAAATCCTAAGTCTTTGACGTAGATTAGAAACACTTTCCATGTGAATCAAAGAGGCCAGGATAAAACAAAAAATAATTCTGTCCTTACCTGGCATTTACTGGCCTGCTATTTACTAGTATAGATTTTCCACTCATCCCTGAAGGATACTTTTACTCGATTTAGTATTCTGGGCTGACAGATTCTTTTCTTTCTACTCTTTAAAGATATTCTTTCTCTGTTCTGGCCCCTGCTGTTTTTGTTGAGAAATCTACAGTCACTTGAAGTGTTGTTGCTTTGTAGGAAGTATAACCTTTTTTTCTGACTTTTTACAACATTTTTTGTTTGTTTTTGTCTGTTTATTTTGTCAGATCTAGATTTTTGCGTATATGGGGTTTGGAGAGTTATTTGATCTGTTTGTGGTTTTCTGTGCTTCTTACAACTGTAAATTTATCTTTGTGCCAAATTTGATAAAACTGTGGCCACTACTAATTCCATTTTGTTGTTGTTGTTGTTTTGTTTTGTTCTATTTTCTCCTTTCTCTGTCTCTCTTCTGTCTCGGACTTTAGTTATACCCATGTCATACCTTTTGGAAATACCTACAAGTCTCTGAGACTCTTCTCCCCTAACCCCGACAATCATTTTTCTCTCCATTCTTCAGATTGGATAAGTTTTGTGGCTCTATCTTCATGTTTATTATCTCTTCTGCTACTTCAAGTTTGCTTTTAACTTCATCCAGTAAAATTTAAAATTTTGAGGGTTGAATTTTTCAGGTCAAAATTTCCCCTTAGTTCTTGTTTCAGTTTTAATTTCTCTGCTGAGATTTTGTATCTTTTTATTCATCACATAGGTGTTTTCCCTTATGTCCTACACAATATTACAATGACTGCTTTCGAATCCTTGTTTACTAATTCCAACTTTGGTGTCATCTTAGGCTTCACCTCAATGGATTGTGTCTTCTTGGAATGATGGGTCATATTTTCCAAAAATTTTTTTGTATGCCAAAATAGTTTTAAACTGTATTGTCATCATCATGGTAGTGCATTATAGAGACTGTGGTTTGTAATATGTTTATCTTAAGAACACTGTATTTATAAACTCTCTTGCACTGGACAGCAGCTCAGATCGAATCATTTTTTCATCTTATTAGCACTGAAGGCTGATTGTAGTCTTCCCTGCATAAGCATAGCTAAAGGGCTAGTCGGAGATTTAGGAATTTCCTCTACTACTTCCCCACCTTCCAGTTTAGCATCTGTTCCAAGATTTGTGCTCTAATTTTTCAAACCATAAGCCAATCAAGTCCTTTCTGAATTTTAGCCACTCCATGTGTATGACCCACATAACAGCCTTTACTCAAGTAAACAAAGTGGTTAAGGAAAATAGAAAACACAAATCATGCCTTTGCCTTCACGCAGTGTTGAGTCCCCTCCAGGATCCTCCCTCTTCTGTCTGCTCTCCTGTGCCTTTGGTGATTATTTTTCATGATTTTCTCAGATTTTACAGTTTAACCCACAAAAAGGGCATATCTGATAGGAGCTCATGTGGACATGATAGGAAATAAAATGTCTACAGCAATATGTATCTTATATTTTTCAGATCAAGTTATACAAGGCATAAAAAGAGTCATAACAGTATTTGTAAGGTAAAATCTAGTCACAACTTTACCCATTCAGTGGGAATTTTAGTCCTCCCCAATTTTCTCCCAAAATGTCCCAACTGGTTGTTTTATTTTTTCCAATAATAGTGTCTGCCCTTCTCTTTTCTCCTTATCTAGCATACTATATATCTCTGTTATGGTTTAGATAGAGGTGTCCCCCAAAAGCCTATATGTGAGACAATTAAAGTTTAAAGATGAAATGAGTAGATTATAAGAGTTTTAACCTAATTAGTGTGGGTAGTAACTGTAGGCAGGTAGGTGTGGTTAGAAAGGGAGAGTCACCGGGGTGTGACTGTGGGGAGTTTATTTTATCTTTGGTGAGAGAAGTCTCTCTCTGCTTCCTGGTGCCATGTCCTGAGCTGCTTTTCTGCTCTGCAGCTCTCCTTTGTAATATTCTGCTTCACCTCTGCTCCCAGCAATGGATCTGGCCATCTATGGACTGAGACCTCTAAAACCTTGAGGCCCCAAATACACTTCCTCCTCTAATTGTTCTTATTAGGTCTTTTGGTCATAGTGGTGACAAATCTCACTAAAACCATCTCTTATTTTTTGTGGGAGTTACAGGCCAACTACAGAGTTAGAGCTGCCAAAGATCACTCTCACCTCACACACCAACTGCAAGTTCAGGAAGTACTCCCATCACCATCCCCAGGTTTGATGATTCACTCAAAGACTTATAGAAATCACCAAGAGCTATTCCATCATTGTTATGATTCATTATATTGAACAGATACAGTCAGACAAAGTAAGGAACATAGAGCACAGAGTCCAGGAGAAGTATAAAATGTGAGGTTTCTGTTGTCTCCTCCCTCTTCTGTCAGGAGGTAGCACTCTTGTGCATTGAAGTGCGACAGTATACATAAAGTTTTGCCATCGGATAAGCTCATTTGAAGGTTGTGTTCAGAGTTTTTGGGGGGCTCAATTACATAGGCATGATTGATTTTCCATGTACTTGATCTCAATCTCCTCTCGCCATCCCTTCTAGACATGACCTGAAGTCCCTACTCTGTGTAGCATTATCAGTCTTTCTTGTTTCATTAATCACACCCTAAATATAATCTGGTGTGGCCTTCTCTCACCTCAAATCATGTTGTGGATAATCTGGAATATCTAGGGCCCTGTTAAACAAAGTAACCCTTACCAGAAATGATAACCTTGCAGAATCTTCCAGAAGAACTTATCTCCCAAAGGCTAGCACCTCTCTTTGGGGAAGGACAAATTCTTTATTATACATACTTGTTATTAATATCAGTTAATGTGCTAAGAATGCTGTTGACTGGAAATCCATATGTAGTAGAATGAAATTTAACCCCTCTCCCCCTGCACAAAATGCAGAACTTATTTCCTTAATAAGACCCCTAAAGCACAAGAAGTAAGATCAATAATCAATAATTGGGATGGCATCAAACTAAAGAGCTTCCTCATAGCCAAGAAAACAATCAAGAGCATGAAGAAAAAGCCTACAAAATGAGATAAAAATCTTTGCCACCTACACCTCAGATATAGCATTAACTTCCAGGATATATGAAGAATGCAAAAAACCTTAAGACCAAAATAAACAAAATACCCAATCAATAAATGAGCAAGAGAAATGAACAGACACTTCACATAAAAAATATAGATGGTCAACAAACATATGAAAAAATCTTCAACATCTCTAGCAATTACAGAAATGCAAATTAAAACTACACTGAGATTTCATCTCACTCCAATCAGAATGGCAATTATCAAGAATACAAGCAATAATAAATGTTGGCAAGGATGTGAGTGAGAAGGGTACACTCATACATTGCTAGTGGGACTGCAAATTGGTGCAACCACTCTGAAAAGCAGTATGGATATTCCTCAGAAAACTTGGAATGGAATTGGGATTTGAACCAGTTATCCCACTCCTCCGTATATACCCAAAGGATTTAAAATCAGCATACTGCAGTGATGCAACCACATCAATGCTTATAGCAGCTCAATTCACAATAGCTAAACTATAGAATCAACCTAGGTACCCTTCAATAGATGAATGGATAAAGAAAATGTGGTATACATACACAATTAAATATTACTTAGCCATGAAGAAGAATGACTTTATAACTTTTGCCAGCAAATGGATGGCCCTGGAGAGTATAATGCTAAGTGAAGTGAGCCAGTCCCCCAAAACCCAAAGGTGAATGTTTTCTCTGATATGTGGAAGCTAACCCACAATAAGAGGAAGCAGTGAGAGGAAGAGTAGAAGTGCAGTGATTAGACAATGGGGAATGGAGGAAAGGAAAGGGGACAGGGAAAGGAAAGATTGTGAAATTTATCTGACATAATTTTCCCATGTACATGTATGAAAACCCACACAGTGAATTCCACCACCATGTATATTTATAAGGATGGGATTCTAACAAGAACAAGATATATCCCGTGTCTCACCGCATGTCCAGCGTGGGCAAGGGAAATGGTTCCTGTCAGAGGGATGGGCTGGCTGTAAATTAATCGTTAAGAAATTTATTTAATAAAAAAAAAAAAAAACACAGGAGAAGTTATCTTTTGAATCAGGGGATGTGATGGGCTGAGCCATGCTAAAGGGTCTGGCTCTAACAAAATGGAGGAGCCCCCCCCCCCCTTGGTTTATTTATAACAGTACAGATCAAAGGGGGATGGGGAGGAGCTTCTTCCCTGGGAAACAGGATGGGGTGGAGTTAAGCAAGCCATTCTGCTCTAGTGGGTCATCCCAGCAGAGCTTGCAAATTCGAGTGGTGAACCACAGCACAGAAACCACATACTCCAGGCAATCTGGAACAATCTCTCATGGTTGTCAGTTCCTGAGAGTCAGATTTCCATGCCGGACAGCTCAACCAAGCCTGGTTTTATTTGCTGGTCATGGATGGCATCCCACACCATGTATAATTATATCAAAATGATTCTTCTGTCTTGTACAACTAGAAAGAATCAATTTTAAAAATGATATTGATCCCCCATCAAACCCTTGAATTGAGGGCCTTGTGCATGCTGTGCAATGCTTTTTGATTATTAACCTCTTACATGAATCATGGTGCCAAGACAGAATGCATTTCCTTTAGTGGAAACACCTTTGAAACTGACCTTATCTCCTTGAATGAAGCTTTTATGGCTCTATGATCACTTCTCTTTGTGTATTAAGACTCTTCCTAGTTCCTCAGGCTCAGGGGCTGAGTTCCTTCAGGTACGCTTTTCTGTCCACTCAGGCTTAAATCCTAGAGTGGGCATATTTAACCTCAACCTATTATATGCGTGTAAGAATTTTGTGTTTCAGAAAGTAAGTGATTCCATCTGGGTCTTTGTGGGGAAATATGTTTGCCTTAAAAGTAACGTGGTCCCTCTAGTTCAAAATTTTAGAGGAGAGTTTCAAAATATAGTGCTGTGCATTTCATGATGCTATGATATTCAAATTATAATGATGTGAACAATGTATAGAAATCGTATTTGTTTATTTACAGGCAAATAGATAAATAATATTAAAGTATTTATTTGCTACTGTTATTTAGTTACTTCGGAAGTCTGCTGTGTTCCAAAATGAAGCAGATCCATGCTTCTTCATTTCGTTCAAAATGAATAATAGTAGAAGTACTTTTCTGAACAAAATCCTATGTCCTTCCCAATAGTAGAAAATCTTTTAGAAGAATGGGTGATCTTGTAATTTTAGCAGTAAGAGAACATACACCTTCCAGGCATGGCACACAAGGCACCCAGGGATGCTTAATGCCAGCCCTGCACTTGCATGGTCTGAGATTTAGTGTCCCCTTAAATTCTCTGCTCTTTTTAGTTGGCCTGCCTGATCTTAATGCTGGTCATAGGTATGTCCTGACTCAATCACTTAAGAAGTGTGTGGCCTTGAAAACATGTGTTACCCTCTCTAAACCTTAGTTTCCTTATGAAGAGATAATGGTGACTTGATTTTAATTTAATGACAGTGTGCAGGGTGAAAGGAATGTAGGAATAGGGAACCCATGAACAGATTTTAAAAGGCTCGAACACATAAAATAACTAAGGTCAAAATTACCTGAAATTTTTCATTTAATTCTTCATTTTTCTAAGATGGAAACTGATGCAGAATCTGGAAGGTTCCAAGCCATTCATCATTTGGAGCACGAGCAAGGCTGAAGATAAGTTTCCAGGATTCTGGTCGTCATTCTTACCATCTGCACTCACTCCACAATACAGGGATCTAGGTCGGGGATTCTGGGAACTCAGAGGAAACAAATGAATTCAGGATAATTTGTAAAGGAAGAGTTCACTGCTGATCAGTAAAGAAATGGCAAGTCATAAGAGGTAGATATCTACAGTTTCCACCATTGATAACTGAGAAAATGGTGTCATCAATTGCAGTAAGCAGTGCAAATTGGTAGAGAGAGGGTAAATTAACAAAAGATTAAAGTAGAAAGACTCACTTAATTAAGCTATGATATGAAGGATTTAGATAATCTAGGAGGAAGAATTTTTTGTTAAAGAATCCAGTTAGAGGTTTGTAATAGGATATGTTAGCAGGCTGGGCAAAGACATCTATGATGGTCTTAAAAAAATGGATAATTTTCCAAGATGACCTAAGTGTAGCATTGCTTAAAGTGAGAAGTTGTCTTCAGTGTTTTCTCAAAGTCCATGGGAGGCCTGTGCTTCTTTGAAGTTCTTTAGATTGAGTGCTCTTGGCTTGTGAAATGGATGGTGATATGGGACATAAAAATATGAAGGATTTGCAGTGACCTTTTAAATGTTGAGGGGAATCAACTATGCTGTAGCAAGAGGGGTCACCGTGGTGTAACCTTCCCAGGTCCTGCAGTTTGTATTGTTTTCAAAGACAAGAATATGAAATTTCAACCCATGCACTGACTATATGCAGTCAGCATGTCTGCCAAGGCAGCTACAGAGAAAAATGGTTTATTGAGAAGCAGCATTTACACCTAAGAACTAGGAAGGTCTTGAGCTGCTTTTTATCAGTAAAACTGGGACAATGACCTAAGCTGTCTCAAATGTTTCCTGTGGCAGTGAGTCCACAGAGCGTTTTAATTTTCTGGCTCAATTGATAAATAATTATGCTTTGGTGATTGTTTTCTTCATAATTTCATTTCTTCATTGTTTTCTAAATAATTTTAAGAAAAAAACCCTATTTTATGGAAAATATGACTTCATTTCAGTATGTATTATTATGAGAGAAATCAGATTAATCAAAGATGATGTTACAAAATCCTGCTTTTTAACTTGTCGGAAATCTAGAAAAGATAGGTCTACTGGAGAATTTATGAGTCTTGGTGATATCTACCAAATAAATTTGCTAAACGTCAAGCGAATAGTTTATAGCATCTTGCCGAGTGTGTGGTTGCCATTACTCCATTTTCCTACAGGGCTGGGCATTACTCACCAAGATAAATGTGTTCAAAACTGTGCTCTTTTCTTTATGATTAATGGATTTTATTTCAGCCACTCTCGTACAGTAGTCAGAAGGACATGGGAAGGCAATTGTTAACATTATTAATTTAGAAAACTAGAGAAAATTGGTAAAAATGACCTTTGTATATTTGTAACAATGTCAACCCACTAAAGATGGCTTTGAAATTGGCCATTTGGGAGATGGTATCTGGTCCCAGAACCCATCTATTTGGATTGGATGGAGAGAGTCTACAGGGATGAAATTTTGTGCATGGGGTCTTGGGACCACAGTGGAAGGTAATGCTGAAATGATGAAGACAAAAGCACAGTCCATGGGCTCAGTCTCTATAGAGTTCCATCTTTAATGGATTAAAGAGAAAAGTAGAACCATTTTTGTTATCGGAAGGTTTTGCAGCTCTGTGAGCAGTTCAAAGCAGGAAATTTGATGTACATAGGTTTGCCAGTCAAATGGTGGCATGCTGCAAATTAATTAAAATTATTCTTACTTTTTCTTGTAGCATTGATCGGGTCAGTTTTCTATACTGTATGCCCATTTCATGGAGAAATGTGGTTTTAAATTCTTGATGAAAAGTTATGCAATTTAGTTTTATCAAGCCATACTTCTACTGGTGGGAAAAGCAATGCATTAGTTATTTGTTCAGCATGTATTTCAGCTAGAATACATTCTAGAGCAGAATGACAGACTAAATTATGGTGGACTGTCAGGTGACATAACAATGAAATTGCATTTTATTTGTATTACTGTGGGGAAGAAAGTGAATGATCAAGATAAGCATCAAGAGCAAAGATGAAATGATGGAGGTCTGTTAGTTTCATATAACTTTCTTATTATACCTGAGTAGTGTTTTACAATGTAGTATTCTAAGGCAAGAGTGATGTTTGATTAGAAAAAAAGCTGTATTGAACCTATTGTGTCCTTTCAGGCACACTACAAATTTTTGTTTATTGCATGCCCCTTGTAGATTTTAATGTTTGTGATTTCTGATCCAGAAATATTTCTTGGGGGTAGCCTATGTAAATACTCTTATTTGCATATTATGTAAATATCACCAGTTCTTACCAACCAGTAAGTGTGAATAAAGTCTTAATAATACTAATGCTAAGTAATTATTGTTCTTCTCTTCTACATAAGTGACTTTAGCACCACTTATTTCTGCAAATTTCACATGTATAAAAGAAAAAGAAATGCATTCATGTTTTTGTGGTTTTGTTTTGTTTTTGGTACTGGGAATTGAACTCAGGGGCACTCAACCACTGAGCCACATTCCCAGTCCTATTTTGTATTTTATTTAGAGACAGGGTCTCACTGAGTTGCTTAGCACCTCACTTTTGCTGAGGCTGCCTTTGAACTCACAGTCCTCCTGCTTCAGCCTCCCAAACTGCTGGGATTACAAGTGTGTGCCACTGGCCTGGCTTGCATTCGTGTTATTTACTCCACTGCTAGCAAGTCCTCTGAAGTAGGTATCAGACCAGGACCACTGCAGTTGATGGCCTCTTGGTGAAAGAAGCTTTCCCACCATTCCACTGGCCTCAAGGATGGCTAGTGGTGGACTAGGGGGCTACCCAGATATTGCCACTGTCTTTGGGTTCAGAAGTGGAAACATTCCTTTGTCTTTATGAGGTTCAACTAGTTCATCTCATTTTCACCCTGTGAAATGGTAGTTTTTAAGAATGTGTGTTTTTTTTTTTTTTTTTTTTTTTGAGATCTGACATGTCTTCTGAATAACTGATAAAACTGGAAAGATTTGTTGGGTATTCTGTGGACTCACGATGACAGTTGTGACTCTTGTATTCCAACCCAGATAGGAAAGCCCATATGCATCCTTCAGTGCTCAAGTGAAAATACATGTAGAAATAGTGAACTCAAAAATTAGTTTATTCACATTTTAAATAATTTTTCCTTTTTATGTTTTTATTGGTACATTATAATTATACATAACAGTGGGATACATTGTGATATATTTGTATATACACATAAAATAATTTGATCAATTTCATTTCCCAGTAGTTTCCCTTTTGTTCCACTCCTCCCTCACCCTCAATCCCCTTCCTTTACTTTAGTGTTCTCCCTTCTGTTATCTTGAAATTCTTTTTCCCACTTTTCTTCTCTCTAGTTTCCACATTTAAGAGAAAACATTCAACCCTTGCCTGAGTCTGGCTTATTTCACTTAGTATAATGTTCTCCAGTTCTGTCCATTTTCTAGTAAAAATCCCAATATCATTCTTCTTTATGGCAGATTTAAACTCCATTGTGTATGTGCATGTGTGTAGTGAGTGTGTGTGTGTGTGTGTGTGTGTGTGTGTGCGCACGCATCACATTTTCTTTGTCCATTCACCTTTTGACAGACAACTAGGCTACTTCCATAATTTGACTATTGTGAGTTGTGTTGCTGTAAACATGGATACATATGTATCACTATAATATACTGATTTTAGTTCTTTTGGATAAATATCAAGGAGTAGAAGAGCAGGGTCATATGGTGGTTCCATTCCAAGTCTTTTGAGGAATCTTTGTACTGATTTCTATCATGGTTGTATTAATCTGCAGTTCCACATCACATTTTAAGTATTAAAAACCAGAATTTGCTCTGCTAAATGCAAAGGGGAAAGTATAATAAAATGAAAAGCACTTTAGCTTTCTCATTTTTCTCCAGTCAAAAATATTTTTCAGGTTTTTAGAAAACAAAATATTTTAAAGACTAATCTCATATTTTCTAAATAGAAAATGGTTATGGAAGATGCTATTAAATTGTATATGTATGTGTTTTCATAGGTCTTGGGTTAGAGTATGGTAGTGGCAAAAATTCCATTTACTTTATCTAATATTTGGTTTTAATATTTAATGTTTCTTCACTCTCTCTTGCTGAGTGTTACATTGAGACGTAGATTAAATTGTTGATTATTATGGAAACATGAAATGAATTTTTTTTCCTTAGTTGAGACTTCTAATTGATTTCTAGAAATCAAAGGTGTTATCTCCAAGTATTAATTTTCTAGGAAACCAGCTTAAAAGGGTTAGTCTTTAAACTCAAGATTTATACATAGATTATTATTTAATCAAATACATCCATGCATATTTGTATCATTCAGATAAAGTAAGTGAAACCTAATACTCTAATGTAAATAGACCAATTATCAGAAATATGGCAAAATATACAATGATTACTTTTGTTGTAGTGTCACAGGATCTGCATAGAAATAGAACAAAGTTTAGGACAGGGTTTCTCAAGGTTCCTGGATATACCAATCATCTGGGATCTTATTAAAATGCTAATCCTATTTTACTATAACTGGGTAAGGGCCTTAGGGTCTTCCTTTCTAACAAAAGCACTTCAGGGAATCTGTATGCTACCTGCCACACTGTATGGTGGATGAGGAATTGGAGTGAGTTTCATGATTCCACTTCACTTTCCTCTTTTTCTAGTGGCTGGGCTACCTTTCAATCTAGGCGACGAATAGCAGCAGAGAGAACTGAGATACTAAAAGGATAAGCTGGAGAACATTATTCATAAAACTTCGTTGTGGATGAGTCAACTAAAAAGAAGTTAATGCTTTTTCACTTATTAGCTTGCCAAGATTGCTCATGAGCTACAACACAATTAAAGATTCCTGGTAACATGTGGATTGCATGATGTCTTTTACAGTTTGATAAGGTTTTGAGGATAGTTAAATGCAGGAAAGTTGGAATTTTTCACCAAACTACATATTTATTATCATTAATATGCCTTGGTAATTTGAAATCAAGGAAAATTATTACTTGGACTGAAAGAAAAAATAAATACATAGGATGTGAGTAAGTGCCTCGATATCATTGTAATGATTTCATTCTGGTTTGTCAACTTATTTTTACCTGAAAATTAGGCAGCTTCTTATCCCCTCCCCAACAAATATGTGACTCCTTCATGGCAAAAATTGTGTTTGATCCACCTCTGTGTAGTTTACGGGACCCACTGCAGTTCTAGGTGCACAGTACCATTCAGGACATATTTGTCACATGCATTAAAGGTTTTTAACTTTCATTCTGCTGTTCTGTTTTGTAAACAAGATGCCTCAGTATAAGGCCTGTCCTACATTGAAAGTTCAGGGTTCACATGTGGTTGGATTTTCACTTCCTGATGATCATTTGTTTTGAGGTTATCCTGTTGTTGACTTTTCATAGAGCCCTATTTAGAATTTGAAAGGCAGTATGACTGGAATTTTCTGGAAAACAGAATGTCACTTTGTTTAGGATGTCATTTATTAGATTGTTGTTAAAGTTGGGGGATGAATTTGTTATTTTTTTCTATGTACATTTGTAAGTTTACATAATGAAAATCTAAAAGAAATTAGGAATCAAAATGAGGGAAATACTATTTATAAGCTCCTGCAGGTACTGCTTAAAGAAATTGATATGGACACAGGACATGATGTATATATTTATTCACTGAGAAGTTAAGGTGTATGTGTATAATTAGATAGAACTGTAAATTCAAAACCTTACCCAATAATTTATTTAAATAATTTTATGTAATATAATGTAAATTATATGTAACATATGTATATTATATGTAATTATGTAAAAATGGCTCAAGTATTTAAAAGGTTGTCACTGTCATGGTCTATTCAAGTAAATTAAAAATGGTCAAGTTGTGAGGAGATATTTTGAAAGACAATAAGGATAATGAAATTTTCTTACTAATTACCAGGATATGAGGCCAAGGCTTAAAGTTTAGTCATTATATGGGCCCGTTAGTTGTTTTGGGAGTACTCACACCTTGAACATGGCCTGTCATCTCAAATGCTGGTCATGAAGAAGGACTGCAGGAGAGTCTGGATTGATTTACTGTTAGTGAAACAACCCAAAGGAAATTGGTAAGTCGATCATGCACTTGTTTGAAGAACATTGACTAAGGATGTGTTTTGCTTAAGACACTATGTAAAGACTACAGAGAAACAAAATGCATTTTTTTTCCTCCAACATTTTTTCGTTAGTTGAGAAGGTTTGAGTTAGTATTTAACTATAATACAAAAAGAATGCTGTTCTACTAGGAAGGTAAAAATGAAGGTCTTGGGTAGTTATGAGGTAGCTACCAATGTATTTTTTTCCTAGAAGGATGCCCCACTGATGAATGATTAATAAAAGCATTTTCATGCCAAAAAGACTTCTAGATATGCCAGTGTGAGAAATGTTATTTTGGGACCTGAAAAATCTTACCCCTTAAGGCTTTACTAATTAATATAGACATTAATAAAATAGCAGGTCTAAATTATGACTTAACATGTAATACTAGATGCAGGTTATAAACTATTGGCATACAAATAAAGTCATAAATCTATGTACAGTATCAGTTACATTTTATAACAATTCATGTGTATATTCATTTGGATCTACCTGTCTGTCTAAACTTGGGAATTTTTTAAAACAAGATATACACCAAATTTTAAGAATGTTTAAATCTGATGTATGAAATTAAATGAATGAAATAGTAAGAAATTTTTCTTAAGTGAGGTTTGGGAGATTTTTACTTTTTTTTTCTTTTTGGTATTTTTTGAATTAAAAAGTTATCATTTCAGTGCCAATGTAGTAGAAGTTACATTGAAACAGAGTTTAGTCCATGCCTCTGGCAAAATAATAAAATCATATGTGAGGTCTTTTCTTATTGGTTTTAGATTTTCATTCAATTTAAAACAAAGTAGTAGTGTGTGATTGCATATTGATATTATATAACAGTACTGAAAGGAAAATGTGAGGATGGTGAAATTATGCATGATTTATCTTTACCTATATTCTGAATTTTCTGTTATGGAATCATATTGTTTGGATTAATATTAACTTGAATAAAACAAAAAATTGTCTAGACTATCTTGACTTAAATAAAGACATCGATGTACATTTCAAAACTCTAAGTTTAAGCTCATATTTCAAGACTAATATAAGAACATACTTACAATTAGATACCTCTTATTTCTAAGGCATAAATCAAGGGGACAATATCATCTATACATTGTAGCCTAAATGAACAATTAACAAGTTAATGATGGCCATCTATGAGGAGGAGACATTTATTCTTCTAAAATAAGAATTGCATTTACATTAAAACCATAACCCACAAGGAGGGCATTCTATAAACACCTGCTTAAAAAGTCAAGATGTTTTGGTCATTTTTTCCCCCGAAAGTTAATGGTAAAAGTAAGGGTTGTAACATTATTAGATACAACCTGTTTATTTGGAAGCATTCATTATACATTTGCCACTTAGCACCCTGGCAGCTGTACACGATGGAAAGGTCAAGGCTTCTGATTTTAGAACCAGGTTTACCACATAAGTAGCAGATGGATCTTTTAGCATGTCACTTAAGTTCTCATCTGTAAAAAAAAAAAAAAAAAGGCGGGGGTTGGGGGCGATGCAGATAGAACCACACCATTTTTTATTGCCCTTGGTGGAAATGCATCTGCTATTTGTATAAGAAACCCAATGCCTTCGGTGGGTGGGGGGCAGTGTGGGTTACTTGAGCAAGGGAACTTGGAGAGAGAGAAAGAAACTGTTTATCAGATGGCTTTTCTGTCAGCAAGGTTGGCTTCACCAGCATATGACCAGTGCTACAAGCTTGCTCTATAGTCACCATTCTGAATTTTTAATTAATTTATCTTGATTTTTTGACTTGTAAGTAAAATCAGATAAGAGCTAGGGGTTTCTCTGCTACCAAGAGTGGATTCTTGGCTGCTAATTTCCCTGGCCCTGCTTTGTTCAAACCTCAACCTTTGACCCTGGTTGGCCTCTCCGTTGGCCTTTCTGATGGAACCCTCCATCCATGGCAGGAACTGGAGCACAGGCCTAAGTAAGGGTCTTGCATTGGAATCTTCGGCGTCTTGAAGGCAGGCAGTGGTGCATTGCACAGGTCAGATGGGCCTTCTACTGAGTTTCATTTGCCTCAGGCGGGAATCTGGCTCCTAAGAAGGGAAGATGCCTGGTTCAGGTCCGTTCCCATCCAGGGCATGATATGATGATAGTATGGCTTTCAAGAGCCCAAATCTGGCCCCTGATGAGCTGTAGTGTGCAAATGAGCACATGTATCACGTGACTGGGCCAGCAGCCTGCCGCCCCCACCCCCCAGCTAGGAAAGTGCATATTCCCTGCCCAAGGGAGTAACTTAAAATACTGAGTAAAGAACACCATGAGAAATCAGGAAAAAATGGTAAATGCTTTATATTTCAGTTATTTGTGATGCTTTTTACCTGGGTTTTGAACCATGAACACTGCATTTTAATTTTACATTGACCTCTGCAAGTTATTTAGACTGTTGTGTGCGTTGTGCATTTGGTTGCTGTAAACATTAAATGAAGTAAGGAATAGTAAGCATCTGGCAAAGGATCTGCTACACAGACTTAATAAATGGAAAAATTATAGGAAGTTAAATATGGGTTCTCAAAATAGAAAAAGATTAGGAAGAGAATTCTGGAAGAGATAAATAATCCTACCAGACTCCTGGGGGGCATATTCTGCCATTTTTCTCTTCCTTCCCTTTCCTCCCTTCAGTATAGGTGGCTTTTTCTCAGACATAATTTGTTCTGTTCATATGTTTTCGAAGACTTATTCATTGAGTTTTTGATATTGTTATTTAGCAAGTGGTTAAGCAACATAGGAGACCATTTCTAAGAGAAAAGTTGAACACATCAACGGTGGTGCCCAGCTAGTTGCCACTTTGAGGTGAGCTAGAAGGGGACTGTGGCATGTCCCAGCTAAAACTGCTTAGAGAACCAGCTGAGCTTCTCTTTCCTGGGGGAGGGGGGGTTAGCTCACTCACTCACTCACTCACTCGCTCTCTCCCTCAATTTTTTTGTTTTAGTTGTTGGTTAGTTTAGTTTAAAATACAGGTGGATGCTAATGCTCATGCTGGTGGTCTGATCCAAATTAGGGAGAGGGGGAGGAGGGGAGGGGAGAGGGATTGATTAACTGATCAGAGTAAATCCTGGCAAAAGCAGTGTGAACCTGTGAATGGTTACAGGCACTCTCCAGAAGGAAAACAAACAAGCAAACAAACAAAACACTTAGCCTTTGGGAGGAAATATATCCTGCCTCTTTTTTGTGTATTAAAGATTACCTTAACTAAAAGGAGTTTACAAAGCTTGTTCAGAAACATTTTCCAGAAGAGTAAGCCTCAATTTTCTCTTATCTCATTTTTACCTTTGCTTCTAACCCATGGGCAATAAAACTCCAAAATCTTATAAAGTATTATGGCCAATAAAATAATTCATGACTGTAATATGTTCGGCCTGGGGAAATCTATTTTTTATCCATTACATGGTACATGGAGTACACTGTACTTTCTTCCAAGTAACTTTTGGAAGATATCTGGCAAAATAATTCAATATGACTAGCAGTTATTTTCTGGAGACTGGTATTGTTTTGACATGGAGAGCACTGGAAACATATGGTCTTTCATGTCTCTTGCCTTGTGCTTTCCTTGAAAATGTTTATATTTGCTTGTGATAAAATGCATTAAGTTTCATAATCCTGAACAACCTTCTGGTACACAGATTCACTTTCAAACAGTGCAACTGGGAAAACAGAAGTTTTTACAAAAAAATGTGGTTTTCTTAAGTAGCTATGCATTTTGTACAACACAGGTGCCAATTTTCATTTTTTTTCAAATGTTCAAATTCCAAAGCAACTGCTATGCTAAATTTTCTTTATGTTGCATCCTACTCTTTCCCCCACATAGCTCATACCCTTCCAGGATCATTGATAGCAATGAAATTTAGTCAGTAGTTGTCAGCCTAATAGTGAAGGCAGCCTGTGTTCATTCCACTCCACATAGTTGTCTGTACAGTATTCGGTGAACCTAGTGATTATCATGTTGTTCCTTTGCATATGATGGAATGAGATGGCTCCATGGAAAAGTTTTCCTTGACATGGATAACTGTAAAAGTACATTTTCTTCATTGACTATGATAAATCTACTGGGCATTGTTGTTAACACTTTCTTCCTGCAAGTCCAGAATCAGTCTTTCTCTCTAAGCAACTGCCCTATTTAAATCAAGAAAGTGAAAGGTGGTTCTGACTATGCTGATGAACAATGAAAATGCAAAGTCTGGAAACATCTAAATGTACATCGTGAAAATAGAGATAATAGAGATAATGTTAAAATCAAATTTTAATTAGAAGCTAGTCAGTCAAACTTTATATTTTGATTTGTTATATGCATTATAATTTAGTAGAACTTACGCCACCATCTTTGAAAGCTCTTATAATTTCCTTGTTTCAGTTGGTGACAAGTTTAGCTGAAAATGGTCAGTGTTGAAGGTAGACTAGTTATATCATGCTAGTGGAGGACTCGATTCAAACTAGAATTCTAAAACCAATTCCAAGATTATAATTATACCTTCATGAGCTCAGGGTTAAAAGTCTACAATCTTTCTTCTCAAAGTTCAATTATAATACTTATATAATGAAATATTCCAACAATATTTTTGTTGGGGGCTGTGCCATGTTGGCGGCGCCAGGGCGGCGCCTGATCACATCGGCAGCGAGGAGGTTAATTGACATAAGCACACTCAGGTGATTTTCTCGTCCACGCACACAATGTATGCGCATGTGTTCTCCAGCACTAATTGCCTGCTAGAGCATCTCGCCTAATCTTTGCGTAAGAGGCGTGGCTCTGCTCTCCCATCCTGGAGGTGATATAAGCGTAGGCGGAGCGAGACAGAGACGCAGCAGCCATTAGCAGAAAAGCTAGTAGAAGAAGATACACGTGGCACAACAGTAGCCAGAGAAGAAGACACGCCACAGCAGCCATTAGAAGCAGCCAGAGGGAAAAACTCAGCAGCGAGTAGGGGCAGCTGCAGAAGGCAGATTGCGGAACGGAGAACTGAGACGCATCACTAGGGGACCTTAGGTAGACATACCCTTAGTTCACAGGATGCAGGACTTTAAGGCATGGCAGGCCTCTCTCCTTCTAAGCTCTAAGAAAAGCCTGTCTTTCTTTCAAAGTTTCTCTCTTAAGCAAGGTTTCTTTCTCTCTGATAAGCGGGGTCTCTCTCTCTCTCCTCTCAAAGCAAGTAAACCTCATTTCCTCTATCCTCTATAAACAAGCAAGAAAGCAGTGCACCAAAGAGAAAGATAGAAGTGCCTCAGTTTATACTCCACCACCCATAAGACCCATGCAAGTTGTTGCTGCAGGCGGTGACAAATATCCATGGATTTTGGAAACGCAAAGAGCCAGCGACATGTTTTAATCTCTGAATTATTGGAATTGTGACTCTTTTAGAGAATACCAGCATACCAAAGAAGATTTGAAGAGACAGAGCCTGCTCC
Source organism: Sciurus vulgaris (assembly GCF_902686455.1). Classification (NCBI taxonomy): domain Eukaryota; kingdom Metazoa; phylum Chordata; class Mammalia; order Rodentia; family Sciuridae; genus Sciurus; species Sciurus vulgaris. Next base: position 134,371,470 of record NC_136463.1, read on the forward strand.
CAAATTTATGGCAGCACCAATTAAAATATCAGTGTAATTTCATTGCCCAAACACTCATAATTAATGAGGTTGTCCAAAGCACACAACATTATAGTACTTTGGGCCAATTTTCAAAGAAAAATTATTTAATCTTTATTTGAAATATTAAAGGCAAAAACAGCTTGACTCTAAGCACTTTGGAATCCATTCAAGATTCAATTGTTAAAAGCGATTCAATCTGTTCACTGTCTTGGGTTTTTCAGAAATTATCCACCTGTAGGAAACTGAAAAACTAGGAAAGACTGTATTGTTAGAACATTTTCCAGTTGGATCATTAAATACTTTCTGGAGATTTCTTCTTTGAGAAAGATGGGTATGCATGCATTATTCTTTTTTTTTTAAAAAGAAGATAATAATAGAAACAAAGAAGCGATCATCTTAAAGATGTGCAAAACTCCCATATGGACAGCACTTGAGTTGTCAAGGTTATTTACACTTTGAAAGGGAATTTTACTTTATGGAAGTTACATGGCCACAGAAATGGGAGAGTCAAGGCTAACAGTTTTTAGTATGATTCAGCCATTCTTACAAGGTTACCACCCAGCATAGAAACAAGTCATTCAGAACCTAATTGAAGTGAGGTAACACATATAATAAGTTATAGGAGCAAGAGAAACCAGAATGCCTCCAAATGGTTGTTTGATTACTGTACTGAACTTAAAGAGGCTTGATCTTGAAGGGAGTATTCAGTAGCATCAGTGTTTTCAGTTGCTTCTCCAAAATGTTTGACAAGTACAATGTGACCCAGGCAAAGGGACTGACAGTAGTTTCGATGATCCAATTTCACTGCGAGTGTTTTATTCAAGAAAGAATTATTAGTACTTCTGAAAAGTACATGTCATAAAGTTGTCAAAAGTAATATGTCTCTTAGTAAATTCTTGATATTCTGGATGTTCTTTTTACTATGAATTTAATTGCGTAAAATCATTTTGGCATACTTTGTAATATCTCCCAGGGGTCCCTGCCCATCTTAAGTCAATAAACTGTTTTGTGTTTTGAACATATTTCTATGTTAGCAGTCATATCCAGTTGGCAGAGCAGATTTCTGAGGCTGATACTAAATGGTATTGGGAGGTTAGAGAATTGTGGGCATTTTTGGGGTGGAAGCCACAATGAAAGAACCTTTGACTTATGAATGTATGTCAGAATTTAACTCATCTAGCTCAAATATTTCAAAATACATTTTCAATTCCTCAACTTTAAAATTATAAAAATAAGTTATTATTGAAGAAATTCTGTATTTCCCTTATTAAGAACTCCTTTTTTGGTATATCGAGAAGAACAGAGTTTAAACATGAGCGATTAATGTATCTTTGGAGGAAAAGCTATTTTTATTTGAATAATTTTGAAATAAGTTAGACCTGTTCAAGCTGAAACTAGGGATGTCAGAAGAAGCTAGAGACTGGCCCCCATAACATGTGCTGCTCTCCCTGCCAAGGTGGTCAAGTACATAATGAGCTGCAGAAACAGATCTTATCTCTGAAATTGGAAGACTCTGGGGTTGTGTTTTGGAGAAATTTTACATCACTGCCTGTATCTTGACTGAGGCCATTTTGAAAAACATGGCAAAGGTTGGTGCTGAGCTCTGTTGAGGATCTAGTAGGCTAAGGGCCTAAATGGGACTATGTGCTAGGAGCAGCTAAAAGGCACTCCAGTGATCTCTTGGTTAGTTGCAAATTCTTTTAAAAGTATGTCTTGTTCTTAGGAAGCAATCTCTAGACTTACCCTAAGGAGAAGCCTTGGAACATTGCCTTCACCTGATGGCTCCATTTTATCAGACATTCCAGTACTACGGGAAAATAACCAAAATCAAGGTTGTCTATGAAAGCAGCTGAGGCTCCCTTATTCATCCCAAACATACAGTTGGGAGAAATGTAAAAGAAGAATGTGAGGACACAATACATATTGTAGAATCCACATGCGGAGAGGGTCTTAAATTGTCAGCTCTGGAAAGTTCTCAGAGCTGGAGGTCACTGAGTCCAATCTAGTCACATCCTTTTCTTTGTGCTAAGTAAGCCGAGGATAGGGTGATTCAGTGACATACTTGCAAGACTTATTTATGTGACAAGGTACAGCAGTTAGTGGCTAAAAAGCAAACTAAGACTTACATTTCTTTCCTATTTCCTATTTATCATCTTTCTAGAGTGTATTTCTTTGTAATAGGCCCTAAAGATGATGCCTGTACCCAACCAAAACTGTACACTCTTCACATATCTCATAAATGCCCAAATTAACAAAGTGTTTGAGCAACTTGCCACATTTCAATAAGCTTTTCAATTTTTAATAAAGTTCTTTTTTCACTAAGTGACCAATATTTTGCCCTGGAGTATAGGTGAAAACTGGTCACTCCCTTGCTTTTATTTGCTTCTACATGAAGTGCTCATATTATCCAAAGGCACCAACTTACTACTGATTGAACATTGCACACTTAAAAACAGCCATTGCTTGGTTGGTTTCTTTACTTCTGTTTCCAGCTATAAGATTAAATATCATGGGAAGAGAGGTTGGGAATGGAAATGGATGTTTTGTTTTGTTTATTACAAGAGAGACATGTTGAGATGTAAATGCTGATACTTGGCTTGACTTACTCCTTAGCCAATTTTCTCTTGTTTGGTATCACTGATACTTTGGGGTTAAAAATGCAAATGTTAAATTTGCTAATGCCAAGAGCCTACTATATTTCTAAACTTAACCTAGCCTATGTAAGATCTTTGACAGAACCTTTTTGTCTTCAGGCAGTACTGCACAATACACTGTCTCTCTCTCTCTCTCTCTATCCACCCACCCACCCAGGCATTGAGACTTACCTGGCTCACTCAGCAGTCCTCTCTCTATCAAGTGATGTGTCATGAGGTCAACAGACACCACTGTAGGAACAGAGCTAGACAATGTGCTGAAAGGGAGAGGCCACCTGGGAGTTTAAGAGCAGGCATATTGAGTCTCTTGGTCTGTCAGACCTCAATTCTGCATCGTATGGCTGTCAGGTTTTTGTGAATCTAGAATCACCAAAAGCTGGACTACTTATATGACTGCATTCTCGTTACTTTTTGAGTGGTATGCCCACCCCATGTTCTCTTTCCACAGGTTTCTTTTTGGTTATTTCTTCCACTTTCATAGCTTCCATGAATATTTACATACATTTATTTCTCAGTTCTGACAACTAACCATTTTTATTGAGTAGTCACTGCATTATAGGTTTCTTCAGGCTTCTTAAAGAGAGTATGACCAAATATTATCCTCATTTTATGTATGAGAAATCTGAGCTCTAGCTGATTCAAAAGCTAAAGCTAGTGCTTTTAGTTCTGTGATGGTTTTTAGGATTGTTTCCACCTCTTGATGAACTTCTCCATGAGGTTATTCGGTAGGCAATACAAACACACTATGCCCCAGCAAGTGATATTCCTTAGGACAATCAGCATATCCTCCAGAGGTTTATCACCTCTTTTTCTGTTGGTGGAACTACCATTTTACCATAGACTGAAGTCTCAGGGTCATTTTTAATTGCCGTTTCTTTCTTCATGTCATAATCATCTAATTGGATAAGTTGCCCGATTTTCTTTGTGCAGTATCTTTGACATGCTTCTTTTTCTTTCCATTGCTGCCCATGCCACTCAAACTCCCTCCTACTTGAATGACTGAACTTCTGATTGTTTTTTCCACCTGTTTTCCCCTGCAATTAATTTTATTTCCCTTTGCTAGATTAAGCCCTTTAAAGCACATCTCCCAGTCACTTAAATCCTCACAATATTTCAAAGCTTTATCGTCATCTACCAGATGAAGAACAAATGTTCCAACTGATGTTTAATGTCTTCTAATCCTCCTTTATGGTAGAGATCAAAAAGCTCAAATACCTACAGAGATCACATACCTAAGAAGTATGTGAAGCTAGGTTTAAGAAAAACTTTTGTCTTTATTACAAAATGACAATAATAAACCCACCGTAGCCATAACAGACTAATGCACAGAAGCAGTAATAAGTGCTGGGTACTGTGGCTTTTGACAGAGTTGTGCCCTGTCCAGAGGTCCACCAACATGTGGGAATGAAGGCTTGGCATTTCTATGAGAACTTTCAAGTTTTCAAGAGAAGCCGAACATTTAGACTTCTATGTGTAATCTCCCAATGTGTAAACTCTGGTTGCCAATTCAAATGAAACTTTCCTTTCTCTTTTTCTGAAATTAGAAAACTATTGAGCAAGCCAAACAAGTCATCAGTTTGCTAAGTCAGCTCCTGGTCTGACACTTGCTCCCTTTGTATTGTGGTGTGTGTCTCCAGCCCCCTGCCCGGGCCTTATGTTCCGTGCCCCACCACTCCCTTATCCTAATCTCCATGGTCTTGCCTCTTTTTCTCTTTTCTTATAGTTCATGTCCCCAGGAAAGCACTCATCACACTCTATTAAAATCTCACCTATCATCTCAGTCATTTAAAATTCCATAAAGTTCCTGTTGATCCTCAAAGTCAGGCATCTTATTTTCTTACAAACTTTGAGTCATCTCTTTTATGGCCCTTTCCTTTATTTACTCTTCTTCACACCTTTTGATGTTTTTATTTATATTCTTTTACTAGACTATAAGATCTATAAGGCAACATGATCTCTGGGAACCCCAACAGTCTTTGCAAATAGTACCTAAGTATATCTGAAACTCAATAAATCTGATTTTGCACTTGCCAAGAGAAATGAAGGAAGGTTCTCTGTATTTGGGCATTTTTGTTTTAACTTGGAAACTGCAGTCCATCTTGTTATCAAATGTACGTGGATCCATCCAATCCCCTTCTTCTTCATCACGACCCAGATACTATTTCCACTGTGTCTCTAAGAAGTTGCTTTTGTGGCACAGAATGTGACATGGAGTCTGTTTACCCTAAAGTGGAAAAAGCATTGCTGTGCAGGAAGATCATCTGTTATACAGAGAGTTGCTCCCAGCCAAGGTGATGTGCCTATTCCTTCTGCAATAAAAAAGCAACAGATTTGCTTGTTTTGCTTCCATTTGGAGCCCTTTTAATTCCTCTTTCAGGCACCATGTAGTATCATTCAGTCTTCCAAACTGGTGTTCTGAGCCATTGTGTAATACCACATCAAGTGCTTAGGTACTAGGCGATCTGGCAGCTGCTACATCACACATAAAAAACCACAGAGCACACTGGGAACTTGAGCATGCATATTTAAAAGTGTTCTGCCTGAGTTCAGTTTTGTTAATTAATGATAAAAAGCTTTGGCACACATATACCACTATGCTGCTACCTAAATATAAACTTGCCATAGCAATTATTTTCATTCACTTTCAGATATAGAAAAACTTTGATAGAAAGTCACACTCTTATTCTACTGACTGTTCAGGTTGGGGGCTTCAGTTTTAGTTTTAGAAACTTACTCAAAACAGGACATGACCTATAGTATATTCTAATGAGTAGAGTTGTAGTTCTGGTTATATCTGGTACAATTAGCATCCAGGGATTATTAAAATATTCAGTGATAAATCAATTAAAGAAAGATTCAAGGAAATGTAAAAGAGAAGCTTTCATTTCCAGCCATCTAACATATAATTGTTAATTTGATTTCATCTTGTTGTCTTTCAGTTTTTGTCTGAGTCAGCAAATGCTTTTTACCTGTTTTTAAGCATACTGCATTTAAACTTTTGTCGAGCCATTATTTTATTTTTTGTTGATTATTTCCTAACAGAACACATGTGATTCTCCTTTATTTAAGTAGATTGCTGCGTCTTTGAATGAAAAGTGATCTAGAAATACAATAGGACTTAAACATGTATATTCAGAGGTGTTCAGTTTTTCTGGGGATCAAGATAATAATCATAAAATTTTATATTAGTGATTTTAGGTTCTAACTGTACAGATAGGCTTTTACTTTGTTAATAGATTATTTTTTGCTAGAAAACCAGTCCTGAAATGAGTATGCAGAATAGATTCACATAGGAACTGAGGACATATTGCAATGTATTGCTCCAGTATTCATCTTCAGATGGGTTTGACTTGTACTCATGAAAAGTTTGATTAATATTAGAAAATTGGCACTGGTGCTGTTATCAGTCAGTGGTCAGGTCTAGTCATTTTTCCTGAGGAAATACTAGGAAATCTCCCAAGTGAGCAGGCTGGCAGGACCATCTTCTTGCTCCTTAGCTGTCAGTATATTGCACAGTAGAGGTTTGTGCATTCAGTTAAGTAGGTTCATGGATTATATTTTTAATTTAAAAATTTGCCCTTGCACAATGGAAAAACAGTTTGAAGAGATTCCAGGAAATAAAGGCTTGAAGGTAATAAAAAGTCAAGCAAATTTGAACAAACATAAACATTCCTTTTACTAAATTGCAGATGATAAGGGGACATATCATGATTTGTATTTTGGTATGTTATTAAATGAAGTTTTTATTCTTAATAATTCCTTTCTGTACTGCTGTTCGTCTCCCCTGTCCCTTGAACTTCACTGTGAAGTAGGAAGGAACATAACGTCTGTTGCTGTGGCCAGGAGCAGCAAACCTGGGAACCTGAGAGACATTGTGGATAGGATGGGGCAACTGCCCTTGGGATCTCAGAAGGTGACACCTGAGAAGTCATGTGTTTGGGGGTACTCAGTGGAACCAACATGGCTTGATGTTAGCTGGGGTTAGATAGGTCAGCATCCCTGCTAAGCTTTCTGTCCTGCCTTGGTACTTTTTAATTCTCAATGAACTCCACATGCAGTTCCAATTAAGAAACAGCACAAGGAAGAGGGGAGAGAAGCCATGGATGGACTGAGAGTAAATTTAAGCTACCATGTGGAATAAATGACTTAAAAGAGAAATTCAAAATAGATATTTCTTACACACCTGAGTTTGTGGTCTCAGTTATACCAGTTCCAGTATGCAGAGGATAATTTCAGTTCCCTTTTGTGTTCCTGTTCTAGACCAGTGGTTCTCAAACTTGTGTGCACATTGGTGCCACTTAAGAAACTTATGCCTGCATCTCATCCCCAGAGGTTGTCATATTAGTAGATTCAGAGTGAGGCCTGGGTTTTGCAATATTTAGAAGACCTTCAGGTGATCCTAATGTGCAGCTCAGTTTGGGAATCACTGTTCTAGAACATTCCAGTGGTCTGTCAATACATAAGTGGCATGGATCATTTCTGAACCTTTTTAAAACAACAAGAAAACCACTTACTTTTGATGACCAATTTTGAACTGAAAAAAATCCAAATACATTTTTGAAATTGTAACTATTATATAACAATTATGCTCCAAAATCACACCAAATCCAAAAACAAATCTATAAAAATTTTTTTCCTACTAAGCTCTCTGCAAAATGCAGTCCTGTTATCACCTAAATTGCACCAAATAAAATTGTTAGGGAATTACATATAATTAGATGTACATGTGCATGAATGTGAATGTGTACATCCATACTTTATGGATGAAGAACTATCTGAGCATCCTTCTTTTCTTTACCATATGACAGGTTAGTGTTTTAGGCAGGTGTTCTGTCCCACTATTTCTCCTCAGTAGAAGCTAAACAGAGTAATGCTTAAAATGTCTCTTCTGTATCCAGACTAAAGTCATATTTCATTCTTGAAATTACACAAATAGCTAAGCAGGAACCCTTGACTCTACCTTCCTTGAATCACTTACCCCAGCCGATTGACTCTACCTTTAAAGGGCCCTTGAATCTTCTCCTTCTCCCCATTACCCTAGATCAAACAGCATTCCTTACTTAGATTCCTGCAATTGTTTTCTAACTGGTTTCCCTCACCTTGACTTCTTCCCTTCTAGTCTTTATTCCCTAGACTGCTAGAGTGATCTTCATGAATATGAAGGTGAGCATTCTAGTTGCTGATCATACAAAGATTCCCCTAGCCCTGGAGATGAAATCTTAACCTGTTTTACAAGACCTGAACTCCTGTCTTAGGACTTGGGACTTCCGAGAAGCCCTAAGCCATGAGTGTTCTCCACTAATTTGGGAGAAGCCCTAAGCCATGAGTGTTCTCCACTAGTTTGGCTTTCTCTAATATAAGTAGACTTTGATTTGGCAATGTATTTGTGGGTTTAAAAAAATTTTTTTGGAACCAGGGATTGAACCCGGGGGTGTTTAACCACTGAGCCACATCCCTAGCCCTTGTCATTTTTTTTTTTAATTTTTTTTTTTTTTTTTGAGACAGGGTCTCACCAAGTTGGCTAGGGTCTTGCTAAGTTGCTGAGGCTGATTTTGAACTTGTGACTGTATCAGCCTGCTGAGCTGCTGGAATTACAAGTGTGTGCCATTCCACCCAGCTGTAGTTGTGGATTTTTTTTAAATATTTTTTTTTAGTTGTAGGTGGACACAATACCTTTATTTATTTTTACTTATTTATATGTGGTGCTGAGGATCCAACCCAGTGCCTCACACGTGCTAGGCGAGAGCTCTGAGCCACAACCTCAGCCCTAGTGGTGGATCGCTGAAGTCCAGATTGCTGAAAGTGTTCTCGCAGCTGGTGCCTCTCTTGTCACAGCACACACCAACTTGCAACCTGGCTCTCTGTTTACTTCTCTGTCTTCCCCACAAGATTGTAAGCTGTATGAGGGCAGGGGTCCTCCAGTTTTGCACACTTATTCTCCAGTATACAACATAGTATAGAGTGTGCAGAGGATACAGAATAACTATTTCATTGCCTGAATGAAGGAATAATGTATAGGTCTTTGTTCCTTCTCCTACTCATTATGCCTCACTCCTTTCTGACTCCTTTTGAACTAAAACCTCTCTGGCAAAAGTCGAATGAGTCATACAGCATAGCTACAGGAGCAACCCTGTGAAGAAACAGATAGCTGCGCATATGCTCCTGTGCTGAACTTGACACCACCAAGTTGATAAAATGTCAAGTCTGCTTAACATTCTGGGGCTGGGTCAGAATATTTCTGCTCTTTCATTTGTGGAATTAGTCAAATACATATTTATGAACTTTTTTTTGTTAGGTCATAATTTTGGAGTTTATTTTTCAATATTCTCTATACCTTATGCCAAAGGTATTTCGTTGACATTTACCTCACCTCTAGATGTGGTGGACTCTTCTAATTGCCAGAAATTTTGTTGATTATAATGGAATTTTCAATTTGAAGTTTTAAATTACCCAAATGCAAACCATGATATGCCTGAGGCTATTCTTTTTTTTTTTTTAATAACATTTGTTTCTAAATTTTAACAGTAATAATTAGAGTATTATGCATTTCAGAAGCTTTTTCTTGGTACTTTTTTTTTCCTTTTTTTATTTATTGTAAACAAATGGGATACATGTTGTTTGTCTGTTCGTACATGGCATAAAGGCATACCATTTGTGTAATCATAAATTTACATACGGTAATGTTGTTTGATTCATTCTATTATTTTTTCCCTTCCTCCCCACCCCTCCCTCCCTTCTTTTCCCTCTAAACAGTCCTTTCTTCCTCCATTCTTGTCCCCCTCCCTAACTCTAATCCTAACCCTAACCCTAACCCTAACTCCCCCCACCCTCCCCCTTATGTGTCATCATCCACTTATCAGCGAGATCTTTCGTCCTTTAATTTTTTGAGATTGGCTTATCTCACTTAGCATGATGGTCTCCAATTTCATCCATTTGCCTGTAAATGCCATAATTTTATCGTTCTTTATGGCTGAATAATATTCCATTGTATATATATACTACAGTTTCTTTATCCACTCATCAATTGAAGGACATCTAGGTTGGTTCCACAATCTGGCTATTGTGAATTGAGCAACTATGAACATTGATGTGGCTGTATCTCTGTAGTATGCTGATTTTAAGTCCTTTGGGTATAGACCAAGGAGTGGGATAGCTGGGTCAAATGGTGGTTCCATTCCAAGTTTTCTAAGGAATCTCCACACTGCTTTCCAGAGTGGCTGCACTAATTTGCAGCCCCACCAGCAATGTATGAGTGTACCTTTCTCCCCATATCCTCACCAACACCTGTTGCTTGTATTTTTGATAATCGCCATTCTAATTGGGGTGAGATGGAATCTTAGGGTGGTTTTGATTTGCATTTCTCTTATTACTAGAGATGTTGAACATTTTTTCATATGTTTATTGATTGCTTGTACATCTTCTTCTGTGAAGTGTCTGTTCATTTCCTTAGCCCATTTGTCGATTGGATTATTTGTATTGTTGGTGTAGAGTTTTTTGAGTTCTTTATAGATTCTGGAGATTAGTGCTCTATCTGAAGTATGATTGGCAAAGATATTCTCCCACTCTGTAGGCTCTTTCTTCACATTACTGATAGTTTCCTTTGCTGAGAGAAAGCTTTTTAGTTTGAATCTATCCCAGTTATTGATTCTTGCTTTTATTTCTTGTGCTATGGGAGTCCTGTTGAGGAAGTCTGGTCCTAGGCCGACATGTTGAAGATCGGGACCTACTTTTTCTTCTATAATCTGCAGAGTCTCTGGTCTGATTCCAAGGTCCTTAATCCATTTTGAGTTGAGTTTTGTGCAAGGTGAGAGATATGGGTTTAGTTTCATTCTGTTGCATATGGATTTCCAATTCTTCCAGCACCATTTGTTGAAGAGGCTATCTTTTCTCCATTGCATATTTTTGGCGCCTTTGTCTAGTATTAGAAAGTTGTATTTATTTGGGTTTGTGTCCGTGTCCTCTATTCTGTACCATTGATCTACCTGTCTATTTTGGTACCAGTACCATGCCGTCTTTGTTACTATTGCTTTGTAATAAAGTTGAAGTTTGGGTATTGCGATACCCCCTGCTTCATTTTTCCTGCGAAGGATTGCTTTAGGCTATTCTGGGTTTCTTATTCTTCCAGATGAATTTCATGATTGCTTGCTCTATTTCTGTAGGTACGTCATTGGGATTTTAATTGGGATTGCATTGAATCTGTATAGCACTTTTGGTAGTATGGCCATTTTGACAATATTAATTCTGCCTATCCAAGAACATGGAAGATCTTTCCATCTTCTAAGGTTTTCTTTAATTTCTTTCTTTAGTGTTCTGTAGTTCTCATTGTAGAGGTCTTTCACCTCTTTTGTGAGATTGATTCCCAAGTATTTTATTTTTTTCGATGCTATCGTGAATGGGGTAGTTTTCATAATTTCACTTTCTGGGGATTCATCACTTATGTATAAAAATGCATTGGATTTATGAGCATTGATCTTGTAACCTGCTACTTTACTGAATTCACTTATGAGTTCTAAAAGTTTTCTGGTGGAATTTCCTGGTTCCTCTAAGTATATAATCATATCATCCGCAAATAGGGATAGTTTGAGTTCTTCTTTTCCTATTCGTATTCCTTTAATTTCCTTGGTCTGTCTAATTGCTCTGGCTAGAGTCTCAAGAACGATATTGAATAGGAGTGGTGAAAGAGGGCATCCCTGTCTTGTTCCAGTTTTTAGGGGGAATGCTTTCAGTTTTTCACCGTTTAGGATGATATTAGCCATGGGCTTAGCATAGATGGCCTTTACAATGTTAAGGAATGTTCCCACTATCCCTATTTTTTCTATGTTTTGAGCATGAAGGGATGTTGTATTTTATCAAATGCTTTTTCTGCATCTATTGAAATAATCATGTGATTCTTGACTTTAAGTCTATTGATATGGTGAATTACATTTATTGATTTCCGGATGTTGAACCAACCTTGCATCCCTGGGATAAAACCCACTTGATCGTGGTGCACTATCTTTTTAATATATTTTTGTATGCGATTTGCTAAAATTTTATTGAGAATTTTTGCGTCAATGTTCATTAATGATATCGGTCTGAAATTTTCTTTTCTCGATTTGTCTCTGTCTGGCTTGGGTATCAGGGTAATATTGGTTTCATAGAATGAGTTTGGGAGGGTACCCTCCTCTTCTATTTCATGGAATACTTTGAGAAGTATTGGAATGAGCTCTTCTTTAAAGATTTTGTAGAACTCGGCTGAGAACCCATCTGGTCCTGGACTTTTCTTTGTTGGTAGGCTTTTGATGACCTCTTCTACTTCATTACTTGAAATTGTTCTATTTAAATTGTGTATGTCCTCCTCGTTCAATTTAGGCAATTCATATGTCTCTAGAAACATGTTGATGTCTTCGAAATTTTCTATTTTGTTGGAATATAGATTTTCAAAATAGCTTCTAATTATGTTTTGTATTTCAATCGTGTCTGTTGTGATATTTCCTTGTTCATTCTGAATTTTAGTGATTTGGGTTTTCTCTCATCTTCTCTTTGTTAGAGTGGCTAAGGGTTTATCAACTTTGTTTATTTTTTCAAAGAACCAACTATTTATTTTGTCAATTTTTTGTATTGTTTCTTTTGTTTCAATTTCGTTGATTTCAGCTCTGAGTTTAACTATTTCCTGTCTTCTACTACTTTTGGTGTTGGTCTGTTCTTCTTTTTCTAGGGCTTTGAGCTGTAGTGTTAGGTTGTTTATTTGTTGATTTTTACTTCTTTTATTGAATGTGCTCCATGAAATAAATTTTCCTCTAAGTACTGCTTTCATAGTGTCCCAAAGATTTTGATATGATGTTTCTTTGTTCTCATTTACCTCTAAGAATTTTTTAATTTCCTTCCTAATATCTTCTGTTATCCATTCATCATGTAATAGCATATTGTTTAATCTCCAGGTGTTGGAGTAGCTTCTGTTTTTTACTCTTTCATTTATTTCTATCTTCAATCCATTATGATCTGATAGAATACAAGGTAGTGTCTCTATCTTCTTTTATTTGCTTACATTAGCTTTGTGGCATAATATATGGTCTATTTTAGAGAAAGATCCATGTGCTGCTGAGAAGAAAGTGTATTCGCTCTTGGTTGGATGGTATATTCTATAAATGTCCGTTAAGTCTAAATTATTGATTGTGTTATTGAGATCTACGGTTTCTTTAATTTTTGTTTGGAAGATCTGTCCAGTGGTGAGAGAGGCGTGTTAAAATCACCTAGTATTATTGTGTTATGGTCTATTTGGTTTCTGAAATTGAGAAGGATTTGTTTGACATACAAGGATGAGCCACTGTTTGGGGCATAGATGTTTATGATTGTTATGTCTTGCTGATTTATGGTTCCCTTAAGCAGTATGTAATGTCCTTCTTTATCCCTTCTGACTAGTTTTGACTTGAAGTCCACATTATCTGAAATGAGGATGGATACCCCAGCTTTTTTGCTGAGTCCATGTGCATGGTATGTTTTTCCCCATCCTTTCACCTTTAGTCTACGGGTATCTCTTTCTACGAAGTGAGTCTCTTGCAGGCAACATATTGTTGGATCTTTCTTTTTGATCCAATCTGCCAGTCTATGTCTTTTGATTGATGAGTTCCGGCCATTAATATTCAGGGTTATTATTGAGATATGATTAGTATTCCCGGTCATTTGGTTCATTTTATTTATTTATTTATTTATTTTGAGACGACTTGGTTCTTCCTTTATTTGACAATTCCTTTAGTATAGTTCCTTCCATTGCTGATTTGTTTCTTTGTTTTTCATCTCTTCCTCGTGGAATATTTTGCTGAGAATGTTCTGTAATGCTGGCTTTCTTTTTGTAAATTCTTTTAGCTTTTGTTTATCATGGAAGGATTTTATTTCATCATCAAATTTGAAGGTAAGTTTTGCTGGGTATAAGATTCTTGGTTGGCATCCATTTTCTTTCAGGGCTTGAAAAATGTTGTTCCAGGCCCTTCTAGCTTTTAGGGTCTGGATTGAAAAATCTGCTGATATCCTTATTGGTTTCCCCCTGAATGTAATTTGATTCCTCTCTCTTGCGGCCTTTAAAATTCTGTCTTTATTTTGTATGTTAGGTATTTTCATTATAATGTGCCTTGGTGTGGGTCTGTTGTAATTTTGTATATTTGGAGTCCTATAAGCCTCTTGTACTTGATCTTCCATTTCATTCTTCAGATTTGGGAAATTTTCTGATATTATTTCATTGAATAGATTGTTCATTCCTTTGGTCTGTTTCTCTAAGCCTTCCTCAATCCCAATAATTCTTAAATTTGGCCTTTTCATGATATCCCATAGTTTTTGTAGATTCTGTTCATGATTTCTTACCATCTTCTCTGTTTGTTCAACTTTGTTTTCAAGGTTAAATATTTTATCTTCAATGTCTGATGTTCTGTCTTCCAGGTGTTCTATTCTATTGGTTATGCTTTCTATGGAGTTCTTAATTTGGTTTATTGTTTCCTTCATTTCAAGGATTTCTGTTTGGTTTTTTTTCAATATCTCTAACTCTTTATTGAAATGATCTTTTGCTTCCTGTATTTGCTCTTTTAACTGTCGATTGGTGCGATCATTCAGTGCCTGCATTTGCTCTTGCATCTCCTCATTTGCTTCCCTGATCATTTTAATTATGTACATTCTGAATTCCCTTTCTGTCATTTCTTCTGCCATGCTGTCGTTGGGTTTCATTGATGTAACATCTAGATTTGTTTGCAGCATTTTCTTTCCTTGTTTTCTCATATTGTTCAGGTGTCAGTTGACCGCTGTGATATTGCAGATTTCCTCTATTGTCTTATAATATCCCTGAAGATTTCTATTATATCCCCTCTTAGCCTTCAGTAGCCTGAAGTCTTGGAGGAAGTTGATAATGCGGTGCTCCACAAGGAAGCTGACTCCCTAGGGGAGGTGGCCTTCCGGTGGGGTATATTCCCTGCTAGTGGGCAGAGGTACCTTCACTTGCTGATGAATGGTCATCCAAAGGGGAAGTAGGATGTGGGCTGATGCAAGGCCAGTTTGGGTCTGTGTCTCTGATTTTACAGTCCTTTTGGGAGAACCTCACCCGACAGGGAGGACTCACCCAGTGGGGAGGTCTCTCTGGTCGGTTTCCCTCCCAGAGGTTCCGTTCAATTCACAACTACCGCCTGGGCTGGGCAGCCTTCTTCTGCAATGTTCCCAGGGACCCGGACCTACCTCCTGGGCCTGGAAGCCTCGCCCTTCGCAGACGAATCTCCTTAGGCTGCCTCTCCTCAGAGAAGCTGCCTGCAGTCCTGGAGCCTTCGCTCCGCCCCTCAGTTTGTCTGTGGGGCTCTTCCACCAAGAAGCCGCCTAGGCCCTGGGACCCTGCTTCTTGGTACTTTTTAAGAGATATTTTCTGCCATACATTTTCTCTCTGTATCATACAGAAATATACATTTGTATTTTAATTTTAGAGAGTGGACTTTACTTGATTAGTACCTGTCACTAGGAACAGGGAGCTCATTGTATATGCAACCGTGAATGAACTGCAAAATTAATACTGTTGGAAGAAGAAAAGGAAGCCAGTAGGCTCATCTGTTTTTTTTCTTTTTTTAAGTAAATGTGTTTGTTACTGCTATCATCTCATCAAATTCCCCAGGCACATGGTAAATCTTTGAAATCATCAGCAATTGTGCCCATTTCCAACTAAGCAGCAATCGCCATAGTGGATTTTGTAAAATATAAAAAGCACTCTTCTATTGAAAATTTTATTGATGTTTACTATAAAAAGAACAAGTAATGACATCTGGAGTGACTCTAATAAGATACTAAGCATAACACAAACACAACAAGCAAAGTCTGTAAAAGCAAATAACTCACCACAAACCTCTTAAAGAGAGTCACTCTTTTTTGACCCTCTGAAGCTGGAATTGGATTAATATAATTATTTATCCAGGATACACTATCATCATTTGACTAAGTATGATCATCTTTTATATATTTGCTTTAATAACATAAAAATTCCCTGCAACTTAGAACTTACCCCAAGAACTGATATATTATGTGTATCTTGAATTGTATGCTCTTTTCTGGTCCTTTTCTGGCCCTTTTCTCTCCCTTCAGAGGAAAGCATGATTCCCAAATTTTGCATCTCATATTACTTGTAAAACGGTTTATTGCATACACATAAACAAAAAGAAATGCATAGACCTAAACATTATTTAGTTTTGTTTGTTTAATTTTTCTTCTTTTCATTTAGTGTTTTTACTAAGAGTCGTCCATGTTGTGTCTGGAATTCATTAATTTTTTTACTGATTTATAATATATGGTAAACATATGCCATCATTTATTTATTCATTTTCTTCTTAATGGATATTTGAGGTGTCCAAAGCTCTTTTCTTAACCCTGATGTGGGAGTTCCAATATGTGTGTCCCTGGCACACAGGTGCAAATATTAACTTTGCATATATACCTTAGAAGGTAATTGCTGGGCATAGAGTACGAGAATAGTACCTTATCAAAGTTACAGCTTAGATTATATTCAAGAAACTGGTCCATTTCCACTCATGAACACTTGGTAGTATCAGATTTCATAATTTGGTCAATTTTTTTTTGAAAAGTGATATTACAATTATAATACAATATCACTTTCCAAAAATGTTCATGACATGAATCAACTTCATCTGTTTATTGACTAAATGTATTTCTTTTAAATAAAATATTTCTCTTTTCTCCATTTGTCTATTTTTTTCTAACTGATCTCTATGACTTTTTATATGCATACTTGATACCAGTCTTTTGACTATACATGTCAATATATCCTTTACTTGATGGCTTGTCTTGTCATTTTCTTTAGATGTCCTTTTAATTTTGGTATGGTCAAATTGATCAATATCTGCCTTCATGAACTAAGCTACTTTGCACACAAACTTGCACACACATATGAAAAGATGGCATTTAGCATGTATTCATGTAAATAAATGTGTACATCTTTTTCCACATACTGTTTTTATGATTCTAAATCTCATGATTCCAAAACCAAATTATTTGGTAGCACATTTTTTTAAGTTGAGCATTGTTAAAAGAAAAATCCCATCTTAGTATTGAATAAATACGGTACTCTATATTTATTTATTCCATACCAAATATCAATTGTAAAGAACCAACTGATAATTTCCTCTTTATATCAAGCCAAAAAATTATACACTGTATACAATGAGGTTGTTCTTTGTCTCCAGAGACATTATGTCTCTGGTATTTATTTCTCAAAGAAATCAGTACTTAATACCTTCTGAGTCTTAAAATAAAATCATAGCTAACTCCTCTTGAGTTTTCGCTAAGTACCAGCTGCTCTTTTGCTAAGTACCAGTTCTGAGCACCTCACTGGTATACTTGTGTACAGTTCTTAAAATAATGCCATGAGGGAGGCAACCCTATTGCCACTTACATGTGATAAATATGGAACAGATATTGGGCCACTTATCCTAGTTCTGAAAAATAGTGGAGCAAGAAACTGAACTCAAGCTCTCAGGACGCTTGAAAACAAGATGGGGTGCTATTTGAGATACCTTGAGATGGCAGGTGCAGACTGACAGGGGAATCAGGCAAACTAAGGTCAGTGGCCATAGAGCCCTGCACACATGGAGAGAAAAATCTTTGATGAATTTTTACAGCTGTGAACCTAGTGGGTATATAATATCTTCCTTGTGGGTGTTCACATCCTTTATTGTGTGGTAATCCACGGTCTCTTTCCATTTTGCCTCAAGCAGTCAGTCAAGCATTTAGGCATCAGCACAGAGCAGTGCCCAGAGCTGGAGCCTTACCAAAGTGAGCCTTCAAATTTTTTGCTCCATCTTCTCCAGGATTCCTGCGTCGTGGCCAGGGAAACCTCTGTACTCAACCTGTGTGTGTCAAAAGAATTGTCACACTGTGCTCTTCTAGATAGAAACAAATATTACACAGTTAAGCCTTCACTCAGAAGATGAAAGAAGAAAAAATGGGATTTTGAAATTATAGTTCAAAAGTAGAGACACGTGAAGCTGTGACCATGACTCTTCTAAACTCTTAATAACTTACAATCATAAAAATTGCTGCTCCAAAACTCTATGACTGGGCCCAAATCAACATCAGTCTTCTTAAAAGCACCCTGCTTGCTACTGTTTTTGTAAAAACATAAGTTTTCTTTCTTCAACTAACTTTTTTTATGAGGTTCCTTTTAAGATCAAAAATTTGAAAACAGAAATATTAAAAAGTCAAGTGAAAATTGCAGACCCATGGAAAGTTGAGGCCGGGGAGATGTTCTTCAGCAAACAGCAGCACAATGTCCTCCACCTTGGCTCACCAGCCCATCTGCAGCCAGAAAACCCTCCCTTCCTCCACCATGGACACCACCATATATTATCTGTGGATGAAAGACAATTGAGGGCAGAGAAGGAAAAAAACAGAATTGTCCAAGGAACACATTTCTGTTAGGCTTGGTCCTGATTCAAGTGCTATTCTTTAATAGAGAAGCATTGCAGTTAAAAAGGATAACTTGAAAATGTTCTTTCTGTGTAGTTGATAAAGTTCTTGATTGTGCTTTTTGATTAAGTCCTTTCAGTGGTTCAACAATATTGAGTTCATTGAGTAAAGCATCTGCACATATTAGAAACTCTGATCAATATAACAACACCTAAGAATGATCCCTCAGTCGTGCCTTCCTGGATTGACGCAGAAGCGGGTAAGCTGTCTTAACACTTAACTTCATTACCTTTAGCCATGCCACGAACAGAAGCATGCCATGAACAGAAGCTCTTGAATGGAGCCACTGGAGATCTCAGGTTTTTGCATATAACAGGTGCTTACTGAATGTTTGTCAAAGGAAAAATAGAGGGAGTCATTTATTTTTAGATCATGATTTGTGATCTGTACTTTATCAGAATATTTTTCTAAATATTGACATACTTGAAATTCAGAGTGAGAGAAACTGACCTCTATTGTAAAAGGACAGTTTTAGGGTGGGTTTATCTTAAAGCTATGTTTTACCTAATAATTTATTTTTTTAACCTAATGAGTAATATTTTTAACCTGTTTCTAATCACATTAAAGAATAATTTTAGAAGTTTACCTACCCTTGTATGTTTATTTCTAATGTACCCAAGATGGATTTCAAAACTGTCATGTTGGTTGTAAATTAAAATTTCACTTGATTATTAATTTGAGGGTTTAAAAAAATCATTTTTTTTAATTTTCGAGTATACGTTGAACAAAAATCTGTTTAATAAAGGCATATTTTAGAATTTTAAAAGCTATGTAAGTTAGGTAAAGACCTACATTTATAAGTCCTGGGAGATTACTATAAAATTCAGAGATAAAATTAGTTTCTCAAAACACCCAGAAAGAAGAGCTAGAGTTCTCTGTAGCTTATGTCAGCTGCCAAAAAGTAGTGATATATTGTTCTTCCTCACTAAGTTGCTTCACCACCAGCAGGTTTTAGTTAACATTATTATGATAGTGAATGACCCTAAAGAGGGCTCCCTGTTCACTTAAGGCTCCTTCCTAATAACCTACAGCTCCATGAACACCATCAGCTGTGGGAGTTTCCGATGGGCCCATTAAAAGTGGTGGCGTGTCACTCCATATGGTTCTTATGGGCATTCTTTGACGTCTCATAATATTCCATCCGCTCAGCTGTCAAGAGCCCATTCCTCAGCTGGTCTGATGACTTGAAAAGCTACTCACAGTCTTTAATTGTTTCTTATCTTTGCTACGAAAAAGCTAGGGATTCTTTGTTTGTAGTAAGTGAACAAATGAAGAGGAGCTCCTTTCAAATGAAAGCAGCCAAGGTTCTGAATCTGACAACCCCCCAAAACTCAGTAAACATTTGTTTTTGCATTCTAACATCCACAGGGTTGTGGGTCTACAAAGCAATTTGGAGGAGAAATTGTTATTGCTTTGATGGCATGAAAATGTAATCACACTTTTGCAAAAGAGCCCCAAATGTAGTTTTGGGCACAAGTTTAAGAAGTGATCTTATTTGTTGGCTTGTAATGGAGGTAGTTAACTTTCAGACTTGTTTTCTGAAGAAAAGCAATGAACATAAAGAGCTAATGGCAGTTTTACTGTAAAACTTTAATTTGGAAAGAATTGTAGGGTCATTACGTCTTTTATTTGGGGAAAACAGAGGAAGGTATTATTGAAAAATAGCAAAATATCTACATGTTATATGTAAAATTAAATAGAATTTAAAGGGGAAAAGGAGATAATTAAAGCCTAATTCTGTATCGAGGTTAAAGTTACATTTTTTTTTTATTCTTTACATTTGTACTGAATTTTAATTTAGAGTCAGTCTTAGAGCCTTGGCAATATATTGCTTGAATTGTCAGATGAAAATAATGTGTTCATGTTTGTATGTTACTCTCAATGTTGGATTCTACACATTTGCCTTTTTTTTTTTTTTAAATTAGAAAACCCTTTTGTTGTAAGAAGTTTTGTGGACAGGAGATAATTTTTGGAAGATAGTTTAGTTTCATTGCTTTTGTATCTTTAACCACCTCTTACCTGTAAAAATTCATTTCACATATCCACGTTTCTTTTTACCTGCTTTTATAGAGGACAGCAAAATAACAAACTGTATGAGGAAGCTCTTTATAAATCTTTATAAATTTTGTTGGATACAGTAATTCAGGCCTGAACAGGTGATGCTGAAACAAAATGAATTATAATGATTATTCCTATTTCATTAGGAGTTAGTGTCTGTGAAATATTCTTAAATCCTCAAAATCAATTAAGGTGTATTTTTGTAGAAGCTTAAAGCTTAAGACTCTAAGGAACATTAGAAATTCATTTACCCAAAATTAATGGGCCCTGATGTCGTTGAGATTCCAAGAAAAAGGGTTCATTGTGTAATTCTCAACCCTTCAATTATATAACCATTTTGTTTTAGAGCTCTCTTCTCATTTTTCAGGGTTCAGTTATTTTCGAATAGCCATTTGTACTTTCCCTTACTAGTTTATCTGTCCTCATCTATTTCATGTCTTTATTGAAGATAAGATGATGTAGAATTTAAGTTTTTCTATTACACTTTATAAGTAAATTTCAATAATTTGTCCCTCAACTCTTATACAGTATAAAAAATGTCATAATTGTTCTTTAAAATGCCTCCTTGAAGTTGGAAAACAGGTGGAAAGAAAATCCTTGTTCACTTACTACAACTGTTTTCTACTGTGTCTAGATATGTTTCAAATACATCTTAGAAAACAGAGTGCCAAGAATTGCCATAATCAAGGTAGAAAAATAAACATTTGACATTTGGTGATCAAGAGTAAATATTGGTAAACAGGTTTTTAAATGTGTACAGACCATATATAACATGATAATGAATCCCTTAGCTTCTTTGGGAAGATTTTAGTTATCATGATTCTTTGTGGTTTTATTTTAAAATTAAAAAAGGGAAGGAAGAAAGAGTAGGAGAGGAAAAGCCCAAAATGAAACTCAGAAAGTTGTTAGGCACAGTAATTTATTACTTTTTCATACATGGAGTATTTGGTCTGTTTTATTTGTGAATGAAGTAAAATTATGGCAAAGCCCATGACCACCCCTCCCACCCAGATGTCCACTATTATATCCTAGTGGGGGACCTGCAGTCAGGGTATATTTCAAATATTTAGACATGATTTAATCTGTGAGTTTGGTTATAAAAATGAGTCTCCCCTGGGAGAATTAGGGATGGCCTGATCAGATGAAGGAGAGGAAAATCATTTCACAATTAAAAAAAATAAGCAGAAATTTTGGGAGCTCAGAGAATCAAAAATTTAACAAGTGAAAAAATGAGGGTGCTGAAACAACTGGACATTCATGTGAAAAAAGTAAAATGAATCTAGATGCAGACCTTACATCCTTCATACAGATCTAACTCAAAATCGATCATTGACCAAAATGTAAAACCTGAAACTAGGAAAGTCCTGGAAAATCACACAAGAGAAAATGTAAAGGACCTTGAGGATAAGGATGATGTTTTAGATACAACAACAAAAGCATCATTCATGAAAGAAAGAATAAACTGGACTCCATTAAAATTAAGAATTTCACTGGGAAAGACAACATTGACAGGATGAGAGAACAAGCCACAGACTGGGAAACAATGTTTGCAAATTACATCTGATGAGTTTTGTTTTTTACAATATACAAAGAACTTGTAAAACAACAAAAATGAACCCATCAGCTTAGAGATGGACAAAAGACATGGACACACCACCAAAGAAGATATGCAGATAGTAAATAATCATATGGAAAGATGTTCATATCACGTCATTAAGCAATTGGAAGAGGTACCTTGGCACACCTATTAGACTGACTGAAATCCAAAATACTGGCGACAAAAGCTGGAAGGATTGTGGAGCAACAGGAACTCTCGCTGATTACTGATAGGAATGCCAAATGGTACAGTCACACACAATTCCCCAGTCATGCTCCTTGGGGAAAATGTCTACACAAAAACCTGTACATAGGTGTTGGTAGCAGCTTTATTCATAATTGTCCAAGGTTAGATGCAATCAATGCATTTTAATAAACGAATGGATAAAGTGTGATATGTTCAAATAATAGCATATCACTTAGCACTTCAAAGACCAAGCCAATCCAGAAAAGATGTGGGGGAACCTGAAATGCTTACTATTAAGTGAAAGAAACCAAACTGAATTCTTCAAGTATCCATGGCTTTGCCTTTTCCAGAATGTCACATGCTTACTGTATGACATTCTGACAAAGGCAAAACAGTGGACAGTAAAAAGATCAGTGTTTACCAGGGCAAGAGAAAGGGAGGGATGTGTAGTGAACACAGAATTTTTAGGACAGTGAGACTATCCTGTGTGATACAATGATGGGGAGATGCAGGTCATCATACGTTTGTCAAAACTCATAACGTACAACCTCAAGAGTGAGCCTCATGTAGACTATGGACTTTGTGTGGTGTTGATGAATCAGGTAGATTCATCAAATGTGACAAATGTGCCCCTGTGTTGCAGGATGTTGATAATGGGGAAGCAGTGGGTATGTGGGAGAAAAGGGCACATATGAGAAGTCTTTGTACCTTCTGTTCAATTTTGTGGTGAATCAAAAACTGCTCTAAAAATAGTGCCCATTTTTAAAATGACTGAGGACTTTTAAAGACTGATATCTTAAGATACCTGTTAGGCACCAAGTCAGTATACATCCTCCACTGCCTCTGACCTTCAATGAAAGACTGCTTTGTGTGTCCTTGGGTTAATGGTAATTTGGGGAGAGTACAGAGCTTGAAACGTGGCATGGGAAGGACTCCCAGGAAAAATCAGGGCATAGTCAGTGTTTCTGTGAGAGCAACTTCTGGGTATGGCCTTATCTTTCCCCAGAAAGATACTAAGGAAGCTTACTGTTGGAGATTGTGCTTGGCAACGCAGGTGGACAGTTGATGGAAGAAACGATGTCTGCTTCCATACTTGCACAAAAGACCTATTTTATTTTTCATTTATAATGCTTGTATTTGAATGGATGGGGAATAATGTACTGATGAAACAAATGTTAGGCAGATAATAGATACTATATAAAGACATAAGTGAATGGAGAGAAAATGTAAGAGGCAAAGTTGACACCAGATGGGCAGGGATAAAAGTAGTAACTACAACCATTACATGAAAACATTTCATTTCTTTCAAAGTGCCAAAAGTAATTTTATGTGGACATAAAAATGAGCAGATTTTAAGTTAATGCTTATGGATTCATGAAGAAATAAAGATTTTGAGGGAAATAGTAAGTCTTTTTTTTTTAATTCTAAACTGTGACATAAGGAAATCTCATAGTTCAGTCAACTAGAAGGGAGATAGTGTCCAGGCATGTCTTAATTGGAAATTTCTTTTTCTCAGCCCAAAAAGAAAATTTCCATCTGTTCTAGCATCTGCTTGCTGTGGCTCAAGAATTTCTCCAAATTAACAAGTAGGTGTGTCAATTGTGACATCTGGGAATTTTTATAAGAATGAACACAAAAAAGGTAAGGTTAGGTAGGTGACTAGTTTTGTAAGCTTTTCACAGATCATTTATAAACACATAAAATTAAAATAGCTGATCTCATGATACTTTCATGCTCTCTTTTTTTTTTTAAACTTTGATTTGAGGTAATATTGGAATTATACTTTTTTACCCTAATACATGTATCATGAAAAGAGCAGAAAGAAGTTTGCCCTATTGTGGTCATGGTAGGATTTAGGAGATGTGACCTCTAGGTCTGTTTGTGTAGCTAAAACTCTTGTAGCTTTGGGAGAATTGCCTCATTTCTCTTTGACTCAATTTGTCCACTGTAAAAAGGCAAATTTAAATGCTTCTCTATTCCAAATATACTGGAAAGTTGATGAAGGAAATGCTGGAAATACAGCTGTGAATGCGAATAAAAACCAGTATAATGGAGACTTCCACCATCTCCTGTGCTTATTTAACTGCTTTGGATTCTGAAACTTTGTAACTTATTTTTATCTTTGAAGGGATAAAACCCTACAATTTTAAGAAAAATTAGAGATTTCAAGTATGGCTGGAATATGTAAACATCTTTTAAAATGCTTATGTTAATTAAAAAACTTTGTCTTTATAGAATGGAAAGTTTCCAGTATTTTACCCTGTTTTTCAATTAGCATCAGGCTCTTAATGAAGCAAAAGTTTTTGTGTAGTCATTTTCTTTCTGCGCTTCACATCTGGAAATTGAAAAATTGAAAGATTATTACTCTGATATTTTACCACATATTCAAAGCCAGTATTCCTTGCCTTTCCACCTCTAATGCGCATTCTAATTTGACTTTTTTTTGGAGTGAGTTTCTATAGTATTGCAGTATAGATTATCCTGATGTGTTGTCAGGGTGGCTTCAGGGTGGCCTGAGAATTCTATGTTGACAATCAACTGAGCTTTGCACTACCACCAGAATTCATGCACCTTCCAGTATGGGAAGGTCTTGGCCTCAGATATTGGGTCATTATATATAAAAGGACCTTTCCCCTTCAGATTCTGCCCTTTGGATTTGACTGCAATTCTAAGAACTCTGGGAATGAGGTGAGGTATTGAACTCAATTACCTAATGTCGCAGAAGGTGATTAATTGGGGGTCATATATCCTTTAATTACCAGTTCGAAGTATAAGTACCTCCTGTCCCCTCCATAAGAAAAGAATATGAGAACTTTTAACTCTTAAGTGATTAATGATTCTTTTTATTTTGTCAAGCTGCTAGAATAGTATATTTGTTGTTCTATACTTATCTGTAGTTATAAATTTAAGCACAATAACAGAGTGAAAATGGAGAATGAAAAACATATTACCAGAAAAATGTTAATTAGGTCATAAGTTTAGAGCACAATGAAATACCATTTTATACAAAATAGATTGACAAAAGGAACAGTCTAACAATAGCAAGTATTGGTGAAGATCAGCTGGATTTCTCATTCACTACTGGTAGGAATATAAATGGGCTCAACTACTTCAGAGGATATATTTTCACTATCTTTACATTGGAGCATTTGTCCAATCACCATTGGACTTTGTGATGTCACACCCTTGTGCATACACACTCACATACTAGGAAGCATGGGCACATGTTGTGATAGTCTTGCACTGGAAACAACTCAGTTGTGGCCCCTGAATAAATCAGTGATGGTGTGTCATAAACCAAGGTTAGTGACTGTACAGTGCTGTGCATCCAAAATAAAAGATCAGACAAAACAAGAGGGACCAAGGATGTCTAACAGCACCAAGACATAGAATGTATTATGTTTTGAATAAATGAGTAAGAATTGCTCATTGCAGGTAACTTATTTTCTTGACTATCCCTCTAATGGGTGAAATAACTAATACTAATAATTATTACAATTGTAACAATTATTTTCTCATCACTAGTGATTCTGTAATATATTCACTTGTATTTTGTTGGGTAAGTGGCACAAAAAGATTTTACCCTACCCATTTTGTTAACTTGAGTCAGCTTATAAATTTCTGGAGGGCAGGGACCACATGTTCAGGTTCCTTTTTCTCATACCGAACAAAGACTGCACAGTTAGTATCTGCTTAGAATTTAATAGCAAAACAAAAATTCACTTGCATCTTATTCTTTAAAAACATCTCTTTTGGAAAAGACAAATTATGATCAAAAGTAGAGTCTTTGAACCAGGCTACGTTCTCTATGAATTCAAGTGCATAATTAAAAAAAAAGTTTAGTATATAAATTGTCAGGATGTAGTAATTGTCTTTGTATGTAGGGATAGGATTGTGACAAATACACAGAGATTTTCTATGTGATAATTCTACAGCATAATGAAATTCTTAGCACACAAGGCAACTATGATAGAAAAACACTGTATATCTAATATTCATCCAATTAAAAACGTGTAGAACAGTGTACTATGCTCATTATCTTGCTGAGAAAAGTGGAATCCAGAAAGCTGTTGATATTTCAGTTCAGAGAGGTTATTTTTGTTGTTGTTGTTTAATCAAGTACTAATCAGGAAGAGATACACTTTATAACAGGAGAGCCAATTTATCTGACATCAAACCTACTCAGGCAGTTAGCCTTACATGATTATTCTTAGAACCATGTTAGCCTATTTCCAATTAAACTGCACTTCCTGTTATTATAGTAGGCACAAATTTAAAGAAGAAAAGAAAATGTGCTTCCCCACCCATTCCTTCTACACAGTCCCTCGCCAGCTTAAAACTTCTAGTATACAAATTAATAAATATGAATCAGATGAAAATCTTTTGATGGAAAGCAACAGAGATCACGATCCAAAATAAGTCAACCAAAAGGGAAGTGAAGAGTTTAGCTGAGCACTCTGTCTCATATGACCAGGATTTATTGCTGCTTTCACTTCTGCTCTGGAGGCTCCACTGTGAGGCAGGCTGCGTTAGTGGTTACACATCTCATCTGATAGAACACAAAGCTTCTCCCCTTAAAGGTTAGGCAAAAGCTTGGTTCTGAGAATCTCACATTGTCATGGGCCCATTCCTGAAACAATCACTGGGTGTAGGGAAAGTGAATTCTATAAGGCTGGAGATAAATGCCTCTCCAGATGCCAACTGGGGAGCTAGTTGCCCCCCAAACACAGAATATATCTGAGAAGGGTTGATACTTGGACCAAGTTTAGGTTACTGTTACCAAGGATAAATCTGGGCAAAAATGGTTCTGTTATCTATTGTATTACACCATTCAAACCAGTCCCACATTCTTGTATAATATGTTTAATAATTATGGGCTGCGTATTGTCTTTATATAGGGGTACTTAGAAAAATACAAACTTTTAAAAAAATGATTGTTGTTGTTGAAAGATGCTGTAAGACACTTTACTACCAGGTGAGGGATTATGAGGAGTCATATGGAGCATTTTCTCAATTCAGAGAGAGGAGTTCATCCTTATTATGCAAACTGAGAAGGAACACATTGATTAGGGAAAAGTAGGTGTCAGGATATTTTGTGGTTTGATATTATTTTCCCCATGTAAATGTTGTGCATGCTGGCAGAAAAGTCCAAGTAAATTTGAATTATCAAAGACTTCTAGAAGAAATTAGAATCTTCTATTACCTGAGTCTACTTTATCAGAACATCAAATAGGTTGAGATCATTTCAAATAATTTCACCCAAAGGAGCCTGAGGGAAGCTCCTAAGGGGAGATTAGTGAACTGTAGGAAATCATGAATGAAGAGTCTCTGTACGAGTGTGTCGCTCGAGGATCTCCCAATCACAAAGGCATTCGTGGTAATGGTGGCCTAGATGGAAGGATGAAAGGAGAGCTGTAGCTATGAAGTCTAGCTTCTGTGCTGAATCCTGGGAAGGGCAACAGGGCTCAGAGGAATGTGCTGGACTGGGGCAGTTAAGTGCTGCGAATCCATATGGTAATGATACCAGAAATGGCAGTTGAATGTTGGGGCCACCATCTGGGTCAGGTAGTTTGAGTGACCTCTTTCCCTCCCTCCCTCCCTCCCTCCCTCCCTTCCTTCCTTCCTTCCTTCCTTCCTTCCTTCCTTCCTTCCTTCCTTCCTTCCTTCCTTCCTTCCTTCCTTCCTTCCTTCCTTCCTTCCTTCCTTCCTTCCTTCCTTCCTTCCTTTTGAATTCTTCTGTAAAGACAATCAACCCAGAAAACAAGGTGATCCCTTTGGGACTCTGGGGTAGGTTGCTGGGAGCCTTGTCTGCTTGGTTAAGGGGAGAGTACATTTCAAGAGGATATCCTTTTCAATTGGTTCTGTGGGAAGTTGAGTGATTAATTTGAATATTAAAACAATTTACAATCTTCATTAGATCTCAGGTTGATGATGCATGTCACATTCATTTTCCTAGGTTTAACAAAACTCAAAACTTAGAGTTCTTCCTAAAGTTTTTGCATGCCCTTCTGTTTTCTAACTTTTCAACCTAATCAGATATAAAAATCACCTTTAAAACAACCTGTTCCAGGAACATCCAAAGTAAGCTTAAAAAATAACAGCATATCAAGAGAAAGATGAGGAGAGGGGAGGGTTCATTGGTCAGCTGACAAAAAGGGAGCCAGAAAGTCAAGCATTGGCACCGCCCTTTCCCACAGTGGAAGAGCTGGCTCAGGGACTCGCCAGACATCTTGGCAGGGGCATGTCAGTTCTCAGACAAGCCTCTTTTGCCAGATGCCTTCAAATAATCAAATCAAATTATTAACTCCCTGTCTTTTCAAATTCGATGTTCATGAAGCAAACTTCTAATTTTATGTTGGCTTCTCCATGGGGAAAGGATTCACCGAATAAAGGAGATATTCAGCTGGGCTCCTTGTTGTCCAAGGAGAATAACTTCAAACTGGACTTGGAAAAGATCAATGTAAAAATTAATAGAAAAATACATTGGAAAATGTAAAAGTCAGTGAAGACAAATATCAGATTCAGTTCAAACTAAAGTGGATGGTTGAAAGGTGTCAGCTCTGTCATAGAAACAGGAAAGACTAAAAAAGTTTGTGTTTGACTTTTATTCTTCAATTTTTGGGAGGTCTACTATGTAAGGTCCAGGGGTTAAATTGATGCACAAGATACTCATGTTCTCTGCCCTCATGGAGCAAAATTCTACTGGAGGAAAATTGATTATATAATGGTAGTTAGATACCTAATTATAATATTTTAATTTGTGTTTTTTTAATAAGAGGTGAGAATGAGAAATCAAAATCAAAATTATATTCTGTACTAGTCTAAGGGGTCAAGTAAGGTCCCTGGGAAGATGGATGAGGAGGAATTAATTGTGCCAGAGGGCAGAGGCTGTATCAGTTAAGGCTCCTGGTTACAGGCAACACAAGCCAACTGACTAACCAGAATAAAAACAAGTGAAAGAATACTGAGCATGCCACAGATTTTGGAGACTGGGAAAAAAGATTGGAGAGTGAAAAAGAACCAAAACATAAAAGGCGATGGAAAAGACAATCCAAAACATACTAGTAATTGTATTCTTGGGATGCTGTCACTGGTGATGTCTCTACTTACTATTGTGCCGAGTAAACATATTTGCATAAGTAGACTTTTATTGTCATTGTGTCTTGCATCACTTCCTCATACTTCATAATTCTGGTGGGCACATCTGATTGACCAAATATGGCAGCTGTTCTCCTATTGATGGCTTCCATTGATACTTGGTATCCATGCCCTTGTGGGATCCCCTCATATGGGATTATGGCTCATCTGTGTGACCAACAGTGCGGCAGAAGGTATGGCATGTGACTTCTGAGGCTAGATCACACAACATGGTGTCACTTCTGTCTTGTTCCCTCTCAGACCTATTCTGTGAAGGCTGCTGCCATGTTTTAATGGCACTAAAACAGCTCTGGGGAGAGGTTCGTGTAGTGAGGAACTGAGGCCTCTCCAACTGCTAGCAACCACTGGTCAGACAGGGAGTGAGCCACCATGCAAATGGGCCCTCTGGCCCTGGGCCAAGACTTTCAGTGATGTCTGGATTACAACCTTATGAGAGACAGGGCCAGAGTGACCCAGCCAAACTGTTCCCAAATCTGTCCCTCAGCAACTGTGTTAAATAAGTGTTTGTTTTCGTTGCAAGATGCTAAGTTTGGGGATTATTTGTTATGCAGAAATGGTGACTGCCCAGGCCTGATAACTATTTGCCTGCAAGAGAAAGATCCTTTTGTTTTACAGATAAGTAAATTAACTCCGCTTTAAAAAGAATTTTATTTTTTTTTTTCAAATTCACTTAATAACACTGCATGGTTCTACCAGGTATCAGGCACTGTTTTAAATACCTTACAAAGTCTAACTCATTTAATGCTACAGTAGCCCTGTGAAGTCAGCCCTGTTAGCATCTGTTATCAACTGCATGATGCTCCCCGCCCCACCACCAAGTTCATATGTTGAAGGCCTAACCCCCAAGGTGACTGTACTTGGAGTCAGGCCTTTAAAGGTAGGTAAGGGCAAATGAGTCATAGGAGTGGGGTCCTAATACAGTGTGACTGATTTCCCTCTATACAAGAAGAGACACCAGGGATGCAAATGCATAAAAAACAAGGCCATGTGAAGGCACAGCAAGATGATTGTCATCTGTCAGGCAGGAGTGAGGCCTCAGGAAAGACCAGGTGTGCCATCAATTTGTTCTTGGATTTCTAGCCTCTAGAAATATAAGAAAATAGATGTCAGTCTGTGGGGTCCTAAATGACTCATTCTAGCCAGTGCCACAGGTGTGCAGGAATCTGACTATCCAGTTGTTGCTTTCACCCTGCCATTCATGATGGTAATCACCACCACATAACCTTTGACAGTTGAAATTGTAGATAAAGAAACTGAGGCACAGAGATAAGTAACTTGTCCAAGGTCACACAGCTGGTGAATGGTAAATGAACTTTCTAAATGAATTTACCACACCATGCTGCAGCTCAGTAAATTCAGACAGATTTGAAAAGTTATACTTGTCTTGAGAACCTCAAATCCTGTATGTTTTTTTAAAATGTAAATTATGGATATAACTTCCACAGGGCTTCATAAGAAGTTTTAAAAATTATTTTGGCCTTCATTGGAACAGATTAACAGATCCATTCTGAATTTCCTGGAGTGTTTGAAATTTTTCACTTTAGAAATGTTGGAATGATTGCCTGGGCTGTGCTGAGCCATAAATAATCCCTTACCATTTTTGTGACCTCCTTTTTCACTTTCACAAGTTTTCAGGGACTAGAATGAGCATCTGAGTGGCTAAGCCTTGGTCACAAATCCAGTTCTTATCTACCAATGAAATGCAGTTAACTTCCTTAACTGCATGGCAGGCAACTCTCAAGTAATAACTTAAATGGAGAACGAAATCTGCAGTGCAAGGATTTACTCTTGTATCAATGTAATCTGAACGTGGTCCAAGGTATTCTCAGCCCTTGCCTCACACTGAGACACTCAGCAGTTTCTTGTGCTCCAGAACACACCCTGCTTTATAATACTTCATAAGAAATCACT
The DNA here is from genome assembly GCF_902686455.1 of Sciurus vulgaris. Classification (NCBI taxonomy): domain Eukaryota; kingdom Metazoa; phylum Chordata; class Mammalia; order Rodentia; family Sciuridae; genus Sciurus; species Sciurus vulgaris. The sequence continues at coordinate 134,402,535 of NC_136463.1, forward strand.
GTTTTACTAAAAGAATTGTGCACGGAGGTTGGGATTCCCCCTGCATACTGCCCAGTTGAAACAGTGATATTTTCCATCAAACAATGTCGTATTCATCTCAAAGTACCTTTCTCTGCTGTTATCCTGAAGTGTCATTTTTTCTCCCCTGCTGCAGACCCCAAGAAATCCCTTCTTGGCCCCCATCATTTCAGTTCTGTGCAGTGTCTAGTTAGCAGAGCAAATCCCTTTCTTCAGTGGAGCAACAACTCTGTTAATACTCTCCTGTCCACAGATAACCTTGGTGTGGGATTTGGCTTTTGCATAAGAAAGTGGGTAACTTCTGTCCACTTGAGGTTGTCTGGCTTGCTTTAAAGGCACTCAAACTTGGTGAGAAGTAAATAGTGGTACAAAAAATTGAAAGCAAAGAGCACACCTGTGCTAGCTATGCAAGCTATTTCTGTGAGCTGGCTCCTCTTTCATCATTCCTCACTGTATCTTAAGTCACTTTTCAACATATTCATCCAAGGAATGCAGGGATGGTACAGTCTTTTTCAGAGAGGGAATTCTGGGACTAATAAAAGAGCAGGGCACAGTGACATGTAGATATGGTAAAAGAAAGAGTGGCTGAAGTATTTCTCAAGGCTTGTAGGTAGGAAAACTAGTTCATTCAGACTGAAATTACAGCAGTTTATTTTCAGCCCAAATCTGAAAACCAACTCTCAGCTTTATAATTAGAATAACAGCCTGCATCCTTATTCTGCATCCATATCTTGCCATGTAGTATTGGGGGACAGTTTGGTTTTCTGTGCTAGGACTGCCGATGAGGTTCTGAAGCAGTCCCAGTCAGTGGAGCCGCTTTAATTAAAAGCAGAGCTATAAGCACAGATTGGTAGGGCCCTGGCACTATGATAATTATTTTGTTTCCCTAATTGTAGCATTACCCTTGTTTGAGTCACTAGAGGGCCAAAATACATCTTTTTCACAATGAACTCCTATTGGGGAAGAGGAATAGTTATCTCGGTCTGTTTTTTTCTCAGATTTTCATTCAGGGATTTCGTACTTCTCTGTGTGTGGTATTTTCAGAGAATGCTATAACTAAATAGAGTATTAATTCACTTAAAGCTAAACATTGATGATGTGTAATGAACAATCTGCTAAATGTTAATACAATTTATCCTTTTTAAAATTTATAAACATGACATATTGCATGCACTTAGTGCTAATCTATTTTAGACATTCATTTGCATTGACCTATGACCATAATATATTATGTTCCTTGAGATATTTATCTTGTCATTTGGAAACAAGATTACAATTAATGTGACACACATGACTTTAAATTACTACTTCAACTAGAGATGTGTGAGTAATGAATTAGCTACAGCTTTGAACCCCTCTGCTTATAATTTAAATTGCCAGCCTTTCATTGATGCCTGATTATGATCCATTAAATAAGTCACAGAATCAAAGAACCACATTTTTTTTTATTCTAGACCTATGGGGGATATTTTTCATTTAATTTACCTAACCCTAGGCTAATGTGTCTAAATTCATGTAAGAAAAATAAACACAAGAAAGCATTTATATATTAATGTTAATAGTAGAATAAAATCATTGCCAGAGTTTAGCTAAACTAGATGTGCTAAAACAATATCCTTTTTTGCTCCACTTTTAAAAAGCCCCAAAATAAAAACTGTTGGAAAAAGTGAGCTCATATCAGAGGCTCATCCACAAGGCATCTTCTCCTTAAGAAAAAAAATCAAATTTCTTATGTTTTCTATACCTCCTTCTTGACACTGATGTTGCCAGACTAAGTTCTGGAGTGGCACAGAATAGAAACACAGTGAACATTAGTTGAATGATGACTTTAATGATAAATGACAACCACGGTAATAGATCTCTGCAAACCCTGAGTAATGGCAGGTTGAATGATGCTGTGTGGCCTTCCTTTGCTATGACTGGGTGGATATATTATTATTTTTATTGTGTATTTTAATATGATATTAAATGTAACATGATGGCAACATGATGTTTGATGTACATATACATAGTCTAATGATTACTACATTTAGGCAATTTAGCATATCTTTCTACTCAAATAATCACCTTATTTTAAGGGGCAATAAGAATACCCTAAGTCTATTTCTAGTAAATTTTCAGTATACAATATGGTATTTTTGGTCATTATGCTGTGCATTAGATCTTTTGGATATATATAGTATTTATATCTGGAACTCTAATACATGTTAGGTACTGCACTAATGTGTTTTATTTATATAAACTCATGTTTTCTGTTAATTTATATACCTACCTAATTTAATATATAGCATTTAAACTTACATGTAACATATACCTGATATTATATATAATATATAATTTATCATACATGAAGCCTCTCTGTAACAAGATAATATGGTTTTGAAGGGCAGAGATTATGTTTTAAACCTCTTAAGTTTGTTTGCCTGGCAAAATGTTATTCCCATAATTGTCCCTCAATAAAGACCTATTGAATGAAAATTAAGATGTTCTTTTTAACTTATGAAATGCACTAGAGAGCAAATAGTTCCATGGGACTAATAGAACTGTGGATAACAGCAGTAATCTGAAAACCATAGCTTTCTCTCTGATTTATTGAACTGCCCATAATCTGCCAGTTTCAGTTCATCAACAAGTTAAATGCTTGGTGCTAGACTAGGGTAGAGTATAAATAAACCTCTGCACACTTATGGTCTAATAGAAGAACCTGGGCCAGTGTACATAAACATGAAAACTATTAAATGGTGAATCATATGGTACCACGTAAAGTACGAGTTCAGTGAAAAGAGGTAACAGAAGAGGGGAGTGAAATAGTGGTAGTTGGAACTTATGCCTTTGAGTCACACAGATGGGCTTGAATCTGGACTCTGCTACTCTGTTGTGTATCATGAGACATGGTATTTAATGGCTCTGAGCTTTTCACAACTCTCAAAAGGGGTCCTACTTCCCTTCATGGAGTCCTGATAATTAAACTGGATCATATATGTTAAGCATTTGGAACGTTGTGCTATACAAAGAAACAATTAGTTGCATTAGTCAGAAGGAAAGCAATAAGCTTCAAGGGGAACTGATATTTCAGCTAGATCTTACAGGATCAGGCTTTGGATAAAGAGGGAAAAATCAAAGTCATCTTCCGTAGAAAAGGAGCAGAAACAAGAGAAAGCAGAATGAGAACAGCATGTATGAATAAGAACGAGCTGGTCTGTTGGAACAAAGTAGAAGGAGAAAGTTGGCAGCAGTAGGAATTCGAATGTGTTCAGTAAAATGGGTTCAGAGAGTTGCAAGTCTTGAGAGCCAGAGGTCTTCTGACTGCAATGATTTGTGCCACTTTGCTTTCTGTGGCACAACTCTGATGTGTGAATCTGTATCTGTGTCTGTAGAGCTACCTGTCTATAAACAAGAAAGAACATGTGAATAAAGGGCATTAGTAAGTCCTTAGGGATCTTAGAATCAAGTTGTGTGGAAGTGGAATACAAAGTATATTCTATAAAGATTACATATTTAGTGAATTTTGTCTTCTATTATGGTACTAAATTCTTTGATTCATTTGAACTCTAACAGAATTTATTATAATGCATACTGATTTAGATATCTTATCAAAACTTTTTTCCAAGTTTTAAAATAAGAAAATTAAACCTTTAAGCAATTTAAATATCAGTTTATTGAACTTACAAAAAAGTTTAATAAGTTAAGACAACCATAGTTTAATAGTTACGGCAACTATACAATGATTTCATGTGACATATTGTGAATAAAGACACTAGGACCTTTTTTAAAATATCAAATTTAATTTTAAGTATTAATTTATTAGCTACCTGCTAGATAGCTTGGTTTTCCTACATCCAAGGGATGGAAGTAACCCATATTTCTCGAACCGAACTATTGTACTTTCAAGAAAATGTCTGAAAAAATAGTTATGCTCTGTCCATTAGAAATAGCTATTTGAGGAATTTATAGGATTTTCCCAGATGTCTGATTGAAGCTGTCTGATTCTTATGTAGATTTTCACCAACACAACATTTGGTTTGCAGAATTGTGGCTTACAGAAAAATGGTTGCCTAACAGAGGCAGAAGTATAATTATGATATCATTAGAAATATTTAAATATAAATAACATTCTATATTTGTCCTTGTCACTTGTCTGGGTTCTGACAGGAGGAGCTAGTTTTGATGGGATTCCTGTGGCCCCATAGATTTTTATCCTGTTATCCAATTTTCCGCTGCACTGCTCTCCTTCTGTCAAACTGACTGCCAGCCAGCCTTACGTTTTCCCGAGAGGAGGAGCAAAGCTTTGTATTAGAGTGGACAGAAGAAGAACAAAACACTGATTTTTTTTTTTCCCTCCAAGTGCTATCCTCTCTCTTTCTAATGGAAAATTCCATTGTCTGAGGGGTGAAGAGAATGGGGGTAGAGGGGACAGGGAAGACCCCAGGTTTTCATTCAATGGAGCAAGATAATGTTGCAAAACAGACCCTGGTCTGCAGCTGAGCAGCATACAGATCAGGGGACCATTTTCCAGGATGCTCAGAGTCACAAGAGTTGCTGAGATGCTGCCAAAACTGGTTTGTGCTAAGAATTCCCTAGCATTTCAAATAGTGGCTTGCTACTACACACAATGGAAGGATACTTATCAAACATAGTGTAAGGAATGAAAAGGATATTTTTCTTTTCTGTGAAGATGTCACAGTAGATGCTATCTTACTGTGGGATTTTCCATTTCTGTTTACTTAGAGGACAGGGCTCAGAGCAGAGAATAGGTAACAGAAATGAGTGGATTGCATGGGGTGTTAAACAACAGGGAGGAGTAATGGGATGAGGTGGCAGGCTCAATATTAAATGGAAATATTAAATGGTGAAATTCAAAGAAAATTAAATATACTCTCAGAATATCAAATTGCAAAGACCATCAAAATATCAGATTGAGAAAACAAAACCAATATAATTTCTTCTAATCCATGAACAAGAGCTATATTTCCAATTACTTGTGTCGTCTTTAATATTTTTATTATTATTTTTAAGTTTTCAGTGTATAGATTTTTCACCTTCTCGGATAAATTTATTCCTAAGTTATTTGTTTGCTCATTTGTTTGTTTAGATACTACTAGAAATAGGATTGTTTTCTTGATTTCTTTTTTTCGATATTTTTGTTGTTACTGACTAGCTTTGTACTCACAATAGATATAGTTAATTATATTTCATCTTTACCCCTCTATCTTAAGAGACATGAGTCTGAGACAAATTAGAAAGAAGGCAAAAGTGATCAGTAACAGTATTTTAATGTCCACACTAGTTTTTAAGAGTTAACATCAAGGCAGTAGGTACATCTATAGTGGAAGTGGCTAAACATCCAAATATTTAAAAAAACCCTGCAGTTTTTGTTGCTGTCAAATCTACAATAACTTTAGCTGTAGACAACCGAAATTAATTCTTAGTACAAAATGAAGTAAAGATGCTTGTATTCCACTGTTTTTCCTCTTTGAATTTTTCTGCCCATTAACTATTTATATAGTTCATTGAAAAAGTATAAGATATTAACAGGATGAACAAGATAGATTGAATTACCTAGATATCTACTTCAGAGTACACTAAAAGCTTGTGAGGTAGCACGGAGAAAAATAAGCTAAAAGTTTCAATTTATATTCATCTCCCTTTCTTAAAGAGCAGAACCACATATATAGCAATGTTCTCTGACTTTATTCACAAGGGCAAACTTACCCTAGGCTTTGCCATTTTTTAATGAATCGTTTGTAATAAATGAGCTCAACTGTACAGTTTCAGCATCTCTTGAGGTGGATTTTCCTGCTTTTCACTAGAATGAATGTATAACTAGAAATGAAAACTCTGGAGAAACTACTTCCATGTGTCTGTGTATTTTTTAATAGAGGTGAGGCTGTGGGAGAGCTCCCTTAAGATTTGCCAGCTTCCTGGTGGTGTCTTGCTTGTATCATTACACTCTTAACCTGCTCCATTTTTCAATTCATGGCTTCCAAAAGCATTTTAATGGTGTCCATTTCACTGGCCCATATGGAGAACGTTGATTCTGTTGTTCCAGTAAAACTATGAAATATAGTTTGTGGTTGCTTTTTGGGCTAAAAGAAACTCATTACAATTTCCTGTTCCTCTGTGTGTTGCCAAAAACATTATTGTTGCTTGGGTCTGGAGATGTGTTTTGAATCTGTGATTATTTTTTCAGTCTTTACATCAATGTATTTTGTAAATGTAGTAAAATTTGTAGTAAGAGCTGAACTTCCAAGAACTGGGGATCTCTGTTACTATCAAAGACAGACAAGAAAACAAATAGATAAACATTTTTGGGGAGAAGCAGTTCTAACAAATGTATGTGGTTCTTTTTTGTACCAGCTAGTATGAAGAGTTGGAACCCTTAGCTATCCCCCAAGTTAAAATTGTAAAGGAATTGGTCACAGAAATGAAAAGGAAAAGTGAAAAATATTTAACAAAAGATTCCAGCCCTCTGAAGCCTCATATTCAGCATGTTAAGCTGACCAGCAGTGTTGGCCTCAGCTGAATATCTGAAATGCAGAACTCCAGGCCTGACCCCAGACATGTTAAATAAAAATCTGCATCTTAACAAGATTCTGGGTGATTAATGTGCAAGTCAAGTCTCAGAAACATAGCTTGTTTCTATTCAGTCAACACGGTAATTTCAAGTTTATCACCAAATTATGTTTTTATAAAACATTGAGGTCTACAGAGGTAAACTACTTAGTAAATACAGCATAAATTATTTTTATTTCAGTCTGCCATAAAGTGAATTCATCTTGGTCAATATCATCAATTTACTTTTTAATTGCTATTGTAAGCTTAGAAGAGAGAATATAAAAGTTAAACAAAACATCAAAGGTTACATTTGGAAAACCAAAATATCTACAGTCATTCTAAATGTCCATGTGTATTTAAGTGTGTTAATCTTCAAAATTATGCATTTTTATTACTTGATTGTGGTCAGGATAGTTACTTTTGACTTATCTGAGTATAAAAATGCCACTGGGAAGGGAACATATGTTTTCCTTTTCTCAAAATTCAAAGCTGGCTGAATGAATTAAACTCAAACTTATAAAATGATTCACCTTCAGGCTGAGCCTCTTATCACAGGGGCAACCAGAGTTTGAGGTGAGTGGCATTTGTGAACACCCGCAACGGGAGGTTTTATTAAGGGACCCTTTCCCCTGTTAGCCTTCAGAATGGATCATTAAGTCTAAGAATTGGTGGTGAAAGTGATTACTGATATTTTTCTGTTAAATTCATGACTGTTGACCTGATGGTAGCAAAGTGTTCCTTTTCTTGGATGTTTTCCGTTCTTTTCTTCTCCTTTTCTTTGTTCTTTAGTCCTCCAACCCCTTCTCTCATTCAACTAATTAAATGCCTATTTTATGCTGTGGCCTTTTTCCGATTGCAGACTGATCCCAAAGGAACAGAGGATATATCTCTTGTCTTCCAAATTTGTCCATGTTCCTGATACTTTTTCCAAGATAAAACGCCCTGCTGCCAAATCCTACCTGAGGGTTTTTCTTGCTGTCATTATGTTCAGGGCCAGTTACTTCTGTTTTTTACTTTATTTTCTTTTTTCTCCTTCCTTATCACCCTGTTTCTTTACAAATAGATCAGTTACTATGGAAACATTACTTTCTGGGTGTGGTGACCACAGCAATTTATGTGTGACTTTTAAAATATGAGTATATGAAACTAAGATTGCACATCACCCTTCTGACATTTTTACGGTATTTCCAGATACACCTTGCTTTAACTGACATGGCATGTTATTATGCTATAAAAAAGCTCTTACTTGGTTTGGTGCGTTTGAAAATGTATTTTAGATATAATTACAAAAAAAAGAGATATTAACTACAAACACTTGTAGTAAGCAAAAATTCTATTGTTAGCATCTGACATAATTAGCAAGATAAATTAGAAAAGCATACAGATTTGGTCCTAAAATAGACAGATAGTATCAAATTCTATAACAAATTTACCAAATTCTGTAAGTTATGACAAAGAAATCAAGGTGAAGATAAACTATAAAAATGTACTTTTTAAGTCTCTCTTTTTCTATCTATGGTGGGTTGTCTGTGAAGTGGAAAGGAAATATTTTCCCCCCTCATCTCATGTCACAGAGTGACCATTGTTGGAAGAAAAAATTTTTCCTCTACCAGTCTAGATTCAAGTATTAGGGTCCATAAATTAGTGGTAACTCCCCAAGTAGCAAGAGGTGAGGGTCTAGGGGGTCTATGACTTCAATGGAAAAGTGTGAAAGGTTCTCCTGGATCTTTTCCTCCAGATACTAACTGAGGAGTCTTCTTCTTGACTGGAAGCTTCCCAGAGGGATGTTAATAGCTCTATTTCCAGGGGTATTTACTTCAGTCAGATAAGTAATGTTTAGGTGAACTGTCTGCTGATCTATTCAATGCCTTTTCAAACTTTTTTGTTGTTAAAAAAGCAAAACTTCATTTTACATTTGTAATACTCATTAATCATGATAAAATAAACTTAGAAAAAGTGGGTGAACATAAAAATCATCACATCTCTGCCTTAAAAAAATAATTTGAGATTTAGCCTCTGTGTTCTCTTATGTAACATTAGGATTGATTGGTGTGGTGATGAGGTATAGGTCATGCTATCCCAATTATGGCTTCTTGGCATTTGAGAGAACCACCAAGTTAGAAAGTTATGCCACTGTCCTCTTGCCCTGTTCCCCTGTAGCAAGTCAGGAGACACTCCATATGAGGGGTACCAGCCCTGTCCCAGTTTCCTTGAGGAAAAGGGACAACCTTATTTCTAAAGAGAAAGGGACGCAGCAGAATCTGAACAAATAGGCCTTGTTAAGTTCCCCTCAGTTTATTCCCATTAGCTCACACCCCCTTTGTCCAGTCATATTTCTCCACGACTATCTACTCTTCCTCAAAACAAAGCATTAAAATACACATGTATCCCTGTTTCTTTAAGAAAGCTCCTATGTCTTGTTAAACTTATATAAAATAAATTTGTATGCTTTCCCCTTATTAATCTGTCATTTGTTATGTGTGCGTCAGCCTTGAACCCAGAGATACATGAAGAAATCTTTCCTCCTATACAGTGACTAGCATAACCTCTTTGTTAAAATTATGGCATAATGATGCATCATATAACCATAGAATCAGTGTTCCACACTCTTCCCCTCATGGAGGATGATTGAAGAAGCAAAGTTTGGAGATTCAAGATGGTGGACCAGAGGCAGGCTGCATTCCTAGTTGCTCTGTGGCTCCAGAGTCAAGCAGCGGGAATACTGCTTCTCAGTGAGGTGGGTAAAAGAGGGATTTCACTAAAATTCAGTATTGGACTGTCAAAGCATCTAAGAGACTCAGAAATTTGGGTACATTGAACAGAAAAGAAAGACTATATTGAGGCCAAGTTGAGTGCAGAAACAAAAGTGGCATTGGTTTACCATAGAGGGGAGGAATAACAACAGAGATAGACACAATGGATGGATTTGGCATGGAAAAACCTAAACTCAGAAAAGCAGCCAGAAATTTAGCTGATCCAGAGTCTTCATTGTGCATTGGTGCTTGAAAAATGCTCAACTGATCATGGAGACCTGAGGTGGAACCATCTTGAGGTGTCTATACTGCAGCTGTTGCTCGGGGAACCAAGAGATCACAGCAAACACTGCCACACTGTCCAGGTAAGCATCTATTGTGTGATGTAGAGCATACCTAGAAGAACGTGAGTGAAACAGGCACAGAGAAGATTGTACCCAGGGGATTCAAATTGAAAAAGTAAAGGGGAACCCAACTCACTTTTCCTTTGAGTCTTGTGGCTCATGTGACCAGAGGAAGTAGGTCAAGAATCTGAATAGGGAGAAGATGTGAATACATTCAGGGACTAAACCTGGAAAGACTGAGTTCCTGGGCATATGGAAGATTGTCTCTCCTGCCCTGAAAGTGGAATTCTTGGAAGGCTCCTGATATCCAGAACCCTGACAAACATCAGCAACTACAGAGCTCTCGGGGTGTGTTGCTATAATCTCTCCATAGTACATACCACCCAACAAAGCTACTAAGGCCTTATTAGACCTACACCCCACCCACTGGAACTCCCCTAACAGAACTCTGTGGGGCCCCTCCCTGGGAGCATATGGATCTGGTCTGTGCAGACTAAACTCCAACTGACAGTACTTACACTGGTGAGAAGGGAAGCTGAGAGCTATTTCAACCAGCAGTCTTAGACCACTCCAACTGGCAGCTCACTGAGCCACATAAAAAGAGGAAGGGGTTAACCCTCAGCCCAGCCCTTGCTCATTCTCTTTTTTAGTACACAGCCCAAGGAGAGATAGAAAGGAGGACAGTGGGCATAGGCAGTGACCATTTAATTAGTCAAATTTTTTGAACACCAAAGTGGAGACAAGGTCTTCATTTTTTCATTTAGAATCTTTTTTCCTTTTTCTTTTTTTTTTTGGTGTGTGTGTTCTTGTGCCAATTGGTTCATGGACATATGTACATACACCTATTTGTTTCTTTTTTTCTCATTTAACAAAAATGTAGTTATTTTTCCTGACCTTATCTTTTGAGGTTAGGGTTTTGGTTTGTTTATTTCAGTTTTGTTTTGTTTTCTTTGCTTCTCTTGTTTCTATTTCTCTCCTCTCTTGCTAATAGCCAAATTCTTTTATTCTCTCTTTCTCTCTCCCTTTACTTTCTTTCTCCTATTCTTTTTACTCCTTCCTTATCACCATCACCTGCTGTATCTCTTCTGCATTATCTCTCTTCACTTTTTGAAACTGTAAATACTCTTCTACCTTCCTATCACATTTTATTTTCTCTTAATAAACTGTATGTTTGTCATCTCTTAGAACTAATTGGTTTATATAACTTTTGCTGCCACTATTCATACTGTTGCAAAATTACTGATGTGGATGTCATGGTTGATACCTGTTGTTTGCTTTAAAGGCAGACCTAGATCATAGCTACTTCTTGTATTTGCCATTGGCAATTGCTGACTGCACCATTCCTGTCCTGTGTGTGTGTGTGTGTGTGTGTGTGTGTTAATATTGTAGGTGTCACAGTAAGAACCAAGTCTTTATTTTAATGCCATATATTGTTTACATTAGTTGTTGCTATTGTTTGTTTTCCCCTATTCTGTAAGGTGTTGGAAACCTACAGAGATACTGTAAGTTCACAGGTAGACTTTTTTGCTGAACTCAACAAAAAGACAGCTCATCTTGCTCCATACACAAATTTCCAAAACTTGAACTTAATTTATACTTTAATACAAAGGTTAGAAGAGACAAAAATACAGACTAATGATGGCCCTAACTCAAAATGGCTAGGGATGGCCACAGGTCCCATTAATGAACATCCACTGCTACAGCAAAAATCAAAATTAACACAAAGGCTATGGATACCCCACTGATGAGGGGATTTCAATCTAGATCACTCTAGGACACTTTGTTACTTTGTTTTTTAAAATATTTTTGTTTCAACATATGCATAAAACCTAATACAGAAATACAAAAAGTATGAAAAAATTTAATAAAGGTAACACAGCATGTCTGAAAGTTCTTAATTCACCCAAAATATTGAAATGGTTGAAACACCAGATAAAGAATTTGAAATAATGATTATAAGAATTATCAATGAATTCCAAGGAAAAAATAGAAAAACAACTAAATGAATGAATAAATTAAGTATAGGATATGAATGAGAAATTCAATAAGGAGATAGACATAATGATAAAGGACCAAACAGAAGTTTTGGAAATGAAAGACACAATAAATCAAATAAGATGTTCAGTTGAAAGTCTCTTTAATAGTGTACACAATACCGAAGACATAATCTCAGAACTGGAAGACAAGTGGCCAGCCTTGAACATTGAGATGGTATTAAAGAAAAGAAAATAAGTAACCGTGCTCAGAATATACAAGAATTCTGAGATGATATTAAAAGATCAATTCAGGAATCATAGGAATTGAGGTGGTTGTGAGATGCAGGCTAATGTAATTGATAATCTTTACTTTAGGAATATAATAAGAAAAAAATTTCCAAACCTTGAAAATGAGATGGACATCCAGATAAAGGATGCATTCAGAACCCCAGATAGATGAGATCAAAAACAAAACAAAACAAAAAAACCTCTCCATGACTCATAATTAAAGTGCTTAACATACAAAATAAGGATGGAATTTTAAAAGCTTCCACGGAAAAATATCAGGTCACATTTAGAGGTAAGCCAATCAGAATGACTTCTGATTTCTCAGCATAAACACTCTAAAAGCCAAGAGGTCTTAAAATGATGGGTTTCAACTCCTAAAAGAAAATACTTGTCAACCAATACTTCAGTATCCAACAAAGCTATCAAAGTCTAAGAAGAAATAAAAACATTCAAAGATAAGCAGAAACTAAAAGAATTCATGACTACTAAGCCAGCACTATAGAACTTTCTTCAAGATCTATTCCACACAGAAGACATAAAAAATAAACCCCGAAACTCACAAAAGAACAAATCTCATTTGAAGAGTATCTAAACAAATAATAAGCATGGACAAATTAGACATTATCAATAAATTAAAATGTCAGGAATTCAACATCTCTTTATAATAACATTGAATGTAAATGGTCTCAACTCTCCAATTTAAAGACATAGCCTGGCAGAACAGATTTAAAAAAAGAAAAACAGGACACAACTATATGTTGTTTGCAAGAGACACACCTTATCGATAAATATAGCCATGGGCTGAAAGTGAAAGCCTGGAAATTGATATACATGTGAATGGAGCCCCAATACAAACAGGAGTAGCTACTCTCATATCTGACAAAGCAAACTTCAAATCAGAATTAATCAAAAGAGACAAAGAAGGTCATTTCATACTAGTAAAAGGAACAATTTAACAAGAAGCTGTAAGAATAATAAATATTTATGCCCCAAATATATGTGAAACTAATTACATAAAGGAGACATCACTCAAATTGAAGCCTCAGATTCCAGTACAATAATCCTGGGTCATGTCAACACACTTCTTTCACCATTAGACAGGTCATCCAGACATGAACTCAGTAAGGACTCTTTGGACCTGAAAAATATTACAAATCAAATGGACTAAACATACATGTATACAACATTTCATTCAACAACACCTGAATACAATTTCTTTTCAGAAGCTCATGGAACCTTCTCCAAAATATACCATATTCTAGGCCACAAAGAAGCTCTTAGCAAAGACAAAAAAAGTTGATATAATTCCTTGCATCTTAGGAGAGCATATGGATTGAAATTAGAACTCAATACAATAAAACCATACAAAAACTATACAAATACATGGTGATTGAAGAGTATACTTTTGAATGATGTATGGGTGATAGAAGAAATCAAGGGAAAATTTTTTAAAAATCTTACACTTAAATGAGAGTAGAGATTCAACATACCAGACTCTGGGACACTATGAAGGCAGTTTTAAGAGGAAAGTTTATAACTCAGTGCCTACATAATAAAATCAGAAAGATCCCAAATAAACAAACTAATGATGGATCTCAAGGCCCTTGAAAAAGAAGAACAAACCAATTCTAAAACCAGTTGAAGGAAGGAAATAATTAAGATCAAAGCTAAAATCAATGAAATTGAAAATAAAAAAGCCAATACAAAGGACCAAGGAAAAAAGAGTTGGTTCTTTGAAAAGATAAACAGGATTGATAAGCCCTTAGACAAACTAACAGAGAGAGAGAGAGAAAGAGAGAGAGAGAGAGAGAGAGAGAGAGAGAGAGAGAGAGAGAGAGAGAGAGAGAGAAAGAAAGAATCAAAATTTATAAAATTCAAGATAGAGAAAGGAGAAATCACTACAGACACCACATAAATCCAGCAGATAATTAGGGACTATTTATATTCCAATAAATTGGAAAACCTAGAAGAAATGGATACATTTCTAGAGCCCTATGATCTATCAAAATGGAATCAAGAAGATATAAAAAAAACTAAACAGATAAATAACTTGTAATGAGACAGGAGCAGTAATACTAAACCTTTCAAAAAAGAAAATCCCAGACCAGATGGACTCTCAGCTGAATTCTACCAGATCTTTCAAGAACAAATAATGCCAATATTCCTCAAATTATTTCATGAAATAGGAAGGAATGGAACACTTCCAAATTCAGTCTATGAAGCTAGTATCACACTCATGCCAAAACAAGATAAGGGCACATCAAGGAAAGAAAACTACAGACCAATTTCCCTGATGAACTTAAATGCAAAAATTCTTAATACAATGTGGGTAAATCATGTTCAACAATGTACAAAGAAGGTAGGACATCACAGCCAAGTTGTTTTTATCCAAGAAATGTAAGAATGGCTTAACATATGTAAATCAGCAAATGTAAATCACCACATAAATAGAATTAAGGACAGAAATCAATTAGTCATCTCTATAGATGTATAGAAAGCCTTTGACAAAATTCAGCATCCATTCATGATAAAAAACACTGAAGAAACTAGGGATAAAAGGAACCTACATCAACATTATAAGGGCTATATATGAAAAGCCCAAAGCCAACTTATAGTAAATGGGGAAAAATTGAAGCCATTTTTTTAAAAAAGTCTGGAATAAGATAAGGATATCCACTCTCATCACTCCTATTTCATATAATGCTAGAAATTCTAGGGAGAGCAATTAGGCAAGAGAAAGAAGGAAATAAAAGTGATACAAATAGAGAAGAAGAACTCAAATTATCACTGTTTACAGATGATATGATCCTTTATTTAGAAGATTCAAAAAACATCTACCAAGAGACTAATAAAACTAATTAATAAATGTAGTAAGGTAGCGGGTTACAAAATTGACATACAAAAATCAATAGCTTTTTTATACAACAACAATGAATCTGCTGAGAGAGAAATCAGGAAAACAATTCCATTCACAATAGCCTTTAAAAGATAAAAACAAACAAAAACCATTGGAATAAATCTAACCAAGGAGGTGAAGGACCTCTATAAGGAAAACTATAGAACAATGAAGAAAGAAATTGAAGAAGACCTCAGAAGATTCAGAAGATGGAAAGATCTCCCATGTTCATGAATAGGCAGAATTAATATTGTTAGTATGAACATACTAACAAAAGAAATATACAGATTCAGTGCAATCTCTATCAAAATACCAATGACATTCTTCACATAACTAGGGAAAAAAAATCCTGAAATCCATTTGGAAGAATAAATGACCTAGGATAACCAAAGCAATCCTAAACCAAATAAACAATGCTGGAGGCATCATAATGTCCTACTTCAAAGTATACTACAGAGTTGTAGTGACAAAAACTACATGGTACTGGGTTTAAAAAAGACACACAGACCAATGGTACAGATACTGAGACAAACCCACACATCTATAGCTGTCCAATCCTTGATGAAGTTGCCAAAAAATAAATTGGAGAAAAAACAGTCTTTTAAACAAATAGGTGCTGGGTTAAATGGTTATCCTTATGTAGAGGAATGAAACTAGACCTTTATCTCTCACCCTGCAAAAAAATCAACTCGAAATGTGTCAAAGGCATAGGAATAAGATCAGAAACTATGCAACTCCTAGAAGAAAGCATAGGGTCAACATTCCAGCATACAGTTATAGGCAACGAGTTTCTCAGTAGGACCCCTACCGCTCAGGAAGTGATGCTAAGAGTTCACAATCGGATGGTATCAAATTAAAAAGCTCCTGCACAGCAAAGGAAATGATTAGGAATGAGAAGAGAGAACCTACAGAATAGGAGAAAATATTTACTAGCTATTCTTCAGACAGAGGATTAGTATCTAGACTATATAGAGAACTCAGAGAACTTAACACCAATAAAAACCAAATAAACCAATTAATAAGTGGGTAAATGAATTAAACAGGTGCTCCTCAAAAGAAGAAATACAAATGGTCAACAAATATATGAAAAAAAATTCAACATCATTAACAATTGGGAAATGCAAATCAAAACTACACTGAGATTTCATCTCACTCTAGTCAGAATGGCAGTTATCAAGAATGCAAACAATAAATGCTGGAGAGGATATGGAGCTAAAGGAACCCTTTTGCTCTTAGTGAGACTAAATTAGTACAACTACTATGGAAATAAGTGTGGAGACTCCTCAAAAGACTATGCATGGAACCACCATCTGACCTAGCTCTCAGGTATTTAACGATTTAAAGTCATCATACTATAATGAGATTTCTGTACCAATGTATATAGCAGCACAATTTACAAGAAATAAACTATGGAAATAGCCTAGGTGTCTATCAACAGATGAATGGATAAGGAAAATGTGACATATATAAACAGTGGAGTTTTAGTAAGTCATAACGAAAATTGAAATTATGTGATTTGCAGGAAAGCAGAATTTTTCACAATTATGTTAAATAAAATAAGCAAACTCATAAAGTCAGGGGCCATATGTTGTTTTTCATATGTGGAAGATGGAAAAAAGAAAGGTGTGGGGGCCAGGGATCTAATGAAAATCAAAGGGAGATCAGTGGAGGAAAGGATGGGGGTCAGAGTAGGGGAGGGAGGGGGAAATTTTGGGGAGTGATAGTGGCCTAATTATAGTAATATTGTGAGCATTAATGTAATATAAGTCCCATCATTATGTATAACTATACTGTGCCAATAAAACATGTGGAAAGAAAAAGAAACAACATTTGGGGAACCAGCAAGGATTCATATGAACATGGATGGAAGCAAAGACATGGTAGGACCATTGTATTTGGCTTCAGTTTACCCACACTGAAGTTTTCTGGAGTTTCAAACTACTCTTTACTGCTCAGTGTTTTCCTCTGGGGTGTTTGATATCTGGCCTCTTTTCTGGTCCATTGCTGTTTACATGATCACCTTTCCTCCATTAGACTATAGCTCCTCAAGATAAAAAGTGAGTGCCACTCAACCTTCAGACTCCCTTTAAAGTGCTGGGTGTGTTGTAAGTGGACTACATCTAAGAGGAAATATTTGAGGAGTTAAATTCTTATCTGTCCTGCTAGATAGTCATCGGTGATGAGAAAGGTCAGGGACAGGTGAATACTTCGGTTTCTGAAATCACAAACTGATTGCAATCTGTGCTTATACCTCTGACTTGGGTGTGGGCAGAGCAGAGAATATTTCTCCCTTTTAAAGATTAAATAATAATGATGATAATGAACCACACATGGGGTGTACTCCTTTGTTTTATCGATTCCCAACCATGCATACTCTGGAAGATAATATAAAACAGCCAATCAGTTACTGTGCTCTTTTCCCACACAGGGCCATCCATCACAACAGGAAAAGATGCTACGTAAAGCAGCTACTGGCCTTACTGACAGAGATTAAGGGACACTAGGGAAGGTGTGGCTATTGTTGCATTTTTTTCCAGCCAGTTTCTCCATAACTACTAATGGTATTTTAAAATACCATTGCAACCGAGTACTATATATCAACTACTATTGCAACCATTATTTCTAATACCTACAGGGATTCACTATTTATTGAATTCTAATCCCTGGATCTAACACCTTACATATAGTGTCGTTTTTATTTCTTCCAACTGCCCCCAAAAGGATGCTACCTACATTTTGCCCTTAGGAAAATGGAAGCTCAGATAAAACAAATCATTTGAAGAAATCTACAGTTTAGTAGAAAAGCATTCAAAAGCCAGTTTCCCTGAACCAGTAACTGAACTCAACGGCTAAGGGGAAGAGACTGCCTGCAGATTTTTCTACTATCATCAGAGAACTAGTGTAGTTGAGGGCAAAGGGCAAGGGCTCAAAATGTTTTGGTGGGCTGTTTTATGTTACCTCCCAAGTATGCATGACTGGAGATCAATAAAGCAAAGGAGAATACACCCTACCTGTATTATTGTTGTTATTATCACTTAATCTTTAATCACACTTACCTTGCTTTTTAAAGTCAAGTCTTTGGGATAATGAGTAGAGTTAGCTATATCTTTATGTTTTATATTAAGATCAGCTCTTTCTCTAAAATTTTTTTTATTAGAGTAGCACAACTTTAGAGGGATGTCAAATTAAGTAAAATAAAAGGAACATATAAACATAGCCATAAATATAACTATCTAACTGAATAATTCTCCTGATGATTTCAGTCACCCCAAGAATGACAAATGTTTACTTAATTGTAACATGTCTACACTTTAGTATATGTCCTGAACAATATAAATTTTGAGTAAAAAAAAAAAAAAAAGAATGACAAATGTTGAATGATTGAAACACAGTATATAAAAATAGTGATTCTAATGACCATTCTCCTTTACAGGTATTTATTCTCTTCGTTAGCATATTTTCCTGTTCTTTTTGTACAAAATAGATTTGGGGTTGGAAAATTTTAGGTTTGCAACATTATCTGGTTCCCAGCATAGAGGAAGTGAGAAACTTCAGAATATCTCCCATTCGAACGAAAAAGTGATGGGCACCCTGTGGTGACAAGCAGAGATGGTAACTGTCACCTTCCCTTACTAATCAGGCTCAGAAGCAGAAACAGAACTCCTGGGGGAGGGACCCAAACACAGATGCACACATGGGAGGTTCCCACCTGGTGAAGCAGAGAGCTGCTGTTCAACCAGAAGCTCCAGAAGCTCCACAAATAGGAGTTTAGGGGACATTTTCTGTGAACTAAAGTAATTGCTTAGTTGGGCAACATAGAATTATTTTGTTACTACATACGCCTTTAAAGTAGCCAATGTTATCTAGGAGTGCTTGAATTTGTCTTCCCAGGTTAATGTTAATGTAAATAAGTTGACCATAGAATGGAAAGGGTGCTTGGAAGAATGCAGCATTTGAAATGTGAGAGAAAACAGGAATGACTCAGAAACAATTTGTGAAATTTTCATGTTTTAGACCATGTCTGGTCCAAATATGTATTTCTTTTTATTTGCTCAAGTTATATGACTTGATTAATATCCGCATCATTGAATTTTGAAGTAGGTACATTAAACAATGAGTGATTTGTCATAACATTCTAGTCAAATCCTTATACTTTCTTCTCCCTTTTTGTTATTTATCACCGATGCTTTATCATGTTTTCCAGTAGTAGCTACTACCCATGTAACTGGCATATTTATATTATGCATGGATTCTCCAGAATCTGTTATCTACAAATTTTTAAAGATTTATGATTCATTCCTCCCTCCTTCCCTCCTTTTACTCTCTTCCTTTCTCTCTTTTTCTTTCTTTCATCAAGATTCCTTTCTTAGGACTAAAATTCTGAAACAAACTCAAGGGTTTTGCATTGATAAGAAATAAAAACCACTGTTCAAAAACATCTTGCGATTGTTGTGAAACCCATGGAGGCATGACAACTTATTCTCTGGTGAGAGAGATAACTAAAAAGAAGAAGAAGGCATGTGTTCTTCTCTCTTTCACCTTGTATTCACCACCTGTTTTCTCTTAATCCTGGTCACAGTGCTAGAAAGTCCTTTGTCCCCAAATAATGAACTGTATGCCTTTTAATTCTGCCATGATTGTTTTGTTCTGTGGGATCTAGAAAGTTTTCTTGGGTTCCAAGTGTCCCCTTTTTTAAAGGAATGCAAATTCTCTTAAGATGGCCTAACTCTCATTGTCTTTAAAAAATAAAGTTGTCAGTAATAGAGAGTGAAATGGTAATGGTACTTAGGAGAGGCATAATGGGTGGGAGGGAACCTAAAAGGTTGGAATGGTGACTAGGAGTGAATACTGAGTCTGATAACTTTTCACTGTGTGCTAAATGACACTTTCTATATTGAATATTGATTCCATGCCTGACTTAGGTTTAACTGCTGAGATGCATTTAGGAAAACCCCTTTATATTGAAAATGTCTTAGAGATAATTTTAGAGAAATTTTCTGACATAAAATAGATATCATAGGTACCTGGGCACTTTGTCAGATTGCCTTGGATGATAGTCTGTGACTGTTAACTGCCAGTATATGAGACACAGGTGGATATGGAAGTTGAAGTGTGCCTCAGTTTATGAGACTTCATGGGCCTGTTGAGTATTGTCCTGCCCTGTGCTAAAACCAGATGTTTCTGAATTCATTGATCAATACTATCTAAAGAAAGATTAATACTTGCCTCTTACCTACTTCACACCCCCACTCCCACCCCAATTTGGGGAACTCTTTGTCTTGGACTAGTATCAAAAATGTATTATTTGGCATATCTGCATGTATGGATTTTTGACACTCAAAATATTCATAAACTAGTAATTTTTTTTTCCTTTTTCTTTTTGAAAGGCCTTGAAGTATTGTTACAGCACAGTTGACTCAAGACTTTGGGATACAAGAGGTTCAATAAGAGTTAAGAGCATGGAAGACAAAGGGAGAAAGCAGGACTGAGTAGAGAAGGAAGTCAGACTGCAAAGCTAATCTGTCAAAAGCCTTGACCAACCCAGAGAAGATGTTGCTCCTCAGTTCCCTGAAGCCGAGTGGCTCAGTCATGGGATGAAGGCCATCCCAGGTAGGGGAAAGCCATGAGCAAGGTGGATCTCTGCAGCTCAAGCATATTGTAAGGTACTGCCTGCTGGAGGCCCCCTAACCATGTGTCCCACAGCTACTCAGAGGGAAAAAGCAGCACATCTCCACATTCACTGTAAGTCTTGATTTTCATGATGGCTCACTCATTTACCTTTTCTCTTTTTGTGCCTCTTTATTATTTTGTTATATTGTCTTATTTCCTCAAGTATTAGAGCTTATTACTTCTACCACATGAGTGTAGTATAAAGATTAAGAATAGTGGCTCAACTCAGATTCTCTGTCTCCACTTCTCTTACCAGCTGTCTAGCCCAGGGTGAGTTTCTTAATCTCTCTAAACTTCAGCCTCCTCATTTGTGAGTTGCTGGATCAATAAATGAGGAATGTATGCAAATTCACTGGTTCAGTATCTGGCGTATTATATGTACTCAGTACATATTAGTTATTATTAATGGTAAATATTGGACATCATTTTAAATCATCACTTGATCGAGAAGTTAAGAGCTTAAGAATTTTTTTTTTTTAAATACACTGGTCAATATTAGAAGGAGAAACCAGTTCCCAAATATATCTGCCTATTAGGCATCATGGCATCAGAACAAAAACTATGTTAAAATAATTAAATAAGTGCAAGGCAAGGGGTGAGAGAAAACACCATCTGGCAGCTCTCTGTGAATCATTTAGGAGTGAGTTGGAAGATAATGAAGGCCATTGCATTCTGGTCATGGTTGGGTCCTTCTGCTTGGCTGGTGTTACTGCCTTACTCCGAATAAAAATAGCCCATGCATCCTTTACTGCAGCTCAGTAAACACAGACTATGTGAATAAAAATAAAAGGATGTGCAACAAAATCTTTGGGGAGATTTGTCACAATTTATTTTGTTTCCTGGTGTACCCATGAATTTCAATATAATCAACAGTTTAATCTGAACAGCAAGGCATTCATTTTTTGGTTGTTCGTAGTCAGTTTTATACTGCTTTCCTGGTGGGACTGACCATATGAAACACTGGTCAGAGGCATGAAGCAATCTTCAGATTTAAAGCAGTGCAGTGGCTTGAGAGCAGTACTGAATGTAGAGTCACAAAGATGCAAATTTGGGGTTGCTACCTTGTACCTGTGAATACCCTGGCTATTCCCCAAGCCTTGGCTTCTCTCCAGCAAAATAGTGATGCTGTTACACTTGTCACATGTAAATGAGAATGAATGAAAAACGAGTATATTTTTCTCCTAAAAATGCACTCTAAATAGTTTTTCATGATTAAAAGTAATAAGGTATTCTTGGAAGACATTTCTACTTTGTGATATTAAGACTAAACTTAAAAAAATAATAATAACAAGACTAAATTGACTCCCAACACCTAACCATGCAAAACTAAATTTTGGTGCCTCACTTTTCTTATCTGTAAAGTAGGGATAATAATATATTGACCTCATAAAGTAGTTGTGAGGATGCAATTAGATGGTCTGAGTCAAACAGAGTACAGTGCCTGGCACAGCATTCTTTTGGGGACTGCTATTGTTATAATTTTAATGTAAGAGTAAATAGAAGTCATTTCTTTGTGTTTAGCACTGTTCACATCAGCACTACTTTGGCAATTCTGGAATGGCTTACTGATATTTTTATAATTCTGGAGTTACATAGTATTGCCCACTAACTCATAGCTGGCATTCTGGAGAGATTAAAATGACAGAAAAACAAAAGACTGGGAAAAGGCCCTGGAAGAGGGAATAGTAGCAGAGTAGTCCTAGGGTTCATTTTGTTTTTAAAGATAATTCTATCATCAGATTAACTTTAACTTTTAAAAAGCAAGACTTAAACAGGCGCACATATACGATAGAGGAAAATGCACAGATGTGGAGGTTTTAAGCATGAGGTTATAATCCCCCATCTGCCACCTTCTAGGACACTGAACAAATCACTTAATATCACTGGCCTACAAAGAAATGGATGGAAAAGATCAGTGCTTTCTAAGTCTGGCCACACATTAGAATCTTCAAGCCTTCTTTTAAAAATGGTATCTGGCTTCTCCAGCTCCACCTTGGAACAACTGAATTGTAAGCCCCCGGAGAAGAACCCAGTTCTAAGTTACCAAGTGTTCGGGATACATACTTAGGGCTATGTGACCACCAGACCAGTAATCACTAGAATCTCTTCCAGCTCTGACATTGTGTGTATCTGTACATCTCTCTTTACTACAGTCATGTACATGAAGAACACTTCCTCTAGTGAAAACAGATCTGCAACAATATTTAGAGGCGAGGGAAGGTATTTAAAAGGTAAAGGGATTTGATTGACACTCTTAACCTCTTAAAAAAAGTAGCAAGTTATTTTCTGAACCTTACTGGAAACTGTAAACCTCTCTTGCTTTATGAGAAATGTGATGTTACACTACAACTGTACAGGCTATATATTACACTCAGCTATCCCCTTTGCAATTTATCTCTTTTGTAAAGTGAAAAGTTCTATCCTTGTAGAAGCTTGGATTGAATGAAATATTTAATGCAACACTTAAAACACATAGAAGGCCTCACCTCTGCTCATGGAGTATAGGAAAAGAAATGGGACAGTGTTTGCAGAGAGAGATTTTCTCACCCACTGATTGCAGCAAAGAGCATCCACCTGGGGAAGAAATGTTTGTTTGTTTTTGTAATAGAAATATTCAATGAAGACAACACCAATAATTTCCATTTACATTATTGAAATGATAGAAGGAGCATATGGCTTAGATTAGGAAAGTGAATGTTAGCTATGAGGCTGCATGTGCAAGAGACATTAATTAGGGCTGAGGGTATCTCAAGTACTCGACTCAGAAAACAATTTTGTTTAATAAGCTTCATGGTTTGCAGATGCCTTTCCTTCTTCCTTTGCCATGTTTCCAAATAAAGCAGTTTGGTCTGTGCAGAGCAAAGCACACTTGAGGAGTCATGTGGTTTTTATGCTTTACTCCATTCTCGTTTGGAAGTAAGTTGGCATGACCCTCATGTGGGTAAGTGGTCTCTCATGGCAGTATGCACGCTGCTGAGGGCATCTCATGTTAAATCAGGTCCCTATTTCAAGCTTGATCTATTCAGGGATTTAAGGAGATGTCCATTCACTGGCATATTATAAGCCAATGCTGCCACACTGTCTTGATTCATAGAGAAGCCCCAGTCAGGGATGTGTTGAGTGGAGGATACTGCACAAGCCCTGTGTTGTGCCTGTATCAGCTTCTGCTGCTTCCTTTGATCAGTGACTGATAAAATCTCTCTTGAGTTTTGGGGATCTGATGAAAGCCATGTGTCTGGACTAAGTCTGTGGAACTAGATTTTTGGCATTATCATATTGTTAGTATCTATTGGATTTTAAAATATGTACACAAGGCTTTAGTTCCATAAAATTCTCTGGTGAATACTGCCCAAGGCAGCTGACATGTGGGTTTTGTTGAACCCTCGAAAGCACAAACAGCTTCACTTTCTTAATCTAGGAGAGCTGTAATGACTCTCTGGGGACAAATAAATATTTCCTGTGAAGTCCCCACTTATTTAATTGCTAGCCTTGAGTTTTGAAGTCCTCGCTACCCTAAGTGAACTCATTTTAATAAAAGTAAAACATTTCAACTGTTCTACTGGTTTTTGATGAAGAAGACAAAGTTCAAATGGAAATTGAGGAAGGACTTGAGTACTCATAAAGGCAGCATTTGTGGAGTGTAATAGAGAGGTGGCTAGGTGGAGATGTTGATCAGGATGAGTGGAGTTCCAGGGTCTGACTTCTTGGTGTTAAGTCCCAGCTCTACTACTTGCTTGCTATAAATCTCAGTCAAGTTATTAAACTTTGTGTCTCAATTTCTTCATCTATAAAATGGGTACAATGAAAGATTGAATTAATGCTTGTAAAGTGCTTAGTATAATAACAACACATCAAAAGCACTCAATTAATGCTAGTGTCCATTGGGCAGAGCCCTGTACTAGTTACCCTGTTAATAAGTGAGTATCTTTTTTTTGGAACCAGGCTGATTCTATAAGCTTAATCTAAGATGCTCCTTGGGTTTCTGAGGATGGCATCAAGTAATCTTGTGATGTTAGAGAAAGAAAGTGAACCTCAAATGCCTAACTGACTTTGATTATAAAGTGTAGATTAATTCAGTGCTGCTTATTGGTATGTTGGTAGAAAATAAATAATATTATTATTATAAATGCTTTCAACTTCACTGTGTATACCAGGACCAGAAAGTGGTGTCTATAATTATCCAACTTACTATTCAAAACTTTAAAAAATAATATTAACTCTTACAATATGAGACATTTTTCAAATAATTTTTAGCATCTATATCCCTGAATTACATTAAAAAAAGTAGTTGACATATACTGATTCTCAGATGGTGTCCACCCAAGTTTTTTATTTCAGCCAATTATTTATTAAAAACAAAACTAAAACCAATTTGCTCATCTATTTTTAATATGCCCCACCTAGTTCCAGGAAGCATTTGAGACCATTGAAAAGCACTTGTTACATATGTTCAGAAAATAGGCGTGAGAAACTTTTATCATCTGTGGCTTTCAATATCACTACCTAATGGAAAGAAGTCAATGATATTTTTCTTCCCAGTTTTATAAGCACATATCTTTGACTGTCACTTGTATTATTCATTAAGATCCAACAGAAACCCAGGGTAAGAAATGCTCTCTTAAGGAAAAGCCACTTGTTAGAGAGTTTAGGATGAAATGTACCTGTTGTTTATTACCCAGGTTTAAACTAAGTATAAGTTGATAGCAAAGTAGTCATGTTATCATAGCTCTTGACACCTCATAAAAAGCCCTTCTTTCTAACCCCACCCAAATCTTTTGTTCCTCCAATATGTTTGTGGTTACTTTTTCATAGATGAAATGGATCCTAAGTTAAAAGATGAAATGTGGGATGTTGAGGGAGAGGGACTTGTTTCCCTTGCATGTACTAGGTCTTTAGTAAATGTCGGTGATGGTCAAAATATATTTCATACAGAACATAATAATCCTGAAGAAAATTAGAGTATAGGAGCCTTCGGTTATGGTACCACTGGTCAACTCTCTGTGGAAATGGGGGCGAGACACTGCTTCCTCCAAATTCAGCTCTTCATCTTCCAAATAAAGGGGACAAGCTGGTTCGTAATTTTGGACTTTTGCTGATACATTACAGTCTTAAAAGTTAATGCCTTAAATTGTGTTGATTTTTGTACATATTAACAGAGAACCAAAATATAGAGGTTTTTAAATATTCAGATATCAGGCATACAGGCCTTTCATCTGTTTTGTATCATTTTATTGTCATACTCATTATTATTATGTGTTCCTTGACTTCTATTTTATTTACTCTTGGAGGTAGGTGTGTTTATGTAAATATTTCCCATACAAAATGGGGATATATGATTGATTGAGAAGGAATATATTCTTGTCAGGCAAGTCACTAGCACTAATATGCATTATTTGAGATATATTTATTTAGTAATCTTGTAATAGGCGTAAAACAATGAGCAGGACATGGGGCTTACCCCAAGAAGCTTAAGGTCTAATGGGCATGCTGAAAAGTCAATAAACAGCTACAAAACTGTGTGCTACAGATGATGATTGGGAAAGTGCACAGTGCAAGATGAGCACAAGCAGGAGACCTAATCCAGCCCAGGAAATCTTTGCAGACTTCCCAGGACACATGGCATTCAAGCAGAGGAGTGGAGTTAATCAGAATATGGGATTATTTCAACCAGGATTAGCAGCACATATAGGAACCTGGATGTGAGAGAACAGTGCTTGTCCAGGAACTGAAGGTAACTTACAGTGTGTGCTGGGTTGGTGGGGAGAGTAGGGAAGAGACGAAGCTTTTGAGATAGACAAGGAGTTTGGTTTTCTTCCTGAGAACAATGAGGAAATATCAGTAGATTTTCTCAGATGGGGTAACATGTAATAATTATACCAAAAAACAAACAAAAATCACTGCAGGTGTATGGTGAGTGGTTTGGAATGCTGCAGAACTGGAGACAAGAAGCTCAGACAGAGCACTGTAACCACAAACCAGGCTTCAGGGTCTGTTTGCCTAAATTTAAATACAGGCAATAGCGAAAGAGAAAATATGGGTTCAAGGAATAGTAAGGAGAATCAACAGAATTTAATGATTTTGTCATTCCAAGATATTTTTGGATTTCCATTTCTGGTCATTATCAATATCTCCTATGAAACATAATCTACTGTGAATAACTATGAAAAATGAACAAAATGTATAAAACAATATTTGTAGGCATTGGACAACAATGTGATGATGCACTGTAGTCCTTGGGAAGGGAGAAACACACCAAGTAAACTAAAGATTCACACAGCTCTCTCTCGAAGAGCAATTTTTAGGCCATTGTAAGGAGGGAGAACCCAAGTAGGGATCATGAGTTTGTCAAATGAATAATGTAGAGATCAGAAATGGTGACTGCTAGGCTGACTGAGATTTGGTGCTAGGGCATCCAAAATGGGGGAAGCTACAGAGAAACATACTCCAGATATCTGAGCAGAAATTTATTTCATGTCTGATCAATTCCTGAACTATGTAAGCATAGAGTGAGAATTCAGGAGATTTGGAAGGGAACCTCTTCAGGGAGGCTGAGAATTGCAGGGAAGATGCTGGAGTATAATCCCAACCAGAGTGGAGAGACCTTGATGAAACTCCGAGGCATTCACTGGATCCCAGAAAGGACACAGGGTAGACATATCCTACATCTTAGGGGGAAAAACAAAACTGGAGTAGACTACCCCAACAAAGTCAAAAGGCTGGCCTCAGCATGATAAGATAAATCTTTAGTAACGTAACAGTTTTCTATAACAGATAACCCCACTCTTTTCAGAAGAAGAGTGCGTAAGGCACTACCTTCACACTGTTTTATTTAAAATGCTCAGCATTCAATAAAACAATTATTGTATATTCAAAGAAACAGGATAAGGACCTGATAACAAGTGAAAAAATAGTCAATAAGAGCAGACTTCGAGATGGTGCTGGCAAGAACTTCATACTTAAGAGTGCTTAGGATGTGCAGGTCCTACTTTAGCTCTGAACAAAACAGAAAAAAAAAAAAAAATCTCAGAACCTATGGCACTTTTCCTCCAAGGAGAAAAAATTAGATAATAGACAAGATGAACAAGAAAAATATTAGGTATATCAGATGGTGAGAATTCCCATGGAGAAAAACAAAAGCATGGAAATGGTCTGGAGAACACTAACATGGTGGTGTGTTAATAGGCCAGGAAAATGCTAAGTGTATGTGGTTAATGAAGGAGGAAATGAAAAGATGGCATCCATAGTTTGAGCTTGTGATTTTGTTTGCCTTGAGACAGGCAAAATAGGAGGAGGAGCAGATTTACTTGTAGAGAAACAGTCGTTGGGGAATGTTTAGTTTGAGACTTTAATTGAAATTTCACAATAGGCTGTTAGACATATGAATTTGGAAAGAATAAGAAATCTATTCTAGAGATGTTTATTCGGAATTGATCAACATGTGATTAAAAACTATGATTAACATATAGTATAATATGAGAAGGGAAAAACTCTGAGATACATCAGGATTGAAAGTACACAAGATATGGAAGTATTTCAATGAGTGATAAGTAACCAATTGATAGAATATTCCAGTAGAAGATGTTGTCATGGAAGTCAACTGCTTTGGCAAGAGGAAATGGTCAGCAGTGGCAATGCTGAGGAATCAAATAAAGTAAGCACTAAAATGCTCTCTGGGATTATGAAACAACTTGGTGAAATTATTTTGATTAAAATGTGGGTCAGGATTTGGACTACAGTGGGATAATAAAGGTAAGTAGAAACTACTGAGATAGAGGCAACTCTGGTTATAAAGAGCATTATTTGAAGAAGGTGGTCAGATTGTAAGTGTGTGAGGTATGCTATGTGTGTATACATTTCTTTTTAGATGAAGACTTAAACACATGTAAGTGTACTTAAGTACTTAAAGATTATTTGACTATGTGACCAAGATTGGAGAGTAGTACCACAATGTCTAGGTTAGGCATGTGACATCCGAATTTCTGAGATGATTCTTCAGTGCTTCCTGAAGCACAGAGGAAGTTATTTTAGCTCTTATTACATGGTGCTTCAGGTGGTATTTATTATTACCAAATCTTATATGCTAACATCTAGCTTTTTTAGGTCCTTTCTCATTTAACTTGATATAATTGGTTATTTTTTTCCATTCAAAATGTTAAAAGGAGAACAAATTTATAGCTTACTTGACATTTACTCAGCTTATCTGACACTGGCTAAGGTGAAGTTTTAGCCTTGCTCAATTTATATACATCTAATGTTAAAAGAAACTTTAAAAACTACTGCAATCACTATTATTAAGATTGAGTAGAATATAGATGTTAATTTTAAATGGAAGCAATTTTATCTACACAGTCTAATAGTACCTTGTATTTATATACACTATTGCACAAATAGGGAGAGTCTTAAAATTTTGTTACAATGTAACTTAACTTCTAAGCCCAAATTATAATAAATACTTTTTTTCAGTTATTGAACACTTCCCAAACTTTAAAAAGAAAAGTTCTGTACAAATGGGACTTCTTCTAGTAATGAATTTATATAAACAGAAACTTAGTCCATTTCATGCTTTTATAACAGAATACCTGAGGCAGAGTGATTTATGAAAAACAAAGAGTTGTTTCTTACAGTTGCAGAAGTTGGGAAGTCCATGGCTGAGGGGCCTGTGTCTGACGAGGGCGTTCTGATGCTTCCCATGGAAGACAGAGTGAGAGAGCCTGCAGGCAGGGTCTGAACTCACCCTTTTCTCAGGAAATCACTCCCTGCAGTAACACATAGATCCATCTGTGAGGACAGAACCCTCATGTCCAAATCACCTCTACTGGTCCCACCCCTAGACACTGCTGCACTGGGGATTAAGTTTCCAACATGTGACCTCTGGGGGACACATACAAATCATAGTAGAGGTGCATCATCTCCTTCATTTGAGTTTAAAATCTTAAATGCTAATTCAAGATAATGCTGACTAGATTTCCAGGAATAAAATAATAAAAATGTTAGAATATTTCTGAGTACTTGTATCACATACTATCCCAAGGAAAACTAAAGGAAAAATTTGAAGAGTGTTTTTATGCCAATGAAAATGGATTGAACAAAAACATTATTCCTGTCAAACATTGATTGAGTCTATGAGCTTGCTCTAACAAGAGAGAAGGACACTGTAACTAAATTATTTTATCAACTCCTTTTAATTTGAAAAGTGAAAAATAAAAATTACTTACTCAAAATACATTTTTCCCTAGAACCATCCACTGATATATAAATAAAAATTTTCTGACTAATTAAGGATTTTTGAGTTTTAGTGCTTTCTGCAGATTCAGTTGGTTCCTCATCATGACATCTTTACCTTAAAAAACATCCAGTTATTCGAAAGTGTCTCTTTATTCATGAAGGAATACAGATCATCAAGAAAGATAAGTTATTTCAAGAAGTCATTTCAAAGGACTAATTATTGTTTTATTATACTGCTAATGCTCAAAATGATCTTATGACACTTAAGCTATCTTGGTCCTGATAAACTTGAAAACAATCAAAGAATTTTGTGGGAATAATAACACACTGCACTGTTGCTGGAGGGAGTATATTGAACAGAATGACCTGCTGTGCTCCTCAAACCCAGGGGAAAAGATTATTCTTAACAGGGCACGAAACCAGATACTTATCTGTGTTTAATTAGCAGTTCCAAAACTGTGGAAGCATCTTGAAATATAATACCATTTAACATGTGTTTTTATATGTAGTGAAGTTCATATTTTAAGGATGAATATGATTTACTATTTGAGCATTAAAGTGAATGGCAGTCAAATTTCACTGCAATAGGCTAAAAAAGTAGTTCACATAAATAAGCAATTCTTATTTTGTACATAGATCCGTTGTAAGAAATTTTCATAAATTGACCTGTGTAATGCAGGATTTGGGTTTGAAGTTAGAAGTTTGACTCTATTGTGGTTGGAGACAGAGAGAAATAAATGCCTTTTTCACTCCACTTCCCGGGAAGTGGTCACCCTTTGAAGTGTGACTACCTTCCAGCCCCAGAGGGTCTAGAATAATGGCCACCCCCCCCCCCCCCCCCCGGGAGTAAAACAAATGAAGGCTACTCAGAGGAGCGCCTAAGTCTTGGCCTCCTCTCCCTCTCCTCCTTTCTTATCAAGGTCTTAGTACTACCAGGGTCTTTGTTTCTAATTTTTAGACATTTTGGAGGACACTTAGCTACCATATACTCAGATGTTGTAGGTGTCTAATTTCCATAAAAAAGATTAGCTCTGGTTTGGGGAGCAGTCAGTCACTTGTACACTGCCACAGGGAAGGTGTTTTATGCCAGGGTAGCTGGTCTATAATTTCCCTTGTTGCTGAGAATGGGAACTTGAGTGCTATCATTGCACGTAGCAGTTTCCTTGAGTTTCTGGATTTTCCTGGAGTTGGTGACAAGACTCATTAAGGAATACTTACGTCTTTTGGTGACTCTTTTGAAAACCCAAAAGCAATGAAATAATCCTCTTAAATGTTCATGGGATCCAGAGAAAGAAATACCAACTAGTTATCCAGTCAGGTACACCAGTGACAAAGGAGGCAAAAACATGTTTTAGTGGTTTAAAGCCAAATCTGACTTTAGTTTAAAGACAGCCTCTGATCCATTTGGTGACCTTCCTTATGATGGTTAATTTTATGATACCTTGACTGGGCCAGATATGGGATCAGATATTTGTGTTCAGATAATTGTTCAAACATTGATTTGAATGTTTCCGTGAAGGTGTTTTTGGATGAGATTAACATTTAAATTGGAGAATTTGGAGTAAAGCCGATAACCCTCCATATTGTAGGTGGTTCTCCTCTCATCAGTTGAAAACCTTAATGAAACAAAGACTGATCTCCCCAAGCAAGAAGGAATTCTGCCAGCAGACTGTTGTAGACTCAAACACGACTCTTCTCTGGGTCTCCGTCCTGCCAGCCTACCCTGGAGACTTTGGACTTGACTAGCCTCCACAATTGTGGGAACCAATTTCTTAAAATAAATCCCCACTCCCTGCACCACCACACACACATTCTATTGGTTCTGTTTGCCTGGAGAACCCTGACTAATGTATTGTTTAACCATGCAATTGAGATTATTCTTGGCACTTGGAGAAGAACTTAGAAAATATTTGAAAGAATTAATGATGAAAAATATATACCAGGAATTTTGTATGGAAAATATAGTTCGATAGTGAAGTCTTAGAGGATGAAGAATGTTCTTAATACCACTGAAACTAGACTAATTTAAAACTAGGTTAAAGTGCTGTCTTCTGTAATGAGTTGTAAAACTTGAAGGTTTAAAAAAGATACAGTACTATTTCAGGGGAAAATATAGTTCTGTGTTCTAGTCTTGGCATGGTTATCAATGGCTTTGTTACTGTTGGCTCCTTAGGCCTCCATTTGTTTCTTTAACTGTAAAATGAGAAAGGTGAGTTAGGTGGTCTTTCAAGTCCTTTTGGTTAAAAAAGTCTTAATTCCATAATTCTCTTGAGGCTCTTCCAGGATGGTGATTCTGAGTATCACTAATCCTGAAGGATTCTGCGAATCAACTCTCGATACAGTAATACTGTAGACTTACCAACACCTGATGATTACATGGTTCATGAAGAATTAAAAGAGTACAGTCATTGGGTGTAAGAAGGTATTTCCTTTCCCCAGTAAACATGGAAGAGGAAAACTTAAGAGACAATAAAAGTTCTATTTATAGTTGAGTATTAAACTTCCCTTTATACTGTTTTTGGGGAAAGAGGGAAAGAAGGCCTCATCACCAAGTTATATCTTGAATTAAAGGACTCTCATTTACATTCATTGCTCTGCTTGCAGAGGAACTTGGTTGTTTGCCAACAACTTAATGTCTTGAGAAAGCTATTGGTCATTTTTCAGTCTAGCATTTAATAACACCATCTCACAAATCTGATTTAATATTTCTGTTTTGTCATCAGTTGGGGAGTACAATACATGCTCCAAATAATAAAACTTTAATGACCTGAACAGCATTTTACATCTCATTGCCAAAAGTATTTCTTCTATAGAAAATTATGTGCATTTCCTCTGCCATATTCATTGAATGAAAATATTCTTCTGAGCTGAAAAAGTAAAAATCATTGCAATTGTGAATCTTGTCACAGAATAAAGAAAAATGTATTCATTTTGGATAAGACAAATTATAGTGATTACTTTTATTGCATAACATGGGAAAAAATTAAATATCAACATCAACACTAACTGAAATTGCAGTTTAAATTATTTTTCCTGCAATAAAGTTACTTTTTTATTGTTAAAAATTCAATACTTAATACCAGAAAATATAGACAAAAGAACATTAAAAATGCTAAGAATTCCACCTACCCAACAACAACTATGCTTAATGCATCTATATTTATTCTTTCATCTAGGGTTTTTATACTTGCCATAGATAATCCCTCCTTCAAAAACCAAATTCACAAACACAAATATACACATAAGTCAAGTCTTCAAGGCTGATTGGTCTGTAACACTAAAGCAAATCCAAGTTTTCCCAATATTAAAATTCTTACACTTCAAGCTCCCAAATACCTGTAGTTATGGAACCCTGGCTTCCCTTGCCCCGTATTATTTTATATGATGTGGGCAAGAAGAGGGTTTCTGACTCAAGCCAGTGGGCCCTTCTGGAATATCTTACTTTGATGCAGAAGTTGGACAACCTTCAACAGGCTCCATTTCTCCATTTCTACTAATCATAGCAATTCTTTAGACTACAGAGGAGTTAAGTTCCCCAGGAGTGTTCAAACATGGACATACCTCTTCTAAACTGGTAAGCCCAGAATTTGAGATCTTAGTCATCAGTTTTTAGTAGACACACAGGGCCATGTCTTGTCCCTCAAGGAATACTTCTGTTACCCTTGGGTAGCCAGATAGACATTATTAGCTCTACACTGTTTCCAAAACCAGCTCCTTCTGATGGATGGGTTTGAATGTTCAGCCAGTGTCCCTCTGGTTCATCACATCTATTTTAATATGTTCAAATCTTAAAAGAAATAGAGTCTCAATCTTTTTTATTTTTAGAAACCATCTCAACTCCTATGTGAATTTATGAGAATCAATAAAATTGACAATCTGAATACATATACAGCTAAATATATATAAATATATTTATGTATATATCTAAATATACATTTATATATATTTAATATATATGTTTAGCAACCTAGACATATATACATATATGTGTGTGTGCACATATACATACACATGGATTTAATAACCAACTTTGAGCTGAACACGTTTTGTTGAATATTTCACTTTTTTCCTCACTGATTTGAAGTGTTAGCTTATCCTATATTAAAGGCTTATTTACTTTCTTTTGTTTCTCTACTTTCTCTCATGTTCCATTTATTTACCTGTTTATTACTTTATTAGTTGATAACATTTTAAAAATCTAGCTTTGCGATATTTTAATCTCTAGTCAAGCTACTTCTCTTAGTGTTTTCCTTTCTCTTCATTTTCTTGAATGTTTTCATGAATTTCACTCAGATGAGTTTTACAATACTTTTTAGTTTTCCCCAGAACTGATTGGCATTCTCTTTGTAGTGCGTTAAAATTTCAGATTAAACCAAAAGGTACTTAAGAGAAGAAAGAAAGAAAAAAAAAAAAAACACCTAAAATATAAAATTTGTTTTTCTCTATAACGTTTGTTAACATTCACTAATTTAGGGCATGGCAACAGTGATCTGCATCTCCTTCCTTGTCATTTTGTTAAAGCAGGGAAGACTCACCTGGTGGGGAGGTCTCGCTGGTCAGTTCCCCTCCTAGAGGTTCCCCTCAATGTACAAGTACCGCCTGGGCTGGGCTTCCTCCTCTGCAATGTTCCCAGGGGCCCGGACCTACCTCCTGGGCCTGGGAGTCTCACCCTTCACAGACGAGTCTCCTTAGGCTGCCTCTCCTCAGAGAATCTGCCCGCAGTCCTGGAACCTTCGCTCCACCCCTCAGCTTGTCTCTGTGTGGCTCTTCCACCAAGAAGCCTCCTAGGTCCTGGGACCCTGCTCTGCACCTAATCACCTGGCTATGCGGCCCCTCTTCTGAGGAACCACCTGGAGCCTCGTACAGTCGCTCCGAGTCCCAGGGACCCGCCGCACACCTCTTCCTCTGGACAGCCGCCCGGTGTTCTGGTGCGGTCGCTAGGAGTCCAAGCAACTCACTGCGCACCTCCTCCTCCCACCAACCGCCCGTAGCCCCAGGCAGTCACTCCGAGTCCAAGTGACCCGCCCCATTCCTTCTCCTCCGGCAGCCCCCCAGGTGTTCAGGAGCGGTCACTTTGAGTCCAAACAACTCACCACTCGCCTCCTCCTCTGAGCAGCCACCTGGAGCTCTGATGCAGTCACTCCGAGTCCAAGTGACCCGCCATGCTACTCCTCCTCCTCCGGGCAGCCCCCTGGGTGTTCAGGAGCGGTTGCTCTGAGTCCAAACAGCTCGCCATGCAGCTCCTCCTCTGGCAACCACCTGTTGCTCTGGTGCAGTCACTCCGAGTCCAAGCAATCCGCTGTGCTCCTCCTCCTCCTCCGGGCAGGCCCCGGTGTTCAGGAGCGGTTGTTCTGAGTCCAAACAGCTTGCCGCGCAGCTCCTCCTCTGGGCAGCCGCCCGGAGCCCCAGTGGTTGCTCCGAGTCCAAGCACTGTGCTGAGCGGCCTCCTCTACGATGCTCCCAGTTGTCCAAGTTCACTGCTCCAGCGGGGGGAGGGGTGTCTTGCCGGGCAGCTCTACTTAACAAAGTTCCCTGCATTCCGGGACTACCACCCCATCTGGACGCCTCCCCAACGGGAGAGACTCACCCGGCTGCTTTGAGTTGGTCCTAAGTCTCTCAATATCTCCTCTTTTGAATCCTGAGTCCTGGAGCAACATGAAATGCAGCCACCCTCTAGTCCACCATCTTGAAACCTCCTGACTTCAGTATTTGGAAACAAAAAATGATTGATTTTTTTGCATTATATTATCTAGATAAATAATGTAAATTTTGAGTTGTATATAAATGACTCCTGGAATTTCTTTTTTCCTCATTTCAGAAAGTTTGTGATTTTTCTGTTATTGCAAAGATCAAATTCGAAGACTTTAATCTGATTTTTAAGCCATTTCCATGCCTGAAAATATATGGAGATTGACCATCAATTTTATCATTGCTTCTCCTTTCCCTCAGATATTTTAGTCTTAATTATGTTGAAATTTCCTTATTTAACCTCTAAATTGTAGGACTTTTTCTGGGCAATATGCATTATACTTTTAGTTCTAAATTTGTAAACCTAATTCCATATTTTCTCCTGTGGGTATGTATGTATGCATGTATGTATTTGTCTACTTTTGAACATAATATTTGCTTTCAAGAATAGCTATGGTATGTGGCTTGATAGTGAAGACTGCATATTTTTGGTTATTGGAAGAGACTTGGAGATCTTAGATTTTGCAGGGTCTCCTCTAGTGACCTTCTTCACCCTGAAGAGTCAAGATCATTGCATTGGCTACTTTCCCACTCTCATCCTTTTTCCCTTCCAAATACACAGAATCAAATTAAGGGAGATAGTACAGGGGCCAATGATTTGGGTGGTATGTTGTAAAATCATTCATGAGAACCATAGAAGTCTTTCACCTTTGAGTTTACAAGCCAAGCTAAAGATTCAGCTACTTGACACATTAACCTTTCACTGCTCTAGACGTTTTCCCTCACTTAGTGTTAGGAAATCAGGAGTCAACCTGAGCTGGAAGGGAGAGGAATGATGAATGACAGGACATAATTTCATCTAAAGAGAATGTAACTGTGCCAACTTGAGGTGTCATCAGTTACAGACAAGGATTTATATTATTTTTTCATTTAAAATATTTTCTAAACTAATCCTCAGAATATTGAATTTTATTAAAAAGATGATCTCTGTGCATAAGTAGTTATGTTCTATGATTTTAGCACCTTATTTTTAATAAAAGAATTGTGTTATAAATTTTAACAGTGGCAGTAAATTAGCAAAGTTTATTTCCTACTATCATAACCACTCACATTTGGCACAGATGGCCACAAAAGATTAAGGAACTGTTTTGAAGCTCTTAGTAGATGAGATAAATTAGCAGAATATTTATGGATAATACTAAACTGTTCAAGTTCATATTTTCTTTCTTGATCATTTTATAGAGGTCTCCTAAACATCAACAGCCTGCTTGCTTGTCCTTCAGTAAGTCCTTGCATATATCACTAAAAGACTTTTTATTCTAGTCCTTTAATGATTCTAAATGTTGAAGCAGTTGCCTGGCCATAGGACACTCTGAGCAAGCTCAGTTAAATTCCAACCTACCGATGAACCTCATCTCATCTCCTCAGCTCACAATAAGAAGTGCTTGTTTCTGAAGTGCTCATGATATCTGTGGAATTCAGCATAATTTTTCCCCATGGGTAGAATTTATTATGGGCTATGTCCTGGTCCCAAAGGCCTCTTCTAATTGATATCTAGAATTCAGGGGGTACACAGAAAGCAAATACTTGGAGCAACTACTTGAGAGGAGAATTAGAAGTATTATCATATGCTCCATGGATTTTTCTATGCCAATCCAATTCTCTGTATGGATGCCTTTCATTAGACCTGATCCATTCTCTCAGGAATCCAAATGGTTCAGTATGGGCCAGGATCAGATATTAAATCTGTAAAGAGCTGCATAACACTACAACTACTTTTAGAACCTGTGAACATGGTAAGTAGGTGAATGAGGACTGGAAAGTTAACTGTGTTGCTCATCAATTTCATGTTTGACTTGGGGATCATCTTTCAAAGGAGCAAATCATAAACTAACTTGTGACGTTCAGAATGACCAGTGGAGAGGTGAGGAAGGCCGGAGAACCACTGGGAATGTGTATTTTGACTGATTATGCAAATCATGACTGTCAAGTTAAACTGAACTATCTTGTAAGCAATATAAGCACACAAAACTTTTGATTGAGAACTATCTATGAAAATGATCTTAAGGCTGATTAAACTTTACATGGAATGAGCAAGAGCAGGAAAACTGAGAGGCAGATGTACATGTCCTGGTGAGCATTCCAAAATCATCCAGGTGAAGGTAGTGTGGGCCTCAGGGTGACAGTGAGGTTGAAAGGGGAGGAATGCAGGACCATTATGAACATCAGCTCTCAACCCTTGATAGCAACTGATTGCTTATAAGAACAAAAATGGTGGTGGATTTGAATTCTGTGGCATTTTGAGCAAAAGGTCATTAAAACAGCAAAAATGCTGCTAAACATAGGTGAAGCTGGAAGGATTCTGGCTTTGGGGGATGTCATGATTTGAATATTTGTCTTCTCCAAATGCATGCTGGTATGTAACTGCTATTGTAATAGTATTGGGAGGCGATTAGGCCAGAGGGCTCCACTCTCAAGGGTGAGATTGATGCCATTATAAAAGGGAGAGTTCAGGCCCTTCATGCTTTCTCTCCTGCCCTCCACCTTCTGCCAAGGAATGACACAGCAACAAGACCCTTGCCAGATGCCTGGCCCTGGACAGATGCTGGCCCCTTGATCTTGGACTGTAGAACTGTGAGTCAACAAATTTCTCTTATTTATAATATATGACCCCCACCTTAAGTGTTCTGTTACAGCAGCAAAAACCGATTAAGAAGGAGAGAATGGTGGATTTTTTTTAGACAAATAAATTCACTGTGGGGGTCCCACAATAAAATGTTGTCAGATGTTTGGATAATGGGTTAGCTTTCTCACTAAACTGCTAATGGGCACTTTGAGAAGCTGTAGGTTGGGAAAAGGAAAAAGAAGGAAGTCATTAGTGACTCCACAAAATCTCTTTGATACTGGAACCTTAAAAGGGAGCTCACAATAAGAAGTAGATGCAGAATGAGAAATAGGAAATATTGGAAAACAAAGTGCCTGCTTAACAATGTGGCAAGGGAAGCAGACCAATGGCGTTAGGATTAAGGGTTACACAGTGTTATCAGAGTCAGAGTCCAGGTGGGAAGTATTCAACATAAACCTTCCAGACAGAGGAAATTTCATACTGGACACTATTTACACAAGTGATGACCAGGCCACAGAGCTTAACAGGAGGAGAAGGTAACCCAGAGATTAACAACAGCAGGCAATGACCACACGCCTAGCAGTGGAGGGCCACAGGAACCACAGAATGAGAGGTTGCCTGCTGGGAGGTAGGAGGATCAGTCAGTGTGACTAGTGCCTCTGGAGGCAAAGTGAAGAGAAGAAATATCCTGGCCTCTCTTCCTAGCTTGCCATCTGATCTGCCATCATTGCCTCCCATGGGCCAAGCATACCTACAGACTGAAGGGCAAGGGAGCCTGAGAAATGTGGTTCCTTCCAACACAGAGCAAAGGAAGGGCAGGACTGGAGCAGATCTTCCCATGGAATAGAGGCACATACAGTCAGCCCCTTATGTGTTGCCTAATATAGAGTACAGTATTTTAAGGTTTTGAGGGCTGCCTCTTGAGAAATTCTGGAAGATAAACATAGATAAAATATTGTCTTTTTTTTTTTTCTATTCTGAACTGTAATTTGAAAAAAAAATTGCAATTTTCAGATGCCATTGAAAGCAGAAAATTTAAGGGTGATCTAAAAATAGGAGACTATGAGTGTTCAATTGCCAGACTAATCTTCAGGCCTCCCTTCTCCCTCCACTCCTTTACCTTGTTGACATCATTTTTTTTTTTTCAGAGAAGCCTTTATTCCTTCATGGACTCATATCTAGTTATCACATAACAGAGAATCTGCAAACAAGAATGTTTCTGCCATTTTAAATAGAAGAGATAAAAGTTTTCCATAATGCAAGAGTGGATTTTAAAAGATAATTGTGTTCCTCCTCTTCTGTAATTAGGACTGAACTTTATTTTTTATTCTGCAAGTGATTTATGATCTCTGACTTGGAGGAATGGAAAAAAAAGCCTCATATTTTTAGATTCTTTGCCTTTGGCTTTCTATGTGTCTCTTGGAAACTCACTTTTTTTTTTTTTTTTTTTTATCAGGAACTGTGCTTTCTTACATAGAAATAAAGAACAGACTCCAAAGACAGTGAGGGACATACAAAGAGGAGCCCTCTGGTACCCTAGATAAATAATCTGCGTTGTCTGTGTTATTTGCTTCAGTTTCCCTTCTATAACACCATGGGGCTAAGGCTAAGGTTCATATTTTATTGAAAATAATACCTAACCATTATTGAGTACTCACTAAATTGCTAAATAAAGTTTAAGTATATGCTTCACATATATTGCCTCACTTAATTCACAAAACAAAGCTATCAGGGAGGCACCCTTACAAACCCTGTATTGTGGGTGAAATAAAACAAGGTGCAGAAGGGACTTTGCCCACAGTCATATACTTGGTATGAGACAGGGTCAGCATTTGCTCTTTGCAACTTATCCCTGGACACTTCGCTGTACTCATCATGGTGTACAGCCAACTTGCTCCTCTAGTCTCAGCCATGGAGACCATTAATATACCCCACGCACTTCTCCAGAAGCATATGCGCTAGTCACAGGAGGAATTGGCTTAGTGAGGCTCTCCCAAGGTTCTCTTTGGACAAATGTGCTTGAACAGTTACCAGTAGTGGAGGATGAATAGCCGTCTGGTATTCAAAGGGGAGGCAGGAGAGACTAGTGGTCAAGAACATGGAGTTTGGTCAGTTTGACCTGGATACATAGTATTTTCCTTATATTTGGAATGTTAGTTGCTTCATTCATAAAATAATGATAAGAGTATGTACATAATAGGGCCTTTTTAAGAATTAAATGAAATAATACAAATACTTGCCACATAGGATAGTACTCAATATTCAGTTGTTATTATTACTGTTATTACTGTCAAATAGAGGAGGAGATCTATTTGAAGGCCAGATTATATAGTGTATTTTACTACAATAAGTCCTAATTAATCACAGATATACTCCCAAATCTATGTTGCTGTGTCGGTGAATAACATTAATGAGCCCTTCCAAAACAGTAGCTTTAAACTGTTTAATTTTAAATCTTCTGCTTTTATATAACAAGAAAATAAGTAAGAATCAGTTCCTCAATAAAGACCTCTTCCAGGCCAACAGAAAGACTTCTTAAAAAATCCCTCAGTGCTTTCAAGCTCTCTCCAATATACCCCTAAATATGTTCTAATAATCTCTCCATTTGGTTTCCTCTTCATTCCCTGTCTTTGTCCACATCTCTGTCTCTCAGTTCGAGAGTTGTTCTTATCTTCCACCTACCCAGAAAATCATCCTGTCCCTCAATCTATCAGACTTTTCCATTTTCCGAAGTCCATCTTACGTGAATATATTCCACAAAGCCTTTTATTGTTGACTCACAACAAACATGATTTCTCTCTGATCTCTGAACTCCTCTGTGCTTGTTCTTGCCTCTTCTGCTACAGTCCACTTACTACTTTGTATTGTGTTTGTGAACCTCAGCCTTCCTTGATCAGGTTAAGATGAAGGGACTGATTTTGCATCTGGACATTCCCTTAGCAACTTTCTTTGTGTAGAATTATATGTAATATACAGAAATTTCTGAGGAATATCATTTCCACTCCAGTCCCCTCAGTCTCTGACCTGATTCCTCAGCTCAGCCATTTTCTCCCTGGGGACTTCATTCCCTGGTTTTGGGTTTACATATGGCTCATGTCAAGGGTGCACTGTAGAGGTCTTCCTTGAAAAGAGATCTTCAATGGGAAACACACTCCTATTAGTTTTGCCACTCAATAGGGGCAAGAGAGTTTTGAATTTAAACCCAAACTTCTATAGCCTTTGGAATAGCTCTTTAATTGACCATTAAAATGTGCATGGAAATAAAAACTCTCTTAATTAAGTTGAGAACTACACCAGCAAGCTATGCTTGCTTTTCCTAGCTGTTAAGGGAACGGATATGATTTGAGTGGTATCAAAACTTTCACTAACTTCTTCCCTCTATAGAAGATCCTATTATTGCATAAAAGGAAAAAAATCCTGAATTCATAGCTCAGGACACATGCACAAACAAACCAGATTTTACTTTTTTAAAAAAATTCCCAATTTATAGGTACTATGAAAGTTGGCAAGTTGAATCCAAGGAGAAAATTTCTGATTTCTTCATTTTTATATATCATGATATTATGATAAAGATAAATGTGAATAGAAAAGTGAACACAGTTTGAATCAATGGACCATAAATACTCTTGTAGCTATCATTTGGCATTGGAGTTTTCTGGGAGTGTTTAAGTATATCTTAAATAATGTGCTGAGAATCTTCCCATGGGGGGGAACAGAATGAAGCGCAGATCCCCAACCTTTTAGATTTGTGTCTGTTGAGGTCTCTGTGACACTGTGGCAATGCTCCAAGCTTTAAGCACTTGGCCATTGCATTTGGATTTTAAAAGATTCCAAGCCATAAATTCTGCTTGCAATTAGAGCTGACGAAAAGAAAAATACCCTAGGAGTTATTAATATGTAAATCTAGTAATCTGGGAAATTGAATCATCTCAGGTTAGGGTTTCTGAATTTATGCAATCTAATTTTGACCAAAATGACATCACACTTCAACAGTTCTGCATAAATTGACAGCAAATTGCATAATGTTTCTTTAAAATTAGTACAGAAAAAGAATGCATAAGAAGAGCATGAGGCAAGAACATGTGGCTACAACACATCACACCAATGTTCTACATAGTCTGAATCTCATTCCCCAAACAGCTAATGTCAAAGAATATGGTAAATATAAAATCCAGCAATAAAGGAGTTTGTTTGTTTATGAATGGGTTCAGATGATTCCTTTAAAAATTCTCTTTTTTATCTTTCTAAATTTAGAATGTTTTTTCTCAATACTGGTATAAGCAGAATAACTGGTTTTTCTTATCTCTGCCAATTGCCCTGCCATTTAGAAAGACAATGCTGATAGGTGGAAATGTTTTGGAATTGCTGAACAGTCGGGACTGTAGTCGACACAGCTGGAATCCATCGTGAAATGGGATACATGGCTAATCAGCTTACAATAGGGATGTGAGGTCTGGCTGCTCTTACTCTGCTTACAAGCACTTAAAACAATCCCAAGCAACCTGAAATAATCGATTTGTTTTGAAACCCAGTCACATAGTTCCTTCCTTGACTAAAAAAATGTAGTTAGCAGGCTTCATTAATCTTTTAATATCCTCTCAGTAACATACACACTGAGGGGCACTTCACATCCTTTCTTATGCTGAATTGTGGTTGAATCAAATACTAGTTCAGACCCAGATCCACTGAGCCCAATCATCTGTCTGACAGTCAGTGAAGGGCAGACTTATGGAAGAGTGTGCTTTTCCAGGGTTAAATTTTGTTTCCATATTTTTTTGCTTTTGCCTGAATAATCTGTTGTAAATATGCTACATATACAAATATAATGGGTTTTTTGTACCCATTATGTAAAGCTGATTACAATTCTGCTTCTGTGTAAAGATGTCTCTTGATTTTTAAAAATTAAGTTAGTTAAACCTCCAAGAGTGGCACCAAGGATTTGGTGACCAAGTTCAGGTGAGACAATTTGGGAAATTAAAATGGGCCTTGGAGTCAGAAGACTTGGGTTTGAATCTTAAGTTGATCCAATATTAGCAATTCTGAGCCTCATTTTCTTTTGAAACTTAACATTGGTAATACTTACCATGTATTTTTTTCAATCTTTCATTTGTGCAGTATTTAATAATTACCTACCATGTGTTTGGTACGTCATAATTGAGATAGGGCCAACATGCTAGAAAACTGAAGAAGAAAAATGAATTTATTGCTTTGCTTTGGGTGAAGATTTCAAAAAAGATGTAATATTTAATTTGGCCTCGAAAAGCAAAAGAGGATGAACAGGTATGGAATTATGAAAGGGCGTGACTTATCTAGGGAATTCTGAAAGAATTGTTAACGATTGTTACAGAATGTGGAGGAGGAGGAGTGAGAAGAAGCAGACAGTCCTTTGCCGTGAAGACTAACAATCATACCCATTAGGTTCCACGTCACTTTCATTCTTATCCACCCCTCCAAAGCACTCCAGTGCATTATTCAGTCATTTTTTTCCTTTCAAAAATATATATTGTGTGTGTGTGTGTGTGTGCGTGCGTGTGTGTGTTTAAATGTTCAATAGTACTTCCTTTTATTATGGATCGAACCAAACTTCTGAGAGTGAGAAGTCTGATCCACCTCTACTTTTCTAGAGGTGAAAAGTATTTTTCCTGAAAAGTACCTCAGGCTGGGGAGTTGTACTGGCCATCCAACATTCATTTTTAACATACTGGTTTGAACCATCATATATATATATTGCCCTACAGTTCTGTGATTTTAGTGCCTAATTCTGACAATATTCTTTCATCTCAATTCTGGGAATGTTCAGGAAGATTTGGGACCCAAGAAAGTCCTGTGGAGGATGTGAGATGTGATTTAGGTCATAAAGGATAAAAGGGAAGTGAGTGAACATCCAAGCAGAGGAAAGTTCATAGATAAAGGTGCAAAGACAAGGAAACTTGGAGCAGGAAGCATGAAGGAGGGTGCAGGAACACCAGGAGTCCTGTAATGAGACACCAGGCCTGCTTGCTTGTAGTTGGGCTTCACTCAGCAGACAGTTTGCAGTAACTGAAGATTTTAGAACATAGAAATACCATAAATACAATTGTTATCTAGGAAAGTGAAGCCATAAATCAGACTCTAGAGGGTAGGGTGAGAATAGGGGAATCTAGCTAACTAATATTTAGAGAGTAAACACATGGTCAGAATGGGAGGCTTGAATTGTGGATGCAACATAGAAGAGAAGGGAACAGCATAAAGGTCTATTCTAGAAGTAGGATCAATTGGCAAGCAAACAATGGGGGGAGGGACACTGTTTAAAATGATTCCAAACTTTTAAACTAACATGATGCTGGCTAGTTCCATTAATAGAAAGTGGAAACATAAAGGGAGGAAAAGGAATGTTTCAGGGAGAATACGGTGAGTTAATTAACCACACATATGTAATGTAAGTAG
The DNA here is from genome assembly GCF_902686455.1 of Sciurus vulgaris. Classification (NCBI taxonomy): domain Eukaryota; kingdom Metazoa; phylum Chordata; class Mammalia; order Rodentia; family Sciuridae; genus Sciurus; species Sciurus vulgaris. The sequence goes on from NC_136463.1 coordinate 134,447,000, forward strand.
AGATAATAGACTGCTTATAAAATCTGACATGTGGGTCAGAGGAAAGACAGCCTTTGCCAATTATCAGACATCTGTGTCCACTTCTCTTCTGGTTTTGACTATAATAGACTGAAAGGAAGGGTGAATCATGATTATAAACTTATCCTCCCAAGTTATTTGAGGTAAGTACAATTTTGTTCTAATTTGACTAAACAACACCCTTATCCACGGAGCTGCTTTTCATGCTAATGTTTGCTTGCCTTGGTCTCCATCAGATCCCCAGCAAATAGAGAATCTATGTCTCTCCACTGTACTCCTGTGTGACAGCTGGAAAAGGTTACTGGTTCTGAACCCAGATAGCTTCTGTGTCTTTCTCTTTCTAAACTCCCATAATTAATCTTTTCCAGACTGACAATAATTCTACTGTCTTCATTTCACAGAAAAGCTCATGGTTTTGCAACACTTCAGATAATTCATTACTAGGTTAAAAAGGAATGGCGATACTCGTTCAGGCTTCTCCAGTTTCACCGTGTGCTGTCAGGTCAACGTTCTCAGCACAGCTAAACAGGGACAGATGGTGCCCATTCCCTCAGTGACAGAACCATCCAGCAATGTCAAAGGCATTTACATCCTTGAGAGAGATGCTTTATGACTAAAAGTTTCCCACCATGTGTACGCCAGGATACAGAAATGAAACTCCAATAACAATTCATGTCCAATTATGTTAAACTTTAATTACATGAATCATTTAGAAATACGCTCCGTTACTTTGTTCTATTATTAATTCTCCAAGGACCCTTCTAGAAGGACATTAGTGTGCTTGACTTGAAGGTCTCTACACTAATGATTATGTAAAATTCAAAACTGGACACATGTTAAAAAATAAAGGCTATGTATTTATGAGCCACCATTGTAAAACAGGAAAAGGAAAAGTGAAATGTTCAGGGAAAATCGCCACTAATTTGTACGCTATAAACTCCTGTTTCTTTAATCACTTTTCTTAACCTTTATTTTATATAATACTATATAGAATTTTATCTTTTTGATTCTGTAAACATGGCCTTTAATTTTCTGCTTAAATAAATTATAAATTTGATGAGATTTTAAACTTTTCCCATCCTTTTCATTTTCTTTCCTACTTTAAGAGCAACTAGGGTTGATTTTTTTAAACTATCGTTTAAAACTATTGAGGAATCCAGTGACTTGAAATTTAGTTCCCAGTTCTGGCATTTACTATTTACATAATCTTTGTCTTATTTCTGAATCTCTGATTCCTCATATGTGAATGAGGAAGGTTTTTAGTTAAGATCTCTTCACTTCTGAAAATCCATTTATGATTTGCTCAGATAAAAATAGTAAAATAATTAGTAAATATCATAAATATGAGGTTTAGGGAGATATATACATTTATTTTCCATGTTGAAGTTATTATTTCAGGGTCTAAAAATATAAATTAAAAATCTGTTAAGTTTTTTTTCTTTGCCTTTATTGGGAATGGCAATATTTTTGTCTTGAAAATAGAAGACCTAGAAGCACAACTCCATTTCTTCTCCATTATTCCTTCCTCTGGGCATTTCCACCACAGTGGTTATACCATCTGACTGTACCTCCTTCAGCACTTTAAATATACTGATGTTAAAAGAAACATTTATGCATTGTGTGCATTTTTTGGTTAGTCCTTGTTTATTTTACCATCCCTAGTATGTTTGAAATATTAAGGGGCGAAGAGATCAAAGAATATCAGGTAAGATATTAGAAAGTGAGCTGCATATTCAATAGCAGGTTTATGTCCCTTCATGTTGGAATAGATCACCTCTGCTCCAGGCCCTCCAAACACTCTGCCCTTAAAAGTTGATCTTGTGATCTGACATCTGGAAAACCTCACCCAGTTCTTTGAAGTGGTGTTGGGTAGTTGGTCACATTGAAAAGAAAAAAAAAAAAAAAAAGAAGAAGAAGAAGAAGAAAAAAGAAAGAAAAGTTAGAGTAAAGAAAACTTAAGAGTATGAAGCTAACTTATGTCTTGAATGGTTTTATTACATCGAGTCAGCTATCACTGGATTGCAAAAACATTAAAAATATTTATGAGAAATATTTATAACCCATAAATGTCTCTAATTGCTTGATATTTTCCATTTTAAGGTATAATTTACATATACTAGAATGAATGATTTTTATTATCATATAATATTCTATGAGATTTGACAAACTTATGTAGATTTATAATCACCACCAAAATCATAGTATAAAATATTTCTGTATTGTGTGTCCCCGTGTCTCCAGGCTCCTTTGAAATCAGTCTTTTCACCTTCTCCAACCTCCAACAACCTCTGAGTTCTTTTCTCCCTATAGTTTTTACCTTTCAAGAATGTCTTATTAATGAAATCTCATAATATGTCACCTTTTGTGCCTAGATTGTTTCAGTTAGTGTGATGCATTTGAGATTCATCCACGTTGCTGCACGTATCAGAAGTACCTTTTCTTTAGACCACTTAGTACTATTCTATCAAATGGATGTAACCTATTTGTATATTAATTTGTTCATTGAAGGACATTTTGATTGTTTCTAGTTTTGATGATTACTAATAAAGCTTACATAAATATTTGCATTCTGGTTTTTGTATGCTCATAGGCTTTCATTTCACTTGTTAAATACCTAAGAATGGTATTTCTGGATGATTGGTACCTTTATATTTAATTTTATAAGAAACTTCCAAATGACTATACCGTTTGAATTTCCACCAGAAATAATTCTAGATGTTCTAAATATTGCCTAAAATTAATGTTTTCATTAAAAATCTATCCCAATTGATATGTAGAGGTAAATTATTATGATTTTAATTTACATTTCTCTAATATCTAATGGTGTTGACTGTCTTTTCATGTTTTTATTTGCCATCTGTGTATCTTCTTTGTTTAAATATCTACCCAAATGTTTTTTTTATATAGTGTGAAGTATAGGTTGAGGTCTGGTTTTGTTTTATTTTGATTCCCAGGGATTTGTTATTTTTCTGCCATCCTTTGTTGAAAAGATTTTTTTTCCTATCAAAGTGTTCTACTTTTGTCAAAAATCAATTAACCATATGAATGAGGTTTTTCTTTTTTGTTTTTGGATGCTCTCTCCTGTTCCCTGAAGCTACATGTTTGTCCTTTCCAGAATACCACTCTGCCTTGATTTCTTCAGCTTAATTGTGGGTCTAGAAATCAGGCAGTGTGAGGGACTCATGTCTGTTTTTTTTTTTTTTTTTTGCTTCAGAACAGTTTTGACTATTTTCTTTTACTCTTAAAACAAAATATTGAAACGAAATATAAATTTTAGAAACAGTCTGTTGATTTCTAAAAAAAAAAAAAAACATTGTTTAGCTAGAATTTTGTTTGGAATTACTTTGAATTTATAGGCCGCTTTAAAAAAAATAACTCTCTAGCAAGAGAAACAGCCACATCACACATTTCACCTATTTAAGCTATACAATTCAGTATCTATTAATATGTTCACAGAGTTGGATAACCACCACCAATTTAGAACTTTTCATCACCCCAGATAAACCTGAAATCTTTTATAGAGTGCCTCAACCTCTCACTGCCTGGTTCTCAGCAATCACTAATCTACTTTCTACAGATTTGCCTTTCTGGGTCATTTCATACAATGAAATGATACAATATGTCATTCTTTACTATTGGTTTCTTTCTGGTAGCACTATGTTTCCAAGGTTCCTTCACCTTGTATTCTGTATCAGTGCTCCACTCTTTGTTACCTAAAGTATTTGAATTTATGGATAAACAAAAGTTTGTTTACCCATTTGTCAGTTGATGGATGTTTGGGTTCTTTCCATGTTTTATTTATTGTAAGTAATAGTGTTATGAACATCATAGACAAGTTTTGTGTAGCCATGTTTTCATTTCTCTTGGGTATATACTTAGGAGCAGAACTGTAGGATTATATAACTCTGTGTCTTACCTTTTGAAGAACCAAGAAGTTTTGATACTTTTTCGAAACAGCCATCTCATTTTGTAATCCCACCAATTGTGTACAAGGGTTGCAATTTCTCCATCTTCTCACCATCAGTTTTGGTTATGGCCATCCTAATGACTACTGTGACTTTGATTTACGTTTCCCTGATGGCCAATGATGTCAAACTTTTAAAAATGAACTTATCGGTCATTTGTATATTTTTCTTTGGAGAAATGTCAATTTATAGACTTTGTCCATTGTAACTGGATTATTACTTTTTTATTTTTGAGTAGCAATCATTTTTTATAAATTACAAATGCAAGCTCCTTATCCGACATGTAATTTGCAGAAAATTTCTCCTGTTCTGTGGGTTGTCTTTTAACTTTCCCAAAGTTTTATTAAAACACAAAATTTTTAATTTTGATAATGTCCACTTTATTTTTTGTTGTTGCTCATGCTTTTGGTGTCGTATTTTTAAAAGCATTGCATAATCCATAGTTACAAATATGCATACCTATGTTCCTTCTAAGAGCTTAATAGATTTAACTCTTTCATCAGATCTTTAGTATATATTGAGTAAATATTTATATATGATTTGGGATAGAGGTCAAGCTTTATGTGTAGTTATTTATTTATGAATGCATTTATTTAATTTTTGGTACCAGGGATTGAACCCAGGGATGCTTAACCACTGAGCCACATCCCCAGCCTGATTTTTATTTATTTATATATTCTTTATTTTGAGACAGGGTCTCACTGAGTTGCTCAAGGTCTTGCTAAGTTGCTAATGCTGGCTTTGAACTTGTGATTCTCCTGCCTCAGCCTCCTGAGCTGCTGGGATTATAGGCAAGTGTGTACCATAATGCTTGGTTCTAAGTTTTATTCTTGTAAGTGGATATCTGGTTGTACTAAAACAATTTGTTGAAGAGACTTTTCTTCATTTCTGGACCCTCAGTTTAATTCTATTTTTTCATATCATGTGATTTTTGTGTTTTATTTATAATGGATTTTATATAAATTGATTTTCAGATTCTGAACAGATCTTGAGTACTTTGGAATAAACTCTGCTTTATATATTGCTTAATTTTATGTGCTAATATTTTGTTAGGAGTTTTTGCATCTAGATTCATAAGAGATAATTATCTGCCATTTTCTGTGATATATTCATTTGTTTTTGAAATCAAAAGTAATACAGACCTGGGGCTGGGGTTGTAGCTCAGTGGTAAAGCACTTGCCTAGCATATGTGAGGTGCTGGTTTTGATATTCAGTACCACATAAAAATAAATAAGTAAAATAAAGTTATTGTGTCCATCTATAACTAAAAATATTTTTTTAAAAACAGTAATATTGAATAAGTTTAATGATTAGGGAAGTGTTTCCTGCTTTTTTTTTTTTTATTTTTGGGGGAAGTCTGTGAAGAATTGGGGTAAATATTTTAAATGTTTGGTAAATTCATTAGTGAAGATTTTTGTCCCTGGAGGATTTTTATTTTTTGGTATTTAGTTTTAAAATCAATCTTTTCTTTTTAAAAGTTTATTTGGATTTTCTACTTCTTCTTGAGTCCATTTTCTCAGTTTGTATCTTCTTAGGAATTTCCCTATTTTGCCTAACTTATCCAATTTGTTGGAATACAGTTGTCTTTATTATTCCCTAATAATGTATTTTATTTTTGTAAGTAAGTAGTAGTACACCCACTTTTGTTCTTGATTTTGGTGATTTGAGTCTCTTTCTGGTCAGTCTAACTAGAGTTTTCTCAATTTTATTGATCTTTTCAGATAACTAAGTCTGGGTTTCATTGCCTGTCTTCATTGTTTTTATGTTTCTTATTTCATTAATATCCACTCCTATAATTTACTTTCTTCTGCTTATTCTGGATTTAAAGTTCTTTCTTTTCTAGTATCTTAATATGTGAGATTACATTGTTGACTTAAGCTCTTTCTTCTTTGCTGATACAGGTTTTTAAGCTATGAATTTTCTGATTATCATTGTTTAGCTGCATACCTTAATTTTTTGTATGTAGTATCTTTATTTACATTTATCTCAAAACATTTCCCACTGTTTCATGAGTTCATCTTTGACACACTGATTATTTAGTACTGTGTTGCTAAATTTGCACATATTTATTAATAAGTAGATGAATTTTGAGAGAATTGGAATTGTAGTAATATTGAGCCTCTTAATCCATCAATATATCTCTTTATTTAGGTCTACTTGGATTTCTTCCATCAATGTTTTGTAATTTTAAAAGTAGAGACCTTCCACATATTTTGAAAGATTTTTATCAAAATATTTAATAATTTTGAAGCTCTTATTAATTATTAAAGCTTATTTCAATTCATAATGTATATAAGCTTATGATTGAATTTCGGATGTCTAGTCTGTATCCCTCAATTTTATTAAGCCTACTTAGTCATTATAATAACTTTTTAATAGATTCCTTAGGATGCTCTATATAGAAAATCATGTCATCTAAAAAAAAAAGAGGCTGTTTTATTTGTTCCTTTCCATTCAGAGTGCCTTTTATTGTTTTACTTTTCCTTATTACACTGATTAAGACCTCAAATTTGATTTTGTATAGAAGTTGTAAAAGTGGAGATCTTTACTGTGTTGTTGATCTTATGGGGGAAACATTCAGTTTTTCACTACAAAGTATAATGTAACTTTCACATTTATTTTGAGCTATCTTTTATCAAGTTAATGATATTCCTTTATATTCCTAATTTGCAGAGGATTTTTTCATAAATGGATGATGAATTTTATTGAAGGCCTTTTCTGCATGTACAGAGATGATTACATGTTTTGTCCTCTTGAGTGTGTTGATATGGCAAATTTCATTGGTTAATTTTTGGATATTGAACCAGTATTATGCTTGTGGGATAAGCTTTACTTGGTCATAATATATCATTCCCTTCATATATTATTTTATTGGATTTGCTATTATTTCTTCAGATTTTTGTGTCTCTGTTTACGAGGGTTATTGACCGGTAGTTATTTCAATGTCTTTTCTAGTTTTGATATTAGGGTAATGTTAGCTTCATAGAATGCTTTGACTTTCTGAAAGAACTTGTATAGAACTGATATTATCTTTTTCTTAAATTTTGGTAGAATTAACTAATGGGGTCATGTAGGCCTAGAATTTTTTTGTGTGTACAGATATTTTTAAACTACAAATTAATTCAATTTCTTTAATTAGTATAAGGTAATATATATTAATGTGATATATTAATATGTATTCAAATATACATCAATATATAGTATTCATTATTATATTGTATTAAGTAAAGAAATTTAATATGAAGTTTATATATAATGTATATTAACATAATGTTATATTAATTAAAAAAATAAATTTGAATAATTTAATAAGTAAATTTGAAATTGAATACACACACATAGGATTTTTCAGGTTACATTTCTTCTTAAGTGATTTTTGTGTCCTCAAATAGATTTTTCCATTTAATTTAGATTTTCAAATTTATTGGCATAAAAATTTCTGTTATTCATATAATCCTTTAAATATTCCAGAATCCATCGAGATGCCCCCTATCTTATTTTTGAAATTGGTTATTTGTGTCCTATGTGGTTTCTTTCCTGACAGTCTGGCTAGCAGTTTATCAGTTTGATAGATTTTATGGAAGACCTAGCTTCAGGGAGTCTTTGAGAAGTTTACCTGAGGTGTTGAGGGAGAAGAAAATGCCCTTGCTTCAAATGTCTATCATTCCAAGTTCAGGTTGTTAGTGATATGTGAAGAAAAGGCCCTGAGAGACAGCTTCTGTTCACATTTTATCTCTCTGGGGTCAATTATTTTAGGTTTTGAATTTAATATGGACAAAAATGTATCACCTTATAATCAAAAAACAAAGAGATCTTTTTTCTTTAAAAATGAAACAAAACTAAAAAAACTACCTCAAATTGTGATCTACATGATACGATTTGCTGAAAACAACAATGAAAGAAACCACCTAAAACTTTCTCTAGACCTAACTACAAACAATAGCTCCAAAAGGCAGAGAGTGATTGTGTTATTTTAGAACTTTGGAATCAAATGTGTTCCCAGTGTTCAGGGGAACATGTTCTCTTGCTGTCTATTCTCTAAAAATATTACCATACAAATTCATTGCCTATTGTAGATTAGGGAACACAACTGTAATTTAATATAGGATAATTCACAATTGAGCTGTAACAATGGAAGCAATGTTGCAATCATACTTGTTAAACGCATGCAGATTAACTACCCTGGAAGTTGTACCCTGAGAAACTGATGACCTTCCATTTCTACAGATTTTTCAGGAACTCTGTAAACCCAGCTTCTGTGACTGTAGGTTCCCATGAAACATGGCTAGATGTCTACAATTCTTGCCTCATTTATTTTAACATGTAGTCTTATTTTAAAGCACTCTTACTTAAGAGAGTGACTCTTTGTTACCAAAGAAATTATAAGTATTGATAACAGGGTCTGTATCTGTTGGTTAGATAAATGAATAGGTAGTAGATGGATCTCCCTATTTATATGCCTAGGGCTCCCTTTTTTCTTTTGTAATGTTCTACACACTTGGAATTATATAAAATTGCTTTTTAATAAATACACCATTTAATGTCTCTCTGATCACTGAAATCTAAGCACCATGACTGCAATGACTGCCTTTCCTTCACCACTGCATTACCAATAGCTAGCCACAGGAAAGACGCTTGGGCAAGCTTGATGTCTAACCTGCTGCAGGCTGGAATGTTTGGGACATGTGGTTCCCTTGTTCTTACCATAATTTTGCAGGAATATAGAAGAGTGTTGTGTATTGGTATTTGAGCTGGTCAGCAAGCAAACACAGAGTCAACCTCTCCAGAGAAGCATGGGAAGTAGAGAATTGATATAACAAGTTGAAAGTAGTAAGAGTGAGCGTTTTTAAGGTTCTAACAAATTCCGTGCCAGTAGGGTGGTATCTGTGCATTCTTTGGAAGTTTGTCACTGCTTGGAAGTCTCCTTTGTCTCCAGCTCTGTGGGCTCTTTTCATAGATAAGTTTTTTGCTGGGAGCTTTTTGCTCTTGGCAATGTTCCTTCAGTCACTGCCACCCTGCAACAGCCTAGAGCTAGGATAGATATAAACCCAGAAAACATACTTAATATATATTTGTGAACTGACCAACTGCTGAGAGGTTTCTTTAAAACAAAATCGTGGAGTATGGTGAAGATTGCAGTTGGGTTTGGAGAGCCCATTTCTCTTTTCCTTTTCCCCACTGTTATTTTCATATGGTTGAAAAGAATCACTCATGTAGGAAAAAGCATATTCCGAATTTCCTCACATTACTTTGTTTCGTTGGGAGAGTAATACCTCATTTGATTCCTATTTAGGAAAACTGCTAAATACTTACAAACTGAACACCAAAATTAGCATGCAATCAAGAAATTCAACCTTGGAGATCAGCTCAGTGGATCCAGTAGAGTGCCCTGTGTCTGCTCGCAAACTTGTCTGTGGGAGACAGAGAAGAAACCTGCTACCTGGATGCCCAAGTCTTGCTCATGAATGGAAGATGGGAATACCGTCCTCTTTAGCATCTTTGTTATGGTTTAGACATTAGGTGACCCCAGAAGCTCATGTGTGAGACAATGCAAGAAGGTTTAGAGGAGAAATTATTGGATTATAAGAGCCTTAACCCAATCAGCGAATTAATCCCCTGATGGGATTAATTGAGTGGAAGCTGAAGGCAGGTAGGATGTGACTGCAGGAGGCAGGTCATTGGGGGCATGCCTTTGGGGGATAAATGGCAAGTGGAGTCTCTCTCTCTGCTTTCTGATCACCATGTGAGCTGCTTTCCTCTCCCATATTCTTCCACCAAGATGTTCTGTCTTACCCCGAGCCCTGAGGAATGTAGCCCACCATCTATAAACTGAGACCTCAGAAATTGTAAGCTCCCAAATAAACTCTTCTTCCTCTCTAATTATTCTTGTCAGGTCTTTCACTCAGTAACAAAAAAACTGACTAAAACAATCTTGCTATCATAATTCCCGGGCATTTCAAAGGAGGTACTATTGAATGAGGAGTCAAATGCAAACCTGACCTTTATGAGAAGAAAATCCCATAGGATCAGAATTTTGGCTTCTGTCTCCAGGAGAAAGCAGCCACAGAGAATGAAGGGCAGTGTGTGCTGTGACCCTGGGCAAGTCCCATGGCTCCTCTGAGCCTAGTTTCCTCTTTTGCTGAATAAATGGGTGTTACATGATACTTTATTTTTAGACATTTTATTATAAAAAATTTTCAAACCCACAGAAAAGTAGAATGCATGGTGCAATGGACATCCACATGCCCATCATCTGGGTTCAACAATAGCTAACATTTTGCTGCATGTGCTTCTTCAGTGCATGCATATCTATCTATAAATTGCTGAGCCATTTTAAAGTAAATTTTAGATGTCAGGACATTTCATCCTTAATTACTTTAGCTTGTATATTCAGAGACTGAGGATGTTTTTCTGTGGATAAACCCATTCACAGGATGTTTTGATAGTCTTCTGGCTCTGGGAGTCTCAGACTTGGTTTTTACCAAAGATATATTAGAGTACAGACTGGAGCAAAAATAGGTATACTGTGAAGCTCATGCAATCTCAACTTTAGGTCTCTTCATTAAATGGAATATTTTTAAAGTCCTTACATAAAATTTACCAAGGGAAAATATCTTAGCCATAAATGGTTAAGAACATGTCTTAGTCCATATTTTGTTGCCATGCCTAAAGTACATGAACTGTGTCATTTATAAAGAAAAGATTTTTATTTAACCTACAGTTGCAGAGCCCTGGATGTCACAAAGCATGGCAGCAATGTAGGCTCAGCATCTGGGGAGGGCTTTCTTACTGCATCATAACATGACAGAGGGTATCATGAGGCAGGACAGAGTAAGTGTGTTCTCAGGTCTCTCTGCCTCTTCTCATAAAGCCACTAGTGCCATCATTTGGGTTAACCTCATAACCTCATTTAATCCTAATTATTCCAAAGACCCTATCTCCAAATACTGTGGATTAACTTTTCAACACACGAACTTTTGTGGAACACTTTCAAACCAAAGAGGACCATTACCTCTGTTCAATCTGATTTCTCCTACCTGTACTTCAGGCCTCCATACACACACTGTCTCTTCTCAGGCAAGAGTGAGATAACTGTGACCATTTGGGGGATTCTGCTTACAGTAAGATAATTAATTTTTGTTGCAATCACTGCTATGTATAGTTAGGTTATGGCCAGCTCTTTAGTGATACTGACTTCTAAGAACACTCTTAGTATCTATGACTAGAATAAAACATCATGGCCAAGTCCTATGGTGTCTGATGTCACAGGTATGTGAGGAATGGAGTAAACACTTGGGGTGAAATGAACAGAACCTCTGTTAATCTGGAAAAATCATCCAGTCAGTAGATGTTTAAACTGAAAAGCTGAGAACTTGATTCTCATGTGTTACTAATCAAAATGCATGCTACTTCCTGAAATATACACACGAATGTAGCAAACAGTTAAATATACACTGTGTGTACTATTTTGGAAATTGCACAAAGTACACTTTTATTTTTTCATGATTATCAGAAAACCTGTCATAACACACTGTGAATGCCTCTGAGGGACAGGTTGCATGTTTTACACACCTACATACGTTATATCACTTTTTAGAAACATCTCATCTTTTCTGAAGGAAGTTTGGTAGGTATGGAGAAAGCATTGTGCATAATTGTAAGTGGCACCCTGAAATGACACACATGGTATGTAGACAAAGTAAATATGGCCACCATGTTATCATTTGTGGAGTCCAGGGAAAGAGTGTATGGATGTTTACTGTGCTATTCTATATTTGAAAGTTTTTAAAATGAAAAATTCAAAACATCACTCTGTAAAATCCATTTACTTTGCAGGAGAGGTAATTCACACACGTAGATCAATAAATTGGTCTATGTGGTAGAAGAGGAATTAGATTACACAATTTTAATGCCCATACTATGTAATTATTTATTTACTGTAAATTTTAAATTTATTTTTAGCTAATACATAAGATCCTACATGTTTATGGGGTACCATGTGATGTTTCAATGCATGTGCACATTATATAGTGTTTGAATCAGGCTAAGCATATTCATTTCCTCAAACACTTGTCATTTCTTTGTGGTGAAAGCATTCAAAATGTTTTCTTCTAGCTTTTTAGAGTGGCAATTAAAAATGCATTTGGTTTGCTATTTTAACAATTTTAGATTAATTTTGTGTATTTTTTGTAATTGTCAATCAGGTCATAATTCAAATATGACTGTAATGAAGTGTATTGGTGGAAGTAAAAAAACAAAAACAAAAACAAAAAAAACAAAAACAAAAAACAAAATGAAAGACGGAGAGACTGACAGAAGCTTCCAAATGCCAAAAAACTCACTTATATCACAATGGAATTTAGAAGCTCTGATGTCAAAATCAATAAAAAAATGTTAGCTATCAATTAAAAAATAACCTTTCTGCCATGCAAAAGCAAAGACTATGTATTTTCCATATGATATTGCAAATAATTGTCTTATGGAGAAATAATCAGAATGTGTGGCAAAAAATTGGGGAAAATAAGTTGTGTCAGGTGGTTAATTAATAAAATTTATTGTTTTCCTGAATTTTGGTATTTGTACTGTTTTTCAACTTTTGAATTTTGGAATTTGTTGTGTTTTTTTTTTTTTTTTTTTTTTTTTTTTTTTGTCATTTGAAACAATACTCACATTTGTACCCAGTTTTGAATTTAAAATTGTGTGATTTTTAAAGAGAGCTACAAAATTCTATATACTTCAGTATTAGGACTGGACATTCAGATTTTAAAAAATGTCCTTTCAACTCTTCTCAACCTGATTTTTTCCAAAGGAAACATAAATATTAAAGCTAATATTAGAAGTTCAAATGTTTCAGTATTTTTATGAGTAAACTGAAGCTCAGAAAATTGGCAAATTATCCTAAATCAGACAAACAGGTAGCAATAACACAATGGTCAGAATTAAAGGCTCCTAACTACTGGCCCCCTATTTTCATTGTATTATGTAGTTTCTCTTTAGTAAAAGAAATGTGTTATAAAATATGATGCTAAAATATGGCATTGATGAGGTGATTTGACTGTATATTCTATTGAGATTGCTTATAATAATAAGCACTGTAAGGAATTGGCTCACACAATTATGATAGCTAAGATGTCCCAAATCTTCAATCTGAAGTCTTGAGAACCAGATGAGTCAACATTATAAGTTCCAGTTCAAGTGCCAAATCAGGATACTATATCCAAACTCAAAGACCATCAGGCAGGAACTGAATTTATTCCTACTAAACATTTTGTTCTATTCAAGTCTTCAAGGGCTGGGTGAAGCTCACACTGGGAAAATGAATATAATTTACTCAGTCCCCTATTCAAATGTTAATTTCATCCAGAAACAGTCTGACAGATATTCCCAGAATAATGTTTGATCAGATATCTGGGCACCCCTGGCTTAGTCAAGTTGATTCATGGAATTAACCATTACATCCTTCTTCTTACTCTCCTTTTCTACCCCTTCATTCATCACTATCTTAGATCAGGGCTCCCCAGAAACAGAGGCTTAGATGATAGTTCCTGGCAAAGTAATTTACTATGAAATGTCCACCCTCCAAGGAGTGGGCAAAAGAGGGTAGACAGTGGGACAGGAAAGTTCAGAAGCCACGCTAGGATGCATGTGAGCCCTGGGAACACTGGCCAGTGCTGGGAACCTGGGGTATTTATATCCACAGGGTCAGTCAGTGGTTAAGGATGTATATCTCTAGGTATGTTCTGTTCTCTGTACAGGTAGGAATCGTGGACTCTGGCAGCCAGAGGAAAGCTTGCTGAAGTATTGTAGGTGTGGCTTTTGGAAGCATTGTGTCCAGGCAATTCAAAAGGAATCTGGGGAGTTGAACAGAGCACAGACAACATGTGTTACAATCATCATCAGCCTCTCATTAACTCTCAATCTCACTGGCATCAAGGACTCTGCACTAGATACTGAACTACATATTTTCTAAATATTGTGTTATTCAATCATCACATCAAATTTATGTTTATTAGCATAATCTCCATTTTGCAGATGAGAAGACTGAGACTTGGAGTGAATTAAGTGGCTCTTAGCAATAGGAAGGACTGATAAAACCCTTCCCACACCCAGATGCTGTCTATTCTTTGTCCAGTGCCCTTTCCCACCACCTCACATTACCTGGGAAGACATCATTACAGCCATGTAAGATAATTGGGTAGAATGTCAACATTTCCTTTTGTGGTAGAGATAACGTCTCATAATTTATAGTTATGCTCTCATATAACTTGTTAACTTGTCAGGATGTAACTCCACATTCATTAAATGTAAAACCTAATATTGATGAAGTAGGTCTAAGGTGGCAACAAAAACTTCTGTAATTTCTCTGGAAGTTGATTTTGTTCAAAGCTATTTAAAAGTTGCGATATGTAAAGCAGTGGAGAGATCCGCATGTCAGTCACACACACTGAAACTTCCCACGTTGGCGGGTCATATAACTTACTCTCCTGGAGGCGGAAAAGGACAGCTGTGTGTTTTTTAAAACAAAAATAACTGTGTCTGTATACTCCACCACTCCAGAGTGAAGAGTTATTTTGAGTTCTCCATTAAACATGCATATAATTGAAGGCATAATTAGGAAGATTTAGGAGCATTTGTGTTTTCTGAAGTTCCTAAGTATTTTACAAAAGGAATGCTGTACAGATTATTTCCCCCTTCGAAATGTTAATTTCAAAAGTGGCTTAGCAAGGGATATTTCAACAAATCACAGCATGGTTTTAGGATGGATATCAGATTTTTTTTGTTTCCCTTGAGTGATTTCCTCACCCATCATACAATTAATATTTTCAGTTGCTGGGATTTGTCAAGAAGTGAACAATAGAAAAATTGTTTAAAGTGACATTTCCCAAGTTAGAATTTGCCAATTACATATGTAAAGTGAAACTAGAAGTTTGATAAACTTGCACAATTGCACAGTATTAGTAATGTTAAAATGTTACTCTGAGAGTTTTTTCTTATTAATTTTCACCTTGTATTTTAACACGTTTAGTTTCTCTATTGTGGCATCTAGCATTATTTTACATAGAAGATTGCACTTGGAGGAATGCTTCAGCATGTGTGGGTATATTTTAAGTTACCATATAATGGTGTTGAGATGTACTCATGCAGTAATTAGGAGGAAGACAGCTTGAGGAACCTAAATTATGTGGTTCCAACTGGCCCTCTTCTAATCACCCTCTTAGAAAAAACAGAGCTAAAAGACTTATTCTGTTTGTTTTGTGATTTTTTTTTTTTAATTTAAAAAGAAAGTAATGTCCATAAAAAGTTCTATACTAACAACTAGTAGAAGAAGATTCCAATACAGGTCTCTTTAATTTTTCTGGCACATTTATTTTTTATTCCTTTTTTGAACACTGGTGTATGGTTATCACATAGTAGTATCAAGTGTGCATGATTCTGACTCTGGAGGGAATCTCCCCCACTTCCCAATCCCAAGGGACCCACACAGTTCCTTCTATTCAGCGTCCGGTCCCTGGAAATCTGTTACCCCTGTTGGTTTTCCCAGCAGTAGCTTCTTTCTTTTTCTTCCAAGCACTCAGCAGAATCTCTGTATTGAAGAAGAGGTTTCATGAATCTCTGAGACAGGAGTTTTAACTCTTAATTAGCATCTAGGAATCAGAGGGCAGGGGAAAAAAAAGAAAATTTGGGGGGAAATAAAGATTCAGCAAATTTTCAAAGCACTCTTCTTTCTTCTGTTCCCATCCATGGCACCAAATGTGAAGTCTTCACTTCCTGGGTGCACTGTGTTAGTACCAGTCCCTCAACCCATTCTTGGTGCTTATTTTTCTGGGAATCCCAGATGGCAGCTGAATGAAACTGAGGAAGAGAGCCTGAGAGACCCCCAAAGTAGTATCCATACAGGAGGGCATGGTGATCAACTGCCTGGTCTATACAAACGTCCTACCTCAAGACCACAGCTACATTGGGAGGACGTAGCAGTACTTCAGAAAAATCTTATATGTTCCCCACCACCTCACTAGAGAGAAGCTAGGTTTACACACAAGGCTATGTAATTTCTTCTTTTTTATGATCTATGTATTTTCTCACCTTGATAATATAACATTTTTACTGAGTTTTTTTTTTTTTTAAATGAAGATTTAGCACAGTAAACTGACTTTTTAAATTAAAGATCAATATTTCAAAACATTTTCAGTTAGGAGTCTTTGGGTAGAAAAACTGCAGTAATGAGTAAAGAGGGTAAAAAGGTGAAACATGTGCAAAACAGATGTTGCATCCAATTTCATGCCAGAACAAATTAAAAATCAGAGACTCACTTTTCAATTTAGACAATGGACAACCCGTACAGATGTGTGTAAAAACAATCTCTATGCAAAACTGAGCATTTTTTAAATTGTGGGAACCTATTTTTCAAATGTAAGCCAGCTCAATTACTAAAACAGAAATCTTGTCCTTGTTGGGAGATTGTTCTACAGCATCCAAACATTCACGTTAGATCAGCTTCACATGGGAATGAAAATAACTTGAGGGTCAATGCATCAAACAGAACAATACAATTACAAAATTTAAGAACATTTTTATAAAGAATAATAAAATATCCACATAATATGTGGTGATTTAAAACATACTAAAATACGTGAGTCAGTTTTTGGATAAGTACAAAGCCCTGTGTTAATATCCCAAGAGTGAGGTCAAAATAGTAATGAAAATACATAAAACGGTTTGAATGGAGGAAAGTCACTTTAAACCCCCAAACAATGTCAGAAAGACAGAGTCACGTACAAATATAGATGCTTGTAGTTCTTTTAAGAATACAGCATAACACTCCCTACCCCAACAAGGGGATTTTCATATAATATATTCAAATTAATAGAGATTTCAAATATTCCTTTTCATAATCATCATCGTTAATGAAGATTACGATTTCAGGTCTACACGGGGTTCCTGAATCCTCTAAAATTGTATACAATATATATTTATTTGTTTCTTGGGAAAGGAGTTTCATGTCTTTCGTATAGTCTTATGAGGGTCCATGAATTCTCAAACATCAAGAAACTGTGTTGGAGAAATTGGAACTCCATTAACAGGAGACAAGTAAATTTATCTTAGATAAAAAATGAACTGTGCAACCCAGGAAAGCTTTGTAAATAGCCAAAGTGGAAAACAAAGTAAGTGTTATGTTTATGTCTTCAAACAAGTGCAATACAACAGCTCTAGTCAATCATTTCCTTTTGGATGGATGGTTTAGATGTCTAAGCTATCTGTCATCAGACACTCATTCTATACAATTTAAAAAATTTAAAGAGCCATGGGAACTAACCATTAACTGTATTATGTTGTATGTGACTGGCAATTACTCAAGAGAGAGCTGGGAAGAGAAAAGAAATAGAAACTAAATATGAGGTTCAAATGATGGTCAAGGGACATTGACGTAGATAGCTAGGAGAGATTAGGTCAAGGACTCAATTATCAGTTGTAAACTATACAATTAAATTTAACTTGGCAATATTGATCAACCCATCTGGCATGCAAAGCAGTGTGGAAAAAAAAATTGGAAACTGAATTTGGAACTTGGTCATGTATAATGTTTCTTGTTTCAATCCATGAATAACTTGTCAAATCAATAAAGATAAGGTTTGGACATTGCTGGTTTCTCATTCAGAAGAGGATGTTTTCATGTAACAAGTACAGGGTGGTGGCTTTGTACTATGTGAAGTTAGCTAAGCTGAAAATAAATTACCCCCAATTCCTTGCCTGCCTACTTCCAGGTTGATGTGGAATGGAAGAGACATAATATGTAAGATTTGGTAGGCAGAGTGAAGAAAAAGCATGCTCTTTTATCCTCAGAAAGTCAGGTCAGGGTCCAGCTCTGCTGGCAGCCCTCACGGCGGCCCTTCTCTGCTGGCTCACCCTGTCTGTGCAGGGTAGCCTAGCTCCTCAGCTCCTGACAAGGTTGTGACTCCTGAGCAATGTATATGTTGAGCTCCATAATAAAAAGCACCAGCTTATACCATGCTAGTTTATTAAAATTTATAATGCAAAAAAACATTTAAAGTAGTTTTGAGTTCTGGACTTAGGAAATAATAAGTACTAACAGAAACTCTTATGAATCTGTTGTAATTTCCTTCACTTTTATAAAAGACCATTTCTAATAGTAACTAGCAGGTGAGAGCTTACTTTCTGCAGAGGTAGTAGAGAAAAGGGAAAATCCAGGCCTCTTTATTTTTCATAGGTGACTGGGGAGGACACTGACATTTTTAGACACAAAAAGTTTACATCTCAAGTGCAATTGGTTCAAAGCTATCACTTATGGAAAGAGATGACTTTTCTAGATACGACCATGGCTTAGTTAAAGAGGGTTTAAGGGAAAAACTCATGGTCTGGGTTTTCAGAATCATTGGGACATTCAGAATCATTAAGAAAGTACATGTGACAAGGAATAAAATTTACCTTAAATTAGATTGTATTAAAGAAGAGAATTTATAAAGAATTTTAAAAAAATCCAAGAATAGAAACAGCTCTCTCTCTCTCTCTCTCATTGTCTGTCTTCCCCTTTCTCCTTTATTGCTCCCTTTCCATCTGCCTCCCTTTATCCTTCCCTCTCTTAATACTTTAAGGTCCATATGACACCCATTCCTTACATGACATTCCAGCCTGAGTGCCACTGACCAACTAGTTAATGTCTGGTGGCCCAATTATTAGAAATATTGATCATTATAACAGCCAATGGATTATCTATGCAAGGGAATTCTTTTGATCCAGCCAGCTGTGGGCAGTGAGCAAAATACAACACTGGCTGCTAAGTGACAGCAGGTAGACTTTCTCAAAAAGGGTATGCAGACTGAGCAGGCATCCTGAGATTGACCACTAACACTTCACCTCATTGTATACTATAGGAGAGTAGCTGGATTCAATTGCTGGTAAGCAGAAAATCAAGTAACTCTTGAGCTTTGGCTCTAGATAATTGATCTCCTTATCAATCAGAAATAAAGAGTTTCCATCCCCATTCTCAAGGTATGGTTGTGATAAACATGTGACTGAACTTGTAAGAGGTTTAATGATAGGCCCTGTCCCTCTGGGATTATGCTCCTGCTTCTGAAAGATAAGAAGATGTCACACTTTTTTGAATGTTTCTGTAAAGAAAAATATTCACTTTAACACTGAGCTCTGAACAGCATGAATAAGAAATTTCTGACAAGTATGAATGATCCTGGTGGAATTAAGAAATTATAATGTATGAAAGCATGATGAAATTTCAGAATGCCACAAATAGAAGAAACATTTAGAGATTAAATAGTTCCAATGTAGCCCTTTAAATTTCCAAGTTAAGAAATGTAATGTTAGTGGAGATTAGGGAGCTTTTTAAGGACTATTTTGTATTTAAGCTAGTATTAGGACTTGTAGTTTCAATACAAGAAAAATGGAAAAATCTTCACTTAAAGTATATCAAAGAACTTGACATCTTTTTCTATAGTCTCTCTCTCTCTCTCCTTCTACTCATTATTGAGCATTATTGTGACCCATAATTTAACAATATGACCATGCCATTTGAGGATGTAAGAAAGAAAAATTTGTTGAATCTCTAGATGATTAGGAAAATTATTCTTTTGTTCATAAACTTTGTTTTTACTAAATAAGTGCTTAAAAGTATATCTTAATAAAATTAATTAAAAATAATATTGTAAGGACACTCATTATTTATTGACATAATTAAAGTTAATTAAAGTTATTTTTGACTTTTTCTAAAACAGTATGGGAGATTTGAAGGGGAAAGCTAAAATTGAGAAAATAATGAAAGGATAATTCTTATTACATGCTGGCAGTGAATACTAAGGACATGGATAATATGTAATTTTCTTTATATATGTAAAATATTTGTGATGCCAGCAAGAACAGAAGAAAAGCAATGAAAGCTTTGAAATTTTCAGACAGAAAGAATCATAATTCACTATTTTGAACTTATATGAGCCTGAAATATTTCAGTCTATGATGGATGAATTAAGGATGAAAAAAGTAACATTGAAAGTAACATTGAAAGGTTCTAAGACCTGGCACAGTGACTTGGGAAGCTGATGCAGGATGATCGCAGGTTTGAAGCCAACCTCAGCAACTTAAACTGTAAGCAACCTTTTGAGACCCTGTCTCAAAGTTAAAAATAAAAAAGGCTGAGGATGTGGCTCAATGGTTAAGTGCCCCTGGGTTCAATTCCTGGTACCAAATTAAAAAAAAAAAAAAATTCTTCTAAGATTCAGAGTAAATGAAACATAAACTTATAAGACTAAATATTGTATCAGTAAGACAAGGGAAAAGGGAGGAGTCGTTTTGACACCGAACCTATGCAATTGTTTGTGCATTGCCTCTCTCCCCCTCTTAAGCCACGCTGGTCGCCTTCCCATTGGTCAAGTCTCTTGGTTGATTGGTACATTTAAATTTCATCCAGGGAAAGCCTTCATGTCTATTTATATCATATCCTATTTTCATTTGGTTTATTTAATGATTTATTAAATGCATTAAACACAGTACAATTTCCTATGAGAGCTGGAACATATGAATAAAATTATTTTTAAATTATGTTTATGTTGTGAATTATAGAATTGCAAATTGTGAAAGACATAAGGGATCATGGTAAAGCAGCACACAGGTGCTTGGAGCCCACACATGACTCCAAGACTTCACTTGAAGGCTGGCAATTTCCCTGAAGTAGCTCATAGGGGAAGCATATGCAAGTCAACTCACAGTGCATGGTATGAATAGATGTGCCTAACGGTGAAAGGCCAAGCTGGGGGTAAGTATTCATAGAGAATATGAATATAGGAGCAGCTTCTTAATATGGTTTAGTCTGTGGTCCCATTTAATTCTATTTTTCTAATCTGTTATTGAAGGGAGGAAGAAATTTTACTCAGAACTGAACACTCAATTCTTTTAGCATGAGCTAACGGAGATATTAAATAGAGTCATGCAAATACATGACTCCTTTATGATGTGATGGATTTAGAAAGTAACAAAAAGTTGTTTAGTAACTCTAGCAATATTTATTGATAGTGAACAAGTCAAAGCCTTTCTGAGTATCAGTATCTTCAATAATTCAATCAGTTCAATAAATACTCATTGTCTACTAAATGCAAAGCATTTTGCTAATTCCTGGGGTGAAAGAGTAGGAGTGAGTGATGGGAGATGAGGTAGGAAGGATCTTCAGATGCCAGATTTAAAAGGACCTTGTGTAGATCTGAGAATGTGAATCAGTGGTAGAGCACTTGCCTGGCATGTGTGAGGCCTTGGATTCAATCCCTAGCACCACAAAAATAAATAAAGGATTCTAAACAAAGGAGTGGCATTATGAGGTCTGACTCGTAGAAATAACACTGGCAGTTGTGTGGAGCATGGATCCAAAGAGAACAGAACTACACTCAGGAGACAATTGTAATTAACTGGACCAGAGATGATGGTAGCTTGAACAAAGGACTTGTCATCAGTAATGCAGAGAAAAAGGATGGTTTTGAGAAATTGTTAGGAAGTTCAATCAATGCCCTTTGTAATTGATTAGATAGAGACCAAGAAAGCAGTATGACTTGATAGTGATTGATAGAATGATAGTAATTTTTGACTTGTACAAATTAGGCATATATGGCTTCACTTTTATAATGAAATAATTATTAAAGAAGATTGTTAACTGTGTCTATCAAGTTATACATGTAAAGCAGTAAAGTACATTTTCTGACTGAATATATAATGAAAGCAAGGTTAAAAATTGGTTTGTGTTTTTCTACTTCTGATGACAAATGAGTTGAGAACCTCATCTAAGTTTATAGTCTTAGTGGTTTACTTTTAAAGGAAAGCCTTTACTTCTCTCTGAAGATGAGGAACAGGCCTCATAGGAAATTCCCTACAAAGCTTTGAGGTCTAACATGCCATGACTTGATAGACTATGGCATCTGAAAATCTAGTCCCGAACTCCAAAGAGCAAATGTGAGAAGATAGAATTGATGAATACTTGACTTAAACTAATTCCTCGAATATCTAGCCATGCATTATATGTCATCCATCATTGTGGTTTCTCAGCACTTAGAAATATGAGCTCTGAATAAAAATGTAGAGAACCACCTGTCCGCATGGCAGTATTCCAAGAATCCACAGCCAAATTTATGCTTATCACGAGCAGGAAGTGTAGGCAACCACCTTCCACTTGCCACTCTCAGATCCATTGTTCAAAGGAAGAGACTTGCAAAAAAACTAACTTTATATCAATGCTTATATGATAGAGTATCCTTCTTGTATATGGCAGCTTAGAGTAGATGTTAGACTCTGAGGGGAATCAGGTAAGGTATACTTACAATATAATTTCTAACAATGCTTTCAGGTCTTTAATTTTGAAGTCTAATTCAGTATGAGTTTATTAGTGATGGAGAAAGCCAGTTGTGAAGCAGATTGGGATTATTTAGTTTCAGTTTAGAATAGTTATGTGATATGAAAATAATTTATTTTTGTTTAATTGATATATTTTTGTGGTATTTTAAACTGTCAAAATTTTGACAACTTGAACATAATAGATTGAGTGAGCAAATGACACATATTGGTCAGACTCTATGTTTACTTGAATAAGGGTTGTTTTCTCTATTCAGTACTGCATGATTAATCATGAGTTGCATTGGTCAAATGCAAAATTGGGCAATTATAGAGATGATAAAAGGGTGTCCTAAGTCTTCTTTATCCTAAAACTTACCTGAGATACATCTCAAAAGTACAGATCCTTTATCAGTTCCACAGGATCAGAATTGGGGCAAGAGAATATTGTTGGGAATCTATATCTTTTATAAGAGTGCCAGGTAACATAATCACCCAAGTCTTCAAACAACGGACTAAGTCAATTCTTCTCAGAATAATTTTAGAGAGGGTTTTTGCTTTTGAAAATCACCCCTCCACACATCTCTTCTCCCTCACCTTTCCGGACAACCCACGTTTTCTCCATCAAAATGTCACTGCCAACATTGGACCTTCTTTTGCCTTCTGCACAGTTTGTCTGATTGTAATCTGCACAGGTCTCTGATGCTTCTTGGGATACTAGAACTTTGTGAGCACATTTTCACTAACAGCTTTTGTGATCATGTTGCTGAGCTCTATGCTTAACTATAATAAAATATGGCTAATTCTAATTGTTGACACTTTCTAAAATGATATACATCTGCCAATTTCCCCTTTCATAAATGAATTGAAGACATAAAATATTAGAATAATTATCCAAGCAGTCCTGTTTACATTATCTTTTTTAAGTATTACTGGAAGCCAAACATTGACTTCTTGGTTTCTGATTCATTTGGAACTTTTGCACATTTTAGGGATTTTTTTTAAGGTATACTGGTATTTTAGTGTGACATTTAAAAATTCCCTATCAGATCTTTCATTTAGAGCAACTACCAACTCAATGTAGCATTTTATCATCTCAATTAACAAGGAAGGCTGTAAAGATGGAAGAGTTCTGTTATTCTGATACATGTAAAAAATACGAACTCAAGTATTTTTTCTTCAAAGTGATTTTTCTGTTAAAAATCTACCTTTAATATCAAATAATCTTTGGCCACGCAATTATAAGTCTTTAATTTTTACAAAATACATATAAAATGCCTCACGAAACAGTGTCAGGAGAGCAAAATCTACCTCACATCTCAAACCTATTACATCTTCTTTTAATGTTGATATGCTCAGTCATTCATTGTTTTTTCTCTGCTTGTTTTTAATGAGAATCAATTCATTTTTTGGCTAATCTTATCTAGTATTAAGAAGTCAAGAGCATAGAGAATGACTTTGTCATTTCAAAACCTTCCTACCATGTGACCCAGAGGTGTTTAGTGATGAAGGATCATATTTCATCCCATTTTTCTGATTATATTTACTACATACAGGAATTCTGAATCAAAATGGCAGAGACTGAAAACATTCAGAAGTGAACTCAAGTCTTGTAGCAGGGAAGTACAAAGTTCTCTTATGAAATGTAGTCCCATTACAAGCTGGCTCTCAAATCCTTCAATGCTCTGCAAAAGCCTATTCCTAGAAGAGAGTACAGCAATTTACAAAGATATGAAGAAAACATTGCTATTTATTGTTCAACACACTTTCATAGTAAGAGCACTGTTTTCAGAAGGGTGGATTGGTGTCAAGAATTGAATTTTTTAATTTGCTGTATTTGTTATTTTCAAATCCACATATGTCTTTCTGTGACTTCTCTGCAATTCTAGCTTTTCATACTTCTTTTCAAAAGAGATTGAAGGCTTTAATCAGGAGAATTCTTGAAACATAGGCACCTGGCAGTTGAAGGACAAATCTCAATGCCACAGATGTGAGAACTTTCATGTTAGTTGATTTCATTTTATTGGGGTAATCTTTGTCTTTAGAGTTGATGTGATCATATTTCATAACACCAACTGGTAGCAAAAGATAGCTATATAGCAAGGGAGAGAGTCTGACCTGGGATTATAAATGCTTCTGTGGCAATTGAATCTTGAAACTGAATGTAAGACCCCTTTTTGTCCTTCTTGATCTTGGTGAATAGGTCTGCCCCTAGAGTCAAGATATTTTATTATCTGACAAAGCTTTTTAATTATGTGTTTGTGAATCCAAGGAGGACCCAACACCATTGTGGGATTGATGGCCTAATTTACCACATGCCAGAGGCATTCTTACAAAAAACATGAATTTTTCTTTATTAACTTAGAATATAATGGTTTCAGATTATATGTGTTAATGGTTTCCAAAATATGGGTGTATATACCCACGTTTGTGTATAATATGTAGTTTTTACATTTACTTGAACTTTTCTTCACTAAAAGAAACAAAATAAAAATATTTGTTTGAAAATACTGAATATCTAAAAACATTTACAGTATGCACATGACAACTGTGCTTTCATTTATTGCTGATGGTAATTATTTTAAGGAGAAATATATATTCTTGAAAATCATATTGTTGCTGGGCATGGTGGCACATGCTTGTAATTCCAGTGGCTTGGGAGGCTGAGGCAAGAGGATCCTGAGTCCCAAGCCAGTCTCAGCAAAAGCAAAGCATGAAGCCACTCAGTGAAACCCTGTCTCTAAATAAAATACAAAATAGGGCTGGGGATGTGGCTCAGTGATCTAGTGCCCCTGAGTTCAGTCCCTGGTACACTCCCCAAAAGCATATTGTTATAACATTAATTTTACAATGTGAAGTAGGTTCAACTTACAAGTCTTCCCAAGAGGTCCTGATAAAAGTAAGATGTCATTCAACTGAGCCACCATTTATTAATAATTTTTCATGTGAAAAGTTTGTATGGAATACCAACATGAAAAAAAAAAAAAAACCACCATAATTGTCTGGTAAAGTCGCTCACATCAAAATTATAGTTCTCATGAAAATGAATCATATTTTTTGAGAACAGACAAAATATCACATATTTTTTCTTTCTCTCAAAATGGAAATATCTTCTTTGATATTTCCTAATAACAAAGTCAATTAATGTCTATAATAAAATAATTTTCAAGTAATGTTTCTTTGTATAATCATAAGGAAACCTTGCCCCTTATTGAACCTCCCTCCACCTACCCTAGGCTCCAGTACTTCTGATTCACAAAGTTAAAAGTTTGGTGCATGTGTTTACAGATATGTGTGAGTGTGGTCTGCACCTGTGTGTGCTTGATTCTGTAGTACTTGGCATGTCTTTCAGTGCTGGGCACATGGTAAACATGCAGTGCAGGTAAACTGAATTGTAATTGACATGTGACCAGTTGTATATTTGGCCTTATAAATTTTTCTTTTATTTATGCCTCATACCCTATAATATGGCAGGAATTTTTTTCACATAAAATCATAAAACTTTCATTTGTGTTTTGGTGTTTGGTATTCATGTGTGTATTTAATATTGATTTTATTATATCTTATTTATTTCATTACATCTTAATTTATTTAACCAAATTTTTCTTTTTTATTGTGTTTATTTGAATAATTTAAAAAAATTTTTCAGACTGCATTTTGATTCACTGTACACAAATGAGGTACATCTTTTCGTTTCTATGGTTGTACACAATGTAGATTCACACCATTCATGTAATCATATATGTACATAGGATAATGATGTCTGTCTCATGCCACCATCTTTCATACCTCTGCCCTTCCCCCCTCCATTTCCCTCTACATAATCTAAAGTTCTTGCATTCTTCTCTTACCTCCCGCCCCCATTATGTATCATCACCCACTTATCAGGGAAAACATTAGGCTTTTGGATTTTGGGGATTGGCTTATTTCACTTAGCATGATATTCTCCAATTCCATCCATTTACCTGCAAATGCCATAATATTATTCTTCTTTATGTCTGAATAATATCTCAAGTTTTTGATGAGCATTTCAAGGGTTAAAAAATCTTTTTGCAATAAGTACATGGGAATAAATATTGATTTCCAAAAAAGATAGAGTGAGTTTACACTACCAGCAACAATATATGGGAAAAACTGTTTCCTTATATTTTTGAAAATCCTTGGCATTGTTAGTGCTTTTTTATTATTTATTCTGATGGATAATCTAACATGGTTGAATTAATTGCATTTTCATTGATCACCTTTGATATGATTACCTATGATATGATTAACTCATTTTTGTTGTAAACAAATGGGATACATCTTGTTTCTCTGTTTGTACATGAAGTAGAGGCATACCGTTTTTGTAATCATACATTTACCTAGGGTAATAGTTTTTGATTCATTCTGTTATTTTTTTTCTCCCCCACCCCGCCTCCCAACCCTCTTATCCCTCTATATAGTCCCTCCTTCCTCCATTTTTGCCCCCCTCTCACCCCCCATTTTGTGTCATCATCTGCTTATCAGTGAGATCATTTGTCCTTCAGTTTTTTGAGATTGGCTTATCTCACTTAGCATGATATTCTCCAATTTCATCCATTTGCCTGCAAATACCATACTTTTATTATTTTCTATGGCTGAGTAATATTCCATTGTATATATATATATACATATATATACATATATATATATATACCACAGTTTCTTTATCCATTCATCAATTGAAGGGTATCTAGGTTGGTTCCACAATCTGGCTGTTGTGAATTGAGCAGCTATGAACATTGATGTGGCTGTATCTCTGTAGTATGCTGATTTTAAGTCCCTTGGGTATAGGCCAAGGAGTGGGATAGCTGGGTCAAATGGTGGTTCCATTCCAAGTTTTCTAAGGAATCTGCACACTGCTTTCCAGAGTGGTTGCACTAATTTGCAGCCCCACCAACAATGTATGAGTGTACCTTTTTCCCCACATCCTCACTAACACCTATTGTTGCTTGTATTCTTGATAATCACCGTTCTAATTGGGGTGAGATGGAATCTTAGGGTAGTTTTGATTTGCATTTCTCTTATTATTGAAGATGGTGAATATTTTTTCATATGTCTGTTGATTGCTTGTAGATCTTCTGTGAAGTGTCTGTTCATTTCCTTAGTCCATTTGTTGATTGGATTATTTGTATTCTTGGTGTAGAGTTTTTTGAGTTCTTCATATATTCTAGAAATTAGTGCTCTATCTGAAGTATGCATGGTAAAGATTTTCTCTCACTCTGTAGGTTCTCTCTTCACATTGCTGATAGTTTCCTTTGCTGAGAGAAAGCTATTTAGTTTGAATCTATCCCACTTATTGATTCTTGCTGTTATTTCTTGTGCTATGGGAGTCCTGTTAAGGAAGTCTAATCCTAAGCCAACATGTTGAAGATTTGGACCTACTTTTTCTTCTATAAGATGCAGGGTCTTTGGTCTGATTTCAAGGTCCTTGATCCATTTTGAGTTGATTTTTTGTGCAGGGTGAGAGATAAGGGTTTAGTTTCATTTTGTTGATATGGATTTCCAGTTTTCCCAGCACCATTTGTTGAAGAGGCTATCTTTTTTCCATTGCATATTTTTGGCCCCTTTGTCTAGTATGAGAAAATTGCATTTATTTGGGTTTGTGTCCATATCCTCTATTCTGTACCATTGATCTACCTGTCTATTTTGGTGCCAATACCATGCCGTTTTTGTTACTATTGCTTTGTAGTATAGTTGAAGTTCTGGTATTGCGATAACCCTGCTTCACTCATCCTGCTAAGGATTGCTTTAGCTATTCTGGGTTTTTTTTTTATTCTTCCAGATGAATTTTATGATTGCTTGCTCTAGTTCTGTAAGGTACATCATTGGGATTTTAATTGGAATTGCATTGAATCTGTATAGCACTTTTGGTAGTTTGGCCATTTTGACAATATTAGTTCTGCCTATCCAAGAACATGGGAGATCTTTCCATCTTCTAAGGTTTTCTTTAATTTCTTTCTTTAGTGTTCTGTAGTTCTCATTGTAGAGGTCTTTCACCTCTTTTGTGAGATTGATTCCCAAGTATTTTATTTTTTTCGAGGTTTTTGTGAATGGGGTATTTTTCCTAACTTCTCTTTCTGTAGATTCATCACTTATGTATTAAAATGCATTGGATTTATGAGCATTGATCTTATATCCTGCTACTTTACTGAATTCATTTATGAGTTCTAAAAGTTTTCTGGTGGAATTTCCTGTTTCCTCTAAATATATAATCATGTCATTAGCAAATAGGGATAGTTTGAGTTCTTCTTTTCCTATTTATACCCCTTAAATTTCCTTGGTCTGTCTAATTGCTCTGGCTAGAGTTTCAAGGACAATGTTGAATAGAAGTGGTGAAAGAGGGCATCCCTGCCTTGTTCCAGTTTTTAGGGGGAATGCTTTCAGTTTTTCACCATTTAGAATGATATTGGCCATGGGCTTAGCATAGGTGGCCTTTACAATGTTAAGGAATATTCCCAATATCTCTATTTTTCTACTGTTTTGAGCATGAAGGGATGCTGTATTTTATCAAATGCTTTTTCTGCATCTATTGAAAAAATCATGTCATTTTGGACTTTTAAGTCTGTTGATATGGTGAATGACATTTATTGATTTCCGAATGTTGAACCAACCTTGCATCCCTGGGATAAAACCCACTTGATCATGGTGCGCTATCTTTTTAATATATTTTTGTATGTGATTTGCTAAGATTTTATTGAGAATTTTTGCATCAATGTTCATTAAGGATATTGGTCTGAAATTTTCTTTCCTCGATGTGTCTCTGTCTGGTTTAGGTATCAGGGTGATATTGGCTTCATAGAATGAGTTTGGGAGGGTTCCCTCCCCTTCTATTTCATAGAATACTTTGAGCAGTATTGGAATGAGCTCTTCTTTAAAGGTTTGGTAGAACTTGGCTGAGAACCCATCTGGTTCCAGACTTTTCTTTGTTGGTAGGCTTTTGATGACTTTTCTATTTCATTACTTGAAATTGATCTATTTAAATTGTGTATGTCCTCCTGGTTCAGTTTAGGTTATTCATATGTCTGTAGAAACCTGTTGATGTCTTTGAGATTTTCTATTTTGTTGGAGTATAGGTTTTCAAAATAGCTTCTAATTATGTTTTGTATTTCACACGTATCTGTTGTGATATTTCCTTGTTCATTCTGAATTTTAGTAATTTGGGTTTTCTCTCATCTTCTCTTTGTTAGTGTGGCTAAGGGTTTATCAATTTTGTTTATTTTTTCAAAGAACCAACTATTTATTTTGTCAATTTATTTGATTGTTTCTTTTGTTTCAATTTTGTTGATTTCAGCTCTGATTTTAAATATTTCCTGTCTTCTACTACTTTTTCTAGGGCTTTGAGCTGTAGTGTTAGGTCATTTATTGTTGATTTTTTTTTCTTCTTTTATTGAATGCACACCACAAAATAAATTTTCCTCTAAGTACTGCTTTCATAGTGTCCCAGAGATTTTGATACGATGTATCTGTGTTCTCGTTTACCTCTAAGAATTTTTTAATTTCCTTCCGGATGTCTTCCTTTATCCATTAGGCATACAATAGCATATTATTTAATCTCCAGGTGTTGGAGTAGTTTCTGCTTTTTACTCTGTCATTTATTTCTAATTTCAATCCATTATGATCTGATAGAGTACAAGGTAGTGTCTCTATCTTCTTGTACTTGCTAACATTAGCTTTGTGGCTTAAAATATGGTCTATGTTAGAGAAGGATCCATGTGCTGCTGAGAAGAAGGTGTATTCTCTCTTTGTTGGATGGTATATTCTATAAATGTCCGTTAAGTCTAAATTATTGATTGTGTTATTGAGATCTATGGTTTCTTTGTTCGATTTTTGTTTGGAGGATCTGTCCAGTGGTGAGAGAGACATGTTAAAGTCACCTAGTATTATTGTGTTATGGTCTATTTGATTTCTGGAATTGAGAAGGATTTGTTTGATGTATATGGATGAGCCACTATTTGGGGGATAGATATTTATGTTTGTTATGTGTTGCTGATTTATGCTTCCGTTAAGCAGTATGAAATGTCCTTCTTTATCCCTTCTGACTATCTTTGGCTTGAAGTCCACATTATCTGATATGAGGATGGATACCCCAGCTTTTCTGTTGTGTCCATGTGCATGGTATGTTTTTTCCCATCCTTTCACCTTTAGTCTATGGGTATCTCTTTCTATGAGATGAGTCTCTTGCAGGCAGCAAATTGTTGGATCTCTCTTTTTAATCCAATCTGCCAGTCTATGTCTTTTGATTGATGAGTTCAGGCCATTAAAATTCAGGGTTATTATTGAGATACGATTTGTATTCCCGGTCATTTGGCTCTTTTTTTTTTTTTTTTTTTTGACATGGCTTGGTTTATTTGACAATTCCTTTAGGATAGTTCCTCCCTTTGCTGATTTATATCATTGTTTTTCATCTCTTCCTCATGGAATATTTTGCTGAGAATGTTCTATAATGCCAGCTTTCTTTTAGAAAATTCTTTTAGCTTTTGTTTTTCATGGAAGGATCTTATTTCGTTGTCATATCCGAAGGTAAGTTTTGCTGGGTATGAGATTCTTGGTTGGCATCTGTTTTCTTTCAGGGCTTGAAAAATGTTGTTCCAGGCCCTTCTAGCTTTTAGGGTCTGGATTGAAAAATCTGCTGATATCCTTATTGGTTTCCCCCTGAATGTAATTTGATTATTTTCTCTCGCAGCCTTTAAAATTCTGTCTTATTTTGTATGTTGGGTATTTTCATTTTAATATGCCTTGGTGTGGATCTGTTGTAATTTTGTGTATTTGGAGTCCTATAAGCCTCTTGTACTTGATTTTCCATTTCATCCATTTAGGTGTGGGAAATTTTCTGATATTATTTCATTGAATAGATTGTTCATTCCTTTGGTTTGTTTCTCTAAGCCTTCCTTAATCCCAATAATTCTTAAATTTGGCCTTTTCATGATATCCCATAATTCTTGTAGATTCTGTTCATGATTTCTTACCATCTTCTCTGATTGGTCAACTTTGTTTTCAAGATTAAATATTTTGTCTTCAATGCCTGAGATTCTGTCTTCCAGGTGTTCTATCCTATTGGTATGCTTTCAATGGAGTTCTTAATTTGGTTTATTGTTTCCTTCATTTCAAGGATTTGCTTGTTTTTTTTTTTTTTCAATATCTCTAACTCTTTATTGAAATGATGTTTTGCTTCCTGTATTTGCTCTTTTAACTGTCGATTGGTGTGATCATTCAATGCCTGAATTTGCTCTTTCATCTCATTGTTCAATGCCTGCATTTGCTCTTTCATCTCCTTGTTTGCTTCTCTGATTGTTTTAATTATGTACATTCCGAACTCCCCTTCTGACATTCTTCTGCCATGCTGTCATTGGATTTTATTGCTATACCATCTAGGTTTGTTTGGTACATTTTCTTCCCTTGTTTTCTCATATTGCTCAGGTATCTACCCCTCTAGTAGTGAAACTCTAGGATATTGCAGATTTCCTCTATTGACTAATATTGTCTCTGGAAATTTCCAATAACTCAGCTCTTAGCCTTCATTAGCCTGAAGTCTTGGAGGAACTTGATAGTGCAGTGCTCCACTAGGAAGCTGCCCCTCTAGGGTGGTGGCCTTCAGGAGGGGTATATTCCCTCTCAGTGGGCAGAGGTGCCTCCACTTGTTGACTGGTGGTCAGTCAAAGGGGGACTAGACTGCAGAGTGGGGCACATCTGATCTGGGTCTGTGTCTCTGGTTCTACTGCCCTGGTGGGAAAGCCTCGCCCTGCGGGGAGGACTTACCCAGTGGGGAATTTTCGCTGGGCAGCTCTCCTCTGAGAAGTTCCCTTTGGTCCAGAACTACCACCTCGACTGTGAAGCCCTCCTCTGCTATGTTTCCTGGGGACTGGAGCTACTGCCTGGGCCTCGGACCCTCACTCTGCATTGAAGCCTCTCACTGTGCAGCCCTCCTCTGCAATGCTCCTGCTTGACTGGGTCTTGGCTCCAGCAGGAGAGTCTCACTGGGCCACTCTACTCCAGGAAATTCTCTGCGTTTCGGGACTACTGCCCCATTCAGGGAAACTGACCAGTGGGAGAGACTCACCCGGTGGCTCTGAGTTGGTCCTGAGTCTCTCAAAACCTCCTCTACTTGACTTCTCGGTTTTGTCAAAGGTCCTCTAGCCTCCTGTAGGTGTCTCAGGAAGGGAGCTACCCTTCCAATGATGATGGCCACGCCCTCAGGAATATTTCAAAATGCCTGCACCAGCCTATAAAGAAGCCTCTGGCTAGCTCCGTGATGGCGACAGACCTCGGTGTGGTGGTCGGGCGGGGTCACTCAGTGATGGAGTCTGTCTTCTGCCCGGTGGCTGGGCGGGTTGGCTGCCTGCTGCCTAGCTCCGCAAGGCCGGTGGGTTGGGTGCCTGCCTGCTACCTGCATGATGCAGGTGGCCAGACTCACCTGCCAGCTCAATCCACCATTGCGACCAACCCTGGTTTTCTTTGAGGTTGCCTTTCTGTCAAGTAATCATTTCTTTCTGTATACATGTTCATGTTTTTGGTATGTGCTATTTCCTCATATATTATGGGTGTTAACTCCATTTATCTCAAAGAGGTTGCAAATATTTTTCTTCAATGTGTAATTTGTCTTTTGATTTGGTGTGTCGTATATTATTCCATACAGATAACATAATCAATTATCTATTTTATGCTTTATAACACTTTGATGTCAAATTAGAAAGCTTTCTGCTTCAAGACTTAGATAATACTTTCTCTTACAACTTTTCTGTTACCGTTATAATTTTATTCTTTACACTTAAATATAACCCATCTGCTTCATCTGAACTGTTCTTATACACTTATTCTTTCAGATAAACTGAACATTTTGGTTGTATTTATTTTTGTCAAAATGAATAATATGCACAGATTAATTTGGAGAGAATGAAGATATTTATTGATATTTATTTCTTTGTGTAGTTTCTGAGTATTTCTGAAATCATAGAATACCTTTGCAGATATTCTGGCCCATAGGAAAGATTGACTTTGTTTACATTCCTTACCTTGGAACAAATCATCATGGTCAAGGGAAAGCAGTGTTCTTTTTGGCCCACTGAGGATCCTCAGTGCGACCAGCAGCAGAAAGGATGAGCAGGTTGGGAAATGTCTTATCCAAATCATGGGACTGCACAGGAGTCCTAGGAATGGGATTGAAATAGAGTTCTCAAAGAAAAGATGCTGAAGTCCTTGAAGAACCAGAAAATAGCTTCTCTATTTTCAATCCACTCAAGTTCGTTCCAATATTGAGTTACGTGAGCTCATCTAATCACAGGCAATAATTCTAGATACTGTCATAGAAATCTTATTTGATATTTTCTACTTATGCAGACTAGAACACAACACAAATGAAGGAGCAAAGGAAAAGAGAATTTTATTTATACCAAATTTTTCTTTTTTCCCTGAACTATGATTAATCTAAAACACTAGCTCATGCCCATCTCTGTCCTGATCAGATACTCTCCCTCTTCTCTCCACTTTGGCATTCATCACTTGTGACTCCACAGTCTCATAAGGAATAAGCCAATTCAAACGAAGAAACCTAGATTGTCACCACAAATCAATGTCTTCACAAAGTTTTATTTACCAGACTATTTTAGAAAATGCTTCTCTGTTTTCAGTTTTTATTACTTAATATAAATTTCTGCTTTCCTTTTTCTTTCCCCTTTCTTGACTTTTTCTGAAAAAAAGATTTTCAAATTTCTTCTTTATCTTGTTCTTAAATATTTTTGTGAGGGAGGAGTCTTATTTTTTGCTATAAAAATATTGCTCTGGAAATCATAGGGTCATATTTAATTTTAAGATTCAAATCCATTATCACTGGGGAGCTGGGAATAATTGTCCAGAGATGTAGGATAAGAAGTAAAAGTTAAATCAATATTTTTATTTCCACATTGGGTCAGATGTAGCAATAAGGAGAACAAATGATTTAATGCTCATAGTTCCAAACCAGGTTATTATTATGATTAATTGCTTTTCATGGATATCAAAATGATTAATGTTAATCTATAAATTGATTTCTACAGACCTGCAATGATATATTGACTCTTCTGCACATTTCTGAGATGTTTTGATTTGCTTAATAATCAAATAGGAACCTAAGATAATTAGCAGCTTACAGAAGAAAATCATTAATTATTTTAGATTGATAGTCTAAGACTACTTGTTGGTATACTTCAGAGCATATGTACTGATTAAAATTTAATCTTTAATATACTTATAAACTATAAAAGAATATATTACTTAACTGTGTATATTTTAAGGGTGTGCTACCTCAAACCACAAAATAAAATCCAGAAATACCCTACCCTAAGAGAAAAGGGAATGTTGTAAAATATTTAGAAATCAATGAACATATTCTGTAAGAAACCAATTATTACAGGATGTATAATATTTGGAAGCGATACCCTTGATATTATCATGTAATAGATTATTCAACAAAGTTAAAAGAGCAAGTAATAATAATAGCAAATTATGTGAATAAACTGATGTTTGGTTTAGTTTTGAAAAAAATACAAAATTACAGGCATCATATATTTTAACTAGCTACAAGAAAATATTAGTTTTGATTTGGAAAACTCTTCTTCCCTCTTTCAATTTTTATTATATTAACTTTAACTGTAGTAATCTCATATTCTTGAAACATACCCATTTTATTATTCAGCATTTACTATTTCAAGAGAGTTTTACCAGTCATATTTTCCCTATTCAGCAACTACTGAATGTTTCTATGCAAATTTATATTTTCAATTTCTCATCCTAATTATATAATCTCTGATTCCCTGATTTCAACTCCCATTGTGAATCTCTTTAGAGCCCCAGGGGTCAGAATTACTTGCACCTTTACTGTAGCCTATTTTTGAACATGCTACAGGATAAAAGTTCTGTCGCTTATACAGCACACAAACACACTTGTTTCCTTATTTCCAGGAAGTTTAAGGGAGGTGTTGTAGGCTGATGACACACTCTTTATTTTCAAAACTCTTCATAAATGTGTTCTTTTTGGTATATCTTTATTGTCTCTGAAATGTGATCACAGGGAGGAGGTAACAAATCTAGGTGTGTGGAGTACATGATTTTGAAACAAAATTCTAGTTGCCTTTTAATAACAATGAGTACAAAAAAACCCACTATTTTCAGAATATTTTTTAAGTCTATAGGTTTCTTTTTTCTGCCCCTCACTGGGAGCTTTACTATGAACCACACTTGCAATAAGTGCTCTGTGTACATTCTCCCTTTAATTTTTATGTCATCCTCAAAAGTCAACATAACCATCTTCCTTTTACAGAGATGAAACAAGTTCATGAAAACTAAGTAATTAGCCCAGATCATACAGCTGGTAAATGATGGATATGAGAACTAAGCCTAAAAGTAAGTGTCTGTACATACTCTTATCACATTACATTCTGTCTCTGTATTCTCTTAACTTAAATACCACCATTATCTACCTGGTCTATTTATTGCACTTAATACATTTATAATTGCCTGTTGTGGGCTCAGTACTTTTCTGGATGTTGAGTTGCTAAAGATGAATAAGACTTGGTCTCTGCATATTTCCTAATTCAAAGAAAGGTAACAAATAAACTATTAAATGCAATATATGTAGTCCTGTGGGAAACTAGAGGTTAATATTTATGATAGATTGGATCATCAATTCAACATTGAAGAAAATAGTATATTTATATGGTAGGCATTTTTCTGAGTGTATATTTTATTACATCTTTAAAAAATGTCAGTTCCTTGGCGATTATCAAGAACACAAGCAACAATAGGTGTTGGCGAGGATGTGGGGAAAAAGGTACACTCATACATTGCTGGTGGGGTTGCAAATTAGTGCAGCCACTCTGGAAAGCAGTATGGAGATTCCTCAGAAAGCTTGGAATGGAACCACCATTTGAGCCAGCTATCCCACTCCTTGGCCTATACCCAAAGGACTTAAAATCAGCATACTACAGAGATACAGCCACATCAATGTTCATAGCTGCTCAATTCACAATAGCCAGATTGTGGAACCAACCTAGATGCCCTTCAGTTGATGAATGGATAAAGAAACTGTGGCATATATATACAATGGAATATTACTCCGCCATGAAGAATGATAAAATTATGGCATTTGCAGGCAAATGGATGAAATTGGAGAATATCATGCTAAGTGAGATAAGCCAATCTCAAAAAACTAAAGGACGAATGATCTCGCTGATAAGTGGATGAGGACATATAATGGGGGTATGAGGGGTTAGCGTTAGGATTAGGGTTAGGGTTAGGGTTAGGGATAAGGAGGGTGGTAAGAATGGAGGAAGGAAGGACTGTATAGAGGGAAAAGAGGGGTGGGAGGGATGGGGGGAAGGGAAAAAAATAACAGAATGAATCAAACAACATTGGCCTGTGTAAATTTATGAATTTTAATTAAAATAAATAAATAAAAAAAACTGAAAAAAAAAATGTCAGTTCCTGAACATTTCCACTTAACTTCACATTTCAGAAAACAACCTGGAAGATACTTCAAATGCGTCCACCCTTATTTGTGTCTGCACATTGCAATCGCTGAAGAATTTCAGAGTCAGTTCCTGTCTTCCTTAGAGTGCATGCCACTTGGTTTCTTTTTAGACCCAGAGGGAGTTCTTTTCAGACCCACGGACGTTTTTAAAACATTATATCACAGACATGTTTTCCCCACACACTATTATAGTGAGCCTTATGCCCACTTTTTAGTTGCTTCCCTCAGAAACTATTGATGTGACTTTACAATAGGCACATGTTAAGTTATAAAACCTAATGCTATTACTGCTGACAAGGAGGACCCAGTGGCTTTCAAACCGAAAACTGTACAATGTGTGAAAACATAAATGAAGATTAATTCTATAGGTGTGAAACTGACAGAGAATTAGATATTTTCATAAGGTCACCAAGTTTCACAAGTTTCAGAGGTATCTTTTTTTTTTTTTTAATTTGGAGCTCTGGCTTCAATTGAAAGGATAGGAATGATTGATAAATTAGATCTTATGAGACAACTCAGATCTCTCAAACATTTCTTCTTATTTTAGCAAAACAGAATGGACCAAACTTGTAATGGTATATAATAACTCTTATCATGCCAATGGTTGCAGAATATTGCTTACAAATTGCATATAATAATATGTCTGTCCCAAAATTATTTTGTTTGTGACACATTGGTTTAGTTTGACATCTATTTCACAAGACATGCATGGACTGCTTTTTCTTTGGTAAAGTTTAATGTAGAATTTAAAGATAGCAGAATGTTCTTTGTAACTGATAGGGACCAAAGGAAGAACAGAGGTCAAGATCCTGTGATTAGTGAGTTCTTGAACTGTCTTACAGGTTTTGATTATCAAAGATGACAAACAAAACGAAAGCTAGGTTATCAATTTCTTTTCTTGCTGGTTGAGGCAGAAAAACTGTTTGGAAAGGAAGTTGGTAAACGGACAATAGTGAAATGTATGTATTAATAATTTCCTGGTCAATTCTACCTATAAGAAATTAGATGGTTTTCACTATCCCAACTGAATTAGTGTTTTTTGCAGATCATGTTTGCTAAAATGTGAGCACATAACAAGATGGGTGGTTAGGAGTACTGAACCTCATGCCACATGCCTGTTTGTGTGGCGTAAAGTGAAACCAAAGGGCCCTATCTGCCCAAGAAGTTATGCGTGTGGTAATCGAAGGAAACCACACTGTGTAACAAAAGAATGTTGGGAGGGTTTAGAAAGCAAAATTAATTTATAGCCATGCTAGCTCTATGTTGTTAAAACAC
Source organism: Sciurus vulgaris (assembly GCF_902686455.1). NCBI lineage: Eukaryota > Metazoa > Chordata > Mammalia > Rodentia > Sciuridae > Sciurus > Sciurus vulgaris. The sequence continues at coordinate 134,485,115 of NC_136463.1, forward strand.
CACCATCTAGCACTATCATAGCACACATTTTCAACATTTCAATGTTTCAATAAGCAATACTGCTTAATGACCAGTCTATCATACAGAGAACCATTTTCCTATTCTTCCTCTACATTTTCTTTTGGAATGATCTTTTCCACACTCATTGCCTATTTTCTAACACTCCAAGATCTTTACCCCCAAACTATATCCTTATCATTGCAAAGATGTCCTACTTTTTCCCTACATCTAACATACCACCCAGGCCTGTCAATATCACCTAACTGTGTCTCAAAAATTTCCACCTCTTTCTGATCTCAGTACCAATTACAATAATAGTTCAGGGCCTTGTCAAATTTCTCTTGTGTCACTGTAGTAGTTTTCTAATTGCTGAAATACTATTTGTATTCCACTTTTCAGGAAGTCCATACAATGAGGTAGCTATTATTTTGCTATATAATTGGACCTGAAGGAAAGCGTATTCTATGCCTTACTTTTAAACATAGAATTGGTATTGATCTTTAGCTATGAATCACTAATTCAGGCATCAAAAAATTCATCCTTGCATATGACTGAACCTCTATATGTCCAATGTATACACATTGCTCATCAGTTATCCCACATCTGAACTGTGAAGTGAGTGTATTGAATTTCCCAGAATACGCTCTTTGAGAACTTTGATTTTAATTCAAATTCGAATCCAATATTAGACTGCTGCGATAGCTGGGAACAATTTTAGTTTGTGAAAGAAAAGTCAGTCCAACACATGATACTCATTGTGTGTGTGTGTGCATTATGTGCAAATGCATAATGTCTTTCTAAGTCCAAGGTCAAATAATTTCCAAGAAAAGCACTTCTTATTAGAGGAGATAGATAATAGCACTACAAATATTTTAAGCATAAAATTTGTATCCCCATATAAGAAAATACCACTTTCGTAAATGTCATTGTTACTTTTCTATATTGAAAAAGAGAAAGGATACTTAGTACCATAAGACTGTATTTCAAATAGCATGGCTATCACTGAAATACAAATGTGATGTTTGGTTCATTCTATACTAAACTGCTTATCTGGATTCTCAATTTATCTCATTTGAGTTAATATACTTTTATTTAGTATATAGCATATGATAAATACCCTGGGGAGATATAATGATGAAGCAGATGTGTCTTCTACTCTAGAGGAAACTAAACTAAAAATTGATTAAAAAAAAGAATAAGATAGCAGCAGCATTATCTTCTGGTGCATAGAAAAGATATCAGATACTTGGGTTGATGGATTTTATTCTGCACTAAATTGTAAATATAGTTCTTTAGTACATTCGTAGTACTTCTATGAATCTGACCATAAACCGATATAAGGGTTATTGCTTTTGAAGCATTTTGGACATGTAGACAAAACTTGGTTAAGTCTAGTCAACCAATCTTTGATAAAATCAATGACTAAAAAATGAATAATCAATTCAAAATGTTGGTATTGCTTTAATAAAAGTCATTCATTTGATATTTTGTTTGTTCATTTCGCCTTTAGGTTATGAGTATATATTTTTCTCTTTCTAGGCATAGCATGCTTTCAAATATATATTAAAATAATACAAGTAGCAAAATACACTGTGGTGCTTTAAATGTAGATAGTCAACCGTCCATCAGGAGGTCCATCAGCAAACATTAGCTCATTTGCAGAGAAGAAAAACTGTAGCAGCTTGCCAGCTCTGAGGTACTCCTAATGGCAAACAGTAATGAAGTTTACATGCACAAGACATGATGACAATTCTAACTTAAATTATGATAGTCCTTCTGTCTTATGTTTCATTATAAATTATTCTCTTACAATATGTTTCTGAATGAAGGATATATACCTTGTCACTAAACAAAAAAAATTTTAAGAACAAAAATATAATTATTTTAAACTGAGACTATATCATAATTTTGTCTCTTTGTATATAGAGTATTTAGAACAATATCTACTGCTGCTTTGCACAGATGCTTTCTAAAATAAGATTTTTTTCTTACTTGAAGATAGTGTATTATAGATAATGACTTGATAAGTCAGCCATAACCTTAATGACAGTAACTATAGGATGAGGATGTTACAGGTATTAAAAAAAAGAAGGCACACTGTCGCACACCATCTTCATATATGGAAGAGAGTAAATTTACATTTCTATCTCTTTTCATATATATGAGTATGTATTCCATATATATGCAATACTTATATATGTGTATTCTCTTTATATATACAGAGAGAGAGTAAAACTCTCCAAATGTTGAAATTTATAATAAAGTACAACTCTGTACCTTAACATGTTAAATAAAATATATAATGAATATATTGTATATGTGATTTATACATTTATGTATTTACTTAACTCTGCATTATTTATGTGTTTATTTAATAACATAAGAAATATAATTTGGGGTTTTTTTTTTTTGGCACCAGAGATTGAATTCAGGGGCGCTTGTCCACTGAGCCACTTCCCAGCTCTATTTTGTATTTTTACTTAGAGACAGGGTCTCACTGAGTCACTTAGGACCTCGCTTTTGCTGAAGCTAGCTTTGAACTCAGGATGTCCTGCCTCAGCCTCCCAAGTCACTGGGATTACAGGCGTGCACCACCGCGGTCAGCATATTTTGATAAAAAAAAAAAAAAAAAAAGGTTCTGTTCCTTGCCTAGTTGATTATTTTGGCATGAACATGAGATAATTTTTCTAGATGCCTTGGTACTACTTTTGGGAGTTGTACTGTTTTTATTAAGATACTCTCTGAAAGTGCCTCCTGCAACCGGGCAGTGTTCTAAGTATTTTACAAAAATATCTATTCAGACCACCACCTTAACACTCTCTTTGATAAGTACAAGTATGATACCCGAGTTGCAGAGAAGAAATTTAAGTAGCTTAACCAAGATAAGACAGCTAAGGGGCAGAATTCAGATTCAAAATGACTGCAGACTTCACATGCCAGTTTGGGAAGGACCTTAGTGAGTACATAGCATTTGATAAATACGCTGGGGAAGTAGAAAGATGAATGAGACATGGCTCCCACTCGGAGAAAATGAAGCTAAAAGTTGACCGAAAGTAAGAAGAACATAGTTGTTATATATGGATAGGTTTATTTATTGATTAATTTAGAAGTCAAGGACCCAGAAGAGATTCCCTAACACTTGCTCCAGTGCAGGTTGCCCAGGGCCTGGAGTCTCAGCTTCCCCATGTCACTGTGTGTTCTCTCAGAGTCCTCTCTCACGTGCCCTCCTCCTGGGCCCGTGTTTGCAGAACATCAAACAGTTGGCAGTGCAAGGAATGTTAGCCCCAAACTGCAGTCCATCTCCACGTGACAGAGAAATGACCCTTTGGTTATTTTTGACTGACTCCACAGCTGCTTAGTGCGAAGTCAGCCATGGCTGCGCATGGTTTCTGTGGGGTGAGTTTCCCAATTCTTCGAAACCTCTGCTAGAGCTCTCTACTCCATGAACAGAGACATCTGTGAGTGTATCTAGCTGCAGATCTTCACAGGCTGGAGTGTCAATTTGCTTCTTTGGCAAAGGGTTAGAACTGTTCTTCATTACTATGGGATTTTTTTTTTACTATCTTAAGTTTTTTTTTTTAACTCTAGTTTCTGTTTGGGTAGTAATGATGGATTCTAATGCTTCTTCACAAGTTCAAGAAAAACCCGTCATACTTTTGTGGGCATAGACCAAGGCTCATTTTGCTATAAGCAAATACACTTTCAAAGAACAAGAAGTGTGCTTAGTACCTTTCTTTTTCTCATTTTATCTCTAAACAGTGAGTAATAGAACTTAAGTAATTTGATTTAAATAACCGCTGGCTCTTAAGTTACTCTTTAAACACCCTGAAAGCTCCCTATGTAATATTTTGGAAGTGAAGTACCTTAAAAATTACTTCAGAAATTTTATTTTCTTAAAAATAAAAAAAAAAATTATTTTCTTATATTAAAATTTAAATTTAATGATTTCCCTCAAGCACAATAGGAAAGTTTTTTCTAAAATAAACAAAACATTTCTTTTCCACAATAAGGGCAGAAAATGATATTGAGTCTCCACAGTATGCCAGGCATTTTACTGCATGAACACCCCACTGCCAACATTTGAGATGGATATTTTATTGAAGAAATTGAATTCAAGAAATTTTAGGTGAATTCTTCATGGCCACAGAAGTCCTAAGTTGGATCCAAGCTTGGGTTAGTCTGTCTTTAGAAGTTATACTTTGTCCATCACAATAACATAAACTTAAAAAAAAAAAAACTTGATCATTTTTATCTTTAAATTACTCATTGGCAACAGTAATGTGCTTTAAAATAAGGGGAACATTTTTAGAGAGAGAGTCATTTGGTTCTTTCATCAGAGTTATAGAATCATGCTGAATATTAAATGTAATTTGCCTTGACCAGTGCAATGCTTAAACTAAGCTGCACCAGAGAGCTTAAATATCACTGTACTTAACAATCAAAATTCAGATTAAAATCCAAGTGTAAAATGAGATCTCTTGTATCCTGAGCCCTCGAGGTCCTGAGCCTTGTGGATCCAATGTGCAAAGGACAATTGTGTCACTTTAGAGACCTCTTATGGGCAGGATTACACAGGGACCAACAGATGAGAGGCATCAGAGGTTACAGTTCACAGTGCCCTTGACCCTCAGTCCAAGGCAGAGACTCAGAGTAGCTGTCAACAGAAAATAAACTATTGTGTGAGAAAATTGCTTAAAATACTTCAGTTGCTCTCTCTGCAGAGTGGAGGCAGTCTTTGTGGTTTGGGAAGCTCTGGTGACAGTTTGAAACTGTTTTACCAACTCCGAGTGTATATATATATATATATATACATATCTCTGCACTGTGCTGTGTTTTCTTATCTTCAAGAGCATATCTTACAACAGTTGAAGTATGTTGACAAAATGGAGTCTGTAAGGAAAGCAAAATCTTGCCATTTCCTCATTTTATAGCTTGTGTTCAGTTGGCAATATGTTAACAAAGGCCAGTGTTAGCCTCTGTTTGTGACATGAACCTGCCCGTTAAGAGATGATCAGTTATGGACTTATGACTCATTTTGTAATCTCTTTATAGCCATGAGCAAGGCTGTTCTAAATTTGTGTTAAATTATAGAAAGTTTATTACTTCCCTGGACAAATAAAATGCAAATAAAATTTCACCCTGCAAAGAGATTATTGAGCTAATGTTGCAAAAGACATATTAATCTTATTATAGTTAACTGTGCATAATAGAGGAAATCAAGACAACTTGATTTTAGAACATAACAGTGTTTTACAAATTACACATTATATGCCCAATAAATATTTATGAAATAAATATATGTGAATATATGTAGTTACATCTCTCTGAGGAAGAAGTACCTAACTCCTAATAGATGAGGTACTCCTAGCAAGGAGTTGGTATTTATGATAGGAGATCCTTCATGATTTTGCACGAATGGTGACCAAGATGCAGAGACCTTACCCTGGAGCCAGGATAGACAAAAGGAGTCAATGGGCAGAGCAGGATGGGTAAAGAAGACAAATTTGGAAAAGGAAAAGTTTTCTTGTTTTTAAAATTTTCTGCAATGTCTATACTAAGGATTCATGTTAACAGAATTTTCTTCACAACTACTAGAGAGATTCAGAAATGGGTTGAGAACAAAGAGAAAGGAAAAGGTAATAAATTATGGAAAAGAGCGATATTGGAAGGGAGGACAATGATACAAGAGAGTTGAAATAAAAAATATCTAGAAGAACAAAGGTATTTGTAAAATGGTGGAAAATCTTCTGTTGTCTTCAGTTTTGAGAATCCTCCAGTTTCATATTCTCTGCTTCTTTAGACAGGATGTACATTTATAGACTGTTTACTTAGTAACTGAAACCTTTGCTTTTTTTCCCCTTTGTACAGATCTTGAAATGTGAATTGAGAAGGGAGAAGTTTGTTTCCAGCCACTGAAAAATGCAGACCTCATCTGGGGGCAGTGTTGAGTTTCAAAATTTTCTTTAGTAATGTAAAGTGACACAACTTTAAAACAATTAGGCTATTCCTATTTGCTGTTAAATTTTTTTCATTACTTATTCTGCAAATCATTTTGGGATATCCATGATATTTGAGTGAGAACCACATCTAGTATTAGTCTCAGTTTTTCTTTAATATTATTTTAGAGTTCTTCTTTTAGTAACCACACATAACCAAATAGGTCTGTGGAGACCATGAATATGACCCTTGAATTGAAGAATCATCTCTGTATTTGAAAATTGTGTTTCTGGAAGTTCTGTAGCAGAGGGCCTGAGTGGTGTGCTCTCAGGCCAGGCTGTCTGGACTGGAGTCTCGGTCTGCTGTTACTGTTCAGTGAACCTTGAACAAGTCAGTTCTCCTCTGCAAAGCCTCTCTCCATAGGGTTGGGCTCCTGAAGAAATTATTAGATGCATGGAACTCAGAAGGATATCTGACATATAAGAAGTACTAAATAAATACGAGTTATGACAACGTACTACCCAATGAGAAAAAGAGTAAAATTCACTTCAAAATATAAAAGCAGAAAGCTATCAAAGAAGCAGATAAACATCTTTGCAGCCTTTAAAACGCTATCAAAGTATCTTCCACATAATAGAAGCTCAATAATATTTGCCGAAAAACTAATTGGCTAAAAAAAGAAAATAAAAAACTGGAGATATTCACCATAAAGGACTTACGAAAATTGAATATGAACTTATAACCACATTACATCTGTTTTGATTGAAGATGAAACATAATATATAACCACATTCTCAGGTGGTTTCAAAGAGTTGAAGAGAAGACCACATACATTATGGGCTCGGGGGTCAGGGCTTGCATGAAACAGGCATTCAGTAGGTGCTCAAGTGCTCATTAAATGATTGAATGAAAATTCTGAAATAATTATAAGCGATAATAGCAATATACACGCTATAAGGTGAGAACTTGGGATATAAGACAAGTGGGTCGATGTAGTTCAGAAAGGAAGACACCAGTAGATGCTGAAGAACATGGCGATTTAAGCCTGTCATCTTCAACTCTGGCTGATGTTAGAATAGAGAATACCTAGTTACCACCTCAGGAAAGTGTTATTTAATTGGTCTCAGGCGAAGACTAGGAGTTTATATGGACTAAAAGTTACAGAGGTAATTCTAATATTCAGACAAGGTGAGAATCCTTGCTGTAAATTGTCAGAGAGGATGGAGAAGTTTCAGCAGGGCTGCGGGGAGAGGGATGGTGGTGTAGGTGATTGTGTATACTGCCTTGTAAAGAAGTGCTTTGGCTCAGAAAGGAGCTAAACTGAAGCTAGTCGAGCTTAATTTTGAGGTAATAAAATACTAAAATGGAGTGGCCTAGACAGGGATAGAAGTGACAGATATATGGCTCTTTCATAAGCGTGAGCTTTGATGTTGGATGGATGCAGCCTAAACCCCTTGGTTGGGTTATGTAGCATTGACATGCCTTAGATTTCACAGCTATAGCATGGATAATAATTCTCTTCATGTAGCTCTCTTATAAAGGTCACAATGACCAAACATGTGGAAAACAGGAAGAGCTGAGTTAAAGGGAATAGGAAAATAGGGACACAGGCAGGAAGATGAAAGTGCCCAAAAGGGAACAAAAGCAAATCACATGCTTCATGAATTTGTAAGACTACATTCCTAGAGAAATAAATAACTCACAATCCCCTCCCCAAATAAACTAGACTGAGGATCAGTGAGCCACTATTTTATGGAACAAAACTAATCCAACCTCTCTCCCTACTCACCACTACTACTGATCAATTCCTCCTCCAGACTGACTCCACCAACTCAGAAATGAAACCAGTGAAGTGTAAGTCAGTTTGGGAAAAATAAGAAATGACCCTTTTTGAAAGTTTACTTAGTATTTTTAAATGTTCATATTAGAAGCAGAAGTGTGTAAGTCCCGTGAGAAAAAAGCTAAATGAAAATAGGAAGTACTGAGAATGAAAGCCACATACATTTTGTAAGAATTTGCCCTTCCAAATTTTCTTGGTAACCTATTTTTATGTAAAAATAATCAAAATTGTTAACCTTCAAATGAATATTACCTACATGGTAACACATACTAGTATTGCTATTTTTAAATTAAAGTGGTTGTTTAGAGACATATGAATCATTTAGATAGCCTTTTTGACTTAGTTCAAACAGAACAAAAAGTAGTAAGAGAGGAAGGATGATCTAGAAAGAAGAGTGGACCTTCTCGTCAACTTTCTTTTGTGTGTGTGTGTGTGTGTGTGTGTGTGTGTATTTAAAGCTGTCGTTAATTCACCAAATCAGCCTTTGAAATGCTTTCTAGACATAATTGACCTAAATACTTCAATTATCTGTATGCATTACTGTGTACTTTTGCTCATTTTGTTGCCACAAGCAGTCAGAGAGAGAGAGATGTGTTATGCAGAAACACAGTAGAGAAGGTGAACTGCAGACAGGGACCAACTGTCCCAAGAAAATGTGCCTGGCTGAGTAATAACCATTACTATGACTATGGGCTGGAACACAACTTTCTTGAGGTTGAGTCAATGCTATTTCAATTTAGACTTTAATATTCATTCCAGTAGTCACTGACCTTTTTGAATCATGTTAACTAAAATTCATTCCTGTACCTTTCTTCTGCTTGATATAATAGTGAAACAAAATATATAATTCCATATGTATGACTTAGACTCTTATATGACCTTTTGAAGCAAAATATGGTTCACATTTTTAATATATATGGGACTCTGATATTAGGCATACCCAGGTTAAATATCTTAGACCACGTGTGTAATCTGTATCTTCCTCAGATTTTTCATCTATAAAATAAATAATAATTTTTACTTTACATTTGTGATTATTTTATTACATAAAAAGCATATAATGTTCTTAACATACAATGGGATTGATAAATGTTATTTGCATTATTCTGATATTAAAAATGATCGTTTCTTAATTGTATGTATGTTCATTGATTTTTCATTTAATAGAAACATGGCTTTTTTTTTTTCAGTGCTGGTATTGAAATGTAGGGATTTGTACACACTAGGCAATCACTCTACCGCTGAGCTACATCCCCTGCCCCCAAATTGCATTTTTTTAAAGAAAAGTAATAGCTCATGTTAATAAACAAAGACACTGAAAAATTTAGACTAAAATATGGATAAAACATTAAAAACATAACTACCCAAGATATGAAAGATAAAATAAAAATAACATGCACTTTTTTGAAGCTTAACAAATTGATTTTAAAGTTCATGTAGAAAATTAAGTATACAAATCAGCCAAGTAAACAGTACGGAAGAACTATATATGGGGGTTAGTGTTAGCAGATATTAAAACCTACTATAAATCTGTAGTAAATCACAGTAATAATTGAAACAATGTGTTACCAGCACATGATAAAGAGACAAATAGAATTGAATAGAAATTCTAGAAGTAGATTCTGGTACAGTCTGTTCATATCTATTTACTTACATCTATTTCCACTTTCAGGGCCAAAACTGAAAACCTGTCAATTTTTGGACTCCTTTCCTGCACTGATGTAGTATTAATGTTCTGGCAGGTGACTCTTGATTTCATTCGATGCTTCTAGATATCAGTTTTACTCTATACAAGCACTGTTCCATAGAATGTTATGCATTGGTGGAAATATTCTAAAAGCTGCACCTCCACTAGGTTAGCCACTACCTGCACTGGCTACTAAACCTTTGATATAGGACTAGTGTGGCTGAGCAATTTATTTTAAAATTCTATTTAATTTTAATTTATATTTCAATAGCTTTAGGAGGATGGTGGGGATTGTAGTGGATGATCCTACTTCATGCTCTAAGCCCTCCAGGACAGGTCCAAGTCTATGACACCAGTATCTAGCAGGTTGCTTGAAAGATGATTGGTTTTATTTTTCCAGTCCATATTAATCATACTCTAGATGTTTGACAGGAGGACCCATAACACCCTAAATCAAGACTAAAGTCCTAGTGCTGCCCATGGATGCTTAAAAGCAGTAGAAGGGACAGCTGGATGTGGGCTGGTGCACACTCAGGAAGGAGAACTACAGTGGGAAGGGGTGTTTCTTGCTGGCTGTGACTTTTTCTCTTTGACAGGCAGAAGCTGGCTTGACCTTGATCACACAAGCTTGCAAAAATTCACTCTAATTTGCAGGAACCTCAGAGTATTATTTTTATTTAATTGTAAAGTTTTTAAAAAATCAGATATAAACACATCGATTTAAAAAACACATTTATTCACCTGTGCCAAAGGGATTATAGCTTTCTTAAAGTAATGTTTCCATATTTTTCATAAAGAAATGTGTCTTTGAGGAAACACATGCGGTCAGTGGTTTAAATAAGTACCAGTCTTAGAAAAGCAGAACATTTGATGGAGGTCTTAACAGCTATAGGAGGGGGGTGGATTAGCATTTTGAAAAGAATTTCTAGCAATCTAAAAATTGTTCAAATCAGATCTTCACAGACAATTGTGAGCAGAGTCAAATAAAGTGTTAAGCAGTAGGCTGACTTAGAAGCTGGAGGCATAGATTACTAATTGGACTTTCAGCTCTTCCATTCCGTTCCCTGACCTGCGAAGAGCTACTCAGCTTTTCTGAGCCATTAGCCCCTTTATCTACAAAATGAGAGGAAGCATTGTGTTGTGTAAGTGAGGTTTGAGGATTGGAATGGGCTAACGTAAGTAAATGTCAACAAAGGTGAATTTCCTCTCCTAGAGTTCCCTCCCACACTATCACAACTCCGAGTTAAAGGGCACCATAGCTGGAGAGGATTCTAGAAACTACCCAATCAAATGAGGAAATTGAGTATGAAAAATGCAAATACAAAAGTGATACCAGCAACAGACTCTAAAAAAAGGAGATGACAAAAGCCACCAGTCACACACCTGCTCCATGCTGTCACCAGAAGTCAGTACTCAGTGCCGAAAACAGAGATGCAAACATCAAATGCATATTTTTTGAGTTCTCCTTTCTTGCACTGTGTATTTGTTTCACAGTTAATTAAAAGTATTACCAGAGTGGTAAAGAATCTGTTCTAGCAAATGATTATGATCACTGTAAATAAGAGATAACGACCTCAACAGTATTTAATCTAGTAGGACAAGTTCTTTGCTATCATTTTTCAGAATCATCTGCATTTTCTTCTCTTCTAATGGTCTGTCCTGAATTTCAACTCAAAATATGCATGTGAGTGTTTGTGTCTTTGAATTTTCACCACCTAGTACTGATTTCAAACAGCTTTCTCCCCAACACCCACCCCCCAACTGTTTGGGTGGTCTTTTTAACTTCATTATCTTTTCTCTTTGGGATCATAAGAGATGTCTGGTTGTGACATGAGGACCTGTGAAATCACATATTAGAGAAAACGAGTCCTTTAGCAATGTCTGTGATTAGAATTAGCACAGTGGAGAAGACAATTATCAATGCATAGATCAAACATTCGCTTACGAGAAAATTTCTTAAAGTCATGCAGCTTGAGGATGGGTTTTATTCAGATTTAATTGTACTTCTGATTTAAACTAATTATACAATTCATGGCATTTTCTCTTCATTTCATAATTTAGTACTTAATTTTGCATAGGTGAACATGTACAGAATATTTTTGTGTCAGGTTGATTTCCTCATATGAACTTTTTGAACTTAGCTATATATTCAGTTAGATATTCAGATATAATAGAGCCAAAGAGAAAAACTGATAAGTCATATTTTTTCTTTTTGTTCCACGAGGTGATAGTACCTAAATACAAAGAAAATAATACACAATTAATGTTTTACCCAAATTTTAGAATATTGCTGTGTGGCATTGCTCTGTAAATGAACACATAGATTATTCCTAGGAGGCAGATGATGTGTATAGTTTGTCGTTATCATTATTAGAAACTCTAGACTTGTAAATATTATCAACCATGTGTTTTCTTTCAGTGAGTGCTCTGGTCTCACCACTCTTCCCTTCAGATGTTATTTCTCCAGTGTTTTTCTTCTTTTTAGTTCTATTCTCTTCACCAGCTCCTGCCTGTTCTCTCTCTCTCTTATATTCTCTCTCTCTCTCTCTCTCTCTCTCTCTCTCTCTCTTCACCTAATTTAATTATCTATCCATCCATCTGTCCTATTTGGGAAGAACTCATAGGATGAGATAAGGGTAAAATTAATCATAAAAGAAGGAAGATTTCCAAAGGCTTTCATTCACAGTGCTGAATTTCCACCTCTATTTTTCGTTTAGAGATGCCATTTGGACAAATTCCAATATGAAACCTCCCTTAAACAATGGCCCCCTAAGTGAAGCTATTTTATAGCTGATATTCTTGCTTTACAATTTCATGCTTTAGTGCAATATTTCTGGACACTTAACCTCTCACCACTTCTCAACAGGAATCTCTTTCTTTATTAAGAGTAACAAAGTCAGGAGGGGAAGCCGGGAAGCAGGTGTTCAAAGCTTCAATGGCCACAACTAGAAAAAAAAAAAAAAAGAGAGAAAGAAAGAAATCTTCATCCTCCCTCTATGTAGAATATAATCTTTTTACAAATATGCCTTCATAGGTATTATAATGTCAGGTTGATTCAATTTGCTTAACTGTGAGTGCATGTGACAGTTTTGCCAGAAAATTTCTGAGACGTTCTATTTTGTCTTGTTCTTGCTAATGAAAGGGAAGCCGGGCGCGGCACACTTCTCTGGCACAGCTCCTGCCCTGACCCAGGGGTAATGGGCCTAACTAGAGTAAGGACAAAGGCCCTTCCAGGAGCTCCATCATTAGTCCTTTATAATTGTACTGTGTAGGAATCCAAGGATCAGTAATCTAAAAGTCCAATTTTGAGACAAGTTATTTTTATAATAGTTATTTATAAAACCATCACGGAGTATAAATTAAATTACGATACCATAGGTCCACTGCTTTTATTTTCTAATTGAATGTAAAGTGAACCAAAATGATCTATAGAAATAATTAAACTTTTTAAGGTGATAAATTAGTGAAATTAACTTGTTAATTATTGTGAGACATTGAAATATTAGTACTCTTCATTCAGGTAGAGAAAATGTTGGAGAAATTCACTTGATAGCTTTTTTTAAGAATGTTTCTCTTATATTTTATCTTTTTAAAATTTTCTAGGAGTTCCAAGATCTACATGTCAAAAATCTGAAATAAAGTATTTGATGATTATTTTTATTCAGAGTTAGCTCAATATGCTTTCTTCATCGAGCACAGAAAATGTGGGTTTGCATTTCAGATGTCAGTTTAAAAAATAATCTGAAATTGTTAACATTCTGTGGAAGGAGAAATGAACATTCTCTCATATTTGGGGGGGGGGGTGGTGGTACATTGTAGAACCTCTCTGAAGAACTCTTTGGCAACACCCTTCAAAATATAAAAAGCACATAAAATGTGACCCAGGAACTCTACTTCTAGATATTTATCCTGTACACATACATGTGCATGGGCAAAATGATGCATGTACAATGATATTCATTAGTGCACATTTATAATACCAAAGATTAATAGCAACCCAAACGTCATTATTAGAAAGCATGTAAGTTTAGTTGTGTCCCTAGTGTGGAATGACAGAATTATTAAAATAATGACATGAGTCTAATAAAATGATTTATCCATTAAAATCATAACACCTGACATTTATTAAACAGTAATAACTGAGTAATAGTTACCAGATAAATGCATAAATTTACTCATTCCTCATCATCTTCCTATGATATATATATATATATATATATATATATATATATATATCATTATTCTCATTTTACAAATAAGAGAATGAAGAGGTTTCCTATGGTGACCAAGATAGAAGGTAGTGAGGCCATTATACAAATAAAAGCAGTCTTATTCTGTTAGACACCGTACGAACAATATATTGTCTGTGCCTATTTATAAGTGAAATAATTTGGTAAGGAAAATATACATCCTTAATTTACCTAAAGAATATAATTCTTTAAAAATATGCCTTCCTAAGTATTTTATTGTTTGTTAGTTCACAGAATCTGCTACCATACACCCATTCAGTGAAGATTTTTCAATAGAGGTAAAGGTGTTTATAAGTCATACATTACAAAGCATTTGTAAAATACTGCCCTCTCAATCTGGTAGCCCTAGACACAGGTTGCCCTGGAGCATTTAACCATGGGAAGCTTCAAAACTGAGATAAGCTATAAACAAAATTCTCACCAAATTTAGTACAAATAAAGAATATAAAATCTTATAATCCTTTTATATTGATTTCATGTTGAAATAATATTTTTATTAGGTTAATTGAACTATACCATTAAAATAAATTCCATCTACTTCTTTTTACTTTTTAAAACATACATATTAGAAAAGTTTAAAATTTCTATTAGATAGTAAGGATCACTTTTTATTTTTATTAGATAGTAATAGTCTAAAAAGCATTTGGGTTTCACAGTACTTCATTTTCTGCTCCTCCATCATTATTTCTCCAGTAAGGTGGTTCTTGATCCTTGATGTACATTAGAGTCCCCTGAGGACATGTAAGTAATGCCCCCACACAGACATACACACACCAGAACCTCTGAATGAACTGATCTGGGGGCTCCGGCATCACTTTGCTGTTGTGGATGATCTTGCATCCTTGTATAATGCCATGGAGAACAACTGCTCTATTTAAGCTAATAGGGTGCTTAATAGGGAGTCCAAGGAGCTTAATTTCTCAAAAGGCATTTGTTTTAATAATATTTTAGATGCCAAGCTTAGCATTTATTAATTAGGTAGGATTTTTTACTTGATTGAACAATTTAATAAGTTGAAAGATAGGACACTTTCAATTAAAAGAAAAATTTAAAATTTGGGGATCTTTGCTTGTTTAGGTCTCTTAATCTTTGTTGGAACAAATAAGTCTTCTCTATACTGCTGTTTGTTCTCCAAATTTGGCCAAGAAGCAGTATTTAAAGCAGTTCAAATGGAGCAAGTAAAAATTGCAAATCTGTTTTTGTGAGGACTCTAATAAATTGAATGTGACCCATCGTAATGACTTAAAGAACAAGTCACAAAAGTACATTTTTTCTGTCACTGATATTCCAGTGCCATATAAAGGTACTATAGTAAATGTACTAATAGAAACTCTGTGCCCTTCTGAATGAGCTCCACTTTCATAAAATGCCACTAAAAGTTGATTCTTATCATACATTATTGTATTCTATGGAGCCAATATTCAGCCTCTTAGTTTCTCTATCATTTTTTCATAGTTCATTCTCTTTTCTGCCACAGTGTCCTATTCCATATTTTGATTTCCATTGCTGATTGGATGGTAATAATAATAAAATACTACTGGTAAATAAATTAAAGTAAAATAAAATTTTGATACAAAATTATTTTCTGAAGAAGGAAAGTATTCTTGGAATCTGGGATTTTTTTTTTCCTGGCCTCTGGTTTCCTTTTCTGTTTGTGAGATATCAGAAACTATGGGACTCAAATTTTATTACAATTTAACCTGTCCACAAGTTATTTTCTATAGAATTAATTTGTTTCCAAATTATTAAAATTGTCTTACTTCCAGTGTTGATAAGCTAGACTATAAATTCCTTGTGCAGAGTTAAGGAACATGAAAGTTGAGGACAAGCACTTGTCTGCTTTGTTCACTACATCTCCTCCTTGCCCAATAAAATAATACATGCATTATTCTTAAATGAAAGAAGATAGAAATATATGACAAAATATTTCAAAGTATAATATAGTTCCATTATGATAAAATTCCTTACTAAGGAAGTAAAATTGTAATTCAAGCACTCTGAATTTTTCACTATTCCTGTTGTGATGTTTACTGTTTAATAATTCTAAAATTAGATTACTGAATAATTTTAAAATTAAAAATTTAAAATACTTCTTAAAAATTAAAAAAAAAATTACCTTCAAGTTTAGGGGAAATTTTGAGATTTAATTTAAGCTTGCCATAAAGTATTCTTTTGACAGATAACAGCAGAATTGTCAGGTATTAACATTTTAAAATAGAATCAACTACTATAACTTTCAAACAAATAACAGTGCTATTTTTACCAACTTTAGGAAGGTTGGATTATTGTACTGGGTGCAAACTAGCATTCCAGGGGCTGCCCTTATGAAGAGCCTGTGAACTAAGCTATAATCACTCCATCCTGGAAAGCCTGGATACCAGGGGCAGCCTGGGTAGTAATTCATCTGCTATGTGAACTGACTCTCTTGTAGCTGAATAAATGAACATATGAGCAGACTAAAACATTGGTCAGCACACTCTCTCACAGCATTCCTTTAAAAAGTAGTGTGGATGCAAGTTAGGTACACGTGCGAAAAATGCCCTTCTCTTGTCTAGATGATATCTAGGCTGAAAAGATTTGGAATTTATGAAACAGGGCAAGCACAACTCCTTCACTCGAGTATGCTACCATTACATCAGGAAAAAATATGTGACTTTTTGATCAAGTTAGCACCTTGCAAAGGTCTAAAGTTAGAAAACTTTTTGGGAGAAGGGACTTTCATCAGGTGTACAAAATGCTTAGCAGAAGGATCTAATGATTTCTGGGAATATTGCAAACTCACTGTCATCTATCACTGACATATTTTAATAGGAATGCTTAAAACTGAATAAAATTTCTCGCAAAGAGAAATTTGTTAACTTTTAAAAAATAAAAATTAATCTCTAGTAATTGTGGAATAGTTGACTTTTTAGAAATGGTAATATTTTGGAGATGTGGTTTTACTAGATAAACCCTAGAGAATATTGTTAAGCAGCTTAATTTTGGGCTTTGTTATGGCAACAGATATAATAGTTTCAAGTTCTTTTCCTGAGATTATAAATGAACTGTGTTCAAATCATGACCCTCTCACTTAGTAGTTCTGTGGTTATGAACAAGTAAAATAACTACCCTTCGGATACTTGTCTTTAACATAGGACAAGTAATGATACACACTCAATGTCCTAGGGCTATTAAGGTAGATCATGGCTATGATAAGAATCTAGGATAACCAATGTTCACTAAATATGAGCAATCCATATTATTAATTGCACAACTCTGAAAATGATGTAACTGTTTATACAATAAAACTATGTAAGAATCTTGACAATAAAAAGTTCCCTGTTAGCCATTACCTCTTCTGGTAATAAGACTTTAGCACAGCCAGACTAGCTGTCTTCCCTTCTCTGACTTGCTTTCTGCTTAATTACCTAGCTACTGAAGCTGATGAGCTATTACTATTCAAATGCAAATCCTCCTGCTCCTAGTTAACAACGAAAAAAGTCTATAAAAATCCAATGCTTATGTTTTCATAGTGGTCAAGATTTATTAAGAGTTTATCTTCTAAACATTATACATAATTTCATTTAATCTTCACAATAACTCTATGATAAAAGTCCCATTATGACTTTTATTCCTTTTATGGGAAAAAGAACTGAAGCTTAGAAAAGTTATGTAAGTTACTGCATGTCCTGCAGTTAGGAAATGTTACAGATGAAATTCAATTCAGAAAATCTGATTTTAACACTTACAGTTTCAAACCTTATGCTGTTTCCAAATGTATGATGTACATAAGATTTAAGATAATTAATTTGGTAGATTAACTTTTTAAGGGTTTTCTTGTTTATTTAAATGTATATTTTAAAAAGATAAACTTAAAACCACAACCATAATATCAAAATATTTTTACACAGGCTGAGATTAAAGTTAGCTCACTGGGGAATGTGCCCAACTTAGGCCATGTGATTTCACGGCAGTGCTTTGATATACCTATTAACACCTCCAGTTATTAAACCATGAGGATGTAAGCATCATATAGATTACTTGGGCACTAACATAGATTCTCATATATCAAAATTCTACATTATTATGACACACATCTATTATAAATTGCAAGTGGAGCTGTGCATGCTATGATTTCCTTTTCTCTTGAATCTATCATGGATCAGTGCTTCATAAATAAGTCCTTTAAAAAACATAATGCTAAAGACACTGATGGAAACATAGGTGCTATGGTGATCTCATTGAAATCAGTCATGTGTTTTCAGAATAGTAGGAAGACCAAATTGATTAATCACCTGAAACCATCTGTTATCCTTATAGAAGCACCAGCTGTAAAGAAAACAAAAATACCATGAAAATGTAGTAAAAATTATTTGAAACTTGGACTGTCAGCAAGTGTAAACATCATTAGGTGAAGTGTGTTTGGAGATGCTCAAAGTTCTGGTAAGGAAGCATTCTGTGTCAAACATCAAAATCGAAAGGTACAAAGACTATGGTGGGAAGTATTAAATTTTTATGGCAAAACAGAAAGTATTCAAGGCCTCAGAAACATCAGCACTGATGAAAGAAGCTGATATTGCAAAGTTGCAGAAGCCTTGTTTATAATGGTAGTTTAATTGGCAAGGTTGGAGCTGTTCAAGTAATTGGTGAGACACTTATCAAGCCAGCTGCCAAATAGCCCAGGTATATTCTATGGGACAAAGCAACAGGAAATTTTCTGGTAGGGCAACTCTATCAAATACAATGACAGATAGGACCCATATAGAGAGCAGTGTTTATTTTCCTCAGTACAATGGAGTCCATGACCTTCACTAGAAACTAAGACAACAATAATAATTCAGCAGATCTTATAGTATTTGTCAGAGATGAGCTGAATAAAGGAGCCCAATAGGACATGGTTTGGCCAATCTTTGTTAACTCTTGAAACTGCTGAAGAGATTTTAAAATCATTGATAACTTCAAGACAAACAGCGACAGGCAAGCCATGTATTGGGTTATGCACAGATGGTGTGAAGGCAGTGGTGTCCAATAAGAATGACTTGTTCCATGTATTCAAGCTGTTGCACTGGAAGCAGGATCTGCTCCCCATTTCACACATGCGGGAACTTCTCACCACCAGAGATATGAAAATTTAAGAAAAGATTACTATTGAAACTATGAAGATTGTCAACACCAGTAAGGGCAACAAATTGAATTCTCTTTTTTCTCAGCTTTGAGAAAATATCAACATTAATTACAATTACTGTTTCCTAGAGTAACTTGAAAAATTTCATGACTTTGGTGATAAATTTTACATAGTGGGTAAGAACAAATGCACAATGGAGACTGGATTTGTAGATCAGTATGTCAAAAATATATTTTCTCCTTTGAATAATCTCAACTTATTTCAAGGCAAGCAGCTTACCACTTTTTACATGAAATAAAAAATGACTGTGATGATCATAGATAAGAATCTATGGAACATATATTCTGATTATAGTGAGTTGGATTATTTCATTGGTTTGAATGACCTTATAAAAACTTATCAAAAGCAGTAAAATTCTGAAAATTGCAAGTATTCATTTGATAAATATCTCCATCAATACTTAGCAAAGGAGAACAACTTTGGTTTATGAATGAGTAGCATATTTTTTATGACTTGGTCTATTAGGTGTTCTTGACACATTCATATTTAAATGAATTATGCAAATGGATTCTTCCAGAAGTTTGTTGAGTCAAAGTTACTTAATACATTTTATGGCACCATTAATCTAGGAAGTAGCTCAGGATGTGTGTACACAAAGGTTTTAGGGACTTACTACAACTGGTCAATTTGTGGTACATTTTTCATAGATTCTTGAAAAGTGGTAAAGCCCCTCCTTGTAGATATAGAACTCACGATAAAGCTATTAAATAAATTTTTTTTGCTATTATTCATGTCCTCTATATCCTTATCAGTTTTTATTTGCTTGTTCTTTAAAAGTTTGAGAGAGTCATGGTAAAGTTTGCTCTTCTGTTTTTTTTTTTTTTTTTTTCCTCTTTGTCTTTTGCTTCATAACTACTTGTTAGGTTTTTCAGTATACTAAGGTTGCCATGATTATAACTTCATCATAGATAGTAGCCATCTTTATAACAAGTTAAACTTTTTGCTCTATTAATCATGTTTAGCACTGAACTCTGAATTGTTTGATTTTTAAGTTTTCTAGACTTTATTTTGTTTGTGTACACCAAGCATTCATTTGTTGGATAGTTTTCTTTCATCCACTCTGAGTGGCTTTAGTTTTATTGTATGTGTCTGTGGTTTATCTTTTGTATGTAGCATATAATATATCATTTTTGACCAAATTTGGGGAATCTATTTCAATAATGGATATATCCTGTTTATTTTGTTATCTTTTTGTATGTATATGTAGACTGATTTCTTTCACTTTACTTTTGTCTCTTAATTGTATTCATCTGTTTTATTTTCCTTTAAATTTATTATCAGGGATTTATTTCTTCTCTAGTGATTTTAAGATGTGAAATTTATATTTAGATGTAAACTGCTAGTTTTTTAAAGCCCCAAAGAATTTATTTTCTAACATATTAGCTTCAAAAATTAATCAGTATAGCTCATGATTTCATGACATTCTGCCTTCTCAGAATAGTAATGTTGTTTATACCCCCTTTTTTCTTTTCTCTCTCTCTCTCTGGTTATAACAATTCTCCCTTCAAAATGTATGAATTTTATCAGCTTTTAACTATGTTCACATCTCACCTATGAAAACAGTCTTCTCTTGATCACACGTTGTTCTTGTGCAACTCCTTCGTTTCCTTCTTGCTACTAAGCTTCTGGAAAAATTTGGAAATACCAGCTATCCCCATTCCTCACCTCCCTAGGCTTCTGCCTGTCACTCCACTGATTTTCCTCCTACTTCTAGGAGCTGGTCCTCAGTCCTTTCTTTCATACCATTCTCTTCCACCAGGACTTTATATGTTGTTATTTTCCTTAAGGTTTTGTCCTAGGTCTCTTATCTTCTCTCTTTGGGACATTCAGCCTAAGAGTTTCAAATGACACAAAGAAATGACTTGCAAATGCGTATGTGTGTGCGTGCGTGCATGTGTGTGTATGTGTGTGTGTGTGTGTGAATCCCAGACCCAACCTGAGACACTCCAGGTTCATACTTGCCACTGCCTTTGTACCTTAAAATCAATGTGTCTATAACTGAAATCCTGACTGTCTTCCCAGTGCCAACTTACTCTCTTGTCCCCTGAACAGAGAGTTGTGAGAAAGCCAAGAGTGATGGTAGAAATGAGATTTAAGACATCGCCCAGACCTGATCATGACTAGCTTTGGAAGTCATGGCAAGACTTTGGTTTTCACTTTGAGATATAATGCCATCTGAGCCTTCTCTAAGAGAAGTAATTGTATTTGCATTTTAAAGGATTGCATTGCCAAAGGAGAGTGGGCAAGAATGGAGCAAGGAGACCAGTGTACCTCTGCTGCAGAGGTTTAAGTGTACACAGCCTTGCAAGAGGATTGTTAGCAGCAGCAATGGAAAAGATTAGATGTGATAAGATTCTAATACTTTTCCAAGGTATTCTAACATGTATATGTAATGTATGTGTATATACTTTGTATGTGTATATACCTCTTCCAAGGCTTAGTTCCAGCTTCATCTGCTTATGAATTATTTTCAGCCTGTACTGTTCCTTTAAACCCTATAGTATTCTCTTTTGTGACCTGTAAATGCCTCAGATGTTACCATTACTATATTTTATTCCACCTGTTTCTTTACATATGTTTTTCTTCCAACTCTTTGAGGGCTGGCATATCATATCTGATTAATATCAATGTCCCTACACAAATCTGGGCACATAAAATATACTTAATAAAACTTTGTCATATTCAGGGGTAATAGTCAAAATTATGAACAGCCATACTGAACATGAAATGGCCAACCTGAAGAGATGTCCAAATGATCATGGAGGTCATCATACTGGTGCGTATCAGCTGAATATTAGCCCTTCAAATTTTGTTTTCTTCTATTTATATGCCTTTATGTAATTTTGATCTATGTGGATCCAGTGAAATAACATATAACCAAAGATTCCATAGTTCAATATATAGTTCTTTTCAGAACCCAAGTTCTTAAGACAGCTCTGGTCTTCACTCTTACCTGGGCTTTACTGCATGTCAAGTGTGAAGACAAAATCTTACCAGATCTTCAAATCAACACATCTTTCAAATTATCTAAAAGAGCATTGATTTTACCTTCCAAAGAGAGGGTTTTGACACTCCCCAGGTAGTTCTCCATCACATGAAGTGCTTTTATCTTGCCTCTGACACACCAGCTGAATCACTGAGAACAGTGAATTACAGGCTTTCTTTGAAAGATTATTTATACAGCAGTCAGAAATATCTTAACCATTGACAATGTTAAATAAAAATCCACTCACTGACTCTATGCAAACCAACGAGCAAGACAAAAGCAGCCATGAACACTCAAAGGGAAAGCACTGAGCTGCTCAGGAAAGGGCATCTTTTTGACCTCCTGGATTTAGTGATGCTCTTCTTCCGAAGACATTTAACTAAACAAAAGTTAAGGTGAAAGTAAAGTAAGTAAATGTGTGATGATTTTTTTTCTGTATATACACACACACATATAGATAGATACATGTTTTAATCATCCTGTTATAAAATAGTGCCTTTTAGAATTTCAGCATATAGGACCACAAATCATCTGAAATGCTACTTAATCTTTAGAAAGTATTTACAACAATCCAATGCCCCCTAGAATAAGAGAGCATTTAATGTGGCAGACCATGATGAAGGGGAGGCAATAAAAGAGAAAGCACAGCTTGAAGTACAGTATAACTGGGTGACTTACACCTCCCTGCTGAAGGCAGCAGACTTGCAGTTACAGAACTGCTAATCTGTTCTACTGTTTTTTAATCAGATGTTGGCATTATCTGCCACTAATTGCTTTTTCATTTCCACTTGTAATTATTCCATTGCATGTTTGTAGTGAGAAGCTGAAAATGAGGCAGATCACTGAGAAAGAATTAATTGTTAATGAATAATCATCAGTAGGAAGCCAATTTCATTATCTTCAAAGAGGTAGCCAGAGATTAACCACTAGCTGTGGTTCTCCTACTTTCTGTGCATGACTGTAAAGTAATCACAAATAATCACGCCCTCCAACTTCATCAATTATTTTCTATTATGTGGATTGATACCCATTTTTGTCTTTGTTGTTTAATTATAATGGCAGTATTCATGCTGGGGAGTGCTAATTGGAAGGTGTTACATTCAGTGGGCTCTAGGCCTAATTATTAGAGCATCTTCTTCATTAGCACATGATCCTAGAAGGGTTGCATGGTAGGAGTTACTAATTTTTCCAAGTTACAAGAATATCATATTAGGAAACTTTTGCACATCCTTATGCCAAATAATACACAGAAAATCTTATGTCTGGTCAAAGGTGCGTGCCTCCCTGTAGAGACTTTTTATTTAAATAAACCAAATGGTTTACTTAACCTGGGTCTTGGAACATAAGGCCTGTATCTACTCTGGAAGTTGGATCTGCCCAGGGCTGTTGATGAGCTTTTGCTTCTGCTTTGTTTCTGCCATTACCAACATTCTCCCCTCAAAATGGCTCTTGTGACCCCCTGGGACTATTATAGCTCTCAGTGGAGCTCTGCAGGCTCTTGATGGACACATGGTGAGATGGGTGTGAAGGTAAGGATGGAAGGGTCCTAATGTTTGTTTCCTTAGTGGTCTGATGATGCCATTCCACTCATACTTAGGTAGAAAATAAATATATCATTGTACTTCATATTTGCATGGGCTACTCAAGAGAGTGTGTCTTTTACTTACTTAATATTTAACTATGATTTGACTTTGTTATTATTAATACATATTAATTACACAGATTAATTGGTTTCATTCATGCCTTGATGATGTCCACTCTTCCTTCTACTTTATTTTTCTCTCCCCATTTTCCCCAATTCCTTTGGTCCCCTTCCCATCCTTCCCATTCATTAATGTTGATGCTGTTGTTCCTCCTCCTCCTCCTCCTCCTCCTCCTCCTCCTCCTCCTCCTCCTCCTCCTCCTCCTCCTCCTCCTCTTCTTCTTCTTCTTCTTCTTCTTCTTCTTCTTCTTCTTCTTCTTCTTCTTCTTCTTCTTCTTCTTCTTCTTCTTCTTCTTCCTTTCTTTGTTTCCCCATATGACAGAAAACATGAGATTCTTGTCTTTCTGAATCTGGCTCATTTAACTTAACATGATAACCTCCAATTCCATTCATTGTGTATATGTACCATATACCAACCCTTCATTGTGTATATGTACCATATTTTCTTTATCTATGCATCTATTTGTGGGCATATCTTAGCCACTGTGAACAGTACTGAACTAAATATGGGTAGGCATGGGTATGCAACTGTCTTTTATATGCTCACTTCATTTTCCTTGAGTATATACCCAAGAAAGTGGTATAGCTAGATGACATGATAGTTCTATTTTTAGTTTTTTTGAGAAGCCTCCATACTGTTTTCCATAGTGGCTGTTACTAATTTACATTCCCACTGACAAGGTATATGGGTTCTTTTTCTCCACATTCATAGTAGCCATTCTGACTGAGCGAGAAGAAATTTTAATGTAGTTTTGATTTGCAGTTATCTGATAGCTAAGACATTGAGTCTTTTTTCATATATTATCCATTTTTATTTCTTCTTTTGGAAAATATCTGTTCAGAACATTTGCCCATTTTTTTTTTACTTGGATTACTTGCTCTTTAATTGTTAAGATCTGCAAGTCTTTATATATTCTAGATATTAATCCTCTGTCAGAGGAAGAGCTGGCAGATTATTTCCTTTTTTGTGCAGAAGCTACTTTCTTTGATACAATCCCATTTGTCAATTCTTGTTTTTGTTTCCTGAGCTGTTAGGGTTCTTTTCAGGAAATCATTTTCTGTGCCAGTACCTTGGAGTATTTCCCCTATGTTCTCTTCTAGTAATTTCAAGGTTTCATGTCTTACATGAAGGTCTTTGACCCCCTTGATTTGATTTTTGTAGAGTGTGAGAGATAGAGCTCTAGATTCAGTCTTTCACTTGTGGATATCCAGTCTTCCCAGCACCATTTGTTGAAGAGCATCACTTTCCTCCAATATGTATTTTTGTCACCTTTGTCAGGAATCAACTGGCTATAGGTGCATGGATTTATTTCTGGGTCCTCTATTCTGTTCCATTTCATCATGTCCTTTAACAAAGCAGTAGATTCCCTGCTATGGCCCTAGAAACTCCTATGGCACAAATTCCCACATATACACAGGTATATTCACTTGCCTTCCCTTTCCATGGTGCTTCACGGCTCTTTAGTGAGTGCGATTGAATGGATTCCTATAGATTTATTTCTAATCTGAAAAAAAAAAAAAAAAAAAAAATCCTCAGTGCTTAAAATCTCTTCCAGGCACCCAAGGCCCTTTTTTCTTATGAAACCCACAGCTAAATAAAGGCGTAGCTTGCAGTAATCACAAGCTTATTGGCTTATAAAACATGTTTTTGAAAACATTCAGGAAGAAAAACTTTACAAAACAGATAGAAAACTTGGGTGTAGTTAGAAAAGTGGGTTTTGGTGTCATTCCTAGCCACAGGTAAGCCATGGGAGGTAGTATAAATTATTAAACCCCATGGAGCCTGAGTTTTCCTCATAAAGTTGTTGTAGCATAATTATATATAAGAAGTATTATATTTAAAGGGCTTTAATACTTGAGTCAGAGGGTGAGAATGGGGAAAGCATACATAAGTTTTTATAGGTGTCTTACATATGGGACACTGGGACATAATAGATTAAGAAAGGTTCAGATGTCTCCTAAGCTTTATAGGTATAACCACCAGTGAGAGGTACAAAGCCTCCAGACAGACAACACTGTGTGGTGAAATTCCTACTCAGAACTTTTCCCTTGAGTACAATAATAAGATTATTCTTTTACCATGCACAATGACTTACCCAGGCACAAAATAACTTTACGCTACAAGGACAATAACACTGAGTTTTTGCACATTCATTAAATGAGAGGTTGGTAGTGAGAAGTGGAATTTGCTAAATAAGAGGAAAAAAGGCAGAAATGGAGTAAAAGGAATGGTATACAGGTGGATACTCCCACAAAATCACAGTATTTTCTGTTATACAAGAGAAAAGTGATTCCCATGGTATAAAACTAATAGATTCTCGAATGTATCAATAGGTAACATTTGTGTGTTACATTATTCCAAAGTGGTGAGCTGTAAACTGATGCTTTGGCATGACATGCTTTCTTTTGTGTAATAACCAAGACCCCTTGTTTACACATCTTGTCTATCTAACTCTTCTTTCATGCATAAGATATTTTATAGGGCACTGAACATGCGCTTTGAGATCCTGACCTATGATATAAGTGTTAGAGCAGTTTGCTGATGCTCAGTTACTGTTAGCAAAATGTCTCTACCTCCCACTCCCTTCTTGGCCACTTGAATGGCCTTTAATGAGAGAAGCATGGTACCCTGTTATCCTGCAACCCCAAACCCCAGCTCTCTCATGGCTGCCACCATGGCATAGTTAAAATTACGAGTTGAAGTTCTTTTTAAAATTTTTATTCTTTTGCATGGAACGAAGGGATATTCAGGCCGGAGGTGGTATGATAGAGATAGTTACCAAAAAACTCCATTCTATTCAACAAGAGAATATACTGTCCATAAGAACAGTATATGACCCCTTAGAGCATGAAGGCTTTCTGAAAGTAGGACATCTGACCACCAAAATACACCATATGCATTCTTTTTATAACCCAGAGAGGGGAATCAAATGCAGCATTCTTTACTTATTGGTGTTGAATATTTATATAAAACAATAATAATGTTATCATATATTTTAATATACTTTAATTCACATATTTAATATTGTGCTAAATATATAGAAATGCAAAAGATATAGTCTTTACCCTTCAAAGCTTAAGCTCTTATATGTCATCTCTTAATGGCAGCCCTGTTTCAGTGTTTCACAGGTGAGCAAGAGAAATACACCCTGGAGATTTTAGAGGCCTCTGAGTATTTCCAGGGATGAAGGAAGTTATAAAAGTAAGTAATATGATCTTAAATATTATGAAATTTTTGAGACTATAGACCTGGACTTCATGATGAAACTCATTCAATATATTGCTCTTTGAAACATATTAATTAATATAAAAATAGGTGGAGCTACAATTTATGAAAGAAATCTTGGTATACTTCTAAACTGTGTTTGGAAGCATTCATTCTGTCAGTTAAGTCAGCCATCATACATTCTTCCAGATGAGACCTTTCTAGCAATTCATACAGTTTTAGTTCTTCATGCAAGAGATAAAAGCCATGACATAGCACCAGGCCCACATCCTGTACATTTCCATTTGAAGTAGATTCTGAATTAAGCATAAAGATTAGCAGATAATGTCAGGAAACAAACCATGACAGAGTTGTCCAGGACAAGTAAAAACAATACCCCTATAGTACTAGTCTCCTGTTTTGTCATCTCACATCAATTTTAATACCTTATGTCTCATCAGAGAGCACTTATACTCTGACATGTTCCCTCTCGGTGCAAGATGGCAGCTACTAAAATATAAATCACTATAGAGAATTACTGGATTTAGAGCCAATTCTTCTAATCGAAAATAACAGCAATGTTAATTTCAGGTTGAGAATGATGGCTTTTGTATGGTGATATAATGGTACAGACTATAATGGTGTCAACTACTGCAATAAAATATGCTTCAAATGGGCTACCTTTTTTACATTTAGACTAGGGTGACTTCTGTCACATTTCGTTTTTGGCATGAAACTGACTTCTATTAAATAAATATTAATCCCTAGCAGTCTTAGAAGCAGGCTGAACCATATCAGGATTTTAAATAACTTCATTAATTGCTTAACTACCTTTTCCCTAAATTCCTAAGGGATCCTTTGATGCTAGTCACTCTAATGAGTTACCAAGTGATTCATGACTTCAACCTGTTATCATGCAAAATACATTTCCAGTTGGAAATCTTTGCAGATGGCTTTGCCAGAAAGTACGTAACCTCTCTAGACTTTAAAGAGGGCAGATCCCATTTATGCAGTGTATGAAGAAAAATGATTTGGCTCTTTTTTAACATTAGTGCTCTAAAATGGTATAATGTACTGAAAAATTCAATTTGGGCAGTATATGGTCAAATGAAGGAATTCTATTTGAATGGTAAGATTGTCTGCATTGTTTGTTAGTGAATTATCCATGAAAAATCATTTTATTACATGCTGTCTAGTTCTTGCTTTGTTGCAAACTTTTACTCTACCTCTCTCCTTCCAAAGTGCTCATAGAAAACACAGAATATATAAAATTAATTTAGACAAGACATAATTGATAAACTATTTTTCAAAGGAGAAGAAATGATTTTTGAAATCTCTTTCTTTAACAGCTATGTTTCCATTTAAATTGTAATCAACATTGTATAATCTTTGTTTTTAATTAAAAAATATTTGTATCACACTAGTATATTATACATATATACTAAAAAATCACTGAAATGTTAACAAGGAAGTATATTGTTATGGTTTTGGATCTGGAATGCTCCTCAAAAGCTTATGTATTAGGCAAGGCAGCAAAGTTCAGAGGTGAAAAGATTGGATTATGAGATGATGAATCACAGTTGATGAATCTATATGCTGAATTAATAATTTGAATGAACTACTGGGTGGTAACTGGGCAGGTGAGGAATGATTGGAGAAAGTAGGTCACTGGAGGTGTGCTCTTGGGGATTATGTCTTGTCCCTGGTTTTCTCTCTCTCTCTCTCCCCCTCCATTGCTCCCTCCCTCCCTGCTTCCTGGCTGCCCTGAGCTGAGAATCTTTCTTTTGCCATATCCTTTCTGTGATGATGTTCTACTTCCCCTAGGGGCAATGGAGTCAGCCAATCTGAACTGAAAACCCTGAAACCATGAGCCAGAATAAACTTTTCCTCCTCAAGATTGTTCCTGCCAGGAATTTTGATCAAAGCTACAAATGCACAAATGCTTAGTTATATATATATATATATATATATATATATATATATATATATATATATATATATAATTTCTGGAGAAGAACTCTGGTAGTCCAACATTTTTCCTTGCACTCTGGACTGGCTGCTGTCTAATACTGGTATAGATTCCACTTAGGCTTTCCTTTGTTCTGGTGTTGAATCACCCCTTTCCAGTGATCTGGAATAAAGGAAACTACTAAAGTGCCTTTGGGAGCATTCATTCTATCAGTCAACTCAGACATCATATAAATCATTATAAATGAGATCTTTCTAGCACTTTATACAGTTTTGGTTCCTTAGGTAAGATATAAGCTAATCATATAGTACATTCCATACATTTCCATTTGAAGAAGTAAATCTGTAAAGATTCAGAGATAGCTGTTGAATAGCTTTTAAAAGTTGAATGTTTATAATATTCCTAGGACTAGGAATATTTGCAGGTCTATGTTCTTAGGCAATAAAGAAAGATGGCTGGAAGAACGTATATAGACTTTCTTTTCATCTTCTTTTATAGGAAGATATCTTTGAGTCTGAGACTTCACTAAAGATTAAATCTTTGAATTCCTAGGAGGATAATTGAAAAGTAGTCCTTTAGGTCAAATAGTCCTTTTAATTTATAACCAAGCTTTCCACTTCTACTTTAAGAATCTGGTGCCTCCAATTCCTAAACATTATAAATGATTTTATTTTCCTGGGACCTGATTTTAACTTTCCATCTTCCCAACATTTGTTGACATTGGCTCCTTTTTCTTTTGTCCAGTAGATAATGATGGTGGTGGTGGTGATGATGATGATGTTACTATCACATTAGTCGTGGTAAAGAATGCAGCAGTGATAAATAGATTTGTTCAGTCTGCTGTTGGTATTTTCAAGCCTTGTCTTTTAGTCAGGGATTTGGGCCGTCAACTAACAGTAGGTCTAATATGAACAGAACATATTTCCAATTTATTAAGATAGAAACTCCTCTAAGTTTCTTTGTGAATATTTCAGTCATTTTAAATCCCTGCTCCGAGGGATTCCACAGAACTTCCCTGGGAGCTCCCACATTCAGAAGGAAGAATAAAAGACTTCTACTGGCTAGGACATTAGGACACCAGTCCTAATGTCCCAAAACTTAAGAAATTCAGTCTTTGCCTGTTTCAGATATTATATTTTATATGATTTTAATTGGGTAAAGATTTCAGATATCTAAAATGTTTGAATCCACTTTAAGTCAAAATACAGTTAAATATAGACTATGTAGACCTCTTGAGAATGAGTGACTGGGTCTTATGACATAAAATGACATTTTATGATCCTTAATGTGTTGTCTTTTCTTTACTGTCATTCACACATGGGCTGTAGACTAAGCTTCTGTGTCAGCACATGGTCATACTCCAAGAGGATGTATTTCACACCTTAAGGAGATGATGAACTGGGACAAAAAGTAGTGCAAAGTTCCTCAGTGTGCATAGCTGCTCTATCTTATGACTTTCATTTTCTTTTCATTCTTTCTCTTGTCTTCCTTAGTCTTGTAACAACTTAGGAAGAAGTTCATTCTTTTTTGCATTAACTGTCAGCATGTTCAGAGAACATAAGCAAATGATTCTTTCATTCTATTTGTAAAGTAGCAATCAGTCTATATTCCCTATAACCACCAGGTGATTGTTTTCATACACTCAGTGCTCCCTTAAATACCAAAGAATTTATTTTCCTGGACACAGAGCCATTTAAAAACTTGATACTTTTGGAATCTGGAATGTTTTCTTAGAAAATAACTGACCATAGGTGAAAATAATTAATAAGTTAGACACAGTATAGATTTAGTTAAACACCTGATTTATTTTACAAAGGAGCAAACCCCAGTGTCCTAACTCTCATTGTGAGTATTGCCATTGAGGGGAAAATAAACAGTCCCCATGCATAAACCAGTTTTTTGTGCTTTTCTGACTGGTATAACTTCAGAATCCAACTGTCTCTATGAAATTCAAAGGCAAGAAGTTTATTCCTGAGTCAATTGCTGGTCATCTTTAAAAATTATATGCTTATAATATAAAATTTCTCAAATATAGAAATCATTAGATATATCTCAGTTTATTAAAAACCCAACATATGAAATGTTTGGAAACTATAGGATTTTTACAAAAGAATACATGTGGGTGTTGGAGTGGGACAAAATTGAATTATTAGAGACTCAGCACAAATTAAGCTTAATTTGGGATCCTTTTATGCATGTATATATTCTAAGGGAAAAGTTTGTGTGTCAGTTGATCATATTCATAATAGTCAAATAATACTAGACATTTTCCTATTCAGAGGCATGTAAGTTAGAAGAAAAAATACCATATGATATTGTGGACAGATACTTCCAAACATGCTGACTGTTTGTTGAGATTTAAAATAAATTTTGCCTGTAGCTTTTTAATTCCTAAACTACCTTATTCCCTCTAAAACAAATGTGAGAGGCAGAAGTTCTAAAATGTAATGAAATAAAATGTAAATGAAAATCTTTTACCCCCCTAACTACTGCAATAAATTCTCAGTGAATCAAGAACTCTACCTTGTTGCTAGGTAAACCATGCTCAGATAACACTAGTGTTTTGAAACAACCCACATCTCAGTGTCTGAGACCAAAGAGAGGTGGGCAAATCTAGAATTGCACAGAGTACAACTTACTGAGGAACTTGAGGACAGAATCATGGTCCTAGGAAGCAGCAAGAGCCAATGGATCCCCAGAATTTGGTCTGAAGGAGGGATGAATGTATCTGTCAGGACAAAAGTGATTTTATCCAAGTTGTAATGTATTTGGCTTATCTTAAGCTAACATCAGAGAATCAGGCATGCTCTTGGCATGAGGGTCTAGTTGTCAGGCTCCACATTTCAATCTAGTGGTTTTGTGTGTTTATAGTTTTCTGGGAATCTATACAGGAAAAACCAAGTAGAGTTCCTCTGGGTAAGTCATGGCCGTTATAGCTCAAGATGGCTACGGTCATGTCAAGTCAGATCCACACAGATGCTCTTGCTGCAACTGCCACAATTCCCAGGCTGTATCACATTCTACAGTGACTCAGACTGAACCCTTAACTTCAGTGTCGTTCTTTTTGCTTTCTATATTTTTCATTTAGGATGAAAGATATGGCACCTTTTTTATTAGATAGAATGTATATTAATATGTTAAATCCTTTACTAGGACTCAAATTACCAATCCCTCCTTTTTTTTTTTTTTTAATAAAATCAGATAACAGAAATTTTCTTAAAAATTTTTGTTGGGTATGATTCAAGTATGCAAGTATAGCAAATCTGAAATGAATTCATTTGAACTATACTTCAATTCACTTTTAAAACCAAAGTCAAAATGCAAGTTAAGTTCTGATTACAACATTCTCATTCAGTTGCAGTAATATGGTGACTTCACCTGAGCTCATTTATTGTTTTCTACTGATGTGTGATGTGATGTTTTAAAAAAAGTCATAATTTGGGATTTTCAAAGTTTATGTGTTTCCTGGTGTTTTTGAATGACATAGTCTCACTACTCAAAATAAAAGACATTCATTTACGTCCTAGAAAACTACAGCTCACATTTTCTAGCATCTAGATGACTGAACATTTTGAAGGGAAAATTGTCATTTCTCACAATTTTTCTATTTTTAAAGGACAAAGTTTAAATGGATATGAAGAGAATGAAGGCTATAAGGTAAAACCAATGAAATAAAGATGAATTTTTAGAATAAGACATCATCATGATGGCTTTAACAAAAAGTATAAAGAAAAGGGAATGACTTTTGAAGTCAGATTATTAGGTGAGCAAGTTCAGGATAAGAACTCTAGTCATGGGCTGGGGTTGTGGCTCAGTGGTAGAGCACTAGGCTAGCATGTGTGAGGCACTGGGTTCGAACCTCAGCACGACATAAATAAATAACCAAAGGTCTAAAAATTACAACAACATTAAAAACAAAGTTATAAAAAAAGAACTCTAGTTATTTAGCAAGTATGGATTAAGTACTCAAATAATTCATAGTATTTTCCAGTGTACTTGGGTACTTTGAAATAACTAAGCATATTCTCTGATCTATCTCGAGATAGGCAGACATTGTCTATCTCAAGATAGATAGACACGATATCAGATAACAGAAAGCAATTGATGTGAATATAAACAGATAACTACAATATTTGCAAGTCTGTGTAGAATGGAAACAAGTCAAGAGGAAACTGGATGAAATTATAAAATTTACAAGAAGATAAAGGCTTAGCTCTCCCTAAACTCAGAAACGTGGCTGATTTTTTTTTTTTTGAGCATAAAAAGGAAGAAGACAGAAATAAACCTTGACCCACCAATTTTGCAATAACCAGTTTTGACTTCCAATATCATTTGTATCCATTGCTGAGAATAAATGTGCCAATAGACTTAGGAAGGAAATCATGTTTAAAACAGGAACTTCAAAGGTTTTTTTTAAAAGTTGTGCAAACAACATTTCAGGCTATCAGGAACATTTGCTTTGTTGAAAAGTCTGGATGTATCATGTGACTAGCATTTTTACACCATGACTGAAAGTGTATTTATCATGTTTCCTTTCAACAAACTCCCTCTTCAGCATTCCCAGCTCTAATGATTGTCATCACCAGCTTCCAAGTTGCCTGAGTCAGAAATGTTGGCATCTTTCTTTTAGGTCTCGTTGCTCTTTCAACTTTTATGTCGTCTTGGTCCCTGAATTTTATACTTTCACAACAGTCTGTTGACTTCGTTCACTTTTTCCTTTCCCATTGCTTTACCTCAGTTGGACATTCCATCAGTTTGGTTCCTACCTCTTCCATTCCTCCATACTAAAGCCAGGGTAATTTCCCCTTAGCGTGAATGAGAATGGATCATTCCTAGTTTAAAACCCTCCTCTGTCTCCCCATCATCCCAAGGGTAAAGTCTAAGCCCCTAACATCGTTTGTGAAGCCCAACTGGCCTTGGACTTTATTTGCTTCTTTAGTCTCACACCTGGGACTCACTACAATCATTCTCAGTCCTCCACGTAGCAATACGGGGACTGCACCCTTTGTTTCTGGGTAATCAACAAACTCTGTCTTTCATGGAATGTTCTTCCTTCCCCTCTTCCCACAGTCCCCCATCACTGTTCTTTCTGATTTACTCGTAATTAGTCACCTGGCCCTCAGTCAGGTGAAATTTCCATAAAAACAACTCTCTGGACTCCTATCCTTGGGTCTTGGGTGGGTCAGTTACTGTGGTGGGTGTTCCTTCTGTTGACATTGCATGTTTATTTGCAAGTCTCACTAAGATACAAGTTCAGTGGGAGTAGAGATGGTATCTTGTTGTCCTTTAGACTATATTCCCAATTTGTGCCACAATGTCTGGTACTCACGGAGTATCTGTTGGAGGAATTAATCAGTAATAGACATTTTTATATATTATTCCACAAAGTTTTCTTCAATAGAAAGAAAAAAAACTGTGCTAGTATCAAGAGACAGATCTGTCACACTAAACCTCATTAATCGTACTTGTAGACAGATCTTTGATACTATTCATATAGGGCTGTCTTGACTAAGCAGACTTGAATCTAGACTAGCAAAAAATGATGAGAGCTAATATTTACTGAGGCCATACTGTATGTTGGGCAATATATTAAATTGTTCTCAAATATTATCTTATTTAACCTCAGTTAATCCAAAAAACCTGGCAATGCTTCTTAATTGCTCTTTTCTTCATTCCATATCCTTCAAAACATATTCTGAATCTATCCACTCCTTCAGTTCTTTCCAGTTTCCCCCTTATAACCATTACCTAAAGTACCATTGGATTAATGTCATGTTTATTAAGAAGTAATTTGCATATAGTGACACTTGCATGTTCAGTTCTACAGTTGGATGAGCTTTGATCCATGTAAACGGCTGTGTAACCACTACCACAGTGTGGTACAGAAATCACTCCAGAAAGTTCTCTTCATGCACTTTGTCTGTCCCCTCATCTCATTCCAGCTATTGGCCCAGTCTGTTCTGCCCTATGGTTTTGCCTTTTAGAGACTTTCACACAAAAGAAATATGTAGCATAATGATTCTGAGATTTATCTCTGCTGGTGCACATAGCAGTAGTTTGTTCCTTGTTATTGCTGAAAATTATGTTTTATGGATGTATTACAACATGTTTGTTTCTTTACTAGTTAATAGACATTATATTGTTCCTGGTTTGGGCTATTATTTTATTTAAAACATGCTATAAATATCCTCACACAGGTCTTGCATGGACAAATTTTTGTGTGTGTGTGTGACTAAATGTCTAGAAGTAGAGATTGTTGGGTCATATGATAGGTAAATGTTGAGCTCTCCAAGAAACTGCTTAACTAAGTTACTGTATATTTTGTTTCCTCCAGAAATACATGAGTGTTGCAGGTACTCTGCATCCTTGCCAACACTTGGCATTTTCAGTTTTTTTAAATTAATATAGATGTGTATTAGACATGTAGTCATCTCACTGTGTTTTTATCTATTAAACAAGGATGTTGAGAAATTTTTCATGTACTTTCGTTGCCACTTGAATTTCCTCTTTTACGGAGTGTCTGTTCACACCTTTTATAAATTAATGCATTGTTGGCCTTCTTTTCCTTGAATTGTAATACTTCTTTATATATTCTGATCAATTCCTTTAAGAGGTAAAGTGCTTTGCCAACAGTCTGTGGCTGGCCTTTCTCCTAACAGTATCTTTCAGTGCAGTTTTAAATTTTGATGAGGTTCAAATGCTCTGGTTTGCATATACTTTGTCTCATCCAAAATTCACGCTAAAATTTGATTGCCATCCTTTTGGTGTTTGGAGCGGGGCCTTTAGCAGATGATGGGAACTTTAAGAGGTTAATGCCTTTCTCATGGGAATGAGTTTCTCTCAGGGGAGTGGGCTGTTGTAAAGTGAGTCTGTGGTGTTTTGTCTATTTCTCATGGGCCTACTCATCCTTCTACTTTTCTAATACATTATGTAGTAGAAGACCTGACCGATGCAACCACCTGATCTTAGGCTTGCAGCCTCCATCCAGTATCATGAGCTAAACAAAACTTTTCTTTAGAAATTATCCAATTTTAGGTATTCCGTTATCCAACAGAAATGGACTAAGATGCCAGCTTATCAATATTTTTTCATGATTCACATATATATTTGTGGTTGGTGGGCAGTAACAGAGATTGGACCCAGAGTCTTGTGAATGTTAGGCAAGTGCTTTGTCACTGAGTTATTTTTATTTTTAGATAGGGCCTCAAGAGTTGTGTTACCCAGGCTGATTTGGAACTTGCCATCCTTCTTGCCTCAGCCTTCTAAGTAGTTGGGAGTATAGGCATGTGCTACTGTATCTAACTTGGTTCATGCTTTCTGGTGTTGTTATTCTTATCCTATCTAAGTCATCATTGTCTAACCTAAGGTCACAAAGATATTCTCCTATGTGTTCTCCTAGAGGTTTATGGTTTTAGATGTTTTGCATTTAGTATGAGATCATATTAAAGGTTTATTTTATTTTTTTGCGTAAGAATGTAGTTCCAGACTATAGCTTTTTTTTCATAGTACCGGAATCATCTTAGACTAGTGGGAGTTACATTTTTAGTATCTACATTTATTTATATTATCCCATGCCTATGATCATTTGCTTCTCCATTAGGCACAGGCTGGAACTGCTATGCTGACTTTCTTCTGGATATTACAAATACCTGATTTTAGATATCACAGACTAGTCATCATTACCTAGTTGCAGTATGGCTGTGTATAGGTAATACCAAATCATTGTTATATGAGCAACAAACACTGTGGCAAGATGTTCTGGCAACATAGTAAAAAATTAGATCCAGGTGATATGAAGTAGGACCTTTTTTTGGACACTCATGGTGAGCAATATTGGCAATGCCTTATAACCTTCCCAGAGAAGGCAGCAATCATAGTTCTAGAATTACAATATTTTATGAAGAAGCTACTCTTTCCATTTTATAGCATTCACATTTATCAGTACTATAAGACAGTAAAAAAATTGCGTAATGACTCTATTTACATGTATTTGGTCTTTTATTTTTTTAAGAGACCGATGCAAGATTTCCTGATGGCATATACAGAATTTAATTTGATTTTTGGAGTCCTCAGAAAACTAGATAGGCATTAACGTTCTGTCTAGAAAGCTGGGTTCTTCCTCCTGCCAGCTTCATGTCTGTTTATTCTGCCTTGACTCCACATGGATTCTATAGGTCTTATTTAAATTGCACCAATGTGCACAGACGTATCTGCCCTAGAGAAGCTCGACTTAACATTCTATTCACTACTAATGTTCCTTTTTCATTTCAGTTTTTAATTTGGATGAATTCCAAATCACTGTTTATTCTGATAGAAACACTACTAATTGCACAGAGCATCTTAATAAAGAATAGAAACACGACTCTGAGCATCCTCCTTGTGGTTTTCTAATGCCTTGTACTTTTAAAACAGCACTGAGGAGCTTTTCTTTCATAACTGTTACCTAATGCTGTTAAAACTCTTGCTCCTTGATGTTTTTCTAATGTTGAGCCAACTTGAGATTCAAGGGTTTTATGGTGAGTTCTTAATGTTTTTATTAAACTTGACCAACTAAGGAGTTTGGAAAACATATTGACCTGATGGTGATGTACAAAAATAAGTCTCTAGAGTTGTGCTTAAAACAGATATAAAAATAAAGGAATCAGTTTTGTTTTCTTGATCCTGACACTCCTTAGTGCTTATTATTGGATCTTCCTTTGTTTATTTTGCTATAAAAGATTTAGTAGATTGCATTGATGGCTCTATTCTTCTCCTCCTCATAGCCATACCTCTTGTTAAGTGATTTTGCAGATTTCTTTTCAAGACATGAGATGTTTTTCTTTGCCTCTTGATTCTGAGTACAGGTTTATAAATGGCTTCAACCAATGGGATGCAGTCAATGTGAGGCCAGCAGACACTTGGAGAAGCGCTTCTGAGGTTAGGTTTATTCTCTTGTGCTTCAGTTATTGCCACAAAACTGCAGGCCCAGCCCAGACTACTGGTCTCAGGGTGAAGGTAAGAGAAACATGCAGCAGACCTCAGCTGCCCCAGCCAGGACTGGCCTGGATTTGTTTACCTTCAGATGACGTTCAGATATCTGAGTGAATCCAATGGAGATAAGCTGATCCTCACAGATACATGAATGATAACTGTGCATTGCTGTATATCTCTGAGGTGTGAGCATTATTTGTTGCAGTCACCAACCAGATTAAGAATCCTTTGAGGATAGGACCCTTACTTCACTTTTCATTTTTTTAATCCTAGGTGTCTGGAACTTGGTAAGGGCTTATTTAATGTTTATTGGAGCTTTCATCAATAAAAGAGTCATTGAACATAGGTTTTCTCAATCCCATTTTGTTACTCTCATATCTCATGCTAATAGCCACACTGAGAACCTCCACATCTAATAGAGAGACTCCATGAATGAACTAATCTGTGATTTACCATCCTAATGACTCTTACCCATTTATTTTTTCCATACCCAAGCTCTCCAAGAATAATTTCCATAGCCTCTCCCAAACCCCTGACTTGGTTGGTATTTAACTTCTCAGCAGTAAGAACTTGGCTCATAAAGCTGAATGTCCATGAA
The DNA here is from genome assembly GCF_902686455.1 of Sciurus vulgaris. Lineage (NCBI taxonomy): Eukaryota > Metazoa > Chordata > Mammalia > Rodentia > Sciuridae > Sciurus > Sciurus vulgaris. Next base: position 134,523,423 of record NC_136463.1, read on the forward strand.
TGAATGATGCATAGACTGTGAGTGCTAAATGGAAAATCTGTTTATACCCCAACTCGACACAGGCAATAGTGTTTTATCTCAGGTCACGTTTTATAGCAAATTGAAAAGGGAGCTTTTTGTGCTTCCTGTTTGAGCTCGTCTCCCCCTATTCCTCTTCCAAAATAAATATCCTCTTCCCTATCAAACCCAATTCTAAATTATCAATCTAAAATGGCAGCTAAATGAGGAATTCCAGGTAGCATTGTCTCTCATAAGATTTGCATGTTGACGTTCCTTCACTCATTCAACAATGCTGTCCTTTGCCCAGCACAATGAGAAGTGTTGGGCATCCAATGGTGACTGAGCTGATCATTGTATCCTTCTTCATGGAGTTCATGATTTAGAAGTGGGGATAGCTGGGAAGAGACAGACACTAAACAAGAGCAGTACATGTTGAGAAGGAGAGGGAAAGGGGACAATAGTGTGTGTGACAAAATTTGCTGATCTAGTCTAGAGAGAAAGGGAATTCCCCTGGGGAAATGATGGTTTTCCCTTAAAAAAGAAGTTGAATGTAGTCCAAAAAGTATAAGAGAATCATTCTTGGAAAAGGAACTGCATAAAGGTCCCAAGGTGAGGTAGATCATAGGTTTTTTCCAGGAACCAAAGAAATCCTGGTGGGTGAGAGTGAAAAGGAATAGGGCATGATCCTTGGTGATGATATTTTGAATATGTTCAAAGTTTTGTTTTTTTCAAAAAAAAATTGTTTTAGAGCGGTGTTTACATCACCTGGGATGCTTCTGAAAGAAACTGATAGCTGAGAAAAACCCAGTGTTACAAAATCAGAATCTCCAATCAGCACCTCTGATTTGGGGTTTGGTAGGCTCACTGGGCAATTCTTATGCTCTCTAAATTTTGAGAACTACTGGTCCAAATGAATAAAACTCTCAAGTAGAAGAATGTCAGGTATTACCGTGGGTGAGGGATGATTCAGGTAGAATGCAGAGTATTCATGAAACTTTCAAAAGTAATACCACCTAGACCAGAGTCTGCTACTTTTTGGCCAGTAGCAGCACTGATTCTCTGTGTACAAATAGGAGCATGGGGTCATGTTAAGCAGGCCTAACTTTCCTGAAATATTTCATTTTGAAGGAATATACTTAATGTGGAAATATCAAACCATTGTAATACACATTTAGCTCTAATTTATATATCATAATAATTCTTGGAAAGATACCTGGAATATAATTATCATACTGTTTTCTTAATAGCGCCCCCAGTAACACTCCATTTGAACATATTTTTGGGCTTGCCAATCCTGTCCAGTCCCACTGTGCTGTGGTATCTAGATGCTTGTGAAAGAGGCTGTTATTAAGGATAATTACTCACCTCTGCTGCCACTTACTGAGTTTTACTCAACGTGAAGCAGTTATGTTGTTCTCACAATAAATGTTATCCTACTTGTTTCCCATTGTATAATATGAAATTTAAATGTTCAACAAGTACAACTTTTCAAATAAAACCATTATTTTATGGAGACTAAATGTATTGCTTTGGAAAGTTTGAAATTGCTTTAAAATTGCTTTCAGGCTGGGAACAGTGATGCATGCCTGTGTCCCAACAAGTTGGGAGGCTGAGGCAGTTCAAAGCCATTCTCAGCAATTTAGGGAGGCCCTGAGAAACTTAGTGAGATCCTGTCTCAAAATTTAAAAAAAAGAAAAGAAAAGAAGGGCTGGGAATGTGGCTCAGTGGTCAAATGCCCCTGGGTTCAATCTCTAGTACCTTAATTGATTAATTAATTAATGAGTATGGGAATTTGTGCTCTAACATCTTGGAAGGTTGTTTACTGTCAAGGGTAGGGTTGGGTCCATGATCACCTCCAGTCTGTCAGAATAGGATTGAGATGGTAGGTGGTAGTGAAAGTCTGTGATAGTCTGTAAAGATCGATGCATATGTTATTATTATAATTTATGGTGACAATTGAGAAAGTGTTATAAGGCAGGAATCCTTTCCTTTTTCTGGAAGGATGCGTTATTTGTTCCTTTGATTTATTTCCCCTATGGTGCAAAGCCAGAAGCACATTTGTTTCTGTCTGGAAGTCCCCAGAGATTACAAATGCTTTTGAGATGGGGTTTTTTGCTCTGTGTTTTACTGTCTCTGATTGTAATGGCAGGTATTGTAAGATCAGAGAATTTCCAAAAGTTTCTGCTCCTTCTACAGTCATTCTCCGAAAGACCCAAATGAGACAAGAACTTCCTTTCTGGCTAAGCCAGGCCCTCTCTCACAAACCTACTATAAGCCTGTTATGGTTTAGATATGAGGTGTGCCCCCAAAACTCATGTGTGAGACAATGGAAGAAATTTCAGAGGTGAAATGATTAGATTATAAAATTTGAGATCAGATCGGTTGATTAATCCACTTAATTGGGTGGTAACTGTAGGCAGGTAAGGTGTGGCTGGTGGAGATGGGTCACCAGAGGCATGAATTTGGGGGTTATATTTTATCCCTGGTGAGTAGACCTCTCTCTGCTTCCTGACTGCCATGACCTGAGCTGCTCCTTCTCCATGCTCTTCCTTTCTGCCTCACCTCTGGCTCAGAGCAATGGAATCAGCCATCTATGGATTGAGACCTCTGTAACTGTTAGCCTGAAAGAAACCTTTTCTCATCTATGTTATTCTTGTCAGGACTTTTTGGTTGCAGTGATGGAAAGCTGACTAAAACACAGCCTAAGAAAGAAAGAGATGCTTGGAATTCAGGAACATTTTCCTAGAGAGGAAGAATTTCTGGTCCCTGACTAGGGTGTTACATGTAAGAGGCTGAGATTAGTCAGCAAGAATACTCTACCTAGATTCAGTTGTTGTTGTTGTTTTTGAAACTAATGTATGTATAGTGAAAGCATTTCCACTTCTTATGGGTAAAGAAGAGGGGCTCCTAAATTCTGAGTTTTATTAAAGCAAGATTTCACTGTGCTCCTGTTAGAATGGTCAAAATTCAAAATACTGACAACAAATATTGTTGAGAATGATGGAGCAATAGGAACTCCCATTCATTGCTGATGGAAAAGCAAAATGGTCCAGCCACTTTAGACAGTTTGTTTCTTAGAAGCCATATGACCCAGCAATCACGCTCTGTGGTGTTCACTCAAAGAACTTAGTCTGTTCTTTGGCCACACAAAAGTCTGCCCAAGGATGCTCATAGCAGCATTATTTATAATTTTAAAACTTGGAAACAACTGAGATGTCCTTTAGTAAGTGAATGGATGAATTGCAGTATATGCCAACAATGCAACATTCAGTGCTTAAAAGAAGCTAGCAAACCATGAAAAGACATGGAGGAGTCTGACATGATTGTGAGTAAGTAAAAGAAGGTAATCAGAAAGGCTGCACATTCACCAACAAAGGAAGAGAATATGACTCCAACTATATGACTTTCTGGAAAAGGCAAAACTTTGGACACAATAGAAAATATCATGGGTTCAGGGTGGGGACGTATTTGGAGCACAGAGGGGGCTCTGAAACGACTTTACACTATTACATGAAACTACTTTACATTATTATCATGGATGCATATCATCTTTTTATACATTTGTCCAAACCCATATATTGTACAATGCCAAGAGCAAAGCCTAATATAATGGGTAGATTGGTAGCTGATGATGTGTCAAAGTAGTCTCATCAACTATAGAAAAGTGTACCACTGTGATGGGAGAGGTTGATAACAGGCAAGACTGTGAACGTTTTGAGGCACAGGGTATATGGGAATTCCCTATACTTCCTCTCAATTTTGCTGTGAATCTAAATTTACTCCAAAAAATAAAAATGAAGACTTTAAAAATCTGATTTGTTTTCTAGGATTAAATTACTTCCAGTGATGTACATTTACCAACTCACCCTTTTCTTATCTATTTGAATATCAATTTTATAATAAAATCTTATTTGAATATCATTTGTATAATAAAATCTTCCTCAAGAATTCTTAGAAATGGAGCAGATGAACAAATATTCAAGGTTGCTACTGTCATGATTTTTATTGCTGGTCCAGTAGTGACCTTTATGTAGCCCTGTGAGCATTTCCATGATCTCTTCTGATTCTCTCCATATTAGGATCTCTGAACTTAACTACAACTACTTAAGCCATATGTTTATTGGGGATTTTAGGTGACAGATGGACAGGTGCTAAGATGATGTGTGTACACACCTGATTTTTCTAAATACTTCATAGTAAGCGAATATGTGGATGTGAAGAGAATATTTGCAGTGCTGTATTTAAGGTTTCCATGCATATTTTGCTTAGCATTACAAATTGACTGTCTAGCAGAATTAGATAGGGAAAATATATATCAGATCCATGATGCTTTGTGAATAATTGACTAGCCACACAGGTGCAAAAGATTTCAGATGAGTTTTTTTGGTGGGTAGTATGTATTATTTTTTAAATGTCAGAGGAAAATTCCAGGGATTTCTTGTCATCTTCATAATAAAAAATTTGCATAAGTATAGTTTATCAAGTAGGCAACAGTTTTTTTTAAACTGCTTGCCATTATCGTGATATTATCTGTATCACACAGTAGCATTTTATCATTAATTCTTATAGTCATTGTTATGCTTTAAACAAGATTGGCTTAATTTTCCTTTGTTTTGAGGAATAGGATGCTGCCACAGCATGGTACTCTCATCACATTCCATTAAAGCTCTCTGCATTTCTCTTTTGTAGCATTCATCACAATTGTAATGATACAATAATCCACATAATGATCCATTTCATTTTTATCACTTCTACTAACTTATAAGCTACATGCAGGCAGCCTTCATGGTACAATCCTAACTTATATCATGTCCCCAACACAAATTAGATAATTAACTCTTTTTTTTTTTTTTTTTTTTTTCAGTTGAAGGATACATGGACAGAAGGGAGAGTAGGATCCTATACTTTCCTCCACCCCTTCTTCTCTTGTCTTTTCTAGTGCTCTTGTGGCTGGGGATTCCTAAGAAGAAGCAGAGGGGACTCAGGGAGCAAGCTCCTCATTCCCTTGCCCCAAACCTCTGTGCAGGTTCATACTCAATACTACCCCTTTGGCTCTGGGCAACTGGAATGCAATTCTAACAGAGTTTTTTTTATTTCAGAGTTTGTTTATTCTGATTATACTAATGAAAACAATTCACCACACACAGTATAGCTGTAAAAGAAACCACTAGAAAAAAATAGATCTATGACATGCTAAGTTATGGGATGGGGAGGCAATGAGGTAGCAGCTGCCGAGACTAGCAGACCAGGTGAAATAGATTAAAATGAAAATTAACCATTATTTAAGGAAACGTGTTAATAATCAGATTATAATAATAGTATATGAAATATCAGTGAAGATAGTAATGAAATCTGTTGATGGAACGTGGCCTCAAAAATATCTAGATTCAAACAAAGATTAAAGCAAGAAAATTCTTAATAGCATGTAAATTCAGTGTCAAACAATAAAGAAAATTCTTTATTGTGTTATAATTTGTGATTCAAACATCATAACAAAACATAAGAGATGGTAAAGGAACAAAAATGTAGGTATGGCTAATTATAATTTTAAAGTCAGTTAATCAATAATACCTGGGGCCCTACTGCAGTAAACCACCTAAATGACTTCCACTTCCCTGTCTCTCCTGGTAGTAATAAATATGTACTACCCTTAGGTCTTCTTCTCCTTTCACACATGCATTATCTTGTAAGGCCTAGTTGCATGCCCACTGTCTTCCATGAGGCCTTCTCTGATAACCATTATCTCCCTCCTCTAACCTGCCATAAAACTTTATCATCACCTCTTTTATTTATGACTCAGGACTTAATACTTTGTATTTTACTGACTAAATGCACATTTTTAAAACACAAGAGTGAAATTTCTGTGTACATTCTGCAGAGGTTATTAAATATCCAGGATACCAGGTCCTCCATGGATTAAAGTAGACAGTGAATAACTTTGAAGAATAGATTTTGTCTAGAGAGCGCCATCTTTCTCTTTACTCCCCAATTTCCCTTCTCTACTCTACTGAGACCCCACTCAATACTTAGCTCTTTTGTGAAGCTTCTCAAGACCTCCAAGTTCAAGTTGTCTCTTCCCTGACACACACATGCATTCATCATCCAGAAGGTTCGAATCACTATGTCACCTTTGTCACCTGTATGGTACTTCTATGCTACCTCCTGGGGTAGATCATCATTTTTGTGTTCAACTCCTGTTCCTCCATTCATGATTTGAATTCTCCACTCTCCATTCTGCACTTTGGGAGCAGAGATCACACTTTACCCACCTCAGTTCTTACTGTCATTTAGTCCTTATTATGTACTTAGAAGTTATTATCAACCCCTGAATAGTAATTCACATTTATTGCTTCTAATTTGTTTCTAAGTTATCTTAAGCATCTGGCACATAGTAATGGTCAATACATATTTGTCAAATGCAAGTGAATTGATGATTATTAAAAGTTCACTTCTAATCATTCTGCATAAAAGATCGAAGTTTTTGGCAGGAACTTCTAGGAGCTAATTTCTTGGATATGAAAAAGTAGGAAGCAGTGTGTACTCCTGGCACACCTGTGCATTAGGGTAAGTGGACTATTTAGGCAGGCCTGTTCTCCATGATCCTCATGTCACTTAATCTTAGGCATGCCTCCTCTAGCAGCCACAAGCTGCATGGAAATGGTCTCTATTTGGAAATACTGTCAGAGATGATGTAGATAGGTAGTGCCATTCCCCAGGGGCCACGTCATTTTCCTGTGACTGCTCTGAGTAGGTATATGCAATGTGTCTTCTCTTTCAGAAATGTCCTTACTTACATGATAATTTCCAAAATAAATTTTGGTTACCATGAATTAAGGTGAAGAACTATGTCTCCATTCACTTATTAGTAATAAATACAATCATCCATCTCATCATGGAGGTGTAGGTAAAACAAGAGAGTTCATGTAGCCAAATGCAGTAGTATAGAGTCACATGAAAGCTAGGCTTAGAACACTAGTCTGTGTTTCTCTTTTGGCTTTTGGAGCTCTTACCCTGCAAGATCCTCCCTTCCTCCCTCCCTAACATCTATTGACAGCCCTACAACACAAGGCACACTGCTACTTGTGGAAGATATAATGGAGATGAGGTTAGAAATACTTCCTGTCCTAATGGAAATTACTCTCTTAAAAGAGATTGAGATATTCAATCTTTTTGAATTTTTGCTCTTTTTGCTATTTTAATTCCAATTGTTTTAAATGCAGCAAAGAAAAAGAGAGAACTACAGGAGCTTAAAGATTCCATCCTGCTTTGGTAGGACAGGGGAACAGTGGGGTTTGGTAGTCTGAAAAGTATCATCTGGGAAAATGGGTTAAGTCTGAGCCTTGAAGAAGTAGTAGGAGTAAGCAAGTGAAGTGGGGGAAGAGGAAGGGAAATGTTCTAGGCAGAAGATAACAGGTAAAGACAGTCCCCAAGCAGGTGCAGATGATCCCCAGCTTTCAAGGGTTCAATCACAGTAGTAGTTTCACTTTACCACAGTGCAAAAGTGATACACATTCACAAAATTTTTAATTTTGAACTTTTCCTAGGCTAGCGAGATTGTGGGTAGTGACAGAGAGCCCAAGCTTCTGGTCAACCATGTGATCACCATTACAAGGTTGAACAACAATAGTTTATGGTGTACTGTGTTGCTGAGCTATGATGGTTAGATGCATTAAGTGAATTTTCAACTTACAATGGGTTCATTGGAAAGTAACCCCCATTATACGGGAGGGGGCATCTACCTTTATGTGACTTTGAGTGGTTATTTCATTTGTCCTCTCACATTAAATAGATAACAATTAATGAAAATGAAGTTTTTAAATCAAATTAGTATGTTGGCTTAAAGAGACATTTGACTCATAAGAAACACAGCAGTATACTAATTTAAAATTTCATACATTTTTATTAAAAAAGCCTGCATTTTCTCCCTGATCATATGACTAAATTGAAAGTCTGCCTTCATTCACTGATTTGCAGTGGTGGCATTAGAGGAAGCCCATATATATATATATATGTATATATATATATATATCCTTAGATTTCTTTTTTGGGTCAAGTTTCACAGAAAATTTGTCATTTGCACTTTCAGTTTTTTCAAATATTTAGTCATTCCCATCCTTAAGAAAACATTGATTGCTGATCATTGTCATATTGGTGACTTTTAGTCAACTTCAAATGGAATATTTGGAAATTTTTCACAATTTATGTCTTCTGGGTTGATTAAAGTTTCAGTATATAAATCATAATAATCTAAATATAATCTTTGAAAGTCAGATTAAAGGTTATTAGAATGTAAAAACTGGGAGGAGAAGCAGCCTTACTACAGTTAATGTAATGATGTAATTTAAATGAAAAGAAACAAAATGATTGAAAATTGAAGATTACTATTCTAAGGTAATCCTATGACTAATGGTGAATAAGGCCAGATTATTGGATTTTTATGCATATTGTGATTTTGCCACTTTCTAGAATGAAAATTCCATATAAATCTGAAACATTGCATATAATTTGAAATAGATGTTTTATATATATATATAAATAAGAATATATAAACATATGTGTTTATGTGCGTGTGTAGTTATTCCTGCAGCTAGTCCTAGTAAGAAATATCCTTCAGTCAAAGGTGATATGTGAACTCTTTTTGCCCATAAAACTGACAAGTCCAATAGATGAAAATTTATCTAAGTCACAACTGTCAGAATAGTGGCATTGTTCTCTCAATAAGATTACAAAGGCAAGTTTTACCTCTTTCAACTCAGTCAGACAAAGTCTCCATGACAAAATGCTGTACCACTCTGTAGTGTTGCCACTTTTAGTTGTATTCATTTTTAAACACATTCTCTATAACTGAAGGGGAGTAGGTATGTAATTTTGCAGGTGCACAGGAGAAATGTGAAAACTTGAGTCCTCATTCTGAAGAAAGAACTATCAGACCTAACTCTGTGATTCCCCCTTTGGATGTGTACATAAGAATGTTCAACTTTTGGGAAATATCATCTGATTAAATGGCTTCTTTACTTAAAACATTGTAGGATTTCTTACTGCCAGTATCCTACTTTCTCAAGTTTTATTGAACATCAAAAATCTCTGGAGGACTTTTGAAGTCATGAATTACTGGACCCTGTCTCAGAGTTTCTCATTCAGTAGGTCCAGCATAAGAAATATACTTTGAGAATACTGACCTAGGAGAAACACTGAAATGCTCACTGTGTCCTACAAGATTCATCATAATCTGAAGGCAGCAGAGGTCACTGGTGAATGGTGTGAGTTCTGGAATCAAGCACTAGAGATCAAACTCTGCCACTTACCATGTGATCATAGTCAAATTATTTCATGTAAAAAATTGAAATAATATCTCTCTCTTGTTGTTATAAGTATATGTTATACTACATTATAAAATTAGATGCCAAATGAATATCAGCTATATGACTGTCTCCAGTCTTAATTTGATGTCCTAGTTCAAACTATATGGGACTTATATCAGACCAAAGATACTTCATGATTTTTCTTTCCTTGAGGCTTTCAAATGTCCAGTTTTCTTCATAGTTTCTACTTCCTACATCATTTCCATCTTGATCTAGCTAACTTCTATTCATTCATGAGATCTTAGCTTTTATGCCACTTTTCTAACCATGCCTAACTTAGATATGATTGCACTTCACCATTGAATCTGTTGTCTATATACATGTTTTTATATTTCTTCTCCACTGAACTATAGGCTTATGAGGGCAGGAACCATCTTTTCATTGGTGCAATCCCCTTTCTAGTAGTTACTTAATAAATATCTGCTGAATACTTGAATGAATCATCACTTATACTGTCCTTTGGGGCTCTGGACTGGGTTTACAAAGAGACCCAATGGAGAACTCTTACCCCTTCTCTGGAAAAATGTGCCCAGACTGAAGATTTAAATTTTACATTTCATCGTTGTTCCACATTGAAGAAAGAACTAGTGACAATTAATTCCTATCTCCTTTTGTGATGTCCTGAATATCAGAGACAAATCTTGGGTCATATTATAATTATATTGAAATTTTCATTTATTTTATATTTAGATATCATTCTATTGCTATTTAAATATTTAAAAATGATTAAGATAAGAAGGGTTCTGGGAAACATAGCAGCTTGTGAGTGTGTGTGTAGCTTACTATGGCTATTCTATATAACCAACTTCATGCAGTAGTTAAAAATACAGATACAAAGATGCAGTACTGTTCAATTTACTGTTGGATTTAGCCAGATTCTTGCTCTGATAATTACCAAGTAGAGGTATTATAGTTGAGATAAAGTATGCAAAGTGCTTAGCCCTTATTTCTAAGAATCAGAGGAAATAAATTTGTTATTCATTGCTTTCTTAAATGGTAATGTGCCTGCCTTCTCATGAACATTTGATCAAAAGCCAATAGCACATATAACTCCACATCCTCTTGATTTTTTTATAAAAGGAGAAAGAATGTTGGGTGTGTAATGAAGAGAGAAGTGAAAATGATGAACAAATAGGGTACAAACCAATTCAGTGATGTAATCTGTAAGAAATCTCCAAAAAATCCCCCTCAAAACTATTTGTGAATCTCTAGTATAAAGCACATAAGATCACTAAAGAGTTTGATCAGTGGAAATGTTGGGCTTCACTTGTCCTTAAAGAACCTGTGCAATATTCTTTTTCTACAATTTCTTATGAAGCAGGTGCCAGACTATTGCTCAGGACAATCTCCAAGCTTACATGAGCTTTCTGCTATTACCTTTCATATGGCATCATATGACCATATGGATCAGACAAATTACATTTATTAAGAATGGCAAATTCCAATGATGCTGGAATACCTGGGAGAACTTTCTGGCCACCTTCAGCCCATTTTATTCCAAGCTGTGCTAGGGGCCTTTCTTCCCACACACCATCATCATTGAACTTCCTACTTTGGATGATAATTGCCCATTTTACTTGTCTGCCTCTCTTATAGACTGTTAGCTTCTTGAGGACCAGTTATTCTTCTTGGTAAACTCAGTGCCTGGGACAGTACATGGTCCAGAATAAAGGTTTTATTGTTGAACTGAGCTGTAGTTGAACTGAATTGAATGCTCCTCCATTTTTTAAGGTTCATAAAAATGCAAGCTACTAGAGAAATGTCCAAGTCAGTACTTGACAATAAACCATTCTCATCATAAAGTAGGAAGTCTTGAGACCACTGATCAAGAAAGATTCAAATATAATTGTAGAGTTTAGAGCATGTTGGGTTATCAGTTTCTCAGGGGAGAAATGATTTGACATCTGTTTCCTGCACCATTTTAATTGATAGAACTCATAGAGTTTAGATTTTTAATGTACCCTGAAAAACTCATGTGTTAGGCAATGTAGCAATGTTCAGAGGTGAAATGATCAGATTATGAGATATGTAACCTAATCAGTGGTTTAATCCTTTCATGGGTTAATAATTTGAATGGGCTACTGGGTACTAACTGGAGACAGGGTGTGCTAGAGGATGTAGGTCACTGGGTACCTGCCCTTGGGTACTTTTATCTTGTCCCTGGTTGTTCGTGCTCACCCCCACTTCCCCCGGCTTCTGGGTTGCCTTGAACTGAGCAGCTCATCTCCAGCGTGCCGTTCCATCATGATGTTCTACCTTACCTTAGACCCAGACCAGTGGAGTTGGCTGACCAAGGACTGAGCCTCTAAAACCCTAAACCCAACATAAACTTCCTCCTCTAAGTTGTTCTTTGTCAGGTATTTTGGTCACAGTGATGAAAAACTAACACAAGAACCAAATTTAAGATGCTAAAAAACTTTCAGGAATCAAAATATATGAATCAAAACTATATGAATTAGGCATTCACTGCCTAATTCATGGATGCATAGTCTTCATAGAATACATATAGGTTTACATTAGCAGAAATTCTTGATGCAGAACTTCTTGAGTAGTGATTTAAAAGGGCATGACTGTTGACAATATGGGATTCTACATGGTCACATGTATAAAATGTTGTTGAGATGGAAGTGATTCTTTTTTCTTAATATTAGTCATCTGGCAGTCACAGCAGAAAACTTTTAACAAATTCTTTAAATTCTAATAATTTTTTTCTCTGTTCAAAAAGGAACTTGAAATTGCATGACGTGAATCCAACCACAAGGATAATTTCTTTGGAAGTTTTAGATTCTTATCACTGAAACTTGGTGCAAAATGATATTTCTAATAGCAGAAGTCTATGATCCAAAGGTTCCTCACAAGTTCAATTTCTCACTTTTTAATCCTTGGTAAACACAAGCCCTTTACACCTCTTTGGTTATTAAGGATAACCAAACCACAAGGGGATTTCAGATTTCTCTGGAAGTAGTCATTGTGAATTCCTTCTTCTGGATAACAAAAGGGGCTATTAGGGACAGACCTTTTCTGCCCTTCAAGTTAAAGTGACTTCTCTTTAAAATAAATCAATGAAACTTCTGTCACTGTATACCACTCTGAGTTCCCTCCTCTTCCAGATGCATTCTATATGAAGTCAAATGGATTACTATTTTATTTCCAAATTAAAATAGCTGCGAAGAGTGTTGTGTCATGTCACAATGGACATATGTCAAGATTGTGTTTCTATGGGAACTCTAGGGAAGAAATATCTCAAATTTATATGCTTCAATATTCAATAAGTACAGCATGAATATTTCAGTCAAAAGTTAATGTTCAGAAAGGTAAATTCAAATCAGAAAATAAACAAATAAAATGAACTTCTAGATTACTGTCAAAGCCACAGAATTTGTATTATTCTTTCTATATATCTACATAATCTAAGTATCTGATGAAAAAAGAAAAAAATATAATTCCATTATTTTGCCCATCTAATATTTAGCATTTTTTAAGATTTTGCTTTCATCAGAGACAGAATTTTTTCATTACTTATGTACAATATTGTATAAAGATTCAGTATGGGAGAATATTTCCAAAACTATTTTTGGAGAAAATCATTCATTTATGCCAAGTGATGTTACAAAAATATCTCTTAGCCTTTGTTTTTTGCGGGAAATAAACTTTTTCCAACTTGTAACTGGCAATATACAATTCATCTTAAAAATTTGGAGTAGTGTATAGAAATATCATTGGAAAAAGGACAGAAAGAAATACATTTTAGATAAATAGAACAGAAATCATAGAAGACTAAAATTTAAATATTATAGTGCAGGCACAGTTTGGTTTACAGAGTACCAGTGGACCTAGCTCTCTGTCAATTCTTTGAAATAAAGATAGATAGATTTAAGTTTTATGGTTTCTGATCTTTGTCTGAACAACAAATCTGCCTAGAAAAGGCTCTAGAAAAAACAGTGGGATACTGCTTTATAAATGTCTCCAAGAAAATTTAAAAGAAAAATTCTTCTCTAGTCAAATACGTATCATATTCTATAAATGGACACTGGAGCTCATTTAAAAGCCATGATTTTGTACATAAAGATAAGCCATGATAATGTACATTTTGTACATTAGATCCCCATAGTGAATTCATGTTATAGCTGAAAGTTCGTACACTTTGACTAATATCTCCCCATTTCCTCTTTGTCCCTGGCAACCTTGTATCATGAGTTGGACTTTTTTAGATTCCACATATTAATAAGGTCATATGGTACCTTGTCTTTCTGTGTCTGGTTCATTTCACTTAGTCTAATGTTCTTCGGGATCATCCATGTTGTCACAAATGGATGGGTATCTCTCTCTTTTTATGACTGAATAAATATTCCATTGTGTGTACGTTCACAAAAACACCACATTTTCTTTATGATAGTAATATTACTAATATTATATTATTCATTTGAAATTTGATAAAAGAGAAGATTTTAAGGGTTCTAAACCCTCCCACCCCACCCCCACCCAGAGATGGTAACTATGGGAGATAATGGATATATTAATTATTATAAATTGTGGTTTTAACTCCACTATATATGTATTTCAAACCATCTCATAAACCTTGAATATATATATAATTTTTCATTTTTGATTAAATATGTTTAAATTACAAAACAGAGATAGGGAATAGAGTCCTCTTGGGAGGAAAAAAAATCCATGATTTTAATAAAGAAAATTTGGATGCTGATTTTTTTTCATAGGATTATCATCCTATTTATGCTTTTGGAATTTGCATGATCAAATACAGAAATGAATACTGTTAAAAATGAGAGCGACCATGAAAATCATGTCAAGAGTAGACCAGTAACCTTTACAAAGGTTCACAAAAGGTTTACATTCAATCAACAAAAATTGTGACTTTGTTTACTCTTGTTCTCTTTTATTCATATTTTTTCCAAAGACCAGAATGTCGGCAACTGCTTTGTGGAACTTTAACTGTGAATCAAAATGTCTCACTTAGAATCCTTCTTTTTATCTGAAGTAATTGATATTTACAATAAAAGAGCCTACATCGGTAAATTAACTTATGCTTTCAGTATGTGACTGTTGCTGTGCTAAAAATTTTAGTCATGAGATAGTTTGATTGTGTTGGATGTTTTATTGTTTTACCCTTAGCGTAATGATGTAGAATTAGAGCAAAGGATGTCATGTTGGAGTATCTCAAGGTATTTAAACAAAAGAATGTCTGTGGTAACATCAACACTTAGACAATGGTAGTTATTTTTTATTTGACTGTAAAAAAAAATATGTTCTAAGTCTTTGAGTAATATCTATGCCAGACCAAAATAGGAAATGGCAAAAGGTCAAATTCATGTGTCTGCATAAACCACTTGGATTCTTATTCACACACCAGGTATGCAGTGAAAGAAATATTGCCTCTTCAAAAAGTGCTGCTATGCTTATCAGTTTACAGTAAGGGCAGCTTGGAGTAGCTCATGTGGGTTTAGAGAGGCAGCTGTACACAGGATAAAAAAACAGAAGCAAAATGGCTTATCATTTTACTTAAGAATTATTGTCTATTTGGTATCAATTTGCATAGTTGCAATCATGCCAAACACAGGCCTTCCCCCACGGGTTTACGTTCCATGGTCAAGAGTTTACAAAATGGAATATCAACTACAGACGACCGGTGTGGAGGATAAGGAGAAGGAGAGATGAGCAAAGAGGTGTACTATTGTTTAAAAGCAAAAAAGAACTTCTTCAGTGAGACAGTGGGTGTAGATGTTCTCATATAGCTAGCTAGGATGTACTTTAACGTTTTGAAGAGGTGTTTGTTGGGCAACTTTAATTCCTGAAAATGTTTTCCAAAGTCATTATGGTAAAGTCAGTTTTGGGGGACAGTGGTGTTTCCTTCCTAACTTCCAGGTGGAAGAGGGCTTTCTGTAGTCTCCAGAACTTAGAAGGAGCCTAGCTGTTCTGCAAGAACAGAGAATTTCCATGGAGTAAAGGAAGTAGTAAGTGTCAGGCCTCAGAAGCCTTTTCTATACCAAAAAAGGAATTGCATTGCTACATTAGTCAGAATAGGAGGAGAGATCCAGACTACCTGCTTTTAATCATTTTAACTGGCAGCAATCAAAACTCCAATAAAATAAACCTTAAGAAAACTGTTTATATAACAGATTTAAGTGACCTCAAATGTTTTTTTAAACTCCAATTTATCATAAGCAAACCCACACTGGGCTCATATGCAATGCATTAATCATCAAGCATATAAAATAAGCTACATAATAAAATTAAATTAAATCTCAATTTACCAAAACATTAACATGCTAACAACTACCAACTTTGTTAAGTCACAGTGTAGAGAGGAAATGAATAAAACACTAGCATCACTACACCAAACAATATAATTGAAGTTAAAGTGCTGTTTTCTGTGGTTCTTTTTTAGAGAAAATAACAAGTTGTTTACTTTAATGCAGTGACATTTTATTTTGTGATTAATTTTAAAATAACATTGTAAAAACTACAAACTCATTTTAATTTGACAAGCATTTGGTAATTAATTTTCAAACAATGCTATGGGAACCCAGAAAGCACTCTTCCTTTGACATGTATTTTATAATTTATTTTAAAACAATGCTGCACAAATCTGCAAAGGCATAATTCATTTGGGAGTTCATTAATTATGCAAATGAGTTGCAATTAACAAATCTGTTCCAAGGATGACATTTGCATAATAATGAACTTCATGTTTGTGACATTATTTAATAAGATACCTTTGTGCATTTTAAAACAAAACACTCCTGTGAATACTATATGATGAGCTTGGGGTTGAAAATGGACATCTATCCACTCAATGAGATTCAAAACTGTATGCAGAAAAATGTTGTTAAAATAAACAGAATTATATTTCATTCAAATAATAAATATGGATATTCTTTATAGAGCACAGGGGTTTTGATTAATCTCAGCTTCCCTAAATAGCATAAGACTTTAATTTACATTTATAAAGACCAATATACAAATTAGGCTAAAGCAAAATGAAGCCAGCAGAACTGTTACCTTCAGTTTACTATTTCAAGTGAAGGTAGGTTCTATGCTAAACCCACAAATCCCAAAACATAAACCTTTTACTAGAAAGGAAAATATGACATGGATTCAAAAGATATTATCTCTTTCAAGGTTGTGGCAGGATGACCATAACACATGAATTTATTTAATCAATAATTGTTTATTAAACATCTACAATGGGCCAAAACTATGCTCAAGAAAGGGCAAATAAAAAGGAGATATATTTCTATCCTTCTTGGCATGAAGTCTAATGAGGGGCATAGACATATAAACACCAAAACACTAAAATGAAAGTTATAGGAGAGAAACATACAAAGTGTCCTGGGAGCCTAAGGGCTAGAATAAAAGACTCAGTATGTGGATTCCCAAGAGTATAAAGAAAGGGGGACAATGCCCTGAAGGACGGGAAGGAGTAAACCAGTGGGCAAGAATGTGAAGAGTATCTGAGAAACAGATAAACAAAGTGCTTACACAAAATCAAGAAGTAGCTAATGACAGAGATGAGTTTTAAAAAAATGACAGGAAGGTCACCATGACTTGACCCAGAAGATATGGATTGGGGGACAAATGCTTTTAGAGCCAAACTATCAGGAATCTTAGTGATTCAGATTGAAATGTTAGAAAGATAATGAGAATAGTGTTAGAGTAGATGACTTGGAAGGGACAAGACAACAGATACATTTTTTTAGCAGTTCATCCGTTGCAAGGAGTATATTGATTAATCAGTGATATATATCTTGCTTTTAATTTTTTATTCTTATTAGTAATACATGACAATAGAATGCCTTTTGACATATCAAACTTTCATTGAGTATGCCTTCCCATCCTTGTGGTTGTACATGATGTGGAGTTTCACTGGTCATGTATTCATTTATGAACATAGGAAAGTTATATCCGATTCATTCTACTGTCTTTCCTATTCTCATCCCTCATCCCTTCCCTTCATTCCTCTGTGTCTAATCCAGTGAAATTCTATCTCCCCTCCTCCACTTATTGTGAGTTAGCACCTGCATATCAGAGAGAATATTCAGTCTTTGGTTTTGGGGGATTGACTTATTTCACTTAGCATGATAGTCTCCAGTTCCATCCATTTGCCAGCAAATGCCATAATTTCATTCTTCATTATGGCTGAGTAATATTCCATTATGTATATGTACTTAATCAGTGATATATATCTTGAATATAGGATGAGATCAGGTCACTATGAGCCAAGTATATGCCATCTCACATCAGTATGACACTGTGATGATCATAAGATCCTATGATTCTATTACATGGCTTCCCTATATGGCTTTTTTGTCTGTTTGTACCCTGTCTGGTTTTATCTCAGTTTGAAACCAAAGATCTCTTAAGAGCTACTCCAACCCTCTCTGCATCCATTTTATGCTGTTAGCAGGGTCTTCCAAAAACGGTCTTATCTGTCCTCTACTTCAACCTTCAAAACTTAATCTTCATGGTTTGGAAATAAAGGTAAATAAGTAACAGTGGGTCATCCTGCAAAGCACAGTAGCCAACCAGTCAAGCACACTGGTAGTTCCTTTAGATGCATTCCTTGCCAAGCTGCTTCCAGAGTCATGCGGTAGAGAGAAGGGTGAAAGAAAATGTTCATGATGATAACATTGAACAGCCCTATTCCAATCCAGTGGCAAGAATTGTCTTTGTTATGGTTTATTTTGTTTTGTTTGTTCATTTTTAGCATAGTGACATGAATTTTTCAACTTCAATTTTGTTCTAATAAGTTTTTTCCCTATTTATTTAGTGGCAAACTGCTGATAGATAGCAAATCCTATCCTATAAAAACAAAAATATGGAGATGGACATTATTGGTTGTTGGCCACCCAGCATAAATTCTCTGTTATTATCTGTACCCTGTTTCTTTGGGATATGGTCTCTTCCCCACTGTATGGAGTTCAGGGTGGGGGTCGTGGTGGTAATAAGCTAGCTGCTTTCCCTTCTGATCTTTCCTCTAGATTCCATCATGCCTTGCCTCAAATCCAGGACACTGAACACTCCCTTCCTGATTTGGAATCTTGGTGAAAGCGTTGCAAAGACAAAAGCAATAGTAAAGCTTCATTTCCTGCTGTGGTGGCTGGCGCCTCTTCCAGAGCTGGGTCACTAGTTACCACTTGGGTCCCATGAGCTCCCTCATAAGCCTTCCATAAAATTCCCTTTTTGCTGTCATTACTGTAGAACTCTAAGGCAATATAGAATCACAAAATGCTCATGTTAACCCTCCAAATGACAAATTCCTTGTTGGGTAGAAGAACCAGAAATTCTACCAAAATGTAAAAAAACAATCTAAGGGAAATGCTACGTTGAATACATGAAATATAAACAAAGGACTCCAGACAAGGTCTCTGTAATATCCATGGTAATTTTAAAAGTGGCGTTGATCCCTGAGCCGCTGGAGATGGAAACAGAGGTTGAAAGCCTGTAGAAGCTTGCAGAGATACTGAGACCAATCGGTCTACACTCTCCACCTTCATTGTATCTTTCCAACCTAGCCCTACCCTTTTCCTTCAACAGGTAAACCTATTTACTGTCTCACCTTGAAAGCAGGAATGGGGAAGTTGGACTGATGGTAATGATAATAATGTTGAAAATACATATGTTCCTCCACAGGCTATAAGACCTGGAACATCAGGGCCATCATATCTGCCCAGAGCAGCTAACTGACTTAAAATGGACTCCAGCTGTCTCTACCTTGCACCAGATTTAAAGTGTGAAAAGAAATTTTAAAAAATTGTAATCATGTAATAATTGCATTATCATGATTAAAGTAGCAGTTGCATTTGTTTGTATTTGATCCTGACAAGAACTATATTACTTTATATAAAATATAGAATAAAAACTTTCAGCCACCTCCCACATATTTTTAAATATTTAGATACTAAGCATTGTGATGAAATACCATACAAAAATTATTGAAAATGAAAAAATAAAATATTATCATCCAAAAAAAGTCTTTAGAGCACACACTGTCCCTGTATATTTTATATGAAGTTATATATGCGGAAGGTGGGAGGAAACACCTCGCAACACCTGCGTTTGTCTAATGATGCCATTCAAACTGTAGTCCAGGCTTTGAAATTCTTTTTTCAGTGTTTATATTTCCCAAATCCTCCTAAAGCATTCCCCATATGCTCAGGATCTGTCAGCACTGTTCTCTCCATGTGCCCACAACTATGAACAGTGACTCAGACTTCCCAGCTAGTAGATGAGCCATCGAGTGCTCCAAAGCATTTCCTTTTCATGTCCCTTTCCCCTTTTGAAATCCAGTTGCCAGAAATGCTTAGTGTCTTGAAACTAAACCAGGCATTTCAAAGAGGATATCTGAAAACTACGTGGAACATAAACTTGTTCTCTGCTTGGACTTTATCTGTATGTGAGGCCAAACGAGGTTCAAATCTGGTTGTTATTAGATAAAAGTTCATTTTTTAAAAAAGTTGACTAACACTGCCTGATTATTTACATAAGCAATTGTCATTCTTAGTTGAACATAAGAAGCACCTGGGGAATGTTTTAGAAATGTCATTGCTCCATCCTCACCTCCGGGCAGGGTTTAATCATTAGCATTTTCTAAAAGCCTCTCAGGCGATTCTAATGTGGAGCCAGGTACAGAAGCACAGATTAGGGTCATAAAGAGCATGTTTAAACACTGCTGGTGGTAGTCTCTCCTACCTCACATGACACATTTCTTCACCTGTCTGTTAAGAAGTTAAGAAATTTTCTGCCCCTGATGATACTAGTATTTTTCTTCCTTTTTTCCCTTTGCTTTCTCCTTGGATCTTCAAGTTCTGTTAATTATACACATGGATACGTTGTTCATATTTTATAGTTCTAGTACAAATATGTGTATATATGTGCATATATATATTTTTCGGTGATGTTGCTTCACCTTAGTTCAAATAAGTTGATACTTTCATACATAGAGCATCATTCAGCCAAAATCCACTTTATATTAATAGGAAAGAGCTAGAATAAATGAAGAAGTAAAAAATAATAATTATAATTTATCAAGATGTGAGCCCAGGAACCCCTTTTTTTTTTAATCTAAAAAGCACTGATTTGCTTATATTCTCAGCAATTCTCAACCATCTCAAAGTGATCAATCACATCTGCAAATTCCTATCAGCAATTCATGCCCTTTTCTACACCGTCATCTGGAGATCTTGTATCATTGCAGTGAGACGTTAAGTAGCATTTGGTCAGCTGACGTCTACGGTCAGACGTCCAAGATGACTGACTTACATGGCTGGCAGGGCATTTTTAGTAGTCTTTACTCTTTTCATACCACATTTCCTTACAACACAACAGTAACTGATTTTGTGAAACTGCCAGGATAATATTCTTTTAATAATATTAGTTGGCTGCTTTCTGTGTGCCCCAGTTTTTCTGTTAGGTGAACTAAATACATTTCTTACTGTCTATGAATTTACCTTTGAGAGGGAAAGAAAAATAAATAAATAAAATAAATTTGTAGAGTTGTAAATATGTGAAAATTGGCACCTAAGAAAATGCCCAGAAAAAGCATAGGATTAGGGAGCCAAGCAAGGCTTCCAAGAAGATGCTCCATCTCTTCTGGCACAGGGAAGTTATGCAAGCTTTAGCCCTGTTAATAAGGGGCAAAAGAGCTTTCAGGAAGAGGAAATAGCATACAGCAGTGAGAACACATGGTCAACTGGAGAAATTAGAAATACCTCAGAAGGGCTGGAATAGCGAAGATATCTGACTCTCTGAGAGAGAATATTGCTGGCACAATATTCACCATTGGTCTTTTCAGTGCCCCCTGTGTGGAGGCTCCTTCCCCCACCAGTTGATACTGGTTTTGGCTACGTGTCTTGCTTTGCCTACAGAACGGTAAGCAGAAATGACCTGAGCCCATATTTATCAGCAGTTTTTGCAGCCTAGTTTCCATTTGCACTGCTATGAGGGTAGCCGTGTTCTTTTTCATCAGACTGGGTCCTCCTGGGACAATCATACGCACGGCAGCCCCCCGCTGACCCATAATGGATAGAAAGGAAGAGTGAAAAATAAGCATTTGATATGATAGGCCTCTGACAAGAGATTTTTTCTTCCTATACATAAGTCACAATATCCCGACTGATACATAGGACTTACCAATTTAAATAGTCTATTATTCTATGTCTCTTTTGATGTGTTCTTTGCAAACTAAATAGCAGTAACAACATCAAAACACAAAAGAAGAGTGGAGGAAAAGCTACCATTTTCTGTGACATTACTAATTATTATATCTCAAGCAAAATAATAAAACATGTACCCTCTTTTATTTTACAATCTGAAGATAAAAGAAATCCAAATAGACTGTCTCCCAGGGATTTTCATGTAGCCCTGGAGGGTTGCTTCCTTACCAGTATGTGTGCTTACTGCCTTGCTCAGGAAGACCTTAAACAGAGTTCTGGGATTCAGACCCTCAGGCTGGTTGAGGAGACAATTTACATGTCACTGAGCCCTGCCCATAGGGTCTCTACTCTCCCCTCACCCCCATGAAGCCTAGCAGTGTTGGGTCTGAGAAGACTCTTTTCTAAGTGGGTAGTTCTCTGGGGCTCTGTGATTAACACTGTTAACTCTGAACTAGGAATTGATGCAGGTTTCCATGTTATGTAAAAGAGTTTTGATGGTGAAATAATTAAAAAATGGAAATGAACAAGTCTAATGAGAGAAAATGCTTAGGAGAGAGCTATATTCTTCACTCAGAGGTAGTTGGACTAAAGATTAAGATCACTGTCTTTTGACTAGGGTTCACTTCCCAGATCTGCCACTTATAAGTGGCTGCCTATTCTCCTCAGTTTCCTTATTCATGTAACAGGAGTAATAACAGCGTGTGGGGAAGTATACACATAACCTATGTATACACACACATTCTGAAGTGTAGTGTAGGTAGCATAATTAAATAGAAAATCTCTAAGAAGAACCTTGAACAGTGAATGACCAAGTTATTTTTTAAGTGGTAATAATATCATTATCATTCTTTGCTGTCGCATGTGATCCAGATTGACCAAGTTCCACAGCAACTTATGTTTTGGCTTGCTAAATTCATGTTTATTAAGAGAAGAACTAAAAGTCATATAGCTCTCCCCAGTAATAGCAAAATTGAGATAAAATTCCTCCTCCTACCACCTTGGGTTTTAGTCATAATTCATAACAATAGAGATTTTTTAAAAGATAAAAACTGTCTTTGTATCTCATATTGAAGAAATTTGGAGTTAGATAGTCCAGGAAGGTATGATAGCAACACTGTCAACACTTGGTTCTTTTCCTCTTTTGATTCCCATTCTGTCCTTCAAGTTTACCTCATAATTCCAGATGGCAACCAGAGCTCCATTCATTACATCTGCAGTCCACAATTCAAGAAGAAAGAGCAAGTAGTTAAATGCCCCTGTTGAGTCAGCTGATTTTCAGCAGACTAACCAGAGAACTACTTCACCTCAGAGGCCAGAGCTTAGTCATTTGGCCATACCTAGCAGCAAGTGGAGAAGAAAAATGCAATCTTTAGGTTGGTGGCCTTTCTACCCCAAATAAAAATTTGTTCCTGAAGAAGAAGAGAATTAATACTGGAAGCCATCAGCAGCCTCTGGCCCTTTTCCACACTTGATGGATTGGTTGAGGAGTTAGATCTGGGCACAGATGCATAACTGTGAACTTCTGAAGTACTGACCCGGAGCCAGATATGGGCCTCAGGCTTTCCCTATGTGCCAACCACTTTAACTGGCTTAATCAGAGCCATAGAGGAATGTTCATACTATAAAGCAGAGACACAGAGACTGTATGGTTTATGAGTCAATGACCCTTTTGTATCCTTTAGCCACTCCATAATGGGTCACTTTTTTTCTATATATTACTCAGAGCACTTGGATTTGTTGACCCTTGACAAATTATAAATTAGCTCATTCATCCTAAAGAGAAAGAGCAATATCCTTTCTCATGTAGTACATTCTGAATACTTTTATTTAAATGTAATAATTTTTCAAAAAAATATGTTTACTCGTATAATCATGTTGTCAGATTATTAAAAATATCAAGACGCATGAATACATACTAACTAGTACAGATGCAAAATACCTTCCATGATGATTTTTCCCTAAATATTTATGTGTGATGAAATTAAGCTTAATTTTTCTTAGCTAAATAACATAAGCAAAATGATGTTTCATTTTGATTCAAATGTATAATCTGAAAACAGAAAAATTAATTTTAAATTTCTCCTGATGGATGAGGAAGAAGTGATAAACACATGCTTCTTTTGGTTATTGAGACTTTAAACTTTTTATTATTTTTATTTGGTACATGTTAATATCCTCAAGGAAAAATTGATTTATTTTATTTGTTATTTCTAATGATCTGAAATGAGCAATTATTTAAAATGAGGCATTTTGTGAAAGGGGGGTATAAAATGAAGACTAACATATGTATTCTTAGCTTCTTCTAACTGTAATCATGTTGCAAAATACTACATTCATTTCATATCAACCCAATTCGAACTAAAACAGTGAATCCAACTGATATGAAAAAAAATAATAAAACAATGAGGCTATTTCCTAAACAAACAAACAGCAACAACAAAAATTTGATTCCAAAAATCCCAAAATGAGGAAGGTAAAAAATCATCACCCTACAACTGAAATCTGGTTAACAGGCAAATGTGAACAAAGAACCATTGACATTGAAGGAAACCCCATAAAGAAGGAAGAGATAGAAGAAAAGGCTTTCACTGCTTCCAGTGGTTCCACTACCCCCTAAATTTCTCTGACAAAGAGCTGTTCTTAGACAACCCCAGTAACCTCTATGACCCCTCTTCTTTCCCCTGATACCGTCTAAACTCTCCTTTCAAAGGAAAACATTCAGGTCCCCCGAATTTCTCTCACTTGGGCATACAGACTAGGAATTCCACAGCAACTTAACATTTTGGCTTGCTAAATGCACATGTTCTAGAAAATCCCACTGTATACTTACAGAACCATTTGAAGTCTCAAAAGTAGATCAAGAGTGGTATTATCAGATGCTTGGAGACAGGTGGAATATTTTCTGGGTTCTGGGACCCCTAACATTCCACCCTCTAGAAACCCTATATAGTCAATAAAAATTCAATTGAAACTGAAAAAGTGGAACTTGATATTTAGAGCAAATCTAACTCAGGAGCCCTCGAATGTGGCCTAGTCCAAAATGAAACATTTTCTAATGAGGAAAACCATATCCTCCTTGCAACAAAGGCTGTTTTCAAAAGCCAGAGCGCTAGCACTGTTAAATAGACCATCGAGTACAGCTGTTCAAGTTCAACAGTGAAATAATTAGACATTCCTCTCTGCTGCCATTTGATATGAGGTTCCCAGACAAGCTCTCTAAGGCAGGGAAACAAGGGTTGGTAACAGAAGACACAGGAGGGGAAAAAAATAGTGTGAATGGAATGAGTAATACTAAATGGAATTAAGATTCTGCACTTGCTTCGCCAAAGATTTATATGGGCGAAAATCCCAAACCTAAATACAGTGAGGCCTGGAATGTTGGAACGCTTTCGGAGATGGGAACATGTGTGGGGCTGCCAAATGGGTCATTGTTTCTAAAAATGATGTGTCCCAAGATGACGGCAAACGTGTTTCTTAGACAACTGGTGTTCATTTGTGTGGCTAAAGCAGCACTTCCTTCCTTTTTGATTTGTCCAGAAGGTTTTGTCCTGACAAGGCTGTAGTGTGATCCACACGTGTCGCCAAATTGAAGATTATGGCTATTTGGGGTTTTTGTGTTTTAGGAATATCCTTTTCATTTGGTACATGTTACTATAATATTAGGGAAGAAAGAAGAGATCGGATGGAGCGTTTCATTCAGCAGTCTGTTCAGAAACCCCGGAACTCTGAGGGTATAAAAGAGTTCACTGTGAAGCTGTAATGCGCTCTTTTTATTTATGTTCACATGACTAATTTATTGTTTGTATATATTAGCTATTTTTCCTCATGATCATTCCTTTAAAGGAAGTCTTTCCAAATGCATTTCCTTTTGATAAGCATGAGTGAGATTCTGCTTTGCTCTGGTTTGATTTGCTGGCTTCATTAGTGATAGCTGGAAACAGTTTGGTATAGAGCTACTCATTATTTTCCAAAGCAACATTTCTGGAAAGGTATGTGTTGCCCTTCCCTGTCCTTGAAGTCTTCACAAAAACTCACAGCTGCTGTCAGCTGTCCTGACGAAAGGCTTCAGGGTTTACACTAACTCTAGTTACAGTCATCCTCTAGCGTATCTATGCACCTCCACATGTGATCAGCCACTAAATCTTAACATTTCTGTTTAAGGAATGTCTTCAAAGTCTGTTCTTCTTGTCCTTCCTCATTGTCTGTCTGTGAAGCTTTCCCATCAGAACTCTGCTCCCCTCCCATCAAATGGCCATCCTTGGCAATACCAGCCATTCTTCCTCTGCTTAAAGGCTTCCACTGGTTCCCAGATGCCTGTAGCATAGATTCCAGTCACTATCATGACATCGAGGCTACTTCTCATGATGACAGAGGCTCTCCAGCCTCACCTCCTGACACACCCTTCAGTGTCCTTTGCTTCCAGTTATTGACCAACCATCTCACCAGGTCTTCTCTGATAAAACCCTGCACACAATGATTTTTAGCAGCAAGAAAATTCTGCATAAAATCAATAAATAGAGCTACAGAAGCTGGGCCCAAAAAAGCAATATGCCTTCCATCTACCCAGCCACCCATTCATTCAAAAAGTGTTTTTCCAAGTATCCACTCAGTGTCAGGCTCTGTGCTAGACACATCAGCTATGGGGAAAGACTGAATAGCCTTTATAGGTATATCTGGAAATTCCAATAGTTCCACAAGCAATATTCTCAAAAAACGAACAATAGATCATGTATGTGTGTATGTTATGCATGCACATACACTTGTTTACAAGAAGGATATTCAAATTATTCTAACCACTGGTAGGGCATAGGCACAAACAACTCAGATTGATTCATTTTTTTTTACCCTGAAGCCCTACCTGCGTGCCCCCCCCCCCAAAAAAAAAGGCACTGGAATGACATGGAAAAAGTAGAAAAAGGCACAATGACATAATTTTCCTATAAGACTGGGGTATAGACAGGAGCTTTGAAGAGATACAGTAAATCTCTTCATTTTTATTTCTTTCCAATCTCAGAAGGGAAGAAAATCACAAAGGAATTAAAGATGGAAACATCTTATTTTTTATTATTTGAGTAGCCACATAACATTGGTACTCATTTTCTTAAAAGTGTCAATCTCCATAGTCCCCAAAATGGCATTCCTTCAAAATCAGTGATTTTTGGTGAATAACAGGGCAGTGGTCAACCAAGAGAGATGAGAAGTCCAGTCCTTACCAGCAGGGCTGATAATGATCAGTCAGTTGCTTGCTATTTCACAGTTGATACCTCTTAAAAAAGAAGAAGAAAGAAAGAAAGAAAGAAAATGATATTAATTGCAAAAGTTTCACAGATGTCTGCAGCAGTTGACCAGAGCTCCTGGGTTATTGCTTGTCAGACTATTAATGGGTTTGGCTAACCATGACAGTCATTACTTTCCCCCTCCTGTGAGCTACTTTCTGTGTAATTTATGCATAGGTTTTGCCAAGATTTGACAACTTTCAGGATATTAACATAAAATTAGACTGCAGAGCCGAACAATGGGTGGCTTTAAAATTAGCCGTGGTGAAAACCAATCAAACAGAATTGGCTTTCCCTTTGCACTGCTCGTAAGTTTATTATCATTGTCTTTCTTTTCCACACATGAGAGTCCATGTCAACAGTTTTGCAGATTAGAGAGAGGAAGAAGGGCCCAGAGAGGCATGCTGACCTTGGAGAGGGGTTCAGTGACCCAGGCAAGTTCCCACCAGACAGAATGCCCACAATGCCTTAAAGGAACCTGTGCGCCAGCCATTCTCAGAAGTGACAGGGGCGGGGGGTGGGGTGGGCACACCCATATTTCGGAGCTCATCTGAGAGGGGAACTTTTCCTCTGCCATCTCTCGGTTCCACACAGCTTGCTCAGTGAATGCCATTACAGAATGCGATGTGCGTGTTAATAAGCCAGGACATCTGGTAACCAGCTTTTTTCTGATTCATTAACTGACTGTATTTCTGTGGCCAGCGGGGAGGAGAGGAGAAACTGGAAGGTTTTGCTTTTAGCAAACGGGTGCTTGATGTATGTTTCATTTCTCTGGTCTGGCCTCCACCTTCCAACTTTGCTCCAAAGTGAGCATTGAAATGCAATTGACCCTTGGTCAACAGTGTCTTCTCTGCCCCATAGAACACCTAGTGCTTAGATCATTCCATGTAGTCTGAGAATGTAGGAAAGAAATCTTAAAAGTCTTATTTAAAGGAGAGGGTGATGGAAGCAAAGGACTTGTTTAAGATTATACAGGTAAGGCTGAAGTAAGGCAGAGGCCAGACTCCAGGTGTCTTCAGCCATGATCCAGTCTTTTCTACCTCAACTTGTTGCTTGAACTATTCTCTTTCTTTTCATTTATCTGACTGTTATCTTTATGTCAACCTTATCTGCTTGATTTTTCTTTTTTACTTCTTCTTCAGATGCCTTTCGAACATGTGAGCAAAGTATTGCTGAATCAATCCTCCTGCCTCTCTAATAAGTGATTAGGGATCCATTGGAGCATTTATAAGAGGTACTTAGGGACAGCTAATTTAAACTTTCTAAGAAGGGATAGTTTCAATCCAGCTCGTGAACAACCCTAGCAAATACAATTAACTAACAAGAATACAACAACAACAACCAACTCAAATGGAACATCCAACAAAGTTATGAAAACCTGTTAATGAACAAGGTGTTTGAAAAAAATTTTTAAAAATACTATTATTTCATCAAAAAATATTTTAAACCAGCCTCTCTATTGAAGTAAATCAGGCCCAAATGCTCAAGAGAGAGATCGAGTAAGAGAAGTGTGACTTGATGGTACGTGTTGAGGGATGAAATGGACAATGAAGTTTCCATATGTTGTTTTTACGCAGTAATTAGAAACTGTCACACACCGTTTCATTTTTTCATTTCCTTGGGCTTATTTGCGTATTGGAACTTCCTTTGGAGCAGAATGGGGAACGTCAGATTGGCACCCAGTTGAAAAGAGGAGCAGAGGCTTGTGGGCACCCTCCCTCCTCAGAGGCAGGAAGGAAGCCAGAGGCAGGTCCTGTCAAGGCACATTGTTCAGTGAAGCAGGAGTGGGGCAGCTGCCCTGGACGTCATTCATGTGGCGCTGTAGCCTGCCTGGCTTGAAATGCTGACCAAGCCCTCCAATTGGTCATTATAGAGCACTTTGGCTATCCTAAGCTCATTGCCCTTTAAAGCACTTTCATTCCGTCCTAATTTTCTTTCCTTTTCTATTTGCATGACCAGACTTGAAGTGGTTATCTCATTATCCCTATGGGCTGGCATTAAGAGGTTCGCATGGGACTGTAGCAAATCTAAATAAATAACCTTACCATATTGGACCCTCATATAAGAGCTTTCTTTTCCTAGAAATCTTCAGCATTGTAAAGCAAAACAAAACAAAACAGAAAAACAAAACAATACCCCCTTAAAATACAATAGGCCAACAAGTTTCCCTGAATAGGGATTGTAATTAGGAGATGAAAACTCTGGAAGTCTTAGAATGTCAATGGTGTTCTTAAAATCTGCTGCTTTCTAGTACTACACCATTATTAGTGAACTGATAAATTCCAGAAAGCTGGAGGTTGAAAGGAATTTCATTTGTCTAAGATAGATTATCTATGTGGACAGCTATTCAACTGAATACTTAAATGACCCAGAACATAAGAAGAATTGAATTACACAGACATGATCTGACTCAGAAAAAGTAAAAATTCTCCCAAATTAGATTTGGTCAGAAAAAAATTCCTGGAGAAGTCTAAAATGCCATCTTAATTAAATCCTTTAAATAACATATTTAACTAAAAATACAGTTAAACAAAAGGAAATAAAATAAAAAGAAATTATAATAATCCCATCCTTAGAAGCAAGCATTATTATTATTTTGATATTTGTCCTTTGACATTTTTAGTATGGGTATTAATAGGTTTTTTAAAAAAATTTTTGTAATTTATTCTAATTAGTTATACAGGGTGTTGATAGATTTTATATGTGAATTTCTTCATAAAAATAATAATGAACCCAATGTCCTACAAGAGTTTTATAGCATAAAAGACATTAAGAACATTTTTTCATGAAAAATATTTCTACCGTATCATGTTAATTTCTTATTCTATAGTCTGAGAGTCAATCTGTATTTCATTTATGCAGTTTCCTTTTTTAAAGACATCTAGATTGTTTGAATGTTTTTCTAATATAATAAATGTGATGATCATCATTGAATATTTGTCTTTGGCATGTCAATATTTCCTTGAGATATATTTTCAGAAGCAAAAGTGCTTAGTGGAAGGACATGTTCATTTTTAAGACTTCTGATACAAATCTCCAGTTACCTTCCAGAAAAGTTGTATTAATTTAGAATCCCACCAGCAGAGAGTGAGGCACTTGTTTCCTGGATCCCCTGCCAACACTCAGCATTCTGATTTTTTTTAATCTTTGCTAATCTGAGAAGTGAAAAATGGTGTCTCTTTGTTGTTTTAATTAATTCATTCTTGAAACCAACATTTCTGAAGATAGAATGGCACCCGCTTGCTCCCTTATACCACTGCATATGTCAATAATTATGCATAGAATTCATTATTACTTCTATTTTCTATTTTTGTTGTTTAGACTACAAAGGCATTTGATTTGCTAGGAAAATACAGATGTACGTATATGAAGCATGGAGGCTGTCCTCCTCCTTTGTCTGGGAAAATACAAAAGACAATGAGATGTTAAAAACCTACTTCATTGCTGAGGGAGTAAGGAGTGAAATGACTGGAAGATAGCATTATTGGTCAGCCAGTGGAAGGCATCCATTGGCGACAGCACAACTGCTGGAGGTGACTGTGTTGGTATCTGTAACATGTTGATGTGTGAAGTGAAAAAATGAATCCTATTCCTCAGGAGAGTCCTGCATATGTCAAGTATATTGTCTCATTAAGCCAATCCATTTATCAACCCACTGAATGCCAATTAAATTGCACAGGATGGTGCAGGTATATGGTGGGCTGTTGGTGCCAAACTTTATTACAGCTGAGCTTTTCTGGCACAGTATGTTCTACCCAGCAAAATGGCAGGCATATCAAAGCCAAATTAAATGTTCTTGAAATAATGCCTTTAAAGAGGACGAAATGCCACAGCCTGGCAGAAAAGAACGTGAAATGTAATGTCAGTTCTTAGTGTACTTTTAGTTCCAATGAAGATGTCAAGGCTCAGATCCAGCCAGTGCCAAATGTCTTCACAGCGTGCAAATTAGATCAGTGTAATTTCATCAGGAGAATGATCAGACTCTGCCGTGGTTATGGCTGAATTCACTGCTTCTGCCGAGGGCTGGGCGGAGGACCTGGGGCCCAGCTGAGCTTGTGCTGCCACCCTCAGAAAGAGAAAGAACCGGATCACACGTATTGCTCTCTTGATGCCACTGTCGAAAGTCAACCCCACCCCTCGGAGATGTTGCTGAATGGGCATCTAGCGCAGATGACAATAAATCTGTTTGGAATTTTTAAAGAATCTTGTTACTGAAAATTAAACCTGAAGTAAGTGAAATTCTAAGCCAGTTGCCAAAGGATACATGCAGAAGCATTTTATATTTATGACTAAACATGAAATTTGTGTGAGCATATATAGATATTGGTATTAGGCACTTAAAGTATTTCCAGGTATATTTGGAAATCTGTATAATATAATGGTAGATATTCTTAAGAGTCAATAAGGAGAAACAAATCATAAATATGGATTGAAGAATACTGAAAATCTTTGGCTGTGAAACAGAAGACCAATAGGAATACCATGACCAATTTTCAGTGTTAAGTATAGGAAAGAAAGGACACAGTATGGATCTTGGAAGGGAAACTTTAGATGATATAGCTAACACCTAAAATAAGTTAGAATGAGTCAATTTTATGGCAAGAGACATCAGTTATCATCATAAAATTGTTGTTTATGATAATCATAAAGTTATCATCATAAATTTGAAACTGTTTCTTCATGCAGCAGTGTTAAAAAAACCCGAGATGATATTTCAGTTTAAAAGGAGATTTTCCACATATTATTTTCAGTCACAGCAATAGTATCAGGATTCCTCTTTGAATTTGTTGCTAAATCCTCAGTAAAGGCAAACCAGAATTCCCAGCACTTGGTGACAGGCCTGAGAACATCCAGAGAGTTCTCAGTGTTTCGTGTTTCAAGACATTGCAGTTGATTTTTCAAACCTTTCAAACCATTTCCATTCTGCTGATATTATAAACTGCTTTGTTTATAATTCCTGTTTGTATAGTATTTCATAATGTTTTTTATATGATCCATATAAAAATATTTAAAATGCTAACAAATGTAAAGGAAAATAAAAATTATCCAAAAGCCACCATCCAGACCTAATGAATGCTAATACATTTATGTTTTCGTAGTCTTGTTACCTGATTTTTTTTTCATATCAGAGACCCATTGTTGATAGTTTTGTTTCCTTCCTTAAATATCATTAGCATTTTCTGTGCCATTATAAAGTCTTAATGCTATAGAATGTTGCATATAATATCCTCTATTGTTGGAAATTTGTATCAGCATTAGACTATTTAATTACCTTCACAACCTTACAACCCTTAGCCAATATCTGATTTCTTTGGACAGACTCCTAAGACGTGGATTACTGAGTTAAAGGTATGAATTTTCAAAGTTCTCATTTACTGTGTTACTTCTCAGAATCTACTGAGATAAATAGATTTATCACATACCCCAAGAAAAAATTATCTTCACAAAATCAGATCCATAAAACACTTCATTTCTATATCCCAATAGGACTATTATGACTTCCACATGGCAGATCTTAATTTCATAGCACTGGGATGAAGAAAAATTCAAAACACTCTAAACTGTGAAACCTGAGAGCAGGACCACAGCTCCCTTCTGTTGTTTTTTCACTGCCGAAGCCTGCAGTCTCCAATCCTGGAAAATAATTTGATTGATAGATACAATTACCTTAAGACATGCTTAAAAAAAAAAAAAAAAAAAAATCCTAAACCTTGAAACTATTTTGACATTAACTATATATTTAATCCACATAGAGAAACCAATAATTGACAAAACTTAGTGTTACTCTGAATTACTTTTCATTCCATCTCTCTTCAGAATCATTTAGACCTTCTGCTGTGAAACTTTCTTTCATTTCCTATTTTAGCAATAGGCACAGGACCCAAGGCTATCTCCTGGGCTTGCCAAGACCCCAGATGCCAAGCCTTGGAACATTCTAGTAGCAACATCTGGCCTTTTGGTAAGCTCCACAGGCAGTTGTGCACTCAGCTCAGAACTGCCTCTGGGGATGTCACGTGGTCAAGCCATCTACTGATACTTGGGCTGGCGTGCTTTCTGAGGAAGCATTTGTCTTTCTGCTCACTTTGAATACGTAGCAGATAAAATCGGAGCTATTGGGCGATAAAATAATGTTTTCGTACACAAAACACTTTGTTTTAAAAATCTTAATTCTTTAATTGGCAGAGTTACATTCTAACTTAGTTTCTAGCTATTTGTAAATTTTTTCAAGACTAGGGAAAGATGTTGACTATTTCAGTTCAGGATAAGGCTTATAAAACTGCAATGAATTCATGAAAAGTGGTCCAGATTTGCATTCAAGAATGGCTTAAAGTACTGGTAGTAATTGTGGGAAAAGTATTAATATTTTCCAGACATTTCCTCAAAAATAACTTTCTAGTTTATTCTGTCAAGAAAGCTTCCCAAGCACATAAAATGCTCTAATCCAATATGATATTTGGTTTCCTAAGTTATTATACTGCTGAAGACCTATTTTAATGTCTTTTTCAATCAAGAGATTATAATTCATATTCAAATAATACCAGTGATTTCTTTAAAGTTATTATCAATTTAGCATAAAAGTAATCCCAAATGTTTCCCTTTTTGAGCATGCAAGATTAATCAGATGTGAGATAAAAATGCAATTAAATTAACATATTGCCTCTAACAATTTTCTATTTTTCAAGCGAAAAGAAAGAAAAATGCATTTATGAATATTTTGTATGGTATGTGAAAAATTAGATCTAACACTATGTCAAAGCACATGGAATTCTTAAGATAAATCTTTATGGTATCATGTTTAGAAATTGTTGGATTTGGGCTTCTTGCTAAATTCTGTTTATCATGACATTACTCTGTAGTTCATTTTTATTGGCAAAGAAGTATTCAAATTTTCACACATCTTTAGAAGTGTACTTTTTTTCACAAAAATTTAAAAGCAGAAATCTATTTCCATTTATTTTTACCTCTTGATTTTTAACATTATTTTAAAATAAAACTTTCTTTTTATAATCTTCCAAAGTACTGAAAGAGTGGCATGGACTCAAATTATGTATATGTAAATGACTTATGTCCACAATGAAATCAGAGACTTCCTAATA
This sequence comes from Sciurus vulgaris, assembly GCF_902686455.1. Taxonomy (NCBI): domain Eukaryota; kingdom Metazoa; phylum Chordata; class Mammalia; order Rodentia; family Sciuridae; genus Sciurus; species Sciurus vulgaris. The sequence goes on from NC_136463.1 coordinate 134,557,331, forward strand.
GGTATCAACTGAATACCCATCTTTCAAAATAAATAAGAAAAATCCCTGCTACTAGGACCATTTAGTAAAACGTGGTTGCCTATGATTAATGATTAAGACTGAGGATCAATCAAAATGACAGAGTACGAGTACATGGTTCCAAGCAAACATAATGCAATGGGAATTGTAGATTGAGTACTAGAATTGTAGAAAATGGTCAATTGAAAACATTCAGATTTTGTCATTTCTCCTTTATTTAAAAGGGGGCAATTTATTTTTAAACTCAGAATTTTGAAAAAAAATTTAATCAAAACAATATGGGTTAATGTACCCCCTTTGAAAAGCTATTGATTTTATAAAACTATTTCTAATTGCCATATGAATTAGAGAAGTAAGAGGAAGGTCTTTTTATCTGCACTCAGGCTCAAATTCAACAATGACACAGAAACACTGAGTCACACTTTTAACTGTCCCTTTCTTATCAAACCTAGTCTTTCATTTCATTCTAACGGTCACTCTTGTTTCTAAATATTCCAAACAACCTGGGAACAACTCTTTATTTTGTCCACAGAGGAAACAACAATTACAATATATCTTTGAATAGCAGATTGGCAATCCAGATATGGGCAGCATAATCTGTCTCTGTTTCAACTCTGTCATGGTGAACCCCCAGGCACCAGCATAGCAGTCTCCAGCCTGTGCCTTAGACTGGACCTATCATCTGCAGCGTGGTTATGAATGGAAGGTGGAACAGGGAAATGGAGACATGGACTCACTGAAAGGGTGCATACTTTCTTAGAAATAGAGAACAATAAAGTTGCAAACATTATTTAATGCAAGAATATTCAGGCCTTTCTTCTGGTCATATTGGAATTAATAAGCAATTATAACTTTGTATAGGAAAGAGTCATTCATGCAACTACAAGTTACTTGGAAAATCTTTGTCTTCCCTATATTCTCCCCTTCCCATGTCCTTCTTTACTGCTTTCCTCTTTTTTCTCTTTTGAAAAGTTTTCATATTGGCATTAGAAAAAACTGTGGAATACAAACCCCTGAAAATTCTCTCCCCCATAAAAGCAATGAGAAAACTGGCAATAAGGATCAGAAGAAACTTTTTCAAAACTCTGGAAATTAACCAAGGACTTTTATCAATTTGAGAAGTGTTTATTCAATAAACACTACGGAGTCATGGTAGGAACAGTGAAGTTTGTGGCGTCCTAGCTTGCGTTATTCCACTCCCCAGTCTTCAGCTCAGTGATAACCTTGAAAACTAAGAACCCATAGTCACAGTGAAAACCATCAGTGTGGCAGCCACTGAAAGGGGAAGAACACAGTTGGAGCTCCTTCAAAATCCCATCCCCAGAGAACTGTCTTTATTTGGCCTCTCAGATGATTCCCCGGAATCCTTACAAGCTTTTCTTCATTTGACCTGACTCAGAGCTCCACCAGTGAGAAAAGTTTTTCTCCAGGCTTTGTAGAAAACAATTAGAGACAATTGTTAATGTTGTGACTGCCTGAGTCATGGCTAATAATTGGGGCAAACCATAGTTTAACAAAAGGATTAAAAGGACAATTTGAAGATGAAATACCCATAAAAGTTTGATAAGCTCTAACATATCCCAGAATCCATGCTCATGCATTCTCAGGAAAGATCCTTAAAATTCCTCAACTCTCTACTCTCATCTCTGGCTGACCTTGAGGTTCTACACAAGCAGGAAGTAAAGGCTGTCGCAGTTCTCAATTGTCTGGCTCAATGATGAAAGCATTTTCCACAGATACATTGAGCCCCTTGGCAAAGATTAGGAAATTCATCAGTTACAGTCATTGACAGAATCTCTCTCCAATGATTAATTTACCTCTTAACATACTGAGCAGAGATTTCAGTGACTATACATGGAAAAGAAAATAGACTTTACAGAATTAAGTCAGAACATTCACTAAACAAACAACAGCAATAGTGAAAGCAATAAATCTTGGTGAGGTAGGGTATTTTGATATCCTACATTAAATTATTTAATAAGTCAAAATTTTAGCAAAAAGTGATTAGATATTTGAAGAAACAGGAATTTTAGCTCATGTATATGGGAAAAAATAGAAAATGCCCTTCAGGAACCCCAAATATTAGAATAATTAGATAAAAACTTTAAGTAAACTGTGTTACATGTTCCCACCATAAAGAAATAGTAAACATTGCTCGGAGCAATGGCACACACCTATAATCCCAGCAGCTCTGGAGGCTGAGGCAGGAGGATAGCAAGTTCAACCTCAGCAACAATCAAGGCCCTAAGCAACTTAGTGAGACCCTGTCCTAAAACAAAATATATGAAAGGGCTGGGGATGTGGCTCTGTGGTTGAGCACCCCTGGATTTAATCCTGATAAAAAAAAAGAAAAGAAAGGAAAAGAAATGGTAAATGTTTAAGGAGCATTTGTTTAACTCGATTTAAATATTATGCAATGTATACATGTATTACATCACATGGTAGCCCCTAAATATATAAAATGTTTTACGTTACTTTTCAGTTAATATTAAATTTGTAATAAAATATGTTCAAAGAACTAAAAAAATTTAAAGAACTAAAGAAAAGTATGGGAATTATGTCTTATCTGAAAAGAAAATATTACTGAATATAGTAATATATGACTGGTATTCATTTTCTTTTAGCAGTTTGAATATATATCACCTTTCTGCCTTCTGGCCCATTTGTTTTCTGATGAAAATTCAGCTTTTAATCCTATCAAGTATTCCTTGCATGGCCTCATCTCTCTTGCTACTTTGAAGATCCCTCTTTGTCTTTTGAAAGTTAGATTATGATGTGTTGAGGAATGGATCTTTTTGAGTTTATCCTATGATCGTTTGTTAAGCCCCTTGAACATGTACAATAATGCTTTTCAGTAGATTTCTGTATAAATTTCGGTCCTTTTTTCTTTACATATTCTTTCTGCACTTTTCTCTCTTTCCTCTCTGGCTAAGATCTTGCTAGACATATGTTGCTATGCTTGGTTGTTTTAGGGTCTCTGAGATTATGCTAACTTCTAGTCATTCTGTTTTAATTCTGTCCTTCAGACTGGATAATCTCAATTGACCTATCTATAAGATCACTGACCCTCTTGCCTACTCAAATCTACTGAATTTTTCTTTTCAGTTATTGTACTTTTCAACTCCAGAGCATTTATTGGGTTCTTTAAAACTAATTTCCACCTCTCTCTTGGTATTCTATATTTGGAGAAAAGAAGTAGACAATATGAATCAATACATAACAAGAGATTAAATTAGTTGTCAAAAGCATCTGTTTTAGTCAGCTTTTTCTTTGCTTAATCAAAAGACCTGACATGAATAATATTTAAGGAGGAGAAGTTGATTTGGGTCTCATGGTTTCAGAGGTCTCAGTCCATAGGCAGCCAGCTTCATTCCTTGAGGCTCAAAGTGAGGCAGAATATCTTGACAGAAGTGAGTAGTGGAGGAAAGAGGCTCAAGACATCACCCCAGGAAGCAGAGAGAGTGAGTTCCACTCACCCAGGACAAAATATATATTCCAGAGGCATACCCCAGGGACCCAGCTCCTCCTGCCACACCCCCACCTGTCTGGCGTTACCACTCAGTTAATCCCTATCAGGGAATTAATGCACTGATCAGGTTAACACTTTCATAATCCAATCATTTCACTCCTAAACTTTCTTGCATTGTCTTACAGGTGAGCTTTTGGGAACACCTCATATCTAAACCATAATAGCATCCCACAAAGGAAAATCCAAGACCAAATTATTTCATTGATGAAATTTACCAAACAGTTAAAGAATTCACACCAATAATTTGCAAATTCTTCTAAAAAATAAAGGAAGGAGTACATCCAAACACATTGCATGAGACCAGTATTATCCTCATGCCAGAACCACACAGACGACACAAGAAAAGACAACTTCAAACTATTATAACTGAATAATATAGAGGAAAAGAGTCTCAACAAGATGCTATCAAACTAAATCTGGAAACATAGAACATGTATTTACACCATGTCAAAGTGGAATTTATGGTCAGTTTAACACCTGAAGATCAATCAGTGTATTAATAGAATAAAATACAAAGACAATATGATTATCTCAATAGATGCAGCAAAAGCATTTGACAAAAATCTAATGTCCTTTAACCTGACAAAACCCTCAACAAACTAAGAAAGAGATGTGAACTTTCTTATCCTGATGAATCATATCTATTTTTAAAAACCCACAGTCAGCCTCATACACAGGAGTTAAAGACTAAAAGTTTTCTTTCTAAGATCTGAAACAAAATAAGATCTATTCTTGCCTCTTCTGTTCAACACCATACTAGAGGCTCTAGCCAGGTCAATTGGGTAAGAAAAACACAACCATATTGGAAAGAAAAAAAAAACATTTTTATTTGTTGACAATATGTCTTTGTGTGTGTGTGTGTGTGTGTGTGTGTGTGTGTGTATGGATAGATAGATAGATAGAAAGATAGATATAACTCAAGAAGTCCACTAAAAAACATTAAATCTAATAAGCAAGTTCAGCAAATTTGCATGATACTTGACCAATATAAAATGATCAATTATAATTGTGTTCAACAATCTGATAGTGGCTTAAAGGAAACTATTGGGAAAGTGAAAATACAATGTAAAAATAGGAGAACATATTTTCAAATCATCTATCTGAAAAGAGTTTGGTATTCAGAATACAAAACTGTTATTGAAGATTTAAAAAAAAAACCATGAGTGTAATAAAAGGGAGAAAGGATTTGAATAGACATTTCTTTAAGGAGGATATGCAGATGACTAACAAGCACATTATACAATGCTTGACATCATTAGTCTACAGGGAAACACAAATCAAAACTGTGAGGTAGCATTTCACACTCACTAGTGCGACTGTATTCAAGTTAGAAAATAACGAGTGATGTCAAGCATGTGTATAAACTGAAACCCTCAAACAAAGCTGGTCGAGAGTAATAAAGTTAGAGCCACTTTTTGAAAAGTTTGACTTTTAAGTTAAATAAAGAATTGTCATTTGATCTTGTAATTCCATTCCAAGAGAATTGAAAACATATGTTTTTACAAAAAATTTTACAGAAAATTTATTCAAAATAGTCAAACAATGGAAATAACACAAACGTCAGTCAGCTGATGACTACATGAACAAAACGTGACATGTCCACCCAATGAAATATTAATCAGTCATAAAGATAGATGAAGTACCTACTTGTGCTACAACATGTATGAAGCTTGAAAATGTTATGCTAAGTGAAGGAACCAGACAAAGATAAGGCATACACTATATTATTCCATTTATATGAAATAGCTAGAATAGGACAATCTGTAGACAGAGAAAATTAACTTGGGGTTACTGGAAACTGGTAGGGGGGAAATGGGGAATGAATGCTAACAGGACTTGGGATTTATTTTGGGTTAGAATTAGAAAATTGACGGATACGTAGTCTCATGAACACAAGAACAATGACAATGGTATGCTGTACAATGGCTTTCTTTTTTTTTTCATGTAAAGAAAGTTATTTTATTTACCACCATAAAACAGAAAATGCTGCAAATTTTTTATGGCCACAGTACTTTTAAAAATCACATTCATAGTCTCATTCTGATTTCAGAGTTGAGAAATGAACAATATGTATCTTGGACACAATGAAATATGATATACACATGATAAATGAACTGAATACGCTACAACTCCATAAACTGAGAGTTTGAAAAAGAAATACTTTGATGGCACATGATGTATTCATCAAACAATGCTACTGAGACCCTTCACAGGTATTAGCTAGTATTGTAAGATGCCTGTGAACCTTGCTAATAAGATCTAGATTCCGTAGGAACAGGAATTTTACTCAGGGGTTCTCTCTCTCTTTTTTTTTTTAAATTCATTTTTATTTAAACAAGTTGAATACATCTTGTTTCTCTGTCTGTACATGAAGTAGAGGCATACCATTTGTGTAACCATAGATTTACCTAGGGTAATAGTTTTTGATTCATTCTGTTATTTATATGTGAATTATACCTTAATAATAAATGGTCTTACCAACCCATTCAACCCCAACCCTAATGCTTACAGACATGGTTATTGATAAGAAATGGTGTGAATTTTCAGAGAAGGGATGCTTTCAATGTCCTTGTCACCCACATGGAGCCCTTAGGTAGCCCATGGGCAGAGAAAAATCCTATCGCACCCTCTCCTAGCCATCAACAAGCACTTTATACAATTAAAATTCTGTTATCAATACCACAGAAAAGGTAGAAGAGAGCACATTTTTTTAAAGGCAAGAAAACATGTTATATGTGAAAAGAACTATGATTCTCCCTGAAAACCAGGCTAGGGACATCAGTCCTGCCTTGAGAACCTCCTGGCTCCCTCTGACCTCAGGGAAGAGTCCAGGGGTCCTTGTTACGAACTAGCAAGACCTCCACAATTCTAGCCCAGCTTCCTAGAAGCATCAGTGCACTTTGTAAGTTCTTGTCCCATTGAACCCCTCACCATCATATTCTGAACATACTAAGATCTTTTATAACTCAGAACCTTTAAGTTTACTTCTACCTCAAACTAGAAAGTAGGATATTGCCACTTGATTTGCCTTCGAGCAATTTTATAGGTTTCTCTTAAAAACACACACACACACATTAATGGCTCAGTGGTTACTACATATAACTCAACCAATGATTTGCAAATTTCCTTTGACAAATGTGATGTTTATAGACCCTGCTGGACATGAACTGTCATTATTCTACATGCTAATTTGTGTTAAGAATAATTATCCAAACCTAGGTCTGAGGCAGAAGGAGTAACACAGGAGTTCTCATGGATTATCTTAAGAAGTGAACTTTTGTTTGCTAAAAACTAGTGAGATCCAGAATCTGAAATTTCATGTTGATTTGTAAATTCTTATTTTGTGAGATACAAGTAATTATTCCTGGTAGAAAAGTTAAATGTCATGGTTTTATTAACTATACAATATTATTGTTTTGTATCTAATCCAGTGATCTTGTTCCTAGTTTCTTTCATCATTTCCTACTATTTTCATCATTTCCTATTTCCTATAGTAGTAGGAAATGTTGGTTCCCTCATTAGTGAATTCAGTAAATCTTTGACATGTTCTTATTTTATAGTTGTATATTATTCTATTTTACTGCTTATAACTTTATGTTAAGTACTACATTAAGTCATCCAGTGTTCAGAAATCTTTCCAAAGATTGTGTCACAATTTATTTTTCTAAAACTCAAAATGTTTTTCAGAAAAAAATATTGTTAAAAAAGAAAAATACTTATACATTTCAAAATTACCTCCTTTCTCCTGGCCCAGTGCATAAGTAGGGTGATAGATGCCCCATCTGCATCTGTTTCATTAGAATAATGTAAATGCAAGGTCCTGTTTTCACCCACAGGAAGGTTCTCCATGAGATATTATCTATGAAGTGAAGAAATAAAGGACTTTTGACTCAACTGATATAAAAGCAAATCTGATTAATGGAATCCATGCACAAATCTTGACTTATTCATTTGCTTTAATTGAATGTTCAATCATGATTCACAGAGTTTCACTTCTTTTCCTCTTTTTAAATGTTGGCATGTGATATGCTAACTTTTTGTACATTCCTTCTTCTTTAGTATATTCATTTATGTTTGTTACCCAGAAAACAGTATTTAAAAATAAATTAATATGCAGCAGAAATGGAACAAAAACTTCAATGATTGTGCATAAACACTGAAGATGACCAGCACAATATACATGTGTTCCAAGGAAAGGAAAAGGAAGGAAAGGAAGGAAAGGAAAGGGAGGCTATCATCAGGTTTATTAAAGGCATGAGGCTCCAGGGCAACTCTAGAATCAGTAGACTTCAATTCAAGAAATTCTTTAGCTTATTACCTTTCATGGAGTAACCATAGAACTTTTTTTGACCTTATGTTTACTTCTACTGTCTTATGAATTATCTGGATTTTTAACTTTTTTATTTTCTGTCATAGTTTCCTAAAATACCAATAATGTTCTACCTTCTAAATCTTTTAGTTTTTCAACTTTGCTCATTTTTAAAATATATTTCATAATCATTAAAACCGGAATTAAATGAATACATTTAAAATGGAAATTTGAATTTCCATGAAATTCAAATTTTGCTATTTTGAGTCAAAGAACATTTCTATTTTGAGTTATTTTGCATCTTTTTGATAGCTTATTGGGAAACTAATCTTTGCTTTCACGTTTAAGTCATACAAGAAGCAAAGGATTATATTTATATAGCATTTTTTGATATGCTTAATTACTACAGTTGGAGCTTCTTATATTTCCCTAATGAATTATTTGCCTATTATGAAGAAATGACTGTCTCAAAGGACAATCATTTATTACACCTGAGCCTTCCTGGTCCCAATTGTACCACATGCTGCTTAATAATTTGCAATGATTTAGGAAGATTGCCATAACCACTCCATTACTTAAACAGCTTTGGATGCAGTCTATATGGCATGAGGCACATCCTTAGTCCACATTTAGAACTGTCTTGTTAATTAAATAGAATCCATAAATGACTGTGTTCTGAGCATCCCACAGACAGTCGACACCTACCTCTCTTGGAAGACTAGCAGTAGTCACTTGCTGTCTTTGGCCCGGCTAGGCAGCTGTGGATGCTGCCATTCTGTGACTGCGGCAGTGGAGGGAGAGAAGCAGTCTGACTCCTGACCTGGCTCTCTTGCTCTTTAGTTGTTGATCTTTGGATAATGATAACTGGTATTCTCTGAGGTCAGTTTCCTCCTCTTTATGAAAAGTGAGCTGTAGCTGCTAATTGCTTAGGTTTTTCCTAGTCAATGGCACAGCTCTGTGTAACCTTTGGTAAGGTAGACAGTATTTTGCAAATGTTAGCCAGGGTATTTATAAAAGGTTTTAATGACTTATTTCCACATAGTCTCCTAAAGCAACATAATAAAAAAAAATCACGTGAACTACTCTAAGATAGGATAACTAATTTAAAATTAAATTGTCAGAATTTTAATTTCTTTTGGCCTCATGACATAGAATTTTCAGAATTTATAGCCAGAATTAACCTTTCTGTGGGGACAAGAGGCACATGGCCATATGTCTCATTAATGAAATTGGAAGGACAAAAGTAATGCAGTGATTTCTGAGGACAGAGTTTACTGAATTCACAATTCTACCTCTCTACTTCAGTAATAATCTACTTGGGAAATTCACTGTGTTAAATTCTTATAATTTACATAGGCTGAAATTGGGATCAATATGGCTATAAAATCTTCTTTTCATAGTACTTAGTTAGGGCAATTGAAATTTGAAAATCTTTGTGATGCCTTCTTGTCCAGTGCAAAGATATAAGTATTGTAGTTGTTGTATCTAATTTTATTCTGTGATAATTTCTAACTGATATATTGGGCAAGCCATTTATAGTTTCTGAGATGTTTTTCCTGTGATGAAAGTAGGCATAATTTACCCAGGCATAAAAGTAGGCATAATATTACCCAAGATCTTTTTGATGTATAATAATATGCCTCATTCATTTTCAGTGTAGCATCTATACACATTCACTCAAATAAATCACTATTCCCACCTCTATAGTCATCCCTTGAGAGCAAGGAGGGCATTTGCCAATTTTATAAGGAATAGGAAAGGGGATGTAGGAAGAGTGGAAGGACAGGGGCATCAGTCTGCCCTTTTTCAAAATATGACAAATGTACTTCATCTCTTTATTTTTTTTTTTTTTTCAGTACTGGGAATTGGATCCATGGGCTCATTGCATATGCTAGGCAAGCCCTCTATCACTGAGTTACATCCCACCTTTGCAATTTACTAATTTATTTTTTAGGCACAGTCTCTCCAAGTTGCCCAGTCTGGCCTTGAACTTAAGGTCCCTTTGCCTCAGCCTCCTAAGTGCTGGGAATACAGGAGTGTACCACCATACCCAGCTCATTGCATCTCTTTAAAGAAGCAAAAGCACTAACAACATCTATCTCATAATATATGATTTTTAAATGAAATAATATCTTAAGTGCTTTTGGTTATTTCTTTGTAACTTCTAAAATTGAAATAGTTTATTTTACTTGATTTTGAGTAATATCCATCATTATAACTTGGATACATGTCTTCAAGGCTTCTCTAAAATTTAAATATAGGACAATTTCTCCCTAAGAATGGGGTTCTATGTGTAAGAACATTTTGTAATTTGACTTTTTTATCCAGTTACATAAATTGAAGAACTCTCCGTGTCAACTGTCTCTGCCAAATACTGTATATTTTCAGTGGTTAAATAACATTCCATTTTGTGGAAATATCATCAGTTTATTTCAACAGTTCCTAATTTTTGACATTATCTTATTTATAGGAGTGAAGATTAAGAAACTGTAGTATACTTCCTTGTATATAAATACTATGGATTTTCCTGGTTGCTTCCTCAAACATAATTAATCAACAGATATCCCTGTATTAAGTCTTTTGATAAATGATACTGAAAAAAATAGTGGGTAAATTACTTATTGCTCCATAAAAAATCACCCCCCAAACTCAGTGGCCTAATATAACAATAATCATTATTTGTACCTGTAGTTTCTGTAGGTGAGAAATTTAGAAAAAAGAGGGACAACTTGCTTTTGCTCTATGACATTTGAACCTAGAAGACTAAAGTCAGGGTTCGTGGAATCTTCTGAAGCCTCCGCACTCATCATATTCGTTGTGGTTGGTGGTAGCCAATAGCTGAGGGCATGGTTTCTGCGAGGAAGGTGGTGGTCTGGGCTTCAAGAACCTAGAGAGCATGCAGAGGGCAGAAGGGTGGGGTCCACTGAAGCAGTTACAAAGGTCAACCCAATTTCGGGGAGGAGGACTTTTGGGTTATAATATAAAAAAAAAAAAAATAAGTGGCATGGGTTATATATAACTTCTGCTGTCTTTGGAATACATACCTAACCTAGCCAATACTAGGACTTTTAATATAGATTACCAAAGTGACCTCCCTCAATAGTGTAAGATTTAAGTTGTATCTTTGCCTATCTACTGATAGATAAAATAGTATTTCACTGTTGTTTCAGTTTGTTTCTATAACCATGCCAAACATTGTTTTACAAATTATTTGATATTTTCATTTTTTCATGATTTAAAAATTATTTAAACTACTCTCTACATTGCCATGAATGTTTAACAGTGTTTTATGAGACATCTTCATCTATTAAGAAAATTCCACTTTGACACATATGTTGAAAATGTTTTCCCTGGTGTGTCATTATTTGATTCTGATTCTGTTTTGTTGCATTATTACTCTTTATATCATTTCTAACTTGTATGGCATGCTTACAAATACCTTCCTTACATTCAGATTACAAAAATGTTCTATTTTTATGCGAACATGTTTGTTCCAAAGTATGTCAAAATAAATTCTGCATAAATTAAAAGCAAGAACTAACATTTTTTCCGGGCTTTTAGCTATTCAGCTCATTTTGTCGAAATAGTCAACATGGCAACAGGTTGTGAAAATAACAATATCCAAAGAAAGTGGAAAAGGGATCTCAAGATGATTATGCTCCACTAAGTAATCTATACCTGCTCTGTACATTGGAAATGATGCAGTTATCACACATCAAGTTCCACATATACTTGAGTCCCTTTCTGGACTTTTTATTTTGGATCAATATTGCAACTCTATATCACATTGCTTTAAATGTTGCTGTTTAAAAATACATTTTAATGTCAGAAGCCTCCCTTTCTGAAAGTGCTTTGTAATTCATGAGGAACTGTTTGCCTAACTCTGTTTCCTTCCTGGTGATCTCATTCTTCCTCCTGACTCTATGTACCTTCCATACTGACAACTCCTTATTTACATCTCCAGCCCAGGCCTCTTCTGTGAACTCCAAACTTGATTACCCACTGGGAGGTTGAATGGGCCTCTTTGTTTCGACCAGTCAAAAATGAACCCTCAAATTTATTTCTCTCTACAGACATCATTACCGTATGTACATTTATGGTTACATGAATGGTATGATTCTACATCGTGCACAACCATAGAAACGAAAAGATGTACCCCATTGTGTACAATGAATCAAAATGCAGTCTGTAAAAAATAAAATCATAATTAAAAAAAATATTTCTCTCTAAATCTTCTTCCTCTGACTTCTCCATCCAAGCAGGTATTATGTCAGTTCCTATATTTAAAGCAAACTTATTATCGTAGTAGTCCAATCAGGGTGGAAATGGTTGGCATCTTTTAACACTCACAAATTAACATGAGAAATGTGAAATTGGGGGCACAGTGTAGTTAAACCTATACTGAATGTAGGGTGTCAAAATTTGTACGTGGTTTAACATGTGAATAAAAGGTACTAAAAATAAAAATAAGTGAGTCAGGGATGCTGGGTCCTATAGAGAATTTCAAGAGTGTATTTTTATATTTGTAACAGGAGAGATTTTGTCTTCAGTCTTTTTCTCAATGCTATTGTGTTTTTCCAATAGTTTCTGGGGCTAAATAATAATTTTGCTTATGACGATGAGCAAGAGGTTTACTATGGTACTTCTACATTTCTCATAAGCAGCATCTTTGAAACTAGTCAATGTATTTTCCCTCATACATTTTACTTCTGATTATTATCCTCATATTATTCAGCAAAAATAGCCACTCTTTACAAATAATAATGCCCAAACCAAAGGGAGTCTTGCACTGGTTATGGCTATTTGTCCTTGCAGAACTGATCCCTGCTCTAGTCCATGCTGCCTGTGCCCCAGCAGGCAGACTGCTACCAGCTTCATCGTCTGACCTCTCTCACCTCTTACTCTGCCCAAAGAAGGAGACCAGATCGATATCAGCAGGAGGACAGAAAAAGAGACTAACAGGCAGACATCAGATGTCGGGTATTTTTGTGCTTCTATCTGAGACTATACCACCACTGGCCAGTTTGGGTAGTGAGTGGATTCCTCCGCCTGCTCTCATAGCTTTCTAGCAGTTGCCATTTCTCACTGCTTGGGTCTCATCTCTGTAACATTGCCACACTTTGAGCCCTGTAGGCCTTTGGGTGGTAAAGCCTTTTCATCAGGGGCTGCATTACCATTCCTAGTTGGTTTCCTAACCCTGCTACACCTCTACAAATATTCCCTTCATTCCCACCTCTCTAATCATCTCTTTGAGAAAGTGTTGTTTCAAGCCCAGACCCTGACTGTAAAAATCCCAACTTCAGTTGTAATCGTAAGAGGGAAAAGCACAGTTTGCAAACCCTATTGTGATCACCCTTCTGAAGCTTTTCATGACCATTACTACTCTTGTTGTTGTATCATCATGGTCCTATTCAAACTTCCTTTGGGTCGTTCTTAGTAAGCCAAGACCAAGCAAATACTAGATGACAAAAAGAGAGAAAAGACCGAGTACCTGTTCCTTAACAAGTTTTACTTTACAGGCAATCAAAAAAGCTGAACCAGATTATGTATAACCAAATGTGAAAGAGCGACACTAACTGCAGAAAATATTATTTGAAAGCAGAGAAGAGAATGATAATGTGGGTTTTGTTGAAAAGGTAGCTCTCTGTGTGTACTGTGGAAGTAGGAGTCTTCTTCTATATGACTCTGCCATTCAATATTTCCTACCTTTTTGTCACAAAAATCAATGTTTCCCCCATTTGGATTCTTCCTTCAATGGTCTGCTGCCATTTGTGGACTACATGAAGTGGTTTCTACACATGACTGTCAACTCGATTTTCTTGCCTGGTGTGCCCTGTGCCAGATACACTTCAGTGGCCTAGCAAAGTGTTTGCCCAACTGTGAGGGGCAATGCACCATGCTGTGTCAGGCACATAGGAAGGTGTGGAGTTCAAAGAAGTTCTGGATGATCACATAGGAAGGATTTACCAAAAAGTAATTCAGAAACCGCCTTGGGGCAAGCAATGGCCCAGGCTCTGGGTGAGCAAATCTGTACTTAACTGCTGGGTCCTCCATGGCTCTTCCACCTACTAGTCAAATGATCTTCAGCAATTACTTAATCTTTTGTTGTCTTGACTTTGTCTTCTATAAATTGTGATTTTTCTATCTTTTCTAGGGTTTACTGTGAATTTTCAATGAAATAAAATAAAGCAGTTATTACAGAGCTCATTTTACTTAAGTAATTTTATTTGTGTTCTATACTATTACTATTGCTAAATAGATTATTATAATTTTGCAGTCTTCTGGGTGAGAGACAATTCCTTAGTTCAGTGTTAATTTGGATTTATTTTATTACCAGTAAATTTCACTATCTTTTTGTGAATATAAAAATCGTTTTTTATTATCTTTGGGTAGCTTTACTTTCCATACCTTTTGCATACATTTTTTTAAACATTGTCTCCTCCACAGTTTGATTAAGATTGCTTACCTAAAATCATGTCTTCCCCCATCCCAATTCTTCCCTTATTTAAACCACCTGAAGACAGGGCTGGGGACATTTGATCCCCTTATTCCTGTCCTGCCTTTCAAATAGAGAAATTTTTTAAAATGTCACCTGAATTTTAAGTCATAATTTAAAAAGTCTTCCCTTTTCTAAGACTTTAAGAGAATTATCCTATGGTTTATTATAGTATTGTTTTACATTTATATCTTTCATTTGGTTGAAATTTATCTTGGTGTGTGTGTTAGTCAGTTTTCTGTCACTATAACAAAATACCAGAGAGAGTTTGGCTCATAATTTTAGAGGTTCTAGTCCACAATTGGCTGAACCCATTTCTCTAGGCCTCCAGTGGGGTGCTATATGGCAATGGCAGGGAGCAGTGTCAGTGCAAACCTTACATCACCAGCCAGGGAGCAACAAAGAGAAAGGAAGAGAATGAGATTGGGATTCCACAGTCCCCTTTGGGGTACACACCCCAAAAATGACCTAGGGGCCTTTCACAGGCCCCTTATCCCAAAGGTCCATTGCACCTCTCAGTCTCACCACCCTGGGGACCAAGCCTTTAATACCTGGGCCTTTAAACTAGGCCAGTGTTTGAGGAAAAGTGTGGATCCAATCTGCTTTTTCCGGTTTATATCCACTATTATTTATTAAATAATACATTCTTTTTTTTCCCCTTAAACTACTGATTGCAATGTAACTTGTATCAACTACTAAATCCCCATATGTATTTGAGCTCAACTAGTAGTCTCTTGGTATTGAGATTCTGGATAATCTTGGTTTTCCTTTAAAAAAAAGAAAAAGTTTGTTTTAAATGTACTACAAATGTGACTTTTTTAAGTAGAAAAATAAATGTTAGATTTCTTCTCAAAGTAACATATAAAATAGGTGCATTCTTCAGTAACTTAATGATAGCAACATCATAAATGAAATGCTCTAATGTATCAGCACTGGTGTTCTTCTACATTGTTCACTTGAGTTTTATTCATTTTTAACTTTTCCATTGCATTTATAATTTTATATAATGAGTATGAATACTCTTTGAAACTAAAAAAATTAGGTTTTTGCATTAACTATGTACTTAACATGTAGAAGTTATCTCCTGTACTTAAAGTATTATATAGAAATTAAATTTGTTATTACACCCATCGGTGACTTTTATTAACATGACAATTTCTCAGATCATATTTACTCAATCTTAAATTACACATTTAAGATTCCACATTTAAATTCCACATTTAAATTTCACATTTAAAATTCCACTCAATTTCACATTCATGAAAAAAGGTTACTGATCAACCAATTTTATTCTGTTGAATAACTAAGTAATGTTTTAAAAATTTAGACATGTTCCAAACTCCTGCCAGCAATGATTTCCAAACTAAAAATTTACCTATATCAATGGAAGCATTAATTCAATAGTACTACACCAATATCATAATTTATGACATGCCTTTAGTTCATCATATAGCAATGTTAAAACAATTTCACTTTGACATATCCATTTTATAAATTAAATACTTCAGGATTTTTCTGTATAAAAAAGCAAAGTTTCATTAAAACATAATTTTTTAATGAATCATACTTTTAAATTTTAGGATTACATAATAGAAGTACAAATGATTGAACTTGTATCAATCCTTTTAATTTTTTAAATTTGTATTCCTTTGCATAAAGGCCTCAAAAGGCTTTTTGACCAATAAATAAGCCATGTAGTTTGAAAATACCAGATAAATACAGAGACATAATTTAATTACTGAAATTGAAGAGTCCATTCTTTTTTTTAAACCAAATTACAAAGTAGAACTAGCCCTTAAGTCATGAATTTTAAATTTTACAATTTCATTTATATTCCCTCCCTTTCATTTAATATTTCTTTTCAGAAACAGCTTCTACTTAAAAAATAAACATGAGCTTGAGGTACCCAAAACCTGTACTTATGAAATGCAAATTAATAAGGAATTTCTATAACTTAAGATGTCATGGTCATTAAAACTAGAGACCCTAACATTTTTGCCTTGTTTCTGGCCACAGGAAGAGATGCAAAGTACAATTATAGCCAGAAGAATTCTCCAGCCCACATGTGCTTGTTAAGCTTGTTTATCCAGTCATACCACATGCCACACAGCTGTGAACTATTTAGAGGTTTACTAGACACTCCTGTCTAGGAATTTTTTCTTTCTTTCTGATTTTCTGCCTCATATCACATTGGGAACAATTTAATATGACTACATTAAGTATTCTCTGAACCACTGCTATTTCTAAATAGTTTTGATGTCTTTGAGGCATGCTTCCCCCAAAAGCAAATTTCCTTGAGACTTTGGTTCAATTAATTTAGCATATTGAGCATATAAGTTGATATAAATAATCACAATTATTATTTTATCCAGTGAAGGCCTAGATGCTGGGGCTGACAAGGAAATAATGCACAGAGTTTGCTGTTTGCATTCTGCTGGGAGAGACTTTGCAATAAATAAACAACTAATTGATAGAACATTCCAGAAGTAAATGATATAAAAATAAGGAATGTCTGAGTGTCTGCTTTCCTTGAAAACTTTTTCAGGTTTGTTTTCTAAGGAAGCTAGAAGAGCATAGTTCATGTCAAGAAGTAGCAAGTCTGTCATTCCCCATCCCCCAAATAGAGACTTTAGAGAAAGAAAGGATAGGGAATCCAATTAAAAGGGGAGGGGAAGACAGAACAAAGAGAAGGGACAGGCATGACTGATGACAATAAACAAAGCAGTCAGAAAGAGGGAATGTATAGCCAAAGGTGGCTGGACAAACGTGCCCACAGAAATAAGCGGTCGAGTGGTTGTTCTGAGCTGTCAATGCTGTTACAGAGGCTCCAGGTCCATGGAGCTGGAAGCATCCTAGGTCATTTACCCAGCACTCCCGGCTACAGGTGGAGCGAATGGCAGCTGAGGACTGATACAGAGATTTAAAACTAAAATTAGAAGCTAGTTCCTGGTATGTTTCATTTACATCTCTACCAGTATTGCTTTCCTCTGGATTACTAGCATTGATAAATAGGATTCTGGAGCAGAAATCAACAAGTGATTTACTTTAAACTTACTGTGTGGCAAGTAATATGTCAGGGCGTCAGAACATACTGCAAATTACTGGGGAGGCTGGCTCATGGAGAGATGTAAGCTCTGTTCCTATATCCTGTGAACAAAAGTAGCCTGAACATTTTTAAAGTAAATGAACTCCTGTTAAAAAAGAGGTGCTTGCAAAGGCCCAAACTAGGGATAAAGAAAAAAAAAAAAAAAAATAGGGCTGGGATGATTAGTTCCTTAGTTATTTGAAAGGAATTCTGGAGAAGATTAAAAAACACCATGGTCTGGTCTGTACTTAAATCCCAGGGCATGTAATTTTAGCGATCATCTTGGAATAGTAGTCAATGGCAAGAGCAATTATGGGAATGCTTACACAGTAGAGGCCAAATTCTCAACATGCTTATCTAAAATCTCATTAGAAACTTCCGGGGATAATGAAAAAAAAAAATTGGAAAATAAAAATAAAAAGCTAAATGAGAATATAAGTGCACAGAATAAACTGAGTTCTGCTCCCTTTTCACTCTGCTCTTCCCACTAGCTCTTTCCTTCCTAATCTGAGCATCAGGGAAATTCCCCAAGTCTTCTGAGTGAAGGCAAGAGGCTGCACTAATATCACCAAGAAACTCTTTAAAGCAAACTGCTTCTACTGACATGAGAAGAAATGTATCTATAACAATTTTTTTGCTTAACAAAAATAGACAAGTGGGATTTCAGCAAACTACAAAGCTTTTGCCCAGCAAAGGAAACAATCAAAGTGCATTCTACTGTCAGAGCACTAATCTCCAGAATCTATAAAGAACTCAAAAAACTCTACTCCAGAATTCAAATAGTCCAGTCAACAAATGGCTAAGGAAATGAATAGACACTTCACAGAAGAAGATCTACAAGCAATCAACAAACATATGGAAAATGTTCAACATCTCTAGTAATAAGAGAAATGCAAATCAAAACCACCCGAAGATTCCATCTCACCCCAATTAGAATGGTGATTATCAATAATACGAGCAACAACAGGTGTTGGCGAGGATGTGGGGAGAAAGGTACACTCATACACTGCTGGTGGGGCTGCAATTAGTGCAGCCACTATGGAAAGCAGTGTGGAGATTCCTTAGAAACTTGGAATGGAACCACCATTTGACCCAGCTATCCCACTCCTTGGCCTATACCCAAAGGACTTAAAATCTGCATACTACAGAAATACAGCCACATCAATGTTCATAGCTGCTCAATTCACAATAGCCAGACTGTGGAACCAACCTAGATGCCTCTTCAATTGATGAGTGGATAAAGAAACTGTGGTATATATATACAATGGAATATTACTCAGCATAAAGAATGACAAAATTATGACATTTGCAAGGCAAATGGATGAAATTGGAGAATATCATGCTAAGTGAGATTAGGCCGATCTCAAAAAGCAAAGGACGAATGATATCGCTGATAAGTGGAGGATGACACATAATGGGGGGGAGGGAAGGGTTAGAGTTAGGGTTAGGGAGGGGGGCAAGTATGGAGGAAGGAACTACTGTATAGAGGGTAAAGAGGGGTGGGAGGGTGGGGGGAAGGGAAAAAATAACAGAATGAATCAAACAACATTGCTCTATGTAAATTTATGATTACACCAATGGTATGCCTTTATGCCATGTACAGAGAAACAACATGTATCCCATTTGTTTACATTAAAAAAAATAAATAAATAATTAAAAAAAATAAAAATAAAACAAATAAAAAATTTTAAAATATTAGAGCTTTATATGGATGGGAAGGATAGTAGAATGAATCAGACATTATTACCCTGTGTGTACATATGTAACTATATGACCAATGGGATTCTATATCATGTATAACCAGAAGAATGAGAAATTATACTCCATGATATGTGATGTATCAAAGTGCATTCTACTGTCATGTATAACTAATTAAAACAAACTAATTTTTTTTTTAAAAAGAAAACAATCAAAAGAGAGAAGAGCTATAGAATGTAAGAGAACATCTGACAATAGGTAAATATTCCAGAATATGAGAAGCACTTATATAATTCAATAGCAACAAAACAAATATGATTGAAAGTGAAAAAAGAATAAACAAAAAACCTTAGTAGACATTTCTCAAAAGAGACATTCATAAAACCAATAATTGTAAAAAAAAAAAAAAAAAAACTCAATATCATTAATCCTCAGGGAAATGCAAATCAAAACCACTGTGAGAGATAGCATCTTACCCCAATTAGAATAGCTCTTATCAAAAAGACAAAAGATAACAACTTTTGGCAGGATGTGGAGAAAAGGGAATACTTACACAATATTGGTGGGAATATCAATTAGTACTTTTGGAAAACTGTGGAGGTTCCTCAAAAAATTCAAAACAGGACTAGCACATGATCCATCAATTCCACTCCTGACAATATACAAAAATAGAAAATGAAAAAATCATTGCAAAGAGATATCTGCCTCTTATATTTATTGTAGCATTATTCATAGGAGCCAAGACTAGAATCAACCTAAATGCCCAACAGCAGAGAACGGATAAAGATAATGGGATCTACACAGTGGAATACTATTTCTACCATAAAAGAATGAAATCTTCTCATTTGAGATAAGATGGGCAAACCTGAAGGATTTATGTTAAGGCAAGTAAGTCAGACACAGAAACACAAATACTACTTGACCTCACTAACACATGAAATCTAAAAGAAGTTGGTGTTATGGAATTCTGAGCATAATAGTAGTTACCAGAGACTAGGGAGGGGATAGCATAGGGAGAATGGGAAGAGTAGTCAGTGCACATGAAGCTACAATTAACTAAGAGGAATAAGTTCTGGTGATCTATTGCACAGAAAGGTGACTACAAGTTAGTGATACAGGACTGTGTATTGTATATTCCAGATAGGTAGAAGAAAGATTTCAAATGTTCTTAGCATAAATATCAAATACATGAGGTGATGGATATGCTTACTACCCTGATGTGATCAGTACATTGTGGAAATATCAAATTGTATATCAGAAATATGTTAAATTAAAAGTATCCCAAAAAGTTGGTTGGGTCTTTAAAATAAAATAGAAGAGATTACTTTAAATGTATTTTGAAGTTTGGGGGAAAAAAAAAGGTTTTATGTAATAGAAATACTTTAAGTATACTTTAGACCCAGGAAAACTATAAAGTTGCAAATGAGGCCAGACACGATGGTGCACCTCTGTAATTGCAGGGGCTTGGGAGGCTGAGATAGGAGAATCAAGAGTTCAAGGCCAGCCCCAGCAACTCAGAGAGGCCTTCAGCAACTCAGTGAGACGCTGTCTCTAAATAAAATACAAAACAGGGGCTGAGGATGTGGCTTCAGTGGTTAAGCGCTCTTGTTTTCAGTCCCTGGTACCAAAAAATTAAAAATAAAAATAAAATTTAAAAAAAAGTTGCAAGTAAGTCAAAGGTAAGAGATGACAGTTGCTTTGAGATCCTTTGAAAACAGAGTGGGAGCAAAAGAAAAGCAAGACACTTAACATTAGCTACCTTTCTAGAACCAGCCTGTTCTTGGAATACATTAGATTTCTCTTAGCTAGACAGACTTAGCCTTCATCAGAATTCTATGTCCTCTCATCTTTTTCCAGATAAGAGGTATTATGTGCAGGCCTCAGCAAAAAAAAAAAAAAAAAAAAAAAAAATAAGCACACAATTTTGTCAGACATCAGTTCATCCCTACTTAAGAGATGTTTCCAAAAGGGGAGGAGAAAACACAAAGCATGTGTGGACAATGGTAAATGGGATCCTCTACCATTCTTTCCCATTCTCAGTCATGGTATAACATATTTATTATTAGTTATCTGCTACCATGACAAGACAAAAATAACTCAACTCTGTAGCTTACAACAGTAGGCATGTAATATCTCACGTGGTTACTGCGGGTCAGAAGCTGGGGCATGCTGAACCGAGTGGCTGTGGTTTAGGGTGCCATATGTGGTTGCTCACTTGCATGGCTGTACACAAGAGGAAGGGTTCTGCTGGCATTGACAGGGGCCTCAAGTTTCCTCACCACATGGGCCAGTTAAGCTGCTTTTAATGGCATAGCCACTAAATTCCCCTAGAACAAATGATCAAAAGTAGCAAAAGGAAAGCCTCAATGCCTGGCACCCTGACCTTGGGAGTCTCGCTCTTACTTCCACAATGTCCTCTTGGTTTCTTGTCAGCTCTAATCAGTGTGTGGCAGCCTGTCTAAAGGCATAGAATTCCAGGGGTGGAGGACCACTGGAGCCATCCTGGAAGCTGCTGCCACAGACAGACACCAATGTGAGGTGGCTTTCCTTTTCCCCACCTACCTCTTATGCTATTACTTATTGAGTATTTTTCTTAACATGGACTTCAAAAAAAAAAATCCCTAAGCAATAAAGTCTGTGAAATTATGGAGTTAATGTGATCTTTATATTTAATTTAATATATTCATTTCCATATGAAAAATGGAACTATTAAAACAAAATACGTTTTTGTTAATAGCAACATGAGTTGCTCTTAATACATTTTATCTCTTAATAACAATTCATGCAACCCTAGTGTTAGTCTACAGACCATAGTTTGTGAAGCTCCACTGGCCATGAGCTTGAGCTGGTCTTGCTTGAAGGAGATCCTTATAAACTCAATAGAAGTCAGCAGGCACTTGTTTCATGTGACATCCTCACTTAACGCTAAATTCCCTAGGACTCCAAGGTAATAGTACTTGGGGGTAGACTACAGCACTACAACAAAGCCCATTTGCTGCGGTGGTTACAACTGTCACTTGCCAGCTATCGTTAGTAATTACTTAAAACAGAAACAGTTTAAAGAATTGAACCATAAGGGTAAAGCAGATTGTTCTCAGGACATAAAACTAAACTCACCTTATTATGTATTGTTACACTGCTGTCCACTTTTATTACCGAAGGCCATAAAACAATTCTAACTGTTCCCTGGAATGTCACCGGTGATAAGTGCTTTCACTTTACTGTTCTGTTGAACTGAATATAATAGTTATATTTTAGAACTTTTGCAGCTGGGACATCTAGAAATGCCTTCTGGTGTCTAAATTCACGAAAATATTCAGTTTGGGTAACCTTGGTGTTACTTTAAGTATGGTTGGGGAAATAATGTCATAATCATTGAATTTTATTACCAACCAGCCCTTTTTAATCATAAAATCCAATGTTCTGAAACTTATTGCCTGTTCTGTCCTATACTTGTGACTTTATTTCTTCTCTTGGTGAAGCATCCTTAATCCCTCATTTTACTTTCCTGAGGGTGCTATATTTACTGGTGTCCTTCATGGCCAAAGGTGACAGTATGGACAACAGAAGAGTGACTGGCAGTAAGAATTTCTGCACTGGTATACACAGAGCATCATCCATACTTCAACCTGCCACCTGCAGCCATTTGCAGGGTCAGGATTCTGTAGTTTTTATCATATGCATGTCAGCTTTACTTTTTTATTTCATTTGAGAAGAAAATCATCTTTTAACTTTAATTCTAAATCCGTATCAGAATTAACATTACTAGCTGGGTGCAGTGATGCATTCCTGTCATCCCAGTAGCTCAAGAGGCTGAGGCAGGAGGATTGTGAGTTCAAAGCCAGCCTCATCAATTTAGCGAGGCCCTAAGCAACTTAGCAAAACCCTGTCTCTAAATAAAATATTAAAAAAGCTTTGGAATGTGTATCAGTGGTGTGTGCATCCCTGGGTTCAATCCCTGGTACCAAAAAAAAAAAAAAAAAAAAAAAAAAGAATTAAGGTAACTATTGAACTGTGAGATAGGCTTTTTAAAAAAAGCATTATGTTTTCAAAAAATGGAGCAAGGTATAGGGATCTACGAAGTCATGCATCCCTCTAACACACATAGGCCATTATTCTCCAGATTATCTTCTCCTTCAATCCATATCCTTTTATCAGGGAATAAACATTTTGTAACTTAAAACTATATATGTTCAGCCTCTGCTTTATGAAGACCAGGGAAAGATAGATCAGCTTTATTATTCTGGAGATAGTTAATAGCTGATCTCTGTTATCCTGTTTGTGACTTAGGAAAATTTGCAAGTGGTTTATACAGCTATTATGTTTTTTCTTTGTAACCAGATTAGAAGTGCAGTGCATCTTTATGATTAGAGGCTCATTAAAGCTAAATAAAAATTTAAAAAGAGGTGCATTGTAAGGCTCTAAGGATCACTGTGCAGGTATCCATGAAAAAGCATCCAAGTAAAACTGGCGCTAAAGTGGATTTTAAAGTCAAGGTCAGGAGTTGTTCTGTGCCTCAAACACCATGTGTTTCCTATCATCTTTGTTCCTCCATTTACTTCACTCTAAAAAGGCTTCCTCTGCTTGGCACTGGGCCCCAAATCTTACATGACATGACTATTCCAATGCCAACTATCATCTAACAAATCTCTCTGTGTAGCTCCATTCAAATTAGAGAAAGAAAGACAAAGAAATCTAAGTTTGATCTAATCTTTTTCTCTACAGATTTAAAGGAGGATGATATTAGTGATAGTTCTTGTTTACTGAATGGAATGAGGAATATGGAAACAGAAGATTATATAAGGAAAGAAATTTTAAATGGCTCTGAGAGGGAGGAGGAAAAGTTTAGAGATGAACCATCTTGATAGCCAGCAAGAAACTGAGTGAGTCACAAATGTTAAATATGGACTTGTGTATATGCCATTCTCTTTTCTGTCTCCCTATCAGATCTTCTGTAATTTATTTCTTGTCTAACCTTCGTATGGTCAAGATTGTCTTCTGTGGACCATGATTAAGTGTTTAGTCAAGATGAATAAAGGTTGAGAGCAGAGACTCCTCTTGAATAGGGTCCTGCCATGAGACAAAAGAGGCACCCTGGATCAGTTTTTTGATGATTTAGCACATATCTGACTTTCCAGCTTTATTTCCAAGAAACCAAACTCATGTACCAAAATTGTGCTGGGATGAACTTGTTTCCATATTCCCTTTGTTTTCTCATACTTGGGTGACATTATTCATGTTATTCTATTTCCTCATTAAAGATCCATTTTGGCAATTCTGAAAGGTACTGCATATCTTAATATGCAGCCACCCAACCTAAACACTACCCAAATTAACCTTTCCTTTTCACCTCTTTTAGCACTTGGTTTGGTACTCAGATAATATCCCTATTGTGCCTTGCACTAAACTTAGTGATTATATGCTCCTCTACTCTATTGAAGTGTGAATGACATCTTATTCACCTCCCAGATTTCCCACAGAGAACAAGTTCTGTATGACACATACAGGCACTCAGTAGATGTTTCTTGAATTAGTTGAAAAAAAAATCAGTAACTCAGTTCACTGTGTGGGTATGTTCTGCCCAGATTTTTAGCACAAGAGAAGAGTAGGCAAGAACATATGTACTTAAATGCATTTTCATGATGAAGATGTTTTGACTTCTTGTTGGTAATGAGCTTTCAGCTACCTGCCATACAGTCTATTCTGATGATAAATAAAAGCATGAATATGCAAACATTTTGGGAACTAAAAACCGACTCCACAAATAAAATTCATCATTTACTGCTATAGCTACTATATAGACTTAATCCCTATACCTCAGTATCTTTCTGGACTATGGGAAATCATGATCATTTATGTTAATATGAACCCTCCAAGTACATGCTACTCAAATTGTGAATTGTGGTCATTGCCCATCTGAGAATATTCCTGATCTATAAGGAGATAAGTAGAAACTTGGGGAGTAGGCATTTTAAAACCTTTATGAAATCGGACAGAAGGATTTTTGAATTTAATAATAAAAATATGGTTTCTGTCTATATGTATTTGTCTTATTAATTTGTGTTATGGTTTAGATATGAAGCTCACATGTGAGACAATGCAAGAAGGTTCAGAGGAGAAATGATTGGTTGTGAGAGTCTTAACCTAATTAGTGAATTAATCCCTTTATACAGATTAACTGAGTGGAAACTGAAGTGGAGGGTGTGACTGGAGGAGATGGGAATTGGGCTTTGGGGTATATATTTGTATCTGGCAAGTGGAGAACTCTGTTTCCTGATCCCGATGTGAGCTGCTTCCCTCCACCACACTTTTCTGCCATGATGTTCAGTCTCAAAAAAATGGAACCAGCTTTCTATGGACTCAAACCTCTGAAACTGAGAGCCCTCAACTTTTCCTCCTCTATAGTTTGCTGGTTGGGTCTTTTAGTTGCAGCAGTGAAAAAGCTAAGTAAAACAATATCATTTTTCCACTGACACACTTTCATTGTGTTGAATATTAAAATTGATTCACAAGAGATTACAAACAAAAATAAAACAATATTTTTTAAAAAAGCTGGTTCTTCTGTGTAAATAGATTGAGAAGTACTGCTGTAAATAATTCTTCTGGGAATTGAAAATACCCACTTTGTGTACATGGTCATGCTAGGGATAAAAGGAGAACATACATTTGTAAATATTGTGCATTATAGAACATAAATATTAACAAAAATTGGTAGAAAAGAACATTAAGTTGAATGGTAATGAGAATCAAGCATCTGAAGTGTGGTAGTTCTGATTTATGGTATTCATTTGAATCAAAGTCTTTCTGTAAATTTTTGTGCATCTCTAACAATCCTCGATGCAGGTTCCCCTCTAGGAAATGAACTTAGATTCAGGAACTTTTGGAGAAAGAATAGTCTCTCTTGGAAGTTTGGTTTGCTTAAAGAAAACATCTCTGTTCCCATTTAATTAACATTAACAATAGTTCCCCATCATCTGCAAAATTTTCTCTAGGCAAAATCCTTTGGAAAGTCAATAAATCAGTGTCTTTAAAATACAACTGAGCTTTCGTGATCTTTTGCTGTTTTGTTTTGCCAATTTAAGGCTGACTATTTTATGGATGGTCTTCTTACTGAGGGTCAGGATGACACTGTGGGCAAGTAATGTGTGTGGTCTTCTTACTGTCAGAACACCATGGTTTTTCAAATTACCAAGATAATCCATTCCACAGGGGTTTAGAAAATGTTCTGTATATTTCTCATACTATAAAAAGTATGTGCTAGTATCTTAAAACGTAACATTTATGAATCATTTTACAAATTTTGTCTTGAGGAATCTTTGATTCATTACCTAGATCCCTGAGGCAGAGAGGGGACTGGATTCCACGTCAGGTTTGTGTTGTACCTATTGTGGTAGAGTTGCTCAGAAAAGATTCTTCATGTATCAGAGGCAGGGACCCCAACGTGGCATTGATCTATACAAATCAGAAGGTTTTAGGATTCTTTTATAACATGGTGTTCGCTTTGCTCTATTTCATGTCTGTTTTCTTTTCTTCTGTTGCTGGGGAGCTTCAACAAGCCCTGTTACTGTCTTTTGGTAGTCCACACTCCATCCCTACTCTTCTCTTCTCTGTCTCTGATGATCTCGCCTCACTTTGCAAAGAAGGCAATATTTCTTCCAGTTTTTATAAAAGGGAACTGAAATTTTTCATAAATCTGACGATTCTCCAATAAAAAGAAAATCAGTTTCTGGCTAACCAAATTGCTTCCTATAATATTAATATTTAAATCTTTTCTAAATTATGTATATTTAAAATTCTTTCCTATATAACTATTGTGGTATAAAGAAAGTCTGAATTACACACATTAGAAGTTCTGAAAGCCTTGTTAACTTTTAAAATTCTTTATTTGAATAAGATATGAGTAAGCATAGGTTTAAATCCAAGAATAAAATTATTTTGGAAAGAATGAGGTAGCTTCTTGACTTTTCACCTTATCTTGGCCTTGCTTTCTTATACATCTTTGAGGGCCCTTTCCTGACTGTGTTTGAGATTCTTATTCCAAACCATGCTATCCCCTTACATATTAAAGAAACAAAACAAAACAAAACAAAACAAAAAAACCATGAATTCAGCTGAAGCTGCTTTGAAACACTTTCCTCCACAGACTCTTGGCCCTAAGGACATTTCTGGGCTGCCCAATCCATCAGGTTGGCCCTTCACAATGCTCCCCTTCCCTGCCTCTATTTCCCTCCCCATGGCAGATCCCTCACTTCTAGTGTTTCCCTTTCCACCTCCTGCTTTAGATTGGATGTTTTGAATTTCCTTGTCTTTTTCCCTGTCTCTGCAGATAATTCAGTCTCCCTGGACACAGAGGAACTGGCTCTATCTCTACCATCACCCTGTTACCCCTTTTCTTTTAAAGTTCATCTCTACCCTGTTCTACTTCTTTTAAGTTCAACTCTACCCAGTTCTGAGCCCAAGAGCCTTTGAGGAAAATTCAGAGACCTAGATGTGATCAGGTGTCCTGATCATGAAATGGAGAAGGAGATCAAGAGTTTGGGGATTTCAACAGTGGCCAGTTTTTCTCTTGCTCCTTCTATAGTTCTCTCTTGCCCATCATTAAACTATGTCCTCACTTATATGTTGGAAAGTCCTCCCAAAATTGACTTCATAGAAGTAGAGAGTAGACAGTGGTTACCAGAGACTGAGAAGGATTAGGGGGAGAAAGGAATGGAAAGAGGATGGGTCACAGGGTACAGGGGTTCAGTTAAAGGAATAACATTTTGTGTTCTATAGCACAATGTGTGTTGACAGTGGTGGGCAACAATTAATTATATATTTCAAAGTAGCTAATGGAGAGGGTTTTTAATGTTTCCAACACAAAAAATGTTAAGTGTTTGAGGTGATGTAAAATATTACAATTATCCTGATCCTTATATATCATACATATTTAAATGTTACCCTATACCCTATAATTTGCATAATTATTATGTCAATTAAATACATATATTAAAAATGATGAGTATGGTTTGTCTGAATGTACCTGTATTACTTTACCTCTGCTTATCATTTACTAGAACTTGAATAACCCTGGTAACTCATGCCCTAATGCAAACTGGAAGAGAGGGCAGAGACTGATGTATCTTGTTGCTTGTGGACAAAGTGCTTGAGAGCATCCTCACATCATCTACACTTAACTACTCTTGATTTTTAGAGAAGTTTCCAGCTCAGAAACCCAAGATAACATTTTCTCTGGTGCTTACTACTCCCCAGCCTAGGCCTGATCTTGGTATCCTGCCGGGATCACACTCCCTTGGTGGCATGGGGCGTGAGTGTTATACTTGGCACCCACAGCAGATGCTTTCTATGGCAAAGCAGCTGTGAACACTGATCACCCAGGATTTTTCACTTGAATCTAACTTCAGTGGACAGAGAGGTGGTGGATATAACTAGACACATTTTCTAGTTGTTTCTTTCACTTTTACCATCTTAGCCTTGTGCCTGGAACAGCATGCTATGTCTGTGCCTCAGCTGTTCAGAAGAATAGCAAAAGCCTGCTGTTACTGATTATACTCTTCCACATTAACCCTTTGAATCCAGTGAATTTCTTGAGAAGAAATTGAATGAACTTCCCCACAGTGGGGCTTCTTTCTCAATAGGTGATACTGTAACGAATTTCATCTTTCTGAAGTGAGCAATCTGTCAATTCTAACATATCTTTTCTGTTTCCCTTCCATATTTATATCTGGAACCCAAACTGACTCTTTGCACTTATCAGCAACTCTCAAAACAATTAGGTTTGACTGTTTATATCTATCTATGCACCCACCTGCTCCATGTCTGTTTATCTGATCATCTTTTCTGAATGATCTTATGCTTCTTCTACTCACCTGACCATTTCATTCTTCATTCTTTCAACCTTGTGACTCTTGGCTCTCACCAAACTGTAAGGCTGTGTTGCTTTGCTCCCCCGACCCCCTCCAGTTTCCCTTTCTTTCCCTGGACTTGTAGGCGAATGCAGGCCTATTTTATTCTTTAGTTTATTATCACACTACCATGTGTTAGCCTCATTTCTGATTGAAATGCTAGTCTTTTATACCTGTACACGTCACAGCTGTTAAAGAAAATGGAATCTGGATCCCATCCTGGCAGGTGAACTTAGGAAAGCCAATTCAGTGTGACCCGAGGGTCCCTAATGACTTTTTGCACTGTGCTCACACAGTGTGGGCCATGTTCTAGGTGCTCCATACATACAAACTGAATTCTCCCCAAGGCAGAAGGTATAGAGCAATATTATCCCCATGCACAGGTAAGAAGCTAAGGCAAGTGGAGTAAATGACATGCAGATCATACAGGTCATCAGTGAGGAACGAGGTTTGACCCAGGAAGTTTGGCTCCAGAGCCCATGCTCCAAAATAGTGCTTCAGTATTTGTTATGTTATTTCTGCTTTTCAGCTCTTCTCCTGGTTCCACAAACTTCTACAGTCTCAGGCTCCTCCTCATTTGCCCACATTCTGAAAAATCAGAGAAAATGAGGATTTCTTCTTGAACACATGAAATCTCATGACTCCCTCCTTATTCCCCAGCCTCTCATTTCTTTGGGCAAATTGTACTCAGTTCTTTTATCTTGTGACTGGCCTCCAGAGCCTCGCCTGTGGCTCACTTTTACCAAATATACACTTGTAACCCTCTTGCTTACATTTCCTGTGTCAAGAGGGGCAGCCCCAGAGGGAACACGCCTTCCCCGAGGATGGTCACAATCTTCATTGGAGCTCCCAGTACTTGAGACCTAGAATGAAAGCCCTCATTTTCTTCTTTGAGTCATGTGACCACTGCACACTTGAAGTCATTTTAAAATACAGAGGACCATTTTGCCTTCTCCATCAGGTACTGAAAACCAAGCACATAATGAGGCAGAATTAATCAAAACCACCAGTAAGATGGCAAAGGAAGGGACCCAGGAAGCAATGTGAATTTAAACATCTTAAGTAACTAAATAAAGTGTCTATTTTTCAGAAAGTGGACATTTAAACTTGATAATTCAATGTCATATGTTGTGTAAAAGTGTAGTAGCCCAGCACAGTTGCACACGCCTGTAATCACAGTGGCTTGAGAGGCTGAGGTAGGAGGATCATGAATTCAAAGCCAGCCTCAGCAACTTAGTGAGGCCCTAAGCAACTCAGTGAGACTCTGTCTCTAAATAAAATATTTAAAAAGGTTGAAGATGTGAGTCAGTGGTTAAGTATCTCTGGATTCAATTCCCGGTATCAAACAAACAAAAGAAAGTTTAGTGCCATGACTTAAAAGTCTCTTCTTGGCCTGATGTGAAGCTACATGTTTCTCCCCATGAAAGAGCAGAAGTCTTTTTCTACTTTTTGTTTGTTTTTGTAATGACATAGCATGGACTCAGTGACTGAATCTTCTTTTTCTTTTCCTCCTTCTTCTGGTCCATCAGCTTTAAAAATATATATATTAATCTGGTCTACAAAACCCATTAACACCTAGTCCCTGACTTATTCGCTGACTTCACTCTCCCCCGTCTCCCACATTCTGCTTTCTGTTCTATGACCATTTTCTAGTCATTTTCCCACTGTAAAAACTCCTCTTTGGCTTTCCTCTCTTCATAATGCTCTTGCTCATAACATTTACAAAGCTCATTATTCTGTGTCAGTAGAAGCCTTCCTGGATGACCCAATCTAAAGATTCTGTCCAGTGACTACAGTGAAAAATACTTCAATATTCTTCAATGTTATAAAGGGAGATGCTAGGCACCTGTGCAAGACTTGTAAGAAACGGACAATCTGATTTTCTAAGTCTTTGCTAACTACCAACCTGCAATCTATGAAAGGAGTTGGGGTCAAGAGAGGCATTGGAGAACAGAAACTATTTTTTCAGAAGGAATTGCTGCTGTACTATGAGCTCCTATCTTAGAAACAGACACTACAGAAGGTCATGTCAGGGCAAGGGATGGGGGCATCGTTCTTTCTGCCCAGCTGGAGGAACTTGAGTAAGACTTGGTAATCTTGACCTATATTCCCTGGAATCCTAAGACACAGACTGACACCTGGAGATGCTTAAAGGCAAGAGATGAGCTGTTCTGACAGAGGAGCAGAATGAGGAGGCAGAGTTAGGAATGGCCTGGTTCCCAGAACTGTGTAGAACAAAGGGCACAGGAGTGCTACCTTCTGACCAGATGATGGTCACAGGGGAGTGTGCCAGCCAGGAGCCCTTTAAATCCGACCAAGTGTGCCATCCATAGGGGGAACATGAGCCTATGAGGAGGAGTTGGGCTTGACTTCCAGTAACTGAGAAGAAGTGTATGTGGCACTCAGAGCAATACAGATAATTCACACCAAGAACAGAGCAACGAAATTCCTGCTTCATCCAGTGTGACAACTGCAACCCTGACTGGGATTTCCCCCTGGTTTCATTTCCTTGCTTTTATATTGCTTGTTGCCTATGACTTGGAAATAAATTTGACACAAGTAAGGGCCATTTGCTATATTTTTATGATTAGCTAGAACAGTATGTGGCATATATTTTAAATGAGTGATTAATAAACATTGATTGACTAAAGCAGGCGAAGACTGGGAAATCATAAGGTGCATTCCCTTTCTCCAGTGACAGGCCACTAATTTCTAGTAGTGTGTGTCCACTAATCTAATTCAGCTCTAACTAAACGTTATAGAGGGGAAGGCAGTAGCTGATGAAAGTCTTACAAGCAGCCCTTTCATTGCTTTCTCCTGTATTTTGTTGCCATTTTTGCTTTTTAAAGTGGAGAATCTCAAAGAGAGATCATGTTCTAGTACAATGTAACCATTGTCTTAGGATGTGGTAAATTTCGACCTACTTACAAAGGTCAAATAATGTTAATAGCTACATTCTTCCTTTATGTGTATACATATTTAACACAGTGATAAACATCTACATTAAGAGAAGAATCTGATTTGATTATTATGCAGTGTATACATGTATTGAATTATCACATGATGCTCTGTCAATTTTTTAAGATTTTTTTTTTAGTTGTCAATGGACCTTTATTTTAATTACTTACATATGGTGCTGAGAATTGAACCCAGCACCTTACACATGCGAGGCAAGTGCTCTATCACAGCCATCACCCCAGCCCTCGTGTCAATTTTTTAAATGAAGAAAAATACCAAACAACTTTACACCTCAAGGAACTAAAAGAAAAACAAATGAAGCCTAAAGTTAGCAGAAGGAAGGAAACAATAAAAACTAAATCAGAAATAAATGAAATAGGAAAACAAGAGAAAAAAGCAATGAAATGAAGTTAGTTGTTTGAAAAGAATACCAATATTGACAAACCTTCAGCTAGATTAAGACAAGAAGAGAGACTCAAAGTCAGAAATGAAAGACATTATAACTGGCACCACAGTAAGTAAGAGGATCACAAAAGATTTTTACAAGTATAGTCTAACTGAATAATTTAGAAAAAAATTGATAAATTTCTAGAAACATACAACCTAACAACACTGAACCATGAAAAAATAGAAAATCTAAAGAGAACTCTTAATTGGTAAGGATATTCAAACAGTAATCAAAAACCTCCTACATAAAAAGTCAAGGACCAGATGACTTCATTGGTAGATTTGACCAAACATTTAAAAACAAATTAATGTAAATTCTTCTCTTTCAAGGATTGAGGAGTATGGAATACTTCTAAACTAATTTTATGAAATTGACATTACCCTAGTATCAGTGTCAAAGTCGGAAACAAAAGAAAAGAAAACTACATATCAATGTTCCTAAAGAACATCCATGGAAAAATTCCCAACAGAATACCAGCGTGCCAAATTGAACAGAAAACTAAAAGGATCATATATTATGACCAAGTGAGATCATCTCCTCTCTAAGATACATTATGACCAAGTGAGATCATCTCTGAGATGCAAGTATTGCTCAGCATAGGAAAATATATGTTTTGCTCATGCTCTTCAGTGACTGGTCAGTGAAGGTCCACTAAGTAGACCTTCAAACAATGTTTCAAGAATGACTGAATGCTTGTTTCAGTTATTTATATCATGAAGTTAATGAGAGCAAGTTCACTTTCATTCAACTGAACATTTGTTACTTTGTCACCAAATGAACTGTATCTTTCTTTCCAGCCATAAGCCCACTGTACACTGAGTACTTGTTTCCATCACCCATGTTACTCATTAGTCACCAAAGAAAGTGAGCCAGAGAATGCTTCTAGTTTAATATGATTCATACAATTTTTCAATAAATAATTGTAGTGTCACCTTCATATACCAAGTCCAGGGTAACTGTATAAGTATATATAGCTAGAGCAAGATAGATAAACACATATGTGCAGTGAATACATACACATATCCATACATATGAACACTATGTGTCTACAAATTTGAAGATGTGGCTCCATATATTATTTGTATAATAAAATATTACTATTGCAAGAGGAAGAGAGTTAGGACCTGTCATGGTTTGGATGTGAAATGTCCCCGAAAAGCTCACAAGTGAGACAATACAGGAAGTTTCAGAGGAGAAATGATTGGGTCGTAAGAGTCCTAACTCAATCAGTGAATTTATCCCTACTGGGATTAATTGAAGTGGTAGGGTGTGGCTAGAGGAGATTGGAATTGGGGTGCAGCTTTGGGGTATATATTTTGTATCTGGAGAATGGAGACTCCCTCTCTGCTTCCTGATGATGGGAGCTGCTTCCCTCTGCCATGCTCTTCTGCTATGATGTTCTGCTTCACCTGGAGCCTGGAGGAATGGAGCTGGTCTTCTAGGGATTAAGACCTCTGAAACCGTGAACCCTCAAATAAACCTTTCTTCCTCTATAATTGTGCTGGTCAGATCGTTTAGTCACAGCAGTGAAATAGCTGACTAAAATAGGACCCATTATCATAGGCCTTATACATATTATTAGATTTTGAGTGTGAGTTCCAAAGATCCTGCTGAACAGCCAAATATATTTTAAGGTAAGTAAAATAAAGGGTCCTTTAAAAAATTATGTTGAACATCTTTGCACAACCACTTTTGTTCCACTTTCTGTCAAAGCTTTATGTGCTTCCAAGGGAGTACAGTGATGTGTGCATATTCTATTTTTAAAGTATTTTCTATTTTTAAATCATTCATTGTTCTAGTTAAATATTATGAGCGTATGACAATTCCTAAAGGAGCTATGCAGGGATAGTAGGTGCAATTGTGTTGTACTCAAAATAAATTCATGGTTAAAGCAAATATTTAAAAACTGTCAAATATTGGATTGCATGTAGAAAAACTAATCCTGTAGAGCTCTGGTAAATTAAAACTTCAATCCAAACCTTCCTTCCATGCTTGATAATTAGAAAACCAAATGAGGAAATTTTCTGGGCATCCTGGCTAGTTTAGGAAACCCACCTGTTTTCTCTTTTGGAAATCATGTTTTTAAAGTTAATATGTTTAAATAAAGGATTTGGATGACTCAAAAAACAGACTGAATTTTGGTCTAAAGAATACCCTCTCATATTTAAATATGACTATATACTTGTGGTGTACTACAATTTGATAAGTGACTTATAAGAAATTATAGACAATATGCACTTAAAACAGTTGGGTTCAGGGTACACAGAGAAGCCCTCACCTGAGGGATGGTAACCCATCAAGCCTCATGTCCTTATATTTCCTCTGCATTAGCACCACCACATCTGTTTTGAGCTTTTCAGGACATTTAGTCCTTTGAACTTAATCTTCTGTCGTAACTACTACCTTCCTGTGCAAAAAAAAAAAAAAAAAAAGAAAAAGAAAAAAAAATTTTATCTTCCATAATTTCAAAGACTTACTTTTTAATTCTTCTACCCTTTTCCCCTACTGTCTATCAGTCTGAGTACTTGGGAAAAAAAATCCATGCTTAATTTAATTCTACACCATTTTGATGAAAATACCCCTATTGCTTCTCTGCCTCTGGAGAAATTTCATTTGAATTTGAATATTTGTTGCAGACTGAATGCATGATTTTCAAACTCAATTAGATTTTTAGAGTTCTAGAAATCTTATTTTTAAAAAATATTTAGAAGGTTCTCTTTAAGTATTAAATTTCTAGCCCTGGCCTAGTGTGGTGACCCATGACCGTAGTCCCAGTTTCTAGGGAGGCTAACCAAGGGGGAAAAATGACAAGTTCATGGCCAATCTGGCACCCTGTCTTGAAATAATATTAAAAAGAATGGGACTATATCTCAGTGATAGAGAACATGCCAAGTATGTGTGAGGCCAAGTTCAGTCACTAGTACTGCACAAATGAACAACTAAATAAACTTCAACCCTATCACTCATTTTCACTTTAATCAAATGACCTTCCAAAAGAAAAGATTAGCCATCAAAGGTAGAATAGCCTCATTTGCCCATTGAGATTACAGCTTTCCATTATGTCCATTCTTCCTGTGACTAGGGAATGAGGTCCCACTATATCCTCAATCTCCTTTTCTCTACTGTTACTCTCACAAGTAATATAAAATCAAGTGTTTCCAACATAAATTATTATTTTTGAAAGCACACTAAATTATCTTTATAAAACACGGAATCTTTATACTTCAAGCCATTTGTTTGTAAATGTTACTAAGAGCTGATCAATACTTTTAAAAAACTTTTGCTGAATTGCACATGTAAATTATACAAACATTCTTTTTTAAAAAAACATAAACTATCTCTGGATGTTTATTGGTGGAAGCTATTCCTTCTCTCTGTGCCCTTTAATAGATAACTTTTTTTTTAAATTTATTTTTGTTGTAAACAAATGGGGTACATCTTATTTCTGTTTGTACATGGAGTAACAACATACCATTTGCGTAATCATACATCATGCATTTACATAGGGTAATGATGTTTGACTCATTCTGTTATTTTTTTCCTTACCCCCACCCCTCCCACCTCTCTTTTCCCTCTATACAGTCCCTCCTTCCTCAATTCTTGCCCCCCTCCCACCCCCCATTATGTGTCATCATCCACTTATCAGTGAGATCATTTGTCTTTTGGATTTTTGAGATTGGCTTATCTCACATAGCATGATATTCTACAATTTTGTCCATTTGCCTGAAAATGCCATAATTTTATTGTTCTTTATAGCTGAGTAATATTCCATTGTATATATATACCACAGTTTCTTTATCCATTCATCAATTGAAGGACATCTAGTTTGGTTCCACAGTCTGGCTATGGTGAATTGAGCAGCTATGAACATTAATGTGGCTGTATCTCTGTAGTATGCTGATTTTAAGTCCTTTGGGTATAGGCTGAGGAGTGGGATAACTGGGTGAAATGGTGGTTCCATTCCAAGTTTTCTAAGGAATCTCCACACTGCTTTCCAGAGTGGCTGCACTAATTTGCAGCCCCACCAGCAATGTATGAATGTACCTTTTTCCCCACATCCTCTCCAATACCTATTGT
Source organism: Sciurus vulgaris (assembly GCF_902686455.1). NCBI lineage: Eukaryota > Metazoa > Chordata > Mammalia > Rodentia > Sciuridae > Sciurus > Sciurus vulgaris. Next base: position 134,593,854 of record NC_136463.1, read on the forward strand.
TGCTTGTATTCTTGATAATCACCATTCTAATTGGGGTGAGATGGAATCTTAGTGTAGTTTTGATTTGTATTTCTCTTATTACTAAAGATGGTGAACATTTGTTCGTATGTTTGTTGATTGCTTGTAGATTTTCTTCTGTGAAGCATCTGTTCATATCCTTAGCCCATTTGTTCATTGGGTTATTTGTATTCTTGGTGTAGAGTTTTTTGAGTTCTTCATATATTCTGGAAATTAGTGCTGTATCTGAAGTATGATTGGCAAAGATATTCTCCCACTCTGTAGGCTTTCTCTTCACATTGTTGATAGTTTCTTTTGCTGAGAGAAAGCTATTTAGTTTGAATTTATCCCACTTACTGATTCTTGCTTTCATTTCTTGTGCTATGGGAGTCCTGTTAAGGAAGTCTGATCCTAAGCCAACAAGGTGAAGATTTGGACCTACTTTTTCTTCTATAAGATGGAGGGTCTTTGGTCTGATTTCAAGGTCCTTGATCCATTGTGAGTTGATTTTTGTGCAGGGTGAGAGATAGGGGTTTAGTTTCATTCTGTTGCATATGGATTTCCAGTTTTCCCAGCACCATTTGTTGAAGAGGCTATCTTTTCTCCATTGCATATTTTTGGCACCTTTGTCTAGTATGAGAAAATTGTATTTATTTGGGTTTGTGTCCATGTCCTCTGTTCTGTACCATTGAGCTACCAGTCTATTTTGGTGCCAATACCATGCCGTTTTTTGTTACTATTGCTTTGTAGTATAGTTGAAGTTCTGGTATTGTGATAGCCCCTGTTTTATCCTTCCTGCTAAGGATTACTTTAGCTATTCTGGGTTTCTTATTCTTCCAGATGAATTTCATGATTGCTTGCTCTATTTCTGTAAGGTACATCATTGGGATTTTAACTGGAATTGCATTGAATCTGTATAGCACTTTTGGTAGTATGGCCATTTTGACAATATTAATTCTACCTATCCAAGAACATGGGAGATCTTTCCATCTTCTAAGGTCTTCCTAAATTTCTTTCTTCAATGTTTTATAGTTCTCATTGCCAAGATCTATTACCTCTTTGGTTAGATTGTTTCCCAAGTATTTTATTTTTATTTTTTGAGGCTATTGCAAATGGAGTTTCTTTCCTCATTTCCCTTTCAGCTGTTTTGTCGCTTGCATATAAAAATGCTTTAGATTTATGTGTGTTGATTTTATCGCCTATTTTGCTGAATTCATTGATGAGGTCTAGAAGTTTTCTGGAGGAGGGTTTTGGATCTTCTAAATATAGACTCATGTCATCAGCAAATAGTGACAGCTTAAGTTCCTCTTTTCCTATTTGTATCCCTTTAATTTCTTTGTTCTGCCTAATTGCCCTGGCTAGAGTTTCGAGGACAATGTTGAATAGAAGTGGTGAAAGAGTACATCCCTGTCTTGTTCCCGTTTTTAAAGGGAATGGTTTCAGTTTTTCTCCATTAAGAATGATGTTGGCCATGGGCTTAGCATAAATAGCCTTTACAATGTTCAGGTATATTCCTACTATCCCTATTTTTTCTAGTGTTTTGAGCATGAAGGGGTGTTGTATATTGTCGAACACTTTTTCTGCGTCAATTGATATAACCATATGATTCTTATCCTTAGGTCTATTGACATGATGGAGTACGTTTATTGATTTATGGGTGTTAAACCATCCTTGCATTCTAGGGATGAACCCCATTTGATCATGGTGCACAATTTTCTTAATATGTTTTTGGATATGGTTTGCCAATATTTTGTTAAGGATCTTTGCATCTATCTTCATCAAGGATATTGGTCTAAAATTTTCTTTCCTTGATGTGTCTGCCTGGATTGGGTATGAGGGTGATTTTAGCTTCATAGAATGAGTTCGGTAGAGTACCCTCCTTTTCTATTTCCTGGAATACTTTGAGAAGTATTGGAATGAGTTCTTCTTTGAAGGTCTTGTAGAACTCAACTGAGAATCCGTCTGGTCTTGAGCTTTTCTTGGATGGTAGATTTTTAATGGCTTCTTCTATTTCATTGCTTGATATCTATCTGTTTAAATTGTGTATGTCCTCCTGGTTCAGTTTGGGAAGAGCATATGTCTCTAGAAATTTGTCAATGTCTTCGGTAGTTTCTATTTTGTTGGAATACAGATTTTCAAAGTAGCTTCTCATTATGTTCTGTATCTCAATGTTGTCTATTGTGATCTTTCCTTTTGCATCAGGTATTCTAGTAATTTGAGTTTTCTCTCTTCTCTTTGTTAGTGTGGCTAAGGGTTTGTCTATTTTGTTTACTTTCTCAAAGAACCAACTTTTTGTTTTGTCAATTTTTTGAATTGTTTCTTTTGTTTCAATTTCATTGATATCAGCTCTGATTTTAATTATTTCCTGCCTTCTACTACTTTTGCTGTTATTCTATTCTTCTTTTTCTAGGGCTTTGAGCTGTAATGTTAGGTCATTTAGTTGTTGAATTTTCATTCTTTTCTGGAATGTGCTCCATGCAATAAATTTTCCTCATAGTACCGCTTTCATAGTGTCCCAGAGATTTTGATGTTTTATTGTCGTTCTCATTCACCTCTAAGAATTTTTTTTTATCTCCTCCCTGATGTTTTTTGTTATCCATGTTTCATTCAATAGCATATTATTTAGTCTCCAGGTGTTGGAGTAATTTCTGTTTTCTATTTTGTCATTGATTTCTATTCTCAGTACATTATGATCTGATAGAACACAAGGCAGTATCTCTATTTTTTTGCATTTCCTAAGGACTGCTGCGTGGCATAACATATGGTCTATTTTCAAGACGTTTCCATGTGCTGCTGAGAAGAAAGTGAATCTGCTCATTGATGGATGGAATATTCTATATATGTCTATTAAGTCTAGGTTATTGATTGTGTTATTGAGTTCTATGGTTTCTTTGTTTGGTTTTTGTTTGGAAGAACTATCTAGTGGTGACAGTGGTGCATTAAAGTCACCCAGAATTATTGTGTTGTGGTCTATGTGATTCCTGAAATTGAGAAGGATTTGTTTGATGTACAGGGATGCACCATTGTTTGGGGCATAAATATTTACTATCATTATGTCTTCCTGATTTATGGTTCCCTTAAGCAGTATGAAATGTCCCTCTTTATCCCTTCTGACTAACTTTGGCTTGAAGTCCACTTTATCTGATATAAGGATGGAAATCCCCGCTTTTTTACTGAGTCCATGTGCGTGGTAGGTTTTTTCCCATCCTTTCACCTTTAGTCTGTGGATGTCTTTTTCTATGAGATGAGTCTTTTGCAGGCAGCATATTGTTGGATCTTTCTTTTTAATCCATTCTGCCAGTCTATGTCTTTTGATTGATGAGTTTAGGCCATTAATGTTCAGGGTTATTATTGGGATATGATTTGTATTCTCAGTCATTTGGCTTATTTTTGGTTTTTAAGTTGGCTTGGTTTCTCCTTTGAGTGGTTTTTCTCTAAGGTAGTTTCTCCCTTTGCTGTCCTCCATTGTTGTTTTTCATTTCCTTCTCATGGAATATTTTGTTGAGAACATTCTGTAGTGCAGGCTTTCTATTTGTAAATTCTTTTAACTTTTGTTTATGATGGAAGGATTTTATTTCATGTTCCAATCTGAAGGTTAGTTTTGCTGGGTATAGGATTCTTGGTTGGCAACCATTTTCTTTCAGAGCTTGAAATATGTTGTTTCCAGTCCCTTCTAGCTTTCAGAGTCTGGGTTGAGAAATCGGCTGTTATCTGCATTGATCTTCCCCTGTATGTAATCTGATGCTTTTCTCTCACAGCCTTCAAAATCCTATCTTTATTTTGAATGTTAGGCATTTTCATTATAATGTGCCTTGGTGTGGACCTGTTGTGATTTTGTGCATTTGGTGTTCTGTAAGCCTCTTGTATTTGATTTTCCATTTCATTCTTCAGGTTTGGAAAATTTTCTCATATTATTTCATTGAATAGGTTGTTCATTCCTTTGGTTTGTATCTCTGTGCCTTCCTCAATCCCAATAATTCTTAAATTTGGTCTTTTCATGATGTCCCATAGTTCTTGGAGATTCTGCTCATGATTTCTTACCATCTTCTCTGTTTGGGCAACTTTATTTTCAAGATTAAATATTTTGTCTTCATTGTCTGAGGTTCTGTCTTCCAAGTGGTCTAGTCTTTTGGTGATGCTCTTCATTGAGTTTTTTTTTTTTTTTTTTTGGTTGATTGTTTCCTTCATTTCAAGGATTTCCATTTGGTTGTTTTTGAGAATCTCTATCTCTTTGTTGAAATGATCTTTTGCTTCCTGCAGTTGCTCTTTCAGCTTATCGGTATTATCATTCATTGCCTGCATTTGCTCTCTTATCTCATCCTTTGCTTTGCAAATCATTTTAATCATGTATAATCTGAAGTCCTTTTCTTACATTTCTTCTAACATACTGTCATTGGATTCTATTAATATAGAATCTAGATTTGTTTGGATCATTTTCTTCCCTTGCTTTTTCATGTTGTTCATGTATCTTCCCCTCTAGCAGTGCAGATCCGGGGTATTGCAGATTTCCCCCTATAGGCTTATAGTGGCCCTATAGGTTTCCAAAACCCTTTCTTTTAGGGGAGATCAATATTAGCAGTGCCCAATTCAGACACTATGCAATCCTAGACCAAATAGCCCCTATGAGGACAATAACAAAATTGTCATAATAAACAGAATGAGTTCAAATATTATCTTCAGTAAAAACAGATTTGCAATAAGGTCTGCAGTTTCTAATGGAGGATAAAGAGGATGCAGAGGGATGTAGAATGTGGTTGTTAATGGGATAATAAAATAATATACAGAAGTTCTAGATAATAGGGTGAGAGTGTAATCAAAAGAAATTGGATGTTAGCGTGCAAAAAGGTTAGAAAGGGACTCTGAGGGAACAGGTGAACAAAAGGAAAAGAGAGCAAGAAAAGTAAAGAAATAAAAACTTAAATTTTTTCAATAAGGAGAAAAAAGAAAATCTAAAGTATAACAATCATATAGTAATGAAACCTCCCAGAGTTCAGTAGCCTGATGCATGAGAGGTACCTGACAATGAGCTTCAAGCCTCCAGCAGGTGTCTCAAGATGGGTTTTGCCCCACCTAAAGATCGGAGCTACGGCTTCTAGGATTATCAAAGATGGCCGCTCTGGCTTCGAAATGTGTTGACAAATGGGGAGCTGCAGCTCAGGGTGTGGCCGTGGTCAGCAGGAGGTCCTAGAGGTGGAGTGCGTTTGGTCAGGCAGGGGTCCTGGAGGTCAGGTGTGTTTGGTGTGATTGTGGGATCCTGGAGGCCAGTTGCAATCAGTCGGTCTGGGGTCCCGGTGATAGGGCGCAGTCAGTTGGTCTGGGGGTCCTGGTGGCAGAGAGCAGTCAGTCAATGTGAGGGCCCCAGAGGCAGGGAGTGATCGGTCGGGCTGAGGGATGCTGGAGATGGAGCTCAGTTAGTCTGGCCGGGGTCCTACGGGGCCTGGCTGTTGTCTCAAAATGGCGGCAACCACGTGTAATCAAACCTGCAGGTACTGTAACAGTGTACTTCCAGGCGACAGCAGGCAGCCGTTGCTCCACTGGTGGTTGGCAATCAGTTTGCTGACTGTTGTCAGAAGATTGGGAGGTGAACCTTGTGCGTTGGGTGATGGATAGGTGTAAGGCAGGTGATGGACAGGCAAGATGCAGGCAAACGGCGGATGATAGACGCCTGACAGTGAGCAATCTGCACTCAAAAAAGGTGTCAATATGCTGGCAGACTGCAGGTGATCACAGCAGAAAAATGGGGTAAATAGCAGGGGATCAATAAGCAGCAAAAACTGCCTTACCAAGAAATAGATATCCTCTGCTTGAAATTGGAGTTACAGAGTGAAAAGGAAAGCAACCTCCCTCTAGTCCACCATCTTGGATCCAAAACCATAGATAACTTTTTTGAAAGAACATTTTATTATTTTGTTTTCATCTTTCATATACCCCTTGATCCCTCTATAATCTGGCTTTTCCTTTTATCAAGTAACTGAAAAAATTCTCACCAAAGTTGTAAATTGCCATTGTTTTAGTGAAGGTTCTAACGGAAAAGATGGAATATTCCAGTTGAAACAGTTTGAAGATAATTTAATAAAGAAAGAAAGGTCATCTATAAAATTGAGGGGATTCTCAAAGGATAGATAATGCAATACTCCAAAGCTGATAACTGCAGGTTATTTCCAACCCTAGACAAAAGACAGACAAAAACTGTGACCTTAAGTCAAATGATGCAAGGCCTGAGACAAATCCCAAGAGAAGAAGCTGGGGAATTAACATTCCCACTGATTCTCTTCTCTCCCTCCCTCCCCATCATCTTCTGCCAGTGCTCACCATTGGCCTAACTCAACCAGAAGACAGAATGCAATTGAGTCTTTTGATGCCATCTCAACTGCTTCAACTCCTGGGCCATGGAGCAAGATGAAGGATGGAGGCAAACAAGATAAGCAACACAACCTTAATGACAGATTTGTGATGACCTCTGTGACTTTATTTACTTGATCCCTTGGTAGTTAGTATTCAACAATGTTGGGCACTCCTTGAAACTTTCCTTTTTGGGACATCTCTATGGCCATGCAGTCTACTTATTGTCTACCTCAAACTCCTGGCAGTTTCTCCATTTTATGCTTTTATTGAAATGCTGGTGCTCTTCAGGACTCTGCTTCTTCAATGCCTGCTTTCTCTCTCATTGATTCTTGGTGGGTCTTGCCATTCCTATTGCTTCAAGTCACCATCTCTTTAGCTTCACAGTTTCCAGGATTATATATGGAATTCAGTATTTCTTCTGAGCTTCAGGCCCACTTATCTATGAGCATCTTCACTTCGAAGTCTCGTAGTCACCTCAAGATCAACATGTCACAAATAGAACCATCATGGAGAACTTGTGTCCATTCTGTTTACACTTCCTATTTTAGAAAATTATACCATTACACTTGCAATTGCTCAGAATAGAAACTTGGGATTCTTCCTTGACTTGTCCCATTTACAATTAATTAAAATTCCTATGATTTTTTATCTCAAATGTTTTTCAATTTCCTGGATTTATATCCATCATCACTGTCTCTATGCAATTCTAGGCCACCATAAATTGACATTTGCATCCCAGAAGCAGTTTCCAAATTGGTCTCAGCCTTTCTTTGTGACCCATTTTGCAGCCAGCCGTCAGGTGATAAATCTGTTCATTTTATTTTCATTCTTTAAAAACTCCCAGTAGCTCCATCTTTTCCTTAGAATTAAGTCCAATTTCTTGTCCTGACTTGGAGATATGTCCTCTGTTTTCTTGGGTACCAGCATACCCAACTGAGCACAATTTTCTTTTAATCACATTAACTAGCCAAGCTTAGTATAGCCTGTGAATCTGTACACCTTTTTATTGCTTCTACTTGGGATACTGCTAGATGATTCTTCACCTGGAAAATTCCTGTTTTGTCTTAAGTCCTCGGTATAAAGTCTTCTCAGACATTCCAAACCTAAGTGTTAGTGCCTCTCCTATCCTATAGTATCTGATTTTCCTAACATGAGGTTTGTTTGACTTGTCTGTAGCTATCACACACTCCCCACCAAAGACTTCAAATGACATGTGCTCAAGGATTGTGTCTTTCATTTTCTTTGCTGTATCCCCAGCATCTAACAAAGTTACAAACATTTTTAAATGAATGAATAAAATTATCTTTGAGCACGTGAAGGCACTTTATAGTTATACAGTACCTAATGGGCAAGACTTCAAGAGACTACATCACACATGGGTGGTATTATAATTCTGTCTGGAGGATTATATTTATCTTAATGGTAGTGCTAAACCATAAAATGTCCCTAAGCAATAGAATGATAGGCCAACGTAGTTTTAGAGAGAGCAATTTGCCTTCTGTGTGAGGCCAGACTACAAGAGAGAAGAACGAGGAGATTGAGAGAAAAACTCTGAGATCTGAACAAATTCAGGTAACTAGTGACACTGGGTAAGACTGGGAAGCAAGATACAGCAATGAGAGCTGTTCGGAAAATATGAAGAGTGGGACTTGTGTGTTAAAGGTTTAGTCAAAGGAGAAGTTAAAATTTTTTTTGATTCTTAGTAACAAAGGAAAACAGTACTGTTATTTACTAGAATAGGGAAGTTGGAAAGAGGAATTATTTGAAGAAGAAATTATAAAAAGAATTAGATGCAACAATGAGATCATATCATCCAAGTAGAAATATTTTGAGAGATGGAATAGATATGTGTCTCTCAGGGCTTCTCAAGGGAGAAAACCTTCTTGTGATCCCAAAGCATGTGTTTTGGCACCAAGAGAAATGCTCTGAGACCAGAGTTCTTTTTGTGAACAGGTACCTATTCTGAGTCCTAAACAAAACTATTAATAGTGGTAGACAAGGACTGGGAGTTACAAACTGCCTCATGGATGCATGGCCCTTCTCTGATGAGGGATGCAGCTGAAGAACAAGAACAATCCAAATCCTTGTTATTTCTACTGTCGGTCTCCACCCAGTTGAAACTCAGGTTTCAATTACAGCTGTAGTTCATTACACACTGCCTTCCATTAATGCTTATTAATTAGAGAATGCTTAAAACACAGAGAGGCATGTTTTTTAATATTTAAATCTTGGTAGCACGGGTCCATGTACATGTTGTGTGTGTGACTTTTTGGTAAGTGACCTCCTTGGGATCTCTCTACATGATAAGAATTCCATCTTTACCTGACGGAAGGATGCCTACTACATATAAAGATATTCTGTTATTTTTTTAAATAAAATAAAACACATTTACATTAAGGTAGCAACTTTGTTATTTTCCCTCACAGCCACTGGAAGTTGTTTTAAGGGACTAGCACTTCCCACACCCAAAAGGGCCTTGACTTTTCCATTCTTTTAGGCAAAACACTGAAAACCACTTGTGATTTGGCAGATATTTAAAAGGACTCCTTTTCTTGTAGGTATTTTTGAGGACTCTTCTGAGATCCTCATTGCTAGAGATGCCTCCCTTTACTTCTTACCTTCTAGCTGGTTCTTTCTCATTTGTCCCTCTGTCCCCAGATATCTAGCAAGTCACTTCCAGACTTTCCACTGAGATCCTTCTTGAACAGAACCAGAGGAAACCTGAGATGGCTCTTGGATGTGGTCTCTCTCCATTCTCTTCTGTCACCATGGGTCACTTCAGTCAGTGACTTGCCCTCATGAGACTCTCAGGCATGACTAGAGTCCACCTGAGTTCAGAGTTCAGGAGTCACTTACGAATCACTGCATGACCTTCTCAAAGCCCCTCATGCTTGAGTTAACAGGGCTACACCCTTCATTTTTCTCACCTAAAAGAAGCACCCTTCATTTTTTCTCACCTAAAAGAAGCACCATGACACTTCTCTCTGGAGTTTCCTCCTATAAATGCTTTTCTCTCTCTTGAGCATTCTGAACTTCTTTATAACTAGAATCATGTACTTAACTAAAGGTAGCAAAGCTCTTTCCTGTGCCAGTCCAACTAAAGTCACTCAGCACCTCATTTGGGAAGTGAGGTGTGCTTGTCAGAACTAGTTTGAGCTTAACTGAAACCCAAACAGGAAGAGCTCTATTTAATATCCTGTTACAATATGAAGGAGATACATTTTAGGCACCTATAAAATCATAAAATTAATATTAGACTGTAAGACAGATCTGGAAAAATAATGCCTAGAGAAGGCTAATGAGGAAAACCATAGCGAGTAGAATGACAGATGAAGCCCAAGCATACAGGACACGCACACCTCATCTAACCAGAGCTGTGGCGCTTGTTTCCATAGAAACTACTTTCAAACCCATATTGAACTTCAAAGGGTAAAGAAACTGCTCTCTACACCTATGAAGTTTAATTGAAGGAGAAAGAAAGAAGGCATATGATTGTACTTGAGAACATTTGTGTATTTTTCATGGCAAACTGGAGAACAGATGAGGAATGTTTATTCCCAATATATACAAAATATGTTCCAAAAATTATTCAAATACTTTTAAAATGAAAAATATTACAAATTTCAGTTTTATTTCTCCTTTTTTTTTTTTCTTGGTGGTTTCTTCATACACAGGAGAATTTATGGAATCTGAGACTAGACCTACACCTGATTTTTTTTTCTTTTTCTTTATTTCCCTATATAAGGGATTGAATTGAACGCAGGGATGCTTTACCACTGAGTTACATCCCCAACCATTTTATTTATTTTTTCATTTGGAGACAGAATCACACTAACTGCTGAGACTGGCTTTGAACTTGCAATTCTCCTGCCTTAGCCTCCCAAGTGGCTGAGAATACGGGTGTATGCCAGCATGCCTGGCAAGACTGGATCTTGAACAAATGACCTCAGAGGGACTCATTACTCTTTGGAAAGTCTTTAGATTTTATAGCAGAGGTTCAAGCATGGAATTAATGATTCCTGAAGAGTCACAATACTTTGTGTCAAATTGTGTTTCCTCCATAAGGTGTGTTGAATTCCCACCCCCTACTATCTGTAAATGTGATCTTAGTTGACAAAAAAAAGGTCTTTGCAAATAAAGTCAAGTTAGATAAGGCCACAGGCACACAGGGACAATGCCATGTGATGACAGAGGCATAAATGGAGGCAAGTCCAGGAACGCCCAGCATTTCAACCACCACTGAAATGGGGAAGAAATTTTTAAAAAAAGGATTTTATCCGCAGCCAGAAAGGGACTGTGGCCCTGCTCACACCTTGAGTTCAGATTTCTAGTCCCAAAGCTGTGGGAGAATAAATTTCTGTTGTTTTAAGACACTCAGCTTGTGGTACTCTGTTGGGATAACCCTAGAAAACTCATACATACTGCAAAGAAAATTTCTGTGTCAAATGCAGAAACCGTAGGGAGTTTTCTTACGAGATTTGGGCCTCCACTAAGTAATTGCCTGATTTGAGAAAGTCGCTTGGATTGATGATCTTTTTCTTGAAGGGTGGCATTTCCAATTTTGGTGCTGATATATAGACTGCCATTTTAAACAGTTGTTTCAGTTCAGCAACTGGTCTTGTTCTTTCTCACTTGAGTATTGATCTAAATAGATTCCAAGCCCTATAGCTCTTCAGTGGTCATAAAAGGAAACAATCTTGAATTTTAAAATATTTTTTTCTTGTCGTAGGAAAAATCTTGCTCAGTTTGAGCAAATTCTGATGCAAGATAAAAGTAATTCAGTTAAAATTCCAACCATCTCCACAGTTTAAAAATAAATTCACAACAACCATATTTTACCCCCAAATTTGTCAATTCAGTGTCTGGATTTTATTCTGACTACAAAAATTACAAGTTAAATAATAACTTCATATTAGAACTTTTTTTCAATGTTGAGCAATCATTTTTATTTTTCATTTCTTTCTTTTTTTTATTGTAAACAAATGGGATACATGTTGTTTCTCAGTTTATACATGGAGTAAAGGCATACCATTTGTGTAATCATAAATTTATGAGGATATGGGGAAAAAGGTACACTCATACATTGGGGTTGCAAATTAGTGCAGCCACTCTGGAAAGCAGTATGGAGATTTCTTTCTTATTTTTAACTGAAAAACACATTAGAACATTTGTGATAGTATTTTTACATTGTATTCTTAAATAGAAACCATTCATTTATGATCACAGTTTAATGAATTTAAAAATCTAGGAGTATTTATGTGGTAATATAAATGTTCTATAATCATAGTGTAGTGATGGTCACATCGCTATAAATTTATGAAAATCATTCTATTACACACTTAAAAGAAGTAGATTTTGTGACATGCAAAGATCTAAATGAAGCTGCTAAAGAAGCAGAGTCTGCTCTCCTACTAAGAACATCAGTTTTGCAGAACTCCATGCAGATTGAGTGTTTGGGATAAGGTAACTGGTGACTCTGTTCATATCACTGTGGTGTGGGTATACTGCAATTTCGTCTCAGCCAGAGATGAATGTGGATGAAGCAGTGTTCTGTTGGATGAAAGAGATTCCAGAGACAATGACCCTCCAGAGGATAAATGACTGATTCTCCTACCATCTATCTAGAGCCTGAGATTAATCTTTCAAAGACCTTTCAGGGCATTATCTTTACCAGAATTTGTAGAGGGGAAATATCTCTAAGAAGACTGTTTATGTCACATACATCAATCCATGTGATACTTAATTTCAAACCAGTTACAAATGACACCAAAAAAAGTAAGCAAAACTTCACTCTAATGACACATAGTATTTGAAAATAATTTGTTACTAGCTAATAGAAATCTGAAAGTGGGTATTAGCCTGAATGCATTTTGTTTACTATTTTGAGACAGAAAAAGTATGCCGATCCTTTTAAATTGTTTAGCTAAACTATAGAAATCTTAAAAATGGCAAAGGTTGTGAATTCATAATCAGAAGTAAAAATCACCTGACGTAAGGATTCTACACAAAGGAGAATTTTCTTTGTAACCAAATCCACTGTGAGTACATTTTCTTGCCCTCACAATAACACTGTTTATGCTTTGAAAAATGGGGCAGGGATATTGACTTACCTCAATGAGGTTTGGGGAAGTCCTGATTTTTAAAACCTTCAAAGGTTATAATTCTATGAGAAATACTGGATATAGGACAGGCAGAAACCAGATTTTATTTCATGTCACATTTAAATTTGATTTGCTGGTTAGACATTTAGTTAAATCTGACTCACTAGTTACATGAGATGGGATTGTCATTAAGCTCTGTGTAACTCAGTATCCTCATTTGTAAAACTGGACTTAACAAAATTTGGCTAGTCTACCTCACAAGATTGTTATCAGTGTTAAACAAGAAGTTCTATGCAAATGTAGAGCAGACCAAGAGAACTGCTCTCAGAAATATTATTAAAGATAATTTTACTCGAATAAGATGTGAATGCCTTTTTTTCTATAAAGATGACATTGTATTGGTAAATCCAGGGAGTCAGTATTAATCCCCTCTTTGAACTGTTTTCAGCTTTACCCCCTACTCAGGTCATGTGAGAATGGCTTAGTTAAAGAACCTGTGGCTTTGGAGCTAGTGAAATGTTCAGGTTGATGAAGGACCCAAATCTGTCTCTGACTGCTAATCAGCTGGCCTAATGCATGACCAGTCTGCTCAGTTTTGTTATTATACCTAGAGCAAGTGGGTAGGGAAGAAGGAGAAGGTGAGGCTGATTTTTCAGGGATTAAAAGATACTCTACATTTTCAGGATGGTGATGTCCTGCCTTTTTAAAGAAGTTGAACTAATTGATAAACCAAAAAGATGTCATGAATACCCATTCTGAAACATTGACACCACTCCCACAGGCTTTCAATCAGTGCATTTTCTTTTACAAACAGCACTCAAGTTCAACTTGTAGGAATTGCAAATGTAATGGGCAGTCTTGCTCCTCCAGACCCATCCTGCTTTCACCTCCATTCTACTCTGTCAAGAAGTCAAATTCTACAGGCTACCTTAAATACATCCCCATCCTTGGACTTCTGGTTGAAACTTAGCCACTGGGAGGCCCTGGCAGAAGATTGGTGAGTGGCAGAAGTGGGGGGAATTTTATCCTATGGCCCACCTTGGGCTGTGGGCAGCTTGGTTCTTCAGCAGTTGTGGCTCCTGTCCAGTAGCTCTCCAGCAGTTATGTCTACATTCTCTTTGGGACCAGTAACTGCTTCCTTGCCTTACCCTTTAAATCTAGGGGTAATACTAGAGCATCACCATCCCCCTTTTAGCTACCTATAACCCTGATCTCACACATTTAAATGGTGCCTTGATCAAATTTTCTTCAATTACCCTTTTTGAGTGTGTCATCTTTTTCATGGCTTGATCTTTACTGATACGCTAAAACCTGTCTTTTAATAGAAAATTTCTGTTTGCCAAAAATGTCCCTTGGGCTGATGATTGGTATTTCTTGAGCCTTGGAATACTTGGAACTCAGTCTGCTGTCAAATCACCAAGGTTTATATTTTCAAGGGAGTAAATTGGCTTTGTTTGTAGATTTAGGAGAATACAAGCTACCACAAAATTATTGAGTACAACTGAATATATCACTGGATATCACTGTTCACATCTTAAAATAACAATAAAATGCTTACCCAAAAATTGTCTCTCAAAGTTCAAGAGCAAACTTAAGGGAATTTCTTTTTTAGGGAAAGAAAAAAATTTACATTCTTGGAAATTCCTTCCACTTATTCACCCACTGAACCCTCACTGATTTAATGATCCACCAGGTGGGGAGACCAATGCACTAAAATCTCCTCAGTGATTTGTAAAGAAGGGAAAAGCACTAAAAACCTCCTATGATCCAAATTTATTAGAAGGAAAGTGATGTCTGAAAAAGTAGAAGTATTTACTCTATAACCCAGCAGGACCCAAGGGCTGCTTTCTAGAGATACTGTTTTATTAAAAGAGGAAGCGATTTGTGGTTTCCAAATCAAAGGGCAGGCAGAGCGAGCAGGGCAGCCTTTGTTTGTGTGACAAAATATGGTGTTTGTACACTTATCCCATGCTTCAAAACAGCTCTCCTCCAGTGTGATCATTCATTTGCTTAACAAGCGACTTTCCTTCCTCCATTCCCCCTCTCTTCCTTTCTATCCCCTCAAAAGTTAATGTAAAAAGATAAACAGCACCATAGACCCTATGTGAGAGTTCATAAACTTTATAATAGAGGAGCCTGAAAAATATACTTTTTACATTTGCATATTATCAAATATTTTTTTCCTGCTAATTCAGTGTCTAAAACTGATATATATTGTGGTGAGGTTTTAGTGAATATGTAAAGCTTATAGATTGAGCATCATTTCTCAATAGTATTATGTAGGGAAAAGGGAGAACAGTTTGATAAAACGTTAAAATACTCAATAATTAGGTCTCGATTCAAGGACTAAGATCATGATCTTAGAATAAGTAAAATTATTATAACCAATTCTTCTGATGAGTTTTGATATTTTATCTTCAGATGGTACTTTTGAGTGAATGAATGAATTTACAGATTATTCTCAGAGAATGAAATTCTATTTTTTAAAAAAATTTTAGAGTTAAGAAAGTTAAACCACTTTTCTGAACGATACAAATATTTTCCTCTCTTCAATCATATTTGTGCTCAGATTTTTCTCTGCTTTGTAGAATAGACAAGGATGCAGGTTATTAGTTCAGCTACTGGATATGATCATTCATAAGATAAACTAGTGTGTCAGTATTTTTAACTAAGGCAATCAGTCAAGAGTTTCTCCTTTCCCTTGATTTATGTTTTTGAGTGTGTTGGTGAATGTTTTATACATTTTAATATGTATAATAATTAAATAAATGTGTCTAGCTATAGGTAATTTCATCTGGAATACAAACAATACTCTGCATAAAAATCTAAAATCTAAATGTAATATGCAAATAACTACTCTAAGATATTTGAGTCCTAGCAAATAAAACTTTTTTTTAATTTAGAATAAAAGATTATTTCCTAAACTACTCCCCCAAAAGATAATCTGCAGCAGAATCTACAAACAGATCTGAGCCTGAAGCTGATCAAGTTGTTTTATTGAAATAAATTATCTATCCTCTAAGCTGTTAAATTGTACATTGATCCTTTCCCAGGCAGGATCTGTTTGGTACTTTGAATAGTTATAGAATGGAATTGTCTATGATTAAGGAGATTTAAAATTAGAGAGTCATATGTTTAATCCAAGTGTTAAATTGAGTTAGTGACCAAGAACAAATTTTTATTGAAGGAACTTTTACTTTGTCAACATAGTGTTCTTATGGAATCTGCAACAGTGTTGGGACTTGCGGATTTATTTTTACAGACTCAGAGAGAATTCAATAATTTTATGAAAAGATGACTTTGGCCCTGACTCCCTGGTAGATAAATGTAGAGCTTATGATTCCATGGCACTGAAGGGCTTAGAGATTAAGTTGGGAGGCTTGGTTCAATGATGCTAAGGAAATGGGTAGTCATCCACAAAGGGGAGCAACCCTGTTTCCAAAATGAGGTGAACTAAAGCCAAGTTTTTCAAAACTTTATTTTTAATAGGATACAAACAAGTATCCATACACCCTCACATTCATATAGAACTGTAACCAGAGCTTCACAAAGCAATTCCTACTGAAATTGTAACAAAAGCTTCCTATACATTGCCTCCTCTTTGTTTATTGACCATGACCTAGTAGTTACCTCATGTCCCTCTAAAGAGCTGCATCAGGGTGGGGAAAGCTCTGTAGTGTTTCACACAGGATGACCTGTGGAATGAGCACCCACTCTTCTCTGGTTTATGAGTGAGAAGGCCAAGAGAACATGAACTTTCTTTAAACAGCATCATCTACAACTTCTTTCATTTCCATTCTCATAAAGACTGAAAAGTATAAGGCAGTATTCAGGAACTTTGATCTTCAAATTTGTGGAATAAATGGAAACCTTTGAAACCTAAGGTAAGTTGCACAGTCTCCTCAGTTAAATTTACTTACAAATAGTGGTAGGGACTGATATGGGTATTTACTTCATGGTCCTTCGAAATGATAAATAAAGCCTATGTTTTTCAAATTAAAAATTGGAATAATCTCATGCTTTCTAAACCAGAGAAACAGTTGCAAAGAAAAAACAAAAATGCTGAAAAACCCAACTTCATTTTTTTTATTCTTTGTCTTTTAGGAGAGGCTGAGCCCTGCCCTAGCCTGAGAATTTGAAAGGAGGAAGGTTCTTTTCCATGCACAAGAGGATGCCTAGCATCGTAAAATAACATTGAACAGACAGTGCCATGATCTGTGGGCTTCTGCCTGAGCTGCCAATAAAAAATCCATTCATTTAGATTAAGTCACCACTCTCAGGGGAAATGAGGGCCTATAGGAGACAGAGTGGTCTGTAAGCATTCAAAAAAATTGACTGAATTAATCAGTGCACTTTGAAAGAGCCAGATAGTTAAGTATAAGCCTAACAAGACTCGAGACTCGGAAATCAAACAGGCAAAGAGCATAAGGAAAAGAATCCAGAACAGACACACACCCAGGTAGCTTCCCAGGGTCCTGGTGAATGAGGACGCACGGGGATGGGAGGAGAACGTGAAATTGGAGTGGGAGCTCACCAGAGAGGGCTTTAGCCACAGTGTCATTTAGTATAAAGGCAAAGCTGCTAAAATGTGGTCGCAGCGAGTCTTAACAATAGAGCGGTTTTAAAAATGATTTACTTCTTCTTCACAGGTCAACACAGAACAAGTAGGCAGGCTGCTGTGCTCCACACCATCATTCAGGGATCGAAGTCTTGTCCATTTGCTTTTTCCATCATCATCTGGGGTATTTTTCTTCTCTTCATAAGGAATGTTTTCTAAGGAAGTTTCCTTTAAATAGAATTTATTCCAGTTCAGGGGAGAGGGTAAAGAGCATCAAAGAACAAACAAACAATGTTTTGAATCTTAGGACTGAAGAGGCATATATCACTTTTGCTCTTTTCCTCTGGTGAAACGTGAAGTCATACACAGTCATGTTTCACAGCAAGGAAGGGGAGAAGGTGGCAGTGCAAAAATGAAGTCTCTGGCTTGGTGGCCACCTTCTCATTCCAACTGTAATACCTGGGATTAATGGAGAATGACTCTTGGGGAAGCCAGCAGTTCCTGCTACAACTACTTCTTAGCCAGCTCCAGCTTATTGAACATTTCTGTGTCTACTATCCAAAATGAGACTGTGCTGTACCCATCCTTGGGCTTAAATGAGATTACAGTGACTGTGTATGAAGCATTCTTAATGGTGCAAATTTTATTTGAACATTTGTCATCAGGTCACTTACATAACTACAAAGAATTTTGAAAAATAACCTCTCATGTTAATTTGAATCCAATTTTTCTAGTGGCTCAGAAGGCTTTACATGGCTAATATAAAATTTCTGGGACTAAGGCCATAAGTTAAAATTGAATGTCTTTAATTAGTTCCATATTTTTAATCTAACTTCTAATATAAATCTTGTTCCTTGAATTTGATATATAGAATAATAGACAAAGTATGATAGATAAGCAATAAGCTTTAAAAATGGAACATAAACCAGGCTAAGTGTTAAGACCTAACAATATCATCTATGCTCAAAATGTTCTTAAATATAAGAAAAATTAGTTTTGGTTCTTTATTTATAAAACAATGTACAACCCAGACAGAATTTTCTGGTAAGTATGAATAATCTAGAGTTGAATTTTAATGTCTTAGAGGATATTTCTAAGGAAATTTCCTTTAAATAGCATTAGAATGTTAAATGATGTATCGCTTTTTCAGTAAGTGGAAAACTGAAATTCAAAACCCAGAACCCCAGAGGCATCTTAGATTCTGTCTAATTGAGAGGCGTTTCTTCGTCCACTTGAATTTGTGCTATTCTTTAAGAATTGGTCCCTTCTAATATTTTATAGTGTGTTCTCCTTCATATTGATTAAAAAAAAAAAAAAAAAAAACCTCTCTAATTCCATCATCTAACATGATAGCTATGTAGGTACCAGAGGTATCAGTAGAGGGTTTAGATGGAGTTCCAAACAGGTTTGAATGCATAGAGCTTTAAAATCAAGCTTTATATAAATGCATTTTTTTTTTCGTTTTACTAATGTTTAATGAATTCAGCCTCATCTTCAGGTTTAAATGAAATGGAACATGTCAATGAGGTATTGTTATTTGTTTGTTTTTTTTGTTTTTGGTACTGGTGATTAAACCCATGAGCACTTAACCACTGAACCACATCCCAGGCCTTTTTTTTTTTTTTTTTTTTTTTTTCCCTAGGTTGGGGAAAAGAAGTTATATTTAGAATTAGACAATTAGACAGCTGGACTCTGTTTAGATGATCCAGCTTTGTTCATAATCAGGAGCCTGTCCAAGTATACCTTCTTCTCTCCATCAGGCCTGTTCAGGATGTTAACCTTGGCCACATCAGTGTCATAGAGCTTCTTTCCAGCTTGTTCGATCTGGTGTTTGTTGGCCTTGACATCCACAATGAACACAAATGTGTTGTTGTCTTCAATCTTCTTCATGGCTGACTCAGTGGTCAAGGGGACTTTGATGATGGCATAGTAGTCAAGGTTGTTTCTCCTCGGGGGGGGTCTTCAGAAGATATTTGGGCTGTCTCTGGAGCTGCAATGTCTTGGGTCACCAGAAAGTAGGTGATGTGCTGATCTTCATTTTATGGCAGTGGATACCCTTCAACCCTGCCTTCTTGGCCTTCAAAGCTTTTGCTTTGGCTTCGGCTTTGGTGGGGGCAGGAGCTTCCTTCTTAGCTTTCGGCACCATCTTCATCCCAGCCATTTTTTATGTCTTATTTAGAGACAAGCCCTTGCTAAGTTGCTGAGGCTGGTTTTGAATTCATGAGCTTCCTGCCTCAGCCTCCTGAGCTACTGGGATTACAGTAGGTGGGTGCCACTACAACCAGAGCCAAACAAGACCAACTCATGTTTTAATAATTTAGTGCCAGTGACAGAAAATAAAGTATAAAACTATCAAAATGAGCAGATAATAAAAAAGAAGGCAGGTGTCTTAGCTGATCAGAGAGATTCCATAAGGAGGGTGCGTATGCAGAGAATAAGGAGAAAGTAATATGAAAATCGAAAGAAATAAAATCTCTAGGCAGAAAATAGTACTGAAAGCGCAAGGTTCAAAAAAGAAAAAGGAAGAAAATGAAAACTTGGCAATTTGGAGGAACAGAAAGAACCAGAACTATAACAAAGCATATAAGGCTTGAGGTGTGGTTGCAAAAATCCAGTCTCTTACCCATAAGCAAGGGGATGGAGTTTGAGCTAAATGAAATGGCAAGCCATTGGAAGGGTTTGAGCAGGAAGTAAACTGACTCATGCTTTCAAATGGCCATCCCAGCAGCTGTGTGACAGACTGACAGCAAGGGGACAAGAATAAAAATGGTTCAATAAAAATGGTTTTGCAGAAAAGAGAATAAAGGGTGACTTGAAGAGTACCAAAAGAGTGAAAGCAGCAGATACCTTTGTTGTGCAAGTCTATAGTCTCAGAAGACTTTCCCTCTTTCCTTCAAATAATGCTCCAGTATTATCTGGTGCATCAGCCCCACTGGATGAGGCTCCGCACCAATTGCATGTTGACTCTCCATTCTCCTTTTCCCTCTGCTTTGCATCCCACACAGCTCAGCATATACCAATTGTCAAAAAAAAAAAAAATCTGTCTCAGAGAAAGCCAGCTGGGGATACTTCTGCAAAGGTTTTCTTTTTCTGATGATAGGAGAGGAGTCATTCTGTCCAGCTCACCACTAGACCAAAAGCTTGACCAATATGGAAAATGCTACCTTTTTCCACAAGTGAAACAAGCAAACATTCCCCCAAGTGTGCTCTGCGAACAAACCAATTTGAGAAGCACTGTGATAAATTGAGTGCAGTAAATTTATTTTCAGAAATTTTCAAATATTAATGTGATCTATGGATGTTCAAGCGAGAACTATAAGGTACCTAAATTTTTCCAAACTTACAGGACCACAGAACCCCCAATTGGGAAATAATAATAATCTGATTCACAGAACTAGTCCTCTTCAGAACACCATATGGTAACACTGGACAAAGGAATGGTTTTATAGAATCAAATAATATTCTTCAAAATCATGGTACATCACTTATGTGCTTAGAGAGCCCACAGCAGGCTGCAAACATCTAAAGATTTAAGTGATAAAGCTTTCTGTGATGAAAAAAGATCAACTACTTGGGAGAATCTACCAAAGTAAACGTTTGATGTTAAGATTAGAATTCTCAGAAATCTTATTCATTATCAAGAATTAGAGGGCTATTTGAAATCAAAGTCCTAGTAAAGATACAGCTAGAAAATTGCTTCCTGTATTTTCCCCTTTTATTATTAATTAAACTCATTATGAACTTGAGTTACTATGGAAGCTGCTACCCTCTCCTCCTATAACCTTCTCCTTCTCCCCTTCCTTCTCCTCCTTCCGGAAGGAAGGAAGGAAGGAAGAAAGGAAGGAAGGAAGGAAGGAAGTAAGGAAGGAAGGAAGGAAGGAAGGAAGGAAGGAAGGAAGGAAACACATAAAAGTCTTCTATAAATAGTTTAGCTTGACGGTATTTAAAAAAAAGAAGCATTTAATATAAAAGTGTGAAACTCACTAGAAATTTTACCACAACAATATCCAGACTGAAAGACAGGATTTCCAACTTCATTGATTCTAGTAGTAAAAGATAGCATACTGTGAAATTTTATCTCATCATAAAAAAGGATTAATATGGCTTATAACTAAATGTCAAAATAGATTTTCATTACATAGTCTAATTTAATTTCTCAACCACAAGATGTTGGCAGAAAAGAATGATTTACACTTAGCTGCTCAGTTCAGATTTTTTTTCCTGGTATGTCTGACAATAGGCTTTATACTTTACTAGGGTAACTATCTAATGAAACTCAATACTAAGAGTGCTATCTTAAAACTGTACTGTGTAATCCATAGCCTACCAGTTGGGGCATCACCTGGGCACTTGTCAGAAATTCGAAATCACGGGCCCCATCCCAGACCTACTCAATCAGAATATGCATTTTAAAAAGATCTCCAAATGGTTCATACATATGGTAAAGTTTGAGAAGCTCTTAGAAGATACCCTCCAGGTGTATCATTGAGGATTGTTCTATCTCTACCTGGGGGTGCCCAGTGTGTTTTCCTAAGGACCTATTCCTGAAATTTCAGCTCATCCCCTTCACTCAGTAAGAAACATTTAAAAATTTATGATCTATAAGGAATTGATAATACTGCTTAGAGGGCAATTCATGTGACTTATTTTCTGCAAATCTTATTTACAAATGTTGATAGATAATTAATTCCACAATTTATTCTTTTATCACTTTAACAGGGCCCTAGTTTACAAAGCATATTTTATATGTGTTTGTGTGTGTGTTTGTGTATGTGTGTGTTTAACAGTCTCTCTCCATCCTAGTTGACAGTAGAGCTGTCTTGGCTCCAAGTTTATTTTGCCAATTAGCAAAAATACACAAAGCTATGTCTTTGTCCATTGGAGTTCTCAAGAACAATATCCCCACTTTATTAGAAGGTTTTGGTCTATACCTTTGAAATGCTTCTCCTCTATATTTGAATCAAGTTTCTCAAAAATCCCCAAGTATATCCAAAACTCCCCTGCTCTCAAACACATCACTAGATCACATAAGAGTTATATGCTCACTTAAAATTTCAAGACCTTCTGAACTTCTCAGAGCTTGACCTTTCCATCCACTTATCTAAAATGTAGCAACACAATCACAGTCTGATTGCTCAGCCCAGCACCATGATAGAGGGACAATGGCACCAGGGAGATTTAGCATCTGACTATAGGGACTATCATGTCATGTTCAAATACTACCATCTGCTTGGCTGTCCTCATTCTTTCTCTATTGAGTCTATTACTTGATTCTCTCATGTCATGCTGACTCTGTTGCTTCCCTTTCTTTTCCAATACTCCTTAATATAGCAACCATCTCCATTAACACCAAAATACCTGTGCCCATCACCTCCTCTAAAGAATTGTCTGCTCCTAAATTCAGAGTCTGAGTAGCAGGAATTTGGGGCAGTGAAACTGTTCATAGTCAGGTGTCATCTAGCATGAAGAGAAGGAATTAAGACAGGATCAAAGCTGGTAGAGAGGAGATTAGTGAGAGGGCTTGGTGTTTGGTAGTAATAGGAGAAGAAGAGAAGATGAAATATGCCGGTCTTCGCCGCTGGCAGAAAATGATGAATAAGGAAATGCAGAAAGCAACTATATGGAGAAATAATCCTTAGGGGGAGGAAACTTCCTTTACCAGGACTTATTTTTGGATTTAATGTTGGTCCCAATAATAAGCCTGTGAAATCTGAGAGAGCCCTCCCTCCCGCCCCTTTCTTGGACTGAGCAGACAGGGTCATTGCCAAGACCCATCTTTCTTGCTCATTTTCCCCACACATTTTAGGCCTTACATAGCATATATCCCCCAAAGAATCCCTAATTCTAAATCCCCATTGTACTTGACCTATCAGTCACATATTGCATGCTGTCCACTTTCTTATTATGACTCTACTCTTGGTTTTCTGAGACACTTCCTTGGTTCTCTTACTTCTGATGATTCTTTCTTGTATCAAAGTATGGGTAACTTTTCTTCTATCAGAGCCAAAACTTTGGTATCCTCCCAGATTCTTTCCCCGGTTCTCTTCTATTCTCTTTTCACATGTTTTCCACTATCCACCTAAAAGTTAATGGAGCTACCAAAATAATACCTTTAGCACGTGTCACATTCCTGAGTCCCCAGAATAGTATATACTATTATTACTGGAGCATATTCACATGGATGCCTCTCCAAAAATTCAAACTCAACCCTATCAACCCCACCCTATCTATCATCCTATGGAGATCTGCTCCTCTTCTTTATACCTTATCGATGAGTGATATTATCAAATTGCCCAGTATTTGTGGATATTATGCTCAATTATCTGTTGCCCTGTCTCTTGCCTTTCTCTTTACACCTTTAAGACTCATTTACCTTCAGTTCTTGGCCTCTTTCTTCTGTACTAATACATCAGTCTTTTAACTCAAATATTTGTTCCAGTCTACCCTGGGATGATACTCTACTACCTAAGTTATTTCTTAAGATAGGAATACAAATTAACATTTCTTAACATGACCCACTTCTTTTCCATGGTATCCACTCTGCCTGTCTCTCCTGATCCATACCAAATGCATACACTTTGCTAAATGCACCATGAGAGTTTATGGCCTCTTAGTGCTCCACATGTCTATCTACCTGGTAAGCACCTATTCATGCTGAAAGATTCAACTTAGGTTTCTCCTCTTGGATAAAGCTTTTGACTCCCATAACTGACCACTCCTTTCTTTGTTCCTACATAGAATTTTGTGTTTTAAAAAAGTGTAGCAATCTCATGTATATATATGGTATTTGCTTGAGTATAGAATCCTGTCTAGTTTGCAATTATAACATGAAACGTGGTGCCCAAGATTGGGTGGGTGTCACTGGGTATTCACTGAGAGAAAAAATGAATATATAGGCATGGATAAATTCAAAGAAAATGGAACTTAACTATAGTTTACTTGTTGAAAACTTTTTGTGTTTATCAAGACAAAGCAATTTAAAAATAAAATACCTCTGGCAGACTGGGCAGCACTCAGCACAGGTGAATGGAAGGGTATCAGAACCATTCCTCTTACCATGGGGAATCCTCCAAGCAGCAAATCAGCCCTGAGGTTTCAGGCACTGACAAGTGGTCTGGGAGGTTCCAGAAGAAGAGGGGGCAGATTTTATCTCTTAAAAGGCATCTCAATTACAAATACGGAGGGATGTAAAATATCCAGGCTTACCCTCAGACGAGCATTTCTTCAGTTCAATTCCCATACAGGAGACCTTTTGATGTTTATAAGTCAGACTATCATCTCACTTCAAACAATATTCTCAGCTTGTGTTCCCCTCCTTTTCTTAACTGAGTTCTTTCATGGAAAATAAGGCATTCCTCTACTTTGGAGTCAAAACACATTTGGAATTTCTGTCTGTGAAAGATTATCAAATAGGGTTATGAAATCTGGGAGGTTTTTTTTGCTAGAGACAGTTCTCTTGGCTTAAAAAATGCCTCTTGCTTGTGATAGTCTGGTTTAGAAAGACAGTATGTTATGAGGATAGTGGGAAAAGTTTAGTTCTACCCCTATCCTCATTCTGCTGTGTGTTTTCTGTTTTGTACACTGAATAGGGAACTCAAAGTTGCAAAACTACAAAAATGTCCATTGGCAAAATTTATTGTCAATACCAGCATGGATCCCATAACAAATATTCATTTCAGTCAAGTCACCAAAATCTAATTCGATTCTGTAAAAATTTTTTTCCCCCTATGGAGCTATGAAAACCTTTTTTAACCATTCTTTAAACTATTAACAAGCTGGAAACAAATTGGATTTCATAAAGATTTATGGGCACTTCCAAAATCACTTAGCAGTCAAAAGCCATGCAATAACTTTTTCCATTTAAATAAAATGTGAGGCTTATAAAAATGACAGTTGTGAAAGAGTTGTGAAATTAGATTCAGATGGTTCCCACCCAGACCTTTGCTTGCCTACTGCAGAGAACATGACTCTGCTACTAGTCCGTGTCTGTAGGCCCTAAGGAATTACTCAAGGTTGCTGAAACCATAGCGTATAGCCGTTGTAACATTAGCTTATTGATGTTCGATTAAATTTTAGTATAACCCACTCATAATTATTGCTAGAATATAGAAAGGGTCATTACATCTCATGTGTGAATAACCTGAAAATCATCCTGAATAAGTGTTGAAATAGATTTATTTTCTACTTATACTTGAAGGTGGGTAGGTCAAGTAGATCAGGAATTCTTTTTAATAAAAAATCTCCTTATTAAAACCAAACTTATTTGGATCTAGAAAGTCATTCCAATTTTATTTCTCTAGGTATACTGACTTCTGAAACCTACCCAGGAGAGAAAAATGGTGAAGTTTTTAATTCCAAGAATTCCTTAATTTATAACAGAAACACTTTGACTCTGAAATCAGCTAAGCTAGAAATTAAATAAATAGGTTCTGTCAACATTAACATTTAAAGGCCAGATTAGAGTCACCATGAAAGGTTACTAGTGAACCCTTCTTCAGATGTCTTCAGAGTTAAGCTCTTTTCCCCTATAGCTACAGATAGATTAAACCTGAGATATATTAGAAAGAGAGAGTAAAAATAGTACACGTAAATAGCAGACTAGACCTTGAATCCTACTTTTATATCTTTTTCATGCTGTAACTTTCTCCCCAGGCAATCTCCACATCTTTAAGACACCAAAACCAGTCAGGACAAACCAGGGATGCTTCATCTCTGCCTACAGTAATTCCCCGGGAACACTGGGCCTGCTCCTGTTTGATTGGTTTCCTGAACCTTAGTTTTGTCTTCTTTCCCCCTTACCTCTACTGTTTGGTTGAATTGATGCACCTTGGTTTCTTTGACTCAAATTTGAGAAAATTCTAGGATCTTCCTATTTTGGCACTGTTTCTGTTCCCAGAAAGCTGAAGTCTGGCACCCACATGATGGCTGTCCCTCTAGATCAGCTGATCTGGTCTCTCATAAGGCATTACCAGAGAGTTAGGAATGTGGTCACTGGTCTTGGGCAAGTCAGTTCACATTTTGGAAGTCATTAATCTCATCTCTTAATGAAATAAATAATTCTACTTAGCTCAATACTTTCTTTCTAAGGGGATCAATGAAGTTAGTGTATATAAACATGTAATCTGAAGTTTACATAAGGAACAAGGAATAAGCCTTGGTAAAACAGCATTACCTGCTATTTACCCAGTATATATTTTGGGTAGCAGAGTATTAATTGCAATTTTTAGTTGAGATGATGAGACATTAAAACAGGTATCTCAGTACTGCATACTAGTAATAAAAGTGTCACCTTGTTACATGCAAGATATAGGTCTCAGGTAGAAGTATAACATGATCAGAAGTGAATGCCATGGATAGTGAGCGATGCAGAGACAGGCGGTGGCTGACAAATGGTGTGGGACTGAAGAAAAGTTCTAAGGCCTGTACTGAGGTAGAAGGACAGGGAAAACGGAGGATCTAATATAATACATGGAAAAAACCTGACATGATGGTGGGTGTAGGTGACATGGAAAAATGGGCATTTTTAGGCCAGGAGAGTGGGATAGTGTTGGTATCATGAAACAAAACAAAACCAACTCAAAGGAAAAGTTCCAACTAATGAGATGACTTTACTGACAAGAACAATTTCCAGATTAATCCTAAGATGAAAATCATGTCCTCAGTTTTTTTTTTTTTTTTTTTTTTTTAATACAGTCTTGGCTATCAATCATGGTATATTTGGTATATATTTGGTATCATTTCCTTTCGGACCTTCTACCTCAAGGTTTACTGTTAATAACTCTGTATTCACTTGGAATAGCTTTGGAAAATAGACTTCGAAATTATAAAGATCAAGATCTATGCAACAGCAATTTTTTTTGGGTCATTTAGCAGAAGGCCACATATGTACAAATACAAAGAGAAAGAAGTTCTAGGAATGGTGATTGTGAATCACCAGAAAAGAGTTTTATACAACAGTTCTGGGAAGCTAAGTTAAACTTTTCCATTTTGCACATACTTAACTAAGCCAGCATATGAGATGGACGATAGGGATAGATAAACAACTGGTCACAGACATTGATGTACAGACATCTAGACATTGACATCCCAATTCATTCCTTTCTCCTTGCAATTGCATCATCTCACCTTTTTGAGTAGATTATCAATGAAATTGAATGCCCTTCATCTGTTTGTCTTTTTTATGTGTTGCTTCTTGATTCCTATTTTAGACTGTGAAAGAGCAGGATTCTCTTACTTTCTATGGGAACCAAAAGTAATAATATTTGGGAAATGGATATAACTTCACTGACAAATTAAATGAACCCTTTATTTTAATAACAAGGAACCCCAGGTCTCCTAAACCCCATTTTAGTTTCTAAAACTGGTTTTAAGCAAGCCTGCAGATATTTATGTAAACCATGAAAAGAGTAAGAAATATCACTAACAGTCTCTAAAGGTGATTTTTATATTATAATGGTTTTGGATTAGTATTATCAACCTTTTGGTTAGTGATAAAAATATATCACTAAAATAAATTTTTCCAGTCTTGTCCACAACTGTAGTAAGTTCCTTACAAGCACCATACAGTTTTAAAATAAAAATTGTTGTTTAGTTTCTGTAAACAGAGGAAGTTTACTTTACTGGGTCAATATACTATGCAATTGTTATAAACAAAGCTGATTTTCAGTATGCACCAAAAATAGAATATCCAAGCCTTTTGCTCTTTCAATGCATAGATATGAGACAAACATATTATTTTTGCCATTATAACAATATTCACTTTATTTTATTAATCCAAATTATAAATATTTTCCCAAAGCTTCTGCTGGATTTGAAATAGCTCAGGAAACTGTAGTGCATTAAATTTATTTCTTTTATTTCCCATTATTGTTCTTACAAAGTGGCATATCCTCATTTTACTGTTTACATTCTCCCTATCAACTAATGTTTTGGTCTTTCATGTTCTGTTATCTCTTTTATCTGGTCCAGAAAGAGTAATCTCATTCTTCCAGTCTGGTGTAGATAAAAAAGAATGGGGAGGGGGGGTGAAGAACCATAGATTTAGGATTAAGCTAAATTTAGCTTCTGAAAGCATCGCTATGTATTACAAAATTTGTGCTATATTCACAACATATTTTGTAAGTAACTATGAATGGTATTTGGCTTCAAATTTGTATGTGTTTCTTCTCTGGTTAGATTGCAAGCTATTCAAAAATAAGGATATATTTTTACCTTTTGTGTGTGTGTGTCTTCAAAGTGCAAGGGACATCTATACATCAATGCTTATACCATATCACTTTATCCACAGTCAACCAAATTTACACTTTTTACACTATATTCTTTTCCAAAATGCTTAGGAACTACTGTTTTGTTTAAGGATGGGGTCATGAGTACTTAAGACCTGAGATATAAACTTGTATAGCATGTTTGCATGGATTCTAACCTCTGATAAAAGAGAGTGATGTTGCAATCCTCTGCGTCTCCTGAACATTTGCGATCCCATGCAAGGACCAGTTGTTAAATCACTTCAGTGCATAAATCCAATCTTCCAGGTCAGATTACTTTATGAGATACAATGTTGTCACACAATAACTATGTGCTCTGATACTAGAATGGCTTTATACAAAGGCCATACATTGTAACAAGAGGAGCAATTGTTTCTGATTCTGAACTGAAGCATGAAATAGATTTGATTTAAAAAGTTATAAAATATCAGTAGTTTCTGGAGTTTTGAAAAGACTGGTAAAAAGTGAAATTTATCAAAATTTCCCTTATACTACAGAAAAATTGCCCTCAACACCCAACCAGAAGAACACTCTTCATCTGCTGAATTTCTCTTGTACATACTCTGCATGGCATTTGACACTTACATATTGGTGTAGCTAGAGGTGGTTTCTTGATTAAGGGAAAGCAGGCTGTGTTTGGGATATGTAGAAAGTTAGTTTGAGGTCAAATCTGGGGAGAATTAAGTCCCAGGCAAGAAATTCACATTTAACTGGTTGAATTGAATTGGAGGAGGAACCATTTAGAGTCTCAGGGAAGAAACTAATGTATGGACAGTTGTAGTGTAGGAAAAATGTCTGTTGGAAAATGATGAAAATTAAGAATAGGAAATTTATTATTTATCACTGGGTTATGTTACTGGAATGCACATCTAAAGAAGACAAAGATACCAGTTCTTTTTACCATGTTATGCATAGCATCTCTTACTAACACATAATAGATGTTCAATAAATTTGTTGAATGACTTAATAAATATAAGCAAATAGGAATAGTGTCCAATAGTATCATTAGGATAAAAGAAATGGAGGTTCTTATTTCTTCTTGAGAACTATATTACTTAGCAAGGGGATCTCCTATTGTCCCAGTTTGACTTTTCTAAGAGCAGATCTTAACACAAGACTTGGATGCAGACAGTTTATTGTGCCTTCAAGGATTAGATTTGAGGAAGGCAGAGAGAAAGTGTAAATTTTTTTTGTGAACATCTAATTGCTTTCCATAATAATTTAAAAATAGATAACAAAGAAAAAGCTAAAAACACTACTTGCTAGACTTATCTACGTGAATGTTCTACCAGTATCTCAGGCATTTCTAGAACCCAGCGAACATTACCCAAATACACTCTCCAGTCATCCACCCAGCAGCCTCTTCTATTCTAAGTCTTCCTTTTGGTTGTTTTTGTTTTATTTCCTGTTGTTTGGTTTTGTTTCATGGTACCAACATTATCCCAGGTACCTGGCCTAAAAATGTCAGTCATGTTTAGCTTCTTCATATTGCCTACACCCAACATCATGGCAGGTGTTTTTCCATTGTATTATATCAGATCTTCCATTTTCCCGCCCTATGCTCTACCTCAGTTTAGCCCTTGGAACTGTTCTTCATGCCTACAACCATTTGTCAGCAACCACCTGTCTCTGCTCTACTGTTCATGACATTCACATTTGACCATGTTATATTGTCCCCTGAGACATAGATCTACCATTTACATCATAAACTGTTTGAGATTAGGATCTACTTTTTACACATCTTTACATCTACCAAAGGACCCAGCACATTGTTTTGTTTGTAACACTGAATGAACATAAATGTATAAATATTCATGTTTCCCTTAATTTATGCCAGTGGTGATATGAAAAGTTTAAATCATGTAAAGGACATTCAAAACATAATTACCAAGCATGTACTATTTTCCTGGCCACATAAAACATGTTTTCTCTCATATTTCAGTGAGGAAGTCATAATGAAAAAGCAAAGGAAGAGAGAGAGAGAGAGAGAGAGAGAGAGAGAGAGAGAGAGAGAGAGAGAGAAAGAGAGAGAATATATATGATTGGAAATATATATATATATATATATATATATATATATATATGATTCCTGAAGAACATGAGCAAGATTAGCTCTGAGAATAATATGTTGACCCACTTTAAATTGGATGAGCAATCCTTTAGGATGGAGGGGACCTTTAAGCCGAGATGAAAGAAAGAGAAGAAGGAAACCTGAAGAGTCAGAGGCAGTGTGTTCAGGCAGAAAGAATAATTTATAAAGAACTTAAAAAACTTTACACCCAAAATACAAAGAACCCAATCAATAAATGGGCTAAGGAAATGGGCAGACACTTCACAGAAGAAGATACACAGGTGATTAACAAATATATGAAAAAGTGCTCATCATCTCTAGTAATTAGAGAAATGCAAATTAAAACCCCCCTAACATTTCATCCTACTCCAATTAGAATGGCGATTATCAAGAACACAAGCAACGATAAGAGTTGGCGTGGATGTGGGGAAAAAGGCACACTTTTACATTGCTGATGAAGTTGCAAATTGGTGCAGTCACTCTGGAAAGCAGTATGGAGATTCCTCAGAATGGACCCACCATTTGACCCAGTTATCCCACTCCTTGGTTTATATCCTAAAGAGGGAGGATGGTTAAGGAAGGAGCCAGAGCCCAGAGTTCAGTCCTGGAGCTTTCCAGCACTTTCAGTGGAAGGAAAGAAGCCAGCACAGGAAATTCAGAGTAGTCAAATAGGAAAGCAAGTATAAACTTTAAAAAGGTTTTATTTCTTTTTTTCCCCCCTTTTTTTCTTATTATTGTAAACAAATGGGATACACGTTGTTTCTCTGTTTGTACATGGAGTAAAGGCATACCATTTGTGTAATCATCAATTTACATAAGGTAATGTTGTTTGAGTCATTCTGTTATTTTTTCCCTCCCCCCCACCCCTCTTTACCCTCTATACAGTCCTTCCTTCCTCCATTCTTGCCCCCTTCCCTAACCCTAACCCTAACCCCTCCCACCCCCCATTATGTGTCATCATCCACTTATCAGAGATATCATTCGACCTTTGTTTTTTTTGAGATTGGCTTATCTCACTTAGCATGATATTCTCCAATTGCATCCATTTTCCTGTAAATGCCATAATTTTATCATTCTTTATGGCTGAGTAATATTCCATTGTATATATATACCACAGTTTCTTTATCCATTCATCTATTGAAGGGCATCTAGGTTGGTTCCACAATCTAGCTATTGTGAATTGAGCAGCTATGAACATTGATGTGGCTGTATCTCTATAGTATGCTGATTTTAAGTCCTTTTGGTATAGGCCAAGGAGTGGGATAACTGGGTCAAATGGTGGTTTTATTTCTTTTTAAAGAAGAGAAATGCTCATTTCTGATAACTGAAAAGTTGAGCAAGTCCATAGTAGAAATGTCTTTACTGGATCCCTTGTAGGGATCTTGCATTTTGTCTACTACTTTTGAGTTCTAAATGCAACTGCAGGCACACAGTGAGTACTTGGTACCCATTCATGGAATGTTTTACATGATTTGAATGATTGAATAATAACAATTGAGAGTGAAGCATTGGCATGAATCATTTCAAAAAGTCTTCCTCTTCCCCTTCTCTGCCTGATTTTCACACTCGCCTACAAAAGCACTGATGAGAAAGAGAGAGAGATCATAAGAGTGAGTGCAATATCTTCAGGTTTTGTAAAAGTGCTATCAAACATCTTTTATGAGTCAGGAAAAGTGTTTTCTAAGCCCTGGGGTAAGGAAATTTGGGGTTGACATGGTGAATGAAGTAATGGCTGAGTGGCTGTTTCTGGAAAGGTAGTGACTCAAAACCATAACCAGAGAAATAAGGTCCTTTCCTATCAACCACTCTGCTGGACACTACTCATCCTAACTGTGCTATGAAAAGAATAGTGTTGAGTTATTTCAGTGCTTACGATTTTGGTGAAGTTCCTTGCATGTATGATTTTGTCAAAAGGAACTCAACTACTATGTACAACTATAATAAAAATATTTTATCCTTAATTAAAAAAAAAAAAGATTTTGGTGAAGGAGGAGAAAGAAAGAGGTGGATGCTCAGATCTGCATCCTTGGCTTTGCTGGTGTCTGGAGGGGAGGAGTGGCTTCAATATCCTTGCTTCCCAAGCCTCAACTGCAGATTCTGTGACTGCAAACTAAAGGGTTACTTAATGTAGAATAATGACAAATGTGACCCAGATATAGAACTAGGTTGAAATCCGCAAGAAGGTTTACTCAGGAAAACAAAAAATAAAAAACAAAAAACAAAAACAAAAACAACAACAACAACAACAAAAAAACCCCCAGTACTACTGCAGAAAGAGAACAGGTACTGATAGCTACCTTTCTTGAAGCCACTTCGTTTTAGTAATAGATCTACCTCATACCATTATTAGCCTTTTCCTTTGTTGCAAATAGTAAAAGAAAGTTCATATTCCTCTTGGATTTTTGTTTTGTTTTGTTTGCATTGCTTTTTTCATTGACAAGAGAGTAAAAGTTGTCTTGGGTCTAGCCAGAATATCCTAATACTTCACAAACACAAAACTCTTCATGTCTAAAGTTGAACTCATCAATGTCCCCCAACTGTATGCACGCATACATTCATGAGGTTGTTTCTCCTATAAGATTTTTTTTTCTTCTTGAATGATAGCATCACACACCTAGTTTCTAAACCCAAAACTTTGGCCTCATCCTGACTTCTTCATCTCAACCTCACACTCATATTAATCAATGCTGCTACCAAGCTCTATTGATTTCTTTCAGATGCCTCTTGAAACCTGTTTTTTTCCCCCTCTATCCTTCCTGCTACTTCATTTAAGCCATTCTCCCCACATCCCCTTCCAACCCCTGGTTATCACTAAAGAAGTCTTCAAAACCAGGTTTTCTATATTAGTAATTTTTTTCCTCTCCTGTTCTGTGGATTGAACCCAGGGTCTCATGCATGCTAAGCAAGCACTCTACCACCATGCAACAACCCCAACCTTTTTTGTAAATGCTGCCGTTGTTATTTTTAATTTAGAGACAGTGTCTCCTTAAATTGCCCAAGTAGGCTTTGCATTCAGTCTTGCTTTCAAAAGTCTGAAATTCAAAGCTGACTAAGACAAAGCCTTCAACAGCTTCCTATCAGCCCCATCATACAGGTTAAAGTTCTTAACCTGCCTTCTGGGGTTCAACGTGTGTCCCTGAACCCTAGTCAGTTTCACAGCACTGAACTTGTGTGTGGGCAGCTAAATGTTCCAGCCCACAAACTCTCCTCAGTTGCTCTTCTTGCCCTATTGGAGACCTCCCTCATTCCACTTTGCAAAACCTGACTCAATCCTCTTTGTCCTTCAACGCTCTCTGTAAGTGTCCTCAACACAGCAGAACTTTCTCTAACTAGGAAAAGTTTGCCTATCATTTGACTGAAAATCCTAAAGGAATCAGGAAAGTCCTGCCCTGTTCACAGTGGAATCCTGAGGGTCTAGCGAGGTGTCCAATGAAATATACTGAATCAGCCGGGGAGCAAGTGCTATATTGTGTGTCTGCCATCACAACTTAAGATGTGCTATTTCGGTATGGTTTTACTCACAGACAAACCCTTTGATGAAGCCTTTTCTTTCTTCATTTGTTTTTTTCATGTAGCAACGGTGAATGATGGGACCTGCCTCTCCTGCAAATATCAGCCTACATAACCATCTATGCCTGTCTCTCTGGTTGGTCAAGCAGTCAACTCAAGGCACACCTGGATTGCATTAAGATGAGAATAATCGCCCAGTGCAGATTGTCTGTTGTGTTGTGGGTCTCCACTGGATATTCAGAGGCTCATTATGACCTTGACCTCACATTAAGTCTGTACCCCTAATGGTAGGTGTGTCCAGAGGCAACTGCGTGGTTGCGAGGAGATCATGGAGAAGTGGGGGTGGAATCTATCGAAGTGAGGCAATTCACAGTTGTTCCTCAACCCAATCTCTCTGTTGGGGTCAGCAACAGCACAAACCACTACCATTTAGCCTGAAGCTGCTGCCTCGCTCACGAATACACGGCTTAAGAGGAAGTGTGGGGAGGAAGGAAGTGGGCATCAAAGGGTGCAGGGCTGTGAATTTTGAAGAGACCAGCCATAACGTCTTTGTCGCCACAGTGTTCCCTAGTACCCCTCAGGGAGTTCTTTTTTGTTGTTGTTTTGCTTTAGATTTGTAGTCCACTGGGTAATATCTCTTTAAAAAAAAAAAAAAAAAAAAAAAGCGATACAGCACTAAACTATCAAAGAAAGATCTGTCGGTTCCAGGTCTTAGTCCCAGTCTCTGGGTTTGAGGCTGGCCGCAGAGGCTGGGCGTTCGCAGTAGGGCGTGCGCCAGTCGGAGCCACATGGCGCCGCATCCAGGCCCCAAGCACTGTTAAATTGAGAAGCCCTGTGTCATCTCCAGGTTCCCCCTTGCTAAGCCTCCGGAGCCCCCGGCCATCCCGCGCTCTGGGGACTGGAAGGCCAGGGCCAGGACGCTTGTCCTGCGTAGCCAAGGTCCCCCAGCGCCCCCTACAGCTGCACGTGGGGGGAGAAAGAGCCAGACCCTGCGCCTCCACACCACGCCCAGGACCCCACCCAGCGGCCTGCGCCCCACGACCGCTGGAGCACCCGCACCTCCAGGCCGCAGAAACGGGGCGTGGGGCCCGGAGGGCGTGCGGTATCTCGGGCCGCCGGCGATCGCCCCGCCTGGGGCAGGCCAACTCCCGCTCCCTCCCTCTGTGTAGCTGTCCCTCCTTCCCTCTCGCCCGCCGGCGCCGGACACGCTGTGCTTCATCTCTTGGGGCGCTCTTCGCCCTGGCCAACCGTCGCATCCAGTGCAACTTTGGTGCAGTGGCCGTTTGGTGTTGAATGTTCCCCACCGAGAGCGCATGGCTGCGGAAGCGAGGCGCGGACCCGGTCCCCGAGGGGCCGCCGTCGGGGAAGCGGTGATGCTGTTGCTGTGCCTGGGGGTCCCGACCGGCCACCCCTACAACGTGGACACTGAGAGCGCCCTGCTTTACCAGGGCCCCTCCGGCACGCTGTTCGGCTATTCAGTGGTGCTGCACAGTCACGGGGCGAACCGATGGTGAGTGGAGTAGGACTCCAGCGCCCAAGCATCTAAGAGTGGCAAGAGAAAGGCGCCCCAGGGGTATCCTGCCCAGTTCAAACTTTCCTTCCTCCGGAGGAGGCAAGAGGCGAGGGCGGCTACAGCCAGCTCGCTGGAGATCTGCCTGGGGAAACTTATCTTGGGGTGGCAGCGCCCGGGGTGCGTTGTGGTTCCAGGCCCTGAAGCCAAAGTCAGGGGTGTCTGGCCGGGTGCGCGGGTTGGTGGGCGGAGAAGGTGGGGAAACTGCCCCACTTCAGACACAGCTGCTGAAACCCAGAGTTGAGTAGGTGGCACCGCTCAGGTCTCAGCGCACGTGCATGGTTCTCACTCTAGGCTCGTGGTGGGGGCGCCCACTGCCAACTGGCTTGCCAATGCTTCTGTGGTCAAACCCGGGGCGATTTACAAATGCAGGATCGGGAAGAATCCAGACCGGACATGCGAACAGCTCCAGCTGGGTGAGTTGGGTCTGGGACTAGGAGTTAGTGACCCCCTTCTCTTATGTACCCCACTGTGGGACAAAACCTGGCAAAAGTGGAGATGCCTGTTTTTACTAGTTTCCAATTTGAACTGCATATCACCCTTCTTTCTTAACATAAAAGTGTTTTTCTTCTTTCTGTCAATATTTTTCTCCCTTTTGCTGACGAGAAAAGTACTGAAACAAAACTATTTTGGGGAAAGTTTCTTAAACCCTCTCTTCCTCCCTGATTGTAAAATATGTTTCAAAGTCTGTCCGCATACCAAGAACAGGATCCAGCTAAGTCAAATCTTAATAATTTATTTCCATCTTTGACCTATCAACTTTGTTAAAGAACAGGCTAAAGGGCAGGTCAGGAATAGTAGTTGGAATTGATCCCATATCCTGCCTTTTAGCTTAAGGACTTTTTAAAAAAGCTATATAGTTTTACTTAGAATATAGCATGTGAAAGAAGAGTGCAAGGAAAAATTGGCATCTGTATTTGTTAATATAGTTTACATGAGATTTAACATTAATTACTAATTTTCCTCTCCAAAAACTCATATTATGTGGATTTATCTTTTTATAAAGCTCTTTCTTAATGTCTTAAATTTGTGACAACTTGAAAAATGTGTACTGATGGGGGAGGGGAGAAGTTTCATTTTTCAAAGGCAAAAGCAAATTTGCTGCACACTGAGGCATGGGGAAAGAAAGGGGAACTAATATTAATTTAGACATATATTGTTCCTAACACTGATACTGCTGTAGTTGTTTACCCACCCCCACAACCAATCAATCCTGAGTTATATTGATATTGGTTCTACTTTACATATGAGGACTCTGACTCAGAGAGTTGCAAGTACATTTTCTAAAGTTACTAACCTAGACAGTGGCAGGTGAGACTCCCCAAGCCAAAGTCCTGTCTGCTTGGGCACAAGTCTAAGCCTTTTCATCCCATGTATGCATTGTCAGTGCAAATAAAATTAAATGAAGGATCTAGTATGTTGTGTGCTGAGCTGATGGATCATCTGTAAGTGGTGCTTAAAAGGTCACAACTGGTAATTTCTCATATTTATCTGTGCTATAAATGGACTTTTGAGAATAGCTAGTTACTGCATCTTTAACCTCTTATAGTAGTTTTCACTTTTTCTCAACCTGTGAAGCTAACTTCCTTCATTCACGCGAATTCAAATAGTGCATGAACATAATGGAATTCTAGCTTTTAACTCTGCATCCATAAAAGTCCAGGAGTTGTCAATAAGCATGTATAATAGACCCCAACTTCTTGTTAAAAAAACATTCGTAGGCTTATACATTTGGAATGATTTTGCAAAACTATAATTTTCACTGCATGAGGGATTTGTGGGTTGAAGAATTAGGGAGTGAAGCAGACAACCTTGATCTGCCAGGGGATCTTGACAAGGTCTCCAAGGGAACAATTTATTTTCTGTTGTCCTGCTATAGTCTCTGAATCCATGACATTATAACTGCTGGTGTTTAGCTCCTGCTTCCTTTCCGGAAGGGTATTGAACCTATTTTTGGATGTCTGTGTTTAACTGGAAAGACCATGTAATAATATTATATAATTTTTAAATGGCTGTCAATTGAAGAAAAACCTAACTTCATTGGGCATGTAGAATGCAATGATTGACTATAGAAATAACTTCAGAGAAATGTGAACATGGTAAATATGTGACAAACATAAATTGTTTAAAGGAAGATTTGTTGGATGAATGAATAAAGGTAGAGTGAAAGTTTGAATGTCATCAACTTTATGGGTGAGAAAAATAATTAGAAATGATAAGCCAAAGTGATATTTCTGTCTTTCAAAATTTTGGTCAAGAAAAATGTATTTGGTAAGATGAAAGGCAGAAAGAATACAAGATTACTAGTCAATTAACTGGTTAAAACATGAATAGCTTTGAATACTTGTAAAAGAGTTGACTGAAGTGATTTTGCATGTAGCATTTTGAATAATACATGTTACTGATATAAAGAAACTCTATTCAGAACAAATTCAGAAGCAAAATCTTAAGGCTACAAGAGATTGAGGCTATAATTTAGAAGAAAATACTGAAAATAATAAATTGATAACCAAAGATTCTTTAGGACTGTAAGATTTGTGGGATATGTAGTGTTTCTTATGAAGATGTTTCAAGTGTGTGTGTATGGGCATATCTATGTAAATATACACATACATGCACATATACATATATACATATATATATATATTACATGAGGGGAAAACGCATACTACACACATACACAGAATCTTCCATATAAGATTGCTTCAAGTTGTCTCATGTGGAAGATTGTAATATTTAGAAAATTATGAAAGTAGTATTGAGCTAAGGCTTAATACCTGACACATAATAAACATTCAAATACATGTGTTCATTTCTTCTTAGCTCTATTGTCTACTTAAATCTTTATATGTAAGTTATCTGTAATAAGTAGGTTGAAGTTAAGAAAGAGGACCAATTAATAAACTAAACCAAAAGTTTAAAAAGTTAAATGTATCAATTAAAATGTAACAATTGAAATGAAAACAGTGAAATTTTTTCAGCTCATCAAAAATGTCGTAATAAAGATCGAATTATGACTGTTATGTCAATGAAGTGTGCTCTTCTTCCTTTGTACAATTAGCCACTTTCCTTCTCCCTAGCTACCTGAGGAGAAGGTTCTGTTTTCTCACTTCCTTGGTGCTTCCCTTCATGAACTAAAGGAAAGTGTTCTGCCTATAAAGAGGGTCTGGGCCCAGTCTTGCTCCTGGAGACTGTTTGAGGAGGCTGTGATGATTTCCAATGTCCACTTCCTTTTCCACTCAGGCTTTCTGCATCCTTGCTGAGCCTTGTTTGATCACAGCTGTTCCTGAATCCAGGCATTACAAATAATGACACCATTAATAGAGTTCAGCATGGTTCATCCATGGACTACGGATATTCAAAGTTTAGTATAATATTGGCATAATAAATATTGGTATAATAAAATACATGATTATCAAATTATACTAAAAAGATGATCTTTATTTGATTATTCAGATGATACTCTGGATCTTTCATTACTTTGGAGTTATCGGTAATGGCATTATAGTGCGCATGCATGCACACACACATACACATGCACACACACACACACATATACACACACACATACCTGGATAATAGAGTTTAAAGTTACATACTTACACTGCCCAATAAAGTAACCTGTAGCCACATGTGACTACTGAGTATATGAAATATTTGCAATGAGGAGTGCAGTAAGTTGCATAGTAGATTTCAAAAAGAAACTAAAAAGAAAGTATCTCACTAAATTCTAAGATACTGGTTACATGTTAACAAATATTTAAAATTAATATTGATTACATAATATTTTGGATTTATTAGGCTAAATAAAAAGTTATTTCACCTATTTTCCCCTTTATAGTGTTGCTACTCTAAAATTAAAACTGTCACACAGGCTTGCATTACAGTTCTATTGGACAGCTCTGTTTAAGAGAAACATAATTTCCCTGTGAAATAACACTGCCTTTTAAACAGATACATTCCAGTATTTATGAGTAAGTGAATAGGACTTTTACTTTCTTTCCCAGGTCAAGTGGTGTGGTTACTGAGCTTTTTTAAAGCACTCTGCCTGTGCCTTTTTTTTTTTTTTTTTTCTTACTAGATTGACCAATGATCCATTATAAGTTAGTCACTATTATCCCTCTTTGAATTTCTTTCTGGAAGTTACATTGCCTTGGCAACCCTCCTGGTTTATATTCCACAGCCTATTTGGCAGAGGTTAAGCTAATAAGCATTGCATCATTAAGCTAATGATTACCTCACCCTTACTTCTGCCCGATTTACAGGAATTATTAGCTTAATATTGAAAAGCAAACATCTCAATGTTTAATGTTCAAATATATTCTTCTTGATAACTTTTCTTTTTCATTTGAAACACACTTAAAATAGAACTTATGAAGCTGAGGTTGATACACATTGGTCATTTTGAAAAATCATTCCTGAACATAGTTAGGCAGTTATGCAGAAAATCAAAACAGAGAGCTTCATTAATTAACTCTCAGGCTAACAGATAGATGTTCCCCAATTCCCCAAACTTCACCTGCCAAAGGGTGATGTTCTTTCATAATGTGAATGATTGGGCTTTCTAAAGGCATTTATTTTTTGCCTTCAATTTACTTGGTCACTGAGTAGCATTCCTAATGAGTATGAAATATCTCTGCTTGGCAATAGTTCTGGGGTTGGATATGGTAATCCCCTGTACATATGGGTAGTTTATTTGTTCAACCATTTATTAATGGGTACCTAAGGGCCAGGACCTGGGCACACAAAGGAAGCATGTTATTATAGGAAAGTGTAACAAGAAGAGCTAAGGCTAGCTAGAAGAACAGGTGATGTCTTCCTGAAGAATTGAGGTTCAAGTGGGGAACTGAAGAGCAGTCAGGAGTGAGGCAGAGAAAGCAGTTATGGAAAAGTGTGCCCGAGAAAGCAGTGTGCCTGATGACCCTGAGGTCCTTGAGAGTATGATACCTTTGAAGAGCTGAAAGAAAACTGTGTGCGATTGGGCTGCAGAGTGTGAAGTGAATAGTAGGTTGAAGAGGTAATCATGAATTATTTCTGGAACAGCCTTTTACATATTAATTTATGATGCTTAAAGCTGGGCAGTGACATGATCTGATTTGTGTTTGATAAATTCTTCTAGTTGCAAGGCAATAAATGTGTTGGAATAAGTGGCTCAAGAAGGTAGTGAGATAATTATAGGAAGATTCTGTTATAATTTAGGCTGCAAATGATAGGTGGCCACCCTATACTAAGGCTATGGCAATAGGAGTGGTAGAAAACAGTTTCTACAGATATTTAGAAGACAGATTCAGCCCAGGGTAATGATTGAATAAGAAAGATGAGGGAAAAGTTTTCAAAGATGTTGCCCAAGGGTTTGACTTTGGCTCTTGAATTACATAACCGTTAAGGTGCTATGTACTGAAAAGAGGTTTCATTGACCCAAGGTTCCTGTGAGACAAAGAAGTAAATGGCAGTGATTGGTTGGGTGAATGGGTCTGAGGGGCAGGAGAGAGATCTGGACTGGCAATTCAGAGGTGAGAGTAATTAACATGGAAATTATAATCAGAGCCAGGAAGGTGAATGAACTTAACCAGGAAACTCTCTAGGTGAGTAGATCAAAGAGGAACAAAGTAGAGCCCTAAGGAGTCCCAGAATTGGAAAGTGACTGGAATAGTGATGCTCAACTTAGCTAAAACTGAAATTCTTCTTCTGAGCTTTAAGAATACCAATTCTAGTGGCCCCATCCCAAACTAATAAGATCTCTGGAAGCGGGACTAGGTAGGGCATCAGGTATTTTCTGAGGCCCCCAAATGATTCAAACATTCATCTGTGGTTGAAAACCACAGAAGAAGAAAGGAAAAACCTGAAAATGTCAGAGAAGAGGGAGCCAGAGATGCAACAAGGAAATCAGGTCAATGTCGCATTATGAAAGTCAGAGGAGGAGTGGGTTTTAAGAAGAGGTGAATGGTTGCTGATGTTAAAAGTTACTAAAACATCACACAAGGTAAGAACTTATGTGGTTTCTTTGGATTGAGAGGGAATCAATTTATTAATATCCTTGGTAAGACCAGTTTTAAATAGTGAAGGCAGACTGCAGAGAGTTAAGAAGTGAAATGAGAACAAGTGTCAGTGCCTCTTTTAACTGGGTTTTCCCTTGCCAGTTCAATACATTTTATCAATTATACTGTGTACTAGAAATAAAAAGTTGAACAAGATACAATTAAAGTCCTTAACTCAGTCTAGAAGACAGGAGAGACATGTAAACAGATAATTATGATATAATAGGCATGATGATAGAGGCACA
Organism: Sciurus vulgaris; assembly: GCF_902686455.1. Classification (NCBI taxonomy): domain Eukaryota; kingdom Metazoa; phylum Chordata; class Mammalia; order Rodentia; family Sciuridae; genus Sciurus; species Sciurus vulgaris. Next base: position 134,635,553 of record NC_136463.1, read on the forward strand.
GTAACTAAGAAGAAATTGCTTGAATAATGAGAGCAGGCTTCCCAGAAAAGAGAAATCTGAAGAGTGGATAGTTATGACTGGTTTTGATGAGCACATAGTAAGAGTTCAATAAATGTGAAATGAATAGATACTCTTCTCCGATTTAGATGGGACTTTTCCGGGAGTTTCTGCCTATTTCAATATCATTCCAAGGGGTCTAGGTTTTCCTTGAGTTCCAAAGACTTTACCTACTCCCACCAGCAATCCATAAAATAACACCGACTACCTCCCCCTGATACTCTTTGTGTCCTAGTAGTCATTAGATATGATCACTATTGTCTGTCAATCATTATCATTTGATGTCTTATTCTACCCTTAAAACTTTGTACAGAGACAAGTCCTTCAGCAACGATAACTCCTCTTCTCAGTCTGACCCTCCATTGGTCAGGACAGTTTAATGGGTCTCTCGTTGATCTTTATTTCCTTCACAGGTTTTTAGACCTTGCTATCTTCCTGACTTTCTGCAAGTTTTTGTTTTACATCTGTCCTACCCTGCAAATTCCAAAACCAAGCACAGCTTGTCAATGACTGACCACCCTAGTATTAAGTATAACCTGGTTTCCCTGAAACTATTTTTTTTTCCTGTTTACATTTTTGTATTATTCTTGTTTCAAAGATATTCAAAGTAGTATCCATACATTTGTGGTAGCTTTTTCAAATGAATTCTCAACTCTAAGAAATTAATTGTAAACCATGGAAGTAGAGAATTTTCTTATTTTCTAATGTTGGAGGTTAATGTTATAAAATTTAATTGGTATAGTGTAGGAGTCCTAATATTGTCAATATCTGGATTCTTAACAAGAAGTACTAAGAGGATCATTGAAAGACAGCCCAGGGTAGTGGCTGATGTGAATTTTAACCCTTCCTTCCCCCACTTATTAGCTGTGTGACCTTGGGCAAGATGGTCTCCCCTCATTAAAGCTTTCCTATCTTTAAAACTGAGGTACTGATGATAATTCCTCAGAGGATGTTATGAAAATTAAACATCTGTTTACATGTGTAAAACTGTGCTTGGTACATATCAAACATCAGATAAAATAATTAGAAAATAACTTTCCCTCCTTGAATTATGTTTACCAAATATATCAGTTGAAGTACATTTTTCTGCTGTAGTTATTAAAGAGTTATGTAGGTTTTCTAGAGGATTTCGAAGAAGTCTGGAAATAAGGGCCCTGGTAGAGATGCTGAACCTAGAACCAAGCTCACCTGGTTTTCTAGAGTTCTGAGGCCTAATGATCACTGAGGATCAACCCACATCTATCAAGTTTCAATCCTAAAGCGTGGTGCCATTCCCTGGGTATAGTCACCTCTGCGTTGAACCTTCCTTCTGAGTAGACTAGAATAAAAAAAAAGGGTAGAGAACTGAAATACCTGGCTTTTTCAGGCCTACGGTTATATGAACTATTTTTCACACAAACTGAACATGACTATTAGCCATTGTCAGATTTGGCTTAGTCCATCTGGGGTGATAATTAAAGACCTGCTTTTCCAAAAGGAAAACTCTTACAAGAATGGTTTCTCATTTGGACGTTTAATGTGGTGTTTTGACTCTTGTTTGCCATGAGACTATGAAGAAAAGGTCTTCGAAGTTTAGAACTTTTAGGTCCTGTGTCACCTTTAAAACTCCAGTATTTAACTTTTTATTACCCAAAATTATTTTTATTGCTGTGAAATTCATAAACATCAATGCTATCTTTTAGCAATGTCACCAGCTTATTTAATTAGATGTTTGAGAAAAGTACATAGACTAATAATATAATAGATTTAGTAGTAATTAGGATTTGATAGAAAAAACTAAATGAAGGAGCCAGATCAGAAGTCTGCTGGTTCAAATCTCATAGCACCTTGATCGCCCTCTGCTGGCTTAATCTAAACCAATGGAATGTAGATATCCTGGACAGCAAGAAACATTTGTGATTTATTGAACACCTACTAGGTACCAGCCAGACTTGTATGTACAGGCATATTTCTGTAATCCTCATAGCCCTGAATCAATAGGTTTTATATTATTATCAACTTTGACTTGATTTGCTCATTTTTAATCACAGACATGTTTTTTAATATTCTACTTTAAGAAGATAAAAGAATTATAAAATTATTTCACTCAGTAACTATTACTCCTTTTAAAAATATACCTTAAATGAATGAGTTGTCATAGAACATAGAACAAGAGTCATTCATTTCTCATAATATTTTAAATAAATTTTTAGATTGGAGGAGTTTGAAAAGCATAGTATACATCTTTCAGTGACCTACTTCTTTAAGTGAAGTTTAAAAGAACTTCAAATTTTAAAAGAAAGTAACTTCTGGAAGTAAGGGCTTTTGTTGTTTTTCTGAAATGTGAAATTGTGTCATGGGTTTTGAAAGATCAGATAAACTAGCACATTGTCTTAATACAGAGAAAGCCAGACTGGGAGCCCCTGTCGAGTGTCGGATGGGGAAGCCACAGTACAGTGGTGTAGGCAGATAAATCAGACATAAAACTGCATCAAAAAGTCCCAGGCTACCTTACCCATAAGGCATGACTGGAACTGTGAGCAGGTTATAGAAAGAAGAACTTCGAGACTGCCCTTTTCCCCTTGGTCCTTATGTCCTCAGTGGAAATATCAGAATGTAAGAACTGATCACAATGGAGGGAAAGTGTAGGACAGGATAGGGACCACTATCAGTGACATTTTTCTTGAACAATACAGTTGATTTACACACTATAGGCAGATTCATGACACCACACATTTTCAGGTGAAAATAAGCTTTAAGAAACGAAATCAAATTCAGTTAATTCATACATCTGAAACATTTGTAGAGCTCTTGTGTATATGATTTAGAATAGTGGGAAGTAACTTAAAGGTCAAAGATGTTATTTTTATTTGACCCTTTTCCATTCATCAGTCCCATACCTTCTGGCAGATTATTCAACCTCTTTAAGCCTTGATTTTCTCATCTGTAAAAATGGATTGACAATACAGTCCTCTGGTGCTACTGTGAGAATAAAAAATGAGCTATGTGTATGATAAGGCTTCCCCAACAGACGTGCTACCTGTGTTTCTATGTTTTATGGGTGAGGATGGATGCTGTGATACATATTAAACTTAATAATGTTTAGCTTCATCCATAAGATAATAGTGGTAATGATATCAACATTAACTACGGCTTTTATGTTTTCTCTGCCAGATTCTTATCCAGGCGCTTCACACATAGCTCATTTACTCCTACCACCCATGCAGAAACCTGGAGATAGGCATCTCCTGTGGGCTCCAGCTGATTCTCTGTCTTAAATCATCCTACTCATAAGTCACACTTGTTAAAGATCTTCAAACTCACACTGTTTCCCTTTAGACCATCTGTTACTATCTTGAAAGTTAAGGAAATCATGTTTTGGAAGAGAAGTAGAGAAGAATGGTAGTAAAAGGAAAAGACGCCTTTAAAGTTCTCTTTCCGTCCCTGAGAATTCGGTGACAGTTTTGCAGAAGTACACTGTCAAAAGGAATTTTTGTGGTGGTGTAAGGTATTTCAAAATTCCCTCCATCAGCAAATATACATCAAGTTCCTGACTGCTGTCTGTAAGGACACTGAGTCCTGGGAATGCTACTGTCAGCAAAACAATCTGCCCTCTGTGGAGGCAACAAACAAGGTTGAATATCTCATCTCTCATGGTTCCTATCTCAGTTTTTTCACTTGGAGCAATGGTGGTGTGAATAACAAGAATAAAAGGGGGTTGGGGGTGTGAAGAGGGCAAAGAGTTTACCTAACTTGTCTTACACTAAGATTCTTTATATTTGTTTATCAAAATTACCATCTATTTACATTTACATATATATTTGCATATACTGATGCAAGTCCATTGTTGGAAATAAAAAACTGAAGTTGTAAGCATACATTTTTTTTCTATTTTCTTTTCCAAATTGGGTGGGGGAAAAGGGAAATAGAAGGGGCTTAGTTTTTAGAATAAGGAGAATGGTTTTTATGTGGCTTTGTTATTTTAGAGTCTACTGGGAAAATGCATTGAACTGTGCAAGGAATTAGTCATTCTAGTTGTACAAAAGCATGAAAAATTATCACATGTTAATTTCTGCTGACCCCTTTTATGTTAAACCATGTAAAGTATTTTTTCAATTATGGAGCTGATTTGATTTACTGAGAGTTTAGATTAGTTATATATGAGCCGAACTGAAAACCAGATTATAAATCATTGCTGCATGACATTTGGGTAAAATGTAGAGATAATCTAAGTTTATTTATGGTGTTCTGTCAGGGAAATTCATGAGAATTAGCTTTCCATGACAGGTCTAATAATCATCATCTTTGACCAAATTAGAAACACTCTATCTCTACATGAAGAAAGTTTGCTTCTTATTTGATATTATACTTTAATATCTAGCTGAAGCTTAGGGAAACAAAAAGATAATACAATTATTTTTAAAAAGTAGTTTTGCCTTCCTGATGTTATACAATACAGGAAAAAGGCATAATCATCTATATGGCAGAATCATTGCTCAGAAGCCCAACTGCACACTCCAACTTCCTGGGAAGCGGTTTAAAAATTGTCCTGTCTGGATGTTGACCCAATCATGTCAAATCTGAGCCTCAGAGCATGGGGCCCAGGTGTTGATATTTGTTTAAAACTCCCCCAGGTGATGATGAGGTCCAGGAGAGGCTGAGAAGCACCAGGTGAGGAGGGTGGAGCCTAGCGCTCTCAGGTTTAAGGGAGAAAAGCATTTCATGATGTGAAGGTCTGAACTGTCAAGATTTTGCAGGCACAACCACACATAAAGGGAAAATGTTCTCAGAGATTAAGAAATAGACCTGGAGCAGTAGTGGGGCTTTCTAGGTCGGTCCTTGAGTTATCCTGTTTGGTAACTAGTACTGAAAGTGCCTCAGTACTGCCATTGCTGTTGAGGTCTCTCTGTGGTTAAAACAGTGAAAAAGGACAGACTACTGAATGTGAGTATATGGGTTTGATTACTTAGTGGGAGTAGTTATTTTTAAGTGAGTGTGAAAGAACAGTTGTCTCACAATTCATTGTTTTCATGAATTTTCTTTTTGCCTTCATAGTCGTACTTTTGTATACATATTTTGAGTTAACACAAAGGGAAAAAGCTTCTTCAAACCAGTCTAAGCTGTGAATTGTTTCCCATGACGGATTCCTGTGTTTTCAGCACACATATCTGGGCTGTGTGTTGGGGGTGAGATGGTGATGAACAAGATACAGTTCTGGCCCACATGAATGAGGTCACTCTTTACTAAGCCTTGGAAGTAGGCCAGAAGAGTTGTAAACAAATAAATGTGGCTAACTGCAGCAGAAAATGAAAATCCTTCTTCCTACAGGATATTAAGTTCATGGAAACTTCCTGAGTGATCACATCCTGTGTGTCTAAGGGCCCTTAACCAGTGAAGCTGGGAGTCATCTCTGTTATCCAAGAGTAGAGTAACAGAATACAGTACATGTGACGGTTAATTACCGCAAACCAGAAATCTCATCTATGAATTAGAAGGCATCTATTGTTTGGAACCACACAGTAACAAGCACATGTAGGATCATCTCTAGTGCCATTTAACCTCGCCCTTGTTATTTCCCACATTCACAACCACCACATGTTTTTCTTTTTGAAAACTCTTCCGCTCTGGGGTAAATCAGCCTCACCACTGGATTCCTGGGAAAGCGCTTACTGCATTTATTCTTGGGTAAATATCTCTTTCTTGCGGCTTCTGGAGAGTTGTTCTTTTGTTCCTAAAAATCACTATTTTTAACCTAGAAATAGGTTAGGGAAGGAGAAGGGCATGAACCACACTGGAAATAAATACCCAGGACTTTATTATGAGACTCGTTCTAGAAGAGCCCAGTGATGGAGCGGCTCTTCTCCCAGAGATCTGAGGGAGACATGGAGAGAAAGTGGTTGGTGGGGGAGGTGTTAAAGTGGGACAGTGTAGCAGTTAAGTGTGAGACTGAGCAGGGAGGACACATTGTTTTGTCACCTGGTGGGCAAATTCGAGAGAAGGTAGCACACAAGATTAAATGGAAGATAGCTGAATGCAAGAGTGACTTCATTTTTAAAAAGTGCATCATAGTTATACATAATAGCTGGGTTTATTTTTGACAAAATCTTAAAGTCATGGAATTCAATTTACTGCATTCCCTAGTAACCTCACCTTCCCTCCTCTCCTCCCTCCCCTGTTCTCCTTCCTCTACTGGTCTTCTACTCATTTGTTTTAGTGCTTTATAGATATACATAAAAGTAGAATTCATTGTGGCATATTCATACATGCACATAGTGTGATTTTGTTAAGTTCATTCCATATTTCCTTCCCCTTTCCCATCCCTCCTGTCTCCCTCGCAATCTTCTCCTACTCCTCTGATCTTTCCTGTAGTTTTATGGTATCAGACCCCAACCTCTTTTCCCTCATTTTGCTTTAACCTCCATCTATGAGAGAAAACATTTGACCCTTGATTTTTCTGAGTCTGACTTATTTCACTGAGCAGGCTGTGCTCCAGTTTCATCCGTTTAACAGGAAATGCCATAATTTTATCCTATTTTTTTTTTTTTTTTTGAAGGGGGTACTAGGATTGAACTCAGGGGCACTTGACCACTGAGCCACATCCCCAGCCCAATTTTGTATTTTACTTAGAGACAGAAACTCACTGAATTGCTTAGTGCCTCACTTTTGCTGAAGTTGGCTTTGAACTCACAATCCTGTCAGCCTCAGGAGTCACTAGGATTATAGGTGTGTGCCACTGTGTCTGGCCATAATTTTATTCTTTATGACTGATTAAAACTATGTATATACACCACATTTTCTTAATGCGTTCATCTATTGATGGACATGGGGTCTAGACTTCATTTAAAAACTTAGGAAACAGCTGATAATACTCTATTCTTGCATGTAAGTACTTTTTGGACATTTTCATCAAGCAATTTGCATAGTGTTTTGTTTCCAGACTATTTGTTTTTAAACTCTTGGGTGGCTATCTCTAGAAGAGTAAATTTCTTTCTAGAGTTTGAGTGCAGTCTCAATAACAGTATCCATTAAATATACCATATTTGTGACCTCCATCCTTAATGAAGACAATTGAGTAGGAGGAAAATTAACTGTATTGACTCTAATTTTGGAAATAATTGATATTTTCTGAGAAGGTGTTCATGGATATGTTTATTAGATTAAATAACAGGAACTTCAACTTCAGGTAGATCGAATCTATTGTTGATGATATGTCTTCGACAATAGTAAAAAAAAAAAAAGAAAGAAAGAAAGAACTGGTGATTTTAGTGAAAAGTCAAACTGAAAACTGCATCGCAATGAAAACTAAAATTTCTTTTTGCCATCCTCTCACTTCAGTTGTGTTGGTTTGGCATCAGGTAGCCCCAGTAACTCCCTAGGTTAAACCATACCCTCTCAACATTGTCTTTTTTTTTTTTCCCCCCTGCTTCCCTCTTCCCCACCCCCACCTCCTCTCTCTTGCTTGCCTTCCTTCCTTCTGTTCCTAATTTTAACACAGAAACCTCTGTGTCCTCCTGGACCATGCTTTTTGAAGGCTTGGGCTGCAGCAGGACTCCCTTCCTGTTCCAGTAGCAGACATTGCTAGGCAGCCCAGTGTTCTTTTCCAGGCCTGTTCTTAGTCTTTTTTCCATTTAATCCCTCCTGGAAGCCATTACCAATGAGTGGGAGTTTTCATTATTCTCCATGAAACCTGGCCAGAAACACAATCCACATTTCCTTCTAACAGTGTTCCTGACCATCACAACACCTGGGGCAGCCAGGGCCTCACCTGGATCCCTGACTCAGACTCTCTAGAGTAGTGGCTAGGAAGCTTCCTTCAGGTCAGCTTCCTTCAGGTCAGCTGTGCTTAAAGATTGTATTTCTCCTGAATTATGTTTTGGAAGCACACAAGTGTACTCATAAATATCTTCCCATGCTTCCCTCACAAAATCTCTCCTACCCAGGAGAGTTTTCTCTTCCAAAATATTAGCCATATCTATTTAGATATTCCAAGTGTGCCCAAGATGTTGTAGGTAGGGATTAAGGTTATAGGGTGAGAGAACACATTTAATGATCTAGAGAAGGATATAAAGAGTTTCACCATAAATGTATAAAACTTGGCACCTGGTGACGGTGTTTAAAATTAAGTAAACAAACCCAAGTTCCACATCTGTATTCAAATGTACCCAAATGTATTTTTTTTGCCTGTTATTGGGATTGAACACAAATGAAACAATTATCAAGAGTCAACTAAAAGGGATGCAATTAAGTCAAAGAAAAAATCTAGTTCAGGTGAACACAGAAGGCTTCTGTGTTAAAATTAGGAACACAGGAAGGAAGGTAGGAGAGAGGAACAGGAGGAAAGGGAAGCAGGGAGAAAATACTGTATCTTATTCTTCCCTCAAATTACTTATTTAGAATCAGATTAATAAAGGATTCTAATAAGATCCCAGCTATAAATGAAGTCATGCTAACAAATGAAAAAGATGATCACTGAAAAAAAAGACCACTTTTTATTTACAGTTTAGAAGTATGAAGCCACACATGCATATTTTATTTATGTTTGAGCCCTGGCTACTCATGCATTTGCCAAAATGCCTGTTCTGTTGAAGTTTTTTTATTTACTGCTGAGATAACCTGGTTTCCCAAGTCTTTCTATCTTTGTTGAAAGCATGAGTACATTCCACTAAATGTGAAACATAGGGCAGTTTGTTTTAAATTGCTATGCATTATTAGTACACTAATTATATGTTCCACTTTCTGTGTGCTCAGTCATCACTTTCCAGATCCAATAAACTGTGTCTTAATAGCTGAGGACCCTACAAGGAACATTTTACAAAGTGTTCTGGTAATGTTCCTTATTTCACTAGATAAATAGTTATGACTAAAATGTGAACTGTTTTCCAGGTATCAAACCCAGCAGGTGTATTTGTGCTAACTATGCTGGTTTTAAGTGGACTTCCCTCACATATCATTAAGGCTGCCTCTACATCAATTGGAGGTCATTTATTTTTCTTGTCCTTTCGCTCACTCATTTATTTATTTAAATCTCATTTTATTTTGTAATAATTTTTCTTTCTTTTTTAAATGATAACTTTGTTTTATTTAGTTTCGGATGTGAGGCTGAGGATCAAACCCAGTTCCTCACACATGCTAGGCAAGCGCTCCATCACTGAGCCACAATCTCAGCCCCACTTATTTATTTTTTGATTAGTGCTTCAAGCATATATATAAAGGTAGAATTCACTGTGGTGTGTTTATATATGAACATAGCATGAATTTGTTAAATTCATTCTGCATTTTCTCCCTTTCTTGTCCCTCCTCCCAATTGGAGGTAATTTTTACAATTCCCTCCTGTTCGAGAGAACGATATGTTGGCAGAGTTCACTCACATTCACCCCCAAACTGTGCACTGATTATAAGACAAGAAAGAAGAAGCTGGAGGGAAAATGTTGGGGATGGGTGTCTTCATTTATTGTCTCTGCTCTTGTACAATAACATTGTTTTTAAGACAATTGATGGAAAAACTCCTATTTAAACACTAGGTAGCCCTCATGGAGAACGCTGTGGAAAGACTTGTTTGGAAGAGAGAGACAATCAGTGGTTGGGGGTTACACTTTCCAGACAGCCAGGAGATAATGGATCCATTGTGGTAGGTATTAAAACTGGCCCACTGATCAATTCTGAAATCAGATATTGTGGGTGCAATTTTCACACCATTTGTTCTACTTTTATTTTATCAGACTTGTGGGCATAGATGGAAAAATGTATTTTACATCAAGAATGAAAATAAGCTCCCCACTGGCATTTGCTATGGAATGCCTTCTAATTTACGAACAGAACTGAGTAAGAGAATGACTCCGTGTTACCAAGGTGAGGCATGATTTTGATATCAAGTAGAGAAAGAGAAATAAGGGAGCCACTTTTTTATTTTTTAATTTTCAGATTTGGAAGTTTAGCAGGGAAGATGGAAGTCTTTGAATGAGTTGTGTGTTTTAAACTGTTCGGAGTATTCCTTTACTTTATCCAATTGCAGGTAGCATTTGTTTTAAAAAAAATGCACTTTTTGATTTTAGAAATAGAAATTCTACAGTTCAATTTGGAAAATAATGGAAGCTAATTGGTAATTGCTCACTTCTGCACTAAATTTATTTTTAATTCCGTATAAGTGATTCTAATGCCCAGCAAATATAGAATACTTTAAATCATGAAATTGCATTTTTAAAATTTGGTTAGAAAGAAAAAAGAATAGTTTCTTGCTTTACCTCTAGCTTCCAGCAGTAATCAAAAGAATTCAAAGTATAAGTTTAAGAATTTCTTTCTCACTCACCGTTTCTTTTTTTTTTCTTCTCCATATGTATTCCTTGAGACAGTAGGAGAAAGATCTTTCCCATGGGATTTCTATCTTATAAGTATTTTTACATACAGAACTAGGATATAAACACAACTATGGGGCACAAAGTGAGGAGTGAATGTCAACAGACCATTTAAAATTATATCTGCAGGTGCCAGACTAGCTCAGTTGGTAGAGCATGAGACTCTTAAAATGATATTTGCAACAAAACTAAAACTCTAAAGATACATCTTTACAAAACCAAGAAATATCTATGAATGCTAATTTCCAATTTTTCTGACTAAATAAACAAAACCAAAAATCGCATATAAAGAAAATTGATATTAACTGGCAGAACTTATTAGGCCAAGTACTTATTTCAGTTATTGATTCTGATAATATTTGGAATCTTCTTCCTGGAATTAGATATCATGTAGAAGTTCATATTATAAATATTTCTATTGTACCTGTGGATACAATAAAATAAAAGATAAATATTCTCTATTGTACAACTCAGTCTAAGTTTCTGTATGTTTATTATCCTCTGATGTCTGTTATGATTTATAGTTTTAAACATGCTGCATCTTCTTCCCTTGAAGAGGAAACACAGGGAGATAGGTTTTTATTGCCATTTCATGGTGATATTTTGAAGGTTATTAAAAGTGTTGTGAGATTTTAAATTATATTAACTACTATTAGTTTTAATGAGATAGTATGCAATACAGAATTTAAAAGGTATATTTCCAAGAAAAAATTATAGAGGATTATGTTTTTATTTTAAATGTAATACTGAATTGTTTTGTCTCTCATTTTAGATTATGTAAAAAAATTTGGAGAAAATTTTGCATCATGTCAAGCTGGAATATCTAGTTTTTATGCAGAGGTAATAATTTAAAAATTACCTATTATGAATGATTACTTATAGATCCTTAATTCTTCTGAAAGTTTGAGGAATGTTAGACTTTGAAGTAAAAATTGTGTAACATCTAAATAATATCTCTTAAATTTATGAGTATTACAAATTGATTTTTGCTGCTCAATATTTTGAGGAAATAGATGAATATAACACAAAAACCAATTAGAATCCACATTAAAGAATATTAATTTCTCTTAGAATTTAATGGAAATCAAAAGTAGCAATAGTTATTTGTTTTGTTCACTTAGGTATTGAAAATATCCACATATTTAAATACTAGTTAAGAGGGAAAGAAGTGTGATTACAGGTTTTTCTTTAAAATGATAATTAGAAAATTTTAGAGTTTAATATTGTCCTCTTAAATCAGATATATACCCAAACTCTTACTTTCCTTCTAAAACTTGAGGGTATATCATGATAGGTCAGAGTTATACTTCACCCTCAACTCTTCCAGTTTCTCTTAAAATCCATATGAATTCACAAATGTTTTCTGACTCTGTGGACACCCAAGTTTTGGGCTAGCAATCTATAGAAATGTTAGCTATTTAAAATGCTTATACTGCTTTCTTTCATTTATATGTAAATTGACTTTTTAAAGTTCAGGTTTGTTTGTGAAATCTAGAAATATGTTATATCAATTTGATCACTGCGTGTTTCATATTATACCAGACAAGGCCCACCTTTCTTCTGTTGGAATTTGAATTCCTGTTTATAATATGTCCCAAATTCCAGTGGACTCTATTTCCTAAGCCAACATCATGAAGGAAATCATCAGTGTTCTTTTGCAAATTGAAATAAATTAAGTCTGCTTTTATTCGCTGGCAGCACATGATTATCTTCATAATGAGCACAAATGAATTGTTTGATTTTCTTTAGCAGAAACCACATTACCTTTCTCTCCAAAGCTTACTTTAGTGTCCGGTGATTCTACCTTTGATTTTTAAAACCCAGTGATAAATGTGAAGTAAGAGTTTCAGAGTTTTTTCTCTGAAATTCTTTTAGGTGCAGGTTTGTTAGCTTTTTTGATTTTCTTCTGATATTTTTCATAAAATGTTCATATTTCAGAAATTTGTTCTAAAAATATATTCTCTTCACTCTTAAAATGTATATCTGGAGGAGGTTTTGGGTGGTAACATTTAACTTTTCAGTGATGATAAATTGTTTTTTTTCTTATAGGATTTAATTGTCATGGGAGCCCCAGGGTCATCTTATTGGACTGGCTCGCTTTTTATCTACAATATAACTACAAATAAATACAAGGCATTTTTAGACAAAGACAATCAAGTAAAATTTGGAAGTTATTTAGGTACTGTGAAAATTGACAACCTCTACACCTTAAGTTTCTAGTAATTTCAAATAAGAAAAATTGTTCAGAAACTCTTTTAAGTATATGATTTATGAAACTTTGGTTAACTTAGTATTTTATATTAACATTTGTGACTTCAGTTGTCACATTAGAGTTCTTAGACTACAACTCCTGGCTCTAGTCTAAGTGACTCCGCAATTCAATTTGGAAACAGACTTGTACTGTTATGAGATAAAGTGATCAGAAAGATGGTTCTGCTGAGTGCACACTCTGTCCCAGAAACATTTTGTAAGACCTGTACCTGAGTAAACTCATGTAAACGCACGTATGAAAATGTAAAAACAGTTCCTTGAAAGACCAAAAGAAAGCCAATGGTACTGTCACCCGTGTTTTGGATAAGGGGTGACATCATGAAGCATCATCTAAAAACTGCTCTTTAATCTTTGCCTTACATGAGTTCTTAGATATTTCCCAGAAATTAACTATTTTTATCATTGTTCCCCCCTCATTATTATTTCATCAGTCAGTGGTATGACAGTTTATCATCTATATTTCTGTAGAAACAGAAAATGTTCTGGTGTTAATAAATGTTTTTCCTGTAGTTTCTCAGAAAATAGATTTGCTTAAAATGTATATGCTTCAAATTTGAGCAATTTATACTTGAAAATAATTACAATAAAACAAGCAGTAACTTTCCCACTCAAATAGAAGGAGTTCACTGACAATTTGACATTTTCTTTTGACTGAAGGATATCATGAAGTATTATAAGAAATGCAATTTGATATTATGCCTTTTATCACATAAAAATATTTTACCTTTAGTATATAAATCCATCACAGTAGGGAGATTTATGGCAAAAACTGAAATTTAGGAAGATTTTTATTCAAACTTAAAATGTTTTATATACTCTCCAGTATTTCAGCTATAATCCTAGAAGCTGATCTGATTCTATTCAGAGGCTAACAAACCAAATATGAAATTACTATTTTCAACTTCTAGGACTTGGAAATACAAACTACATTGTTAGTTTCTTAACACATATATCAAAATTGCTTAAAACATTTATTTAAAATGACAGCTTCCAGTATTATGCTAAGCCTTCTTAATGCTCTACTTAATGTAGTTGTTTTGAATTCAGTCTCATTTAATTCTCCGATCACAATTAGGGTATATTTAAACCACAGTAAATGATGATCCTCTTACTTTCTCCCCTTTCTTGAAGGATACTCAGTTGGAGCTGGTCACTTTCGGAGTCAGCATACTACTGAGGTAGTTGGAGGAGCCCCTCAACATGAGCAGATTGGTAAAGTAAGATTTCCATTTCTATCTTTATTTCTTTACAAAGCTACAGCTGAATTGTGTGAGACAATATAATGTTAAGCAAAGAACTGTAAAACTTCTCAGGAATGAAAGATTAGAAATGATTAACAGTATATTGTATTAGTGGGATTTGGGAAAGAGTTATGGTTTTAGATGAAATACAGCAGAAAATCTTTCAGAAAAATATATAAGTTTAATGAGACTTTTCTTATATGTAAATAGTTTGTAATATAAAATTCTGGAAAGCTGTCCAGGGAATACATTTACTGGTTAACATTTATCAAAAAGAAAAGGAGTCAGCTACATGTTCTATGGTAAGACTAGAAAGAAGAAAATGTTATTTTGGTTCTCATTTTTGCTTCATAACTATGTGAATATTGCTCATCCAGCTTTTTGGAGCCTTATTTTTGAACAGTGAGGTAAAGATACTTCCTGTACCCTCTATGGGACTAGTAAGATAATTTCTGAGAGGATCATTTTTGAAAGTGAGGCATATTAATGTGAAAGTGAACTTCTAAAACTTTATTGTCACTAAAATGTTGTTATAACAATTTTAATACATTTTTTTATCTTTGAACAACTACATGTTATGAGAACTGCTCTCTGATCACAGAGGAATAAGTCTTTTTTTTAAAGAAACTTTGATATTAACATAAACTTTCCTAATTCTTTCTCCAATTGCAGGCATATATATTCAGCATCGATGCAAAAGAACTACATATCTTACATGAAATGAAAGGTAAAAAGGTAATATATCTCTACCTTTGGCATTGCAGGGGCTTTTGTAAGTACCTGCTTTATCTCAGTGACTGGGTATGGTTTACTTTGAGACAGCTTGGCTCATACTTCGGAGCGTCTGTCTGTGCTGTGGACCTCAATGCAGATGGCTTCTCAGACCTCCTTGTGGGAGCACCAATGCAGAGTGTCATCAGGGAAGAAGGAAGAGTGTTCGTATACCTCAACTCTGGTTTGGTATGTCTGATTGCCCACAACTAGAAGCCTCTTGGGAATTATCACTGAAACTGAAACTCTTCTTATTCCAAGATTTTAAGATTGTGGATTCTTAGCCTTATTTTATTGACAAAAGTAAATTCTAGTATACTGATGCTGTCTAAAACAGAAATGGGACATGGTGCTGAACGGGTGACTAATTCATTTGGATACCCCAAAATATGACATAATTTGGTATGGAATTTTTACATTCACAGTGAACACGCTGTAGTACTTGGAATTTCATTTAGTTTTATTTTTGACACAAATCTAATTCAAAAGAATGATTTTTATTTTTATTTATTTTATTTTTTAATTCTTTTTTTATTGTAAACAAGTGGGGTACAACTTGTTTCTCTGGTGTACATGAAGTAGAGGCATACCATTTGTGTAATCATGCATTTACGTAGAGTAACGGTGTATGATTCATTCTGTTATTTATATAGCCTTCAGAATGTGGATTTTTAAATAGTTCTATAGCTAAGGTTTTTTTAATTCAATATATTATAAAATATTACTGGAAACAGAAGATAAAGAATTAAAAGTTTTCCATTTCTTGATTCGAAAACAAATAGAAATAAGATGTTTTGATACAATGTTAATGCACAATTCATGTAGATAATATTATTGATAAGAATTTGAAATTGACATGATTTATTCCAAAGTGGAAATATTATTTTAATAGGTGATTAGTGACTATGGTTAAATTTTAAATCATAGGCAGTGTGTTAGAATAGAAACTGATGACTTGATGTTTCATTTTAAAGAGTACTGCTGGTCTTATCTTGCCAGCTTTGCTTCTTGACATTAAATCAAAACAAAGAATTGATAGGGCCTTAATGGGATCCTCTTGGCCTGTTGCTTTGATTTGAAAACAAGCACAGGCTTGTGAGAAAATTGGTTCATTTCTTAGGGCACATTGTCTTTCAGTCAGGATTCAAAAAAGTAAAATCAGTTTCAAGAAGGTACTTGTACCCTTGTTTAATCAATGGTTTCACAGCACTTAATAAGTTCCTACTCTAAGCATAGACTGAGCTCTGTATAATTTGAAAGCAGACACTCTAGCCTTATGAAGCTGGGAGAATCTCAGAACTCTAAATACAGAGTAGGGACGTGATACACAGGGATTTCATAGGCTGTGTTTAAACCTAAATTTAATAGTAAAGACATCCCATGTCAGTGGTCATTAGAACTCACTGACTGACAATTTTTCTTCCATAGACATTTTACATATCCAGAAATCGTCTTCCTTATGCCCAGTACATGTTCATGCTGCAAATCTCTCTCTTTATAACTATTTGAGGAGAATTTAAACACTAGCTTAATATTCCTAAAACAAAGTAGCATAGGAACTCTTTTCCCATTGAGATTTTAAACAAATTCAGTATGAAAAATAAAATCAGAGCTCCTTTCTTTAGAGAGCAAGGGAGGAGCCCTGCCCACTGGGCTACCCTCTTACCTGGAGGTCCCACTGCTGAATACTGGGATTAGTTTAGTAATTGGATTTGACTTTTAAATCCTCTGGTTTAAATGAGCCTTCCTTCGTTACCATTTATACTCCCTTTTCTTTGTCTGAAGTGGCAATGACCAGTAAGTGGCATAATATTTTTATTTATCTGGTTTGCTATTGTCTGTTCACTGGAGTATAGACATTATGTGAAGAGGATTTGTCTGTCTTTATTTATGGCTGTTTCCTCAGAGCCTGGAAGAGTCCTGTTCAAGTAGGTGCTCCAAAATTATTTTTGAATGAACTAGAGAAAGAATGATACTTGAATGACTCTGGCTTCCACCAGCTTCTGCTAAAATAGCTCTTGGGTGTCTCCAGAGAACTCTTGGTCCCTGCTCTCTGTGATTGGAGAATCCTTAAGGATTACAGTTGTTTCAGAACTGCATTGTCTTTTGTCTGTACCTTGCCTGTCCTCCCTGGAGCCCCCTCTCCCTTCTCTCCCTTCTCTGTAACTTAACATTCCCAGGAACAAACAGTTTCATCCCTCACTCCTCTGATTTAATCACTCACTGCTTTGATGTCATCCATTGCATCTATAGAGATGATTCCATTCTCTTGGTTCATTTAGAATACAATAAATGACATATCTGGCATATAACAAAGACCTTGAAAAGAGCTGAGAATAATCTTAATCCTGACGCCAGGACCTCAGGATCTGGCGAGAACATTAAATGTTAGATAAACTGAGTTCAATGCAACGTGGTAAATGGCAGGTTGTAAGTACAAACAAGGTGGGACAAGTGATTCCCTGGGCTTCACAGAGGAAGTAATATTTGAGCAAGACAAGGAAAGGAATTTTTCACTTAGAAACTGAAAGGTGAAGGACACATCACAAGGGGAAGATTACATGTGCTTAGGGAATGACTAATAGATTTGTCATTTGAGAAGAGTAAAGGATTTATGATGAGTGGTGCATTTTTTTTTTCCTTGAACACAAGGGACTGAGATGATAAGAGTTTGCAAGAGGACTAGTAGCTGTTATTGCAACAGCTCATTATTACAACATTATTACATGTCTTACTGTAATAACTCATTTTCAAAATTCAGAGACATCAATTGACCAATCCATGCTCCATCGCTGCTGGGATAAGGTTCCAAAGGCCAACTTGAACCACGTACTTGGAAATCTTCCAGTGGCTTCCTATCATTTGCTACTCTAAGAGTGAATTTTCCTACATAATCAAATTTCTATACTGTAAGGTTGAAATCTGACTTTTTTTTGTCTCATTCATTATACTGTTCATTAACCATTCATTATAGCCAAGTCCTTTGGAATTTGGGTTTTACTGATTTTTTTTCTGAATATCAAATTTATGCCTTTATATGGACCTTGCTTGCCATTATTTTTATGAAATCTCTTCTAGATCTTCTTTCCTTGCTGCTCATTATTAACATTCTGTGCTTGCTTCAATTAAGTGCTTTTCCTTGGCTTCTTACTATTGCAAAGCAGTTTGTACTTCCAAGTCATTTACATGCTGTGCTAAGCCCTCCCTATAACTGTGAGCTTCTTAGGGAGAGACAGTTTTATACACACACTGCTTGTCCTCTTTCACCTGTTCACTCTGCACAGTGCATTGTCTTTAGTAAGAGCTCAATAAATATTTGTTAAATTGAATTATCAAAATGATTTATTGAATTTCCAAAGCTAGGGATCATGAGTTTGACAATTTTTTTTATGTCCTCTGAGCTCTAATCATACTATTATATGTGTTGACATACTCAATAAATATTTATTGAATTGAACTGAGATATGTGTACTAAAGCTCAGTCTGTAGTTTGTCCAACTTGTTTGACACATTAGGAAAAAATCCATATCCAATTACAGCAGTAAATCATGTGTAAAGTTGTCAGGGAGTGTTACGATGACACCTTTCTCTCCCTTCCTATCTAGGGAGCAGTAATGAATGAAATGGAAACAGTGCTCATTGGGAGTGACAAATATGCTTCAAGATTTGGGGAATCCATAGTTAATCTTGGCGACATTGATAATGATGGATTTGAAGGTAATTAAAAGTATCTAATTTGGTATTTGATTTCCACTTTTCAAATGGTTCATGGAATGGAATATGATTAAAGTATTGTAGTGTTTGCCTTCCTACTGAAAAATGGAGCCAGATTGGTATGCTAAGTTTTTTCTTTTCCTTCTTAGTATTTCATCTGACCTCTTCTCAATTGTCAGTTATTGATCTTTACCATTAACAATGATGATATATCGTGCTAAGTGAAATAAGCTGATCCCAGAAAAACAAAGGCCAAATGTTTTCCCTGATAAGTGGGGGTGGGGGTGAGAGAAGAAAGGAGGAACTTTAGATTATGTGGAGGGAAATGAGAGGGAGAAGGGGGTGCAGATATGAAAGATGGTGGAATGAGACAGACACTATTACCCTATATGCATGTATGATTACATGAATGGTGTGAATCTACATTGTGCACAACCATAGAAATGAAAAGTTGTACCCCATTTGTGTACAGTGAATCAAAATGCAGTCTGTAAGAATAAAATTATAATAATAAACAATGATGATATTTAAAATACTTCATTGATTCTAAGGCACCATTGATTATAAGTTGCATTATTATTTTAGGTACCCCTGAAAAATGCTGGCTGTTAAACTAAGACACCTACCATTTTTCTATTTTAAGAAAAATCCTGATTTCAGAAATAAAATGTGGGGGGGAAATTTGTATCATAAATCCATTGGGCCATGCAGTAAAGACACCACTCATGCAGTAAAGACACCAACCAAGCCCAGCAGATCCTGGCTGCAAGCTGGAGCAGATCTTGGAAGACTCTGCTGTGCTGGGTATTTCTTGCTCAGCTGATGCCTTGTGGTAGGATTTGGGGAATTCCAGAAAAGAGTTCTGAACAAAGGTGAGGGGCAATTGGGAGGCTTGGGGACAATAACTGTTTACCAACTGATACTGAGGTATCTCAATAATTGATATACTGTCTTAACTGTCATGTTACCCAGTACATCAGCCCTGTTGTAATACCATATTTCACTGCATAATCATCACTGGCACATTAATGTACATTCATGAGTATTCTGTGCATCCTAATCTTGCACCAAAGACAGCTTAGTAATAAATAATTTTTATTAAAAATCCTGGCTCAATTTTTTTAAAAGCTTCACATAATGGTCATACCCCACTTTTTTGTGAAAAATTTGGCCTAAAATATGTGATAATTATGTGGCAAAATACAGGTACCTGCCTCTACTTTGCTGTTTTTCACTCTAGTACTGAGTTGTGATCAAGCCTGTAAAAATTGTGCATATAATGATGAATGAGTTTGATAGGAGAATGTAAAGTCTCCCAGAGTAAACCAATACATATTTTCAGGGCTCAGAATTGAGTCTTCTTGATGTAGTCATTGACAGTATTTGGTATATGAGGCTAAAACTTGGATACTAAAAATAAATGAGGGAGTGCTGTATACTTACCTCCTTAATTTCTTCTTATAGCAAAATGCTACTTTAAATGTATAAAATGCATTTTTCTCCAAAAAATTAGTTATTGAGCACAGTGTTGGAGATGTGCCATATGAATGAAAAGGAAATACTGGCACCTTTTTATAGTTATATAGTTGAATGAAAATAAGACATAAAAATAAATCTTATTTGTGGTGAATTTAAGGATATTACCTAATAAAAATCTATAGATAATACCATGTTTATGCACCTTACTATTTCATATGTACCATGAGATAATGATTCTTTTAAAAACACATCATTTAGGAAATACTAAGTTGTGATTCCTCTACATCTTGTTTTAATTGATATATTCAAGGAAGGTCAGTTCCCATTTTGAATATCCTAAAATAAATGTGCATGTACATAAGAAATTATGTGCATTAAAATCTCAATGACAAACTTATATTCTTATCAGAGTTAGAAAACCGTTATGGACTGTAAGCAAATTTCCCTTTCACATTCACCCTAGGACCTGAGAAAGTTCCAATTTCCAAGTGGTATGAAGCACAAAGTGTTCTATTGGTGAGACTTAGGAAGAGGATTCATGAGAGGATCTTCTGGGGATAGTGCAGGTTTTCACCCTGTGTATGAGAGGCAAGATTTCAGATGGCACTTGTTTCCAAGAGCCCTCAGCCTTCCACTCCTACAGATTACTTCTATGTCTGAAAGACTGTTATTTAAGCAATTGTAATATTTACGCACATTTGTGTGCTGTTTATAATTTCATTTATAATTCCATTTATAATTCACAATGCATTTATCCTTATACTTCAGTGAATGTTTATAACAACTCAATTTTTTCTACTTAGTACACTTGTAATTTTATTTTCTATATTGCCCATAAGTAACAATTTTCTACATTTTAAATATTAGCAAGACCATGGTAATTTGGAAGTAGGGTCAGGCTAGCTAGAATACTAGCTCTTCATTTAAGGTCTTAATTCCCTTCTATTACATCTTCTTGGTGACACAACAGAGCATCTACATGTTATCTTCCTTTTTAAAAATAGTTTTGCAGGTCCCAGGGATTGAACCTGGGGCCTCACATATACTAGGCAAGCACTCTTCACTGAGCTATGTCTCCAACTCTAAGCTTTTCTTATTGTTTCCCCATCATTTCCCCCATCTTCTATTTTATTTTTCTCAGGTAGGTACAGATCTTTTGTGTTCATGGCTGGGATTGTGAGACTGTGTAGACGGGGAATGAATACCCCACCTGATCTTTTTTCTTTCTTCTCTAGTACTAGGTATAAATCACACTTAATTCCCCTTATGCAAAACTTTGTGATGCTTTGCGTAGCAAAGCTGTTATTTTGACATTTGTCGTATCATTTTTGTGTTGTTCTTTAAAAGGAAAAATGTCAGATGATCTCATTTCCTTAGAAAAGGAAAATGAGCCATTCTCTAAGGAGATGATTAGTCAATTTGGAAAGTAGATTGTAAAACTCAAATCAAAATTAAAAAGTTGTGGAGGAAGGAGGTACATAGATGGATAGACTGACTAATGACTTACATGACTAACAGATAGCATTTTGGATGGTATAAGCTAAATAGATTTGGCAAAAATACTTATTGGTTAGAGTTTGTTTTTTTTCTTCACCTTGATACTCATTATCTGACTTCAAGACTGTGTGTTTGAGAATTTTTAGAGTAGAAACATATTAAGATTCTCTAATTATAAGATACTATGTTACTATTTTATATGCCTCTGAAATAAATATTGAGCACTGCTTTGATACAGAGCAGAAACAGGTGCCAAGAAAGGAAACATTGGGGCTCACGTCTATTTCAGATGACTGTATTGTGGTGTTGGAGAGCAGGACTCTGGAGCCAGACTGCAGATTTCAGTCCCCACCGCACCACCTCCTAGCCCTGAACTTGAGCAAGTTACACTTGGTGCCTCAGTGTCACTGTAAAGTGGGGATCATTATCTGATATTGTTATTCTGAGAGTTAATTGAGTAAATATGTGTAAATCCCCCAGCACCATATCTGCATTGCAGACACTATATAAGTTGATTATGTTCATACTAGTAATTGCTATGGTTTATACCAACATAATAAATGTTTAGATGTAAAGCAAAACCAGTTGTCAAACATCTCAATATTCTGTATATGTGTCCCAAATAGAGTTGCAAAGGCATGGAAAAACATTTGGCTATGTATTGCGTATACTTCAACTGTTTTATCATTTCTTTAATAAAAGCTAAAACTTAAGTGCATTATATATCATATCTATGTGTAATCCTAGGAAGTAAGAATATGAATCTCTATTAACCACAAATTTAACATCCCCAAATGTCCTCTGCACAGAAAGAAAAATTGACCTGGACCTTTTGTATACCTCAGTTGAAAAGACCTGTCTGTATTCTTCCAAGATATTTGCCTTAATTTATATCACTATCGCTAATAACTGATCCTGGAAGAATTTCTGTATCACCTCTTTGTAAAGCAGGCTTGTTATTTTTCCTTGTATGGTGGTCATAAATCCACATATAGATTTCTATTTATGGCATTAGGCCACATGCTGGAATTAAACCCAGCCCTGACTAATGAAACTGCTGTAACCAGAGGTACTCCTCCCCAGCCTTTCCCTTTGCCTCCCTCCTGTTTTTCTCCTCTTTTCTTTTCCCCGACTGAGTTCCTGTATGCATTTAGTCTGTGCTGGTGTGACTCCAGCTCTTCCAAACCAATTGCCATTCTTCATGTGTACCATGATGCCTCTTGCTCACCTGTCTTGTGTGCAGAGACTTTTCCTTCTGTTTAAACTGCATTTTCCCTTTTCTTAGCCTAGCTGTGACCTACCAATTCTTAAATCTCATCTTGGGCATCTTCATCTATGAGTAGCCTTTCCTAATGTCCACCACTGTCTTCCTGTATACTGTGTTCTTGTGGTATTTTTACTTGTTCTCACCAGTAGACTGAGTTCCTTTTTTATAGTATTAACCTGTGCAGACATACTCAGCCTCCGTACGAAGAGTGTGTCTCGGATCTGTCTACTCTGCTTTCCTCCATGTATAGACTACTGTGTAACCCTGTACATTATGATGATGTCACTTTTTGTTGTTGTTGTTTGTGTTTTTGTTTTTGGAGAAGATTGTTAGTGTTAGTTTTTCTAAGAGAGAGATTTCTTATGTCATGAATTGGGAGTCATGAATGTTAGTTTTCCCAAAGATAATCCTTTGTTTCAAGAATTTATTTTCCCACTGTTTCCATCCTTGAATAGATGTTGCTATTGGTGCTCCACAAGAAGATGACTTGCGAGGTGCTATTTACATTTACAATGGCCGGGTAGATGGGATCTCACCAAGCTTCTCACAGGTAAGACACTTCTGCGTTCAGAAGTAGCATTGGTGACAAAATGCCCCGAACATTTTCAGTGTTTTTGTAGACTTATTTTTCTTACTTTATTCTTTCAAATGCTTAACATTTTATTTCACCATTTTCTTCTACTAATGATAAAAGGTCTTATTGTTAGGGATTAATAACTCTTTAAAGTCATTTTTCCCATAAATAAGAATTCTAGTTCACTTCTATTCTAACTTGTCTTTAGTCTATTAAAGGTGTCTTTCTTAGTTTCACCAAGTTTGTGTTCTTCACACTATTCTGAAACATGCCCTTCTGGGTTTGATTAACTGTCTTTCCTTGTGACTAACGCCTCGTATTTCATGAATATTGCACAGGGAGATGAAACATGCATATGATACTGTGTTTCTTTCAGTGTAGAGTAGTAAGATGATAGCATTTTAATGACTGTTCATGGTTGAACTCTAATCTCACTTTTACATCTTGAAAAATCAGGGCACTTCACTGCATAGAAAAGACTACATTCACATGCAGAGAAGAAAAGTTTCTCCAAAGACATTTTTATGGAAACATTAGCTAGTACTCTTAGGTTTGATTTGGCAAAAATGGGCATGTAGTTCTGTCTTTTTAACCTGAATAATATGTACTTACCTAGGAACAGATCCTGATTTTTCTTAGTAGGAAGAGCAGCCTGATATTTCTAAATCCTATCTGGATGTGAATTAGATATGGAATAGAAGGCAGATAACTCACTTGGTCTGTTCTTCTTAAATGCTAGGGAGCAATCTGACTTCATAAGTAGCCTTTCATCATGTGGCAGAGTAGTAGGCTCCACTATATGATTATAGACATTTTATTTTCCAAATAACTTGTTTAGCTATTTGTGTTCATTAAAGAAGTAAATACAGAACCTGAAAAAAGACTTGAGGAGATGGAGTAAAACTGTTTTGGAAAAAATCTGTGCTACATAATTTTCCCTTTTTCTCCAAGAATTTTAATTTTAAAATATAGATGACAATATAGATGTCAATTGCCCATTTCAAGCTGGAATATTTTGCCTCTCCTACAAGCATTTAACTAGAATGCATTTGTTAGCCAATGTGCCAGGACTATCTGGGAAAACTCATTATTTAGCTAATCCATTGCTTCTCTGAAATAATAGGTATTCAAAAACTTTTCCATGCAACTTGCCTATTTTTCAGAGAATTGAAGGACTTCAAATCAGCAAATCGTTAAGTATGTTTGGACAGTCTATATCAGGACAAATTGATGCAGATAATAATGGATACGTGGGTAAGTATAAAATTTACCATATTTTTAAAACTGGAATAAGCTATGTTGTGGCTGCTGCTTTGTTGTGAATATGTAGAACTGTTATGGAAGACTTTCTGATTTTTTAATTTACTGATATTTTTTCCTGTGTTTAAAAAATTTCCTTGAATTCAAGGATGGGCCAGAAATAATCAAGTAATTCCTCAGCTTTAACCTGTTAGTTCCTTAATATTTCATTCCTTGTTCTTTAAAAAATGAAATACCCATTAAAATCAATCAAGCATACAATTGTGAAAAGAAATTTCTGGATGGATATTTGTGGTCCCAAAATCAAATTTTTTATATGTGTATCTTTATAAGTTTAGATCTTAAGGTTTGTTTTATTAGGAAGAGATGAATGCTATTTTGAGTAAATAGATTCAGGTAAATGTACAATGAATCTTAAGGTGCTAGCATGTCTTTTCTAATTAATTTTCTGTAAATAGTATTTTGATAAAGTCAAAAGGTGATGTGCAGTTAAGTATTTATGGCTGAAAAGTAAGTCTCTTTGAGTAATAACAGTCATTAATCTGGGTGGCTGTTTGTTATCCTCCAGATGTGGCAGTTGGTGCATTTCGGTCTGATTCTGCTGTGTTGCTAAGGTAAGGTGGATACATTTCACTGCTTAATGACAATTGGGCTTAATTGTAAATGATGGGAGACAGTTTTTAAAAACAGCAGTGGTAGTGGCCTCATGATGCTCTTTTTGGTATCCTGAAATTTAATTATTGAACTTTAGGGTATGTTTTCCATCTTGCATAGATATAATTAAACAAATCATCAAAGTCAGTGTTTTCAGACATTTAAATGAAAATTTCTCTTGATCCATGCACAGTTGAGTTGAGTACATACACACATACTGTTAGTAGAGCAGATTAATGATTAGTCAATGAAAACTGACAAGAAGTGCAATTATCTTCTTAAGGAAAAATAATTCTGCAATTAAAATTGCTAATTTTATTTCCTTCTTAGGACAAGACCTGTTGTGATTGCTGAAGCATCTTTAAGCCACCCTGAGTCAGTAAACAGAACGAAATTTGACTGTGTTGAAAATGGATTGCCCTCTGTGTGCATGGATCTAACACTCTGTTTCTCATATAAGGGCAAAGAAGTTCCAGGTTACATTGGTACGTGTAGCCCACAGAATCAATGCCTGACAGTATGCACAGTTCACTCATTAACATTGCAGTTATCTCTGGGGTCCTCACTCTGTTCACTGTGGAGGTCTTCTTAGAGCAGCAATTGTTGTGCACCTATCTTGCTGGATTCTTAAGTTGCTCTAAACAAGAATTGGGCATATTGAAAAGGCTATAGTTGTTTACAAGTTATGGCAAGAAGCAAAGCAAGAGTGTCACTTACTATACTAGTTAAAAGTAAACCCTCTGAACTTACTCTGTGAAATCCCTCTAGGATTGAAGGAGCATCATTATAGCTCCTCTGGTTTACTGAGATGCTTGTTTTGGTACCAAGGATCAAACTCAGCCTCATGAGTGTCTTGCAAGTGCTCTACCACTGAGCTATATCTCCTACCCTACTGAACTCTTTAAAACCTGGAGTTGGCTTAAGCTGGCAGGACCAAAAGGGAGAAGTTTCCTTTTTTTAATCTGTCCTATTTGAAAAGTTGAAGAAGGTTATCTAGTCTAGACCCTGATTGTTATTGCTAAATTGATAAATCTATAAATAGAGATATCTTAATGATTTACTGGCACCATCTACTTCTGAGAACAATGCACATTTACACACACACACACACACACATATGTATACATATACAGGCAACTTTTAATTATCAGCTCTGAAGAAAGTGGCACTGATATTCTATTCTTGCAGATCAAAGCTGTCCATAAACACCAGAGCAAACACTGATGGATATCTTTCTCACAAGTTCTTTGTGATCATGCAGGAAGGATTTCACACAAATTGTTTAGAGTAGGTGGCACACATTTTTTGGAAGGGACAGCAAAAGGGAAAAAGGGATCACTTTTGAAAGAGAAAGAGTCCTTTTAGAGGGAAGAGAGTTGGTGGCTTCTCCTGTCTTACTGTTTAATTGGGCATCCCAGGGAAGTTTCCAGAGAGTCTTGCCCAGATGCACCTTTTGACTTTTGACTAACAACAGGATTGCAATAGACTTTCAAGTCCCCACTGTGCATGGTCCTATCTCATGGAGGGGAGATTTTACTGTTATAATGGCATACTACAGATTCAAGCCTGGGTCACCTGCCCCATGCTGACCAATTCTAATTGAAACTTGTTCTTACAGACTCTATGGTTGTAGGGACTTTGCTCCTAATTATCCTGTCTCCCTGAGTATTGGAATCTGGTCTTTGAAGGTCCCAAAAGTACCCCTGTAGAGCACTTTGTGTTCCTATCAGCAGGGAGGAGACTTTGGGCCTGCCTTTCTCTGCAGAAAACAAGTGGTTTGCTTAGGAATGTAGCCTGTCCTACTGACTTCAGTCAGGCAGGGCAGAGTGGCCTCAGCCAAGTTACCCTTCAAAAGAAAGCATGTGGGAGTCAGCACCACAGGCCCAGTTCACAGAACCATCCTGTCAGCCTCTGGTACCAACTGCTCATGTCTGCCTGCCACCTATCAATATAATTCATCGAAAATTGTGATTAATCCCAAAATATACATATATATATATGTGATTTTGTAAGTATTACATTTTTTCAGCAGATGATTGTCCCTTATTATGTTATATTTAAGGTAGTGTTTGAGTAACTGCTAGTGGAAACAGCCCATGGTGAAAGACAAGCATTCCTGGGTTCTTCATTTGGATATTAATAATTCACAGAAGTTCTGATCCCCATGAGACCTGTGGTGATTATACTTATGGCCCTTCAGGCCACTATCATACAATTATCACCAAGGGCTGCAAACATTTAAAGAACCAACTATGAATATATGCTAGAGATCTCCATCTGAGTTAGCATATAAAATGTACAGAATAAGCCTGGTATCTCTACTTCACCAGACTCATTTTAAATAGGTGGTCTGGATAGAATCCTGGCTAGAGCTTCACTATCAAGACAGTGTGCAAAGCCTTTGTCTGCTTATTGATTGAAGAACTGGCACCTTCAGAGCATGGCCCCAAGTGAACTACACATTGACATAGACAAGCTGATAGATTATCTGAAAGAAGCACATTGAATGGATAGGGCTATTTCCCTTACCAAAATCAGTGTTTCCTGTACCACCAATTTCATTGTACCAGGTAGAACATGTATGATTACATTAATGGAATGAACCTAAATTGTGCACAACCATAGAAACGAAAAGTTGTACCCCATTTATGTATAATGAATCAAAATGCAGTCTGTAAAAATAAAAAATTAAATAATAAAAAAAGATTGAAAATAAACACATGAAACTCATAAATAATTATAGCACTGTTGCAGAATCCTGCTTTATAATTGTCATATATGATTCCTTTGGGCAGATAATTTGCATTGAAGCATCTTTAATAAAACCAGGGTATTTTGCCTCTTACTAGTAGTAGGTTTTTATTCTTTGCTTTTTCATTTGCTTTTTTGTCTGAACTCTGGGAGATGAATTTGTAGATGGCTATTTCAATTGCAGCTCTCTTTTTTCTTTGAGTTATTGTATCTGTAATTGTAATTTTGAAGTCATTTGACTTTTACTTTATTATTTCTTAAATAAAAGGATGGTTGAAAATTTGATTTGAAATGTATAAGAGTAATATAGAGCTAATGCTTATGTTCCCTTGAAATAAGTAGGTGCAATCTTTCTAGAAGAGTAAATTATTCCTAAGTATAAATGAACATTCCAGGAATTATATAAGTTCTTTAAAATGTCACTTAAGAATTATTGTTCCTATGTAATAAGTGACACCTTAGCAGACTACTAAATTTAGCTTACTTTGCAAAGATTTCACTTATAAATTCAGGAAATAATGGATGGAAGATAATCCAGAAGTTTTACTCACTTTTACTATTAATAACAACTTTGGTATTATACTTTTGAAACTTTTATAAATAGGAGAAATAAGCAAATAACTAAAGAAGCTGATATTGTTAATAATAAAAACCTAGAGAGAAGTTTACAAAATGTTTTCATGGAAGCGATTTTTGAAATTTATATTTTTAGTTGTCCCTTTCATATTTGTTTAATTTTGAAAAAGCTATCTAATGAAGAGAATTTAAAGTACTACCAGTATTTTATACAACTTTGACTTTTTCCTCAAAAACAATAATTGTATTTAGATATTTCCTTAAACTGATTGCAGTTCTTACCATGTTTTCACAGTTTTGTTTTATAACATGAGTTTGGATGTGAATAGAAAGGCAGAGTCTCCATCCCGATTTTACTTCTCTGCTAATGGAACTTCTGACTTGATCACAGGAAGCATTCAAGTATCGAGCAAAAGAGCTAATTGCAGGACACATCAAGCATTTATGCGGGTAATTATTTTTTATTAATGAATATGTAAACTTCAAAACTGTCAGTAAAGATTTATTGCATTGGTATCTTCTTATAAAATACAGTAAAAAGCAAATGCTATCCTCTCCTGAGTTGTGGCCTATTGTTCTAGTAAAAGTATTAGTCCCAACCTAGATGATTCAAAGTCCACTTTTTGCAGCATCTTCATGTCACATTTATCACACCATGTCATTATTTTGAAATATTTGCCTTTTTCCTTCTGCAATTGCTATGTTCCCATCCCTGTTGATCCACTTGCTCAGAAATGTACAGAGTAGTTCTGCAGAGCCCCAGATCTGTTCAGTGGCAGGTTTTTAGGGGTGGGGGAGGTGGAGAAGTGGTTTGCTTTTCTTATGACTCCAGCAAAGCAGAATCCAACATGACTGCTTTTGGATTATGCTCCTGTCTCCATGCCAGCTTTGTCAGTGGTGTCAGTGGGAACTTGCACAGTTGTGGCACAGTAGGGATCATCTGTGGGCCAGGATGACAGCTCTCATGATGGTTTGGGGTATGTCCTGCCAAAGCACAGCCGATTTCATGTTTCTTTTATTAAAACACTCATTCCCAAACTGATCATCACGCTTCTCACATTGGTCAAATTTTAGCATATGAAGCAGTGCCCAGTCTTTTTCATTAGGGAATGGTGTACTTCATCAGAAAATCTATTGTTCCCCCAAAGCCAAACTATTCCCCAGAGCTCTTTCTGGGATTTCAAATAGTAGCCTCAGCTTAGAACTTAATTTTCCCTTGGATACTTATTCCAAGCAAATGCAAACAAGCATCAAGACTCCAATACACTATGCAGTACTAACAGCAATAATCCCCATGCTATTTCCTCATGTCCCTTAACGATTTTTGTTGTTTTACTAGAAAAGAGCTATTAGATGGTTCAGAGCTAAAAGTACAGAATGATATTAATGTAACCATCATTTATATAGTAGGAGAGGGTTTTTTTTTTTTTTTTTGGTTCCTTCATAGATGTGATTTTACTTAACATTAGTCAATTTTAGAGACAACTACTGAGACCATTTTAAAAGGTGATTAAAGGGTCAACTTTAAATGTTCACAAAAATATAAATTGTGCTGAGTTGTATAAATGTCAGCTAGTTGACTCTGGTTTATTCAGCCCTATGTTTCTTGGCATTGTTCATATGAATAAGGAATAATCCATATTTTACACCTTCTTCATCATGAATTTGTAGTAGAAATTATAACTTACCAGAGATTTCTCCATTTTGTGGCACATATAGTATTATGATAGGTTTGAAAGAGACAAGATCAGTCATTGCTTAGGGGCTATGTTGTGAATATTAGACAATAGCACTTAGTAGTGGTATTAGTAATAAGCAAGGACTTAAAAAAAATGTGTTTCCTCTAGTATCATTTCCTCTTCCTACATTTCCTTGTCTTTGCTTGGAATACTTTTAAAACCTCTGTGTAGAAAAACAAAAAGTCTACTTCAACCCTTTCATTTGCAGCAAACCCAGGGAGGAAGTAGGAACCACAGACACAGCTGCCCCAGTGTCAAGTTCTATAAGGAGCTCTAGCTGCTACCCAGGAGGATGTGCACCTGTCAGGAGTCATGCTTTCCCACCTCTGCCAGCATGGCAGCCCAGGCAGGAGGAATACCTGGGCTTCTGTAGATGAAAGCACAGGATCTACCTGGATTCTTCTATCTTCCCAATAGTATTAGAAAAAGAAGTTGGATAGTGGTCAGTTTTTCTGGGTGGGTTTCTGTGTTCCACAAAACATGTCCACTATGCATTTTAACTTAGCACCTCTCATAGTGAAACAAGGTGGCGCTTGCTAATCATATACTTGGGCCCCAACCCCCAACTGCCAGAGAAGTCCCTGCTTTCTGGTTGGGCATGCTTTACTTATGATTGCCCCAATTAAGGTCAACTTGCATATTTACTTGATTCTATAGATATTTACTAAAAACCTACAGTGTGTCACAGTACATATTGTCAGTGAATGAGACATAAAAAGATTATTACCTCTGAGGGGTTAAGTCTACTGAGATGGGACAATAACATGACAAAAAAGTAAATGGAAGTGAAGAGAATAAAACAGAGGAGGAGGGCATGATGGCATTTTCAGTGCTGCTGCTTGATAGAATAAGATGAGGCCTGAGAACTCACTAGGTTTAGCAATGTCGGTGCTTTGGGCGATTAGAATATAAGCATTTCAGAAGGGTAGCAAGCAGAAAGAAGAAAAGGGGTTAGGAAGAAATTTCATGTTATTGTCCCATAAAGTTTTGCTCCAAAGGTGATCAAAGAAGTGGGGTTGGGAGTCAGTAGTGGAACAAAGCAAGTGGAGTGAAAAGCTGTTCTTATCCTTTTCCTTTTAAGAGAGGAAAAGTGACGTGTTTGTGCCAATCAATGGACAGGCTCCAGTGGGGTGAAAATTTTGTGATGCGAGTGACATGGAAGAGTAGTTGGAACAAAATTCTTGAAAGGGAAGAGGGTTGAGGTCAACTGCACAAAGTCAGAGACTGGCTATCTACATGGACACATGCCTGTTCCCACGTATGTGCCAGCAAATGCTGGACAGATGTGGAGGTAAGGGATGGAAGCTTTCACACTGTCATTGAAGTGAGAAGCAAAGCCATCATCTTGTGTAGGGAGGGGGATGTGGCGTTTGGAGCATGGGAAGAAGACACAGTCTGGGAGAATGGTATGGTTGTCTGATGATGTTGAACTCACGGTCACAGTGGCTGGTCAGTATGGCTAGGCTTTCTTTCCCATCACACTGAGAGTAGATAAGAGTTTGAATTAGCTGTGGTTTTGCCAGGAGAAGGAAGCAAGTGAGGGACAAATATGTTGAGGGAATATATGAGAGAATAGTTATATTTGGGGTCATGACCTTTAATCAGGATAAAGAGGAAAGAAGACATCAAGGGGGTGAGAATATAGGAAAATAGTTGAATTGGAGAGTCACCCAGTGCCACCCCCAATCCCCAAAGGATCAGCTAATTAAGGGAAGGAGACTGGAAAGATAAATGATACAATACGTAAAGGTCCTTGGAGACTTGAAGGTGTAAGAAAAAGATTGATTTTTAAAAAATATTTTGTTCATAATTCTTTGACTATTTCATGCAAATAGAAGCCTTTCAACTCATATTTTTTTAAAAAAATCCATTGTATTATTTGATGATGGAGAATTTGGCTGTTAAAAAATAAAAACACCAGATCTCATAAAACTTGCGCTTTTATTAAATCTGTCTTTAAATCCATATTCTCTAGTGTCATGTTAGAACTTCTTGGAAAACAAGTGACAGTTTAAATAATCGAATAAGTATCTATATTGCTAGCATGTAAATTTTCTGGTATGTTATTTTTCTGGGCCTATGTGTTCATTTATCTGGTTGGCAGGCACATTTATTTTATCATCTACTCGTAATTAAAGCAGTAACAAATAGGAGTGTTTTACATGAATGGTCAAAATTTGGTTCCTCATGAAGTAGAAATGAAAGAAGAAACTGATTTTTTAAAAAATTGTTTTGCTTATACTCCATTGTGGAAGTTTTATATAGTCATAAGGATGAATGATATGCCTTTGGCCAGGATATGGATAGAGCTGGAGAGCATCATGTTAAGTGCAGTAAGTCACACTCAAAGTCAAGGGCCATCTGTGTGTTCTTCACGTGCAAGGTAGAGAGAGTTAAGGTAAAGAAGGAATTTTCATGAAATTAAAAGGAATACCTAGAGAGTAGAGGATGGAGATTGGGGTGAGGGGAGGAAGGGCAATGGAGTTGACCAAATTATGTTATGTGCTTATGTGAATATATCACAATGAATCCCACTATTTTCTGTAATTATACTATACAACGAATTAAGAGAAAACTCATTGTGGTTTAATTGCTTACAATTATACTGAGCTTTGAATTTTTAAAAATTTTTATTTGTTCTTTTTAGGTATACATGAAAGTAGCATATTTAGTCATATTTATGTAAACATGGAGTACATATTATTTAATCAGTTTCTCAGTCTTATGGATATACACGATGTTGAGATTCATTGTGGTGTATTCATGTGTACATAGGAAAGTTATGTAAGATTCCACTGTCATGTATATTCCCATCTCCCCTCCCTTCCCTTCATTCCCCTTTGTCTAATCCATTGAACTTCTATTCCCCCCCTTTTGTTGTGTTTAGCATCCACCTATCAGAACATTTGGCCTTTGGTTTTGGAAATTGGCTTACTTCACTTAGCATGATAGTCTCTAACTCCATCCATTTACTAGTAAATGCCACATTTTGTTCTTCATGGCTGAGTAATATTCTGCTGTATAGATAAGCCACATTTTCTTTATCTATTCATCTGTTGATGGGCACCTAGGTTGGATCCAAAGCTTACAGGCTGTCTTCACATTCTTGATTGTTTCCTTTATTATGAAGAAGTTTTTCAGTTTAATGCCATCCTATTTACTGATTTTTTATTTTACTTCTTGCATTTTCAGAATCTTGTTGAGGAATTCAGGTCCTAAGATGCCGTGATGGAGATTTGGGCCTACTTTTTCTTCTACTGGTTCAGGGTCTCTGGTCTAATACCTAGGTCCTTGATCTACTTTGACCTGAGTTTTTTGTAGGATGAGAAATAGGGGTCTAATTTCATTTTGCTACCTATGGATTTCCAGTTTTCCCAGAACCATTTGTTGAAGATGTTATATTTTCTCCCATGTATGTTTATCTAGTACCTTTGTCTAGTATGAGATAATTGCATTTATGTGGGTTCATCTCTGTGTCTTCTGTCTCATTGGTCTTCATGCCTATTTTGGAGCCAATATCATACCATTTTTGTTACTATGGCTCTGTAGCATAATTTAAGGTCTGGTATTGTGGTGCCTCCTACTACTTCACTTTTCTCAGTAAGGTCTGCTTTGGCTATTCTGGGCATCCTGTATTTACAGATGAATTTGTGACTGATTTTTCTATTTCTATGAAGAACATCATTGGAATTTTAATAGGAATTGCATTAAATCTATATAGCACTTTTGGTTGTATGGCCATTTTGATAATATTAATTCTGCCTATCCAATAGCATGGGGTATTTTCCATCTTCTAAGGTCTTTTTCAATTTGTTTAGTGTTCTATAGTATTCATTGCAGAGGTCTTTCAACTCTGCTGTTAGATTGATTCCCAGATGTTTTATTTTTTGAGACTATTGTGAATGAGATAGTTTCCCTAATTTCTCTTTCAGTCAATTCATCACTGATGTATAGGAACACAATTGATTTTGGGGTGTTAATTTTATACCCTGCTGTTTTGCCGAATTCATTTATGAGTTCTAGAAGTTTTCTGGTGCAGTTTTTTTGATCTTCTAAATGTAGAACCATATTGTCTGCAAATAGGGATAGTTCGAGTTCCTCTTTTCCTATTCATATCCCTTTAATTTCTTTCTTCTAATTGCTCTGTCTAAAGTTTCCAGAACTATGTTGAATAGAAGTGGTGAAAGAGGGCATCCCTCTCTTTTTCTAGTTTTTAGAGGGAATGCTTTCAATTTTTATCCATTTGAAATTTTTTTGGCCTTGGGTATAGCATACATAGCTTTTACAATGTTGAGGTATATTCCTACTATGCCTCGTTTTTCTAGTGTTTTGAACATGAATGGATGCTGTATTTTCTCAAGTCCATTTTCTGTATCTATCAAAATAATCATGTGATTCTTGCCTTAAAGTCTATTGATGTGATGAATTACATTTATCGATTTCTGTATGTTGAACCAACATTGCATCCCTGGGATGAACCCCACTTGATCATGGTGTGCTGTCTTTTTAGTATGTTCTTGTATGCAATTTGCCAGTCTTTTATGGAGAATTTTTGCATTTATATTCATCAAATATATTGATCTAAAATTTTCTTTCCTTGATGTGTCTTTGTCTGATTTTAGTACCAGGGTGATACTAGCTTCATAGAATAAATTTGGAAGAGTTCCCTCCTTCTCTATTTAATGGAATAATTTGAGGAGTATTGGTATTAGTTCTTCTTTGAAGGTCCTGTAGAACTTGACTGAGAATCCATCTGGTCCTGGGATTTTCTTTGTTGGTAGACTTTTGATGCCATCTTCAATTTTATTGCTTGAAATTTATCTGTTTAAATTTTCTATGTCCTCCTGGTTCAACTTTGGTAGATCATATGTCTCAAGAAATTTGTCAATGTCTTCAAGATTTTCTATTTTATTAGAGTATAAACTTTCAAAATAGTTTCTGATTATCATCTGTATTTTTTTAGTGTCTGTTGTGATATTTCCTTTTTTCATGGCAAATTTTAATA
Organism: Sciurus vulgaris; assembly: GCF_902686455.1. Taxonomy (NCBI): domain Eukaryota; kingdom Metazoa; phylum Chordata; class Mammalia; order Rodentia; family Sciuridae; genus Sciurus; species Sciurus vulgaris. Next base: position 134,670,740 of record NC_136463.1, read on the forward strand.
ATTTGAGTTTTTGTTCTCTTTGTTAGATTGGCTAAGGGTTTATCTATTTTTTTAAAGAAGCAACTTTTTGTCAATTTTTTGAATTTTTTTGTTTCAATGAAATTGATTTCAGCTCTGATTTTAATTATTTCCTGTCTTTTGTTTTTGGTATCATTTTGTTCTTCTTTTTCCTAGTGCTTTGAGATGTAATATTAGGTTATTTATTCAGTGACTTTCTATTCTTTTAATGAATAAGCTCAATGCAATGAACTTTCCTCTTAACACTGCCTTCATAGGTCCCAGAGATTTTGATATGTTGTATTGCTATTTCCATTTACCTCTAAGTATTTTTTAATTTCATCCCTGATATCTTCTGCTATCCATTGGTCATTCAATAGCATATTATTTAGTCTCCAGGTGTTAGTGTGCTTTCTATGTTTTATTTTATCATTGATTTCTAATTTAATTTCATTATGATATGATAGAATACAAGGTATTATTATTATTTTTTTTATTTGCTAAGAGTTGCTTTGTGGCCTGAGATGCGGTCTGCTTTTGAGAAGAATCTATAGGCTGCTGAGAAGAAAGTGTCTTCAATCATCGATGAATGAAATATTCTATATATGTCTGTTAAGTCTAAATTATCAGTTATATTCTTAGTTCTATAGCTTCTTTATTTAGTTTTCATTTGGATGATCTATCCAGTGGTGAGAGAGGTGTACTAAAGTCACTCAGTATCATTGTGTTGTAGTCTATTTGATTCTTGAAATTAAGAAGGTTTTTTTTGGTTTTTTTTTTTTTTTTTTTTTTTTTTTGATGTACATAGATGCTTCATTATTTGGGGCATAAATATTTATAATTGTTATGTCTTGTGGCTGTATAGTTCCCCTTAAGTAGTATGAAATATCCTTCTTTGTCACCCTTAGTTAACTTTGTCTTGAAGTCCATCTTATCTGATATGAGGATAGCAACCCCTGTTTCTTTATGAGATCCATGTGAATGATGTTTTTTCCTCTCCTTTTACCTTCAGTCTGTGAATGTCTTTGCCCATGAGTTGAGTTTCATGGAGACAGCATATTGGTGTTTCTTGTTAATCCAATCTGCCAGTCTCTGTCTTTTGATTGAGTTTAGGCCATTTACATTCAACATAACTATTCATAAATTATTTTTATTCCATGTCATTTTGATTTGTTTCTGGTTTTACTTTGAATTTGTTTCTCCTTTGACTGACTATTCTTTTAGTGTATTTCCTCCCTTTGCTGGTTTTCTATTTTTTTTTCTTCATTTCTTCTTCATGAAGTATCTTATTGAGTATGTTTTGTAGTATAGGCTTTCTAGTTGTGAATTCTTTTAACTTTTGTTTATCACTGAAGGTTTTTAGTTCATTGTCAACTCTGGAGCTTAATTTCGCTGAATATAGTGTTGTTGTCTGGCATTCATTTTCTTTGAGAAATTGATAAATATTATTCCAAGACCTCCTAGCTTTGAAGGTTTGGGTTGAGAAATCAGCTGAGATCTGGATTTTTTTTTTCCTTCTTAATGTGACCTGTCATTCTTCTCTGGCAGTCTTTACAATTTTATCCTTATTCTGTATGGTAGGCATTTTCATAATAATGTGCCTCAGCATGGGGCTGTTGTAATTTTGTATATTTGGGGTCTTGTAAGCCTCTTGGATTTGATTTTCGTATTTCATTCTTTTGGTTTTGGAAATTTTCTGGTATTTCATTGACCATTGCACATTCCTTTGATTTGTATCTCCATGCCTTCATCTATCCCAATAAATCTTAAATTTGTTTTTTTCAGGTCATTCCATATTTCTTGGAAGTTCTGTTCATGGTCTCTTAACTTCTCCATGGTCAACTATATTTTCAAAGGTCTATGTTTTGTCTTCATTCATAAAACTTTGTCTTTCACATGATCTAGTCTGTTGGTGATATTTTCCACTGAATCTTTAATTTAGTTTATTGAGTCCTTCATTTCAAATATTTCTGCCTAATTTTTTTCAGAATCTTTCTTTATCGATGTGATCTTTCACTTTCTGTATTTCCTCTCTGATTTCATTCCTTACATTATCCTTTACCTCACAGATCAGTTTAACTATGTACATTCTAAACTCCTTCTCTGACATTTCTTCCACTATGTTGTCAATAGATTGTTATTGGAGTATCTTGGCTTGTTTGGGGCTATTTGTTCCCTTGCTTTTTCATGTTGTTTGTGTGTCTACCCAAATAACTGTATGAATCTGAGGCTGTAGGATTTCTACCCTGTGAACTCATAGTGACCCTGAAGGATTCCAGTCTCTCATGATTTGGGGGAAGACAGAAAATTGCAACAACCGATGCAAGCAATTGCACCAAATGGTTCCTGCTATAATGTCTACTATGTTACTTGTCACAATAAACAGAAATGATATGATCAGTTATTGCCTACAATAAAACAGTAATTTTGCAAAAGCATTTACAATTTTGAATGGTGGACAGGGAAAGAACAGAACTGATTTAGGTTGTGATGATTATGAGGGAGGAGAAGTTAAAAGTAAAAAATTGAAGGAAGGGTGAAAGAGAATAATAGAGATTGGCTGTTAATGGAAGAAAAGAGAAAGATAAGGGAAACAGGAGAGAGAATATATTAAGTAAAAATTTTAAAAATCAAAAAAAAGAGAATCCAAAACAAATATTTAATATACAAACATCCTCATTTTCTAAAAACTGGTTCATGAAAAAGAACTGACTTCAAAAATGATAGAAATGAGGAAAAACATAAATATGTGTACATGTCCATGATCCATTAAGGTCACAATTAAACAGAAAAGAAAAAAATCTTGATGAAAAGTTAAAGAATTATTTTCACTGGAGTTCCAAAGATTCTCAGCTTCTCTTCTTAGCAGTGTTAGGTAGCATTGTCTGCAGCGTGATGCTCCTCTGAATTGCTGGTGTAAGAGAGGTTATCATGTATGTAGAATTTGTCAAGGTGGGTTTTTGGCTTAGGTGGTCTCTAGCTCTTTGCTGAATGCCAGTTGGTCTGGAGATTTTTCATCAGTGCACCTCTAGGGCCCAGCAATTGCCAGTCCACACTGGAAGACTGCACACCAGGGGTTTCTCCTGGGTTCCACTCATGTGGTGGAGAAACCAATTCTTAGTCTACTGTGTTACCTATGGACCACACGTTTCCTGGTCTCAGGTTCAATCTCCAAATTTAATCTCTCCTGTCCTGCCTTTTCAAATTCCTGGTCAGACACATCTCTCCCAGCTGGTCCTGCAAGCATCTGGATTGGAGGGGGAAGGGTAGAGCTGGGAGGGTGTCCATGACCAGTATTCCCTTGCATAAAACTCTCTCCACGTTTGATTTTCTCCTTGTCACTTAGGCACACACTATGTCATGCAATGTGGGTTTGCCAGGCCTGTATTTCAGGCCAAACTCAGGTTTGCCAGGAATTGGCTTCCCCAGCTGTCTGCCCCCATGCTGCAGCTGCCAAATAGTTCCTTCGTCTGTTCTCTGCATGCAGTCAGGAGAGATTGGGCTTCTTTCCCACTCGAGGATAGTATACAGTGCACCTTTCACTTTAGTTGGGCAGTGTCTTTGATCTCTAAACTTACCATACCCAGACCACCTCAGGCCTCCTAAAAATGTGAGTTCCTTTAATTCCCTTATCCCTCCACTTTGGTCATGGACAGACCACCCTGGCTTGTCCCTCTGGCTATGGCAGCAGCTGTGGCCCTGGGGGTTTCTTCTTTATTTTGTTATATCCAACCTCCTAAGTCCCCAATCTGCTTTAAATGTCCAGTTTTAAATTCCATAATGTCCTCTCCCCCACTTTTTTTTTTTCACCTATTTTTCTGAGAATCTTCTATCTGCTTTCTTGGTTTCATGCCACAGAGCAGTCAGGAATGTGACCTTCTCTATTCTGCCATCTTGAAACCTCTACTTTAGTGTTTTATCTATTGAAATTCTCTTCAATTAAACACCACACTCTCCTCTATGAGAAACTGTTTCCATCCATAGTATATGAAAATGAATCTGTCTTTGCTCTATTCAAATGTACTTTATAAGATCTATCACATTTATTTGGACAGGTGATTTTGAAGCTGTTTTAATGAAATCCAAACAACAATTTGCAACAGTGTTTAGGAGTATTAGAACAGACATGGTAGGAGATGTCTCAATGTTTTGGTAGATGATACTTCTTGGTTGATCTTGTTGGAATCTCTGCATTAAAATAGTCACTGAAATTCACAGAAAAGAAAAATGCTACCTTGACGTACCAAGCAACAAGATTGCTTATCTGCAACATTTCCATTAAAGCTAGAAATATTTAGCTAAATTGCTGGTGCAGGAATACCTCTCTCCATCAATATCCTAAGATCCAGTGAACTCAGTGGCCTTAGCATGTTAAGTTAAAACCATGAAGTCAACATGCCTATGTAGTAGATTGGTTTACTCATTTCTTTTCCTTGATTTCTTGATTTTCTAAATTTGTGGTTTCTGAAATGTGAAAGATTGATTTTTTATATGTTTTTAAGCAACTTCTAAAACCCATCTTTTCCATAATTTCAAGGAAATGAATGTATATTTAATTAGTAAATGATGTTTTATTTATATTATTTGCCCTATTTGCTTATATTGTTGAGTGATATATGCACATAGTTTAATGAAGTACTATTTGCCCCAAAGCTGTTATTTTTTAAAATCATAGCACACTATGAATGGAACCATATATAAACACATTTCTGCTGAAAATCTAAGTGCAAACAAACTGTGTAACTACTGATATTATACTGTTTTAGAAGTGAATTGATTATTCTGGAACATTTGAATTTTTTGTCAAATATTAGGTCTTTGAAGCAGGATATTGTCTTTCACATATTTGTGTTCTCCTATTCTTAGAGCTACCACAATTGGTTACAAAGGGAAGAAACTCAATAAATAGTTAACAAATTTGTGGGGTTAGTATTCTTAGTGCTGTTGAAAGAATTCTATAAGGAAAAAATCCAAGATCCAAGAGTATTCTACTGGTATAATGGTTGGGGCATCTGGATCTTTTCTCAGGAAGTTGTAGTGCCTAAAGCCTAACAGTTCTCTACCATCTGAACCAAACTTACCAGATAAACTGGTTAGATTTTCATGTGATGGTTCTGGCTTAGATTCCAACATATACCTTGGTCTCCCCTTCTCCTTCCTCAGCACCACATTGGCACTAGAGGGGCATTTCATGAATACAAATATGGCCATCTTTTTTCTTAAAAATCTTCTATGTAATGGTTTCCCTAACCCTTTTCAAGCATATATTAGGTGACCCTCTTTTCTCTGTGTTTGTGTGTGCACATTAGAATATTTACTTCCAACATATCTGGGTTTATGGGTTATAGACTGAGATGTGCATTCCGACTTTGTTTTGTAGCTCCAGAACTTTTCTTGCATGCAGTAGACCAATGAATATATATTTTCAAATATTGATACCATGACATAATTTTTCATTTAATATTTTATAAATATTTTTGCCCCATCCTTTAAATTCCTTCAGTATATAAACACAGGAGGAGAATAGGGGCCTATAGCTTAGATCTCAAGTTGACCAGAAAGAGATTTCCATGAAAGTAGAGCAAAGAGGCAGACTTTGGATAATTTCAGGCATGTGCTAATTTGCATGCTTGTGGGTGCCCTGTTTTTATGTACTTGTCCATAAAAATGTGGCATGGAATTTCCATTATTTCTAACATAATAACACATGCCTGCCCAAATTAGAAATTTTAAGCAAATCTACATTTTCCCCTCCCAAATACTTTTGTCACTTTAAGACATTTTTGATATTACTATTTTTGTCCTTAGGTGGAGCTGTTAAAGTTAAATAAGTGTGAATATCTGTCAAATACAGTTCTTGCAAGAGTGCACGTACATTTTATATATTGTGAGAAAAGCATAATTAATAGCTAATTAGGATAATGAAAGTAATATACACCAGATGTAGAGAAGACCTTGTGGAAAATTAGTATGAATTAGATAACATGTGATTTGGTCAATGCAAGCTTGTTGAGAAGAATTAAAACAGTGGACATGTGGAGGGACAATCAGTGGCTGTCTAGCTCCTACACCTGGGGAATAATTTAATCAAGTTTGCTATTGTAATACTCAGGGCTTCAAGCTGTTCCATTTTCACAAGTGGATAACTTGGGATTTGGGCCTTGATTTGCAGCATTCCTATATGGTCAAGGCTTCATGTTGAGATGATCACTTATCAAGTAATTTAATAAAAGTATCTCTATGCAGAAGAATGGAAAAGTAATCAGACCTGGAGTACCCTAATTCAGGCTCCAAATCTTTCAGATACCAGTTAATTCATAGAAGTCTAATACTTGCTATTTAATTCATTTTCTATTTAATGTTAACTGGTTGGCAATAGTCCAATTTTCTTATTTCCTCAAAATGTTCAGCAGCATTTCTTATTTTAAGAAACTGAAATTCAGTAATTCCTGAGTTGGCTTATACAGCTACATTTGGAGCATTATATGTGTAATAACTACCATATCTAAGTATTTTACATACATGGTTATTTAATTATCATAGCAATGTGTAGGCATCATTAGCATCATTGTTTCCATTTTCAGATGTGATAACCAAGCCATAGATTAAGAAACTTGCCCAAAATTACAGATGAGTGATGGACTCAAGATTTGAAAATCAGTTTTCTACCTCCAGACTACTTGCTTTTAGCCACTTTGTTTATTGATAAGACAAATGTGAAAAGAAGAAAAATCACATCCTTTTTGTGTATAATTATATAAAGACATGGAATAAATGTAGTCTGTTATGGGGTGTCATCTTTATTAATTTATTTCCTAGATTTTTAATGAAAAGTTACTACAGATGTAAATAACACAATAATCTATGCCCTATATTTTTTCCTATCCATTAGGTGCATTGGAAATAATCTATTTTTATTTGCTTTTAGGCAGTGATATTTAAGCCATATTCCAATCCTGAAATGATTGGACATGTGGACCTGAAATCCTGGTCTGCTGACATTACTCAGTAGGAGATTTGTGAATTACAGTATTATAGGTATACCCTGAGGAACTCAGTCAAGCACAGATGTAGACTTCAAGTGTAGGTTAAGGCAATACATCTAGCCTAGGTGAAAACATTAGTCTTTTTTTTTTTTTTTTTAATGGTTGAGGACTTTGTTGAATCTGTTATTTAAAAAAAGAAACTGTAGGTTGAAATGGGCATATGAAAATTGGAGTCAAACTGTTCTTCAAATGATAATTGTTAGAAAAAAATTAAATTGTTTGTATGAAAGACATTGAACTCTGACTAGTTCTTCAAATTATCTTCCAAGGGTAGTAACAGTTGTAATACCAAGACAAATAAAGACTGCCCAGACTTTTTATACTAGCACCTGTGTTTATGGAATGTATTTGCTGGTTGTGAACTGCCCTCTCAAACTCTGATATCATTTCTACTTTTAATTTTTATCGTGCTTATGATATTTGTTCTAAATATTTGTTACCATGTCTTATTTCAGATAGTTTGTCAATTGAATTGTTATAAATCTTCATGGGTTACTTTATTAGTAAAGTCTTTCTTTATTAGCCTGCCCTCTTAGATAAGGAGAAAAAGAAGTCTGCATTGTTCAATATACTTTGGAGGTTGAGTTTCTGTCTAGAATGGTCTTGGACAAGTGCTAAGAGATGCCATGTCTTATATCTGGATTCTCTATATTTGTTTCCATAGACTGGAGATGCCAGAACACCTTTACTATCTGGTGAAGTGCTTATTTAATCCTGAATGTTATCAAAGTTATACTCTGGTTGATTATTTCACTGTGCATATGTGTGTTAACAATTTTGATAAGTATGTTTAGTGCAGAAGATACTGAAAAATCAACTGAAAGGATAATCATTTTTAAGCTCATGGAAATTATTTTTTAAAAAGAGAACTAATTTCTCTGTGTAGAAATAAAGATTAAAATAAAAGAATTGACAATAAGTTATAATAAAATCAAGAACTGTTTCTTTGGTGGCAGCAGACAATAAATTTTAAAAATCACAAATGATTCACAAATATTTTGGCCACTTATCAATAGGAAGAGGAATAAGAAATGCTGCATAGAAACTAGTAGATATTAAATTTAAAAGAATGCCATACAGAGCAGAATAGATTTTGAATGGTTACAATTATTATATAATTAATAAATATAAATCCCCAAACTCTTTTTTGTGAAGTATGAAAGCACAATAAACCTAAAAATGTATAAGTAATAATGAAATTCAATAAATTGACTAAGATATAAAATTAAATGTACAAAACTAATAACTTTTTAGTAGTCATAATCTGTTAGAAAATGTAACAGGAAAAGGTTCATAATGAATAGCAAAAATAATGTTCAGCATAAATATGTAGTCAGATAAATCAGATTGAATTCAAATGTCACTGAAAGATGTAAAAAGAAAACTTGGTAAAACTGAGTGATATCATTTTGCTACAAGTTTACTATTAGGGTAATGTTAGATGGAATAAATTATTCATTAGAACCTTGAACAATTTACAAAGAGTTTATAAATAAATTATGTTTATATTATTATGCCAAGTTATAAAAAATGCATAGAAAATAGAATGGAAGGAAATATACCCAATACAAAATTTTGCAACTATTATTGGATGGTTTTTGTTTTTCATTTTATACTTTCTGTGTTTCTCGTAAGAAACATGAATGCTTCCATTGTGGAAAATATAGACACGTTCTATTTTTGTGTGTGATACTGGGAACTGAAGCCTGGAACACACTAGGCAAGGGCTCTAACCAGAATCTCATTCCCAGCCCCTATGTTCCAGTGTTTTTTAAGCAATTTAGATGGAAGATAAGGGTCTGTTTTGACTTCCACATGTTGTTTTTGGTCTTATGCAGGATAGAAGTTTTATACATATTTTTATTTCATGGCTATTTTTATTATTGATTCTCATGGTTTTTAATTTCCTTAGAAAGATGTGCGGGACATCCTCACCCCGATTCAAATTGAAGCTGCTTATCACCTTGGGCGTCATGTTATCAGCAAGCGCAGTACTGAGGAATTCCCACCACTTCAGCCAATTCTTCAGCAGAAGAAAGAAAAGGACCTGATTAAAAAGATGGTAGGGATATTTTTCTTTGTTTAAAATTCTGGGTGACATAATTGAAGAAGTTTTTTAAGTGGCATAATTCTGAAGCAATGATCTGGAAGTCTGAATTCTTTTTACAAAGTAGATTTATGGTGTGTCTTGTTTTCCATGTTTATTTTCTTATATTCTCTTCAGGACATTGAACTGAATAAATATGCACTTAGGCACAGCAGTAGTTTCCCCTATATGTAAAATGTAAGTTTTCTCCCCTCCATGCCTTGCCAATGAAGAAAATACATTACTAGAGAGGAACCCTAATGGAAGTTAAGTTGCAGTCCCGAGTTGGTTATTCCGTGTCTTCTGTGTATTCATTTTCTGTCACATTCTCTCTCTTGCTGTGTTGTTCTCATTCTCCCTACCCATGGAGTCCCTCTGTCTACTTAGTCCAATTCCTTTGCTGACTTTTATTCATTTAAAAACACAAATTTGTTACGCAACAATTTCTCCTTTTAGATTTTCATTACCTGCTTTTTAGCCACATCCCAAGAGCATCTGTATTTTAAGATGGATTCTGATTTGAATTAGTAAAACAGTTTTTTCTAAGTTGTCGAAAAATATTTCAGTTACATTGACGATGCATTTATACTCAGGAATACTGTTGTTCAGACATTCACTGCCCAACAGCACAAAGACATTGTCAACAGGATGTATTTGGGCATGATAATAGCATTCACTGAAACACTCACTAGTGGAAGTCAGAATGTAAAAGATGACAGGGACATTTAAAGGTGTAGTTTATATCCTATCCAGAGAAAATTGTCCTAAGCTACTTTATAGATACTCAAGCTTATAATCACCACTGTCTAAAATACTAGATCAAATGAAGATACTAATTTAGGAACAAATTTTCTCCTTATTCACATGAAAATATTTATGGAAGTTAGTTTTTTCCTCTCACTCTTCTATTGAACTTCAATATTTTGTATCAACTAATTTTAAATATCTTTAATAATGAAAATATCAATGTTGTAAGCATACAAACCAAAACCAATTTGTAGTTTTATTAATCTCCACTTTGGTTCTTAGAACATCTTGCTTTACAAATAGGAGTTGCAGGAAAACATCACATGTACTTAACCATTTAAAGGAAGATTTATACTTCGACTACCCCTCACCTCCCCTCCACCAGCCCCACGTAGACAGTCTGTGTTCTGGCTGACCATTGAACAGTCCTGCTTCCTAAGTCTGGTTCATTCTCTGGCTTTCCAGATTTACCATTTTCTACATCTCTCTGTCTTTCACCCATTTCTGATATTTTCCTTTCTTCCGATGCACCTTATAGTATCTGTGGATCATATGAAAATGTTCATAGTTAAATAAATTCTGGAACCCTTACTACAGAGTACTGTTTAATTTTGTTCAATGTTTCCTCAAAGTAAAATGTCTTAATTTCTCTATTTAGCTATTTTCAGTGCATATAAAATCACTGTCCTGCCATCTGCCAGAATTAAGTGGGTGTCATGCTTATGTGTAATAAGGGGGATCAAAATACAGCACCAAAAAATGGAAAGAAAACTGAGGAAGAACATCTTGGCAGCTAATTTTCCCCAGTTATCTGTCTAGTGCCTTTAATATTTCCCAAACCTTATTTCACTTAACAAGTTTAGGCTTTAAAATCTACCTCTGGAAGAACTAAGTTCCTTTATCCCTGCAATGGTCGTTTGCATCTACTGACTCTCAGACTGAACTCTTAGGGATAAAAGAGAAAGTTATCAATTGATGTATTAAATTTGTTTGCCTTATGTATCATAGATGCCTTATTCTTAACTGCATGCAGATATATCTACTGATGGAACTAAAATTAAAAATGTTGTCAAATTTTATTTCCAGATAAACTTTGCAAGGTTTTGTGCCTATGAAAATTGTTCTGCTGACTTACAGGTTTCTGCAAAAATTGGATTTTTGAAGTAAGTTTAACATTTTCTCTGTTTTTCATTAAGAGGGTACAATAGGTACGTGCATATCGGTTTTAAAGTGAAAGGGATTAATCCTTGAGAACTAGCATCATTTAAATATCTATGAAGGAACAATGTCCTACTGAAAGACATTAAATAATCTGTATGTCATTCAAGGGTTACCTTTTCTCAAAGAATGAGAATACATTAGCGCTAAGGCTTTACAAAGCATGTTTTAATGTTTTGTTGATAACTTTGAATACATTTCAGGATTTAATTGTGCCTTGGAATATTATCATATTTTGTAGGTATGTTTTAACATTCATAAATACCTATTAATAGGGTTTTGGGTGCAAAACAGGGTTTTGCTACATAATGCTTAGTTGTTTTTCACTTGAAAAACTGGTCTCACTTTTCAAACTTTTATAGAAAACAATATATACACAATAAATTCAAAAAGGAACAACCAACTTGGATCTCCTAAGTTCATAGAAGGGGAACTGGTAAAAAGAAAATGCATGTAACGTGCTTAGAACCACATCTCACACGTAATTCCAAAATTTGTTGCTGGTGTTATTTTATAATAAAAAATGAACTACTGAAGTCTTATATCATGTCTATAGCTCTGTATTCAAGTTGTTTTGCACATCAGAGGGAAGATGTGAAAATGAAGACCAGAGAGGGAGTGAATCCACACCTTAAGTTGAGGGTTGATTGTACATGGAACATAAAAGGGGAAGGGGATGGAGGGATAATGCAGCAGGAAAATGATAAATTATTTTTTGGAGGTTGGGATATAAAAGAAGTAGTCCAGTTTGAGATGGGTTGAATTTGGGGAGACTTCTGTATGCAACTGTCCACTTAAAATCTATGTCAGGATCACATATGGGAATTTCTCTACATATTGGTAATTTATGAGATTGCCCAGCAGTGAATCTTAAAGAGGAACAAACTAAGGATCAAGTCTTGGACTGCAATTTTATTTAAAGAGGCTAAAAAGAATAGGAACCCCTGTCAGAGACTGAACAGGGATCTTCAGAGAACTAACAGGAAAACCATGTCTGTGGTCAAATAACCAATGGCGACTGTGAAAAGGTGGATTTAAGATTGCAGTGTCAGTCAGAGATCAAATAGCATGACTTCGAGGGGTCACAGGAGTCAGCATCTGAAAGGTGGGATAAAAAGGGATCTCTGGAAATTTTTAAGATAAAAAAATCTCAGTGCATTGGTAGCCAAATGAGAGTTCCTGATGAAGTAGGCTCAGCTGAAGAATTTTTGTGTGTTAATGTTTTTATGTTTTTTACTTAATCATGGAGAGGGTCAAAGAATAAATTGGAGAAGAACTTCGACTTAGAGCCCGGGGGGGGGGGGGGGGGGGGGGTGCTTTTCAGACTCTGCTGGAGTCCTCTCGGAAGCATGGGCAGTTCTTCACTTCCTCTTCTCAATGCCTTTTCCTCCCGTCTTCGGGCTACTGTCCTGCTCCCCTTCTCCTCCTTGTCTAGCCCTTCTTTTCTCAGTTTTTTTGGAGGCTCTTTGGCTTTTATCTCCCCGAGGGACCTCCTTCTCAGGTTGATGCTGTTGGCATGGTCCTCGGGCTTAGGAAGTGGTACCAGTGCTGGTGTGAATAGCTGGCACCAGGATTTCTGCATCCATTAGGAAAGTTACAAGCTATTTCTGTTTGATAAATGATAAATGATTTGAGGAACTTTCAAATGAAAACTCTTCTAATTAAGTTTTTAGAATCACAGTGAAAGCTTCTGACAAACTGCTTTGCATTTTTAGTAAATTATACTTGATCAAACCAAAATATGCCTCTCCCACTTCAGTGTCCTCTGTCCCTTCTCAGTAACAGTAGGCAAACTGAGACCATATGTTCTACCCATCTCCTGGCTGTAACTCCACTCGCATAAATGGTGTTTATGTGCCCCAGATCGATAAAGCTGTTTTAGGTGAATGTATTTACTCGGTAAAGAACATGCGTTTCTTAAGTCTATAATAATAAACTGCCAACAGTACACTAAACAGTGCTTACGAACGACGTCTCATCTTTTCATTAAGTTGAGGCTTCCTCCTGTGTGTCTAAACTCTCAGGATGACAACCCACATTCAAATGGATTTTCACTGTAAAATAATGATGAACAAATAAGACTTGATGAAGATTACGAACATAATAGCAGATATTAGCCGTTACATAGGCAGTTTAAAATCAAATCTTTCATATAGATTACTGATATAAAGGACAGTACTGCTCTTCTGTAGTTCTGTCGTGCATCTAGGGTAAACGATGCCGACTTTCCCTAAATGATTGCTTTCATATTCATTGAGAATGCTTTTAACTGCAAGTTAACAGAATACCTGACTGATAGTGACTTAAACAATAAGGAAATTTATTTTATATAATAAGCAGTCTTCAGAATGGAGATAGTTGCAGGTTTGGCAGGTAGCTACCAGAGACTGGACATGGATGGTTATCTTTCCTGTTGTGATTTTTTTCCTCATGATTGCAAAACGTATGCAGCGGCACAGAGGTTCCCAGAAAGAAGAAAAGGTGCAAGAACAAAAGTGCTTTTTTTCTTCTTGAGGCTTTCTTCCCAGGAAGGGAAGTGCCTTGTCAGACGTTTTCTGATAACCAGACCCCTTCATCATATGCTTTCCCCAGAATTTATCATGATGGAAGGAAAATGCTATCATCTTGGCCATATTGGGTCAGCCATGATGCATTCCCTGAAGCTGAACTCGAGGCTGTTTTCTGTACTGTCGAGGGAATGCTATCTACTACCTGAATAATCTAGGGTCTATTAGCTGCAATACAGAAAATCATTGTTGGGTAGACCATAAGCAATGAGTAGCACCTGTCACCTTAGCACCTAAAAAAGCAACTGGTACAAAATTATCCTTTTAAAATAGAGATGGTAGAGAAACATGCCTCACTGACATCACAAAATCTTGACAGGAGTAATCGTGTGCTTTATCACTAAAACAAGCTAATTGCTAGTCCAGTCATCTAAGTTCTTCTGCTGTCCTCCCCTGGACCTCAGAGAGTTTAACCTTTACTCACTAAAATCTTCTTAAATGCCAATTAACTGATTTATTCTGGTAGGCAAGAATTTTTTAGTATTTTCTTTTTTCTTCATGTTAATAGTAAAGCCAAACAAAGGATAAAATTTCATTTAGGACTATGAGCCCCTGCTGCAGGCTACTTGGTTAAATGAATGCATTTGACAAAGCAAAGCGTGTGTGATATCAGTTTACATCATATTTTGTTCTAGCATCTTGATTAAAAATGAGTTAGCGCTGAAGCCCTAATTCATTTTATCAAGGCAAAGTATATTTATTATAGTTAGACATAGAAACACTTCCTACAAAATAAAACTATATCATTCACTTGGGAAAAACATAAAGCCGGATGCTGCAGTATATCATTTTTCTATTTTCCTCTTTCACTTATTAAGTTATGATTCTATATGCACACAGTGCCTTGATTTGTGTAAGTTATGTGGACTCTAGGCTGCTTTGTAAATTTCAGGTCTGCATTATGCATGTTTTAATGAAGAATGAACTATGAGTCCCAAGGACAGCTCTGGTTCTGTCTTGTCTCACTTCCAGATGTGCACCTGGTCCTTTATTGTGTCTCACATAGAAAGCTGGTGGACATCTTTCCTGTGGCATCTTGTTAATGAATCAAGATACAGTAAGATGGACGTTTTTAAAAAGTAGAACTGTAATTATGGTAATCTGGCCGAATTGCTTAAAAATGGAAAATAAGCCACTTCTCACTGCTGAAACGTGAATGTGTGTCTCGCTCTAATCTGCTGTTGTCTTGGAACCTGGCTGCTTATGCAGTGCTTTCACCTTCTGTTGCTTGTCGAAGTGCCAGCTTCTTTCCCAGAGGTGTTCAGTGACTAATGCTTTGGTGACAAGCCAGAATATTTTATAAACGTCTATTTCTAGGCAGCTCTTCTACGAGTCTTAATTAGACTTTAATGTCAAGTTGAAGTTCATTTTTAGAACCTCTTAGGTTCCATCAGTTGTAACACGTTTTCGGGACAGTAGGGGGATATAGCAAGACTGGGTTCCCATTCACCTCCCGCCTCCTGTTCAACACGCACCACCAAGCAGACATGCACCGACTTAACCCAAAGGCTGTGACTAGAATGAGTAAGTCACAGCCACTGCCCATGTATTGGAGAGCACATCATCATTCCATCAATTCTTCCTCCCTGAAGTGGCAGCCAGGATCAGGATTACTGCTTTATTCATTTTTCCACATTCTTCAACAGAATCCAGCTTCTCAAACCCAAGGATCAGAAGCTAGAGGTGGTACCCACAGAAGTGCTCTTCTTTCCTTTCTCTTCCATTTAGAGTACTGTGGAGTTAAAAAGACCAGGCATCCCTTTCTCTAAAGCTGCATGACTTCTAAGGGCAAATCACTGCCTTACTGTCAGAATAATACAGAGTAGATTTCAATTACATGTGGTAATATTATGTTGTATTCGACTTTAAGTTCTCATCAGTTAGATTGCTCTATAGCAGAAGCCCTCCTCACATTTTAGGCTTTGGGGGACTGAGATCTCAGTCTCTGTCACTCAGTTGTTATTGAAGTACAAGAGCAGAATATGGCTGTGTTCCAAGAAAATTTTATTTATAAAACTAGGTAGAGCTATGAATTTGGCCTTCTGGCAGCAGTTTGTAGACCCCCCTACTCTGATACGTTTGTTTTTTGTCTGATGATTATACAAGATATCTTTGTATTTTGTTATGTTAAAACAGTTCCTTCTAAATATATATTTTGCTTAAGTCTAATTTGTTAGTGTCATATAAGCTGGTTGTCAAACCCAGATGTAGAGATTTTAAAGAATTAATCCTGGTTTTAAAAAACAAAACATTTTTCTTGTTTGTTTGTCTTTTAATCTGCTCCTAGACAGACAAATATACAGAAAGGAAGGGAGAGGAGGAGATACACCCAATAGAACTATATACGTGTATTTACCAAAAGATAACAATTTCGAATTGGAAATTGGTGAAATTCTCATGGATAACTGAATGAGTAAATATAGTGTGGCATCTTTGTAAGATGGAAGTATATACCAATGAGAATAAGCAATTTGTAATTACAAGTATCAATATAAGTTAATCTTACAAAATTTTGAGTTAAAAAAGGAACTTTGGAAGGTGTAGAGGAAAAGGGAGTGAAAGGGGGTGGAGGACAGAAAGATAGTAGAATGAGACAGTATTACCCTACATGTATGTATGATTACATGAATGGTGTGAATCTACATTGTGCACAACCATAGAAATGAAAAGTTGTACCCCATTTGTGTACAGTGAATCAAAATGCAGTCTGTAAAACTAAAAAAGATTTTAATAATAACAAAAGCCACATACAAAAGAACAGATACACAGAGAAAGGATTGCTCAGATAAAATTTATATGAAATATAAAAAATGGCCAACCCCAGTTTTACTACCAAAAATGAATTCTGTGGGTTGGGGCAGTGACTGAGAGGAAGGGGACACACAGAATTTTTCCTGTGTAGCTTATACATTTTTTTGATCTGGGTACCAGTCTTGTGCATGTATTCAAGTTTATAAAAAACCTATAGACTTAGGCTATGTCTTTTCTCTACACACATACTTTAACAAATTAAGTTTGAAATAGGAGAAAATCAGAATAAGAGGGGAATAACTTTGAAGTATTAAATGAACTGTTCAGTTTCTTAGAGGTATATTTTTTAGCATTACAGAAGTGGGGGGAAATGTCCAAAATTATAATTTTGTTTACACCTTCTCCAGTTCATGAGAATGAATAATTCTGAATAATTTCTAGTAGTGGTTTTGCCAGGGTCACATATTGATGTCACTAATTTGGTCATTTCAGTAGGTTTATTAGCAGTAATGAAATGTAAGGTTATGGGGTGGGGCACAGATCACATGCATGTGGTAGTGCTAGATTTACTTTCTTATCTTAGCAAATCATTTGAAATTTGTGTACCTCACAGAACAGATAAACATGACTACCCAGCTATAATTTGGTAAAATTTATATTGTTACATAAACTTAAAAGTCATTAACTTATCCAGTAATTTCCTGTTTGTTTCTTTTTAACATGTCCCCTGAGTGGACCCAACCCATTTGTATGTTCAATGCTTGCATCTGTGCCCATGTGTATTACACACTGTGTTTCTAGGCTCAGAAACTGTGATAATCATGAACCAGTTTCTCGCCTTCAAGAAAACAGTCCAGTGGTGAGGGGAACCAGACAGAGATTTGACATTGTAATGATACTTTGTTATAAAGGCACCCAGGATGCCTTCAGGTGTGTGTGGGGGGCAGGGACAGCATCACCTTGCACCTGCTAGGAGAAAGTACAGCAGGGTGCAGCTGGAGGAACTTCTTAATGTCATTGGTGTGGAAGCTGAATCTTGAACAAGTACATGTTCTCCAGGTGCATGAAAAGAAGAAGGTGTTAAAGGCAGAGAGAAAGAGCATGAAGCAAGATACAGGCATCTTGTTGGGTCTGGACCTGCTTGGAGGTTAATATAACCAAAGCAAAGAAATGAATTGCACAGTGGAGAGTGAGGCAAGGCCAGATCTTGAAGGCTTCACATGTCAAGCCAAGGAGTTGAGACTCCTCTTAAAAGCACTTAGGCTACTCCACATGCATTGTCTGGTTTGCTTTGTTGAAAAATGACCCTCTGACAGTATGACAATTGCATTCGAGAAGAGAAGGATTTGAAACAGAGAAATCAATTAGGGGTATAATCCAGATTAACTCAGGTTAAATCATGACATTTTTCAGACTTTATTTTGAAAAAAGATCTTTGGAAGAGCCAACCTAAATAATCAGAGTAATAGAAAAGCAAAGAACAAGATCTCTTTACTGTTTCCAGGCAAAAGTCATTACCTTTCCTGCTGACCCAGAACCCTTTGTTCATAACTTTTCCATATATTTATATTTGTTTATGCTTATGTACAAATAGGTCTTTTGCTGTATCAGCTCATGAGTGAGTGAAATGTGTTTTAACTGTTTGTTTTAGACAACATCAAACAAGACACATGATTTATTATAGAGGAACTTTCAATTATAGTCAGTCATTCATGCATCTTCAAGTAATACATAAAAGCAAAAATTTTGAAACATGTTCTTATCCTTATATAGTCTTTGTCTTTAATCATTTCACAAGCAACTAACAAGTGCTGTGCTGTGTTTAATATTTCCATGAGTAGTTTTTTCAAATATTATCTATATAAACATTGACCAAAATGGTACAATTTTAACATCATAGAAGAAACTTCAAATTTCTAAAATTCTAGATGAATATTTTCCTGTTTTACTATTATGAATATGTTCACCTGATTATTTACTGTGGGTCAGATCCTTCTCTATTTTGAACTAATTTTTCTAATTTTTAAATTACTAGATAAGAATTTGCTGTCTTTGGGGAAAGCTTATAAAATCATAACATGCTGTAACCATAATTTTCCTTTGCATTAAGCCATTCCCTCTCTCTGGGAAAGAAAATGGGCTGGGATAAAAACTTGTAGTTGCTTTGAGATTTTAGAACATTCTACTTATGACTTTTGAATAAGTTCCTTAACCCTAAAGTTTCTCATATTTAAACTATTCTGAAGATTTCATGGAATGTGCAAGACCTGTATATTCACTGAATAGTAAATTTTACTGATGGGGTGGCCAACACTTAGAAATGCTGGATGACACCCAGTCCAAAGAACTGGTGTAGTGCCAGAATTTGAATTTATATGTCTGGACTTAGAGCAGTCTTCTCTTCATAATTCTTAGGATGGTGGAGTGTTCCTGCAATTTTATTTCTAATTTGGCCTGGTTACTATAGAGGCGATTGACAATCCTACCTCAGAAATGAATTCTAGCCCAATAGGTTTCAGTGACATGCCTCTGCTGGGCACAGCATTTCTTGCTATGCCTCCTCACTTCTTCCCAAACATTCCCTCCGCTTTCTCATTCTCCTTTTCTACCTATTCTTCCTTTTTCTTAAACTTTTGGTTTGGGCAGCAGCTAGTTCAACATCTGTCCATAGATGGAAAGAAAAGTAAAATGTGCTTTGCTTTTGAAAACTTTGCGAAATAATGATGAATATATTAAAATTGTTGAAGATGTTAGGCAGAAAAATAAACCATAAAGACTATTTCATTGTAATTAAGAAGTAAACTTTTCTTTGTTAATAGGCAACTATATTTGAAACTTATTTATTTGAAACTTGAGGAATTGAATTCCTTTTAATATGGATTTAAGCCTGCTTATGAGGTCATTCCCATGTTTGGTATTTTTTTCTACATTAATATTGTACAGCATAAATATCATAGACTTATGAATATGAAATCTTTATAAATAAGAACTAAAGAATATTACTTACTTTTTAGGCCTTATGAAAATAAAACCTATCTTGCTGTTGGGGGTATGAAGACGTTAATGTTGAATGTGTCCTTGTTTAATGCTGGAGATGATGCTTATGAGACCACCCTGCATATCAAGCTACCCACAGGTCTTTACTTCATTAAGATTTTAGAACTGGTAAGTACTAAAAATCACAAGAGCACAATACACATTTATTTTATTTTTTTAGAAAGTGGTATTACTCATCCCATAATTTTTAATATTTAGACTTATCACACAGACTCTCAGTCATTCTGGAACCTCCTCCCTGCCTGCCCTTGATCCAAAAGGCAAGTTCTTTGGTATCTAAGTCCAAAGGCATCAGCTTCCAGCCCCCCAGTGCTATGGGAAAGGGCAAGTAAGGCCCTGTGACTGTTCCTCATTTGGGGTCCTTGCATGAGCAATACTGGTCCTCCATGCTAGGCACCCAGAGTTACTGCTCTTTGTTTTAAGTTCGTGCTCTCTGCCTGCTTCCCAAAGGACTTCTAATATGTCAGAAGCAGCAGTCCTCCACAGATTCTGAATTCCTGCTGTCAAGTCAGGTTTTAGGCAAGTTTTTCTTTTCCCATGAGAATTTAGAGTACTTGGAGACCTTTCCTTACTGCTGTGCCTCCATCAATGGCACTTAAGCCCATCAGTGAGATAATAATAAAGTTGAGTTTCAGAGAAAACTTCAATCGCTCTCTCCTGATTTCTCTAACCTTCAGCAAATTTACCTGCATCATATCCAAGGACCACCTCTT
Organism: Sciurus vulgaris; assembly: GCF_902686455.1. Classification (NCBI taxonomy): domain Eukaryota; kingdom Metazoa; phylum Chordata; class Mammalia; order Rodentia; family Sciuridae; genus Sciurus; species Sciurus vulgaris. The sequence continues at coordinate 134,690,922 of NC_136463.1, forward strand.
CACACCAACTGCTTTTGAGACAGGCCTTTGACCTCTCATAAATATCTATTAACCCCTTTCTCTAGGGCTTTGGAAATTTATTTCAAAAGATAGTGGGAAAACTCCAGGTATTCAGGGAATATTGTGATTAAGTACCTTCAACATTTTCACATACCAGACAGACACATGGACCTTTTGAATCCCTTTCATTCTGATTGTTCAAGGAATTAGACTTCAGATTAAATAGGAAATATACCAGAGTGAATGAAAACTACAGGACTAGAAGTTTTTTATGGAGAATTTATATGAATATTAGGATACATACACATGTACTTAACACCATTTATTTACATTTCTATTTATCCCCCGAGTAAACAGAAAATTGTTTCCTAGGAAAGTAAATACTCCTAGGATGACTTGCTTTTCAAAAACCATCCCTAAACATATGTTATAAATTTCTTATTCCCTGCCTACCTGAACCAGTCATTTCTTTTTCTCCCTTTTAGGAGGAAAAGCAAATAAACTGTGAAGTAACAGATAATTCTGGCATAGTGAAACTTGATTGCAGCCTTGGTTATATATATGTAGATCATCTCTCACGGGTAAGCGTGTAGCATTCATGGTTTCTGTTTAGTAACATGAATTTGTATTTTTCTATTCTATTATGTTGCATAACGTGTGTGTATATATTTTTATTTTTTATTTTTTTGTATGTAGGGTAGGTAGCTAAATGATGCAATGAAAGCAAAACCAACCAGACCTGAGATCTTTGAGCTTTGTGTTTATATTCTTGGCACTGTTCACTGTTTAGAAAGGGGAGGGGCACATGTTTATGTCTGGATGGGCAAGTGAATGTGTCAATCAGTATTCTGCTCCCCCAGCTCCCCCTTCCCCAACACTCCCCCCACCCACCCCAGGTGGCCCTGTCTGCCAGGCATGTTACCTCTGCTATATGAAAAGGTGTTTTTTGGCAAGAGTCCTCACTCAAGTTGTTAAAGCATTTCTAATTTTGTCCGTCTGGACCTGCCTGTCTTTACGTTCAAAGTCGGCTTTGTTTCTGAACGTCACTTGTAGAAATGCTAGGACTTGAAAATTGCCATAAAACTAACAGTTTCCCTCTATCTTACTTCCAAGTGAGCGTAGTTTCAAGTCTCCCATAAAAAATAAAGTACTAAGAAAAATACATTCAGATGACAAAAAAATGTATTTTGCATTACTTAAAAATGGCCCTTTCCTGTGTATATTTTGCAGATAGATATTAGCTTTCTCCTGGATGTGAGCTCACTTAACAGAGCAGAAGAGGACCTCAGCATCACAGTGCATGCCTCCTGGTATGTTTCATTATAAAAAAAAAAAAAATAAAGTAAAATAAAATTGGCTAGAAGAAATGTACCCTATATATTGAGAGAGGTTTTAGGGGAACCATGGATCTGTGTTCCATTAATTGTAGAACAATGCTTCTCTTACATGCTTTGTTTTTAAAAGCAAACAAAAACCCCTCTAGGATTAGAAGCAAATGATAGCAGCTTAAATAATGAGAGAAAAGTTCTACCAACTCTATGCTAAATTTCTTTTTTTACTACCACGTTTGCTTTTTCCCCAAAAAGCACTAGTTAAACCTCTAAGCCTATTAGGTGTATATAATATGTAATTAGTTCTCTCTGAAGATGATTTTTGTGCTTGATGGATTTAACAGGATGTTTTTCTGTCTGTTTTTGTAGTGAAAATGAAGAAGTGGACAGCCTAAAGGATAATAGAATGACTTTAGCAATACCTCTGAGATATGAGGTTATGCTAGCTGTTCATGGGTAAGTAGATACAGAGGCCTGTGGAAAGTTTAGAGGGAATTTCAATTCCATTTCTGCTTACATTAATGACAGAATCATATTTAGGAAATAAAAAGGATACTCTGTCCTCAGCAGTTATCTCAGTGTTGCAGTTCCTGGCTTCACTGTTCATTATTTTAATCTACTCTATAATCATCACTGATACTGTATCAAACCCCAGCCCAGCTGGTGGAGATTGCTTACTGGAAGAACCCCAGTAAGCTTCTAGCAGGGCACAGACAGTTTTTCAGTTGTATGCTGTGCAATCCAGGGACATTCAGAGTCAGGCAGTATGCAGTTTGCACAAATATCCCCAGTGGCCATGGCAAGTGTGAAGTTTAAAGGGTATGAGTTTGGCCAAATTGCCATTCTCCAGAACCCACATCTACCTGTAGCAAATGGACTGAGATTTGAGAAAGCTGGCTGCACAGTATCCCTAGTCCACTCTTTACACCTGTGAGACTGGAGTTCTGCAGCCAGCCCACATGCCATCATTCATTGCTTCCTCATGAGTTTACTAATTACGGAGCTGACTGCTCTGATTTAGGAAGGTATGTGCAGAGAGAGAGAAAGAGGGGATTAAAACAATCTCTAACAGTTTTACTGGAAATTATTCAGACCCTTAGTCTTTGCTTAAAGCCACATCTTTAAATTACTAGAGGCTATGAGATACAGGACAAAATAAATACAGAGCATTACTTGTCAGGCTACATATAAACAATTTCCCATTCACTTTAACCACCCATAAAGATGGCATCCACTGACATAAACATAACATGACAATGTCCACTGGAATTGAGTATGAAGTTTGTGAAACTGAACAGGAAAAAGGAGGCCATTCACAGGAGAGCAGGACCTTGAGAGTCAGTGTATAAGCTAATGAAAGGTGACTACATGGCTTCTGGTTTTGAATATCTCACAGCCCTGCCTCAATTTTCTTAGGTTGAGTTCAATCCTATTTTTCTATTATTTATGTCTCATTATTTCAGACAAGGGATATTCTACAACTATTGAACTTTATAAGACTGCCTTTTCATTATTTCTCATTTCTTTCCTATTTATTGGGTCCCTAATTTGGAGTTACCTAAAATTAGATGCCAAATAGACTCATAGAGTAGCATGAACCTTTGTCAGTGTCCTTAGCTGGCCACATACGTATCTAATCACAGGTTTAGAAAGGGTCAACTTGTATTCTGAACAAAAACTTATTGGGGCTGGGGTTGTGGCTCAGTTGTAGAGTGCTTGCCTGGCACATGTAAGGCACTGGGTTCAATTCTTGATACCACATATAAATAAATGAAATAAAGGTCCATTGATAACCAAAAATATAAATATTTTTAAAGTTTATATATATATGTATATTTATAAGTTTATACATGTATATGTATGTATATGTTATATATTTATGTACAAACTTATCATATGTATATATAAACTTACCATACCTACCAGTGGTTTGACTTGTTTCCCAGACTTGGGGTTCATTACAAGTAGCCAGCAAGAATTGAGGATGAAAAAAAGAACTCAAAAATAGGCTAGACTGATGTATAAGAGCCCCAGCAGAAAGCTGAAGATTTATCCTGTAGTTACCAAATCAGCATGAATCATTAAGGGCTGAAGAGAAAGAATGGTCAGTAGAATGAACAGGCAGGGCTGGGGAAGGTAAGAGGAGGATATTGGTGAGAACAAACATTGTCACTCAGGTCAGAGCTCATGGCCTTCTAATTTCATTACTTTTTAAATTATCACCAAGAAACCAGAAGTATTCCATAATGTACTTTTATAGCATGTTGATTGTGCTATTGTACACCTATAAAGATTCTTTATAATGTCTCTTCAAAGGAGACAGTTGATTAACTTTCATTTTGCTTCTCTCAGGTTTGTGAACCCAACTTCATTTGTGTATGGATCAAGTGAGGAAAATGAGCCTGAAACATGTATGGCAGAGAAAATGAACTTCACTTTCCATGTAAGCAAAGTTGATTGTGTGGATCTTTGTAGCAACTGTGAAGGATGTTACTGATGAGTTGCTCCAGGGAACATCCCTTCCCCACCATGGCCTCAGCAGTGGCTCACTGCAGGGCTACTCCCAGGCTGCTAATGCTCCCTTTTATCCCTGGTGCTCAAGTCTTCATCTCCTTACAGGACACATGGGAGGGAATGCAGAAAAAGAAGTGACACATGGAACAGGCGAAGTTAGGGGATGAGCTGAATCTATGGAGAGGCATAAAAGGGAGTTAGGCTGGGGGAAGCATCTATAGGGGGAAATCAATGAAATCTCTTCTTGATTCAAACTTCAGAGTAGTCCTGATATTACCAGGTAATGTGCTGCCTCACCCTTTCCATGTAGAATCAACTTGGTCAGCTTTTTAGGCTGTAGGTTTATGACCTGTGATAAGCAATTCATCAATTATTGAATAATCTTTTTTAAAAGTAAATATTATCATGATCCTTAAGTATTAATATACTAATATAAAGCTTTTTAAATAAAATTTCTACTGTCAAATTGAAATTTTGGTTGCATCACAGGTGTTGATGAATAAATGATGTCTACAAGAATATTTTTTGAATAAAAAGCACTGTCCAGACATTCTTTGTTATATAACAACCTAGAGGATGTGAGTTTTGTATTAGGTATATTTTATAAGATGCTTTTCAAAGCGTTTGAGAATCACTTGTGGTACTTAACCAAAATGCAAATTACTGTGCAGATCTGCAGAAAGAATGAAATCCTATCAATTCTACACTATTCAAACTTTTGTTACACTGATGTGTAATAATGTCAAAACCTTTTTTTCAAAATCCTAAGAAATACTTATCAGAACTCAGTGGGGGTTTGTACTTTGATAAAAAAGGAACCAAACTGGATTCTAGAAATACTGTTTTCAAGTTTAATAAATATTTTTCTAATTTACAATGGAGTAAATCAGACTGGAGAAATACAGTTTGAAGTTGTGGTGAGTCTGTTCAAGTATATAGATGTTCTTGGAGATCTGAATGTTAGTAGCTTAATTGCAATTTACATTTGTTATTTACTGGCATCAGGGAGACCTCCTGGCATCTGTTGTCCTGGGTGCTGCCGGGTACCCATTGGTGATGTTTCTTTCTGCAACAGCTTTGTGGCCTCGTAATTACCACATGTCCCAAATCTAGGGACATTCTCTTCATCTATGTCATACATATGCAGGTCTGTGACCATCCTTTCTCATGCAGGTATTGCTGCAAATCTTGTTTCTGTCTTATGGGTTTTATAATTAAGCTCTCAGTAGGCAATATTTTGGCCCAATATCTTTCTTGAGGGTTATGTAATCCCCAAATTTATCAATAATGGAATACCATTCCTTTATTAATTTTTAAGAGGTATTGAGAACCTATTGTATTTTCTTAAAAATTCAGTAGTATATACCATTTTCCAATTTTCTGAATGCATTAGCATTATAATTACTCTGAATAAAAATACATTTGGACCCCATTTGTGCACAGTGAATCAAAATGCAGTCTGTAAAAATAAAAAAAAAAGAAGAAGAAATACATTTTATTCACTTATTGCTCATGATCATCCTTTTAGCAGAGTTATTTTGTGAAAACATCATAGGATTTAGAAATAGAATACCAAGATCTCAACACTTGCTACTCTTTAGCTTTCATCTTGGGAACATTATGAATACCCCTTAGCTTTTTCCTTAGCTGGTGAATAGTAAAATACTGACCCACTTCACAGGATAGTTATGAAAACCAGGTGATCATATCTTAAAAATGTATAATGTGCAGAGCAAATATATTGATAAGAATGCCTCTTAAAGACTTTCTGCAATAAACCATCAGCCTGGACTTTCTGGGGTTAGGGGGAAGGCTAGAAATAGTGAAGAGAGTTTGAAATCACTAACAAACTTTTAAAATTCTCAATATGGATATTCTGTCTTTTTGCTGTGTAGCTGGCAACTTCAAATCTCCACAACTGTAAATCTTGCATGGTCACCTAAAAGCTCATTGATTTGTGTTCTTAATAAAAAAAAAAAAAATTTTTTTAATTGCTTGAAATTTTTTTCCTTATCAGGTTATCAACACTGGCATTAGCATGGCTCCAAATGTTAGTGTGGAAATAATGGTACCAAATTCTTTTATTCCTCAAACTGATAAACTATTCAACATTTTGGATGTCCAGGTAAAAATGTCTTCCATCTGACCTTTATTAGGTGTCTTAAGTACTAAAATAAATGCAAACCAAGCCTTTATTCTAAGTCATTTTGCTAAGATGGAGATTTCTGTTCACTTATAGTCACAACTATGAATTCACCATGCCTTGAGTATACTATTATACATTGCTTTAGAACTGTAGAATGACAGTGAAAACTCTGCATTTGACCTACAAATTAATACAGCTTTTCCCTATCTTTATTAATTATTTTAGGATTCATTCTTTGTGATATGGACCTGTGGACGTAATTTAGTTGAATTTTCTATAAATCTTGAAGCCACTGTTGGAAAATCAGGAATAGAACCTTTTATAGGAAGCAGTATTTATATTACTATTTCTAATTTTATCTCTTAATATTAAAAATAATCACAAAAATCACTTAAATATGGTTGAGATATGAGTTTTAAAAAATCTTGAGCTGGGCATGGTGGTACATACCTGGAACCCTAGCAACTTGGAAAACTGAGGAAGGAGGGTTGCAAGTTCAAGGCCAGCCTCAGTAACCTAGTGAAGCCCTAAGCAACTTAGTGATCCTCTGTGGTTAAAATATAACAAGGGCTGGGTTATGTGACTCAGAGGCTAAACACTCTTGGGTTAAATCCCCAGTACCAAAAAAAAAAAAAAAAAAAAAGAAATACCATATTTAGATAGGTCATGCTATTGTTTTATGTATAGGCTAATTTTTAAAGGCCATTTTTCTAATTTCTCATACTTCTGTAAGGTTAAGGTCATTTTGATCAGCCTAGGACCTATCCAACCTTCCATAAGTTTTCTGAGTTTCTGTATGTTCTTTTGCCACAGATTCTCTCTCCCAAATAATTGTTTTCACAATTTCAGATGTACTTAATATAGAAAGATAAGCAATTTGTACTATTATAACCACATTTTATTCCTTCCAATGCAAAAAGATAATTTCCTTGCTTTCTGTATTTATAGACAACTATTGGACAATGCCATTTTAAAAATTATGAAAGACAGTGTGCCTCAGAGCTGCAAAAGGGTGCAGTGGAGACCTTGAGGGGCATATTCAAATTCCTGTCGAAGACCGACAAGAGGCTGTTGGTAAGTTTGTTCTTCAGGTTGCAGTTTTTGCTTTCCAACAGAAGTGAAACACTTCAAATAAATCAATGGCTGTGAGCTGTCATTTGAGTGGGAGGAGACAGCCAACGTTAGGTAATAGTCTTGTGTATAAGGCACAAGCATGATTTGGAGAGGTGAGGCAAGTGTGATTTGGGACTGTGTGGCAGATTTGGGGTTAAATATATACCGTACAGTTTCATTATCTGCCAGGCAGATATTTTTCTAATCTGCTCAGGATACCAAGTCACCCAGTCTTTGTGGCACAAGATTCCATCTTAGTTTATGTAAAGAAACTGGAGAAGAAATCATCACCTTCAAATGATCCAGGTTTTACAATAAACATAGAACACATAACTTAGCAAGACTCTCGTTAGGCATCTTTTTTTCCATTCTGTTCCAGAAGGATGTTACTAATAAAGAGGAGAACACATGCTCCCGTGTTAACACTGTATTTTTGTTATAATTTACAAAACAAACATTTGTGTTTTATTTAAAGCAAGGTAAGTTTTTTTAGTGCCCCAGAGAAAGCAGATGTTTAATTCCATGTTTACAGAAAGTTTTCTAAATGCCACTGAAGGGATATTTAATTTTATATAAAATATTTACACAGGTTTTTAAATGTTGAAAATTTTATTCTTTTCAAGTACTGCATGAAAGCTGATCCACACTGTTTAAATTTTGTATGCCATTTTGGGAAAATGGAAAGTGGAAAAGAAGCCAGTGTTCACATCCAGTTGGAAGGCCGGCCAACCATTTTGGAAATGGTAAGTCCATGCAGAATTTATAAATCTTATAGAAACAGGATCTTATGAAGTTTGGCAACAAATTAAGGCATAAATATTTTGAAATAACTCATTTTATTTTTATTTACCACTTTAGCTATCTAAAACTATGGAATGATTAGGAGGTTTAGTTTAGAAAATGTATAGGCCTGACTATGAACCCTATTGACTATCTGAATATTTCAAATAACCTTAAATTATACTTAAAGATATAATAGAATTAAGATTTTCATAAAATCAAATATATCAAATTTTCCACAACAAAAACAATGAATTTTGAAAGATTGAATTAAATACATCTTGGATTCTTCCTATTGAAGTATGTATTTTTATGAAGAGTACTTTGACATAAAAATCGTTTTTTCAGTTTCCTCATCTTTTAAATATTTCTAATCTCAGTAGTATTGCAGATTTTTTTTAATGGTACTTAGGATTGAACCCTGGGTTGCTTTATTTCTGAGCTACACCACCAGCCCAAATGAGATGATTTTTGTTCACACTTAGAGCATTGTACGTAGTAAGCCAAAGGTAATGGCAGCTCTTAGGTGTTAAGTGGAATTTCTGAAATTACCACATAGTAGTCAAGAACAAGATATATCAAAAAGATGTACATTTCAGTTTCAACTATGCTAAAAAGTCACAGAACCATCAGCAAGTCTTTTAACCATGTGCAGGTTTCTTGACAGTGGGCACTATTGGCATTTTGGACCATATAGGGGTTATTCTGTGCATTGTGGGGTATTTAGCAGCATCCTCGGCTGCTATACAGTAATAGATGCCCATAGTACCACTGCCCAGGTTCTGATGGTCAAAGATGTCTCTAGACATTGCTGGCTATCCCCTAAGAGACAAAATCCTCTCTGTTAAAAACCACTGGTTGTAGATGATTTTTTTTTTTTCCAGTTTGAAAGTGTAAGGAACCTTTACACAGCAGTTTGTAGCTTTTGAGGATCAGAGACCTCTTTAATATTCTCAGCACACATGACAATACCTCAGAATCTAGAAAGCTCATCCAGAGATCCCTAACTCTATGGATTCTGGGTTATAAAGTACCTGTTTTAGGTATTTAAGTTCCTCCACAAATGAAAATTATAACAAAATTAATATAAAATTATATTAATTTTATTTATTAGTTTATTTTAGCATTAGTCCAAATGTATTTTGTTCAAAAAAAATTCCAAACAAGGCTAATTTGAGGAAATGTTTATCAGGTGAAGAAAGTCTTGTTTGTGGATAAAATGTTAATCTCTGAAAAAATTACATTAGTAAAGAACCTCTGACAGTCTAACAAATACCATTTCAGTCAAGTTATTTGCAGCACAGCTGTACTTACTAAAAGTGTTTCAGTGAAATGATGCCATATAAATTTATGCTATGATCACAACTTTAGAATGAAAGGGAAGCACTACATTTAACTACAATTAAATTGAAGAGAAGACAAGCTGTGGAAACATCTAGATAGTAAAGAATATGAGAAATTAATGTCTTAATGAAATAAAATGATCAGGTGATGATTTTTTTTTAATAGGATGCAACTTCAGCACTGAAGTTTGAAATAAGAGCAACAGCCTTTCCAGAACCACATCCAAGAGTTATTGAGCTTAACAAGGATGAGAATGTTGCACATGTAAGTTACCCTTTTAACTAGTCCACTGCAGTTAGGATGTTCATAATTCCTTTTGCATACTTGAGTCAGGAAATCAATGTGTCATAGAGGACCTGGAACATTTCATCAAGAGGTGGCATTTTGCACAACTGGCAGGAGGAAATGACAGAGAACTCTTTAGGGAATGAATCAGGTAGCAGTGAGCACAGGATGAATTGGAGGGAGAGTCACAAAGTCCATTTCACCCACTGTTCCTTCAAGTGTTTCCTACGTTGTGTTAAACCAGCGAGGGAATGGGGTGACTAGTTTTAATTATTACAGGAGGTTGGAAGGAGTTTCAAAGTTTCCAACTGGAAGGAATTTCAAAGTTTCTAACTGGGTGTTTCTTTATTTTGCTTAATTCTTAAAGGTTCTACTGGAAGGAGTACATCATCAAAGACCCAAGCGTCATTTCACCATAGTGATTATTTCAAGTAGTTTGCTTCTTGGACTTATTGTACTTTTAATGATTTCTTGTGCTATGTGGAAGGTAAGTCTTTAAAAATGCTATTTTTCCAAAGCCAGTATCATCTCACAAGTTTTTTTAATATATAGTACTGTTCTTATTTTCAACTATCCACACTATATAATACTAGTTCTGTAAAATTTGAAAAGATTTGTAAAACATTGTATATTATATTGAATATCAATTAGGAGAGGGTCTGAGGAGTCCGGTACTAACAGCAAAAATGTGTCTTTAAACCAATATTTTCAATGAATTTTCACTGATTTCATCTACTAAAAGCCTTTATGCAGTTGCCTGGGACATAGTTTAAGAAGTATTGGTGTTGACTGAGTGTGGCATGTTCATAACTATTCACAATTTATTTTTTCAGGCTGGCTTCTTTAAAAGACAATACAAATCTATTCTACAAGAAGAAAACAGAAGAGATAGTTGGAGTTATGTCAATAGTAAAAGCAACGAAGATGATTAAAAACAGATTACAAGAAAACATTAATTTTTATCAAATTCTTCCATGTACTCCTTTGCTTAATTTGAGAGAATAATTCAAATACTGATCACTCTTTGAAAGAGAATAACTGCAAAGGCAATACTCAACAACTGAAAGTTTATCTTTAGATATAATGAGTGAGTAGAAAAACACTACAGCCTTGGAGTTATTCAAGAAAAGTAAACTCTTGCAAATATATTAAGTACGTCTGAATTAAATCATCTTGGACTTACAGTGTTATTTACCTTATGTACTCACATCGGCCAAGGAAATTCCACTGAATGGGCTTTTGGTTCATTTCAAATACATCTTTGAGACTTGAGACTTTTTTGAAGCATACTTTTTAAAATCATTTAGAATTTTAAAAGCAGCTGTTCCCAAATTTTCTAATGAATGAAAGAGGAAGACCATAATTTTAAAGCAGGTTTTCATCTTTAAAGATCTTTATTTGTAAACACATTTTGTATGGACATTGCTGTAACAACCGTTTTATTCCAAAATGATACACTGGTTTGAGCTTAATGGGCTGACTTGTGGAGAATTATACAGCTATGGATTTTTTTCCCTGTATATGTACATTTTTAAAGAATATAAATTTTGCTATAGGTATAAATTCACTAGCCTCCTATAATACACTTATCAATAATACCCAGGAGTAAATTTTTTTAAATCTTCAAATTTTTTGTTTTATAAAACCATTTAAGTATTCTAATTTATATTCTGAAACAGATTGTAAATGTTGCACTTTAGCTGATATACACTGATGTAAGAAATATGAAAACTGTACCTCAATAGTGATTTTTAAAAACTGTGCAAGGAGTGATTATGGGGCTAACATTTCATCTGTTGGGTACTATATTAAATAGTCACTGTCCCAAATTAAGCAAATACACAAACATTAGCCTGGTTGTAATGTTCTATCAGGTCTTAATAGCATTAGCTTTTCCAGGGAAATGGAGAAACAAAATTCATAGTTAAATGAAAAAGTTCCATACAGTGAACATTAATAAAGTTTGTTGATGTTATATCAGAATCTATTTTAAAATGAAATAGCTTTCTGAATTTTAAATATTTATTTCATGCCTGTGATCTAGATGCTGGTGATTGTGGAATATAATTTCATCTAGATTTCTTTGTATGTGTAAGAAAGCTCTGGCCAACTTTTGAACATCTGTCCTAGGAAGCAATCAAGTAGATAAGAAGTAAACAAGAAGGCAGTCTTTAATGTTGTAGGAAACGTTGCTTTGCTTTGAGGGCTCTGCTTCCAGCTGTCCCCTTCCTCAGATTTTTTGATTCATGAAAGTCACCTGTTCACAAGCCTCTGACTGGTGGCTGGAGGATGAGCAATGTACTGTGATTTGCCAAGGCATTTATTTGAGCAGTTGAGCACAAAGCCTCCTTAGCTGTGTACAAACAAAACTAAGTTTAACTGTATATATTTTAAGAACACTTTTGGGCAAAAAGATATATTTTTATGCTTTTATCATCCTTATAAATAGCCAAGTAGCTCTTTTAGAGAATGTTTAGGATCACTCACTCATGAAAAAAATCACGCACCAATTCCAAACTGCCTTTTCAAGGATGGTCTCTAAAGAAACTACACTGGAGACCAAGAGCAATGCTTTCCGGACCCATGCATCTCAGGTACAAGAGCAGCACAGCTACTGACAGGCTTTTGCATCATTCTAAATGTTATAAACTTTAAGTTACCTACATGATAAATTTAAAAACCCCACCACTGGATGACATTTTTTTTCTCAAAGATGGGATTATTATTTTTTGGCAAACAGGTTAGGTATTGGAAAGATTTTCAAAAACATGGTTCTGTTTCTGGTTACACAGCTAGATGTGTGATTTTGGAATTTAACTTCTCTGGATTTGTTACTTCATTAGTAAAATCAGGACAGTCTTAATAAGATCTCAGTGCTGTTTGTACCAGACTATAGGAAATTTACCATTAGACTTGATGGACTCACGTCCTGAAAAATAATCCAAATGAATTATCTTGGTTAAATATCGATATGATAAAGCTTAAGTGTATAAAATGTTTCAGTTCCAATAGACACCTATAGAAACCAGAATTTAAATTGCTTTTGATATTTCATATTTTCTTCTTGATTTTCAAGTCTTCTTCTAGAAGCTTTCTAATATCAAAAATAGCAACTTTACTTTTAAAACATTTTCTTAAGATATCTGTTTAAAGACTGAGCAAATTCCTTCATCAAAATACTAGTTTGCACATTTATAAACAATTACATGTTACTTGGGAATCATTCATTTCTTCCACACTTCCTCCATAAAGACTGATAAGTCTTGGATGTAATCTGAAAAGAATATATGTAATTTATTATTTCATCAACCTCTTATTTCACACACGTACCTAATGAGTATGGTACATAATACCACCTACAAATTACTAGCCAGTAAACAAAACACCTTCATGGTAGAGATGCAAACTTAGGGGGGCCTCAAAAAACACCACCAGTAACTATTCCAAAGCTGCCCTGACTTGTGTGCCCATTGCCTCTGTGGAATAGTATATTGTCCCTCTAGCATACATATATCTTGTGGGTGCCCCTGCATATTTCTGCGCATTAAATCATAACATTTAACCAAGAATGAGTTTGTATGTTCTTAAATCTGTTTGTACCAATGCTCCTTATGTACCTAAATAATATTTAAAATTGTTCTGTAAAATACGTGGAATATTTTGTAAAGACTTGATAAAAGCAAACTCTTGAACAAAGTGCTATGGTATTAGAAATGGCTGAAACTAAAGACCATAGCCACCATTCAGATGGTTTCACAAAGCCTTAAGATCTTGAACCATTTTTTAAAACTCCAATATAAAAATTATGGACACATTATCTGTATAGTTTATGCAGGATAATTTGGAATGCCAATGTAAAGACTCAACCAAAGAAAATGCCTTCACACTATGTAAGATTTGCTCAATAAATATAAAGTTATACTTTTCTATTGAAAGTTGTGCATGTGTCATTTTATAGTTCCCTGATTGACTTTTTGAACTAATTAACTGCCTGCTTTGAGGGGGCTTTCTTTGTAGTACTAGTATTGGGTCTATTGGTGAAATACAAAACAGTGAAATGGTTCGCCTTACCTGACATGGACCTCTGTTGCGACTTCCATTAAATCCCCATCTACATTCCAAGGAAAACTGTTTTCATGAGGCCGGTCCTCCTCCTCTGGACTGTATCCACTGGTGGTGTTCCTTGGATGAACTTTTACTTCTCCCACAGTATAAGTCTCAACAAATGGGAAATTGAACTAAAAACAAATGCAAATAACCATTCTGTTGGCTTTATCTCTGCTAATGCAAATCAAGAGGGTTCACTATGGCCCCTCTCACAGGTAGATATTATCATGCAGTCTAATGTTTTTCTAGCTTTGAAACTATCACCAGGGATCCTCAAGTTTTGTTTTTTGTTTTGGTTGAAGGAGTCTTTTTCCTGAAGCTGGTTTGGTTATTAGGTCTATTGTATGATAATAGATCTTGTGTGAAAAATCGTTCCTATCTGTGAAAAATTGCATATAATATTATACATCTTCCTTTTAAAGAGTAGATCATTAATATAGATGTGTTGATACTGAAGATTTATATAATCCATTGACTTACTAAGTTGTCAATTCAACTGGAGTGAAGTAAACTCCAGTGATGAAGTTTTATACTTGGAATTATGAAATAAAATGTTAAGTATATTTTCTTCAAAGGGCCAACAAAATAGAATTTTCACAAGTTTATCCTGCATCCTCCCCAATTTAAAAATGACACCACTTTTAAGAAAACTGATTACTTACCACTTGAGAATGTTGCAAGGTAACCTTGAATTTGCAACTTCTCTTCTTTGCTTAAGGAAGTTATAAGGAAAAAGTGCTATGTATTCTCTGAAATATTTAAGAGCCAAATAATTTTAAGGGAACTACAAAATAGTCATTTTGGCTTTCAGACAAATAGCAGGAAATTTATCCCTAATAGATTATCTTCATAGTTTTTCCCCCAACATCCACATATAAAACCTCGATGAAGCAGAGTTTTAAAAGGTGATAGAAAACTAATATTTTCCCCAACACCCTTTTATATGTCAAAAACAAGACTAACAATTGTGTAGTTCATACTGTATGATAAGGAAGCATCAGCTGTTCTGATAGAGGTGAGTGAGAAGCTCTGAGGGGCTCTGTGGAACCAGCCTTGTTCTCTGTGAGAACTATAGTAGACCTCCCAAGTCAAGCAGACAGTACATGACTCATACCTGTAAGAGATTTCCTCATAATCATTTAAATATTATGTGATTTAAATGAGTCATCTGTAACTGACTGTTGTGGGCTAAATTACACCCCCCCAAAAATAAATATATATATAGATATATATCAAGCCCTAATCCCAGGACCTGTGCATGCTACCTTACTTGGAAGTAGAGTCCTCATAGCTATAATCAATTAAAGATGAGTCCATTCGGATATGCCCTAACCCTACATGACTGATGTTCTTAACACCATGTGATGAGAGACAGGAGTGATCAAGCTGCAAGTTATGAAATACCAAGAACTGAATCCACCACCAGCAAGTCTATGACCTTAAATCATCACACCTCTCAGAATGAAGCTCCAGTCATCCAATCAAATTTATTAATCATGAAGCTGGAGACACTGTTAAATGGGATTTGAGGAAGCCAACAATTTAGTATCATGTTTTGGACAGAAGAGGGGGAGAGAAGTAAGCAGTCAATTATGCAGAGAAGTACCATGACAATGAGGTCAAGGAACTCAACAGGACAAGTAAGAGGCCATCAGGCTCTGCATGAGAGAAAAGCCTCCCCTTTGAGCTGAGAACACAGAAATCTTAGCCTGGAGGAGAGGGAAAGGAGCTCTGGAGAGAAGAAATAACATTTACAAAAGCACAGATGCACAGACCCTGAGGAGAGAACACAGGAGGACACAGTGAGAAAGTAGCCACGTACAAGCTAAAGCACAGCTTCACAGGAAACTAAACCTGCTGACACCTTGAATTTCTAGCCTCCAGAACGGTGAAACAGAATTTTGTTGTTGTTTAAGCCACCTATTCTATATGTTGTGGCAATCCTAGGAAACTACCACAATGACCAAATCACACGGACTTGGGTGGTGGGTGGGAGGGGCTAGAATACAAAGGGACATGTATTCCATACTGAGAAAATTAGACCTCATCCTGATGATGAGGAGAAGCAGAAGAGAAATCAGATGTGTTTCTGAAAACTCCCTCTAGCAGGAAGTACAGAAAACAAGACCAGAGAAAGAAAACAAGGATGCCTTTAGAAGCAAGAAGGGATTAAAGTTTAAATTCAAATGAGGGAAAATTTTAAAGATGAGATCCAGCAGAAATAGTTGGTGGGCTGATTGTAAAGAAGGAGCAAGAGGGGAGTCCAGAGTAACTCCAGGTGGGTAGCAGGTGGTGTCACTGACCTGCTTAGGGAATATGGAAGGAGGGGCTAGAGGGAAGTGATAAGGTCGGCCATGGACACGTGGACTCAGGGTGCTGCAGGTTCCATTACCATTGCAGCACAAGGAAGGTATCATGGCTCTGTGGCTCAGAAGAGAAGACAGGGTCCCTGGGAAACCAGGATGCTCAGATAAGCAGTTCCAATCACCAGGTGGGGGGCAGAGCAAAGAAATCACCCAGAAGAAGTTATCCTGAGATGTCAAGAGGGCTGCAAGTATATCCTGGCGGAAGTCCTAACACTTCAGGGTGTTAAATTACTTACCAAAAATGGTCAAAAATGAATGAGAAAAGGGGCAACTACAATAAGGGGATCAGCAATAGGATGGAGTTGAAAGGACTTAGGTTATTTTACCCTCTATTTTATAAAGATGGAGAAGGCAACAGCAGTCCCCATACCAATAGTGATTCTCAATCTGTTCCACAAGAGATTATATATTAACATTCACTTGTTTAACCTGTTAAATGGAGTTCAGGGAACCAGGTGTTGTTCTCCTTAGACCAAAGAACCATGTTTTTCCTTCCTAAGGAACCAGCACTCCTACTAATTATACAATAGATTATATAACCCCACATTTATCTAGTCTTTATAATCTTACATAAATTTACTTTTTTGAAAAATGTCACCATGAAGGAAAGAGACCAAATGCACATGCACACACACACTCCCCAATGTTAGTTTGATACATATATATTGATAATTTATAACAAATATATCAAATTAACATTGAGAGCAGTTGCCTTGGGAATCAATCTGTTTATTCTTCCTATACAACATTATGCAAGACATCTTGGAATTTCTTTGCAAAAAATTATAGGGCAATAGCATAAACTTTAATTTTTGGAAATAGCATTGTCAATCAGTTAAATCTAATAAAGCACACAGGCAGTAGCTTCTTACATCAAAAAATATGACTGAGTACATCAAAAAAATACATTATGTGTAGGATAACAAGATCTTATTTTAAAACACTTTCTTACAGATATAGAATTATTTTCATTATATTATATATGTCTTGCTCTTTTAGGTAAGCTTTGATTTTTTAATCAGAAGGAAGTTATTTTCACTGGGAAAAAAAAAAGATATCTATAAAAATTGCCTTAGAAATTTGTCCCATAGGGAATTCTAAAAGAGACATTTCATACACAATTTATGCAATAGATGCCCCCCTAAAATAGAGTTCCTCAAATGTACATTAATAAGCTAATACTCACTTCTCAAATATTTCATAGAAAAAGATTAGGGAAAAAAATCTATACCAAAGTAATGATGTTGATTATCCCTAGGAACAGGGACTGTTGAATGCGGTTCATTTTGTTTTCTTGTTTCTATTTTCTTACAAAACAAAACAAAAACAAGGAACATGTGCTGCTTTTGGAGTAAGAAAAAATAAAGTTGGTTTTAATGTTTAAAATTTAGTATAATCTTTGTGTGAACATGTTTTCATTTCTCTTGGAGGGATGAATAGGAGTAAAATTGCTAAGTCATATGGAAAAGCATTTTGAACTTTTTAAGAAACCGACAAAGTGTTTTCCATTCCCAAACACAATGTATCAGTGTCCAAAATGCTCCAAGTCCTCACTAATCCAAGAATTTTCAGTCTTTTGCAGTTATTCTAAAACGTAATCATATCACTCTGTGGTACTAATTTGCATTTCAGTAATGACTACTGATGTGGAGTGTCTTCATTTGCTTATCAGTTCCTCACCTTTGTTTTTGTTGTTTTGAGATCTATTTAAATCCTTTACATTCCATACTGTATTTTAAATCATAACATCACTTCTTGCCACATAAATATATAGAGCTATACTTTGTCAATTTATAATTTAACAATTAAAATAAACTAAATGCGTATCCAAGATGGCGGACTAGAGGGTGACTGCATCTCCAGTCGCCACAGAACTCAGGATTCAAGAAGGGGAGGCATTGAGAGTCTCGGACTAAGATAGAACCATGGGGTGAGTCTCCCCCACCCAGCGAAGCTAAGCTGGGTGGCAGGCCCGGATTCGAGTGGCTTAGTAGAGTGGGACAGGGCAGATAGTGTCTCCCCCAGGCAGCTCGGTGCAGTCTGGCGGTGGGCTCCGCCCACAGGGACAGATCCTCCAGCCTCTCAGAACAGGCCCCCCAGTGAGAGCCCTTCTGCACAGAAGCAGCACGGCCAGCTCGGCCCGCCCTGCTGCCAGCTCCAGCCTGCCCTGCTGCCAGCTCCGGCCTGCCCGCAGGTTGCTTCAGTGACCAGCACAGGGCGCCAGGGACTCCCCCAAGCAGCCCAGCCTCCTCCGGCGGGAAACGCCTCTCTAGGCTAGCTTCCCGGGGCAGACCGCCCAGTGAGAGCCTCTTGATGCAGAGCCAGCCACAAGTCCCCAAGTCAGTGGAGATATTTGACACGCAAGCGACTTCTGGGACCAGGGCTGGGCAGCCAGAGACCTCTCCAGGCAGCATTGTCCCCCTCCAGCTGCAGGCTTTTTCCACGGGGCGATCCAAGATGGCGGACTAGAGGGTGACTGCATCTCCAGTCGCCCCAGAACTCAGGATTCAAGAAGAGGAGGCATTGAGAGACTCGGACTAAGATAGAACCACGGGGTGAGTCTCCCCCACCCAGCGAAGCTCAGCTGGGCGGCAGGCCCGGATTCGAGTGGCTTAGTAGAGTGGGACAGGGCAGATAGTGTCTCCCCCAGGCAGCTCGGTGCAGTCTGGCGGTGGGCTCCGCTCCTCCAGCCTCTCGGAACAGGCCCCCCAGTGAGAGCCCTTCTGCACAGAAGAAGCGCGGCCAGCTCCGGCCCGCCCCACTGCCAGCTACAGCGCACCCACAGGTTGCTTCAGTGACCAGCACAGGGCGCCAGGGACTTCCCCAAGCAGCCCAGCCCCCCTCCAGCAGGAAGCACCTCTCTAGGCTAGCTTCTCGGGGCAAATCACCCAGTGAGAGCCTGTCTACACAGAGCAGGCTACAAGTCCCGAAGCCAGTGGAGACCTCCAACCTACAACCAGCCTCTGGAACCAGGGCTCTGCAACAAGAGACCTCTCCAGGTCTCTCTCCCTGGAACTGGTAGCGGGCTAGGGGCAGCGTTCTTCGGGAACACTGCATTATCAAATTAATCCAAGGCTTCTGGCTACTGAAGGCTTGTAGGTGATACACTGGAAATCTACAGGGTCACTATAAGCCAATAGAGGAAATCTACAATATCACAGAGTCCCATTGACATCTGACCAATATGAGAAAACAAGGGAAGAAAATGTCCGAAACAAACCTAGATACTATATCAATAAAACCCAATGACAGTACAGCAGAAGAAATGTCCGAAAGGGAGTTCAGAATGTACATAATTAAAACAATCAGGGAAGCAAACGAGGAGATGAAAGAACAAATGCAGGCATTAAATGATCGCACCAATCAACAGTTAAAAGAACAAATAACGGAAACAAAAGAGCATTTCAATAAAGAGTTAGAGATACTGAAAAAAAACCAAACGGAAATCCTTGAAATGAAGGAAACAATAAACCAAGTTAAAAACGCCATAGAAAGCATAAACAATAGGATAGATCACCTGGAAGACAGAACTTCAAATATTGAAGACAAAATATTTAATCTTGAAAACAAGGTTGACCAAACAGAGAAGATGGTAAGAAATCATGAACAGAATCTACAAGAATTATGGGATATCATGAAGAGGCCAAATTTAAGAATAATTGGGATTGAGGAATGCTTAGAGAAACAAACCAAAGGAATGAACAATCTATTCAATGAAATAATATCAGAAAATTTCCCAAATCTCAAGAATGAAATGGAAAACCAAGTACAAGAGGCTTATAGGACTCCAAATATGCAAAATTACAACAGACCTACACCAAGGCACATTATTATGAAAATATATAACATTCAAAATAAAGACAGAATTTTAAAGGCTGTGAGAGAAAAGAATCAGATTATATTCAGGGGGAAACCAATAAGAATATCAGCAGCTTTTTCAGTCCAGACCCTAAAAGCTAGAAGGGCTTGGAACAACATTTACCAAGCCCTGAAAGAAAATGGATGCCAACCAAGAATTTTATACCCAGCAAAACTTACTTTCAGATTTGACAATGAGATAAAATCCTACCACGATAAACAAAAGCTGAAGGAATTTACTAAAAGAAAGCCGGCATTACAGAACATTCTCAGCAAAATATTCCATGAGAAAGAGATGAAAAACAACGATGTAAATCAGCAACGGGAGGAACTAGCCTAAAGGAATAGCCAAATAAAGGAGAAACCAAATCATGTCAAAAAACAAAAATGAGTCCAATGACTAGGAATACAAATCATATCACAATAATAACTGTGAATGTTAATGGCCTGAACTCATCAATGAAAAGACATAGACTGTCAGATTGGATTAAAAAGAAAAATCCAACAATATGCTGCCTGCAAGAGACCCATCTCATAGAAAGAGATACCCATAGACTGAAGGTGAAAGGATGGGAAAAAACATACCATGCACACGGACACAGCAAAAAAGTTGGAGTATCCATCCTCATTTCAGATAATGTGGACTTTAAGCCAAAACTAGTCAGAAGGGATAAAGAAGGACATTACATACTGCTTAAGGGAAGCATAAATCAGCAAGACATAACAATCATAAATATCTATGCCCTGAACATTGGCTCATCTATGTACGTCAAACAAATCCTTCTCAAATCCAGAAATCAAATAGACCACAACACAATAATACTAGGCGA
This sequence comes from Sciurus vulgaris, assembly GCF_902686455.1. Classification (NCBI taxonomy): domain Eukaryota; kingdom Metazoa; phylum Chordata; class Mammalia; order Rodentia; family Sciuridae; genus Sciurus; species Sciurus vulgaris. Next base: position 134,711,596 of record NC_136463.1, read on the forward strand.
TTTTAACACACCTCTCTCACTGCTGGATAGATCGTCCAAACAAAAATTGAATAAAGAAACCATAGATCTCAATAACACAATCAACAATTTAGACTTAACCGACTTACATAGAATATACCATCCAACAAAGAACGAATACACTTTCTTCTCAGCAGCACATGGATCCTTCTCTAAAATAGACCATGTTTTATGCCACAAAGCTACTGTTAGCAAATACAAGAAGATAGAGATACTACCTTGGACTCTATCAGATCATAATGGACTGAAATTAGAAAAAAATGACAGAATAAAAAACAGAAACTTATCCAATACTTGGAGATTAAATAATACACTATTATACAATGAATGGATAACAGAAGACATCAGGAGGGAAATTAAAAAATTCTTAGAAGTAAATGAGAACAAAGACACATCATACCAAAATCTCTGGGACACTATGAAAGCAGTACTGAGAGGAAGATTTATTTCATGGGGCGCATTGAACAAAAGAAGTAGAAATCAAAAATAAACGACTTAACACTACAGCTCAAAGCCCTAGAAAAAGAAGAGCAGACCAACACCAAAAGTAGTAGAAGACAGGAAATAGTTAAACTCAGAGCTGAAATCGATGAAATTGAAACAAAAGAAACAATCGGAAAAATTAACAAAATAAATAGTTGGTTCTTTGAAAAAATAAACAAAATTGATAAACCCTTAGCCACGCTAACAAAGAGAAAAAGGGAGAAAACTCAAATTACTAAAATTCGGAATGAACAAGGAAATATCACAACAGACACGAGTGAAATACAAAACATAACTAGAAGCTATTTTGAAAATCTATACTCCAACAAAACAGAAAACCTCGAAGACATCAACAAGTTTCTAGAGACATATGAATTACCTAAACTGAACGAGGAAGACATACACAACTTAAATAAATCAATTTCAAGCAATGAAATAGAAGAGGTCATCAAAAGCCTACCAACAAAGAAAAGTTCGGGACCAGATGGGTTCTCAGCCAAGTTCTACAAAACCTTTAAAGAAGAGCTCATTCCAATACTTCTCAAAGTATTCCATAAAATAGAAGAGGAGGGAACCCTCCCAAACTCATTCTATGAAGCCAATATCACCCTGATACCTAAATCAGACAGAGATACATCGAGGAAAGAAAATTTCAGACCAATATCCTTAATGAACATCGACGCAAAAATTCTCAACAAAATTTTAGCAAATTGCATACAAAAATATATTAAAAAGATAGTGCATCACGATCAAGTGGGTTTTATCCCAGGGATGCAAGGTTGGTTCAACATCCAGAAATCAATAAATGTCATTCACCATATCCACAGACTAAAAGTTAAGAATCACATGATTATTTCAATAGATGCAGAAAAAGCATTTGATAAAATACAGCATCCCTTCATGCTCGAAACACTAGAAAAAATTGGGGTAGTGGGATCATTCCTTAACATTGTGAAGGCCATCTATGCTAAGCCCATGGCCAATATCATTCTAAATGGTGAAAAACTGAAAGCATTCCCCCTAAAAACTGGAACAAGGCAGGGATGCCCTCTTTCACCACTTCTATTCAACATTGTTCTTGAGACTCTAGCCAGAGCAATTAGACAAACCAAAGAAATTAAAGGGATATGAATTGGAAAAGAGGTACTCAAACTATCCCTGTTCGCTGATGACATGATTATATATTTAGAGGAACCTGGAAATTCCACCAGAAAACTCTTAGAACTCATAAGTGAATTCAGTAAAGTAGCAGGTTACAAGATCAATGTTCATAAATCCAATGCATTTTTATACATAAGTGATGAATCTTCAGAAAGAGAAATTAGGAAAACTACCCCATTCACAATAGCATCAAAAAAAATAAAATACTTGGGAATCAATCTCACAAAAGAGGTTAAAGACCTCTACAATGAGAACTACAGAACACTAAAGAAAGAAATTAAAGAAAACCTTAGAAGATGGAAAGATCTCCCATGTTCATGGATAGGAAGAATTAATATTGTCAAAATGGCCATACTACCAAAAGTGCTATATAGATTCAATGCAATTCCAATTAAAATCCCAATGATGTACCTTACAGAAATAGAGCAAGCAATTATGAAATTCATCTGGAAGAATAAGAAACCCAGAATAGCTAAAGCAATCCTCAGTAGAAAGAGCGAAGCAGGTGGTATCGCAATACCAGATCTTCAACTCTATTACAAAGCTATGGTAACAAAAACGGCATGGTATTGGTACCAAAATAGACAGGTAGATCAATGGTACAGAATAGAGGACACGGACACAAACCCAAATAAATACAATTTTCTCATACTAGACAAAGGGGCCAAAAATATGCAATGGAGAAAAGATAGCCTCTTTAACAAATGGTGCTGGGAAAACTGGAAAACCATATGCAACAGAATGAAATTAAACCCTTATCTCTCACCCTGCACAAAGCTCAACTCACAATGGATCAAGGAACTCGGAATTAGACCAGAGACCCTGCATCTTATAGAAGGAAAAATAGGCCCAAACCTTCAACTTGTTGGCTTAGGAGCAGACTTCCTTAACAGGACTCCCATAGCCCAAGAAATAAAAGCAAGAATCAACAACTCGGATAGATTCAAACTAAAAAGCTTTCTCTCAGCAAAGGAAACAATCAGTAATGTGAAGAGAGAGCCTACAGAGTGGGAGAATATCTTTGCCAATCATACTTCAGATAGAGCGCTAATATCCCGAATCTATAAAGAACTCAAAAAACTCTATACCAAGAATACAAATAATCCAATCAACAAATGGGCTAAGGAAATGAACAGACACTTCACAGAAGAAGATGTACAAGCAATCAACAGATATATGAAAAAATGTTCAACATCTCTAGTAATAAGAGAAATGCAAATCAAAACTACCCTAAGATTTTATCTCACCCCAATTAGAATAGCGATTATCAAGAACATAAGCAACAATAGGTGTTGGCGAGGATGTGGGGAAAAAGGTACACTCATACATTGCTGGTGGGGTTGCAAACTAGTGCAGCCACTCTGGAAAGCAGTATGGAGATTCCTCAGAAAGCTTGGAATAGAACCACCATTTGACCCAGCTATCCCACTCCTTGGCCTATACCCAAAGGACTTAAAATCAGCATACTACAGAGATACAGCCACATCAATGTTCATAGCTGCTCAATTCACTATAGCCAGATTGTGGAACCAACCCAGATGCCCTTCAGTTGATGAATGGATAAAGAAACTGTGGCATATATATATACAATGGAATATTACTCCGCCATGAAGAATGATAAAATTATGGCATTTGCAGGCAAATGGATGAAATTGGAGGGTATCATGCTAAGTGAGATAAGCCAATCTCAAAAAACTAAAGGACGAATGATCTCGCTGATAAGTGGATGAGGACATACTGGGGTGGGGGTTAGGAGGGGTTAGTGTTAGGGTTAGGGTTAAGTTTAGGGTTAGGGATAAGGAGGGTGGTAAGAATGAGGAAGAAAGGAATGTATAGGGGGAAAAGAGGGGTGGGAGGGGAAGGGGAAAAAATAACAAAATGAATCAAACAACATTGCCCTATGTAAATTTATAATTTTTAATTAAAATTAAAAATTTAAAAAAAATAAATGCTTTTATTGAAAAAAAATAAAACAAAAATAAATAAAATAAGTGCAATAAATTGTTAAAAATTAGTAAAATATGAAAAGGTATGCTTTCTTCAGAAAAATCATTAAATCCACATATTTCTCCTAGACACACATCTATTACTTAGGCTTACAACCAACACTATATCCACTTGCCTACTTTGTCTTCTTAGAGATTTATATTTAAGGAAAGTGTGATTATATTTGAATTTCCTAATGTGTTCAGTTGGTTACTTAATATGTTTCTCCAACAATTGAACAGATAGAAGGAAACTCACTGCTTGAGGACTACCTACGGAAGTTTGAAGTTACAGGGCAAGAAGGGAAGCCCACAATGGCTGGAAGCAAGATTCTGCAGGTGGTCATTGGCTGGATTTACTACATCCTTTCCATCTTTGTTCTTTCCCCACTATATCTAAACCCCATTTTCATACCTTTAAGAATGTGCAAGACTGTGGGATAGGGTTTTACAACCACGCCTGTGTACCTCAAGATTCATACTGGGTCTAAATATCTGGAGAAATAATATGGCTACTGTCTCTTCGAAGTTAATCACTTAAATGGAAATATATATCTCTATGCATTCTTGTTTTGAATAAAATAATTTCTGTATAAAAGTGGTATATTGTGAAACATATTTGGAAATCTAAGTTTAACCAGTGACTATAGGTGGATCTGCAAATAAATGTCAGAAAAATTCAGAGCATAACTTTAGAGAACCTGCTACTGTAAAATTAAGAATGTTGATGAAACTTCGGATTTCACTACTTTTCACTCTGAAGAACAGCCCAAATGTGTGATTATATTCTTAATTTGTTTCACATTTCAATATAACAGAACGTTTTCTATTTTTTCTTTGTGCAAAAAAATGTGTAACCCATATCTCTAAAAATTCAGTTTATATTAAGACCAGTGGATGCTTTTCAAAATTTGGGTGAAATGCAGATTGAAGAAAAAAGATTAATGTATTCAAAAGAAAATAAAGCCTTATGAGGCAAGGCTTGATGTCAACTCTTTAGCATCATTTACTCCATGATTAATAGCTTTTCAAATAAGTAACAAAAAGAATGTACCATACCTGATTTTTTATGGTGGCATATCTTTTCAGGTGTTTTATAAATTGTGGCCGAGAAGTGTTCCGTGCAATTATAAGAGCCATACTTCCATTATTTATTCTGAAATTAAACATTTGCATTTGACATTAAGAAGTTTATTAAGAGACTTCATCAGAAACCACTCCATATCATTTCTTATAACAAATATAATGTTTACTACAAATATTGGGCAAGATAGCTTAACCATCAACATATTAAATTTACCTAAAACTTTTAAGTCATATCTTGCTGTGTTATTGTTCAAATGATGCAGGTTTTCAAATTAGTTTTACTAAAGCATTTGCTTCCTTCACAGCAAGCTCTTACATCAGGGCTCTTTAAAAAACAAATCATCATGCATCCTGTTCACATATAAAGACACAATTTAAAATCCACTGTAATTATCTAAAAGATGTATTATAAAATAGTTAACATGTACAAATGGTATACACATAGCTCAACATTTTCTAAAATCTAAAGTGTGATTTAAATATTTATTTATGGGCAGAAGGTCTAAGTGACATAGGAAATGAAATAAATCAAAGTGGTCCAGGGTGGATGAAATGGAGTGAGCAACTGTGCCACACATGTTCAGTTAAATGACTGAGCATTTTAATCTTGCCCAACAGTTCCATCCAATATGATAGACTGGAAATTCAGAGGTGTGATTTAGTGCCAGAACAGTCACGCACAAATGCATTAGCTTAAGAAAGCAGTTTGCAGAATCCATGCAAATGACTTCAAGCCTGATTTCAGTGCGAACATGAAGTTATCCCAAGAATAGTGACATGAAAAACAGCTCTTTAAATCTATGAAAGCTCAGGTTAGAGCTGTAAGGGGCCTTAGAGATTATCTCATTGTTTACTCATTTTATGTAGAAGAAAAAGATCACAAGAGTGTAAATGATTTGCTCAAAGACAAAGAGAAAAACGAAATGATCACCAGCCCCAGAGCTCTTAATTGCCAGAGTTCAGTGTTCCTTCTAGCTGTTGTGCCACCTCTCTGCCTTCAGAAAATGTTCAGGGTACTGTTATTGCATACCTTTGTTTTTTTAATTGTGTAATTTCATAAACGTGAAAAGTATTACCTATGTCTGCTTTTCAATATTTACTAGTAATTGAAACATGCTCAATGTGCCTGGCACTGTTCCAAATGTCTCACATATATTAATGCATTTATTCTTAGAATATGTAGAAGAAAATTACTTCCTATCAACAATTTGCACTGAGGTTATTTTGCAGTATATTATATTTTATCGTAGGGAGAAAAAAAGCTGAAAGTAGGAGCTCTGTTCGATTATCCTGAATCATTCAGAAGCTGTATCTCTGACATCTTCCGTCACCGAGGCCTGGTCTAAAGGCCTTTAGAAAAACAGGCATGTTTTGACTATAAGCCATAGAAGAAATCTATAATTAGTCATCCTTTGAAAAGCTCAGCAATACTGATTAAACCAGGAGGTTCAGCGGTGGAGACCCAGGCAAGCTGAACATTTATGGAGTTGCTTTGAAAGAGATATGAATCAATTGCTCCCAAAGCAGCAGGACTACCTCCCTTGGAAGTCCTTGAGCTAGTGAGATTAGACACCCACTGTCTCAAGGCCTGCAGGATGCAGCTCCTGGGCCAGCTGACCACATCTTTGTGTCCAGCAAAGGAAACTACATTTGGGAAGCATACAGCCATCTAGGATTTCTGAGGGTGTGGAGAAGAAACAACCAAGCTCAATTTTTGAATCACACAAGCTTCAGAATCCTCCTTCCAAGTTTCAGCACTAGACATACTTAATGTGAACCTTGCCATCTGGGTTTTTATTGTTAAAATTGTTAGCTTTTCTTTTTTTCTCTAACATCGGATACTTCCATGTTTATTACCTTTATAACAATTACCAAGGAAGAATTTTAAAATCACTCCCTTTTCTAGATGTTAATTGTTCTGGTTAAATATTTTATAGGGAAGTTGAAACTAATCATTAAAATGTCATAAACTGCCAAAGTACAGAAGTAATCCTTTCATCTCACTTACAGGGGAAATCTATAATTGATGTTGTTATAGTTTAGATGTGGAATATCTCCCAAAGTCCCACGCATTGAAGGCTTGGTCCTTAACTCAGCAATGTTCAGAGGCTTTGGGAGGTGACTAGATCACAAGAGCTCTGATTTCATCTAAGGATTAATCCACTGATGGGTTCATAATTGAATAGACTACAGGGAGATGGTGGAAACTGTAGACAGTGTGGCCAAGTTAAAGGAAGTAGGCCACCAGAAGCATGCTTTGAAAGAGTATGTATTGTCCCCTACCCCCTCTCCTCTCTCTCGCCTTCCTGGCCACTATGAGGTGAGAAGCTTTCCTCTACTACTCCCTCTCCACCACAATGCTCAGCCTTACCACAAGCCCACAGGAATGGAGCCAGTCAATCGTGTACTGAATTCATGAACCAAAATAAATCTTTTCTCTTTTAAGTTGATCTTCTCAGGTATTTTGTCACAGCAATTTCAAACTAACACAACCTTATTTTACAACAGTCATGATCCTTTTTTCTATATAGGATTGGGATTAGATTTGGAAAAGATATTTTCAGACTCATAATGGACAGAGGCTCAAAAAATATGTAAGAACAGTAATGTCTACACTCTGTGGATGAGATTTATAAAATGTCTCAAAATTTATTTAACTGAAAATGCGCATAGTGGAATCCTATGCCCCACAGTTTGTCTTAAGAAGAATTGAAGTGTTTCCTTTAAAGTTTCAAAAAAAGCACATATTTTTAAGGATATTTCTGTTTGCATTAAAATATGAAGATACATTCACAAGAAACATTAAAATGTAATGTTTTCACCAACCAGTAAATAAACACAAATAAACAAAGCAAGAAGGGTAGGCACAAAATAACAAAATTAAGTCAAGATAACCTAAGAAATATGATTTTAGCCTCAGTGATAATAAAAGGTCAATGGTTATCTGGCAAATTTTCAGTTCAACAGCTTTTCTCAACCTACTGTGATGACAAATCCTTCAAAAACTCTAATACTATGCTAAGAGAGATACCTATTAGGAAGTTTCTAGATAGCCAAGGGTAAACTGGGTATTATGAAAGAAAAAAATGGGTTTATAAAAAGAATATCAATGACTCAATAAAAATGTTTACTAGGGCTGGGGTTGTAGCTCAGTGGTAAAGCATTTGCCTAGCACTTTGTGAGGCCCTGGGTTAAAACCTCAGCACCGCATGAAAAATAAATAAAGGTATTGTGTCCATCAACAACTAAAAATATTTTCTAAAATACTTACTAACCTGGTATTAGGTGCCAAGCCTCTGGGTGCCACTGAACACAGGCAGGGAATTGCCATAATGCTGACATTCAAGAACTGACCCTGGATTGTTTGCCATTGATCATTATAGTCTAAAGGCAAAAAATGTGATTGGTTACTTTCCTCACCAGAGCACAATGCCAATACAACCTGGCTCAGGTCACAAGGAGGTGCTCTTGGACTTACCAGATTTGAGTGATCCCTGTGCCCTCCTGAAAGAGAACAGACAAAACCATGTCATACACACATGTACATGGCACCCATTAGGTACGAGAAAATTAGAGAACCCATCATTGCATTTATTTAAGATTTTCTTAAGCTGAGCATGGTGCTACACGCCTGTGATCTTAGCAGCTTGGGAGGCTAGGCAGGAGGATTAGGAGTTTAAAGCCAGCCTCAGCAAAAGCGAGGCACTAAGCAACTCAGTGAGACCCTGTCTAAATAAAATACAAAATAGGGCTGGGGATGTGGCTCAGTGGTTGAGTGACCCTGAGTTCAATCCCCAGTACCCAAAAAACAAAAATGAAAAGAAAGATTTTTCTTAAATAGTGAGTAAAAATATGTGACCAATTTTGTCCTGCCAACATGATAATGTTGATAATGTGCTAATCCATCTAATGGTAGAAGTGTATTGTAAGGAAAAACAATTTTCAATTGTTTTAATGAGTAGAACACTTCCTCAGTTTGACTTTGATTAATATTTGTTTTCCACACTAGACTAAAATTCTTATGAGAGGCAAAATTGTGGGTTTTGTTTGGGTTTGAGATCATAAATATATCCAAAATATCTAGTATACAGTAGGCACTCAAACAGCTGTTGAGTGAATAAATGAAGGAACGCATGACTGTTTCTGAAGACAGAAGTCAAACTACATGCTTACTAGAACATGTAGAAGTCTATGATTCTATACTCTTGACTCTTAGTATATAAGAATAATAATCTAAGATCACAAGTCTAGTAGATTATTTCAAAATATTTTATGCTTTAAAGAAAGATATGTTATTACATTGAGTTTTAACTTACAATTTTGGATCATCCTGAGAGCTGTTAAGTGGTAAAAATGATATTTCACAATCCTCTGGCCTAAAATAACAAGATTTGTTATTAGTAGTCATTGACACTAGGAAACAAAATTCTTGGTTTAAGAAAAACACTTACTCAAGCTTTGTCAGTGCCTTTATTACAGCAAAATCTCTCCGTTGGTTAGGGGACATCCATCGATATTTTTCTGCCAGAGCCAAAGTTCTTCCACCAAAGCCAAACATGGCTGAAAACCCAAAGCGAAGAAGCTTGCCAGTGGTACTGAAGGTGCAGATATCAACTGGCTGAATGTGCCCTGAATATTTGTATTGAATATTAGTCAGTGAATGAAGTCCGTCTAGTTATCAAAACAGCAAACATCAGAGACCACATTTATTTTTCTATGGGATAGTATCTCAAGGTACTGTACACCACAATGAATACCCTTGTTTTCTCTTCATCTCTCTTTACCTACTACTATAAACATCATTTGTAACTTTTTGAAATTCTAAGTGAAAAACCTAATGCGGTAAAATTTGCAACTCATTAAAATTTCAGATGAAATGTGGCTAAGGAAGTGATGTTGAAGTAGATACACAAAGTAAATTTAGATTTGACCTTAGTTTTGCATTGCATATTTCTAAAATAAAATGTTTCAAAATTGGGATGATTAATAGACTACAGTTGTGTTCTGGTTACAATATTCTTCTCATAATTTTTTTTCTTCTAACATAATCCTAGTCCTAGAATCTTGGTTCAGTAAAACAACAGTCTATGTTATATACCCAAATAATGTCCATAGATTTTTCTTGATCTGGTTATAAAGTTGTGGTTTTGAACATTATTATAGTATGTTTTCTATACAGCTTATAGTAAAGCTTCATTTACTACTCTACAAAACAATATTTGGAATAAGTAATCCAAATAGTGAAGCCTTGCCTAAGTGACTTCTGGGTTTCAGTCAAACATTTCTCTGCTTTGAAAGACAAAGGACTTGCCATTCTTTAGATACATCTGGCAGAAATAAAATACTGTTTCTTATATAAATAAAAACTTCCTTATGAAACAAACTTCTTTGGAAGAATTCTTACCCATTATAATGTGCAAAGTTGCAGTTACTACGTGAGGGACCCCATGAAGAGAATGTGCCAATATGTTAGTAGATCCTGCCAAAGCAATTTTAAAACATGCGCTATCAGTATGGCATATGTTTTAAATTAACATCTGCTCTTATTTTATATAAATGTCACTATGTAATTTTCAGACTAAAAATTAATGGAAATTTATAACATCAGAAAAGTTAATGAAAAAAACATTTAGTGGAAGTATAGCTTTCCCCTGACTGCATAAATGTACATCCAATATGTACAGCATTATTTGTTGAACTTTTAAATGACTTAAAAATGAGCAAACATTATATGGTTCCTACTTAGGTTTTTTAATTATTATTATTATAAATATAAATGTCCCATTTTTCTACCTCCCTCAAATGCTTGCTACATCAAACTTTAATGAATGGGTTTTTAGCTTTTATATCAAAATGGGCACCAACAACAGAAGGGTTACTCTGGAGAGTAGAGACAAATGCATAAGTAAGTAAGAAAAACCAAATGATAAATAAGACAAAAATTCAATATTATAAAGTCAAAGGCATTCTCTAAATATATTTAACGAGCCTTAGAGATAAGCTCCCATCTAAATGGAACTCCTTCCTATTATTTGACCAAAAAAAAAAAAAAAAGTAGTTATCCTATGTGAAGTATTTAATTTTGTGTTATTTTCCAAGGTATGAAAATCTGTATCTGAGACAGACAATGAGAAATGAGACATTTCTGTCTGTCTGATACAGAAAATGAGAAATCAATTTCTCATTGTCACAATCAGGATAAATTTAAGACTCACAAGAATTTTTCCCCACCAGCCTACAGAAGAAAAGAGTTCCCCAAATTAGGCCCCTGTAACATCTATGTGGGACTGAAATCAGGTACAAAGGCCTGTTTCAGAAGGAGAAATACTAACTAGACTCGTTCATTTCCAAGAGGCTAAAAAGGGGTTAAAAGTACTAAAAGTAATGAATTGATCTACAGTTTTTCTTGCACTAAAGAACACAGAAAAGGAGTCCAATAATAGTTGAGAGCTACAAAACCACGGGTATGGTGTGCTAATTACCAAGGCAAAGCCTGCTCCTGTGTTGGATTATCATATGTTTCCCTATTACTAATTAATTACTAATACTAATACTAATTAATTACTAATTGCTAATGCAAATTGATTACTATACTAATAGTATTACTATTAATTATTAGGTTTCTATCTCAGCATTACTCATTAATAACCATATTTCAATTACTAATAACATACACATAATTAAACTAGTAATAATGCAAAGAAAAATTTGCATTAACCAGCTCTTAACTAATCAGTTCTTAAATTGATTCCAGTTGATTCACCAAAAGGAAAGCCAGGTTCTGTCTAATACTTATTATCAAAGTATGGCCCACAGTGAAGCAGGAATGACAACACCCAAGTGCTTAGTAAGACAGTGTTGACCATCAGGAACAGTACAAGGATGCCCACTTGAACCCCTTCTATTCAAAATAATACTGGAAATTATAGACAGAACAGTTACTGAAGAGAAAGAAATTAAAAATTGGAAAGGAAGAGGTTAAATTGTCACCATTGCTAGCAACATGATCTTATACATAGAAAACACTAAAGACTTTACCTAAAAATTTAGAGGTAATGAACAAATTTGGTAAAATTTCAGGATACAAAAATCAACATAAAAAATCAGTAGTGTTTCTATATGCACTTCCAACAAACAATGTGAAAAAGAAAGAATCCCATTATAATACCCGTCCCCCAAAAGTACTTAGGAATAAATTTATCCAAGGGAATGAAAGATCTTTATGCTGAAAATTAAAAAATACTGATGAAAGAAACTGGAGATGAGACAAGTAGATACCTCCTGTTCCTGAACTGGGAGAATGAATATTGCTGAGGTATCCAAATACCCAAAGTAGTATCTCTATAGAGATTCAATGCAATCCCTATCAAAATTCTATTGACTTTTTTTAAAACAATAGAAAAAAATGTTAAAATTCATATGGAACCACAAAAGATCCCAAGTAGACAAAGCAATCTTGAGCAAAAAGAGCAAAGCTAGCGACATCATAGTACCTGACTTCACAATATACTATAAATCTATAGTAATCAAAACAATAGGGTACTAGGGAAAAAAAAAAAAAGACACATAATGCTAATGAACAGAACATGAAGTCAAGAAATACAGATCTTGAGTATTTATGGCCAACTGATTTTCTAGAAAGGTGCCAAGAAAACACAATAGGAAAAGGATGGTGTCTTCAAAGAAACTGGAGATATCCACACGCAGAAGAATATAATTAGACTTTAGTCTCACATGACACACAAAACTCAACTCAAAATGAATTAAAGAATTAAATTTAAAATCTGAAATTTTGAAACTACTGAAAGGATTCATGGGGAGAGAAAGGAAGGAAGAGAAGAGGACGTGTCATTGACTAAAACATTGACCAAATTGTATTGTTATATTGAATGCGTGTCTGAATATGTAACAACAAATTCTACTATTATGTGTAATCATAATGAATCAACCAAAAATTAAAAAACAGGAGAAAAACTCCATGCCATTAGTCTGAGAATCTTTTTGGATGATCCTTAAAGTACAGGCAAAAAATAAAAAATAGACACCTGAAGTTAGAGCAAACCAAAATTTCTGCACAATCAATACAGAGAGGCAACCTACACAATGGGAGAAAATATTTGCAAACCCTACATTTGACCTACATCCAAAATACAGTCATATGTTACTTACTGATAGAGATGTGTTCTAAGATATGTATTTTCTGACAATTTTGTCACAATGCAGGGTGTACCCACGCAAACCTAGAAGGAATGGCCTACTACACACCTAGGCTGTATTGTACAGACGTTACTCCGAGGCTATAAACCTGCATGGCATATACTGTACAGAATACTGTTAGTACAAAGGCAAGTGTGCACCTAAACATTCTAAATGTTCTAAATACACACACACACACACAAAAGGTACAGTAAAAAAAAGATTTTAAATGATACACTACTATAATGAATGCATCTACCATGAATAAGACTTGCAGGTCTGGGTGAGTCAGAATGAATGAATTGCATGAAATGAAGGCCTAAAACATGACTGCAAGTTACTGCTGACTTTATAAACACTCTTATGCTAATTTACAAAGTTCTTTTTTCAATAAATTAATTTTAGCATACTGTAACTTTTATAAACTTTTCATTTTGAAACTCTTTTGCTCTTTTGTAATAAAACTTAAAATATGAACACACTGTACAGCGGTATAAAAATATTTTATTTATGTCCTTATTCTATAAGCTTTTATCTGATTTTTTAAAAATATTTTAAGATTTTTTACTTAAAATTTTTTTTTTTTTTATTAAAAACTAAGCCAAACATACATACGCATATTAGCCCAGGCCCACACAAGGTCAAATCAGTGTCACAAGGTCAAATCAGTGTCACTGCCCTTCACCTCCACGTCTTGTCTCTTGGGAAGATCTTCAGGGGCAGTCACACAACATGGAGCTGTTTTCTTCTATGATAGCAATGCCCCCTTCTGGAACCCTCCTGAAGGACCCACCTGAGGCTCTTCTTGAGAGAGAAGATGTACTCTTTTTGAAAATATGTCCATGGTGGTTTTCTTTATTTGCTTCTTTTTTCCATCATAGATTTTTCTCATAAGCAGATAACATACCACAAAGATCACTCCCTATTAATGCAAACCTCTGGGGGTTGTGGTTCATGTTTTCAGACTTTTTAAGAAAGCTTATTGAGGTCTGCAAACACTTCCCCCTTCTCAGTGAATTTTCTGGGAAGTGGTTCTTTTTCTTCTGCAGTTTCTTATCTCCTGCCTCTTTTTTCAGCTGCATGTTCACTAAGTGATAGGAATTTTTCAGCTCTGTTATAATATTAGGGAACCACCATTGTATATTCATGTATATAAAACATGATTATATAGCACACTGACTACATATAAGGAAGTAAAAATAAGTCAAGAAAAAAGAACATTTAAAATGATTTTAAAATGGACAAAATTTAAAATAGTCACTTCTCTAAAGAAGACATACAAATAGAAAACAGGTACATGAAAAAAAAAAAAAAAGCCCAGTATCACTAATCAGAAATGAAATGTAAACCACAATGAGATATTGCCTCACACCCATTAGAATGGCTGTTATAAAAAGAAAAAAATGTGCAGGATGTTAGGAAATAGGAATTTTATGTACTTTTGGTGGAAATGCAATATAATACAGTTGCTATGGAAAATAATATTGAGGTTCCTCAAAAAACAAAAAATAGAAACTACTATGTGATTCAGCAATCCCACTACTGGATATTTCATTTCATCAGTATGTCAGAGAGATACTGTTCATTGCACCATTGTTCACAATAGCTATGATATGGGGTCAACCTAAGTGTCTATCAATAAAGGAATGGATAAAGAAAGTGTGATATAAGAATTACAATGGAATATTATGCAGTCTCTAAAAGGAAGGAAATCCCATAATTTGTGATAATGTGGATAAACCTGGAGGACACTGTTCTAGGGAAATAAGAGGCACAGAGAAACAAATGCTGCCTGATCTCACTTATATGTGGAATCTTAAAAAAAAGCGGGGGGGGGGGGACTCACAGAAGCAGAGAGAGTAGGGACTCACAGTACGAGGGTCTGGGGGAGGGGAAGTTTGAGGAAATATTCAAATGGAGGTAAAATTTGAGTTAGGAAGAGTAAGTGCAAGAGATCTATTTTACAACAGTGTCTATAGTTAAGAACGTGTTACATACTTGAAAATTGCTGAGTGTAGGGTTGAGGTGTTTTCCCCAAATAAGTATGCGCATTAATGCAATCTTAATTGACTCAATTTAGCCATTCCACTATGTATACACATATCAAAATATATTGTATATTTTGTATTGTACTTGTTAAATACATACAATTTTATGTCAATTTAAAAATAGATGAGGATAAATAGTTTGAAACAGTAATTAATGGAAACAAATTAATTAAAAGAATATTGTCTCTTGGGCCACACTCCAGGCATACCCAATCAGAGACTACAGTTTTTAAGATCCCCAGGTGATTTGCATGCACAGTATCTTGACGTATGGATAGAATGTATGGTCTATTAATCAGCAGTATTAGGATTACCTGGGAGTTGTTAAAAATGCAAATTCCTGTTTCACCTCCAAGTTATGTACATGGGTGTGGGTGTGTGTGTGTGCACTTTAAAGTGATCTATATGCACTCCAGGTTGGAGAACAAGTGGTTTAAAACCTGTTACTCTATGGATCTTAATTCAGGTCTTTCCAGTGACTTTCGACCTTCCAAAGCTTGCTTTTGGCCATCTAATTGCTAATTCACATGGAATAAATAAGAAAAATAAAGAAAAAATAATCAATCCACTTTTCTTCCCAATCGAACTTATGGTAAAGATTTTGGAGGATGCCATGTAATTAGAAATATTTAGGATTATCGATGGATTACAGTACTCCATGGTTAATTAGGAGCAGACCATAAAAGCATTCCTCTAGAAAGGCCATTTAAAAACATAATGAAATGTTGTCATGTTCATTAGAAAATGACACATATCATGACTCAAGAAAATACTATTTATTCCCTGTGAGTTGGACGAATGCTGAGTATGCCCAAGCACAAATCCTTTTAGAATGCTAGAGATGGATTTTATTTTTGTGTCCTTTCAGGTTTTGCAACTTTGCAACTTCTTCCTAACTCTGTAGAATTTAGCAGTGATTCTAGGCATGACCAGAAACCAGAAAATTATTTTAGTCACCTACTCATTAATGTATACCTTAATCTTTGAATGTGGTGTTTTTTTTTTTAATAGTCTGAAGAAAAAAGAAAAGTTCATGAGAAAGTACATGTAAAACTGCCAAATTACAGACTTCTATATTTTTGTTTGAAAAATCTGAAAGATCACATTTTGTTTCAGAAAATTGCACTCTATTTGAAAAGATGTCTACATGCCAAAAGAACATGCTGCTCACATAAATAACAACGGTGTAATTTTAACATTCTCACAAAAGCTATAAATGTTCTACCTCAAGGTAAACATTTTAATTAGCCTGAAAAGTTATTTTTCTTAACACTACCAGCAACTATACCCACTGCCCCCCTCCCCAGACCTGCTAAAATGTGCCAAATACAAAGTGTAAGGACAGAAGTAGCAGTTCATGTAAAGCAAGACAGATGAAATACCAGGCAGAAACTACAGAGGTTAAAAAAAAGAAAAAGAAAAGGGAAAAAAAATTGTCCTTGGAAGTGCAAGCACTTCTGCAGAACAATTAACTTAATTAACCAGACACCATGAATATTCATAAGGCTGTTAATGTCTCCCACATCCAAACAGATAAATGTGATGTAATGACTTCCTAGTCAAGCATATCTAAAATTCTCATGAAAACAGCACCTACACTTTGGTTCTTTGCCTGAAATATCATAGAAATTAACAGTCCCTCGGCAATATTTTATTCTCTTCAAATTAATTGGAAAGCATGAATTTATTTATGCAAACTCTATAGGAATATAAGGTTCACAGCCATCAGTATGTGGATTGAGCCTTGTTTTACAACAACTGGATTGCTTTTTTATTTTTATGTCCTCTCAGGCTTTTTCCTCTATCTCCCCCTCCCCACTTTTAATCAGAATCTCTCTGTATAGTTCCTTAGCACCAGTTCCCATAGCAACAAACACCATTCCTAATGGCCAGCAGTTCAAATACAGGCTTCCCCACATCTGATCCATTTGAGTCTGACCATAATTCAGCGGCTTAGTCTGTTGGCTCAGTAGAGTAATTTACTAAACACTCTCCCTCTGGGTGTCTCTCTCCAGGAGGCAAATGGCTTCAAAGGCAGACTGTCTCCTCATGTTCAGCTTGGAAACTTCCTGCCTAGCTCTTGTTTCCATTCTCTATCAAAAGCCCTGACTAGGCATAGCATCCTCATATTAAATACAGCCCACACATGACTTTCTCCTCCTATTAGATGGAATTAGGAAGCTGGAACTCCTATCCAACAACCAGAATTTTGGCAGCATGCTGTTATCTTCTAAACAAAAAACATTACAATGGTGTTTCCACAAATATCCACTGAATATAAGATACTTTCAAAATCAGAAATTTGCTTTAAAATTTAAAAAAAATAATGCTATTCCTTTATTAAATCATAGCTACTTATTAAAAACACAATCATAACTACCAGTTTCTATAGCTAACTGCTCACTTTGTGCCAAATGCATACTTCTTGGAACACCCCTGTTTTCCAGTTTTGATATATGGCGGCTAATGACCTGAGGAATTTAGACTCTGATGAAGAGAAACAGTGACTTACTAAACACATCTATTTTGCATGGAGGGTCATGTTGAGAGGGTTACACTAACTATATTCAGAACTACTAAAATGACAAAAAAAGAAAAAAGAACATAAAAAATTACCCCAAATAATTCATCCTTTTTTCTCCTTTGAATTGAGGTTAATTTGTTATCTTCCACTTATGGGTCATTATAGATTTTTCTACATGTACCTTACAATTATCAGAATATATCCCAATAATCTCCAATTTTACATTCTTGCATTTATGACTTTATACTCTCAAAAGGCATTTGGATATCTTTTGCCCTTGGTCAATTTAACAGCAATATTAAATATTCTAAAAATTGTGGCTATGGAATAGAATAAATTTTCTTCCAAATGGGCATTATTTTCAGAAGAAAAATATTTTTCCTCCTTTTAGCAGCAGTGCACGTTGTTTTGAAAATTAAAAAAAGAATTGATTTCCTTCATTGTTTTTATTTAAATAATAATTTGGGGTGAGTGTACTCTGTGCTATGTATTATTATGACATAATAAGCTTGCAGAAAGTGTTTTTATGTTTTCTGAACCAGAGTCTGGCTCTAGCCTGGTTTCTACTTCCTCTTGAACACTTCTGCTAATCATTCCACATCTTGCTACAAAATGAAACCTCCTAGAACAAACTCAGTCACTGAGTTTATGAAACTCAGTGTTTCATAAACACTCCTGGGTTTTGTCTTTATTATTTTTGTAGCAAAAAAAAAAAAAAAAATAGCTACTGTCATCTTTTTAGGCCAGAACCTACTCATTTTAAGGCCTGATTCAAGTGCTATTTACTCTATATAGTCATTCTATACATTCGTTCACTTGAGAAACTATCCTGCACTGTGTCAGGTTCTCTTCCAGCCACTGGAAATATGGCAGTGAATGGAAAGATAACCAGCCTAGCCTTGCTGGAACTCACCCTCTAGGGCTTGGATCCTCCTTCCAGTTGGAAGGAATCTTTGGGTGTTCAAGGTTTTCTGATTATAGTTCAATTACATGAGTTCCACATTTTTCTTGTATGAAATTAAAAACATTTTGACTGATGGAAGCTCCATCCGGATACCTCCTATCTGGTACTATGCAACCATTAGACCTTTATATGGAAGGCGTAATAATAACAATTCCATCTACTGATTGTTTGAACTATGTATTGAACACCATCTAATTTACAACTACAACAAATCTGTAATGAAGTGAATATTCTGAGTCAACCCCCTTTACAGATTAGCAAGATTAGGCTCCAAGAGATTGTGCGTTGTCCTAAGACTCACATTTGCTAGTGGAGATGCAGAAGTCAAGCTAGCATCTTTCAGACTAAAAGTTGGTACATTTAATGCATGTTATACTGTCTAGGTTAGGAAGTAGGAAAGGGAAGGAGGGAGGAGAGTCAATTTGACATTTACGTGGCCACCCCCTTGCCTGCTGGTATTAAGCCAAGTGGAAGCTGTGCTCTGACAGGAGTTAGGATTTGGTCTGTTTCCATCCCAGCACTCTTCTGGGCTCTGAGAAGCAATGCATGGGCTACTTCACTAGCAGATCCATCTCCACCAACACAGACGACACTAGAAAAAAGAAATTAAGCAAAAGCAAAAATTTCAAAATAATCGGTAACTGCTTATAAAATCTAGAGTTCTGAATATTTTACTAATCTTACATAGTCTGTGCATGATTACTCATACACACATTCAATACTGTAGTATGGTCAATAGCTAAGAAGACACAAGCACTGAACAGGTAAAGTTTAAGTAGAACACCTGGATAGTTCCTACAGACAAAATATTTTTATGTTCATTGAGGCATTAAAACATTTGAACATGTTAATTCACATCCAATTCACAACTTTCAAAAACATATAGCTCTCATTTTGTTTGTTAATAATACTGTCATCTGCAATTCATTTAACACCAACCAGTCATAAAATTCAGTTAATTTTCAATAAAGCTATGAAAAGACAGCAATAAAAATATATCATGTAAAATATGAAGCTTTCATTTAAGGAACTGCTAATTATCACCAGTACATGAATATACTAATTGCAAATCTAACCTAGTTGTCGTTGACATTCCTGCTATATGGCACTTCTAAATGTACTGTCACTACCCTTTGATTGTAGATAATACTGCTACATTTTTTTTTTTTTTTTTGAGATCTTATGGAAAGTAGATTTGGGGGGGGAGAAAGATCCACAAAACTGATACCAGAATGTTTTTTCATATTACTTCTATTTAAAAGATGCAAAATAATCTTCACTATCAAAATGTCATCAATTTACCCAGCAGGAGGAGGATTTCGCATTATGGAAAGTAGGTGTCACAACTCAAGGCCTACAAGGGCTAGTCGGGAATGGGACATCATGATCAGTCTGAAGAGGTGGCAGCTTTTCTATTGCAGTCCATTCACATCATGTGGGAGGCCTAACAAAAGTAGATGGGATTTTTCTAGAGAAACCAGAGATTTTGGTTTTAGGGTAAGTCTCTTAATGTATAAATACTAGCAACTAGCCTTTGTTACATTTTTAGAAAGTGCCACGCAAAACAGTGTATGGGCTATAATCAGAGAGAGATTCATTTCCCTCCTCCTTTCAGTCCCCTCACCTAGTTGAGGTCAAGACCCATGGCGCCACAAGGGCTCAGCAATCCAGATCCACTGTGTTTATAAGAGAGATCCAGCTCTTTTTTTTTTCCCCCAGGGAATTATTATTATTTTTTATGTCTGAACTAATCCCTGATTTTCCCAATGTGAACACTGATTCAGAGAAAGGGGATACTATTTATTGTGACTTAGATATGAGGAACCTCCCAAAAGTTCATGTGAGAGACAATGAAAGAAGATTCAAAGGTGAAACAATTAGATGATGTGAAATGTAACAAAATCAATGTATTAATCCTCTGATAAGAATTAACTGGGTGGTAACTGAAGGCAGGTAAGGTGTGGCTGGAGGAGGCAGGTCATGGAAGGCATGCCTTTGGGGTATATATCTTGTCCTTAGTGAGCAGAGCTCTCTGTTTCCTGATTGCCATATCCTGAACTATTTTCCTCCTCTGCATCCTTCCATCAGGATATTCTGCCTCACATTGGGCCCAGAGCAATGGAGTTGCCCAGTCTATGGACTGAACCTCTGAAACTATGAGCACCAAATAAACTTTTCCTCCTCTAAAATTGTTCTCTTCAGGACTTTTGGTCTTAGCAACAAAAAAGTTGGCTAAAACAGTCATCTACTAGGGACAAACTATGTGTCAGATATTCTTATCCTTTTCTATTAAATCCTCATAATTCTGTGCCTTATCCGTTGATTCCATCTTTATAAATGGGGAAAACAAAGTGTGGTTTGAACGTTTCCTGTTGATTTTAAAAGTCTACATTAAATTTCCAAACATTCTATGAACTTAGTATATATCCTGATCCATACCAGTATAAATGCTGATATTTATGTGTGATCTAAAAGGACCACACAAAGTCATTCAAAAACCATGTCATTTAGCACTAAAGAACTTGACTCCTACATACACAGGATGGCAACACTCAGCTCCTAGAATCTTGTATCCAATTATACCATTGGGCATCTGTCAACTCATTGCTGGAGTTAACAGAGAAGGCCTTTCCATAGTATCCTCTGCTACAAAAACCTTTGAAATCATGTCATGACACACACTGTAAATATTTTGAAACTAATAGTGAATAATTATTATATATTATAAGGCACTGTTCTCAGCACTTTCCATGTATTACCTCACTTAATTTGAACAACAGATGTATAGAATAAATTCATGGCCTCAAATTACAGATTAGGAAACTAAGCATAGAAAGATTAAGTACATTTTCCCATGGTCACATCACTAGTAAGTGATAGAACAGGAATTTGAAACAAGACAATTTGGCCTTAAATACTTCACTATTATTCACTATGTTATACTTCTTTTCTACATAGGGAAACCAATGAAAGCAGCCTTAGAAGAATTTTATTAATTTGAAAATTAGTTTGAAAATCCATAAAACCAAGACAAAATTGAATGACTTATGAAGATATACATTTATTTATGTCGACAACTACTAGATCATTAAGATCATGTCTGGGTATAGTTCCTCAACCTAAGAGATAGACTTAAGTAATGCTTAATTCAAAAATATCACAAGAGGTTGGATACCACAGGGGAAAAAGCATTCAACCTTCTATATGAATTTAATTCAGCCACACTTAAAAACTACTCCAAAACATAAGCCTTACAGTAATTATTCCTTTCTATATGGAATATCGTCTCGTTTTTAGAGTAAATAAACTCCTTATTGTCATGACTCCATGTAGAATGATTTAATCTAGGAAAGTAAAATTGAGGGGTTAATATTTTATTTCCCTTTTGAAAGGGCAATAAGGAAATAATTTAAATAGCAGTTTGTAAATTGGTCTATCAACCAATAGCTTTGAAATGTTGAATGTAGTGTAGTGTTGGATTTTGATTCACTCTTTTCCATTTTTCTGAAAGGAGATTTTATTTTTATCTACATAATACAGGTATCATGGTCTACCTGATAAAATGTCAATATTAGCCAATTAATGTCTAGATCATTGTGGTCTAGTTAGTAGAATGAACAAAAGAAAAATCTAATTCAACAAACTCAAGACACTGAAACAAATAGCAAATAATTAGTAAATTTATAATTTCCCATGGTTATAAAAGCTGCAGATAGGTTTAACTATATTCACATTTATAAATGTAACTGTTAGTGATCCAAATGTATGCAGCTGATGTTACTCTTTTCTTTGCCTTTACAAAACTTCCTCTTCATGCCCAACATAGATGGGGCAATATGGAAGGAATATGAAGTTCCTCCAAGTTTTAGCAGTGGATCTAAGTGTTGACTAGAACACACCAGAGTGGGCACCAGCTGTCAGGAGTGCTATGTGCTGTTTCTGTGAGCTTTCGAAATATGTTTCAATGTGTCTTCATAGAAATGAGTTCATTTAAAAAATTCCCTAAAATCTTGGGAAATATCATTTCTTAAACATTATACATTAAATCATTTTGCTTTGAGGATAACATACACAGAATTTTTCTTGGCTCTCTCTAGTCTGTCCAGAAACCATCATTGACTTCCTAATCACTTCCTATGGATAGCTCCACTAGAGTAAGGCAGAGATGCTTCAGGCAAATTTTAAGAGAATGTGAGCCGATCTCCCATCAGAATGAAATAGTATCTTGGGTTACCTTATCCCATCCTTAAACCAAATTTTTTTTGAAAAGTGCTCCTATGACCACTCTTAGGACACAATCAGGGACAGGGAACTCGCCAATATAGAACACTCAATTTCAGAAAATTTAACTTGTTAGAGAATAGTCCTTTTGAAGTGCTTAATGAATGAAATTGTGTTTCTATTCTTCTCCTCATATGCATTTCTAAGTATAGGGACTTAAAATTACCATTTTATTAAGATAATTATCCCAACAACCACACCAGCTTCTATTGGAAAAACTAAACCTGTGAAAATAAATGAACTATTTGAAGCATTTCAGAAAATAGACTTCTAATAAAAAAATTATATTATTATAAGTCCAAAGTGCATCAGCATATTATAGGGTTTGGAAATAGTTCAGCCACCAAACTCGTTTCATTTATTGGTCAGAGATAAACAACTTTGCTTAAGAATATATAAGTAAACACTAAAGATCTATAAGTTAACACCATAATGCAAAATAATACCTGCATGGGAAATAAAGAAATTTGTTCTGGTAAACAGAAAAATATTCCTAAACACATTTGAGCAGTAGTCTTTCTTCAGGTTCAGCAAAGTTCTTCTTAATCCTTATGATACCAATAGAACACACTAATAGACACCACGTTGGACAGAACATTCCATGTTACTGGTGAGCAACTCAAGGTTTAGTATCTGTAACCACTGCTACTCTCATAAACATTCACATAATCAAGTTTTAAAGCAAGGACTCTTTTTGTAATGCAGCTACCCTCATGTACTCCTGGCTCAGGACTATGCAGCATATTAAAGGAGATGGTGGGCATAATTCTCCCAATTACTTTTCTTTAAACTGTTTTAAGAAACACTTTAAAGATAATTACCTTAAACAGCTTTAAGATAATTTCCTAAATGTAGCTATGGCTCCTTCTGTTTTCTTCTAAGTACAAAGTTCTAAAGTAATTGCCTGCCTCACTCTTTATCTTATATATTGCTATCTACATTTAGTCTCAATTGCCTTTGTGCTCAATCATATTTTACTTACCAGACTTTCTTCCTCATCAGCTGCTTGTTTTCTCATCAAACTATATTAAGCATTTCAAAAACAACACTGCCCATGCTTCATTCCAAGCATATCTCTTCCCTCTACAAACCCTAACATTTCTTTAGGAAGATTAGCCTTTCACTTTGATAAAAATTCAGTCTCAACTGACTTTCCTGAACTTATGGGTCCTTTGTTGCCCCCCGCCTCTTCAAAATGTGACACAGATAAGTCACACACTTATCACCTTTTTAAACTCTCAGATAACCCCTCCTGTAAAAATAATAATAATAATAATGTCTTCCCTGAAGGAATATGTTTTTGTCTAATACTAATCAATCCAGCACTTTGGCAAATCAATTTACCTAATTTTTAAAAAGTGCTATTAAGTCATATGCCTTGTTACAATGTTCTAATACTTCTAAGGCTCACATTCCAGTGAGCAACCCTGCATACTCAAGCAATGTATTGAAAACTTGGAAATATATCATTCTGGAAAATGTTTACCTCAACCTATCACAGAAAAATTAAATACCTGATAGATATCAAGACTATCAATAAATTTGCAGAAGATCAAGTTATACCATATAAACAGTATAATGTCTTCCATCAATGTTTTCCTAGATACTCACATGATAAAAGCACAGAATTAAGTATTACATATGCAAATGTATGCACATTTTCTAAGTATATAGGGCAGTACATTGTGGTTTCCCCAAATTTAAAATTAGATTCCTTTTTGCTTTTCTATGCCAGATCCTGAGAGGTGAATGACCATGCCATATCAAACATTTTTATGTAAATATGAGCAAAATAGAGTCTGATTACATACATCACAAATGTTTAAAAACTATAGGTCCCAAATATGCAGTTAAAACCTAACAAAAGCATGGAATAACATAAGCTATGTGATATGTATAAATTAATAATATAACATACCCATCAAATCCCTGGAGTTCACATTCCTTAAGCAGGGATAGAGCATGCCCTTTATACTCCGTTACTATTAAAAAAACACATACACAAAAATGAAAGCTTTAAATAATGTTCTCCACTTTTTAACTTGATTTGGCAAAATAATATGATTAACATATGGTTGGGTCATAAAGCAACATTTATTCTTGAATATTTATATTTTAATCATAGGAAAGAGGATTACATGTTAGTTGCCTGGTGTATTTTATAGCTTTATGTAAAAGAGGGTCACATATTTGTTCCAACTACATAAGTCATTTGGTGATATCCAATACACAGTAGTTAGAGAATTTATCTTGGTGCCTGTCTGTTTAGTGTTCCCCAAATAAGACACATTTCCTTTAAATCAGAAGCTTACGAGCAGGAGTATTTTGAAAATACAGCATATTAGCTGGCATTGAACAGTCAATGTAAAATCACTTTGGCAACCTTACATGAATAAATTAGTTGAAAGGTTAGTGTAAGATTTACATACCAGAAGAATGTGTATCTGGAACTGCTAGACTGAAAAAAGGAGGAGTTGGATGTGAAAATATGAAGTCAAGCCAACACCAGTGATAAGAGACCCGATCCAGGAGGAGGGTGGCACACAAGCCCACTAGAGCCCCATCCTCCGAGGAAATGAGTCTGTCACACCGTATCGCTGTCTCCACAGTCACTGATGCCCTGTGCAGTATTGTAAATGCCAGTGAAGACAGGATAAACGGGCACACTGCAGATGGCACCAAGCATCACAACCACATTTAGCATTTTCTAGGGAAGCTCTGCCAGAAGAGACAGCCCAGCTGTATCCACCCATCAAAGATTTCTGCTGACTGACATGACATTGCAGATGGATTTTTTGTGTAAGAATGTGCATCATTATATGCAAGATTACATTAATCTTTCATGCCTGTCTGTCCCTGATGCCAGCATGGTTCAAGCTTCTCCTGCAATGATTTTAGATATTGTTAAAAATTATTAGTCTTGGTGTCTAAGGGAATCATTCTGTATCCAGCAGTGTTACATTGTAATTCTCCCACAGCTTATTCAAAATGCTGTTAACATTCACATGAATAAAACCTCTCTATATTAAATTCTAATCAGGAGAAAATGATAATAAAGCTAAATATAAAGTATTAATATTAATAAAGTTGGAAGGTTAAGTTATCATAAAAGACGTGTGCTGATAATTCATTTATAACCACAGTAAATAGTTGCAATCTTACAATGAAAAATAATGTCCTACATACACACATTAAAAATAATTAAGGATATTATGAAGAAATGTTTATGTTAAGAATCAGTTTATCAAGTCTTTCTTGGTCTGGTGATAAATCAATTTATCAAGTTCACTTCAGTAATATTATCCAAATTCAATACAAAATTAACTTAAAATTATATTATACCATTTTTTGTTTGGGAAAAAATTTAAATAATTTCCTTTGATCTTACAGGTACTATCTGACTATACATTAATGCAACCTCTTTAATAAGAAGTTTTAAGGGATATTGCATAAGTTAAATAAAATCATTGATCTGGAATAATTTTTTAAAAATCAAGAAGGGGAGGGGGCAGGGGGAAGGAAAGATGGTGGGATGAGACAAACATCATTACCCTATGTACATGTATGAGTACACGAATGGTGTGGCTCTGCATCATGCACAACCAGAGAAATGAAAAGTGGTACTCCATTGGTGTACAATGAATCAAAATGCATTCTGCTGTCATGTGTAACTAAATAGAACAAGCAACTTAAAAAATAAAAAAAAAAAAAACCTTACTACAAGAAAATATATTAGCAGAAGGAACAAAATGAAGAGTCTTTGACCTCAGCGAGTTTACACTCTGGAGATAAACAGTATGCACTAATTAAAAACAAATATATGAAGTAGAAATAAAATAAATGTAAGGTAGAAGGATAAAGCATGATTTGGACTATTATTTGAATTAGAAAGAACCAAAATGTATATTTAGAAAGGATTTGAATCATTCCACTCCAAATAAATACAAAGAATAGATGGCTAAGTAAATCAATTTCAAAAATGTGTATAAGCCAACCTCTTTTTTTTTCACCTATTTTCCCTTTCCTATTAGCAGGCACTCTGAGCCCTTTTTTTACATTGGAAATTTTGAGCTTTCATACTTGACTGGATCTTAACACAGTCCCCTACTGGGACACCTACTCTTCAGTGTGTTATTCCTGTAGGAAGATAGGGCTAGAGGACAGTGTCTTGAGGTTGATAGCAAGAGCTGAAATTGAATTTGAAATAAAATCAGACATGTTCTGATATGGAACTAAGGAAACATTTCTTGGTGTGGAGATAAAATTCTATTGTGGAATAGGATATTGAGATGTCACTGTCTTTCCTGTCCTACGGGTATTTCAAACTCACTTCAAAAGTAGGACTCAACATGTTCACCTTAAATATATTCTCTCAAATACTGTTCTTTTTTGTGTTCTATCATCCACTCCCCAAGACAGGGAAATAACTCCTTGGTTATCCCTCTCCTCTCTGGGACAACTCCGTGGCTGACTCTGTCTTTTAATCATGCTCCCTCCTCCCTGACAGCCGGTACTCTCCATCTGGGCATTACCAGTTTCCATTACGGTACTACAAAAGCTTCTGTTCCACTCTAGCCAGAATGACCTCTTTGAACACATTTCAATCAAATCACTTTCGTTGCATAAATGCCACTGATGGCTCTTTATATTCCAAATTTTCAACTATTTAAAACATTCCATATCTCAAATTTTCAACTTTCTAACTCACCCAAGTGTTAGAAACAGGATCAAACATATGCATGCACAGTTATTTAAGTTGATAAAGACAAACCTTTCACTCAGAATTCTCACTCTTTCACTAGCTGGATATGATGAATGAACACATACTATGCATACTTTTGTTAAAATGCTGGAAAAAGTGAAAGAAGTAACTTTCCAGGCCTGGCATCCATTAAAACAGAGTGAAGAAAATGGATGTGCCTCTCAAGAACAAGAGATATCAAGGGCAGACAGGATATCTGTCTTATATTTCAATGACACTTATACAGTAGGTAGGATATAATCATGCTGCAAAAGATGATATTAACTCTAGCAGATAAAAATTACAAGGAGGGGGATGTCAGCTTCCAAGTTCTCCGTGGTGGGTGGTTTATGCCTACCACAAGGAAACATGGCCGAAGAGGCAGGTGGATTTGCAATTAATTCAGTGCTCCTAATGGACAAGCCAGATGACTTTGGACTGAATCAGTCCAGAAGAAAAGATACCTTTTAGTAACTCAGTTCAGAGGAGGGCCTTTTCTAATGCATACAAAGACACAGTAAGGGTGAACACAAGAATGTCAAACAAAGCAGTCCAGTAACAGCGTATTCTGACTTTAGCATAGGCTACCATGTCAAGGTAAGTCACCATCCATGAGGAGTGCCACACACCTGCCCTCCGCTAATGGGCAGCTGAACTGCATGGCCACTATAATTTTCTTCACCTCTGCTTTTTCTGCTGCCTTGACTTTTATGCTCATTGTTCTGTGAATTCTCCCATGGTCCATGACCTCTCAGCTACTATTAGATAAGATGTCATATGGGTGGTATGGGAGGAAACAATTTTCACTCAACTATTTCAAAAGATGCTGATCTATATTCAGAAGCATTTAGGGTTTCAGCATAAGTCAAAATGAAAGGAATAAGTATATTTTTCTAAATATGATGAGGTTCATTTTAAAAAGAAACTTGTGAGAAGAAATACTTTATAATGTATTTATCTGGCAGCAATTTTTCAAATCATGCCTCCTGTTTATATAGTACTACTTCTTAATGAATTAATTACCATATACAATTTTTTATGCCAATTCACATTCCATTTGGATTTATCAATGCACAAAAAGATATGTTAAAACAAGGGACATGAAGATATGCATTACTCTTCATATATTTTTCTTTCAAATACAGTGAATTAGATATTATATAATTTTTTGAAAATGAGAATAATAACCTTACAAAAATAACTTCTATAGCAGTTTAGAATATATAAAGTAGTTCCACAAAACATGTTTGGGTAGGAATACTAACAAAATAGGAATAAGTTTTATATAAATACTTAGCCAATATTCATACTAAAATGGCTTAATAAACAAAGGATGCAATTTTATAATTTTGCCTGTAGGAGGAGTGTTAGGCAGCTAATAATTAGCCATTCTCTATATATGAATACAAAAATAAATTTTAAATTTCCATTATGTAAAAATCTGTTTTTGTTTTGGGTTAAACTGAATCTAAAATTTGATAATACTTTGAAATTTAAGGGGAAATAAAACCCAGCAAATAGTATTTTATCTCCAATATAACTATCATTTCCTCTGCCATGGTTAAGGTTTCACCTTAACTGTAGTTAACCTTTCTTCCTGGTGCTCTTTTCCTTTATGATCTTTATTCTGCTGGTGGAGTCATCTTTGGCAAACCTGATTACAACTCTGTGATTAAAAACAATTGACACCAACTATGGCTGGATGCATGAACAAACCAACAAGTGTAGCACCCAGACCCAGCCACAGTCTGGACTGGCCTCCTGTAGGACACAAGAGATGGCAGTCTTACCAGGAGCCATGATGCCCTCCGTCTCCCCAGAAGAACCCAGATTCACTTCAGATTCAACCAAACCTGAAGAAAGACATCTTTTGGATTGAAGCATGTTGGGTCTCCCTCTCTCACGCACACTTACTTCTCCCCATCCTGGGAGGTGTGACTCAGAAAAGATACAATTCATTGGCAGTTATTTTATGATGATGGGAAGAACAATATTTAAGATCAAAACTAGGAAGATAGAACAAAGTTTAAAACATATTCATTCTTTCTCTCTCCCCTATCTTCCTTCCTTTTGCCTCCTTTGTCTATTTAAAAAAATAAAATAAAACCCTTTCTTTTAAGTTGTTGATGGACCTTTATTTTATTTATTTATATGCGGTGCTGAGAATTGAACCCGATGCTTCACACAAACTAGGCAAGTGCTCTACCACTGAGCTAAAACTCCAGCCCCCTTTGTCTCTTAAGAACTCCCCAGTTCACATGCTTTTCTTGAGCCCTCTGAACAAAATTAATATTACTGGAGGGTTGGGGATATAACTCAGTTGGTAGAGTGCTTGCCTCACATGCACAAGGCCCTGGGTTCAATTCCCAGCACCAAAAAAATTAATAAAATAATAAAATTAATATCACCCTGAAATACCACATTTCTCTTATGTATACCACAATTATAATATGTGGTTTTAAGTATCTGTTTGAATCCCTATAAGAGTAACTCAAGAATGGGCATGACAGCTTTATCTCTTACATCCTTCAGTGTTTAACACAAAGAAAGCATCCAATGAGAGATTTTTTTTTTTGTTTTCTGAGATGGCATCTATGTTGCCCAGGCTGAACTTGAACTCTTGGGCTCCAGTGATTCTCCTGCCTCAACCTCCTGCAGATCTGGAATTGTGGACAGTGCACTCTCAATAAGAGATTCTTAAACCAAATGATATATAGTATGTAATAATCATGAAAACTGTATTTTAGTGTTCTCATAGGAATGATTCAAAATAACATTATTGTGTTTGCAGTGAGTTTACTCAACTTTTAATAGTCTCATCACACTTTTCCTTTGGCTAATACCTGAAAATTTTTCAGTAAAAAGGATAGATCTCTGAATTTTCTCGTTTCCTTACATATTGCTTCTAAGTGAGTCAAAAATAACAAACACAAAAGGCTGACTTCTTTATGACAACTTTAATTCAGAAATTCCACTTCAGTTTTTCATGACAGTTTCTCTTTAACCTCCATTGAAGCAAATGGTTTTTGGGGTGACTGGACTTTCCACAAAGCTTGCCGTTTTTCAGGAACTTCCTTCTACCCAATCCATCAAGTCACTGGGCTTCAATGACCTTATTTACATTGTGTAACCCATCTCCCTTGGTTACAACTGAGCAAAGCCCTGTCATTCTGAATCCTTTCCCTAGGAACTCAGAATTAGGAGTAGAAGACTCTGATTGTACGCTGGGCTTATCTCCTGGGAGGTTTATTGTGCAATATTCTCCATCAATTAAAATGTATTGCAAATTTCCACTGTTTAATGAAGCTACACAGAACTAAAGCTAGAAAAAAATTGTGATTCTTGATAGTATCAAACACTTAGTCTCCAATCATAGGAAAAATAAGAGTCTTAAGGAAACAAAAGAATTTGGTCATCACATTTAAAAACTCTAAAAGAGTATTACTAATCTCTTTTCTATTAATTTTAACATTAGCAAATTTCTATTTTCCTTAGCATAAAGCTAAGCACATTCTTACTTTGGACAATGAATTTAAGCTTCTGGCTTCTCCAAGTTTGACTAAAACCAGCAACTACTTGCTTAGTTTTGACCTAACCAGCAGGGGTCAGAATCAGAACAAAAACAACCTACAGAAAGATTCCATGGAAAGACATCAGACATATATGTGAGCGAAAATCAATTGCTTGCCAAACTGCAGAAATAATGTTTAAATAGTAAACAACTCATTGAAGACAACAAAAAGTGTAGACAATAAAAAGTGTATAGTTTCCTTTAAAGTCAAACCTAATAATTGTCGGAAGGCTGGAAAAGTTCTAAAGAGAAAAAAGTTGAAACCTTAGTAAAAATAGCTCAATAAGGAAACACAATAAATTATACCTCTGGAACTGGCTGCAGTTATAGGAGCACGTAGGAAAGCTTTAGATATTACAAGCAGCTCCACAACTGTGGGTTAAGAACAAATTCAGTTTATCTGTCTTTCATGTGAGATTTTCAATGATGAAATTACATAATGATAGTGACTCACTTGTTACGTCAGTCTTTATTCCAGCAATCTTCAGCAGAGGTTCCACCTTATCATAATAGACCTGGGTAGCTTCTTTTTTGTGACTTTGGGGGTTAAGAAGTATTTTTAATGACTTTGGTCTGTTTGAAAAACCTGAGAAGAAAAACATACTAAAGTCCATGAGAATGTTAAACACATATTCAAATCGTATTTGCTATTTTTAATCGAAATGCTTACAAGTGTATTCCTGGATATGACTATCTTAAAACATTTACTTTTTCCTAGTTATAAAGTATGTTTATTCCTCTTGAAATACATCATGAGTTATCACAAAGCATTTAATTTTTGAAGGAAGGCGTAAGTGACTGCAACTTTATGAATATTAGGCAATGCTTATCTACATTTACCAAATCACAGATAATATAGCAAATGTTAGCATTTCTTCCTGGAGAAAAGTGATGAACTGTAACAAAGAGAAGGGTCCATCTCCTCTCCTTAGATAGATATGCTCATTATTGGAATTGGGTAGCCTCAGTGACCCCAGGGCTACCAATGCCTGACCTGCTGAGGGCCCCAGGCAGAGCGGAGTGAACAAGGATAGGACATGGTTGGCACCGAGAGCACTGCATACTGGTAGCTAAGGAGGGTTTAGGTCAGAGTTCAAGCCCAAAAAGCAGCCAGGGGAGGAAAAAAAATCTTCTCCAGGGAATTGGGAAAGCAACGCCTCTCTGTGGGGAGTCGCTGATGGTGCTGCCTCACAGTTGGGGCTGAGATTTGATACTACAATTTTCTGGGCTTGCAAGATGCTTATCACTGAGAACCCAGTTGGAGCAGGTGCAAAGCAAATTTTCTGTTGTTAGGAAGGGGCAGGAGCCAAAAGAAAGCTGACAACCGTTTCTTTGATGGTAAGCTGCTCTCAGAGGGCCATGATTCAAGGCTGCAAAAGCGGTTATTAACATCCGGTTTTAATAAAACCATTACTAAAGAAAAGTGAAAATAACCATTGCCAATGCAAAGTCAATGTTTCATACCTCAAATAGAAATAATATTTTATTTCTGATTATATTTGATATCATAAAAATCTTTTGACAGCACATATAATTTTGAGTTCAGGGGAAATTTGAGAGGAGAAAGAGATAGAGCTATGATGAACTTCTTAAACATTCCCATAAAACTGCCCAGGGCCTCTACTGTGATGGGAAGCCTCTGTCAGGCTCCCAATCCCCCAGGCCGAAAACCTCAAAACCACCAGGCTCAGTGCCTTTCTTTTCCCAGTTCCTGCATTTGAATGAGTGCCCAGATTCACAAGCTGGTAACTACTTGCTCTCATGCCTTCTGCCCTTTCTCGCGGGCATCCCCTAGTTCAGGGACCGCTGCACGGACACCTTGGCTATTCTCCCCTCACTGCATCCTCCAGCATCGTAGCTCTGATCAGTGCCTCACAGAACAAAAGCTGCTACAGCTCATCACAGCCAGCAAAACACACCCAAACCCTTAAAACAGTCCTTTGAGCCCTCTCTTCCCCAATTCCAACCAGTCTCTTCTTTCTCTCTCACTCATATTCCAAAAACACTGAGCATTCATGCCGGGAAGAAGAGCCAGGCAATTAAGACATGGTTCATGCTTCCGAGGAGGAAGACATATCCACAAATGCAAACAGGTCAAGACAGTATCAACTGCTACCTCAACAGCATGAGGTATAGTGCGCCTGTGTGAAAGCAGGGTGCTTAGTTCTTCTTAGGCATCTGAAAAGGCTTCAGAAGAAGGGAGTATTTAGTGGCGTTTGGGCTCAAGCCATTTCTACTACCTAGAATTCTTTCCTTCATTACCTTTCTTCCAACTCCTCAGCAAAAGGGCAAGGGTGGAAATTCTAGGCAGTGAGACTGGGCTGAGCAAATGCTTGAAGCTAAGATAGTCTAAAGGGTTTTTACAGTCCATCTTAATTTCCTTATCATGGTTCAGACCCAATGTATTATCACCTATTAAATACCAAGTCTACTAGACCTTCCCTTGTTAAATGAGTTTCCCTTTCCATTCTACCCATCCCTATTTGTAATCAAAATCTTTCAAAGCTTGCTCCAAATGCCACTCCTCACTGAAGCCTTTCCTAATCGCCAGTGGAATTCAGGCCTCATTTCTCTGCTCCCACCCATATCACCTATTTCTTATATCACTTATACAAAAGACTCTGATGAAAGGTCCAATATCTTGGGACTTCCACTGCTCAATTTATGGAAAAATAATAATAATATACTACATTAAATGTCTGGGTTATTTGTTCTTTTTAGCTATATATAACTGCAGAATGTATTTTGACATATGATACACACATGAAGTAAAACTTCCCATTCTTGGGATTGTACATGAGGTGGAGTTACATTGGTCCTATATTCATATATGGACATATGAAAATAATGTCTAGTTCATCTTACTGTCTTTCCTATTCCCATTCCCTCTCCCTTCCTTTTATTATACTTTGTACATTGAATTTCTTGAACACTCAATTCCATGAGTATCTGACACTGAACAAATAAAGGGTAAGAATGGAAAATCTGTCTTGAAGAATAATTGGTAGTATGTAGTACATTATAAATGAAGAGGAAAAAATCACTATTTTAAGCCATTAGAATAATAACCAATTGAGACCAGAAGCAAGTAATGGATGCTAAAACCATCCAGTGATCATTTGGAACAAAATATCTACATATTTTTCTTAAACTCTGTCCCTTGTTGTTAGTTGTCACTCTCTTTAAAGGAGATTAAAGAGATGGTAAATGCAATGTATAATTCTGGATAAGGTTGAAAAACTGTTGTCAAGATAATATTGTCATCATATAAGCAAGAGGATCTAAGCTGGTAAACCCAGGATTGCTTTTATTAAAACGACAGGGAGAAGAAACTTACACTAAACCCCAGTCACCAAGGGTCAGATAAAATATCCAGATGACATTTATTTTACCAGGAGAATTTTTCAGAATACCTTGTTTCATTCCTCAAGCAAATGTAGTCCCAGTAACGATTGTTGTTATCATAAAAACAAACTTTTCTTCTTCCTCCTATATTCATTCATTAACTCACAAATGACTACGTGCCTGCTGTGTACCACACAGGATCCTAGAAACTGAGCCACAATCAGTGAACCAGAGAAGCCTCTGTTCTTATGAAGCTTCCATTCTAACATCTAGAGACAGAAACAAATCAGATTTTAGAGCATGTCAAGTGGTCATAAGTTCTAAGGATGAAAAATGAAGAAGAGAGAGGAGAAAGACAAAGGTGGAAGTGACTTTCTGACCAGGGAAGATCAGATCATCCAGAATTTGGAGGTATTTCCAAGGACTTGGTCTTTTGTTGTGTAGGAGGAGAAGCATGGTGGATTTTGAGCGATGCAGCAACATAGTCTTGGGTGTTAAAAGGACCCCTCTGAGTGCTGTGTGGAAAGTAGACACAACAGAAACAAGAATCACAGAGTGAGAACTGTTGTGTCATTCCGGGTGGGAAATACTGCTCTTGGACTGGGATGGGTACAGTCCAAGTTTCAAGAAAAATGAAGAACTTGGAGCTGACTGGATTCGTTGACCCTTCCAATATGGTATTTGAAAGAGAAGTGTCAAGAAGTAGTCAAATAGTAGCTGGGTAAGGGAAGAATGAGGACATAAGATGAGTAAGAACTAGTGACAAAGTGGTGGAATACTTAAATTGTGTATCAGTGGGGTTGAAAGATTTCAAGAGTTGAGGGAGGAGATCAGGGATCTAGGAAGACCAAAGGCAGCAGTCCAGGAAGGATACTTGAAATTGAGACACAGAGATAGATTGGTACCGACAGTAAGACCTGATGGACTAGCAAATTCATCAGCATTGCCTGAGGAGCTTCTTAAAACAGATTCTGGGCCTCAGACCCAGAGTTTGGGACTTAGTAGCCTGAGATGGAGCGTATTTACAACAGGTTGCAGATGATGCTGGTGAGGAGCATGGTCATAAGAGGAGGGGGAAAAGTAAAATGCAAGTCAGTATCTCTGAAGGAAACCAAAGACTAATGACTGAACACTTACAAAAACACCTAAGATTCTAACAAGTAATATTAGAGTGACAGTGAGACAGGAGCTTAGTCTTCAAGGAGTAAAAGGAATGACCAAGCAGACTGTGACGGACTGCACAAGTAGCAATAGCTGGAGGTGTCTGATGGACGAGCATCAATGTGGAGGATTTTTAAGGGACAAAAGAGAGAAAATGCCATATTTTACTTCATAATTGTGACCACATTAATGCACATCCATGAATCTTCTGTGCATCCTAATCCTACATCAAAGATAGTTTAATAATAAAGAATTTTAATAATGGCATAATTTTTTCAAAAAGTTTTCACATAATGGTTGCATCCTTTCTGAAAAAAAAAAGTTGGCATAAAATATACAATGATGATGGAATAAAATATAGGTGGCCCCCAAACAGTAGAGAAATAGAAGGAAGGTGTCAGTAGCACCTCCAAGATAAGTGTTAGGAAGGTATGGCAGAGAAAACAGCCAGCACTTGAGAGGACTGCAGGAGAAGCTAGGAGCCCTTGGGAGATCGGGTTTCCCTAATAAAGCAAGAAAGCAATATTTGGAAAAATAGTTGAAAACATAGGAGATTTTGCTAATAATGGACCATTCATTCCAGAGGGTAGAGTAAAATGGTGTCTGAAGCTGAAGACAGCAGGGATGATGTCAGTTGAGGCTGAGAGGAATTGGGGGCAGATGATCAAGACCTTTGGGCAGTGACATGGTGTACCAGGAATGAGAGTGGCTTGCAGCAGTTAGGGTTGGAGAAGATGGCGGGAGGGTGGGGTCTCCCCAGGCACACAGAGCTCTAAGAACTTACACCCGGGGAGGGGGCACATTACCCAGAGGGGGAGGATCATCAAAGACATTTCCCTTCTCAGTCTGGACAATGTCTGAATCTGAAGTCAGATTGTATGAAGTCCTAGGCTTCCCTCACTCTTCACCAAGTGACCTCAGTGCAAACGTTCCATATCTGAGAACCACATACTTGACTGTTTGCTATGCAGGGTAAAGCATAAACCAGTTACAGAATCCAAAATCTCCTCATTCAGCCCATTCTCTGATATCTAGTTTCCTTCTCAGAAATAACCATAGATAATACTTTGTAAATCCTTCCATAAATATTCTATACATATGCCAACATGCTTATATATATATTGTGTTTTTTCATAGTCACATCTCTATATACCATGCTATGTCCTGCTTCTTCCTTTTACAAAGCAATATCATAGAGGATGTAAATGTATTGAACTGGATCTTTAGTAAGGCTATGGAGGGTAGCAATGACAGAACATGGTGGACAGGGAAGGCAAATCCATACCTAGATTAACCAGTCATAGCAGCAAGGACAAACCACTGACCTTCCACAATAGAGGGAATCCAATGTACTCAGCCTGCCAACAAATCACTGGCTAACCTGGGGATGGGGTGCCATATCTGGGGCTCAAGTTTGATCTGTTGGTGGATAAGCTCTTGGTAATGGAGATAGTCCAATCAATCCTGGTGAGCTTCTCCTATCCCTGCGCCAATGTCACTTCATTCATGCAATCACTATGCAAGCCCTGGGACTGCTCTTCAATGATACTGATTGATATCTGTACAATGGAATATCTTGTGAATTTCCTCCTCTGAATGAAATCTCCTTGGTGAGCTTTTGCATAAAACATCCATCTCCTCATATTCTATTATTTTCTATGAAAGTATACTTTCCACCTTATATCCTTGTCACCAACCTTCTCCTTCCAAGACCCTGACTAGGGCCAAGCTGTTACCACTCCCCAGGCGTCAATACACATCAAACCCTCTGCCTGTTACTACTTGACTTCTAGCATCAACTGTGTGGAGTCCTGCCACTCAGAAAGATTTCCTTTCCCTATCTTTTAGGAACACTCTTAAATAGGACTACAATGTTTTAGTAGCTCATTTTTGTTTTATCATGGAGAACTGTCTCTAACCTAGGTCCCTTTATTTTCCTTCAGAACTCTGGTAATAGAAAATTTTCACCAGCCTGCATATATGCTGTGAAGACAAAAAAAGTAATGCCACACCCATATATATGATATATTAAACTCTCATTTTTTTTTACCTACATGAAACACTCTTTTACCTAAAATAGCTAGAACATTTTATGTTTTATTCAACTGAAAACTGACTGACCCATATGTATAATGGACATCTCAAACTTGACATATTCAAAAGTAAAATTTTGATTTTTCTCATTAAACCTGGCCTGTCTACCCACAGTCCTTCCCAATCTCACTCAATGAAAACTTCTTCTTTCTACTTGCTCTGATCAGAAACTTGTTTTATTTTAAAAATAATAATTAAAGCTAAAAAAAAAAACTAAGCAGTTATCCTGCCTTTTTAATATGTATCTGAGTAGCTAAATAGCACCAGTTGCAGAAACCACATTCTTCTTCATAGAAAAATCCCACCAATTTAGATGAAACATTCAAACTAGAAATCCCCATATTGTTGCCCCTAATTAGATAATTATTTCAGGCAAAGATAACCAATGTATCTTAAAACTATTAACTGAAACATTTATTGAGAACTAAATATTCTGTGAACCCTAAGTACTGCTCAATAGCTACTAGTTTCAAACGTTAACATTACAATGGAAGGATCAGGTTGTCCCCTCTCTGATTCAGGAAGCAATTTTAGTCTCATTAACATGGGATAGTTACCATTAAGTGTCACTTTACATGTTGAAAACTGAAGTACACAGTACTACTTGTGATATATTCTAACTCAAAATGTCCCACATGAACCTTATTGAGCCTTTAGGCTGAAAATTCAGTTTGTAGGAAATACAGGAAATAGAACAAGTTAAATGATACCATAAATAAGTAATTAGATAGTGACATAGCAGTACTGCTTAAAGTGTGGTGTTCAGAATGACAACCCAGCATCACTCAGCAGCTCCTTAGGAAGAGGTATGCTACACCAGTAACTTGGTTTTTTAGACTGGGGACCAGATTTCATATTTAAATAGGATTTCCAAGAGACTTGCATGTACACTAGAGCTTGCAAATTAACCTGGTCTCTTCTGTAAGTCCATGTCAGAATAAGACAAATGAGAAAGGAAATGTCGTAATGTTGTAGTTTAAGTATATTCAATTAAATGATTCTTTTGGTTGGTACAAATTAGTTCTAAAAGACATTATAGAAACCCTAGGAAATTTGAGTATGAACCAGGGATTATATGATGAGCAATTTTTGTTCATTCATTTGGTAGGATAATGATAGTTATTTGTAAAATGTTTTTAAAGAAGCATATTGGAATATTTATGAAAGAAATATGTCTGCAATTCACTTTTGAACATATTGACATAATATAACATATAAAGCAAATATGGAAAAATGATGTTAAGACCTACAGAATCAAGTGACATATACAGGTACCTGTTGTAACATTATGTATTTTCTATATGTTTAACAATTTTCATTACAAAATTAAAAAAAAAATATCTTGGCTGGGCACTGTGGCGCATACCTGTAATCCCAGCAACTCGGGAGGCTGAGGCAGGATTGTGAGTTCAAAACCAGCTTTGGCAATGGCGAGGAACTGAGCAACTCAGTGAGATGTTGTCTCTAAATAAAATAGGACTGGGGATGTGACTCAGTGGCTGAGTGCCCCTGAGTTCAGTTCCCAGTACCCTACCTCAGCAAAAAAAAAAAAAATTGACACTATCCTTGACTTTTTTTACACTTAATAGCCCTCCATATGAGTAAATGCAGCTGCCTGTAGCTTCAAATGGAATGCAGAGTCCAGCCACTTCTCACCAACCTCTCCTACTCCCGCAGTAATTTCTGTCACCATCACTTGCCTGGATTATTCCAGTTTCCACCTAACTTTCCTCCTGCTTCAATCTAGTCATTCACTCACATATTCTACTCCACACTCAGCAGCCAGAATTTCCATTTGAAAATGGATGTATGTCACTCTTTTCTTTAAAACCACCAAGTGACTTCCCATTTTTCTCAGAATGAAAGTCAAGAACTGAACAAAGCTTGCAAGGGCCTTTATGACCCACTCTCAGCCACCTCTGTGAGCTCTGGGCCTAGTGCTGTCTCCCCTCTGAACCTGAACTTCTTGCTCAATTCTATATATTTCCTATTTCCTCTGCTTGGAGCATTTTGTCCTCAAATATCCACAGAACTCCCTTTTCCAACTACTCTCAGCATTCTTCTAAAATTTTGCATTCAGTGAAGACTTCCTTGTTCACTCGGTCCACAATAGCAAATAAATTCATCCCACGGTCTGGTGGTACACATCATCATTTTCAGAAATGAATTTATTTGATCTTTTTTAATTCTTCTTCTACCACTATGACATAAGCTACTTGCAGCCAAGAACTTTATGATTTGCTTTCTGCCATATTTACTAGAATAGTATCTGGCATATGGTAGATGCCCAATAAATATACAAACTAAATTAGCATTCTTGTAAAGAATTTAAGGAAAAAAAATGATGAAACTGCAGTTAGAATTACATTAGAGAAACCAAGAACTAAATGCTGAAAAACAATTTAATTCAGAAAGTTTTTATCTTTAAATCACCATAATATAAAATAAATCCAAAATCATAAAGCCCTTATATTAATTTCTAAAATTTAAAAAAAGCTAAGGTAAATAATGAAGAATCAAAGATTTATCAAAAGTAGGTTTTGTGATAGACATCTTAATTCTTTGGAAGAAACGTTTAGCATAGAAAAGCTAAGCACCACTTTTTGCTACTAAGTTAAGCTTTTAAAAAAGTAATTTGATCCCTATCTCCTGCCTACTCCCTGCATTTACAATCTTAAAGTCAGTAGAACAAATTATAATTAAGAGCTGGCAAAATCTTTTCTAAATTAAATTTCTAAATTAAATTTAGAGCAGCGCTGAAAATAAATACTGAGCCTTTTGCTCAGAACTTAAATCAGTTTGCCTTCCAGAAACAAATTATCAGTTATAATAAAACTCAGTCAACCTGAAAACAACAGCCTTTATTCTACATGACACTAGCTGGTTTTGAAAAGCAACCTCAATTTTCTTATCCTGGCCTAGAGCCCCATCCGGCACTCAAGCTCCCTCATTGCAGAAGAGAAAGGAAAACGCAAAGAAACAGGTGACTGAGGGGTGAAGGGCCATAGAGGAAGCCAAGATTGCACTCAACACTAGAAAGTGCCAGGTGATTCTGTAAACCTCTCATGAAGAGAACCAAAACAAGAAAAGCATT
Organism: Sciurus vulgaris; assembly: GCF_902686455.1. NCBI lineage: Eukaryota > Metazoa > Chordata > Mammalia > Rodentia > Sciuridae > Sciurus > Sciurus vulgaris. Next base: position 134,752,348 of record NC_136463.1, read on the forward strand.
CAGAGAATTGGAGAACCAGGTTAGGAGGGTTAGAAAGAAGAGAAAATTCTTGAAGTTTTAAAAAAATGAATTAATTGTTAGATAAAGAAGACTTTTTAAAATGAGAAAATAAACACGTACATCCCAGCCCCTTGACAGAATAGAAACATTTCCATGCAATATAGAAATACAGTACACTTTGAGGACTTATAGAAAGTCATCAGTTGCAAAGAACTTGAAAAATATGTTTAGAATGCAGTAACACCAGCCGTCTGATCACCATGACCTTGCTTTCCTTGCATCCAATTATGACAAACTGTTTAATATAAAAGCTACAATGAGACACTTAAATCCCCAAACTTCTTGAAAAATGCATTTCAAAGTGGCAATGATCATTTAATCATAAGTTTACAACACTGTAATCATCTCCCAAATATATAATCCAAGATTTAAATATAAGTATGATTCAACATTAATATGCAACTGACTTAGTCCTCAGTCCTTTGGTAACCTCTCGATTCATACTCTAGAGTAGAGACCTTTTTAGCACGCCAGTTTGCAATGAACCAGCAAAGTAAAACAGAATGGCCAACTGTTCCTCTGTTAGTAACAAATGTGCTAATATGTACTAGTTTAAACTTGATTTATCAGTGAGTCAATGAACCATGAAGGGTGGGGGTTAATCGGGGTGTACTCCAAACAAAGGCTCCTGAGAGCTGTAGGGACGCCACTCCCAGGCTCACATCTGTGCTGTTCTGAGTGCAGCATGAGGGAAATGGCTTGGTGTTCATCAAAGTTAAGAGCCCAGAACCTTGCCACAGCCTTGTGTGCATTCTCAACTATTTCACACAGAAAAGCAACGAAAAGGTTGCAAAGATAAAACCCAAACACAAGAAACTCCTCAGTTAACCGTAACTCTCAGGAGCTATTAATATTAAACTATGCCCTGTTAATGTGTAACAGTGATGGTAAAAGCCTTTCACACATAAGATTTGACAACTTTCCAGACAAGCTCAGAGTTGCAGATATTTTATCTTGGGCCATTTATACTAAAATGCATCAATTTTGCTTTATTTCCAACAAAAGTTTATGTGTGGTAATCTTTACATGTACAGATGGAAATAATTTGAATGCCTAGCCTACTTAAAACCTAAACAAAACCTGTAACTTTTATATTCACTTGCAGTTTGCCCATGTAAACAAGTCTTCATTTCTAACAGCTAAAACTGACTGAAAACCAATTAGTAGTTCAACATTTAAATAATAAAGGAGCAAAGACTAGTTTGAGAGCAAGAGTGAAAAAGCAGTAGAGGGCGAAGAGAAAATTCCTCCAAACACATCATTAGCTTATTTTTATCATTTTAAAAAATCAGTATCGTGAATTTTCCTGCTTTGGGAAGTTGTTATGGAGTAAGCCTATTTAAGTATATCATTTTTCCCAAAACAAATTTCGGAATGAAAATTCAAATGAAAAGAAATTTATGCAGCTGACTTTAGGAAGATTTTTTTTCTCCCTACTCTACTTAAAAGTCAACTATAGGATTAGTTTGAATAATGAGCATTTAAATATAAATTAGTTTCACAACAATCTAATTTGATGACATAATTGTATATTTAATCTCCTGCTAACTAGGAAACTATAAAATATTAGAGATTAATTCCATGAACATGTTTTAATTTAATGTTTTTATCTAGTAAGAATGCTTTTTCAACGTATCCTCTCAGGATCATAAATAACTAGAAACTTTTACATAGAGAAGGTTTTAGTTATCTACAAGACCTCAAGAAAAAAATCAGTCATGTTGATAGCATTTCAAGAACATATGTTCCATTAAAAAATGAAGATTCTTGGAAAGATTTGTGTATTATAATATATGCTAAAGATTAATTACTGAGAATTTTAAGTTAATTGTTCAATTAAAGAGGTGTACATTCTTATATGACAAGTCACACTTGAATGAAGCTTAATGTTGATACATTATCAACATCTACATTTTGGCACTTACTATGATTGAAATAACGTCATCAAGAAAGAACCCTAAAGCTACAGAAGTACCTTTATAGTATTTTGTTATTATTACTATATCTTTAAAATATATTTTTGTTGCTATTATACTGTTTTTCAGGCTACATCATGATTTTTAAAACTATACCATATGAGAGAATATGAATTAACAGGTCATGTTGCCATGTTTTAAAAGGTCCTAGCAAAAACATTTTTATACATTTTTGATATTTTACTTATATTCTAAGTTATAAATGTAAAAAACATCTTGAATCAAGCAATAGTTTTACATATGGGAATTATAGCATGGACAAATTAGATGTGAATGAATATTTAATAAAGAAAAAAAATGGAACTAAATGAGAATATACCTTTTTTCATGCACTCATGGTACATTCACAGAATAAGTGGTAATTTATTAGGTCATACCAAGCATGAGGAATAAATGCAGAGATTAAATGCAAAAATGTAGAGGAGGGGAAGGATATGCTTGGAAACTTAAACTACTGTCACAATTTCTGGGTGTATAGTGAAATACAAACAAAAATATAGAATTTCTAAGATTGTAACGAAAATTCCTCATTTTGGAATCTATGAGATTCGTTTGAAATAATGATTACAAGAAAAGATAGTCTTCAACATCTTCGTCAGTGAAAATAAATTTCCAAATTCAAAAGTTAGATAAGGAACAGCAAAATAAACCAAAATACCATAGAATGTTAAACATAAAGATGAAAGCAGAAGTTAATCATAGGTTATCCATTGGTTAATAACTAAAAAGTTCTAGTTCTTGGTGGAAAAAAATAGACAAACCATTAACTAATTTGGTCACTAAAAAAAAGGGAGAAGCACAAATATGCAACAAAATAATTGATAAGGGGAAATTTCTACTGATAAAGGAAACTTAAAAACAAATGACTAAACTTCTATGTAAATAAACTTTGAAAATGAGGTGAAGTGAACAATTTCTTAGGAAAATTTAATTTACGTGAGTTGATGAGGTACCTTAAAAAAGGTCAATTTTCATAAAATAAAAATAATAAGTTATTTAAAAATCTACCATACAGAAAGCACCTGGCAGAGATGGTTCTGCAGGCGTACTGCGGTGAACTTTGGTAGCACTGGTTGCCCCCAGGATGTAAAAACTGATCCAGAGCATAAAAACAAAGGAGAACTTCTAAGCCCTTATTAGCGAAGCAAGTATAGAATTGATACCTAACTCTGAAGAAGAGTACCAAGCGCACACATTTGACAAATTCAACATACACTGCTGGTCAACTCTTGAGATTTCAGGAAGGGACGGACTACAGTAATGTGAATTTGTCCTGCAGCCCTCACCACACCAACTCAATGCATAAACAGTAGAAGTATGACCACTCATTTGCAAGAGGTCAAGGATGTTTATTATCCTCGACAATACTTCATGCCACAGAAGGTTTGGGCAAACCCATGTGTTAAAGGATTTGTGTCCAGGGTGGCACTATTGGGAGGTAGAAGAATATTTCAGAGGATGGGCCTTGTCAGAGGTCTTTAGGTCACTGGGGGAATGCCGTTCAAGGGGATTGTAAGACTCCAGTAACTTCCTTTCTCCCTTTTGTGATCCCTCTCCATGAGATTAGCAATTTAGTTCTGCCACATGCTCCCCCATGATGTGTTGTCTTGCTATGGATTGGTGATGAGGCCAACTGATCATAGGGTGAAACCTCCAAAACTGTGAAGAATAAATTTTCTTTTTTTATAAGTTGATTATCTCAGGTATTCTGTTATAGTAACAGCTGACTAGCATAAGATATAAGAGCTTGAAAAGAAGTAAGGCATTTCTATACACAGATGAAATAGTATACCTGAAAAATCTTAGAGATCAATTATGATATCAAATAACAGTGAAAGAATTTAGCAGCTTTGTAGCATATAAGATGCAAAATTCAATTGCCTACATATACACATAATGACCAGCTAGGAAGTACAATGAAAGAGAAAACTCCATTTACACAGTAAAATACTTAAAAAAAAAAAAAAGTAAAGAATTTGTGGTTAAGTCTAACAATATTCAAATATACATAAGGAAAACTATAGAACACCATGAATATGCAAAAATATACTTCAACAAGAAAGAAAGATATCTATTGTCTTTGGCTAGATATTCTCAACATCAAAACATTGGTTCTTCCGAGTGTGATGTGTTCTCAATTAAAATACTAAGTTTTGTTTCTAGATCTAGATAAGTTGATACTAAAGTATATTTAAAAATGAACCCACAAAAATGAGCATAAAGCACTATAAAAACTGAGAGGAACTAGTCCTACCAAATATTACCACACTACATATTGGGAAACGAAGAGTAGACCAATGGAATAAAATAGAAAGCCCATAAATAGACACATTTATACATGGTAATTAAAAGTATTATGATAATGAGAGTATCTCAAAACTCTAGGACAAATATAAACCTTATAAATTTTATTTTTTAATTTACAAAAATTTGTAATGTTGTTTTGAAAGATGAATACACCAAGGACTGCTGAATTGACCTAATTATCTTAAGAATATGTTTATTTTTGTAATGGAAACACTTAAAATCAACTTTCTTGGCAGCTTTAAGAGTACTGTTATTAACTATAGTTACTGTGTTATACATTAGGTCTCTTGAATTTATGCCTCCTAACTGAAATTTTGTGTCTTTTGACCAGAATCTTTCCCCAAACCCTGGTGACCACTATTCTACTCTCTACTTCTCTTAGTTCAACAAACAGAATATTTCACATGTAAGCGAGACCATGGGTATTTGTCTTTAGACACCTAGATTATTTAATTTAGGATAACATCCTCCACGTTTCATCTGTGTTATCACAAATGAAAGGATTTCCTTCTTTTTAAAGGCTGATTAATATTATGCATACACATCCCATTTTTGTTATCTGTTCATCTGCTGATAGACACTTACATTGACTCCATATCCTGGCTATTGTGAATAACGCTACAATGAACGTGGGAGTACAGGTATCTCTTTGCCATACTGACTTTGTCTTGTCTGGAGATAGTCCCAGGAGTAGGATTGCTGGATCATATAATTATATTTTTAATTTTTTGCAGAACCACCATACGGCTTTCTATTATGGTTATGCTAATCTATATTCCCACCAGCACTGTGCAAGAGTTCCCTTTTCTCCACATCCTTGCCAACAACTATCTTTTGTTTGCTTGATAATATCTGTTCTAACAGGTGTAATAGCTCATGCTTTGATTTTACATTTCTTTGATGACTAGTGATGCTGAGCATTTTTTCATGTACATGTTGACCATTTGCATGGTCCTTTGTGCATTTGTTAATCAGGTTATCTGTGGGCTTTTTGTTTTGTTTAGTTGGGGGGGTTGTTTATAGGAGTGGGTTGTTTTTGTCATTGAGTTCCTTGTATCTTTGGATAACCCTATTTAAAATGTATGGTTTGCAAATATTTTCCCCCTTTCCATGGGTTGTCTTTTTACTTTGTTGATTTTTTTCTTTGTTGTGCAAATCTTTTTAGTTTGATGTAATCCCATGTCTATTTTGCTTTCATTGCTGATACTTGGAAGTTCATTTCCAAAACCCATTGCCCAGACCAATGGCATGGAGCTTTTCCCCTATGCTTTCTTCTGAAGAGTAGTTTTATAGTTTCAAGTCTTACATTTAAGTCTTTAATCCATTTTGCCCTAGTCTATCTGGAATGATAGACTTTTTCATAAATTATTTAAGACAACTATTTAGAAAAAGGATTATTTCCTTATGTCATGCAAAACAAATCCCAAATGGAGTAGAGATCTAAACTTGATCATAAGAGCTCTAAAAGAAAACAGGTGAACCTCTCCATGAGTTAGGTATAAAGAAAGGCTTTCTACTCTGACTCAAAACCCAGAGGCAATAAAGAAGGAGTGTAAATTAGCTACTTAAAACCTTTCAAATAAAAACTGTGCATGGAAAAATCACTGAGACAAAAATATATCACATGTATCATAGAAAATGTCTAACATCACTAAAGTATAATGAATTTGTAAAATCTGAGGGACCAAAAACACCAAAATATTATAGAAAATGGCCAAGTGCCATAAAGACAATTCATAAAAGATATTTTAATATGACCCTTAGACACATGAAAAGATGTTCAACTTTACCTGCAACTTTAGTGCAGATTAAAATCAAGTGACACACCATTTCTCACCTTTCACATTAGAAGAAATGTAAAGCATAAAAGTAAAATCTATTAGTGAGACTGTGAATAAAGGCACTTTATAAACCTGAAAAATATATGAATCCATGAAAGAGAATTTGTCAATATCTAATAGAACTACACATGCATTTAACCTTTAACCCTGAAATCACTTCCAGTACAGTACAGAAATTTGAAATATCAACATAAACTCATGGTTTCTAATAGCTATGTCCTAATTCTATCTTCTAGAAGAACACAGAAGTTATGACATTCTAAGAAAATGAGCACACCTCACTCACAAATTTTGATTTCCCAATACCATTCCCCAGCAAAAGAAACTCCTTAGGGTAACAATGGATTCCAGGGCTGGGGCAGAGAAGGTAGGAGATAAGTCTGTGTGCTAGATTTCTGTTACTGAAACAAAACACCTGAGATAATCAACTTTTAAAGAGGTTTTATTTTGACTCATGATTTTGGAGGTTTTGGGTTATGACCAATTGGCCTTGTTGCTTTGGGTCTATAGTAGCATAGTATATCATGTCAGTGCTGGGCATTGAACATAGGAACTTGCACATGCTCAGCAAGTATAATAAGTTACATTTCCAGACCCCCCAAAACAAATATTTTATCTATTTTACATGTATATTACACATACATATAAAATTATTCACCAATTAATCTCATGGCCAGGTGTGAAAGAAAAGAAAGTATGAGATCATGGTCCCATAATTCTCTTTGAGGGCATCCCCATAAGGACTTAAAACCTCCCACTAGGCCTTACCTCTGAAATTTCCAGCATCTTCCAATGGCCTTCTGGGGACCAAAGTCTTACTAATCTCATAGACTTTTGGGAGACATCCCAGACCCAAAATATAGCATTCCATCCAGTTTCTAAGAATCATGTCCATCTCACTACGCAAAATATGCCCATCCCCAACAGTCCAAAAATCTTAACTGTCCAAGTGAAGACTAAAAGTCTTAGTCCAAAGAGTCCTCTGAGACTTACACAAATTTAGTAATGAAATATCAAAATGAAAGCCACAAACTTTCAAAAAATCATGATGCCATGAATATTTTATTCCATAAAGGTGAAACAGGAAGTAATGAGGGATCAGACCAAAGATTGAAATCCATCAGGAGAAACATTAAATCCTTAGTCTCCAGGTCTGGCACTTGGGGCACACTGTGGCAGGGTGTGGGCTTCCATGGGCTTGTGCAGCCCCACCCCTACTACTTTGCCCTCCAGGCCTCTCTCTCCATCAGGTTTTACCTCTATATGCTTTGTTACTCTGAGAAGCTATTCCAGATGCAAACTTTAGCAGTCTGAAGAAATATTCCCAAATTACTGGAAACAGGTTGAAAGAATATAGGAGCCAGCTAAGGCAGCTTTACACTTCTCAAAATTTCCATTACACCTCTATTTGCAACTTCCATTGGAGACATTTGACATTTCTGGCAGCTCCAACTTCTTGGGGTCTCCACCACAGCTTCATTCTCACAACTCCATGCATCACCATTATCAGTGTCTACTCAAAGGATTCTGACCCTGTCGCACGTGGCCCGGCCTCCTCGGTTTCCCTCTAAAATCCTGGTGGAAGCCTCTTGCATTCTGTGAGTTTGCAAATCAGCACCATAAACAGGGTCGAGGTCTACCCTCAGTACAGAGTCATACCTGGGCCCATTTGAACCCTGACTGCAGTGTCCTTTTTGGTGTATTGCTGGCTTAAGCAGTCCTGGGCAAGAAGGGCTCACTTCTCAAAAGATTCTGCCTGAAAGGTGTCTGAGTCTCTGATGGCTGTAGTCTTTATGATTCCTGATTCTAAAGATTCTTCCTCACCATCATATAGTCACAGCAACAATTCTACCCTCAGTACCAATTTTCTGTCAGATTTTTGTTACTGAAACAAAATAGTGGATATAATCACCTCATAAGTTAGAGGAATTTATTCCAGCACAGTTTTGGAGGTTTCAGTCCCTGACCAACTGACTCTGTTTCTTTGCCTGTGTTGGGGGCACAGTCCATCATAGAAGAAATGTGCCCATTCATTTCACAGCCCAATGCAAAAAGAAGGGAGCAAGAGATCATGATCCCATTTTTTCCTGAGGGAATGCCCCCAATGACCTAAAAGCTCCCACTAGGCCCCACCTCTTAAAGTTTTCAACACCTTCCCATAGCACCAAGCTGGGAACCAAATCTCTAACACATGGAATCTGGGGAACTATTCCAGATGCAAACTTTAGCTGTCTGAAGAAATATTCCTAAAGTACTAGAAATAGGTGGAAAGAAGGTAGGAGCCAGCTAAGGCAGCTTTACGTGCTTCTCAAAATTTCCTTTACACCTAACAAGGAAAAACGAACTCATCTTATATTAAAGGAAAACTCCTTATCTTCCTTCCTAAAACTACTCTTTTTAGTTCCAGATATTTACATCTACCAATGCAAGATATCAGAGCCATCTTTGTGGTCTCTCTCTTTCCAGTCAGTTGATTTCATGATATTAACTGAATTAGCATCTAGGAAGGCATTGAGGAACAAGGGAACACAGCTTAGCATTAGATACTGCAAAGAGCCCTGGAACCTGACCACACAAACAGGCTTTGTCCATCTATCCTATTTTCACTGGGAAAAAGCTGCAGTGCGTAACTATTAAAAACAAAATTAACATTTTCAAAATGCATGATTTTCCACTTAAGAGGCTTTTTTCTTTTACAAAATGAAAAATTTTCCCCCTTCAGTGATAAAGAAAAAATGGTTGATTTGAAAATCACTATTATAACAGTGCTTCAATGTGTAGTCATTGCAAATACCCAACTACCTACCTGGGACAGCAACAAATATATTCATAGAAGAGTGTAATAAAATTCCTGAAGTCACATGCAATATCTACATAAACACTGCACAATTCTATTACCATTAATGGTAGTCTAATGAATGCCAGAGGGCTTAATAATTTGTTGTTTAATATGAAATATGTATTTCCTACTTACACACACTGGGAGAATGCTGTTTTATTACTTTTTACTTCATTTATTTGCAATAAAAAAGTGAGGATCCATTATACTCTCACGCAAGGATTGATTCAACTTTGAATCTCTATCGATGTATAGTGTTTGTATTTTGTTTAGGAAACCCTGATACACATAAAGCCAGATCACTGGTCATAAACCTGTTTTTATATGTGCTTTTAAAATTCTTTTTGGTTAATGAAGGAATGTCTGTCATCTCTTCCATAATGCCCTGTGACGTTCCTGCAAGGCATTTGAGAAATCTTAACAGTGACAGTCATGATGAGAAATTTGTTTAAGCACTAAGAAATGCATTATGTTGCTGATTGCCCCACCTGTTGCCTGCTCCAAGGGCCTGGAGTTCTAAATCATAATGTTGGGAAAAGGACACGAGAGGAATACTCTTCAAACAGGATGAGGTAGATGCTTTCTGACAAGAGCATGAAGTCTTCTTTTCAGGATAGAATCTAAACAGCACCGCAAATGTGACAGAACTATTGTAGAGTATACCACTGACCTGGTAGGAATGACACATTGGTTAAGGTTTCATGCTCTGGATTTTTATATATATATGGATTTGCACCAAGTTCCTATATCACCTACTAGCCGTTAAACCTTAGATTAACAATTTTAAAACTATTTTAAGTCTTTAGTTTTTTAAAAAATATTTTAGTTTTCTTAAGTACAATTATTTCACTATTTCCAGTCTTGCATTATTTCAATTCCTCAAACTCTACAAAACTCATAAAATAAGTAATTTTGTCCCCATTTTTGTATGAGAACATATTTGTAATTCTTGATGCTATTATGAGGATTTAATGAGATAATTCATAAAAGTTGCTTACAGAAGTATCTGGCACATAGTAAACGCTTAATAAGTGTCAGCCATTATCATTAGGACTTAAATTTTTAAAATGATGACTTCTCTAATATTCGGTAAAGGAAGAAATGTTAACTAATTTATTTAACAGCATGAAAACTTAATTCAACCCTCTACTGGAAACATTTAGAGAATCTTCATTTAGCACTTTGAATATAATCACATAACAAGATCTGAGAACGTCTACCTAAATTATTTTTGTATAACTGTACTTCTTTGAAGAAATATAGTCAAAAGGACCTCTTCCTAGAAAAAAGATTTGAAAATAACATATTTGAGAATGAATGCACTCCTTCACTTCTATTCTCAAGATATTCCATTAATAACTAAAGCAGGAATAATTTTTTGTATAACATACCACTCTTTTCATAAAATTATAATCAATTACATTAAAAATATAGCACTTCATCAGATTAAAAATGCTAGAAACTGGTGAGAAGTCCTTGGGAAAACTGCCCAGTGTCACTAATCTCAAATCCCAAGTATAAATAAAATGTGTAGCTTCTAAAGCAGGGTTAGACCCCATATCCATCAATAGATGAATGCATTAAGAAAATGTGGTGTATATACATACAATAGAGTTTCCATGGGTCATAAAGAATAAAATTATGGCCAGGAGCAGTGGTGCACACTTGTAATCCCAGAGGCTCAGGAGGCTGAGGCAGGAGAATCATGAGTTCAAAGCCAGCCTCAGCAAAAGTGAGGTGCTAAGCAACTCAGTGAGACTCTGTCTCTAAATAAAATACAAAATAGGGCTGCGGATGTGGCTCAGTGGTCAAGTACCCTTGAGTTCAATCCCTGGTGCACACCACCACAAAAAAAAAAAAAAAAAAAAAGAATGTGTAGCTTCTAGAAGACTAATACAAGTTTGCAACTGGCTAAAAGGTTAGTGACTGTGGGTTAGAGCTGATGCTGATGCTAGGAAAATAAAAGGAAATGCGTGCCAAGCTCTCAGTCTCTAACAGGCTCTTCTGAAGCAGCCAAATAAGGAAACTCTTGGGAAGTAAGTGACAATCTTACAGGGCTCTGTCAGCAATGGGTACTGGTTAACCTTGAAGAACAAATAAAAAGTTCTATAACCTACCCGCAAGTGTCTTTGGTGACTGTGGCATGCAGCTTTCTACATGTTTGTTAAATCAAATGTGTTGGCTCAAACGATCAATATGCATGGCTCAAGGCCCTACAACACTGCATGCTTACTGAGGGGTCTTCTAAAGGAAGTAAGGACTGGTGCCCTTCCAGATCTATTAGTCAGAACCTCTCAGAACTGTCAGAAATGGCAAAGTCCTGAGCGGGAGGAATTTTTAATAAAAGAAATTCATATGTATGTCACAGTAAAAGAAAAAATCTATTTTCAATAGTACCCTATTTTATATTTTCAACTTCTCTTTTTGTTTGATCATTTTTTTAAAGTGTACTTATTTCAGATTCTCTGCTTTTCCTATTATGTGACGTTCTCAGGGAGCTAATGCTACTATTTGCTGTGTCTGCAGATTCTTCACTTGGTGAATTTCTCACACTGCTAATTGCTGAAATGGAAATGGGTCAAAATGTCAAACTAGCATGCTCTAGATTCACAGAGAAAGAGAACTTTTTTCCCTATTCCTTTATTAAGCAAATTTCACATGATAACTATGTTTCCATTTTTTTCTACTTTAGATAAGTATACATTATACTACAAATTTTATGATATTAAAAGTTGAAGTAAGGAGATTTTCTTTCAATATTTTGATAACCACCAGAAAGTTGAGTGGTGAAAGTAGTAATTCAGAGTTTATTAGAAACCAGTTTAATGTCACTATTTTCCTCTGTCCAATTCAGAAAGCAATGGAAAATTCAAAGGAAAAAAACACATAACTGAACAAAATTTTTAAATTCAATTTCAGTAGTGGTTTGAGAAAAAATACAGGTTTCTTATTTGCAAATCAGTTTATAAGCAATATCATAAAATTATAGAAAAATCACATTTAAACATATATTTGATAAGGAATTTATTGAAAAGAATAAAATTACGTGCACCTTCTCTGTTGGTTTGTTTCAATGATGGGGTTGCCAAAAGTGTGCATTCGGGTAGTTAGAAGACTTGGAGGTCTCCACGTGACTGCTGGTGAACAAAAAGGCCTAACAGGTTATAATATGCCAACAGGTTATCATTCTTAGGATGACTTCATCTGAGACTTTCAAGTGCTTTAGGTTTGGGGAGGTGTATTCAAATAATGTCACCCTCAAAACCACTAAACAGAAAATACTAATCAACTAGCTCAAGAGTGAGTGGTAGGTGCAGAGACCACACTGCAAAAGCAAGACCTGGGAGGTCAGGTGGGTGTCAACTTCACAGACCCCTGTCTTGAGCCACCACAGGAGGTGGACATCACACGAATCTGGTTGGACAATACCTCAAAAGGGATTGGACTTGATATTAACATAAAAATGAGGAAACATTTACTGTTTCCACATTAATAAACATATACATATACTTATAGTAAAAATGTATTTAAAAGTGAAATGTGTCATTCAAATGTCCAACTCAGCTGGTAAGAAACTGGAGTTATAAATTTCTTTTTCAAAGCTTCAGAAGAAAAGCTAATTGTAGTTCAAACATAACATCCTTGCAGTAAATAACTTGTCCCTAAGGAGACAAGCCCTGCCAATTCAAATAATGCACAACCCAATGTCTGAAGCTACCTTCTTTTGACATATAACAACTGCTCATTTAAAAGTAATCATTATGATATTGATTCTCAGTTTATTTTTCCTTGTAAGCACCTCACTTGGCAGCATGTCTAAGTCAGATGTCACCTTATTCCATTGTACTGTGAAGAAAAATTCTTCCTTGTTCATTTAATCAATGATACAACTTTGACAACGGAAAAACATATTTTACTTGTATGCTACAACCTACGTAGTAAACAAAATTGATGTTTTAAGAAACCCTGATCTTTGCTCTCAAGGAGAGAGCATCCTATGAAGTCTTACATCATGGATCAGATTTAATCTAATGACAAGTTAGGGAAACTTCTTCAGAAAGAAAAGCAAGTAACTTTCCCATTTCCTTTATGCTTTATATCTCAAAGCTGATTGGGTTTATTAAAATAGAAGAGTAGGTTACATGACAAGGACAAAAAAGAATCAAATACATCTGGCTCATTTATATTCTACTTCATGAAATTAGCATTTAGAAATGAAACTGAAAAATATGACATCAGAAATAACTCACCCAAATGTTTATTAAAAATGCTTTGTTAATTGTCTCTGGGTAACTATTAAATTTTAGTTATAAATTAGAAAAACCTAAACAAAACTTGTATTTTTTATGTACCTATATATTTTATTGCTCAATTCTCTCTTGGCCACCAGGAACCAGCATAGCAGTCTTGTAATATTGCTCTTGCCTAAAGAAGTCAGCACATTGGATTGCAAATATTTCAACCGATTAGGACTCTTCTATACCCTATAGTGAATTCATTCTAAAACACAGCTATTTTCTCAGCTGTGGTTTTTCAAAAAAAAATTGTTTTTAGATATTCATGACATGTATTATGATATATTATACATAATTTCCCATTCTTGTGGTTGTTCATGATGTGGCATTACAATGGTCATGTATTCATATATGAACATAGGAAAGTTATGTCTGATTCATTCTACTGTCTTTCCTATTCTCATCCCCTTCTCCCTTCCCTTCATTTCCCTTTATCTAATCCAATGAATTTCTATTCTCCCTCTCCCCCTTGTCATGTGTTAGCATCCACATACCAAAGGATCCACCCATTTACTGGCAAAAGTCATTCTTTTCTATGGCTGAGTAATATTCTATTGTGTATATAAACCACATTTTCTTTATCCATTCATGTGTTGAAAGGCATCTAGTTTGGTTCAGAGCTTAGCTATTGTGAATTGTGCTGCTGTACAAATTGATGTGGCTGCATCACTGTAGTATGTTGGTTTTAACTCCTCGGATATCCCATTCTGAGGAGTGGGATAACTGGGTCATATGGTGGTTCCATTCCAAGTTTTCTGAGGAATCTCCATACTGCTTTCCAGGGTGGTTGCACCAGTTTTTAGTCCCATCATCAATGTATGAGTTTACCTTTTTCCTCACATCCTTGCCAACACCGCTACTTGTATTCTTGATAATTGTCATTCTGATAGGAATGCAATAAAATTTCAGTGTAGTTTTAATTTGCATTTCTCTAATTGCTAGAGATGTTGAACATTTTTTCATTTTTGATCATTTGTATTTCTTCTTTTGTGAAGTGCCTGTTCAGTTCCTTTGCCCACTTATTGATTGCTTTTTTTTTTTTTTTTTTTTTGGTGTAAGGTTTTTGAGTTCTTTATATGTCCTAGAGATTGATGCTTTATCTGAGGTGCATGTGGCAAAGATTTTCTCCCAATCTGTAGACACTTTCTTTATATTATTGATTATTTCTTTTGCTATAACAAAGCTTTTTAGTTTGATACGACCCCATTTATTCTTGATTTTACTTCTTTCACTTTAGGACTCTTATTGAGGAAGTCAGTTTCTAAGTGGACATGGAGAGTTGGGCCTACTTTTTCTTCTACTAGGTGCAGGATCTTTGGTCTAATCCCTGGGTCCTTGATCCATTTTGAAAAACTAGTCTTATGCTAAAAGGGTTTTTCAATTTTGTTTTTACCATTTTTTTTCATTTTTTCTTCTATGATTTTTTTTCTATACTTTAATATGTAAGTATGCCCCCAAGATTTTGTATTTAATAGTCTGCTTTTTGAAAAAGTTCTGTACTACTTGCTAATAAAGTTTTAATCTATTTTCATCAACTCTTCTTCTTCATAAATTTCTTTCAAAGTTCCCAGAGGCTCATCAACTCCAATTGCATCATGTACTACATTCCAATGGGCCAAAAATAGAATATTTTCTCTTGAATCAACTGTGTTTTACAATAAACTGCATCTGCTTATTCTCTAAGTCACTTGAGCAAATGGCTTTAGAGTTTCTCTTTCCTTTTGCCATTGTTTTGTTTTGCTTCCCTCTTCTTTCGACTTCTGCCAAGTTCTGAGGACCCTGAATATCTCCTTCGGGGTACTGAGTGCTTTATTCCCATATGAGGTGGCTGCTAGAAAGCTTCTGAATATCCATTAACATTTAGGTAATTGTTTCTAAGGAAAAGCTTGGTTCAGTGTTCAGAGGAGCTCACAAGTCACCATTTCTAGGAAACTCAAATATACAGAAACTGGCTCATACCCTAACTGGATAAAAATCAACATAGCTACTATACACTCGTGCTATATTTAAAATCTGTGCATATTTATCTTTGCATCACAGGCATGAAAAAAAGTAGAAAGACTATGGTCAATTGCTTTTACCACAACAACTACAGAGTCTTTACTACTTTTTAAAAAAAGATTTGAATCTCTAAATCAATGATCAATTATTGTGGTCCCTGTTCATTTGTTCATATTTACATTGTGACCCTTAACACATTTTTAAATTTTTTTTTTATTTTTACAGACTGTATTTTGATTCATTGTACACAAATGGGGTACATTTTTTCATTTCTATGGTTGTACACAATGTGGATTCATACTGTTCATGTACTCATACATGTACACAGGGTAATGATGTCTGTCTCATTCCACCATTTTTCATACCCTCCCCTCATTTCCCTCTACATAATCTGAAGTTCCTCCATTCTTCTCTCATCCCCCCCTCAACCCCCATTATATATCATCATCGACTTATCAGGGAAAACATTTGGCCTTTGGTTTTTTGGGATCGGCTTATTTCACTTAGCATGATATTCTCCAATTCCATCCATTTATGTGCAAATGCCATAATATTATTCTAGAATGGCTATTATCAAGAACACAAACACTAATAGATGTTGGTGTGGATGTGGGGGAAAAGGCACACTTTTAACACATTTTTTAATACAATGAATTGTCTAGTCTATATCCAGGGCAAAAGAGTTCTCTATAGGAGTACATCTTCAGTTTTGTATACCCAACTCTTAACACAGAGTCTAATGCAAAATGTGTATTGGATGAATGAACCTCTATTGCCCACTAGTCATAAAGTTATGATGGCTTTTCTATTACTAAGAAAAGAAAAATGATGCTGCACCTAATTGCACTTGGAACAGCAGAACATGAAAGGAGCCAACTTATTTTCAGATAAAAAACAGACTTCTAAGATGGCTTTATATTTATAAACTTACAATTATATGGTCATCCTTTGTCAATTAGATTTAAAATCTCAAGAGTTTCAGAGTTGTTTTATCCCCTCCTAGTGCTGCCAATCTGTTTTCTTAAGAATTCATCACATCTTATTCATTGCTCTGATTCAAAGAGAAAATGGGCATATTTGAAAATGACTCTTAATATCCAAATTATATTAAAATTATAACAATAATTAGACTAAAAGACCAAACATGTCTTTCTACATCATGTTTTTCTAATTTGAATTTTAAAAAAGGAGGTAAGATATAAAGCTGGCGGGGGGTGGGGGGGAGGCGGGGAATTCCCTTTGCTAAACAAAGATAAAAATCAAAATAAGTCAATGCAATTTTTTAAAAACAATGTGTTGATTTCATCAGCACAACCAGTTAAAAGCAAGTTATTTGAAACTAAATAGAATTTCCTGATATTTAACTGTGAATCACTTATTTCTTGTGGTATAAAATTCATCACTTCCCAAAGTTAAGGTAGCTTCAAACACCAATTATTAAGGTGGAAAATTTTCTCAGGGGGTAGGGGTGGCTAAATACTGAACAATCACCATCTGCCAAATCTGATGCACTGTTATCAAATAATAGGGACAGTGGATATAAGACCAGGAGATAATACACATGGAGACCCAACTCCATGCAAAGCAGAGCCAGAGAAAACCAGGTAAAGGTAAGCAATAGTCCAATTTCAGACTAAGGAGTCAGGGCTTCCTCTACTAATGGAATGAGGTTTGATTCAATTGTATTTGACTCTCAGATGACAGGCACTTTAATGAACACCTAGAGGGGATCTGAACATGAAAGAAATAGTAAGAAAAACTGAGAATAAAACCTTTAAAAGGAAGTACCAATATAATATAATGATTGGCAGAGAACTTTGGCACTCTGGTCATTCCCTTGTGCATGATGAAGTTTACTCAGAACTGCCTTTGAAGAGAGCAGAGATGAGAAGTTGATTCCTCCTATAAGGACTCTGTGTCCCCTTGAATGTAGAGATGGGACAGTCATCTATTCAGACACTCTTAGTTTTCATTTTCATTAGAAGATTTCTACCCTGTGTTGTTTGCTTGCATTGGTTGACTCTAAAAGTCAATGTACTTGCTTTTAATCAGCAAATTACTCCAGGACCATGCCAGAGTATATGACCTTAAATATTTTAGTGTCTCCAACTCTTATCAAAATCAAAAGTACAAGAAGTAATATCCCCAAACGATGTGGCCTAGATAATAAGTTGTTTAGTCATCTCCGTAATTTGTCTAGATTTTAACATTAAGTTAAACCAAAACATCATTAAGCTGATTATCTGGACAGTGTATTTGGGGGCTGTTTTGTTTGTTTAATGGCAAGACACACTCCCCCTATAAAACTGCTTTTACTGAATTGAGCTTTGTTGTGGTATCCTCTTCTACTTGCTTTTGGCTTTATTGGTGAGATATATTAAAGAAGTTGCCTTAGCCAGCTTTTTATAAGCCCCCTGGGAGATTTCTCAGGATTTCAGTGCAAGGAAGAGTTTGATGCTTCTTTTACAGAACACGCAAGTCCAATGAATACCTAGTCATGTTACTAAATGTAATTGAAATGGTTAATATTTCATTGTTAACTTTTCCTCTTTTGAATTCGAAATAACAGTGTAAAAGTCCCACTGTTAAAGTGGAATGCTTTTAGTTAATTACACAGATTTTTGTCCGTTTTCAGAAATGAACTCAACTGTGGCCTCTGTGGGTTCCTGCCCTCTTGAAAGAATTGGGTCCCTTTGAAGGTTCTGAAGGGGCTAATGAGAAAGGAAGGAGCTTCTTAGAAGCAGGATCTCCCAGTTTTAATGCAGTCATGTCTGCTTACTGGTATCCTCTATGTGCATAACCTTAGCAGTGGCCTGCCAGTGACCAGCATGGGTCCTCATGATGTTGATCACTGATGTTAGACCTGAAAATTTCTGACATCTCTGTGTGCATGCTCTTTATCTGGCACCCATCTTTCTTCTGAGTCATCCAAGCCCAAACTAAACCATCAACAATACCAGCTGCCACTGCCTGGTCAATCTGGCAAAAAGGGAGAAGTGGGTTAAAAGGAAAATAAACAAGATTTGCAAACCTATGAGGATTAAAAAAAAAAAAAACCCAAAAAACAAATAAACCCTAATAATCAGATACATTTTAACTAGATAACTTTAGAAATTCAAATTTTGCATTGTGTTTATTATTTTATTTAGTGTACAAAATGCAAAAATGCCATTTAGAAATGTTAGATACAGAGTCCATATATGAAATATATTCTAATAAATATCTTTAGATTTTCATCTCCAGAAAAATGTACCCTAAGATAGATAATCTTCCATTGACATAGTATCAAGTAAGTCCCCTTAGAGATTATCTTCAAAATATTATTTTCAAATGCCCAGGGTAGTTTCTATGCCCAGTATAGAAACTATGCTGTCAATGTGTGCCTAGAAGAAAATAAATTCTAAAATAAACTCAAAGATGTGAACGTAAAATTATGCTTCTAAAAGTAACTTGTAAGTGGACTAAATTATTTTAAAAACTGTTATTTCAGATTATAGAAATTTCTTTGTAAATGTGGTCATTCAAGGGCTAATTCCTAGCTCATCCCATGGGGCCAGCATTAATTTGATGCCAAAGACAAAGAGACTAAAAAACAACTACACATCAATATCCTTTATGAACTTCAAAAAGCCTTAATAAAAGTTGAGCGAAACAAATTCGGCAGCACATGAAAAAGCTTGTTCAGCATGATCAATGGATGTGTTCCTAGAATGCAAGGATGGTTAAATACGTGAAAAATCAGTGTAATATTCTTATATCAACAGAATAAAGGGGGAAATATGATGATCTCAACTGATGTAGAAATAGCACTTGACAAAATTCAGTGCCCTCTCATGATAAAAATACTCAACAAACTAGGAAGAGAAAGATGCCATCAACAGAATCAAGTGTTGTTTGTACCCATAAATGTAAAATATATATATTGATAATCTACATCAAGGAGACAATGTTTATTAAAAACTCCCAGGAGTACTTACCTGCCAAAATTTTCTTGAACTGTCTAAACCATATGTCACAGTGGTCTTCACTTAAATTAATAAGATCAAGGGTGGAATTCTTTAATTTGTTTTGTTCCTTTTTCAAGCAGATGAAAAGTGTGATGCCTAATAAAGTGCCACTTCTGGGCTGCTTAGCAGAGCAACGCCGCTTCAGCTTCACAGAGAATATGTCTTTGAGCTCAACAGATTCTTCTTTATATCGCAAATCAAATTTGGAATCACCTGAAAAGAAATTAATTCTCTTCAATAAAAACCCTTACATCCATATCTTAAATGTATGCACAAAGTTAAGACCCAGAAAATCTTTATCATTTTCCATGGTGGGACTTTCTCTTTACATCTGTCCCTGTATGAGATGGGAAGGGAAGAAAATAAAAATGGATCTATTTTCCCAAAATGAAGGGGAAAAAATAGAATCGATGGAGAGCATTCCTGCCACACTAGCCACACAATATTCAGAATCTGAGAATATTTAATGTATGAAGAATTCTGAGAACTTAGAGTCACATAGTAATAATAAATTAATATCATGCAAAGGGCTCTTTTGAACTAATTGTGACAAAGTAATGCAAAACCCAGAACTCACAGAAGTAAGTTATGCCAGCTTGTTGAAGGCAACCTTAAAGAAAAGGAAATGTACACCCCTGGTAAAGTCACATATGTATGAAAAGGAAGTAGGGGAACCCTGGTGGTATCCCCTAGTTGAGGGGGAATTGGGGACCCAAAAAGGCCAAGGTGACAAGGATTCACAAGGCAAATTACCAGATAGGGAAAGGCTTCACAGAGCACTTGAGATCTGCAGAGGTGCCCTCGAGTCTTCAGCAAGTATTGGTCAATGTGTGAGGTGAGGGAAAGAACTATTCACAGGATTAGCAGAACAGTGTTCAGATCGAGAGTTCCAACTAGCCAAAGCGGAAAACCACCAAAAGTCATGGGAGATTGGGGAGAATATTTAGAAGAGTATTGTCCCGTCAGAGAGTTGACCAAAGCTGCCACTTAACAAGCCTAAAAAATAAGCTGCAAAAGCATTTGCTCTGCTAGCAAGTAACTTATAACGCACAAGAATAAAAATGCCCTGCAAGGTTCACAATATCTTTCATCCAACTCCACATAACTAGATATGAAAATTATGTGTGTCCCATAATAGAAAAAGTAGTGAATAATGCAGATTTTAAAAAAATAGATAAAACAGTAGAAAGCAGAGGCTTTGTCTCAGCTTCTTCAGCCCTTTAAGTATGTAGTCCTCAGACTGGAGTGAGAACTTTGAGGCATTTCAAGATATTCATCGTCTTCATTTTCTGGAAGTTTTTGACCTTTTTCAACCAATCTGTAAATCATAGCCTGATTGATCTCGAAGCACAGGTACCACTATAAAAGAAAGTAAGAAAAAAACCTTCACTCAATGATTATGTAGTAGGATGAGAGGAACCCAAAGTCCATTTTTCAAGCCTGTCATTCTTTAGAAAGTTCAGGTTTCCGATCAGGCTACAGTCCATTTCCATCCTTTGGTGACCTAAGACCTTAAAGTATCAATTCAGCAGGTTCTTCTTTGTGTAGCAAAACATTTCATAATCTCAGGAAACAATCATCATTATTACTGTAATCACTTTAACCAAAGGAGGGCACATACCTGTGCCAAGATCTCTTTATACCTTTATGAAGTCAATGAATCACCTCAACATCCCTTTTCTATAAATGCTAATCAATTAACCTATATTGTAAAGTTAACTTTTCTCTAGTACAGTTCTCAAGCTATCAATCTAAGAAGCCCTTTCTACTCAAAGATTGAAGCGTCCCAGATAACTCGTTTGTGTAGGTTTATATGTACCTGTATTTGTTATGGTAGAAATTGAAATTGAGATTTTTTTTGAAGAACAAGAATTTAATGTATATACTCCTACAGGGCAAGGATGTCAGAAATACCCCAGTCTGTGCAGAATCCACTGTATCCTTGGGAGAGAATGAGTGACTACTGCAAATACATTCTTAGTGATCTGATGAAAACAGCTTTGGCTTTACTAATTCCTGAAACACACTCTGAAAACATTGCTTTAGCTATTTTAGATTGTTTGTTCCCCTTTGATCATATTATGAACTTAAATTCTTTTTCAGTCAATGTTCTCATTAAAATTTTTGTTTTCCTCTTAATATCACCAACTGACCAGTGTAAGTCCGTCCAGTAAGGCTCCTTTGTAACCTATCCTTGAAAATAGCCTCTTATAACACTGTAGGGTTTCAAGTTCATCTGAGTTTTGCAGAGTCCTACTTCTTTTAAGGAAGAATATATTAGAAAATCTGGCTAGAGTGATATTATATATGAGGAAACCACAGTAAATCAGTAATATTGTTATGGTTTGGATGTGAGGTATTCCCAAAAGCTCACATGTGAGACAGTGCAAGAACATTCAGAGGTGAATTGATTGGGTTATGGGAGCCTTAACACAATCAGTAATTAACGGAGTGGTAACTGAAGGCAAGTAAGTTGTGGCTAGAGAAGGTGGATCATTGGGGTGTGCCTTTCAGGTGTATATTTTGTACCTGGAAGTGGAGTCTTTCTCTCTCCCTCCCTCCCTCCCTCCTTCCTGATCATCATGTGAGCCGCTTCCCTCCACCACATTTTTTCACCAGGATGTTCTCCCTCACTTCAAACCCTGAGGAATGGAGCCATCTGTCTATGGACTGAGACCTCTGAACTGAGCCCACACACTTTTCCTTCTTAAAATTGTTCTCAGGTCTTTAGTCACAGCAGGGAAAAAGCTAACCAAAACAAATGTATTTGTACCTCATACACTTATTACCATTTATTTGTTCCTCCTGTTGAACAGGTAGGCCTGTGGCCTTCCTTATAATACACTTGAGAAAGTCCAGTGATTTCTTATACCCTTCCTGTACCCTCAACAATGAAGGGAGCAGGTCATCCTGGTAACTCCCCACTCTGTGGTACATGGAGAACTATGTGGTAAAAAGCTTCCTGTGAAGCTCAGGAAGTTTGTCTGAGTGCAGGAGTACTGCTGGGTGTCTGCTTCACGCAGCTGGGTGTGTGGATAAGCGACATCATATTCCTGACTAAAGAAACTTGATTCTGGTGACATCCGTGGGTACTCTTCCCACCAAAATTAAACAATTAGCAACATTGAACATTCTTTCATTTGTTTTTCATTTTAGTTTCCTGAGAGTTGCCTCTACACAAGCTTTGCCCTACTTTAATTTAGTTGTCTATTTTTTATTTATTTGCAGGAGTCATTCAAATAATCTTGAAATTAATCCCTTAATATATATTATGTTGGTAATAACTTCCAGGCTAAATTTACAACAATTTGTGTCACATATAAATTTTATTTTATGTAGTGAAACATACAAGAAATAAGAGCACAGAGAATGAAAAGAAGGAAGGAAAGTGAGAACAAAGAGCAGCCATTGGGGGAAAGAAAAATTGGGGCAAAATATACTCTTTTACTTTGAAGTTCTACCCTGTATTCTGTATTCTTTCATATGCATTTGCTTCATTTTAGCTAACAATTCAATAACTATTCCAATTTAAAACCTCTTGCAAAATTGAAAATTTAAAGATATTAACCAACAGCCAATATCACATGACAGAGAAAAACAGAAGAATCTCCAGAAATCAGAATATCTAATTATGACTTTCACTATTCCCAATTATTCTAGACATTCTGACCAATACCATAAGGAAAATAAAATAAAAGATAAAAATTGGTGGTAGAGGGAGAGGGAGCTGAAACTGTAATTACATCACAATATATGAGTAAAAATCAAAAGAGTCAATTTAATCATTAGACCTAATAAAAACATTCAGTGAGGAGGCTATTACAAATGTGTCTATACCTGAGGAGACATAACGCAGATAAAGAGATACCATACCTATTAGTGTATCATACCTAGGAATAAATTAGCAAAATGATACTGGACTTGAATGGGGGAAAAAGCCATTTGAAATTTACTAAGAATATAGAATTGAATAAATGGAGATGTACTAAATTCCAATATTACACATTTTATATGCCAGCAATCTCATTATTAGTAGCTATAATACAACTTCAGTCAAAATCTCAATGGTATATTCTTTGAAGTATGAAGGAACAAGGAATCTGATCAAGTGATTTGCAAATTCTTTTGGAATAAATGTATTACATTAACTTAAAAAAATGTTGTAAAAATAATGAAGGGGAGATCATGCCCTGTCAAGTATATTTTAGAAAGTTATAATAATTTAAATATCTTTAAACAGAGAAATGGATGAACCAGGAAAACATTTATATGCTTTTAAAAATTCCCTAATGTGTTAAAGGTAAAGTCTAAGCTCAGGGAGAAACAGTGAAAGATGACTTAAAACTGATTTAACTTTTGGAAGAGAAAAAATACAGCCCCATCTCATAATATGCACCAGTATTTCTAGATTAGAAATTTATATAATCATAAGAAAAAGCCGTAAGCATAATAGCAAAGGCAGACATTCCCAAATCAAGATAATTAACATAAAAATTATTCAATGTCTACAAAGTCCTAAAGACCTATAAAAAGGAGTCATAAGCAAAGGACAAATGAACAGAAATACTTGCAACACATGACAATTATATAATCTATTTAATCAAGAAAAGAAACACTTTAATGGAAAAGCACATAAAAGACCCAAGCAGGCATTTCACAAAAGAAGAAATGCAAATTGACCAGTGAACATATGAAAAAGTTCAACCTAATTAGTAATCAAAGAAATGCAAATTAAAACAACAAGATACCACTTTTTGCCTTTTAGATTGGCATGAGATCAAAAATAAGGCTCAATGAGGGTACAGCTAAAGGGAAGCAATTCCAGTGCTGCTAGGAATGAAAAAACGGTAACTGCTAAATAATAAGTTGGGAATATGTATCAAAAGATTTCAAAATGTTAATTGTAGCAACATTTATAATAGCAGAAATATTTAAAGAAACATTCATGTTCTTCAATAGGAAGATGGTTGAAGAAATCAGTCATCTTCTGTAAGTGAATTGAGCAAGTGTGAACTCTGCTAGTCTGGAAAGAATAGAAGTTATAAAAGAAGTCTGAGGAATTTGATACCACTCTTATTAAAGAGATTTTTTAAAAGAAATCTAAGCAAAATCACACAACAAATTTAACATTGGCAAACTATTAAAAGAGAAATGTAGCTTTTGAACAATGTAGCTCAGTAACAGAACTTTGCCTATCATGTACCAGACCCTGGGTTCAAATGTCAGTGGAAAGGGTTGGGGAAGGGAGGGTGTGGAGAGAAGGGAATATTAAGTTAGATTTCTTATAAACCTCTATAATTTTCTTTTGAGAGAGAGAAAGATGCCATAGGGAATGTGAGGTTAGATTTTTCTTATAAACCTCTATAATTTTCTCTTCCAATAATTAACATTACATACTTCAATGTAGAAAAAAATACTTTAAAATATGAATGGTTTTCTCCAGCAATTTACTTCCAGGAATTTACCAAAAGGAAATAAATACACAATTAGTTAAAAGAAAGCTTACCTGAGCATTATTTGGGCAAAATTTGGAAACAACCTAAACATGTCATAAGTACTGGTTCTACAAAATATATTTATATAATGGAATACTACAGACCAATTGAAATGTATTACTTGTAGAAAAGTATCCAAGTAGCATAATAAATTTCCATTACTGTTTTCTATATATTAAATACAAAACGTGAGTAATATATTTCATATGCATATAAATATTAATATGCATGAGATAACTTGGAAAATAATGAGATTGTGGTTAATTTTGTTTTAAAATTTATTTCTGCAATGCAGATAGTTGTGATTAATTGGGAGTGTTCATCCTAAAATGATTTCTGATCATTTTGTTTAAATCTAGGAAGTCTCATTCCCTAAGAGGGGTAGCTAATATTTAATGAGCACATGCTATTAGCCAGACAATACCCTAAGTACTTTACATGCATCATCTTCTTTAATCCTTACAACAATCCTATTAAGTATTTGCTTTTTCCTGAAAGAGAAGAAACTTAAGATGGAATTTAAGTAACTGTCCAAGATCACACATGTGACAGGGGGTAGAGCCAAGATTTGAACCTAAGCATTTTGGCTGGTCTTACAAGATCTCTACAGTGCTGGGCTGACAATAAGAACTTCCTCTAAGGACACACTTATTGACCCTCTCATCAGTTCCTTTTGGTTATTGAGGCACAAGTTTATTACAATCAAATGCAGATATTTTAAGGTCATAGTTTGAACTTTGTCATATATATACACTTACACCATTATCTCAATGAAAATAATTTTTTCATTATTCTAGAAAGTTCTCTTAAGCCACTTTCCAGTTTCACCATTTAGATTACTAATGACTTAATTTTGCTTGTTTCTAGAACTTTGTATAAAGTGTTTATTTTGTGTCTGGTTCACATCACTCTAATATTTGGATTTATGGGAACAAAAATTTAAAAAAGACTAATAAAAAAAGAACTGTTATTAAAAACAAAACTATCATGTGCCTCTCTTTCAAGAATTTATAGGTCCCGCTTAGACCAATATCCAACTATTTTAGAATGCTTTCCATTAGATTTGTTTTTTCCTGGTTTTAATGTATGATTGACAGATAAAAAAATCATGTATGTATTTATGGTATACAATGTGATATTCTAGTACATTTGTACAAAGTAAAATGATTAAATCAAGCTAATAAGACTAAGTATTTCTGTTGTTGTAGAAACATTTCAAATTTAATCTCATAGCAATTTTCAGGTATACATTAACTACAATCAACTTGTTATACAATAGACCCCGAACTCATTTTTGCTAAGTGAAGCTTATTTACCCTTTAACTAATGTCTCCCCAATACCTCTCCTTCTCCCAGACCCTGGCAATGTCATTCCATCTCTTTCTTTCTATGAGTAAGACTTTATTTAGGGTCCGCTTACAAGTATAATCCTTCATTTTTTTAATCTACTCAAAATAGGTCAATCAGTCCTTAAGAAAACAACAAGGAGTTCGACATTATTACCCTGTCTATGTATGATTGCAAATGGTGTGACTCTGCATCGTGTACAACCAGAGAAAATGAAGTTGTGCTCCATCTGTGTACAATGAATCAAAATGCATTCTGCTGTCATGTATGACTAATTAGAACAAATAAAAATTTAAAAAAGAAAATAGCAAGGCAGCAAATGTATAAATTAACTGAGTAAAGTTGCATCAGAAACTGAAGTATATTCCTCAAGAAGATAGGTTAGATTGTAGCACTAGAAACAGTCAGCAGTGACATTCTAAATATCCCTGTAAGGATCTGAGTGACACTTCCTCTTGGCTCAGGCTTCTATTCTCTTCTCCTGCATTTGCTCACAGATTAAAATCTGAATTTTCATATGTCAATGTGAAAAGAAGAAACCTAAGGAGAATTACAGACTAAGAAGGTTTAGTTTTTACTTGAAATGAAAATAAGTGTAATCGATTTGTGAATGAAATAGTTTTACCAGTGTCTAACAATAGACAAATGTTCTTTGGTACTCTTTCTCTCAGCTTTTATATAAATCTCTCAAGTGTAAATATCCTACATAGAAATTCTGATCTCTTATTCATTTCAGTAATAATAATCATTTACATTACATCAACAAATCTATCAATTTCTATTCACAGGATTCACTTGATTTTTTAATATAATTACTGCCTAATGTTAAGATGCATGTAACATTACTTTTAATGAAAATTTTTTCTCACTCAGGATAGTTTACAGAGACAAAACTTGTTATAATTATGTGAGCTTGAACTAAAAATGATTTTATTTAAAGATCTGGACCTACATATTGTTTAATCAGTCATCAGAGTGGGAGGAGGTTTGCTGTGCTTATGTCTTTGTTTTTGAAGACAAAAACATAGCTAAGCTACGAGCAGTGGACCAGTTGGCTCTGTGGAGCAGCAGAACAACTGGTTTCCTAGACTTGAAAGAGCTAAGGTCAAGGTTCCTCTGGTTTCTTGATGGAAGCTGCTGGCTAACTTCTGCAAAGGGTGAAGGTTTAGGAGAACATCTAACAGGATAGACAAAAATTTTAAGGAGGCCATGACTTCTCTTCAACCCCCACTCCAAAACACTTATTCTTTGGACATTCCTAAAATACATAAATATTTAGGAAAAAAATGATTAAAAGGGAGGGTGAGATACCTTAAGAGAAGTCTTTGTTTGGGATCTATGAAAATTGGCCACTTATCTCTTCTCTTTTTCAGTATTACTTTAAGAATGAGTCAGACTCATTTAGTGCTCCAAATGAATTTAAAACCCACCATTTATAAATAAAACTACTTCTAAATACTGAAAAAAAAAGTTAGGTCTTCTATTTTTGCTTAAATTTCCTTGCACAGGATAACTGCTGTCTCATGCCAGCCAACTCTGCTGTACTATCAGTTTCTGCCACAAGCAAATGCTCTCATAATTGTATGCAGAAGCTACATTTCTATGTATGACTTCACACACAGAGACTGCAGATTAAAAGCCAAGTTCAAAACACACCCCTACCACTTATTTGAAGGCATACATTCTAAATATCACTTTACTTTTATCTTAATGCTAAAACCCACCTTTATTGGTAAGAAATATGGAGTTTTATTCATTAATATTTTATAATATTTGATAAGTAAATTAAATTATGGAAATCTATAGACAACTTTTTGCAGGTTTTGAAAATTAAATCCTTACCAATGATGTATAACTTTGCTTGGTGGCATGTGGTTTATTATTTGAAATCTATTGGTTCATTAGTATCATATTGGTTATTGCTAGTTGTTTCAGAACATTAACTGTCCTCTCACATTACTTACAGAGATACTGGGGACCATCTGTTCTTGCAAGGGATTTAAGTATACGTCTATTGGATATCATGCTATTTATTTAATTCGGTACCCACTTCCTATTGTTGTATTTTCTTGGGGGGGAAAGTCAATTTAATTACAGGGAATAAAGATAACCTCTTCTGGCAGGTTACTCTGTCACCATGAGAGGAAAGCAGGACCTGCTTAAAGTAGGTTACAGTGGATAACAAGAAAAGCAAAACCAACAACACTTAAGAATATTTAGCAAAGGTTTAACAAAAATAGAACAGTGAATGGCACTTTTAAAAATATTACTGTAAGCCTAGGGCTTGTCTAAATCAATCTTGGCACATCTGTCTGATGCAGACCGTAAACAGGATTAGAGCTGGATTTATCTGCTTGGTGCTAATTGTGCTCACAGTTTCTGCACATGTCCACTTTTTAAAATACTGCCTGAAAAACAGGACTGCCTGATAGATGGCTCCCACAACATCGTGTATACACACACTTATGGTATATTAGATGGTTAAGCAATGTGATGTCTAACAATTTTTTTTGGCTCTTCAGAATTACTTATCTAATCCCCTAATTAAAAATACAAAATTCTGTTTGAATACACCACATACTGAGATAAATCTGTGAATCAAGGGACCAATAAATTTGAATACACTTTAATTGTAAGAAGAAAACACAATTTAATTGTTAATAATCAGGTTAAACTAGGGTTTAAACAAATAGGGCTGCTTCTGTAATGTACTGAAAATCCATCACAATGTATTACTATCCTCAAGAATTATGACATGACATTTGTTAGCAGAGAAGCTTAAGTTCCTAACTACATACACATTTCAAGAATGACAATGAGTATATACCATTCCTATCTCGTAAAAAAAAAAAAAATAAGGAACATTCATATTTTTAGAGAAAAAGAAATTGCCAATCCACTACTCAAATGTTGTATTTTACCAGATCAGATTAAAATTAATGTTGACATTCTATCTGTAAATTTTGTATTTATTTCTGTCAGGTATAAACTGTTCAGATATTCCTCTTAAGAATCCAAGTACTTGAGGATTTGCAGGTATTTCTGTATGATGTCCAAAATGAACTAATGAAATTGTCAAGAAAATGTAAATATTATTCTTTGGGTTTTGAAATATATAGAATGACAAATATTCAGAACATTTAATGCCTACGTTGTAAGAACTACTATTAGTAATTTAAAATTATATAATGTTTAGTTGTAAATATCACATAAAATTAATATTTTGAAAAGAACAGTATGAGTGAAAATTGAAGCTACCTGACTTCCAATCACAACCAACCTTGTGTTCCTTGCGTTCTAAAGCTTTTTTCTTGATAGATATGTTCCCAGTAATTCTGAGATAAATTTTTTTCTAAATATCTACCAATACAAAATGGTATGTCTAGGCCTACAGTGCCGATTTTTATACAGACCAATATTTGGAAAACTGACAAATCATTTTGCTTAACACAAACCAAACCACCCCTATCAGTAGTTCTCAATGTGTAGTCTCACAGGGTACACAAGGGCAAGACAATTTCTAGGACACTGAAGATGGTGTTTGTCTTTTCCACCATGTTGACATTTGTACCGATGGTGCAAAAGCCATAGTGGGTAAAGCCAATAAGGTCACTAGTATCAAAGTTTACTAATAATCACTGCATTTACTTCCTCAACTCAGTTTTTTTTTAAAGAACTAATTTCACTTACTTGGCCTTGATGAAACACTAACACCCTTTAACGTTTTTAAAAATCTCTACCTTTGCCTGCATTTCTTTTTAACATTATTGGAGAATACATAGAAAGCATCTATGTAAGTGTAAGTGGAAGTGGTAGCTCTTTCCAGGATAAGCACGGGGGCCATCTAAATTTGCAGCTACCTACCTGTTTTTCATGAAACACTATTTTACTTAGAATATCAACCAACAAGACTATGATATTCAGACATTAATATTTGGCAAATATTTTCTAGAAAATGAACAAAATTAGTCAAAGAAACTAGGACTGCTATCAATGAGAAAAATACAAGATTGAGCAAAATTAGAATTTTGTAAAGTTTGTGAATGTCACAAAGAGCTCCACAGCTTCCCTGTCTAAGAGAACTTTTCAGTAAGATTGGTAGTGATATTATTTAAAATGATGTACAATAAAATATGTCAACATTTTGAAGCTGTGGACAATTCAGTAAATCAGATTTTCCAAATGGCCAATGCAGGATGTTATAAGATAATGCATGGGTTAAATATTCAAAGTGTATGACAGATCAATTTTCTAATAGTAAACTACAAAATCATTGAAATATTTTCAGATTTTGCATTATATGTCTAGAGCCTTTAAAATATTAGTACTTGATTTGACTGTGATTTATCTGTTAATAATGGGGAATTTCTCTCCTACCTGTTTAGCTCTGAACCTTTGTAAGAGAATAACTTCTGAAACTTAAAAAATAATAATAATAAAATAAAAAACCTACCACTTAAAAAAAAAAGTAGTACCTGACAAGTACCACTACAAAACCAAAAGAAAAATCATGTATAACTTAAACTTATGTAATTTTTATTTAAAACCTGAAGAAAAAAGAACAGTAGACATGCTTATGCAAAACAAAAAGAAATTACCAACAAATTTTGCTGTAGTAAAAGGAAAATATCAACAATTATATAAAAACCTTATTTAAAGACATTTCCTTTTCCAACTATATATCTTTGTGAAACTAGATTTGTCCTTATATGCTTCAACCAAAACAATATATTCACAAAAGATTGAATACAGAAACAATTAAAGAGGTTGACTCTTCAAGAGATTTTCAGAAATAGAAAATAGTGAGATGAGTGGCACTTGCTTTCTTTTATAGATAATTTTGAAAAATAGTTATTTTAAATAAAAATATTATTTATATTAATATGCAATTGACTTTTTATTTTTGCTTTTTGCATGCTAGTATTGCACCCAGAACCTGTGCATGCTGGACAAGAGCTCTACCACTGAGCCACATCCTAACCCTTTATCATTTTTAAATGCCTTTAATTTCTAACATAATAAATATCAATTAATATAACATATAAAATCTCTTGGTATTTTTCAATAATTTAAGAGTTCAAACAGGTCCCAAGACCCAAAAGTGTGAAAATTCCTAGTATATAATGTTGTAAAGAAAGGCATAACCTTAAGAAAGTACAGCCAAAAGATGGCATGAGTTTATCTTTTGTCACTTTTGATCAATAACTGTAATATTTTATTTATTATTTTGGACTAGCGATGCAGCAAATCCCTATTATATCTGAAATATAATGAAATAGAAGATCAAAATATTTCATATTCTATAGCATGATTTTTTCATTCAGTGTGATTAGCTCTCTCATTTTTACGTCAGGAAAGATACTGTGTTATTTCTGTTGAAACCACTTATTATTTAGCTATTATAAGCTTACATATTTGTCTATGTCTGCTCTTTTATATATCCAAGTCTTTTGTAAAAAACACTTCTAAATGGAAGGGTGGAAGGCTCTGAGAATGGTACCAACAGAAAACATGACCTTGAAGGATCCATCCTAATCTTAAAATGTAGTCATTTGATATTTTCAAATAAGTATATCAGTTTGTACAGGCAGCTCATGCGTATCACACCAGATGAACATTATAGATTCGTGAGCATCAGAAGAATGGTAACTGGTCTTCCTTTCACCAAGTTTCTCAACAATTCACTTTAACAATGGAGTTATCATTATCTTCACCTCTCACCTCTGTATCCCAGCACCTAGCTCAATGTTCCAAGCACAGGATAGACTTCCAACAAAAGTTTGAGAGTAAACAGTTAATATCAGATGATATTTTAATCACACTATGTGTACTTTCAGCTCTGAACCTTTGCTCCTTCGTTACCTGGCAAATGAAAGGCCTTCTTGACTCCAGTTTTTTTAAACATTAACCAAATATCAAACCATATTAAGCCATTCTTCCAAGAAACATCCTTCATTTATGAGTCCCTTCAAATCTACTGTCCAGTATTACTTAGTTGACTCAATAGTCACAAATAGAAGTTACCAACTCACCAGCAAGTTAGGGCACACCAATCTTTGAAAGTCATACACATAACACACTACACACTCTCCACACTAATTAGTTGTGGTTAAAAGTGGTGGCAGAGGTGTTAGAGACTAGTTGTTTAAGATAAAACCAAAAGTTTAACATATTTGAGCTCCTACTACATTTCAGGCACTTTGGTGTATACACTTAAATGCCCATATTATTTTAACTGTCTTTGTAAGAACAACAAACAATTGAAATTCTAACCAGAGCAATTAGCAGAAAGAAATTAAAGGTATACAAAGAGGTAAAGAAGAGCTCAAACTATCACTATTTGCCAATGACATGATTCTATATTTGGAAGATTAAAAAAAGCCCACCAAAAAAAACTTCTAGAACTAATAAATGAATTCAGCAAAGTAGCAGGATATAAAATCAATATCCATAAATCAACTGCATCCCTACATATCAGTAATGAATTAAGCCACTGAAAGAGAAAAAAGAAAACTACCTCATTCACAATGGCCTCAAAAAAATAAAATACTTGGGAATCAATCTAAAAAAAGAGGTGAAAGACCTCTACAATAAAAACTACAGAATACTAAAGAAAGAAATTGAAGAAGACCTTAGAAGTTGGAAAGACCTCCTATGCTCCTGGATATTAATATTGTCGAAATGGTCCTACTACCAAAAGTGTTGCACAGATTTAATGCAATTCCTATTAAAATCCTATTAGAATGACATTCTTTATAGAACTTGAAAAAACAATCATGAAATTCATTTGGAAAAATAAGAGAACCAGAATAGCTAAAGCAATCCTAAGCAAGAAGAGTGAAACAGGAGGCATCACAATACCAGACCTCAAATTATACTATAGAGCTATAGTAATAAAAACAGCATGGTGTGCTGACGATATAGCCCATCCTTTAGGGCACTGACTTTGCAAACGGGAAGGCCGGGGTTCAAATCCTCAACACCATGGAATTGAAAAGAAAACAAGAAAAAACACTTCTGAGGATGCAAACCTTCTATCCTCTCAAAACAGCATGGTACTGGCACCAAAACAGACATGTAGACCAATGATGCAGAATAGAAGACACAAGAGACAAACCCACATAAATACAGCTATCTCATACTAGACAAAGGTGCCAAAAACATTCACTGGAGAAAAAGATAGCCTATTCAACAAATGGTGCTGGGAAAAATGGAAAGCCACATGTAACAAAATTCAATTAAACACTTATCTCTAACCCTGCATGAAACTCAACTCACAGCAGATCAAAGATTAAGGTACTAGAACAGAGACCCTGCTACTAATAGAAGAAAAAGTAGGCCCAATTCTTCACTATGTTGGCCTAGGATCTGACTTCCTTAATAAGACCCCTAAAACACAAGAAGGTGAATCAAGAATCAAAAAATGGGATGGACTCAAACTAAAAAGCTTCTTCTCAGCAAAAGAAACAATCAATAATGTGAAAGAGAGAGCCTACAGATTTGGAGGAAATCTTTATTCCATGCACCTCTGATAAAGCATTAATCTCTAGGCTAAATAAAGAACTCAAAAAACTTAATACCAAAAATACAAATAACCCAATCAATAAATGGACTAAGGAACCAAACAGACACTTCACAGAAGACATACATTTGGTCAACATATATGAAAAAATGTTCGACATCTCTAGTAATTAGAGAAATGCAAATCAAAACTACTCTAAATTTCATCTCACTCCAATCATAATGGCAATGATCAAGAATACAGGCAACAATAAATGTTGGCAAGGATGTGGGGAAAAAGGTACACTCATACATTGCTGGTGGGAATGCAAAATGGTGCAATCATTATGGAAAGTAGTATGGAGAGTCTTTAGAAAATTTGTAATGAAACTACCATTTGACCCAGTTATCCCACTCCTTGGTTTATACCCAAAGGACTTAAAAATCAGCATGCTACAGTGACACAGCCACATCAATGTTTACAGCAGCTCAACTCACAATAGCCAAAATATGGAACCAACATAGATGCCATTCAACAGATGTGTGTGTGTGTGTGTGTGTGTGTGTGTATATATCACAATTTCTTTATTCATTCATCTGTTCCATATTTTAGCTATTGTGAGTATATGATAGAATATTACTCAGCTTTAAATAAGAATGAAATTATGGCATTTTCTGATAAATGGATAAAGTTAGAGAATATCATGCTAAGAAAAATAAGTTAAACCCAAAAAGAACCAACAGATGAATGTTTTCTCTGATATTTGGATACTAATACACAATGGGTGAGGGGGCTAGGTAAGAATTGAGTTACTTTATATTAGGTAGAGGGGAGTGAAAGAAGGGGAAAGGTTATGGGGATAGAAAGATAGTAGAGTGAAACAGACATTATTACAGACATTACCTCATGTACATATATGACTACATGACTGATGTGATCCTACAATATGTATAATCAGAAAAATGAGAAATTACATTGCATTTATGTATGATCTATCAAAATGTATAAATGCATTCTACTGTCATGTACAACAAATTAGAATAAAAAATTTTAAAAGAAAAACAAACAAAAAAAGAAAAACAAATAAAGAGTTCTTAATCTTTTTGTGACCTGAACCTTGCCAGACTGTGACCTAAGCCACAAAGATAGCTTCTAGAATTAGGGTCCAAGGACAAAGTCTGACATGGTTTCCTGCTAGGTAAAGGCCCTTACATTTTAGTCCAAGCTCACTGATGATGCTTTTCTTCTGAGGACAAGGATAGTCACACCTTCTTTGCTTTACCTCTGCCCATTTCTGCCAACCAATGCAATACCCATTCAAGTCAGATGCCCATAACCTCCCAGTAGTCACAGTGAGTATATCACACAGCCCCTAAGATTATCCAGAGGATTTTGTTACTTAGGGACACTAAAAGGCTCACTTTTACCCCATTTTCCTTCAATTCTCCCCTCAAAGACCTTCATTTGATCTTAAGGTAAAAAGTATTCCAAATAGTTAAAGCCCAGGGATTTTGAACTCAGTCCGGCATATCTGTGTTGCTAGGAGGGAAAAGAACCATCATCAGACACATTAAAGAAGTATTTTTCCCTGATGACAACTGGTTCTAGTACCAGAAAAAAGTTCATTTGAGAAGCCAAAACAGCTAAGAACAGAATGCCAAAATCCTGACCATCCAAAAAAGAACTGGAAAAGATTCATCTCATCAGCGTCCAGGGCACCTGACCTCATTAGTCCACCTTCCTGACACCAGGGCAGAGCACCTGTGGACAAGAGATCATTGTGGGGAGCTGGTGGCAGGAGAAGAGGATAGAGAGAAGATTAAAGAGAAATTACCAGCAGCTGCATATAGTGAAAATCAAAAGTAAATATCAAACAACATATAATTCAAGATGTTCTAAAAAGTACTTGTAAGCATTTATTTATTTGATGAGTATTTTCAGGCCTAGACTTTCTGGAGACAGGGCAAAGAGATAAGCAATTTTAATATAGCTTATCATGGTTTTATTTTAAAAACCCAACTTAATAACATTCAAGACAAAGTTCATGTTTATTTTTAATATGCTCGGCACATGGGTGATGACCCTTCATTTTACTTCCATTATTTAAAGTATATCTTTGATAAATATGTTTGGATTTTGGTTCGTTTTTGACATTGGAAAAAGTAAACGTAGTAAGCATGATTCACTAAGAAAAAGCACAAGGAAATTATAAAGTGTTATCAAATTTTCTCTAACTTATTTTCAGCTGGACTTAGCAAAATATGAGCAAAAAAAAATTGTCTTAACTCCCAAAGCACAGGAAATAAAATCAAGAATCAATAAATGGGATGGATCCAAATGAAAAAGCTTTTTCCCAGTAAAGGAAACAATCAATAGCGTGAAGAGAGAACCTACAGATTGGGAGAAACTCTTTACCACACACACTTCAGATATAGTACTAATCTCCAGAATTTATAAGGAACTCAAAAAACTTAACACCAAAAATACAAGTAACCCAATCAATAAATGGGCAAAGGAACTGAGCAGACACTTCACAGAAGCTATACAATTGATCAACAAATATATGAAAAAAAAATGTTCAACTATCTCTAGTAATTAGAGAAATGCAAATAAAAACTAAGATTTCATCTCACTCCAATTAGAATGGCAATTATCAAGAATACAGGCAAAAGCAAATGTTGGTGAGGATGTAGGGGAAAAGGCACACTCATACATTGCTGGTGGGCCTGCAAATTGGTGCAACCACTCTGGAAAAGAGTATGGAGATTTTTCAGAAAACTTGGAATGGAACCACCATTTGAACCAGCTATCCCACTCTTAGATTTATACCCAAAGGGCTTAAAAATCAGCATACTACAGTGAAACGGTCACATCAATGTTAATAGCAGCTCAACTCACAATAGCTAAATTGTGGAACCAACCTAGATGCCCTTCAACAGATGGAGATAACTATGGTATATATACACAATAGAATATTATTCAGCTTTAAAGAAGAATGAAATTATGGCATTTATAGGTACATGGATGGAGTTGGGAATATCATGCTAAGCGAGATAAACCAATTCCAAAAAAAAACCAAAACCAATGTTTTCTCTGATAAGTGGATGCTGATACAAAATGGGGCAGAGGGGTAAAGAAAGAATGGAGGAATTTTGGGTTGTGCAGAGGGGAATGAGAGGAGGGGGCAGGGGGTGAAAAAAATGGTAGAATGAGGCAGTCATCATTACCCTATGTACATGTATGATTGTATGAATGATATGACACTACATCGTGTAGAGCCAGAGAAATGAAAAGTTGTACCCCATTTGTGTACAATGAACTGAAATGCATTCTGCTGTCATGTATAACAAAATAAAATTGTCTTAATAAATTAATATTTTTATCTTATTACAAATTTCTTAATAAACACATACTTGATAAATTATGCTAGTTGTCCCTTGATAAGATACAATTTAAGCTCCTAGCCACACGCAATATGTTACCTTACCTACATAGATATTTGAAATAAAAGGAAAAACAATTTTTTGGAGTAAAAGTTAGAAGACATTTATCCTTTCTTTCAACAAATATTTCGAATTCCTATTAGGTGCCCCTAATTTAGTAAAGAGTAAGAAATAAAACATTACAAAATGAGCATATAAATGAAATTGATAATTTCCTATAAAGGAAAGGTACAAAGTATAAAAATAATTAAAATGAAAATTTAAAAGTCATTTTAGAGCAGATATTAGAAGGGGTCATTTTTTTCCTGAAAAGATCTTAAATTGATTAGAAGGTTCTAGATATTAAAATAAGTTGAATGTTTTAAATGGCTTTTCTATATACATGGTACTCATATAAGTATATTCCAAATTAAAAATGGTTTTAAAATAATTTATACTCCATGATTATGATAAGAGACCAAACTTACAGATGAAGGTAAGAAGTGTCATCTGATAATGTGAAAATTTTAGAGAAAACTTAAACATTCTAGATCAAGTCATGTATATATTTAGCTACACTATGTAGCATGTAATCAACATAAAATAGCTTACAGGATTACAGCAAGCCAGCTTCTCCTCTGTGCTGTAATACTACTGTCACTTTTTTTAGAAAGATAAATTTGATATCAATACGATGTGACACAACTGCATCAAACCTTAATTTCACTCACAGTAAGAAGTCACAGGATTAAATAACACTGTGCAGTCTTTTAGAAAAGTTTATTGCTTCCAGATGGATTCAAGTTTCCTTTCAGCCCTGATTACATCTAATATGCGCAGGGTGCCAACATTATAAAGGACAGAGTCAAAAATATCATTTATATAGATAGCAAGGGGTGGGGTGGAGGAACTTCGGTTTATAAATAGATTCTACTGATCAGGTCTTGACTATTTTATGAAATTAAAATAAAAACACATTTAATAAAAAAAAAAACTATGTAAATTTCTCAAATAATGACTCCTCCACAGAAAAACACAAATTTACAGTAAAGTAGCCATAAAATGACTCCTAGCTCAAGCTGCATGCTCTTTGCCCCCATGTGGGGTTGTGCCATGTGTCACACTGCATGGGGCTTGCTACCAAGATGCCCACCTGTGCCTCTGTGGCTGAAGAGGCTTCCATTTGTATTTCACTAATAGGAGCACCACTGAATGTCATCTACTGCAATCAGAAATAAAGACCTTCAAAAAATATTGACTACTTAAAGGTATGTGTTCTAACTTCAGAGCTGCAAGCAAATTAACACATTCAAAATTCAGTCCTATTTCTTATGCAATTCAAGTATCGCTGCCCTAATAAAATACTTTTTGTAAAACCCCCCAAACAAAGTTCTTCCCATATTGTGAATTAAAAAAACAAAATCACACCTGCTCTATCGAGTCTTTGGGAGGAAAACAAAAACAGTAACTGAAAGAGGATTTCTGTTAGTAGGACATGTGCCAATGTTTTAGAATACAGGAAAGCTATAATACTTCCATTTTTCTTATTCTCTTAATTTTTAAAGTGTTATGAAAAAATTCTACTAGTGATAGTTGATTGAATACTGGTGGTAAATGATTTATTATGTATCCTTAAAATTTAAATACAATTATGGCCCCAAAGCTCTAAAGAATAAAAAAAATGATTAATTTCTGAAAGCACTTAAAGTCTTTCTTGCTGGAGAATGATTTTAAAAAATGATATTACAAAAATTACTACTCAGATCTAAATTCTCCTATGGATTCTCAACCAAAACAAAATATATCATTATAGTATTTTATTTTTTAGAGAAAAATAAGTTCCTTTATGTACAGGATATAGATGAATGTTAAAATTTCAGGTAACCTTTACAAAATTATTTTATCATCCTTTATTTTCAAATAATTAAATAAGTAAAACTTAAATCTGAGCATTATAAATTTTAATTAGTTTAAATTATGGCAATAACTTCGATTACTCTGTTTGAAAATGCTTGAAAACACAGTGATCAGAAAAAGATCAAGTTCCGCTAAAAAGAGACTTAAAGTTTCATGTCAAATCAATAACAGATCAATGAAGCAGTCCAACTGGTTAGACTACTAGGGACTGAAGGAGATAATGGATGAATCATCTACTGACTCAAAGCCCACTAAGTATTTCTGATATTCTTAACACTAATACTTGTTTAACTATCACTAACCAAAGAGTACTTTGTTTCCAAAATTGTTACATTTTCCAAAATAGGTCACAGTGTTTTCTAAATAATATATTTGGGTGAAAATTGATTTAAGCTCTATTCCTTTTTTCAAAAACTGTTAATTGGACACTTGGCTTGCACCAGTTTTGTTCTACAGAGAGGAGCCTTTTAGTTAGATAGCTTCCCTAACTACTCAATTAATCATTGAGCAAAGATCAGGGGAAAAAAAAAGGAACAAGCCTTGTAGAGGGTCTTTTATATGCAATTCCAAAGTTCCTGTACTCTGAAAACTGTCCCTTTTCTTTTCAAATCATTTGACAACAAAATTCCGAATTAACCCCATTCTGTAGCAAAACTGGACCCGAACCTACAATGAGATCTTAAATCTTTATTAATTCCACTGGAACTGAGTATTCCTGATAGTTCATTTAAAAAAAATAGTAATATTTGATTATGAAATGTGACCCAGGCCAGTTGTGAATGTTTTGAAATATATCACATATACCCCATCTTAGCTTTCTAAAATCAGTAAATATCTGAATTTTAACACACAGCTGGTTCCAGGGTTTTTGGGTAAAGGGAACAATAATATTGCCCTGTGTCAAGAGCATACTGAACTGTTCAAGGAACAGCAAGATGTGATGGGTGCTAGGAACAAAAAAAAAAAAAAAAAAAAAAAGATGAAGTTTCGAGACATGAAATTAGAAAAGCTGGAATTAAATAGACTATACTAAAACATGAGATATTACCTTGAACAAACAGAAGAATGATGCGATTCAATGTATAGTTTAAAAGTAACATCTAGTTGTTACATGGAGAATAGATGAGTGGGGATATGGTTGGAGAGAGACCAGTAAAGAAGACAGCATAATATTCCAGGTTGAAAATGATGGTATCTAACATCAATATGCTTAATGTTGGATATGTGTCAATGGAAGAAGCAACAGGATTTTGCTGATGGGTTTGATGCAAAAGAAAGAAAGAGTGGAATCTAGCAGGTCTTTAAGTGTTTTGTTTGTTTGTTTGTTTTTGGTTTTTTTGTTTTGTTTTGTTTTATGGCTTGGAAAATTACAAGGATGAAGTCCCATTTACTGAGATGGGAAAATTGACAGAAGGTGCATACTTGGAGACTGCAGAAAGAAATATGGAGTTTGCTGTAGAATATAAGTTTGAGAAGTTTATTAGAACTCAAAGTTGATATTTAAGAAGGCAGTTAGATTTATACATCTGGAATTCAGAGAAGAGTTATAAACTAGAGATATAAATTAGAAAGTCATCAGTGTTTAGATAGTATTAGGAACCAGAAACTAGAGGAGATTTGATCAGAGAGAACCGGAAACAGACAAGAGGTCAAAGGAGGTTTGATCAGAGAGAACCGGAAACAGACAAGAGGTCAAAGGAAGGCATGAGAAAAGAGGCTAGCTAAGAGAAGAGATTGGGAAGGAGCAGTTCAGTTACACAGAAGAACCAAAAGAATGCCATCTTAGGAGGTAAGTGAAGAAAGTTTTATCAAAGAGTACAGTGTGACTGTCAAATTCTGAACAGGTCAAGTCAAATGGAGACTGACCTTGACAAGTAAGCTGTGGAGTATCATAGAAGATTTAGAAAGAATGAGACAAAGTGAATGCAAAATAAATCTAGCTAGAAAGTTGGGTGGAGGGGCAAATAAATTGATTCAAGTGTTCTAAAAAGATTAATCTCAATTTATCCTCATAATAGTTGTATCAGATAGAAACTGTCTTACTTCCTAGATGAGAATGTGGAAATTATGATAACTAGTATATGAATGATTTTAATGAGAAAACTGGAATTGTATTTCAATATCTGATATCAGTTTATCCTCTTTTGTGACCATGCAACTTCCTATCAATTTTACCATAAAAAAACAACTATTGAGAAAACAGCATGTGTTCCCAGAAAGGACACTGGTATGGACCTACAAGACCTTATATTTATTGCCCTTCTCTGTCACCAATCTTCAGGGAAATACCCTAACATTTTAGCTTGATAGCTTATCCTTAAAATAAGGGGATTAGAATAGATTAATTCATTCTTTTAGCAAATTTTATTGAGGCCCTATTTGCTATAAACTATTCTAGGATTTAGAGAAATAGTGGTGAACAAAGCAGGAATTTACCCTTTAGTAATGAAGATGACAAAATACTCAACTTGATCTGAAGATTCTTTCAGCTCTACAAAGCTCTAATGGTTATTAAATATTAATAGACAAAATTTCCATTCTATGTAGTTTAGATTCATTGTGTCACTCACTGCTTACTATTACCATAAGATGCCATTATACCTCCCATTTTACAGATTGGAAGGGAAGGGCAGATGATCTGAATTCAAATAGTGTTACAGGGCACAACGTAAGAACAGACCGATCACCACTGAGAAGTCTGAATTTGAGTCTTTATTAGACAGCTGGCTGACTGTCTCCCACAACACCCCAAAATGACTATTGGAAGAACAGCCCCGACCATAGGGTTATAGGGGGTTTTATACCATAAGTCAGTATATCAATCATAAATGTCTATTGCTATGATTCAAAATTACCAACTAAGAGCATGAGATCTAAAATCATAAGCAGAAGGGGAAGTGGGTCAAAATGACCTTGGTTGGGTACAAGTTGAAGAATGGTTACTAACATCTAGATAATTGCTGTTGACGTGATACATTATCTAAGAAAAATAGGAATCAAAAAGGGAACAATTTTACGTTACATAAGGATTGCCATTTTGTGCTGCCAGACATGCTATGCTAAGCAACTGTTGATGGATACAGGGGCAGGTGTTCCCACAGGAGAAGCATTTCCTACATAACATGTAGTCTCAGGGTAAAATGGAGTCGGTTTAGTCATTGCCCATATAGCCTGGCCTATAACATTTCCATGGAGTCAAATATGTCAACCCGTCACAATAACTTTCTGCACCTTCACACAGAGGAAGACAAAGCTCAAATTCTAACAGTCCAACTCCACCAAACAATCCTTCAATGGCTCTTGATGGCACAGTGTATACAATCATCACAACTCGTTCTACTGACACTTAACTCCCCCATCTGCTATTTCCTTTTCTTGATGGGTCTCTGTTTAAAATGGGAAACAACAGAGGAAAAAACAACCATGAAAGAGAAATTGCAGGAAATAGCCTATGAAATAAATAAATAGCCTATTTGAAATAATAGTCTATATGAAATAAATAGCCTATGAAAAAAGTTTTTTAAAAAAATGTAGGGAAGTAACATGAACAAAAAGGAGACTTAGGGGGCACAGTAGGGAAAGCAATAGCCCTGGGGTTGGCAACCATGTTGAGTCACCCATTGCATGCTACATGCCTGTCAGGACAGTGACGGACCAGACAGGGCAGTTCCCAGGGATGCCCTGTCAGAGGGGTCTGGTTTCTCCCCTCCTCTCCCTAACCACCTACACATGCTGTCCATTTCATACCCCCTACTGTG
This sequence comes from Sciurus vulgaris, assembly GCF_902686455.1. Classification (NCBI taxonomy): domain Eukaryota; kingdom Metazoa; phylum Chordata; class Mammalia; order Rodentia; family Sciuridae; genus Sciurus; species Sciurus vulgaris. The sequence continues at coordinate 134,795,114 of NC_136463.1, forward strand.
TATCAAACTCCTAATGAGCCTAACAAAGTAAATATGCTCCCTGAACATTCAGAGAGGAGATCTAGATGCTTTTCTCCTACATTTTGGTACAACCATGTTCAAAAGGAAAGCAGTTTTTGTAGGTGGGTCCTGGGAAAAATAAGTTAAATTCTTCAGAACCCAGAGAGAAATGATTCAGAGATGCGTTACCTGACCTTAGCCTATGAAAAAATAGGCTAAAATACCATTGAAGTCACCCTGAGCCAATGGTATCTGGCTTTTCCCTTTGCATTAGTACCTCCAGCCAAGACTAGACACCTGGGGACCCTCTTTGGATGGGCAGTGGTTTATCTTCCTTTTCAACAGATAACAGTGATATTCTAGTAACTGGATTCTTCATTGTGAGAAATTGTGCATATAACTAGAATTTATCCCAGTATTCTGAAGATTTGGAGATCAGACTGCTTTCTAAATTGTAGAGACAAGAAATGTATCTTCTATAGATAATCTAGTTTCAAGATTTTAGTGTCTACTATGTGCTAGGTGTTTTATGACCTAAATATTGAGAATTTAAGGATGATTGGATATGGTTCTTTCCCTGGAGCAGTTCAGGGGACAGAAGCACCATGGGTTGCTGACCATCATATGAAATTTCAGACTTTTATCTCTATAAAAAAGGGGGCATCTAGCAGACTAGAATATTACCTTGGTAAAAGGGTTCTAAGAAATTCACTAAGAAGAAAAGCAGGAATTTGAGAATGTAGAAAATAAGGGGAGGGTACATTTGAAATAAAAGATGAAAAAGTTCCCAGAAGCTGACTTGGCTATCACTGTCTCTCTCAGTCTTCGCAGTTCAGTGCAATGTTTTTCCCCAAACATTTTTGGAAAATTTATATTCATTAAAAAAAAAGGTGTCATGCCCTACCCACAATGTAAAAGTTTTTCACAAATTCCAACCCAAGGTGGGATGGCTAGGTTTCTGACAAACACTAATGATCATGTGATGTGGAACAGAAATTTGCTCACAATCACCTGGTTTTGTCATCTTGATGCTGTCCTGTGTTCCTAGGTTCTATAATGGAAATAGACAGTACTTCATAATATTTTCACAGTATAAATAACATCTATATACTAAAGGTTTTATTTTTTCCAAAATTTTTTCCATTTTTATTGGTATATTATTATTATACATTAGTGTGATTCCTTGTTACATATTTATACTTGCACATGAGTATTCGACATCTGTAAAAACAAATTTAAACAATTCTACATTTAAATGATCTTGGTGCTAAGTGACTATGACCACTGAGAAATTCAATTATTTAAATTTCAGATTACAAAAACCAAAACTATCAACCTCAGAAATTTGTAAGGGCCTTCATGGCTGTATGTCTACCTATTTAAGAAATGGTTTACACAGAAGTTCTCAGATTATTCTTCCATGACAGATCTAAGCAGTTCTACTTTGCTGGATCTATTGGGAGATGAAAGAGAGGGTGGCTCTGGAATGAAGGGATTGAAACTTAGAGAAATCACGACACTAGTACAGCCATTGGTACCAACAACTGTGGATCTTACAGTGCTGAATCTGTTTCAGTTACTGGGATGTTTGAAATCAGATTAGGTGCATAGCTGTAATTCCAGTGGCTCAGGAGGCTGAGGCAGGAGGATCTCAAGTTCAAAGCCAGGCTCAGCAATTTAGCAAGGTCCTAAGCAATTTAGTTGGTGGGGGGAGGGCTATTTTTTTTTTTTTTTTCAGTAGATAATGGTTTTGGTTTTTGGTGTTTTGGTTTATTTATCTCTTTTTTTAAATCAGTAACCTACATGAGATATAGTCAAAAGCCACAATATTACTGTATTAGGATTTGCAATCCTGGAAACCTGTTCCAAAAGGCATCGATAGAACTTTGAAGAAATAAAAGTGAGCTGGTCTTTTAGGGGGGAAGTGAGCTGAAGTTTATTTGAGTTCATTTTCCTTTTAATGTGTTTTAGATTACGTTTCCAACACATGCATGCAGTTACCACCTACATAAGATTATTATAATCTAGCCCAAGTAATTACTGCTTAGATCAGCAAGTTAATACCCTTTGTTTGCCAAATTTTTGTTTTCCCAAGAACCAATCCCACTCTATATAGATGTGTTTCCAGGATACATATAATTACACTGGGTGTAACATCTGTTGCTTTGCATTTTCAGAGCCTTAAAAAACTAAGATAAGCACACGGTTCAATGTCTACTTTAGGGAGACTAGCTGAAGTAGTAAAAGCTTAAATACTCAGAAGATTAAAAAACAAAAACAAAGAAAAGCAGTGTTCATCAAAAATAGAAGCTAACTTCCAAATAGAAATAACTCATTTGAGTCCCTATATAGATCACTTTTTGACATGGCTATTCTATTATTTTTCCATCTTATGACTTAATTCTGAAAATTATCTTTCCTATGATTTCATGTAAGGATTTGAGCAAATTTTCTATTTTACCTATCTTTCAGAAACCGAGCACCTCACAATAAAAGGCAATTACTTATGATCAAGGGCAACAGAGAAAATACTAGTGGCCTCTTTTCTATATTTCACCCCTCAAAAGCTCAGTGGCTTTAGATAATGATAGCATGTGGCTATTGTGAATGTAGGTCAGTGTTCTGATTGCACCAAAGAAATGAGTGGCTCAGATTTGAATAAAGAAGAGCAGTATCTACTCAAGTCACTTCTCTGTATGGTCTTTTAAGGTTGCTCCCAACAACTTGGTGGTCTTAAGCATATCCCAACATGCAAGGCTGGCAAGATTTATGAAAGATATGATCTGAACATTGATTTTAGTACCAAAATATGAAATAAGCAATGAATTGGGGAAGATCAGAGAGTAATCTATTCCTGGACATTAATAATCATAGGCAATGAACTGCAATTATTAATTCTTTGCCCCTTCAGAAAACTGAATGAGAAGGACGAGAAAACTCATGACCATGTCAGTGGTATTCACTGTATTTCACTATCATTAAAATTGTTACTGCTTCTGTTTCTCTAGTGTATATAACTAAAAGATTGTTATCTGTGTTGCATTTAGACTGATTTACCAAGTTCCACAGAGATTTAGAGTTAAGGAGACCTACTTAAAAATGGGAAATATAACTCTACTTTCCAACCCATTTTAATTTTTTATCTCACTTAACAATCCTAGTGATTCTTATTTCTTGATGTTTCATGAAATGTTAAAGTAACTGGTCCAGCAAAGTGATGTAAGCCTATCACCCCAGCAGCTCAGGAAGCCAAGATAGGAGGATGGCAAATTCAAGGCCAGCCTTAGTATCTTAGTGAGATCCTTAGCAGCTTAGCAAGACCCTGTCTGAAAAAAATATAATACAAAGGACTGGGGGTATACCTCGGTGAAAAACCACACCTGAGTTCTATCCCCAGTGTCCAAAAATAAAGCAACTGTACATTGACCATTGTGTTAAAAATCAAAAGAAAAAAAAAAAGCATCATGTCATAGTTAACAGAAATTTTAGGGAGGAATACGAACCACTTTAAGGATTGGCAAAGATTGAGCTAAAGGAGTACCGTAGCAAATTCACCTGTTATGAACTAACTTGTATCCTCCAATTCACACACTGAAGTCCTAACCCCATGTGTGACTGTTTAAAGTCAGAGCCTTTAAGGCAATGATTAATGTTAAATAAAATCTTAAGGATAGGATCCTAATCTGATGGACCTGGTGTTCTTATAAGAGGGAGAGACATCAGATCAATGTGAGCACAGGGAAAAGGCTACATAGGACCCAAAAAGCAGCCCTCTGTGGGTCAAGAAATGGGTCTCACTGGAAATCACCTGATACACCCTGACACTGGACTTGCAGCCTGCCAAAGTGTGAGAAAGTCAATCAATTTCTGTTTAAACCACCCAGTCTACGGTGTGTTGTTATGGCAGCCCAAGAAGACTCATACACCATCCTTCCTTGACTTGTCAATTTCTTCTTTGGCATTTCTGAATTTTCTTCCCTGCGGGATCTACCATCTTACCATCATATCAAGAAAAAAAATCTAACAAAGAAACTCATCATTTCCCTTTTTCTCACATCCATGTTCCAATATTTCCAAGTGTGACCACTGAAGAATATTTCATGCCTAAGGGAGAAAAGAAAATCTTTAAAGAATCACTTAATTTATGATTTATTAAAATACTGAAGTTGTTTTGGGAGGTCACCAAATTATTTTAGGTAGCAATTCATCAAGGAATGCAAATACTATCTGGGGGGGACAGATAAAGTAGTTGAGAACCTTGGAGAAGATTTGAAAATATCAGTTACAGTATTTCTCACATCGCTCACCTGAAGGGTCAAGTTGAAAATTCCTCAGGTCTCTATATTTTACTCCCAGATTTCCAGTGATTCTTTAAAACTATTGCCCTAGAACTAGAATCAGTACCTTTTTGAGCTTCCAAACCCAGAAGTACCCAGTATAACTACACTTGAAAAGTTTTAAGTCAAGAGTAGTTCCAGACTAAGTGGAAAAACAGGTCAGTAGAAAAGGTACGTGAAAGTCCAGAAGTGACAAAATAGAAAAGTGAACTTCAGCCACCACAATTCATTCCTCCTCCTCTGTTAATGCTGCTCCTGGCACAGCCTCTTCCCTGGGAGCTCAAGTTCTAATTTAAGGGGCTGAAAGGAAGGTTTTAAGAAGGTCCCATATGGAGGGAGATTTTGCCTGAAGCAAAGTATTCTTCCAGCTTCTTACCACTCACCCTAATGGGCTCAACACGATTGAAGAGTCTAATAAAAAGAGCTCTATAGCATGGAAAGAAGAGGAAAGGGCACTGGAGTTTATGCTGCAACTTTTTCCTTAAAACAACAGTGCTAGACTAATATTTTGCTTCTTCCTATATCCTCTTAGCCCTAATCGTTTTTAAATTAAACCATCTTTAGACATTAAAATCTCATTTCATTTTATCCGAAACGAAGAATATGAAGTACTAAATTTAGTATTTTGAGAACAGGACTAAATAAAATATATGAATGAAGAGTTTCATAGTTTTAATAATTTATTGCAAAAATTCATTATCATTTTAGAAATATTTCTACAGCTCAGTTGCTCTTAACCAATTTTTGTATCTTTGCCTTTCCCAAACCTAAAATCAATTCCTGACCTTATATTACTTCTACATCATCATGCAATGCATAAACTTTGAGTGTCATTATTAAAATGCAGTGGTTAGGAGAACTTTTAATTTGGAAATATTTATTATCCTAAGTCACTATTATTCTCATATATAGGGATCAGAGAAACAAAGAAAAGAAATCCAATTATTTAAAACAGTAATCCCTTAACACTGGGATTTTGTTTTAATTATAAAGAGTGTGTCTTATTAAAAACAAAACAAAGCCTTGTCCTTTCAGGGAGAAGCTCAATGTTTCTCTAGTGAACACGCATGTGAGATTTCCTAAAGAATGGTAAACAAATTAATTTTGCCATTCTTCAATTTCCCATGATATAATTGACTTTTTAGAAAGAGCATCAAATAAACAATTATGGGCCCACCTGTTCAGGGTGTCATAGGAGGCACCACACAAAGTCAATGGAAATATATTTCTATTTCCCCCACCCCTGCAATAGAACAATCAAAATTCACTTTACTTAAAACCAGCAACAAATAGTATAGGGAGTAACAGGCATCAAATGAAAATGGCTAAATAGCCATTTAACTAGTAATTTCAAATATTACTCCAAATACACCCAGTACCTGAAGTGTCTTTTCACAAATGTCCTTCCCCATCCTGTGGCTCCTCAATTGCCTTGGATAGGGGAGGAGTGAGAAGCTTTGACGAAGTAAATGACCTGCTCTACAAGAGACAAAAGTCACTGGGGACCTCCCTTATTTGGTCCTACTTCAGTTGTACACAGAGGGAAACTAAACCACAATTTGGGGAAATTGCATTCCCCTTTGGATCCAGCCCATGTAAATGGCTGAGTGTTGGGCCCAAAGGGCTGAAGCAAATCCCTCTTTCTCAAGGGACACAGAGGCCCCTGCTCTCCTATTTCAGGCCTGAGTGCAAAGCTTCTTAGGCACTTGGCACAGTCTTGCTTGGATTTTATCATCAAAACTAAAGCTTTCAGTAATCCTTTCGCCCTGGTAAAACTGAGTTTTGGGGTAGAAGGCACACACAGAGAGGCCAAAACTGAACCACGGGAGGTACTGCACTTAAGATAACTGGCAAAGACCTCATCTCAGTTTCAGCCAAGTGGTGGCAAGCAGGGGGACAGAAGGTTGTCCTAATGACATAAGTCACCCAAGGGACAGAGGGGGACTGAGAGCAGCCAGGGTGAATGAATGAGCATGGAGATGTAAACGATGACATGATTAGAGTCTTGGGCAGGGGGGCAATGGCTAGAGCACAGAAGAGATGAGGAGAAAATGAAAGAACACTGTTCCAGTGAACACAGGAAGAGACTGGACTGCATTCTATAGGTTAAGAACTGTATCTCTTATGTATATTTATTTCATTGGGTTTAAGTCTGGTATTAAGTGTGTAGGTGATACAAAATTTTATTGAGTCTGTCCTGGCATAAAGGAAGGCTAAAGAATCTATTCACATGCACTGAAAACATGGGTACATACAGATCTTCCAATAAAGATTTTGTTTTCATTTAATAGATATTCCAGATTTACTCAATTACAATAAAGTTCCTGATACTTTCTTTGAATAAACAGCTATTTTTACAAAGAGGAAAGTAGAACAGAAAATGTCAGACAACTAAAATCTTTGATTGTCATTGTTCTCAATCAAGATCATGCCAAAGTGAGCAAAAGAAGGGATTCCAACTGTAGTACAATCATGGTTTCAAATCATGGTACAAATCATGGTACAAATTTCTTTAGTTCCCATAGAGCAAAGATTTCACAACTTTATATAAACTTCATTTCCATTTTATTTTCCCCTTTTACCCATCAAAGACACTAAGAAAGATTAACAAACCAACCAATGATATAACACAACTATAACACACTTTGTCAAATTCAAATAATAATTTCAATAGAAATCTATTTGGGGTTTAACATTTTGGATACTTTAGGATGCATGAAAAGGGCACTCTTCAAAGTATCCAGTGACAAAAGATAAACATACTGTCATGAAAACATTTCTTAAATGACATGCACAGACAGCTTTGGTTTCTCTCTGAATTATTCCATAAAAGTATTGACTCAATATTATTAATTAATATCAATAACATAAAAACCAGAAAAGAAATTTAGCCTAATGATATATTGTAGACCCATATTTAAAAACAACTGACAAGTCAAATTTTATAAAAGAAACAGTAGATACCACCACAAAACTAGCAGATGTTTCTTGGGGTCATTTGTACAAAAACAAAAGCATATGTTAAAGAAATCTGACACTATCATGGAATCAGTTGGTGTCTAAAATAATAGCAGCTCCTTATGGCAATATGGTAATATCCGTATCAAATGCACAACACATTATGTTGCACCAGTATGCGCACACAAAAGAGCAGCACGAGCAGCAAAAATGACCCGTGCTTTCACTAAGGTGAAAAAAGAGAATTAGGCTATCCAGGGAATAATATCACTAGCAATAAAATTGAACATCTAATATGATAGATAATTTGAATGTTTAGAGTTTGCATTAAAGCAATCTAATTGAGACCTTTACAAAGATAGATCAGTAATCAAATAAAAGAAATTCTTTTTTTTAAAAAATAGGAACTTCCAACAAGGTCCCCCACCCCCCACTTTACCCAAGAATGGTAAAGTTAGTTGTATTCTCAAAGCTATTGATAATACTTGGTTAGTTTAGGATATAAATAAGAATAGAATTCTTTGCTTCAACATCAATATTTTCGACCTGGTGTCCTATAGCTATCTACTAGTTAATCATTATTTTACCTTAAATCAGCACATAACTTAGTAAGTATATTGTCATCTTTAATCTCAGAAGGTGGAGGTCATCTACAATTTTTCTTTGGATCTATCCAGTCACATTACCCAAAAGATGGCAGTGTACACAATGACTGCTAATTAAATGTTATTGACTAAGGGTCTTTTAAAAGTCAAAGTCTAAAGGCATTCCACAGCTTTCCACGCTAATTGTTGGGATTCCTCTTATACACACAGAATTTCAATGCACCTATTTTCCATGAAGAGGAAGGAATAAAAGAAGATTTTGGCATCCATGTAAAAATGTACTCAAGTACCAATAGGCTTTCAGAAAATAAAGTTCACTTATGAGATATGTCCGTGTTTCCAATAAATGTAGCTTTGGTCTAGCTTCATTCAACTGGAAACTAGGGTTCCAAGACTGATGTTATTTTCCTGAATATAAAAAGTGCTAAATTTAATAAAAATGATTTTTACAGAAAAATTTATATTTACTAAAAGAATAAAAAAGAACTCACTATACTACTATACTTGGGAGACCAATGCAAGAGAATCATAAAGAGAATCATTTCTGGGCCAGCCTCAGCAACTTAGCAAGACTTTACCCCAAAAAATATAAAGGTCTGGGTATGTAGCCCATTGGTAAGTTTTCAACTCCCAACACACATATCCCTTACTGAAAGTATTCAAATTAAATATTATCTAAGTATTTTAATGAAATATTTAAATGTAAGTGGGCTATTAATGGACTCTTAAAATACATTTTATTCACTAAGATTTTAACTCTAGTAAAGTTTTTAATCTATGTAGTAAAAACCACAAAACATTCTATCATTCCTTTATATTTTCAAAACACGAAAACATACTTAAAATATAAGAAAACCAATACATGCTAACAGCTGTTCAATTTTATTGATTTTATTCTTTCATTCTTCCTGCACAAATAGACACTAATAAAAATGCTTTGAATTTTGTTTGTAACATTTAGTAAACTGAAAAACTCAATTAGGGTAAATATTAATAATTTGCATTAGACCAAAAAATACCAATGAAGATTTTAAGAATGAAGAACTTTTTCTAAGTCTAAAATGTTTTCTACATGTAGAAGTTGACATTTACAATTTGCTATTTCACTGTCATTTTACTTTTCAATAATTCCTAAATATTAAAAACCTAGAAAGATCACAACTTTATTTTCCAACATCTACTAAATATTTTCTGGAAAAAAAAAAAAAGTCTTAAACTACAGTTATTCTTATCAGCCTCTATTCTACTAAGAAACAGGATATGGAAGGAGAAAGTCAGAGCCTCATAGAAAAGCATAGCTGTTAGCTCAGTGGGTTCAACTTACAGTCCTTTAGGAGCTGTTTATGCATTTCCAGCTTACGCATTTTTCAAGCAATTTCCCTCTGTTGAACATTATGGCAGTTACTGGCACACATGTGAGGTTAAACCTTGGTAGAAAACATTTCAAATAAGATGCTTCTTATTCTGCAGATTTGAGAATTGATGGTGTCCACTATTCATACCATTGCCTAAGCTGCAAAGCTCAGCATCACCGATGTTTCTTCCCCTTTGCTCCAGCCCCACATCCTCAAATTCTCTTGGACAATATCCCTTCATTCTACCCTCACCTCTCTATTCCCCCTGCCTCATACACATTGCCTCCTGATCTCCTGGATGTTGGTTATCTTATTGGCTTCCGTATTGTAAAACCTACTGTTCACCTATCCTGCTACCACAGTTGCCTTTCTAAAACCCAATCTCACCTAAAAAAAAAAAAAAAAAAAAAAAAAAAAGAAAATTCTATCTCCCTTAAAACCTAGAATTTGTTATCCTTTATTTGATTCACAGGTTGATAACTTCCTAGCATGATATCCAAGGCCCGGTACACTACTGACTAATCACAAAGCACCTGACCTCCATAAACATATGCCCTCCACCTCACACCTCACACTATGCTATTTTCCAAACAGACCAAAACATGCTCAATGAGATTAGTTTTTCCAAATATTCTTCCTAGAATGGAGTCTTTACTCCTATGTCTACATTGCTATCTCCTATTCAGGATCCAAGGTCCACAATCAAATTTACCTTCAAAATTTTCCATTACTTTTCCTGTCATCCCTTTCTACCCACTTAATATAATTTTTTTGTCTTGTTTTTTTTTCATTCATACCTTCTTTTTGTAGTTCTGGAGCCAAAACTGTCTCATGCACACCAGGCAAGAGCTCTACCACATCCCCAACCCATGTTTTTTTCTTTCCCCACTTAGGCATTTTTTTGCAATGCCCTCTAAGTAATACCTCAACTGCACAAAATAGATCATGCAGTTATTCTGTAGCTAAATGTCCTTCTGTATATTACAAATATCTTAAGGAAAAAATTATGTCAAATTGATTATAGCATCCCTAGAATCTAACAGACACCCAGCATATAGCAGGTGTTCCCTAAATGTTAATGGGAATAAACTAAAAACAAATGATTTAAGAAAAGCACAAAGCTATATTGATACAGCATTTCTCACTTATCAGAGAGGTTTTTTAAAAAGGTTTGACAATATGCTCTTTGCAAAAACTTTCAGCAAAAATGCCCTCACACAATGATAGCAAAGTAGCAAGATCCTTTTGAGGGAATTCAACAATTTTTGGTGGGTGGGGGTTGGGTACCAGGGATTGAACTCAGGGGCACTCAACCACTGAGCCACATTCCCAGTCCTATTTTGTATTTTATTTAGAGACAGGGTCTTACTGAGTCACTTAGTGCCTTGCTTTTGCTGAGGCTGGCTTTTGAACTTGCAATTCTCCTGCCTCAGCCTCACAAGTCGCTGGGATTACAGGCATGCACCACTGTTCCCAGTGAATTTGACAATTTTGATCAAAATTACATAGGCATTTATTCTTTGATTAAACAACTCCTTTTGTAGGAATCTACCTCAAAAATGCACTGGGAAAAATGAAAAAACACATGAGGTTTTTCATTTCACCACTATTTGCAATAGCAAAACTGACTGTAAACAAAGCCTTCAGCAGAGAACTGTTCAATAAACTATAGTACACACTGGATTGTGCGTTGTAAAAGGAAATGGGGACTCAGTGTATAGTTGAAAAGAGTGATCAGCTGGGTATACTGTTAATTGAGAAAAAACAATGTGGAAAAATCATGTATGCTGTCAGGTATTTAAGGAGGTCAGAGGGGGTGGGTAATGAAAAGAATATATACATGTTCATATTTTAAAATTTTAAGAATAAACCAAACACTTGACAAAACAAATAAGCTTACCTATTATAGGAAGGAAGGAAAAAGTAGAAGGGACACAAAAGTTACACTTTCCAAATATAGTTTATTTAGATTCAACTTTGGAACAAAAAAAATTCTACATAGTTATAGAACTGGATTTTAAGCAAAGCAATGTGTAAAACTCAAAAGCAAAGTGAAACAATTATACCCTCAGACAAGAATTATTCCAACTGTCTTCAGTAATTTGACTATCCCTCTGAACAATAACAAAAATTGCAGCACTTAAATGGTTTTCAGTAATTATATTGTATAACACCAATGTTGTTATTCTATTATGTATATGTTTGTCAGGCAGGATAAACAAATGAATATTATCATTAGGTTTTTTAAAAAGGTTTGACAATAGGATGTTAATAGGAGGGGAAAGGACACACATTAAAAGACACTTTGGTCCTGATCTGGAATTCATTATGCATCAGCATAATCTCATGAGGTATATTCTCTTTAAAAACAAAACCACTGGGTTCAATCCCCAGTACTCTGTACATGCCAACACATACACACAGCCCCAAAACAACTGTAAAATTTTTCCTAGCTCTGAAAAACCTGGAAACAGGAATCATACAGGGGAAGTTTCAGCAATGAGCATGCTCTGTCCTCAAACAGTGGTTTCTAAATACCACTACCCAAACCTCCCTGTCTGAGGTTTGAAATGTCCTTTACAAAACTGGAATATCTCACCATTCCAGAAAGCAAGGAGACAGCTGAGAGAAGGTCAAAAGGAAACGGAAGTTGAAGAAGCTCCCTTTAAATCATAAATCTATTATTGTATACATCTGAGAATCAGTAAGAATAGTCAGTATTGTACATTTAATATGTCTAAGTCCTGGAGTTCATGATGATGATAATGGGGTAATGAACCTTGTTGATTTCTGTGGCTGCTGGAATCCCCTTTGAGAAGGGACTGTAAAGAGTGCAGTTTGCTGTTGCCCACCTGAGCTCCGGAGTCTCACCTTTTCAGGTCACAGGTTAACATAGCTGAAGTTTGGCCATTTCTCACCAAGATGAGATTACTAATGGGCAGGCTTTTCTGGAAAGCTCTCACCATAGGTAAGCCAAGACTTTGTCAGACCTATATCATGAACTGAGGCTCTCTCTTCCCCAGCCTGCTTCCTCCCACTTGATAGGTATCAGGCTGACAATGGTCTGAAAGGTATCCCTGACCAATTGGTTTCCCCATTCTTTTCTCTTTTATAGGCATTTGCACCCCCCTCCAAAAAAATTCATATTCCTTCAAAAAACTGTAGGCCAGACAATCCAGTTTGTTCAAAAAGTGAAGTGAAGGAAAAACAAAAAAGAAGAAGAGTAACCTGAATAAAAGATTTAAAACACAACCAACTAAAATAGAGACCTTATTTCAATGGTAACTTATATAAAAACTAGAAAGTATCAGTGGAACCTGAATAGTAACTGGATATTTAAAGATATAAAAGATTATATATACTGGAAGAATTTAAATCCTCATCTCCTAGATATATGTGCTATTGTTTAAAAATGAAATTATATGATGCTTTGTAAAAGCTTTCAAATGATTCCAGGGAAAGGAGAGAAATGGGTAGGGCATAAATGAAGGAAAAGCAGCCATAAATTGGAAATTGTTTAAATTCAATTTGTGCTACATAAAGCCTTACCCCTCTTAGAGCTATATGTGGGGAAAAGAAAACATTTAATGGTTTCTATAGTAAAATATTTGGTCTTAAAAAATCATGTTAAAGATTCCCATCTATCTTTCCCATTGTTCTTTTTTGTTTGTTTGTTTGTTTGTTTGTTTACTCAGAAGTTTTCAGAAGCCAGAGAATTTGAAAAACCTATTTTTGGTGGAACTGTCTCAAAGGTTGCAGGAAGTCAGATGATACTATTTTAAAGATTTCTTTTAAATTTTAGTTTAGACCATAATGCTTCACTATCACTAACCAGGATGCAGTAAAGGCTCCCAAAGGCAATAGGGAATTTCATCTTGAGGAAGCAGCATAACCTAATGGGTACGGGGAAGGATCTCTGGTCAGACTACCAGAATTTGAATCCCAGCAACTCCATTACAAGTATGACTCTGCTCAAGTTACTTAATACCTCAGGGCTCTAGGGATAAAAATTCTATCTGAACTAGAGTCTTGCTGGGAAGGTTACATAACATAAGATACTTAGTATAAGACCTAGCAGAGCAAACACCAATACATGTTCAGTATTTTCAGTCAGCACTGGGCATTGTTGTGTAGCAGCAGTGGTAGTTTCCATAATACTGTTTCTGATGAAAATCTTGGAATGTACATAGGAATTCCCTGATGCCAGCTGGTACATTATTTTAGACTTATCTTTAGGCTTACCATAAGTCTATAGCACCATGCCAGTTATACTAAAAAAAAGAAAGACTTACCAACTGTGCTTTTTACTTTGTTTAGCTTTGTATGTATACTTTCCGACTTGCCTGCTACCTCTGGATTCCATCATTTATCACACTAAGTATCTCAACTTCTGGTTGGTATGTCGAAAGTTAGCATAAGGTATAATTTCTTGATGCTCTATTTCCTCCCTTCTTTCCTTTACTTCCTCCAGCACATACTGATTTTGGAAAACACAAGAGCATATAAAGAGCCGTGGCTACTGTGTGCTCCTTCCCTTTGCTTAGCACAGGAGCACACACTTGCTTGTACACACACACACACACACACACACACACACACACACACACACATACACACAGTCATGCAGAGAACAGCCCCCATCACCAGCCCAGTACTTCCAAAACTTGGGGAGAAATTCAGTCACATGGAAGTCCTTAGAGGTCTGTGTTTAAGCATTTGACGATGCTTGTAGAGTTGTCACTGTCTGAAATGTAATATAATAACTAGTTAAGTAACACACTAACCTAGTTAAGAATAAAGTTCTAATAAATAGTCTGAGACTGAGATCACACAACTGCAGTGAGTTGTACCTACCACATTCTTGGTCCTTTTTACAAGAGTGGTCCACTTTCCCAAATTACAGAAGGTACCAAAGAATGGCCAGAGCAAGCAATAGTACCTTCCTGCATACTCAGTTGCTCCATTCTCCAAATCCCTTGCCCTGCCTCTTTGATCATGTTTCTATTTCCACAGTTCACTTCAGGACCTCTTGACTTTGGACAGTCCCATGTGGATCACCCTCTCTGGTTTAATGACCTTGGCCCAGCCCATCAGAGTCTCATTTGCCTGTGGTTTGACTTCATTGAAAGTGCTATTCCCCACTCCTAGTGAGATACTTTGGTACCAGTTCCAGGCCCAAGTGGCCCCATGAGGTAGGAAGAGGGGAGAAAGAAAGGGAACATAAAAGTGGTGATGCATTTTTAGAGGTACCAGTCTTTAGATGGTGCCAAATACATGTGGCATATTTAGGAATAACCACTAGTCTGCAAACTTCCATGGAGTCAGAGTACACCACCTAGAGTAGCAATCATTTCAAATGTACAATTCTTGAAAGAGATTGCATTTTCCATATTAAGTTCAAACAATAAATCTCCATAAGGGCTCGGTTCCTGGCTCAGTGGTGGAACACTTGCCTCACATGTGTGAGGCACTGGGTTTGATCCTCAGCACCACATGAAAAATGAATAAATAAAATAAAGATATTGTGTCCATCTACAACTAAAAAAATAATTTAAAAATAAAATAAAATAAATCTCAGTGACCTTGAGAAATACAGAGATTTTTATACACAAGGCTTGAACTTTACTCTCGACTAATCCACAAATAACCTTTTGTGGATACACAAAATATGTTAAAGGGCTCTGTCACTTTGGCAACTCTTGGACTCAGTTGCTTTGTCTATAAATAGGCTGCTGAAATTGTACAACTACATCAGTTCTACATTGGGGTTAATTTTTTTATGAAAATAGTATCTTCTGTTGTATATAGGAATAAAGATTAAAACTAACGTCTTGAAATAAAGAAAAACAAACTTTTTTCTTTTTGTGGTGCTGAGGATTGAAACCAGGGCCTCATACATGCTGGCCAAATGCTCTACCATTAAGTCACAGCCTCAGTCCAGAAACAAACAAACATTTTCAGTTCTCTATGTATTAGAGCTATGTTGTCTGATGCAGTTGCCACTAGCCATATGTAGCTATTAGATATAATTAAAATTAAATATTATTAAAAATTCAGCTCACCAGTGACACTAGCAATATTTTTGCTGCTCAAATGACCATGAGTAGCTGGTGGCCCCTATACTATTCAGTTCAGATGCAAAGCACTCCTATAATTACTGGAAGCCTAACCAGCAGTCCTGCTTGAGAAAAGTCAGTCTACATTTGCTTTTCTGTGAGGAATTTACCTAAATAAAAAGTTAAATCATTGAGCCTCAACCTGTCAAACATTTTAAAACTGTCAATTATTTAAAAACTTTGTAAGCATATAGTATCTGCAGTCACTATGTAAACTTCACATCACATTAAAAAATTCCTTCAAATTTGACAGCTTTGGAACACACTAAAAATTTTTAAGTAGGTACTTTCTTTATATTGTGTGGACTGAGGAATCAAAGCATCATGTCTTACTGAATAATTAGTCCTTCAATAATTCACAAGAGTAATAGGTCATTTGGGGGGTTAACCCCTGCTTCCATTATTTCTGACCACAGGGTCCACTGACAGATGTCTCACTTTGGATGTACACAACAGAACACCGGGTATCTGTTTCACGTACATCTGTTCCCAAACAGCTTAGGCAGATTAATACTTAGAATATACCCTGCTCTGCTAAGTCCTACATAATCACTAACTTTTGTTGTTTTCAAATTGATTTTTTTCTCATCTTCACATTTTTCCACATTACCTTTCATGTTGCAAGTTTCTAGTAAGAAAATATGTTTGTATAAATTAAAAGCTCAAGAAACTAATTTTGACTCCAAGCAGTAAGAAACATTTTCAAGACCATATTTTAAAGCCCAGGTTTCACAGATTTTCTGGTCGCTGCTCCAATTCAGCTGAACTCAGTTGTGGTGGTTATAATTATTTTTTTAAAAAATTATGAAGTTGTGCAACCTGATAAAAATGGAGTTGTAAACCATAATGAAGATCTGAAACCTTCATTTAAAAAAAAAATATTTGAAACAATATTCTAATACTAAACAAAAATCATTGCTTTTTGAAATCTGAAAAGAATACAGGAAAATTAAAAGGAATGCAAAACAGAACAGATGATCTAGTCCTTTATTTGTTCATGAATAAAATCTGCTTATAACTACCCTTGACCAACTCATTTCTTCCAGATAGTGATTTCTTTGCTCCAAAGACAAGACCTGTTAAGAAACCATTGCCCACTTCTCATCAGTAGGCCCTGAAACTGAGGCAGAGAAGTAAAGGGTCCACATTTCCCATGTGGTTCTTCTAATTAGAAACTCATTAGGGCTGAGAAGTTCCTGCTGTAAAATACAACACCCCTGCACACACACCAGACGGTTGACCCCATTGACCACTCAAACCTTGCTCGGGTTTCTTTCACTTGACAACATGCCCAGGTTTTTTTTCTTTAAAATTCAACTTCACAGGTGGTCAAAATTGATAGTGTTTGGACACAATATAATACAAATCCCTCATTTTGCTGGTGAATAAACTCAGAGGGGCACTTGCCTGAGTCAGTTACACACCTTGCTATTTGCAGAGACATGATCTCAGGGCCTTTGCCACTCCTGAAATCTGTCCTACACCACAGATGGGAGCAGACTACAGACAGCTGGAGGAGAGAGGCTGTAAAACACCCAGTAACACTGTTTCATACTTCAAGGTGCTGTCCTTTATGAAATTATGATGTTAATTTGGTGAGTCATAATCAGCATGTTTATAATGAAAACAGAACATCAGAATGACTCACGTAGCAGTGGTGAGAATTGTTTTGTGAAACTTTTGTTTTAGAAAATCACATGCTGGCACAGAAATGTGTACAGTACTTTGCAGTCCCTACAGGGCGCTCACTTCAGAGGACTGTGTGGAGACACGTGCTCCCATCATGAGACAGCACTGTGGTCATTTGACGTGTGTCATAGAGCTCCCTAAGTGGATCATTCTTAAATGTACTAAAACATAACCTTAATATCTAATCCCACACATTCCTAACTCTCTCCATTGATTGCTTTTACCTACGTTCCATACAGCAAAAGCTTTCGGTCACATAAGACAGTAGACACATGCTGCTTTGGGGATGCTATATTCTGCTTCAATCTGACATTTAAAAAAAAAAAAAAATCTTACTACCTAGTAAGGATATATTTCAGAAGTTTGTCCTTGGTTGAGACTGAGAACAATAGGCAACCACTGGTGGTTTTGAAAATATTGAACTCTGAGAACATTGGATCCAGTAACAGCACAAGCTAACAGTTACATTACAAAATATACAAATTAGTCTGTGGCATCTTCCCACGTCCCTTTCCAAACTTCCTTCTTGATTTTGGTACCTCACACCCAGTCTTTGCACCACATAGGGAGCTGCCCACCCTGGGCCCCATACTTGACCTGCTCTGCCTTAAAATCCCATGACCCAGGTTGGTCTGACCTTTCATGTTTGACCTCAAAAACGTCACTAGATCCATCTCTCATTTCTTTAGAACTTTTCTCCCTCCTAGGTCACAAACAGCTTGACAACTACCTTATATTAATATGAATAAACTCATGTAAGATCCACAAGCAAAATGGTCATAATTGGGAATTCTAATAGACCATCAGGCACCATGGCAGGCAATAAAATAAAAGCATTTTGGTAGACAGTTTCTATTATAGTGGTGGCAGTCTTGTCTATTTCCAGCTCAGTGCTTTCTTCTACCCTACAGCTGAGCAAAATGGAACCTTCCTGCCATGCCCCTCACAATAGAGAATGGATCAACATTAACTTCTACAATAGAAATACTGGAATACGAATTTGAAAAGACCCTCAAAGAGCTTATCATCTAATTGAAAATAAAGTTTTATTCAGTGTCTGTGTATGAGATCCAGTTATACCTAAGGAGAAAAAAAGCTATAGTGAACCTTCATTGGTTTTAATGAATTTAAACATGTAAGTATCAAAAAAGCAGCACAAAGAAAGCCAATTCCTATAGCTAGAACAGCAAGGAAAAGACAGTATATGGAGAACTATTTTTGTAATCATTCCTATTACAGGGTGGTAAAATGAGAAAAGAACTGGGAGTAAAGATAGAGAGATAGGCAGGTGCCAAGCATGAAGATCACATGCAAAGTATCTCTCATCCCACTCCTCCTTCCCTCAATAGAGATCATATCCCCACTAGGAGAAGGGGAAATCCACTGCTATCAAGGGACCTCCACTTTCGTGTGTTATATACTAGGGATCCACTCTTTTGTTCCTATGCTTAGAAAAAATGGGAAGAGGGAAAGGATATTGCTCCCGTAGGTGTGAGGGATTGGTATTAAGCAAGAGTATAGTAATCACGTCACCAAGCAATTGACAGAACTAAAGTTCAAGAGACAAGTCTATCACAAATTCATTCATTCAATGAATACTGCTTATGTGCCAGGCACTCTTTAAGGTGACAGTAAACAGACAGATGTTCAGAATATCTTTTTTCCATACAGACCCAATCTCTGTGCTTCTTCACCTTCTTTGTGTCCTGGCAGGTCACACTGTATGGACACCAAGTGTTCCCCTGCCCGCTGTCTTCTAGTTGGCTTATGGACTGTGGTATGGGACAAAAGAGGAGCAGTTTGGGAATTTAGTTCCTATCTCCTTTTTTGCAGGACTGGCTCAGGAAATCAGTCAACCTGAGGCAAAAGCCAAAAGGTGCTGTCCAGTGACTTCCTCCATGAGGTCTCTTTGAATCCAGGCTCAAGCTCCTGCTCCCTCAGTTTACAATTTGGGACCTACAAATGGTATTACTTGCCCATTTATTACTAGTCCCAAGAGTATGTCATGGTCCCTACATTCTTCCTACCCCTTTAAAAATACAGTTGTTCCCCCTTATCCATGGGAAATAGGTTCTAAGACTCCCAGGAATGCCTAAAACTACAGATGGTCCTGAACTATCTGCGATACCACTAGTCAACCTAATAACCAAGACAGTTACTGAGTGACTGCTGGCTGGATATTATGCACAGCATACTGGCTGGAGTATGCACAGCAGGGATATGCTGTAGAGGGATGATCCATGTCCCAGGTAAGATGGAGCCAGATGGCCCATGAATTTATCATGCTCCTCAAAACAGCACACAATTTAAAACTTATGAATCTTTTCTGGAATTCTCCATTTAATATTTTTTGTGGGTAACTGAAACCATGGGTAGAAAAACACCTCAGAGAAGGGAAGAATACTGAACTACCTTTTTATAACTCTTTGAGTTACCCTAATAAGTAATTTGTTTCTTATTAGGGTAGTCAATAATAGACAAAAAAAAAAAAAAAAAAAAATCCTGTCTTTTTAAAGTGAGTGGTCATGGGGAGGACAGACAATAGAAAATCATATATGAGAATATAAATGCCATCAAAGAATATAAGGCAGTCAGAAAATGTGCAAAAGGGAATTTGAGATAGGTGATCAGCAAACCTACGAAGGTAACATTTTGCACAACTCAAAGGTGGTGAAGGGGAGGGGTCAAGTGGGATCATAAGGCCTAAGCTAAGGTGGTAACTAACTGGACAGAGAAGGAAGGTAGATCTGAGGTACACTTAGAAAACAGAAGAGGCAGGATTGGTGGTTGATTAAAGGAGTGAGGGACAGCCACGTTGAGGTTACCTTCAAAATCCTACTTTAGATTCTAGGTGGCTGCCTAAACAGCCTTTTACATATTAAGCCAAAGTATTTACTACTTTTACATGGAATCCAATGATTCAACTGTAAGATATAAGAAATTCTACTTCAGTCTAATCTTTCCACACAACTTACACACACACCTGAGAAACAAAGTTAATTATACTGACAACTAACTAATTGCTGAGTTCTATAATCTTGATAGGGAACAAGCCCAAGGATTACTCTGAAAAGCAAGAAAGGTTGCTTTTCTTGTAGATATACAAAACTGTAGCATTTCTGATAGTAAATAATGGTCGATGGTAATTTGGGGCAACACTAACTAGATAGCACACAGTAGACCAGAGTGGACCAAATTCCTTGGTAATGCCACATTTGACAAGCAGATAGAATGAAATCCCATCTGAGACCAATGAATGAGGTGCTGCTGGTGTCACAGACCTGAGGGACAGGAGGCTGAGTCAGAGTTAAATGAGGTAGAAATTCAAAAAGGTGGGGCCTGAAATTTCACATTTGATTGAGCAATTAGAAAGTTGCTGCTGAGTAGTTTCAGCCGAGGGAAGGGAGGAGGCCAGGTCTCAGATGGTAGAGAAATAAATAAAAAGCAATGAGAATAAGTCAATTTTTTCAGAGCAAGTGAGAGGGGGCAGGGCATCAGCTAGAGTAATTCAAAAGATCAAGGCAGGGAATGTCAAAATGGGAAGTAAAAGAGCTAGAGGAGAAAGAAGGTTGCAGACATAAGAGGGAGGGCACAAGAGAGGAGACAACTTCCAAGAAGAGGCTGGAGAAATGGAATGGTCTGACCTTGAAGAGAGATGACCACCACCCACGCCGTTGCCCAGGGTGGTGGCAAAAGTGGAATGAAGATGAGAACTACTAAAAGGGAAGAGATCTAGAAGTTCAGCAAGCGTAACGGGCCATCATCAATGGCAGGAAGAGAAGTAAAGAGGGACACCGAGTCAGGGAGCAGTTTCAGATAAATGTAGAAGAAAAGCCAAGAGAAAACTTCATACTTTCCACTAAATAAAATTCAAACATCTTACCTTTGTCTTAAGGCCTCTAATTTGCCTGTGAAATATTCTCTTACTCCTATACTCTGATGGGCACTATCAGTCACTATTCCCAGAAGACAACTTTCCATTTTCTTTCTTTCTTACTTCAACCTAAAAGTTTTCTCCCACTCCCATGACACCTTTTGACTAGATTGAAAAGTGCACCCAACAAATCCCAATCCAGTTGGATCTCAGAATATGACCATTTTGGGAAAGTCTTTGCTGTGTATCTAAAAGATTTTAAGATGAGATCACTCTGGATTTAGGGTGACCTTATTTCAATGATTTCTGTCCTCACAGAGAGAACATGCAGAGATGGAGGGGAAGGCAACGTGAAGACACAGCCAATAGTTCTGCTGGCACAAACCAAGAAACCGGGAGACACCACAACTGAAGGAGGCAAGGGAGGAGCCGCTCAAGCTTTCAGAGGGAGTATGGCCATGGAAACTGGGCCTCATACATGCCAGGCAAATGCTTAACCCAAGTTGCTCCCAGCCCCCTAATAACATCTTTACTGACTTCTGGCCTCCAAAACTATGAAAGAGTAGATTCCTGTTGTTTGAAGCCACCAAGTTTGTACTGATTTGTTACTAGAACCCTAGGAAAATAATATAGCACCATGACCCTTCATGAAACACTATTCAACAGGTTTTTTGAGGGGGAGAACAGGACTTAAGTAGTAAATTGATTCAGCATGATTGGATTCCTGTCAAAAATATATTCCTCTCCTCTAAACACCCTGAAATCCTTAAAGACAGGGCCCACACTTTATGGATCTCTATATCACTTAACAAAAAAAGTTATTAATTGCCTAATGTTTGATCAAGGGAACTTTGGTGACACAGGGTCTTATTTAGAGTCACATATCTTTCCTAAAAAGTAGAATTTCCTGAAGGAAAAGACACCAGGTCACTTTCCATCTTCACAGCATCTAGCAAAGCATCACGAGTGCCAAATATTTGTTAATGGAGTAACTGCTGATCAGGTTAATACATTAATTGACTAGATCTAATGTACTAAAATCACTGCTTCTGTTTAAAAAATAATGCCAAAGATGAGCATTGATGCTTCTGAACCTCCCACCTTGACTTACGCTGTCCTAAGAAGCCTCCCTTCTGTGGGGAAGGGTAACACAGCCATTATTCCAAGTTACCCTTGAACCCAATAAAGAATACTACAATCACTATGGTTATCCTCATGTACTCTGCCAGCAAGACCATCAATTAGTCACAATTTTGACAGTGATAACTCTCATAAAACACGTTAGTGTCTTTGCTTATTGCTCAGGATGGGAAATTAGGGAAAGATCATATAGTATCTTATCTCAGTGAAAACAACTAAGGCACTATGAGGTTTAAAACTGGGTGGTCTTGTAAATATTTCATATGTGTGATCTGCTAATGCCCAGAGACCTTTTTACTTCATTCCTATTCTTTCCCAGGACAGCCAGTCACACACCAACCAGCAATGGACATGGCTTCCCCCAACTTGTCCTACCATTCCTCGTACTCCGAAGTACCGTAACTTTGATGTTGTTTCTCCTCCATCCTCTGAACAAATTCACTTGTTTCAATCAAATTCATTCATTGTTTTTCATCACTCAGTTTAAACTAATTCAACATCATGGAGTATTTCTATTATCTTCTTTTCCCAGTCATTTCATCTAAGTAAAACACCTCTTGGTTTCCTCCATAAATAGAAGTGACTCCAAATCATCTGTGACTCCAAATTTAGAGGCCCAAAGTGGTTGAAATGCCAGGCATTAGTTACAAAGACAAAGAGTACACTCATAAAAAGGAAGGAAAATGAGAAGGTTTTAGGACAAACTTAAAGAATCAGTTCTTGGAACCTTTAGAGTTATGAAACTGTCAAGTTGTCTTTTCAAATTCTATTATCAGGAGAGCTCAGTAAACCTATTTTTCCTCAATCACCACTCAATATAATATGACATTTCTATTTTAATGTCATTATTTGCTTTTTCCATGTACCAGCACTGCAACATTGATTTGTATGGCTTCTCACTACACAAGGTCTAATTTTAATTCTATATTTTTCAGCTTTATTGTAGGTTAAATTGGCTCTTAGGGTTCCGATTATAAACTTCTACATCCTATAAATCAAGCTAACCTAAAGACTCACAGAATTCTATAATTATGCAACTGACTTTTGACTTCAAAGGTTGGAGAAAAGACTTCTGCTTGGCTTTCAAAACACCTGAAAACATTTAATTAAAGTCAAAGATAATTTTAGTTCAGTGAGGTGCATGACAGACAGCACATGCAGAATTCCCATCTATAACCCATGCTGGGTCCCGACTAGAGGGTTTCATTTTGTTAGACTTTTGAACAAGAAACTTGAGAACAGTGACTGCTGCTGACCTATAATATAAACAGCGTTTCGTGTCTTGTTTTCCAACAGGGAAAGGCATTTT
Source organism: Sciurus vulgaris (assembly GCF_902686455.1). Taxonomy (NCBI): domain Eukaryota; kingdom Metazoa; phylum Chordata; class Mammalia; order Rodentia; family Sciuridae; genus Sciurus; species Sciurus vulgaris. Next base: position 134,818,497 of record NC_136463.1, read on the forward strand.
TTTTTTTTTTTTAATGTCATAACGTTGAATTCAAGACGGGCTTGTGTATCACATTCCAACGTTTTCCACTGAGTCATCTCTAGTTAAGACTTGAAAGTTTTCTATTGTAAACTGCAACATTATACCACTAAAATTTAAATGAGTAATGGGAAAATCCAAGGAAACCAGAAAATGGTAACGCGATATTCTAAAGTCAACATTAAAACTCAAGACAGCCTGAACAAGCCTTGATGCTGCACAGTGGCAAGGAACCTGAGAGTGGACAAATCCAGGGATCCCAAAGCATTGGGGTTATCTGAGAGCAAAATGAGTGTTGGATTCACAACCCACGTGGTAAGACATTTTGTGAACGGTTTTTACTATCAGTGTACCACCAGAAGTTGGACTGAAACTTCACCCTGGAGGGGCAGAGTAGGTGGCCTTCCCCGCTTTATAAATCACCTCCCCAAGAGGGTCAAGTTTCTTTGTGCGGATCCGGAGCTGAGCATGACAGAAGTACCCCGGGAGGGTAAAGCCTGGCTGGAGGAGGCCGGCGGCGGCAGGACCCTGGGGGTTGCACACTTTTCCCCAGTTGGGAAGGAGGAGGCACAGCAGGAGGGGGTAGGCGTGAGCAGAGAAGAGGAGGCCAAGCGGAAGCGCTGGAGCTACAGCGCCTGGGAGACTGCGGCACTGGGACCCGGCACTCACCCGCCGGGCGCTCGGGCTGAATGGGCCACCACTTCAGGGCCCGCTCGCTCAGCACCACGTCGCAGCTGCCCCTCCCGATCTCGAAGATGCCCCGGAGCAGAACCGGCTCGTCTGTCGCCTCGATCTGCTGTGGGGACTGCGACAGCGCCAAGGGCAAAGCAGTCGCCCCCGGGGGCGCCTCTTCCGCCAGGCCGCTCTCCAGGGCGCTCACCCGGCCCTGGCGTCTTCCCCGGGGCATGGCGGAGGCGCAGGCTGGGCCCGAGTTGGGGTCCGGGGAGGCTTTTGGAGAAGGAGTAGGAGGCCGCGGCTGCCAAGGCTTTAGCTGCGTCCGGCGCTACCACAGCAACCCCGCGCCCCGCTGAGACCCAGGAGTGGGGCGGGGCGCGCGGGCGGGACCTAGTCCTCACCTTGCCCCGCCAGCCTCTCCGCCATTCACCACCAGACGACCCACACCCGGAGGAGAAATATGTGACTGCTTCTGCTTAGCCTCTGATGTTCGAAAGAATTTAGCACCTTGCATTACCTTGAGTTGTATGAACCAATGCTCCTCAAACTGACTTGCATACGCAAGCCCCTGGGCATCTTGTTAAAATGCAGATTCTTACTGAATAGGTCTGAAAGGAGGCCCCAAATACTGCATTTCTAAGAAGCTAGTAGATGATGAGGGCCGCTGGCCGCACAGCACATTTTGATTTGCGAGTGTGGAGGCTTTGTCCACCTCCTTTCCGGTGAGCCTCCTGAAGAGCAGAGGTGCTACTCGATGGCTCCCTTTGCACGCCTAGGAGAGATGGTCTGTAGACTGTTATGGAGTGCGGGGAAATTACAAGCCACAACGCATACTGAGCCAAACTGAAAGGGGAAAAGGGATTTTTAATGAGCGAGTCAGGCAATGGGTGGCTGGGAACAGGCTAATGCCTCAAAGAACTCCCAGCCCTCGAATTTTGGAAATAGAGTTTATAAAGGCAAAATTTTCAAAAACCACAAGGACAATTGAGGGACATGTAGGTCAGAAAAGACCTTGAGACAGATATTTTGATTACATGAGAGAATAGTTTTGATTGCACATTTCAGAGTCATTTTTGTTATACATCAAGGCCATAGTGGGGGATGAGGGAAGATCACGTTGTACTGTCAACATAGATAGGGCTTCAGGAGACTGAAAGGAAAACATTACAAGCAAGCATACAATGGAGGCAGGTCAGAACAAAATGGCATTACTTCGGTTCTTTTCCATTTTATTGACAGCTAGAACGAAGTGGGAACTCAGCTCCTGAAACCTCTGGTTTGCCATAGAGGAATGGGCTTCTAACAAATTTAGTTTTAAAGGAAGGTGTCCCCAAGCTGTTAGTATGTAGGGTCCTACCTTCCCAAGATACCTACCTTGTCTTTGGATCTGGCAGTACTGGAGTGAGATTACAAGCACCAGCATTTGTTCTCTAAAAGGCTACTGCTGTTCAGATGTGTCACCTGTAAAAATAGAGGAGCCTTGGGGCCTTCACCCTTATCCTTCATAGCTGGAGTTCGTAAAATTAGGTTTTTTGTTAATTTGGAAAACACAGGTTTTTTTGTTTGTTTGTTTGTTTTTGTTTTTGTTTTGGGGGGGGCAATATGGTTCTCAGTCCTGGTTGTATATGGGTCACCTGGGGAGCTTTTAAAAATCCAATTGTCTGGGCCACACTGGAAGACAATTAAGTTGGAATCTCTGGGGATAGGACCCAGACTTCAGGATTTTTAAAAGTTCCCAAGGTGATTCCAGTGTTTAGCCAAGGCTGAGAATAACTGTTCTAAGTAATATTAACAACACAGGGACCTATTTGTGGTGGGGAAGCACACAAGGATAGTTAGTCTGGGTTGTAGGAGCAGACTGGGAGATAAAGCAGAAGACTTTGTATCAAGGTCATTATAATTCTAAGAAACAGGAGTTAAATAGAGTTGTGAATCTAGTCCTGGTGTGCTAGTGCCTAAACAAGTTCATTAGATAGGCAGCCACTTCTCATCTTGTCCTCATGGGCACAATGCAAAGTCGGAAAGAAGAGCTAACTGTAACAGGAGTTTTTCAAGTCTCTGGTAAGACATTGGCCTAGCCAAATCCTTTTCAAACACAAAGCACCTGTGTGTCAGTTAAGCTAGGACTCTTACTGTTCAGTGTTCTAAAAACAAACACCCAGGTTTCCAGGGGAAGCAAAAAAGAGCTTCATTTTGATCTGATTATAGTGATCTGTTTCTTGGAGTAGAAGTGCAGCTGCTGCTAAGCCCCATGCAGGCTTCAGGTGGCTCTCTCAGCAGTCCTTAGTGGAAAGGGGATGGTACCCTTCCCAGAATGAGTTTGCTGTTCTGGAGTTAGCATCTTGTATTCGCAGCTGTCAAGCAATCAACAGGATTAGAGCTCATTGGCATTTTAAAAGCTCTCAGAGGGCCAGGGCAAATAGGCCAATGCAGTGGCTACTTTTTAAGACCTTTGCATAGGGCCAATTGCCATTTTTCAAGCTTCAGTCAGGCCAGGAGTCAAAAACATTGGTTTTGAATTGCCTTAACTATGGAAGTAATAAGGACCATGTTCTGTTTTTTTCATTGGATGAGCTGTCTTCTTCCAGGGAGCTAAAGATTTCAGTGCACCAGAGCTCTGTCCTCAAGATCTATTCACACATGTCAGTACCATGCCTTATACAAGACCTATGTTGCACAAGACATGTTATCAATTCTATTTACTCTCCTGAACTCCAGATACTATGTCCAATTGCCAACCTGACACCTCTACCTACTTATCCAATAAGCATCTGAAATATCTAAAACGAAACTCATGATTTTCCATCATAGTCATGTTTCCCCCAGACTGTTTTGAATCAGCAAATAGTGTCATAAGAGTCCTCGATATCATCCTTATCTCCCTGTTTGTCTTATATATCACTTCCATTCCACTAGCAAATCTTGTCCATGTCATCTTCAATATATACTCTTTTCAGTCAGCTCTCATCTTAACCTGTGACTGAACCTCTCAGGTGTATTAGCACTTCCAGCCTAGGGTCTGTTTTCTACATAGCATTTATATTGCTTTTTTAAAATGACAAGAGCATGTCACTCCCTGCTGATAACTTTCCAATGACTTCCCATCACTCTTGGAACATAATCAAAATGCTTAGCAAGGCTACAAAGTTCTACATAATCTGGCCTCCAACTACCTCTCTAAGGTACCTGTTAACATTCTTGTTCACTCATGAGCTTTCTTGCTGATCTTCAGACACACTGAGCATACTTCCTTAGAGCATTAGCTCTTGCTGTTCCCTCTGGGTGGAATGCTCCCTCTGCCCACTCCCATAGCCGGCCCAATGGCTTATTCCCCACTTTGCTCAATTTTCTGCTTAAGGTCACCTCCTCAAGAGGCCATTCCTGAGTACCTCCCATAATCTATCTTTTATAATACTGTGTATTGGTTTTCTGCTCTGTAAATGGATTATAACAAACTCAGTGTTAAAACAAAACAAATATATTATCTTATATTCCTGGAGGTCAGAAATCCAAATCAACTTCACTGACCTAAAATTAAGGTGTTATCCAAGTGGTATTCCTTCTAGAGGCTCCAGGGTGAAATGCACTCCTTCTAACTGGTAGAGATTTCTTGTATTTCTTTGCTTATAGCCCCTTACTCCATCTGCAAAGCCAGCTGTTAAGCACCTTCTATCCTTAGTTCTCTTTTTCTCTGATTTTGGCCATCCTCTCTCCCTCTGGTAAGGAACCTGTGATAACATTAAGTCTACCTAGATATCCTTAACTCAATTACATTTGCAAAGTCCCCTTTGCGATATAAAATAACATTCACAGGATCTGAGGATTAGAACATAAACATGTTCAGGTTTTATTAACCTCTGTACCCATGCCCTGCTTTATTTTTATTTACCACAATTATTATTATCTTTTGTATATTCACTTCTTTATTTGTCCAACTTCCCCATTGAATGAGTCAATGTACTTGATATTGAATGTAAGTATTGCTGTTGTTATTGTTAGAGTGTAAGCTTCTTGATAATAAAGAGTTTTTCTTATTTATTGTTAAGTTCATAAAATCTGACACAGATCCTAATACATAATAAGTGCTCAAAAAATATCTGAAAGGATGAATGAACTCTTTCAACATTTGTCTGTAACAATGAAGCCAAGCTACTTCAATTTTTTTCCCCTTAGTTTGTGAAAATCAGTTGTCCCATAAGTGATCCAACTGGTGCCAACCATAAATCCCAAAAGATAGAATCCCAAATGCCATAATGCCAAATGTTGAAATCCTAAAAGATCAAAATCCATAAAGTCTAAAATCCCTAAAGACTAAAATCCCAAAAATCACAATCCTGAAAGATTAAAATCCAAAATGATAAATCCTGAAAGCCCAAAATCCCCAAGATCATAATTTCCATTAAAAAAAAAAAAAAAAGCTGAATAAAAAGGGATAGAAAGCCAAATTCTGAGAAAGGGATTGGTCATCCCTTTCTTTGCCTTTGGCAATGATAAAAACTTTGTGTTTAGAATTTGTCATTTGTCTGCATTGGTATTTCTTCTAGCTGATGAAATTTCAGGAAGTTTTAATGAATTAAAGTCACATTTGCCTGAAGAAACTAGCAAAGGTTAGTGTTTCAAAAATAATGCAAGCAGTAGGATAAAAAGTTAATTACACAACTTTCTTGACAAGTGTGCCAGGCAGAGTACACAGCAACAGCAAAGACCCTGCATGAGAATGGGCTTGGCTATTTGAAGAGCATAATAACCAGTGTGGAAGGACACATGGGTAAGAATGGAAGAAAAATGATAGAGGATGGGTTTTGAGCAGCAAGTGGGCAGGAATCAGAGCACATGTGGTCTCAAAGGTCATGGTGTGAGCTTGGATTTTATTCCACCTCCAGTGACCACTCCTTAATAAAATATATACTGTAGACTAGAGTTTGTAAAGGATCTATGTTAATAGTAATTTCGTAACCACAAACCCTCAATTGTTTACCATACAAACTCCAAATCTGGAAGCCAACAGACTTTGGGAGATCAAAGGAAGTGACATAGGATTGAATATCCACTAGCCAAAGTTCAGATCCATAGCACTTGGTCCAGACCAGAACTAGACCTCCTTATCCCTTGCCCCCGTTACAGTATCTCTGTTGGCTGCAGATTCATGACCTCCATCTGTGGCACTGAGAAGGTGGCTCAGACTTCTGGAGGATGATCCATTGGCCTAGATCCCTGGGATTTGCCTTGCTTCTCCTGGAAGTTTGGGTATTTTGTTGCATAGAATATTAATGGCCTACTAAAAATGTTAAAAAATAGCAGAGATTTTCATGATCTTCTACTTAGACTTGGATTTCTAAGAAACAGGGATGGAGACATTGTATCTGAACCTCACCAAATCCCCAAACATAAAGTGACTATTTGACTGTTAAGCTAGAACTGACTGTTTAATGCTCTAGAAACAAATACCCAAGCTATACCAGTGCAAGAAAAGCAATGTTCATGAAGCTTCCTGAAAAATTTTTTGAAAGCAATTTTATGCATTAGTGTGTTATTTGTTTGAATCAGGTTTGGGCCAAAATCCCAAAAGGCAAAGTCCCAAATGTTGATATTCCTAAAAGATGAAAATTCCTAAAGCCTTAAATCCTAAAATGCCAAAATCCCAAAAGTATAATTTTTGAAAAAGTAATTTTAAGAATTTTAAATATATTTATTTACATTTTTAAAAGGGATTTATTTGAGAAACATGAAAATATAAGAGAATACTTCCTAGGCCACTCTACAGTAAAGTAGGTAATAATAACACATTTTTGCAAGCATAAGTAGGTATATTAAAAACAGTTGCATGGTTATAACACTTATGAGCAAACAAACCATATTCATAATAAAATATGTAAAAAAGGTGATATGTACAAATGTATATCACTATTTGTGCACCCAGATTTATGACTGAAGTCATTTGAAATACTGTAACAGACAACCTAAGTCTTTTGATGATGTCAATTGAAAACCACAACGGGTCCCTACACATATATAGTTTCCCAAATCTCAGGGATCTCAGGAAAATCTTATTTTTCCCAAATACAGATGTACAAAACAGAGGGCTCTTCATTTTTTTTTTTTTTTTTTTTTTAGTAAGTTGCAATGTTTTTATGTGCACAGTTGTTTACACACAAAGTCACATGGTAGTCAATTTCAAAACATGGTATAACACATGTCAATTATAACACATGGTAGTCAATTTCAAAAATGTGTAAAACAAACTAGAAGTCTCTAAAAATCTTTACACAATGGATACCTATGGCACTGAAAATGATGCAAAAATAAAATATGCAGCAGACAAAATTATAAAAAGTAATACTAAAAATTTAAAACAGTAGGCAAAAAATTTAAAAGGAGAGGGAAACTAAAATGAAAATCCAGCATATGGAAAAGTGGATCATAGTGATAGATTATGAGCAATTGCTGAGAGGCAGTCCAAAAGAGATGGCCAAATTCTACAGTCCATGATTAACTTTATTTTGAAATCTTGAATTGCTACAGAAAGCTGCTTTTTTTTTTTTTTCCTTTTGGGGCATGGGTCTCTTCAGAGAATACAGTCACAGCCATTTTCTATGTTGCATTGCTCTTTTTGAAATTATTTTGTGATTCACTATTCACTGATATGAGTATTTATACCAGGTAGTACCTTTACCTTCAATATACATCAATCTGGCCTGGCTTTGCCCAGTATCTGGGTTGATGTTACCTTACCCTCTCAGAATATCTTCTCTGTCCTGCCAAGTAAAAGCTGACCTCTATTCAATGTTATTTTCTTCATTTCACTTTCCACTACATAAAAGTATGCCGTTGGATTATCTGTTTACTTATTTGTGTCTTCCCTCTTCCCTCAGATTGGCAGTAACTCTGTGAAAGCAGTGACCTATACTGCTTATTTATGGTTCTTTTGTGCTCAGAACAATGCATTTGATATAACAGATGCTCAATGAATGTGTTGAATGCATGATGAATAAATTAACTTTTTAAATTGAACTCCTGTATAGATTTTTGATATCACTAAGCGTATGATGCCTTATGAGTGAGAATGAAGATTCAAAACAGCAGAACATATTTATTTTTTCCAAGTCAACATCTATTTTGAGTGAAGTGAGTTTTAGTTGTGTCCACCTCTTGGCTATTTCTGATGCTAAGTGGGCATGTTATCAAGGTATCAGGGGGACTGCTTCCTTCTCATGCTGAGTGGAGTTTTTGTCAGAATGTTCCTGCTCATCTGGTTCCTGCTGCTTAAAAGGTAGAGATCCATATGTCCCTGCAATAACTACAGGAAAAAAAAAAAAATAGAACAAATTCTAGAAAATCCTAGAATCCCACAGTCAGAATATCAAATTTTTCGTATGTGCTATACTTAGACTGAAACTGTTTAAAACAAATTGCTCAGCAACAATCTAGAATACACCTCACCCAATGAGGGCATTTCAATGGTCCTGCATTTCAATGGGCAAAGAAGAGCAGACTCTCTCCCTTCCCTGAAGTGTTTTAAAGCCCCCCTCTTAGGTAGGTTCTGATATTCATAAACTTGGAGTCAAAACTTGCAGTGTATTTCCACTAAATAGACTTAAAGCATTTGACAATACCTGCTAGCAATGCTGTACTGTAGAATCTTAAATTAGGTATAATAGGCACACAAATGAAATCAGAAATCTAAATCAGAGAGCTATCTTCAAGTTCCACACTATGTGCACTTATAGTTTATATTGTAGCTGTGAAAAATGCATTATAGAGAGGATGCAATCCCCTTCTCGACATTGAACATGGCTCATTGCTATCAGCCTTTGCACTCATGGGTATCATTGAGTTTTTACTATACTCACTGTCTTTGATTCTTACTTTATTAATCTGTCACCATTTTTAGTGTCTATGTCTACCACTTATACACATAGTGGTTTTTAAATAATATTTTATTTTTCACATAAAAAGTATTAGCTGGGCATGGTGGCACACACCTCTAATCCCAGCTATGTGGGGGGCTGAGACAGGAGGATTCTGAGTTCCAGGCCAGCCTGGGTAACTTAGCAAGACCCTATCTTAAAATAAAAAGAAAGAAGAGCTGGGTATGTGGTTCAGTGCTTTCCTAGCATGTGTAAGGCCCCTGGGTTGAATCCCTAGTGAAAAAAAAAAAAAAAAAAATACTACTTATGAAGAAGTCCAGAGTCAGAATGTTCCAGAATTTGCTCATCCCATGTGATGTCATTAAGAAATCAGGGGTTTTGCAACTTTCTATTTTACAATACCATGTAGTAAAAAGGACTCCACTGGTAGGTACCAGAAATATGCTAGGGTACTAGTTACTTTATCCTCTCTGTGAAAGTGTTCAAAGCAAAAATGGTATCTTCTCCTTGATTATTTATTTCTTCCTTTCTTTTTTAAAATTTCCTTTGAGTGCCTGATTATACCTAACTTAAGATTCTACAGTACAGGGCTGGGGTTACAGCCCTGTAGTACAGAACTTGCCTAGCATGTGTAAGGCACTGGGTGTGATCCTCAGCACCACATAAAATAAACAAATAAATAAAGTTGTCCATCTACAACTAAAACAATATTAAAGAAAAAGATCCTACAGTACAGCATTGCTAGCTATTATTGTCAAATGCTTTCAGTTCTCTATTTGTTGGGAATACATTTCAAAATTTGACTCCAAGTTTATGAATATCAGAACCTACTTTAGGTGGGGCATTAAAATAATTGAGGGAAGGGAGAGAGGAGCCTGCTCTTCTTTCCTGTGTTATTTCTCATTTCTCTCCATTGAGATGTTGGAGTCTCACTAAGTTGTCCAGGTTGACCTGAAATTAGGGATTCTCCTGCCTCAGCCTCTCAAGTAGAGGGGATTACAGGTATGCAAGATCATGTTCCGCTAATATCTTTTATGTGAGAAATAAAATATTATTTAGAAAGAAAGGGAAGAAATATTTTTTTCAAAATGCCACCCAGATTTTTTCTGAGGTCTCACTGATTAGAATCGGGCAATGTGTGTGCTCTAGCCCTTTCCTAGGGAGGTTGGGAAAAGTGTCATCAACTTCCAGGTGGAAAATGGAGAAAGGTTGGGGGTAGTTATTGGGGAGGCAAGTAACAGTGCCGTATCATTTTTTTCTTCTAGGTTGTATAGTTCATCTACAAATGGATAATCAGCAACCCCCAAACACTTTTTACATAAAGGAATGATGATTTATTTCTTATTATGATCCTGGGAGTTGACTGAACTCAGCTGGGGAGTTCTGCTCCATGGGGTGGCAATCAAATGTACTTGCATTCAGCTGGATTCTTAGTTGGGGCTGAAATAGCCAAGATAGCCTAATTCACGTGTCTGGCATTTCTGATAGAGTTGCTGGAATGAGTAGAGACTAGCCAGGCCTTTCTCGATGTGATTCCTCGTCTTTCCGTAGTCTATCCTGAGCTTTCAAAAAAAATGACAGAATTCCAAGAGCAAAAGCAGAAGCTTTCAGACTCTTAATAAGGTCTGGGTCTGGAACCTGCATAGCATCATGTTTGCTTCTTGCTATTAGTCAAAGCAAGTTACAGGGGGATGGGAAATAAAGCCCACCACTTGATAGGAGGTACATCAGTCACATTAAAAAGGGGTATGTATATGGGACAGTCATCTTCACAGATGAACTAATACAGTGCACCCTTTGAGTGTAGTTGTCAGTGGTTAACATCTCTCCTTTATGCAAAAAATACCCAATCCCTCCATAACCCCCAAATCTCATTTGACTATGGTGTGAGGTATATAGTACAGTATCTCATAGATGTGAGTCTTTGTGCTCTTCTCATTCTAGGAGCCCATGAACTAAAACTACAAGTTAACGTCCCACTCACATCTAATATACACTGAGAAATGGGGAGAGAGTAATAATGATAGATGCTCCCATTCTAAAGACAAAAAAAAAAAAAAAAAAGCACATAAGCACATCACAGTCACTGGCCTATAGCAATTACAATATTCAGGAAGGCATGTGTTGCCAGGTCCCTAAATTCTGAGAAAGAGAAATGTTCCTTATCTGGCATCCAGTTCTGCTCCCTGGGTGTGGTTCCCTAATACTTAACAGTTTTTGGCTGCAGCCTCTGGGCTTTGGTTCTTCCCCTACCTCGTTCTTATTTTTAGTAAGCTTTGCATGATTGTAACTGAATAACTTTTCAACCATCTTTCTATCCATAAAAAGTTGAAGGTCCAGAGACTTCTTCTAATTTTGATTTAATTTTGATTTGTGTTTATGTCCTTTACTCCAAATAGTACAACTCCTTTAGGTACTTCGTGAACTTTCTTTATGATATATATATGCATATATATGCTTATTATATACATATATATCCTAATGTGTATTATATGTGATACAAAAGAAAACACTTTTGATCTTCATCCCTGACTTCTGGTCAGAAGTCCTAAAATCCTTGTAATTTCCTAAGTGATAAGAACCAAAGGAACATTTCTTGTTATAATATTTGACTTTTATACCTGACTCCTGAAATAGCTGCACAGAGATAAAGGTGAAAGGGATGTCTTTTGTTATTTATAGCAAACCTCTCTCAACCACATCTGAGTTTATGTTAATGAGATGACTTTTGCAAAACCCCTAAGAATAGGGAACTAGTTACCCAAAAGCTAATCATGTGATTAGAGGGTTGAAACTTTCAGCCTCATCCCTGACTTCTGAGAGAGGACAGGGGCTAGATATTGATTAATCACCAGTGGTCAGTGATTTAGTTAATCATGCCTACATGATAAAACCTCCATAAAACCCATAATGGAAGGAGTTCAAAGAGCTTCTGGGTTAGTGACACAATCAGGGGCTGGGAGGGCCGTGTACCTGGAGAGGATGTGTAAACTTCCCCTAATACCTGCCCTGTGTGTCTTTTCCATTTGGCTCTTCCTGAGTTGCATCATTTATACTAAATTGGTAAGTACAAGTAAATGTTTCCCTGAATCTTCTGAGCCATTCTAGCAAATTATGGAACTGAGGAGGGCATTCCCTCCAATTTGTAGCTTGTCAGTTTGGAGTACAGGAAACCTGGACTTGCAAATGACATCTGCAGGGGGAGGGCAGTCTGGTGGGATTGAACCATTAGCCTGTGGCTCTGCACTGATTCTGAGTAGTGTTAGAATTATGTTAAATTGTAGGATATCCAGTCAGTTTCCACCAAAAATGGGAAAACTGGTTGGTAAGAAAGTTCCCAGACATTTGGTGTCAGAAGCATTGTATGAGAGAACAGAAGGCAAACATATGCAATGTGGTATATAAAGTATCGTATTATACAAAAGTCATTCCCACAAATCTCTTCAAGACTGGTCCCTTTCTACTTTGGGTTTGGGTCAGGTTACTATGGTATATGCTCATTAGATTCATAGAAACTTTTTTTGCACAGGTAAGCTGTGTTTGTCTACACCCTTAATTGGAGCTTGATTGGACACATGTTCAGCTGGAAGCACCCTACTTTTCATCTTTACTTTGAGGTCATTTCTTGCTTTTGCAATATTTTTCCACCCAGGATTTCCATCATGAATCCTCTACCTCTACATTTTGCTTGCTCGTTTCTCTCTTGAAAAACACTCTTTTGTGACAAAAAGAAGCCATTTAGCAATTGCAATATTCTGCTGAAATTCTCCATAGCTGAATTTGTAAGTTCCTTGGGTATTTTTGTCTTCCAAGTTACTATAGAATTGCTGGGGCCATCTTTGTCCATCCACCAGATGGATTCACTTCCTCTTTACTGGGCCCCATGTTACATCTCTTCAGCTTCTGAGCAGCATTTTCATCCCTCTTGTCAAAATTTCATAAAATACCACTTCTATCTGCTCTTCTCAAACTGAAGTATGGGCCACTGAAAGCTATTATTATACAAGATGGATTGTGGTTACTACAAACTACTGTAATATCATGGTCTCTGACTTTGCTTGGCCCTAAACCCTGTTGTACTAGTATTGATTGGTCTTTATGAAACCACCCTTTCTGGTCCCCAGAGAAAAGTGTCTAACTCTCTGGTGTTCTTCCTCAACCCCGTAATTGTTTTGGTATGAAGTGTCACCCTAAAGCTACTGTGCTAATGCAGGACATGCTGTGGCCTAACCACTAAATTGAGCCTTATGATGGATTAATAATTTTAATGGATTAACCGGGTAGTTACTAGTGTTGTAGGCAGGTGGGGTATGGCTTGAGGAGGTAGGTCATCAGGGGTGTCTTTGAGGTTTACATTTTGTCCCTGGCACCTCCTGTTCTCTTGCTGTTTCCCTGCTGCCATGAACTAGGCAGTGATGTTCTGCTTCACTTGGACCCAGAACATTGAAGTTGGCTGATCATGTAGTCAGAACTCTGAAACTATGGTCTGAAATAAACTTTTCCTCCTCCAAGTTATTCTCTTTAGCTATTTTGGTCACAGTGACAAAGAGTTGACAAACCTCATCTCACTTTGAGGTTGAGCATGCCTCTACCTTCATGAAATTATAGTATGAAATTCTTCATAAATTCATGCTTACTAGCATAAATTCCTACTACTTTCTTACCTTTTCTCCTAAAATACTCTTTCTCATCCTGACTCATCTCTCAAAAGAAGTATCCTTCTTATTTCATGTGATCGTTTGTCTCTGTGCTAGATGGTCTATCCTTTACACTACCCAACACTTCCCTCAACATACCCACATCTTAACTCGATTTCATCTTCCCTATATTTAGTGTTTTGTTTTGTTTTTTTTTTTTTTCATCTGAGTGTATGAAGATGACCAAGCAACAATAAAATTAGTCTCTCTTTTATCAGGTGATTCTCATTGTGTGTGGCAAAAAAAGGAAAAAAGATCCAAAAAAAGATCCAACTCAAACTGGCTTTAAAAATAAAACTTAATTGAAAAAAGACTAGATTCAGCAACTCAAATAACATAAAGAAGAAACAGTTTCTCTCCCTTGTCTATGTTCTTATTCATGTTCACATGAGTAAGAGTGAGCAGGGAACTGGAAAGAAAACAAATAAGAGACAGAGGCACCAACCATCCAAAAACAAAGTTTAAGATATGACAGAATTTCAAGTATATGTAACACCACTTCTGATTAACTGAATACCTTCAAAGAAAATAAATACCAACTTGTGTTTAGACCAATCAGAATAGTCAAATAATTATATATAGAGCCTCAAAACTGATGTTAGAGTCTCAGTCTCTGGGTTTTAAGCTTATGAGTACTGACTCAAGGCCCAAAAAGACCTGAAAACAGGAATAGAACTTTTAGAAGTTACAGCACTTTGCATTTATTTTTTAACAATTATATAATTTTACATGTTTTCAAAATTTTGTCTTTTCAGAAGTTACATTTATTAATATATATGCTGTCCCACAAATCAAATATATGTGACATTTTTCATGTGAAGATTTAATGAAAGTTGATTCTTGGTACTTTTTATAAAACCTAGAATAGGGATTTTTTTAAGTCACCCTTGGTTAAATCTAGATGTCAATTTAAGTTCATTCATATGAATAAAAATTCTTGTATGTAATTTGGATGCTTATTAAACAGCTATTATTGGGCAATGTGTTCAAATATCAAACCTGGTACTCATTCCGATATGGCAGTTATCTATCATGTTATTACATGTTCACAGTGATATTTTTAAAAGATTTTGAACAAATTTCCCTACTTTTTTGTATATTTAATATCAATTTATGGTAGACCTAACATACATATCAGCTTGCTGGGACTGACATAACAAATTACCACAAACTGAGTGGCCTAAAACAACATAAATGTGTTGTATCATAGTTTTGGAGACCAGAAACCCAACATAAGGTATAAGCAAGGGTGAGTTCTTTCTTGGAAACTCAGAGTGGGAGTCTGATCACGCCTTTCTCCTAGTGTTTGGTGGTCACCCATAATCCCTGCAGTCCCTTGGTCTATAGACAGTTGCTCCAAATCTCTGCCTTCATCTCCTCATGCCCTTTATTTTTTTTTTATGTACTATGTATTTGCATATCCTGTCCTCTTATAAGGACATCAATGATTGGGTTTAAGACCCACACTAATCCAGCATGACTTCATCTTAATTTTCATCTTACATGTTAATTATGTCTAGAAAGAAGATATTTCCCCAAAAGGTCACATTATGAGGTTCTGGATTTTTAGGTAGAAGAGGGGTGAGATGAGTCATAATACTCAACTCTGTCTCTCTCTCTTTCTCTCTCTCTCTCTCTCTATATATATATATACACACACACACACACACACCTTGACAACATATATTTAAATAAGATAAAAGCACCAAAAACTAGGAGACAGTCATGAGCAGTCTCCCACTCTGAGTTTTGAAACTAATTAGGCAAAAATGAAACCCTAGGAAGAAAAAGATTTCTTTACTTCATTTCAATATGCTAATCTGAGTCAAAGCAGCATTAAAATAGAGTTCCTTTGTCCAAAAACCTCATGTTGGCATTTTAAAATATACAAATAGTAACTAAGAAATTCTTTTAGTAACGAAATAGGCAAGACCAGGTGAGCAAAATAATGCACACCTGAAATCCCTGTGACTCGGATGCTGAGGCCGGAGAATTGCAAGTTCAAGACCAGTCTTGGCAACGTAATGAAACCCTGTCAAAAAAAAAAAAAAAAAAAAAAAAAAAGTGGTAATTAATATCACTACTTAGATTTAGTTGTAATTTATATGCATTTATTACTGTTTACTATATATTTGGTCACTGGCTGAAATAAAGACTATTCAGTTATCTGTTAACAATAAGTAATCTCCCCAATCTTTTTAGGACACTTTATTATCTTCTCTGCTCTTGGATGTGAATATTACTTGGTCATGTATTTGCAATTTGCATCAGATTATGACTTTATATTCCTTTCTATGAGCAGAGCAGCACTGCAACTGTTAACACCAGTGGAAAGGAATTAACAGCTCTCTTAAGCACTGTAATAAACCTTCACTGACATCACTGAAACTCCAACTGACATCATTGAGAGAGAACACTGAAAAAACAGTATTAATGTGCTAAGTGTATACACTGAACAATTAAAAGTATAAAACATAAGCAGGGTAATTTTATATACCCCTAAAAATAGAACAAGAGCAATTGTTGAAAGAATGATGAACAGGAAGGAAAAGGGTAGCGTGCATTCAAGAGAATGCTTAGTGAGTGGGGAAAAGAGGCATGGTCTGGAAAACTCCTGTAATATTTGAGTTCTTTTATCTTGATTGAAAATTATATTTAACCAGTCGATATCAACCTAAAGAAAAGATAACTAATAAATCATGATTACTAATCCTGAAAAGGGAGGAGGGAGTTCAGTTCCATGCAGCACGATAAGAAATTAGTTTCAATGGTTCTCTTTTTATAGAATTAATGCTTATAACATGCAGGAAACTGAGAGTCTGTGATTCTCTATAGTCTCAATTGATTTGATTTATAGCATAGTGGTTAAGGCTACAGGCTTTGGCATCAGATTAGAATTATCTGATTCTTTTAGAAATTAATATTTATGGCAGCTCTCCTAAGTCTTCTAAGCACCAAAGTAACAGCAGCAAAAAAAAAAAAAAAAAAAAAAAAAAAAAAAAAAAAAGACAAGGATCCTATCATTGTGAAGACCACATTCTATAGGGGCAGATAGATTAAAAATGAAATACACAAAGTAACACTGTATAGATAAAGGCTCTGAATAAAAAGGGAAGGTAATGTTTTGGTTATGTGGGTGGGGTTGACAGTGGTTACTACATTAGATGGGGATCAGAAAAAGCTTCTTTGAGGAAGTAGAATTGGAAAAAGAACCTGCGTGTAGAAAGGAAGCCAGGAATACAAATATCTAGGTATCCCAGCCTCCTGCAGTTTCCCCATCTGTAAAATAAGGCACAATGGCAACTTTGATGATATCATGTGTAAATGACATGACACTTAGCACAGATCTAGTAACTGTGGGAGGCCATATTTCTGACTAGTTGTCCTTAGACATGAAAATCTAAAGCAGGGCTAATTTGTTAACAGTAAATTGCTTTATTACCTATTGCTAGATTATACTTATTCAGTTATCTCTCAATGTAATTTCATAACCAGATCCATCCTTTTTGATTGCTCCAAACCTAGGGATCTACAAAGATGGATATTGTCACTATTTTTCTACCTCTAAATTAGTTGGATAAATAACACAAGAATATTTGGATGGCCAAATCCACATATCTGAAGATTTAGTCCAGCATTAACATAATACTCCATATTTTAAGACATTTTAAAATTAGCAATTTAACCAGAAGTCCCCAGAGATGGCGGCCTTGTCTTGTCAATGCCACTAGTTTGGCTACACAGTTAATTCCATCAGAGCCACTGAACCAAGTGTTAGTGTGTGTGAAGAGAGTCCATGAGTCAATTGCCAGCACGGATTCTTCCTGACATAGGAAGGCAGATGATCTCAACTTTTGAGTGCATACAGTGCAGATTTCTAGTTGAATGGTTCTTGACAATAGTGTCCTCTGAAACATAATGTCTGGCCAGGAGCCAGTGATTATGCCACCAAACAAATCACTGTGCATCTGACGCCAGAACTCCTCTTTGCAATGGTAACAAGAGTTTTCGGTCCTGGTGTTCCACAAGATGTTGCATTGGCTCTATTATTTTTCATCAGACCCTGGAATTAAAGATTTTATTCAGATGGTTTCCATGAAATAAGTGGTAGTGGATGGAGAGAAAAAGAGAAGAGAGGAGGTTTTAGAGTAAGTTAAGAAGTAGCTTTGCTATTTTACATTTTCCATTAGGACAAAACAGCCCATGTTTTGAAACCTAGTTTTATTAATTAATAGATTTTTCACTTTAAATTTCTTGTATAATTATAGAAATAAAACAGCTTGGTTCAAACTGTTAGCTAATGATCCATATATTATTTTAGTAATTGCTAGCTTCAATCAGAAAATGTATTAATTTTGTGAAAATATATATAGATGTTCAAATGTTGAAAACATTGGGAGATCTTTTTAAAATCAATAAATTACAACCCCTAAAATTTGCTTCAAATGTTATTGTACTAGAACATGTTGTAAACCTAAAATTAGTATACTATTCCAAGGATATTATAAACCTTCATTTAAATTTGCATATAATTGTCTTTTAAGGATTTAAAGTAGATAGATCATATTGTATAATTGCAATTGATGATATAAATGAAATCTGTTACATACAGTATTCCTATTCAATAGAAATATACACCAGTTAAAATATTTAGCTAAATTTCTTATCATATTATGAAATTGTCTACAGGTTTTAAATACCAGCTTCTTTTGGAATTAACTCTCAGGATTTAATATTAAATAAATAGGTCTAAGTATTTTATTTTATAGAAATAGTAATTGCTTAAGATGAAGGAAGGAGAGACACTACATATTACTTGTAAAAAGCATTATATAGCAAAACTAAAAACAATATTTTTCCTAATGAAGCCAAAGTTGCCAGCATTTCCGTTTTGGTTGATTTTTAGTCAGCAAAACATTTTTTTATTAGTTAGATATATGCATTAGCCAATTGTAAAGACTATAAAAGTCTCTTTTAAATATGGGTATCCATTCATAAAAGGAAAGAAGATCATTTGAAAGGTTTCTTGTGGTATGAAAATGTCTTCCAAATATTCATTAAACATTTAAGTGAGTAAATTTGTAGAATATGTTTCTGACATTGGCACTGGTTCTGTGGTATTTCTCTGATCAGATGGAAGTGCTATGTGTTATGCAGAGTGCATGCAGTTCATTCATGCATAAACAATATCATTTTCATAAATTAAAACCTCCCCTGCAGAAGGAACATCTGTGCCTGCCTTTGAATAAAAGATGGTGGCATGTGAGTTACTTCTTGAGTGACTGAAAGAATCCCCACGTTTTAAAATGAAATTGTGCAAGCAACACGAAAAAAATAAAACCACTCAAACCTAACTTTCAGTCATCATTTCTACCTTACCAAAAAAAAAAAAAAAAAAGAAGAAGAAAGAAAAAAAAAGAGACAAAGAAATTCATGGTCTAGATTTCTCCTCTTGCTGTTTTAAAAACTTGAATTCTTGTTATGTCATTCTCTCATTATTCCTCCTGTTCACTACACCAACAATTTTAAGTTTGCATGAAGGTATCTACTTTTATTTACAGGTGAAATTGAGCTGCTTAATAGATCAGATCAAATCTGAATGTTCACTTTATGATCTATGCTGGAAGGCTGGCATTGTTTAAGTATCAGTGTTATGTCTCTTAGAGTAAGAATAGTGAGAACAATCCGGGATAGTGGAAGCAACAGCTTGATTCCAAAATAACAACTCTGATTCACTTGGAATGAGATTGCTGCATTTGGGATAAAGTTGGGACTAACTTAAATGTATTTCTGTCATGTGATGAAGGCTGATGGAAAACATGTTAAAATGATATATTTTAAATTACACTCAAACATTTTTTTAATGTTGAAATATTCCTTACTGCTACTGTCACAGCTTGATGCAGCCCCATTGGCAATGTTATTAGTATGGCTAATTGTTCCTGTCCATTAGATTACTCACATTTTTCTGGAGCAGCTTGGTAAATGAGGTCAGCTTTCTGGAACCCTTAAATCACCAATGAGAAGAAGATTAAAGGAACAAGCTTGGGAAGGGAGGTAGTCACCAATGTGGCATCCAAATCCAAGGAGGAACAATGGAGTTACTAATGACAGTAATCATAGCACCACCATAGAGCCAGACAACAATTGCCAAAATGTTATTCCCTAGGAATCATGACCATCAGTCATTTCTCATAGAACAGGAAATGCCAAACTATGTTTGTAAGTGGACTTAACAATGAACAAAATTATCTCTAAGTTTTTTTCCAGTGAGTTATGTTTATGAAACAAGAGCACAGCATCCCAATGGGGGATGGGAAACAATTACACCTTCCTAAAACATAGACCCAACAATGTCTTTTTAAGTACACATAATTCATTGGCATTTTTTTCTGGAAAAATTATTGAAATCATTGCAATTGTTTATAGAACAATTATAAAATGCCATTTCTTCTTCAGTCTTTGAATTAATTGAACCATTTCCCCCTGATATTTTCTAAAGGTATAACTTTCTGTTTGGGACAGTACTGTATTGCAAGAGTCCTGTTCAGTTCAGGAAAATGTACAGGTAACATAGCACCAAAAAATAGTTTTTAAATGTTTCAAGTGTGTAGACAAACTAAACTCGGGCATTCATTTATGTCTTGGTTGTTAATAGTTAACTAAATTCACCTTTAAAAAATTAGAAGAAAACAAGTAACAATCATTTAAAAGAATAGGAACAATACAACCTAAAAGTGAAGGTGCTTAAAACAAAACAACAAAAAAAGCAAAAACACATTGTCCATCCCACTCATCCTGCAACCCTATAATCCAAATCATGAAACATTAGTTAGGTTTTTTCATTACCTACAAAGAACTAGTGACTCCCTAAGCAAGATAAAAGACTAGAAAATATACCATAGTAATTTATCTTTTTACTTTATTCTACAAATAATGTTTAGTATTTTTTAACTCAGCAAATAAAGCAAATATTTACCCTAAGAATAATTTTATTCTTTAAAAATTACTTTAGGAAGAAATATAACAATTGGTCTGATTTTCAATTCTATTTTATTGCAACTGGATGAGTGTTTTCTAAATTGTGCATTACACCATAATATACAGGATTACAAACAAGATTACAGTACAGATCAATTCCAGTGGTATCAGCATCACATCTCAAACAGCACTTATTCTGAACTGCATTTTACATGCAATAGCTATTGTTCTAATTATGAATTAAATGGTTTGAATTTTATTTAAGCTACTGTACTAATTGACTACAATAGGTATAAATTCCAACATTAACAACCTGAATAGATTTAGGCTCAGATTTATTACATGAATATATGACAAATCGCCATTTGTGTGACTATGTATAAAATCATGCATTTATATTTTCTGGAAACATCAATAGCTTCAGATGCTCTGTAAAATCATGGAATGCAAAGGAGTAAAAGACTAAAAAAAAACAGTGCAAATTGTATGTGATAGTCAAGCAGCTTTTGATTTAAAGAAGTGTATGTTGGCATTTATTTATAATATGTATATACAAGCTTGTGCAAGTAATTGTTGAATTGATATGTTTTGATAAGGAATGTATCTCTTTTTTTTCATTCTCTTGAAAATTATGGATCTGGGCTTTATTTTAGGGAGAGGGAAAGACTTTAAAGTGAAATGAATTGCTCAAATTGTGCAATTTTTTTTTTTTTTTTTTTTTTTTTTTTTTACAATTAGAGAAGAAAGAAGTGCTAAGGCAACACAATAACTTTCTAAGCACTTTCCTGCTGGTTTAAATTAGTTAAATTATTTTGTATAAATTAGATATAATTCTACTTTTCTGATATGTATAAAAATTGATGAAGCTGCATGGTTTTAAAATAGGAAATCCACATTATAAAAAGTCATTAAAAATTCTGTACAAAATCACAACAAAATAATTCAGCATGGGAAAGGTAACAAGTAGTAAAATGCTGGTTGAAAAATATATATTTATATATATTTTAATTGGCCCATTACTAGTTTAAAAATTGCATAGATCCTAATTATTGCTTGTGATTTTGTTATCCCGATCAGATAATTAATATGATCTGAATACAGCTACACCAAATTCTAGGTGCACTTTTTTTTTTTTTAAGTTTACTGTATTATTATTTTTTTTAAAATAGAAGAGCTATAGAAAATAATACATAAGGTGAACAGGAACTTTGATCCCCTGTTTCTTCCAAAGGCAGTAACAACAATAAATACATTTATCACTTGAAGCTTGGAGTATTTGCACTTTGCAGCAGTAGTACCAAAAGGGCTGCCTTTTGTAAACACGACAGTCACTGTAAGCACAGTGGGTTCGTTTCCCGGGAATGGTGAAACTGACGTGTCTCTAATCGTGAAAGATGGCATTGAGCTGGGCACTCATGACTCGCTCATGATGTGAATGGCTATCGAAGGACATAATATTGTCTATGGGGATCTCGCAGCGAGGGGCAGCGGCTCCCGAGAAGATTGATCCGTGGCTTTGGGCCCCTGCCAGTGTCGCTGCAGGATAGTGCATGGTAAAGGCATAATTTTTTTCAAACTCGGCGGATGGTTCATGTTTGAAAGAGAAGTTGCCATTGATGCTGAGCGGCGGACTGAGGGGTCCATCAAAGGAAGGGCTGGTGCAGTCAGTCAGCGGGCTTTCAAAGAAGGGCTCCAGCGCGGCGCTGTAGGCGTGCGGTGGCGGCTTTACGTGGAAGACATGGGAACTGTCCATGGTACCGTAGGGCGGACTGGGCAACCCCGGAGACTGGTAGGAGTAGGGGTGCACTGGGAAGGAAGCGCTGGCCGTCGGCAGGTGCGGGGGCATATCCTGATTCTGTTCGGGCAGAAAAGTCCGAGGGTTGAGCTGCAGGCAGCCCGCAACCAGGTTGGTGGTGGGCTGGGACAGGCCCTTGCAGAGCGTCTGTACGAAGGAGACCAGGTCAGGGCTTTTGCCTGAGCGCAGGATCTCCGACAGAGCCCAAATGTAGTTTTTGGCCAAGCGCAATGTCTCGATTTTGGAGAGCTTTTGCGTCTTGGAGTAACAGGGCACCACCTTGCGCAGGTTGTCCAGCGCCGCGTTCAGCCCATGCATGCGGTTCCGCTCCCGGGCGTTGGCCTTCATGCGCCTCAGTTTAAAACGCTCCAGGCGCGCCTTGGTCATCTTCTTCTTTTTGGGACCACGTCTCTTGGGCTTTTGATCATCATCTTCCTCTTCCTCTTCTTCCTCCTCTTCCAGGTCCTCATCTTCCTCCTCCTCCTCTCCCCCGTTCCTCAGGGAGTCCTCCTCGGCGTTCATGGCTTCGAGGTCGTCCTCCTTCTTGTCTGCCTCGTGTTCCTCGTCTTGAGAACTGAGACATTCATCTGTCCAGCTTGGAGGACCTTGGGGCTGAGGTTCGCTCATCAGCCCGCTTTCGCTGTAAGATTTGGTCATGTTTCAGTTTCCTATATTCAACAGGGGAGAGAGGCAAGCAGAAAGAAAAACGCCACATTCAAAAGCTAGATAAATAAGCCTTCAGCTCCCACTCCCTAATCCTGTACAAATACAAGTGATCAGAAGTACCAGTCCGTTACAAAATGGATGCCTCTGAGGAAAGTTAAATGCTGCGTTTCATAATGGCTTGTATGTGCCCCGCTGGTACGTAGAACACAGGACTGGGCGTGGGTAATGGTGGTGGAGGATGTGTATATGTGCATATCATTCACGCATTTATGTTTCCTAGTGATTTATTCAACTGTGTTTATGGTGATTTCCCAACAGGATAATGTGTGTGGAAATGAGTGTACTTCTGCAACTTCATGTTTATCTGCATGTGTCCAAAGTCACTCAACTCCACAAAAATGGCGAGTTTGAAAATCGCACATTCTGTTACCATCTCTATTCTGGCTTCTCGGTACTTAGTGGTTTAAGTTGTAGGGCGATTACGTAATTTGCTAACACTGGCAGTGATTTTTAAGAAGATTATATCGAATAGAGATTGAAGAGCAAATGCACAGGGGAGGAAAAGTAGTTTCTATAAAATTATTCCACCAACAACGAAACATTTACAACAAACGTAGACAGGAGTCGTCCATTCTCTCTCGCCTTTCTGTTCTCGCCTCCCATTCCTTACCCTCCGCTAAATTTCCACCTTGTACAAAAGCTCTCGCAACTAGGCGAGGGCTGGGGGCGCGGCGCAGAGCGCTCTCCCACACGCCGGGGATCAGGTGCTGAAGGCTCCTCTCTAATAAACAGCCCATTGAAAGGGCCGCCCGCTCTTTATTGGGGCTTTTCAAAGTTCGCCTCAAACCTCCCTTTAAAAGATTGAGTAATTATAATGGTCAGCGATTGGCAATGACCAAGTTGCCGCTTCTGATAGGGAATATAAAAAGCCTTTAATATAACAACTGAATTTTTGGTTCTAGCAGTGGATGCTGGGGTCTTGGCCGCCTCTGGAACAGTAACAGGTAGCAGTAGTGGTTCCTTTCCCTTTCTCCATCCCACTCCCCAACTAAACTAACTCTGACCCAGCTTTATTTTCAAGGGTGTGAATACTCAAGGTGCCCACGTCTCTTTCATCCACTGAAAAGATAGCTTGACCCTCCCGATGTGCATAAAATACATAAGCACAAAATAAATCTTGGGAGCAGGTGCCTTTTCTTTTTCTTTCTTTCCTTTTCTTTTCTTACCAAAAGAAGTGAGCAAGTGAAATAATTATTTGCTTTTAGGACTTTTTAAAAAATTACCGCCAGTAAATAATCAGTTACTGTTTATTTTTTTAATCCAAGAAGCTCCTATACTATTAAAAAATTTAAAATTTTAATTAGAAAGCCTGCAGGGGGTACTTAAACACAGAGATTCATTATTCGTGAGTACTTGTGGGCAATTATGGGGAGGGATACTGGGCTCAATACACATGCACACACTCCCAAATGCCCACATACAGAACGTGTAGGTATATCAGGTCTTCAATTACTGCTTTTATTCTCGAGCAAAAAAAAAAAAAAAAAAATGTTGTAATTACCTGTTGTTGTTAGTAGAACCTGAGCAGTGATGGTCTCATAACCCTGGGGGCCTCCGTACGCCGTGTCTTCTGCGTGGGCGAATTCCTCGTGTCCCGGCTGCGCTGGTGCTCAGGTTATATAGGCGAGTTAGTGATGCTGAGAGCGGGCGGGGCCACGAGCTGAGCAGCTAGCAGGTCCCTGCGCCAGGCACTTGCGCACGCGTCCAGGCTGCATGCTCCCTGCCCCCGCCCCCACCTCCCCTTCAGCCTTGCTCTTCTCCCGCCCTTCTCCGACAACCGCTCCCCTCACCCTCTACCCCTTACCCCTCCTCTTCTTCTTCCTCCCCGGCATGCGCCATATGGTCTTCCCGGTCCAGCCAAGAGCCGGGAACCACGTGACCTGCCTATTTGTATGCCGCAGAGCGCTCCATTCCGGCCCCTTTGTGGCCAGAAGAAAGTGGCCCATCTGTCGCCAGTTAGAGACTCCGCGGACCTGTTTTTACCCGCAGGAGAGTTTAACCCTTTCAGGCAGCAGAAGGATTTGAGGGAAGGGAGCGGGAAAGCGAAGGATGACTGGGTATAGATTAGAAAAAGTAGCCTGCGTTCGCGCGGGAAGTATGGCATAAGTGAAAAAGTCAGAAGCAGGAAGACTGAAGCACACAGTGAAGAGTCCTCACCCTAGCACTGGTGTCCTGGGCAGCATGATCCTGCATTCTCTGAGAGGCTCATTTCTTAGCTTCTGCCCCTTGGCCAAAGTTTTGCTCACTGGCACTAAAGGTTGGCTTATCCTAATGTCCATCAGGCCCCTCCAGGCAAATGCAAACTTCATATAAAAATGGCTTCATCTGTAAACGCAGCCTTCAGCCTACTTCGCTAGCGGGATCACCCCAACCTAATCCCTACAGGCCTAGAAATTTTATACCTTTCACTCCACAACCGCCATACATGCCACGGTGTGTACCCTAATCCTCAGCTAGCTATTCCTTCTGTGGACACCCCTACTGACTACTAGGATTTAGTCCTCAAAGCAGGCTAGTTCATGCTGGCAGGAGTTGAGTTCACTGGCCATCATGTAGTCAAGTGTGGGAACTAGGCTTCTCTGATGCTTGGATTCTACCTTTTCAGAGGCCACTGGGTTGCTGCAAAGAATGTCATCACCCAGCCAGTCCTGGGGGAAACTTTGGTTGCCAGGATAGCAGGCTTCCCACGTCTTAGCTTTATTGTCCAACACGACCACTAGTGAAGTGATAGATACTCTCTCACAGCCCAGTCTGTGCTCTTGGTCTTTAATCCCTGGTCTGTAAGTAGGTACTTGGGTCAATCAAGTTTTCTCAAAAAGAAGTTGCAGTGTGCCTATATTAAACAGGTCTTTTCCCTCTTTCTAAAAGGTTCATTAGAACAACCCTTAGAATGGCCTTTGTAGCCTCCAAGCCTCTGATTTGATATAGCCTCCACCTTCCCATCAAGCAGAGATTACTAACTTCCTGATAAATTCAATTAATTCGGAAGAAGTCATGTTTGTTCCTAAATAACAATTCTTTAATGTGTCTGACCAATCCATGTTCCAGAATTTCTTTTTTTTTGGAAAGGGGAAGAGAAGGAGGAAAGAAGACAGACAAATGAAAGGAAAGAAAAGGAAGAAAAAGCAAGAAGAGCTGGACTGATCCCTGTCTACTCTTTCTCCCCTAGGTTCTCTTTTAATCCTCCATTAACTTCTTACTCCCTTCCAAACCTGAAGCCCTTCACAATGAATGCATCCGACTTGAATTGCTTATTAAAGGCAATTGCCCTAAATGTCCCTCGAGTTTGCAAACAATGTCAGGGTTGAGCTGCTGAAGTGGGGTACATGTGGGAAAGGGTGAGGATGGGGGAAGAGGGTCCTAAAGAGATTGCGTGTGTGCGGGTGGTGGGGGGGTGTCCAGCACAAATCCGAAAGAAGAGAGTAGTTGTACGTTTTGACCCGTGGCCAGGAGCATAGAATGAATCTTTCTGAGGTTCTGGAGAAGAATTGTATGGAGTTTTGCTTTTCTCTGTTGATTCGTCAGCATAGGAAGATAAAAGAATTCACCTAGGAGCATGGAATCGGTATTTACTCTGACACCATCTGTGTCTTCAGTGCTGGGACGTCGGAGTAACGACTTTCAAAGGCTGGTACACAACCCGGAGATCTGAAGACGTTCACTGCAGTGCCTAAGAGATGCTACTTTCCCTAGTCTCGATTTTTGGGGAGTTTCAGAGGAGATGTTGGGAGAGGAGTGGGGAAAAGGGTTCCAGGTGACCCCAAGGCCCAGTAATGGTCTACGGACCTCCCTGCCAAGACTCCCCACCTCCAGAAGTAAAAACGTCCCCAGTTTGAGATATCCTGTGGAATACAGGAAAATCTTAGTGGAGTCAGATGTTTCTGGCCAAGAAGGAAACTGGGGTATTTCGCTTACAAGACTCAAATGTAAGTGCGGGAAATGCTAGACCAGTTTCCTCCCCCTCGCCCTGATAAAATCCACCTGGAATCCCACTACGCGTTGTAGCGTTGTACACAGGCCTGGGGAATTGTACAGAAGAAGAGTCACTCCGGGAAGTTCCGGAGGCCTGGCTGAGGTTTGGTGACTCTTTTTTTTTTTTTTTTTTTTTTAAATATTTTTAGTTGTAGATGGACACAATACCTTTATTTTATTTCTTTATTTTTATGTGGTGCCGAGGATAGAACCCAGTGCCTCACGCCTGCGAGGCAAGAACTCCACCGCTGAGCCCCAGCCCCAGCCCTCACTGTGACTTTTATTGGGCTTCCCAGTCTGCTGCGCTCGGCTGTACACCAGCCTCTACACAGGGAATAGCTACCTAAAGCACCAGGATCCTGGCGCTCAGCAAGTACCCGAGGAGCCTGGGAGACTGCCGCCCCACAGCGAGGCCGGTAAGGGAAGAGACCCTAACAGCCTGAGTCAAGGTGTTTTTTGTATGGGGAGGGGCAAAAAAGTGGAATAAGAGGTGGCTAGGGTGCCTGGAGAAGACTGAACCAAGGTTCCGCAGAGCTCAGCTCGGAAGATGGTCTCCGTGGCCCCACCACACCTCCTAAATTTCCTTCTTTTTGGACTTGTTTGGACGGTTGTACACTTTTCACCCTCCTGATTCCCCAAGTTCTCTTCCTCTCTCTACGCTGTTGGTTAGCTGTACTTCCCCAGCTCCCGCCCCACTGGACGCTGAAGGCTGCTGAGCGGCACGCGAACCGCACGCGCAGGCAACAAAAGCCGCTTTCATGACTCACTGCCCTCGAGCAATGCCCTAAATCTGCCGCCCCCCGGGTCCCTGCACTGAGCGCGTGGCGCGGGACAGGCGTCCCGGCCGTTAGAGCAGCAGCCGGAGTGCCCGCGGGAAGGGGGGCGGGAGGAAGCGTGTGGTCCGGGATGTATAGGGGAGTGTGTCCTGGGTGGAGCGGAGGGGTAGGAGGGAGTCGCGTGGAGGGATGGGAGAAGAAAGGGGACGCCGGCGTGTGGCCCGGACGTAGTGGGTGGGAAGCGTGTGGTTGGCAGCTAGGGGTGGGGGTGGGGTGGGGACGACGCATTCGCAGAGCTAAGATAAAGAGCAGGGGCCGGGCCGACGTCCCAGGCGGTGACCTGTTTCCCCGGGAAACAGATGCTTGCTCTTGCGAATGGAGGCTTGCGTTCAAAGAAAGGACCTAGTATGACCAGGGTGGCCCCACGGATCTTGAGCGGCGCCAGCGTCCTCTCCTTGCCTCTGGCAGCATGGGATGTGTCCCAGCCTCGGTGCATTCCAGGGGCAGGAGGCCGGTGATGCAGGACACTGAGGGTATTTGGAGATCCAGGGGCGCCGAGGCCGCAGGAGTGGAGAGCTGAGAGCTATAGGGACGCTCCCTCTTAGGCCCAGTAACTCCAAGGCCCTTGGGAGCCCGAGAAGGACGATACTGGTTCGGACCGGAGAGCTGGCGCCGAGTGGGCTTTCCTCCGGGGAGGCTTTTGGGCTTCTGAGTCCCGAACAGAAGCTACAGCTACCCCGGCTCGACAGGCAGGCGGCGGGGGAGAGCCAGGAGCAAAAGAGACGCTATTAAAATGCCTCGCCATAGCCCCGAGCGCAAAACCCGTCCTTCCCAAATCTCCTGGGCTTGCGGCATAATCTTAATTAAGATAATTGATTCATATTGCACCTGCGAGAACGGAAAAAAAAATTGATTCCAACCCCCAACCCCACAAATTGCTTAGAGCTATTGGATGGAGCACGACGCGGCTGTGATTTGGGCAGTGATTTAGTGCCGGGCTTCCCCAGCTCGGTCTGCCTGGGCCCTTTTATTTATTATTTACGTCCTCTCTTTCCCACCAGGGCCTTGGAGGCTCCCCTCCCGGCGTCCAGAGATCTCTAAGGGACTTCATTTCTGCTTCCCTGACAGAATCGAGGGGTTTTCCTTAAACTGTTCAACACGCAGAATGAACAACATTAAATAATTGCAGACGAAGCAGGCATACGTGGGTCTGGAGCAAGATTGTCCAAGGCCTTGTGGGTCAGAAAGTCTGTGTATGCAAATATATGTTTGCGTGTGATTGTAATTGAGTATAAAAGTGTGTGAATCTGTGAGTGTGTAATCCGGTGTGAGATTGTGTGTGAATGTGAGCGTAGGTGTATATGAATATGTGCATGCGATTGTTAGTGTGTATGTGAACATTTAAGTGAGTGAATTCTGTATTAGTGACTATATTTGTGGATACGTGTATAAGGGTGTGGGTGTGAGTGAGTAAGTGTGTGCTCATGGACATACCTATTCACCACTGAGTAACATGAACAGAGGGCCCGCACCTGTTTATCGGGAAATGAGGAACAGCTTGCGGTCCAAAGGGGAATTGCCAAGCACCCAATGTTTGCCAGCCTTTGCCTTTAACAGAAAAAAAACTAAGCAAACAAAAATCCCCCGTAGCTGGGCAAAGGTTCAGGAATGAAAAGTCAGCCACACCGACGGCGTCTGGGCGCCCCCTGAACAATATCTGCCACCGTGTGCTGGGAAAGGAAACCTGGACAAGTTCCTATAGGAACGAGAAGAACGCAGAAAGAAAAGCCACGTTTAGAGCCTCTTGCAGCTTGGAGGACAAATAACTTCTTCAAAGAATCAGCACCGTGGACAATTCCCCCTCGCTGGCCCTTAAATTTACCCTATTAAGAATTAGTAACGACTCCCCTTTGAGCAGTCTTTAGCTTTTTCCTGTACACTTTCTTTCGCTAAACCATTGGTCAACGTGCCCGAACTTTTAGTCAGAGAACCCTGTGAGTCTACATCTAATTAACCATCTTTTCAGAAAAAGTTTCCTGTAACCCTAGATATCTGGAATTAAGGGCCAGGGTTAAACTATAATTCAAGCTGATGAGCCTGAAACAAAGAAATCATAAATAGAATATTTTTTAAAAATGTCATTATTACAACATTTGTGCTTATTTACTAGACCTTTAAAACTGAAATAAATTTCTTTGCATCCATAGAAATAGCAAAATATCTCCAAAATGATTTTTTAAATTTTGCTTTTTATGGAGCATAAATTTTATTAATAATATAAATCCCTATCAACACCATTCTATCAACTCTGTAGTTATTTTATATTATAAATGTTTTCTATCACATTAATGGGGAAATAAACCTTCAGAAGCTAGATGACATTATTTCCTCAATGAACCACACAATTATCTAAATCTTGCCAGATTTAAATATTGTATATTAGTACACATGACTTATCCAGAATACACAGGAAAAAGTCTATTAGAGATGTTTCTCTGAGAAAAGCAAACACCTTCAGTAATTTATATCTTATAAATATATGCCATATCCCCCAAACCCCTCCCCCCCACACATACACAAAATGTATGTAATTCTCAAAATGTCATCATTAGCAAACAAAATCCTTATCACATATTATTCAGACTTCACTGTAATGGAAAATATAATTATCTTTGATTCAAGAATTCACCCCTAGAGTCTCACCTTCTTTAAATAAAATGTTTTCTTTCCTTTTAACAAATGCATTTCTACTTGAATTAAATATTGATAATTTGACCTTTTATGTCTTTAACTAATCAAAGTGGGAAAATTCCAAATGTAGATCTTGGATTTTGGCCCTGGTGGGTCTTTCCGCTTGAGTAGGCACTGAGATTAAAGGAGTTGAACTTCCTCTTTCACTGCTCTCTCCTTGCACTAATTGCTTATGCAAAAAATGCAGATTTGTATTAATTAGTAACTCCACTGATTAGTTCTGTGGTATTTTCACATAATAAATCATGCTGCAGACATGAATTTTGGCACATCACCCAGTGGTGGCTCAGGCTGCAATACAGATTTCATATTAAAATAAAATCTCTGACTAAATCTACCTTTCTGATGCAGGTACCATGAGCAGCCACCTGCTGGGAGCACCTGCCATGGGAAATTATTTTTACTCAGTGACAAGTTGCTTTGGGGGCCCAAACAGAACAATCTGATTATGAGGTTAGGTTCTAATAATAAATAAACAAATAAATAGTTAAACACATACATATACACATGATATAAATGTGCCTAAGCTTACTCATTCTGCAGACAAAAATATTATAACAGAGAATATGTAATAAGACTAGATGTTTAAAAATAACTTCCCAATTTATTGATAAACACCTTTGTCTATTTTCTTCCTGTGATATTTTTGCTTATTTGTAAGATGACCTGATAATCTGAGACTCATCACTCAGACTCATTGGTTTATTATGTCTCTATATACTCAAGCAAGTTCTAAGAAATAGAAGGACCATAAAAGGCCGACGAGAAGAAATATGAATGTCAGGTGGCTTTACAGAAGGAATTTACTACTCCTGCCATCTTAGCATAGGATGAGAAGCTGTGATCCAGGCACCCACAATTGTCTGGTGTCAGACAATTTCTCCTCTCTCCATTGGTTTCTGTATGATCATCTACCGGACCCCTTTCCTTTCCCTTGAAAGCTATTTAATTTGATGAGGCAGATTACAACCAGTGTTGCCAAGATTATGAATTAAACCCAGGTGTTTTCTGTACTCCCCAACTGTTTACATGCTATTGTATTCCTACCATTGTTGACACTGTCCCAAGACCTCTCAGGTGCACTCAAATCCTTTATGCTCTTTCTGTTCCTTGCCCATCTATACCTGTTGCAAGGAACCCATAAATTCAAGCATTTTAAGAGGTTGGGATAGGGTGGAAAGGGGTCATGTTTAATCCGATGCCCCTCTCTGGAGTGCTTGCAGAGTCACAAAGTACAAAGAAAAAAGAATAAACATTTAGTATTGACATTCAGACATTGATGAAGGCTAAAGGAGATACATTTTTGATGGAAATTGGGGCCTGATACTCCTTTTTGATAGTTTTACACAGGTTGCAACCTCTGGTTACCTTCAAGACCTGCTCTTGGGTGACTGAGTTTGTGGTTGTGGTGATGATGGGCAGCCTCTAGGGAAGTTCTCTTCCCTCCTTCTCTCTCCCTAATCTTTCAGATGGTTTGAGGGTGAAAGGGAATGCTTATGCATTTTGTGTTCCTTTATTTATCTTAGAGGTGGAGATCTCTTTTAAGGAACAAAATTTCCAAAGGTTGTAAGAGGAGATTACAATTCAAATCAGCTAAGTTGAATATGCTTTTTTCTCTCCTTTGAATTGATTCCTGAATCTTACTTTTAAGGGTTTCACATGGACAAGATTAATAATCTCTGATGAGAAAGGATAGCCTAGATTTTCATGTTTGTCCCCAGTGGAGGAATATAGTTACTACATAGAAATCCAGGGTAGATTTCAATTAAGGTACCTTTCTTTTCTTTCTAGAATTTGTCTTCTCAGTCACCTCCTTTTAAAAATAGCTTCACTAGATAACAAGTAACTCAGCAAATCTGTATTGAGTGCCCCTATGTGCCAGGCACTGTGCTGCTAGTTGTTAGGAGCACAGGGACAAATACAAACAGAAAATTAGACCTTGCTTTCCTGAAGATTTCCATCTAGTGAGAGAAAGATTTAATAAGGTTCACTCACTAGTGAGAGTATATCCACCCAATGTGAAGCAAATGCAGGAAAGAAAAAAACTCACCAGTACACAAAAGCAGAGAACAAAGGAACCTGGACAAAACTCTGGCAGTGGAGCTTTCAGGAAAGGGGAAGAGTGTTACCCAGATAAAGGGGACCAAGCTGTGGGCCTCCCTCAGTCAAAACACCCTGTAAAGGCTTTGAGCCAGAGGAGCCTGGGGAGTTTGAGAACCTGATACTATTCGAGTGTAGCACTAGGAAGAGGAAGGAGAGTGGGAAGAAGAGAGGTGACCAGAGAAGAGAGGGACCAGAGCCTGCTTCCCACTGAAGAGGTTTGAGCTGTTGAGCAGGGTGTGACTGAGACTCTGGAAAGATTTATATTTTAATAAAGGTTGTTTTAACCCAAGGGTAGAAAATTGATTACAGGACTGGTTTGGGAAAAGCTATTGCAGTTTTCCTAGCAAGAGGTGATGGTACTTTTACTGGGCTAGTTGTAACTAGAGGAGATGGACAAAGTTTGAGAATGTAGCTCTGACATATTTAGAAAGATGACCCTGAAAGCATAGCTTAATTTTGTACAAATTATCCAAATGGCCTTCCAAAAAGCTATGATAATTTATAATCTTGGGTGAATGTTATTAGTTTCCTCAGAAATCACATACAGATTTAATTTAGATTTCCAATAATTACCCACAACATAAATGCTTTGCAAAATAGGAAATAAGAACAGCCACAACACACATTTATACACATTTAAGACATTCCAGGAACTCTGAATTAACAGCTATGATAATTTTCATTTGAAAGTTGAAGAAAATTAGGTTTACACCAGTGAAGTAACATGCCCTATGCCACCTAGCTAGTCTGTACAGAGGTGTATTCAAGTCCAGTCCTGGTGGACTCCAAAGCTTCTGCCTTTGAGGTTTTATGTCAGACCAGGGAAAAGATCTGACCAAGATTTACTTACAAATTGTTTTGTAAAAATTTCTTTGTATCTAAGAAATAGTTTTAATCTTGATGTTTTGTGGTCAATTAATCGAAAAATAACACCCAACTATAAAATCAGTTGCTCAATCTTTCTGAAAATAAAAATGGGGAAATGATCATGGAAAAGTGAGTCAATTACATCTGTCCAAGTTTTGTAGTACATTAATTTATTTGTTGAGAATTTATCATAATGGACTATACAACACAGTAAATCATTCTACATCATAACCTTTCTGCTAGAAAGTTTATTATTCAAGAATTTTTAAACCTGGTTATTTGGGAGGTGGAGGATCACAAATTCTAGGCCAGTCTGGGAAACTTGGCGAAACCTTGTCTCAAAATAGATTTTAAAAAGGGTTAGTATGTAGCTCAGTTGTAGGGTGCTCCTGGCTTCAATCACCAGAACCAGAAAAGAAAAGAAAATTTACTCACACTTGTTCTTCTGGTAGAGTTCGAATTGTTTTGACTCTAGTCATATCTGATTCAAAATAAAAAATTTTCAATTAGCATGAACTTTAATAAAGAATTGAAGATTTTTGTTTTCTTTTAGAAAAAAATAAATCTTATTTAATTGCAACCCAGTACTGGCTCATAGGCATATTCATTGCTTGAAAATTTATAAAGGAATGTCTTTTTACCTGGAATGGAGAGAGGGGGAAAGAGAAAGGCTCTGAATGACATCTCTTATTAGTATAATTAATTTATTGTTTATCTTCTTAGCTTCTAAACATGTGAAACATTGGAAATTTCCAATAAACAACAATACATGTCTTTAAATATGGGTAGTTAACAAACAGATGTATCAAATGCATAGTTTTAAAAGAAGAAAACTAAAGCCTATCTTTCCTGCTGGGAAGATAGTCATTTTCAGTTTTATGGAAACCATTTTGTAAAAGTTGCTTATCTCAGAAAGTCCACTGAATGTGACCTTCAAGGTCATATTGTGCATTATGTACCAGTGTTTCTTAGTTTATACATATGCCTGTATACACACATAGGTACGCTTCATCCCCTCTCTCTCCACATTTATGTGTATGTGTGTCATTTTAGAATATTTCTGATTTAGTCCATGATCTGTTCAGGAAAACCTAGCCTTCCAATAGATGTATAACTTTTACTCTTAAATATTTGAACAAACCACCACTTTAGAAAAAGTTTTGCTTAACTATAGTTTATACTATATGAGAACTTACTGTTTTTTCACATTCATGATTGAACTGAAAAATTATTAAAATTATTTCTGTATTCAACATAGTAGAATTCTTTAATTGGAAATAAACACATTTTTTTATTTTATTATAAACAAATGGGATACATGTTGTTTCTCTGTTTGTACATGGCATAAAGGCATACCATTTGTGTAAGCATAAATTTACATAGAGTAATGTTTTTTGATTCATTCTGTTATTTTTCCCTTCCCCCCACCCCTCCTACCCCTCTTTTCCCTCTATACAGTGCTTCCTTCCTCCATACTTGCCCCCCTCCCTAACGCTAACTCTAACCCTAACACTAACCCTTCCCTCCCCCCATTATGTGTCATCATCCACTTAGTAGCGATATCATTCGTCCTTTGGCTTTTTGAGATTGACTTATCTCACTTAGCATGATATTCTCCAATTTCATCCATTTGCCTGCAAATGCCATAATTTTATCATTCTTTATGGCTGAGTAATATTCCATTGTATATATATACCACAGTTTCTTTATCCACTCATCAATTGAAGGGCATCTAGGTTGGTTCCACAG
Source organism: Sciurus vulgaris (assembly GCF_902686455.1). Taxonomy (NCBI): domain Eukaryota; kingdom Metazoa; phylum Chordata; class Mammalia; order Rodentia; family Sciuridae; genus Sciurus; species Sciurus vulgaris. The sequence goes on from NC_136463.1 coordinate 134,853,475, forward strand.
TCTGGCTATTGTGAATTGAGCAGCTATGAACATTGATGTGGCTGTATCTCTGTAGTATGCTGATTTTAAGTCCTTTGGGTATAGGCCAAGGAGTGGGATAGCTGAGTCAAATGGAGGGTCCATTCCAAGTTTTCTAAGGAATCTCCACACTGCTTTCCAGAGTGGCTGCACTAATTTGCAGCCCCACCAGCAATGTATGAGTGTACCTTTCTCCCCACATCCTCGCCAACACCTGTTGTTGCTCGTATTCTTGATAATCGCCATTCTAATTGGGGTGAGATGGAATCTTAGGGTGGTTTTGATTTGCATTTCTCTTATTACTAGAGATGTTGAACATTTTTCCATATATTTGTTGATTGCTTGTAGATCTTCTTCTGTGAAGTGTCTATTCATTTCCTTAGCCCATTTGTCAACTGGATTATTTGAATTCTTGGAGTAGTGATAAACACATATTTTACATGTATATTCTTCTATTTAAAGATTAACCCATGTTCATAAATATTTTAAAATGAATATTGACTTTGAATTTTGGTAGTTTTGTCTACTTTAACTTATTTTTATTATATGAGAATACACAAACTACTGTGTATAATCAACTTAGTATACAAAGGAAGAGAATCCTACAGACCATTAATTTTGAAGTCATGTGAAATTAACTATACTAGGGAACATAAAAACAGAGAAGGGACAAATGAAAATCCTGCAAATGCAGCCCAGATCTGCAGATCATTAAGCTGATCATAGACAGATGAGAAATAATAAATATCTGTGCTTTAATCCACTAGTCGTGGGGTGGTTTACCATGAACCATAGATACATGGCATGCTACTATGAAAAAATTCACATTTTCCAGATTGCTTTGTTTGATGTTTTGAATTAAATTAAAAAACCTGTTTAAGCAAGACTTTCTATCAATATCCTATACTTAAAAGTGTTTCAACAAGTTTAAAACTAACTGCACTTCACAATATACATTAAACTGGTATTTATCTATTGGGGATTACACTAAATGCTATGGACAAGTTTATCTCATTTAATCTTCAAGACAGTTCTGTGAATAGGTGTTTTCGCTATTTTTGTCATTACGCGGATGAGGAAATAAGTCATGTGTTCAAAGTTACATATCTAGAAAAGTGTGGAACATTTTTACTTTTTACTTTTATTGCTATTCAAATGAAGTGACTATCAATCTAATTAAGAATGAAGAATAACATGTATATTGGGAAACATTGTAATGCACCATATTCTGGAGCCACTTTTCTCTCTTCTTTACAGTCCTGTATTTTCAGCCAGGTTTACACAATCACAAAAAATACATGCTGTACTGCTGTATGTTCCACATATAGTCAATACTGTGGATTGAATCACTCAACACCCACTAACATTCTTACATGTTTTACTAGAATGGAAAGGTTGGAAAGTAAAACAAAGAAATATATATAAAACATTTCCTATGCTCCCTAGATGTGGCATACATTTTGCAATCAGATGCATTACACTTCAGCTTAGAACCAAGTTACCTGGGGAAGTGAAAGAATAGGAGATTTATTTATTTGGCTCAGATATGGATTCAAAGTAACGAAGCCAGAATATGTGGTGCTGGCTTTCTGATATGTCATTTCCCTGACTCTAGAGAAGGCAGACACTTTCTTAACAACTTAGTTTTGTGGTATAGTTTTAGGTACCATACCTGGAATCTCAGGTTAGAGCCTGTTTCAAGTCTTCTGAAAGCTAGGAGTTATCTATATTATCATGAAATCTATTTATATGGATTTCAGATGGAGTTATATTAGTCTGCAACTAAGAAGTCTTTCCTGTTTGGTAATTGGGACCAGAAGTGCTATGGGTAACAGAACTGTAAGAACATAGGAATATATGATAATTTGATTAAGAAAATGAATTAGGTTCAAAGGTGTTAAAGGGGAAGATGATATTAATCTATGACACACAGCAATTAGTTTATTAATTTATCATCCATGGTCATCTGGGACAAACTGCCATACTGAGTGACTGCTACAATGGGCAAGGACAATGCAAGGAACACAGAGGTGGACTACTGGCTTTCAGTCATTTGGAGTAACTTCAAGTAAATGCACTCAAGCATGATTTAAAAAAAAAAAAAAAACCTGGGAAATTTTTATAAATTCTCTAAAGGAAACTCTAAATGTTTTATAGAACTGATTTAGCCTTTTACCAAACAGGTGGTTGAATTATAGTGTAGTCCACTGATGCTCACTGGTGGTCCCTGGACGGGCAGCATAAGTAACAATTGGAAACTTGTTGAAAGAGGAAATTCTTAAGCCTCATTCCAGAACTATGAAAATAGAGATTCTGGGGTTGGAGCCCAGAAATCCAGTTTCAAAAGACATTCAGGTGAGAAACACTAATGGTTCCAAGGCCTCACCATATCCTCTTGCTGATGGAAAAGGGATAAAAACTGAGAAATTCAGGGACAATATATGTGTTATGGTTTGGATGTGAGGTGTTCCCCAAAAACTCATGTGTGAGAGAGTGCAAGAAGGTTCAGAGGAGAAATGATTGGGTTGTAAGAGTCTTAACCCCATCAGAGACTTAATCCCCTGATAGGGATTAACTGAGTGGTAACTGAAATGGTAGGGTGTGACTGGAGGAGGTGGGATTTGGGGTGTGGTTTTGGGCATATATTTTGTATCTGGCAAGCGGACTCTCTCTCTCTCTGCTATCTGATCACTATGTGAGATGTTTCCATCCACCACGCTCTCCCACCATGATATTCATCCACTCCTTGGAGCCCCAAGCCCAGAGGAATATAACTGGCCTTTTAAGGTGTAAGACCTCTGAGCCCTCAACAATTGTGCTGGTAGGGTCATTTATTCACAGCTGACTAAAACAACTTGGGAGGAAAGTGCTGCAACTACACTAAATACCTAAATTCCATTGGAAAGTTTACTTTTCAAACTAAACACCCCCTTGTCCTGTATCTTTTGAGTCCTGGTCTGGGTTTGCTTGAAGTTTCCTCTGAAGTACTCAACATGCAAGAGAATGTGAATTCTATTCATACCCCTTCCTTACTCTCTCCCTTTCTCCAACCTATGACTAGTGTCTGATCCCACCCAGGATCAGTTAGGACAAAAACAATTTCACATTCAGGAGAAGGCTAATAAGTAATTTCAAGATCTTGTTCATTTTTACTGCTCTAAATCGTGGGAGCAAATGTACAACTAGCTTTGGAAGAATCAGGTTGAATTTGTGGATACAGATGTAATTATTAGTAATTCTGGATTCAAAGTGCTACATTCCCAGTGTTTGCTCAGAAAGTAGATGTACCTTCAAAGTGATCTACAATCCATGGAACTCAAGTATCAAAAAATTGTTGATATGATGTGGGAAAATGCAATTCAAACTTTTAAGTGGAAAAGTGAATTAATTATGTGTAAACTTCTCACCCACCCCCTAACAATGCCTAATGTGTGCTTTGGGAGTGACAGCATCTTTGAAAAATTTCTTCAGTAAGGGAAGGGAAATAGGCAATGTTAACTACTGAATGGGGATCCTTAATAGTAATTGTGGTCATGACTGTTTAGGGCAATAGGCTAGGAAGCATCACGTGAGTCAGAGGCAAGTTGGGATTTTTACCATAACACACAGCAGAAATGGATTGGTGATTAGAATGAATGAACACAGGAAAACGTGGAGTGGTATCTTAAGCTTTCATGGAATCTCTGCAATTAAATTAGCTCTAAATAAAAATAACACATGAATGGTAAAACCATGACTGTCACAAATCACCATGATGTCTTGATGGCTGCTCACCCAATTCCCAGACTTAAGCCCATTCCTGAGTCTAAACCTTGAATATAAAGGAAGCCAGAAATCCTGTTGTGATGTTATCACAAGCACACACTATGAGTCTTTCTCTCAGTCCCCTCTAAAAGTATCTTTGACCATTTACCAAGGTAACTATATAGTGGGAAAAGGAAAATGGGCAGGTCTTTTATGGAGTATGGACCCTTACCTATGAACTAAAGTATAAAGAATGTCAGTGTGATCTACCTGGAAGAATGGTGATGTATGAAGGTTAGGAGATTATTAGATTGAGGGGGTCCTAATTCTGTCACAACTGTACCTACGGGTCTGCAAATCTGTACTGTGATTGCTTTTACATTTCTCACATATAGAAATGACTGAATATACATGTTTACTCCCTGGCCCTCAAAATATAACCAAGGGCCAAATATTGAGCTTCTCCCCTCACCAAAAGTAGAACTGCCCACTGGAAGAATTGCAGAGATCAGTCCATCATCCAAGATTCAAAAGCTACTAGGTGACATGGCAGCAGTTATTAATTGTCCCCTAAGAGCTCTACTTCCCTTTTTCTCATAACAATAATATCTTTGAATTTTAGCTAGGAAAATAGCCATTCTGAAAGAGATTACATTTTCCTGCCAAATGGAACTACATATGACTAAGTTGTGGCCCATGAAATGTGAGTGACAGTGATGAGAGAAATTTCTGGATCTTGTCAATCAAATGGATTGATGTATCTACTCCTTCCTTTTGTGCTGATTGAAATGTAGACCAAAGCACTACTATAAAGACAATGTGACAACAAGATAGAAGAATTTGGGTTATTCATAGAGCCACCACCAAGCTTTGGTGTGCTTACACAAGGACTTTCACTTGAGTGAGAGATAAGTTTTTATTTGTTTTTTGTTTGTTTGTTTGTTTGTTTGTTTTTATACCTGTACCACTTTGGATCTCTCTGCAGCAATTGAATCTATATGCTAACAAACGGAGGTGGCAATCCCTCTCATAGCCCCATTTAAAAGCCTGCATTCCCTTTCCTTGCTGTATGCAAATGACAGATGGCTCTTGGAAAATGTAATTGGAGTGCTATAAACTTAATTAAGTGGTGATTGTAAGGGTAGGTGCTATTCCACATGATCTTTCTAGTTAAGTGAACTCCTGACACTTGGTATTCTGCTATTATTCTTGACAAATGTTTTTCCCCCAATAAGCAGAGAGTACCAGAGCAGCATGATTTGATGCATTCTACTTTAGATATACCAATTCTTCCACTCTGTGTAATAATTAGCCTTGAAACTTTGGTCATTTCATTATTCCATGGAACTCCTTGCTTGTCTATTACAGCAATGACATTGTAATGATAGATATGGGATGTAGGAAGTAGCAGATACTCTAGTTCCTTCCAAAAGGTCCATGATGGCTAGTGGGTGAGAAGTGAATCTGAGGAAAATTTAGAGACATGACATCTCTGCAAAGGTTATAGCAATCCAAGGAATGGAGAAAACAGATATTTCTTCTGAAGTAAAAGGCAATTTGTTTTACTTTGTACCTCCTATTGCTAAGATTAAGAGTTTTCATCCAAAAATTATCAAATTAGAGTAATTAAAATAATTGAAGAAGAAAGGAAGGTGAATAAAGGTATTTTTCTTATGCATATTTACTTGTATTTTTTTTTTTTTTCTTTTAGGTGGTTATAAATAGCTTGGAAAAATGACTTGAAGTAAGAAAGGCCTATCAGAGACTTAGGCACTAGACAGAGATCCTGTGCCTAATAGAAGAAAAAGTAGTCCCAAATCTTTATCATATCAGCCTAGGATCTGATTTCCTTAACAAGACCCCTAAAGTGCAAGAAGTAAAATCAAGAATCAATAAATGGTATGAATTTAAACTAAAAAGCTTTTTCTCAGCAAAAGAAACAATAATGTGAAGAGAGAGCCTACAGATTGGGAGAAAATCTCTACCACATGCACCTCAGAAAAAGCATTAATCTCTAGGATATATAAAGAACTCAAAACCTAATACTAAAAAAAAAAAAAAAAAAAAAAAAAAAAAAAAAAAAAAAAAAACCAATCAATAAATGGGCTAAGGAACTGAACATACACTTCACAGAAGAAGAAATACAATCAATCAAAAAATATATGAAAAAATGTTCAACATCTTCAGCAATTAGAGAAATGCAAATCAATACTCTAAGATTTTAACTCACTCCAGTCAGAATGGCAGTCATCATGAATACAGGCAACAATAAATGTTAGTTGGCAAGGATGTGGGGGAAAAGGCACACTCAAACATTGCTGGTGGAACTGCAAATTGGTGCAACCACTATGGAAAACAGTATGGAGATTCCTCAGAAAACTTGGAATGGAACCATCATTTGACCCATCTATCCCATTCCTTAATTTATACCTAAAATAGTATGCTTAAAATAAGCTGTGTCATACTACAATGACACAGCCACATCAATGGTTATAGCAGCTCAATTCACAATAGCTAAACTATGAAAACAACCTAGGTGCCCTTCAACAGATGAATGAATAAAGAAAATGTGGTACATATACACAATGAAATATATCTTAGCCTGAAAGAATAATGAAATTATGGCATTTACTGGTAAATGGATGGAACTGGAGAATATGATAAGCCAAATAAGCCAATCCCAAAGAACCAAAGGTCAAATGTTTTATCTGATATGAGGATGCTAATTCACAATAAGGTGGTGGGCTCTAGGGAAAAATAGAGTTACTTTAGATAAGAGGAGTGATGGGAGGGGAAGAGATATGGGGATAGAAAGGATATTAGAATGAAACAGACATTATTTCCTTGTGTACATATATATGACTGCTTGGCCTATGTGATTCTACAAAATGGACACTCAGTAAAAGGAGAAATTATACCCCATTTATGTATGCTATATCAAAGTGCATAAATGCATTCTACTACCATAATTAATTAGAACAAATAAAAAATTTTTAAAAGTCCTAATTATCTGGATAATTTGAATGAATTCTATACAATGGAGGATAAGGAGATCATGAATGATTTGCAGTATAAGAAAATGAATTGTTTGCATTGTTAGAAGACAACTTTAGCAAATGAAAGATGTAAGAAAAAATGTGCTCTGTCAAAGTGAGACTAGATAAGCAGAATAAAATGAGAGGCCTGAGGTTGGGTTGCCTCCTTGTCTCCCAGTATTAAACCCATATGACATTTTACAAAAATAAGTAATAGAGAAAATTGACCAGGAAAAATGAAAGTGCAGTGAAGAAGTTAGAAATGATAGCACTGGAGGTGAAACTGGGTGTGATTAGAAAATCTGGAAATGGAGACAACAAAGTGAAGATAGGATAAGACCTAGCCCTGCATGAAGCTGCCAAACCAATGATAATGAAAAATTCAGTTCAATAAAAAATACAGCGAAGCGGCCTCAATATAGTTTCATTTTAAGTTGTAATAGGAAATCCACTTGTGATGAAAATGAAGCATTTACTTCTTTTTCAATTAAAGATTGTAATGTAAGTAAAACCCAATCGATTTGACTACCATGTAGGTCAATAATTGCATTGAAAGAAAGCGGTAATTACAAGAGGATTAAGGAGGGATATTTCACTTAAAAGGCTGATTTCAGTGTTTCAGAAATTGATAAGACTTTGAAGTTATAGAAGACATTTCTGACCATGAGGGTGTCGATACTAGGGCTACGGGAAAGACTAGACATGCAGCCACAAGGACTCAAGGAAGGCAGATTAACACAAATGAGGAAGTGGTTTAACAAAGAGGAAAATATTCCTGAAGAAGTGATCTGGACAAATCTTCAGATTAAAGGAAATTTCAAATAGTCCATGGCATTGAATGTGGAAAAACAAAATGTAGGAAGCTGATCCAAATTTATGAAGGAGTTACAATAATTCACCAACGCATAGAAAAGATGCTTACTCTCTGTATAAAATTATACAATAAGAAGATGGTGGCACAAAGTGTTTGAACTACTTTGGGTAGGTTTTTTTTTTTTTTTTTTTTTTTTTTTTTTTTAAACAATCAAATACTTCAGTTCTCTGTATCTAATGTTCTAAATTGCAGTGTACTAAACATTAGCTTTATAATTTGTTTATTTCCCAACAATAAGAGACTTTTCAATGCTTTGTCAAAAAATATTCAAAGGTCACAGATCAATTGTAACTTCCAGTTGATTATTAAGATCACTTTATATGATTTCAGCTTGCAGAGTCACTTTTATAGTCCTGCACTACCATGCAAAGCTAGGATTGCCTGTATTGGTTATGATGCAAATACAGAAAACTCAAACTGACATTAAAAAAGAAAAAGACACTTAATTGGCTTACATAATTGAAATATCCAATGTTTTGTCTTAGCTTAGACATGGTTGGATTCAGTACCAAAATGAAATAAAATGAACTCCATTTTTCTTCATCTCAAATTTATGCATTGAATTCCTTTTGGGGGTCCATGTGATGGCCTCCAGTGCTCTCACCCCATGGTAGCAAAATGATTTCAAGAATTCTATTTTCATACTTTCCCCAGGTTCTAGTTCAGTGAAATTGAGTTCAGTAGACTTTTTATTTCTAAATCAGTACTCATGTTCACATCTTCAGACTTCCACTTATTCCAGGGTGCTGTTCCTCACACCCCAATGACTACTGTCAGGCGTATGTGATCTAATCACACAGACTATTGGTGAAGAGGTGCAAAGTATTCAACAGAAAATAAAAGGAAATGTGTTGGCAGACAAATTACAGATGTTGATGGCATATCCTTGGTGGCCATCCACTACTACAGTTTAATTGTCCTCCACATGAGTGTAGCTCCCAGATCTAGCTCTAGAAACTGACCTGTTTCCCAACTCCTTCCTAGCCAATTCCTCTTGGACTCCCAGCAAGCACCTCACAATAGACATGTCTGAGGGTGAACTCCTTATTCCTCTATCCCCAACCTCAGCCAAGCCAATATCTCTTCTTTGCTCCATCTGGCAATGAATATCATTACTGTCCATCCCATTGCTCAGACTAGAAAGCTGGAAAATAGCTTAAATCCTGACTCTCCCTCTGCTCATAGTTGTTAACTATACCCACAAATCACAGAAATAAATCCATCTCCTTATGTTCATATTTATCCTACCCCATTTCAGCTCTCATCTTTATCTTTTGCCTGCATCATAGCAATAACCTCTTTTAACTTGATACACAGCCATTGTTTTTGATTTTCAAAGTTTGTAAAACATCACATTTGCCATCTTTGCCATTTTTAAGTGATATTAAATTCATTCATACCATGTTCAACATCATCAGCATCCATCTCTGGAACTCTTTTCATCTTACAAAACTGAAACTCTTGTAACCATTAAACAATAACTTCTTGTTCCTTTCCCCTCTGGTCCCTGGAAATCATCACTCTATTTTGTTTCTACAAATTTCCCTATTCTAGGTACCTCATGTAAGTAGAGTTAAATGTACTTGCCTTTTTGTCTTTGGCTTAGGTCACTGGGCACAATGTCCACAAGATGCATCCATGTTGGAACATATGCATCCTTTTAAAGATGGAATAATTCATTGTAGACATATGCCATATTTTGCTTATCTTTTCACTTGTCAATGAACACCTGGGTTGCTTCTTCATTTTAGCTTAGCATTATGAGTAATGTGTATATGAACATGCCTGTACAGGTATTTCTTCAAGATCTTGCTTTCCAATCTTTTTGGTATATGCCCAGAAGTGACACTGATGAATTATTTAGTAATTATATTTTTTTGAGCAGCTGCTACACTACACTTATTTTCCAGGGATTAGACCATTTTACAATCCCACTTCTTCACATCCTCATTATATCTTTATAGTATCCATCTTAATGAGTGTGAGATTCTAAACATTGTTTTCCATCTTCTGATCTGTCTTCATAGTGTAGCTAGAATGATCTTTAATAAACATATTAGGATCATGCAACTACTCTCTTCCAATACTTTGTGGCTCCTCGTTACCTTCAGGATGGTCTCACCTGCTTAATATGTCTTATGGAATCTTTCTTGATTTTCTCCCTTGCTTAACTTTCCTTGCCTTACTTCTCAACAGCTCCTTTTCCTACACTTCCTCTTAATCCCTCCCCTACTCACTACACGCACATATGCACTCTATGCATCTATGCTCTGAAACTTATTCAAGTCTGTGGAAAACTTTTATTTCTTCCTTATCACCAACATGATTTCTTCTGATAAATGTTCTTCCTTCCTTAATACCTGGCTAACTCGGGCTTGTCTTTGAGGTCTCAGGACAGACAGAATTTTCTCCGAAAATTGATAAATTTCCTCTGCCAAGCTAAATCAGTAGCTCTAACATGTTCCCAGAGTACTCTATCCTTGTCCTGACATAGCACTTAATCTATAGTTTTCTGCATACTTACCATATTTCCTCTGCTCCTGCACTGTCTACTATGTAGCTCTTTTTAAATTTTTATTTATTTATTTATTTATTTATTTAGGTACTGGATATTGAGTTCAGGGTTAATCCAGCTTAACCACTGAGCTACATCCCTAGTCCTTTTTATTTTTTGTTTTGAGACTTGGTCTTGCTAAGTTGCCCAGGCTGGGCCTGAACTTGTGATTCTCCTGCTTCAGCCTCTGCAGTTGTTGGGATTACAGGTATGTGTCACTGTGCCAAGCTCACTATGTGACTCTTTAACACTAAAATGTAACTAGTGTGACTGAGGGATTGACTTCTTGATTTTACTTAGTTGTAGTAAGTTTAAAACTGATAATTGAATCACTGTAAAATTTTTAAGTATATATGCAACAAATTAGGTATGTGAGTCTGCTTTTTCCAACTGTAAGTTTATGAAATCTAAATACAAATGAAAATTAAGTTCTGTGAACTGAGATGTTATAAAATAGACTGAATTTTTAATAGAAAATATATTTATTGACCATGAGTCTCTACAAATTACCTTTCTATCTACATTCTTTTTTTTTAATAGTCTGATTTTGAGGACCGTACAAAATAAAAAAAGCAAAGTATCACAATAACTTTTTAGGTCGATTATATACTAAAATGATACTATTTCAATATGTTGGGTTAAATAAATCATTCAAATTAACTTCATTTATAATTAAATTGTTTTTTAGTATAATTACTAGAAAATTTTAATGAGACATGTGGCTCACTTGTATATCTATTAGAAGTCCCTGAACTAGACCGTAAATCCTGTTGACACAGGAATCATGACTGTTTTTGTTTACCTAAATAACTTTTGTTACATTTCAATGTGTTAGGTATTAATTGATGTATTAACTTAGAATTACAAACATTAAATATTTTGGTCCTTATAACAAACTTTTAAGTGTTATTATTAACAGTTTATATGTATGTATATGCATATGGAAATTTGTACAAAGAGATTAACATAAGTACCTCAAGGTCACAGGATTTGGAAATAGAGAGTCCATTCCTGATGACTTGTTATGCTGTCTCTTGTTTATTCTCATATCACAGGGATTAGGGAGATAAGCAACACATGAGTTTTCTAATCAGCAACAGTATGAAAGTGTTCTTTAATTTATCAGTTTATTCAATGAGTATTAATTGAACCCTCAGTTGCCAGGCACTGTGCTGGATGAAGAGGACTCTCGTGTGAATGAATCAAATGCTTTTCTTTTAAAGCAACACTCTGATGGTGGTGACATCCCCATAATGAGATAATGATGATGCAATATTATATTGCACTGAACAAAAGTGCACTTGAGAAGGCATACGGGAGCACCTGTCTCAGCCCAGAGTTGAAGGGTGAGGGGAAGAGTGAAAAAGACCATGCTGGGTAAGCAGGATTCAGCTGCAAGTGGCTAAGTGGGAGTAAGGAGGGGTGTCGCAGGGACTAAGTAGTGGATAGAAGAGGAGCAGAGGTAAAGAACAGCCTGGTATTGTCACTGAAGGGGCTTAAGGCAATGAATAACAAGTCCTGATTTTCCTACTTGAAACATCACTCTGCATGGAGTTGGAGGGAAATAATCATGACGTCAAGCAAAGCATTAATTAATAGCAGTCTGCTGTAGTCCTGAGTGCAGATGACAGTATTTTATACTAACGTCGGTTCAGTGGTGATGAAATAGTTACACTTCAGAGGTATAGATAGGTGAGAGTGGACCCAACTTGGTGTTTGGTTGAAAGAGGATGGGGCTTTTTGCAGATGCTATAAATTACTTGTTTAGTATCTATTTTCAATTATTTTTCCTATTAAATAGACCCTAGCTTGGGGGGAGTCAATGGATCCTAATTGGGGTGATCCCATCATGATGATCCTGTTTCTCAGTCTCCTTGAAGCTGGGATAGTTATCTAACCTGTACTGACCAATAAACTGTAAAGAATAATCGGCTGGGAGGTTCTGTGGGCACAGTTGTCGTTTCTGATAAAAGAGACTCACTTGCCTGGCTGCTTTTTCTTCCTCCATTATCCTTGAAGGTGAAATTGTTGTGGTTCTGTTTTGATTCCATTGGGAGCACCATATAAATTATGGAAATATGGCTGGACATTTTTAGGCTATCGAATCAACACCATAGTCACCTACTCTGAAGCTACTGGTGATGTGAGAACAGAAAGTAATGGCAAATTGAGTCCTCTTGTATTTGCAGATGAGCACATGTCTATCTGACATTAGGTTAAATGAAAGTGCTCAAATATTTTCTCTAGTCTCTGACTTAAAAATTTGGTCAGTGGTACAGGGAAGCCCACAGCAGATCAGGGTTAATAGGTAGTGTTGGACTGAAGGATGTTTATGCCAAGGTTAATGGATGTGGGTATAGCCAGATGACAAATAGATCACATGATATACATGTTCAAAATTTGAGAGAGAGTTCTGGCCTGAGGACATAGATTTGGGAATCTTTAGCACATTAGCACAGTTTTATCTAGAGAGATAAAGATGCAATAAAAGAAAAGAAGGTAGTATATAAAATTAAGTCTTTCAAGTACAAATGTGACAATGTAAAACTTCCAGTCTCACCCCAAGATAAGTGTAGTAGGTATGTTTTCTGGCTGCCTAACTTAAATATAGGGTGTGATGTCCTTTGAATGTAGGCTGAAATCACACAATAAAGGAAATCTAGCATCAGTATCTTGGTTTGCATTCCCTGAAAGCACACCATAAGACAAAAATTTAACTAGTTAACTGGGAAGTAATCTTAGGAAATATGTGGTGTGGTAGGGGAGGAGAAATGACGTAGGAAAATAAAAGAGGTTAATAAAATATGTGTTATCAGGCAGTCACTACTGTGGTAACTGGAGCTTCACACTGCTGGGGAAACCATAGAGCCATTATAAAACTTATACCTAAGAGTTCTCTGCCTGAGTGTGAAAGAGCTGGGGTATGTGGACTCCAAGTTCTGTCAGTCATTGCTGAAGACTGCCCCAAGCATGTGGGCAGAGCAAACTCTGCCATGAGGTACAGGTGCTGGCTGTGGGAAGTCTGGATAGCACATACGGTAACAAGAATGTCCAAGACCTAGGTGAAGCATCAACAGTCTCTGCAATGAAGTTTAATCAAAGCTAGGAAGGCTATGGGATGAAAATGGGGGTCTCAAGAAAAGAGTAAGAAGAAAGAGGAGAAGAGACAGAACTGGGGTTTGATTCTGAACTAAACAAGATGTTTGCAGTCACTTACAGCATTCCAGCAACCTTAGACATCAGCCAGAGTGGATTGTTAACCCACCTTCAATGTAAGTAATATCATGCTATAGAATTTTAACTTCAGTGGCATTTGAAGATCAGCTCCTGCTTTCGCTACTAACTTAATTCTGAATAGACCAAAACTGTATTTTCCTCTCTTAAAAACAATAGTCCTTGAGAGAAAATGAAACAAAGCAACAAAAACTATATCCACTGCTGAAATACTTTGCTACAATTGCTTCAGTGGATAGAAGATTTTCAATGAAAGTTCTCTTAAGACCCTGAAGGATAAAGTGAAAAGTATTCATATATGGTAATAATTTGTCAGTGGGCGGTTTATCATAGATTCAATGCCAACATTATATGGAATCCCAGTGTCAGAAAATGCTTTTAAATTCCTATAAGGGTTAGTACGTTGCCATCTGAATTTCTTGGAACCCAAGGAGTGCCACACCTGCAATCAAAGATGAAAATACTTTACAGATATTATTATTTTTCACAACTTGCTCATGAAGTTTGCTTTTGGTAACCAGCTAGCCTATATGCAGTCATATTTACTTCTCATTGTGTTTGAACTTTTGACATGTAGGAATTCAAAAGAGGACTTAAGTTGATGAATGGCTGATGTGTGTTGATGATTTGGAATGTCAGAGTCCAATGACCCCCAATTGGATATTCTGTCTGTCCCAAGGGTCATGCTTTCTTGCTGAATTTTCAGAGGCTTCCTGTGAATGAAAATAACCCTGAACATGACAGAAAAACTGAAAGCTGGTTGATCTGAAGACACTTCCTTTAGCAGAAAACACATTATTTTAGATTTGACTGTAAAAACACAAAGAATGTTAATTGGCTATTCTGAGACATCTTACTTATTTCTTGTGATAGCCCGTGTGGCATGGTAATGTTTGAGATACCATTGTCAGATCAATACTGTGTTGGACCTTGCTTTGATATAAAACCTGTTGTATGTAGAAAAGGGAAAGATATTTTAAGTAGAAAATCTCAGTTCCTTGTAGCACAATGCCCTGCTTGCTGATTATGCACAAGTTTTATGTTTTTTAAAGGGAGCCAATACAAAAACTCTTAGTGCGTTCGCTCTGAATAACTTTTCCAAAATGGTGATGAGAACATAGCAAAATCGTGTACAGGTTAAGTAACTGTGATAAACAACTTCTAGGAAGTTGTGAGTCTAGTAAGAACATTAAGAATATGCAGTTTTCAAGCAGAAATGTTCATGCCTACTACAATCCTCCCAGTTTCTAGTTTAAGACAAAAACAAAAGCAGTGTAACAAAACAGACATCGATTAGGCAGAGTCAGGAAATATAAGCCTCAAGTCAGTGCCCTGCTTGTCCTGTGTTGGCACCTCTGAAGGTGTCCTCAGGGAAGGAAGAATTTCCTTTGAAAATATCTGTCATACAGTCTATCCATTGCTTCTGTTCCCCAAAATGATGCCAACCCAAGCATCCTTTTAAATAACCATATTCAAATCTTTACCTATTCATTTTAAGAAGGACAAATTTACATTTCAGTTTAAACACAAAAGGAAAATTAATAAAGCGGGAAGAAAAGGACAACACAGCATTTTGCAATTTATTTTAAATATAAATCTTGGCCCAAAGTACTGTATTTCAGAGGAGATGGGAATAAAAAAGGTGGACTCATCTCCACGGTGCTTCTATTTTACCTCTTCTACAAACCAGACACAAAGTTAATTTTAGGACATTTCCTAACCTACAGCCCACCTTCCATAATCCCACAGAGTTCACCTCTCCAAACCTCATCTTCTGTAATCTATGTAAACATATCAATATATTTCTGTACCACACCTCCAGGTAACCTGTTTGCATTTTATTTTTTTTTTGTTTGTTTTTTATATTATTTATTAGCACAGTAACAAATGCAGATGTAAGAAGTCTACAACATATAACCGATCCACTGGGTGACTTTTATTCCATACCTTAACAGATTAAGTTATTTCACTACAAGTTTTGACAAGTCCTGATTCAAATCTTTAAAGCAGATTTGCATATAAAATAATAAAATAAAATACATTAATTATTGATTTCCTACATGATGTCTTATTTGTATGGGATGACAGTGACTGTTAAATAGCAATGTTCCCTTTCAAGAAGGGGAAAAAATTCCAAATTTTTTTTTAAAACCAAAAGTATGTAATCTCAGGACTTTTACATAAATAGCCACATATGCAACCTGTACAAAATTAAGCTGTTTTAAAATTAGACTATAAGCAATTGAATTCAAACGTGATATGTTTGCATTTGAATAAGAAATAACACATTTTCCCAAAGGGATCATTCAAATAGAGAGAATCATGGGTAGCATAGCAGGCCATAAAAAGTTGTATTTGGGAAGGCAGCTTTTTCCAAATCTTGTCCTTGGTCTACCCAGATCTGTACCAGTCTTCTCCAGGCTAGGGTTCCCTGAGGTATGTGTTGCAAAATCTTAGTTCTTTTTTCATATAGGAGAATGAATTTGCTTGATCAAATATGTTCGGGAAATGGTTTGTGCCATGCCATCCCTTCAGAGGGGTGTAATGACTTTGATAGAGGAGAAGGCCCAGGAAACGCTGTAGTGACTGCCAAGGGTCAGGGATTTTACCTTACTTTCAAGCTAAACAGATGTTCTGTCACCTTTTCATGAATTCTGGCAGAAAACATGAGAATACCGAATCAGAGACAAAGACCTTTATTATAGCACAGGAAGAAGTATTCCCCTTGCCTCCAAAGACCCAAAAGAAGATGCAGAGGGCGCCCTAATGAATGCTGTATGTACAGTGGGTTTGCATTTGAGCTGATGAATTTTATTCCTCTTTTCTCTCAAGATTGCTCTTGTCCCAAAGGAAGATTTTACCTCATACCTCAAGATTGCCTATTTTTAGATTGCTCACTGCAAATACAGCCATAAGAGAAAATGTGTAAAAATGTAATCAGAATCTTGTAAAGTCAGCATAGCCCACAAAAACACACCGGGATGTTCCAGGACTGTATTCTTCTAATAGTAACAAAGTCTGTTTAATTTTATTTAATTTAGTAATTGCCAATATGTTTGACCAGACAACAAAATTCAGTGGTACATATTTTAAGACAGTTGATTTCTATTGGATCACATTTTTGGACTCTGCATTTTTGGACCCTTCTCTTTGGAAGGGGTTAAAATGTTTCATTTTAGTTTCTACCATGGGTTTTAAAAACAGTGTCAATACAAAAGAGAGTTTTCCTATCATAAGATCAGTCAGGTGATATTTCCCAGTACTTAACACTTTCCTCCAATCAGTTTGTCTTTGAACAAAGACTGGGATGCATATATTTTCCCTCTTGCATAATTACTTCCAAGACCAAATAGGAATAATTTAGATTTCCTGGCTACTAATTATAATTCTAATTTTATCATTTGGGTTTCTGTTGAGTGGAATCTCCACTAAAATTTTAAGGTACATTTACTTTCCAGAAGCTCTGTTCCATTCTGCCTGGTCTTCACCTTTCTCTACATAAAAAGAATCTTTGAAAATATATTCCCTTCAAACCAATTCTAGAGATCAGTCCTTTGGAATGAAGAAGATAATTATGCAAATTTATGTAATTTTGTGCACTCCTTGACCACCTTTTTCAATGTTTTCTTGAACTTTGACCACAATTCTGCCCTTCTATCCTGATCTCTCCAACTTATGAGGAATTATTCTGGACATCATCCTTTCTACATCTCTCTCTCCATTTTTGAAGGTCTGGATGCTCATTTTAATTAAATTACCATGTAGATTTTCCCTTTCTTTTCTGTTCAACTCCACAGTCTAAGACTACACAATTGGTAACTACTGTTCTCTTGTTTCTTTCCTCAAACTTTATCTTGACTCTGTAGCCCAAAGATCACTGACTAGAGTATCTCTAAGTAGCAGCCTCTTCAGCCCTTTTGGGATTTTCCCCCCACTGTATCTACATGGCATGTTAGTATGTTATTTGAGTTATTTTGTAATGATTAAATGACATGAACTGGTCATTTAGATCTTGTGCAAACAATCGTCCCTTTTCCTTCTGGTTTAAATTAACTAGGATATATATCTTTGACCAAATAAAGAATTGTGAATGTTTTCACCAAAAAGAAATGATAGATATATGAGAAGTTAGAGATGTTTACCCTAATTTGAATATTGCATAATGTATGCATGTATGGAATCTTTACATGGTACCCCATCGATATGTATAATTTTATGTTTTATGCATTAGTTAAAAGAATATATTTTTAAAAATCAAGAAGTTCCCTGTTATAAATGATCATTCTGTTTCTTTGTAAAATGCTTTATATATTCATATAGATTACATATTCATATAGAAACTGTACTTAATTGCAATTGTGATATGATATTCTCTTGAACTTAAGGGTGGTGAGCATCTATTAACTCGTCTTATAACTCTGAAAGTGGAAGTCGAATCAAACATCCCTGATAAATCATTAGCCATGAATCAGCCTTACATATTGTGAGATTGAATGTTGTTTTCCTTTGAATTTGATCAATACAGGCTGTTGGAATTTTAGAAAATGACTGCATACCCATTTTGTAGTCATTAAACCTGAATCTTCTTTGCCATTTCCTTGTTAGGAAATGGGGCTCTGTCTAAATGCACATCTGGTTTGGTTTTAGAAACCTCACATTTCTACCCAAATGATCAAGCTGGCCATAGAGTCAGGCAACCATGTTTGTTTCAATACAAAAGGTGCTCCAGTGACTTGAGGTTGAGGGAGTCAGAGTTTCCTGAGCAACATGAGGAACCGTTGCTCTAGGAGTTGTCCAGTTATAACATTTTTAAATACAACTAGTAGTTCTGACCTCACATCAAATGTTCTCTCAGTTTTCAGGAAATGTTTTTTTGGAAGAAAATGAAACTTCAAGAGCACTGGAAAATTTCCACTTTTATACTTTTATGGGAAAATTTAGTTCTGATTTCTCCAAACCTTTTCTGCTTCCTGTCCCCCCAAAAGACAGATTGGTTTCATAGGTAGGAAATTAATCAGGGAGAGAGAAGACTCTCCAGCTGAACGTAAGTTTTCCTAACCCAAATATTAGAATGATTCAGTACCAAAAAAATATGAAAAGAATTAGTGTGTGAAATCTCTAGGGTGAGCCTAGGCTGCAGAATTCCACTGACTACTTCATGTTACTCCAGTGGTGGGAATACAGTGATAAATCAAAGGGACAAAAAACCCTGCCCCCATAGAGCTTACATTCCAGTAGAAGGAGACCAATTATAAACCATGAAAGAATATTAAACAATTGTAAGAGTTAAAGAGAAAAATAAAGCAGGGAGAGGGATAGGAATCAGGAGGTGGGGAATCCATTGAATGGTCAGAAAAGATTCCACTGAGAATCTAATATTTGAATTTAAAAAATGAAGCAGGTTAATGGGAGAGCCATACAGAGAGTTAGGAGAGGTACATTCTAGGCAGAAGGAACAGCAAGTGCAAAGTCCCTGAGGCAGGATTGTGACTGGTAAGCTAGAGGAACAGTGAAGAGCTAGAGGAAGCAATGTAGAGGAACAAGCAAGGAGGTTGAAGCAAAGAGATGAAGGAAAGAAGCAGGTAATAAAGTCAGAAAGATTAAGATGGAGGGCAGATGATATAAGGCATTAGAGGTCCTTATGAGAATGTTGCACAAGGACATTTTGCCTGATTTCAGAGTTTATAGTACAACAGGGAAGAGAATAAACAGTTAATTATGAGGAAATGACTTAAAATCGGAAAGTACAGGGTGATGTACAATCCTAGAATGGCAAGTTCTAATGCACTCTAGGAGACTCCTTCCATGAAGAAATAATGTTTCTGCTGAGATCTATAGGAGGAACATGCGTTAGGTAGATGCAAGTGTAGTGCTGGGCAGGTAGGCAAGCAATGGGTTGCAGCTGCTACTAGGGCACACCCAGGAGCAGGAAGAATATACAACCATGCTGAGAACATGCTAGGAATTGAAAAGGAGTCTTGTGGTTAAGGCAAAAGAATAGTGTTGTAAGATAAAACTGGAGAGTAGAGGGCAGCTGAATTATAAAAAGTATTGTAGGCTACTTAAGGGTTTGGGTTTTACCTGGGAGCACTAGAGAGCTACAGATGTTTGTGAATAGGGGATTGATGGCCAAGCTTCTCTCTTTGACAGGTCATTCTAGAGTGGGGAGCAGTTTGAGAGGAGCTTGCTATGATCCAGGAGAACAGTGAGCCCATTTCTGCAGTAGTGCAGGGAGCAGGTGACAGGGTTTTCAGACTGGTGGCAGTGGGAATGGAGAGATATCGACATGTTTAAGACATTTAAGGGCTATCATTCAGGGGTGATTGGATATGGAGTTGATGATGGGGAAGGTTAAAATGAAAGAAAGATCAAAAACATGTCATTCAAATTTCTGACTGGGGCAGAAATGGAGGGATGGTGGTGCATTGACTGGAAATAGGGAACAAAGCAGAAGTAATAAGGTCAGAGATGGTCTTTGACTTTCAGAACATGCCATTGATTTAACTCAAAACAGCCTTTTCTGTATTATTTTCTCTAATTCCTTCTTCTAGTTGAAAAAAATATTAGAGATGATCTAATCATATTATTCCGTGGGTGACTTCGTTTCATCTTTATACTTCCATACAGGAATATCATTTCAAGGGAGCATTCCCTATAGGTCTCTGCGAGTCTGTTCTGCTAGTTACTTACTGACTTTAGAGGAATCAGGAAGCTACAGGCTGTCGCATAGCTAAGCACGTGGCGCCATCTTCAGGACAGTTTGTTAAAAGCTCAAGGTGGACTGAACCCCAAGCTTGTCACGCAAGCACACTTTCTACCCAGTAAGCCTGACTCCATCTTGTTTGGTAATTAAGAGGCTGAAAACAAGGTTTCTGCCAACTTCGATGGTGTGAGCAGATCCTTTGTCTTCATGAAACTGAATTTTATCACAGGATATTAGAAAAATGGTAGCAGATTTTCCTTTAGGATCATTCTAGTTTGAAAGTGTCTGAGAAAATAAGCCTTGCTATGGAAAAGACTGGAAAAGGAAATTAAGGCAGCAATGCAGGATTTCTGCCTTAGTGCTCAGATTCTCAGGAACTTTCCCAATTTCATACCTAGTATTTATGTTCTTCATGAGATGCTTCATTAAATGCACAGCTAAATGGAATTTAACTCTAATACATTTAGAATGCTTTACAAATGCATGAATATAAAAAAATTACAAATGCATGAATATAAAAATTAGGAAAAAAATCCTAATTCAGACTTTGTACCCAAATTTTTGCTTCAGCAGAGGTGGTATCACAAATTTATACAATCTCCACTTTAAAAATAAAAGGTTGTAAATAAGAAAACATTATTCTACTCAGAACTACCCACATAAAAAGAATAATAGAGCTCACCAAATGACCTTTATTTTTAAAGTACTCTCAGATTTTAATTACTATGTTTTAATAAACTCCATCCTTTCTTTGTGCATAATATGCCTGTCAAAAAATGTGAATATGTGTGTTTATTGTAATGTTCCTGCCATGTCCAGGTGCAGGATGCCTTGTTTAACCTATCTTAAGCCTTCAGCACACTCTCATGTATCACTGAGAAGTGAACAGCTTGGCTTTTACATGGAGGTAAATGGTTTCTACCCTTTTATAGTACCATACTTGTTGATGGGTTTTCTTCTTGGACTTCTCTCATTAGAAATGTATGCCACTTGTTGAGGAATCTTAAATTTTGGATTTTCTGTTAATCCTCAAAGATGTAACACATGGCCTAAATACATTTCTAAACAAATGGGGTCTCAGGCTATTCTATCATTAATGAGTTGGATTTCCTGGAGTCTAAATGGGGTTTATGGGGTCTAGGTGGGTGGCATACAAAATGTATAGGAGTAATAGTTTCTAGTAGTAATTATGCATTTAAAAGGGGCCAGGTGCTCCATTCTCATAAGGACTTATGGGTATTTTTTTTTATAGATGGGTACTTTTAGTATTTGTATTCCACAGATTGGGAAACTAATATTTAGAGAACTGAAAATAATTTGGCCAGTCTCACATCCTCCTTCTAGTAAAGTTATGGAAATGAATTCTACCCAGGCACTCTTTCCTTAGAGTCAAACAGTTTGGTGATAACCTCATACTTAAGGGAAACTGTCCCTGAAATAAAGCCCCAATTAACAACCAGGATAACCGTCAAAACAGAAGATTTGCAATTGAGGGCAAAACCTGGGGTGATCCCTGAGTGTAGAAGTTCCTTCTCTTACCACCCAACAGTTCCAGTCTTGGTGCTGCCTGGGCTGGGAATTCTGGGCAGGATGTGCAAATGTAGGTGCTTGAGACTTGAACGTGTGAGAGGGGAGAGGTTGGGATTCCCAGAAATTAGGGCCTGGGGAGACAAGGAATTCACTGCTGCCCCCTCACAATTCATTTTAGAATCAAGCCCAGAGATAAGGAACCATGGTCCCTGAAAATGAAGTTGACACATGCTTCAAACGCTGAGTGTTCTTCACCCCATTCAGTCAGGCAGGAGTAGATGCACAGAGCATGGCACCTAGGCTCACTGATGGGGGCTTGTCCAGGCCCACTAAGAGCCCAGCAGGCCACCACATCAGTAGAATCAGTGACAGGGACAAGCACAGGGTGAGCACCAAGCCCTGGTTCCAGGCTCAGCCTCGTCAGAAACTGTGTGACTTTGGGCTATTCATTTAAATTCTTTGATCTTTCATTTCCTAAGCAGAAAAATGGCTGTAATGGCTACCAGATAGGATTATTGGGATATCAAAGAAATAACGTGTGCCTTAATACTCACCAAGGGCCTTGTGTGTTGGGGACAGAAAATTAAAACACAATCTTTGCTCTCAAGGAGTTCACAATCGAATGACATGTAATCTTAGTTAGCTTTCTTCTTGTAAGTCTATTCTATTTCTAATTCATATGTTCACCCTTCAATTTGGATTTTGTCATAGTTTAGGTTCTCTTAAAAGTAGACCTTGAGACAAGGATGTGCATGCCAAGGGTTTATTTAGAGGTGCAAATACTCACAGGGTCAGGTATGAGAAACTGACAGAAAAAGCAAGGTCACCAAAACAGGGTCACCTATATGGTCACCATCAAGGACCACTCTGGGAAATGTTATGAAACACACAATTCAGAGGCTTCTCTACTGAGCAGTAGGACTTCTTTTACTCTGTTAGCCCTGGGCACTTGTGGTCAATTCTGCCATCAGAAAGCATCAGCACACCTTTAGGAACTAGCAGTCCACTTGCCTCCTCATGCCCTTCCTCTACAGCCATAGTGCAGAAAGATTCTCCAACCCCCGCTTGGTTTAGCTTCAGGGGCTAGACAGAGAGTGACCTCACTCACACATGGGCAGACTTCCGTAGACCCTGCCAGCACCCTGCCCATAGCCTTGGCTCTTATGACTTCAGGGTACTCTGGTCATTTTCCAGCTGCCAGTACCTCCATTTCTTTGCCCAGGGCCTCTTTCAGAATCTACCTGTCAGGCTACAAATGCCAGAGCTGTAGGTCAACAGAATTATTGCTTAGCTGTTGAACTTTCTGTGATGATGGAAATATTCTGTATGTCTACTGTTTGACATAGTAGCTACTAGATCCATATGAATATCAAGCACCTGCTATGTGACAGATATGATTGAGGAACTGTATTTAACTTCCATTTAATTTTAATTAGTCTAAATAATTACACATGGCTAGTGAGTACCATATTAGACAACACAACTTTAAGCTATTTAAAATTTTGTCTTATTATTCATAAGAATTTATTTTAGATAATTTTCTTCATTAAAGGATAGAGGTAACTTTAATGTGTAATATGGTCGAATGTTAAAATCCATAGTATGTTAGAGCTGAGGTCACTACCAAATATTACTATCCTAATAGAAACTCCTGGGATGTGGAAATAAATACGAACTCTTATCAACATTTATTATAACAACCTATTATAAAATTTTTAGTAATTGAATTTCTAAAGCTCAACATAGTAGTATAGGAATGACAAAATCACAGCAGTTCTGCATATTGATGTTTGTAAATAAACAATCACTTTGGAGCAATCACGTTGATGGATGAGCATTTTGGGGGTATACTATTTTTCTTTATAATATTTTCTTTATGGTCTCATTAATTATACCTCATATTATTATTTAAATTTGTATAAGTATTTGTTGACTCCAAGTAAATATGGCATGCTTTATGACTAGCTAACATATTCTCTTACTTAATATATAATTCAGTTTCCACTGAAGCTATTTGAAAGTTTTTAATGGTTATTTTACTCCATAAGAAATATCTTTCAGAATTGTCATTATCGCACCCTTTACTCCTCCAGTTTGTTCTGCCATTACTTGTGTTTCCATGGTGCCAATCAGCTCACGTGCAGCAGGGATCCAGGATTGATATTATCTTGGAGTCACATTGGTCCATGGGGAATTTCCCACAGAATGTTGGTGTGTAGGTCACTGTGCAACAGGCCCTGAATGCAAGGTGCACGAACATAGCTGTGTGATATGGACTGGGCTGCTCAGTCCACGTTCACCATTCTCCTCTGGCTCTCTTTGGAGGTGCTCATGGTGGGGTTCTTGATCTTTGTATACTTGGCCTTTGTGTCCATAGCGCCACAGCTCCAAGTCCCCCCTTTTTTTATTGCATGTAAGGAAAGTACTTTTTAAAATTATAATTACCTAAAGCACATATTAATTGTACAAAATCATGGGTTTCATTGTGACCTTTTCATACATGCATACAATGTACTTTGATAGTATCTACCTTCCCTTTTACTCTCTTATCCTCCCTCCTTCTCCTGCTCCGCTTCCCTGAGTCCCCCTTTTACTTTCATGCCATCTTTTTTTTTAAAAAGATTCTGTGTATGAAAGAAAACATGTGATACTGTTCTCTGAGTCTGATTTATTTAGCTTAATGTGATAATCTCCAATTCCACTCATCGCCTATAAATGGCATGATTTTATTCTTTTTATGAATGAATAACGCTCCACTGTGTTTATATACATTTTTCTTATCCATTCTTCTGTTGATGAGCATCTAGCCTTGGCCTTCTGTCAGGTGGCTATTGTAAATAGTGCCATAAGAAACATAGATATGCATGTTTCCCTATTGTATACTGACTATGATTCCTTTGGTATATACCCATGAGTGCAAGCCAGTTGGTCTATTGCCTTTGGGTCTGTGGCAAGATAGAATATTATGTTTGGGAGGGCCTGGTGGAGCAAAGCTGCTTGCTTCATGGCAACAAGAAAGCAAAGAAAGAGAAACAGGAAGGGGCCAGTGTCCCAATGTCCCCTTCAAGAGCACACCCCCAGTGACCTAACTTCCTTCTATTAGACCCCACCTTCTAAAGGTTCCACTGTCTCCCCATAGCACCATCCACTGGCAATCAAGTCCTCAACTTGGGGACCTTGGGGGACATTTAAGATCTAAATCATAACAGTTGCTGACAGGATATAATGAAATAAAGGTAAAATTACTAACAACTGAAATAAATGTTGATGTATTTTCATTTTAATATTGATGTATTTTCTGAGTGGTATTTCCCCCATATTATAAATGAAATAATTATTGTGAAATAGTGGAAAATTAAGGGTGTGCCCTTGGAGGGGATATTGACACTCCCCTTCCTGTTTCTCTTTCTTTGCACCCCTGCTGCCATGAAGTAAAGTGACCAGTAACATTAAAAGTATAAACTGATCACCAGCATTGGCTGGATGGTTTGTCTTTTTGGGAGAAGAGCATTGGACCCTATGAACAAAGGGATGTTACCTTACTGGCTGAGACTGACTGAAACATTTGGCCAAACAGAACATGGAACAGCAATGAATATTAGTAATCCAACGCCTAATATGCAATTAGATATTGACAGCCACTTTGTACAATCTCACCAACAAGCATTTGAATATATTATCTTTTCTGTATCTTATATGTTTTCTGTATGCATTCATATGTAAACTGGAAAAAGACGCATGTTTGTGATCACAAGTTGAGCAGTGATGGAGAGCATGGTTAAGAGTGTGGGTTTAAGGGCTGGGGATATAGCTCAGTGGAGAGTGCTTTCCTTGCAAGCACAAGGCCCGGGGTTCAATTCCCAGCACTGCAAAAAAAAAAAAAAAAAAAAAAAAAAAAAAAAAATCCAAGAGTGTGGGTTTTAGATTCTCTGGTGACTTTTCAGGTTGCTAAACGCTAGGTCTTGGTTTCTTCATCTGCATGACCAGAGATACTAAAGATAACTAAAGAGAACTTGTCTGAGAGTTAAACAATTTTATTGACATAAAATATACAGTTCTTTGTGTGTGGTTAAGTAGACAAAATGCTAGCTATGAATAGATAAAAAACTTATTTTTAAGCATTTAAAAATTATCTACCGTTTTATAACATCACCTATATCCAGAGACCCTGCTTTGAGAACACAGGGAACAATGCAACTAATAGCAGTAGGCAAATGTCTAACACGTTTGTCTGCCAGTGACTTTGCATCATCTTATCCACAAGCAATTTAATATCTTCTTTTTTCTATAACCTGTATGTTTTCTGCACATATTCATACTTGTACCATAAAAAGACAGATGTTTGTGATCACAAGTGGAACAGTTATCATTATTGTTGTTGTTGTTGTTGTTTGTGTTTCTGGGGATCAAACATAGGGCCTCATACATGCTAGGCAAGTGCTCTACCACTGAGTGGTCATAGGTTTGAAGAAAAAAGGAAAGTTAAGAAGAAAGCAAAAAGCAAGTTTCTATTTCCATTTAGTTAGAGGAAGCTCACTGGAGCTCCTAAGGAGAGAAGGTACACAATGTGGTGACCTAAGTGGAGATATTAGGAAGATGGAATTCACAGAGGTGAGGAAGTAGATATTGTATAAAATAAAAGATAAGTAGGTTTACTTTTATGGAAAAGAAGGATGGATAGTAGAAGTAGAAAAATAATAAGATGATAGTTGGCTATCATAAGAATTCCATGTTTTAATGTATTAGTTATAATGATGCTACCTGCTATAATACATAAATGCTGAAATTTCAGTGGCTTAACATAAAAGAAATATTTATTGTTTATGTCACAGTTCCATGAAGTGGCTCCTGATCAGGCTGCTCTCTTCTAAATAGTGTTTAGGATTGAAGCCCCCCACCCCACGCCCCACCATTTTATGGATCAGCCATCTCCTACACATAGATCCCATGAGTCACCTTTCAGGGACTTCTATTCCAATCAACTTAAAGAGGCACTGGAATGGAATGGAATATTGCAGGTGGGAGGTTTTTATAGGTCAGGTCCAGAAGTGCAACTTCTGCTTCAGATACCTTTATGCAAAATGGCTATATTGTCTTTCTTAATACAAAACAACAAAAATTCATAATCTAACCAGGAACAAAAGAAAGCCAAGTTGGAATGTATCTAATTCAAAACTGGACAACTAGACTGAATCTATTACATAACTACATAATAAGGATATATGGATTAATTATTATGGAAATAAAAATTTATTTTATAGGAACAATAACCAGCAATGAGCTCTTCATCTGTGTGAGAAAGTTTGCTATGAAACCCAACTTACCATCACTCTACTTAGTAAAGTAGAAAACATTATTTTTATTTTGTAGATTAAGAAACTAAATACTAAGAAAGCTCTTGCCAAAGTTCATAGAGATAAGAAGTCATAGGGTAGATTCAGGCTAGAAATTCAAACTTAAATTTGAGTCCCAAAGTCATCAGATTATATTGTTGCCTATGATTTCTGATTCCACCTCAATTCAGAATTCCTAGTGTATAGCCTTTATATCTCTCTGCAAATTTTTGTAGGTATGTGGATTTGTAACCTGTAGTCATTAATCATTTTTTGTTACATAAAAATGCAGGGACTTAAGACAAGAATAACTTATTTCTCAAGATTCTATAGGCTGATGGCATTGTTCTTCTGTTCCACTTCCTATTAACTGGACTCATTCATTCCTATTAGCACCAAATGGGTCTGGCTGGGTTGAAAGTCCTAGAAGTGCTTGATTCCTGGTGCTGTCAGCTGTGGGGCCTCAATTCTCCACGTGCTCATTCTCTCCTTTAGCTTTTCTTTCCAGAACCTCTTCATGGCATCTTTTAAAAGAATAGTCTGAGTGTACCTTTTTCCCTACAGCCTCACCAACATTTATGTTGCTTGTATTCTTGATAAATGCCATTCTGACTTGAATGTGATGAAATCTTAGAGTAGTTTTTATTTGCATTCTCTAATTGCTAGAGATGTTGAACATTTTTTCATATATTTGTTGATCGATTGTATTTCTTCTGTGAAGTGTCTGCTCTGTTGCTTAGCCCATTATTGATTGGGTTATTTGTTTTTTTGGTGTTGAGTTTTTTGAGTTCTTCTGGACTTCCTTAGAGAAAGGGACTGTCTTCCAAAAGGGGATAACAGGCTGGTACCAGAACTGAATTAGCATTACTGCTATATATTCTATTTGCCAAAGAAGTCATAGGGACAGCCCAGGTTAAAAGACTGGGGAAAGAGGATTCACTTCTTTCTTGCCATCCATTGTTCTACCACATAGCATTCTTTGTAAGAATGGCACTGTTGTCCCAGTACAATTCTTGAAGGCAGGATCTGAGCCTTTTCTAGGGTTGCAATTGGTTCTTAATACCCAGGACTCTGCTGTGCATACAATGGGTCTCCAAAATGTTGATTGACTGGTAGTAGAAAAACCAAAACCAATTTAGTGGGGGTGGGGGGTAGGAAACAAAAACAAAACAACCTGGAATACTCTTAACGGGTCACGTGGGCTCCCCAGCATGTGAAATTTGGAAAGCAACTCTTTTTTAGCTGGAGACTCAGGGGTAGGGGATGTCAGGGGGATTGAACCCAGGGACTCTTAACCACTAAGCCACATCTCCAGTCCTCTCTTAAATTTTCATTTTGAGACAGGGTCTTGCTAAGTTACCTAAGGCCTCCCTAAATTGCTGAGGCTGGCTTTGAACTTGAAATTCTCCTACCTCAGCCTCCAGAGCAGTTGGAATTATGGGCATGCACCACCATGCCTCCCTGGTAAAAAACTCTTGCCAATCATTTTCTTTCCAAGGAAACCGTGATAATTCACCTATGTCCTTTATGGATATCCTGCTTTTATGCTTGCCTAATTTTAGATGCTTACCTGTCTGTTTCAGCCACAATATGGAAGTTTTCTGCTGATGGATTCTGAAAATCCATTTGGAATATAAGACAAATGAAAGCTTAACAATATACAATGAATTAGTAATTATATGGAAAGACTCTACTAGAAGAAGGTCTTTGCCCATTTTTTGCTGGCTCTTATAAGAAAATAAAATTGGACTAGTTATTTACATTAAAAAACCATCTTGGCTCTCACATTATCTATTTTGAAGTATAGGTAGCTATAAATCTCACACTAGACATGATAATCTTAGTTAACCAGTATGGCATCAAGCCCAAATTGGTTACTACTTTATAAAGGATTTTTTTTTGTAGGTTAAGATACACATGCACATGTATAAACTAATAAATAAGACTGAAAACAAAAGAAGATAAAATTGTACATGCATAAGAGGATAAAACTGAGTAGAAATCATAAAGTGAGCAATCTTATCAGTAAAACATAGGGATGACTTGGGAAAGTGAAATGGATTTGTTAGATTTGCCCTGTCTTTCTTTGTATTAGATATATGGAAGCATGCACTCATGGTTTTATGTATGAGAAGTTACACCTTTTCTTCCATTCAGGCCTCTTTCTTTGCCAAGATCCCTGTAAGGAGATAGCAACAAAAATTTATGAGGGTTAGATCCAAAAGCAAGGGCTTGGGGCATATTGTTGAAAAGATAAAGACTGTTCATTTGGGAGTTCTCTATTCCTTTATTACCTGAGAAAAGATGAAGTAGTAATTGACATGTGGTTCTTGACAGATGTTGACAAGGGGAAAACATGTAACTAAGCTCCTTGGAGTTTTTGCAAAGGATGATTATGATGCCTGTCTCCATGTTCTATAACCTCAAGAGTACAATCAAATATCCCCCCTTACCCCAAGTGTCAAACAGACATCCATGCAGATGCTATAGGACCATATCAGCATCTGGTCAAAGAACAGAATTCTCTCATGCCACATAAAGGGCACATACAATAGAGACCACTAAATGTGGAGTTGCTTTGATATATTATATTGTTAATCTCTATTGAAATAGATTGATCACTATAAAGAAAGAATTCACCAAATTTTTTTCTTTTTAACTCTCATAGCTTGTATCTGGAAATGCATTATAAAATTGAATAATCTAATGTTTTGCTACAAAATGATATCCACATTTTGTTTGATAAAATAGCAGGATAATAGAAATATTAGCAACCATGCTACCAGAATAGCACTGCATAGGAATAAGAATTAGATTTAGAAGGAAAACACTTTGTCCTTATTTGCCAAACATGCAGATGAAAAGTTGGAAAACTGTCAGTCATGCAGATGTTTTTAATATCCAGATGTTATGTAGCAAAGATACTTGGCAACAAACAAAACTTTCTTTATGCATCCATCTGTTTCATTCTAGATTCATTTGGTATAAAATTGAGGAATAATGGAAATTATAAGCATATTTCAGTTGTTTTCAATAAAAATCAAGCAAAATGCAGTAATACTATTTTTATATTTCTGATCAGTGTGTGTGCAGAAGTAAGCTAAGAATTCCTAAGATCTTAATGAAAGAACAATTGTTCATGATAGATAAAATGTCACATTGATTTGACTTCAGTATACCCTGCCTTCTTTTATCACATTATATTACTGAGTGATTTGCAGTATAGCTAAATAACAATTTGAGAATTCAGTTTGTTTTCCTCTTTTATTTTCAAATTTATCTGCTCTTCCAATATTCCTCCAGCAGCTGACTCTGTGGGTCATTACCAGAGAGGAGATGCATATCAGAGTGAAAAACACGAATAGCCATAAATCCTCCTTAATTTGGTTTCCAAATGCATAAGCTTCAAATAAAAGGGTCTATCTATGATACAGGAAAAAAAAGATACATATTATTTTGTGCCTTCCCCAATTATGGCTTGATGTGCACACTAAAACTGAACACTGCAGACAGACATGATACTATCATGATTGTGTCCATCAGCTTAGGTGGGTTTAGGTATACTTTAGGAATAATCAAGTCCAAAATCTGTTCTTTCTTATACCTTGTCCATGGGTCATCGTCCACTGGCTATCCAAGCTGAAGAAGCAGCCCTTATTTGGGACAGTGGCTTCTTTTATGGAAAAAAAAAAAAAAAGCAAAAGAGTAATAGTGGACCACACAATAGCTTCTCCAAAGCTTCTGCTTGGAGTGTCTGATGTTATTTGTACTCACAAGGAATTTAGCAAAGCAAGTCATGTGGCTGAGCCCAACACCTTCCTGTAGAAATTATTCTCATGTCACTGGGCAGGGCTTCATAGGGAGTGGCCCAGGAGGGAGGGGCAGCAAATATATTTACCTCAGTGTAACTGACCACAGTTATTATTTTAAGCATGCATCATGTGCTTAATTGTCCAGTTTACTGGGTTATGTGTCAAAGTAGTTATCATTGATGCTATTTTTCCTTTGGGAGACTGTAAAAATGAGAGAAAACACTAATTCAGATACAGGAAACAGATGAGACAGTGAAGTAGTTTTGGATGTTTCCAGATAGGTAAACAGCACTGTGTTTATAAACCATATATTGGATGACAGTAAATTCAGGAGCAGAGGGGAGAAAATAGAGGAAACCGATATTCATTATGTCAAACTGGAAACAAGTTTATGAAAGGTTCATAGTTTAGAAGCTGTTTGGGGGAGAAAAGTAATAAATAATGATGGCTAATATTTGAGTGCCCTTTTAGCAATCACGTGCAGAAGATACACCACTCCATTTACCTCAGGTTGAAGGAGTGGCCCAAGTCTCCAAACAACATGTCAGAACCAGGATTCAAGTAATCCCTTTTACTTCTACTTCTATACATTTTATGCTTACATGCTGAAATTTGCAGGGATGGGGGTAATCCAGAAAAATGTTGCCTAGGCAAGGTGTTGGATCCTGTTGATGGAATTTTCCTATGTAAGAAAACGAAAGCAAGTAAAGCTATATGGCAAGTATTGTGAAGTGCTTGACTGGTGATAAGGGAAGAAGAACAAAGATTTACTCAAGAAATATTTGTTGAAGATCCATGAGTAGGATAACATATAATGAGGAACACCACTGATACTGATTGCAGATATGGAAGAATTTGGTTGGGCCTATAATTTAGATATAAATCATCTTAACTGTTGATATTCGGAGACTAGGGGTCCCGCTGAGGGTGAGGACATGGGTGTCTACCCCAGTTCATTCAGACACCGGAGACCAGGCTCAGAAGGCAAGATCTAATTTTACTTAGGATTGTACAAGACATATATAGGCACATTATTCAATCAGGTTAACACACTTGTTAAAGCATAACAGAACCAGCCTATAGGTAAGCTATATATTGAACAAAATAAACAAACCAAGTATGTCTAAGTAATTCTGCCCAGCAATAAGTCTGAGACAAAGGACTGGGGGGATGGTAAGCTCCAGCACACAGCATGAGGCAAGGCAGTGTGGGCGAGCTCACATCACAGCTTGCTGGGATGCATGAAGAATGAGGCCTTCCCTCAGCTCGTAGCTCAGACCCAGGAACTGCAAAGACCTTCATTCCATGGCGAGTCTTTACCATTACCTCAGTTTCTCTGTCCAGACTGTTTGGCTTACTTAGACCATGGTGTTAGTGACTGCTGTCAGATAAGCTTGAGGAATGTTCCCTACACTTAACTACTTAATGGTACCTTCATCCTACTCAGTCATTGCCTGAGAAACCCTGTGGAAGGTGTGGCCTCCATGCAAACAGCTAAGAATCCAGAGAAGAATTGAGGCCACAGATTAGTAGATCTGTGCCACCACGTTTCGCCCTTGGATTACACAAATCTAATTCTTCATTTAAGTTTTAATGAGAGTTCCTCCAGGGTTCCCACTGGCCCATCTTCATGAGGGAGTGTTTAGAGGGAAGTTGGTGGGACAAATAATGGTCCTTGTCCTGCAGTTGGTCTCAAAGCTGCGAGTGGTACTCACTGTCTATGTGTCATAGATTCCCCTCACTCTCCAGCACTACCTTAGCATGCCTAAGTTCTTATCTGGCAGTGTTAACTGAATTTTTATTCCTAGATGCCTGGGTCTATCATATTTCTCAGGTCAGGTTGCTGCATATATTTATTAACTGTTACAGTGGGGCAAGGAGGTGCCCAAGTGGATCACTTGAATTCCACACATACTTTTCCCTGGCCCTATTGATTTTTGTTGATCAAGGTAAATTACCCTGACAGTACAGTTACAGTTTTTCTGTCCTGCTGGTTCATGGACACATGGAATCCAACAGTTCCTTGGGATCATTTCTTTAGTTTCTGTAAAGCATCTTCTCTTTTTAGGGACCAATACTTCTAATAATCTTCCTGAGTCCATAGTTTCAGAAAACACAAAATCCCTAGTGTGTTATTGCAGGGGGATGGTAAGCAGAACCAATTGTTCTTCTACTCCTTGTTTCCCAGACCCATGAATTTTTCCAGATTCATTGAGGAACACAACACCATGTAGAAGTCTCTGATTTAATGGAGATATAACACCCTGAAGGATGGTACCCTATCCTTGTAGAGGTTTCTGATTTGAAGCTTCAACTATGCCTTTAGGAGGTTGTTCCAGCACTCTGAGGCTAGATCCTTCCAAATGATCTATATATAAGTTTAAATGATCCCATGGTCATGGGTCTACTTTTTTGAATGGTGTGGTATACCTTCAGTGGATGCCATTGTTAGGGACCCAATTCTGTACCTCCTTTTCTGCAAAGTGGTTTCCCTGGTTGGAAGCTATATTGTCTAGAATCCATGCCTGTGGATCCAGGCAGTCCATAAGTTTCAAGACAGCATAACTGAGTGAGGGTCTGTAGGAAGAATAGGCAAACCAATACTTGGAATAGATATCTATTTGTCCCTGTGATGGTGAATCACTAACTTTCTTATAATAGGAGGGACTCAGGATAGCCAAATTTCCAGGAAGCTGTCAGTTGATGTCATCAAGGAATATTAGCATGCAGTATTGAAATTCAGAGGCAGAAATATTTATATTGGTCTTATAAATAGGTGTCCCTTCTGATGGACTCATATATAGCTTCATTTACTGTCACTGTGGCTACTCCATTCAGATACCCAACATGCTTGTTCTGGGGTGGCCAATAACAAAGAATGACTAACATCAACCAGGCAAGTCATTTTGTGAACTTGGTCATTCAGTACCTCTTCAGTGGTAGATGCTTTCTAGTGGTAAATTTTTATTTTGCATAGAGTACAAAAACTTCACACTTTGCCACTCTCACAGGTTTCACATGCATTTCCTCGAAATTCCTTGCATCCAATTTTCTAGTCCTTAACTTTGCAAGCCCATAAAAACTGGTAGTTGAACAGGATTCCTGTATACTCTCATCTTGAGTTATTTCTTAAACATCCAAAGGATAATCAGTTGCCTGCTTTTAGCTTTGTCTAAAAGGAAGACTTTTTTCCACTCTACTGTCTTTTAGGACCACACTGGGATGTTTCCATGATGCTATCACTGTCTGTTTTCAACCTGCCCTCCCATAGCAAATAATACCATATTTTGGTCCTAAGTTATATGATTTCTTCAATCCAGGGCCTGTCCACATCATGAACCCTAATTATCAGAAGGCTTGAAAAACCTTTTCAAAATAAAATTGCTTGGGTTACAGTATGTTGTTAGGCATTTTCTGTTCTTATTCTCTTTTACATCTATTTTACATTTTTACAACTAGAATTAACCGTCTTAATCAATAAACAGGACAAATATATATCTTATTCTGAGGCTCAAAACTTGGCAACATTCAGGGATATATCTCATTTGCATATACATTCACATTTATTCTAAATTTGAAAATAGGTATACAAGCCCCATTCTTGCTTTCCTGATGTCTTTCTCATTGGCTGTTTCCCTATTTTATTTTCACCCAGATAATCAGGTAACTAAAATCATATTCTATGGCCAGCAAAGGGACATCATTGCTATGCTTTTATTACACAACAATCCACAAATTGGATGATCAACAATTTCGGTGATAAAGGAACGTTACAAAGTGGAGATGTTGACACATAGCAATACACAGTTACCTCCATATCTGTAAAACACTGCTACATGCATGAGCAATTAGGCTTATACTGGATTGTAAGAAGTAGAAATTACAGGGAGGCAGATTTTCATTCACTAGAAATAAAAGTGTTATGACAAAACTATACAAAATTAGAATGGACTTTATCTGAAGATAATGAGTGTTCAACAGAGGGTTAGATATCAACATATCTAACAAGATGCTATTTGACTCAGTGGTAGGGATACCATAGAAATCATGGACTATGTAGGGAGAAGGAGGTATTGCCTCCAAAACCATCTTAAGAAGACAGCATATTACAGTGGAAAGAGTGTGCATTTAAACCAGAGCAGAACAGCCTTGGCAACTTTGTTAAATTATATCATTTTCTCCTCTACAAATGGGGTAACAATATCCCCTATTTTGTAAGGTTTGGTAAAGATCTAATGTAATAAAAAATATGTGTTCAGTGGAATATTTAGCACATAACTGTATTTAATAAAATTTCTTATTCCAATTTTATATAGTAAAACCTTATGGAGAGTCTGACATTTGACTTTTTTAACCTAAAAAAAGGTAATTTCGTATGACTTAAATGGATAGCATTAGTGCAACTAGGTATAGTTAAATCCCCATTACTAAAGTGTCTAAGATTTTGAGACTCAGATTTAGGATATGATGTTTACAAATCCTTTGGTTTCTAAGGATTCCTTGTTGTTTTATTATTTTTTAAAAAAAGCATGATATGTAGAGGTGAGAATTCTCCCTTTTGGTTGAATGCGGTTCCAAATGATCAGGTTGACCTCTGATCTATGGTCTATGCCTTGGT
This sequence comes from Sciurus vulgaris, assembly GCF_902686455.1. NCBI lineage: Eukaryota > Metazoa > Chordata > Mammalia > Rodentia > Sciuridae > Sciurus > Sciurus vulgaris. Next base: position 134,888,930 of record NC_136463.1, read on the forward strand.
TATGAATTGCTGGATTAGGTAGAACTCCAAAGCCCATGTGGCAGGGAAGCCTGGGTCACACGCTGGGAAAGGCAAGCAGAGAGCACGTAAGGATGCAGGTGTATAACCAGTCATTTCCCTGTCATATGCTCTGACAATTGAAATAGATTATCCAGGAGAATCTAGTCAATCATACTAACTAGTACTGTTCATGCCAACTTATTCTCTGGCAGGAGCTGAGAATAGGGTAAGGAGAAGCTGATACTTTTGTGTTTCAGAAAATTGATTGTAATTGTGGCATAATCCCAGCAAGTTTTGAAACTTTAGTATTTATATTTCACCATAGGCTGGAATAGCAATTTTCTGTTATGAGTACTTTCAGCAGCTGAAGTCACATGGGTCCATTTCAGGCATATGCATAGGTGTATTTTAAGGCAATCTATTTCCTAACTTAAGTACGTGTTTGGTACTTTAATTGCAACTCATCGAGAAAGACCATCTATTTACCTGTCTGTTGATCAAAATTTCCAAATTATGGATGGAGGAAACATGTGAATGCCAACTGTACTTAAGAGAAATAACAATAATTTACTTATGTAAGAAAATTATAGAGGGCACATAATAAGCTATGGCAAATAATGCTTTCGTAAACTAATTGGATATACCAGTTATATTATTATTATAGAACCTGTATTTCTAACCACTCATATTAAAACAAACAAACCAAAACAGTCCTACTACCTTGATTCTTTCTTTTTGTATATTTTTTCTTAGTTATACATGACAGTAGAATCCATTTTGATAAAATTATACAAGCATGAAATATATCTTATTTTATTTGGGACCCCATTCTTGTGGGTGAATATGATGATAGGGTTCACTTAGGCAATTTCACATGTGAACATAGGGAAATTATGTTAGATTTATTCTACTGTCTTCCCTATTTCTATCCCCACTCCCTTCCCTTTGTTCCCCTTAGTCTAATCTACTCAACTTCTCTTCTTCTCCCAACTCCTTTTATTGTGGGTTAGCTGCCACATATCAGTGAAAATATTTGACCTTTGGTTTTTTGGATTGGCTTATTTCACTTAGCATAACAGTCTCCAGATCCATCCTTTTATTGATTCTTTGAAAACACAAAAACAGCATAAGTAGTTAAAATTTTTCTTTACTTAAAAAAGTAACTAATAATAATTAGTGACTTGTGTCTTGAATGATAGTTTGAACTATAATCTATTACTCCAGCAGATATATTACAGATATTGTAATGATTCATTTATACCTGAATGCCTACAGAAAAATGGGTTTGTTTTTACATGACAAATACTTAGGCACATGTCTGAGAACAAGGACGTTTCTGTATCCGCAAAGCTGAGTACAGTAAGCTTGAAACATCCACTTTTTAAAAATTCCATGCTAGAGTAAATCAAAGATTAATACAAAGCTGTGTGAATCAATATCAGGGTTACAATAGAGACAAGATGGGGGGAAAATGCAAGAAACAAACAACAAAAGAGAAAGGAAGGAAGGAAGGAAGGAAGGAAGGAAGGAAGGAAGGAAGGAAGGAAGGAAGGAAGGAAGGAAGGAAGAGAAAGAGTGCAGCCATTTATCAGCCTAGGAACATGGCAGATGGGTAAAGTCAGAAGTCCCATAATTAACTAAAAGAGCCAAGGTCCAAACTACCAGGCAGAAATTATGAGAATAACACAACTGGCCTCTAATTCTCAAGTAGGGAAGGAAGCCAACCAGAGGTGCCTAACCCCAGAACCCAAAGGGCAGTTGCTGAAACAATGGAGCTTTTTGTTTCCTGCCCTTTAAAAAAAGGTAACAGAAGATTACTGATGACAGGGCCTCTTTGGCACAATCAGAACAGAGAGGAGTGTGAGCTGAGTGAGAGTCGCACCTGCCCTAGGAGATCAGGGGATGTTCTGATTCCCCAGAGGATGTTGTGAGAGAACATGAGGGTGAAGCAAGACAACAGAAATCAAACTGACTCGCCTTGGTCACGTGAGATTTTCTGAATGTTTTCCTTATTTCAGTGCAGGAGGAAGGAATTGGAGAGGCTGTGCACAGCAAGTGTTGGCATCACTGTTCTTTTAGGTAACATTTTTTACATTATTTTTAGTTAATGGTATTAAGGACGGGAATCCAATTTCCTCATCAGAAAAGTTGAGTGTTGGGCTCGTTTAGTCCTTTGATTCAAACCCAGACGAGAGAAGCAACAAGTGAGAGTGGAAAATGGTTTCAGTATAGTTTGTGATTTTGAAACACTCCATAATCTATTTCCATATTTCTTTGTGAACACACTTGCTTTTCCTTGCCTCCTTCCTCCTGATGGCTTTCCTCTCCTATCCTCTGCATTTGCAGGGTGCACTGGAGAGGTGGAGGGAGGGCCCACCGGCCCTGTCTCCTCCTAGGATGCTAACAGTACACACCTCAACACTTCAGTAAGTGGGTTCCTAACTTATCAGCATTTCCTGTGAGGGATTGTGCTAACCTAATGATTTCTCTGGCAGGAAGCTTTTATTTCTGATATTATCTAAATTTTCCTCTACTTCATTCCATTTTATCATTCCCTCCCATTCCCATGGATATCTCTGTACACTGGAAAACAATATCAATGCCTTTGTCTGTTTCTATTTTTAGACCTGGTTTGGTGTTTCTATATGGTCAGGTGGTTTAAATTTAGCTCCTCTTAAGTTTTTCCCATTAGTCATTCAAACACATCATTCCCTTAGTCATTTTTGTTGGTAGACTGTTTTTCAGTTTTGTGGTACTTGGTCTTAAGAATGAAAACAGTATTTCCAGGGATAACTCATAAGGGTGGGGTCAGTTCCTTTAGTCTATAGACTGAAATGATCTTATATATTCTTTGGAAATCAGCCTAAATTTTCATACTGTTCCATTCCATATCTCCTTCAGCTTCACATGATTTGTTTGAAGCTCTGTCTATTCATGATACCTTCCCACCTTGGAGAATAGGTCCTATGGTGTTTTGTAATCCTCATAACTCAGCACTATTCCTGGGCATATAGTTGGAATACAAGATACACTTGATAAATAAGTGAATAAATAGTTTAAACATGACCTATAATAATTATTTCCATTTTTTCTAGATTTTTAAGATTTTTCAATTTGTTTCTATTTTTCTTTAACACTTCTTAGTATTTCATCTCAATTTAGATTTGTTATAAATTAGATTATTAGACTAAAACCTCAACATGTACAAGCATTTCTGTGGCATGTCTTTGCATAAAATTTGTTGAGCCATATGCTTTGAAATTATTCTAGTCACAGGATTTTTGACCAGGGAAGAAACTTGAGAAATCATCTAGTATGATTCCAACATTTTTTTAACTTTAAATATGACACCTTGGGGAGAATAATCTTTTCAGATTATAGGAGACATGATTAAAAATTTTTATGATGATATTTCTCTTCAGTGCACACCTATTCTTCGTGCTTTAGGATGAAACCCTGTTATGTGTGGTAGCCAACTTTTTGTATCACTCAATCATAATTTTTTCTTACATATGAAAATATAGCTGCTGTTTAAAATGATCTTATCTTCATCTGTGGTTCAAATTTTGCAATTTTCCTGCTCTCTGCCACCACCCATGATTCTTGAGGTTTCCTACATAAATGTTGTAATTTTAGAGTTATAAGTTGACCTCTTAAGTGTCCTGAGACTCATTTTAGGTCAATAACCAGCATCCATCTGAGGTTCTTGCTGTGGTCTCTTATCTGCACATAACTATTTTTCTTTGTGTTATTTGCCCTTTGGATTGTACATGAAATTTTGAGATTGGTCACTTGGTGGCGCTGTAGTTAATACCTTGATTTTCTTAATGTATTTTTCCACAGTCTTCTTAGCTTTTATTTTTAAATTGCAGTTACATGATATATGTGCATCTTTTAAAATTCTGCTGCAGGTGAAATGATTTAATAGCTCTTGACTTCTGGATTAATTTTCAGCATTAGAAACATTGTAAAACAGACTCTTGCTAATAATGATCATTATCGTAATGGCTTTAGGCATAATCATTTACCAACATTAGCCAAGTGATTAAAATCCATCATGAGTTTAATTTGAAAAGATTTAGTTCCTTTGCAATAAATGGCTAATGATATTAGCCTCATCTTTGTGGGGTCAAAATTTATGATTATATGAGTTTGTACTTTCACTACTTGATAGAAATCCACTCTTGTTAACACAGGCCATATGATGCCTGTTGTTTACCAAGCGTGTGGTGTTTCCTATATTAGTATTGAATTGGACCATATGGTGCACAATGTACAGGCAATTGTCACTTTTTTATGACCCTGCCATTTGATAATTCATTATTTCATAAAGCAAGTGACCTTAACAGATGTTAAGATTAATTGCCATGGTCAGTCAAACCTGGAGGGAAAGGGAAAGGGAAGCATTCTAGTTTTTTGACTAATTCTTATCAAAACTAGATCTGATATTTATAATGATAAGATCTTTTCGATAAAATATTTTTATATCTTTGCAACTAATAACATTAAAAAGTATCCATTAAGAGTTAGAAATAATTCTCCAAAAAATTCTCTCAACAGACCATAATAATAATAATAATAATAATAATTTAGGCCTATATTTTTTTCACAGAGACCCTACCTCTCAACTTTCAGTTCACTCCCCTCCTTATTATTTTATTTGATGACTCATGTTGACCTTAAAAGACACTCTATTCATTTGACTGCTTGTAAGATAATGATCTCATTTCCAAAATACCTTAAGAAAATCATAAGGGGAAGAAAAGCGTAACAAACATCCCAGAAAACAACTTTGGCAACTATAGATGGCAAAAAAACAAACAAACAAAAACAAAAACAAAAAAAAAAAAAAAACCTTATTTTGTTTTCACTAAGTACTGTTTTATTTCCAAAAGTTTTCCCCAAATAAATATTTCACACTGACTGATAGCAGAGAGTAGCCTTCCACAGGCCCACTAATGATCTTAATGGTTATGTAAACGGTTTCCTCCTCAAAACAGACCAATGTTGTTATTCCCACTTTTCAAAGAGCCAAGAGACCCAAAGTGGGGAATTAACATACCCAAGATTGTTTAGCGAGTGGGTAAAAGGCATTCAGTTAGTCAATACATGCTGATGTGAAGAAAAAATGCTTGTTCTCTTATCAGTTTCTTTCAGCTGTTTCAGAACTCCAGTTCTTCAGAATGCTAGTCTGTGAATTTACCAGAAGGTAAAGGGTTTTTAAAAAAAATTCCCCAAGATAAATCAGATAATTTAAAACTCACATACAGAATTTGCTATAATAGTTTAATGAAATAAAAATAAAAAATTTTTGACCGAATTACTGCACTGATCTTTCCACTGAGCTAAAGCTATTCACTCATTTATTTAAAAAAGTGTGGAGAACCTGATCAATACAAGATCCAGGGCTTTAGGGATATAAAGGAAATTAGTAGAGCCAGGGTGACACATCTAACGTTTCCTAGTACTGAAATCCCTACCCCAAAGTGTTGTGTTGCATGTTAAAATAGCATGGTTTGTAGTTCAGGGTAAAGTCAGAATATGGAATTTAGAACAGAATATTAGAAGATAAGTAATAGTAAGAGAGAAGGTAGGTAAGGAAATTGCACCCAGAAATATAAAATTACTTATTCAAGTCCTCACAGTCAGATAGATGCAAAGAGAAATTGAGTGCAACTTACCTGGAGTTTATTGTTTTATACAACACTGTATCCTAAAGACCTTTTGAAAGTCTATGTATATCCAAAATAAGAGTATTAAATCACCAAACTCATGTACAGTGTGCATGCTAAGGTAGATTTTTTTTTTAAATCTGAGAATGTGACTGTGATTTATGTTTGCATTAGTGTCCAACACAATACAAACTATCCAGTGCAACATTATATAACTCAAAGACATAAAAATTATGCTCCCTGAGTTTTACAGTTTCATTAATGGCTCTAACGTTTTTATTAAGTGAAGTTTCCCTTTTCAAATAAAAAAAGGAGGAAACATTTCCTTCTACAAGAATTGGTGACTATAAATTCATCCTATGGTTATAGATTTATTATTCCTAATATATATTTTTAATTGCTTTTGGTATTGCTGCCATTGTTTGAAAGTTACTTGTTCTGGTTATTTAGTACTTTTCAGCCTGTAGAAGTTTACATGGTCATATTCCAAGTTTTGTAGAATTTTATATCTTAAAGTGTATTAATAATTATTTCAATATTGTAAATATTTGAAAATAGTAAAAAAATTTGTAATGATTATGATGTTAAAATGATATTAAGACAAAATTCAGTCAGTAGAGTATAAAGGAGAGTCAGGACACAGAGACAGGTTCTGAGCCCGGCACCCATTAAGGCTTGCGTGTAATGGTCTGACCACTTATCTGCTTAATTTCCTGCTAGCCAGACATGATCACATCAATTTCCTTTATAGGCAACTGTTACACAATTACAAGTTTGGGAGAGAACTCATTTTAGACTCTGAACACTGGAACCATGAGTTAATTGGGCACCCCCTACCTGGAGGGAACAATAACTCCTGACCAGGTTGGAAAGTTTATCATGAAGAATGTGGAAGATAAGTTACAAAAAAGATTAAGAAATTGAATCACATCTTTTAAAAATTCTTTTTGCTGCTGTTTTGTGTGTGTGTGTGTGTGTGTGTAGAAAAGAATTTTGCCAAGGGAAAATAATTTAATTTTTTTTATTAAAAAAAAAAATCCCCAAATAAAAAGAAGATTGGCTCCTGGCAAAATATATATGTGTATGTGAATGTTATCTCTATGGCCATCCAACTTCCCTCAGGCAGAGGAAACAGTTAAAGTAACTGTTGTGTTCCTTCATTATTTTTAACAGTTCATCGCTGCTCTTGATCTCTTTGCTACATCTCTAAAGAAATTATAGTTTAAATTTGCCTGGACTTAAGCTTTCTATAAATGGATTCCTATGCTTTCTTTTGTGATTTGCTTTTTCCCTTCAGACTTGTGTCTCTAGGTTCATCTGTGTTGACACATGCAGTGTGGACCATCCTTTGCACTGTGGAATTACAGTCTTCCATTGTACAACTACTGAAACTCTTTTATCCATTCTATGATTAATGTGCATTTGAGTTGTTTCCAGGGTTTTATTGTTGTGGGAAAACTCCAATCTTCTCGTGTGTGTCTCCAGATGCACATGTGCAACAGCTTCTCTCGGCTGTGTACCTAAGAATGAGACTGCTGAGCCAGAGGGGATATTTTCCCAAGTAGTTGTACAATAACCCACCCACAAGAAACAGAAGAGAGCTCTGTGGCCCAACCTTGCCAAGACTTGATATTTTCCAACTTTTAAAAACTTTGGCCAAACTGAAGAGTAAAAAAATGGCTTCTCATTGTGGTTTTAATTTGTAAGTCTTTGATTTCTAATAAGGTTACTAATGTTTTTGGTTTACATTCCTACTGCATTATTTTTTTTTCTATTGATTTAAAGATTTTCTTTATATATTCTGGACTCTATCCTTGGTTGTATATCTGTAAATATCTTTTGCCAGTTTGTGACCTATATTTTTCTCTTTGTATGTGTGTGTGGTACATATTATGAATAGAACTTAGTGGGTAGGAGTGCTGTCATCTGAACCCAGGGCCTCATGCATGCTAGACAAGCACCCTACCACTGAGTACAACTCCAGGCCCGAGTAGACACACTTCATTTTAATGTAGTCAAAATTATCCACCAGTTCCTTTATAGTTTGTACTAGTCTCTCTTGTTTAAGAAATTTTTCCTTATCTGGAAGTTGTAAACAAATTCTGTGGGTTTTTTTTTTTTTTTTTTTTTAAAGTTTTTACTTTCACCTCTGGGTCTTTAGTCCATGTGGATGATTCATTTGTGTACTAAGAGAACAATCTCTAGAATAAGAGATTTTTAAAAATCTGATTTGCAGAAGTTTTGCTATTTCAGTGATAGGCAAATTTAGGAATAAAAGAAATTGAGTAAAGGAAAAAAATGTCTTTATGAAATATTTTATCCTCTCATTACCAACTTGTGATGCCTGCTTTGTCACATGTTGGATGTCCTTATTCACACGGTTATTCCTGAGATTGTAAGCTGTTTATCCATTTACTTAAAAAACTGAATTCCTCCTATACAACAGGTGGTGTTCCATGTCTTGACACAACAGAGAACAAAGGAAATCCCTGTCTTTATGTAGTTTACACTACAGATATACACAAGCAAAATACTGTATATAGTATGTCAAACAGTCCTAAGTTGCTATGGAGAAACTAAGACCGAGAAGAGCACTAAGGACAGTGTTGGCTGGGGGAGCAGATGTTAGATGGCATTTGAGATGAGACCCAAAGACAGTGAAGGAGGCAGTGAAGCTGCGATGAGAGCCATCACATCGTGCTATCTCATAAGCTACTGGGTTAATGTGCACCCTGCGTGAAGACTGTATGGATTTTTGTGGCTTTATAATAAATCCGAACAGGTGGCCTGAGTCTTCTGCCTGTGTCTTCTCCAATTGAACTTCAACTGTTCTTCACCATTTACTTTCCCATTTAAATTTCAGAAGCTACTCATGAAGTTGCAAAGCAAAACAAAAAACAACAAACGCTGGTTTGGATTTTGGTTTCCCAGTGAATCCAGAGGTTAATCTGAAAGTGAATGACATCTCTATCCCTTTGAGTCTCCCAGATCATGAACTCATAGTGTACCTTTCTATTTCTTTAGCTCTTCTTTAGTGATCTCAGTCCTGCCTGTCTCCAGTCTCATTCCCTCTCCCCCTCCCACTTTTTTTTTTTTTTTTTTTTTTTTTGCACTGGGGAGTGAACCTAAGGGTACTCTGCTACCAAGCTCATCCCTAGCCCTTTTTATGTTTGTTGTTTGTTTGTTTATTATTTTTAATTTTTTGCAGTGTTGGGGATTGAACCCAGGGCCTCACACATGCCAGGCAAACACTTCACCAATGAGTCACATCCCCAGCTCATTCAGCCACTCCCTGGAGTCCCCTGTACACACGCCATTCTAAATGGCTTCCATCTCCCCAAGTTACCATGTCTCTTTTGCTTTGTATAGAGTGTTCTATTCTGTCTGAAAGGCCCTTCTGCCCTCTCTCTCCTTCACCTCACTAACTCAAACTTCTTGTTCAGCACTGGTTTAGGACTCGTCTTCAGAAAGACTTTACTAAGGGGGTGTTCACTTTCTATGTCCTCTGACACCTATTTTAGTGTTTCCTCTAGTTTATGCTCTAAAAGCCTAACTAACTGCCCACTTTTATGTCTCTACAGTTATAAATTAGCAACTGCAGGGCAATGACTTGTTCTTTATCAAGGTACTATGAATCTCCAATTAATACTTGTTAGATAGGTGAATGTTAAAATCTGTGGGTTTCTAATGTAGCTGGGTGTTATTGTGATGATTGCCCTTGGCAGAATCAAGAAGAGCCTGAGTTCCTGAGTACATGGTGCTCCTGGGAGTTTCTCTCAGTGCTGTTCTTACTGGAACCTTGAAAGTTGCCACTCCTTATAACTTCTAGTACATTCTGACAACTTCTGACCAAATTACTAAAAACTGTCTACCTTATGCACAGGAATTTAAGGGTTCAAATAATAAATTCTTGTATTTGAAGATGACTATCCTTTTAGAAAACTCCATACCTGAGAATGGAACCTGTTTTAGGCAGGATGTTTAGCACAGAAGTCCTGTTCCTTCATTAGGGCAACTCTCAAGGGCTGTGTGTACGGACTAACTACCTCATTGTTGATGAAGATTAGAAGGTTCTGAGTTTAAACTGTGTATTTTGAGAGTGAATTTCAAATAATTGCGTTTTCCCCCTCTACCAGGTTACATGGTAGAATCTAAAGCTTCATTCCTTGGCATTTCTGCCTGATGCAAAAGCAACACTTTCTTCCCCCAAAGATGCAGCCATAGTGTTACTTGTCTTTGCAGGGTGCTAGTGTAGTTTGCATAGTTTTCTCTGTCTCTTGCTAATCCTAGGCTGACATCTGAGGGCTTTCCCTGGTTTTATTATCATTGCTGCAATGCTTTGTCCACCAGGGTGTTGCAACTTTTTTTTTTTTTTCCCCTTACTGAGCATGTGATTTAATGGAACTGTATCAGCAATGACATCACCACCCTAATCACTTTGGTACTTGACATCTTAGCTTATCAATGGAAGCATTGTCAGAAACCATACAAGGTTAAGACCCATTGAGTTCAGAGGGTTTGTACAGTTATGTGGACTGAGAATTCTCAAAGAACATGCTTCATGGCATGTAAAGTTAACCACAAATATGTTCTTAAATTCAATAGTGCTAAACATTCCAATTTATTTGTTCACAAGGGTGGGGGTTGAGAAGGAATTTAATACAAAAACAAAGATAAATGATGGAATACATTAAATTTAATGATGTGTTACAACAAATAAGATTATCTGAGAACGAATTGTTCTCAATCTTGGCAGGCCACTGAGTTTCAAATGCACCTATTGATATAATAGAAATGAAACAGCCTTGAAAGTATTAGTAGCTGCTTTTGGTGCGGGGCGGGGGGGTGGATTTGTTTCTTCTGCAATTTCACAATAAGAAGATAGATATAAAACTTGCAGACAAGGCTATCGTCAGAAACTGAACCATAATTCTCCTGAAACTTTAGAGGTATTGTTTAGTCTCAACCTCCTTGAAAAATTGTTCACTTTGTGTCTTTTTTTGGGAGGGTAACAGAGATTGAACTCAGGGGTACTTGACCACTGAGCCACATCCCCAGCCCTATTTTGTATTTTATTTAGAGACAGGGTCTCACTGAGTTGCTTAGCACCTCACTTTTGCTGAGGCTGGCTTTGAACTCAGGATCCTCCTGCCTCAGCCTCCCAAGCCACTGGGATTACAGATGTGTACCACTGTGCCTGACTCACTTTGTGTCTTTATCCAACTTTTGTTCAAAGATTTTTTTCCTGCCTCATGTTACTTTTGTAAAATAGCAGATCCAGCTCTAACTGTTGGTTGATATGGAGCCATATATAAATATTTAATATGGTGGCTGACACAGAATCCACCAGCTCTGAAATACCTCCTTAAAGGACCTGAAATTCCCATCCTTTGAGATATTTCTTTGGGTAAAAACAGTCTCCAGTGGTTTCCATAAGAGGGTCCCATTAATGCATGTTGATAGAAAAGAGAAGGCATCAGGTCCTGTCCTCTTTCACCAAACCTGCTAACAAGCAGCTTGGATCATTATATTGATTCTTTTGTTCTTATTTTTGTTTGATCGGGTTTGGCTTGGTTTCAGTTTGTGTGTAATTTATTGGGCTCACTAGTTGTCATCTTGGAAATCTGAAAAACAAAAACACATGAAACAGAACAGGTAAGATCTAGTTCTTCACATGTGTAAGAAACTTGTTCCATTCTCCTTAGGGGCTGCCCCAATGCTGAAGAAGGAGCTTGAAGCAGAAATAAATGTGGCACTCACAGATGAGAACTCCAGCTGTGCCTGGGTCAGGAAGCCAGTGAAGAAACTTGTTGGAAAGGCAACTGAAGGTAGATAAAGTCAACACAGTGATAGTTTTGGGGAAAGAATCAGAAGAGAAACAATCCCTGGGGTGGGTTGTGGAACCTCAGACAGGATGCTAACAGCAGCTTCTCGTGTTGTTGCTGAAGTTGGTCTTGTGTCCCACCAATTTTCAGGTGAAACTGTATGAACTCCTTGATGGGCTGAATGTTGAGCAATTACGGGAAGGATAAACTTCATTTTGTTTTCTGAGGATGCTTTCTGTTGGCTCAACTACCACAGGTACTAGAGAAACAAATATTTAAATTCAGGATTTAGGTTCTGACCAGACCTTTGGAACCTCTATCAAAAGTACAGCTATTCTGAAAACAATCATATTTTTCACTGTTCCTCTACTTTTACTCAAAAATAGTGATCAAATTTACAAGCCGTCAGCAAAAGTGTGCTGAATACTGAGTTCAAATGGTGGGTTTGCTCTCTGAAACCTTAACCTGTTTCTGGGGGTGGGTTGACCTGTGGTTCAGGTCTTTTGTGTGGAAGCAGGAATGGGTGCTGCCCTACAGAGCCTGTTAGCGTGACAGATACAGTCCTCATCTGTTGACCATGGTGTGGCTCATGTTTCATCTAAAGGGATTGCTTTTTCTGAGAGGAACAATCCTTTTTCCTGGGTACAAGTTATACATCTTTTTGCTGTTGTTGTTGTTGTTATATTTTGTAATTTTCTTGGAATCTTCATACAAAGACATTTTATAGTAGTCTTGGTAAAAGTACATAGAAGGAAAACAAAGAGGAATTTTATAGGAGTTTGGGTGAAGTACATAGAAGGGAAAAAAAGAAAGCACATCTAATTCTACAGTTCTGAAAAAATATCTAACTCATGAATTTGTTTCTTTCAAATAAATAGTGTCATGACTTTATCTTATCTCTTTGAAGAAATGCGACTAAATAAATCCAATAAAGCTTGTAGTTCCTTACCATGTTCACTTTATCCTTTGTAAAGAAATTTTAAATGTTTCTATTTGTTTTGCATTTATCAGATCAACTACCGCTCCAACAAATACTGACTCCCCTGCCCTGCCCCACAGCTGAAACTCCTAAAGCTATAGCAAAGTCATTTTGTGGGAAAAAAACACAATTCCAAATAAGATACTTAACTGAAAAAATACATGTCAAACTTGATACCCTCAAAGGGGGAAGTTACAACTGACACTCGGAATTTCTAACATTTAATAAACAAATTTGTCACTTAAAATGGCAACCAGTTTCATGAGTCTGGTCTTGGTTCTACTTTTCTGTGTATTCATGATGGTATTTGTCCAGTTTAGCTAAGAATGGGGGAGGAAATAGAATTAAAAGATCGGGAGTGAACCGCACTTCTAAAATGCAGGCCCACATACATTTCTTTAAACATATATGGAAGATATGCTGATTTTTACCATTAAAAGTAAAAAATAAGAAGCACTGTGTGATCCTCCTCTGACCTGGCATGTTTTAATATGTGTATATAAGAGAATAAAGATTTGCCACAGACCACCCATGGAGACATATTTACCTCTAGGTATGTCAGGTGTGAGAATGCTATTACTTAATCATTCCTGGTGGATCTGGGGTCGTGAGGCAGATTTGCTACATGGTGTGCACAGTCATTTTGCAGTCATTCCTATACTACAGAATAAAGACTTTTCTTGAGAGAATGGAACAAAATACCACATCAGTCATGACTTTCAGAGGCAGAAGGTGAAGCAGGATGCATCCTGGCATGCTGAGACAGGCGGACTGATTTCTACAGAGGAATAATGACAATTAGCTTAGATGACACACCTCAGCCTTTATCCTCTAACCTTCCACTATACTATCCATGGTAACATTTTCACTGTCTCTAACTCTGGATTCAGAATATTTACATTTTCCAGAGGGATGCATCCAATGCATTCAGGGCTCCCTGAATTCCCAGAGTTGATAACATGGCTCGGTAGGAAAAGTAATTTATAACTTGACCCTGAGAACCGCATGAAAGTTGGTCATAGAAGGATAATTTAATATGATCCACCAGTCAGAGCATATCCAATTCCTTCCTAAATGATTTTCATTTCCAGTCAGTAAAACCCTGCAGGGAAATTTGTTGCATAAGTTTACAATGTTATGCCTCTTTTAGTTTTATTAGGACTACCCCTTTAGGCACCAAGAAGACTCATTAATTCTTGAATTCCAGGACAGAATGAACAAGTCTATTTTAAATCTGTTGTTATCCTTTCTTATTTCAGAGATTTCAATAATCTCATCTTCGTGTTTGTATTTTTGTTCTAACTAGTCCTGTGCAAAGCCCTGGACTCCTCCAAGAGCTGAGTTAGTCCTTTTTTAGCTCCTCTGTCACTCTGCATCAAATCAGAGTCCCATACAGATGACAGTTTAACTGGATAAATCGGTTCAATGTATAAAAAAACACATAAAAATACATAGGTATTGATACTTAGAGGTGGGTGCTGACGGTAGAATAGAATGAGAAAGAAATAGGAGATAAAACATGAGAAAGAGGAAGGACCTTGAAAGCTGGGTGAAGAACAAGAACACAGGTATGGCGAGTGCCTGGCAGGGTAGGGCGTGCAGTAACAGAAACAAAGTTGCAGAAGTAAAAAAAATAAGGACCCTGTGAGGATGGAGGGACATGCTGTGTTCCTGAGGGCGGGTGAGTGATAGAGAAGACACAAATATCTCAGTATTCTTTTTTTTTTTTCCAGGGCAGATAATGTTTCACAGAGTATTAGTTGCTGCACCATCTCAGCTGAGTTCAGATGCATTCCTCTCCAGAATGTGACAAGGAACTTCCTGGATGAAAAGAACCACATCCAGGTATGTATCATGGCCTCTTACTTTGAGGGATTTTTTGTTTTGTTCTTTTGTGGTGCTGGGGATTGAACCCAGGGATGATTCTAACACTGAACTATACCCCGAGCCCTTACTGGGATTTTAATATGGACAGGTAAGGGTGTGTGTGTGTTTGTGTGTGTGTGTGTGTGTGTGTGTGTGTGTGTATCCATATTTTCTCAACTATTGAAGCATAGACATACAATGGAACTGGAACAATCAGATTCTCCCAAACATTTCACATTCTCCAGGGATAGATTTAGTACCTTGGTTTTAGATTACATTAGCTAATATTTGCAGAGCCCTGTGAGCCATGTAACTATGCTTCCATCTTCACAGAGATGATCTCATTTAGTCCATAGACCTAAGTAAAGTGTACAATGTTTCTTCCCTCCATTCTATATATCAGGAAACTGAGGCACAGAGGGATAAAATAACATCTCCCAGTCAAGAAATTGTTGGAACCAGTTTTTTTTTTTTTTTTTTTTTTTTTTTTTTTTTTTTTTTTTTTTTAACCTAAGATACAAACTCAATAAAGAGAACTGTGTAACTGATGTCTGTCTAAGCCCTAGAATTGCATTACGGATGAAGGCACAGTCAACAAATGTAATTTTGTAATCAAATTGGCCATCTGCTCTTTATTTGAAAGAGGTTTGGATTCATTTTAATTACTCAGTGATCATGTCTCCATTGACACGTTAACATCTTAATGAAACCAGTGGATTTCCTGACCCTTCTTGAGA
The DNA here is from genome assembly GCF_902686455.1 of Sciurus vulgaris. Taxonomy (NCBI): domain Eukaryota; kingdom Metazoa; phylum Chordata; class Mammalia; order Rodentia; family Sciuridae; genus Sciurus; species Sciurus vulgaris. Next base: position 134,904,009 of record NC_136463.1, read on the forward strand.
AAAGTATAAGCTATCTTTTAAAAGTCTTTGGAGAGTTAGAGAGAGAGAAAAAAGTGCCATATTTAGCAAGGACCTCTGTATAAAAGGGCCAATTGAGCTCCATATTTATAAGCCTAGTTCACTGAATACTTCCTTTTTATAACATCCGTAATGTAATCATCTAAGGACAATTGAAAATTCAACTCCATTCTTCATTGTAGACTGCCTCTTTCCTGACTCTGCCTGGTAAAGTTGGGCTAGGCAGAGTACTCCCATTTAATTCAAGGGAGACTTAGTGCTTGAATCATTCTGAGGGTGAGGAGTATAATTAAGAACTGACCACAAATTAAATAAGCAGGAAGAGATTGAATCTGAATTGCAAATGTCTGTCTTGTCTCTCACACTGAAACCTATGCATAGTACTTTCCACTAAAAAATCCTGTGTTTTAAATCCATGATGATAACAATGTGCTTAACCTTTGCCAAGGTGGGGGGTGGGTGGGGAGGGAATGTCCAAATGTCCAAAAATTTTGCCCTTAACTGATAACTTAGATTAATGTGTCTTTATAGTCATGTTGATTGCTTTTGGATATGACATATCAGAATATCTCTGTTGCTAGATAAAACTAATAATAACACAAATTTAAAACAATGCCTTTTAATAAAATCTTAGTCTAAAGAGGATATTAACTTGCATTTTGACATTTTTGTATTCCTGGTTCCTGCTGACATGGATCTCTAAATTACTCAATATCTTATTAGGTTTATTTTTGCTCATGTTTATTAATCACTTTGTTATTATGCTAAGTGCTTTTGAAAGATTATTTGTCTTTAGTTCTCACAACAGTGTCATGAGCTAAGAAGCATTTTCCCTGCATTTTGTGGATGAGAGAACTGAAGCTTCTAAGTCACAGTTAACACAGGGTGGAGGGTGACTTGAACCCTCAGTCTGAGACGGGAGTCTACATTCTCACCACTATGTGAAGTGACCTTTCCATTTCAGTATACTTGTTTAGTCATAGATCCTTCAGGCCAATAGAACACGGACATTTAGTCAAGATCTGAAGAACTCTGTACCAATAGATGGAGCACATATGTCGAGGTGTGGGAGGTAGTATAGCAAGTGATTTGTCACTCTGTTCCTACAGGTTCATCCCCTTTCTTAAAATATTGTATCACAAAATCAGAATCAGGTTGGCAAAATTGTTACCAAGTAAATCCAAGGAGTTACCTAGCCCTGAGGAGAATCCCTGTACCAGGGATGGATCCAAGGTATGGACTGGGCTTGAGCACAGAACACTGGGCTGTCTTCATGTCACATGAGTACACTCTGTGATGACCCAATGCCTCTTGAGCCTTCCTGGTCCCCAGTAGAAGTCTGCTGTCCCCCGTAGTATGGTATGTAAACATGTAACCTGAGCAGTGGCCTGGCTATCTCATTAAGATGATTGGTTCTCACTCCATATATAAATTATTGCACTTCCTGAATAAATCGAGTCTTCATCACAGAACCTGGCTCCCGGTGTCTGAGTTAAGGGGCACCATCGCACTCACTCCCTTCCCAAGAGGCCAACCCACATTTGACAACATAGCCCCAGTTTTTCTTGGAGCAAAACAGCTGACAAACAGAACAGGTTGAATAAATTTTTCCTTGGGTCTGAAAAACAGTATAATTGAATAACAAGAACTGGATTTAACAACAGGTCACCAGGTGTTAATCTCCACAAAGTAGATTTTATCAGGTCACTTTTCCTCTCTGGACCCATTTCTGCCCATCTGTAGTTGTAGTACCAAGGGACTCATTCATTTGTTCATTTATTTATTCATTCAGTAGGGACTTATTAAATGTTTATTATGAACTAAGTATATACTAGACATTGGGATATCAAGACTATAAGAGGTAGTCTCTCCCCTCTAGATGCTTAAAGTTTAGCTGGAGGGGAAGACATGTAACTAACTGAAATTCTGGGTGGTGAGGGTAACAATGGATATGTGCAGAATGTTCTATGGCAACACTGCAACAGGAGCCTGGAGGAGGCAGCTTGAGTGTGGGAGTTCAGGTAAAGCTTCTGGAGGAGATAAGTGAGAAAAAACAACAGTCCTGGAAGGAGAAGATGAGATACCCAGATAAAGAGAGGTTGGAGGGAGTAGATAAAAAGGAAAGGTAGAGGGTACCTCAGGAGGACAAGCAAACACAGATGTGAAGGAGCCTTGTGCATTTTTAGAACTGCAAGGAGCTCAGAATGACTGGGGCTCTGTGGGTGTTGCATGCACTTGAGTGTGCACGTGGGCTGGTGGGTGCGGGAAGGTGGAATGATCAGGGGAAGTGTGGAGAGATGGAACCACAGACCAAATCAGGGACCAGTGGGTGGAGAGCCTTGAATACCATGAATATCCTGACACAACAGCAATGGGGAACTTCAAAAGAGTTTTAAGAAAGTGGGTGGCATAATTAAATCAATATTTTAAAAAGGCATTCTGGAAACAGTGTAGAGAACACTTTGTGGAAAGCAAACCTGGAGGGTGATAGCCTGGATCTAGGCCAATGGTTCTTGAACTTGAGTGGGCAATAGAATCATCTAAAGGGCTTGTTCAAACACAGATTGCAATGTGTAGCCCCAGTGTTTCTGAACAAGGAACTCTTGAATGTGGCCTGAGAATGTGCATTTCTATCAAGCTTCCAAATGATACCCAGGCTGCCTGTGCAGTGACTACACTTTGAGCGCCTCTGCTGAAACAATGTTGATGACTAATTGTGAAAATCTGGGTTTCTCCCTCAGGGTTTGCAGACCTGCTTAAAGACTACTTCTTTCATGAATATATATCTTATAAAACACACCTATTCCATTCAGAGCCTTTTTCTTAATGTATGTCTATTGATAAATTGAACTAATTATTGTTGTATGTTTATTGTTCCCCAAAATACCTGTGAAGTGCATTTATAAAAATCTGAAAGAAGTAACACATATTGCTCTAATTAGTCTAAAATCCAACCAAATTCATTGTTGGACTAAACAATTCATTGTTGAACCTTCTAAAAAAATAAAATAAAATCACTGCCTATAGCTTTAGAATGTAAGACCAAAAAAAAAAAAAAAAAAAAAAAGTTTTCTCATACTTATTTGTTTCAATTTTATTTTATTTAATATACCAGAGAAAAATCTCATGGCACAATCAGTAATTTGCAGTAGGATGAAAAGTTGAAATGCCACTGCAGTTGACTAAATCCTTTGTTTTAAATACAAGAGGCCAATTGAAGGCTATAATATTTGGGCTCAGATTTTAGAAGTGAAACCTTCTGGTGGGGAGGGGTGTCTTATCTGTTTTATGTGGATTAAAAAACTCACTCCTCCTATTTTGAGGCTGGAAAAACAAAAAAGAGGTCACAACACAAACTGTACATAAACTCAGTAATCACAAATTCCTTTTCTTATCATGTATCTAAGAAAGAACACTGTATCAAAGAGAAACAATGTCTTTTCAGAAAAAAGAAAGAAAGAAAGAAAGAAAGAAAGAAAGAAAGAAAGAAAGAAAGAAAGAAAGAAAGAAAGAAAGAAAGAAAGAAAGAAAGAAAGAAACTCAGTTACTTTGGAACAAAGTCTACCTATCCCTAAAGTTTCAGTATAATTGAAACAAAAAGTTCTGATAAATGCCTTTCATGTAAATGACAGTGAATTTGTAAAACAATGTCAAAAGAAGAATGTGCTCACAAGAAGTCAACCAGTAATGCTTCACTAAGACCATTTCTTGGTTTATTTCTAGTGATTCTACATGAATTCCCTTCCCTTATTTTAATACCTGACGTACTTAGCAATCCTTTTATCTTGTTATCGACTGTCTTTCAGAAAGTCTTGCCTCATTATGCTTGTTCAGACTATCCCAGTTACTAACGTCATAGTCCCTTTGAAAATGCAAAGATGCCACCATGCTACTGAAAAATGTTAACCACCCGCATCTTAATTGATAGTTAACTGCAGCCAGAAAAACCAATGAAAGGGATTAATGAAGCTTAGTCTATCAATTTAAGCATTCTCTCTTTGCAAACTAACTTGGTCTGTGAACTCACAATTGGTTTCAGTAGAAAGGATTACAGCATCCTAAGCAGTGGGCCATAATTATAATTACAGGTGTGGTGCAGACGGCAGGAGCAGATGAGCTCATAAGAAACAAGGATTCGCTTTGCTGGATCATCTATCTTCACTGAAGAACAAAGAGCAGCAGCATAAGTGAGTGAGTTACCATGTAAACAAATTGAGCAATCACTAACACACAACAGAGTCCGTGTTCTTCAGCCAATATACACACTCCTGGATTAGAAGGAAACTCTCTCCACCACCTCCTTCCTTTCCCTGGTTGAGGTGAGTTTTGCTTCTCTGCACTCTCCTGACCTCTAGCTGGTGGGCAGGGGCTGACAGGATAATAGCAATAAGCTTTATTACCACCCACCCCCATCTTTCACCATCGCCCCTTGTTCTGGTCTATTTTGCAGTTATTGCCAGAGGAGAGGACAACACAGGCAATGACCTTGAATAAGAATGTTGAGGCTTCAGTTCTCTCTCAGCTCAAAGGAGGATAGTAAAGCACTCTTTTTATCTTAGGGCTCAGTTCCTAAAATAATAGACATTGATTTAATTTTTCTTTAGAAAGTTCTTGTTTAGTCCAACAGCAAATTAGTTTGGATTTTAGGTTAATTGGAGCAACATGCTTTACTTCTTGACTTCCAGATTTTTATAAAAGCAATTTGCAGGGCTAGGTGCCAATTCTCTACTGGCAAAGTGAATCAAAAGAAAACTGCAATTATGCTAATGATCAAGAAAGAAAGAAAAAAGCTACAACAGAATACTTTGTTTGCCTACAGTTAGGTAGGGCAATTGCACCCCCTTTCTCTGTTTTCTGTTTGTGCTCTCAGCAACAGGTTTGGCTCAGTGGGCTAGTTGGTGAGGGATCATGTTGAGGGCCCACAGGGATTGGTTTTCCAGTATGCCCCTAAGATCATGAAGTGAATTAGAAGCATTTCCAGGCAAGGAAGCTTTAACCTGGTATATATTAGCTAAATAAAGCAAGATTTGGTGGGGGGAGGGAGTATAAAGGAAACTTTAAAAGAATGACACTATTTTTATTGTTGTATGTGAATCAGTCTTTTTTAAATTATTTTTCCACTTTTTATGGGTGCCTTATAGTTGTGCATAATGGTCTTGTGATTTGTTTTTACATATTTGTACATACCCACAGTATAACAATATAATTAGACCAATATCATTCCCTAGTATTTCCCCTTTCCCTCTCTCCTCCCTCCCCCAGAGGTCTCTTCTTCTGTTTTACTGATCTCCCTTCTGTGGTGAATCAAAGTCTTAAAACAACTTCCTTCATATCAGAAATCTGACATTGGATGTGAAGCTTCTAACTGGAGGGTGACAACTGATAAAAGGGCTGGAGAAGACATTTGTTAAAGCTTTAAAAAATGATCAGCAGCTCTCACTTGAGAAAACTCTCAAGGAGAGGATAGTGAAAATACACCTAGATGTGATTGTCTAACTTCTAATTTTTTAATGCATAGAAAACTGCATGCCCTGTACTAATTTACAGACACTAGTTTTGCAGTGGGGACATGGAGGGCAGAGGAGAAAGTTCAGTGTGTACCAAGTGTAGCTGATCAAAAGGGGACTGCGCAATCAAGGGCTTGACATTGTAAGGAAAAGAATCACAGCATTAATCCCCTCAAGGGAGTAGGACAAATAGGAATGAGGGGGGCAAGCCCCTTGAAAGCTACTCTTTGACAGGCAAACTCCTTTCAATGGTGACCTGTGTTGTTTCCCAGGACCGGCCACTCAGCTCTCTGGTAACACTTTGCCCCCGTCCAAACAGAAAAGGGACAGAGGCCGAAAGGCTTGGCCCGGAACCCACAAAGACAGGTCTGACGTGCGCGTCACGTGGGGTCGCTGTCCTGTGCAATAGAGCAATACAGTGTCACGTCTCCCGGGATGTCCAGTCACTTGGGGGTTGGGGGGGACGTTCCCAACCTCCGCGTGGGAGGACAAGCCAGACCTCTTTGAAGACTTTGTCTTTCTTAACTGTGTACTTGACTCCAAGTTGCTGGGAAAAACAGGCGCCCTGTGGAACCGCCTGCAAGCGCCCGGATGCTGGGGCGCGCAGAAGACTGCGGCGGGAGGCAGCGCGGAGGCCGCGCAGCTGGGGAAGGAGGCCAGGGCCTCAGAGGGCCGAGCGGCAGTGCCGCGGGACCCGCCCGGCTCTGTGCCTGGGTGAGAAGACACTGCCCTCCCGCTGCAGACCGTGTTTTGACGCAGCATAGGACATGAGATGAGTCTGGCGTTCAGATGCGGCGGTAAATGGTTTTTCAAAATATTCTGAAGCAACTAAGGCCTGGGTGAGAGTTTCACCTAGGAGACATTCATTGGAAATGAATGAACAGTAATTAACAGGAAGTGTTTCTGGAAGGGTTATAATAATATTGCCCGGTGGATAGTGTTAGAAAAGCAAAGCACAGAAGCTAAGGGCTGCCCTTAATTTACCCATCAGCACTAAAGGCCACAGCGAAGGTGATGAGGGTGATTTCACATCCGTGTCAGGTGCACTACTGACTGTGAAGAGTAAAGACTTATGTTGTTAAGAATCGTGTTACTTGTTCTCTATCACATTGTGGGCTAGCGAGACAGGCCCCTTGTTTTCATTCATCTCTAGATTAGAATAAGATACAGTCAAAAATCAAGATTGACAGAGGGGACTTAATTTACAGATCATTAAAACCTCTCCCACTTCTGAAATCACTGGAGACCAAGGGTTAATCTGTACCTTTCTTAAGAATTTATTTCTTGTCAGTTTAGACCTTATTTTTTCCTCTTGCATCTTTGTACTTCTTTTTCACTGACCTCCATGCCCTAGCATTTCACAGTCAAGATGAGATGACATTACAAAACAATCAACTTCTTTCCTCGCTTGTCTGCAGTAGCTAACATGGGCACAATAAATGTAAAACAAAATTGCCTGCATTCCTGCCTTCAGTTATCACTACAAGTTCCTATGCCAAGCCTTGAAGAATTCTCTCATTTCTCACATTAACTCTGAAGACAGGTGCTATTATTATGATCCCCTTTTTGAGATGAGAAAGTGGAGGAAAGAAGAGCCACAGAACTAATGGTGATGTGTGTGCCTGTAAGATTTGTATCCAGCCTCCACAGATTTAAGTATGATGACTTGGGAGGAATTTCTCCCTCCAAAGGATAATACAGGGTGGCAACTTTGTTAACTTTCACCTTCCACTCAATTCCATCTCCATTCTGCCCCTCCCCCTCAGTTGCAGGAAGGAAGGAAGGAAGGAAGGAAGGAAGGAAGGAAGGAAGGAAGGAAGGAAGGAAGGAGGGAGGGAGGGAGGGAGGGAGGGAAGGAAGAAAGGAAGGAAGGAAGGAAGGAAGGAAGGAAGGAAGGAAGGAAGGAAGGAAGGAAGGAAGGAAAAAATAGCCTAATTTACCAGGAAGTGAAGTGATTTTTGGTTAGTTTTACTCTTAAGACCATAAAGTCCATTATATCCTGTGTGAATATATTTACTGCACTTTTTAGGCTGACACAAATGCTATCATTTTACTATTTACACCTTCATGATATCCAAAAGACTGAATCCGTTGCCTGAAGGGAGTAATTTGACAAGAAGCCTGCAGAGAAATCCACTGTACCACCCTGGGAGAATGAGTCATACAGTTCACATGGAAGGGGCAGAGATAGAGGTGTTTCTCCATTGCCTTTGGTATTCAGCTAATTCATCTCTTTTGAAGTTTTCAAGGAAGCCACCCATCCAGAGGAAGAGGTAAAGCTTTTAGAAAGGGCCACACACTTATTGTCTCTAAGTGAAGTTAGTTGCTAACTGATCTCTAAGCTGGAGAGCAGGAGAAGATATAAATACATGTTTAGAGAATAAGATAACTAAGGACTATTAGAATCGAATAACATAGGTTCTGTGAGAAGACAAAAACCAGAATGTTCTTATCCATACTCTAAAACTTCTATCAATGGCTTCTAAGCATCCAGATAAAGAGATATTTCCATGCTTCTGAAACCACTAGCTCATCTTTTAGATACAGTGAAATGTTATGCTCACAATCTAAATCCTTTCGTCTTAAAAGGACAATTGCAACATTGTTGGAGGCATTCTGTTTCTTCAAGGCACCCACTGGCTTTCTTGTACTAAAAGATGCTTTATACAAATATCAAATAATTGGAGTGTTGAGAAGAGCCACTGAGGCCTTGGTTTTTATTCTTGCAGTTCCACATTTTTCAGTGAAGCAGAATATAGTATGATAGTTTTCAAATAATAAAGAAGTTATTTAAAAAAATAAAAGACCTTCAATGTTGTAATTGTGCTGGTCTTTAATAACAGATCTAGGTAGTTGATGGCAAAAGGCTTTCAGGCACATGTCTAACAAGCCTTTAGGCTTTCATTGTTGCCTAATCCCACAGGATCTGTCATGTTTTATTGGCTTCTCTGGTTAGTCACTGTATAGTTTGGCACCACAGTGAAATTTCACATTTTTGGAAACAATAGTGTGAACAAAGATCAAGTTTTGCTTTCTGCTATGTGTTATTCAATTTGCTGTGAATGTTAAAAAATTTGCTATGTTCAGTCAATAACATGGTCTCTCTGCTACTAGTCCAGTCTTTTGACTGGACCATTATACTCATGATTTGAACTTGAGGACTCTTAGGTGGGGAGAGGTGTCACTAAACTCATTGGGGAATAAACATTGGGCTGGTAGACAGGAAGAGAAGGAAACAGGGTATTTATTAGAGTGGAGGCAGATAATTTATTAGAATGATTTGTCAATGGCAAGTCTATAGCATGTTATAGCTAGCTCTGTGTGTGTGTGGGGGGGGGGGAGTGCCTGTTAATTCTTTATGATGTAGGCTGTAAACAATGGTATGCTGGGTAGAAGCAATGCAGTAGCACATAGTAGGCCCTTAATAAATATCAAGAATCCAAATTTAAATTTTTTTAATATAAAGTTTTCTTCAGTACTCAACTGAAGATCTGTTTATTTGCCCTCCATTCCCAGGAAAAGACTACCAAGAAGCTATCCTAGAACAATGTTCATTTGTTTTGTAGTTCTAACTTTAGGCAAGAACATTTCAAGCTCAGTTTGAAAAGTGTGAAAATGTTTCATGTTAGCACATACTAAATTAATTGTTAGTATCAATCAATGTATAATTAGATCCTGAAAATACAAAACAAAGCCTTTCTAAAAACTCATGGTCTTAGTGCTACATAGTTTTGTTTTTAATATTTTAGATCATATTTAAAACTTAACTAACATGTTCTAAATTTTAGCTTTAAACCTTTTATCCTGGACATATTTAACAGCTTTCTGGAAAAGGAATTAATAAGATCTGAGGAATCCAATGTTCCTGCTTCTTATTTTGTCTGTAAGACTCAGCAATCCTGTGTGAATACTGCATCTTATTTTGTCAAAATTAATACGTGCTTAATCATTTCTTCTTAGTCAGTAATTATTTACTGATTAGTTTTTTTCTGGACTTTGAACAAAAATAAACATGGCAGGGCTGGGGGTATAACTCAGTGGTAGAGTGCTGGCCCAGCTTCTCAAATCCTTGGGTTGGATACCTAGCACTGCCAAAAGAAAGGGGGGGGAAAAGTAACTTATTGTGAAACTAAGTGTTTTATTTCCTGTGGCTTTTAAACAAAGTAGCTCCAATACTAAACACAATAAATGTGCTAAATCCCTAGGAATGAGTTTTAGAAAAGTTTCCAATGTCTGATAGTTCATGAGCAATTCTGAACCTCAGCTGCCATCGTCAGACACAAAACTGGCAGCTCAGAGACCCAAGAGAGATGTACCACCCATCTCAACTCAGCCATAGTTCTCAGAGCCTAAGAAGTCACTCAAATGTTTCTCAGCAGGTTAATCTAAATGTTTTTCCTCAGTTGCCTTGAGGGTTCTGAGTAATGAGATTTTACTGATTATACATAAATCATAATATTCTAGAAAACATGGTTAATTTGAAGCTCTACTAGGGTGATTAAACACCAACAGAGGAAAGTATTAGAAGGAGACTGGATATGAAGTTCCATATCATAACTAGATAGGGATTTAGGTAATGGAAGTATAAGAAAGTGAGCCGTTGTGTTAACTTTTAGAGCTATGCATTTGGTTCAGGTTTTCACTCAGTCCAAATTCATCTTCAATGATCTGTCTGGAATTGTTAATTCTGTCTTTCAAAGTCAAGGGATGACTGGTCCAAGTACTACCGCTTATATCCAGAAACCAGCAGGTAGACACAACATGTCCACCCTCATGCATTCTCTCAGCTTTGCTAACTGCATTCCACTTTGCCACCAAAGTTTTCATTAACTGATATCTGTAACCAAATCTGAGCATTATTGGATTTTTAAAAGTGTATAGATATACTGCCTTTTCCTTAAAGTAATTTAAGGCAGCTTATGAAATTATTTGTTGCTGTTCATTTGGTTTTTATTTTAAGGCTCATATCCCAAATGCAAGAAGCGTTTACTTCTAAATAATTATAAGAATAATTACATTAAGATAAATGGCAAAAATAACTTTTATTTTTTTGTGTTGCTTTCACCCTGGTATTTATTTCATCACAGTAATGATCAAGAGGAATCTGCCACCTGAAACTGGGCAGAACTATGTGGCCAGATAAAGACAGCATAATACACCCAAGAGTGTTGTCAGAATGCTCTTGATTTCACCACCTTTAGGCGTTCGGGGAGGAGAATGACACTAAAAGATATGCAGCTAAATGGTAATTGTTAGGTGTCATCTTCTGCTGGGAAGTGAGATAATTAAGAAATTGTTTTCATGCCACTACTTAAGGATACTCATGGCTTCTCTCTGGGAAATAATAACCCTTAAACTAGGCCAAGCCCATGCTTCATAACATTTGACTCTTTAGGCTTCTGCTGTTCAGCATTTGAGATTGTAGTCTGGACACATTTCAAAGGAGCACAGCCAACTTGGCTTTGACACTGTAGTGTGACCAGCCAACCTGGACCTCTTCAGAAAGTGATTATCCAGCCTGGACTTTTCAGGGCCTTCTCTCCCCCACTCCAATTTCCTTCTCCATTATGTTGCTTGTGTTCCTAGCTTCTTAGTGGTGCCAGCAGAAACGTTGGCTGAAAAAGTCAGGAAAAGCACAATCAGTCTAAATTGAAGGTTGCTAGGCATATAGATGAAAGATTTGGTGGGGAAGGAATTATGGTTTTAAATGAATTTTAAGAAAGGGACAAGTTTTGTTAATCCATGATATAGTTGATCTTATGTATCAAAGAAAATATGTCTATGTTCCTTTCGATTAGGAATATGCTCAAGTGAATCCCATTGTTTTCCCACCTCATTTCCCTACGGTATTGTCACAGATGCTCTTCTCCAAAGGAGAGTTTCTCTACTTGCTGCCTTCCCACTTTCTCTTCTGCTCTCACATTTGACTTCCTCTTCCATCATGCTGACATCACAGCTCTCCCCAAGGTCACCAGTGCCTTATCAATTGCTCAAACCAATGGGTGCTTTCAGTGCTTTTCCTGCTGATCCTCTGCTGCGACTTTCTTTATTAAACCTCTCCTTTCTTAATATTAACAAAGCTATATGCCTCTAGCTCCTCCTGTACCATTCTGTCTGGTCTCTTCCTGAAACCTCTTCTTACACGATATACTGGTTATATATCCTGAGGTCATGTCCTTCACATTCTGCTCTCCTTACTTTAGAGGTTTCATCTGACTAAAATTGCTATTTTCTGAATGTTTCTGTTTCCTTAAAATTCATATATTGAAGCCTGATCCCTAAGGTGGAGGTTTAGAAGATGGGACTTCTGTAGGTGAATTGGTTCAGAGGGTAGAACCCTCCTGAATGGGATTAATGCCCATTGAAGAGAGGCCCCAGAGAGCTACCTTGCCCCCTTCACCATGTGAGGACACAGAAGTGATGGCTGTCATGGGCCTTCACCAGGCACCAAATCTGCTGATGCCTTGCTCTTGGACTTGCCCACTTCCAGAATTATGAGAAAGACATTTCTGTTGTTTATAAGCTACGTAGTTTATGATCTTTTTGTTATAGTAGCCCAAGGGGTTTAAGACAAAAATCTCTTTTGATTGAAGTAATACCTATTTAATACTAATGACTCCTTTTCTTTTTTTCCTGACTCTCTGTGTGTGTGTGTGTGTGTGTGTGTGTGTGTGTGTCTAAGTGTAAATATAAATTGCACACATACATTCTCAACCCTCCTTCAAGTTTTAGGTCTCCACATCCATTTCCTTTTGGTCATTGTCACCAAGGTAAGTCACTGGCCATGTTGGATTTTTCTCCTCCCCCTTTACTGGCTCTTCTCAGAGTATTCTCTTTCCTTTATTGACTTCACCTAAATGTCCTTTTCTCCCTCTGCCTTTCCTCTTTCTTCTTATAATAACTTTATTTTCTTTTATTTTTTTTCTTTTTTTTTTTATTGTAAACAAATGGGATACATGTTGTTTCTCTGTTTGTACATGGCGTAAAGGCATACCATTTGTATAATCATAAATTTACATAGAGCAATGTTGTTTGATTCATTCTGTTATTTTTTCCCTTCCCCCCACCCCTCCCACCCCTCTTTACCCTCTATACAGTAGTTCCTTCCTCCATACTTGCCCCCCTCCCTAACCCTAACTCTAACCCTTCCCTCCCCCCCATTATGTGTCAACCTCCACTTATTAGCGATATCATTCGTCCTTTGGCTTTTTGAGATTGGCTTATCTCACTTAGCATGATATTCTCCAATTTCATCCATTTGCCTGCAAATGTCATAATTTTATCATTCTTTATGGCTGAGTAATATTCCATAGTATATATATACCACAGTTTCTTTATCCACTCATCAATTGAAGGGCATCTAGGTTGGTTCCACAGTCTGGCTATTGTGAATTGAGCAGCTATGAACATTGATGTGGCTGTATTTCTGTAGTATGCAGATTTTAAGTCCTTTGGGTATAGGCCAAGGAGTGGGATAGCTGGGTCAAATGGTGGTTCCATTCCAAGTTTTCTAAGGAATCTCCACACTGCTTTCCAGAGTGGCTGCACTAATTTGCAGCCCCACCAGCAGTGTATGAGTGTACCTTTCTCCCCACATCCTCGCCAACACCTGTTGTTGCTCGTATTCTTGATAATCGCCATTCTAATTGGGGTGAGATGGAATCTTAGGGTGGTTTTGATTTGCATTTCTCTTATTACTAGAGATGTTGAACATTTTTCCATATGTTTGTTGATTGCTTGTAGATCTTCTTCTGTGAAGTGTCTATTCATTTCCTTAGCCCATTTGTTGACTGGACTATTTGAATTCTTGGAGTAGAGTTTTTTGAGTTCTTTATAGATTCTGGAGATTAGTGCTCTATCTGAAGTATGATTGGCAAAGATATTCTCCCACTCTGTAGGCTCTTTCTTCGCATTGCTGATAGTTTCCTTTGCTGAGAGAAAGCTTTTTAGTTTGAATCTATCCCAGTGGTTGATTCTAGCTTTTATTTCTTGTGCTATGGGAGTCCTGTTAAAAAAGTCTGGTCCTAGACCAACAAGGTGAAGATTTGGACCTACTTTTTCTTCTATAATCTGCAGGGTCTCTGGTCTGATTCCGAGGTCCTTAATCCATTTTGAGTTTAGTTTCGTGCATGGTGAGAGATATGGGTTTAGTTTCATTCTGTTGCATATGGATTTCCAATTCTCCCAGCACCATTTGTTGAAGAGGCTATCTTTTCTCCATTGCATATTTTTGGCCCCTTTATCCAGTATGAGAAAATTGTATTTATTTGGGTTTGTGTCCGTGTCCTCTATTCTGTACCATTGATCTACCTTTCTATTTTGGTACCAATACCATGCCGTTTTTGTTACTATTGCTTTGTAGTAGAGTTGAAGATCTGGTATTGCAATACCCCCTGTTTCACTCTTCCTGCTAAGGATTGCTTTAGCTATTCTGGGTTTCTTATTCTTCCAGATGAATTTCATAATTGCTTGCTCTATTTCTGTAAGGTACGTCATTGGGATTTTAATTGGAATTGCATTGAATTTGTATAGCACTTTAGGTAGTATGGCCATTTTGACAATATTAATTCTTCCTATCCAAGAACATGGAAGATCTTTCCATCTTCTAAGGTGTTCTTTAATTTCTTTCTTTAGTGTTGTATAGTTCTCATTGTAGAGGTCTTTCACCTCTTTTGTGAGATTGATTCCCAAGTATTTTATTTTTTTCGAGGCTATTGTGAATGGGGTAGTTTTCCTAATTTCTCTTTCTGAAGATTCATCACTTATGTATAAAAATGCGTTGGATTTATGGGCATTGATCTTGTAACCTGCTACTTTACTGAAATCACTTATGAGTTCTAAGAGTTTTCTGGTGGAATTTCCAGGTTCCTCTAAATATATAATCATGTCATCAGCGAACAGGGATAGTTTGAGTTCTTCTTTTCCAATTCGTATCCCTTTAATTTCTTTGGTTTGTCTAATTGCTCTGGCCAGAGTCTCAAGAACGATGTTGAATAGAAGTGGTGAAAGAGGGCATCCCTGCCTTGTTCCAGTTTTTAGGGGGAATGCTTTCAGTTTTTCACCATTTAGAATGATATTAGCCATGGGCTTAGCATAGATGGCCTTTACAATGTTAAGAAATGTTCCCACTATCCCTATTTTTTCTAGTGTTTTGAGCATGAAGGGGTGCTGTATTTTATCAAATGCTTTTTCTGCATCTATTGAAATAATCATGTGATTCTTGACTTTAAGTCTATTAATATGGTGAATTACGTTTATTGATTTCCTGATGTTGAACCAACCTTGCATACCTGGGATGAAGCCCACTTGATCATGGTGCACTATCTTTTTAATATGTTTTTGTATGCGATTTGCTAAAATTTTGTTGAGAATTTTTGCGTCGATGTTCATTAAGGATATTGGTCTGAAATTTTCTTTCCTTGATGAGTCTCTGTCTGGTTTAGGTATCAGTGTGATATTGGCTTCACAGAATGAGTTTGGGAGGGTTCCCTCCTCTTCTATTTTATGGAATACTTTGAGAAGTATTGGAATGAGCTCTTCCTTAAAGGTTTTGTAGAACTCGGCTGAGAACCCATCTGGTCCCGGACTTTTCTTTGTTGGTAGGCTTTTGATGACTTCTTCTATTTCAGTACTTGAAATTGGTCTATTTAAATTGTTTATGTCCTCCTCATTCAGTTTAGGCAATTCATATGTCTCTAGAAACCTGTTGATGTCTTCAAAATTTTCTATTTTGTTGGAGTATAGATTTTCAAAATAGCTTCTAATTATGTTTTGTATTTCCATCCTGTCTGTTGTGATATTTCCTTGTTCATTCCGAATTTTAGTGATTTGGGTTTTCTCTCGTCTTCTCTTTGTTAGTGTGGCTAAAGGTTTATCAATTTTGTTTATTTTTTCGAAGAACCAACTATTTATTTTGTCAATTTTTTGTATTGTTTCTTTTGTTTCAATTTCATTGATTTCAGCTCTGAGTTTAACTATTTCCTGTCTTCTACTACTTTTGGTGCTGTTCTGTTCTTCTTTTTCTAAGGCTTTGAGCTGTAGTGTTAGGTTGTTTATTTGTTGAGTTTTACTTCTTTTATTAAATGCGCTCCATGAAATAAATTTCCCTCTAAGTACTGCTTTCATAGTGTCCCAGAGATTTTGATATGATGTTTCTTTGTTCTCATTTACCTCTAAGAATTTTTTAATTTCCTTCCTAATATCTTCTGTTATCCATTCATCATATAATAGCATATTGTTTAATCTCCACATGTTAGAATAGTTTCTGTGTTTTACTCTTTCATTTATTTCTAACTTCAATCCATTATGATCTGATAGAATACATGCTAGTGTCTCTATCTTCTTGTATTTGCTAACATTAGCTTTGTGGCATAATATATGGTCTATTTTAGAGAAGGATCCATGTGCTGCTGAGAAGAAAGTGTATTCACTCTTGGTTGGATGGAATATTCTATAAATGTCCGTTAAGTCTAAATTATTGATTGTGTTGTTGAGATCTATGGTTTCTTTGTTCAATTTTTGTCTGGAAGATCTGTCCAGTGGTGAGAGCGGCATGTTAAAATCACCTAGTATTATTGTGTTGTGGTCTATTTGGTTTCTGAAATTGAGAAGGATTTGTTTGACATACATAGATGAGCCACTGTTTGGGGCATAGATGTTTATGATTGTTATATCTTGCTGATTTATGCTTCCCTTAAGCAGTATGAAATGACCTTCTTTATCCCTTCTGACTAACTTTGGCTTGAAGTCCACATTATCGGAAATGAGGATGGATACTCCAGCTTTTTTGCTGAGTCCATGTGCATGGTATGTTTTTCCCCATCCTTTCACCTTTAATCTATGGGTATCTTTTTCTATGAGGTGAGTCTCTTGCAGGCAACATATTGTTGGATCTTTCTTTTTAATCCAGTCTGCCAGTCTATGTCTTTTGATTGATGAATTCAGGCCATTAACATTCAGGGTTATTATAGAGAAATGATTTGGTTTCCCGGTCATTTGGTTCATTTTTAAAATTTTGTTTATTTATTTGTTTGACACAACTTGTTTCCTCCTTTATTTGACAATTCCTTTAGGATAATTCCTCCCTTTGCTGATTTGCTTCTTTGTTTTTCATCTCTTCCTCATGGAATATTTTGTTGAGAATGTTCTGTAATGCTGGCTTTCTTTTTGTAAATTCTTTTAGCTTTTGTTTATCATGGAAGGATTTTATTTCATCGTCAAATTTGAAGGTAAGTTTTGCTGGGTATAAGATTCTTGGTTGGCATCCATTTTCTTTCAGGGCTTGAAAAATGTTGTTCCAGGCCCTTCTAGCTTTTAGGGTCTGGATTGAAAAATCTGCTGATATGCGTATTGGTTTCCCCCTGAATGTAATTTGGTTCTTTTCTCTCACAGCCTTTAAAATTCTGTCTTTATTTTGTATGTTAGGTATTTTCATTATAATGTGCCTTGGTGTGGGTCTGTTGTAATTTTGTGTATTTGGAGTCCTGTAAGCCTCTTGAACTTGATTTTCCATTTCATTCTTCAGATTTGGGAAATTTTCTGATATTATTTCATTGAATAGGTTGTTCATTCCTTTGGCTTGCTTCTCTAGGCCTTCCTCAATCCCAATAATTCTTAAATTTGGCCTTTTCATGATATCCCATAGTTCTTGTAGATTCTGTTCATGATTTCTTACCATCTTCTCTGTTTGCTCAACTTTGTTTTCAAGGTTAAATATTTTGTCTTCAATGTCTGAGGTTCTGTCTTCCAGGTGTTCTATCCTATTGGATATGCTTTCTATGGAGTTCTTAATTTGGTTTATTGTTTCCTTCATGTCAAGGATTTCTGTTTGGTTTTTTTTCAATATCTCTAACTCTTTATTGAAATGATCTTTTGCTTCCTGTATTTGCTCTTTTAACTGTCGATTGGTGCGATCAATCAATGCTTGCATTTGCTCTTTCATCTCATCATTCAATGCTTGCATTTGCTCTTTCATCTCATCGTTTGCTTCTCTGATCATTTTAATTATGTACATTCTGAACTCCTTTTCTGTCATTTCTTCTGCCATGCTGTCATTGGGTTTTATTGATGTAACATCTAGATTTGTTTGCAGCATTTTCTTTCCTTGTTTTCTCATGTTGTTCAGATATCAGTGGACCGCTGAGATATTGCAGATTTCCTCTGTTGATTTACAATGTCCCTGAAGATTTCTATATATATCCCCTCTTAGCCTTCAGTAGGCTGAAGTCTTGGAGGAAGTTGATAATGCGGTGCTCCACAAGGAAGCTGCCTCTCTAGGAGTGGTGGCCTTCAGGTGGGGTATATTCCCTGCTAGTGGGCAGAGGTGCCTCCACTTGTTGACCAATGGTCATCCAAAGGGGACCTAGGCTGTGGGCTGAGGCAAGGCCTGTTTGGGCCTGTGTCTCTGGTTTTACCGTCCTTGTGGGGAAACCTCACCAGGCAGGGAAGACTCACCCAGTGGGGAGGTCTCGCTGGTCAGTTTCCTCCTAGAGGTTCCCCTCAATTTACAGCTACTGCCTGGGCTGGGCTGCCTTCCTCTGCAAAGTTTCCAGGGGCCCGGCCCTACCTCCTGGGCCTGGGAGCCTCACCCTTCGCAGATGAATCTCCTTAGGCTGCCCCTCCTCAGAGAATTTGCCCACAGGCCTGGAACCTTCGCTCCGCCCTAAGCCTGTCTCTGTGCGGCTCTTCCACCCAGAAGCCTCCTAGATCCTGGGACCCTGTTCTGCACCTAATCGCCTGGCTGCGTGGCCCCTCCTCTGAGCAGCCACCTGTGGCCCCGAACAATCGCTCTGAGTCCCAGAGACCCGCCACAGGCCTCTTCCTCCAGACAGCCGCCCAGTATGCCGGTGCGGTCACTAGGAGTCCAAGAAACTCACTTCGTGCCTCCTCCTCCCACCAACCACCCGTAGCCCGGGGCAATCAATCACTCCGAGTCGAAGTGACCCTCCCCGTTCCTCCTCCTTCTCCAGATAACCCCCCGGGTGTTCAGGAGCAGTCCCTCTGAGTGGCTCTGAATCCACGTGACCCGCTGCACGGGTCCTCTGGGCACCGCCCGGAGCTCTGGTGCGGCCCCTCAAGACCAAGCGTCCCACCACGCTTCTCCTCCAGGCAGCCCCCCTGTGTTCAGGAGCTGTCACTTTAAGACCAAACAACTCACCACTCGCCTTCTCCTCTGAGCAGCCGCCTGGAGCGCTAATGCAGTCACTGCGAGTCCAAAGGACCCGCCGCGCTCCTTCTCCTCCTTCTCCTACTCCTCCGGGCAGGCCCCGGGGTTCAGAAGTGGTCAGAGTCCAAACAGCTCGCCACGCAGCCCCTTCTCTGGCAACCGCCTGTAGCTCCCACGTAGTCACCCGAATCCAAGCGGCCGCTCCTCTTCCTCCTCGTCCTCAGGGCAGGCCCCGGTGTTCAGAAGCGTCGTTCTGATTCCAAACAGCTCGCCGCGCGGCTTCTCCTCTGGCAACCGCCTGCAGCTCTGGTGCAGTCTCTCCGAATCCAAGTGGCCACGCTCCTCTCCTCCTCCTCAGGGCAGGCCCCGGTGTCCTGAGTCCACACAGTTCTCCCCGCCACTCCTCCCCCGGGCAGCCGCCGGAGCCCCAGTGGCTGCTCCGAGTCCCAGCGCTGTGCCGAGCGGCCTCCTCTACGGCGCTCCAGCGGGGGGAGGGGCGTCTCGCCGGCAGTTCTACTTCACAAAGTTTCCTGCGTTCCGGGACCCCCGTCCCATCCGGGATGCCCCCCCAGGGGGTGAGAGTCACCCGGCTACTTTGAGTTGGTCCCAAGCGTCTCAATATCTCCTCTCTTGAATCCTGAGTTCTGGAGCAACACGTAACGCAGCCACCCTCTAGGCCGCCATCTTGAAAAACTATTTTATTTTTTACAGACTGCATTTTGATTCATTGTACACAAATGGGGCACATCGTTTCATTTCTATGGTTGTGGACAATGTAGATTCATACCATTTGTGTAATCATACATGTACATAGGGTAATGATGTCTGTCTCATTCCACCATCTTTCATACCCACTCCCTCTCATTTCCCTCTACATAATCTAAAGTTCCTCTGTTCTTTTCTCACCCCCCCACCCACTCTCACCCCCTCCCCCATTATATATCATCACCCACTTATCTGGGATAACATTCAGCCTTTGGTTTTGGAGGATTGGCTTATTTTACTTAGCATGATATTCTCCAATTCCATCCATTTATCTGCAAATGCCATAATATTATTCTTCTTTATGGCTGAATAATATTCCATTGTGTATATATACCAGTTTCTTTATTCATTCATCTGCTGAGGCCATCTAGGTTGCCTTTCAATCTAGCTATTGTGAACTGAGTTGCTATAAACATTGATGTGGCTGCGTTACTGTAGTTTGCTAATTTTAAGTCCTTTGGGTGTAAACCGAGGAGTGGAATAACTGGGTCAAAAGATGGATCCATTCCAAGTTTTCTGCAGATTCTCCACACTACTTTCCCAAGTGGCTGCACCAATTTGCAACTCCACCAGCAATGTAGAAGTGTGCCTTTTTCCCCACATCCACACCAGTGAACTCTATTTTATTTATTTATTTTTCTTGTGGTGCTGAGGATCAAACCTAGTGACTCACACATGCTGGGCAAGTGCTCTACCACTGAGCCACAACCCCAGACCTCTGCCTTTCCTCTTAAATGTACCCTCCAAAATGCTATCTGAAGGATGTAACTAAAATGCAAATTTGACCCATGCTGCTTTGCGTCATCTCTCAAACAGCTCTCCATTCCCCAGTCTAGCCTACCGTATTTAGGATTCTCAATATGAAAGTAGGATCCTTCACAGACTGCGTCACCTATTCCTGTCCTGCGTCTGTGCTGTACTCAGGGCTTCTGTATTAGCTTGCTCAGTGCTTTCTGCACATGCTGTTTACCACTCAATGGTTTTTAATGTGGTTTCATATTATTGGAATGGTCTTCTGCCCCCACTTCAATCAGTGTATAACTCCTACTCATCCTTTAAGGTTCAGATCTGGGGACATCTGCCAAGAATTCTTCGAAACCTCTTAAGCAAGATTACCCTTCCTCAGTGATTCTACAATGCTATGTCCACAAATATAGTGCTGTACAGCATTAAAATATTATCAATTTTTAATTTATCTGCCTTGTACCACTAAATTAGAGACTCTAAAGTCAGATTGTCTCATATTAGTGTGTTCCACATGGCTTCCATAGTACCACGCATGTGATAGCCACTCAGCAATGTCTGTTGACTATACGATGGTCAAGTGTTGATTGGATATTGGCTTGTGCCATACCAAAGAAATTTGAGTACCAATATCTGTTGATTTATGATTTATAGCTCTTTCAGTTTTTCATGATTTCTTCCCAAGTGATACCTGTTTTTAATATTTCTTAACAAGTAGAGCTCTTTAAGGGAAACTTTATAATCCTAACTCTTGTATATTTTAACTCTTTCTTCTCAGTTAGGACCTTTAAGTCACATTTTTATAAAAAGTGTATGTTCTCTGCCAACAGCCTGGAAAGCTCTGCACAAAAGGAAAGTGATCTCAACATGCACCTCTAATTCACTGACATGCCAAGTTCCTTCTGGAATGATAACTTGCCAAGCACCAAAGCACTGTAACTTGTCATCCCCAGTGAATGAGAGGAAAAGGTGGTGTGGAAAGAACATCCTGTTTTGCAAAACTTTAGTAACTAAAGTCTTGACATCTCACATTATTTTTTTTTTTTTTCTTTTTTCTTCATTAGTACATCTGTTTAATCTTATACTACCCCCAATACTACATAGTTGACTTAGGTCACTAAAATCCATCTGATATAAAGGAGCTGGAGCATAAGAAAAGAGATTGTTTATGTGAATTTC
The DNA here is from genome assembly GCF_902686455.1 of Sciurus vulgaris. Taxonomy (NCBI): domain Eukaryota; kingdom Metazoa; phylum Chordata; class Mammalia; order Rodentia; family Sciuridae; genus Sciurus; species Sciurus vulgaris. Next base: position 134,925,387 of record NC_136463.1, read on the forward strand.
TTATTTTCATAAGTGGTAAATGTAGCATACAACACAATCCTGGAACTCACAGGCACCATCTTTGGGTTCCTGAAGACCTTTGAATATTATATAATGCCAATCCCAATGACTGCCTTAACCCTGCTCTCTGAATCATGGTATTACTAGAAATTATTAATTTCTATTCTAGAATGGTATATAGAGAACATTGACCAGTATAAAGGCAACTCCCATTAAAACAATGTGTGAGTTCTACAAATAAGAGAGTTCTACTTGCTACTTGAGTGCCTACTATGTATCAAGCATGTATGACTTGCTTCATGAATGTTGTCTCACTTAGTCTGTACAATACCATTCTATAATAATTCTATCCCATTTTAACAAGTAGGAAACAAGGTTCAGAAGGGATAAGCAACTTGTTTGGGGCTGTACAGTTGGTAAGTACCATAACATAGATGAAAATATAAAGCCAATTTTGTCTTGGCTTAAATACTCTAAAACTTCTTGTTCTTTTGGAAAAAATATTTCTTGTTTAATTTAACCCTCACCATCTTTTTAAATAACTTTTCACCTTGGTAAACTATACATCGAATGTACTGAATATGTAATGACATATTTGTTTATTACCATCAGAATCCCAAATGCCAGAACTTGACAAATGTTAGCAATAATTTAATGTTAATATTCATTGTATATTTGAAAGATATGAAGGGTAAGCATTTTTATTAATCAGAATGGGTGAGAAAAAGGCTTGTACTGGCTTATATAACCTCTTTGAATTAGTCTTTGTGTTTCTGACAAGGGTTTAACAAGTGTTTATGACTCTTCAGGTGAAGTTGATTTTGATCTATGAAATGAAAGCATTAGAGGACACTAACTTCACAATGTGTGTACAAACTCTTGAAATATCCTTTTATCAAACACATGAGGAAAGCAACCTTTAAATCCATTTGAAAACTCTGTACTATTTCAAAATCTATTAGAACCTTACATCTTCAGAAGAAGAAAGTCTTGGATTAGGAGACAAATAATAGATAATTAGGAAGTCCAACCTGAAGTTTCCAAATCCTTGAAATTTTCCTAATGAAAGGAGATACATAGCCTGAATATAAAATTGTACCTCCCCCACTTTTTCTAATAATGGTGGAATTGATTTTACTTTGTTTAAGAAAATATTTTGGAATTGTCATTTTATTTTAATAAAAAAAAACTAGCTAAATTCCTTCTTTGCTATTTTGAGTATATAGCTCTTATAAAACTTAATTAAAGAGCAGCTAGATGTGCTTTCTTGCACCTTAATCATCATTTAAAAATTAAGTCAGAAAAGATTAAATAACAAGCTTATGTCTTATCTTTACAAAAATAGATGTTCTTCATTATGGGGATCTGCTATATTTTGAGATTATACCATAGAGTCATAACTTCCCAGAACTATGCCTAGATTATATTTTATATTGGAAAGAAAATATCAGCAAAATAGTTAGATGCAATGAACTAGGCAGATAAATTTTTATGGGGTAACTAATTACAAGTTGTATGGTTCAAGTACAACTTCTGAGTTCACTTAAACCTACCCGTGCTATGTGAAAAGACAAAGAAGGCAGTGAGTTTAGCTGGGTTTCAAATCCATAAAAGCTGGCTCTCAACAGCATGAGTCACTCAGAGATAAAGGCATCCAGTGATTTACTTGAATCCATTTGGTGCCAGCCTGGAAAAGATTCGGGAAATTAGCAGTGTCCTCACTTTTTTGATGGTGTGGCTAAAGAAAGGCTAATTCATGAAAAGGAGGAACCCTTTTCATTTGACATTGGATTTCCTCCTAGCTCAAACTCAAATGGCATTACAAATAACAAAGCAACATGCTAGGAGGCTAGAAAGATACTATGTGTCTTTAAAAATAAGCTACCATTTGAGCATAACTAAAAAGGGGACTTGGGAAATTTTGAATCTATTAATGGTCTCATTTGACAGAATATTCCTTTTTTGCTTAAAAAAAAAAAAAAAGGAATATAAATAAGAGTTCATTAATTTCCCAAGCAGCTGTGCTTTGTAATGAACTTGACAGTTTCCATTTTTATCCTGTGAATGTTTATTTGGCTTGGTTAGAATGTGTGATTCAGGTACTTGCAGATTCTTTGTGGAACATTAGAATGATGAGGTCCACTTACAGTTAGCAAGTACATTTTCCACCATCTTTTTTCTCTGAAGATCTTGACAGTTTGACTATAACTTGAATATAAGAATATTTAAACCATTGGACCTTGCTAAGTTAACCACAAACCAGCCATGGTGACCCCGATGGTGTTTTCATCTCCTCCCCAGGGATAGCACGCCTCCTCTGAATTCCGGAAAAGGGTCAGGTCTCATGAAAACGCCAATCCCTGGCTCAGCGAGGCCCCTGCAGTGTCTCTTTGCCAGTGGAGGAATGAAGTATGTATGCTGGGACCTTCCCAGACATGGAATGGAAGGAAGAGGAAACAGGTTTTTTTGTTGTTTTGTTATTATTGTTATTTATACTAGGGATTGAACCCAGGGGTGCTTTACCACTGAGCTACATCCTAGCCCTTTATATTTTTTATTTTGAGAGAGGGTCTCACAGAGTTGCTTAGGGCCTTGCCAATTTGCTGAGGCTGGCCTGAAACTTGTAATCCTCCTACCTCAGCCTCTGGAATCACTGGGATTACAGGTATGTGCTAAATACTTGACAGGAAACAGTTCTTAACACCTGTTAACCCCAGTTTTTAGGGAAGAGCCGAGGGCAACCCATCCTTAAATCAGATCTGAGTGCATGTATTCCTCAGGTTGCATCTGTGAAAGCTGTAGCTGTGCCTTAGCTGGTTGTCTTTTCCTTATTCAGAAAGCACCAACCTAGGACTGATAGCCATTCTGGCCTTCCAAAGTGGTTTCACAGCTGAAAGTTAAGTGTGTTTTACTATGTTCTTTAGAGCAGCCCTTTGTTCTGTCTTCTGGCTGCCAACGTTCACAACATGGGAAGCTTTTTTTAGTTCTCCTCCTCTGTGTCCTCTGACCAAGCAGCTGATTCCCAGGGAGTATGATTCCCATTCTGGACTTCGCTTTCCTCCCACCTAAGCTTATTTTACAACTTGGTTTCTTCTAGTGTGCTCATATTGTTCTCAGTTTAATAATAAACCTTTTTGGTTGTTGCTCTTAGCATAATTTGTAAATTTACTTCCCAGAGCCGCCCTTACTAAATGTCTGTGACCTTATTGTCAAGAATGACTTGACAAGCAGAAGCTGCTGCCTGGGGGCTGGAATGTCCCACTTCCTGTTCTTTCTCTCCAAGCTGAAGCACTTTATCCAAACAAAAACTGAACTTGGTGCACATGTGACCCAGAGTTAGCTTGAAACGAAACTCTGAAGATGAAAAACTTTACACATTAACTCCTGGTTCCACTCCATCTACCTACAGTGCCTGAGACTACAAAGAGGGCCTTTAAAAAAGAACCAAAATAAACAAATGGATGCCTCAAGCCCTGGACTAAGAAAAACAAGCAAACAGCAGCCACATATAACATCAGATTAATTGCTGCTGGGCTCTGACAAATGGTAAAAACCTAAGACAATGGAGTACTCCTGTTTAAGTACAGGACCCAGAACCCAGCTGACAGTACTCGATCTTGTTAGGGTAGTTTAGTGAAATGAAAGTTGGTACTTGGACCTCAACCAAGGGTGCTTGGGACAGAAGGGGCAGAAGAACCCTGTCTTCACTACCAACACATTATTACAGTGAGGTCCCTCTCCTATAAACACCTGATCTTGATGTTTTCCTTGTAGCCATGGTTCCAGTTTTTCTATCAATAATTTACTAAGATGTAATGCAGGCCCTCTCAGAAAGGGCATAAAGCCAGGTATTAAAGTGCAGGCTTGCTTTATTTTCTACAAATGAATTTAAAATGTCATAATATTGGTGGAGACAGGAAATCACTAGCCAATTACTGAGGTGGTTTTCCTGAAAATAACAGCTAGAAGGAGAAAAAATCAGTTTTCAAAGGGAGATGCTCCCCTGACCCTCAAGAGGGGAAAGAAGTTGGCAAGAGGAGAGGTGTTGAAAAGATGGTGATTGTGGGTCCATGAGGTGGTGGTGAAAACCTGGCAGATGGCTGTGGGTGTGCGGCGAGGATACTGAGCACAGAGCTTCGCCAGGCAGGACGTGCAGTCTGCTGGTGTGGAGGGCTGCCTTTTCCTAGCATCTGCACAGCAGGCCTCTGCTGTGGTTCTGGTGGTAGCCACTGGAACAGGGGAACTTGCCTCTACTGTGTTCTGTTTCAACCTGTAGGGATCGTGATTTTGTGACATTGGTGGCAATTCCCCTTTCCCAGGCTTCCCTGTGAGATCCCTAGGACCCAGCATTCCTAATATAGCTCAGGGCTGGTGAGCAGCAAAACACTGGCCAGCAGGACATATAAGACAACCTTAATTTACCCTATGTAATGCCTGGGAGGCATCCAAGACTTGGAAGAGCTGTAACTCTCAAGGCCTGGCCTGCTTTGCCAGATATCTATCAGGATAACCCCACATACCAATGGGGATGGGGAAGTGCTTCCTGACCTCCACCCTGAATATTTGCTTCTACAGAATAGGATGCTACCTTGGTCTTATGTTTGCCACAGAAGCTGGAAGCCAGTCTCAGCTTGTATCATTTACTTATAAGTCTCCAAGTTCAAATTCTTAAGCCACTAGCATTACCCTCTGACATCAGGGATTTGACAAACACCAACTCAGGCAATAGGCCCCTTCCCCTGATTCTAGTGTTAAGGGACCCCTGGAAACACAATAAGGAAGAAAGGGGATTCTTGGATGAGGGGTAGAAACCTCACTTGCAGATGGAGGTCTTAAGCCATAGCACATGAAGGCACATTAGTAGTACCTTGGAGTGATTAACTGAAGGGGTCCTTAGGTATGGAACTTCTAGTGTTAAAACTGAAAATTCTGGGCCAACCAAGATGAATGGGTCACCTTATTATACACCAAATTGCATAGGGGAAGTACTTAATTTTCTGTATATGCAGTAACACTTTAATTTGGACCCTGATAATTTGGAACTTGGTTCAAATATTAGCTGAAAGACAAACTATTATAATGAACATACAGATAGCATGCAATCAATTTAAGAGGAAAAGTTTTCTCTAAGGACTTACATATTACAATAATAGGTATATTATTCTTATGTTGTACTTTGTTGAGGTTCAAGGTTTTCAACTAGAGAATGCTCATAGAATAATTATTATAAATAGGATATACATAGAACTATGCCACTTGAAAAAAATACTTATTTTATTATTTGATCTTTACATTAATCCCAGGAATATTACTGTCTTTTTTTTTTTTTTTGGTGCTGGGGATTGAACCCAGGGCCTTGTGCTGGCAAGGCAAGCACCCTACCAACTAAGCTATATCCCCAGCCCTATTTTCATTCTTATTTTGTGAATGTGGAAATTGAGGCTCAGATAATTAAATGACCAGTAAAAGACCACCAAGTTCATAAATGAGAAAGTAGGATCTTAAATGCAATTCTGCTTGATTCTAAGTATGTGTTTTTAAATTCTTAAGAAATATGCCAGGCAAAGGGAATGACATGAATAAAGGACTTAGGGGTAGGTTAGAGAAAGCTTGACATACCCAAGCTTGATGTACCCAAGGAATAGATGACTTAGTAGAACATGATGAGCAATGAAGTGTGAGAGCTTTGTGGTGTCCAGAAGGTGGCATGTCATGCAGGCCTCGTTAAAGGTTTAGTCTACAATAAGAGAATGGAACAGAATAAGTGAATAAAATGATCGAACTTGCACTTAGAAAGGTGCTTTCTGAAAGACTTATCTGGAAAAGGAGCCCAAAAGCTATTGAGGTTGTCCAAGTAGCAAAGAGAATGGCTTAGATTAGGGTTTGGGCAGTGAAGGTAGAAAGATGTGGATGGATTTGAGGGAGAAACAGAGGGTAGAATTGGTGAACCTGAAGGACCACCAATGGGAGAGAGGGAGAAGGAGGTACCAAGGAAGACCTTAGACACAGAAGGTCCCTACAGGACCAGCAGGACAGTTGAGAGGATACTGATCTTCCAAAATAGTCACAACCCCACTGGTAACTGCCTTAGTTAACTGTAAGTACAGCCCTCTTCTGCTGTTGTACCCCAGGAGTGGAAATTAAAAAACAATTCCCCACTAGGGCAGAGCTATCTCTGAGTATAAATTTTGGAGAGGTCAATAGAAAATTAGTCTTTAAAACCAGTTAAAACTTGAAACCAGGTAGGCCCAATTCTATTTACTGGAAATATCTTGTCTTTTTAATTAACAGAATTTAAAAATCCTTTTACATATCAAATAGAAATTTCTTAGGATTGACTCAAAAAAAAAAAAAAAAAAAAACAACAAAAAACAAATCTGGGGAGAAAAACACTGGAAACATTGAAAGGGTTTAGTCATTTTCTTGGGACCCCCTAACACATTTTTTTGCTTTGGTCAGTGAAAGTAAATCAATAAATTAATATACTTCTATATATTTTTTCAGTTATGAATTGTGTCCCTTTCCACTTTCACTATAGTAAGTTGAATAGTATCCCCAAAATATTCATGTCCCCATAGAACTTCAGAATTTGGCCTTATTTGGAAACAGAATCTTTGCAGATGTAATTGGTTAAGAAACTTAAGATGAAGTCATCTGAGATTTAGAGTGGGCTCAAAATCCAATGGCTGATATCTTCATAAGAATAGCAGAGGATGCAGAGACACAGAGGAAGGCAATGCCAGAATTGGAGCTCTGTAGCCACATTGAGGAACCTCAGGGATTCCTCCTGGGGCTGGGAGCCGCCAGGAAGTTTCTTCCCTACAGACTTCAAGGAAACTGCCTGGCCAACATCTTGATTTCAGGCTCCTAGTCTCCAGAAATGAAAGAATAAATTTATATTGTTTTAAGTCTCCAAGTTTGTGTTAGTTTGTGATGGTGGGCCCTAGGAAACTAGTACTCCCACAAACAAAATGTTGAATAAATGGCTTGATATTGTCTGTGTTTTGGTTCAGTTCTTACCCTGGTTTCTGGCAATGATAGGGAATATGTGCTGCATTTTTCAATAGGAAACACAAAACAATTTAGATAGGAAATCAAGTTCAGACTTGGATATGTTGAGTTTTGGTTATCTGTACCCTATCTAAATGAATACATTGAACTGTCAACTGGATAATTGACCTGGAATTTAGAATCTTGGTTTGGACTGGGCATACATGTTGGGAGTTGTCCATGTACAAGTGGTTCCTGACCACAGGAGTGGTTGAGGAAGTGAGCAATGTGAAGAGAAAAGAGGAGAACTTCTCACACTTCCCTGAGGAACTCTATCATTCAAACCTGAGGTAGAGGAACAAGAAATGCAAAAGGAGACTGGGAGGGAAAAAAGAGAAAGGCCAGGAGAAGAGGGGTCACATTGGCTGAGGGGAGGCTACTTCAAGAAGCAGGGAGTAGTCTCCATGTTGAACACTGAGAAGTTAAATAAGATACAGAATGGACTTGGTCATTAGCAACATCAGCAAGTGTAGGCAGAGTAGGGTTCTGACTGGAGTTGATAGAGAAGTGTAATTATATTTGAAATATCTTAAGACATTTTTAAAAAGGAATTTGAGATAGCAAGTTTACAAAGTTGAACTAAAGAAGAGTATAATTAAAGAGCAAGATGTCTATGTCTGTGTGAAGATGGGAAGGATTTAGGCATCTTTAAATGCAGTTGAAAGGGAAAGATGATGGGGAGGATTGGTAGAGGGAATGAGTTTGAGCATGCAGTAAAGAGAAAAAGGAGGTAGCAGTGCAGTGTTGCACACATATAGTCACAGAAATAGAATGTCTTGCTACTTCTTATGGGAGGCAAATCACAATACTTTCCAAAAGGAAAAAAAATAATATATTCATGGCAAATTTTGTTTTGGAATTTCTTAATTGATTCAACCAAAAATTTTTAAATAAGTGTAGTTTATATTAGAATATGAGACTGTTAATACATAAGGAAAAACAAGTGGTATGATAGATATGGAAGTAAGTGATTAGGTAGGGAAGGTAGGGGGTGAAACTTTGTTTTCAAATGAGCCCAGGTGGGCTTATCCACTGAACTACATTCCCAGCCATTTTTTATAATTTTTTTAGAAACAGGGTCTTGCTAAGTTGCTTAGGGCCTTGCTAAATTGCTGAGGCTGGCTTTGAATTGGAGATTCTCCTGCCTCAGCCTCCAGAGCCACTGGTATTACAGGTGTGTACCATCATACCCAGCTATGAAACTTCTTGACATCAATTTTAATACTTCTGTTACTAGGCACTGCTAAACTGAATACAACAGCTGGCTATTGGTTTAACTTTTGAGTGTTCTGGCTCCGGAATAAAAGATTTCTCATATCATGCCTGAACAACACTGAGTAATAAACTAGATACTTCATTGGAAATGTGTGTGGTCCTTGCATGTACTTTTTTTTCTTTTTTTGATGAGCTGTTTTTCTTCTTAGCTTAATTCTTTTAGTCCCTTATTAAATTCCTTATGGCATATTCATCCTCAGGAATGGCAACAAGTATGTGCATCTTTTCCCTTCTTGGCTGTTTTTCTTTAACATAAGTGATTAATTATTGTCTGATAATTATATAGCAGAAAAAGCAGCATGCCTAGAAATCAACACTGAACTAATAATGAATGTCAATTTACTACTTCTATCTAGCACTTTGACTGATGTATGTGTTGACCTTCTGAACTATGTTTAATAAGTTGTTCTATTTGAGGGTTTTGCTTTTGGAGGTGGGGGAATGGACATTACATCTTTGAAATGAATTTTGCTGTGCTTGATCTCTTGCTTTATAAATCATGCAAGGTTCCATACTTCATTTCAGTAATTTGTTCATAGGGCAATTACATAGCTGTTAATGTAATAGTAATAGAGTAAAGGTTTTTCTCTTGAAGCCCAAGTACTATTCATTTAAAAATATTCTAGATTTCATCATACTTCACATGATAACAAAATTATTTTTTATTACTTTTGAAAAGTGATAGTCTATGTATAGAACTTTTTAAGTTTCTGATTTTTAGTTATGCACTTGTAATTCAAAAATTTTAAAAGGTTATTTATAGAAGGTTGGGTGTCATTGTGGAAATGGGGTAGGGCTAAAAAAATGGGGATACTGAAAACAATGTAAATTAAAATTTTTAGGATTGGCAAATTGTGTTCTTAAAAGTCTGTAAAATGTTTTTGGAAACAAATAAACAAATAACAACAAAAAAGTAGAATAAGCGTTTGGAAAACAAGGGTCTAGGATTACGTATGCTGTACAATTTGACTTCAGCTAATCACTTAATGTCTGTAATGTCTCATTCCAGCTGGGTGACTTCCTCAAGGATCCTGTGATCTCTGACAATCCTTTCGGTTTCTTCTATTCTGATATCTCTGTCTCTGTCCCACTCTCTCTCCTTCCCATTCACGCTGATTCTGTTGTTGCTTACACTTATAATGTGACCATCTGGGAAAATACCCTGGCATTTCTGCTCTTAGAAGTGGGCAGGTATGCCTGCTCTGACCTTCCAACAGCCATCCCATACTCCATGGGTGGGGAATCAACTCTGCCTATTCTAGACCATGCTCTGAAAGTCCAGGACTCCAGAATCTTCTGCCCAGAGGAATATCAGGCTCCTCTGGGTCCTTCAACATGAAGCCAGAGCAAACCAGTATGCAATCCTGTGAGTTCAAGGTTCATCTAAGGGTAGTTGTTTGCAGTGAGAGTGTGTGTGGAACTTCAGGAGTGGCCTTGATATCCACCCTTTGTATAGGACATCCCTCCTTTTATAGGACAGAGAGAGAGCATGGGAGGACAAGGGGGGGGGGTGGGGTTGTGGGCAGGGACCAGAGAAGATACAGAGAATTTTAAATTTGAACTTATATTTAGGTCATTATAAAGAAAGATTTGTCAAAGTAGGAGTATGATACATATTCTAAGCAATTAGCTTGATTGTAACATTTAAATATTTGGGTGTAAGTCTCCTTTGTACTCCTTGGACCTGCGGATGCTGGAGCAGGGCTTTCTGAGATGAAGCCATCACCACTGACACCTCCAGCACTAGGGAGGGCTCTGCTCTTTCAATTCCTCCTGTTAATGCAGGTGATCAATCTGTGACCTGGACATACCTCCCAAAGACTTAAGTAGAACAGAAGTCTAATGCAAAACTCTAATAAACAACTATTATAGGTGGTGGTTACTTTTAGAACCCATAGACCCAACTCACCTGCAGAGTACCTGATCTACCCCACAACTTCTGGTATCAAAGGAACCAGCTCAACCTCACAAATGGGAGTCTCCAGGTACTTCCAAAGTCTAGTCTAGATCCAATGATTTTTTGTTGTTCTGTTGTTCTCATTTTAGATGAAGCCATACTTGTTTAACTGATGCCAAAACGATTAACAGTGGTTCCACCTTCCCCTAAGTTCCTACTTGTGTTTAATATGACCACAGTGGCCTGGAAGAGATCATCACAATCATTCTCCCTATTTCTCAAAATCCTGATTGCTCTATCTTGAATACCATATGTTTGGGTTACCAGCAGTTCAGTACAGATGGCAGAGCACAAGCCCCAGGCCATTCCTTGTCACCATCTCAAGTGCAATGGGAGGTGGAGGAAGGATGAGACTGACTGGTCCCTGATGTCACAGGCTGATTTCAACTTTTGGAATCCTGTGAGCAATTATCTAGATGAAAAAGACACAAACATTCCAAGAACAAAATGTTCCAGATCATAAGGCAGTCTAAATCAAGTCTGAGGTGGAGGAGAATTCTCTAAATCTTCAAGGGCAAAGCCCTACCATTCCCAGTTATATAACTAAGGACTCAACAAATTAGTCAGAAGTTGTAGAACTTGGGTTAAATTTTTAATCCTGAAAATAAGGGTGTCTGTCGATATATCTTCACATTTTAAAAAGTTCACCAAAGTCAGTTCTTCCAGACAAAATGAGGTATAAATCACTCACTGCCCCTCCCTGCTTGATAGTTTTCAATCTTCTGAGTTATAAAATCAAGCTTCTACCCTACATAACTAAATAAGTTTACTGCTAAGACATTGGTGAATATTTGTCCTATGTATATCATGGACTATGTAAAGATTTTAAAAAGAAAGGAACTTGCACAAGGTAACAGAAACACCAGGGAATACCCATGAAACCAAAGCGGCTCCTTGGCATTGCTGTTATATAGATGGGTTTTAAAAGCAAGATGCAAACCATAAGATAATAAGATTTGAAGATGAGGTAGTTCTGTTGCCTTTCCTTTCATTCTTATGCCAGCTATTGGGTGAATATGTGTGGGTTTAATTCAATAATGTTTTATTTAGTGTCTTCTGAGTACAAGTCAGTACAATGGGCTGTGGAAAAACTACATTCTCTTTGCTGAAGACAACACTTCCAGCTTAACGGTTCAGCTGCATTTATACCTGCCACAGAAAACTTGTGTGAGCTCTGCTGCTGCTAAAGAATGAGAATTTTGTTTGTTTTGCTACATTTTACATGATGAGGAAGAAAGAATGTTAGGGTCTTCCTTCGTCTAAAAAATTGTTTAGTTCTGTTAGCAGGAGCATGATGTGTAAAATGTAGCCATAATGGTAAAGACTAGATTTTAGAATTGGCAGATCTGTTTTCAAATTCTTTAATGGTTTAGTTGCTTAACAACATCAATTCAGGCTTTGACCATATGTCCAACTAGATTAAGAATAGTATCTATCCTACAGGAGTGTTATGAGGATTAAGGGGGATAAGGAAGTTAAGGCACTTAGCATAGTCAGGATAGTAATTAATTCTGAACTAGATTCTGAAGGGTTATACAGATTGTAAACTGTGACCCATAAAGTCAATTGTAGAATCCTTTGAATGGAATAAGCTATATATCATTAATGTTTATCACAAGAGACATAATAAATATTTTTATTCAGAATCCCATTTATGTAAAATGTATCTGAGAGATAAGAAGTGAGAAATGAACCAGTGTAGCTAAATTAGGTACCACAAAGTATATAAATGCCTTGTGTAAGTTATGGGCACAAAATAGTAGATCACGAGTCACTGACAATAGCAGATTGAGCAATCATGAGTTTTCTCATGTAGCACTATTATTGATCTGTCACAGGGATAGTCATACTATCCATGCTTATGTGCAGTAGGCAAAGCATTTATAAATTGTCCTATTCTAGACGTTACATTGTAGCAGCTCAATCCTGTAGTCAACAAGTTGGACCGAGAGGAGGGAGAGAGAGATTTTAAGGCCATAGATAGAACAGATTCCAAACAATCACTCACTGCCCACGCACATTCAGTGGAAAACACTGAAGGAAAGCAAACTCCTTCCTGATAAGACAGCTTTTAAAGTCTAACACTGAGCAGTTGGAGACTCAGAGATAGAGAATGTCCTGGAAAATAGCAACAAAAGGACCCTGGTAGAAGGAAGTAACACGTGAGTTAATACACAGAAAGAATTTAAAACAGTTGTGCAGATGTGGCAAATCCTAAATGAAATTTAGCATTTTTAATTATTTTTCCAGAAAAAGAACAAATTGGACATACAAAAGTACTAGTATAACCTGGGCAGCTGAAAAACATGTAAAACAATTTATTAATTTTTTATTTCTAGTTTTTTGAGCACTGGGGATGCTCAAACTTGCAAACCTCAAACTTGCAGTCCTCCTGCCTCAGTTTTCTGGGGAGCTTGGATTACAGGTATGTGCCCCTGAGCCCAGCAGAACAATTTGAAACTTAGACATTTAGACCCCAAAAGCAGCTAAGGATGCTTTATTTGTTCGAGAGAATCAATTCCTTGTGGATAAGGGAATACATAATCCTCTTGAAGACCTTTTATAATTGACTTCATGTTTAGACCAATCCTGTAGTCTTTGCATACACACGTATCCCTTGTTCTAAATCTGTCATCTTCATATGGTTCCAACTGCAAAACCTGCCAGGTATGATTACATCTGATCATCTCTAGATCTACTCCAGTTGCTAAAGTCCACCCAGAGTGGGCAGATCAGGCAAGCGTGCTGCCCCACAGCAGGCTGCTTTAAGATGTTGGGACATGCTATGGGATCAGTCACACATTTTACTCAAAGGTGACACCTCCCCAACTCTCATTCAAAGCCCGTTTGCCTTTCTTTCTTCTAATTCAATAATAAATATTTTTTGAATTTCAAATATCAACAGGCCATGACTAAGTCCCTGGCCAGCCACTGTAAGGCAAACTTTCTACTCATATGTGGAGGAACAACATGAACAAGCCCCTGAATTAAGACCTGAGATTCAAGTTCTGTGTGAGATTAAGAAATCACAAGTGTTCAAGTTGTCTTTTAGGGACAGTTTGATTTGACTGGGTTTGAATATACAATCCTTAGGTCTGTAAATTACTCCATGCTAAGGGGTAATACTGCTTTCCTATCTACCCTCACTTGACTTCCTTGAACTCTGAAAGCACTCTAATGTACATTCCCTGTCCCTACATTGATTTTGAAGGCTTTTTATAAACGTTAGTGACTCACAAGGCAATCTGAGCGACTTAAACACAATGGCAACCTGTGCAGGTGGCTGTTGTGACACATACCGTGCCTGTTCTGTGTATTTTTTCTAATTAGTCACACATCCTGAAGCAGTTAAGGATGTCTGTGGTGAGAAAAAGGAATTATACGAGGTAGGGCTGCTTTTAGCCTGACCTATGGTGAACCTGAATGAGTAAAATACTCCCTGGAGAGAAAATTGCTCACTGTGTAAGGGAGGTGGACTCATTTCTTTCAAGGCAACAGGATACATTTAGCAGCAAGGAAAAGGGAGTTTATCAAATATATCCTGAGTAAGGCTCTTTTGTGGTTTGTTGTTTTTCTGTCTTGATTTCTTTGCTTCAAAGTTCTGTCCGTTTGAAAAGACAGTAATCCAAAAACTGAAACTAGTCAAAAACCTCATTTTGTTATGAAGTCATCCTGGTCAAAGGGTGGAAGGGATTTAATTTAGGATCTAGTAAGAAGTCCAGGATGATTTTTAGATAAACTATAAACCCATCCACTTATATTTAATTTGCTTTGATAAAAATTTACTCTCAAAGCAAATATTTTCCCAGTTAGACTTGATATGAAAAAATTTAAACATACTGAATTAACAAGGAGAACTGATCTCTAAGATCATAAAAGAGAAAGAAATCAAGTGTGATTAAAAAGTGGTCTGGAAAACATCCTAACAACTTGACAAGGGAAAGTCAGTGTGCCCGTAGTAGGCGGAAAGGAGCCAAAGGCACAGTGTGACAGAGCCTGGGTCAGTGTTTGGGACTGCAGGGGTAAAGGATAGGATAAGCTCAAAGGAAACCTTAGAATCTGCTGTTACCTCATTATACAACACGTGAGGAAACTGAGGCCTTACATTGTAGTGACTTGTTCAAGGACACAGACAAGGCAGTGTTATGAATAAGGCACATGCTGGCCCCTCCTTCACTGTTAGGTAATTTATGCTACTACGCATGTCTTCCTTCTTGAATGTGAAAATAGGAAGTTTATAATAGCATTTAAGAATATATGTAAATTGCCAATAAAATAACTTGCTAAATATTCATAGCACTCATTTAAGATAGATTTCTTCTGCCAAAAATGTCAAAATTGATTATGTGGGATACTGTCTCTGTAATACAAAACCACAAACTTTAAAAATATTTCTTGGGAAGAAAATATAATATTTAAATAGAAAATTGATATAATATTAAAATATAGCTATAACAATCATAAATCACCTAAGTATTTAAAAAATGAGTTTGAAGATGAAAGAAGATGTATGAAAAAATGCTCAACATCATTCGCCATTAGGGGAAGTTAAAGATTAAAACAAAAATGGAATTCTAATATCTTAAAAAATGGCTAATATAAATTGCTAGAGAGAATATAGAAAAAGAAACTTTCATAGATTGCTGGTGGGAATGTAAAATGGTTCAACCATTTGAAAAGCATTATGATGGTTTTCTTACAAAGCTAATCCCAATTTTACCACGTAATCCAGCAAATTGTGCTCCTAGGTATTTACCTGATTGATTTGAAAACTTATGTACACACAAAAATCAACATGTAAATGTAGAGCACTTTTATTCCTGATTTCCCTAAACTTGAAGAACCAAGATATTCTTTAATAGGTGAATGGATTAAAACAAATGACTCTGGTTAACTGGACAATGGAATGATATTTGGTATTAAGAAGAAATGAGCCATCAAGCAATGAAAAGACATGAATGAATCTTAAATGGACATTGCTATGCCAAAAGCAGTCAGTCTGAAAGGTTACATAGTATATAATTCCAATTATTTGACATTTTGGAAAAGGTATAACTTCAGTGCCAGGGACTTAGAGGAAGAAAGGGAGCATAAAACCAGTGAAGAACGGGAAAGTTTAGTATGATGAAGTAACTGTATAATTCTGCAATTATGGATATATGTTACATATGCAAACTAAGAAAAAATCATTTAGTGGAGCTAGGGGATCCCAGGATGAAATGTAACTATATTACCAATGTGTCAAATAACCTCATTAAATGTAGTGAGGAGAAAAGTTACTGACTTAAGTAACTTCAGAAATGAATGAGGTCTATTGAACTCACAAAGAAAAAAGAAATTGTATACAAGTACTGCATTGTAGTTGATGAAGTTTCTCATGGAAATATAAATTTTAAGACTGTTATACATGTATACCAGAATTGAACAATTAAGTAAATGGAGAATGAAAGTAGAAGCCAAATTTCTTACTTGTTGGAATGAGGTTGCAGATAGGCAAAAAGAAGAAGCCAGAATAACCTATAATGGATTAGAATTAGAGACAAAAGTATGAACTCAGATTTACCTTGATGTGATACAGATGGCAATATTTGTAGATATGTTTGTTTGTAGAGTATTCAGGTATCTCCCTTCTCTGTTGGCTGAAGGCCTACAAGTTAGGACACTCTAGGGGCACAAATACTGAGCACCCAGGACCTGGTTTCTCAAACCATTATCCAATTAAAGGAATGAGGACCTTTTGGACAAGTGTCTGAGTCTAGGACTGGAGCAAGAAATCTGCATGATAGAAGTATCTTGTGCTGAAAAATAAAGAAGCGTTCAGAAAATATTTCTAAGTGTCAGTGAGCTAACTGAAAGAGCGGTGAAAACTGGAACAATTTAACCAAAATAAAATGATATTGGATTATAATCCAAAGTATAAAATAAATCTCCATCAACCTATACTGATAAAAATAAATGAATGAATAAATAAGTAAGGGAGAAGAGACAATATCTCTTGCAGAAATATTCCAAATAATTTATGTAAATACTCTGTCCTCATAGTGGCAGAGTCTAGCTTCCCAGCCCTTAAGTGTGGGCTGTAGAGAATGCCTTCCAAAGAACACATGTAGGAGGCAGGTGGGATGACCTCTGCAAGCACAATTTCAACCAGAAAATGAAGATTAACATCAACAGTGATACTAATAAACCATCATGTCAATAGCATACACCTTTAATAAATCTGATAAAATAGCACTTCACCTTTGGGGTCTTCTTTCCCTGAAACAGAAAAAGGATGTGGGTAAAAACTAGGGAAATCTGAAAAAGTATGGATTTTAATTAATAATGTCAATATTGATTCACTATTTATAGCCAATGTACCATACTCATGTAAGATGTTAATAATAGGGCAATCTGGGTATGGTTATATGAAAACTCTACATGATCCTCCCAATTTTTCTTTAATACCATTTTTCTAAAACAACAAAACAAATTTGCTGAAAAAAATGTATTGGGGGAAGAGTTTCAGATTAAGAGTGCTGAATTTTGCATATAGTTTTCAGGAAAAATAATGAGATTGGTGTTCCACACTACTCAGAATCATGGCACTGAGCTCTTGATCTTGTAGTTTTAAAGTAAAGTTTCAAGTGCAGAGGGGCAGGAATTCTTTTAATAGGCATGCACTATTGCTTTTTTAAAAAATATATATTTTTCAGATGTTGATGGTCCTTAATTTTATTCATTTAATTATATGGAGTTCTGAGAATCCAACTCAGTGCCTCACACATGCCAGGTAAGGGCTCTACCACTGAGCCACAAGTCCAGTCAGCACCATTGCTTTTTTAGATGGAATGGAGAGGGAAACACTTCTTATTTTATTTTAATCTTAGCAGATAGTTACAAAAAAGTGATGAGACTACAGCATTGACTTTAGATTTTTTTCCAGGTTTTCATCTCTACTGATACCAGTTTGTATCCAGGGAGCAATTTAAACACTTTCTAAGTTGCTAAATGCTAAAGACAAACTAAGTTCTCTTTTTGGGACTGTTCCACACTAAAATCTTTCTGAAACGTATGCATTCTCTATACATTCAATTGCTCAGAGTCAGATCATCTAGTTTTCTTTCTTTTTTTTTTTTCTTCATTTGCTTTTCTTTCCTTCATCTCCTCTGCCAATCTCTGATTAGATGGAAAAATATCTAAAATAGTGGAAAGTAAAAGTGTATACTATCATAAAAGCGTTATCCAAAATGGGTGTTTTGAATTGACTGTAGAGTTACTTTCTTTTTTTTTTCTTAAATTTTATATTATTTTGTCTTCTTATATAATTTGTATTTTTAATTTATTCTAATTAGTTATAAATGACAGTAGAATGCATTTTGCCATATCTTACATAAATAGAGTATAGTTTCTCATTCCTCTGATGTAGAATCACATGTTCATGTAGTCATATGTGTACACAGAGTAATAATGTCTGATTCATTCTACTATTCTTCCTACTGCCATACTCCTCCCCTCCTTTCACTTCCCTCTACCTAATCCAAGTAACTATTCTTTCCTAGCACCACCACCCCCCTTATTGTGAATTAGCATCTGCATATCAGAGAAAATATTTGGCCTTTGTTTTTTTGGAATTGGCTTATTTAGCTTAGCATGATATTCTTCAGCTCCATCCATTTACAGGAAAATAACATAATTTCATTCTTCTTTAAGGCTAATATTCAATTTTGTATATATATACCACAGTTTCTTTATCCATTCATCTATTGAAGGACACCTAGGTTGGTTCCACAGTTTAGCTATTGTGAGTTTAGCTGCTATAAACATTACTGTGGTTGCTTGCCTGTAGTATACTGATTTTAAGTCCTTTGAGTATAATAAACCTAGGAATGACTGGATCAAATGGTGGTTCCATTCCAAATTTTTTGAGCAATCTCCATATTGCTTTCCAGAGAGTTCAAACCAATTTACAGTTCCACCAGCAATGTATGAATGTACCTTTTCCCCCACATCCTCACCAACATTTATTGTTGTTTGTATTCTTGATGATTGACATTCTGATTGGAGTAAGAGTGGTTTTGATTTGCATTTCTCTAATTGTTAGAGATATCGAACACTTTTTCATATATTTGTTGATTGTATTGTATTTCTGCAAAGTGTCCAGTTCTTTAGGCCATTTATCGATTGGGTTATTTGTTAAGATTTTGAGTTCTTCATATATCTTAGATATTAATGCTCTATCTGATATGCATGTGATAAAGATTTTCTCTCATTCTGTAGGCTCTCTTCACATTACTGATTGTTTCCTTTGCTGAGAAGAAGTTTTTTAGTTTGAATCCATCCCATTTATTGATTCTTGATTTTACTTTTTGTGCTTTAGGAGTTTTGTTAAGGAAGTCAGATTCTATGCCAATACGGTGAAGATTAGACCTACTTTTTCTTCGACTGGGTGCAGGGTCTCTGTTCTTGTGCCTAAGTCTTTGATCCATTTTGAGTTTTATGCAGGGTGAGAGATAGAGGTTTAATTTCATTTTGTTACATGTGGACTTCCAATTTTCCCAGCACCATTTTTTGAATAGGCTATCATTTTGCCAGCAAGTGTTTTTGACACCTTTGTCTAGAATGAGATAATTGTATTTATATGGGTTTGTCTCTGGGTCTTCTATTCTGTACCATTGTTCTACATGCCTGTTTTTGTGCCAATACCATACTGTTTTTGTTTATGGCTCTGTAGTATAGTTTAAGTTCTGGTATTGTGATGCCTCCTGCTTCACTCTTCTTGATTAGGATTGCTTTGGCTATTCTGTGTCTCTTATTTTTCCAAATGAATTTCATGATTTCTTTTTCTAGTTTTATGAAGACTGTCATTGGGATTTTAATAGGAATTGCATTAAATCTGTATAACACTTTTGGTAGTACGGCCATTTTGACAATATTAATTCTACCTATCTAGGAGCATGGGAGTGTAGACTTGATTTCTGTATGGTGTTTTTTTGTTTTTTGTTTTTTTGTGTGTGTGCATCACTCAGATGCTCAGAATTGAAAACAATAAGACACTATTGGCAAAAAGCAGTCCTGGCAAGTAGCCCATGTATTGTCAGGAGTCTTCTGTGCTTTATTTCATTCTGACCAAATCCTAGACTTGCTCATGGTCTTGGGATTATAAGCATTCCCAAAGATCTACCTCAATTAAGTGTGTGCTCAGAACTGATGCCCACTTCAAGTGTGACCTTGACATCAGGTTGCTCATATATAGTATGATACTTGGAGGAGTGTCAGTCATGAGTATCATGTCTTCCTATATCTGAATCCTGCTTGGAGGTCTTGGCCACACGTTCCCTTTATGTGCTCTTACAAGAATGTAAAAATTCTGGTGTATTTAATGAATTTACATTGTGTTTGACAATGAGAAATATGGTGGTTTTTGGAAAAGTTGGGTCAATCTGTATATCTCAGTATTTGTCAAATTTAAGTGCATTTAAAACTAGATGGCACACAAAGTAATTATCCAGTAGTTGTTTTTGTGTTTGTTTGTTTTTGACCAACAAGCAAAAGAGTACCTGGTGAGTCCATAACACAAAAATCTTACCTTTTACTTTCTGTCCTTCTGTTTTACTTACTTATATACACAAGTACAAATACATTAATCTTTAAACACTTGTGCTAGCCTGCTCGCATCACACTTTTTCAACATCTTACCAGACCACGAAGCACATTCCAGTGCCACTGGAGTTTCTTCCAGTTTTGCAGGGAGCAATTTATTTCACAGGTCAATAACTTAAAGGAGAGGTTCTTATCTTTGTTGAGGTGGGAGGAATTTCTAGGAGAAGGGTTCCATTTCTATCTAAAATGACACATAACTTCTCAACTAAGTCAGACAAGTAAAATCACAAGGCAGGGTGGGCTTATTATGACTGGCTAGCAATGGGGTCCACAGAAAAGTCCAGCCATGCTTTCGTAGACTAAGCAAGGCAGAAGCTAGGTCTTTTGTGGAAATCACCTCCATGGTGTTGTGGGTCTGGATACACTGAAGGTAGTGGGGGTGGAGTGAATGGGAAGGGTGCATGGTAATAGCTCTGCTTCATGATTCTTTGGTTTGATGTCTCTGTGTCATATGACAGGGCAGCAAAATTTAGAAAGAGTAATAGGAAAAAAAAAAAGTTTGATAACTTACATTTTACTAGGACCTCCCAGAACAAAGTCCCACAAACAGAGTGGCTTAGGACAACAGAAATTTGTTGTCTCTCAGTTCTGGAGTCCTGAAGTATGAAATCAAGGTGATGAAAAGGGCATGCTTCTAAAGGTTCTGTGGAAGGTTCTGTTCCAGGTCCCTCACCTAGCTGCTGGGAGTTCCTTGATTTGTCATAGTACAATCAAAATTTTCACATGACATCCCCTTGTGTGCATGCCTCTATGTTCAAATTCCTTCTTTTTAATAAGGCGCTAGTCATATTGGATTAGGGGCCCACCCGACTTCAGCATAACCTCATCTTAACTGATTGTATTTGCAACAATCCTGTTTCTAAATAAGGTCAATTCTGAGGTACTTGAGGTTGGACTCCAATGTGTGGATTTCTGGAGAATACAATTCAACCCATAGGAACATTGAATTATATACAAGGACTTGGCAAGTGTTATGGAAAGAGCTATTCTTGCAGTTGATGAGTCTCTAGCAGAGAGCCTTTCCTCTTTGATCTGTGAAATAATTAAAACTGGTGTTCTGGACCAGGACATGTTGAAATCATAACAGTGGCATGGATTTAGACTGGATTAATTGTAAATATTTTCAAAAGGTAAATTGTCCTTCTAGAATTAACAAATTTTGTTTATCAAAATGTTCATCTTACTTCAACGTTATTATAATTTCTTTTAGTGTACTTCCAAAATGCTTCCAGAAAATTTCTCTATCTTGTTTTCCTCTGGCAAAAATCTTTGAGGAGGGGTGAATTGGAAGCAACTAGATATATGGGAATTTTATAGTCAGTAAATAAATTTAGAATAAAGTTACCTTATTTTTCTCTGGTACTTTATTTTTCTCTGATCCTTACTGAATCTTTTCAGTTCTTGAAACTTGAGTAGAAATAATGATTTTAGTTGATTAGTATAAATAGAGAACATTTAATAGCTAATTCCCCTGCCTCATATTAGAAGTGCAAGAGCTCTGACACATCTAATTGACTCCAAATCTGATTCTATACCAGGTTTTAATAATTCCTTGTTAACTTTATTCTGAAAATGAATCCATCCAGCATGAATGGATGGATATCGTTATTGTTAATAGGCAGGAGAAAGTAACATACAATAAAGGAAAAGTAAGGATTGAACCAGAATTCAGCTATTATTCTTTAGAAAATAGAGCCAAAATAGGAAGTTAATAATGCTTTTGTATTTTTTAAACCTCACATCAAACCCAAAGTTCTATATTTTACCTAAGTCCGAGAACCTTTATATTCTCTAGAACACACAACCAATGTGGTGAGAATTCTATGCCTTAGATCTTTGGCAAGGTTGAGGTTTGATGGCAAGATATTTTGGCAGAAGAGAGAAGACCCTAATTAGCAAAGTGCCCTTGTTAACCTTTAAGTTATTGTCCTTTTGGATCCTGAGAAGATGTTTATTTTTATTTTTATTTTTTGGCACTGGGGATTGAACTCAGGGGCACTTGATCACTGAGCCACATCCCCAGCCCTATTTTGTATTTTATAGAGACAGGGTCTCACTGAGTTGCTTAGTGCCTCGCTTTTGCTGAGGCTGGCTTTGAACTCAAGCTCCCCCTGCCTCAGCCTCCAGAGCCTCTGGGATTACAAGTGAGTGCTACTGCATCTTGTTTTGAAGTATTTTATTTTATTTTTTTATTTTTTTTTTTTGACAGTGTGTCTTTATTTATTTATTTATTTTTTATTGTAAACAAATGGGATACATGTTCTTTCTCTGTTTGTACATGGCGTAAAGGCATACCATTTGTGTAATCATAAATTTACATAGAGCAATGTTGTTTGATTCATTCTGTTATTTTTTCCCTTCCCCCCACCCCTCCCACCCCTCTTTACCCTCTATACAGTAGTTCCGTCCTCCATACTTGCCCCCCTCCCTAACCCCAACTCTAACCCTTCCCTCCCCCCCATTATGTGTCATCCTCCACTTATCAGCGATATCATTCGTCCTTTGGCTTTTTGAGATCGGCCTATCTCACTTAGCATGATATTCTCCAATTTCATCCATTTGCCTGCAAATGTCATAATTTTATCATTCTTTATGGCTGAGTAATATTCCATTGTATATATATACCACAGCTTCTTTATCCACTCATCAATTGAAGGGCATCTAGGTTGGTTCCACAGTCTGGCTATTGTGAATTGAGCAGCTATGAACATTGATGTGGCTGTATCTCTGTAGTATGCAGATTTTAAGTCCTTTGGGTATAGGCCAAGGAGTGGGATAGCTGGGTCAAATGGTGGTTCCATTCCAAGTTTTCTAAGGAATCTCCACACTGCTTTCCAGAGTGGCTGCACTAATTTGCAGCCCCACCAGCAGTGTATGAGTGTACCTTTCTCCCCACATCCTCGCCAACACCTGTTGTTGCTCGTATTCTTGATAATCGCCATTCTAATTGGGGTGAGATGGAATCTTAGGGTGGTTTTGATTTGCATTTCTCTTATTACTAGAGATGTTGAACATTTTTCCATATGTTTGTTGATTGCTTGTAGATCTTCTTCTGTGAAGTGTCTATTCATTTCCTTAGCCCATTTGTCGACTGGATTATTTGAATTCTTGGAGTAGAGTTTTTTGAGTTCTTTATAGATTCTGGAGATTAGTGCTCTATCTGAAGTATGATTGGCAAAGATATTCTCCCACTCTGTAGGCTCTTTCTTCACATTGCTGATAGTTTCCTTTGCTGAGAGAAAGCTTTTTAGTTTGAATCTATCCCAGTGGTTGATTCTTGCTTTTATTTCTTGTGCTACGGGAGTCCTGTTAAGGAAGTCTGGTCCTAGACCAACAAGGTGAAGATTTGGACCTACTTTTTCTTCTATAATCTGCAGGGTCTCTGGTCTGATTCCGAGGTCCTTAATCCATTTTGAGTTTAGTTTCGTGCATGGTGAGAGATATGGGTTTAGTTTCATTCTGTTGCATATGGATTTCCAATTCTCCCAGCACCATTTGTTGAAGAGGCTATCTTTTCTCCATTGCATATTTTTGGCACCTTTGTCTAGTATGAGAAAATTGTATTTATTTGGGTTTGTGTCCGTGTCCTCTATTCTGTACCATTGATCTACCTTTCTATTTTGGTACCAATACCATGCTGTTTTTGTTACTATTGCTTTGTAGTAGAGTTGAAGATCTGGTATTGCAATACCCCCTGTTTCACTCTTCCTGCTAAGGATTGCTTTAGCTATTCTGGGTTTCTTATTCTTCCAGATGAATTTCATAATTGCTTGCTCTATTTCTGTAAGGTACACAATTGGGATTTTAATTGGAATTGCATTGAATTTGTATAGCACTTTAGGTAGTATGGCCATTTTGACAATATTAATTCTTCCTATCCAAGAACATGGAAGATCTTTCCATCTTCTAAGGTGTTCTTTAATTTCTTTCTTTAGTGTTGTATAGTTCTCATTGTAGAGGTCTTTCACCTCTTTTGTGAGATTGATTCCCAAGTATTTTATTTTTTTCGAGGCTATTGTGAATGGGGTAGTTTTCCTAATTTCTCTTTCTGAAGATTCATCACTTATGTATGAAGTATTTTAATAGACATATAATTTGTTCAGATTAATTTCAGTTCTGTGACTTCCGAAACTGGCTGCAAGGTCTTATTTCTTTGATCCTCCAAATGACTCTAGCAGAGAAGCATCAAAAAGAGTTAAAAGTCATTTGTTGTTTGCAAGTCTCCTATCTCCTTTTCTGCAAGGCATTAATTAGTATTTGAGTTTTTTCTTAAATAATATGTACCAAAGAATTGTTCATCAAAGCCACCTTTCCCTTTAGAGGTTATCTATATAGGCTGACTATCTGAAATAAACAGTAGGTGACAATGAGGCCTGGATTTCCCCTCTTCTAGGTTTTGTACAGTTGAGAAACTAAAGGCTCAATAAAAGGAACTGAGGCATGAAGAAGAGTCTGTCATGGAGTCAGTACTTGAGGTCTGATCTAGCATGCTCCCTCCAGTCTGAGGAGTTCATAGGAGACCTATTTCATTCTAGGTGCCAGAATGAAATAGATTTAGATTTAGACTCCAGGGCTGGCTTGAAATTTGCAGGAATATGTACCTAGGGTATTCCCTTTACATTCTAAATGAGGTGTGACTAGAACTGGAAATCAAATCCTGTTGTGTACGTCAGAAGGAAAGACAACGATTTGGTAGCTCTTAGGAATCTCATCATTAGTGTTGGGAGTTGCTAAGTTCGATGTCCTTTCACCAAGCAATCATCTGTGTACCTTTTCCTTCTATGGCTAGCTTGTCCAAGGACGGTCAGAGTTGCAGGCCACTAAGTAACATTTTTGCCAAATATACTAATTTCCTTTCACTATTTGTTCCCTAGGAGTCCCATATTTCTAAAATTACTAAAGCTTCACTGTATCTTGACCTCTCTCATCATTGTAGGGCTAAGAAGGCACATATATGGAGACTTCTACCTCCATGGTATTTGCTGCTCATACCCATTATATACTAATAGTAGAGAATATAGACCTAAGGTTGTCTCAAGAAAGTGAACAATATTATTAGAGATTAGCCTTTGCTGAGTACCCCCTCTGCACTAGAAATTGTGTTGTATTATGTTAGGCCTTATAATAGCATTGCATGACCTCACATACACCTAAACTCTTAAACTTACCTTTATCCCATTCTTTAAAATGGAATTTAAACCCAAGATGGTCTTACTTCAGAATCAAGTCCTTACTAATGGTGTGATATTGCCTACCTTTTAGTTTGGGATGGGAATACAGAATAAAATGAATATTAACAAATCAGTGAGTAAGTAAAGGGTGATGAGATGTATGTACCTTCTACTTATTAACTGTAAATTACTGCTTGCTCGAGTCCTGGGTTGTGATTCCTTGCTATCATGGTTCCTGATTGCGTAATTATCTACGAGTGCTCAATTTAGTCAGGAGACTCTAACTTTTTTTTTTTTTTTTTTGAGAATCTAACTTTTGATGAATTCAAGTGTGAGAGAGAGCTCAGACTGATTTCAGGATGAAGGTGCTTCCTGAAATTTGTAACCTCAAATGTCTGGTGAACTTCCTTGCTGTGCAGTCTCCTGTCTGAAGTCCAAAGGACCCAGGCAGGCAATAACAGGTCCTTTAAGCATCCACTCACTGGCTGTAGGTTGGGGTGCTTAAGCTCTGCCTGATTTCTACCCTTGAAGTCAGGGCACAAATTGGTTCTGCATTCAAGCGGTAAACTGTGACTTGAATCTAGATATAGAAACAAAAACAAATCTGAAATTTTGGAATTGAACACTGTGTAGTGCAGGGTTGATTGC
The DNA here is from genome assembly GCF_902686455.1 of Sciurus vulgaris. NCBI lineage: Eukaryota > Metazoa > Chordata > Mammalia > Rodentia > Sciuridae > Sciurus > Sciurus vulgaris. Next base: position 134,951,130 of record NC_136463.1, read on the forward strand.
CACCATATCATGAATGGGAAATGACAACTAGATGCCCTGAGATCATCTGGACCTCTGTGTTCCTTCAAGGAAAAGTAATTTGTTGTTTGTTTTTTAAAATACACCTTCACTAAATGGTAACATAAAGATAGTTTTAAAAAAGAATCTGTGGTGTATATACACAATGGAATATTATTCAGTCATAAAGAATAATAATAATATTATGGCATTTGCAGATAAATCAATGGAATTGGAGAATATTATGCCAAGTGAGATAAGCCAATCCCAAAAAACCAAAGGCTGAATGTTCTCCCTGATAAGTGGATGATGATATATAATGGGGGTGGGAAGGTGGGGGGTGAGAGAAGAATGAAGGAACTTTAAATTACATAGAGGGAAATGAGAGGGAGGAGGGTATGAAAAATGGTGGAAAAAAATTAAAACTGTAACAGTTAGGTCTGTTAATATTGTCTTTTTTTTTTACCTAGTTTTTACCAGAGAGGGGTATGTGTGTATTTACATCACAGTATTATTTGTGCCCTATAACGAGGTCATTTAATAAATATTTGATGTATAAATAAAAATAACATTAGATTTTAATAGCTAATTTCAGAGAAAGTTTTAAATTGAACTTTTATTAAACAATCATGGTGTTATCCTTTTAATAAGATAAATTTCCTAATGAAATTATTTATTTAGAATCCAAATGCCATCATGAGTGTAATTTGGCACAAACAACTCCACATAATTGAAAGAGTATTAAAATGGTCCATTTAGTCAGTGTGGTTTATTCCTTAGAACTTCTCTGATGGGGTGAATATTTTGGCTATGTCCTCCTCCTCCTCCTCCTCCTCCTCATCATCATCATCATCATCTTTGACATTTACTGAGTGCTTAGTATGTGTTTAGTATGTGTTAAGAAAAAATTATAATTGTTTTTCATTTCTTATTTATTATTCAAAACAGCACTAGGATTTTCCACATTAGAGAGAAAGAAATTAGTTTTCTCTAGATCACAGTAGATAAGTAGTGAAAATATTATAAACTTCGGCACCTTGGATCTCAAGCCTTTTGGTATAACTTCTAATCCAGTCCTAATACACCACGATTTCCCCAATTGATTTATTCAATTTTTCATCTTAATTCATCATTAGTCAATTGTAGTGTAATTTCATGTCATCTTTTCAATAGTGTATGGTTGGTATAGATCTATGTCTAGTTGTTAGATTTAATATATTCTTGAATAGCAAGTAACAAAACTGGCTGAAACCGGTGGTTCCCAAACTTTAGTCTGCATCAGAATCACCTGCAGGACATTTGAAAGCACAGTTGCTCAGCCCCACCCTGTTTCTGATTCTGCACGTCTGTAAAAGGGCTCTAGAATTGACATTCTAATGTTACCAGATGAGGCTGGTGCCCCTGGTCTGGGACTACAGTTTGAGAAAATTCATTGACTTCAGAAATCAAGATTCAGTCCTCAGGTTGGCTTAATTCAATTTCTCCAGCTCTATTTTTCTACATTTCTCTTAGTTGTTATCCCCTCAAGAAAGATGACTAGGACGATTTTATGTCTTGAATATATGCACAAAAATGTCCAACAAAAGGGAATCGAGCTCTTTTGGCAATTTTCATAAGAACAAGAATATTTCTTTACCAAAACCTTCAAAATTTTTCTTTGGGTCTGGATCTATATTAGATCACCTCTCCATTCTGGAAAAATGAATGCACAGGAGACCACCATTGGCTGATTGGTGTAGGAGGCCTGTGCTCCTGAGCATGTCAATGAGCATGGCATGACCCTAAAATGAGTCAAAGATTATCCTAGAAATGCAGAAATATTCTTTAGATAGATGAAAACAATTTTGCTGTTTAACTTTCTCTTCCATTGTTTCTTTCAAAACACATTTAAAAACAAACCAAACAAAATCAAAAACAACAAAATAAACGTTTTCAGGAGAAATCTTCAGAATCTATCATTAAAAAATTGTAAACTATAAAATTTGAAAAGTTAATATTTTAGGTTTACATATTACTATCAATATAGCAATGTTTTACAATGATAGAACAAGGGTACAACTTTAAACAGTGCCTTTAACACTGAACAAAATTTTTCTCCTAAATAAAATAGAAACGAGTCTATATCCAAAGTATTTGATTGTAGTTATAAAGAGGATTCCATTGATTTATTGAGTGCCTACAATGTTAGGAGCTATAGTTTACATGCATTGTCTAATTTTATCTACTTGCCAACCCTAACAATTCAGTCACATTATTATCTATGCTTTGCAGATAAGGATTATATAGTGAGTATGCTACTATATTATATGACAATACATGTTGTCCAATCTTATTTAAATGAATATAACAATGCATTTGTCTTCATAACCATATTTACTATCCTGGTATAATACATACCACATATTTGTTTCAGAAATTATCTCTATGAAGTACATATAAAAATAATAAGTAATATTAGGGGAGACATGCTGATGTATGTGGTTATTTTTGTATGTGATTTAATTAAGTTTAAATGCCTATACTTAAGTGTTCATTGTGTCAAATTATTGCATATAAAAGCATGTATGTAACATATATTTCTATATTTATTTATATGTGTGTGCATTCAGAGAGAGAGGGAGAAAATAATCTCTATAAAACTCTTAATATGAAGCCTGTCTCCTAGTAAGAACACTATAATAATGTTAAATTTTATTGATATTTTTGTTTAATTCAATGTGACAAATATTTATTGAGGTACTAAGTGCTGTTCAAAGAAATATGTATTCATATAAATAGGTATTAAATATCAGCTCTTTTAACATAGGTTGTTCTCAATATACTCATTACAGAGGTAATTTTTTCAAATTAGTTGAGTAACTTGTTTCTTGATAGCAGCACAGGGATTTAAGACTGCCAAAATCAACAGTGTATTTCAAAGGCTTCCAGGTTCTCTGTAACAAAGGCTGAGTAAGCCATGACTCATAATCTGGAAACTTCTATTTGAGGGACTTATTATCTCTCTTCATATCTGGGGTGTGGGAAAAACTGGTAGCAGTGGGCAGCAGGCAAGGGAGGAGTTCCGTTCTGTTTCCAGGGTTACAGAGTGAGTGAGAAGCATGAGTGAAAGTTCTCCTGAAGTCATTTTTTCTAATGCAAGGTTGCCTCAGGGATGCACATATAGTGATGGAAAAACCTACTTTGGACAATGGAAGTGTTTTAGAGCTAATGATATCTTCTAGTAGCTGGCTAAGTCAGTCATGCCTTATTACCTAGGAGTAAACTCCCTTCAGTCTTGTATCTAGCTACTTGGTTTGCATGCTGCAATCAAGGGGGCCAGGGGAGATATTTTTAAGGTTCAATTTTGAACCTGCAAAAAACATAATTGAAAGAGATTTATTTATTTTTTTGTTCTGGAACTTGAATGCAGGGGCCACATCCCACCCTTTTTTTGTATTTTTTTTAAAGACAAGGTCTCACTGAGTTGCTTAGTGTCTCACTGTTGCTGAGGCTGGCTTTGAGCTTGTGATCCTCCTGCCTCAGCCTCCTGAGCTGCTGGGATTACAGGCATGTGTGAGAATGTTTTTAAATCAAATCGTGACTGTTGTACACCCCTGTGACCTTGGGCAACACCTTATATTTTTGAACCACAGTTTCTTGTATTTTAAAAGGGCGATATTATCTATTTAATGGATTTGTTGTGAAAAATTAATTCTATTTCAAGTGAAAAATAGTTATCTCAGGACCTGGTACATGTAGGGTCTCACAAAAGAAAATGAAAAAAACAAAAAACAAACAAAAAAAAAACCCTAATGAGTTGAAGTTATACTAAATGTTCTTTATATTTAGGAAGATCATGCAATTTCCATTAAAAAGCATTTTTGACAGTAAAAGAGTCCCTTTTAAAAAAATCTTTATTTTTTATTCTTTTTTTTTTTTTTTAATGTGGTGCTGAGGATTTAACCTGGTGCCTCACATGTGCTGGGCAAATGCTCTACCACTGAGCCACAACCCTAGCCCCAAAAGGGTCACTATTAATAATTAGCTTAGTACAAGAGACCAAACAAGGATTATCCTAAACAAAGTCAAAAGGATGCTCACTCTATAATCGTGTTACTCTATCGATGGGGCTAAAGTAAGAAATCAGAACAGAATTCCTTCTCCTCTTCTTCTTCTTTCCCTTTAATCTCCTCTTCTTCCCCTTCTCCTCCTCCTCCTCCTTCTTTATTGGAGATTGAACCAAGGGTGCTTTAGAGTTACATCTCCAGCCCTTTTTATTTTTTAAATTGTTTTATTTTTAGACAGGTCTCACTATGTTCCTTAGGGTCTCACTAAGTTGCTGAGGCTGGCCTTAAACTTGCAGTTCTCCTCCTCAGCCTCTTGAGTCACTGGGATTACAGGCATGTGCCACCTCACCCAGCATGAATTCCCTATTTCTTAAAATTATAATTTTGCCATCACTTAAATTTTCTATCTTTGTCGGCACGAAAGGCCCAAGGTTCCTCTCAGATGCTTTGTGGTTATCTATCACCAAATCATATATACAACATCGTTTGAGGTAAACGGTACAGTAGGGGAAAAAAATGACCCAGTTTTCTTCCTCTTTTATTCTTCCCACTTTTCCCCCTAAGCTGAAGAAAATGTAGTTTTATTCTTGCCTGAACAGCAACTGCAATGCTTAGAACACAAAAAATACTCCCTGCTCTAGACATCACAGAAGCATCCCTGAGGTTGGAGAGATGAAAGCGGGAGGAGATTTTCATGTAAGTTTGCTTTGGGAACCTCTGATTTAAACTCATGATCTAGGCAGAGTTCCTCCATTCTCCTTGATCTGAAATGTACTCTTAAGATATACTCGAGAGCATTAAAAATGTTGAATTCTGAGGCAGTGGGATATGGTTTTGCATCCTGATTTTGAGTTCCCATCTGATAGGAAACAAGTAGTCTTGCTGTTCAACAGAGGAAAAACACTTTAAAAAAAATGGCAGATAAATAGAACAAATATGTCAGTTTTAGATGCTTTTTGTATTTTCTGAAATTGTAACTTTCAAGCACAGAAGAAGGGTAATAAAATGTGTAAAACAGATACATGAAAAATTTGGCATTGCCTATCTTTTTATTTTGGAGGTTGATCTTGAATTCTTAACTTCTGTTATTAAATCCTGAATATTCTTTTTTTTTTTATTGTAAACAAATGGGATACATGTTGTTTCTCTGTTTGTACATGGCATAAAGGCATACCATTTGTGTAATCATAAATTTACATAGGGTAATGTTTGATTCACTCTGTTATTTTTTCCCTTACCCCCACCCCTCCCACCCCTCTTTTCCTTCTATACAGAGCTTCCTTCCTTCATACTTGCCCCCCTCCCTAACGCTAACTCTAACCCTAACACTAACCCTTCCCTCCCCCCATTATGTGTCATCATCCACTTAGTAGCGATATCATTCTTCCTTTGGCTTTTTGAGATTGGCTTATCTCACTTAGCATGATATTCTCCAAATGCCATAATTTTATCATTCTTTATGGCTGAGTAATATTCCATTGTATATATATATACCACAGCTTCTTTATCCACTCATCAATTGAAGGGCATCTAGGTTGGTTCCACAGTCTGGCTATTGTGAATTGAGCAGCTATGAACATTGATGTGGCTGTATCTCTGTAGTATGCTGATTTTAAGTCCTTTGGGTATAGGCCAAGGAGTGGGATAGCTGGGTCAAATGGAGGGTCCATTCCAAGTTTTCTAAGGAATCTCCACACTGCTTTCCAGAGTGGCTGCACTAATTTGCAGTCCCACCAGCAATGTATGAGTGTACCTTTCTCCCCACATCCTCGCCAACACCTGTTGTTGCTCGTATTCTTGATAATCGCCATTCTAATTGGGGTGAGATGGAATCTTAGGGTGGTTTTGATTTGCATTTCTCTTATTACTAGAGATGTTGAGCATTTTTCCATATGTTTGTTGATTGCTTGTAGATCTTCTTCTGTGAAGTGTCTATTCATTTCCTTAGCCCATTTGTCGACTGGATTATTTGAATTCTTGGAGTAGAGTTTTTTGAGTTCTTTATAGATTCTGGAGATTAGTGCTCTATCTGAAGTATGATTGGCAAAGATATTCTCCCACTCTGTAGGCTCTTTCTTCGCATTGCTGATAGTTTCCTTTGCTGAGAGAAAGCTTTTTAGTTTGAATCTATCCCAGTTATTGATTCTTGCTTTTATTTCTTGTGCTATGGGAGTCCTGTTAAGGAAGTCTGGTCCTAAGCCGACATGTTGAAGATCTGGACCTACTTTTTCTTCTATAATCTGCAGGGTCTCTGGTCTGATTCCGAGGTCCTTAATCCATTTTGAGTTTAGTTTCGTGCATGGTGAGAGATATGGGTTTAGTTTCATTCTGTTGCATATGGATTTCCAATTCTCCCAGCACCATTTGTTGAAGAGGCTATCTTTTCTCCATTGCATATTTTTGGCACCTTTGTCTAGTATGAGAAAATTGTATTTATTTGGGTTTGTGTCCGTGTCCTCTATTCTGTACCATTGATCTACCTTTCTATTTTGGTACCAATACCATGCTGTTTTTGTTACTATTGCTTTGTAGTAGAGTTGAAGATCTGGTATTGCAATACCCCCTGTTTCACTCTTCCTGCTAAGGATTGCTTTAGCTATTCTGGGTTTCTTATTCTTCCAGATGAATTTCATAATTGCTTGCTCTATTTCTGTAAGGTACACAATTGGGAATTTAATTGGAATTGCATTGAATTTGTATAGCACTTTAGGTAGTATGGCCATTTTGACAATATTAATTCTTCCTATCCAAGAACATGGAAGATCTTTCCATCTTCTAAGGTGTTCTTTAATTTCTTTCTTTAGTGTTGTATAGTTCTCATTGTAGAGGTCTTTCACCTCTTTTGTGAGATTGATTCCCAAGTATTTTATTTTTTTCGAGGCTATTGTGAATGGGATAGTTTTCCTAATTTCTCTTTCTGAAGATTCATCACTTATGTATAAAAATGCATTGGATTTATGAGCATTGATCTTGTAACCTGCTACTTTACTGAATTCACTTATGAGTTCTAAGAGTTTTCTGGTGGAATTTCCAGGTTCCTCTAAATATATAATCATGTCATCAGCGAACAGGGATAGTTTGAGTTCTTCTTTTCCAATTCGTATCCCTTTAATTTCTTTGGTTTGTCTAATTGCTCCGGCTAGAGTCTCGAGAACGATGTTGAATAGAAGTAAATCCTGAATATTCTAAGAAAGAAAGTTGATTTCTTTAAAATCAACTAGACCTTACCATCTATGTACTAGGAAAAAAGGCCAGAAGGAGTCAATTTCAGACCTTCAGCCCCAAAGGCTGAGTGCCAATTCACTGACAACTGGCAAGTCTCCTACTCACAAAAGGCCATCTAGACAGATCCTTTATTGGTTCATTCGTTCATTCAACAAGAACATTATGCTCCTATGAGTGCAAAGATGTGGGCGAAATGCTAGGAATTCGAGCATGATCACTGCCATTCCAGTTTCAAAGTCGAGTGAGGCAGACAGCATTGTAACCAACAGTTACTCTAAAATGAGACCAGGATTAATGACAGGAAACTAAAGACTCTATGGGAGGCCATGGCAATCTGGGAAGGTTTTCTGAGTATGTGACTGAATGTTGAGTAGGATGAATAGGTATTGGTTATTTTATAATGGAAATGATGCCATAGAAAGAGGGATAATCTGTAAGGGACGGGAAGAAATAGAAAGGTTGTTATGAGGGTCTGAAAATAGAGTAGTATGACTAGAATAAGGTCAATCAGTAAAGATGAGACGGGAGAAGTGAAAAAGTGAGTCATATTAGGAGTTCAGACTTTATTAGGTGGGTACCTGGGAAGCCAGGGAGAGGTTTTATGCAGAAAGTTGACATGATCAAATGTGTAGTCTATAGAGAGAATTGTGCCTGGAGAGGGCCAATTAAAAAATGATGTAATAGTTAAGATAAAAATTATAGCAATTTCTACAAAAATGTTGTCAGTGGAGATGTAGAAATTTAGGAAGGAGTTTTAATAGGATTTGGTGATTTCTAAGTAGAAGGCAATGCCCCTAATTGAGGTAGAATATATTTAAGGAAAAGAAGTGAGCTTGAAAGGTGATGATACTGAGTTCCACTGTGGACAAGCTGAAGTTGGAACAGCTTTGGTATAGTCAGGAGGAGATTTCAAAATGAAAGTTGATGGTATGGGACAGGAACTCAGGAAAGCATGGTGTACCACATTGAGGAATGTGGAGTCATGAGCATGAGCTTGGTCTTTGAAGCCTTGGGAATAGATGAGATACTCTAAAGAGAGTGAATAGATAGAAGAGAGAAGAGGAGGGTTAAGATAGATTCCAAAGTAATACCAACATACAGAGAAGTAGGAGGGCCACTCTTGCATTTCTCTGTTCCTGAGGTTTCAAAAGTTCTTAAGCAAAATAGCATGTGACCACATTCTGATAAGATGAAGTGTCTGATATTATGTGCAGGGTTACAGTGCACATAACTTGATAATTTTAAAACAAGTCTCCAGCTCATGAAAAACATCTCGCAAGGCCCAATGATAAGAAGAGGACTCATAGTCTGATTATCTCACTAATGTTTTTGCAGTTCCTTGCTTTTCCTTCCCTTCCTTGGTAATGTTCTATCCAGGACATGCTGCCCTGGCAACAAGCCTGACAAGCAGCTTGAAGGCTGCTCTCACTTTATTCTTAGATAATATTCTCACTCATATTATTGAAGAAGGAAGTTTTATGATAGGGATAGTTGGAAAATAAAGTATCTCCTTACCCTAGCCATAAACTATAATTAGAAAGGCCAGAAATACCTAAGTAGTCATTCAAGACTCACTTTTCTCAAATATCATATAAAAATTATGGAATTCAAAGGTCCTGATAAAAATTTTAAATATACACAACCTTGAAAAAAATACTCTTTATTTATTTATTTTTTCTGTTTTTCTAGTCTGGATAACAGCCACGTACACGTGCTGTCTATTATAATAGGCAAATCTTGGTATGGTGGCATATTAAATCTGAGAGGACCTTAAAGAAAGCTTTGAGTCCAACTCCTCTCTCCCTTGGCCCGTTAGCCACTTTTTAGAGGAGGAATATCATTGTCAGGATGATTTTAATGTTGCATATATTTAAAAAATAGCATTTACATTTAATTGATCACATCATAGAAAACCAAGTGATCACTCTAGTTAAGATCTCTTGCTCCTGGGATTATCTATTTGGATTTGAATACAGTTCCACACAAGCCACTGACCTGGGGCATACTACTTAACCTCTCTGCTCTTTAATTTCTACATAAATAATATCAGTTAATTATAGCATCTACTTATAGAGGTTGGTAAAAATTCTCCATGGGTTTCTTGTGTTTCTGCCCATGCAGGGACACTGACTACCTTTGTTTCAGACTGTTTCTCTCTCTCTCTCTCTCTCTCTCTCTCTCTCTCTCTCTCTCTCTCTATATATATATATATATATATATATACACAATATAGATTGTATATTACAATTGTGTTATATATATATATATACATTGTGTGTATATATATATGTGTGTGTTGTGTGTGTGCGTGTGTGTATATATATATATATATAGATACAGTGTTTTCCTCCAGAATGAAGGGAAGGTGTGCTTACTGTCCAACACAAGAAAGACAACATATGAAGCACATGTGAGGTGGGCTTATTGCCTTTTATAAAATACTGAGTTCCTTAATCTCAGGATTCCTCTCCTATTATATGGCACACTGCATATGCATTAGCTGACCCTCAGAGAATTAGCCCAAATGCTAAAATGATATTCAACTTTTTACTATATCTACTTTGCTCTCTGAATATCCACTTCTGCTTTTTGTTAAAGGTTCAAAGTAAATTTCTAAATTTTATATTTGACAGAGTCTCTGTAAATAATGACTCCCTAGTACTAATTGTTGGATTTTGAAATATTTACTTAAGACATTTTTGAAAAGTCATGGTTTAAGATTTAGTATCTGCATCAACCTCAATAACAAAAACAACTAATGTCAATCAAATGCTTGCTAAATAGCTGATACATGCCCAGTGTTTTATGTGTTTTCCTTGAGTGAGTCCTCACAACAATTTTGTGACATAGATATTATTAGTGACTTTGTTTTACAATGAGAAAATGAGATATAGAGAAGTTAAGTAGCTCACCCAAGTTTTCATAGCTAATAGGAACTAATGAATCACAGGGAACCAAAGCCTAAAGACTAGAGTCTTACTCTATCTTAACTATGTGCCATAATCTCACAAGTAAAGGACAATGGTTAGAAGCAAGGCTAAAATTAAGAAACTAGACTTTCCAACAAACAATAAAATGTAAGTATTTATTATATGCCAATAATTGCAAATCACAGATCTGTCCAACCCCAATAAGCTACTTACCAACAGTGCAGCTCTAATTTTATTCTCTTGGATAAAAGGGAAATTCTTGAAGAAATATAACTATCTCATTCAATCTTAAAAGAAATAAAACTCCATAAATCAGTCCAGCTTCTTCCTGAAACCCTCGAAGATTATACTTTTACTGTAAATACAAATATTATGTGTAGACAATAAACTTACACATTCTTTATTTCTCTTGCTGTCTCTCTGCTTCAGAACTCACACATCCAAGTATCACATTCTCATTTGTGAGGTTAGCATCAACTTGTAGTATGACTATTGTTTGAGTTGTTTTAGTCAGCTTTTTTGCTGCTATGACTAAATGATCTGACCAGCGCAATTATAGAGGAGGAAGAGTTTATTTTAGGGCTCATGGTTTTAGAGGTCTTAGTCCATAGAAGGCTAGCTTCATTCCCCAGGGCTGGAGTTGAGGTAGAACATCATGGTGGAAAAGTGTGGCAGAGGGAATTAGCTTGCATCATCAGGAAGCAGAGTCTCCACTCTCCAGATACAAAATATATACCCCAAAGCCACGCCCCAATTCAAATCTCCTCTAGCCACTTCAGTTAATCACTGAATTAACTGGATTAACTCACTGATTGGGTTAAGACTCTCACAACCCAATCATTTCTCCTCTGAACCTTCCTGCATTGTCTCACACTCGAGCTTTTGGGGGACACCTCACATCCAAACCATAACAAGTTACAAAATTTCTTTAAAAAATTCACAGTTTTTCTCCATCACTGTCCATCCCTTTTGCTATTTCTCTTTCAGGTTCACTTATTTCATCAACTCTAAAAGCAATGGGGCCTTTTTTCCCTACAAGTCATCCATGTTATTCCTAGAGTTCTGTTTTCTATCTTTAAGTCTGTCAAACATAGTAGTTCCACTTTAAAAAAAAAAAAAAAGTTTCACCTGTTCTTTTTCTTTTCTATGGCTCACTCCACACTTTTGAAAATCAGAGTGACCTTATTCCTTCCTGATCAGCACTTGCTCTGTGAGTACCTGAGGCAAAGGGAAATAACTAGAACAGGCAAGGGGCTGAGCGATCAGGGTGCAGCGACAAATCTGTTTGCAGCCACCTGCCTTGTGAAATTTTAGGATTTAAAAACTTTACAGATCTTTTGAATGTTGATTTTCCAGGGTTCTTAGTCATTATCAGTTCAGATGGACAGGGTCCTTGTTTTAGCTGACTGTGGTCAATACACTGTAATCGCGAACAGTTATCATTAGAGAACTGTTTACCAACTTAAGACCTGAGGACAAAAATACTTCATTGTGCAGGGAGGAAACAGGAGGAAGGGGACTGCATGTCAGACGTGAGATCTCTGCAATAACAGAACACAGGAGGACAATGTGCTAGAGAGATCTAGAATTTGCAGTGTGTGAGAATTTGTCCTCCTATGTCCATCAATGGGACTAGCATAGAGAGGATGATAGAAATAAGATGTAGACTCTGCCTTTAAGGCTCTCACAGTCCAGTGAGAAAAATTAAGCCCACATGACCTACGTAGAACACTATATAATTATCATACCATATGTGTCATAGAGAAACCTATTAAGAGCTTAAAGAAGGGAGACAAATACCTCATGATTAGTGACAGAATGTCCTAGAATCAGCAATGAGGAATTAGAGAGAAGAATGAAGAGTGCTCAAAGAAGAGAATTTCAATGTATCAACAGCATACTTCATTGATGGAGGGATTGCATGGAAGCAGTTACCAAAAGATTAGACAAGAATGTTTTTCAGCTCAGTGTGGCTTTAAGCTGGGAACATCTTAGAAGGGACTTGGATTCCATGTGTGGCCATGATTCATACAAAACTCTGTGATTCATTTTCTATATTTGTAAAAAAACAAATTAAATGGAATTTGTCTGTTGCCTTCCTGATTCATGTGTTTGGCTCCATTAGTTTATAGCAGGCATTACCTAAAAGCATCTCTTATATGTCAATTTGGGCATGACTTAAGGACTGAATTAATAGAACCCCATAAACCCTTCTCTTGTCCTGTGGATAATTATAATAGAACATGTTAACCCAAGGAAACTGATAATGGGACTGTCATTAGTACACTCTTTGTGAGATGAAGGAACTAGTGTAGACTATGCCAAATACTGTTTTTTCAACTACTTCATCCTTGCTCCTCACCCTTTAATTCTCAAAGTATTTATCCCTTTCCAAACTTTCTAAGTGAATCCTAAGAGGTGGTAGAAGAGTGTCACTTAGGGATATGGGGATCCTGAATTTGGACCTTATGAGTCCTGAAAGCAGAGTGCTTTAAGGCGGGAAGACAACTTGACTCTTGGAAACATTGCACAAATAACTTGCCAATGGTATTTATGCCACAACAAGACTAGAGTTTTCAAAGTGAAATAGTTCCACTGGTTAGAAGGAGGATTTCAAAAGAATAAGAACAAAAGAATTTAGGAACTGTAGGCCCATTTCTAATACCTAAGACAGCTTTATTTCTCCTTCAGGGAAATTGTTGTTAATTTTTTTTTTGCTTGAAACTATAGAGTGAATTACAAGAACCAGGAACAGTCACTCTAAATTTTGACTTGTGGTTTGGTTCTTAATGTAGAATTTGGGGTAACCTCTGGATGCAGGGGAATGCTATAGTGAAGTCTATAACAAGAACAAGCTTGACTTAGAGTCAACTACAATTTCTTAACTTTAAAGGCAAATGAGGCATGAGGCTGTTACTTGCTGTATTTGTTATCTGGGTTTTTTCCCCAGTGAATACAGATGCTGAATAAGAATGTCTTTATTGTGAAAGCTTTGGTATTTTTAATATAATTGACTAGGACTTGGAATTCTACAAAAACAAATACCCTTTCACCAGTTCTTGCTTTGAATATGTGGATTCATTTAATGCTTACTTGGAGAATTTATTCTATTTCCACTATTGTTCTTTAGGATAATTCTGCAGAAAATGATTGTTGTATAAAGCATAAAAGCTAATATTCTGTTTGCTTTATGACTATTTTTGTGAATAATTATATTTTATGAATGCACAAACCTGCTGAAATGTATTTTTTTTCCATTTTATTTCCTTACGTAGAATATCCTGTTTTGAAAAAAATAGGACTGAAAAGATTAATGTATCAAAGAAGAACTTCTGTATGAAGTATGAGAAGAGATTCAGTGGATATTTTTTCTAGACATTATGGAGAAGATGTGCTAGACAGTTCCTGGAACGTGGACAGAGCTTTGATGTATTGTTTTGGTTGATTGATATACCAAGGAAATGGTTGTCCTTCAGTCAGAAGTGAACGTAGGATGTGAAAAGTAAATAAAGTCTTAAAGGGCAGCTTGTGCTATAGCATTTAAAATTCTTTCCTTCTCATCGTCCCTCCTCCCCCAAACTTATTTTATAAAGGTCTACAGTAATAATGAAGCCTCAAACAATAAGGCATCTGAGCAGAGGAAAAGAGAAAAGAAAGATGGGATCTGAATGGGGGTGGGATTCAAATTAGGGGGAAAAGGTGTTCTTTTGGTGAAAATGTTATGAACTTAGATTTGAGACATCTGTGGGACTTAAAAAAAAAAAGATATAAGAAAAGTCAATGACTAAGAATTTAGTTTGGTGATGGAGAACTTGCCTAGCATGCATGAGGCCCTGTGTTCAATCCCCAGCATCACACACACACACACACACACACTGGCTTCTCCAATATCAGTCCTGCATTCCCAGCTCATAACAGGAAGAGGGTCTTGGGGGTGTCTGCTTACTACACACTTACCTTGCAGTAGTTGGAACTCAGAAGAGGTAAAGTGATGACTGTCTCCTGATACTATATAACTTCTCTTTGATCATTTTGTTAATTCAGTTCTCTGCTAAGGTAGTGTGAGGGAGTGTCATTTGTATGGTGAGGTTAGCTGTTCTAATAAAACTAGGAATTGTTAACTATTATTATAAACTACCTATAAAGACTAATTCCTTTGGACAGAGCTGTTTTTTTTAAACCAGATTCTAATGCCAGCCTCATAACTAATGGGATATCTGAAATGTTCGTTAACAGCCTCTGAGTGTTTCAGTTTCCTCTTTTAATAAACAAATTAATCTCTACTGATGTCTTATTGTTAAGATTCAATGAGACCAAATATACACAACACTTTGAGAGGAATAAGGCATGAGATTTATATCTGAAATCCTACAATTCATTTTATTCTTAGCCTGGAAAGAGCCATAGACAAGATTGCTGTGTAAATTCTGAAGCATATGCAATCAGGACAGCGAAGTTTTGGACCTCAAGGGTGTATTTATTTGTAGGTGGTTGGCAGGGTGGAGGAAGGGTGCAGGAAATAGCAAAAAAAAAAAAAAAAAAAAAAAAGTAAAGCAGAATGACAGTGAGGAAGAACAAAGAGCACCTTCTTAAGTGATTCTCTTCAATGTCGTCTAGGATTGTGCTTCTGTTTTCTACATTGAAATGAAATGGATGGTTAAGGCCACTTTTCTTCCTTATAGTTACTGGTCTCTTCTGACTTATTTGCTTACAAACGCCTTAAGGACAGAAGCCATAAGACATGTCACTGAGGTTTTCACACACAGTCAATGGACATAAGGTGACTGAATTCTATCTGTTGATTTTGTCCACAGATCTATGGAGATAAAACTCTTTTCACATGTTATTAATGACACAAAGAGTAGCAGATAATAAAAGGGAACTAAATCAGAAGGGTATGACTTCCATTTCCAAAAAAGTGCTTTCAAAGGCAAAATTTTAATAACTGCTAAGAATTCATCCTTTATATCTGGCCATTGTCCAAGTTTCTGTGCATTTTTTCTTAATTAGGGCCCACTATCAGTTACAAAATATGTGTTCCTCAACAACAGAGCCTAGGTTTCATCATCTTTCGGACAAAGAATGCCAGTTCTCTTTCAAATGGTGTTTTGAAATACAGCCTGTGATGAAATTATGGATGTAAAATTGTATCTTCTAGAGAACTGTTGAAAGAAAAGCAGCTGCTTTGTCTAGAATTCAGTGTCATTATATTTATGGTATACTTTTGAGACCCACTAATTCACAAAAGAAAAAGCATGCCAGAAGGCAAATTTGATGGTTTAAATTCTCATGCGCAACGTGTTCCAAGGATTGTAATTAATTGAAAGATAATGAACGGCTGTGCACAGATTTGTTTAACTTCTTCACAGAGGAGGTGAAGTGATTTTGAATTACATTTTCAAGCTCTGAAAGAAGAAAGTGTACTGTGCTTTAGACTGAAAGCCACAGGGTGATTTGGGAGATTAGGAGGTATGGATGGGTGTCACAAAAGCATTCCAATAGTGTTTCCACTGGTTGTATAAGCAAGATCTGAATAAGCAAAATCCCTTCCCACACTGGAAAATGCACACTTGCTGAGGGCATTCCATTTTCTGAGGCCGACTTAACTAGTAGTTTGGTTTATTATTGTCTGGAATTTGAGGCCAGTGAAAAACTTGCCTGTTTAGCCCCTTTAAAGATATCAAAAACTAAACTTGTCTTTAAGTCAATTATTTTTTGGTAGGTTTGACAACTAACCACTTTCTGGGAAAACCTTAAAATATGGACACTTGTGGAGAAATCGTAAGAAAAAAATGCAGCCGTGGTTAAAATCCAGGAAGAACTGCGAACTTCAGGACCCAGGTTCCTTCATAGTACCTGTTGTTACTTACCTCTGAAGGTTTTTAAGGGTTGGGTTAGGTGAAATTTGTGGTTTTGTCCTTCTGTTATCATTATTGGCCCTTGTCTCTGGAGCTATAGCTACTAAAATATCATGGGTTGTGTTGTTAATGACAGTGTAGAGTTTCCTTTGAAGATGTTTGACATCGGAGAGAAACAGGCTGAATTTTCCTATGTAGGCCAGGATGGAGGTAGGGAGAAAGTTGGTTGCAGTGAAAACATTGTTAAAGAAAACAAGTAGAAGAGATCAGCTTGAATTTGAGAAATATCCCTGGGTATAGGCCTTCCAAAGCCTGAAACTATGTCCAATGCCAGGAGTTGAGGAGATCTACATAGCTACTGATAGGGGGTGAACACTGTTGTGGTGGTGTCTTGGTCTCACAGCTAGGGCTTTTATGTGACAGAATTTCATAATTCCAAACATATTTTTCTGAAGAAAATTACCACTGATACATAGGTATTGCCTGGCAAAATGAAATTACTGAATTATTGAGTGACTAAATATTCCAGGAAATAGAAAGGGAAGGAACCCTTCCAAACTCATTCTATGAAGCTATTATCACTCTGATACCAAAACCAGACAAAGATGCATCAAGGAAAGAAATCTTTAAACTGATATTGCTGATGAACATAGATGCAAAAATCCTTAACAAAATTCTAGCAAATTGCATACAAAAGCATATTAGAAAGATAGTGCACCATGATCAAGTGGGGTTTATCCCAGGGATGCAAGATTGGTTCATCATCTGGAAATCAATAAATGTAATCCATCACATCAATAGACTTAAAGTTAAGAATCATATGATTATTTCAATAGATTCTGAGAAAGCATTTGATAAAATACAGCACCCCTACATGCTTAAAAAACTAGAAAAAACAGGGATAGTAGGAACATACCTCAACATTGCAAGGACTATCTATGCTAAGCCCATGGCCAACATCATTCTTAATGGAGAAAAACTGAAACATTACCTCTAAAAACTGCAACAAGACAGGGATGCCCTCTTTCACCACTTCTATTCATCATTGTCCTTGAAACACTAGCCAGAGCAATTAACAGAACAAAGAAAATAAAGGGACACAAATAGGAAAAGAAGAACTCAAGCTATCACTATTTGCCAATGACATGATTCTATATTTAGAGGATCCAAAAACCCCCCACCAGAAAACTTCTAGAACTAATAAATAAATTCAGCAAAGTAGCAGGATATAAAATCAACATACATAAATCTAATGCATTTCTATTCATAATTGATGAATCCTCTGAAAGAGAAATTAGGAAAACCACTCCATTCACAATAGCCTCAAAAAAAAAAAAAAAAAAAAAAAAAAAAAACAAACTTGGGAATCAATCTAACAAAACAATCTAACAAAAGAGGTGAAAGACCTCTACAACGAAAACTACAGAACATTAAAGAAAGAAATTAATGAAAACCTTAGAAGATGGAAAGATCTTCCATGTTCTTGGATAGGCAGAATTAATATTGTCAAAATGGCCATTCTACCAAAGGTGCTATACAGATTCAATGCAATTCCAATTAAATCCCAATGATATTCCTCATAGAAATAGAGAAAGAAGATAATCATTCTTAATGAATAATTCATGTGAACTTGGAAAAAATGTGTACTCTACAGTTGTTTGGTGGAATGTTCTATAGATATTAATTAGGTCAAGTTGGTCAATGTGAAATTTCTCTTTGCCCTAATAATTCCTATGAGAAAAGTGTTGAATTCTCCAACCACAATTGTGGATTCATCTTTTATTTCTATCAATTTTTGCTTTATGTATTCTTTAAATTCTGTTGTATGATATATACTTATGAAGGATTACAATGTCTTCTTTGAGAATTGACTCCTTTATAATTAGGTAATGTACTTCTTTATCCTTAATAAATTTTACCATTTTGCAATCTACTTCATCAGTTATTAATACAGCTACTCCAATTTTCTTTTAATTAGTGATGCAATGATAGTTCTATGTCATATATCTAAAATGGGTTTCTTGTAGATAGCATATAGTTGAATATTGCTTTTTCATCCAATTTTGCAATATGTATCTTAGGTTTATACTGTTTACATTTAATATGATTATTTTATAGTTTTATCTACAGCTATCATCTTGCTATTTTCTAATATTCCTTCTCTTCTTTGTTTCTTTTTTCCTTTTCATTTGTTTTTGCATTCTTTTGGATTCACTAAGTAGCTTTTTAGTTCTACTTTATTTCTACTATGGATTTATTAGTTATGCCTCTCTATAAAAAAGTTTAGTGGTTTCTTCAAATTTTTAAATATATCTGCTTCATGTAGGACATATGTTAAAATTATATTATACTATTTCATTTGTAGTATAAATTATTTACAATAGTACATACTCAATCCATTCCTCTCATCTTTGGTGTATTTGTCATATATTTTACTTTTACATTGTGATAAATCCATGATACATTACTACTCTTCTTTCTTTAGTCAGTTATCTTTTAGATCAATTAAAATAAGAAAAATTAATTTTATATTGCCTTGATTTATTATTTTATTTCCAGTGTGTTTTAGTTAGCTTTTGTATTGCTGTGAACAACCTAGATAAGGAAAAGTTTATTTGGGGCTCAGAGACAGCTGACTCTATTGCTTGACCCAAGGTGAGGCAGAATATCATGGGGGAAGGACTTAGCAGAGGAAAGCTGATCAGTTCATGGTGGGGTCCAGGAAGTAGAGGAAGAAGGAGGAAGGTAACACAGAAGATGCACCCTTCCAGGGCACACCCCAGTGACTTACCTACTTACAATTCTCACCTAGTCAGTCCAAAACTAGGATGGAAAAATTGGGTAATAGCCCTCATCATCTAATCATTTCACCTCCAAATATTCCTGCATTAACAAGAACTCTGAGTGACATCTTCTATCCAAACCCATAATACAGTGCTCTTCATTGTCTTATGTAAATTCATATTTATAACTGGTCTCATATTCCTTTTAAGGAAATCACTGAATTCTGAATATATTTTGAATGTAGAACAATGAGATTTCTGATATATTAAATGGAGCCATTAAGAGGAAGCAAAGTCAAAGATGACTTTATGGCAGAGACACAGGTTTATACTAAAGATGCTGATAAATCACAATGACCCACAGCAAATGATTAAAAAGTAGTGAATTAATTTAGAAAGGAAAAGGTCCTGTGTAAAAACAAATCTAGCTGTAAAAGAATACAACTTGGTACAACAAATATATTTTGTAATTTAGATATCTCCCATGGAGTTTTCTGCCCCTCAAAGTTCAAACTTTAATGACCTATCAAAGGCTAAGACCTTTTCATGCCAATTGCCAAGGAGGTGAAGATGAGGAACTGATCCTATGTATGTGACTCCGACTTCTACATGTCTCCTTCCTTCCTTCCTTCCTTCCTTCCTTCCTTCCTTCCTTCCTTCCTTCCTTCCTTCCTTCCTTCCTTCCTTCCTTCCTTCCTTCCTTCCTTCCTTCCTTCCACGTCAACCTGAATGCAAGACTGTTCCTCACTGGCTCCAACAGGAAATCTCCTTACCTCTCCCCACATATTTACTATATTTACTATACTTCCTCAACTCCTTCCTTCTCTCCTATGGTGTTTGTTCCTGTGCCATGAAATTGCTTCCTGTGGATTCCAAATTCTTCACCTTATTTTAGACAGAATATAACTATCTGTACATTCAGCATTATATACACAATTCCTTTCAGGGGTTATTAGTATAAAAGAGGTTTCAGTTTCTGTCCATCTTAGAGGTTTGGCTTTATAAATGTACCCTATTGTCACTGGTAAATTTTCTCTAAGTTTGCATGCAGGGAGCATATAAAAAGTACTCTTGAAAGTAGTATATGTGAAAGAGCAAGGTAGACAAGGTAAGACAGAGTTAGAAACAGAAAGAGACATGGTTGATTGAAACAATAGCCTCAATGCCATAGACATCTCTCAAGCCTGAGGTAGTCCTACAAAGACACCCCACACAGAGGAATGTACCTCACATTAATCAACCTTTGTACAGGGGTTGCCCCCAGGAATTGGGGCATAGATTTGGAAAAGGCAGCCTCCTTTAGTTGAGAGTAGTTATCAGATTGAGGGAGCTGTGAGACAATATGCCAGGCATTTGGAGCATGGTTTGATTATGAAGGGGAACCTGGGTGGTATCCAAATGTATCTACCTCATTCCACCTTTGTGCCACCCAATTCCACTTACCTCTTTTAGAATATTCTCTCCACAAGGGAACTACCACTCCAGGATTGTAAGAGGTCTCCTGTTCTGGGAAAGCTTTAAAAGGAAATCAGTAGGACAAACTACAGCATTATCCCCTTCCCTGTCTGTGCTCCTCTTCACTCCACTCTTACTCCATAGCCATTCTCCAGGATGCACCTGGTATTTATTGTCCTCCTCATCTATTAGATTCCCCTCTCCCTTGACTACCCATTTTGGTTGCTTACCTGATAAGATGACCTAGACCATCATTCCACCATCAGTCCCTAGCTGGCATGACTTTCTGAGGATGTGTCCATTTATCATCAAAATTGATCAGGGAAATACTAAGAGCCCTCCTCCCCATTTCCAGCAGATCAAGGGGTACCAAGTATATTTTTCCTTGGTACTATTATGTGACAGTATCCCAATCTCCTCCTGATGATCAGAGCCAGTAACTCCTGCCAGGACAGTAGATCCTATTTTGGCCTACTGGATCCCTGACACAAAGAATCTAACCATGGCACCTAGAGCTGAAATTTAATAGGATTTTTATGGAAGCATCCTCTCTCTGGGAACCATTATCATTAGACCTGCAGAACCTAGAGTTGTAATGGTAGGAAAGACAACTTTCCAAAATGGGTCACTCCTTGAAACCCATTGTTCCCAGATCCCATATTATCCATACTGGGCAACATAGCATCATATAATGATTGATGACTTAGAGAGGGCTCTTCATCTTGGAGGATGATTCCTTATTCTCAAAGGGTATGATTTCCAAGTTGTCACACCATGCATACCTTCAAAAAGTCATTCCATCACTCTATCAGGCAGGAAACTTTTGAGTGACAAGATATACCACAGGACCAATAAATTTCATGGTCAGGTCCCTATTGGCACACCTCATTTGCTGTTGGTACATACCGACTGCTTATGTTCCTGAAAGTTCCTAGGTTGAAACCTAATCCCAATGAGATATTTGAAGAGGGGGTCTTTGGGTGGTTATTAAGACATGAAGGCAGAACACTCATAAATGGGATCAGTACCTTTATGAGAGACTCAGAGACTTCCTTCACTTCTTCAGCCATGTTAGGATACAGAAGGCATCTTCTTCCTCTCTCACCATAACTCTGGACTACATTTGCCTGTGAAATATTCTTCTGCTCCACTTTGAAAGAGCCTGTCAGAAACTATTATGAGAAAATGCTCTTTCATTAACAGCCTTCCTGTTATTATTTCAACCTGGAATCCTCACCCCCACCCCATACCATTCTAATCCTCCATGAAATACTTAATTACTTTTTATGATCCAACTCAAATTCCTTTAGGAAGTAAGTGTGAACTTAAGTAAATAAACAAATCCAATCTTCATAGAGTAACTAGGGTCAAGAATAGATCTTTCCTCCTCTGAACATACAAACTCCTTAATGGCAGATCCCACTTATTACTACTGGTCTTTCTATTTGGGGCACAAAGCACAGAGTATGTATAAAGTTTTGATGAGGGAAGGTTCTTATCACCTTGTACTTGAGTGAGGCTTAGCCTTGTTTATATTTTGGAGTCATTTATGTTTTCTGTAAGTTAACATCTCCTTGAAAACTAGATCATAATTTTTTTTTTCTCAGCATCTAGCAAAGTGTGTTAACATTAGGTTAGTGCCAAAGTATTGAATTTGTTGAGGAGATTTCTGCTTATTCTGGACACATGAGGAGGGAAGCTGACCTGAGATGTAATTACAGGAGCAGCTTCAGTCAATCCTATGGGAATCTCTGAAGGTGGGGGCCCCTTTGGAGATGTTGAGGCATCTCAACCTTTGTTTCATACATTATGTGCTACGGCATCCAGGAAGGAGGGATGGTTTTGGTAAGGCAGACTCTTCCTACAAAGGGCAATTTCTGAAGTAGGATGTAGCTGTGAGACCTCAGCATCCAACATTCTAGTCAACTGGGAGACATACTATCTCGGTTCTAAAAGGGGATCACAAGTAGCACACAACAGATTCAAATGCAGCATCCTGAAAGGGAAATATACAGCCAACTGTTCATGTTCCATAAAAGTCCTCTTCCTGGATATTGGTACAAAGACCACAGGGTAGTACCTCAACCTCCAACTCTGAGCCCACACAATTCCTTTTTCTCCTTGAGGATTTGGATTGGTCTCTAAGAGTTCCCCCAAACCCCTGGTTCTGCCCTGTCACTTGGATACTGAACATTTTTCTCACCATTACCTATACAAGGATAGTTACCCATGCCAGTACTGCCACTGCCCCAGCCTACTTAGGCAGGCTTTCTGTCTTAGTATGTTTCATGTTGCTATTAAAATAATGCCTGGGACTAGGTATTTTATAAGGGAAAGAGGTTTGGTTTTGCTCGTGGTTTTGGAGGCTATAAAATCTAAGCTTGGGTGGCTACATTGAGTGATGGCCTCTTGCATCATAATATGATGGATGGCATCAAATGGTGAAGGTTTGTGTAAGAACACAGAGGCCAATAATGTTAGGTGACCTTGTCTTATGACAACCTATGCTCAAGGTAACTAATCCTGTTCCATAAGACTGAGTCTATTTCAAAGAGATGAGCATTAATCCCTTCCACTTGTGGTATCCCTGTGACCTCACGTATACCACTAGGCCCTACTTCCCAATTCCACCAACTCTCAATACCAGGACAGGGGACCAAGTATCCAGTATGTAAGCCTTTGGAGGACAAACCATATTCAAACCATGGCAGTCTCTCTACATCAGTGGACATCTCTTGTGATATGTGGGTTTCAGGTATGGGGGCTACACAGTTGTCCCTAGCTTGAGGATCATAGCATGAGAGAATATGGGGCTTGGAAAAATTAAATTCTCACCAGTGGTGTGGTCATCTTTCCCACTCTCTGAACTAAGGCTCGCTTCTGGGTTAATAACTCCTACGCACAGGGAAGGAACATCAGTTTCTGTTCTTTTTAGCTCCTCCCTGCATCTGTCTCCTACAAAAAGAAAGAACCAGATTATCTATGGGGGAATTTTGTTTGCTGAAATGACTGGTCTCCTTGGGTTTCCTTATTTTCTGATCTTAACTCCTCAATGGCTAAGGAAAGAATCTCAAAGCAAGTGTCATTTACTTAAAAAAAAAAATAAATAACTAAACTATAACGAAATTTGAAAAGAGAGGAAGGCAATTACTTTTATTTTACGTGGAAACCCTAACATTTTCTTGAATGTGCAGCATACGAGTGGGTGCCTCTTAGTTAAAGGTAGTTTGCATGTGGATAGTCAAAATGATTCTGTGATCAGATCTCATAAACTAAAAGAAAATTAGTGGACACAGTCTTGCACTAGGACTCCCCACTTTTTCTGGATCTCAAGGTGAAAATGGAGGTTGAAAACCACTCCTCGGGACATAACCTGCAAGGAAGTTGATTGCTGGGCAGGCTGTTAATCCAGCATTATCAAATTTCCCAAGGCCCTCTAAACCTCTGGTTTGACTCTGCCATTCCATTTGGTTCTATAAAGAAAACATTCTTCCCTTTCTTTCCTTCTTTCTTTCTTTCTTTCTTTCTTTCTTTCTCTTTTTTTCTTGAATAAAGCTTTGCTAACAAGAACTTAGATCTCCCATGAGTTCTCAAGTTTCCCCAATAATGCCTTACTGTAAACTGCTCTTGCAATAACATGCTTTACTTGAACCTGATTTTCCAAACTATTCAATAGCACCTTGTCATGTGGCTTATTGCATAAGACTCCAGTATTAACACATTTCCAGAGAACTTTTCTCCTTCCTGTTGGTACATGGTGGGCAAGTGGATATACGAGTTCCAGCAGTTCTCCATGGTATCAAGTATACTTTCAACTCTCTGTAGGGTTTCATCACAGAAGGGCAGCCCTGGCAGGACTAAGAGCATGTGTACCTCCTAATGCCAAGTCCAGTAAACTTTAAATTTCCTAGACATCCTTACCTCTGAAAACTGCCCCCACTGTATCATGAATTGCTCCCTTCAAATTCCAAAATCTTTCTGACTATTCCCTAAGCCTGATTCAATGAGGATGTGTTTTCAAAACAGAACATTCTATTTTAGGGTCTATAGAGGTGAACTTCTTAAACAAACAAAACAAAACTCTTCATCCATAACTTAGGATATTGTAAGATCATAGCATAGTATGATACATTTTTTGCTTAAGATATTCAAAATAGTTTTTGCCTGAACAGTGTGTCCTTATACAAAAACTTCACAGTTGATCTCAAAGATCTCTACCTGGGGTTCCCTATGAGGTGGCTATGGAATATTTAAGATTCATTAAAGAATATTATGTAAAATAGATGCTTTCTGATGCACATCCTGAAAATTCATAGAAGGCTTTTTGAAAGACACTATGGGAAATCACCTTAAATCTAACTTCTTAAGAAAGACTTTACACTCATAAACTCAACTTTATATTTATCTTGAGAGCAAGTTTTTCTGGATTTACTCTTGCTCCAAGATTCTTTCTTACTTCTGAGAGACTTCTCCTGAAACAGACTAGATATAGAAAATAATTTTATTTCTAAACCCTGCAAATCTTGCCCTATTTTCATTTGTGTTTATCCTGCCTGAAAATTGAATAACCTCTCCCTTAGCTTACATCCTTCCATCTTTATTTTATGCTGTACAGCTAAAAGAAATTGGTCATCACTTTCAACATTCAGCCCAGAAATATCCTTAGCTAGCCAGATCAATTAGGACATCTCTGTTTTCTACAGGTGAAGATTTCCTAACCTTTCCATCATACACAACCAAGGTCTCTTATCTTCTAGCCTGCAGCTCATTTTACTTTCCTTTAAATCTACAATGATAGCCTCTTTGAGACTCATTGGTCCTGGAAATACCCTAATTCCAGATAATGCAATTCTGTTACTCTTTCTACATAGTAAATCTACTCAAAACCCTCTCATATAAAGCAACATTCATTTTGTTTTGCTCATAATTTTTATGAATAGTTTGGGGAAGAGCTCAGTAGGGTAGATCTTACTAGGAGCCTTTCTTGCAGTTGTAACCAAATGTTGGCCAGGGCTACTATCATCTGAAGGCTCAATAGGACTCATTGTCCAAAACTCCCTCTCATGGCTAATGCTCTCATTAACTGTCAGTGGGCACTCAGTTAAGCAGGTGACCAGTGTCTACATATGGCTTAGCTTCCTCACATCACTGCAGTTTTTTGGAATTGGACCTCATGGCAACTCAGGACCTCAAGTGAAGAATTCTCATGATCAAGGTGAAAACTATATTGACTTTTATGACCTAGGCTTGGAAGTCACATATATCATTTATCTTGTACTCTATTAGTTTTCATAGTTACAAATCATCCCAGATACAAAGTTGAGGAATATATACCCACTTCTTAATGGGAGGAATATCTAAGAATTTTGTAGCCATTTAAGAAAACAAGGAACCTTGCTAACTTGCACCAAACACAAACTAGTGAAGCATTGTTTGGGAGCTTTGAGGAGAGAAAAGACTGCTGTTGACTTACCATTGTCTGCCTTGAATGATATAAGCCTCTGTCTGCCTAAAAACAAAGGGTTTGGTTCTTTTCCTAGGCCCAAAGGAGACTCCTACATGGCTAGAACTTTTATTTGTGTTTTTGAAAAACAGTCAATTTTCTGTACTTCAAAAATAAATGGAGTTATGATGAACTGGTAGAAGCCTCGAGTGATCTGGAAGAACTATGGATTCTCTCCAGGGATGACATTCTAGGGAGCAACTCTGGTCACAAAGATACCTGGCTAAATGTCTTTCTTTGTTCCATATTAGTTTGAGAGTAAAAATGTGCTTTGATTTTATTATGCTGTTGTTTACAGAGAAATTCTTGATGTGAAAGAGAGGAATGATAAGAATACTATATACCAAGTCTCAATTCCTAGATTCTTATTCAGGATGAGTTTTAGTAAGTGTACTTTTTATACTCATATGGAGTTATAAACAGGACAAAAGCCTTAGAAACCCTTTGTTATTGCCCCTTAACACTCCCACCTAACAAGTTACTGTGTTTATAAGTGGAAATATCTACTGAAAAATGTCAGGCATCTTGTTTAAATGCTCTGAAACAAAACAATTTCTGTAATGCATGTATAGTGATGCCAAGAAGTTTATCTACCAGTCAAAATCTCATCCTTTAACTACCTTGTTATGGCAGCACAAAGGAACACAATGAGATTTGTTTACAGTGTCAGTCTCCTATCTCTGGACTAAATGGATTAAGTCTAAATTGCACATCATTACATAAGACTGCAAGAAAAAATGTTTGCCTTTTTTGTACTTAAAGCACTTGATGGTGTTTTTTAAATAGCCAAAAAAACTAATTGAGTTAATGAAAATATATTCAGAGTCATAAGCAGTGAACTTATCAGGCATTCTAATTTATGTTATTATTTATTTAATACACAAAAGTAGCAGGAATTTTCAAGTAGAAATTCTTTGTTGTTGGACATAGCAGGGATTGAGGAGAAGCTAAATAATGTGGTAGTTGAAAGCATGGATTTTAAAGTTAGGAAGATCTAGTTTTAACCTCTCTGGTGAATAACCATGACTTTAGAAAATTTACATAACCTCCCTGTGGCTCATTTTCCTCATTTGTAATAAGAGATAAAGGCATTACCTTCTTGGGTTGTCAAAAGGGTCAAATAAGATATCATACACAGTTCTTTTATCCATGCTTAATACAGAGTAGATGCACTCTCAACAAGCCAGATAAGAGTGAGCATACTTGTTCAATGTGTGTGTGGGGGGGGGAGGGCAGACAGGAAGACAGACACAGAGAAAATGACAATGTTTTGACATAGCATATAGAGAACATTGTTGGAGGAGTAATGTGGATGGGATGGGTATTTGTTAGTGTATTGATGATAGATTTTTTAATTTTGAAGATTCAAAACCAGGATGGAATAGGATCAGAATGATAGGAGGCATATGGGGATAGATGTCACTTTGAGAGAGTCTTTTATACATAGAACAGAGCAGTCAGAAACTTTTCTCATGTCCTGCTCCCACTTCTTGCCCAATGGTACTTTGGTGCCTCCTCACAAGCACTTCTGTGCACCAATGGGCAGAGGTCTATTCTATGAACAAGGCTCAGCTGTCTACTATGTGAAACATCTAGAAAAACACCATGCTGTCACCTGTCACTGCAGCCAACTTAGAGAATTATTTTCATTTTATTGTGGGAGGAAAGTTCCATATGACATACAAATAAGAAGGGACTTGAGAGCGGGGGAAGGAGTGGAGAAAAGACTCTCAGATGGGCAAGATGCTCCTCCTTTTTTGAATGAACTGATGAAGTCGTCTTTGTTTTTAACTCTCACAAGTTAGACTGTTTTGAAGAAAATCATACTGCTATATAATGCAATATAATCTTGCCATTACTGATTATAATAATCATTTCTAGTACTTAAGACATTTCTATAATAGTTTTGTTAAAAAACAATAATCAAAGTTAGCCATGAATTAAAGAAATGCAGTTTAAGTAGCAAATTTCTAGTTTTTTTAAGGTTTCGACAAAACATCGATTTTTATTTCATATTCATGCCATTGTGTAAAAAGGAACAGTTCTTTTAACACCCTTCACACTACCATTTAAAATATTACTTATGAATCTATGAGCCTTGATAAAATGTTTCCTGTTTTTCATTCCCCAAGGCTAATGTAACCCAATTATTAGCTTTGGATAGGGTTAAACAATAACTTCCCAGGCTCGCCTTCATGAAAAAGTAGAAAACAAATACACCTTGAAGCATTAAGATATCAGAAAGGTTCCCATACTTGGATGTCCCCCTGGAAGGGTACACAGGAATTTTTGAAAAAGTCTTTTACATGTTTTCTTTTTCTTTGCTTATAGTACTGAATAAGTCCTTTCCGCTCCTAAATGTTAACAATGCCATGCATTTTATCTTAAATCCTATGCAATAGTGATTACAATGTGCCAGGTTGTACACATTCCAGATGTGGGGGTATACCAATAAACAAAATGGATCAAAATCTCTGATAACTGGAGCTTATAGTCTAAAGGGACAGGCAGAAAACAAGCAATATAAGTAAATATAGAATGTGATGATAAATGATGAAGACAGGGCTGGGGTTGTGGCTTAATGGCAGAGCAGTTGCCTGGCATGAGTGAGGCCCTGGGTTCGATCCTCAGCGTCATATATAAATAAATAAAATAAAGGTCCATTGACAACTAATAAATAAATAAATAAATAAAAATAATAAAGAGAAAATAATATAGAAAAGGAACAGGGAATGTCATTGGGGGTGGACAGAGGTTCCACCTTACAGCAGGCTGTCTAGAAAGTATTTTCCAGAAGATGACAGTTAAGGAAAGACATGAGGGAAGTAGAGAAGGTCATTGTGCTTGAAGGACAGCAGGCAAAGTGTCAGAGTAGGGAGAAATAAGCTGTGGTAAGAGAAGGCCAGCCTGCTGTTCTATTGTAAGGACTTAGGCTTCTGTGCCATACATTAAATGATGATACTGGTAGGAAAAAGGAATCCATCATAGGTATGTCTGCACCTTCTCTTTGTAATTTTTCATGTTTCTCTGTTCTGTTTGCTAACGCAGGGAGGCTGAACTATATTTTTCTGTTTCTTCCTTTTGACCACCTTCCTTCTCTTTCAATCATTCAAATGTTCCCTCTGTTGAAGGGGTGGAGACCATAGCTACCCAGGTGTACTTGCATCAGTAGTTCTCAGGAGTAAGCCCATCTCAGGACCGTAAGCCCATCTGTGTCAGTGCTGGGAACCTACAGAAATGCAGATTCCTTGGCCTCGCTCAGGACATATTCAATCAGTATCTCTAGGACTGGGGCTTCAGACCCTGCATGTTTGAAAAGGTTCCCAGGTTACTTTTCTTATAAAGTTTAAAAATTAGAATCTTAAATTACAGCAGTAGCACCCTTCGGATGAGCATCCAAGCAGTTTCTTAAACCCATTTTTTTTCTTTGCTCCAAAATAAATCAACTATTTGATTTGGTTTGCTATATTTTGACTGCCTATAATCTAATAAATTTTTATTTCTATCTTTGTTCAATGCTTATATAATGTATTTTGTGAAGTGTTTCATACTATCCATAAAAATCATTTTGTATATGAGAGTTTTCATCAATTTGTATATGAGATTCAATGTCTTGCCCAAAAATTTACAAATTGTGGAAGGATTATCTGTGGCATTTAT
This sequence comes from Sciurus vulgaris, assembly GCF_902686455.1. Classification (NCBI taxonomy): domain Eukaryota; kingdom Metazoa; phylum Chordata; class Mammalia; order Rodentia; family Sciuridae; genus Sciurus; species Sciurus vulgaris. Next base: position 134,980,587 of record NC_136463.1, read on the forward strand.
ATATCTTTGCATAATAGCACTGATTTTATTCATATTAATATGCTAATACCTCCATGGTAGATTATTTTTCAACATTTTACTTGAATTAAAAACAAAGGAGGACTGGGGAGATAGCTCAGTCGGTAGAGTGCTTGCCTTGCATGCACAAGGCCCTGGGTTGGATCCCCAGCACTGCAAAAAAAAACAAAAAAAAACCAAAAAAACCAAAGGAACGTGGAAGTTACAAATAAATGCTATTTATCATTCTGTTTATGTACTGTTCAGGATGAACTTGAGGGCTTTCTCAGAGGTGTAATGGGGAATGTTTCTGTGCTTTAGATTGTTGTAGAACTTGAGAGGAGGAATTCACATTTCCCAACAGCTTATATACCACTGCTTCCATATCACACACAATCTTCTGGAAGACATTAGACTGATGTTTTCCAGAGTATTTCTGATACAATTTCCAGATTTCTACAATTTTGTATAAAAACTCTCCCCCTGGTGTTTTTTTTTTGTTTGTTTTTTTTTTTTTTTTTTTTTTTTTTTTTTTTAGATTTCATAGGTTAATTCATCCTGTGTCAGAATGTGCTGTTTCAAGAGATTGGGGCAAATCAGGAGTGTCAGAAATAAGCAACAAGGGAGGTACTATCATGCACCAAGCAGATAAATAGTTGAGTAGCTGAATCCATTTCCTTCTAAGAAGAGGGGATCGTTTGGTCTCTTACTAATAATTATAAATTATTTCCTAGCTGAGAGAGAGTATGGTAGTTTGACTGAGAGAACTGCCTAGTGGAATGGACTAAGACCTATGATGAAAGCTTCCTTCTAAGCTGGAGAAGATTAGACGAGGGAGTTTTGATGTCCCAGTTTGGCAGGACTATGTTTACATAGAGAAATAGAGAAAAGCATGCATTTCCTCTCAACTATTAGGATTTGCAGCTGCTGTTTAAAAATACATCCAATTGGATGCCAAAAGCCAAAGCAAATGATCCATACATTTTAAGAACATAAGAAGAAAGGCTTGTGAATACTGTAATAATTACACTGCATATAATAAAATGGTTTGTAAGAAAAGGTTTTTGCAGAATTTCTGCTTTTCTATGACTTTAGGTGCATTAACTCCATATATTCAAAGTGAATGTATTTTTTTTTTTCAGGAAGATGAGGAATTTTCCACTTTTCAAAATAATAATGTATTTTCTTTTTTAGTGAAAGGGCTTATAAAAGCTCTAGAAATTAGATTAGATAGTAAATGAGTAGCAATCTAGTAAAAGGAAGAAAAATAATTTTATATGACATATCTCAAAATATTTATTTACATTACTTTAGATTTTTACATAGGAATCATGTAATTTTGAAAAAACTTGAAATTTATTAAATTCCAGAATACTATAATATAGCTTAATTTGGTGTAAAGTTTAAGAAACTTTACATATGTAATCTTGGTCAATCATTACAGCACCCCATGATATAAATATTATGACCTTCATTTGACAGATAAGGGAACTGAGAAAATGTTTAATAAATCTGCCTGAGGTCATAGAGCCAGTGAAGAGTCAGTACTAAGGCTAAAGAAACACTTGTAAAATTATCCCAGCCAGTTCTCCCTGTGGAAAGTGTACACAGCTGTTGAAAGTCTAAGTTGAAGGTGCCAGAAGGTCTACCCAAATACATCACCTTCAACAGTTTACAACACTGCTTCAAGTTCCCACCATCAAAGAAAGCGCTTTGTGCTAAGATTCTACCTCTAGAAGTCTACAGTTTTAAAATATTACCTAAGGAGAATTGTCCATTAGGGATAACAGGACAATACAGACACACTTTAGGTAAATCTAGATGACACAAAATGAGGAAAAAAGAAATGAAAGACCTGTTGGAGGTAAAGCTCCATACATAGTATGCATTTTTGTTCAATCCTGGCAAAGTATTGTGGTGGGGGGAGGGTTATGAAGGCAAAATTCATCCAATTTGTCTTTAGTTGGATATGAAAATAATCCATCTTAAGTTATCTTCTCCTTTGAGAGATATAATTAGGCCAGATAGTTAAAACTTTACCATTATAAATAGAAAATTTAAAAGCAAAAATTATCTATGTATAATTTATTCTGTCCTCACAATTGCCTTTTAGAATAAATTCCTTAAAAGAGGTCCGACGTGCAGAACCCTACTGATATATGCAGGTTCAAATATGTATGTGCGAATACAGGGCTCCCTAAGAAAATGGTCCAAAATCATCAGATTCTCCCAAGTATATTTAAATCCCCCCAAACTGTCAAGTTAACATAAAATCAGTCTAGCACAACTGTACTTCTCAGCCATCACCTAAAGTCAGTGCCTGCTGGAGGCAGTCTTTAAAAGCTAAGAGAATATAACATACAACTCTTTGAATTGTGTATCCTAATGAGCATCCAGGGCTAGATTCAAGCTGATATTTTAGAAAATAAAATATGGTACTGAAATGATCAAGACTGGGATGACATCACATCCCCCTGGCTTGCAAAAGTACCTTTTGCCTATTCACTGTTTAGTGAACAGTAGATTCAACTATCCCAGAATGGGGCTTTAGGTAAAGAATTTGCAACATGAAGGTGAGAATGGAGGTGTCAACAGATGATTGTAAGAAAGAGGCAGTGGGAATAGGAAGTCTATTAATTTAAAATGTTTCCAAAAGGAGCAAACTGATCTTACTTTCTTGTTGAGCTACAACCAGGTTCTTTTCAGTTCTTAAAACATTTTCTTTACTCTGTGTTTAACAACAAATGTGGGCCAATAGCTGTGAGTTAATTGAAAAGGATTGTTTTCTAGTTGCCAAGAAACGGAGCTTTCTTACATTATGCAGGCCATTATGTGCACAGATCAAGCTTCCTGATTTTTCTTTTAGGGTTTAAGAATATAGGCTGCTGTGATTTAGTTGTCCCTTGAGGAGAGTAGCACAAATCAAGAGGACTTAGAAGGGTGTTGTTCCATTTCAATTTTCCAGGTAAGATTTGGCTTTGAAAGTGTTACCTTCTTCCTTGTGCTTCACTTTTCCTAAATCACTTAAAAGCTTTTATGTTGAGTGAATAAGCAGATTTAAAGTAATGACTTTACTTGAGATAGCTTCATGTAAAATCATGCTAAATTGATTTTCTTCCAGTTTTAAATTGAAGGGGAAAAAAATGAAGAGGTAGAGATAATATCGTCTGTGAGAATGGATCTAGAGTTTGTTTCTTCTTGGTTTCAGATTAGTAAATTCATTTAAATAACGAGGTTGTGTGTTTAGGGTTAAAATATTGATATTATTGCTATAGAAGCAAATATCATCATTTCTATTTGGAGAAAAGATTTCAAATCTTGTGTGACTGGTTCTAGCAATGAAATAAGCTTTATATTTTGTGACCTTCACAAAGATTTCTTAATCTTATACATAAGTATAACTTGGTTATTTGTCTCTCAAAAAACACATTTTTTCATTATTTTTCCCTCTGCTATTTTCTTGAAAATTTAGATAAAATCAGGGTCCATACACTGAGTGGAGCTCATAATAGGTATGATAGAAACAAACGAATTTAAAAAGGTCATCCTTCATCCTCAGGAAGGAAAACAGCAATTCTTGGTTCAAGTAGTAGCTCCCAGGCTCACAAACACAGTGCTCACTGTGGGTAACACCGGGTGAAACTTAAAAAAAGGACTGGGTTGTTTGTCGGGTCAAATCATCTTTCTGATGTTAAGGAGGTTGTGCTTTCTTAGGCTCAAGCAAATGCAGCAATCCTGTGAATTTATACTTAACATCACAGAGGCTGGGTACACTATATGTTGAAACAGGTGTTCACAGATGAACCTAGCTGAATGAAGTTATTGATCCTTTCTTCCAAAGTCATATTTCACCTCCTGTTTTGCATGCTTCTGAGTTTTTTCAGGAACTTATTTCCTTTAAAAGGAAGATCACCCAAATGGATACAAGTCAGGTCAAATATTTGTTGTCTCATTAGGTAAGTTTCCATTTGTTCAAGGTTTGAAGCCACCTAAGTATAAGTATGACTTATGAAATGTGAGCCTTCATTGATGCTGAAGAGAAATTATTTCAGCATGCCTTTACCTGACAATATGATTTGAGTTTTCCACAAATGAACCAAGACTTTTGTAAGGAAACTATTACATGGAATAATGTTGATGAAATTATAGTTGAATAGGAACATGTAACATTCATTTAGTTTTAACTCATGAAGCTAGAGTCTCCTTTATTGAAGTCCTATACATTTTTAATGAACTAAAATCATCACAGTATCATCAGCTATCATAAATTCATCACACTATTTTTTTATATATGTAGTAGTAAAACTGAAGCAGTGCATTTACATAAATCTCATGGTTTATTGTTACCTATGCTTAGTGTAACTTACCATTTTTAGATTTGTTAGGACTGTGTATTTGATTCCTAGTAAGATGTAATTAAACAACTCCATTATAGTTTACATTTCTTGCTTCACCTTGTTAAAAACTTCTCTTCACTCTGAATATATACTTTTAATATACTGGTCTATAGTGCTTAAACTATCTGTGCTGGTAAATTTTTGCTTATTCTTATTTTTTTAATTTTTACTTTTTTGCAATTGTCAGACCAAGGTGACATGTGAACATATGGGATGGATGGAGTAGAGCAAAATTCCAGACTGGTACAATATCCCAGAGACAAATTTATCATATCTACATATCTAGCACACTATTTCTTTTTTGACAATATGACAAAGTAATTATAACATTTTAAAAATAATTATACCAGAAATATTTAATAGTGCAACAAACGATTGCACTTCTTGATTTATTCATTTTTCCTTTTTTTTTTTTTTTTTCTTGTGCTACTGGAAATTGAACTCAGGGGTGCTTTACCACTAAGCTATATCCAACCCTTTTTAATTTTATTTTGAGATGGGACCTCACTAAATTGCTGAAGTTGGTCTCAAACTTGTGATCCTTCTGCCTGTGTCTCCTGAGTCACAGGGATTACAAATATACACCACCATGACCAGTTTGATTTCATTTCTGAGTGGCATTTTTTGTTGTTGTTAAGCAAACATTAACTAATATTGGTTGCTTCTCCATAGGTTAAGAATTTTCAAATGGAATGAAGTCCATCTAGATTGGGATGGCAATCGATCTATAAAATTTTTGTTTCAACATTAATTCTGAAGAGATTGAACTACATTGATAGTGAATAGATCATTGTGATAGAAATATCATAAAATAAATGGCACCTATTGATTATTGAATCTAATGACTTTAAAACGTTGAGAAGCCTTTGAGAAGGTTCCCAAAAGCATTATGAAGGGACGTGTGTGTAAAGGTGGGGGGATTGGTTAGCTGATGGTTTAGAGGACATGAACCATATTATCAGCCAGCCCATGCCTCTACAGTTTTTCTGCAAGAACACAGGGAACCTAGAGGCTTTGTAGAAATCAAGATAAACTGCTTACAGCATTACTCCTCCAATCTACTATTCAAACTCCTAGTCAAATACAAGGTAAATTTTATATCTTTCATTTATTGTGGACTCAAGTAGGTTTTTGAAAATCAATCCTTATATTGCAGGGACCCAGCATTTATCATTGTTCTCCAATTGCTTCAAGAATTCTTACTAGGTAACTTATTAACTTTTCAACACCACCTATTTTTTCCCTCTTTTGAGAACTGGGATATTTGCCTTATGATACATCTCTTAAACATCATTGTGAAGACTTCTAAAAAACATCCTTGTGCCTTTAATTGCTAACTTCCCTGTAGTCTTTTGATATAAAATTTATCCTACTTTAGAAATTCAGAATAATATGTAAAATAATACAGTACCTTCTTATTCTCTGCTTCTTTATATGATTTGCCTTAATGGAAAAGATATATGCACTTCTTTTAGTAATTGTAATTGTTCTGTTGTTTACATATAAACAGTACCAACCTTTGTCTTGCTCTGATATGCCACAAGGGATATTCTCATCTTTTTCCCTTAAACATTATGTTAAACTGAGATTTTTAACTCTCCTCAACTGTAATTATCTGATTTTTTAACCACTCTTATATGTTCTTTTATCCACGTTTCCTATAACTTTTCTATACCCTAAGAGCATGTTCTCTCTTCGGTCTACCCCCTTTTCCTTTTAGCAGTGAACAGTTTGGCAATGACTAAAGATGTTTTTCATTCATTACAACAGAGGGGTTTGGGTAATCCTGGCATCTAGTGGGTAGGCAGCAAGAAGGCTGCTAAACATCTTCAATGCACAGGACACTCTCCCCTAACAAAAAGTGTCCAATTCCAAAGGTCAATAATAAGAAATCCTGCTTTACAGGTCTCACATATCATGGCTAAATACTCAGAATTTTGTTTTGAGAACATCTTGAAATTTCATGTGACTTCATTCCTTTTATTTTAAATATTTTGCCTATAGGCTCACACCTATTTTTTAATTAAACTTTCTGGAACCTATATGTTTAAAGTCTAGGAATCATGATCTGACTGGATTATCCAGTTTTCCCTTCCTTGATTATTACCAGTACCAAAATGACAATGGTCACATTATCTTTAAGCTCATGTCATAGCCATATTACTAAATAGTGCTTTGTGTGAATGACTCTTAGATTATTTCCCTTATTGCTTCTACTTGAGAATAAAGAAGGATTCATTAAGGCAAGACAATAATCATCTGTTTATTGACTGTCCTGGATTTCCGTGTCCAATGTCATTCTTTAATAATCGTTCATTCATTCTACAGATACTTATAGAGCACCTATCATGTTCTAGAAAATGTTTTGTGTTCAGAATTCTGGAGTGAATAAGATAAAAACTACTTTTATGGTGATTATGTTCTAGTGGAAATCAGAAAAATCCCCATTTTCTTTAACCATTTCGATCTTGTTCTACCATATGTTAAAAATTAAATTTCAACAACAAAAAAATAAATAGTTAAGAAAGTTTGTCTATGCTTCCTTTTTTTCTTTCACACACACCTTCTGTTTCTTGGGAACTGTCAAGAACCTGTCCATTAATTTCTGAACTTCACTTTTTGCTTATGTCAAACTGTTTGCAGTTATAACTTACTTGGTGTACATTCTAAAAGTCTGACTTTGGAGTAAATTTTGAATGGAGGAAAATAAAATATTTAATGAGCTGAACCAGTGATAGTAAAAATAGACAATTTGGCTCTTAAGGAAAAAGTAAAGATGGAAAATTGCAAGAGGAAAGAGGTCAGTCATGCTTAAAACTTAATTTATTTGCTATGCCAAAGAAAAGAAAAAAGAAAGAAAGAAAGAGAGGAAGAAAGGAAGAAAGAAAGAAAGAAAGAAAGAAAAATGAAACAAGACAAATGGCAAGAAAAAGAAGAAAAGAAAAGCAATAATGTCTATTTCTAGGGCAACTTGAACTCAGAGTAATTCTTTTCTCTGGTGGTATTTTATCCCTGGAGAACTCTTTAGAATCCATAATTATCTTACAGCTGATTCCTCAATAGCCATGGATAAAAGCATTAGCTTCTGTCTTAGAGACTCAGAAGCTTAAATGAAGCAAAATATTATAATTTTAATATTCCAATCTACATATTTTTTATTTTACCTTATAGATTTTTTTCCCTTCCTTGGTGCTTATTTTCTTACTATCTGCAGGAATATATGCATTCTCCTGTTAAATATTCTACTAATATGTCAAAATATGACGAAATATCTGATGCTCTAAAAATCTCACTTTGTAAAGTTATCTCTTTTCAACTAATATTTAACTTACAAATATTGCATTTACGAAGCTAATTCTCACCTTCTTTTCTCAATTTAGAAATAAACTGAGATCTTTCCTAACCAGGAGTTTTTTGTTATAAAAAAATTCCATAAAGCAATATATATATATATGACTTTAGAAAACTGATTGTATTTTCTGAAGTTTATGGAAAATGAGATAAATTCTAATATAATGGCTTATAACTGGTTTTCTAGTGATGATTTTGAAATAGAAAACCACTTAATTTTTTTCTTAAAAGTCACAGTGGTACTGACAGATTGCAGAGAAATTGCCTTTGTTATTCAAACAAAGCCAAGAGTCACTTCTTTTTTCAAGTCCAGGCAACATTCTGAACGTGGGCCATTTATCTTGTCTCTGGGAACCCACATTTCCTCAATTGTCATTATGGAAACTAAATGTGAAAATACAGTTTAGTATTTGCTATACAGGAATTATGTAATAAAATGATGTTCCTCTTACTTTTATAACTTTAGGCACAGATTGTCATATTTCATTTGATAGAAAAAATGCTAAAAGAACCTTAAAGAACATCCAGTGTACCAAGCATTTGATGCTAGAATAGTTTATAGGATGTCCCCTAAGCACTAGTCTGTTCTTTAATTGCTTAATAAAATAAAAAAGTGTTACCTCCTAAGGCAATAGACATTGGTAAAAATTATGTTGAAACATATGAGACTGCCACTTTTATAGGTCAAAATAGCCCAATATTGGCAAACGTCATGAGTCAACCTAAAGTAAATCCTATTCCCAAGATAATTCTATATGATAAAAACGTGATATGACTTGATGTGGCTAGAATGTAGAGGTAGCTGTGTTAGCTGTTAAAAGCCATTGTAAAAAACACTTTTTAAGAGACAGTATAGTCATTAGGAGCCTAGAGCAGGGTCAATAAACTATAATCTATGGACCAATTCTGTATAGCCCACAGGGTAAGAATTATATTTGCATGTTTAAATAGTTGGGGGGAAAATCCAAAGAATACTTTGTGACACACAGGATTAAATTTAATTTAAATTTAAGTTTAAATTTCAGTGGTCACATACATGAAGTTTCTTTGGAACATGCTCCCTCATTTACATATTGCCTAAGTCTGTTTTTCTGCTGCAAAGACCTAGTTAGGTAGTTAATAGCTCATAAAGCCTAAATACTACCTATCCCTTCAGGGAAAAAGTTTGCCGACCCCTATCCTAGAGTCAGACTGCCTGCATTCAAAATACCAGTGTCACTACTTCTTGACTGTGTGATCCAGGCAAATTGCTTAATATTTCTGAGTCTTACTTTGTACATTTTAAAAAGGGGATGATATAAACTGAGGAGTGGGACAACTGGGTCAAAATGTGGGTCCATTCCACGAGTCAATAAATGGAATGGATTCAAACTAAAAAGCTTTTTCTCAGCAAAGGATACAATCAATAATGTGAAAAGAGAGCCTATAGAGTAGGAGAAAATCTTTTCCTCGTGCATTTCAGATAGAGCTCTAATCTCCAGAATTTATAAAAAGCTTACAAAACTTTACACCAAAAATACAAAGAACCCAATCAATAAATGGGCCAAGGAACTGGACACTTTACAGAAGATATAGAGGTGATTAATAAATATATGAAAAAGTGTGCAACATCTCTAGTAATTAGAGAAATGCAAATTAAAACAACTCTAAGATTTCATCTTATTCCACTTAGAATGACTATTATCAAGAACACAAACAATAATAGATGTTGGCATAGATGTGGGGGAAAATGCACAGTTTTACATTGCTGGTGGAGTTGCAGATTGGTGCAGCCACTCTGGAAAGCAGTGTTGAGAATCCTCAAAAAAAGCTACATCAATGTTTATAGTAGCTCTATTCACAATAGCTAGATTGTGGAACCAACCCAGATACCCTTCAACAGATGAATGGATAAAGAAACTGTGGTATATATACACAATGGAATATTTTTCAGCCATAAAGAAGAATAATATTATGGCATTTGCAGATAAATGGATGGAATTGGAGAATATCATGCTAAGTGAAATAAACCAATCCCCCAAAATGTTTTCCCTGATAAGAGGATGATGATATATAATGGGGGTGGGGGATTGGGGGTGAGAGAAGAATGGAGGAACTTTAGATTATGTAGAGGGAAATGAGGGAGGGTATGACAAATGGTGAAGTGAAACAGACATCATTACCCTATGTACATGTATGATTACATGAATGGTATGAATCTACATTGTATACAACCATAGAAACAAAATGATGTGCCCCATTTGTGTACAAAGAATCAAAATGCAGTCTGTAAAAATAATTTTTAAAAGGGCATGATATTAGCACCTATCTCAAGGATAATTTTAAGTGCCTAATATATCTCAAATACTCTATAAATGGTACTGTGATTATTAATAATAATTAATACTCTTCTGGGGTGCCATTGTAAATGATCTGAGGAAAAAAAAAAAACCCTACAAAAGTTGAAAAGCTGAAGTGGGCTATGACTGTTCCATCACCATATCATGGTATGAAGTTCAAACAACTTTCATCAACATCTGTGGACTTAATAGTAAAATGCAACCACTTGCTTTTATAAATGATTTTAATATTTACATTTCACTCTAACACATGGTTCATTTCAAGTTAAAAATATTCAAGCTTCTAAATTTACAAATGCTAAGCTGCAATGTAGGGGCTGTTTTGTCCCTGGGACAATGAACATCTGCTGAAACAATTTGTCCAATGGAGCATTTGCTTTGCTGGCCTTTTTTTTCCCCCTAAAGAAATGGAAAAAGGATCATTGTTTAACTTCAACTCTTCTCATCTTCTAAACCAAAAAAAAAAAAAAAAAAAAACAGTTTCTCTTGGGACCACATGTTTCTAGGACTTGGAAAAGGGAAGGGACCTCAACTTTTATTTATTTATTTTTTCCCATTTTTGAATAAGGGTAATTGAAGTTTTATTTTGAGTGCCTTATCTTTTTTCTTTCTTATTTAAATATTGTTTAAAAGACTATAGGCTCCCCACCCTGCACTGTCCCAAGATTTTAAGATTCTGTATTGACTTGGGTTCTGCAGCACTTTCTAAATCTGAAAAAGACTGGGGTGGGGTAGGGTTATCACACAGCAGTAGCAAGTTTTTATATTAGAAAGGCTTCTTAGAAATGGCTCAGATCTATTACTTATTATATGCAAAGTTGGACAGTTCTGGAGGAAAGAGGATCCAAAATCTTGAAAATAAAATAAAATCCACCCAAAGTTAAAATTCAATAGCAGCCTAGAGATACCAGATGGTTAAGTAGAAGTACTGATAAACTTCAAGTCTAAGGCTTATCAGTTAGGTTACTTCTCCAGCTTTTCTGCATTAGTTTCCCCAGGGAAAGTGAAGAGAGGACACTTGAAGCAATTAGCTTTATAAGGCATCCTTAAGGAGCTGGAGAATAATAACTATTAGAGTTCTCTGAGTAAGCCAGTTTCAATTAAAGATGCTTCTTTTGTTACCTTGCTTAAAAGAGCTTTTGGTCCTTGGGGATTACATCAAGAGCAATGAGAGTATCTGAAATGGGGAAGAGAAAGCATTGTCAAGTTCCATGTTAATTCATAAGCATGAAGTGTTGTTTACAGCAGTATTTCAATAGGACAAGGTGGCATAAGAAGAGACCTGCAGATCTATATTTAAGCATTGAAGAGTTTCTATTGGCCATAAGAGTGAGGAACCTTGCTGTTTCCAAATGGAATGGATTGTATTACATATAAATTATTCCTAATATTGTTTTATTTTCTACTTACTATGTTTACTTATAAAGTGGTTGAATACATAAAGAAGTTCAGTTACTAACTCAAAAATAGTTTGCCATGTGTTATGTATTTTGCCACTTAGTTAAAACCTTTTAGCATTCTTTGGTACAGAGCCTTAGGATGCTTGTGGGATGGAGGGAAATTTTCCTCTGAGTGAACTGTAAGAATCTTTTGGATGACAGTCAAACACTTCTGTAATTTCCTTCACCATTTTTAGATTCTTTGGCATAACTTATTTCAAGTATGTCTCTGGAATGTAGGAAAGATGCCACACATTATTTTGAATGTTGTGTTTTAATATAATATCAGGCAAAATTTATTCTTAGAGAATTCAGAAAAATAGGGTGCTTTCTTGTCTTCTATCAAAATGCAAAACTTTAATTAAGAACCAAATGGAGTTTCTGGTCAGCTACCTACCTGTGAAATTAGATTAAAAAGGAATTTTTATCCTCTGGCTACAGGCAGTAATAAATTCAAATGTATGAGGCGGTGAGAATCAAGAAGGAAAACCATAAGCTAGACTTATCTCTTAAACTATCAAATGATTCAAATATTTGGTCCAAAGTTGTGAAGTTTTGTCCTGGATATTGGCACTTGAGTCCTCTTCATTTAAACTTTTCAGAAGAATGATTTTGATAATACTTTGAAATTAACTTTCTCTTATTGAATAAATCTTAGATTTAAAATCCTATCACTGCTGGCTCCTCTAATTCCCTTAAACAAGCATGTGAAGTTTGTTGTGCTGGCAGCAATAGGCATAGGGAAAGAAAGAGTAAGGACAGACCTCATGAGATCATCTAATCCATACTAACGTCATTGAAAATAGTTGATTCCTTAGTTTAAGGTTCCCAAGGGATTTGTTACACCTGAAATGGCAGTGTGACTAATATTAAAAGAGGCTTGCCTTTCTGATCAAGAATCACTGCAGTATCAAACAAAGGATGAATTCTTTCCTAAGAAGCTTATGACTAATTCAGGTCTCTACAAGCATTCCAGGAACAAGATTCTTTTTCGTTACCAAGATCATAACTGTGATTTTGGCCCAGAAGTTTAAAAATTACAGCACATATGCAGTGTCTCACTTGTTCTGTGAACCATTTTTCTTTTCATTCCTGTGTTCCAAATTTTTTTCTGTCCTTGTTATGTTGGGAAACAGCAGGTACAAGTATTTTTAGTTGGCTCACCTGAATCAGTCTCTACCCAAACTAACATATTTGAACTAACAACAATAGTAACAAATCAGCAGAAAAAACTCCCTACTCACTATTTTCTAGCTCTTGTCCCGTTATTTTTAGCTTTGTGAGCTTGGGCAAGTCACGTTCTCTGAATTTTTTTCCTCTTTTGTGGAAAGTAAGAGAAAGAATTTGAAGGACTGTAAGAGTCTCTTTTGACTCCAACAGTTCCAACTTATCATAAAGCAATTTTGAAACAATTTTGTGATCTTTATCATGAAGAAAGGGCAGTGGGAGGGAGATGCGTCAGGGATTCTTCCTCACTTCTGCTACCCCCACAAGGACAGCAGGCTTCAATCATGACCCCAGTTTCATCAGTTATCTTAAATCTTTAGGTAAAATTTCACTCAAAGTTAATCTATTTAAAGCTGATAGGGAGAGATATTCTGAATTGTTATCTTTTATTTTACCATTCCCCCCCTCCCCCGGTTTTAAGATTTGAATACTGGTATGTTTTAGAAAAGAAAACTGAATAATATATCATGTGTTAGTCTGTGAGGAAATAATAGTTACTGATGCTAATCATTAACATTGGCATTGACTTTTCCCTTGTAATTAATAAAATACAACTTTTCATTATTTCCCAAGTTTTTATGATAAATATATTTCTCTCTAGCACTACTCTGTTAAAACTCTCCAGAAAAGTTCAAAATATACTGTAGTGATAAAAGTGTTCATAAGGATTAACTTTTAGTGATTCCACTTCATGGACATGAACAAATGGAATCTTTTCTCAAGAGTTCAACTCTTCATTGATGACTTTGTGGGTGGGGGGAAAAAAGAGAAAATTTTGTTGATAAACCACCTATTGATGTTCTTGAGATTGCCTCAGATGGCAGACATATTCAAAGACAATCACTATGAGGAAATGTTTGATGATTGTAAAATAACCAGTTATGCTCAGATGATATAATCAACACACTGGAAATAGGAAAAGGAGCTAGCTGTGTTTCACTTCCTGAATGTTTATGTCCAAAAGCAGAAATGTTTTGTTTGCTTCTTGTTTTGGGGAGCTGTTGCAAAAAATGTCATTTCATTGCAAAGTTAGAGATAGTGAGTTTTACTTAACTGCATGGAAAGCCTATTACTACAAATATGTCAAAGTGTTACTGTAGACTTGGTTTAACATGAAAGTTCTAGAAGCATGTCTTTTCTATTAGGAACCAGCCTTGGTGATAATTTACATTATCTTTGAAAGATAAAAATATTCTTCATTTTAACTGCCATCTGGCTGACAATGTTAGGCTGGCTCAATGGCACCATGTAGCTTTATTGTCCATTACAGAAAATTATGCATGGCAGATAACAGATAACAAGGAGAGTTGGTAATCAGTTACAATGCCCATGTTCATAATTTTTTGTCACTACTGAAAAAAGTAAATAAAAATTTCCGCAGTATCTATAGTACCTGATTTATACCAAGTTAAAAATGTACACATGTTATAAAACTAAAATAATGTAATAGTGTTATAACTTTAATTGATAAATGTACAAATTAGAGGAGACTCCAATCTAAATGCCTATGACTTTCAACTTTAAAACCCTTCATTTTCTAATTTGTATTCAAGGTCAATCTTATTAACTACTATTTGAAAATTAAAAGTATACTGCATGAAGTAACAATGTCTGTTTTATTCTACTGTGCTTCCTACCCCTATACCCTTTTCTTTTCCCTTCTCTCCTCTCTACCTCATGTACATACATGAGTGCATGACCAATGTGATCCTATAATATGTACAATCAGAAAAATGAGAAATTATACTCCATTTATGTATGACTTATCAAAATGCATAAATGTATTCTATTATCAAGTATAACTAATTAGAGAAAATAAAAAAAATTTTTAAAAGGAACATTAGAAACAACCAAAAAAATGTATACTGCAGATTGATTTTTTACAAAGAGAAAAAGTAATCTGTTTTTCATTCGAGTTCCTGAAGTAACCACAGAGAAAATCAGTAACTTTGTAAATACAGTGATATTTCCAGGAGCTTGTGAATATCAGAATGGGCATAACTGTATTAAATTAACCTATAAGGATAATATCCAAGTACATTATTTAATTTTGTCAATTGTCCTGATTCAGGGGGGTTTCACTGGAGAATAATTCAAACAATAAAAAACAAGATAATAGCTCTCTTTTTGGGTGGGTGGGTACCAGGGATTATACTTAAGGTCACTTAACCACTGAGCCAAATCCCCAGTCCTATTTTATTTTTTATTTAGAGATAGGGTCTCACTGAGTTGCTTAGTGCCTCACTTCTGCTGAAGCTGGCTTTGAACTCATGATCTCCTGCCTTAACCTCCCTGAGCTGCTGGGATTATAGGCATGCACCATGGTGCCTAGCTAAGATAATATCTCTCTTAGTACTCTGATTCATTAGACATTTATCCAAGACAGCCTAGAATCTCAAATAGAGTACTTTCATTTTTGCACAGAAATAAAGGATGAAGAAATTCAGAAGTTAGATTTCTAAAAAGATCATTAAAACACTTCTCATTCCAAGTTTTCTGAGGAATGGAATCTCCATACTGCTTTCCAGAGTGGCTGCACCAATTTGAAACTCCACCATTGGAGAATATCATGCTAAGTGAAATAAACCAATCCCAAAAAACCAAAGACTGAATATCTTCCCTGATAAGTTTATAATGATACATAATGAGGGACAGGGCAGGGGGTAAGAGAAGAATGGAGGAACTTTAGATTACATAGAGGGAAATGAGGGGGGGAGGGGAGAGGATATGAAAGATGGTGGAATGAGACAGACATCATTACCCTATGTACATGTATGATTACATGAATAGAGTGAATCTATATCATGTACAACCTTAGAAACGAAAAGTTGTACCCTTGTACCCCATTTGTGTACAGTGAATCAAAATGCAATCTGTAAAAAAAAAAAAAAAAAAAAAAAAAAAAAAACTTCTCACATAGGTGTTTGCCTACAGGAGGGATCAACTGTCTATGTGGCCCTAGTCATCTAGTTCAGTTTCCTTGAATAAAAACGGCCCCACTTTTATCCATACTCTGGGTTTCTCATATAGTGTGAAACACAAAATATTCTTGTTTCTCTTTCTATCATTCCCACCTCCCAGGAGCTCCACTCAGGGAGTTCTGAATCTCAAGGGGGTTGTTCTCCTCACTTTACCCTTCCATTCTCAGCTCTCATGGTGCAGAAATCTCTTTCCCATCCCCTCTTCTTTTAACTATTACTTTCTATTCATTCCTCAAGAACCCAAATATGAGCACGCACTTTCACTTATCTCCTGAAAACACATTTAGTACAAGCTGGGTTGAAGATATGGTGTCTTTCCTGAGATATGAGGACGTTATTGCACAGCACAGGCATCCTTGTTCACTAGCCATCCTGGCCCCTCCTGTGCTTGCTCAGGCCCTGGCTTCTCAGGCTTTGCTGGGCTTGCTTCCTTACCTTGTGCTATTCCCCTACTGCTTTCCCTGGACTTGAAAAACTTGCCTCATCTGTCTCTAGTTAAAGCAAAACATTCTTCTTTATTACGCAAGCAACAGATTTTGTACAGTTTTTAGTTCATTTTAGCTAAACTTCGAAAGCAGAAGGAAAGATGGCTTACCAAGATGATTTGCTAAAGAAGGCAACTGTTTTTCCCATGAGGAAGTCTGTTACCTGCTTTTATCTGCCTTATTCCTACCTCCATGCAAATTTTGTGGCACACTGTACATTTTGATGGCTTGGTGAGGACAGCATTAGTTTTTGAAGGGCTCTTGAAAGAGACTCATTCCTACTCTTCATGACTATATCCAAATCCCAAACCCTGTTGATTCTATTGAAACATGCTTCTTCCCTCTGTAGCTACCCTAGTCCAAACTCTTTTCTAAAGCCTCCTAAACTATTTTTGGGAGAAAAAAACCTTTTGCCAGCTTTGAGTGACTGTGATGTGAGGAGAGGATCAAAATTTAATGACAATAGAGTCCATAGGACAGGTTTATTTTCACATGCATGGGGGAGCACCCCCTGCAAAGTGACTTCCTGAACAGGTAGAGGTAGAGGCAAGGGTTTATAGACCACTAATAAAGAGGAAGACTGGGAATGCAAATGATAGAAGGTTCCAATGAAGCTTGTTTATACTTTTTTTTTTTAATGTCCAGGTGCCCAAGGTCAACTGCCTCCCTGACTGCAGACTTCCTAAAGGGCAGTCTGTGGCAGCTGACTCTTTGTGGTAGTCAGATAAGAGAAATTTAGATAAACCGTTTTTCTGTATCTGTTGTAACTCAGATATTTTCACTTTGCAATTACACCAAGTTGGTGTGTTGGTAGTCCCTAGATTATTTCCCTACATGCAGCCTTCTTACTAATCTGTTCTCCACACTGCAACCAGAAATAGTTCTAAAACACCTGATCATGGCGTCCCCCTTCTTAAAAATACTTCAGAGGCTTTTCACTGCCAAGGATTATGATTTATAATCTGGGATTTACCACTTGCCTACTAAAGCTTAAAGAACAAAAGAGTAAAATTGTATAAATCTGGCCTAGATGACTAGAGTTGACTTACATGGCATAAGATGTGAGGCAAAATGTGTAAGTTGCAATACTTAAAAAGTCAGTCCTTCCTGTCATCCCACTGTGATCGTATTCCTCAGATCTTACTTCTGAAAGAGGACTGCTTTGGGCAGCATGCCAAGTACCAAATCTTTTCTTCTTCCCTTAAATTTTAATTAACATTTTACTTCTTGAGGGCCTTACTGAAATGTCTGGCTAAGTTCATCAGCTTTTTCTTATGAAAGTTAATAAGCAAATATACTATGTATCTCCATATACAGTGTTTCTGTTTGACGAAGGTCCTTCACAACTTACTCCACAGGATAACCTGTAAAAGGATTTTTCAGACACTGAAGCAACGAGGTGAGAAGAAAATTCAAGCAATGGACTTTTGTACTACTTATGACTAGAACTGGCCTTACAGGGAAGAATTTCATTGCCTTTGTATAATCTGAGCCAATCAAGAGAATGGTTCATGTGCCCCTATTAACCCTATTAAGTGGCATAACAGTGGTATTTTGGTATCCAGTTGTGATTAGATTCGAATCATCCATACTTTAAAAAAAATAACTTTATTTAAATATAATTTAGTGCCATAAGTCCACCCATTTAAATTATACAATTCAGTGGATTTTTTTTTTGCTGTTGTTCATTCACAGAGTTGTGAAAAACATCACCACAAATTTTCAAACACTGTCATCATTGTCACCATATCCCTGTAACCCATCAGTATTCATCCTCCATTTCTATTTCCAGTACCACAACCTGCATTAGGTAATAAATGATTTTCTGGCTCTACAGATACTCCTAATTCTGTGTTTTCATATAAATGGAATCATGTAATAATGTGAATTTTTATGACTTTCACCTCATATGATGGTTTCAAGGTTCATCCATGTTGTAGCATGTATCAAGATGTCCCTCTTTTTTATTGCCAAATAACATACCATCATATGGATATCCTCCATTTATTGGTACATCATCAGTTGATGGACATGTGAACTGTTACTACCATTTGACTATAGTAAATTATACTGCTGTGGTCATGTATCTACAAGGTTTTGCATGGACATATGTTTTCAGTTCTCTTGAGCATATACCTAGTTGTGGAAAGGCTAGGTCACATGGTAATTCTGTTTAACATTTTGAGGAACTTCCAAATTATTTCAAAATGACGATTCCAGTTTACATTCCCATAAGCAATACATGAGGATTCCAATTTCTCTGCATCATCACCAGAATTAGTTATTGCCATGTTTGTGGGTGTGAGGTGGTATCACATCATAGTTTTGATTTATACTTCCCTAATGACTAATGGTGTTGATCATCTTTTCATGGGTTTATTGGCCATTTTTATATTCTCTTTGGAGAATGTCTATTAGGAAAAATGTCTGTTCAAATCCTTTCCCCAATTTTAATTGGGTTGGGTTTGTTTTTATTTAGTCATAAGAAGTCTTTATATATTCTGGACACAAGTCAGATACATGATTTATAAATATTTTCTCCCATTCTGTGAGTTGTCTTCACTTTCTGTTGGTGTCTTTTAAAATACAAAAGTTTTAATTTTGAAGCAGTCCAATTTATCTCCTTTTTGTTGCTTATTCATTTGGAGTTATATCCAAGAAACCATTGCTTAATCATTGCTTAGTCATGAATATTTGCTGTGCCAGGTGGATTTGCTTATGCTTTTTCTAAGAATCTTATAGTTTTAGTTTTACATTTAGATCTCTGGTACATTTAAATTTTATTTTGTATAGAGTATGAGGTACAGGATCTATTTAATTCTTTTACAAATAGATATCTAGTTGTCTAAGTAATATTTATGGAAATTACATGTGATTTTAAATCATATACAGGGAAGCTATTAAGTTATGTTAGTAGTTATATTAGCTATCTGTCACTGAGTATCCCAGTAAGCAAATTTAATTCTGAGAATCTTCAGGTATTGACACTCGGTTGTGTAAATTTGTATACACTGCATTTGTTTGTGGGTACCACTCTGTTAAATAAGTTTCAGATTTGGGGAGTAATTCTCTTCTCCAAAGGGAATAATTTATCATATTTAATGTAAAAATGGATGAGAACTTTCAAAAGTAATTAATCTTGATCTACAAGGACCTTAATAATTATTACATTTATTCCCTCAATAAATATTTATTGAGGACCTACTGTGAGCTGGGAAAATAATGTTAAGAATGTAGTAATGAACAAAACATAGTTCCTATTTTTAAGGAGCATATTTTACAGAGAAAAGAAAAAAAAAACAGATATGAAAATAGATACATAACAGGTCAGGTGTTATGAAGAAAATAAAAGCAAAGTAAGAGGGTAGAGAGTGATACAAAAAGGGGTTGCTAGTTTATACAGAGTAGACAGAGAAAGTCTTTTTGATTAAAGTAACATTTAGGTAGAAACCTGAAGGCTGCAAGAAAGTATTTATGTAACTATATTAAAGAAGAGATCTATGTAGTGGGAAGAGCAAGTGCAAAAACCTGAGATTGAGTTTGCTTGGCTCCTCTCAATTTTAACTCTCCCCCTTATGTCTAATGCAAATAGAATAATTTTTGCAGTCATCTCAATTTTACCAGTTTCTTTTAAAAAATGATTTTATCATAATGGATTATACATTGTCCCATATCAGAGAAGATTCATTGTCATGTTTCAAAACTCAGTAAGTCAAGATGACAAAACAGAACGTTCTTCCTATGTTGTACTGTGCATCCTTGCAAAAGCATTACTTCTGAGACTGCAACCTCAACCCAACTCAACAAATTTTATTGAATGTCTGTGGTGGTATTTCCCAAGTCAACTTCCGTAGGCCACATTTGTGGTTCAGAACTTTCACTAGAGACTTAACAATGGTTTGAGTAATTATGGATAGTTAGTCAGTCCTCAGGAATTTATGATTAGGTTTACATTTGGATAATACAGAATTTAGTGAACACTGTCACTGGGATGACTTACTTCCAAATAGTTATATGTTGAGGAATCCAGATGGTTTATGAACAGTCTACCTCAAGCGTCATCAGTATGACACATTGGGCGTGTACAGTGTGGTCGGTTCGTCATTTATGCCACATAGGGCTCTGGTAATTCAATGACTCACTCTAGTTAATGTTAGAAAATCAGACGTTGCTGCCTATGTACTGCATTCCTACTGAGTATTAATATCCAAAGAGAAAACCTACTTGCTATGAGTCAGTGGATTTTACGGCTACTATTTTTCTTAAAATCATTATTTTTTCAAAAACAATACCCTGAGAATACAGTGCCCAAACTTTCTCTTTCATCCTTGCCCATGTTTATGAGTCTAGTTCAGATTATCTTGGGTAGCTGGCTAATCGTCAGTGGCCTAGATATATGAAAGCAAGATGATGTAATGCCTTCCATAGTTAGACTTGGAATATTCCTGAATACCCTGAATCTTTACATTTACTAGATATTCCTTGGTATACTGAGACTTGCTTTTTGTATTTTGGCAGATAAAGCAAGCATCCCTTAGTTTAAACATTTCCAAGTGGGACTGCTGGCAAGTTGGTCTGTGAGGGAAACATATACAACCATAAAAAGCATTAAATTTAAAAATTATGGCAGGAGAACAGAAAACAGAATTATGGAATGCCCTCCTGCCCTTTCACCAAATACATTCAATTCCTACCTACTGATGAAGCTAAATAATCTTTCTTGCTCCTAGACTCACACTAGAAGTGTTTTCTCTTGCTTCGTATTTTCGTATTTCTTAGGTCTTTTTTCCAACACTGAATTGTGCTTATGTTCCTTGAATGCCCGTAGAGGTTCTCAATAGATACCAAAGTCTTATTACTATGGTTTGGAAGTATTAATAGGATAAATATTTCAGTGATCCCATAAAGTGTTCAACTTTGTTTCTGTCTGAATTTTTTTCATATTATTTAATTTAGTAAGCTTAATTAAAAAAAAATAGATGATGAGTGAGAAGAAAAAAATTAAGTGTATTTTTCCTATAGGAATACTTTTTCTTCAGTTTTACCTGACTCATTGTCAGAAATAGGATTTAACTTTTTAAAAAAGCATTGTATTGAGTTCTACTGGCTATTTCCTTTTAATGAGGCTGAAAGGATGGCCTTTAAAGGGTGTTACCAGATTAAAGTTTTGCCAAGTAAGGAAGGTGGAGCTGTATGGGAATGAGGTTTTGTTTAATCAGGTTGTATGATATTTTGCTGAGACATGTTGGGAAAAGCAATTCAAAGTAATGAGAACTCAGTATGGTAGTCTCATACTGAAACACACTTTATAAAATTTAGAGATCTTTTGCCATCCCTAAATTTACATAATAGCAAAGCTAGGGAAAATCAGCTATTTAAGGCACGCACAGAGGAATTTTGGTAACATTTATGAGGTTAGAAAAAGAATACAGATAGGAGTCCACATGTAGTAGTATAGAGTATAAGTCACAGTAAATATCTTTAAATGAAATATTTTCTATTTTCTGTTCTACCTTAAAAATATACTTCAGGACAGTTTTAATTTAGAATTCTTTGATTTCTTCAAACTCCAGGTTTAAAAAATAGAGATGCTTAGAAAACCTACTCCAAAGTTCCCAGCCTAGTCTTTTTCTTCCTACCCAAAGCCCCTTCCTGCAAGTGAGAATTCTCAAAAGGCTATGCATGTGGCTACTCCAGTCCACATATCCAAGCTTTATTAAGATTCCTTGCAAACATGCCACATGAGTATCCTTCAGGCCCAGGTTTTCCTACAGATGGAACAACCCATGCCTGGGGACAGATCTGGGAAAGGTAAAGCAGCTCCAGGCCCTTTGGGCATGGGATTCTGAGATTCCAGATAACCAGGGAAGGCATATGGTGGCTCAGGCTCTGGGTAGGCAAGATCATTTGGTTCCAGGATTCTTTGTTCTGATCAAAGACTTTTAACCAGAGGAAGGGCAGAAAAATTCTATGAAGCTTGAGTTGAAGAGTTGTGCTCCTGTTGTGTACTCATGTGAAATCATTGTGTGTCAACTATTTCAAGCCCTGTTGTCTACATATCTTTTAAAGATATGGAATATTTAATACACAACTGATTATCTTATCTAAGGGAGAAATATGTCATCAATGATTTAAGAAAATAGGCACTACAACACATTGGTGGTTGAATATAGTACAATGATTAATCAACTATGGATATTTAACAAAAATAAGGTGAAACTATAAACTAATGAGACAAAAGCTCCTCTTGGAAGGACCTAGAAAGCTGTTTTCCTCATCAATGTACTAAAGTATCAGTTTTATCTCACTCCTTCCCTTCTGTACTGCACTGTGAACGTGAGGCTGACTTTGGAGGCCCACTTTGGCTGGGTGTCTCCTCTCTTTGGCTTCACCCTCTCTGCCTTTGAGGGTACTTGCTCTTCTTGTATGCATTTCGGGAGGGTTTTTCTTAAAAGCTTAGGGCCTCGCTAAGCTGCTGAGGCTGGCTTTGAACTCATGATCCTCCTGGCTCAGCTTCCTGAGGAATTGGGATTATAGGTGTGCACCACTGAGCCTGGTCTGAGCATAATTTTTTTTTTAAATATGGTATTTGGGTTCGTGTCCATTTCGGGAGTGGAGAAACCAGATTTGAGTATAGGTAATAAGAAAACCCGTGAAGGTATATGAGATATAGTAAAGTAATTCTGAGTAGGATGAATAATCAAATGTTTTAGCAGACAACAAAAACACACATGATAAGTACTCAGATTTAATACTTTATTTTAGACAACTTAAAGTCATAAATTTAGTATATCGTGATCTAATTGGCCAGCATTTACAATGAGACAAGGTATTTTATATCCTTGATTATGATCATGATGATTGCAATGGGTTTCCTTATTACCTGACCACGTTTTTCTACTCTGTTAAGAAGAAAGTGTGTGATCAGCATACATATTTAAATAAACACACGGAGAAAGTGAGCAAGAATGCAAGCCCTCTGGGGACTAGGACCTCTGCCTTTTCACCATTCTTTTTCCAGAACCTTGAAGTTCAGGGAGGCCTATATCAGGGTCCTTATTAAATATTTCTTATCTGACAAAAGAATATCAATTAATGGATGTAATTTATATCAAGTACTAACTCTGGCCCAAGGATTAGTATTTTAGTTTATTGGTGTTGTGAACATTTATGGCATTAAATCTTCTGAAACTGAGGATCTGCAAAATTATTTAATAGTTCAGGATAGCATAGCTTGTGAAATGACAGACTCACCTACCAACTAATATTATTTTATTATTTCAATTCCCTCATAATATTGATATATCTTACAACTTTAAATCTTCTTAGCTCTAATTGCAGCACCAAGAGTATAACAGGTATAAGAGTAGATTCCTTTCAAAGTTCGCAGCATAGTTTAAAATAGAGAAGTCAATAATTTGTGATATAAAATGGTAAAACCCTGTACCCTAAGTAGTTCTAGTTCCTGTGCCTCTGGGAAGGGTAGAATTCCCAGACTTCTAACCTTTTCTGGTAACAATCTGTGATCAATGGCCTGTGATGGCCACATGTAGCTCACAGAACAAAGTGGGGCAGAAATCAAATAGCTTTAGCCCTACTCTCACCTGTTCTCCTGAACCTACCTTTCCAGCTCACTGCCCTCCTGAAGTCTCGGCTTCGGTTACCCAGACCAGTAGTCCTTGCCAGGTAGCACCTGGCCTTCCTGACTGCCTGGACTGCAGCCTGAAGAATAGCAACGTCATGCTCCTCCCGGCCTTGTCTCTACCTCCCACAGCCTTCCTAAGGCTCTCCAAGTCAATTGGTATCTGCCAGAACCTACCTGTCTGGTTAGACACCTATGAATGCTGTTTTGGCCTGGATAACCTCATCACCACCTAAGCAAAGAACTGCAGAAAATCTTACACATTTTTAAAACTGGAAAATAAATTAGATCTTGTGCTAAGTTAAATTCTGGTACTTTATTGTAGTTCTTATGTGGGTCTTCCCTCTGTTCAGATGGGCCTGATAGATGGCTCTTCAATAATATAATGATTATCTAGGGACAATTTTCTTTGATCTGCAGGTATCGACAGTTGTGAAAGAACTGGTGTGCATGTATGTGATCACTTTGGCTTCTTTTACTAAGGTATTGTCAAACTAAATGTCAGTTTGAGCTGAAATTTCTGAAATGGTCTTGGGAAAAAAATGATATTTTAACTGAAAATACTGGTCAAACCAAACTTACATCATCTATGTTCCTATCATTAACAAAAAGCAACATTTCATGGAGTGACATACTAAATATCATGGTTTAGAAAGAACATTTTTAAAAACTGTCAAATATCTTTAACAACCAGGGAATTGTTTCACTTGTCAAGGTCAGAAACAGCAAAGGAGGGAAAGAAGGAAATATTAACAGGCCTTATCAAACAAGAACTTGAGTTAATGCTACCTGCACAGTTTCCTTACAAAATGATGTGCTTAAGTGTAAATTTTATTAATCACAAAGACCATTTTAAAATCCTCATGGGAAAGGTAATCAAGTATTTTCTAGTTTCTAACCTGAGAACCTGAATGATAGGCAGATAAAATCTGGGAAGTTGTTTAACTGAACGAATTTGCTTAACAACTGATAATATTTGATTAAAATTTTGCTTAACAAACTCAGTTTGTAATAGTAGAAACTGTTAGTTGGAGACTGTCTCAGATAATAAAAATACACTCCTGCTGTCACTAGGCAGGTCCATATAGAAAAAAGGTACATATTTTCAGAATATGCCAAAGCAAAACTATAGGCATCTGGAAGTTTCTGAATTCATGTGGAGGTGGTCTGGCATGTAAAACAAGCAGCTGGGTAGAAATGAATATCCCACTGTTTCTGGTTCTAACTTTACCAACAAGTAGCTTGGTGAACTTGGGCAGGTCATTTGACCTCCTTTGGCCTTAGACTTTTTTTCTTTATATATAAATAAGAGGTTGGGCTCTGATTTCTAAAGCCAATTAAAAGTATGAAATCATGTGACTTCGTTGAGTTTCTTTCAAAATACACATTGCCTATTTATTTATGTCTGGGCCTATCTTAAAGGTATTACTGGACCTTATCCAATCACAGTTTTAGCAAACAATGTGGCCACAGAAAGGCTATTTACGTCATTTGATTTTATTTTTTTCACGCTCAAACAATACCTGGCAAATAAAGAAAGATTTCTGAATTGTGATTGGCACAATAATGTATGGTCAGCTGCACTGAGAATTCAAGTAAGCTATATACATATTCAGGGTGCAGAATAAAGATGAGAGCTGATCTGCATTTACCTGTGTTTTTGAACCAAACAAATGCTCTAAACTTTGGGTGCGGGACAAATGCCACAAACTCAACAACTTTCGTTCTCTCCTACTGATTTGGCTTTCCCATTGCATGCACACATACTCAGCGACTGTCTCTCACTGCCTCTCTCTCCTATGTTTTCTACAGCATTTTCCACCTCAATGCACCCTGTATTCTCTGTACTCCTCATTTCGGTAACATTATCCACTCTTTCACCTTGGCTCTTGCTTTCTTCTCTATACCTTAAATCTAGTCATAATATAAGACATATCCCTAGTCCTTTTGCTCCTCTGTATTATATCTCCCTTAGAATTTTCTTAACTCAATTATCACTAACATGTGGACAGTTCCAAATCTGATATCTTTATCTTTGATCACTTTTGCATACATTTCAACTGACCACTGGTTATATTCTTATTAATTAATTTATTTATTTAAAGGACAAAGCACATACTATGAAAAGACTCTTTTAGGCACAATAGGATATTTGAGGGAATTTAAAAACGTCATTTCTAGAAAGAAGTGGTATGTGATATGTCTCAATACTTGGATATTTACAAAGCATTCTCTGTTTTGTACAGGACTAAACTGTATGTTCTATTTTCAGAAATACTCCTTTTATGATTTAGAAGTCATTTAAGGGAAACAGAATTCAAGCATGAGATTTTGTATGTTTAGAATGTATAATGAATTGAAAGATAATTTTGCTCTTATACATAAAATATAAGATGCCAACGAACTACCTTTACATGAAATGCCTGTAATCAAATTGTTCGTCTTCTCACCTACAGCATTCTCATCTGCTTTCCATACCTGCAGTCTTGGTGTTCACTGTGTTCACTCAGTAGTAAACATTAGAGAAATCCATGACTCCTCCCTTTTCTCCTTCCCCTATACTTTTATGTTCTGCCAAACACTAAATTCTATGGACACTTGCTTCACATTGTATTTTAAAAGCATCTCTCTGCATTCCTAATGCCCCTACCAAAGTCATGTTCTCACACTCTGCATCTGCAATATTTTAACTGTCTACTAGATGCTGTTTTGAATGCCTACTGAAATGTACCAGCTAAATCTTTGTAAGGCATTTTACACAACATTTTTATGTCATCAGCTTTCCAATGACTACAGAACGAAGTCATCTACTTCACACTTGAGATCTGTCATAAGCTAACTATATGATCTCTTCAAGAAAAATTAAACTACTATGTTTAGAAAAAGATAAGGCATTGTTTAAGATTGAGAATTTCAATGTTAGGGGAATTTGTGTTCTTATTATAGCTTATTTCTTTGTTTAGTCTCATCTGTAGGTTTGTTGGGAGGCAATCATTCTCTGTAATCAAATGAAAATTAAAATACAACAATTTAAAAAATGTATTTTTAAAGTAAATAGACTATTGAAAGAAATAATGGCAGAAAACAAGGGACTAAGGCTCCCAACTAAGTGAGTTCAGGGTCCCCTAGATGACAGTCGGATGCTTTAGAAGCCTATGGAGGTAGTATCTTGAATGACAGCATGTAGTATCAAGGTCTCACTAGAAGTGAAGGATTTAATGTGTTTATATATTAAGGCCTATGAGAAAAACTTAAGATTAAAAACCGTATTACAATTCTTTTTGAATCTATAGAATTTACTCTGAATAGGAAGCAAAAGCACTGCCCTATAAGACTTTCTGAAAGCTAAAAAGACATGAAAATACAGATCCTCAAATATAAAATCCTTATGTAGTAGAACTGCCAATTAATTTCACCATTCTCTAGAGGTGATGAAAATGAAATTCAGTGTAGAACTTAGAAGTGATCTGGTGTGTTAGACTTCCCAGAGCTCAAATTCTGGTTGTGCCCTTATAAGCTGTGTATCTTTGAATAAGTTACTTCATCTATATTTCAGTTTCTTATCTATAAAATATGGGATAAAACACTATTGTGTAGGGTTGTGACAAGCAGTAAACAAGAAAGGCATGGAAGGGGCTTAAAAAGGGCACTGAGCACATATTTAAGTACTTATTAACAACCCTGCAAAGCAAGCAGTGTTACTCCTATATTTTACAGATGATGAAACCAATCCATAGAGACTGAGACTTGCCCAAAGTACATTACTACTAAGCTATAGCCTCCACAACTCTAAAATCTTTGCTTTGTCTCCAGACTGCCCTGCTGCTTTGTATTGGTGGAAATTTGATAGTGGATAAGACACAGGCCCTACCTTCAAAGATAACACTTTAAATAAGGAAGAAAGTACAGAATGGACAATCTGTACAGATTCTTCAGGTGAACTGCTAATGGGCCTTTTTACCCCAGTTTGAAGGGCTGGCTCCCATCGAGGCTTACTGTTAAATCTGGTTTTGAAGTGTGGGCAGAAATCAGCCAAGGGCTTGTGTGAGGTAGAACATGTTCTAAGCAGAGGAAACAGCAGGCAGAGTGGAGAGGATGCTGTACATAAAGAAGTGCAAAGGATGTGAGAGCATATGAAACACTGTTACTGAAATAGGTCACCTTGGCCGGAATCTGAAATTTGGAAAAGGAGTGAGGCCTGATGGTAAAGAGGTAAAGCCAAAGCAGATGTCCTCACTAGCCATGGAAACACCAGTCAAGGAAAAGCAGCAGTGCACATGCATGTATGCAAGTGTATATACTGGTGCCAGTTAGTACCCTTCAGTATTTAGGCTGGTACTCACTGGCATTGAGGTAGGAGTTAAAATCCTTTTAAATAGAATGTGTGCTTCTGGTCTGAGGAAGTCAGATGTGTCTATAGGTAGTATATACTTTGCAGAGAAAATAACCTCATTAACAATTGAGAGAACTATCCCCTACTTCCCACTTCCAGGTATTCTTTCCTAAGAAAAATTACCTACATTATATGTTCAAATGCCTTTGTTTCTACTGGGAAAACATCTTCCTGACTTCTTGTGTGAAAAATAGTGTTTTATTAGTGTTTTATTTTAACCATTCTCAAGGCAGTGGACCACTTATAAACTGAGTTACTCAGTTCCCTACCGATGGGTTGCAAAGACGTGGTTTACGGGTCACTTAAACTCTTCTCCTAAATAGACTGTCTCAAGATAGATTACCAGTAGGTTTCAACAGTCAGTGACAAGGTTACTATTAAAAACATTTATTAAAAGATAATTAAAATATAAACATAGGTGGGCATCTTAGCAAGCTTCAGAACAGCACCTTTGAAAGACAACTTAGAAAAGGCACTCAACCTAAAGCCTCCTATCTCGTTTATGGTAAAGTTCCTTGTATGATTTCATGTGGAATAACAGTACAGCAATATTAATATTGGTGTCAGAGGCAGAGGGGCTTTTTTTCCAATTTAACAAATAAAGTGTATATTAAGTGCCAGCCACTGTACTAAGCACTAGGGATCCTATAAGATGTAGCTGTGCCCACAAAAAACTCCATTATGTGGATACAA
The DNA here is from genome assembly GCF_902686455.1 of Sciurus vulgaris. Taxonomy (NCBI): domain Eukaryota; kingdom Metazoa; phylum Chordata; class Mammalia; order Rodentia; family Sciuridae; genus Sciurus; species Sciurus vulgaris. Next base: position 135,009,531 of record NC_136463.1, read on the forward strand.
GCATTAAAATATCCATGATGTGATATAAGTGCTTAAATAACTATGCATAAGATTCTTATTACAGGAGAGAAGACATCCTTCAACCTGGAGGGAAAAAAATGATAAATAAGCAATTCAGTATGATTTTTCTTCTCCAGTAACTAGATGTGGGAAAGCTGAATCATTTTGTATAGGTCAGAAAAACATCTGATTAGCACTAACTTGTCTAGTGTTTGATCTTAATTCAAATGAGTGATAATGTTATTGGAATTGCTAGTTCCCTTATCTTTTAGAACAACTTGGTTTCCCTTATAAGTATTTAAAAAAGCAAATTATGTAATACATACCTGTTTAACTAGAAATGTTTCTTTAGATTATGTAATATGTTGTATTTTAAAACTCAAGTACAAGCTAAAGTATCATAGTGTTCCTGAAAACACTTTACGTGGATATTATAATTTATATAAATTAAGATTTCTTCTAAGACAATGAAAGCTCTAAGACATAATTCTCTAAAACTGAAGCTCTGCAAAAAAAAAAAAAAAGCAGAAAGTTTTATTATGAAACAGTGAGGTATTTGTCATTATAATCTGAATTATCCAATTTATTATGGATAATTTAATATGATTAAATCGCTGTTTAATCTGAAGTCTATGCATTAAAATATTTTGAAGGGCTGTCTTTTGATTAGTCATTGTCAGAATTCCTATGTCCCAATTCATATCAATAATTTTGTGTTTATTACTTCCTCTATTTTTCCACATGGAGATAGTCATCTCTTCAGCTTCTGTTATCAACAAAGCTGCAAATTTCTCTTGATTCTTTTAATCATTTCTTTAACTCATTTCTTTCTTTTCCAATTTTCTCAATCCTAATTATCATATGGCAGTGCCATTGATTTTGAAGTACATTAATGGGATTACTGAACATGGAATATATTTAATTTTAAGAGCTGTACCTTCCTATTGTTTCAAATTGTAGAAGAGAAAACTAATGGTGCTATTTCCAAATTTCAATACACAATGTTAAAATGTAGCAAATGTACCAAATTCATCAAGGCTACCCGCCTTTTCTCTTGCTTTTTACTGGTCCCCTCTCCGTTAGACGTTTCCTAATCAAAACCACTCTTTTCATTATGGACACACTTTTTTTTTTTTTTTTTAATAGTGTTTTTAAATCTGGTTGATGCTGGTTATACAGAATAAGGGAAAGAAAATGTGAAAAGCAAAGCTTTCATTTGTTATCCAGGCAAAAATTTGTTGGTTACAGATCTCATTTGATTTTTGGTGCTTTTGGAAAAAGTGGTAACAAAGCATTTGCCTACACCACTAAGACAGTAATTAACTTTATACTATAGTTCTTCATTATGGTCTTCACTAGTTTGCAAGTTTCTGGCCATCAGAAACAAACTCTTAGTACTCACATCCTGTCTGGGTTCAGTAAATCATCTTGTACAAAATGTACAACTAATTCTTTTATGAATAAAAATGTACATGGACTGAATTTTCTCAAGTGTATTTAAAAATTTTATATAATTTTTTTTTTAGTAATAAGGGGACTATGTTAAAAAACAAGTTTACATTAATAAGTTGCATGTATAAATTTTATTTGCAAACTTTAATTTACTAGAAACAACAAAAAAATTTCTAATATTGTATTTATGCTCACACATACATATATAGACAACATAATTTGACTTTTCTATTGAAATTTTCATGTTATAAATCTATTTTGTAAGATGAGAAGTTTTGGTAAAAAAACTAGCAATATTCGTAGTTGTTTTGATCAAACTGAATAGACAGCTAGGTACTTTTTTATTGACACTAGGTCAAGTTGATCTGATGATAAAACCAGGAATTCTAAAAAATTTATAGATGTTGGCAGTTACATTAAAGTGCTATTCAGTTAAAAGCCGTGACAGTTTATTTCACAGGTTGCCTGAGTCAAGTGGAACTTACTGTTTTGATATTTTGCCTGACTTTTTTTTCCATCTAAAAATGAACCAGTGCCTTGTAGAAATAATTTTTAAAGAGAGCCAAACTGAAATGTCCTAATTTTACCAATATATTTTATTAGCTGGAATGGTAATCCTTTTTTTTAGTGGTACTTGACTAACACTGGGTTTGTGTGTTTCTTCACACATTCTGTTAAACTGAACACTCGCCAAAGCAAATATCTGAATGATATTTATACCAGATTGTTTCTATGTAGGAACACTATGTTATGCTGCTTGCTTCCTTGAAGTATTTCAGATTAGAAGTTGTGAATGTTGAACACAAACTTTGGCTACTTTTTTTTTTTTTTTTAATGTTACCTTTAAGTAGAATTTTCACAGCTGAAATTTTTCTGGTAAAAGTAATCACAAACTAGGATCTAAATAAAGTACAATGATTGTTCAATTTGTGAATCAATCCTAGATACTAATTTATATAAAACATTATAAACCAAATTTTTCTAAGGAAGTGTCTAAAAGTATTGACCCAATAAAATAACAGAATTCTTTTTCATGTTTGGAGTGCCTGCTTGCATTGGGACTTTTTAGTAAATGTGAATGGTCTCTCATCAAGTACATTGCTTCAAATGCTGAGGGAAGTGAGTTGCTCAAGCCTCCAGAGAAGGTGACAGAGGCCAGGCCTGGATGCTCCAGGGAAGCATGTGGAAGGGCTGCCTGTCTTTCCACCTAAGGCACTGTACTCTCATTAGCAAGACTTTTCTACATATTTGAAATTCTATGTAAGAATGAGTTTGAAAAAACTGAATTCTGTTCCTAAAAAGCAAATTTAAAGTCGGGCACGGTGGTGCATGCTTGTAGTCCTAGTAGCTCGATAGGCTGAGGCAAGAGGATCCCGAGTTCAAAGCCAGTCTCAGCAAAAGTGAGGTGCTAAGCAGCTCAGTGAGACCTTGTCTCTAAATAAAATACAAAATAGGGCTAGGGATGTGGCTCAATGGTTGAGTGCCTCCGAGTGCAATCCCCAGTGCCCCCCCCCCAATAGAAAGCAAATTTAAAAACCTTGGAATTACCATGGGGAATAATTATGGGACATGTATCATGGGGGATAAAAAGAGGGAAGTGTCCATAGGGACACAAATCTGAAATGATGTCACTCTTAGTAGCTGGCACAAGAAAACCCTACCAATTGCACTCTAAAATAAAGGAAAGTATGGTTTTTGTTGTTGCTGCTGTTTTGCTCTATTTTGTTTTGGCATGTAAATCCATGTTTGCTTTCTCTACCTCTCTCTCTCTTTCTTTTTCCCCCCCTTTTACTTTGGTTGTGAACTTTAGTGTTGAGGAAATTTGAACTGCACAGAGATAAGAATAAGTAAAGTTTGGCAGAAAAACTTCTAATGTGTTTCAGAATGCAAGGACAGGTAGAGGTTGTATTAAAGCCTAAGTATAAATGAGTTAACAAGAATCAGAACAATGGGATGCTGGACTTTCCACTGATAATAATGACACCAAGAAACTAGTTAACAAGAATCAGAACATCAGGATACTAGAGTGTTCCACTGACAATAATGAATATCATATGGTCTAAAATTTTCAGGAAGAGACTTTTGGAAGCATTTGATCTTGGGTTGCTCAAGTGAGAAGAGAAGAAAAAGGAGATGACATTAGTAGTGAAAGAAATAAGAGTGATGAAAGAAGGGGAGAAGCATGTTTACTGATCATCTGAATAGATGTGTTTGTGTCTGGGAATATAGCCTTGAGCTGGTACTGGCTCTGGAGTTGTATTAAATAGAGGTTTGGAAGGCAAGAGGAGTTCACTGAATTTAAAGTATGCAGGAGGGTAACATGGTTCCACTGCTGGCACTGAGCTAATAAGTGCATTAGGCCCAGCTGACTGGCATGTTCTGAGCATTCAAGGCACTTTTCTTTTACTATCTTAAATTTTTGATGATGGAACAAAAATTAATGGTACATCACAAAATGCTTATTATTTTTGTAGATTTAAAATTACATATTCAGTAGTAGATGCCATTGTGTGAAAAAAAAGAAAAAGCTGAGGAAGAACACCAATAACATAAACACCTCTTTTATTTCAGATTTATATAATACATCAATTTCATTTTTATTATGCTTTTAAAAGCAGAATTTGGAAGATATACTACAAAATTTTGCTTATGGTAAATTCTGTTAATTTGAGAAATGGTATTTGAAGTAAAATTGGGTGATCCAGAAATATTATTGTATATACTAGAAAAGCAATGGATATTACTAAAGAATCGAAATCATGCAAAGAACTTTCCTGAGGAAAATTTAAGTCTGGAGAAGTATTCTTTTCCATTTATAACTTTTGTTTCTGCTTCTTCATATGCAAGACATGCAGACAAAATTTCACCTGGTATGAATAAAAAAGTAACATGAAGAAAGAATCAGTGGACTGACAATAACTTTTCCCAAGATTAATTCAATAAATGGTACAGGAAAAATTTAATATATGATACTAATTTTTAAGGGGAAGCAAAACAGCATTCTTTTAAAGTAACAGATCCTCTTATAAAGGCTAAAATGGATCTCAAATAATTCTCAAACAGAATGTTTAATTTCTAAATACATTTCTTCAATTTCCAATGTCTTTAGACCATCTAATTAAAATGCTGTTTCTTCTCCTTCTTCCTTTTTCTTATGTTCAGTGTCATTTGTAGGTATGTGTATGTTTGTATTCATGCATGTGCCATCATTCTTTCTTCTCAAATCAGACACAAAGAAAAGTATTTTTTCTAAGAAGCAAAATTTTCTGGATGAGTACTATGAAATGAGTGTTGAGGGGTGCACATGAGAAGTCTGTTAAAGGGTTTGTTTGAATGAGAATAGTGATAACTGGACAATATTCTAATGTGAATGGCTTCTGTGACTGTAGTGATTTTGTTTTTCTTAGTTAAACAAACATGCTTAGAAAGAGTTGCATTTAAGTCAGACTTTTAGAAAAGGAAGGAGAGAAGAATAAGGGGGTAGCTAGGGATCAGATCAGATCAGGTGGCACACACCTGTAATCCTAGTGACTTGGGAAGTTGAGGTAGGAGGATGGCCAAGTTCAAAGCCAGCCTCAGCAACTTAGCAAGAGCTCATCTCAAAATAAAAAATAAATAGAAGATTGGGGATTTAGCTCAGTGGTAAAGCGCTCCAGGGTTCAATCCCTAGTACCAAAAACAAAAACAAAAATCCTGAAATCTTAAGATATAGATGTATTTCATATTGAATAACTTTCACAAATATTTTTTGAAAATCTTAACTAAAATGTGTAAGTTCACACTCAGGGATAAACTATATGTTTTATCAACTTGCTCAATGTCAGGGATAGTAACACTGTTAATTAGGATACATTTGACTATAAGTAACAGAAATGCAGAAATAAAAGTTTAACAGTAAGGAAAATTTACCCAGTATTACAATTTTTAAAGTTAAGATGATGTCAGATATGGCTAATTCAGCAATTCAATTATTCTTCATTAAGTTAGGATCTTTGCAAATTTCTGTTTTGTCATTCTAGGTTTGCCAGACTAAATATAAAACATCCACTTAAATTTGAATTTAAGATAAACAATTTATAATTTTAAAGGTATAAGACATGCAATATTTTTTGCTACTTGAAATTCAAATTTAACAGAGTCCTTACTTTCCTATTTCTTAAAATTGGAAATCTTATCAGCAAATTGTCTTCTTTGATAAGTTTCCCTCATGGCACAAAGTGGCTGCCATAAACTTTTGTGTCATGTGGAGAAGCCAACATTCAGTGGCATAAAAAGGATTCTGTTGATAAAGATAAAGGTAATTGAGCTGCTATAAACATTGATGTGGCTGCATTACTGTAGTATGCTAATTTTAAGTCCTTTGAGTATAAACCAAGGAGTGGGATAACTGAGTCAAAAGGTGGTTCCATTCAGAGTTTTCTGAGGATTCTCCACACTGCTTTCCAGAGTGGCTGTACCAATTTGCAACTCCACCAGCAATGTAAAAGTGTGCATTTTCCCCCACACCCACGCCAACATCTATTACTGTTCGTGCTTTTGATAACAGCCATTCTAATTGGAGTAAGATGAAATCTTAGCGTTGTTTTAATTTGCATTTCTCTAAGTACTAGAGATGTTGAACACTTTTTCATATATTTATTAATCGCCTGTATGTCTTCTTCTGTAAAGTGTCTGTCTAGTTCCTTGGCCCATTTATTGATTGGGTTCTTTATAGTTTTGGTGTAAAGTTAGCAGCTCAACTCACTATAGCTAGATTGTGGAACCAACCTGGATGCCCTTCAACAGATGAATGGATAAAGAAACTGTGGTATATATACACAATGGAATATTATTCAGCCATAAAGAAGAATAATATTATGCATTTGCAGATAAATGGATGGAATTGAAGAATATCATGCTAAGTGAAATAAGCCAATCCCAAAAAACCAAAGGCCAAATGTTTTCCTGATAAGTGGATGATGACATATAATGGGAGTGTGGGGGGTGGGGAGTAAGAATGGAGAAACTTTAGAGTATGTAGAAGGAAATAAGGGGGGGGGGTATGAAAAACTGGAATGAGACAGACATCATTATCCTGTGTACGTGTATGATTACACGAACGGTATGAATCTACATCATGCACAACCACAGAAACAAAATGATATACCCCATTTGTGTATATCAATGAATCAAAATTCAGTCTGTAAAAAATTAAAAATAATAATAATAAAAAGATAAGGTAAAACAGTGGTGGTTTGGAAGGTAACTAACACTATAGGTCACCAAAGCAAACAATTTTGTTAACTAAAACAGTTTCCTCCAATATTAGATACTTTTGTAAAAGAATGTAATTTATCCTACTTTTTGTTTCAGAGATAAGATGTTGATCAACTGTCATAATATGCAGAGACCTCTGTTCTTTTTGGATTTGTAAAAATTGATTCCTTTTTTTTTTGAGACCCTTAGCTGTGGGGGCCTCTCTGCCATGTCCCACGTAGATGAGAAAAGGACTAACTGCTGGAGGAGGATGTTGGCTGTAATCACTCAATTACCCAAAAATGTATCTACTCAAGAAACATATAAGAGCCAATACTCTTTTTAAATGAGAGGGGGCATGATGGGTCTGGCCAAACCAGCTCTGGCCTCTAACAACAACAAAGTGGAGTAACCGAACTCTCTTTTATTTATAATACACAGGTAAAAGGGGACCAAGACCAGAAGGAGCTTCTTCTGTAATGGACAGGATAGGGTGGAGTTAGGGGAGTCATTCTCTTAGGGAAACTAGACAGGGAACTGCCTGATTCTGCTAGATAAGGATGACTTCCCACACTTAGCTTTGTTAGAACTGAGAAAACCCCCATATCGCTGCATCGGAAATAATTAAAATATCTTTTACTGAATATTCTGAATGAGTGGAAGAAGATGGATCATTGGCCAATTCTACACTATCTCTGGAGCACGTGGTTGTTCTCCATGTTCGTGGTTGGTGGTTCTCTCCTCTTTAAGTGAGTTGTTCACATTACCTGTAGGCTCAATTTCCTGTGTTCCTTCCCTCCTTCCATACTCTCCTTTCAAAATGTATCCACTCTTTAGCCCTATTTGTATTTAAATGATAATGGTTTTAAATGAGCTAGATAAACTAATCTATGTTAATATTTACTTTGCTAATGTGTTGGACCTCTGAGGTAATTTAAGCCTTTAATCATTTCAAAAGTTCAACCTTTTAAAAGCTGTTCAGGAATGCTGCCAGGTAGGCACCTCAGGGACATGGAAATGTTGGTTTCCCCCTCACTCACAGAGGCAGGTGGCTACAAGAAAGGTTTTCTTCTATGACTCTTGTCTGGAGTCTCTTCACTGTGTCAACTTAGTTTCATAACTTCCTATATTTCATTCTTTCATGGTCTCACACTGCAAACCACTGGGCTCTATAGCCCTTTTCTCCACCCCATTTCCTGTCTCATCCTGAGTGATTCAAACATGACTTGTGAGGATGCCCCACCTAATACCTTAAAATCACAACTTCTTGACCTTCTCTGCTGCGTAGGCCTTTTCTTTGGACTTATATATTCACTACCATGGACACATACTACAGTGCTACCTCGTCATCCCAACAACTCCCATAGGTACACTTCAAAATCATGCTGTCTTAATCTGAGTTCCTACTTCTTTCAACTATCATTCTTTTTAATTTTTATCAGACTAGTTTAATGACTTGATGAGAGATCTAAAATCTTTCAGAATATAGCAAAGGACCAAGTCTCTGAGCCCCTCCACAGGCCTACTTCCTCTATTCCTGGCGTCCCTCTTCCATCTATTCTGCATTCTCTCACCAGTGAACCCCTCAACTTCCTCTGACTTTCCAACTTCTCAACTTCTGAACTCCTATCCTGAATGAACCTAAAAGTTAGTCTTCTGAAATTCAACACCAGTGTACTTAAGCCTGCTAAATAAAGTCATATGGGCCCTCTAAGATGCTCAGCAACAAGGAAGCATCAATTGTGAAGTGGTCAAGAGCATTGGGCTCAGTTCCTGGCCCCACTCGTACTAGCTGGGTGCCCATGGGAAAACAGCATGACTGCTTCATACCTCATTGTGTTCACCTGCAAGGGGGGGGGTGATAATTGAACATACCTCTCAGGTACGTTATTTTGCATGAACAAGTTAATATTTATAAAGTGCTTAGAGTGGTATATAATTGTTGGATAAACACGTGTTCTATTTCTCCCTGGTGGTTCTTTGTTCATAACCAGTTATAGCTATTCCAAATCTTCATTCTTTTTAATTCTCCAAACAGCTCAGGCTCAATCACTTTAGCAGATGATTTGGTCTAATTCTCAGAATATGTGTGTGTGTGTGTGTGTGTGTGTGTGTGTGTGTGTGTGTGTGTGGGTGTGTGTGTGTGTACACATACATATACATACAGTAGGTATAAATTTGTTTAAATAATCTCGCTCCAAAAAGCCCCCAGACATTGGTTTGGGCAGTGATTTTTTTTTTTTTTTTTCACTGTGACTCCCAAAATAGAGTCAATAATAATAAAACAAGAGCAAAATAGACAAAGTTACATTGAACTAAAAAAGTTGTACATAGCAAAGGAAACAATCAACAGAGTGAAGAGATAGAGTGGGAGAATATATATGCAAACTATGGTATCTGATAAGGGGTTAATATTCAAAATATATAAGAAAAGCAAACAAGTCAACAGCAAGAAAACAAACTGACTTAAAAATGGGAAAAGGACCTGAACAGACACTTTTCAAAAGAAAATAAACAAATGGCCAAGAGGTATATGAAAAAATGCCCAATATTGTTTCTCGTCTGGGAAATGCAAACTCAAAACACAATGAGATATCATCTCACACTTGTTAGAATCACTTTTGTCAAAAAGATATGATACCAAGTGTTGGTTGTCTTGCACACTGTTGAGCGAAATGTAAATTCAGTCATTATGGAAAATGGTATAGGTTCCTTGAAATATTAAATATAGAACTACCATATGAACCAGCAACCCCACTTTTGGCTTCTGGAGATATATATATATACTTTGCTAATATATATATATTCAAAGGAAATGAAATCAGTATATTGAAGAGATATCTGCACTCCTATGTTTATTGCAGATTTTTCATTTCAGACAATATGAAAGAGCATGGAGGACATTATGCTGAGTGAAATAAGCAAGCCACAGAAAAACAAATGCTACACAATCTCACAACATGTGGATTCTAAAGCAATTTATCTTATAGAAGTAGATTAGAATGGTGATGGTCAGAAGCTGGAGTGGTTGGGGTTGGGAATGTGGAGATGTTAGTCAAAGGATACAAAACTGCAGTTAGATAAGAGGAATAAGTTAAGAGATCTATGATATGCTATGGTAACTATAGTTAATAATAATATATTGTATTCTTGAAAAATGTTGTGTATATAAAATGTTCCTGCCACAAAAATGATAATATATTAGGTATATATATATATGTTAATTATCTAGATTTAATTATTCCATGATGTATATATGCTTTAAGACATCATGCTGTACACTACAAACACATATTTTTTCTGTCAATTAAAAAAATAATAAAAACTCTTTTAAAAAAATGATCTCCTCTTAAAAATTTAATATTGGTGTATTTGAATCTCCTTCTCATCTAAAAGAAAGAAAATGACCTTCTAAAATTAAGTTCATTGAATGTTAAGCATCAAATGTAGGGTTGAAGAATGATTTTGAAGGTTTCTGGGGGGATGACCTCAATAAAAACCTTCAAAATCATTCTTCAACCCTACATTTCCTTTCAACTATCTTTTTATTGTTATCATTCCCTTCTTGTATGATGTCTATATATACTGCTTTCATTTTACCTCTCTTGTTACTGAATTACTCAGAAACGATAATAATTACAAGAAGCTAGAATATTAAAATTAATTGGGATAAACTCAGAGGGATTAAAACTTTAGAACTTCACTTTTTCTTCAACTTTAGCCAGGCCTAGACTTTTGTGATTTTTTAAAAAGTGATCATTTATTTGTATAATGATTTTCCTGCTCTTTTGTTATATGTTAGTAAATTAATTGTTTAATTTGAATATTGCTGCAATTTCCTGTTTCCCTCTTCTAAAAGAAAAAAAAACCCACAGATTTCCACTCTACCTGAGTCTTCATTTTTCACCATTCCAGTGCAATAATTATTGTCAAGGTCAGCAACAAAATCTCTTCCGCCAAATTCAGAGGCCAGTTCTCAGTTTTCATCTTAGCCAACTTCCCAGAAAGTTGGTAAAACTGATCATTTCTTTCTCTTTAACACTTTTTTTTTTTCAACTACTTTTTGAACACCACTTCTTCTGTTTTTATTTTATTTTTTTTTTACCTCACCAGTTGATTTTTCTCAGCCTCCTATGCTGGATTTTGCCTCAAAAATATGAAGCACCCTACCATTGTTTGTTTATGACTCCTTAAAATATATGCCAGTCCAAATATTTCTCCTGAACTCTATATTCATATTCAGCACCTCCACTTGTATATCTAACAGTTCCTTCAAACCTAACTCAGCCAACCAACTTTTGTTTCTCCCCAAACTGCATCTCAGTGTTCTTACTCCAGTCTTCTAGTTGCTCGGGTCAAAAAATGGAACCATTCATGACTGTTTTCTTTTACACACTTTTCCAACCCATAATCCAATCCTATTTACCTTATCTAGAAGATATATCCATGATCCCTACCATTTCCAAAGCTCCTACTCTGATACAAGCCTACCTTATTTCGGAAACCTTGGTTTTTCTCCCTACTTCTATCTCTAAACCAATCAGTCAATTTTACAAATAGTAGTCAGCGTTAGTCTTTTGAAATATGAGTCAGATCATGGCATCCCTTTGCTTAACATCCCAAATAACCTCTGCTTTCACAGATTAAAAGCTACATTTCTTTAGTGACCTAAATACTCAATGTGATATGTTTCTCCTTCTCTCCTCACCCCTGGGGAATATGTGAACTTGAGAGAGAGACACTAAAAACAACAGTACAATTGGTAGGAAAATAAAAGCCAGTGAAGGAGACTGAAAATAGGAGAATTGGGAAATATAAGATCAAGAAAGAAATGAGAGTAGTAGTGGATCCTGCTGACAATCATAACTATAAAATGAGGGCTGGAAAATACCCACTGGATATGCCATTTTAGAGAGCATTTATTATTATTGCCTCTGTAGGTTTACAATAGCTTTTTTGGGGAAATAAGATGACTTATCAGGATCATAGAGAAAGATGGCTACCTGAAATTAATGGCTTAACACACACACACACACACACACACACACACACACACACACAATTTAAACTAAACTTTTATCCAGAGTTCCAGCTCTGAACTATGTTTCTGAAAGCTTAGGGATACATATCTATCAGTATGTCTTATAGCACTTCATGTTTAATACATTTTGCATTATACTAATTTCCTTTCTTCTACTTTGTTCCTTTTACTCCCAAATTATCCCTAAATATCCAATTTGTATAAATTCTCTAACATTAAATGACACCAACACCCATCCAGTCACCTAAAGTAGAACCCAAGACTTGGTGGTGGCAATCTGGTTCTGCCTCCTTATCCATTTTTTTTTTTTTTTTTTTTTTGGGGGTGGTGCTGAGGATTGAACCCAGGGCCCTATGCATGTGAGGCAGGCACTCTACCAACTGAGCTATGTCCCCAGCCCATCCTCGTCCATTTCTAATCTGTCAAATCTGAATGCAGCTGATTCTCATTGCTGAAATGCAGATTTTAATTAACTGCTCCCCCCACCCACCATGCTAATAAGCTTCCTAACTGGTTCCCTTATTTGTTGCTTCCCAACTCTTCCAACAAACAGTTAACTAGTTATCTTTCAACCGAGTACTTGAATTAAAAACTGAAAACTGCATCTGAATTCCCACTGGCAATAAGACAGTCCCTTAGAACAGTGTACCAAGATCTTTGAAAATTGGCTCTCACCTACTTTTCCAACCTCACTGATAATATCAATTATGATAGTTCCACACTTGTCTTAAAATAATCAAACTGAAGTACATTGTGTAGGGTCATTCACATACTTCCCCCTGCTCCTACTTCTGAACTAAATAGGTAGAGCTTTCGATGTTCAAGTACCTCCCCACAAATGTAAATATAATTTCAAAAAGCTTGGAAAAGAGCCATAATGTTTCACTTTAACAGAATATTTTTGTTCATTTCCCTTCTAATAGTCCTCTAGGAGTGGACATATTCTCATAGTAAACATGTATTTTTGCATAATTTCCCCATGTATTTTACTTAGCTATTCTTTGCCATGTTACAGAAAAAGATTATTAAAAAAACAAACAAACATTTTTTTTGAGGAAAAAAATGGAAGAAGAAATTAAACAAAAACAAACAAACAAACAAACAAAAGGATAGGAACAAAACAGAGCTATGAATAAGGTTCAGGATACATACTGTGATGACCTACTCATCTGCCCTGGGTGAGCCACACACTGGCTCTCAACTTTTCCATCAGTCAATGTAAAACCAGAAACTGTCAGTTACGCAGTTTCCAGGGCTCATGATATTCAAAAGTACACATATCCTGGCAATTTCAACTGTTCTTGGAACATATATTGTAAGAGAAATTTCTCCTTAACGTGTCCTACAGAGAAGACATTCTTAATGTCCTATTAGACATGGTGCCTTCTCATTTCATATCATTGCATATAGGGAGAACAGATATAGGCAGTTGCCACTGCATAAATCACAGTGTGACTGTGTAAAAAAGTGACTTTCTGGAAATCACTGGATATTATCAAGCACTGAGCTCTTTTCTGGTCTCCTATAAATCATGGGTAAATGTTAACATATTTAAATAAATATAATGCATGTTCAGTAGTCATGATAGTAGCCAAATTTTCATCCTTTAGAAAAACATTCTGGGGCTGGGGATATAGCTCAGTTGGTTGAGTGCTTGCCTTGTAAGCACAAGGCCCTGGGTTCAAATCCCCAGCACCACAAAAAAAAAAAAAAAAAAAAAAAAAAAAAAAAAAGGAAAACATTCTGAATATTGTGAATATTGTTTCTACTCAAGTTAGCAGTTTCTTCCTTTAATTATTATTTTAATTATACAAATTTATGGGGTACAAGGTACAAGGTGACAACTGGATATATGTAGACAATTGTAATGATGAAATCAAAATAGTTAACATTTCTCTCTTCTTAAGTTAGAGTTTTACATGATTCTTAGTTAAAATCTTAAAAGTTTGGGTCCCATATCTGTCAGTTCAGGTTTGTTTAGAAATCAGATTTTAGTCTGAGAAGCCAAATTCCTCACTTTCTTATCATGAACATTATTCCCCTTGGGCAAATCTTCTGAGTTCAAGAATGTTTCTAGACTAGGGGTGTTAGAGTCTTGAGCTTTTCATATACTAGAAAATAATATGCTATCCTAGGAGGACTCAAACACAAGTAGAATAACATACTCAGGTTTGCAGAAATTCTGTTCCCAGTCTTGTGTGCTCTCTAGAAATATGGCTAGATGGAGTTACAAATTTTGGATCTGAAGTATCAACTTTACTGAGGAATTTTAATATTACATGTTAAAAACCTAGATGTTTATTTTTCATTTTTGGAGTGAGAAGATTAGATAAAATAAAAGCAGTTTTTAATATCTTTGCCTTTGTCAATATTTGTAGGGCTATTGAGAAACTTGGTTTATATGAAAGGAACATTCTCCTGACTACAACCTAGATATGATTTAATACTTACACATATATTTTCTCTGCTGAAATGTACATAACTTGTTTAGCTACATGGTTGCATTTTAAAAATATTTTAAACAACATTGTAAATACCTCAAGGCATAGCTAATGATTTGGTAGGAATAGTAGCAGGTCTATTACAGTTCTTCCTAGAGATGCAGGGGAACAGGAGACTGCTTGGTTGTTGAGTGGGTATCTCTCTATATTTACTGCAAGCAGATTTATCACACAACCTGCTTATGAATAGAAGCTTATGGTATTGTATGGCACTGTATGAAGATACCTGTAAATTTTACCCACATCTCTGCTATGGGCACCCGTATAACAGACTTTAGAATTGTCATACTTCTATCTCGAGCCCCACCACATCATGCCACTTCTCACTCCTCCAATCCTTAAAATGGCTAGATAAGGACTAGCAAGAAGCTATGTTTTCCCTTCTGGTTTTAACTCTGGACACAGTTGCTTTAAAGAGTATCACCACATGACTGAACTTGTATAGTCAAGGGCCTGGTAAGAGTACTGTAGAACTGAACTTTTCAAATTACATTGAAAACAACATATACCATATTACTAGACTGTCTTAAAATTATATTTGTTCTAATGACTGTATTTTAAAGAGAAACTTTTATGATTTTGATTATCTACATAAATAAGACTGAGTAAACATTGTCATTCATACCTTTTTCTTCTATATGAGATAAATAGTAAAGGTTGTAGCATACTTTATGGTGATAGAAAAAGAGAGACTAGCTGTATTATAGGAAGAGATAGAGAAAGGAAAAGAAGACATAAGCAAAGAGAAAAAAAAAAGGAAGAGGAGGAATGAGATGAACACTCAGAAAGGCCTCCACTGTAGGATGGCATTACAAGATTAGCCTTTTTGGGTCATTACCATAACACTAAAGTTTTACAGTATCTACCACAGTGTTGGTACTCAACAAATGTGCTAATGATTGAATAAAAAATGAAGAATCACATATATATAGTGAGCAGAACTAAGTTCATGCTGCTATCCCATACATTCATAAACTAGATTTGGACCCAGGTAAGAATAGATATATTGTTTGTAATTTCTTTTAATTTTTCAAGGACAGAGTGGAGACATGTCTACATTTAACCTGAACTCTCATGATCACAGACTAACAAATATTATGGAGAACCTTGAAAATTTCTTTTGAATAATTACTGCAAATATTCTGAAAGTATGTGCTTGGTATAAAAAATTCTGGTCCATAGTATCACTTCTATTGGTCGATTTATGCTTTGAAATCTGTTTTGCAGCAATGTCTGCTCACACAAGTTTTCTCTAAAAAACATAAGAAAAGTGTATGATTTCCTGATATGTTCAAGTTAAAGAATTAAAATATTTATAATTGTTGCCCAAAGCTTCCTGTATGGTAGATAAGAAAGCACACTAAACTTCTGATATGGATTTTTGTCCCTAACCAATTAGCTAACCTAACTGGCTGTTGACCTTGGGCAGGTTACTGAAACTTTCTGAGCTCAATTTTCCTCTCCTATAAAATAAAGGAGTTATAGTAGTAGGATCCTTAGGATCCTGTTGACTTATGGGTGCCACTGATTCTCTCCCCATTATCCCTAAGTGAGGAATTTCAATCCTCTCAGTATGCTGAGATACAGCCACTGCTAATGTCTGAGGCCTAAAGTTCCATGAGACAGTTGTACATGGTAGGCAAGGGCACCCACTTTGCCAGGGAAGAGTCTTGGTATGTGATCTGGGACAAGTATTAACCTCTCAGAAACACAGTTTCCCTATCTATAAAGTGAGAATAAGACAAGAACTCATACAGGTTCTGTATTAAAGGAGACAGTATTAATCTCATCCCTAAATATGGTATCTGGCATAAAGAATACTCATTAAAAGTATCCATTTTTTTTTACATTGTTATTTCCTTGGCTCCACTTAAATGATTGCTTTTAGTAATGATTATCCAAATTGATTATCACATTATTTTAATTAATTATGATATTTAAAGGGTTTTAAGGTGCTAAATTGGAATTACTTGTTTAAAAAGAGAGAGAAAAAAAGGAAAGTCATAGGCTCAGGGAATCTTTAAAAATTAAGCACAGATAGCCTGTGTGCTAACCTTTAACCTGTGTCTCCTTACTTAATAACAATGTATTAATAAGTACAACTGTAAGTTGTTTGATGAGTACTTATATAATCTAGTCCAAATATGTTACCTATACAAACTTTCTTGTCCCATAGAAATTTGATAGTAATGTGCTTCACAATTTAGTTTTGACAATTATAGGAAAACACTGTTTTGTTCTTATTTCTTAATATTGTTAGATATTAACTCCCCTTTTGTCATATGTAAATTTCATTTAAATACAAATCAATGAGATAAAAATCATTCCTAGACGAGACAGATACATTTTGAAGGATGCATAAATTCTTATTTTATAATTAAGAAAACAATCCCTTAAGCATTAAAAAAAAAAAAAAAAAAAAAAAAAGTGATGGACAAAAATTCCCCCAAATGTGGGAAACAGAGTACTTTGCTTTTAACTATGGCAGGAAATATCTGTTTGTTTATTTTGACCCTGGCACTTCCATAGACAGATTAAATTTCAAATAGTTTTCATTCTCTTTACCAACAATTGTCACCCTGCCTTGTGGAAACTGATGATTTGCAGGGAATTCAAGAATACCTACACAACTTGGGGATGAACCTTTTGTGCACAAGGACACTTCTAACCATAGGACCCCAATAGTATGTGTTAATTGGTTCACAATAATATTCTGGGTCAGCCTGTGTTAAAGATGATTTTAGAGTCTATCAAATTTTATAGCAAGAGTTCTGAGTTAACATTGTATGCTTAAGAATGTCTCCTTGATTCTCAATTTCTTCTCATTCAGGAGATACAAGCCTCAACTGATCAGTAGCAGATTGTGGAAAAGTAATCACTTGAATTTCGGCTAGAAAACTTTCTGTATGATACAGGGTAAGTACTATGTTCTACAGATAGAAAAATAAGAATCTACACTGATTTCTAAATCTTGAATACTTGCATATTAAATTTACTAAATTCATCAAGTCATTTTATCATACAAGTATATATATTATAATAATTCAACTTGTTTCTTAAGAACTAGCTTATTATTTTCTCTCTTCATAAACCTATTTCCTTTAATATTTTATTGCTTAACTCTCATAGGACTTCACTTATTTAAAAAGCATTTTCTATCTCCCTCCCTTCCTTCAGTTCTGGAAAGCGAACCCTGGGCCTCACATATGCCAGCAAGTGCTCTACCACTGAGTTATATATCTCCAGCCCTAACAGTCATTTTAAAGGATTGCATGTTGAATTTATATTCAACTTTCTAATGTATGTCTATAATTATTATTTATTAAAAGCTAATTGGAAGAAAGGGATTATTAAATCTATACATTTTATGGTATCTAAATTAAAGAAAGATAAAAAGGGGAACTTAAAGCTGTTGCTATACTATTGTGGACCTACTGGTGGTGCCCATGGTTAACAGCACTAGCTGAAATTGGAATATCCATGTTTTGGTGTTCTACCTGCTCAAACTGGTGCTTTCAGTTGGTGATAGTAAAAAGAATTGGGGAGTTGAATGTTAAGAAATAGCCAAAAGCAGTTTACCAAATCCTGCCTAAGGCTGGCAGAAGACCTGTTCTCTCCCCATTTTGTCCACCCTTAAACTTGCCAAGCCTTGTTCGCTTTGGCTTTATTTTAAAAATGCATTTCTGGTGAGTGAGGAAAGGGTTTGTACTGTGTTTTCAATGACTCACCCAAAATAACTCCATTCAACTTGTAAATGGTCTGTTCAGAATGCAGATTGTGTTTGTTCTGAGATGGGCTTGAAGGAGCTGCAGAAGGGAGATTAGAGAAGGGAAATGTGGTGGGAGAGGCCAGTGAAGTTTATATTTATTTAGGTTCAGGCACACATGAGAATAATTAATTTTGTTTTAAAAAGACACAGTGTGTGTGTGTGTGTGTGTAAGAACCATTATGAAGTCTACACCAATTAAAACTTTTCAGAATCCATCAGTATTAGATACATGATTCGTCTGGTCATCAACCTTCCTTTTTCTTGTCTTCATAAAATACAGAAGGGAAGATTTACATACAATAGGTAATTCCAAATACATGCATACATTTTTCAAAAAGTATTAAATGGCTAAAAAAAATCATACACATAAGAGTTAGAGAATAATCTTCAACTAAGAAGAAAATGTGTATCAATAAATTGGTCACATTAGAGGAGAATACTAATACTAGGAAACTCAATAATGACACATCACTGATTTTACTGTACCCCACAGAAATATCCTTAATATCAACTGGCATTGACATAGACTGGGCATTTTCTATGGACAGATATACCTCTTTAAAACCTTTTATGCAAAATGTCAGAGATAAGGACTGAGAAGAAAAAGAAGGGACTGATCCAAACTTGAGCATCTAAGCTTCAAAGATAAATATTACAGAAAAATACATAATTATATATAATTAATATGTAATTATATGTGATATATAATATAAATGTGCAATATAATAGATAACTCTACCTATTTTGGGTTTCCATTAACTATATCCAATAAAGAAGATTCCAAAATCTTCTTGAGTTGTTTCATTAGCTCAAGAAACAGACCCAATAAAACTTATTCTGTTACATAACTTGCTTCATTCCACTGCTGAAGAAGAATAGATAAGCCATTTTTACCTGTTGCTCAGAAACATGAGAACTGAGCCACTGGAAAGAAAAAAAAGTTGGCTAAAAAGTTTCACTGCAGTGAAGTTAAATTTAGGAATATTTAACAAACTAAAAAAAAAAAAAAAAAAGATCTTAGAATAAGTGATAAAAATCAACAAACTTTTAATATGAAAAACATTAGAAAGTATACAAACTAATAACTTAACCAAACCAATAATTTAACTTAGTAACTTAAATAATTAGAAAGGCAAAGTTCTAATGGTATTAAAATCTTCCACACTCTGTTTCGTACTTGAGAAAAACAGCAAATCAAAATAGTGGATTGTTTTATTAGTGTTACCTCATGAGGAAAAGCAGCTAATCCAACAGTCCTTGAATTTATGCCAATATGGAAACTTCTAGGAATAAGTTAGAAGTTTGAGTTATAAATCTTAACTATATAATTTTATTACCTTAAAATATCTACAATAAAACTATAAATACTTTAATTATTAATAATGGCACACAGGAATATATCAAAGAACCAACCAATATCAGACTACCATAGTTTACTTACATGATTTATAAATAAATCTTTGAAAGTTTTTGAAGAATCTACTCTTGTTGATTAACTCTTTCCCTTCATTCACTTTTATTCTTTTGCAAATTATTCTACTGTTATCCTTGGAAATGTTGATATATTGAGGGACCCAAAAGATTTCCTGTTGAAATGAATGTTAGAAATACTGGGCTAAACAAGTTAAATCATGTTAATTTAAGATAAAATTTGAGGACTTCTCAAGACTTTTAATACTTTTGACTGGGATGAAGTGGAAGAAGAAGAAGAAGGGATGTCATATGTATTGTTTTCCAAAACTATTTTCACGAGAATTGTTTTTTCCTTTTAAAATATAAAGTGCTCTTTTCCATTTATTTTTATTTTTAACTATTTATTATTATTAGTTTTTGTTTTGTTTTGGTACTGGGGATTGAACCTGGGGCTTCATAAGTGCTAGGCAAGTATTCTACCAATGAGCTACAGCCCAGACCTTTTCAATTTTTATTTTGAGACAGGGTCTCAATAAATTGCCCAGGTTGGCCTCAATATTATGTTTCTCCTGCCTCAGCCTCCCTAAATCACTGGGATTACAGATGTGTGCCACTGTGTTGGGCTGCTTGCTGTTTATTTAACCTGAAATTCTACTTACTTTACACCTTCTTTTTGTCTTAAGGGGTAAAAAATTGATACAACTGCAAATCTATCACTCTTAATTAGACTCAGAATTATTAACATTTTCAGATACAAAATAAAAAAATTTTGATTACATAAATATTAGCAAAAAAACAGTACTTTGACTAGAACCAAAAGCCTTAACCAAAATGCCTTCACTTACTCCATGGCAAATCTTGATTTGTAATTTTGAGGCATGTGTTAAGGTTTGGAAATGTAAAATGTAACCAAATAATTAAACCAAACATAAGGTTTCACTTATGATATAAGTTTTTCCATTTAAAATTGCATAATTCAACCAGAGTATATTTTCTGTCCTGGCCTGAATTTATTCCAATTTTAAAATAGCTGCAGAAGCATGAAGATAGATGCCATTCACTAGCATAAGAATAATTTCCCATATAAAACTTGTCTATTTTTACCTTTTGCAATAAAATAATTCTAACAGTCATACCGAACACCTACTTCATTTCATGTAATCCTCACATCAATTTGGGAAAGCAGTTATGATTGTCACTTCATAGGTGAAGAAAGTGATTACCAGAAGGATTAGCTGTCTCGCTCCAGGCCATACAGCAACAAAAAGAAGAAAAACTTTCAGACTTTAATTTGACACTAAAGATGCTACTGTTTCCATTATATCATGCTACACAGAGTTATCCACATGTTCCTCCCTCTACCTCCTAAGCATCAGTATCGGCCAAAATTCTTTATGTAGAGCATTTTCAATGTGGATTTGCAGTTTGGAAAACAGGTATTGAAGAAGCAGACTCTTCTCATGTTTATAATTCACTATTGAATAAGTGAAACATCTTGGGAATTAAAAAAAAAATCTCAGAGTTGACTATACAGTTCAAATCCCTTTGTTTTTAAGGCAAATAATAGCAAGCTGGCTCATGGATTTCCTTCTCCATATGTAACCTCAAAATTTTGCATTAAAAATTGCCATGCAAAAGAAAACAGTACATTTGTGTTTTGGAGGTTCAATAATTGCAGTATTCTAATGTTACCTGTGTATTCTTTTTTTTTTTCTTCTTCTTCTTCTTTCTTTTGACTCTGGTTGTCTGATTTTAAAATATTAACAATGCCTTTCTCAAATTCTTTGTTGCTATTATTGTCTAAAAATGTACTTAAACAATAGCAAAACTATTAAAATATAATAGGCTTGGAGAAACAACACAAAGAAAATATTTTACCAGTTTGTCTACTCTGAAAAACATTAAAACAAAAGAACAACAAACAAACAAACAAACAAACAAAAAAAACAACTCACCTCAAGAGGATTTAATATCCCTTTTGAGATCAGCACTGTACTGAAAGCATGAAGGTTCATGTAAGAAGAATTTGGACAAATGTTCTTTACATCTTTAAAGTTTACAATCTGGTTGGTAAGCCAAACATAGAGTCCAGAGGTAGTCATATGCTTTACTCCATAATTTAGTTTGAAAATAGATGATATGGATATTCTGATGTTTCTCTGGGAACTGTGGAAGGGATATGAGTAGGAGGCTTGGAACCATGGAGTCAAAAAGTTCTGGATTAGCTGGATTTTGAAAATCAGTAAGACATTGGATAGAAAGCACAGGAAAAAGACAAAGAGTCACCCTGATACATAGATACCCATAAAACTGAAGCTGGGAGCAGCAGATAGGGTGGGGACCCTTTAAGGTCCTGAATAAAACTATGAAGGCAGCATATTTTGTGGCATTTAAGCAGCCTTTCAATGCCTTTTCTTTAAGCACCTCCCCCACTTGTTCCCACCTTCCCACAGGTAGTCTACCCTATTTTGGAGGGTCAGTAAATGGTCAGATGCATCCTACTACAGAACACCTGAAGGTTAAGGAAGTCTTAAAGAGTCTAAGATCTATAATAGTGAAAATTCAAGCTATTGAGATGCTAACATCACTATTCTAACTCACCTTACGTTTGCAGTAAATATATGAGGCCCAATATAAAGCTGTGATGGTTCTGGGAAGATAGCCTGGAGTCTGAATTTGAACTTGGGGATATTGGTCAACCATTAGAAGTTGCTGATTTTAGTCAGAAATACGAATGTTCTGAAAATTATAAATTAGGAGCAATATGCTAGAAGCAAGATAAGAAAGAATGAAGGCAGTCAAATCAGAGTTCAATTTCAGTAGTCTGTGTCTTATGTTTAAGTATCTGGATAAAAACTTGGCACTATTTCACCTCAAGAGCATTCTATATTCTATATTCTCCAAAGATTATGGTTTCCATTAGCTATCAATGACAATACATTTAATTACCTTGTAATACAAATGTTTCATTAGAAATTTTATTATTCTATTGGTTTTAAGTTCAAGTGAAAAAAAAATTCTTCCCTTAAAATACTCATGCAAAATTTCTTTTCAATCGTGTTAGGATCAAAAAATGTTCAACTTATTCATCAGAGCATAGCCAAGTACAATAAAATATTGGAAGTAGAGGTAGCTTGTTAGATGTAAGGTTAAGGGAATACTGTTGCTTATGTGTTATACTGTATTAGATTTTGGATACATTTTGAGTCATTTTGATCACAAGATTTAAAAACTAACACAGGGAACACAGAAGTTCATTTTAAACGTATTTGCAAACCTTGACATCATTTGTTTCTTGTGGCATCTCATAACATCAAACTCTAAGCAATTTGATGCGCCTCTCTATGTGCAACTTCAATGTGACATTTCCAAATTGTTGTCTCAATTCATTTTTATACCTCACACAATAACCACCATAAATGACTTTCCTAAGTATGAAAGCAGCACTCTACGAAACTTGATCGTTTCCAGTTTTGACATTTTGAGAATGCTAATCACTCGCCTGTTTCATCCTTACCCCAATCCTGCGGACATTAGATATCCGACAGGGCAGGCAACTCCTCCAAGAATACGTTTCAGGGGCCCAAGCCCACCCTCGTTTTCACACGGGGGCGTTTTGTGAGACTTGGCCTTCCCACTCAGTCGCTATTTTTAGATGAGGGAGGAGTTGACAGAAGAAAAGATTACTAACAAACAAATCTCGCCCATTCCGTGGGCAGCAACGGGGGCGGGTGCGCTGCGCTCCGCTCCGCGCCCCGCCCCGCCGCGCCCGCGCGCCCCGGGCCGGAAGGGGGCGTGGGACGCCGCCGAGGGAGGGGCGCGCAGACGCGCGGAGGCCGGCCGCCCCGGGCACGCCGGGCGGGGGCCGCGGCGCTCGGGTCCTGCCGCGCTCGCCCCGGCCACTCGCGCTCCCGCGCCGCGCCCGGCCGGCTTCATGTGAAGCGCTGGCCCTCCGCCCCCTCCCTCCCCTTCCTTCCCTCCCTCCCTCCCTGTCCCCTCCTCCTCCGGCGCCCGCTCCCGCTCCCCGGGCCCCCAGCCCGGTCGGGCGCTGACAGCAGGGGCGGGGGTTCTTGCTGCCGCCGCCGTGTCTCGCGCAGGCTCTGGCTGGGGCAGCGGAGCCCCCGGTGCGGCCATGAACCGGCCCCTGGCGGCGTCGGCGGAGGCGGAGGAGGAACTGGAGTGGCAAGTAGCAAGTCGCCGGAGGAAGGCCTGGGCCAAGTGCCGCAGCTCCTGGCAGGCGTCGGAGACGGAGGATCTGTCCACAGAAGCAACGACGCAGGACGAGGACGAGGACGACGAGGAGGACCTCCCCGGCGCGAAGCTGCCTGCACCCACGGGGAGAGGTCGGTGCGCGGGCCGGGCGGCGGCGGGCGCGGGAGACCAGGGACTGCGGACGGAGGAAAGTCTCGTGCGCCCCGGGCGCCTGCCGAGTTCTGGGCGATTTTTGGTGCATGATAGGCCGAGGGGACAGGGGACACTCCCGACGCGCGCGCGTGACCTGGCGTCTCCAGCGTCCACATAGACACCTGGGTGCCTTCTGATGTCCCTTCAGATGGGCACTAAGACTTGTTGCTCAGGCTGCATTTTGCCCCCAGTAGACTTTCCATACGGGAGTGTTCAGGCTGACCCAGCAACTGGAGTCCCTCTTGCCTTGGTAATGAGCTGTCTCCTCGCTCTGCCCCGCAGGAAACGTGCCCAACGAGAAGATCGCGATATGGCTCAAGGACTGCCGGTGAGTCCCCTTTTGGTCCGGGAGGGAGATGAACACCGATAGGACGCCGGAGCTTAGTGACTCGGGCCGGGTCCCATTGGGTCCCGTGGCGGTTGTAAGCGAGGAACCGGAAAGTGAGACTCGGATAGCTTCCTCCCTTAAGCGATTAGAAATGGAAGTACTGTGGCTGTTATTTGGAGACCGTGTTGCGTTGACTTTACAGTTATCATTATGCCATGATGCTGCTACGTTTGCCCCGTTTTTGTTTGAAAGAATTCTGACATTTTACAGGATATTTTATTTTGCTTTCCTTTTGGCATATATACATCTGGCATCGAATGATTTTCCTTTCAAACGTGGGTTAGACTACACTAACTGGGCTTTAATTTCTGTGCCTTAATTCTGTTTGGAGAGCTGCTAAAACTAGCTAACTTTGTACTTGCGCGTTTACTTCTTGGACAAAGATTTGTCAGATGGTACTGGAATTTACAAAAGGAAATAAAGCTTTGAAGGCATTCAGACTGCATAAATCTGTTTAATTGCATGCTTTGGCAATGGGTACAAAAATGTTTGATAAAATACAGAGGAGATGAATCATATTGCAAGTGAATCTGACTGTAGTAAAATAAGCTTGCTTCATGTTTCGTTTCCAATGTATTTGCTGGTTATAAAATCTTGGGTGAAGAATGTAACTTTTAAACCTTTGGTGTTTGCTTCTGAGCATTTCTTTTGCTCTTTCAATTTAGGTTTATCTTAATGTTTTTTTCAAGCACTAGAATTGGGAAGTTATTTGGTTTTTGAAAGTTGATTCTCCTATATGCCAGATTATTTTTACCCCCTAAAGACAGATGAAATGTTGGCCATCACTCTATTAATGTCCCGTTTTGATTAATTGGAGCTTTACTGAATTTTTTCACTACAGAACACCGTTTATTGGGGATGTCATAGACTCTGTCTCCTAAGATATTATAAAATACACTATGTGAACCTCTTTCAAGATGCACAGAGGTGAATACACTGCTTAAAGTCATCCCCAGATTAGCAATCTAGCTCTGATTTAACCCCCTCATTTCCAAAGTGCCTCTACTCAGCAGGATCAAGAAATCATAATAGTGTGCCATTGGTTTATTTATTTGTTAAATACCAGTATAGGATAAAATTTGAAAGGTTGAAATTTTAAGCATCTTCTGGACATTTTGGGAGAGACCTTGTGAAACCAATCTTTCAACTTTCCTCTTAAGAAAAGTGTCCGAAGAGGATGTTTTGTTAGTTTTTCTCAGGTCTTTAAAAATCTTCAATCTCAGTCTTGATTTAAATATAGTCGTAAATACAGTATTGACTTACTCTTGGTATCTTAATATAGGTTTTGCCTTCAAAATAAGTTTGTAGTGTTTCATTGTTTAAATTCAACTGCATGTTCAAAAGAATTTTAGAAAGTTAAGAGCAAGAGGAAAATAACATTTGTTTTATGATGTGTAGGAATTAAGATTGTGGAAGAGATCTTATCAGCTTAGGTAGTAAATAAGTGTCTTTCCAGATAAGCGCAAGAGCAAATGCCCTGAAAATTCCAGAAGTTTTGTTGCTAAACTTGATTTCTGTAGATACATTCTGCTGCTACTCTCATAGTTTTCCTTTTTGTTCCTACAATTGCAACTGTTCTATGAAAAAGCATCATTCATTTGTATTGGGGAAAACTAGAACAAGTAGTCTTTTAATGTTGCTGTATTATCATGGAGTTGACTGCTAGGATATATGTACTTGTATTTTTTTTTTTTTAATAGTTATTTAGAGTTCTTCCCAGAATTGGGCATCCCCTCCCCCTTGATAATGTCTCAAATATTCTTTGTTTTCTCATTGCTGTCTGTATCCTGAATAAAGACACAGTGCTTTGTTTCCTTAAAGGGAGTCTTTATTTTGAGAACCATTTCTTTTTAAACTAAATGGAAACAAATTACTTGAATCGGTATCTAAAAAGAGAGATTTTGATAGAATTTGGAGGGAGTAACTATAAAAATGTAGACTTGTTTTTGAAGAAGAATACCAGCTATATTCTTCTTCTTTGCTATTTTCTGTTAGTGCACAGACCAGTGGAGACATCTGTGGCCAGAGTAATATAGTGTTTTGACCTAAGAAAGGAACCATCAGGGAAAAAGAAAGGCTTTTTAAAGGCATAGAGTTTTATTAAAATATATGTAAAACCTTAGTTTAAAAGTTTTATTAGTATCTTTATGGCAATTGGTTGTGATTGTTTTACATTTCAGAAGCACTACTTTCTAAAAAACTACCAGTGCTTGAATATTTGCTTGCAGAAGGTTATAAATTTTAATTGGCATTTCAGTGACATTTCTTTGAAACAGATATTTTCATGATTAATCCCATATCTGATGTGAAATTATAACAGGTGTCAGTTGTTACTGAAAAAAGGTTTGTATCCTAAACAACTTAACACAATGTTTCTTACTCTAACTTTATTTTGAAAAAAGTAAAAGTATTTTGTATTTGAAAAGAGAAATTTCTAAGTCAGTTGTACTTGGACTATAAAAATGTGAAAACAAATTTAGCTGATTCTTAATGTTTATTTTCAAGCTATTTTTTTTAACTAATTTTCAGAGTTAAATGAAAAAAGTATGAAATGTTTAGTTTAAAAGGAAAAAGTGAATTTTAGGCTTCACCATTTATATTAGAATAGGTAGTTGCTGGGGTAGAGGAGGTACCAGGTGGTGCTTAGAAATGCTAGTGATAAATTGGCAGATGACATTTAAGCAAACTGTTGAACCTCATTTCTAAGTAGATTCTTAAATTTTTAATTTGACTAAGGTTTAATTTACCTGCTACTGAAGATTTGCTTTCTTCTAATTCTGTTTTCTGTTTCTGTGGAAAGGATTGAGAGGAACAGATATTTTCTTAATTTATATTGTCATTGTTTTTTGCTCCCCCCTTTTGTTTTTGCAAAGAAAATGCCACTTCATATGATTTTTAATTGCTATTCTAGTTTTTAATTGCTGGCAGATCAGATGTGATTAAGTCATTCCTGGTGAAGTGACTTGACGATAGGTATTTGCTTAGTTAGTAGGATATTACTTATGTAATCCACTTACATTCCTTGTGTGTGTTGGGAGGAGAGCTAAATTGCTTAGACGCTTACTTGACTATAACTCTTTAAGTAAGGCTGTATGTGACAGTTCTCCAGACAGCTTTTCACAAGATAGGCTTCTATGTTTTTGTGGTTTTAGTACACCTTTGGGAGCCTCACTGGATGAGCAAAGCACCGGAACACTGAAGGGTAAGAAGCAGCTGCTCTTTTAGGTCTTTTAAATTCATTTTTATTTTATTTTTTTTTAATGAGGGCCCTCTTTCATTTGTCCTTGAGTAAAAGTGGATGTATCAATTATAAAAGTGGTGTTTATAAAATAGAATGTTCTAAGCTAGAAGCTCAAAGGGAAAAAGTGTCATAAACCATAAGACAGGAAAATTAAAGCAAATTACCAAACCTTTCCACAGTCTGATGAATTATTGCATGGTTAGGTATTATAAAGATTACATATAGAAATATGGTATGAAAACATAAGGGAAATGTTATGAGCAAACTATATCAACTTTAGTGCAACATCCCTTGCTTACATTAACTGACATTGACACACCTGAAATTTTACCACCCAAGAGAGAATTCTCAAGTTCAAAGTACAACGAGAATGTGCAGGTAGTGGCAAAGCATATAAAAACATTTACAGTGTCAGAAAAATCTAGCTTGAGCTCCTGGCTTAATGTGAAAGGGGCTAAGAGGTATGAGTGCTCTAGGATCTGGTTTTCCATGAAACACTTGGGTAAGATATGTTATCTAATTGAACATCTTTAGAGGCTTAAGTATGATAGGCTGTATATCTAGCTTTGAGAGCTTTACCTAGCCACAAACAGGATTTCTTTAAGATAAAGTAAAAGCTTATGCTTGCTTCTTAAAATTATATGATTATCATGATGTCTGAGTACATTTATGTCTGAGTACATACACGTCTGATAAAATGTTTTGCTTGATCAGTTTGGGTTAACTAAAATAATGTTTGTTTGTTTGTTTTTTACATGGGGGTGGGGAAGAACAGATCACCAGGATGAATTTTCTGAATTTTCATGTTTCTTTTAGGTGTGCTTGTGAGAAATGGAGGAAGTTTTGAAGATGATTTATCATTGGGAGCTGAAGGTATGTTTGTTTGGAAGAATTGTATTTTTATGGAGTTTTTTTTATTTTTTTAAATAAAATGTGGAGTGTTTTCAAGTTTATGATCCTCAGTGCTAAACTTAAAAGTTCATGAAAATGGCTCAGACATGTTTCACAGTAATTTTCTTTTATAATCTAGTCATGGTCTGTGAGATACTTATAGGGATGGTGCAGGAACACCACTGAATGTTTAAAGGCACTGTTGGTGAAAAACTGTGGTGCTATAACCGAGAGAACTGTCCTGAAGAAGGAAGGAAGCTTAAATATTTATACACGAGAAAATTAAAGTAAAGCTTATTTTTAGTGTGGACTTATGTCATGCAGCTGCAGCTTGTCTTTCTCCTTGCATTGAAGTGTCTCCTTTTTCTCCTTCCTCTTTTTCCTGATTTTTAGCAGATTAAAAGACAAAGAGAAAATGCACTGTTAATGGAATTTAGTTAGACATCATTGTACTTGTGTCTATTCCAGACTACATTAAGTATTTTAAAAGTGTATTGCACAGTTTTTATATTTTCACAGTTAATATTTTCCTGTGGGCTCACAATACAGTTTTACACTGTTTAAAATTAGGAATTTGAAAACTATTTTGCTAGTGTTTTAATTAGAATTTCATAGTTCATTGATCATGCTTTATTTCATCATTTGAAAAGGTTATTACTATATAGTTCTATTATTAATATGTGTATTTTTGAAAGAATTTAAGAATTTTATTAGATGTTTAAAAATTACATTGATCGTGAATTTGTGCACTGAATAATATCCTTGATCTTCTGTTTTAAATCCATCTGTGAGATTACTAATTTAGAACCTTTTAACATCTAAAAGTCTGAATATATGAATATGTTTTTATTATTTCTGTTAATATGGTTTCAAGGAACAAACTCCTTAAGATCTTCAACTTCCTAATTCTCATTCAGTGCACTTGAACATACTGTTAACCTCTTATTAAAATGCATTTTGGCATTACTATAAATAGCACTTTTGATATCTGCCTTGGTGGTTTCCTAATATTGAATGATTTTATTGAAAACCAAAACCTAATAAGGAGTCCCATAAATGAATAAAGTTATTATGTTGTTTTCCTGAAAATTATTTTGAGGCTATTTTCATTCCTTGAGTAAACATTTACTGAGTGCTATATGTCAGGCACCATTCTGACAGATGGTCAAAGAAACAAACTGTCATGATTTTGTAGATCAGAAATTTTAAAAAAATTCAATGTGCTGAAATAGTTTCTAATTAATTTCATTCTTTATATTTGCCCATTAAGATTAAATGAAGTAAATTTTATTCTAAAAATTAACATTAATTTGCTTAGGCCTTGTTAATCTCAGGTATAGTTAAAAGGGAATTCTTAAAAGAAAGTATGTTGAAATGAGTAGAAATTTTCAGGTTGTGTATATGAAAAATTGGATGTTACCTTAAAAACACATTGAAAATAGTTGAATACTATTTGTACATTAAATAGTGCTAAATCATGCATTGCTTTTAAGGTATTTCTCATTAAGAGCTTTTAAAATTAACAGTAATACATATATTACCACATAACATGCAAACCTTTTCATTACTTTTTCTAACCTGTTAAAGAAACTTAATTCGTTAGCCATAGTTCTTTTTACTTTAAGTAATCAAGTTTTGTGTTGCCAAAATATGAAAACAACCTACAAAAGCTGCTGGTCAAAATATGGAAACAACCTACAAAAGCTACAGATCTTATTGATCTGTATATTACTTTTAATGATGCAGATTTAATGAGCCAAGACAAGACTTGAAATATTAGGCATTTGGCTATAATATTGTAGGTAATTTGTTTCTTGATAATTGTGTTATTGTCATTACAGCTCTTCTAATAAGTTGTACTCTATATTTGTTCTTTTTCTGTAGCCAACCACCTCCATGAAAGTGATGCTCAAATTGAAAACGGGTATGTAACTGTCTTGTTTTGTTTCTTTTTAAAATGAAGAACATTAGTGAAAATGAAGTTTTATATTATCTTATTATGTTTCTAGCAATAATATCTTGGCGAAAGAGAGAAGGCTCCAGTTTCATCAGAAAGGGAGAAGTATGAATTCTACTGGGTCTGGGAAAAGCAGTGGGACAGTCTCAAGGTAACTCATTCTGAAGTTACTGGTAGGGTGACACTGGACAATACTGAACTACTGGTCAGTTTTTCAGTCTGAGATTTGACCTTAATAGAATGAAATCAGAAGGAACCGGAAGTGTTTCCTGAACTGGTATAATTGACAATAGTTTCTTTTTTAAAAAAACTGTGAGATTCAATAAAAAGCAACCAAAAATGTTTATAATGTTGCTGGAATCCATTAGTGAATAAATACTTTAGTCCTGTCAAACAGAAAAAGAAACTGCACAGAAAAGGAACTTTTACTTGTAGAGAACTCAAATTTCCCATTTTGTTAGGTACTTGAGTTAACTCTAACATAAAAATCAGAATAGTCCTTTCTGATTTAAAGCTTGATATTTAAGAATGAATTTCTCTTCAAAATATTAAACCAGAACTCTTTAAAATATATATTACAATAAGCATGTGCCTATAATCTGTTTAAGCTTATCCAAATTTTGTATTGCAATATGAGCATTTCTCTGAAATAAATTCATATGTCCTCCTGTTCAAGTTCTATCTGTAATTTTTTCTGTTTTCTTTAGTGATTCTTAGCTTGGATTATCACTATGTGAGGGAAGGGTAATAAAAATTTAATTCCCAACAGAATCAGGTCAAGAAATTACCTTTATATAACCTGTTCCCCCTACCTTACTCCTCCTACTTCCTGAGAGGACCTGCTGAGAGTTTAAAGGAAGCTCCTCCTCCCTTTCTGAGATCGGGTTGTTACCTTTATTGCCTCTCCTAGGAAAACTCAAGTTTCTCAGTATGTTCCCCAGTTCCAAAGTTCTACCAACTTCCTTGTGTAGTTTTCCATTATTGTTACTTATGTTTTAATCCTTCTTTGCCTTATCTGTCCTTTGGTTATTTTATTGTTTTACTGGGTGTCTCTTAAAATGACAAACAAAAAAATGAGGTGAGGAATCTGAAGAGAGTCTCTGTGTTCTTAGGGATTAGCTCTTTTTTCCCAACACTGGCAGCCTGAGAGAATGAACCCCTTCTAAGGACTGTACATCTGTCCCATTAGCACACAATGTATAAAAATGTAGAAATAAATAATAGTTTAAAGAGCAGAAGCTAAGAAAATGATTTTATCACAAGAAAGCAAGAATATGGATTCATATATAATGTGGAGTGGACTATAAATTTATATCTTGGTTTTTTCCTTTTATTATAGTGTTTCAGAATTATTGGAACTTTATGAGGAAGATCCTGAAGAAATTCTTTATAATCTTGGATTTGGACGAGATGAACCAGATATTGCTTCTAAAATTCCTTCCAGATTTTTTAATTCTTCATCATTTGCCAGAGGGATAGATATTAAAGTATTTTTGAGTGCTCAAATGCAACGGATGGAAGTAGAGAACCCAAATTATGCTTTAACAAGTAAGGTTTTTAAGTGTTTGCATATTATTTGTTAAAATTATAGCATCTGTAGCAAGATGGTCTTATTTTTAAGGGCTTATTGGTTTTTAGGAAGAGCACTTGAGGGTGAATAAGGTTAATTAACACTAGCTTTTACTTAATCAGGATTTTTATTATTTTACTGATAGAGGTTAAATTAGCTATTCTTGCTCTCTTCCCCAGTTCTTGACTCACTTTAGTGCTACCATAACTTTCTTTACCTGTGCTGTCTCCACATTACATTTGTTCAAGAAGGAAAGAAGTAGGAGGGTGACCTTGTAGTATTAAATAAAGCCAATCAATTTCAGATGTTTCTCTGTAAATCTAAAGTAGCATGACCAATTTGACCATTTCACATGTTTGCTTATTTTTCCTTTGTTGACTAGTGGTTCAGAAACAGGATTCCCTAGTTTGTTCAGAATTTTAAGAGCTCTAAATCCATCCCTATTAGGTCTAAAATATATATACTTGACAGAGGGGAGTAAAAAGAGGGGAGGGGATACGGGGGTATAGAGTGAATCGGACAGTATATGTGTGCATGTATGATTACATGACTGGTGTGATTCTACATCGTGTAACTAGAAGGGTGAGAAGTTGTACTCCATTTATTTGTGATGTGTCTAAATGCATTCTACTTTTATGTACAACTAATTAGAACAAATAAAGAAAAACCAAAAATTAAAATAAAATATATGCTTGTTTGCATTTTAACTTTTAGGAAAGCATTTGAAAGACTCTTAATCATCTAAGACATAAAATCACAACTATAGATCTATAGCTAGTTCTATTTTATTCAGTACTGCCATCATGCTTTGTGCTTATTTCTGATTTCTTTTTTAAAAATGTAAATTCTAGTGTTTAAAAATCTTCCTCTTTCTCTCTACCCAGTGAATGAGAGAAGGCTAAAATGTTAGATAAAGAAAAAATATGATTGTATAATTTTTTTATCTAAGTTCAGTTACTAGAATTCTAAACAACACCATATGTTTAATAATATGTATATACAAACATAAAAAAGTATAAATAATTATTATTTTTTTCTTTTTGTAGGCCGCTTTCGTCAAATTGAAGTGCTTACTACTGTGGCCAATGCATTTTCTTCTTTATATTCCCAAGTCTCTGGGACTCCCCTTCAGAGAATTGGAAGTATGTCCTCAGTGACCTCTAACAAGGAGACAGACTCGCCTCCACCTTTAACTCGAAGTAACACTGCAAATCGATTAATGAAAACACTATCAAAACTGAATTTATGTGTTGATAAAACAGAGAAAGGAGAAAGTAGCAGTCCTTCCCCAGCAATTGAAAAAGGAAAGATTCCAAATGTTTCAGTGATTGAAGAAAGTGGCAATAAAAGTGATCAAAAATCTCAAAAAGTTGTAAAGAAGAAAGACTCGTCATCTATGTTAGCTACGGTTAAAGAAGAAGCCTCAGGTGTTTCTACAGTGGTTTTGGAGAATGCTGACACTGACAGAGTTTCTGATGAAGCAAATAGTAATTTTAACCAAAAAACTGAAAGTGAACACAGTAAAGAGACTCAAAGTCATGAGAGTAAATTGCCTGAGGAGTCTGTTGTAGAACCTGATTCAGGTGGTGGTTTCAACATTTCCAGCCAGAGTGAGTTGGAAACCAGCAGTGAACTGAAAAATGTCCCCGAATCTGTACTCGAAAAAGAACCTTGTGCACCATTGACGATCCCATCCATAAGAAATATAATGACACAGCAAAAGGACTCCTTTGAAATGGAAGAGGTAGGTTAAAAAACAAAACAAAACAAAAAAAAACAACTTCCGGAGACCAGTTTTAAATAGTGAGCTAGAGGAAAAAAAAAAGCCAAAAAAAAAAAAAAAGTGTGAAATAAGAAGGGGAAAAAAAAAGCCAAAAAATATGTGTGAAATGAGAAGTAGCTAATTCATATTAAAAATAAATTTATACTGATGTTGACTTTGTAAGGTTTATGTTTCACAAAGAGTTGGTATGTGACATTGAGGCAGGTGGGATCAGCCCATCTAGATTTCTGTCATCCACTAGGGGATATCTGACCTGTAACCCCCTTTTCACTTTCACTTTCATGCAAGATGTTGATGCCCAAGAAAACTTTGAGAGAACTTATTCAAATTCAAATCAGTATTGCGTAATAGTTAAAAACAGAGGCTTTGAAATCAAACAGGGCTTTGAGTTCTGTCTCTGCTTCTGTTTGTCTCATCTTTGGGGGAGCTTTTCTTGTGGCATATCAGTGGTAAGGAAAGGGTGAAAGAGGCTAGGCTAGGTGTTTGTGAAGGTCTTGTACACCCGAAGGGGGCACATAGGAATCCTCTAGGAGTGGGCTTTGAAAGGCCACTTAGTAGGGTTTCTGCACATGGCAAAGACCAATGTGTACTGACTTTTAATTTTTACCCAGTGATATTCTTGTTAACATAAATTTCAGGTTGAACAAGATAAAAATAATCATTTTGATACAGTTTGGCTAAAATTATTTTTGAATAGTGGGAACTGATCCTTAGGAGTTGGAACTGTGTAGCCAGGGTCAGGAAAAGGTAATTGCTCAGCTGCCCACCTTGTGGGAGGCACTGTACTTGGTTTAAAGTATAGTACTTCTAAGGCTGGGAGGTACAGTGATGTTCTTAGCTTACACATGAGGAAACAGGCATATGTGTGCTGGTGAAAAGCTGCAGCTATAAATTGCACTTAAGGAATATGTGCTATTTTTCTTTTTGAAATTAATTATGAAACTCACTTTAGTGATTGTTCTTAGTAGTTTTAGAATCACGTCATTATTTTAGGAAATTGGAAAATGGGATAATTGATTCTGCCCATACATATCCTTTTAGGTGAGTGTTGTGTTTCACATTAGTGGAGATGTTTCATTTATTGCAAAATTTCAACTACTGATGTGATTATGTTCCTTTTTTGTGGTCATTGAATATGTTTTTGATACTTTAATTACAACTAAAAGTGAAAACAGGAGAAGCTCTTTGGAATATTTACATTTTCCTGTAAGCTACTTTTCCCTTTATTTCTTCTTATATTTTGTTTCTTTAATTCCTAACATAGTTTATTTCTCATTACAATGAGTATGGAATATGATTATGATCAGTGCACTGAAAACCATTGTCCTATTTCACTGATTCCTTTGATTTTGTTTTGGTCTAAACTTGTCCTAGAATTCATAATAAAGTGTAAGTTCTTGTCTTCTGTTAGGGTCCCTCTTCTATGATAATTATATGTGATGAACAGTTTACTCATTTTAATACAACAGCAGAATATAAAAATCTATACAAAATGTAGGTAGTTGGAACTCTGACGTGGTAATAACAGACAGATTGACACTCTTGCGTGGGTATTTTCATATAAGTCAAATAAGTTCCTTTTAATTTCTAGAATTACTAAATTCTGAACTGTTGTGTGTGTTGTTTCTTTTAACATTTTTAAATAGCATACACAAAATGTCTTTTAAACATTTATAAAGTGCTAAAAGTACTTTGGTGACAACTTTTAATGATAGAGACTAAATTTTTTGCTCCCCCTGCTGGTCAAATCAGCTAATGAAAAAAGTAACGTGGATTTTTTTTTTTTTTTAAGTACACAATTAACATGCATTAAAGACAATGGAAGATTTTTTTTTTCAAAAAAAAAATTGGTCAACCATAGCTACATTGTAAATAGGGAGAAATTTAAGGACACTGAATCCTTGTTTTTCAGCTATATTTAAAATATGGATAAAAACCTCCTAGAATTGTGTTTTTATCCCTTTGGGAACTTTAAAGAAAGCTTGTAGAACAATGGATAAAGAAGGGAAATAGTGTGTTATTTTAATTTCCTCTTAAGCATGATTCGAATCATATTGACAGATGAAGAGAACAATCTTATTGAAGCAAACATTTAATTCCATTCAAAGTAGTTCGTAACAGTTGTCCTTCGGACTCTTTTTAGTTAAGGTTTGATTCCTATTATGAACTTTCTTCCTGTACAAGAGGCAAGAAAACATAAGTTAGTGCTCTCTTTCCCTCAGTACACCACTTCTCAGATTGTCCCCACTGCAGCTGCTTTGGGAGGCTAGTTAGGAGAAAGTATTCCAGATGTGGCTGTGTGCATGAAACTGCCTAATCCACTGGAGAAGGGAGGTAAGACCTGACAAAACCTGATAGTCACAGGACCAAAGAGAGGAAATATTTAAATGTGAAGAGAGCTAAATAGATGACAAGACTGATCTAGGCCCAGGAGAATGAAAAGTAGCTGTTTCTTTAGTTAAAAAAGAGAAGAAAAGGGGAAAAAGGGTCAGAGACTATTTTCAATGAAAAGTCATCTTGTTTCATAAAACGTTGCAGTGTTTACAAAATACTACCGTCCAGTTTTTTAACTTTCTTTTCCTTTTCCTTATGATGCTTGGCAGAGTCTTCTAACTTTTATTGACTTGATTGGACAGTTCTTGTGTTCTTCCTGATGGCTTATTTTGAATACCTCATGGTAACCCTCCAGAACCATAGATTAATGATATGAATGATTCACAGTTAAATCGAAATGATCCTACTTAATAAGTTGTTGTTTGATTTTTAGGTATAAGAGAAAGGCAAACTTTCATCTGTAAATTTCTGTAAACAGCATGTCATGTGCTTGTCTTACTCTGCAAATGAACTTCTATTTAAATATAACCATTATTGGGTATATATATATAATAGCCTTTTTTTTAGGCTACTGAAGTTTTGGTAATTGTTTCTAATGTTCATATTGATTGTTTATTTAAGTAATATACCTCATTATTTTAGTTGTGAAGTTTTAGGATTTTTAAATCACTTTATTGGTCTAAATTAAAATTGTCTCAAATTAGCCAAATGTTTGAAAAATAGGTTGTTCCTTGACCGTCTTATTTTTTTTTTTAAATAAGAATGTGAACTCTAACACATGACATCTGCACAAGTGTCTGTCCTTCAGAACTCAAGTAACCACTGAGTTTTGTTACTTGCTTTTTATCTAAATTGCCTTGTTAACTTTACAAAAGTATTTATCTCATAACAAAAATAAGCTCCATATGTGAGTGTGTGCACATGTGTGTGTGTTGTAAAATTTGAGAGCTTTATTTAAGATAAAATTTCACACAGTTATAGAATCATAGACTTAACACAAAAAGGCATCTGTGAATTTATTTTTCAGTTATCTCCCTTTACAGATGAGAAATATGTCGCCCATACCCTGTAGCATTTGATACTGCTCTACAGCAGTGGTTCTCCCACCTTTCTGAGGGATGTAATATTCCCTTCTCTATCAGTATGTTGTGGGTCAGGGCAGGGGCTGTGCAGGGATGCCAGTGGACAATGGCAGAAAGGGGTCACCTATCATATAGCTTACTACTTTAGTGTTTCATAGTACTTTCACTTACAGTCACATTTGATCAACCTAAGGACCTGTGATGTGAGAATTTTCATTTTTATTTTACAATTAAGAAAACTGATAATTATCATAGATAAAAGAAATGGCATTAATGAAACCTGAATTCAGTTTTTTCTACTAACTAGCTACTTTAAACTACCCCCTACAATTTGCTGTGGGTCAGATTGGTTGGTAGGGTTAGACGTTGAACAAGAACTCAAGTTTTCTTTGCATAGTCCCATAGTACTTGTTTGGAAAAACAATGCTTTCTTTTGACTTTATTTGAGATTAAAAATTAAACAGTTATATTTCCTAGAACTCTTAATTTTGATTTTATTCCATAATTATTTTTATATACAATGCCTATACAATGATAAGAGCTATAACTATCTCTTTAAACCCTAGAGGAAGGGCTATTTGAATTAGAACATCCAGCATTGCTGTCCTGTAGGATACAGTGTACTAGTATTGTACCTAGAAGCTGTGTCTTAGTCAAGATAAACAGCATAGCTGTTAAGAAACCAAAGTAGGTGCCTGCCACATTAGAAAGTTGATTCAGAACTGTGGTCTTTGAAGTAAACCAAATGTGTGGGTTATTCTAAAGCTGTTTTCATACGTCTATGAATTCCCAAATATAGAGACCAAGCCATTTTAGCATTTTGGTTTAGAAGGGATTCCCCACCCCCCCCCATTTTTTTTTAATGAAAAATTTCACACCCTAAATTAGATAATATAATGAACACCCATCACTCATTCAACTCATTTAAATTTGGTCATTCTTATCAGTTAAATGAAAGGCCAGCT
Source organism: Sciurus vulgaris (assembly GCF_902686455.1). NCBI lineage: Eukaryota > Metazoa > Chordata > Mammalia > Rodentia > Sciuridae > Sciurus > Sciurus vulgaris. Next base: position 135,047,557 of record NC_136463.1, read on the forward strand.
GTAGCAGATAATCAGAATTCTGAGCATTTGAAACCATTGAATAGGGAAAATCCTGTCATATAAATCTTGTTTCTGTATTTGCATTATACTTCTCTGTAGAGTACCCATCTCAAGTTGGACTGCTTTCTTTCTTTTGTATAACTGTAACCAGTAATAAAACATGATAAACCAAGAAATTCATCCACTATCACTAGCATGTTTTTTTCTGGCTCAACTACTGTGTATTATGATTTTGCTGAGTTGAGAATAATAATGCTGGCATTAGTAAGTTGTATTAGTAAAACATGACCCTCTCAGCTTTCCTTTTTAAAGTGCTCCTTTCTTACAGTTAATGGACTTTGTAATGAAAGAAGGGAGAGTAGATTCTTTGCCTAGAGCAGCACCTTGAAGGATAGGACACTGAAGAAACATTCATTAAAATCATGTTATTTTTTGTGATTAATTTTATAAGTCTAAGGAAATAGAATATGTGATAATTCTACATTTGAAAGTGAGAGGTTATAATTTGGTGTACCATAAGTCTATATCTGAGCCAAGATTCTTAGAATATAGTCATTTGGATATTTCTTATACTGTTTGATCTGGTTGGTACTTATTTCATAGAAAACTCTTTGAAGTAGGCTAGGCCTAAATAACAGCTAATAATAGGCCTTTTGTTGAATATAAAAAGAAAATGCATTTTGTTCCCCTGCACACAAAACAATGGTTTTCCTGTTGAACCTTCATCTGCTGCTTTGAATAATATAATTGTAAATAATAGCAAAGAATGATAGACCTTATTTATATATTTTATTTGCAGGTGATGGTTTATATGACCACTGTGCTTTTGATTTCTACAAGATTCATAGACTGGTAGCATGTGAGAGAGGCCTGATAAAAGATTAATATGAGCTGGGGATATAGCTTAGTGGTAGAATGTTGGACTGTCGTGTGAGGTTCCTGGATTTTATCACTACTGAAAAACATAAGATGTAATAGTTGAATTCACAAAAAAAAAAAAAACAATGAAAGAAAGAAAAAACATTCATAGACTTGAGTTCATGAAACTGTATAGAAAAAAGCAATTTTTAAACTGGATAATAATTTCTTTAACCTTTGGTTTTTTTTTTTTTTTAATGTCAGCTTTTCACTCTTCTTCATATGGAATCTTTATTCTTAAATAATTTTATAGTAAAAAACTTAACAGTTCTCCTTAAAACCCAATTGATGTTTGCTCTCTAATCTGTTCAAGTGTTTAAGGTTAAAAAAAAAAAAAAACAAAAAAACCATGTTTGGTTAGTTTGCTTTGCTCATCTTATGGGATGTTATTTACTCTTTAAGTATTAATCATTATAGGATAATATGATGGAACTTAGCATACCTTCCCCTCCTTCAAATGTTTCATCTTGATTTAGATTATTTTAAAATAGATAAGAGTATTGTGGGGTAGGAACAGCAACTAAGGATCTGAAAATTCCTAAGTGGTGTAGTTGTGCAGTTAGACAAAGACAACAAAAGACAACTTTTGTGGGTTTGATATTTCCTTCCAATAGCATTATTAGGGATGTAAAGCTCTCAGAATATCAAAAGAACATTCATATCAGAACAGAGCAGTCTTACACATGAGTGACATTTGATAACAGAAATTTGTGAAATTTTAGAAAATTTTATCATGGGAGCATGATATTCCATTTTCAGAGATGCAAGACTTGTAAACTATCTTAACTGTGTGTCAGACAGAGGCCAGCTGCAGTGAGTATATTAGCATTTGTCCTGGAATTGATCCTACTTTGAGTTTAATAGTTAGGAACTTTCTCTATCGGTCTATGTTTCATCTACTAGCAACTTCTAGAAAAAATATCATTTATATATGCAGTTATTTCTCATTAGCTACAAAGTTGAGTGTTGTTATTAACTGGAAACTAGATTGAAAAGTAAGTTGTAGAGCATTTAAAAAAGTTTGAGATAAAATGTCTCTAAATTGAAGTATGTAATGCATTAGTGCACCTTAAGCTAATTTATTTAATAAATGGATATCAAGAGATTATTCTTTGCTGTAAGTTCTTTTAGTCTGAACTACTTATAAAATTCTTGTTAGGTTCAGAGTACAGAGGGAGGAAGCTCCTCATGTTCCAGCCACTTCCAGCTAGGTCTCGCCAAGTCCAAAAGAGGTAAGTAAACTGATAGGCAGTAGTTTCCTGCGCACCTTACCAGTGTTGTTAGTTGACCTGGAAAAGAGGTTTTACCTATCTGTATGTGTAGTAGCAGTACGTGTAAAAAGATCAGAAACACAGGTAAGCATGGTTCACTATCAATTTGGTTATAAATTTTATGTTACTTTCTTAAAGATTTTTGTACTCTGAACTAAATATTAGTTTGCTTGTCCTATATAGACCTCATTACACATTTTCTGTGTGCTCTAAATATTTTTTCAGTTCTAATAAGAGTTGGATGGAAAGTAACTGAAAGAGCAAAAGATTAGGGCTACTTTTTACATTGTTATGATTGTAAAATATGTGCTTGGGGTGATCTGTCTCTGAATTTCCATTCAGCATGGCTCCTAACCATATTACATTGTCTATACCTCTGGCCAAAAGCATCAATCTGTTAGCAATAGTTAAACCTAGTAAATTAAATTTAAGCTATGGATCAAAGGTGAGAGGTGGTAACCACTGTTCTTTTGAATAATTAATTATTGACCAAAGAACCTTTGAATCCATTCCTTTCACTTTTAACTTGCACTAGAAAAAAGAATGTCTGGTTTTAAATTTACAAAGCTCTGAGATTTAGTGGAATGAGAGAAAGAAGTTTAATTGACCACTAAAGGTAGGAGTATTTATTTTTAAACTTTACATGTGCTGAACCACCTGGTTTTTTGTTTTTGTTTTTTTTTAAACAAAGATTTATATATTCTAAGAATAGGAAATTACATGTTTTTCCCTCCTGATCCCCTGAAATCACTTAATAAGAGACAATTTGCATGTAATATTTTTCTTTTCAGCAGTATGGTACTAAAGAAAAAGAACTCCTCTCGCACTAGATTACTATAGTTCTAGCCAGAAATGAGAGAACTTTCATATTTAAACTTCATTCCTTTGTTATGTTCATAAGCATACGTTATGTTTCTGAGCTGTAAGGCAGAATTCACCACATTCAGGAAGTCTTTGCTTTAGATGGATAGACAAAGGACACATTGGTCAAAGCAGTTTGCCATGTGTCACAAGGAGAGTAAAACAAAAATTATTTTCAAGAGCAAGCTCTTAGTGGTGGGAAAGATAGAACGTGATTTCTACTAACATCTCTGTTCTTCCTCTTAACAATTTTGGGTCTCTTCTTTCTGGTGGCATAAACAAAATGTTTCTATTTTGTTAATCAGACTTACAAATTAACAGTAAAATGGTTTTGTGAATGTGTAACATGAGAGAGGGACTGAGAATAATGGTATGTTACTCATTGGAAGGTAGATTATGAATTATGTTAATGTGATATGGATGTGTCTTAGATTAATCATAGTTTACAGAATTAGAATCACTGATAATATATTTATTTCACAAGTTTAGTAAAATTGTATATACCCTCTTACTAGTAGGACTTTAAAATTAAGTTAAAATTCTCCTAATCTTAAATCCAGTCTGGCATTTACATACTGAGGATGGACTAGAAAGGCTTAGTGACTCGGTTTATGTCACAAGCTAACATTTGGTAGATGTGTTGAGAAAAGTTCCACATTTTTTCTCTTCTGTAAAAAAATATACAATATTTTCCTTAGTTTAGCAGAAAATATACAGATTTTCTATTTGTTTATGATATGGGACAATATAATTTCCAGAATTTTTTTTTTTTTTTCATTTTAATGTTTCTTCTAACTTACTGGTTTAAATTAGTAATCTATCTTCAGGGCAGAGGTTGAAATCCTTATTCTGTTTTTGTCTATGGAGAACTGTGTTTTTTGGTGAAAACAAAATGCCTAAGGAAAGAACCTAGATGGTGATTTTATACTATGACAGTTTCACTTACATTTCTACTTAGCTCCTGAAGTAGTCCTTCTGAGATGGAGAATTATTATTACTCCCATTCACAGAGGAGAGAAATGAATTGCTTACAGTGCTGACACAAAGCAGAAACTTGCATACAGGCCTTCTTGTTCTTTTTGCTGCCCTCACACCTCCTCTAAAGCCCAACCAGTCTAATTTAGGAGGTAATGTGAACTCATGCAGGGCTCAACAATTATGAGGGGAACTGGGTGCAGACCTTACTCTGCTATAGATTAAACAGATCTTAGCAGGGAGAACCTGAGTCAATGCTGGTTATTTTGGCTTCCCTGAGCCCTGTGCAATGCCCTTTGCTCAAACAGATAGAACTTTGATTTATCAATCATTTATGTGACTGGTTTAATTCTTCTGTTGCTTTAATGAGTATTTATCATTGATTGGTTCAGCAAACATTTATTGTAGCTTGTCCCTAGGTCCTGGAATATGAAGAAACCAATAATGTTCTTTGCCTTCAGAGGCTCACAATCTAATTTTTTAAAAACAAATAAAAGACATGGAAACATATAATTAGGGAGATAACTGCTATTCCACAAGGTATCAATAATTTTTCTAATTAATATAGTGCCTAGTTAGTACTGATAACAACCCATTGCAATTCAGTTTTATAATTATTCTAGCCTACTTAGATTTATCAAGAATATGGAATAATTCCTTATTTTATTATGCAGCCTTATTACTATCAAAACAATATTATAGAATTATTCTAAATTTTTATTTTGTGGGGTTACTGGGGATTGAACTCAGGGGCACTCCACCACTGAGCCACATCTCCAGCCTATTTGTATTTTATTTAGAGACAGGGTCTTACTAAGTCACTTAATGCCTCACTTTTTGCTGAGGCTGGCTTTGAACTGGGGATCCTCCTACCTCAGCCTCCCGAGCTGCTGGGATTATAGTCATGCACCACCCACCCAGGAAATTATTCTAAATTTTATGGGGAAAAATTATTCTATTTCCTTGAAACCTGAAGCTAAAGTGGGATATTAAGGAACTTTTGGATTTTTATTCAGTCATATTGTTCCCTTGTTCCCCGATATGGTCCAGATCTTAAATGAATGTGAATTTGGTAACACACTTATTTAACCTGGTGTTTTTGAAGTTCTGTGGAACCATGTTGTCTCATGAAGTATCCCTCTTAGTAATGTGATAGCTCTAAAATCTTTCCCATTGTGGTAGCTGTAGTATGTATGGAATGTGATCATGCTTGCCACACTTAGTTTGATCTTGTTACTTACTTAAAACATTTTTAAGTAACAAGGAATTAGAGTTTTGCTACAAAAAAAAAGGAATAGAAGGATTTTATAGAATTAGCAGTGGCTAATGTGCTAGTTGAATATATTTGCCTAAGTTATATGCAATTATTATAAATTGCTTTGTGACTTTAAAATATTCACATGATTTAAAACATTAGAGAAGCTTAAGAATGCTTCCTTACATTTCAAATTATTTGATTTATTGGTTTTAACTGTATTTTTATTTTCTTAGGAGAAAGATATAGATGTTTTTAAAATGTTCTATATTTAAACTTCTAATTCCACTTCCTAAATATCTTTACATATTTGCATAATGTAAGTGGTTTATTTTGGGACTTACGCATGTATTAGAACCATCTTAGAACCATCTTTACTTCAGCCAATTTTTCTCTAAGGATAAGACATTAATTGGATTTACCCAAATACATTATAATTAGAACTTAATTAGTAACTGAATAGTGAGTTTCTAATAGAAATGTGATTCAGTTTTTGTTTGAACTTTAGTTAACCTCCTGTGCTTTGAAGCCATAATTTTGCATAAGTAATGCATGCTTTTTCCAGAGTAATCAGTGTTGTGTGTCTTCTATCTGTTGGGAATCGTATATGTAATAAAATCACTCCTCATTGAAGCTTATTTATTAATGATTTACATGCACTGCACTCTCTGCTGACAGAATCATCTGCTACGTACTGCGAGTCAGCATTCTGATAGCAGTGGTTTTGCAGAAGATTCCACAGAACGGCCTCTCCCTTAATCATCTTCAGGTAAAATTCTCTATTGTAACAGGTACTGTGATTAGACTTCTTTTTAAGGTGATTTTCCAGTTAGTGTATATTCAAGACTGAATCTGTCTAATCTTCATTTTCAAATAATAACAAAAATAAAACTTCTGTGATGTAGATTTTATCTAAGCCCTTGACTATGAATACCAGATTTCACTAATGCTTTATTGCTAATGGAGTATTAAAAACAAAACAAAACAAAAGCTTCTCCTTCTTAACTTTTAGAGCACCAGTAAACAGAGATTACTTAAATCACTAACCTGTTTAGTCTGTTATTTTTCATCATCATAGTGTTTCAGTATTTTACAGTAATTTTGCTTGCTAGCTTATATGAAGTATGGATTCATGACTTGCTGAATATTTTACTGACTTTTATGCAAGACTGTTAGATAACCCAGAAAAAAGGCACATCTTTATTTATTTATTTATTTATTTATTATTATTATTTTTTTAGTTGTAGATGGACACAATACCTTTATTTTTATTTATTTATTTTTATGTGGTGCTGAGGATCGAACCCAGGGCCTCACATGTGCTAGGCAAGCGCTCTACCACTGAGCAACAACTCCAACCCAAAAATGCACATCATTTTGCTCAAGGAGCTTTTAGTCTATATGAGAAGTCTCAGGAAGTCCAGGAAAAGCATCTTTCTTTAAGATTTATATAAAACATCTTTAAGCAGTCTTAAAATTGGAACAAAAAAAGGAGAACTCCCAAAGACTTTATAGTCATAGGATCTAAAGGTTAGACAGAAAAGAGATACATCTGAAGAGATTCAGAAAGAATAATCAGTAGACAGAAAAATTGGGAGGTGGAGTGAAGACTCTGAGAAAGAAGATTAGGGCCATCAGAATGAGGTGACAAGTGGCTACTAGGAGATTTATGTTGGAAAGAGTGGTTCTGATGGAGTAAATGAGGCAGAAACATGACTGGAGAATAAATCCATAGTGAGGAACAGAAAATAGGAATGTGGACTATTTTTGCCAACTTGAGTAGGAGGTCATTTTGTCCTGTTGTATGGGAATGAATGGCTTAGGGAAGTTGTTCAGCTAAGGGAGTGGCCTTAGAGGAGAGTTTGATCCAGAAAAATCTGGGATGAACTGTGGAGAATTACCTTTGTCCTAGAGAGAATGTGATTAGAAGTAGGGTGGAGGGATTAGTCTTGAACAAAGGTGCACAATTTCTTTTCAGACTGGAGGAAAGGAAGGAATGATGGGCAGAGATATAGGAAAACTGTCAAAAGTATTGGGGAAGAATGTGAAGAAATTTTTTGTTCATTTTTTCTGTGAGTCAGTGTCATGTTGGAAGTGAAGGAGGAGAGAGTTAGAAAGGTTCTCTAAGAAAAACGGTGAAGATTTGAAATAATCTTTGTGAGAAAGTGGGAGTGGGGGAAGAGGATTGCAATTGATGATCAGGAGTATTAAAAACATTTTGGAGCAGTGCCAGGGCCACAAGCAAAGGTGGGAGACCATAAAAGTATAAATTCATCAAATCTGTTTGGTATTTTGTATGATACCTCTTACTTTTATTCTTCATCTTCTCACCTGTTTTCCTTTCACAGGTTCATGAGTCCCTGCAAGCCATGGGGAGTAGTGCTGATAGTTGTGACAGTGAAACAACAGTCACATCATTTGGTGAAGACCTTGTTACACCAACAGTGCAAGACCAACCTTATTTCAATGAGTCAGAGGAGGAGTCTGTCACCACTCTTCAGAAAGGAAGAGCCAAGGCAGCAACAGTTGCTGAATGTGGGACTCTTGAGAATACAGGAAGTAAGCAGTCCACCTGTAGTCCAGAGGATCATGTTACTGAAAGTACCAAAACAGAAGAAACAGAAGAGGACTTGTCTCCTGCACAGACAGTAGAGCTGCCCAGGGAAACAAGTGGTGAAAGTGATGTGGATAAAAGCAGTGAATGTGAATTTGCCCAGTACACCACACACCATATTCTGAAATCATTGGCTTCCATTGAAGCTAAATGCAGTGATACGAGCTCTGAAAATACAACAGGGCCTCCTTCTTCTGTGGACAGAGTTAATACAGCTTTGCAAAGAGCTCGAATGAAGGTTTGTACTCTGTCTAATCAAAGAGTGGGGCGTAGCTTGATAAAATCAAAAGATCTTTTAAAACAAAGGTACTTGCTTGCAAAAGCTGGCTATCCTCTAAGAAGGTCTCAGTCTTTACCAACAACTTTATTGAGCCCAGTAAGAGTTGTGTCCTCTGTCAATGTCCGGTTGTCTCCAGGGAAAGAGACCAAATGCAGCCCACCTTCCTTCACCTATAAGTACACACCTGAAGAGGAACAGGAAGTAGAAAAAGAGGTGACTGAGCATGACGGTCAGTCTTTGGTTAAATCCACCATTTTCATCTCTCCATCATCTGTGAAGAAAGAAGAAGCCACCCAGAGTGAGGTGACACTGTTGGAAGAATGCCATCATGGAAGGACTCCTGCCTGTTCACAGTTCACTCCAGCACAGATTTCTCAGTCCACCTGCTCCCTTCACTCTGTCCACTCTGAGTGGCAGGAAAGGCCCCTGTGTGAGCACATGAGAACTCTGAGCACACACAGTGTTCCCAACATCTCAGGTGCCACCTGCAGTGCCTTTACCTCCCCTTTTGGGTGTCCTTACTCACATAGACACGCTGCCTACCCTTATCGAGCGTGCTCTGTGAATCCTCCCTCTGCCATAGAAATGCAGTTACGAAGAGTGTTGCATGATATTAGAAACTCACTGCAGAATCTTTCACAGGTAAGAGAGAAGGGTTTTCTGAATTTTATATTTTATTGCTCTGAGCACATCTTAATTCACTGAGAAGCTAATACCCATCAGGTATAAATACCTTAGCTGTATTATTTTACATGCTTAAACTTGTGTATACTTGCCTGCCTCCTATTATCCTTCCCTTCTGTTTCATGGGAAAAGTGGAAACTAATCCTGAACAAAGTTAATTTCTCTGCTTAGAATCTCCTTCCTTTCCTAGAAGAGAGATTTTGCTCATTAGATATTTTCCCTTTTTCAGCTTCTTTTCCATTGTCTTTGTCTTAATCTAGAAACTTTACATTGTCCTTGTTATTTAAAAAATCTTCCCTGTCAAAATCCTTTCTCTCCTTTTTTCTGCCATTTGGATGTGTTGACCACCTCTTCCTTTTCTAAGTTTCTTCCTGTTGGTTTCGGTGGCAGCGTCTTCTCCTGGTTCTGCTCATATTTCTCTAAGCTTTTCCCTTCACCTACTGATCCCTGATGCTGCTCTTCTGGCACAGAATTAGTCTACTTCCACTGGGTTCAAAGACTGGAACTACTCCAAAAGAGAAAAAAAATCAGGTAAAATGGATTTAGAATGCATGTCATCTCTTATTTTCATGAAATAGTATTAGACAGGAATCCCCTTGGAAAGTAAAATCAATGTTGTAACTTTTTAAGACATAAGATACATCACCTTTGAAATATATGTTTTATATAAATGACAGTTGTCTCCTGATGATTTGCACTGTAACTAGAATGTAGGTGTTTTTTCTACCTTACAAAACCTGGTTCTGTCTATGACTGAGATATTCACTGTGATTATTGTGAAGCTGGGGATTTCCAGGGACCTATTCACCTGAACCTCTGTGGTGCACCTTTCTAGGTGCAAGTTCCTTCTGCTCTAGCTTTTCCTCTTAGGTGACCCCTCAGAGGTAATGGAGCTAATCATCTCCCCACCCCCATCTCACCCCAATAGATGGACACTGTGTCCAGTCTCCTTGCTTAGGGTGTGTGCTCCAGCCACATTGGCCCACGTGCAGGGTTCTCAATAGTTGTGCTTTCTCGGGGATCTGCACATGCCATTTTGCATTTTGTTTGTGTGGTTTTTTTTTTTTTTTGGTGCTTTGTTTTACCTGGAATGCTCTGCTGTTGCGTTTCTTTGCATGAACAAGTCCTAGTTACTGTTAAAGCTTAGCTCAGGTGTTAACCACTGTTGGAAAAACTTAACCTAATGTTTATTTGTGAATTTTTGTTTGTATCCATTGTACTACCCCCATCTTAACATTATAATAAAAATTTAAACTTCTCTTTATCTTCCTTATAGTATAAGAACACTTGCAGGCTTGGGCATGGTGTACCTTTTATCTCCACTGTCTAAAATAGTGTCATATAGCAGATGCTCAAATGTCTAACAGTTGATAGTTACTTACTATTCCCTCCAGACATGTTAGTAGTTACTGAATCCCATAATGACATTTGCAGTTACTGCTTCTGCATTTTGGACTTTCATTTTTGCTTTTCTACTTTCTCAAATCAAGAAAGAAGTCCTATAAAACAGATACGAGCTGTATTTTCTCTTTTGCCTCTTCTGCCTCCCAAATAGATTGATTTGTTCCTGGAGTGGCTAAGAGTAATAGGTAGCATTGGGGACTGATTATTATTATTATTATTATTATTATTATTATTATTATTATTATTTTGCTTATAGTGTAAAGAGTTTTATTTTGTTTGGTTTTGCCTCAGAAAAAAAATGCAGGCCTTAATTCTGCCTTCTTAATACCTTAGAAAATTTGTAGGTACTTTGACATTGGTTTTTAACCCTGTTTTCATTTGTTTGAAGTATCCTATGATGAGAGGACCTGATTTTGCTGCTGCTCCATATAGTACTCAGAAATCATCTGTTCTACCTCTTTATGAAGTAAGTTCCTATGTAAATCTTTGTGTTACAAAATAATTTCTATGATTTAGACGTGTAATTTTGTTATGTTGCATTTTAGAATACTTTTCAGGAGCTTCAAGTAATGAGGCGGAGCCTGAATTTGTTTAGAACACAAATGATGGATTTAGAGTTGGCAATGCTGCGTCAGCAGACCATGGTTTATCACCACATGACTGAGGAGGAAAGGTGAAAGTTCCTTTTGTCTTAAAGAGTTTTACATTCAAAGAAGCATTTATAACTTAATTTTTAAAAATGTAGTTTTATTTCCACTATATACCCTGTAATTGTTTTGTGGACCGCTATAGATAAAGTTAGGCACACATAATTACTGAGTTAATTTCTGTACTTTCAGTGTATAAGGAAGATGGTAGTTATGAGCAGCTTTTCCGTGTGCAGGATAGTTGTAAGAGAATAGAGGAATAAAAACCATTGTCCTAGTGGTTACTTCATAGTTGTTGTTACGTGAATTTATAAAACTTGGAATTCAGTACCTTCTGTCAGCTTATAGTAGTTTTTAAAAGGTTGTGAATAGGAACTACCTTTTTCAAACTTTATACCTATCACACTACTGATAGATATGAAGTTGATCAGCTGCAGAGTTTGAGAAATTCAGTCCGAATGGAACTTCAGGACCTGGAGCTACAGCTGGAGGACCGCTTGCTGGGCCTGGATGAACAGCTTCGGGCTGTGCAGGTGCCTTCTCCTTTCCGCTCCTCAGCACTTGTGGTACGCTGCCTAGGGGGTTGTCAGGCGTTTTCACTAGATTTATTGATAATGTTCCATGCATATTAAGAACAAGTGCCTTCGTTTTAATCCTTTTACTTGAATGGCATTAGAAGCACGCAGAATGTTTAAGGAGCTTTTCCACACATCAGTTTTATGTATAAGTTATATTAGTTTATTTAGAAATAACAATGAAAATTATTAATTGTATTTTTGATAGAAAAAAGGGGCAGTACAAAAGTTTAGATTTGTTGAAGGGAAAATTGTGAATTAAAATATGACTTTTTTAAGTTTGAATCACTGCATATAACTCCAAAAAACAGACACATAATATATTTTACTCAGTTTTTCTCCCTTCTCTTGCATTTAAATAAATATTTACCATTAAGCCTTTCCTTAACTTTAGATTCTATTCTATTTTTTAATGTTTCTTTTCTTTTTCTTTTTTTGTGCTTTGGGGATTGAACCCAGGGCTTCCACATGCTAATAAGCACCTAGGCTTTCACTGAGAGAAACCCATGGCCCCTTACCTTTTATTATGTTTTTTAAGGAATCAAGTGAAGTGTTTTGATAGAAAATGTGTGTGCAACCAAGGTAATAAAAGAAACACTGTTCCTCTTTATTTTGTGCCACTTTGCCACTTTTCATTAATAATGTTCCTTTCCATGAAATTTGAAATATCATGTTTATTTTGCCAAAATCTTTGAAGTTGTAAAATGTTTCTTTGAAGTTTTGAATTTTTATTTATATTACATTGACAACATGTTTAGTTTTTGTTAAAAATAAATGAATAAGTGGGACATGATGGCACACGCCTATAATCCCAGCTACTTGGGAAGTTGAGGCAAGAGAATTGTGAGTTCAAGAGTATGGGCAACCTAACAAGACCCTGTCTCAAAAGGGAAAAAAAAAAAAGAATAAATACATATGCCTATGTATGCACATACATTAAGTAGACTAAGAGGATATGTATACATATATAGAGAGAACATAGAAAAAACAATTCTGTATCATTAATGAGTATGTTTTCTAATTATTTTGATCCATCATTCTTTGAAATGTGTGTTGGTGGGGGCAGAGAATCAACTTCTGTGCATCTTGCTATATCAGTCTTCAGTCACAATAACATTTCATAAGACTTCATGACAGTAGAGGGTGACCTTTGTGACATAAAGTGATGCTTCAGGGCAATGAGTAGTCAATTAATTTTATAAAACACAATTTGAGAAAGTTTATACATACATTTGCTTGTCTATATTGTTATCTTTTCAGGGAATGTGTGGCAGTAGAAGCGCTGATAACTTGTCATGTCCTTCTCCGCTGAATGTAATGGAACCAGTAAGCCTCTCTCCTTCTAAGTCACGGGGAAAGGGAAGTGATATTATGTCTCATAAACACACAATTTCCTAGTGTGGATGAAATGTATTCATAAGTTAGTTTCATAAGTTAGTTAAATTTAATTGGAAGTGAGTTTGCTACTCCTGAAGACCATTGACATCTTAGACCACTAGAAAGCCAGCTTAATTGCAATAGTGATTTGTCTTTCTGACCTAAAGGAGATGATTCACCATTAAAAATATTTATACTCCAGGGGAAATGTGCTTTCCCAGTCAGATCCCAGTTCTTTAGAGCTATAAGATGACTGCTTTTTTGAACAAGTTTGACTTTTATTACATTTTAGACAAATTGTTTCATTAGAATGCAAAGCATTATGAGTAACTATGTTGTTTTTCTTTACCTGTGTGGTTACAGATAAAATTTCATCACATGTGTTCTAGTTGCCCATTTTATTGCTTGAGCTTACTATATTTAAGCTTGCTATCTTGTGAATCAGTTTGAATAGTCACTAAATCAGTGAAATAGAATTATATCTTTGCAAGCTAATGATTTTTTTTATAACATTAACAACAATTTGACTTTTGAAGGAATTAAACTTCAACAACCAATCTTAATATTGAGAGAGAAAAATAACATTTTTTCTGATCATACAGGTCACTGAACTGATGCGAGAACAGTCATACTTGAAGTCTGAATTGGGCCTGGGACTTGGAGAAATGGGATATGAGCTCCCTCCTGGAGAAAGCTCAGAATCAGTTTTCTCCCACGCAACATCAGAGTCATCTTCTGTGTGTTCTGGTCCCTCTCATGCTAACAGAAGAACTGGAGTGCCTTCCGGTGACTTAGGGGGAAAATCCAAAACCCATTTTGTGGCAAGAAAGAAAGTATTCCGAGCATCAGTGGCCCTAACACCAACTGCTCCTTCTAGAACAGGCTCTGTGCAGACGCCTCCAGAGCTGGAGAGTTCTGAGGAAGTTGGAGCAGCTGAAGAAGTCTCACGGGTTGTAGGGCCTAACTCTGAAGTGGAAGAAGGGCCTGGAAAACTACCCCTGATGCCAGCTGCTGAGGAAATGCATAGAAATGTGGAGCAGGATGAGTTGCAGCAAGTCATACGGGAGGTGGGTAAAATCTGTGCTTCATTTATTTGGAGATGGATGTCATGCAATATTTATGAGATATCCTTTTTATTCGTAGCATTCAGTAATTTTCAGAGAGCTTTTAAATTAACTTTGCTCTTATTTGTATCTATTAAGATGTGTTCATAATAGCATTTCTGCAAATTTCATACTTGAATGTAAAGTAATTGCAGTTCTCGGCATTCAGTGTGGTTACAGACTCTCTACCTCTCAAGTCTTCCATCTGTAGCATTAAGTGTTACAGTTTAGGTTTTGTCCAGAATTAAAGGATGTCATTTATTATTTCAACTGACATAGGAAAATGATGTTGTGATTTTAAAAAGTGTAAAGAATTTTATGTATTAGGTGGGTGAAGAAGTGTGAAAATTTGAAGTTGTTCAAAAATTGAAATACAGTATGAAAAGATTTACCCTGGATAATAACAGCTTGAGAACCTGAAGCATTAACCAGACTTCTAAGTTACCAAAGAACCAGCAAAAAATTACAAGGGTTGTAGTTAAAGGTGACAAGTTAGTTGAGAAAATTTGCCTGATAATTCTTTTTAGCATTGAACGTTAATGAAAAGAAATAGTATATTTCATTTAAAAAGGGCGAGCCCCATAGGTATTACTTTTATGATGGATCCCACCCCCCTTTCCTTCTTAAATCACTGTCCTTTTTGTTGCAAAAACTAATAGTGTACACAGGAAAAAAATTACACAGGCTGAATATTTCACCTTCTGTTCTATTTTCTTGTCTTAAGAACTCTTTGAGTAATGAAGAAGTATTTTCCATCCGAGGTACTAAGACCCCAGATTAGAAGAGATCTTTCATTATTTCCATTAGTGAAAAAGCAGAATATCCTATACATTAAAAAACAAAAAAAAAATCACTTTAGTGACTGGGGAGGTAAATCAGTGACTGAACACACAATTTGCATGTGTGAGACCTTTGGTTTGATCCCCAACACTAAAAACAATGACAATAAAAAAAAAAAAAAATTATACATGTCTGAGAATCTGCTCTGTAAAGAAGGATAGAAGAAAAATACAAGTAAGATATGAAGTCCTTCCACTTAAATTCTGGTAGGAATTGGTAAACAAGACTAACTCAAGAGATTATGGAAGGACCAGGGATGTTGCTCAGTGGTGAAAGCACTTGCCTAGCATGTGGGAAGCTCTGAATTCAATCTCCAGCACTGCCCCCTGCCAAAAAAAAAAAAAAAAAAAAAAAAAAAAAGGTGATGGAAAAATTGGACAGAAAAGTGTCTTACAGGGCCTTCAGCCTTCAGAAAGCTTCAGGTTCCAATCCATTTTGAATCTTGGGTTTTAAAATCAGGTATGCTCAACGTTTAAAATCTGTGCAAATATTTTAAGATTAAAAAAAAAAAAAACTCCAAAATTTGAAACATTTCTGGTCCCAAGCATACAGATTGTCAGTCTTTATAAGATATTCAAGAACTGAGAGTTCAGGAATAGGAAAGGTCAAAATGAGCCCTGTGGGAGTCACTGGCTCCCACTTTTTAAAAACTGAGTATTATTAATAAAGTTAGCAATATGAACCTAACACAGTTTATAATTAATTCTTAGCAAAGAACAGATTTCTAGTGGTTATAGGTCAAGAATGGTGGCAACAGACCAGAATCTTTCCTCAGTGGGCCTTTGATCCTTTCAGTCCAGAGATTATTTCATATATATTAAGTACCATCATTTGCAGCTGTATGATAATAGCTTGAGAAGCTACTTAAACAGAAATGTCATTGGTTCTGCTGATAATATATGTGATCCTGAAAATCTCTGCTGTGCAAACTTATACCATCAAAAACCATAGGGCTTGTGGGGGAAATAGGATTTAGAGGCATAACACTCCAAACTTCATCAGAGACATTAAAAAAGGCAAAAGATAGAAACTTAATCAAAATGGTAGCATAGTTTTATACATTTTAAATGGTTGAGAAATACAAAATTTCTGCAATAAAATATGGTACTTAACCTTGAAAAAACTCTGAGGTTTGCTTGTAGAGGTGGGCTTTGGAAAGGTTGAAGCTTATGGGTTACTGTGAAGGGGTGGAAGGAGGATGAACCGAAATCTGACAGAAAGCTTTAATTTCCAGCAGGGGTAGGTGTGGCTCATACACAAAGAACTGAGAACTGGTTAGTGTTTAAATTATGTGCATTTTTGTGCTATGTTTCTGGGTTCAGCTGAATGCTGTTAAATATGTTTATGTAGTGTTTCTTGAGAATGAAACACTACACATAAGTAAATGTGAAATTTGCATTATAAGTTGTTTTCTAATATATCAACCCTGTTGAACAAATTCACATTTTCAAAACAAGTGTTGTAGCAAAAAATAGCATGTTCTTCTTTTATTTTCATTACATAAAACTATCAACCCAAAATTTAGAAAGTCTTAGTTCTGTGAATTTGTCCTACAAATGTCATTATTTTTGAAAGTTGGTTGTTGCTAGCTAATATTTAGCAAACTGTCCATCCAACCTACTCAACTCAGGTGTGCCTAGATTATTAAACCATTCTCATACTATATTTGCTAACCAAGTAACTTTTTTTATTTTTAAAGAAATGTGATTTTTTATTCCCTTTAACTTTGAAGATTTTCTTGAAAACTTGACTTTATTTGCTTATTTGACACAAAAACTCCCGTAATGTACGCTTGAGTCCTCATTATTAAAGTTGTAGTGGCCTAACATGTACTGTAAGTAATTTCCTAGGAATAAAGCATTCACTTTAGACTGGAACATTGATTATTTGGCCAATAGAACATATTATAGAAAAAGTCGTTTGTTTTCCATTTTGCTGCCTTGGTCCTGGAGAATTACTTATTCATTTATAGGAATCTTCCATTAAATATGAACGATTTTATACTTTGCAGACATTCAAACTGTCATACAAGGCAAATGTTTGCAATGTTAAGCCCATTAATTAGAAACTACTGAGTTCATAATTTGGCATAGTTTGAAGGAAGTTGGGCTTAACATTTACTCTCGCTGTCTGCAAAGAAAGACTTACCAAGCAATATATATAGATCAAACAAGATGTAAAAGGCATACTGCTGTTCTTAAAACAAATGCATTTGAAGTACTTTAAGAGAATGTATTAATAGATACATTAATTCAATGCTGGTTATAATTTTAAAAATATCATTTTATGTTATTTTTGCTCAGTTACAGTGGTTTTCTGTTTAAAAGTTTGCTTACACAATATTTAATTCAGATTTATCTTCATTCCATTTATTTCCAATTGGCAATCTTTTTTACTTAAAATATACTTGGTACTGAATTCCATTATTTTTTTAAAGCTCATTGTATCTGCTACCAAGAAAATTAAATTAGATTCTGTCTTTCCAGTAAATTCTGAGTCCCTCAGCCCATTGACAAAGATACCATTCAGGAAGACAAGGTTTAATCTTAGGATGAGCAGTTCTTGCAGGTGAGGATCAAGCACTGGCAGGCACTTTCAGGAAAGTTTTCTTATTGCGCTCATGGGTGCATGAAAACAATGGTATCTGTCAAGCTTTTTTCCTATCATTGCACCATCTGTAAGGTTTTTAAAAAAGAGTGCTTTTGTTGTTTATAATGTGTTAATATAATAGAATTTCTTTGGAAAGAGAGCCGTGAAATAAAGTCCTTCCAAATATCTGATACATTCATTTGGTAATTCAACTTTTATCAGATTAAAGAGACTCCTTGTCTGCCCAGATTGTGTACATCGTAGTAGGAAAAATGTACACTGTCTCAGAATTTGCCCCATTCATTGGTGACGTATGTTATCAGTGGCCTGGAAATGTTTATTTTAAAAACATATGTGAGTTCATATATTAAAAGATGACTTGATAGAATGAATAAATATGTGGCCACAGAAGCAAATTCAGTAGAACTCAAAAGAGTAAAGATACATTGCTGTATGTTTAGAAAGTTGTTCAGTGTTTATTGAAGCTCCTAGGCTTGGTTTATGCTATATTTTAAACACATGTTTTGGTAAAAGCAGAGCTTGCTATGTGTCTCTTTTGGAACTTATTTAGAGATCACTTTCTACAGTAGCTGCCGTGCAGTAGCGACACAGCAGATGCACATTAAATAGACGTGCTGCCCCACACTCCACACTTGTCAGTCAGTCAGTGTGTAGTGCTGATGTTTCTCTCTCCTCCCTCTCTTGCTCTCTCATTCATTTGTTCAAATGTTATTGAGCAATTACTTTTATATATAAATACATTGATAAGCAAGACCTGATCCCCTTCCTGAAGTAGCTGACAGTATTTTCCACTTGACCTCATTCTTTGATTCATATTTCCTTCTCCTTTTGGAAGGAATTCGCTTGTCACCTAGTTTCTGTTGTACCCCCAAAGCATCCAAGATGCTTTTGCTACGAAGTTTTTTGTCTTCAGTCTTCTTTGAAATTTTCTTAATATTTGAAACCTGCTATTTAAGATCTGTCATTCTCTGAGATTTTAAAAGTATTTTTCCTCTTCTAGCCCATATCTGTCTCTCATTTTCAGAATTTATTCTGTTCTTTTGTCATTAATGGGTTAATAAAGAGCTAATATTCATTTGATATCCATCTAGATAACATACTTGATAGTAGAGCAAGCTAACTGTAGCCCTTGCTGTTCAGGTGACCTCTTGCCTCAGCTCCTAAGTAGCTGAGACTGTAAGGCTGTACCACTAATCTTTGCTCTTAGAGATTTTTTTTTATGCTTTTCACCAGTGTTGTCTGAATTCCCCCCCAAAATTTGGCAGATGTTGTTTGGTAAAGAAAACTTTTTGACTAGTGTGTTTTTAAATGATGAAGAATGAGGAGAGAGTAAATTTGCCGTATTGCATTGGCAGTAGGACTAGAAAGACTTTCCACTCACTGTCTTACAAATGTAGACTTGCTGTGGCTCTGTGTACACATACTGTATTCATGCTTATATAGTGTAGCTAAGGGATTCTGTTTTCATGTTTGTATCTAACACATGTTCATTTTTAAAATGAATCTGAAATGCTGTGAACCTGAAAGACTTTTGGTGCTGTTTAAAATTTATAAATATTGTAGAAAATGAAAAATTTATATTTATTTAGGTACATGCCAGTACAGATGGTTGGTTGGTAACTAAAGAACATTTCATTTCTATAAATAAGTATGCCTAGGTCTATGTATTTATACCAATTTTGCCTGACAGATTAATACAGAGCCATTTTTGGAAAGACTTCAGTGGAAATGTGTTTGAGATGTACTTAGGAACATTTTAGGAAATAGATCAGGCTAACAGGAAGCTGTGGAGATGTAGAATTTTTAAAAGCTAGTTAAGAGTGTCTCAAGTGCTAATTTGGGAAGGCATTATCAGTTTACTTCAGGAAATACACATTTAAAGCCTTCACAGAGGGCTATTTGGAGGCAGTGCTGTATCATTAGAGAAAATGGGAGGGGGTGGTCAAATGTAGTACTTAGACATGTGGAGAAGAAAATCTTCATGGAATTGTCTTGCTCCAGGTCTCCTTGCCTTTTTCAACAATAAAATGAGATTTATATCCTTACCTGAAGCGAAAGACCAACAACACACATACAATATCACTAAAGAAAAATATTAGAGTTTAAGTTTTGAGAATTTTTGTGTGTGTTTTAAGATACTTTTACTAAATGATAATTTCTTCTTTCCATTTAAAATGTGCATGTTAAGTTAGAGCAATGTATAACTTCTTTATGTAGTTGCTTTCAGTTGGTATAAATAGACAAATATATCTGTGTCATTTTGCTACTAGTAGATTTTCTTAGGGCATCCTGCTAACTACCTTACAGAGGCAGGTGTTAATAGGAAGCATCAAAATGAACCTAATATTTGATCAGTCCTTCCAGGTTATTTTGTGTCATGAAGTAAATTTTGTAATCAGTGAAATAACATTTTCTGATGTTTTCAACTTAAGAATTGTGACATTTCATAATGTAGTTAGCTGCTTAGAGTAATTAGGCCTCACTCAGAGTCTGATCTGGGTATGAGGATGGGTGGTTTGGAATTCCCACTGCCTCTTTGCTATCATGTGGAGGTTCCAAATCCACTAAGGTCGCCGTTTTCTCTGTGGTTTAGCTAATAGCAGGAATTAAATGCTATTTATGTTTTTCCTAAAAACTGAAAAAACTGGATTATAGTTATATTGCAAAATGCTTATTTTTCCCCATTTCCATTATAGATTAAAGAGTCAATTGTTGGGGAAATCAGAAGGGAAATTGTAAGTGGACTTTTGGCAGCAGTATCTTCAAGTAAAGCATCTAATCCTAAATAAGATAGTCATTAAGTGGAATTTTTAGGTAAGTTTTTCTAAATTTCTTTGTTTAGCTAAATATAAATATTAACATAGTTTTTAATTTTTTGTTTTCTTAGCACATAGTTCTCTTTCTCTAGGTAAAATTTTATTTTTGCAACTTATATAATTATAGTTTGAGAACCTTGTAAACTCTATTTGAAGTGTAAGCAAGTCAAATGTTAGCCTCACAAAATTACCTGTATTGTGTTTTATTAATTTAAATTTCACTGTAGTAAATAAATCCTGGAATTGGGTCTTCAGAGATCTGAGTCTTATTTTGCTAACATTGGTTGTAATGATGTTTCAGATGTACAGTTTTTAGAACAAGATTTTGACAATTACAAATTCCTAGAATCTTTCCTAATGTGTTTATCTTTTAAAGGAACATATGCCATAAATCTATTTCTAATTATTCATCTCTAATCATAATTTATAAAAACTTTTATGTGATTTACTTATTAAAATGAATTTTGTTTTATTTCATAACTCCAAATACATTTTTCAAGTTATATGTTAATAACAATACTTGGTGAATGCAAAAAGAATAATACACTTCAGTAGGATAATACTTTTAGTAGATATGAAAAATTCAACATGAGACATGAAATTTGAAAAGTCTGATATGTAATTTTAGCTGTGAAAAATGAAATATTTTAAATTATATCATAAAAAAACTAATAGAATTTCTTTTTAAAATCTAAGAGAAAAGAATTAACTTCAAAAAGATGTACAGTGACCCCGGGAAGATTGTGATATATATGTGGATAAAATTCTTATCTACCTTTTAAAAACTCCTTTAGTATTTGACTTCTCTTTCCTTTTTTAAGGTTGGCATGGATCCTGTTAATTGTGACTATTGGAGTTATCAATGATATACACTGGGGGAGGTGTTGTCTGTACTTCAGAAGATACTGTCTGCTGAGCTGGGCTACTTATACAGTGTACAATGTGTATTTCCCCTGTGCATATCTTTCATAAAAACATACATAGAAACTAGGCACTTTGCTGATTATTTCTTTTCTAATCTTTCAAAACTGTAGCAATTTGGAAAAGCCTAATATTTATTTGTATGTCAATATTTTTCCAATTGATTCCCTATGTAGAATTAATTATAAAACTTGAAGACTTCCAGACATAACCAATTTATAAATAACATTTTTCTTCAGACTAGCTTCTTACAACACTGACCTCTATGAGGTATTTACTGTGCAATAACTGATTCATTTTTTGAGAGCTTGAAGCAACCAATGATTTTCCCTCCACTGCTGTTAATTAGTTTCACTTCCAAGAAGACAAACTGTTCTGTTGTAAAAATTGCTCTTAATTCTTGAGGAGGCTACTAATAGCAGTAGGTTAGAATTACATGAGGTTACCTACAACTACTCAATGTTCTTACACTGTAAGCCTCATTGCTTTACCCCAAACAAATGTAATTTTATTACAGCTTACATAGTATTTTTCTTTTGGAAATGTGCCTTATGTTAAACACTATGTACTTTTTGCATTGTCCAGACTTCTTCTTATAAGGAGATGTTTCTTCTGTCTTTTAGACTACATAGTAGAGTATTGTCAAAATAATGGGGCCTCTGACTTGAATGGATAGAAATGAATAAGCTTGCTTTTTGTTTTTTTTCCAAAATGGAAGTAATTTAGATTTGTTCTCATATGTAAATGATTTTAATTCGGTTTTAACCTGTCAAAACTCTTTGTTTTTATTAAAGAAAAAGAAAAATGGTTTCCTATTTGGTTTTATATGTGTTAAATAAATGTGAAAAGTAACAACCAATTGTCTTTGGAATTATTCTTTTAGCATTTATAATTTTCAAATCCTCTTATGTTTCTTTGTGTGTGAAATTTTAATCGAAAGTGGTTGAGATGTTAACAGTGTTCTTTGAAAGAATATATAAAAGGTTTATAAATGTTTGAACTATCACACAAAGGTTGATTTCTAAAAACCTATATAAAAATAATAAAATATTTATTTTGCCTAAAATGTTGTTAATGATTTTTTTATACTGCAACATGAATAATTTGGATTAGATTCAATGAGTAACATATAAGTTCCAACAAAATTATAGCATAAACTCAGTAGGTTGCTGTTCTCTTCCTGCAGAGGCTACTGTGATGCTTTCCACAGATGCAGCTAAGTCTGGACCACCAGGAAGAGGAGTGTACCCAGGCATCCTGGGCTCATCTCGTTCTGTGGTTACAGTGATTCCCATCCAAGGCCAAATACAACTTATTTAAAATATACTACTAAATTATAAAGAACAGATATGAAAGTGTTCCTTTGTTCTTTGGTCAGATTATTCAACAATTTAACCAGTTGATTCTAACTGCAATATAAACATGAAAGCCAAATACCCATAGTAATTATAATACAGGTGTCGGTGATTATAACTATCCAGTTTTTTAACCACATTTAATTCTTTCTTAACAGTTCAAGATTCCCAGAACTTGATCACCAAATTAGAATATAAGAGTTTTAATAGCAGGCTGAACCAGTGGGCAAAATGACTTTCATATTATACACATAAAAGGGGCCTCAACATATTAAGTTGCATCTTCCCTCTCCTCGGCTTCAAGTTTTCTATACTTCATAATCATTTGAAAGCTGTTACATAAAGCCACCATGCTATGTAGAATGAAGAATAAAACAAAGATCTGAAAAACCAGATGGAAAATAAGGCAACTATTATGGATAAGTTTAGGATTATCAAATTTTAAAAAAGAATTTGAGAGAGTATAACCTGAGGAGGTCAGAGAAGTCTTTACCAAGGAGCTATGGGTTGAGTAAAGTTTTAAAGACTGGGAAGTAGTATGAGGTTCAAATAGTAGGAAAAAAATTAGCAAAGGTTGTGCAGAATGCATAAGTTGAATTTGAATTAATATGCCCATGATGAAAGAAATGCTTTTAAAGAGGCAAGTTGTTCATAGCCTGTGAATATTGTCCTAACGGCCTGCACAAAGAAGGCTTAAAAGAAAGAGTCTCGACATGGTGGTTTTGAAATTTGAGTCACTGTGAACGGTAACACCATTGACAATGAACTGTTTCTCAGACTTGAAGTACATACTGTACCATACCTTTTGGGAAAGGATTAGTGATTAAAAACAATTGCATCCATGTCAAGCACTGCTGTTTGTTATTTGTGTTCTTGAGTTAATTGTTAGTAAATCCAAGTACAGATGATTCACAATTTTGTTTTGGTACATCTCAAATAATTCCTTTTATTATTTCCACAGTCCAAAAGTAGAAAATCCCTTGATGTATTGTAAACTTGGTATTATTTGATGCGTAGATTAACGAACATCTATCACAACCATGCCCTTGGGCAGAGACTGCTTTGATAGGCTCACTGGTCATCAGTTAAATCTCAGTTGTGAATGGCTTATTTAAGTTTAGAATGTTTTATGATAACTGATGAATATATGTAAAATAAAGGCATTTGAAGACAATATCTTCACTCAGTCCTCATTAGTGTCTGAAGACAAGTGGGATTGCACTAGTGATTAGAGATTTATCTTTCTCTTTTTCTATCACATGCTGAGGCATGTCTCTCTTCTAAATCTCATCCAAGAATATTGAGGGCCTCCTAAAAGTTATTCACATTCCTTCACAACAGTTCTTGTTGGTGATTCTGAGTGTTCTCTTGCTCCTCTGCTCTTCCACTGGGTCCTCTGTTGGCCGAAGTGATGATGACGTACCATGTGAGGAAGAGAGAACCCTTCCTTTGCTCTATTACCACTTACTGTCTTGGCAGGAAAGCAACATGTCTCAGAGCCCAGCTTTTCCCCCATGAATCCCTTGTGCCATTTTGATCATTTCTGCTTTCAGCCCCATCTTTTTGGACTTGACCATGGGTGAAAAGTCTGGAGATGGAAATTTTGCTCTTTTCCATTCCCTGTTCTCTTCCAGTGCTGGTAGTTCTCTTGCTCTCTGAAAAAGTATCCTCATTCAAATGAACTAATTCAAATCCACCTTGACTGAGTCTTAGGAGGGATATGTAGGCAGAAGCTGGTCCCCTCCTAGTTTTAGGAGCAGAAAAATCATATTAATGACAAATATTGAGCATCCATATTTTTGTCTATTCTGAAATCTCAGATTTATTCAACCAACACTGAATGAAAAATTGTTGAGTAAAAGGAATAACAGTTAATATTTCTGTCCGTATTTTACCACTTGCCAACATTAATTTTACTAGCATGAATCAAATCTTTCAAAATTCACAATAGCAAATATTTATGTTAGTATAATTTGTGATTATTATTATTTTCCATTATTGTTTAATAAGCTAAAAGCAGAATGCAAATAACATCACAAGTATGATCCATTCTGCTTGTAATGCCTGTAATGAAAAAGAGAAATGAATGAAATATCTCATAATGCCCTGGATTCTGGATACACAAATTATAGAGTGGCACAACAGTATCAAAATTTAATCTTTTTTCAGAAATTTATGTGGGTCATAATGTACAGTTGTGATAATTGCTCATGATTTGAGGAACATTTTTCCCAAGCAGACTTAACCTCCCACAAATTTTGGCATAGAGTTTAAGAGTTCATTTACAGTATTTCTTGGTAATTAATGGATTAGCTGCATTTAAGCAAAGGTGGCTGAAAAACATTCCTTTAAAGTATTTTGTACTTTCAGTTAAGAACAAGGGGAATAAAGGCAGTGTTATGTGCCTGTGTGAATCCAAGCACAGGCATATCTTTTTAAAATACAATATTTCTCATGTTTTATTTAGAAAAATATTCTTTTGCAATACAATCTATGGAAAAGATGGCTGCTTGAAATCTTCTGAGCTGGTAGGATATGGATTAAAATTTGAGAAAAACTAACAAAATCAGTCTCTTTATATTTACTGTGAACTCTAAATGGTTTATCATCAACATAGAAATATTGTAAGTAAAACGTATTCTATCCAAAGAACATTAAAATTACTCTAGAATTGAGAAGTTCTGCCAGTCAGAATATTAGAATTCTAGTTGATGTGTAATGACCAAGTGATTTTTAACTTGATATAATTCTGAAAGTCACACAGTCTAAAGTTCAATAAACTTTCTACTGCTAGATATTGCAAATCTAGATTTTGTAGAATCTAAATGATTTCATTTAGACTGCAGTTTTTTAAGGCACTAACTGAAACAGGCAACATCTTTCTAGAGGAAAGAATGCACAGTGCTAGTTGGGAGATTGCTAAGGGAGTGACATGTACTTAGTCATGACTTATAAATTCTACGGACTAAGAATCAGGAAGTGTGAACATTGGTATTTCATGACCTTGACATCTCATTACAAGAAAAAGAAGAGGCACTTTCGAGAAGTGGTGACTGCTGCCAACTTCCTGGTTTCTTATTCAAACAAGGAACATTTAGGCCTCTCCAAAATATTCTGGTCCATCAGGAGAAAACTTCCCATATGCAGCAATTGCTTCATCCACACCCATTTTGGGGGTTGCTGGTGTGATACTTTATATTATTCCATTAAAAATTAAGGAGCTTCTAATTAACTATGCTGGTCTCTGAAAATGACTATCAGAAGAACTTCCCACAAGTTCTCATTATCTCACTCATATGTAGAATCTAAATAAAGTTGACCTCAGATGTTATATATGGTAGCCAGCAGAGGCTGGGGAAAACAGTGGGTAGGGAGGAATGGGGAGGGGTTAATCAATGGTCCAAAGTTACAGTTAGAAGTTCTGGGGTGCTATTACACAGTAAGGTAACTATAGTTAACATACATATATGTCAAAAAACTGAAAGAAAGCATTTTGAATATTTTCAACATGAAAGATACATATTTGAAGAGATAGATATATTTCACCTGATTTAACTTTATACAATGTGTACATGTAATGAAACATTACAAGGTACTTCTTCATAAGTATGTACAATATTTGTTTTTATGTATCAGTTTGAAAAATTAAAAAAGAAAAATAAAAAAGAACTTCAAAATACACATGAAAAGTCCCTGGTTTGGTGGTTATTTACTATTGAATATGTCAATTTTAGGAATAGAAGGGTTTCTAAACAGGTTACACCTATAATCCATCTAGACAGATTTTTTTCACAGCAACATTCTGGAGTGTTATTCTTCATGGTTTTGTCATCAGTGATAAGGAATATAGTCCCTATAATTTTCCTATGCAATCATTTTTCTTACTCATTATAGTAGATTGTATTTTTCAACAATGGGTCCAGAAATATCTCCTATCCCACATGTTCTTCCAAGATTTTGCTATTCCTACATTAGGAGCTGAAGTTTATGCCCCTTCCCCTTGCAACTATTTGGATCTTTGTGGCTGCTTTGAGCAAGAGTGTAGTGGAAGTGATGACTTGGAATTTTCCAAGTTTGGGTCATGAAAAATGTCTTCTACCATGCTGTTAGGAAGACCAAGAGCCTGAGTAGAGGCCTACATGGAGCTTCTGGCCTTTGTCTCTGGATGAACTGTGATCCAAGAGATAGCACCAAGTTGCCAATCATGTGAGCTGATTATCTTGAATGTGGATTGTCCAGCTGCCAGGCAAGCCACCCCAGGTGATGGCATGTGGATTTGAGACACCTTGTCCCTGTTAAAGTCCTGCTCAAATTACAGATTCATAAATAATTGTAGTATAAAGCACCAAGTTTTGGGAATAATATATGTGTCTATAGATAGCTATTAACAAATTTGGTGCCTAGAAGAAGGACACTGTCATTACAAAAACTTACACATGACCTTGGCTTTGGGACTGGGCTATCAGAAGAACTTGGAATGACTTTGTACCCTATTAATGAAAGCTGAAAGGGTCTCAAGTGGAATGTTAGTGGAAGCCTGACAGACTTTGAGGAGTCTCAGTTAAGCCTTAAAGGAAAGCAAGGGAAATGTTATTGGAAGCTGAGGGAGAGGTTTCCTTTGTTAGGTGACGATGGAGTCTGCCAACATAAACATCATGGTAATGTGGCAAAGAAGAAATGCACCTGTTCAATTTAATCATCTACTAAGATGAATTCTAGGCAGAATGTTCAAAATGCCACCTGGTTCCTCCCACATTGTCTGTGTTAAAACATGAGGCAAGAGATGAGTAAAACATAAAGAGCCAGAGTGTAAGTTTGAAATAAAATTATTTCTTATTCTCAGATTCTCTAAAAACAATTATTAAATTTAAAATATCTTTGAAACAAATTAAATATAGGATGAGTCTATAAGATCCTTTGTTAATACCTCAAAAGAATTTAAGAAATTGTCTCATAAATCATTTCAAACAGGGTAGTTACTGTCTTTCAGTCCTGCCTATTCACATCATTTCCGTTAAATAATAGGGTATCCAGGGCCCACGGGTATTCTCTTATAGCAGTCTCAAAAGAAGCAAGTAGGAAAGGGTTATCTTGAAGAGCTTGAGAATTTGACTTTTGTGTCATGGAGTTGATTATCAATCAATACATATGAAATCTACAAGGATTTTAAAAGAATTTATCAAAGTAAACTGAAAGAGAAATTAAATGGAAAGGTTTTTGAACTCCCAAATACTAGGACTAAGCCAGTAAATTTTAACTCATTATTTTTGTGTTGTATCAAATTATTTATTGCCTTATTTAGGTGGAGCATTGTCCTTGAATCTGTCTTAAATTTTCGTGTTCAGTTTTCAGGGTCATGTCTTAAATGATACTGCTAGGACTTAAAGAACAGTTGTTTTTCCCAATCCATTACTTCAGTAGGTTTTAGAAGCTTCGAGTAGACTATTACTTTGCCTTTCAGATTGAAAATCACTGTACTTTTTTTTCCCTGTCATAATTAGTTCTTCCCCACCAGTCACTGTGATCCATTCTCCCAGGACTTTATGCTTCCCTTTCATCTATTTTTGGACTTTATTCTGTATCTTTGTATGCATTGATCAGAACTACACTTAATGTTTCAGAACACCTATATTCTGCTTTTGTCAAAGTTGAGGACACTGTTGTACCTTTTGTTTGCCGAAATACTCTCCTTAATAATCATGAAGATTGTACTCTTTTACTAAATAAGGTATGGTTGAAATATTACTTAAATATCTTTAGCCATAAATCTCAGAACAGGAGGTGACAATATTAACTGCCTATATGAGGAACAGTTCATGGATAATGGGAAATAAAATAGGAAGCAAATATTTTACCAGATGTGATTAGTAGAAACAGTAAATATTGGCAGAACCCTATTTGAATACTGATGGAGGATTAGTCTCTGTGTTTTCTATTGTTCTCTTCAATGATGTTAATTTGAGTAGATGAATTGGAGTCTAAACATATCTGAAATACTTCCCTTTGCATTTGGCATTTGGGGACTGGAATCTGATATTTCAGTACATATTTGGGATTGTCTCCAATGCTGGGTGAAGTATGCTTTTCCCTGAGCAATGTGCATTTACAGTGTCAGACAGAAGTAACTCACTAGTGAGACTATGTATCAAAATTAAAAAAAAAAAAGGTTGGGGATGTAGTTCAGTGGTAAAGCACCCCTGGGTTTAATCACTAGATTAGAAAAAAAAAAAAAAAAAAAAAACAAAAGCAAACACACAAAAAAAAACGAAGTAACTTTCTAAGTACCAGCTGAGCTGCATTCCTTGTAAAACTATCTTATTATGGTAAGCTAAAAGAACATAGCCTTGGTGATGAGTTCCAGAGTAAAATGTTCACAGGATGAAATGGAAAAACATCAACAGCTCATTTTTTTTCTCCTCTGTCATCCTTGTTTATGAAAACCTAAAAATGTGAATGAGCTTTCCTTGTTTGTGTTTCCCAAGTCTCATAGGGACATATATGGAATTCATTGCAGTGAGTTAGGAACTCTATGCAAGAGTATGGATGGCTTTCTACTGTTTGAACAACCAGCCACTTTTTGCCGATTCAAAGTTATTTACATGCAAAGAAACAAACCAAATTTATTCAAATCAGAGACCTAATATTGAGTGATGGCGGAATCTCATTTTTAGTAGCTTGACTTTTGATTAGTTCAGTATGATGTGTGTATTTTCGTCAGATCTTTATTCCTGCTTATTGTGATGGGATAATTTGTTCATATTATTTTATGTTTATTTCCCTAGTGTTTTTCTAACTCCCAGTTAGAAAAGAGCCAAGGTTTGCAACCTCTTGCCTCAGGAATGTGATGCAGGACTAATTCTCCAACATCAGAGGTTTTGTGTCCTGCAACTTTGGTGGGATCTTTCAAGTTTTCTATATATAAGATCATGTTATATGCAAACAGTGACAATTTTATTTATTTATTTATTTATTTTTCCCAATTTGGAGGTCCTTTATTTCTTTCTTCTCTTGCCTGATTGTTCTGGCTAGGTCTTCTAGTAATGTGGTGAAAGTGGACATTCTTGTCTTGTTCCAGATCTTTGAAAGAAAACTTTTCAGTTTTTCCTATTCTGTATAATGTTAGCTATTGTTTTATAATATATGGCCTTTATTGGGTTGAGGTATGTTTCTTCTAGCACTAATATTTTCAGAGTTGAGTTTTATCAAACATCTTTTATAAATCTAATCTCCTTTATAATGTCTCCCTTTTCATGTCTGATTTTACTTATTTGAATCAAGGCTTTGTCAATTCTGTTTAAAAAGATGAATAACTCATTTATGTTGATCTTCTGTTTTATATCTTTAGTTTCTGTTGTTGATTTTTGCTCTGATCTTTATTATTTCTTTCCTTCTACTAATTTTTTTCTTGTTTTCTAGGTTCTTGAGATGCAGTGAGAGATTATTTATTTGAAATCTGCTTTTTTTTTTTTTTTTAATAGCATTGACTGCTATAAATTTCCCTCTTGGTACTACTTTTTCTATATCCCATAAGTTTGGGTATGCTGTGTCTCCATTTTCTTTTGTTTCAAGAAACTTTTAACAGTCTATTTTTGGAAGCCAAAACCAAACTCTAAAAACTTTCTGTTTCTATTCAAACTATAATAGTCTTAATCTTCCCAGAAGGAATGAATATTTCTAGCTGAATACAGTTTTTTAAGGATATAAAGAATTGTCAAAGGAAAAGCATAGTAATGCATTTTAAAATGTTATTTCATGATGCAAATATGATTTTCTAACCATGCATAGAAAAACAATTAAGAACGAGGTAACCAGAAACAATGTTTTTTTTAAAAAGTAGTGTGTATTTAATTCTAAGTTCTTTTCTCTTCTCCCATCTCACAGGACTACAAGAGCCAAATGATGACGTCTTTCGTTTCCTTGGCTTGGTTTCTTGTGTGGATTCCTTGGTTAGTGTATGTTTACCTCTCATGCCTTCTGCTCTGGGCTCTGGGCTGCCTGTCTGCCATCTTCCACATCTTACCTTGTAGTACAGTTAAGGGTTTGCTGAGATTCTCCCTATCTTTCAGTGCTGGGTCCTGGTGTGCAAGTCCTCTGACAAAAGTGGCAGAAAGCCTATTCCTCATGGGCATTATTATTTTATGTGGTTTCTATATAGCCGTTTCTTCCCCCTCATATCCTTGCAGTATCCTCCTTCATTACAGATTAATCATATCCTCTTTAATTTCTTGAGAGATTAGAACAATACCCACTGTGGGCAGAGTCAGGGGCAACCCAGATGGCATTCAATAGGTTCTCCTCAAAGTATCCCCTCACAATTACAAAATCAGCCATCTTCCTGTGATTCAGTTAAAATATCTTGATATTATTTTCCCTGAATTTTCTATGTATTTGGTATAATCCCTGAGAGGTTTTGATATTGCCTTTTTCTTTTGGGAGTTCAGGTTTTGTTTTAAGAGACCATTTGTAGACTCCTCTTAAGAATGAGCAGAATCTTTTGCAAATATGCTTACTGATACTTTGTCATGACTTGATAGATTTTAAGGTGAATATACACATGAAGATTTTCTAGAATCCAACTCAAACTGGCTCAAATGGCAGAGGGAATTTATTGGCTCATATGACTGGAAGTTGACATGCTGCTTGGCTTCAGGGGTGGTTCCAAAAAACTGTTCAACAGATTCCTTTTATCCTCTCTCTGCCTCTTGCAAAGTTGATTTTTTCTTAGGTCTGTTTCTATTTTGTAGTCACAAAATGATTGTGACAGTTCCCATGGCAATGTGCTTATCCACATGCATCTGTGGAGAAAAAGGGGATCATTTCTATTGTGTTCTCAGAAAGGAATCCCCACCCTGAAACCCTCTGCTTTGATCTCATTCTCCCAAAGTCAGTCATCCTGACACAAGCAACTGTGCTCAGGCTGAGGGATTATGTTCATTAGTTTGAGTTTCAGCCATTTACCCTACCACTAGTATGTGATGCCAGGGTAGGTAAAGATAGCTGAATGAAAATTTGGGGGTGGTGACTAAGAAAAGGGGAGTAAATATTGGACAACTGACCACAATGTCTAATGGAGTAAATATAAATAGTCAGAAAAGAATAAATGTCTTAGAAGGGAAGAAAAAAACAGACGAAGTATTTACTTATGTCAGGCTTTGGTCCAGGTGTGAGCGTATGCCTGTGCTTCTACACGTGTGCTTCTGACACTGTTGCAGTGTCTGTCTTGCTTACTGCCTCCTTTTTCTGAGAGTTCACCTGCTCAGAGGAATGGTCTGTTACAGTCTATTTGTTGGATGAATTGACTGGATCAGGAATAGTTATCTGACTCAGGTTGTCTTCCTTTCCTGGGAATTTTCAACTGGGATTCAAACTACTCACTTCTACTGGTTTGTCTGCTTTTCTTTGTGCATAGAGACACAAAGAAAGCTAGTTTGGAGAGAAAAGAGAACAAAACAGGTTGTGAGCGAAAACAGAATTAAGGCATTTGGCCCCAAAGAGGAAAAGACAGAAGCCTTGCTTGGTTCTTGATGACTTTCACAAACAGTTTGGCTGCTCCTTGGGTCCATAATAGATTTTAAAAATGAAATCCAAAGACAAAGAACAACACAATAGATTCAAGAAAATATTCTTTACTCCCATACCCTATCCAACACCTCAGCAGCTAAGCAAGGTGCTAGACCACCTGTGCATGATTTGTTGAAAAGTAAGAAAATGGTTTCTGAAAGACAAGAAGAAGATGCCATGCACCATGCACCTTAAGAGGAAAGCATTTGAGAGTAGAAATTTTTTTTGTTTGTTTGTTTTTAATGGTGCTGGGAATCAATCCTAGGTCCTTTGGCATGCTAGGCAAACAGGCTACCACTGAACTATATCTTCAATCCATAGAGGTTTGAATGATCTTTTCCACCTTACCTTGCTATACCCTTAGCTCTAACCAACGAGTGGGGCCTCATGGGGACTGTGAAGAAATTTTGAAATCTGTGTCCTGCAAATTGAAGAACAAAGACAGTGATGTTTGACTTCAGTCCAAGAAATTTAAGTCAAAATGTATAAAGAGAGCTGAGCACTGGAGCACACCTGTAATCCCAGTTACTAGGGAGGCTGAGGTAGGAGAATCACAATTTTAAGACCAGCCTCAGCAACTTAGCAATATCCTGTCTCAGGGAAATGGGGATGTGACTCAGTGGTAGAGCAGTCCTGGATTCAATCCCCAGTAAGACAGACAAACAAAACCAGAGGAACACCCCCCCACCCCGGGGTGGGCTGCATTTTTTATTCAAATTAGCCCCTAGCAATAAAATGTGACCTCTTTACATCCTACTCTGCAAGAGTGAGTTGTCCTGGGATCATCTTAAAAGAAAAACTTTTTCAAAAGT
The DNA here is from genome assembly GCF_902686455.1 of Sciurus vulgaris. Classification (NCBI taxonomy): domain Eukaryota; kingdom Metazoa; phylum Chordata; class Mammalia; order Rodentia; family Sciuridae; genus Sciurus; species Sciurus vulgaris. Next base: position 135,080,436 of record NC_136463.1, read on the forward strand.
GGGCTATGAGTCATGGAGAAATACTGGGTTTCTTGATGCTCAGAATGGAGCTAAGCAGAAGAAGGGCATGGCGAAGGGCAGGGGAACCACCTTGCAGATCTTCAGTGAACCAACAAAAACATCCAAGGGAGGAAGAATCTGAGATGCATCTACAGTCCAAAGAGCACTGATATCACATTTTACCAGCCATGTTAGATACTGGGGTGGACAGAACTGTGGCTTGCACAGTGCAGCAGGAGGTAGAGCTAGGAATTGCTTGAGAAACCAGCCATGTCCTGTCCCCCACCCCACCCCGCCCCAGGTGTCCATGCTGCAAGTGGGAAAAGCTTGACATTGGATAAGAAATATTTTGTTTCATTATTGGACAGGACTCCAGTTTCATATATTGGACTAGAGTGGAATGTTTATTGCCAAAACATTGTCTAAGAGTAAATATAAAAGTTATGGACCCACTAAAGGTTTAATGGTAAGAAACAATATTTTCTTATTAAGTTTTATCACCAAGATATTGTATATTCATCTTAACAACTCTGAAAAGTAGATATTATCACAGTAGGAACTCTTTTCTCCACTCTGTAATTGAGGAAACTGAGGCTCACAGAGGTCAAGTTTGCCAAGGTCCCATTAGCGAAAATCAGGAGAACAAAGCTATGAAATGTATGCTCTGACTCAAATATTCATGCCATTCCTGTGTGCTGCCATCATACCTCTGGGACCAATTTTAAAAAACCTGAGAATTTGAAGTGGATGGATTTTATCTATTTTGAGGGAATAGGAGTTACCATGCTAGAATTGTTGGATGACTAGGTTTTCATTAAGCTGAGAAGAAAGGAAATGTTAGTAAAGAAGTGACTGAACTAAGAAGCTGAGTCTTGAAAGGGTGTATTCTCTGAGCTGTGGTAGTCTAATTTGGGTACAAAAGAAAGTCTGGGAATGGTTTGAGCCCAATGTCTGGAATCATTTCAGAGCAATCAATGGTAGTTCTTTAACATCATTTTTATCTCTCTTCTATACTTGCTTCCTTCTAAAGGAAAATGAAGATATCCTTTCCATGTAATTTCAAAAGTAGGGCTGGCATGGTGGCACACACCTGTGAATAGCTGAGTAGTAATCCCAGTTACTGAGGAGGCTGAGGAAGGAAGATTGCAAATTCAAGGCCAGCCTCAGTGATTTAGTGAGACCTTGCCTCAAACAAAAAATAAAAGGATGGGGAATGTAATTCAGTTGTAAAGTGCCCCTGAGTTCAATCCTCAGTACCAAAATTAAATAAATAATTTGGAATGTAGTAATTATGTGCTAGAATCTTAGATGTTATAAGGGGAAAATTGCAAGACCTTTTGAGAAACTAGGTAGATTTGGTTTCAAATCTATTGCTTTTGTAAGAACATACTATTTCCGAGTCTGAATTTCTGAGTAGGACAGTTACTTCAAAGTACTATAGTGGAAAATAAATAAAATAAGATGAATATGAGGCATATATACACATTTACATATGAATATGAAATAACTGTGTGATTTCAAGCACATCAACAACTGTCATGTCTCTGTCCTATCCCTTCATGTTTCAATGAGATTTGCTTCCATCTTTGAAATACTTCACTGTGACTTTTTTTTTTTTTTTTTTTTTTTAAGGCAGTTCAAGGTATTGTTTTCTTAACTTTTTATGTGCCCCAAATTAAACTTTTCATTTTAGTTACATAACATAGGTCCTTTTGGTGAGGGTAAGAGGACATTTAAACTGTGTCTATAGTGTGTGTGTGTGTATGTGTGTGTGTGCATCCTGAAAAAATGTAATGGCCTTATTTAAAATGAATAGAAAAGTACTTAAGGAAGGTAGCAGTTGTAGACTTTCTTTTCTTAGGAAATCAATACTCATAAAACTCAAGGTAGAATTGAGAATTAAAAACCACAGTGAGTTTATTTTAAAACATGTAGTCTGTCATCTTTATTTTCCCTGTGGATAACATGGTATTTATACCCTGAGGTCTATTTATATTGCTCCAGCTCTTTTGCTGACTTTGAAGCAAACTTCGTATGATTCCGAAATCAGAACATCAGGGCTTGGAGAATAAGTATTCCAAATGCTCTTTAAAAAGAGTAATTTGAAGTCAGAGAGGAAAGCAAATGACCTCAACATCTCCATTTCCCAAGTTGTAAAAACCCTTGAACCACCAAGCCCAGCTTGGTGAAGGCGAGTTATGTGTTCCTTGTTCATCTTCCTTCTTGACCTTGGCCTTCCACTAAACCTAGACAGTGCCTGGCACTTAGCTGGCTCTCCATAGTTACTGGAAAAAGAAACTGTGTTTAACTCTGGAAAGTGTATTACACTTTCAGTGAATCCAAGCACTGGGGACCTGATCTCATGTAGGACTCTCTATTTAACCTCATTTTACCTTTGCTTTCCACAATAACCTGGGGAAATGTTTTTTCTTTCATGGCCATGAGTTTGGTGATCAGCAAGAGAGCCTCCAGGCAGCCACCTCTTCTAGCCTGTCCTTTTTATAATATGTCAGGACCTGCAGAGATGTAAGCTAATCAGTGATGAGAATAGCCTGAAGAAATAATGATCTTTGTTCTTGACATTTACAGAACTGAAAATCATCTCCTGACCAGGTGATTAAGGTCAGAAGTGTGTCATTTGAACACAAACCTGTGAGAGGCCTCCATCAGTCTACAATCACACATTACCTACATAAATTGCCCCTAAATCAGCCTTCTGGCAAGATGGTATCACAAGAGAGAGTCCCTGCCATTTTCTGTTCATGTAGCTCATTAAAATAGTGGGGTTTTTTTTGTACCACTGCCTTGCCCCTTGACTAATTGGCTTCCTAGCCTGCCTAAAGCAGAGTGAACCTGTGCCTGGTAATGTCACCAAAGTCTGATTAGAAGCTGTTTGGCATTCTTGGTATGGCTCAGGAGAATCAATAATCATAGGCAATAAATGAATTAATAAATAAACAAATCCCTGCTTCTTTTCTCCCACAGAAATGCTACATGGAGCTGCCTGTGTGAAAAGTAGCCACACGCAAATCAATACCTTCAATTTAAACCATTCTACTCTTCGAACTTCTCTGCAGATTCATTTAAAAATGAAATTTCTCCTATCCAGGGCATCATAAACACAGGCAGTACCTCTTGTTCAGGTGTCAGGTCCACAGACAGATTTGCTATCAAAGCTGTGTCAGTTGTCCACACAACTGAGAATTTCTTCCAAGTTTTCCCTTCAGTATCCCAGAGAATTTTCACTTACATGTAAGTCTGACAGTCCTATAAAAATTATTTACAAAAATCTATTTCTTTTGGTATGATTCACAAGCAAATTAATTTTATTGTTATTTTTAAAGCTATGTGGTTTGAAGAATGATTCATAGGTAATGAGTAAGCAAAAGGTTAAATAGCACAAACCAGCTTAGAGGTTTTGTAATTTGGGGGGGGGGGGTGTTTGTCCAGAGAGGGGACCGCTAGACCTGGTTTCCTGTACGTTAAATGTAGGAGACACCAGCTGTTTCCTCTCTTTGCCTGGGTAAGCACAGGCGTGATTAAACTTAAAAGACAGAAATAGGCATTTATGTTAGAGCCAGATAACTAAAGCCTCTATAACAAGGGAGAGACATCTCTGTGGAGGAATCCCATTTGCCTTCTTTCAGATTCTGTCTCCCACAGTCAGTTCTGCTGCTCACTCCACTTAGTTCAGGTGTGATCCAGACTCAATCCTCATGCCCCAGCATGCCCTCCCCTCCTCACTGAAGTCCCAACAGCATGATGTGATAAATTTTTGGTGGAAAACACAGCACCATCTGTGGGGCATCATGCCAACCACTATTAGTAAGTTCTTTGGACCTAAGTACTTAATGAATTGAATTGTTAGGCACCCCATTTGACGTGGGAGAAAAAAAATTAAACTTACTGAGAGGTTAGAGATCCAAGAACAGAGAAACTTTGGGAGACTCTGATCTCTAATCAAGAGTTAAAAGGTGTCAGAAACATTGCAATTGACAAAAGGTTTAAAAAAACATTCCCAACACTCCACCTTTCTATTGATTACAAACTTCCCCATTATGCTCTCAGCCATGTAAACATAGGCAGACATCCAGGGTCAGAAGCAAGGCTCCAACTTCTCTGCCATTCATCAATTTATTGCCAGCAAAGTGGCAATAAAGGGTTATGAACTCTTTCTATGATATCTTTGTATCTATGACTATAGGTAAACAATAGTTAACTCTAGGGCTGTCTCCATAACAAATTATTATTTTTTAAATTACTATTATTATCATTATTATTTGAAGTACTGAGGATGGAGCCCAGAGAAGCTATAGCCCCAACCCTTTTAATTTTTTTTTTTTGAGACTGGGTCTTGCTAAATTGCATAGGCATCTTGCTGAGACTGGCCTTGAACTTGCAATTCTCCTGCCCTAGTCTCCTGAGTAGCTGATATTACAGGTATGCACTACTGTGCCCAATGCACAGATTATTTTAAAAGAGCTAAAGACATGCGTAAACATGCTAGGGTGGCAGGTGTGAAGATCTCAAATCCTAACTGAGGGAAGAATTACTGGAAAGAGGTACTCATATGAAATTCATCTCTACCCAGATAACCTCTGTCAACTTCACAAACACTTTGATGCATTTATACAACAAAGAATATAATGCACATGTTATTGTGGTTTTGTGTTTATAAAATATGATGTTCAGATGAAAGGAGTGACTCATAGGCAATGCCAGATAGGATATAAACCATCCCATGAAGTCATAGCCGATACTTTTCAATGCGATAGAAACTTGATATTTGAAAACTCCCTTGGTAAGAGCCTTGTTTTCATCAGCCGTGCCTTTTTTCTGCAGACTGTTCCGTATTTCTTTCCCCTTTACCATACCTTCAAATGGTTGACATTTATCATCTGGAAGGGGGTCAGTGGGCAATGACTTAGAGCAGGCCTGTACAAATATCATTTCTTTTCCACCCAGTAAAGGTCATATGTGTGTGTATTCGTTTAAATGGGCTTATCCTTTCCCTTTCAGCATTTGTCAATCAAGAAAATAGATGTCAGGAAAATGTCTGATTGTATAATCTCACCATTACCAACAAATCAGTTCTATTTTGGTCTGTGAGGCTGCTATTTTAAAATGTTTTCTAGGCAATATATGGCAAGTCAAAGAGATCATAGTAAATCTCTCCATGTAAATCAACACAAATCTTTATGATAACATACTTTAAAAACATGCCCTTCCTCAAATGATGTTTATGCACTCTGCCCTTATTTGAGGGAAACTTGATGTTCATCATCAGGTGTGCAAGGTACTTTTTATAGACTGACCTCTGCATTTTAGGTATGTGCTTATTAACTTTACTCAAACAAGAATGCATGGAAGCAGAGTTTTTATTTCACAGGTCTTATTTTCTCAGCATCTGCTACAGGATCTTTCATTTAATTAATGCTCAGAACAGCATGATATGGGTGACTCAGGCAAGCTCCATTAGAATAGTCACCTAGAGTCTTTTTGCCTCTATGTTTGGGTCAAAAGAAATAACATTATTATAGATAAATTCATTGTGAAATTATTGTCTGCTTTATGTAGAAATGTAAAATATACCTTGCTGTAAATTAGACGAATAGAATATGACAAGCTTGTTTTTTCTTTACAATCACTATCACTTATATAGAAATGTTTGCTTTCTTGACCAATAAAACACATTAGAACAAAACAAAAAATTGGAAATTTGAGAGAAATTTGAATTAGAGGGAGGATCTTATTCATGAAATTTTTCATACATAATACTTTTCATGATTATTAAGAAGAGAATAATATAGTGTGATAATACTAAGTCTTAAAGTTACTAAAAGTAGATTTTAAGTGTTCTTGCCATAAGAAAAGTAAAGCAAGTAGGTGAAGTGAGGGAATATGTTAATTAGCTTGACTTAATCATTCTGCAATTCTGCAATATATGTATGTATATATATCAAAATGTCACATTATAACACATAAACATATAATTTTTATCTGTCGATTTAAAATAAAATTTGAGAAAATAAAAAATAAAAAAAAAGAGAATAAACTGATCTTCAACACAAGCATATCAGATAAACACTACGGCAATATGAGCTTCAGTTTAGTCTTGTTTTTGCATATTTTTGTTACCATAATTTTTTTGGTTTTATTCATCTCACTTTGTTATAATTTCTTTTGCTGATTTTGATTACTCCAATTATGGCAATCATGTATTATTTACCAGTTTTTGCATGAGTTTTAAAAACCAATTTAAAAATATTTTAGATATCATAAGTAAATTGAAATTGTGAGATACAGATTTAAAATATATTATTTGTGAAAATTCCATCTGAATCTTATTTAATTCTATGTTTATTGACTCATTCTGTAATTATTTCTAAATATCACACCACCAGCTGTTCATATTGTTAAGTCTTAAAATAGATTTTGGGTAAAATATTTTTTTCTTCAGCCATTTGAATTGGAATGAGTAGTATTAATGTGCTTTTCCACTGAATAACCATGTTAACTCTTATCAAACACATTCTCACTAATTGAAGCCATCTGGGTTTTGTCTGGGACAGGTAGAAATTTCCTCATTCTCAATCACTTAAAAATATTGGAAGTCCCTTTGACTTACTGAATCATAACACACTCATTTCATTGTTTATTCATAGAGTTAATAAACAGTGATCATTTCAGGGTGAGTCCTAAATAGAATTTATAAAGTTAGATTGTCTTCCGCTCAAACTGTTTCTGTTTTGCTTTTGTCTGTGCTTCTTTTCTGTGCCCAAGTGATCAAAATCTGGTACTTACCCTCTGTTTTCCTGAGGAATCTGTCTCTCTTGCCCATATATCTCCCCTTTGCAGGCAAGACTAACTTTGAACCTTTCCTGAACACATTCCTTGTTTTCACACTCACCGCTCAGTGTTGAGTTTTCTGGTTTCTCAAGGTCTTGTCAACTGATTTGTTCCAGTCTTACCATTGCATTTTGCAAAATGCAAATAATTAAGTGCTTCAAGAGTTATGCCTCCCAGATTTTACACCCTTTAAATCATGGAAGCTTTTCAAGGCCTAACCCCTAAAAGAGACCGCACCATAAGGTAAGTAGAGTTAAATATTTTGAAGGGTCGTGGAGGAAAGAGAGCTACATTCATATGATAATTGGGTAGCTAATATGCTGTTTGGTATCCTCTCCTAAGAGGCTGACTTTAATTTTAAGACCTGTGAGCAAAAGATATGTTAAGGAAGCGCTCCCAGGAAAAACCAGTAAGACTGAGAGGAAGCAGGACAGGTAATGAAAAGAAGCTAAACAAGGTAACAAATTTAGGTCAAATCCCAACCCCAGCTTGATATAACAAGAAAATTTGCAGAGGAAATTACATTTGTGAGTTTTCCTGTCTGGGGAAAAAGAGCTGGTCTTTCACTCTTCCACACCAGTAAGTCCTTGGTCACATGCTGCCCTGTGGGAGATGTAAGGTCCCTGGCACTTCCAGCTCTGTGAAATTATTGCCAGAGCAGATGCTGTAAGCCAGGGACAGTCCTCTGAAGATTATAGCTGTGAGCTGCTAAGACAATATACAGAAGCTGGGGTAGGGGTGGTCAACATAGGCATCATAAGGAGGATCCAAGGGGATGTGGATGTAGTATCATTTGCATACACTTCAGTTATGCTTGGGAGGGAGAACTGTGTTTGTGAAGGTTGTGTATGCAGCCAGAATATGGGTCATGCATGAGTTCTTCTTCCTAAAGCACCAGATCAAGGTATAGAATGATACAAGCATGCCAGAGCTTTCCTTATAGTTTCTCACAGTCAACAGACAATTTGTAAATGTAATTCTGTATGTCTTTATCTCTTTTTTAAACTTTTTCCTAGTGCTGAGGATTGAACCCACAGCCTGAGTTACATCTCCAGCCTTTTTAATGTTTTTTGTTTGTTTGTTTGTTTGTTTTTGTTTTCCAGAAAGGGTCTCACTAATTTTCCCAGACTGGTCATGAAATTGTGATTCTCCTGACTCAGCCTCCAAATAGCTGGGATTATAGGTTTGTACCACTCACCAGGCTTAACCTGTTTTAACTAGTTTTGCTTTCTGTTTTTCATCTTACATGAACGAATCACAGTTTTTTTTTTTTTTTTTCTGTTTGGCTTTTTAATTCAATATACTGGGAATGTTATAGCATCTAGAAATAGATCATTCTTTTTTTCTGCACTGGAGTATTCTATTAGAGCTGTTTCACAGTTTATTTTATTGCTGATAAGCATTTGAGCTATTTCTAGTTTGGAGCTATCATGAGTAATGCTGTTTTAAATTTCTTTTAAGTGTATTGGATATATTGGGAGATACGAGTTGATTGCATAAACTACACATGTTAAACTTTAGCAGATAGTGCAATATACTTTCCCCAAGTGACTAGTAGCATTTTAATTCCCATTAGCAGTGTAATGAAATTTCCACTACTCTACATACTCAACAATACTTAGTAGTCTCAGTCTGAAATTTTAGCCATTACATGTATGTATTTTTTTTTTAAACTGACAATAATGGAAAACTCACAATTAAAATTTTTGTGGCTAGATGCAGTGGCACATGCCTGTAATCCCAGCGGCTTGAGAGACTGACGCAGGAGGATCTCTTATGTACTCCTAGGAATCAAGAGCTACACCTGGGGGTTTCAAGATGGCGGCCTAGAGGGTGGCTGCATTTCATGTTGCTCCAGGACTCAGGATTCAAAAGAGGTGATATTGAGACACTTGGGACCAACTCAAAGCAGCCGGGTGACTCTCACCCATTGGGAAGGCGTCCCAGATGGAACGGTGGTCCCAGAACGCAGGGAACTTGTGAAGTAGAGCTGCCGACGAGACGCCCCTCCCCCCGCTGGAGCAGTGAACTTGGACAACTGGGAGCGCCGTAAAGGAGGCCGCTCGGCATAGCGCTGGGACTCGGAGCAACCACTGGGGATCCGGCAGCTGCCCAGGGGAGGAGTGGCGAGGAGAGCTGTGTGGACTCAGAACACCGGGGCCTGCCCTGAGGAGGAGGAGGAGGAACGTGGCCACTTGGATTCGGAGTGACTGCACCAGAGCTGTAGGCGGTTGCCAGAGGAGAAGCCGCGCGGCGAGCTGTTTGGACTCAGAATGACGCTTCTGAACCCCGGGGCCTGCCCTGAGGACGAGGAGGAGGAAGAGGAGCGCGGCCGCTTGGATTCGGGTGACTACACCAGAGCTACAGGCGGTTGCCAGAGAAGGGGCTGCGTGGCGAGCTGTTTGGACTCAGACCACTTCTGAACACCGGGGCCTGCCCGGAGGAGTAGGAGGAGGAGGAGGAGGAGCGCGGCGGGTCGTTTGGACTCGCAGTGACTGCATTAGCGCTCCAGGCGGCTGCTCAGAGGAGAAGGCGAGTGGTGAGTTGTTTGGACTTAAAGTGACAGCTCCTGAACACAGGGGGGCTGCCTGGAGGAGAAGCGCGGTGGGTCGCTTGGTCTTGAGTGGCCGCACCAGAGCTCCGGGCGGTTGCCCAGAGGACCCGTGCAGCGGGTCACGTGGATTCAGAGCCACTCAGAGTGACTGCTCCTGAACACCCGGGGGGTTATCTGGAGAAGGAGGAGGAATGGGGAGGGTCACTTCGACTCGGAGTGATTGATTGCCCCGGGCGACGGGTGGTTGGTGGGAGGAGGAGGCACGAAGTGAGTTTCTTGGACTCCTAGTGACCGCACCGGAATACTGGGCGGCTGTCTGGAGGAAGAGGCCTGTGGCGGGTCTCTGGGACTCAGAGCGATTGTTCGGGGCCCTAGGTGGCTGCTCAGAGGAGGGGCCGCACAGCCAGGCGATTAGGTGCAGAGCAGGGTCCCAGGATCTAGGAGGCTTCTGGGTGGAAGAGCCGCACAGAGACAGGCTTAGGGCGGAGCGAAGGTTCCAGGCCTGTGGGCAGATTCTCTGAGGAGGGGCAGCCTAAGGAGATTCATCTGCGAAGGGTGAGGCTCCCAGGCCCAGGAGGTAGGGCCGGACCCCTGGGAACTTTGCAGAGGAAGGCAGCCCAGCCCAGGCGGTAGCTGTAAATTGAGGGGAACCTCTAGGAGGGAACTGACCAGCGAGACCTCCCCACCGGGTGAGTCTTCCCTGCTGGGTGAGGTTTCCCCACAAGGACGGTAAAACCAGAGACTCAGGCCCAAACAGGCCTTGCCTCAGCCCGCAGCCTAGGTCCCCTTTGGATGACCATTGGTTAACAAGTGGAGGCACCTCTGCCCACTAGCAGGGATTATACCCCACCTGAAGGCCACCACTCCTAGAGAGGCAGCTTCCTTGTGGAGCACCGCATTATCAACTTCCTCCAAGACTTCAGCCTACTGAAGGCTAAGGGGGGATATATATAGAAATCTTCAGGATCATTGTAAGTCAATAGAGGAAATCTGCAATATCTCAGCGGTCCACTGATACCTGAACAATATGAGAAAACAAGGAAAGAAAATGCTGCAAACAAATCTAGATGTTACATCAATAAAACCCAATGACAGCTGGGCAGAAGAAATGACAGAAAAGGAGTTCAGAATGTACATAATTAAAATGATCAGAGAAGCAAACGATGAGATGAAAGAGCAAATGCAAGCATTGAACGATCGCACCAATCGACAGTTAAAAGAGCAAATACAGGAAGCAAAAGATCATTTCAATAAAGAGTTAGAGATATTGAAAAAAAACCAAACAGAAATCCTTGACATGAAGGAAACAATAAACCAAATTAAGAACTCCATAGAAAGCATATTCAATAGGATAGAACACCTGGAAGACAGAACCTCAGACATTGAAGACAAAATATTTAACCTTGAAAACAAAGTTGAACAAACAGAGAAGATGGTAAGAAATCATGAACAGAATCTACAAGAACTATGGGATATCATGAAAAGGCCAAATTTAAGAATTATTGGGATTGAGGAAGGCCTAGAGAAACAAGCTAAAGGAATGAACAATTTATTCAATGAAATAATATCAGAAAATTTCCCAAATCTGAAGAATGAAATGGAAAATCAAGTTCAAGAGGCTTATAGGACTCCAAATACACAAAATTACAACAGACCCACACCAAGGCACATTATAATGAAAATAACGAACATACAAAATAAAGTCAGAATTTTAAAGGCTGTGAGAGAAAAGAACCAAATTACATTCAGGGGGAAACCAATACGCATATCAGCAGATTTTTCAATCCAGACCCTAAAAGCTAGAAGGTCCTGGAACAACATTTTTCAAGTCCTGAAAGAAAATGGATGCCAACCAAGAATCTTATACCCAGCAAAACTTACCTTCAAATTTGACGATGAAATAAAATCCTTCCATGATAAACAAAAGCTAAAAGAATTTACAAAAAGAAAGTCAGCATTACAGAACATTCTCAACAAAATATTCCATGAGGAAGAGATGAAAAACAAAGAAGCAAATCAGCAAAGGGAGGAATTATCCTAAAGGAATTGTCAAATAAAGGAGGAAACAAGTTGTGTCAAACAAATAAATAAACAAAATTTTAAAAATGAACCAAATGACCGGGAAACCAAATCATTTCTCTATAATAACCCTGAATGTTAATGGCCTGAATTCATCAATCAAAAGACATAGACTGGCAGACTGGATTAAAAAGAAAGATCCAACAATATGTTGCCTGCAAGAGACTCACCTCATAGAAAAAGATACCCATAGACTAAAAGTGAAAGGATGGGGAAAAACATACCATGCACATGGACTCAGCAAAAAAGCTGGAGTATCCATCCTCATTTCCGATAATGTGGACTTCAAGCCAAAGTTAGTCAGAAGGGATAAAGAAGGTCATTTCATACTGCTTAAGGGAAGCATAAATCAGCAAGATATAACAATCATAAACATCTATGCCCCAAACAGTGGCTCATCTATGTATGTCAAACAAATCCTTCTCAATTTCAGAAACCAAATAGACCACAACACAATAATACTAGGTGATTTTAACACGCCTCTCTCACCACTGGACAGATCTTCCAGACAAAAATTGAACAAAGAAACCATAGATCTCAATAACACAATCAATAATTTAGACTTAACGGACATTTATAGAATATACCATCCAACCAAGAGCGAATACACTTTCTTCTCAGCAGCACATGGATCCTTCTCTAAAATAGACCATATATTATGCCACAAAGCTAATGTTAGCAAATACAAGAAGATAGAGACACTACCATGTATTCTATCAGATCATAATGGATTGAAGTTAGAAATAAATGAAAGAGTAAAACACAGAAACTATTCCAACATGTGGAGATTAAACAATATGCTATTATATGATGAATGGATAACAGAAGATATTAGGAAGGAAATTAAAAAATTCTTAGAGGTAAATGAGAACAAAGAAACATCATATCAAAATCTCTGGGACACTATGAAAGCAGTACTTAGAGGGAAATTTATTTCATGGAGCGCATTTAATAAAAGAAGTAAAACTCAACAAATAAACAACCTAACACTACAGCTCAAAGCCCTAGATAAAGAAGAACAGAACTGCACCAAAAGTAGTAGAAGACAGGAAATAGTTAAACTCAGAGCTGAAATCAATGAAATTGAAACAAAAGAAACAATACAAAAAATTGACAAAATAAATAGTTGGTTCTTCGAAAAAATAAACAAAGTTGATAAACCTTTAGCCACACTAACAAAGAGAAGACGAGAGAAAACCCAAATCTCTAAAATTCGGAATGAACAAGGAAATATCACAACAGACACGATTGAAATACAAAACATAATTAGAAGCTATTTTGAAAATCTATACTCCAACAAAATAGAAAATTTCGAAAACATCAACAGGTTTCTAGAGACATGTGAATTGCCTAAACTGAACGAGGAGGACATAAACAATTTAAATAGACCAATTTCAAGTACTGAAATAGAAGAAGTCATCAAAAGCCTACCAACAAAGAAAAGTCCGGGACCAGATGGGTTCTCAGCCGAGTTCTACAAAACCTTTAAAGAAGAGCTCATTCCAATACTTCTCAAAGTATTCCATAAAATAGAAGAGGAGGGAACCCTCCCAAACTCATTCTATGAAGCCAATATCACACTGATACCTAAACCAGACAGAGACTCATCAAGGAAAGAAAATTTCAGACCAATATCCTTAATGAACATTGACGCAAAAATTCTCAACAAAATTTTAGCAAATCGCATACAAAAACATATTAAAAAGATAGTGCACCATGATCAAGTGGGTTTCATCCCAGGGATGCAAGGTTGGTTCAACATCAGGAAATCAATAAACGCAATTCACCATATTAATAGACTTAAAGTCAAGAATCACATGATTATTTCGATAGATGCAGAAAAAGCATTTGATAAAATACAGCACCCCTTCATGCTCAAAACACTAGAAAAAATAGGGATAGTGGGAACATTCCTTAACATTGTAAAAGCCATTTATGCTAAGCCCATGGCTAATATCATTCTAAATGGTGAAAAACTGAAAGCATTCCCCCTAAAAACTGGAACAAGGCAGGGATGCCCTCTTTCACCACTTCTATTCAACATTGTTCTTGAGACTCTGGCCAGAGCAATTAGACAAACCAAAGAAATTAAAGGGATACGAATTGGAAAAGAAGAACTCAAACTATCCCTGTTCGCTGATGACATGATTATATATTTAGAGGAACCTGGAAATTCCACCAGAAAACTCTTAGAACTCATAAGTGAATTCAGTAAAGTAGCAGGTTACAAGATCAATGCCCATAAATCCAACGCATTTTTATACATAAGTGATGAATCTTCTGAAAGAGAAATTAGGAAAACTACCCCATTCACTATAGCCTCGAAAAAAATAAAATACTTGGGAATCAATCTCACAAAAGAGGTGAAAGACCTCTACAATGAGAACTATACAACACTAAAGAAAGAAATTAAAGAACACCTTAGAAGATGGAAACATGGAACATCTTCCATGTTCTTGGATAGGAAGAATTAATATTGTCAAAATGGCCATACTACCTAAAGTGCTATACAAATTCAATGCAATTCCAATTAAAATCCCAATGACGTACCTTACAGAAATAGAGCAAGCAATTATGAAATTCATCTGGAAGAATAAGAAACCCAGAATAGCTAAAGCAATCCTTAGCAGGAAGAGTGAAACAGGGGGTATTGCAATACCAGATCTTCAACTCTACTACAAAGCAATAGTAACAAAAACGGCATGGTATTGGTACCAAAATAGAAAGGTAGATCAATGGTACAGAATAGAGGACACGGACACAAACCCAAATAAATACAATTTTCTCATACTAGACAAAGGGGCCAAAAATATGCAATGGAGAAAAGATAGCCTCTTCAACAAATGGTGCTGGGAGAATTGGAAATCCATATGGAACAGAGTGAAACTAAACCCATATCTCTCACCATGCACGAAACTAAACTCAAAATGGATTAAGGACCTCGGAATCAGACCAGAGACCCTGCAGATATTAGAAGAAAAAGTAGGTCCAAATCTTCACCTTGTTGGTCTAGGACCAGACTTCCTTAACAGGACTCCCATAGCACAAGAAATAAAAGCTAGAATCAACCACTGGGATAGATTCAAACTAAAAAGCTTTCTCTCAGCAAAGGAAACTATCAGCAATGCGAAGAAAGAGCCTACAGAGTGGGAGAAAATCTTTGCCAATCATACTTCAGATAGAGCACTAATCTCCAGAATCTATAAAGAACTCAAAACACTCTACTCCAAGAATTCAAATAATCCAGTCGACAAATGGGCTAAGGAAATGAATAGACACTTCACAGAAGAAGATCTACAAGCAATCAACAAACATATGGAAAAATGCTCAACATCTCTAGTAATAAGAGAAATGCAAATCAAAACCACCCTAAGATTCCATCTCACCCCAATTAGAATGGCGATTATCAAGAATACGAGCAACAACAGGTGTTGGCGAGGATGTGGGGAGAAAGGTACACTCATACATTGCTGGTGGGGCTGCAAATTAGTGCAGCCACTCTGGAAAGCAGTGTGGAGATTCCTTAGAAAACTTGGAATGGACCCTCCATTTGACCCAGCTATCCCACTCCTTGGCCTATACCCAAAGGACTTAAAATCAGCATACTACAGAAATACAGCCACATCAATGTTCATAGCTGCTCAATTCACAATAGCCAGACTGTGGAACCAACCTAGATGCCCTTCAATTGATGAGTGGATAAAGAAACTGTGGTATATATATACAATGGAATATTACTCAGCCATAAAGAATGATAAAATTATGGCATTTGCAGGCAAATGGATGAAATTGGAGAATATCATGCTAAGTGAGATAAGCCAATCTCAAAAAGTCAAAGGACGAATGATATCACTAATAAGTGGAGGATGTCACATAATGGGGGGGAGGGAAGGGTTAGTGTTAGGGTTAGAGTTAGGGTTAGGGAGGGGGGCAAGTATGGAGGAAGGAACTACTGTATAGAGGGTAAAGAGGGGTGGGAGGGGTGGGGGGAAGGGAAAAAATAACAGAATGAATCAAACAACATTACTCTATGTAAATTTATGATTACACAAATGGTATGCCTTTACGCCATGTACAAACAGAGAAACAACATGTATCCCATTTGTTTACAATTAAAAAAAAAATTCATTGCCTAGTCAAACCTGTTAAAATGATTTTTTTTTTTTCGTACCAGAAATTGAACCCAGAGGTGCTTTACCACTGAGCCACATCCCCAGTCCTTTTAAAACTTTTTATTTTGAGACCGGTATCTCTAAGTAGCTTAGGGCCTCACTAGGTTGCTGAGGCTGGCTTTGAACTTATGATCCTCTTGCCTCAGCCTCCTGAGTCACTGGAGCTACTGGCATGTACCACCACACCTGGCAGTGATAAAATATTTTAAATAACCCAAATAAAGAGGTACTGTGTATGAACAGTATTAATAGAATGGGCATCGTTTTATATCCAGAACAGACTATTTTTTGTGACAATGTATATGTTCATTTTTTTTTTTTGGATGGATGACTTTTACATTTTTATTACAATATTTTCTTATAAAAAAGTAAACAGCAGGACTGGGATTGTAGCTCAGTGACAGAGTCTAGCATGTGTGAGGCACTGGGTTGCACTGCATATAAATAAAATAAAGATTCAATGATAACTAAAAAATGTGTATTTAAAAAAAAAGTAAACAGCAAAATAAAACTCATCACCCAACCAAAAAAAAAAAAAAAAAAAAAAAAAAACGAGTTAGCTAGTCTTTAGCTTAGAACTTTCTAACCCCAATTTAAAATTGAGGCACCTGCATGGAAATATTTTGACATCTGTGTGAATGTAAAGAATAAGAAATGAATGACTTCAGTGTCAATTGGGGAAAAACACATTATTGGTGAAAAAGTGTTAGATTATAAGAATAGTTGTAACTTTCTATAGACTAGAAATTGACGGTAGGAGGGAGGTGAATTGGCTCTAATTGGAGAAGACTTTGTGCAGTATGCCTGTTCTCCATGTCAATGTCACTATAGAATAGCATTTTATGTATGACTTTATTCATTGAAGTGTTTTAGAACTTGATGGGAGTTAATTAATTGTTAATTTTAATTTAGGTGGTTATTCTCTAGAATCAGGGGTCATTGTAGTAGACTCCAATGATCTAAAATATTTGGTATTTTGTTGGTAGATTTATTCAACTATGTGATTTCATATTGATTTTTTTCCCTTAGCAGGAAAAAAAGAACTTAAAATATAGAATGTCAAAATTGCTTGAAAAAGTTATATATAGATATGTAAAGGGTTTGTCCTCAGTACTTATCAGCTAGCACCTTTCTTATCATAAATGCTTATCAGAGATTTGCAGAAATAACAACTAACTAAATCCTTGGGGAATAGTGGTTGAAAAGATTGTAGTGGAAAATTGTCTGAAGGGATAAGAGAGCTGCTCATAAATCAAGAAAAGAATATAAAAATAAGATCTTCACAATTTTTCCAAAACCTGACCCTGCTCATTTTAGGATAAACACAAACCATACCCAGCTTCTGTCTAGAGGCACTATGAGATCAGTGGTCTAGTAAAGTTTATTGATTTCCAATATTGAATTCATAGAATGATTCAGTAATTGAGAGAAAAAGAATAGTGGCAATCTTGTAGACTATCTTCTCCTGCCCCCATGGAACAACTGGGGCTCAGCAAAGGACAGCTCGATGTCACAGGAAGTTTCCCATCATCCATTTTCATCTTTTGTTTCTTCCCAGATAGTTTCTGTAGTGTTTTCCACTTACAGAAAAATCAAAATTCTCTCTTTTATGAACCTTTACAATTTTTTTTTTATATTTGCTTACAAATTCTCTTACAAACTATGGATGGAGCCAAGCAGTAGGGATTTACCAAGAATAACTTTCTAGTGGGCAAGACTCATGTAAACTAAGAACAACTACTCTAATGTACAGTGCCATAAATTCATGAAAATCATGAACTAAATATTCTCTGGCTGCCCTTCTGTGACTGTTGGAACTGCAGAAATCCTATCAAAACCAATGAAATAATACAAATATTTTAGTAGATAATGAATGCATAATACATCCTAAGTAAAAAAGATGAACTCAGCAGATCAGAAATCTGAAGGGATTTTTGGAAGGTAGAGAACAGCTAGAATCAACTTTCTGGAGAAACCAGGAAAGAGACAATTGCAATATAAAGCCTATTGTAGCACTGTCAGACCAGCATTTCCTAAGGAAGCTATAAAGAAAGGTCAAGTTGAGATTGAACAAAGCAGAAAGCTGGATGGGACCCTGAACAGTTATGGGGCATTAAAGAAGACACTTTATTTAAATGACGTGGGCTCCACCTTATACCCTCAGCACCTAGCAGTGGTTGGCAGTTGTAGGGTTTGCTCCAGAATGAAGTCTTCAGTACTGTTTAATATATGAAGTGAGTGACCTTTCCCTAGGAGAATCCCTTGTATGGAGGCTGGGGTTGCAGAGAAAGGAAGTAGAGCCAAGCTCTCTTGAACACTTCCCATCCTTTCTCTGGAAGGGAAGAGCAGGACCACCACTTCCCTTTGTCTGCAGGACAAATTTGGGAGAAGGGCACTCTGAAATGGGAGTTCTCACACAGATTCTCTCACAGTAGGCAGTATACCAAGTGACTTGGCAACAGCAGAGATGGGGAGCCCCCAGGCCCTAAGTAAAAGTTATTTGTACACTCTGCAAGTTTTTCCAACTTGACCCTCCCCCCAGATATCCAAAGGAAGGTGTCAATATTCAGAACTTGTATTCACTGATAGTAAAGGAATTCTAATTTTATCTGATAAAGTACATTTAACAATAACAACCCTGTATGACATGTATACTCATTAATATATGTAATTTGCAACCCCAAACCACAAACTTCCTGAAGAAATTTAGGATGAAAGTGAGTCATTCATACTATTGGAAAAATCCAGAGTTTTTTTATAGCATCAACAGAGAAACACTACCCACATGTAGACACACCCTCAAGTAACATCAGAATGCCAAAGCTAAAGATAAAATCCTAAGTTTCTCGAGAGAAAAAAATTTGATTGCTGATGGTAGCATTGTCTCCCAGCTGAGTTCAGTAACACTAGAGATGACAGTAGAGAAATAATTGAAGTGTTCTAAGCAATAAACATGGAGTTCTTTACCTGGCGATGTGGGAGAGTGGAGGGGGGAAGTACCCACTGTTAGATATACAAAAATTTAGGAAGTCCAATACCTCTGAATCACTTGATCACTGGTAAAACGCTTATCGAAAACTACATTTCAGTAGACAGAGCATGAATCCAAGACAAAGAAGTGTGATATAGAAACAATGGCCGGCACATGAAAGGTGATTTCACCATGGTACGTGGGTGAAGACTGAGAGCCGGACATCCTGAGCACCTTGTTTGTTCGGGGGTGGATGTAACTAATGAATGTATGTTCTTCTATTACATTAATTTTTAGCATAATTAATAATCAGGTGAAAGACAAGGTCTGAATGAAGTCCTGGGAAAGCTTAAGAGAATGGAGAATAAACCACTGGAAAATTCTGGGAACACAGTTCAGAGTGAGTTAGGAATTTAGGGATATAGAGAGAACACTGAGTCTCAAAAGAGAAATGCTCATAAACCTTTAGACAAATCACTTGCAAGCAGCTCTGTTGGTGTCCTGTGTCCTTGTGCTCAGGTCCTTGTCCCCATTGGCTGAATGGCTAATGAGAAAAAGACAAAAATACAAAATAACCAAGAGGTATGCAGAGAAACCACTCAGGGAGTGTGCCTATTAAAGACTTCAGTGACTGAGAAATAGCCCTCCACTCATTATAATAGTAAGACACACAGCTTTGGGTAGAGATTTAAGATGCTAATGAGACATATGATATAGGAAGTAGGAGAATTAGAACATGCAAGGGCAATGCACAAACTCAAGGAAAACTGGACTGAAATTGCATAACCCTCCTTGTCCCTATCTTTAGTTTAGTCCCCTTGCTGCTGTCCCTTTATAAATGCTAAAACCCCAGGCTGAGATGAGGCAACTCACTCCCTTTCTCTGAGATGACCTGCACTCGCATGGACTTTGTACTTTCCCTTTATAATAAATCTTTTGCTCTGCTACTCATATCTGGTGCTTTCTTAAAATCTTTTCTGCTACATGGACAAAAAACTGGAAGATTCTAGTAGAGGACTCTTCCATTCCTGAAGACTTTTTCAGACCCCCATGCCACCAGTGACCAGAAGAGAGGGCATCTGCACTCAGTCCTAAATGAAGAAATGTTTGCTGAGTTGCCAAGTTGGGGTGGGAGCAGGCTCCAAGCAAAGTGACCACATGTCAAATAGTACAGCATTGTGGAAGGACTTGGGTTATTCTACACAGAGTGTTCAGTGAGAAGAGATCGGGATGCATGGCCTGAGATGTGCCTAGGAAATAAGCTTTTAATTTCCATTCTCTATGAAGTGCCAGGTGATGATCTAAGTTGATTTTCTTATCACACTTTCTTAATTACCTACTCCTATCATCCAATTTGCTCCATGACTCATTATTTGTACTGGAAAATAAGGCTCAGCATATTATAACCTGTTAGAAGTTTCATGTTCTTTCTCAAGAATGATCTCTTTGCTTCTGAAATCATTATGCATATAGTACACAAGCAGAATAATGAGTCATATGTTAATTTCTGTTTTTTTTTAAAAAACTAGTTGGTTAGAGAATTATAAAAGAAAGGTATGTAATATTTCAGATTTTCATGAAGCAGTGGTTATGGGATGACACTGGTGATCCTAATAACAGGTTGCTGTGAAATAAATATGATCAATAAGCAACTTTAACTTATTGACCAAACCAGAGTCATTCCCAACCAGCATGATTGAGAAACAGAGCAACGCCCTAAGACATCTGATACAGGCTTCATGTTCTTACTAAGACATTTGCTTTTGCTGCAAGTGACTCATCCTAATCAGTAAGTTATTCTGCTTTTTAATGTTCCATTACTTAAGATTACTTGTGGATATAAATAAGCATACATTTTGCATGGAAACATAGGCAAACATTCAAGAAAAGCTCTTCAGAATCAACTCAAAGCCAGAGACTGCTAAATTGCAAGAGCATAAAGCCAAAAGTTGCAATCATTTTTAAAAGAACTTCTTTTTGTTTAAATGAAAGTTAACATTAAGAGAATATATACTTTGCAAAGTATTAAATGTGTATATATCATTTACATAGCAGACACAGTTTAGCAAAATGAATAAGAGAGGATTTTATAATGATAATAATAATTCAAAATCGCAAGTGTTCAAGTATCAACTGAAAATAAATCATATGTTGAGGCATAAAATCAGAAGGAAAGGGATTTTTTGGCAAAGTAGATCTTTCTCTGACAGTGAGAGTATATAAGACAATTGGTTGACCTCCACAGAGCTATTTCAAGCAAATATAGACTCCTTGAAAAGTAAAAACAGACTTGTATGTACACAGCAGGTATACAATGTCTCACTGACATCTACCTAGCATGAAACTTTCATATGTATGTTTAATTTAATTTATATTCTGTTTTCTTGAAAAAGAACCTGAAAAAGTTATCTAATTTCTGTTGGCATCAACTTCCTATTTCTGGAGATTCATGTACTAATTTGTGGCTTATGCAGACATCTGATTTCTATCTCTTTTCCTCCCCAAATCTTACCTTTTAAACATTCTTCTTAAGTATCAGCAGGTTATCAAAGACAAGAAAAGTTAAGGTTCAGAGATGAGACTTAAATTAGTCAATTATGACTCTTTGGAGTATTTCTATTACCAGGTTAAAATATACCTGTGTAGTTTTAGGTTAAAAAATATCATCCAACGAGGAAAGAAAATTAGAACCAATATCTAGAGTTTGTTTAAATCCTGTATGTGCTGTTTGTCACTCCCACAGAAATCCAAGTGATGGTCATGAATATTTATTAAAATAATATACAGATTAAACTCAGAGAATATCTCTTACTTTAGATTTGTCTATGTTACATATAATTCAAATTAGGTTCTATGGAGTATATACGCAGGTACAAATGAATTCAGCAGAGATTCCATTAAAACATTTCATAGAATAGTAAAAATTTCAGTAAAAAAGATTTACCTGCTTGTTTACATTATTATGAAACTGAGGTTTTATTCTTGTCACAAATTTTAATTGGAAAGTAGTCATTCCACTTGCATAAAGATCTGATATTTATTCCGAGATTGGATTCTTCCAGAATTAAGATAATTCTGAAATTTATACATTGTCAACCTTCTGTAGAGTGGGCCCTTCTGGGACTTCTCTGGGGAATTTAGATTTTATTTTTAGTTGTGCCCAGGGGTTTTTAGAAGCTATTTGAGAATATTCAAGCATGAAGGAGTGAGCTGGAAGATGCACCAAATCATTGGCAGAAGGTCATTTTTGGGGTGGAAGAAGCCATTAGTGTAAGACCTGTAAGTTGGAATTCTCACTGGTCTCTAGGGAAGGTCAGATAGGCGGGCAGCAGCAGCTGGCTCAAATCCACCGGTTCCACTAGTTACATTCAAGGACCCTTTAAAAGGTTACATATATTTTAAAAAGCTTCACTGTATTAAGAGTACAGCTTTTTCCTGTTCTCTTCAATCATTTAAAGTAGTCTCTCCATTAAGGTAGCACCAAAAATGCTTTCCTCAAGGAAATAAACGAAAGCGTTTACAAGTCTGAAAATTTTGATGACTATCAAGACTGTGTCAGACGCGTCTTATGGAGCAATTAGGCACTGACTTTAAGTGACTTACAAAACCTCTGCTTTGAAAATTTATAAATCTAAAATTTTGAGGGTAGTAAGAGAGGGTGCTTGCTCCCCTACCTAGGATTAGAGGAAATACTTTGGAGAACTAAGAACTAGACCACTAGTTGCAGAATTATAGGTTGCCTACTTTAATTTTTCCAGATGTTTTGTCTATTCAAGATTCTCTTTTGAAGCTGGGCAGAGTGGCACATGCCTATAATTCCAGTTACACAGGAGGCTGAAGCACAAGGATTGCAAGTTTGAGGTCAAAGCCTAAGCAATTTAGTGATATCATGTCTCAAAATAAAAATAAAAAGGACTGTGGGTATAGCTTGGAGGTAGAGCACCCCAGGGTCCAATCCAATCCCCAGTAACTAACACACACACACACACACACACACACACACACATCTTTTGAAAGACATTTTAAAAAGTAAGACAGGGCAGGACTTTGAGAGAACTTGTTCTTTTAAGTCTTCCCCAATTGAAAAGTATTACTAGCATATATCTCACATTTTGCTTACATCACCAATGGTGGTAATACCCTTTGTAATCTGAATATCTGTTCTGAGTAGAAGACTTGACATACCTTAAAGTTGAAGGAGGTTATCTTCTACCCTGTTCATTCCCTTTCTTTTTTCTCTCTTTTGTTCATTCACTGTTTTAATTATGTAATCCATAAAAGTAAGATCATGTTGCATTTGCTATCCATAGCTTAGGAAAGTGATCAACAAAGTTAACCTAAGAAAACCATAGCTATTTTAAAGGAAATTACAAGAAAATAAGACTCTTCTTCTGAGCCTTTCCCATTATTATTGTTCTTCATATACACCATATTGCTTCTGCCAGAAAATATAATGAGAAGCCTTCTGTGTACCTGTCATTCTGCTCTTATAGGTGAATATAAGAATATTAGGAAAAGTATTTTTTTGTATTGAGATAAATTTAATATAGTTTAGGAAATAATGGTCTCATCCAAAGCAAGTTGTCCATAAGTATAAGACAAAAGTATGTTTTCTGAAAAGTTACTCTATTTCAATTTCTCGGACTTAAGATAGGAAATGGAAATATCTTTTTTGCATGAATATGAAGGCCTTTTAAAGACAGTGCTATTCTGAAAACTATCCTTATTATTTTGGAAGCCAATTTTTTAAATTCAAATTTATAAATGTTTATTGTGTAAAATAGAAAAGTTTAATGAGAAAAGATATAACCTATATTATCATCATCCAGATAACCCTTATTAACATCTCAGAATATATTTATCTAAATTTTTACACATGAAACTCTGAATGTGTGTCAGTGTGTTTAATGCATGAGCATCTGTGTATATGTGTGTATGTATGTTTATGTGTATATATATGTACAAAATGGGATTATATTAGCATACTATTTAATAACCTGCCTTTTGTATGAAATTTTTGGAAATTACTTGAAAATCACACCAATAACCAGGAGTGATATTTTAGAAAATTTTCTGAATCCAAACTAAATAAAGTTCCATTATAATATCTTTTTATTTCATTATATAAAAATAGTTAAAATGCAAAGAATTTTACAAATAGATTATATTTTCATTTGTTTGTTTGTTTATATTGTTAAGAAAAGGAAGCAAACCCGTGGTCTCCCAGAAAGAGTACTGGCCTACCATTCAGGAATCCTTAGCAATTCCAGCATAGAAAATAAGGATGTAATCTGACATAAGTTGTCTAGTTTTTATTCTCCTCACTTAAAACATTATTCACACATGGATTTATATAATACATTCATGTATTTATGTATTTTTATAAATTCTATAAAATAAGCCTAACTCCACTTCACTCTTGCTCCTATTCTCTACTGTGAGGTCCTGTATTTGGAGGACACTTTCCTTTAACTGGCAGGTTTTTTTTCCAAGAACTAGTCTAAATGTTTTTTCTTCACTTACCCATTTGCCACTCTCTCACTCAGAATAATTACTAAAATTCAATTGACACTTTTTGATTTATATAACTACATTCTCTAAAGTTTTGATAGTGCTGATCACAGCCATTCTAAAGAAATTGTCCTCAACCTTGATTTCCATGTTTTCTTTCCTAGTGTTACCTTTCTGACTGTTGATTTTGTGTTTCCATTTTATACCCTTTCCACCTTAACATTTGGGTTTCTCATAATCTTTTTCTACCTTCTTTTTGTACTTTACATTCTGCTCAAATGAATTTATCTAATCTCATGTCTTCAGGTGCTTATTTGACAATAACATATATTTATGTGCATATGTTCAAGCAGATCTTTCTTTTGAGTTATAACCCCATGTATAAAATAGCCAGCTGCACTAAGAATGCTAATAATTTAAAAAGGATTCAACAATTACTGTTGACTATGCAACCATGTTAGTGGTATAATCAGCAACCATTTTTTCCTACTCACAGTTTCTGTGGGTCAAGAACTCGGGGTGAAGTAGGGATGACTTGTCTCTGCTCCAGTATATCTAGGGCCTCAGAGGGAATGCTCAGACAGCTGGAGGTGACTCACATGACTAGGGGCTGGAATTATTGGAGCCTTCTTCACTCACGTGTCTCATGGGATTGCTGAGATGACTCAAAGTCTGGGCTCCACTGGTGCTGTTGATTATAGTCAACACGTGGCCTCTGCATGTGATTTGGCTTCTCACTGCATGCCACCTGGGCTTTTAAAGAACATCTCACGAGGGGGCATCTGGAGAAGAGGTGGATAGAGCAAAGCAGGGGTAGTTTGTGTGTGTGTGTGTGTGTTTGCACCTCCTTGTCTGGGATATCAGCTTTGAAGACTCAAACCGCTGGGGATAACTAGAATAGCTTGGAATGAGAATGCTCCAGAGGCTCTTAGCTCACATGTCTGGCACCTGGGCAAGAATGACTCAAAGTCTAGGCTCAGCTGAGGGTATTCATTTATTTATATGCATCCTCTTTGTGGTTTTTGGCTTCTTCACAGCCTGGTAGCTGGTTTCTGAGAGGAAGCATTCCCAGATGGAGGAATCAGAGGGAAGGGCTGCAGGAACACTAAGCAGAGTTGTCTGGCCTTTTATGACCTAGCTTCAGTAGTCAGGAAACATTGCTCCTCTGTATTCTATTGGTTATGGTGAGTCACTGAAAGCAGCCAAAATTCAAGGGGAGGGGAATTTGACTTCACCTCTTGTGAGGGATCCGTAAAGCCATTACTAAAGAATATGTGGAATGGGAGATATTGTCACTACTGTTTTTGCAAAATACTATCTGTTGCAACCACGCAGTGTGCTAAGCATTTTCTAAGAATTATATATCCAAGTCTTCAAATCCCTCCTAAGAAGTAGTTGAATTTTTATTCTTATTTTAAAATTAATTTTCAGTAATTTTAAGGATGAGAAAATATAAGGAACATTTCTATCTGGATGGCTCACTTGAGCCTAGAGGAATTGGTATTTTTGCTCTAACCCTTATCCTCATATTCTTTCTTTTGTTAAGCGATACACCCCTTTGCCAACTGCTAACTCTGAATTTATAGATTAATAATTCTTTCATCTTTCTTCTCCCTTATCCACAGCCAGTTCCATTAAATAGCAACGTTCTATTCATCTCCCTCTCATCGTCCCTACAGCAACTTCAGTAAAGGCTTTCGTCATCTCTTAAGGGGATTATTATAACATCCTTAGATGTTCTCGTTCTGATCTTGATCCTTTCCAGTGTACCTCTACACAGGCATGACAACAACCATTTTACAACCCAAATAAAATTAGGATGCTATCCTACTTATATCTTTCTAATTCTACTCATGGTTTTCACAGTAAGTCCCACATTTTTTATTTTATTTTTTATTTTTTTGCATGGCTTACAATGTAGCCATGTCTCCACCAGCTCTGGGATTCAGTGAAGGTGGTTGGGTGTGAGTACCATGCATACACTGTGTCAGAGGTGAGGAACCTGTCACAATGCAGAAATCACTTCCCTGTTTTACAGAGGGCAGCTCTATGTCACTAGGGATGATCTTGACCTTGTACATACAAGGGCCTTTGATTCTCAGCACCACATAAAAAATAAATAAATAAAACAAAGGTATTCTTTCCATCTACAACTAAGAAAAAAATTTTTAAAAAAAGAATAGCTGGATGTCTTTATTTTTGTGTGTCTTAATATGTTGTTCAATTTAAAAAAACCCAAAATACCATGTATGCAAATAAAAATATACCTGTGACCTAGAATCAGCCACTACCCTCCCTCTCAAGCCCACTTTTTGTTCATATAAACTTTCTGTCTTAGCACCATTAATTCTATTATGCTCACTTCTGTACCACTGTGCTTGTCTTAGCTGTAAGTTCTTTGAAGGTTGGGCCCTTATGTTATTTGTGTTTATATCCCAGTGTCTGGCATAGAGTAGGAAGTTTAAGCAATACTTGTTGAATGGGTGAATAGTACTTATGAAAATAATTTGTAAACCAATGCATCTCAATATAAACTCAATAATCACAATGTACAAAGTCATTTAATAATCATCTCCTCAAAGAAATTTAACTATGGCAATCAATAAAAGTGATGATTATGAAAACAAATAAATAGAAGGATGGTAAGGCGGGGATGCAAATGGATTTCAAGGCTTCATTATGTTACTCTTGTGCTTTTGTTGGACCTGAGCTCAAGATCTTCTCCTTTTTAATTTTTTCATTTTAGGGGGAGGGGTAATACTGGAGATTGATCCCAGGGCTTCATGCATGCTTAGTGAGTGCTCTACCACTGAGCTACATCCTCAGCCCTAAAAATCACCTGTATTCTTTGAAGATTCATGAATTTAAGATATTTGAAGCAGAGTTTTAAATAGGAAATATGTGAAAAAAGTTTTAAAAAAATAGATTTTGTTAGCTAAACTTTTTTCCCCTTTCCCTACTTCCCTTCCCTGTCCTCTTTATATAACTAAAGCACTCATTATATATCAGGTGACAGTTTAAAAATGACCAGTGGCAGTCATCTGACAAAGGAAAAAAAAGCCCTCTAAAACAGCTAGTTAGGATAGCAAGAAATACAAATGGTTTCACAGGGCATCTTTTTATATGACAGTATATCAATTGGTGTTTATTTGCATGCTACAAAGTAATTTTTAAAAGGCCAAATGATGTTTGATACTTCTTCTTTGAACGGTCATGAAATTATCGAATACATTTTAAATAACCTATTAAAATATGTAAAATAAAAAAGAGAGAAGGATGTGGTACTTTAAACTCTTTGGTAAAATTCATTTATTAGAAAACTTTATGCTTCTTGACAATATTAGAAAGGTGAAGCCTAGTTGGATTTATTTAGTGACTACTAGATGACCAACAGCTTATTTCTGTTCATGTTTAGAAATAGAATGGGAAAGGATTTGCAGTGTAGGGCAAAGGCAAAAGGAACACAGGAAATTATTACAGAATAACATAAAATTACATATAATTAAATTGCAGGGAAAGGAAGAAATTGATCGATTCCTCTTCTCTGGAGAATCTGAGATAGCTTCCTAAGGAGGTGGAATTAGAGGATGAATATAATTTGGGTAAAAGGAAGGAAGTTAGGATGGCTTCCCAGGAAGGTAGGGGAGACTACAGAACAGCTGGTGGCAGGTGGTGTGGCCTGTCAGCAAGTATCACTTAAGGGTGAGGCAGGTGTTTTAGAGTTAAGTTAGGAAGGCCTCAGGGCCTATTTTCCTAACATTTACCTCCTTTGTTAACAAGATCATTTACCTTGAAGAGAGATTATGATTATTGCTTATTTTGGAGACATTATAAATCTTGGGTTAAAAATGATAGATACTCTTTAAAAAAAAAAAAAGAGGGAGAAAAAGAAGTCAGCTTGCTAGTATACTTATTAACTGTAGATTCTCCACTTGTTATTGAAATCTAATTTGGAATGTAAGATCTTTATGATTAGTATTATTCTGTAACCATGCTAGTCTCTTTTCTTTTACTCATCTGCCATGTCATCTTAAGATCTTTTCCTCATGTATCAGAACACTAACGCTGATGAGATTCTGGCAGCTTCCATTGACATTTTCAGAGGCCCTTGTGTTAGGGTAACCTTGACGGTGGCTTCATAATGAGATGCCCAGGTTGTAGGCAAGAGTGCCTAGGTTTGAAATTGCTCTGCCATATACTGGTTGAATGACTTTGTGCAAATTACCTAAACTCTTGGATTCACCATTTCCTCATTTTAAATCAGAGTTGGAGATGGCAATAGCCTCTACATCAAGGGGTTGTTATGAATGAAAACAGGCAAAGCACCTGAATATTATCTGCATATTATATTGCAAGTACCACATAAGAGTTACTCATTACTATTATCTCTAATTGGGAAAAAAATGTACTGCTAATATTTAGTATAACTATATACATTGGTCTGTGTGTGTGTGAATGTGTGTAAAAAGCTATATATTTCAGTGCCATGTAAACCATATATTAAATATTTTTATATTATTTTAAAATTAAGTTGCAATTTAAGTGATCCTTGGAATAACCATTTTACTTTAAAAGGACTCCAAGCAACTTTCAACACAATCTCTCCTCTATTGCCAGAGTAAAGGGCCTGGCAAAAAGTAGGTTGTAGTATCTACTCAACAAATAGCTACTCTGTGAATAAAAAGTTGCAAAATATTAATTAAAAGACAGGTAACTATCATACAAAGTAGAAGTATGCTGGATGCTTTGGGATGACAGAAGAGTTGCATTAAAGTGTACAAGCAGATCTGCAAAAGCTTTCCAGAAGCAATGGTACTCAGCTGAGTCCCGAAGTAAACACAGGAGTTGGCTTGATGAGGAATGAGAAGCTTAAAGAGTCTGGAAAATTTCTTTATGATATTGTCTGTGGTCAGACTGTTCAAAAGAGGACAATTAATGAGAATCACTATATTGGTGTTCACACCATAACCCATATATGGAATTTCACTTTATCTACTATTGTTCTAATTGGTATCAAACTATTCCAAATATGTATGGATTCTTAGAAATTCAAGCTCAAAATATATATAAGCCTTTTGAAAAAGTGGTTAAAAATAATAGCTATCTCTTATAGAGTGGTTATATGCTGACCTTGTAATGAACTCTTTTTAGGAATTCACTAATCTAAACTTCAGAAGAAGAAAATCGTCTTATTGTCCAAGTTGATAAACTTAGTAGCAGATTCAGGATTTGAACTCAGGGCTGCCAAGGACATTCTCTTAATTGATGTACTAAGTGAAGTGTTGGATTAATTCCTTACTAAAAATCTCATTTTAATTTTAGAAAATCTGAAGTGATTTTATATAATCTTCAGAGAAATAACTTCTTAAATGCTATTAATTCAGATTTACTTTCTAGGTACTTTTGTAAATCATTACATAAATGTTATAATTTATAAGCTTCCCTAACATTGTACAAGGATGAACCCATTGCAAGATTTCTTGCTGGTCAGCACTGTTCTCCAGCTAAAAGTGCTTTCACATCCACATCTTCATTTGCTTTTTCCCCTCGTGAGAATAGAAAACTACTTGAATAATGCATATTACTTTCCATAGTCTTTCAACCGGAACATTGTGTACTTATATCATTAAGGTGGATTCTGGTATAGAATCAAAATTAAAAAAAAAAAAAAAAGAAAAGAAAAAAGAAAACGTCATTTGTAAATACCTGGGATAGTAGCCGATATCTGAATGTATTCAATTAATCCAAAAGCACATTTAAAATTTTTGTATTTGTCAAATAAAATCCTTTGAACAAGGAAGTAGAGAACTAAACTTCTTTTTCTCTCTTTAAACAGCTTCATTTTTCAAAATTTCTTCAAAAAAGTGGTTATGTGTACGAAGACCATCTGCTGATGCTACTGCCTCCTATTGATTATTAGTTGATGTGATGATCAGGTGGCCAGTGTTCCCCTCTTCCCTGCTCACTAGCCACAAGACTATCATCCTATGTGCTTCGGAAGAATATCCCTTTTGTGCTTTTTTTTCCAGTCTTATATTTGCATACATCCCTATGGTTGACATCAAGTTACAGTGCTGGATACCATTAGGCTTCCATTAATGTTTTCCCAGTCATTTCTGTATTCTTCCAAGTCGGAGAATATAACTGACTCCACCAGGAAATAGAATAGAGGTCACTGCAGGAGCAATGACTTCCAAGCTGTTTGCTAAATTTAGCTGTTCAATACTTTCCACTCTAATGAAAACGGTGGACTACAATTATAGAATGTTGAAACAGAATGGGAGCTTAAAGGTCGTGGAATTCAACTCCCTCCTTTCTCTGTTGAAGATATGGGGGCCTAGAAATAACCTGTTATTTGCTTGAGGCCACAGAGCTTGTTAATGGGTGGAGATGGGACTTGAACTAAGATCTGCTCAGTCCTGGAACAATGCTGAACTCACTACATCACGGATGCTCTGCACCTATAGTCAGTCTGACCTAATGAGATCTTGAAGCCCACAGATAGCTGGTGTTGTTGGTTGTGGCTTCCCCTTTGTGGCCATTCATCTCTATGGTGACTGAGTGTGAAACAGCAGAGATGTCTGACTTATAAGTTGCTACAAGAGAAATGAAATGATTCTATATCCAAACCCTGCCCCCAACCCTAAAAACTTCCTGCTTGATGTTCATCAATAATGAATGGCCCATCCCTGCAATACTCAGAGGGAGCTTACATTGCACTTTCAAGCAGCCGGTTAGTAATGTACAGTGGATAGAGTCTTTCTTTCAAATCCCAGGGCAGCGGGTCCTTCAAGGCTAGCACTGCATTTTCAATTAGCTGCTGAGTGAAGGCTTGGCATGTGTATTAGTGAAGAGGCACACAATTAGCTATTGTTCCTTTCTGTATTGTGCTGAGAGGATCCAAGGGATTGGTGGGGGAACAGGCAAGCCAGGCATCGCTGTGGATGTTGAAGAAGGAAGTTACTCAAACCTCGGCATCTTCACTTGCTCAGTCTGGAATTACAGCTATTTGTTTCAAAGCACTGTGTGTGGCTTGGTGGAGGGTGCCTGAGGAAACACATCTCGGATACCACTTGGGGCTAGTCTTTCTGAGTTCTATACATCTCTGAATAATTCTCATCATTATCATGGAGCCCAACAGCCCCAAAAAGATACAGTTTGCTGTGCCTTTATTCCAGAGTCAGATTGCACCTGAGGCAGCAGAGCAGGTAAGTGGGCTTGGGTGGGGGACAATTCCTAGATATAAGATAGCATGAACATGCGTTTTTATTCACTGAAAGGCTCTCTACCTCTTGAATTTGCCTAACTTTGGGACTTTCAGGACATGTGAATGAAAAATAAGTTGGTTTTTAATATGCACTTGAATAAAGAATTGGGAAACTGTTGGCTAAAATATAGCACCTCATTTCATAAAAATGTAGCACCCATCGGGAAAAATGGTTGTATTAGCATCAGATTTGGAGCTATAAATATTTGTGTATGCATATTAAGATAACATATTTAACATTTAGAGCAAATTTTAAGACTTTTCAAAATTAGCAGCATTTTATTTCATTTTTTATAAAACAAAAAGATTGAAGTGAAAATGAAAGCATTAAATGCCAGAATAATAAGTTATTATTATAAAAAAATAAATGTCAGATTATAGGTTTGATATTGTAAGCATGGTTTTCATTGAGTACCCCAAACAATAATTATATGTAATACATAACAACTAGGATTTGTAGACAAATGTACAATTTTTAAGACATTGTATTCAGATATTACAAATTATACTTCAACATTTCCTAGGTTTCTTTGCTATATCTACTATGGCTTACATCTCTCTCCTTTCATAATCACATTTATTTAGACTCTTTATGCAATGACATCACTTGATTATTGGTGGTAAAACTACAAATATAGTATACTGTGGAAAGAAAATCAAAGAACTCTATGGGGGACATGCATCTAATTCATTAATTCCTTAAAACCTAAATTTTTCCTGAACCCGTTTCCAAATATTTGATACAAGATCATAAAATAATTATTGGATCTGAGACTTACTCCTAAGTTATCTTGACAATTTAAAGTAAATCCATGTAGACTCAGGCCAGATGAATATGACCTTGAACATGTGTCTCTGCTGAATGGAGCATTGCTTCTGTCTCAGACAAGATGCCATTGGTACATTTTATGCTCTATCCTGACACATATTTGGAGAAGTTAACTATGAATGTACATATTAAAGAAATAAAGGATATCCAAACCAAGAGATTTGATTCATAACATGCTCCTCTAACTCTTTAAATAAGAAAATAAAACAAAACAAAACCTACCAAACCTCTTAGTTTTAAATGAATTATATATTCTTACAAGAGCCATATTCATTCTCTACTTGCTGATTTGTTCTAAATAGTATACTAGAAAATAACAAGTTAACTCTAGTAATTGAAATTCTAAACACATGTTGTTAATTTTACTATGACACTGCTAAAAATTCAAAGTTGCCACGTTCCTCTTACTGCATTTAAAGGTAAAGGAAATGGATCTCGAAAGCATCACCAAAATTATGAGAGTCTAAGATAGCTGTTAAAATGAGAAAGTCACCCCATACCTTCACCATATATTAATTTTCAGTTGCGCCATTGGAATATATACACCTATTTCTTTCCTGTAGAAATGGGGCTTTGCCCTCAAAGAAGGTGATAGTATTATATGACACTTTAATAATCTGGCTTGTTATTATTTAAAAAAAAATTAGTGGGCACATGAAGATGGGGTAGTATTGTGAGTCATAGGGCAACCAGGGGCCATGTGGGATTCTCACTGACATTAGCTGGGCCTTTGTTGTTCACAGATCAGGAAAAGAAGACCTACACCAGCATCGCTTGTGATTCTCAATGAACATAACACCCCAGGTAAAGGACATGATGTCTTTGATATAGGTAGGACAGAATAGGATTGTTTGAAGACTATCAAAGAGCTGTCATTGCCAAAAGGTTTTGATACAGGATTTCAGTTAGTAATGCTCTAACAAGCTAATCTGTAAAATGGATCATTTGATAGATTAATAATAAATAAAATCAGAAATAACTATTAGAGGGACCATCTCAGTCAACAGCCTGCTTTTTTTTTCTAGAATAACCCATTGATGATGATATGCCCTGAAATGTTTTGTTAACATTGGTTGTCATGTGCTCAGGTATTTGTATGGAATCTGGTTCTGTGCTTACTAATGAGGTGGGTGAGATGTTGTTTAATTAGATTTCAAAGCTCAAATTACAGCCCTAGAGATGCTTATATTTTTACAGAGTAGGGTTTTATTTATGTCATGGGGTGGGCCATGAGCCAGTACTGGCCACAGCTTCGCTGCTGATGTCATCTCTGGATAATGCAATTGACAAATAACCAGATCAATTTTCAACTCTGCCCATTTGAGAGCCATTCTGAATGTTGCATCCATTTGTTGAGGTTTTATTTCCCATTTCCTGTAAAAAGTAAAACTGCATTATTGTTCCTGACAAAGGACTATGATCTGCAAGGCACAAATATTATTTACTTATTGAGTGAAGTGGTTTTAGTCTTATATTTAAATGCTGCCTCTAGAAATATAAGTAGGACCAGGAAGGTCATGGCATTAATTTGTAACCAGGCAGAAATTGTTGTTGGATTTTTTGTAGGTATAAACAATGAGGGAGGACAAAAAGAGTTTGGATAGTGGAAACATAATACATCTAATTATAGGTTGTAGTGTGAATGGTACACTTTAAGAGTACCAGGTTAAAATTGTCCTTGACTTTGTTAGATTCTTTCTAATTAGAGAAACACATGAAAAGAAAGTAAAATTTTCATAGAATGTTCATCAGTGAGCCTAAACACAAGAATACTTACTGCCAATGGCAAACATGTCAGTTATTTATTCCTGCTGAATATAGTAGTATTATAACTTGATTCCTTATCTTTCAAGAGCTATGAAGTTTTTAAATCATCTTAAACTTTATTATCTTAGTAAATATACATATATTTGGTTGAATAAGAGTTGAAAATGCACTTATAGTTTATAAGTTAATACAAGTATATAGACATGATGATGAAATCTTCTCAGACAGTTTTATAGCTATTTCCCATGGCTACCCTGTTCACAGTGGAAAACCTCTTCAACATGTCCTGGAATTTGCTCCCTGACCAAAGAGTGCTGCCCACCTTGATTCCTAGTTGTTCTTCAAACGACTAAGAAGAGCTTCCCCAGTTCTACAGGCATCATACTGTTTGAACATAGGAAATCATGGAAGTGAGCTTCATGACTCTCATTTGCCATCTAAAAATAGATGAGGAGTTTGTATCAGAGAGGGGAAGTGGTTTTTGTGAAGTTATTTTACTGGAAGTCATGGATTCCTAGGATAGACTCAGAGAGTTCTGATTCTAAAGTCTGTGTTTTTCCTATAACAGGATATTAGCCCTGAACCTGTTAATTTCCATTTCTTGGTGATGATTCTGTGTCATCATTTAGTCAGTGTAAAGAAGCAATCCCAAACTCTAAATAAATCTTTTGTCTGGCCCACTTAACTTAGTAGATTAGGAATTTTATTTAAATATGCCTCGGATACAGTGTTCCTCTAAAAATCTTTTTCTGATTAGACCTCCCAATCACTAAAGAACATTGCCCTGTTTTCTTAATTGAACTCATTCTTTTCTGTTTAGAAGCACCATTGGGAAGAAATTGGGTGCAAGTAGTATCTCACAGAGAACTATGCCATCTTAATAATATATCTTCCTGCATCTTGTCCTCTTTAAGGAAGTTGGAATAGTTTACAAGAGGACTTACCAGCCTTTGGCTGTGTTTAGTACCAGTATCAGTGTGCATAGGAACCAGATGTTGATTCGTGTTGGATTCTTGCAGCAGAGCCCCTGAAAGATTATAGTTTTTCCAAAAATGATCTGATATCATAAATTACTGGGGAACTCTAAGGGTCCCCCAAAACACACAAGCAAACAAACAGCAACAAAAGAAGAACAAGCCAAATCAAACTTGGATACTGGTCTTCATTAGACATGTGGTCTTGGGTAAGGGACATCTCCAAGCTTTATTTTCTGGTCTGTAAAATAGAAACTATAATGCCATTCCTTCTGTCTCACATGGTTATTGTCATGATCAAAAGTCTTAACGTGGACATAACTTAAAACCTGCAAAGTGCAATAACAATTAGGATCATTGTTCTAGAATATAACCTTTGATGTGATATTTAAGATTAAGATGTGTTAGAACAAGAACTAAATCTTCATAATTCCTTCTATACTGTTTCTGCCTTACTCAGCATTTTTTTTATGTACTAACAATACTGAAAGTTAATCAAAAAACCTCATAGCTATAGTGACATTTTTAAAGTAATGGTTTCTGCTGGCACTCAAAAAGCAGTCTTCTTTAACAAACAAAAAGTGGTGCAGCTTTAAATCCTGGCAAAACTAAATAGTTCTCTTCTATGCACTCAGAGCCCAGGAAATAATTGGGGGTTCTTATAATAAACTGTAATTAATGGTGTTTAAAATTCAAATCCTGTAAATCTTTATTGTCAATTAATAAAGCAAATTAAATTAAATTTTTTATTATAGAAACATAATTAACTAGCCCTTTTAATTTGTGTAATGCTATTATTAAATAAAAGACATAGCTTACAATTTTTTAAACTTTTTCAGGGGTTTAAATTATTTAAAGGAATGATTTAATTTTACTTTTAGATTCATATACATATTCTGTTCATTTGGTACAGGAGGAATAAAATGGAAAGATATTTTAACACATTAAATATAGATTTTTGTTTGTTTGATAGTCCATCTATGCTGTTCTAAATACACAAATGAGACAGATGCCTGACAGGTAGGATTCCGGGGGCAGCAAAATGCACCCCTCCTCACCCAGTTCCTTTCTAAACCAGTGACCTAGAATTCTCAGCAGCACTACGGAAAAAGGCACGTTACATATTAAAGATACACCACCCTCTGACCTGAATTAGTTTAACTCAAAACAATGACAAAAGGGACCAAAAATTTTGACTTGGAGACATGAGGCTGGGGAAGTCTAATAGCAAAGAGTGTATCTTTATGGTAGAAAAGGCAGAAGCAAAGAATTTGCTTCTAGGAATACTTCTGAAGAGTCCGATAGCAATGGAAAATACTTGAAGCCTGAGATCTGGGTGTAAGGAATCACCAAAGACAAATGTCACCTTTTTCAAATGTTTTCTGAGGCTACCTGTATGAAACTGCTTTTGCTTCTGCATCTTCAGTTCCTCTTCTAGTCGACCTTGTCTGTCTCTGAAATCCTCCCTGAAGTTCTACCTCAGAGCATCATTGTCTCTTTTTGTACTGAACAGTTTTCTCTCACTCTCTGATAATCTGTAGCTAGTAATGTGGTTCCCATATTTTTATTTGAAGGAATGCAGACATGTGATCCTCTCTATATAGAAATAAATGGCAAAGATGCTTTTTGTAATTGATACCCTCACATTTATAGGTTTACTTAAACCTTACTTGTCTTTAAGTAGACTTATGAGAAGATTGTATTTGGCTGCCAATATGTTATGGTTTGGATTGTAAAATTTAGAAGTCCAGTATGTAAAAAGCTTGGTTGCAAGACTTGGGGAGGTGGTGGAAACTTTAGGAGGTGGTCCCAGTGGAAGGAAGTTGAGTCATTGGGGATATTGGGACATAGGCTTCTTCTCTCTCTTTGCTTCTGGCTACCGTGAAGTGAGCAACTTGGTTCTGTCACATGGCCCCCCACCATGATGGTCAGCCTTACCACAGCCCCACAGCCACAAGTTCAAGTGGTTATGGATGGAAACGTTCAAAACTGTTGACCAAGATAAATCTTTCCTCCTTATAAGTTGATCATCTCAGGTATTTTGTCACAGTGACAAAGAAGATTACTAACACAGAATATAGAAATATAGAGCTAGCAAAGAACTTTAGGAAATAGTGTAATCACACACCTTCATGAAAGACATAAGTCAACCCAAGTCTCTTAGACTTGCTCTGTTTTATGTATTTCAGAGAAGAATCCATAATTACCTCTGGTTTTCAGTTTCAGGTCTGATAATTCTAAACATTAGAAAACACATTTTCTTATACCAAACTTGAACATAAATTCTCTGCTTTACAACTCTTCATTTATTTTCTTTAATAAAACTTTATTTTCTCACCTTTTAAAATACATGAAAGAATTCTTTTTCTTTTCTTTATCGAACATCTCCAGATCCCCTACAGGATATATGAACAATATCCAAATTCTCCCCTCTCTCTCTGCCTTTGGAGCCCAGAGCTGGACACAGTCTTCCAGTAAAAAGCCAGGCTGGACCTGAATATTAAAGTTTGTGGCATCCATTCTTTTCCACTTACTGTTAAGTGAAGGCAGTATGGTTACAATTATACTTAATGGATCTGATGTCTATTAAACATGAGTGAACCATAAGAGGACTGGAGCTAAGTGAAGATTTGGGTAAGTACCCAGGAGTTCTGGCGTCATTTAAAAGCTTATTGTACATCTAAAATTGGTACCAGAAACATAACATAAAATGACTTTGGAGGATAGTTATTGAACTTCCTATCACAGATAATTTTGGGGGAGATTAATTTTCCCTTTGATCCTTTTAGCTACAAATAGAAATTAGAAATAAAAACAAAAAGATACTCTCACATGCCTCAAGAACCTAGAAATTAGTTAATATGAGATGTAGTCATTAAGTATCACACTCTCTCCTTTCAAACTTGATAGTAAGTCTAGTCTCTAGAGAGAAGTTGGATTTCCAACTACGTGGATTATTTAGCTCCTCAAACTGGGAAAGAAGCCATAGTCCATTCTGTAAATAGCACATGACTGAATGAGGCACGTATTTCAGGACTCATAAAGTAAGTTAACTTAATGAGATTTTGGAAGCTCTGGCATTAGAATTCTCAAATACCATTCACACGATAGCTACAAAATAATGTTGGACTCATACTGAGTTGTTCAAAACATGAAGGCTTCCTGAAATTTCTGATGATATCCTTTTCCAGAAATAATGGGAGGTTTCTCAGGAGACAACAAAGTGAAAGTGAAGATTTATGTCCAGGGTAAAGACATTCACATGAATGACATCTCTTTTGAGGGAGACCCTCTGTTTCACAAAATGAATGGTTGTGTGGTCAAAAGACAACTCAACACCTTGAATTGAAGCCTCAGGGATCACACTCAGGATTTTCCAAGACCTCTTAAGGATGGTAAGCCTTTGTCACATCCAAACTATGTGTCATCCCACTAGGAACCTCTAGTCTAGTCAGTGACATTCAAGTAAAAGTTCTACTTGCCCATAGTGCACACAGTTATTTTTCATTTTAAATTATTTGGGACTGTGTTTATAATACATTCTGACAGCATCGTTGCTTATTGCTTCATATTTATTTTACCTTATTACTATTAATTACAGAAGAAAACAAAGGTTCATGTTTGAAAATCATTTGCCTATCTGGTATTAATTTCTAAGAAATTGTCAGAAACACCTATATTTTCCACTCAGCATTGATTTCTAAGGGTTATTGGATGCCAAATCATGTTGAATAATTTAAAGATAAGTGATGCAACTGACTTTCAGTGATTCATGCACTGTACAATTGATTGACTTATTTTCCCATAATTAGTCTGTGCTGCCAAATTACCCAATGGGAATAATTGAGTCAAAGATGAAGTAAGCTTCAATTCTTAGTAATGCCAAGGTATGCTCATGTGTAATCTTCAATGGAAGAGTAAATCATAAACTTGTCATATATTTCATCTTTATTTTGCCAAAATGATGACTTTTATTCATTTTGAATAATAGCATGTACCACTCACCTTTTATACGGATTGTTAAAAAATTAGAAATGACTTGGTGAAATGTGACAGAGTGTAAGTTTAATTCACTTCATCTTTTTTGGTCTCTGTTTTTCTACCTGTGGGGGATATAGCAGATAAAAGTACCTGTAAGGTATTTTATTAAGTTGTAGAGAGGCTCTGGCTTTGGAAGGGTCTGGTCCTCAATCCCAGCTTTGTCAGTTATTGGTGGTGAGTCATTGGGTGTATACTTAGCTTTTCTGGGTTCAGTTTCTTCCATTCTTCAACAGAATATTGAGGTATAAGAAAATACCTCTCATTGTGCCTGCTGCCAGTTATACCCACAATTATACACACCTGCACCATTATACCCCAGCTGAGAAAAACTGGACTCCTTCTAAAAGCTGCATTTTTTACTAGAAGATGGCCCTTCTCTTTTCCAATTCTAACTATATTAGGCATTGGCAAACAGAGCCCCATTAGACAGGAATACTTGGTAAGAAATATGATGTGCAGTTCCTCCTGATTTTTCAGTGCAATTATGGAATCGCTATGCATCTTACTCTGTGGTATTGGTTCAACTGAGTATGTCTTGTTTGAAATATAATTTTCATAGAATATGAGTCCAAATTTTCTTTAAAATAAGAATGCTGATGTCTATCAAGCTATGAAAAAATAATTGCAGACATGTTTGACCAAAAATGAAATTCAAGTTTTAATAACATGATGAAGAAAAAAGTTTAAATGTTGAGAATACAAATCCTTTAGAGATAGCTGCAAACACTCTAGCTCCTCCTCACTTTTGATTCCACTCCATTTGTTTTGCTTCCTTTCATACACCATCTTCATGCTATATTCTGGCTGAGCTTTCTTCCTTTGGTTCCTTGAAGTGGTTCTTCTATGCCAACTCTGAAGACAGTCGAAACTGACTCGTTTGCATAAATCAGTCTCCATTTTTCTCTTATTTAGATGGGAGCGCAAGACTCACTTAAATCATAAAAGTTTTCCATAACTAACTGACCTAACTGTCTAACTATGCTATTCCAATACTCCCCTTCCACCTTCTACTCTTAAGGCTATTTATTGATTTATACTAGTTGATTGGGACACTCAATTCAGTTCAGTAAATATTTATTGAGTCCTTATTCCTAAATACTCTAGGAACATATGGTCAAGATAACAGAGATTAATGAGTCTGGATGAACCAGGAAAGAATGGTAATAATATAAATCTGAACTAGTAAAACCATGGTGAAATTAATTATGGTCAAGGCATAAGGGCATCATTATGCTCACTATTCTATAATGTGCTTATCATACTTTTTATTTTTTTATCTTTTGGCTTTAAATTTTTAAGGATTGGAATCAAAGCTAAAATTTTATTATCATTCCAAACTGGGAATAGAGTAGATGTTAAATGCCCATGAACTATTACATTTAAATGTATTTTTTAAAAATCCTCAAAGTCATTCTGTTAAATGTCTGTCTGGCACCTATTCTGAATAAATTATAGTGTTACTATTCT
This sequence comes from Sciurus vulgaris, assembly GCF_902686455.1. NCBI lineage: Eukaryota > Metazoa > Chordata > Mammalia > Rodentia > Sciuridae > Sciurus > Sciurus vulgaris. The sequence goes on from NC_136463.1 coordinate 135,120,917, forward strand.
CAGGGGCAAAATAGGTAAGCCTCTATCCCTATCCTCATGGAAACTTACATGAGATATAATTTACAATTTGACAAAACGTATTTTGAAAATAAAACCAAGAGCATATGACAAAATTATGTATGCAATAGTATGTGGCAAAATTACAAAATGTATTTCACACAGTACAGAAATGTCTACTATAGAATTTTTTTTAAGGATTAGATTACAGTGTTATAAATAAAGTAGAGCACACAGGAGATGTGTTTGATAAATGGCAACTATGATTTTGGGAAAGCAGATAAGTTGTAGTTAGGAGTTGGCATTTGGGGATCGGATTGCTCAAGACTGGATGTGAATGTAGAGTGATTGCTTACTGCCCAAGTTACCCGGGAAAGTGGTTTATTTTCCTAGGACCTGATAAGTGCGGGAAATTGGGCTCAAGAGGCTCCCAAATGCATGTTTTTTTCAACAACACTATATTTCACTAAGTGTAGTGATTAGGAAGAAGACTTGTCTGAAACCACTGAATAAACAAGTGTACATTTTTGTGTCTGTATACTAACCAACACTGGTGACATTATTGTCAGGTGGTCTGGGCAGTTCACCTGCACATTCAAATTTAAATCTGATAATGTTCCTAACAGCTCTTTCTAATTGCTTTCTGTTTGATGACCATTTTCACTAAACAATAAATTAGTGAACCTCTAAAAAATAAAATCTAGCCAAGTTCTGTAATTTATAGAGTTATTTCCAAATTTCTTTATATTTTAATTTCTTAGGAGCGAGTCTGTAAGTGCTGGCATTTTCTATACTTTCTATCACATTTTTTGTAGGCATGGCTTCCATGAGGTAGTGATCTGACACTGTTCCATTAATTACAGAAACAATTCAATAGTAGAATTCACCAGGGGCTTAAACTGAAGACTGTTGGGCTTTGAGTAGGGCAGGGTGTTGTTTCGGCGGCTGTAGTCTACTTGGAGAATTGCAAGATTCAATCAAGTCTTTTAAATCAAACAGACAAAGAAATAATAACAAACAAACCAAACAACACTTTAAGAGATGAGAGTAAGCGGTAAAATTTTAGAGGTGGTGGGAAATAGCTCATTAAATCAGTTTCCATACCACCTGAAATCATACTTTCGAACTTGTTGCTATTATTTTTAGAAATAATACACAAGTACTTTAGAGTATACAAATACTCTAAAGATATAAGACATTGTTCTTGACACCTTAGAAAAGTAGTCTGCTGGTGCTCAGGAGGTTAACTGTAGAAGCCTGGGTGGAGGGAAAAGCAAGTCCAGAAATCAGTGTCTCAGCTGATCTCAAGGATCTTGGAATTCATCTGCCCCTGCCAGGTGTGTGCTGCTTCTGCCCGCTCCATACTTACCCCTTCAGATCTTTTCTAATGTTTTCCTGGGAAGTGGTATATCAACATCTGCAGGTCTTCTCTGTGCCATGAATATAGCACAATGGCTACATCATTTAGAGTGATTTGATACAGTGACAATTAGAGTGCTTAATGAAGATATGTGTGAAATAAATTGCCAAGACATACACTATGAAAGGGAGATATACTTACAGTCTGTTTAGAATATAATTATAATTTGACCTTGGCAATAATCCAGAGGAAAAAGGACTATGTGAACTAAAGCAAAGAATTTATGATCTTACTTTCTTTTCTCCTTTATCTTTTTTATTCTCTTGAAAAAATTTCCCATCATTTTGGGAAACAATTTTCAGAATCACACTTTTTATATAGTACATTATTGGTCTGCTTGTAAAAAATAGAGCTGAATGCATGAAATAGAAGAATGAGAACAGTTATTGTGGAATCCAATTTGTACAATAGTTTGCTTCAATGAATAATATCATTTAATGCTTTTGCCCTATGTGATGATAAAGAAATTAATAGAAAATATATGCACAGATCTCTACGTACATGAGCATACATAAACATGAGTATGAGTCAGCTACCCAACCACAAAATAAAAAGCAAAAATAAATGAAACAAAACAAAAACAAAAAACAAACAAACAAACAAACAAAAAACCACAAAGGCTATTTATCTATGGAATAAAACCTACTTCCACTAAGTGACCTGACTTACAAAGAAGCTAGGTAGGATCTACCAAACCATCTAGAAAAACTGTGAGTTCAGTATTAAAATGGAATAAGCTATTAATAAATGTTCCTTTTAAATTTCCAACCATTTGAATTCAAAACCAATAGATTAAAAATCTTGAAAAAATTAAAAATACTAATAGATTCAGTGAGATTTATTATTTTGAGTATTTAAAAATGTATTTATTGTGTATTAATACTACTTTGATATTACATATCTCATTTTAGTAGGTTTCATATGCCCATCTTCATGATTCCTGGACATAAGAGGTTTTAGATATAGAAAGTAAGCCCTCTTTCCTACTACCTGAAAGCCAATGTCTAATTATAACGTATCATCCATCTTTGAAAACAACTTCTGAATTCTTATCTCAGCATTTCTGTAAATGGTGTTCCCCATTCTTTCAATCATAAAAGCACACAGCCTTGGAATCATCTCTGACTCCTCTATTTCTCCCTTGCCTCCTGCATTTACCAATGCTCTTTTTGCTGGCTCTACCCTACAAGTGGACTTTGTCTCTTTATACTTTTATTGCATCTGCTCAATCCATAACAGTCATTACTTCAAGGGTCTAAGATCACACAGTAACTTCCAAACTAGTTTTTCATGATTTTAACACTGGGAGTTGGTTTTGTTTAAGGAGACTTAAACTTAGAATTAGTGAGCATGGATTTAATTCATGGCATGACTGTGAATCCTTTAGTCTCAGCTTCTTCCTCCATGAAGCACAGGTCTTGGTAGCTCCAACACTGGTTCTGTGGCTGGAATCGAGTGAGAAGATATGGGCAAGCAACACTGCTGATACTTTCAGTAGACAAAATTACCTAATAGGTGGTAGACTATGTCATCTCTAATTTATATCCTGTAATTTATATGTCCTAGCTTTTGGTTCATTATGATAAGGTTCATGGAATCTTCTCATGAAGAGCTCATATATTTCATTATCATCTACACGTTATTCTTATTTCTTCTTTTAAACGAGTCAATCATTTCCTCCACAGTCCATGGAATCTTGATTACATAAATTGTTGACAATTGTCCTAAAGCTGAGACTTAATTAAAAGAAAATAAATGAACACAGGAAAGGAAAATAATTAGGTTAGATTATGACTTACATTAATTACTACTTTATTTTATTTTTATTTTTGACTGAGAACGCACAAAGCAGAATATAAGAATTTTGACCATTTGCCACATGAGCCTTCCTGTTGAAGATAATTTGGCAAGGTTTTTGGTTGAAGTAGGGACAGGCTTAGGCTATAATTGCTTCCTGAATCACTGTAAGATTACTCACTCTTTCAGCTCCATGGAGTCTAAGCATTTCCCACTTGCCCCTAATGATTGAAAGATTTTCAAGAAATAACGCCAAAAAACCACTCGCCATCACATTTCAATGAAGGAAAACTGTATAAAAGATTAAGCTAAAATGACTCATCTCAAATTCTACCACAGGTAATTTTATTTGGTGAACAACCCAGAGTTCCTATTTCACTCAACCAATAAAGGACACTTTTTTACTTAAGGTCCTGGAGATGGTTGCAAATATTTTTGATCTAGGTCTACAGTCATAGCCATTGTTGGAATCCAGGCAAATACCAGTTCTGTTTTTTATAAAGACAGAGAAAATAAGGAACATATTCAAAATATGTTTTGAAGTACATGTAGGATGCAAAGGACAAAAGTACCTCTAATTTATGAGTAAAATATTTCAGAAAAAAAATAAATAAGCTCAAAGGCAAATTTAAAGGGACTTATACAGTTGACTTTGAATTATTTTTTATTTGTCTTGCAATATATCTTCTCAACACCTTTTTGAGATATATTAACTTCCATTTTAAAGATGGGGGATAATAGAGAAAAAGAAAGAAGAAGAGAAAATAGAGAAAAAGAAGGAAAGAAGAAGAAAAGAAAAGAAAAATAGAGAAAAAAAAAGACGGGGATAATAGGTGAGTTGCTCAAGGTCATAAAAGTTAGAAAGTTCGAACATCTGAAAAATTATTGTCTATCCAACGGGTCAGTGGATTTTCCACTACATTAATAACATTATTCTTTCTATAAATATACAACATCTAACATGTTCTTGTACTGTGTTAGTAAAGGTAAACAAACATAAGTGAGTTCCTTGTTGTGCCTTGACCATACGTGGATCTGTTTGGTATTCCCAGGATTAACTTCTTTCTTTATTCTGATATAAATTTACTTTGAAGTGGTAATTCTATACTTTTTTCTTTTCTTTGTAATTTACTAATTAAGAGGACTTTTTAGAATTGTTAATACTGTATGTTTACTATACTATATGGGCAAAATTTTTAAAAATCATATAACCAAGCTGAAAAAAACAAATCTCACTCATTTATTCCTTTCTTAGAGTTGGAGAATTATTTATTCATCTCCCTGCTTACCTACCTACATATCTATATGATTGAAAAATAATGATCTTGACATAAAATATTTTTTATGTTTATAATGATTTTATTTTGCATTTATCAATATATAGTGTATTTTTCTTTTATACCAACTTTTTACTTAAAATGGATTTTTCTGCTGCTAGTGTCGCCACTCCAACTCTCTTTGGGTTACTATTTGCTTGAATAACTTTTTTTTTTTTTTGTAAACAAATGGGATACTTGTTGTTTCTTTTTTTGTACATGGAGTAAAGGCGTACCATTTGTGTAATCATAAATTTACATAGGGTAATGTTGTTTGATTCATTCTGTTATTTTCTCCCTACCTCCCACCCCTCCCACCCCTCTTTTCCCTCTATACAGTCCTTTCTTCCTCCATTCTTGCAGGCAACATATTGTTGAATCTTTCTTTTTAATCCAATCTGCCAGTCTATGTCTTTTGATTGCTGAGTTCAGGCCATTAACATTCAGGGTTATTATTAAGATACAATTTGTATTCCCAGTCATGTGGCTCATTTTTAAAATTTTTTTTGGCACGACTTGGTTCGTCCTTTATTTGACAATTCCTTTAGGATAATTCCTCCCTTTGCTGATTTGCTTCTTTGTTTTTCATCTCTTCCTCATGGAATATTTTGCTGAGAATGTTCTGTAATGCTGGCTTTCTTTTTGTAAATTCTTTTAGCTCTTGTTTATCATGGAAGGATTTTATTTCATCGCCAAATTTGAAGGTAAGTTTTGCTGGGTATAAGATTCTTGGTTGGCATCCATTTTCTTTCAGGGCTTGAAAAGTATTGTTCCAAGCCCTTCTAGCTTTTAGGGTCTGGACTGAAAAATCTTCTGATATCTATATTGGTTTCCCCCTGAATGTAATTTGGTTCTTTTTTCTCACAGCCTTTAAAATTCTGTCTTTAGTTTGTATGTTAGGTATTTTCATTATAATGTGCCTTGGTGTGGGTCTGTTGTAATTTTGTGTATTTGGAGTCCTATAAGCCTCTTGAACTTGATCTTCCATTTCATTCTTCAGACTTGGGAAATTTTCTGATATTATTTCATTGAATAGATTGTTCATTCCTTTGGTTTGTTTCTCTAGGCCTTCCTCAATCCCAATAATTCTTAAATTTGGCCTTTTCATGATATCCCATAGTTCGTGGAGATTCTGTTCATGATTTCTTACTATCTTCTCTGTTTGTTCAACTTTGTTTTCAAGGTTAAATATTTTGTCTTCAATATCTGAGGTTCTGTCCTCTAGGTGTTCTATCCTATTGGTTATGCTTTCTATGGAGTTCTTAATTTGGTTTATTGTTTCCTTCATTTTAAGGATTTCTGTTTGTTTTTTTTCAATATCTCTAACTCTTTATTGAAATGATCTTTTGCTTCCTGTATTTGCTCTTTTAACTGTTGATTGGTGCGATCATTCAATGCCTGCATTTGCTCTTTCATCTCATCATTCAGTGCGTGCATTTGCTCTTTCATCTCATCATTCAATGCCTGCATTTGCTCTTTCATCTCCTCATTTGCTTCTCTGATTGTTTTAATTATGTACATTCTGAACTCCTTTTCTGTCATTTCTTCTGCCATGCTGTCATTGGATTTTATTGATGTAACATCTAGATTTGTTTGGGGCATTTTCTTCCCTTGTTTTCTCATATTGTTCAGGTATCAGTGGACTGCTGAGATATTGCAGATTTCCTCTATTGACTTATAATGTCCATGCAGATTTCTAGTATATCCCCTCTTAGCCTTCAGTAGCCTGAAGTCTTGGAGGAAGTTGATAATGCGGTGCTCCACAAGGAAGCTGCCTCTCTAGGTCTCCTTCAAGTGGGGTATATTCCCTGCTAGTGGGCAGAGGTACCTCCACTTGTTGACCAATGGTCATCCAAAGGGGAACTAGGCTGCGGGCTGAGGCAAGGCCTGTTTGGGCCTGTGTCTCTGGCTTTACCATCCTTGTGGGTAAACCTTACCCAGCGGAGAAGATTCACCCGGTGGGGAGGTCTCGCTGGTCAGTTCCCCTCCTAGAGGTTCCCCTCAATCCAAAACTACTGCCTGGGCTAGGCTGCCTTCCTCTGCAATGTTCCCGGGGGCCCGGACCTACCTCCTGGGCCTGGGAGTCTCACCCTTTGCAGATGAGTCCCCTTAGGCTGCCCCTCCTCAGAGAAGGTGCCTGCAGTCCTGGAACCTTCGCTCCGCCCCTCAGGTTGTCTCTGTGCAGCTCTTCCACTAAGAAGTGGCCTAGGTCCTGGGACCCTGCTCTGCACCTAATCGCCTGGCTATATGGCCCCTCCTCTAAGCAGCCACCTGGAGCCCCATACAGTCGCTCCGAGTCCCAGGAACCCGCCACACGCCTCTTCCTCCGGGCAGCCACCCAATGTTCCAGTGCTGTCACTAGGAGTCCAAGCAACTCACTGAGCGCCTCCTCCTCCTGCCAACCACCCATAGCCCTGGTGCAGTCACTCCGAGTCCACGTGACCTGCCACACTCCTCCTCCTCCGGGCAGCCCCCCCGCCCCCGGTGTTCAGGCCGTCACTCTGAGTCCAAGCAACCTGCTGCATGCCTCCTCCTCCGGGCAGCTGCCCGGAGCTCTGGTATGGCTGCTCCAAGTCCAAGCGACCCGCCACACTCCTCCTCCTCCTCCTCTGGGCAGCCTCCCTGGTGTTCAGGAGTGGTTGCTCTGAGTCCAAACAGCTCACTGTGCAGCTCATCCTCTGGGCAGCCGCCTGGAGCCCCGGTGGGTTGCTCTGAGTCCCAGCGTCCTGCTGAGCAGCCTCCTCTCCAATGCTCCCAGTTGTCTGAGTTCACGACTCCAGCGAGGGGAGGGGTGTCTCGTTGGGCAACTCTACTTCACAAAGTTCCCTGCGTTCCGGGACTACCACCCCATCCGGGACACCCCCCCCAATGGGAGAGACTCACCTGGTGGCTTTGAGTTGGTCCCAAGTCTCTCAATATCTCCTCTTCTTGAATCCTGAGTCCTGGAGCAACATGAAATGCAGCCACCCTCTAGTCCGCCATCTTGAAAACCTGGACATAAAATATTAATTGGAAGGTTAAGAGGTAACCTCTACGTTCTAGTTGACCAGAGCAGAAATGATTTGTGATCATATTGGAATGTCATCTTCCCTTTCCAACTCTATCTTTCTTATCCTAACAGACTCAAATCAAATCCACTTTCTTCCATAAAACCTTTATGAACCACTCCAGCTGGAAGGTTTTATGAATGTCACATGCTTATTCCAACTGATTAGCCAATGTCTTTCTGTCACCTAGTAGTGCTCTGAAGGATTGGGTCATAGAATTAGTAAAATTTAATATGGATAGAAATTAGAAAGATTTTATCATAAAGCCCTTCTATGTATTTCAGCTTTTGGTTAAGTCCTTTATAAATGGCAAAACTGCAGAACAAGGCTATGAGAACCTGGAATGGGCAAGTGACTATGAAGGACTCTCACTGGGAAAGGAAAGTCGAGGCCATTAAAACTAACGTGATGTTTCCTCAAGGCTTATTCTTGCCCTTACATTTCACAAGGAACTCTAAGTGCTTATGTATAAACCACTGGATGATTGTGAACTGCTTCACTGAATATTTATGTACATAACTTAAAGTGGTCTTTGAAGCACAATGCACAGGATCAATGAAGTCCTTTGAATCATCTCAGCAAAAATGACTTTTAGTAGAGGAGGACTTGCTTATTCATTTCAGTACAGACGTACTTTGAGTTAAGCACTACAGGTAATTAGTGACTGCATATGCATAGATGAGTGTGCTCTGTGATGATTTGGGAACATCTTCAGTTTTGGAAGACAATTTGAAGCCTGAATAAAATTTAATGACCAGTTCTATACTTTTACTGTCCTTACATTATTCACATCATATTTTAAGTGTCAACAAAATATTGATGAGAGAAAACTGAATACGTGACCATTTATAAGAATACAGGAGCTCAAGAGTTCAATACTATCCAGTAGTGACAGTCTCTCTCCCTTTGAATGGTCCTATACTTTCCTTCTATCTTTATTATGTGTGTGCTAGATAAATAGGGGTTAGGTTTCTTTTCATTTCCTTTGAAGTATAAAATAAATTTTGTTTTTAAATAACTATTTTACCCAGTAATTCTTAAACTGTTTCCTTCTTGGCAATAAGCTATCAGGAATAGTTAACAACCTTATAATCAATACTAAAACTGGACAGTCCATTATGTACCAAAACATTTACAATTACATAACTATACCCAAACACTCATTTGGTTGCTTTCTAGTTAAGATTTTTATGGAAGCAGAACTTAATGATTATAAGAGAAATCATTTCAGAGTGATCTGGTACCTTTCACTCACTTTTTATTCAAGAAAACTACAGAAACAACTTACTCTGGTCCAGTGAATTATTTGCAAGCATATATATGTACACGAATGGCTTCACTTAACATTCCAGCTGCATCAGATAAGATTGTGTTCTAGGTACTCCTGATACCTAGGTAACTATTAACAGGCCTGCCACTGTGGGCATACTGCTGTTATATTGCATAACAATGATCTCATTGCAGGCATCAGCTCTGTTTCCTCATTTCTAACTTTGTATAACATTCTTCTTGGCACTTTTTCCAGACTTACTGCAAATCACTTTCTATTGAGATAATTATTTTCCTTTTAACATTATTTTTTTCTGTGTAGCAGCTAGAGTTTGGAATTGCCTCATTATTTTTAAAGTTAAAGCCCTACAATTGGAAAGGCTTTAGAATCAAACTCCATCTGAAAAACATAACTTTATTATCATGAAAGAAATTTGAAACTATGACATAAAAAAGTGTGAAGAAATAGAGTATGATTCTCCACTCTGAATTGTATACTGTAAGAAATACATGCTGAAAAGGACACAAGACAAAACAATGAAAAAATAAAAACAACTTAAAACATCATTTCTACATGTTACTATCCCTATTTTTTTCTAGTGTTTTAAGCATGAAGGGATGCTGTATTTTATCAAACGCTTTTTCAGCATCTATTGAAATAATCATATGATTCTTAACTTTAACTCTACATGTTACTAAATTTATATTGGTATTAGTAATAATTATTATATAAGAATTAGGAAAATTCTCTGTCCTTAAAGTAGAATACTGGGATTTGGTTGAATATTTGAAGAAGAAAAAATATAACAAGAACAAATAAACCAAAATGATCTTTAAAAGAACTAGAAGACAAAAGATTATTGACGTTTTAAGATATTATTAATATACTTCATGATGTAAGCTAAATTACATGCTTTAAAAACCCCAAATACAAATGACAAATATTATAATATTCTCACTAAAAACCACCACATTTGGTAAAAGGAGAAATATCTATTTAAAAATTGAGTTTTTAAGATGACTCCAAGTATCTATAGATCTTAATTCTTACCTTCCTCATCCTTCACTTGTAAAATCATACCATTCAGAATAATGGTAAAAAAAATTTTTTTTTAAATTTAAAAAACTAAAACTAAAACTTAAAAAAAAAAAAAAGAATCCTAAACCCTGCTATTAACAATCATGTTAGGACAGGATCAACCAGTATTCTCTCCCATTGCTAAGCAAACAGCAGGGGTCTTCTTGGGCTGGGGTGGATGGGGGAGTTTGCATATTAGAGACCCAGGCTCACTGCAGCCTAAAGCAGTCATATAAACTGTCAGTATTTGAAAGGCTGCGTCACAAAGGCACCTGCAAATTGAGATCCTTCCTTTGTTCTTCCCTCATGTTTTCATGGCAGTTCTCTTGTATTTCATTCCCTTTGCTTACTTTTTGCTCCTATGATGCTGAGATTTCTTAGCCTGAAGAAATTCTGAATGAAGCCAAATTCTCCAAATCTGCTTTGTTCTCAGCGTGGACCCACATCTCTGGCCAGACTGGCTACTTGTTCTCTAATCATTTCCAACCTAAATCTCTGAATACACATTTTTTCCTACCTAGAATGCCTTCATCATAATGATTTTACTGACTACCGGCATTTTTTAGATACTCAGATACATTTTATTTCATTCCTTTTTTGGTACATGGACATACCAAGATATATGTTTTCTAGCAGTTTGAAACTTAAAAAAACCACTAAGTACAGTTAAGAAATGCTTTAAATCCCCAAACTTTCTATATTATACCACATGTAGATATAAATCACTTTTGTGGCATTTCCAAACTCATAAGCTCAGTTGTGAACCTCTATGATTTTGTTGAATTATAAGAGTGTGTGTGTGTGTGTGTGTATGTGTGTGTATGTGAGAGAGAGAGAGAGAGAGAGAGAGAGAGAGAGAGACTGAAACTGAACCCTACCATTTGGAATTTGCACACGTTTAATTAATTATTGGGAAAACAAATGTTCAGTAGCTACCCTGACTTCTAGGAAACCATCCTGTTTTCATGAATTTTTGTTTTATAGGATGATTTTTTTTTAAACAAAGAAATAAAGAACACAGTAAAACTGGTAAAAACCAAGATTTCATTTTGATTTTGATCCCAACTCTATGCAGGATTACCTTCCCTAAAAATGTCATCTTATGATTAGTCAGATTCTACATGACCATTTCCAGTGATAAGGATCTTAGCTTTCTTTGAAGCATAAATGTTATGATTGAATAGCTTTAATTGTTAGAAAGGTAGCCTTATATCTAGTTAAAATACCCCTTCTGAATCTTTTAATTGTTGATCTTGGTCTGTGCTAAAGGATCTCAAAATGTGTAATCCTTTCAGAGTTGACAATCTTTCTTACCTACAGGGACAAATAACTCATTTGCTTGCAGTTCTCTCTTACCTAAAATGTTCAGTTACATTTACCTTTTTAATTAAAGGTTCTTGAATATCTCATCAGTCTCCTCCCTAGGGATACTCAGATTTTCAGCATAGCACCCAAATTTCACACATTCACCATCTACTATGGGCCAAATAGTATGCTAAGCACAAGGATTTACATTGAAATGAATGCAGTTGATGATAGAAATATAAGATCTTTTAGAAACATTTAACTCAGTCAGCAAAGACTTAATGGGGGAAGGGAGCCTATGCCTAAACCTGAGAAGGAAGACTCTTCAAGATCAAGGGCAGAGTAGGGGCAATGGCCAGAAGCGCTACAAAGCATTACAGGCTGAAGGAGCTAAAAGGAGTCCAGGATGAGGTAGCGCGGTGTGATGCCAGGAGAGGGTGGAGATTAGGCAGATGCCTCCTTGGAGGGCACCGTGAGCATTTTTAAAAGAGTTGGGTTTAGAAAGCACAAAATGGTTTTAAGCAGGAGAGCCCACGTTCTCAGATTTTCTTCTTAAAACGCCTGTGGTGGCAGATAAAGAATGAAGGAAGGGAGAAAGTCTTTGTACATGGAAAATCAGTGAATTCAATTTATGAGATGAACAAAGGGGAAGTGACAAGATGAGTTGAGGCCATAGATGGGGAGGCTTTTCCTAACAAGGTGGAGCAATGTGTGGGGAGGGTGGGAGATGGCCGTGAATTCAGAATGGAACACATAACTCTAGATGTGGTGGGTAAGAAAGCTCTCATTCTACTATCACATGAAATATTCATAACCTTCCCAGAAGTAATGCTTCAATAATGGAGTCATTGGTATTAAAACCCTGTCTACTAGGGCCTTTTTAAAGTAGGCACAATGTATTTATTTTTAAAAAGATATGTTTACGTAGTGGAAATTACTGCTTCAATAATGCTATCAATATATCTATTATAGGCTCAATATAACTACCTGAAAAGCAGTTACTGCTTTTAATCATTAAAAGAAATACAATTAGACATATAAATCATTAGTCAAGCAATTATGATTAGCTGTTCACTCTACTGATGTGCCAAATTATTACATACTACCAGACAATTCAGAGCAAAGGGTATAAATTATCCTACCTCCAGAATACTACCTACTTACCTCCAAGAAGTAGCTAATCCCAAATTGTATGACCTCAGTTTAATATATCCACTCATTCAAAGTCAAATGGGAGCAAACTTATTCTTCTTTGATGAGTTTTATTATTTTTTTCACTTTCAGTTTTAAGCAAAGTGAATATGTATGGCTGAACAAGTTATCTATGTGTGAGTCTTGGAAGTTTTGAAGATTTGTAAATCAGAAATAGCAAATCATCCCAACATTTAATAAGGAAATTTGTTATGCCCCATACAAGCATACATGTTTTGTACCATTTGTATTGTTTTCTTAAACTGATTTGTTTTTTATTTTTACAGGCTGCATTTTGATTCATTGTACACAAGTGGTGTACAACTTTTCATTTCTATGGCTATGCACGATGTATAATTATTTTCAGATCTGATTATATGATTTATTTTTTTCATTTTCTTGTTCTTGGTCCCAACCTCAGAAAAAATATTTCTAGCAGTGTAGTGTGGTACAATCAGAAGATGTAACCTTTGGAGTCTAAAATACCTAGACTTGAATGTCACTTACTAGTTGGAGTTCTGCCACTTTAGGCAAGTCTCCTACCTTTTATGAGCTTCAGTTTGTTCGCATATAAATATATTTAATGATATCTGCCTCATGGGGTAGTTTTGGAAGTGAAGATATGAATGAACTGTTTGGCATTATAGCATCACAGTATTAGAACCAATGGTAGTAATATTAAATAAAATATTAATATTTTGGAAACTATTAAAACAAAGAATGTTCTCTTTGCTTTTCTCAAATGGATTTTCTGTCAATCTAGTTATTATATTTGTTAATTATATTTGATGATTTTATGAATCAGGGGATGAAGTGTCCTCAAAGATCGTTGATTGAAATTCAAAACTAGCAACTTAAAAGATCACTAAAAAGAAATTTAGAACTAATTTCCATTATTATTGCCTATGATTTTCCTAAATAAAATAGACTTAATGATGTCCAGAAGGGAGACTTTGGTTAAAAGAGATCAGAGACTTAGACTTTGATCTTCACTAAAACCCCTAAAGACTCTTTAAAAATGTTGCCTTTTAAATTTTTCATCAGAAAATAAGGATTAAATGAAATACTTTAAAAGTGGATTCAAAGTTAATCAGATAGGCATAAATGGCCCAGAGTGTCAGTGGAACAGGACTGAAAAAGTATAAGCCTGATATTTTAGCCAGTTTGCTTATAGTTAATGGTGACACATTGTTTCCGAGGAATGATAGATAAGTGTTAATGTTGAATGTGGTTACAGTTATGAGCAAAATCACATGTACCAATTGAAACATTTTCTTTAAAAGTTCTAGACACCTTTTCTGGTTGAACTGTTCTTTGGTTAACAATGGCCTTGAGTTTTAAACATTTTCCTCTCCTAAAGCAGATGTGCTGAAATGTGTGAAGCAATGATCCGTCAGGAGGGACACACAAAGAAGTAGAAACCCCACTCTGTACATGAGCCATTTTGGAAATACTTTAGGCTCTACAAAAAGCAAGAAGTTTAATGTCTTGAGCAATGATTAGGGTGAAAATCACGGACATTGTAATGTCAGAATCTGAATATTTAACCTGCTTCCTTACTGCTCGTTAATAGATTTGAGTTTGCATTGTGTTGATTTTCAAAATGAGGATGTAGGAGAGATATTTCTTTGGTAGATTATTACTTACATTCTTGTGTTTTAGCTATAAAATTTTTTTTCTTACTTTATGCATAAGCAGTGGAGGAATAATTTTAAAAAAGCAAGAATAAAAACAGCAAACTGCTTACAGAAGTCAGGAAATTTTGATATTAATTTCAAATCTGCCAATGTCCAACTATATAAAAGGGGCTAATCACCTCGTGGCTTTGAGTTTCATTTTCTGAATCCATGAAATAAAGAACTTTGATGAGATGACATCGTTGTTTTTTCCTCTGTGTTTAAATTTTAATAATTTTACAGTTACTGTTACCCACTCACACACTTTTACTTACATAGATATTTTAACAAACTTTATAACTGATTGATTATGATGCTGTGTCATATATGATGGAATACTATGGCCTATTGTTTAGAGAAAGCATTAATAAGAATACTAACACTACTAATTTAATAGCTATAGTTCTTATGTTTAAATGCCAATTAATGTTCACTTCAAATTTGCTTTAATTCTGAAGCTTCATAGAGATCTCTTGAAAGTCCATTCCCAAATATGCCCTGTATATAATGACTTATCTTGAGTTTTGTGTTTTTGAAAAAAATATGTCATACTGAGAAATATTTTAATAAAAAGAAAAGAGAACTAGACAATAAGGGATCTCATTCTGACTTCCACTAATCAAGTTACCTTGGTAAAGTCATTATCCCCCATTAGATGATACAGACACCAGACCTGGGGACCATGAGTTTTATATAGATCTATCAAAAAGTGTAGGACCTGAAAATGTTAACTAGATTCAGCATATGTAACAATATATCAATGTCTTTGCAAAAATCTGTGAAGTTTAATGTCAGCTAATTATTTACAGCTCAAACACTGTAGTTATAAACAGTTTACACTCAGTGTGAGATATGAGTGCATTATGGTAATCTTTTTTTTTTTTTTTTTTTTTTTTTTTTTGCATTATGGTAATCCTGATGCAATGTGGGATGGGACCTCCAAGTCACTGCCCTTGGTAAATGAACATGGGTCAAGAGTGATAGATTCAATGCTTTCAGAAGATGCTCCCCATCTAGCATTTTATGATTTTATTCACTATGTTTAGTTTTTGATGGTTTGAAGTCAAAGAAAACAGAAAATAGCTTTACTTTGAAAGTAGTAGACAGGTGTAAGTGTTCTGGTACTAAGATGGATATGGGTTTACATCTCAGGTTATTACTTAGTCATCTAAGGATCTTGGGGAAGTGTCATTTCCTTGAAACATAGTTCCTTCATCTGGGAACTAGTGCAGAACTATTCACCTTATGTGAAATCAAATGAGGATGAAATAAAATAATGATACAGTTATTGGCACATGGTAGTTATCCAGTGAAATGGTTCCTTTTCCCTTTCATTTTAAACATAAAAGTTAATTTAACTCATATTTTTACATAGATAATTATGTGTAAGTTGCAAGAGAAATATATTCCTAGTCATTTGTAGCTGAAACATAGTAATATTACAGCTTCTATAAACCATAGAGATCATTTAGTCAGACTACACATCTAATTTTGTCTTTGTTTCTGATAACTGTTAAGAGTTTGAGCTCTTGATTATATGGTCAGTTATACTTATCCTTCTATTAGCTACTTGAAAGTGGTTAGACATCTGTTTAGTTTTGTGTCATTTTTATAGGGTAGGGCCTAAAATAATAAGTTTGTGTGATTCATAGCCAAATTTCCAATTACAGAACTAAAGTTTTAATCTCACTTTCATCCATCATCCAAAAGGAATCTTTCCTTGTCATCACAAATACATGATAGCATATAGTTTACCCGTCTTTAAAGAGGGTGAGCCATCTTTGAAGTCTTTGCCAAATTCTTGGGAAGCCAACAGGTTTTATTATAAGTTTCCACTAAAGGCAGATGTTCCAAGTGGATCAACAGCACCTTTAGGGCATTTTATTTATTCATAAATTTATTTAGTGTAAATTCAGTAATAAATTAATAAACTGATTAAGAAAAAGCTCCATTCCTGAGAACATACACACATATATGTATACATATATGTGTGTGTTTGAGTGTGGATATTTATAGATATACATATCTTAGACTAGTCTAAATTTATATTTGAACTATTTATCCATTTTCCAGTCACCTTTCCATATTGTTGAAATCATTATCATCAGAATTATTCCTCAGTTACTCTGCATTTTAAATACACTTCTACAAAATTTATACTAGTTTCTCTTTGCTCAGTTTTTGCTAACACAGCAGGTTTACATATGAACAAAAACAAGGGCCGGTAGAAGAAGATCAGGTAATGTTCTTTCCAACCATGAAATTCCAGGCCTCTAGAATAAAGTTCCATGAATTCATCTTGGCCCTAAACTTCTAAATAGCAGTTTCGGGGTGTTGTTCCTTTTGCATCTGTCCTTCACAGAACACAGCTCTACCCTTGCACTTTAGAATGTAATCATCTCAAGAATATAGAATAGAATCAAATCATTTTTTCATTCACTCATTCATGCAGCCAGTTAATAGGCAGTGAGTGCTGACTGTGTGATAGAAACAGCGATGAAGAAAGCAAGTCCCCACTCTTTTGGGGATTTACTCTGTAATGGGAATTAGCAAGAGAAGTAATTATTAATCAATATTACTTCTGACATGAAAGTTTCTGTGAGTTTGTGTTCTGTCAACAATAAGAGAAATATGTCAAAATATATAAATTGCGCTATTTAAAATCCATTCATATACTTACATTGAATTTAATAGGCATTTGCTACAGATTATTCTTTTCTTTTTTTATTTTTAAAAGTTTTTTGCAGACTGCATTTTGATTCATTGTACAAAAAAATGATGGGGTACATCATTTCATTTCTACGGTTGTGCATGATGTAGATTCATATAATTCATATAATCATACATGTACATAGGGTAATGATGTCATTCCACCATTTTTCATATGCCCCCCTCCTTCAGATGAATGGATAAAGAAAATGTGGTATATATACACAATGGAATATTATTCAGCCATAAAGAAGAATAATATTATGGCACTTGCAGATAAATGGATGGAATTGGAGAATATGCTAAGTGAAATAAGCCACTCCCAGAAAACCAAAGGCCGAATGTTTTCCCTGATAAGTGGATGATGCTATATTAAAGGCAGCGGGGTGGGTTTGGGGGGCAAGAGAATGGAGGAAATTCAGATTATTATTTTTATAGAAACATACTGCAAAAAACGTTAGTCTCAGAGATTTCTAGGGTGAGTCAACAAAGAGAGCAAAAAAAATCACACTTTTTTTGTTTTGCACTGCAAACCAGTGTGTTATTTATTGATGAATGGTCATTATTCTGACTTAATATCAGTCAAAGGGACCTGGTTATAATTCAAGTTATAGTTCACATTTATTGATACTTTATGTCCATTCAGACTAATCAATAATGACCATTCCTATTGATGTCCCTCACATTTTATCTTTGTGATCCTAGCTTCTAAAATATTTAAAGAAAAAAGTGGACAGGAATGTGAAAAAAATGACTTCATACTATATAGCTCTTGGCTATAATGATCTATCTAAATTAAACCAAAACAAAAATATTGAGAGTGTAATTACTGAGATCAGCTTCTGTGCTAGGTATGTTGGGACAAAGTATATCTCATGGAACTGATGAGAGAGTGTGCAAACTAGTTTAAGGAAACAAAACAAGGAAATCAGAATAGTTAAACTGAACAAGCAATATAAAGGAGTTGCAGTAAGATAGATGACTCATTGTTTAAAAAATGAGTTAAAAATGTGTGTGTGAATGCTATTAGAGTTCATAGGAGTGAGAAGTCTCAGAAGATTGATTTTTTTTTTTCTTTGTTTAGAATTGGCTTCGTGGAAGTGTTGGAATTTCATTCTATGTATAGCTTGGAAAATTGTGGAGGTCGGACATGTAAAGTTCAGGCTGTTTAAGTCAGTCTGAGTGGAGTAGATGGTTCACACAGATCTATGAGAATTTAGGTAGATGGGGACCACTGTGTGGAGAAGCCTAGACAGGTAACTGTTAATTTATCTTGCAAAGTAGAAATTATTGGCATTATATGAGCTGGAGCATGATATGACGAGCCTCAATCTGAATCATGCAGTTTGGGAGGAGGAATAGCATAAAGGTCAGTCAGGAGAGCAATGGAACAGCATAGGAGTGACCAATAAGATCTAAACATGGTGGGGGTGAGGAGAAGTGGCAAAAGATAAATTTGTGAAGCATTGAACAAAATGAATTGCTTGATTGCGAATCATTGATTATGGGAATAGGTATGAGCTAAGGAAGTTGAGAAAAGCATGAATCAAAGCATATATAATTGAGAAGGGAAACCCAGATGAAGGAAATAATTTTGTGGCAAAATGAAGTCAGTCATATGTATAAATGTAACAGTTTTATACCCACATTATATCACATTGAAAGTATATAAAGGGCATACAGCACATGTATTGCTGAGATATTATTGTATTTGTGGCTATGTGCTATGATAATATGCCGTACACAAAACTCAACTTAAAAAAATATAAATCACACATATTCCAAAGTAATTGCTGTATATACTATTTCAGATAGTTATTAAGCTAAGATGTTAAAAATAGTCTGTCTGGAAGAGTAAACAGTGCAGTATAAACCTTATAAACATTACATTGTCATTTGCATTTATAATTTGTGATTTTTTTAACAGTGCATCATCATTTTGACAATGAATCACAAGGTCTGATTCAGTTTTAGAATCTTAAGGGTAAAATAGATGAATCCCATGGGCTGGGGATATAGCTCAGTTGGTAGAGTGTTTACCTTGCAAGTACAAGGCCCTGGGTTCAATCCCCAGTTCCGCAAAAAAATGAAAATAAATAAAAAATAGATGAATCCCTTGATGGAGCTCTACTAGAAACTGACTGAATTCTATTAAAGTGCTGACTTGAATCTTCATTCACAATACTGTAAAATGCAAACTATATAAGAGAGAGTAGATAGGCTGTCATATCAAAACATGAACTAGTTTTTCCAAAACAAAAAAAAAATATATAAATCAAAGGATAAAGAGAGATTCCTTTACAAACTAGAATTGTATATCATCATAGATAAAGCCTGACATTTCTTCAGTCTTGCAGATCTATGTTGGAAGAAGTGACCTCACTTCCAATAATACCTGAAGTTTCTTTTGTGGTGGCCGTTACATGCTCATGTGGGCTCTAGAGCCTCATGTGAAGTGTTTTCTCTTTTTAAATATTTTTGGGATCCCTTGGGTGGAGTATCACATATTCACCACTTCCTATTATTTTCACTTCTCCATCAGGCACAGCTGCTACCACTTTGAGCTGTTTCAACCAGCAGGTACATCTTGTCTCAGTTTGTGGTCACCCTCAGTGCTGAACCTTCAGATGATTCATGGTAACATACAGTTTGGTCAAAAATGACTCTTATTGGTTCTAACTCATCAGAGGAGTCCCAAAATAAATACTTACCGGCAAGTCTGTTAGAGAGTATGGTGAAGGGTCTCATTCAGTTTCTAATTACAGCCCATTCCCCCTACTTTGAATGAGAAATTGAATTTAGAGAGGGTAAGTACTGAGCCTTATTGGCTCAACAAATCAGTAGCAAGACAGGACTTGGGTTCAGATCCATCTTATTACAAACCCTGTGCTCTTAAACCCTGAATTGTTTTATGCTTTTAGTAGTGCATTATATTTATATGTAATAGTGAGGTTAAATTCTGAATTTTTATAAATTGCTCCAGTTTCATTAGACAACATTGAAATAGCTCCCAGGGATCAGATTCAGAGGTTTATCATATCAACAAAACATATAAATTAGAAATGCCTGAACTGAAGCCAAGCTTAGTAACTTAAGTTGGTAAAATTCTCTACAAGTGGCCTATAGATTCATCTCTCTAATAGCAACTGAAGAACATTAGATTTATTAAAGAAGTGAGATGCTTAAGGAACCCGTTCCCTGAAAATATGAGCATTTGAAACTGGTTTAAACATGTTAGGTATTGGTTTGGTATTTAATATTGAAGCTTCATTGGAAACATAAACTAATTTTCAGGTTAGAGCATGAGACTTTAGACACTAAGAGAAGATATAAAGGAATGAGATGTCCTATGTGCATTTAAAGTAGCATTATTTTGATTTTTGATTTGATAAATTGTTTAAAACAAAACGTCGTGTGATTTCTGATAGAAAAAATCTGAGGCAAATAGACTATACATTTTTATTCCCACATTATTATTGCATAGAATCAGAAGAAAGGAGAGGAATATCTTATGTATAAGGAAGTTATTAGATATGTTCCTGAACTGTGGATTTGAAGGGCAAGGTATCAGAAAGACTGTACAGCCTGTCTCTTCACTTTCTCTCTGAGGACCACAGGAGGATTGCTCTTGCCCATGAAGGGCCTAAAGGTACAGTGAACGCTTAGAAAAACCTTAGTTGAACAAATAGTCCCCGAGGCTTCCCTCTCTGAGCACTGACTTGCATCTGTTTTCCTGAGGGCCTCGGGTTAAGTCGCTATCCTTCTCATTGTGTAGTGTCTCCCACCTCTTGAATTCTTTTCTTCTTTCGTCCTGTAAGAGAGTTCGTAGTCCTTATCCTCTCTAGTACCTTATTCTCTTCCTCCTCACAAGTTTTTCTTTCTTCTTTTAACATGAATAGAAATAGAGTTCATTTCTTTAGAAAAAGACACCTTTTTTTTTTTTTTTCTCTGACCTTCTGCAGCCTTCTTTCTCTCTGGCTGTTTGTGCCTCCCCTCTTCACAGGTTGGTCTGTCTGGCCTGGTTTTTAGATTCTCACCACTCACTCAAGCCACTTCAGCTTGGGTTTCACCAAACTCTTTCTAAAGTCACTTTTTCCAAGTACATTTGTGTCTTGATCTCTCACTGGCTTTTTGAAAGTGATGAATTCCTTCCTTGAAATTCTCTGCACCTTCAACTTCTGTGATTCCATGCCCTCTTTTCCCCCACAGCCTGGGTGACTGATATTGTTGGCTGGTGGCTTCTTGTCCCTCCTGCCCTCATCAAGTGGTGCTTTCCCTGGACCA
Source organism: Sciurus vulgaris (assembly GCF_902686455.1). NCBI lineage: Eukaryota > Metazoa > Chordata > Mammalia > Rodentia > Sciuridae > Sciurus > Sciurus vulgaris. Next base: position 135,142,006 of record NC_136463.1, read on the forward strand.
AATGTTCAGTCCTTACACTGCTGTGGAGTTGGTGTGACAAATCCCACGTCTCTCCACTACCTCTCTATAATCCCCCACTCTTTTTGTGTTCTTTTATTCTTTACAGATATAAATAATATTTATCTCCTATGTTAAATATGAAAACTGTATGTCTTCGCATTTATTAAATTTAGGTATTTTAAACCTGTCTTTCGGATTGAACTACTAAAGTTTAGTGAGAATAGCCTAAGGGTGTAAAATTATTGCAGGTCTTTGAATTGAACTAATCATTCTCCATCTTCTCCTTCTCTTAACTTGAACAAAATAATTTGCATTTGAATGGAAAGTACTTTTGTATACATTATCACTTTTACTTCTCCCTATGGTGCTATAAGGAAGGTAGACCGTCAGTTCATATAACTTTTGTTTTAAAGATGAGGAAACCTGAACGACTTCCCTTGTTGGGAGATATCAGAGCTGCTTCTTTCTTTCTACTTATGATTCTGGGACATGGATATGTTGTTTTATAATTATCCATGAGTTATTTGATGAAGCGGTGCTTTTGAGTAGTGCCATAAGTAGGTTTTTATGGTGAGATTGTTCTGTGTATGGTCGAGAACTCTTCATTGCTTGTTGACTATATTTCCATTTTAAAATAACTAGCTATTGTGAAATCTAGACTTTCTGAAACATCGAATTTAGAGTTTTGTAAGTGGAAATTTATAATTTTAATTATTTTCACAACTTGTAAAACTTTTATGGAATATTTCTGTTACATGAACTTTAATTTTGCCCCAAAATTCATAGATATTCACAGAATATTTTGAAATGAATTTTTTAAAATTAGTCTCCTGAGTACTTTTATATCATAAGCACAATAGGATTATAGATTTATTTTGACAATTTTCTGGCAGTGGTAGTACATAATTTTTTCTAATAAAATCAGTACAGACTCATAGTTTTCTAATTAGTGAAAGTCAAGTGTCTGGAGGAAAGTGCATAGTAGAAGCCAGCAGTGAACCTGAGAAGAGAAAACAGGTGAACTTAAAAAAATGATAACAGAATATTTTGTAATAATTAAAAAATGCTTATAATTTATACTAGGATAAGCCAAATACATAATTTTCATGCAGATACATGGGCCGAGGTTATAAGGACACTATTTTAACATAATAAAAAGTATGACATCATAATCAAAGTCTTCATCATGATAAAGGATGAGCTGGAATGTAAATGGATCTATCGTAACTCAAGCAGAATCCAGATGATCTGTCTTTCATATGCAGTAGGAAAGAGTCCTTCATTGTTTAGGGAAGCAGAAGGAAGGGACCCTTATGAGGTTTCTTCCAAGTATAAGAATCTGTTAATGTGGCCACTATAATTAAATCTTATACATTGAAAGAGTGCTTGGTATTTTATAAAGATCTTAGAATCTTTAATAAAGAAGATGTTAGTCACTTCCCTTTGCCCTTTTAAATTGCTCCTGAAAATAAGAAACATCAGACTGGAGGGAACTAATGAGGTAAAAGGAAGTCAGTTATACTGAGGAGACAATTAACTCCTTCCCACTCAAAGCAGGAAATGGTCGTTGTAAACAAATGGAGAGTCACTTTAGATGTCAGATCTTCTCATCTGCACATTGTAAGTGCTCAGCAATTACCTGTAAGTGAAGCAGTCAGAAAAAGCAAGAGGAGCAGAGTTTTAGGTTTACATGGGTCACAGTTAGAAGGCAAGACAGTATCTAAAAGGGATTGCCAATGACTAACTTAGAGGTAGATGTTGCTTTGAATATTTTCTGAAATTGTATATTTTCTTAAGAAGTGTTAAAGAGAGTTAATATCCACTCTTAGCTAATTGATGCTACTATTTAAATTAAACCAATAATTTAACCATTTTTTTCCCATCATCCCAGATGTAAAACATGTATAGAAACTTAAATAAGTTATATATGATTTAATTATATAATAATATAATTCTATTGTTTTAATAATATTTATAATAATTGATATTAATTAATACAATAAGATATAAACACCAGATTATGTTTTCCAACCTATTTGCATGCACCTCCATCAATTTCCTTGTACTGTTCGCAGGTTTGAAAACTTGGGATTTAATGTATTAAAGAAATCTCCACTTGTTTTAGGAGATAAATTAATGTTTTTTGTTGTTGTTGAGATGGTCTTCACACTCAAGTTAATTTACATTTTCAATTAAATTCAGAATTTATAGGTTAACTAACCACTGTGCTTGGCTCGGGGGGAATCAGAGATAAAATAAAACACATAAATCTGGGTAAAGACAATTTAGTGAAGTTGTTATTGATTCTGAATTCTCCCTCCTCAGTTCTTCATAAAATTTTATTCAAATAGTAAAATCAGCAAGAAAACAAAAGGATAAAAAAAAATAGCAGCACCAAAAGGAGTAGAAGACAAAAATTCCTGCCATAAACTATAAAAAACTGCAGAACAACAACAACAAAAAAGTGATTTGGTCCCAATTCAGAGTGGCTACTTATCGGTACTCCATCTCTAGTCCCATAAACAGTACAACATGATCCTGTGAAATTGATTTAAAATGTTGGACGTGGAAAGACTTCTATCAAGGGAAAACCGTGCACATCTTGGGAGAGAAATTAAACTGAAAACTAGGAACTGTCATCCATACGATAGAATCTCAGGATTTCAGTAGAAGCTTGAAACCCATTACAGAGCTAATAAATGTACCTCTTTATGAATAAAATATATTGCTAACAGGTAGATTGAACTCAAATGCAGGGAACTTGATAATGCATTGAAGAAATACCAGAACAAGACCTGTGGAGCAGTCCTTCTGCACCCCTCCCTAAGAGAAATTCTTACTATGTGAAGTGCTACAAAAATTCCTAGTCTTCAATTATAACTGGCAAGAAAGTAAATATGTCAGATATAAAGTGGGAATGGGATAAAAAAGAGTGATCCATAGTTTCTCATATCAAAATGAAAAGAAATAGAAGGGCAAATTTGTAAACACATCACAGAAGAAAAAAAAAATCTACAAAGCAGTTTGCTAAAGATAGATAAAGAAGTCACTGTGGAAAACATATTCAAGGAATGGAAGAAAATTTACTCATCAATACTTAATGACACAAAAATACTTAGAAACATAATGATCATCAGGATCCCATAGGTACAACTTGGGATGATAAAAATAGAGGACAAAATAAAAGGGAGACAAAAATAAACCAAAATGACACCACTGTAGAACCCATGAATAAGTTACAAACAAAAATGAAACATAATAGGCAAACTGAAAGTAGAATTACTGACATGGAACAAAAGCTTGAGATAATTAGGGTTAATATAAAGGGTTAAGACAGACGAACAGGAAAAAGAGAAGACAAAGACATAAGAATTATTGATCTCACTCTCCTCCCACCAAAAGAACTAAACAAAATAAACTCAATTTATAGTAACAAAATTTTATTTTAAATCAAACCAAATTAAAATAGTGGGAGCAGGACTGAAGATAGGAAGGACATTTGATGATCCAATAAAAACTTGCATAGTGTAACTAAGACAACATTTTAGCTTTATATTATTTAAATTCAATTAATAATTCTTCAGATATGCAAACATAAAAAGTAAGTCTTTCCTTTTGCAATAGATAAAGTAGGTGGTAGGAGCAATATCTACATGGTTCTAAAGGAAAGTGTAACCCAACATATTTACAACAGCCAAATTATTTTTGTACATTAAAGTGTAAATATTCTCAAGTATGCAGGAATTTAGAAGAGGGTAAATTTAGGTTTTCTGAAAAAATAATGATAAAATCCAGATAAATTAAACAAAAAAGACTTAGGATCAAGAAACTATGATGCAAGATTGTTTATTGGCATCTATCCATTCATAGAATTAAGATCAAACAACTAAGTTGTGTAAGAGAATGTAAATTATAAATCCTGGAATATAAGAATTAAAACCAAAGGGGGAAAAATCAGGGGTTAGGGAAGAAGATGTTTCATAGCACAGTCATATCTGCACTATCAGTGAAACAATGCTTTCTTAATTTTTATTGTAAAGTTAGGGTGATTTTCAAAATGCTGTTACCTTTTAGGTGAAGAAACATTTATTTGAATTTCACCAGCATCTGGAATTTTGCATTAGTACTTTTTTCTCCTATTGAGTTGAAGAAATATTAGAAAACTATTTAAAGCTGAAATATTATAAATTAAAATTAAAATAAAAACTAATCTGGATTGGGGAAGTGGCTCAGTAGTAGAGCACTTGCCAAGAATGTGCAAGACCCTGGATTTGATCTTAATAATAAAGATGATAAAAAAAATAATAATAAATAACCTATCATCTATTCTTCTTTACATACTTATATAAAGAGAACTATCTGGACAAAAGTTCAACTGTTTATGATGATTTTATTTAGGTGATAATATATCTTGGTTGTCTTCATTGTAGTTGTCTTTTTGTTTGAATTTTAACAAGTGTGCATTATTCTTAGGTGAGGAGAAAAGTCATTACATTCATTAAGCTGAATAACATTCAGATAAAAATATTTACAGGCAAAACTATAAAACTTAAGAATATTTACCTAGTTCAGTTATGCCTAGAAGATTCATATTTATGACTTTAACTACTTCTTCAAGTGTTTTGTTAAGAATTCAGCAACATATTAATAGAGAAATCAAAGTCTTACTGCCCTTATTTAGGTATAATTGGTATTTTAATTGGCTCATTCCTTACTTCCTTATCAAATGATCATATTTTAGTTACATTGCAATGTAAACACTGATAAATTTCTTTGACTACATGTTTAATCCTCCTGTGACCAAGATCCAGTGACATTTGTCTGAAAAACTTCACACTTTATAAATGACCATGAGTAATTCTATTATTTAAGTAAATATTCCTAGGCTGTTTCATTTTAAAAAATGATGTTGACTTAGGAAACTTGTGTGATTAAAAAAAAAAAAAAAGGGCCATATCACCATGTCTTAGATTTTCTATATTCCATATGATAAACCAGTCTTGAACTCAGAAGGTTGCTGGAGAGAGTTAAAAATTTCCTTATTTGGGGAAGCCCTGTTGTCAGTTTTAAGTTTGTTTGTTTTGCATTGGTGGAAGGCACATTTTTATTACTTAACACGTTTAAATTTGTGGTTACAGTGATGCCATACACCCACAGGTCATAGTCGATAAATGTGAAAACTGGACTTCTGAAAAGTTCATCATTCAGCCAAAATTCAAAGCAGCAATCCCTTTTAAAATGGGTTAATCCAATCTGATGAGGAGATAATATGTAGTTTAATCAAAAATGAACACCAGCTATTGCATTTTTTCTAGATAGTCTCATGATCAACTTCTTCACTTCTTTCAAGCCCTTGCTCAAATGTCAATCTCTCAATGAGACCTTTCCTCTTTACTTTATTTAAATTTGAAAACCTGTTACCCTGCGCTGCTGGTTCTTGTTACACATCGCTTCTTACCATGTAGCATAGCACATAAATTAACTTATCTATTGTGTTTACTGTTATTTTATATCTCCATTGCTACGGGAGACGGGGAGAGAACCAACAAGTGACTATGCAAAGATTTGTTTTCAGTTTTGTTTACTGATGTAGTCCAATGGTCTAGAACAGTTTCTGGCACACAGTGGGCCTCAGCTGTCTCCACCAAATGCCTACCTTTTAATGAATTCATTACCACTATGTTCAGCGTCTCAACTCCACTGCAAGGCAGTAGTCAGAAGTTAGATTGCCTGGGTTTGGGTTCTGGCTCTACTATTTACTAATTGCTTCAGTTGAGCCAGATACATAAAGTCTGTGCTTCGATTCTGTCATCTGTGAGTGTTGGTAATGATAATACCTACGGTAGGTTCAGAGTGTCATGACCGGATGAAGAATAGCCAACACATCAGGTGCTCAGTAAATATTCATGCTCTTTCCTTATCAATATATTTTTCAAGCCTCTTATTTTAAGAAACAAAACTTCCCCTGCATTTGCTAGGCATTACTTCATCTTCTGCACTTCAGAGACAAAGTTTTAACAGTTATTATGAATTCCTCAATTCCCATATCTTCTTGACTTGATGCAGTCTGACTTTGTCTCTAGAGTCATTCTTCTCCAACCATTTCTTAAAAAGTGATCTATTGGGCTAGGGATATAGCTCAGTTGGTGGAGAGCCTCCCTCACATGCACAATACCCTAGGTTCAATTCCCAGCACCACACACACACACACACACACACACACACAGTGATCAATTATCCAGTCCAAATGCAGTGGTCATCTTGTGATATCTAACACTTTTAGCTATATTAATTTTCTTGCAATTCATTCCTTCCTTAATTTTTGTCACACCCTCCTTGCCTTGACAGATCCTCTTGCTCTGCTCCTAACTTTCATCTCATATAAATACAGATCTTTCCAGGGCTCATGCCTTAGACATCTGTTCTTATTCTCTTTATTGCATCTGCTCTCACAGTTTAAAACTGCCAGTCATATACTAATGACTTGTAAATCTGTGTCTTGAATTGAATATATTGCCTGATCTTTAGATGTCTGTGCTTAAAAATTAACTGGACGTTTTTAGGGTATCGCAGGTGTATTAAACTTAGCATTTTTAAGAGTGAATTTATCATCTCCTTTCACTTCCTCAGACCTGATCTTCATCATGTATTCTTTAACAACCAACCAATCCCCAATTATTACCAATTTTATCTCTCAAATATTTCTCAAATGTAGCCCACATCTCCATTGTTACCACTACTTCAGTCGGGCCTTCCCATCTCCATTATTTTATAACAACCATATATGATTCATTGTATGCACTTTGATCTTCTCCCTCCTTTCTAACGTAACTTAAAATAAAATACACACTTGTCTCTACTTAAGCCTCTTAAAAGTTCCACTAGAATTGCAGAAAAAGGTCCGTGCTCAATTGTATGACATTGAACGCTCATGACAAGTTCACTCTCAAATCTGTTCTAAATCATTCTGAATTACTTCTGGGTACCAGGTCATAGCACTGTATTTTTTTTTTTTTCTTTTTTTTTTTGAGGCAAGGAGATAGATTTTATTGGTGAAGCCAGCTTAAGGAGAAGAGGACTTCACTGTCACAAAGTCCTTCTGGTGGGGTCAGGGGCACAAAGAATTTTTATTTTTTTAATTTATTTTTATTGTAAACAAATGGGATACATGTTGTTTCTGTTTGTACATGAAGTAACAGCATACCATATGCATAATCATACATTTCCATAGGGTAATGATGTTTGATTCATTCCATTATTTTTTCCTTCCCCCCACCCCTCCCACCTCTCTTTTCCCTCTATACAGTCCCTCTTTCCTCCATTCTTGCCCCCCTCACACCCTCCATTATGTGTCATCATCCGCTTATCAGTGAGATCATTCGCCTTTTGCATTTTTGAGATTGGCTTCTCACTTAGCATGATATTCTCCAATTTCATCCATTTGCCTGCAAATGCCATAATTTTATTATTCTTCATAGCTGAGTAATATTCCATTGTATATATATACCACAGTTTCTTTATCCATTCATCCATTGAAGGACATATAGGTTGGTTCCACAATCTGGCTATTGTGAAATGAGCAGCTATGAACATTGATGTAGCTGTATCTCTGTAGTATGCTGATTTTAAGTCCTCTGGGTATAGACCAAGGAGTAGGATAGCTGGGTCAAATGGTGTGTCCATTCCAAGTTTTCTAAGGAATCTCCACACTGCTTTCCAGAGTGGCTGCACTAATTTCCAGCCCCACCAGCAATGTATGAGTGTATCTTTTTCCCCACATCCTCTCCAACACCTATTGTTGCTTGCATTCTTGATAATCACCATTCTAATTGGGGTGAGATGGAATCTTAGGGTAGTTTTGATTTGCATTTCTCTTATTACTAAAGATGGTGAACATTTTTTCATATGTTTGTTAATTGATTGTAGATCTTCTTCTGTGAAGCATCTGTTCATATCCTTAGCCCATTTGTTGATTGAGTTATTTGTATTCTTGGTGTAGAGTTTTTTGAGTTCTTTATATATTCTGAAAATTAGTGCTCTATCCGAAGTATGAGTGGCAAAGATATTCTTCCACTCTGTAGGCTCTTTCTTCACATTGCTGATAGTTTCCTTTGCTGAGAGAAAGCTTTTTAGTTTGAATCTATCCCACTTATTGATTCTTGCTTTTATTTCTTCTGCTATGGGAGTCCTGTTAAGGAAGTCTGATCCTAAGCCAACAAGTTGAAGATTTGAACCTACATTTTCTTCTATAAGATGCAGGGTCTCTGCTCTGATTTCAAGGTCCTCGATCCATTATGAATTGATTTTTTGTGCAGGGTGAGAGATAGGGGTTTAGTTTCATTCTGTTGCATATGGATTTCCAGTTTTCACAGCACCATTTGTTGAAGAGGCTATCTTTTCTCCATTGCATATTTTTGGCACCTTTGTCTAGTATTAGAAAATTGTATTTCTTTGGGTTTGTGTCCATGTCCTCTATTCTGTACCATTGATCTATCTGTCTATTTTGGTGCCAACACCATGCCATTTTTGTTACTATGGCTTTGTAGTATAGTTGAAGTTCTGGTGTTGTGATACCCCCTGTTTCATTCTTCCTGCTAAGGATTGCTTTAGCTATTCTGGGTTTCTTATTCTTCCAGATGAATTTCACGATTGCTTGCTCTATTTCTGTAAGGTACGTCATTGGGATTTTAATTGGAATTCATTGAATCTGTATAGCACTTTTGGTAGTGTGGCCATTTTAACAATATTAATTCTGCCTATCCAAGAACATGGGAGATCTTTCCATCTTCTAAGGTCTTCCTCAATTTCTTTCTTCAATGTTTTGTAGTTTTCATTGTAGAGATCTTTTACCTCTTTGGTTAGATTGATTCCCAAGTATTTTATTTTTTTTGAGGCTATTGCAAATGGAGTTTCTTTCCTCATTTCCCTTTCAGCTGTTTCGTCACTTGCATATAAAATGCTTTAGATTTTATAGCCTGCTATTTTGTTGAATTCATTGATGAGTCTAGAAGTTTTCTAGAGGAGGTTTTTGGATCCTCTAAATATAGAATCATGTCATCAGCAAATAGTGACAGCTTAAGTTCCTCTTTTCCTATTCGTATCCCTTTAATTTCTTTGGTCTGCCTAATTGCTCTGGCTAGAGTTTTGAGGACAATGTTGAATAGAAGTGGTGAAAGAGGACATCCCTGTCTTGTTCCCATTTTTAAAGGGAATGGTTTCAGTTTTTCTCCATTAAGAATGATGTTGGCCATGGGCTTAGCATAAATAGCCTTTACAATGTTCAGGTATGTTCCTACTATCCATATTTTTTCTAGTGTTTTGAGCATGAAGGGGTGTTGTATTTTGCCAAATGCTTTTTCTGTGTCAATTGAAATAACCATATGATTCTTATCCTTAAGTCTATTGACATGATGGGTTATGTTTATTGATTTATGGATGTTAAACCATCCTTGCATTCCAGGGATGAACCCCACTTGATAGTGGTGCACAATTTTCTTAATATGTTTTTGGATATGGTTTGCCAATATTTTGTTAAGGATCTTTGTATCTATATTCATCAAGGATATTGGTCTAAAATTTTCTTTCCTTGATGTTTCTTTTCCTGGATTGGGTATGAGGGTGATATTAGCTTCATAGAATGAGTTCAGTAGGGTACCCTCCTTTTCTATTTCCTGGAATACTTTGAGAAGTATTGGAATGAGATCTTCTTTGAAGGTCTTGTAGAACTCGACTGAGAATCTGACTGGTCCTGGGCTTTTCTTGGATGGTGGAATTTTAATGGCTTCTTCTATTTCATTGCTTGATATTGATCTGTTTAAATTGTGTATGTCCTCCTGGTTCAGTTTGGGAGGAGCATATGTCTTTAGAAATTTGTCAATGTCTTCGGTAGTTTCTATTTTGTTGTAATACAGATTTTCAAAGTAGCTTCTCATTATGTTATATCTCATTGGTGTCTGTTGTGATATTTCCTTTTTCATTATGAATTTTAGTAATTTGAGTTTTCTCTCTTCTTCTCTTTGTTAGTGTGGCTAAGGGTTTGACTATTTTGTTTACTTTCTCAAAGAACCAACTTTTTGTTTTATCAATTTTTTGAATAGTTTCTTTTGTTTCAATTTCATTGATTTCAGCTCTGATTTTAATTATTTCCTGTCTTCTACTACTTTTGCTGTTATTCTGTTCTTCTTTTTCTAGGGCTTTGAGCTGTAATGTTAGGTCATGTCGTTGTTGACTTTTCATTCTTTTCTGGAATGCGCTCCATGCAATGAATTTTCCTCTTAGTACCGCTTTCATATGTTCCAGAGATTTTGATATATTGTATTGTCATTCTCATTGACCTCTAAGAATTTCTTTTATCTCCTCCCTGATGTTTTTTGTTATCTATGTTTCATTCAATAGCATATTATTTAGTCTCTAGGTGTTGAAGTAATTTCTGTTTTTTATTTTGTCATTGATTTCTATTCTCAGTCCATTATGATCCAATAGAAGACAAGGCAGTATCTCTATTTTTTTGCATTTCCTAAGGGTTGCTTTGTGGCATAACATACGGTCTATTTTTGAGAAGGTTCCATGTGCTGCTGAGAAGAAAGTGAATCCGCTCGTTGATGGATGGAATATTCTATATATGTCTATTAAGTCTAGGTTATTGATTGTGTTATTGAGTTCTATGGTTTCTTTGGTTGGTTTTTGTTTGGAAGATCTATCTAGTGGTGACAGTGGTGCATTAAAGTCACCCAGAATTATTGTGTTGTGGTCTATATGATTCCTGAAATTGAGAAGGATTTGTTTGATGTACAGGGATGCACCATTGTTTGGGACATAAATATTTACTATCGTTATGTCTTCTTGATTTATGTTTCCCTTAAGCAGTATGAAATGTCTTTCTTTATCTCTTCTGACTAACTTTGGCTTGAAGTCCACTTTATCTGATCTTAGGATGGAAACCCCCGCTTTTTTACTGAGTCCATGTGCGTGGCAGGTTTTTTCCAATCCTTTTACCTTTATTCTGTGGATGGCTTTTTCTATGAGATGAGTCTCTTGCAGGCAGCACATTGTTGGGTCTTTCTTTTTAATCCATTCTGCCAGTCTATGTCTTTTGATTGATGAGTTTAGGCCATTAATGTTGAGGGTTATTATTGAGATATGATTTGTATTCCAAGTCATTTGGCTTATTTTTGGATTTTAATTTGGCTTGGTTTCTCCTTTGAGTGGCTTTTCTCTAAGGTAGTTCCTCCCTTTGCTGACCTCCATTGTTGTTTTTCATTTCCTCCTCATAGAATATTTTGTTGAGAATATTCTGTAGCACAGACTTTCTATTTGTAAATTCTTTTAACTTTTGTTTATGATGGAAGGATTTTATTTCATCTTCCAATCTGAAGGTTAGTTTTGCTGGGTATAGGATTCTTGGTTGGCAACCATGTTCTTTCAGAGCTTGAAATACGTTGTTCCAGGCCCTTCTAGCTTTTAGAGTCTGGGTTGAGAAGTTGGCTGCTATCCGTATTGGTCTCCCCCTATATGTAATCTGATGCTTTTCTCTCACGGCATTCAAAATCCTATCTTTATTTTGAATGTTAGGCATTTTCATTATAATGTGCCTTGGTGTGGATCTGTTGTGATTTTGTGCATTTGGTGTTCTGTAAGCCTCTTGTATTTGATTTTCCATTTCATTCTTCAGGTTTGGAAAATTTTCTCATAGTATTTCATTGAATAGGTTGTTCATTCCTTTGGTTTGTATCTCTGTGCCTTCCTCAATGCCAATAATTCTTAAATTTGGTCTTTTCATGATGTCCCATAGTTCTTGGAGATTCTGTTCATGATTTCTTACCATCTTCTCTGTTTGGGCAACTTATTGTCAAGATTAAATATTTTGTCTTCATTGTCTGAGGTTCTGTCTTCCAAGTGGTCTAGTCTTTTGGTGATGCTTTCCATTGAGTTTTTTATTTGGTTTATTGTTTCCTTCATTTCAAGGATTTCCATTTGGTTGTTTTTGAGAATATCTCTTTGTTGAAATGATCTTTTGCTTCCTGCACTTGCTCTTTCACCTTATTGGTATTATCATTCATTGCCTGCATTTGCTCTCTTATCTCATCCTTTGCTTCGCAAATCATCTTAATCATGTATAATCTGAAGTCCTTTTCTGACATTTCTTCTAACATACTGTCATTGGATTCTATTAATATAGAATCTAGATTTGTTTGGATCATTTTGTTCCCTTTTTTTTTCATGTTGTTCATGTATCTTTCCCTCTAGCAGTGCAGATCTGTGTCTGGAGTATTACAGATTTCCCCCTATAGGCTTACAGTGGCCCTATAGGTTTCCAAAACCCTTTCTTTAAGGGGAGATCAATATTATCAGTGCCCAATTCAGACACTATGCAATCCTAGACCAAATAGCCCCTATGAGGACAATAACAAAATTGTCATAATAAACAGAATGAGTTCAAATATTATCTTCAGTAAAACAAACAGATTTGCAATAAGATCTGCAGTTTCAAATGGAGGACAAAGAGGATGCAGAGGGATGTAGAATGTGACTGTTAATGGGATAAGAAAAGAATATACAGAAGTTCTAGATAATAGAAAGAGTGAGAGTGTAATCAAAAGAAATTGGATGTTAGCATGCAAAAAAAGGAGAAAGAGACTCTGAGGGAATAGGTAAACAAAAGGAAAAGAGAGCAAGAAAAGTAAAGAAATAAAAACAAATTTTTTCAATAAGGAGAAAAAAGAAAATCTACAGTATAACAGTCAGATAGTATTCAAACCTCCCAGCCTTCAATAGCCTGATGCATGAGAGGTACCTGACAATGAGCTTCAAGCCTCCAGCAGGCTTCTCAGGATGGGATTTTCCCCACCTAAAGATCGGAGCTACGGCTTCCAGGATTACCCAAGATGGCCAGATGGCCGCTCTGGCTTCGAAATGTGTTGGCAAATGGGGAGCTGCAGCTCAGGGTGTGGCCATGGTCAGCAGGAGGTCCTGGAGGCGGAATGTGGTTGGTCAGGCAGGGGTCCTGGAGGTCGGGTGTGTTTGGTGTTGTTGTGGGATCCTGGAGGCCGGTTGTAATCAGTTGGTCTGGGGTCCCGGTGATAGGGTGCAGTCAGTTGGTCTGGGGGTCCTGGCGGCAGGGAGCAGTCAGTAGATGTGAGGGCTCCAGAGGCAGGGAGTGATCGCCCGAGCTGAGGGATCCTGGAGATGGGGCTCAGTCAGTCGGCCAGGGGTCCTAGGGGGCCTGGCTGTTGTCTCAAAATGGCGGCAGCCACGTGTAATCAACCAGCAGGTACTGTAACAGTGAACTTCCAGGCAACAGCAGGCAGCTGGTGCTCCACTGGCAGTCGGCGATCAGTTTGCTGACTGTTGTCGAAGGATCAGGAGGTGAACCTCGTGTGCTGGGTGATGGATAGGTGTAAGGCAGGCGATGGACAGCCACGAAGGACTTTTATGGGGAGGGAGAGGAGGTACAGTGAGGCTACAGGCTGGGTGAAGGCTATGTCAAGTAGGGCATGTGTCTACTCCAAAGCCTGGCAGTGGACCGCCACCCACTGGGGTCAACTCCTGGATTTTCTTTTCAGATAGACTGTTGCTCTTCCGCAAGTTAATTTATAAGCTTTGTGTTAGTTGATGAAAAATAAATGTACTTTACCATAGGATTAAAGATAAGAGGGGGTATTTCAGGGGTCACCAGATGTCCTGGGTTCTAAAGAATGCTCATTTAGCAGTTAATGTCTGAACTCCATAGCACTCTATTTTAATAATGTGTCCTGTTATCCACACTCTTCTCTTTTCCTGCAAGGCTCTTGCCTAACTCCTTCTCCTTTGTCAAGATTCAGATTTAGAGTTAGGGAGACATGGTAGAATGTGTGATTTTTTCAGGTATGCTCTGACCCCAAAACACACCATAACATATTCATTTTAAGAAACATTTTTGAGTGCATACTATGTCGAGGAAAATGTACTACTTTGGAAAGAGGCAAAATCCCTTCTGCATAAAGTATGCTCTTTAGGAAGAGAAGCCAAGGATCAATAAATCATATACAAATGATATGATAATCATGATAAATGCTATACAGAATTAAAAGTCGTCATCAGAATATGTAACAAGACAAAGAAAACCAAGAGTAGAAGGTCAAAGAGTGCTTCTTCATGAAATTAATATTAGAAGTGTAAAATGAGGGAGAGATACAATGTATTAAGTTTTTGAAGTAGAACATGTACAAAAGTCCTGCGGTGGGAAGAGATTGATGCTTCTAAGAAATAGAAGACCATTGAGGATGGAGAGCAGAAATGAAGCAACTAACATATTATATTGAAATTGTTTCTACACAGATAGGTTATGAGCTTTTGAGAGCAGAGTTGGTGTGACTGATCACTCAAGTATTATAATACTTGAATAGTAAGCAACAGAAATCAAATCTGGCCAATTTAAGTAAGTGATTTAAATTGGAAGCATAAAGGAAAGTCATCTATTTTTTAAATAGGTTTAGTGATCTAAAAGTAAATTGCAGTTTCTCCAAATGTATCCAAAAAGAAAAAGTATCATTCCTCAAAAGTTATCAGGTTTCTGTTGAGAAAGAAAATGAAATGCTAAGCCACCAAAATCCAGAAATGTGCACCTCACTTGCCATGGTTGCTGGTACACATCAGGAATGCAAGGAAAGTTGCTGGATTGAACTGTACTCCTCAGACACCTTTAAAGTACTAATTCTTATATGTATCTCACAAGGGGTATATATATATATATATATATATATATATACACACACACTTATCATGTATATAATATATATTATATAATAAAATATATAATATTCTATAATATATAATATTATATAATATTATATAATATTCTATAATATATAATATTATATAATATATTATATAATAAAATATATATTATATATAATAATATATATTATATAATAAAATATATAATATTCTCCCTCTAAATATATATATTATATATAATAATATAATTATATAATAATATATTATTATATAATAATATATATAATACATATATACATATTTAGAGGGAGAATAAGAGAAAGGACTGTATCTGATTTTGCTTTGTATTCTCAGTACTTACCTAAGTACTGAGTGCTTAATACCTAGTTTTTGGTCAGTACATATAACACGAAGGAACGAAAAGTGACTAGGTGCCCATGTTCAGGTCTGGTAAATAGCCCAGGAGCCTGGCTGTCCACCTGGGCCTTCATTCCTCACATGCTATTTCCTCCCATCCAGGATGCCAATTTGCAAAGTTTATGGCATGAATGGATCAATGAATGGTGACATGGTTATTGTTATACAGAACTGGATTTTAAGTTCAAAGGTCTAAGTAAAATATATTTCCACAATATTTCATCAGCTCCTAATAAGTGTTAAACCTGTTCTTATTTTTCAAAGAATAAGCTTCTAACTAGTTAAATAAATGCCTGACAACAATTGCCATGAGGAATTGTGTATGTTTTTATGTATATTTTTTCTGCATAGACATAGCCTCTTGGCATTCTTGTTGACAATTATAGGTACCCTAAGCAGGATTTCTTACTTTGTTTCTGACTAATCCCAGAACGATGTGACCACGCCATATTCACTTATTTTGTTGTTCTTTTAAACACTACTTTGGGGTGTTGTTGGCTTATGCACACACAGGAATTGTGACTAAGAAGTGCATGGAAAAACAGACTCTCCAAAATAAGTCCTTTCAAAGAACAGAGTTAGAAGGGTAGAACTGCAAATTCATTTTCAATTGAATTTGGAGTTTTTTGGTAGTATAACAGCTCCTTCTGCCTCTTATAGTCTGTAACTCTCTCTAGAAAGTTTCTCCTCCCTGAGGACTCAGCTGATCTGCTCAGATGGGTTTCAGTTCCTGGTTTTACCATTCACGGTTTTATTTGCCTCTTTGATTGCCTATAAATTGAGGTTAATGTTGACAAGGCAATAGTATTGTTCAAAAGATTAAATAGGATAATACGTGTTGAAATATGTAGAATAGTCCTGATACAAAATAAGTACTTATTAAGTAGTAGTTACTGGATTATTGCTATTTTATCCCCTTCTCATTTCCATACACATACTTAAAGTCCATCAACATTTTATGCAAGAAATTACTACACAGGCATATTCATTCTTAATTCTGTTTTTCTGTAGAAACACAATTTTTACTATTTTGGTAATCAAAACAATTAACTAAAACTTTTTATTAAATATTTTTTTAGTTGTAGATGGACACAATATCTTTTTTTATTTTTAAATGTGGTGCTGAGGCTCAAACTCAGTGCCTTATAAGTACGAGGCAAACGATCCACCACTGAGCTACAACCCCAGCCCTAACTAAATCTTTTTTTAATCTAAAAGATGATCTCTAAGCTATTTCTATGCATCCCACTGTCAACATTTCATTCTAAATTTGATGGGAACAAAGACAATGTAATAACTGTAACTTATATTGCCTGATGAAGTACTTGGTATGGAGTCAGTGTGTGTATTAGCAAAACATAGTTTTAATAAGATTCCCTCTCTCTAAACATGTAGAAGTATAAATATATGCCATGCTATTAAGTGACCCATTTATAAGTACTTAACATTTACAAGTTCCATTGTTATCCTGTCCTTCTGTTTATATCTGTATGTTTTAATAGAAATAAAGTCTTATGCATTCAGTTTTCAGAAACAACATAAAGATGAAAGAAGTAACAAATATCGACATAAGAAATTCAAAGAGATAGAGGTTTGTGAGAATTGTATTAGAGAGGTTAAATACCAGAACAAGTTGAGTCTTGAAAATAAATACCATAAAACATACACATAGTTTTTTAGTCCATTAGGAGCAAGAAGACGGATATACTATGCTATAATCTTAGCTTAAAAACAAAAGAAATCCCCATAAAGGCAGAGGTCTTCAATTTATATATTTCTTCCATTTTTTCCTACAAGATATTTTTTTTTCTCCAGGTGAGCATGTATGATGACATTATTAAGAGACTTGAAGTTCAGTTCAGTAATAAAATAAGAGAGCTTTTTGTTGCTTTAGGTTCAGTTTTCCATATTAGAAAAAATATATCACAAAAGAATAAAAGAACAGCAATTTTGATCAAAGAGTAATTGGTGTCAGCATTTAAAGATACAAGTAAAATATGATCTTTCAGAAGGATATAGGTAATTCTGATGTTTATGGCCAAGAAAACATTGAGTTTAGAAACTGTCAATTGTACCTGGCATGGTGGTGAATGCCTGTAATCTTAGCATCTCAGGAGGCTGAGGCAGGAGGATTGTGAGTTCAAAGCCAGCTTCAGCAACTTAGTGAAGCCTAGAAGCACCTTAGTGAGACCCTGTCTCAAAATTAAATATAAAAAAGGGCTGGGGATGTGGTTCAGTGGTTCAGAACCCCTGAGTTCAATCTACTGTACAAAAAAAAAAAAAAAAGAAAGAAAGAAAGAAAGAAACTGTGAACTGAAAATTTGACCTTATTATTATTAAGGTCAAATTTGAAGCAAAATCTGTTATATATATCTGAATGATCTAAAATGTGGATTCCAAGACATAATAGTAGGTTCATTAAAAACTAATCATTCCTAGCAGTATGGGGCTGGGGATATAGCTCAGTTGGTAGAGTGCTGCTTGCAAGCACAAGGCCCTAGGTTCAATTCCCAGCACTGCAAAAGAAAAAATAACAACAAGAACAAAAAACGAATCATTTCCCAGCAGTATGCAGATTCTTTAGAAAATTTAGGGAACCACCATTTGTCCAAGCTATCCCATTCCTTGATCTATACTCAAAGGAATTAAAATCAGCATATTACAGTGATGCAGCCACATCAATGTTTACAGCAGCTTAATTCACAATAGCTAAACTGTGGAACTAACCTAGATAGAGGAATGGATAAAGAAAATGTGGTACATACACACAATGAAATATTACTCAGCCTTAAAGCAGAATAAAATTATGGTATTTTCAGGTAAATGGGTGGAGTTGGAGAATATCATGCTAAGCGAAATAAACCAATCCCCCCAAAACAAAGGCCAAATGTTTTCTCTGAGGCCAAATTCACATTCTCAAATGTGAATGCTGACTCATAATGGGAGGTGGGGCAAAGGAAGAATGGAGGAACTTTGGATTGGGCAGAGAGGACTGAAGGGGGGCAGGGGCATGGGTGTGGGAAAGATGGTGAAATGAGATGGACATAATTACCCTAGGTACATTTATGATCACATGAATGGTATGACTCTATATCATGTACAACCAGGGAAATGAAAAATTGTGCTCTATTTGTGTACAATGAACCAAAATGCATTCTGCTGTCATGTATAACTAATTAAAAAATAGTTTTTAATTAAATTTAAATTTAAAAAAACTAATAATTTCCTCACAACTTTGTTTCTACTCTTTTATTAGATTATTGCATTAATTGATCAAGGTATTGCTAAAACCATATGCATTTAAGTCAAATATTTGGCAAATATCATCTGATATCTATATACTTAAGTTAGAAAATAATTTTGAATTATAACACATTCAAGCAATTCACGAGTCTTCGAGTCTTTTTTTTTTTTTTTTTTTTTCCTTTTCTTTTTAATAGAAGGGATTGAACCCAGGGGTGTTCTACCATTGAGCTAAATTCCCTACCCTTTTTATTTTTTATTTTGAGACAGGGTTTCTCTAAGTTGTACAGGTTGGCCTTGAACTTTTAATCCTCCTGCCTCTGCCTCCCAAGGAACTGGGATTATAGGCAGGTGCCACCATGCCAACTCAATTGATAAGTTTTTAACTAGCCGTCCCTAAGGATCAGTGGATTAAAATAGGTCTGTAGTAAGTGATCTTAGTGGCTCACTCTTCTGTCTTGATATTTGCCTCTTCCCCTAGATTTATTTAATATTTTATATGAATAGCTCCATGTGAAATTCTGTTAATGTCACAAAGCTGAAAAGATACATGTGGGCATAGAGTGACAGCATCAGTTATCCCATCAAGCTGTTTAGATAGAGTGAAACCCTTCAAGATTAGATATATCAGGGAAAAATGTAAGATGTTACATTTAACTATTTAGGGTTGAATTGCACAAAGAAAGGAAGCAAAGGGGTTCAGGGGAATCTGATCCATAGATTTAAATAAATAATAGATTGTGTGAGCCTAATGTGTTTGGCATCTATTACAGTCATGATGATTAACTGTCTTGTGGAATGTGGTGCTTGGTTCTAAGAATCAGCTTTGAAAGGTCATCAAATGACAGTCATAACAAGATGTGGGAAGATGCTCCGTGGGGTAGATCTTATCATTAAACAGAAAATAATTTTTCATTGGTTACATTTTGGTGGAGTACTAGGGATCAGACCCAGGGGTGTTTTACCACTGAACTACATCATTCCCAATCCTCTTTTTTTTGTTTTGTTTTGTTTTGTTTTGGAGACAGTCTCAACAAGTTGCTGTAGTGCTGCTAAGTTACTGAGGCTGGCCTTAAATTTGTGATCTTCCTGCCTCAGTCTCCCTGGTCACTGAGATCATAGGTATGTGTCACTGAGCCTGGCTGTAGTGGTTAGATTTGACAATGGATTATCTACCAAGTCCTTATGTCACCTCCTTTTTTTGCAACTATTTAAGCTGATATTGAAGATCAGTTTGTTAAGACACACAGAAAGGATTCTTACTTTGAATAGTAGTGCAGAGATTTTTTTTAAAGTTGTTCCACACAATTCCAAATTCATATGTTCTTTGAAAAACTTACTTCTTTATTTAAACAAATATCAATATCCTTTTATATTGCTCCTATTAAGAAGAATAAATGTTTACACTAGAAATGTGAATTAGTTACTAGCCTACCTCAAATTCCTTTCTTGACATCTTAGATGATTTCATTATCATTTTGGTTGAAAGAGTCCTAGAGGTGATTTGCAAAATGTGCTGCCCAGACCAACTTGCTGTCAGACTTCTCATTTTGTCTATTTTGACTCTTCCAATCTTATACCAATACTGGAATTTTTGTCATGTTTTGAAATATTTATAGCGCATGTCCAGTATTTAAATAGAGATAAAGTGACATGGTAAAGATTCAGAAAAAATAATAATTACATTTTATCTAATGTTCTCTAAAATTTCTAAAATTAGAATGTCAATCATCATTGTTAGAATTTTATACAAAGCTCTTCTTCTATTAAAATTTTTCCTAAACATAGCCATTTGGGTATATAAATTGTATGAGCCAAGAAAATGTAATACAAGGAGTTTTAAAAGAAGAGAAGTCATCATAAGTAAACCACACTTGTCATGTAACATATTTTCTTTCATGTGTTAATATAGCTCTTTCTTCCTCTCAGGCAAAAAATTGTCTTTGCTCTCTACTCCAAACTGATAACAACTGACTGAATTTACTATGTCTTGGGCAACTTCATAGTGCTTATAGTTTAATTTACGATGTATTTGTTTGCATCCCTTTGAGATAACATGTGTTGATTTCATGTGTGTCTGTATCCTGTTTTCCTCATTACTGTGTGAACTTCAAATAGTCGAAGTTAGTGATACTTTTCCATTTTCTATACATGTGACCCTCCTCCACTTACCTGTCAGCATACTCTGTAATTAGCACCTTATTTCACTCAAGTTCAACTGTGATATTTGTACTACATTGCTATATTCACTGAAAAGGATTTGCTGGACTAGAATAAAAAGTATGACCCCTTTTCCTGAAAATTTGATGAAATTTCAATGAAAAATCAGGAGTGAATATTTTTTGATATTCATTCAATAAAATTTTAGTATATACTGTTCCATGTCACAAATCAAATGTGATGTATTATAGACTTGGTTTGGATTCTCTACCATGTAGGGTCTAAGAAAATGGTTTGGATGGAAGTTTATCTATGATATAATGGCAGAAAACAAGAACTGAGTAAGACAGGAAAGAAAGAAAAGATTCTTTATCAAGGTCATGGTTGTGGAATGAAGGCTTAATTATGTTGAGACATCCAGGGAAACACAAAATGGCTTGTGAGAGCTGCCTACCTGCAGAATAAGAGGCTAAAGACCTCATCTACTGGCTTCAGTCCTCTGCTGGTTGAAAATTGTCCCTAGGAGCATTAACTACACCTGCCATTGGTTCTCCTACAGACAGAGAATGCCCTAAAAGAAAGAGGAATGAACAGGTGGCATAAGATTGAAGTTGGATGCAATGAATGAGAGCATAAAGTCTTCTGCTACAATAATGGAATTACAATGTCTTGGGCTTTGGTCTGGAATGTTGTGCTCAGTTCTCACCAACTGCTAAGACAGAGTATCAAATGCTGAAACTAATAGGATACCTGATATGGAAACCAAGTCACATAAAAAAGTACTGAGGAAGCTGAAGGTATTAACTTAGGAGAGGAGGGTGGGAGAATCGACAGGTTCAGTCAGCTGCAGGTGAATCAGAGCTTTCCTGGGACTGTTTCCTGCAGTTGAGTGAAATCAGGGTAGGTTGACTGGATGTGATGCAGGGTGTTGGAAGCATTGGGTACAAGACATATTCCTTAAGAAAACTTAAACAAGAATATTTATTTTAAAACTTTCTCCTTAATTTTAAAAGTATGTATTCAACTTTAAACAATCACTATCCAGAGAGGGAGAAAAGGGAATTTTAAAGGATAATGGCCAAGTATTAGAAAAGCAAAAGAACATACAACTCAGCAATTTTTCCCTTTGGTATTTGTAGAGTTATATTTAGATGAATGCAAAATGCATTTGGTCAACCACTTTATAGTCAGATTCAAGTGTGTGGAAGTAAATTTGATCCATCTGTTCCTGAATTATTTTCTTAAACCACTAACATTTTACTTTATAAGAACTGATTTCCAAGGAGTCTTATGATACCTCTGACCTCCTCTGCCAAACCTACTCCAAACATCTAAAATGTAACTATTACGTACAGAACTTCCTCAAATATATTGCTTTTCAGAAATTAAACAAGAAACTAAGCAAAAGAATGTGTTACAGTGCCATTCATATTAAAATTGAACATAAAAACTGAAAAAACAAATGAGAAAGGTCTATATAGCAACTATTATCAAATAGATACCCAGATGACATGAGCTAAATAATCTACCTAGATAGCAAGCTGTGTGTAAGCAGTTTACACATGTGCCACTTGTTTAAACGTGGAGTGACTGACCCAGGACAAATTCATGCCTACTCTGAAGAATGACTTCAGTCACATAAGTTCACTGAAATTCCCCAACTACCCCCGGACTACCCCACTGTCTCCTCCCAGGCTGTCTGCTGCAGCCTGTTGCTTTCGTCACTGTTGCTGAGGACTGCTAGCGAGGCTGCTTCTCCTAGCTCTCCACCCTCTGTCTGGGCATTCTCATCTTCACCCACAGCTACACTGCTCATGAGGTGCTGATGGCCCCCAAGTCTTAACGTGCAGTTGCACTTTCATGCCTGAGAGTGACCATATCTGGACTTTCCCCACTTGGATCATTAATAATTAGCTCAAAATCAACAATTCCATGGGTACTCAAAATCTGAACCAAACACTAGATATGATCTTTGATCCTTGTGTCTTTTATCACCAGTTCCCCCACCCCTGTCCAGATCCAGTCAGTGTCCATGTCTAGTCCTTGCTTTCTCTTAAACATCTCTTTAACATAGTTCAAACCATCATCATCCATCACATAAATGCAATCCTTTCCGAGGGGAGCCATCTGCCTCCAGGATGGGTTTTTCCAATCCATCCTCCACATAACTGCCAGGATGATCCTTCTGAAAGAAATCTGATCATGCTTCTTACTGCTTAAAAACCTTCAGTGGTTTCCCACCACTTTAGAATAAAGCCCACATTTCTGAATATAGTTTCAAAGTCCTAAATTATCCAGTTTTTTTAAAAGTCTTTAATCTTTTCTTTCTGAATTCGCCCCCTTGGCATTCTATAGTCCAAATATTTGAGTTTATTCCAATTGCTAAAATATTGTCAAAGTTTCTCACACTCCAGAGACATTCCCTCAAGCTATTTCTTCTGATTAAAATCTCTTTTCTTCCCTGTCTTATGCCACATAACTTTCTTGCCCATCAACTACCCCACTGCACCCAACTTTTCTAGCTGCCTTGGCAGCAATCTCATAGATTTCTCTTCCCTAGGAAATCTGTCCACCCCCTTGCCAAGGCTGTTAGGTGCCCTTGGCATGGATGCTTCCTCCACACTCTGTGCTTCCTCCATTACACCCCTGATAGTCACACTATAGGTGCTTGCTTCCTTTGCTGTCTGTCTCTTTAAACACAGTTTGGCCCTCTAGGAGAATTGGACTCCAGTTCTCAGTGCCCAGCACATAGTATTTATACAATAAATTATTGTTAAAACACTGGACAAAATTTCAATACATGATAACACCCTTACATACAAAATCAGACCATCACAGGTATTAACTTATAAATGGCATTTATAAGTATCACCACTCATAAGGAAACATGTTTTAGTTTTAAGACTTATATAAATAAAAGGCTATTTTCCTATTTTCCTTCTCTCTCTCTCCCTCCCATTCCACATGACATTATATATCATATTTTATATATCATATTATTATATATAATATATTATACATCATATTTTGTTTTACATATATCACAAAAAACCTCTGATTCCTATCTGAATTTAGTGCCAAGCATATTGAACTGATATCTTATTAAGCACTTTGTCCTTTAATAGTTCTTCCATGTAACTGCTAAAATATTCTTTTTTTTAGAACATACAGTGCGATCTTCAAGTAAATTATATTGGAGACAAGAAAATTGAGAATCTGTATAATGGTTAAGATTTTTAGGATAGATAAAAATACCAAGAATTAGAATCTAAACCTAATTATACAGATATTTAATGTTATAATCTTAAAATCAAAGAACAGAGTATCACTTTTCTGAAGCATGTTATTTATAATGTCAAATGAATATTTATTACAGATGATCAGGTGGCAGAATTAACTCCCTGGATTGTCCAAGTCTAAAAATGTTTATGCAAAGTGATGTAGAATTTTGAGCATATGGTATAATTCCAATGATATCTTCCTGTTAGTAATGGAAACATCCACCATTTATGATGGCATGCTTTCATTTGATTAATCTATTAAATATTACCAGCTTGTTTATGGGTACCTAAATGTATTTATTGTATAGAGTGACATTATGAGATTTTTAGGAACATATCTTCCATCTATAAACAAAAAATGGGACATTTGCATCTTGTTTAACTAGAATTCTAGTTAAAAGGACAGTATCATTGCATCTCATATGATTTTATTATGGTTTAGTTAAAATACTCAGGTAAAAATATCTTTTTTTTTTTTTTTTTGAAATTCATAGTGGGCATGTCAACATAGGCCAAAGTGCAAAGATATTTGGAAAAAAATTATCAATGGGAAATATCAAATAGCATAATGATGAAATAAGAATATGATTTAAGCAATTCTTTGGTAGTTTGATCAAGGTAGAGAAACTCCAAAACTCTAAGTCTTCATAAGAATACAATGAACCTCATTTTATTTTTTATTATATATGGTTAAGGCATATGGCATGACATTTTGATATACTTACCTTGATATACATAAACATAGTAAAATGATTATTACAGTCAAGTTAATTAGCATACTCACTGCCTCATGTAATTTGCTTCCTTTTTTTTCATTCATCCTTCCTTTCTTTTCTTTCTCTTTCATCATCTTTCATTTTTTCACATACCTACCTACCTTACTTCTTCCTTCCTTCCTTCCTTCCTTCCTTCCTTCCTTCCTTCCTTCCTTCCTTCCTTCCTTCCTTCCTTCCTTTCTTTCTTTCTTTCTTTCTTTCTTTCTTTCTTTTTCTTTCTTTCTTTCTTGTTTTTAGTAATTATTTTAGTCAGCTTTTTCACTGCCATGACTAAAGGACATGACCAGAACAACTGTAGAGGAGGAAAAGTTTATTTGAGGGCTCATGGTTTCAGAAGTCTTAGTCCATAGAAGGCCAGTTCCATTCCTCAAGGTGGAATGTCATGGTGGAAAGAGTGTGGTGGAGGGAAGCAGCTCACATGATGATCAGGAAGCAGAGAGCAGAGGTCTCCACTTGCCAGATACAAATATATATCCCAAAGCCACACCCCCAATGCCCACCTCCTCTAGCTACACCCCACCACTTCAGTTACCACTCAGTTAAACACTATTAGGGGATTAATTCACTGATTGGGTTAAGGTTCTTACAACCCAATCATTTTTCCTCTGAACCTTTTGGCACTGTCTCACACATGATCTTTTGGGGAATTCTCACATCTAAACCATAACAGTAAGTATAGCAAAAACCTAGTCCCTTGGCAAATGACCCATATTCAGTACAATATTATTAACCCTATTCCTCATGTAGCACTTTAATTTTTTAAACTTATTCATTCCACATAACTACAACTTTGTACTCTTGACCTACTTCTTCCCATTTTCTCCACTCCACCCCTAATAACCACCGTTCTACTCCCTGTGAAACTTAATTTTACATGTAGCTTTGTTTTTATATATGAACTATGGCCCCCAAATTGGTTATCAAAAAATATTAACTAGCAATTCAAATAATAAATATATCCATCATAATTCTAAGTTGGGTGTTCTTTAGAAGTAATTAAATTTATGATATATAAAAGTATTTTTAGAGTGTACTTTTATATACCATTATCTTTTCTAGAAATGAAAACCTATTACATATGTTCTGGCTGACTAATGTAAGTCACGAGGCAGATATAATAAGTCACCAAAAATATTAGCAACCAATGTGAAAAAAGAAGTAGTACTTCTCTAAAGGAAAAGAGAACTTAATATTCCAGATATTGGTAAGTAGTTAATGCTCTTCTAGATTCAAAGTGATTCTCTATTGTTAACATCCAAGTTGTTAACCTTTGAAAAGTTTCTGCATACTCATCTCAATCATGTCCTTTCCTTTTTTTATATATCTTTATTTTATTTTTATTTTTATGTGGTGCTGAGGATCAAACCCAGTGCCTCACATGTGCTATACCAGTGCTCTACCAGTCAGCCATAATTCCAGCCCCCACGTCCCTTCCTTTTACTTATGAGGAAACTACTCATAGGACTTCATTTGGGAGCTCTGCTAAGAATTCTGTGATATTTAATGTAATATAAAACCAAAATCTTAACGTTTTAAAATGACTGAAACCTAAATCATCAAAATTCCACCTGTTTAAAGGAAACTATAGATCAAAATGACATAAAATGCTCTATTGGAAAGGTATTAAGTGCTTATTAAGTAATTACTCTTGATTTTCCAACATTGCCTGAGAAGTCTGATAATTATTTAAAAATTTATCCATCAAATTATATACATTTTATAATCAGTTCTCTAGATAATTCTCTGAGGAGACAGATTTTAAACAACAACAACAACAACAACTAGAATTACTGTAATATGCAGACTGTTTGCACTGACGTCATCTCCATGAAAAAAAAACCCCATCTACTAAACGAATCATCTTATTTTCTTGGAGCAAATGTGGCAAATTCAAACTCCAAGTAGGCAGAAAACATTTCCCAGTGATTGGAAATTGAAACCAGTAAGATGACGCAACAGCTTTTTTGGCCCTCATCTAAAATGGCTGTGTGGTAGGGTAAAATAGATTTTATAAGAGAAACTAAGTTCATAAAAATTGAGAATACTAATGAAAAGCAGACTCTTGAGGTTTCAAAGGATCTGCTTTTTCTGCTCTTTTACTGTGCTTGGAAGTGGCAGCAGAAATTATGAAATACGAGCAGGAAGGTAGTTTGGAGGGCTAGGCAGTAACGCCACAGTGGGGCTTCCTTAGTAAACCAATATAACCATCTTGTGTTTTCTTTGTCATTTCCTTCACTATTCCTTACACCCAACTCTCAGGGTCTCCCCCTAAAATGAGCCATTTTGGGGGGGTCTCTGAGAGATAAAAAATATATTAAGTAATATGATTATGTTTCTACTTTCATCAATTAAAAATAGAAAGCTATAAATAATATTGAAAGAAAAATACAGCTGTGTGAATCTTGGCACAACAGGGTGAAGCTATTCTTACTGTTTTCCTCTTTTCCCATGTCCCCCTTCCCAGGGCATATAAATTCATTGCTCTGATGGTTTCAATTTGAGATTCAGTTTTGACTATATCTAAGAGCTCAGAGAAAAACACAGCTGAAACCACTGTCTGATGGCATAAGTTGAAGTCCCAAACAGATTGGCCTCCAGCAGAGCCCAGCAGGCTCTCAGCAGAAGAGCTCAGGTTGAGCCCTCCAGTTGGAAAGTGGAAGCCTGTGTGTTAGGAAGAGAGGCTTCACCATAGTTGCCTTGGGAGGTTTTGCACAGTACTACTACTTTTATCCCTGCTGTAAAGAAATGTTGGGTATTCCAATCCTCTACTACATTTATCATGTGATAAATTTCTCTGGCATGTTAAACAGACAATCTATGAAAGAATGCTAAAGCCACAAGGAAATGCCAAATCTAAATGCAAAATGAAGGACTGACTGTGCATCTCAAGTTTGTTCATTTGTATTTAATTTATCCCGATTCAGTCCTGAGGGCTCATGGGTCAGTGATTGCTCTTGGATTAGTAGATTTAAAGCCCTCTGTGAAAATTTTGTCTTAGATCATCTCCTCCTTATATTGTTTAACTGTGGATGATCTCAGACAACAGATGTGATTAAAAGATTTCTGGAAAGAGGTCCTACCTTCAAATATGTTTGATACAAAAGTATAGAATGTGCTGAAATGGGATAATTTAGGTTTCACTGCTGTTTTCACAGAGCTGATGGTAAATTCCTTTTGAGACTGTCAAAGATAGCACCAGTGTCCTTGTGATTAAAACTTTTGGGAACCTCAAAAAGATGACTATAAATTGTTTTTCTCTGTTGCTATTCTTTTATAGAACAGAATTAATTTTTCTCCATAAATCATGCTAGAAAAGATAAAAAAGAAAAGCTAGTGGACATACACAAAAGATTTGGGAGAGAATCTCGTTTTGCTGCCAAGGTAGATAACACCATTTATCAGACAGAGTTGGAATATAAAACTAAAAGATATCCTGAGCATTCTTAACAGGGCTGAAGTTACAGCCACCATTTTTTTTTATCAGAAATATTTCAGAATTTGCCATAATCACACTTGAAGGAAATTAGAGTTATAGAGTAATTATAAAATGCCCTACTGTCTACCTACCATGGAAGGTTAGCTTCCCCTTCTACTCTATTCCACTCCCCAGATGTAGACTTTCTCCCAGTTCATAAGATAGAAGTAAAACATTACCTGGCTGGTCATGACATGCCACCCTTGTGGGCCCAGTGAAGATTTATGTTGATGAAAAGATTGACCATAGTATTTTCAATGAGAAACTAGACAAGAAGCAAGATTTGATGATCCTTCACCTTCGTTTTGGAAAGGTAATTTCATTGAATATAGACTTCTGGGTTTAGGACTTTAAATGTTATTCCATTGTCTCCTGGTTTGGATAATCTTATTGGTACTATTGTAGGAAGGGCTGCTGTTGTTTTATTTTAATTGGGTGCTTTTAAGATTTTCTCTTTTGTCTTTGGCCTTCAGGAGATTGTTTTGATAAACCTTTGTGCAAATTTTCTTTTCTCCCATCCTTTACTCCTTTTCTTCCTCATCCTGTTTGGAGTTTAACAGGCTTCTCACATCAGTCATCTGTTGGTTTTTTTGTTTGATTTACTTCTTAGCTATTATTTTTCTATTCTTTCCTGCCTCTATGTTTGAGACTCTAATTATCCTTATTTTATACCTTGTGAATAAGAGACTCAAATGTCTCTTATTCTCAGTTTTATTTTTTCCATTCTGTGTACTTTAGTTTGAATAATTCTACTGACCTTCGTTTTTCATTCACTAACGAATTACATCTCCTGCTATGTATAACATGCCTTTAAAACAATTCATTGTATTAAGTTTAAATCTTATCTGTTGAAGTTCATGAAGTTGTTTTTTTTTCTTAGTTTCTATTTCCTTGTTCAAATCATTTATCTTTGAGTCTATTTTTCTATATTCCCTCGATTTTTAGTAGTTTAGTAATATTATTAATATGCTCTTTGATTGCTAATGTTAATGTCTGAATCGCCTATGGGTCTGCTTCCATTTCCTTTAGTTATCAGTCTTGTCTTTTTGTACCTAGTGATTTTTGTTGAATGTTGGACAATTGTATTTAAGAAAATTTAGAGGTCTCTAAATGTTTACATTTTATAAAAGTGTTTAAAGGTTTATCCTTTCCTGTGCTTAGCAGATATAGTAGGTAACTGATCATTAATTAAGTCATAAATTATACTAGGAGTCCAGATTTCAGTTTTAATATGACTCACTGTACCTAAATTTTGTACCTGTTTCAGACCTTTCAATTAATGATCTGCAGATTTTTGCATTTTTGGAACTTATATTCTTATTTTTACAGATATTTATAATATTTATTCACTTCTTAAAAGTCTTAAGATAGAAACAAATTATATATTTGACACTCATTCAGTCTTTAATTTTATCACTTGAGTCTCAACAACTGCCAAAATCTCTTCTGGGTTCTCTGTTCTCCTGTTGTCCCCTCTGCCTGAGGTCAAATTTGAATTGTGAGCTTCTCATTCTGGAATGTCTCTGATCTCTGCAATTTTCTTTGCTTCTGCAGGTCTTGATGACTTTGACAATTTCTCTTGCTTTTCTAGTTCTGATAAGTGATGTCACTAACCTGCTGCTGGTCCATATTACTTTAAACCAAATCTCAAAATTTAATCCTAAGACAAGTTTTTATTTTTTGTTTTGCTTTTCCTGTTTGTCTTCCTGGTTCTGTGACTCAGTCTTTAACAACTATTCTCTTGCCACAGCACAGGCTCTGAGTAGCTGTGTCCCTGATCTTAGATGTGATTGATTCCATGATCTGCATCATCTATTTATAATGACCTGATATAATGACCTTGTGTATTTTGAAATTCTAATTCTGGTCTTCAGGACTGAGTTATCCCTCCAAACCCCATTCCATCTATGGACTTTGTTTTAATTTGTACTTTTGGATACAAAATTACTGCCTGACAGCCCACTCCACACCTTGCAAGCTTCTGCTTGTGCTGTCTGCTTCTGTTCTGTGTTAGCTCAGAGGCTGCCCTCACCTGGTTCTCTGATTACACTCTAGTAGTAAGTTGTGAAATAACCCCATGGTCCTGCTTAATTATTTGATTCTTCCAGATGTTTGCTAAATTAAATGCTAATCTTGTCTCAGTTGTATCTGCTCATTTATCATCCGTAAACCAATCTTTACACCTTACCAATACAGTGGCAAGTACATCACCTGCATGGCTGAGAAGAAGCTTCAGAAGAAAGACATTTTAAAATACAAGATTTCTTTCCAACTTTATCAATTTTGTGTGCTTTGCTTAAATTTCCTGACAAGCGAGAACACACTAGACTACAATTTCAACCAGATCGTATTACAGCAGATAAATATTTTTTTCTTGGCTGACTTTAAAAAGAAGGGAATCAAAAGAATTCTCTCCAAAAATTTCAAAGACACTTCCTATAGAGAAGGGAATACACAGTGTTGTCAAACAGAAACAAAACCAAAGCAGCTAAGCCTTTCATAATCCAGCAAAACACAAAGGACGGATGTGAAAAGTACCTCGTTTCACCTGAACCCTTGGAGTATCACTGAGGAAGTTGAAGGGGAAGGGATAACACTTGATCAACAGCATTAAAAAAAAAAAAAAAAAAAAAAAAAAAACGGGAAAATATATGCACACGATTGAGGCTTTTATTCTGCACTTAATAGTATTTTCTGTGTAAAATGTATTGATACTACCTCCTGAAGGAAGACAAGTTTAAAAACTGACTAACGTTTAGTCTGTGAAATCATATTGTTTATTCACTGTTTAGTGGTAGATTAAGGGAGATGAAGAAGAAAAGAATCAGACTGGTAATACTCTCTATGCAGCATGAAGATTGCAGTTAAATGCAGTTAAATTCAGTGCAGATTTATCCAAGAGGAAATGGTAATATTCATTGATAATCACACATATGGTAATATTTGTAAGGTTCAGCTATGATTTTTCTTAGAAACTAAATATTGGCCCTACATTCATTGCAGTATTTCCACTGATGAATACACACATACAGAAACAAAACAAAACAAAAAACAAGAAATCATCACCATACTTAGTAAACTTACATGGTCTCATTTTTCATTTGGTGTGAAAGCCTGTGGAATTCTCATGGCTGTACTAGATGAATTTCACTAACTTAGAAAACATTTACATGATCACCATTCTAATTGGGGTGAGATGGAATCTTAGGGTGGTTTTGATTTGCATTTCTCTTATCACTAGAGAAGTTGAACATTTTTTCATGTCTGTTGATTGCTTGTACATCTTCTGTGAAGTGTCTGTTCATTTCCTTAGCCCATTTGTTGATTGGATTATTTGTATTCTTGGTGTAGAGTTTTTTGAGTTCTTTATAGATTCTAGAGATTAGTGCTCTATCTGAAGTATGAGTGGCAAAGATTTTCTCCCACTCTGTAGGCTCTCTCTTCACATTGCTGATAGTTTCCTTTGCTGAGAGAAAGCTTTTTAGTTTGAATCTATCCCAATTATTGATTCTTGCTTTTATTTCTTGTGCTGTGGGAGTCCTGTTAAGGAAGTCTGATCCTGGGCCGACATGTTGAAGATTTGGACCTACTTTTTCTTCTATAAGATGAAGCGTCTCTGGTCTGATTCCGAGGTCCTTGATCCATTTTGAGAATACAAGCAACAATAGGTGTTGGAAAGGATGTGGGGAAAAAGGTACACTCATACATTGCTGGTGGGGTTGCAAATTAGTGCAGCCAATCTGGAAAGCAGTATGGAGATTCCTCAGAAAGCTTGGAATGGAACCACCATTTGAGCCAGCTATCCCACTCCTTGGCCTATACCCAAAGGACTTAAAATCAGCATACTACAAAGATGCAGCCACATCAATGTTCATAGCTGCTCAATTCATAAAAGCCAGATAGTGGAACCAACCTAGATGCCCTTCAATTGATGAATGAATAAAGAAACTGTGAGATATATACACACACACACACACATATATACACACAATGGAATATTACTCAGCCATAAAGAATAATAAAATTATGGCATTTACAGGCAAATGGATGCAGTTGGAGAATATCATGCTAAGTGAGATAAGTCAATCTCAAAAAACCAAAAGAAGAATGATCTCACTGATAAGCAGATGATAACACATAATGGTGGGGGGGAGGCAAGAATGGAGGAAGGAGGGCCTGTATAGAGGGAAAAGAGGGATGGGAGGGGTGGGAGGGGTGGGGGAAGGGAAAAAATAACAAAATGAATCAAACACCATTACCCTATGTAAATGTATGATTACACAAATGGTATGTATGCCTTTACTCCATGTACAAACAGAGAAACACCATGTATCCCAATTGTTTACAATAAAAATAAATTTAAAAAAAGAAAACACTTAGATGATATTTTTTAACCATGAATTTTTCTAGCAGATAGGAATAAATTGTAATAGCAAAATAATGTATTCCCATCCCATGAAAACATTTAAACCATTTGCTTTTTATTATAAAGGTGTATATGAGAAGTTTTAAATTCAATGGGGATTGATGTTTAATATTTTATAAAATCTTTTAAAATTATGCTGATACAATGAAGAATACCATATATCTTTCTTTTATTTTTGAGAAAATTGTGAAGCATCAATTGTAGATTGATAGTTTTTTTTTTTTGTTTTTTTTTTTTTTTTCAGGACAAAAACTATAGTATCTCTAGAAAGTAATGTATATAAAAATGCCATGTGAAAAATATCACAAAGTGTTTATGGATATGACAAAAAACAGCCAACATGTTTTTGACAAATGGAATCAAGCAACATGTGGCCTTTCGTGCCTGGCTTCTTTCACTGAGCACAGTGTTTGCTTAGATTGATGATTGTAAATGATAAACTCGGTAGAACTTACAAAGCATTAAAAGACACTGTAGCTAATAAAAAAATGTTGGCAGTATAAATGAAAATGTTAGCTTTTCTTTTCCATTTGTAGTTCCAGGTAATTTAGGAAATTCATTCGATCTCTTTCCCAGGTTAATTTTAAAGGATCAAATCAAGAAAAATGGTCAGAGAAGAGAAGTATCGATGAAAACAAACCTACAGTCTCTACCATGGAAAGGAAGGAATACTGGAACTCTCAGTTTCTTTCTTCCTGTTAGAGCAGACGTGCTTGGCTGTGTCAGCTGAGTTCAGTTTAGACAATGTCAATGGAGGGAGCGCTCTGACAGGTGGAAAAGTCTGGCCTTCACACACAGTGATGGCTCAATTACGTCCTCTTTCACTGAGTTCTACCCATCTGGTCATGGCTGGCCACACTAACTTCACTGACACACAAACCTGCTGTGTATTCACACCAAGGTTACAGGAGTGGGACCATAGCATCCCCCTGCCTCTCTGCTACTTCAGCCGACCATTTTGTAAATTCAGGGAAAGAAACTACCCACTGCATTTTAGGATTAGTATTTCTGTTTCATCTTCTGGTGTGAAATTAGCTGAAATCACCAAAGACACAATTTTTATTAACATGTTCTGTTACATTCAGTAAAATAAAATAATCATGATTTGTTGACAGATGACTTAAATAAACTGAATTCCTGTCAGCTAATTAGAACAGTTCTCAAATGAGTGGCCTGGGAAGAGGCCAGGTCTGAATTCTAAACAGCATTTTCATAGTAATATTATCCCATTTTTCAAACTCTCTCAAATTTCAGAGTAGGGAGGAAACAGAAGTTATTTTGAAATCATGAAAAACAGGTTTATAATAGAAAACAAAATCCTATGTATTTAACAAAAATCTTTTTTGTGTGTGGATAATCTAATCCATTCAAGACAGATACTTATAAGAAAAACTAATGATTTCATATTTAGACAAGGATAAAAATTAGAACTTTGGAAACAATATCTGCAGTTCCTTCAATCTTTCACTCCATTTTGTGATGTATAATCTAGCTTATGATGAAATAGATGTTCAATTCAGAAGTTAATAAAATGTAAAAACAATTGTTTTATTTCACTTTGTACAGATGGTCTTTACTTATTTTTCTAAATACTCTGGAATGTATAAACATTAGCTTATTTTACTCATCAATGAAATAAAGTAGAACTTGATATTTTCAAATTCCTGAAAATGTTTATATTTTGTCCTTTTATTAATTAAATTTGGAAAACTACTTTTGTTTAGCTCAGTGCCTTTGTCTTCTGGCATTTTTCTCACAAATTTGACTTCATGCTTATGGGAAAATGTGAGATATTTTCCCCTGGTGATTAACTTTCTTTTCTCTCTCTCTCATAACCTGTAAGTTTTTCTTTAAATGAACTGTCCTGAACGTTTATGGTCTAGACATGGAATTGTTTTTATTAACTTCCTGGGTACCTGGTTTTAATTAGAAGATCTGTGTACTTTTTAATTTTGGAAAATGCTCTATCATTCCTTTTATTTCCTCATTCTATACCTGCTCTTTTATTTATTTATTTATTTTTTTACTTTTGATCGATGCTTTTATTTTTTTAACTGACTTTTGCTTTACATGTCTTACGTCTTTGTCATTTTGGATTTGGGTAAATTTCTTATAGTATTTTTAATTTGTTATTTTCCTGTTAAATTATGCCTAATCTAGTTTTTGTTTGATTGTTTTGACTTTCGGTTTAAAAAATAATTAAAGATGCATGGAAAGTTGCAAAGATAGAAATATTTTTCAGTATTTTTCTTCTGGTTAGAGGACTTGCATTGGCCATTCTTTAGGGGAGGTCTGCTAGTGACAAATCTATTTTCTTTTGTCTGAGGATATCTTTATTTCACTGTGATTCCTCGTATAATTTCGCTGGGTGTAGAATTCTACAGTTTTGAAAATACTGTGCAACTTCCCTCAGACCTCATGATTTCAAGTGAGAAATTAGTGTTTTATGAAGTGCTAGGAAAAGCACTTCATGAAACTCATTTTGTTCTTAATAAAGTTCATCCTTACCACTGGATGATTGTGAAGGTGCCACCTTCCCATTTGGATTCTTCCAATACATAGGTCAGCGGGTGGGGGTGTAAGCCCAGGATCCCACTTGGCATCTGTGGGCATCATGACAGTGATACTTCTGGACTTCCCAGCTGGTCTGTGATAATTCCTACGTAGAGTGAAGGGAAAGGGGTGCCTCCCCCCAGTCATGGGAGAATAGGCTTTCTTCAGAGTTTCCACTTCTTCTGTCTTCTTTTTACTGTTTCCAGAGTCCAGCTTCTTCAGCATACTGTCCAGGAGAGAGAAGTCAAAACAAACAAACCAACAATCCAGGGCACTCACTGCTCAGGTTCCAAAGACCCTATTCCCCTCTCTTCTTCTCTCTGCCCTTTAGAGTTTGTCTGTCAGTATATTCATTTATTTCTCAAGATTTGGGGCTATTCTTAGTCCAGCATAAAGTTTTTCAACTTTATTGAGTTTTTTATTTCCATGACTGAATTTTATATTTCTAGCTGTTTTCTTTTGTATCTATCTGCTCTTTCATTTTAGTCTCCTTTCACTTGTATATTTTTCTGTTTCCATATACTTCTATGTTTATTTGTGGGTCCCTCATTTTAAAGGTATTTTCAAATTGCTCTGTAGTTTTCACTTCATCTGGAGAAAATTGGTATAGCTTTTTAGGTAATATTCCTAAGTTTTTTCTTCTCATGTTTTGAAATTTTAATTTTTAATTCATCATGAGTGGGAATTTTTATACTTTTATACTTAACCTTTCCTGTTAATGTCCTGGAGTCTTTGATACTATAGCCTTTAACCTGGAATGAGGATTTTTAAAAAAAATTTGTATTTGTTCGTTTTAGTTAAACATGCAGTAGAAAGTATCTTGACATATCATACATACATGGAGGATAATGTCTTATTTTTGTGGTTGTACATGATGTGAAGTTACACTGGTGGTGCATATCATATATGAACATAGGAAAGTTATTTCTGATTCATTCTACTGTTTTTCTCATTCCTATTGCCTCTCTCTTCTCCCTGCTCTCCCCTGTTGAATTGGGTGAACCTCCACTCCTCACTAACCCCCGCCCCCCGGGGTCTGTTGTGAGTCTGCCTCTGCACACCAGAGAGAACATTCAGCCTTTGGTTTTTTGGGTCTGACTTATTTCACTTAGCACCATAGTCTCCAGTTTGATCCATATACCCACAAACACTATAATTTCATTCTTATTTATGGTTGAGTAATATTCCATTGTGTATACATACAATATTTCTTTATCCATTCATCTATTGAAGGGCACCTAGGTTGGTTCCATAGCTTGGTTATTATGAATTGAGCTGCTATAAACATTGATGCGACCACATATTTATAGTGTGCTGACTTTAAGTCCTTTGGACATAAATCAAGGAGTGGAATAACTGGATCAAATGATGGTTCCATTCCAAGTTTTCTAAGGAATCTCCATACTGCTTTCCAAGTAGTTACACCAATTTGCAATCTCACCAGTAAAGTTTGAGTGAACCTTTTACCTCACATCCTCGCCAATATTTATTGTTCCTTGTATTCTTGATAATTGCCATTCTGACTGGAGTGAGATAGAATCCCACTAATTTGCATTTCTCTAATTGTTAGTGATGTTGAGCACTTTTTCTTATATTTTTTGACTATTTGTATTTCTTCTTCTCTGAAGTATCTGTTCAGTTCCTTTACCCATTTATTGATCGGGTTATTTTTTTGTTGTTGTTAAATTTTTTGAGTTCTTTGTATAATTTGGAAACTAGTGCTCTATTTAAGGTACAGGTGGCAAAGATTTTCTCCCATTCTGTAGACTGTCTTTGCCCTCTTGATTGTTTCCTTTGCTGAGAAAAAGGTTTTTAGTGTGATACCATCCCATTTATTGATTCTTGATTTTACTTCTTATGCTTTTGGAGTCTTGTTGAGGAATTCTGTTCCTAAGCCAACTTGATAGAGATTTGGGCCTACTTTATTTTCTAGTAGGCACAGGGTCTCTGGTCTAATGTTTAGATGCTTAATTCACTTTGAGATGAGTTTTGTGCAGGGCAATAGTAGTCCAATTTCGTTTTGTTACATAAAGATTTCCAGTTTTCCCAGTGTCATTTGTTGAAGAGGCTATCTTTTCTTCAATGTATGTTTTTGGTGCCTTTGTCTAGTATGAGATAACTGTATTTATGTGGTTGTATCTCTGTGTCTTTTATTCTGTATGATTGGTCTTCATGTCTGTTTTGGTGCCAATACTATGCCATTTTTTTTACTATAGCTCTGTAGTATAATTTAAGGTCTGGTATTGTGATGCCTCCTGTTTCACTTTGGTCACTAAGCTTTGCTTTATCTGGTCTGGGCCTCTTATTTTTCCAAATGAATTTCATGACTGCTTTTTCTACTTCTATGAAGAACATCATCAAGACATTAATAGGAATTGCATTTAATCTGTATCGAGCTTTTGGTAGTATCGACATTTTGACAATAGGTATTCTGCCTATCCAAGAACATGGGAGATCTTTCCATCTTCTAAGGTCTTGTTCA
This sequence comes from Sciurus vulgaris, assembly GCF_902686455.1. Taxonomy (NCBI): domain Eukaryota; kingdom Metazoa; phylum Chordata; class Mammalia; order Rodentia; family Sciuridae; genus Sciurus; species Sciurus vulgaris. Next base: position 135,179,534 of record NC_136463.1, read on the forward strand.
TTTTCTTTCTTTAGAGTTATGTAGTTTTCATCGTAGAGGTCTTTTCACCTCCTCTGTTAGATTGATGGAACGAGGTCTTACTTAGACTTCATGTACTCCTGTGCCATGGTGATACTAGAAGTAAACAAAAGCAGTCACAAAGTGCATGATAGTTTGCACTAATACTTTGGCTAGCTCCTGTCCCCCAGGGTACACAGGTTGGAGCTTTTTCCTAGTGCAGGTGACAAAGGCCTGGTTTTTGTCCATTTCTTCACATGAAGTCAATCTCCTTACAAATGAGGGGACAGAACTTCCAGTTGCTTTTGCCTGCTTCCAGATCTAAAGTCTCATGGGCTTGTGGTTTCTTACCTGCTTTTTGGATTTTGCTTTTTTTGTGTATATGGTCCTTAGAGATATTTGATTACTTTTGACTGTGGCTTTATCTTTTTAGTCATTTCTTTTTATATTTAACCTGTCATTATTCCTGCATTTGAACAGAGGAATCTAGAGCATCAATTTACAACACTATTTTTATTGGAAGTTCTCCAATTTCCTCCAAACTGATTTACCCCTCATATTTCCAAAATAACTGCTAAAAATAAAGGCTCAAGTGACCCTCTGTTATCTAAATTCATCAGAAGTCTGCATCTTTTGAGTCTATTCTAAGTTTATTGAATCTCTACTTACCAAAGAATTCTGTAGATGGATCAGTGCTCTTCTGCAACCAATAAGTAAATAATTTATTTTCAGGGTTTTAGTTATCATCTGAGGCTGATTTCTATAAAAGAATACATTAAATTTTACTTTACCACTTATTTTTAATTTCTTTTAATTTTTTAAAAATTTCTTTTCCAGTCTCTGGAAATCAGCAGATCAAAGTAACATGTCCTTGCTGTTCTTCTAAAATTCCCTTTTAAGCCAGTAAGGCAATATTTATGAGAATTTCAGTGTCTGTAGTATTGCCTTGGAACTAGTGAAACAATTTTTAAAAGGAGAAGTTATGGATTTTGCTTTAACAAATTTTCAAATCAACTACTAATTCACTAAAAGTATTTATCACATCCTGTAAACCAGTATTTGCCCTCCTACTGGATTTTGAAATAGAAACAGCAAACAGACAGTCTTGTTTCATGAAACATGGGTATTAAGATATATCTATTTGACAAGCTGTAATTGGGTGCCAACTGTGCTCATAGTCTAAGAGCTATGGAAGAGAATCAAACACAGAGGCTTCAGAGATAATTCCCAGATCATACACTAATGGTCATAGTACAGGGTATGAGTTCTATGGGTCAGGCATAGAGAAAGTGCAGTGGTGTTGGGCAGGAAACTGGGAGCAGGAAGGGGGAGCCAGGAATTGGGAAATATTTCCAAAAAGAGATGCCATCTGAACAGAACCTGGAGGGACCACAGTACTGGGTATGAGAAATGCAGCGTTCTGGATATGAGGACAAAGGCAAGGTCGTGGGTATGTATTATCAAATAGATAATAGTAGTATTTTTGTATCACAGGTTTTCCACCTCTCTCTACTTTTAATTAGGAAATAAAGTATTGTCATTATCATTGCACTTATTTGGAAATCATTTGACTCATTTTTCCACTCACACTTTGCTTAAGTCAGCTTTCAGCAACTTCATGCTGAACTTTAAAATCTTTTTTTTAATTAAAAATCATAAATTTACATAGGGCAATGTTGTTTGATTCATTCTGTTATTTTTTCCCTTCCCCCCCACCTCTCCCACCCCTCTTTTCCCTCTATACAGTCCTTCCTTCCTCCATTCTTACCACCCTCCTTATCCCTAACCCTAAACCTAACCCTAACTCTAACGCTAACCCCTCCTACCCCCCATTATATATCCTCACCCACTTATCAGCGAGATCATTCGTCCTTTAGTTTTTTGAGATTGGCTTATCTCACTTAGCATGATATCCTCCCATTTCATCCATTTGCCTGCAAATGCCATAATTTTATCATTCTTCGTGGCAGAGTAATATTCCATTGTATATATATATATGCCACAGTTTCTTTATCCATTCATCAACTGAAGGGCATCTAGGTTGGTTCCACAATCTGGCTATGGTGAATTGAGCAGCTATGAACATTGATGTGGCTGTATCTCTGTAGTATGCTGATTTTAAGTCCTTTGGGTATAGGCCAAGGAGTGGAATAGCTGGGTCAAATGGTGGTTCCATTCCAAGCTTTCTGAGGAATCTCCATACTGCTTTCCAGATTGGCTGCACTAATTTGCAACCCCACCAGCAATGTATGAGTGTACCTTTTTCCCCACATCCTCGCCAACACCTATTGTTGCTTGTGTTCTTGATAATCGCCATTCTAATTGGGGTGAGATGAAATCTTAGGGTGGTTTTGATTTGCATTTCTCTTATTACTAGAGATGTTGAACATTTTTTCGCATGTTTGTTGATTGCTTGTAGATCTTCTTCTGTCAAGTGTCTGTTCATTTCCTTAGCCCATTTGTCGATTGGATTATTTGTATTCTTGGTGTAGAGTTTTTTGAGTTCTTCATAGATTCTGGAGATTAGTGCTCTATCTGAAGTATGAGTGGCAAAGATATTCTCCCACTTTGTAGGCTCTCTCTTCACATTACTGATAGTTTCCTTTGCTGAGAGAAGAGGAGGGAACCCTCCCAAACTCATTCTATGAAGCCAATATCACCCTGATACCTAAACCAGACAGAGACACATCGAGGAAAGAAAATTTCAGACCAATATCAATGAACATCGACGCAAAAATTCTCAACAAAATTTTAGCAAATCGCATCCAAAAATATATTAAAAAGATAGTGCACCACGATCAAATAGGTTTTCTCCCAGGGATGCAAGGTTGGTTCAACATCCGGAAATCAATAAATGTCATTCACCATATCAACAGACTAAAAGTTAAGAATCACATGATTATTTCAATAGATGCAGAAAAAGCATTTGTAAAATACAGCATCCCTTCATGCTCAAAACACTAGAAAAAATCGGGGTAGTGGGAACATTCCTTAACATTGTAAAGGCCATCTGCACTAAGCCCATGGCCAATATCATTCTAAATGGTGAAAAACTGAAAGCATTCCCCCTAAAAACTGGAACAAGGCAGGGATGCCCTCTTTCACCACTTCTATTCAGCACCGTTCTTGAGACTCTAGCCAGAGCAATTAGACAAACCAAAGAAATTAAAGGGATAAAATCTTAATTATAAACTTATTCCTCCCTTTTTCCCTTATCTCTTTCACTGGCCCAATATAACATTTTTTAAATGATATTGTTCTTGTGTCCTTATTTTTGTGTTACATTACCTACTTTCTAATAATGACTCTGGTATTCCTGAAATGATACACAGAATTCTGACAGTCATAACAAAAAAATACATATTCTTGGGATAATTTTTATTTACATTTAGGGATTTTGCATTTTTATTTTTCCTTGTTTTTATTAATAGATTTAGTTATTTAAACAATTTAAGATTTACAGAAAAATGTAACAGGGCATACTGAGTCCCAAATATCCTTCTCTTACACATTGTCCCTATTATCAGCATCTTACATTAGTCATTAAAGTGTCATATTGTTATGATTAAGGACTTATTATTGATTTATGATTATTAATCAAAATCTATCAAGGGTGTTGAGCCCAAGGGCACGTTACCACTGAGTTACATCCCTACCCCTTTTTAACTTTTTTACTTTCAGACAGGATTTCACTAAGTGGCCCAGGCTGACCTTGAGTTTGCATTTCTTTGCCTCAGCCTCAGGAGTAGCTGGGCTTGCAGGTGTGTGCCTCTGTCTGCCTGGCTCAGATTCCCTTAGTCCTTATCTAATGTCCTTTCCTGTTACCCTTCTAGGGCTCCATCTAGTATACTGTCACATTTAGCTATTGTGTCTCCTTAGGCTGCTGTGGAGTAGGATGATTTCTTAGGTTTGTTCTTAATGACCTTGACATTTTGGAGGATTATGGGTCAGGTATTTTGTCCAGTATTCCTTTGTCTGAGGGAAAGATCCTTCTTCATGATTTCACAACAAGGGTTCATGCTATCTCCAGATTTATAATTGGTGGTGTTGACCCTGGTCCCCTGGTGGAATTAATGCTTGCCAAGATTTCTCACTTTACAACGAAGGTTCTTGTTCATGGTTCTCTCTTTCCTTACTGTACTCTTCAGAAGGACATTGCTATATTCAGTCAGTACTTAAAGAGGGGGAAATTGTTCCTATTTTTGTCCAATTTTTTTTTTGTTGTTGTTGTTCCTTGAAACAAGCTCATGAGAAAATGAGGAAGGCAGAGCAAGAGTTCTTGAGCATCCTCTCCCCTGTTTCACATAGGAGGAACACCCTGAAATTCAAAAAGATTAGGAGACTTGTGTGTGGTCATGACATATGAGTAGAAGACCATGTTAGAAATTATATATGCTCTCCTGTGCATACAATTTTTTTCTGCCGACCTCAACCCTGGCTCTCCAGCTGTTCCTTATTTTTAGATCTCTTTATATTCTGCCCCTTTCTTGTTTTTTGCAGTTCTCTCTCTTTTGTATTCAGAAACTTAAAAAATAATTGTCCTTGTTCTTCCCTGTTTCCTACTCCTAAATTTCATTTACATAGTTGTTACTAAATTTTTTGTTATACGTAGTTTTCAAAAGTCTGATCAGATCTCATTGATGTTTCTAGAACATCAGATGATTGGTGCATGCAGTTTATGTGTGTTTCCATATAGATCCTGAATTTGTTCTGTTCCTTTCACGAATTTAAATACCTCAAGAGTTTCTAACTAATCATCACCCAAAACATTCTGGAACATCCATAACCCTATTTCCATCTTCAATGATGGTATATTCCTTCAAAATGTCATTTTATTTATTTATTTATTTTTTTCAGTCCAAGTCCTTTTTATATTTTTTTTAAGTTTTTTTTTTTTTATTGTAAACAAATGGGATACATGTTGTTTGTCTGTTTGCACAAGGGTTAAAGGCATACCATTTGCATAATCATAAATTTACATATGGTAATGTTATTTGATTCATTTTATTATTTTTTCCCTTCCCCCTACCCCTCCCACCCTTCTTTCCCTCTAAACAGTCCTTTCTTCCTCCATTCGTGCCCCCCTCCCTAACCCTAACCCTAACCCTAACACTAACTCCTCCCACCTTCCCCCTTATGTGTCATCATCCACTTATCAGCGAGATCATTTGTCCTTTAGTTTTTTGAGATTGGCTTATCTCACTTAGCATGATGGTCTCCAATTTCATCCATTTGCCTGCAAATGCCATAATTTTATTGTTCTTTATGGCAGAGTAATATTCCATTATATATATATACCACAGTTTCTTTATCCACTCATCAATTGAAGGACATCTAGGTTGGTTCCACAATCTGGCTATTGTGAATTGAGCAGTTATGAACATTGATGTGGCTGTATCTCTGTAGTGTGCTGATTTTAAGTCCTTTGGGTATAGACCAAGGAGTGGGATAGCTGGGTCAAATGGTGGTTCCATTCCAAGTTTTCTAAGGAATCTCCACACTGCTTTCCAGAGTGGCTGCACTAATTTGCAGCCCCACCAGCAATGAATGAGTGAACCTTTTTCCCCACATCCTCACCAACACCTATTGTTGCTTGTGTTCTTGATAATCGCCATTCTAATTGGGGTGAGATGAAATCTTAGGGTGGTTTTGATTTGCATTTCTCTTATTACTAGAGATGTTGAACAGTTTTTCATATATCTGTTGATTGCTTGTAGATCTTCTTCTGTGAAGTGTCTGTTCATTTCCTTAGCCCATTTGTCGATTGGATTATTTGTATTCTTGGTGTAGAGTTTTTTGAGTTCTTTATAGATTCTGGAGATTAGTGCTCTATCTGAAGTATGATTGGCAAAGATATTCTTCCACTCTGTAGGCTCTCTCTTCGCATTGCTGATAGTTTCCTTTGCTGAGAGAAAGCTTTTTAGTTTGAATCTATCCCAGTTATTGATTCTTGCTTTTATTTCTTGTGCTATGGGAATCCTGTTGAGGAAGCCTGGTCCTAGGCGGACATGTTGAAGATCTGGACCTACTTTTTCTTCTATAAGATGCAGGGTCTCTGGTCTGATTCCAAGGTCCTTAATCCATTTTGAGTTGAGTTTTGTGCAGGATGAGAGATATGGGTTTAGTTTCATTCTGTTGCATATGGATTTCCAATTCTCCCAGCACCATTTGTTGAAGAGGCTATCTTTTCTCCATTGCATATTTTTGGCATCTTTGTCTAGTATTAGAAAGTTGTATTTATTTGGGTTTGTGTCCATGTCCTCTATTCTGTACCATTGATCTACCTGTCTATTTTGGTACCAACACCATGCCGTCTTCGTTACTATTGCTTTGTAATAAAGTTGAAGTTCGGGTATTGTGATACCACCTGCTTCATTTTTCCTGCAAAGGATTGCTTTAGCTATTCTGGGTTTCTTATTCTTCCAGATGAATTTCATGATTGCTTGCTCTATTTCTGTAAGGTACATCATTGGGATTTTAATTGGAATTGCATTGAATCTGTACAGCACTTTTGGTAGTGTGGCCATTTTGACAAAATTAATTCTGCTTATCCAAGAACATGGGAGACCTTTCCATCTTCTAAGCTTTTCTTTAATTTCTTTCTTTAGTGTTCTGTAGTTCTCATTGTAGAGGTCTTTCACCTCTTTTGTGAGATTGATTCCCAAGTATTTTATTTTTTTCAATGCTATCATGAATGGGGTAGTTTTTATAATTTCTCTTTCTGAGGATTCATCACTTATGTATAAAAAATGCATTGGATTTATGAGCATTGATCTTGTAACCTGCTACTTTACTGAATTCACTTATGAGTTCTAAACGTTTTCTGTTGAAATTTCCTGGTTCCCTTAGTATATAATCATATCATCAGCAAATATGGATAGTTTGAGTTCTTCTTTTCCTATTCCTATCTCTTTAATTTCTTTGGTTTGTCTAATTGCTCTGGCTACCGTTTCAAGGACAAAATTGAATACAAGTGGTGAAAGAGGGCATCCCTGCCTTGTTCCAGTTTTTAGGGGGAATGCTTTCAGTTTTTCACCATTTAGAATGATATTGGCCATGGGCTTAGCATAGATGGTCTTTATAATGTTAAGGGATATTCCCCCATCCCTATTTTTTCTAGTGTTTTGAGCATGAAGGGGTACTGTATTTTATCAAATGCTTTTTCTGCATCTATTGAAATAATCATGTGAATCTTGACTTTAAGTCTCTTGATATGGTGAATTACATTTATTGATTTCCGGATGTTGAACCAACCTTGCATCCCTGGGATGAAACCCACTTGATCGTGGTGCACTATCTTTTTAATATATTTTTGTATGCGATTTGCTAAAATTTTGTTGAGAATTTTTGCGTCAATGTTCATTAATGATATTGGTCTGAAATTTTCTTTCCTCTGTCTGGTTTGGGTATCAGGGTAATATTGACTTCATAGAATGAGTTTGGGAGGGTTCCCTCCTCTTCTATTTCATGGAATACTTTGAGAAGTATTGGAATGAGCTCTTCTTTAAAGGTTTTGTAGAACTAGGCTGAGAACCCATCTGGTCCTGGACTTTTCTTTGTTGGTAGGCTTTTGATGACCTCTTCTACTTCATTACTTGAAATTGGTCTATTTAAATTATGTATGTCCTCCTCGTTCAGTTTAGGCAATTCATATGTCTCTAGAAACCTGTTGATGTCTTCGAAATTTTCTATTTTGTTGGAATATAGATTTTCAAAATAGCTTCTAATTATGTTTTGTATTTCAATCCTGTCTGTTGTAATATTTCCTTGTTCATTCCGAATTTTAGAGATTTGGGTTTTCTCTCGTCTTCTCTTTGTTAGAGTGGCTAAGGGTTTATCAATTTTGTTTATTTTTTCGAAGAACCAACTATTTATTTTGTCAATTTTTTGTATTGTTTCTTTTGTTTCGATTTCGTTGATTTCAGCTCTGAGTTTAACTATTTCCTGTCTTCTACTACTTTTGGTGTTGGTCTGTTCTTCTTTTTCTAGGGCTTTGAGCTGTAGTGTTAGGTCATTTATTTGTTGATTTTTACTTCTTTTATCGAATGCAATCCATGAAATAAATTTTCCTCTAAGTACTGCTTTCACAGTGTTGCAAAGATTTTGATATGATGTTTCTTTGTTCTCATTTACCTCTAAGAATTTTTTAATTTCCTTCCTAATATCTTCTGTTATCCATTCATCATGTAATAGCATATTGTTTAATCTCCAGGTGTTGGAGTAGCTTCTGTTTTTTACTCTTTCATTTATTTCTAATTTCAATCCATTATGATCAGATAGAATACAAGGTAGTGTCTCTATCTTCTTGTATTTGCTTACATTACCTTTGTGGCATAATATATGGTCTATTTTAGAGAAGGATCCATGTGCTGCTGAGAAGAAAGTGTATTCGCTCTTGGTTGGATGGTATATTCTATAAATGTCCGTTAAGTCTAAATTATTGATTGTGTTATTGAGATCTATGGTTTCTTTGTTCAATTTTTGTCTGGAAGATCTGTCCAGTGGTGAGAGAGGCGTGTTAAAATCACCTAGTATTATTGTGTTATGGTCTATTTGGTTTCTGAAATTGAGAAGGATTTGTTTGACATACATGGATGAGCCACTGTTTGGGGCATAGATATTTATGATTGTTATGTCTTGCTGATTTATGGTTCCCTTAAGCAATACGTAATGCCCTTCTTTGTCACTTCTGACTAACTTTGACTTGAAGTCCACATTATCTGAAATGAGGATGGATACTCCAGCTTTTTTGCTGAGTCCATGTGCATGGTATGTTTTTCCCCATCCTTTCACCTTTAGTCTATGGTTATCTTTTTCTATGAGGTGAGTCTCTTGCAGGCAACATATTGTTGCATCTTTCTTTTTGATCCAATCTGCCAGTCTATGTCTTTTGATTGATGAGTTCAGGCCATTAACATTCAGGGTTATTATTGAGATATGATTTGTATTCCCGGTCATTTGGCTCATTTTATTTATTTATTTTGACATGACTTGGTTTGTCCTTTATTTGACAATTCCTTTAGGATAATTCCTCCCATTGCTGTTTTGCTTCTTTGTTTTTCATCTCTTCCTCATGGAATATTTTGCTGAGAATGTTCTGTAATGCTGGCTTTCTTTTTGTAAATTCAATTAGCTTTTGTTTATCATGGAAGGATTTTATTTCATCATCAAATTTGAAGGTAAGTTTTGCTGGGTATAAGATTCTTGGTTGGCATCCATTTTCTTTCAGGGCTTGAAAAATGTTGTTCCAGGCCCTTCTAGCTTTTAGGGTCTGGATTGAAAAATCTGCTGATATCTGTATTGGTTTCCCCCTGAATGTAATTTGATTCTTTTCTCTTGCAGCCTTTAAAATTCTGTCTTTATTTTGTATGTTAGGTATTTTCATTATAATGTGCCTTGGTGTCGGTCTGTTGTAATTTTGTATATTTGGAGTCCTATAAGCCTCTTGTACTTGATCTTCCATTTCATTCTTCAGATTTGGGAAATTTTCTGATATTATTTCATTGAATAGATTGTTCATTCCTTTGGTCTGTTTCTCTAAGCCTTCCTCAATCCCAATAATTCTTAAATTTGGCCTTTTCATGATATCCCATAGTTCTTGTAGATTTCGTTCATGATTTCTTACCATCTTCTCTATTTGGTCCACTTTGTTTTCAAGGTTAAATATTTTGTCTTCAATATCTGAGGTTCTGTCTTCCAGGTGTTCTATCCTATTGGTTATGCTTTCTATGGAGTTCTTAATTTGGTTTATTGTTTCTTTCATTTCAAGGATTTCTGTTTGGTTTTTTTTCATTATCTCTAACTCTTTATTGAAATGATCTTTTGCTTCCTGTATTTGCTCTTTTAACTGTCGATTGGTGCGATCATTCAATGCCTGCATTTGCTCTTGCATCTCGTCATTTGCTTCCCTGATCATTTTAATTATGTACATTCTGAACTCCCTTTCTGTCATTTCTTCTGCCATTCTGTCATTGGGTTTTATTGATGTAACATCTAGATTTGTTTGCAGCATTTTCTTTCCTTGTTTTCTCATATTGTTCAGGTATCAGTGGACTGCTGAGATATTGAAGATTTCCTCTATTGACTTATAATGTCCATGAAGACTTCTAGTATATCCCCTCTTAGCCTTCAGTAGCCTGAAGTCTTGGAGGAAGTTGATAATGCGGTGCTCCACAAGGAAGCTGCCTCTCTAGGGGTGGTGGCCTTCCGGCGGGGTATATTCCCTGCTAGTGGGCAGAGGTATCTTCACTTGCTGACGAATGGTCATCCAAAGGGGAAGTAGGATGTGGGCTGATGCAAGGCCAGTTTGGGCCTGTGTCTCTGGTTTTACAGTCCTTGTGGGAGAACCTCACCCGGCAGGGAAGACTCACCTGGTGGGGAGGTCTTGCTGGTCAGTTCCCCTCCTAGAGGTTCCGTTCAATTCGCAACTACCGCCTGAGGTGGCAGCCTTCTTCTGCAATGTTCCCAGGGACCTGGACCTACCTCCTGGGCCTGGAAGCCTCGCCCTTAGCAGACGAATCTCCTTATGCTGCCTCTCCTCAGAGAAGCTGCCTGCAGTCCTGGAGCCTTCGCTCCACCCCTCAGTTTGTCTGTGTGGCTCTTCCACCAAGAAGCTGCCTAGGTCATGGGACCCTGCTCTGCACCTAATCGCCTGGCTATGCGGTCCCTCCTCTGAGCAGCCACCTGGAGCCCCTTACAGTCGCTCCAAGTCCCAGTGACCCGCCACATGCCTCTTCCTCTGGCAGCCGCCTGGTGTTCTGTGCGGTTGCTCTAAGTCCAAGTGATCCACCGTGCACCTCCTTCTCTTCCAGGCAGTCACCCAGAGATCTGGTGCATTCCTCACGAGTCCCAGGAACTCACTGTGCACCTCCTCGTCCCGACTGCCACCCGTAGCCCTGGTGCAGTCACTCTGAGCCCAAGCACCCTGCCGCGCTCCTCCTCCTCTTCCAGGCAACCCCCCTGTGTTCAGGAGCGTTTGCTCTGAGTCCAAACCACTCACCATGCTGCTCCTCCAGATAGCCGCCTGGAGCCCTGGTGCAGCTGCTCCAAGTCCAAGCGACGTGCTGAGCCTGTGCTTCTCCTTCTCCTCTGGGCAGCCCCCGGTGTTCAGGAGTGGTCACTTTCAGTCCAAACTGCTCACCGCTCACCCCCTCCTTTGGGCAGCCTCCCAGAGCCCGGGTGGGTTGCTCCGAGTCCAAGCGCTGTGCTGAGCGGCCTCCTCTCCGCTGATCCCAGTTGTCCGCGTTCACTGCTCCAGCGGGGGGAGGGGTGTCTTCATCGGGCAAATCTACTTCACAAAGTTCCCTGCCCCATCCGGGATGCCTCCCCAATGGGAGAGACTCACCCAGCTGCTTTGAGTTGGTCCCAAGTCTCTCTATATCTCCTCTTCTTGAGTCCTGAGTCCTGGAGCAACATGAAACGCAGCCACCCTCTAGTCCGCCATCTTGAATCTCCCAAAATGTCATTTTAGATGACTGACATTTTTCTCCCAACACAAGGAATTTCTTTCAGAACAAATTCCTCTTGAAAGAGGAACAATGTAAATATGATAAAGCTGAAGTAGGTACAACAGACTCTTTCAGATTTGTAGTTTTTAATTATGGCTAATCAACTAACCATTCTTTCATGAGTTAATAAACTAATTTTGTTCAACTCTACTCCAAAACAGTATTATTTTTCTATTTTAATGAAAAAGTTAAATAGTATTTGAATACTTGGATCCTTTCTTATATTTCATGAGGAATCCAGCATTCCTGGACACTTTTTCGGTTGGCTATGGAGTTGTGATTTGAGGCCCTGGAAACATTCCAAACACCATTTTGATGTTGTAGTGCAGAGTTTGTGAGATTTGCATGTGCTCTTATGAGTCTTCTTTTTTGTTGACAACATTCATAGTACAAATTAGAGAGAACACTGTGTTTATGTCTACGTGTCATCGCAGTAAGTGTGCCCTATGAGCAGGTAGTATGTGTGTTTATGTGAGGTGGCCAGCAGTCAGAAAGACTAACCATCCAATTTAATAGCAATCTGGTAAAGGAAGGATAAATACACTTAAAACAACAGATTTCAAAGAAAATTATGATGTACCTTTGGCTTTAGTTATATTTTTATCTAAGTCAGTTTGACTTGAAAGTCATTTAATGTTTTTTCCTTTCTTTTTTTGTTGGGGAGGTTATACCAGGGATTCAATCAGGGGCACTTGCCCCACTCCCTAGCCCTATTTTGTATGTTATTTAGAGACAGGGTCTCACTGAGTCTCTAAGCACCTAGCTTTTGCTGAGGCAGGCTCTGAACTCATGATCCTTCTTTCTCAGCCTCCCAAGCCACTGGGATTACAGTCTTGCGCTACCATGCCCCACAAGAGTCATTTAATTTTTAATCTTCAATTTCAAGATAAGAATACAGAGTTGTTTTCTTAGTCCTTGTTTTCATGACATAATTAGTTGATTTGTGTCAAAAAAAATAAAAATAACAACCCTCTTTTGTTGTATTAAGCAGTCAGTGAAGTTCTTCTAATTGTGCTGGAAAGACACTATTCTATGTGTGCTAGAGTCAGAAAGTTGAAAAAAGGAAAAGCTGAATGACTGGACCTGATTTTATTACTAAAACATTTGATCAGAGGTCTTTTGAAATTTGAAGACCCCTGAAGCATAAACCAAATACTAGGAAACCACATTGGCATTTAACAATCCAATTGATCCCAATGCAGGCATTGTTACAAAGGATCACATTGATATTTAATTAAATGTGATAACAAAATTTCTCACACTGATATAACTGTTCAATGTGCATAACTATCTCATAATGAATCACTAGCTATTTACAGTGATTCCATCAATTATGTTCTGTCCTAAATCAATAGTTTTCTGTCTGCCCTTCCCTATATAAAGGTGGTAAAATTCATTAGAAGTTTCCGTAATTTAAAAATCTAGTAACCAAGGTATCAGATTAGAATAAGCAGTATTTCCATAGTAGCTGTTTGGACATTTTTGTCCCTTTGTACATGAAGACAAACTTTATACGTGGTTTGATTTATATAAAATTGTTACTACATGCAGGCAGTTTTAGTCAGATTTTCATCCCTGTGATCAAAAGACTTGACAAGAAAAATGTGGAGGAAGAAAAGTTTATTTGGGGCTCATGATTTCAGAAGTCTCAGTACATAGATGGTGACTCCACAGCTCTGGGCTTCAGGTGAGGCAGGATATCATGGTAGAAGGTCATGGAGTAGGAAAGCAGATCACAACATGGCCACCAGGAAGCAGAGAGAGCTCCGCTCACCAGTAACAAGATATAAACCCCAAAGGCATGTCCCCAGTGACCCACCTCTAGCCACTCTCTACCTGCCTGTAGTTACTGCCCAGTTAATCCATATCCATGGATTAATGCACTGATTAGGTTAAAACTCTCATAACCAAATTATTTTACCTCCAAACTTTCTTACATCATCTTACTTGTTAACTTTTGGGGGACACCTCATGTTTAAATCATAACACATGTGTGTGTGCATGTGTATGTGTGTGTGTGTGTGTGTGTGTGTATACATACACACATATGTACATATGTGTACAGTGTTTTAAGTTATAGGGTAATACATCCTCATTATAAAAAGAAAACCAAATAATACAAATATAGACCAAGCAGAAATGTGTTGTCATTCAGAAGTAACTATAGGTAGCAAGCATATAGGTATCCGTGAATGTATATGCATGTCCTCATGTAATTTATTATACTTCATAAAATAACAAACACAGAGCATATAGTTTTGAAATAATTTCACCTATATAGTGTATATTTTATGTGAACTTATGTATATATACATATATATATTTGTATAATTATCTTTAAATAAAATTCACTGATGCACACCTTATAAAACCAGCTTTGGAACTGACCTAATGATCAGGAAAGTGTAACAGGGTCAAGAAGCCAAGCAGAGTAGATGAGGAGGAAAGAAAGAAGCCCAGCCCAGAACTTTCTCGCTCTGTAGAAGCGTGCATGGGAGTACCTCTTCCTCCCACTCCCTTTTCTCATAACCATTTATACCAACTGTGCAGAATTTGCCTGGGCACTGTCATAAGAGATGTTTGACAAAGTAACTGAATCTTTCCAGGGGCAATAAAAGGGAAGGCTCTGCCTTCCTTGCGATTATGGTGATTGGGTTGAGTGGGAAAGAAGGTTTGTTCTTGCTGGTGGCAACCTTGAAGAAACTTGACAGAGAGTACAGTTAATACACAGTGGTGGCAGCAGCAAAATCAAGAAGAGGTTGCTTGTGCCTTGACGCTATCAGGTTGATGATACCAGTGGTTGTTCCTAAGAGTTATTTCACTGGATCTCTTTCTGGACTGCTGAAAGATGGCAAGACTGAATGTCAAGGGAAAAGCCGTTTCTTTGCCTTTTTGTAAACTCTGGGAGAAGGTTATCTCAGAAGGAAACCACCTAACCCTGTCCTCTGCTTCTCAGCTGTAAGTCACAGTTGCAATGTATAAGCATAGACAATTATTAAATTATTTTGATATGTTGTTGAAAATGTTAATATGTATACTACAAGGAAGAATATTACATTTCTAATAATTTGTACCTACTTCTCTTTCAGAAATAGATGACAAAAGGGTGACCAACAACACACAAGGAGAAGTAAGTTTTCCCATATTTTGTAGAAATATGTAAAAATAAAAAAATAATTAGCTCAGCTTGATGTGATATAAAATAAAATGTAAACATAATTGTAATAAAAAAAACTATTTAGGTTGCTTTTCCTGACTGAACAGTAAAATGGTGTCATTAAAATTTTTGCCTCTCAGATACCTCAATTCTCTGATTTTCTAAGAAATATTAAATAAACCCTGCAAAAACTTCTAAAATAAAGTGATGGTTTTAGTGATGGAATATAGTATCAATAATTTAATTTATTGATTGACTATTTATGAGCAGCAAAGGGCAGGGCCAGGCAATGTCAAAATCCTGGAGCAAAGAGATGGTCTTCTGGTGTGTGGAGCAAAGTCAGCCCCCAGGGTCAGAGTCTGGAGGGAATAAGGTCTTCTTAAACCTTGGGTAAATGGAAACCAGGGGTTCAGCAAGAAGCACATCCAGCTATAAATTCAGCAACTAGCCTGAACATTGTCATCTTCTAGTTCCTCCACAAATGCATGTAGGAGTTCAGATAGAAATAAGGAAGAGAGGCAAGGGGAGCTGTTAGTATAGACTATACAAAATATGAAGAAGGGGGAAAGTTGTGCCCAGAAGTGGAGCTAATATTGAACAGAATGACTGGTGGGCCAAATGAACTCCCATGATCATAAATAGACATACAGCAATACCCAAAGAGGAAAATATAGAAAGGACAAAATCCCAAACAGTATCTCACAGGGCTTTAAAATGTTTTTAGTGAGGCAGTAAATGCAACATTGCTTTGAAAAACGAAGCTGTTACATAATGTTGTTTTTTATTACTTAAGCTTTTACTGCTATGTTATTAAACAACAAAAAAGCACTTTTGCAGAATTAATTTTCTACTTGATCTTTGAATATGTTTATTGAAGAAGATATAAAAGAAATTCCAGAAGTGATTGCTTCTCAAAATCAACCTGAAGTGACTGAAACAATAGAAGTGCCCCAGAAATGCCAATCATACACACATTTAATGTTAATGCAGTCACCTTTCCTGCACCCATGCATAATAGACTTGTACCAAAACACCATTCCAGAGAAATTTGCTTGTGCTATTTGCTCACTTGATGGGCAGTTGCAACTGTTTGGTTGAATTTTATACTTTTTAAAAGATTTATTTTGCATCAGGTAAATATCCATCTCTTGATGATGAGTTTGAGGGCAAATATGCTATCTACACAAAGAAAGTGGCTTCATAAAGTTGTATAGCTTTATGAGTTTCTAACTTCTTTTGAACTCTGTATATCATATTTTCTAATATGCAGGGGAGAAGCACAATCACCCCCAAAGTGTGCTGTATCTATACTTGAACTTTTCAAAGCAAACAATAACTGATTTGAATACGTCAGACACAGAAACCCATTGATTAGGACCCCTACCTTTATTACATTAAAATATAAATCAACATGCTTTTAAAAAGGTGTGTCTTGGTGGCAAAATATGATCAGGTTATAGACTACATATATTTTTATTAGAATAAATATTATATTTATTTTACATACATTTCTATATTCCTATTGAATGGTGGTTTTGACCCTGAAATCATAATTCTAAATGCAAATCCTGTTTTTAATAACTTAATCATGATCCAGTGAGTTTAGATAATGGTGTTATATACCAGTTTTGTTAGGAAAGGGCTTACCTTTTAAACAAACAAAAGAATAATACCTCAACATTATAATTTCAAATAGAGACATTAGGTTGAACATGTCAACACAAGATGGTAATGAATTGCTATTACTTACCCAGGATCCTCATTATCTCTCCTGAACCACTCATTAATTCTATGAACACATATTATTATCCCATGGAATACAATTTGTCTCAAAACTCATGTTTTTCTCTCAAATGGAAAGAATTAGTAACTTCAAAAATGCCTTTGAAGAAAGTATTTGCATTTAAAAATAATAAAAATAGAAAGATATTTCAGAGTCAAAAATCACCTTTCCATAATAATATTGAAATATACATATATTATATAAATAATACTTATTCCAATAAATGAAATATAAACATATGTATGTATATATGCTATAATCCAATCAGATTTAGCCACCTGGATTCTTTTTTTTGTACCAGGGATTGAACCCAGAGACACTCAACCATTGCGCCACATCTCCAGGTCTTTTTATTTTATTTTTAAAATATTCTTTAGTTGTTGATGGACCTTTAGATTTTTATTTATATGCAATGACTCACACATGTTAGGCAACTGAGCTACAACGCCAGGTCCCTTTTTATTTATTTATTCATTTTTTAAATTTTGAGATGCAGTCTCACTAAGTTGCTTAGGACCTCATTCAATTGCTGGTTTTGGACTTGCGCTCCTCCTGCCTCAGTCTCCTAAGCTGCTGGAATTACCGGCATGTGCCATAGCACTGGGCTGAGATTTGTTTTTAATAACATGTTGGTGTATAAGTTTAAAATAAATTACTTTTAAAAGAATAATTTTATGATCGAAAAGTTTGAAGAATTTTATGATAAAATAGAGCCTACAGCTTCACATATCCCGTAAGCCTGTGATATCACTGAACATGTGTACTCAGTCTCATTGACTAGAGCTCCGTTTCTTGATGGGGATGTCAGAGAGCTCTTTGAAACACGGTACAGTGTTTATTTCCCTCCCAGGTCTGATGGCACTATCACTTACATCTTGTGTCTTTACTCTTTTCTCTTGTCCACAGTCACAGAATGCATCCCCTAAGCAAAGGAAGCAGAGTGTGTACACACCACCCACCATGAAAGGTACTGTTCAGGTACTGTTTCGGGGTGTCCTGAGTATTGAGGCTGTCTCTTCTCAGGATCATCCGTTCCATCACAAGCTGGATCTAGTCTCAGTTCCACAACTCAGTGGGGCAATGTTCAGTAAGATACTCTGTTTAAAATGTAGTTCCACCACGAGTAAAATAAGTGGCTGAAGGATTAACTAGGAATCTAGAATCTCAGTTTGGAAATTCAGTTTTCACAATAATGACAAAAATTTTTCTTTTACCTTTCCTCATATATTTTCTTTGAAGGGATTTTTTTTTCTATACTCTCTAATTATTTTTGTTAGTGTTGGCAGATAATTGTAATTTTCTTCCTCATCTTAAGGGAATTCAAATAATTTGAATTTGAGGGAGATTTAATGTAAAGTGTGGCTTCATCGCTTTGTGTTGGAATCAACTCCAAGAAACCCAGTCAAACAGTTGTTTGCTGTACTTGTAGCAGCTGTTGAAATAACAACAGAATGCTTGTTCAAATTCAGGCATTTTTCCAAAATGTTTCCTCAAAATTGAAACTCTAAAATAACATCTAAGTGCATTAGTACTTTGACTAACATCAGTTCAGGGAAGTCGTCTCTAATTTCTCACACCAAAGTGTTCCTGACATGAGGTGGAGTCTGTTCAACTCAGTAGCTCACGTTCCCCTCTTGTGCTAGGCTGCTGGCTGGGTGGTTCATCATACAGTCATCCAGCTTGGTTTTAACTGCATGCAAGGCCAGCCCAGCAGCTTCCTCTGGAGTTTGGAGAGATGTCTAAATTGGGAGTGAAATTTTCCACTCTATTCTCTGTAGATTTGGGGACTTTTCAGAGAGGTGGGATATAAATGGACACGTTAGTAGCTACTTTCAGTAAATTTCCTTCCTGGGCAGCTATTAAACACCGTGTTTACTTGTGTATAACTAGTAAATAATACAATCACCAGCATTTTAGTTTATTGAGACTACTAAGCATCCCTGTCTGAAGACAAGTATAATCATTTTAAAGATATTTCCCCCATCGTTAGTGATTTGAATTTTCAAGACACATCAGTTTTTGCATGAATGGGCAAAAACAAAAGATATATGTTCACTCATTTAATTATTTCCTCTGTTCTATTTTGGGTTAGCTTAAGCTAAATAAAGTAATCCTGTTCTCATGTCCTCAGAGAATAAGTTTTTAAAGGAAAATTTTAAACTCAAAGCTCTAAGGCCCCATGGTGTTCATTATATTTAGCTCTCAAATATCCTAAGAATGTTTGATCCTAACATTTAGGGATGTTAGTTATGCTGCATAGTTTTCATATAACTTTACTGTCAAGCACCCTAAGATTGTTCTTCAATGAAATCATCTCATCTTTCAATAGGATGTCAGGATTGATACCAGTCACCTATGTGATTTATAACCAGAAAGTATCTTTGTGATTCTCCAGCTTATGACAAAAGAGAAAACAAAATCCACATGTTTTATTCAGTCTATATCCATCCCTAAGAGCTAGAAATGAATATTTTAAGTCAAAATTAAGCAATGGTAACATACGATGCATTGTAAGCACAATAAAAGATTCAATCATAAGAAAGATGACCAAACAAAGGGAATGTTATTGAGATACTGAATACAGTAAAACAATTGCTCTGAAATGTAAAATTCTTAAGATTACAATGTAAGTTGAAATTATTGAGAGTAGAAAAACTTTAGCGGGAGAGTAAGGCACCAACCAATGTGATTAACAGTTCTGAAAACGTTTACTCTGACAGAAAGTCCAGTAGGGCTTCATGCAGTATCCAGTGGGTAACTGGTTAGCAAAACCAAACCAAACCAAAGAAACAAGCAAAGCAAACTAGGCAGACTCATTCCTTCTGTCTTGATAGGTTGTAGGGAGTTACTAGCACAGAGGTCAGGTTCAGGAGAGCTGCTACTCTCCCTTTCACATTAATCTATAAACCGACAACTATCTCCCAAGCTCATTTATTTTTCTCCCTTTAATTTCTATGATACCATGGTTACCTTGATTTTGAAAATACGAACATGTCTAGATTTACCTCCTGTGATGACAGCAGGTTTCATATGAAGGTATAAATAGAAAGAAATCAGGATTCCCTCTGTGCTCTTTTAACAGGCACAATCTTAGGTCTGACATGCTCCTCCTCAGAGACTCCCATGTGGCTCTTGTGGTGCCACCTCCTCGGGGAGGTCTTGCTCCCTGAACAGCCTCTCTAGCAGAGTGGATCCTACGTAGATCCTCCTATCATCACCCTCCACACACAGGCCTTGTTCTCAGTTGTTCTCATCATGATGGACCTAGAACAGGGTGTTGAGATAATAGCTTTGAATATTTACACCATTGGCACGATGCCTGGCATGTAGCAGGAGTTCTGCAGATACCTGTTGAAAATCGGAGCCATCATGAGCTGCGGTGTTGAGTCACACCATCATCTACTGGAAAGTGGGGATCATTTGAACCTTGCTCTACTGATACTCACACTGGTGTCTCTGCTTCTGTTTTTCTATTTTTAATTTCCCTCCATTTTCCTCTCTTCTGGTCAAAGAGAACATCTGATACAGTAAGTTAGTGGCTGCTGTGGCTTGGATGAATGTCCCCCAAAGATCATGTGTTCAAGGCCTGGTCCTCAGCTGTGACCCGATTGGAGAGTAATGGAAACTTTGAGAGGTGGGGCCTAGTAGAAGCTCTTTAGGTCATTGTGCCCTTGAAAGGGATGTTTGGACCCTGGTCCCTTCTTCTCTCTCTTTTATCATTGCTGGCCATGAAGTGGGCAGTTTTGCTTCACCATGTACTCTCACATCAAGCCCAAAAGCCAAAGGGCCAATGAATCATGCACTGGAAACTCTGAAACTGTAAGCCAAAACAAATCTTTCCTCTTTATAAGTTAATCATCTTATGTATTTTGTTATAGTGACAGAAATCTGACTAATACAATTACCATCCAGAATTGTAAATCAGTTGGGCTGAATTCTTGGGAAAAGTCACCTCTTGGACTACTGGAACTACTGGGTTCTTGTTTTTGACTAGGACTCCAGTTCATGAGTCAATTAGTTTGTGGCTAAGGTGGCAAAATTATATGACACAATTATGGCATTGTTAAGTAGAAGGATCCAGATGGGGTTTTTGTTCTGCTGATGTGTCTCAGATTTTTCTGCACATTTACTTCTAGAAAGTAATAATAGATTTAGTTCTTGGTCTGGCCATCTTTCTGTAACTTATAGGTACTCAACATTGTAAAGGAGATCAAAGCTAACTAGGGCTGGGAATGGTTGTTCACGCCTATAAGGCTAGCAGCTTGGGAAGCCGAGGCAGGAGGATTGTAAGTTCAAAGCCAGCCTTAGCAAAAGGGAGGTGCTAAGCAACTCATGAGTGTCCCTGAGTTCAATCCCTGGTACCCAAAAAGTTAACTAGGGTAATCATCCATTGATGACTGGATTTTTCCCCACTGCTTGACATTGGCCATTTTATTTGAGGATTCTAATTTATTAGACCTGGGATAGAGCCAAATAATCAAAAGTTCCAGCTGATTCTACTTCCACAGGTCCAAAGATTGACCAGATTCAGATATCTAATTGCTTACGTGACTTTTTTTTTCTTAAGTTATAGATATTGTTACCAATTTTTTACCTCAATGTCTGGGTCTCTTTTCCTTCTCAGAATTATGGAACCAACTTCTCAATTGAGCAACAAAGAAGACTTTCATTCTCAGCCAAGAATAGGAGAAGTGAGAGAGAAAGTTACAAATCAACTTCCTACTTTCTGATGGTCAGGGGAATATAGATATAATCACTGTGTATGTGTGTGTAGACAGATACAGATGTATAGTGCAAAACAGATAAGGTGAGAGATAGGCTAATCAAGGGGAAGAATATTCATATATTGTATTATAATAAATTTAGAAGTTGTCTGGTGGTTACCCTGGCAGCCGTCTTAGATCCCACAGTCTTCAGTCAGGACACCTGAAGGGAACTTCTGCCCTTTAGACATTGTGTCTTCTAAGACAAGGATGATTAAGGTGAAGTAAAAATGTAGCTACTCAGGCAGTATAAGACCAGGGCAGTGTAACAATAATTTATGGAGATCAAAGAAATCATGGGATCAAACCCAACGTGTGCAGAACTGACCTTTTGATGTTTTCCACATCAAATCAATTTTTCCTCTGCTATTCCCATTCACAGGAAGAGGCGCTTTCATCTGCCTCAGTTCTGGGTGTCTCTAAAGGCCCTCCTTTTCTCAGTCTCTGTCATAGTTGAGCAGCAGGATTTGTGGATCGATCAGCATTGGAATCTCTCAGGTCTGCCCTCTACTCTCATGTCCAATGCCATCCCGGTATTCCATGGCACACTTGTCTCTTGGTCACTGTCTATCTAGTCTTCTTCACACCTCCCATCGGTTTTCTATGCTGTGGCCAGAGTGAACTTTTTAATATGCAAAAGGCTTCATGCTACTTCTTTGGTTCCAACCTTCTAATGGATCCCATTTACCCTTGGATAAAATTTCTGTTCCAGAGCTAGGTTTACAAAACTTCCTGTCTCTAGCTCCAATCAGTCTCTCCCCAACTCACTCACAAGATCCCAACCACGCTGGTATTTTGTTGGTTTTCAAATCCACTGAGCTCTTTCCTGAATCAAGAAAGGACTAGAAAACATCCTTCCTTTGGCCCAGGTTGCCTATCCCCTTCTTTTTCTCGTTCTTCATCTGGCCAACTTCAGTCATCATTCAAGCCCTGTCTTTAAAGGTGAATTCCTGAAAGCTTTTCCTAACCTTCCAGACTAAACTCCCTGCACTTAATAAATTTCTCTATTGGCTCTCTCTAGAGTTATGATCTCTCCTCAGTACTTTTATTGCAAGTAATCACAATGTTCAATTCTTTGTTTAATGTTTATCTCTCCTCCTGGCCCAGAAGCGATCTATATTTCAGCAGTGACAGTATCTATTTTACACACTACCATGTCTGCAGGGCTGAACAAAATGCGTGGAACATAAACGGTGCTCATAAATATGTATTAAAATCTTTTAAAAACCAACATCCAACACTCTACTGTTGGCTAAAGGATAATTTCCTGAGTATACCTACTTTCTTTCTCTAAAGTCTGTTAGAAAATTCTCTCTGTTGAGGTCCCTAGAAATGTACTCATGGATTCTTGTTCTATCTCATGTTGCTCTTTGTAGCAAATTTTAAAATGACAAATATCTGAATATTTCAAGACCTCTGTCAGGTCCTTGTCTCACCCTTAATTTTCTTTTACCCAGATTAAAATATATCAATGTCAATTATGCCTGCCACTCAGTCCTATTTCATTGATTCTTGGTCTCCAAATAAACTCCATTTTGCCGATGCCTTTCTAGAAGTGCATCTTTAAAAATCAGCCTAATATTGAAAGTGTGGCCTGAAAAGAACAGAATGGAAACTTTGTGTCTGAAAGTCCCTTCATCACAGATAACTTAATTCTATAAATGCAGGCTAAAATCTTATTTTCTTTTTTCTGGCAGTCCTGCACATTATTGACAACCAGGTGTTGCCGAAAGCTCAGTCAGTTCTTGTCCCCAATGCCAAAACAATAACGAGGACATGGTTGTAGAAAAAGGAAGAAGACAGTCTATTGCTTTGCTAGCAAAGGAGAAACACGGGGTTCTCCTTTCCCAAAGGCTGTGATTCTGCCCACCAGCAGGAACAGGGGAGTTTTTAAAGAGGCGATTCAGAGAAAAAATGAGATTAGGGAGGAGAGATCAGGGAGGAGAAGATCAGGGAAAAGATCAGGGAGGAGAAGGTTAGGGAAAAGAAAATCAGAGAGGAGCAGATTGGGGGAAAAGGGAAAAGAAGATCAGGGAAGAGATGGTCAAGGAGAAAAAGGCTGGGGAAAAAGATAAAATCATGTAAATTTCAAAGCCACAAGGGATAGAGTCAAGGCATCAAGTGAACCCCTATTATACAGTGAGCTGACTATAAATTCAAAATTTCCATGCTTTCTCATGCACTGCTTTCTGTATTTATCATTCATTCTCACTTTAAATTTATTAGCTTCCCCCTGCCCCAACGCCGGAGAAAAAGGCAAGTTAGTACTGTCATACGAGTAGGATTTTCTATTGTTAGATTCAGGCTGTAACATTGCCATGTCATATTTTATATACTGATTCTCTCATCCATCCTATTTTCAAAAGTATCTCAATAGTGTATCTTCCATAGGTAAGTTAAACTTATCTCTGGTATTTTTGTCTAAATTCATAATAAATGCATGAAACAGCAGGACTAAGTCAGAACCCTGGGACACTTGTCTCTCCCTCTAGTTGACACTGATCCCCTTGAATGCCACCATTTAACTAGCTATCAAGTAGACTTGTCCTATCAGGACCCTGTCCCTTCACACCAGAGGTTCTGAAAGACTCTTTTGTTAGACAGGTTGTTTTATTTTAGATACCTCCTGCTGTCCATATTTTTTTCATCTGTACACAGAAATTATGAATTTAAGATGCACATTATGCATAGCAGGACAAAAGTTGAAGTTTTCATAGAAGACAGACTTTCTTTTCCATTATCCGGTGTAACAGAGTGTTTTATAAGTATATAAGTAGAAAGTGCTAAAGATTATCAGAAAAATGACAGCCAATGACAAACGCGCATGTGCACTTCTCTGGTGTTTGTTTATGTGGTGGTCAGTCCTAGAATTTACAGAACAGTCAATTAAATTATTGTTGGATCCCTTGAATCATGTTTTCAGAAAAGCAAAGTGGATTTGAATCTTGGGACAGGAAATGGCTGACTCATTTCCACTGTGTGTGTGTGTGTGTGTGTGTGTGTGTGTGTGTGTGTGTGTGTTTTACCGGAATTCAAATGCTGAAGAGAGCAAAGTAAATGCAATCTATTTAAAAGGGAATCAGAACATTCAACAAAACAACTGACTGAAAAACTGCTTTGTGTAGCAGATCTGTTAGTGTTATATTACCACTCTTAATGTGTAGCAAGTCAGATATTTCATTTATTTCCGAAAAACCTCTTCTTCCTCTCATTCTTCATAATTTCTTATAAAAGAAAATTTTAGTTCTTGCAATGTGCAGAGATTATTCTTCTGATATGTTAGACAGATCTATGAAAGCTTGAACCATTTTAACTCCTGGGTTTTAGGTTGCTTCCTCCAAGGAGGGCTGCACTTATACAATTTTATCTTAATTCAACCTCTTTCCATAATAAAGCAATAGATACAATCAAGAAATAACTCAAAGAGGAAATCACACTGGCCTAACAAGAAAGCAAACCCAGTTTTGAGAGGGTGGTGGGTGACAACAGCAAGGCTGGACATATGAGGTTACTGAAGGGTATCTTCCAGTCAGGTCATGCTGCTGACCTTGGTCATTCCATGGGACCCAACATGAAAAGACACAGGCTTTGAGGGACAAGTGACTGAGATACAAGTGACCAAATTTCAAGCCTTGGCACCACCACTTACTAGCTATGATGCCCCCTTCCTCCTCCTTCTCCTTCTCTTCCTTTTTTTTTTTTAGTACTAGGAGCTGAACCCTGGTTTCCAAATGCTACTACTCTGCCCCTGAGCTATACCCCCAGCCTCATCTCTCTTTTCTTATTAGTAAAATGGAGATGATACCTGCCACAAAGGATTACTAAAGAGACAAACTGAAACAAAATAGGTAAAGGAAACGCTAACAGGCACACATATGTGGGACTACTTTTGAATGATTACTGAATTCTGAATGGAGAAGGAGCCAGTGACTCCTCTATTTCTCCTTAGATCTGAAGAGTAGAGGCATGGGATTCTGGGGAGAGCTGGAGTAGGGGTGAGAGCACTTGAAGGAGAACGAAATCTCTGCTGTGGCTCTGACCTCATCCCTGTGGGGATGGAAAATCTGGCTTAGAGGTGCCTGGTCCTAGGAGCATGTGGCTCACCAGTCCTGCAACATTCACCCCTCTTTTAGTTAGCTCAGCTTCAGGCAGACTTGTGAGGTTATCTTTGACATTTTGCTTCCTTTTAAACAAAATCCAGCTTTACCTTCATTTCACCTTGCCTCTCCCCTTGTACACCATGTCCCTTAAGTCCCAGTTAATCGATGTTTATGTTAATGAGGATTGTGTTTCAAACACAACTTACTGAAGTGCTGGCTAATGGTGAATTTGGGGTGCTAGTGTAGATTACACAAAAAATATTTCTTGCCAGAGGAAGATCAGAAAGCTGTGCCATAGAAATGTAGACTGTAAGTAGACAGTCCAGGTAAGTTGACAACAATCATGTAGAGTTGTAACCAATTTGCTCTTTCTTATTTCACACTTCTTGCAATTGTGACTCAAAAAATCCTCAAAAGGAATCGCCAGCTATGCTCTCCTTATCCCCTGCTCAGGGAGAATGAAGGCAGGGAGGTCAGGGAGCAAGATCTTTTAGCTTCTCATCAGGCCACCTCCAGGGTCACTCTGCATTCCTTTTTAAAACGCTTCTGTCACTCTGTGGGTGTTCCACAGGTATTCATTACATTTGCCTTTGTAAATCTGGGTGTATTTTTTTGTTGTCCTTGCTGTTTTTTTGTTTAGTTTTAGTGCTGGCTCAGTTTATTTGTTCTGCTGGGTGGGACTTATTTATTCAACTCAAGAAACATTTAACAGATTTCTAGATAACAAGGAACTTCCTAAATATATACAAATAATGTTTCTTTCTTTAAAAACAAACAAAAAAAAGAACCCAAGTATGTTCCTATTTCTAGATCCACTTCCTGTGCTTCTCTTTAATTTTATCCGCTGAGTTTTAAGTTAATCTTTCCTCACATCTTTGAATGTGGAGGGTGGGGTCAGGCAAGAGAGCTGAGAAAGTCCCCTTCTTGGAGCCACTGAGATGTCTCTTTTTCTGAGAACAACCTCCGAGAGAATGAAGCAAGAAGGCAGCAAGCAAGCATGAGTGGACTTCATGTTTTTAGGTTAAAAGGACTAAAAGATCTTGAGATAAATTGAATTGCAAAATTGAAATTTGGGACCAGTAATTTAATCAATCTCATGTGATACCACTTAAACATTTGAAAAGGAGAGCACCATTTATCAGTGTAGGTCTTTTTACTTGCCTGTACACATTTACTGATTCTAAGATTAATCTTATCCTTACATTCCTCTGTATGAACAACATTCAACATTTTAAATTTCTTCCTTTTGTAGCATCAGAAGAAAAGAGGAACTTTTGTATTTGATTGGAGCAGCTGAATCAAGACTCAATGTCTTGATTTTTCTTAAATGTGCAAATGGCTACATTCAACTGTGTAAGTACTAAGAATACACTGCCACAAATCACAAGTGAGCCTCTGCTTTGAGCAATTCATTAAAGTGGTGTGGCTGCAGAGGTGAACAGCAGTCCCAGCCCTCTAGACCAGTTTCCCAGAAGCAACTCACAAGAGGTAGAATACCCCTGATGAATCCTTCAGTGAAGATTTACACAGAGTTATCAGGCTGTGAGGAGACTCACAGGAGGTTTAGTGTACGGGAGGGTAAGGTCACTTTCAGATCACAGAAAGGACGATCATAGTATCATAATTACACATGTGTTAGAGAGTAAACTGCCTGGAGAATAACATTGAAAAGGGAAATACCATTTTTTTCTCCTGCTCATGCAAATTGGCAAAGCATTTAAGATGACGCTTTAATGAAGATAAATAAATCCGGTGTGGACCATCACAAAGACCTTTGCTGCCAGGCAAAATATAGATAGGTTCCACAAATGGGACTATATGGACCTCACTTTCCAACACATTTGGAAATCCTTGTGCCTTTGATTCCATTTGAAAATGTTCTGGTTCACATCTTTGTCTTAGCTCTTAAAAGGGTT
Organism: Sciurus vulgaris; assembly: GCF_902686455.1. Classification (NCBI taxonomy): domain Eukaryota; kingdom Metazoa; phylum Chordata; class Mammalia; order Rodentia; family Sciuridae; genus Sciurus; species Sciurus vulgaris. The sequence goes on from NC_136463.1 coordinate 135,206,757, forward strand.
ACATAAAACAGTAATTCATACATAAAAGTAATTTCCAGCTTGAATCACTCATTTTAAAGGTAACTGTTATATCTTAGAACAGTTTTAGATTTGCAGAAAAATTGGGAAAACAGTCCAGAGAGTTTCCATGTACTCCATACCTGGTTATTCCATTGTCTACATACTAGTATTGGTACATTTGTTATGATTAATAAATCAATATTGATAAATAATTGTTAACACATATTTTATTTGTATTTATTGTATGTGTGTTGGTATTGGTTCTCCTGATGTTCTTCTTCTATTCCAGGAACCCATGGGTGAGTTACGTTTACACCACTTTATGTGTAAAAATCATGTCTCCGTAGGCTTCTCTTGGCTGTGATTGACAGTTCCTCAGACTTTTCTTGATTTTGATGACCTTGAAAATTTCGAAAGTATTGGTTATGTGTTTTCTGGAATCTCCCTGTTTCGGGATTTGTCTGATGTTTTCTCATAATTAGACTGGGATTAGGGGGTTTTGGAAGAGAAACCATAGAGACAAAGTAAAATCCTTGTCACGTGGTGTCAAGGTCCATACTACCAACATGACTAATTGAGGTAATGTTTTCAGGATTCTCTACTATAAGGTTTCTTTCTTTTTACTTTTGGCTCCCTTCCCATACTATGCTCTTTGAAGGAAGTCACTATGTGTTGTCTACACCTAGTAAGTGGAGTTCTATCCCACCTCCTGGAAGGAAATGTGTGTATACAAATTATTTGGAATTTTTATGCCCAGGAGATCTGTCTCTCCTTCCCCCTTTATTTACATATTTGATCATGATCATCTATTTTTTATCATTATGGACACATGGATATTTAGTTTATACTTCAGATTATAACCCAAAGCTACTTTGTTTTGTTGGTCAAGTACTACCAGTTTTGGCAATTGGGAGCTTTTCCACTTGACCCAGTGTCCCTTTGATGTACCCCAGGAATGTGGGGTGTTTTTGTTTTTGTTTTTTAGCATGTCCTTATTTTCTGGCTCTGTTACAAGATATTCTAGGCTCTTTTGTATATTCCTTGCCCCAGTCCTAGAATTAGTCCTTTCTCCAAGAAGCTCACAAATTACAATTCAATTCCTATTTGAGATGGTACACTATAAAATACATGTTTGCACCAGTATATAGTTGCTAAAAATAGAGTAATCTATCTCTTACTCTGCAAAAATATATATGTGCCATATCCATCAGTGTAAAAGGGGAAATGCTACACCCTCAGCATGCTAAGATGTATACACTCCACTCTTACTAATGCTAATGGGAGTTCCAGGAAGAAAACACATATCTCAGAATGGGCAGATGCTATTATTATGGGCTTGCCCTCCTTCGTTTAGTGCCTCATACGAGTGTTCCCTGATGTTTTCTGGGTAATATTTATATACTCCTTTAGAGACAGGAAATCAGTAATAGCCTTGCAGCCTTCTTGGAGATGGGCTGTTAATTTTTTTTAGAGATTTTAAAAAGTAATATTTCTAACACTTTATACTTGAGTAGTGCTTCAACGTAAGCAATATGTTTTTTGTATAATTCTTTTTTTTTCTTTTTTTTTTTTTACAGAAAAACGATGTAGCATTAAGTGGAATCTTTTAGAGGAAAGTGAAGCTCAGAAACGAGCTGGGTTCCCATTTGTCAGGCGGATAGTGACACAAGCCTTTTCTTAGGTCCTATGAAATTCTGTTGGAATAAAAATGGGCTTCAGGGCTGGGTTGTGGCTCAGTGGTAGAACACTTGCCTAGCATGTGTGGGGCACTGGTTCGAGTTTCAGTACCACATATAAATAAATGAATAAAATAAAGGTCTTTTGACATCTAAAAAATACTTTTAAAAATGGCCTTCATTTTTTTTATTTGCCCTAATTAAAATTCAGAAATCCTCCAGCCTTATAACTTAATGGAAAGTTTTTGCAAGACCTTTCTATATATTTCCGCAAAATGCATGGTTTGTATTTAAACTCAGATAGATCAATATTTTATAACAATGTTGTACTCAAACCAAGCTTGCCTTTAATCTTGTCTGATTCCAAAGACCCTTTCCTCCCCAAGTGACTGACCATATCAATCTGCATCGTTTTGCATTCTTTCAAATATTCCTTTAGAGTAAGACCCTGGAAATAATGTGCAGGGGTACTTTTGATCTTGGCTTCCTCATACCTGTCCCTGGCTACCCTTACCTACTGCCACTGCTTCCTTTTATTCTTTTCCTTTTTATACTTGAGTAGTGCTTCAACGTAAGCAATATGTTTTTTGTATAATTCTTTTTTTTTCTTTTTTTTTTTTACAGAAAAACGATGTAGCATTAAGTGGAATCTTTTAGAGGAAAGTGAAGCTCAGAAACGAGCTTTCTTTCTTTCTTTCTTTCTTTCTTTCTTTCTTTCTTTCTTTCTTTCATTCTTCTTTTTCATGCTGTGGCAATGTTGAGTTGCATTTAATTCCTTGAAAATAATACGTGGTTTCTTACTTCATGTTTTTTTCTGCAGCATCGTCTGCATAGAAGGCTTTTCTTTGTGTCCCCCACCTCCATCCTAAATCCCTTTTTGCTGTGTTCCTTTAAAACTTAGAATGCTTTATGCACACCAGTCTGTGTGATATCTGTAATCTCCTCTAGCTAGCCTGTGAATTCCTTCAAGACAGGGTCAATGTCAGGAGAATTCTTATCTTTCCATTTATACTACAGAAGGCTCTTCATAAATGTTGAATCAGTGGACAAATAATCTGATTTAAAAATAAATATGACTTGGCTTAATTTACATTTATTTTCACTCACTCATTTACTCATCCTACAAACATCTATAAAATACATACTATATCTACCTGGTCATTTTTTAGGCTTTTTTTATAAAGCTCAGGATGAACTAAAAGCAGTCTCTGTCTACAGAAAAATAATGTAGTCAGATGAAAAACAAAGTTGTATAAAAAGTAATTATTAACCCCCTAAGACTGATATAGATGATAGTTTTTGAATGCAGAGGAAGAAATATCTAGCTCTCTCCATCATAGCAAGGGAAGACTTTACAGAAGAAATGAATTTCCTCTGTCAGTTGAGGGATGAGGAGGATTTTAAAAGAGAAGTGTGAGGTGAATTCCAGGCAGAAGGTTTGGCAGGTGCAGCAGCGTGGGAATCATGAACTGGGGTAGAATCTGTAGAGAGGGAAGGTTGGACAGATGCTGCAGTCTTGTCTGAGGTTTTCTGGGTCCTGAGCTCAAGAGCTGGGACTTTATTCCAAGACATCAGAGCACTTTTAGACAACTATAAAGATCACTTGATATGTTACATATTCCTGTAAGTGCTTTGACAATAGGGTGTTGGGGAAAAGGGACAAAGAATTTCATTCACAGAGTTAATTTTTAAAAAATTAGCCTACCTTAGATTGCATTTGCCTCAGTTCATCTGTCTGTTTCCATTGCTGTTATTTATGTAAGAATGACAAACTGCTAGTACCAACCTGGCTTTCTTTTTCTAAATAATAACTATTTAGAAGTTGAAATACTCATCATATTATCTTCCAAGTAAATTAATGGAAATCCAAGTAAAAATGTGTTATGATATAACAATGTCAAGATAAATTGAGAACTTGGTACTTAGTGGGGCAAATTTAGGATAGGATTACATTCTTCATAAACTTGTGCCAGTCTATAAAATTTGTCCAAATACTTTCCTTCTTAAAACCTCCTATTCTTGTTTAAACTGCAAAATAGAATCTGATCTGAAAGATAATTTTAAGAATAATTTCATTAATTCTTTTCTCAATAGGTTCTCATGACAAAACACCCACATTTCAGGGATGGTATCACTAGCTGTGGTCCTTCTCTTGCAGGTTTTCTATGGGATAATAAAGGATATTAGCCTTACTGTCAATCAAGATGAAAATATTTATTAAACTTGAACTCTGCAATGTTCTGGGCTATGTGTTATTTTAAACAAATGGACTACCAAATTCTAAACACCATAGGTCAAAGCTTGAGGAAGGTTTATAATTTCAATTCTTTTATTGAGAGGCAAAATACCAAATAAAAGTAAGACTGTCCAAAAGTTAGAGTTGCAGAAAATTACTGGGCTCACAATATAAAAACTACAGGGCAAACATTGAATATATGATCTGTATTCTACATTACATCCTTTATGATATAAAGGGAGCCATGCTGTGCTTCCTTATTGTTGGTAGGCATGCCAAAACTCTTTTTTTGTTCTTTTAACAGGAATTTAATGCATAGCACCCTTGAGTGACTTTGTTACATTTTATTATCAAAATCAAGCTTAAATGATTTATTGACTTTCAACAGCTTTCTTAACAGCAGGGTTCTCACATGCTTCCATCAAGGTAACACCCAAGAGACCTATCACCTTTAAATTAAGTTCAAACTAGAGTTAATACAGGCTTTGAGATCTCAGAATGGCCATCCTCTAACTGTTTCTGAATCAGAGGCCACTGCTCAGCCTCTTACTAGTTTTTTAATTCTCAGAAGCTTCTTAGTTCTCCTGGACCCTGGCATCTGGAGGGAGTGAGAAGGAAGTAGCAAGTAGAATGGGTGCTGGAGATGCGAGGAGAGGGTCTAATGGGGGAAGAACCAAAGAAACTACAAAATGCACACAGCCACATGGCTGAGTAGGACAAAAGATGGTCAAAATGATGACCGAAAGGTAGAGGAAAATTAGAACTGTGTTTATTATGATGTGACTTTTTAAAGACAAGCAAGATTTTAAATCTTACTTTTTAAAGGAGATTTTCACTCCCTGTGGTGTGTGTTCCATATCACCTGCAAATTCAATGCCCGCACCCTCTCATTGTTTCTGAAGCCTCGATGCTATTCTGGACCTACAGAGGCCACTGGGTTAGGCAAGATGTGACTTCCCCACAGGAAGTTCAGTGGCTCATAAATGGTATTGTAGGCATTCAAGGACATCGGGGAGGGGGTGAAAGCACACTTGGCCTACTTAACTTGGTTAATATCTTACCTCTTACATGCAACCAAAGTTTTATTTAAACTCCTTCTTAGAAATCTAAATGTGATGACCTACTTCCAAGATACAAAGTCGTTCAACTGGTTTAAAATTTGAAAGGTTCCCTTGAAACAGAAGGTGTATTTTTTTCTTTTTTTCTTTTAGGGTGGTGAACTCTTAAACCAAATTTCCAGTACTGTAGCTATTCACTGTTGCAGAAAATTACACTGGAAACTCCTCTTATGAACTATTTTGCAAAATAAATGATAGTGTATTAATTATTCCTTCATACTGTGATACTTGGAGTAATATTTCATCTAATTTTAAATTGTTAACTATTAACCTTATGCAACACTCAAGTCTGAGCATTCTGCTTTGAATTTTTCAGAGATTCTCCTTTTGACCTTCATTTGATGATCAATAGATGATAGGTTTTGCCTCAATTTATAGTAGTTCTGTGAAAAATAAGTATATTCCAGTATTAAAAATCACTACTGGATGATAATGCTTACATTGTGCAAAAACGGGTCTCAGAACAGATTTTTGTATGGCATAAAAAGCAAAACACAAGAAACCTACAAAGTTTAAAATGTATTTTATTTCTTGGTGTGTATTTATTTATTTATTTATTATTATTTTTTTAAGAATAATTGCCCAGGAGTGTAAGAGACGGGGCGGGGCGGCAGGGAGGACCAGATGGAGCAGGGCTAGGACGGAGGTTGCTGTCAGTACCATGAGGTGCAGGCTATGAGGAAGCGCACGTCTTCCAGGGGGCCCCATGGGCCAGGCTCCGGCTGGGGCTGTAGCTGGGGCTGGGGCTGCGGCCGTTCCGGGCCTTCTGGCACCGCGGGCTGGGGCTGCGCCAGCTCCGGGCCAACCTGGCCGCCGTTTTATGTGTGTATTTATAATGAGTATTATTTTCTTTTTAGGTTTTCAATTTGCTTCTACTGTTTCTATACATGATGTTTGGCTTGAAAAACATTCTTCTATTATTGTGGAAATTAGATCATTTGGAAAAGCACATAGCATCTCAATTTTTCTATAAGTCAAGGATTATGAACTTCTGGAATGAGACAAGAAGAGGTATCTTCTCCTTCCATCTGTTCACCTTCTTTAAAACCACAAGCAAAATGTGTCCATCGATGCCTTTGATGTTCTTGAAGGCAAGATGTATGTGAAAGTCAGGTCGGGAGGGAGCAGTGGATCTGCAGTTTCCAACACTGCTCCCTTTGTGCTTAAGCCCTGTTGGTTAATGAGGTCAATCAGAACTCTACCAATTCTTGCAACCTTACATTACTCCTTGACTTAATTCCCCTATACATAATAAATTAATTAGCACTTGTGTAATACTTTCTTTCAAAATATTTTTCTATTGATCTTTCATAATTGTATATGCCTGTAGTATCTTGCTTATGCTATTTTTTCAACATTCCAAGATTTTTTAACTATTAAGTATCTCAGTTGGATTTTAAACTGCACACCTGTAAATCCATGAAGAAATATGGGAGAAAGATTTGTTTGCCAAAGATTCTTAGCCTATCTGATATCTTACTTACCCTAAACATTGTGAAAATAATAGTAAAATTGATTTTTTCCCCTTTGGGTTTTCTTAGTAGATGTTGGTAAAGTATCACTTAATTATTATTTAATGAATCTTATATAATTACTTGGGCAAACATGTGTCCTAGAATTAGTGCAAATCTAAGGAAAAATTCTAATCTATCTTCAAATTAAAGAACTATGACATGAATACTCATTTGTATAAATGAGAACTAAAGTCCTCTTATGACTTCAAAGAACTTATTTGTTTTTGTGTAATATGAAATGTCAGGAAGTTAAATGTAGTTTTTTGATGAAGTTACATTTTCTGATGGATCAACTATGATAAAAAGAAGAAACATCTGATAGTCTTAATTTTAATATGAATCAATATAAATTAACATGTTGATTGAAATTAGCTATGAAAAATATTCAAAAGTAAATATCTCAGAACTCTCTTGTCAATGCCAAAGTTTGCTTTCATCTTATGAAGATTAATTAATTGTTGGATCATGGCAGGTCCCACGTTTTACTTTTAAGGCCAATCTGAAGAATTCTTTGTATTTGTATCAGCAGCTCTAGTTTTCCAGACGGGCATTTTAATCCCTTCTGATCTCTGAGATAAATAAATATTTTTTTCACATAATTGTATAATTACTCAATAGACTAGAACAGATCCCATGGAGCCACTCCAGTGTGTGCTGGATAAATAATGTTCTGTTGTACTCCTGGTAATTGGCCAATAGATCCCCCTAGGAGTGTTGTGATCCCTTAAATAAACACTACATGGATAAGGAAGGGTCCACTTAGTGTTTTCTTCATTGGCAACAAAATAAGGACTGTACATTCAGTCCTCCTCATATCATTTTAAAAACAACAAACTGCTTGTGACCGTATAGCTCCCTCTGCCGGTTCACAATTTCAAAAGTACAAGTAAAAAATAATGTTTGTAAACTAGATTCCCAGAGGAGACAAATAGGTCTTTTTTTTTTTTTTTTTTTAAAGCAATGGGATTAAATTAAATAAATAAGCAACAGAGACTTCTCATTTCTATTACTCCTAAATCGTGAACCACCTGTCACATGTATGCCTATTGTATCTTGCTCTTTGCAATAAAAAGCAGGCTCTAGAAATAGTAGGCAAGTATTTTTTTTTTTTTCTGAACAGCCCTAACCAAAGTAATCTTCATAAATCTATTAACTTCACTGTAATAGCCCCCGTTCTTCAAAGGATTACGGGGGGATTAAACTACCTTTACTCCAAGTAAAAGTGTGGCAGAGAAAAGATGTAAATAATTGAACTTCTTTTGCAAACAAATTAAAATGCTGTGCCCTTCATCTTTATGGCATTGATAATCATCTTCTTTGGTACAAAGAACAGCAAAAGAAGAGATGAATGGTTGGAGGACACATGGGCCCCAAGCCCAGCTCTGTGTAACCTTCTTCAAATCAATCATCCTGTAGTTATAGTTAGGAGGTAATAGTCTCAGAGAGTCACTGTGAGGGTTAAATAAGTATGCATGGGGCTCAGCATCTCTGCGGGTGTATGTGAACTGCCACTGCTAACCCTGTTCCTGAGAAATCAGGGGTTTTGCCTCAACAAAGTGATTTAGATTATCAAAGAGAAATAAGTTTTTCTCCAAACATCCTGAAAGCATGGCCACATGGTCAATCATATAAAATACATAGCTTTTATTTTAAAAAGTTAATATGATGTGACCTTACTATAGTTACACAATCTATAATCAAATCCTATTTATTTTTTATATAAAAACCAGATCAGTAATATCATTGACCTTATGGAATTGTAGGTCTCAGAAACCATTAAACCAGGCTATAAAAAAAGCTAGGTAAACAGTATGTTCTGATGAAGAGGATTTAGATAATGAGTGTAGATGTTCTCATAAATTATTACAAATAAATTCATGCCTTTGTTAGTTCTCTTGCTTCTTATATAGCCAATGTGTTTATTTTATTATATTAGGTTTTGGAAGATAGTAAACAGTGGTTTTATAATCAAACAGCTAGATAGGGAAAAGTGGTTTGAACCTGATGTTGTATATATTTGGAGCGACAGTTTGCCTCCAGGAATGCTGTGCTGTCTCTAGTTCCCTACACACAGGTTGGGTCACTCTTTATTATCAGGTAATAAAAATATAATACAGGCCGTGTAGGTAGTGGCCAAGAGGGAGAATTCGAAGCCAGAAAATCTGGGTTTGAACTCCTGTTCCGTGAGGCCCCCTGTCCTTGAGAGGGTTCACGAAAAGCCTGACCTGTGCTTCATTTTCTTCGCTTATTAAATGTAGTAATTAAGCATATACCTCGTTTCAGTTTCCTAGGGATCCCTTTAAAAATTACTACACATTCGATGCTTTAAAGCAAATGTATTCTCTCCAATTTGTGAGGTTCAAAGTCTGAATTCCAGGTGTCGACAGGGCCATGTTTCTTCCTGAAGATTCTTGGGGAGAATCCTTCTTTACCTCTTCCAGCTTTCTGTGGCCCCAGGTGTTCCTTGGAGCACAGCTCCAATCTCTGCCTCTCTTTTCACATGACCTGTTGTTGTTCTGATTCTTTGTGTATCTTTCTCCTTCTTATAGGAACACCAACCACTGGATTTAGGACATTTGATATCTAAAGTATGGTGTCATTCTAAATGCATCTGCAAAGGTTCCAGTTTCAAATAATACACACACACACACACACTTTATATATTACATAAATATATTTTTTTGTACTATGGATTGAGCCCAGGAGAACTTTACTACTGAGCTACAGCCCCAGACCTTTTTATTTCCATTTAATTTGAAACAGAGTCTCTTTAAATTTCCCAGGATGGCCACAGACCTGGAATCCTCTTGCCTCAGCCTCCTGAGTTGCTGGTATTACAGTTATGGCCACTGCACCCAGCTAAATAAATCACATTTAAGTTTCCATGTGGACACTACTGCTAACGTCACAGGGTTGTTTTGAGGATAAAATGAGTACAAAAGAACTAGAAAAATGCCTATCACTTACTTTTTAGCTAAAGTGACTTCTGAAGTTCTATGTATGGAGTTTAAACAGTTTCCCTCTAGTTACAGATGCCCAATTGTGACTGCTCAATACTATCTCCCCATAGCCTGCTGTGCTTCAAACTCGAGCCATCTAAAAGTGGCTTAATTTTTATTTCCAACAAAACCCAGGAGTTAGAGTTCTGTAATTCCTGTAAATGGTATTTCTCACCATTCCCGATTTGCCCAGATTAAAAACCTCAATATTACTCACATCTCCTTTTTCTTTATTGTCATATATCTAACCAACCACGTGATTGGTCCTATACAGCGTACTTGAGAGCAGTTCACTTATTATGTTCATTTGATCCTTTAGAATGAACCTGAGTACAGTTCACCTATTATATTTTCACCTCTCTAGGTCAAGCTGTCTGTAACATTCACCTGGATGAGAAGTAGATGATACACAGCAAATCACAATAAGCACACACACATTTCAGATGCAGAGAGATAGCTACTTATATTTGTTTTAATTCAGACAATAGATCTCATTTATGATTCAGCTACAAAAAAAATGGAATGTAATATACAATAAGGTAACCTTGTTTGTTGGCACTATATGTAAACTATTGTAGAAAAAAGAAGAAACTTTGAGAGGAAAAGATGATATTTTATCACTTCAAATTGAAGGTAAACCTACACATAAGGTTTTCATAAAAATTAAATGAGGAAACTGTATGTACAGTTCTTCAGAATAATACTATGTCCCTAATACATGGTAGATAAATGCTATTTATTACACATAACGTTAGGATCATATTGGCATAAATTCTCTAAAAATTTTGCACCTGTTTGGCTGTGGATTTACTTAATGGTTCATTTCTTTTAAGATTTTTCCAAATTTTGTTGTATTTTAGCAAAACAGTATGGTTTGTGTGTAGACTTTGATTTGAGCTAACTGTTGGGCAAGTGGAGAGGCAAGTGTTGTAGTCTTCCTGAGTTTACTGCCCTCTAGTGTTCATATTTATAAAATTTAGGAGAAATGGAATGTGAGAATGAGAGCACCTGATGCTCAACAAAGTGGTGGTTGTCAGTATTATACATGAGCTTTTCTTCATGTCTGAGTTTCTAGGTGATTATCAATGAGTGGCTTTAACCTATTTTCATTTTTCTTTCAAAAAAAGAGGATACAGTCTATTATAGTGCAGAGGTTAAATGAAATATGTAGACATTGTGAAACTCTTGAAGTTCTTCTATTTCTATTGTTAGAACAATTAACATATATTCAGTACTTATTGAGTGTTGAAATTCTGAAGACTGCTGGATCAGATGAAAGTTAGTACTCAGTGCAATTAAAAAGAAAACATTGATACCGAGACACAACTTGTAAGGCTAAAATACAGGTGGGTTTTAGCCTGGATGCCATATGTATTTTTAAAACTGTTGTGTTGTCCATAAAAAAAAAACCTCTTTCCCTTAGCAGGAATGATATTAATTGTATCTTATGTGTATGGTTAAAAAAAAACACTCAGAGTACTCTTGACCTACAACTCGTATTCTGTAATGCATGTACATTTCATTATCACTACAAACTTCCTTATTCTGCTTATTACCATTTTCTTATACCCACATATTAAGTCATAAATGTCAGGAAAAGAAATCTCTTTGCAGCAAGTAGGAAAGTAAATATCAACAAGTTCTGACTGCACACATACACACACACCCATGCCCATGAACACATACACATATATCCTTCTAAAAAAATCTCCCCATCTCCAGTAGCTTGAAAAAATAGAAACAAAAGTGTCACTTTGACAACATACTGAGATTTGAGAAGTGTTATCTATATTCTTTTCCTTACCACTCTGTTTTCCAAAAGGCATGAACATAGATTTTACTCTTTAGAATCTTATGATCTATTTAGGAATTCTCACTTCACCTGTGCAAAGAATAGAGACACACTCATAAAGCAACAGATGGATGCACGCATGTGAAATGGGAAATAATTTGCCTCTACAGTGATTGGAGGGGATGCTGTTGGATAATAAAGTTCTCACCTAGTTTTCAAATAGTTTCCAGATTATGCTGGCGAAATTATGGGGCGAAATTATCATCTCCAAGGCATGTTTTTATGTATTTGCCATAAAAACCACAGTCAGAAAGTTACCCTGGAAAATGAAGGGACAAGACTTGCTAAAATTCAGCTTGACCTAGTAAGAAAGCCTTAGTTATCAAGAGGGCCTAAATCTGGGCACAGGGTCAATCTGTACACCCTCTTATTTACTTCCTGCCTTTATTGGTTCTGCATCTGAGCCCCAGAAGAATATGGATACAACAGGTGCTGAATACGCTGATTATTCTAGCAATACAAATATAAGAGCTTCAAGATTAAGTTGTTTTAATCAAAGCAGGATCAGATATTGCAGGCCTCATCACTGTTAGCTGGGGACACTGGTAATCAACTGCGAAGTAAAGGAAGAAGGACATTCTTTTTCCTGTGTTGTCCCATGCCAAATGTGACTTTAGCAATAAGAGGATTGCCCTTTGACAATGGAGCCAAGATGTACCTGATGGAAAACTGCCTCCCTGAGTGGAGTCTGGTGAGCCCTGTAGGACAGGATTTGGTGGGACAAAATCAATATAGCCCAGCCAGAATACACTTATCTGTGAACACTGTTACATGCTTACACCCTAAGAGTCCAGGAAGCCTACCTCAGGACCACAGCATAGTGGGCTTTTGAAGGACCCGTAGGTGGGTGTAAGAGTCAAAAAGAAGTTTGAGATATTTTTTGATGTTAAGATTCAATTTATTCATTCATATGTGAAAGTCTGTGAAAAAAATCAAATTATAAAAAAGATTGGATTTTCATATTTTCAATTACTTATAGGATTTTGGTTTGAGTCTTCTAAACAGCAGAGTTGAATAATTAAAGTGAAAAATCAGTTTTTTCTTATGCATTTTATTTTGCAAGCTTTTTTGTTATACACATCTATTTCTATACACATAAACACACACTGCAGTCCAAAACAGTAAAAGGTCCTGAATATTTACTCTTTAATAGTAAGACATGGGTAGTAATTAAAATTTTTCTAAAATATTCATTGATATTTTATGTAGTTTTACCCCTCAAATGCCCTTGGAGTATAAAATGTATATAGGTGCCAAAGATGGTACTTCTACAAGATAATTAAATTCTGGTTTAGTTCACCTTAGACAAAATGGGAAATGCCTTTTCTTTCCTTGCCTCTAGCTTCTCACACTAAAAGCAATCCCTAAAGAATTTGCTCCAAGTAATGTTTTTGCTGCCTAAGGCAACTGTCTGCTCTGGCTGTAGGACAGAATTGACCCCAGTTATATTTGTTGAAGTTCAAATATTTGTAGTTGATTTCCAGCGAATATACTCTTCTGCAACGTGCCACAAGGGAAGCTTTTAAAACAGAAAAGGGACAGAGGAAAGCTGATCACATAACATACATGTTTGTTCTACTTTGCCCTCCAGTATATTTTAGGTTTTTGGTCAAATGAAATTATGTTGATAAATACATAAAGAAAGAAACTCTAGTTAGATTATAGATTAAAAATGCTTAAATGACATCATAAAATAATCGAGAAGACAATGTGGATGAAATGTATTGGGCCTGGGAAATATAAATATATTTTCAAAATATATTTTCAAAAATTCAAAGTTAAATAAGAATTTTCAAAGACAAAAACAGGAGGAATTGCTACAGAAACCAGTACCAAAAAAAAAAAAAAAAAAAAAAAATTCTGTAAGTCAAAACATTATTGAAAGATAAGTGGCAGGTTGGAAAACAAGCAGACAAAATGTCATCCTCACTATATCATCAATTGAGTTCTCAAGTCAAGGAAAGATGCCAGTACTTTTAAGGAAAGATGAATAAGATGTGTGAACACTTTATAGAAAAATATTAGTGGCTGCAACAGAAAGCTAAGTCCCGTTCACAATTGAAAAAATATAAAACAAAGTAACCTACCAATTTAGAATTTTCCTTTAAAAGGATCAGACTCAAACTTTGTGAGAGTGTGGGAAAAAAGAGACACTCAAATATTATGATTGGAAAATAAACTGGTACCACTTTTGCAAGAAACAGAAAAATGTTACAATCTCTTGATACCAGGTTCTGCATTTTTGAATCTTTCATAAATGTGAGATGGGAAGAAAAAAATCTGGGCTCAAAATTAGTTTTATCTTATCTGTTGTATGATATTAATTTTGTAGAGAAAATGGAAGAAAATACTAGCATACTAGATGGAAGAAAACATTAACAACAGTTACCAGTATGAGAAATTGCTGTAAATCAAGATAGAAACTGAAAAATTAAGACAGTAAACTTCCATCTATGTACACTGCATCAGTGGTTATATATCTTTATATCTATGTTGATGTATCAATATCTATCCATGATGTCATACAAATTCACATAATTAACATAGTAACTAAATTAACATAATTAAACATAGTAACTAAATATGTAAAATATAGTATGTGACTGATCTAGTTATAGATGAATAGGGTAATATTTAGGGAATAAATATTTCTTCTTTGTTTTTGTCATGTAGAGAAGAATAGTCTTCTTCAAGCAAATTGGAAGATTATAGTGATTAAAAAAAGCATAAAGTTTTTTTCTTCTTCCTTTGTCCAGGTGAGTTTAGAGAGCACCAATTTAAAATATTAATATGTTTATATCTTCTAAAAAAATTAGACCTTGGCATTTATATACAAACCAAAGAGAGAAATGGTGAATGCTGCACAGTTAATATTTGTAGAACTAGAAAAAAATTATTACTACTAGGTGATCAACTCCTGCATATCACTGAGAAGCTCTATTAGAAGGGTCCTGTGCGTCTTTTGTCACATTCTTAATGATTTTTCTGATCTTTTCCTTCCTATGCTAACTTTTGTGATGAATCCTCAGTCTTCATTTCCTCGGCAGGATTGAACTCTATTTATCACTTTCTCTTTCTCTTTCTCTTTTTCTTGGCTTCTAGACACCCATATGTCAAGTTTTCCTCCTGACCTTCCTGGATGCTGCTTAACTTCTTCTTCTTTTCTTTTTTTTCCTTCTTCCTTATCTCATGAACTCTTAATGTTGTTGTGACCCATGGATTAGTTTGTGTCTCCATCTCAATCTATGTCTATCCCCTTAGTAACCCCATCCATTCTAGTGTTTCCAAATACCTTTATATGAAGATGATTCCCAAATTCATCTCTCTGAAATTCCAAACTCACATATTAAGCTACTTTGGGGTTCTAAGAGATATTCACTTGGACATCTAGCAGACATCGTAAACTTAGCATATTCTTAGAAACCCTGACTTTCTCTGCCCTTTACCAAGTCCTTTGCTATAAAGGAAAAAAAAAAAAAAATATATATATATATATTTTATATATTATATTTATATATATATATTTATTTATTTATATATATATATTATATATATATAAATATATATATATTTATATATATATATATATATATATATATATAAATTTATATATAAATTTATATATATATATATATATATAATATAATATAAATATATATTTAATATATAAATATATATATTTAAATATATATATATAAATATATATATATATATATTTTTTTTTTCCTTTTCCTTTTTTCTTTATTCTGAAATCTTCCTCTCAGTTAATGACATCTCCATCCTGGTTACACAGACCAAAACTGTAGTTTTTCTAAAGACTTTTGTTTCTTTTACTCTCATTTTTACATCTCATCAGTCAGGGAGTCCATTGGCTCTACTCTCAAAAGATATCTAACCCCTTCTCAAAACCCCTATTGTTACTGCTTGTCACTATTTTTCACTTGGATTGCTGCAACAGATTTACAGAGTGCACCTTTGTAAGGCCTATCGGGCCTAGGACCTGGAGCTCCATTACCATTACCTCTGTCCTCTTCATCTGATACTGTCTCACTATCCCACTCTGCTTGAAGCCCGTGGCTTCTTTGCTGTTCTTTAAAACAGCCAGCCACACTCTTGCCTTGGAGCTTTTCTATTCTCTGTTCCCTTTGACTAGTACTTTCTTCTAACACTATATCCTTGCATGGCCAATCCCTTCCTCCTTCTAATCTTTTCTCAAATGCATTCCCTTTTTGATCAACTTTCATGGCCAACCTGACTTCAACTAAAATCTGAGTCTCCTTCCTTTCCTCCATATTTTCCCATGATACTCTATTCTTTCTAGCATATTTTGTCATTTACTTATTGATCATGTTGCTTGTTTATTATCTGAACTCTCTTGATAAAAATAAACTTCATACGGTCAGGAATTTTTGTCTCTCTTTTTTTGTTTACTTGTATATTCCATTACACAGAAGAATGCTGGACACACAATTGGTCTTCAAAAATATTCGTTGAATGAAAAATGAACTCTGAGTAGCTGTAAGCTCCATGAAGCAATGAGCACATCTATTTTGGTTATTTTGGGATCCCCAGATCCTAGCATTCTGTTTAGCACTTAGTGGGTACTGAATAAGTAAGAGTACTGAATTTATCATTCTTGCCAAAATCTTTGGTCATAAGTCCATAGTTTGCAAATCAGATATTTCTCTTTGTTGCTCAAAAATTTAAATCCTTAAGAATCTTTATAAGCTGCACAAAGGTAGTATGCCCCAATAGGACATAACCACAGACTAGGCAATGGAGTGATGGTGATCCTCCAGTGTTGGAAGAGAGGCTCTCAAACCACCATTCAAATGCTGATCCCTGCACTTAGGTAGCAGAGTAATCTCTTGTTGCTTTCCTTCATAGTAATAGATTATTTTTTGGTAGCTCTCAGTAGTTACTTTTTAACTTTGTGAATTTTTTTCAACCAATATTTTGTTTTGAAAAAATTAAAACCTACATGTGCATTGCCTAATTGTAGACTAGCATTGTATGGTTGATTTAAATCTTTATAGGTGCATCTCTTAGGCAACTGACTTTTCTGCGAATGGTTAGTAAAGAGTCAAGCTACTTTTATAACAACTTCCCATTTCCTACTTAGGATTTTACTGTCAAAAGTTAGCCCTCATGCTCTAAGCTATTAAAAACAGATACTTAGGAAATGTTCTTGGGACCTTGCTGTGGAAATCTAGTTCCCTGTTATGTCTCATGAGATTAAACAAACACTAAATTGGGAAGTACTCTGATGAATTCTGGAGGATAGTTGATGCTTGTCCACAGCAGCCTCACAGAAGCTTGTAGAGGCCTCGTGGAATATATTTGTCTGCTTTGTCATTGAAGTTCTTGGATAGCAGTCAAAGTGTTGGGACACGGAGTGAGGCTCTAACCAAGGAATGTGTGTCCATGACTTTCATGACTACATAGAGATCTGCAATTGTTCGAAGTTGACTGGGGCATTGGCCATTTTCTTATCACTTGATTCCTTTTGCATCGACTATCTCTTTTTCTCTGTTTCTTGGTAATGCCTTCTGTCTTTGGATCTGTGTGTTTTGGCTTAAAGTAATCAAGACAAAGACAAACAAATTTGCTAATAGGGTTATGAGTAGCAAGCATGCTGTAGACATGCTCGGCCTAAATGATTCACAATCATTCCTTGGTGCACACAACATTTCTTATTCAAACTCGTTTACACTGTCTTAACAAAATCCCAATAGGAACTAGACTTCCAGGCCTTCTTTAGTAGAGTGAAACAATCTCGAAGTTTGGAGAAGAAGAATGAATAAACTTATAGATTTTCTTTTATCTAGACAACCAGGTCAAACTGGCCCTGTGAAGGATCACCATTTATGTTTTGGTTTTATAAACTAAATTCTGTGATTATGGTGAAATATCTAGCTTTGAAAAAGGATTTCTTAAAAGGCATGTCCAGCTGGAGCCAGACATTTCAGAAATAGATCCCAGCTGTTTGGATTATCTCAACCCAAGAACAACTAAATACTGCCACTGAAAATACTATCAGTAGTAAATTCTGGTTTGAAGTTGTAGGTAGCTAGAAAGCAAAATCCTTACAGACCACCCTGGGCACTAGTTGCTTGGAAAGGGTGGTAAGAGGAAGAAATTAATTCTTACTTGTGGTTTTAACTGTCTCAACTACCACAATCCACTTGGTATTTCAAATTGCTCCAAGCAAGTTCATACTTTGCTAGATGTGTGTATTTCCAAGAAGGAGAAACTAGTCTTCTTGCAGGAAATTTTTAAATTTTGCTAACTTCGAGGTAAATGCTTCATGCATTTCTTCAATAATCAAAATTATTTGTGGATGGGTATTTTGTCTCATAATTAGCCTTTTCTTATTTTTATAAATGCAAGCAAATAAAGATATTTCTATAGCTAATGTCTCATTTTAATTATACTGCTCTATGCAAGTATTTATTTACGCTTATAGAAATACTCAAAGAGCAACATGTTTGATAATGGCAGGATAATTTCTTTTATTCCCAATAATCACTATATACTTATTTTTAATTAATTAATTAATTAAATTTTGTGGTCCTGGGGATTGAACGCAAGAGTGCTTTATCACTAAGCTACATCCTCAGCCTTATTTATTTAGATTTGGAGAGAAGGTCTTGCTAAGTTGCTGACCTTAAATTGCAATCCTTCTGTCTCAGCCTAGCTGCTGGGATATATGTGTGCACCATCATGCTCAGCTAATCATTACTATATTCTTAATTAGACTGGTAGTATTTTCTCTTATTCATATTCTATGCTATTAATAAAATGAATAATAGTACATATCAGTCTCTGAAAATTAAGTGTAATGATTTTATTCTTTAGATAAATAAACTTCTTAGTTTTACACCATTGTGAGCATTATCTTCCAAAGCACAAATCTTTTTAATTAATTTGTTTATTTGAATATATTCCCTTTTATATGCTAATAGGCTATTGTTTTTATGTTCACTTTTTCATAAATTATAATTTAAATTGGTTTTCATCCAAAAGGCTAACCAAGGGCAAAACATTTCTAACATAAAGTTGTCGCTTATGAAGAAATTTTCCTTAGCCTATGTATTGTACATTTAATTTGGGCATTCTTATCTACAGAGACTTAACAAAGCTATCCTATAAAAATATACTTTGTATAAAAATGAATGCCATTTCTGATTAGGCAGAAGTTTGGAACCAAAGCCAAAATTCATTTGGCTCCCTAATATTAAGTCAAATTACTGTTCCACAACTCTCTTGAACCATAGATTTTATGTGTGCCCATGCATGAGGTAGAGACAGAGCTATGTAGTTGAGTATGCTGTGAGGAGTTAATTGGTAAAGAATGTTTTTCCAACCTTAAACAAGTAGTAAATTGGGTGACATCTTCTATTTATAACAGATGAAAACCAGATGTGTATTTCTTTCTGCTGTAACCTTCTGAGCAGAACATCTGAAATCTCTGACGACTAGATAAGCTCAGTTTCCTTAAATACTGTGCTTAATACTTAAGCTGAATTTTATTTGAAAAGTTAGTCTAGGATGAATAAATAAAACATTCCAGATACCAACTTCCAGCAATGACAGTAAAATCTTAATTTCCCTAAGAATAAAATGAGAGCGCCGGCCAGGTTTTGAAAGTCAAATGTTTTCAGATGGTAACTAGCAAGTTTCCCAAAACATCTAAAGTTTCAAACTAAAATTTCAAAACCCAAATTCTGCATTCAGACATGAACAGTCTTCACAATTGAGTGGTAATATAAACCATTTTAAAAAATAACTTTAATATTTGAAAATACAATTAGATATCCTGCTTCCTTGGGGAAGAGAAGTTGTCCAAAATTCTACTTCCTTCCCCAAAAACAACGAGAACAGTTAACCAGGGTTCTGGATTAAAAGAGAATAAATGGGTACATAGTTTTGGATATGTTGAGTTCACAGAGCCTGCACTGGCGAAGGACTTTTTTTCCAACCCTAGAGTAGTAATGAATTACCCTGGGATAATTCTTACACTTAAGGGCTAAATAGATAAAGCACAAAAACAGAACACAAAGTGTTATGTGGTGCAACTTAAGAACAGATTGATCACCACTGAGAAGTTCAAATTTGAGAGTATTTATTAGTCAACCAGTTGATTGTCTTACAAAATGCCCCAAAAATGACTATTGGGAAAACAGCCCTAACCATAGGGTTGCAGGGGTTTTTATACCATAAGTCAGTTCATCAATCATAAACATCTGTTGCTATGATTTAAAATTACAAACTAACATCATGAGATTTAAAATCATTAGCAGAAGGGGGAATTGGGTCAAAATGATCTTTCTTAGGTATAAATTAAAGAATGGTTACCAACATCTAAATATTCACTGTTGACATCACTGTTGACATGGTACATTGTTTAGGAAAATAGGAATCAAAAAGAGAACAATTTTTTCATTATACAAGAATTGCCATTTTGTGTTGCCAAACATGCTTTGCTAAGCAACTGATGATGGGTACAGAGGCAGGGAGTTCCTATGGGAGAAGAATTTCCTACATGACATGGAGTCTCAGGGTAAAATGGAGTCTTTTTAGTCATTGCCCATATAGCATGGCTTATAACATTTCCATGGAGTCAAATATGTCAGCCCATCGCAAAAGGTGAATGAGAATGGAAATCAAATGCAATTGGGGAACCAACAGAAGCCACAGGACTTTGCATCTTCAAGCTGGAGTGAATATTTAACAGTGGCAAAGACTGAGGTGTGAGGAGGTATGATGAAGTAAAACTAAAATGAAGGAACACCATTTGGATTAGGACAATCAAAGGTCATCTATAAAAAGTTTGGTAAAGAAGATTAGTGGTGGAGTGGGTGGAAGAGTAAGAGGAAGTGAGAGGTGGAGTCACCCGGAGAGAAAGCTATTTCCAAGGATAAAGAGAGTAGCAAGAGGAATTCATGGGGTCAAAGAAAGTTTTTGTTTGGTTGCTCGTTTTTTCAATAGAAGATATTGAGAGTGTCTTAAAACCAGAGAGGAAAGAAAGAGTAGATTAGCTAAATAGAATGGTGTCCTAGATAGAAGGCAGACAGATTGCTGAGATTAAGAGCTGGAGTCATGTGTGGAAATCCTCCTTATAACTATCAGCACTACCAATTCCTCCTTACCCTACACTATTATTTTTTCCTTTTTTCAATAGCATTGATTATTTTCTGTAATATCACGTAATTCTTGTAGTTTATTACATTTCTTTTGTCTTTCTCTCCCTCACCTTTCTACTCTCAATCTCCTTCAGAATCTTCTTATTTTCCAGGATTTCCACTTATCCCTTAAATATAAGTGTCCTTCCTGGGCATTATGAAGTTTAGAAGGGACAAGAGCATTGTCTTGTTTGTTCAAAAATTTCAAGCACCTAGAACATAGTTGCACTCAATAAATGTCGTTGAATGAAAAGATGTTAGAATTCAGAATGAAAATCAAAATTCTGTGATTGATTTGGAAGGTGTTTCTGCAGGCCTGGCGATAGAACCCAGGGTCTCATGAATGCTTGGAAAATGTTCTGCTATTGAGCTATATCCCTAGCCTGCTGAAATTCTTGACTTTTTTTTTAACCAGTAAAATAAAAATAATCAAAGCTGCAAGGAAGAGAGAATAAATGATCCCTGAAAGTTACATTCAGTATGTAGATCAGAGGTCATTCATGGAAGCCCATGCACCTCATTTGGGGACTGACATGATTTCTTTCTCCCATATAGTATTTTGTTTTTCATTAGCTGCTGTTGTCAAACATTAGGCTTAACACAAAATTTCAATCTTGACTTGGAAAGTAAGATGTGATACTTTTGGCAACACCTGACTCACATCTCTGCATGACAGTAATTGCCTGGATTAAGTTGAGGCTGTCCCCCTGCCACTGTCCCAGCCCATAAGCACACAAGATAAAGCACATGTTGTTGGCCTGCGGAGTTCCCACCATTCACTATTGTGCCATAAGCCTTAAGTCTGCTGTCACTTGCCATGAATGATTGAGCTTGAGCTAGTGCTTTTCAGAGTATGACTGCTTCATCCACTGTATTACTTGCCTGGCCTTTTCAGCTGTTTAGTGTGGGTGTGATCTAACAGAAGCTGAAGGGAACTCAGCAAGACTTATGACTTATTGGTGCAGATTCTTTTTGGTCCTGTGTATTGGACAATAACCCTCTAGAATGAGGGTCTCATGACCTACCTCCAGGTGAATTGACCTCCCTTCACATTTCTACACTGGGCTTTCAATGAACTCCTATTTCTTGCCTTCAATGGCCCTCTTTTTTTTTTTTTTTCTTAAATAAGTCAGCTTGCATCTAGCATTTATACTTTCAGTTCTCTTTACTGGGATCCCTGTCTTCCAAATGATGATCACAGCTGGCTCCTTGGTTCTTTCCCAATAGTGAGAAGGAAGGAAACCCTTATTCCTGTCCTAATTTTGCCATACATGCAAACATTTGTAAAGAGTTAGCTCCTTCCATCAAAATCATACAAGTTGTTCAGAAATTTCAATGTGTCTCAGACCCCTGTCGTTTCAAGTTCTCTAAAAATCATTCCCATGAAAAGCTTACTCAAGGAAAAGGTGACAAATTCCTAGGGACAAAGATAGCTCACCAAATAAATTGGAATCCTAAGACTGGGTTCCACTCTAAAAAACATATGCCAATGAAAAAATTTTAAATCCTCATGCAAAGGTAAGGGTGCTCCATTAAAATATCTAGCTAATAGACATATCTTAAACACCAGTCTTTTCTCAAAATAATTATTTCTAGCATGTCATATTTAATTAATGAACCTTCTGGTATTGACTGGAGTTACAAATAGTTCTTTCCTGAAGGGAATTTTCTATTAGAGTCCTTCAAATTCTAACTATCTTTGGGGTATGAGTCCTTATTAGCATACTCAAAATATTAATGATCACCCCTAGGGTCTTCCCTTATTCCTGAACCTGTTATACTCAGGCATACATTCTCCATTCCAAGTGCTTTAAACTAAATCATTGAAAGCAGAACCATTAGAAATTCTTTATGTGTAGAACAAATAAAATGAGAATCCTCCCTCCCACATACACTGTTCTAAGTGAATTTACATGGGAATTAGAAGTTAACCAGGACTCAGAGGGCCTGGTTGACTCCTGTATTCTTTCAGAAATGTTCCAAAAAATCATTTATGACCCTCCCACAGTAATTTGAAATGCGTTTGATCACAAAAGTAAGGCCAGTCTTGATTTGACTTGAGATGGATCTCTTAGTTCTGCATTTCTGCATCTTAATATGTTAATAAGCATTGTGATTTTTCCTAAGCAACTATCATGGAGCCCAGATTATGCTCCTCCCCCTTTTCTCTTCATGCTCTCTGAACAAATTATTGTACACAGATGTGCATAAGCAACGTAGAATTTACTGACAATTTTACAAGAAAAACCGAAGAGGGGTTTAATATAAAATACTCCTGGGCAAATTTTATTAACCCCCCCATGAGACACCTCTGTTCTCTCATTTCTCTTCTATCTTTCACGTGATCAAAAGCATTCTCTCTTTCCCTTTTCTTCCTTCAAACATTGCTCAAATTCTGCTGATTCCCCTCCTCTTATCCTAAAGCAAAACATTTTTTTTTCTTTGATAAGCATGATAACCTTGCCATTTTCTCTGAATCCTAGATGCCACTTGACAGGAAAGACATGAGAGCCCCAACCTCCACCCTATCAGACCATGAAATGTAGGTCTTTCCTTCTAGAGCATCTGTGTGCTAGCAGTCTAGATAAAGCAAACAAAATCCCTACATTGCGGCATCTGTACTTACAGAAATGTAAATTTAGTACCAAACATCACACCTGTTTTTGGGACTCAACTTCTTCCCAATTTGGAGATTTTTTTAAATTATTTTAAATTTTTTTCTTTTTCTTTTTTCTTTTTCTTTTTACAGACTGCATTTTGATTCATTGTACACAAATGGGGTACAGCTTTCGTTTCTATGGTTGTACACAATGTAGATTCACACCATTCGTGTAATCATACATAGACATAGGTTATAATGTCTGTCTCAGTCCACTATCTTTTCTCCCCCCACCCCTTCCCACCCCGTTTCCCTCTACACAATCCAAAGTTCCTCCATTCTTCTCTTACCCCTATCCCCCAGTTATGTATCATCATCCACTTATCAGAGATATCATTTGACCTTTGGTTTTTTGGGATTGGCTTATTTCACTTAGCATGATATTCTCCAACTCCATCCATTTACCTGCAAATGCCATAATTTTATTCTTCTTTATGGCTGAGTAGTAGTCCATTGTGTATATATACCACAGTTTCTTTATCCATTCATCGATTGAAGGGCGTCTATGTTGGCTCCACAATCTAGCTATTAAGAATTAAGCAGCTATAAACATTGAAGTGGCTACTTTACTGTAACATGCTAATTTTATGTTCTTTGGGTATAAACTGAGGAGGGGGATAGCTGGGTCAAATGGTGGGTCCATTCCAAGTTTTCTGGGGAATCTCCATACTGCTTTCCAGAGTGGCTGCACCAATTTGCAACTTCACCAGCAATGTATGAGTGTGCCTTTTCCCCACATCAATGCCAACATTTACTATTGCTTGTGTTCTTGAAAATAGCCATTCTAATTGGAGTTAGATGAAATCTTAGGGTGGTTTTGATTTGCGTTTCTCTAATTACTAGAGATGATGAGCACTTTTTCACATATTTGTTCATCACCTATATATCTTCTTCTGTGAGGTATCTGCCCATTTTCGTAGCCCAGTTATTTAATGGATTCTTTGTATTTTTGGTGTAAAGTTTTTTAAGTTCTTTATAAATTTTGGAGATTAGCGCTGTATCTGAAGTGTGTGTGGAAAAGATTTTCTCCCACTCTGTAGGGTCTCTTTTCACATTATTGATTGTTTCCTTTGCTGAGAAAAAGCTTTTCAGTTTGAATCTATCTCATATATTGAATCTTGCTTTGATTTCTTGTGCTTTGGGAGTCTTGTTAAGGAAGTCTGGTCCTAAGCCAACATGTTGAAGATTTGGGCCTACTTTGTCTTCTATTTGGTGAAGGGTCTCTGGTCTAATTCCTAGATCCTTGATCCATTTTGAGTTGGATTTTGTGCAGGGTGAGAGGTAAAGGTTTAATTTTATTTTCCTGCATATGGATTTCCAGTTTTGCCAGCACCATTTGTTCAAGAGGTTATCTTTTCTCCATTGTATGTTTTTGGCACCTTTGTCGAGTATGAGATAACTGTACTAATGTGGATTTGTCTCTGTGTCTTCTATTCTGTACCATTGGTCTACCTGTCTGCTTTGGAGCCAATACCATGCTATTTTTGTTACTATTGCTCTATAGCAGAGTCTGGTATTGTGATACCTCCTGAATCACTTTTCCTGCTCAGGATTGCTTTGGTTATTCTGGATCTTTTTTGCCTCCAAATGAATATCGTGATTGCTTTCTCTATGAGGAATGTCATTGGAATTTTAATTGGAATTGCATTAAATCTGTATAGCACCTTTGGAAGTATGGCCATTTTGACAATATTAATTCTGCTTATCCAAGAACATGGGAGATCTTTCCATCTTCTAAGGGTTTCTTTAATTTCTTTCTTAAAGTGTTCTGTAGTTTTCATTGTAGAGGTCTTTCACCTCTTTTGTTAGATTGTTTCCCCAGTATTTTATTTTCTTTGAGGCTATTGTGAATGGAGTAGTTCTGCTAATTTCTCTTTCAGAAGATTCATCACTTACAAATAGAAATGCATTCGATTTATGTGTGTTGATTTTATATCCTGCTACTTTGCTGAATTTATTTATTAGTTCTAGAACTTTTCTGGTGGGGTTTTATTGGATCCTCTAAATATAGAATCATGTCATCAGCAAATAGTGATAGCTTGAGTTCTTCTTTTCCTATTTGTATCCCTTTAATTTCTTTGGTCTGTCTAATTGCTCTGGCTAGTGTTTCAAGGATGATGTTGAACAGAAGTGGTGATAGAGGGCATCACTATCTTGTTCCAGTTTTTAAAGGGAATGCTTTCAGTTTCTCTTCACTGAGAATGCTGGTGGCTGTGGGCTTAGCATAGATAGCCTTTACAATGTTGAGGTATGTTCCTACTATCCCTATTTTTTCTAGTGTTTTGAGCATGAAGGGGTCTTGTATTTTATCAAATACTTTCTCAGAATCTACTGAAATAATCTTATGATTCTTAACCTTAAGTCTATTGATTTGATGAATTACATTTATTGATTTCTGGATGTTGAACCAACATTGTATCCCCGGGATGAGTCCCACTTGATCGTGGTGCATTATCTTTTTAATATGTTTTTGTATGCAATTTGCTAGAATTCTGTTAAGGATTTTTGCACCTGTGTTCACTAGAGATATTGGTCTAAAGTTTTCTTTCCTTGATGTGTCTTTGTCCGATTTGAGTATCAGGGTGAAACTGGCTTCATAAAAATGAGTTTAGTAGGGTTCCCTCCTTCTCTATTTCATGGAATACTTTGAGGAGCATTGGTAGAAGTTCTTTTTGGAGGTCTTATAGAACTCAGCTGAGAATCCATCTAGTCCTGGGCTTTTCTTGGTTGGTAGGCTTTTGATGTCTTCTTCTATTTTATAGCTTGAAATTGATCTGTTTAAATTGTGTATGTCCTCCTGATTCAGTTTGGGAGGATGATATGTCTCTAAAAATGTGTTGATGTCTTCAAGATTTTCTATTTTGTTGGAGTATAGATTTTTCAAAGTAGCTTCTAATTATGTTATGTATTTCAATGGTGTCTCTCATGATATTTCCTTTTCGCATCTTGAATTTTAGTAATTTGAGTTTTCTTTCTCTTCATTAGTATGGCTAAGGGTTTATCTATTTTATATCCTTTTTCAAAGAACTTTTGTCAATTTTTTGAATTATTTCTTTTGCTTCAATTTCATTGATTTCAGCTCTGATTTTAATTATTTCCTATCTTTTATTACTTTTGGTGTTGTTCTGCTATTCTTTTTCTAGATGTAATGCTAGGTCATTCATTTGTTAACTTTTTATTCTTTTCCCTAATGCAGTCCTGCAATAAATTTTCCTCTTAGTACTGCTTTCATAGTGTCCCAGAGATTTGATACATTGTATTGTCATTCTCATTTACCTCTAAGAGTTTATTTATTTTTTTTAATTTCATCCCTGATGTCCTCTGTTATCCATGTTTCATTCAATAGCATATTATTTAGTCTCCAGGTGTTGCAGTAGTTTCTGTTTTTGTATTTTATCATTGATTTCTAATATCATTCCATCATGATCTAATAGAATACAAGATAGTATCTCTATTTTTTTTTTTTGTACTTACTAAAGGCTGCTTTGAGTCTTAACATATGATCTATTTTAGAGAAGGATTCGTGTGTTGCTAAGAAGAAAGTGTACTCACTCATTGATGGGTGGAATATTCTATATATGTCTGTTAGGTTTAAGTTATTGATTATGTTATTGAGTTCTATGTTTTCTTTGTTCAGTTTTTGTTTGGAATATCTATCTAGTGGTGAAATCGGTATGTTAAAGTCACCTAGAATTATTCTGTTGTGGTCTATTTGGTTCCTGGAATTGAGAAGGTTTTGTTTGGTGTACATGGATGTGCCATTGTTTGGGGCATAGATATTAACAATCTTTATGTCTTGCTGATTGATGGTTCTCTTAAGCAGTATGAAATGTCCTTCTTTATCCCATCTGACTAACTTTGACTTGAAGTCCACTTTATCTGACAGAAGGATGGAGACCCCTGCTTTTTTACTGAGTCTGTGTGCATGGTATGTTTTTTCCAATCCTTTCACATTTTGTCTGTGAATTTTTTTTTTTTTTTTCCTATGAGATGAGTCTCTCGAAGACAGCATATTGTTGGGTCTTTCTTTTTAATCCCATCTGCTAGTCTATGTCTTTTGATTGATGAGTTTAGGTCATTATCATTCAGGGTTATTATTGAGATATGATTTGTATTCCTGACCATTTTGACTTATTTCTGGTTTTTAACTTGGCTAGGTTTCTCCTTTGATTAGCTTTACCTTTAGGGTAGTTCCTCCCTTTGCTGACCTACATTGTTGTTTTTCATTTCCTCCTCATGGCATATTTTGCTGAGAATGTTCTGTAGTGGAGGCTTTCTTTTAACTTTTGTTTATCATGGAAGGATTTTATTTTGTCCCCATACCTGAAGGTTAGTTTTGCTGAGTATAAGATTCTTGGTTGGCAACCATGTTCTTTCAGAGCTTGAAATATGTTGTTCCAGGTCCTTCTAGCTTTTAGGTTCTGGGCTGAGAAATCTACTGATTTCTACTGAAATCTATTGGTTTCCCCCTATGTGTAATCTGATGCTTTTCTCTTGCAGTGTTTAAAATTCTATCTTTAATTTGAATGTTAGGCATCTTCATTATAATGTGTCCTGGTATAGATCTGTTATAATTTGGCACATTTGGTGTTCTGTAAGCCCCTTGTATTTGGGATATTTTCTGATATTATTTAATTGAACAGGTTGTTCATTCCTTTGGTTTGTATCTCTGTTCCTTCCTCACTCCTGATAATTTGTAAATTTTGTCTCTTCATGATATCCCATAATTCTTGGATGTTCTGTTCATGATTTCTTATCATTTCTCAGTTTGGTAAATGTTTATTCTCAAGATTAAATTTTTTGTCTTCATTTTCTGAAGTTTGGTCTTTCAAGTGATTTATTTGGTTTATTGTTTCCTTCATTTCAAGGATTCCTGCTTTTTTTTTTTCAGAATCTCTATCTCTTTATCGAAATGATCTTTTGCTTCCTGCAGTTGCTGTTTTAACTGTTTATTGGAGTGATCATTCATTGCCTGCATTTGCTCTCTTATCTCACACTTTGCTTCACAGATCATTTTATATATGTACATTCTGAACTCCTTTTCTGACATTTCTTCTACAGTACTATCATTAGGTCCTATTAATATAGAATCTTGGTTTGTTTGGAACACTTTCTTTCCTTGTTTTTTCATGTTTTTCACATATCTTCCCCTCTGGCAGTGCATATCTGGGGTATTGCAGTTTCCCCCCATAAGCTTATAGTGACTCTCCTCTAAGGAGGAAAGATCAATATTAGCAGCACCCAGTACAGACAATATGCAGCCTTAAACCAAATAGCCCCTATGAAGATGTTAACAGTATTGTCATAATAAACAGAGGATGAGTTGGACTATTATCTACAGTATAATTAATGGATTTGCAATGAGGTCTACAATTTCTAATGGTGAACAAAGAGGATGGGGAGGGTTGTAGGATATAAATGTTAATGCTAATGGGATAATCTTTTCATATAGATGCACTGGATTGTAGGAAGAGTGAAAGCAGAATCAAAAGAAGTTGGTTGTTAGTATGAGAAAAGATAGAAAGATAATCTGAGGAAACAGGTAAACAAGAGGAAAATAGAGTGAGATAAATAAATAAAAATTTAAAATTTTTCAAAAAGGAGAAAAAAAATCTACGCTCTAACAGTCATAGAGCTTTTAAATCTCTGAGTCTTCAGTAGCCTGATGCATTAAAGGTACCCGGCAATGAGCTTCCAGTCTCTAGCAGGTGTCTCAGGATGGGATTTGCCCCACTTAAAATGGTGGCTCCACTTCCAGGATAATCCAAGATGGGGATCACCACACTGAGCGGTGCACAGCACAGGGCACCAGCACTGAGTCTGTGTGGGGCGCTGGTAGGTCAAGGGTCCTGGAGG
Organism: Sciurus vulgaris; assembly: GCF_902686455.1. Lineage (NCBI taxonomy): Eukaryota > Metazoa > Chordata > Mammalia > Rodentia > Sciuridae > Sciurus > Sciurus vulgaris. Next base: position 135,235,852 of record NC_136463.1, read on the forward strand.
TGGGACACAGTCGGTCAGGCCAGGGGTTCTGTGGGTCCTGGCTATTGTCCCAAAATGGTGTCAGTCAGTCACATGTAACTGAACCTGTGGGCACTGTGACAGTGAACTTCTTGGCAGCAGTGGGCAGCAGGAGATTGCTGGCAGTCTGTGGGTAGCCTGCAGGCTAATGGACCATCAACAGGTGGACCTTAGGTGATGGGGTGATGGGTAGGTGAAAGACAAGGCAAGAGGTAGGCAAACAGGCAAATGGCAGATGATAGGCGGCAGTCAGTGAGCTATCTGCACTCAAAAAGTAGGCGATATGCTGGAAAATGGCAGGTGATCGCAGTGGATGAATGGGGTTAATAGCAGGGGATGGATGAGCAGCAGAGACTGCCTCACAGAGAGACAGATTTTCCTCTGCTTGAATTCTGCTTTACAGAGTGGCAAGGAACACAGCCTCCCTCTAGTCTGCCATTTTGGATTCCTCTGGAGATTTCCTGAGTAATGAAAATGGAAAAAAAAAAAAAAATTGCTCTTTAACTTTGATTTTCTTCAAATATAATGGGATTTGGCTTCGTAATGATGTTTTGTATATAATAAAAGGATAAAAGCTATTTTTGTCCCAATACAATTCATCTACAGTTATTTGCATAAGGAATGCTAACTTAAAAACAAAAGTCTAAAAATAACTGGGAGATCACAGTAAGCTCCCTAAAATACATTTATTGGGAAAAAAAAATACTTCTAGTAATCAACTTCTTCAACAGATATAATCTGTCTCCCTACATATTTTAGGTGGTTATATTTTCTAGAAAAAAAATAGAACCAAGAACATTGCAATTTAGTAATAAGTTTGGGGCAGGAAGTCATTAAGGAGATGCTGAAACTCCTGGGACATTTCCATAATTTATAGGAAAAGTACTTTTGAATATTCAAAATTAGTACTGTCCTAGAAAATTGCCATATTCCTGAGTAACAACAGTCCTACAAATAGAGAACAAGGGCCCTCAATATTATTATGTAGTGGGCAGTACAAAGTACTAGTATCTTGACTGATCTCTACTTGTCATGGTCTCTCCTGACAGCAGGACTAATACTGCCATTACTGGAACTTTCCTTCTGAGGTTTGTGAAAGCCGTCTATATTCCTCAGGAAGGAAAATTGTCAAAATAGTCATCATATTATATTACAGGATGGAGAAGATCACTAACTAGAAATACTTTGGGACTAGGAGACTGAGATCCTGGTCCAAATGGGAGGAGAAATTGGAAATCTTCCTAGGAAAGGAACTAGACTAGCATTCAAGAACTCTGGGTTTCAGTGCTAGTTCTGATGTTGACTTCCCAAGGGATCTTGGGCAATTCATTTAATCATTGACAGCCACAGTCTCTCCAGTTGGGAAATAGGAAGAATAGCAGTTGCCTTTCCAGTCTGCAGTGTCATACTGTGGATAGAATGATTTTATATTTTTGCCTTGTAAATTTGAAAAGTGCTATAATAATATAAGGTATCACTATTAATAAGCAGGATGATAGAATGAGGATTAGGAAATGAACAGCAGTAGCAGAAAGGAATTCCACTTTAGATTGGCTAACAAATATTAATAATATAAAATGATGATGCAAAGGGAAAAGAGAGATGAACTTCCCCAAATAACCTCCCTGATCTTACAAGACAGGGTGGCTATCCTATGAAGAGGCTAACAGTAAAGTATGCTTAAACTGAACTCACTTTAATCTAGAATTGACTATGATCATAATGCAAGGATAACAGGTGAGTGAGAAAATACAGATGAACAACAACAAAAATATGGCATCGAGGATTATAGAATTATAGTAACTGGTTCCATGTATTTTCAAACCCAAACTGAAGTACTTGAGTTTGAACAGGAGGAAGCCCAAGGATTTTGGGGGGCTTTAAAAAAGTTTTTCTTTGCTGTGTTTTCCTGTTTCTTAGGTGATGACTTTTAATGTCTTATGATGTCATGTGTGTCAATATATGACATAGTCTTCTCCACATTCTACAGAGATAACCATAATGACCCAATGACAGCTGGTTGTAAGTGCTGAAAGCTTTGAAGTAATAAAATCATTGTCTCAGAAACCAAGGAGAACTTAATATCTGTTGTGATGATTTTGACCTCTGATCTGCAAATCTGTGATATTCATCATTTCATAATGGTCTCGCTCACAAGGAGACAGTTGCTGATTTAAAAAAAAAATACCAACGCTTTCTGTATCATGTGGTTCCTATTATGTGTAGTTCTGTGTTTCAGTTAGATGAGGCAACCATGGTTCATAATATTAAATGGAAAGTTTCAGCAGCAAACAATTCATAAATTTAAAAAATCTCATTATAGTTTATTTTTCATGATCTATTTTAGTATCAGTAATTATTAATATCTCACTGTGCCTAATTTATGAATTGAACTTTATCATAGGTATATATCTGTAGGAAAAAACAGGAAATAGGTGATATATATACACATATATATATTATATATATTTTTATATATATAATATATATGATATACCATCCATTGGTTTAGGCATTTGGGGGTGGGGGGATTCTTAGAACACATCTCCCATGAATAAGGGTGTTCTGTTTTTTAGTTCTGGTAACACATGTAAGGTTTAGATGTAACTTGAAGGACACTCCAGACACAAGAATCATTTCCCATCTTTGGTTTTCATTTTCAGTCAAAGTGGGAGGTACAGAAGATAAAGAATAAGCCAGTTGCCTTTCATTTTCCCTTCCTGTTTTCCATCTCAGAAGATTTAAGTCAAGGAGAATATTTTGGGTTTCACACGTCAAAAACCAAACACAATTAGGCAAAAGGGAAACTTACTGAAAGATTTCTTTGTTACTTCATTTATTAAGGGAAAACAAACTACCAGGAAAGGAAAGAAGCAGCTCAGCCTCAGGAAATAGAAAACCAAAGTCTACCCATCCCCCAAGTCCTATGTTTGCCCATAAACTTTGTCCTCCCCAGTGCAGCCTGGCTGTCTCCTTTACTAGGAAATGGGATCATCAAGAGCAAACATGTTTAACATCTTACACCACCTATAATTCAAAAATCATCCTGATGACTTTGCTCAGCAAAATGGTGGTGAAGGTGAGGGAAGGATTATGATTGACCCAATGGTCAGAAGGTAAGGTAATTATAAGAGTCAGGCAATGCAGATTATTTTCCCTCTTAGTAGTGGGAAGAAACATGGTATCTAGAGAAAGGAGAGTGGGGAGAATAGACATTTCCTGTAAGAAGGGAAGGGTAGAAAGTGGTGCTGACAAGGCTGAACAACAGATACCCATTATAAAGAACAAACAAGGAACACCTGGAGATGATGTCTGTTGAGAAATAAATCTTTGTTAGAAATCTAGAATTTTATACTCCTATTTCTGTCTACTTCAAATTATGTTTTGGTGGAGCCATTGGTAAATATCCAGAGTAGGCAGCCCCCAATTATAGAAAGGGAATGTGTTTCAAAATGTCATGTAAGGCAGTTTCCATCTAGGAATACATAGAAACAATGTTACCAATGGTGTTTGTTTTCTGGTCAGTTTATGGAAGCAGAATCCATATACGCTTAATCTATTACACTAACAGTTCATTTCAGTGTCACTGACTATCCACTGAGGTATCTTTCTAAAGAGTCTGGCTTCCATGAACCATGTAACAGAGTTTACCTCTTAGTGCTAATTCCTTTGCATGGGCATCAGACTACCAGTCTGTGGTTGGAAAGGGAACGCTGCTGGGATTCGCAGGCACCAACAGTTAATTTGCTTTCTGCGCCTGGTGTGGTATGATGCACAGACTGTGGAATGAAAGCCAGGAAACCCATGTTATAGTTGCATAGTTGTTTCTTTAGAAAACAGGCCTTGGTTTTCACATCTGCAGTGTGGGGTTAGCATGTGTGGCATACTTGTACATGTCAGAAAGCAGCTGGACTCTTTTACATGCAGGACTACCTCTTAAAGGTCTTTCAGTGTGAAAAGGTGATGCTTCAGTGACTGAGAGAAAGTACTTTCCTGTTGCTACTTAGAGAAAGGCAGCTCTCTATCTAGTGGCTGGGTGGGAAGGACAGTAGGGAGCAGAGCAGGAGCCCAGCCTGGGCTCCTTCAGTTTATGTTAATATACATGGAGCTTTTCTTCCTTTGGAAACTTTCTGGAGGTTAAGGTGTGACACAGGGGTTCTGGATACTATTTTATTCTAAGGTTCTCTGTATTAATAACAGAAGGTCAAAACAGGATTGCAAAACTTATGGGATTGTGAATATTTTCATTTGACAAGTTAACACAACCAAAAACATAATATGATGTAGTTGAACTATTAATCATCATGACATTAATTTTAAAAAAGAACTTTCATGGTACAATCTACATAGTATGGCCCAGTAATTAGATGTGTGTGAACTTTTATGAGAGATGCTTCATATATTGTTAATAACTGTGTCTGTTATTGTGTATGTGAAATCACTTTGGGATAACATCAGAAGTCTAATTCATAGTCACTTTTCCACAAGAGAAACTACACAAATGGCCATTCTGGTATTTTTTGTGAGATTCTCTTTTTTTTAATGTGTGTGTGTGTTAGTAAATTGGTAGTCAGTGTATCAAAATCAGAAATAATATGTTGTTCAATTTCAGTAGTCTCATTTTGTCCCTAACCATGTGATTATCTTATCAATTCAATATTTTTTTCCAGAGTAATTTCTATTATTTGAGGAAGGAATAAAATAATAAATATACAAATAATGATAAATAGTCTAGATACACAGTAAGTTTGGGGAATAAACTGAAATGATTAAAAATCATCTAGGACATAAATCATAAATATACTTCAGGAGGATTCTATCTCTAAAGTTATGGTTTTTGAATGAAATTCAACATGGTCATTTGAAGACATATTATTTTTTTCAGTGTATCATAGAAGTTTTTTAATACAATGATGGTTCATTATAAATTTTTGTAAGTTTAGTACAATGTTGTATTCTGGAAGTAAGATTGTTTTACCTTTTAAGAGAATTATTTGTAAATTCAAAAGTCATAATTTTAAAACAATTTATTTATAATGTCTGAGGGGTGGGGATGGTTCTGATTTTGTTATTTAAAAATTCACAACTAAGTGATACTTGTGTTGAGTAAGTAAGCTAGGTAAGTAAACTCTTTTTATCTAGATATTACAACTAACATAATAGGTGGAAAAAGCAGAAAATGATAATAAGTGAAAATGCTATTTTTTTTCTCCTTAATGTAAACTATATAAAATTGCTGCTCCTTGGTAAATTTGAGCAATGACATTCTCCTTTGCATCAAATATTCTTAATTTTTTTAAATAATAGGAAATAAAGAAATGATATTAGTTTATCCATGGAGAGCTCATTAAGGATCTACGTAAACAGGAGAGAGGCTGTGATTTTACATGTGGGAGACAAGTAAAGCAGGCCAACTGTAGGGCAGCAAATCAAAGAAAGTAGGTCAGCAAGTCCTGTGGTAATCCAGTGCATTGCCATTATTCAAAGGGATGGTCAGAGCATCCTGTGAGCAAGTATGTTTAGGAAGAGCACTTTGTAAATCCCATGGAAAAACCAGGGTGGCATCAAACAGCTGCAGGACTCAGGATGTGAACCACATGTCCACAGGTCAAGCGGATGAAAGCCAGGACGGTGTCATTCAGAAGTTTCCTGGTGGTCATCAAACTGGGTAATAAGAAACAAACTGAGCTGAGGCCTTCCACAGAGAGAAGAACACAGCTTCGGGATATGGAGAAATGAGCAGATTTGAGACTAACTCATTGAGATTCACACTTTTCAATAAAAGAAAACTACAGGCAACAGAAGAATTATGGAAGTAACCAAAACAGTTAATCAAATCCATTTGCATTACTTAAAAGGTAAAAGTCATATACCCAATGGGATTAATTAACTGTGTTTGGTGATCAGTTAAACATTATATATCAGGAGATGTACTCTTTCTCAATTACCTTTTTATGAGTTATTGCAAGCTTTCATGCCATTATGTAGAATTTTGGAATTATAATAATAAAGTAAATTTAGATTAGTAAATTAAAATAGTATAAGAGGCTGAGATGAACAAGTCAACTCCAGATCAAAACACTCTACCCTTTTCTATTTATTATGGATGCATTCATCCATAACTAGGCAGACCTAAATTAATCAGGCAGAAATCCTTATCTGAAAAAAAAAAAAAAAATCACTGGTAGAAAACTCTTCATACTTAGAACAGGAAAGAGTTTTAATGAAAGTGAATTTAAAAGCTTTCATTTCTTTAATTAAATAGAATTAAGCCTCTGTGATATTCAGACCTTGATGTATGATTCTCTGATCAGTCATTGAATAAAATAACATATTGGCTCTGATTTTATTATGCTAACATTCTGGGGATGGGAAACGTGTATCACAAGTCCCTAAACAAATAAGTATACTATCAGGGAGTGATAAATGCTCTAGAGGAAGAAAAAAAAAAAAACAGAGATTAACAGATATTAAGGGAAAGAAACATGGGATGTTTGGGATGTGATGGTCAGGGGATGCCAATATGAAATGAGGTGAAGGAACAAGCCTCATGAACTCATCAGAGGAAGATGAACCCAGTGGAGGGAGCAGAGGACAAGGCCCTGAGTCTGGAGAAGGGCTGTGTATGATAGATCTCTAAGGTTGAGCCTGGGAGGAGATAAGGTCAGGAGGCAGAACCTAATCATGAAGAATCTTTAAGCTTATGATGAGGAGCTGGAATCTCATGTTCTGGGTTATACAATACCATCAAGGGATTTTGGGGTTTTTCTTTTTTTTGGAGGGGGCACTAAGGGTTTAACCCAGGGGTGCTTTACCACTGAGTTATATCACCAGCCCTTTTTATTTTTTATTTTGAGGTAGGATCTTGCTAAGTTGCTGAGGTGCTTGCTAAATAGCTGAGGCTGCACTGGAACTTGCAAACCTCCTGCCTCAGCCTCCTGAGTTGCTGGATCACAGGCGTGTGCCACCATGCCTGGTCATAAAAGGTTTTCCTCAGTGAAGCAATATAATTTAAAAAAAAATTACACTTGGGGGAATTGATTATGGGTGAAAAGAAAGAAAGTGGAGAGACCAATTAGAAATCTATTGGCAACTTCCAGGTGGACATTAGTGGTAGCTCAGTCTATGGAGATAGTGCTAGAACTGAGGAAAAATTTTAGAGTTGGGATATAATTTTTAATGTAGAGTCTTCAAAATTCAGTCACAAATGGGAAAACAAAGATGAAACAAAGAAGAGAAGGCAAGGAATAGATTGGGTCTGACAAAATTTGAAGAGTAGAATAGTACGAGGTGAGTGGTTTTATCTGTTGTTTGTGTTTTGAAGAGGTGGGGCAGAATCAAGATCCTGCTTTGGATACATTAACTTTGAGATGTCCATTAAGTGTTTAAAAGTGAGACACTAAGTTAAGAGTTGACTGTGTGAATCTGAGCCCAGAAGAATTGTTGGGGCTGATAATATACAATTGAAGTTGTCACTCTATGGGTTATAGGTAACAGTAAGTCTTCATCTATCAATATTTAAATGAAAATTGATTGAATTCTCCAAGAAAAAGACACAAAGTGATAAAAACAGCATAAAAAATGGAAAACAAAACAGGATCCAACAATATACTTCCCTTGGTAGCTCACTTTATTCATGAGGGCAAAATGTAGGCTGAATTATCACCCATAATCAACTCTCTCAAATGGGATTTTTTTAAAATGTAAAGAAATGGAAAAAAGGATATTCCATTTATATGCAAAAAACAAACTAAAAAGGAGAGGGACAGCAGAGGTGACAATACTATTAGACAACACAGACTTTTAGTGAAAATCAGTCAGAAGTAAAAAAGAAGATTAATATGAGAAAGGGACCAATTCATTAAGAGGATAGAATAGAATAATTGGCAAATACATATGCCCTAACATTAGAATTCTTAAATATATAAAAGGGACATCTAGACTGTTTTCATAAGCTTTTTTACTACTTGACCAAAAGACCTGACAAGAACAATTAGAGGAGGAAAAGTTTGTTTGGGGGCTTATGGTTTCAGAGGTTTCAGTCCATAAATGGTCAACTCCATGCTCTGAGTCCAAGGTGAGGCAGAACATCGTGGCACAAGAGCATGGGTGGAGGAAAGAAGCTCAGGGAAGCACTAGGAAGCAGAGAAAGAGAGAGATCTCCTTACCATGAAAAAATATAAGTCCCAAAGGCATACCCCCAATGACCCACCTTCTATAGTCATACCCTATCTGCCCACAGTTCATCCATACCAGTGGATTAATGTAATGATTAAGTTAAGTTTCTCATAATCCAGTGAGTTCACCTCTGAAATTTCTTGCATTGTCTCATACATAAGCTTTTGGAGGATACCTTATATCTAACCATAACAGACAGTAAATGATAGTAATACTGAACTTTTGTACTCCATATTAAACAACAGGTAGATAATACAGACAGAAAATCAATACGGAGACAATAAACTTGAATAATATTATAGATAAAATTGACCTAACAAACATATACAGAACAGTCCATCCAACAACAGCAAAATACACTCTTAAGTGCATAGAGAACATTCTCCAGGATAGATCCTGTGTTGGGTCACAAAGCAAGCCTTAACAAACTTCAGGAGGTTCAATGACATCAGAAGGTTTTCCCAACCACAATGGTATGACACTGGACATCAATAACAAGAGGAATTTTTGGAAATTCACAAATATGTGGAAATTAAGCTGCATTTCTGAAAATCCTATGGATCAAAGAAGAAATTAGGATAGAAATCAAACAGTACCTTGAGACAAATACAACATACCAAAATTATGTGAGCCAAAAAAGGGAAAAAAAAGCAATTCTACAAGGGAAGTTTATAGCAATAAAAGCCTACATTAATAAAAAGAAAGAGTTCAAATAGCCTAACATTACAACTCAAGGAACTAGAAAAATAAGAATAAACTAAGTTCAAAGTTAGTAGAAGGAAAAAATAATAAATATTAGAGCAGTAATAAAGACTACACAGACGACAATCAAGATCAATAGAATTAAGTGTTTGTTTTGAAAAGATAAACAAATTGACACACCTTTAACTAGACTGACCAAGAAAAAGAGAGGACTCCAATAAATGAAAGAGGAAACACCATCATTAATTCCACAGAAGTACAAAGGCTAGTTAGCCTTCTATGAGCAATGATATATCAGCAAATTAGATAATCTAAAACAAATGGACACATTCCTACAAACATACAACCTACCAAGAGTGAATCAGGAAGAAATAGAAAATCTGACAGATTAATAACAACTAAAGAGATCAAGTTTCCTATCAAAGAGGAACCCAAGACTTTTTGTCCTCCCTGGTAAATTCTATCCCAAATTTAAAGAACTATTCCAGGTTTCTCAAGCTCTCCTAAAAACTTACAGAGGAGGGGGCATTTCTAAACTCTACTTAAATAATAGTATTAATGTTATATCAAAGCCAGATAATAAAATTATACAAGAAAATAAAATTACAGGCCAATATTCCTAATAAAAATAGATGCAGAACTCCTTAATAGGGCTGGGGATGTGACTCAGTAGTATAGTGCTTGCCTGGAAAGCACAAGGTCCTTGATTCAATCCCCAGCACCACAAAAACAAAAAACAAAACAAAAACTCCTCAGTAAAATATTTAGCAAACCAAATTCATAAGCAGATTAAAAGGATCATACATCATGATCAAGTGAGACTTATTCTGGGGATGCAAATATGGTTTAACATATGCAAATTAATAAATGTAATATATCACATTAAAGAATGAAGGATAAAATTCATATGATCATTTTGATAAATGCAGAAAAATCACTTAACAAATTTCAACCAACTTTCATGAAAAGAATGCTCAACAAATTAAATATAGAAGAAATATAATTCAACACAATAAAAGCCAAGTATGACAAGTCCATGGGTAACATCATAATCAATAGTGAAAAGTTGAAAGTTCTTCTTCTAATATCAGAAGCAAGTCTGGGTTCCCATCATTATTACTTCCATTCAGTATAGCACTAGAAGTTTTAGCCAGAGCAATTAGGTAAGAAAAAGTAATATTCAATATTCACATTGGAAAGAAGTTAAACTGTCTCTGCAAATTACATAATCTTGTGTATAGAAAATTCTAATGATTCCACCAAAAAAATTGTTAAAACTAATAAGCAAATCCAGTACAGTTGCAGATATAAATCAACATATAAAAATCACTTGGGCTTCTATACACTAACAACGTGTTATCTGTAAAAGAAATTAAGAAATTCCGTTTTTAAAAGTATAAAAATATTTAGGAATGATTTTAATCAAAGACATAGAAGATCTGTACTTTGAAAACTGTAAAACATTGATGAAAGAAGTTGAAGGGGAGCTGGGGTTGTAGCTGAGTGCTAGCATGCTTGCCTAGCATGGGTGAGGCACTGGGTGTGATCCTCAGCATCATATAAAAAAATAAAATTATAAAAAAAGAAGTTGAAGAAAAGACAAATAAATGAAAATATATCCTACGTTCACAGATTGGAAGAATTAATATTGCTAAAATATCCATACTACCCAAAGTAGTCTATAGATTAAATCAATCCCTATCAAAATTCCATTGACATTATCTACAGAAATAGAAATCCCCAAATTTGTAGGAAAACACAAAAGACCCCAGATAGCATATGCAATCTTAAGCAAAATGAACAAAGCTTGAATCATCATACTTCCTGATTTCAAAATATATTATAAAACTACAGGAAGCAAAAGAGTGAACTGGAAGGAAAAAACCACACAGAGACCAATGAAATGGAGTGAAGAAACTAGAAATAAACCAATGCATATGTGGCTAACTAGCATTTACCAAGAAAATCAAGAAAACACAATAGGGAGGGAAAGAATGCTCTCTTCAATAAATCATGATGAGAAAAACTGGATATCCACATTCAAAAGAGTTAAATTGAATCTTTATTTTATACCACGTAGAAAATTTCCTCAAAATGGGATAAGGACCTAAAACCATAAAACTTCTGAATGAAAGCAGAAGAAAACCCTTCTTCCCATTTACCTTGGTGTTTTTTTTTTTTTTTTTTTTTTTTTTTTTTTTTTTTTTTTTTTTTTTTTTTTTGGGCACAACACCTAAAACACAGGCAATTTTTGCACACATAAACCAATGGGGCTACATCAGATTAAAAAAAAAAATGTGCATAGTAAAGAAAGTAACCAAGATGAGTTGGCAACCTCTAGAATGGGAGGAAATATTTGTAACTATCCATCTGATAAATTGTTAGCACCCAAAATATATAAGGAACTCATGTGAATCAATAGCACAGAAATAATAACCTTATTAAAAGGACTTTCATAAGTCCAAAGAAGACACACAAATAACCAACATATATTTGAAAAGATGCTTACAATCATTAATCATCAGGGACATGTAAATCAAAACCATAATAAAATGTTACTTCACATCGGATATGATGGCTTATATAAATGAGAAATAACAAGTGCTGGCGTGGATGTGGAGGAAAGAGAACCTCAAACTTTGTTGGAAGGTGAATAAATTGGTACAGTCATTATGGAAAACAGTATGAAGTTTCCTCAAAACATAAAAATAGAAGTATCACATGATCTAGCAATTCCACTTTTGGGGATATATTTGCTATGGTCTGAATGTTTCCCAATATTTAAGTGTTGAAATTTAATCACCATTGTGGTGGTATTAAGTAGGGACTTTCAGAAGTAATTGAGTGATTAAGAAGAACCTTTTGGGCAGAGCACTTATGAATGGACTGGTGCATTATAAAAGGACTGGGGGAAACTTGCAAAGTTTTTCTGCTCTTCCATTCCTCTGACATATGAGAACACAGCAAGAAGGCTTTCAATAGACTCTTAATGCTGATGCCTTGATCTCAGGCTACCTTGCCTCCAGAACTGAGACATAAGTTTCTGCTATTTGTAAGTTACTCAGTCTTAGATGTTGTTACAGGAGCACCAAAAGACTAAGACTATAACTAAAGGAAGTGAAATCACTATCTTGAAGAGATACCTGCACCCCTGTGTTAGGGGCAGTATTATTTAAAATAGCCAAGTGTCCATTCATGAAAGAAGAGATAAGGAAAACACACACACACACACACACACACACACACACACAGAAGAATATTATTCAGTGATGAAAAAGAAGAAAATCCTGCCATATGGAACAAAATGGGTAAACTGAGGGGACATTATGCTAAATGAAAAAAGGCATGAAAAGACAAACACTATATGATATCACTTTATGTGTGAACTCTAAAAAAGTCAAACTCATAGAAGTTTAAAGTAGATTGGTGGTGGTCAGAGGCTGGTGCAGAGAAGTGGGAAGATATTTTACTCCATGTGTGTATAACTTGTCAAAATACATTCTACTTGCATGTATAACTAAAAAAGAATTTAAAAAAACAATCGTGAATTAAACATTTTATATGAAATTAGCATGGTTGTAGTTGATTTGGTGAGTTGTGTTTATATCTGGATTCAGGCATTATAATTGCAGAGAATCAGGTTTCATTTCAGTAGTAGTCTTTCTAGATGAGTATGATGGAGGAGAGAAGGGCAGAATTGCTAGGAGTGTTGGTAAGGAGTCTTTATAATAAGGGACCATGGCCTTTAATCTGGGTAAAGAGGAAAAGTGGGAAGGAGTAGATGAACTTGGTTGAAACAAGTCTTATGAGAATGATTTCTGGAGTAGTGGCAAGGGAAGGTAGGAAGGTACTATTATCTCCAGACCATTTGATGTGATTGCAAGATTGGCAGATGACTACCAAGAAGGAGGTAGAGCTGATGTAGAGCCAATGGTAGGTTCTTCTAAGAAGCTGGGTGTTTTATTGGCCGCAGGAGAAACTGCCTGTGCTTTAAATCCAACTGAAGGTGTGTCACAGTGACAGGAGGGAGATGGAGAGATTCACCACACCCTTTCTAATTAGTGGGAATATTAGTTTGCTAGGGCTGCTAACCATGTACCACAATGAGATGACTGATATTTATCCCAGCTTCTAAGGTAAAAGTCTAAGATGAATGTATCCTCAAAGTAGGATTTTTCAGTTTTGTTTTGTTTTGTTTTTATGAGTGCCCAATAACAATCTGCTCAATATCTTTCTCCTAGCTCCTGGGAAGCCTCAACTGTTCCTTGGCTTGTAGATGGAGTTCTATCTGTATTTTCATTTTTATAGCAAAAAATGGAGGTTGCTCAGTTTTAAAGTATGAAATATTGTGAACATGGAATAAAAACAAATTGGCAAGGTTTTATGTGATGAGACCTAGTGTTGGCTTATTCCACACCTGCTCTGATGCAATGGGACACAGCCTCATTGACTGTTCTCATTTTAAATTCCTGACTACAAGGCGTATGTTGAGCACTTGCTGCTTCCTGGCAAGCACACTGCAATTCCCTAATTTGTGCTGTCTTCCATTCTCCTAGATTGACTGTTTCACTATGTCTCCTCTCCCTGAAACCTGCAGCATAGCCTCCCAGTTCTCGCTCTTACCTACTCATCTTGCCTTCTACGTGGAGAAAACTGAAGCCATCAGAAGAGAACTTCCCTAGACTCTAACCATGAGTTCTTCCCACCTGACACCATCTGTACCCTTTTACAGGCTGCCTCTGCCCATTACAAGTGAATTTGGTGTGTTCCTCTTTAAAAGTAACCCTCCAGTTGTGTAGCATATCTGTCTCCACCCATATTAAGAAATATTGCTCTAGAAATTCTCCTTCCTGTTTCCCATGCCCTCATTTCCCCCCTTTCTAGTGGATCAGATCCATCACCACAGACTCTTCTTTCTTTTTTTCCAGGGTAAAAATTTCTCTTCTGATGGATATATTTGTCTTTATTGTAGTAATGATCCCACAGGTACAAACAACTGTCAAAACTGATAAAACTGTATTTTGAATATGAGCACTTTATTGTATTATGATTATATGTCAATGAAGAAGAAAACTTTCATTTGACTCTCCTCTTTCTACCAGCTAATAAAAACTTTATTTGATTTTTCTTGCAGCAAAACTCCTCCAAAATACTGGGTACACTCACTATCTTAATTTATTCTCATTCTTTATTGACCTCCTTACTTGGAAACCTTCCTGCCCACACACCAGATTATTTTACCAATACTGCTCTTTTCTAGGTTGTGAGGGACGTGATTGTTGCTAAATTCAATCGTCGATTCTCAGTTGTCATTTTACTTGACTTCTCTGATTTGGCACAGTAAGCTCATGCCATTTCTAATTATCCCTCTATTTCCTTGCATTACATGCCCCCTAGTTTGGGTATTTTTCACAGTTCATAAAACATTTCTGTACAGTACCATTTTCCAAGTCAACCTGATATCCTTTACCTCTTAATGCAGAACAACAGGGCTCAGCTCTTGCACATTTTCTCCTCCTTACTTACCCTCTCTTTTGGTAACTTTAAATAAGGAGTATGCAATGATGGCTTCAATATTTATACCTGAGCCCAGAATGCCCCCCTGAATTCTAGAAGAACTCAGATGTGTTCATTTGAATAGTTACTAGAAATCTTAAATTTAGTATTTCCAGATGCAACTCCAGATATTCTATCCAAAGTGTTCTTTGTCAGTCTTTCCCAGCTCAGTTAATGTTGACTTCACCCTTTCAGTTACCCTGGCTAAAATCTTTGGCATTATACTAGACTCCATTCTTTTTCTCATACTCAATTTCCAATATTTTAGCAAATACTATTTGTTCTGTCTTCCAAATATATGCAGAATATGAACACTTCTCAACACCCTCTCTACTGTTAGCCTGATTTGAGTCCCTATCATGCCTTGGAATAGTACAAGAGTTTCTTTATTTTTATTGATATGCATTTTTAAATTGTGATAAAAGAGACAAATATGAAATCTGTCAGGACAACCATTTTTAAGTGTACAGTTCAGTAGCACAGTAGTGTTATGTATGTTCATTTTGTTGTGCAAAAGATCTCCAAAATCTTTTCATCTTGCAAAACTGAAACTCTATATCAATTAAACATCTTCCTATTTCCCCTAAC
Organism: Sciurus vulgaris; assembly: GCF_902686455.1. Taxonomy (NCBI): domain Eukaryota; kingdom Metazoa; phylum Chordata; class Mammalia; order Rodentia; family Sciuridae; genus Sciurus; species Sciurus vulgaris. The sequence goes on from NC_136463.1 coordinate 135,250,894, forward strand.
TCAGCCTCTTAACTTACCTCACTTAACCCTTTGCCTCACTACAAACAGTTGTGAATACTGCAGATAGAGTACTTTTTAATTCATATGCTTTATTTTTAGAACAACTTCAGACTCAGAAAAATTGAGCAGAAAGTACAAAGAATTCACAAACACCCCTTAATAGCTATGCATGCCCAACTCTCTATTACTCACATCCTGCACCACGGTGGTGCTATAATTGAACCTTCGTTAACACATCATTATCACTCAAAGTTCGTAGTTTAAATTATGGGTAATTCATAGTGCTCTGAGTTTGGACAAATTCAAGTGATATATATCCACCACTGTAATATCGTATAGAATAAATTCACCACCCTACAAATCTTCCATGCTCTCTATTCATCTCTTCCTTCCCCCTAGCCCTTGGGAACCATTGATGTTTTGCCATAGTTTTGTCCTCTCCAAAATGCCATATAGTTGGAATCATATGGTATGCTACCTTTCCATATTGGCTCCTTTCATTTAGTAATGTGCTTAAGTTTCCTCTATTTGGATGTCCTGCTCTTCCAGATCATTTTTTGGAAAGACTCTCTTTGTTCCATTTTGTTGGCTTTTCTCTTTGTAAAAAAAGAGACATGATTTTTGAGAGTCATTTGTTGGACTCTATTATGTTCAGTTGTTCTAGTTGCCTGTTCTTTTCATTGTCTTGATTACTGTAGATTTATGGTGAGACTTGAAGTCAGGTTGTGTTAGATCCTTCACCCCCAGAGACCTCTGCAAGTTGCCATTTACTTTGGCAAATTCCTGGACAGAATCAGCCTCTCTGCTTAGCAGGCTCCAAAATGTCCTCTTCTTGATGAGGACCCAAAGTTAGTTGAATTTGGAGTACTTATACTCAGTTAAAGTATACCAAAACTGACATGTAAAATTCACATGTAGATTTATTAATTCAAAATAAGCTATATGACTTTCAGGTGAAGATAGTTTTAATCAGTGCCTTTTAACCTCAGGAACAAGCTCTGTTGTAATCAGAGGGTTTTCACAACAAGCTTGGAGCCAGAACTGGGTGATTTGGTTACGTGATCAGGGCATACACAGCATCACACTGTGGTGACCCTCAGATTTAATAGGGAAGTACCATTCCTCTTGGACCTTTGGTGACCATTACTTCAATAAGGAAGTACACTGCCTGAGGACAGCAACTTCTCTAATGCCAGGACTGATGTCCTTCCCTAGGGACCCTTAAAACATACAGGTGTTTGCATCTGTGGCTGTAAATGCAACTCTCCATTTGCTATTTTATTTATAGTGCTCTCAAGGCTAACCACTGATTCCTATTGATCAAGGCATTTAAAAAAAAATTTTACATAGGCTATTGTGTTCAATCAATTGTAGTCAAGTCTTGCAGGCTGGGGAGTCATTCTGTCTTTTTCTAAAGTGAAATTGCCTAACACTGTTTAGCTCCATCATATGTAGGATTAAAAATTTAAGTCCACTTCTAAATTCATGGGGAATGCATTAGCTTCTGTAAAAAAGGGGATATTAGAAGGGCACTTGACTGTGGAGGGCAAACAGACTTTGGTCTATCAAAGTAGTTTCCATACAGACTGAACAGCAGAATCCTCATAAAATTAAACTGTGTGTATATGTGTGTGTGTATGTGTGTGTGTACATGTACATCCTTTCCTGGTCCCAACCTCAGACGTAATTGTAAAGATTTTGATAAGTGATGCTAGATTATTCATTATTATGTGAATTTTCACTTCTAACAATAGTTTTTAGCAGTGACTTCTCTTCTATCTTCTCAATATTTAGTGTTAAACCTTTTGTCTTGGTTTCACTCTTGGGTAGTGGCTTTGGTAAAAATCACTGCCACATGTACAATGGCACATGTCTGTAATCCTAGAGGCTTGGAGGCTTAGGCAGGAGGATCTCAAGTTCAAAGAGAGCCTCAGCAACTTAGCAAGGCCCTAAGAAACTTAGTGAGACCCTGTCTAAAAAAATTTTTTTAAAAGGAAGTCGGAAATGTAGCTCAGTGATTAAGTGTCCCTGGGTTTGATCCCTGGTAGGAAAAAAATTATGTATGATAGGTAAAATGTGCATAAAATATATAATATTTATAAATATCAATTACCCAGGTTGTCCTATTCTCATACATGAAGAGAGAATTGTACTGGACACAATCCGCAGAAAAGGCTTCCTGTAGCAATTGGGAGTTAAGAGGAGTGATCATTTGCTGATTTGCAGATGGCATTAGTTGACTGATCACCATATTAAAATAGAGATTAGCCATGCTGTCAACACATAATTTACTTCAAATAAAGTCAAAAGGACCAGATTTATAGTGAGTCCAGGACATAGGTTTCTCACTTTGGAATGAAATCAATATGTCACTATGCGACCCCTGGGTGTACAAATGTACAGCTGCTCATTATAAATGAATGACTAGAGGATTAAAAAATAGAGTACATATGAAGGCATTTTGGGAATTGTAAAACACATTTTTTAATCTAAGAGATATGGGCCTTTACTGAGGAGTCATTCTGTACGGTATTATAGATTAAATTATGTTCCCTGAGTGCATCTAGAATGATTTTTTAAATAAAACCTAGGGGGTTAATACATAAGGAATCATTAGAAAGTCATCTTTTCATGGCCACTGAATTCATTCCTTTGTTCATTATAGGCTTTCCGAAAAGTAATGCCTGTTCAATGTATTTTGCAAATACTATTTGCATAGACATTAGGCTTGTTGTTTCCCTTAATCTAACATATTGCTCAATAAATGGCTGCACAAATTACTATCCTCCAAGCTGGAGCTCTTTCCCTTATTGCAACTCTGCTAATGCATTATGTTTTCTTCTGGTCCGTAGCACTTCTTCATTGAATTAACCTCATTTTCATGCATACCATTTTCCCTTGGTCTTGTCCCTATCTGATTTGTAGTCATGTCTCTCTCACACTCAGTACACACATGGGCCTTTATTTTATTTACTCATCTTGCTTGATGATTACTATATCTTGTCTCCACAGACCAGACTACTTTATTTTTCCTGGGTCTTTCAGAGCCCAGTTTCAGGTATAGGCTCAGCAGAGAGAAAGGTGGCCTCTTTTCTAATGACCTAAACACTATTTGTAATTTGAATCTATTATGGGAATGTTCCCAGGCAGGGTTAAATTCTACATCTTTTTGACTCTAAATTCTATTAAAAACAATAACAACAAAAAGATTGAAAATTTACTACCTAAAGCCACTATCGAAAGTTTTTTGATAATTAAAAGTGCCCCATGATCCTCAATCACAGTATTTTTCTCTACATTCTAACTTTGGAAAAGATCAATAACAGTGGAAGATTAAGTTCTAGTGACATAGGCGAAGAGCCTCCAGTAGAAGTTAGGGCCCAATATTTGTGTTCCAGCTCAACCAATAATTACCATGTAAATTTAAGCCAATCACTTCACCATCTGAAATATTCCTTTATCATTAACAAGAGATTAAACTACCATTCACATTCATGGGTATTTGGAGATCAGAGACCTCTAGATTTTGCTGAGAACTGTGGACCTTTTTCCCTGATAAAGCACAAGTACAAGTATAAATAGAACTCTGAGAGGGTCAGAGGCTCTCCAAAATCCATCCATAGATTCCCTAGAGGACTTTAAAATGATTTCTAAGGTTTAAAGTATGTGCTTTAAAAAAAATCATTTATGTCTACTCCTTCCAATGTGAATTAGTTTTAAGATGTGGATTTGGGCTATTATGTCATTTGAACTTGTAATTATTATTATTTTTTTCAATTTATGTTATAAGCAGAGCAAATTTTCACTAGTACAAAATGTTCCCTTTGCATCTCAGGTCAGTGAGGGTGTTAGTCCTTCTATAACCTGCCTCAGAGATGGAAGTTCAGCTCTGACTTGAACTCAGACAATGATGAAGAGCTCACTCACATGTTTACTGATGAGCAAACAGAGAATTAAGAAGCTATCCTCTCTTTATTGAGCTATAATCTACCTCCCACTTCATAAATGTCATTCATTGACACTGTTTCTAATCTCTCAGGAGTTACCTAGATTAATTTTATTTTTTTCCCAATAGTTTAGGAATTCAAAAACCATTTGTGTACTCTTAATTTGCTCTGCTAAATATTCTAGTTTCATCTACAATTCCTCTAGAAAAGTGATTTCATGAAACTACTTTAATCCCTACGACTCTCCTCAATGGTCCTCTTGCAAGGTAGAGACCAGAACGAGGCAGTATGTTGTGCAAAAGTTGTGGTCGACACAAGGCTAGTGAGAAAATCCCTTTCTCCAACTGCTGACTCTGGCTTTAGGAATGCCATCAATGACATCAACAACCTGGTCCTAGAATCAGGAACCTTCTGTAGGGTCATATTGAAACTTGGGTCACCCAAAACCCCTACCTATGGCTAATGCAGGTTACACTCATATTCTGGTTTTTAGAAGCCAAATCACCTTTCAAAAAACAAAAATCCCTATTGGCCTCTACCTTCACCACTTAGGCCATTGTCCTGCTCTTGGAAACCATTAGAAATGCTAGTTTCATCATTCATCATGTCATTTTTTTCCCCCAAATTTTGTGTCATCTACAAATGTAATAAACCTGTCATCTTGGGCTCCAAATCATTTGGTAAAAATTGTTGATCTATGGGTTGCTAAGTATATGTTTCTGTTTACAGATTATTTGGAATTCTTCACACTGTTACTTCAAGACTTCATCCATTCCACATATAACCCCCTGATCTACAGGCTAGAGAAGAGCATAAGGCTTATGTTCTACTTGGGGGCATTTATTTCTTTTCTCTTTCTTCTTTCTCTGTCTACTTTCTTTTCCTCCACTTCTATTGTCCTCATTTCTTTACATATTGGTACAATGTTTTCTGTTCTTAAGTTTGGGCCCTTTACCTGTATGTTCATTTGGGATGGAGAAAATAATTTCCATTGTGTTTTCTGGGATTCCTTTGCCTCCTGCATGTGTGCAGCCCTGGCTGAGTCTGCGCTTGCCCTGGGAGGAACTTTGCAATATGCCAAGACACAGCCCCTGTGCAGGTGAAGGATTTTTCTCATGCTTGCTGACATTTGGCAGAGGAGGAATCTCCAAGAAGTTTGCCAACACCCCCAGACCAATTTATTTTCCTCCAGCTCCAGAATTACTCAAACATCAAATGGTAGTTTAAAGAAAATTGAAGCATAAAGTAAACATGTGTTTGGGGATGGGGGAAAGGGTGAGGAGAAAAATTATTAGGTAGTCCTCAGTTGACTTTTGTTTTAGCATCATTTCATTTATGACCAAATGAATATTAATGGTAGGAAAAGAAAAACATTGGCCTACAGGCTATTTCAAAACACAAATTAACCAGCTTTCCATTATTCAATTGAAAGATGGCATTATGTTAAACTGTTTTTGAAACCAAAGAATTTCTGGTAAGCATAACTTTTTTTGGTCCTTGTCACTAGCTTCTACTTCATCAAAACTTTCACCTGGAAGTAATTCATTTTACATTTGACTAAGGCTAAGAAATGAACATTCTAAAATATGTCCAAGTGAGTAATTTTATTTTAAAAAATGTATGGTTTTCTCATATGAGTTTGTGACCATTGTAATTGTAAAATAAATGATGTGGATTAGAATAAGCAAGTAGACTTACTATATTCAAGTGTAGACAGTGGTTGGTTAGTTGGTTAATGTTTGTTAAATTAGTTGGACATTTTAATTATGGATTTTTTTTGCACTCAATCCCCTCATTTGGACAAATCAATGTTGGCATTAGATCATTAACCCTCATGTAAAGAAAACCAAATGCAACTTTGTTACTCTCTAGTTACCTTGTAGGTGAAAGGGATGAGCTCTGAAGTCTGTAGAACCTTGCAAATGTGGGGAAGCACAGTCAACCTCAGCTCAGGAAAGAGTGGCAGGTTGCTGAATAATTACTATTTCAGAAGGAGTCCTAAGATCCTCTGGATCAGGGTCAGTATTGGTACTCTAAACCTATAATAACTCTGAGTAAATGATAGTGAATGATGGGTTGGCATCCCAAAAGCTAAAGGTGAAAATTAGTGGGGGTATCCTGATGTTGGAAGCTCATGGCTCATTTGTTCATCCACTTATCCAGTGAACACTGAGGGACTACAGGCCTAGTGTGTCCTCTTAGCACCACACTAGCCTTATGATCTTGGACCAATCACATCTTTTCTAAGTCTAAATTGTGAGGTGTAGGGATTCATGCATGGAAAACTCCAGCAGAGTGACTGTTCAGATGTTCTCTTCTCTTTTCCTTAGTTTTTGTACTTTTTTTCCATGAAATTTGTAGTACTATGAAATAACTTTCAGTTCTTTAAAACAGATTTATCTGTACAGTCTTGGGTCAACAGGAATTTCAAGTGATCTGTATTTGCAGATGAAATTAAAGTATTTAAATATTATTACAACTGATCAAATATTTTTGCAAGATAATCCACCAAGTCCAAGTATGTCATTCTTTGCCAAATAGTACTCTGAGGCTTGCTGTCTACAGTACATGCAATCCACACATTTTTGAGCTGCTGTTTCATAGGAAGCATGAATAGTAACTTTCTTTCATTTTTCAGTCCTAATTGGAGTATGTTTTAGTAATACTTAGAAAAAAACTTCTAAACCAATTTTTTTAAAGTATAAAAAAGGTACAGAAGTTTCCACCTTAAACATCCCTATATGCATAGAGTATCAGTTAGTGTGATGAGTTAGCAGAAAGAGACCAAGGAAAATGAAAGTTTAATTTTTTAGACTGTGGATGTTGTAGCAGTCTTCTGATTTATACTCACAAATTGAATTGATTTTGAAAACCATCTAAAGATTATTATTGTGGAACTGACAAAGGTATATACCTATTGTTCTTTCACTCATTCACTCATTGGAGCAGTAAACATTAATGAACACCCTCTGTGTGGTAGGCACTGTGCCTGGGACTCCAAAGTGAAACTCCATGTTCCCTGACATCAAGGAGTTGCTCTGATTAGAAAGATGTGAATAGAGTTCTTTAAGATAACTGGTGCAACAGGAGGAGACTAGGGTCAGTGGGGGGATATGAGAAAGAGCTACTAAGTCTACCTGGGGAATCAGGGTAGTCTTCAGAGGAGGTACCCTGGTACTGGAAGGATAAGTGAGAGATTATTAGGTTCATGGAAGGAGGAAGATGTTTGGTAGTGAGAACAGGATGAGCAAAGCAGGGATACTTGAGGGAGTCTGGAGTGGTCATGGAATGGGGAAGAGTAGGTTATTATTGTTAGTGCACAAATGATCATGAATGTGGGAAGAAGAGCTGGTGAAAAATGAGGCCCAAAAGGTAGGGAGAGGCCAGATCATCTGAGCCTTGCATGGCAGGCCTATGTTCTTTCCACTCCACAGGTCCGATTATTGAAGAGTTTTGAATAGAAGAGTATGTTCAGGTTCCAAAAGAAGACTAACAATATTGTGATTGTTTTCTTGTTTACAAGTTACAGAAATGGCACACACACACCCTTTTGTTCTTAAGGAGTTTCAATAGTTCTCCTTGTAATGAAGTTCAGGGGTGCCAAAAGCAATATTTGAACTAAATGATAAATCAGAATTATAATAAGAGCCTCTGAGCAGATTTTTAGTTAACAGGGTTTTAATAGGCTATGATGCAATCCCTAAGAGAGAAGATTTAATTATAAAAGATAGTCTGTCTCTAATGGAAATTTGGCTGTGAGTGTTTTTATTGCTCAGTGAATTAAAAGGTTTCTATAGAAATACATTGTTGAGAGTCTCAGCGAAAAACACATATATCCCAATGAAAACTTTCCACTCATTTTCTTCATCTCTTGTGGCAAAACCATGAATCTGACAGAAATCAATTTCACTTGAATTTTTCATTATTTTTATAATTTCAGGGGTTAAGCATATGAAAGGCCAGAATGAATCAGCATTCCCTGAAGAAGAAGAGGGTGTAAGTGAGAGAGAGGAGCAGTGGGACCATTAGTACCAGTCTGCAGCAAGAAGGCTTCTGGGGAATAACCAAACTAGGAACTTTTCTGGATATCCCATGGAACACCACTGCTTGACTTCCAGAAGCATCCTCCAGCTCTGCACTGCAAATCCTACAGTAGAAATGCACCACCTGGAAGCCCCCACAACTGAACTCTAGAACCAAGTACAAGTTGATTCACATCACTATTAAATAGCAAGCATTTATTTTACAGTGATTTTTCTTTTGAATTACAGAGGAACTTGTGAACATATGGAGTGTTCTAACTTTAAAACTGCCAGAGCTTGACCCCTTGTATCCTACTGATATGATTTGCATTCCGAAGTTAAGTGTAAATAACATCACTTTATGAGTAAAAAATAAATATTAAATACACTTAGACATGAGTGTGCGTGGGGTTAACTTAAAGAAGAATGTCTAATGGAGTCTTTAAGTTCTGTGCTTATCATGTTTCTGTAAAAAAAAACAGAAAAAAGTTTACTTTGAAAAGATTAAGAAATATCAGATTTCTTGATCCAAAATACTACATCAGATACTAAATATTTTCCCTTCCAATAGCACATTAATGGTTGAAGAACTGTAGAATTCTTTTCCTTTTCTAAGCTGTGTGATATGTATTTCCCAGCATTTTATCTGAGTACTAAAAGAGAAAAATATTAAGTCTATAATGAAATATGTCAAGTCTCCTCTAGCCCCTTTCTATTACTTGAAATTTCAACGACCAATTCCTATTGCATTTAAATAAATATTCTGTATTATAAAATACAAAATCCCATTAATTCTTCCATATATCCACTCACTCACTTATTAGTTCAACAACTGTTTGTTTCTGAGCTTATCCCTAGGAAGGTACTCTGCTGGGAGTTAGGAAAATAAAGAAAAGATAATCCCTCTTGTGTAGAACTGGTATTTATATAAAGTAAGGTTTTATGGGACAGTGTGACTTTTTGTAACTCAAAGTTCTGGACTTTTGAACAATTTCAATTATTCTTAATATTTGAATGTAAAGTTAAGCAGGGATAGAGGAATGTCAGTTTGGTTCCTACAGCGATGATATTAGTGAGGTTCAAATGCTTCATGGAAGGAAAATAAAACAAATCTCAAAAATCAATAAAGGAGAAATTAAGATAGGAAAAAAAAAAGGGGAAATTCACTGTGAAATCTTGATGTCAAGAAGTAAAATAATTGTTTTTAAGTTTGAATATGAACTTTATAATGATTAAGAAGAGACTTGTGCAAAGCTCTAATACAATGCAGCAAAAATAGCATTTTCCTTGAAAATAAATGCAAAACTCACTGATAAGTAATAGCATGACTATGAATGAATACTCTCCTCCCTCTCTTCCTTGCTCTTTCTCTTCTTCCCTCATTCTTCTTTTTCCTCTCTCTCTACTCCCCACCCCACATTTTTTTTGTTAAACCAGTTTTTCCCAAAACATTTTGGAGTTTCTAAGCCACCTGCTATGACTGCCTGATTTCCCAAGTTTCTCTTTACTTAAAACCTGATTAAGGTTCATATTTGTTTTAAGTGATTTTGAATTATTTGTTTGGAAAACATCCTGACACTCCTTGAAAGTATTTGAGATAACCTGGATTAAAAAAAAAAAAAAAATTACCCCTCCCTTTCCTTGAATAGACACTTTTATAAATGTTTTTTTTTCCCCAAAAGAACTTAGGCAAATAAAAATAAACTGAAGATTTTGCTGATTTTGTAACACTATTTGTAGAAATAAACAGCTTGACTTCTGGATCCTTCTATTCTGTTCTCCATTCTCAGGACATAAAGAGATTAAAATTAAAAGCATAAGTTTTTCCTGGGATACGTTGGTTTCTTCTATTCTATTCCCCACTCTCAAAGCATAAAAGGATTGCAATTAAAAGCTTAAGTTTTCCTTGGGAAATATGTTGATTTTCTCAGAAATGGAATGAAACTGCTCAGATAATGAGTTCTTTGTTTCCTTTCCACACAATTATAATTTGTAATAACTTTTATTTTTAAGAAGACAACATGTGACTTCAGTTTGGCTGATGGCTGAAGAAACTTTCTGACAAAAACAAAACAAAAACTTTGTATTTCCCAGACCACATTTATAATATAAAATGTTTAGTGGATAGGCTTTGAGTCACTTTGACTTGAATTAAAGTTAAAGTTCATCCTCCACTAGATTTCTGACTCAGTTTCTTCATTTGTAATATAGACACAGTCTTGCCTAACCTACTGTGTCCTTATGAGATTTAAGAGACAAGACTATAAGATGCCTAGCCCAGCTTTGTGAGTATTTAATAATTGGTGTCTATTATTATTATTAGAGTTAGGGCCTCAGAGAACATCTGTCCAATCCTGTCTAATGCCTGCACCATTAGATCACAACACTTACTCTTTGCTAAGAACTCTAGTTCCTTTCCTCTTTGCTAAACTCTCCCCCTCTCCTGCATCCTCATCTTTTCCTTCTCCAACCTCTCACCCTGAAGACACCAGAATCATGTCGACTCCTTTCCAGTGTATCTGCCTTTCATATTGAGAAATGCTCTGTAGTCATTGCCTAAATGGTCTCATTTCTTCCATACATCTCATCGCTTCCTCCTAAACTTTCTCAACATCTTGGTCACTTACTTTTGGATCCTCTTCAATCATTTATACTGAATGTAAGAGAGGTTATATCAGGTGGATGTGCTACAGATTTTCTTTTTCTTTTTTTTTTTTTAAACGCTTATATACACAGGAAAGAGGCAAAGAATGTGGTGGGGCAGGGAAGGAGTCTCTGCTGAAGTTCTTCCTATTAGACAATAAAGTTGTAATACTTTTTTCTTCTCAAAGTTGTCCAAAATAAGGGTCTTTATAAAAAACAAAAATCTCACACAAATTTCTGTTCTTAAGCAAATTTTTACGATTCACTTTTAATTTTAATTTAATATATGCCTTTGATTTCTACATTGTGGAAAATAAGATAATTTAGGTTAACCAAGAACAAATTATTTTTATTTTTATAATTACATATTATTATAAGATGTATAAAAGTACATAGTCAACAACTTCAAATCTATGATTTTGTAGCTATTATTGCTTAGGATGGGGGCAAGTTTAAAATGTGAATATATTTTAAGCCATTAAAAATATATAATAACTGTAGTAGAGGAAGTATCCCCAAATCACAAAAGTAATATACAATTAAATGACCTTGTTGGAAGCATTGGTTTTGTATGTTATCATAGCAAACAACTTAATTGTACTACAGAATTCATTTAATTGCATTATGGGTTTATGAATTCACAAATAAACCATGCATATTGCATTAGTTTATAAAGTCTTTATATGTTTTTCATTAACAATGAAAAGCAAACAGTTTAAGAGCAGAATGCATAATAAGAAAAGCATGTCTACTAACATGAAGTGCTTAGGCCAATATGCAGTTTTGAGTATTTGCTTTCTATGAATAAAGGGGATATGGGAATAAATGCCTTTATATATTAACTCCAAACAAACAATCCTCAAAGCCCCAGAAGGCATATTAATTAATAAATATGTTGTTGAAATGTGGACTGTGTTAAAGAAATTATTTTCATATTGTCATAAAGAACGAAATATCAGAGAAAAAGCTAAAGATTTTCACTAAAGGAAAATGCTGGAGTATGGTCTTTACTTTTAAATGATATTCTAAGTAATTAAGGTAATAAGCTTTGCATTCATCCCTCATAATTTGATGAGTAATGAGGGTCAAGTTCCTTCTTTGCAAAGTTGTGTAAATGTAATGAAATCGTCTACAGAAAGCAAAAGTGCCTGACTTGGTTTTGTAAAGAGGTTATGCTCAACCATAGATCTCCCCTTGACTTTCATTGTGTGAACACAGACACTGGAGCAGCCCTCTCTCTTATTATATTGAACCATCTAGTGTATGCAGATGAAGATGACTTGATCTATGGGGAGATGAATGGGAGAGAGATAGGTAGAGGAGCAAACAGAAATTTGGAGAATTCAAGAAAAATATATCTGAATTTAGTAGATGAAAAATATATCTGAATTTAGTAGATGAAAAATATACTAAACTCATCCTCATTTTTATTTCTTACTGTACTAATGCTACTTCATATGCCCTGACCCACCTCTTTTCTGACTTGCAGTGACAATGAGACTAATTTGAGGGAACAAACATAGCAAATCCCAGGAATCTACTACATTGCCATATTATAATTCTAAAAATACCAGAAAAGTAGGGAATATTCAGCAAATGCCTTTTCAGAACAGGTGTTAACTTACAAAGGCAGACAGCCATCAAATGCCCTGCGAAGTTTATTGAAACAAACAGAAGTTTTGCAGAGCACGTTACCTTGGCTTTGTTTTTCAGAAATGAGACAGCCTAGAGGCATTAGAGTTTCCTGCACAGGAAAACATCCCTAAGTCCTGCTTTACATTCTATATTTTAAAGGTGGGAAAACAGAGGTCTAGAGAAATTTTCTACAGATATGTACACTAAAAAAGTTCAAAATGGTGTCAGGTAAGCATTGCTCAGCAAATAATAGAAAAACCAGTAAACAATGACTCTCAGGTTTGTTTCTGTCATGCAATAAAATACCTAGACTGGAATAGTGGAGCAACTAGCAATCCTCATTTCCCTTAACACTCTCAGAGTTGTAAACTCATCGCCCCAAGAGATGAGAGCAGAAAGAACAAAACAGAAAGAGAGAGACTCTATAGCAAAGAAGCAAAACTTTCCCCCAAACCTTTTACTAGTGAGTCAGGGGCCATGCCCTTATGCAAGTGAGTTTGGTAAATATTTTTAAACCGTATTTTGCCACATCCCAACTAAATTAGGGTTCTCATTGTGAAAGTGAGCTTGGATATTAGAACAGCCAGCAATAATTCATTCGCAAATGAATAGAATTTAGGGCCTTTCCTTATCTCATCCCTGGGACATGGAAGCACAGGCTACTTATAAAGGTCAAGGAGTTGACAACTCCCCAAATACTTTTCTAAATTAAAAATGAATAAATATTAAGTAACATTTATGATAGATTCATAGATGAATAAAACCATTTAGGTATTCTTAGTCTATGCTGTTTTTAGTTTAATATTTTTCCCCCCTTGGTACCGTGGATTGAACCCAGGGGTGCTTAACCACTGAGTCACATCCCCAGTCCTTTTTATTTTTTATTTTGTTGCTCAGCAACCTTGCTAAGTTGCTGAGGCTGGCCTTGAATTTGTGATCCTCTTGCTTTAGCCTCCCTAGTCACTGGGATTATAGGTGTGTGCCACCATGCACCACTTAGCCTATTACTTCTTAATTAGCCTCTTCTTAATTGGCCTATTACTATTTTTAATATAATTATTTTTTCATAATTTTCAAAAGTGTATTTCATAAACAAGAGACAAAAATACTAGTTCTTTATTCAATATATATATACATGAATGTTTATGATATTCTAGATATTGAGTACTAGGAATACAGGTATTAATACTCTAGGTAGTTAAGTTACTTAAATCCCTAGGTAGATATTCTAGTGTTCTGAAAACAGTTAATATATACATAAATAAATAATCAAAAGACATCATTTCAGATAATGACAGATTCCTGGAAAAAAATAAAACAAGGTGATATGGAACTCTGGAACTTAGTTTTCTGGTTAGTATAATAAAGAATGATGACCAGATGATTATGTGAGAGCCCTTTTGATTCTAAGACACATAATTCTTACCTCTAACTCTTTTTCAGGAAATGTAGGCAAGCAGCATTGGAGATGAGATGGGATGGGGCCAGACAGAAAGCAACAGTATTAGGAAAAGAAAGGGACATCATTGTAAGACAGGCAGTGGAAAAGTGAGTTAGAAGTGTACAAATGCTCACACATATGTAAATATGGACGCAAAAGTATAAGCATTGTGACCAGTTGTTTGCTTTTAAAACTTGTCCTTAGAAAAATACCTTAAAATGTGAATTGTTGGATTTTTTGTTGTTGTTGTTGTTGTTTGTTTGCTTGCTTTTTTCTTTCTTTCTTTTTTTTTCCTGAAGATTTAAAAGTTCTTCCAGGAAAAATTTCCTCCTACAAATCACCAATTTACCCTTAGCATGCAAACTGTGTTGCTAGTCGACACTGCATACCAGATTTTTCCCTTTACAGAGATTTATGTGATGTAGAATTAAATTCTCTGAAATATTTCCACTGTGTTCTGGAGTAGTTATTCTCTATTTTTTCTCCAGGTGCAAAAAATGAGTTGATAACAACCAGAAGTGGACTTGTCAGTGCTGTACTCCTACTTGAGCTTGGAAAAATACTAAGGCAAACCAAACACCACCAGCCTCAGCTCCAGCTCTGAATGCTGTGCTATTGTGCCATTGGCTTTCTACTGGATTGCTTTCTGAAGCACTGTAGATATTTTATGCATAAATATTGGCACGTTTTTCAGAAACTGTTCCCTTATTTTACATTTTTCTAATTACTTATACTACACTATTTGTCAAGTTCCTACCTTTCAATTTCTCCTAACAACTTAAAGGGAGACCTTGAATTTGGGGAAGTGATTCATTTTTAGTTTTTCTAATTCTGGAATCTGAGCCTTCTCTCATAATAGGGAGGCTTTCAAACACAATTCCCTTGTTTCTTTTTCAAATTCCACTGTGTTTATTTATTCTTTTGTTTCTTTTACAAATTCCATTGCAGATCTTTTCTGGTAGTCTACCTGCCAAGCACTGATTTAAGCAATGAAGTTATAAAAAACTATTTTCAAAGGGCTAGCATTGGTGTTGCCATTCTGCTAGTAATATTTGTTAAATTGTTTTTGATTAATAAAGTGGCTTTGCCTGTTACTCAGTTAATAATCACATTATTATGTTTGACAGGTAGGATTCATTTTATAAATAAAGAAACTGGAATCCAAAGAAAGTGAGTGTCCTTAAATGAACCCATAATTCGTCAAATCCTTTCAGTAGCTCATGCCCTGTTTGTGAAGTTGTGATTGTTTTTAGGATTAAATATTTCACCCTCCTTAGGAGTCATAGACTTCTGTGCTCCCCAGTGTTTTACTGAATGACTTAGAACAAAATCTCCTATGTTTCAGACATAAAGCTTAGAGGAAGATGATTTTGCTAATGAGACCAAAATGAGAAGAAGAATCAGAGTCCTACCTGAATTTGGACACTGACTTTAAAACCAAAATGAACCATGACAAATAAAAGAAGTAAATTTGGAACTCTCTTTAAAGTATTTGTCTCATTTAAAAGTATTTTCTGTTTGAAACTTAAAATAACCTTTAGTAACCAACAAAAGGAGAGAATTGCTGAGTTTATAACAAGAACCAGGCATGAAGTCTTACAATTTAATTTGTTTCTGCTTATTTATTCCTAGTAAATTGCAAAACAAATTTGAGAATAATTTTATGAATTGCCGTTTTTTAAGCTACTGTCCTTTTCCTGCCTTACCCCAGGATTTAAGGAATGATAGGTTTCACTTAATGCTTGCTTTAGTCAGCTTTTTCACTGCTGTGACCAAAAGACTTGACCAGAAAAATTTTAGAGGAGGAAAAGTTTATTTGGGGGCTCAGATTTCCAAGCACTCAGTCCATAGAAAACCAGCTCCATTCCTTGGGGCTTGGGTGAGGCAGAACATTATGGTGGAAGAGTATGGTAGAGGAAAGTAGCTCACATGATGATCAGAGAGAAGAGAGACTCCACTTGCCAGATACAAAATATATACCCTAAAGGCACACCCCAATGCACCACCTCCTCCAGCCACACCCTACCTGCCTTTAGTTACCACTCAGTTAATTCCATTAGGGATTAATTCACTGATTGGGTTAAGGGTCTCCTAGCCCAATAGTCGGTCCTCTAAACCTTCTTGCATTGTCTGGCATAGAAGCTTTTGGGGGACACCTCACCTCCAAACCATAACACTGCTCCAAAGGTAGGATAAAAAAAAATTAAAAAGATAGATAGAAAGGAGACAAAGGAAGAAAAAGGAGACTAGAACTTTATTATAAATAAAGACTTTGTGCAGTTCTCAGAAGTTCACTTCCTACTCCAGTGCTCTCTTTTTCAGGCCTGTCACTCACAAATTCCTGGGAAATCTATGAATCTTTACTCACAATCTAAAAGTTATTGGAAATTCACCCACTTGTGAAAATGGCCCTATGCATTGTTAACCCATGAATACATGTATTTCTACAATAGACTGAGCAAAGGGAGATATGAAACCTATAATAGAGAGTACTTTTTAACATTATCTATTGATCAGATAGTGGAGAAGACCTCAATCAAAGGACACTGAGAACTGAAAGACCATGGAAAACCATCTTGTAATCACAAACTGATGTCATCTCATCTCCTTTCCCAGGCCCACTCCTCCCCATGTTTCCTTTAAAAAGAAGAGCCTGAGAACCCAGAGGTTCCCACTCTCAAAGCCTGCATTCTCCCTTGAAAGTGTACTCCTTGCTTTTCACAGTAAATCTCTGTGCTCTGTGCTGAAATTCTTTCCCATCACATATGTCAAAGACTCAAGTTCCCCTTCTCTGGGGGGTTTCAAAATACCATTTTTTTCTGAAGTAGTAAAGTTACAACATGACTTCATTTGAATCAAGGATATGGAATAATAAGAACTTAAAAAAATGAGTAGCTCACACACAGAAGGATGAACATCTCTTTAATCATTACAGGAGAATATCTTTTCTTTCTTCTTCATTGTTTAAAAGAAACATTTTTCAAGGCATCATAGAGTTAAGTGGGTTTCCCATTACATTTTCCCTGCAGGATAAAGTCTGTGAATGTGTTTCCCTAATCATACTAATTATGTTACCATATGTTGTTCTCTTCTTTCTTGTTTTGCCCTAATGGGACATAAATTTCTTATTTTGAATTTGTCATTTTTTTGTTACATTTGTCGAGTGTTTTCAGAAACATATAGGTCTTTTGTTTTTGAGTACATTCAGCCTAAAAATGAAAACTTGACATGAAGTTTGATTATGAGTAAGATAGGAATTATGCTATCAAATTCTGGAGTTGATAACTGAGCTTGAGTCACACAATTTCAATTTTAGTATGAATGGAATTTATGGAATTAGTTGGTATCTAAATTAAAATTTAAAAATAATGTTTGTTGTATTAGCAAAAGGTATTAAAAATTAAACATTGTCATTGTAAACTACCAAAAATTATATCTGTATAAAATAAATTAATGTAGTAGTTCAGGGAAAATATAGTTGCCAAAATCAATCTCCCTATTTTCTTTCATGTGTAATGTGGAGTTGAAAATATTTTCTATTGAGTGATATATACAAATGTCTCTGTGTGTTTATAGAGTATAGATATATATGTGTTTTGGCATGCATATATATACATACATATGTGTATATACATATATAAAATGTATATATATGTGTGTGTGTGCATATATAGATATATAATGTTTGACTACAATGATATTAAAAAGGAACCTTTTAAAATAAAAAAAAAACAACCTGTTTGCATTAAACACAGAGAATTTAAATTTTATTGCATAAATACTTCCCAAAGCTATTTCCATACGCCCTTCTGTTAAGCAGCTAGGTGAGAGGAAAGGGAAATGGACTGTGGGCAGGTAAGGCCAGCTGCTGCCCCTTGCTGTCCTTTGCCACCAACTAGCTCTTAGTAGATTCTGGCCCACTGCGGCCAAGTCATTTTTCTGCCAATACGTCTTTTGTACCATGGCTATTTGTAGAAGCCCTTTTCTTTCTGGTGAGTTTGGAGATTGGTTCTAGGTTGCATCTGAGTTACCACTCATGGCTGAGGTGTCTATTATTCTCATAGGGCGATTCCACACTCAGAAAAGTTCTCTCCTTTTTAGTTTCCTCCAAAGAATGCTTTTATTTCTGGCTAATGGAGAGCCTGAAATATGGGAGGGTGGAATCTTGGAGTCTTACTTGGGTGTGTGTGAGCAGCTTTCTTTTCTGAAAAACTGCTTTTGTTTCCTGTTAGTGTGAGTGGTTGTACAATAGTGCATTTTATTTAATAACCTGTCCAGAAAGTCTAAATTTTTGTTATTTTATCTTTATGCTGATATTTTTCTCTTTAATGTTTGCATTAAAACCTGTCCCTAGATTGTCCTTGATATATCAGCCAATAATTGATAAATGTATTTAGTCTATCTAATTATTTATCAAACATATACATCAATTTATATCTCAATCCCCAAATATTTTATCATCTGAATGTATACTTACACAGGTAATTGTGCTTTTATTCTCAAGTGCACAAATGCTGATGTTAATGACAATAAGATCTTCACTATGGAATGTTTGGCTCACTCCTTGCATAGAGCAAGCTCCCCATCAAGTGGACTTCTAGAATATTGCTACTGAAGAAAAAGCCACACTGTATTCTTGAAAATGTAAACATCAATTAATTTTAAATGAAGGGCTGGAACTCCTGGTAGGTTTTATTTTTATAGTTCATATCATTTCAATTTTTTTCTATATCATTTAATCATTCTAACAATTCTATGAGGTAGGCACTCTTACTGTCTCCATTTCATAGATGAGAAAACTAAGGCTTATTCAGATCACAAAGCTTGCAAATGATAAAGTTCAGAATTGAAATGAGGGTCAAATTCTGTGCTCAGGTGAGATATTTTCTGCTTCTGGTCTTCCATATGAAATTCAACAATAAATAACAGCTCCTAGACAAATACAAAAAAATAATACCCTGTCTCAAAATAAAAAAACGAAAAAGATTGGGGATGTGGCTAAGTGGTTAAGCGCTCCTGAGTTCAATCTCCAATACCAAAAAAAAAAAAAAAGAACGAAAAAAAAAAGATAATATTAATTTGTGTTTTCTGGGGGCCAATACAGATACTGTCTAGACCCTTTAAACATTGTTCATTATAATTTTACCATTCTATTAATGGCTTTATGATTAGAGGTTAGAGAATGTCAACAGCTACTAACTAGCAACAACTAAGAATTAAAGTCATTCTTGTTCTAAATCCTGTGTGGTTCCCATTATTAATCATTGAGAGTATAGGAAATCACCCAGCAAATATGACTTTCCCTTAGCAAAGTTGAGAGAATTCACAACAGTGAATATATCTGCAACAGCGAACCCAACTCCCCAAGGGTAGAGACGAGAGACAGATGGAGACCTTAATGTTTTCCCCATATAATTCAGGTTTGCTTTTAGTGTACTATTAAGAATTAATTAAGAATTAATGCACTCCTCATTTGTCTACTCTGAGAAAAACACTAGTGGCTTTTTAGGATTCTGTAGATCTTAAGTGCTTCAAGTGAGTCTTGTTTTGATTGAATGGACTGGTGATATTATCTGAAGAGGATCAACAACCATAAACCAGTCAGGACAAGCAGGCATAAATTACCTTCATTCATTTGTTCACATTCATTTATTCGACAAATATTTACCAAACACTTAGGATGTGTAAGGCTCATTGTTTCCTTTCCTTCAAA
This sequence comes from Sciurus vulgaris, assembly GCF_902686455.1. Classification (NCBI taxonomy): domain Eukaryota; kingdom Metazoa; phylum Chordata; class Mammalia; order Rodentia; family Sciuridae; genus Sciurus; species Sciurus vulgaris. The sequence continues at coordinate 135,270,295 of NC_136463.1, forward strand.
TCTAGCAGCTTTTGTATGATGCAGAAAACTGGTTTTCCTGCATGGGGGGAGGGATGACAGGGAAGCGGGATTGAGGGTCTGACTAGGTAATGAAGAAAGCTTTGTGGAAGAGATGAATGTGTAGCTCCTTGCAGGAAGGAGAGAGAGAGTGATAGGTATAGATGGTAAAGGAAGCAGAAGACTCAGGCAGGGGAGGCACTGTGTGCAAATGCCTGGCAGAAATACAGAATGGTAATGAAGGTTGTGCCTGAAGAGATAGTATGGAAGTAGAGAGTGAGGGCCTTTACATGTAACATTAAGGAGTTTAAGCTTCACCTATAGTCCAGTGGTTCTCCTAGCAAGATCCCTAGTTCAATAGCATCAGCTGCACCTCAGTCCCACACCAGCCTAGTGAAGCAGAATCCCTAAGAGCAGAGCCCAGCCACCTGTGGTTTAACAGCCTTCCAGGTGATAGATCCTGATGCATGCTAAGGGAAGTGCACCTGTGCTGTAGCAAGTCCTTTCAAACCCAACCCTGTGCTGGGAAGGGGTGGCAGGCAGGGCCCTGCAAAGCTAGATCTCCTGGGGACACTGTTGCTAGCACCAGCAGTCTCATCCTTTTACCTCAGGGCACAGGGCTCTTGATGTGAAGAAGCAGCTCTATGTGAAGCAGGCCCAAGGGCCAAATCTGGCCTGGCTTTGTACACACTTCCCCACCAGATTAAAAATGGATTTTTCTTTTAAAAAGCTTGTGAAGGAAAAAAAGAAAAAAGAGAAAGAATAAAAAGGAGGAGAGGGAAGAAGAGAAAATGTTGAAAAGGAGATAGAAAAGAGAGACAGGATATTGGCATGTGGGCTGTAAAACCTAAAGCGTTTGCTCTCTGACTTTTTAGAGAAAAACTTGCTGAACTCTGATGTAGGCAAGAGGCACTGTTCTTAAGGAAAGGAGCAGTAGGTCCAAGTAATTCATTAGTGTACATTAACAGTGTACAGAAAAGAAAAAACTGGAAGAGCTGGAAACAGAGAAGTTAATTGACTAACCAAAGGTGGTAAAGACAAACAATGCTGTACTCTTCGAATGGCAAGAAGATATGTGTTCTGGTCCTTGTAGAAATGATATGATTTAATTTCAGTTGATCCAAGGGCTAGACCAAGATAAGGTTCTCAATAAAGGAAGAAATCATAAACTAGGTCCAATTCAGCAATTTCTCTGGTCTCGGTTTTATTTCATTTTGGTGCTGGGAATGGAGCCCAGGCCCTCACCTATGCTAAGTGCATACTCTACTACTGAACTGTGATCTAGCTGCAATTTAGTTTTGAAAGAGCAGAATGATGTTGAGGGCACAAATTCTGGAGTCAGAATTTCAATTCTGTATCTTCTAGGATGGTAAACCTTAAAATCATTGCTTTACCTTTCTGTTTTTCCCATTTGTTATACTTTGATGTAAGTAAGGAATCAAGGACTTAGCAGACTTACCTATGTACTCAGTTTTCGTTATTATATCCTCATAAGTATTGGTGCCAGGAACAAATGCTAATAAATGTGAATAAATCACAGATAATGTGTTCTGAGTATAAAATACAGGTTAATAGGCTCCAAGTTCCTTATCTGTACCAACATATTTAAATCCCACAATAACCCTAAGATGTAAATCCTAAAAGCCTTCAGAAATGTTCAGTTGACTTCAACATACCAAATCCAACCAAAATCAAGATATACTGTGTTCAACTATGGGAAAAGAAAGTAATACCATATGAATCAAGAGTTCTTGGAATACTTAGTCTACCTGGCCACTAAGTAAAGAAGACTATATTTGATGCTCTCTATAACAAAGAATTGGGATTGATTTAAAACAAGGGATTACATGAATATTAGTTTTTATTCAGTGACAAATATAAAAAGATCATAACAAAGAAAGTGCTATAGCTGTAATTTTGTTCTTTCAGAAGAAAAACCATGACTTTAGTTGAGTAGGAGTTGAAAAACAAAGGAGTTTTGAAATTTTAAATCTCTAATCTCCACCAAGTTTAATGCAGTCAGACACACACACAAACACACAGGCATATGTCAACATACTAAGGAGAAACTAATTCATGTCTAAGGCATAGGAAGATTCTTATTTTTAAATAGATAACTATATTTTTCACTTGCTTATAAGCATGCTTAGTTTTATTCATAAGAAAATTGATTTTTAAAAATAAAATCTAAGGCAGTTTACTGTCTTTCAGGATGCGTACATAAGAAAATGAACATATTATTTTTACATTGATCATAATATAAAAATAAAATGGTTTGTCAGATAAAGTTGAAGAAAATAGTAAGAACTTTCCTTCAAGTTCCAGAATCAAAGATTTTTGAAACTAACAAAAAAATTAATTTTTTTTTCTTAAGGGAAGGAGTTTCTTTATGTAGTGTCTAAAAATATTTATAGAACATTATCCCCAGGAATAAAGCTTGACTTGAAACACATAGATTCTATTTCTTTGTACAAACTTTTACTATGAATCTTCATAGTATTAAATTTTTCTTTCTGATATATAATCTCAGCTGTTTACTTCAAGATACATTGTTAATAAGCAGCTCTTTCTGTTCACTCTCCAGAGGGTTCATCAAATGTACCTTTGGTATCTCTTCATTATTTTAAAATTCAAAGTCAATACCATGGATTAGTGCCATGACTTCTTGGTTTTGTGCCTCCTCGCAGGCTTGCTTCCTTCCTAGCACCTGACCTCTAAACAGATGGGTACATGTGGAACTCTCTGCTCTGCAAGCAAGAGACACCCGAAGAGAGAGGCAATGCTGGTACATTCGTAGGTCTTCCTGTAAGTGACTTTACCTACAGGAAAACTAAATCCCAGGAGTTTTGCATTCAGCTAGAGTAATTGAAAAGTCTTTCGGGTCAAGGGAGGGTCATCAGAATCCCATGAATGCTTCATCCTTTTCAATGTGGAAGTCCTAAATGGAAGAAAACACACCCATGTAGGAGGCATTTGCAGTCCCCATTGGCTTATACTGGGACAAAAGCCCAACACTCAAAGGCTGAAGATTGTAGCGAATTAGAGTTGTCTGACACAGGGTTCCCTCATACATCCTTTTGCCCCTTCAGGCCTCACTAAGTACCGGCTAACACGGATCTTTCCCTCATTCCATGCCTCACCCTGCAGGACTATGTGCAATAAGCCCTCCTAGCCAACCCTGTGCTCTATCACCTGAAAATCCACCCTGCTCCCTTTCCTTCCATCAATTTCAGCTCCCTGTCTTCTTTTCTTTCTTTTTCTTTTTGTATTTTGTGTTTCCTAACTCTATCACTTGCTGCTTCCAAATTGAACACTCAAGGCAAGGCAATGAGTTCTAATGCTTAATGACCTTTCCTTAATCCACCCTGTACATTCCAAGCCTATTTTCCATAAAGTCTTCTATAGCTTAAGGTGTACCAAACAAGCTTGTGGATAAGAATGAAATACATCAAACTGTGTTTTGAGGCTTATAGGTAGGCAATGAATTTGTCACTTGTGAACGGCAGTGTTGGTCTTGCACACTGCACAATTCAATTACAGTACTTGATAGACCAATGAAAACAGGATACGTTGTCTTGAGACTTTTTACAAGTTTTTTTTTTTTTTTTCTTTCCAGGATTTTTTGCTTTTAAAACCAAATGATGACACAGTTTTTCTTTTTTTCCCCAAGCCTTCATGGGTCTTCCTCTAATTATTCATATAAGAAATCACATTTCATTAAAACAGATATATGCACTGTAATGAAAGACACGAGAGTCTGGGCTTGTGATTTTTGGTTCCATGGTGTGTATTGATTGATCTGAGGGAGTGAGGAGGTGACAAAAGCACTTACTAAGCACCTCCAGTTAGAAGGAAAGCAATCTTGTATTTAAATGCTCAGTTGGGTTTATTTATGTTTAGGTTTTTCCTGTGCTGGGGATCTACTCCAAGGCTGTCTACATGTGAGGCAAGCAATCTATTATTGAGCTACATATGCTCCCAGCCCTTATTAGGTATTTAGAACTACCTGTATAGTATTTAATGACTGTTTAAAACAGTGTTGTATATAAAAATCACCAGGTTATTGAATTAAAAAGCAAATTTTGGTTTATAGGTATGAATGGAGTCGGAGATTCTTTGTTTCTAAGGAATTTCCAAATGTGGACTATGCTTTGAGTATGAAGGGTCTTTTGAGCCCAGCAGTTATTGAAAAGGCACATGTATGGTCACATATTAATATTCCTCGTATCTGTGAAAATCAGAGGTACCTCGTGTACAGTGACACATGATTTAGTGGATCATCAAAGTGCACACCACTCCACTGTTGGTCACTGGAAATTCTGTCTTCTCAGAGTGGAAGTGTTTATGAAGAAGTGCCTGAACACTGGAATAAAGAGTAGAAAAAGGAGATGATGGACATAGTGGGTAGAGAAGACATGACAGATCCTTTCCAGGGCCAGGGGTAGTATTGCCTAATGGTTAGAATATAAATCTGAGCTCCTCCACTTACGGGCTGCATAAACTTACACAAGGTGTTTTATTCTCTTTGCTGTACTTCCTTGTTGACAGATGTGAATGAAGATGCCTAAAGAAAAAGTTACAGAAAGTAAAAGAGATAATGTAAAAATAGAGTAGTGATGTAATGAGGAATAGTAGTAATGTAGGAGTAGTGAGACTATACTATCCTAGAAAAACTAAACAATTATAATCTTTGTCTGAAAGAAATATGTATCAGTTTGAGATGCAAAGGAAGTTCTCCAACTTTCACAAATATTAAGCAAATTCCAGAAAATTCTAATGTTACTAAGGGATAAAAATCCCCAGATAGACCCATATAAGGGTCCTTATATTAAATACTTAGAATTTCCTTTAAAGAAATAATAATAATTTAATGCCAAACATTAGTAGGTGCTTATTTGTTTTACTCTAAAATATACATTGTCTTTGTCTAAGGTTTATATTAAATGATGGATAGGCTATGTAGTGTTTAAAAAAGCAATTGAAGAGTGGAAGGTTTAATTTAGGAAATAAACATTCTATATCTAAGATATATTCTACATCAAAATATAGGCTTTAAAGGCTTTTTTTTTTCAATATTAGCTGGAAATTTATCACATAATCGCATTTAAAGTAAAAAAATTCATTTAAGGGTTGGGAATATAGCTCAGTTGGTAGAGTGCTTGTCTTGCAAACACAAGGCTCTGGGTTCAATCCCCAACACTGTTAAAAAAAAAAAAATTCAATTAAATGTCGTGTATCTGATCACTAGGTAGGTTTTTACGTTTTAACCTGGCAACATGAAAGCGCAGCTTTGGGTAGCACACATCATACCATTTCCTCTGGATTCACTTAGTTGAAACTCACCAGTCCTTCACCTCTACTGACCCCCTTTGCTTCTTCACTGTTCTCCAGTTCCCTTATCCACGGTGGTCTTTTTCACAGACCTTTCCCTTCCTCTGTGCTTCTGCCCTGCCCCACTTAGATGTAGTAGAAAGAAAAAAGGGGAGTTTCAAGATGGCGGCCTAGAGGGTGGCTGCATTTCATGTTGCTCCAGGACTCAGGATTCAAAAGAGGAGAAATTGAGAGACTTAGGACCAACTCAAAGCAGCCAGGTGAGTCTCTCCCGTTGGGGTGGCATCCTGGATGGTACGGTGGTCCCGGAACGCAGGGAACTTGTGAAGTAGAGCTGCCGGCGAGACGCCCCTCCCCCTGCTGGAGCAGTGAACTCGGACAACTGGGAGCATCGTAAAGGAGGCCGCTCAGCACGGGGCTGGGACTCGGAGCAACCACCGGGGCTCCGGTGGCTGCCCAGGGGAGGAGCGGCAAGGAGAGCTGTGTGGACTCAGGACACCGGGGCCTGCCCTGAGGAGGAGGAGGAGGAGCGTGGCCGCTTGGATTCGGAGTGACTATACCAGAGCTACAGGCAGTTGCCAGAGGAGAAGCCGCGCGGCGAGCTGTTCGGACTCAGGGCGACTGCTTCTGAACCCCGGGGCCTGCCCTGAGGACGAAAAGGAGGAGGAGCATGGCCGCTTGGATTCGGAGTGGCTATACCAGAACTACAGGCGGTTGCCAGAAGAGGGGCTGCGTAGCGAGCTGTTTGGACTCAGACCACTTCTGAACACCGGGGCCTGCCCTGAGGAGTAGGAGGAGGAGGAGGAGGAGCGCGGGTCATGTGGACTCGCAGTGACTGCATTAGAGCTCCAGGCGGCTGCTCAGAGGAGAAGGCGAGTGGTGAGTTGTTTGGACTTAAAGCGACCGCTCCTGAACACAGGGGAGCTGCCTGGAGGAGGAGCGCGGTGGGTCGCTTGGTCTCGAGTGGCCACACCAGAGCTCTGGGTGGTTGCCCAGAGGACGCGTGCAGCGGGTCACGTGGATTCAGAGCCACTCAGAGTGACTGCTCCTGAACACCCGGGGGGTTACCTGGAGGAGGAGGAGGAACGGGAGGGTCATTTCGACTCGGAGTGATTGATTGCCCCGGGCTACAGGTGGTTGGTGGGAGGAGGCACGCAGTGAGTTGCTTGGACTCCTAGTGACCGCACCGGAATACTGGGCGGCTGTCTGGAGGAAGAGGCGTGTAGCAAGTCTCTGGTACTCAGAGTGATTGTACGGGGCCCCAGGTGGCTGCTCAGAGGAGGGGCCACATAGCCAGGCAATTAGGTGCAGAGCAGGGTCCCAGGATCTAGGAGGCTTCTTGGTGGAAGAGCCCCACAGAGACATGCTTAGGGGCGGAGCGAAGGTTCCAGGACTGCGGGCAGATTCTCTGAGGAGGGGCAACCTAAGGTGATTCATCTGCGAAGGGTGAGGCTCCCAGGCCCAGGAGGTAGGGCCGGGCCCCTGGGAACTTTGCAGAGGAAGGCAGCCCAGCCCAGGCGGTAGCTGTAAATTGAGGGGAAACTCTAGGAGGGAACTGACCAGTGAGACCTCCCCACCGGGTGAGTATTCCCTGCCGGGTGAGGTTTCCCTACAAGCACGGTAAAACCAGAGACATGGGCCCAAACAGGCCTTGCCTCAGCCCACAGCCTAGTTCCCCTTTGGATGACCATTGGTCAACAAGTGGAGGCACCTCTGCCCACTAGCAGGGAATATACCCCACCTGAAGGCCACCACTCCTAGAGAGGCAGATTCCTTGTGGAGCACCACATTATCAACTTCCTCCAAGACTTCAGCCTACTGAAGGCTAAGAGGGGATATATATAGAAATCTTCAGGGACATTGTAAGTCAATAGAGGAAAACTGCAATATCTCAGCAGTCCACTGATACTTGAACAATATGAGAAAACAAGGAAAGAAAATGCTGCAAACAAATCTAGATGTTACATCAATAAAACCCAATGACAGCTGGGCAGAAGAAATGACAGAAAAGGAGTTCAGATTGTACATAATTAAAATGATCAGGGAAGCAAACGATGAGATGAAAGAGCAAATGCAGGCATTGAATGATCGCACCAATCGACAATTAAAAGAGCAAATACAGGAAGCAAAAGATCATTTCAATAAAGAGTTAGAGATATTGAAAAAAAACCAAACAGAAATCCTTGACATGAAGGAAACAATAAACCAAATTAAGAACTCCATAGAAAGCATATCCAGTAGGATAGAACACCTGGAAGACAGAACCTCAGACATAGAAGACAAAATATTTAACCTTGAAAACAAAGTTGAACAAACAGAGAAGATGGTAAGAAATCATGAACAGAATCTACAAGAACTATGGGATATCATGAAAAGGCCAAATTTAAGAATTATTGGGATTGAGGAAGGCTTAGAGAAACAAACCAAAGAAATGAACAATCTATTCAATGAAATAATATCAGAAAATTTCCCAAATCTGCAGAATGAAATGGAAAATCAAGTTCAAGAGGCTTATAGGACTCCAAATATACAAAATTACAACAGACACAAACCAAGGCACATTATAATGAAAATGCATAACATACAAAATAAAGACAGAATTTTAAAGGCTGTGAGAGAAAAGAACCAAATTACATTCAGGGGGAAACCAATACGGATATCAGCAGATTTTTCAATCCAGACCCTAAAAGCTAGAAGGGCCTGGAACAACATTTTTCAAGCCCTGAAAGAAAGTGGACGCCAACCAAGAATCTTATACCCAGCAAAACTTACCTTTAAATTTGACGATGAAATAAAATCCTTCCATGATAAACAAAAGCTAAAAGAATTTACAAAAAGAAAGCCAGCATTACAGAACATTCTCAGCAAAATATTCCATGAGGAAGAAATGAAAAACAAAGAAGCAAATCAGCAAAGGGAGGAATTATCCTAAAGGAATTGTCAAATAAAGGAGGAGCCAAGTTGTGTCAAACAAATAAGCAAAATTTAAAAAATGAACCAAATGACTGGGAAACCAAATCATATCTCAATAATAACCCTGAATGTTAATGGCCTGAATTCATCAATCAAAAGACATAGACTGGCAGATTGGATCAAAAAGAAAGATCCAACAATATGTTGCCTGCAAGAGACTCACCTCATAGAAAAAGATACCCATAGACTAAAGGTGAAAAACATACCATGCACATGGACTCAGCAAAAAAGCTGGAGTATCCATCCTCATTTCAGATAATGTGGACTTCAAGCCAAAGTTAGTCAGAAGGGATAAAGAAGGTCATTTCACACTGCTTAAGGGAAGCATAAATCAGCAAGATATAACAATCATAAACATCTATGCCCCAAACAGTGGCTCATCCATGTATGTCAAACAAATCCTTCTCAATTTCAGACACCAAATAGACCATAACACAATAGTACTAGATGATTTTAACACGCTTCTCTCACCACTGGACAGATCTTCCAGACAAAATTGAACAAAGAAACCATAGATCTCAATAACACAATCAATAATTTAGACTTAACGGACATTTATAGAATATACCATCCATCCAAGAGTGAATACACTTTCTTCTCAGCAGCACATGGATCCTTCTCTAAAATACACCATATATTATGCCACAAAGCTAATGTTAACAAATACAAGAAGATAGAGACACTACCATGTATTCTATCAGATCATAATGGATTGAAGTCAGAAATACATGAAAGAGTAAAACACAGAAACTATTCCAACATCTGGAGATTAAACAATATGCTATTATATGATGAATGGATAACAGAAGATATTAGGAAGGAAATTAAAAAATTCTTAGAGGTAAATGAGAACAAAGAAACATCATATCAAAATCTCTGGGACACTATGAAAGCAGTACTTGGAGGGAAATTTATTTCATGGAGCACATTTAATAAAAGAAGTAAAACTCAAAAAATAAACGACCTAACACTACAGCTCAAAGCCCTAGAAAAAGAAGAACAGACTAGCACCAAAAGTAGTAGAAGACAGGAAATAGTTAAACTCAGAGCTGAAATCAATGAAATTGAAACAAAAGAAACAATACAAAAAATTGACAAAATAAATAGTTGGTTCTTTGAAAAATAAACAAAATTGATAAGCCTTTAGCCACACTAACAAAGAGAAGACGAGAGAAAACCCAAATCACTAAAATTCGGAATGAACAAGAAATATCACAACAGACAGGATTGAAATACAAAACATAATTAGAAGCTATTTTGAAAATCCATACTCCAACAAAATAGAAAATTTTGAAGACATCAACAGGTTTCTAGAGACATATGAATTGCCTAAACTGAACGAGGAGGACATACACAATTTAAATAGACCAACTTCAAGTACTGAAATAGAAGAAGTCATCAAAAGCCTACCAACAAAGAAAAGTCCGGGACCAGATGGGTTCTCAGCCGAGTTCTAGAAAACTTTTAAGGAAGAGCTCATTCCAATACTTCTCAAAGTATTCCATAAAATAGAAGAGGAGGGAACCCTCCCAAACTCATTCTATGAAGCCAATATCACCCTGATACCTAAACCAGACAGAGACTCATCAAGGAAAGAAAATTTCAGACCAATATCCTTAATGAACATCGACGCAAAAATTCTCAACATAATTTTAGCAAATCGCATACAAAAACATATTAAAAAGATAGTGCACCATGATCAAGTGGGTTTCATCCCAGGGATGCAAGGTTGGTTCAACATCAGGAAATCAATAAATGTCATTCACCATATCAATAGACTTAAAGTCAAGAATCACATGATTATTTCAATAGATGCAGAAAAAGCATTTGATAAAATACAGCACCCTTTCATGCTCAAAACACTAGAAAAAATAGGGATAGTGGGTTCATTCCTTAACATTATAAAGGCCATCTATGCTAAGCCCATGGCTAATATCATTCTAAATGGTGAAAAACTGAAAGCATTCCCCCTAAAAACTGGAACAAGGCAGTAATGCCCTCTTTCACCACTTCTCTTCAACATTGTTCTTGAGACTCTAGCCAGAGCAATTAGACAAACCAAAGAAATTAAAGGGATACGAATTGGAAAAGAAGAACTCAAACTATCCCTGTTCGCTGATGACATGATTATATATTTAGAGGAACCTGGAAATTCCACCAGAAAACTCTTAGAACTCATAAGTGAATTCAGTAAAGTAGCAAGTTACAAGATCAATGCTCATAAATCCAATGCATTTTTATACATAAGTGATGAATCTCCTGAAAGAGAAATTAGGAAAACTACCCCATTCACAATAGCCTCGAAAAAAATAAAATACTTGGGAATCAATCTCACAAAAGAGGTGAAAGACCTCTACAATGAGAACTATACAACACTAAAGAAAGAAATTAAAGAACACCTAGAAGATGGAAAGATCTTCCATGTTCTTGGATAGGAAGAATTAATATTGTCAAAATGGCCATACTACCTGAAGTGCTATACAAATTCAATGCAATTCCAATTAAAATCTCAATGACGTACCTTACAGAAATAGAGCAAGCAATTATGAAATTCATCTGGAAGAATAAGAAACCCAGAATAGCTAAAGCAATCCTTAGCAGGAAGAGTGAAACAGGGGGTATTGCAATACCATATCTTCAACTCTACTACAAAGCAATAGTAACAAAAACAGCATGGTATTGGTACCAAAATAGAAAGGTAGATCAATGGTACAGAATAGAGGACACGGACACAAACCCAAATAAATACAATTTTCTCATACTACACAAAGATGCCAAAAATATGCAATGGAGAAAAGATAGCCTCTTCAACAAATGGTGCTGGGAGAATTGGAAATCCATATGCAACAGAATGAAACTAAATCCATATCTCTCACCATGCACGAAACTAAACTCAAAATGGATTAAGGACCTCGGAATCAGACCAGAGATCCTGCAGATTATAGAAGAAAAAGTAGGTCCAGATCTTCAACATGTCGGCTTAGGACCAGACTTCCTTAACAGGACTCCCATAGCACAAGAAATAAAAGCAAGAATCAATAACTGGGATAGATTCAAACTAAAAAGCTTTCTCTCAGCAAAGGAAACTATCAGCAATGCGAAGAAAGAGCCTACAGAGTGGGAGAATATCTTTGCCAATCATACTTCAGATAGAGCGCTAATCTCCAGAATCTATAAAGAACTCAAAAAACTCTACTCCAAGAATTCAAATAATCCAGTTGACAAATGGGCTAAGGAAATGAATAGACACTTCACAGAAGAAGATCTACAAGCAATCAACAAACATATGGAAAAATGTTCAACATCTCTAGTAATAAGAGAAATGCAAATCAAAACCACCCTAAGATTCCATCTCACCCCAATTAGAATGGCGATTATCAAGAATACGAGCAACAACAGGTGTTGGCGAGGATGTGGGGAAAAAGGTACACTCATACATTGCTGGTGGGACTGCAAATTAGTGCAGCCACTCTGGAAAGCAGTGTGGAGATTCCTTAGAAAACTTGGAATGGACCCTCCATTTGACCCAGCTATCCCACTCCTTGGCCTATACCCAGAGGACTTAAAATCAGCATACTACAGAGATACAGCCACATCAATGTTCATAGCTGCTCAATTCACAATAGCCAGACTGTGGAACCAACCTAGATGCCCTTCAGTTGATGAGTGGATAAAGAAACTGTGATATATATATACAATGGAATATTAGCCATAAAGAATGATAAAATTATGGCATTTGCAGGCAAATGGATGAAATTGTAGAATATCATGCTAAGTGAGATAAGTCAATCTCAAAAAGCCAAAGGAAGAATGATATCGCTACTAAGTGGATGATGACACATAATGAGGGGAGGGAAGGGTTAGTGTTAGAGTTAGAATTAGGGTTAGGGAGGAGGGCATGTATGGAGGAAGGAAGTACTGTATAGAGGGAAAAGAGGGGTGGGAGGGGTGGGGGGAAGGAAAAAAATAACAGAATGAATCAAACAACATTACTCTATGTAAATGTATGATTACACAAATGGTATGCCTTTACGCCATGTACAAACAGAGAAACAACATGTATCCCATTTGTTTACAATAAAATAAAATTAAAAAAAAAGAAAGAAAAAAGGACTTTGATGCATGAGAGATCTAGAACCAAATCCAGGGTGGAGTCTCCCACTGAAGACCTGTGTGGCCTTGGACAAAAGTCTTTCTCTGAGACTTGGTTTCCTTTATGAGTATCAATACCACTCGCTGGATTACTGTGAAGATCAGAGATAATATTTCGTAAGTATTTACATGGAGATTACATATGGAAAATTGAAAACAATTATGTGATTTTTGTTAAAACTTATTATTTGTTGACTCATGTACCACCTAGTCTACGTCTTTTGGAAGCCCTCATGTTGGGAACAGTTTACCTCTTCTAATATCCAAAGATGTACTTCATTGTACCTGGTTATTTTAATATGTGACCTTTTAGTTATGACGTATAAATTATAGCAAGAATAGATTTTCTCCTCTAAAAGACTTGAAATTTTAGGGGAAAGAGTCAAGTTTCAGTATCTGTATATGCACTACATTTCTAGACAGAAGTTTGCAAATCTTAAGTGTTTAAACCTGGTATGCTGGCACACACCTATAAACCCAGTGACTCAGGAGGCTGAGTCAGGAAGTTCAAAAGTTTGAGGCCAGCCTCAGCAACTTAGGGAGGCCCTAAGCAACTTAATGAGACCCTGTCTCAAAATAAATAATATAATGGACTGGAGATGTACCTCAGTGGTAAAGTGCCTCTGAGCTCAGTACCCCCTTTCCCAAATGTATTTAATAAATATTTCATTAGAGAACAAGTTCACTTCCTGACAAAATGAAAATCAATTTTTGAATTAGAGTATCTCTTCTGTAAGATTTGAAATTTCTGAAGGAAAGATTCAAGTTTCCATATTTATATATGAACGATGATTCTAGATAGGAGTTTGCAAAAACTGGTGTAATACTAAACATTTAATGAATATCTACTTAGTAGAACACAATAATGTCTGAAAAAAACCCTCATACATCAATTTTTGATTTGTCCAGTTCTGATTTCCCCCAAATTCTCCAACTTTTCAATGCCCCGCCAAGTTGAATTACACCAAGCACCAAATGTGTCATGACATTTTCCATCAAATATGATTTATTTGGCAATCATATGTAATAGGGAATGCAGGGAATTACAGCATACTAAAAACACAAGAATTTTAAGTTGTCATGTTGAAAATTAAATAAAAGAGGGCCTGGTTGAATAAAAAGGCATATGGGCTTGCAAGATATATATGTTGGGAAGCTGAGAATAAGAATGCAAAGCAGGACATTCAAGGCGAGGCAGCCTAACTCATCAGCCAGTCTCTTCAGCATGAACTCAACCCTGAAGCCTGCAGGAGGGATGGGCACAGGTGAGCTCCAGTCTGACTTCCTGCTGGTTAGTGTCCCAACGTGGCTGTTTTACAGAGAAAGAAGGAAGGAAGGAACAGGGATGATAAAATGGCAAAATAGGAGATGAGGAGGGAATGTGGGAGATAGAGAAAGAGAGGGAGTCTAGGAAAAGAAAGTTCACTGAGCATTGCGACCACATGTCTGAGCTGGCAGGTCTGGCCTCACTGCCTCTGCAAGCTCAGTCACAAAACCTGGAACATCTGCCCATACAGAGACACTGATGAATTCTTTATATTTCTCTATTTGACAATAACAAAGAATAGAGATCTTAAAGTATTAATAGGAATAGAGTGGCTATATTTCCTATGCCATTTGAGAAGCAGGGTTTCAATTTATTCCTCCCTCAGGAGAATGTATAGCTTTACTGAAAGACAGCTGGCTCAAATAGGAATAATTAGTGATTACGCTTCCCAAACAACCAGATTCTATTTGAAATGCAGAATATTTTCTAGACAGTAAATAGCTTGTTTTAAAAAAAGACATTAAAAGCAGTAGTTACAGTTTCTCCATAAATAGAAATAAAAAGTCCATTTCTAATGGACAAAAAGTCACCATGATGTACATTTCTATAAATTTCCCCCAACACATTATTATAGATCAATCTTTACTGACTTACATTTAAAATATCAAATGCATTGTAATGCCTATGATACAATTCCATTATTTAGCTGTGTCTCTGCACAAGATTCAGATGAAACTAAAGTTAAGGACCTTATTCACAGAACATTTAAAAGCATTTTATACAGTCTAGACACAAAAATATCTTAAATTACAATGATGCATACTAAATATGCATGTAGAATATGGCTTACGCATTAAAAGAGATCTAAGTTGTGAGTTAGAAAATCTCACTACTTAGGCTTAAAAGCTTCTGATTGTACCCATTTTTAAAGTATTGCTCAGCACTGTGGAATCCAGGAAGGAAGCAGGTACAAGCAGGTGCATGGAATGGATGGACCCTCCTTCACGTCATGTCATGGATGACTGTTCTTGATTCTTTCCATTCAGTTTCCACCTTTCTGAAGAGTGAATTCACTTAGCTTACAATCATTGAAATGTTTGTACAGTGAAAAGTTACATCACCTAATTGTGCTTGACCTTTCTTGTCAGCTAACAAAAAAGTAAGTTCTTAAAAGGCTTTGCACATGCTCAGGCAAAACATGACAAGGAAGCAGGACCTCTAAGGGTGGCAGTTTGTTTTTGTTTAGTAAAATTGAAAAGTCACATCAAATGATTATCTGTACAGAAAGGTATGGGCTTCCATTTCCATAGACATTTTTAAACACACACACACACACACACACACACACACACACAGAGACATTTCTTGTGTCTTATTCCTTAACCTGTAATACATTTTGTTACATCCTTATGGGATCAACAACCCAGCAGGCAACTTCAATTCTCCCTTTAAGTGCCTGTTGGCAACAATAACTGACGATCCTTGTTATCAGGGACTGTGGGTAATGTGTGGCTTGCATTGTGACCACACCCGTACAGGTGATGCACTGGTACTTGGAAGCCACAGCGATGGATGCAGGCTGGTCCGCTGGTTTCAGGGGAAGATTACACTGCTGATGTCCCAGCTGGAGAATTACAACGAGGCTTTCCTTATCAGGCCACCAGGGTCAACTACCATGATGCTCTGTTGTTGCCTGAGGGCTTTGAATAGTTTCCCCAGCAGCCCCAACTCTCACTTGGTTCCCATGCACTTAAAATAGACAGGACAATCTAAAGAGCCTGTTCCCCAACACTGCAAAAGAATTTTCTTCCAAAGTTTGCTTGTTTTTTCTTTTCTTTTACTTAAGATATTGAAAAATCTGTAGTTTTGGCATTCTGTGTAAGACAATGCAAGAAATATTTTTAAATGCTTTGTCTTCTGTGTATTGCCCAGTCACTATGACTGGGCTAGAACTGATGAACATTTAAAACTGTCCAATTATTGACTTAGAAATTCTCTGGCTTGATTGAAGAACACCAAATTGCAGAGGAAAAACAATGGCTGAAACACTGGCCAAAAACTCCAATAGCAACTTGAGGGTACTTTTTGGCTAGTTACTAGCTTTAAAATTTATGTTCTTGTTCCTTATATAGGAATTAAAATGACCCAATCTAATTGTATGTTGAAAGAGGAGAATATAGCTTTGTGGAAAGTTGAGGATTAGGATGGTTTTAGTGCTGATTTCGTTAATCCTGAAATAAAAATCAAATAAAAATGAGTATCAGAGCAGAAGAGGCTGAGGTGGGCATTTGGGTAGATGTTGATCAGAGGATACAAAACTTCAGTTAGACCTGATGAGTAAGTTTCAGAGATCTATTATATAACCTGGTGACTACAATATGAATAACAATAGTGTACTTTATTCTTGAAAGTTGCACAAAGAACAGATTTTAAATATTTACACCACAAAAAATGAGAATATTAGGCTATACATATGCTAATTAGTTTGATTTAACCATTCTACAAGGTATACATATTTTAAAACAACATCTTATATGTTATAAATATGAACAGTTTTTGTCAATTAAAAATAAATTAGAAAATAGAGATCATGAGTTAGTCATGATCAATTACCATGTAGTAATTTTACATTGTATTTTATTTTTCAAAAACGTGGGATTTATCAGCATATAATAGATAATTGTTTTGGAATTCTTTCTGTTTTTGTTCTCTGTGTGTGTGTGTATGTGTGTGTGTGGGTGGGTGTGTGTGTGTGTGTGTAATTTTTTGTATACATTGAACAGTTATTTTTTTCAAATGTGTGTGTAACTTGTATTCCTTACACATAATTTCTGGAAAATTGTTCATAAATATTCTATATATATCATAATGCCTAGGAAATGCTAATCCTAAGCTTCTTTTTTTTTTAACTTATATAATGTACAATGACTTGGCTATATCCTATAGGAAAGAATCTTGCTTAATATAGTTTTACTCAGTTTTCTAATGATAATTATTTGCCAACAAAACTTTTTGTTGTTTGAAACACCTGTAATTAGTTTTCCCTGAACTAGACTTCAGAGCTCTATTATATATATATGATAGAGTTCTATCATATATGTGTATATATGTATATATATACCAGACCCCAAGGACTCTTCTGAAATGACCATGGACTTGAAAGGTAATAAATGCATAATATGGATGAAGGGGGAATACTGTAGCTAAAATGAGATAATTTGTTATAATTGTTAAATATGGAGATGGGTTTTAGTTGCTGAGCTACTCTGTGTCTTGATTTCTTTCCAAGCTCCATATATAAAATAATAATAACATTCACTAACTGTGGAGCTGTTGAAAGTGCTAATTGATATATATATATATATATATATATATATATATATGTTAAATGTTCATCCCAGTGACAGTCTTAACTCTCTTTGTAACTCAAGAACAAGGAAGGAATTATCTTAAGAAAAAATCACATTTTAACTCTTTTATGTCTAAAATGTATGAGGAACACCTATGGTGCCTTGGCTTTCTCTTGCTCCGACCACCCAACAGCAAGCCTCATTATAATACTTGGGTTTTGTTTATTACTATGTTTACAAGACATTCAGATATGACCCAATACATGGGTTCTCACTTTAGTGGAAAGAAATATCAACAGATGGACTTATTAAAAATTCAGATTTCTAAGGCATCACTCCAAGAGTTAATAATTTGGTAAACCAAAGGCAAGTCCTAGGAAATGAATTTTTTATAAGAGAACCACTAATGCACATGTCCACAGATTTTAGTGAACATAATATTTATTTCACAACTTGTCTTTACTTTGTGTTTATCAGCAGGTATAAACATTCATATTTCCTACATGAAATAAAAGTAGAAATCAGTGGAAAACATTTATATTTCCCAGATAAATTAGAAAAAGAAATGAACATCCCCATAGACTATAGCTTGTTGTTTTCACACAACTAAAAGTTAAATCTCTGTAAATATATCTTTTATTTATGATGTTTAAAATTTAAATGTTAAGGTAGACTGAAAATGGGGAGTTTTTAAAACTGAAGATTGAAGACAGGGGGGGTTTAAAAATGAATCTAGGAGGAGCATTTAAATGAGACAGCATTGTCTCTGAAGGTATTCTACAAGTCATTCATTTTAGAACTATCCTACAATATGTACAATCAGAAAAATGAGAAATTACACTCCATTTATGTATAATTTATAAAAATGTATAAGTGCACCTAATGTCATGTACAACTAATTAGAACAAATTTAAAAAAACATTCAAAAAATGTTACCTCTCATGTTTAAAGTGACAGAAGCCTTTAAGGTACTTCAGACCTATGGATGAGGATCAGCATGTTTTGCTTCAGCCTTTATTAAGTCTTCAGAGTTCTTACAAAGATCAGGTTCACCTAAAAAAAAAAAAAACATAAATAAAAATAAAAGTAAACAGACAAAACAACATTGGCCTTTGGAAAAACCTAATAAGGTTAGAAGACGGAAGAAATTTGTAAAATGCTGAGACTAGGTTTTACAATGGATTTGGTAATATACTTCCTCCAAAAATATCAAAATTTTCATTTCAGCCTGTGGATCTATAGAGCATAACAAATCATCTTCTGGTGATCATTTAACTTTTGAAGCTACAATTTAATCTGGGGATACAGAAATGAAACAGATGAGAAATGTTTAAATATCTATTAAATCACATGTGTAAATTACATATGATTTTCCTGAGTATTTTTTAATAAAAGTGAACTCTTTTAAATACATCTTTTAATGACCAGTGTCTTTTTACCACATATCAATTAGTTGCTATGAATTTAAAACAAGTGAGAATAAGAGATAAGCAATATTTAAAAATAAATACTGTTAAAATAATCTGCAGAAACAAACTAATAGAATTTAAACTGTTGGACTCATTCAGTTTCTATATAAACTTGAAGAAAAAATCATTAGCATGAAAAATATTTCAAGACTTCTGGAAAATTTGTGGCACATTGATCAGAAATAGAATTACAAAGCAAAATATATACATAAGAGTCTGATTATGTAGGATACAAAGTAAACAAAAAAGCAGAAATTATAATGTTAAGTGAATTACAATATCTTGATATTTCAGGACATATTAAGTTTGATAGAATGCTTTTCCTGTCTAAAATTTGAATGAAGGTAGTCTAAATAATTAAACTTTGCATGAATTAATTCTGAATTCATCCCAACGTGTACTGTAAGATGCTGACCCATCTGCATCAGGATTTTCTTGAGATTACACACAAGAAGAGTGTATGTAATCTGATGGGATAAGTCAAAAAGAAAATGTATGTATTCTTTGATCTGTACTTTTGCTTTATAATTCTATTTCTGATTAATTCTCTGTAACTTTTCCAAAAGTTTTGGGATGTTTTCCACACTGATGATTTTTTTTTCTTCAAGGTTTGTATAGAAGCTGACTGATTCTAAGCACATAAATTCCATCTGTTTGTTTCTGCAGATCATATTGAATATTGCTAGTCTCTTATTCTCATTTACTTTCAATTCATAGTGACTGATTGATGTGCGGTAAAACCCACTGGTCATTGGCAGGTTTATTGAAAATATACTCAGTGGGGGAAATTATCTTCTGTGACAGAATCAAATGTCAGGTAATCTCAAAACTTTTCTGATCATTCTTAGATAATAAAAAAATCATCCTGTGATCACATTAAATTTTCAAAGTCCCAACTCAGACATTAGAAGTTCTGATCACATCTATACATTGTGATCATCAAATAAGATAATACTTCTTTCCAAACTGGGGTTTATTGCAGAACTCAGAAATTGTGTGTGTTGGGGTTAGGCAGATTTTGTTTCTTTCACTTCTTCTGTCTTCTCTTCCAACTAGTGACTTTGGGCTCCTGCGGCAGCACACAGAAGAGAAAGCCAAGAGGAAGAGTCATGTTCCACTTGACCAGCATCATTTCGTAGACTTGGCAGGTGTGAACTGGCAGGTGTGAACCAGCAGGTATATCAAACTGACTTGTTTTTTCTTTGAGCACATTTATGATTTCCTCTTCAGGGACCATGGCTAGAAACTTCTCACCAGCTTGTTGAGGGCATAAGAATTTCTAGTTTCTTTTCTTTTTTGGGGGAGGTGGGGTATGGTGATTGAACTCAGGGGCACTTGACCACTGAGCCACATCCCCAGCCCTATTTTGATTTATTTAGAGACAGGGTCTCACTGAGTTGCCTTACCATGGCTGAGGTGGTTTTGAACTTGCAATCCTCCTACCTCAGCCTCCCAAGACGCTGGGATTACAGGCATGCACCACCATGCCCAGCCCTTTTTTTTTTTTAATGTCCATAGTCCTGGAAATTTTCCCATATACTTCCAGTTTTTTTCTGCTGAGGTCTCATCACACTTACAAATATGATGGGACATATTTGGCTTATGAGACTCTCCAGAGGCATGTATTCCCATGAACTGCTTAAGGAAAGGCTGAAACCTACACAGCCTCTTCTCCATGTGCTCATCTGTCACCATCTAACACTTCAGATCTCTTAGATAGGAACTAGATTCTATTACCAATATTGCCTTTTTATTATTATTTTTTAAATTGCTGTATTCTTCATATCCTCTTAGCTTGAACCCCTCCAATAGTCCTGGTGACATGCTCTTCTCTTTACCTGGGGTGAGGAAGGAAGCATTTCTACAACTTCCTCAAGCTCAGTGATTTCTTTACCAAAATTCTTCTCAGAAATTATTTTTCAGCTTTTAGCAACTTAACCTTCCATTTGTTTGAATTGAGTGAGGGTTTTAAGCCTTCTATAATGGTTTTTTGAATCTTCTTTGAAACTCCTATCTTACAGCTCAGTTTGTTTTCTGACATTTATCATCTTGGCATCTTGGTTTAAACTTCAGATTTAATACTCTGTTACTTAAGACTGTATTAAAACAGAACAGAATAGTCTGGAATAGAACAGAATAGTGAAAGTGATAAGAATAGACAAAGAAAGGAATGTAAGTATTTAATTGGTTCACTGGTTCTCAAAAATTTTGAGAAAACATTTTATAGTGGGTAAAGGACACTAAGGTCTACCTACCACCAAATACTCTTTATTTCTAATGGATAAAGAACTCACCAGTAAGAAACAAGTATAAGACGAATAAAATAATAAAGTGGTAACAATGCAGCATTCACACACACACACACACACACAATCACCAAATGATTCACAAATTACATCCAAGAGCAATTTTGCACATGCAGTAGGAAAATCAATAATTAAGTATTATGACCAACTCAACATAGAAGTTTTGCAGCACTGAAAACATATCTTTCTTCAAAACTGAAAAAATACCATTTGTTTTTAAAGACACACACACAAGATAGTGACAAGCAATTTCATGACATCAGATTACTTAGGAAAAATATTGTATTCGGTTCTCCATAAAACCAATTCATATTGGAAGAAAATGGATTACAGGAAGGCCATCCTTCCAGCAGTGCCTCAGCACCAGACTTACAAAGCGGGAAGACTAGTACTCACTGAGGTTGGTAACAAAGGGAACGCACTGAAATGGAACACTGGACTGGAAAAGAAACTCCAGAGACACAGAAAGTCAGAAACTTTGAACATAATATAAGAAATAATGT
This sequence comes from Sciurus vulgaris, assembly GCF_902686455.1. Lineage (NCBI taxonomy): Eukaryota > Metazoa > Chordata > Mammalia > Rodentia > Sciuridae > Sciurus > Sciurus vulgaris. The sequence goes on from NC_136463.1 coordinate 135,291,643, forward strand.
TAGATATGCTCCAGCTTGGCTGGTGAAGGCCATGAGAGGGTGGTTGTTGAGGGGGGCAGGGAGTGGAGAATGCAGGCAGAGAGAGAGGACAGTATGGCAGATAAAAAAGTTGCCTTGGGAAAAATCTGTGGAATTACAAAGGGAGGCTGATCTTAATGGACCCAGAGTCCATGTGGAAAGTGATTCTTTGAAATTCAACCAGAAATTGCTTAGCCCACAGGGAAATAACTCAGCAGGAATCAGGGAACTGACAGCATGGAAGCCAGTTGCCAGCATAGGAACCGCCTGAAGGGTTGTTAGCATTAGCAAGCGAGAAAGGCGATCTGGGAACTCATGAAGGAAGTTGCCAGTAGTACTCTATTATGACTCCAGAGTGATTGAAGCAGGCACAAACAAAATTGTGCCTGAAGCTTACGGTCTCCCAATACTAAGGAGAGAGAGCTCCCCTTGCTACTGACATCCCCAAGTGCCTACTGGGAAGAGGGCTACAGCAACCACACAGGAGCTTTGCACTCCAGGGCAAAGATCTGGTAATTCATATTCATAGCAGTGAAGGTGAAACCTGTGCAGGTTTAGTCCCTACACCCTAAAAGTGAATTTTATCAGCATCTTTACAGATCCACATGTCCAGCAGAGACCAGCATCTCTCCAGCAGTAAGGGGCAAATACCCACCAACAAAATCCCAAATTTCAGCCAAAACTGAAGCCTAACTACTACAACTTCAAATTTGGAACTCAGCATCACTCCTGCTATAACAATATACAATTTTTCAGCACTCTCCAGTCCTCCCCACCCTATCCTGGGAGACTGGAAGCAGAGCACCTTCTAGTCACAAGGGCTGGCAGCTAAATGAGGACCACAAAGACAATGAACTTAACAACCCTCAGACTTTGACTCAAGGGTTACAGAACCAAAAATAAACACAAAGAATGAAAATCCATCCCTGCCAACAGTTTTGACCTTCTTATTGGAAACAAGCCCTTTAATTCTGATTAAGATTTTTAAAATTTTTTCTCCTTTATTTTTCTCAATTTTTTTTCTTTTTTCTCCATATTCAATCAGTTTTCTTACTCTTTTTAAAAATTTTAACTTAAATTTTTTTTCCCAAATATCATTTCATTGTATGTTACTATTGTTTACTTTTTTCATTCTGCAAGATTTGGTGTGTGTATGTGGGTATGTGTGTTCTTACTGCATGGACAGGTTCAAAAATATATATATAATTTTACTTTCATATAATTTTACTTTCACATTAATTGCTTCCTTTTCACCTAGTTATTATTTGATATGAATTAGGTGGGGTATAATTATACATGGGTTTGGGTTGTTTTGACCTCACATTTGGTTGTACATTTGTATCTTGGTGTTTGTCCTTCTTATTGCTCCTTCTTCACTCTCTTCCTACACTATTAGCCAAATTGTCCTATTTCCTCTTCCTTTCTTTTTAAAATAATTTTTAGTTAAGTTTTTATTCATCCTTCCTCACAGCCAACATCTGATACCTATCTCTTGACTTTCCTCTGTTCAATTTTTTTTAATATTTCAAAATTTTCTTGTCTTTCTACCCTATTTTCTCTTCACTCAAGAAATTGTAATCCCACTATCTAACAGAATTATACTTTACATAATTCCTACCCCATTCATGTTGTTGTGATTATTAATCCAGTGGACAACATGGTAGACACCTGTTGTCTAATGCCTGATGTAGTTTTTTTTAATTGTTGGGACTAATGTTAAATGCTGACCCCACCATTCCTATATTGGTGTCAATTAGTATTACAGATGTAAAAATAGGCAATAAATATTTATCTTAAGGATACTTCTGTCTCTAACACTAGTGCTATTCCTGGCTCCCCTCTTCCTCAAAAAGGAATTGGAAAGTGATTGGGACACTTCACTTTCATGCAGTAGGGATTCTGCTGCCAAGCAATACCAACAACTTAGCTAAGTAATGGAAAATCTCATACCACACATGATCTAAGCCCAGCTAAACCTCAACATTACTTTGGGGGACAAAACCCCCCAAGCTAACAACCAGGTTCCTAGGAGGAGCAATCATAAAGGAATCTTAGAACCCACCCCTGGATATCTACTCATACATCAAAATCAAACAGAAGTCCCAGAACAAAAAAAGATTACTACATATAAAAAATTACATATATATATGAAGGGAAGTGCTATAAAATGCAATAAAGAAAATAGAGATATTGAAAAGAAACAAATCAGAACTGGAAATGAAAGACACAACAAATCAAAATAAAAATTTATTTGAAAGCATCACCAATAGATTAGATTATGCAGAAAAAAGAACTTCAGACCTTGTAGACAGAACTTCAGGCCTTGAAGACAGGGTATATAAACTTAAATACTCAGTATGCAATAAAGGGAAAAAATGAAAGATGGTAATCAAAATATACAACAACTCTGGAATAGCACCAAGAAAACAAACCTGAGAGTCATTGTGATAAAGAAAACATGGAGATACAGACTTAAGGTATTAGGAACATTTTCAGTGAGATAGTAACTTAAAATTTTCCCCATATAAGAAATGAGATGGACATCCATATATAGGAGATATATAAGATCCCACATGGACAAGTTCAGAATAAAACTCTCCCAGACACATCATAATCAAAATGCCTAACAGAGAAAACAGGAAAAAATACTAAATCTGTGGAAGAAAACATGAGGACAAATTTAGTGGCAAATAAATAAGACTCATTTCTGACTTCTTAACTCAGACCCTAAAATCAAGGAGAGCCTGGATGAGGTATTCCAAGCTCTAAAATAAAACAATTGCCACTGAAGGTTACTATATCCAGCAAAGTTTTCTTTGAAAATCAGTGGGGAAATAAAAACTTTTCACAACAAGTATAAACTAAAAGAATTTATGATCATTAAACCAGTACTACAATGAATACTCAAATTAAACTGTACACAGAGATATCCCCAAATTAGCCCCAAAACTCTCAAATAGATGAAGATCATTGGAAGAGAAGCAAACTAAATGGAAAAAAAAAAAAAAAGATGCCAGGATTAAAAATAGCAGGCAAACTCAAGTGGCATAAAACTACAAATACATATCCACAACAACACTGAATGTAAATGGTCCCAACTGCCTAATTCAAAGACATAGATTAGCAGAATGGACCAAAAACCAAGATCCAACTATATGCTATTTGCAAGAGACTCATCTCATAGGTAAAGAAATCCACAGACTGAAAATAAAAAGATGGAAAAATATTCCATGCAAGGAGTCCAAAAAAGAGCAGTAATAGCTCTTCTCATATCTGATAAACCAGATTTCAAGCAATTATTCAGAAGAGACAAAGAAGGTCACTATGTCAACACAGCCTTATCACTAACAGATGGGTCATCCAAACATAAAATCAATAAGGTTATTTCTGAGCTTAATAATGCAAATAAATCAAATTGACCTAATAGACATCTACAGAATATTTCATTCCCAAACAGTTGAATTTACCTTTTTCCCAGAAGCTCATGAAGTCTTTTCCAAAATACACTGTATTCTAGGTCAGAATGTAAATCTTAGTAAATTAAATAAAATGATATAATTTTGTGCATCTATCAGAGCATAATGGAAAGAAACTAGAAATCAACAGCAAGGAAAGTAATAGAAATAACATAAACACATGGAGATTGAACAACATTCTTTCAAATGAAGAATGGATCATCAAAGAAATGAGAGAAGAAACACATTCTTAGAAATGAATGAGAACAGAGATACAACATTTCAAAATCTCTGGAACAGTATGAAAGCAGTTCTAAGAGGAAAATTTATAACATTGAGTGCCTACATTTAAAGAAAATAGATAGATCCCAAAACAAATGAGCCAAACTAATCAAAGAAAAGACAAGAGAAGTCCCAAGTAAACATAATTAGAAATTCAAAAGGGGATATCACCATAGACACTTCTGGAATCCAGAGACATATTAGAAACTATCTTGAAAATATATATTCTAATAAACTATAAAATACAGAAGACACTGACAAATTTCTAGACATATATGACCCACCTAAATTGAACCAGGAAGACATAGAAAACCTAAACAGATCAATATCAAGTAATAAAAAAATAATTAAAAACCTTCCAACAATGTAAATTCTAGGACCAGACACATTTTCAGTTGAGTTCTACCAGATCCTTACAGAACTAAAACCAGTTTTTCCAAATTATCCCATGAAACTGAAATGAAGGAAACACTCTCAAATACATTCTATGAAGCCAGTACAACCCTGAAAACCTCTTGCCAGAGCAATTAGACAGAAGAAAGACTTTAAAGGGCTACAAATAGGAAAAGAAAACCTCAAACTATCCCTATTTGTAGATGACATGATTCTATATTTAAAAGACCCAAAATCTTTCACCAGGAAACTTCCAGAACTCATACATGAGTTTAGCTAAGTAGCAAGATATAAAATTAACAGTCATAAATCAATTGCATTCCTACATATCAGTAATGAATCAACCAAAAAAGAAATTAGGAAAACTATCCCATTTACAATAGCCTCAAAGAAAATAAAATACTGGGAACCAATCTAATATAAGAGGTGAAAGAGCTCTACAGTAAAACTATAGAACACTAAAGATAGAAATTGAAGACCTTAGAGGATAGAAAGACCTCCCATGTTCTTGGATAGGCAGAATTAATATTGTCAAAATGGCCATACTATCAAGAGTGCTATACAGATTTAATGCAGTTCCTATTAAGGTTCTGATGATTTTCTTCACAGAAACAGAAAAAGCAGTTTGAAAATCATTTGGAAAAATAAGAGACCCACAATAACCAAAGAAGTCCTTAGCAAGAAAAGTGAAACAGGAGTACCAAAACTTAAATTATACTACAGAGCTATAGTAACAAAACAGCATGGTATTTGCACCAAAACAGATACAAAGACAAATGGTACAGAATAGAAGACACAGAAACAAACCCACATAAATACGGTTTTCTCATACTAGACAAAGGTGCCCAAAACATACACTGGGGAAAAGATAGCCTATTCAACTAATGGTGCTGGGAAAACTGGAAATCCTTATGTAACAAAATGAAATTAGACCTCTGTCTCATCAGGGACCTGGACATTAGACCAGAGATGCTGTGTCCACTAGAAGAAAAAGTAGGCACAAATTTCCATCATGTCAGCTTAGGAACCAAATTCCTCAACAAGTGAAAGAAGTAAAATAAAAAATCAATAAATGGAATTGTATCAAGGTAAAAAGCTTATTCACAGAAAAGGAAACAATCAAGAACATGAAGAAAGTGCCTGCAGAATGGGAGAAAATGTTTGCCACGTAAACCTCAGTTAGAGCATTAATTTACAGGATAAATAAAGAACTCAAAAAACTTAACACCAAGAAAATAACTCAATTGACAAATGAGCAAAGGAACTGAACAGACACTTCACAGAAGAAATACAAATGGTCAAAAAATATATGAAAACATGTTCAACATCTCTAGCAAATATGAAAATGCAAATCAAAATTACATTGGTATCTCTCTCCAGTCAGAATGGCAATATCAAGAATACAACCAATAATAAATGTTGGCAAGGATGTGGGGGAAAAGCACACACTCATACATTGCTTGCAGGTCGGCAAATTGGTGTAACCACTCTTGAAATCAGTATGAAGATTCCTCAGAAAACTGGGAATGGAACCACCATTTGACCTAGTCATCCCACTCCTTGGTATATTCCCAAAGGACTTAAAATCAGCATACTACAGTGACACAGCTCTATCAATGTTTTAAGCAGCTTAATTCACAATAGTTAAGCTATGTAATCAACCTAGGTGGTGTCCTTCAACGGATGAATGGATAAAGAAAATGTGGTGTATATACCCAATGGAATATTGCTCAACCATAAAAAAATGAAATTATGGCATTTGCCAGTAAATGGAAGGAGCTGGAGACTATCATGCTAAATGAAATAAGCCAATCCCTCAAAATCAAAGCCAAGTATTTTCTCTGATAAGTGGAGCTGATCCATAGTGGGGGGTGGGTATGGAAGAATGGAGGATTATGCAGAGGGGAGTGAAGGGAGGGGTGAGACCGTAGGGATAGGAAGGTCGGTAGAATGAGGCAGACATTACCCTACATACATGTATGATTACACTACTGGTGTGACTCAGCACCATGTACAGCCAGAGGAATGAGAAATTATGCTTCATTGGTGTACAATGTGTCAAAACGCATTGTACTGTCATGTATAACCAATTAGAATAAAAAATTTAAAAAAAAATCAATCTTCTAAAAAAAGAAGAAACGATTTGCCATTTTCAGTCCATTGAAGACCATTTTAGATGACCTTCATAATCCAAAGGTGGTCTATGTAATAGACCTTGAGAAGCATCTGTATAGTCCAAAGTTTTAAACAATTTTGAATCATGGCTTCCTCTTTTATTCTGCTCAAATCCATGACCTTCTTTTACAATCATATTCACAAATGATACACATTATTATAAAAGTTTTTGTTCACATTAAAATATTACTATCAAGATTTTTTAGTGAACTTAGTGATACACTATGGTGATAAATGTGCTTCTTTGTTGATGCTTAAAATAACAAGGTCTACCATCAGATCTATTATCTATACCATTTTGAAGCAGGATGATTTCAAGTGATACTTCAAGATCTCTCCACTAAATATATTATGAAAATATCTATCATTTCTACTTATGACAAAAACGTACCACAAATATTAATGTGTACTGGTGTATACAAATGATGGATGTGCTAAATTTCTGGTAAAGGTTAATTTTTTAAAAAATCTTAAAACTTTTTTTATTTGTTCTTTTTAGATATATCTGACCATAGGATGTATTTTGGCATGTAATACTCACTTTTTTTCCCATGAGAGTGTGCTCATATATAGACCCCATCTATATACTCCGGGCTAAAACTTTTGTTCTAGTCTCACTTCATTATCAGGTAAGGAATAAACTCAGAATAGTCTAGTGATTTCTTTCAGTGCAGACCATAAATAGATAATCTGAGGTCAAAACATTTGGCTTTCAATTCAACAAGACCAGTAACACAACCTTGGAATGTCAATTTACTTACAAGCTCATATATATAGGAAGTTACTCCTTAGGAATGAAGGCATAGAGTCAGTTCAAAGCAAATGCAGTGAAGCTTGTTTGTCAGACAGGAAAAAGGTGATGAAGTAAAAATGCTCCAGTGGTTTTGTTCATCTCAAAGACTTTTAGGTGTTTATCTAAAACAGTTTAAAAAGTTTGAACTTTAAAAAGCAATTTATAAAATGATGGAAACACATCTGCTTTGCTTTATAAATAGCCGAAATTCAGCAGGTGTAGGAAGAGGATGGTGATTATCAGAGAGACAGACCTACCAAAACAAACAGAAATCCTCTAGAGTTAGCTAATCAAGCCCTGAGACTGCTATCTGAGCTTACTTTTGTGATAATCAGAATCATGATGTTATTTATAGGTGGCATAAATAATACTTGCACAGAATAAGACAAGGCACACCATCAAGGGGACATTGGAGACTCCAGTTCTCCAATCATACCATTGACTAATAATTTGAAAAATAATCTTAGGACAAATTGTTTTTTCATGAGTAATCAAAGACTTTATTACATATAAGTCTACAAATGGTCTCTTCCCAGGGAAAAGTACATCCTTTGTCATACTTTGGGCAAGTTGTAAAGCCTCATTTGACAGTAGAACTGTCCCAATAAATCATTTCCAGTGAACCCCAGTCATGATGAACAGTCTAGTCTCTAAATTTTTAAAGCTGGTTGTTACCATGTCTGTCTTACTAACAGACAATCTCCATTTTCCACAGAATAAAACTGTAATGACTGTAGGTCATTTCCTAGTTCAATTTCTCTGCCCAGCATCTTGGGACTTTCATAGGACAACAAAAGTTCTGACACAGGAACTTTGAGAAGACGTGACAATAATGCCTTCACCTTTTGAACTGTCATGGAGCCTGGCAGTTGCTTCTCTAAGACCTGTTCAAGGTGGTTTGGATATTTTATCTTCAGTTTCAGGAGTTGGGTTTTCAGCATAAATGGTTGTTGTACTTTGAGTTCTCTGTCCTCAGGTGCACCATACTTGTGGCAGAGGAGCTGGTATCTAGGATAGGCTGTAAGAAATTCTTCATTTGGTCTGTTTTTCTCTGGTTCCTGATGTGCACCAACCTTTTTCCACTCATTTCCAAAAACTTTTCAGTAATCAAGCTCAACTCCTCGCCTTTCCTCTGGAAGAATCTCACATTTGTTCAAGGTCTTCGGTTGATCAATTTTGGCAATAAATGAGCTGTCAAGTGGTCTGTGCTTCCTTGCTCCCTTCAGTCAGGTGGTTCCTTAGGCAGGACAAGGCAGGCAAGCTCTGTAATTTATCTAGCTCATTGATGAATGACCATTGTGATATCTGATTGTCGTTTACTACAGGGTACAGCAGGGACAGGAACATGGATGTTTTGCACCCAATTCCAGCATCCAGAAAATGTATAGAAGAAATTCCAGTCCAGGGTCAGAAAGGATTAGTTGTTCTAATCTGGGCAGATAGGCTCTCAGGAAGAGCTGGCTTTCATTAATTAATGGGTTAGAGGAAAGCTCTAATAACTTGAGCATCTGTAGAACTTCATTGGGCCTTTGTGAAATGAAGATGCAGTTGGAGCCCAGATACAGCTCCTTGAGGACTGGCCACCCTGCGGCACACTGCAGCACCTCAGTCCACGTTATTCCTGTTTGATTGAGAACTAACACCTTCCATGTGGAAAATGTTCCAGTTACAGCTGATGAGCCAGAGGGAAACTGCAGCTTATTTTCACTGAGATTAAGAACCACCAGGTTTTCGAGCTGATAAGCAATACGAATCACTTCATCCCATGATGCCAATAGGTTTTTTGACACATCTACTCTTGTAATATTAGGACATGTTCCGGCAATTCTTCCTTTTTCACCAGCACAACTTACTGCACAGTTCCTTAGAGAAATCTCTTGCAAGTTGTTCAGATGACTCTGCTGTTTTATGACAGAGTCAAAACCAATGGTTTCCACAGGTTTCTTCCCAAGTGTAATAATTTGCTCTTTCCCATGGCCTTCTGGTCCATCTTCTAATAGCGGTTCTTAACTGCAGTAAGAAAGTCCACTCCAAAATTCACCTTGTTGGGATGAATAAAGGATCCTGTTGGGTGCCTGCATTTAAAGTACACCGTCCTTCATGGCTCCCATCATGCTTTGCTCTCTCTGGATTGTCCCACTCCACTCCTAACCAGAGTCCTGCCACAGGCAGGACAATGCCAGAAAAAACCCACTGTTGCATGTTCTCCATTTACTTCGACTCTTCCACCAATGACATCTAACATCAAATATCACTCATGATAAGACAGCCAGAATCCAAAATGTGAGATCCAACTGCAGTAGATGCTGGTTGTGGTGGCGGCCCCAGACCATGGCAGGCCAGTATAAATTATCATACAACTGATAATATAGCAACATTAATCAACACCTGGCGAATGCTTACAAGACAGTAGGGCTTCACTCACCTACTTCTTCACAGCAAATTTGTGAGGTGGGATTTAACAGCTGTGGACACTGACATGTAGAGTCATCTGCCCATCGTATTAAAGCTAACAAGTGTCAAATGTCTAGGTCTCTCTTACAATGTCACCCAGAATTTTGACATCCAGTTCCATTTGCCAAGCTGCACTCAGCACACATCTTCACCATTTCTGCCATATCCACCTGCCACCTGTCTTCTTCTTACCTAGTATTTTATAAACTGACCTTAAATCTCCTGCCTTTCAAAATGCTAGTTTTCTTTATCACAGTCTATGAACCCAAAATCACTCTAACAAATAAAACGTTTAAATAACTTCAACAAGCAATCAAGTAAACATTATTAGTAAGATAAAAAATAAAATTAAAATATATAAAAAAATTAAAATGCTAGCTTTGTCCTAGTCATTTTGTACCCCACCTTGGAAAAAGGAAAATTGATGTGGTTTTTGTATATTTCAAATACACAGAATTCATAATTAACAAAAGATCATTTCTTCCACAGCTATAAAAAAACACAGTAATTGATTTTTATTGCACTATTTTTGGCTTGTCTACCTCAATAGTCCCTGCACATCAGTAGAGAAATGCCTCTAATTTGTGTCTTAGACACAAGGAACATGTGATCAGAGGGATAGCTAACTACTCCATTGTTACCTAGGAGAGTTTGGGAGACAGACCTCAAATTATCCCTCAGAAAATCATTCCAATTAATCGTCCATATTTAACAGCAACAGCAAATAGTGCTTTAAAAATGCTTGGCAGAAAATTGGTTTGTGCAGTCTTTTCAACAAAAACACAAGTTCCAAGTTACACTACATTCTTATTTCTTCATGGGAAAAATATTACCTTTGCTTTGTGTAACAGTATTTTCTCAAGTTGGCACATCAGTAGGGTTGCTTCTGCTTTATTTTGGGTCCATTATGTACCTTCTGTTAAGTATAACTAAAATGAGTTGATTACCAAAGATCAAAGACATTGGAGAAATGTAATATAGGGTAAATCAGAGCTCTGGATTCACACTGGTGTTTTTTTATCCACATGATATAATTTGCCTTGTAGATGAGGAATAGGAACTTTTTCAACACTAGGAAAAATACTCTCCCCTTCATTTGCTCTTAATTTAAATGCATTTGGAGAAGTAACAGTTCCATATTTTCTGTCTTTTAGTTTGCAATGTGCATGAAGATTACAGGAAGAAAAGGAAAGACCACCAGGCAGAAGGAGAAAGTGGCAGACTGCTAAAAACAAAACTCCTGCTTCCCAAATGTGTTAGCTTTGACCTGTAAAGCTGGAGGAAGTGATACCTTATTCATTAAGGGTTACATAAGATTCAAGTCAAGAACTGACTAAATTATTCCCTGGTTCCCAAAACCACATCTAATTTTGAAGAAAACATATCAATCTACATTAGTAAACTGGAATAAATCCACATACCCAATTAACATGTTAGACTCTAAATACGTAGGGAGTTCAAGACAGGAAATCTATGGAAAATGAAAGATTTCTACATATATTCTTCTGTCAATCAGCAAAATTGAACTCAAGTTGGGGAGATAATATGTCAAACAGCCAAAAATCTTAATGTTTAATTTCCATGCAACTAAAGCATTTAAACGATGTGGGCAGTAGTTGAGTTGTCTCCTTGAAGAAGTTTGTTCTAAGATTATATCCACAGGATGCATTTGTTTTGGTGGAATGAAGGAATATTTTCTTTATCAGGAGGGTAAGGAGGTAAGGGGAAAAAAGAGTCTGAGCAAAGGCAATAATTTGGAAAGAAAAAATATAGCCCTGTTGAGAAATCTTTGCTGATGGCTCCCACAGTTTCTTCCTCAGAGTGGTCATTGTTATAGAGGAAAACTCTAACCCTACTAAAATATTATTTTAATATTATTCTTAGGGGAGATCTATGTGATTGAATCACAGGGTTTTTTTTTTTTAATTTTATTTTATTTTTAAAGAAAGAGGCTCTGGTGCAGGGAGATGGTAAGCATGTAAGTCGCTGATCATCTATGAAGGTAGAGAAGTGGAGAGTTTCACAAGAAGGGACGGTTTGGAATGACAAAGTTAAGACCATTCATATCCCACTCTCCCGCTGTGATGAGTGGCAGGAATTGGTATGGATAGTGCAAGATTGGGTGTGTGGAGGCAATTTGATACTATGGGGCTTCTAATTTTTAAGTGGGGTGAAAGGATGGGATAAAAATTGAGTCTGAGAGATGTACTAAAAATTTAATTTTTATTCTTTTCTAAGTAGAAAAAATTTCATATGGAATACTGATTTTTAGGTATGTTCATCTAAATCAGTTTAAAAGTTGAAACTAAGAAAAAATAACTTGTCAAATGATGGAAACATTTTGGTTTTGCTTTAAATATTCTGAATGAGGTATTTTGGTAAATTGGATTTGCTATATAAAGTTGTATCAAGAAAACAAACACGAATCTTTGATTGACAAGAATTTAAAGTGTACAGGTGATTTTAAAAGAAACTTTCAAAAGTTTTTGTATAAAAGCTCAGAATTTAAAATTTGTTCATACCTTCATTATATTCATCTTTGGGCCCATTTTAAAATACATAAATTCACTTTGCGTCTGAATGAAGACTGAATATGAGTAAACTTGATAATGCACAATCCTAAAACAATACAACCACCCCTGAGGTGTACTGTCATTGACATCAATTTACACTTTCCTATACATGCAGAATAGACAAAGCATGAAGAATAACATGAATCATTTACCTCTATCATAAATATCAGTTCTTAAATTTGCCTGTTTATTGTTACTTCTACTAAATTTAAAAGTTAAAAAAATTAATTGAAGGTTTTACTTTCAAAAAGGAGTTTATAACATAATACTGTCTGTCACGTCCAGCGGGTAAATTCTGGGGTCCAGCGAGGGGCGAAGGGGGATTGGAAAATAAAGATTGACAAGCACAGATTTTGAAGATAAGGCTGGGATCAGGTGGAGTCTGCCCTCTGATTGGGATGCAGGTCTAAAGAACTATGCCAGCAATCTTTATTTATATATGTCTCATTATCAGGTTAAAGATCATGCAAGCATTATTCTTTGTATTCAGGAATGTTACAGAAACTAGGACATTTATGTAGCTTTTCTGCAGTAGCAATCTATGGTTGCAAAGTGCAGTGTTAGGAGCTTTGGTAGCTCTCAAGACGGTCCATTGTTAAAAGTTGCTATAAGGCGGACAGGAACGGGAGAAACTGAGCTGGTGAAACATTGTGGTTGTGTCGCATAAGAATTTCTTTCCTGGGGGGGAGGGGTTGTGTGCCTGAGATCAAGGTTAGAACTGATAGGACTCTTGCACAGAGGCTCCTAATTTTTACAGCAGCTAGGCATCCTGTGGCTTTGCACAGAAAATTCCCCAAAACTGGGCATGCCACAGCCTTGAGGGCATCAGAGACCCCCAATCTCAGTAACTGCTCTCCCATCATCCATCACCACTCCCAACAATTGTCATTATCAGAAATCATTTCTCAAGTTGCTCTATTTAAAGAGTGTCAGAAAGAAAAACCAATGTTGCACTCACATTAGGTAATTTTACCACATATCTTCAACCTCTGGCCTATAATATTCCATAAAGTTCTGGGTCCTTGTATTTTAAAATGGGCCCAAAGATGAATATAATGAAGATATGAACAAATTTTAAATTCTGAGCTTTTATACAAAAACTTTTGAAAATTTCTTTTAAAATCACCTGTACACTTTAAATTCTTGTCAAAATCTATTTGTATTTTAACACAAATGTGTTATTATATCTTGACTTATTAAATCGTAAGTGATGTTGCATAAGAAAAAGTATAAAAACAAATCAGAGTGAGTTCAGTTTTTAATATAGTAGTAGTAACAATAGAAAAAAAAAAGTAAATATTCAGAGAATGTTTAATATGTTTCAAGCACTGTGCTTAGTGCTTCAAATATGTTGTCATTTATTCCTCTCAATAATCTTTTTGCCCAAAGTCACATACCATGTAATGGACTGAGCTGGCCTTCAACCCTAGAGTCATGTACTGCTTCGTCACACAGGGTTAATGCCCTGACCCAAAGGGGAAGGGAAGGCATCTATTGATCTGGAAGAGCAAGAGCATTCCTTGCTGTCTGAAAAAATACAACTGTTTTAATTTGGGAGGTGTGGTGTGAAGATGACATTTTTTCATCTTCCTGCTCTGAAAAACTACTAGGAATTGAAACTCAATTATTTGGAGTAGTCGAATAGTTTGATAGTAAGAAGGAGAGGTAGCATTTTATAAGAAACAAGAGTCTTTTTATCATTACTCACTGCTATAAAACCTGTAGTATAAGATAAGCTTAGAAGGACTCAATATCAGGATTCATACATTCGTATACCTTTGGGGATTTCAAAGTAAAGGGTTATTAATGCCAAGGAGGAAAAACAATAAGATATTTGTAACTTCAGGAGTAATAAGTTATTAAATTAAAATCTACAAATATGTCTCTAAATTTCTGTCCTATATTTTTTTATCTAAAAGTGTTAAGGGAAAATGTCACCACCATCCACTGTAGATCTTAGGGATCTCAAATCACAGTTTCCTTGAAAATTTTCCCACAGCAAGAACAATAAGTTTTTCTCTAACCTAGGTACTGCAAACCTCACAATTTTTGAATACTCTGTAGACCAATTTTTATTGTTAATGTTCAACAAACATTCAGGCAAGAGAGCACTTTCTTGCATGCATTTCCGTGTTTCTTCTTTTTCTTTTTCTTCACCTTTTCTTTCTCCTCCTCCTTTTTTGTGGAAACTAAAACCACTTATAATTTTCAAAAAGCTGAACATGTAACTTTCATCCAGTATCTGCTAAGATCCAGCAAATGCTGGGCTTTAGTATAATTCAAAATTCTAGAAGTCTGTACATATTCCTGATGATATTCTGTTTATATTACATAAAAATTTGTGTAATAAAGTATAAATGTTAAAAGTGTAGTAAAGTTAATTAGAATTATGAAATGCCAAAATGTTGATTTTAGTTTTAAAACAATTGTTTTCAGCTTTACATCACCAAATTTTAGAGGGCCTAGGGGGTTAGCACTTATGTTGATTAGATAAAGCAACCAATATAGGAATCAATCTCATGTATCTAATCATTCTTTCACCAAGGATGAGAAAGAATATTATGTTTTTGTGAAATTCCTTATGTTCCATTTATTTTTCTCCTATGTACATGCACTTATCTAGCTTTGTTGGCATGATGAGGGGTTATCTGAGGGGATGTATAAAAACACTCTCATCTACTTGTAGTTTTTGATAACAGTGCTTATCTTGGATATATATGTAAGTTGTTTCTGTTGAAATATACTTGTGAATTCATGTTTTAAAATAAAATCACCTTAAACAATCAGATACAAAATACTTTATTTATCTACAACTTTTGGCCAGGATTGTGGAGAGTGGTGGAACTTCTGATCTATGAAGACTTGCATAACAAGATGACTCTCATAAATTGTTGAAAATTTTAGCTGCGGGTACTCTATTGTCTTACGTCAAACTAACATCATAGCTATATCTTAATCTTGTTGTGCTGCATTTATTTATGAGATTTCTATTTCTCATTGGTATCTATGGGCTTTCCTTATTGGTGAACTTGTTCATTATATTTTATACAATCCAGCCTAAGATGGAAGGATGATGTGGGAACACAGGGTCCTTCTGAATGAATCCCATGATTACAGGGATAAGCTAGTGTCACTAAGTGATCCTTAGACTGTGTTTCTCTTATTACCACCACAAATTTTTTTGGATATTAATAAATACTAGTGCAAGGTTTCCAAAATCACTTACTACCAGTTGTCTTGCTAAAGGATGGGCCTAGCTTATGTTTCAAGATGACCTTGAATAATAAAGTTGTAGTAAGAGATTCTTGAAGCCTTTCACCATCACTATTTCTTTCCCCTCCAATTTTTATAATTTTTCATTTAAAGAAGGAATAAGATATGGAAATTAAGTATATGTGAGAAAAATACAAGCCTTAAGCTATAATTATTTGCATGGTTTCTGGGAATTTCCTAGATTCCTATAGTTAATGAGAGAATTATATTAACTAGAGTATGAATGACAGTCATAGAAAAAGTAAAGTTTGAAGAGCTGAAGAGTTTTAGCTGTATATAAAATCTAAACCTAAGTATACTTGTAAGGATTACAGTTAAGATGGCAACAATTCTTTTTTTAAATTTTTTTTGTTTTTAGCTATAGATGGACACAATACCTTTTTTATTCATTTATGTTGTGCTAAGGCTCAAACCCAGTGTCCCATGCATGTGAGGCAAGCGCTCTACCACTGAGCTACAACCCCAGCCCATGGCAACAAATCTTTCAGGGAAGACCTGGATTGCTGTAAACCAAATCTGCTGGATTAGCTAAACGTTCTCACTTGGAAAGCATTGAGGTCTATAGAACACTCTTTTCTAGAATGATTTTCTTTCCCTGAAGTATTCTGTGCCGGAAAACAATTAAAAGCAAGTGTCTTAAGTGGCAGAATCCTTGACAGAAAATGTATTTAGAATAATGTAGCTCATATACAGCTTTACAAAGTATACAGCTGCATCAACCATCTAGAACAAGTCAATTCCATTCCTTTATTCTCTTATGCAGACACTTGCATGGATTTTAGAGATATTTGGGGGACACTCTCTAAAGGCAATCTTGATTAACTGATTAAGAATGGAAAGTGATAGAAATCACTCTTGCAGTGAGATCTAGTGACCATAAAGCACCTCCCTTGATTGATGGAATTGTCCCATTATAAGTATATTTTGTCATGAGTTAAACATAAACTTATATCAAAATTGTTATGAGCAAGAATGTTTTTCTGTATCTCACTTCTTTAAGATCTTCACATAGTCTGGAGACAAATGTGAGCCCAGGAGAATTACTATAGAAAGTACCAAGTTCTAACACTTGACATACATTGACTCATTTAATCTTCATAACACTCTTATACCCTATTTTTATGCTCCTCACTTTACAACGAAGCAAATTGAAACACAAAGAGATTAAATAAATTGTTCAAAATCATATAACTCATAAATGATACAGAATTGAAAAAAGATAGTATAGTTCTAGTGTTCCAGCCCTTGACTCTGTGGTATGTTGCCTTCCTGGTTGCAGTTTAATTCCTGTTAGATTTTTGTCTTTCCTGAGTATATGCCTTGTCTATGAAATTAAATTTGATGGTATATTACAGTCAATTCCTTTTTCCTGAGGGGAGCAAGTCAGAGAGTGGGAATAAATGTAATTCTTTGTAGAAATATACTCTTCAATATTAGACATAGTCATTCTTAGCTAATTAATTCTTGGAGTGTTCCTCCCACTCCAGCACAATTAATCATTAAAGCAGCTTTGAGGGAATCCCAGGAAAAGAACTGAAAAGCAGTTCTTGAAAACCTTTCAAAGGATTTTTCTAGAGGAAAATAATATGACTAATCTTAAATTGAATTATGTAGTGGACAAATTTTCAAATCTAATGAAAACAGTACATTAAAACACTTTATCTCTGCCATTCATTTCCAATATAACATGTACATTACTTGTAAGATATCTGCCCTTTAAAAGTTTTATGAATCATTTTTAATGGCAGAGAACCATTAAAACATTTTTCAGAAGAACAAATGGTAGAATTAATATAAAAGATAAATGAACATTATGAAATTCATACTACCTTTTATACGTTTTAGAAAAGGGACTGCCAGAGTGAAAATATGTGGGTGGCTTTATTGCAGAAATAACAAACTATTGATTGACTGCTCCAAGAAAATGTACTGTCACTCACCATATCATCTCAGCAAAGAGAAATGCCACAATATACTATTTAAACTGATATTGGAAAGTGTAAAGATGCTGATGTAGCCATCAGATGAATCCATTCCATACCAGTTGAGCCAGGTCAATTGAGGAATTTGCAGCTGATGTTTTTGGTGGTTCATGATGTTAACTGAGCAATCTGCAATAATGTGTTCCCTTTCTCACACAAGCCAGGTAGATTTCCAGCAAGAGTATCGAAATCATCAAGTCTTTTGGTCAGATCTGAGCTGCCACCAAACATGAGGTTTTACTTAAAGGTGTTTACTGATGGCAAAACTTACATTTCCATGAACTGATTTTTGCTTCTGAAAAAAAAAGGTACTCATTTTAACAATGTAGAGAGAATGTTGTCAGGAAGTTGTAAAAAATAAGTTGTAATTAGCTTTTATAACCAGACTTGTTTGTAGGGATTAACATGATAAAATTAGAGAAAATATAATTGATATATTTTTCCTAATTTTCAATATATTTTGAAATTTTTGCTACCTTTCGTGATTCTTGTACTCATCAGTAGCGATCTTGAGATGATTCTTTTTTTAAAAACAATTTGTAATTTAATTTGCTTTTCTCTCCACTTGAATTGTTGCCTGGATTCCTAGGGAGCTCAATTAGCATAGAGAATCTATGGAAGATAGAATCTAATGAAAGATAATCTGGAAAGATAATAGTATTGTCTATTTACAAATAGTATATAGGTTTCTGGATATAGAATTATATTCTATAAGGAGATACCAGTCTATCTGTGATTCCTTTTAAACATTAAAAACTATGATCATGCACCCTTTTTATCACCAGAAAATGTCTTTTTCTATTAATCTTGTTAAATACCACTAATCTCAACAACATTCCTTATAGAAGTACAGAGCTAGAGAGGCCATGTCGCTTATACAGATTGCAACAAGACTTTCAGGTATGTCAGTCCTTAGTTTCCTAAGAAAGCATTCAGAAAATCATTAAGATGTTGTATGTGTCTTACAAGTTATAATCATTATGAACTTAATACCACCTTTTTGTAATTTAATATAAATATTACAAGAAACTTTTAATAATAAATTGGTAATGACATAAGTGTTCTGATAGAGTGTAAATTGGCAAATTTGACTGAATTTGGGTGTTAGAATAATTATTAATGCACAGAAGATTAGATTTCTTTACCATTTTGAAGATATTATGTTAACTCCATTTCTAGTTTAGGATAGTTACAGAAATAGGTTTTAAGGAAAAAATATTATACTCTGAAAGATATACTAATACATTAGTTTTGAAAATTATGTCACAGGAAATGCTTATATTTATTCATTTGTATATAGATATGGCATAAATTTTGTATATTAATACAGTACTTGTCATAAATTCTGAATGATCAAATCAGCAGTATTAGCTGAGGTTGTTAATCATAACAATGAAGGTTCTCAGAGAAACCCTCATAGCCAATAAGGACCATGTGTTAGGGTTCTCCTTGACTAAATGGAAAGAACAAGGCATGTACCATGTGTGGAGATGGAGAAGATTGGTGGAATCTCATGAAAATAGCTCCTTATATTCTGACTACATCCCACTGTCAATAAAACCTTAAAGTTGCTCCACTTCCAAACTCAGGAGGAAGCACATCTCCTGAGAGTCCACTCTTCTACCAGTCTAGACCTATTTTCTTACCCTTTTCATTCTAACCTTACCAACTTTGGGGAAAAACATTTCATCATCATGGAGTCAGCCAATAATTTCATCATCATGGAGTCAGCCAATAATCATGGAAAGATGCAGATCTACTCCCTCTACCTCCTTTCCTACTCTTACTGCCCAGGCAAATAGAGGTGTTCAGGACACACACAGAGTATACTTAAAATACCCCTCAGTGCTGCTGCTGTCAGGGATCCTCCTCCAGCAAATAGCTTGGGCACTCCTGCTCTTAGAGAAGAGTTTAGAAAACGAACCTATACCAACCTTCCACAATTTGCTTCTACAATATGATCTAGGAGGTCACTGACTTTGAACTTAAGCAAATTGGATGCAGAGTCCAGTCTTTATGAAGACCAATTGTTTAGATTTAGACTAGTAACTTGAGTTCTCGAACTTCATTTTTTTCATATTAAAATTCTTTCCTTACAGAGCGACCATAATAAATTTTTATAGAAATGATCAATGCACTAATCAATAAATGATATAAACTTTCACTTCTAAACTCATAAACTTTTAACATTTTAATGCAAAAATGTCTCTGGGACATAACTGATTTGATGAGTACATTGAAAGTTCAATGGATTTGCTGTACTAAGATTAGACCGAAGATTTCATGAACACAATCGTGCTAGTCACTGGGAAATTGTTTCCTCTTTTTGTGATTACTCCTACCTGTGTGTTGTATGAAACTGTGAAGAGGAATGAGAAAATTAGACTCACTTGTAATATACATATAAATCTGAGTTTGTGTATGACCTACTTGACTCACTTAAATTCCAGTTTCATCTTGTTAAATGGATAATACCTAAATCATAGTGCTGCTTGATTAAACAGTATAATGACTGTGATAGAAGCAATATATTGTTGGGCACATAAATACATGCTTAGGAGAATATGAATTTACATAATCACAAAAGTCACTTACCATATATAGTAACAATATTGCAATTTAAGATATTTCACAGAGAGAAGTTCTTCCTTATTCATGGCTTTGCTTTTCAAGGTTATCAGAGGTCAACCATAGTCCAAAAAACTCTAATAGAAAAGTTGGAAATAAACCTAAATTTTAAATTGCATGCTCGCCCAAGTAGGGTGATGAAATCTCAGGCAGTCTCACTTCTTCACATCAGCAACATGAATCATCCTTTTGTCCAGTGTATCCACTCTGTATGTGCTACCTGTTTATTAGTTACTTAGTAGCTGTCTCTGTTATTGGACTGTTGCTGTATCTCAGTCCTTGTGTTGGAGTAACCTTTATTTTACTCAGTAATGGTCCCCAAGTGCAAGACTATAGTGATGCCGGCAATTCAGATATACCCAAGAGAAGCAGTAAAGGGTTTCCTTTAAGTGCTATCTCACATCAGAAGAAGAATGGTGAGTATAGTATGATATTTTGAGAGAGGAGAAACCATGTTCGCATAACTTTTATTACAGCATATTATTAAAATTATTCTATTTTATCATTAGAGTTGTTAATCTCTTACAGTGCTTAATTTATGAAGTAAAATTTGTCATAGATATGAATCTATAGGAAAAAGCATATTATGTATAGGATTGGATCTATGAGTGCTCAGTCTTTAAACACATTTCCTATGAATACGAAGGACTACTGTATAAATAACACTGCATAAGGTTTAATTAGTGATCTATCAAAATCTATTACCATATTCTAATTATAATGTACATTTCATCTTTTGAAAATGTTAATATTCTTATGTCAATTTTTAAATGTTTCTCTTCTAGTGAGAAAGATTTCTAGTCTTTTTAAAAATTTTTAGGCAATAATAAAAAGCTTTTCTTTAAAATAGTTTCTTTCCCATTGAGAAAGTATATTAGCTTTTCTAGCAATAAACATAATCTTAAATAAACTTATTTTAGTATATTATATATTTAATATATCAAATGAATAATAACATATTAAAAATAAGAAAATGCCTAGTTCATTAATAGCTCCTTTGATGATTGTCTGATTACCGAGGTGAGTCATAGGTATAAAGGTTTTTGATAAATGCCCTGAGGGTAATGAGGAAATTAAACTTTCATGAGAATTCTAATAATGTTGAAAATAATCTAACTATAATCAACCCTGATAATTCCAAGGCACCCTTGAAAAACTATAATGGCATTTTAAGTCAAGAATGAGGTTTTTGTTGAATGGATTGTTTTGTTGAATGGACTGAGGTCAGAACTAAACTGCTCTGAGCAATTGAGGGGATTTTATAGGCAGACTGGGAGAGAAAGAAAGATTGAGAATCAAGAGAAATGTAAGACTAAAGGTTTTGGAGAAAGAACAGAGATGGGTGGGGACAACTGGAGATATTTACACTCTTCTCTGAGGTCTTAGGATAATAAATCAACCAATGTACTTGGAACTGGTTAATTATTGAGGTTATATGACAAAGTCTTGAACTCAGCTCCTCTGTGGGAAGTGGGAAGTGACCCAGTCAAATTCTGGTTGCATTGAACTCCAACTGTGTGAGGGGCACCTCAATGAGACAACTGTCTCAGAACTATTCCTCCCCCTTCTTCTATTCCCCCCAACACCTGTTAAAAGTGTGCAGCATCCGACCTCCCACTCTTTTCCTCCCACCCTCTACCCTGTCTACCACCCCACATTTCCATGGTCGCTTCTCTTATCCAATTGTTTCCTGAGGGCACAAAACTCCTGTGAACTCTTGCAGTCATTACTCAGATTGAAAAGTAAATTAAAGCAAGTAACTAAGTTTTTGGTGTCAGAAAACATAGCAACTGCGGATATCGAATGAGAAGAGGAAGTTGTGTGTAATGTCCCACATATTTAGTTTTCCCTTTTGCCATTTATCAGTGGGTTTTCTATCTTTTAGCTAACAAACAAAACTGAACAAAATAGTGAGTGATACCATTTCATTTAGATGGATTAACATCAGGCTTCCAGAGAGTAGATTTAACTCTCCTCTAATCAATGTTGTCTGAGCTCTTACCTGGGCTTGAGCAGGAACTGCCAGAAATTCAAGATGAACAGACCCTGAACTCTCAAAATATATACAGGCACATGTTTAGCACTAGGACATAGGAAGCCTCTGTGACTATTTTGGTGATGACTTCATTAGTGGCTACCAACCTAAGCCAGGCTCCCTACTTCCCACGCGTGCAACACACTCTTATCGTAACTTCTCAGAAGACTGTTTCTCCCCAGTTGAAGACATGGTGCAGACCTCCAAAGGGAATGTCAGAACCTCCACGAACCATGTGCAGTTGAAAATGTGTGCTGAATCTCTTCACCCCTGCTCCTACTAAACCCAGTACAGAAAGAAATGCATTGTTTCATTCCAGATTGACCTCAGGGGTGCGGGACTTCTGGGCATGACTTATTTTCTCAAATACACATCCTCCTTGGGAAAGGGGACAGAATGTTGATCTGGGATTGATTCTTGGCCTTTGTTCTGATCAAGGTGGCTTCAGTGAAGCTGCTCGAATTTGGAATTTTTGTGTATAGGATGGAACTAACTTCCAGGTGGCGTATGACAGTCACTGTTTTGTGGTGAAGGAGAAAAAACCATTAGGACCTGCCATTCAAGTGCTGCTGTAAAAAGGAGTGCCTTTCTGAACAGTTCCCAGTAGGAACCTCATTGGCTCCACCTCGGCTCCATACCCAGATGTTGCACATGGCACAAGATCAAAGGCCACTAATGAAAATGAACTACATCTGTAGGGCACTTTAAAGTTCAGGTGTTTCTTTACTGTGTATGATTTTTTTTTTTTTTTTTAATTCACAAGAGCATGTATCATCTCACAGATCTCCAGTACAGGCGAACGAGATCTTTTCTTCCATCTGTCACTTAGAGGCCTTGCTTACAAAACTGCTTCAGAGGTCTAAAGAACAGTTGGAGATGGTCACAGATTTATGACACTGTTGGTTGTCTCAAAGAGTGAACTTTGATCAGGGCAGATGTTATTATATCTATAACTGCCCTTGTCAAGGCTAAGAAAGGCTATGTGATTTGCCTGGGACTTTACAAGAAAGGAGAAACAACTCTTCTCACTATTTCTCCCACTCTCTTCTGGAAGAACCATCATGCACCCTCTTAAAATCTCCTGTCAGCTCTTAACCAGTGCAGACAAGGGTGGAAGTTGGGTAAAGACAGGCTAAGGAGTGCTGAGCCAGTAATAAGGTCTAAATGGATAAAGTTTAATTATAAATGAACATTTGGGGATGAAGGAAAACACTCATTTTTCAAATTGATCCAATATAAAAAACAAATGTCTACATACAACATTCTTAGAGGTGCCCAGTTCCTTAATAGAAGACTTACTGAATGAAGTTACTCTTTAATTTGTGTGTGTGTGTGTGTGTGTGTGTGTGTGTGTGTGTGTGTGTGTGTTATTGATGACCCAGGAGCTTCATACCTTGGAGTCTAAGGATGTGCAAACTTTCACTGCTCTAGGATTAACGGATGTTTTTGGTATTTATGAACATGATTCCAGGGCTAATATAATGATGACCAAGCACCTGTGAATCTCTTCAGACTCTCGATGGTTAATTAACATTCAACAGCTCTAAGCATTGTAAAACTTGCTAATTTCCATCCCAGTAAAATTATAATATAATTATAATAAATAGTGTATCTTAAACGCACTGAAAATGACAATAGGAAATCAAAATGGTAACATCTGTTACTCATCAACTTTAAAAATTGACTATTTTAGAAGCTGTATTTTTATAACTGATCACATTTTTTTCATTTTTATTTTGAAAGATTCCATTCATGAAAATAGGTGTATATGTACATATATAAAATATATGTTATATATAATCACAATATGAACATCAATCTAGTACCCAATCTAAGAAATAAAATATTACTAATTCCTAAATAACCTATCCTACTTCCTAGAATAATTCTGAATATTTGTCCCTGTAATTCTTTATTTTTATCATATATGTACCCTAAAAACTACATTTTCCTCTTTTGGTACTAGGAATTGAACCCAAGGGTACTTTACCACCAAGAGACATCTCTATTCCTTTTTACATTTTACTTTGAGGCTGGCCTCAAACCTGCAATCCTCCTGCCTCAGTTTCCTGAGTTGCTGGAATTATAAGCACATATCACTTCTCCTGGCTCTCAAAAACCTATTGCTTAGTGTTTAGTTTTTTTTTAACTTTATATAAATGGTATTTTGCAATATTTCAGCAGCTTGTGTGTTTTGTTCAATGCTGCTTGTGTAATTCATTCCTATTCATGTTCTTATCTAAAGTTCAATATTTGTATTCCATTATATATTATGAACAAAGCACAGTTTATGAAAAAATATATATTTTTTTACTTTATTTTGCTCTCATGTATTATTCTGCTATAAACATTTTGGACATGTCTTCTGATGCACAAGAGCAAAATTCTCTCTATAGTAAAAATACAAAAGTGAAATTACTGGAAAATATGACAAGTGCATCTTCATCTTTGCTAGGATGCCTAAGTGTTTGGTGAAATAATCATATAAATTTACATATATATAATGTTTAATGAAACCTAAAAGCCTTACATCTTTCTTGACTACTTCATACTCCACATTCAATCTGGTAACACATTATTTTCAAAATACATCCAGAATCCAATGCTTTTTGCTTATCCTCTTACATGCATGCAGTTCCCTTACATGCATGCAGTTCCAGGTACCATCTTTATGTATCCAGAATTCTGACACACTCTCCACCATTACTATTTACTTTAAGCTTCCATCTTTCTTCTGGATTATGAACAACAACCTTCTTTCTGGTCTCCTAGTTTACATGTTTTGCCTCCCATATGAAAGAATATTTTCCTTTTAAAACCTCAGTTCATATTTCTCAATCTTTTTCTGAAAACTCTACAATTGGCTTTTCCATCTCCCTAGAACCCAAAGCAATGATCTGGTACTACTTCATGCCTTCATCTCATTGCCTACATCATTCTACTTGCCCGTTTCTCCCTGCTTCACTGGCTTCCTTGTATGTCAGGCAAGCTCTACCTCCCAGATGATGTGATGGCCATTTCCTGTGTGTGAAAATTTCTCACCCACCACCCTAGACTTCACCATGTCTCTCATTCTAAACTTCTCCATGTATTTATTTAAATTATCTCCTCTTGAAGCCTTTCCTGACTATGTGTTTAAAATTTCGGTCCTGCTACTAATTCCTTCTCATTCCTTCATGAGGGTAGGAATTTTTGTCCCTTGTTTTTTTATTATAGCTCTGCTCTGATTCCTAGAAGACATCAAAGAAGTACAACAAAAAATAGCTATAATAATAATGGTCAACTCATATAGTGCTTACTTCTCTAGATACTTTGAAGCAGATTATATAAATAAACTTATTTTAATTTCCTCAAAATGTTTTGGTGATGTGAAAGAGGTCAATTTTTTCCTCTCCATAGAAAACAAATATAATATTGGGCAGCATTAACAAAAACAACTATTCTATGACACTGGAAATCCATCGAGGGAGCACAACTTGAGACGATTTAATTAAAAAATTGCTTGATATTCAGATAACCTGAAGCTAAACAGGCTAGAAAGCCCATCTACAAAAGCACAGGGGGTCACTGTGCCACAAAGTTTTGTCACCATTTTTTTGTGCCGCTTCCAAGTTGCCTACCCACTGACACACATCTGCAGCCCACATGGCATAGCCAGGGCAGAATTCCTTTTAATCTAACAAGGAAGTGGACTTTCTCATGAATAATCAAAGGGCGGCCAAATTCCAAATACCAAAGCTTGCATATTTTATAAAAAAAAAAAAAGTTTAGGGAAAGAAAATCCAACATATGAAAGGAGTAGTTAAGACAGAGATGGGACAAGAAGACTAGGTAAACAACCATACCTTGCGCAGCCAATTCTTTCCACCTCTCCTTGTTCTGCTGAATGATGTCCACCAGGTTGTTCTTGAAGCTCTTCAGGTCCACTGCTGTAAGGGAATAGTCTGGGGAATAGCTCCCGTCGTTCACCAAGCCTTTCAAATTGGATCGTCTCAGCACATCAGCAACATGTAACCCCACAATGGTTGAACTAACAATAATAATCGAAGAAACCAAAAGATACAAAAGATATGGAGGTCAGTCAGGATATGGGATGAAGGAACAAATCCTGAAAAAGTGTATGAAACCGGCTGTTGAAGCAGAACAGCAGATGCACAGGCCCTATTATGAGCATGTGGTAGCCACTCCCCTCCTTTTCCCACTTGGAGACAGCCAGGGACTCCCCTTCCTGCGCTTAGAGGCCTTGGATTTTTCTTCAAACTGTGGACCTGTTCTCAAAATTGAAGGCACATGCAGTATAACATTGTGCCACTAGGTGGCAATACTACCCAATAATTATTCTAAGGATTGCCTGCTTAGTTTTAAGAAATAAGGATAATGACTAAATAATAAAAGGTTATTAAACATCACAAAGATGAAAAAATGATATAAAAGAAAAACATCATACCTGCTTGCCCCACAGTTAGAAGTTTCAGTTTTTGAGGCTTCCTCTATAAGAGGAATAACAATTTTCTCTGTTGAGTCTGTCAGAAGAGAAAATGTTGGCTCTACTATGAAATCAATAAAACCTAAAAAAGCAAAAGAAAAAGAAAAAAATTAAAAAAATATAAATCCAAGTGACACAACTTCCTGAATTCTAAAGTCAGTAAAATGAAGAGCCTCTCTCTGGCACACTCCTGGGATAGCGAATACCAACTATAATATCAGTTTGCTTGCCCTTTGACACTATATTAATCCAGTAGCAAGATCTTTAAATATAGTTTAACTGTTCTATAAAATAATCTCTCAAGCAGTATAAGTGTGACAATTTAGGCTTGCTAACCCAAGTATATTGACTTTCCTACTTAATATTCAGCTTTGCATGCTATTGCTAGCAATAGATAGAGATCTAATGAGTGGGAATATGTTTTCTTTTCCCTATGAGAAGGATCATTACTCTTTGGGAAAGGTCTTCACTTGGTTGTGAATTTTATTACGGGCCAAAAAGAAATAATATCTGAACTCCAAAGAAATTAAATAATTGACGTTTTTCCCTCAGGCCTTGGGAAGGCAACCACCTTTTACATTTTTTCCAAGTATGTCAGTCAGAGCTTTCTTCCAACATGTTCACATTTCAAATTGCTGTTTATTATTCCCTGGATGTAAAGTGTTAGTTGGAAGCATGTGGGCGTGTGCTGTCAAATCAGCCTGAGAACAGTAACATCTCTGGGAGACAGCACTAAATCTACCGCTTTTTAGATGTCAGTATTGAATGAAGACTTTCACATTTAAAGTGCTCATCAAGATAGAAAATGACACACAGAGAAAGGGGCATTGTCCTCTGGGAACATTTACTACTCAGTGTATAAGTAGAGGAGAGGACAAGATCCCTAAAGTCCCAGGAGAGGTTTGGTGCTTGAAATCAAGTGCTTGTATCTTTAAACCCAACTGAGAACAACAAACTATTTATCTAAATATAAAAGAATAATGGGAAGGAGGGTCTTTAAGTGACAGTGCCCTGGAAATATCCACATATGATATAAGTAATTCTCATTTCAAGTAAGTATATTATTCATAAAACATATTAGGATATGTTTATAATTTAAAAAAAAAAAAAACTTCCAACAATTTAACATTTTAATGGACACCTTCAAATCAAAGCAAGGTTAATTGCCCACCCAGAGTGTGATTTTGAGTTCCATGAATGGATTTAAATGACCAGGACGTGTAGATTGACCAATGAGGCAATGTGGTAGCAACTTATAAGACAACAACAAGCCTCAGGAAACATTACTCCTTCCCAGTTTGCTAGGTGAAGTCCTCAAAACTGTGCAACATTGATGATAAGTACCTTCCTCAGTTTCTAACAGCTTTTAAATTTGGTTGGGGAGGGGAAAGATTACAGCAAGCAGCTTTCTGACCACCCTGCAGCTTTGTGGTACAACTGCCAAAGTACAGAGGTAAGATGGAAATTTTCAATTTTATTGACTGTGTTGTTCAATGAGAAAGATCTTGGCTCAGGGAAGAACTCTTACAAATATTCATACCATGCAGCATAGCAATCATGTTTTAGTAATGGACTAGAGTTGAATTTCCCAACAAAAAAACAGATGACAATGAATATTTTTGGAAGCACTATTATTTTGCAAGTTTCTTGCAGTTGGCTTATCTAGTCATATCACAGGAACTATATCCCAAAAGAATATGAACTTGTATATTAAGCATACTATGGATACTTAGCATTAGCAGAATAGGAATGCTAATATTTTCATCAAATTGTATTATATCTACTGGATTAAATTATAGAAAAACAATGATCAACAACAAAATGAAAATGACAGTCCCTTCCCAAGAAGAAAGCACTTTATTTTGTATCAAAGATTTCAGCCAGAATAATAGTGACCTTTATCAGTTCTGCTTTATTGAATTCATTTTATAAATTAATTTCAATAAATTTTATCACAGCACCATCTAGATCAGTCTAAAGACAAACTTTATCATGAATATAGAGTGAGTTTTTTTTTTTTTTTTCCCCTAGATGATTTTGAACAAATGGTGTACACATTTGAAAACAGACAACACACACCCACTTTGCACAATTACCATTCTTCCCATTACCTATTTGGGACTGGGCCACCATGGTTGAATTCCGATCGCAAAGTGGGGAAAATGGAAGCCCTAGTTCTGCTTCTTTGTCTCCCTGAGGAAAGAAAAGCACAGGAGTGAAGGAGTGGAGAGACTGAGATAATGAGCAGCTGAAGTAGCGCACCTTAAAAGCTGAGTCTTTCATTTCTTAATCCAGCACTACTTTTCTACTTCTTTATAAATATAACTAAAAAGATCAAGTACCTAAAAATATTTTTTAGATGGTTTCTTTGGGAGGGTCTTCTGCAGAGGGAAAATCAGGAACATTTTAAGCACCTGTAGATTTTGCTTTAGTGTTACAACCCCTTGATTATAAAGAGACGTTTGGAATTTTCAAAAGTTGCCATGTTAGTCATCTCAGCAAATTATTTAATATTTAAGTAACAATTCAACTCCTGGACTTTTTTTTGCTCCTTTTCTATGTAATGTCAAATATACCAGCAGAATTTCAGAATCGAGATTTTTGTGACTGGACAGCTTTTTCAACTTAAATGTGTATGAACATTTGGAAACATCCTTTTGTTTACTAAGTTTTATTAACTCTCCCACAAGAAGTAATGAGGTAAGTCTTCAACATTCTTACATTCTTCATACATAATTTTAATGCATTCTTCTTCAAGAATATAACAATCTCAGCGATTATTATCTACTTTTATCTAAACTAGATTAATTGAGCAAATGTGTTAAAGGATTACATTTATGTTTGGGTTTAACAACACGTTTTTCATCTAGAATTCAGGTGGTTGCTCTGGGCAAATATTTATTCTCACAAGGTTTATCAAACATTGGTGTCTTCCTTTGCACTCGAGAGGATCTGTTTATGAAAGAAAGGGGAGGGAGGACGCTTCCTTGTTCCTGTTCCTTTCAAATGTCTGACCATTTGAACAAATACTCTGAGGTCTGTTTTCTTCCTAACATGCTGGCCCCCGTGTCTCGTCAGTCCACAGTTTAGGAAGCAATGTCTGGCTCAGAACTCCGTGGTTCCCTTTCAGTCCATGGTCTCCTCTAACATTTGTGTATCTGATCTTTATATTATGTCAATATATGGCTTTGAATTTTTTCAAGAATATTTTCTGTGCATTCCGTTTACACCCATGACTCTGATTACCGGCGGGAAGTTTGAAATCAGAATTATATAGGAAAATCGAAGTGTGGTCTGTAGCAAAGTAACTACAAAAAGGAACATTTTCCTATGTCATGACTCAGAGACGATAAGAAATAAGGGTTTCTTTGACCTCTGTCAGCAACTCCCACACCAGTTTTCTTTAGAATTAATAGTTACACTTATCTTTTGAATACATAGAAGGGAATTATTAATGCCATTGTCCTTGGAGTCAGCAGAGGTCACTGAATCACTGCTGTACAAGGGGCTCTGTCACCATAGACAGGTCCTAGCATGTGTTGAATAAACTCTCATCTGTGTCTTAACTTTGTGATCCTGTCTACTCATTTTAGGAATAAGATATAATGATAATAGTATCTGCCTAGTAGGATTATCTAAGATGATATATGTGAAGCCCAAGGGTAGTGCCTAATATTTACTGAACAGTCATTAAATTTAGCTAATAAAAATCATAATTCATAATAGCAGCAATGTGTAGCTATGTAAATTAAAGGTTTCCATGATGTCTAATGCATACCCTAGATTGTTTTCAATCACAGGGAAAAGATTTGTACTTAATTTAGCATGTAATAGAGAGGGATTGGCTTTTTTTCCTTCTTTTTCTAGCACAAAATTGTATGACAAAGAAGTCCACTTTTGAAAGATTAATTTGTCAGCAGTGGGAGGTTTGACTTGGGGTGATTTGAGGATGGTTCTTGGTTCGCCAATATGAATGAAAATGAATTTGTTGGTGCTGCTAATAAAAACCAGAGGATCTGAATGAGAGATAGATTTTAAGACTAATATGGAAGTGATTTGTAACATGTTAATAATAAAGTACAAGAAAAAGTTTATCATTGAATAACAATACCACTAATAGTTTATATTAAAATAAAAATGATAATAATAATATTGTTAAAATAGAAATAAAACTACTAATAGACTTTATAGGGAACATGGTATTAAAGATATTTATTTGGTATATGTAGATCTAACTGCCTTTTATTGTTGATTGATTATATGATTTTATTTATTAAGTGCAGTTAAGTTTCATTTAACTTTTTTTTTTTTTGGTACTGGGGATTGAACTCAGTGGCACTCAATCACTGAGCCTCATCCCCAGCTCTATTTTGTATTTTATTTAGAGACAGGGTCTCGCTGAGTTGCTTAGCATCTCTATTTTGCTGAGGCTGGCTTTAAAATTTTGATCCTCCTGCCTCAGCCTCCCAAGTCTCTGGGATTACTGGCATGAACCACCAGGCCCAGCTCATTTAACTGGATTTTATTTGTCAAAATGTTGCTATCTGATATTTAAGGGCACAAATTTAATAACTACATTTTAATACTCATGGTTCTTTGGTAGCCTCCAAAATGATAATTTTGACCCAAAAAAGGCACTGTGATGATTGATCTTTATGAGCTAAATTTTATAGACTATTGGGTGACAACATTTGTATATATGACTTAGACATTTGACAGATCTATACAGGTGAACATTCCTATAGCTGGAGTGAAGATTTAGTGTTCTATTTGCTTCCAGTACCCTACAACTAATTTAGAATATCAAATTTCCACTGCTAAAACTCATTAAATACTAAAGTACATTAATTATTAAATTTACTTATAAATATTTCAAAGTGTTATTTATTCTTTGGGATGAATAAAGGCCATGAATACCAAGTTAGTAGGGGTCCTGTAGCCAGACTCTGAAGGAACTAGAAACCCAATAAGGCAAGTGGGTACTTCCAAGGGAAAAGGAAAAAATGTATAAAGGGAAAGTTTATATTCTTTTTTTTTTTTGAAAGTTTATATTCTGAGTATAAATTTATAGTTTTCCTTATTCCATCCATAAAGTATACTTACTTTATATCAAGATAAAATCAGTAATCAAAGCAATAGGTGTTACATCAAAAAATGATTTATATTTTTCTTGGAGTTTGTGCTTTCATTTGACAGTATTGCCTTCAGAAAGCCAAAATATACTTTTTAAAATCAGTATCTTAATATACACGTTTTTGGTGTTTAAATCGACTGCTGCAAGCAGTTGGAGAAGTACAAGGAACCAGTGCACTTGATGCTGCTTCTGGGTCCAACACTGTGTTCTGGGGGATAAACCTGCCGGGGAGGAGGTGGCAAGGTGGCCCCATCAAACTCGGAACACTGACATGCATAGTCTAGAGCTTATACCTGTCTCAGCAGTTCCCCTGGAGATTGCTGAGGTTTCTTTGATAAGCGATGACAAAGAGTGAGTAATTGTTTTTATGCTCTCCTCACAGTGTAAAAGGCTCTGACAGCTAAACAAGGTGTCAAGTTCAGTGACTGAAGAGCACTGTCCATCCCCTGCATTTCTCTGAAGCCAAAACAATTTCTACAGTTTTAAAGAAATGAAGAAGATAATTGAGGGTGAAGTACAGAAATCTTGAAAAACTTCATGCGTTGCAATCTAAGTGTTAGTGACAGTAAGGACATCAACAACAAATATTCAAGAAGCCCCTAGCACAGGCTTCGCAAAGGGTAGAATCTGAGGGACCACTGGTTCAAGTGAATTAATTGGTCGCTAAGGGAGGATGATGCTCTGATTTAGTGCTCTTTGAAGAGCTTATCTAAGGAATTTAGGCCATTTAATTACCTTCCCTCACTCCTTCTAAAAATGGGTCCTTCTAAGTTCTCAGAAAGTCACAAAAACTGTTGAAATGTTTAATGATCATAGCAACTAACACACTCACTTTCAGTAAAATTTATGATTTGGAATAACTGCGTTTTTGTGAGTATTATAAATATTTATAGAACATTATAACTCCTTGTATAACTGATATTTATAGCACTTTCATGCCTCTTGAAACTAGCATATTTGATTTTTACATTTTAACTTATTATCCTGACTCATGCTACAGTTGTTTACACTTACGCAATACTGAGGGTTGTATCTACACAAGATCAGATCCTTGGCTGAGAACGGACTGATTGCTTTTTGTTACTAGGAAATAAAATTTATTTTGAAATAACATACTTCATATTCTAGCAACACTGAAGAAAATTAAGGGGCTTCACTATATATAATTCAGGGTAAAATCACCATCTTGACCTTTCCTTTCAAATAATGTAATTTTCCAGTCATTTGTTTTTCCTTGACTAACAAGGTAATATTTATTCATAAATGTATGTTTCACCCTAATATTGTTTTTTTTTCCCATGTGTTACAAAAAAACTAGTTGAAGAATGGATCACATCATTTAGTTATGTGGTACTAAATATAAAACACAAACAAATTTTCATGGAAGTGACTATTTTTTAAAAAAATTGTTTTCTTATCATGCCAACCTAGATGTATACTCAAAAAGAGAAACTTCAGCAAACACCTGTCTGCCTGTACTGGTGGTTATTCTTTGGCTGGCACCTCCACCTGTGATCCTTCCCTTATGTTAGTCTTAGTTCAAATGTACCCATTACAACCAAAGGGCAGAGGCAGCTGCGTGGATCTGCTGAACACACAGAGAGGGTGCTCTGTATTGATGAATGTCACAGGCTTGTGAACATGTTTCAGAGATGAGGACCTCTTCTCCTTACCACCAAGTGCTTAATCAAGAATCAAAAATAAGTGTTTCTCAGGTCTGTAATTCTGGAAACAATTTTAATTTCCTCTGGCTATAACTTCCATTGGATTTAGAGGGTAAATCTGAAGTAGTTGCACCAAAGATAGGGGTAATATTGATGTGATTTATAAAGATGATGTAAATAGCTTGGTCTGCACTGGTTTGTCCTTCAGAAATACATGGTTTTAAAAATTCTTAGAGTCTACTGAAGCCCAACTGTTAGAAAAATGAACTGGGTAGATCATCCATATCATATCTAGTTTTGTTCAAAACCTATTAAAGGAATTCCAGGTCTAGTGCTATATTCTACAGAGGGAGAGAAAATAGCTTAAGTGGCTAATTTTTAAGTCTCACGATTATGCTGGGAATTAAAATTTTGTCATTTGGTAGTTACCTAAAGCTGAACTAAAGAGATATGGTCAAAGGACACCTGGAAGTTCAACTTTAAGTAACTATCAAATAACAAAATAGTTCATATTTAATATTTTCTGATAACTTTACCTTGGAAAAATATAAAATTTAAAATTGACCAGAAGAATAACAAATACAGCCAATTCTTCACATCCATGTTGTGGTTTATGGTATACAATGCCTGCTTCTATCATTTTGCTTTTCACAACCATCCTAAGTTGGAGGCAGAATGAGTTTAGCTAAGAAGATAGACATAGGTAAAAAGGTGAAGACTCCTCCCCACCATGGCTGCAAAGATGGAAAGTTAAAGTTTACACTTGAGTTTTTCTCCAGTTATCTCTCTATTTTGCATTATTAGTTTTCTTATGTTTGACTAATATTCATAAAATATTTTCTTTAACAAGGGACTGGGGATGTAGTTCAGTGATGAATACTGATCTAGAATGCTTGAAGCCCTGGGTTCAATCCCTAGCACCACAAAAACAAAGCAAAAAACAAGAAATACAAAATGTTATAATCTGCAGCTAAGGGTTGTGATGATTTCTGGACAGACCTCTTTTGATTTGCCTCAAAACTCTAGCACAGTCAGTGCATCACAAGACATGGTATTAAAATTCTTAGTGTATTCTGAAAGAATGAAGGAATATATTTTAAAATTACATCATTAAAGGGCTTTCTAAAATGAGAAACCCTAGTTACCTTGATTAGATCCATACCAAGAAGGTGTCTATCAATACTGTGGATTTGACGAAGTGGTTGCTTCACAGATGGTTATGTGAGGACCAGCAAAAGGAAAATGCATGCAAGAATCATTGCAGTTCTGAACATTGGTATAGATACCCAAATTCAGTTTAATAGTGTAAGTCAAATACGTTCAGAGAAATGCATAAGCCAAGGAAGTGGAGCCATTGTTGTACTCAACTCCAAAGGGTCAAAGTATATGCTATGGCTAAGAATGAGTAAGGGCACTCATTGAATGCAAGAAAACCTTTTATGTGTTGGAGTTATTATATTGTAACGTATGTCTCATAGAGATAAACTGGTTTTGCTTGAACAACATACTTGTTGACAGTACAAACTCATTTTGACCTTTAACTCAACATTTTCCTGTTTTGCTGGCATGTATTTCTGAAGGGGATTTGAAAGTCATTCAATTTCAAAAATGTGGAGTGAGAAATTATATTTTAATATAAGATTCCATTATTCTGCTGGACGTAGTAGCACATGCTTGTCATCCTAGCTTCTTGGAAGGATGAGGCAAGTTAAAGACAAGCCTAGGCAATTCAGTGAGATCCTGTCTCAAAATTAAAAGTAAAAAGGGCTCAGGTAGCTTGATGGTAGAGTGCCTCTGGGTTCAATCCACAATATCAAAAAAGATGAAGAAAAGAAGAAGAGGGAGGATGACGGGGGGGGGGGGGGGGGGGGGGGGGGAGACAAGGACTCCATTATCCAAAGCTCAAGTCGTAAATCAATTATGATGAACTGAGACTTGCATTTTGGAAGAGATAAGGCTATCTTAGTAGAGCAGTTTGATTTTTATAATCTACCATATTAACATGCAAGTATTACTCTCCTTTGGGCTATAAGTGTTTTACCTTACATGCTAAGGTCATTCAGGCAAGAACTACCCATTTCTGAACATTTTGGGGATTCATGAATGCCTGTCATTGTCCACCAAATGTTCTGTTAAAAAACAAGCAAAGCAAAACAAACAAATATTGATACATTCTTACTCTAGTAACACCATGTGAAAAATGCAGATCACAAATAGCATTCCAAGTGTCACAAGGCTCTACCTATTCAAAAATATAACCTTGATGTTGTGTGTGTTTTAATCTCTAATAGTTCAGATATCTGAGTCAAAGGTTACCGCGCACTGAGAATGGCAGAGAAGCTAAGTAGTCCTATGGAACAATTCCCTCTACCCCCAAATTCAGATGTCAATAATCACGGCTGTCTGAAATCTTCATCATTGCTATCAGTTACCTTTCTGAAACATTCAAGAACAGGGTGGTGAACTTAAAAAAAAAAAATCTCAATTCAGTTTCATTAAATCCATTACTCTCATTACTCTGTCAGGTATTCTTTGTTTGGCGATCAATAAAATAAAGGACAATAGAGCCATGGTATTATTGGAGATGTGATGGCAATTTTCAAGAGTATCTGGTATCATCAGAAATTTTTTAACATACTGAATTTTTAGGGCTTTCTAAAAAATTAAGTCATTGATGAGGTACTTGCATTGTGATAGACTTTTTTAAATTGAGGAAAACTTTATGTACAAATCTGAAGTGTATTACCACAAATACCCTGTGTAACAAGTCAAGATACAGAGAATTTCCATCACCTCCAGAAAGTTCCCCTAACCTCTCAGGGAATCCTGCCCTGTGTAGGTACCCAGTACTCTGATTTCTATAACCACAGATAAACTTTGCCAGTTTTGAACCTCATATAAATGGTATTAAAGTTTGTTGCTGTTTGTTATCATTAGTCTTTTTTATTGTTGCATGATAATCCATGGTATGGCTATATTGTAATTTATTTATCCATTTGTATTTCTGATGGACATTTGGATTGTTTCTAGCATTGGGCTTTTATAAGTAACACTGTTATTATTATTCCTCCATAAGACTTTTGGTGAACAAGGATGCTAATTCATCTGGGTGGAAATGCTGGGACATAAGGGATATTAAGTATAACTTTAGTAGATGTTATAAACCAATAGTTTTTCATGGTGACTGGAATGATTTATACTCCCACCAGTGCCATGTGATACTTCCATTTTTCCTGCATTCTTGATAACATATAATATTGTCAGTTCTTTTAATTCTAGTTGTTCTGGTGTAAATGTAATATCACATTTTGGTTTTCATTTGCAATTCCTATAAGTAAAGACAATAAGCATACTAGTCTGTATGCTTTTATCCATATTTTATCCACTAGTATATTTTATTTTATGAAATATCTGTTCAAATTGGCGCGGTTTTATTTTTTATTTGTTTGCGTTTTTATGTAGACACAACTTGTGTTGACACAAGTTCCTTGATAGTTCAAACATATGTGTATTTCAAGTATTTTCTCTATGGTGTATCTTTTCATAATGGTGTTTCTGGAAGAGTGGAAGTATTGAATTCTACTTTTGTCTGGTTGACCTTTTTTCTCTTTTAAAGGTAATATTTTGCATGGCTTTTCTAAGGAATATTTGCCTTCCCCCAAGATTAGAGAGAGATTCTCCTGCATTTTCCTCTAAGAGCTTCATAGTTCTGGGTTCTGTGTTAATTGCATGGTCCACCTTACTTTATTATTTGTGTAAGGTGTAGGTATAGGTAGAAGACAAATTTCCTTTTCTCCCCCATTTTTTTAAATTATTTTTTTTAATTTTTACAGATTGCATTTTGATTTACTGTACACAAATGGGATGCAACTTTTTATTCCTATGTTTGTACACGATGCAGATTCACATCATTCGTGTAATCATACATGTACATAGGGTAATGATATCTGTTTCATTCCACCATCTTTCATAACCCAGCCCCCTCCTCCCTCTCATTTCTCTCTACACACTTTTATAATTGTTCTTCCATTTCCATTTGTGAAAAAACTTCCTTTCCCCACTTAGTTGTTTTGCTGTCTTTGTAGGAAACTGCATATCACATATGTGTGGTTCTACTTCTGGAACCACTCTTCTATTTGATTGGTGTATTTCCCTGTCCCTATGCCAATAACACACTGCTTTCATCACTGTAGCTGTATACTAAGTCATGTAATAAGGAAGCATGAGTTCTCCAACTTTCTTAGACTTTTTCAAACTGTTTTGGTGATTTTAGATTTTTACATTGCCATCTAGATTTTAGGGTCATCTTTTCAGTTTCTACCAAGGAGCTTGTTTCAATTTTCCATAGGGATTATGCTAAATATATTAATCAATTCTGGAAGAACTGACATCTTAGCAATATTGAGACTTTCAATCCATTAATGTGAATTATCTCTCCAATTATACAGTCTGTAAAGTTTTTCTCTCAAAGCTATTTTGTGGTTTTCTGCATAGAGGTTTTACATGCATTTGATTAGATGTATTCCCAAGTATTTTATTATCTTATGTTGACATAATATTGCTTTTTAAATTTCATTTTTACTTTGCTACTCACATACAGAACTACAACTGATTCTACAATTCTGACAAACTCATTCGTTAATTCCAGTAGCTTTTGTAAATTCCGTAAAGAGTTTCATGTAGATGCTCATGTTTTTGCAGATTTTGCTTATTTTTAATCCAATCTTTTCATTATTTCCTTTTAGCATATTATTGCACTAGCTAGAACTTCAAATGAAATATTGAATAAAAGTGCTTAGAGTAGATATCTTGATCTTAGTATTAAAATGTTTAATATCTCACCCGGAAGTGTTATATTAAGGTTTCCCATTTCCAGTTTGTTGAGTATTATTTTAACTAATGTTTGTTGAATTTTTTCAGGGGGATCCTGTGCCTTTAAGAATGATATAATGTTTTCCCTTTTTTCTTTTAATGTGGTGAATCATTTTAACTGATTTTTGAATATTCAACTTACTCAAGTCATGATATGTGATCTTTTACTATGTTGCTGAATTTTATTTCCTAATATTTTAAGGAGTTTTCTATCTAGTTTCATGACACTATTGGGGGTGTAATTTTCTTTATTTGAAGTCTTTTACAGGTTATCTAAGGGGTTATGCTGCCAATATTCCCTTTTTCTCTGTCATGAAAAAAATTGTGTAAGACAGGCCTTATTTCTCCCTGAAATGTTTGAGATAATTTACTGTCTCTCAAATGAATTGAGTAGTAGGAATGGAAATCAGAATTAAGAATTAAAGTCATCTAAACCTGGAGTTTTATTCATGGGAAGAGTTACATTGCAAATTCAATTTTTAAAAATAGATAAATGAATATTCAGATTATAATTTTATGCTGTTTTAGTAATTTATATCTTTCAAAGAATTTGACAATTTTATCTATGTTGTCAATTTTATTGATATAAATTATGAATAATATTTCTTATCCTTTGGACATACATAAGATATATAGTAATATTCCCACCTCCTTCACAATTTTTCCTCCTTTTGATCCTGCAAGTAATTTTATTACTTTTTCAGAAAATAGACTGCTATCTTTATAACTCTTGCTATTGTTGTTCTTTGATCTATTTCTTTGATTTTTGCTTTTATATTTATCATCTCCTTCCACTGATTTATTTTGGTTCAATTTTTTAAGTTTGTCTAGGTTCATAAAGTACCTTTTTTCTAATACGAAAGCATTTAAAGGTTCAAAATTTCCTCTATTCACTGTTTTAGTTTCATTCAACAAATTTTCCTGTTTTGTTTTCATGACCATTCAATTTTGAATATTTTAAAATTTCTTATTAACCTGACCAACATCATTTTATCTCTTCATATTTTTGTCTTTTCATCTCTAATATGAGAAAGGTAGTCTTACGATCTCTAAGGTCTCTTTAGATTTATCATTTTCTGGTTACTGATTGGTAGAGTATATACAAATTATAATTTTTAATTGACCTTAGCAGTTAGCATGTAGGATGTGGTGTATTTTAGCATTTAGTCTATTTTTAAGTGCATAAAATATTAAAATATTTTTCCCAAACTGTTTTTAATATGAAAATATTTGAATTTGGTGTAGCTACTCAGTAATTTTATCCAGGACTATTCAGTGCTATTTAAAATCAAACTATATCTATCAACAATTAGAGACAGAAAACAGTCATTCAAGTATAGCAATGTATTTGGTATTTACATCTTCAGAATAACTATAAAATTGATGAATAAACATTCTAAATAAAGAACTATTCTGAGAAATGAAATAATCTGAAAATATAGAAATAAAAGAGTTTTTCTAAATAGTGCTATGTTAAAATAAAGACTATATCTGGTCCTCATTTCTGGAACCTGGAACAGAGCTTCAAAGACATATGGAGTTTACTGAGTGACAGGTGACTCTTTGTTGTGTTCAAAAGACAACCCATGGTGGACCCCATAGTTAGCTTCAGCATGGAGGCTGATCACCAAAAAGAGCAACCAAATGATTAAGGAGTTGGAACTTGGGCCAGTCTGACCTGGAAGGGGAGGGGGCACATGGACAATGATTTAATCAATCATGCTATATAATGAATCCCTGATAAATACTCTGGGTACTGAAACGTGGTAGAGCTTTCTGACTGGTGAGTACACTGATAAGGTGGGGATGGCACCATCTAACCCACCTGTAGACTGCATGGATGTTCCATGACTGGGAAACTTCCAGACCTTTTCCTAAATGCTACTTTATTTGACTATCGCTGGGTTGAATCCTGCAATATTAAGTATAGCTCTTTTCCTGAGTCCCATGGGTTAGTCTAACAAATTATCAAGTACGACATGGGTTGTAAGAGCCATGAACTTATAATTGGTTGGTTAAAAGAGCTG
Source organism: Sciurus vulgaris (assembly GCF_902686455.1). Lineage (NCBI taxonomy): Eukaryota > Metazoa > Chordata > Mammalia > Rodentia > Sciuridae > Sciurus > Sciurus vulgaris. Next base: position 135,331,887 of record NC_136463.1, read on the forward strand.
GTGTCCTATGGCCCCACTTGTGGCCAGCATCTGAAGTACACTCATCTTGTGGCATACTGAGTCTTTAACTTGTAGGATTTGAGGTTAACTTTGAGTGGTTAGCATCATATTTTTACTGTTACATGCCAAAGGGGGACTATAAGGATGATGGACAGAATAAAGACACTGTAGAGAAAAATAAATGTAAATACTTATTGCAGAGAATACCAGCCATCCTCCATCTCCACTCTTCTCATATAAAAATAATTTGTTGTTTTAGTTAGGCATGTGTCTAAACAGCTAAAAACTCTATTTCTATGCCTCTGTTGCAGCTATGCACATATGACTAAATTCTGGCCAACAAGATGTATAAAGAAGTGGTATGTATCCTCCCTTTGCCCTTTCATTATGAAAGCTGTTTTCTCTCTGTCCTGACACTTCTCTCTTAACAGCAGATACCAATTCTAATCTGTTTGTTTCTTTCCTATCTGAGCCTGACACTTGAGATCTAAGACTTGACTCTTTAAAAAAGATGCATTATACTATAAAGGATTATTTAGCATACTTATCTAAAAGATTAATAAATTATTTGAAAACCCACAAGAATGTATTATGCCAGTTCATGATATTTATCCACAAACTCTGGATTCTGTAGAGAAAGTTTGTGTTAAAAATGCACAGTCACTATTTCCAAAATTATTTGCACAGAGTATGAAAGAGGCACCTGCAGGAAAAATTCCTCCATTAGGGCCATGGTCCATCTGTAGTGCAGCTTCCAGGATTTGGCTGGGTGACTGATGTCTGCTGCATGGAGAATCAGGGACATGGTTTTGGCTCTGTCAATTCTGTCAAAGAAAGGACATGCTCAAATTATCAGACAAAGCAACTAATTAATCTTTTCTGAGTCCAACTTCATGGTACTTTAATGTGACAGAAGAAAATAACCTACCCTTCAGGCTGCTGCAAACTGCTTCTTATATTTTTAATTTGCTGGAAGTGACCTGACATGTCAGTGGATAAAACCATTTCAATCACTAAGTTCCGAAGATCCCTGCAGAGATATCAAAAGGATAAAAATTTCAATTGGCCATTAATTGGTCTGGAGTATAACCTTTCCACAAATATCGCAAACATATATTTTTTCCTAGTGGATATGAACATAAAACTTACTTCTATTTAAATATAAAAGTGCTCAAAAAGATTCAACATCATTTTGCCTATTGATTCTGAGGGATCCAAGAAGTTAACAGCAGAGTGATGTGTGAATGATTGTCTGTTATGACTTTCCTTCTCACCTCACAGCCTTCTTTCCAACTCATAATTTCTAAAGTCTTATTTTCCTATCAAAAAGAATCTTTGGCTGTTTTAATGAGACATTAATTTAACAATAATTTTTGAATGCTTTAAAAGTAAAACATGTAGCCCAGTAGGGTTTAAGAACATTTAAAATTCTTTCAGTCCATAAAACCAATAGGTTTAATGTGTCAGGGAAGAGATGGGGCATCCATTCTCAGGACAGTTCCTGTTCCTTTCTTTCTTTGCATCTTTAAAAAATTACTACTATTAATAAAGGCAGTACTATTTATCCAGATTTACTCAGTCCAGGCACTCACCTAGGCCTATGTTGCAGTTGCTTTGTAGCTACATTAAGACATTTAATCCTCAGAGCAACTCTATGAGGGAGTATTAATATTTTCCAGTGGAGGATCTTAAGCCACTTGTTTAAGAGATGGCTGATAAAGGATTCAACTTGAATTCCCACTCCCAAAGCTAGTACCTGGACCTCTGCCTAACCATTGTGCCAACTTCCCATCAGAACTCCAGAGAGGTCAACATGTTCAAGTAAGTAGGAATTTTATTTAAACTTTTGGGACTTGACTTTCCATAATGTAGAGCAGTAGGCACTATTGAAATGTTCAACCAAGATGGTGACTGATACAGTTGACCATATCACAAAACCTGTTCATGACAAACTCTTCTCATAGTAAATGGGGAATGAGCCACCCCAGCAAAGGCCTGCATGATCCACAATTCTTTGTTTGCTCTGTATAGTTAGGTAAAAGTTACTTATGCAGAAGATCATATTTTGTTTTCACTCTTTGGTGTGGCCCGCAGAGTAGACTAAATCAAGGTGTGGAGTAATCTGAATTATGATCTTGCATCAAAGATATTTTATCTCAAGATGGTATTGTTTGATGATACCCCATATTGGGTTTGCTGTTGTTAATTGTGGATACTCAATTGAATATGATTTTCAGAGGGAGAAATCAATATTCGGGTATCATTTATAATATTGAACAGCTTGCTTAGAATACTGAAATATTAAGGGAAAAGAACTATTGAAGGTAATTTATAAAATTATTCATTACATTTTTCTCTGAACTTGTGACAAGATCATATTAGAATAGCACTGAACAAAATATTTATATTAACTCAGGAAAATAAGACTAAAATTTTGTGAAATCTATAGAAACTAATAATGTATTGTGCTTTGAAGATAAGTGATCATTAATTGCCTGATATTAGGTCAATAAACCAGGCAAAAGAATACACCAGGGCAATGTTTCTAATTTATGAACTTTTTTGCCAAAAAATTTAAATTAATGTGGTTCTGTGTTACTAAAAGTATTTTAAGAAATAAATAGACATTTAGAGCAAAGATATCCATATTTTAAATTCCAGGAAAATGTTATCAAGGTTATAGTATAAAAAAATCAATCTGGGGGGGTTTGGAAAGTATTTAATCTATTAAATTCTATAATACATATTGACATAGGTACTATTAAAATAATTCTATAAAACATTTAATTAGTATGACTCTGAAAAGTTACTGACAAGAAATTTACCAAATATTATCCCAATAAATTATTAGAATAAATTATTGAAGATGGTAAAGGACAAAATGTAGGAAATAAAATCACACTGAAATAGCAAAAGAGTCAACTTTGAGGATAAAAAGGTTAACTCAAAGGAGTAATAAGAACAATAATTAATATCAATATTATCTCTGAGAATGAAAACCACTGATGAAAAACTAACACTCTAGCTGTAATTAATCTCTTTCTCGGACTTTAGGAAATGGTTTGCCTGCTTCTACCTTTGCCCAGCTGTTCTCCACATAACCCAACAGTGGTCACTTTAAACTTCTTTTACAGTTAAATCCTGGCCTTCCTAGGCTTCAGTCCTCTTGGGCTAGTTTCCTGCAGAATAGAATGAAAAGCCTGAATGGGATCCCCAAACGCTGTTCCTCCTTCCCCACCCTAGGGAATTTTCAACAATTGCAAAAATGAGGCCATGTTTCTGGAACTGGCCTAGTAAATTTAGGAAACTTTGGGAATGTGAAAATGTAGCCACAGGAGACTAGGGCTCATTTTAAACCTTGATTTTAATTTATGTTCTTTACTTTTGTTTTTAAAGTTCTGTGTTATTACCAGCCCTCATTTTTTTTTTTTGACTTTTTTTTAATTTGCTGCAAGAACAAAAATAAAAACCAAAACTCTTTGATATGTACATTTGAGTGGAAGCTTAGTGCCATCCATTTACTAACTTTTTAAAAAATTATTTATTTATTTTAATTTAAAATCATAAATTTACATAGGGCAATATTGTTTGATTCATTCTGTTATTTCATTTACTAACTTTTAACAAGATCTTTGTTAAGGATAAACATGGGCTTTTTACAAATATGTAAGAATAGTGTAAAATATTAGAAATGCACATTAAAAAGATTTTATGTTGATCTGAAATTTCTGTTTAACTTATCATCTTTTAAATTCATTGACTAGATTTGACAATCCTATAATCAAGCAAAGGAAAGGTAACAACCAAAGGATAAAAAGGTAAGAAGAAAGGTTATGTGGAGTAGTTGGGCTGCTTTTATTATTCTTCCCTTTGTGGTATCTAGTGTCATCCTACCATGTACATAGAAAGGAATGATATGATGCTAAAATATTTAATTTATGTAAGACAACTATTAGCACAAATTGAGCAGAGTTCCACTGAAGTGCATAATTATGCATCCTAAAGTATTTATTGTGTGAAGTGTGGTCTTACATATGTGTATGTGTATTGAATTGAAATATGTGTATTTCGTATCCATCAAACAGAGGATCCTGACTCCTAAATAAAGTCCTCTAGGTACAAATCCTTCTAAGAGTCGTCCAGTCAACAGTAACTGAGTGTGCCATAGAGGAGGCACTGATTTTCAGATGTTTTCTTCACTTTTAACCACATAATTTATCCTTTTCCAATAGATTAAAATTCCCTTTAGGTTCCCTCTGAACTCACCTCCAGTCATCTTTGGATAAGTTTATCAAAATATTCATTTCCTCTTCTTGCATAAGTCGATAAGCAGCACTCACATGGTGATTCTCGAGGACAGACCGATCGTTATACAAAATGGCAACATCTGACCTAAGGATTAAAAAAAAAAAAAATGCCCAGTAGATGATTTCTTTAGACTTCATGGATGTCTAATAAGAGATATTCAAGTTTTGAGTCATCTCATTAGTAAACATCTTATAATTTAACACATAAAATTATAGAAATACTGTTTTCTATTTTTAAACTGTATGATGTTTTAATGTTTTAAAATTATATATAGACTTTATTTTTTTAGAGCAGATTTAGGTTCATGGAAAAATTGCAGAATTTACAAAGATTTCTCACATATCTGCTGCCTCTGCAAATACATAACCTTCCCCATTATCAATATCACCCTACTGAGGAATCTGCACTGACATATCATCATGACCCAGTGATTACAATTTACCTTATGTGTGTGGTTCACTCTTAATTTCCTAAATTATTTGAGTTTCCACAAAGGTATAATGACTTGTATCTACCATTTAGTATCATATAGAATAGTTTTATTGCCCTAAAAACTCTCTGTATTCCACCTATTCATCTTTCTGTGCCCCTGACTCCTGACAACCACTCATGTGTTTATTGTCTCTGTAGTTTTGCCTTTTCCAAAATGTCATAAAGTTTGAATCATATAGTACATTGTCTGCTTAGATTAGCTCCTTCCATTACTAATATGTATATATGTTTCCTCCATGTCTTTTCAGAGTGTGATGGCTTTTCTCTCTTAAGTTTCAAATCATGTTCATTTTCCTGAGATACCACATTTATTTAGCTAATCATCTACTGAGGGAAATCTTGGTTGCTTCCAACTTATGGCAATTTGAATAAAACTGCTAGAAACATCAGCATAGAGGGTTTTGTGTGCACTTCAGTTTTCAACTTTTTAGGTAAATTCCAAGGAATGTAACTCCTGGATCATTTGGCAAGTGTAGGTTCAATTTTGTAAACTGTCAATCTGTCTTCCAAAGTGGCTGTGCCATTTTGTGTCCCAACAGCAACAAGTAAAAGTTCCTGTCATTCTACTACCTCACCAGCATTTGGTGTTGTCAGTGTGCTGGATTTAAGTCATTCTATTAGGTGTATTGTGGTATCTCATTGTTTCAATTTGCATTTTCTTGAAGGTATCTTTTTTGGAACATCTTTTATATACTTATTTACTGTCTATCTTCTTTTCCAAGATGCCTGATAAAATCTTTGGCTCATGTTTTAATCAAGTTATTTATATTCTTATTGTTGAGTTTTAAACATTATTTGTATATTTTGGGTAATAGTCCTTCATTAGATATATCTTTTGCAAATATTTTCTCCCAGTCTCAGGCTTGTCTTTTCATTCTCTTAACAGTATCTGACAGACCATGAGTTTTCACTTTTAATGATGTCCAACTGATCAGTTCTCCCACGGATTGTGCCTTTGGTGTTGTATTTAAAGTTATTATTAAACCTGAGGTCATCTAGATTTGCTGCTATGTTATCTTGCAAGAATTTTATTGTTTTGTGTTTTATATTTAGGTCCATGATCCTTTTTGAGTTATCTTTTGTGAAGGGTATAAAGTCTGTGCCTTAGTACATTTTGTGCTACAATAACAGAATACTTGAGAATGAGTAATTATTAAAGAAAAGAAATTTATTTTTCATAGTTCTGGAGTCTGGCAAGTTCAAGATGAAGGTGTTGTCATTGGTGAACATGTTCTTGCTGCATTATCACACGGCAGAAGGTATCTCATGGTGGAAGAACTGAGAGTCCAGACAGCAAACCACTCCCAAGAGCCTTTTATAACAGCATTAATCTACTCATGAAGATAAAAAACCTAATTATTTCCCATTAGGCTTCACTTCCCCAGATGGTTGCACTGAGGATTAAGTTTCCAACACATGAATTCTAAGGAACACATTCAGACCATAGCAGTCAGTCTCTGTGCATATGTCTATGTCTATATGTATGTATGTATCTATCTATATATTTGTACATGAATGTTTAGTTTTTCTAGCACTATTTATTGAAAAGATTATCTTTGCTCCATTGTACTGTCCTTATTAAATTTTCATGGGTGCATTTTTGGGCTTTATATTGTGTTCCATTTGCCTATTTGTCTAGTCTATCACCAATACCACACTGTCTTTATTTAAAATTATTTATTTATTTTTTATTTTTTACAGACTGCACTTTGATTCATTGTACACAAATGGGGTACATCATTTCATTTCTATGGTTGTGTACAACGTAGATTCATACCATTCGTGTAATCATACATGTACATAGGGTAATGATGGCTGTCTCATTTCACCATTTTTTCACACACCCCCTCTCATTTCCCTCTACATAATCTAAAGTTCCTCCATTCTTCTCTTACTCCCTACCCTCTCCCCCATTATATGTCATCATCCACTTATCAGGGAAAACATTTGGTCTTCAGTCTTTTGGGATTGGCTTATTTCACTTAGCATGATATTCTCAAATTCCATCCATTTATTTGCAAATGCCATAATATTCTTCTTTATGGCTGAACAGTATTCCATTGTGTATAAACACTAGCCAGAGCAATTAGACAGACCAAAGAAATTAAAGGGATACAAATAGGAAAAGAAGAACTCAAGCTCTCACTATTTGCCGATGACATGATTCTATATTTAGAGGATCCAAAAACCCCACGAGAAAACTTCTAGAACTAAAAAATGAATTCTTCAGCAAAGTAGCACGCTATAAGATTTCATGTACATAAATCTAATACATTTCTATTCATAAGTGTTGAATCCTCTGAAAGAGAAATTAGGAAAACCACTCCATTCACAATAGCCTCAAAAAAAAAAAAAAAAAAAAAAACTTGGGAATCAATCTAACAAAAGAGGTGAAAGACCTCTACAATGAAAACTACAGAACACTAAAGAAATGGAAGAAAACCTTAGACAATGAAAAAATCTTCCATGTTCTTGGATAGGCATAATTAATATTGTCAAAATGGCCATAATACCAAAGATGCTATACCACACTGTGTTGATTACTGCAGTTTTGTAGGAAGTCTTGACATCAGGTGGTGTCAAACGTCCAACTTTGCTCTCCTTTATTATTATGTTGGTTATTCTGGATCTTTTTCTTCTCCATTACAAACATTAGTATCACTTTCAAAATATGCACACAAAAACTTCCTGAGATTTTAATGGAATTGCATTGAATCTATAGATCAAGTTGGGAAGAAATCACAACTTGACAAGATTAAGTCTTTCCATCCATGAACATGGATTATTTCTCCATTTATTATATTTTTTTATCAGAGTTTTATAGTTTTCCTCATGTACAAATTCTATGTATTTTGATAGATTTATAACTACTATTTCAATTTGGGCATACTAATGAGAATGCTATTGTGCTTTTCAATATCAAATTCCACTTGTTCATGGATCACAATCTATTAACCTTGTGTCCTGAAACCCTACTATAATCACTTTTATTTACAGGATTGTTTTTTGTTGTTGTCATTTTGTTATTGTTGTTCTTTCAGATTTTCTACATAGCCAATCATATCATCGGTAAACAAAGATAGTTATTTCTTCCTTCCCAATCTATATACCTTTTATCCTTTTCTTGTCTTATTGACTTAGGACTTGCAGGATGATATTAAAAATCAGTGTCTTGATGCTGATCTTAGTGGGATAGCTTTAAGTTTCTTACCATTAAGTATGATGTTAGTTGTAAGTTTTTTGCAGGTGGTCTTTTTTCCTAATTTATTTGTTTACATTTTAAGTTGGCCAGTAAAAATCGTATATGTTTATAATTAACAACATGATGTTTTTGAAGTCAGTATACATTGTAGAATGGGTGGATTGAGTTAATTAACATTCTACATTATCTTACATAAAATTTTGAGGTGAAAATATTTAAAATTCACTCTTAGAAATTTCCAAGAATATAGTACATTGTTCAAAACTATACCCGTAATGTTACACATTATACAATAGAGCTCTGTAGGGGCTGGGGATGTAGCTCAGTGGTAAAGCACTTGCTTAGCATGCACAAGGCTCTGGGTTCAATCCCTAGCACCACAGTAAATAAGTAAATGAATGAATAAATAAATAAATATGTAAAACAGACCTCTTAACTTATTCCTCCTAACTGACTAAATTTTATATTCTTTTACCAACATCTATGTAACTGGTCACCTCGTCCCTTGGTAACCACTTTAGGATATACTCTTTATTAAGTTGAGGAAATTTCCCTCTTTTCCTAGTTTATTGAGTTTTAATTATAAATGAGTGTTGGATTTTGTCAAATACTTTTCCTGAATCTATTGACATGATCATGTGACTTTTCTTCTTTTGCTTCTTGATAGGATGGATTACATTAATTGAATTTTGAATGTTGACAGGCTTGAGTACCTTGAATTAATTCCCACTTGGTCTTGTTTCTTATTTTATTTTTAATTACCATTGTTTAAATACATTTATGCCTTTTACCTCTTAGTTTGTAATCCAAATACCTATGAGATAATCTAGATCTGCCAGAAGAAAAAAATGACCTCACGTTCTCAAAGTCCTTTGTATCTTAATAATTATTACCCTCATTCCTTTGAATGGAAAGTACTTTCAGTAGGTGGTGGTGATGTATGTGAAAATCATTTGTTCTATTTGTGATTCTAGGTTTTTTTTTTTAAATCCCTTACAATGTTGTGATTAAATCTGAATATTATGGATCATTTAACTTTGAATTAAGATGGAAAAATAATTTTTTATCCAAACTTGAAGTATACATTTCTCCACCAATCCATAATAAACAATTTTTTTCAAAATGATGACTTCATCAAGAGAAGTTTATCATTTCTTGCCTGCCTGTATTTCTAAGTAACTAGATCATCAAATAAACTACTTCAAGTTACACTGGTTGTTCTAGTGGAGTGTAAAATATTCCAAGCATTCTCAGTTCTATATAATGGAGCCTTCGGTTCTCCAGCCTCTGCCCTTCTAGGTTGCCACATCATCTCTGGGCATGGAATGCACAGAGCCACTATCTTCAGTGTCTTAAAATGACAACTCATTCATTTACATTGACAGAGTAGAAGTAGATACCAAAAATATTTGGGAAAAGGAAATTCAAGCTCTATAGCGACTTTGCTTCTGTTTCCCCTAACACCTTGCCCCTCACATGCTCCTTCCTGCTAGAAACATTTGCTATTCACTGGAAAACTACCTTACTCAAGGCTGACCATTTCAGGCTTTTCAGTGGGTGGAGTCCTAGTTATAGTCTAACATTTGCCCTGACACTATCCTGCAAGGACAAAATTAAGAACAGCTAAAGTTACCAGCAAAATAAAACAAAAAGGTGGGTTGCTATGTGAGATGATATATGTTAAGTTGTTTCACAATAGTAACCATTTTAATATCCATATGTATTACACAAATCATGTTGTATATCTTAAATATACACAATAAAATTTAGTTTCTTAAAAAAACAAAGAACTAAAGAAATTTGGTATGTGCTGCTCTCAATCTATTCAAGATCTGTATCTGATAGTCTGCCAGATAAACAAAGCTTCATTACTAATCTCATGTAAGAGAAGTGTCCTTTTAGGCACTAGAAAGATCTCTTTTTATTATAGTGTTTCCAACACTATAATAAAGGTGAAATAGCATATATATTGAGCTACTAGCATATGTGTCTAACATAGACTTCCTTCAATAATCTTAGTTAAGGCTGAAAAAAATCCCTTACCAATATTCATAACTTAATATAGAGCAAGCAACTAGGAAAGCATACATGTAACCTTGCTTAAGAGGTAATTAAATATGGGAGCTGGGGTTGTAGCTTGGTGGTGGAGCACTTGCCTAGCATGTGTGACACTGGGCTCGATTCTCAGTACCACAAATGGATGAATAAAATAAAGGTCCATTGATAACTAAAAGAAATTTTAAAAATAAGAGGTAATTAAGGAGATCTTGCCTGGGTAAAATATCATGAGTATTTCCAAAAATTTTCTGAGATCATAGGAAAAAAAATATTTTCTGATAATTTCATTTGTGTTGAATGAACCCAAATGCAGCCATAGCAGCTTTGTCAGGGTTGTGATATGATACCGCTCCAAGCACCACTGTCTCTCCCATTCAGAAATAAGCAAAGATTTGTTTTTGAACCAGATTTAACTGTAACAAGTGTACATGATTTTGTCTCATAAATCCAACAAGGATGCTGAGAATACAGCATGGTCTTAATATTTGAGATGGTCTTTAGCTGCTAGGAAAAAACAAGACTGTAAACAACATTCAGTATCCATGGTAACATGCAGCTTCACATTTTCTGTTCATGAAGAGGAAATTATTTCCATTTATTTACACTTCCTAGGATTTTCTGCATTATAATACCTGTATTGAACTCAAATCTCACCTGACTTAATGTTCTAAATTACTTTTCAGTCATTTCATCTTATATGACAAATGAGTTCCAATATTAGGAAAGCATTCTAAATCCAAGTAAAAATGAATAATATATAATACAATAGAATTACTATCAGTAACATACGACCTTATATGTCCTTTGACAAAGTTTGAAGGCAATAGCAACAGTTAAAAAGCACGTTATATTGTTTCATTTTGTTCATTACATTTTTTGCTCATGGCATTTTCAAGCTCATGTAGAATTAATCCATTAAATAACTGGCCCTGTTAGACAATTTATGAAAAAAACAAGTAAAATATAAGGCTTCCCCCATTTTATTCACATTCTTAATATAAAATTGAAAAAGGTTGATTCTTCTTCTTCCCCTCTCTCTTCCCTCTCCTCATCTTTTTCTTCCTTGCCTTTGTCTTTCATCCTCCTTCTCCTTCTCTTTCTTTTCTTTCACAGTGCAAAGCAGAAAATAATTAAGACTCTTCATCCAGTTACAGATGATTAGAGAAAGGAGAAAGTTACATATGGTGACCTAGCACTGTGGCTAGGAAAAGTCAGTCCATCGCCTTCACTTTTCAAAATAGAAGGTAAGAAGTACTCATTGGTAACAATCACTTGCTCCCTTCTCCAAACTCTAAAACCATTGTCCTGTGCAGAGCTGAGCTCAGTAATGATCTCCTTTAATTGAAATTCTCCTTGTTAAGGATTCCATGGATGTAGAGACTTTGATAGGTCTTTTTTCTCTTTGATGCTTAACAGTATACTTTGCAAATACACATAGATCAGTAACTTTCCTACTGTCCAACCAGATTCCAAGAGTTTCCTTTTCCTTTCATTGTATGTCATGCTGGGGAAATTGGATTTCCTCCCTTCCAGGGTGGGTCAGAATGCCTTCCCCAACATTTCATTGTTTGAATTTCAGCCCTTTCTCTGTCTCTAGCAATAGGGCATGAAGTATAAGCACATCTCATTCAATCTATAAAAGATTAGATCTACCATGTATCTTTCTCTGATTGAGAGAGCAGATTGTGTCCATAACTGAATTTAGAGTATGTCCCTCAACTTCACATCCTGTCCCTGACTGGGTGCATTTGGATAGGGTACTTCACTACTAGAAATCTTTGACTTTTCTTCTTATACTGTGAGGCTTAGACCAGATGATCTACAATATGAATCTCAATCACTCTAGATACTTTTAAATTGTAAAATATCTAATATCTTAATGAGTTATTTCTCTATTCTCCACATCAGATTATAACACCTCATGCCCAGAAAATCAGTTGCTCAAAATATTTCTGTTAAAAACCCAAAGGAACCAAGCACATTAAAACTTGCACACGTATGCTGAAAGCAGCCTTATTCTAAGTGTCAGAATTTGGAAGTAACCAAGACTTCTTTCAATCAGTGAATAGATAAACTGTGATATATACATACAGTGGAAAATTACTCAACAATAAAAATAATGAGCCATAAAACCATTAGACAACATAGAGGAACCTTAAACATATATTGCGAAGTGAAAGAAACCAGTCTGGAAATGGTATATGCTTGCTATGTGATTTTAACTACATGTCACTTTCAGAAATAATACTACACAGAAAACTATTTAAAAAACTAATACAACATTAAAAAGGTCAGTGGCTGCCAGAGACAAAGGGCGAGCAAAAGAGGAATGAATGGTGAAGCACAGGGGACTTTTAGGGCAGTGAAACTGTTGTGTAGGACATTGCAATGGTAGCTACATGACATAATATATTTTTCAAAACGCATAGAATCTGTCAAAAAAAATCTGAAACCCAATACAAACTTCGAACTTTAGCTAATAGTAATGTATCAATATCAGTTCATCAGCTGTAACAAATGTACCATACTAATACCTGATGTTAATAACAGGGGAAGCTATAGGGCGGCAGGGAAGTACGCAGGAACTCTGTGCTTTCTGCTCAATTTTTCTATAAAACTATAACTTTGCTAAGAAATAATGTGGTTAAAATGAAACAAATAAACAAAAAGCAAGCAGATTTAGTTTTCCTTCAATTAGAACATAGTTCTTTAGTGGTTCTAGAGAGTCATTAGTCTTAGCTTACACTTCCCTGTTATGCATCCTTGACTAGTGGAAGACTTTGGAAATATCAGAATACCACATGTATACAGTGACTTGGATCCTGATGAGTCCTGGACTATATTCTATTCTATTAATATAAAATTGAAAAAGATTTGATTCTTCTTCTTCCCCTCTCTCTTCCCTCTCCTCATCTTTTTCTTCCTTGCCTTTGTCTTTCATCCTCCTTCTCCTTCTCTTTCTTTTCCTTCACAGTGCAAAGCAGAAAATAATTAAGACTCTTCATCCAGTTACAGATGATTAGAGAAAGGAGAAAGTTACATATGGTGACCTAGCACTGTGGCTAGGAAAATCAGTCCATCGCCTTCACTTTTCAAAATAGAAGGTAAGAAGTACTCATTGGTAACAATCACTTGCTCCCTTCTCCAAACTCTAAAACCATTGTCCTGTACAGAGCTGAGCTCAGTAATGATCTCCTTTAATTGAAATTCTATTCTATGAAGTAGAATTTTCATTCTACTTCATAGGCACAGATGTCTCTACCTAACTAAGAAAAGCTTAGGTTATCTTCCTCTTACAGACTGAATTGTGTCTTCCCCCACATTTGCATGTTAAAGTCTTAACCCTCCATGGGACTATATTTGGAGATTAAGCCTTCAAGGATGTAATTGGAATTAAAGGGGGTAGATAATAAAAGTGTACTACTTAAATCTAATATGACTGATGTCCTTATGAGAGGAGAAAGAGATACCAGGGGAGCATCTTCATTGAAAAAAGACCAGATGAGAACACAGCAAGAAGGTAGCTGTCTGCAAGCCAAGGAGAGAGAGGACTGAGAAGAAACCAAACCTGCTGAAATTTGTCCTTTAGAACTATGAGAAAATATACCCACATTGTTTAAACCACCACTTTGTTGTATTTTGTTATGGCAGCCCTAGTAGACTAATGCTTATCTCTAGTATTTTGATTCAAATAGCAGGATTATAATTATCATTAAAGAATCTCATTTTTCAATTATTTTAAATTTAGGTCTGACACTGGTCTGGAAAAATAATTTCTTTGATCTCTCAATTTTTTTCAGAAGTACAAATTATTACTTTCAAATATATAATTACACCAAACCAATACCTTAAAAATATATTGCAAGATTTGTCTCAGGTATATATACATGTCTCATATATATATACATGTGTAATAGTTTACAGTATAAGTTTTGGGAAGAGAGAAATTTTCTTACATATTTTTATGTTAAGCTGTCAAATATGTCATGAAATATACATGAGATTCTTGAACAATAGTAGTTGTTTTATTTAAATGATTATGGCTTAAGGAATTTTGGTAAAAATCCACTAAACCTATTCTTTTTAGAATCTTTATTTTTAAAAATAAATAATATGCAGAAAATTTAATTTTAAATTTTAACTTATAAAAGTTAATACATTATTAAACTTACCTTGTCTGAATATGAAAGTTGTTTGTGGTCCCTGTATGTTCGTAATCATGAATGGCGGCAGCAAAAACCATTGCTAAAATTTCCAGTTCAGTGAGCCAGTGCTAGTAAATTAAAGAAAAGTTTAATCATTTTTATAAAGAAGAGACCATCTTTTCCTTTATGAAAAGGATTTTCTGTGCATTCAGTACATGTAACCATATAAAATTATATTACATTTCTTTTAAATGAATTTTTCTTCCTTTTCTCCTCCATTAATTTTGTATAATGGATGCTTCATGAGAACACTGATTATTTAATGGCTTATAAGTTCAAAATTCAAAATTCAAAATATAATTGTCTTTGCTATTTGGAAAAGGAATAGTATTCTATGATGTAAAAGACTGACTAGACTTTGATTTCACAGCTTTATCATTTGGGGTATTTATGAAATTAATTACAGGCTAGTGATTTTTAAATAATAGTTCATACATAATTAAAATTTATTTTTCAGCAATTGTGAAAGACTCCTCTATAAGAAAAATGTCCATCTTAAAAGTTGAAGATATTTACTTGGCTCATGAGAAAATCGAACTCCATTTTTTATTTAAAGATTTAGAAGAGTTTATAAGAATTTACCAAATCTTCTATACATAGCACATGTATGACTGTGCAATGAAACTTAATAGCAATAAAGGAAAGAAAATTACTCTCGCTTAAAATCCAGGATCACTTCATATACATTGATCTTTCTATTACAGACTGGAAAGCTGAGCAAAGCTTCTCTATTATTTTAAGTTTATTTACCAACAATTAGTTTATTCATCACTCACATTCTGCACAACACTTTAACTCCACTCTCCAACATGGTAATCACATGTGACAATTTAATTAAAAATAAATGAAATACAATAAAATTAAATTCATTCTCCCAGTTGTACTAGACACAGTTCACATGCTCACTGGTCATATGTGATAAGTGGTTGCCTTATAATAGGACACCATAGGTACAAAGTCTTTCTACCATCACAGAAACTTCTATTAGCACTATACATAGATGGTACTTGATGGTAGGAATGAAGAATTTTGGAAGAAGGATGGACAAAGATTGGTAGTTAGGGCAGGCTTGGCAGAAAGGGTATTTTAGGTAGAAAGCACAAATGTAGAATGATATTTTAGAGCCCTGTATTAAAGTGCAATTGCTGACAGTACTATTGTGTTTGAGAGTCAAGGGAAGTGGGATAGAAAAAAAGATGGAAAGTATGAGAAGAGTGGATGACCTACCTTGATTAGAGCTGATGAATTTGGATTTTGTATAAAAGGCAAGAGGGAGCCGTTGGAGGTCACAAGTCAAAAATGAGCCAAGTGACAATTGTTGAATTTCAGAGTTGGCAAAGACATGGCCTTACTAATCTTTGTTCCCTTCACAAGACTTATTGTGGCATTTGGTATATAACAGGAACTTAATAGCAGCTTGTCAAATAAAAAGTCACTAGTTTTGCATAAGAAGGCGGTAGTCAGGTGTAGCAGAAAAAGACTGCATTCAGACAATTCTGGTTTCAAATCTCTGTTGATCCTTAGGAAAATAAGTTATTTAACCTCTCAGCTACAGTTCCCATTAAAATGGGATTAGTGATCATTCCTCTGTGGGGTTTTAAGGGAAGTTTAAAGTTAATGTATGCACTCTGCCTATCATGAGCCTTGCCATGTAGTAAAATACAGAATAGACAGCATTTTATGAAACTAACTACTTTAAATACATTGCTTAAGGCATTAAATCTAGACAACAATAGCTAACATATCTTAACTGATTGCAATTCAAGTATAAATGCCTCACAGTTGGGTAACTGGAACAGAAATGATTTTCACAACCAAAAGGAGTTGATATAACCAACTGTTCTGGGTTTATAGATGCATTTAATGTGTCATTTAGAGGAAAAAAGTGACCTTATTAATGGCCTGTGTTACAGGTTGAACTGGGACTGAGCCTCCAATATTCCCATTGAGACTGTGAAACTAAACACCATGAAATGAATAGAAATTGAATTAAACCAGATTTTATACCCCAGAAACCCATTGTTTTATCAAAGAAAAGTATTTCCTGGAAAAAAAAAATCACCTGTTTTCTTAAAGTATGTCTTACTAGTTATATTTATGGATTTATAGATTAAACTGTGGTTTAAAAGAAAGCAACATTCACTATCCACTAATATTGAATGTCAAGTTGCAAAAGTAAAGAAAATTAGACAATCAGAGATGGAATATAATTATAGATTATCTCATAAGTATTTAAAATTATTATCTTCCCAGCTGTCAAAATTGATTATAAATATATTTCCTGTTTTTTTTCTAATTAATCTCTGCCTCACAAAAATAGAACATCCTCCCTGAACCCCACTTATTTACTGATATACTGTGACCTTGATAATTAAGTTTATAGTGCAAAATAATTTGGAAGAAGATAAACACTGAACTTTCATGCTTAAATGAGAAACATCTTTTTGGTTTTAGTAAGAGTAGAATTTTGGACTGATTATTAATTCCTTAGCTGTTCATTTATTTTATGCTTATGTCCAATGATATTCTGAGAAAGAGGATGTTTAGATTCATGGATTTTGTAAATAATTCATGAAGACACACTGGAAATCATGAATCATACCACTCTTCCCATCTAGAATAGTGGTTCAAACAAAACCCAGGTTCTTTTGGGTCCCAGTGGACAGAAATAAAGGGTCAGAATGATGAGCTAAGAGTAAAATAGACACTGTTCTTCAGTTAAACTTGAGGTTGCATTTAGCTAGAGAAATGCTCAGATAGACTTATCCTAAGTCTTCAAAATATATTCAAGGGGTATCTGATTGTTACTAAGTGTATAAGTAATGATGACAGAAAGGGAAAGGAAGGAACCAACATTAGCAAGATACTTAATATGTTCTAATTTAATTCCTATAAACATCCTAGTTATCATTTGGTAAGTAAATATTTTTATCCTTGCATTGCACTCAGTAAAACTGAATCTTAAGGAAATGAATCAATATCCATGAAGTCAAAGGTAACATAGACATATAGCAAAAGAGCAGAAATTCAAACTAAAATTGACCCCATATCTGCTCCTTTGGATCACAATAGCATGCACTACTGAAGGAGGCAGCATACTGAACACATTCTTCTGAGGTTTCCAAAGCAGACTTTTTAACTAATTTAATGGTATATAAATGAGTGAAAGCTAATTCAGCTTTGATTTAAGACTGAAAATTTTTATATCTGAATTACTCAGTATGTGCACATGATAGAGACAGAAAAGTACATGTGTGTATATACAGGGTAGGGAGAATTTCAGGTCAGGACCACATTGACTTCTTAGTTTCTACTGTGTCTAAAAGAAAATAATTAGCAACTCTTTTGGCCTGAAGTTATGGAGCTGGACACCTTTTTCCCTCTCCCTTTGACTAGCCTAAGGTAGTAAACTGTCATTTACCAGCAAACTGGTATATTATAATAATAATACAAGGGTATGTGTTGATAGCTATTTGTTTCAGACTCTAGGTTAAGTGCTTTGCAAATAAGATGTAATGACTCTTCCTATATGGTGATCAGTAGTTTTAACTACATTTTAGTGACAAGGGAACCAAGGTAGAGAGTGAGCCAGTTAGGAAGTGGCAGAGCATGCTTTCAAATCTTTCTGGCTGACTCCCAAGCCCAAACCCTTTCTACTCTACCAAACTGTTGTATGGGAAGCCATGTACACAAAGAGAACTTCTACATAGTTTTCACAATAGGGACATAGTGCCACATTTTCTGTAGATTGATCAGAGCAAAACCAAGTCACTCCAAAGTGTGGGAGAGTGCTTTGGGGCATAATCAATGGAGTACAAGTTCGAAAGAAATAGATTTCAAGTCAGCTGTCTTTCTTCTGAGTATTAGAGCAAAGTGCCAAGAGCCTTCAAATGCAAGTGTTCCCTGGCCAAGGTCCTTGAATGATTTCATATTTAAAGAGACAGCTGGAGGTAGCTTGGCAGCACTCCACAAAACATTGACTCTTTAGCAAATGGATTGTTTCTGCACATCACTGTCACTGTGGCCCAGGGCTACACGTTATTCAAATGACAAAAGGAGAGAGAAGGAGGCAAGTGGTTGTACTAGCATCAAGACTCCCCCGCACTGTCAGCTCTTAGGCTCGAGGGTATCTCTGAGGGCTTTCACAAGCCAGGAGAATGAGGGCTTCTACACAATCCTTTTCAGGCACCATTCCAGAGTCCTCAGAACATCTAGCAGATGACAACATGCATTAGTCACCTGGCAGTGTCGGGCTGTTACCAGAGTGCCCCATAAATGCCATGCTGATAGGACCATCCTGAAATAGCAGGGCATCAGCTAAACACGAAAGTGACCCAGGCTTCTCCTCACCAAATCCAAGTGGTGAGAAAAGACTGAAGAGTTTTAGTTAAAAGGATATTTCTGAGATGCTTTGTCATTTCAAAGAATGAACATGTTAATATGTAAGAAATTAATAATCACCTACTACCTACCATCTTTTCATCTAGAGAAATGCTTGCTAGAATAACTTTCCCAAAACCGTTCAGCCGGCAGTGAAACCTGGTTTTGACAAAATAGTCAACACATTTATGAATTCAATCTGCCTTCCCTTTCACCACCTATTGTAAAATTTCTCATCATTCTCTTTAGTTTAAATGCACTTTCCTGATCCTGGGAAACACTAAAGGTCTACCACCAGACTATTTTTGCAATGCACAGACTAACAGGCAAGTAAAAAGTCCACTGACACATTTTTGCAAAAGGATGAATAAAATTAGGAACAGGTTTCCATGCCAATCCAACTGAAACAGGAAAGTTACATTTATATTTGATAAGCCGTGGCCTTCTCAGAAAGAGACTATGTGATCTACACTAATGACCGCAGCTCTCTTGGAGTCATGCCAGGCCTGGACCAGATTTCCCAGCCTTCCAGAGAAAATGAAATGGCTTATTATGTCCTGCAGCAACTCTTCCTTGTCAGTCTGAGGGTAAAGTCATATTGCAGATTTGAATTTCTCTATTTACCCACTAATATGACACCTCTCCCTCCTGTCTTTTCAATGTCACCTTCAGACCAGAGGTTCTGAAGCTAAATTAGACTTTCATTTGGCTCCTTTCACACTTGCGGCAAGTAAAACAAAACAAAACAAAACAAAACAAATTGTACTTGGGAAGAAACATATTTTAAGATGATGAAATTCTGGTTGTCTCCCAGGCTGAAATGGCACATATTTTCTAATTTCACTTTATAATTAAGTATATATTTTACTATACTTAATTAGGCATTGTTTTCTCAGTCCATCTTGTTCTGAGGAAATCTAATCAGTTCATTTTACATTTTCAAGTGACATTTAAATAGGTCATTTAAATATGCCATGTTAACTTTTTAAAAGCCACAAAATTTGAGAAAGAAGAAATGCCGAACACTTGAAATAAAAATTACCTTGCCATCAGGTTCAGGAAGAGGCCTTAGCAAGCAAAAAGCAAGCAGATCTAAGGGGCAGATACTAAAGCAGCTTCCTCCAGGTGGAAAAGCATTTGCAGCCGTCAAGAAGGCACCTTGTTTTCATACTAATGGACCATATGTATCAAATCAAGTGGAAGCAAAGTTCAAGAACCAGCCTTATTTTTTATTTATTTATTTATTTTAATTAAAAATCATAAATTTACATAGGGCAATCTTGTTTGATTCATTGTTATTTTTTTCCCTTCCCCCCACCCCTCCCATCGCTCTATACAGTCCTTCCTTCCTCCATTCTTACCACCCTCCTTATCCCTAACCCTAAACCTAACCCTAACCCTAACGCTAACCCCTCCTACCCCCCCTTATATGTCCTCATCCGCTTATCAGCGAGATCATTCGTCCTTTAGTTTTTTGAGATTGGCTTATCTCACTTAGCATGATATCCTCCAATTTCATCCATTTGCCTGCAAATGCCATAATTTTATCATTCTTCATGGCGGAGTAATGTTCCATTGTATATATATGCCACAGTTTCTTTATCCATTCATCAACTGAAGGGCATCTAGGTTGGTTCCACAATCTGGCTATAGTGAATTGAGCAGCTATGAACATTGATGTGGATGTATCTCTGTAGTATGCTGATTTTAAGTCCTTTGGGTATAGGCCAAGGAGTGGGATAGCTGGGTCAAATGGTGGAAGAACCAGCCTTATTAAACCAAAACAGTTTAAAAAGAATTTCTAGCTTGCACATGCATGTACACTAGAAAGAGAAACAAATATACTACTTTTAGCCAGGCGCACCGGTGCACACCCGTAATCCCAAAGGCTAGGGAGGCTGAGGCAGGAGGATCAAAAGTTCAAAGCCAGCCTCAGCAAAAGTAAGATGCTAAGCAACTCAGTGAGACTCTGTCTCTAAATAAAATACAAAACAGGGCTGGGGACGTGACTCAGTGGTTGAGTGCCCTTCTTGAGTTCAGTCCTCAGAATCCCCCCAGAAAAGAACAAATATACTACTTTTAAAAAGATGATTTTATCACAGAATATGTACGTGTATGAAATTGTGGTGGAATTCCAAAAAGTTCCTTTAATTCCTAGTTGAGCTCCCAGCCAATAGTCATATAAACTGCCAGTCAAGTAAGTGAACCATCCTGGATGGCATGCCCATGATGGTCTCAGATATCTCCAGGCAGAGTTACTAGCTGACCACAATCACATGAAAGACACCAAGTGAGAGCCTCCTAGTTGGAAGTCTTTTAACCACAGGGCCTTGAGAAACAATAACAAATTATTTTTTAAATCACTAAGTTTGGAGTGGTTTTTCTGCTGTTGGTTTTTTTTTTTTTTTTTTTTTTTTTTTTTTGCATGTTTCTAGCAATAGATATATTGGAACATGGGGCAGAAGTGAGATCTGAGCCCTAGGCATTAGAGGATCTACACAATTTAAGAGGCAAAGAAAATGAGGAACAATTTCTTTGATTACCATATAAGACACTGTTGGATGAATCCTAGCAAATGGATTGTTATGTATACTAAACAACACAGCTGGTTTCCTGGGAGGGGGGAATGTCATAATGATGTTAATTTTCTGCATATGTTAAGCTTGGAGAATCCTGCACATGCTGTAAATTTTCAAGCTTTTTAGGAGTCTATGCTAAGGCCCCAGGGTATTTGCTTGAGATCAAGTTAGGATATAGTCTCTGATACAGAATGATGAGATTATTGAGGATCTCTGGACCCCAAAGAACCCAAGTCTCATAGACCTGAGTTCCAGTTACTGTGCCAATAATATAAATAGTTTGGTTTCTGATTTCTAAATAGATGGGTAATGCATATTATGGGATTTGATAGAATAATCCATTTTGTGGGAATTTTATGGTACCATCTCAGCCTGTATTGGCACATGAGAAATCAAGAAGGCAAGTAGGATTTGGTGTCCTCATGTTAACAGAGTCCTTGAGGGAAGGCCCCAGCTCTGGTAATCCCAACAGACTAAGCCCAGTCACTTGTGCCAATATGCCAATCCGATGAGCAGTGGTGAAGGACAGAAAAAAAAAAAAATTTAATCAGTGTGCCACACTGTGAAGAACAGATAAAATGACCAAATATCTGTGTTCTAAGAACTGATAGAACTTTGAACTTTCATAGAAAAGGGGGAAAAAAGACAAGGACTGGGGGTTTGTTTGGGGCTTTGTATAACTGACAGATTATATAATCCATTTCAGGCCATGATCTGGTTGCTCATTATCTCAGGATTAGTTCTGTGAGGTGGCTATGGAGAAGGCCTTATTCCTTTAAAGGGCAATCTGGTTTCCATGAGATAATTGCTCCTACTTAGTATGGCAGCCTCAATTCCTATCATAGGGCAATCAATCCCACTTAGTGGGGCAATCTGATCATGGGGTGATCTGTCTGTAATGTTTAGCTGTTTCTAGACTCCAAGCGACTGCAAATTTAGGGAAATGACTGAAGACATCTAGGAACCACTCCAGACAGTTGAATGTACATGAACATTTTGAAAATATCCAGGTTTTCTTTTTTGGTGTCTTCGGTCTTGAAGGGGGATGAGACAGGTTAGGTAAATTTAGGGCTAATAAACCCTGTATTGTATTCCTTAAGTGATCAACATGCTATGTGCAGAATCAGCAAGGATATGAACCAAGATTTAAGGTAATAACAAAGGCAGAGATGCCAAGTTTTATCCTGCTTTCTGTGACCCATTGGGCATCTGCAGGCCCAAGTGAAGAGTCAGTGTTTTGAGCAAAAAACAGTCTCTTTAAGTCGCAATTGCACTCATATGACCCACACCTCTTTGAATCCATCTCGGTTTAGCACCTTCAGAAGTCGTGCCTCTCACTTTTCACTTCTGGGAGTCATCCTCAATCCCAAGACAGTATAGAAATCCTAAGCAGTCTCAGAGTTCCTGTCTTGTATTCACTGTTATCTCAGAATTATCATTGCTGAATCTTTTCTTCATTCACCCATTGATTCATTAAGATGCAAAGAAGGAAGGGCATTTGGAAAAATTCACATGAATAATTTCCCTAAATCCCTTTGATGATTTGATTGTGGTTAGCAATGTAACTGAAAAAACTCCAAATGTTAGTTTCTGAGAAAATGAGAGTGTGGGAAAAGTTCTTTTTTATTCTGAAGACTTTTTCTCTCTACACAAAAATGTCTAGTCCAAATTTTTTTGATTTACCTCTAGGTGAATTGTTTTCATTGAGTTAAATTGTTTTTTTTTGAAAAATAACCTCAAAATTCAAAAGATTATTACTTTTAATACTTCTATGGCATTAAAGAAACAAGAGAATTCATAGTAGTGGAATTTAATGTCTCCAAACTAACAAACATTTTATAAAAGCTTTCTTACCATGATACCTGTATGAAGCATTATGTAATGCACAGTTTGAGTGACATCAGCTGCATGTATCAAATTGTGATATGGATTTTTGTATTTGCTGTAACCAACTTCTAAGGCTTCTGCAAAGGCAATGAGGCAAGAAACAGGAATCTGTGGAAAGTAATAAATATGGTTATTTTTTGGCCTCACGAGTGGCACTATATCAACTTGAGCACAGGGTTTAGGGTGTGACACAGTGAGTCAGATGTGGGCAGTAATTTCTTTAAGGAAAAAAAAAACCACATCATTAACATGTTAGTTTTCAATCCTGAGAAGGATTGTAACCCCAAGTATTTAATTCAGACAGAAGAAATAATGGTTTAACCACACTGTATAATCTTTCCATTTTTATATCTTTCCAGGTAAAGGAAAACAACTCATTTTTAAAAGGAAAAATATTTCCAATTATAATTGGTGAGGCCTAGTTTTCCTCTCTGTAATTCAGGGGCGTTAAAATAAACAACCTCCCAGCACTTTCTGTCTCCAACAATTCCATGTTTCTATAGGAAATGACGAAAGTCAGAGGCAGCAGATTGCTCAGAAGTCCTAATCTGTTGCTTAGATGGCTCCAAATGAAGTGAATTAGAAGGCCCACCATTTCAGTTTAAGGAAGGCTGATAATAGAGGATTACTCTGTGCTTTAGGAACACTGGAGATCTATCATAGTTCTTTAAGATGTAACTTTCATTCCCCATATGAGTGTTCTATGAGTGATTGGGGGATCTGGGAATCTTGTTGGAAAGAGGCTGTCCTGGCCTCATGGTCCCCAGATGGATATATAGATATGTCAGTGAGCCAGAGAATGGTTTCATCATGTGGTGAACTCAACCTTTAGATCTGTGACCTGCTAACTAGAAACATTCTAGAGTGAATTAATGGCTCAGTGTTCTGCATTTTAATTCTTATTCAAATCGCCAATTCTAAGGGCGTTTCAGTTTTGTTCTACATTTCTGACCTTGAAGCGGTTGATAAGATCGTATCTGGTAAACAGTTCATAAATCATAAACTTCAGGCTATGCTCTCCACTTGCTTCATTTAGGGCAAAGACATCAAAAGACCATTTATCAACATCCTGTAGAAAAAATAGAGTAAATATGTTAGGTGACAATATCATATAGTTCTGTGGCTTTGTATAGGAAATTATTTGAGAGATTAGGCAGCAGGTCATATTTCAATTCAGTATGTGAAACTCTATTTTACCAGAGTATGATATTAAAGGACCACAAAAGTGAGGCCAAAATGCTTGGTAGAGCATGAAGATCTGCCTCTTAATCCCAAGGTTATTACACTGCTGTAATATACATGAGCACACAGAATTCTGGCCTTACGTTTACTCTCTCCAACCTTCTGCCATAAAACATCTTCCCAGATTGGGCCCTGTTCTAAAGCAGAACTGCTGGTGATATGGGTGATGTCAATTGAAGGATGGAGGGAAGATAGACACAATTATTCTTCCCTACCCACCCAACCTGCTGCTTTGCTTGGAATCTCAGCATTAGAATTAGTAATTATTAGAATTAGTAACAGGGGACAGACAGATGTGAATGGTTAAGGGACTAATCCTATAAGATGGGTCCACTGTTCTGACCCCCAAGTGCTTTCTTTTCCAAGAAGCAATTTATCTACAGCTCTGCCTGGCTTAAGTGGACAGGATATGTCCCATTCCTCAGCAAACCACCTATTATCTGCAGAAGAAATGTCGTCCTGAAATAATGGAGATAATGTCGATAGAAGGAACTCAAGTTACCCTTACTTTTGTGAACCTTTTCACAGACCAGATCCTAGAATTCTGGGAGATAAGGACAATTCATCATAGCCATAAATCTGTAAGAATTTGTGCTTAAGAATCCAATTAGAATCTGGTCAGCATGGGCCGAAGTGACCTAGAGTTGTCAGGGTAGTAGGGACTTTAAGGTCTGATGTCATTCTGCTGTCAGTCAAATTTCAAGAACCTGGGAAGGACTCTCTGGAAACTTCTCTGGGATCCTCAGTAAAACTGGAGCGAAGGAGAGGCACACAGTTACTCTCCTCTCTGAGAGGACCCACTCTCTCCCGTAAGAATGTGCCCTTCCCCTTTTCCCATCTCTTCTAATAAATTCGTGTCTATTCCTCTGAGTGATATATCTGAAATCTTTCTGACTTGATCACAAGAATTGGGACTTAATAGGGGGCCTTCACTCTGCCTCAGTTTTCTGGAAGTCTCCAGCCCTGTAACAGTAAATAGGCTGGAAACTTTGATATCTTCTATCCTCTTGTAGGGTGCAAATACCACAGGAGGTACAGAGCACACTACCTTGTTATAACTCCCTCTGAATTCACTGACCCAGTTATACTTTTCTCCAGGGTTGGTGGTCAGAAAAGTAAGTGAGCCTTTGACTGAGGATGAGGATAGTAATTGGTGCCATTTCAAGCAATTTGTAGAGAAGCAAGCAAGCTTGTAGGAAAGCAGGTACACTGGAAAAGCAACCCCTAACAGTGACAATGGGGAAATTCAACCACTTTATTTACCTCATGATTTTTCTAAAAACTAAAACTAAAGCACAGTATTCATTTCAAAAGATGATCAGGAACTATTAGTAAAGTATAGTGTGTACACACAGTAGATTTAGTATTGAACAATAAATGGGCAACCTCAAAGCTATGCATTAATTTTGTATTTGAGCAAGCCCTTTTTAGAATTTCATTCATTTAACATTTTAACATTCTTAAGGAAGCCAACTGTAGGTGCTGTAACATGCTCAAACTAAACTGAAAATCTGATAAAAAGTATTTCACCAGTCTTTTTTAAAAATGCTTCCTTTGAAAACATAACAGTAACAGCCTCAAATGGTACTTTTAATCTGTTGAAACCAAACACCAATGAAATACCTTTTGGTTTTCTTGTCTGCCATTGTTAAATGTCTTTCATTTGGCTCTAGTTTGATCCCCAAACACTTACTTTATCTCTTTGTAAATTAAAAATCTCTAAAGGTTCTGTTAGAAGGATTTTTACCATCAGTAAAGCTCAAAGAAGGCCAAGAAATCTTTCATCAAATTCCAAAGCTAACAAGGAATAGTTAGCTCAGACTCTTTCAAGGCAGCTATTTACAGTTTCAACCAGGGATTCCTGCTGAGTAGAGTTAGCTCTGTTTCTTGGGGAGTTTCATAAACAATGAAGATTTACATTTGTAAACTATCACAGATGCTTGGCTTCTGCACTGTCACATTGAGAACAAACAAGACAAGGAGGTTTTTAAGAAAATAAATTATTTAACTAAAATATTCTTGGTGACATTTCTTCCTTTAACCTCTTAGTTCATGTTTTTACTAAACTACATTTCAGAAAAACCGATACTTTCTCCTATACCAACAATCTTTCAGTTGGTTTTCAGGCAAAGATTTTTAAAAGAAATAAAATAAAAACAAGGAATTTCTTTGAACATGGCAGAAGAAATAACAAGGAAGCAAGGTCTCTCAAGAACACAGGAATACTTAGTATACTATAATGTGGCATTTTAGTTATATACTTGTCTGTATTATAGTTTTAGGAACACAATTATATTTAAAAACATCCAAGGAAAATAAACTACCTTTTTAATTACTATGATTTGAATCTAATATGTAGCAGAGAAGAAAACACAAAGAGGATGCTTATAAGAAAATTAAAACACAAATATAAGCAATACAAATTTAAAATAGGGAAGGAGTATAATAGGTGAGAAATGAAGCAGTCCAAGGTCTTGCTGGCTGCCATTATGCTACAAATTCTTGGTTAACACACGAAAAGTGGAGTGGTTTTAGGAGACAAAGTTAATTTCTCCAACTGAATTAAGAACAGAAAGAAATAAAGAATTTAGGAGAGGAGCTTACAAAATGCCTCTGTAGAAATAACATCTGTGACAAATGTGCATATGCGTGCCCACACACAGGAAACGAACACAAGTGAGCTGCCAGCCTTCTCCTTCCAGAGTGTCATCTCGAGTTATTTCTAACACATATAATACTGCAATTACACCTCTGATCAGGGTATTTTCAGGAGAAGTCAGATACAAGAAAGATGAATTTCTTTTTTTGTTTTCCTAATTTTATCTTATATTTTGCATTTTCTCAGACCCAAGATTTTTGAATAATTTTCTTCTGTATCTTTTAAACACAGCTGACTAAAACAACGTTTTTTTTTTGTAATTTATTTAAGTCTTCCATAATATATATGTAACAAAATATGTATATTCTGACAAATACTAGTGCCATCTCAAAATGGAATTTAAGAGCCACGTAAATAAAACATGAAGAAAAGAAAATCACACACACGTGCACATAGGCATGCATATATGTGCATTGATACAGTTCTTTAATGTAAATCAATACTCATGTAAGTCTATATTAAGTCATGATTTGGAACATATTACATTTTGTAAATGGTTAAAAAATTTTACATTCCAATATGCAGGCTGCAGCGAAGACCTACTCTCAATTTCTCTCAGCCACTTTTAAAAGACTTTTTTAAATGAGTATTTTATAAATGAAAATAATTGAAATTATTTCACCTTTAATGTTACTATGACAGCAGCTGGATATGCCAAACCAACCATGTGATAGGATTTTCTGTACATCCTAAAAAAGACAAAAATAAATGTATACATAAAATTTACTTGCTCAAAGTTTTTAGCTCTCACTTAAATATAATGGTAAAGATTACTCCTAGTTCGTTTACCTTATACCATTAGTTACAGAGTCCCTTTGCGGCAAAGTTGCTAACTACAGGCACCATTTATCAGTCTACAGTGTGATAAATGTCAACAGCATTTTGTCTACTCACAACCACCCTGTAAAAGTTAATGTGATTTTAGTTTTCATGTAAAGATATCTTCCCCTGAATTTCATCTAATTAAAAGATGGACTGTTTGCATGTTTGCACTAACACACTGCCACATTCATGACAGCACATGTTCTTGTTTTATGTGCATATATGTGCCAAAACTTTTAGAATGGAAGTTGAACGTCATGAAAATATTCCCTTTATATACTTTTGCTTTTATTTTCTTACAAAACGGAAATCACTGGAGGAATATCTATCATCGAAATCAGTCTTGAAAATCAGGATTGGTTCCCGTTCCCCCGTGTTGAAGATTGAACATCTGAGAAACACTGATACAAGAAAACAAATTTTATTTAAAGAATAGAAAAGAGAGAGAGAGAGAGAGAGAGAGAGAGAGAGAGAGAGAGAGAGACTGACTCCCTGAGTTGGTGCCTGAGGGAGTGGGGGTGTCTTGCCCCTTTTACAGATTTTAGGTTTCATTTTTTTCTCATGTCCCCTCTTTCCATCCCACCTACTTGGTGACCAAAAGGGTGGGAAGAGAGCTTTCCAGGGGGTGATTGCTTGTGTTGGAAGATGTGATCCCCCCACCCCCCACCCCAGGTTGTTAGCAACCAGGTGATGGGGAGTGCTACCTACCCATTTCCTTTTCTTTGATAATCAACTACCTGTCCTTTGCCCTGGTCTCATCATCAGAATTTACAAGGGATTTTTGTTGTTGTTGTTGTTAAGGATATTGGGAGAGATTATACTGACAAAAATTTCTTAAATTTGTTCAAATTTTTATCCAATATTAAAGAAAGATGATTCAGAAAGACAACAAAGTTCTCTCCATTTTCCATAGTATTATCAATAACAAAAATGTTTTTATTAACCAGTAATTGGTTTGTTTTCCTTTTCTGATGAGCAACCAAAATGACATAAACCCAGCTGTAAGTATACAGCTCAGTGGGAGAGCATTGCCTAGCAGGTAGCATTTGCCTAGCATTTGGTCCTGGGTTTGAAGATACCCTAATGTGTCAAAATAGCACTTCACTTTTATTTGGGTCCATGAAAGATACATGACTCCTCTACAAAGTCCCCTCCCCCCGAAATGCCTGAACAACACTGTAATTCAATTAAATATAATGATATGTACAGTCAGTATAAGAAACAGTCGTGAGGAAAATATGTGTTTTTTGTAAAACCACTATGGAAGATACTAATTTTTTTAATTAATAAACTTTATAGTAAAAATCTGAAAGACATATTACTCAGTTTCTAATTACAAGTCATTATTTTTTAAAAGATTAAAAAAGCCAAATAATCCATCATTTTTTCTTTTAAATCTTAACTTCTTGGAAACTCAGAATGAAAATATTGTATTTAATTGTCTCTTTAGCCTAGATTTTTTTCTTATGAAAATATTTTCCCACTTTATTCCAGACACCTTGTTATTTTGTTTTTGTGTTTCAATTTTAAAAACATTTGTTTCAAATAACTGTAAACCACTTTGGGTGTGGGTAAAAAAAATAGTAGTATTACACATTCTCTATTGGAAGATTTTAGGGCAGTTTAAGATAAAAATACTTATATTAATTACTCCATTGAGATACCTATAATTATTCTAATTCTGCAGAGCAATGAAGGTATTAATCATACCACAAAAGATCTAGAAAATAATTACTGTTACTAAGGATACTTAGTTGTGGGGGTTTTGTTTGTTTGTTTGTTTTGTAGAAAACGATCTCTTCTACCTATTTTTCTAGTCAGTATTTCTAAAAAAGCAGGTGCAGGTGATATGAAAAGATGGTTAACAGGGAAAAGTTTAGTATAAAATCCAATCAGGAATAAGAAATTTTAATAAGAAATGAAGTGACATTAAGTCATTTTATTTATTTATTTATTTATTTTTTATTTTTGCAGACTGCATTTTGATTCATTGTCCACAAATGGGGTGCAAATTTTCGTTTCTATGGTTGTGCACGATGTAGATTCACACCATTCGTGTAATCATACATGTATATAGGATAATGATGTCCGTCTCATTCCACCATCATACTCCCGCCCCCTCCTAATCCCAGAAGAAAAGAACATGTGCTTTGGAATCAGGAGTTAGCTGCTGACTAGTAGTGTGACTTTTGGAATGCTATTTAATGCCGTTCATTTGCAAAATGAGAAGGACAGACTTTGTTGAGAGGTAAAGGGTATAAATGCCTTTCATAATCTAATAAAGACTCAACACAAGAAATCCAGCATTACTATTACTATAGCTGTTGTCATCGGTCTGCTGCCAGTGAGTTTCTTAGACTGGGAGGATGTTGAGAAATGAGTATCAATGTACCTTAACACTACATGGAATGTAAAGAAAGAGGATTGCCCTTCTGAAGAGCGAATCCTCCCCTTTATCATACTTTTCTAATTCTATAACCAGGAATAGAATTCTATGATGGAAGGATTTGAAGTGGAAAATCAGATGGAAATTAAGATGACTTCCCCTAGAATCAGAATGAGCGTGGGAGAAACCTTAATCTAGTTTCCTTGCACTTTGGTAGATAGGTGATATGTCACAAGTTTCTGAAAAAGGATAATGAATTTCCTGGGATCTTCCAGGTGGTGAAGTCCAATTGAAAATATGATGCATTGACTCTGGAAGTTTTTACTATAATTATAAAGTATAATTCAAAAACTTTAAAAAACCCCACTATTTTATACCAAACACTGTGCTAGACAGCAGACTATTTAGTGGAAAGCAAGGGAAATATTCTTGCTGCTTTTGTGAGGCTTATTTCAGTGGTGAAGAAAGACAAAAAATAATAAGAAACAATATATATTAGAAACAGTGATAGGTGCCATGAGGTGAATTACTGGTTGGAGTAGTGCTGGAGGACCAGAATCCAGAGGGATCAGGGAAGGCATCTGGAAAGACAGAAGGGCCCCATGGAATAGTGGGAGGATCATTTCTTGCAGGATTAATAATGGTTCCAAGGCAGGAAAGGCAGGAAAGAGCTAGGGATGTGCTTAGAATTGAAATCAAGGCTGGTGGAGATGTTTGGACAAGGATGAGGGCAGCTATAGTTGAGGCTAGAAGGGAAAAAGGGTCTGGTCAAGGAGGTCTGATTACCAAGTGAAATAGAACAGCATCCAAAGGTTTCTAACTTAAGAACAACAGAGTTAATTTTTATTTTATAACATCACTGTGGAATGAGTTGTTTGGAAAGGCTGACTGAGGAAAAGGGGAGCTTGGTTAGAAAGCTACAGTCCTGTTTCTGATGGTAGGTAATGGAGGCTTAGATTGGAGATGCAGGAGGAGAGATAAGGAAGTGAGTAGTAAATTCAGGACACATTTAGGTTAATAATCGCCAGGACTTGCTGAGGTATTAAATCTTGGCAGAACAGTCTTAGAGGAGGAATCAGCAGGACTTCAAGAAGACTGCTAATATTTTAGGATTAAAGAGAAATATTTTTGAAAATTCAAGACAAATGTCACTAATGGGGATTCAACAGTGATTAAAAAATCATTTCTAAATGCTTGACCCATTGATTTCAAGGTTATTAACTAATTTAGTTACCTTGGGTACATTTTGATACTTCTGTAAGCTATAAAATAAAATTTGTTTTATGTAGCACATACAAAATGGAAATTTAGCATGTCAATATATTTTACTGAATTTTTCTTAATGTTGTCTTCAATGGAAATGCAAATTGGTTTTTATCCATAGTTTGTATTTCTTTTCAGTTTGACAACTTCTGCAAAATTTTCTTAAGCAAAGACAAAATTTCTTTCTTTGATAAAGTAAACATATTCTTTTAGCTGTGACACTCTTATTGACTTCCTGAAATTCTGTTTAGATTTTTAAAATTTGATGCTCTGGGAAATCAATAACCATCACATATATGCTTAAGTTGTTTTAAAAGAACAGGAAGATGGTTGTAGGCATTCTTTCTCCTCAGTCCTGCCTACTTGCCTCACACTTCTGGTCCAACCTGGCAGAACTGAAATCAGTTTATGCACTGAAGAGGATGGTTTTCTATCACCAAACCAATCAGACTATTTTAGGACTCTTTTACCTAAGCCAATTAGATATGATTAAGAAATTTGCAAAAGAATTTGAAAAATTACTCAGTGGATGGTATTTTGGGTGATATTCACATTCTGAGATATTAGAAGCTTATGGCTATGGTTATGATACATGGTTAAATTTCATTGTATTCTTCTTGTATGCAGCCTTATTTACATTTTAAAAATTCACGTGTCCTTCCCATTGTTCCTTTAACATAGAAAAGTTAAAGTTTGTAATGTTTATTGGAGGTGAGTTCTAGGGATATCAAAAGAATAAATGTTTTGATCTCTCTTCAATTTAAAGTACATTGACCAAAAACAAATTCTCTGCTCCTCAACCTCATTAGTTTCTAAACTATTAAAATATCTTTTTGTGTATATAAATTTATTTATGTGTTAGTCTAAGGGATTTCTGATAACTATTTTTCAATTTTGTTGGGCATGTTTATTTTGGGTCTTTTTGTAATTTTGGTCCTGAAATATCTTCTTTCCTAGAAAGAAAAGTAAATCCTCTTAAAAGTTAAAATCATATAAAATTGGGTCACATGAACATGTGTTTCACGTGGAAACTGGTGATTTGACTCCATGGTGAAGGGGACGTTGAATACTCTTGTTTCAGTGACACAAGTGTTGAAAAACTCCTCATAAGTGAAAATGAAAGAGCTTTCCTTTCATGATGGAAAGATGTGAAGAGGATTTTCTTTTCTCTTTATGGCAGAAAAAGACCTGCTTGACTTTTGAAAAATAGGTTGTTACCTAATGTAGAATTTATTTTATGAGCTATTACATTTTATTCAGATAAAATCAATTGTATAACATGTGAATGTGTTAGAATTGGCTTTTTAATTATTAATTCATTTTTAAATTTTTTACAAACTGCATTTTGATTCACTGTACACAAATGGGGTACATCATTTTGTTTCTATGGTTGTATATGATGTAGATTCCTACCATTCATGTAATCATACATGTACATAGGGTAATGATGTCTGTCTCATTCCACCATTTTTCATACGCCTCCTCCCTCTCATTTCCTTCTACATAATCCAAAGTTCCTCCATTCTTCTCTCACTCTCCACACCCCCAACCCCCATTATATATCATTCTCCACTTATCAGGGAAAACATTAGGCCTTTGGGTTTTTGGGATTGGCTTTTTTCACTTAGAATTGTTTTTTAACTGTTAAGCACAAAAGGACATTTCAGAATGGTCAAAGGGCTTTGCTTGCAGTCTGCATGCCAATTTAATGTAAATAAAAATAATACATCCAGGGCAAAGTATTTTCGTTATAGGCAAATCCATCACAAAATCCCCAATCTGGTCATTCTAGTCATGATTGCAGTTTTCCTCAATGAATACAACATAGGTCTCTCATAACTTTGATACAGTGAACATATGCACTGCCTTTTAGATTTTATTTTCTTGAGATACCAATGGTTTTGCTCACCTTTCCACAAAAATTCCAGCCTGAACAGCATGTACGATGCTTCGAAATCTTGGTTTTTCCTCATGTTTCTTTTTCATCATCCCCATTTTCCGTGTGAAAGTAGAAGCCAACCAGTCCCGAACTTCCGATGGAACTGAGTCTGACTGAATGTCACTGAGCTCATCTTCAGTATCCAGCAGCCTTCTATAAAAATGTATGCAGAGTAAACATTAGAAAAACGAGAAGGAAAGCTAATAACAAGAAAACAAGCATTGCAATGAGACCTAATAATAGCAAATCATTCTGATTAGTCCTTAGTATGAACTATTTATATAAAGAAAAAAAAATTGGGTTAACATTTGAAAGTCTCTTAATTTCTCAAATTGATCACCTTCTGAAGGCAAGAACTAATCAGTGTGAGCATTTGCAGCTTCCCTAACATTGAAGTATGAGGCCCATTAAGAGGCATGGACTGTTAGCATCATTAATTAATCATTCCAATAATGAATGAAACTGTGAAAAGATAGGGAAGAGAATTCATAAACAGATGTCTGCTATTCAAAGAAGCAACTGGGCGAAAAGAAAAGACGGGGTTGAAACCATTACAATTGTCTTATATTTAACGATAGTATATATACAGTGCAGCAAATATGTGCTATTTAAATAAGGCTTTGGTGTTTCCAAAATTCATTCATAGGTGCCATTTCATCAGTAAGTACTTCAAATTTTTAGGAAAATGATAAACCCACGTTTTCTAAAATATTATTCTGATATTAATAGCACAGATTTTTAAAAAGTTCCAAAAATGTTAAGGAAAATCAATGGATTATAGTTGTCCCACAGTATTCATGGGGAACTAGTTCCAGAATACCCCTTCACCCCCAAGTTACCCTGATCTGCTTATGCTTAAGTCCCTTATATAAAATGGCAGAGTGTTTTCAAATAATTTAAGCATAGCCTCCTAGATACTTTAAATCATCCCTGCATTATTTATAATACCCAATACAATGTAAATGCCACTTAAACAGTTATTTTCCTGTATTGTTTAGGGATTGATGATATGAAAAAAAGTCTGTACATGTTCAGTACAGACAATTTTTTTTCTGAGTATTTTTGATATGGAGGTGGTCAAATACATAGAAGTGGAACTCACAGTAACAGAGGGCTGACTCTAGTTTGAAAGCTCATTTTAGGAGATTGAGCCAAAGTAGAAGCAGCATCTCCAGTTAAAAGCCAACACTGACTAAAGAGTGGGCATCTAATGGGGTTAGAACTGCTGGTCAACTATGAGCTTGAGGCCATGAGCAGGAGCTGAAACCACTACCCACCTCCTCTATGAACTCCCGTTAAATAAAGCTGCTTGGCTTGGTGGATAGTGATAGCTCCAGTGAAGGAAGATCTCAGGAATCATTCTTATTTTAAAGTTTGCATCTTCAATAGCCAAGAACTTCCTAATGATCTGAACGGGTTAGAAAGTGTGAAGGACTCTCCACAAAACACGAAAATGACTTCATAGAGCAGTAGAGCTTCACCTTCAGGAAGAACACAGGACAGCTCTGCCTGTCATCTGACCTGATTATTTTCTTGTCAGTGCACCAATTTAATAACCTAGAGCTCTTTTTTGCACACTTTAGCTTTGGGCTTTGGGTTCCATTCCCTTTGGTGAATCTCTCTGCAACAAAATGAGGCCTAAGGGTTATGAGCTAATAAAGGGAAGGAAGTCAGGATGGCATCATGTGCCACAGCCTCAGGGACACATCACACATCTTATCAAGAGGGCAGGGACAAACCAAAGGGCAACAATGACGAGGCCCACCCAACACAGCCAAGTATGGATCAAAGAGGCTCAAGAGATAATAATAATATACAAGAGTAAATATTCATGTTACTTTGAATGACCACGTGCCATTTTCCCCTGTACACATGCAAAAGACAGTCATTTGCCAATATTTATTTTTCGTGGTGTTAAGTAGCATGAATGCATTTATGAAATACCTTATGAGAAGGTAAGCACAAATTAAGTGATGGAGTTACAAAACTATATGTACACCTAGGGAGATAAAAAAAGACATATAGTTGGTATTAAAACTGATTAATACTCACTTTATGTTATGTTTAATTTTCTGTCTGTTCTTATGTTTGAATGTTTTTAATTTACCCTTAAAAAGCCGACATTGTAATCCAAAGTATATTATTTTTTTTGCCTTTTTGCCCATTTGAAACTAGATTCATCAGTCCATTTCAGGAAGATATTTCAATATGTCACTTAAAATATTCATTACTTTAAAGTTCATTGCATTTCTATTGTCTCTTATGTGGTGATCAAATAAAGCACGGAGCAGGGCAGGTGGGACAGGAACCATTGTGGTGTAGCCCTGTGATGTCACCATGCTCTCGGCATTCTGCTCCTGCCTTCTCTTGTCAGCTCCTCTGAGTAGAATGATAGACATGTGGTAATGGATGCCAATTCCTCTACAGCAAATTTGATGTTAGTGACCTTAAAGCTGTACGTCCTAAATGCATAAATTATCTAAGACAGATCATCAAACATGAGAAAATTAGTGTATGAGGACAAGAGTCCTCATAGGATGTGTTACTCAGAAGTCTGGCAAACCTCAGTCATGATGCATCGGCTTATTCATTTAGAAGGGGAAGAGCATACGTATGATCTCTGAATAAGAGAGTTATGGATTCATTAGTGGGTATGGGAATAAAGGGAGCAAGTGTGCAAAGGGAGTAGCATGGAATATGCTATCGTATAACCAAAAAACAAATCTTGAAAACCAACAGACACTTCTGTGATGGTTAGGTTGACGTGTCAGCATGGATAGATTATGGTACCCAGTTGTTAGGTCAAATTCTCATCGAGATGTTTCTGTGAAGATATTTTAAAGATATGATTAATATTTAAATAAGGACTGAGTAAAGCAGATTAATTACCTTTGAAATGTGGGTGAACTTCATCCACCATTGAAGGTCTTAATATAAAAGATAGAGGTACCTGGAATAGGAGAGAATTCTGCCACTAGACTGCCTTTGGATTCAATACTGCAATGCTAACTCCTGCCAGAATTTCCATTTTGCTGAGCTACCTTGCAAATTTCAAGCCCCAATAATCACATGAACAAATTCCTCAAGCCAATCTCTCTTTCTCTATCACTAATGAACAGTGTGTGTTAACTCCCAGTGTCTATTATAACTCAGACAGCAATTGCTTATCTCTATTACTATTTGTTTGAGAGAGCATATCAAATCTATTTCCATTTTTTTTTTTTTTTTTTTGGTACCAGGGATTGAACTCAGGGGTATTTAACCATTGGACCACATCCTTAGTCCTTTTTTATATTTTTTATTTTTAGACAGGGTCTCCCTAAGTTGCTTAGGTTTTGCTAAGTTGCTGAGGCTGGCTTTGAACTTGAAATCCTCTGCCTCAACCTACCAAGCCTCTGGGATTATAGGCATGCAGCCACCACACCAGGCCTTATTTCCAGTTTTAAAATACAATAAAAATCCTATTTGCAATAAACTACAATGCCTTTGTAATCATTATGGATCCAAACACCGTATCATTTAGATACTATAAACTTATTGTCAACCTATAAATTGATTAAAAATTGAAAACTTAGAATGGTCCCACTTCATATGGAACTTTTATTTAAAGGAAAGAGATTAAAAAGAAAAGAACAAGGGTGAAATAATATGATTAATTATGAGAGGAAAGACTACGTTAGATAAATGGTCAGGGAAGGTGTTGGTTGAGTTAAGATCTGAGGAATAAGGAAGAATTAGATGCTGGAAAGTTGGGAGGACATTCCAGACAAAGGGAAATGCAAAGGCCCTGAGACAGAATCAGTACTGAGGTGCTTAAGGAACAGAAAGGAGGCCAAAGGTGGCTGGAGTACAATAAACCAGAGGAAAGGAGATCATGGCAGGGGTCAAACACAGATAAAAGTCAGCTAACATCAAACCCTTGAAGAATTTTTGCCCGATTTGCAACGGAACATCTGTAATGCCTTAGACAGGCTACGCTGTGATTCATGTTGCTAAGAGGTCATTGTGGATGCTGTGGGGAAAATTGGATGACTTGTAAGAATGATGTTTTGAGCTCAGTAAGAGTTACAGTTACTGAGCACAATCCATAAATGGTCTTTTTTCCAAGTTCATTACTTTTCTAGGCCTTAATTGGTAGTGAAAATTAGGCATTATTTTTTCTATACTCATTATGCCCTTTCAGTATGAGTCAGAGTCTTAAAGGTATTTTATTACTGTTTTCTCAAGTTTTTTTTTTTTTTTTTTTTTTTTTTTTTTCCTGTTTCATTTATTTGTTTCTCTTCTTCAGGGAAATGGGTTATGTTTATCAGGGGTCTCTTTCCATATCTATCATTTTCCCACTACACCTGTTTCTTTTTTCTTTTCTTTTTTAGTTTTAAGTAATGTCTTTCCTTTTGTCATGTTTTGTTTGCCTCATTTACATTTAAAGTGTTTCATTTGTAAAGCACTTTACTTGTTCCCAGAAGTTTGGGAGGCAGAGGCAGGAGGATGGAGAATTCAAAGCTAGCCTCAGTAAAAGTGAGGCACTTGCAACTCAGTGAGACCCTGTTTTCAAATGAAATACAAAAATAGGGTTGGGGATGTGACTCAGTGGTTGAGTGCTCCTGAGTTCAATCCCTGAAACAAAAAAAAAAAAAAAAAAAAAAAAGTCATTTCATTGTTCTAAAATTTACAGTGAGGATTTGTTTGGAAATACCTTCATTTTCCCACTATGGTTCCTGGTTCATGGCTTTCCCATCTTTTTCACCTTGATATTATAGAATTTTTGTATGGATTCTGGGTTGGTTAATTTTTTTTTTATTATTATTATTGCTCATCTTTGAGCAAGAATATTTCTTACTGACTCAAAAGGTTGAATCAAAAGATTGAAGAACTGGGAGAACACATAGAGCAGACAAGAAGGAAACTTGGGTGTGAGTCAGGATGAGGGTCATTGTGCACAAGAACTAGTTTTCTTTCTCTTTGACTGACAAAAATGGATAGCCACAGGTCCGCTCCTCAGAGGTCCTTCTCTGTTCTACAGCAGTGTTGCAAAGTGGCCTGTTAAGAATCACCAGCCGTCTATGCACCCACCTCTTCATGTGAAATGGGGAACATCTTTACAGCCAGCCAATACACTCTGACCTTTTTTATCCTGAGCAAGGAGTTTTTATTCTTTGTTTGTGTTTGTTCTTGTTTTTGTTTTGTTTTTCTTTTGGACCGAGCGCTATTCTCTAAAGAACTCTGTGTTCTGCTCTTCCTGAGAACCACAATCTTAGACACTTTCTTCATTAAGAAAAATTAAGAGGTTTTATTTCTTAGGTAAAATTTCAGTTCACAAAAATTGAATCGATAATTTGAAGTTTTCATGTATCTCGTGTCCACCCCTACCTCCACAGTTTTCTCTATTATTGACCTGCTGTGCTTCTGTGGTGCATATATTTCAATTGATTAGTCAATATTGGTAATAATTGTCAATCAAAATCAATACTTTAAATTAGGGCTTCACTGTGTTGTACATTCTATGGGTTTCAACAAATGTATAATGAAGTATCTACCATTATAATATCAAACAGAATAATTTCACTGCTCTAAAATATGCCCTTTGCTCCTTGTAGTCATTACTCCTTCTAGTTCCACTCCATGTCGCTGGAAGCTTACTGCATACATAATTTTTCTTTTCTCAGTTTGTCTCATAGCTGGAATTATACAGAAAAAGACACCTTTGGCTTATTTCATTGGCTTATTTCATGTAGTAATATCATTCAAGATTTCTCCATGTCTTTTTATGACTTGATAATTCATCTCTTTTTATTGCTGCACAAGAACTAGTGTGTCTATTATATGGATATATTACATTTTTTAATGTATTCTAGTATTGAAGGACATTTTGCTTGCTTCCAAGTTTTGGCAACTGTGAATAAAATTACAAACATTCACAGCAGATTTTTTACCTCATTTGAGTAAATACAAAGGATACACAATAGCTTTGCATAGTTTTATAAAATTCTGCCAAATCTGTCTTCCAAAGTGTCTGTACCAGGCTGGGGATACAGCTCAGTTGGTAGAGTGCTTGCCACGCAAGCATCAAGGCCCTGGGTTCAAATCCCCAGCACCACAAAAAAAAAAAAAAAAAAAAAAAAAGAAAAAAAAAAAATGTCTGTACCATCTTTCATCCCCACCAGCAAAATGAGTCAGAGGTGAAGTCAACTTCATCTCTTGCCTGGTTTACTGCAGTGTCCCCTAACTGCCCTCCTGGCTCTTCCTTCTGATACCTGTCAGTCTCATGTTCCCTCCCAGCAAGAATGCCTCTTTTGTTTTGGTATTAGGGATTGAATCCAGGGACATTTAACCACTGAGCCACACCCCCAGCCCTTTTTATTTTTTTATTTTGAGACAAGGTCTTGCCGAGTTGCTTACGGCCTCACTAAGTTGCTGAGGCTGGCTTTGAGCTTGTGATCCTCCTGCCTTAGCCTCCTAAGTTATTGATATTACAGGCATGTACCACCACACCTGGCCAGAATGCCTCTTTTA
This sequence comes from Sciurus vulgaris, assembly GCF_902686455.1. NCBI lineage: Eukaryota > Metazoa > Chordata > Mammalia > Rodentia > Sciuridae > Sciurus > Sciurus vulgaris. Next base: position 135,371,822 of record NC_136463.1, read on the forward strand.
AGGTTTAAGGTAGACCTTGTCAATGCCTACTTCATAAAGCCCTACATAAGTCATCTCAAGTCAAGTCTCCAACTTCATCTCTTAACCAGTTACCTCTAAGTCATTTTGTTCTATTAACCATGACCTCCTTGCCATATGCAAAGCTGCCAAATTTGCTTCTGTTTCTGGGTTTTTGCACTCACTTTTCTATCTGCTTAGAATCTCTTACTCAAGATTCTGGTATGAATCATTTCCTCACTGGATTTGAGTAGAGAGGGCTTCTCTGGTCACCCGTTCCTCCATCATGGTAAGTGCCTTAGTTCTGTCTTTGTCCTGCTGTGAGCACTTACACTACTTGATGTCACATCATGTTTATTTAGTGATCAGTCTGTGGACTGGACTATAAAGACCTTGGGAGCAGAGAACTATATGTTTCTGTGCACTATTATATTGCCCACATCCGAAATAGTGCAAGGCACAGAGCAAGCAATCAATATATTCCCATCAAATGACTAGAAAATGTTTAGAAATATTTACCCCCAATGATGATAGGTCATTACCCTTTGGGGAGTGAAGTGAGGATGGAAATGGTAGAAGTTTTAGTCTGGAATCTTGTGCCATTTGATTTATAAGAAGCAGTAAAGGGAGAAATTTACTGTTACCAATTATCTATCTCAATGCTGCTAGGTTACTTTCCCCTTGAATAGTCACTGTATAAATTTTTTTTAAACAAATTGTGGAGCCAGACACGTACAGATAGATGCTCCTTGATTTACGGTTGGGGTTATGTCCTCATCAACTCATTGTAAATTGAAACTATCCGAAGTTGGAAATGAGTTTAATACATCTAACCTACCAAAAACATCCTAACTCAGCCGGAGCATGTATTTCACTCTAGTGAGTGTGTGACTGACTGGGAGCTGCAGCTCATGTCTGCTGCTTCATGTACTGCATACCATTAGCCAAGGAGAAGGTCAAAATTCAAAATTAGAAGCACAGAATCTACAGAATGCTTACTTGCTTCCCATACATTCGATGTGGAAAAAAACAATCATTTTTATTTTTTACAATATTTTTCATTAAGGAATTTTTAAATCATTACATCTATTATTTTTATGCCTCTAGTCAAAGAACTCAGTATTTCTGTCAAATAGTCTTTTATGCTCATTTATCAAATAGTTTGTTAAGAAATTCCTAATGAACACATAAATAAGTGGTAGCAGATTCATTAAGATAATTATTCCAGTTTGAATATTAAAAAAAAAAAAGGTTGAAAGACAGATGGATAACATCTAAATTGAAGCAAGTTTTAAAAAATAAACCTATGCTCTTAATGGCACACATTTCTCCTTATCCCCTCCATCTCTTTCTTATTTTTTGTCTCTCTTTCCTTGACACCTGCCTTGTACTCTATCTTAACACCACATGGGCCCTTCAAGTGTCCTTTGATCAAGCTGCACAGGGCAGGAACAAAAACTACAATGTAACCTGGGCATTTTAGAGACAGAATTATCATATGCGATTTTCCTGTACATTTATCTAAGATGTGTTGCAATATTGGGATACTTACATAAGATGATGCACTAAAACATCTAAGACTATTTTGCCTTCATTTCATCTCTGGAATTTGTGCAAGTAAGTTGATAAAACGGGATCTCAAATATTATAATTAAGTTTGCTTTCCAAATATCCAACAGCTTGATTGTTCTTCATTCTATTGTTAGAAGGCAGAGTGAGCATAATTGTTTACCCTTAGGAAATGAAGATCGAGTTTAAGAAGAAAACATAATCATTGATGTATTTTCCTAGGAATTCTTATAATGCATGACATAGAAAGAAATAGTGAGGAGTATATATGTAAAACATATGACTGTTGACCTCTGAAAAATGCTTTTTCTATTTGATATGACTTTCTTCAGTCCCAGTGGAGCCAATAGAGCATAAAGTGAGGGTTTCCTAGAGCAGACTGTTGATGGGGGAGCAGAGTACTGTGAAAACTGACCCTGCATCTGATCAGTGATCAACTGATCCTCAAGAGATATTTATGTTCCAAATTTTTTCTTGAAATCAGATGACATATCTCCCTAAGGGCTTATATTTTGAACTAGAAAGCTTGCAGGGAAAGGGAAGTAAAGCAGGAGGCGGCCACGGAAGGAGAGGTCATGGGATTTTGACTCTTACAATTCTATGTCAGTGAAAATATTTCTGTCTACAGTGGACTCTTGGAAAATAGTTACACCCAAGTACCCACACAGTTATTTCCAGGCAATTAGTGCCCACAATTTCACTTATTAAGTTTCAAGTGCTGGATATGATTAGGAGAAACTGGCTTCTCTAGTTTGAAATTTTCTTTTTCAGTCGTACTATTCATATAAAGGGTACATTTAAATAAGCTACTCATTCAGTTCCATTTGATGGTCCCAAGTCAGAGTGTATTTCTGCCAAATACTTCATAATTAATATTTTAAAGTTGTTATCAGGTGAATAAGCTGTTACATATTCTATCTTATCTTTTAATAAGTTTCATAAAAGGCTAATACATAGGGTTTGAATTAGAAGTTCTCAACTTCTGTGATGGGGCTAGGCCAGCTGGATTTGATTGTCCTACTATACCTATCTACTCTCCCTCACTTTATAGGCCTCATGCAGAAGCAGGTGGCCACCACAGCCCCCCTGTGCAATTTCCATCAACCTGCTTGGTCTTGGAAGTAGCTGCTTCCTGGCCACTCTTTGGGATGTTGGAATGCAGTCATACCCAGGCCCTTTTCAGAAGAATGACCTAAGAAAGAAGCTCACTTAGACTTAGGAGACTGGCTTGAAAATCTTTGAATAGAGAATTCCAGGGTCTCAGTGTACAAAACATGGTAGAGGAGCACCTTGAACAGGGCAGGAAATTCCAAGATCCTGGTAACTGGAGAGGGGAGAAAGGCATCAGTTCCAGGTTGCTGGTTTTGGAGCCCTTTCCACCCCAGGGAAGGACTCACCAAGACAGAGCCATTGTTGGGTGTCCTGAGTGGGGTTGTGTTATTCAGGGAAGTAGCGCTACTGGCCCAGGGTTGAGGCTGGAGCTGAATTTGTGTGCTGCCAGCAGCCTCCTGGTGGAGCCTTTCCAACAAAGCTGGGGGAAGTGAGAGGTTGGTCTGTCTGCAGTACAGAAGGTTTTTTTTAGAAAAGTACCCTCACAGGGGAATCCATTAGTGATATTTCTTTTATTAACATATCTGTATTCTGAGCTGCACCCTCTCCTCCACCTCTCCACCCAAAAAGAAAAAAAAAAACACCCTAAAAAAACACCCTAAGGTAATACCAATCCTTCACCCAGGCTTCAGAATGATCTGAAGACAGATACAGATAATTACCCCAGCTAACTTAATTGCTTATACTATGAAGCAGGAAAGGAGGCAAACTTTCACTCATTTCATCTCATAACCACCATGAGGAAGATGTAAGTATTCATTATCATTACATTTATTTTACTGATAAGTAATTTGAGGTTCAGCCACCTTAAATGACTTGATCAAATATCAGGAGAAGCCATATTAAATTTTGAGCTGAAGTCTGTCTGATTTTGGAGTCTGAGTCTGTAACTGAGGTATTTCGCATCTCCAGTGCATGTTTTTCTTATAAAGTACCAAGACTACCTTCATGTTCAGTCAATAATGATACCAGCAATTATTATTCTCTGTCCCATCTCTGCCTGGAAATTCAGAGTTATAAATAATTAATCTTAAAAATCATAAATGAGTTTTGTTCAACAGGGAATTTTGGAGAGAGGAAGTTTAGATTTATATCCAAAGCTGATATTTCAATCATTTTCTCACAAAGAAATATATCTGGTGGCAAAATTTCAGGGTATTATACTTTGAAGTATAATAAAGTTAATGTCTGAAAAAGAGAATACATTTGAAATGCCATATCTATTATCAGTAATGTACTTCCTAAGCGCAAAGTACATTTAAATATATTCTACCAGCCCACCACCAAGGCATGTTTGTTTATTTCTCATTTTATTCCCTTTTTTATTTCAAAAGGGTTTAAGATGGCAGACTCACAAATTTATTTCAACAACTTTATTTTTTAAAGAAGTTTCTTTCCTTTTTCTGTTAACTCGATACATTTGATCCATATATTCTCTGATTTTGTGTTAGTCTTTTTTTTTTTTTTTTTCCAAACTGTGGATGACCATTGTATAAGAGAGACTGTGGAGGCTGCACATTTGTGTGCAGAAGTCATTTATGATGAAGTCGGCTTAATTCCCCAGAGGCAAACTCTTGCTAAAACAAGGTTGAGTAAGGATAGTGTTGAAGTCAGAGATATTTTTCTCCAAATGAAGGCCTAAGAAGGACTTGGTGCCTCCTCTGCACCCACCCAAAGAAGCAAAGGTCTGACAGAGGGAGGTCCTATCCCCCAGGACAGGCAGAAAGGACTCCAGGAATGTTGGGGGAAAGCTCTGAGGAGAAATTAAGTTATTTGAAGAGTTGGAATCAAGATTTTATTTTTGAAATTGTTTGGGGACAGAAATGGGGGAAATGAATGAGGCAGAGACCTCTTTCATGGGCCTTACCGAGGACTACAGACTGTCCACCAGGAAGTCTTCTTTGCCCAAAAATATCTTTGAAAATATTCAATTAGACACAAAGCTTAACATTCCACTAATTACCAAGTCTTTGATTAGTAAGCATCCTCTGAGGTTGGAAATTGGTCTCTAAAAGCAGATTCCTAGTTCCATCACTATTAGTTATGTAATCTTGGAAAACACTTCATTTGTGTGGGCCTCAGTGCCTTTATCAGTACAACAGAGATCATATCAGTATCCCAAGCAGTGTGGTTGTGAGGATGGGTTAGACAGACCCACAGAAAGCATGTAGAACAGCGTCTGTCACACAGCAAGACCTTGGTAAACTCCCAGCTACTTACTCATCTGCATGAATTAGTCTAAGCAGATTTCCTGTTTCTTATGGGTAGAAAGAGGGAGGATGCCATAGTGTTGGAAGGGTTTGAGATGTGGTGGAAGGAAGAAGTAGACTTGGGGAAACCAAAGACTTTGGTCAGGAAACCAAAGCAAGGACTTCATAGGTTGATAAGAGGTGGTAGTAGAGATCCCCATGAATAATTTTTACCTACATTAAACTTTTACCTGGTAGATCAAGCAAATTCAGAAAGGCAGAAAATGGAATAGTTGAGGAGAGGAAGAAATGGAGAGTCATTGTTTAATGTACAGAGTTTCTGTTTAGGACAATGAAAATGTTCTGTAGAGGGATGACAGAAAGGAGCTTCACTGTACCAAATCGTACACTTAAAATGATTGAAATGGCAATGCATAGGTTCTTTATACTTTTCCATAATAAAACCATATTTACCTACTTTTGTTCCTTCCCCATTTTACAGAAAACAGAAGTGCTGTCTTTTCTAACCAGGGAAATGAGACACAAAAGAAGGGCGTATCATGACCATGCAGCCCCATGTCCTTTCCAGGGTTACTGAGTGGAGAGAAAGGGTGGGGCTGCAGCCCAGAGATTAAGCCTAAGAACTATGACTTCCCAGGCCTGGAAGAGGTGACTGTGCCACAGAACGAAGTAGAGGCCTGGCCTTCCCTGTCCCCAGAACTTGCTCTGAGGCACTGCTAATCTTTAACACAGCAGCCCTTTCTCAATGTTCCTATTCCATGATGGAATTTTCTAGAGGTTAGGGGAGGCATTTCAGCCCAATATATTTTACACCACTTGGAGAAACACCTGAGCTATGCTCTTTTGATAATGCAAAAACTTATGACCATCAAAGTTCTAATGTTCTCTCTGTATCTCTCCTTTATAGCCTCATTGTGACATCTTCTAAAGAGTAGTTCTTTTGAATTTAAATTACTCTCAGTCACGTAATGATGCCAGTAAAAATGTTTCTCTGCATAGAAACTGTGATCTCCCATTGAATGTCTTGATACCATTATAAAAAGAATCAATGGGCCATAGATACATGGCTTTCTTTGTTCTATTACTTGATCTAGATGTCTATCCTGATTCCACTTTAACACTCTTTTTGGTATTGTACCTTTGTAATTAAGTTTTAAAATTGGGACATATAAGTCTTCCCTTCTTTTTCCAGATTTTTTTCTTTGGGGGGTGCTAGGGATCAAACCCAGGGCCTTGTGCTTACAAGGCAAGCACTCTACCGACTGAGCTATCTCCCCAGCCCCGACTTGTTTTTGAGGTTCAAATGTTACATCTTTGCCAAAAAAGAATATTGGCATTTTGATAGTGATGGCAGTGAATTTGTGTATAACTTTGGTCAGTATTGCCATTTTCACAATATTGTCTTCCAATACATGTATTTGGGCTGTCTTTACATTTATTCGTGTTTTCTTTAAGTAAAGTTTTGTATTTTTTACTGTAAAAGATCTGCTTTTTCTTGGTTTAAATTTATTCCTAAGTATTTTATTCTTTTTTAATGCTTTTGCAAATGGAATTGTTTTCTTAACCTCCTTTGTGAATTTTTCATTCCCAGTATATAGAAATTCAGTGGAAGAAAAAAATCTCAACTCCACCTCAATTCTAACATTGTCACCTATAATTTCATGTCCTTTATGAAATTAGCAAATGGAAAGTAGCCTAATAGACTTTTCCAGATAGTCTGAATATATTATCATTCACTTTGGCCTTTGTAATACCTAGTTGTCTTTCATTAACAAATAAATTGTGTCTCAGTCCAAAAAAAAAAAGAGTAGTTCTCCAAATATGTTCCCTGGGAACTTGTTAGAAATGGAAATTCAAGGGCGTCAATGAAAATCTATGGAATCAGAAATTCTGGGAGTGGAACTCAGCACCCTATTTTAACAAGTCTTCTAGGTGATTCTGATGAACACTAACATTTGAGAACAACCCTTCTTCTCTGTTTACAGCTTGACAATTAATGAAAGTTCTCTGCCCAAAAAATGTGATTTAATGCTCCTCTATGATGTGAATTTGGTGGCATTCCTTATTTTCATGTGCCCATTATTTTATTGTGAGTGATGGATAGTTTTGGTGAATGACGTGGGAAGAGACAGGTAGAAGAATCCCTATGATGACATCTTCATCAAAGAATCTTTTATTTTGTTGTTAACAAATGGGAATTATCTGTATGATACTTGATTGCAAAATATAAATGTCAATTTCTCAACTGTGCAGGGTGAAAAATGAGTGCTAGAAAGCACTGGAATATATTCTGAAGCCAGAAACATGAGGGCAGATAAGGAATATTTTTCTTTCTAAGCCCACAAGGCCAACTAGTGGAGATGATGATGGCAGGGAGTTGAGAGTAGGTAAGGAGAATAGTAAAATAACTATCAGAGTATACAGAGTATCCTTCATAAATATTTATTGAATAAATGAATAAAAGTATAAAAATAGGCAGAGGATCTCCAGTCTTATATATATATTTTTTAAATATTTAGGTATTTGCAGTACTTAGGTATTATTCTAGTAGCTATTTATTCCAGATTAGGACTAATGTCACTTTTGTTTGTTTCTTTTGGTGCAAATATTAAATATGTTAACATTTTCTATCAGATTCTGCTTCATGTGTGAAAGATATCAAAATACAATTTTTAAAAATGTTTTCTGTTACCCTGTGCCCTATGTCTATATAGTCAGCATGATTTCATTCACCAGTTCAAGTTATATATGACACACCATTACCTGAGGGATAAGAAAAGCCCTCCTCATGCTTTTGAGTTTCAAAATCTAGGTCTTGTGGAAAGAGGAAAGATCCAGGCAAAGAAAATATGAGAATATGAATAGTCAAAGCAAAGTTTCCAACATAGTGATTATCTAGAGATGCTTTGCATTAATGAAAAGGAGTCAGGAAGGAAAGCAGGAGAGACAGAGGAGGGGACATTGAATTTTGTCTGACCTCCAAACCAAGAAAACCATGAGGAGGACAACAGCACATCCAGATAAATTTCCTCAAAGTGAGCTGAGAGTGCTACCCAGCCCCCAGCCCCCACTCCTGTGTGGAACCTTAGAGGACAGCAGGATCCAGTGCAAAACTGACTGGTGGTCTAGACAGGGGCTAGAGACAACCTCATATATAGGACTGAGTCAGACTAGGCTGATGGGGATATGAGAGAAAAGAGATGGAGGGCTGACAGAGGCAGCACATATTTTGGAACTAGGCTTGCTGATGGAATGTAGAAAAAGATGAGGAAATTTGGGCTGGGGATATAGCTCAGTTGGTAGAGTGCTTGCCTCACAAGCACAAGGCCCTGGGTTCAATCCCCAGCACCACCAAAAAAAAAAAAAAAAAAAAAAAAAGATGAGGAAATTCTCTTTCACTTAATGAGAAAAATCTTAGGTATCTGGTTTCCAGTACTCGATGCTTGTTTAGGAATCATTGGTGTTATCTGACTGTGCCATGGGGTCAATATGGTTTGTAGGCTACCTTGGAAATTATAATCAAGTTATTATCTTGTTTTATGAAAAAATAGATTATGAATTCTAAGTGACTATCTTAGAAATCAGACATTTGTGTTCAGGCTTGTTATTAAGATAAACTGGATCCTTGGAGCTATTAGAAATTAAGAAAATAGATTTGGAAGAAAGGAGACCTACATGACCAGAACAATTCTCTCAATGGCAAATGACACCAAACCTAAGTCAAAGTGAAGTTCTCAACAGAGAAGTTCTGTTATTTTCCTTAAGAAAAAAAAAAAAAAATCTAATGGTAGATTGACTTCAGTAAGGGGGTTTTTAATATCAACTGGTCAACAACATCTTCAAGGACTCAGGTTTCCTCAACTTAATATTACATTTAACTTTATGCTTTTAGCAAGATGGCTATATCAGTTTCAAGCATCATACTTTCATATGACAACACCCTTTTCTATGGAGAAGAAACCTTCTGGCAATATCTCTATCAATCTTTCCTAGAGGCAATTCTATTATCCAGAATTGTATCAGATGTCAATGTCTAAACTCACTGGTTGGGAAACTGAAGACTAACAACTGGTTTAAATCAATTAAGATCCACCCATCCTGAGTCTGGAACTGAAGTTGGACTTCTCAAAACAAGAGAGATTTTTTTTTTTTTTTTCATTTTTTAAAGAATGGGTTCTGTTGATAAAGAAGAAAAGAATGAATGTTGGGCATGTTCCATTTGAATTTGAACTTTTCTTGGATATTTAATAATTATATGATCCTAAACAAGTCAATTACTTTCTCTATGCTTTGCATTTATTAACTTTACAGTGGAAAAAATGAGTATCTAATTCATAGACTTTTTGAGAATTACATGCAGCAATATTGGCAAATTGCATAATTGCCTTAGATACAACTGTCAAACAATTTTCATTGTTAATATCACCATTAGAAAAGAATAGTATTTAAAATAGCATTTTTCAGATCTAGGAAACATTCGCTTATATTTTATCAACACAAAAATATCACAACAGTGAGATTTTATTTAATATACAAAACTTTTCTTTTTGTCCTTAGACTCTTGAAATTTTGTAGAAAGTAGCCTACCACATATAGGCAAAACATATAAACCCAATCAAAAGTAATGTGGCTTTTCCTAAGCCTTGTTTCCATATTCCATCTAAGAGGGAGAACAGCCTACAAACATAGCACTCCAAACAGGCCTCCTCCCTACAACTCCACAAACATAGAATTTATAAAATTTATTATGCTCTTTTAATGATTCACTGAGTTCCAGCAATGTCTTAGCACATTTCCCTCAAACTGATTTCCTCAGGGTCTCCTCCAAGTGGAAACAATCTAAAAAATATAAGAGTCTATATTTTAAGTGCTCCTCCACTAAGCCAATAATAAGCAGCTTCCTCCTGCCATCCTCCTGGTGGCCAGGATAGTTTAGTTTGAGCAGGGGACTTTGGATCATGGGAAAGACTACAGGACTCCAGAACAGAAAGGGATTGAGATTTCATCTTCCATGTGAGAAAAGCAATGACTAGAGCAAAAAGAAAAATCTTTTTTCCTAGAGGCTAATTAGCAGCAGGAATGAAACCAGGCAAGGAACTGATGAACTTCCAGTCAAAGTCTTTTCTCAACATGCCCCACAAACCCTGATCTGGCCTCCTTGTTTGACATAAACATTTTCATTTTCACAGTAAAGAAGACATAGTTGTTGTTTTTTAGGAAAGCTCTCTCCTCCATTTTCAATTTTTAGGCCAGTGATTTAAATAGAACTGACCTCATACCTGTCTCATGGGATGCTTGACTCCCGAACTTGTGTATCCAATTCTCCCGGACACAATGATGGTTTGAAGGATAAGCATATTACCTAACTAGAGGCAATTAAACATTAGAATATCTTTGTTGGATCCTGTGGGAAAGAAAACCTTTCCATTCCTGCTGGATTTGACAGTTTGAGGATGTGAAGCTTGGAAATACTGCCACTGCCTTGCTACAATTCAGAGCATCAGAGGAGAACCTTCCAGAGCAAGCAAAACAGAAAGTTTGATCTGTTGACATCATTTGTGCCCTGAATTAGCCAATGTTTATAGTCAGCTGTGAGAACCAATAAGTTAATAGTTTTGTTTAAGCTGGCTTGGTTGGGTTTCCTATCATTTAAAATTGAAATATTCATAAAGACTTTTCCTTAATTCAGTTCTCTATTTTCTTTCCTTTATACTCTGACTCTAAATTTCAGAGGAACATATAGGGGTCAATGCTATCATGATGTTCAGGTTGCAGTGACTACATACAGAGTTTGTTCTCCATGTCACAGGGATTCCTGTATTTTGCAATCCATTGCGAATACATTTGCCATAATTACAGTAGCACCTTTGCCTGCTGAGAAGTCAAACACCGATCTCCTGTTTGTTTATTGGAAGACCCTTGGCTGAGCACTAGTTAGCACCATCTTCATCTGTATTTTCCACCTATGCTTGACCATTTTTCACTTTCCTAGAAAGCTTCCCAAGGATAACTTTACCTAGTCTTTCTATGAGAAAAAAAATTTTCCCTTTTTATTCCAGATTTCTTTTTAAAACACTTTGATTCTAGGCTGCAGATTTCAGCCTTTCATCCTAAAACCAACATGAGGAACAATTAAGCAAAGCCTTGTTCAAGCATATGTCCCCATTAATAGATTGCTCTATTTCTATTTTTTCATACACTAGTAAATTCTTGAAAAATTGTCAATACTAATTCCTTTACAAATATATTCCCTACCTATTTCTTAAACTACCATAATATGGCAAGTAGACTTTTTCTCTTTACTCAAACTACACTTCAGAGGCATCAGTAATTTCCTCACACATACATTGGTTCTCTTTGTGGCATTTGATTTGCCCTTTTTACTGTCCCAGCTCTCTGCTAACGCACCACTCCAGCTTCTTCAGATATGTCACCTGCTTCTGTATTCTGTTTCACTTTTGGTAGCTCCATGCCTGCCCTTTTGTACTTTTCTCCTCCTCAAACCCCTGCCTGTCCTCCACTGCCCTCTGCATCTCACCCGGGCCTCAATTGCTAATGTAACACTGCATCCCATTTCCATATGGAACTCCAAGAGTTTTTAAATCTCAATGGTTGGAGGAGAGAAAATCTGACATTTGAAAAGTAAAAAAAAAAAAAAATCATCACATTCTAAAGACGCTTTCTTTTACCTTTGTGCAGACTGCTCTTGTTTTTACGAAAAAGTAAAGCCTTTACTCTGGCATACAGAATATTAAAAAATTAGGATTCCAAGAATCTAAACTTCCTGGAACAATAATATAAAAGGTGGTGTACATTATGAGCACAGTTGATCGGTGAAGATTCTGTATCCTTTAGAAAACTCATCATTTTTCTAAATGTGGATTTAAATTGCATAGTTATTAGCACAACTGTTGACCCTGGAAGATGAAATGTCCAACTTGACATTAATTTTGATTGTTCCCTTCTTTTATCTTACTTAGCCTTGGACCTTGTAATGCTGAACTGAGAAGAGGAAAACTTGTTGAAAGGACTTCCACAGGAAAAAGTAAGCTGGTTTCTGTGAGAGATACATCAGACTATAGGGGATGCTGAGGGATGGCTGATAGAGGATCTATGTGAAGGGGCTTGAGTAGTGGATTCCTTTACGGTAAGTGTTACAGAACTTGCGGATCCTTTAGCTTCAACTTGGGGAACTGGAGGAAAGGTATCAGCTCATTCTTAGGAGCTGTCTGTAGGTAGATGGAATTTGGGGGAAAGAAGTGACCTGCATAGGTGTAGTTCAGCAGTTTGGTCCCAGAACTGGTTTTGCAGAGGAATGTGACAGGACAGACTGGTGAAGTAAGTAAACCCTCACTAAACATTCTCAAAATCTTTAGGATGGGGAAAAATCTGAATTTCAAAGGAGTTCCAAATATTGAAGATTTGCAACAAAGTAAAGACACCCCCCAAAAAAAATCTGAGGGGTTGGGGATTTAACTCAGTAACAGAGCATTTGCCTAGCATTTGCAAGGTTCTGGAAAAAAAAAAATTGAGAATCCTGGGTTATAATTCTCAATTCACATCTCTCATTGCCATTATATTTCTGAGCTTTAGTGCCCATGTGACTAGAATGTTCCAGACATTTTTTACCGTAAGTTCTCTTGTTGAAAGCCATATCTTTAAGAATGGATAGGGAGAGCTTTGCCAGAGAACAAATTCATTCACATTAAGAAACACCTGTGAATGTAGTCATATCTGGTTTGGAATCATGACTCCAAATCCCTAATTCTGGTTAGGATTACTGCTTGGTATTTTCATATAAAATTTGTCAGTGTGCTTCAGTCTCCTCCCCTTCCACCCTCCCCTGCCCCTCCTTCTCTCTCTCAATCTTCTTGTTTCTTGGCATAATTGGCCCTTATGACTTCAGGTACTCAATATATATTTGGCAAAGAGTGGAAGTTCCTGGGTAAGTCCCTGTACTCAACGATTCCAAGATTCTTAGCTATCAAGATGCCCTGAAGCTCGCTTAATTTTTACCAGACTTAACTTTTTGTAGTAGTGATTGACATCAACTCATTCTCATCTGAGATAATCTATCCCCAAATTAAGGACCCTTCCTTAGGTTTAGTAAGAGATATTATCTGATTGAGGGTGTTTCTATAGGAATGTGTATCTCTGTACTAAAGTTCTTTTCCATTATTTTATGCCTTGCTTTCATTCCCTGGCAACTAGAACCCAACTGAATTCATTTTCTCAAGATCAAATATTAGTCAGGAAATTATTTGATTTCTTCAATAGGAGGTATAAATTACATATCTTAATATGCTATGTATCCCCCAAATGCAAAGTGTATTTGCATTTTATTAGTACAAGAAGCAATGGTTATGATCAAACTTTTATTTTGTCAGACACTGAACTACATTTCATCCTCATACTCTGGAGGTGGACATTGTTCTTATTTTATAGATAATAAAGTGTAGTTTACAAATGTCAAGTAACCTAACCTCCTTAAAGAAAGAGAATATTGAGTGGAGTATCTAGTTCTTTCTAAATCCAGAGTCTGAACACTCTTAACCATGGTAATCCTAAAACAGATTGATTCACATTAAACAAAATAAAGTTATAAATTATTTTTGTAAGATATCAGTAAGCACAATATCCATCTCTGGAAGTACACCTCCCAGTCAGCTGCCTACCCTGCTGTTCATGAGGCCAAGGATGCTACTTTGCTTGGCAGTGTCCCAATCCAAATAAGGGCGAATGGATTTTTTTTTTTTTTTCTTTTTAGGCCACATGTTTCTGGATTACAACTGTGCAACTTTGAAAATAATAGCCTCTAGGGACATATCTGAAGGAAGACTCATAAAATATTGGCATTTGCATATGAAAATGTCTTTTTAAAAAACCAACAAATGCTCATATTCACTAGGGAATTGTGCTATAATCTCTGCAAAGGTCAGAATTTCATTTTTGCCAGAAAATGTTTTTATTTTTCTCACCAAATTCATCTTTAAAGAGAAATTTTTTTTTTGTTTTCTTAACTGAAACCCTGCAGTCACTAATGTTTAGGAGGAAGAGAGAAAGAGGGAGAGAGAGAGAAGGGGGGAAAGTTTTCAACCAATAATTTCTGTTCTACACAGTATCATTATATGCTGACCCTCCTTTTTCAGAACCGTCAACTTTCAAGCAGCACCTTTCTAGAATATTCACTCAAATATTTTTTAATAAGTTTCCAAGTCAATACGATTCAAAATATAAATAAAAATCAATTCAATGGTTCTCAAGCCACACTCCTTTTAAACAATCCTTGTTTTACTAATATTCTTAAAGCAAATGACACTAAAATAATTTATGCAGGTCTCAATAGAAACATCCTCAGTTTAATGCTGTGTGTCTTACTATACATATAGGAAATCAACTGTATGTGTTCTGAGAACATTATTCTAAGAATTCCCGAACTGATATTTGACCATAAAATCACAGTTCTTAGAAGATTCTTAAGGGGGAAATCTTAGGTCTACCCAGTGGCATGATGATACATGTTTAATAGGCTTTCCAGGGAAAACTAAAGATTGATGTTACATTTGACATTTTCTATGGTGTAAATATCCCACTAAAGTCAATTTCAAGCTACCACTGTGTCATCACTGAAGGCAAAGTTGGGAGGAGATGAGATGCAACTCTATCTGCACACACCAGGTCTGAGGACCCTGAGAGCACTTGAGTGTCCATCATACTTCTAGTAAGTCGCTTTTGCAAAAGGAATCAGGATGAGAATTGTGCTGGGTAGTCTAGGTTCTGGAGTGGCCCTAATTCCACTCTTCAATTCATTCTCTTGAGTAAGCTACTTAACTTTTATGTGATTTAGTGTCCTATACAAAATGGTAATGATAGAATTTCTATCTCATAGAAGTGTTGTGATGTTTAAATGATCTTTAGTCTTCTCACTAGTAAAATGCAGAAAATAATAATTGCTCTAATGTGAGGATTGTGGTGACACCAATGTGAGGTAGTGAAACAAGAGTTTTTTGAAGATGGTATAAATGAGGGTTATTATTATGAATCCAGTTTAAAAATAATGATGCCCTAGAATTATGAAAATGAAAGAGTGAAAAGTTTTGTGTCATTTAAATAGATATTGGGAATGATGTAGTTGGCATTAGGAACTGGGATGTTTTGTGGTAAGAAGCAATCCTCCCTTCCAAATTAAATTTCTACCATGAAGTAGTTAAACATTGAGCTTAACCTTTCTTCCCTACTAAAGAGAAATTTTCAAATGAAAAAGAACTATACTTTAAACATAATGCATGTTTAAATGAGTTAGGAATCATGGGAAACTAAGTTAACAAAATATTCATGGAGTTATAATTTTCAGAGAAGGAAATATTAAATGAATAAACATAGCACAAAATAATCTATGAAATGAAAGATGGAATTCTTAGGCAAAACTAGGTAGTTAGCATTATGATGAATTTTTTATTATACATATATTAAATATATAAAATTATATTTATATAATATTATATATATAGAAAAACAAACAAAAAAGTCTTCAAGAATTATACATATTGTTTTGTAGTGCTAGGGTTGGAACACAGGGCTTTGTGCTCAGTCTCTAAGCTTCACCCCCAGTCCAGAAAATCTTAAAATTTATAAGTAAATATAAAATGAAATGTCTGGCCAAGGACAGACTGAAGAGATGTCAAACCTGTTAAGTCCAATCAGCTGGTGAACAATAAAGAGCACACAGGAAAATAAAGGAACAAAGAAATTAAAGGAATGATATAAGACTTTTAAATTCACATTTTGAATCTCTGTTCACTTAGAATAATCATTTATTTTGTGTACATTAAGTGAAAATTAACAGTGAAAGCAAGTCAGGATAGAATGTATAACCTAAAAGTGTTCCTTTGATTTTCTCCCTTAATTTATAACTCCAAACCATGCTCCGGCAGAGGAACTCCATTCTGGGGACCAAAGAGAAACCACCTGTGCAGCACAGTCTTCACTGTGGCCTTCCCTGTTAGTTATTAGTGAAAATCCTCATGGTTGAGTATTAAAAAGATCAAAATATGATGCAGGAAGATTCCTATGCTGCCTTAGTCAGTGAAAAAAAAAAAGCCCCAAAAGCAAAATGAAAGATGTATGTTTTATGCTATCTTCCATGAAAGAAGGAGGGAAAATATCAAAGTAAAAATTTGTCATGTATCACATAATTAGAGATTAGTTTGGGAATAAGGTGGAGACAAGACTCATGAAACCCTTTGCATTATTTTGACCTTTTGAATCATGTGCATTTAATACCCATTAAATAATATTATTTGTGTGTGTGTGTGTGTGTGTGTGTGTGAAGTCCAGTACTCAAAGATAAATAAAAGCTTCAATCTCACCTCTAGTTTAACATGGACACCCGCAAAGGGGAAGTGATCTCGTGGGTGTTCACTCTCCATTTCCCTCCCCACTCTGCTGCTCTGGTTGTTCAACAATGTGGCTGACAGGCAGGAAATAATAGGGCAAAAGGTCCTTTCTAGACTAGTGCTTTTGCTGTCCTCTGTGTAACAAATGTCCAAATGCAGGCTATTTTTCTCTCCTGGGGACCTTTCATGGATCTTTGAGAGATAACTCAGTACTCAGACTGCCTGGCACCGTGAACATTATATGTTCTAGGATATTTTGGCTGAATTTCCAGTTTCTACCCTGGTTTTTTCTTTTTTTTTTTTTTTTTTTTTACCAAGAATCTCCTTAAAATCCCTCTTTTTCGTCAGTCAGGACTCTTTTTAACTTTGAAAGACCTCTATTCCATTTTCCTCATGGCTTTGAAAAATCTGAGTACCTCATCTGAGTCAAACTCTGGGAGGTTCTCTCTGCAGGTTCCCTCTTAGCTCTGAATTCACAGGAGGCTGTCTTCATTGACTGTCAACTTTGTCTTTTCTAAGGGTCATGGGCCCAGTTTTCCCACTCTTCAAACATCAAGAGACACTGGTCAAATCTCTGGGGGCTGCCAAATATCCCCTGTAGGGCAAGTGGCTTGGCTGAGGGCCACGATACTAGGATAACAAGCCTCTTCAAACGAATCTTCCTCTCCTAATCTCCTGCTAATGATGAGGCTAGGTTTGTTTGGTGACACATCTGGGGTTCCACCAAGCCCTCCACAAAGTCATGAGTGTGAGCATGTAGGCATGTCACACCCATTTCTCAGAAGAAACTCTGAAATCTGAAATAAGAGGAAAAGTCCTTTAAAAAGGCATGAAAAACAATGTAGGGCTACACAGGCCTCTGACATTTAAAAGACCAGGCCAAAGGAACTGAAGGTGGGGGTGAGTGAGAACAGAGGTCAATGATCTTTCATTTAATAAATTTATTGTTTCATATTTTTGTTGTATTAAAGCATTTGGATCAAAATGCATATTTTTAAAAAGAATCATAGTCCAGTTCATTAACTAAATCAAAAGGAAACTTTAAATTTTTAATAAGATTTTGATTTTGGTTTTATACTAAGATGTTAAATCCCTGTTTGAGTGAAGCAGGGTCAAGAAAGAGGAACACAATTCAAGATAGAATATATAGTCTAAAAAGGTATTCCTTTGATTTTCCCCCTTCATTTATAACTCCAAACCATGCTCCGGTAGAGGAACTCCATTCTGGGGACCAAAGAAACCACCTGTGCAGCACAGCCTTCTCTGTGGCTGAGGGGAGAGAAGAAGTGAGGACTGAACTCACCTTGTTTCATCGATATAAACTGCCTCCAGCACGGACGCTGCATACTCAATGTTCTTCTTCAAGTCTACCACGTTCACGTCACCTTTCTCCAGCTGCTTCACTAGGCATCTTAGTCTATTTCAAAACCGTAGCCAAAGAGAGAGAGAGAGAGAGAGGAGAGATGAAACTTTCCACACAACTATTTCAAAGTCAGTCAATAAAAATATTTTCAGGATTTTTTTTTGTATAATTAAGACCAGTCTTTATCAGTGAATCAATTATTAGAAATGATATTCATCTCTTAATAATATTAGGGATGTAGGTAGTTAGTTGAAAATTCAAGATGACATATTTAAAACACTCATAAAAGTATATTCCTATTGCTAGAATTTAGCATTTGGTGGCTCTGCTTCTTTAGATTTGGCCCTAAGGGACTATTTAGAATGCTCTTGTGGCTGCTGTAGTAGTTATTGTTCACTGTATACAGCAATTTATTTATAAAGGATAAGAGGAAAAAGTTAAAAACATGTAATCAAAAAGCAAAAAAAAAAAAAAAAAAAAGAATTACATGTGTATGTATAGAGGTTTTATTGGGATCTCTTTATCTGAGGCAAACCTGAAAAACACTTTCTCTCATTTTGGCAGAAAATGTGCCCCAACTCAAGAGGAGTTTAAGAGCATAGAGCTCAGCAAAGTCATGTCTAGAATCCTGACTTACAGAGACTGTGAGATAGTTAAGGTTATTATTTTAAGCCATTGAATTTTGAGATAATGTTTATGCAGCAATTGATACCTAATATAGGGAGATAATACAAAATACTTGAACAATGTTTTGGAAACTTCTATGCAGTAGATTGTAAACCAAATGTTTCTGAAAGTACTGCCTTATACTAAGCACACAGGGAACATATATTCCTCACTGTCTACGTACCATAGATAAGCAACGTGAAGATAATTGATCTGCTTTCTTGAATTGCATACAGAACTTTAATTCTACTTCTGTTCAAAGGTATTTCAAAAGAGAGAATAGAGTACATTTACTTTTAGGCACTAGGTTAGAGATAACTTAGCAGTTTTTCTGACAATTTGTTTTGGATGATTTCCAATGTCAAGGCCTAGGGTATGAAGACAAGTTAGGAATTTCAGCAGAGGCATTTGACATTCCTCCATCTACAAAAGACACTTTTTTTCTCCTTGAGAAAAAGCCACTGCTAGATTAAAACCTTTAATTCAGGAAATAGTAAATAATTGCTTTCTTACATCTTTACTTTCATGTGATAAAATATAAGGAGACAAAAACATTGCAAAATGAGTTCTAGTACCAGTAAGTGTCTCATTAACAAAGACTGAGCAAAGCAAAGAGCAACACAAATAGCAACTAAAACAAATTACTTAGAAAGGAAAAAATTAAACCTGTTTTTCAGGCTTGTCTGGAATACCAAATGTGATGACAATGGAGTAGCACATAAAGGATTTTGAGATTTGGGGAAGTTTATGACCAGAAACATAATACATGGTCAAACTGCCTTTGATTTATGGATGTAAAAGAATGAGCTTTCTATCTGCACTCACATATTCTTGTAGAAATTACTTAAGTACCGTTTGGTTGTACCTGGTTGTATAATATGCTTTAAAAACAGTAAGTACTTAACATATTGATCCTTTTAGTGGCTGACTAGTGTTCCATTGTGTTTAGGTACCACATGTTCTTTATCCATTCATCAGTTGATGGATGCTTAGGTTGTACTCATTTCTTGGCTATTGTAAACAGTGCTACAAAAGACATAGGATGCAGATGTCTCTTCCACGTTCTAATTTCATTTCCTTTGGATATATACCAGTAGTGGGAGTGTTGGATCATATGGTGACTCTATTTTTAATTCTTTGAGGAAACTCCATAATATTTTCATGGTGGTTGTATTAAATTCCTACCACCAGTGTGTAAGGGTTCCTTTTTCCTTGTCCTCAGCAGTACTTAACTTTATTTATTTATTTTTGCTTTATTTTGGTGCTCTACCACTGAGTTACATCCAAGTCCTTTATTTATTCTTTAATTTATTCATTTGCACACACAAGTGTGTGTTATATTTGAGTTATATATATATATATATATATATATATATGTATATTTAGAGGCAGTGTTTTGCTAAATTATCTAGGCTGTTCTCAAGTTTGCGATCCTCCTACCATGGCCTACTGAGTTTCTGGGATTATAGGAATGTGCCACCATGCCCAGCTGACAATAGCCATTATTAATAGAGTGAGGTTTAGTTTTCATTTCCTTGATGATTAGTGATGTTGATCCATTTTTTTCATATGCTTGTTTGGTATCCATATGTCTTCTTTTTGAGAATTGTCTACTTAGTTATACTGACCATCTTAAAATTTGATTGTTCCTTCTGTTGGGTTATTGGAGTTCCTAATCTATTCCACATATTAGCTCCTTATCAGATAGTTTACAAATATTCTGTCCAATTCTGTAGGTTGTTTCTTCACTCTGATGATTGTTTCCTGTGCTATGCAAAAGCCTTTTAGTTTTATGAATCCCATTTGTCGATTTTTGCTCTGTTTCCTATGCTTTTAGGGTCCATCCAAATATCCTTGCCCATTCCAATATCCTGAAACATTTCACCTGCTTCATTCTAGCAGTGTCACAATTTAAAGTCTTACATGTATATTTTAATCCATTTGGAGTTTATTTTTGTAACCTTTGAGAGATACGGGTTTACTTCTGTTTTTCTACATGTAGATATACAATCTCCCAGCACCATTTGTTGGAAGACTCATTTCTCCAACGTGTATTCTTAGCACCTTTATTGAAAATCAAACATCAGTAGATGCATCAGTTTAATTTTGGGCTTTCTGTTCTGGTCCATTGATCTATGTGTCTTGTTTTATGCCAGTGCTATACTAGTATTGTGCCAGCACAGAAAGACAAGTACTGCATGATCTCACTCACTCATAAGGTGAATATGAGAAAGTTAATGTCAGAGCAGTTGAGAGTAGAGTGGTGGTTCCTAGAGTAGAGGAGAGCAGGGAGGAGGAGGAGAGAAAGGTCAATCAGTGAGTATTTAGTTACAGTTATATAGGAGTAAGGAGTTCTGGCCCACTGTTCACAGTAGGATAACTATAAATAGTAATAATGTACTGTATATTTTAAAAAAGTTAGAATAAAGTGTTTTGAATGTTTCACCATAAAGATATGAATGTTTGAGGAAATAGCTATGATTTCAACATTATACAATGTATATTCATTAAAATATCATGATATCCCATAAATATGTAATTTTTTATGTTTTTATGTATCAGTTAAAATTATTTAAATTAAAAAATAGGAAAAATAGGAACTTCAAATGATTATCTCCTTTTAATTCTGAGTAGCTGCAAGCTATTTTAGCTTGAGTTTGCAGTTTGTCCCACTTAAACAAAAACAAAAGCAACACTGTTCAAACTCTTAGAGATAGGTATGGCCACTTAACTAAATTCTGGCCAGTGTGATATGAATGGAAGTTGTTGGATAAGACTTTCAGAACAATTATTATTTTTTTTGATGCTTTTTTTTTATTTTTAATTTTAATTAAAAATCATAAATTTACATAGGGCAATGTTGTTTGATTCATTTTGTTATTTTTTCCCCTTCCCCCCTCCCCTCCCACCCTTCTTTTCCCTCTATACATTCATTTCTTCCTCATTCTTACCACCCTCCTTATCCCTAACCCTAAACCTAACCCTAACCCTAACACTAACCCCTCCTACCCCCCACCCCCGTATGTCCTCATCCGCTTTCAGAACAATTATTTTGAAGAGGGTGCGCTCAGTTGGAAGGAGTCATTTTATATCCTTTGCCCATTCCTTAAGGTCTAGAATGAAGTGGAGCTGTCCAAATGTTCAGCTGCCATCCAGGATCATGAAGGAAGCCACCCCAAAAACATGGCAGAGATGAAAGACGGAAGTGACCAGGATATCACGCTGTGAATCACTGCATCACTGGAGTGAGCTGCCCACCTCTGGACTTGTTTCAGATGAGATTGTGGCATAGTCATTGCTTTTTTGATTTTTTTTTTTTTTCAGTATGTGACTGAACCCAATCCTAATTGATAAATGAAAAGAATAAAAAATCACAATGAAGAACTCAAGAATGGCAGAAAGAAAAAACTTCATATAAATAAAGAGGAGCTCTCCTCTTGGAGACTATTCACAGGTGCACCACTAACTCCTACAGCCAACAGTTGTTCCCAAGGGAATTGTCCTTCCAGCAACCACAACTATGAAATCTAAGGAAGAGACTGTGTTTGTAGCACAATGAACATACCCTTCACTGAGACGTCTCAGTGTGGTTTAAAAACAAACTCACAACTTACACTATTGACCCAAAAAGAATGAAAAGAAAAGGGCCAACAGCAGATGTCAGTTGGATTTCACAAATGTAGAGCATCAAAGGAAATAGAAGGGAAGGGAGAAGAGTGAAATACACAAATTATTCTGTTATCCCTGGAGGCAGCTCCTCCTCCTCCTCCTCAGGCTGTTTATCTGGCAGCCATCTACAGAATTCCCTTCCAACCTTTGTCTTTCTGCCTCACTCTTCTGTCTCTGTTACTCCCTCTTTCTGAATTCTATAACTCTCCCACACCTTGACGATTCAGGACTATTGATTATGTATTCCTGGAGTCCTTTGTCATTAGCTCAGAGGAGTCATGTAATTCTGTAATTGCATATGCAACTGTAAATATTCTCCGATGCAAAGGCTGTTTACTCCTGGCTTCTTAAAGTACCTGTTTTGACTCTGTCTTTTTTTTTTTTTTTTTTCTATTTTTTTGCCTAACTTCTATCATCCATTCCACAATGCCATTTTCTCACATCAGAGGTCTTAAGAGCAGATCAATGAATGTGTTAAAAAGACAGTCGAGGCAGGGTTTTAAAGTTAGTGGAGACTTGCGCTACTCACAGTTACCTTTTTTTTTTTTTCTGGTATCCATAGAGAGGAGCAATTCAGCAGCTAGAGAGCTGCTTCCCAGTTTTTTTTTTTTTTTTTTTTTTTTTTTTTTTTTTTTTTTGTAGTGATCAGCATCTGGCCAATGGCCAGAGGAGATAGAAAGCTGCCCAAAATCCAAAATGCTGCAGATCAGCCACTATAACAGGAGTCCCTTTCATGGAACAGGTGTCCTGCTGGTGCTCTGAATATAAACCTTGTTTCTCAATCACTGGCTGCTTAATTTAAAACTGACATGATGTTTTTCCTTCTTATTCTCCCTTTCCCTCCTCATCTGTGGGGGAAGCAAGATTAATACTTCCTCTGTCTTAAGCTGAGTTTTCTGCTCCTCTGCTTACTGTCCACAACAATAAACTCTGAACCTGAAAACTGGAACAACAGTTCTTCCAAGGATATTAGGTAAACATTAGTTAGATCCACTGGTAATGATACTTGGAAAACAGTCCTTGTATTCCCTTTTTACAGCTCTCTGTTCCTCTTGGCAGTTAGAATGGCAACCTCTGGACACAAGTCTATTGCTTTTTCTCCTTTGCTAACAAAGCAATAAAATTTGTTTTCCTCCAAAATTTGTTCTTGTTATTGGATCAGCATTGAGGAAAGGGACCAAGTTTTCATTATCGTTACTACATAGGAAATTCTAGAAATCCATGAGATCAAATTTATACTTTCACACTGGAGAAGCCTGATTTTAGGAGGGGGTGTTTATTAAGGGATGCTGATGTGAACTGAATCAGAGAGTTTGTTGTATATTTTTAAAGTTTAACAAAAAAGAAATAGGCGAAATGGGATTTATGGTTTGCATTTAAAATTGGTGCATTAAGAAAATGTCTTTATTACTGCTTGCCACTGAAAATTAATATGACATAAAGGGTTGAATAGGTTAAACAGCTATATGGAAAAATGGAACCAAAAAAAAAAAAAAAAGAGAAGAAAACAACACAGAAAAGTTTGTAGCATATTTTTGGAAAAACTATATAGTAAAATATGATAACTGACTTAGAAAGTATAAAAGAGAGCTTTCAAAGGGTGATTATAGAGAGAAGCAAGACAATGCCTCTAGAACCTTAGAACAGCTCAGGAGGTAGGGAGACCAGTGATCTTACCATGCAAAAAGAATCATCAGACAGGAGGACTGGATGGAGGTCTTTTAGAGATTTCAGATTTCTTTCCTACCCCGGAGGAATTACCCTTAGGAAACCCATAGGAAACCAGAAGTGAGAAAGGGGTGATGGCCAGTTACAAACGGATTCTGTGAAAGTCAGCATGTTGAGTGATGGTAAGTCAGGTTCCATTTTCCCACCTACTCACAGAATGAGAGTGCTGAAGACTGAAGAGACCTAGGGAAATGATGTTTTGGAAACAAACAATGCACTGTCTGCTCATCTTTCAGTGCAGTCGTCAGGGAACAAGCAACTCTAACATACACAGAGATTCTAACAACTTTTCAAAGCCTCACTCTTCAATATATATATAAGACATATATATTTCTTTTATATGTCATGTATATATATATATATGTATATACATATATAAGAAAATATAAAGGCATTTTTGAATATTGACTTTCCATGTATATATGTATACATGTATACATATATGTATGTGTGTGTATATATTTTGTATTACCGGAAATTGAACCCAGTAGCATTGAGCTATATCCCAAGTCCATTTTATTTACTTATTTCTATTTTGAGACAGGGTCTTGCTAAGTTTCCCGGGCTGGTTTGGAATTTAGCATCTTCCTGCTACAACATTCTGAATAGCTGGGATTATAGGTGACCAGCACTGTGACTGGCTTTGCTCTTCAATGGCTTATCAGTGGTCACAGGCATTGAAGGTTAACCTCCAACAAAATTACAGACAACAAAATCACAGACAAATGCAAACCAATATATTTAAAAAAATCTTGGATGGAATGGAAACAATATAGAATCCAAAGAGAAATATTAAGAGATAAACAAAGGAACTCTGAGAAGAGAGAAGAGATGTATTCATGAAGCAGGAACATAAGACCACTTTTACTGTTGTTAATGGAATGAATTGTGATAAAGCAGTTCTTGGAAACAAGCACTAATAATTTACATAAAAATGTTAATCAGATTGGTAGAGGAAAATGTCTAGTTATCATGCCAGGAGCCAAGAAGATAGCAGAATGAATAGTAGAATAATAAAAATAAGAAAAGTAGAGAATCAGTTTGAGGGATCTAATATCCAGTAAACTAGAGTTCTACACATAGAGAATAAGAAGGAGAGATAGAGAAAAATTACCAAAAGAAAAAAAAAAAAAAAAAAGTCAGTCCAGGCCTACTTCATGGGCATGTGCCTTGTTAGTCACAGAGGGTCTTGCATTTAGAAGGGCCTAACACTTAGTTTGGTGCTTTGCTGTTACCATCTTGAATTTCTTAGTAATTTTGAAAAAGGACACATTTTCATTTTTGCATTGGGTTCACTGGGTCCTGCACATTATGTATATGGTCCTGGGCCTGCCTCAAATTCTGTTCTCAAACTATCAAGTAAGTTTGAGGAAAATATAAAGGTATTTTCAAGCACTAACTTTCCATGTACTCTATTTTAGGAATCCCCTAGAAGATACATTTACTCAAAACATAAACATAAGAGAAAATATAATACAAACAAATGGGGAAAGGAAAGATAGATGTTGATGAAGTTAACAGGCAAGTTTTCTCTATTGTCATTTATGGGTGTTTGTAAATAAAGTCTGAAGTTTTTAAATTGAGATACACTAAAAGCATAATATTTGGAAATAGAGTTCTTTCTCCCAAAGGAGGAACTAAAAGAACCATCAAGATTATTTACTCCTGGAGAACTGACTGCATTTTTTGATAAAATGAAAAGATGTCTAATGACATAGTTGTCTATTAATTTAAAATATCCACTGTATTGCTCACAAGAAAAATGACTTAATTTAGAAGTCAGGTTCTTCAACTGGTAGTTTTGGAATCACTGTCCATGACAAATTTAAGTGACTGAAAAATAATAGGGCATCAAAATACATATTGAATTAGAAGTGAACCGAGATTTTCTAAAAGGTTCAAAGCATTCCAATCATGAGTTAATGATAATGTTGAACTCCAGCTGTTCTGGGAGATTTTTAGACACGTGGTGTAGTCAAGAAAAGAAAATTAGATGTAATGTAATTAAATACCAACCTGTTCATTGTATATGTCACACTCATGTACTGAATTGAATAAAAACATGTCCATGCTTGAAGTTCAAGGTAGACACAAAATGCAAACCTATCTTAAGTGAAAAAGAGAAAGGGAACTAGGTGGAAGCACTATATAGTGTGAGAGTGGAATGAATTACCATGGTTGAATTCGTCACATTTTCTTTTGCAAAATTAGAGAAAAAGGAAAAACTATAGCATTTTGAGTACTTTTAGGAAGGTCAAATATGAATATGGTCTAGAATGACTGAAAGCAAGTGGGCAGGAAGTTGGATAGGCAGAGTCCTAAGGACTAAGGAGCTCCAGAAAAAAAGAGGGGCTAAAATCCTGCAAAGTCTATTACTGTTTGGGCTGAGCAAGATGATCTTAGCATCAGTTCCACCAAAAAGAAAAAAGGGTGTTTAAAACTGGTGTCTTAGTTCATTCAAGTGGCAATAACAAAACCCTATCTAGTGGCTTATAAAAAAAGAGAAATTTCTTTCTCACAGCTCTGAAGTTCCAGAGGCTGGGAAATTCATGATCAATGTGTTGGCAGATTCATCACCAGTGAGGGCCAGCTTCCAGGTCCTCTCCCTGTAAATTTCCAAAGCAGAAGGAGCAAATGAGCTCTCTTAGGCCTTTTATGAGGGCACTACTCACACCCCAAAGGCCCCTTCCAGATATTACCCCCCAGAGCAGATAAGGGGTTACAGTTTCAGCCTTCGAATCTGGGTGGGAGACAAACATAGCAAGTGGATTGGGACATTCAGTTAATGCAGAACCATGTACCAATGGGCTTCAAAAATACACTAGCAGAGATGGAAAATCATATAAAAATAGATTTTTAGAGAATTATGCATACAAAAAAAAACTATGGAAAGAAAAGTCAACATGGAATTTTTCCAATTAAAATAGATTACACAACACTAAAAAAACTTAATAAAGAGAACTATTTCCCCAACAGATACTATCAGAGAGCAGAGAAGTCCTTCAGATACTCTTGATATTCATTGAGAGGAAAATCCAGTTATTTAAATAAGAGCATCTTGAATGCCCAGTCTTGCTGTGGGGATGCAATTTGTGGCATTATTAGCAGTCAAAATGAGTTCAAATGAATTGACTGAGAATATGGTATTTATTGGGAAGGCTGTCATACATATTAAAAGAAGTATTTTAGCCTTCTGATTTAGATAATCTCCCCACCACACTACACACACACACACACACACATACACACACACACACACACACACACACACAGGTTTATTGGATGACAAAAAAACTTGTGTTTCATTTTAAAGAATTTCCCCTCCCTCAGAATTAATATAGTTTCTATATCCACAGTCTCTCAGGATCATTGTAAATAATTCTTTTCACATGAAATTTTAGGGGTGTTATTTTGACATGGACAGAAGCAGTTTTGAGAATGGCATCTTCACAGATGTAAACTACTGAGTCACAGGATTGGTATAACTTATCACTAGGAATCAAAATTGAATAAGACACTAATTAGGAAAATTAAACAACTCTGAATGTTTAAAACTAAAAATTTAATTACTGAAATTGATGACTTGTATCATGGGATGATAAGGCAACTGAAAGGCAATAAGGACTCCTCACAAAAGTGACTGCAGGGAACTTTGTTTCCTCTGTGGTTTCAGACGTCCCTGGTTAGGCCCTCTGGTGTCTTTCTCTTCTGCAGAAACTCCCAAATCTCCTGGCATGTGGTGATCCTGTCTTCTTTATTTGACCCAACAAAAGCTTCTGGTGGATAAGGATTTTGGTGTTTTGTATGTCGGTCCCATTATATCTCAATTCTCAATTCTGTTCTGTAATACTCTGAATTTTTCCATAACCAAGGTTTACATTTTTATGGTTGCATATATAATATTCATTAAATAGCTGAATAGCATATGAAGATTAAAATCCCATTCCTAAATTTAGTTGTTGCTGTTGCTAGCCAAAATTATTCATTACTTCCTTTTCGCTAGCATTATTTTCTTCATGCTTATTGAAATCCACCCCCATCCCATTTACATCCACCAATTGCCAATCAGTAATTCCCCTTTCATTCTGGAGAACTCTGTCCTGGAACTCTATTTTCTGGTTCAACTCTGTATGAGTTGCTGTCCAGAGGCCTCCCTTGAACAAACTCTTATGAAACCCCTGTTTCCAGATCCTATGACTTTCTCCTTTCTGAATTCTCTCCTGTCTTGCTGGAAAGAGCAGATTCTCCAGTAGTTTCCAAGAAAGTATGCATGTGACATAATTCTTGAAGTTTCTGAATACTAAAAATCTTTGTTTTTTTTCTTCCCACTTGATAGTTTGAAAGGATTGGGGTTATTTTGTTGTTGTTGTTGTTTTGTTTTTAGATTGGGAAGCATTTTCTCTCAAAATTTGAAAGCTTTGCTTCATTTCTTCTACTATAGATAGTCCTGCACTTGGTTCCTCTGCTCTTACGGTTCCCACTATTCTTCCTGTTCCATACCATATTTCTAAATTTCATTAAAATATTCTATTCTCCAATGAATTATCTTTTTTTGTCTTTGATTTTTTTTTTTTTGTTTGTTTCATAAATTCTTGTTCTTCTACTATAACTATAGAGGTTTTCAAGTTGGGAAGAAAATAGGTGTATGTGACAATCTACCATCTTTATTCAAAAGAAAAGTTTTTATTTCTTGCTGCCCAATTGAATGAGCAAAATGATGACAACAGGGTGCCCCAAAGGTGAGAACTCTTTTTAATGACATACCTAAATAACTGAACAAAATAGCAATGGTGAAGCAGGAAACTTAGTAGGCTGCTATAAGTGGACATT
The DNA here is from genome assembly GCF_902686455.1 of Sciurus vulgaris. Lineage (NCBI taxonomy): Eukaryota > Metazoa > Chordata > Mammalia > Rodentia > Sciuridae > Sciurus > Sciurus vulgaris. The sequence goes on from NC_136463.1 coordinate 135,400,360, forward strand.
ACCCACTTGGTATTGACATTATTGTGTTTTTCATAATTAGAAGACAATCTCTTTGTTTTTTTCTGTGGTAGAGATAATGATGGAGGAAATAAGAAATAAAGAACTATATAGCAGAGTTGAAAATTCATGTAGATAGAACCATATTTGATCCAGAAACTCAGTGAGCTTATTTGTACATAATTCTAACATTTTTCTACTTCATTACTCTCATTCACCTGCAAGGCTAACTAGGAAGACTGTAATGTATAAAGCTGCTCCCCTGCCCATCAGGTGCAATCATTTTCCCTGCCTCCCAACCACTTGTCAATCTGTGAACATCCTAGCTAGCTATTGGTTCATCAGTCAGCTTGCAAGTATCCTTCTCCGATATTGGTTCCCTGTTAGCCCAGGGGAATTCAACTGTTTTACTATAGCTTCCCGCCTTCTTTTTCCATTCTTCTGTCTGTCCTCCTCACTTTTCTCTATCCTCCTGGCTTTCACACTCTCTCTAGCGCGCACCCTTTCTCTTTTCCTCTCATTTTCTCTCTTACCCTGCAGGGAAACACTGTTTGCTTAATAAACTCCCTTATGTGATTTCCCGTGTCAGGTGTGCTTCCGTGGGATTTCCTTACACTCGGAGATACATTCTAAGTGAATCTGTGAACTCTAAAATTCTTGAGTCATTTTTATTTGTTAATTTTATCATTGATTTTTTTTTTGTTTTCACCACTTACTTTAGCATGTTCATTCAAAAGTGTAATACTTTCTCAAGTTCTCTAACATAGATGTTGATTTTTCTCCTGTAATTTGTTTTTAAATGTCCCATGTAAAAAAATCACACTGTTTTATCTTAAAGTTTATCTTAGAGTGATGTTTAAAAGAGCATTTTTTTCAAAAAAAAAAAAACCTACTTAAAACAAGCTTGTGAAACAAATGGTCATGCAACTTTAAATGGTACCAATAAAATAGCTAAGTAATCTCAAGAAACTATCTGAAAGTGAAACACATGGACTAGAAGACTTGGTTTGAACTCTAATAATCAGCCGGCTCCATGAAAGAACCAGATGTTATGCAGATGCTGCTATTCCTGCTGAAAGAGAAAAATAACTACACATACTTATTTTCCTCATTGTCTATTATACTCACCACATGTTTCTAGAACCAGAAGAGAACTAAAGAAATCAGTGGTGTGACAAATATCAGTTGTCTAAAGAAATAAGGTTGAGAAAATGTTATTATTTTCTGAAATCTCTCTCAGTGTATGCTTATATCATTATACATGCAAACTGGTTTAACAAGTGAATAATGACTAAAAGGGGAAAATATATATTTTAATACCATGAACAAATGGTTAATTCAGCTTTTAAAACTACAACCAGAAGCTTTGAGCTTAATATTAAATACACTTAAGAAATATTAGAGAAAAAAAGTTAAATATTGATTTTTAAAAATTTTAAGTTGACACATTTACTCTGAATATTTATGGGTTATAGTGTGCTAATTCAATATATGTATACAATGTATAATGATCCAATCAGAGTAAATTTTCCATCACCTTAAACATTTATATTTATTTATGTTGAAAACACTCCTCTTTTCTAGTTCTTTATAAAACATATAATACACTGGTGTATTTCAGAACACTAAAATTTATTCCTCCTATATAAGTATATTTTGGTGCCTGCTATCCAAATTTTCTCTATCCTCACTCCTTTCCCTTTTAGGTCTATTGTGATCACTATTATACTCTACTTTTAAGAAATCAACATTTTATCTTCCACATATAAGTGAGAATAGGTGATATTTTTCTGTCTGTTCTTGGTTTATTTCACTTACCACGATGTCTTCCAGTTCTATTCATGATGCCTCAAATAACAAAATTTCATTCTTCTTTATGGCTGAATTATATTCCATGGCATATATATCCTGCATTTTCTTTATCTAGTCATTGACATCTTTATTGATTCATGTCTGAGCTATTGAGAATTAGTGCTGCAATAAACATGGGAGTGCAGGTATCTCTCAGATATTCTGCTCTTATTTCCTTTGGATATATATCCAGTAACAGTATAGAGTAATCCTATTATAGTTCTGTTTTAGTTGTTTTAGGAAACTCCATTCTGTTTTCCATAATGGCTTTACTAATTTGCATTCCCAGCAGTTTTATATGTTTATTATGGACCAATCATGTCTTACTGCCAATTCCTATGCCTTCCTAACATCTGAAGCAGTGTCATACTCAGTGCAGTGATGTTCTTATTGCAGAGAAGATTTTATACTACTTAGTTCAATTTTGAAGTGGGAGTAGGCCGATTTGGTTAACTCTGGTGGTTAGTCTCTTTTACCTCTGTCACTGACGCAGGATCTTTTTAACCATAATCTTAACCTACTACTACTATTTCCCTCACTTGTGCTCACTACTTTCTTGCTCTTGAGTCCTCATCTTTAATAATTCCTTGTTAATATAAGTCTCCCTCCAATACTCATATTCATCTAGGTCTTGATTATTCCTCTGTTCCAAGAAGAGATGGTTACTGTTGGTGGAAGTCATGGAAACATCCTAAAATGTATTTTTCAAGTTGGGAACCTACCTTCTAGACTCCTTCCCTGACATTAACTGTAAATCATCTTCCTTAGGAAAATATTTCTATGTGAATGAAATTCACCCCTTTGAAGTAATTAGGTTCATAGGTGTCCTTGTTGCTGGAATATCCAGCTTGCAGCAAGTTCAACTCAAGACTACAAAAACCTCCACACAAAAGCATATATTCTCAAAAATGTGAACATTCAGTTCCATTATATGTTACACACACAATTGTACTGTTATTAAGTTCTCCTTACATTCATATCATATCTCTTATCTTAATTTTGAAGGTTTGTACTATAAGTATACATGTAAACAAGCATAATTCCAAAAATGAACATTATTTACCTACTTACACCAATCATTTAATTTGAGTCTTTTGATGTTTATAGATGATTGACCCAGTATATGAACATGTAGTCTATAGGCATGTTTTGTGGAATAAGAAATCTTTTAGTCCTAAATGTCATTGGTAGTTCAGCTCATTCAACAAACTATTAAAACTTATTTAATAGTCACAATAAAAGAAATATTCTCAATTTGAAATGTGGACATCTAGGCTTATAGTTTTCATTAATCTGTCCACATCCATCACAGAAAAGATATATTTGATACAATTTTTATATCTTAAAATTCTATGCTCTTTGCTTTTATATCAAGATGGAAATAAGAATAAGATCATCATAACTATTGATCAATGTCAATAAATAATAGGGAAGAAATATTTCCAGGTTGGGGGTGTACCCCACTGGTAAAGTATATGCAAGTACTGGGTTCAATCCCTAGCACCACAGGAAAAAAAAAATTCCTGCCCAAATTCCTGAAGTTTAAATTTAGAAATGACATAATCATTAGTAAAGACTGGTAAACCTAATAGAAAAAAAAAAAAAAAAAAAAGCACTGGAAAGCTGCGGAGTGTCCACATATGTACAGTCAGGTAAGTTCTAACCTTAACTGGTAAATGGTCATCTACATGGTATGATTACAGTAATTATAATGGATTTTTTTCAACCATCAAATCTTTCCAAGAATAACAACAAATTTCTTGCACTGTTACCCTTTGAGGAATCTACTTTATGCACATATGCACATGAAAGCATGGTTGTAATATGAAAGATACCTGGGATATTCTCTCTCTCTCTCTTTCTTTCTCTTTCTCTCTCACGTACACACACACACACACGCACGCACACACACACACACACAAACACACACACACTAGAAATGGGTAGACATGGCACACACCTGTGTTGTAACTGTGGTGGCCTCCATTAAATGCCATATAACACAAACTCTGTGATTTGAAAGTAAAAAAACACTTAAAGGCTGTTCTTGGGCTTTTATTTCTAAAGTCAGTATGTATGCATGCACACATTTTAAATCTTTTCAACTAAACTTAGAAAAAAATAATGAGTAACCATGAACTTAACAAGGACAGACAGTATCTGAAGTTTTTCTGGAAGGAAAAAAAAAGATACATTCATCCAGAAGAAAATAAATCATTCTTAGGAACTTGGGTCTTGACCCCAAATCAAAATATACAAAGCACCATTGCTATAATTTGACAATTTATGACAAAACTATAAAGATTATAAAGCGAAAGCACAGACAAGGGAAAGTGCTTTCGATTAAATTGGTGGTTAGCTAGGATGCCATAGCAACAAACCCACACTTGTAAAAAGCTCATGGCTCTTTAAAGTGTACTTTATCAAACCCCATTTTAACATCTTGTTCTAAGGATGGTATGACTCTTCCATGACCCCTGAGACCTAGGACTAGTCGGGCAATTGAATTTCAAAGAGGTCAAACTTTAATAGGAACAGTTACTACAGTTAAGAACTGTTGCTGGTCAGCTTTTTATTGCGGTGACCAAAATATCTGACAAGAACAACTTAGAGGAGGAAAAGTTTATTTAGGAGAGGGAGAGGAAGAGAGAATGGATGCAACGAAGATGAACTTTCTCCAGTCATGCCCACCTGTCTACAGTTACCTTGCAGTTGGTTCATTCTAACTAGAATGAACTGATTAGGTCACAGTTAATCCAATTATTTCACCTCTGAACATTCCTGTGTTAATACAGGAGCTTTGGGGGGGGGGGGGACACTTCACATCCATACCATAACATGTTATCGTCTTTTTCTCATGAGTTCAAGTGAATTTGGTGTCAAGTTTCAAGCAGCCAGTGAACCTTTGAGCCCTAACCTGGCCTATTTCAGGAATGAATTTGGGAGAACAAGAGGCAACAAGGTATGCAAAGGATTTATACTGAAGAACAAAGGGATATACTGGCAAGAAGGATTGAGGCCAAATTGTCTGTGATTTAATTCTAGTTTGAGAAATCAGAGCCTTAAACATACATGAAAGATTTTAGGGAACGACCATGATTAAAATAGTTCTGGGTAAATTGACTTGGCTTACTTCTTAGCTAGAGAGAATCTTAAATACAAAATAATTTTTGGAGTTACAAGTAAGCAGCTGCATTCATGGATTTTTTACGGACTAGTGCATCACAAAGAGTTTAATTAAATGGCTGATAATTAAAACACAAAAATTGCACATGAAACCAAATGAGCAAACACAAATTTAGGAAGCCTTGGATGATTTGATATTTTAACTATCTTTGTTATAATGCATATAAAATATATTCTGGAAGGAAATAAATATAAACTGAAATTCATTACAATATTATTAATGAACAGATATATAAGAAATTGATGCTATCTAAAGGGAACATGTTGCATAAAATAATTCAGAAGAAAATAGATTTTTCCCATCTACCTAACTCAAAAGAAAGTATAGGTGGGTGGTGATTTTGTTAAAATAAAGAAATACCCTTTTTCCTAGATTCTTAATCTTTTCTTTATAGAAGATATTTGTCATCAATATATAAACATGTTGAATATTTTCCCATCCTGGAAATAAAACAATAAGAACTTACACTCACTAAATATTCACAGTGTGAGAAATTGGTTTTAAGTATGCTGATATTAACTTCTTTAATTGTATTTTGATCTTATATGGTAATTTTCATCTTTGTTGTTTGATGAGGAATCTGACTTCACAAGGATTAGTAAACTTGTCCAGCGTCACAAAACTAGTATTTTCTTGCCATGCAGTGTTAATTACTGTACTAGTTACCAAACTATCCTCACTCTCTTTTAGTTATCATTATTGAACTTCTTTGCTTCTACTCCATGCAGGCTTCCCTGGAAACATCCACGTCTCACCTCTGCTTCACTTCCCTGGTTGTACCCTCTACCCCCTGTAGCTAGTTTTGCCTGTGCTATCATGACATCTAAGCATCTTCCTTGGTCCTGATGCTTCTTAAACTTCTGCAGCATATTCAACTTCTGAACACATCAGAAGGCTCTCCTTTCTTGTTTTCTCTGGCATCATCTTAACTTTGTTTGCTGTGGTATTTTTTCCTTCTTTCCCTATGTTAAATGTCTTTGCAGTGCAATAGGGTTAGAGGAATATAATCCTCTATTCTAAACCATTTCCTTCTTCAATGTTAACCGTGACCATGTGAGTTGTGTTGGTCATTGGAAAGTTAGCATCTTGAAACAAATAGCATCATGAAATGCATTTACATAGTTTGACTTGACCTCTCCAGTTCCTGTGACCCATGATGATAAGAACATATCCCAAGTAGTAGCTGGATGAGAACCATGAGGACATATTTGGAGCAGCCTTGGATCAACCTGCAGCTTGGAGGCATACTCAGCTGATCTTAGCTGAGTTCAGCAGAAAAACAGCAAACTTATAGATCATGAGAAAGCATCAAGTGTTAACTGTTGTGAGCCACTGGGAGCTTACAGGTTCAGTACCATTACCTATTAATAGACTTAGATGTGGGCAAGTCATGTATCTACATTACATTATAGGGTTTTCAGTTGTACTGTGGAAAAGTAATGGCATCTGCAGTACTTAAGCTGTTGAAAATTAAATAGTGAATGTTAAGTGCTTAGTAAAATGACATTGTATGAACCCATTTATATCTTTATGTTGATATTTTCCTTATTGCTAATCTTCAGTATGCTACTAGAAAGCTGCTCTGGGAATGTACTTAGAGATCTCAAAATCAACATATTGGAGTGAGGTTATCAGATTTCTTCCTTCTAGGTTACCTAGCATTGCAAGTGACAACTCATTTCACATAGCTTACAAAAGAGCAACTTCAGGCTCCTCTTTGACTTCTTCTTTATACCCTATGACCAACAAGCAATCAAGTTTTTATCTTCAATTTTATCTCCAAAATATGTCACCTATCACCTTTCCTCTGACCTTACCATGAACAGCTTCATTTGCTTAGTTTCTTCATGAGTCCCTATGTTAATAAAGATAACACTAACTGCTATGAGATTAAAACCCCAAATTCAATAACTTAACACATGTGTTAACTAACTTCTCAGTCCTGTGAAGTCCAAGTGTGAGTTCCTGGTTAGTTACTGATTCAGGACCTATGCTCCTTCTGTCATAGTGTTGTCTTTGGTACCTGGCATCATGACCACCATGTTCACTCACTTTAAGCCCATAGAGTGGAAACAAGAATGAAAAGTTATAGGTGGAAGGCTTTGGGGTCAAGAGCTGGAAGTGGTGTTCATAACTTCTGTTCATATTCCATTGGAAAAAAAAAAAATCAGTCAAATGGTCACTTGGAACTTTCAAGGGGAGTAGAAAAGGCAATCCTACTGGAAGGAATGGGTATGATGAGCAACTGGCCATACATTGCTCCAGTTCCCTTCCTATCCTCTATGCATTCAGCCTTGTCCTATAATCTAATTCCTGGCAGGAGGCAGAGGTTTATGTGCTTGTGTGCATGAACAGGTGTGTTTTAAACACACATTGCATCATTTCACTCCTGTTTAAGTTCTCCAATATTTTCCAGTAGAATAAAACCCAAATCTCTCACCTTGACTTGATGATCTTACCCTTGCTTTATCTTTCTGAACTTGTCTCACACAGTTCTCTTTATCACGCATTGTGATCTTCCTGTTCTTTGACCACCTGGAACAAATTCCTCCTCTAGGGCCTGTGTATCAGCTCTTCTTTCTTCCTAGGATACTTTTCTGCAATATATGTGACTGGTACCTTCCTTCCACTGAGACTTCCATTTTTAAATGACACCTCTCCTGCAAAACTTTCTCTGACAACTCAGTCTAAAACAGTCACCTAGTGATTTTCCTACCACATCATCTATTTTAATGTTCTTTATAGAACTTATGACAATTTGATAGATTTCTATCAGTTATATACTTTATCTAGCTATCTATCATCTATTCTTCTATTTATTCTTCCACAAGCAAAGAGAGATCCTTGTATTAGACCTTTATCACTAAAAATACTAGCATTGTTTGGCACATGCCTGGTGTTCAGTGAGGTATAACTCATTAATAATGTTTGTTGATCTTTCTATACACAAAACTGAACACCCTTTCATCCCTTAAGCCAACTCTACTGAGCTGAAAAGGACAAACATGTTTACTTTTTACTTTAATATTACCAGAGCTATTTGTGGCTGAAAACCAGATTTACTAAGAAATAAATTGACCAAATTATATCTAAAGAACTTGAGGCTGACCAATTTAATTGTAACTTCTTCTATACCTACTGAGCCTAAAACTCCAAATGCAATGTCTGGGAATAGAGAATACACTCTTTTTTCCTCCACTTAGAAACTTGGGTTTTTTTTTTTTTCCTAGAAAAAATTTACATTTACATACAGTGAAAAGACTTAATTTTTTAGACTGGAACAAAATATCTTTTTGAATATTTTGAATTGAATTATTCATCTTGTTTATATTGAAAAAGTTTATTATAAAGGTAAAATAAATTTATTACATGGTATTTAAAAGAACAAAGTTTAAAGAACAATATTAGAAGAAAAGCTAAATTTTTGATATCTAAAACAAATATATCCTTAATATTTAATGATTATCCTAAAATGTAATTTTTTTGGTTCATCTGCAAGTGTATAACTAAAGTTTTTATTTTGTTCCTTTCAAATAAAATTTTTATAGTGACAATCAGTGTTAGTAGTTGCTGACAACTTTTAATGTGCCAGTCACTATGCATGAAGGATTTACAAGAGCCACAGAAGCTTAGGAAGCAGGGACCTAAAGAGGTCAAGCTGTGTTCCAAAATCAGAGAGCTATGAAGCATAATCACTATACACAGTGCAAATGCAATTTGCAAATCATAATATAATAGCTGTGCCCTGGACAGCTAGTTTAAAAATAATGCAACCAATATGCTTTATCTATTAACAGTCATTCTCTTAAGATTGAATACTATTATTTTAGTAAGGCCTGCTTCTATGTTTGTTATATAATAATCCTGAATAGTGTAAATCAGTAGATTCTGACAATTCTATCCAGGATCACCTTGATGACCAGCAACTCAATACATGTCCCCAAAACTACGCATATTTTTAGTTTCAACACCTGTGAGACACAGAAAAGACAGTAAATCTAGCTTGCAGGAAACTCCAACTTTAAAACAGAACTGGCCTAGTACCACTGCTAGACTTACTATGCTTAAGAAGTTGTTAAATTTGCTTCTGGCTTTTCCATGAACTATTGTGCTTACTTCTCTGACTTGGATACTTCCTGACTGTGTTCCTGCCATCCATTCATACTCAAGTGCAATAGATGTATGCTCATTTGCAATAGTACACTTTCCCACCTTGCTTCTTCTGGTTGTCCCAAACTCTATGTACTTGTAGAATCCAAGTAATCCTCCCCAAATCCAAATAATCCAAATCCAAGTAATCCTACCCCATTAAAAAATCAATATTTACCTGTTCTATTTCTCTAATTCTCAGTGCTCTCTGTTTGCTTAGATCTTAGAAACTTTCATAAATAAATTCTAATAATTTTCTTAATGGAAGCTATAGACTGACCTCATTCTCTCCCTTCTCTTAGCAAGAGTTTGTTTATTTATAAACATACCTTCCAAACTTCTAATGAGTAGAAAAATAATCTACCAAACAGGTTATTTGGAGCAGGTATTTCTCAGAACCCTCAAATTACTTGGGAGATAGAGCCAGCATCACATAGGACACAGAGAAAGAGAAGCAGTGATAAATAACAGCTAGAGCAAGTGGAATAACATGTTTATAAATATTTAAACTAGAGACAGACATCACTCCCTATGTCTTAATATTGTATCTCATCTTTAATCACAAACACTTCTTTGTTTAGTTTTCTCTTCTGGTTTGAAGAAAAAGCAAGTTTCATGAGGGGTCATTTTTCCATTTACCAGAAGGGGCATTTTCTATAGTTATTGTTTTTCAAGGGTAGCAGTTTGTGCTTAACTTCTTTACTGGATTCCAGGTCTTTATTATTGGCTTTTGTCTAATAATAGCAAATATATGTGCTTTTTCCTAAAATTTTCATCTTCTATTTTGATTCAATTCTTACATTTAATCCATAAATTAACTTTTGATAATTTAAATAAATAAATATAAATAAAATTAGTGATTATTTTTAATACTTATGGAAATAGTCAAAGAACAATATCTAGAAATATGAACTCATCTTGAAGTAGACTCATCTATGAATGCTATGAACTAAGCATAGCACATACTAACATAAACCTTGTTAGGTTTTATATATGTATATATTTTCCAAATGAATTTGTTAGAATTTGTATTTAGTTATCCTGATAAAGGAAAAAGTTTTCCACTTTGCTAGAAAATAATTACATGCCATTATATGATATAAAAATGAAATAACTCAAGTATGCCATTAAATAACAAAGCAAAGCAATATGCTTAGTGATTAGGCCCATAAATAAATTAGCTCTGAAGAAAATTTTGCATTTTCTGTAATCTTTCTATCCACTAAAGATCAGGAATTATAAAATTTTAATACCAAAACTCAATATGTATATTTTATAGGCAAGTTCTTTTGAGAGTGAGTATTGAGCATTCTCACCATTCAAAACAATAATATACAATGTTGAATCATCTCTGATCCTTTGGTGGAAAGACTGAAAGTGTTGAAGTAGTCACTGATTTTTCCAAAAGTAAGCCTATTGTCTAATAACACTAGCCAGGAATAAAAGAAAAGAAACAAGGGTGGGTTAGAGGTAACTTGGGTTAATCTTAAAATATGGACAGACTATGACAGATGAATCTCTATTTGGAATATAAATAATCCAATCCACCTCTGTCTGCTTTGAGTATCTTCACCATGTTCCATGTTGTGCTCTTTGAAACTGTATCCTGAGGATTCTACAACACTGTAGCGTGGTTCCTTCTTATTTTCTTTCTCATCCTGCTGCTGAAATGTTAGTGTTACCCAAGGTTCTATCCTTGCTTTTCATTTTAGCCCGTATATTTCCCCAAATCTATTGCCAGCTCTCTGCTGGTGACAAGAATCTGCATTTCGTGCCCAGACCTGAGGTTCCAAGCTGTGTACAGCACTTCCTACCTGACCTCTGTTGAACAGCAACCAGTGACTTCAACCTCCGTCAACCCAGGTGGAACTCACTAATTTTCCCCTAAACCTTTTCTTTCCTTTCTACACTACATTGTATGTAACAGCACCACCAGTCACTCAGCATTACAAGCTAGAAGTGTATCCATTATTTCTTATCTGTCATTAACTGCCACCAATTCTCATCTTGTAGAGCTAATCTTTCCTTTTCTTTCCTACAGCCATAACTTTAGCTGTGATGCTGGTCATCTATTGCTTAGATTAATAATTCCATCTACTAACTGTTCTCTCTGCTGCAAGATCCTCCCACCCTCCTGCCCTGCCTAGGCAATTCTCCATTTACATTACCACTGAAGTGTTCTTAATAAAGCACACATTCAACCAAGGTACTCTTCAGGCTCCCCATTGCCTTCGGAAATTCTCCAAGAAAACTTCCAAGCATACCTACATCTGGAAGACTATGGAAAACTACTGGTTAGTTGTTATGGTTTGGATGGGAGGTGTCCCCCAAAAGCTCACACATGAGGCAATGTAAGAAGGTTCAGAGGAGAAATAATTGGGTTGTGAGATTCTTAATCCAATCAGTGAGTTAATCTCCTGATAGGGATTAACTGAGTGGTAACTGAGGTGGTAGGGTGTAGCTGGAAGAGGTGAGTGAAAATAGCTAATACATCAGTCTTCAAGAATTAGATCAGACATTTTCTCTTCTGTGAGATTTCTTCTTGACTTACTAATACAGTTAATCACCTGCTCTTATAACTATTGAATGTGCTGCAAATCTCTGTTCATGTATTTATCACACTTGTTGTGGTCCTGTATCTAAATGACTACCCATCTTTAGATCTTTGTAGTTAGCAGGCTTAAGTTTTCAGCAGAAAAACACAACAAAGCATATCAATTCCCTCTGGGAATTCTGAGTAATAATAGAATTTGTTTAATTTGGAATATAATTCGACAACTGTTTAGAGCATAAATTGCAATGGGTAGAAAATGGCTATTGGGAAGTGAGTTGCAATAGTATAAGCTCAGAAGGACAAAGACCTAAAAATAAAGAGAATGCTGGGGTCTGTAGAAAGGCACTGCTGAATTTTCAAGAAAACTATAACTTGCCTCTTCATAGCATTTGAATTCTGACACTCAGAAGATTTTTTTAAAAATCTCAATTACATTTTTTATGCAATCTGGAGTACAAATTTATTTATTGTGTTCCCCTTCCCCTGAATATTTTTTGGAGTCACTGCTAGATGAAACAGATGCTTGGGAAATATAATTGTTCCTTATAACTTCTGAAATGACATATTTCTTGATTTTAAAAAATAAGATTAGTAGTACATGTGATCTATGACAATGTATCACTAATTTAGAAACAAATACTCTTTCACAGTGAAAGTCAAAGATTTTTTTTGGTTTTGTTTTGAAATGCCCACATTATTGACTATGCTTTAAATATATAAGTGATTTTACAAGTGCTATCCTTTTAAACTTCAGAAAGACAAGAAGTTCTTTCTTTAATAATGTTATCATCATACAAAATTGTATATGTTTTGGAGAGGTTTTTCTTTGGTTGTGTTGATTGAAATTTCATGCCTAAATGGTCAACATTTAAACATCTAAAACCTTAGTGTCTATAGATCTGATAATCATTGTGATATTTACAAAGAATTATTCTACTACTTTTTCCTTTTTTTGTCTTATATTCTTACTTTATTATTTAATTTATTTTTTGTGGTTCTGAGGATTGAATCCAGGGCCTCCCATATGCTAGGCAAGCATGCTACCACTGTGCTACATTTCCAGCCCCAAATTTTTAATAAAAATAACAGGTAAACATGTTTAACCTTCGTTTCTGCTTAGGTTATCTACACCACAAGATTTCTTTTTAAAATATATATTCTATAATAGCAAGAACATTCAATATTTAAAGTACATTCTTGTGGTATATACAGAGCCTAGTTTTACTGATGAATATTTATTATTGAATAATACTGTAAATGTGGTATGCAAATTATGAGTGTATGAATTATACAAAATGAATAAACATGTGGTAGATAAGCAAAAATTAGAGAGCTATTACTCTGGGTCATTAATGATTTTTCAAAATAACTCCAACTAACAGAAATAATGTTTCTAATTTAATTTTAACTTTTTATCAGAATGCAACACTAATGTCTCCATAGCATGGTTCTGTTTTTAATAATAATAGCATTAAGCAGTCATGTGAACAGAATTTCAAAATTCAAAAGTACTTTCAGATATATTATCTCAATTAAGCCTGAAAACACCCTTAAGAAATACGTGTACTAGGTGAATATTTATAATGTTGCTCACAAATTCAGGAAAGTCCAAAGTCCTGTCTATAGGATGCTTTTTAGGAAGTCATACTTAATATCACAAGACCCTGTACCTTTAGTACCAACTACCTGGGAAAAAAGCAAGCACTGATCCAAGGGCAGGCAGTTTAGAGTTTCAAGCACTATAGGATATAACCTGACACACAAAGTTCATCTGAGACCAATAGATTCTGTCTCCTAAAAACATTTGAATTAGGAAATAGCAAGAAAGTCTTTTAAGAGAAGAGTCAAGAAATATCATGGTCATAAGAATCATGACAAACCAAAGTTGTGAAGGAGCAGAGAGAAACAAATGCCATCAAAGAAAGACTGTTAGCCCATGAGAGAGAGAAGGTGGTACCTACAGCAGTTATAGTCTCTATCCTTCAGGCAACTGTGGGTAAATTGCCGTCTCTGTTTTTTCATTTGTTTTTTTCCTTTTGTTTTAGAAAACAAAAGACACCAACAAAAATAATTGGTTATCTTATCCCACTTTATAAATCAATAACAAAAGTCCAAGAGGATTCAAGAGATATACTTGCAATCACATGCTCATCAAGTGTTTTAGTTGGTAAGAGAACATAAAACTTTTAAAACTTTTCCCTCTGCTATTATTTTCTTAAATCTGAATGAGTGTCAGAATCATTAGGAGTGTTTTACAAAATGCAGATTTCCAGGCCTAGACTGGGTCCTCCTGAATCATAATCTCCAGGGATATGACTATACCTTAGTTTTAGAATTTAAATATATTCCTCAATATTATTCTGATGGTCATACAGATTGAGGATAATAATATGTACTCTAAAGGGAACACGAAGCTTTCCAAATTTGTCACTTTATAAAATTAACTAGAGACCTATTTCTAAATGAAATATATAGAGAAAGGAAGGAAACTTATTTAACATAATTAAACAAATACTATGAAAATGCCAAATCCTACATGTTACTAACTAAAGATTCTATATGAGGAAAGAAAGGAAGAGTTTTGTGGTCACATTTATCTAATCTGCCTTGCATTATCAAGAATTCCACCAAAGTCTAGTCATACAGACTTGTCTCCTCAGTTAATGAACTTAAATTTGGGAAATCAGACAAAACATAAAACTAATTTCACAACTGGTTGAATGTTTTAAGTGAGATAATTTTTTAAGGTCTCAACTTCATTACCCGTCAGTATATGGAAACTAACCTATATTTCTGATGAGCCAAAAGGGGGGCAAAAAATTTTAAAAATTAAGTAAAAGTGCATTGCCTTTACTTGAACTTTGAGGTTGTTTTTAAGCTCATGGTTAGATCCTTTAGGCTGCTCTGTGCCAATGCCATGATGTAGACTTCTATTGTCTTCCTTTTAATCTTGATACATCCCTGTGAGGGTAATTTTGGGTGTTTATTTGACTGGATTGAGAGATGCCTAGGAAGTTAATGAAGCATACTTCAGGTTGCGTTTATGAGGGTGTTTCTAGAAAAGATCAGTGTAGGTGTCAATGAAATAAGTGGGGAAGACCCAGCTTGAATGTGAGCAGCATTTGACAGGCTAAAAGATATAAACTGGAAAAAATCAAAGAAAGGGGAATTTAAGTCTTTAGTTCTTCCTTTTCCTTCTCAAGTGGGTGCTTTTTCTGCTGCATTACTTTTTTCTGCTGCATTAAAGTTCCATTACTTTTGGACCTCAGACTTAAGGTTCTTCAGTCTTTAGATGTAAACTAGTATCAACAGATTTATAGGGGCATATTGTGCCTTTGGCCTGAGACTGGGGCTGCATCATTGATGTCTGCTTCTGAGGCTTCTGGTGTTTTGGAATAAGCATCTACTGGCTCTCCTGTTTCTCTATCCTGCAGCCAGCCTTTGTAGAACTTTTCAGCTTCTGTGATTGAGTGAGTCAATCTAATAAGTAATTACCCTCTTATAATTTCATATTCAGAGGTGGGGTTCAGAGGTGGGGCTTTTAGGCAATTATTGGATGGTCCTGTTTCTCTAGAGAGCACTAACATAATCCCCCCTCAAGGTCATATAAGGTAGTGAGGGTGATGCCAGGGCACATGTGTGCTTATTTGTCAACTAGGGTACAAAGAGGAAAGAAAGCAATTTTAGTTTTGCAAATATTTGGATGTTTTAGTGTCTCTCTCTGTTCTCTCTCTCTCTCTCTCTCTCTCTCTCTCTCTCTCTCTCTCTCTCTCTCTCTCTCTCTCTCTCTCTCTCTGTTTTCTGGAGAAACCCTAGATATAGGTACATAAATCATGTATGGATGTAGATGTAGATCTTATTTCCCTATGGGTATAGCAGTGAATGATCTATGACCTCTTGCCCAAGAGAAAAGAGACCAATTAATGATAAGATCATGATCCTCAAGTAAGGAACAGCAGGAAGAACTGTCTTTGGAAGATCTAAAGCCTAATCTAACTGTCAGTAGGTATGTGTGATGGTTATTTTTATGTGTCACCTTGACAAGGGTACCCATATTAAACATTATTTCTGGGTATTTCTGTGATGGAGTTTCTGGATGAGAAAAGCATTTGAATCTGAGAACTTAGTAGATTGCCTGCACCAACGTGTGGATTCATGGATTAATAGAGGTCTGAGTAGAACAAAAGGGCAGAGGAAATACAAATTTGCTCCCTGCCTTATGTTTGAGTTGAACACCAGTCTTCCACTGGGTTTGGCCAGGAATTTACACCAAGTTCACTTAGCACTTAGGACTGGAATCATACCTCTGGTTTTCATGAGTTTTCAGCTTGCAGGCAGAAGATTTGGGGACTTCTCAGCCTTCATAATCTTGTGAGCCAATTCCTCACAATAAATCTCTGTTTATATATGTATATCCTATTGGTTCTGTTTCTTTAGAGAACCTTAATACGATGTACTATGATTTATATTTTGCTACTCCAGTGGTTAACTGCAAGGTAACTTTTCACAGTACCCAGGGTTGTGAAATCTATTAGTTATTGCACAAAGCTTCTGCTGTGTTTTCTTTGCTTTGATCTTTTCCATTAGTGGAAAAAAAAAATCCTTCTCACTCTCCTTATTTTCCCTTCCTCCCATCTACATAAGAACATTGTCTTTGCTTATTAAACTCCATTTCCTAGGCTCAACAGAGAAAAGATAATATCTATTTAAAAATATCTTTATCTTTGGGCAAGTAACAAAGAGGGGTTTAATCATTAAATTAGGTTAGGATTCATTTTTTAAAAATATGTTGCTTGTTATCATTTGGATCTTGAATATCCTTCAAAAGCCTCTTGTGTTGAAAGTATTTCCCCAAATTCAGCATGATTCAGAGGTGAGATTTCTAGGCAATGATTCAATCATAAGGGATCTAACCTTATCAACTGATTAATCTATTTGATAGATGGACTACTGGGAGGTGGGGCCTAGTTGGAGAAAGTTAGCCTCTGGAGACATGCCGTGGGCGGATTTATCTTCTTTGCAGGTAGTGCACATGTGTGTGCATGGATGCATGCATGGATGCATGCATGATGCTCACATAGACACACACACACACACACACACACACACACACACACACACACCGTCTGCCACAAGTTGAGCAGCTTTCCTCCCCACATCTTTCAGCATTATGTTCTATCTGTCTAGGGTGCAGAGCAATGGAGCTGGCTGACCATGGACTGAATTCTCTGAAACCATGAGTCAAAAGAAATCTTTTCTTCACTAAGTTGCTCTTATCTGATATTTTGGTCACAGTGAGGCAAAACTGCACGCACACCACTTTTAAGTAAAAACTCAGTAACATTCTTTAAGGACAAATGTAAAAGTAACAGTCTAGTATAGCATCACTAACTAGAAAACAAGGGCCAGAAAGCCTATGCTCTTATTTACATTCTCCCATGTACATCTTGTGTGATGTTAGGTCAGTCATTCACAAAAGATTCTAACAATGTCTTGCCTCTGTAAATTCAGATTGTACAAAATTTTGGTCTATGTATCCCCCACTTCCAACATCCAGGACTCTTTAGCCCTGGATATCCAGAGCCCACTCTCCTTGTATCAGTTTTCCATTACTCCAATGCCATTTTTCAAAGAAATAGAGAAAGAAATCCTAAAATTTAGATAGAATCACAAAAGTTCCCAAGTAATCAAGGTAATTAATCAAAAAGAACAAAGCTGGAAGTATCACTCTAATGATTTCAAACTATATCATGAAGATACAATAAATAAACAGCATAGTACTAGCATAGCAATAGACATGTTGAAAATGGAAAAAAATGAAGAGCTAAGAAATGACCTATACATTTGTGGTCACTTGATTTTTGACAAAAGTGCCAAGAACACACACAGTGGGAAAAGGACAGTGTTTTTCATAACTGGTATTGGGATAAATGTATATTCATATACAGAAAAATGAAACTGGATCCTTATACCACATATAAATATCAATACAAAAGGATTGCAGAATTGAACATGAAACTCTCAGACTACTCAGAAGATACAGGGGGAAAATTATACAACATTGGCTCAGGCAATATTGGATATGACTCCAAAAGCTCAGATAATAAAAGCACAAATGGACAAATGAGAATACCAGAAAGAATACCACACAGCAAAGAGAAAATATTTGCAAGTTATACATCTGATAAAGGGTTATTATCCAAAATATGTAAGGAAATCAAAACATTTCAAGCAAGAAAACAAATAACCTGATTTAAAAGTGGTCAAATGATCTGAATAAACATTTTTTTAAAAGGCATACTAATAACAAATAGATATATGGAAAACAAAGTTCAAAAAAACTAATCATTAGGGAAATGCAATTTAAAACAACAATAAGATAACACCTCACATGTGTTAAAATAGCTATTGTGAAAAGGACAAAAGATAACAAATATTGATGAGGGTAGGGAGGAAAGGAAACCTATGTGTTCTGTTGGTGGGAACGTGAATTAGTACAGCCATTATGGAAAACAGTATGGAGATTCCTCAAAAAAATGAGCCTAATTATTTTTGAACATTTGGTATTAAGGCATTGACAATTGGATTGAAAATACAATTTGAAAAATAATTTGCAGTTGGGAACTTATTCTTTTTCTCACATGGCAGGCCTTGTTGGCAATACTATTCTGCACAAGTTTAATAATTACAGACTGAATGAGAACAAAATTACATCCAGCTTAGAGCACTCAGGAGGAAATATCACATGTAACATATATAATACTCAGAAGCATGAAAAGTTGTTCCTTGAAGCCTACTGTTAAAATTAAGTCAATTATATAAGTAATGTAAGAGAAATTTCTTTTACTTTAGTAAAGATGGATGTGGTTTATGCAAATCATCACTTCAAAATTGCTAAAAAATGTACTAAATATTGAAGTGCCAAATAAAATACATTGCAAGAAATCTCTAAGGAGATTTAAATGTCATTTCAAGTCATTGAGAAATTTTAAATGTGTATCTCTTCATAAAATGCAGCTATAAATTAACCAAATCCCTATGTGGATAATCTGTTCTCCCCTTTCATATCAAAACAGGCAGATTCTTTAAAGGGGTGAAGTAAATGGAAAAAAATCTAGAAATTAAGAGAAATAGCTACAGAATAAATGAATATATTATAATAAAAAGTGAGATTTGGTCAAACAGTTTTAAAACCTTTAAACAATAATAAAGATATAAATGTGGTTAACAGCTACCAATGTGATAGGATGGTAGGGGAACATGATATTTGGAATCATTGCCCCCACCCTCCTACAGGTTGTTCAACAAAAAATTTGCACTTTTATTCAATCATATGTAGGTGTTTTTTTTGTTTGTTTGTTTTACAAATACAGCAGGAGTTACATCATAAAGCATTACAAGTGTATGAAACAACAAATACTTTCTTAATATTTAGTAGGAAGCAAAACGTATGTTTTCCACATAGTTATAAAATATACTGTGTATACTTAAAATTCTATGAATATTGATTAAAATTCAGTTTAGTGATACAACTTATCCACAAAGTATGTGTACATGCTGGGAAAGCTGCCATATTTGTTTTTTTCTTTGTAAACTGAAATAGTATTTCACATATATATGTATGTGAGTGTATATATATATATGTGCATTATATATGTATACAAATATATATAATATATATTTCTTTCTGTGTGTGTGTAGTGCTGAGATAGAACCAAGGGCCTCATGTGTGCTAGGCAAACACTCTTACTACTGAACCACATGCCTAGTCTGTATTTCCTGTATCCTTGCTTCTCATTTCTATAATTTATCATATTTGCTAGATAAATAATTATTAGTAAGCTTATAAAGTAGTCACTAGCTCTGCTTTTTAAAAAATCAAGTGACAATGATGGTTCACATAGAAGAAAAACAGAGGGTTTGCAATCAACATAATAAGGGCTTCAAGAACTCCAAGTTCTCCTTTTATTTAAAAAGTTAGATGAGTGCCTATGTTTAAGAGATATAATTGCTGTTAATTCTGAAAGGAGAGAGGTCTCTATTTTCTATCCTTTATTGCAAATAATCATGTTTTTCACTTCAAATGTTACAAAATTAAGTATAGGAAAAAAATCAGTGTGTTATGTTGATACTGAGATATGTTTGTCACAGAATAGAGAATATTGAACATACGATTATTCTAATCCCGTAATAAAGAATAATCACAATGAAAGATAATTTATTGCCCTTTTACCTAAACAAAACTTAAAACATTTCTATTTCTAGTAATTAAATATGGGATCTGGAAAATTGACAAAAGAATAAACAAACAACAAAAAACTCCTCAAAATAAGTATATACCCCAGCTACTAGAAGAAAGTCAGAGGGCCAGTTTCTTATTGATGAAATCAGTTATTTTCTGAAATTATAAAGCATTTACTGTATCTATGTTACATGGACTCTAGTTAGAAAATATCCAAGATGAGAAAGAGCAAGTCTATTCAATTTGAATATCAAATCAGTCATTACAGTCAAAAATCTCACTGGAAAAATGAGCAGTTCTTTGAAGAAGAAGGGAGTAAAATGATGAAGAAAAACTCATTTTGCAGACATACATACTCAGGTAAAAATATGCACAAAAATACAATTGGAGGAGGATATCAAAAGAACAATTTTAAGAGTGTTTCTGACATAAAGATATGGAGAACTGAAATAACTGCTTGTGATTGATGTGAATAACTCGACAAAGGAGGAAAAGTTGCCCTGGAACTCAATAAAATAGTTAAAATTGGATTCAAAGACACTGAGAGGTAATTTAAAAAGAGAGGGAAAGGATGCCAAAGTAATGAAGAATAGCAAATTGGATTTAGGAGTGACTAGTACGCAGACAGCCCTAAGGTAAGAGGTGGAGTTGAGTAACCAAGGCAGGATACACTGAACATACTAATAAGAGAGAAATATGGATAAGTCAAAAATAAAATCTGCAGAAATGAGAAACAAATCATGACTTAATTTCATTTTTTGGAATAATAGTCTACTATTCTATACTTCAATATTATCTGTACACATCATTGTTATTTTTATTAGCACAGATAGTAACACTGTATCCTTAGCTATAACACAATGGGATTGCAGATAATTTCTTTAAGAAATCCTGAAGTTTCCTTTCTTTATCATTAATAACTTATTACTATCTTCTCCTTTGACGGAGAAGAAACAAAGAAAATATTCCTTTCAGGAGGTATAGAGGGATAGCAACATTCAAGAATTGTGAAAAAAGTTGAATTTTATAGAGTAAGTCAGTAAAAAGGAAAAAAATGGTTTGCAATTGCAGAAACTTTTTTAAAAAACTTGTTACAAAATGTGTCATATATTCACATTTTATAAACCTTAATAAATTATCCTGTTCTATCCTCAGCATACCTTTGAGTAGTAAGTAATCAGGTTTTTCAGACATTGTTAAGGCCAATTTATCCCCGTAAAGACAATATAAACTTCTTAATCTTGGCATTCAATGTCTGCCTTTACTTTCTTCCACATTCTCTAATTTTATCAGCTTCCTACATCCCTACTAGACTCCTCACTGCTCCATGGAAGCACCTATCACTTTAAACCTCTGCACTTGTGGCAGAGACATTGCTATGTGCTTGCAAACTCGTTTTTTTAACTGACAACTTAGCTTAAGTTACATGTTCAAGTGGTTTTACAGATAAATGAAGACATGTGACCATGTTCTGGCCAAGGTGCAGGTGGAAATGGTATACATGATTTCTGTGCCTGGTCTCCCAAATCTCCCAATCTGCCACGCAAGTGCTCTGCTTCCTTTTCTTTTTTCCTCTTTCTCCAGACCAGATACAGGGGAGGCTATGGAGGATCCTGAGGATCTACAGTCTCTGGGACCTGGGATCCTTATTATCTCTTGGAAGATTACCTCTTCAATATTGAAGTAGATTTCCACGTGAGCTAGAAATTTGCCATTACTATAGTAAGCCACCAAGACTTGGAGTTACCAGACAGCAGTAAGACTTCTCTAGCTAAGACATAATATCACTCTTCTCTTCACAGAGGTAGAAAAGAATTCTATTTTCTGACCAAGTTCAAGTGAACCCATTCCAGGAAAACATCTGTGACCTCTTTAGCACTTTCTGATTCCTCTATTATTGATGAGTTCTGTTTCCTTTTTAGAGGGTGCAAAACTATCTTTAAAAGTTAGGTTTATTGCTATATAATGTACATAACAAAGATAGTCTTTCTTAAGTGTACAGGTCAGTAAGTTTTGACAAAGGCACAAAACCATCAACACCATCACTGCAATAATACAGAACACTTCCTTTATCCCTTAAAGTTGCATTATTGTCCTTTTCCATCAATTCCCTCCCTAATTCTGGTGTGTGATGTGTTTTCTGTCCCTGTAGTTTTGTTTTTGTAAAATATCATGCAAATGGAAACATATCATCTATTGTCTTTTTTGACTGACTTCTTTCACTAATATTTAAGACATATGCATTTAATACTTATAACACTGCAAGTATCTGATTCTTTTTTAAATTATTATTATATATATATATATATATATATATTAGTTGTTGTTGGACCTTTATTTTCATTCATTTATTTATATGCAGTTCTGAGAATTGAACCCAGTGCCTTACACGTTCTAGGCAAGTGCTCCACCACTGAACCACAACCCCAGCCCCTGTATTGGATTCTTACTGCTGAGTAGTATCGCATTGTATCCTTTAAAACATTGACACTGAAGTTTATAAAGGCCAAAATTAAAAGGCCTTCAAATGAAGTAGTCTTTCAATGATTTTTGTTAATAACATTGAGGATACTATTACTCTGAGTATGTTTTTCTAGTATTCATTTTTCCATTTGTTCTTTGGGAAGGTTTTGTTTTGTTTTGTTTTGTTTTTAATCTCCTCCTGTGTGCCAAGCTAGTACTATGTACTAGAGCTACAATAGTAACAAGATCTACACAGACCTTATTTTTTGGAATTTACCTCTTGAAAACTAAGACACAAACATTAGTCAATAAATTAAAAGTAAAATACATATAACAAGTTAAATTCTATAGCACAAGAGGAAAAAAGCAATGTCTGATCATCCAGTCAAACAATCTACATCAAAGAATTTATTTTCTAAGGTGTTTTGGTTAAAAAGGGGGGAGCTTCTATGGATTCCCTGGAATCAGAGATGGGGGAATAGAGATCACAAGGGAATATCTATTTTATGAGAGACTTTATGGGACCCTAAGGCACAAGCAGGAGGCTTTAGTGCTCAGGTGTTAAGTGTGGCAGAGTAGTGGAGAGGAGTTTTCAACAGAGTTTCAAAAACTGCTATGTGGTTTCAGGAGAGAGGATTTGGTGTACATTTTACACTTCATGGGTTGGCAGCCTTGGGAGCAGGAGAGAATACTTCCTGGCAAACACATCATCACTCCCACTGGGGATGTTGGCAAAGGGAGCCTGGCAAAGCTATGCACACAAATAACTTCAAAGCAGTAACAATTGGCTCAAACACTCAGCGATGAAGAATCTCAAAGTTTTAAGCTCAAAGAAGAGAGCTGGGTACTTTCCAGCAGAAACTGAGTGCATCTCTGAATGTAGGTGGAGGACCTCTCCTAGGCAGGTGCATCTCAGAGTACAAGACTTTATATGCAGATTTTCAAATAGGATAAACCGTTGACTTATCCTAATTCATTCACATGCTTAGGATAACAGAAAATTCTCACATAAAAATGAGGTAATAGATGGTCAAACTGAAAAAGTTATGTATTATCAAGTTACAGTGCATTATTTATACTTATGAATTTATATATAAATTATTACAGAGATTTCATGTATTTTTATCATTTCATTAAGTAAATATTACATAGACAAAGAGGAATTATTTCCATTTTATAGAGCAAGGACTGAGATTCAAAGGGGATGGGTGATTTGGCTAGGACCACATGCTTAGTATGTCACCAAGATAAGTCTAGGTGCTTTGATTTCTAAATTTAAGGTCTTTCCATCTTATTAAGTCCATCAAATTAAGAATCAATTTTTAAGCCAATTATATAAATAGTTAACAACATTTATAAAGACTGGTAAAGTCTTCACTCTCAGGATTGAAGAGAAGATATTCAGAGACTGAGGAAACAGTTCATTTAAAAATTTTATTTCTTTTCCTAAGTTGCATTACAACAGGTTATTACAATTTTGTTTCCAATGGGTATTGTTGAGACCACACACTCAGAATACAGTAAAACATTTGAAATAACCTAAAATGAATATTATTAATTTTTGAAAATTAAAGGCAAAACCAGGAACATTTATCTCATTTCTGATATATGCCAGCTTAGAATTATGTTTAAAAAAATCTGATAAAATGCTGTTATCAAGTTATAGTGCATTATTTATACTGATGAATTTATTTATATATAAATTATTACAAAGAGATTTCATATATTTTTATCATTTCATTAAGTAAATATTACATAGGCAAAGAGGACTCATTAAAAGTAGTTAAAAATTGCTTATATCCTTTTGCAAGACTTTAAGGATAGACATGTTTTCATTGTTCTTCCTTTGACAAGCCTGTGTTTAGGTTTGAAAGGTTCATGTTTTGATTTCTCCTTGCTTCCAAATAATAAATTTCGGGTTTGGAATTTAGACAAGTTTAGTTATGCAATGCATCTTAATATTCACAGTTCAACATATTTCCATGATAACCAGATGTTAGTACTCTCATGCATTTATACCTTATGACACTCATAGTGATATGTGGCTCCAGAGTTGTTTTAAATATTTATGCTAAATTTTTAAGAAAGCAGATGTTCTTTGAACATTTCTCACAAGATATTTTTTGTACAATAAGAGTATTGTTTGATAAAACCACAATTCACTGAGCTAAGACCTTGTGAAAAGTTTCTTTCTTTCCCCTCACAATGCCACTATTATGCACCTTAAATGACTATTAATTCATAAGGCATTACATTAATAAACACATATTGAATGCCTACTGGGCCCCAAGTTCTGTGTCTATTGTGGCTGATTGTAAAATAAAAGGTAAAATTCTCAAGGTTCTCATTCTCAGACTAGACATGAGCAGACCAGTGCTCTGACAATCACCATATGGGATGACAAAGGAAAGCACAGACTGCTATGGAAAAGCAAAGAAAAAACAATATGGATTTTCCCACCTAAATGAGGTGGTGAGTTTCTGGAGGGTGTCTTTGGAAATTATTCTTAAAATAAGTACTGAAGTTATAGTAGGAGTTAGTCAAATGAGAAAAGGAAATGCAGGCACACAGAGCTTAGAGGCATATAAGAGGAGGAAGCCTTCAATAAACTGCAAATCATTACAAGAAAACAGTTCTTGTGCCCCCTGTAGGAGATGCAGCAGTCGATGATCCTGGAAAAAAGGCAGAGGCCATATGCACTGTTGAGAAGTTTGGAATTTATTCAAAGGACTGTTGGGGAGCCAGCTGTGGTTTAAATCATGGAATGCCATTCCTGAACTAATGGAGTGTTTTAGTCAGTTTTGCATTGCCCTAATAAAAACACCCCAAAGACAACTTAAAGGAAGAAAAGTTTATGTGGGCTCATGGTTTCAGAGGTCTTAGTTCACAGATGACCAGCTCTTGCTCTGGGCCTAAGATGAGGCAGTAAATCATGGGGGAAAGACCCAGTGGTGGAAAAGTTGCTTAGCTCATGGTAGGGTCAGTAATCAGGGTGGTGGTAGGGGGCGCATAAGGGACCACAGGGAAGATACACTCTTCCAGGGAATACCCAAAGTGAAACCTTCTCTAGCCATTCCCACCTGGCCACAGTTAAAATGAAGTCAGTCTGTTCAAATTAGGTTGGACTGATTAGGATACAACATTCATCTAATCATTTTAGCTTTGGATATTTCTATATTACCAGGAACTTTTGAGAGAAACTGTATATCCAAACCATAGCATACAGTATGGTGGCAGCAAAACCTAAGATGGATGAGGTACTAAGACAGAGAAGCTTTGAGGTTTATTTTGTCATTCAGGTGAGTAATATGAAAAAGCAGTGAGGGTGGAGGGTGGGCTTAAAGACCTATGATGTGATAGCGAAAGAGGGAAGTGCCTGGGCTTAAAAGAGAGTGTCCTCAAGAAAGGGAGGGGCAGGTTGAGTGGAAAGAAATGGTAGGTTCAATTCTCTGTACCCCGAAATTATGGTGCCTGTAGAACATCCAAGCAAATTGTCCAATAGAAAGGAAGGCACTTTGTTCTGCCACTCCAGAAAGAGATCTAAGATGTAGACAGAGACACGGCATTCATCAGAATATAGCATAGATGAGGTCTAGGGTCAAGCCCAAATCTGCATCCCTGCTAACTGTTCCTAAGTGATTCCAAGTAGGTTGTTCAGAGACTACACATAATCTAATGGAGAGCAGTTGAACTATTGATGTAGATAAATGTCTCCAGGAGACTCTACAAAGAGAAAAGGATGGTGCAAGAGGGAACCTCTGAAGTGATAATACTCATGTCACAGGCAGGGAGGAGAAGATGAAGTCGATTAGGAAAGAATCTGAAAAGGAATGAGCAGAAGGAAGCAGAGGGAGAAAACATCAAGGAAGGACACATCAACATAAAGATATGGCACCAGCACTCCTGAAGATTAGGTCCAGCAAGAACATCTTAGAAAACTGATTAAATGTGGCAACCAGAGGGACTGGGGACCTTGATGAGAAGATTCTGGTGAGATAGAGGGGGATCAAATCCAATTGCAGAGGGCAGAGGTTTGAGTGGGCGATGGGGAGTGGAGAAAGTGGGAATGAGAAGTCTTACCATGAAGAGTGCCAGCATGGGAACTAGTTGGGGCCCTAAGAACACTGGAGGTGGGTTTCTTTTTAAATTTTAATTGATTTTTGAGTATGTTTATATGCTTCAAGGTGGGAAAAACAGACATGGGGGAACCAGAAAAATAGTAGGAGCAGAATGGGAGAAAGAAAGAAATAGGCAGAGAGGGGGTGATAATGAGTTACAATTTGGCAAGTGTATATGTCTAACACTTTAAATGCTATCATTTATTTTGTTCTATTTTAACATAAAAATGTGATTTTTTAGCTATGTATGGATATGATTATTCCCAATTTATGGGTCAATGAAATAAGACCCAGAGGAAAAGCCAGTTATCCAAGGATACACAAGAAGCCAAGTCAGGACCCATATTTTTTGGCTATCATACTCATACTCATTTTCTTTAAACCATACCAGCGTCTCACCTTTTTAAAACCTTTTGCTTCTTTTCACAAATATTAAAATTACACTTCCACACTTCCAGCAGATATAACATATCCCTTCAGAACAGGTCACTATAATCTCTATATTCTCCCTAGCCAAGAATTCCAAACTTTGTAGGGTATAATATAAATCACATCATATTTTTTTTACTTCCAAATATGAAATTACAGTGCCACTGGTGCTTTCTAAACCCCTCACACCCCCAGACCCCACTTTTCCCCTACTGAAAACCACCATGTTATTCTCTGACCTAACTGTCCTAATATTGTTTCAGGTGGAGAAAAGATCCCTGCCATTTGCCATTTTCTGTGTCTGCCGTTTCAAAAGATTGATGTTATGTACATCAATCCATATCATCAAGAAGCATTTTTCATAGAGAGCCCTGGTATGAGGTTCTCAGAAACGCTGTTAGTAACATGTCCTGGTATGAAATGCTGCAATGGTAACGGCTGGTTTCACCCTCTGCCCCCAGTGCTTCACCTTAGTGTCCACATGACAACCATGGGGAAAGAACTTCACCCAAAGACTCAGGCTGCCTCCAGGCCTCACTACCTGAGACTCCTGGAGAAAAACATCTTTGGACAACATGATGATGCTCTGTGGTTTTTAAAAATTGTGTAGAACATTAATGGTCCTCAGTTTCTCCAGAGCCACCCCTGACTCCATTCTACACTATACAGAATCTTCCACATTCCTCTCTCTCTTTTTAATCACCTTTAAGAAGATTCTCTTCAGCCCACATTATTTCAATATGTCTTAGCATTCTCAGCATGAATTACTCATTACTTATTTTCTTAGTCATTCTTCCTATGTTTATATTCATGTGTTGAGAACTGCTTTTGAGAATGAATATTTTCTTTTCATTTCATTGCCCCCTCTCTCATTTTACCCTTTATGCCTTTGTGGCCTGAAAGTGCAAGATTTTTTTCTCATCACATATTGATTTTCCTATTTTGGTCATTTTTTATTTTGTGAAATCATGCAATATGTTTATTACATGAAGACAAAAATGTTTCTTTTTGGTCTCCTTAGATCTCAAAATTTCAACAGAATTACATGAAATTATAATAAAAACTGACAATACCTGAGTTTTAAATAACATAAATATATTTTATCAGTTCTGTTTTGGTGTTATTAAATGAGCAGTATTAACTATGACATTGATTACAAATGTTCTAGTGATCAAAGAAGATTTTTGTAAAAAAAAATTCTAAAATTCATTAATCCTAAATCCTAGCTTAACTTTTTTTTTCCCCTGGAGTGAAGTTAAGCAACAAATTATAATTTCCACTATGGCCTAGCTCTTAATTTTACATCTTAAATCTATTTTATAATAAATTTCTCTTTATTTACTTCTATACTTCTTACTTTGATTAAACAATTAGTACAATATGCATTAAATAGCTGATACCATTGTATAAACTTCATTTACTCCAGTGACAATCTAAAGGATACTTTCCACAAACAAATTTATTCTGTCAGCTCAAAGGGACAGCAGGATGAGAAGTATGTTGGAGCTCTCTTTTTTCTCCTCTTAGCTGAGTCATCTTTATCTGTACAGCTGTTCTTTAGAAGCTGCCAGAATGACTTTAGCTCCTGCTGACAAGCAAGGCAACCCACCAGGGAACACAGAAAGGTGTAGTTTCTCCAAAAGTTGACCTGAAAATGCACATAAAAATGATGCACTTTGTTTATCATTCAATAGGATTGTTTTCTAGTGTCAAACAACAAAATCTTGAGTTTATTCAGTCTCTACAGGATTCTGAGTATTTTTCCACTTTCATGTTTCTTTCTTTTTAAAATAATATATAGACTAACTGGTCTGCATTTTCTTGGAGGATGTAACAGCTGGTTGGTCTTGTATCGCCTATACTCAGTGATTTCATTCAAGACCTATTTTATAGGTCAAATATTGTTTGACAGAAGCTCTTCATAGTTTTTAATAGCAAATTTGCTATTTCTGACTTTGACTCTTATCTCCAGGAGATCTGATCGTCAAGGCATACCCTGATCCAAAAATATCCCACACGTTAACTATTCCAAATCTATTTTTGCCCTTTTTCACTAGTAGGCATACAATCTGGACTCATTAATTAAATTATTTGTCAATTTATCTTAATATTTCCACATTCAATCTCTTATAAGAGGCTTTAATAAAGTACTTAAGGAAAATAAATCTGGTTTTAATTAAAAGCAAAAAAAAAAAAAAAATAGCATGTAGGCCAAATGACTGTTAATGACTTGAGCATGACCATTTATTTACAGCAGGTAGATGTTTTGTGTTTTGAATGAGATATAAAACTAAGATAATCATTAAAAACAGAAGTAATGGCATTTCCCAGAAAGAACATTTTCTAGTGCCCTCTGACTGGATTCCAGTTTATGAAATCAGCCAGAATTTCTGAGCTTTCCTGTGGTTCCAATTGGCATACTTCTCTACTTTTTGCTTATTTCTCTGTGAAGGGACACGGTGTCCCATATTTAATGGTTCACAAGCTCTCCCCAAGGCAATACGTTAGAGCATGCCTGAAGATTTTAGTTACAAATCAACATGTAGCTATAAAAATGATTTTTTTCCTCCCCAAGTCTTAGCATTCTCTCTCTCACACTCTCTCTTCCATGTACACATATACATAATCTCTCTAAGAAAACTAACTTGTATGTTATACTTTAGTTAATTTACACACAATACTTAGTTCTTATTAAGTGCCAGCACTGTATTAATAGTGGGTTTCAAGGCTGGGGATGTATCAGTGGTAGAGCACTTTCCTACCATGTGTGAGACCCTTGGTTCAATCCCCAGCACTGAAAACAACAACAACAACAACAAAAGAGTTTTAATAATTAATGAAACAAAAAGAAAAATGTGGTTAATATTCTATTGTATGGATGTGAGATGAGAGAGAGAAGCTATAAAGAAAGGAGACACTTTGATAAAAAGTAAAATTATTTCTAGAAATTTTAAACCTTGATAGGAAATTCATTTTTAAAAAATTTATGAAATGAAGATATTGTACTTAATAATGGATTTTCAAGTTATTCCTCTAGGAGTTGATTCTGAAAGGATTCTTTGGTTTGCCCTCAGAAAGTGCCTCAAGCTGGGAATTCTACAAACTTATATAGTTTATATCTTCTAGTTTCCAAGAAAGATTTTATTTGAAGAGTTTCACAGCTAAGAACTGATTATAAACCTAGACGAGGTTAGATAACATTTTAAGTTCTCTTCCAGCTTCACCATTCAAGGCTTCAAGAATATCATGTTTTACTCTGGCTTTGTAATGTCCAGGAATTTATCTTTAGAAGAGTCTGTCTTGCTGTCACTAATTTTTGGAATGGAGCTCCAAGGTCACATTGTACTCTAAGTTCCTGCTTTATTACTTGTGTAATCTTGGGCAAGTTGGCTTTTCTTCTTAAAACCCAGTCTTCTTTTTTTAACTAAAGGAAACACAAGTAGAATCTTAACTACAAGTTTTTAATTCAAAATCGCATGGAAATTTCTTAGTATGGTGTTGGACACACAGGAAGTCATGGAATCAATACCATACTTCTCCAGTTCCTGAATATTAGTAGTTGAATTATTTTTTCCTCAGGGAGAACCCGTGTTATACAAACACAACATTTTGTAATTCACCAACAGGTGTAAAGTTCAATGTACCATTTGTGGAATAGACTAGTGCACAAGGGAAACAATAGGTTTTCTTTATTTTTCAACAGAAATTAGGCGGAGATACATTAAATGCCTTCTCAGAAATCATTAATTAACTGGACTGTAGGCTTAGAAATAGAATCAGAGATTTTGTTCTATGGAAATACTATCATAAGTATATAACTTAGTAGACTTTTAAATTACATTTAGCTTCTTCAAAAAGAGTTTTAGCTGAAGTCTGATAGTCTGCAGTGTTCCAAGAAGTATATGCAGTTATGTAATGTAGATAGTC
The DNA here is from genome assembly GCF_902686455.1 of Sciurus vulgaris. Classification (NCBI taxonomy): domain Eukaryota; kingdom Metazoa; phylum Chordata; class Mammalia; order Rodentia; family Sciuridae; genus Sciurus; species Sciurus vulgaris. The sequence continues at coordinate 135,431,277 of NC_136463.1, forward strand.
TATATTTTTTAAGACTCATGGAAAGTTATCTTTTCTGATTTATTATAGAATGGAATAAATGTTATTTAATCTTATGAGTTTTAACAAATAAATATAAAATTAATACTTTATGAAAGCATTCAGACTTGTAAACAAGTTAAAGCAGTGGAAACAACCACATTTCAAGGATATATAGTATTTAATGTATATTAAAAGGAAGGTGAATATACTTAATTTCTCTCTTCTTTGCAACTAACTTGAAATTTTCACCTTTTATTTTTTTTTTTATTTTTATTTTTTATTGTAAACAAATGGGATACATGTTGTTTCTCTGTTTGTACATGGCGTAAAGGCATACCATTTGTGTAATCATAAATTTACATAGAGCAATGTTGTTTGATTCATTCTGTTATTTTTTTTCCCTTCCCCCCACCCCTCCCACCCCTCTTTACCCTCTATACAGTAGTTCCTTCCTCCATACTTGCCCCCCTCCCTAACCCTAACTCTAACCCTTCCCTCCCCCCCCATTGTGTGTCAACCTCCACTTATTAGCGATATCATTCGTCCTTTGGCTTTTTGAGATTGGCTTATCTCACTTAGCATGATATTCTCCAATTTCATCCATTTGCCTGCAAATGTCATAATTTTATCATTCTTTATGGCTGAGTAATATTCCACAGTATATATATACCACAGTTTCTTTATCCACTCATCAATTGAAGGGCATCTAGGTTGGTTCCACAGTCTGGCTATTGTGAATTGAGCAGCTATGAACATTGATGTGGCTGTATTTCTGTAGTATGCAGATTTTAAGTCCTTTGGGTATAGGCCAAGGAGTGGGATAGCTGGGTCAAATGGTGGTTCCATTCCAAGTTTTCTAAGGAATCTCCACACTGCTTTCCATAGCGGCTGCACTAATTTGCAGCCCCACCAGCAGTGTATGAGTGTACCTTTCTCCCCACATCCTCGCCAACACCTGTTGTTGCTCGTATTCTTGATAATCGCCATTCTAATTGGGGTGAGATGGAACCTTAGGGTGGTTTTGATTTGCATTTCTCTTATTACTAGAGATGTTGAACATTTTTTCCATATGTTTGTTGATTGCTTGTAGATCTTCTTCTGTGAAGTGTCTATTCATTTCCTTAGCCCATTTGTTGACTGGACTGTTTGAATTCTTGGAGTAGAGTTTTTTGAGTTCTTTATAGATTCTGGAGATTAGTGCTCTATCTGAAGTATGATTGGCAAAGATATTCTCCCACTCTGTAGGCTCTTTCTTCGCGTTGCTGATAGTTTCCTTTGCTGAGAGAAAGCTTTTTAGTTTGAATCTATCCCAGTGGTTGATTCTAGCTTTTATTTCTTGTGCTATGGGAGTCCTGTTAAGGAAGTCTGGTCCTAGACCAACAAGATGAAGATTTGGACCTACTTTTTCTTCTATAATCTGCAGGGTCTCTGGTCTGATTCCGAGGTCCTTAATCCATTTTGAGTTTAGTTTCGTGCATGGTGAGAGATATGGGTTTAGTTTCATTCTGTTGCATATGGATTTCCAATTCTCCCAGCACCATTTGTTGAAGAGGCTATCTTTTCTCCATTGCATATTTTTGGCACCTTTGTCTAGTATGAGAAAATTGTATTTATTTGGGTTTGTGTCCGTGTCCTCTATTCTGTACCATTGATCTACCTTTCTATTTTGGTACCAATACCATGCCGTTTTTGTTACTATTGCTTTGTAGTAGAGTTGAAGATCTGGTATTGCAATACCCCCTGTTTCACTCTTCCTGCTAAGGATTGCTTTAGCTATTCTGGGTTTCTTATTCTTCCAGATGAATTTCATAATTGCCTGCTCTATTTCTGTAAGGTACGTCATTGGGATTTTAATTGGAATTGCATTGAATTTGTATAGCACTTTAGGTAGTATGGCCATTTTGACAATATTAATTCTTCCTATCCAAGAACATGGAAGATCTTTCCATCTTCTAAGGTGTTCTTTAATTTCTTTCTTTAGTGTTGTATAGTTCTCATTGTAGAGGTCTTTCACCTCTTTTGTGAGATTGATTCCCAAGTATTTTATTTTTTTCGAGGCTATTGTGAATGGGGTAGTTTTCCTAATTTCTCTTTCTGAAGATTCATCACTTATGTATAAAAATGCGTTGGATTTATGGGCATTGATCTTGTAACCTGCTACTTTACTGAAATCACTTATGAGTTCTAAGAGTTTTCTGGTGGAATTTCCAGGTTCCTCTAAATATATAATCATGTCATCAGCGAACAGGGATAGTTTGAGTTCTTCTTTTCCAATTCGTATCCCTTTAATTTCTTTGGTTTGTCTAATTGCTCTGGCCAGAGTCTCAAGAACGATGTTGAATAGAAGTGGTGAAAGAGGGCATCCCTGCCTTGTTCCAGTTTTTAGGGGGAATGCTTTCAGTTTTTCACCATTTAGAATGATATTAGCCATGGGCTTAGCATAAATGGCCTTTACAATATTAAGGAATGTTCCCACTATCCCTATTTTTTTCTAGTGTTTTGAGCATGAAGGGGTGCTGTATTTTATCAAATGCTTTTTCTGCATCTATTGAAATAATCATGTGATTCTTGACTTTAAGTCTATTAATATGGTGAATTACATTTATTGATTTCCTGATGTTGAACCAACCTTGCATCCCTGGGATGAAACCCACTTGATCATGGTGCACTATCTTTTTAATATGTTTTTGTATGCGATTTGCTAAAATTTTGTTGAGAATTTTTGCGTCGATGTTCATTAAGGATATTGGTCTGAAATTTTCTTTCCTTGATGAGTCTCTGTCTGGTTTAGGTATCAGTGTGATATTGGCTTCATAGAATGAGTTTGGGAGGGTTCCCTCCTCTTCTATTTTATGGAATACTTTGAGAAGTATTGGAATGAGCTCTTCCTTAAAGGTTTTGTAGAACTCGGCTGAGAACCCATCTGGTCCCGGACTTTTCTTTGTTGGTAGGCTTTTGATGACTTCTTCTATTTCAGTACTTGAAATTGGTCTATTTAAATTGTTTATGTCCTCCTCATTCAGTTTAGGCAATTCATATGTCTCTAGAAACATGTTGATGTCTTCGAAATTTTCTATTTTGTTGGAGTATAGATTTTCAAAATAGCTTCTAATTATGTTTTGTATTTCCATCCTGTCTGTAGTGATATTTCCTTGTTCATTCCGAATTTTAGTGATTTGGGTTTTCTCTCGTCTTTGTTAGTGTGGCTAAAGGTTTATCAATTTTGTTTATTTTTTCGAAGAACCAACTATTTATTTTATCAATTTTTTGTATTGTTTCTTTTGTTTCAATTTCATTGATTTCAGCTCTGAGTTTAACAATTTCCTGTCTTCTACTACTTTTGGTGCTGTTCTGTTCTTCTTTTTCTAAGGCTTTGAGCTGTAGTGTTAGGTTGTTTATTTGTTGAGTTTTACTTCTTTTATTAAATGCGCTCCATGAAATAAATTTCCCTCTAAGTACTGCTTTCATAGTGTCCCAGAGATTTTGATATGATGTTTCTTTGTTCTCATTTACCTCTAAGAATTTTTTAATTTCCTTCCTAATATCTTCTGTTATCCATTCATCATATAATAGCATATTGTTTAATCTCCAGATGTTGGAATAGTTTCTGTGTTTTACTCTTTCATTTATTTCTAACTTCAATCCATTATGATCTGATAGAATACATGCTAGTGTCTCTATCTTCTTGTATTTGCTAACATTAGCTTTGTGGCATAATATATGGTCTATTTTAGAGAAGGATCCATGTGCTGCTGAGAAGAAAGTGTATTCACTCTTGGTTGGATGGAATATTCTATAAATGTCCGTTTAAGTCTAAATTATTGATTGTGTTGTTGAGATCTATGGTTTCTTTGCTCAATTTTTGTCTGGAAGATCTGTCCAGTGGTGAGAGCGGCGTGTTAAAATCACCTAGTATTATTGTGTTGTGGTCTATTTGGTTTCTGAAATTGAGAAGGATTTGTTTGACATACATAGATGAGCCACTGTTTGGGGCATAGATGTTTATGATTGTTATATCTTGCTGATTTATGCTTCCCTTAAGCAGTATGAAATGACCTTCTTTATCCCTTCTGACTACCTTTGGCTTGAAGTCCACATTATCGGAAATGAGGATGGATACTCCAGCTTTTTTGCTGAGTCCATGTGCATGGTATGTTTTTCCCCATCCTTTCACCTTTAATCTATGGGTATCTTTTTCTATGAGGTGAGTCTCTTTCAGGCAACATATTGTTGGATCTTTCTTTTTAATCCAGTCTGCCAGTCTATGTCTTTTGATTGATGAATTCAGGCCATTAACGTTCAGGGTTATTATAGAGAAATGATTTGGTTTCCCGGTCATTTGGTTCATTTTTAAAATTTTGTTTATTTATTTGTTTGACACAACTTGTTTCCTCCTTTATTTGACAATTCCTTTAGGATAGTTCCTCCCTTTGCTGATTTGCTTCTTTGTTTTTCATCTCTTCCTCATGGAATATTTTGTTGAGAATGTTCTGTAATGCTGGGCTTTCTTTTTGTAAATTCTTTTAGCTTTTGTTTATCATGGAAGGATTTTATTTCATCGTCAAATTTGAAGGTAAGTTTTGCTGGGTATAAGATTCTTGGTTGGCATCCATTTTCTTTCAGGGCTTGAAAAATGTTGTTCCAGGACCTTCTAGCTTTTAGGGTCTGGATTGAAAAATCTGCTGATATGCGTATTGGTTTCCCCCTGAATGTAATTTGGTTCTTTTCTCTCACAGCCTTTAAAATTCTGTCTTTATTTTGTATGTTAGGTATTTTCATTATAATGTGCCTTGGTGTGGGTCTGTTGTAATTTTGTGTATTTGGAGTCCTGTAAGCCTCTTGAACTTGATTTTCCATTTCATTCTTCAGATTTGGGAAATTTTCTGATATTATTTCATTGAATAGGTTGTTCATTCCTTTGGCTTGTTTCTCTAGGCCTTCCTCAATCCCAATAATTCTTAAATTTGGCCTTTTCATGATATCCCATAGTTCTTGTAGATTCTGTTCATGATTTCTTACCATCTTCTCTGTTTGTTCAGCTTTGTTTTCAAGGTTAAATATTTTGTCTTCAATGTCTGAGGTTCTGTCTTCCAGGTGTTCTATCCTATTGGATATGCTTTCTATGGAGTTCTTAATTTGGTTTATTGTTTCCTTCATGTCAAGGATTTCTGTTTGGTTTTTTTTCAATATCTCTAACTCTTTATTGAAATGATCTTTTGCTTCCTGTATTTGCTCTTTTAACTGTCGATTGGTGCGATCAATCAATGCTTGCATTTGCTCTTTCATCTCATCATTCAATGCTTGCATTTGCTCTTTCATCTCCTCGTTGCTTCTCTGATCATTTTAATTATGTACATTCCTGAACTCCTTTTCTGTCATTTCTTCTGCCATGCTGGTCATTGGGTTTTATTGATGTAACATCTAGATTTGTTTGCAGCATTTTCTTTCCTTGTTTTCTCATGTTGTTCAGATATCAGTGGACCGCTGAGATATTGCAGATTTCCTCTGTTGATTTACAATGACCCTGAAGATTTCTATATATATCCCCTCTTAGCCTTCAGTAGGCTGAAGTCTTGGAGGAGGTTGATAATGCGGTGTTCCACAAGGAAGCTGCCTCTCTAGGAGTGGTGGCCTTTCAGGTGGGGTATATTCCCTGCTAGTGGGCAGAGGTGCCTCACTTGTTGACCTATGGTCATCCAAAGGGGACCTAGGCTGTGGGCTGAGGCAAGGCCTGTTTGGGCCCGAGCCTCTGGTTTTACCGTCCTTGTGGGAAACCTCACCCAGCAGGGAAGACTCACCCGGTGGGGAGGTCTCGCTGGTCAGTTTCCTCCTAGAGGTTCCCCTCAATTTACAGCTACTGCCTGGGCTGGGCTGCCTTCCTCTGCAAAGTTTCCAGGGGCCCGGCCCTACCTCCTGGGCCTGGGAGCCTCACCCTTCGCAGATGAATCTCCTTAGGCTGCCCCTCCTCAGAGAATTTGCCCATAGGCCTGGAACCTTCGCTCCGCCCTAAGCCTGTCTCTGTGCGGCTCTTCCACCCAGAAGCCTCCTAGATCCTGGGACCCTGTTCTGCACCTAATCGCCTGGCTGCGTGGCCCCTCCTCTGAGCAGCCACCTGTGGCCCCGAACAATCGCTCTGAGTCCCAGAGACCCGCCACAGGTCTCTTCCTCCAGACAGCCGCCCAGTATGCCGGTGCGGTCACTAGGAGTCCAAGAAACTCACTTCGTGCCTCCTCCTCCCACCAACCACCCGTAGCCCGGGGCAATCAATCACTCCGAGTCGAAGTGACCCTGCCGTTCCTCCTCCTTCTCCAGATAACCCCCCGGGTGTTCAGGAGCAGTCCCTCTGAGTGGCTCTGAATCCACGTGACCCGCTGCACGGGTCCTCTGGGCAACCGCCCGGAGCTCTGGTGTGGTCCCTCAAGACCAAGCGTCCCACCACGCTTCTCCTCCAGGCAGCCCCCCTGTGTTTCAGGAGCTGTCACTTTAAGACCAAACAACTTACCACTACGCCTTCTCCTCTGAGCAGCCGCCTGGAGCGCTATGCAGTCACTGCAAGTCCAAAGGACCCCGCCGCGCTCCTTCTCCTCCTTCTCCTACTCCTCCGGGCAGGCCCGGGGTTCAGAAGTGGTCAGGGTCCAAACAGCTCGCCACGCAGCCCCTTCTCTGGCAACCGCCTGTAGTTCCCGTATAGTCACCCGAATCCAAGCGGCTGCTCCTCTTCCTCCTTGTCCTCAGGGCAGGCCCCGGGGTTCAGAAGCGTCGTTCTGATTCCAAACAGCTAGCCGCGCGGCTTCTCCTCTGGCAACCGCCTGCAGCTCTGGTGCAGTCTCTCCGAATCCAAGTGGCCACGCTCCTCTCCTCCTCCTCAGGGCAGGCCCCCGGTGTCCTGAGTCCCACACAGTTCTCCCCGCCACTCCTCCCCCGGGCAGCCGCCGGAGCCCCAGTGGCTGCTCCGAGTCCCAGCGCTGTGCCGAGCTGCCTCCTCTATGGCGCTCCAGCGGGGGGAGGGGCGTCTCGCCGGCAGTTCTACTTCACAAAGTTTCCTGCGTTCCGGGACCCCCGTCCCATCCGGGATGCCCCCCCAGGGGGTGAGAGTCACCCGGCTACTTTGAGTTGGTCCCAAGCGTCTCAATATCTCCTCTCTTGAATCCTGAGTTCTGGAGCAACACGTAATGCAGCCACCCTCTAGGCCGCCATCTTGAAAACCCGAAATTTTCACCTTTTAAAGTGAATATTCGCTTTTTACAGTGCTGGTTAATATATCTTATGATTTTATGAAAAAAAAAAAAAAGCAGAGCCAACAAATTCACATTTTTCCTCCCCAAATAGGAGGTTAGCTATTTCTCTCAATTAGAAAGAGACATTAAATTAGAAAAGTCAGAAAATGAAGTCTTTTATGAGATAATTTAGTAATTAAAATAATGAACTTTTTTTTATTTCTGTGAAGGAAGACAAGAAACTATCAGGAAGTGAAAGGGATGGAGCTAGGTCAAAATAAAAAAAATGTAGGGATGGTGTATGACATCACCACCCACTCAACTTCGGTAGCAGGTAGAGACAAAAATTTCTTTCTACTCTGGGGAGGGATGAGATAATTCTTTGAAAGACTTAAGAACCTGTCAGAGAGGCACTGGAAAAATCCATCTCTAGCATGATTAATGTTTGCAGGGTCTTTGTCTGGATAGGTGGGTCCCTGCTATCCCAAGTGAACAGGGCAGGAATCCCCATGGGCCACAAGGGGGGAATTGCACAGTACGTGCAGCATCTCAGGAGTTCTGAGTGGGCCTCTGTGGTGCCCACTTTTGCAGTAGTGTGAGGCTGTGCCAATCTCCAAGGGCTTCCACCAGGAGCCCCCCCAACCTGGCAGACCAGTTCATCAAGTTTTTGTGCAGCAGCATCCTGGGCACAGCTACCAGCTCAGCATTTCATTGATACTGCACACATTTCTGGAGCAGGGAGCAGGTTTTTCAGTTACAGAATAGATTTTCTTAGTGGGCCAGGGAATCAATCAGACTCAGCACAACTGCTAGGGAAGACACTGCTCTTAAGACACTGCAGGACAGCAGAAGACAGACCCATAAAAATCAGTGGTGCTATTAAGTTTTACTATTTCCTAGGCTGCTGGTGGGAAAAAAAAATACTCATTAAGTTTTTATGCTTCATTTCATTTGATCCTCAATATATTACTATGAGGAAGATAGGACAAAAATAACATTTCAGTTTTATTGAATTTAGGGAACAACATTAAAGGTTTTACCTCTCAGAAGTTAGGGAACGGGGAGCAGAATCTCTCCAACCATAATTCCCACACTGAAATCTTGATTCTATCACATTAAACCACTAAAGATTAAATTTGGGACCACACATATAAGTTAATCAAAGTATATAATTTTAGGCTTGTTTTAAAATTCTAATTGTGCTAAATATGGTAAATGAAATGGCATAAAATGATTTCCATCGTAAAATTGAAGGGATTCCGAAATATAGTAACTTACTTGTCATAATTACCTGTATATGAGAAAACTAAAAACAGACGGAAATCAGAGACCTCCCATGTAATCTTAAATATTTAGACTTTCAATCCAAAGCTAAGCATTTCAGACTTTCTACCTAAGGCCAAGAGCACTCTCTTTTAGAAGCCTAATTTGTTACTGCCATTGCTTCTCATTTTAAGTTTTTTATTTTGCCCCAAATTTATTAAAAAAAAAAAACCCAGAAACACTATTTTGTAGAGGTCTGTTGGAGCAACATGCTCACCCCACATCTACACTCCTTTGTGACATCTCTTGGCACTTGGTCATGTGGAGTGCTTGGCCCTATCCGTCTTCTACCTGGTGTATGGTTGACTGCCTTCAACACAAGACCAAGTCAGCTGAGATTAGTCATTCAGGGAGGAAAAAAAAAAAAAAAAATCAGTGGTTCAGTCTTGGGCAATAGGTTCAGTAAATATTTAAGGGTTTATTATGTGCCAGTTGCTTTCACAGAGGTTATTACAACAAACTCTGAGGTAGGTACTAACCTTCCTGTAGCTAAGAATGCTCAATGACTTCCTCAGGGTCATGGAACTTTGTTACTAGGATTTGATCCAAGATTTTGAGGTCAGTATGGCTGGAGCAGAAGTTTTTGAAATCCTCCAAATTTTAAAAGTGAATATATGAGGACGAATCAAGAAAAGTCATTGAAATTGAATGGTTAATGAGATGAGGGTAGAGCCAAGTGAAGAAATTATTTCAAGGAGGGAGTAATAGTCACCCTCTAAATGATGCTGATGGTTCCTATATGCAGACTGAGATTTGATCTTTGGGTCCAGCAGCACGAGGCTACAGAAGACTGAGAAGAGCTGCTTAGTGCAGATGTGGGGACAAAGCCTGATTCAAGTGGTTTGAGAAGAAGCATGAAGGAAGAGCAAATAGAGAAAAATGTGCAGAGAACACATTGGGATTTGCCCTAACCATAAAGAAGAATGTGGGGCAAAGAAAGAAAACTGGAGAGGTGTGCATAAGGATCTCTAAGTCCTTGAGAATGACAGTAACCCTGAAAAACATGGTTGGGTTGTGCCTTATCCTCTGTAGCACTAACTGGTAACCTGGGATCTAGGAAGGGATTCTGAAGTCCCAAGAACTATGTAAAATTGCAAGCAACTTCTTTTATTTGTGTAAATTTGTGCTTCTTTTCCTGGGGAGAGAATCTACAGCTTTCATTAGGTTCTCAAAATGGTCTAAAATGGTCCTAAATATTCACCACTAACACATAAAAACTATACACAGTAAAAACGGAACAGTAGTAATTCAAATGTAGCCCATTCCTAGGGCCGTCACTTTCCTTTTTCCCACCCTCTCATTCCAGCCCAAATATCTATACTTAAAGTCCAATGCACTCACTGGGCTTTTGTTGGAAAATTTTTCTGGTCCTCGATCCTGTCTCTCAGAGTCTTCAGTTTTCCGTTGAAATGGTTACTTATCAAACAGGACTCAGTGCTTTTTATGTGTATTAGCAATTCCACTCCTCAGGCCCCCTTCTGCCACCCTCCTCACCCCAAGTCACGTTTCTTCATCTTCTCCTCATCCCCACGAGGCATCTTGCCTTTCTATTCACTTGCCTGCTTATTACTTACTTTAGATCGACTAGACTTCGCACTGAAAATTCTATAAAAGGAGGGATTTTACTTTTCTCCTTTCCTTTCTCTATTTTTCTTCTTGCTGGTTGTTTCTTGTTTTGTTTTCCCAGCACTTAAAATCAAGTCTGATATGTAGTGCTTGCTTAATAAACATTAGTTGCTTATTGAATCTCAAATTGCCATCAGTTATTTTTTAGGTAACAGCACTGACAAATTTATCAAAATGCAAAAGTTTTCAGAAGGGCTAGGAACATACTTCTTTCTTCTCTATCTTATTCTATTTCTCCCCTTCTCAATCTCTTTGTTCTTTGACCCTTAAATGTTATCAAGAAACACACTTAAGTGTTCCCTAGCTGAGAGCCCTCTCACAGCTCTGTTTACTCTGACTGCAACCCTCACTCTGTGCCAGACCTCTTGACGGTTACTCTCCTCTGTCTCCACCTCCTGTCCTCACCTCTGTACCCACTACCATGACACTTCCATAGCTTCAGCTCTAGAAAGGGGTCTCTCAAAAGGTCAGTGATTACCTCATTGCCAAACAGAGTGATCTGATTTTAGCCTTCAAAATATAAAAGGCTGTGTTTGGTCTTGCTGGCCAGCTTCTTGGCTTCTCTTGCATTACTTCTTGGTTCTGCTCCACCTCCTTGAAACTGTTCCCCACACTCTCCTTTTCATCCTTCCTTCCTTAGTAGATTCCCTACTCCCCCTGCCCTTGGGCTGATCTCACTTTCCATTCCTCAGTCACTCTCAGGGCTTCCACTGAGAGCTACAAGGATGGCTGGTTTCCCAATTCTGTGCTCCACCTTGCCTCTTGAATTCCATAGCCATGATTTTACCTGCTCATTCTCAACCAGGAAGAATGTGAACTCTTTGGGGCTTATCTATTTATTGTGTATCCCCATCACCCTCCTTTACAGATGAGAAGACAGAGGTATAGAACAAGTTTAGTAACTGAGATCGCACCGGGAACAGCTCATCAGAAGGATCGTAGTTCAGGATGTGAATATTGGCACTGGTAAGGGACTTAACTTTTCTGTGCCTAGTTACAAGCTGGCTGTGAGAATTAAAATGAAATGCACATTTAAAGTACACTTTAAGAGAACATCAAGAGGTGGTAAATACTCAATGCATTGCAAATAGTAAATACATTTTAGACTTTATTTCCCTTACCTGAGTTTTAATATACCTTTAATACCATTACAATCCACTTTTGTATTATTTATTATAATGTAAAGGGCATGATAATATTTGTCAAAATATCGGACATTATCCACAGCCTTCCTTTCAGTTTGGTCCTCAGCAAGCTTCCTGTCATTGGATCCTCTAGAACCTTTAGGTCCATGTCATATCTGACTTTGGTTATAAACCTACTACAGCCCCCATTTTAATACATCTTTCTATGATACCTATGCAGTATAATACTATTATTTTAGGGGAAAGGCTGCAAGAAAAGAGATAGTTGTACTTCTTTTGGATCCATTGAGTTCATTCCCTTTCTTCCTTGAATGGAGCCCGATGGAGAAGTGAAGATGCTGGAGCCAACACTACCTACACTTGAACCTTGATCCCACCATCTGCTAACTCTTCGATATAAGGTTGTTCAGTCCCTCTCTGGACCTTGGTTTCCCCATTTGTAAAATAGACGTAGTACCATTATATAAGGAATTCATATTGAATATGAATATGTAAGATGCTTTTACACTCAAACTGACATGAGAGTTCCTTCTTGGTGACTTAGCACTTGGGGTGTTATCTTGTATAAGCACCAATGTTATCAAAATCACTATTCCTATCACAGAATTCCCTGCCACCAATTCTACCTTTCTAAGCACAATTTCTTGTATGGGTTTCTAAAAAAATTTTCTGGCTTTTGTTTTGTAATAAGGAGGGAAGATCTAAGACGACAGGCAAGAAAGTCATCTGTTTTGTCTAGCATAACTACGCCAGTGACAGTCACCAATATTTTAATGATAGCTAGACTGCATTTAATGAGCTGCTTAAAACCCTTGACCTTATTTTTACTTGATGATTATTAGTGCCTTTCTGATGAACATGAATTTTAATGAAGGTCTTTCTCATGGATTTGGGCTAAAATATAATTTTTTCTTATATGTTTATGAAAGGATAATAATCTTGTTCTAAGCTAAAGCCATAGTTTTCTTTGTGCAATTGCACAAAAGAAAGTTTTGCTGGTGTGTGAAGAGACTTCTTTGGTAGAACTACAAGGGGCATAATAAACAATGTTTTTCACTGGCTTAATAGATTGCAAAGTCTTTCAGTTAAATTTATATATCTCAAAAATATATTTATGTTACCCTGCCTAATTTCATTCTACCTTTTTAGTATAAACTAGATGCTTATCCATGAATTGCCATTTAATATATGAAAGTATGGCAAGAAAAATCTAGTCCTAGAAAATCACTTTTTAAAAGAGCTAGATTCAGTAAAAATTGAGTTTATTTAATTTATAAAAGATGTTTTCTTTAATAACATGTAATCTGGAAAAATCATCAGAATGTGATCCCAAGAAAGCATGCTCCTGTTGTGAAAGCAAGCTCCTGTTGTGTGGTTTGGCAATAGATCACAAGACCATACTAGAAAATGCAACTTTTATTGAAGAACAGTTTAAGAGGAGGGTGTAAATAAGCAAGTGACTGCTTTTAAGGTCATTTGCAAAATACATAGTATGTGTTTCTCTCTGCTTTCAGACAAATTACATTTCATTTAAATGCTATCCTTCAGAACATTTGTCTAAGAAAATGACAGCCATAACACTTGCATGGTTAATACCTGCTCTCACCATTGAAGACTAGCTTGCTGTCAAACTTTCAGAGAGCCTCTGAATACCGAAGAATAAAAACTTCTAAAGACCTACATTGGTCCCCTCTCCTCCTTCATTTTTGGTCATCAACTTAAACCAAAGGCCCCTTTTCACTTCATAAAATAGCTCTTATAAGATATCAGAAACTGGAAAATTTGACATTAGAAACAGAATATAAAAAATAGCCTTAACTAGATCTATCATTTTCAGATTTTCAAGTAGGAGGAAATGTGGTTAAGGAAGAGTTTTCCCTGAAATTGTATGATTATGTTGCATATAATTAAAATAGCTAGAATGTGAGGTACAATAGGTAGCTTCTCTAGAACCCTGGGATTAAAATAGAAGGAAATTAAATGAAATCTGGTTGTTGAAAATAATTTAATGATGATGAATATTTTGACATGTCAAATGGGTTAATTGTAGAGATTTTTTTTTAACTTCTACTTTAGAAATCTTTTAGAATAGCATATAAATTTTGTTTCCTTCAAGCAGGCAGAGCACATGCTGACAGTGAACTTTCCTTAAGGAAAGAGCAGAGCATATTCATGTGCTCCAAGCATATTTTATTTTATTTTTTTTTTTGTAAAAAGCACAGGGGGAAATGATGTTGAAAATAAAATTTTTGGAAAATAAATTTTCTTATTGATATCCTAAAATACTAAGTTGGTAGGGGGTACACAAAAAGTTACCAGAGTTCCCAAATATGGTCAGTACCTCTGTTTTCAAAAAGAATAGGCTCATCACATAGCATCTGTCACACAAAAGTATTAAATTTTGGAAGTATAAACATATTGTGTAATTAACTCATACCCAATTTTACTTAATATATTTCAAATTCTAAGCAAGAATTGCATCACCTATTTTGGTTAATACATATGTTCAAGTTAAACATGAATATTTAGAAATGTCACATAAGAAATAGGAGTATTAATTATCAATGGTCTATTTCTGCTTCCTAGCCAACATAATGATGTGGCAGTTCCAATCTAGAATCATGAAGCCTAGTTATGCTAGGGTTGCTATTTGTGAAACCCAGGAGAAATCAAATGGGTCTTGTAGGTCTCATAATACTCATTTGTAAAATTGGAGAGTTTTGGTATATAATTATTTTCTATGCTCTCTTCCAGTTCTTTGTATTCTTACTTAAAGTACTAATTCCTCCTAGGGGCTTCCTAAGTATAAATGTTTTTATGTCATTGTATCTTATATTTCTCTGGCACCTCTGGCATTGGTGTTGAGTATGGAGGCACTTGATTTACCATTACTAATAAACATGTTTTCAATAGTATTTCATACTCTAAAATCACTTTTACAAATACAATCACATTCAACCTCCAGTTTTTCCAACCTATAGAGGGAAACATGAGCAATAATTTTCTCTATTTCAGCAAGGTGAGAACCCAACTTCAAAGGGATTAGGATTCTACCTAAATTACAAAGTCAACATCATTACCCTATGTACTTATATGATTACATGAATGCTATGAATCTATATCATGCACAACCATAGAAATGAAATGATGTACCGCATTTGTATACAATGAATCAAAATGCAGTCTGTAAAAAATTTAAAAAACTTAAAAATAGAAGTAGTCAATCTGGTCCAAGTTTTTTCATCCTTCACCCAGTACATCCTATTGATAAAGTCATTTCATAAGTCATGCTTGAGTGTATAGATTATTTTTCTAAGTTCCTAACTATGCAGAATAGCAATATTTGTAAACGTTTTTTTTTGTGTGGGGGGGGGACCAGGGATTGAACTCAGGGGCATTTGACCACTGAGCCACATCCCCAGCCCTATTTTGTATTTTATTTAGAGACAGGGTCTCACTGACTTGCTTATTGCCTCTCTTTTGCTGAGGCTGGCTTTGACCTCATGATCCTCTTGTCTCAGCCTCATGAACCTCTGGGATTACAGGTGTGTACCAGTGTGCCTGGCAATAAATGTAACTCTTTATGTATCTTTTAATGAAATCTTTGTAGATGTCCCCATTTTTATCACTACTGTTCACTTCTAGAACATACTCATTTTGGGAACTCTGCAATCTACTTTCTTGTTTCTCTTTATAAAGATTCAGCCACCCCAGAAACTAAACTTTAACCTGGCCTGTTCAGATAATTCAATAAATCAGTATGAAATGTAGTTTTATCTTAACCATCACACAGACAGTATAAATCTTTGCTTGTGAATTTTTCTTTTGTAACTTCATTGAAGCAACAATGAATACAAAAAAAGTTATTTGTATTGTAGTGTTTTATTGTATACACGTAGGACACATCTTTTGAAGAAACAGCAGTTTTGATAGTTCTTAGATGTCTTCTACCACATTAAGCCGAATCTACTCCCACTTGCTGCTGGGAACTTTGTGTTTAATTTTTACTTTCTAGCTATCAAAAATTAAACTTTGTGTTTAATTTTTACTTTCTATAATTTGTCTGAGTGTATTTCACTTCTTTATATTATGCCTGGACCAGACATAGTAGCTAAATGAGGAAATAATTTCAAAGATGCAGAAGTAAAGTTTATTACTTAAACACTAAGTTAACTTATATTGAACTGAGTTTTCCATAAATATATATATATTTCTATAAATATATATTTCTATATATTTCTATAAATATATAAAAATGATATTACATAATTTCATCTGTAATTATGAAAAAATTATCTTTGAAAATATAAAATCAATAGATGTTTTTGTACCTATAACTAGAGATTTTTTTTGTTGCATTAAGGAGGAATGTAGGGCTCCATAAAAATAACACTTTTCTTGTCCTTTAGAATTAGGAGGTCACCTGGCACAGTGGCACACACCTATAATCCCAATGGCTAGGGAGGCTGAGGCAGGAGGATCCCAAGTTCAAAGCCATTCTTAGCAACTCAGTAAGGCCCTAAGCAACTCAGCAAGACCCAGTCACTAAATATAACATAACAAAGGACTGGAGATGTGTATTAATGGTTAAATGCCCCTGTGTTCAATCCTCAGTACCAAATAAATAAATAAATAAAAAATCCCCACACAGGATAAAGGAAAAATATTATTTTATACTCTTATGTACATATAGGTATATATTTGTGTGTATATATAGTTTCTAATTACATGTGAACAATGAATGTAACTGTGTTTATATTTTACAATTATACTATAGGATTAATACATTCTTTTACACATAAAAGGGCCCATAAAACTCAATGGTTTATCAACTGAAACTTCTGTCTGAATTACAATCACTGCCTGCAAGGACACAGTGAATTCATGTACAATCACAGCTCAAGGTTATTTTGTTTTGGTATTTTGGTGAATATTGAACATTAAACAGGCAGCACTAACTCCTGACTATGCACAATAAATTAGGGTTAATAGTTATCCTACCTGGCTAACTTCCCATCCTGACTGATTTAAACAATTTATTTAAATCATGATGCCTCTCACTCCTAATTCTCAGTTTTGCATCCAGTACAACTCACTCATTATCACCAACATTGTTCTCTCTTTTGGTGCTCAAAGTGGTATTGAACTACCACGGATCTACTACTAACAGTGCATGTGAAATTATTCTCAGGTTTAAATAATAGTGCAAAAGTATGTTTTGAATTATCAAGTAGATTTTAAACCTCAAGGACAAAAAAAATGCAACATTTGAGTTTATGTTTTCCATAGTATTTATTAAGACACATGGTTTACTTCTGAGTGTATAGGCATGTTGAATGAATGGAAAATGGCAGGTGAAGAGATTATACTTTGGGATGGTAGAGGCATGAGGGGAACAGAGGGAGAGCAACACAGGATGTTCTCTACTACCTAGCATTTTGCTATAAATAGATTAAATATAGCATTATAATAGAGAAGGAAGTTCTCTACATACTTAAAATTTCCTCTTTAGTATAGCAGCAAATGATGTTATAGTTGTGAATATAGCAACTTCTGTTCATCACATCTGCTTCCTGTACATGAGAACTAGGTAATCCAGATTAACACTGCTCCTGAAGATAATTTTGGAAAATTTTGGAAAAAGCTGGAAAAATATTCTAAAACCTTCTTAAAATTAATGCAATATAGAAAGATAGTAAAAATTAAAGGATCAAGATCCAGGAGAATATGGGAACTCAGAGAGGTGGACTCATTTTCATAAAATATAGTTTACTCCAAAGGATTTGCTGATATAAAAAAGTAGCTGAGGGCTGGGGAGATAGCTCAGCTGGTAGAGTGCTTGGCTCGCAAGCACAAGGCCCTGAGTTGGATCCCCAGTACCACAAAAAAAAAAAAAAAAAAAAAAAAAAAAAGTAGCTGAGAGGCTAAACTTCACATAGATATGGAAACAGAGCTTATAGTTAGGGTTTATTATGGTCATGGACCTGGTGGATCACTGTAACTATTTCTACCAGCTTTATGCTGGATTTCTGAAGGGCTTCATTCTAGAAATACTAACTGAATTGTACTAGTTTTGAGTCAATGGAGCCTACAAAATCCCAAATATGAACTTGGGTTGGGGTAATTGTTTGAGATTCAGAAATAGAGAAAATTCCCTTTTAGAGTAAGAAAGAGTAATCCTAAATCTCAAATTATTTCTAAAAATAGACTTTGAAAGTCAATATTTAATGAATACACAAGACCCTCATGGATTAAAACTCACACAATTAATCACAGAAACAGTCACAGAGACTCTAGATACTGAAAATAGCAAATACATATGACAAAGAAACAAGGGAGATAATATCAAATTGAAAATAAAATTCAGAAACTGGAAACTCACAGAGAAATGATGAATATTTGAAGAGGTAGAAATACTAATTATATGAATTTGACCATTACATATTTTAAGCATTATCAAACTATATTTTATCCCATACATATATACATATATTATGTTAATTATAATTTAAAAAATAAAAATATAAAATTCATATGACAAAGAAAGAAATGAAACTATAAAATATGATACAGAACATTTAAAAATTGTCAAATAGAAATTACAGAACTGAAAAAATACAAATTGGATGCTGCCAATGATAAATGAATAAATTGGAAGTTAAGTCAAGAGACTTTCCAAAATGAAATAGAGACAAAGAGAAGAGACATAGAGAAAAACGACATGAATATCAAACATGATGTTTACAGTCCCCCAAAAAGAAAAGAGAATGGAATTAAGAATAATTTATGAGAAGACTATGTCTGTGAGTTAGAGAATTGAAGATCATCAGAGTGGTAAATATATGGATAGACCTAAGTGGAAATTAACAGTATAAAACAGTAATAATAACTTCTTTTGTGGTTTAAAATATGCACAGAATTATAAATTAAAAAGAGAATAAATAGAGTTCGATAAGTATAATGTCTTGCATTTCTTAGAAGGATAAAAAATATGACCATTTGATTTTGATAAGTTAAGCATGGATGTTATAATTTCTAGGCAAAATATAAATGTCAAAATTTCCAGTCACTAAAATCCCTGGAAAATAAGTGCATATCTTCTAAACTAATGCAGGCATAAAAAAATGAAATGAAAAAAAGATGTCCATCACTTTAGAAGAAGAAAATAAAAACAAAAATAATAAACTAGATAAAAGCAAGCAAATTGTAATTTAGTTTTTTAAACCAACATATTAATAATTACATTGAATATATAGAGACTAGGTAGACTAAAAATCAAATGCTCTTAAAAAGATACATATAAAAGATAAGCATATAGAATGATTAAAAATAAAACAAAGAAAATTGAATCACTATATTAATATCAGATAAAATCCATTTTAAAGCAAAAATGACAGAGATAAGGAGAATTATCCAAAATTCAGTTCAGAATTTGTTTTTAAATGTGTATACTTAATAGCCTAAACTAATTACTTATAAGACAAAGAGACAGGGCTATAAAGAGAAATAGACAAATCCAAAGTCATAGTGAAATACTTTTGCAAACCTCTCTTAGTAATTGAGAGAGGGCAAGGAAATAAAAAGTGAGTTTACTGAAGACCTGAACAAATCCAGGAATAAACTTGCTAATTAACATAGATAGAGTACCCAAATTTATCAGTCACTAACAAGTACAGAACATGTATTCTTTCCAAGTTCATAGGAAGCAGTTATGGAATGATCAAAATCCTGGATCATGAAGTAAATCTCAAAAAATTTCAAGCATTTGAAAACAGAGTGTGTTCCCTTTTCACAGAGCAACTATGACAGAAAATTCCCCATATGCTTGGAAATTAGGAAGTATCTTGTGATTAATTCATGAATCAAAGAGGACATATGAGATATTTTTAACTGAATGATAAGGTACAATGTATTAAGATATTAGATGCAGACAAGACAAAGTAGGAAAATGTATGGCATTAAGTGTACTTAGTAGGAATAAAGAAAGACTAACAATGAGCTAAGTATTTTAAGAAATTATTTAAAAACCAGTAAATTAACTATTGCTTTTTAAAAGATGGCCTTTGTATTCAAAGTGGAAAATTTAATACAGTAAGTATTCTTTTTTCAGTTTTTAAAAATTTTATTGTTTCAAAACCATGGATGAAATACTATGTAATTTATCATCTTCACCATTTTTAAGGGTGCAGTTGAGTAACATGGAGCACTTTTACATTGCTGTGCAACCATCCCCCACCACCCATCTCCAGAACTTTATATGATGCTAACATCAAAAACAAAATCAGGAAATACAGACAGATTTATAAATGAAATTCAATAAACCTCTGCACATCTATTTTGTAAATATATGGTATTCATTCAGTAATTTTAATTTAATGAAGTCTAACATTATAACAGTGAACTGTCTTATAGTATATACATGAATTCCGTAATCAGTTAGATGATCTTTTGAATTTTATTCTTATAGAAACTAGTGCAATGTGTCTTTTAAGATAAAAAACTAAAAAAATTGTCATTAAAATTACTCCAACCTTTAAAGATTCTTAACTTAATAAAATTTTGCATTCTAATTGACAAGGCTGACATTTTATACAGGTCTAAGTCTTTGAAATATACTTATCAAAATCATCATGATTGAATTGGTTGAGTGCCAGAATTAATATATTACTACTTACGATTTCTTATTTTCAGTAACTGAAATATCAGTTGAAATATCAAATGTCTTTTCTTTGGCAAGAACATCCAAAGACCATATTTAGTACACTTAAATTTTATTACAACATATAAGACATAGTAGTCTTTTAATCAATGTTTTTGAGGTCATTACTGAAATCTCATTGAAAACATTGCTCATATTTTGCATTGAGCTATAAAATATGAAATATGAAGCTGTAAATATACAATAAGATGTTAATGTCTACAAAGAAAAAAGGAACAAAGATTAATAGGCAAAACATTTAGTTATATAGACTTTCTCTATTTGTAGCAATGATTGCAAATTGACTTCTATCTTCCTAGCTCTTTTAGCTTAATTACAACAAAATTTGGCTCCAAACTTCACTACCCTGGGTGTATGAATGAAAATGCAGTCATAGGTATTAAGATTCTACTAGTTTTGGCCTCAAATCAAGGAGTTCATTATCTCAATTCTCCTTTTGACATTTCTTCATCCTTAAGTGTATCTAGAAGACCAAGCTGTAAATATATTACTTTCTCAGTTCTCTGATTCCTACTTTACTGCTCTTTTCAGGCACTTGCTGTTGTTCTGGATTCCTAACACTCAGCTGGGCACCTGGTTCTGCTTATTTGGTGAGCTTAAAGGCTGAAATATGCCAAATAGCAAACTTTCCCTTATAAATTCCACAACACAACTGACTCCAGGCTTTAATATTAAATCATTCTTTACTAAAGACAAAAAATTAAGTGAAAAAAGTTAATGGCAGAGTCTGCAATTTTTAACTAGCTACTTCATAAAGGAAACAGTTTATAATGATAAAAATATCCCCAAATCTACACCATTTTATATAAAGTCATTCAGAGCATTCAGCTCCTTATTGTCTTTTCTTTGTAAATGCCCCGGATTTCTGGTCATGACTTTTGTTTAAAATTATGTCACCACTCTTATGTTTTTGTTTTCTGGAAAAAATATATTAGCATCAAAGTTTTATTTAATTCCATTAAGAGGCAGAAAACATCTTGCATCTTTAAAGTAATAGTATTTGTGCATTTTAGCTTTCTTTGTTTTACTTCTCATGTCTCTCTCCCTGCTCTGCCCACACATGCATGCATGCACACACAAGCTTGCAAATATTTCAAAGATCTTAGGAAGGCATTTTATCTAGGGTTCAGGATCAAACTGACAGTTATTTGCATTCCCTGACAGAAGCTTCTGCAGAAAACAGAGCTTATCCCAACCACAGAACCTGAAAATGGCATCACATTCTGAAGTGACCTCAGAAACAACTACCTCCTCCATGTCTCATCTCAGTGACCATAGCTTTTTCCCTTGGTTTTCTCCTGCGTCTGTATTCTTTGCTTTCAGAATCAGCTAGAATTTCCTGGCTTGATTTTTAGACTAAAAGGAGGCGATTATTTTCAAAATCTTTATTGCAGCTTATTTGGTTATTTATTTAGGCTTTATTTATAAATGTTTCCCACATTTATATCTTCAGCCTGGATCTTGCTATCCTACCAATATCCTCCCTTAGATAACTAACAGGCATCTCACACTGAATAGCCCAAAAATGAAGCTGCCAGTACTTTCCCCCTCCATTTGTGAACCTGTTAGTTGTCCTCATCTTATTTGATGGTGACACATTCTTCAACATGTAACCCACACATCCTGAAGTTGTCCTTTCTTTATCTTTCTTTTACATTCCAGATACCAAACCAATAATGGTACTCCTCTAAAACAGCCGGAGCTTGTTGTTCCTATAACAAAACCATCCATGTTTGCCTATCTCACTCAAAGTAAAACCTGTGATTTTCATTTGACTTTAGACACTCTACCTGAACTTAACCCAGTTATTACAACTCTCTCCTACCACACACCTCCTCTTCTCACACTAACCACTGCCAGCCTGGCTCCCTGGATGTTACTTGAACACACAAGATGATTCTGTGTTGAGTCTTTATGAGGTAGGATAGAAAAGAGGTAAGACTGGGTAGGAAGGAGACAACAGGAAGGACAGGACATGCAACTTAATGAGCTTTGTGCTAATGTTTTTCATACCTTTACTTACGAAGCCAGTGCTTCTCCCAGGCCTGCCATTCCCAGATTTGTGGGAAATCCGCAAATCTCTAATCACAATCTTAAAGTTATTGGCAACTCTCCTGCTTGTGAAAATTGCCCTGTGCACTGTTGATTAACCACTAACACATGCAATATTAGAATAGATTGAACAAAGGGTAATACAAAGCCTATTATATATAGGGTACTTTCTCATTGTTCTCTACTGACCAGATAAAGGAGAAGATGACAACCCAGGGATCCTGAGAACTGCCAGAGCACCATAAACTGTTGTGTGATCACCAAACTGATGTCACCCCATCCACACCTTCCCATGATCACCCCTCATCAAGTTTCCTTTAAAAGAAGATCTGAGACCACAAAAATGCTTCTCATTCTTGAGATAGCCTACATTCCCTGCTGTGTACTCCTTGATTTTATGAATAAATCTCTGTGCCTCGATATCTGACATGTGCTGAAATGCTTTTCTGTCATGCATGTCAAGGACCCTGTCGTCCTGGATAGACATTGGGTCATCCCCAGTGATATTTGCAATGGTTATCCCCTTTTCCTGGAACCACTACCCTTGGTAGTTATTTCCTCATTTACTTCAAGTCTTTGCTCAAGTTTCTTTCTCAGTGTGACCGTAAGAACTGCCTCAGGTAAAGCCACCAACCATGCCAACACTCTCATTTATCCTACTCTCAATTTCTCTGTTTTATTTTCATGGGATATTCCACCACTAACATACTAAATAATTTGCATATTCATTATGTTTGTCATTTATTATCTTTCAACTACAATGTAACCTCTATAAAGAGAAGGAAATCTGTCTGCCTTATTCAAAGAAAGTAAGCCAAGAGTCTAGAATAATGTCTAGACTGATTTTTACAGGAAGAGATATCATATCATTATACTTTTAATCTATGTGTTTTATCAAAAATATGACAAGTTGAGTCATTAATGTTTGTACTTTCTGAAATCATCAATAGCTTTAGCATTTATCCACTTTAATTCTTAATAATTGAAAAGATTTAACTTTCTAAAATGTATTAGCTCTATCAGTAACAAGTTAAAAAAACAAACAAAAGTTTAAAAATGAACTCTGAAACTTTTAAAAATTGACATTAAATTTTAACTTACTCGATGGTCACAAACTATTGCAAAAGCACAACCCCAAACTTCCTTTAATGATTAACATGATGATGAACTGAGATAAAATACAGTTGAACTAAACTTTCTATAAAAGAATGGACATGTCTGTCTATGGAAACAACATTGCAACAAAATGATACATTTACACTGATTACCATCCCTGCAGATTTGAGGACATTATTGATCTCAAATGCACTGGTGCTATACCACTGTTAAATCAACAGTATGTTCAGCATTTATCTGGGATGTTCTACTTGCTATAATCCCAAATCTTTACCAAATCTTTACCAAATCAGAAAGGGTAAATTGTAGAGTATGACAGAGACAACAATATGTATTCAGAATCATGTCAGGAATAGCACTGGAAATTTTAGTTCAAAAAACAGTCAAATGATTGTTTTTAAATAATCAAGCAATTTACTTTGGAAGGTAATACATGTGATGATATAATGTCCTACAGGTACAAAACAGTATTCCATGAACATAACTTTCCCCCATCCCTGACACCTGGGAAGCACCTTCTTCCTGGAGGGAAGATCACAACTCTTTCTTCTATAACCTAGAGATTATCTGTGTACAAAGGAATGCATACTTACTTATGACATATCTGTACACAAACAATAGTTGATTCCTGCTTCAAAAATGAGAAATTCAATTCAGAGAGTTGAAATGACAACCTACCATTTCTGGTTGAGCTCATTCTGCCTGAAGCTAAAGCCCACACAAAAGAAAAAATAAATCTCAAGAATTTCACCAAAGATCTCTGAGAAAATTCACTTGTTTTCTTTATTTGGCAGCTAGTTAAGAAGTAGACTATTAAGACCCTGTATTCTTTTTCAAGGAGTTATTTTGAAAGGAAATCTGAGATAAAGCTTTACAATAGCAGGCCTCTTTGCTAATGGCTAAGTCTCCATTCTTATGGAGAAGGAAAAGAAAATATAAGAACCTGAGTTTTGCTTTTCCTTTCAGCCAAAATATAAAAGCCATTTGGTGAGCAAATGCTTGGTTTAAATTGTGATTAGGATTTTTTAAAGTCTAATTTGTGCCTCTCAGGATCCCTTGGTAATACTGGGACCTATCTTATCTCATGCTGATAACCTAAGGGAAAGGAGTAGATGCGGACTCTGCTGCAAAGAAAGTCATTTGCCTGACTTCTACTACAAATCCAGTTTAAAGTTGTGAAGTCAGAAATTAATACCAGAACCTTTGAAGTCTGCAGTCTAATAGCTAATTTGTGCTGTTTCAGCATAACTCATATATTCAGTTTCACTATTAATGCAATTGGATATCCATTTCATTTTGTTAAAATTGTGCTCCCCTCATGATCTCCATTAATAGCATTCCTTTCTTTGTCTCTGGTACAATCATGGATTGAAATCTTTGTTAACTGAACTCAACCCTTGGAAAATTGCTTTTATATCCATGCAGCAAAGTTCATCCTCTAGTATATATCAAGAGCTTCATTTAAGACAGTCATCATGCTAAGTAAGTACTGTGCAATAGACTGAATAGGATGTACTCTTCCTTTTCAAAGAAATTATCATCTGGTAGAAAAGACAGGGAAGCACATAAATAAATACCATGCAAAGCCATAGGACAGACATAAATAAAGCACTATGAGAGCAGAAAGGAGAAAATACTGATTTAAAAGAGGAACAATAATAACTTCATGAAGGAAGAGTGCAAGGCCTCTGAAATTAAAATATATTTATGCTAGATGAGGTGAAAGTATATGAAAAAGGCAGTGACTACTGGTGAGACCTACCTATCTTTTAAGGAAGTAGCAAGTACTTCCTATGGAAACAACATTGCAATGAAATGATACATTTAAGCTGATTACCATTCCTACAGATTTGAGGACATTATTGATCTCAAATGCACTGGTGCTATACCAATGTAAAATCAACAGTATGTTCAGCATTTATCTGGGATCTTCTACTTGCTATAATTCCAAATCTTTAAGAGAAATAATGTACATGTTATGCTAAAGACTCACTTTCTGTTAATAACCTTGAAGAAGCTGGTATGGTCTAAGGAAAGTGGTTAAAAATGTTCTCCATTCTGTGTATATTTCTAGGAATCTTCAGGAACTCAAGCAGATACATACACTCTTCTGATAAGAACAGAAAGTGACCAAACTTAAGAGGAAAAGAATAGAGAGGAAAGGTGAATGTATCAATGAACATGAATACCTTGTATTGTTTGGTCTCTGACTTTCCGGGTATATGTTAATTGCTCTATGAATTAGCTCAGACCTCCAGACAGGAGGGCCATAGATTCCTTAGAAAAGTCTCCATAGAATCCTGAAAAGTCATGGCTCAGGGAACGTCTCTTGGCTCCGTGTACTCTTAGCACCTCTTACTAAGGTGTATAGATCAGTTTTTCAGGTGATCTTCAGGTTCCACCCTGACCTATCTGTTCCATTACACTTCTCTACATCAGAAAGCAGTCCTTAGTTTGCCTCAGCTCTGTGTCTAGCTACGCTCTTGGTTGTACCTCTGGATCTCAAAATCGTGTACCAAAACTTTATACTACTATATGCCTGAACGACTAATTGAATTTTATTCTAAATTTTGAGTTCAAATTATTCTGTACTTTTCTCTACTGAAGTAGATTGAACTAAACACTTTTGTCTGTAATAGAGGAAAGAAATGGAGACAGAAAAGACTGCACAAAGGAGGTGGGACAGTTTGAATTTTGTAAGAAGTGTTATTGCAGCACCAAAATAAACTAATCTGTTCTGATAAATGTTATATTAATAGGCATCTCCAATAAGGATTTAAGTAGAATAAAATGTCATTGCTATGGTGATTTCAGTCTCAGGAGAATTGAAAATAACCTAAGTGAGTGTACAGACCAGACCTTTGACTACTGAGTTTATTTAGTCAAAAAGCTCTTTGCTGTGGATGCCAGGAGGGGTATTTCAACATATTGAAGATTATAAAGTGAGTTCACTGAGGTGGGGGGAAGCCTCTGTGGGTGAACAATTTATTTTTTAAAATATCATAAATAAATAGGATAAACAAAGATTATGTCTGAAAAAGAGACACTTTCCATTTCTCTTTGCCAAAATCACACACTGACCTCCAACTGAGCCAGTACAGGTCAGAAATATAATATGGCTATCGAGTGCTTGGTATCTTAACTGCAAAAACAAATTGAATGGAAAAGCTTTCAGTGACAGGCATTAATGTTTAGATTTTCTGTCATGTTTTTTGTTGTTCTTGGGCTGAGATCAGGTTGGTGGAATTTTTAGTAGTGTCTGTGACATTGAGAGGCACTTGAAATTTCTGTAAACCATCAATCTTCTGATTAAGAAGATAAAGGTTTGTCAAACTGCATTCTTTTCCAAAGTCATAGACTTAAAGATGTGGTACCAATCTGAAAATTCACACACATACTCACATACACACACACACACATGCACACGCACATACACAGCGATGTAAAAGGAAAGGTATTTAAATTCTCTGGAGGGTAGCAGTAGGGTAATATTTTATTGTGTCCTGATTATAGAACAAAACCAGTTTGAGATTTCAAACAGTTAATTACCCTATCCCAGCACTGTCTCAACTATTCAGATGCTGAGGAGATGCTCAAATTAATATTCACAGTAAGCTACAATATAATTTTTGTTTATCGTACTAGGATTTTTTTTTTTTTTTTTTTTTTTACTTAAAAGTAAGGTATAGTAGAAACTCATCAGATTCTATCTGACTTCAGAGTTTTATAATAATCATTCTTTCACACCACACAGTTAGGCACTGACTGTATGAGCCAGGCACTGACCTAATCCTTCTGATATGGGGATAAATTTACTTTGCTTCTCACAGTTTAGTGACATGTAGTAAAAAATACAACAGTATTTTGAGTCAAGAGATATTGCAGAAGTATGAACAAAATTTCACAAGATGACCAGGGGACATTGTTAACTTTGACTAGGGATGGAAGACAAAGAGAAATAAAGGCATTCAAAGCAAAAACAAACAAACCAACAAAAAACAAAACCAAAAAACCCTCCGAAACAAAAAACCAGTAGGCATAGGAGAGGTCATGACATAAGCTTGACACCACGCTGGTTAGCCTTAAGGAAAGATGAGAGAAACCGCTGCAGACAGGGTAAAAGGATCATGTGGGCCTAGGTTAGGATCAGATTGTAAAGGACCCTGTAGACCAAAGTAAGTAAAGCAGATCTTGTTCTGTAGGTCAGAGGAGGTCAATTGAACCTTGAACTAGATAGTTCATATTACCTGATTTGATTTTTATTTGTTTGTTTGCTGGTTTGTTTTTTGGTACTGGGGATTAAACCCAGGAGCACTTTACCACTGAGCCACATCTTTAGCTCTTTTCATTTTTCGTTTTGATACAGGGCCTCACTGAGTTGCTCAGAATTGGTGTAAAGAATTAAGTCCTATATAAAAAGAAAATTGAATTAGTATAAGAAATTGTTGGCAGAGAAACAAAATAGGAAACTATTGATAGGGTAAGGACAGATGAATTAAATACTGTCATTGAACATTTGTTTTTTATTATTTTTCATCTTTCATGGATTTTTAAGTTATAACAAAAAATGAGAATGTAGAAAATAACAGTTATTTAAACTATAATTATTGGGTTTTGTAACAATTTGCATTTGGATAGCCCTCTCCAGTTTACCAAAAATTATACAAAGTTTTCACTGCTTCTAGGAAGAGAACTGTTTAAGAATAAAGTACAGAATAAAGTAAAGAATAAAGTATACTTATTCTTAAGTATACTGATTTAAAATCAGTATACTACAGTGATAGTCACATCAACGTTTACAGCAGCTCAATTCACAATAGCAAAACTATGGAACCAACCTAGATTATCTTCAACAGATGAATGGATAAAGAAAATGTGGTACACATACACAATGGAATAGTACTCAGCCTTAAAGAAAAATGAAATTATGGCATTTGCAGGTAAATGGATGGAGCTAGAGAATATCATGCTGAGTGAAATAAGCCAATCCCAAAGAATCAAAGGCCAAATGTTTTCTCTAGTAATGCGAAGGCTAATTCACAATAAGGGTGAAGAATAGGGAAGAATGGAATTACTTTAGATTGGGTAGAAGGGAGTGAAGGGAGGAGAAGGTGTATAGGGGTAGAAAAAATAGTAGAATGAATCAGACATTCTTACCATATGTACATATATGACTACATGCCCAGTGTGATTCTATGTCATGTACAACAAGAAGAATGAGAAATAATACTCCATTTATGTATGATGTGACAAAAGAATGAATTCAACATAATTTTCCCATGTACATATATGAAAATACCTAAGTAAATCCCACCATCAGGTATACCCAGAAGAATGGGGTTCTAATTAGAATAAGATACATTCCATGCTTGTATAATTATATCATATAATATTATATCTACTGTCATGTATAACTAAAATGAACCAATAAAAACAATATTTCAAAATTATCTTGGTTCAATGTTGACAACTAAAAAAATGTGGAACATAATAAGTAATTGGACTAATGCAATAGAAGTTTATTCATGCTCTACACAAGTTTAATTATAAAAGCACATCGCTTTATCCTTTCTGAGGATGGGTCTAATTTCTGACCTAATTCCACAGAATATCTCTTACAGGGGCACCTCATGCAAGTCACTGTCCACCATTGTCTGGGGGACATTTGTAATAGTAACACATGCCTTGGATGTGGTTTGTCCCCCAAGGGTTCATCTATTACAATTTAGTCCCCACATGGTAAAGTTGGAGGTGATGAAAGCTTTAAGAAGTGGGGCCCAGTGGGAGGCCTTTAGTTCACTGGGGACCCTGACTTTGGAAGGGAATTCTGGTCTACAGGAGTGAGTTCTCATGGGAGTGAGTTGCTATAAAAGCCCGAGATTGACCCCTGAATTGCTCTCTGGCTTCCCGTCTTGCAATGTCATCTCTTGCTCCCACACATACTCTCACCATGCTGTCATCCATCCTCACCAGAGAATGAACAAGTGGGGCTGCCCAATCATGGAATTTCAACCTGTAAAACTGTGATCTAAATCAAGATTTTTTTCTTTGTAAAGTTACCCGGTCTCAGATATTTCATTACAGTAACAGAAAATAAACTAGTGAATATATTTTGCCTCTTGTTATTCTTTCTACTTTTACAAAATTTTGGTCAAAAACTGTTTTTTTTCTTCTTTGTGTGCATAGTCTATAATGGTAACATAAAGAAAATTAATTTCTTTTCCTGTATCATTTCATCCACTGAAATTCACATTAACAAAATCAGGTCTTATTTATAGTAGCTGTGAATAAAACACCCCAGATTTTTCATAATATTAAACTTTTAAATTGAATTATGACATAAATGTAGAAGACACATAAATCTTCAATTACAACTTGATGAATTTTTGCAAATGAATACTTTATTGTCACCAGCTCTGATGTTAAAAAAATAATAATATTACCAGGATGCAAAAAGTTATATTTATGCCTTCCTTTAGTACTCTGCCCCCTCCTGCAATAAGAATCATCCTGACTTCTAACATTATAGAAAATAGCATCATAGTTCAATTTTGCCTATAGATTGAATTTTTATAAAAGAAATTATTCTGAATGTTTTTTTGTGTTTGTTTTCTTTCACTCAGCATTATCTTTGTGAGATTAATTTATTATTTCTTGTAGATATAATTTGACTCAACCATTTATTTGGCCTTTGAATAGTTGTCACCTTAGGACTATGGGAGTCAGTGTTTCTGTGATGGTTCCGGTACATTCTTAGATGATAATATGTACAACTTTGCTAGACTTCTCCATAGAAGTGGAATTGTTGACTTATAGAGAATACTTATGTTCAGTTTTAGTTTGCTAGTTATTGTATTTTTTTTATTTCAGAATGAACAGAGCAGGTTCCTCCCAAAGAATGGCTCCATAGAGGGTCAGTCACATAATTTGCAAGGTGCAGTACAAGGTAAAAATGCCAGTCTCCCTTTCCAAAAAGGAAGGAAAAAAAGTTATATTAGTGTGCTTTTTCTTTTCTTCCATGACCTTTCTCTTGACTTGTCATGGCAATTTTTATTTGCTATATAATTACATTTTAAGTAAAGGAAAAGTAAAGCTCTTCAGTTGTTAGTATGAATTTTAAAATTTATGCTTATGCTGTGTAAAGTCCATTATAAATACAAGACACAAGAGTACTTTAGTCCTATGTGGAATGACCAAATTGCATAATTCCAATTTTAGAAGATACCTTGAGTTGGCCAAATAGCAGAAATCAGACTCATGAAAATTAGAAGGAAAAGAGGTGATCCCAGACTTGGGTTGGCCAAAGAAACACGCACTGTGGCCCAGGATTCTCACTGTTGAGTGCAAAACTCATGGTTAACAAGAGGCCTGCTCCATGGCTATGTCAGGGGCAAACTCAGGTCTGATAGCTACTGGAATCCTCCTCCCACCAGCAGCTGGAGCAACATGCTAGTTCCCAGCTGAGGAGAAAGTTTTTCCCTCCCCACAAGCCCACTGCCCCAACCTTTGACGAACAGGCAACCATTAAGTGTATTTATAAATGCGTTGTGTTGCTGTCAGCACATGGCCAGGACAGTCATCACTATATCTTACCCTGAGACCCCTGTGCCAGACCCCAGTCCTCCTTACCCCTCTGTCAGTGTGGGTGGCAGTCAGTGAATGAAGTTGCCTCTATCCTTTCTCCTGTGGAAAAAAAGGCTTGTCTTTCCCAACACCCAGAAGGTGGCACTTGTCAATGGCATGGTAGAGAGAGGGGAGGAGAAGGCTGGGCAGGATTTGGACCCCTCAGAACAGAGGAAGGGTGATCCCCAAGACTGAGCCTAGGCAGTAAGCTCCTGTTACATGTGCTTTGCTTGTAGGAGTTCAAGGATACATTTTACACCAATTTTAAGATGGTAACAGCGTTGTATTTGCTGATGACATGATTATATATTTACAGGAACTGGGAAATTCCACCAGAAAACTTTTAGAACTCAAAAGTGAATTCGGTAAAGTAGCAGGTTACAAGATCAATGCTCATAAATCTAATGTAGTTTTATACATAAGTGATGAATTCTCAGAAAGAGAAGTTAGGAAAACTACCCCATTCACAATAGCCTTGAAAAAAATAAAATACTTGGGGATCAATCTAACAAAAGAGATGAAAGACTTCTACAATGAGAACTACAGAACATTAAAGAAAGAAATTAAAGAAAACCTTAGAAGATGGAAAGAGCTCCCATGTTCTTGGATAGGCAGAATTACTATTGTCAAAATGGCCATACTACCAAAAGTGCTATACAGATTCACTACAATTCCAATTAAAATTCCAATGATGTACCTCACATAAATAGAGCAAGCAATCATGAAATTCATCTGGAAGAATAAGAAACCCAGAATAGCTAAAGCAATCCTTAGCAGGAAGAGTGAAGCAAGGGGTATCGCAATATCAGAACTTCAACTATACTACAAAGCAATAGTAACAAAAACGGCATGGTATTGGCACCAAAATAGACAGGTAGATCAATGGTACAGAATAGAGGACACGAACACAAACCCAAATAAATACAATTTTCTCATACTAGACAAAGATGCCAAAAACATGGAATGGAGAAAAGATAGCCTCTTCAACAAATGGTGCTGGGAAAACTGGAAATCCATATGCAAGAGAATGAAACTAAACCCCTATCTCTCACCCTGCACAAAACTCAACTCAAAATGGATCAAAGACCTTGGAATCAGACCAGAGACCCTGCATCTTATAGAAGAAAAAGTAGGTCCAAATTTTCAACATGTCGGCTTAGGATCAGACTTCCTTAACATGATTCCCATAGCACAAGAAATAAAAGCAAGAATCAATAACTGGGACAGACTCAAACTAAAAAGCTTTCTCTCAGCAAAGGAAACTATCAGCAATGTGAAGAGAAAGCCTACAGAGTGGGAGAAAATTTTTGCTTTAGATAGAGCACTAATTTCCGGAATATACAAAGAACTCAAAAAACCCTAAACCAAGAATACAAATAACCCAGTCAACAAATGGGCTAAGAAAATGAACAGACACTTCACAGAAGAAGATCTAAAGCCATCAACAGATATATGAAAAATGTTCAACATCTCTAGTAATAAGAGAAATGCAAATCAAAACTACCCTAAGATTCCATCTCACCCCAATTAGAATGGCAATTATCAAGAATACAAGCAACAGTAGGTGTTGGTGAGGATGTGGAGAAAAAGGTATACTCATTCATTGCTGGTGGGGTTGCAAATTAGTGCAGCCACTCTGGAAAGCAGTGTGGAGATTCCTTTGAAAACTTGGAATGAAACTACCATTTGACCCAGCTATCCCACTCCTTGGCCTATACCCAAAGGACTTAAAATCAGTATACTACAGTGATGCAGCCACATCAATGTTCATAGCTGCTCAATTCACAATAGCCAGATTGTGGAACCAACCTAGATGCCCCTCAATTGATGAATGAATACACAAATGGTACGCCTCTACTTCATGCACAGAGAAACAAGTTGCACCCCATTTGTTTACAATAAAAAAATTAATTAATTTAAAAAATTAATAAAATCAACAGGGAGGACTTTTAATCCCAGGGCTCTGTGTGACTGCACAGGTTGCATACCATGAGGTCAGCCCTAGGCACGTAGGAATAGGGCCTCTGAAAACATGGACACCCCTTCAAAAGAAAATGCTTATGGTAGATCCCTCTATATCCTCTGATACCTTTCATCAGTGTTTGTAATCATATTTGAAATGCTAAGGTGAAAAACAAAAGCATACTTAAGATAAAAATGAAAGAGAAATTTCTTATAAAAGACAGTATCCAGAGAGAATTGAATGATAGTAGTAGAGGAAAGAAGTACCATGGCTTGACCAGAAAGAGAACAAACAGTTCAGGAAACGTACTAAAAAAGAAGAGAGCTGACAAGTAGCAAAAGCAAGTGAGGCATCAAGTTCAGGGAGGTACACTAAGATAGCAAGAGCAGGAAACTTCCAGACCTCTTGAAAGTCAAGCATGTCCTTGGAAAACACGTAATACTTGTTTGTGAACAAATGTTCTGTAAGTCGGAGATTCAACAAGACAAATACCCAAGAGCAAGAATGGTGAGCTCTGAGCTGAGGAAACAGGCCATTTGCAATCTGACTCTTCATGGTGTGTGGTGACCCTATGGTGATTATAGGTAGAGGAAGTGAGACCTAGAGATATTTACTACCACTGCAGACATTGCTAAAACATTGAAGTGAAAACTGCTCTACCTGAGGAAGTTCTGAGAGCGCATGGATATCAGCTGAAGTAAAGTATATGTGGTGATCATAGAAGAGGAGGTAATGGCATAACTGCCATCATGGACCCGTCCACCCTCAGGGAGACAGGCCTGGGGAGGAGGCTTATGTAGGGCCAGGAAGCAGACTCTGATTCACTTGGGCATTGGATTCTTGGGTTTAGGTTTTCTCATGGTCAAGAAGAGACTATGAGGTCTGTACAGACTTTTGGAGGACATTTCCAGTTGTCTCCATGGACTCCTCTATCTGTGAGGTGGGGCTAGAGCAGGGACCAGGGCTGGCTCCCAGGACTCAACCACAGGGACAGCACTGACCTCCAGCCTTGCTACTACCAATATGGTCCTCACTAGCCTGCTCACCTACCTTTGTTTCCTTTTTCATTATATTCAGAGCCCTGATTTTCTTTATCCCAAGAAATGGCTCTGGTAGTTACAACTCTGCAGTTTGTATAGCTTCCTTTTATTTTTATGAACCACAATAAACTCAAGGTTGGCTCATGGTGAAAGATGGCCCCTTCTTGTTTCAGCAGTATTACCAGAAGGCACAGTGAGCAACAAAACATATTCTTCTTGAGATAATTTGAAGAGAAAATGCACATGAAATAGGTAAATGCCATATCCTAGGAACTCTGAAAACAATCTCATTAAACTCTGACATCTCCTAGGAACACTTGAGGACTACAGCTGATTTTGGCCTCTGAGTTCAATGCTTCTACAGTTTAATCTGTTTTCCACAGTAGTCATCAAAATTGCCATCTTTACAGCAGTAAGTGCAAATAAGCACTTCAACTTTCTAATATATTAACAATGGGCACAATAAGGAGTTTTTTTCTGATGCTTTTTTTTTAAATTCAAATGTCTTGAATGAATGAAATCCAATTTCTTAGAGAATGACTTGGAATGACTGCATTTGGTACATATCTTTGAGGACATGATTATTAAACCAGAAGTGGGGAGAAATCAGTACTAATTTAGGTTATAAATACTAAAGAAGATATTGAATAGGAGGTGAAAGTATTCAGACAGGGTGATATCAAAGAATAAGTCATGTCTCATTACCAATTTGATATGCTCTCCCATGCATGTCACAAACAAATCATTTCATTTGAGATGTTTTAAGTGCCAGCTTTGGTTCCTTACATGGGCATTTTGTGATTAATCATAGCAATTTACCTTCTACTTTTGAGTGTAAAATTGCCAAGACTATCAGCCCTTTTGTGTTGTACAAATAGACTTCATTGAACTATATAAGGTTATTTTTAAGGCAATTCATCTGAACTATAATTAGTTGATATTAATAATTCACTTGATGCTAATGTTTTAAGAAATAATCTGGATTAAAATATGAACAGGTCACGACTGAAGTTATCATATACATATTCAGTTAGTCATATGCCAAAAAGTATAATACACACATAAACCCACCTAATAGTTGGCAATGCTTGTCAAAACATTTACAATATCCACACATTAAGGTATTGTGAAGTAGTTCTCCATGGGTTTCTGAAGAATATTGTTGTCTATGCCAAGCCTGAAGGACAATGACCTTTTTATCCAAACCACTTCTCAGGTTGTGTTTACTGCAAGCAACCTTGAGAATGAGGTAATGTCTTGCTTTGGGACAAGTAGCAGACTTGTCTATTATTTACTAGGAAAATATGGGTTCCCTAAGCTCAGTGTTGCTCAACTGTGATGCAAAGCCATTTCATGGGCAGTGACCACCTGAGTCCATGTATTGTATTGCCCCTGTGGAACAAGAGGAGGCAAAAGGAACCAACACACATATTGATTTTCATACTGTGTGCAGTGCTGGGTGTAATAAATATTTTTGCTGGGTGTAATAAAGGAGTCTCATGTCTTCTGCCAGTGTCCAAGAATCACTAACATACTAATTTATGGACTTGTAAATAGGGTTAAATCTATTCTGAGACAAAAGTGGTGAAATATAATACTGATACAAAGATAGGATATTCAAAAAGTTTAACTTTACATTTCATTTCCAAGGAAAAGAGGAAGAAATGAAAGAAAGGAAATAAACTCAGAGAGAAAGGAAAGAAAAAAAATTTTACAAATATTAAGAAAAAGACAGTCACTTTACTGTAAAGTAACACTCAGTTTTTGCATAAAAAAATAATTTAATTTTCTTAATTGTGTGGGTGTCCTGCCCAATTGCCAGCTGGACTAAAGTAGTTGCCTACAGGAGTTGACTTGATATGTGGCAGAAAGCATTTATTTTAGACAAGATATTGTAAATAAAACACAGCTGCTGCGTTCAGTTAAGCAGTGAATACATTTCATCTTGAGTCATGGAAACCATTAACTAATTCTTCTTTTAAAGTGAGAACTTAAAAATCATTTCTTAAATCTCAGCAATTTAACCTAGTGTATCTCAAATATGTGAGACATAAAAATAAAATACTTGTGCAGCACATTTCATTTGGGCTGGGCATCAGAGTTTCAATGAGATAACTAAAGTAATATTCATTAAACATGAACATCTAGAAAACTAAAAATGTATCTTGACATTCATGTATCTTGAGTTTCAATGAGATAACTAAAGTAATATTCATTAAACATGAACATCTAGAAAACTAAAAATGTATCTTGACAACTACCATTATGACCACATATGGAAAAGCCATATTTTACTCTTGGAAACTAAAAATCAGACACTTGCTCAATGTCCTAGCAGACAGACACAGTGAGTTCAACTGTGCCTCTATTTTACCTATTTCTAAAAATTATTCAGTTAATTAATTATTTAGACTGCCAGCATTTATTGGTAGTGGCAGCATAATTGTATTGCTAAATCCATAATTCTTTGGTATAAAATGCTTATGAAAAACAAATACATTTATGGATTGTAAATGCGGGCTCACTAATTGCTCTTCATCAGAATGCATAGGTTCTAACTCTTGCTTTATCCAACTGACATATAAATCAGGAATACAGTTCGCTAACTTGCTAGGGATTTTTCAATATTTGCTATGTCAATATATTCTAATATTTTCTTATAGCTTTATTTACAGAAGGCCAGTGGAGTATTAAGATAATTTCTTAAGTTCCCCTGTTTTTCTAAGACATGTAATAAGACACTTACTTCTAGCATATACATATATGCACGCTGGAGGGGAATGAATGGTTTTCATTTAATTATAATAGGAGCTAAACTGCACTTACATACTTACCATATAGAAAATCATCTCTTTCGTTTCTATGAGACTGAGTAGAATACGGACATTTACTGCTAAGATGTCAGATAATCCCCAGCATGGATGGATGAGAATGTCTGAGAACCTAAATTCTCTGATTTAAATGAGGGTTTTATTTTGTTTTTAATGAATATAATTATGTGACAATTCCAATTAGAATAGTACAAACTTACACTTGTAAGAACTACTCTTGAGTGAGAGCCTTTCTACACAGAGCCAGCCACAAATCCCCAAGCCAGTGGAGACCACCGACCCGCAAACAGCCTCTGGGACCAGGACAGGGCAGCCAGAGACCTCTCCAGGCGGCCTTGCCCTCCTCCAGCCGCAGCCTTTTTCCACGGGGTGATCCAAGATGGCGGACTAGAGGGTGACTGCATCTCCAGTCGCTCCAGAACCCAGGATTCAAGAAAAGGAGGCATTGAGAGACTCAGACTCAAATAGAACCACGGGGTGAGTCTCCCCCACCTGGTGAAGCTCAGCCCTGGCAGCAGGCCCGGATTCGGGCGGCTTATTAGAGTAGGGCAGGGCAGACAGAGTCTCCCCCAGGCAGCCCTGAGCACTCCGGTGATGGGTTCTTCCCACAGGGCCAGATTCTCCAGCTTCGCGGAGCAGGCTCCCCAGTGAGAGCCTTTCTGCACAGAACCAGCTCCAAGTCCCTGAACCAGCATGCGGCCAGCTCCAGCCTGCCTGCAGGTTGCTTCAGAGACCAAGACAAGGCAGCCAGGGACTTCCCCAAGCAGCCCCGCTCCCTCTGGCAAGAAGTGCCTTTCTAGGCTAGCTTCTCAGAGCAGACCACCCAGTGAGAGCCTTTCTACACAGAGCCAGCCACAAGTCCCCAAGCCAGCGGAGACCTCTGACCCGCAAGCAGCCTCTGGGACAGGATAGGACAGCCAGAGACCTCTCCAAGTCTCTCTCCCTGGAACCAGTAGCGGGCTAGGGGCAGCTTTCTTCGGAAGCACTGCATTATCAAGTTACTCCAAGACTTCAGGCTACTGAAGACTGGGAGGTGATACACTGGAAATCTACAGGGACACTATAAGCCAATGGAGGAAATCTGCAATATCACAGAGTCCCACTGACATCTGACCAATATGAGAAAACAAGGGAAGAAAATGTCCCAAACAAACCTAGATACTATATCAATAAAACCCAATGACAGCACAGCAGAAGAAATGTCAGAAAGGGAGTTCAGAATGTACATAATTAAAACAATCAGGGAAGCAAACGAGGAGATGAAAGAGCAAATGCAGGCATTGAAGGAGGAGATGAAAGAGCAAATGCAGGCATTAAATGATTGCACCAATCAACAGTTAAAAGACCAAATATGGGAAGCAAGAGATCATTTCAATAAAGAGTTAGAGATACTGAGAAAAACCAAACAGAAATCCTGGAAATGAAGGAAATAATAAACCAAGTTAAAAACTCCATAGAAAGCATAACCAATAGGATAGAACACCTGGAAGACAGAACCTCAGACATTGAAGACAAAATATTTAACCTTGAAAACAAAGTTGAACAAACAGAGAAGATGGTAAAACTCATGAAAAGAATCTACAAGAATTATGGGATATCATGTAAAGGCCAAATTTAAGAATTATTGGGATTGAGGAAGGCTTAGAGAAACAAACGAAAGGAATGAACAATCTATTCAATGAAATAACATCAGAAAATTTCCCAAATCTGAAGAATGAAATGGAAACCAAGTACAAGAGGCTTATAGGACTCCAAATATACAAAATTAGAACAGACCCACACCAAGGCACATTATTATGAAAATACCTAATATACAAAATAAAGACAAATTTTAAAGGCTGTGAGAGAAAAGAATCAAATTACATTCAGGGGGAAACCAATAAGAATATCAACAGATTTTTCAATCCAGAACCTAAAAGCTAGAAGGGCCTGGAACAACATTTACCAAGCCCTGAAAGAAAATGGATGCCAACCAAGAATCTTATACCCAGCAAAACTTACTTTCAGATTTGACGATGAAAAAAATCCTTCCATGATAAACAGAAGCTAAACGAATTTACAAAAAGAGGGCCAGCATTATAGAACATTCTCAGCAAAATATTCCATGAGGAAGAGATAAAAAAACAATGATGCAAATCAGCAAAGGGAGGAACTAGCCTAAAGGAATAGCCAAATAAAGGAGAAACCAAATCATGTCAAAAAACAAAAAGGAGTCAAATGACTGGGAATACAAATCATATCACAATAATAACCCTGAATGTTAATGGCCTGAACTCATCAATCAAAAGACATAGACTGGCAGATTGGATTAAAAAGAAAAATCCAACAATATGCTGCCTACAAGAGATTCATCTCATAGAAAGAGATACCCATAGACTAAAGGTGAAAGGATGGGAAAAAACATTCCATGCACACGGACACAGCAATAAAGTTAGAGTATCCATCCTCATTTCAGATAATATGGACTTCAAGCCAAAACTAGTCAGAAGGGATAAAGAAGGACATTACATACTGCTTAAGGGAAGCAAAAATCAGCAAGAAATAACATTCATAAATATCTATGCCCTGAACATTGGTTCATCCATGCACGTCAAACAAATCCTTCTCAATTCCAGAAATCAAATAGACTACAACACAATAATACTAGGCGATTTTAACACACCTCTCTCACCACTGGATAGATCGTCCAAACAAAAATTGAATAAAGAAACCAATAACACAATCAACAATTTAGACTTAACCAACTTATATAGAATATACCATCAATATACAAATACACTTTCTTCTCAGCAGCACATGGATCCTTCTCTAAAATAGACCATGTTTTATGCCACAAAGCTACTGTTAGCAAATACAAGAAGACAGAGATACTACCTTGTACTCTATCAGATCATAATGGATTGAAATTAGAAATAAATGACAGAATAAAAACAGAAACTTCTCCAATATTTGGAGATAAAATAATACACTATTATACAATGAATGGATAACAGAAGACATCAGGAGGGACGTTTAAAAATTCTTAGAAGTAAATGAGAACAAAGACATATCATATCAAAATCTCTGGGACACTATGAAAGCAATACTTAGAGGAAGATTTATTTCATGGGACGCATTCAACAAAAGAAGTAGAAATCAACAAATAAACGACTTAACACTATAGCTCAAAGCCCTAGAAAAAGAAGAGCAGACCAACATCAAAAGTAGTAGAAGACAGGAAATAGTTAAATTCAGAGCTAAAATCAACGAAATTGAAACAAAAGAAACAATCAGAAAAATTAACAAAATAAATAGTTGGTTCTTTGAAAAAATAAAACAAAATTGATAAACCCTTAGCCACACTAACAAAGAGAAAAAGGGAGAAAAGTCAAATTACTAAAATTCAGAATAAACAAGGAAATATCACAACAGACACGAGTGAAATACAAAACAAAATTAGAAGCTATTTTGAAAATCTATACTCCAACAAAACAGAAAACCTCGAAGACATCAACAAGTTTCTAGAGACATATGAATTACCTAAACTGAATGAGGAGGACATACACAACTTAAATAAATCAATTTCAAGCAATGAAATAGAAGAGGTCATCAAAAGCCTACCAACAACGAAAAGTCCGGGACCAGATGGGTTCTCAGCCAAGTTCTACAAAACCTTTAAAGAAGAGCTCATTCCAATACTCCTCAAAGTACTCCATAAAATAGAAGAGGAGGGAACCCTCCCAAACATTCTATGAAGCCAATATCACCCTGATACCTAAACCAGACAGAGACACATCAAGGAAAGAAAATTTCAGACCAATATCCTAATGAATATCGACGCAAAAATTCTCAACAAAAGTTTAGCAAATCGCATACAGAAATATATTGAAAAGATAGTGCACCATGATCAAGTGGGTTTTCTCCCAGGG
This sequence comes from Sciurus vulgaris, assembly GCF_902686455.1. Classification (NCBI taxonomy): domain Eukaryota; kingdom Metazoa; phylum Chordata; class Mammalia; order Rodentia; family Sciuridae; genus Sciurus; species Sciurus vulgaris. Next base: position 135,471,840 of record NC_136463.1, read on the forward strand.
ATGTAAGGTTGGTTCAACATCCAGAAATCAATAAATGTCATTCACCACATCAACAGACTAAAAGTTAAGAATCACATGATTATTTCAATAGATGCAGAAAAGCATTCGATAAAATACAGCATCCCTTCATGCTCAAAACACTAGAAAAAATTGGGGTAGTGGGATCATTCCTATGCTAAGCCCATGGCCAATATCATTCTAAATGGTGAAAAACTGAAAGCATTCCCCCTAAAAACTGGAACAAGGCAGGGATGCCCTCTTTCACCTCTTCTATTCAACATCATTCTTGAGACTCTAGCCAGAGCAATTAGACAAACCAAAGAAATTAAAGTGATACAAATTGGAAAAGAAGAACTCAAACTATCCCTGTTCACTGATGACATGATTATATATTTAGAGGAACTGGGAAATTCCACCAGAACACTTTTAGAACTCATAAATGAATTCAGTAAAGTAGCAGGGTATAAGATCAATGCTCATAAATCCAATGCATTTTTATACATAAGTGATGAATCTTCAGAAAGAGAAATTAGGAAAACTACCCCATTCACAATAGCCTCGAAAAAAATAAAATACTTGGGAATCAATCTCACAAAAGAGGTGAAAGACCTCTACAATGAGAACTATACAACACTAAAGAAAGAAATTAAAGAACACCTTAGAAGATGGAAAGAGCTCCCATGTTCTTGGATAGGCAGAATTAATATTGTCAAAATGGCCACACTACCAAAAGTGCTATACAGATTCAATGCAATTCCAATTAAAATCCCAATGATGTACCTTACAGAAATAGAGCAAGCAATCATGAAATTCATCTGGAAGAATAAGAAACCCAGAATAGCTAAAGCAATCCTTAGCAGAAAGAACGAAGCACAGGGTATCTCAATACCAGATCTTCAACTCTATTACAAAGCAATAGTAACAAAAACGGCAAGGTATTGGCACCAAAATAGACAGGTATGTCAATGGTACAGAATAGAGGACACGAACACAAACCCAAATAAATACAATTTTCTCATACTAGACAAAGGTGCCAAAAACATGGAATGGAGAAAAGATAGCCTCTTCAACAAATGGTGCTGGGAAAACTGGAAATCCATATGCAAGAGAATGAAACTAAACCCATATCTCTCACCCTGCACAAAACTCAACTCAAAATGGATCAAGGACCTCGGAATCAGACCAGAGACCCTGCATCTTATAGAAGAAAAAGTAGGTCCAAACCTTCAACTTGTTGGCTTAGGATCAGACTTCCTTAACAGGACTCCCATAACACAAGAAATAAAAGCTAGAATCAACCACTGGGATCGAGTCAAACTAAAAAGCTTTCTCTCAGCAATGGAGACTATCAGTAATGTGAAGAAAGAGTCTACAGAGTGGGAGAAAATCTTTGCCAACAATGCTTCAGATAGAGCACTAATTTCCAGAATCTATAAAGAACTCAAAAAACTCTACACCAAGAATACAAATAATCCAATCAACAAATGGGCTAAGGAAATGAACAGATGCTTCACAGAAGAAGATCTAAAAGCCATCAACAGATATATGAAAAATGTTCAATATCTCTAGTAATAAGAGAAATGCAAATCAAAACTACCCTAAGATTTCATCTCACCCCAATTTGAATGGCAATTATCAAGAATACAAGCAACAATATGTGTTGATGAGGATGTGGGGAAAAAGATACACTCATACATTGCTGGTGGGGTTGCAAATTAGTGCAGCCACTCTGGAAAGCAGTATGGAGATTCCTCAGAAAGCTTGGAATGGAACCACCATTTGACCCAGCTATCCCACTCCTTGGCCTATACCCAAAGGACTTAAAATCAGCATACTACAGTGATGCAGCCACATCAATGTTCATAGCTGCTCAATTCACCATAGCCAGATTGTGGAACCAACCTAGATGCCCTTCAGTTGATGAATGGATAAAGAAACTGTGGCATATATATACAATGGAATATTACTCTGCCATGAAGAATGATAAAATTATGGCATTTGCAGGCAAATGAATGAAATTGGAGAATATCATGCTAAGTGAGATAAGCCAATCTCAAAAAACTACAGCACGAATGATCTCGCTGATAAGTGGATGAGGACATATAATGGGGGTAGGAGGAGTTAGCGTTAGTCTTAGGGTTAGGCTTAGGGTTAGGGATAAGGAGGGTGGTAAGAATGGAGGGAGGAAGGACTGTATAGAGGGAAAAGAGGGGTGGGAGGGTATGGGGGTAAGGGAAAAAAATAACAGAATGAATCAATCAACATTACCCTATGTAAATTTATGATTTTTAATAAAAAAAAAATGGAAAAAAAAGAACTACTCTTAGGTGTTCATGATTACATTAGTTAATCTATGCACCACAAACTTTTTCAAATAAATCACTTTGCACCTATAAGATTGTAGTCAAATTATAAAATTATCAACACATATTTTTCAGAAAGAACTACCAAGAAAACACAAATTTAACATTGTCTCAGATTAATTGAACTAAGCAGAATAAATATACAGGAGGAAAAAGAAAATGTACCAAGTATTTAGAGAGTTTATGTCTTCTCTGGCTGTTTTGAGAAAAGTTTAATAATATTCGTAGTTTTCTTCTTCCAGGCATAGAGACTTTGAGATATGTGCAATCATGTGACATTCTTTAGCCAATGAAATATGAATTAAAGTGATGCTTCATTTCTGTGGGGATGCATTTAATAGCCAGTAGGACATGCTGCAGATGTCCCTTCTTCCTGTTGCAGTGACCCATGACAGCTCAGATAGTGGGCCCTCAGTTAACCTGTATCCCTGAGTGAAGACAAACCAAAGCAGAATTCCTTGTTTATTCTTAATTAATAATTGACACACAGTATAAACAAGAAATAATTTTTTTTTATTTCACTGAGCTTTGGGGGTCAATTGTCACTGCAGCATCATCTGTCCTATCCTAACTACTGAAATTTCCCAGTAGAAATAAATGCTCAGCTATTTTGTATTACATGCATTGTCACCCTGTGGCTGCTAGTAGACATTTCAAAATTATAGAATCTAAACATTTAAAATATTTGAAAATAAGAACAAGTTCACATCCTGTCTACCATGTACTTCTCCCTTTAGAAGAAAAAGATGCCTAGTTTATTTGCAGAAAAATCACTTTTTCTACCTAGAGGTTGCATTTCAAGACAGACTTTAGTTGCAATCATCTAGATGATATAAGTCAGTCATCAAAAATTGATTATAGATATTCATGTGTTTTCAGGGTAGATGTCATGACAGATTGACAACTAAGGCTACTATCTCCATTTTAAGAAAAAATCCGAAGTAAGAAACATGTATGGTAACTGGACCCCATGAAAAGACCACATATTCATGAATAAATAATGTTGAGATTTATGATAGATTAAGGAAATTAATGTAGCTTCGAAACAGAAAAAATTTAAAGGAGGAAATAATTATAATTATAATTATAATTATTTTATTTGTGTACTGAGGGTTGAAAATGGAGACTCTTTACTGCTGAGTATATTTCCAGTTCTTTTTATTTTTTATTTTGATACAGGGTCTTGCTAAGTTGCTGAGCATCTTGCTAAGTTTCTGAAGCTGGCCTCAAACTTGTGATCATCCTGCCTCAGCTCCCAGAGTTTCTGGGATTTCAGGCATATGCCCTCATGTCTGGCTAGAGGAGAAAATTTAAGAAATAGAATATATTTCAGAAAACAATCAAATATTAATACCTGATATTACCTTGAAAACCATTTCTATATAAAAACTAGAATCTTAGACCAGAATTTCCTAATCACAGGTTTATAGATTAGTCTGTCATTATGACTTTAAAGTAAGGGTACTTCTGAATAATAAAGATTCCTAGATCCCACTTCCAACCTATGAAAGTAAATTACAGTAGATTATGTATTGTCAATAAGGTCCTCAGAGAATTTTGATCCATATTTAATGACAACTATCAGCCAACACACATTTGAAGTACTTCACTTAATGGATTATTTATTTCATAATTTGTTTAATAAAGTAAATATTCAAATCAAATTTAGAAAAAATAGGGGTATGGGTTGAGGATTTTGTTTTAACTCACATTAATACTTAATGTTAAACAATCCTCATAGACAGAAGAACTATAACTAAATATGAAATTAAATGTACACAAGGGAATTTACTACTGCCAGTTGTATCGATTACTGTATTATACTAAAAACTATGTATATTTTGATATTTAAGACTTAGAAACATATCTCAGTAGTTAAAGCAAATGAATTTCTGATTTATCTTCATTCTTACAGTATAGAGAAGATGGTAAATGAATATGTGTTTGTGTGTGTGTGTGTGTGTGTGTGTGTGTGTGTGTGTGTGTGTATGTGTATTCAGATGATAAATAATTGTGAAATTTTAGGTCAAAATGATTGCCAGTTTTAAAAGGTAAATATTATTTTGACTTTTCATCTCTTTACAAAATAAATCTTTGAAAATAAAATTATAAACTTAAGTAACATTCAAAGAAACATTTCAATTTTATTTATCACTGGATTTCAGCTCTTTACATTTTGTACCAGCTATTACACCCTAGCTCTTCACACATTGAATTTTATATGTATCCATTAATACAAAAATCATTACTATCAAATTAAAATTGTCTAAAGCATATTTTCCTTGCAAATAATTTCATGGAAATTTTTTGAAAAAGCTTTTAATTAAGGTAGAGTTTTGGCAGTAATGCTGTTTCTATAGTAACATGATTTCAGTGTAGTTCCTTCAATATAATATTCAAAGTTAACAATTCTGAGAACACACGTAACAAATCATAGTCTTTTGATTTCAAATGTGTTCCCCCCTTGAAATGATTATTTGAAATATTTTCAGGTTACATTGAGTTACAGTGACTTGGAAAGAAACTAGTTTGCCAACAATTTTCTAAAAGTTCATCTCATTCCAGGATAAGAAAGTTCTACTTGAATAATATCTAAAATGCAAGAAATAACTCAATTTATGGAGAGCTAAAGATCAGCTTCATTACAAGATCTTTTAAACTACCCTGCTAAGTGTTGATACTAAGCAACAATTGAACTATACAAAAATGAAAGATGTTTTACAAAGTTGCTGAAACTTCAGAAACAAAAAACTTGAATAGTAATCAGGGGATACTTTGGTAGTGTATTTTGACTAGAGGAAATAAAAACCAGGAGATTACAAGGATTTGGGGCCATATACTATGTTATATACCATTCTGCAACTAATAGATTAAGGATTTTTCAATGATAATAATTTATTAACCTTAAAATGGCCATCTCTTTGACTTCTTGTCGTATAATTTTTATGATAAATGGTTCTTATAAATTGATGATTCAAGGGAAGGAGGAAGGAAGAGACAGGAAGAGGGAGAAGAAAAGAAGAAAAATGAGTAAAGGAAGACCAAACAGGAGAGAAATGAGAACTAGTGGTCTAAATGCTTACATGACTTCAATATTTTCAGTCCCTGAAATCAATTCATTGCTTTAAATTATTTTAATGTTTATAGGAAAAAGCTTAAAGAATGATATTATGTGGATCAATGCAAATTTGGTGGCCTCTTTAGAATAGAAATTCAACCTACAATATTGAAAGACTAAGCTTCACTGAATTGTTAGGCTGCCTACAGTTGTTTTGAGAATTATAAAATGTGTTTATTTCTTTGGCTATTTGGACCATTATGATATAAATAAGAATATCACTCCTTTTTATATATTTCAAATTCCAGCAGGAATAATTAACATTAATTATGTCTCATTATTGAAAATATTATGAGAAATTCAAATATCCCTGTGAAACATATGAGTGTTTTCTGAATTTTTTTCCATTTTTTTAATTAAAAATCATAAATTTACATAGGGCAATGTTGTTTGATTCATTCTGTTATTTTTTTTTCCTTCCCCCCACCCCTTCCACCCCTCTTTTCCCTCTATACAGTCCTTTCTTCCTCCATTCTTACCACCCTCCTTATCCCTAACCCTGAATTTAAAATAATTCAAATCTAAAAGAGAAAGGCACGAAATAATATGAAAATGGAAAAAATACATTCACATACCTATTAAATGCCCAATAACCATTGGAGATAATTCTCCCAAAACAAAAACCAACCAACCAAACAAAAAAGGCTGAAGGTGTCTCTAACATGTTGCTGTAAATCTATGATAGTTTTTAAACAGTTGGCATTTGAAGAGATAATAAATCAATAGAACACAAAGATTACTGTATTCCATAGAGCCATAAACATTCTGTATACTGGAAGTCTGGAAGAAATCAGTTTTTTGTTGTGTTTTGTTTTGTTTTGTTTTGTTTTGTTTTGTTTTGTTTTGTTTGTATTAGGATTGAACCCAGAGGTTCCTAACCACCAAACCATATCCCTGGCCCCTTTTTTTTATTGTTATTTTTTTATTTTGAGACAAGTTTTCGCCAAATTGTGTAGGGCATCGCTAAATTGCTATGCCTGGCTTTGAACTTATGATCCTCCTGTCTCAGCCCTCAAACCGCTGGGATTATAGGCATGCACCACTGTGCCCAGCAGTTTTGTTGCATTCTGAGTAATATTGAGTCTCAGATTTGACTTTAATTTAAATGTTTCAGATATATGTTTCAAAGAAAGCCTCATAGCAAGACACATGCTTCAAATAAATATACTATTATCAGTACATCATAAAATATATAAGCTAGATTTCCAAGCAAGTTGTCCCAAGGCAGCACATGTCTCCTCTGATACTTGGGCTCTAGAATTCTAGATCAGCGGAGATGGGGTGGGGGTGGATGGGTAGTGGGCACCTTTCCCTTGTGATGAGCAGTGTGACAGTTCTTGCCTTAAGTATATGGACATTTGTTGGCTGCCTCTCAACCATCTCTAAGCTACCTCCCTTTTCTTCACAATTGCTAGAATTTCCTAGGCTTGTTTTGGATGTCTCAGACTGCACTCTTCCACTCTCAGAGTTATCTTTCCTGACAAATCTAAAGATGTCACTGTTCCATGCCAGTCCTTTAGTAGCTTCCTAATGCACATATGTTAGCATTCATGGGAAGCCACAGAAAATCCTATTCTAACCTTTTCTTTCTCAACTCAGACATTTTCCCTCATTGCATCTCCTAACCAATCATGGTTTCTTAAACCTGCCTTATATTTTCATGCTATCAGTGCTTTGTTGATGCCTCTTTGACTACATGCTTTTAAAATCTTTATATGCTTCCGAGCAACCTCTTCTTAGGAGTTTTGTCTGACCCACCTGATCAGAATTCATCTCTCCCCCTTAATGCTTCTCTGCAGGCATGCTTGATGTCACCTGTCATCTCCTTTTCCTAATAACCACTCTATTTTCCCCCTTTGGTATTATCTCTGTGCCTCCTCTTCAACTTTGTTCAGATTTATGTCATTGCATTGACCACACTGTTTTATACTTGCATATGTATTTTGTTTTCTACTACGTTATGAGTGTCTTGGCAATAATAATATTCAGATACTAGCTTAGACTTATTGAGGACTTCACTAAGTGCCAGACATGATTCTAAGCACTTTATGTGCATAAACCCATCTGATGCTCATAACAGATCTGGGAGGTTAGACTATCAGACTATCATTACCATGATGCTGAAGATGAGGAAACTGAAGTAAAGGAAAGTAAAATTATATTATAACCTCACCTCAATATTAGTTGTTTTTTTTTTTTTGTTTTTTGTTTTTTGTTTTTTTTTGAGACAGGGTCTCATTAAATTGCACAGCTTATCCTTGAACTTTGGCTCCTCCTGAGTACCTGGGATTATAGGTGTGTGCCATGACACCCAATTATATTTCTTGTTATTAAGAGATGACAACAATCTCAGGTCATCTGACTCCATAACTCTTGTTCTTAACCAATTTGCTGTATTATCTTGTTCTTTTATTCCTCTCTGTTTTTCCCCCATCCATCTCTCCCTCCTTCCCTCTTTTTCCCTTCCTTCCTACTTTATTCTGATTTTAGTGGTTATTATACTTCCCAACATGTGTCTGAACATGTTTCTTGATAAATTAATTTTTCAACACACTGGAGTTGATCTTTGGAAAAGGTAGGCACTATTTCTTCCCAAGAAAACTCTTAAAAGTTTAATAAATCTAAGTTGAACAGAACATAAACAGTTTTGTTTCCTTAGTTTGATAACCAAAATCCTTTTGAAGCAAAAGTTAAGTATATCCTTTTGGAACACACTACTCATTTAATTGATTTTTTTTTTAAAGCAAACACAAAATGACCATGTTGGAACTTGTAATAAATAATGGCAATAAACCTCTCTGTCCTATACTTGGTTTTATTGAGAGACTTTATAATGTAAAACTGCTTTTAGAGATGACAAATTTACAAGCTTTCAGCTGACACATCAATGATTTATGTAAATGACTTCAGTTTCAAATTGTTTTCTGGGTCTAAGGATTAAAATGTCTAAGTTTATATCTGTACTAAAACATTTCTCTCAGTTTGAAACATCCTTTTTATGCATCAAAAAAGATTATCCATGTCATCTTAAGGAAGTAGTTTTATTATTTTTTTATGTTCGTGTCAGTACAGTAATTGAGAAGTTAAAATCTGCAGGGGATTGTACACCCTAGACACACTTTATGCTGCTGAGAATAAAGCTCCCAGCAGTCAAGAAAAGTAACAGGGAAAAGGTTACAGAAGGCATTTTCCCATGAGCTTCTATTCCCTGCATTCATAAACCTTCCTGTCTGAGGAGACTCAGATGGTTGGTCACACCACACCAAACATTACCCAGCAGAGCAGGGCGGACTGATCCTGAGATTGCCAAGCCATGGCGTGTTTATTTAGTTATGTTTCTTGAAGATGGTCCAATGATTTTGTGATTTTATGCAGTCCAAGCCCTGAATTCCTACGTTCTATGGGTCCCTCAAAATGAAGGAAGTACTAGAGAAGTTTCAATGTAGAGTTTCTGTTTTCTCACAAGGATCACAACATGACGTCTATACATTTCAAGTGCGTGACTCTGGGCTCTTTTTCTTTTCTGATTATACCCCTTCCAGACACTGACTTTGACACTGTTTGTGAACACTTAACATAGATAATGCTTCTGGAAAAGATAAGACAAATTACTACAACATTTCCTAGTACACATTTGTTTGTGATTAATCTTAGACTTTATTATCTGATGTGAAATAAATGCTGGGTTTTATGTGTTTTAAAATACTTTTTTTTTATCATGGATTTTTAAATTTGTTTAATCCCATCCATCACTCACACAGAGTGAGGCAATAGGATTTGGCAGTTGTCCCAGTTTTATCTAACTTGGTTTGGAAGCTAACTATAGTACACTTTGGGAGGTATTGTGGGGGTGGTTGTAAGATCTCACCAGAAAACTCTCTGAATTGCAAGACCAAACATAGGGATGGAAGAATCCCTTAGCTTTATTAAGTTTGTGACCAGTTTTGTTTTGTTTTGTTTTTGTTTTTGACTTAAGATTGATTTAACCATTTAGGCACAGTGTGCATGATGCCTATGGCCTACAACACATTTAGAGACCTATGGAAATGGTTTTAATTTTAATTTTCTTTAAACTATGAAGACAAAGTGAATATAATACTAATGCATATATTGTGATGAATTACATCTGGATTTATTTTAATTGTTTTCAAATAGCAGATGGGTGTATAAAAGCAAAAGTACCCATGACACAAAAAAGTCACAATACAGCACTGAATTAAGTTCATCTGCTGTATGGATTATGGATTCTTGATGAAAAATATTCAAATATTACTGTGGTTCTCAGGAAAACTAATATTCAAAATATCACTGTGATTCTTAGAGAAAGAACCCTGACCTTGTAAACATATCATAGGTCCTCAAGTTATGAGTTTTGTCAATTGAAAAATCACTTAATCTTCCTTGGCCCTTAGTTTCTTTATCTGAAAACAGAAATAATAATAATACTGACTTATTTGTCTGACACTCTCTTAGGTATATTATGGGTATTATTTCATTTAATTGTACAATGACTTGGAAAGTTGTCGAGTAAGTTGGTCAGTTATTGCAGTCACCATTACATACCTGCCTGAGCTGAGGATCTGATTTCCTCAATTAGTGGTAGGGCAAAAAATCTGAATTCAATCTAATTTGAGCACTTACCTTCTTACCAATTGTCACTGTAAGGATCAATACATAAAGGAAGTGATTTCTAAACACCAAAGCATCACCTTAGTATAAAATATTTAATTGCAAACATTGACTTGTGCTTTTGATAACACTTTACCCAAATAATTTTTTAACCCAAATATGAGAGTTAATTTAGAGAAATTTACATCTCTCCCAAGTTTTAACCAAACTCATGAAAAGGTACCATAAATCTAAATATTAAGAATAAGAAAAAAATACAAGTTGTCAGGTTTTCTTTAATTTATACACATACACACAGCCTCATATCTCTATGTGTATAATATTTTTGTCAGACATATGTATATATTATAAAGAAATTGCTAGTAAATTATTAAATTCAAATTAAATTTCAACTGTTCGAAAGACAGTTGGATTCCTTTAAAAATGAATTAATTGAACAGGGAACACAGTCGCCTTAGCAGGAAAATGTTTAAAAGGTACATGGTCCTTTTCATCAAGTAGAAATAGTAGTTTAAAAAGGGCAAGAATAGTCCTCACACAGGAAAGATAAGGAACCAGAGTTCTTCCCACCCTTTGTGGTTCAAAAAGCCTCCTGCCCCAGGTGTCAAGTTCTTTGGTTGAGGGGAGAATAGATGCTAAGCCATCATCCAAGCAAAAGGAAGTTTCAACTGCAGGTCAGAAGAAACCCCAGAATGTTAGGGGTAGAACTTGACTTCTGTTCTCATTTTATGGAACAGAATGGCAAACAAACAATCAAAAACTATAGCCAGGCTGGTGATGTGATTTGAGTAGATTGATGACAAAATTGGCACTAGAAGCCAGATCTGTTTGCTAGTCTAGGACTTCCTTTGTAATAACATGGCAAAAGTTAGTGAGAAACTGATGTATTTGTTCTTCAAATCAAGTTGGAAAACCAAAGAAAGGACTCAGTTTAGAGATTTATCAGTTAATGAAGGAAGCCCCATCACCAATTTTGAGTGGGGTAAACATTTGCAGTTTTACTAAGATTTATTGAAATCATAGTGGCATCTGCAGCAGCTTAGGGGAAAAGAAGAAAATATGAAGTGACTGTGTCACACCAAGACAGAAATAGGCAAGAAAAATATTAAGCAGTGATGGGAAATCATAGGAATATAAGGTGATCAAGTGTCCCAATTTGTTCATGGTTCAGAGGGTTTCCGAGGGATTTTCAGCGCTAAAAATGAGGAAGTCCTTGGCAAATTGGCAACAGATATGAAAATGTTGTTTTCTTTAAATTTTCAGTTTACTTTTCTGTAATTGGTGCATTATAATTATACATAACAATGGGATTCATTATACCATATGCAAATACACACATAACACAATTTGATCAATCTCATTCCCCAGTGCCTTCTCGATCCTTTCTCTCCATCCTCCCAGCAAGTAGAGTTTGTGTGTGATACTCTACTGCTCTCCCTTCTATCATTGTTAGTTTTATAAGTGCATTATATATATATATAAAATATATATATACACTAATGTTATATGTTACATAAATGTACATATATATATATATATATATATATATAAAATCAGGACTCATGGTGGTATACTCATACATGAACATACCATCATGCAGCAGATTTCATTCCCCAGTACTTCCTCATGACCCCTCCTCCTTCCTCCCTCTTGATCACTTCCTCTAAGATAGTTTCCTTTATGTTTGCTGTTTGTGGTATCTTTTTTTTTTTTTTTTTAATTCCTTTTCTTTTTTCCTTCCAGCTTTCACACATAAAAGAAAATATTCTGCCTTTTGACTTTCTGGGTCTGGCTTGTTTCACTTAGTATGATATTTTCTGGTTCCATCCATTTACCAGCAGATAAAATAATTTCATTCTTCTTTATGACTGAATTGAACTACTTAGTGTGTGTGTGTGTGTGTAGTTCACATTTTCCTTATCCATCCATCTGCCAATGGGTACCTGGGCTGGTTCCACAACTTGGCTATTGTGAATTGCACTGTTATAAATATTGGTATGCATGTATTATTATAGTATGCTTATTTTAGTTCTTCTGAATAATCAAAAGAACTGGAGTGGGATATCATATGGTTCTATGCCTAGATTTTTGAGGAATCTCCATGCTGCTTTCCAAAGTGGTTGTTCTGGTTTGCAACAATGTAAAAATGTACTTTTCGCATACTTTTTTTTTTTTTTTTTGGTACCCAAGGGTGCTTAACCACTGAAGCAAATCCCCAGCCCTCTTTATTTATTTATTTATGTTAATTTTGCTACAGGGTCTCACTAGGTTGTTTACAGCTTCACTAAACTGCTGAGGCTGGCTTTGAACCTAATGATCCTCCTGCTCAGCTTCCTGAGTTGCTGGGATTACAGGCCTGAGCCATGATGCCAAGTAATTTTCCCAAACATTCTTGCCAGCCAGTTACTGTTATTTGTATTCTTGATGATTGCCATTCTAAATAAAAGGAGATGAAATCCCCATGTAGTCTTGATTTGCATTTACCTGATTACCAAGGATATTGAACATTTTCTCATATATTTGTTGGCCATTTGTATTTCTTCTTTTGAAAAATATCTATTTCTTCATTGGGTTGTTTGGGGTTTTTGGTGTTAGTTTTTGAGTTCTTTATGTATACTGGATATTCATCGCCTGTTGGAAGAGTAGCTGGCAAAGATTTTCTCCCATTCTGTAGGCTTTCTTTAACATGCTTGATTGCTTCCTTCACTGTGCAGAAATTTTTAAATTTGATGCTGTCCCAATTATTGATTCTAGATTTTATTTCTTGAGCTTTAGCGGTCTTGTTTTAAAAAGTTGGAGGCTGCAGCAATAGGTTGGAGTGTTGAACTTATACTTTCTTCTAACAAAGCTTCTGGTCCAATTACTAGGTCTTTGGTCCATTTCAAGTTGCTTTTTATGCAAGGTAAGGGACAGGGATCTAATTTTATTCTTTTACATGTGAATATCCAGTTTTCTTAGCACCATTTATTGGAAAGGCTGTTTTCTTAATGTATGATTTTTAACCCTTTTGTCATGGATCAGATGACTGGATCTATGTGGATTTGCCTGTGCCTTCTATTCTATTCCATTTGTCTTCAAGTATATTTTTATGCCAATACCATCCTATTTTTTTGGTTTTTGTTCTTTTTATTTATATATAAAATTAGGGTATATTTTGACATATTTACAAGTATATGGAATACATCTTATTCTAATTAGAATCCTAGTCTTGTGATTGTACATGATGTGGTCATTCACTGTATTTATACACACACACGCACACACACACACACATATGAAATTTAAGTCAAATTCATTCCACTGTTTTTCCTATTTCTATCCTATCTCACTTCCCTTCATTCCCCTTTGTCTAATCTACTGTCCTTCTATTATTCTCCCCTCCCCCTTATTGTGTGTTAGCATCCACGTATCAGAGAAAACATTTGGCCATTGGTATTTTGAGATTGGCTTATTTTACTTAACATAATAGTCTCCATATCTACCCATTTTCCAGCAAATTCATAAAGTCATTCTTTTTAATGGCTGAATAATTCCATCATGTATATATACCACATTTTCTTTATTCCTTCATCTATTGAAGGGCACCTCGGTTGATTCAATAGCTTAGCTACTGTGAACTGAGCTGCTATAAACATTGATTTGGCTGCATCACTGTAGTAAACTGATTTTAAATTCTTTGGATGTATAGCAAGGAGTGAAATAACTGGGTCCAGTGGTTGTTCCATTCCTAGTTTTTTGAGGAATCTTTCTACCACTTTCCAGAGTTGTTGCACTGATTTGCAGTCCCACCAGCAATGTATAAGTGTACCCATTTCTTCACATCCTCATCAACATTTATTGCTACCCATTTATTGATTAGGTTATTTGTGATTTTGGTGTTAAGTTTTTTGAGTTGCTTCTATACCTTTAAGATTAATGCTCTGTCTGAGGCCAGGTGGCAAAGATTTTCTCCCATTCTATTCGGCTCTCTCTTTGCACTCTTGATTGTTTCCTTTGCTGTGAAGAAGTTTATAGTTTGATACCATCCCACTTATTTATTCTTGATTTTACTTCTTGAGTTTTAGGAGTCTTGTTGAGGTAGTTGGTTCCTAAGCTGACATGATGGGGAGTTGGGCCTACATTTTCTTCTAGTAGGTGCAGGGTCTCTGGTCTAATGCCAAGGTCCTTGATCCACTTTGAGTTGAGTTTTGTGAAAGGTGAGAGGGGTTAAATTTCATTCTGCTACATATGGATTTCCAATTTTCCAGCACCATTTGTTGAAGAGACATCTATAGAATATTCATTCAAAAACAGGTGAATTTACTTTCTTTTTAGCAGCTCATGGAAACTTCTCCAAAAATAGACCTTATTTTAAGTCACAATGCAAATCTTAGCAAATACAAAAAAATCAATATCCTTTCTTGCATCTTATCAGATCATGATGAAATGAAATTAGAAATCAACAGCAAGAAATATTATAGAAACCACATTAACACACAGAGATTAAATAGTACTTTTTAAAAATGGATCCATATAAGAAATGAGAGTAGGAATTTAAAAATTCCTAAAATCAAGTTACATTTTTATCTTCCCTTTGTTTTCAAATGTGTCTACAGAAAATGTGGTTGTCGATATTGAACTATATGAATACTTGCATATATGTTATGCCTATATAAAACAGAAAAGTAAGCAAGACAAAAATCTCAAACATAAAGACATGTTCTAGTGAGAGAAAGAAGATAAACCAAACAAATAGGGGAAATATATAACACACTGGAAAATTCCCTATGTTATTGAAAAGAATATTACAGAGGATAGATTCAGGGTAGCAACTCTAAGTAGGATATTCAGGGAAAGCTTCACTCAGAAGCTAAGATTTGGACTGAGACTTTAAAGAGTAAAAGAGAAGCCACATAGAGGTCTGGGAGAAATGGATGCTCAGTAGAAATAATACTTGAAAAGACTTCAAGTGAGAAGTAGGTTTGTGTGTCTGAGGAAGAATGAAAATCCAAGGCAATGGCTTTACAAAAAGATGTTCTACCATACACCACAGAGATAAGATTGTAGAGGCCTAGAGTTCAGCTGAACATGCATAATTTTTTAATGACACACACATCTCATGAGTTCTGTAGATAGAAGGAGATATAGTAGTACGATTAAAAAAGAACAAAGATAAATTACTTTGGAAAAGAACTATTCTATATAACATAAATAATATCACTTTACAGTATCTGATAGTTTGTATCTTAAGAGAAAATAGTGCTATTAATTTCAGTGATAGAAATGAAACTTATTAGTTGCATTTTGCAAATATGTGTGAATTTCCTCAGTCTTAAATTTTATAACAGGGGTTAAGTATGGCAGAAATATTTCTGATGTAATAAGAGAAATGAATAAAAAATGTATACATGCCTTCTAGAATTAAAGTATAAGCCAAAACAAATTTTGCAGATATGCATTGTATTAGCCAGTAGTTTGTATGTGCCAGTGCTGGTAGAGAGAGAGCAAGAAACACTGAACTATTTAGAAATTGGGAGAGGTGATCTAAACCTTGAAAGGTCTCTAAATAACTTGAGAATCCTGTCCTCCTCTCCTTACCAAACAGTCCTGGACTGTTACCATTCTCCTCTCACCTCCATCAATCCTATTCATTCTCTACCTTCCCAGTGAAGCTCTCCTTCACAAGGCCTCCACAACCCACTTCTCTCATCTCTAGACCACACCATTTTAAAGTAGTGATGTTGCATTTTAACTGATACTTTGCTTACCAGACTAAGTTATCTGAGAAGAGGACCTAAGACTTGTGTGTCACTAAGACTTTGTATCACTATCTTTTAGAATGTATCTAGCATTTAAGGACTACTTGTTAAAAAGTTAGATCATGGATTTAGTTTGACGAGTGAATGAAATTGGACAACAGTTTACTTATACCATGGTTTCAAATCTATGAAGATATTTTTATTTTGCCATCATCCACTGACAGAATGAAATCTGATTTCCAGTAAATTTCTACCACTAGCATTTTCATCAGAGGCATGTGCCTGTGTTACATGGTTCAGAACAATAGACTAATATATTACTTGCAATTCCTGTAGCAATTATCAACCCCAAGAATGATGTATTTATATATATATATTTTTTAAATGTTCTTTATATTTATGGAATTCCTAGCCAAGCCTCAGTGTTAAATAATGAGGTAAATAACCTTCTGCAGCACTAGCATTCAGATTCTCGAATCTCCACCACTGGAAGATCTTTGTCACACAAGATCTCATATAGAATATATAAAATAGTGAAAATAGTCATCATAGCTGTGCAGGTGGAACCTGAAATGAGGACACTCAGTCTTTTGCCTTTAGTGTTCTCTCTGACCTTCTTCCTGTGGGAGCTACAATGTATTTTCCATTTACTTTAAGAATGTTCACTGTATAGAACATTCATGCAGCTGTATAGAAAGGAAGAAAGAGAAATGGAATGAATGAAACTCACAAGAAGTATTAAGAATGAATACTGAGCCACCTGTAATTCCAGGGACTCAGGAGGCTGAAGCAGAAGGATTAAAAGTTTGAGGCCAGTCTCTACAATTTAGTGAGACTCTGTCTCAAGATAAAAATTAAAAAGGGCTGGGGATGTAGCTCAGTGGTAGAGCACCTCTGGCTGGGTTCAATTCCCAATACTGAAAAAAAGAATAGATAGGGTAAGCGATTGACTTGTGAGTTAAGTAAAATTCATAAGGTGATAAGTATAGATAGAAAATAAATTAGTTACTTACAAAATACAGCTATTCATCCTATGGAATGTGATGATTTAAAAATGAATGGAGTATCACTTACAGATGAACACAGAAACGGGGAAAGACCAACTCATGATACCGAGTGTGTCACCGAGTAAGTTAGCCATGGTGAATTTGTGATACATGTCATGATTTCATTTGTGACCTGCTCCCATGTGCAAAGAAAGCATGGCTAGTTGGAAGGTAGAATGAAAGCTACAGCAATTCACTAGATCCCGTCCCTAAATATCTCCAGTAACCCAAGGATAAGTTGGCTCTATGAAGCTTCTTCCCTAGGTCCCCTTCCTCAACACAACCCTGGTCCTAATACCCGTACCTTCAAGAGAAGACTGATGTGACTGAGAAGAGTAACAGATCTGTGGAATACTAGATTCAGGTCTGCAGTCCTTCTATCGTATTGAACCCTATCCTAGGAATGCTAGCCTACTCCATTTTTTAATCTTTATTTCTTGCCCTTTGTTTTTGTGTGGTTCAATGAAATGTGATTTAAATACTTTATTTTGAGTCTGTGAGTCTTTCTGTTCTAGATTTCCAAGAATTTCTACTGGTTAATATACCTGGAAGCTATTGCTGCCTCTGTGTCATGCCTTGGTGTCATGACAAGGGCCCCTGAGGCTGTTATGACACAATATGTAAGCCTTTCACTGATTTTAAATGTTCTCAATTGTGGTTTAATCTAGCATGGCTTTTGAGCATGACCAGACTATATTAGAACAATTTGGTGTTTTAGTTTACATTTTTGTTTTCAGAAACTATCTCTGAGTTCTTTTTTTTTTTTTTTTTTTTTTTTTTAGGAATCTTACTCCTTCTAGTAAGGGCTAGTACATAAGTTCTGACATTTTAGGATAGCCTAGCATCAAAACATAGCCAACTTCCTGCTTTCAATGCTGCTCCTCTGTTATATGTGCTTTAATATATTACCAAGGTCAGAGCGAATAATTTTCACTCTTCCTAATGAGAACTTCTAAGTTCTTTTAAAAACTTTTAAGATTTTTAAATTGGAAATAATCAGTTTACTTTTCAGATATAAAATGTTTCTAGAACATTATAAATATAGCTCCCCAGTGTTTTTGTTGGCAGATATTGTATTGGGTTGAACCATATGAAACTGACACTTCTATAAGTCTGAAACAGCCAAATATTGGCACTTCCATAGAATCCAAATGCGGCTGTCGTCTGAATTAGGCCTCCTGAAAGGCCCTTGACTAATTGTATTCCCGCAGCTGCTTTGAGGACTTCTGATGTTTCCATTGGTTCTTAAGGCCATGCTTTTATTACTGGACAATTCCTACTTGTGGCAAGTTCTTCCTAATCTGGAGCAAAAGTCTGTATCACTATAGCCCCAGTTTATGATTAAGGTTTTTTATATTTTTTACATGCAAACCTGAACATCTGAGAATGAAATAGGATACTCTCAGTAATTATGTAGAGACAGCAGGTATAAACTCATATGATGGCAAACAAATAAGCAAAAATAGTCATCCTATTTAGGGATCACAATGAATACATATGATTGCTCTTTTACAAGCTAACATTTAAAATAACCGATCATTTATACTGCAGCTCTTTTGTTTTGTCTTTGTGAAATTAACACAACTTATTCCTAAGATCATTCCTCAGTTGGCATCACTTTGAACTCTAAACATGTAACTTAGCTTAGTATAAATATGTTAAATATGTTTTACAAAGTAAGGAGAATCAAATTAATCTAAGTCAGTTTCTTAATCACAAAATGGACAAATTATAAAACTAGTGTCAATGTACATCCCTTGGTTAAATCTTGGTTGCAAATTGCCAGTTCATCTTTCCTCCTTTCTCTTCACTCTGTATTCTTCTCGTTATTTTTCCACATTTCTCCTACGAGTGGGGTTTAGACTTGCCTTTACTTCTTATTGTTAAAAATACGCTAACCCATCCCAGAATAATTTTTATTGAATACATGATAAAAAATATCTATTTTTAGTAATTTGATTGGAAACCTATTCCTCATTTTGTATTGGCCTCCATGGAAATGAAATCAAACTATGAAAAAGATGCACAAAACTTATGAAATGGCTCTGTATCCAGTGGATACTCAATAAATCAGTGGTTCTCATGTTGTTATTTATCATATCCTTTCTAGGTGTACTGCCAAATGTTGAAAGATGTAAAAGTTACCGCAGTGTGCAGGAATTTGTCTCCTAAGTATTAAGTGACTCTTATCTGGCAATAAACAGTTATATTTAGTGACCCACTGTTGAAATATGATGATGTGAATTGTGAAAAGTTGTGATTATTTTATAGAAAGAGACTGTGAGAAGTTCCTCTACTAGAGCATTTTTGAAAATTCTTAGTACTATTTTGATTTCTTAATCCATTTAGAGGTAACTCCAAAAGTTTAAGTGATAAAGATCTTGCTTCAAACATGAAAAGATTGAAATCCACTGTAATAAATGTTTATTTGACAATTGTTGATTGACTAATGCAAGTTAAGGAGGACTTCAAAAAGAGATGTAGAATGAGGAATGTATTTTCCACATGCCTTTGTGGATGAGGTGACATTTCTGGGACAGCCAAATCTAGAATCTTACTGATCTATTAACTATGACTTGCCTTTTTTTTTTTTTAATAAAATTTACCACATAATTTTAAACATCCTAAAATGACTATGTCCACATAAAATAATCTTAATTCACTACCACCATTAATTTAATAATCTATTGTTTTTAATTTTTAATGACTTCAGTATTGATAGGACTTAACTCTGATTACAGTGAGGAAAATGAACAATGAGAAACCAGCATCTCATTTCACACTAAGACATTTTAAACATGAGAAGCCAGCTTGTTTATGCACAGCTTTGTTTTGGGACATTGTCTTCCTCTTGAATAGAACATCATTTCCTCAGATTCCTTGGGTTACTATGGTAGCCTGCTTGTATTTGCTCCTGCTAATGTTCTTGAGTCCATTAATGTTCAATTGTGAAATGTTTTGACTAGTTGACTTGGCAGCCGTGGTTAATGTGAAAGGAAGAGAGCAGGTCCTTGAGCAATCAGAGTGATACAGAAATAAAGAGAGTAAAGTATCATTGTCACAGCTCACATTAGATCATCTCATCGTGGACTTTATTACTATGACAAGATAGCCATAAATATGACAAAGCACTGTAAACAATAAAAGCAACTTTCAAGTACTTGTTGATCATCTTTCTCTAAATCATCATTTGTTACTATGGCAAAAAAAGTGCCCTGCTTCTTTTGGTCCAAAATACTTAATGGTTTATAAAATTTTTATGGTAGAAAAAATAAATCAAGCTTATATTAGTGTTTCCTTTGATTTGAAAATCTCACAAAGATTAAAAAAACTCTATGCCAGTAGAAGATAAATATTAATGCTCTGTAAGGCCACAGCTATTTGCTTATTGGTTTAGATTTAATTCTTGTCAATATTTATGACTAGAATCAGAAGTAAAATAATACGCTCTTTTGTTCACAAAACTGTAATGTGCACAGCATATGATGAAATTAGCAAATCTGATCACCACAATTTCTACAATCCTTTTCCTGTATTTCAAATTCAAATAAATTTTAAACATTGAAAATCTGTATTAAAAATTAGAAAAAAAAACACTGAAAAACTAAATTCTAGTAATGTGGCAGTCTTTTCCTAGCAAAACCAGTGAAGTGGAACTAAAGAATTTTCCTGCATCCTGGGTACTTAACGTTTTGATAGAAGTGTCCTCACAAATTAATGTGACAAAGCCAATTCAACTATGAAACTGCATGTGGTAGACTAAATGAGTAGGATTTATGGGTCAGTTGGGATAAGTTTTTTAAAATTCAGTTTTTCTTTAATGCTTTAAAATTTAATCTAAAAATTTTAAAAGGTTTTTAATCGAAAAAATTATATAACATAATTATATAATTATGTTATATATGTTTATATATAAATTATATAACATAATTTTTTTAAAGTTCCACGTAAATATGAACTTGGCAATATCTGTCTCACCATTTTTATGTTTTTGTCTTTGTCTTCCTTAGTCTTTTTTCCACTCTGCCCCCACTTCGTGGAGGCATGATTGACACACAAATATTTTATGTATTTAATGTATACAGCCTGCTAAATCTGGAGATAACTGTAGACCTTAAACTACCAGCACTGTTGTTCTCTTAATTTTTAGTAAAAGAATTTAAAACACATACAAAAAGTTAATGAAGTGAACTTTCATGTATCCACTACTCTGATTTCATAGTCATCAATAATGTGCCCACATTTTCTCATCTCTCTCCACCCCACATGTATTTGCAGGAGTATTTTAAAACAAATCTCACTTCACATCACTTTACCAGTTTATCCTTCAGTATGCATCATTAACATGTGATATTTTTCCCCATAAAATTTTCTAATACTATTATTACATCTTATGATCTTACCAGCAATTCTTTGGTATCATCAAATTCCTAGTTCATATTCAAATTTTATGATTTTTTTCCCACACATGTTTTTCAGTGTGCTGTTTCCCAGAGCCTCTCCTCCTCCCCTCCATAAAGTCCAGACATTATATTTGGTTATGTCTATTAAGTCTCTCCCTTGCCATGTTCCTTTTATCTGTGCCATTTATTTGTTGAAGAAATCTTGTCATTTGTCCTACTGAATGCCAACATTTCAAGATGAGCTGATTTTCTCCTTCTTATCCTTCCCATCACCTCTTTTTTTTAGAGAAGACTAAAATGAGGTTGAGAGAGATTCAGTGATTCATCTCCTGTCCCATAACTAAATCAAAGAATCTCAGGGCTGGAACTCAGCTTTTCTACTGTTGAATTTAGAGCCTTGTACTGTACAGTGAAAGGAAAGAGCAAAAAGTTTGAAACTTGACAACTTGGGCTGAGAGCCTTTTCTGTTTTCCACCTGACTGACTGCTGGAGTATTACCTAAGCCCTTGACACTCATTTTTCACCTCTGGAAAACAAGGATGATAAGGCCTGCTTTACAGAGTTGGGAATGACTAAGAAGTGAGTTAAAGAAGGTCTCCTCTTTGCCCATAAGGGACACTCATTAAAAGGTAGCTGCTTTTATATTATTGCAGCTTTTATTTGTCTCTTGGGAAAAGAATATGCTGAGTTTCGTCCAAAATAGTTGCATAATTTAGTTCTTCAACTGGCCTAGTGATAGCGAGTCAGACTTGAACAATGAATTAAATAGTCATGAAAATGTAGTTCAAGTCCAGTGTTTCCTTATTGATATCGCTTAGATGATCCATCCAGTGTTCAAAGTGGGGGATTGACATTCCTGCTATGTATTGTATTCTATCTTGCCCTTCAGATCAATTATTTTCTTTACATATTTAAGTGCTCTGGTGTTGGATGCATATATACTTAAAATTGTTATAACTTCTTGATGAAATAATACCTTCATCATTATCTAATGACTTTCTCTGGTTCTTTTACAGTGTATTTTTTCTGCTATAAGATAGTGTGTCTCTTTCATTCTCTCTCTCTCTCTGTCTTTTGGTTTCCACTGGATATCTTTTCCATTCCTTCAAAAAAGATAAGTTGGTGAGGTAATAGTTGTACTAATTAGCTTAACTGTATCTTTAATGTATACATAGATTAAAAACAAGATTGACTCTGCATAGAAACAATTATTCATTGTCAATTAAAAATAAAAAAACATTTAAAAATAGTTACTAAATCTTTTTGAATGTCATATTAAGCAAGATTAGTTATCACCTGAGATTCTTCCCCCATCTTTGTATCCTACATTTGATACATCTCAGCAAGACTTATTTGGTAGGATATTTAATATTCCTCCCTCCCTCTGTGTTTTGTCTATTTCTATGAGAAGTACATTATCAAAAAAAGTACCTAGCATGTGTGCCTAACTCAGTGACTCCATTTTCTCCTCTCACAAATCAACACAGTATATAATCTAAACATTTTGATATACTGTTTTAATACAATAACTTCTTATTACAGATGGTTAGTAATTGTTACATTTTATTATAATCTATTTAAAACTGGGAGGACATAAAATAACATCAAATCCAGCTTATTTAAAATAGAATGGTTTAATTGCTGAAAAGGCAATTGTAGTAAGAACATGCTCAACGAAGTATTTATTAGAAATGTGGGGGAACCCCATCCTGGCTGTATCTTTACCAAGATGAACTGAAGTGAATTTCAGGTCCCTGGGGTGTCATTAAAATGAGAGATGCAGTCACATTTGCACAAAATTCATCAGTAATAAATCCTTCACAGTGGTCAAGGAAAATGAAAAAAAGGAGAATCAGGAAACAAATATTTTTAAGGCTTCAAAGCAGTTCTTTTGATATGGAAAGGACTAAAGCTAAACTGCAGTGGCATAACCAGTACACTAGGAATCAGAAATTAGAAACAATGAATCAAAATAAGATGTGGTGGCAAATGAAAGGTTAGAAATGGACTCATCATTTGAAATGAAGCTAAGTGTGAAGAAAGGAGTTTTAGCTTTCCTTTGAGATAAGAAAAGGAGGAGGGAAGGGTGATTAGTTGATTTCGTAAACTTTGATATGAAGATGGATGAAAATAATAGGGCCCTTGTTTGATGGACTCTCGTTCTTTAAAAAGGGTGATAATGGACAGCTTGGTTAGGTCTCCTTTGAATATTTAGGGAAAGTTATGAAGATTCTGAGCAGTTGATGAGAATGTTAAATACTGATTGGGAATCAAGGAGTTTTGACTGTGATTAGGAATGTGATTTAAGGATGACTGGCAACAATGTCAAGTAAACTTTTTTGAGTATCACTCAGGCCAGGAGCAGACAAGCAGGGAGCAGATGATTGAACAGAGAGTAGACCAAGCAGGGTCCAAAGAATATGACAAGAACATGGTCATTGGCGGGAAGATTTAAAACAAGTTGTAGGAAGGAAAAACCAAGAGAGTCAAACTGAAAGGAAGGAATTACAGTCAGCTGGTGGGCACTATGAAGGATTGACAGGAAGACTGTGACCAGAAAGGGGACTTCCAAAGTTGAAGATCTCAAAGACAGGACCCATGTCAGCATGCTGCTGCAATAGAGAAATTACTGGATTAGAGGAGATTTGAGGTTTTTAAATGGATTGAGGATATTTAAATTACCTTCTCTCAGGAGACTTCAGGTACATTCCAACAAAGATCTGGAAAAAGATAAGAGAAAAACAAAACAAAAACTGCAAAAAGAGACTTTAAAAGACTCACCAGGAGAGAGAAAAAAAGATGGGGACTTTCCAAAGACTCCAATGGGATGAATTAATATGTCTGGGAAAGACAAGAGAAAAGAAGTTTTCCCAGAGGCAGGCTAGGTAGAAAGTATTTGCCAATTCAAAGCAGGAGCTGGGATGGACTGGCCACTTGATGTCACTTGATTCCAAAGTCATTGAGAACCTTAAAACAACAGTTCCGAAATAATATTATGGGAAAAGTAGTTATAAAGTATTTATTGTAAATGTTTTTAAATATAGATGTCTTCCATATCAAATTATTCTTTTGATACCTACAGGAAACAGTTCCAGTTTAAGATCAAGTTCCTGTCAAGTTCTCTTTTGTTAAAAGAAGAAAACCAGAAGTAATTTCTCCAAGCAATATTTTCTTTGCAATATTATTTTTATAAAATGGCTATCAGGTCTCCTGAGATGAAAACTTTTCCTAATACAACTTTATTAATCCATTAAATCCCATGTTTTTCATTCCACATTGGAGGATAGGACATAACAGGTTAGTAACAGGACTGCAGGAGCTGACAAAGAAAAAGAACTACAAGAAGACAAAAAATAAAAAAACTTGAAAGCCTCTCTCTAGTGTCTCAACAGGTGGCAGAGGAATAGACACAGAGTTTTCCCTTAAGGCTTTGTGTTACAGAGATTCAGGAGGTCATGGATGCTCACAGGGAAAAGAGTTACCTCTCTCAAAGGTGATGGTAGTAATAAGAGATTTACTTAGATACCTTGGTGCTTAGTAGTATATCTTGTCCTAGTAAAAAACGATGGGTATGATTAATTTTGTTGTAAATGCTGAAGTGGCCTACAGCATCAGTTAATTTTGAAATATTTATATTACTGTTAACTACATCACTTTTGTCAGATGCATGGATCTTGATTTGCCTATGGAGATACATTCTTTTGAAAATATATTGTAAAACTGTGTGTTTTACTTTTATTTACCCCTCTCTTGTGTTTATACAATTGTCTGCTACTAGACTGCTCTGGGGAAGGCACTGTGTTTGGTGTTAGGGAGGGAAGAAAGTTTTGGTAAAAAATATGGAAAATCAATTCAGGGCTTAACTAACATGTTAAAATATGTAGCATAAATTCAATAAACATTTGATGAATGATGATTCTTTCTTTTATAATAGACTATTTAAGCAGCAATATGTATAACTGTTACCATCTTTTTGTTTATTTATTTTAAGACATTAAAAAAAAAAAAAGAAACTTTGAACAGGTCACAGACCAGGATGTAAAAATAGTGACAATGAATTAAATAGATAGAACTATTATATGCCAATATCATAACAGTTCCTTGGGTATAAAAGATGCACAACTTTTTGGATTACTGTGAAATTCAGGGCCAGGCAAGAATGGGGATCAGGGAAATGCTCTCCACCCCATGGTTTGGCTCTAGAGAGTGACAAGGTACAGCGTGAAAGAGGGGTTGTGTCATAGTCTCAGATCCACATTTGGAAGCTATTTATACTGGAGAATCAGAATCAAACAGAGAGGTAATGCAGAATACAAGGAAATTCAGGAATTGGCTAAATGCTCAAGACCAGTGGTCATCACCTGGGGAGCCTTCCCACAGAAACAAAGTCTCAAACACCATTCTGAGCCATAAGACAAGGCTTCATTTCTTTGACAGAGGAGAGATAAGAACAAGACAGCAAGGAAAACAGGGTGTCATAGAAGTAGGGATTGAGGGAGTAGACAGCACACAGGTCCACTAAGGTTCACACAGGTCCTGCTTGACTAAGGAAAAGGAGCAAAGACAGAGCCAAGCCCTGTGGACTGGGACCAGGTAGTGACCAGGAGGAATTGTTGAAGTTTGACAGTTTTGTAACCTCACGGATTGCCAGTGCTCACCTGTGGTTGTTAATAAAGACTGAGGGGAAAAGGAGCCCCACTAGTTTCTGTAGGTCACACAACCTGAAATTTGAGGCTTGGTATCAACACTGTATTATAACTAATGGAATAGAAGTTGATTACTCTCAATCTGCCTTTCTTGGGATGAATCTAAGAGTGAGTGTAAGCTATATGCAGTGCTGTCAAGAAAAGAACTTCCAATTTTAACAAAATGGTGGAAGGCAAAACCAAATGGAAAGGAATTGGAAAAGAAAAGGGGGGTAAAGAAATAGTCAGTATAAATTATTCTTCCACACTCCTTATGTTTTTTAACTTTATCGATTTTTCAATTTTATTTTTATGTGATACATGATCATTGCACTAATTAATGGATTACAATGTGATTTTTTTAAATACATGTATATATTGTAAAATGATGGAGTCAGTGTAAGTAGTAAAGTTAATCACTAGGTAACTGTTTGGTCATGGTGAACTTGTAAACACAGCTTCAAAGGGTATATTTAAAACTGCTCAAATTTTGTTTTAAGGTGGACACACAGACAAGCTCTTTCTCAGATTTTCCTTGAAGTAAAAACTCAAATATCTATACTAAAAGATAATTCACATATCTTTTAGAATTATATCATAGCATCTCATTTGAGAAACAGAAGTAAACAAATGAAGAAAGGTGATGGAACTTGAGCAGCAAGGTTGAATTCTGGGTAATTTTTCTTTACATTGAGTTTGTTTGAAGGTAGTAAAGAAAGAAGACAGAGACATAGTTTAAAAATATATCTAAGGGCTGGGGGTATAGCTCAGTTGGTAGAGTGCTTGCCTCACAAGCACAGACCCTGGGTTCAATCCCCAGCACTGCAAAAAACAAAACAAAACGACAACAACAAAATCTAAGAAGACATATTGGGGGAGAAATATGACAAGGAAATATCATTAATAGAACAGGAAAAGAAACTAGACTTGCATTTCCTAACTACACTGAATTACCAAATGACTTGCAACTTTTGTAAAGGGACTACAAAAATGGGTGTAAATGGAAAAGTACAAAAAACAATAAATGTTAGTGGGCCCTCACCTTAGTCATTCAATCAGTAAATTTTAAGCTGGGTGCTGTGGCATATGACTGAAATTCCAGTGACTCAGGAGGATGAGTTGGGAGGAGAGCAAGTTTGAGGGCTCTTGGATAACTTAGCAAGACCCTCTCTCAAAATGAAAATCTGAGGGGAGATTCAATATGGTGAACTAGAGGGAGGCTCTGCTTGAATCCTGAGTTGCTCTATGATATACTGTTTCTCCATGAGACAGTTTTCCTGCCTACCTATCCCCTGCTGTTTACCCCCCATTCATCCTCCTTTATCTGCCCTTAGCCTGCAGACTGCCCACAGACCACCAACAGTTTGACTGCTGCCCACTATTACCTGGAAGTCCATTGTCACAGTACCCACAGATGATATACTGAAAGCCTTCAGGAACACTATAAGACTACAGGATAGAAACTGTTTTGACTCAGATCCATACCACTAGATGAGAAGACACACAAACAACATGAAAAAACAAGGGAACAAAGCACCTCAAAGAAACAAAGATGTTCCAACAATAGAATCCATAGACAACACAGTAGAAGAGATGTCAGAGAAGGAGTTTAAAAAATACATAGATTGATCTTTGAAATAAGGATGGTATTGGAGAGAAAATACAGGAGGTGAAAGATAACTTCAATAAAGAGGCAGAGATTATAAAAAGCAATCAGCAGAAATACTCCAAATGAAGGAAACAATAAACCAAATTAAAAATTCAATGGAAAGTATCACCAACAGACTAGACCACTTGGAAGACAGAACCTCAGACAATGAAGACAAAATACATACTCTTGAAAATAAAGCTGACTGCACAGAGAAGATGATAAGAAACCATGAACAGAACTTCCAAGAAATACGGAATAACAGGAAAAGACCAAATTTAAGAATTATTGGAATAGATGAAGGCATGAAGATAAAAATCAAAGTAATGCACAATTTTTTCAATGACATAATATCAGAAAACTTCCCAAATCTAAAGAATGAAATGTAAAATCAACTATAAGAGGCTTACAGTACCCCAAATGTACAAAATTACAGCAGACCCATACCAAGACATTACTAACATACAGAATAAGGAAAGAATTTTAAAGACTGTGAGAGGAAAAAAAGTCAAATTACACATAGGGGGAAACCAATTCAGATCTCAGCTGATTTCTCAACCGAGACCCTGAATGCCAGGAGGTCCAAGAATAACATGTATCAAGCTCTGAAAGAAAATGAATACCTGCCAAAAATTTTATATTCAGGAAAATTAAGCTTAAGATTTAAAGATGAATTAAAAACCTTCCATGATAAACAAAAGTTATAAGAATTCACAACTAGAAAGTCTATACTACAGGATGTTCTCAGCAAAATATTCCATGAGGGTGAAATGAAAAAAAAAATAATGAAAACCATCAAAGAGAGGAACTATACTAAAGGAAATTCAATCAAATGAGAAACTAAGTCAAAATGACTGGGAATACAAATCATATCTCAATAATAACCCTGAATGTTAATGGCCTAAAATCATCAATCAAAAGACATACACTGGCAGATTGGATTTTAAAAAGACCCAACAATAAGCTGTTTGCAAGAGACTCACCTCCTAAAAAAAGACATTCACACACTGAAGGTGAAAGGTTGGGAAAACACATATTACTCACATGGATTGAGTAAAAAAATAAGTGTTTCTTTCCATTTTCATACCAGACAAAGTGAGCTTCAAACCAAAGTTAGTCAGAAGGGATAAAGAAGGACATTTCGTACTGGTTAAGGGAAGCATACATCAATAAAACATGACAATCTTAAATATGTATGCCCCAAACAATGGAGCATCAATGTCCATGAAACAAAACCTTCTCAATTGCAAAAATCAAATAGATCATGACACAATAATACTGGGTGACTTTAAAACACCTCTCTCATCACTGGATGGATCTTCCAAACAAAAACTAAACAAAGAAATTATAGAATTAAATAAAAAAAATCAATGATTTAGACTTAATGAACACATCAAGGAAAGAAAACTTCACACCAATATCCCTGATGAACATAGAAGCAAAAATTCTCAATAAAATTCTGACAAATTACATACAAAAACGTATTTTTTTTTTCACTTTAACAACAGAAGTTTATTTTCTCACTGTTCTGTAGGTTGGAAGTATAAGAGGAAGGTGTTGGTACGGTTGGTTTCTGGTAGCCTCTGTCCTTGGCTCACAGATGGCCACCTTCTTGTCATATCCTCACATGACCTTTTCTCCATGCTGGGACCTCTCTGGTGTTTCTTCCTTTTCTTCTAAGGATGCCAGTCATATTGGATTAGGGCCCCACCCTTATGACTTCATTTAACCTCTATTACCTCTTCAAGGAGCCTATCTCCAAATACATTCACATGGAGAGTTAGGGCTTCAAGGTATAAATCTGGGGGGTGGTGACAAAAATTTCAGCCCATAAAACATGCTATATCTATTTTTCCTTTTAGGACTTATGAACTACCATTAGCCAAATGTTTAAGAATCTTGCCTGGCTGGGCCCCTTGCAAACTATAGCTAGGATTATACAATTTTGATAACTCAGAGTTGAATCTTAACTTTAAACACTGATTCAGACATTTCATAATTCCCAGGAACACTCAATTAGAATCAAAATTCTAATTGGTAGAGTTCTATGGTCAGCATACCAAGGTTGCTATATAGAAATTTTTATATCTGGGGAGTATATCATCCATAGAGAGTATGTTCAAGAACAAATGGAAATAGTTCATTATTTTTTTTTTCTTTTTCTTTTTTTGGTCATCCAAATTAGGGTAAAGCAAGCAAACACTATGTGCATGACTGGCTTTGGCCAAAATCTCCCAATGTGTGACATGATGTCTTTCCTCATGAGTTAGACACTGTCATGTGAAAAGAAAGGAAAGAGGTAGGGAGAGTTACATGTTATTTAATGAAGACTGGAATCTGAATCAAATCTTATCTTAGATCTTAGCATCCTCATTGTATGATTTGTTTTCTTTCCGTAAGTCGAAAACTTTCACCTTTTCCTTATTCAAGGAAGCATTTTACAACTTCTCTTTTGTATATCCCAGTTGTCAGCATCACCACTCTTGTGCCAACGTCACACAGATAGCGAATGGCAGCAAATGGCAGAGACAGGACTTGAACCCTAGTCGGGTGACCCCAGAGTTTATGCTCTTCGTGGATGCTATATTGCTCTTCATGAATATGCAAACTACAGTCTCAATCTTTTTTATTTTTTGTACCAGGGATTGACCCAGAAGTACTTAACCACTGAGACAAAAACATATTTAAAAGTTAGTGCACTATGACCAAGTGGGGATCATCCCAGGGATGCAAGGTTGGTTCAACATCCAGAAATTAATAAATGTAATTCATGACATCAATAGACAAGAATCACATGATTATCTTGATAGACATAGAAAAAGCATTTGATAAATTACAGCACAACTTCATGTTAAAAACATTAGAAAAACTAGGGATAGTAGGAACATACCTCAATGTTGTAAAGCCTATCTATGCTAAGCCCATGGTCAACATCATTCTAAGTGGAGAAAAATTGAAAGTATTCCCTCTAAAAATAGGAATGCCCTCTTTCACTACTTCTATAACAGCATCATTGAAATTCTAGCCAGAGCAATCAGAAAGATGAAAGAAATTGAAGGGATAAGAAAAGGAAAAGAACTCAAACTATACCTACTTGCCCATGACATGATTCTATATTCAGAAGATCTAAAATATTCCACCAAAAACTTCTAGAACTCATAAATGAATTCAACGAAATAGCAGGATACAAAATCAATACCCATAAATCAAATGCATTTCTACACGTAAGTGATGAATCCATAGCAAGATAAATTAGGAAAACTACCCCATTCACAATAGACTCAAAAACAAAACAAAATAAACAAACAACAACAAAAAAAAACAACTTGGGAATCAATCTAACAAAAGAGGTGAAAGATTGCTACAATGAAAACAACAGCACACAAAAGAAAGAAATTGAAGACCTGAGAAAATGGAAAATATCCTATGCTCTTTGGTAAGCAGAATTAATATTGTCAAAATTGCCATACTACCAAAAGTGTTATACAAATTTAATGCAATTCCTACTAAAAGCCCAATGGCATTCTTCATAGACATAGAAAAAGCAGTCATGAAATTCATTTGGAAAATAAGAGGCCCAGAAAAGCAAAAGAAATCCTTAGCAAGAAGAGTGAAGCAGGAGGTGTCACAATACCAGACCTTAAATTATACTGCAGAGCAATAGTAACAAAAACAGCATGGTATTGGCACCAAAACAGACATATAAGCCAATGACACAAAATAGAAGACACAAAGACAAACCCGCATAAATACAGTTATCTCATACTAGACAAAGGTACCAAAAACATTCACTGGAGAAAAAATAGCTTATTCAACAAATGGTGCTGGGAAAACTGGAAAGTCACATGTAACAAAATGAAATTAAACTTTATCTCTCATCCTGCACAAAAATCAACTCAAAGTGGATCAAAGACTTAGGTACTAGACCAGAGACCCTGCACTTAATAGATGAAAAAGTATGCTCAAATCTCCATGTTGGCTCAGTATCTGACTTCCTTAACAAGAACCCTAAAGCAGAAGGAGTAAAATTAAGAATCAATTAATAGGATGGATTCAAACTAAAAAGCTTCTCAGCAAAGGAAACAATCAATAACATGAAGAGAACGTGTACAGTGTGGGAAAAAATCTTTACCAGACACACCTCAGATACAACACTAATCTTCAGAATCTATAAAGAAATCGAAAAACTTAGCACCAAAAAAATAATAACCCAATCAATAAATGGGCTAAGGAAATAAGCAGACACTTTACAGAAGAAGAAATACAATAGATCAAGAAATATTTGAAAAAATATTCAATAACTCTATCAATTAGAGAAATATAACAAAACTAAGACTTCATCTCACTTCAGTCAGAATGGCAATTTTCAAGAATACAAGCAATAAGTGTTGGTGAGAATGTGGGGAAAAGGCACACTCATACATGGCTGGTGGGAATGCAGATTGGTACGAGCGCTATGGAAAACAGTACGAAGATTCCTCAGAAAACTTGGAACAGAACCACCATTTGACCCCAGTTATCAATCTTCTTGGTTTATACCCAAAGGCCTTAAAATCAGCATACTATAGTGATGCAGCGACATCAATGTTTACAGAAGTTCAATTCACAATAGCTAAACTATGGAACCAACCTACGTGTCCTTAAACAGATGAAAAAGAAAATATGGTACATAAACACAATGGAATATTACTCAATCTTAACAAGAAGGAAAATATGGCATTTGCAAGTAAATGGATAGAACTAGAGAATATCATGCTAAGTAAAATAAGCCAATCCCCCAAAACCAAAGACCCAATATTTTCTCTGATAAGCAGATGCTGATCCATAGTGTGAGGGGGAAGGGGTAGGCAAGAATAAAAGAACTTTGGATTGTGCAAAGGGAAGTATGGGGAGGTGTGGAGCAGTAGGGATAATAGGAAGGACAGTAGAGTGAGACAGACATTATTCCCCTATATACATGTATGATTACACTACTGGTGTGACTCAGCAATATGTACAGTCAGAGGAATGAGAAGTTATGCTTCATCTGTGTACAATGTGTCAAAATGCATTCTAGTGTCATGTATCTCCAATTAGAATGAATTTAAAACAAAAAGAGAAAGAAAAAAATCTAGGATGGGGATGTAGTTCAGTGGTAGAGAACCCTTGAGTTCAACCCCCAGTATCATAAAATATGTGTAAACATTTCCTGAGCATTTGATGAATGGTAGAAAAGAAATATTAGATAATTGGTTTTCAAAATATTTTAAATTTAGTTAGGTAGAACAATCTATGTAATCTATGTATAAGATTAGTGAACGAATCATTATAGCATGTACTTATTATTATTATTTCATGTGTGATGTTTAATATTTTATGTGTACTTATTCATATGTCAAATCAAAACAGACCACTCTCAAAGGTTGATATTTAGGTCCTAAGAGATGAATATTATTATGAACACATGGATATCCATATGGAAAAGATCAACTTTATCCCTTATCTCACATTATACACATTTGATTCAGGATGAATCAAAGACGTACCTATTATTTAGTCAACTTTTTCACCGCTGTGACTAAAAGATCTGACCAGCACAACTGTGGAGGAGGAAAAGCTTATTTGAGGGCTCATGGTTTCAGAGGTCTCAGTCCATAGAAGGCCTGCTCCATTCCTTGGGGCTTGAGGTGAGGCTGAACATCATGGCGGGAGAGTGTGGTAGAGAGAAGCAGCTTGCATAGTGATAAGGAAGCAGAGAAATAGACTCCACTTGCCAGATACAAATATATACCCCAAAATTATACCCCCAATGTCCAACTTCCTTCAGTCACACCCTACCATTTCAGTTACCACTCAGTTAATCCCTCTCAGGGGATTAATTCACTGATTGGTTTAAGACTCTCACAACCCAATCATTTCTCCTCATTGCCTCACACTTGAGCATTTGGGGGAGACCTCACATCTAAACCATACTACCCATTAATGATAAATGTATGAGGTTTACAGAAGAAAACATGGGAAAATATCTCTGTGAACTTAGAATATGCAAAAATTTTTCAAAAACAGTAATTGTTAATGAAAAATTTATAAGGTTGACTTATTCAGAATGAAACTTCTATACTTCAAAAGGGACCATGAAAACCAACTAAGGAAATGAAAAGGCAAGTTACAGTCTAGAAGCAAATATTGCTCAGTCATATATCTGACAAAAGTCTTAGAATATATAGAGAAATTCCACAAATCCATAATCAACATAAAATGATCCAACAACAACAACAAAAAAACTGGGATCAACACTTCTCAAAGGAAGTGAATAGTCAAGAAATACATAAAAATACATTCAATGTCATTATGTTTAGCAGTTAAATACAAATTAAATCTAATTTACTAGTGAACTACCTCTTTGAATTCACATGAATGGAAGAAAGTTTTAAAAAACCATATTGTCAAGTGTGGACCACATACACACACACAAAAGGAAGCAAATAGAATTGTATTTTACAGTGGAAGTGGAAAAAAAATGTTATTCCCACTTTGGAAATTAGTTTTACAGTTTTTCATGAAATTAATTATATATGCTCTTTATGACTCAGAAATTTTACTTTTTTGTTATTTATCCAACAGAAATGAAAACATGTGCCTACAAGAAGAATAATGTCATATAATAATGTTCATAGTAGTTTTTTATTCATACTAGTTTCCAAATGGAAATACATGAAAAAAATTGAAAAATACATCCACTACTAGAAAATCAAAGAACTGTTGTATATTCATACAATGAAATACTATTCTAAACTGACAAAAGCCTATCAAGTACCAATACATAAACCAACATGGATAAATCTCAAAAATAAGGTGAGCTAACCAAGCCATATACAAAAGTGTGCAGAATGAACGATTGCATTTATATGTTTTAAGCAGGTAAAACTAAGATCAGGTCAGAGATTAGAAGAAAGATCGCTTCTGCATGGTGAAGCCGTCACTGTCAACTGGGCTATGTGGAAACTTGTTGGAAATGAAAATGTTCAATATTTTAATTGGAATTGTGACTACATGTTCTATCAACAAATATCTAATTTTTATTGAGCTAAATACATATGATCTATGCTTTGCCATGTAAAAATGTATGTCTCAATGAATGCAAAGGAACTGAAATTGGACCAAATGAGAGTCCCTTCTAGGAGTCCCTTCTTTTCTAATAATTGTGTCAAGAATAATTTTCCAACCATTAGCTGAAAGAAAAATAGCTTGAAGGAACACCGTAAGTTATTACTGTTTTATATTTTAATATTATATAACTCCTTAATGAGTCTCAATTTGTACCTAATGAACTGTCCAAATAAAATGCTACCATGAATGACTCAGAGATCTTACATTGTGTTATTTGAAGGCTGTCAATATTTTAACCTTCTGACTTCACCTTCAATCAGAACTACATTACTATGCTTCTGTTATTACAACTTTTACTAAAAATACTTTTTTATTATTTCATATTTTGGGATTTTTAAAGGTCATTCTGATTTTAACATAACTTTATCTGCTCCAAAATTAGATAGTCTTAATATGAACACGGCATTTGCTTAGACTTTCAACATGCCCAACAAGGACTACATGTACAAGTAGAATTTTATTTTGACAAAACTTTTAAAGTTGGTTTCCATGAAAATTATCTTAAGTCACTGAAAAATGAGCATAGAGAAGAGAAAGTTTTATTTAAACGTCACTGATACCTGACTTGAGAATTAAAAAAAAACAACTCTTATTCTTTTTGCAGTAGTGTAAAAAATGACTTAGAACTTTTGAAAATTAATCCTTGGGGAAAAAATAATTCAGATGCTACACAAGCACCAGCTTGTCTTAATGATCTTCCACTTAGCAATGTAAGTTAAAGATGGTGAATCTTAACTCCCTCTAAAAGAAAATTTCATCCTAGAACTACTTTTAATCTGTGCTTCATACCAAATGACTTCATAAGATGGAATAATGACATAATTGCGATTTCCTAAAATGAATTTAGTAAAGCAGTTACAAATGTACTCAAATGTTAAAAGCCAGATATTAGATGTAATTCCTCCACACTTTCTTCTATCCTGGCAAAAATCACAGATGCTGGTTTTTTCCAAGTGAAACTGTGTGAATACAAAGCTACTGACAGAGATCATGAGAGCTGTGGCCCTCCCTGACATGAGCTCTGCAGATCTTTTGCTTCAGACCCAGAAACTACAGAATCCCAGCTGTTCAAATGTCTGATAGAAATAAGGGCTTGGATCAGTTCCATCTGGCTGAACTTTAGTGGTACAAACAGGAATAAGGCAGCACTCACAGTCAAGGATTCTGTGTGACTAAATAGTCCTGCAAATGGAGGAAATAAAATGCATCATTCCATAAAGCTGAAACAGAGCAAAATGCAGAATAATGCAATATAAAATAAGGTTGAAGCAGAAAGTGTTAACAGGATTGTCCTTATTTCAATATTGTATGTAAAATAAAGGCAGTTGTGTATTTATTTATGAAATATCTTTTCTTTCCAAAAATGGGTATTTGTCAAGATCATTTTTCTTGGTCTAAAGAGGTAGCAGTGTTCTATAAGGAAGATCTCTTTATTATTCTATTCATCTGTGATGATCCAGGGACTTGAAGGAGAGTGTCTTACTTTGCAGCAATTCACAAAGCTGGAGGTTCTGCACCACTGTCATTATAACGCATTTCCATCTATGGCAGCCACAAACCACTATAATCTTATTTCTTTTTGTGTTCTTCTGCTGTATGCCATCCTTTATGCTCTTGTTTGAAGTCCCTTGCTCTATCATACTTCTCTACCTTTATCCATTCTCTCCCTGATACTTCTCCCCAACACAAACTCATTTTAGAAGACTCAAGTTTTAATCTTTCCCAGCCTTATTCTTTTCCTGTCCAGGCAAAAAACACTCCACTCTCTGCCCATGCTTGCCAGTGCATTTTGTTTGTTTTAAGAACAATAGCACATGTGCTAATTTTATAATAAATAAAAAACAATTATATAGAAATTATCTTAAATAGGATCCTTTAAAAAGGGTCATTTTGGAAGAATTTGAAATTTGTGTTTCAAGTAAACATTTTTTTTCCCTCCTCAATTGTGTTTTCAGTGGCCATGTATGTTTTCTTTTTTAATTAGGAAAATTGGGTGTGTTCAAAAGTCATTATAAAATTTAACAGGTAATAAGAACTTAAAAACATTGACTACAGCAATGCTGATACTTTGAGTACACATCGGGGGACCATAATCATTCATTGTGCTCAGAGCACTCCAGGTCACCAGTAACCCTAGGAGTGAGAAATCACATAGGGCATGCTGTCACATGACTGGCAGAAGGCCTCTTGACCCCACAGGTTAGGCCACTGGCCAGCAGCTGTCATGGTGATTGTCAAGTCCAAACAGGGTTACTCATCAAGAAGCCCTAAGGAGCTCCAAGCACTAAGAATCTGGAGATAACCAGGACAAGAGCGTAAGTAATCAAATTATATAATTACTTTGATATTATTGTGATGTGATTGTTTCTCCCTCATATCTCAAAAGAAATATAACTATTGGAGTTCTAACTGATTTTTGACACAAAAAGTTGGTTTTCAACTAGGATTTTAGAGGACAGGCTACTTTCTTCATCGGAGAATTTGTTATAACAACATTCTGATCAGGTCAAAATGTGATTTAGAATGATTTCCAGAGAGGTCAGTGAAGGATCACTTTATATGGTTCCTGGGATGGTGACACACTGCATTATTAAAGAGCCTGTATTGAAAGTGTCAGTGTAAGGGCATGTGTGTATATAAAGTAGGAGTTGTTTGTAAAAGCTGTGTTAATTAAGAAACGCCATTTATATATTTTGTAAAAATTAGGAATTTAACTCTTTCTGGCAAATATTCATTATTTCTGAGTAATATTTCACTAGTCTCTAGGCATCTATTTGTCACATGATTTGTACTATGTGTACTATGTACAATATTAAAAGTACTACATTTCACCACACAATCACCACAGGTTTTATGCCAGTTTTCTTTCCTGCAAAAAGTGGAGTGCAACCATTACATGAAACTTTTAAAAAATTGTGCCAGAATTACTAAGTAATGTATTACTAAACTGGGTTTGGTGCAAGATTAGGTTGCACAGAATACGTATGAATACATGCAAATGTGGTCATGATGATGAAAATGCAGTTTCATCATGATGATGTGAAATACAGTAAGTGTTTATAGAAATCAAGTACAAAACTGCTATAGGCTGACTTCTAAGAATGACCCTCAATGACCTTTATCCTTTTGTAACCCCAACTCTTTTGAGTATGAGCAGGCCCTTTGGATATGACAAAACATACTCTGTTGTGATTGCTAGGTTTATAGTAATACTGACTTTGAAAGGGGGAGATAGCATGAAAAACTAGCCCAAATCTAATCATGAGCCCTTTAAAAGCAGAGAGTTTGATTTGGACAGTGACATAAGAGAAAGGTAGAAGGGTCAATCAGAGAGATTCAAAGCAAAGAGGAAGATTCAGTGAGCAGCTTGAAGACAAAGGGGATTATTTGCAAGGAACAGGAGCAGCCCAAGAACCTGAAGAGTGGTTCCTGGTCAACAGCCAGCAAGGTAACAGGGACTTTATTGTCACATTTGTGCAAGAAACTGAATTCTACTGACCTTAAGAATGAACATGGAAGCATTTTTTTGATTGTTTTTTGTTTTTTCGTTTTTTATTTTTTCCCCAGAGCTGCCAGATAAGAATCTAGCCTAGTCAACACCTTGATAGCAGTTTTGTGATACTCAATAAATGAGACAGTTTTATGTGCTCAGATTTCTGACGTGCAGAATTTTTTTTGGAGGTGGGTACTGGGGATTGAACTAAGGGGCACTCGACCACTGAGCCACATCCCCAGTCCTATTTTGTATTTTATTTAGAGACAGGGTCTCACTGAGTTGCTTAGCACCTTGCCATCACTGAGACTGGTTTTGAACTCAAGATCCTCCTTTCTCAGCTTCCCAAGTGACTGGGATTACAGGCGTGCACCACTGCACCCAGCTGACCTGTAGAATTTTGAGCACATGGGTGCAAATATAAATCACTTTGCAGTAATTTGTTAGTTAAAAAAAGAAAACTAATATAGCATCTGAAACCAAGAGATATACATCTTGGCTTACTGTTTAGACAAAAAGAGCAAAACGTGGGGAATATTTTATTTGGCAATAAAATATTCCAATATTCCAATAACATATTGCTATTCATTTAACCTCTAGATGTTCTATTCTGTCACTCTTATTTAGTCATTTCTAGCAGACCTAAATAGACATCTTCTAAAATATGAACTTATACAACATTTTGTATGTCAATGATTAAAAGTCTGAAAATATTTTGTAGAACATATTTATGAGAGAATATTTAAAATGAAAGGATGTTATTGGATAAACTCAGTTTCCATTGCTAAATTACTAAACCTCCCCATGTTAATGATTAA
The DNA here is from genome assembly GCF_902686455.1 of Sciurus vulgaris. Classification (NCBI taxonomy): domain Eukaryota; kingdom Metazoa; phylum Chordata; class Mammalia; order Rodentia; family Sciuridae; genus Sciurus; species Sciurus vulgaris. The sequence goes on from NC_136463.1 coordinate 135,510,930, forward strand.
CTCCTCACAATCCAGTATGTTAAAATCCAGAATAAAGATCTTCCTCATTTTGATTCCAAATCTTCTTCCTGACTCACTTACAATTAATCCCCTTGCTTGTACTCTGATAATTGCTTAGTTTCCCTCACTGTCTTCCTGCTGCCTCATTCCTCCTTGTCTGATCTCCCTTTCCCTCCTCTCTTCCTGTGTAGTGTGCACCCATAATTAAACAATTTTGTGATACTCTATAAATGAGACAGTTTTATGTGCTCAGATTTCTGAACTACAGAATTAAAGACATACATAAATTAACTAAAGACATACACATAAAGTCCTTCCTGAAGTTGTATCAACCTCCTCCTATCCTCAGTATCTCCTCTTTTTTCTGAATTCTCAAGTATTTATTTTCTATGCTATTGCTTTTTTGTTGTCTTTGTTTTTTATTGACCATTGTTCCCTGTTTCTGTGTTCTCAAACCTTGTCTTATCTCTGGACATGGATTGTACTTTTCTGGATGACAGAAATAATGACATACACGTAGGAAATAATCAGTATATGACAGGATACTTGGATTTTTATGAATTTGTAAGAAAATTCAAAGGTAAAATTTATATCTAACACAATGAAAATCAAAAGAGAAGTAAATTAAATGATATTTAACCCCAATCAGATAGAAAATATGCTGACCAATTGTTCTTCAAAATTTGCAATCATTTGAAGTGTCTGTGTTTCTTTCAAGCATAATTTAGGTGAACAACTTTTAAAACTTTTTCAAGAAAAAAACAAGTATCTAAATTCCACTATTGCATGGAAACTAAAACAATATCATTTGAAGATACAGTGTTACCTTTACCCCACCAAGAAGGAAAAAGATAAAAGGCCATTTATTAAACTGCATTGAAATGCTTTTATAATGTCTCTGCATGAAACTGGTGGTCACACCAGCATCTAATCAATTGGGCATTTATTTTATCAGTTTCAGGTGATACTGCAACTGCTCTTATATCTAGTTGTGTTGTCTGAGGAGTGAAAAGACTGTGCATGCATCTCAGGAATGATACAGTTCACCTTTATCTACTCGTGGGTATTTCTCTTTTAAGGTCTCCTCAAGTACTTATTATTTTGCCAAAAATAAAATCATTGCATTCATTTATCCCATCATTAATATCTGCTCCTGTGTCAAATATCACCCTGCTTCTCTGTTTGTTCAGCTTTCTGCATGTACAATTATCTTTCATTCCAATGCTATAGTTAGCATATTTTTAAGAACATTTTGAGGGGAAGTGAGTTCAACATGGTAGTAACAATAATTCCCCTAACACAACTGAGGTGGTGACAAGATAGACAGAAATGACAAAGTTTATTAATGGGCAACCATCTCATATCAAATTGCTCTTTCATAGGTCAAAAATAGTTGAACATTGGCAATTCCCTGTTGTTTAACCTAATGCATCATGGTTGTCCTATCCCCCAAGTGATTGAAGACACCATTTATTTGACACAAACTGATTTTAAAGACATTGCTTTTCAGGAGAAAAAAATGTATGAATCAAAATAACAATTGGTGTTTTTCAATACACTCTTCCCTGAAAAAAATGCTGTATACAAATTTTAAAAGTCCACACGTTTATGTCAGATGTAAGGAAATATCTTTGGGATAAGAAACCAGTTTCACTGAGTGTTTCAAAGATCAGTTATAAGAAATATCCCCACTCATTGCAACAACACTCTGGTGTCTTTTCATCTTTTTTCATCACTGACACCACATAATGTCTCCTATTAGAGTCAAATACGTGATAAGACTTCTGTCTCCTACTGGATGGCAAATTCTTTAAGATCTGGGACCAATTTTAGGCCATTATTGTATTTCCCTCACCAACTAGCATTGCACCTTGAAGAGAAAAGTGGTCAACAGCTTTGTGACCGAATGGATGGATCTAGGGGACTGGGAAAGGAACATGATATAGTCTCTGCACTTAAGGTACTTACAATTAAATTAGAGATGGAATTAATGTGTCTAAGAACTAAGAACACATAATAGTCAAAGTATAGGAAGATTTCAACAAATTAAAAGCACTATTTCAAAGATGTTTACATAAAAGACATTGCATTTCGACCAAGTTTAGAATGGATGGACATGGTTTAGACAGATGCAGCAGAAATGCAAAACAGCATATGACACCACAAAAGGAACAAAAGAAAGAAGAAAGAGGGGGAGCAGGAAGAGGAAGAGAGGAAGAGAAAGAGAGAGAAGAGGAAGAAGGGAAATAGAAAGAGAAAGAAGAAAAAGGAGGAGGGAATAGGAGAAGGAGGAGGAGGAGGAGGAGGAGGAGGAGGAGGAGGAGGAGGAGGAGGAGGAGGAGGAGGAGGAGGAGGAGGAGGAGGAGGAGGAGGAGGAGGGGATGGCACCAGCGACTTGAGGCACATGAATTTGGTGAGGAAATTCCTATTCTATTCCTATTCTACTCTTTTGAAAGTTATATTTAAAATGTGTTGTTTTGAATTATGATGACTTAAAAGGCAAACATTTAATATTCACACTAAAATGGTCATAAACATGAATTACAATACATACTGCCAAAAGTAATTATGCAACTCTGCTCTCTTGGCACTTAACTCCTACTGACATGAAAACCCAGAGTGCAGCTTCCTCAGAAGATATGGCTATAGTGCTACCAACAGATGTCAAATTCGTTATGCTTTTTCTACGATGATGACTCCATGCTAAATCATTTGCCATTGACTCTTTATCCCCTATTATTTTATTAAAAGCTCCTTTACAAGTGAATAGGTCAAGTTCTTTGCAGAGTTTAATTAAGATCCTAGTGAAAATATTACCTGTTCCCAAAACATCCTAGATTGAGCTATATAGTGTAATGATTATGATAATTTGAGATCACTCTGTCCACTGAGTTCCTGGATAGGTGCAAGCCACAAGTAACTACTTATGCTTAGGCTCTTTATTATCCTTACTCTGAAGGAACATATTGCTATCTCAAATTTCACTAGTTTTTTCATTACCACCTTATCATCGTTAATTCATGCAAATTGTTTGTATCCTGCATATATTTTACTTTTTTCCCAAAGTTTGAATTTCAGTGTGAAGTGTGGATACATTACTAAATTCTTCCAAAGCTCAGTTTTGCTGTAAGCCAAGGTGCATAATAATAGCTACTGACTTATCCTGTTTACTGATTGAGTTGTTCTGTTGACTATCATTGACTAAGTAAGCGGAAATTGGAAAATATCCCTAAAGTGTTCAAAATTAGGCAGAATTTTCTCTTAGAAAAAAAATGTCTTTTAGTTCAGTCTATAATTAGTAGAGCTGAGAGTACTATATTATACTACCCATTCCTTATTACTTGTTGGATATTAGGTTTCTTTTATTAATGCATTTTAATTATACAGAATAATGAATTTTGTTGTGGCACATTCATACATAGAAATTATATATTCTGATCATATCCTCCCCACTATTGCCCTTTGTTACCCTCCTCACCTCTTTCCACATCATGATGCCCTTCCTCTTCTCTAATAGTCTCCCTGTTACTTCCATACTGTCCTTTCTCCCCTACATTCCACATATAAGGGGAAATAGTACATGTACTTCTGAATGTTATTTTGCTTAACATGATCTCTGGTACCATTCATTTTTCTGCAGTTGACATGATTTCATTCTTTTTTATGGCTGAATAATACTCTTTGTTGATACACGTACCACAGTTTTTTTGTCTACTCATCCATTGATGGAATTTAGGCTGATTCAATGACTTGGCTGTGTATGCAGGAATCTCATTGTTTTGGTCAGTTTTTTTAGGATCTTCTAAGTAGTATCTGCAAATTGAGATAACTTCACTTCTTCCTTTCCTATTTCTATTCCTTGTATTTCTTTTTCTTACCTAATTACTCTCGCTAACACCTCAAGTATTACATTAAAAAGTAGTAGTAATGACTTCTTTGTCTCATATCTGATTTTAGAGGAATGCTTTCTGTTTTCCCCCATTCAGTATGATGTATGTTGTGAGTTTTTTGTACTCAACCTTTGTGAGGTTGAGATAAGATCCTTTTATACCTAGTTTCTTTGGGTCTTGTGTCATTCAAGGGATATTGAACTTTTGCCAAAGACTTTTTCTGCATTTGTTAAGATAATCATGTAATTTTTATCCTTGATTCCATTTATATGGTGTTTTATGTCTATGGATTAGCATATGTTGAACCAACCTGTATCACTGGAATGAAACCAACTGAATCATGGTGTATCTTGTTAATATGCTGTTGGATTTGGTTTTCAAGCATTTTATTGAAAATTTCTGCATCTAAACCCACCAAGGATATTAGTCTGCAATGTTCTGTTTTTGTTGTAGCCTTATCTTGTTTTTGGCACCTGGGTGATACACTTCATGGAATAAGTTCAGAAGCATTCTATTCCCTTTATTCTGTGGACCAGTCTGAGGAGCTTCTGCATTAGATCTTTTAAGAGCTAGTAAATTCAGCAGTGAATCCATCCAGTCCTGTACTTTTCCATAGTTTTTTCTTCACTAGAATTTATACTGTCTTTTAAACATACATACAATAAGATATGTTTTTGTTCATAGTGTGAATTCTGTGAATTTGATATATTCATAGATTTAGTGTCATCATTTACCATCACACTAAGGATACAGGATATGTTTCCATCAACCAAAAAATTTTCTTGTATCACTGATTTAAGTCAAATCCTCCTTAAAATTCCTAATCTCTAGAAACAACTGTTATGCTCTCAATTTTATATATTTTAAACAAAAAATTAATATACACTTATTGTCAAAAGTTAAAAATACACATTAGCATATACAATTAAAAGCTAGTTTATTCCCATTTCTTTTATCAATTGCATCTATTAGTAAATGTGAATAGTATGTTATGTATCCTTCCACAGCTTTCTTAATAATCAATTTATAAAAGCATTTACCAATTTATCTAAACTTGAAGAGAGTTCCATTCTTCTTTTTAATTGAAACTATTCTAGTGTGAATTTCATAGTTCACTTTTGTCAATACTAACATATTTGGAGAGTATTTCCAGATTAATGTAGAAATCTATTTCATGCCTTTTCATAGATGCCTAATGCTCCATAGTTTATTAAACCAGTAGAGTTTATTAAACCAGTCCCTTATATTGGTAGATATTAAACTCGTTTCCAAGTTAGGTAGTTACACACAATTCTGAAATCAAAATACAGTGTTATGTGCTGGTGTTTTAATTCTGCATAAAGGAGTTCTAAAGTAGAACTGCCTAGTATAATAGTATGTATTTTTAATTTTCATAAATACCATCACATGTCTCCAAAAGACAGTAAATATCCACCTCCTTTAATCAAGCCACAATGGATGTTATTAGTCATTTTCAGTTATACTTAGTTTAAAAAGTAAAAAATTGAATTTTGTTTTAATTTGCCTCCCACTGACTACTACTAAAGATGAACATTTTTACATGTTTATTGGACACTCAATTTTTTCTTTCTTAAAGTGCTCGTTCATATCATTGAACATATTTCTATTGAGTATGTTTTTTCCCATGATTAAGATTACATACCCCCTTCATAGCAGTTATCAGAACACATGGCAGATAATGAACAAATGAAATTAAATTTATCCTGAGTCTTTTCCCAAGCATTGTCTTAAGTTCAAATTCCATCCGACATGGTGGCAATATATTTTTCGGTTAGAATAGACTTCTATGAAGTGAGAAACATTTGTTCCATCTGTGTTACAAACCCTTTATGGATAAGGCTCCATGATAGTGGGCCTTTGCATATGGTAAAGACTTTCACACACACGAGTTAGCTCTATCCCATCTCCATATCTTTTTACCCGAAGGATGCAACGTCCCTATAGATCTGCAACCTAATTATTCTTCCAGATGGCTTTCAAGATCAACTCTCAGGGAAATTTTCCAATTCAGTAACTAAAATATTATGAATAACAGTTTTCATTCGAAAGAATCACTCTCTTAAGGCAAGAGGAGAAACTGAAATTTTATCTTTCAGGTTTAATACAGTGAAGAGAGGGACAGGTTGAGGGAAATACAAGGAACTTGAAATCAAAGAGGAGCAGGACAGAAGGAACTACTTTCTGGGATGACTAGTGTGGCTGCACTGTCTTGGCTGACTTGTTCTAAACCCGTTACAGAAGTTGTTCCACAAAGTTAAGAAGAGAATACTACCTTTGTAAAAATATGAGAGTATCTCTGACCCTCAAGTCTTGTTGGAAAATATTAATGACTTCTACCAGAGCCAAGATTTTATTATTCCATTAGTGTGTATGTGTGCTTTTTTTTCCCCCCCCTTAGTAATAAGTAAAATTTGGAATGAACAAGGAAATATCACAACAGACAGGATTGAAATACAAAACATAATTAGAAGCTATTTTGAAAATCTATACTCCAACAAAATAGAAAATTTCAAAGACATCAACAGGTTTCTAGAGACATATGAATTGCCTAAACTGAACGAGGAGGACATACACAATTTAAATAGACCAATTTCAACTAATGAAATAGAAGAGGTCATCAAAAGCCTACCAACAAAGAAAAGTCCGGGACCAGATGGGTTCTCAGCCCAGTTCTACAAAACCTTTAAAGAAGAGCTCATTCCAATACTTCTCAAAGTATTCCATAAACTAGAAGAGGAGGGAACCCTCCCAAACTCATTCTATGAAGCCAATATCACACTGATACCTAAACCAGACAGAGACTCATCAAGGAAAGAAAATTTCAGATCAATATCCTTAATGAACATCGACGCAAAAATTCTCAACAAAATTTTAGCAAATCGCATACAAAAACATATTAAAAAGATAGTGCACCATGATCAAGTGGGTTTTATCCCAGGGATGCAAGGTTGGTAAAACATCAGGAAATCAATAAATGTAATTCACCATATCAATAGACTTAAAGTCAAGAATCACATGATTATTTCAATAGATGCAGAAAAAGCATTTGATAAAATACAGCACCCCTTCATGCTCAAAACACTAGAAAAAATAGGGATAGTGGGAACATTCCTTAACATTGTAAAGGCCATTTATGCTAAGCCCATGGCTAATATCATTCTAAATGGTGAAAAACTGAAAGCATTCCCCCTAAAAACTGGAACAAGGCAGGGATGCCCTCTTTCACCACTTCTTTTCAACATCGTTCTTGAGACTCTAGCCAGAGCAATTAGACAAACCAAAGAAATTAAAGGGATACAAATTGGAAAAGAACTCAAACTATCCCTGTTCGCTGATGACATGATTATATATTTAGAGGAACCTGGAAATTCCACCAGAAAACTCTTAGAACTCATAAGTGAATTCAGTAAAGTAGCAGGTTACAAGATCAATGCCCATAAATCCAATGCATTTTTATACATAAGTGATGAATCTTCAGAAAGAGAAATTAGGAAAACTACCCCATTCACAATAGCATCAAAAAAAATAAAATACTTGGGAATCAATCTCACAAAAGAGGTGAAAGACCTCTACAATGGGAACTATACAACACTAAAGAAAGAAATTAAAGAACACCTTAGAAGATGGAAAGATCTTCCATGTTCTTGGATAGGAAGAATTAATATTGTCAAAATGGCCATACTACCTAAAGTGCTATACAAATTCAATGCAATTCCAATTAAAATCCCAATGACGTACCTTACAGAAATAGAGCAAGAAATTATGAAATTCATCTGGAAGAATAAGAAACCCAGAATATCTAAATCAATCCTTAGCAGAAAGAGCGAAGCAGGGGGTATCGCAATAGCAGATCTTCAACTCTACTACAAAGCAATGGTAACAAAAACGGCATGGTATTGGTACCAAAATAGAAAAGTAGATCAATGGTACAGAATAGAGGACACGGACACAAACCCAAATAAATACAATTTTCTCATACTAGACAAAGATGCCAAAAATATGCAATGGAGAAAAGATAGCCTCTTCAACAAATGGTGCTGGGAGAATTGGAAATCCATATGCAACAGAATGAAACTAAACCCATATCTCTCACCATGCACGAAACTAAACTCAAAATGGATTAAGGACCTCGGAATCAGACCAGAGACCCTGCAGATTATAGAAGAAAAAGTAGGTCCAGATCTTCAACATGTCAGCTTAGGACCAGACTTCCTTAACATGACTCCCATAGCACAAGAAATAAAAGCATGAATCAATAACTGGGATAGATTCAAACTAAAAAGCTTTCTCTCAGCAAAAGAAACTATCAGCAATGTGAAGAAAGAGCCTACAGAGTGGGAGAATATCTTTGCCAATCATACTTCAGATAGAGCACTAATCTCCAGAATCTATAAAGAACTCAAAAAACTCTACACCAAGAATTCAAATAATCCAGTCGACAAATGGGCTAAGGAAATGAATAGACACTTCACAGAAGAAGATCTACAAGCAATCAACAAACATATGGAAAAATGTTCAACATCTCTAGTAATAAGAGAAATGCAAATCAAAACCACCCTAAGATTCCATCTCACCCCAATTAGAATTGCGATTATCAAGAATACGAGCAACAATAGGTGTTGGCGAGGATGTGGGGAGAAAGGTACACTTATACATTGCTGGTGGGGCTGCAAATTAGTGCAGCCACTCTGGAAAGCAGTGTGGAGATTCCTTAGAAAACTTGGAATGGACCCTCCATTTGACCCAGCTATCCCACTCCTTGGCCTATACCCAAAGGACTTAAAATCAGCATACTACAGAGATACAGCCACATCAATGTTCATAGCTGCTGAATTCACAATATCCAGACTGTGGAACCAACCTAGATGCCCTTCAATTGATGAGTGGATAAAGAAACTGTGGTATATATATACAATGGAATATTACTCAGCCATAAAGAATGATAAAATTATGGCATTTGCAGACAAATGGATGAAATTGGAGAATATCATGCTAAGTGAGATAAGCCAATCTCAAAAAGCCAAAGGACGAATGATATAGCTAATAAGTGGAGGATGACACATAATGGGGGGAGGGAAGGGTTAGTGTTAGGGTTAGAGTTAGGGTTGGGGGGGCAAGTATGGAGGAAGGAAGCACTGTATAGAGGGAAAAGAGGGGTGGGGGGAAGGGAAAAAATAACAGAATGAATCAAACAACATTTTTCTATGTAAATTTATGATTACACAAATGGTATGCTTTTACGCCATGTATAAACAGAGAAACAACATGTATCCCATTTGTTTACAATTAAAAAAATAAAAAATAAAATAAAATAAAAAACCTGAGTGTCCTTCAAGGATTTTCTCCACAGAAGAAAATAAAAGGCCAGTTTAATTTTGGATATCAAATGTTAATAAAATTATTTTTTTTAAAGTCACATACTATAAAAAGAGTGTGATTTGAAAACAACCTTGGTAAATATGAAATAAGCCAAGAAGTTCCATGCTGTGGGTAGGCTAGAAATTCCTCCAAGCCCTAACCTGGCAGCTCCACCTTGACCCCTCCTGGGTGTACTTTGCCTAAGGTCCTGAGAGAGAAACAGAAAGGCCCTCAGGATAGAAACTACATGAAATTCTTTAGCTTCCATAGGCCAAATTCCAAGAGAGTAAGTCAAGCTTCGGCTTTCAAAAGACATTACCAGAAGACACTTCTACATCTAAAAGGCAAACAAAAAAACAGTATTTTCTCTCATTGATGATTGCAATCTAACTTTTTCCTAAGTACATATTATAGACACTTTTCAAGCTCCCCACATACAAAAAATATTTTAAATATAAAATAAAATGCATCAATTTTCTTGTGTATTTTTAAGTTCATTGACTAGAAATTACTAGCATTTTGAGAGAATCTTAATTAAATTACATATTTAAAAAGTCAATGCCTTCGGGCTGGGGATATAGCTCAGTTGGTTGAGTGCTTGCCTGGGTTCAATGCCTTGGTAGACACCACTGCCGTCACCTGGAGGTCTTCTCTAGGGGGCAGGGAACAGCCGCCCCTGAGGCTGCTGCCACAGATCCCAGAGGTGGTTTCTCTGGGTACTGCTATAGCAGGCACTGAGGGCATCACCCAAGGTCTTCTCCCTGTGCACAGCTGCCCCTGACGCTGCTGCCACAGGTGCCCAGAGGACTTTTCTCCAGGTGCTTCTGCTGCTGTTGATGCTGTCACAGACACTGGGAGGTCTGCTGCCCTGGATACTGCCTCGGATACCCGATGTCTTTTCTCCTGGCGTGGCTGCCATTTATACTGCTGCCAAAGCTGCTGTCACTCCCTGGAGGTCACCTGGAGTTCTTCTCTCTGGGTGCCCATGCAGCTGCAGCCACGGACACTGCCACCACTGTTGCCACTGGCCCCTCCACCTGCTGCCAACACCACTGAGGACTGCAGTTGCTGTTGACTCCCTGCCTGTTGCCACTGACCCCCACCACTACCACTTCCAATGCTGCCCAGAGATCCACTGCCAGGGAGACTCCAGGTTAGGTTGCAGGTGGCCACATCCATTTTGAATGCTGGCCAGACCCTGGGGTTTAGGGTGCCAGCAAGTTTGCTGTCACTGCAATCTTGGGGTACAGCTTCCCCTGTCTAGGTACACAGGCTGGACCCTGGAGGTTCAGTGTCAGGTGCCTACTGGTTTGGCTGAACCTGAGGGTCTTCCTCCTGGGAGTGCTTGTTGCCACCATCTAGTTACTGTTTTTCAGGACTGCTCATCCCTGATAGGCTCTCTCCAAATTCCAATGGCATTGAGATCTTGGGACTACAATGTGGCTGAACCCTGGTCATCTGGGGTCCAGATTGGTGGGATAGTGAATGGGTCTTCCAGGGCTGGTCTGGGCTGGGCAGTCTTGTGGGAAGTCAGAAACAAGGCTAAGAAGCTTTCAGACACTGGCAGAGACAGTTGTTCAGTTTTCCACTGAGATTTATTTTATTTTTATTTTTTTCTTCTCTGGCATCTCTGTTCACCATATTTGGAGAAGAGTATAGTTTGTTCACAAGTCTGTTGAGGATGGTGATATATGCATGGTGTATTGTAGTTCTGCTGTGTTTTCTTATATTTAATTTTTTTTTTTCTCTTTGTATCTATTATTACTCTTGCTTGTCTGTTTTCCTGGATTCCTTTTTGACCTTTTCTCCACCTAAAGTCAATCTTGGTTGGTTCCTCTTCCACTCTTTCCGTGGATTTTTACTTCTGGCTTCTCTCTCCCTCCGAACATCAGTCTTGTGCACTATTTCTATTATCTCTTTGTCCACTGTTTGAGATTGTAAATCCTTTTGGCAAGTTTATGTTTATATTGTAGACAGTGATTGAGCTCATCATTGTTGTTTATAGTGGGAGGGCAGGGAATACCTTGGTGGGAACTATTAGATTTGAGGCTGTGTATTCTTCACACTGGTGGCTGTTGATATTGGTCTCCCTCTTAAAGATGGGATACTGGAATTCTTTAGGGACAATATAGGTCTACAGGGTAGAATTTGTACTATCTCTGATCCATACAACAAGATGGGAAAACACATAAGCAACATGGAAAAACAAAGGAACAAAGTGCCCCAAGCAAGCCAAGATGTCCCAAAAAGAGAATCTACTAAAAACACAGTAGAAGAAATAGTCAAGAAGGAGTTTAGAATGTATATAGTTAGACTGATCTGCAAAGTAAAGGATGGTATAAAGAGAGAAATCAAAGAGAAAATATAGGGAGAGAAAGATCACGTCAATAAAGAATTAGAGATTCTAAAACAAAAAGCAAGCAGAAATCCTCAAAATTAAGGAATCAAGAAACCAGATTATAAATTCAATGGAAAGCATCACCAACAGACCACACCATTTGGAAGGCAGAATCTCAGGCAATGAAGACAAAATATATAACCTTGAAAATAAAGTTGACCATGTAGAGAAGATGTTAAAAATCCATTAACAGAACTTCTAAGACTTATGGGATAACATGATAAGACCACATTTAAGAGTTATTGGGAAAGATGAAGGAGCGGACATACAAACCAAAGAAATGCAAAATCTTTTCAATGACATAATATCAGAAAATTTTCCAAACCTAAATAATGAAATGAAAAATCAAAAACTGGAGGCTTATAGAACCTCAAATGTACAAAATTACAGCAGACCCACATCAAGACACATTTTAATGAGAATGACTAAAATATAGAAATAGTAAAGGCCATGAGATAAGAAAAGAAAATTACATTTAGGGGAAAACCAATTTGGATCTCAACTAATTCCTCAACCTGGACCCTCAAAACTAGGAAGTTATGGAACAACATATTTCAAGTTCAGAAAGAAAACAGATGCTAACCAAGAATTTTATATCATCAAAATTAAATTTCAGTTTTGAAGATGAAATAAAAAACTTACATGATAAACAAAAGTTAAAAGAATTCACAATTAGAAAGCCTACACTACAGACCATTCTCAACAAAATAAACCATGAGGATGAAGTGAAAAAAAAGTGAAAACCAGCAAAGGGAAGAACGGCATTAAAAGAATTGTCAAAGGAGAAACTAAATCAAATTAAAAGCCAGACATAAACCAAAATGACCAGGAATACAAATCATATCTCAATAATAACCTTGAATATTAATGGCCTAAATGTGTCAATTAAAAGACATGGACTTACAGATTGGATTAAAAAACAATACTCAATAATATACTGTCTCTAAGACACCTGATAGGCAAGAGATCCACAGTCTGAAGGTGAAAGGATGAGAAAAACCATATCATTCATATGGATTACATAAACAAGCAGGGATTTCCATCCTCATATCAGATAAATTGGACTCAAACCAAAGTCAGAAGAGAGAAAGAAGGTCATTTCACTCTACTGAAGGGAATTATATATCAGCAAGACACAATGAATATTTATGCTGCAAACAATGGAGTATTTATGTATGTCAAACAAACCCTTTTCAATTTCAAGAATCGAATAGACCATGACACAATAATACTGGGTGACATTAACACACCTCTTTCACTACTGGACAGATCTTCTAAACTAAATAAAGAAATTATAGAACTAAATAATTAAATCAATAATTTAGACTTAACAGACATTTATAGAATATTTCATTCATCAGTGAGTGAATACATAATACATTTTTTCTCAGGAGCACATGGATCCTTCTCTAAAAAAGACCACATCTTATGCTACAAAGCAACAATCAGTAAATATAAAAAATAAATAAATAACACCATGCATTCTATCTGATCGAAATGGGGAGATTTAGAAATCAATGATAAAATAAAAATAGAAGATACTGTAACACATGGAGATTAAGTAATACACTAATGAATGATGAATGGAGAGTAGAAGAAATCAAGGATGAAATTAAAAATTACTTAGAGGTAAATGAGAACACTGATATAACATACCAAAATCTCTGGAACACTATGCAGGCAGTACCAAGAGGAAAGTTCATTGCACTGAGCTCATGTATTAAAATAAAAAGTCAACAAATAAATGACCTAACATTACATCTCAAAGTCCTAGAAAAGAGGAACAAATCAACACCCAAAACAGAAGGAAGGAAATAATTAAAGTCAGATCTGAAATCAATAAAATTGAAACAATTGAAAACAATGACAAAAGTTGGTTCTTTAAAAAAAATCAATAAAATTGATAAACCCCTAGCACACTAATGAAGCAAATAAGAGAGAAAACCCAAATTACTAAAATACATGAGGAAAAAGGAAATATCACAACAGACACAACTGAAATATAGAAGATAATTAGAAACTATCCTGAAAATTTATACTCCAATAAAATAGAATATACTGAAGACATTAACAAATTTTGAGAGTCATATGTCCTACCTAAATGGAATCAGGAGGTCAAACAAGATTTCAATGAAACAATTTCAAGTAATGAAATAGAAAAAGCCATCAAAAGCCTACCTATAAAGAAAAGCCCAGGACCAGACAGATTCTCATCTGAGTTCTACAAGAATTCTTTGAAGAAGAATTAACACCAGTGCTTTTCAAATTATCCCATGAAATAGAAAAGGAACCCTTCCAAACTCATTCTATAAGGCTAATATTATGATACCAAATCATATAAAGATACATCAAGGAAAGAAAACTTCAGACCAATATCCCTAATGAACATAGATGCAAAAATTCTCAATAAAATTCTGGAAAATTGCATACAAAAGCATATTAAAAAGATGGTGCACCATCATCAAGTGAGATTCATCCCAGGGAGGCAGGGTTGGTTCAACATATGGGAAACAATAAGTGTAATTCATCATATCGATAGATTTAAAGACAAGAATCACATGGTCATCTCAGCAGATGCAGAAAAAGTATTTTACAAAATGCAGCACCCCTTTATATTCAAAATGCTGAAAAACTAGGGATATTGGGAAGATACCTCAACATCGTAAAAGTCATATATTCTAAACCAAAGGCCAACATAATTATAAATGGAAAAAAATTGAAAGCATTCCCTCCAAAACCTGGCACAAGACAAGGACGCCCTCTTTCTCCACATCTATTCAACATTATCCTTGAAAATCTAGCTAGAACAATCCTCTTCACAGTAGCCTCAAAACAAATAAAATACTTGGGAAAAAGAGGTAAAAGACATCTACAATGAAAATTGTAGAACACAAAAGAAATTGAAGAAGACCTTAGAAGTTGGAAAGACTTTCCATGCTCCTGGATAGGCAGAATTAGTATTGTCAAAACGGCCATACTTCCTAAAGTGTTATACAAATTTAATGCAATTCCTATTAAAATTCCAATGACATTCTTCATAGAACTAGAAAAAGAAATCATGAAATTCATTTGGAAAAATAAGAGTCCCAGAATAGCCAAAGCAATCCTTAGCAAGAAAAGTGAAACAGGAGACATCACAATACCAGACCTCAAACTATATTTCAGAGGTATAGTAATAAAAACAGCATGTTATCAGCACCAAAACAGACACATAAAACAATGGTACAGAATAGAAGAAACAGAGACAAACCCACATAAATATAGTTATCTTATAGTACACAAAGGTGCCAAAAACATTCACTGGAGAAAAGATAGCCTATTCAACAAATGGTGCTGGGAGAAATGGAAAGCCATTTACAACAAAATGAAATTAAATCTCTCACCCTGCACAAAAATCAACTCAAAGTGGATCAAAGACACAGGCACTAGAACAGAGACCCTGCTACTACTAGAAGAAAAAGTAGACCCAAATCTTCCCCATGTTGGCCTAGGATTTGACATCCTTAACAAGACCCCGAAAGCTCAAGAAATTAAATCAAGAATCAATAAATGGGATTGACTCAAACGAAAAGTCTTCTTCTCAGCAAAATAAACAATCAACATGAAGAGAAAGCCTACAAATTGGGAGAAAAATTTTACCACATGCACCTCATATAAAGCGTTAATCTCTAGCATATATAAAGAACTCAAAAACCTCAATACCAAAAAACCAAATAACCCATCAATAAATGGGTTAAGCGACTGAATAAACACTTCTCAGAAGTAGATATAGAATTGATCAACAAATATATGAAAATGTTCAATATCTCTAGCAATTAGAGAAATGCAAATCAAATCTACCCTAAGATTTCACTTTTCAGTCAGAATGACAATTATCAAGAATACAAGCAACAATAAATGTTGGTGAGGATGTGGGGAAAAAGATACTCTCATCCATTGCTGGTAGGAATGCAAAATGGTGCAACCATTATGGAAAGCAGTATGGAGATTCCTCAGAAAACTGGAATGGAACCACCAGTTGACCCAGCTATCCCACTCCTCAGCTTATATCTAAAGGACTTAAAATCAGCATACTACAGTGATGCAGCCACATCAGTGTTTATAGCAGCTCAATTCACAATAGCTGAACTATGGAACCAACTTAGGTGCCCTTCAATAGATGAATGGATAAAGAAAATGTGGTATATGTATATACATATATAAAAATGTATACACACACACACATACACACACACACTATAGAATACTACTCAGCCTTAAAGAAGAATGAAATTATGTCATTTGCTGGTAAATGAATGGAGTTGGAGAATATCATGCTAAGTGAAATAAGCCAAATCCAAAAAACCAAAGGCCAAATGTTCTCTCTGATATGCAGATGCTAATTCACTCCAAGGTTGGGGGAGGGCTATGGAAGAATAGAGTTACTTTAGATTAGGTAGAGGGGAGTGAAGGGAAGGGAGGGGATTTGGGGGTAGGAATGAAAATAGAGTGAAACAGACATTATTACCTCATGTACATATGTGATTGCATGACCAATGTGATTCTGCAATATGTAAAATCAGAAAAATGAGAAGTTACACTCCACTTATGTATGATCTATCAAAATATACAAATGCATTCTACTGTCATGTATAACTAATTAGAACACATTTTTAAAATAAATTTTAAAAAAATCAATGTCTTTATTGATAGAATGAAAATATAATTCCTTAGAATAGACTTTCTCTGTAACTAGACCCCACCCTACTTTTTTTGGCCTGTCATTGGACAGTTTTAGATCAGGGATATTGGGGACACCAAAAGTACAGCACAGATGAGGAGTTCAAGGTGAGATGCTAAATGGAGGACAAGAGTAGCCTTTCTTGAGAGTTTACACAAAAACAGCATTCGAGCACTAAAAGGAGAATAATCCTGCAGGAGTCAAAGAAGAGCCCTGTAGAAATGATCCAACAAAAGAGATGAGGAGGAAAGGGGGAGTGAGATGACAATGCCAAATCCTGCAGATGTCAGAGACTGCGTGAGGAGGCAAGCAAGCGGAAACTAGGACCTCATCATCTCGAAACCGCAGAAACATGGCGCTTAGGAACTTTTAGAAAGAGTATGAACTACTCCAAAGTCACTATAGTTCAGTAAT
Organism: Sciurus vulgaris; assembly: GCF_902686455.1. NCBI lineage: Eukaryota > Metazoa > Chordata > Mammalia > Rodentia > Sciuridae > Sciurus > Sciurus vulgaris. The sequence continues at coordinate 135,527,731 of NC_136463.1, forward strand.
TATAAATGAGAACAAATGAATTCTAATGTCTCATTTATGCATAAATTCTAATTAACTTTTCCAAGCTAAAATGCAAGGTGAAGAGTTGGAGAGAAAAATAAAAAACTCACACCTTGGTAGTTATCTGTGGTCCAGGCAGAACAGCAGAACTAAGAGCTTGCTGACAGTGCATTCTCTTGTGCCCCACCACACCTCCTGATTCAAGATCTGCATTTTAACAAGATCTCCAGGTGGGTTGCATGTACATGACAATGTGAGACATATTATATACAGTCCAATTTGGCTAACCTTTAGCTGGGCCATCCCTGATGTGCTCAGTCTACCCTCGAAGAATATCCCCAACCTCTTCTCCCCACCTGCAAAGACCTATGTCCTTCCTCTCCCCATATCTCGCTTCCACACACCCCTAGGAATTGTTTTCTACTAGTTACAAAGTCTCCCTTCACACTTGCACTCAGAGTACTTGATCCCCTCATCTCAGTAAATTCATCGTATTCCTTTAGGATCACTTGCCGGCAAAGACCCGCCTGTTCACTCGTGACACATTTCTTGTCTTGCCTTCTTGTCCCATTATTTAACAGTTCAGGTATGTTTTAGACAAATCTTGGGAGACAGCATATTAATGCAGCTAGAAAGTGTTTTCTTCATCGAGTGTCAGAAGTCTATGTAATTCATTTATTAAACTAATTGAAAAGATAAAATGGAACTAAAGCCTTTCTGAAGCCTATGAATCTATGTCTGAGAACACAATTCACATGTGCATTACAAAATATGAAATCAGGCACAGTTCGTATCTAGACAGCCTGACTCATATGTGAAGAGTAGACAATACAGAAAGGTTTTCTCGGCTTAAAATTGATTTTATTTATGCTCTGTGTGCAATTGATTTTTAGCTAGAAACATGGAAATGGAGACAGTTGGTGTCCATCCATTTTGGTCTTAAAGATACCTAATTTATCTTAATCTAGCTTCTGCTGTATTAGAAAAATTAAAAATTTTAGGTTTATTATTCTTGGAATTAATGAGCCAGGCAACAAAGTTCTTTGCTACAGCAAATCAACACAATGTACATAATAAATTGAAGTTGACAATCAGCCAGGTGTTAAAATATATAATAAAACAATGCTTTTTCAATCAGCCTTTTCAATTCTTTGTTTAGATTCTATTTGAGTCCCCTCTCCCTCTGGAAAAATACTTGATTAAGTCTAATATAATATTGGGTTTGAATAGTATTTGGGCAAATGTTTAAACGATGTAATATGTTTTCTAAATCTAAGATTATAAATCAGATCACGTGTTACAATTTCGAATGTCATTCAGTCATTCAACTTCTCATTTTACCTTTAGACATTTGATGATTGAAATACTATTTGCATTTTTCATTTCATGTTTGTTTCTCCCCAGGCAAAAACTTGACATATAAAATGTCACTCTAATAAATTTAGGAAATTTAAATTTAGGAGCTAAAAATCAATGACTTATATTCAATTTAAACCCCAAAATGTAACTACTATAATTAAGAGAATAGTATAAGTTATAGGACTGAATTTGAAAGGAAATTGAGAAAATGCAGAGAAAAAGAAATCTGATAATGTTTAAAAAGTTATTTTGACTGATCTCAGAAGATTCTCTTCCTATAAGTCATGTTCCTAGGAAGGTAAATTTATGAACCAGAAACTTCTGGGCCAGCATCTAGGTGGACTATTAGGAAGTCACCTTGGGACTTTCCCATTCACTGAAAAGAAAAATACAAGCTTGAACTGTAACAGGTTCTTTAAGGCTACAAATATCTCTGTCTAATGCAAAATGATTCTTAAATTGGTTGTTGATAATGTCAATCTAAACCCTTTTTACCCCTTTCTTACAGAGTAATATCTGTAAATAAAAGTAGCACTCCTCTTGATCTGGTTTGGCTCCTGGATGTCAATACTATTGGCTCTATCCCAAAGACATTCTATCCAAAGACATTCTATTATGGTGGCATTCTGTCTTCTGCTTACCCCTCTCTCCTCTTTCTAATTAACTGCTTTATCTTGCCCATCAAGTAATTTCTAGTAAATTACTAAATTAGTTACCCATAGCTAGAGGGGAAATAAAAGCATTGAGTATTAACTTTTGCTTTGGCCTCAGTTTCCTTCTCTGTGATTGAGAGGTGTGGGTGGTGTTTTAGCCAGTGTTTTCACTTCTGTGACCAAAAGACCTGACAAGAACAATTTTAGAAGAGGAAAAGTTTATTTGGGGGCTCATGGTTTCAGAGGTCTCAGTTATGAACTGAGCCTACTCCATTGCTCTGTGCCTGAGGCGAGGTAGAACATCATAGTGGAAGAGTGTGGTGGAGAAAAGTGGCTTAGGACATGGAACCAGGAAGAAGAAAGAGAGGTTCAACAAGGACAAAATATACATTGTTGATGGGACTGCAAATTAGTGCCACCACTCTGGAAAGCAGTATGGAGATTCTTCAAAAAACTAGGAATGGAACCACCATTTGACCCAGTTATATCACTCCTTGGTATATATCCAGAGGATTTAAAATCAGCATACTACAGTGACCCTGCCATATCAATATTTATAAGAAGCTCTACTCACAATAGCTAAGCTATGAAACCAACCTAGGTACCCTTCAACAAATGAATGGATAAAGAAAATGTGGTATGTATACACAATATAATGTTACTCAGCTGTAAAAAATGACTTTATAACATTTGCAAGTAAGTGGATGAACCTAGAGACTATCATGCTAGGTGAAATAAGCCAGTTCTCCCAAAACAAAGGTTGAATGTTTTCTCTGATATGTGGATGGCTAAACCACAACAAGGTGTAGGGGGAGCGTGGAATGAAGGAATAGAATCAGTGGATTAGACAAAGGGAATGAAGGGAAGGGAGGGGAGACAGGAATGTTCTTATGTACATGTGTGAAGACACCACAGTGAATCTCAACATTGTGTATATCCATAAGACTGGGATCCTAATTAGAATAAGATATATCCTATGCTTGTGTGAATATATAAAAATAAATTCTAGTGTTATGTGTAAGTAAAAAGAACAAATAAAAATAACTAACCCCCTAAAAAAAAAAATATGCACTCCAAAGGCATACCCCTGGGACCCACCTCCAGCCACACCCTTCCTGTCCACAGATAACTGCCCATCAATCCCTATCAGGGGATTAATGGGCTGATTAGGGTAAGACTCTCATAACCAAATCATTTAACTTAACTTTCTTGCATTATTTCAAACATGAGCTTTTTAGGTGATGCCTAATATCTAAACCATAACACGTGCTAACCACAGGTCACCTTTCCATTGGTGTACCTAAGCCAGCTCTTGCCAGCTCTTACCAACTCTTGAGAGTTCATTATGGTTGTTGTTTCCCAACTCCAAGTCCAGTGACAGGTGCCACTACATTGCAGCTTGAAATTAACCATGATGGAAATGTCTACACCATGGAGACTGGCAAATGCAACAAATGGGGCTTTTCCATTTTTTTTCATAGAGTTAATTTGCTAGCACACCACTACTTCTAGCTCTATTTATGAAAATAAACCGGATCCTGTAAGTGACAAGAAGTGGGGGTGTCTAAATTTCTGTTTACCACATAATCAAGGAAGTTTAAGTTATTTGAAATTTAGGCTAGTGGACAGGGATGGATTCAATTGGAGAGGGAGCAAATTGATTAATTTGGTGCCTTCATTTTTTAAAAACTGCCCTACTGTTTCTGTTTTTTTATTAATTCTATAAATGTTTTATTTAAAAATTTTATTTGTTATTTTTAGTTATACATGACCATAGAATGTATTTTGACATATCATACATACAGTATAACTTCCCATTTTTGTGGTTGTACATGTGGAGTTACACTGGTTGTGTATTCACATATGAACATAGGAAAATTATGTCTGATTCATTCTACTGTCTTTCCCATTCTCATTTTCCCTTCCTTCTCCCAACCCCCTTGTTCAGTAAGGTAAGCTTTACTCCTCCCTTCCCCCTGCCTATTGAGAATCAGCATCTGCATATCGGGGAGAACATTTGGTCTTTGATTTTTTTGGGTTTTGGCTTATTTTAATTAGTATAATAGTCTCCAGATCCATTCATTTACTAGCATAATTTCATCCTTCTTTATGGCTGAGTAATAGCCCATTGTGTATATGTACCACATTTTCTTTATCCATTCTTTATTGAATGGCACCTGGGTTGGTTCCATAGTTAAGCTATTGTGAACTGAGTTGCTTTGAGTATTAATGTGTCTGTGTCAGTATGGTATGCTGATTTTAAGTCCTTTGGGTATACACAGAGTGGGGTAACAGTCAAATGGTGGTTCCATTTCTAGTTTTCTGAGGAATCTCCATACTACTTTTCAGAGTGGTTACACCAATCTGCAGTCCCACCAGCAATGTATGAGTATTGATAATCGTCATTCTTACTAGAGTGAGATGAAATCTCAGGGCAGTTTTAATTTGTATTTCTCTAATTGCTAGAGAAGATGAACATTTTTTCATATATTTGTTGACCAATTGTATATCTTCTTCTGTGAAGTGTCTGTTCAGTTCCTTAGCCCATTTATGCATTGGGTTATTTGTGGTTTTGTTTTTTTTTTTTTTTTTTGGTGTTAAGTTTATTGAGTTCTTTATGTATTCTGGAGATTAATGCTCTATCTGACATGCAGGTGGCAAAGATTTTCTCCCATTCTGTAGGCTCTTTATGTTCTTGATTGTTTTCTTTGCTATGAAGAATTTTTTTTAGTTTTATTCTATCCCATTTATTGATTCTTTATTTTATTTCTTGCACATCAGGAGTCTTGTTGAGGAATTCAGTTCCTAAGCTGACATGACAGTCTACTTCTTCTTCTAGTAGGCACAGGTTCTCTGGTCTAATGCCTAGGTCCTTGATTCACTTTGAGTTTTGTGCAGGGTGAGAGATAGGGGTCTAATTTCATTTTGTTATATATGAATTTCCAGTTTTCCCAGCACCATTTGTTGAAGAAGGCTATCTTTTCTCCAATGTATGCTTATAGAACATTTGTCTAGTACAAGATAACTGTGTTTATGTGGGTTTGTCTCTTGCTTCTATTCTGCAACATCAGTCTTGATGTCTGTTTTGGTGGTATTGACCATGCCATTTTTTGTTACTGTGACTCGGTAGTATAATTTAAGGTCTGGTATTGTGATGCCACCTATTTCTCTTTTCTCACTGAGGATTGTTTTGACTGTATTGGGCCTCTTACTTTTCCAAGTGAATTTCATGACTGCTTTTTCTATTTCTCTGAAGAACATCATCAGAATCTTAACAGGAATTGCATTAAATCTGTATAGTGCTTTCAGTAGCATGGCCATTTGACAATATTAATTCTGCCTATCCACAAGCACGGGAGAACTTTCCATCTTCTAAAATCTTCTTCAATTTCTTTCTTTAGTGTTCTGTAGCTTTCATTGTAGAGTTCTTTCACCTCTTTCCTTAGATTGATTCCCAAATATTTTATTTTTTTTAATCCATTGTGAATGGGATAGTTTTCCTAATTTGCCTGTCAGTTGATTGATCACTGATATTAGGAGCACAATTGACTTATGGGCATTAATTTTTGCTACTTTGCTGAATTCATTTATTAGTTTTAGAAGTTTTCTGGTGGAGGTTTTGGGGTCTTCTAAATATGGAATCATGTCATCAGCAAATAGGGATAGTTTGCATTCTTCTTTTTCTATTTGTATCCCTTTAAATTCTTTCTTCTGTCTAATTGCTTGGACTAGAGTTTCCAGAACTATGTTGAATACAAGTGGTGAAAGAGGGCATCCCTGTCTTGTTCCAGATTTTAGAGGAAATGGTGCCATCATTTTTATAAATGGAAATAATAGAAGAGCAGTTGTCAAGATCTAGGTGGGACTCAAGCAATACCAACTATGCTTTTCTGATGGGCAATCTTTTCTCCACCCCCAAATTACAGAAACTCACATTGATGGAAGTTGTACACAACAAAACTGTTCTTTCAGAGTTACTTGACAACCAACATAATTATTATTATAATAACTATAAAACCTCTTCCTTCTTATTTGTTCAATATTCAAAAAGTAAATATGATTATCTACTTTGGTTTGAAAATAAAACACAAAAACAATAATAAAGCACTTTAAAATCTCAAATTTTATCTACTGTATATTGTAATTTTTCAATACAATGTTTTTTAGCCAAGGATAACATTTTGCCACAAATTATCTCAAATAGTAGAAAGTATTCTAGACCACAAATGCAGAGGTCAGAACCTTACTGATTCTCACTGTTATGGTTTGAATATGAAATGTCCCCTGAAAAACTCATGTGGTAATGCAGAACATACACAGGTGAAACGATTAGATTATGAGAGACGTAACCTAATCAGTGGATTAATCCAGTTGGTGGATTAATAATTTGAATGGATTACTGGAGGGTAATGGGAGGCAGGTGGGGAATGGAGGAAGTAGGTCATTGAGAGCATGCTTTGGATTAAATTTTGTCCCTGGATCCTAGTGCTCTTGTGTTTTCTGCTTCCTGGATCCCATGAGCTGAAAAACCTCTTGTATGTTCTTGCACCATGATTTTCTACCTCACTCAGACCCAGGGAAATATAGTCAGTCAGAGATGGACTGAATGAACTTTTGAAACTATGAACCCAAAGTAAACTTTCCCTTCTCTAAGGTGTTCTCGTCAGGTGTCTTGGTCACAGCAATGAAAAGGTAATTTACCATAGTACCTGTGGTGCTATACTGTCTCCAACTCAGCCATTTGCAACATGGGTAGGAATAATAAAAATGTTGCCTCCCCTCACCCAGGATTCTTTTATATTTTAGACAATAGAAGAGGAATATTATGAGCTTTAGAAATACATTGGTAGTTTTATTTGTTATTTCTTTAGTGGTTCATAGGAAAAATGGAGAAGGAACTATTGCTTAAAACAAAAAGGATCTATTATGAGTCAACAATATCCAAATGACAACAGACTGAATCATAAAACTGATGCACAATTTAGCAGCAGACACACACAACACAGCTATGTTGAGTAATGGCATCAGTGTGACTAAGAAGACATGTGTATGATTCCGTGATAAAGCACTTCCACAAGATAATATGAGTACACAGGAGACTAAAGATTTAAGTAAATAATTACTCTTCTACTTTCTCCACTATCATTTATATGAGAACAAGAAGACATAGCTGGAAAGGAAGCTTATTGCTGCTAACAGCACAGTGCCTCCCAAGTCAGTGAAACCTTGCATTTTATGAGACTACCTTCTGAATAGGATTTTACTAAGTAGTCCTGACATAACTTAAAGGAAACTGAATATGTCTTCTCATAGAGAATCTTTTCTACCACTATGGTTTTTATTCATTTATAATTTTCACTAATCTGTCTTTCATTTATTCTATCAAAATGACTCCAGTATCTTGTCCCCTAAAAATGTTTTGAAGAGTAAAATACCAGGGAAGAGGTGGAAAGGTCTTGGTCAAAAGATCCAAGTTTTAGTTAGACAAGAGGAATAAGTTTTTTGAAACTAATGTTCAGCATATAATTGTAGATAATAATAACGTATTTCAAAATTTCTGAAAGTTTCAAATGTACTTTCCACATAAAGCATTTGATATGTACTATAGCCACATAAAGGTACTAGATATGTAATGAGCTTGTTTTAATTTTTCCACATTATATACATGTAACATCACTTTGTGCCTCATTAATATATATATTTACAATTCATTATTAAGAATAAAAATTAAATTTAAAAATATAAAAAGTATTACAGATTTTAAATAATAAAATATTATACTCAAGTATTTTTTCTCAAATTGAAAGATTAAGGACTCATTTTAGAATAATTTTACCAAAATATTTAAACTTTCTATTTGATAATGATGTCTTTCATTTATTAAGTGCCTAGAATATTTTGTACAGGGTACTGTGTTCTTTTTATATATCATCTCATTTTATTCTCATTTCAACCCTTTGTGGTACTACTAGTATTCTCCTCATTTTAAAGTTGAAGAAATTAAAGTTCAAACCTGGTCAGAATTCCAAAAGAGTTTACAGAGTATTTTTCAGGGATGGAGCCTTAAATATTCTGAATTTACAGCATTTATTCAGTGGGTTTCATCTTTAACATAAACCTAAGGGCACAGTTTTGATTAGCAGTCAAATTATTTTTAGATTTAGGCTGACAGTAAAAATGTAGATTTCCAGTAATGCTAGCAGACCAAACATGGCATATTTTAAGCATTTGTTTATTATTCATCATTTGTCTTTTCATTCAACAAGTATGTATTATCAATGGCTCTGCTCAAAACTCTGGATACCAAGAAATGGAAGGCGATTTCCTTCAGTCAGCCACGAAGATTTTAAAAAATAGCCCTTAGTTTTAGCTCATGGCATGGTTGGCATGTTGGACATAATAGCAGACCATTTCATAACATTCCCAGATATGTATGAAAAATTGTCAGAAATGATCTTGAAATGAGAAAATAATAATAGAAAAGAAATGTAGAGAGTAAATATTTTTAGTTTAACTTATGCTAGTATACTGTTAGAGAAAACATAATTAGTAAATCATATAATACAGATATAAACAATGAAAAAGGAATAGGCTAGTTCTTTAACTATGTTAATGTGTTTTATTTCTAAAAAGGAATAATGGTCACATCATGACTATGTTCTGCTATAGCAATTGAAATATTTCAATTTCTATTTTTGAGCCTTAATTTCTGCATATTTTTCAACAATGTTGTCAAAATTGATCCTCAAGTTTCACATTCAGAAAACAGTATAGCCAGATTTGTCATTTTGTCTTCATTGAGAGTTGTTCAAGACTACTTTTTAATTAATTTTAATTTCAAAATGTTTTCTTCATATGAAGCAACAGTTATAAAAATACATGGGAAAAGTCTTAAAAATAAGTTTGACAGAGATTTATGAAACCATATTTCATAGTTAAATATACTTAACTTTAGTCCTCTTCCCTTCTCCTTTTATGCTTGTCTTTGACACTCAATCTTTGTCCCACTTCTTAAACTAGCAACTTTCTCATAGTGTCCACTAAATATGACTCCAGCTCCACTCCTAGATTGTGAATAACATGCTAGCAAATTTCTATCTGAATTGAATAATGGATTCAATGATTAATCTCAAATACTGGGTTCAAATTAAATAACCAATTAAGTAGGCCCTGAACCTGTAAAAAAATTCAACAAGGATTTATCTAGTACTTATTACTGTGCAAGACATTATAGAGAATGTGTACAAACAATCCCCATTCCATGGATGTAGAAGATAGATTGTGGTTAAAGAGACAGATACTAAACAAATAAAAAAGTAGATGTATAACTATAAAGTACGGTAAATAATTCAAACAGAGGTAACAAGGGACTGAGAAATAATCATGTTCTCATTTCCAGGTAGTTCTGTGGATATCCTTTGCCTACTCTGCCATGCATGACAATGGAATGGATGGTAGTATCACTGGGTGTACCATAGGGTTAAGGGAAGTCAAAGTCCATTTTAATGATGAATCTTCAGTCTTGTTGATCTTACTCAACTATGATAGTCAGAAACATTAAAATTACACTTTCTGAATGGTCAATAGGTAAACATACTAATATAAATTAAATATTATGTTTCTTCCTTCATAATAGGGACATTTAAATCATATCATCAAATAGCCAAATTACAATCAATGGTAAAGATAATAATTTTCAGTATAGGTGAAGAGTTAAAAATAACTGGCATGCTTTCCTGCTTTTTTGAGCTTCAGAATTGATATTTCAAAATAAGTTTATTTCATAATATGTATTTTTAGTGAGTGGTTTATAAATTTTTACTTTGTGAGAATGAATCTATGAAAAGGTTCTATGATGAGCAATTTAATTAATTTTATAATTTAAACTGCACTCCCAATTTGAAACTATGAATAAATACTTATGAGGGTATAATTTATTTTAAAAGAATCTTGTATATTTTATGACTTGTTCCCAGCTATACCAATAAAAATAAGCAATCTAAGTATGAATGTGGAAGTATCTCTTTAATGAATACATAAAAATTCAGTACAATAAATGAATGACGGTATAATAGAATAATTCAGCTAGCTCCCATGACCTGTGTCATTGTGAGCAAAACATTTCCATTTCTCAAACTCTACTTCATGATTATAGTATAATCACTTTTATTAATAATAAAACTGTCAGGATATGTAGGTAAACATAGAGGATTTAAAAATTAAATACATGCCAATCAACTTCTACTTGTCTTCCATATGTATTACTTCTTTGACATGTTTTCAGTGACAGGGCACAAAAAACAACAGTGGCATTGCTTTCATGCCTACCCATCCCCCGTAAGCCCCCCCTAACACCACCATCAGGTGTTCTTGAAGCTTTATCTGTAGTTGATCAGTTTGAAATATTTGTGTCTTCCCTCAAACTGAAGCTGCAGTAGGGAGATATTTTTCCTCTAACTTTTCACAAAAGTATACTATTCATTCTGAAAATTATACAAACCCTAAGTGGCAGCTTGGTGAATTTTCATAAATTAAACATACTTAGATCGTCAGAATCCAGATCAAAAACAAAACAAAACAAAACAAAACCCAGAATATTTCCAATCCCAGAAACCTCAGGGTCACTTCCAGTTGCTCCAGGGATATCCACTGTCCTGTGTAAGTATTGCTCTTTCTAGAATTTAGAGAAATGGAACCATAGAGTTTGTGTGCCTGGCTTCTTTCATTCAGTATTATATTTGTGATATCAGCGTGTATTGCTACATGTGTATTTGATTCATCCTTCCTCAGTGTTGTATAGAATTCTACCCAATTAGCTTATCCCTTCTGCTGATGAATTTTGGACCTTTTTTGGTTTAAGTTATTATGAATAATGCTTTCTAAGACCATGCTTGTATACAGGTCTCTGATGATTATATGGTAAGTGTATGCTTTGTTGTGTGTAGAATTTCTGGACATACATATATTGTACTTTAGCAGATAATACAAAACAGTTTTCCAAAGTTGTGCTTACTTTTAGCTCTACCAACCATGCATTAGAGTTTCAATTACTCCAAACCAGCGGTTCTTAATTAAGCATTGATATTGTAAATATATAGGGGACATTTGGCAATGCCTGGATTCATTTGTTTTCTTCCCAACTAGAGGGATGCCACTGGAATTCTAGGAATAGAGACCAAGGCAGCAGGTCAACATTCTACGATTCACAAGGTATTTCCTACAATAAAGAATTATCTGTTTGAAAAGGTTAATGGTGTTGAGATTGATAAATTTTGCTCTAAAATCTCACCAAAGCTGGGTAAACATTCAGTTTTTCCATTATCCATTCCAGAAGGCATGTAATAATAGTGCACTGTAGTTTTAACTTTTATTTCCCTGACAACTAACTATAGTTATTTTAAATCCTCAGACTTGGTTCTTAGGTGGCTATGCAAATCTTTAGGTTCCCAAGATGATTATTCCAATGCCCACTGTAAACTGCAAAGCCCTTTTTATTCATACAGCCTTTGACTCTGGAAGCAAATAGACTTGGCTTTGATTCTAAACTCCTCTACCTAGCCATGTTACTTAACCTCCCTGAATTTTAGTTTCTTCATCTGTGATATGTGAATACGAAGGCCCATACTCTTAGTACCATTCCAATTAGATGTAATGTAGGTAAGATCCTTGGCATATACTGACTCTTCACTGGTTATTACTACCACAGGATAGAAAAGCAAAAAATGCAAATAAATTAAGCTAGAAAGACCACTGGCTTGAGACTTAAGACTTGTGTTCTTGTCTTGACCTAGCACTGACAAGCTGTGAGAACTAGATAAGTGAAAAGCTCTAAAACATTAATTGCTTATCTATGAAATATGAGTTGTACTAGATATAAGTTCTTTCCAACTTGATTATTCTATAATTATATGAACATACCAAGTAATCATTCATCAATAAGTTCATAGTAAGAAGGGAAAATAGGACACACATTCAATAACACAAAATTTTGACAGAAAGAGTCTCAGAAATACAGAGCTACATATAAAGTACTATTGCCATTAAAGCCCCAAAAAATAAGAGGGGGGGGGAGCTCATTTAGCCAGAAGAATCTCAGAACATTAAGCATCTGAACTAAGACTTGAGCATGTACAAAGACAGAAAGTAGTTCAGACAGGAGTTAAGGAGCAGCACTGAAGCAGAGGAAGCAAAGTAGACAAGGGGGAGCCCAAACAGGTCCTAGGGAACAGTGAGTCATCCAGAATGATTTTAGCACAGGAGTTGTGAAAGGAGGAAAGAGATGAGGTAGATGGAGAGTAGGTATAAAGGGTTAGGAATGCCAGAAGAATCAGCTTTGCTTGGAAGAAATGAAGAGTCATTGCAAATTACATAAGTGCTGAAACCATGGCAAAACCTAAGTGTCTAATTTGCTAACTCTAGAACCAAGGAACTGTGAAAAGGGGGCTGGGGATTAGAAGCCCATTTTGCAAAATGTAAGATTTTAGATGAGAGGGTAAAAGGCTTTGATGTGAAGAGGCACAAAGAAAGGAGAAACAAGGAATTTTCTAAGAACATAATTGAAAGAACTGGACAATTGTTTTTTTAGAGAAGACAAGAAGTGAAGAGGCATCCACACTGGGATTCCAAGTCTAAATGAAAAGAGGATTAGAAATACAGGGAAATGTTTTTTGTTTTCTTTCATAGCTATCAACAAAGAGGCTCAAAGCAGCCGTGTTAAGCTGCTTCTCCAAGCAATATTTCTCAAACAATTGTTAACTGGAGTCTTTGGTATTTTTATAGAGATTTAACATAAAGGAAATTCCCCCAACACTTAAGAAAACCCTAAATATTATATTTCCCTCAAATATTTTTAAGTTATTTTAGATGTTGATAAACCTTTATTTTATTCATTTATTTGTATGTGGTGCTGAGAATCAAACCCAGTGCCTCACACATGCTAGGCAAGCACTCTACCACTGACTCACAACCCCAGCCCCTCTCTCAAATATTTTCACTGAGCATAAATATAAAATTCTGGGGAATCCTATTGTTTTGCTGTGAATATATACATTTGTGTGTTTATGTTTGAGTGTGATACTGTGGGTGTGAACTATTAAGTCTCATGGAGCATTTCAAGGTACAAAGTTTGCAGGAATATTTACACATATTCTTTGAAATTTATTCTTACAGAACAGTAGGTATTAGTTATGAATCTCTCTGGATAGAACAGTATCATATAACAGGAGCTCATCAGGTGGTCATGTCTAAGACATAGGAAGAAATGCAAAATGTTGCTTAGGACAGAGGTGAGAACTTCAAATGTCAATTTAGGAATTCCTTAACAGAAGATAGTTGAGATTATGAGAAGAGACATCTTTGTAAGGGACTGGAGAAGTTAATAAGAAGAAATTGAAGAAATGAAGTAGACATTTTAAAGACTAATGAATAGAAAAGAGATTGAATTGTTACTTGAAGCCAAAAATATAAGGGAAAATTATTTCAGAAGGGACATGTCCGACCAACTCAATAAGTTATGGAAATATCACCTAAGCATTCTACTCTGAGTCTTCAATATGGAATTCCAGATCTTCCCTGAGAATCCTGCTCTTAAAGGGAAAAATTCAGAAACAGCACTCCTCCTGGGAGTCCTAAGGCTGCTGTCCACTCAGATTTACTTATTGTTTAAATGCCCCAATATTGAACAGATGGAGGTAGAACAACATATTAATTGGCACGACCATTAGTTTTCAGAGCATATAACAAATATCTCACATAAGAAACACTAGACATTTTAATGTCTGGCAAAGGAGAAGATAAAGTTTAAAAAAGCCAGCAGGGAATGGAAAGGGGAAGCATCATATTGTTACCTCGACATTTATATCAGAAAAAAATAGAAGGAGAAGAAAAAGGAGAAGAAACAATTAAATGCAAGTTAGGGCCCTTCACCAGCTGCATCGACATAGCTTCCACTGAATGGTGGAGGGAGGCTTAAATTGCCCACAAGCTAAACTGGCATGGGAGGAATAATGTGTTGGTAGGTAGAAGAAAGATAAAGCAGAACAAATTACTTTTAGTTAGTGAGTATCATCTGAATATTCAACTTTAGAGGCTCAACTTCCACATCAATTCATCTAAAAGCTGATACAGAAGAATCAGTAAGAATTTTAATAAAATGTTTAACTTAAAGGTCAATTTAGTACAGCTGTTCAGATCCCAGAATGTGGTCAGAAGGATTTTCCATATTTTTGAATTAGCTGATTTTGGGGAGATTATTATTAAAGCAAGCATCATGAACTAATGGGTACAGACTAGAAATGGCAAGCATTTTAAACAAATTGTATCTCTACAACTCTTCTACATAAAATATTCTAAATATTTGATTCTTAAAGAAAACATTGACCTTATAAGGGTATTATATTATTTGCCTAACAGATTTAGGATTTTTCTTTTCAGAAAATAAATTCTTAGTATAATTCAGAAAAAATTTTCAATGAAGTAAAATATTTTATGGCCTTCAAGAATGACCTTGCCAGGAGCCATGGTACATGCCTGTAATCCCAGTGATTTGGAAGGCTGAGACAGGAGGAATTGGGGTTCAAAGCCAGCCTCTGCAAAAGTGAGATGCTAAGCAACTCAGTGAAACCCTGTCTCTAAATGAAATACAAAATAGGGCTGGGGATGTGGCTCAGTGGTAGAGTGACCCTGAGTTTGATCCTTGGTACCCCCCCAAAAAAGAATGACCTCAATTACATTAAATTTTAAAAAGTGAATATTTAGCATTTTGGATATTAGGAAATTTATGAAAAGCAATACCTACAATATAGATTAATAGGATGGCTACTCTCAGATTATTTTAATCATGTCTACTAATAAATTCATAATGAAATCTTGTTCTAGTTTCACACAACCTAGAAGCCACATCCTTCAGCATCTCAAGGGTCTTTCTGCTGCGTAAGAAAATGTTGTTTATATTTTGAGAGCAACAAATCTCTTCTGTTTAGAAACACTTTCAAAGTAACTGCCTGAACTTGATCTTTCTTTTCCCTCCTTTATTTCTTCTGGAGACAGTACTTCATGTCCTAAAATTCCTAATGTGTGCATCATATGTGACGTGTCAGATCTATGTTTGTCTACTCATCACAGTAAATCATATGACAGCGATAATTTACTTTGGCTCAGTTTTTACCCTCTCTCCACTTCTATAAGAGAAATATTAAGTATTAAACAATACTGAGTAGCTAAAAAAAGTATTTTGGGAAATTCAAATCTTATCCTTGGCCAGAAAGAATGGACCAGGCCTCCAAGGAGACTCATACTGCTGGTCTGGCATATGCATTAAGGTTTCCTAATGTTGTTTTTAATAAAGATAAAATCTGTAATTGCAGATCATACAATCGCTTTGTTCTTAAGGTTCTATACAACAAAACTATCATTATTCAAAACACATTAGGTTCTATACAAAAAAAATCATTATTCAAAACACATTACTTGCAAATTTTGAATTGTCTATGTTTCATTAATTATAAATTTTAGGGTAAAGCTTTAAAAAAAATCTCTTCAGAATGAAATGAAGAGAAAAGCTCAAGAGCTAGGTAAAATGCTGCCAAGTTTATGTGCAGTGACACCTGGGTGTGATAATCCACACAGAACTTCCATCTGTTATTTCTTAATTTACCCTCAGCTGTTTCAATAATGTGACATTGTTCATTGTTTCTCAATCTTTTCAAAATATTTCTTCTTCCTTTTTTAAAACTCACACCATCACAGTTACGTAATAAAACATTATTCTCTCAAGTAGGCAACTTTGTTTGGCTAGCTTCTCTTAGAGGAGATGAAAAATGTTAACTGTGGAAAAATTTCTTGGGGTCAGACTATCTTCCAGATAATATAAATAAGAAAAAAAATGATTAAAGGAAGAAAAAATATGAGTTGTATGGAAATGGATTTCCAAAAAACAAAGGAGGTATATTTGGGGAAAATTTAGGGGGGGAAACTTAGTGTTTCTTTGAAATACTACTTTCTAGGAATATTAATAAGGATTATGCATAAGTGGAAGGTTTTGAGAAGTTTTAAAAAAAACTCAAGTTTTGCTGAAAAATTTCTAATATGCTTTGTAAACTTCTAATATACTTTGTAATTCCCTAAGAGATAAATGAGCATGATAAGCAGCACTAACCAAACTTATGTCATGCTTTTGTTCAGAGTATCTCAGGGGGATGATGTTCTATGAAAAAAATGGTAATTTGGAAATGCTGAACTCAGGAGTTCAGCTCATTGAATTTGTCATTTTTGACATTAGACCTTGCAGGTGACAGTACATACGTATAAGATCTCAGTAGCATGGCCCTGGACTGTCTAGCTTTACCCAAACTTTGAGTCACACATCCCTCCATTGAGAGATGGATGACTCTGTGCTGGCCAGGATTCTCCCAAGTCCAAACTCTCCCAAACACTCCATGCACTTTCATATTCCCAAGCTTTACTCATGTTCTACCATTGTCCAGACGCACTGTCCTTCTTTCACTTGCTTCTCAAAATCCTGCTCACCCTTTGAAGGCCACCCTCAAGTGTTCTACTCTATCACTGCTTATCCTATATGCTTCTCTTTAAGACTATGACTGTCAAATTTGTTTGTACACTAGAAAACCAGGGAGTCTGAGAGAAAGTGACCCCTGGATCTCACCCAGAGATTTTAATATAATAGGTTTGAAATAGCACCTGAACATTGGGATTGTTAAAAATTCCCCAGAGATGGCAAGACATGACCAGTGTTGAGAGTCACTGCTTTGGCATTTATAGAGTTTGCTTCTGTTCTTAATTGAACTATATCCTTTGAAAAAGGAGCTTAATACTTTTTAAAGGAGAAAATTTAACTATCTTTATGTTCACAAATTCCCTGAACCTAACAATTTTTTTTTAATGAGAAAAGGAAAGAAGGAAAGAAAATTTTATTTCCAATAATGATGTTGATATTATTAAAGATTTTCCATGTTACTCTGCTCTTCCATTCCTAGGATCAATTATATATTATTTATGCCACTAAATAATATATACCATTAAATATGTTATTTATTTTATTTTAATTATCTTATAATTATTTAATTATATTATTTAATGGTATAAGTAATATATAATATGCTTTGTAAACTTATTTGTGGGTACCAAATCTAGCTTTGGATCAGCATAAACTGGAAAGCTTGTAGATACACACCAAAGCTTTCTACCTCAGAACTAGTGAATCAGAATTTCTGTGTCTAGGACTGCAAAAACTTTTTTTGGTTTTGTTTTTATGCTGTAAGCTGCCATTCTCATGTCAATAGCAAAAAGACTCATTTTGTGAATCATTGATTCAAAAGAGGCTATATAATTTGTTGCTTTTTACAAAAATATTTACCCATTATTGTGGTTTTGGGAAGATTCAGTAACAGAGAACATTATCATACATCTATCCCATAAAGAATAAATAATTTTTCAAAAATAATAAACCTCAATCCCAAGAGAATATACATTATGGGTGTGACTCAAATCAAATTCAAATGCACAAGGAGGCTTTATTTCATTATTAGTATTTACAAGGCTTCCTTTTTGTTTTATGATATTAGCTATAAATGGGATTGAATTGCCAAATATTATACAATAAATTACATTCAATTTCCTCAAGTGTGTTAGCATGACACTTGGTGAAAATCAATTATCCAAACGGAACCAGGATATGTGGGCAGTCATTATCAGGGTAAGAGTTTGTGTTTTAGGCAATTGGGTAAGCCTTCTAAATTAATAAAACTTTTTAACCAGGAATCTCAGGCACGCTGTGACCCTGGAGTCAGGTGAACCACATTTGATCCACAGGCCACATGACACTCACTCTTCTGTTAATATTTGTTTCCTGTCCTCACTGGTCACTCAGACCACTTTACAACATGAAAGAAAGTTTTGATTTATATGCTCTCTCTTCAGTGACTGAATGAACTATAGATGAACTAAAGAATACTCAGAAAAACACACACATACCATCAGAGCATATTTACTGCATTAACTGACAATTGTATGTGCTTCCCTGTATCTCTGTCTTATGATATTATGTTGCACAATGTCCTCCTGCTCCAGTCTGTTGGGCCCTATAACATTTTTACTTTTCCAGTAGGACAGTAGAAACTTAACTCAATCAGACTTGGAGTTTTAGAGTGTTTCCACTTCCCCTTCCCACAACTTTAATGAGACCTGTCCAGGCTAGCCTGCAGGATAGTCTCATTGAGAGACACAATGGAAGGAAGCTATCTTGAAATCAAGGAACCCCCTTATCACTCTGCCCACAGCAAACCCACAACTGGACCAGGTGCATAAGAAAGCCCCACTGAGATCACCCCAGTCTTTTTCACAGACCAGCAGAACCACTCATCCCAATCACCCACTAAGATACTTTTAAGTCATTATATTTGGGAAATATGTTTTAATAGCAAAGCTAATACATTTGTCTTCATTGTTTGAAGAATTGTCCTTTGAAAGTATGGGTCCCCCTTGTTCCAGTTCTACTAAGCAGAAAAAAAAAAAAGTTGTACTGGTAGGAAGACAAGTTTCAATTTAAGAAAATATTCTTTAACAAGTGAAAGTTGTTCGAAGGTGGAATGAGCTAACTTTTCTGATACTGGAATATGTTAAAGTCAAGGTTAACACACATGCAATTATTCATTCAAAAATCATGTATTATCTTTTCTTTTAATGCTACAAAATTATATATAAGTAACCAGTACAGGTAAGCTGTAGAGAATATTTGTTTTTTTCATTATGGATAAATATTAGAAATAAGAACCAAATATCCAATCCTCTTAGACATAGCTGCCAGGATTCTCAGCAAATCTTTCCTAGCTGTCATTCACCCTGGAAACAGAGAGATGACCACTGTGTGGACCTAACAAAATAAATTACTTATCCTATCATTCATGTCAAGGGTCCCTAGCTAGCAGTGTGCAGCTGGATTTTGTTTAGTCTTTCAGTATTTTTAAAAAATGAGAAAGTAAATGCTTCTTGATTCTGATCACCACTGTTCCTCACAAATCCTACTTCACGTATTTCTAATAACAAACTGAACCCTGTAGATATTTAAGCTTGAAGACTTGGGTTGAAGCTTACTTATGAAACAAATTCTCCTGAAAGTTATGAGAAATACACAAGAATTAAATATTGATTCTAGTCTCAGGAATTTTAGAGGCTGTTGGGAGAGAATATAATCACTTCTATCAAGTAATTATGATAGAATGAAAGGATATGTGCCATAAAAAGATGTAGATAAAATGCCACAGGATCTTGCAGTCAAAAACAACTGGACTGCACAACAAATGCTTGATAAGTGGACCTAGAAACGAGCAGGTCTCCTTTTTGTTTCAATGTTTCACAGAAACATAGCTATCGTTTTGGGTTTAAGCATTTGCAACATAACATTCATTGGAGTTCTCTGACAAAGAAGTGGGCCCAGATTGTCAAGTATCTCTCTGCTCTTGTCCAAATTTTGATTAGATGATGTAATTTAGAAGTGACTTGGTCTATTGGGATTTTTCTTTCCTTCCTCAATTAGGTCTTGCAAAATTGTCACTTTTGGGTGTACTGATACAGCCCTATTGTTTTTCCTTACCTTTGATCTCTAATCAATTTGTTTTGAACTCTTTAATCTTTAAGTCAAATATTTTTAAAGCTGAAGTAACTTCCATAATCAAAACCCAAAAGTTTCCATGCCTATGAACAGTTGGTTAATAACTATATAATTAATGTTTACATAGCTGTTTAGTAAATTCTTCTAAAAATTATATCCTAAAATACCAAAGTATGAAGTCATCAAAATACTAAAAATGAATATCACTTTGACTGAGAACTAATACTTCTCCTTCCCCTTCATAACAAAAAGGAGGGCTTTGATAGAGCAGGCATGGATGCCACAGATAACAAATATGAAGTATTATCATGGTTTCCCTCAATTATACTAACTTGCCCATTCACTTTCAGCAGCTCCAATTCAGGAAATGTTGAATTTTCCTCAATTAGAGCTCATGTCCGAGTGACCGTAATCAAATACATAAATAAACGAAAGCTTTCCCATGAGAACAAACTGTCAAAACCATGTTATGTCCAGTCACAGAACTGAAGAAACCGAGTTTACAAATACTACAAACTTCTTTAAAGCTATTCTCTCCCTTTGGACCTACAGGTCATCTTTCAAGTAAGTAGACACGAGTATGACCAATTCTTTCTGTCTCCTTTTCTTTTCTTTTCTCCTTCCTTTCTCCTTTCTTCCTTTTCTAAACACTGTGCATAAAAAGCTGATTACTCCAAATATAAAAATTTCCAGATGATATAAAACTATTAAACATGTACCTGCATATTTTGATTTTTCTCATTTCTGATATTCCCAATCTATGAAAAGTCATTTCTAAATCATATCAACACCCCAAATAAACATAATATCACCACCCTGCTCTAGTTAGACAATGAGGTTGGCTTAGCTCTTGAGTGAGAGAGACTTTATCTCATGCTTCAATCTGCTCACTGCTCCTGGTTCTATATCCCAAATCATGAATTGTCAATTTCATACCTCTTTATGTGGTTAAGTAACTTGTCTACAAATACAATAAGGATTCAATGAAAGGCAGTTCTTTAGTATTAATACGATGGCAAATTTATTGGAGAAATGTTAAATTTGTCTTGACTATGGATGAAATAATACTGGAGGGAGTAAATTTCTTACTGCCTGACATTAAAATGTATAACAAATTAGTTTACCAATTGATGATGACCACTTAAAATAGAGGTACTTTTATTGCAATTAGAAAATAAATAGGTATAGTGATATCTGTAACTCTTTTCATGATGAACATTACCTGCCTTACGTTCAAATGTGTTTTTGTTTTGCATTGACCTTTGTGATTTATTTTAAAGACCAATTTGTGTCTGTTTATTTTGCTATAAACCATAAAGGAGCTTCAACCAGCAGCACTGTAACACCCTGAGCTCAGAAAACATTAATTTTTAATAAACATGTCTGCTATAAAATAAAGGCATTCTTCTATTAATTAGTATCATGCCTTACAGTATTATAAACTTTACCTCTGTTACCCTATATTCATTTTATAAATGTATTTTTCCTTTAACAACAAGGAAGAATAGCATAAATATAATTGCTTTGTTCTGTCAATTAGTCATCACTTGTATAAAAATCATCATTCACTTTTTTAAAAAAAATTCTTTAACTGAATTTCCAATGACCATGTTACCCTACCAGGTAAATTAATATTCCTTCTTTTTCTCTTTTGTTTACTAAACAAATTCCCAATTCATTCAATCTTACAGTGAAACACTAGTAAAAAATACTTTTATAAATACAGAATTACATTATATTTCAGATTGATTGACAGAGCTTCCTATGAGAAAACTTGTTGCATAAAAAGAGGGGATATTTATGTATTATAGCACCTTGTCAGCACACACTTATTTTTCTCTTTTCTATCTACTTTCTTTTCACTTGGATGAATTTGTACCATTTGTTTTCTGTCGAAAGCATATACTTCTGATGAGAGGATGTTGTTACAGAGGCTTAAATCAAAGGGTATCATAAATACAAAACAAAAATGCTATAACATATTCTGATTTCTTTACATTTTCAAGTGAATTTTATTTTTTATATTATTTGTTCAGATTTTTAAAAATTATTCCTAAAGCACTATTAGAGTACTCAGTCAGGTGTTCCTCTTTATTCCTGTGTAAAAATCTGAAATATGGTTTTGTATTTGCATGTTAGCAACTTCTGGCTTAACTTTGACACTGATGTTAATACACTGAGCTAAGGTGGGAATAGACAAAAACCATTACACTCTGAAAGGTTTATGATTTTAAATATATAATATTTATGATAATTGTATAACATGGTTTATTCTAGTCCTGTATAAATAATAAATCCCAAAGCTTGAAATGAGAATTCAGACAGCACAATAGCCCACTAACCGCCCCCAGTAGGCCCACAAACAAAATTAAGATCTTTTCCTAGTCTTTCTTATTCCATTCTACTGCTTTCTACATTTCTATGTGAAGGGAATATGTCTGCCAAAAACACACTCTGAATTCCACCACTAACAGATACTTGTAAAAATAAAACTTTGAAAACACATAAAGAAAAGAAACAGCATGTACTAAATGACGTGGAGATCCCAATGTGATTTTCATTAGTCTTGGGCTCTGGCAGCATTACACTTTAGTGTCTCAGAGCCCAGATTAATAGACCAGTTCTCAATGCTAGGGCTAATGAAGAACCATTTGCATAGTTTGATATTACTTGTGACTTTTTCATGTTACTTCTAATGGAAAATCACCACAAAAATAACTTTTGAGCACTGAAAAAGTTCAAAAGGTTTTGGTTCCAAAGAACACTAAATAAAATTTAGCCTGTAAAATCATTTCAATTTATTTTTTAAGTTCATTTTTTTCACTCCTTACTTCTAGAAAGATTTGAAGCAACAAATGGGAAAGGGTACACATATAATAAAATTGAAAAAAATGAAATATCAAATCAAATTGGAGGAGATCATTACAGCAAATCCCAGACAACTCTTCATTGAAATGAAATTGAGATGAAAAGTCTTTTTTACAGGTGCAATTTTTTTGTAGGAGAAATAGATTTTTCTTGATATCACAATCTAAGGTTGATTTATGGCTTGTGTATGTAGAAAACTTACTAAGCAATATGAGTATACAGTAAGATTGAAATATCTTCATTAATAATTTTACTGAAGTTACATTATGGTTCTTCATTTGAATTTGCTAAATCATATTAAAACATAAAGTGATGACTTGTTTGCATAAAGATAAATTATTGAAATTGCCAGAGATAAAGTTCTTTGGTAATATAAAAAAGGAAGTTTTTAAAAGCCTGAAGTCATGTGTCCATACAAAGCATTTAATACTAAGTGTTGGTTTACACTTTGGATTTTAAGGGTCTATTTAACTTGATTATAAATGCTGAGGGTCAGAATTTAGAATTGTTGGTTGAAAAACATATTAATATACTTTTGGGGATGTATTTTCTTCCTAGAAAATGATAAAACTTTCAGTGTTTCTCTTGAGTAAAAGGAGACTCATACAGACAAGCCTAAGCTATAAGAGCATTTTCAGAAAAAGCTATAAAATGTGTTCAGGAGATACTATTTATAACTGCTCAGGGCTGAGCAGTCTCATTGATCCCAAAGTTCTGCATGATATGCATAAGAAAGATGATATAAGCTCCTTGCTTAGTGATTAAAGGAACTGTGCCTTTGTTCCTTGCCTTACAGACATGATGTGAAAATACATATTTAAAATGTCCAAGGAAGATGTTTTAAAAATAGATTGATAACTAACTATGTGAGATGATCTGGGAATCTTTTTTGTAGGAGGCCCAGACATTCTTAGATACTGGATCTGAACAATGTCAGATTCCTCCCAGTCTTCTTGGTATCTTATCCAGCCATGGAATTTAAATGAACACCATCTACTCCAAAACTCTCAGCTTCCTTTTTCCACTTGCGGGATGAATTTTACTTTCTGAAATTTAGGGAAGTTATGTTTTTGGATGATCTTAATTAGTTTTTAAAAATAAATAAACTCCTTGCTCTCTTCTCTCTCAGGTCATTTAGATATCAAAATTAATTATTCCTGAGATCTGCTCTACCAGGACACTATTATCTTTTTTGTGACCCATCATCTGATGGTACCATATTTATTTAGGTAAGTACTAGATGATATGTCTAGTGGGCTCAAAGTCCCTCAAAGAATGCAAAATGAGTTGAAATAAAATTATGGGGGTCAATTAGAGGAAAAAACAGCTTATAAAGAGAAAGCTGGAATGGTATCAAAATTAAGATATCTCTAAACAAAAATCCCTGGGCTGATCTGTTTTAAGGATTGACATTTAAATGAATTGTTTATAAACAACAAAGTTTTTTTTTTTTTTTTTCCGCAAAATTTCTGTTAACTTTGTAACTGACTTCACTAGCACAAGCATTTGCTAAGCAAGTAGATTTGATAACCAATGTGCAAATCCCTTAGGAACTGCAGCCCAGACAAGGACATCATAAGAAGGAAAGGTCTGCTAAATGGGTCTCTGACCAGAAAAGTCAAGACTGAGAAAGATGTCTCAATGTGAGTCACTGGGCTGTTCAGGATAGCCAAGGAGACAAGATACTTGTCAAGAAATCTAACAAAGAAAATGAAATGAGGCATGCAAAGGGGCAAAAGTACCAAAGGCACTTACCAGCTTGCCAAAGAGTACAACTAGCTATCAGGAAGTCAAGGCTGTATTTTACTGAATATCAGCCAAAACTTTCTCTGAGGAATTGTGCCTAATTATTTGAATCCACTTTTCTTTTCCCTTATCCCCATCAAGCCCTGATCAAACCAGTGCCAATTGTCAAGGTGCCAGCTGACCAATAAATCCCCAATTCCCACATCTAGCTGCTTTCAATTAGGGACCCATTTCTATACTTGTTTTAAACAGTTTTCTGGATGAAAGTATGACCTTTTTGGTAGCTACTTTTTCTCTTTTAGATCACCAGTTATCATGAAGTGATCATTTTAATCTGCTAAATTTCATTCTAGTTATCTGGGCAAACAATCTCAACTTTCACAAAGGATCTGTTCTTTACATCAAAATCAACCACCATGTAAAACTGTAGTTAGGTTGCAATCCACCTGCAAGTAGCACCTAAGCATACAATTCGTCAGGACTAGGTGTGGGTTTGACATGAAGAGCACTTGCCTCAATCCTGAGCACTCCCCAATGAGATAATACATCAGCAGTGATGGCTAGGTGACCTGTTTTTATCCAACACCTTGCCTTCCCTAACTGCTATGGGTGCTGTTTGAGTGGTATCTTATTGAAGTTGAATTTGAACTCATCAGTGCAACTATTATGCCTTTTTGAAATCACATGTGCACTTGGGAAAAGTAAAGATTAATTACCTAGGATTGGGAGAACTTTTGAGGAAATTTGTCAGGTGAATTCACATTTGGGCTGCTGTTTTGGATTTTTTTTATTGTTATTATTTACTGCAATTGCCACATAGCATTTACAAATACATACATAAGTAGATAGAGATGGTGATATTAAATCCATTGTATGGATTTAGCATGATGCCCAGGTTTATATCCCCAGTCCTGAATAAAAGAGCATAAAAAGTGAATATATGAACTTAAATATAATTTAGGGTCAAAAGAAGTATTTAAAACAGATTTGCACTAGCCCTGTCTTAAGCATTACAAAAGTATGTTGTTTCTATTAGTAATATTGTAATAATTCTTAATACATAAAAAGTGGTCATACTTAACATAATTATAGTCCTTAAAGTCCACTCTTATTCATCGTGTAATAACCATGGAATGCCAGGAATTCCATCCATACACTTTATTATTCTGTATTTAATTCTAGATCAACAGCTTGCAACTTGACTTTAACACTCTCTATTAATAAAGTTTAGTATCTCTGTATGTTTAGAATGTTACCTTAGGAAAAGCCCTAAAACTGATACATAATTCTTTCTTTTAAAAATACTTTTTTAAAAGAAATCATTGTGTTAATTTTCTAGCTACTTTAAAATTATTAAAAGTACATAAGCTAACAAATCAAGCTTAAAGAATCAATGGAGAAGTTTCTACTCCCACAGAGAGTGTCCCTTCCTCCCAAATAAAACGTTAACTCAATCCATTATGCTGTATTCACATCTTGCCTGGCCACAGATTTTCCCCACAGTGTATAATTTTTCCTATTGCCCCATTATTTCCTTAACTGTTGATCTGATATTCCTGAACGAGCTACAAAATGGGCACTCTAGAACAGTGGCTTTCAAATTCAAATTTACCTCACAACACATTACTTCAGAAAGATGTAGCATTTACAGCACTAAAACGCAGCCCTTGAGTGTAATCAGTTGAAAGAACCAAGCACAACATTTCCTATTCGGAGGGCTGTGCCATAGCCCTCAGAAGCTGTGAGGGATTGCATAATGTTCCAAAAGTTTTTCCAGTGCAATGTCACTCATGTACTTGACTAGTTAAGATGTTTTTAAAATATATTTTGAGGAATTGATAAGAACTTGAGTACAGAGTTCCAGAAAATAGAAAATAAAAGGACTCCTTCAGCATGAACGAAGTTAAACTTCAGGCATTCTTCATTGTTTTGCTGTACCTTACTGTGCAAATCCACAAGTTAAGGATGAAGGAGAGGAAGGATTGTTCCTGAGAGCCCTTGAGCCACCTGGGACTAGCATTACTCACCTAAAGATGGGTCTGTGGAGATGTTTCTTCCTGATTGTGACGTGGTCATCCATTTAAAGGTGAAGGTTGAACTTCTTCCTGGAAACCACTCCAGAAAATCCAGGGAGGGAATGTGGAAGCTTATCCTGATCTATTGTGCTGCAAGGAGCCCAGAAGGAAAAAGTGGTTTCCTCTTTCTCTTTTTGGGTGCTGGGAGAAAACTTCCCTGCTCTCTGCCAGCTGAGCAGTGTGTCCATAGAGGCCACATAAGACAGGCACGTTGGGGCACTCCCCCACAGAGCAGGGTGTGCAAAAACCACCAAGAGTCACGTTGATACGGGCAAGAGGAGCACACTGGGCCCTCGGAAACAGAACAAAACAAACAGAAAACTGCCTACCCCAAGTGTCACCCAGGTAGGAGCTCCCTAAGTTATTGCAGCCATGAGAGCGCTCCTTCCACATGCTGGTCAAGCTCGGAAAGGATAAGTCCCTCCCTGTCTTTAAAACAGCCTGTTCTGAGGCTCAACTTCTTTTCTTCAAAATAAAAGTTGTACAGCTGGTTCAGCAGTCCCATGTGAGTACCCTCTGAAAGTTTGTCCTGTTAAAATAAGAACTGTATACAAATTAATGAAGAAAGATGGGCTCGGGTTGCAGGGCTGGCTCTGCTTCAAGAGATTATAATTATTTTACAATCTTGCTTTTATTCATGCTGGATGAAGTGTGGAGACGGCTCATCATTTTTGGCACTTGTAACCTAATAACCTACACTTGGCTCAAGTTGAAGATGCCATTTCCCTGATAGAAGCCCATGTGAGGCTTGCCAGGGCTACAGAAGTTAGAAAAACAAAACTTGCTCAATTCTGTTGGTGACATTGTACCTAGATGTCTGTACCCAAATGAGGCTTTCGAACTAAGAGGAAGTACTGCAGAAAAAGAAATGAAAACACACACACACACACACACACACACACACACACACACACATCCCCTAAACAGCCTGAGAGTCCAAGATTTTATTAATGATGGAATTTGAATTTATAAAAATCAAAGGAAAGTCAAGCAGGTATAAAAGATAATGTATAAACAGCTGAAAATAAATTACATTTACAATTGTTTTATTTAGAAGACTTAGATTACACTGTAGGAACTCTTATTCTAGTTACAGATAATGTGAATTCTCATTTTTCAACAAATCTTGTTTTGAAGACTTTCCTGATGGCTAACAAAGTTCCTGCTCAATCAATAATGTCATAAGATTCCAGGCCAGAGATTTGGTATGTAGTAACACAACCGTCTCAAAGCATGATTAAAATACTTTAAAAATATACATGTAATAAAGGGGGAAAGATGAGTAACACACATGCCTTTAGCTGAATGAGCCAGAAAATTAAGAATCAAAAGTCACAAACAAGTATTTGGAGAGTGCATGTAGTCCTTTGCACTCTCCAAATACTTCTGGAGGAGCAAGAATACCTTTTGATTTTCTTCCCAGAGGACAGACAAAGAAGGAGAGAATAACAAATAAATTACTGTCTTTATCAAGAAGTTCTAATCCAGAGGAGGAAATGTAGTCTGAGAGCACTGAACTAATAATAAAATAAATGGGTTCTAGTTCTAGTTCTATCGTGAACATGCTGGGCCACTGTGGGCAAATTTCTTGATCTGTCTGAATTCCAGTTTCCTTGAGTATAAACTGAAGTTATAATATTAATTGAATTTTATGGTTCTTTTCTAGCTCTTATGGTACCATCATTTTATTTCTAAATATGATTAGTTTGCTTCTTGCAAATTACCTAACATGGAAATTATGATATCTGATACTCCAAAAATTACACATATACTCTGTAGTCATAAATTTAAATAATTTTATTACATATATTAATGAATATATTTATTTATATAGTGATATCTAAATCAGTGTTTCCATCATTATCAGTAAGAATCTAATCACAAATTTACACATGTTCTATAATTAATTATGGAGACTACCTACTTCCAAACTCACTGTGGCTTTCTTTGTTATGTAGGAAGGTGTATAAGTAACACATTGTGCAGTTTTCTTGAAAGATTTTTTTGCATTTGTGAAGAGCATTCAATTTCTGTGGTCATGGATTACCTATCTTACTATTATTCCTTACTATTATTCCTCCTGAGGGACAGTACAAGAGAATTATCCCAAAAACTTTAAAAATTATTTTTTCTACTTTTAAATTAAAAATGCAAGATAATTTTTTCATAAATATGTTAGAAGAAACTCAACACAAATACCTATAAACTAGCCAAGGTGCAGTTCAAACATCAAGCAAATGTACAGTCAAACTTGAAGTTCAAAGACTTGATTATCAACTGAAGAATCCAAAAGTTGTTAAATCAATCATAGGAAATCCATAAGATCTTCCTTGTGATAGATTTATATATTTTTTCTCTTAAGTGATTAAGGGAGACAAGTTAAAAGTCACATATACAATAAACCCTATTTAACCCCAATCTTAATACTTAAAAAAAATGAAAAAAACCTACAAATATCCATTTACAACAAAGAAAAATGTGTACCTAAAAATTTTTTTATTAGCTTTTTCTGAAAGAGTACTTAAATTGGATATTAGGAAGAAAATTTCCTTTACTGACTTAGTTTTAACATGGTGCTCAATAAGATGAAAAGACCTTACTATTGTCGCTTCAGGTACAAAAATAATTTCCTACATTAACACAACTGTGCTATGCAAAATGCTAAAATTTATGGCTTAAATAACCAGGCTAATTCTGTTATAAAGTGGACTAAGTGTAATTTATTATGAAAAGTTTTGTTTTTCTGGAAACAGACGTCAGAAATGGTGTTTATATTTTCCTGATATGGTAAAACAAATGCAGCCTGACTGTCTAACACTTTTTTTCTCTCTCACACATACACACACACACACACACATATACCTCAAATGTATACACACACGCTCACATACATCCCAAACCCACTCAGCACCAATAAATACCATCATAATAGGTGATCAGCAAATATTTAAGTTAATTTATTAAAACACTCAGTTGAAACACACCAATATATCTATCTTAAATATCTCATTTTGTGTGATGAAATATCTGGACCAACGCATATAACTTCTCAAACCAAAAGTATACTACAAGAGTCATGGTATTTTTCTCTCAATCGTCATGAAAAATGGGTGAGTTTTTCTTTCTCTCTATTGTTACTGCTTGTTCTCTGGCTCTGTTTCTAATATGCAAGTGACAAAGCATTCAATGGCAGAAAGATCAGTTGATATGCTACCCAAGGGACAGAAAATGAATATATCTACAGGTTGTCTCTTTAACCACAGAAGTTTAGCCAAGTCTCAGTCTAAGATCAAGTGTGTGTTCTTGTTTTCAGCACAGTTTAACACAATGTCACAAGTTATACATTAAAGGTGTTTTAAATTAAGTGAAGGAGGGAAAAGGAAATGTAAGAAAGGATTAGATGTCATTTTAGCTTTTATCAGTATATACATATATATTGTCAATTTTTTTAAACCTGCTTTTTTCCCTTTTCCTCTCCATCTTCCACCAAGGTTAAAGCTATCCTTCAGTATGATTAGAGTATTGTATACACTAAACTTCATTCCCAATCTTTAATTTTGCTGACACATCACACATGAAGGATGAAATAAAGGTACATGTGATACTGCCCCAGAGAAGTACATAGACCTCAATATAACTAAAATATATACAACATGTTCATCAAATGCAAGCAATACCATAATTTTCATTTGTCCTGTTTGTAAATATTGTATCAGTGAAGGGAAACATTACTTGGTCAACCGTACCATAAAGTTGGTGTCAGTGTGCGAATCATTCCTGGTGTGCTAACCACAGCTCTGCCCTCCCCCAATGGGGGAAAGTTACAGCAGCACATGAGTGAGAGTGAGTAAGTTCTCTCACTAAGAGAGAACTTAGATCTGATTTATCCTTTCCAGGTAAGTCATTTCGAGGTTTCAGCATGTTATTCATTTTTATAGTGAATTTCTTGCTACAGGCTTCACAACTGATTAAGAAGTTACTTATACTTGATAAATCTGGGATTTAAGCTCAGATATCTCATTCCTGAGCCAAGGTTTTTTATTCCTATTAAGTCAGTTGTTGTGTAGTCAGGCACTCTGCCTTTGAAGTTGCTTGTGCTCTTTCTGGGCCATGTTTGACATTTTATGGAGAAAGAGGAGAAACAACTCCAGGGAGTATCTATTATCCTAACCCCCTACTCTACTTAACTACCATAGCATTACCCATTATGTTCTCAATACTCATAAGAGCCAGTCCTAGAAACCAGGCCTTCTGACATCAAGGTGAATAGAACAGGCTAATTAATTAATATTTCCAACAAGATCTCAATGGAAGTTCTATCCTTCCTATTATCAAAAGCCCTGGACTCAAATCAAAGAACATATATTTAAACTCTAGCTCTAACAGCAATTTTCTCTGCAATTCCCTGTCTGGTGTCAGTTTCCTCACTAAACAAACTTCAAGGTTGGGCCAGATGACCTTCAAGTTTCTTTCCTGCTCTGAAGTTCTGTGATTTCTTCAGTGACTCTATGACAAAATGTTAAGTTATTTAAATTTAGTGTCCAACCAATAATAAACTCTGTAGCCATTTTTGGCTTTGTTAACTACCACAATGTCATGTATACCAACAGAATGCAGTACATATTCAAATGTGAAAATAAATCACAACATCTTTATTTTTCTAATTTTACTCTTTTTTTTTTTACTGCTTCAACTTTGAACTACCTTCAGTAGAAGCTAAGCTCCAGGGAGGCAGGGTCTATGGTCTGTTTTATTCTGTGTGCGTGGTGTATAAGAGACACTCAGTGGTTATTTCTTAAATGTGTTAATACATGAACAAAGTAGTCATTACTGCCACCTCATCATCTTCTTATGTAAGTATTCTTTTTCAAAAATTCAATCATACCTGCTAAAATGTTCAGTCTTTTGTATTTCCTTCTTCTGTTTGGTTGGTTATTTTGTTTTGTTTCGTTTTTTTCCCAAGGAGATGACCAAATTTATAAGGAGATGGGTTTCTATGACTTTGATGTAGCAGGAAAGAGGTAGCCGTATATCCAAACCTGCAGGTCCTTTCTCTTCTTGTGTACTCTGGTCTTTGCAACGGTGTCCCTTATCTATCCACAGTCAAAATCCATGGCTGCTCTGTTCATTCAGAGAACAATAGTCATTCCCTGCTGGCAGAACCAATCTCAGCCTTCCCTGATGCGGCCAGGTCCTCAAAATCTCACCCAAATTCTCTGTCTGGATTTCAAGTGAGGCTATTAACCTTTGGCATCTGTGTAGGATCCTCTGACCCCTTGCAGTGAGCATGGCAAGATCTTCAAAGATGTACTGCTCCATCTCAGCTGAATTCTGGGATCCCTACAGGACTGACAGTGTTTCCTCAGATCTCTGTTGCACATAGGCACTGAGGAAGGTTTGGACTGGCCACACCATACCACAATATTTACTCTTTCCTAGGTAACTGCATAAGTCACAGCAAAATCCTCTCTCTTTTAGGTTTTCACTGTCAAGTGAACATGTTTCCACAGTGGGATTTCATCTTATATGTAGGAGGTCAAAATACCTTGACCACTTGTACAAAACACCTTTTCCTTGAGTTCTCTTTTCTATGCATTGCCAGGGCAGAAGAAATGAGCTTCCCCATGCTTAATGGCAGAAAATCTCTCAATTCATCTCCTAAGTACAAATTGTCCGTTGTCTATACTAAACGTAGTGTTCAAGTCTGTAGATTTTGGTGAGAACAAAGTCTGGGTTGTGGGACTATTGTATTACAGTGACTCATAAGTGAATACCTAAATGGTGAGGTATTCAAAGCTGAGTTTCTTATCCATCTTTGCTAACATCAGTCCCACTCTCCCACTCCTTACCCCTGCATGAGGCAGGTGGAGGCCTCTGAAAATAAGAAAAAAAGAAGTAACACAATCAAAATGGAAGAGAGAAAAATAAATTTCCCCCATTACATTATGAAGTTTTCTTTTCTTTTTTTTTTTTTACTCATTCATTTTAGTGGGCACACAGTGAGTGTCCTCACCAGTCTGTCATGTCAACCTGCTACCTGATCTAGCCCTCACCTCCCTCTACCCCATCTCAAAACGCTCATCTTTTGGCCCATTCCCTACCAAGTGCACTGGTTTCTTTTCCCTCAAGCACTCCATATACTCCCTGCCTCCTCTGTGCAAACTCTTCCCTCTGTCTGAAATGCTCTAAGTCCTGTTCCTTTGGATTTCAGCTGCAGCGTTTCCACTTCAGTCAGGTATCTCTCCTGACAACATCATCAGAAGTTCTTAGGTTACAGCATGTCTTTGTTTCCCTCATAATCTATGCACATCATAATCTGTGTAATTATTTGTTCACAAATTCATCAGTTCAATGCGTGAATAAATTCATTCTACAAAATGCAGTAACTGAGGAAAAGATTAGAACATCTAACTCTTCATGACCACCATAAAAATAAACCTACTTGAGTTGTACTGAAAATACATTTTTCCTCATATTTATGACTAAGAATCTAAAAATAGATTCTTACTGATCCCTGGCAATGCTTCAAATACTTATATATGTGTTTCATCTTGAAATATTAGTCATTACACTATTCAGATTAGGAGTTTTACATATCTGAGAACAATTACAATGGTGTCTTAGTTCTCTTTGTGCTACTATTGTAGAAGGCCTGAGACTGGGTAATTTATAAAGAAAAGAATTTTATTTTAACAGTTCTGGAGGCTGGGATATCCAAGATCAAGTTGCTAGTGCCTAGTCTGACAAGGGTCTTCTTCCTGGGTGCCCTCATGACAGAAGGCAGAAAGAGCAAGCTAACCCAATACTACACAAAGTCATTTTTAGAGGCCATTAATCCCTCGCACTAAAGACCTCTTACTACTAGTTTGGCAACTCCTGAATTTTGGAAAAGACATATTAATCCCACTAAGGACCTCTTTCTACTAGTTTGGCAACTCCTGAATTTTGGAGAAGACATATTAAAACCACAGTAAATGGAAATACTAAAATTGATGATACAACAGAGAATGACCTTCAAAATGGTTCTCAGTTTCACCAAAAACATTGTCTACCTTGAGTGGATGGGAAGGGGTAACTCAGATTCTATCCAGTGAATAGTTTTAAACTAAATTCTTTCAACTCGTGTGTTAGACTTAAAGTTTATTAACTACTTACTCAATAACGAAATACATCTGAATTATTATTTTCTAAAATAAAGAAGGAAGACCAATTTGTAGCTTCTAGTGACAAGGAAAAGCTGTTCCCCTGATTGGCTAACTTCCCAGCCATTTATATCCAGCAGAACAGAGCCTTCTACTTCACAGAGTAGAAATTCCTTTGTCAGTGGAGTGTGGAAGCAGGTCAGTTAACGTTTGATTGGCTCCAATTAGCACTCCTACAGGTTCTGACAGCCTGTAGATCTGGCAGGCAGACAACTTCCTTTGAGTAGGGTGACATTCCGTGAATACAATAACAACAACAACAACAGAGGAAATCATGGAAAACAGATTCTCATAGCCAAACGCCCACCGCTCAGTGTGGAACCAAGCAATATACAAATCTACTGCAAAAGGAAATGACTTTGGTATGGTGGGAATTAAAGGAATGTTACAAAAAGAAACCTCCTTGATATAAAATTCCCTTTGAATCAGAAAATTCAAAAGGAGAAGGTATAATAGGGGTTTGAAAGAATTAAAGATATTCAGCAAGCAGGCTAAGAGGAAGGGCAGGCAGAGTTTCAAAAGCCCCAAGCATAGTGATCTGGAGGGCATGTTACCCTAAAGAGTTCAAGAAGCACCTGCCTTCACCTATGAGGAGAGGTTGTGATCAGGGAAATAATCCATGTGATATCACAGTTTAAAAGCACATAATTCAGAGATTTCCTTACTCTCCCAACATGCTGAATATACTCTTATCTACAATTCTTCAGTTAGCAGAAAGTTAGCTGCACACTGAGGCTTGTTTGTTTCCTACTCAGCTCCTAAATCAATCATTAAATCATCAACTTAGCTTCAGGACTGAGTCATCATTAACAGTTTTCCTCTGTATTTCAAGTTTGTTTTCAAAATGACCCTAAATTCAATTAGTAGTGTTTTATTTTAATCTGTGTTGAGCTTTCAGTAATGTCTATGAGCAAACGTGCAGAACTACCACCAAGAAATGAATTGAATCAATGTCAGTAAATGGAAAATTCCTAAATGCTAACCTATTGACTTCTCCAAGCTTTAAGAATTAGACAGAAGTAGAGATAATAATGACTCATGCTGACTTTGAATAGAAGCAGTTGCTGAATTTGTCAAACTTTCAATAGTACGTTTATAATAGGATCTGTGGGAATAACCCAGATGTATAGAAGTAGGTCACCATCTCTGTGCCTTTCTAAAACAAAAATGACTTATTAGTAGGGAGTATAAGTATAGGCAATATATTTTTATACCCTTACCTCTATTTGTGCCTCAAAAAACTCATTCCAGTTTCAACTTTGCTCTCTGCTCTATTGACTGTTCTCCCCACTGCAAGTCCATTGTAATGATCTATTCTTGCCAATCTCATCTCTGAAATTATCTTATTTTTTATGCCAATTCATCATTACTATTAGTGGTTCTATGACATGCTATAGTCACCAGAATTTATTTGTAATTAATTTTATTAATTCTAAATCCAAATTCTAAGCAAGAGTAAAATTGATCAATGACATTTTTCCCAAGCCCAACACTAGATGCATTTGCTACTTGTATTATCTGATGCATGGACCAATACTAGAAAAGAATAGTAGAGATCAAGTCTAAGAAATTCTGCATCTTTTTCAACATTGTGAAACTTTATCTTTCTACGAATTCCTAAAAAAATAACAAATTTTCTCTCATCTGATCTTTTCTCCACCTAACACATTGGAAAGTGTGGAAGCAAGAGAGTTTGACATGTGCTTGCCAGTCATCTACTATGTGCCAGGCACTATATATGTGCTATTTCAGTTAATTCCACATAATGCACCTAAAAGGTAGATTCTCAAATGTTCATTTCACACTCAAGGAAACTATAGAGTTGAGAAAATTCCTTAATTTGCAAAGACTGTGCAGTTGGTATTTGAATCCAATTCTTATCAGCTGCCAAAAGCTTTGTTCTTGCTAACATATTGCACTGCCTTTCTTTGATCATATTCTTAGTTTAAATAGCAGTCCTAAAGAAAAAAGCGTCTTGGCTGACCATACCTATAAGAATATAATTCTTGGATAATTTGAATTTGGTTGAACCCTAATAGCAATTCAGCCTTGACTTAAAAGACATGTTATTTTGATTTGGATTATTCTCATAATATGAGTCTCACAAAACATGAATCAGTGAATCAAGGAAAGCAGAAGACTAAGTACTTAAAAACTTTATAGTATAAATTTCACCCTTTGCTTTCTCTGTGATCTTCACCAAACAGAAGTGGATAAACAAAACTTCTGGTGAAAACAGCACTGAGAAACTCCAGAAAAAATAAATAAAGTCAGAATAAGCTTAAAAAATGTGTCTGTGGTTTTACCCCAACATGCGGAATGGTTCTCCAGTATTGGCGTATGTGTGTGTGAGGCCAGTCTCTCTCTTTAAAGTGTGTCCAAAGCAACTCACATCATTAAAAAATTAATCAATTGATTAAAGTTCCCTACCTTTTTTCAAAATCACATCATAAGATATTTCACCTTCACTAAAATGACCCAATGGGCCCCATCCATAGACTTGTAAAGTTCAGAATTACCTGAGATTACCTAGGGCCTATCTTCCACTAAAAGAACTGCTGTCATTTATTGAAAACAAACTATCTACCAAACAGTGCTGACCGCTCTATAAACTTGATTACAATTTTCCTAAAGAAAATCTGGGTTAGAAATTAGTGTCTAGCATCACTATTTTAGCATTAGTTAAAATTGCACAGCTAGGACTGGCAAAGCAAAGATTTAAACCCAGGACTGCTTTCCTCCATAGTCTATGCATTTAATTACTAGTGCCTCCCATGTTTTATCTTGATTCCCTTTCTCTGTTCCTTGTAATCATTTTGTAACTTAATCCTCACTCTCTTCTCTTGCTCCTGTTTCATGAATGACCTTTTTCCAGTGATGAGCTCCAAGTCGACAGATTAGATTCAATTGAATAGAATAGATTGATCATTTCTATCCTTCTTAAGTTTGTGGGGATTCCAAACTCACTCTCACTTCTGCAAATACAGAACACTCTGCTATTTTAAATGTATGCATTATTTCAGTGTAAGAACTCTTGGATATCTACTTTTTGACCTTGAGGTAATGAGTTGATATGAGTAGAACAACAGATTCCCGGAATCTGAAGGGTCCCCCAAGGTTCAATTATTCACCCTCCCAGTAAAGAGTTCCTCTTACTTTTCCTCTTGGGGAGGGCTCACCCTCATTGTCCCTGAGCTAAAAGAAATAGATCTTCTGTTCTCTTAATGTCCAACCTCAAGAACTTCTCACAATATGAGAATTTCATCTCACTGAATGCTACTTGTATTTAAAGAGAAAATTTTTCTTGTATCAACTTCTTCATCCAATATACAACCAAAGAAACAGCTCTCTGTTCCAACAATAGAGAACTGGCAGTGTTGAACTTACTGAGGAATGCATGTTCATCTTCAGTAGGACCATATCTAAGGCACATTGAAATGTAAACTTTGATTTTGGATGAATTTTTGTCCTTATTTACTACTTTGAAAAGTAGCATGAGTGAACTCCCCTGCCAATGTGATAAATGATGTGCCAGGTGTTCAAAAGCATCAAGTTAAAAAAAAAAAAAAAAAAATATATATATATATATGTATGTATATATACATATATATAATCTTCTTTTAAAGGAATTTCAATATAATTCAGTAAGTACATTCATAAAATAAGTAAAAGGCGTACAGAAAGCACAGAAAGAACAGAAGTTTCACAGAGAAAATTATGCCCTTTTAGCAAAGTTTAGTCAGTGTCAGAAATTCACCAGGGGAGGAGTGATTATCAGAAGCACAAAGTGGTGGAAAGATATTTCTGTCAAAAGTAGATAGAAGCTGGTATGGTGGTACACTCCTATAATCCCAGTAACTCAGGAGGCTGAGGCAGGAGGACCATGAGCTCAAAGCCAGCCTCAGCAATGGCGAGGTGCTAAGCAACTCAATGAGACCCTGTCTCTAAATAAAATACAAAATAGGGCTGAGATGTGGCTCAGTGGTTGAGTGCCCTTGAGGTCAATTCCTGACACCACAAAAAAAAAAAAAAAAAAAGTAGTTAAAAAATAACACAGAAGCTTGAATTACCACAGGGAGTGGCAGGTATCTTGCTTGGTGTGACTTGAGGATAAATGTGTGAAGGAGATGAAGCTGGAAAATTACAGACCAGTTCATATATGCCATATGGGGGACCTGAGGCTATATCGATAGACAATGAGGAGATATGGGTGAGCTGCTCTCAGGAGAATGGCACCTACTGATTTACAGTTTTGGAAGATCTCACTTATGAAAATATAGAATATATAATTTAAGGATTACAAGTGTGGGTACAGGCATATCAATAAAAAATGTGTTAGGATAATCTAGGTAAGAGTTATGATTTGAAGTAAGGCAAAGGCATTAATTGGCATATTCAAGAGAAATCAAAAGGGATAAGGCATAGGACTTTGTGAATAATTAGGTGTACTGGGAAAGAAATGAATTCCTAGATAATACTGATGTTTCTGGCTTGTTACCTAGAGAATGATGTAAGAAGACCCAGAATGGTAGTAAGAAGAAAGAAGATGGAAAGTTCACTGGAGAAGCATACCAGGAGTGCAGTACTAAAGGAGGGTCCAAGTGGAGATGCTTGAAGTGGTGCCGGGTGGGGGTGGTTATGACAAAGGAAAGTCAGCTACGGAGATAAAATGTATGTTTTGGGGGAAGTCTGCATACATATGAAACTATAAACATGGATGTTCTTGTTTAGAGAAAACATGCAGAAAATTTTACTATGTTTACCAAACACTGCAGTCAATTGCACCAAAGGAAATAAAAGAAAGATATGGGCTTACTGTACAAATATTTGAGGTGACAGAAAGAAGAAATACGACTGTTTACATGACAACATTTAGCTTCAAGGTAGTTTTGTTTCTACTTTGATGTGTTGATTTAAAGTTTTTGAGCAGTGTTTCCTTTTGTGAGGACCAGTGGAGAAACTCAACAGAGGGATGAATCCAAGAAAAAAGCATGACAAAGTTGTCCTGATTGTGTCTTTGTCAGCTTGGCATTGACTTCGATGACCTTCGTGGTTATTACATGTGTAAAAAGAATGACACTGTGTTGACCCTGGGCATATAACTTTCTTTCAGAAGATGAATTCCCAGGTTTCCCATTTTGACAACTGGAAGATAAGTCCCAAACTGCAGCAACACCTAGAGTCAATATCTGACATCTTTTCTTTCCATCCTGATTTCCATAAAAACTTAATTCTTCTGTATTTCACTGGCTAAAAATGGTAGTATGAAGCAACTGAACTGACAAGGAAATCAACTCTGCCAATATATTAGCAGATGATAAATACCTACTACTACATTCCAGAACATTATCATCAAGGACCATAATGGTAAGTAATTATGGCAGATTGATGGGACACTATTTAGTCATAGGTGCCATTTATCATATAGTTGTCCATTCTTCCTAATTATATGCAGATGTTATATATTTGCATTTAATTATAGCAAATTTCTGTTTGTGACCTTATTCATGAAAAAGAAATAAGTACTGACACATTTTCTGCATCATTTAAAAAACATATATTCCAATTAGAAATACTTCTCTCTTGAAAAATACATTACCAC
This sequence comes from Sciurus vulgaris, assembly GCF_902686455.1. NCBI lineage: Eukaryota > Metazoa > Chordata > Mammalia > Rodentia > Sciuridae > Sciurus > Sciurus vulgaris. The sequence continues at coordinate 135,566,862 of NC_136463.1, forward strand.
GCCTAAAATTTAAGGCATATTTTAATATTGTTATATAATTTCACTTTTTTAAATCCTTTAAATTGTCTATCATGCCAATAGTTTGTTTTAAAAACCTTTAATATTCTTCCCTTATTTAAAATGTTACTTTCATCATACATTTAATTTTCATGTTTATTTGGCTCTCTCTTTTGATTTTTCTGTGCAATTCCTGCCCAGGTTTAATTACTATAACTTTAGTATAAATCTTCCTTCAGTTTTCTTCCTTTCCTCAGAAAATCTTTCATGGATACAAGAATGCATGTCTATTCTTATACATAAATTATAAATAATTACTTTATATATAGGATTTTTTGAGCAAAGGAGTATTAAAGATAAAGGGGACCAAGATTAGGAAAGGTCTTACATGGGAAAGAGGAAGAATAGAATATATCTTATGGCATTGAATAACTGTTTCGGAGATACCAGTATAAAATGTAGGATAGGTGGATGGATAGATAGAGAAAGACAGACACACACACACATATAGATGGATAGATAGTGAGTGATGCATTATTGTCTGCTGAATAAAATGAGAATCCATGAGTCATGACTGATGTAAATAAATGAGTGACTACAGTGGGTAGAAAACTCTCCCTTATGGGAAAACATCGACTAATAAATACCAAAGGAATAATAGAGTTAGAAGATCAATGAATAATAGAACCAGGGGTGAAAATCTGATAAGGAAGAAACAGGATATTTGTAGTCTCAAAGCATTTTCTTTGAACTTCTAATTAATTCAAAGGTTTTAAAAATTGGAGCATTATATACAGATCCAATGCAATTTCAATTAAAAGCCCAATGATGTACTCATAGCAGTAGAGAAAGCAATCATGAAATTCATTTGGAAGAACAAGAGACCCAGAATAGCTAAAGCAATCCTTAGCAGGATTGCTGGTATTGTGGCATCACAATACCAAACCTTCCACTACAGAGCAATAGTAACAAAAATGGCACCAAAATAGACAGACCAATGGTACAGAACAGAGGACACAGAGACAAACCCCCATAAATAAAGTTAACTCATACTAGTCTAGACAAAAGTTCCAAAAACATACATTGGAGAAAAGATAGCCTATTCAAAAAATGGTGCTGGGGAAAATGGAAAGCCACATGTTACAAAATGAAATTAAACCTTTATTTCTCACCCTGCCTGAAACTCAACTCAAGGTGGATCAAAGACACAATGGAATACTACTCAGCCATAAAGAAGAAAAAATTATGGTATTTGCAGGTAAATGAATGGAGTTGGAGAATATCATGCTAAGTTAAATAAACCAGTCCCAAAAAACCAAAGGCTGAATGTTTTCTCTGATAATTGGATGCTGATACATAATAGGGGGGAAGGAAAGGGGGTAAGGGAAGAATGGAGGATTGTTGTATTGTGTAGAGGGAAATGAGGGGAGGGGAATGGGTGGGGGGAAGGAAAGATGATGGAATGAAACAAACATTATTACCCTAGGTACATGTATGATTACCCAAATGGTGTGACTCTACATCATGTACAATGAGAGAAATGAAAAGTTGTACTACATTTGTATACAATGAATCAAATGCTTTCTGCTGTCATGTATAACTAAATAGAACAAACAATAAAAAAAGAAAGAAATGGAGCATTACTGTCATTTCATTATTATTAGGACAACCAGCATTATATGCCTCCTGACAAAACATCACAAAAATAAACCTACTCAATACAGTAGGAAAAAAATTTCTAATTTTATGTGTCTAGAAATACCAGACATAGCAAAGTGAAGGAGAGTCTACCAATAATTGTCCCATACCCTAAAAATATCAACGTCAAAAAACACAAGGAGAGTTGAAGTATTGTTCCAGAGTTAAACACTAAAAAGATGTGACAACTAAATGCAATGTATTATTTTAGATTTGATCCTAGACTAAGAATGAAATAGCAATAAAGGATGTTATTTAGAAGGATGGATTTAGAAGGATTTTAAATTATATTGAAATCTTAGACTTCAAAAAAAATCAAAGGAAATGTATGATTAAGAATTATCTTGAAATTTTGTATCTTAGAATAAATTTTATTACATCAAAACTTCATGATACTTCCATACTCCAGGTTTAAAACTTTGATAGACTGACCTCTGTATATTATTTATATTCATAGTGATTTGTAAAGAAATCAGTAAAGTTTGTAAAAATGAGTAATATCTGACCCTGTTGAGCCAAACCAAAATATCCCAACTTTTCTAAGGTTTACCTAACCTCTTCAAATAAATCTTCCAAACCTTGACTTACATATCATTGTATCTTTTAATTTTCCTGGGACATGAAAAATTTCTATCTTGGATAATAATTATGTGTATGCACACTATCTTTGATTTTTTTTTTTTTTTTTTTTTTTTTTTTTTTTGTGGTACTGGGGATGGAACCCAGGGCTTTGTGCTTGCAAAGCAAGCACTCTACCAACTGAGCTATCTCCCCAGCCCCTATCTTTGGTTATTGATTAAATAAGACCTCTTAAAGGTAGAATTCCCATCTGCTTAAAATCTTTCACTCATTCCCAGATGCCATCAAGATGGTCAAATTAGCCAGGACCTGGGGTGCACACCTGTAAGGAGGCTGAGGCAGAAAGACTACAAATTCAAAGCCAACTTCAGCAATTCAGTGAGACCCTAAGCACTTGGTGAGATCCTGTCTCAAAACAAAAAATAAAAAAGAGATGGGGATGTGACTCTAACTATATCTCTCAAAATCTCCCCACCCATCCACCCACTCCACAGGTTCCAGCCTTTGGCCATATTGAACTACTTTCAATTTACCTAAATCACTATATTCTTTCTCCACAAATTTGTCAGGTTTCAAGTTCTGTGCTTAGAACATGCTTCCTAAAGTTCTCTTCCCATTCACTTCTGGCTTGTTTACCCTCAGTGTGACTGTCTCATTTCTAGAAGGCTTCCTTGAGAATCAGATCTGAGAAGGATGTCTCTTCTTTGTACCTGTTGAGAACCTTTTATTCACTTCCAAGGCAGTGACAGTACATTTTCAATAGCTCTATTATTTCTTTGGTTCACTATTAACTGTGAATTCCCTGTCTTATTTTGTGCAGGGATGAGGGAATAACTCATTTTTGTGTTCTGTACATTTCTTTAACGCTGCCTTAGATAAACTTAGTACTTAGGCTGGCAATTAATAAATGCATATCAATATCATACTTTAGAAAAATGCTACCTATGAATTTTGAGCCAAGGAAAAACTCTTATCCATCTATATCTCTATATCTAATCCTGTATATACCTGTATTCCCTGCTCTATCCACTAAGAATGGTTAGAAGCAATGACAGTTTCAGAGCAAAGAGCATTTATCTTCTCTGCATGTGTGTCCTTAAAGCACCAAGGCTTTACTGTCTACATCCCATTATCTAACCAGAAGGAAGTTCTATCAATCTATCCGCATGTACATATTTACATATGTAATTATATAGGTATTTTTTTTCCAAGAACATACCTTCGGTACTTAATTTAGTACGTTTATTCTCCTTTTTGACTAGAACAAGGAAAAAGAGTGGAAAAGATAGCTAACCCTTTGGGGTTTAGTATGCTAAAACAGTCCTGAGATACACAAGTTAAACTTGGCATATTTTGGATCTGGGCCAGAAAATTGTTTTTATTGGCTGTGGAAAATGGAATTTTAGACTATGTTAGGCCATACTATAATTATGTTTGGAAATGCATAATGTGATGGTTGAATGTTCAATGTGACTGAGTTTATGTCTGCTGAAGAGTGATTGACTGTTTTTCTCAGTACTTAAGGCTAGTATAGACAAAAAGCAAAGGAGTTTAACTCCATAGTACCATTTGACAAAGATATAGAAAGAGAAATATTTCCAAAAGACAATGAGAAAATATAAAGAAACTTCCTTCAAAATGTAAGTATTAAGGTCTCACAGGGTTGACTAAATAGCCTAAAGTCAGTGAATGGATTTAAAAACAACCTAAAACAAATCACTTGAAGTAGTTTATGCCTTGAGCTATCTCCTCAAAATAAACATTCCATTTTCCCATCAGACATAAAATCAAATGACATTGTTTTGCCTCTAAACAGGATTATTTTTCCTAGGCTCCAATGAATGCTGGTGATTCCCTTTAGGAGAGTTGAAACTGATAAATATTATTTTAGAGAGCTGATCTGGGAGTTTAAAGGAAAATATTTTATGCCAATAAAAATCATATTAGCTTCAGAGTGAAAGCTATACTAAAGAGGAATATCTATAGTACAAGAATATAATTCAAGCATTTAGGCAATGTTAAGAGTCAAAATATTGTATTGCTTTTAGTACTATTACTTGAATCAATTCCTGCCTTGGGCAATAACAATTTAAACATTTCCTGTTTCATTCCTGCCCAATATTGTTTTTTCCATTATTGAAGCTTAAAAATACTTGGGCTGTTTTACAGATTAGTGTGTTGGCATAAAACTGCACATGCCTCCTCAAAGCATTTTCTTTAACCCTCTATCAAGATTTGACATTTAAAATTTTTTTCAATATGGTCAAGGGCCTTTAGCATCAAAAGAGAATTTTACCAGAACCTCATTAGTCAATTAGTTATGATAGAAATGAGGTAACATGCGGAGCCATAAATATTCAGTATTTACCACTATTTTAAATGCTTATATGTCAGATAAAAAGTACAAGACAATATTTTAATTCATTTAAATTTAAATTGTGGTGATGGCATTGTGTTTATATCATCACAGTTTTATTATTTTTGATATAATCAGAATAAATTAAATAAGTAAAATGTTTAGAAATGATTTCCCAGGGGTATTTTATAGTGTTTTGTTTTCTCTTTTGTGGAGCTGGGGATCAAACTCAGGAATTCAGGTTTGCTAAATCTCAGCAGTCTACCACGAGCTCTACTCCCAGTCCTATATGGTATCTTAACGTGCTTAGTAGGTGACAGACAAGTGCAGTTACCATGTGTCCAAGTGCTCAGTGTTGGACCACCCATGTCTGTTAGAGCAGCACACCAGTGAAATCAAGACTCATAAGTTTCTGTTAACATAGAAGAACATAAATTTCTGTTACCCATTGATGCAAAGGCTGTTTACCACAACTAAAATCAGGTCAAGGGGAAGAGAGAAATGTACTGCTATTCAATCTTTTTAAAATTAGGGCCAGGAGCTGGGGTTGTGACTCAGTCGTAGAGTACTTGCCTGGCATGTGTGAGGAACTGGGTTTGATTCTCAGCACCACATAAAAATAAATAAAATAAAGGTTGATCGCAACTAAAACAAACAAACAAACAAGCAAACAAACAAATAAGTCCAGTCTCTTTTATTGGTAAGGAGTGGTTACTACAAGACACTTGGAGGCTAAGAACTTTTCATATGAAATGTTAGATTTAAGAAATGATTACAAATATTCATTTACTTCAAAGCAAAAAATAATTATTCAAATTGACAATTTGTTTTGTTAATGGGAATGTGAGGTGGAAAAACTTTAAAAAGTAGCTAATTTGTTGTTTGGTTTATTAGCTGACCTATATCATACGAGTAGAATGATTAGTTCAAATTATTAACTATTAATTTTATTTGCTTCTAAATGAGCAGCTTTCTCTAGTACAGAATACAAAGCATGATCTCTGGAGTGCCCTGTTTTGGTCTAGATTCTCAATTCCTCCTCTAACAAGGTGTATGATCTCTGGAAAGTTACTTAAAATAACTAAACTTTAGTTTTCCTGTGTTCAAAGAAGGGGAAGTAATCATGACCTCATGGGATATGCTTTTGAAATGAGATACTACATGTAGACTACATATACAAACACTTCATACATAGTCCTTCTGGAGAGAATGCTTTTTCTTTTTCTTTTCCCATCATAATCTACACATAAAACTTCAGACTTACACTTAAATTTAGTTAGTTTCAGAAGGATGACCATTAGGAAAATGTTCACTTGGAGGATTTTTTTCATTTACAAACACACACACTTGATATTTTATTATGAGACATTTCCCCTCATAAACTTAAGTGGACTGCATTATCCTTAGATAATATTGTACTTCATTTTGATGTCCTAATTTCTCATGTCATCTATGAGCAATAATTTTCAAAAGGGTGAAGAGAATGGCCTGGCCATATAAGTTCATGTTAGAACCAGCTGAGAAAGTTTTCAAATTGCAAACATACATCTGACCCCTACTTATTCCCATTCCCACCAAATTCTGATACCTCTCACCTATCAACCCCCACTGCCATTCAGTTCATAAAGAGCCCTTTATATAATGACATCCTATACCACAGGTAAAGGAATAGAAGAAACATGCTGGAAAACACCCCCAAATATATGTCTCTACACTTCCCAGTAAGGATGATGTGGTACAGACCTGGAGACCAAGGGATCGTTTCTATGAGGTACTCATGTCTACCCTATAAGGTTTGGCTCACAGGTAATCTTTTCAACCATTTTTTCTCTGATGTGCCCTACTTGCTCCCTCTGAACAAACATAAACCTTATTTACACTTTCTTTTGGCACTCACTTTCTTACTTTCTATTATATTTTATAGTTTTTTATGTCCCTGGTGTGTTCCTTACTAGACTTTTGTACACTACAGATGGTAAGTGGTTGATGAACAATTATGAAATGTCAGCCTTTGAACTGTATCAGAACTGCTCAACCATGTGTTTCAGAGTTCCATTCATAATCTGTCATGTGGATGTTTTCTGATATGCATAAATATTGGACAAGTTTTTGACATCATATGGCTAGAACACAAGTGTAACTACATGCTCTTGCACCATGCCCTTGAGGATCACCACTCTTTCCTAGTCCCTAGTCATGCAATACAACCATAAGCCACATTTATAAACAATTGAGTGCATGTTATGAGCTCAGTGAAACTTCTAATTACATCCATCTTTGATTTTCCTAATATTTCAAGATACTAACATTCATTCTTGGCACACTAAGTGTGTTCAGCAACTTTATGTCCTCTCTTCATTTCCTTCTTATTTTAAGCCATTTAAACCATGTCATAGCATAGTTCAAATAAATAAATTTGCATCCTTTGCTTAGTATTATTATTCAGATTATTTTTGTTTCTCATGTTAAAAACAAATTTTTAAAGAAAGGCAATTTAGAGCTACCTTTAAATTATTCTTTTCAACATCTGAGTTCCCTTGCTGAAGGCTGATTTATGGGTACCCTGACACTCCCCAACTGAAAAGCATAGGTGACATTTTGGGACCCAGCAGAAATTATAGACCATTCTGCTTTGAAAATTCTAAAGAATCTCAGATATTTAGAACTGAAAGAAAAAAACTTCAAAGGAATTCCAAGCAACTCTCTGTTCTTTCCACATCACATCCAAGAAAACTATCACCCACTGCTAATGACTGTGCATGCCAGCCAATTTTCATCTGCCAGCAAATGTATTCGCTTACAGTTCTTTTCAGAAGAGTTCTAAGTTGAATTACTTTGGTGTGATTTAACTACTGAAATGATTTTTTTTTATCTAGAGTTTATTTGCCCAAGGATGGTCATCATCTACTCTGATTCCTTTATTAAATGGCAGGTACAAACATTAATTATGATATTGGTATAGAAAGGTACCTTAGAGATTGCTTGGTATTTGCCTCTAGGGAAACAGAGTTTACAAGACATAATAAAGCAATGTCTTTTCCTTCTATTCCATAAGTCCAAAGTTATTTCTTCTCTATGTTTTCAAATATAAGTTTGAAAGCTTAAAATAATAATTATTGGATGTTTACAGGATTATACCGTCTACAGGAGTACACTGCACTCACACCAGAAAATGCTTCTGACTCTTCTTAGGATCATTTATTTGTTTAACTTTGTAATAAGCTTATGAATGAAACACAATATAACATACCCTAATGTGCAAGTGTCCCTGCAATATATATATATATAAATATACATATATATAAAATATATATATATATAATATATGTATAAATATATATATATAGGCTGAGTCAGGAAAATTTCACCAAAAAAGAAAAGGCAAATAGTAAGACAATCAACTCAGTTTTACCAAAAAGAAAACAACAATAAACACCTCAATGGAAAATTGGTCTTTTTCATTAGCAGTGAGAGGAATGGGGAGGGAATGTGCTCATCTTATTGCCTCTATCCTACCCTTTTAGTAACAGAGGGTCTTTATGTTTCCAACATTGTCAGCATTTCCAGTTGAAAGGAGAAAGTGTCTCTCTGATTTTTTATCCCATACAGTTTTATCTCCCACATTCTCTCAGAGTCCCTCATGGTGCATTCTTTGCATTTTAACTCTATCTCTATTATTGAACTATATTCCTATTACTTGCATAAAATGCAAATATTCCTGAAATCAGATGTGAAAAAGACCTGGGTTTGAAGATTGGTTCTGATACTTATTAGTTATGTGATCTTGGATAATTTTCTTAATGTCTCAATCTCTGTTTCCTTATTTGAAAGACAGACTTGAAAATCACTCCCTCATAAGGCTGCCCAAATGACTAAAGAAAACCAGGGTAGATTTTGATAACTCTACAGTGTACATGGCATTTAATTTTTTAAAATAATATTTAGACCTCAGCTATTATATCTCACTAAATTAAACCAAGTTAGATAATTCATGTAAAGAATTTGTAGTACTGACTACAACATAGAACATGTTAGATAAAATTGTTTTTTATTTTATAGAGTTGTCAAGATTAAAGAAGTTAATATAAACTTTCTGAGCACAGTACCTAGCACATAGTGAGAACTCAAAAAATGACTTTTCAATTGCCAGCATCCTTATCATTGTCATTATCTTTAATGCCTCCTCTGCCAACTGCCTTCTCTGTTTTTCTCTTCCACAAAAAGCATCCTCAAGCACATGTCATATTTTCCAAAAAGAGTAGTACCCACAAAACTTCACTAAACTGAGCAAATGAGGGAATGGACAGAGGAAAGGAACAGAAAAAAGTGAGAACATAAAGTGCCTAATCAAGCCAAAAAGTTTCCATTTGAAGAAATAAGCTATACAATCTTGCCTGAGTAAAATTTAGGACTGGAAAATTTATGGCTTTACCTCACTTCACGTGACTCTGTCAGGTTAGGGACCAAAACGTAAGCATTTGCCCATGAAAGCAAATTTATTGGCTCATGGCAGGAAACAATATAACAATGACATCAAGCTAGTTCTCAAAAATGTTTTTCTTTTCAATAAAATAAACAACATTACCAGGGAAATGAAAATCCCAATGCAGTTTGATTAAATCAAGAACTGGTTAAGATCAAATCAGGCTCATTCCTTTTAATGCTGTTACTTTGTTTTTCTATTTTCTAAGGAGCCAAGCTTTGGACATTATAATTTCTTCATTGGAGCAATGTTATATTAATATTACAGTGGGTGAACTGCTAGGTTTTTACTATGTGTAAAAATATATGAAGCACAAAAATAATTGTTTATATTTGCAAAAGTTTATGTATCACAGTTACAAAGAGGAAAAAGTAGTTATCTATGTGTACCAGTTTCTGAAAATAATAGAGAATGTCAAAGGTGCATAAGTGACTAATGTAAATCATTTCCTCTGACAAATCTAATTTACAAATAATTTCAGCCTAAATTCTGTAATTCCTACTGAAGCTGTTGAGTTCTACATCACATTTGAATGTCCAAGGCTATAGAACTATGTGCTCTAAATATAGTTTTCTCTTTACAGAAATATAATTGTATAAATATATGGTATTATATTAGCACATAGATGTATATACATATATGATATATATATGAAAATGTGAAAAGATATAGAAACACACTGTCCTCTAAATATACTTCTGGTATTAACTGGCAACATCAGAGAATACTGAAACTTACTTAAGTAACTGAGATTTGATTTTAAGGCTTTTTAACAATTTTAATCATTTTTTTTAATAAAAAATGGTCCTGAAATGTACTGTATACTCCTGACCTTATATAAGGAAAAATGAATTGGTGAGATTGATTTCTGCTTTTATCTCAAGTCACAATCTGAGGTCACATGTTACTTGCGAACATGCACAGTGCACAACCTGTGTTCTGATTGCTTAAACTCTTGATGGCACCACAAGCACCAAAAGAAGAGAGGGTTGTCTGGGATGCTCGGTATTGCACAATGCTGCTGCCCCTCTGCCGCCTCAGACATGGCAGAACGCTTACTCTCTTCTGCCCCCTTCATTGCTTTGCCTTTCTTCCTATTTCTGCTCTCTGCTTTTTCATCAAGCATCTCTGCTTTTCTCCCTCTGCCACTTTTCCCCTTTTATTTTACATTTTGTGCCCAGTGTGAGCTAGAACCTCGCTGAAGACAGGATAAATAGCAGTGAACATGACAGACATCTTCTTCTTCCCTGAAGAAGTTTAAGTTTCTGCCTCTTTTGAATATGTTCTTGAAGGTTTTTGTTTGTTTGTTTGTTTGTTTGTTTGTTTTTTTAACTATGATTCTACAATTTAACTTCTGGCACTTGATTCTACAGTCACCCACTAATCAACAAAATCTTTTTTTCTACTGAGTGAACCAAGCCATTATATTTTACTAGAACAGCATGTTACAATAAGATATTTTCCATCTCAAATTCTGCTGAAACCCCAGGCAAAAGAGGTGACAACCTGCCTCATGCTTGCCAATGGGTTGCATGCCCGTCAAAGCAGAACCTGCCAAGGAAGAGTTCAAAGGTCAGTGTTTAACCCCAAGCCAACTTCTACTTCTACTTACCAGGGCTCAGAGGTCACGTGGGATGAAAATAAGTAGAAGAGATATTTGGTGAGCATTGAGTCCCCTACATCCACCTCAGCACAATGGGGAAAAGGGACAGCTTTGCTTTTCCTTCTACTAGAAAAAAGGGCTTTGGTGGGACCATTTGAAAAGATTAAAAGGTCTTTCCTGGAGTGATAGGTGTCACCTGGATGGAGGGATTGCTGTACTGGTGTCAGCCTGTCCTCCCTGGGTTTTTGGTGGGAAAAGATTTATGCAAGTTCCCCACAGACTAAATCCAGCCCTGGAAGAGAATGAGCTGCTTTGGGATTTTCTTAGGTGGCGTCGAAGAACGCCTTCTAGTAGTATGGAAAGACCTCAGGAGCCAGACTGTGGAGGACCTCTGCATATCTCAAACAGCAAATGGTCAGAGGAGACACTGCAATTCCTCACCTTGAGGTAGGCTATGAAGAACCCTTATAGTAGTTTGGATGTTGAATGTCCCCAAAGGCACATGTGCTTGGTTCCTGGTGTGGTGCTAGCGGGGTTGGTGGAACCTTGAGAAGTAGGGTCTTGTGGGATGTCCTTAAGTCATTGAGGGTGTGCACTGAAGAGACTGTGGGACCTCAGCTTCTTCCTATCTGTTTTTCTCCCTTGGTCACGATCTAAGTGTTTTACTCTACCATGTTGCCCCTCCATAAGGATGTGCTGCCTCACCACAGGCCCAAAGCAACAAGGCCAATTGGTCACAGACTGGAACCTCCAAAACTGTGAAATGAAATAACCCTTTTCTCTTTATAAGTTAATTATCTATAGTATGTTTTTATACTAATGCAAAACTAACATAACCCTCACACACGCTGGAAAATTCTAAACAAAACAAAAATACAATCTTCAATTTTCTGCCCATCTGTACAGGAATAGCATTCTTAGAAAATTTAGTATATACTACAACTATACCAAAAAGCATGCATGAGTGTGTGCATACCTGTATGATAATATGCAAAACTGAATTTGTTTCTAGACTCTGATATATAAACAGTTTTTTCTTATACAAATTTCCTGACGAAGAATTTGAAACTTTTGTAGGATAAGAGACAATGTTTCATATGGCAGAACTGCTAGCACCTCACACACTAAATGCCTATGATATCCCTTAATCATTGGGGCAAGTAAAAATCATCCCCCAATATTTTCAAACACTCCCTAATAGTCATTGTTAATGCCTTTGAGAATCCCTGACCATCAGTCAATCTGGTAGATGAGGTCAAGATCAGGTGGTGATTCCACTTCCTCAGGTAGAGAAATTCATTGGCTAAGACAATATAAAGATTTTTTTCTGCCCTGTTGAATTATTTTAAAAAACAATCACACTAAAATATTTCTAAGTACTAACTGGAGGCCTCTAGTAATCTACCTACAGATTATGTTGTAAGCCATTTTTCTCAATTATCATATATTTATATTGAACACTTAAGTAGGTGAAAAACTAAATTAGATTTTCTTCAGTCGTATACATGCAGACAATTTAAATCTGATAACATTTGTACAAAAAAGACTATGTATCTTAGGAAAAACTAAATTTGTACATATTAATTAGGTATAGTATTAAAAAACAAAAAAAATAAAAAAAATGTGAGACAGAACAAGATGGTGACTGAGTAAGGTCCTCCAGCAAGCTCTCCCTACAGATGTACCAAGTTGAACAGCTATTCATTCACAAAGTAAATTTGGTAGAGGTAAGGAAAATAGGGGAGAGACCACAGTGCCTGCTTTTAGTATGTGAAGAAGTCAGGAAGGAAGGAGATGCTGACTGACCCCTCCCCCAACTCCAAGAAGCCCAGCACACAGAGAGAGGCCAATTGCTTGGTGGAGGGAAAAAGAATTAAGTCCAGGACTTGGACTTACCCAGTACTAGGCCCCCAGGGTAAGCCCCAGTGCTAGGGAAAACCTCATGACCCCTCCTGTCAGGGCAACGCCTGCAGACTGACCTGCTGGAAACAACTAGCCTCCACCACCCTTTCTTCAATTTAAGGCAGTAGAGTGGGAAGCAGGACTATCAGCTGGGGAGAAGGGAATGAAAACTAGCTCAGGGTTGTGGCTTGGAGCTCAATGGCAGGTCTGCCATGGTAAGACTAAGAGCCTGGTAGAAACTGAAGTCACCTGCGCCATTTCTAGCCTTGGAGTGAGCTGGGGCCCACCTGTCCTTCTTCTGAGATGGAATAGGTCCCTGCAGCTCTGAGACTCACGTAATACCCAGTTTAGCTTTAGCTTTAGCCTTGGTGGCCAAGAGACTCTCTCCATCACCTGTTCCCATCCTCAGGCATCTCTCCATCGGGCTAGTGCTCACAGATGGGGAACTAGACTTGCACCTCAGTATGATGAATTCATATTTTGCCTGCATAACTGCCAGATGTGGCACGGGCCTCAGTGCACTCCTGAGACTGTGCAGGTTCAAATGGCTGTAAGACTCAAGTGTCTCAGCTTAACATCAGTCTTGGTGGCCAAGGGAGTGCCTTCATTAATACTACCATCCACTAACCTTAGGCAGTAAGCATTGTGCAAGACTCTATTCACTGGGGCAGGAGAGGGTATTATTGTACGAGGTTTTACCTTGGAACTTAGTAGTTGGCAGGTGAAACCTAACACTGGGAAGATCCTAATAGCTGTATTAGGCCTGTATATAGACAGAACAGAATATCTAGTGCATGTCAGTGCCACAGGGAGTAATGTAACCCCAGTAGATTGGACTTCTATTTAACTTCTATTCCAACTTGTGGTTGGTTGTAACCATTGGGGCCACACATGACTTCACTTCAGCAATAGGTAGTCCATAGCAGTGTGGACTTTGATCCAACCCTTGTGTTGTGCTGGACTTGGCAAACTGTGGGTTCAGAGTGTGACACAGCTCAGCAGCACAGGTGGCCACAGGTGTGACATAGTGGTCTTGCAGTGCCTGACTATAGGCCAGTAGCTGAGAAAGAGGCATTTGTGCCTGTACCAGCCCCAGAGAAAGGCTTGTGGGGACAGACTGCTCTTTCTAGGTACTCTCCTAATTGACTCAGAACACAGCAACAGTGTTTTAGAGAAAAACATGGGCTTGGATTGCCCTCCAGGACTGAAACTGTGATAATTCTCCAATAGCAGACTTCTGGCAGATCTGAATCTGAGCCTCATTCAGTGCTGATGTAGTGGAAGTGGCTACAGGTTCAGAGAAGATAAGCAGCCTGCTTGGAATTTCTATAAAGGCAGGCACAAACAAAACCACATTGAAGACTGGAATAAATAACTCATCTCTCAATGCCCAGATGAGGTCAGATGCCAACATCAAAAACTTTCAGGAAATCATGAATTCACACAATAATCAAAGCTAGTACCAGAAACTGACCAGATAATAATCAGTATGAGAAAACTATCAGAGAATTTAACACAGCAGTTTTAAAGAAGTTCAATGAGCTTGAGGAGAACACAGAGAAATGTTTTAACATACCTTAATTTAAAAAAAAGAACTTAACAAAGACAAAGAAGCCATTTAAACAAATAAAACAGAAATTCTTGAACTGAAAAGTGCGCTCAGCAAAATTAAAAACATGTTAGAAGGCATCAATAGGAGGATAAATTAATCAAAAGAATCAGTGAGCTCAAAAGACAGTTATTTGAAAATACACAGTTGGAGGAGAAAAATATAAAGGAATGAATATGAATGAAGAAAGTTCATGGGAACTTTGGAACAGTATTAAAAAAAATATTTGGGTTATTGGCAGTTCAAGAAGGACTTGAGAAGGTCAAAAAGGTAGAAAGTTTATTCAAAGAAATAACAGGAATTGTCCCAAACCTAGGAAGGGAACAAGTATCCAGGCATAGGAAAGTTAACCGTTTCCAGTCAAATTTAACTCAACTAAGTCTACCCAAGATATCTTTTAATCAAACTCTCAAAGATGAAAAACAAAAAGACTATTATAAAGACTGAAAAAAACAAAAACAACAACAACAAAAACCCAACTACACACAGGGTTGCCCTAATTTGCCTGACAGCAGATTTGTTCAGCAGAGACCTTATAGGTCAAAAGACAATGCTATCAAGTGTTCATAGTCCTAAAAGAAAACAAACAAACAAACAAAAAGTGTCAACTGAGAATATGGTACCCAGTAAAACTATCCTTTTAAATAAAGAAGAGATTAAAAAATTAAAAATCAGTAGAAATGAAGGAGAGATAAACACATGCAGGCCCAAATAAAAAGTGAAAGAATATATTCCCACCAGACCTGTTCTACAAGAAATGCTACAGGAAATTCTTCCAACTGAAAGAAACATGTTAATGAATAAGAAAATATTGGTATAAAATTCACTGGGTAGAATAATTATACAAAGAAATTCTGAATGCTCTAATATTGCAAGCATGGTGCATAAACATCATTCTTTAGGATGAAAATTTAAAAACAAAACAATTAAAAATAACTATAATAATATGTTAACACATGTTAATGGATCTGGATATCAAAAATTCAAAACGTAGGGAAGAGTGGAGAGCATGTAAAGTTCTCTCTTGCTCTTTATCCATTCAGTCACTCTAGGTCTTTGATCAGAGAATTTAATGAATTTACATTCAAGGTAATATTTTCTCTTGTCCTTTTGTTTGTATGTAATATTTTCTCTTTTCTAGTGTTTGTAGGTAATATTTTTTCTTATTCTTTCACTTGTATGTTTGATTTTGTTCTTGTTTTTATAATCGTTTGAAGTTATAATCATTTCAAAATAGCTTGTTATAATCGAAGTGTTTTTTGTAATGTTCATGACAGCCACAAAGCAAAATCTGTAATAGACAAACCAGAAATAACAAGCAAGGAATCAAAACACACTACTTGAGATGCCATAGCTGCAGATACACTGCCATCACAGCGTCTTTTCTCTGGGCACAGCTGCTGCCTACACTATTGCTGCCAAGGGTGCCACTGCTGCTGACCCTGCTGCCACAATGCCACTGCCGCTGACTGGAGGTTGCCTGGAGTCCTTCTCTCTGGGTGCCACTGCAGCAACAACCTGCTGCTGCCACCGCTATAAGTAGCCCCCACCTGCTGCCAACGCTGCTGACCCCTGCCACTACCGCTTCTGCCACCACCCAGAGGTCCACCACAAGGGAGATTCCAGGTTTGGTTGCACATGACTGCATCCATCGTGGGATGCCATCTAGGGCCTGGGGGGTGTGTACCAGCAAGATTGCTGGCACCATCTTCTTGGGATGCAGCTGCCCCTGACTGGGGATGCTGGCCAGGACCAGTAGGTTCAGTGTCAGGGTGCCTGTGGGTTTGGCTGTGCCTGGGGTCTTCTTCTTGGAAGTGCTGGTGGCCACCATCTAGATGCTGTTTCTCAGGACTACTCATCCATGGTGATCTCTCTCCAAATTCTGTGAACATTGAGATCTCAGGACTGCAACATGGTCAAACCTGGGATACCTGAAGTCCATGTCAGTGGGATATGACTAGGACTACCAGGGCAGGTCTGGCTCAGGCAATTCCGTGAGAATCCTCTGAGCTGAGAAACTTTTGCACACCAACAGAGACAATTGTTCATTTTTCCATCAAGATTTATTTTATTTTTATTTTTTTCTTCTCTAACATCTCTCCACTATATTTGGAAGAAGGTATTTTTCATGCATCAGTTTGTTGAGGATGGTGATATATGCATGGTGTTTTGCATTTCTGTTGTATATTCTTCCATTTTTATTTTATTTTATTGTCTTTCTAAGTATTCTTCCTCTCAGTGGTCTGTTTTCCTGGATTCTCTTTCTACCTTTTCTCCACCTAACAACTAATCTCTGTTGGTTCCTCTTCCAGTCTTCCTATGGATTTTTACTTCTAGCTTCTCTCTTCCTCCTTCATGAACATTACATCTTACGCTCTTTCTGTTCTATCTTTGTCCACCACTTGAAATTATAAACAAAATTTCTGTTATATGGTAGACAGTGATTGAACTCATCATTTCTGTTTATAGCAAGAAAGCAGTATATGGCTAGTGGGAGCTATTAGATATAAGGCTATATATCATTTACATTGGGTGCTATTGACATTGGTCTCCCTCTTAAAGATGAGGTATTGAAAACAATATAAGTCCACAGTGTAAAATCTGTACTGCCTCAGATTCATCTAATTAGATGGGAAAAGAAACAAGCAAAAATAAGGGACCAAAGTGCTCCAAACAAACCAAGATGCCCTGATAAGTGAATCCACTGATAACACAGTAGAAGAAATGTCTGAGAACAAATTTAGAATGTACATAGTTAAACTGATCTGAAAGTAAAGGATGGTATAAAGAGTGAAATCAAAGAAAAAATACAGGAAGTGAAAGATCACTTCAATAAAGAGAGATTCTGGAAAAAAAAAAAAACACACAAGCAGAAATTCTCAAAAGGAAGGAATTAGTAAACCAAATTATAAATTCAATGAAAAGCATCACCAACAGACAACACCATTGGGAAGATAGAACCTCAGGCAAAGAAGGCAAAATACGTAATCTTGAAATTAAATTTGACCATACAGAGAAGATTGTAAGGATCCATGAACAGAACCTCCAAGAATTATGTGATAACATGAAAAGATTAAATTTAAGAGTTATTGGGATAGATGTAGGAGCAGAGATACAAACCAAAGGAACACACAAATTTTTCAATGATATAATATCATAAAATTTCCCAAATATAAAGAATGAAAGGGAAAATCAAATACAAGAGCCTTCTAGGACCCCAAATGTACAAAAGTATAGCAGACTCACACCAAAACACATAATAATGAGAATTAGTAAAATACAAAATAAGGATAAAATCTTAAAGGCTGTAAGAAAAAAAAAATCAAATTATGTGTGAGGGGAAACCAATTCAGATCTCAACTGATTTTTCAACCCAGACCCTCAAAACTAGGATGTCATAGAACAACATATTTCAAGTTCTGAAAGAAAAATGGATGCCAACCAAGAATTTTATATCCAGCAAAACTAAGTTTCAGATTTGAAGATGAAATAAAAACCTTCCATGATAAAAAAAAAAAAAGCTAAAAGAATAGCCTGCACTATAGAACAGTCTCAACAAAATATTCCATGAGGATGAAGTGGAAAAAAAAAACAAAACTGAAAACCAGCAAAGGGAGGAACTACACTAAAGAAACAGTCAATCAAGGCATAAACTAAATATAAAACCAGAAGGAAACCAAAATGATGGGAATACAAATCAAAACCCAATTATAATCTTGAATGTTAATGGCCTAAATGCATCAATCAAAAGACAGACTGGCAGATTGGATTAAGAAACAATATGCTGTCTCCAAAAGACTCATCTCATAGGCAAAGACATCCATAGACCAAAAGCGAAAGGATGAGAAAAAGCATATCACTAATATGAATTGCATAAACAGGTAGGGGTGTCCATTCTCATATCAGGTAAAGTGAACTTAAGCCAAAGTTAATCAAAAGGGACAAAGAAGGATGTTTCATACAATGAAGGGTATTATACATCAGCAAGACATAATGATTGTAAATATTTATAACCCAAACAATGGAGCATCTATATACATCAAACAAACCTTTCTCAATTTCAAGAATCAAATAGACCACAACACAATAATACTGGATGACTTTAAAACACCTATCACTACTGGACAGATGTTCCAAAAAAAAACTAAATAAAGAAACTACAGAACTAAATAATACAATCAATAATTTAGACTTAACAGACGTATATAGAATATTTTAACCATCAATGAGTCAATATACCCTTTTCTCAGTAGTGCATGCATCCTTCTCTAAAATAGACCACATCTTATGCCACAAAGCAACAATTAGTAAATATAAAAAAATGGAGATAATACTCTGCATTCTATCAGAACATAATGGAAATCAAAGATAAAATTAAAAAAAAATAGAAGCTACTGTAACTCATGAAGACTAAATAATACATGATTGAATGATGAATGGATAGTAGAAGAAATCAAGGAAAAATTAAAAAATATGTATACAATACTGATACAACATTCCAAAATCTCTGGGAGACTCTGAAGGTAGGACTAAGAAAAATGTTTATTGCATTGAGCTCATACATTAAAAGAATAAAAAGTCAACAAATAAACATTATATTACATCTCAAAAACCTAGAAATAGAAGAACAAGTCAACATCAAATAAAGTAGAAGACAGGAAATAATTAAAATCAGATCCAAAATCAATGAAATTGAAACAAAAGAAACAATTGAAAAAAATCAACAACAAAAAAGTTGGTTCTTTGAAAAAAATCAATAATACTGATAAACTCCTAGCCGCAATAATGAAGAGAAAAAGAGAGAAAACCCAAATTATAAAAACACATGATGAAAAAGGAAATATCACAACGGACACAATTGAAATACAGAAGATAATTTGACTGTATTTTGAAAATTTCTATTCCAATAAAATAGAAAATATTGAGAACTTTGACAAATTTTTAGAGACATATGACCTATCTAAATGGAATCAAGAGGTCATACATGATTTCAATGAAACGATTTCAAGTAATGAAATACAAAATGCCATCAAAAGCCTACCTGTTAAGAAAAATCCAAAACCACAGATTCTCAGCTGAGTTCTACAAGACCTTCAAAAAAGAATTAACACCAACACTCTTCAAATTATTTCATGAAATAGAAAAGAAGGAAACACTTCCAAACTCATTCTATAAGGCTAATATCACTCTGATATCAAAGCCAGACAAAGACACATCAAGGAAAGAAAACTTCAGACCAATATCCCTAATGAACACAGATGAAAAAATTCTCAATAAAATTCTGGAAGATTGAATACAAAAACCTATTAAAAAGACAGTGCACCATGATTAAGAGGAGATCATTCCAGGTTGCAGGGTTTGTTCAACATACAGAAATCAATAAATGCAATTCATCATATTAATAGACTTAAAAACAAGAATCATATGATCTCCTCAACAGATGCAGAAAAAGTATTTGACAAAATACAGCACCCCTTCACTTTCAAAACACTAGAAAAACTAGGGATTGTAGGGACATACCTCAGCATCATAAAAGCTATATATGCTAATCCAAAGACCAACATCATTCTAAATGAAGAAAAAAATGAAAGTATTCCCTCTAAAAGCTGGAAAATGACAAGGATGCCCTCTTTCACCACTTATATTCAACATAATCCTTGACAATGTAGTCAGAAAAATTAGACAGAAGAAAGAAATTAAAAGTATATGAATAGGTAAAGAAGAACTCAAACTATTGCTATTTACCAAGGACATGTTTCTCTATTTAGAAGATTCAAAAAATTCCACCAAAAACTTCTAGAACTAATAAATGAATTCAGCAAAGTAGGATATAAAATCAATAACAATAAATCAAACGCATTCCTATACATCAGTAATGAATGCACTGAAAGAGAAATTAAGAAAACTACACTATTCACAGTAGCCTCAAAAAAACAAAAATACTTGCGAATCAATCTAACAATAACGGTGAAAGACCTCTACAATGTTAACCTGTACAGAACACCAAAGAAAGAAATTGAAGAAGACCTTAAAAGACCTCCCATGCTCATGGATATGCAGAATTAATATTGTCAAAATGACCACATTACCAAAAGTGTTATACAAATTTAATGCAATTTCTATTAAAATTCCATTGACATGTTTCATAGAAATAAAAAAAGCAATCATGAAATTCATTAAAAAAAATAAGACACCCAGAATAGTCAAAGTAATCCTTAGCAAGAAAAGTGAAGCAGGAGGCATCATAATACCAGACCTTAAACTACAATACAGAGCTAAGTAATAAAAACAGCATGGTATTGGCACCAAAACAGACATGTAGACCAATGGTACAGAAGAGAAGAAACAGAGAAAAACCCACATAAATACAGTTGTCTCATAGTAGACAGTTACCAAAAATATTCACTGAAGAAAAGATAGCCTATCAACAAATGGTTGAATTTGTTGAAAAGATAGCCTTTTCACCAAATGGAAAAAATGGAAAGCCCTGTGTAAAAAATGAAATTAAAGCTTTATCTCTCACCCTGCATGAAACCCAACTCAAGGTGGATCAAATACTTAGGCATTATAACAGAGACCCTGTGACTATTAGAAGAAAAAGTAGGCCTAGGATCTGATTTCCATAACAAGACCCCTAAAGCATAAGAAGTAAAATCAAGAATCACTAAATGGGATGGATTCAAACTAAAAAGCTTCTTCTCCACCAGAGAAACAATTAATAACATGAAGAGCGGGCCTATGGATTGGGAGAAAATCTTTACCACATGTACCTCAGATAAAGCATTAATCTCTAGGATATATAAAGGACTCAAAAAGACGTAACACCAAAAATACAAATAACCCAATCAATAAATGGGCTAAGGAACTGAACAGACACTTCACAGAAGAAAAATACAATTGATCAACAAATATATGAAAAAGTGTTCAACATCTCTAGTAATTAGAGAAATACAAATCAAAACTACCCTAAGATCGCTTCCCACTCCAATCAGAATGGCAATTATCAAGAATACAAGTATCAATAAAGGTTGGCAAGGATGTGGGCAAAGAGGTGCACTCATCCATTGCTGGTATAAATGCAAATTGGTGCAACTGTTATGGAAAGCAGTATGGAGATTTCTCAGAAAACTTTGAATGGAACCTCCCTTTGATCCCATTCCTTGGCCTATACCCAAAGGACTTAAAATCAGCATACTACAGTGACACAGCCATCTCAATGTTTATAGCAGCTCAACTGACAATAGCTAAACTATGGAACCAACCTAGGTGTCCTTTAACAGATAAATGGATAAAGAAAATGTGGTGTGTGTGTGTGTGTGTGTGTGTGTATACATATAGACAATGGGATATTACTCAACTTTTAAGAAGAATGAATTATGGCATTTTCCAGCAAATGGATGGAGTTGAAGAATACCATGCTAAGTGAAATAAGCCAATCCCAGAAGACCAAAGGCCAAATGTTTTCTCTGATATGGGAATGCTAAATCACATTAAGGGGGGGTTGGGAAGCATAGTTACTTTAGATTAGATAGAGGGGAGGGAAAGGAGGGAAGGGGTATGTGAGTAGGAAAGATAGTAGAGTGAAACAGACATTATTACCTCATGTACATACATAACTACATGACCAATATGATCCTACAACATGTATGATAGGAAAATGAGAAATTATACTCCATTTATGTATGATTTATCGAAATGCATAAGTCCATCATACTGTCATGTATAATTAATTAGAAGAAATAAAAACAAATTTTAAAAATAAACATACTACTTGAGAAAATCACTTAACCATAAAAGAAGACTGTATGGGAGGGAGATGGAAAGAAAGGAACTATAACAAAACTAAAAAACAAGTTATATAATGGCTGTAGTGAAAACTTACCTACCAATAATTACCTTGAATGCAAATGGACTAACTTATCCAATCAAAAAATTAGAGTAAATAAATGGATTAAAAAGGAAAGACCCAATTATATGTTGCTTACAAGAAACTCCCTTCTCCTCTAAGGACACACATAGAACTAAAATAAAACGATGGACTAAGATCCTGCAAATGGAATTCAAAGAAAGCAGTAGTAGTCATACTAATATCAGATAAAACAGGCTTCAATTCCAAAGCAGTAAAGAGCCAAGGAATGTCATTACGTAGTAATAAAGAGGTCAATTCAGTAAGAGGAAATAACAGTCCTACTCATATATGCATCCAGTATCAGTACCCAAATATATCAAGCAAATATTAATGGATCTGAAAGGGAAATAGACTATAGTACAATAATAGTAGGAGATTTTAACATCCTGCTTTCAGCAACAGAAAAAATTTTGGAAACTACAAATACATGAAATAAACAACTCACTCCTGAAAATACAATGAATTAAGAAAGAAATTGAGAATGAAATTTTAAAATTTCTTGAAACAAATGAAAATGGAAACATGGTATACCAAAACCTATGGGATACAACAAAAGCAATACTAAGAGGGAAGTTTATAGCAATCCATGTCCACGTTTAAAAACTAGAAAGATCTCAAATGAACAACTTATCACTGTAATTTGAGAAACTAGAAAAACAAGAACAAAGCAAGTCCAAAATGAATAGTGGGAAGGAAATGATAAAGCTAAGTGCATAAATAAATGCAGTAGAGAATAAAAAAAAATACAAAAAAAATCAATGAAACAAAGAGCTGTCTTCAAAAACATAAACTTAATAGACAATTTCACAGCTAAGCTGACTCAGAAAAAAGGAGAGAACCCTCAAGTAAGTAACATTAGAGATAAAAATGGAGAGAGATATCACCACATGTATTACAGAAATACAAAGAATTGTTAGAGATTATTATGAACAACTATGGACCAAAAAAATTGATAACCTAGAAGAATGGATGAATTCATAGACACATACACCTTACCAAGACTGAATCATGGAGAAATAGAAAACCTGAACTGACTAATCACAAGTAATAAGATTGAATCAGTAATGAAAACGCCCCATCAAAGAAAAACCCAGAACCAGATGGTTTCATTGCTTAATTATATCAAAACTTTAAAGAACTAATACCAATTCTTCCTAAGTTACTCCAAAAACTAGAAGACTTTCTTCCGAATATATTCTAAAGGTTGGGAGTGTTGGCACATGCCTGTAATTCCAGCAGTTTGGGAGTCTGAGGCAGGAGGATCATGAGTTCAAAGCCAACCTCAGCAACTTAGCAAGGCTCTGAATGATTCAGTGAAACCCTGTCTCTAAATAAAATATATAAAAGGGCTGAAGGTGTGGCTCAATGATTAAGTGCCTCTGAGGTCAATCCCTGGTATCAAAAAAAAAAAAAAAAAACCTAAATTGAGTCCAACATTACTCTGATACCAAAACCATATAAAGACACACACACGCGTAGAAATTACTGGCCAGTATCTATGATGAACATAGATGCAAGAATATGCCACAAAACTAGCACACTGAATTCATAATATACTACATCAACAAAATGAGAGATAAAACACATATAGTCATCTCAATACACCCAGAAAAGTCATTTGATAGGACTTAACATCCCTTCATGATCAAAATACTGAACAAATTAGTATATAAGGAAGGTGCCTCAATTTAATAAAGGTTATTTATAATAAAAACTAATATTATATTGTATGAGGGAAGGCAAAAATCTTTCTAAGCTCTGGAACAAGACAAGGATGTTTACACATGACATGATTTTACAGATAGAGAACCCCCCAAATCTACCAATCCACTATTAGAACTAATAAATTGATATTAAAAAATCAATAGCATTGCTATATACCAATAGCAAATTATCTGAAACAGAAATTTTCAAAAATCCTATTGGTAATAGCTACAAATATTAAATGCCTAGGAATTAATTTAGTCAGAATTGAAAGAACTCTCAAATGAAATTATAGAACATGGAGGAAAGAAATTTTAAAAAGACACAAAAATGTGGAAAATGTGGCACATTTACAGTTTGGATCAACATTGTTAAAATGTTCATATTACCCAAAGTGATTTATGGATTCATAGTAATCCCTATCAAAATAAAAATAGCATTCTCCACAGAAATAGGAAAAACAATTCTAAAGTTTATATGGAACCATAAAAATATAGTTAAAGTCATCTTGAACATAAAGGTCAAAGCAGGAGGCATTATACTGCCTGACTTAAAACATACTAAAATGCGGTATTAATAGAAACAGCATGATATTGGCACGAAAAGACACATAGACCAATGAAATAGCATAGCGAGCCCAGAAGTAAACCCATGCATCTATGGCCAACCGATTTTAGATGACGGTGGTAAGAATAGGCATTGGAGGAAAGATAGTCTCTTCGATAAATGGTGTTGGGAACACTGGATATCCAAATGCAGAAGAATTAAAGTAGAGCTCTCACCAGTTACAGAGACCAACTAGAAATGAAGTAGAGACTTAAATGTGAAACATAAAACTAATAGAAAAAAACAGGGGAAATGCTTCAGGACAGTGAAATGTGTAAGGATTTTTTTTCTGAAAAGCACAGGAAACAGACAAGTAGGATTACATGAAAGTAAAAATCCACACAACACAAGAACGGAAGAAATACTGGCAAGGTATACACCTGACAGGGACTGATATTCAGAATACATAAGGAATTTCAAAAGCTTAATAGCAAAAAAAAAAAAAAGGAGGGGAAAAAGAAAAAGATAACCCCGAATACCCCAATTTAAAAATGGCAATAGATTTAAACACCTTTCTCAAAATAAGACACAAATGGCCAATAGGTACATAAAAAGGGTTCAACATCACTGATCATCAGGGAAATTCAAATCAAAACCATACTGAGATATTGTCTCATCCTAATAAGAAAGCCACTATCAAAAAAACTAAAGATAGCAAGTGCTGGTAAGAATGTGGAGAAAAGGGTACCCCTGTATGCTCTTGGTGGGAAGGTAAATTAGCACAGTCATTATGGGAAATAGTACTTTTCCTCAATGAACTAAACCTACCACTAACATATAATTCCACAATTCCACTATATCCAAAAGCACTGACATCAGTGTGTCAAGGAGACATACTGATGTTAATTACAGAACTATTCACAATAGTCAGGAAATGGAAGCAACGTAGTTATCTATCAGTTGATAAATAGATTAAGAAAATATGGTACATATGCCCAGCAAAATACTATGAAGCCATAAAAAAGAATGAAATCCTGTTATTTACATGAAGATCATTGTATTAAGTGAAATAAACTATGCACAGAAAGATAAGTACCATATGTTCTCACTTAGGTGTAGAATCTAAAAGTTGATCTTATGGAAGTTGAGAGTAAGAATTGGGGTTACCAGAGGATGGGAGAAGGATGGAGGTTGATCAATAGGTTCTAAGTTACATGTAGGGGCAAGAAGGTCTCATGCTATGACACAGTAGAGGGGACCATAGAAAACAATTATGTTCCATACCTTCCAAAAAGCCAGGAGTAAGAAATTTGGAAGTTTTTACCATAAGAGTATAAATGTTTGCAGAAATAAATATGTCTAACCTGACTTCAATGTTGTATACTGTATATATGAACTTAAACATTATATGTTATCCCATTATTATGTACAATGTTTATGTATTAGTTTAAAATAATCTATTATTATTATTATTATCATTATTATTTACTGTACTGGGGATCAAACCCAGGGCCTCAAGCATGCCAGGCAAGTAGTCTACCACTGAGTTATACTCCTAGTCCTTTAAAAATTGTATATACACACATGCACATACATACATAAAATATATGTATGTATATATACATAGATAGATAGATAGATAGATATAGATTTTTTTTTTTTTTTTTACTACCAGTGATTGAACCCAAGGGCACTTCATCACTGAGCCACATTCCCAGCCCCTTTCATTTTTTATTTTGAGACAGGGTCTCACTAGGTTGCTTACAGCTTTGCTAAGTTGTTGAGGCTGGCTTTGAACTTGTGATCCTCCTGCCTCAGCGCCTCCCAAGCCACTGGGATTACAGGCATGTACCACCACACGGAGCTTATAAATAAATTTTTTTAAAAGCATGTTTTTCAAGGTGAATTTCTGAAAGTTTATGGTTCTGTGGATGGAACTCCTATGGACAGTAAAATGCCAAAGTAGATCAGCGGTGGTGAATGGCTCAGTGGTGACGGCGTAAGGACAAGGCAATGCCAACACACAGGCTTCCTTCTTACATGAGTAAACTGTCCTAAGTGAAAGCATACACTGCAGCAGTATTAAACAGAAGCAGCTCGAGGAGGTACTATGGCCGTACACATTGTTTTTGCAGTTGTGAGACCCTTTTTTCACATAAGAAAACTGGATAAATATATAGCTATGACATGGGGGGAATTTTAAAATGGTGATAAAAAGAATAGGTCTGGTTTAGTGAGGGAGGAAAACGTGGAACAATAAAAATGTAATAGAAGCTACTAAAGAGAAGTAATAGTTATTTATGACTTGTGAAGATGAAGTGAAAATTAGGCCCAAGCCAAAATATCTACTCTACACAGCTCTCTACTGATAAAGGGAGCCTGTACCTATGAGGGATCAACATCAGCAGATGTACACAACCCAGGATGCACGCATAAGAAACAGGGATTTTTACAGCTTGCATGAAAATTTCAAGAGGATGCAATCGATCTTGTTTTAGATAATGTAGAATAATGGTAGTACAAAGGAAAGTTGACAATGGTAATTAATCAAATAGGAAAAGGCTTCCTTAGATCCAAGACTTTGAACCTAACCCCAGTCAGCAATAAGCTTCCAAAAAGACTTGTTTAGTTTTATTCAAAGCACATTCTGTGCTTTTAGAGTGAAGCACCGAACAAATTACATAAACTTCTTGTGTTCATGGAGCCTCCTTTCCAGCTCAGGAAGGGAAAATATAGTAAATAAATGTTTCTGGTACTAAAAGTACCATAAGAATAAATAGGCTGTGTAGGGGGATAGAGAGTGGTGGGGTAGCACTGTATACCTGTTGTTAATTTAATATTCACAGTAATACTCTGAAGCAAATAAAAAGGATTTATTGAGTCTTCTCTTAAAATGAGAGAACTCAAACTCAGTGATGACTACGGAAAATAGTCAATCCAGGACTGAGTCCCAGACTTTGCAACTCAGTCTTGTCCTCATTTTATTATATGATCTCCCTCCCATCTGGGGAAATTATGCTTGTTTGAGGAGCTTTTCTTAGGAAAGCCAAAGGTGGGGGAAGCCAGAAAGATATGTAGGCAACTACTTTTTAAAAATGCTATATAACAAAAACAAAAACAACTTAAGCAATCATAAATTCTCACTAATTAAGATTATGTTGAATATTACTCATAATTGCAGAAATAACTATGCCAATGCACTCTTCTATCCATTAGTGTTCCAACTTTTCATCTATATTCTAAAGATCACTCTATGCTTAATAACATGCTCTCTTTTTCCTCATCCTATTTTAATACAAAATACACTTCTCTTTAACAAAACACTTCTCTTTAACATAATAAACTCATTTGCAATTTATTTTTTGAACTTATAAAATCTTTTTATAACTTTAACATATCCCATTTCTCACCATTTTCATTGGTCCCTAAAATGAACCATACACATTTTTTGCTATTAAGTAAACTTCAACAGGTAGAGACGCTGATGTAAATTAGGTAGATATCGAAAGTTTGAAGCACACCATCAAGACAGAATTCCTTCAATTCTAAATCCTTAACATCTTAAGCATCATGGAGCCTATATAAGCTAAGTTCTTATAGGAAGGAATATTATAATCATCCTCGAAAAGGTGCTTCCAAAAGCATGTTGAGAAGTTTCCTTCAGTACTGGTAGCTTGCTTTAAAGGTCACTCCTTTTCCTATTCTGCTCAGTTGTGTTTTGTGCTTTATCATGTACATCCTAGTACCTGTGTTTATACTTGCAATTTCAAACATGGTCAGAAATGAAATTTACTGGAAGGATATTGATGCCTTTGCATTGGTAACATCAAATCTCATGTCTGGTCAGGAGCGTCCAATTGGCTGAGCTTGAGTGCATAAAGCAACCTAGGAAGTAAGAAAGGAGAGGGACTATCTGGCCATGTTAAGCTTCTATGACAAGAAGTACAACTTTAATTGCCAACTCTCAATGGGAAATTCTACAAAGGTTGAACATCATTGAAGAAAAAAATTTCAACCCTAGCAAATATCTACTGTAGCGTGTATTTTTCTCAAAACTCTTGAATTCGCAGGAAACAGTATCTTACCCACTGTGCTTAGTGCAATACTTGGCACATAAACGAGTTCAATAAATACTTAATTAGTCTCATCATATTACTCAGCTCTAAACTCTGTAGGGCCAAGGAGCCCATGTCTTAGTTGCCTCACCGTTCACTGACAAGTACCAACTTATTTTTGTTCCTTTCTCTCTCCTGCAACCACTGATCCTGTCTCCTTTCACATCTTGCCTTTTGTCCCAGTTCATCTTCCCATCTAACCCCAGAGTGGTGTTCCTAAAAAGTCAATCAGTAATTAGCTATTGACTGAGGTCTGAGGCTGTGTCCCTCGGGGACAAGAAAGGATCTTGTACCCGGTGCCTTAACTCCAACCACAGCAGCCTCTTGAGAGCAGCACACACACGTGGCTTCATTCTTCCTTCCCCAATGCCACCTTCTATCTCCATGGCCCCTCTTCTTCCCTTCCCACCACCCCTCCCCATTCCACATTCCCTTTAAGATCAGCAAAGGCCCTGGTTTCCATAGCATTTTGAAGTTTACATGTAAATTTAAGGTTGCAGTTGCCTTGTTGCCATTGCTCCAGTTTAGAAAGATGGTTTTTCAGATGTGTGAAAGAGAATTGTTGAAGAGCAGGAATTTGGATTAAGTATGTACAAATAGCAATAACTGAAAAATAGAATCCCCAGGGTCCACTTGTGTTTGGGGGGAAAAAAATGCCATTCTGCTGAATAATATGTGACAGATGAGAAAAGAATAGGCTTTTAATCAAAGAGAGTGCCACTGTCCTTGTGGTGTCATTCTTACCTCACCCACTCTATTCAGTTGGTATTACAAGGAAAAGAAAAGGTGGGTCCAGGCCAGAAGAGAGTTTGTGGTCAGGTGAACTCAGCAAAAATAGACAAGTTCCTTTACTATGTGTTGAAGCTTTTAATATACTAAAGCACCCCATGAGTCATCAGAAGGTGACCTCATATGCAGCATTTCACATACTTATTTGGCATTAAGTGTTTTGTGGACCTGGAGTTGTGGCATAGGACTATAAGATCCTGAAAAAAAATACAAAGAAAATAAGGCCAAAATCAATCACTCTTATCCTGACACCTATGATTTCATTACATGAAATAATTTATCATAAAAACATAAAGGGAGTATTGAAATATTATGAAGTAAGTTTTGCTCATCAAAAATCTTTAAAAATAAATAAAACCTTGTACAAAACTTGTCGGGATGAGGAATAGGCTTTTGATCTTTTTCTACAGTTTTATAACCAAGAATGCTGATCCTGTCCTGCTATTTGACTCTCCCATCTCACTCCCATATTAAATACCCGAAGAATATAAGTGCTAGAAATAGCAGTCAAATAGTAAAGAAATTATGATACCATTATCAGTTGAGCCAGTAACCAAGACCCCCATACCAGTGGTCTCATAGCCTCTGGTGGAACACAGGGTCTAAACCCCTTACCCTCCCCTGTAACATAGAGTCATGTATACCACAAGTGACAGAAATCAAGCTCAACCTGCCTTAAAGAAAAATAGAAAACGTGCAGGATGCCTAAATGGACATTCTACTTTGGTGCTTCCTGTAGCTGTGTTTTGAGTTAGAGTTTCGAAGTCACCACAATGTATTCTTCTCTGTGCATACCAGCTGTGCTTTCCCCTGTGAATGAGCATCATCCTTGGGAAGCTTCTTTCCAGCAAAAAGGCTGCACTGCCTCTTAGTATTTAACGTTGGATTAAGGTTAGTCTTGAATTTGGAGAGGAGACTGGCAGGCACTGCCCTCACTCTAGGCGTAACCTGGTCAATCTGGGCATGAAGTGGAAAGGAAGGCCTTTCAGCATGCAATGATCCTGTCCAAATTCATAGATATTGATTAGTCAGATTAGCAGTATCTGTACCTTTGACAGGGGGCAGAGATGTGGTGGGGTGCAGGGGCAAGGCAAGAAGGATAAGCAGGTAGCCTACAGGGCCAGCCATGGAGGGGGGCACACATTTCCCTTCCCCCAAATTTTGGATCATTTTCCTCTACTGATTTTTTTTAAATTAAGAATAAAAACATCAACACTTTGAAATATTTTTCTTTCATTTTCTCAAAGTATACAGTAAATGTTTCAAGGGTTTACATTTTATACAATGTGTCTTAATGAGTTTCATAAAATCAGATGTTAAACATATTTTCCTATTAAATATAATTTTCCACATGGAATTAATAAAATGACCCAAATCTAAGGGTCTCAATTTATGTAAAAATATTAGTTACTTAAAACAAATACCTATGACAAAGCTAACTTCTCTCATCCTCACGAATGTCACAGTATTCACATCACAAAAAATACACTTGGTCTTCAACCTTTACATATTGGAGGCAAAGCTGTTCTTATTTAATTGCTTTATATAAAAGAAGAGAATATTCATGCTGCATTGTACTTCAAAAAAAGAAGTCACCTGCCAGCATTTTGATAGCCTCAAGTAACACTGGTTATCATAAGAAAAGAATTATGGAAACACACTTTCATTTTTTTTTTCCTGGCAAAGCAAGCAGAAACAATTCAAATTCTTCCCACTCTCATACTGCTGTATAAAAGCAAGAACATTTCACATGGCAAAAATTGTCATGTTCTTGTTAATATTGATGAATAAACTTACAGAAGATAATTAATGCCCTGGTCCTTAAAGAGTAATGTACAAAATATGTACCATTAATTAAAAAAAAAAAAAAAAAAAAAAAAAAAAAAAACAGGGCCTATTTTCAAAATCACAGACAAACATAGCTACAGAAAAGTCTAAGTTTGGAATTGCATCCTAGATTCACTCAGGGCTGCCAAAGAACACTTCTAGGAGCCCATGGAGAGTAAGCCAGTAGGGACAGGGAAAGGACTGCTTCTCTGCCAGCCCAGCCTCTCACTTTATCTGATAACTGAACAGGAATTCACAGCCTAGGTGACAGCTCTGCTGCCTCTGCTAAAGCTCTCTTCCCCACCCTTATCTGCCCACCTCTACCACACAAGTATCCAGCATTCCTTGAACTTCTGGTGTTTTCTTCAGACTACTGGTATCATGGAAAATTCTAGAATTGCTAACTCTCCAAAATTTTGTGTAGTGTTAATGAAAAAAATTAAATAAAGGAAGACTTTATTCAGGATCATCATGATAGGGAAAGGGACTACTGAAACCGGGTCTTGTAGTAGAGAGATGGGGCTCAATCCCCATAAAAGCATGCAAGGTGGAATTCACAGTCAAAGAGCAGGGTGGGGTCCATGGATGGAAAATTGCTAGGAGGAAACATCAGAGGCAAGGGAGTTCTAACTAAAAGGACCCAATAAGATTCTGAAGACAAGCCAGGGTGATCAGACATCACTGGAGGATGAGGATATGGTCAGAGAGTGAGCATGGGGAGTTCTTGCTCAACTGACTTAGTAGGATTCTAAATCTAAAACTAGATTTACAAGTTAAGTACATAGAAGGGTCTAGGAGAATATCCAGGAGACAAAAGCGTAGCTAAGCAAACGATCTTTGTTAGTAAACAATACCAAACTTCCAGTTTTGTATTTGATTCTAGAGAAATGCTCTAATGACAGATGTGATCAGTCACAGAGCTTAACATTTTATAAAGAGTTTTTTTCGAATATAAGAGGACAAGCACCTATTGGGAACAATTTAAGAACAATTTTACTTATGACTGAAGATTGGCAATCATTGGAAAACATAGAGACTTTCTTTGAACAGAGAGAACCTAAGAGATTCTGGAGAGGTCAGAGAGAGAGAAAGAATGTATTTAGGAAGCAAATGGGTTGTGACAAATCCTTTAGTTATTGTGAAGCACTTTAGCTCTTCCACTGATAGAACTTCTTTCCTGTTGTAGTCAGTTATAGAAACAATCAATTTTCACCCAGTTCAAAAGATGTGTAGGTGAAGATTTCTTTCTTCACTCATCACTAGGTTTGGGGCTGAAGCACTTTTAATAAATGACAGATTAACAGGAGAAAAGAATACCAATTTATTTAATGTATAGGTCTACATGACATGGAGTCTTCACAAAGAAATGAAGACCCCAAGAAACAGGGGAACTCTTATGATTTTAATGCTTTGTTTTGACAAAGTATGGACAGTTATGCAGAAATATGATTGGAGGGGCCTGATTCAATGGTAATAAACAGAGGGAAACAGCAGGTCTTGTTTGTCTAGATCCTTCTCTGTGTCCCTGTATCTTTGGCCATAAGTCTGTTCCTTCCCTTTAGGTCCAGGGTAGGTACCATTTACATGAGAATTTTAAGGCTTTCTTTTAGGAAAGGCCAGAAAATCATTTTCTGGGTTTTCTGGTCTGCTTCAGGAGAACAGGGTAGGAGATCAGAAAGTCCATTCTACTTCTTAGCTTTCTGAAATGCCCAGGCGCTGCATTTGGGAGTAATATATCCTAAACCACATCAGATGTACAGTGCTCAGAAAAACCAGGAAGCAAAAGTGGTCAATTGTTTTAAAGACAAAAATCAAGAAAATTTAATTATTTTAAAAAGATAGTTCAGAATCATCATTCAAATCCAAATTATAACAGGCTTTGAGCTGTAAAAATGATACCAAAGAGGGAAATTATGTAAAGACCAAACTTATTATTACCTCCAGAAATAACAAGCCCTTCTTCATTTTTCTAGTTTGTTAATGTCATTTGCAAGTCTGTCAAACATGTAGGGGAAGTGTCAGAACTGAAATGGCATCCTGGATATGTAGGGAAAACGATTTCATTTCATGCCTTTATAAGGGGTCGATTTGTTTGGGGGAAGCTATAAAGCTAAACCTTTGCATGTAGTTTTGGGAATCAATCAAATTAGTATTCCTCAACACTCAGCTTATATTATATCTCTCAGTAAGCTCTTTTCTGACCAACCCTATATAAAGCAGCAGACTACCCATCAACTTCTTATTTCCTATCCTATAGCTTGTTTATTTCCTTTTGTCAAAAAAAAAAAAGCAGGAGCTAGATGGCAGCAAAAATGTCAAAAAACAGATTTTATTTATGACTATTGAAATAAGAAGAATAGAGAACTCTGTGTAGAACAGGGCTTAATTCTGAATATAGCATGGGAAGGTGGGAACTCATAGCCCAGGAATAGGGTGGGGATCAGAGGACAGAAAATTCCTCAGAGGAACCCTCAGGGGTAAGAAGGGATGCTGACTAAATATACCTAACAGGATTCTTGCTGAAGGCAGGCAATAATGGTTGGAGTACCCATCGTGTATTAGCCCTTCCCCTTTGTCTCTGTTCACCTCAGACAGGGCCAATGACACCTGGGTCAAGGGAAGGAAAGAATAATTCAAGAGTGAGAAAGATTACTGCACAAAAATATTACAAACACATACATTTCTCTGTCTTGTTTTGCTTAACTTGATATTATTTCAGTTTCTTTAACTTAGTTCTATGACAATGAGAAAGAACAAGTGGTGATCACTGAAGAAAGGGTCAATGGTGACGGCTAGTCACAAGGACTCTGGTAACAATAATTTCACAGGAGACAATATTGAACCATCAAATATTTCACATCCAACCTAAAGTTTATTAACCAAATCATAGCGAGGAGTTTAACATTTATCCAATAATATTGTAAATATCTTCACCTAAGAATTTTTATAACATTCCTTTCAAACATGCATAAAAATGAATTGGAATTTGGGAACCTAAGGTTTTGTTAAAAAAAATTAATACAATATAACAAAAATTGTTAAATGCTTATATTTATGCATTCCATTAGAAAGTATATGATTCCTGCTGGACACTATGACATATGTTTATAATCCCAGGTACTCAGGAAGCTGAGACAGGAAGATCACAAGATCAAGGTCAGCCTGGGAAATCTGGAGAAACCTTGTTTCAAAATAAAAGAAAAAAGGATTGGAAGTGTAGCTCATTGGTAAGAAGTCCCTGGGTTCAATCTCTGGTAAAAAAGAAGGAAGGAAGGAAATAAATTATATAATTATTAACAAACCACAGGTATTACAAGCATTTTGTTAGGAGGAAAAATAGATTTTTAGTTGAGAAAAAATTTTCTTAATTCTGTCCTTTTACAAATATAATATGTTGGAATAAATAGCATCATCTAAATTACTATTCAAAATATAGCTTTAAACCCTGTTTGATATAGCTTAAAACAATAACTTTTATCCATATGACATAAATACATATATTCAGACTTCAGGTCTGCTGAATGGAGTTATCCACTGACAAACTTGTAAGACATTTCTAAATAATCTGAAAATCAGGATTATTACTTCCTCTTTAAAAAATAAAAACTATGTAGAATCCATTTTGTTCTAAAAGCCTTAACAGAATTTTAGCATATGCCTTTTGCTGGTGATATCATGTTCATTCATGAAATCAATGGCTTACACCTATGTTACCAGTTTGTCAAACAGACCCTGAAAAGAACAGGCAGAAATATTTACAAAGATAAAAAATACATATTATAACAAACAATTTGATATGAAAAGAATTGTAAGGCATTGCCCAAACTTTTCTTTTTTTTAACCTGGTCTGCAATGTGTAGCCATGTATTTTCTTCAGTGTTCATACCTTTCTGTCCAGTCCCATATCCTCTGACCTGACCTGTATCCTCGGGATACCTCAAGCATCTTGCCAGTGACAAGTTTCACCTTCCTCCCTTCTGTTCAAAGATCTCAGTTCTATCTTTCTCAAGTCACATTTTCTTCTCAAGAGTTATCTTTCCACAAACCTGTAGGTCACCTTACTTCACACCAGATCAAAGTCAATAAGTCTTTTGGTTTTAGAAGAAAAAAGAAAAAAACACTAGATCTGGGTTCTGATTGCCATTGTCTCTTAAAGTGTTTGGTATTGATCAGTTTGTGCCACCTTTCTGGGTTTGTTTCCCCAAGGGAACCTGGGGGAATTAAGAAGTAGGACAGTCCTATAGTTTTCTATGCAGAAGCAGAGATCCACCGTGTGTGTTGGCACAACAGCCTGCAAACCATCTCACCTGGAGGGACAGAGGAGGATGGAAGCATAATGAAATACAACGTTGGAAAGTGGAAAGACCAGAGAGAAGAAGGCCTAGACTGCTGAGCTGACGGCTACATACTTTATTCTATAAATAAATGGAATTCATTGAAGATTTTACAAGAAGGGATGTTACTCATATGCTTCACTTGATTTTCAGAAAAGAGCTCTTGAATAAAGTATCCAAAAGGCCCACACAGTGGGATCATAACAGAGGTGAACTTTTGGTTAGAGTTGTGAAGTATATCAAAGTTCTAATTTTTCTCCCAACTAGTTCATACTTTTGCTCATGGGAACTCCAATTACCAAAACATCAACAGGACATGGGCACAGTTCTGATGGACAGAAACCTAGAGAAAAATGGCCATATTGCAAAAGTAAGAGGAGTCTAGCAGTTACTTTAAGCTATGAGGTCCACCAGACTAATACAGCAACTAGAGATTAAAGTGCATGCATAGCTCATGTCTGTGGAAGGAGAAAGAAAAAGAAAACAAAGGAAGAAGAAAGAAAGAAAATGAAAGGGAGGGAAGGAAGCACACTGACAATATTAAAGATAAACACTGCCTCGCTACAGATTCTATGGATATTAAAAGGATAATAAAAGAATTATAATAAGGGTATATTATTAACAACTTCATGCCAATAAATTTGCAACTTAAATGAAATGGGAAAATTCCTAAAAGCACAATGAGGACATTAAAAAAAGAACTAGATACCTCTATGTAAATTTAAAATTTTTTATTTTGTAATTAAAATTCTTCCCCAAAAGAAAACTTTGGAATAGTTTCAATGGTGAATTTTGTCAAATATTTAAGAAACGTTCACTATTATTCACAAACTCTTTCAAAAAAAAAAAAAACTTTCCAATTTATTTAATTAAGGCAGAGGTACCCTGATTCCAAAACCAAGCAAAAATAAAAGAGAACTATAGACCAGTATTCCTTGTGAACATAAACATAAAATTTTTAAAAATAATAGAAATCTAATTGAGCACTATGTAAAAAATAATCATCATATATCATAACCAAAAAGGTATTTATGCCAGGAATGCAAGGCCAAGTTATTATCTGAAAGTCATTAAATGCAATTCACTGTATTACTTGAAAAAAAGAGAGAAAAATGCAATTATTTCAATAGATTCAGTGAAAGAATTTAACAAAATAGGCCACCATTTCATGTAAAAAAAAAAAAAAAAACCTCAGAAAACTAGAACTAAAAAGGAATATACTTAACCTGATTGTGCTCCTTTGAAAAATGTACAGCTAACATGAAATTGAATGGTGTAAAGTTCAGTGCTTTCTAGCAATATAAATGTTTGGTTTAATTCTACTCTCTGCCAACCATTATTACAGGCATATGTATTTTACCATAAACAATAAGATATTCCTGCTTTTTAAGAAATTAAGAGTTTAGTGAAGGAGATAAAATTTCAGAGAAAGCATGATAAATGTCATGCTGTTGGTCAATACAGGGTGATCTCTGTAAGTCATGGTGAAAGGGTACCTAACCCAGTGTTCTAATCCAAGAAAGTTTTAGAAGTGGATTTCCCTCAAGTGAGACCTCAGGATGGGGAGAAGTTGGCCTCATGAAGAAAGGGGAGATGCAGGAGAGAGTGTGACTACTCAGGGAACCACAGGTAGGTAATGTAAATGAATCTATTTGCAGAATGAAGAGACTCTATTGTGTGATACAACACTCAGAATAAAAGGTTGTGCACATGGCACATTAGTCTCAATCAAATGGGAGATGACATTTGACTTCACATTTTTATAGATACCAAGACTATTTTGATACGGTAATTTGTTTTTCATGAGTTATCTTGTCTGTGTTCTAAGTGATTTTTGTACTTGAGTGCTGCATGTAGGTGGAATAACATTTCAAATAGTTAAAATTATATATACTTATCTAAAAAACAGAGGGTAGGCAAATGACAATCTTCACAATTTAGTGAACTAAATTTTCTAAGTGGTAACATGGAACTCATCTTGCCCTAGTGACCAATACATTTATATCCAGAGCAAAAGTATTCTCCAAAACCAACAGCAATGATCCTTACTCACAGGGCTTTGGAACATTAAAAATATATATATATGTATATTTTTTATATATATATAAGATACTTATATATCTTATATATATATCTTATATATATAAGATATTTTATATATATAAGATATTTTACATATATATAAGATATATATATATATATATATATATATATAAGATACATTTCAAGAACACTCATTTAACCAAAGAGCTAACATATCGTGAAGGTAATATATGTCAGGAAGAGGAAAGAAGCTTTCCCTGGGTCTTCCACAGAACGGTTCTCACAAACATTATAAGTCCTGAGGACCTTTTCATACATGGTTCAATCAATGACTGTGATTACAGGAAACCCAATTTGAATAAAGCAAAAACAAAGACTCCTTTAATCTGAATTATGACATCTCAAATCTGGGCTAAAATGAGAAGCTTTAGAGTGTAGGATGAAAAATAAGGCAAATGTGTACTCTTTCTTTTCTAAAACACACCAGCACAATTCCTTATATACATTAAGGTGCTGTTCACTGCTCACTATGTTATTATACTGCACCCCAAGAAGAAAATTCTTAGGTTGTCATTTGCTTCTTTTTTAAGTAAAAAAAAAAAAAAAGGTTGAAAACTTTTTCCAACAGGAAAGAAATTATCACACTGTTCAGTGATCCAACTCTTCAGTGAATGTCAACAAGAAAGTCAGCGGCTCAGCAATAGTGGCAAAAAGAGTTTCATGAGACATTCTTCCTCTAAAACTTTATTTTAAAACCCACTTAGGGCGGACTAGAGGGTGACTGCATCTCCAGTCGCTCCAGAACCCAGGATTCAAGAAGGGGAGGCATTGAGAAACTCGGACTAAAATAGAACCACAGGGTGAGTCTCCCCCACCCGGTTAAGCGCTGTCCGGGTGGCAGGCCTGGATTTGGGTGGCTTATTAGAGGAGGGTAGAGCAGCTAGAGTCTTCCCCAGGCGGCCCGGAGCACTCCGGTGGTGGGCTCCTCCCACAGGGCCAGATTCTTCAGCATCTCTGAGCAGGCCCCGCAGTGAGAGCCTTTCTGCACAGAACCAAGCTTCAAGTCCCTGAAACAGAGCAGCGAGTTCCTGCCCGCAGGTTGCTTCAAGGACCAGGACAGGGCAGCCAGGGACATCCCCAAGCAGCCACAGCCTGGCCCCCTCCGGCGGGAAGCGCCTTTCCAGCTAGCTTCTCGGAGCAGAACCCCCAGTGAGAACCTTTCCACACAGAACCAGCTCCAAATCCTGGAACCAGTAGCAGGCTAGGGGCAGCTTTCCTTGGAAACACTGCATTATCAAGTTACTCCAAGACTTCAGGCTACTGAAGGCAGGAAGGTGATACACTGGAAATCTACAGGGACAATATAAGCCAATAGAAGAATTGTGCAATATCACAAAGTCCCACTGACAAATGACCAATATGAGAAAACAAGGGAAGAAAAAGTCCCAAACAAACCTAGATACTATATCAATAAAACCCAATGACAACACAACAGAAGAAATGTCAGAAAGGGAATTCAGAATGTACATAATTAAAACAATCAGGGAAGAAAACGAGGAGATGAAAGAGCAAATGCAGGCATTGAAGGAGGAGATGAAAGAGCAAATGCAGGCATTAAATGATCGCACCAATCAACAGTTAAAGGAGCAAATACGGGAAGCAAGAGATCATTTCAATAAAGAGTTAGAGATATCGAAAAAAAAAACAAACAGAAATCCTTGAAATGAAGAAAACAATCAGCCAAGTTAAAAACTCCATAGAAAGCATAACCAATAGGATAGATCACCTGGAAGACAGAACCTCAGATATTGAAGATAAAATATTTAATCTTGAAAACAAAGTTGACCAAACAGAGAAGATAGTAAGAAATCATGAACAGAATCTACAAGAATTATGGGATATCATGAAAAGGCCAAATTTAAGAATTGTTGGGATTGAGGAAGGCTTAGAGAAACAAACCAAAGGAATGAACAATCTATTCAATGAAATAATATCAGAAAATTTCCCAAATATGAAGAATGAAATGGAAAACCAAGTACAAGAGGCTTATATGACTCCAAATATACAAAATTACAACAGACCCACACCAAGGCACATTATTATGAAAATACCTAACATACAAAATAAAGACAGAATTTTAAAGGCCACGAGAGAAAAGGATCAAATTACATTCAGGGGGAAACCAATAAGAATATCAGCAGATTTTTCAATCCCGACCCTAAAAGCTAGAAAGGCCTGGAACAACATTTACCAAGCCCTGAAAGAAAATGGATGCCAACCAAGAATCTTACACCTAGCAAAACTTACTTTCAGATTTGACAACAAAATAAGATCCTTCCATGATAAACAAAAGCTAAAGGAATTTACAAAAAGAAAGCCAGCATTGCAGAACATTCTCAGCAAAATATTCTATGAGGAAGAGATGAAAAACAACGATGCAAATCAGCAACGGGAGGAACTAGCCTAAAGGAATAGCCAAATAAAGGGGAAACCAAATCATGTCAAAAAACAAAAAGGAGTCAAATGACTGGGAATACAAATCATATCACAATAATAACCCTGAATGTTAATGGCCTGAACTCATCAATCAAAAGACATAGACTGGCAGATTGGATTAAAAAGAAAAATCCAACAATATGCTGCATGCAAGAGACTCATCTCACAGAAAGA
Source organism: Sciurus vulgaris (assembly GCF_902686455.1). Classification (NCBI taxonomy): domain Eukaryota; kingdom Metazoa; phylum Chordata; class Mammalia; order Rodentia; family Sciuridae; genus Sciurus; species Sciurus vulgaris. The sequence goes on from NC_136463.1 coordinate 135,607,026, forward strand.
GATACCCATAGACTAAAGGTGAAAGGATGGGAAAAAACATACCATGCACACGGACACAGCAAAAAAGCTGGAGTATCCATCCTCATTTCAGATAATGTGGACTTCAAGCCAAAACTAGTCAGAAGGGATAAAGAAGGACATTACAGACTGCTTAAGGGAAGCATAAATCAGCAAGACATAACAAACATAAATATCTATGCCCCAAACATTGGCTCATCCATGTACGTCAAACAAACCCTTCTCAATTCCAGAAATCAAATAGACCACAACACAATAATACTCGGCGATTTTAACACACCTTTCTTACCGATGGATAGATAGTCCAAACAAAAATTGAATAAAGAAACCATAGATCTCAATAACACAATCAACAATTTAGACTTAACCGACTTATATAGAATATACCATCCAACAAAGAGCGAATACACTTTCTTCTCAGCAGCACATGGATCCTTCTCTAAAATAGACCATGTCTTATGCCACAAAGCTACTGTTAGCAAATACAAGAAGACAGAGCTACTACTTTGTACTCTATCAGATCATAATTGATTGAAATTAGAAATAAATGACAGAATAAAAAACTGAAACTTCTCCAATACCTGGAGATTAAATAATACATTATTATATGATGAATGGATAACAGAAGACATCAGGAGGAAAATTAAAAAATTTTTAGAAGTAAACGAGAACAAAGACACATCATATCAAAATCTCTGGGACACTATGAAAGCAGTACTTAGAGGAAGATTTATTTCATGGGACGCATTCAACAAAAGAAGTAGAAATCAACAAATAAATGACTTAACACTGTAGCTCAAAGCCCTAGAAAAAGAAGAGCAGACCAACACCAAAAGTAGTAGAAGACGGGAAATAGTTAAAAACAGAGCTGAAATCAACGAAATTGAAAAAAAGAAACAATCAGAAAAATTAACAAAATAAATAGTTGGTTCTTTGAAAAAATAAACAAAATTGGTAAACCCTTAGCCACACTAACAAAGAGAAAGAGGGAGAAAACTCAAATTACTAAAATTCGGAATGAACAAGGAAATATCACAACAGACACAAGTGAAATACAAAACATAATTAGAAGCTATTTTGAAAATCTATACTCCAACAAAACAGAAAACCTCAAAGACATCAACAAGTTTCTAGAGACATATGAATTATTTAAACTGAACCAGAAGGACATACACAACTTAAATAAATCAATTTCAAGCAATGAAATAGAAGAGGTCATCAAAAGCCTACCAACAAAGAACAGTCCAGGACCAGATGGGTTCTCAGCTGAGTTCTACAAAACCTTTAAATAAGAGCTCATTTGAATACTCCTCAAAGTATTCCATGAAATAGAAGAGGAGGGAACCCTTCCAAACTCATTCTATGAAGCCAATATCACCCTGATACGTAACCCAGACAGAGACATATCAAGGAAAGAAAATTTCAGACCAATATCCTAAATGAACATCGACACAAAAATTCTCAACAAAATTTTAGCAAATCGCATTCAAAAACATATTAAAAAGACAGTGCACCACGATCAAGTGGGTTTTATCGGAGGGATGCAAGGTTGGTTCCACATCCAGAAATCAATAAATGTCATTCACCATATCAACAGACTAAAAGTTAAGAATCACATGATTATTTCAATAGATGCAGAAAAAGCATTTGATATAATACAGCATCCCTTCATGCTCAAAACACTAGAGAAAATTGGGACAATGGGAACATTCCTTAACATTGTAAAGGCCATCTACGCTAAGCCCATGGCCAATATCATTCTAAATGGTGAAAAACTGAAAGCATTCCCCCTAAAAACTGGAAAAAGGCAGGGATGCCCTCTTTCCCCACTTCTATTCAATATCGTTCTTGGGACTCTAGCCAGAGCAATTAGACAAACCAAAGAAATTAAAGGGATACAAATTGGAAAAGAGGAACTCAAACTATGCCTGTTCACTGATGACATGATTATATATTTAGAGGAACCTGGAAATTCCACCAGAAAACTCTTAGACCTCATAAGTGAATTCAGTAAAGTAGCAGGTTACAAGATCAATGCTCATAAATCCAATGCATTTTTATACATAAGTGATGAATCTTCAGAAAGAGAAATTAGGAAAACTACCCCAATCACAATAGCATCAAAAAAAATAAAATACTTGGGAATCAATCTCACAAAAGAGGTGAAAGACCACTACAATGAGAACTACAGAACACTAAAGAAAGAAATTAAAGAAAACCTTAGAAGATTGAAAGATCTTCCATATTCTTGGATAGGAAGAATTAATATTGTCAAAATGGCCATACTACCAAAACTGCTATACAGATTCAATGCAATTCCAATTAAAATCCCAATGGTGTACCTTACAGAAATAGAGTAAGCAATTATGAAATTCATCTGGAAAAATAAGAAACCCAGAATAGCTAAAGCAATCCTCAGTAGAAAGAGCAAAGCAGGGGATATCGCAATACCAGATCTTCAACTCTATTACAAAGCAATAGTAACAAAAACAGCATGGTATTGGTACCAAAATAGACAGGTAGATCAATGGTACAGAATAGAGGACACGGACACAAACCCAAATAAATACAATTTTCTCATACTAGACAAAGGTGCCAAAAATATGCAATGGAGAAAAGATAGCCTCTTCAACAAATGCTGCTGGGAAAACAGGAAATCCATATGCAACAGAATGAAACTAAATCCGTATCTCTCACCCTGCACAAAACTCAACTCAAAATGGATCAAGGACCTCGGAATCAGACCAGAGACCCTGCATCTTATAGAAGAAAAAGTAGGTCCAAACCTTCAACTTGTTGGCTTAGGATCAGACTTTCTTAACAGGACTCCAATAGCCCAAGAAATAAAAACTAGAATCAACCACTGGGATAGATTCAAACTAAAAAGCTTTCTCTCAGCAAAGGAAACTATCAGTAATGTGAAGAGAGAGCCTACAGAGTGGGAGAATATCTTTGCCACTCATACTTCAGATAGAGCGCTAATTTCCAGAATCTATAAAGAACTCAAAAAACTCTACACCAAGAATACAAATAATCCAATTGACAAATGGGCTAAGGAAATGAACAGATACTTCACAGAAGAAGATGTACAAGCAATCAACAGATGTATGAAAAAATGTTGAACACCTCTAGTAATAAGAGAAATGCAAATCAAAACTACCCTAAGATTTCATCTCAACCCAGTTAGAATGGCACTTATCAAGAACACAAGCAACAATAGATGTTGGCAAGGATGTGGGGAAAAAGGTACACTCATACATTGCTGGTGGGGTTGCAAATTAGTGCAGTCACTCTGGAAAGCAGTATGGAGATTCCTCAGAAAGCTTGGAATGGAACCACCATTTGACCCAGCTATTCCCACTTCTTGGCCTATACCCAAAGGACTTAAAATCAGCATACTACAGAGATACAGCCACATCAATGTTCATAGCTGCTCAATTCACTATAGCCATATTGTGGAACCAACCTAGATGCACTTCAGTTGATGAATGGATAAAGAAACTGTGGCATATATATACAATGGAATATTACTCCGCCATGAAGAATGATATAATTATGGCATTTGCAGGCAAATGGATGAAATTGGAGGATAACATGCTAAGTGAGATAAGCCAATCTCAAAAAACTAAAGGATGAATGATCTCACTGATAATCAGATGAGGGCATATAAGGGGGTGTAGGAGGGGTTAGCATTAGGGTTAGGTTAGGTTTAGGGTTAGGGATAAGGAGGGTGGTAGGAATGGAGGAAGGAAGGACTGTATAGAGGGAAAAGAGGGGTGGGAGGGGTGGAGGGAAGGGAAAAAATAACAGAATGAATCAAACAAGATTGCCCTATGTAAATTTTTGATTTTTAATTAAATATAATTTTTAATAGCTGGGTCAAATAAAGAATTAAAAAAAATAAAAAAAATAAAACCCTCTTAGCAACTGAGAGAAACTTCTTTAAATATAAAACCTATCTTTAATATCCAGACCCCTAAGCTTCCCCAATAGTAAAATGCAACCATAAAAATTAAATTCGATAGCAACATTTGTTTAATGTGTATATTTTATGTATCTGGTTTGTGTTACCTGATAATAAGCATATTGAGTAAATATGTACTTGGGTCTAGGTGTTTGATTATCATGGAAGTTTTACTTTCACTTCATGTAAGGTTCTGAGTGTTGAAAACATCCTTGAAGTACACAGTTATCCAAAGAAAGGATCAATGTGAATGCCTCAGGCATAATACCAGCAGTAAGACAGACTACTCAGTCCCTAAAAGGATGAGAAGTAAATTTGTTGAAGGAAGCCAAAGGCTACCCTAGGAATTGTCAGAACATGGACTTTGGGGATGGGGGCTGCCAAAATCTACTAGAATTACATTTCTTGACTTCATACATGACTAGTCATGTGACCTTTAGCAAGCCACTTCTCCTCTTTGAAACTTGGTTTCTTTAATCAGTATATGAGCCTTCCTAATTTTAAGGATCTTCTGAGAATGAAATGAGATTAGTCAGAGCACACAGTAGGTGCTTTATTGTATTAGTTTTCTTGGTGATAGAGAGAGGTTCTACAGTTGAGTTGCTAATTTTCCTCAGTGATACAGAAAAAAGAAAATATAGAATATAAGGGCAATTTAATTTATTCACACCCTCAAGAGTCTCCTACTTTCCGCTTTTTTGTCCCCATATTTTTGGTGCATTATCATTATACATAATGGTGGGATTCATTGTTACATATTTGTACATGCACATGATATAACAGCACAATTTGGTCGATGTCATTCCCCAGTATTTCCCCTTTCCTCCCCCTCCTTCCTTCCCTTTCTTTTATTTTTTCCTCTCTACCTTCCACGTATGAGAAGAAAAACATAGGATCTTTGACTTTCTGAGTTTGGCTTATTTCATTTAACATAATGGTCTCAAGTTACAACCATTTTCTTGAAAGTGACATTATTTCTTCTTTATTGCTGAATGAAACTCCATTGTGTATATGTGCCACGTTCTCTTTATACATTCATTGTTGATGGACACCTAAACTGATTTTATAATTTGACTATTGTGAATTGTGTTGCTATAAACATGGGTGTATGTGTATCGCTGTAGTACAGTGAATTTACTTCTTTAGGATAAACCCCAAGGAGTAGAATAGCTGGGTTATATGATGGTTCCTTGCCTAGTCTTTTGAGGAACTTCCATACTAATTCCCATAGTAGTTGCACTAATGTACAGTTCTACCAACAGGGCAAAAGTATTCCTCTTTCCCCACATCCTCTACAGCTTTTATTATTCTTTGAGGAACTCTTAATTGCCCAAGGTGATGTATAAAGTCCTACTTATATGAAGATATCAAAAAATAAAAGACAATGATGTGAACAACTGGGCTCAGACATACAGAAATTAAGACTGTCACAAGGAGGAGGACATGTGGCTCCACAGTCTCTCTCTAAAGGGAAATGGAGAGTCTCTGAGAGGAGTCAGTGCTGCTGCACATTATTCTGGGGTGCTTGATACAGCACTTGTACATAGGCGAATTTGTAGTTTCCCTTAGGAAACTCCTCTAGCCTTGAGGACTTGTCTGTAACTGCTCAGGAAGGAAAACCAAAAGTTTAGACCCTCTAGGGAGCCAAATAAGATAGTGTTGTTCCTCACTTCAAGAAGTGTTACAGTGGTAGATCACAAGAGCAGGATGACTTCCATATCAGCAATGTCAAGGTAGGTCCCCAGGACGACACAAGAAAGATCGGTGCCATCAAAGATGGCAGCAACAAATGAGGCCATCAGGTGACAGTGTTGACAAGCAGTACTCATAGAGGTGGGACAGGGAAGAGTAATGAATAAGTAGCTATCTCCCCCATTGCTCCCTGTTGGAATCAGGCATGGTATCCTATTCAGTGGATCTGGCTGAGGAAGACAGATATACAGACTGAGAGGAATTTATAATCCAAGCATCTCCAAAACTCCAGAACTTGGAGCTTTGCCATTTTCATTATTATCTTGATATTTTGTATTACTAAAATATTCTGGGAAAGCTAGAGTCACATTTTTTGTTTTTGAATCCTAGAATGTTTTATTGTTCTTGTAATGCCCTCCAGCATCAAGGCATCAAATTGTGTCCCAATCTCTTGTTATAGTCAGAGAAAGAAATATTCTTAGTTTTTCCAATCTAAAATTTTTCTTTAATATATACTCTTACAGCACTAACTGTATGCCATGCTAAATGTTTGATAAATAGTAATTCACTTAAATCTTATAATGACCCTTTGAGATCGATGTCATTGTTATCCTTATTTTACAGATGAGAAAACCGAGGTACAGGGAGATTAAGTGGTTTGACTGGTGTCACATAACTGGTAAATACCTCAGTAAAGAATCAAACTCAGAAAACAGCTCTAAAATTAGAACTCAGTGACTACTTAACTACTAATACCTCCTTGGAAAAATCCTTCAAATCCAAACTCATCCAATCACCATAACAACTCATATACCACAATAAACAGTCAATAGTAATGAGATAGGGATTTAGGATAAAGAGAGAAATACTGAATCCTAAAGGAAGCACTCATAAGTCATGAGATGCAGAAAACACAGTTGTAAATCTTGGCCCATGCCCTTATAAAATGAGGGAAATAGGCAAGTTCAGGGAAAACTCGTGCAAAATTGTGCAGCTCTACCCTGGATCCACCTCCAGTCTGGCCCCTGATATAGCCCTACTGTAAATACTGGAACCCCAGCCCAAGTCAGGGCTTCTTACTCTGGAGAGAGCCATCATTCTCCCTTGAATTGATATCTACTTTCGTAAAAAAAACTTCCATCTATACCTTTGCCTGTCTTGTGCTGAAATTCTTTTCCATCACCTATGCCAAGATCCTCCCTTGTCATGAGTTCCTCCTCCCCTCTAGGAACTTGGACTGGACCCTTCTCTGGAGGCATCTCTTCTCCCACGACAGTAAGAAAGACTTCAGAGGAGAGGTGCAAAGTATTCTTTTCAGGGGAGCCCTTCCCTAATTCTATGTAAATGATTCTTTATCAAGGTTTCAGAAAACCCCAGATACACTTTTTATGACTCTAAACATGTCACAGCTTTAAAATAATATTGTGAATGATCTTTTTTTTTTCTTTTGTTTTCCTGGCGTTTGCATATTTCGTTTCTTTTTTTTTGTGACTGAAATATACATCTCTTAGACAAAAAATACTGGTTACATATTCTTTCTTCCATCATTAGGCAGCACAAAATACTTTTCAAGTGTATCAGATCTTTTTCTCAATTCTCTTGCCTTTAATGAAGGAACAACTCCTTTTATTTCAATCATTAAGACTCCTTTATCAGTTTTCTCAGGTCATATACTCAACAGAAAGTACTATGAATGAAGTGGAGACTTTCTTTGAATCCTTAACTGCTTGCTTCTGAAAATGCCATACAGTGACATTCTGCTAATTTGGTTTTCCCTTAAGATAACAGTTCAAGTTTTGAGGAAGTAGGGTGCTAATTTAAAAATGTGTGCATGTATTAATATGTAACAATGAATTCCATTATTATTTCCGATTATCATGTACCAGTAAAAATGCAGAAAAAAATCTTGATGCATTTAAGGATACAGTAGAATAGAACAAATTTTCCTATTTTACCCCCAAAAGAATACAGTAAGAGTTAAGTTTCATCCATGAGCTCAAAAAAAATTAACATTGAAAGGATTACTTTAACATTGTGATCAATTTTCTCTTTAAGGTAAAATATTGCAACCATAAATATGTATGTTCTATATTCATAAGTTGGTTTACAGTTAGCATAAATTATGTCTTTGAAAATTAGTGTTACCATTTTAATGTCTGATTTCATAATGCATACATTATTTTGATTAATATAGAACACACTGCCTGCCGACTAGGACTCTAATTTAACTCTGATTTAATAAAATTAATTCAGAATGTTGCAGGACAGCAAAGATGGATTTAAAACTTATCAGAATTGAATAGCTTATTTTTTTTTTTTTTAGTCTTCTAATTTTCAGTTAACCATCTATTTCAAAAGGAACTTGGACCAGCTTACAAATAAAAAAAAGAAAAAGAAAGAGATGGAAATACAGAAGTGAACTATATTAACAAAAAATATGATACAGTAAAGGAACAATAATAGAAGTGATCAGGAAGCAATAACTATTTAAGGAAGTTTTAATTCTTAATATAGCTGAAGTTTTTGTGGAAAAAAATTGCTCTGTCCTTCCTGCCAGCAAAAATAATCAGAGAAATGCTATGCATGATAAACAACGCTTTTTATTTCCTAAAATGAGATACATCAGTAAATCAGATTAAAGGAACTTTTTTCCTAATGCTTAAGTTTTCATAGGAGTTTATCACAGGAATTAAATTTCAAATTAAATGGAATAAACAAATGAATAGCATAATAATTTATAATCTGAGACATGTATGCATTTCCAACCCTTCAAAATAACATCAATAAAAAGCCAATACTTAGAATGTTGAGCATCTGTAGTAATAATTGGACCACAGGATAATGAAAAACATTTCATACGTGTAACTTTCTAATGATCTCCCTTGTAGAGGAGAATAGAAAATGTACAGTAGTCTCAGATTATGACTTTCACTAAGTCAACCAATATTTACAATAGCTGCATATAAACGGTTTACTGGGTGCTGTGATCATGCCAGTTGCTTTAAATACTTGACAAGTTAATTTTCATAACAGTCCATTTTCCTCCAGACAGATGAAGGAAGTGGAATCACAAAGGTCAAGGGATGTGCCGAGTCACATAGTAAGTGGGTGCTTTTAAGGCCCATTTCATCTTGTCTCCACCTTTGACAACAGCCGTGTTCTTGAAAGCAGTACGCAGGGTTGAAAGTTGACTGACATTGCTCAAAACTGTACAAGCATTTTCACATATTTAATTTCATATCACAAAATAAATCTCAGAAGTAGAGAAATTATCAGAGTAATGTCCATTTTATAGATTAGGAAACTGATGCCAAAGAAGCCTAAGACGCATGGTCTGTAAACCAGATAAAGGCTCAAAGTTGAAAATTCAAAGTCCTCCCATACTCTTGAGTGGAGCTATGAGCTTAGTTTAAAAGCATCATTCAGATGATGTGTGTCTCCTTGCTGGGGGACTGGAGGATCTTAATTCATTATATACCAAGTGCAGAGAAAGAAAGGTGAGGTTTTGTTGCAGAAGTCTGCCTCATATCCTTGCCATGACTAAGGATGCCTTCACTTCCACATGGCAGAGAACGGAGAGAGCACCTGCAATCAGGGTGAAACATCTCGAAAGAAAAAAAATTGACTCATCCCAACATAAAACTCAACCATAAAAATGACCTACCATTAAATTTCATTTATTTTAATAAGAGTTTCTTTTGGCCAGAATTTTGAAAATAAATAACTCTCTATTGGTTATAATTCTCAAAACTTTCAAGAAATATAAATTCTGGGCCACCTTGTTTCATTCATTTATGAAAAAAAAATCTATTAAGTATTTCTATGAGTAAAGCACTGAGTTGATTATTCCTGTTACACAAAAACAAAGTGCTTTCTAATTCTGACAGATTGTCAGTGGATTTCTGGAGTACTGAGCTGAGGATCGTGTCCAGCCTCAATGGAGACATGATCTGATAGATTAACAATGTTTGACACAGATAGCGGATGAAAAATTAAATATGCATACCACATGTGCACCACTCCCATTTCAGAGGTACTACTTGATAATCCTGTATCTCCCTTTATCATTTTTTCTTGTAAATGTCTTTGAGTCCAAACCAAGTTAGGAATGAAAAAAAATCACAGCATAAAAGTCAAATTGGGTTCTGGACTGATTATTCTGGACTTTATTTATAGTACATTTGTCCGGCTGCCTGGAAGTTTTTGTTTAAGCCCTTGGCTAGCTGAAACTCTTAGTTTGAAAAGTGGTCTGTTTCCTATATAATTTCTAATGACTCAACACCCCTTTGGAGGCTATCACTATAAACACCTCCCATCTTTAATCATACAAGAAACAAAGGGGTTATGAATTTAGTTCATCACTTTTAAAAGGTTACTAGCCCTTCTGAACTGGCCTTAGGTTATTTGACTATCATAAAATTTCCTTCTCTGCACTAGAATTATAATGTCACAATGTCTGATAAATGACTCCTGTTCTGTTGTATTATTTTATAATGGAAGATATATACCATCTTGCTACAAAACACAATAGATATGATTGATGATGTTTCCTTTAACTTGAAGTTCCTGAAACCACACATATATATTACCTCCTACTGATGTCATTTAGTTAGAAATGAAGAAAAAGGATGAAAGCCTAAATACCCCAAACACAAAAAATGTCAGTGTTAGTTCAAGTAATGGATACTTCTTTCAGATCATATTTATAGAACAATCTAAAATTTTCTTAGGCAAATTCAAAGCATGAAAAGTGAACTTTACTTTTATTTGAAAAATTAGCATTTTTGCAATCCTAAGGATGCAGAAAACAAATTATCTGTCATTACATTTACTTCCACTTGAAAGTTCATCCAAGAGGTAGATGTGTTGATGGCTTACAATGCTGACAATCAACAATGTTTACATAAATTTGAACATTATGAGTTATATCACAATGTAAATGTTCTTCAAACCCTAGTTGACAGATCATTAGTGTCAAGCTCACAGATGCAATTTTACCCTCTTCTTCATAAGAAGGAAAAAGAAGAAGAAAAGAAGGAAGGAAGGAAAGAAGAAAGGGAGGAAAGGGTGGATGGACACAGGTAGTTTTTAGACATATGACCAATTTAGCTCTGGTCTCAAAGTATTAAAAAACATTTGTGCAGATTGAGAAAACAGTAAACAGTGTAAAAGAATTTAAAGCAGAGATTAATACACAGTTATTTTAGTTATGTAATGCATCCACTTAAAATATTTGAGTGCATAATAAAATATAAATGTGATAAAATAGTAATTATTGCATTGTATACACATATTTGTCACATATCTTGTACCAAAATTTCTTGTTCACATCTACAATTGGGGGTCTTTTTAAAAGACTTCTACCACAGGAGTCATTTGAATCCTTTATGTGCATAGGGAAGAAAGATTAACAAACTTCTATAAGAAATTAACAGCACTGACTAAATACAAATTTTGTCCTGCTGTCACCAGTTAGCTGTTGAAAACTCTCCCTTGTTTCATACAGAAAATAAAACTTCTTAATTGATCATAGTGTAAATTATTTTCCCCTCTTAATTACAAGGAGGAATTTCTACTACTAAATATTCAGCACCATTATGTTGAAGAAGAGTAACCACAAATAAGGGAGAAGACTTCCCCACTTGATCATGACAGCTAACACAATAGCAACACTGCTTATGAAAAAACCCAAATAATTTTTTCACCAAAGAGAATCCAATATCATTCCTTCCTATTGACAAAAATCTACTACCAACATGCATATTTTATTTAACAGCTAAGACAGAACGGTGCTGGAAGCTATAAATGGTAATTAAGGCCCACAGCTGGAGCAAAAGTCCTAGGTATAGAGAACATACTCAAAGTTCCAAGAGCTCCAACTGTTAGTGAAGGCCATCTCTCTGAGGCTTTCTGAAAAAGGACCAGTTAGCAGAACTGGAAAAACTGGGACATGGGCACACACATGCATACACACAAACACACATTTCTACATTAGGAGTAATACAGAAAGGTGGTAAATGGGAAGAAGAAAGAGGTCACTTTTGAGGGAAGTCTGTAATCATGGAGCGGATATTCCCTGCCCTACTCCTTTACTGGAGTCATTACCTATATTTGTAAAGGGAAACTTTTGCCTGCCCTGTTCTTTCTCCAGATTCAACGCCAGAGGATCAGGTACTGGAAGGAAGATGGGACAAGAAATTCCATGAATAGAGAAGGTAACTATTTCTACCTTTGCACTTAGAGTTGGGAATGCATGTGAAGAATTTTAAGTTGGATATAAAAACAGTACCAAATCTTAAAGAAAAGATATTCATTTAATAATCAAAAAAGTTTTTGAAAGGATGTTTCTATTTAGTTAAGAGGGCCATTACTTTGTATGAAAGAGAAAAGTTTAATAGTATAATCAGGGACAATTGTGAAAAAATAAGTTTTATATTTGGGTTTTAAGCTAATTATATGTCCCTTATTAAAATTGTAATAGCATCTATTTTGGCCTCTCTATGGTTATATTTATGTGTTTATCTTTCTCTCCACACTTTTCCACTAGAATATAAGCATATTGAAGCTAAAATTTTTCTGTTTGCTACTATATTCTCAGCATCTAGGGCAATATCTGATAATCAGTAAATGTGTGTTGAATTAATTTAATCAATAATTCAGAGTCATCATTTATCAAACATTACCAAATGTCAAGTACTGCTTTAAACATTTGACAATTTTTTTTTTATTTATTCCTTGTAACAACTTCTGTTACCATTAGCCCCACTTACAGGTGAGAAAACTAAAACAGGAATGAATTATCCTCTTCTGGTCACTCAGCTGTTATTATGCTGAGTTGATTCAAGTCATCTCAAACTGGTCATCTCACCCACCCAGATGCCTCTTATCATTAGTATGAGACTTTGACATTCTGATCCACTCTAAACTTAACAGAGCATTCACTGGGGCAATTCACCACTTTGCCTTTGCTTTACAAGAGCAAAATCTAAACATGAAGAGATTGGACTAATTGGATTGAGTTAATGAAAATTCCTTCCTTTAGAAAAAAGGATTTTAGAATAAAATATTTTCAGCATTTGGGAGACTTTTACTTTTTAAAAATCTATTTCATTTCAGACTTGATAGTCAACGCTATCCAAAAAATGGATTGTACTGGACCGTGGTGTTAGTGAGCTCCTGGCAAATGGGGGCAAGCAGAGGTTGGAGAGAATAAGAGAGTTGTTCAATTTGGACCTTCCTGTCTCAACTACAGAACTGAAGATACAGGATACTTTTGTATCCTGATACTTTTGTACTCAGGATACTTTTGTATCCTGAGGCTCCTAATTCTAGGAAATATTCTCTATCTTTTCCTGGCCTTCACTACTCATTCATGAGAAAGTAGAATTGACACATACATTTTTATGGACCAGTCTATATATATTTAGTTCCATGGTAAATCTTAGAGTCTGGCAAAAAAACTGACAACTAAGACAACAACAAAATAAAATCACTGACTCATAATTGTAAGAAGCTAAATATACAGATGTCCAAACAACCTAATATTTTATAATAATGCATATATAATTCTTAGGTCTTCAGTTAGAGATTGCAATATAAGACCAAACAATGTATCATATTGAAGGAAAAAAAAAATAGTTCCAAAGACCTTTACCCTAACATAAATAATTTATCAAAGTATAAGGGGGAAAAAAAGATGAATGCAGCTTTTTGAAGTTACCATTTTTCACTTGCCAGAAAAAAGAAAGCCTAAATGTTTTATCAAAATGTTACATCAAATCCAAAATATTAGAGAGTTTGGGCTATGGAGGACTGAAAAGATCACAAATACGCTCTACAAAAAGCAGCTATACAACAGGACAAAATTCTAAAAAAGATTCATTCAGAGCTGTAGAAATCAATCAAAGGCAAACAACAAACCAAGAAACATATTTACCAAATACTGATGAATATTGGTTAACAGTGAGAGATTGTAGCATTCCGGCCTAAAGCTACCTGCTACCATAGCTGGATTAACAGACTTTTCATCATGTTCGAGTGTTTTAGTCGCCTTTTTTTGCAGTTGTGACTTAAAGACCTGACCAGAACAATTACAGAGGAGGAAAAGTTTATTTAGGGGCTCACAGTTTCAGAAGTCTCAATCCATAGATGGCAGGCTCTATTCCTCGGGACTCGAGGTGAGGCAGGACATCATGGCAGAAGAGTGTGGCAGAGGGAAGGAGTTTACAGGATAATCAAGAAGCAAAGAGGAGAGAGTCCACTCTCCAGGTACAAAATAGATACCCCATAGCCATGCCCGAAATGAACCACTTCCTCCAGTCACACAACACCTGCCTCCAGTTACTACTCAGTTAATCCCATCCGGGATCAATTAAATGATTAGATTATGGCTATCATGCAATTATTGTCTCAAACATGAGCTTTGGGGGACACCACATCTAAACCATAACAATAGAGCAGGTCTTAAAAATCAGCAGATTTGAGGTTAGGGGGTTCAGCTCAGTGGTAAAGCAGTTGCCTAGAATGAAACCCTGGATTCAATTCCCAACGCTGAAAAAAAAAAAAAAAAAAAAAAAAAAAAAAAAAAGAAGAAGAAGAAGGAAAGAAAGAAAAAAGAAAAGAAAATCAGTCGCTTCATTGCTGAAGGTAGTTGACTTGAAACAAATCATGGCATGCAGAAGGCGTGTGACATAGAGAACATAGTAGTAAAATGACACATGTAAATCCAAAGGCTTGATAATTCTATTAAAGATAATTGATCTAAATGCTGCAATCAAAAGGCAGAGATTTCAGCCTGGACAAAAACATAAGATCCAATCATCTGCTGTCTATAACAGACACACTTTATACACAAATATGCAAATCAATTTAAAGTAAAAAGGTGGGAAAGGATATGCCATACAAACCTAAAGGAGCTGAAATGACTGTATTGATATCATGCAAAAGAAACTATGAAACAAAAAATGCAACTACATAAAAAAGATTCATTCATAATGATAAAAAGGGTCAACAGTTCAGGAAGATTAACAACAGTGGCCAAAAAACTTGATGTAAAACCTGACTGAATTAAAAGAAAAAATAGACCATCTAGCAACTATACTTTTAAGTTTTAATACCATGCTTGAAATATTTAAAGAAAAACTAAAAAGAAAATAGACAGGGATCTAGAAGAGATATACAGGATGATTAATCAATCAGACCTGACATTTGGAGAACATTCCACCCAACAATACTTTCAAGTATAAACCTAAAATTCTCTAGGATAGACCATATGAGAGGACACAGATTAAGTATCAAGAGATTTAAAATGATTTAAATTATTCTAGAATTGTTCCAGTCACAACAATATTAAGTTGAAATCAACAACCAAAAGAAATTTGTAGGTAACACAAAAATAAATAAAATAACACATTCTAAATAACCCATGGTTAGATGTAAATACAATGAAAATTGGAATATATTATGAACTTAAAAATGATGATGCAGTATATCAACATATGAAATGCTTCTAAAGCAGTACTTTAAAAGAAAATGTGCAGTTTCAGTGCCAATGTGTTTTTTAAAAGACTTCAAATAAATAATGTGAGTCTCCACTTTAAGAGCCTAGAAAAAGAAAATTAAATCTCAGGCAAGCAAAGGAAGGAAATAAAAAAGATTCAGAAATCTATTATATAGATAACATAAAACAATAGAGAAAAAAATCAATGAAAACAAAAGATGTCTCTTTGAAAAGGTCAATAAAATTATTCTACTTTTATTTGTAAGGCTACCTAAGAAGAGAAAAGATAAACTGCCAGTCAGGAATGAGACAAGACATCAGTGCCAGCCCTTCAGAAATTAAAAGGATAATAAAGGGAATATTTTGATCAACCCTATGTCAAAAATTAGATAATTTATGTGAAATTGAGAAATTTATAGATATAAATCACTATAACTGACTCATGAAGAAAGAGAAAATCTGAATACATCTATAACAAGTAAAGAAATTGATTCAGTAGTTTAAAAATCTTCCCATGCAGGAAAATTTAGGTCCTGATGTCTTTCCCAATGAATGCTAATTGAATTTCTTTTTAAATAAATGATATTAATTTCATAAAAAGTCTTTCATCAAATAGAGGTGGGGAATACTTCCTAAATCATTCTATAGAGTGGAACCCAAACAGAAAGAAAACTAGGAAACAATATCCCTCATGAACACATACAACATAAAATCTAAACAAAATAGTAGCAAACCAAATCCAACAATATATACGATGTATCTCCTTGGAATTTATGTCCAGAATGAAAGATTAGTTTAAAATACAGAAATTAACATAATATACCACATTAATACAATAAGGGACAAAAAGCAGTTATCATCCCAATAAATACAGAAAAAAGGCATTTGACAAAATCTAATACATATTCATGGCTAGAAAAATTCAATAAAAAGGGAATAGAAAAGAACTTAATCAACTTAAAGGGCATCTAAGAGAAGCACTGAGTGCTCTCCACCCAAGATGGAACCAAGGCAAGGTCATCTGCCCACATCATTCCTGTTCATCATCATACTGAAGGATTTACCCAATGAGTAGGCAAATAAGAACACCTAGAGGCATACAAGTTGGACAGAAAGAAATAAATCTCTCTTTATTCACAGACTACATGATCTGCTATGAGGACAATTAAAAATAATCTATTAAAGAAAAATCTACTAGAAGCAACTAAACAAATTTAGCAAGTTTGCAGGATACATAATCAATATAAAAATTTGATCATATTTCTGTAACTAACATTTTGAAAATGATAATATGAAAAAGAATTCCATTCAAAATATCATCAAAAAGAACAAAATACTTAGCATCAAATTTAATAAAAGAAATGTAAGACTTTCTATTTACAATTATAAGATAATACTACTAGGAGAAATTAAAAATTTAAAGAAATCATTCCATGTTCATTGACTGAAGATTAGCTAATGCTAACATGGCAAATCCTTGGAAGGAATCTATAGAAATATTGGTATTCTCATAAAAAGCCCACCAGGCTTTTTTTTAAAGTTACGGGAAATCTGATTCTAAATTTGACATGGGATTAGAAAGAATCTAGATTAACCAAAACAAATTTTTAAAAGAACAAAGTTGGAGTATTCACACTATGTGTTTTCAAACTTATCGTGAAACTACAGTAATTAAGAAAATTGGTTCTGGTGTAAATTGATGTATAAATAAATAGATCAGAATTAAAAGACCAGAAATAAATCCTTACATTTTTGATCAGTTAATTTTTAAGAAAAGTACCAGTGGAAAATGAATGGTTTTTTTGACATGTGCTACCAGGGTAATTGGATGTCCATATGCAAAAATATTAACTTAGATCCTTACCTCAACCAATACATAGAAGGTAACTCACACTGTATTGTAAACCTACATGTAACAGCTAATATTATAAGAACTTATAGTTGAAAATAGATGAAAATCTTTCTGATATTGACATAGTCAAAGATTAAAATACTAAGAGCCAATAGAGAAATTCTATAAGAGAAAAAAATATCAAATTGAACTTCAGTAAAATTAAAAACTTGCTAATCAAAGTTGACAGTAAACAAAGTACAAGTGATAGACTTGGAGAAAAGTATTTGTAAATCATATGTCAGATAAAGGATTTATAACCAATTTACAGCAAGAACTCTAAAAACAAACTGAGCTGGGAATGGAACTCAGTGGTGGAGCACTTGCTCAGTGTGAGTGAAACTCTGGTTTTGATCTTCAGTAACACACACAACACACCCCCACACAAACAAACTCAAAATAAGAAGTCAACTCATTTTTTAAATGGACAAAATATTTAAGGAGGCATGCTGTCACAGAAGCTATACAAAGGACTGAAAGTACATAAAAGTACATTAAAAAGTTACTAATCATCAGTAATTAGGAAAATGAAAATTAAAACCACAATGTAATACATTTACACGTGCACCAGAATAATTCCAATTTTGAAAGTTGACAGACTGGGTGCTAGTGGGAAAGAGGAGAAACTGGGACCTTCATACGCTACCAGTAAGACTATAAACCTGATAGCCACTTTGGGAGTTTAGAAGTTTATTAAAGGATTAAACATAGACACGACCTTGGATCTAACAATTCTACTCCTAGCAATCTACTCAAAAGAACTGAAAACTTGCTCACCAAAGTCCTGTATGTGGATGTTCATAGCAGTATTTTTCATAAATGCCAAATAAATAAAATGTGGCATAACCACAAAATTGAACACTTTTCAGCAATAAAAAGGAATGAACTTCCAACATACATTATAAAAAGCATTGAAGACTACATTTGTGTGATTCCACTTACATGAATTTTTTTTTTTTTTTTTAAAGAAAACCTATATAGAAACAGGAAGTAGATCAACCTTTGTCTGGGTTTGGGACTGTGGTGGAAAGAGGACTGGAATGGGCCATGACTGTCAAATGATGCAAGGAATCTTTTGGAGGCAATAAAAATTTGTTAGAACCAGTTCATGGTACAGATTGCATCAGCCTACAAATTTACTGAAAATCATCAAATTATATATTTTAAATGAATGGATTTTATGATATGTAAATTATACTTTAATAAAACTGTTTGAAACTGTCATTTTTAAACCAAAAGCCTTTATTTAGAGCTAGCTTCCTAAGAAAGTTTATAATGAAAGACATTCTGTAGCAGAAAGATTCATGCATATGTTCAAAAGGAGTTCATTAAATTAATGTCAGAATAAAGCAAATAATTATTCATTTCATGTGTCAAGATCTGAATATACTACTATTTGTAGTTTCTTTTATCACAAGTAAGTCTTATCAGAGTGGTTTAAAATATTAAACAAAAAAGTGTATGTTCAGTAGGATGCACATAGTTTTGAATTTACATGTATGTAGCTTCATAGTTATTATTAACCCTATTTTTTTCTGAAAAATTCTCAAAATCATTTTCATCACATCCATCTGCTTTACTAAATCAGAAAGTTAAAATGAGGGTATAATTCATCTTTAACAATATATCAATATTAAAATATGCAGAACCGGTTTGGTTCAATTATGATAACTATGGCATTTCAAAATGTTTCAGTTTTTCCTTTTGAATTACCAAAGGCCACTGTGAATTCATCACAACTGTGATTTTTTGAATATACTGACTCAGGGAAAAACAAAGAGCTGGTCACAAATAAACCAGATATGGATATCTAAGAGTCAACAGATGAGAAAGAAAATAATAGAATAGAAGTTCAGATATCTACCTTATTTGGCAAATGTGATTTGCTATTTTTTATTCCAAAAAAGTGTTTTGCTATGCTAGTTTCTGTTTAGGTTATTAACTCATTTAATACATAGGTTGACATCACACTATTACTAATAACAATGAAAACTCCATTTCTATCTACTATATATTCAAGCAAAATCAGTTTTTGAAATTATAAATACATGAGATGTGAAGATGAAAAGTAGAATATAAAAACATTTAACCATATTTTCCCACTAAATTGTCAAAGTTTTAAAACACTATATAATGCCCAACAGTGTGCAATGAAACTGGCCTGCACAGAAATTATATAATACACAATTTGATGTTACGTTTTGCAATTTATTTTAATGTGAAAGGGCTATTCATTCATCTGTTCCACAAAAATAGATGTCCCCTAAGGTTTGAGGAATGATCCAGGTCCTGCAGAGAGTGTGATCAGAATAAAAATGAAATGCCTGCTTTCATGACATTTGCATTCTAATGGAAGACAGACAATTAAGCAAATTATAGGATGTCAGAAGGTGGGAAGTGCTACAAATGAAACTAACATGCAGAGAAGAGCTACAGAGTGATATTTGGGGAGTTATTTTATAAAAGACGGTCAGAAAGAGAGGTGACATTTGAGTAGAGTACTAAAGGAAGTAGTGGGTGCCCAATGTGTGGGTCCTGGGCATGCCTGCATCATGCAGGGCAAATGTGCAGACAAAGACTCCAGGGACTGAGGAAGACAGCCAGGAAAAAATATAAAATGTAAATAATAAACAAAAATATGTGAAAATTGCTTCTAAAGTGAAACTTTGAGATATATGTAATTGTTTGAAATCCTGGTAAAATTGGTAGATGTATAGATTACTGGTGACTGTGTGTATTGTGTCCTTCATTTTCTAAACTGACTGGCAACAGGTATCAAAAAATGCTAAAATATTCCTATCTTTAAATTAAATAATCCTATTATGTTTAAATAACCAAAAGAGGGCAAAAAGGATATGGATATTTTATACTACCATTTACAATAGTAGAAGTAGAACACAATCAAAACTTTTTATAGTGTGAAATAAAATAAATGTTTACTATGCACTGAATAACTTATTCTATAGCTAGTAAACTCAAGAATTATATAAGAATCACTCACAAGTAAACCTACAAAATAAAGTCAAGCCACTGATGAGTAGAGAAAATGGCAATGTAACTCCAGGTTTTATTAAGTTGTCAAATGTCAAAAGATATTATTGAAACTGGTGAAGATGAAAGGAATGAGAATAAGAAGTTTCAGGGACAGTTTATATATATATATATGTGTTTATATATATATGTATATATATATATATACACACATGTGAAATTTTTTAAAAAATTTCAATGCTCTGACACAACTCAATTTCTAGATGTTTAGGGTAAGGAAATAGATTTTTGAAAATATATGCTTCAGAGTCTTCATCAAAATGTTACTGGTAATAATAAAAAAGTTGGGAATGACCTTGGTATCTGTGCAATTAAATATATTAAATAGACATTAAAAATGGCACTGTATCTGGGCACAGTGGCCCAGGCCTGTAATCTCAGAAGTTCAGAAGGCTTAGACAGGAGGATTGTGAATCCAAACAGCAACTTCATGAGACCCTAAGCAACTCATGGAGATCCTGTCCCTAAATAAAATATTTTAAAAATGGCAGGGGATATGGCTCAGTGTTCAAGTGCCCCTGAGTTCAATCCCTGGTACAAAAAAAAAAAAAAAAAAAAAAAAAAAAACCACCCATCTCAGGAGTCAAAGTGATCAGCATCCACTGTAATGATCAGAACTCCATGTTCTTTCAAAGTGAGTATTTTCCAGACTTACCCTCCCCATTTCCAAGGTCAGACCTCTTTCAGGTTAGAATTTCTTTCCTCCACAATTCTTTAACTTACAAGGCTCCAAGGGAAATTGATTAAAGAAGAAGGTACTGTTTTCTATAAAAGATGCAATTGGTTTCCTGTGTTGATTCCTATTAGACCCTCACTTCTTTTTTGTTAGGGGTCCTTTTTTCCCACAGGATTTTGGAGTTCTTTCCCCTATGGTCCTTTGACTGCAGTGTCCTCAGGCAGGCAATATTTGTCCTCTGCCTGCCACTAAGGAGTCCCTCCTTCATCCAGTGGTCCTCTCTGTGGGCTTGCTCTACACCTGCAGACAGTTATCTTAGGCAGAATCTTTTTTGAATTGGCATAGGTTGGCCTGCAGAAGAACACATGCCTCTAATGTTGGTAGCAAATCTCATGGCTTCTTTATTCTTGCTGACAAACAAAGGCAGCTGTATTCCTAGTCTCTTATCTTTGCACTGTTACTTGAGGGTGCTGAAGGTACCAGGACACTAACAACTCTCTCTCTCTCTCTTTCTCTCCAAATTAGTCCTGAAATCCTCCCTTTCAAATCGATTCAATATAGACCAAAGGAGGGATGACTCTAATGCCAGAGAATCCCTTCCTATATGGACAGTTTGGCATGTAGGATCTGGCTTTTTGTCACCTTTTGCATTGGTCTTGACTTTCCATGCCTCAGCCAAAGCCAAAATGGAAAGAATCTCATTTTTAATATGCTGTAACATGTGGGTCACAAGGGAAAGAAGGTAACGAGATTCAAAAGAAAGAACTCATTTTTTTGGAAGTTTGGAATGTAGATGGAGGAGTAGAAATCTTAGGTAGAATAATCTCATCTTAGTTAGAAGCAAAGTTACACCCCCAGAGAACCCTTAAAAGATGCAGGAAATAGAAACCCCAGGTGTTGAAGTCAGCAAGAGTAGGACTGGAAGTAGAGTATGGTTGAAAGTCTATAGAAAGAGAAGGTAGGCCCTATCTTTAGGACCAGCTACTACTGTTCCCACATCCTTATGGAAAACTGGATGTTTATTTTTTGGTGAAATTAAACCACAGAGGTAAGAGAGATATAAACTTGTATACTTTAAAATTAAGTAAAAACTACATAGTGGATGGCATTGACCCCAACTTTTTTCCTCACTGATTTATAGAATGGATGCATCAGGACTGAAGCATCCCAAAGGAGATTAGATTATTTTCCTATCAGAGAAATAAACAGCTTCAGAGAAAGAACTGTGAATACAATTGGTGATCACCCAGTTGAATGGTCAAGCCCTACTGAGGGCTTCATCAAACAGTCAATTCACATTGAACATTAATCACATTTTTAATATTTCTAATATCTCTCTTAAATGTGACAAGGCAATCAGGAATTATCTGACCTCTGAGGAAATCTTTGGTTTTCTGTTTGTTTTTTAATGATGAGGTTTGCTATGTTGCAAGACCAGACTGGTCTTGATCTTGTGATCCTCTTGGGTCACTGGGATTACAAGGGGAAAGTCTTTACTATGAAAGATACACTGAAACAAAGACTCAGAAAAGAGGAACTTCACAAAAAAGACAACTCATATAGAAGGAAAACTGTTAGTCAATCAAAATTAATTTCACAGCTCTAAAATTGTTATGAGCATAACAAAAGTATCGAGTGCTATAAATAAAAATCAATCAAAATAAGAATGAGTATCAGAAGGATGGAAAAATAAATGTTAAAGCTTTGGAAAAAAACACTTTAGACAAAAATTAACAATAGAAGAACAAATACAAGAAAACTCTGGGTTTAATCTTAGAATTGCAACATAAAAATGCCAAAAAGAAAGAATAAAGAAAAGAAAAGGAAGAAAATTATCAAATTAAAAGCATAAAGAAATTTCCCCAATCTGAAAGCTATGT
The DNA here is from genome assembly GCF_902686455.1 of Sciurus vulgaris. Lineage (NCBI taxonomy): Eukaryota > Metazoa > Chordata > Mammalia > Rodentia > Sciuridae > Sciurus > Sciurus vulgaris. The sequence goes on from NC_136463.1 coordinate 135,629,697, forward strand.
TTTTCCAGATGGAAAGAACCAATCAATTTCCTAGCATAAAATTTTTCACATCCACTTATCAGAGAAAACATTCAGCCCTTGTTTTTTGGGGATTGGCTAAATTTCACTTAGCATGATATTCTTTCCAATTCCATCCATTTATTTGCAAATGCCATAATATGATGTACTCCATTTGTGTACAGTGAATCAAAATGCAGTCTGTAAATAAATAAATAACTTTTTTAAAAAAAGTTTTCACACAAGGTTATTACCATGATAGTACAGAAAAAAAAAAAAAAAGAAATCATGAAAATTCTTGGATCACAGGGGTTGGAAAAACATCCATAAAGAGATGAGGATTGATTGGTATTTGAATTCTTGGTAGCAATACTGAAAGCTAAATGATAGAGGATCGCTATCTACAATGTTCTGGAAGAAAATATTTTTATCTTATTATTTTAGAGCCAAATTAATAATATCTAAATAAAATAAATATATTTGTGGGTAGAAATTACATTAAAAACTTAATTCCCAAGTTCCTGTCTCAGGAGCTGTTGGAGAAGTCCATTGGATAAATGAGAGTAAACCAAGAAAAATAGGATCCAAGAAACAACAGACCCTTAAAGGTGTTGAAGGGATTTCTCAGGAGAGCAAAGGACCCACGTAGCTTGCCTCAGGCTTTGGAGAGTCCTGGAGGGACCTGGGAGACAAAGACTCAAAAAAGGATGTTTCCAAAAAGGAAGTAGGATAGGAAGAGCACATGATGTGTATGAAAGAATGGGAAACACACTGAGGGGTATTTTATAATTCTTTTGGGGAATTGGAACAAGTGATAGGTTGCAGTAATTGAGGTCAACAAGTTAACAATTAAAATGAGATCTTAATTAATTCTAAGAAAAAAATAAAGAAACTACACTCTATTAGGAAACATATTCACATTTCAGAGCTTGGCTCAGAAGTGAAGTCATAGTATTATAAGGATCAGCTAGCTATCGATTCACTGCAATGATAATGGAACTGTATTGAAAAGATTAGGAGAAGCTAAGTCAAGAGGGTGTTGGCCAGAACTTGGTCTAAAAGGCTAAATTTTCATCCACAGATATCTGAAATCAGTAAATAATGTTTAAAATAGATAAATTAAGAGACATCTACATACAATTGTCATTTTAAATGTGGGTGTAAATTTAGGAAGAAAAATCAAAAGATGAATGTTGATGTCTCAGGAAGCAGACCTGGGAAACACCAAAGGTTGGGAAAGAAAACTCTTGTTTTTATCTTATAATATTATTTTATTTCTCTATTAAAAATCAGAATTAAATTTTGAAAGCAAAGGTGCTCCTTAATGTAAAGGATTGGTACCAAAGTCAAATTTTATATTTCTTTACAGACCTAGAAAAAGTGTGTGACTGACAGTTTGGAACATTCAAGTACAGCTTTAATAGCAGAGTAAACAGGAGCCATGCAGACCCAGATAACCTTCCATCAATCCTCAGCAGGAAGAAAAGCAGGAGACAGGAGCTCCAGGGAATGAGAAAAAAATTAAACTTGCCAACCAGAAAATGAACAGTATTGCCTAGAGGGACTTCCTATAAAGGATCCAAGAATTTCAAGAATTATTTTGGAAAGCTTCAGTAACTTGGCTGCAGGAAACAGTTGGGTATCCTTACCTACCCACCCTCAGCCCCAGGAAGTTGCTGGTACACCCAAGAGATGCCTGCACTTACATGTTTATTGCAGCACTCTTCATAATAGCCAAGATGTGGAGTCAACAGTGGTGTCCATGGACAGATGAATGGATAAAGAAAATATGGTATATACACACCGGAATATTTTTTGGATGTTAAAAAAAAAAAAAAGAAATTCTATCATTTGCTTTCGCATGGATGAAACCAGAGGACATTGTTAAGTGAAATAAGCCAGGCATAGAAAGACAAATACCACGTGGAAGCTAAACAGATTGATTTCCTTTAAGCAGAGAGTAAAATAGTGGACACAAGAGGCCTATAAGGGGAGAAGGAAACAAGAATAGAGGTTGGATGACAGGTACTCCTAAAACAGTTACATAGAGGAATAAGTTCTAATGTTCTATGGCACAGTAGGGTGACTATAGTTTAAAAACTTAATTGTATTTTTATAAAAATCTGAAAGAAAGGAGTTTACAGCTTCCCACCACAATGATAAATATCTAAGGCAAGGAGAAAGCTATTACCTTGATTTGATCGTTACATACCATATACATGTATTGAATTAGCACACTGTACTCCATAAATTTGTGCAATTATAATGCATCGATTAAAAAAATTCAGATCAAGGATATTTACAACTTTCCTCATTCCCATGTAAACCCTAAGTTTACAATGAAAAACAAACACACATTTGTTTGCAGTTAGAAATAATAATAATAATTACTGCAGGGGTAGGCAGCCTGGAACTAAACTTTAAAAGCAACCCTGCCTTTCCAAATAAGAAAATTGGCACAAATTTCAGAAGGTTAATTTTTAAAATATCAACATAACTGACGTGATTATCATCAAATTCATTTATTGTATAAAGTAGAAGATTCAGTTTCCTGAAATAGATGTAAAAATCTATCCATAAGTGACCTTTACATTGAAATTTTGTAAGTTTTTAATATATCATGACCCACCAAATTCCATATACAATGATATTGTGATAAAATTTTTTTTAAAATTCAATGACTTTTATCTTTCTTCAAGTTAATCAACACAAAAGTACAGTTATTGAATATCAGTTGCATTTACACCCAGAAACATAGTTATATATCATTATTTCATGTGTGTGTGTACATATGTATGTTTGTGTGCCACTAATTTGTTGAAAAATTTCAGCCAAGGTAAACTTTACTCTTGGTAACAAAATCATCAGAGAATGTGACAGTTAGTTGCTCAGCTAGTGTGTGCAGACAAAGCAAATTGTCTCTCAGGAGGGAACTTTGAAAGTCTCGTTTAGGTCAGTTGAAGCTACTCTGACTGTTAAAAGAGAAACAGAAACCCTTGGGTAGAGAAGCAATCTCCGTGTCTCTGGTTCCAACCTTATTTTACAAGGGTCCTGCATTGCCTGTGTGCACTCTTGCTACTGCTCCACACATTAAAAATTACCATCCTCCACCATCAAAGCCACAAACCATAGAACTTTAGTCCCTGAAGAAAGGTGAGAGCCTCAGACACTCTGAGAAGTTCAAGTGTCTCAGGAAATTTGATTTTCTTGACCAAACACGGTCTCATTAATTTCTGAAGCCAATTTTTATTGTCAAGCAGGCGATGTTTAAAAGACTGTTGTCAAGGAAAAGCATCCTAAATTTAGATCTGCCAGCTTTGTTTTCTTTGCAGGAATGGCCATGCTTCCAACAGCCTCTTCTGTTTTGAAGCGAAAACCTAGTAACGAAATGCAAAGGAGCTCAAGAGGTTTTCAACAGAGGGGAAAAAAAACCGAAATTGCCTATATATATATTCACTTCACAAGTTGTATTTCTTGTGTAAGCTTGTCTACACATAATATGCGTTTATTATATAATCATGGGCCTTTGAGAAGAACAAAAGATCTCTGATTCCAGTGACCCATTCCAGAAACTCTTTACCCCCTTTCTCCACCTCCAACCTATTGACCTCACCTAATGATTCACTGCCCATCATTCCCCTCAATTTCTCATTCCTCTCTTCACCCAGCTTAGATCTCACATTCAATCAAGGCTTAATGCCTTTAAAGAGACCCTCAAACCACAGTTTTCCCTCTCTTCCTTCATCTCCCTAGTGTTTTCTAGCAAAATAGGACTCTATAATCCTGTCTACATCTACTGTGATGCTGCAAGGAAGTGGCAGAACTGAATGCAGCTGGAGGAAGGCACACAGGGAGACTGAGGTCACCTTAAATACATGACAGTCACACTACCTGTCATACTACCATGTTTCCTCCTCACACTCATCTCTCAGAGGGATGTTTCCACCTCAAATGCCACTCCCCTGCCTCCTGTTCAAGGTCTGCAAATAGCCTATTTCCTTTCACTGAGAATATAAAAGTAATCAGAGGGATTTATCACCATGTTCTCACAAACCTATTAGCAAATGCTCACATTCTGCCCTCCCTCTATTCTGTCTCTCTTTCCTTTTGACTCTCTCTCCCCATTGATTTTTCACTTCCTCCAGAATCCCAGTGATCAGAGTCCTAACAGAAATCTCTAATACTGTTTTCCACAGTTAACAAACTCCTTTACCTTCAAATTCTCCCCTAGTTATCACCTGACCTGTGCCATTGCCTTTAAAGAAAATGCTTTCAAGGGTCAGCAGTACATTCTACCTACTTCACTTTCAATCCACTTCCACCCAGTCCTGAGTGGATTTTCGTTCTCACCATTTCATTTGAGAGTCTCCTCAAGATTGCTAAAGACCTCCACAATATAAAAATCAATAGACAGTGCTCTGTCCATGTTACCTGACCTCTCGGCAACATTTGATATTCTCACTTTATGAAGAATAGTCTTCTTTTGACTTTCAGAATGCTATGTCAAACTGGTCATTCCTCGGTCTTCTTTATTGTTAGTGTTGAAGTGTCTGAGAGCTGAACCTGTGATTCTCTTCTCAGACCAATTTTAACTCCCTGGAGTTATCACCTAGTGCTATGACTTTTAAATACATTTACATATTGACTATTCTAAAACATGTGTTTAGTTCCACTCCCTCCATCTGACTACCTGTCATTTACTTGTTCCGGCCACTTGAAGGTCTAATGGATATCGAAATGCATGGTTCAATTTTGCAGCAAAACCCGACCTGAACAAATGAGATGACATGTATTGTCTTCATTTAAGTGACAACTTAGCTGTATTTTTGCAGATATATTTTAGGAGTGCTATCCCAGACCACACTGGAAATATTGTTTTTTTGGAAAACATAACTTATTCCCTTTCTAAAATCTGAAACATTATAAATTTGCATCACCTCTGGGCCCAAGTATTTAGTCTATGGGACCCAGACTCACTTGTTCAGGTAATGCACACACACACACACACACACACACACACACACACATACACACACACACGCATGTGATATTATGCCCTATTCTTCCTACTGTTCACATGCTACATTCTTTTTATTAGTGAATCCAGTCACTGCTGATTTTAAATATGTCCTGAATATGCATACAGTAATCCCTTCTAATCCCCAGTTTTACCTTCTGTTGTTTCAGTTGTCTGAAGTCAACCACTGCCCAAAAATATCAATGGGAAATTCCAAAAATAAACAATTCATAAACTTTCAATTGTGCATTATTCTAAATAGTATGGTGAAACTGCATGCCATCCAACATTGTCAAGCCTGGGATATGAATCATCCTTTATCCAGTGTATCCATTATGTATATAAAACTCACCTACTAATCACTTAGTAGCACTCCTGGCCATCAGATCAACTGTCATAGTATCATAATTCTTGTGCTCAAGTAAACCTTATTTACTTAATAATGGCCTCAAAGCACAAAATAGTGTTTGTAGCAATTTATTACACTATATTGTAATATTTAACCTTTTTATTAATTTTTGTTATTAACCTTCTACTGTGCTTAATTTATAAATTAAACTTTATCATAGTATGTATGTATAGGAGAAAACAGTACATGTAGGGCTTAGTTTAGATCTCCTCTGGATGGCTTCTTACCACTGCCATAGGTCCAATTTCACCAAAGCTACCAAACCTTCCCCTGGACAACTGCCATAGCCTCCAAACATATCCTCCTGTTTCAAATCTTATCCTTCCTTGACTCCCCACTCCTCAGTGTTATTTACCACAAAATGGCCATAGAAGTCATCTTAAAATATAAGGGAGATTGTGCATCCCTGTTGCTACAAAGCTCCAAGGGTTTCCCATCACATGGGATATAACATCCTCACTTCTTATAGAGTTTAGTTGGATCTTTAGATAATCTGTACACTCAGCTCTTCCCTCTCCCTCGCCTGCCCTCTGACTCCACTGTCCTTATCATTTTTTTCCTCAAACATAACAAATGCACCCTGGCTTGGTTTTCTGCCCTTGCTTCTTTCTGCATAGGACCAATGCATCAGTCCTCTTTGCTTCTCTAAGGACCCTTGTCACAAGTTGCTGTCACAGGAAAATCTTCCCTGACCACTCTTCTAAAATAGTCATTTCTTAAATTCCCAGGAAATTTGTTGCCTGTCTTACCCTGTTTTGATTAAAATTACATTTATTTATTATTTATGTATTTATTTTGCTTCTTTATTACCCATCCTCATCATCAAAATGTTAACTCTATGAAGGTCAGGTTCATTTCTACATAGTTTATCATTATATGTCTAGTGCCTAGAATAGTGCTGGAACTCTCCATGTGTCTAGTGAGTATTTGTTGAATGAACAAATAAATTGTCAACTAAGTTGAGTTAATGAAATAATATTAGTCTACTTTTCAAAGTACTTCAATATTTTTCACAGGGGCTAGGATAGTCTGAATGAACTTGGACTACAACTTTTTTTTTTCTCAATGATTTTCCAGATAGTTCTAATCAGTGACTAAGATTATCATAGGATGACTCACAATGTGTAAATTAGTATCTACTTCTATACCCATCCATAAGACATATACTTAACAAAACTATTTGACTTTACCCAAGAAGACTTTTTTTTTTTTAATTCTCCAATTTTACTGTAAATTTAAACTTTCTCTTTCTTGAGAACCTAAGATTAGTTAAAAAGTGTTTCTAAATCCAAGGTGCTCTAAAGTGATTCCAGATTATTTCTGGTTTTCCAAGTACCCTCAGTAGATCTATCAACTTAACAAATTACAGAAAGTCTATATTGTGCAAATTTGGCATAGCAATAAAAAGTAGGATGGAGATTGTAGCTCAGTGGTAGAGCACTTCCCTACCACACATGAGGACATGGATTCAATCCCCAGCACCACAGAAAAGAAAAGTGAAGAAATGCAAAAAGAAAGCAAAACAAGACATAAAAATACCACTATTTTGTCATGTTTTATTTAGCAAACAATTTACAATAATGCATTTAAAAGTAAACTAGAGGGAAATCACATCCTTAAATTGAATCTTATTATTTTTGGTTGTAACTGTCAGTTTGGAACATTCTCAATCAATAAGCACATATGATCTTAATCCATGGTTCCATTTTGCTTAGATTTGGATAATCTTTTAAAGGGAAGCATTTTTTGATAGACTCTTTGCAAATATTTATCTGTAATTGAAATATGATTTGTATGACAGGATGAAGTCAGAGAACAAAAACATTTTACATGTCAGTATGAAGATGGCAACTTTAGTTAAGCTTTGTCACATACTTTGAATATATTATATGTCTGGAAAGGAAATGTAAGAACTGTTAAAATGCTCAATTACTTTGGAAATTTTCAAGATTACCTTGCCTTATATGTTTCTCTTTAATGAGAAACTTGCAAGGAGAGAATCAGTCTTCAGCTCAGTAGTTGACAGGGAACTTAAGCTGGAAAACTGATATTGAAGTATTTAGCCTGACGGCCTCCAAACCATCTCCTTCTGTCTGACTCATCACAGTTAGGAAACTTCAGCGAGCAATTGACTCTAGCAAGAAACACAGCAGTCTGCACTCACTACAAATCCCCAGGCTTCAAGGCCACTGGGGGCCAGATTTTCTAATCACTAATCACAGAAAGATCTTCCAAACATAATCCCAATTATTCAGATATATCACAAAAGAGCAATTTGAGTTTGCCTGGATATGAGTGATAGAGAACTTAGGAAGTTATAATCTGGAGTAAGTTTTTGTCACTCAGTCTATGTGTGAATGCCCTTTGCATTCTGCCCACTACTGAGTTCTGTAGGGTCAGCTTTACCTCAATTTTATCTTTGGCAAAGGAATGAGGAAAAAGCAAACACATTGTTTTGTACATGGTTGTATCACAAAAGTAGTTCACAATAACAGCTGCCATGGGTAGATGCTTGTTCTGTGCCAGGCACAGAATGTGGGTACCTTGATTACATTATTTTTATCACTTACAAAAATCCTTCTAAGACTATTCAAGTTCCATTGAAAACAGGTTGATTTTCCTTTTTATTGTTGTTGTTTGGTCTGTGATACAGTAATATTCCCAATGATCTCTACTGGAAGGTTTTTTCCCATCCTTTATTCTCTTTATTTTTCCAGAAGCAGCTGAAACCTCCTCCACACAACTTGCTTGACATTCCAGCCTGAACTAATGTTGCTGCTGAACAATTGTAACTTTTATCAGCCACACCACTCAAAAGGAAAATGGTGACATTGCCTTATCATTGTCCTTTGTAATACTGAGCCATTTTTAAGTTTTTACTTTATGCCACGTTCTGTCTAGGCACTGACTATACAATGAGCAGAATTTCACCTCTCCTCTCTTGTTACCTCAAAGCAAGGTTGAAGGATTATCTAGAAGGCAGAACAATTAAATGAACAATAACAATAAAACATAAAAGTCAGTTAGAAAACCTGGAAGGGTCACCTAGTCTAGTTTCAGATAATCAGGAGTATTTATCTGACTTCAGCGATACTCTGACTAAATCGCAACTTTTCTACTTGGTCTTTTGGAAATTCAGTTTTAGCATGATTGCATTCTCCTAGACACTTCCCCTTCACCAGTCTATATTTCTTTTACATTTAATTGAAGTCTTTTGACCATAAATCCCTTTTTCCTGTTTTTTTCTTTTTTTTTTTTTTTTTTTAAAGACTTCCTCAACACTTGTCTTCACTAAAAAGATTTCTGGTTTGGTACAGAATGTACAATTATTACTCTACTTTAAGACCAGAAGTATAAACTCAGATTTTACTTTAATTCACAGGAATACTGGGGAAATTTAGTAACAACAAAATTAATGGTATTTGTTCAGTTTTAAACAGCTATTTTACGTAAACCATAAATTAAGAAGACAAAGCAATATTTAATGCCAAAAATAAAGTTCTAATTCTTTTATATAATCAAACCAATTGCATAAGGAATCCAGAGAAAGGCAAGGAAAAACACTGATCAGATTGCTTTCTTATCAACTCTATGTGTTACAAAACAATAAATGGTAAAGAAAAACAGATGGTAAGATATGATTGAAAAATGGGAAAATCCGTACTGAATTGAGGATTAAATTGTTAAAAGGTGTTTTACAGCATAGCATCATTTAATGATGGTCGGTTATGCATTGCTTGCTCACAAAATGGAGCTGGCCAAATAAGCTGCCGTCTCACAGATGTGACTCCTTCCAATTAACTCTCTAAAAATTAACCAAGCTTAACCAATATGGTAAAGTGATATACACCCTAAATCAGCTCTGAGCTGTGAAGTTGTTCCTGTCCTACTTCTTGGCTTTCCAAAATTTTTTTAAAACCCTTCTCTCTCTTTTTTTCCTTCTATTTATTTCTTTGGACCAATTGAAACAGTAAATGCTTCTGAGCTCATGAATACAAAAACTGAGGTCACTGTTTCCTTACCCTCTCTTACATCTAGAAAGATAATCTTGTATTGAAGTGGTTTGAACAATGGAAGAAATATGTAGGTGGGGAGGAATAAGATGCATACCTCCACTTTATCCTTTTTCTTTGTGGTTGAAGAGAAGAGGCCTAGTAGACTGGGAACTGGGCCTTCCCATGCCCTGTGTGACCTGTTGTCAGGGAAACAGGATGTGTGGAGAGCCCTGGCCTTTCTAGTGCCTGTTGCTAGGGTAACAGGCTACAAACCATCTTCTTTTATGCAACTATGCAGCTTCCCTGCCTTACTCTATAACTTCACTTCAATATTATGGGAAATTATATTTGTTTGCCAAAAATCTAAGAGCAATACAACTTCAATGCACCACCACTGAAAAAAAATGGTTTTGGAAGAAGTACTACAAGTGAAAATATGTCATTGATATTTGTTACTAATGAAAATAATATGGAGAAAAATTTTATTGGACTGACTTTCTAAAAAAAGGACCTCTTTTTTTAATTTTTATAATCTCTGAAATATTTATTCATAGTTGATTATGTCAGAGAAATAAATTATAGACGATAAAAGAGAAGGAGTGAATGATAGAAGAAACTATTGAAACTAGAGTAGAATTATACATAAAAATTTAGAAGCTAAGAGCAGATTATCAGTGTATATCAATTAACTTTGTTGTGTAATAATCTACTCCACAACTTAGTGGCTAATTAAGCAATAAATATCTATTATTTCCTCACAATTTGGAGGAGTTGGGTTAGTCCAGTCTGACTTCACTCACATGTATGGTAATAGATTGTCTGGTTGAACTGTGAAAAACTTGAGAAATTTAAAGAGATCTGCTGAAGAACAAAGCACAAAGAGGGCCACAGATACTTGTTCATCCTGGAACCAGTAGTTGGTACTGGAAATTTTGCAAGGTCTGAAGTTAGAAAGGAGCGCCCTAATCCATATACTAACCATCTCCAACTGCAGTCTACAAAAGGATAGGGTCTGTATTCTCTTTGGGAATAATACAATAGAATAAAGTCCACTAAGTTGATTTTTCTGAAATAAACCAAAGGAGTAAATGCTGCTCATTTTTCTTCAGTGAACCACCTTCCTGTGTGCCTAAAATTTTTTATAGTAGAGTAGAAATGGTAGCACAAGCAAGTATAAAATGCGTACTTTTAATCATTAGAATTCCTGTTTTTATTTGTACAAGCCAATAAAAAAAATGTTCAAGGATAGATACCTAGACTTTACTACTGGGCAGGGTTTTCTGCCTCTATGATTTGTGATGCCAAAGGACAAATAAATAGGAATGAGTTTGCAAAGGTCCGGGTTCTAAGGAGGAGCAAAATGTTTTAGGAAAAGTCAAACTCTCCTTAAAACGTTAGCTAGGAACTTTGTTCCAGTAAACAAACTGAAGAGGTAATGGTAGTACATGTCCTAGAAAAGGAGCAAACAGAACTGGGGGAGTGTCTAACATCTAAAGCATATGCCAAGTGATAACTCCCTCTGGTATTCAGCTTTGAGTATGCAGAGCTAGGCAAACAGATGGCAGGGCTGTGGAAAAATCAAAACAAGAGAATAGTTTTTAACTCCTGAAATGTCAGGTTTTATAGTGAGTCTTGAGTGTTAAGTAGAATTATCTAAGTCAAGGTTAAGTAGAATAAGTAAGTAGGGGCCTAAGAATCTGGACTTTACCCTACTAATAGTGAAACGCTGGCCAAGTCATTTAATGTCTTGGAGACTCCGTTTCCTCATCCAAAAAACTGGAGATAATTGTTCTGAGACATATAAACCCAAAGAAAAATCATTTAGAAAGTGTAAGGCACAAAATGCATTATGAGGTATGATTACAACCATGATTCAATCATCATGTGATTTTTTTAAAAAAACTGTCTAGACAAATCACAAATATGATTGATACCTAAGTGTATCATTTTTTAAAATCTTACCCCAAATACAATTATGAACCAATTCTTAGGAAGTTAAGTTTTATGTGGACCAAAATCAGCACACTGTTGCTTTTCTAGTAAGTTCATTTTTATTTTCTTACTAATTATCTGGCACCTGTTTCATAAGATCTCCTTGATCACTGTGCTGATGCAGTTTAGTTAAGGTTGACTTCTATTTCCTTCTCCTGAAGAATCCAGTGCTTAGAGATTTCACTAGTTTTTTCATGATCCATTGTAAACTTGTTTGAGATGTTATTAATAACAAAATTTTGACTAACAAAAATTATAAGCATTCTTGAATACTTGGGGGTTCTAAGGAGTAAAAATTCATATTTTAATATTTTATAAAATAAAAAAATAAAATGTCTATAAATATCTTTTAAAAAGTATAGCTTAAAGGAGAAACCAAAATCATCAGAATGTTTTGTTGCTTTCCCTCTGATGGCCCATTATCATTTCCATGCCTTTCCTTAACTGTAGTTACTCATGTCCAGTACTAGCTCAGACCAGGTATGTGGAATAGGTGGTTCTCTATAGCACTACCATCTGTTTAATGATATTAATAAACAGCTTCTTTCATATCCAAAAAGTCTGTAGCAAGTCCTTTACTGTATGGTAATGTCATTTGCTCAAATAATTAAATTTTGTCTGCTGACTGAAATAAAATAAAGCTCAAAATCTAAAAAGATAATGGTAATATGTTCTAAAATAGGCTGAAGGATGGATATAACACATGACAGTGATTTGGACAAGGACAGACATAGAATAATTTTTAAGCCAGAGTCACTCAGGAAATCAGTCTAGTCCTAAGTCATACACAAACTCCATACCAAGATTACCACAGGAAGTTGAAGTAAAGAAGCCATCAAGACAGCTCTACTGGTGAAACTCTCAAGGCCAGCCCACTCTCCTCCACTCTCTCTACAGCCTTAACCCCTGCCCCAGGGAAACAATTCCTCGAGTTTAACAGTTTTGGTGAAGTGAGACCTGTAAGCCCTTGTGAGGCTACTTCCCCTGGAAAAGTCGTCTTTCTCATCTCACACCTTTACTCTGCCCACTGACTACAATATGCATCTGATGAAAATACAGGATCCCGCTGTTGCATGTAGTATTAATAATAACAGCTAGAGTTTATTGAATTCTGAACACCATGCTAAATAATTTATAAGCATTAGTTTGTTTAATCTCCTAAATACCTGTGAAATAGGTAATGTTCTCACATTTTACAGATATTTGCATTTTACAGATAACGAAAGTGAGGCGTTGAAAAATCAAGCAACTAGGAGATCATACAGCTGTTAAGTAGTGTGGTTGGAATATACCCAAGAATGAATAAAGTTATGGGAATATTAATAATTACCATAATTTGCAGGCTTATTGTCTGCTCTGTACTATACTGCATCTGATATATTTTATTTATTTTTACTATTTTGATCTGGGAAATGTATGGCTTCCCTGATTTTACTGCTTTCAAGGGAAAGAACCTTCCACTGGAGAAGCCTTCTGGGCCTGTTTTGGCTGTTTTCACATTCTTTCATTGGAGTACATGCAATTCATTTGATTGGTGAATTGTGGAGAAAGAATTGGGCCTGGAGATGCAAGTTTTTCTTCTCTAGGTGCAGGGAAGAGATTTTGTGCTTGCAGAAAGTGTAGTCTCATCTGGTCCAGGCTCTGAAGTAGATTTAGGAGAAAGATTTGGCCCCCTGCTGAGGAGTCTACAGTTTGTGGAATAAGTTGAATTCAGAGGAGTCCCAGCTTATTTCACTGCACACTAAAGCATTATCTTCCAATGCAAGTTTAGTCTGCAAAAAAGATGATACTTCAATCTCTATTTATGGTACCTTTAAATCTATGCCTCACTTAATTCTGAATTTGGGCAGGATTATCATGTATTGGAAACCCTTCTCATCTAAACATCTTAGCTATCAATTTTGTTTATGTCCCAGTTAAAAAGTCACCTAAGAGAAGTCATCCCTGACTTTTAAAATATCTCCTCAAAGTAACTTGATCACATTACCTTGTGCATTTTTCTTCAGGTCACTTCTTTTTTTTTTTTTTTGAGATTTTATTTTTAATTTAATTTTAATTTAGAATAAAATTTGCTCTTTTGGTGTACAGTTCAAGGAGTTTTGACAAGTGCACAATTTTTTTCTAACCACAACTACAGTAAAGATACAGAATAATTCTCATCATCCTTTTTCCCCAAACTACACTTTACACTCTTCTTTGTGTGGTCAAACCTTCCTCCCCAACTCTTAACTTCTGTCACTGATTGCTCTGTTCTTCTTTTTATTTATTTATTTTTATTTTATTTTTACAGACTGTATTTTGATTAATTGTACACAAAAGGGTACAAATTTTCATCTCTATGGTTGTACACAATGTAGAGTCACACCATTCATGTAATCATATATATACATAGGGTAATACTGTCTCTTTCATTCAGATCACTTCTTACTCCATACTAACTAGCTTTTTTTATAATTCACTTTTTGTTGTTTGTTTCCTCTACTCCAAAGTAAGTTCTGCTAGGCACATTGGCACTTGCCTGTGATCTCAGCTGCTTGGGAGTCTGAGGCAGGAGGCTCTCAAGTTTGAGATCAGCCAGGAAACTTGGCAAAACCCTGTCTCAAAATACAATAAAAAGAGTTGGTGATGTAGCTCAGTGATAGAGCACTTGCCTAGCATGCCCTAGGCCCTGGGTTCAATCTTCAATATCACAAAAACGAAGGAAAAGAAAAAGCAAATAAGCTTCTGTCTAACATGGTACCTGACAATATACAATCAGTGAATATTTATTGAATGATGAATGAAATAATTGGATTTTAAAGAAAATAAAAGTGCAGTTTAGAGAAATTAATATTTTCTCCATGGTCACTGGCTAAAAATACAGGTGGTATTAAAAAATATCTGATTGACTTCAGAGTTCCATTTCTCTTTATCTTGTTTTATTTTGAGATGAGGTCTTCCTAAGTTTCCCAGGCTGGCCTCATACTTCCCATACTCCTGCCTCAGCCTCCCAAATAACTCAGATGATAAGTGTGCACCACCATGCCCAGCTCAGAGTTCAACTTTTTAATCTCTAGGGTATTCCAACTCAATCATCTTCATTATATAAACCATCATATAATGTTATCTAAAGATTGAGATTCATGGTACGTTATATATACATTCCAAAATAAGTTTTATTGAGGTGATATTCTTTAAACCAAATTAGTTTATGAGTAAAGGATAGATTTTTTAACTGATTTGCTTTTTTAATCCATCAAAAGAGTCACATATTCAATTCTGTAGGGAATGAGACTAAGATTGAGATTTATCAACAATTTCCAAGAAAGATAGGATAAGCATTTTCTTTAACATTTGAAGTAAATCCACTGTATACCCTCAATGTCAGAGCTTGGTAAGGAAACTGATGGTTTGGGTATATAAGCCAGAGTTAGATGGAGGTGTGTTGTTCAATGGCTAGGGTAAAGACCACAGAGTGATCTTATGTGTCACAGTGACCTTGGTCAGTCTCCACCTTGAGGGATGGCATGTCTGAGTGTGTGTGCATGTCTGCGTGTGTTTTTGTATATGATGTTGGAGGAAAGAAATGGTCTTTCTATCATCTGGTCCAGAAGCTATGGTTTAGTTTCTTATTGCTGCTGTAACAAATTTACCACAAACTTAGTGACTTAAAAAAAATCACAAATTATCTTCAATTCTGTAAATCAGAAATCTGATGCAAATTTTGCTCAACTCAAAGTATCAGCAGAACTGCACTCTTTCTGGAGACTATGGAAGGAGACTCTGCTTTCTTGTCTTTTATTATATCTAGAGGTTGTCTATGTCCCTTGGTTCAGAGTCCACTTCCCCGATCTTCAATGTTAGCAAAGATCGGTCAAATCCTTTTCACAATGCACCTCTCTTCTGTCTCTTTTCCACTTTCAGGAACCTTTGTAAAGGTTCTTATGGGTTAACCTGAAATCCAGGACAATCTCTTCTGTTTTAAAGTCAGTTTATTAACAACTTTAATCCCATCCCCTACCATAAGCCTCCTTTCCCTGGACATTAGGACATAGACATCCCTGGGGTGCCAAATAGTCTACCTGGTTTACAGGGCCCATGAACTAAATTTTAGAAACACCACTCTAAATCCTTCTCTGGTGATCTTTCTGGGTAACCATCCTGAGAATGTCATCTGTTTTTTTGTTTTGTTTTGTTTTGAAAGGGAAGTGAATAAGAGCTTTAGAGCTGGGCAGATCTATATTTAAGTCCAAGTTTCACCAGATGCTACCTGGACAACGAAATTAGGATACTTATGTCTAATGAAAATTGACAGGTCTAAATAAGAATACAATTTTTTTTTTTTTTATCTTCACAGTTC
Organism: Sciurus vulgaris; assembly: GCF_902686455.1. Taxonomy (NCBI): domain Eukaryota; kingdom Metazoa; phylum Chordata; class Mammalia; order Rodentia; family Sciuridae; genus Sciurus; species Sciurus vulgaris. The sequence goes on from NC_136463.1 coordinate 135,645,446, forward strand.
TGACAACTGGGAGATGATAAGCAAACATTATTCTCTTCCATCTTCTCTATTCCTATTCCAGCTGTGATTCTGATTCTATCTCCAATTCTCCAGGTTAGCTTTAGGCCCCAATTTGGCAGCCTGGCTGATTTTCCAATTTTCTAGTTAGCATCAGTATAAGATTCAGAATTTTATTGATTTGCAGTATTGATTGACTGATTGGCTTAAAAATATTTGTGACATGACTTCCTATGTGCCAAGTACTGTGCTAGGTAGTAGAGATCAAAGACCAAACACAATGAGGGGAACTTGATTGTTGCACTCAGAATCTATGGTCCAATAGGGAAGGTATATTTTATTAAGAAAGAGAAGTTTGGGTTATTTTATGAACCAAATATAGGAAAATAGCAGGGAGGATTTTCTTTGCACATGAATTTCAAGCAGAAATCTTTGAGCATTTCTTAATGGGATCCCTTGTTGACAACTCTTCCTGACAAAGGCATGCTCTGAGCCTTTACCAGGACATTTATCTTGCCTGGACCCAGCTACCCACTAAATGCAGAAACACCTTAAAGTCACTACAACACACAACTCCAAAAGCATCATGAGAACAGGGAAAACCTTGACTGAGAGAAAAAGAGAAATAATTAAAGATGAGCAAAGGGTCATACAGCATTTCAATGGGTCAACCTGGGGACTCATTGGGAGGGGGTCACAAGAGTGAGGATTGAGAGGAGACTTCGAAGCTTGAACAGGTGATCACAGGATCACAGAGATCCTATGAAGGATCCTAAACTGTTAAGTGAGGGCAATAGAAGGCTTTAAGGGTTTTAAGCAGAAGATTTTAAAGGGTCAAGTTTGTTTATTATCTATAATGCTGCTTCATCTTAAAATTTGATTCTAGTTCAGAAATCTGGTGCTTTCACCTTGTGTTATTCACATTTTTGCCAATTTTTATTCTAAATAAGTGTGCTACATCTTCTTGGTAATGAGAGCCTAGGTAACTTCATCTGAGAACTTTACAGCATACTGTCCTCTTTAACAGTAATAGCCATTTGGAATTAAAAAGCTATCATACTGTTCTCGCTTTCTCCTTCATTTTATGCTTCTGTACATTTTACCCTTCTTTATTAATGATCTTGTTTACCACCAATCAAAGAGAGAATAAGGAAAAAGAAAGTCAACTAGATGCCATTCAACTGTGGCATTCATGATTCTAATGTTAACATCTGGACGTTATTCAGGAGAGGAGAGACAATGTGGTATGTGTCTACACAGGTAAAATTAGAAATCAGATAGCAGGTTGATTTCTAACTTAAATTCTGACAGGTTCTAGTGCTACATTTAAAAAGTCTGAAGGAACTGGCAACAAGTACTAGGAAGTGGTAAATACTACATTTTTGTATAAAATTTATAGTTTTGAGCCTCTCAACCATTCCTCCCTTCTGTTGAACATCTTCAATTTAGTTGTTCCTACAACTTCATGTAATTTTCACTGAAATTTCTACTTGATCAAGTTTTCTGGAAATGCTATCTCAGATTAAAGTTCTAGAACAGCGACACTGGAAAAGAACAGCACTGCTGTTACTAAATACGATTAAATTTTAAATCCATTGTTATTAAGCATTTTGTATGTTAAAAGAAATAAACAACAGTACCATGACCCAAAAAGGCATCATTCCTAAAATTAGGAAAAAAAAAAATTAAACATGTAGCACAGTGGTAGAATGCTTGTTTAGCAAGCACATGGTGGGTTCAGCACTTACCACCACAAACAAATAACTAAAGTTTTCAAACTGACTTTCCATATGAGGAATAGTAAATTAACAATCTTTGTAAAGATAAGCAATAGATTACTTTCCTTAGTATATAAAAGGCAGTCTAGATTCCAGAGTCACAGGGAACTCTGAACAAGAAATTTCATCCAATGTTGAGACAGCATGAGATATCAGGAAGTATTTTTTAGTCCCTATACCATGGATAACTTATGGTCAAGTAAATGATTTTTTAAAAAAGTATAGTTTGTGAAGGACATGTTGTCATAGTTATTTGCTAATATTTCCACCATCATGGAAGATGAGTCATAGTGTAGAATCCAAACTGAGTGACAAATTACTGGTAGCAGAGGGATTGAAGATAGCAAAAGAAAAAAGTTGTAGCTATAAAAAGTAAATTAATAGATTAAAGCATAAAAGTCTTTATCAGAATGAGAGCAGGAAAACTTTCACCTTTGTTCTCAAAAGGAATGGCACCTCATTTTATATAGTGGTTCAAATATATGAAGGAGATTTAGAAGAAATTTAATGAATAAAATTAAATAAATGGTGAGGAAGAATTGATATTTTAGTTAATTTAACAATTTTCCCACATCACCAAATTTTTAAATTATTTTTATGTGCTTAAAAGAAAGTCTAAAATGTTACATGACAATCCTCAGGAAAGATTTTCTCTAAAGATTTTCCTGTAGTAGTCATGTTTTCCATACTTCAGGTATAATTGAAAAAACATCTTATTTCCATTTCTATTTTTATTTAGTCTCAAAATGCACATATTGTAAGCTCAGTTAAAAAGAGAATATCTTGCTGAAATATGTGAATGTATTTATAAATATAGATGTAGTAAAAGATGTAACAAAGATGTAGTAAAAGATGAAAAAAAAAATCGCTTTCCAAACAAATAAATGTCTAAAGGCCATCATTGGGTATATTTTAGCAAAACTAAGAAAAATTATTTCACAATTATTGATAAGCTTTCATGGGTAACATGATTTTAATTGCTCATATTTAAAAGCAGAATTCTAGGACTAGCAATTTTGATGAACTAAAATTCTGTTTAAGTCAATATTGCATTTTAAATAGGTAAGGCGTATCAGCAATGGAATAGGGAGTCCCTCATATCACTTCTTTGAGTGCAGACTACACAAAAGACCATAATTAAACAATTTGGTTGTCATTAGTAATGCAGATTTTAGATTTAGAGATTCTTGCTTTGACAAGCCTAAGCCTGAAATACTGAGAATGTCTTAAATCAAAGTACAAGTTAAAGTAATGGTACTAAAATGCAAATTTCTTCCTTCTTTGATACTAAAGCAGTCATTTCAGTCAGTTCAATAATAAAGACTGGAGAAAAAAAGATTAAGGTTAATGTTCATTTACTGACTCTATCTAGACAGCCCAAAATTAAATTAGCATATGTATATTGATATAATCTTGACTATCAATTCATGAAGCTCTACTGTTGAATGACTCTCAACCTCTTCTGAAACAAAATGACAGATTCCTCTTTGAGATCAATTGATAAGTGAAAGTCAGATATCTTAGCCCTAGTGTTAGGTCAAAACAAAATCGCTTTCTAAATTTCTTAAAGACTATACATAAATTCACCACCGCACAGCTTCATACCTTCAGGTAACTACAGAAAATTAGAACAAATACAAATAAAACATCCTGCCCTGCTAACAGGAAGAAAATCTAAAACATGTTGTAATCTGAAATACAGCCTTTCCAGTGCAGATGTTCATTCACTCATTAGGTTAGAACACAAATCATCTGATGACTGGTAATGTTTAATTTGCATCTATGCTAATTAATTTTGTGAGCTGTTATTTGCCTCAACAGGATTTCTTGTTTCTCTAGAGAATCTCTACACTGAAAAGCTCTAGCATCTACATCTTCTGTAGATCTTGCAGGTTAGTTTATTCAAATGCTATGAAGATGGCTTCCTTTTTAAAAGTTATTCTTTGCTAAATATTAGCATTGTTAGTGTGTCTTACACTCGTGCATTGGAATGCCACGTATTACTTGAAGTAGCAAGAAAATATAGAGAGCATTATTTAAATATAGAAACAACATTCAAATGGAGAAAAGTAGAAAGGATTTGTACTTCCAAAGTTTGATATAATTTTTCTTTTTCAAAAAAGTAGATATGAAAACAGTGACATTTATTTGTATACTGCATTTTGTAAAGTAGTATGTAAACACAGCATTAAAGACACAAATCCTAACGACAGACATCTTCACATGGTGTATATTCCTTTAACTGTTAATACAGGAAACACTCTAGTTTCCTTTGGGATCTGCAAAGACCCCAAGCAATTTCAATGGCATTTAATATTCATATTTCACATTTTTATCCAAATGTTAGATCTGATTTTTGAACTAGGACATTATTTTAAAAAAGCATATCAACATAATGTTGTACTGAAATACTAAGCAGGAGATAAATACACAACTATAAAAACTTAAAGATGTAAATACCAAGATGATAGCACTGCAATTAAAGTTTGACTCAGGTCATTACATTTCATACTTGACATAAATGTACAATTCTTAATCCATTTTATTAAAGGCTTTTATATACTATGAACTATTCTTTACTGTTAGAAGAAGCAAAAAGGCTAATTTACAGTCAAAACTCTAATAAGTTTGGCACACTTCTAATATTCTGACCCAAACATTTTTTTCTCATAGAAATATTATTACTTAAGACAAAGGATGAGCACAAGAGGCCAGGGTAAAATTATTTTTATCGTGTTAATTCTGACTTTGTTTTTTTTTTTTTTTTTTTCAAAATCTAATTACTGGTCTTATTTCTCTCTCTTACTTACCTTATTTTAGCAAGTGCCTGGCAAGCAGCTTTCCTAGTTACTGCTTTGCACACCTAAACCACATATTTAAGTAGAACATACAAAAAGCATAAAAGAAGCCATGTAGTGTAGCAGTGAAAGGACTTATCTAGGAGTTACCTTACTTTACACAAAATGTGCAGGTGCAAAAAACTATCCTGCTTTCAACAAGTTGTTAGCTGAGATGCACACATTTTAGAATTCAAGAGAAAAATCTTTCCAAAGGAAACACTATTTAACGAAGGCAGCTAGCACTCTACAATTAGTCATATTAATGGTCAAATCTGTTGTGGGGGGAATAATACAGAAACAAGTGAGGAGCTTACTCACATTCCTTTCAGGCGTTGCCACATTTTTTCAGTCTGTTCTCCTATGAGATACTTATAAGTGGTGTTTTCCAATTCTTCAATTTCTGTAGCAGTAGACCCCATGATGATGCTCCTAGGGCAATACAGTTACAGTCAGTTTCAGCAGCTAGAACAAGCATTCCTCAGTCCACTACAAATCTCAAGCAGTTATACAGTAGCATCTCTTATCTATCACAAAAATGCCGAGGTGCAAAGCTGAGGGAAGCCTCTGCCAGATTTGCTATTGACTTTGACAGGCATATCCACAGCTCACCACATCACCCCCCTCAAGCAGACAGCAGAATAAACAGATGCTCTGACCTCACAGGAACAATCCGCACATGTGAGCTGCTACTGTACTACTGACCGACTAGTGCTCAAGCTCTCCCCAAAAGCAGCTCATCTGTTACTGTTCTGTGCACTGAAGCGCATCAGAATTTCTACAGTTTACGAGCTCTATTATGCACGAAAGAAACGTGAATGACTTTCGCACTCCAGAAGAAGACGAATTCCTTTCTACCAGCGGAAGAAGGGCAGGATGTAATAAGAAAACAGATGGTAGGAACCAGTAGCAGCAACACCACCCTGAGAAAGAAGTGCCTGTTTAAATGCCAAGGTTTTTGTCTTTTAATTGATCTGGAACTGACACTTAGACATATATCATGCTCAAACAATAAATGCAACAAATATTAAGGACAACAAAGAAAAAATAGCACATAGAGCCATACAGAAGCAGATCACAGAGCTCCACAGGTTGTTATTGAGAGAATATGTACATCATCTGATGCTGTAATTATGCTATTCACCTTCTCCTAGCAACTCCACACAGTAGGTAACCGCCTATTTAACCAGGGGAAAACACGGCTGCAGCGCACAGCCTGCTCTGTGAGTCCTTTGGGGATTAGAAAAAGAATAAAATGAAATGAGTGTGAATTTGTGTGTGTGTGTGTGTGTGTGTGTGTGTGTGTGTGTTAAAGGAAAAGGGAGTGTTGTATGTATATGCATGTGTGTGTGTGTGTGTGTGTGTGTGTGTGTGTGTGTAAGACAGTGAGAGGAGAGGAGAGAAATTGATGCTGTGCTGCTTGTGAATTTTAGAAGACAAATGAGAGAAAGTGGACATAAAAGGAATCAGAACTGAGTTGTCTGCCAAGCTCCCAACACATGGCAAGCTTTCTTTGAAGCAAGCACAGACCTTGAGTATGAGCTTCATAATAGCTATTGCTATCTGTAAGCTGCTAAGAAAAATGTACATAAAACTCCTGCCTCTTGTTTGTTTGGAGACCAGATGTAGTTTTTATTCCTCCCTACAAGAAAACTTGCCTGTAACCTTGAGATTTATGGTACAGGTGTTCAAAGGGGATAGGTAATAATATTTATTGTTTATGGGTATTTCCTATGACAGACACTGTTCTGAGTACTTAACATACATTACCCTTTTAATTCTTAAAAAATTTCCCTAAGGTAATTAATATTCCCATTTAACAGATTTAAAGCCAATTCTTTAAAGTAGGAAATGTTACTTTATTATCAGGAGTTTTCCAAAATAAGATTATTTTTGTTCATCCAAGTTATATTAATGGCATCTACTAGTCAGAGTCATAATGTTTAAGTAAAAAATACCTTTGAAAATATTATAGCAAATGTCTTCTCATTTAAAAATTAGAGGAGATTAAAGCAAGGGAGCTTCAGTTTTATTTTCTCAGACAAGATACTTCCAAAACTCAATCTGAATTTAATGTCATTAGCTAGTGGACAGCATTATATAGTCAAACCTCACTTTTATGAGCATTTAACAGAATTGTGAGAAATAACTTCATCTTTGCTCTGAAACTACCAATTTTACCTTCACTGTGCCTTCATTTATAATCCTAACTTCATTCATTTAATAAGCTCTTACCTGATTTTTCTTTAATGAGATAGTTAACAAACATCTGAATTCTGCTTTCCGAAATAAATCATAACCAAAAATCTGCATAGAAGCAAGCACTCTCAATTATTTTACAAGCTAGGATACCAAAGTCCTTAAAGTCCTAAAATGATTTTTCAGCTCACAAAATGATTTTTTACATATGTCATGAAATTTCAAGTCCTTTCATGGGTCAGCTTACCAGTAAAATTGCAAGGTGAAGAATGAGGTCCACTCTGCTCAATTATGTTTAGTGAATCTTACCCCATCAGTACAACTTATTTTTCCCCTTTATTTATTTATTTTTTTTTTACTATCACTTCTATTATATATTGATAGTCAAGTACTGTCACTTCTATCATATATTGATAGTCAAGACCTTTGGATATATCATTTGAGTCACTTTCCACCAGAAAAACAAAAACAAAAAAAACAAAAAACAAAAACAAAAAAACAAGTCTTGATTATTGCATTAAATATTTCATAGAATAAAAATCTGAAAAATACTAAACATAACTGCTTATTATTTAAATCCTTTACCAAGACAATCTTCAGCCTCAGGATATCAAAAGTTACTTCTGTAAACATAGAGAATTCAAAGCATTTTTACTTTCTAGTTTATGACTAATGTCTATAAAATGTGATAATAACAAATATAAAATAAATCACATTGAAAAGAATATAATAGAACTCAGGAAATAATGTACAACTCTTTAAAAATATATGAGCTGTTGTATTCATAAAGTTAAATCCCTCCCCCCAAAAAATTCTGACATGAAAAAGAAATAAAACAAGAATGGATTTTCAGAAATTAAAATATATGTCTCAAAGTAAAACATTCAAACTTGGATTGAATGAGGAAAATGAGGGGAGGGGGAGGACGAGGAAAGGAAAGAAAGTGGAAAGAGACAGACATCATTACCCTATGTACATGTATGATTACACAATGGTGTGAATCTACATTGTGTACAACCATAGAAATGAAAAGTTGTACTCTGTTTGTATACAATGAATCAAAATGCTGTCTGTAAAAAGTAAATAAAATTTTAAAAAGAAAGAACCATAAACTGGAAAAAAAATAAAGCATTCATTATAAGTTCTGGGTTGGGGAAGAAAAGTTGAGAAAATCATCTGGAATAAAGAGTAAAAATGATTAAGTCCATCCCTTTGCTTTAACTCTATATTCAGGTGAAATAGCTCTATTATAATCAGTTCCTTCATTCCTGGTTACCTAATGATTCATTACAAATGGTGACAAAAAACTGTAGAATGACTTTAGTATGTACCAATGCTGAAATATATATAGCACGACCTGAGTTTGAATTTCAGTTCTTCCACTGAAAGAATTGGGTATGCAATTTAATAATTAACAGTAAGCAAGTACCTATTCTGTGTCTGTTTCTTCATGTGTAAAATCAGCATAATAAACTTCATCTTCCTCGTAGGATTGTAAATAAGTTAATATACTTAATGAACATTAAACAGTTTCTGGCACATATTGCTTTATAATTGCATTTTAATTATTAGTGATAGTATTTTATGATTTTTCTCCTTTATGTTTCAGTGTGATTATTTATGCAATAGAATTTTTAATAATGAACCATTTCCCAAATAACTTGTTATAGAGGATAATCATTTTTCTGCAATGCTGTTGTTGTTGTTTGTTTAGGAACTGCATCCTTTTGTGTAAGTGAGATTGTTTTAAGTGTTTGTGATACTAACTTAATTGGTCTCATAGTAAGGCTATACTGGCACCATGTAATGAATGGTAGAAGAAATAGTATTAAGCCTACAATTCCATTGCCTATAAACCATCACTCATTGTAAAAGATAAATGATGACATATTCATCATATTGAAGACGTATTCGAAATTTAGAAAGCATATTAACTCAAATACCCTTAAAATAACTACATGAGTTAGTATACCTGAATAATAGAAAGAGCAATTAGTGATTAAAATCAGAAATATGAATCTAGTTTAGCAGAATAAATTAAAAACAAAATTCCAGTTTAGTACCTGTGAAGAACCAAGAAGAAATCAGTTCAAACTAGAAAGAGAAATCACAAAGAATCAAAAAGATGGCTTTAAGAAAAAGTAAATGAAATCCATCAAGAATCTTAACAGACTAGAAAGATTATATTATTGATAAAAATATATTATTTTAATAGAAGAAAAAAGTTCCAGAGATGTTAATTTTTAACAATAATTTTGAAATAATTAATAATACTCCAGAATTGGTGGAAAAGAAGAAAATTCAGTTTCAAGAAGCAATATACATTACAAACTCTTAGTAAAAATAAATCCAGATTTCTGCTCCTGAACAATATTGAGTAACAGTGATACTGAAATAGCCAAAAAGCAGACAAAACTAATTGTTTTTAAGCCATTTGACATCAGGCAACGAGGACATTATCCTTAAAAAAGATGGAAAACAAACAAGGTAAACTATGATTGCCCAGGATTGTACCTTTGAGAGAGTTTCCAGACCACATGCAGGAAACGGAAACCAGATGGAAAACAGAAAGTGAGAGAGCTCAAAGAAATAATAAATGAAAACTTCCCAAATATGACAAGAGATATACACTGAAATATTCAGAAAGGTGAGTGAATCTCAGAGTAAACCCAAAGAAATGCAAACCAAAATGACCTAAGGTAGCCCCTATTCTGAAAGCTTAAGGCAAACAATCTTAAAAGCAATGAAAGAGAAACAAAATCTTACCTATAGTGGAGAAACAACAAGAACAACAATAGATTTCTCTTTAGAAATGGTAGAGGACAGGGGGATGTGACAAGATGTCAACCCAGAAATTTACATTTAGTGAAAATACCATTCAAGAGTGAAGCTGGGGTGGCTCAATGGTAGAGCAGTTGCCCAACAAGCTGGAAAACCTGAGTTCTATCCTGCATTCCACCACCACCACCACCACCACAACAACAACAACAACCACAACAACAACAACAACAAAAGCATGAAGGTAAAATTAAGAGGACGAAGAAAAAAAATATATAAGAATTTGTCACCAGAATACCTACTTTAAAAGAATGACTAGAGGAAATTCTCCAAACAGAAAGGAAGCAATAAAGGAAAATGAAATCTCAGAAAAGAAAGAGCACAGTAAGCAAAAATATGAATAAATATAATGGCCTTTCTTATCCTCTTGAGTTTGAAAATGAAGCAAAAATTATAATACCATTGATATGGTTCAAAGTGTCTATAAAGAAATACATAAGACTATTGTAAATGGGAGAAAATAAAGAGATATAAATGAGGCTAAGATTGCTGTGCTTCACTCAGACTGCTAAAATAGTGACATATCAGTAGATCATAAGTTATGAATAGGTAATATGGTATCTAAAGCAACTACTTAAAAACTATTCAAGAATATACACTTTAAATATTACAAATAAAGTGGGATTCTTTAAAAATGCTCAAGTAAACCATGGGAAGGTAGGAAAAGAGGATATAGAAACAAAATACTGAGAGAAAAATTATAAAGCAAAAATTAGCATGACACTCTTATGCTATAACATATTAGGGGTTATATTAAATGTAAATGATCTCTACACATCAATTAAAAGACACAGATTGGTAGCATTGATTGCATGTCCAATATAAAAGTGCAAATGGATTCAAATCAAAGGGTTGGGGGAAATATACCGCAAAAACACTAATCGAATGAAACTGGAGTCATGATAGTAATATCAGAAAATATAATTTATAAAGCAAAAAATATTAAAAGGTAAAAGGACATTTGCTAATTTGAGGAATTTTGATTCAGCAAGAGGATATAAAATTCCTAAATATTTATGCATATAAAAATAAAGCTTTAAGATACATGAAGCAAAAATAACACAACTATAAGGGAAAGTAGACAAATTCACGGTTACAATCAGATATTTGGTGGTCCTCATTTTATAATTTATAGAGAAAGTAGAGAGAAAACCAGTAAGGATAGAAAAGATCTAAACATTATGAATATAATTTAACTAATTGACATTTATATTACATTCTGCCAGAAAACAACAAAACACACATCCTCTTAAAGATAATCAATGAAATAAAAAAAGATTCAAAACTATCAATGAGATTAATGTCTCATCTTATTAATAGATATAATGTTATCAAGACCTGTGAAGGTTCTGAGATTGTCCCATTCTTATAGGCTATTCAGTTAGCCTGCTGCATTTTCCTGAATACTAATAGAAGGCACCTTTGGGACCAAGGAAAAGAACCATATTTATTGCTTGCAACAAAGCAGCAGCCAAGTATCAGCATTTTTGTACAGTTTCTTTGAGTCCCAATCCCCACAGGACAAGACAATTAATAACAAACACACAATGGGGTTTGCTTCAGGAGAGAAATCTTGAACTTAGGAAACCATTATCGTATAATGAACCACAAGCATGCCAGACCTTTGCTGCAGAGGGAAACATTATCTTCATTACATTAGATAGTAAATCAAGTCTGTCATTTACTACAGAGAGTTACTAAAATCCCCAATATAGGAATCAGAAAATTATTTGCAATGCATACAACATAATCAATAAAGATTTTATATCTAAAATATCTCCTAGAAATCTGTAAGAGAAACACAAGGAAGTTAGCAAAAAATAGATAAAATATGAAAAAGAAAGTAACTAAGGAAAAAGTAAAAATGGAAAATATACATAATAGGAGTTCATGATTACTAATATTCATGGAAATTTTTAAGCGACTAAAGAAACCTAAACATCTTTCCACACTTAATAACTTTTTTCTTCTTTTTTAAAATTATAATTATTAGAACTTTAACTGTACAAAATAATGGGTTTCTTGTAACATTTTCATACATGCATATGTCATTACTTCAATATCACTCACCTCCCTATTACCCTCTCTTATCCCTCCCAGTCTTTCTCCTTTTTTCTAATGGTCCTTCTTCTACCTTCATGTCACTTTTTTTCCCACTAAATTCCACATGAGAGAAAAAGTGTTACATGTCTTTCTGAGTCTGGCTTATTTTACTTAACACGAAGATCTCCAGTTTCATTCATTTTTCTGGAGTGACATGATTTTGTTCTTTATGGCTAAATAATACTTCATTGTGATATGTACGACAATTTCTTTATTCATTCATCCATGACGGACATCTAAGCTGATTCCATAATTTGCTATTTTGAATAATGCATATCCTGACTTTGATTCCTTCAGGTATATATCAAGTGGTATAGCTGGCTCATATGGCTGTACTAATTTACATTCCATCAATAATATATAAGGGCTTTTTTTTTTTTTTGCTGGTGGGAGGTACTAGGGATTGAACTCAGGGACACTTGAACACTGAGCCACATCCCCAGCCATAATTTGTATTTTATTTAGAGGCACAAATGGGAAAGGAATAAGTAAAATTATCCCTATCTGCAGGTAATATGATCCTATGCTTAGACGACCCTAAAAACTCCAACAGAAGACTTTGAGATCTGATAAACCAATTCAGTAAAATAGCAGGAATCAAAATCATACAAAAAATCAGTAGCTTTTCTATACACCAACAATGAGGTCACTGAGAATGAAGTCAGGGAAACAATCGCATCCATAGTAAGCGCACAACAAAACTTGGAGTAAACCTAACCAAGGAAGTAAACAAACAAACATTTCTTACTAAATAAGAGATGAATATGTAGTTAGTAAAGGTTTAAGAAATGATAACACCAGACTCTAGATAAGGATAACTCTCACTGAGTTACGTACCACCTCGTTTTTGCTGAAGCTAACTTTGAACTTGTGATCCTCCTGCCTTAGCCAATGGAGCCACTGGGATTATAGGCATGCACCCACCGCAGCCAGCAAGGGTTCCTTTTTCTCCACATCCTTTCCAGCATTTGTTAGTTTTTGTTTTCTTTATAATAGGCATCCAACTGGGGTTAGATGGAATTTCAATGCAAGGTTAAATATGTTGAACATTTTTTTCATGTAATTGTTGACCCTTTGTACTTCATTTACTTTCAAAGTTTCAGGTCCTACATTATGGTCTTTGATCCATTTTGAGTTGATTTTGTACAGAGTGTAAAACGGATCTAGTTTCTGTCTTCTATATATGAATATACAGATTTCTTAACACCACTTGTTAAAAAGGCTGTCTTTTCTCCAGCATATATTTTTGGTTCCTTTGTCAAGAATCAGAAGGCTACAAGTGTATGGGTTTGTTCCTTGGTCCTCTATTCTATTGCACTGGCCTCAAATATATATTTGTGTGTGTGTGTATCTATATATATATAGATACACACACATAAATATACACATATATATATTATATGTATGCATATACATATATACACAAACACACACATACACACACACCGACATATACACACACGTATATGTGTGTGTGTGTGTGTGTGTATATATATTTATATATATATAAATATATATATAGATACACACACATAAATATACACATATATATTATATGTATGCATATACATATATACACAAACACACACATACACACATACCGACATATACACACACGTATATGTGTGTGTGTGTATATATATTTTTTTTAATTTTTTTTTTTGTCAATACCATGCTATTTTTTGTTATAATGGTTCTCTAGTATATTTTGAAATCAGGTATCATGATGCTTCCAGTATTTTTACTTTGCTATTATTGCTACGTTTTGGGATCTTTTCTGTTTCCATATGAATTTTAGGATTTTTTTTCTCTTCCTTCCTTCCTTCCTTCCTTCCTTCCTTCCTTCCTTCCTTCCTTCCTTCCTTCCTTCCTTCCTTCCTTCCTTCATTTTTACTAATATAATTTTGACCAGCCTATGAGCATGAAATGTCTTTCCATCTTCTAGGATCTTCAATGTTTTATGATTTTCAATGTGGACAGCAGAAGAGCTGTTGTTTACTCCCTTGGTTAGGTTTACTCCAAGTTTTGTTGTGCGCTTACTATGAATGCGATTGTTTCCCTGACTTCATTCTCAGTGACCTCATTGTTGGTGTATAGAAAAGCTACTGATTTTTTGTATGATTTTGAATCCTGCTATTTTACTGAATTGTTTTATCAGATTTCAAAGTCTTCTGTTGGAGTTTTTAGGGTCGTCTAAGCATAGAATCATATTACCTGCAGATAGCGATAATTTTACTTATTCCTTTCCTATTTGTGTCCCCTTTCTTTCTCTTGTATCATTGCTTTAGTTGAAGTTTCCAGTACTACAAGGAATGAGAGTGGTACCAGTCAATGTCCTTGGCTTGCTCCTGATTTTAGAGGAAATGTTTTCTGTTTTTCCCAATAGTGCACCAATATTTTAATGAAATGTTGAGAGCGATTAGAAAATGTTTCATTAAGGATTTTTGCATCTTATTCATCAAAGACGTTGGCCTATAGTTTTCTGTTTTTGTTATATACATGTCAGGTTTTGGTAGCCAGGTGATACTGGCTTTGTAGAACGAGTTTGGAAGGTTTCCTTCCCTTTCTATTTTACATAATAGTTTGAGGAGCATCAGTACTAGTTCTTCAGAAGTCTTGCACACTCAATAATTTTGAAGGAAAAAAAAAATCAAAACATCTGGCTATGCCAGAACTGGTAAGAAAGTGGAGGAAAAGAAGATTTTTTTTCTTTTTGTTGTGAATATTAGGAAGCAATTTATCAATATCTAAAAAAGTTGAAGATACACATACTCCAAAATATTTTCCTACATGTAGAAATGAAATCTAACACAAGAATATTTATAGTGGTGTTGTTTCCCACTGTGGGGGAGGGGAAGAGCCCTACTTTACCTCCAATTACCTAAAAAATGGATAAAGGTTGACATAATCATAAAAGAGGATACTATATGACAATGAACACATATGACCTACAGTTAAAAATGAAACCTATACACATGAATAAATCTCCAGAAGGTAACATTGACCAAAAATCAAACTCTGTAGGAATTTAGATAATATAGTGGCATTTACTTATTTACTAAATAAGAAATGAATATGTATAAAGGTTTAAGGAACGATAACACCAAACTATAGATAAGGATACCCTCTGGAAAGGAGAGAAGAGAAAGCTATTGAGGTGAGGTAAATACATTAGGTATTTCAGCTGTTTTGAAAGCATTTCATTTACTTCTTAAACAGGGTATGAATATACAGGTAATAAGCCTGTATATATTTGTATCAATGAATAATTTAATTAGAATTGTTTTTTAAGCTGAACAACAAAGCCATGGTTATAAAAAGTTAAACAAAGATGTGAAATGACTTTAATGCTCCAGATGTTCTTGATAGTTGAAATATTTTCCTCTGAGTAGACCAGTTTTGCCAACAGAATTAAATTTCATAGTTATCTACCCAAGAGAAATAAAAACATATGTCTACATAAAAACATAAAAATTTTTATGGCAGAATTACTCCTAATAGCCAGGAAGTGGTTTATGTGTCAAAAGCATCTTTCTGGATAACTTCTCCCCCTGCTATTCTTCTCACTGGTTTTACTCCAGCCACACTGGTCTTTTTTCTATTGTTTTAACATCACGGCAACTACTGTTTCCTCTTACAGCATCTGTCTCTTCTATCTTCAAATATATGCTGTTACCAGCATTCTTGGTTTGTCCATTCAACCTGGAATACCAGACCATGCCAAGTGGCCTGTCCAATCATGTTGCCTTGTGTTTACATAGCCGGTGTGTTGGTGTGGTGCTTTTACTCCTTCTCAAGTGTAAGCTCCAAGAAAATTGGGACTACATTTGTCTTGCTTGCTGATAATGTTCACAATATCTAGAACAGTACTTGGATAAAAGTAAATGTTCCACCAATATTTATTAATTAAGTTCATTAACAACCTTATCTTCCATAGCCATTGTAAGGAGTAAGAGACGTAATGTATGAAAAGATATCAGCATGCACTATTAATTCAGATAATTTTAGATTTTATTTTACCCTTTTTTTGGCTTCTTTTTTTAAACCGGACTCTATGTTCTTCTCTACTTTATGAAATATTTTTAAAAATATTTCCAGGTGTTTTGCTTTTATTTCAAAAGTTATCAAATGGTTATCTTATAAATAGATTCTAAAGAAGATACCAGCTTCAATAATGAGAACAAAAATTTTAAACCTAATTATTCTTTGGAAGTATTTTAAAACTAGTGCTCCTCTACTAACAGCACTTGTTAAAACTAGGTGAATCAAATATAAATGGTATCATATTTTGGAACACTACATAGTTAAGTGGAAAAAGTACTTATTCAACGTAATCAAACATCACCATATAAGCTAAGAGCTAAGCATGTAGTAGTAATGAGTTATGGCTAGAACCAACATTCATGTCTCTATCCTTCAGGAGCTCAATTCCATATCTTGAATCATTTCAAAATCAATCAGCAGCATTAATAATGGCCAGAGCATCCACACATCTTCTAAGGATCTCATCTGCAAGATCGCCAAATAAAGGTAAGTCCAACAAAAAGTGGTATGCTTTATTCAGAGTGAATCCCAAGTTATCAGAATCAAGCTTAAATTCTATAAAATATATATCACACAAGATTAGAAGCAAAGGAAGCCATGGCACCATCACAAATACTTGGAAATTTGAAGACTTTCTTTGTGCTCCAACCACGCTTCCAGACCGAGTGTAAGCTTGCATTGGTTTTAATTTGAGTCCCCAGAACTAAGAGTGAGCTTCCACAGACAATACAGGAGTCACATACCAAAGTTCTGAGAGTTTCAATCCAAAAAAGAAACATTTTTGAACCTAACTCTGCTCGTATTCAAAGCAACAAAAATAAAAGCAAATAATATTCCCATCATAACTTACAAATTGCCTGTGAGAATATTTGACCTGGTTAGAAAAAGCTGTTACTTCTTTTATTACGTGCTTCATGGTTCATACTAACGGTCTTCGTTTGGCTAGGAAAAAAAGAAAAAAGTTGTGTTTCTATTGAAACATGGTGAGTACACCATGCCAAGTTTATCATATAGTTTAGCTTCAGTATCCCAACTATAGCTTCATTACAATGGTAATTCAGTAACAACAAAAGTATTCTTAATAAGCACTTCTGAAAACACCTACAAATGATTTGTTGGTATCATGGTCCATTTTATGCAGATGTGAAGTAAAAGGTCACTCAGCTATGTTCAAGATGTAATTTCCCTCTCTCCAAATATATCTACCCACCTTGTTTGATAATGCCTAAAATTCTGTTGAAGAGGAAGTTTTTTTTAATTAGAGCATTACTGAAAAATATTAAAATGCAAATAACTCTTAGAAAAGTAAGACATTGACCTAAAGTTTCACAAAGGCATAAATTATTGACATCAAATCAATTTTTGAAAAAAGCCAGTGAGTCAGAGAGGGCATGAAGGCTTTGGCACATGAAGAAGGAGACAGACAGAGAAAGGAGGTTATTTTGCAAGGGACTAATCTCTCCCACTTCAAAATCTTGCCAAATTATTAACTTGGCCATAATGTATTCTTCTTAAAATAAACAGTGTCTGTGTTAATGAAACTCTATATTTTTAAATAAAAACTGGTTCTTTTCAATTTAAGTAAAGCCATACTTTTCATATTTAGAAATAGTTATTTGTGTTCTTAATTCATGCACTTTTAGATTTTTTCACATATACACAGATTGTCAAAGACTGGTATAAGATGTTTCATCCACTTAAGAAGTTTTAAGAGATACAATGAACATAAATATTATATATTTATTTATATTGCTCTTGTCAATTCAAGTTGACAAAATGTGGAAAAAATACATAGCCATCTATGTGCAACACTCTGAGGAGGTTAATGTATTTCCACAGGACCTTCCTTTCACCCCAAATCTCCATAAAATATCAAATATCATACGCTCATTTTTATTCCATACAAGAAAACCCAACTGCTTTCCCCATAACTATTAGCAAAAACATCAAATATAACTGCAAAAATTATGTAATTGAGAGAGGGAAGATGGAAGGAAGGAAGGAAGGAAGGAAGGAAGGAAGGAAGGAAGGAAGGAAGGAAGGAAGGAAGGAAGGAAGGAAGGAAGGAAGGGAGGGAGGGAGGGAGGGAGGGAGGGAGAAAGGAAGAAAAGATAGATGGACAAGAGGAAGGGAAAGAAGGAGAGAGACAGAGGGAAAGGAAGGGGGAAGGATGGAATGGAGGAAGGGAAAGAGGGAGAGAGAGAAGGGGAAGGAAGGAAGAAAGACTAATTGACTATATGATTGGAAACTACTACAAATAAAATGTATTTATAGCTAAGAGGATATATATAGTTCAAAATATCTTTGACAACTTCTTATCTAGATTTCTGAAAGACATTGCTAACTTCACATGATTTACATGGACAAATTAGATCTAAAAAGACTCTTACAATTATTTGACACATTATGGTAGTTAAATAGAATCAGTGCTGGATTTGGATTCTGAGTAACTGGGTTCAGATTCTGGCCCTGCTTTTTGCAGTATATCCGAGTTTCGATATCTTCACCCCTAAATAAGAAGGCAAAAAAGTGAAGATTAGTTTGGCTCTATTCCTGGTCTCCCCACTATCTCAATAAATTTGGAGAAACAGCTTAACTGTAATATTAATCACAGGACTTACTTCACTGAGTGGCCATGAGGATTCAGAGAGGTAATACTTGTAACATTGTTGCCATGGTTCTTGATGGAAGGAAATGTTCAATAAATGGGAGCTATTGGTAATACGAAGGAACAGGAAAAGTTGCGTGCCAAGTTTAGAGTGTCCTTGTAAGGCTCAACCTTTAATAATGTTTGTGAAAAATTGTTACACATGTAAATTATTTTTAAAACCATTCCAGTCTAGCCATTAGGTCTATAATTGTTCATATTTAAACTAATTTAACTGATAATGGAGTATTAATGGTTTGAACATAGAAGAAAATTTGAAAGTGTTGTGTTATTTAGTCATGAATGCTGACAGGCAAGTCTGCTCCTGACTTAATTACCTGTACATGTTAGAAAGGGAAATATTAATTAAGTTTTATAATCTCGAATAAACTATCATAAATGAATGAAATGCATGAAATGTACGACTCAAGGCTATACGTGGATAGCAAACTTCCTTTCCAACTAATAAGCCTACCAAATCCAAACACCAAAATTAAGAACAATTTGGAAGTTTTGTATCTGGAATTTTAAAATGTTTGCTGAAAATATCTTAACTATAATAATTTTATGTAATTATTAATTATATTGTTTTTATTAGATTATTTTTAAATCAGTTATTACCTTTTCAGTAGTTTATCATTTTATAATAGCTAAGCTTATGTATTTTCAGGAAAAATATATAATTTAAGGTAGAAAAAATGTCCAACTTTAAATATTCCAAAATATATTATCTACTTTGCAATATTTTTAAAACTATGCTAAATTTAACAAAAAAAAAAAAAAAACAGATTCATTTGATCATTTATCTGACAGATATATTTGTATATGTGCTTTAAGGCCAAATTACTTTTTAACATAGAAAATGCCAAAATTTTTTGAACTGCTACCAAGTAGATTTTTCCAAGTAAATTTAGGTAAAAAAAAAAATCACTGGAAAAGCATGAAGATACATAATATTCTGCATAAATTGAACTGCTCTGTAAATTGAGTAAATAAATTGTATTACATATAAACATCTGATATATTCCAAGACTTAAAGATCTTGAATTATATGTTTTATATTTAAGATTCTTGGGAATTTAATTTTATTCTTTATATCATATTATCCTATTGTATCAGGCAATAAAATAACAATGCCTATTTTGGGAATAGAAATCTCTTGGTTTCATGGCATATCTTTAGAATTTCTACACTATGGGTTTACGTCAATGGATGATAAATCTTTGGTTCTTGAAGATGTCCAACTGGTGTATAAAAGCCAATTGTTAAGATAATAACTTGGATGTTTCTCAATTTTCACATTTGTTTTGACTTCTCTGCCAAAGTCATGTATTTATCTTGGTTGGGGGTGGAGCATATTAATGAAAACAAGCATGTGTCTCCAAGTCCAACAGCCAGAGCCCACAGGGCAGTGATAAAGGAAATCAGAGGATGGTTCATTTGTGAGAGTTCTCCTTGATGCATGTTGCTTTTGTATCTCTTTTTTCCTTTGGCTTTTGTAGAAATTTGTGTTTTTCTGATTATGCTCTGAGTGAGTCTGCTCAAGGCAGCTGCTCTATTTCCCTTAAGTTACAAATCCAGGAAGCAGTGGGTGGTGGGAAGGATAGCCATCAGAGGAGAAGGTGGCCCTCTTACATAGCCACCATGAATACTGGGGACCATTCAAGTCATTCTCTGTAGTTGAACTATATATGAATGTTGATAGTGCAAATAGTTCAAATATAAACATACCAATAAGATTATAGAAAATAAAGTCCAGTTCCCTTTAATTATATCTATTTATGTTTTCCCAAAATTTCCCTGAAAATTAAATAGAACTTACTGATTAGTATGCTTAGTTCACAAAAGCACCATACTGTGCTAACTCTAAGATTAAATCCTAATAGATCACTGACCACTGTTGTGGGCCATAACCACTTATTATTGTAGCTATATCTCATCAAATAAGCTGTAACATAGAATTCTTACAGTCAGGAACTGATTTCTTCTGTGTAATTCATTCCTGACATTTAAAATTAGGACTTAGACCTTTGTACAGCAAGCTGCAAAAGGAAGAAGGCATACCTGAATTATGGGCAATAGAGTGGGGACGTGGGGGTTGTTTATATGTTATATTTTGGTTTATCTTATTTTGTTTAAAACATTAAATGCATTTTAAGTTACTTTAATCAAAGGCATATAATCTTTATGTCCTTGGCAAGCCAAAGAGTGGAAAGAGTTCTTTTAGAAATACTTTTCATTAAAAAAATAGATGTTCCAATTTATCTTTCAAGGTCGGTCTATATAAAACTCGAGATACTCCTCCTGTAAAATTGTTGTAAATTATGAGCTTCATAATTTAACTGAAGCACTCTTCTTAATAGAGTTTATTTTTAATGGGATGTAGACTAAAACTATAAGGCAATTGAACAGAGCATTATGAAGCACCATATGGGCTTCTAAACTGAGAAGATGATACACACAGGTCCTGCCAACTATTCCTCTCTGTCTCTCCTTCCCCACCTGCCAGTCTCCCACCATATCCTGAATCTGTCATGATATTGGGTGTCTTTGGTACAAATTACTTAAACGATGGTCTCTATGTTCCTCAATAAACATCTCTTAATAATGAAAGGCATAAAATTAAAAGAACCCTAAACTTATTAAAAATCAGTGACTTGTTTCAAGTTACAAATGGGGATAAGAGGTGGCAAAACAATTACCTAACTATAATTGGAGACCAAGACTGGGTGATGAACAGACAATCATGAAATCAAAGTAGAATGACTTGTCTTCCTCAGAGCTGCAGTAGCTTGAGCTCTGACAGGTTGTAGTAAACAAAAATAACTGAAGCAAAATAGAGCTGTCTGGTTCCTCTCCTCTGTTTATGGTCAAATTTTAAACATTTTCTCTTCTAGAAAAAGATTGCTATTTATGCTCCCTTTTGCTGTCCTAACTTAGACCCTGAGTCTGGATGACTTTAAGTCATAAAGAAAAAAAATGTCATATGAAATATTATAAAAACATGGGATTGGGGACATACCACCAACTCAGATGACTAAACATCTGTGGCACCTGTTCTGGTGGCAAGAAATCAAGGCCAGTCTAAGGGAAAGTGATGCAGTGTGGGAGGATTTGTTTGATATGGTCTTTCCCACTCAGCCTCCCAAACCTTCCTACTTCCTCTAACTTGAATAAGGAAAATTTCCTCTAGGATGTCATAAATATGGTTTGATTCAACATTTGAACCCCAAATTGCAGATACTAGCCGTGCTCTTCCACCTATATTGTGTCTTCTTGATTCTTTCCTCATTTGTTTCTGTGATGATTCCCTTGGCTTCCCCTTGACCTTCTCTCTTTTCTTTGGCTGTTCTCCCTCTTCATTTTTCTCCTCTTTCTGTGATGGAGAAACAAATGGAAATACAGTGAAAGGTACGATCAAAAGGAATAAGTAATAAAATGGACATCTCTTATTTTATCAGTTTTACTATTTGAGCAATATTTATTATTTTTATAATAATTGAGAAAGCACAGAGACAAACATACACAGGCCCAGTCATTTGATCCTTGACAAAGGCAAAAAAAAAAAAAAAACATACTTTGGAGAAAAATACTCTTTTTAAACCAACAGTGCTAGGAAAACTGTACATTGATGAGGAGAAGAATGAGACTAGATCCCTATCTATAACCCTGCACAAAAGTCAACTCAAAGTGGATCAACAAAGTAAGAATTAGACCAGGAACTTTGCAATGACTCAAAATAGAGTGATCACTCCAACATATATAGGCAAAAGCAACAACTTCCTCAGTGGAACTCCTGAAGCTCAGGAAATAATATTATGAATTAATAAACAGTATGGCATCAAATTTAAAAGTTTCTGCACAGCAAAGGAAACAACTAAGAAGTTGAAAAGATTGGGAGAAACTCTTTGCCAGCTACTCTTCTGAGGGAATTAATATCCAAAATATATAAAGAACTCAAGAAACTTATCACACAAAAAAAAAAACCCAGTCAATAAATGGGCAAATGAACTAAACAGGCAGTTTCAAAAGGAAAAAAATTATCAATAAATATATGAAAAAAAGGTCCAACATCCTTAGCAAACAGAGATGTGCAAATCAAAACTACACCAAGATTTAATTTCACACCAATAATAAATGCTGGAAAGAATGTGGGGGAAAGGGAATACTTTTACACTGTTGGTGGAATTGTAAATTAATACAACCCCTATGGATATTAGTATGGAGTTTCAAAAATCTAGGCATGGAACCACTGTATTTCTCAGCTGTACCACTCAGCATTTATCCAGAAGAATTAAAGTCAGCATACTATAGAGATACATGCATACCCATGTTTACAGCAGCACAATTCACAACTGCCAAATGATGGAACCAGTCTTGATGTCCATCAACAGATTAATGAATAAAGGAAATGTGGCATATATGTACAATAGAGTTTAGCCATGAAGAAGAACTAAATTATGTCACTTGCAGGAAATGGCTGAAACTTGAGAGGTTTATGTTAAGCAAAATAAGCCAGACTCAGAAAGCCAAGGGTCATATGTTTTCTCTTGTATGTGGAGGCTAGAGAGAAAAAAGGGGGAAAAAAGCAGGGAGATCCTCATGAAATTAAATGGGAGACCCATAGGGTGGAGGAAGGGGACCAGAGAGAAGGAAGAGGAGGGGGAAAGGGGAGGTTGACATTGGCCAAATTATGCTATGTGCACGTACAAATAAATAACAACAAATCCCTCTATTACGTGTAATTATAACGCAACAATAAAAGAAAAGAAAAAAATAAACTACCAAACAATCCAATAATCTATTCATTAGTCCTTTTTAAAAGGCATCTTTTAATGAAATGCTGATTCTGAAATGATCAAAAGTTTTTTGTTACAATTCAAATAACCAAAAGTAAATTAGAGATTATTAGGAGTAAATAGATTTTAAAATAGGATTTAACAAGGAGAGCTTTTAGAGACATCCTTGGTTAATAATTTCACTGCAAAATACAGAAAGAGGTATTTGTACATTTTGAGTGCTGGATTTCCATCTCACTGTAGGGTTCCTTTCCTAAATGATTTTCCAGCCTGCCCTTTCCTATCTGTCACTTTCTTGCTCTCCACATCTGTCCAGCAGAACTGTCAACTCCTAAAATGAATCCCCTTTCCTCAAAAATAGAAGACAAAATAAAAATCAGGAAACTGAGGTTGATACGTTTACCTCAATCTTATGCCTCCCTGCCTTTGATGATGAGCATAGGATATTTTCTCAATAAAAAGAGTCCAGGCAAGAAGAAATTAATCAAGAACATTACAATTAGCCAGGCATGGGCATGGTGGTACATGCTTGTAATCCCAAGGATTGGGGAGGCTGAGGCAAGACCAGCCTCAGCAACTTATCAAGACCCTGTCTCAAAATTTAAAAAGGGCTGGATTTGTAGCTCTGTAGTAAAGTACTCCTGGCTTCAATCCTCAGTACCACAAAAAAAAAAAAAAAAAAAAAAAGTCAAAACTTATTTCTCATAAATTGTTTTTATTAATGGTCTGGTTAATCAACAGGATCCACTATGTGTTAATTAAAACACATCGTCTACATATGATATACTGTTCATATTACATAGGAGGTATCCATAAGCAAAAATCCCCCCCAAAAATAAAGTCTAAATTCATATATATAGAGACAGATGAGGTCATTGCCCATATAACGTGATTTGGCAGTCACTTAAAGGCCCACTCTGACAAAAAAAAAAAAAAAAAAAAAAAAAAACTCTCAGAAATGTTCTTTGAACCAGAAATTATGATTAGAATAAAGGCATCAAGGGAGCTTATTTAAATTAGAGGCTAATACATTTCTCAATTATTCTTCAACACATTCACATGAATTTGTAGAACAGCTAATTACTTTCCAATTCTCTGAGAGCCGAATAGGTAGGGCAAACAGGTTTTGAGGAAGGAAATTAAACAGCACTATTTACTGTAATGGTCTCTGAGTGAGAGAAGTGGGATCTGAGAAAAGAGGGTAGAAATGGGAACTGTTTCTGTATAATTTAATTCCTATCACAAGCTTAAAATAAACACCTTCTGTCATGACCTTGTATTTATCCCAAGGAACTGAAATTTGGAGAGGAAATTTGTTTTTGTCCTCATTTTAAGTTAATGGATATAGTATTTGCTCAAACACCAGCAAAGAAAGAGTGGACAGAAGACCAACCAGAGACCGAGGAAGCCTGTGTTCCAGATTCCACTCTTATTGACAGGAAATGACTGATTATGCCTTCATTCTCAAGACCTCCTGAATAGCTTTTCAATTTCTGTTTTTAAAGTACCTGAGCCAAAACAACAGCAAGTTTGATTTTTAAAATAGGATCAGTGACAAATGCTGAAATGCCAAGTCAAAATGCACAGGATACAACCAAGCAAAATGCAAGAAGGAATTTGGAAGGCAGATTAGGGGATGTGAGCCCAAATCTGTGCCTGCCAACTGCTGTCTCAATAAACTGTGCTGAGGTCAAAGGACACTTGGGAATTTATTCAAAAACACACACACCAAGAAGGCAGATGCTGCTTCTCCTTAGATTTTTAGGGATTGTTTTATTGCTGGTTGTTTTTTTTTTTTTTCTTCTTCTTCTTTTTTTTTTTTTTTTTAATAAGGGTATTGGAGAACCTTCCCCATATTGTGGATCTCTACCTTCCTCTGTGGGTGAGTTTCTGCCTGGCAGTGCCTGAGCTTCCTTGGGTATGTTAGGCTCTTGGTGCTTCTCTGCTCATACAGCACTAGAGTAATTTCCCCACTAGAGCCAGATTCTACTTGTGGTTCTGCATTCCCTCAGGTCACACTAAGGTCAAACAGCAATTCCACAATGGAAAAAGTGACCAGTATGTGTTCTCTAAATGTTTGCAGACCACTTTTGGAAGAATGTTCCGTGTGGATAACCAAATAAATATTTCCTATAATCAGTATCTGCAAGACTAAGAGGAAACCGAAATGTCTTTTGAGATTTTAAACCTAGTTTATACAGTTTATAGTACACAATGAAGGCA
This sequence comes from Sciurus vulgaris, assembly GCF_902686455.1. Taxonomy (NCBI): domain Eukaryota; kingdom Metazoa; phylum Chordata; class Mammalia; order Rodentia; family Sciuridae; genus Sciurus; species Sciurus vulgaris. The sequence goes on from NC_136463.1 coordinate 135,670,911, forward strand.
ATGGTATCCTAGCATATATGCATTTTAAGAGAAATTAATATTTATAGACTACCTGTAGTTCTCAAATATAATATACTTTGGATTATAGATGGTTTGAATCCTTAACTCATCAATATTTCAGATTCCCATGAGAAATTATTCTTATGGATAAGATATTTCAAAAAAATATTAGAAATTATTTGAATAGACTTTTCAAGAAAAGTCTTGAGAAAATTTTAACAAACAACAAATATAAATTTGGATCTCTTCAATAGTCTTCTATTTTGAATTGCAAACCAGTACTACATTTTGCCTCTTTCAAGCTATAAGTATTATTAATGATGCAAAAAAGGCACAAGACAAATAGGTTTTAAAAACCATAGGAGATTTAAAGTCATGAGTTACACATAAATCAGGAATTAGTGGCAATATAATTAGCAACATGTTATCATATTATTCATAGAAGGTATAGCATAGAGCAGAAGAAAAGAATGAATTAGAAAATCAAAATATGATTTTCAGATCTCTGGAAAATGTCTTTAAATTTGATCAAATTGTACTTACATAGAAAAAAAAACAAATAATTTTTTTTCAGTCTAGATTTTATTATCATTTCAAATCATTCACTATAAGCAAGAGCAAAACTGAGGAACTCTGTTCCAATGTGAATAGACATATATGATAGAGGAGAGGAGCAACAATATTATTGTTAGCACATATTATTCTCCTTCCTCCCCCAAGTTGTTAGAATTCTTCCAATGAGATAGTGTTTCTTGACATATCTCTCTGTGTGTTTGTTCAGTACACAGTTAAAAAATAGTTCATGCTATCTATATTATATAATTCCATTTGTTCAATAGTAACATTTGGTTAAAATAAGTTGTTATACACATAAAATCAGGTGCAAATCTGATTATTCTTAATTTGGGAATTATCTTTACATCTTAACTTTTCCTTAGAAAAATTTTATTTGTCCATTCATTCATTCAAAGTTATCATTCTCTTTTATCTTTGAAGAAAGAAAAGGAACATTTTTGTCTTGGAGATTCCTGGAAAAGCAGCAGTAAATTTCTACATATGTAAGATAATCATAAGACCAGCATTTGAATCTGAATTTTAACTATTTAACTACAGAACTCTTAGCATAGGAAAATGAATTTGAGAATCATAACCTGTTGAATTTTGTGTTAACTGAGTCCAGAAAAGAAATACTCTGAATGCTAAACAAAGGTGCTAAACACTATGAAATAATAAGTTAATTTGAAAATTTAATCTGGGATAGATTAATTCACAAAGTACTTTGCAAGCCCTCCTATTCTTTTGGGATAGTTAGAGTAATACCTTTCTCCAGGGAAAATGTGCTCTAAGTTCCTACTTTCTTGGCACAGATTACCACAGTACAGGGCAATTCCAACTAAGCCAGCCCCTCTGTTAGCCTTGCTCTATTACTAGCTCTGAAGCATAGGGAAAGAAGATACTGGTGATTTTCAGATCTTTAATTTCATTATACTGAAGGGGGAAAAAAAAAAAAAGGAACACCATATTAGTGAACAAGTAACATGATTTAGCCAGTTTTAAGTGCTTGGAAGGCATCATTGTATATTCAGAATACACTACTATAGCAGAAAAACCCAATAACATTCATGACTTAACCCAATAGAGGTCTATTTCTGTGTTAGGTAAAAGATCAATTAATGGGCTTGGTGGACAGCCATGAGAAGGTGATTTAAGAACCCATCTTTTGACTGCAATATCCCATAGACAGCCTGAGAGTCATCTGTGGGATCTTCTCTGCAGTTGAGGAAGGAGACAGAGTAGGTAGATCATATGTTGAAATGGTACAAATCACTTCTGCACACATTGCTTCAGCCAGAAACAAGTCATAACGAGGGAGGCTGGAAATACAGTCTGCCTGTGTGTCCAGGTTGGGGGGGGGGCAGATTTGAAGAACAGCTGACCAATATCGCCTACAATCAGTAAATAGAAATTATAGCAAATTATGAATTATAAATTGCATGATCTATTATAAGACAATAAATAACACAGTTGAAGTAGGTGGAGTGCAGAGCAAGATAAGAGGGAACAGAGTCCTTCGACCATGACTGTAGGTGGTTGAGGCAGGGTGAAAGAGAGATCATTGGAGAAAAGATTCAAAATTGAGGTGACAATTAATGGAGGGATCTTCTTTCCCAATAATGGAATACAGGAAAGAGTAAGAGTGAACTGGGAATTAAAGTCATAAGGAAATGGGGGTTGAGGGTGTCCCATGAATTAATTATAATAGTAATAAAGATAATAAAGAGAAGCAGTGGGTCATCAGACATGGAATTCAGAGTTGTCAAGAGAAAGGGAAAAAGAATGATCTGATATCCAGAAGGAGTAGGAAAGAGAATGCCTATCCCCACGTTCAGGTCTAGTTATGGAAGAGCTGAAGAATAAAAATCAATCACCACTCAATAGGGCTGTAGAGAAAATGTGTCCTCACAAGAGAGACCAGATTTTACCCGAGCATTCTGGTGGTAACCAGGAAATCTGTAGTTTTCTGTGGTAACTGACAGGAATAGGGATAAAGTGGCATATTGAGATTAGTCTTGGAGTCAAGGTTGAATTGATAGTCAGTCTTTGAATACACAGGCAGGAAAGAGTTGGTGTTGGTAATTCTTTCTTGACCATTGCTAAAGAAGGCAGAGGGCCGGGGACTGGTTGTCTTAAGCCATGTGAATAGTTTCAATCTTGACCTCTTTCAGGAGTGTTGACTTTGTGCCACTCGCTCAGAGTCAACTTCTATAACTGAAGAAGACACATTATTCTGGGTGATAAAGTAAAAGTCATGGGAAAATGGGGTCTTAATCCATAATGGGGCCACCTCTTGACTCCAGAGGGTCACGTTCAGTCCACTGCTACATAGAATCGGTTTGAAACTTTTAGAAAGATATAATGAAAGTATTTTTCTATTCATTTTACTACTTCATTTAATAAACCCAAATATGCCCATTACTTCTCCAAAAATCTCATATTAGGCCTGAATATCCCCTCAGTGTTCTATATATGATAACTTTCAAACCTACAGCATCCTTTTCCAGGGCTCTCAAAAACAGAAGAAAAATGGGCTGTAAAGAGGATGACGTATCGGTGTAAACAATCTCTAAACTTTCAGTTCTTCTTTGACATAGAATTCACCTAACCATTCAACAGGGCTTTTTTGAGCAACTGTTATATACCAGGAACTGGCCTAGGCAATTGCATATAAAATCAGTTATATACTTCTTTCTAAAAAAGAAAATGCTGTCTTCTCAAGGAATTCATAGTTAGGAATGCATGGAAATAAGATTATACTTCAAAGTTCTCTGGAACTATGGTGAAAAATAAATTTTTAACTCTGCCTGGGAACAATTGGGAAGGTTGATACGAAAGGTTTCGTTTAAGCTGGAACTGAAAGGATGTGTAGGCATTTCCTAGTTGGAAAATAGAAAGAAAAACATTCAGAGATAAAAATACATAGAGAAGAGCAAAAGCAAAAAGATGTACAACACGTTACGGAAATATAATCCACCTGTGGCTGGAATATTTAAAAGAGTTCGGGAGACTAGACAGTTGAGGCCAGAGTTTGATCAGCCTTGAACACCAAGGGAAAACTCATCTGCTTTAGGGAGGTGGGATATATGATCATACATGTGTTTTAGTAAATAACTTCACTTCATCAGAGAAAACAGTTATGAGGGACAGAGTTCTAGGCAGGAGTCATGGCAATTTTTAAGTGAGATAAAGAACCTTGAAGCAAGGTCTTTCTCAAAAGAGTTGCACCATTTCTCTTTGACTAAATTTAACCCACAATTTGAAGAGATCATTTGTTTTTGGAACCAAATTTCCTGAACCATTTTATATTCCTTTTTAGTGTTTTAAATTAAAACTAATTTTAAATCCATCTTTGATGAAATTCCAGTCACGATTCCCCTTCTGAAATCTAAAGGTACATAAAAATATACTTCTTACTGATATAAACATAGAATCACAGATTCTCGGGGCTCGAAAGTTTTAATTCTCTTGGGTAACCATCCTTCTGATGTTGGAAGCTTTCTAGGCTCTCTGTGCCAAGCCATCTTTTGGACTAGGCTTGATCATCTCCAGGAATGAAGTATCTGGTGAGGTGGTGAAGAGCGTGGGATCTGTAATTAAGGGACTCAGACTTATTCCTATTCCATCACTTCCATTTGTGTGAAATTCAGCAAGGTATAAACTTCTTTTTCAGGGCTTCAAAATCTTCATCCACAAAGTAGAGATCATATTGTTTTTTTAACTCATAAAATTATATATATGAGAAAATGAATGCATAGCACTCAGCACAATACCCAACACAGTAATCCCTCAAAAATGTTTGGTTCTATTTGACTCCTGACAAAGGTTTTACATGATCTCGAAGATATCCTGTCAGGATTTCAAGGTATCCTTTCAAAAGAGTAAACAAAGAGATATTTGAAGTATTAAATCTATGAAGGCTTCTTAATTCTGTCTGGTTCATAACACTCATATGAACTGAAGAGATATGAATAAATGTAATCTGTTACCTAACCTAACTCCTGGGCAATGACTCAAATGGAAAATTTAATTTCAGTAGCACTCACGGTAATCATTTCCTGACTTCAGAGCTTTCAGTTGACACAAAGCACTCTAAACAATAAACAGAATCTTAACCAAAGATGGTTTCTACAAAGTTTCTCTAAAATTCATAGCAAATTTCTCTGCTACCTGAGTTCATTCCATCATTCAACTCACATTGTCAGTGAATGTTTTTGTCAAGAAAAGCAGAGCATTTGATAATAGAAGGTAATAGAATGAAGATTCCAAAAACTAAACTAAAATAAATTACTTCTAATTCATGTGATACCACCTGCGGTAACTAGTAAATTCTTATATATGCAAATGAACTACTTTTGTTATGCAAATTATTCAATCATTTCTTTAAAAAATCTTTTATGTCATTGTGCTGTAAAAACTGTTAACTATCTTAAAAATTAATAACTCTTTCTTCCCCATCTAAGAACATGTACTGACATGCATATACTTTGCACTGAGGAAATTTCACAAAATATATTCTGAGAAAATGTTTAAAACATCATTACTAATTATCGAGAACTATTTTAACATTCTATAAAATAGCATTCTTTAAGATATTCTTTTTTATTTCTTTTTTTTATTTTTACAGACTGCATTTTGATTCATTGTACACAAATGGGGTACAACTTTTCGTTTCTATGGTTGTACATGATGCAGATTCACACAATTCATGTAGTCATACATGTACATAGGATAATGACATCCATCTCATTCCACCATCTCTTATACCCCTGCCTCTCCCTGCTCTCATTTCCCTCTATGTAATCTAAAGTTCCTCCATTCTTCTCTTACCCCCTCACCCCCATTATGTATCATCAGCTTATCAGGGAAAACAGCCTTTGGTTTTTTGGGATTGGCTTATTTCACTTAGCATGATATTCTCCAATTCCATCCATTTACCTGCAAATGCCATAATTTTATTCTTCTTTATGTCTGAATAATAATGTTGGTAACATTCTTATTAATAGAAACATTAATAATGTTAATTGATATTAATTCTTTAAAATAGTCTTAGACATACAGATTTCATTTCTTTTGGGTCTAAACCCAGTAGTGAATTGTTGGATCATATGACAGTTCTATTTTTCATTTTTTTTTGGGGGGGGGACATGCTTATTGCTCCACATGATGGCTATTTTAATTGCATTCCCACCAACCATGTGGAAGCATTGCCTTATCTCCACACCCTCACCAGCTCTCGTTATTATTTATCTTTTTTATCATGGCCATTTTTACTGGAATTGTGTCACATTGTAGTTTTGGTTTGTATTTCCCTGGTGATTAATAATGTGGAGCATTTTTTCATTTCCCTATTGGTTATTTGTGTCTTCTTCTGAGACATGTCTATCTAGGTAATTTATAATTAGATAGGAATAAGAAGTTCTGGTGTGCCACTGCATAGTAAAGTGACTCTTGATGACAATTATGTGTTGTATATTTTTATAAGACAGAAGAAAGGATTCAGAATGTTTCCATCATAAAGAAACAATAAATGTTTGAGGAGACAGATATGTGCAACCTGATGTAAACGTTATATAATATATACATATACCAAAATTTGACATGGTACCCTGTTAATATATAAAATTTTTATCAGTTAAAAATTATTTTTTTAAAAAAGAATATTCTTAATACTCTTAGAATAGGCATTCTATTCTCAGGTAAATAATTTGTATATATAAGCACTGGTAAATTAAAGAGGGAAAAAATAAAAACTGACTTATTGAAAGAAAACTAATAATAAAAATGAGGGGATTGATATAAATAAACTCTAAAATTCTTTCCAACTATAAAATTCAGTCAGTATTTTAAATAAAAGAAAATCCAAACTGACTAGAGTCATCCTCTGTATCTGTGCAGGATTGGTTCCAGGACTCCCCCACAGATATCCAAGCCTGCAGATGCTCAAGCCCCTTATATAAAATGGCATAGTATTTGCATATAACCTACACACATCCTCCTATATACTTTAAATCAAATATGTTGTTTAGGAAATAATGACAGGAATAAAAAGTCTGAGTCTGTACATGCTCGGTAGAGACATAATGTTTTTCCAAACATTTTTTACCCTCGTTTGGCTGAATTCACAGATAGAGAAACTACAATAGGGAGGGCTGAGTCTATGTTGAATTTATTTCATATAGTAGGTATAAATATGGAGCAAGAAAACCTTAGAAAAGAAGTATCTATTCAGGTGCATAAAATATTCCCACCAAAGATCATAACTAAACGGAACACAGAGGTAAGGCTGAGGTCTGACAGAAAATCTGGCTGTTGGGGTGGTAAGAGGATCAGAGCCTCAAGCGGCCAGGATATTGTGGTTCTGGTTTACTTGTAAGCAGTTGGATTTATTTGTAAATTATTCTTATATTGTTAACTTATTCTCAGAAAACAGATGTATCTTAAAAAATAAGATTAAAGACAGCATAATAATGAAGGAAGGACAAACTATACGAAACAGAAGCCCACCCTTCTGCTCTTCAAGACCTGTATCAGGAATTGAAATCCATGAGAGTGTTGTCAGCACCTTAAATATTTGAAATTATGAAGACCATCCATAAGTAGATTTATATTAACCTTCATTTGTGATGAATGCATTACCCTAATTTAATCTTTTAGATTATGATGCATTTTGGATTATCATGGATTTATATCATTGTGGATTGTCTTGAACTCAACGGGGTCAGGATAATTAGCAAGATGCAATTTAAAATATTTGTATGCCATCTGTATTTTAGCATTTCTCATTTCCATTTCTCTTTTCACTACAAAATAATAAATATCATAATACACTTCACATAATAGGCCTAGTACTTAAGGTACTAGGATCCCAGAAAGCACACAGGACCCATGAATAAAAAAAACAGTGGCATGGAGTGAATACACATTTTTACTGAAAGCTGAGTGTTTAGAAATAATGTTTACCCAAACCCAAATATCACTGTCATGGAGAAAGTATATACTGTATAAGAAGAAACAAAACTTTATTGAAAATATTTGTTTCAGATTTTTAAAACTTCTTCAACTTTATTTTCTAAACCTTTATGTTATTGTTTGGGAATAATAATTTCTCAGCACTGTGATCTCTAGATTTTTTTCTGCAGTCCCTGTAAATGGATTTTTACTTCAATTGACAAACTTAATAGTGTGTCTAAACTTTTCTGTGCTCGGACTATAATTCTGAACACATTTTAGTAGCATATTTCCAAGACGTGATTTTTATATTAACATTCACATCTAAAGCAAATCTTATCAATCCTCCAACATCAACTACTGAAAATGGTTGGCTTCTATAACAATTATTTAAACAAGATTTCTGTTGAAATTCCTAATCATGATGGTCACAAAACTTTAAGAGCTTCTCTTAAACTGTTGTTATAAAATCTGTTGTTCTGAGGTTTGATTGGTGAGTACAAAATGTGTTTGGGTGTCCCATTTTTCTATAAACATATTTCTTCCTGTTTTTATAATGGTTGGGGTTGATGCTCATCAGTGGATATAATTCTGCAAGTTTTTCTTCCTTGTACGTTTTGAGGAGACAAAATTGGCATCTTATTGATTCATTCTCACTAGTTGTAAAGGAGTCTCAAAGAAATATTAAATCATTTGAATATTGTTGTTTTAATTTAATGAAGGAAATATCTCATATTAATCTAGAAAAGTTTAATCATGTAAAATCTAAAATCTATTATTATGTTATGATTTAAGTGTTATTAACATTTGTATTTTCAAAAGGATTTACAGATCTTTCCAAATTTTTCTTCCTAATAAGCTTAGTTTTCATGTCAACTGCCACTCTATTTCCCTATTTAGTACTTTGACAGTTCTTAATACAAAATATCAGACATTACAAAATAACAAAACCATGAAGCTTTTATTGTCATCATTAATTATTATATTTCTAGAAGACTAAATAATAGTACAGCTATAATTGCCTTAAATTAATATAAAAGCAGGACAGTTCTAAGAAGTGAAAGGTAAATGATTATGTCAATCTTTTCCTATCAACAAATGTCATCAATTAAAATATTATCAATTATATTACATAATGCATAAAAACATTACAAGTGGAGTATACTAACATAATAATATATAATTATAATTACTTAATCAATTAAAATTTTATGTCATCGGACAAAGTAAATAACAAAAGTGAAACAGCCCAAAGTCACCTTTTCATGGTGCATGTCAAGAATGATTTATAAAAGTTGTGCTGAAGAGAAAGAATTCCTAAAAGTGATAAATGTGTGTTACATTTCTCAATAAATCATAGTGTGCATCATTTAAGCTATTAGTGCTTAAACCATGGAGTCTTCCACAAAGGAAAATACACTCTTCCTCCAAGCTTTGTATGGAAAACACATTTCCTCAGATCAGAAAGTGGGCATGAGTCAATACCAATATTTCTTTAACCCCAGTGACTCCAAAAGACTATTGAAGAAATTTTTCTCTCTGATAAATCATGCTAAGAGCAAAGTCTAATCCTAAATCTAGAGGGAAAAGAAAATTTATTTTAAGGTTCACTATTCTTACTTTGATTCTAGACCTGAGGGAGACTGTGATATAAAATGACACTAGAGATGGCAGCAAGCAAGTCATGCAAAAGCTGAAAAAAAAAAAAATGATAAGAAGTTTGGATTTTATTCTAGGTGAAATTAGGAACCATGAGAGGGCGCTTTTTAAAAGGAAGTTATAATCTTGATTTTAATACTGTGACTGAAAAACAAACATTAACACAGTTGAAATAACAAGATAATTAGACATGTAGGATAAATAAATCTATGGATTAATATAACAATATAGGTAATACAAGTAATGTATTTAGGATTCGTGAACAGAATTTTACTACTTTTGGCATACACACACAAAAAAACCCAAATATTGATTAACTATAAGATATATCGATATGTTAATTTGCTTCCCTATAGTAACCTATTTACTATCATAGCAGCATGTTGTATATCTTAAATATACACAATAAGATGTATTTTTAAAATATATATACCAAGCATTTTTAAATACCAAATGCTAACAATAATAAATGTGAACAGGGATATGGAGCAACCAGAATTTTCATTCATTGCTTGTAGAAGTATAAAAGAACCACCTTAGAAAACTATCTTGCAGTATCTACTAAAGCTTTCAAATTCACTCATAGGTGTATTTCTAACAGAAATGCTTTCAGGTGTTTAAAAACAATAACAAAAGTTTTTTTTTTTTTTTAAATTATCATACAGCATAATTCAAATAGCCTCAAATTAGAAACTAAGCAAATTACCAACAGGTCTACAGATAAAATGTTGGATAGTCACACATTGAAACACTGCATAGCAATTAAAATTAATTCACAAAACAATGTGAATATCACAAGTATCATTAAGCAAAGGCTAGATACAAATGAGTACTATGGAATGAATCTATAAAGTTGTTTTTAAGATGGACAATCTAACCTATGTCTTTAGGAAACAGGTATGTGTAGAGGTGATTTGTAACTGGAAAGGGTAGCCAGTAACAGAATGATAACATGCAAAATAATGTAGCAGAAAACACATTAGCATTGAGATCACAGCTTAGTGGCAAAGAGGGATGGATGAAGAAGTGATAGGGATGATCTGTGATATACATATATTCATTAGTATACTTATTTATTTACAACAGTCAAAACATAATTTATTTTTCACATTATTCTCTCTGAAACAAACATGAAACAATCTACTTGAATTTCTTGTAAAACCCTTCAAGGATCTCAAGACAACTTAACATTTCTCTTGTAGTCTTTCTCCAGACAACACCTCTCAGCTTCTGTCCACTCTTCATAGAAAGTGTGTTCCAGACCCTGCCTATCCAGTAACTACCTGTGATAGATTCTCATTTGTAAATATCACTTATGAGAAGAGATGGTGGAAAGTGGGGTCAGTCATGCAAATGTAAGATACACAAAACGTAGGACTGAGAGTTCAGGGCACTTCAGAACTTGGTGATTTGAATGAGCTGCAAGAGATTATGAGGGTGAGTGATCTAGGTTTCAGATCTTCTGCTTAACATTTTTAATTTACTGACTTGTTTTCAGGTAGGTTATTATTTCTCTCCCATCTAAAAACCTTTCTTCATTTCCCACTCCTACATTTTTTTTTAAATGAAGCATAAAAAAATCTGGGTCAAAAACTTATGTTAAATTTCTCCTATTTTACAGAAGAGAACTTAAATACTGGCACACTGGCCCATCCATTTCTCTATGTGTGGATTTTGTCCCTAAGTTCTGAAAGATGTAAGCATCTTGATGACAGGAACTTGGTCTTATAAATTTTCTAATATGTAGCATTTTACCTTATTCTACGTATGAAGTTATAAAATGCTTGTTTAATTAATTGTGACACTAAATTTTAAAACTTATTTCAAAAAAATTCTCCTGTTTTAAATCAATTAATTTCCTTATTGTACATGTATGCTCCCTTCGGGAAAACAGATGCTGACACAGGAAACATGAAGTAAATTTTGAGTATTAAACTTTGAATTTTTTTCAAGGTATGAATTCTAACATGTAACCAGCTAGATAAGGCATCATCACCATTAGCTATTCATCTTGATAATATCTTTAAAGGTATGAAGTTTATAACCTAGTAGAAACTTCTATAGTACAAAACTGATCACAGTGATTTATAATGAATTTTCCAAGTCTTGTAAACTTCCTTTCACAATAGTCTTTTAAGAATATATACCAGTCATGGGTTGACTTTTCATCTTCTCTAAATAGCAATACTACCGTGCAAATATTTTTTGTAAACTTAACCGTGCATAACAACCTCGATCGATTTTTTTTTTTTTTTAATTTCTTGGACAGGGGATATGGCTCAGTGGTAGAAAACTTGCCTGGGTTTGATCCCCAGCACTGAAAACAAACAAGATGCTGTTTTATTTGGTTTTGGAACACCTAGATTTAATTTACCATTTATTCTTACTTTGTAGCATAGAAATAATCCATGATAACTATATAAATTTTGTTTCTTATGTAATCATAATTTAGAATGAATAATTTGAAATGTTAAAAGCTTGGATGAGTTTGGCTTAGTTAATTAATTCATTAGTAATTAGTTATAACATTCTTTTTTAAGTGCAGAAACGTTTTTTACTATAACCAAATTTAGCTGTGTGATATTTTGAATCATGCTCACTGGTGCCATTTAATAACAATTTGCTACAACATTACATGAGAAGTCAAGAATTAGGAAATATTACTTGATTACCGCAAAAGATCTGGTTCCAATTGGATGGATGACAAAGAAACTTCATTTACTTGGCAGCCAATTCATGCTTGTGCTTGATTTCTCTGCCAGCTGCTAACCTGATGCTCAAAGGTGATTTTCAACAAAGGAAAGGGGACTTTATGGTAGGACTATTCCTTACTTTTGTAGTGCCCAATTAAGAAACTGGAAGTGTGGTATACCTATCTCCCAAACTAAGGATCAAAGAGCAATGAAAGAGAAAACCTTCAGTCTTTTAGACATGAAATACTGACAAATTGGGAGATTTCAAAAGTATGTATCTTCTCATCTTCCTTGCATTTTGCATTAAATAAAATTTCCTTAATAGAATTTCTAAAGCAAATACTGTGATCGCCTATCTTTCAGAGATTTTGAGCATGCAAAGACTAGGTAAATTGTGCTAAGAAAATAATTAGAAAAAGTAATATTTATCTTGACATTATTTGTATTCTTGATAAAAAAATCTAAAAATGTATGTTTTCAATATCTTTTATGTAATTAATTAATAAACAATGTTTAATTTTGTTAACTTTTCATTTAGCTGCATTTTGTAGTACTTCCTTTGGATAGATTTTAAGAATCAATAGTATTGCTAAGTGTTTACTCTCTTTTTAATACTCTTTTTAATATGTCCTTTAATAATAAGTTAAGATGGCTGGTATTTGTAAAAAAAAAAAACAAACAAAAAAAAACGATTCATTATTGAACTAATTTTCTGATTTATTTAGCTACTATTAAAACTTTGAACAATCAAGATTATGTAAATTAATCTGCCCTTTTTTTTTTTTTGAAGCCCAAAGAATAAATTTATTCAAATAATATGAGAAAAGAAGAAATGACTTCTTAAATACTTTCTCAGCACTATAACTTGGCTTTAGTCAGCATTTTATAAGAAATAAATTTACTTTTTAATAAATATTTTGTTAGTCAATCTGAAGTATTTGATATACAATGGAAATTTTTGTAAGTGTATCTCGACAGGCCCTATGATTTTCTGTTGCCTATACTTTTAATTAATGAAAAGAGAATATTAATCCTTGATTCAGAAAGGAATGATGTGTTTCCCAGATATATTATTTTGGTACTTTCTATGAAGCTTAACATTTGAAGTAATGATCAGATCATACCACAGTGAACTTGGCAATAAGAACATAACTCTCCTCTAAAACTTTCTGATGGACTTTTTTCCTTTCCATTTTTTAAAATGCATGAGGAGATTGGTTTGGGATTATTTTTGCTTTTCTTTTTTTTTTTTTTAATTTTTAATTTTAATTAAAAATCATAAATTTACATAAGGCAATGTTGTTTGATTCATTTTGTTATTTTTTCCCCTTCCCCCCTCCCCTCCCACCCCTCCTTTCCCTCTATACATTCCTTTCTTCCTCATTCTTACCACCCTCCTTATCCCTAACCCTAAACCTAACCCTAACCCTAACACTAACCCCTCCTACCACCTACCCCCCTATGTCCTCATCCGCTTATCAGCGAGATCATTCGTCCTTTAGTTTTTTGAGATTGGCTTATCTCACTTAGCATGATACCCTCCAATTTCATCCATTTGCCTGCGAATGCCATAATTTTGTCATTCCTCATGGCGGAGTAATATTCCATTGTATATATATGCCACAGTATCTTTATCCATTCATCAACTGAAGGACATCTGGGTTGGTTCCACAATCTGGCTATAGTGAATTGAGCAGCTATGAACATTGATGTGGCTGTATCTCTGTAGTATGCTGCTTTTAAGTCCTTTGGGTATAGGCCAAGGAGTGGGATAGCTGGGTCAAATGGTGGGTCCATTCCAAGCTTTCTGAGGAATCTCCATACTGCTTTCCAGAGTGGCTGCACTAGTTTGCAACCCCACCAGCAATGTATGAGTGTACCTTTTTCCCCACATCCTCGCCAACACCAATTGTTGCTTATGTTCTTGATAATCGCCATTCTAATTGGGGTGAGATGAAATCTTAGGATAGTTTTGATTTGCATTTCTCTTATTACTAGAGATGTTGAACATTTTTTCATATATCTGTTGATTGCTTGTACATCTTCTTCTGTGAAGTGTCTGTTCATTTCCATAGCACATTTGTTGATTGGATTATTTGTATTCTTGGTGCAGAGTTTTTTGAGTTCTTTATATATTCTAGAAATTAGTGCTCTATCTGAAGTGTGATTGGCAAAGATATTCTCCCACTCTGTAGGCTCTCTCTTCACATTACTGATTGTTTCCTTTGCTGAGAGAAAGCTTTTTAGTTTGAATCTATCCCAGTTGTTGATTCTTGCTTTTATTTCTTGTGCTATGGGAGTCCTGTTAAGGAAGTCTGCTCCTAAGCCAACAAGTTGAAGGTTTGGGCCTACTTTTTCTTCTATAAGATGCAGGGTCTCTGGTCTGATTCCGAGTTCCTTGATCCATTGTGAGTTGAGTTTTGTGCAGGGTGAGAGATAAGGGTTTAATTTCATTCTGTTGCATATGGTTTTCCTGTTTTTCCAGCACCATTTGTTGAAGAGGCTATCTCTTCTCCATTGCATATTTTTAGCACCTTTGTCTAGTATGAGAAAATTGTATTTATTTGGGTTTGTGTCCGTGTCCTCTATTCTGTACCATTGATCTACCTGTCTATTTTGGTACCAATACCATGCCGTTTTTGTTACTATTGCTTTGTAATAGAGTTGAAGATCTGGTATTGCGATACCACCTGCTTCGCTTTTTCTACTGAGGATTGCTTTAGCTATTCTGGGTTTCTTATTCTTCCAGATGAATTTCATGATTGCTTACTCTATTTCTGTAAGGTACATCATTGGGATTTTAATTGGAATTGCATTGACTCTATATACCACTTTTGGTAGTATGGCCATTTTGACAATATTAATTCTTCCTATCCATGAACATGGGAGATCTTTCCATCTTCTAAGGTTTTCTTTAATTTCTTTCTTTAGTGTTCTGTAGTTCTCATTGTAGAGGTCTTTCACCTCTTTTGTGAGATTGATTCCCAAGTATTTTATTTTTTTTTGATGCTATTGTGAATGGGGTAGTGTTCCTAATTTCTCTTTCTCAAGATTCACCACTTATGTATAAAAATGCATTGGATTTATGAACATTGATCTTGTAACCTGCTACTTTACTGAATTCACTTATGAGTTCTAAGAGTTTTCTGGTGGAATTTCCAGGTTCCTCTAAATATATAATCATGTCATCAGCGAACAGGGATAGTTTGAGTTCTTTTCCAATTCGTATCCCTTTAATTTCTTTGGTTTGTCTAATTGCTCTGGCTAGAGTCTCAAGAACAATGTTGAATAGAAGTGGTGAAAGAGGGCATCCCTGCCTTGTTCCAGATTTTAGGGGGAATGCTTTCAGTTTTTCACCATTTAGAATGATATTAGCCGTGGGCTTAGCATAAATGGCCTTCACAATGTTAAGGAATGATCCCACTACCCCAATTTTTTCTAGTGTTTTGAGCATGATGGGATGCTGTATTTTATTGAATGCTTTTTCTGCATCTATTGAAATAATCATGTGATTCTTAACTTTTAGTCTGTTGATATGGTGAATGACATTTATTGATTTCCGGATGTTGAACCAACCTTGCATCCCTGGAATAAAACCCACTTGATCGTGATGCACTATCTTTTTAATATATTTTTGTATGCGATTTGCTAAAATTTTGTTGAGAATTTTTGCATCGATGTTCATTAAGGATATTGGTCTGAAATTTTCTTTCCTCGATGTATCTCTGTCTGGTTTAGGTATCAGGGTGATATTGGCTTCATAGAATGAGTTTGGGAGGGTTCCCTCCTCTTCTATTTTATGGAATACTTTGAGAAGTATTGGAATGAGCTCTTCTTTAAAGGTTTGTAGAACTCGGCTGAGAACCCATCTGGTCCTGGACTTTTCTTTGTTGGTAGGCTTTTGATGACCTCTTCTATTTCATTGTTTGAAATTGATTTCTTTAAGTTGTGTATATCTTCCTCGTTCAGTTTAGGCAATTCATATGTCTCTAGAAACTTGTTGATGTCTTCGAGGTTTTCTGTTTTGTTGGAGTATAGATTTTCAAAATAGCTTCTAATTATGTTTTGTATTTCACTCGTGTCTGTTGTGATATTTCCTTGTTCATTCCGAATTTTAGTAATTTGAGTTTTCTCCCTTTTTCTCTTTGTTAGCGTGGCTAAGGGTTTATCAATTTTGTTTATTTTTTCAAAGAACCAACTATTTATTTTGTTAATTTTTCTGATTGCTTCTTTTTTTCAATTTCGTTGATTTCAGCTCTGATTTTAACTATTTCCTGTCTTCTACTACTTTTGGTGTTAGTCTGCTCTTCTTTTTCTAGGGCTTTGAGCTGTAGTGTTAATTCGTTTATTTGTTGATTTCTACTTCTTTTGTTGAATGCGCCCCATGAAATAAATCTTCCTCTCAGTACTGCTTTCAAAGTGTCCCAGAGATTTTGATATGATGTGTCTTTGTTCTCATTTACTTCTAAGAATTTTTTAATTTCCCTCCTGATGTCTTCTGTTATCCATTCATCGTATAATAGTGTATTATTTAATCTCCAAGTATTGGAGAAGTTTCTGTTTTTTATTCTGTCATTTATTTCTAATTTCAGTCCATTATGATCTGATAGAGTACAAGGTAGTATCTCTATCTTCTTGTATTTGCTAACAGTAGCTTTGTGGCATAAAACATGGTCTATTTTAGAGAAGGATCCATGTGCTGCTGAGAAGAAAGTGTATTCGCTCTTTGTTGGATGGTATATTCTATATAAGTCGGTTAAGTCTAAATTGTTGATTGTGTTATTGAGATCTATGGTTTCTTTATTCAATTTTTGTTTGGACGATCTATTCAGCAGTGAGAGAGGTGTGTTAAAATCGCCTAGTATTATTGTGTTGTGGTCTATTTGATTTCTGGATTTGAGAAGGATTTGTTTGACGTACATGGATGAGCCAATGTTCAGGGCATAGATATTTTTGATTGTTATGTCTTGCTGATTTATGCTTCCCTTAAGCAGTATGTAATGTCCTTCTTTATCCCTTCTGACTAGTTTTGGCTTAAAGTCCACATTATCTGAAATGAGGATGGATACTCCAGCTTTTTTGCTGTGTCCGTGTGCATGGTATGTTTTTTCCCATTCTTTCACCTTCAGTCTATGGGTATCTCTTTCTATGAGATGGGTCTCTTGCAGGCAGCATATTGTTTGATTTTTCTTTTTAATCCAATCTGCCAGTCTATGTCTTTTGATTGATGAGTTCAGGCCATTAACATTCACAGTTATTATTGTGATATGATTTGTATTCCTATTCACTGGACTCATTTTTGTTTTTTGACATGATTTGGTTTCTCCTTTATTTGTCTATTCCTTTAGGCTAGTTCCTCCCGTTACTGATTTACATCGTTGTTTTTCATCTCTTCCTCATGGAAGATTCTGCGGAGAATGTTCTCTAATGCCGGCTTTCTTTTAGTAAATTCCTTCAGCTTTTGTTTATCGTGGAAGGATTTTATCTCATCGTCAAATCTGAAAGTAAGTTTTGCTGGGTTTAAAATTCTTGGTTGGCATCCATTTTCTTTCAGGGCTTGGTAAATGTTGTTCCAGGCCCTTCTAGCTTTTAGGGTCTGGACTGAAAAATCTGCTGATATTCTTATTGGTTTTCCCCTGAATGTAATCTGATTCTTTTCTCTCACGGCCTTTAAAATTCTGTCTTTATTTTGAATGTTAGGTATTTTCATAATAATGTGCCTTGGTGTAGGTCTGTTGTAATTTTGCATATTTGGAGTCCTATAAGCCTCTTGTACTTGGATTTCCATTTCATTCTTGAGATTTGGGAAATTTTCTGATACTATTTCATTGAATAGATTGTTCATTCCTTTGGTTTGTTTCTCTAAGCCTTCCTCAATCCCAATTATTCTTAAATTTGGCCTCTTCATGATATTCCATAATTCTTGTAGATTCTGTTCATGATTTCTTACCATCTTCTCTGTTTGGTCAACCTTGTTTTCAAGATTAAATATTTTGTCTTCAATATCTGAAGTTCTGTCTTCCAGGTGATCTATCCTATTGTTTATGCTTTCTATGGTGTTTTTAACTTGGTTTATTGTTTCCTTCATTTCAAGGATTTCCGTTTGGTTTTTTTTCAGTATCTCTAACTCTATTGAAATGCTCTTTTGCTTCCGTTATTTGTTCTTTTAACTGTTGATTGGTGCGATCATTTAATGCCTGCATTTGTTCTTTCATCTCCTCGTTTGCTTCCCTGATTGTTTTAATTATGTACATTCTGAACTCCCTTTCGGACATTTCTTCTGCTGTGCTGTCATTGGGTTTTATTGATATAGTATCTAGGTTTGTTTCGGACATTTTCTTCCCTTGTTTTCTCATATTGGTCAGATGTCAATGGGACTCTGTGATATTGTAGATTTCCTCTATTGGCTTATAGTGACCCTGTAGATTTCCAGTGTATCACCTACCAGCCTTCAGTAGCCAGAAGTCTTGGATTAATTTGATAATGCAGTGCTTCCGAAGAATGCTGCCCCTAGCCCGCTACTGGTTCCAGGGAGAGAGACCTGGAGAGGTCTCTTGTTGCACAGCCCTGGTTCCAGAGGGTGGTTGGAGGTTGGAGGTCTCCACTGGCTTGGGGACTTGTGGCTGGCTCTGTGTAGACAGGCTCTCACTGGGTGATTTGCCCCGAGAAGCTAGCCTAGAGAGGCGCTTCCTGCTGGAGGGGGGCTGGGCTGCTTGGGGAAGTCCCTGGCCCCCTGTGCTGGTCACTGAAGCAACCTGTGGGTGGTCTGTAGCTGGCTGTGGGGCGGGCTGGAGCTGGCTGGAGCGGGCCGGAGCTGGCCGCGCTTCTTCTGTGCAGAAGGGCTCTCACTGGGAGGCCTGTTCCTAGAGGCTGGAGGATCTGTCCCTGTGGGCGGAGCCCACCGCCAGACTGCACCGAGCTGCCTGGGGGAGACGCTATCTGCCCTATCCCACTCTACTAAGCCACTCGAATCCGGGCCTGCCGCCCAGCTGAGCTTCGCTGGGTGGGGGAGACTCACCCCGTGGTTCTATCTTAGTCCGAGTCTCTCAATGCCTCCCCTTCTTGAATCCTGAGTTCTGGGGCGACTGGAGATGCAGTCACCCTCTAGTCCGCCATCTTGGATCGCCCCTTGGAAAAAGCCTGCAGCTGGAGGGGGACAATGCTGCCTGGAGAGGTCTCTGGCTGCCCAGCCCTGGTCCCAGAAGCTGCTTGCGTGTCGGATATCTCCACTGGCTTGGAGACTTGTGGCTGGCTCTGCGTCGAGAGGGTCTCACTGGGCGGTCTGCCCCGGGAAGCTAGCCTAGATAGGCGCTTCCCGCCGGAGGGGGCTGGGCTGCTTGGGGGAGTCCCTGGCGCCCTGTGCTGGTCACTGAAGCAACTTGCAGGCGGGCCGGAGCCAGCAGCGGGGTGGGCAGGAGCTGGGAGCAGGGCGGGCCGGAGCTGGCCGCGCTGCTTCTGTGCAGAAGGGCTCTCACCTGGGGGCCTGTTCCCAGAGGCTGGAGGATCTGTCCCTGTGGGCGGAGCCACCGCCAGACTGCACCAAGCTGCCCGGGGGAGACGCTATCTACCCTGTCCCACTCTACTAAGCCACTCGAATCTGGGCCTGCCGCCCAGCTGAGCTTCGCTGGGTGGGGGAGACTCACCTCGTGGTTCTATCTTAGTCCGAGTCTCTCAATGTCTGCCCTTCTTGAATCCTGAGTTCTGGGGCAACTGGAGATGCAGTCACCCTCTAGTCCACCATCTTGGATCGCCGCTTGGAAAAAGCCTGCAGCTGGAGGGGGACAATGGTGCCTGGAGAGGTCTCTGGCTGCCCAGCCCTGGTCCCAGAAGCTGCTTGCGTGTTGGATATCTCCACTGGCTTGGGGACTTGTGGCTGGCTCTGCGTCGAGAGGCTCTCACTGGGCGGTCTGCCCCGGGAAGCTAGCCTAGAGAGGTGCTTCCCGCCGTAGGGGGCTGGGCTGCTTGGGGGAGTCCCTGGCGCCCTGTGCTGGTCACTGAAGCAACCTGCGGGCAGGCCGGAGCTGGCAGCAGAGCGGGCCGGAGCTGGCTGCGCTGCTTCTGTGCAGAAGGGCTCTCACTGGGGGGCCTGTTCCTAGAGGCTGGAGGATCTGTCCCTGTGGGCGGAGCCCACCACCAGACTGCACCGAGCTGCCTGGGGGAGACACTATCTGCCCTGTCCCACTCTACTAAGCCACTCAAATCCGGGCCTGCCACCCAGCTGAGCTTCGCTGGGTGGGGGAGACTCACCCCGTGGTTCTATCTTAGTCCGAGTCTCTCAATGCCTACCCTTCTTGAATCCTGAGTTCTGGGGCGACTGGAGATGCAGTCACCCTCTAGTCCGCCATCTTGGATCACCCCGTGGAAAAAAGCCTGCAGCTGGAGGGGGACAATGGTGCCTGGAGAGGTCTCTGGCTGCCCAGCCCTGGTCCCAGAAGCCGCTTGTGTGTCGAATATCTCCACTGGCTTGGGGACTTGTGGCTGGCTCTGCGTCGAGAGGCTCTCACTCTAATCTGCCCTTTTATAAAGTGTTTTATAGTAATGATAAACACAAACTAGGCTTTTATTTTTATATTTGCCATAAATGCAAATGTACTTAGTTGGTTTACAACATGTAATTGTACTTTAAAAACCAGTTCATATGAGTTTAATTAGCTGAATAAAACAGTTCAGAAACTAGCTTTCAAAATCAGATACCATCAAACATTTCCTATAGACTTCTCTGTTTTTTTGCTGGACATTTGTTATTTAGTTCTGACCTTCAAATTTTCATTATGCTCTATGTAAATTCTCTACTCCAGCCAAATGGATTTTAACCAGAAGGCATTGCATTCAGCATGGCTGCTTCCTACTCTCTGCTCCACCATTCTTCATGTGTGGTCCTTATCTTTGGAGTGTAAGATGCTCACTTGAGCTCCTACTATCCCTTGGATTTTGAGCAGTATGATGGTTGAAGGAGAGAAAAGCAAACTCCTTTTTTAAGAGACTTTATCAAAGTCCCAGGCAGTGGAAGACAGCACTTTATGCTTACATTTCACAATCAAACACTTACTATCAGGTATAGAAGATGGCAGAGTAGAGGAGTCTGCTTTCCCAGCTGCTTCATGGCAAGAGACCAGAAAAGCAGATAAACAGCTTCTCAGTGACGTGGGTGAAAAGACAGATTATATTGGGATTTAATACTGGACTCTCAGAACAGCCTAGGAACTTAAAGTTTGAATAAAGTAAAAGAAGAAAAACCATTACCAGCACGGTGGCTGCCAGTAAAGATCCACCACAGGCAAATGGAGAGAGCCACTAAGAGAACCTGCATTCCAGGTGATAAGGTGATATGTCTTGATACAGAGAAATCGGAGATCAAGGACATTGCTGGACCAATCCAGAGGGTGACCTACACTACATCTTCATGTGGGAAAGACACTGCAGGTCTCCCAGTTGTCCTCTTTGAGCTGAGGCAGACGCCATTTTTCCCACCATGCTACTGCCGACCCTGGCACCCTGTGATATCTGAGCTGGGTCCAAAAACCACACTGTGCAGAGGCTCGCTATGTATTAGAGTGTGATTGGAAAACCAGATATGCAGACTGTTTTCCCCAAGGGAATATGGGACATTCAGACTGGAGAGATCTCTGGTCCCTCTTACCCTTTGAGGCTGGAGGCTTGCAGAACCAGATAGAGCCAGGAATTTGATCAGGCAGATGGGAGTGAGTGTGCACTTGATGACTGAGCCTTAGAGGCCAGGAGGGACCTGCTGGTGGTAGAGGGGGAAGGATTGGCTCCTCTGCCACAAAAGTGGAGCAGACTCCTAGGTTACAGGCTCCCATTGTGGATTGGCAGCTGCCAGGGTTTGGAGGTATACTAATTCAAAATCTTCAAACCAATCACCATTCAACAAAGCACCACAGGACTACCTAGATCTAAACCCTGCCTCTGGAGTTCTGCTTCTTAAAACACCTCTCACAGAACTTTACAGCAACTTCACCCTGAGTGTGGAACAGACAACACTCTCCAACCTTCCCTCCGTATACTGCCCAGAAGGAAGTTGAGAATTTTTTTTCACTCTAACCAACAACTTCAAGAGCAAAGTTGGAAAGGTCTTGACAGCCTGCAGCTACTACTCCTGTGATTAATAATTACCTCAAGAAAAAACTGAATAGAAGACACTTGGGAACAAACAACAAATATATATTATCATTGATTATTTTTGATCTCTGCAATGGAAACAATTCCTTAATTTTTCATGAAGAACATTTTTCTCTCTCTCTTCTTTCTCCTGTTTTTGATTGTTTGTATGCTTAATGGCACATGGACATTTGTACTTACACATATTTGTCTCACTTTTCTCATTTCTAGCAGTTTTAAAGGTAATTATTTTTCATGACTATCTTTTGAGCAGTAGGGTTTTAATTAGTATATTTTGTTTTGTATTGTTTTTCACTTGTCTATTTCTCTTGCTTCTCTTTCTCTCTTCTCTTTTGGTAATGGCCAAATTTTATTGTTCTCTCTTTCACTTTTCACTTAATTTTTTACTTCTAATTTTTCTCCTCCTCCCTCATAACCATCACATCCTACATCCCTTCTGCATTCTCCCTGTTCACCTTTACAAATAGCAAGCCCTTTTGTAAACTTACTTCTGTTACTGCTGGCAACTGTTTACTATACCATTTTGGTTTATCATGCCAATTAACATTGTAGATGGCATAATAGGAACTAAGTATTCACTCTAATGCTGTATATTGTTTGCATTGGTTGTGGTTATTATTAGTCTCCCCTGAAACCATGAATTACTATAAATCTTCAGGGATACTATAAGTTCCTAGGGTATAAGTACTGCTGCCTCAGATTCATACTGATAAATGGCTAAGCACACAAACAATATGAAAAAGCAAGGGTACAAACCATCCCAAACAAAGCAAAATACCTCAGTAACAGAATCCTTTCATATCACAGTGGAGGATATATCAGAAAAGAAATGTAAAAAGTTCATAGTTGAACTGATCTGCAAGGTAAAAGATGAAGTAAGGAATGAATTAAGAGAGAAAACCCAAGGAGTGAAATATCACTTCAATAGGGAGATAGAAATTCTGAAGAAGAATCAATCAGAAAATCTCAAAATGAAGGAATCAATAAACCAAATTAAAAACTCATTGGAAAGCATCAGCAACAGACTAAGCCACTTGGAAGATAGAATTTCAGGTAATAAAGATAAAATATATAATCTTGAATTTAAAGTTGACCATGGAGAAAAGATGTTCAGAGACCAAAAACAGAAATTCCAAGAAATATGAGATGAACCAAAAATAACAAATTTAAGATTTATCAATAGAGGTGAAAGTGCTATGATACAAACTAAAGAAATGTACCAACTTTTCTGTTGCCGCCCGCGGCAATTTGTTACCGCCTGCAGCAACAATTGCGCGGGTATTTATCAGAGGTAGACTGTAAACTGAGCTACTTCTACTATCTTCTTTTTAGTGAGCTGCTTTCTTGCTTGTTCACTTGTTCCCTAGCTTATAGAGGAAGAAAGGCTTTGAGAGGAGAGAGAGAGAGAGGCTTTGCATAAGAGAGAAATAGAGACTTTGCTTAAGAGAGAGAGACTACACTTTCAGAGATCTATATCTTCTTAGTTCTGCTGCTTCTTCTTAAAGGTGCATCCTGCATCCTGTGTCCTTCACTCTGCTATCTAGATGAGTGGCTTTACTTCATTCTGCAATCTGCAACCTGCGTTCTGCCATCTATCAGAGGTGCTGCTTATCCTCTGCCCAGTGATCTAGAGGTGTAGCTTATCCTAGGCGCTTCTATCAGAGATGCTGCTTATCCTTGCTTATCCGAGGTGCTTTCTATCAGTGTGTGTTTTATATACCTAAGGTAGCCAATCAGCTTAGGATTAGCACAATTGAAGCACGCCCCTCAGTACCAATCAAGAAAGAATGAGGAATATCTGTTGACCACTAGCTCAGAGGAGACATTAACTAATCAGGCAAAAGTAGATCATACCATGTTTACATTAATTATGCACCAGCTCTTAGCTCAACACCAGCCGCCATCTTAGGGTTGCCCAAACATGTCTTCTGCACTTTTCAATGAATTAATATCAGAAAATTTTCCAAACCTTAATTATGAGATAGAAAATCAAACCCAGGACTTCAACTATACAAAATTACAATAGACCTACATCAAGGCACATTATTACAAAAATGCCTAATATACAGAATAAGAACAGAAAACCTATAGGTCACATTTAGAGGAAAACCAATCTGGATTTCAGCTTATTCCTCAACCCAGACCCTAAAATCTAGGACATGTTGGAATAATAGACACCGAGCTCTAAAAGAAAGGGGATGCCAATCAAGAGTACTGCACCCAGCAAAATTAAGCTTCCGGTTTTAAGATGAAATAAAAAGCTTCCATGATAAACAAGAGTTAAAAGAATTCACAACTAGAAAGTCTGCACTACCAAGTATACTCAATAAAATATTTCCTAAAGAAGAAATGGAAAATAAAAGTGAAAAACAACAGAGGGAGGAACTAAATTAGAAGAATAATCAATCAAAGAAGAAACTAAGATAAATTAAAAATTAGAAATAAATCAAAATTACAAAGAATAGTCCTCTGTCAACCTGCTCCACAGATTCTGCCCAAGCAGATATGCCCCATCTACTTATTTGTGGCAGCCTTTATCTTGGGACACTGCAGGTAGCTCCATTCCTCCCCTCCATGTGGCAGCCTCCACCTTGGGACACTGGACAAGGTCCGGAGACAGCCATCTGCCACAGTACCACCTGCCACAGTACTGCATCTCTGAACAGGCTGCCCATTGCCACTTAATGGCCCACCCTTATGGCCCCATCTCTGAAAGTGGTTGCCTCCATATTGGGACAGCTCCACTGCCATCTTGGGTTACCTCCACTGCTGCCATCATCATCTTTATTTGGAGCAGCCTCCATCTTGGGACAGCAGCTGGAGTCTAGAAACCCAACATTAAGGTACCTACAGGTTATCTTCTGCTGCCACTACCAACTAAGGACATGGCCATTTCCATCTAGGGATAACATTCAAGGCCTGAAAGAACTTCACCAAGGTCATTGCAGGCTTGGTTACATCTGAGGTATCCCTGCTAGTGTGCTAGTAGCCACCATCTTGTTGCAGAGGCAGAAGAGAGACTTTCAAGGGATCTGATGGTTAGAAGAGGGTGTGAGGGCATCTTGATCCCAGGTCATCCAGTCAACCATTTCAGCACTCACTGGGGTCCCAGAGACAACCCAGGCAACACTTGCTGGGACAGGACATCAACCTGATCCATGACTTCCTCCCCAATATAGTATTCATAGATTACCTAGTCCCACTGGTTTGGCAATCAACAGGGCCCTCAGCTCCTTAATCCCCAGTCACCAACCACCTCCTAGCCAACAATATGACCCAGCACTTGCAGCAACATGGCTGGACCATAGCTCTAATTCCCTGGTACTGATCTTCCTAATACAGAATAATTTTTCTCCACAAGCACACAAGTCCCAGTGCTCAGCCCCCAGGACCCTGGGGGAGAGAGGTTCCTGTTTGGGCAGTCAAAAGGGAAAGGGCAGGAGAGATACAATTTAGAGACTAAATTAGAGACCAGAAACTGTGGGGTCCACAAGTGAGGTAAGGGGCGAAGACCAGGCTCCTGCATCACATAAGGAGAGTCCTGGGTACAGCCTTCCAGAGAGACTGGCAATTGTTATACTAGCCTTCAGGAGTCCTGCTTCCAAGTCTAATCCTCCCACCTTAGTAACTTTCACCAATCTGAGGGTGGAGTTACCAGCACACTCCAGACAACCCCACCTATAAGATGAGAAGGGAAACAAAGAAAATATTGATCTCCAACAGAAACAATTATTCAATTGTCCTTCATGACTCTTTTCTCCCCCCATCCCCATTATTTTTTGTTGTTGTTGTTGCCTGCTCTCAAATCCCCAACATTTTTGAAATCAAGTACTTTTTATGCATCAGGAACCGAGAACTGGGAGGTTTGACTAGTGCATTACAGTTTGGTTGTAGTTTTTTTTACCCTTTTTTTCTTTTCTTTCTTTCTTTGTTTTTTTACTTGCTCTCTCTATTTTCCTCTTATTTATATATGTCCTCAGAGTCTCTTTATCTCTTCTCCTATTAACAACCAGCTTCTTTGATTCCTCTTTGACCCTTCCTGTGATCTAACACCTCTATATCCTCACTTCCTACCTCATTGACAGCACATCCTACAACACTCTCCCATTCTCTTTCTGTCCACCATTAGAAATTGTAGACCTTAATGCAAACATAATATTTATGTTGTAGATAATAATTGAACACATCATCTCTGTTTATTGCAACAACACTGTTAAAGTCTTTACAGGGGCTCTTTGGATTAAGGCTGCATGTTATTTGTGTTGGGTGCTGTTAATATTGATCTCCCCCTTAAAGGTGAAGTATTGGAAACCTGCAAGTACACTGTAAATGTATAGGGTGGAAACTTTAATACCTGAATTTTCAACATGAAAAAACAAGGGAAGAAAGAGTGCCAAACAAACCAAGATGCTATATTAATAGAATTCATTGGCAGTACGGTAGAAGAAACGTCAGATAAGGAGTTCATAATGTATATAATTCAAATGATCTGTGAAGCAAAGGATGATATAAGAGAGCAAATTCAGGTAACAAAACTTTACTTCAATAAAGAGTTAAAAGAACCAATGCAAGAAGCAAAAGATAACTTCAACAAAGAGAGATTCAAACAAAACAAAACAAAACAAAACAAAACCAGAAACACTTGAAATGAAGGAAACAGTAAACCAAATTAAAAACTCAATAGAAAACATCACCAATAGACTAGAACACTTGGAAAACAGAAACTCAGAAAATGAAATCAAAATATTTAATCTTGAAAATAAAGTTGACCACACAGAGAAGATGGTAAGATATCATGAACAGAACCTCCAAGAATTTTGGGACAACAGGAAAATACCAAATTTAAGAATTATCAGAGGACACAAAGACACAAAGTCACAGACACAAACCAAAAGAATGAGCAATCTATTCAATGAAATAATATGAGAAAATTTCTCAAACTTGAATAATGAAATGCAAAATCAAATACAAGAGGCTTCGAGGACACCAAATATACAAAATTACAACAGATGCACACCAAGGCACATTATAATGAAAATGCCCAGCATACAAAATAAGGAAAGAATTTTAAAGGCCACATGGGGAAACCAATAAAGATATCAACAATTTTTTCATCCCAGACCCTAAAAGCTGGAAGGGCCTAAAACAATATATACCAAGCTCTGAAAGAAAAGGGATGCCAACCAAGGCTCTTATATCAAGCAAAACTAAGCTTCAGATTTGATGATGAATTAAAAACATTCCATGAGAAACAAAAGTTAAAAGAATTTACAAATAGAAAGCCTGCACTACAGAACATTCTCAGCAAATTATTCCATGAGGAGGAAATAAAAAATAACAATAAAAGTCAGCAAAGGGAGGAACTACACTAAAGGAAAAGCCAATCAAAGGAGAAACCAAGTCAAGTAAAAAAACTCAAAATAAGCCAAAATGACCAGGTATACAAATCACATCTCAATAATAACCCTGAATGTCAATGGCCTAAACTCATTAATCAAAAGACATAGACTGAGAGATTGGATTTTAAAAAAATACCCAACAATGTGCTGCCTTCAAGAGACTCAACTCATAGGAAAAGATATCCACAGACTGAAGATGAAAGGATAGGAAAAAACATATCGCACACACTGACATGTGAAAAAGCAGATGTTTCCATCCTCATATCAGATAAAGAGGACTTCAAGCCAAAGTTGGTCAGAAGGGATAAAGAAGGACATTTCATACTGTTTAAGGGAATCATACATCAATAAGACATAACAATCATAAATATTTATGCACCCCCAAAATGCAGCATCTATGTACATCTAACAAGCCCTTCTCAATTTCAGGAATCAAAAAGACTACAGCACAACAATACTGAGTGAATTTAATGCACCTCTCTGACCACTGGATAGATCTTCCAAACAAAAATTGAACAAAGGAACTATAGAACTCAATATAAATAATTAACAGACATATATAGAATATTCCATCCATCAAAAAATGAATGTGCTTTTTTCTCAGTGCACATGAATATTACTCTAAAACAGACCATATGATATGCCACAAAGCAACTCTTGGAGAATAAAAAAAAATACAAATACTGCTCTACATTCTATCAGATCATAATGGAATGAAATTAGAAATCAATGATAAAATAAAAAATAGAAAGAACTCTAATACTGGAGACTAAATAATATGCTATTGATTGATGTATGTATAGCAGAAGACATCAGGGAGGAGAATAAAAATATTTTGGAAGTAAATGAGAATATTGATACAACATATCAAAATCTCTGGAACACTGTAAAGGCAGTATTAAGAGTAAACTAAGTATTAAGTACTAAGAGTAATTGCATTGAGCTCATTCATTAAAAGAAAAAACAGATAACAAATAATGACCTAATATTACATATCAAAGCCCTAGGAAAAGAACAGATCAACACCAAAAGTAGGAAAAGACAGGATATAATTAAAATCAGAGCTGAATCAACAAAATTAAAACAAAAGAACAATTTAAAAAATTGACAAAACAAAAAGTTGGTTCTTTGAAAAAATAAAAAAATTATAAACCCTTTGCCACACTAACGAAGAAAAGGAAAGAGAAACTTCAAATTACTAAAATTTGTGATGAGGAGGTTTCAAGATGGCGGCCTAGAGGGTAGCTGCATTTCATGTTGCTCCAGGACTCAGGATTCAAAAGAGGAGATATTGAGACACTTGGGACCAACTCAAAGCAGCCGGGTGACTCTCACCCGTTGGGAAGGCGTCCCGGATGGGACGGTGGTCCCGGAACGCAGGAAACTTTGTGAAGTAGAGCTGCCGGCGAGACACCCCTCCCCCCGCTGGAGCAGTGAACTCGGACAACTGGGAGTGCCGTAAAGGAGGCTGCTCGGCACACCGCTGGGACTCGGAGCAACCACTGGGGCTCCGGCGGCTGCCCAGGGGAGGAGTGGCGAGGAGAGCTGTGTGGACTCAGAACACCGGGGCCTGCCCTGAGGAGGAGGAGGAGGAACGTGGCCGCTTGGATTCAGAGTAACTGCACCAGAGCTACAGGCAGTTGCCAGAGGAGAAGATCCGCGGCGAGCTGTCTGGACTCAGAACGACTGCTTCTGAACACCGGGGCCTGCCCTGAGGACGAGGAGGAGGAAGAGGAGTGCGGCTGCTTGGATTCGGAGTGACTACACCAGAGTTACAGGCGGTTATCAGAGGAGGGGCTGCGTGGCGAGCTGTTTGGACT
The DNA here is from genome assembly GCF_902686455.1 of Sciurus vulgaris. Taxonomy (NCBI): domain Eukaryota; kingdom Metazoa; phylum Chordata; class Mammalia; order Rodentia; family Sciuridae; genus Sciurus; species Sciurus vulgaris. The sequence continues at coordinate 135,700,128 of NC_136463.1, forward strand.
CAGACCACTTCTGAACACCGGGGCCTGCCCGAAGGAGGAGGAGGAGGAGGAGGAGGAGGAGCGCGGCAGGTCGTTTGGACTCGCAGTGACTGCATTAGCGCTCCAGGTGGCTGCTCAGAGGAGAAGGCGAGTGGTGAGTTGTTTGGACTTAAAGTGACAGCTCCTGAACACAGAGGGCTGCCTGGAGGGGAAGTGCGGTGGGTCGCTTGCCCTTGAGTGGCTGCACCAGAGCTCCGGGCGGTTGCAAAGAGGACCCGTGCAGCGGGTCACGTGGATTCAGAGCCACACAGAGCAACCGCTCCTGAACACCCGGAGGGTTATCTGGAGAAGTAGGAGGAACGGGGAGGGTCACTTCGACTTGGAGTGATTGATTGCCCAGGGCTACCGGTGGTTGGTGGGAGGTGGAGGCACGCAGTAAGTTTCTTGGACTCCTAGTTACTGCATCGGAATACTGGGCGGCTGTCTGGAGGAAGAGGCGTGTGTCGGGTCTCTGGGACTCAGAGTGATTGTACGGGGCCCCAGGTGGCTGCTCAGAGGAGGGGCCGCATAGCCAGGCGATTAGGTGCAGAGCAGGGTCCCAGGATCTAGGAGGCTTCTTGGTGGAAGAGCCGCACAGAGACAGGCTTAGGGTGGAGCGAAGGTTCCAGGCCTGCGGGCAGATTCTCTGAGGAGGGGCAACCTAAGGAGATTCATCTGCGAAGGGTGAGGCTCCCAGGCCCAGGAGGTAGGGCCGGGCCCCTGGGAACTTTGCAGAGGAAGGCAGCCCAGCCCAGGCGGTAGCTGTAAATTGAGGGGAACCTCTAGGAGGGAACTGACCAGCGAGACCTCCCCACCGGGTGAGTCTTCCTTGCCGGGTGAGGTTTCCGCACAAGGACGGTAAAACCAGAGACTCAGGCCCAAACAGGCCTTGCCTCAGCCCGCAGCCTAGGTCCCCTTTAGATGACCATTGGTCAACAAGTGGAGGCACCTCTGCCCACTAGCAGGGATTATACCCCACCTGAAGGTCACCACTCCTAGAAAGGCAGCTTCCTTGTGGAGCACCGCATTATCAACTTCCTCCAAGACTTCAGCCTACTGAAGGCTAAGGGGGGATATATATAGAAATCTTCAGGGACATTGTAAGTCAATAGAGGAAATCTGCAATATCTCAGCGGTGCACGGATACCTGAACAATATGAGAAAACAAGGAAAGAAAATGCTGCAAACAAATCTAGATGTTACATCAATAAAACCCAATGACAGCTGGGCAGAAGAAATGACAGAAAAGGAGTTCAGAATGTACATAATTAAAATGATCAGGGAAGCAAACGATGAGATGAAAGAGCAAATGCATGCACTGAATGATGAGATGAAAGAGCAAATGCAAGCACTGAATGATCGCACCAATCGACAGTTAAAAGAGCAAATACAGGAAGCAAAAGATCATTTCAATAAAGAGTTAGAGATATTGAAAAACAACCAAACAGAAATCCTTGACATGAAGGAAACAATAAACCAAATTAAGAACTCCATAGAAAGCATATCCAATAGGATAGAACACCTGGAAGACAGAACCTCAGACATTGAAGACAAAATATTTAACCTTGAAAACAAAGTTGAACAAACAGAGAAGACGGTAAGAAATCATGAAGAGAATCTACAAGAACTATGGGATATCATGAAAAGGCCAAATTTAAGAATTATTGGGATTGAGGAAGGCCTAGAGAAATAAGCCAAACGAATGAACAATTTATTCAATGAAATAATATCAGAAAATTTCCCAAATCTGAAGAATGAAATGGAAAATCAAGTTCAAGAGGCTTATAGGACTCCAAATACACAAAAGTATAACAGACCCACACGAAGGCACATTATAATGAAAATACCTAACATACAAAATAAAGACAGAATTTTAAAGGCTGTGAGAGAAAACAACCAAATTACATTCAGGGGGAAACCAATACGGATATCAGCAGATTTTTCAATCCAGACCCTAAAAGCTAGAAGGGCCTGGAACAACATTTTTCAAGCCCTGAAAGAAAATGGATGCCAACCAAGAATCTTATACCCAGCAAAACTTACCTTCAAATTTGATGATGAAAGAAAATCCTTCCATGATAAACAAAAGCTAAAAGAATTTACAAAAAGAAAGCCAGCATTACAGAACATTCTCTGTAAAATATTCCATGAGGAAGAGATGAAAAACAAAGAAGCAAACAGCAAAGGGAGGAATTATCCTAAAGGAATTGTCAAATAAAGGAGGAGCCAAGTTGTGTCAAACAAATAAGCAAAATTTAAAAAATGAACCAAATGACTGGGAAACCAAATCATATCTCAATAATAACCCTGAATGTTAATGGCCTGAATTCATCAATCAAAAGACATAGACTGGCAGATTGGATTAAAAAGAAAGATCCAACAATATGTTGCCTGCAAGAGACTCACCTCATAGAAAAAGATACCCATAGAGTAAAGGTGAAAGGATGGGGAAAAACATACCATGCACATGGACTCAGCAAAAAAGCTGGAGTATCCATCCTCATTTCCGATAATGTGGACTTCAAGCCAAAGTTAGTCAGAAGGGATAAAGAAGGTCATTTCATACTGCTTAAGGGAAGCATAAATCAGCAAGATATAGCAATCATAAACATCTATGCCCCAAACAGTGGCTCATCCATGTATGTCAAACAAATCCTTCTCAATTTCAGAAACCAAATAGACCATAACACAATAATACTAGGTGATTTTAACACGCCTCTCTCACCACTGGACAGATCTTCCAGACAAAAATTGAACAAAGAAACCATAGATCTCAATAACACAATCAATAATTTAGACTTAACGGACATTTATAGAATATACCATCCAACCAAGAGCGAATACACTTTCTTCTCAGCAGCACATGGATCCTTCTCTAAAATAGACCATATATTATGCCACAAAGCTAATGTAAGCAAATACAAGAAGATAGAGACACTACCTTGTATTCTATCAGATCATAATGGATTGAAGTTAGAAATAAATGAAAGAGTAAAACACAGAAACTATTCCAACATCTGGAGATTAAACAATATGCTATTATATGATGAATGGATAACAGAAGATATTAGGAAGGAAATTAAAAAATTCTTAGAGGTAAATGAGAACAAAGAAACATCATATCAAAATCTCTGGGATACTATGAAAGCAGTACTTAGAGGGAAATTTATTTCATGGAGCGCATTTAATAAAAGAAGTAAAACCCAACAAATAAACGACCTAACACTACAGCTCAAAGCCCTAGAAAAAGAAGAACAGACCAGCACCAAAAGTAGTAGAAGACAGGAAATAGTTAAACTCAGAGCTGAAATCAATGAAATTGAAACAAAAGAAACAATACAAAAAATTGACAAAATAAATAGTTGGTTCTTCGAAAAAATAAACAAAATTGATAAACCTTTAGCCACACTAACAAAGAGAAGACGAGAGAAAACCCAAATCACTAAAATTCGGAATGAACAAGGAAATATCACAACAGACAGGATTGAAATACAAAACATAATTAGAAGCTATTTTGAAAATCTGTACTCCAACAAAATAGAAAATTTTGAAGACATCAACAGGTTTCTAGAGACATATGAATTGCCTAAACTGAACGAGGAGGACATAAACAATTTAAATAGACCAATTTCAAGTACTGAAATAGAAGAAGTCATCAAAAGCCTACCAACAAAGAAAAGTCTGGGACCAGAGGGGTTCTCAGCCGAGTTCTACAAAACCTTTAAAGAAGAGCTCATTCCAATACTTCTCAAAGTACTCCATAAAATAGAAGAGGAGGGAACCCTCCCAATCTCATTCTATGAAGCCAATATCACACTGATACCTAAACCAGACAGAGACTCATCAAGGAAAGAAAATTTCAGACCAATATCCTTAATGAACATCGATGCAAAAATTCTCAACAAAATTTTAGCAAATCACATACAAAAACATATTAAAAAGATAGTGCACCATGATCAAGTGGGTTTCATCCCAGGGATGCAAGGTTGGTTCAACATCAGGAAATAAATAAACGTAATTCACCATATTAATAGACTTAAAGTCAAGATTCACATGATTATTTCAATAGATGCAGAAAAAGCATTTGATAAAATTCAGCACCCCTTCATGCTCAAAACGCTAGAAAAAATAGGGATAGTGGGAACATTCCTTAACATTGTAAAGGCCATTTATGCTAAGCCCATGGCTAATATCATTCTAAATGGTGAAAAACTGAAAGTATTCCCCCTTAAAACTGGAACAAGGCAGGGATGCCCTCTTTCCCCACTTCTATTCAACATCGTTCTTGAGACTCTGGCCAGAGCAATTAGACAAACCAAAGAAATTAAAGGGATACGAATTGGAAAAGAAGAACTCAATCTATCCCTGTTCACTGATGACATGATTATATATTTAGAGGAACCTGGAAATTCCACCAGAAAACTCTTAGAACTCATAAGTGAATTCAGTAAAGTAGCAGGTTACAAGATCAATGCCCATAAATCCAACGCATTTTTATACATAAGTGATGAATCTTCAGAAAGAGAAATTAGGAAAACTACCCCATTCACAATAGCATCATAAAAAAATAAAACACTTGGGAATCAATCTCACAAAAGAGGTGAAAAACCTCTACAATGAGAACTATACAACACTAAAGAAAGAAATTAAAGAACACCTTAGAAGATGGAAAGATCTTCCATGTTCTTGGATAGGAAGAATTAATATTGTCAAAATGGCCATACTACCTAAAGTGCTATACAAATTCAATGCAATTCCAATTAAAATCCCAATGATGTACCTTACAGAAATAGAGCAAGCAATTATGAAATTCATCTGGAAGAATAAGAAACCCAGAATAGCTAAAGCAATCCTTAGCAGGAAGAGTGAAACAGGGGGTATTGCAATACCAGATCTTCAACTCTACTACAAAGCAATAGTAACAAAAACAGCATGGTATTGGCATCAAAATAGACAGGTAGATCAATGGTACAGAATAGAGAACATGGACACAAACCCAAATAAAAACAATTTTCTCATACTAGACAAAGGGGCCAAAAATATGCAATGGAGAAAAGATAGCCTCTTCAACAAATGATGCTGGGAAAACTGGAAATCCACATGCAAGAGAATGAAACTAAACCCCTGTCTCTCACGTTGCACAAAAATCAACTCACAATGGATCAAGGACCTTGAAATCAGACCAGAGACCCTGCATCTTTTAGAAGAAAAAGTAGGTCCAAATCTTCAACTTGTTGGGTTAGGATCAGACTTCCTTAACAGGACTCCCATAGCACAAGAAATAAAAGCAAGAATCAATAACTGGGACAGATTCAACTAAATAGTATTCTCTCAGCAGAGGAAACTATCAGCAATGCGAAGAGAGAGCCTACAGAGTGGGAGAATATCTTTGCCACTCATACTTCAGATAGAGCACTAATTTCCAGAATATATAAAGAACTCAAAAAGCTCTACACGAAGAATACAAATAACCCAAACAACAAATGGGCTAAGGATATGAACAGATGCTCTACAGAAAAAGATGTAGAAGCAATTCAACAAACATATGAAAAAATGTCCACCATCTTTAGTGATAAGAGAAATTCAAATCAAAACTACACTAAGATTCCATCTCACCCCAATTAGAATGGCGATTATCAAGAATACGAGCAACAACAGGTGTTGGAGAGGATGTGGGGAAAAAGGTACACTCATACATTGCTGGTGGGGCTGCAAATTAGTGCAGCCACTCTGGAAAGCAGTGTGGAGATTCCTTAGAAAACTTAGAATGGACCCTCCATTTGACCCAGCTATCCCACTCCTCGGCCTATACCCAAAGGACTTAAAATCAGCATACTACAGAGATACAGCCACATCAATGTTCATAGCTGCTCAATTCACAATAGCCAGACTGTGGAACCAACCTAGATGCCCTTCAATTGATGAGTGGATAAAGAAACTGTTGTATATATATACAATGGAATATTACTCAGCCATAAAGAATGATAAAATTATGGCATTTGCAGGCAAATGGATGAAATTGGAGAATATCATGCTAAGTGAGATAAGCCAATCTCAAAAAGCCAAAGGATGAATGATATCGCTAATAAGTGGAGGATGACACATAATGGGGGGGAGGGAAGGGTTAGTGTTAGGGTTAGAGTTAGGGTTAGGGAGGGGGGCAAGTATGGAGGAAGGAAGTACTGTATAGTGGGAAAAGAGGGGTGGGAGGGGTGGGGGGAAGGGAAAAAATAACAGAATGAATTAAACAACATTACTCTATGTAAATTTATGATGACACAAATAGTATGCCTTTACGCCATGTACAAACAGAGAAACAACATGTATCCCATTTGTTTACAATAAAAAAATATTTGTGATGAAAAAGGAAATATGACAGACACTAATGAAATAGAAAGGGTAATTAGAAGCTTTTTTGAAAATTTATACTCCAACAAAATAGAAAATCTCAAAGACATCAACAAATTTCTAAAGACATATGATCTACACAAACTGAATCACAAAGACATACAGAATTTAAACAGATGGATTTGAAGCAATGAAATAGAAAATGTCATCAAAAGCATACTAGCCAAGAAAAGTCCAGGACCAGATGGATTTACAGCCAAGTAGTACAAGACCTTCAAAGAAGAACTAATACCAAAACTTCTCAAAGTATTCCACAAATTAGAAAAGGAGGGAACTCTTCAAAACTCATTCCAAGAAGTTAGTATCACCCTGATAACAAAATCAGAAAATGACACATCAAGGAAAGAAAACTTCAGACCAATATCCCTGATGAACACAGACATAAAAATTTCAAATAAAATTCTGGAAAATTGCATACAACAACATATTAAAAATATGGCACAATATAATCAATTGGGTTTCATCCAAAGGATGCAATGTTGGTTCAACATCTGGAAAGCAATGAATGTAATTCATCACATCTATAGACTTAAAGTTAAGAATCATATGATCATTTCAATAGCTGTGCAAAAAGCATTTGATAAAATACAGCACCACTTCATGTTCAAAAGTGTAGAAAAAATAGGAATAGTAGGAACATACCTCAACATCATAAAAGCCATATATGCTGAACCCAAGGTCAACATTGTTCTAAACAGAGAAAAATTGAAAGCATTCCCTCTAAAAACTGGAACAAGATAGGGATTCCCTCTTCACCACTTTTATTCACCATCATCCTTGAAACACTAGCCAGAGCAATCAGACAGACCAAAGAAATTAAAGGGATATGAATAGGAAAAGAAGAACTCAAGCTATCACTACTTGCAGATGACATGATTCTATATTTAGAGAATTCAACAAACTGCACTAGAAAACTTCTAAAACTCATAAATGAACTCAGCAAAGTAGCAGGATTTAAAATGTACACACATAAAGCTGAAGCATATCTATTCATAATTATAAATCCTTGGAAAGAGAAATTAGAAAAACTACTACATTCATAATAGTCACAAAAAAATAAAATACTTAGGAATCATTCTAACAAAAGAGGGGAAAGACCTCTATGATGAAAACTACAGAACACTAAAGAAAGAAATTGAAGAAAACCTTAGAAGATGGAAAGATTTCCCATGCTCATAGATAGGCAGAATTAATATTGTCAAAATGACCATACGGGGCTGGGGATATAGCTCAGTTGGTAGAGTGCTTGCCTAGCAAGCACAAGGCCCTGGGTTCAATCCTCAGCATCACAAAAAAAAAAAAAATAGCCATACTCATACTACCAAAAGTGCTATATAGATTCAATGCAATTCCAATTAAAATCCCAAGGACATACCTCATAAAAATAGGGAAAGCAATCATGAAATTCATTTGGAAAAATAAAAGACCCAAAATAACCAAAACAATCCTTAGCAAGAAGATTGAAGCAGGAGGCATTCCATTATCAGACCTCAAACTATACTACAGAGCTCTAGTAACAAAAACAGCATGGTATTGGCACCAAAATAGACAGATAAACCAATGTTACAGAATAGAAGAGATAGAGACAAACCCACATAAATACAGTTATCTCATATTAGACAAAGGTGCCAAAAACATTCACTGGAGAATAGATAGGCTCTTCAACAAATGGTGCTGGGAAAACTGAAAATTCATATGCAGCAAAATGAAATTAAATTCCTATATCTCACCCTACCCAAAACTCAACTCAAAGTGGATCAAGAACCTAGGAATTATACCAGAGACCCTGCATCAAATAGAAGAAAAAGTGAGCCCAAATTTTCATCATGTCAACTTAGGACCAGACTTCCTTAACAAGACTCCTACGGTGCAAGAAATAAAATCAAGAATCAATAAACAGGATAGATTTAAACTAAAAAGTTTTTTTCTCAGCAAAGTAAACAACCAATAATGTGAAGAGAGAGCCTACAGAGTTTGAGAAAATCTTTACCATGTGCACTTCAGATAGAGCACTAATCCCAAGAATGTATAAAGAAATCAAAAAACTTACCACCCAAAACACAAATAACCCAATCAATGAATGGTCTAAGGAACTGAGCAGACAATTCACAGAAGATATTCAATTGATCAGCAAATACATGAAAAAAATGTTCAAGATCTCTAGTAATTAGAGAAATGCAAATCAATATTACTTTAAGAGTTCATCTCACTCCAATTAGAAAGGCAATTAAGAAGAATACAAGCAACAATAAGTGTTGGCAAGGATATGGGGGGAAAGTTACATTCATACATTGCTGGTGGGACTGAAAATTGGTGTAACCACTCTGGAAAACATTATGGAGATTCCTTAGAAAACTTGGAATGGAACCACCTTTTGATCCATTTATGTATATATCCAAAAGACTTAAAATCAGGATACTACAGTGACACAGTCACATCAATGTTTATAGCAACTCAACTGACAATAGCTAGATTGTGGAACCAACCTAGATGCCCTTCAGTAGATGAATAGATCAAGAAACTGTGGTATATATACACAATGGAATATGATTCAGTCTTTTTTTTTCCTCATTAAACTTTTGTTTTAATGGGTCTCAAAATTCTGTGACAGATTTTTGGTCAAGTTGTTTGCATTACAAAGTACTGATTTTAAAAACTAATAACTTAAAACTGCCACACACACAAAAAAAAAAAAGGTCCACAAAACATTCTCCTTTCCTTCTGGAGGTTTTACGATGCATTGTTATCATTAACCAGTCTTTTACTATTAAACTTAAATGGCCAATTGAGACAAACAGTTCTGAGACCGTTCTTCCACCACTGATTAAGACTGGGGTGGCAGGTGTTAGGGGTAATATTCATTTAGCTTTCTGAGCTTTCTGGGCAGACTTGATGACCTTGCCAGCTCCAGCAGCCTTCTTGTCCACTGCCTTGATGACACCCACAGCAACTGTCTGCCTCATATCACAAACAGCAAAACGACCGAGAGGAAGATAGTCAGAGAAGCTCTCAACACACATGGGCTTTCCTGGAACCATATCAATGATGGCAGTATCACCAGACTTCAAGAATTTAGGACCATCTTCCAGCTTCTTACCAGAATGGCAATCAATCTTTTCTTTCAGCTCAGAAAACTTGCAAGCAATGTGAGCTGTGTGACAATCCAGTACAGGGGCATAGCCAGCACTGATTTGGCCTGGATGGTTCAGGATAATCACCTGAGCAGTGAAACCAGCTGCTTCCATTGGTGGGTCGTTTTTGCTGTCACCAGCAACATTGCCACGATGAACATTTTTGACAGACACGTTCTTGACATTGAAGCCTACATTATCTCCAGGAAGAGCTTCACTCAGAGCTTCATGGTGCATTTCAACAGACTTTACTTCAGTTGTGACATTGACTGGAGCAAAGGTGACCACCACGCCAGGCTTGAGAACTCCAGTCTCCACTCGGCCCACAGGGACAGTACCAATACCACCGATTTTGTAGACATCCTGGAGAGGCAGATGCAAAGGCTTGTCAGTTGGACGAGTTGGTGGCAGGATGCAATCTAAAGCTTCAAGCAGTGTGGTTCCACTGGCACTGCCATCTTTACAGGTGACTTTCCATCCCTTGAACCAAGGCATATTAGCACTTGGCTCCAACATGTTGTCACCATTCCAACCAGAAATTGGCACAAATGCTACTGTGTCAGGGTTGTTGCCAATTTTCTTAATATAGGTACTGACTTCCTTAATGATTTCCTCTTATCTCTTCTGACTGTAGGGTGGCTCAGTGGAATCCATTTTGTTAACACCAACAATTAGTTGTTTCACACCCAGTGTGTAAGCCAGAAGGGCATGCTCACGGGTCTGCCCATTCTTGGAGATACCAGCTTCAAATTCACCAACACCAGCAGCAACAATCAGGACAGCACAGTCAGCCTGAGATGTGCCTGTAATCATATTTTTGATGAAGTCTCTGTGTCCTGGGGCATCAATGATAGTCACATAATACTTGCTGGTCTCAAATTTCCACAGGGAGATGTTAATGGTGATACCATGCTCACGCTCAGCTTTCAGTTTATCCAAGACCCAGGCATACTTGAATGAGCCCTTTCCCATCTCAGCTGCTTCCTTCTCAAATTTTTCAATGGTTCTTTTGTCGATCCCACCACATTTGTAGATCAGATGACCAGTAGTGGTAGACTTGCCCGAATCTATGTGTCCGATGACAACGATGTTGATATGAGTCTTTTCCTTTCCCATTTTGGCTTTGATTTAGCGGTGTTTTTCACGACACCTGTGTTCTGGCAGCAAACCCGTTGCGAAAAAGCTGATTCAGTCTTAAAGAATAAAATTATGACTTTTTCAGATAAATGAATGAAGTTGGAGAATATCAAGCTAAGCAAGATAAACCAATCCAAAAACTACCAAAAGCCAAATGTTTTCTCTGATAAGTGAATACTGATACATAACAGGGGTGGGGGGCAGATTGGAGGAACTTTGGATTGGGCAGAGGGGAACGAGGGGAGGGGGAAAGGGAGGGGTTGGGTAAGATGGTGGAATAAGACAAACATCATTACCCTATGTATATGTATGATTGCATGAACAGTGTGACTCTACATTGTGTGTAACCAGAAAAATGAAAAGCTGTACTCCATTTGTGTACAATGAACTGAAATGCATTTTGCTGTCATGTATAACTAAATAGAACAAATAAATAACAGAAAAAAATCTTTTTCAATAGCAACATTGAATGTAAATGGCCTGAACTCATCAACTAAAAGACATAGGCTGGTGAATTGAATTAAAGCACAAGACCCAACAGTATACTGTGTCCATGAGACTCACCAAACAGGCAAATACATTTACAGACTGAAGGTAAAAGGATGGAGAAAAACATATCATTCACATTGATCTTGTAAACAATCAGGGGTTTCTATATTCACATCAGATAAAGTGAACTTCAAGCCAAAGTTAGAAGAGATAAAGACATTTCATACTGCTTAAAGAAATTTACACAAACAAGATAACAATCATAAATATTTATGCCCGAAACAATGGAACATCTACATACATCAAATAAATCCTTCTCATTTCAAGAATCAAATAGACCACAACACAATAATACTGGGTGAATTTAACACAACTCTCTCATCATTGGGTAGACCTACCAAACAAAAACTAAATAAAGGGGCCATAGAACTAAAAAATATAATTAATAATAAAGATAACAGATATATAGAATATTTTATCCATTAATCACCAAATATACTTTCTTCTCAACCACATGGATAATTTTCTAAAATATACCATAAATTTAGGACACAAAGCAACTCTTAACAAATACAAAAAGAGATAATACCTTGCATTTTATCAGATCATAATGGAATGAAATTAGAAATCAACGATGAGATAAAAAAGTAGAAGCTACTATAATAACTGAAAACTAAATAATATACTGCTGAATCATGAATGGATAGCAGAAGAAATCAAGAATGAAATAAAAAAATACTTAGGGAAAATGAGAATAGTGATCCAACATACCAAAATCTCTGGGACACTATGAACATGGTTCTAAGCAGAAAGTTCATTGCATTGAGTTCATTAAAAGAATAGAAAGTCACGAAATAAATGACCTGAACTTACATCTCAAAGAACTAGAAAAAGAAGAAAAGATAAATACCAAAAGCAGCAGGAGACAGGAAATAACTAAAATCAGAGCTTAAATCAATGCAATTGAAACAAAAACATTCAAAAACTCAACAAAAGGAAGGGTTGGTTCTTTGAAAAAAATAAATAAAATTGATAAACACTTAACCTAGCTAACCAAATGAAAGAAGGAAAAAAAAAACTCAAATTATTAAAATTTATAATAAATAAAGAAATATCACCACAGACACTATCAAAACACAGACAATAATCAAACTATTTTGAATATTTATACTCCAATAGAATAGAAAATCTTGAAGGCATCGACAACTTTCTAGAGACAGATGACCTACCAAAATTGAACCAAGAGTACATAGAAAATTTAAAGAGATCAATTTCAAGCAATGACATTGAAGATACCATCAAAAGCCTACCAACAAAGAAAAGCCCAGGACCATATTCTCTGGCAAGTTCTAACGGACCTTCAAAGAAGAATTATTACCAATCCTCTTCAAATTATTCTGTGAAATTGAAAAGGAAGGAAGCTTTCCAAATTCATTCTGCAAAGCTAGTATCAACCTGATACCAAAATAAGACAAAGACACATCAAAGAAAGAAAACATCAGACCAATATCCTTGCTGAACATAGATTCAAAAATTCTTAATAAAATACTAGCAAATCATATACAAAGGCATATTAAAAAGATAGTGCACCATGACCAACTGGGTTTCATCTCAGGGATACACGATTTGTTCCATATATGGAAATCGATAAATGTAATTCATCAAATAGACATTAAGACAATAATTACATAATTATCTCAATAGATACAGAAATAGCATTTTAACAAATACAGCATCCATTCATGTTTAAAACACTAGAAAAATGAGAGATAAAAGGAACATACCTCAACATTATAAAAATTATGTACATCAAATCCAAGGCTAACATCATTCTAAGAAAAAATGAGAAAAAATGAAAGCATTCCCTCTAAAAAGTGGAAGAAGACAGAGATGCCCTCTTTCACCACTTCTATTCAGTATAGTCCTTGAAACTCTAGCCAGAGTAACTAGGCAAAAAAAAAAAAAAAGAAAAAAAAGAAATTAAGGAGATATGAATAGGAAAAGAAGAGCTCGAACTAAACCGATTGCTAATGACGTGATTCTGTATTTAGAAGATCCAAAAATCTCCACTGGAAAATTTCTAGAACTCATAAATGAATTCAACAGAGTAGCAGGATATCAAATTAACATCCACAAGTCAATTGCATTCCTATACACTAATGATAAATCAGCTGAAAAAAATCAGGAAAACTATCCCTTTCACATGGCCTCAAAAAAAAAAGAATCTTGGTAATAAATCCAACAAAAGAGGTGAAGGACCTCTACAAAGAAAACTACAGAACATTAAAGAAAGTAATTGAAAAAAACCTTAGAGTATGGAAAGCTGTCCCATGATCTTCAATAGGCAGAATTAATATTATCTAAATGGTCCTACTACCTAAAGCTCTATACAAATTCAGTACAATTCCTATTAAAATTCCAATTACATTCTTCATAGAAAGAGAAAAGGCTATCATGAAACTAATTTGGAAAAACAAGAGGCCCAGACTAGCCAAAGCAATCCTTAGGGACAAAAGTGAAGCCGGAGGCATCACAATACCAGACCTTAAATTATACTACAGAGCAATAGAAACAAAAACAGTATGGTATTGGCACCACAATAGACATGAAGATCAGTGGAATAGAATAGAAGACACAGAGACAAACCCACATAAATGCAATTACCTCATCCTAGACAAGGGTGCCAAAAACATACATTGGAGAAAAGATAGTCTCTTCAAAAAATGGTGCTGGGAAAATGTGTAGTACAATGAAATTTAATCCCTATCTTCCACCCTGCATGAAACTCAGCTCAATGTCAATCAAAGACCAGGGATTAGATCAGAAACCCTATACTTAATAGAAGAAAATGTCAGCTTAGGAAATGACTTCCCCAACAAAAGTCCTAAAGTGCAGAATTGAAATAAAAAGTCAATAAACGGAATGATATCAAACTAAAAACCTTCTTTACAGCAAAAGAAATCATCAATAACATGAAGAGAGCCTACATAATGGGAGAAAATCTTTGCCACCTCCACCTCAGATAAGGTGTTAATTTCCAGTATATACAAAGAACTTAAAAAGATTAAACAAAAAAATCCAGTCAATAAATGGGCAAAGGAACTGCACAGACACTTCACAGAGAAGAAATATGATGATCAACAAACACATGAAAAAAAGTTCAACATATCTAGTAACTAGAGAAATACAAATTAAAACTACACTGACATTCCATCTCACTTCAATCAGAATGGTAATTACCAAGAATACTAGAAACAATAAATGTTGGTGAGGATATGGGGGAGAAGTGTATACTCATACATTACTGGTGGGACTGCAAATTGGTATAACCACTCTGTAAAGCAGTATGGAGATTCCTCAAAAAACTAGAAATGGAACCACCATTTGACCCAGTTATCCCATTCCTTGGTATATACCCAAAGGACTTAAAATCAGCATACTACAGTGAACCAGCCACATCAATGTTTATAGCAGCTTAATTCACAATAGCTGAGCTATGTAATCAACCTAGGTAGTGCCCTTTAACAGATGAATGGATAAAGAAAATATGGTTTATATACCCAATGGAATATTACTCAGTCATAAACAAGAATGAAATTATGGCATTTGCCATAAATGGAAGGATCTGGAGACTAAAATGCTAGGTGAAATAAATCAATCCCCAAAAAACCAAAGGTCAAATGTTTTCTCTGATATGAGGATGCTAACCCCAAAAAGGGGATGGGAGGTGAAGATGACTCAGTGGATTAGACAAAGGGAAATGAAGAGAAAGCAGGGAGGATAGGAATAGGAAAGACAGTAAAATGAATTTTACAACTTTCCTTATACATATATGAATACACTACAGTGAATCTCAATATCATGTACGACCACAAGAATGGGATCCTAATTAGAATAAGATAAACTCCATGTTTGTATAAATATGTCAAAATAGACTCTACTGTCATGTATGACTAAAAATGAACAAATAAAAACCCTGTTATCAGATTGGCAAACTTGGTTTCAAAGAGTACACATATAAACATTTTTATCTGGTTACACAAGTGCTCTAAACTAAAAATCAGGTTCAGTGATTGAGGGAGAGCTGAGAGTGAATGTTATAGAAGATGACTAACAATATTCTGCCACTGACATTTTAATTAACCAGATTTCCATATCTCTATGTCAGTTCAAGGAATTTTTCTTTCCTAAAAATTCTTCCTCACTTCTGTAGTACAGTTAAAAGTTCTTACCTTTCTTTAATAGTCAGCTTAGTGTCTGCTTCTTTTTATTTTCCTGATCTCACTCAATATTCATGTAGTATTTTTTCCCAACTATATCACTCATTTTAAGCTTACAGTGTGTTAGATTTCATTGTTAATTTGATTCTTTGACTTTGTATTGTGTCCCCAACTGTGTGGGGACTTTGTAAGATCTGAGGTCATGCCTTATACTCCTTTGCATCCCTGGGATTTGAGGATACAAGATTGAATCTTTCTTATTTTATGAGGGATTTGAGTTAGTTTGCATAAAAATACTCAAAGGGGTGTCAAAATGTTAATAAAAATCTCCAGCAGAGAAAATATATACTGAAATAGGAAGTCAAAACTTAAAGAGTAGTAGAGAGTACAATGTATAAAAACACAAACTGTAAGAACTACTTCAAAAGATTTGCTACTGCAATACATACTTGACTCTAAGACACATATTTGAGCTATGTATGTTATTCCCAGTAACCAAATATAAAGGAGAAATTGACCAACTGTAAATTACCGTTAAAAGGACAGAAAATATCACTGTAAGCAAATTCCCTTCCTATCAATAAATTTTAAAGGAAGTGTCTGTTTGTTTTGGATTGTAGGATATGCATTTATGTGACAACTATCACTACCGAACTCTTCTACAAAAGAGATACATTAAGAAGCCTGTCTGAAAAATTTACATGCTAAATGATTGCAACTGCATGACATCCTAGAAAATGCAAAACAATAGAGATTATAAATGATCAGTGGATGCTAAGACTTTAGTGTCAGGGATGGAAAGGATAAATAGGTAGAGCAAAGGAGATTTTAAGGAAGAAAAATTATTCTGTATGATGCTGTAACAGGGGTACGTGTCACTATGCATTAGTCGAAAACAAACAAGGCAAAGCAATAATAATTGTACCACACAAAGCATGAACCATAATGTAAACTACAGATTTTAGCTAATGTAACAATTTTGGTTCAGTCGTAAAAATGTATTACACCATTGCAAGATGTCAACAGAGGGAAAAAGAGAGATGTCAATAGAGGAAACTGTGGCCAGGGAGGGGGAAAAGAGCTGTATGAACACTTTCTGTTCAATTTTTCCACAAACCTAAAGCAGATCTTTAACATCTATTTTTTAAAAATCTACCTAAAGGAGGAGGAACTATATGAAAAACTACATATATCTGCTCATTTGTGGGAAAAAGACACACAGGAAGAATAAACCAGACACTAATGAGACTGGTTTCCAAGAAGAAAGGGGTGAGAATGGTGTAAAGAATGGGGAGAGAATGTGTGGCAAAAAGGACTGAGAAGGACTGATACTTATGTAAGCACATCTTTAAGGACAGTTGTGAATTTAAAACTTGTTAACCGTGAAAAATATTTTAAATGTAGAATTTCTAACGTTCTTTTCTTCTAGCTAGAAATGAATTTAATTTCTATCAATAGAAAATCTCTACTATGTATTCTCTACATGTTGCACAAAAATTTACAATTTTGGTGTGTAATTTCCTTTGAATGAAAATTAAAATATTTTCTCGTGGCCATTTTTTTAAAGGAAAAAAAAAAAAATATATATATATATATATATTATTTTAAAACTGTATCCACAAAGTACAAGAGTTCACATGTATTGACAAGGAGATTTTTTACATGTTTTTCCAAGTGTTGTGAATGACAAATTAAATGTCATTGTGCTTTTACTTTATGCTTCACTGTTCATTAATGCAGTAAAGCATTTGACACTATGTTCACTGGCTATTTTGGACAAAGATGGCTGGCTATCCACCCAAATTTCACCATTTGTGAAGTTTCACTGGGAGGGAGCTGCTACATTTTCTCCTAATCTAGGTGGGTCTCAGTTAAAGGAAGTTTCTTATTCAAATACAATGTCTTCAGTAGCAATGCCACATCAAATCCTGGGATGGCTTATAAGGTTTCTTCTAGCAGCATCCATCAATAAGAGGTATAACACCAAACACAGTAGTCAAGGCTATGCAACAAAGGATCAATGTTCAATATGGTAATTTTCTTATTGTTTGAAGTAGAGTAAGAATAAAACCTGAAATTATTGGAATAATTGAATATCCTTCAAATGGACATTACTAACTTACACTTTATAACATGCCTCTAGCTAGGCTAGATTAGTGGGGAGTACAAGATTTATCTATCCATATATTTGCATGTAAAGCTCTTGTGGTAAAATGGCCCAGGTTACTGCCTGTAGAACAATGGGTAAGTTACTTAACCTTCCCTCTGCATTACCTTCTTCACCTAGGACATGATAACCTAGAGAAGAGCACCTTTCTCACTGAGTTGATTGGGGCAATATAATAGTAATGCCCATAGAATCATTATGGCAAGATCTGGCTTATGGGAACTGCTATAAAAAAAAAAGTTGATGATTCATTTTAAGTCAACAAAAACGCTAAAATGTATGAAAATTGAAGAGGCTGACCAGGGTTTTTATTTTAGTAGATAGCCACAATTTATTTATTTATTCAATGCTTTTTGATTATGAGAAAAATGGTGAGATGAAAAACTGAATGTTTCACTTTGTAATTCAAAACTTTAGAATCATGGTTTTTCATGTGCTTTCTTTTAAAATCTGGGTCATTGAAATATCATCCAAAGAAAGAGGATGGAAAGGAGAAATGCAAATATTCTCAGTATTTGTGTAAATCAAATGATAGAAGATATGGTACAAATGGATAAAGAAAACTTCAAGAAAATGGCTTAAAGTGCTTCTCCACAAACAGCTTTTGGAGATTCGTTTTGCATCTTATTATTTCTGTTTTTCTATCCAATGTGAGTATGGATGTGTGAAGGCAAATGTCACCAGTTACAGAGAAAACAGTCCTCTCTTTTCTCATATGTCATTGCTGAAATGAAAATCTTGGTAATATGCAAGAACTGTTTAGTATGGGATTCAAGATAATACGCAGTGGTATTTTCCTATTGTGTTAGAGCAAAATGTATGTTAACTACTAAATTAAACAATGAATTTATATTTAATGAACAAAAATAATGTCAACCATAGAAGATATTTTAAATGCCAGTGAACCTGATTTTTGAGAATGTTCACAAGCACTTAAGTGACGTTCACATCTCCAATTTTTTAGCAACGTTTTATGTAGAGGACCATGACCCACAATGCCAGCAGGATTCTAAAGCCACAGCATAGTAACCACTCAGCCATATCTCTTATTCAGTAAATGACCTCCATCTCCACTTCACCAACCATGTGACAAAGTCATCTTCATAATGACCTCATGGCAGTTCACAGTTTTTCTTAGACCTAAAAGGCTAGCAGGCTCCCTTAGGAAGATGATTTCAAAATAAGCCATCAGCTCCCAAAAGAAAAAGATGGTAGATTTTATCGCTCTATATAGATCTGGGAACTGACTCTGCCCAACCTTGAGCGACTGCATAGTATCAGTTTGTTAAAAAAAAAAAAAAAAAAAAAAACTTTCTTAGGAGTATGTTTTGCATGCACGTAAACCTTCTGCATGAAGAGAGAAGGTAGAAGCAAAGGGAAAAAACAGCATTTACTAAAGAAAAGTGACGGAAAGGTTCCTGCAATAATCTCTTCTAGAACACTAAGAAAAGACTTGTTACATGACTCTGAAGGAAAGCAGCTACTTTTCTTAATTCAGAGTTTATTACCTTAAATCATATCACTACAAACCATTTTAAATATATGGAAGAATTATTGTACAACTCCATATCAGTCCTGAACTTTCTAAGAAGTGTTTAACTTTATCATAAACCTATTGCTATACATTCATGTAACCTACAGTATTTTAAAAGTGAAAAAACAGATCTGATTTGCCACTATTGAAGGAGATAGTTGTATTCAGTCTTTACTATGAAAATTGATAAAGAGAAATAATTCAACATTTGACTTGCCTTTTTGAAGGAATTTTAATTTGTTGCCATTTAAAAATACCCAATTAAATAATTATTTAACCAAGGAGCAAAGGATACAAAGACCTTTCAGGGTACAGCTAACAAGGAACAGGCTGTATCTAGTACTGTCCCACATATTGTTTGGCAATTATACAAAACCCTGTAAAACGTATATGCAACTGACCTTCACGTAACCTGGCTCTCTGTCTTAGCAAAATCATAAGCAGACAATTTGCATTTATGTGACTGTAGGGAGCTAATAAAAGGACATCATTTGTACAGTATTCCTGTCAAAACTGTCTTATCTGAATTTCATCAAGGACTTAGAACTAATTTCTAAATTTACAGAAATAGAGAACACAGAAGAACAAGCTGAGCCATGCAATGTGGGACACTACTCAAAACAGCTCTCTTGGTGTCTTCCAAAAACCAATGTCACAGCAAAAAATAAGCATCAGGGGTTGTGACTGAACTTGAATAGTATCTAATGAAACATGAAGACCAAATGCAATGCAGGAATTTTGAATGGATTTTGCATCAATAAACTCATTTATTAAAGATATTTTTGGGGACAACTGGAAACATATGTATATTAATGAGAAAAAATATGACATTACAGAATAGTTACTAATTTCTTAGTTATTAATGTAACATTGTGATTATGAAAAATTTTGTTAAGAAATGAATGCTAGAATACCTAGGTGAAATGTGATGATTTCTGTAACTTACTTTAAATAATTCAGCAAAAAATTGTATTGTATATGAAGTTCTAACAATATATAAATAAAATCTATACAAATGCATATATAAAAATATATGCATATATGAATAGATATATACAATATGTATCAAATATTCCACAATGTATACCTTGACTAAGTATATACAGGTGTTCATTGAACTATTTTGCCCTTACTCTTTGTTTGAAATTTTTCATGACCAAAAGGTTTCTCTTTAAATTGAAATTTAAAAGAGCCAAAGGAAAGGAACAGCTCAATGAGACTGAACATTATTACTATTGATGGCAAGAACTCTTCACTGATCACCTGCTATTATAATTTGGATCTATAATGTCTCCCAAGGTCCATATTTTAAAGACTTGGGAGATTGTGGAAATTTTTGAGAGGTGGGGCCCAGTGAGCAGTCTTTGTATTCTTGGAAGCATGCCCTTGAAGAGTATTCTGAGACCCTAGTCTCTTTCTCTTCTTCTCTTTGGCTCCCTGACCATGAGGTGAGCAGTTTTGCTCTCCCATGTGCTTCCAACACAATGTACTATCTCACCACAGTCCCAAAGCAACTGGGTCAACTGATCATGGACTTAAATCTCCAAAACTATGAGCCCAAACAAACTTTCTTTATTAGTTGATTATTTCAGGCATTTTGTTACAGTAACAGAAAGATGACTAACACACCTATTATACATTAGGAACCATAGTAGTTTTTACATATACATTACTTGATTCACTCTTTTTAAAATTGTGGCAAAATACACAGAACATAAAATTTGTTCACTTAATCAATTTTAAGCATGCAGTTCAGACCCTAGGTACAATCATATTGTAGGGCAACCATTACCATCATCCATCTCCAGAAATCTTTTCATCATACAAAACTGAAACTCTATACCCTTTAAAAAATAACTCTTCATTTCTCTCTTTCCCAGTACCTGAAAACTAGTATTCTACTTTGTTTCTATGGATTCGACCACTCTAGATACCCCAAACAAGTGGATTTGTCTTTTTGTAACTGGTTTATTTAACTTGAAAAAAATGTTCTAAAGCTCATCTATGTTGTAAAATAGTCAGAATTCTCTTTATTCTTTGTGTGTGTGTATGTGTGTGTGTGTATACCATATTTTGCCTACCCTACCCATTTATCCATTAATGGATATTTGGGTTACTTCCACCTTTTCAGTATTGTAAAGAACATTGCTATGCAACATGCATGTACAAATATCTCTTCAAGATCCTATTTTCAACACTTTTGAGTATATATCCAGAAGTGGAATTGCTGGATCAAATGGTACTTCTAATTTTAATTCTTTTGAGAAAAAAGATCCAATTTCTCTGAATTTGGCCAACACTAATTAGTTTCTGGTTTATCTGTTTGATAGTAGCCTTCTTGGTATGAGGTGTGATATCAGTGGTTTTATGACTTTAATTTTTGCATTTTTCTAATGCAGTGATTATAAACATCTTTTCCTGTGTTTATTGACTATTTGAATATCTTATTTAATTAAATGTCCATTCCATTCCTTTGCCTGTTTTTAATTGGTTCTTCACTTTTTTTCTTAAGTTGGAGGGGTTCTTTATATATTCTGGATACTAACCATATCACATATATGACTTGCTAATATTTTCCCCCATGCCATGGAAGACATTTTCCCTCTATTGATTCCCTCCATAATTGATGTACAAAAGTTTCTAATTTTGATGTAGTTAAATTTACCTTTTTTTTTCTCTTGGTTCTTCCTGAATGACTTCTCATATTATTCTGAAAGATTGGTATTTTAGCCCATTTTTCTACATTAAAAAAACTAAAGCTTAGGGAATATAACTAACTTGGCCAAATCTATACAAGCCACTATGAGGTGAAGCTGAGTTTCCGATTCAGTTCCATCTGACATCTTTCTACTACACTCTGCTGTGGTACTGATTTAAATATTTATATTGTTACCAAATTAAGAATAATTAATTAGAATAAACTTTCTGTCCCGTCCTGAATGTGCAGATTTGTCAGTTCTACAAACATAGAGTCTGATTAAAATTGATTGAGAAACTCTTTCCTCCAGATGGTAAGGCTTAGACAGCCAAATGTCTTATATATTATCTTCTTTGACATGTGAAGTACTGAGAAACCAGGAAAGATAAACAGTCACACAAGACTTCTGCAGACTGTCACTTTGGCGAATAACTAAGACAAGAATGGGAAAGGTCAAATATTATGATAGGAAATGTGTGTTTGGATGTGACAGCAAGTCCATTCTGCAGATATTCTTTAATATTGTACTCAGGAGCTTAGAGAATTGCTAAAGAGAGTCAGTAGAGGCTTCTCCATAGATAAGAACAAGGTCTAATTTAGCTCCAATTTAATAATTGAAAGTGCCTTTGCACAGAGACCATAAGGAAGATTTTCAACTTTTTAAATTTTCTATACCATTGGCTTTGGTGTCGGAGCCTACATCATGAGAGAACCTCAATCAGGGAACCCCCATTACAATGTAGAGCCTGGATCTCTTTTCCTCTAAACACCTCTGAACCCTTTGAATGGAAACATAATGTAAGTTTAAGATCCTATTTACACCTCATATATCTATCAAACCTATCATAAGAGTTTCTTACAAATTTTATTCTGGATATAGGAGACTGTTAAGACATTGCAACATAGATTTTAAAGCTTCTGACATCAAAATGGCAAGATGGTCTGGTTTCAAAAAGAAGGGTCTATATTATAAAGGTTTAAACTGGCAAACTTTTGGGTTATATACTCTGGAAACATCAATTAAAAATATACACATCTTTTTTGACCAACAGATTCATGTTTCATAAGTTTATCATTTAACAGCAAAGAGGACAGGGGCCTGGGAACACCTGTACGCTCATCAGTCGGGATTGACTGAATAAGTGCGCTTATACAATAGAAAATGACATTGCTATTTAAAAACTAAATTAGTTCTTTATCTATGAACTTCAAAGGATGATACTTCTATGAAAATAGCAAATTATACAAATGTACATATTTTTATCTAATATGATCCCAGAAAAGAGCATGGAAGATAGACATCAGGGTGTTAACAATTGTCTTCGGGCTGGAGGGAGAGTTGAAAGGGACATCATCAGATCTCCAGCTATGATCTGGTTGGAACAAAAAAATACTGCTTTGAAATTTTTAACATAGTAAACAAAAAACTTTGCAAGTTCTTCTCAGGTCTTAAAACAAATACAATACCTACAGTCAAATCTTAAGGAAATGGAATGCCTTTTCCTTTTTCTAAGAGGTACCATAGTTATCTACTCACACAGGGGGAAGGGAGAAAATGCTTTCACTTTGAAAGAAGTAAGTAGCCTGAAAACAGTTTTTCAAGTTCACAGATGCTTAATTCTACCATGATTGAGTGTGAGAGGGAAACAGTGATACTTATATATCCTGAAATAAACATCCTATCATGTATTTTTAAAATATGTACCAGTTGGCCAGCTATGTAGGAAGGCCAAGCTGCTGTTCGGAGCTGACCACACCCCTAGAGTCAGACTGCGTGGATTCAAAACCTCCTGCCACTCACTTGCTATAGAGCAACTGACTTATTCTATGCCATGTGATAGCCCAGGCAGAAATTTGGAGTTAGCCAGGGAATACTAGATTGCCAGCAAACCACCCGGCATTAGGAAAAGGCAAAGGAGGATTTCCCTGCAGGTTTCAGAGGGAAAATGTCTCCTGATGCCTCCATTTCAAACTGCCAACCTCCAGAACTGCGAGACAGTAAATTGCAGTTTCTTTAAGCCACTTGTTTTGTTCCCTATGATCCTAGGAAACTAATAATGTATATTGATTTTGAGTAAAGGCCAGCAGTAGTGAATTACAATGTACTTAAAATGCTTAGCAACCTCCAATTTTCACTTGATATAAAATCTTTTTTCTTATAAATGGTATAATAATATTAATAAATCATTTTTCCTATCATAAGATAAAGAAGATTCCCCATTCAAATACTACTGAGTTCCAGTCCCAGTATTGGTTTGCTAGGACTGCAATACCAAAGGAGCAGACAGGGTGGGTGGTTAAACAATGGGAATTTGTTTTCTCACATCTCTGAAGGCTAGAAAATCTGAGATCAAGGTGTTAACAGTGTTGTTTTTTTCTGAGGCCCCTCTCCTTGGCTTATTAGGATAGCTGCCTTCTCCCTGTATTTTACATCCTCATCTCTGTATTCCTGCCTGTGTCCCTTTCTATAAGGATTCCATAATGTTGGATTAAGACCTACCTTAATGACCCCATTTTAATTTAATTATCTCTTTAGACATCCCATTTCTAAATATAGTCACATTCTGAAGTACTGAGGTTTAGGGCTTCAATATTTGATTTTGGGGGTGTCTAAGTCCATTTTGTATTGCTGTAAAAAAATTTCTGAGACTAGGTATTTGTAAAGAGAAAAGCTTAGTTGGTCTCACAATTCTGGTAGCTGGAAAGTCCAGCCAGCATGGAGCCAGCATCAGGTGAGGGCCTCCTGTCTGCATTGCAGCGTGGGGATTGACCAGCACATACAAGAGGCAATCAGCATAGACCACATAGCAAGACGGGAAGCAAGAGACTGGGCAAGGGCCAGGCTCACTCTTTTATAACACCCTACTCCCATGGGAGCTAATCCACTTCTCAGAGGCTTAATCCAACCCTTGAGATCAGCATTAATCCTCTCACAAGGGTGGACAGGACCCAATCACCTGCTACTAGGCCCCGCCTTTTAAAGATCTTAACACCATTACACTGGGGACTGTTTCCAGCACATGAACATTTTAGAGACAAACCACAGAGGATGGGCACAATTCAGTCCATAAGAAGCTTGGAAAGGACTTTAGCTTATGTGGAAGACTGTGCTCTATACCAACCTGTGTTCAATGTACTTATTAACACTTTGACTACCAGGAATAATGTACAATAAGATTTTTAATAAAAGAATATTACAAAGCACCAAGTGATATTTAACAAAGGTCCTTTTCCTTTTTGACATCCTTTGTAAACGTTCTTTGTTCGATACCTGTTCAACAAAAGCCTTTGACTTCTATAACTTCACTGCTTATCTTTTTTGAGGGTGATTTCTCATTGAAATTATTCAGAGAATATTTAAATTTGCCTTTTTTCTATTGTTCCATATGAATCATATGCCTTGCAAAAACGATCTCCCAGTTGTAAAATTTATGTGCACCACTTCTATATCTTGTTGGTCTTACTTTCACAGTCTGAAGTATCTCACCTTTCCTACTGCTTTCAGTATTGCTTAATATTAGATAATATTCAATAAGATAGCAATGCATATGGGTCACACATGCAGTTACAATGTTTTCACAAAAGAGTCTGATGTATATATACCACAGTTTATTTATCCATTCATCTGTTGAAGGACATCCAGGTTGGTTCCACCATCTAGCTATTGTGAATTGAGCTGCTATGAACATTGATGTGGCTGTGTCACTGTAGTATGCTGATTTCAAGTCCTTTAGGTCTAAACTGAGGAGTGGGATAACTGGGTCAAAAGGTGGGTTCATTCCAAGTTTTCTGAGGAATCTCCATACTGCTTTCCAGAGTGGTTGGACCAATTTGCAACTCCACCAGCAATGTTAAAGTGTGCCTTTTCCCCCACATCCATGCCAACATCTATTACTGCTTGTGTTCTTGATAATAACCATTCTATTCGGAGTAAGATGAAATCTTAGAGTTGTTTTAATTTGCATTTCTCTAGTTACTAGAGATGTTGAATACTTTTTCATATATTTATTAATCGCCTGTATATCTTCTTCTGTAAAATGTCTGTTCAGTTCCTTGACCTATTTACTTATTGGGCTCTTTGTATTTTGGGTGTAAAGTTTTGGTTGCAGATAAATGTATGGAATTGGAGAATATCATGCTAAGTGAAATAAGCCAATCCCAAAACACCAAAGGCCTAATGTTTTTCCTTATAAGTGGATGATAATATAAAATGGGGGGGGGGGGTAAGTGGGGAGTGAGAGAATGGAGGAAATTTAAATTATATTGAAGGAAATGAGAGGGAGGAGTGGGCAGGGATATGAATGATGGTGGAATGAGACAGACATCATTACCCTATATACGTGTATGATTACACAAATGGTTATGTATATTATGTACAACCATAGAAAGAAAATTAGTACCCCCTTTGTGTACAGTGAATCAAAATGTGGTCTATAAAAATACAAAATAATAATAAAAATAAAAAGAGATCCTATGACAATAAAACAAATGGCTAGAGAAAACTTAATAAAGTTGTACCTGCTAACTGGTTTTAATTATACCAAAGTAAATTTTAGTCTCTGAAATATTTATTTTCATAGTTGTTAAATGCAGTCAGCGACAACCATCTTCTTCTCCCCAAAGAGATCCTTGATAAAGGAAAATTAAATGTGTTGAAGTGTTCTCATAGGTTTCATCCTTAAAGAGTAGACTTAGATAAGGACATAATGGGATAAAAGCCTCAGCAGGCAGGCTCACTCTTGCCAAGGAAAGAGGCGGTGGAACCATTCAACATGAAAAAGGGCTCAGATTTCAAAAGATGCACAGCATTAGATAAGCAAACAGCTTCTTCAATAAAGATCCTTTGCACAAAGAATTCCCTTACGTGTGAACACCTCCAGAAAACCTATGTTTTACCCAAAGAAATGCCTGATAGTCCTGTACCCATATCAGGAATCAAATTAATCCATTATTTCTGTCTTATTATTCCCTGTACTTCACACTAGTCAGCTTTCAATCTTCACTGCCATGCAGAAATCAAAAAAAAAAAAAAAAAAAATGTCACATTGAGAAATGAGAACCAGCTCAGTGTAGGACACCAGGAAGAAAAGCAGGTAGTGGGAGAACTTTATTTGGAAAGAGTCAGTTGGAGAAACAAATCCAGCTTTTTCACTGCTGTGACTAAATGGCCTGACCAGAACAATTTTAGAGGAGGAAAAGTTTCTTTGAGGGCTCATGGTTTCAGAGGTCTTCATCCATAGAAGGCCAACTCCATTCCTTGGGACTCAAGGTGAGGCTGAACATCATGGCAGCAGAGTGTAGCAGAAAGAACCAGATCACGTGTTAATCAGAAAGCAGAAAGAGACTCCACTCTCCAGATACAAAATATATACCCCATAGCCACCACCCCAAAGAACCTCCTCCTACAGCCACAACCCACCTGCCTCCAGTTACCACTCAGTTAGTCCCATCAGGGATTAATTCACTGATTAGGTGAAGGCTATACCCCAATCATTTCTCCTCCAAACCTTCTTGCATTGTCCCACACATGAGCTTTTGGGGGACACTGCAACTAAACCATAACAGCAGGGAAAATAAGGTGAGATAATAAAGGCTACAATGGAAGCCAGACTGACCCAGAACCTGAACTTGGCCTCCTGAATTCAGTCCTCAGAACTTCCCACGTCACCTCCCCTTTTATACCATCTGAGAAAACAGGGTGGTAATTGTTATCTGATTTGCTGTACTAAGAAAAATAATATATGCATTTTGCAAATGCAATACTAAAGCAAGCTCTTCAACTGTTCCAGGAAAACATAAAAATGACTATAAGGAAATATCATGTAGTAAAGTTCTAAGAGGTTTAGTCTAATACTAAAATAAAGCAAATAATCTAACTGCCCCCTCCACTCTAATCTACAACTTGCACCTTAGGATTTCATTTTATAGGTTTCCTTGTCTTGATCAAAATGTCCAGTTAAATGGATGCTTCCACAGAATTGAAAATACAAAGCAAGGAAGTAGGCAGGAATCATCAAAGTTGTATCAGTTGGCATGAAAATGTTTAATGTCCTCTCCAAAAGGACATAAAATTTGATCAATGTAATTTAACAAAAAGCCATTGAGTGCCTGTGATGTGCTTGTCACTATGCTAGAGGCACATGGTCACTAAGTCATAGTCTCTGCTTCCAAGAAACTCAGGTCTAACAAAGGAGATGGATGTAAGATCAACAAATAACACATTAGAAGTCAACATTTTAATTAATATTAAAAGCCCCACAGAAAAAGGAACCCATTTAATTCTGTGGTAGTCTGAAACAGTAAGAAGTGATAAAGGAGTGGGCTCTCAAGAATGATAAGTATGTGTGGACCAAGGAGAGGAGAGGAAGGGAGCTATTCCTGGACAAGGAATTGGCTTGTGCACTGACACACAAGTATGCAGTGCAGACGTCTGGGGAACTAGTGTCCAGGTGGGGCCAAGGCTGTATCACAGAACAGGAGGTGAGACCATGAGGTGAGATTAGAGAGAAAGACCCGTTGTAAGATGAATATCACTAGGTTATTGGCCAAAGCCTCTGAGACTTGAGAAGGAACTAGTCAACTTGTGTCACCAGATCATTTTTATGTTGCACATTTCATTTTTGTGCTTTCATCCTTATTGTGATGATTTTTATGTTTGGTTAATATTTGAAATTTTATTACAATTATGATAATAGAACTAAAAGATGGGTTTGCCTCTTGCATTTGAACCAGACCTTTAAAAATTGCTCAGGGGTAGAGTGCTTGCCTAGCAAGTGAGTTCAATCCCCAGCACTGAAAAAAAAAAAATTATTCATACACACACACACACACACACACACACACATAGAAATTGCTGAAGAGAGTGATTTTATGGTAGTGCAAATAACTGGAATGAAAGAACCCCAGGACAAAAACAAAACCAGGAAAACAAAGAAGCCTTTTTTCCTTCTTCTGCTCTACTCTTCCTGGTGATCTTCCAGGGGCAAAAAATCCAGGCAGGTTCTGGGTTTATTGAAAGGAAGAAGGATGTTCTTCTTTCACCAGCAGACATTTTGTGATTCAATTCCTCTACATTTAATAAGGATTGAAGGAAAACAGCAAAATCTCTATATAGTCAAAGAAAATTCTGTAATTGAGGAAATTACCAGAATAATGTATGCTAACTGACCACTTAGAATTATTATAAAGGTATTGCAGAGATCTGGTTGACTGCTCATCTAAAACATCTGGGTTTCCTTTCTTTATCTGCAGATGTAAGAGCAATATATCTTCCTCAAGGAGCCATTCCTTTGAAATGTACATCATCCTGCAGGTTTTGCTCCCCCTATCATGCAGACGCAGAGAGTCCACTTTTCATTTGGGTAAGGCCAGTCAGCAGACACAAGAGGCTTATAGTTCTCCCTCTACCACACACCCTCAACTCTCTGACTCTTTCTTTTGGGAGCATTGAGTTCAGTCTCTGTCCTCTGTTTCAGTAGTCTTGAATAAAGTCTTCTTTGACATTACTTACTTCAAAAGACCAACTATGTATTCCTGCTATGCAGATAATCCCTGAATAAGATGCATTGATTTAGGATTTTTCAACTTTCGATGGTGTGGAAGCATACCCACACCAGCATTCTGTTTTTCACTTCTAGTATAGTATTTAATAAATTATGTGAGATACTCAACATTTTATTATAAAATAGATTTTATGTTCGATGATTTTACCCAACAGTAGGTAATATGTATTCCAAGCACATTTAAGGAAGGCAAAACTAAGCAGATTGGTAGATTAGAAGTAATAAATACATTTTCAATGTACAATGTTTCCAAATTAAGATGGGTTTATTGGAATCTAGCCCTATCATGAGACAAGGAGCATCTTCAGTGTTCCCAATCATTGACAGGTCTTTGCCTTCATTACACAGTGCTTTGTATCAAGGATTTAAAGTTACCTGTTTAAATGTTCCATAGAGCACCTGTATGAGGTAAGCTTATCATTGTGAGTACTTTTTGGCACACAAAATATTGAAATTGAAATAACTTAAAGCTTAGACTTCAAAACTAACAATAAAATTGAATCAAGATTCCAATTAAGAGATTGTAGAATGTTATTAAATCCTTCAATCTCTGATTTCCTGATTAGAACACAGAAGTACTTCGTGAGCCAACATGGAAAGTTGGCCAATGCTACTTCCTTTTATTGGTTAGAAAAGCAGCTACAAAAATCTTGCAAGGAGCCAGAAGAAGTTGCAAAGAGAGAGGACAGTAGTATTGGCATTAGGGAGACGTTGGTTTAAAGTATAACTCTTACCACTGATTATCACTATGATTTTGGACAAATTGCTTAACCCAAAGGTTCAGTTTTCTTTGGGAAGATGGATAATAATGCAGACTTGCCAGAATGAAGTGAGTCATGTGAGATAATGGAAGTAAATGGTGGCTTCCCCGACCTTCTGGGGACATGGATATTCAAGACAACTGTGCACTGCTCACCATCTAAAAGGGCATCTATAGGATGTGCCAGGACAGACTCAGAAAATGTTTTCCCTGGCTATCTCCCTGTCTCTTAGGGTGATGGTGTCTCCTATTAGCCTCCATTCGGCCTGGCAGTTGGGGCCTTGCTTCCCATCAGGAAGCTCCCATCCCCAGGAGAGCTAGGCCCTCCAAGTGTCTTGAGCATGGGAGGACACTCGAGACCAATCACTCACAGCTCAAGCAGATTCAAGATGTTGCAAAAGACAATATGAGAAAAGTTTTCGTTTTGAGCTACTTCTACAAAAAACAAAATCAGGCAAAACAAAATCAAACAAAAACTCTGATATAAGCAAATAGGAGGGTTCTTAAACTTCAGTTTTAGAAAAAGTACAAAACTGGATTCTAAACTGTTTTAAATTTAAATAGAAGAATTGGCAATGTTTTAATTTTAGTAGAGAGATAAGTGGTTATGGAGTGGTAGGAGTTGCATTTCACCTGTACCTCTCATGTAAAAACCATTCAGTCTTTAATACTGGTGAAAATCACCTGAAATATTTGATATCTTCCAGAATAATCTCATCAAGCTAGAGATTCTGATAACATGGCTTTTCTCATTTAAACATTACAGGCATATTTTCTTTTTCTTTTTTTAATTTTTATTGTAAACAAATGGGATACATGTTGTTTCTGTTTGTACATGGAGTAACAGCATACCATTTGTGTAATCATATATTTACATAGGGTAATGGTGTTTGAGTCATTCTATTATTTTTCCTCCCGCCCACCCCTCCCTCCCCTCCCACCCCTTCCACTCCTCGTTTCCCTCTACACAGTCCCTCCTTCCTCCATTCTTGTCCCCCTCCCACCCCCCATTACGTGTAATCATCCGCTTACCAGCGAGATCATTCATCCTTTGGTTTTTTGAAATTGGCTTATGTCACTTAGCATGATATTCTCCAACTGCATCCATTTGCCTGGAAATGCCATAATTTTATTATTCTTTATAGCTGAGTAATATTCCATTGTGTATGTGTATGTATATATATATATATATATATATATATATACACAATGGAATATATATATGTGTGTGTGTGTGTGTGTGTATATATATATATATATATATATATATATATCACAGTTTCTTTATCCATTCATCAATTGAAGGACATCTAGATTGGTTCCACAATCTAGCTATTGTGAGTTGAGCAGCAATGAACATTGATGTGGCTGTATCTCTGTAGTATGCTGATTTTAAGTCCTTTGGGTATAGACCAAGGAGTGGGATAGCTGGGTCAAATGGTGGTTCCATTCCAAGTTTTCTAAGGAATCTCCACACTGCTTTCCAGAGTGGCTGCACTAATTTGCATTCCCACCAGCAATGTATGAGTGTACCTTTTTTCCCACATCCTCTCCAACACCTACTGTTGTTCGTATTCTTGATAATCGCCATTCTAATTGGGGTGAGATGGAATCTTAGTGTAGTTTTGATTTGAATTTCTCTTATCACTAAAGATGGTGGACATTTTTTCATATGTTTGTTGAATTGCTTCTACATCTTTTTCTGTAGAGCATCTGTTCATATCCTTAGCCCATTTGTTGTTTGGGTTATTTGTATTCTTCGTGTAGAGCTTTTTGAGTTCTTTATATATTCTGGAAATTAGTGCTCTATCTGAAGTATGAGTGGCAAAGATATTCTCCCACTCTGTAGGCTCTCTCTTCGCATTGCTGATAGTTTCCTCTGCTGAGAGAATACTATTTAGTTGAATCTGTCCCAGTTATTGATTCTTGCTTTTATTTCTTGTGCTATGGGAGTCCTGTTAAGGAAGTCTGATCCTAAGCCAACAAGTTGAAGATTTGGACCTACTTTTTCTTCTAAAAGATGCAGGGTCTCTGGTCTGATTTCAAGGTCCTTGATCCATTGTGAATTGATTTTTGTGCAACGTGAGAGACAGGGGTTTAGTTTCATTCTCTTGCATGTGGATTTCCAGTTTTCCCAGCATCATTTGTTGAAGAGGCTATCTTTTCTCCATTGCATATTTTTGGCCCCTTTGTCTAGTATGAGAAAATTGTATTTATTTGGGTTTGTGTCCATGTTCTCTATTCTGTACCATTGATCTACCTGTCGATTTTGGTGCCAATACCATGCTGTTTTTGTTACTATTGCTTTGTAGTATAGTTGAAGTTCTGGTATTTCGATACCCCCTGTTTGATTCTTCCTGCTAAGGATTGCTCTAGCTATTCTGGATTTCTTATTCTTCCAGACAAATTTCATGATTGCTTACTCTATTTCTGTAAGGTACATCATAGGGATTTTAATTGAAATTGCATTGAATCTGTATAGCACTTTTGATAGTATGGCCATTTTGACAATATTAATTCTGCCTATCCAAGAACATGGGAGATCTTTCCATCTTCTAAGGTCTTCCTCAATTTCTTTCTTCAATGTTTCATAGTTTTCATTGTAGAGATCTTTTACCTCTTTGGTTAGATTGATTCCCAAGTATTTTATTTTATTTTATTTTTTTTGTTTTGAGGCTATTGCAAATGGAGTTGTTTTCCTCATATCCCTTTCAGATGTTTCATCGCTTGTGTATAAAAATGCTTTAGATTTATGCGTGTTGAATAGCCTGCTATTTTGCTGAATTCATTGATGAGGTCTAGAAGTTTTCTGAAGGAGTTTTTTGGATCCTCTAAATATAGAATCATGCCATCAGCAAATAGGGATAGTTTGAGTTCTCCTTTTCCTATTCGTATCCCTTTAATTTCTTTAGTCTGCCTAATTGCTCTGGCTAGAGTTTCAAGGACAATGCTGAATAGAAGTGGCCAAAGAGGATATCTCTGTCTTGCTCCTGTTTTTAAGGGGAATGCTTGCAGTTTTTCTCCATTAAGAACAATGTTGGCCATGGGCTTAGCATAAATAGCCTTTACAATGTTCAGGTATGTTCCTACTATCCATATTTTTTCTAGTATTTTGAGCATGAAGAGGTGTTGTATTTTGTCAAATGCTTTTTCTGCCTCAATTGATATAACCATATGATTCTTATCCTTAAATCTATTGACATGATGGAGTACATTTATTGATTTACAGATGTTAAACCATCCTTGCATTCCAGGGATGAACCCCACTTGATCGTGGTGCACAATTTTCTTAATATGTTTTTGGATATGGTTTGCCAATATTTTGTTAAGGATCTTTGCATCTATATTCATCAAGGATATTGGTCTAAAATTTTCTTTCCTTGATGTGTCTTTTCCTGGATTGGGTATGAGGGTGATATTAGCTTCATAGAATGAGTTCAGTATGGTACCCTCCTTTTCTATATCCTGGAAAACTTTGAGAAGTATTGGAATGAGAACTTCTTTGAAGGTCTTGTAGAACTCGGCTGAGAATCCGTCTGGACCTGGGATTTCTTGGATGGTCGATTTTTAATGGCTTCTTCTATTTCACTGCTTGATATTGATCTGTTTAAATCGTGAATGTCCTCCTGGTTCAGTTTAGGAGGAGCATATGTCTCTAGAATGTCTTCGGTAGTTTCTATTTTGTTGGAATACAGATTTTCGAAGTAGCTTCTCATTATGTTATGTATCTCAGTGTGTCTGTCATGATATTTCCTTTTTCATCATGAATTTTAGTAATTTGAGTTTTCTCTCTCCTTCTCTTCTTTAGTGTGGCTAAAGGTTTGTCTATTTTGATTACTTTTTCAAAGAACCAACTTTTTATTTTGTAATTTTTTGAATTGTTTCTTTTGTTTCAATTTCATTGATTTCAGTTCTGATTTTAATTATTTCCTGTCTTTTACTACTTTTGCTGTTATTCTGTTTTCTTTTTCTAGGACTTTGAGCTGTAATGTTAGGTCATTTAGTTGTTGACTTTTCATTCTTTTCTGGAATGTTCTCCATGCAATGAATTTTCCTCTTAGTACCATTTTCAT
The DNA here is from genome assembly GCF_902686455.1 of Sciurus vulgaris. Taxonomy (NCBI): domain Eukaryota; kingdom Metazoa; phylum Chordata; class Mammalia; order Rodentia; family Sciuridae; genus Sciurus; species Sciurus vulgaris. The sequence continues at coordinate 135,734,325 of NC_136463.1, forward strand.
AGTGTCCCAGAGATTTTGATATATTGTATCATCGTTCTCATTGACCTCTAAGAATTTTTTTTATCTCCTCCCTGATGTTTTCTGTTATCCATGTTTCATTCAATAGCATATTATTTAGTCTCCAGGTGATGGAGTAATTTCTCTTTTTTATTTTGTCATTGATTTCTACTCTCAGTACATTATGATCTGATAGAACACAAGGCAGTATCTCTACTTTTTTGCATTTCCTAAGGGCTGCTTTGCGGCATAACATATGGTCTATTTTTGAGAAGGTTCCATGTGCTGCTGAGAAGAAAGTGAATCCACTCATTGATGGATGGAATATTCTATATATGTCTATTAAGTCTAGGTTATTGATTGTGTTATTGAGTTCTATGGTTTCTTTGGTTGGATTTTGTTTGGAAGATCTATCTAGTGATGACAGCGGTGCGTTAAAATCGCCCAGAATTATTGTGTTGTGGTCTATGTGATTCTTGAAATTGAGAAGGATTTGTTTGATGTACAGGGATGCACCATGGTTTGGGGCATAAATATTTACTATTGGTATGTCTTCCTGATGTATGGTTCCCTTAAGCAATATGAAATGCCCTTCTTTATCCTTTCTGACTAACTTTGGCTTGAAGTCCACTTTTTCTGATATAAGGATGGAAACCCCAACTTTTTTACTGAGTTCATGTGCGTGGTAGGTTTTTTCCCATCCTTTCATCTTTAGTCTGTGGATATATCTTTTTCTATGAGATGAGTCTCTTGCAGGCAGCATATTGTTGGGTCTTTCTTTTTAATCCATTCTTCCAGTCTATATCTTTTGATTGGTGATTTTAGGCCATTAATGTTCAGGGTTATTATTAAGATATGATTCATCTTCCCAGTCATTTGGGCTTATTTTTGGTTTTTAACTTGGCTCAGTTTCTCCTTTGAGTGGTTTTTCTCTAAGGTAGTTCCTCCCTTTGCTGACCTACTTTGTTGTTTTTCATTTCCTCCTCATGGAATATTTTGTTGAGAACATTCTGTAGCGCAGGCTTTCTATTTGTAAATCCTTTTAACTGTTGTTTATCATGGAAGGATTTTATTTCATCTTCAAATCTGAAGGTTAGTTTTGCTGGATATAGGATTCTTGGTTGGCAACCATACTCTTTCAGAGCTTGTTGTTCCAGGCCCTTCTAGCTTTTAAGTCCGGGTTGAGAAGTCGGCTGCTATCCGTATTGGTCTCCCCCTATATGTAATCTGTTGCTTTTCTCTCGCGGCCTTCAAAATCCTATCTTTATTTTTAATGTTAGGCATTTTCATTGTAATGTGCCTTGGTGTGGATCTGTTGTGATTTTGTGCATTTGGTGTTCTGTAAGCTTCTTGTATTTGATTTTCCATTTCATTCTTCAGGTTTGGGAAATTTTCTGATATTATTTCATTGAATAGGTTGTTCTTTACTTTGGTTTGTATCTCTGTGCCTTCCTCAATCCCAATAATTCTTAAATTTGGTCTTGTCATGATGTCCCATAGTTCTTGGAGATTCTGTTCATGATTTCTTACCATCTTCTCTGTTTGGGCCACTTTATTTTCAAGATTCAATATTTTGTCTTCATTGTCTGAGGTTCTGTTTTCCAAGTGGTCTAGTCTTTTGGTGATGCTTTCCATTAAGTTTCTTATTTGATTTATTGTTTCCTTCATTTCAAGAATTTCTATTTGTTTTTTTTTTTTTTTTTTCTTTTTTGAGAATCTCTATCTCTTTGTTGAAATGATCTTTTGCTTCCTGTAGTTGCTCTTTCAGCTTATTGGTATTATAATTCATTGCCTGCATTTGCTCTCTTATCTCATCCTTTGCTTCGTGAATCATCTTAATTATGCATAATCTGAAGTCCTTTTCTGACATTTCTTCTAACATACTGTCATTGGATTCTATTAATATAGAATCCAGATTTGTTTCGATCATTTTCTTCCCTTGTTTTTTCATGTTGTTCATGTATCTTCCCCTCTAGCAGTGCAGATCTGGGGTATTGCAGATTTCCCGCTATAGGCTTATAGTGGCCCTATAGGTTTCCAAAACCTTTTCTGACATTGAGCTTCAAGTCTCCAGCAGGCGTCTCAGGATGGGATTTGACCCACCTAAAGATTGGAGCTCCGGCTTCCAGGATTATCCAAGATGGCTGCTCTGGCTTCCAAATGTGTTGGCATTTGGGGAGCTGCAGTTCAGGGTGTGGACGTGGTCAGCCGGAGGTCCTGGAGGCGGGGTGCAGTTGGTCAGGCAAGGGTCCTGGAGTTTGGGTGTGTTTGGTGTGGTTGCAGGATCCTGGAGGCCGGGTGCATTCAGTCTGGGGTCCTGGTGATAGGGCACAGTCAGTTGGTCTGAGGGTCCTGGCAGCAGGGACCAGTCAATCGATGTGAAGATCCCAGAGGCAGGGAGTGATTAGTCGGGCTGAGGGCTCCTGGAGACGGGGCTCAATCAGTCTGGCCACAGGGGTCCTTTGGGGCCTGGCTGTTGTCTCAAAATGGTGGCAGCCATGTGTAATCAAACCTGCAGTTACTCTAACAGTGAACTTCCAGGCAACAGCAGGTAGCTGGTGCTCCACTGGCGGTTGGTGATCAGTTTGCTGACTGTTGTCAGACGATCGGGAGGTGAACCTCGTGCATGGGTGATGGACAGGTGCAAGGCAGGCGATTGGCATATTGTTTTTATGAAAGGTACTTTGGAAGTCACTTCTCAGGTTCATTAGTTTTTATTATGTTTTCGATCTTACAGATTTTCCATCAAAATTCACCAATAAGACCATATAGAAAGTGGCCAAATTCATTTGTCAAATCACAGACTTGACATAGAAACCATGTAGGTTTGAAAACTTTTATTTCCTAATTCATAAAACAATTCAGAACTTCCGATTAATGGATAGTATTCATCTTTCAAGCATCTTCATTCCATTTTCTAAATCTTCCATCTTCTGATCTCCACCCACATGACTTTGCTTTTCTCCTGGCAATATGGATAACACAAGGTTAACAAGGAGGTCAACATCTGTGTTGATTATTCACAGAAGCAAAATATTTCTTATCTTTGTACATTTGTTGGAGGCAGAGTAATTTTTCTCTTCATTTCCATAGATACAGTAAGTCTCATTATTAATCAGAATGATAGAAATAAATTACAAAGTTAAATATCATCTGTTTTTGTTAAATATTCCAAACATTTTCTTGTTTACTTATTGGTTCCACTTTCATTCTAGTGAGCATCATTTTAATGGCTAATTTAACTAAATTTAAATCATTTCATACATATACAAAATATAAAATTATTTTACTATGCTTGACCATGGATGAACTGTGATCAAAGAATGATATAATATAGAAAATATGAAATAATGTATGCCTGTTTCTGAGAAGACAGACCCGAAAGCTGAATGTTCTATTCCCCATGTGACAAGCATTTCAGTTTCTATCTTCCTCAGCTTCCCCCTGCAAATTATGCAGATATTATATTCAGTTTTCCTCTCCAGTATACATCCATTCTGTTCAAATAGAGTATTATTTTTAAAAACGTCAAAATTTAGTGACAGAAATATTTAATGCACAGGAGAAAGTTAAAGCTAGTAACTAAGTCAGTAACTAACTAGTGAGGATAAGAAAAGGGCAGTAAACAGATTAGAGAACATAATCTAAACCTGTCACTATTGAGCTATTCTACACAGCCCACCTCACATGCCACCACAAACAGGGGAAGATTGGCTCCATTTGCCCTCCATCGCCTTCGTTCCAAGTCACCTTCATTGTTCCTCATTTTAAAATGCTTCCAAATCTCACACATATTTTCTTTCATTGCCTATTTTTTTTCTTCTACTTTACTCTTTTGTGTTAATTGTTAATTGCCTTTTCCATCTTACACTGAGCACGGTATTATTTATACTTTGGTCTCTCAATCTTGGCACTATTGACATTTTAGACCAGATAGCTCTTGTTATGGGGGTGGGAGACTGACCTGTGCATCACAGAAGGCTTACCTCTACCCGCTGGATTCCAGCAAAACCATCCACCTCAAATCTTATCCATCAGAGATATCTCCTGATAAGCAAGATCAATCACTAGTTGAAAATCACAGGTTTACACTGACAATTACTTTTTTTTTTTTTTTTTTTTTTAGTCAGGGGCACTTGACCACTGAGCCACATCCCCAGCCCTATTTCGTATTTTATTTAAAGACAGGGTCTCAATGGGTTGCTTAACACCACACTTTTGCTGAGACTGGCATTGAACTAGTGATCCTCCTGCCTCTGCTGGGATTACAGGCATGGGTCACCAGGCCCTGTACTGACTTTTACTTATTTATATATCAATCCATTCAAGAAATGTTTATTAGCTGTATATTATGCATCAGGTGCTAGACTACAGTAATATAAAGACATAATGCTTGCCCTCTACTCTCCTAAAATTTAATTATAAGTATGAATAAGTAATCTGTCAATTATAATTCAGTATATAAAGTATTTCCTCAGAAATGAGAACAAAGCACTACTCAAACAAAATTACAGGACACCTAACCCAGACTAGAAGTGGGGAGAGGGCAAAGCTTTTTACAAAGAAAGAGACACTTAACTGTATACCCAAAAGATGAGTGCAAATTAGTTCAGTTGAAAAATACAAAATGGAAGAGTGTTCCAGGCAAGAGTGTGCAAAAGTATATAGATGAGAGAGCAGGTCTAGCACTGTTTGGCACTGAGAGCTATATGCAGGGATCAGATCATGCAGTGTCTTGCCTTGCACATCAAGAAGTTCTGACTTTATTCTAAGGATAGCAGGGAGCTATGATCTTGCTATAACAATGACTCTACCTAGGCTCTCTTGCCCTGAACTTTGATCTCTAAATAAATGTCTTTCTGATATTTCAGTCCTTGGGTACTTCTAGAACTTGTTTTTGGCCAGCCTAGTACTTCTCCAATGAAACCCTCTTTCCAAGATTCATGAACTCTTTTAATTAACAGGACAGACATATATCATCAATCTTTCATCATAAAAGAGCGAGGAAGTACTGCTACAAGGAAAAAAAACCCAAAAACTAAAACTCCCCTATGTTTTTCAGTATTAGATAAGTGTTAACTCTAATGGTATTTTGTGTGATCATAACAGAGTGGGGTCCAAGTTTTCTGTGTACTAATTAAATTAATACTCAAATCAGTCCTTTAAGATGATAGGAAGAGTTAACTTGCCATTTACAGATGAAACTAAGAAAAAAGCAAATCAATGGCTTGTTAAGTTTGTACAGTCTAGACTTACTCTTTCCTAGTCCTGATGTTATATCTTGTAGATTTGTCTAGAACTCATTTGGGAATTCTGAGCTGTAAGGGTTTAACTTTAATTAAGTATTTAATACATTCATTACATGAGGACTGAATTTGGTCTTTGTATAAATGAAAAACAATAAATATGCAGGTGATGCTTATTTAATATACCATATAACTAAGGAAGATATTTAGCATGAGAGAGAGAAAACAACTTGATGTGACTTTGAGCAGTGTCTGAGTCACAAAGAAGAAAGTCAAATGAATGCTCAACATATTGGGAGAAATTTTTTCTTAATCTATCAGTGACTCTTTTAATAGAATGTGCTTTTGATAGATCAGATTGGAATCTGAAGGATGTAAATTTGGTAGCACTGCTTTGCTATGAAGTATCCTTACTCAAAGCAAAGCTTTGTAGAATGTCTATTTGCAAGTAAATAAGTTTGAATTTATTTCCTCCTTATCATCTGTTCACTACAGAATAAAATAGGGGTAAAAAGGGCTCTGTAGAAAATAAAGCTAGAGATAAACTTTTCTCTCTCTTTGTGTAAAGATTTATGTTTTCCTCTGCAGAAATAGTCGGGGACACCACCTCTGACCTTTAGCACAATTTATTATTTTTTTAAAAATTTATTTCTGATGTGAAAAGTTAGGGGAATAAAAGTAATGGTTGCTTTAGCAATTCTTGTTCACTGATTTTTCTCACATGTCAAATAGTTCCTAAAGTTCCTATAAATTGTCTCTTTTATATTTTTAATTCTCAATATTTAGAAGGACTTCTAAGTGCTAGAAAACCTAACCTTCTCCTGAAACTACTTTTTTTTCCCTAATATTTCACATCAGAAATAATTATTTTAATATACCTTCAGGGGCCTTACAAATGTACAATCATGTGATTTTTTTTTATATTATTTGTTATCTAGGGTTTAAAAGTATCTCATTCTTTCTATGGGTCACTGGCATTTAATTCTTCCTAACAGTGTTTAAATTTTTAAAGGTAGACAACAAAAGTTAAGTAATAATTTTGCATCATGATTATAATGATCTTTTGCCACAATTGTATTATTATAATTTGTTTAATTTAGCAAGATTGGGTTTGATTTTGGAAGACAGAAAACAAAAGAGAGAGAGGGTGAGAGATAGGTATAGTTAATGTTGTCATTCGTAGTAGGTGCTGTGTAACAGTCTCCCTTGAGGTTCACAGTCAAATGAGTAGTATACTGAGATACAAAGATGCCCTAAACTGAAAAGACAAAATTTAATCTGAATGAGTATAATAACATTCTTAAAGAAAGAATATGTCCATCATAAATTGGTAAAGAATACAGAAAAGTGGGGGTGTTCTGATATGAAATCTTCCAAAATGAAAATTTAAGGAGAGAATACAGGAAATGCCCATTCAATCTTCTTCCAGGGGAACAAAAATCATTTTAGCCCATTGCAACTAGAGTATCACAATCCCATGAAAAATACTCTCCCTACTAGACAGATGGATATATTGAGCTAAAGGAATATACACTATCTAAATCTCACTGTTCTAATACTGATTCCAGATGGATCTTCCTACAGTAAGAATGCTCTGATCAACCAACAGTCATAAGTGCTGGTATACAAATACTTAATACTACTCCCATCCTATGAGCCTGGTTAATGGGGGTCCATCACACCAGTGGTTAGCACATCCATTCTCAGAGTAACTATACAAGACTTGGAATTATATACTTGCCAAGATAATAAATGTCCCACAAGTTCTCTTGACATCATTGTGGTATTGCCTATTGGTTCTCTCCATTTGAAAACACTATAACTAAAACTTACCCATTTCCTGTGAACATTAAACAATATGTAGAACCATAAATATAAACTATATGTGTCCTTTATGAATAAGGGATGATATCAGTTATTCATTCATCTGTTCCATAAACATCACTCCCTCTGTTCGCCAGGTTCTTTACTAAGTGGTGGAGATGTGCCATTCCCACCCTAGAACAGCTTGCAGCACAGCAGGGGAGGCAGAAATGTGCATAAACATGAGCTAAGATGAAATACACTGAAATGGTGGTTTGTAGAAGTGAAACCGAAGCAAGTGGAAGGAGAAATTGATTCTGCATGCAACTAACTGGGTTAGGAGGAGTTAGTTTGACCATTTAAAATAACCAAATACCCATCATTTTCTGTCTCATGTAGTAAGGACTTACGAATTGTCTCACAAATTGACTTACAAATTGTACTTATGAAGTGTCTGACTTATGAAAACCAGCCCAGATATTTTATATGCAAAGATTTTCATAAAATATATAGAAAATCTATTTCTGAGAGTAAAGTTTGTTGTATAAAATTGAGGATAAAAGGTGATTCCCACCCTCCAATTTATTTGTTCCCAGGAGCTTACATTGGAAACAACTTGCTTCTTTAAAAGAACTCAGTTGTATTCTCAATTGGAACTTGGATTTATTTCTAATGTAACCAACTGTATCTTTTTGTTCACCAATATATATTCATTGGATTCATAATGGTACCTGGAATATAGAAAGTGCTGCTGAATTATGCCCAGATATTTAAACATGTTAACAGCTCTTCAAAATATTCAATGGCCATTTGATAGTATGTTGAAGCTATGCCTTGACTTTTGGAAAATAGCCTATGTAAAACTGTTCATTCACAATCATTTGGTTGCTTTGATAAGTATAAATAATCTCTAATAATGAGAGGCAAGTAAGGGCCATAGACCCTTGCTCTCAAATGTATTGATCTTCCAGGTTCTAGTACATGAGAGTCTGTCTCAGACTAAAAGCTACACACATTCAAACACATTCAAACACATAATAGCAAGCAAGCACAAAAAAATGTTAAGTCCCAGATCTCTGACCTTTTAGAAACTCCGGCTGGCACTTCCATGAAAGTCTCACTTGAGGGAATTGTAGCAACATTCTGGCAGCTACATTTCTAGTCAAACACAGGTGACAGAATCTCAGTTAATGACTACACATGGGACCAAACAGAGTCCTAGACTTGAGGCACTACTCTCAATGGTCTGTGCTAGGATTTCTCAACCCTACCACTACTGAGAGTTTGGGTTGGATAATGCTTTGCTACTCAGAATTCACAGTTCTGTGAACTGTAGTATTTTCAGCAACACCTCTAGCATCAACATATTAGAAATCAGGGGAGCATTTTCCTCAAGCTATCACAACTAAAAATATCTCCAGACATTGCCAAATATTCTGGGATAGGTAGTGGGGTTTGGGCAAATCATCCCTGGTTGGGAACCATTGGTCTAGACTTCTTGGCTCACTGGACATAGTTACTTTCTATGTAAGTCAGTAGTGACTATGCAACCTGTCTTACCAATCCATACATCTTGTACACTCATTTTACCAATGAAAAATCATTTTTAACATTTCTTAGGCTATAATTAGGACACCTACTAGCACTAATCAGAGAGCAAGATACAAGCATACTAGTAGCAGGTGCCTCTGAAGAGTGTACTCCTGATTAGATTCTTTCAAATGCTAACTGCTCGTAGTGGGTGTAAGCCTGATTAGAGTATTTCAGATGTTAACTAACCATATTTCTAACTTCAAATAAAATTAACACTTGTTCTCTAATTTAGACCCAGTTTGGTAATAACCGCAGGCACCTCATAGCCGCAACTGGGACATTTAAAGGCTAAGCATTATAAAGCTATAACCATATGGCAAATGTTTTAAACAATACAAGCTCACACACTGTAATCCTACTGGGGAAACAGCTGAGCTGTAGCTCACTGAGGTGTACATTTTCTCTCCCTGAGTCCTAACCAACTAAAACAATTTTGGCTAGTACACAAGCCTATTTGTAACATGTTTTCAGTCCGAGGTACATAGAATAAATATTTGGAGATCCAAATAGAGGAATACCTGTATATAGGATGCCTTTACCATGAGGTCTAATAACCACTTTCCCATCACCAGCTTGTACAAGTCAAAACTGAGAGGTGTATTTAGATTATTTCAACTTAAATGTTTGTTAGATGTCAGGGTTCAGCAATAATGATGATTATACTGAGGAAAGACATCTAATGCTGAATATTCTGGAGACTTTTCCTGTGTACAAAACCCAGGCAAAAATAGATCAGATCAAATCAAGTGAGTTCAATGAAATAATCACAGCCACATAGACACACACTCAAGAACACACCCAAGCATACAAATACACACAAATAAAATAGTAATAGACTCTAATTTGCCAATTATATAATCCTTGACTATGGGGAACTCATAAAATAGGAAATATGCCATTTTCTTCAGCTGACATGGATAAATAACTCCAGAAAATTATTGAAAATATGACAGCTATGTAGGCAATTAAAAAGAGCTGTGCTTAGAACACTCTGTCTCTAGAAATCATATTTGCCCCAAAAAACAAGAAGAAATTGAATTAACTATAAAAATTATGCTTTTATAAGAGCACGATAATAAAAGCAAAATGGAAGAAGTCAGGAAGAAAGCAAGGGGCTGACCTTGGAAAAGGGGTGAGATCTTTGAGATCATATTGGATATAAGTAAACAGGAAGGAGAAGCAGACCCAGGAATATTTGTTCTTCATCATTTGAAAGGGGGAGAAATTCAAGCCACACAGAAATATGATGTGTAGTTGTTCAGACAAACAGACTTGTCAGCTGCCAGACATGCAAATGGACATGTCTTCAGTAGTTCCATCCTCTGCCTCTGGGCCTCCTGGGCTGACACTAAATAGAATAGAGGAGCTATCCGTCAAGCACTGACAAAACTGCAGACTCATAAGCAAATGACTGTAGTTGATATTTTGTGTTACTAAGTTTGGGGATGCTTTGTCATGCAGCAGTAGATCAATGAACCACCCTTTCATGCATTCAATCTCAGAAATACGAGTTTGTCATACTCACATTGTGTGTGTGTGTGTGAGTGTGTGTGTGTGTGTCGTAGTAGGGACTGAACCAGGGACACTCTACCACTGAGCTACCTCCCCATCCTTTCTTAGTTTTTGAGACAAAGTCTCTCTAAGTCACGCAGGATGACCTAGAACTTGTTATCCTCCTGTCTCAGCCTCACAAGTAGCAGGAACTAAGTTGTGACACAGCAAATTCAAGCTTTTACATATTTCTGTTTAATTATGTATATGCTTGATCAAAGAAGAGTTGAACAATTTCTGAATTTCCATCAAATGTTGAATTAGTTCAGATACAAAGGATATCTTCTTTCAATTATTTCACTAGACTATCTCAGCAGTGATCCAATATTTGGGTCAATATTCTCAGGTACATTATATGCTCCTTCAAAATATAATGACAAATACATATTTTGTAATTTCAAAATATCTCTCAGTTTGGTTTTGGTATTTATTTTCTTTCCTTGCTTTGGTTTTTTCATCTTAAAGTCATGCTAATAATCCTATGTTAGATTTACTTTGTCTTTACTACATCATGAAAGAATGGACATTTTTTTAAGCTGTCTGTTTTATCTCAACTCCCTAAGGTTTCCCTCCCAGTAATGGGAACAAAGCCCTTAAAGCTGTTCCAGGAAACAGCCCCAAACAGAGAATAAAAGAGTAAATTGAGCCAGATAGCTAGATAGTGCTCAAACAGTAGGATTACCAGAAACTATTGACCAGAATCTACACCCTGTTGTAAAACATTGTGAAACATGTTGTATGTTATCAGCAAACCCAGACCCCCTTTGAAATTTCCCGGCAGCTTTGTCCCCCTTTTCCCTTTCATGTGCGATCCCTCTCAATGTGTGGTTTCTGCCTTTATAAACCTACAAGATTTTCTGCTCGGGACTCGACTCCTCAAGTTGGGTCCCAGCGCGCTGGAATAAACACCTCTTGCGGTTTGCATCAAGTGACGCCTCCTGTGGTTGATTGGGGTTGCCGTCCATCCATGGGACAGAGTTGGGGTTTCCTTTCTGGGGGCCTTACAATCACTTTCTCTCAAATCTTTATTTTTTCTTCACTTGTTTTGACTTTTGGAACTTCATCTCTTTTTCTTCATATCTCTCATAAACCATCATTTATTGTGTCTATTCACTCTTTTGTTACTTTTAGCTGAGTCTTCATTTCTAAGATAATTTTTTAAAATTTCTAATTATTTTTTGTATTTGTCACTTTCTTTTAAAGAGTTTCTAATTTTGACTTATAGTAGTAGTTTTCATAATCTATATATTTTTAAATTTCTTATTGAGTTATTTTGAAGTAGTAGGTTATAACTTTTACCTGTTTGATGTAATGGATATGCCTTTCTCCTGGGGTTGTACAGTCTAAAAGATGTTCTCTTTTTGTTGTCTTTTATTTTTGCAATAACTTTTTTCTTTTTTAAGAATTGACCTAAATAGTTTTTTTTTTTTTTAATGTGAAGTTGATTTTTATGACTTTTAGAAATTTAATTTAGGTATTTTTTTAACTTCAGGGGTCCCTATTTTGTGTGTTTTTGTAGAATGTTAAATAATAAACAACTTGCTGAAATTTTCTGTCTCTTTTTATTTCCCTGTTCCTATCTAAATATGTTGTCTTGGTACTCTCTATTATCCCTCTATTGATCAGTTTTTAAGTCACTCTGATTTCTCCAGTGCATGGGATCTGGTCTTGAAAGGAACTAATTCAACATTAGATGGTCAATTTCAAAAGTTCACAGGTCCTAGACTTCTCTGGCCTTTCCAGGCCTTCCTAAAAACCTTGCACTCACCCAATTTTATAGCAGGAAAACCCCTCCTGGTTTTGACTGTGATCTCAAATGATCCCCACTATGGTTCCCAATTAATATTCCTTGGTGATTTTAGGTTTCTCTTGTTCTCAGACTCCCCACTGTTTCCTCATTTTTCTCTTCAACATACACCAAATACCTTGCAGGTTCTGTAGCTCCTGGTAAATTGATCCTACTGCTTCTTTTGACATTCAAGAGAGTATCATACACCTAGTTTTATTATAAATCTTTCCATGATATTCTTAGTCTTGCTGTCCAATTTCTGTATTTATCTTTATGTGAGAATTTGGGAAGAGCCAAATACTATCCTTCCACTGCCACTTCCATCTTCCCCCAAATAGTGGTTTTAGCAACATCATGCATGATGGCACATCAGAGTCCAAAATGGAAGTGGTATTTCAGATTTCAAGTCAACACCACGCACTTACTGCCAAATAGTCCATGTATTCACTGTATTGTTTATAATAGCCCAAGGCAAGTTAACTTTATTCCCTAATATCATATTTTTAAATGATAAAATTTTGTTAGTTGAAAAATGACTTCATAATTTTATTTGCTAGATATTTATTCCTATGTTGGTGGTTAAATTGATTTTCGGAATCATTTGACAAAGTAGAAGTCATAACTATTTTCATTACTTGCTTGAAACAGAGTAGTCACCAAAATCAAGTAAATATTTGTTAGCCAACAAAAGTTTAGAAAAAAAATATTCCTTAGTTAAGAAATATACTTAAAGGGATGAATTATCTCAGATGCTTCCTTTAAAAATAGTTCTGAAAGTGTATCAGTTAAGGGAAACTAGATTGACATAATGCTTCCAGTTAACCTTTTTATCCTTTACTCTTAATCATTATATGGATAGATGCTTGCATAAAATTTCTTTGAAGAAAAAAAACTACTGGTGTGCAATGCTTGTTCTTGCATGTCCATGTCACACAGGATGCTGATGGACCTCGCAGATGCTGGACGATAGATGTCAGATGCAAATCAGTATCTTGAAAGATCTACGGAGCACAACCCAGTTAAGTCTCATTTCATTTTAGTTCACTTGCAGAATAAGAAATGAAATAAAGAAAATAGATTATCTAGACGCTTAGATTTTTCTTGTTCAAGAAAGATATCTTCCTAGTTGTTAATATATGAATAATATTTTCAGATTTTTCAATTGTATTCCTGTTGAGTATAAAGACCGTGTGGACCTTAAATAAGCCAAATTAATGTGTGCATGCACACACACACACAGATTTACACACGTATTCTTAAATAACTATAGTGCTGATGGTTAAAATTCTAAGAAACAAAAAAGCGATTCAGAAAAAATACACAGATTTTACAAGTCAAATAAAGAGGAGAACGATATCTACAAGCGTTGTCATAAACATGGAAGTGTTATTTATCCAAAAGTGTCAAAATCATTACTATACTTGTAGAGTCAACTCAAAACAATCATAAATATGTCAGCTCCTATGACTTCCCTACCACCTGCTGGTAAAATTTGGGATCAAACTTAGGGATTAAACTGGACAAATCTGCACTTGAATCCAGTTACAGTTTTCTTTCCTGGCTGAAGAATCAGAGAACAAATTGTTTGTTGCAGGAATGTGAGCAGAAGAGCATTATGGCTAGACCAGAAAAAAATGGGAGATTGGCAGACACCAAATGGAAGCTTGATCACTCCATTGTTGTACAAATTAAGTACTCATGGAATTTAGACTACAAGATGGCATGATGTAGCTCCACTTAACATAAGGACAGCATAATCCCTCCTGATGAGTCAGACTCGTGGGAGAGAATCTGTGCTGCATTTGAAAACTCCTTTGGAGCCTTTGCCAAGCAGCATCTTATACTATAAAGATATATAATTATGTAGAGTGAATAATTCATCTCTGTAGACATCTTACATGTTATCTGTTTGCAGGGTTGTCTCCACTACAGGGACTGAGTCTTATGGGACAGAGACTGTGCCCTCCACATGGATTTATCTTGGGAGTAGAAGACAATCCCTGGAGTGTGAGCATCCTATAAAGATTTTTTGAGTGTTGAGTGCATTAGCAGATGAGTTCATTCAGACAAGATAGTGGCATGTGCAAATCCGAGTAATCAAATTTCAGGCCATTTGTGAAACTTCAAATAAAGCTGTTTTGTAAATACAAGGAAGTCATTTTTTCTATCCAGAAATACCCTTTCATTTGTTTCCTTTGTTACTTATTCTTATCTGTTAATAATTAAACAGATCAAAGGATCTTTGAATATATAACCATAGGGTTACCCCAGATTCTTTTTAGTTTACAAATAGAAATGCTTGCTAAAATAATAAGGGGAGGCTATTTTTTTCAAAGGTGATTCTTTTTTTTTTTTTTTTTTTTCTTTTTCCCAAAGGTTAAGCTATGGTCTGTGTTCTAAAGTAAGCTTACATGTTTCAAATAATCCAGTCCTAAATTCATTTTCCACTTATTTCAACATTCATGTGCATTAAATCTGACCCAAATGATTTATTCATTTCTGAATTTCCAAATTGTGCCAAAAAAATGTCATGAGCTTACAAACTGTCTAAACCTAATGTGAAGATCATCTCCAAATAGAATCTAAGTTGGACACTCCCTACACTGTATCTGTCTCTAAAGATTTAAGCAATTGCTGTGTATCTGTACTGTCTCCTTTCTAGTCCTCCCAATCAACTCCTACACAGGGACTATTGAGTAGTGCTTCTTTGTGTTAGCAGCTGGCTTTTTTCTTTCAATATATTTTAAGAACCATCCTAGCTACAAACTAAAGCTCTATTAAGGTATTACTCAAATTCTTTTTGACTTATCTAAGATCTTGTTTCTACATGACACGACTTTTCTTAGTCATATATAAATGAGGTATTAAGTGGACACAAAATTTTTCCCAAAAATAACATCTGAAAGGTGTTGGTTTATTTTATAGGTTCATTTCTAGTATAAAGACATTTCATTAAATGCTTAGTCACACAAACTGGGGACTTTTAAAAAGTTGGTACGTAGGTATGATGTTTAATGGTGCATCTAGTAGAGGCACTGACCTGTCAGAATGGATGCTGGTGGCCATAGCACTGGACTAGAGGCCTGAATTACTCCCTGATGTGCCAGATATTAATTGTTGGACCCATGAGAGGTGATTGGGTTATGAAAGCCTTAACCCAATCGGTGAATTATTCACCTGTGGGATTAACTGGGTGGTAACTGAAGGTAGGTAGGAGGCTGGAGGGGGTGGAGTATTGGGAGCTTATCTTTGGAGTATATGTTTGTATTTGGCAAGTGGAGACCTCTCTCTCTGATGTCTGATCATCATGTGAACTGCTTTCCTCCACCACACTCTTCTGCCATGATGTTCAGCCCCACCTTGATCCCCAAGGAATGGAGCCAGACTTCTATGGAATGAGACCTCTGAAACTGTGAGCCCCCAAATAAAGTTCTCCTCCTCTAAAATTGTTTTGGTCAGGGCTTTTAGTCTTGGCAATGAAAAAGCTGACTAAAACAGAAGGTATGGCTGATCTGCAGAGATTGGATGGAATGGTAGTGGGGGGCATGCAGGGGTTTGAGGCAATGACTATCAACAGGTAGAGTTATATTTCTTTAATTAAACAACCATGCACCGTTAGTAGCACATATTAGTATAAAATAAGCCCTATGTTGTATTTTTTTTTTCAAATAGAAAAGAAAATGGAAGATAAAGACAACTGAAATAAGTTATTTCACTTTGAGGAAGAAGGCAACTAACCCATCTCACAGTATTCTCAAGGATTCCACATAATCAGTGAGTGAGGCAAGATCTGAAGACCCTGTAATTTGAGGAAGGGAAACCTCCCATGGGGAAACAAACAAACAGCATTCTTGCACACATTTTACAAAAACATATGAGTATATAAAAACATTTCTAGAGTCTGTCCTAGAGGTCCTTGAGCTTCAACATCATTACCATCACTAAATCCATCTCTGTGATTTTCTCAGAGGGAACCGAATAATTGTTGAGTCTTCAAAAGATTCTCTGTGCCCAATATAAATTGTTAATGCTGGAAAACTAGAAATTTATTTAAATCCAGAATTAATATTATATGTGACATTAACTGTTTTTCTATATAATGAACATGAAAATCTAGTAAGTCAAAGAAGAAGATGTTAATATTTGTGGTTTTGCTTATCCCGCTCATACCTTTTCATACCTTTGTTTTGATCTTAAGGAGGGGAAGACTATTATGTTGACAGACACCCGGAATAAAGGTGAGGAGGACGGGAGACAAGCACAATGTCAGCCTCCTGTCAATGCCTATAACCCTCCCCACCTTCTCAACCCCCACAGAATCCCTCCTACAATCACCTGATGCTGGGGCCCACCCCAGATGGATTGAATCAAACTCTCTGGAGGCACAGCATCAGCATTTGTAAAGGGGTAATTTAAAGGAGTGTTTTGAGGTTGAGAAACACTGCCATACACCTGCAGCACAAGCAAATGAGTCAAAAACCAAAAAAAGAAAAGGAAAAAAAAAATCTGTTTTATGAGGGAGAACATCTGAGACAAGGCAGGCATGAGGGGTGTCTACAAAACAAAGTCTAACGAACAGAGAGTACTTTCATTGGCACCTTGGGATTTGGCAGCTGTGAAAGGTCAAACAGAGGGAACAGTTGGCAGGGCTGAGGTGTTTTCACAGCAGGAACCTGCAGGTAGAGCCCGAACAAGCTGTCCCTCATGCAAAGGGAGCTGGAAGCTCATGGGCTGACAAAGGCAAACCAGGGTAGACATCATGCAGTGAATGCATCTGACAGATTCTGAGGTACTGAGTCACCCCCTCCCCAGGAGCCTGAAGTCTTATCAAATGAGAATTTGCAGGAGTTAAAGGTGCTACATTGTGGAGTGGGGGACAGTGAAATGTGAGCTATTGGTGTATAAGCTTGTCTCCTATCAAAGGCTGGTGATAATTTTTAACAATTGGTTTGACTTTTAAATATTTGTATTTCTTTAACATAATGTATTCTGTGTCAGGTTACTGAACCAAAACAGAAAAAGCCATCAAAATTGAGGACAAGTAACTACAAGTTACCTTATAATGTGAACTATCTGCATGAAAAATAAACTAGATGAATGGATGAGAAAATGCCAGAACTGGGTTAAGAACAAAGAGTAAGGCAAGTGTTAGTGTCTCCAATGAACTGCAGAATAATCAGAAAACTGATTTTTTTTTCCAAAAAATATATACACAATGAGATATGGGGGATAAGATTCATGCAAGAATCCATGCGCATGATCTAAAAATCAATTTAGTGTTCCCCTCAGAATTAAGAGCAGTTATGAGAAATGTAGTTTGAGATAAAAATTGGGATTTCCAAGGAATTTTAACTTATGGAGACTTTGGAATATTACAAGCAAGATAGGTATACTAACCTGTCCTGGAAGGTCTGTGTGGTTTCTGTGCCTCAGGAGGTTCATTTGAATGGTGCCTGTGGAGGAACTATCAACATGTTCAAAAGATAAGTCAGAAGAAATGGAGAAGTCAAGGCTGGTGGAATGCAGCAGAGGAATGGAGGAGACCACAGGCCAGGACACAGCCCGAGGATCCTGAGACAGTTCTGGGAAGCAAGGGAAAATGGAGTAAAGAGACTGAAGTATACAAGGAAGAGAGTGTGAAAGCATTTTCAGCAATAGCTTCCTCATCATTTTATCCAAACTCACTCCTAAAATAAAAAGTGTACTGTTCTACACGTAAGTAGAAATCTTGAGGTCTTACCTTTATTTCGAGTAATGTACAGACATCCTTCACTTTATAAATATCTCATGACATTCACTGAAAACGACTCAACCTTCAATATATTTGCCACAACTTCTGCATATTATAGTGCTCAAGAAACAAAAATCCTTCCACAATTACTATGTATTTTCATTCACCTTTATCGACTGTCATTCAGCAGTTTGGAGTCTTCTCCAAAGGCATTACAGCATAAAGAAAATTCTCTTCTCACCAAATTGCTTTATTCTCCCATGAAATTTTTATGTTCTTTTAAAAGAACATTTTAGAATGCCCTTGTTTCAGAATTGTAAAGGAATATAAAATTTAAGTGACAAAGTCAGCCTGCTGGGTCACAACTGCAAAATTACTGCAATGTGTTTCTCAGTTTATCAGTCTCCCTAAAGACCATTAAGTCCCATGCATAGTCCTAATAGCTTCGTCTTTAAATGCTCTATGGCATAGCCCAGAAATTAAGATGGGAGTTTAATTTATTCCTTCTTTCATTCAGCCCTTAATCTTTTTCCAGTGCTTTGCAAGCTGATTTATTTTAAATTGCAATTATTCTTTAAAAGGAATTTTAAAGGAACAAGACTTTTTACCATTAAATCTGCTTTCACCTTTTTCCTTTTCTTCAAGTGTGGGAGCAGATGGAACAGGGGAGCCCCCTCCCTACTCAAGCCTTTGATGACTGCTTTCTCCTGTTAGCTCCTCTAGTACTAATAATTTTAATCATTCACTTTATACTTAATGTTTTACAGTAACTATTTCTGCATAACAAGTGACCACAAAACTTGCAATTTGAAACAACCATTTTATTGCACTCTCAGATTCTGTCTAGAATTCAGACAGGACATAGTAGGAATGGCTTGTCTCTGTTCTACAGTAGGGTCTGGTCTTCAGCTAGTAGTTACATGATGGCTGGGGCTAAATTCATCCACAGGTCACAGCCTGGTGGTTGATGCTGGCTTAAAGCAGCTACTTCAGTGGGATATTGGCTGAGACTGTCAAATGAAGTACCTACTAGAGCACTTCCATGTGTCCGGGGCTTGCTTATAACATGGTGGTCTCAGGTTAGTCTCAATGTGTGACTCAGTACTCCGTAAGTAAGATCTGCAGAAGTGAGACAGAAACTGCATCGCCTTGCACCATGTAGGCTTTGTAAGACATGTTTAGGGTTTCCTCCAAATTCCATTGGTTATAAGCAAATCACTAAATCCAACCAGATTGAAGGAAAGGGACTCATAGCCCACCTCTTGATTTAGGACTGCCAAAGATTTGGGCATGTTAGTTGAAAATCATCACAATTTGTTTCCTCGTATTTTTGCTTTCTACATGTATGTCCTGACTTTGAAGCTTCATGTTCTAAGCTGATAGAATTGCCAGAAACAGCAAACAAAAATAGAGAATGCCCCATAAAGCTTGCATTTCAGATGAGTAGGACATACTTATACTAAAAGATTATCTGTTGTCTATATGAAATCCATTTCTAACTGGATGACCCATACTTTATCAGACAACCCTACCTAAGCAAATAGCCCAGTGTGAAAAGTATCACAGAGGTTCAGTTATGCCTCTTAGTGATCCAAATGTGATATCTGATTAGATTACTGAATAACTGCACACACCAGAACCTGAGACTCTATTCCCTCTATTGGTACCATCAAAGTGAAATCAGTGTTCTGCACCCAGATGTTCAGATTGCTCAGCATGACAGGGAAGTCCTTGGAGCTTGGACTGAGTACAATTCTTCTTCACTCCAGGATGGAAATTATCATTAACTTCATTTTTGCAGGTTTTAGAGTTGCTATTAATGGTAATTAGATTTTAAAACTCTGTAACAAAATTCTCTTAGGTTTTAGAAATAAAACTGGGTACTTTCATAAAACAATTTTCGAAAAAAGTAACTGGCCCAAAATGCTCATGGTTCTCTTTTCATGAACACATTTCAGAGTACCAGTTTGTTCTGAAATATTCATTTTCTTGAAGATTTTTTCCAAATGTACTGCAAATTATTCAACAACAGAAAATTTTTAAAGAGATCCCAAAACTGGTGTAAGAGGTTTGTCAACAACAAGCCTTATTTGTACACTGAATATACAGAAAGACGATTACTATTTTGTGGAAATTTACAACATTTAATCTTCATATTTAGGTAGCTGAGAGAAAAATATTGAGTAGTCTACTGAATTTCTATCACAGAGAACACTCTTTTATTCATAAATATATCTCATCCATAGGTTTGTTCACAAAATTTAGGTTATGGGTAGTTAAATAACATAGGAGAAGAGTTTTAAAAAGTTAAAGTGCTTTGCATAAGGTAAATTAAAAAAATCAGATGTTGAGCACAGTTCAGTTTCTGCCTCAGGGTAGAAAGAGATATATGGTCAGAGAAAGAGAAATTAACTCAGCAATGCAGTAAGTATGAGTGCCCTGTAAGAAAAGATGACTAATTAAGAAAAATACTTACAAACATATACACACACACACACATAAATGTAAATTAAAATGTTAAATGATGTTTAGTAGATTATTTGCAACTCAATTCAATAATTCTTCCTACATCTCTCCCCTTGAGTATTTTCTTTCCTATACTGAATATATCAGAAAGGACAACAGGTTAGAAGTTTTAGCCAATTATATTAAACCAGGGGCAGTGGTACAGACCCGTAATCCTAGTGACTAGGGAGGCTGAGACAGGAGGATCGTGAGTTCAAAACCAGCTTCAGCAACTTAACAAGGCCCTAAGCAGCACGCAACTTAGACCTTATCTCAAAATTTTAAAAAGGGCTGGGGATGTGACTCAGTGGTTAAGCACCCCTGGGTTCAACTCCTGGCACCAAAGAACAAACAAAAAAAGAAACAAAAGTTTTAACCAATTATATTAAATGTAAGAAGGTAAAATTAGCCCAGTAGATTTAGGGAACATCTAAGAAGCTGACACCTGGGCTGTACTAAAATACATACACACATACAACCATGGTGGAGAGTTGATATACATTCTTTCCTGTTTAACTTTTAAAAATTAAATTCATTTTTAGCTGATACAAAAATATAAAATTATACATATAAATGGGATTATGTGATGTTTCCATGTATGGGTATGTTATGTAAGGTTTAAATCAGGTTAAACATCTATCTCCCCAAACACCATTTCTTTATGGTGAAAAGCATTTCTTTATGGTGAAAAACATTCAAAACCCTTTCTTCTAGCTTTTTGAAGTGTACAGTACATTGTTATTATCTATAGTCACTCTACTGTACAACAGCACACCAGAACTTCCTGTTCCTACCCCACCATAACTTAACATTTGTTACTCAACCTTTCACCTTCCTGCTGTCCCTCTACTTTCTCCAGCCTCTGGTAACACCATTCTACTTTCTTCTTCTGAGATCAACTTTTTCAGATTCTATACATGAATGAGATCATGGAGTACTTTCTGTGCCAGTTTCATCCTTGTTGTTACAAATGACAGGATTTCATTATTTTAAGAGTTAAATAGTATTCCATTTGCCACATTTTCCTTATCCCCCCATTAGTCAATACTTAGGTTGTCTCTCTGTTCATCTTTGCCATCGATTTGAAAGAAAACCTGTCCAGGACAAAGGATGAACCAAGTTCATAGAATGACGTAGACCATAACTGTAAGTGGGTAAGATTATGTCTTCTATTGCTTCCAGATATTCTCTTGCCTCTCCTGTAGGTAAGCAGTTGTTTAGGAATTTATCACTGGTTTGCAGGTATTCACTCCGAAAATGCTATGAGCTGTGACCACAGTGGTTGCTGTAGGAGGGTAGAATAGAATAGAAGTTGAAGTTCATTCTCAGCTGTAGAGTGAAGTAAGAGACTAGAGTGAAATGTACCGTGAGAGCAGTCAGACAGAAAGTTAACCCCCTGAGTTTACAATAAATACGTTAGTTCATGCAACAAGATGTGACATTAAGTTAAATTCATACCTAAGACAAAACTCAGATCAAAAGAAACATTATCTAAATATGTAAAGCCCATATCAATAATGAGCCAGTATATTAATAAATAATTTTATTATTTAAACTCATATAATTCCATAGAGTAATGTCTGGATTCCTCTTTCATTCTGAAATATCTAAATGTACAAATAGTTTATTGAGTTAAAAGTAAACTCATAAAGTAGGTATTTACAAAATAAATCATGTGCTTTTCCTAGAAATGCCATTTTTAATTTTTTCTTATACTTTTGCTAAAGTTCACACGCCAGAATTATGCATTAATCACTTAAAATTATGAGGAACTTTGTAAGAATATGACAAAATAATAAATTAAATTCATAATTGAAAGCAATCATACTGAAAATTATAACTAAAATTTTATTCTACATTTTGTTTTGAAAATCTTTGGTTTATTTGTTTTGTCTTTGCATTAAAATAAACATTCCACTTGCACATATTTGTACTTGTATAATACTGATACATAACAGGGGTGGGGGTAAAGGAAGAAGGGAAGAATGAAGGAAGGATGGATTGTGTAGAGGGAAATGAGGGGTGGGGGGAAGGAAAGATAATGAAATGAGACAAACATTATTACCCTATGTATATGTCTGATTACCTAAATGGTGTGACTCTACTTCATGTACCACCAAAGAAATGGAAATTGGTACACCATTTGTTTACAATGAATCAAAAATATTAAAAAATTTTTAAAAAGGTATTATAGCCTGAACCCATAGTGTGTCTATACATTCAGAATATCTTTTTTGTGGGGGTGGGTACTGGGGATTGAACTAAGGAGCATTCAACCACTGAGCCACATCCCCAGCCCTATTTTGTATTTTATTTAGAGACAGGGTCTCACTGAGTTGCTTAGCCCCTCAATGCTGGCTTTGAATTTGGGATCCTCCTGTCTCAGCCTCCCAGCTGCTGGGATTACAGTCTTTCCACACTGTGCCTGGCTTCAGAATATCTTAATAACCAAAGAAGATGATGTTTTGTTGACCAAGCCTTAGCACCATACCATTCATCAAAATCTCATTTAATGACTAAGTATATTAAAAATATTTATGACTTTATTTGAAGTAATGAATAGAAGAAATGACAAACTTTAAAAATAAATGAAAATACAAATATATATATATATGTGATTATCTCTGGTAATGGATATGAATGTTTAAATCTTTCATACTTCATTTAAGCAGGATTATCCAATTTTTTACAAATTTTAAAACCTGCATTCTTTTTTTTTTTCTTTTTTTATTGTAAACAAATGGGATCCATGTTGTTTCTCTGTTTGTACATGGCGTAAAGGCATACCATTTGTGTAATCATAAATTTACATAGAGTAATGTTGTTTGATTCATTCTGTTATTTTTTCCCTTCCCCCCACCCCTCCCACCCCTCTTTACCCTCTATACAGTACTTCCTTCCTCCATACTTGCCCCCCTCCCTAACCCTAACTCTAACCCTAACACTAACCCTTCCCTCCCCCCCATTATGTGTCATCCTCCACTTATTAGCGATATCATTCGTCCTTTGGCTTTTTGAGATTGGCTTATCTCATTTAGCATGATATTCTCCAATTTCATCCATTTGCCTGCAAATGCCATAATTTTATCATTCTTTATGGCTGAGTAATATTCCATTGTATATATATACCACAGTTTCTTTATCCACTCATCAATTGAAGGGCATCTAGGTTGGTTCCACAGTCTGGCTATTGTGAATTGAGCAGCTATGAACATTGATGTGGCTGTATCTCTGTAGTATGCTGATTTTAAGTCCTTTGGGTATAGGCCAAGGAGTGGGATAGCTGGGTCAAATGGCGGGTCCATTCCAAGTTTTCTAAGGAATCTCCACACTGCTTTCCAGAGTGGCTGCACTAATTGCAGCCCCACCAGCAATGTATGAGTGTACCTTTCTCCCCACATCCTCGCCAACACCTACCTGTTGTTGCTCGTATTCTTGATAATCGCCATTCTAATTGGGGTGAGATGGAATCCTAGGGTAGTTTTGATTTGCATTTCTCTTATTACTAGAGATGTTGAACATTTTTCCATATGTTTGTTGATTGCTTGTAGATCTTCTTCTGTGAAGTGTCTATTCATTTCCTTAGCCCATTTGTCGACTGGATTATTTGAATTCTTGGAGTAAAGTTTTTTGAGTTCTTTATAGATTCTGGAGATTAGTGCTCTATCTGAAGTATGATTGGCAAAGATATTCTCCCATTCTGTAGGCTCTTCTTCGCATTGCTGATAGTTTCCTTTGCTGAGAGAAAGCTTTTTAGTTTGAATCTATCCCAGTGGTTGATTCTAGCTTTTATTTCTTGTGCTATGGGAGTCCTGTTAAGGAAGTCTGATCCTAGACCAACAAGGTGAAGATTTGGACCTACTTTTTCTTCTATAATCTGCAGGGTCTCTGGTCTGATTCCGAGGTCCTTAATCCATTTTGAGTTTAGTTTCGTGCATGGTGAGAGATATGGGTTTAGTTTCATTCTGTTGCATATGGATTTCCAATTCTCCCAGCACCATTTGTTGAAGAGGCTATCTTTTCTCCATTGCATATTTTTGGCACCTTTGTCTAGTATGAGAAAATTGTATTCATTTGGGTTTGTGTCCGTGTCCTCTATTCTGTACCATTGATCTACCTTTCTATTTTGGTACCAATACCATGCCGTTTTTGTTACTATTGCTTTTTTTTTTAATTTATTTTTATTGTAAACAAATGGGATACATGTTGATTCTCTGTTTGTACATGGAGTAAAGGCATACCATTTGTGTAATCATACATTTATATAGGGTAATGGTGTTTCATTCATTCCGTTTTTTTCTTTTTTCACTACCTTCCCACCCCTCCCACCCCTCTTTTCCCTCTATGCAGTCCCTCCTTCCTCCATTCTTGCTCCCTCCTCCCCCATTATGTGTCATCATCCACTTATCAGCGAGATCATTCTTAGTTTGGTTTTCTGAGATTGG
The DNA here is from genome assembly GCF_902686455.1 of Sciurus vulgaris. Classification (NCBI taxonomy): domain Eukaryota; kingdom Metazoa; phylum Chordata; class Mammalia; order Rodentia; family Sciuridae; genus Sciurus; species Sciurus vulgaris. The sequence continues at coordinate 135,758,985 of NC_136463.1, forward strand.
CTAATCTCACATAGCATGATATTTTCCAACTGCATTCATTTGCCTGCAAATGCCATAATTTTATTATTCTTTATGGCCGAGTAATATTCCATTGTATAACTATACCACAGTTTCTTTATCCACTCATTAATTGAAGGGCATCTAGGTTGGTTCCACAATCTGGCTATTGTGAATTGAGCAGCTATGAACATAGATGTGGCTGCATCACTGTAGTATGCTGATTTTAAGTCCTTTGGATATAGGCCAAGGAGTGGGATAGCTGGGTCAAATGGTGGTTCCATTCCAAGCTTTCTGAAGAATCTCCACACTGCTTTCCAGAGTGGCTGCACTAATTTGCAGCCCCACCAGCAATGTATGAGTGTACCTTTTTCCCCACATCCTCACCAACACCTATTGTTGCTTGTATTCTTGATAATCACCATTCTAATTGGGGTGAGATGGAATCTTAGGGTAGTTTTGATTTGCATTTCTCTTATTACTAGAGAAGTTGAACATTCTTTCATATATCTGTGATTGCTTGTAGATCTTCTGTGAAGTGTCTGTTCATTTCCTTAGCCCATTTGTTGATTGGATTATTTGCATTCCTGGTGTAAAGTTTTTTTGAGTTCTTTATAGATTCTAGAGATTAGTGCTCTATCTGAAGTATGGGTGGCAAAGATTTTCTCCCACTCTGTAGGCTCTCTCTTCACATTGCTAATAGTTTCCTTTGCTGAGAGAAGCTTTTTAGTTTGAATCTATCCCACTTATTGATTCTTGCTTTTATTTCTTGTGCTATGGGAGTCCTGTTAAGGAAGTCTGATCCTGGGCCGACATGTTGAAGATTTGGACCTACTTTTTCTTTCTATAAGATGAAGGGTCTCTGGTCTGATTCTGAGATCCTTGATCCATTTTTAGTTGATTTTTGTACAGGGTGAGAGAGAGGGGTTTAGTTTCATTCTCCTGCAAAGGATTTCCAGTTTTCCCAGCATCATTTGTTGAAGAGGCTATCTTTTCTCCATTGCATATTTTGGCCCTTTTGTCTAATATGAGAAAATTGTATTTATTTGGGTTTGTGTCCATGTCCTCTATTCTGTACTACTTATCTACCTGTCTATTTTGGTACCAATACCATGTCATTTTTGTTACTATTGCTTTGTAGTAGAGTTGAAGATCTGGTATTGCAATACTCCCTGTTTCACTCTTCCTGCTAAGGATTGCTCTAGCTATTCTGGGTTTCTTATTCTTCCAGATGAATTTCATGATTGCTTGCTCTATTTCTGTAAGGTACATCATTGGGATTTTAATTGGAATTGCATTGAATCTGTATAGCACTTTAGGTAGTATGGCCATTTCACAATATTAATTCTGCCTATCCAAGAACATGGGAGATCTTCCATCTTCTAAGATTTTCTTTAATTTCTTTCTTTAGTGTTCTGTAGTTCTCATTGTAGAGGTCTTTCACCTCTTTGTTAGATTGATTCCCAAGTATTTTATTTTTTCGAGGCTATTGTGAATGGGGTAGTTTTCCTAATTTCTCTTTCTGAAGATTCATCACTTATGTATAAAAATGCATTGGATTTATGAACATTGATCTTATATCCTGCTACTTTACTGAATTCATTTATGAGTTCTAAAAGTGTTCTGGTGGAATTTCCCAGTTCCTCTAAATATATAATCATGTCATCAGTGAACTGGTATAGTTTGAGTTCTTCTTTTCCTATTTCCTTTTAATTTTCTTTGGTCTGTCTAATTGCTCTGGCTAGAGTTTCAAGGACAATGTTGAATAGAAGTGGTGAAAGAGGGCATCCCTGCCTTGTTCCAGTTTTTAGGGGGAATGCTTTCAGTTTTTCACCATTTAGAATGATATTGGCCATGGGCTTAGCATAAATGGCCTTTACAATGTTAAGGAATGTTCCCACTATCCCTATTTCTTCTAGTGTTTTGAGCATGAAGGGATGCTGTATTTTATCAAATGCTTTTTCTGCATCTATCGAAATAATCATGTGATTCTGACTTTAAGTCTGTTGATATGATGAATTACGTTTATGAATTTCCAAATGTTGAACCAACCTTGCATCCCTGGGATAAAACCTACTTGATCATGGTGCACTATCTTTTTAATATATTTTTGGATGCGATTTGCTAAAATTTTGTCAAGAATTTTTGCGTCGATGTTCATTAAGGATATTGGTCTGAAATTTTCTTTCCTCGATGTGTCTCTGTCTGGTTTAGGTATCAGGGTGATATTGGTTTCATAGAATGAGTTTGGGAGGGTTCCCTCCTCTTCTATTTCATGGAATATTTTGAGGAGTATTGGAATTAGCTCTTCTTTAAAGGTTTTGTAGAACTCGGCTGAGAACCCATCTGGTCCCGGACTTTTCTTTGTTGGTAGGCTTTTGATGACTTCTTCTATTACATACTTGAAATTGATTTATTTAAGTTGTGTATGTCCTCCTGGTTCAGTTTAAATAATCCACATGTCTCTAGAAACCTGTTGATGTCTTCAAGATTTTCTGATTTGTTGGAGTATAGATTTTTCAAAATAGCTTCTAATTATGTTTTGTATTTCAGTTCTGTCTGTAGTGATATTTCCTTGTTCATTCCCAAATTTTAGTAATTTGAGTTTTCTCTCTCTTCTTCTCTTTGTTAGTGTGGCTAAGGGTTTATCAATTTTGTTTATTTTTTCAAGGAACCAACTCATTATTTTGTTAATTTTTTGGATTGTTTGTTTCAATTTCATTGATTTCAGCTCTGATTTTAACTATTTCCTGTCTTCTACTACTTTTGGTGTTGGTCTGCTCTTCTTTTTGTAGGGCTTTAAGCTATAGTGTTAAGTCGTTTATTTGTTGATTTTTACTTCTTTTATTGAATACGGTCCATGAAGTAAATCTTCCTCTAAGTACTGCTTTCATAGTGTCCCAGAGATTTTTATATGATGTGTCTTTGTTCTCGTTTACTTCTACGAATTTTTTTATTTCCCTCTTGATGTCTTCTGTTATCCATTATCATATAATAGCATATTATTAATCTACAGGTGTTGGAATAGTTTCTGTTTTTTATTCTGTCATTTATTTCTAATTTCAATCCATTATGATCTGATAGAATACAAGGTAGTATCTCTATCTTCTTGTATTTGCTAACATTAGCTTTATGGCATAAAATATGGTCTATTTTGAAGAAGGATCCATGTGCTGCTGAGAAGAAGGTATTTTAGCTTTTTGTTGGATGGTATATTCTATATATGTCCGTTAAGTCTAAATTATTGATTGTGTTATTGAGATCTATGGTAAAACCTGCATTCTTATGAGAAAATGTTATGAACCCAAAGTTATAAATTTTTAAAAAGATAATGGAACTGTGAAACTGAAAAATATGGTGGTTTAAGGAGGAGAGTGATTCCACAACTGATTTCCCATCGTCCCTTGATGGAGGTCCAAGATTCATGTTGGGTGAAAATTTTATAAAATATTCTCAAATGTAGCAATATAAGTTTTGTGTAAATATTCAGGTTGGTTCTGCTTTCTTTTTGTGCAAATTGATCAATATCTTGACAAGCAGGAACAGAAAATACATATGTCTACCTTTTTGTTTCTTTCATATTTTCAGGATCATCTTCGAAAAGAAAAAAACATATAGTGAAAGTCACATTTATTGTCTTGTAAGATAGCTAATTTCTATACAGATTGCCCTGAAGTAGGTGATTCTTTTCTTTTTGTTTTTTCAAATTTTTTTTCCTGTTTCCAATTTGATTGAAGAAACACAAGGTTCTGATCTCATGGTCTAGGATTCTCCAAACCTAAATAAATTTTTACTGATGAATTTATGTAATGGGTACTTACATACCAGAAGAACAACTATGCTGGATTCATGAGAGTTCAGTATTAGAGCTTGTTCTTTTTTGATTTGAATCTGTCTCTGAACAATAGACTATAGAAAGTGTTTCAATTTGTTAAATTCTTTCTCTCAGACATTTTCCTGTCTTGAATACCTGCAAAATGGATAGCTAAGTGATCAGATTTGCCTTTTAACACATGATTTATCAAGACTGTATTGCTGAATATTAACCATGTTCATTAGGCATATAGACTTCCTATAAGCAAGGTTACTGACAGGTTAATTTGTTGATTCTTCTAACTATGAAAATATTGTGCACATTTATGTTTGGTGAAATTCCTTCTGGGCTGGAGTTCTTTGTGATGCAAAGTATATTGGAGTTGACTCTTTGTCATGGAATTAGGAACAGCAGGAGAAAAAGGCACTGTTGTTTCCACAGAATTCAGGGTTGGGACAGAGATTGTATCAGCAGGTTCTTAACACATGCAGCAGTTGACCTAGCTTCTATTGTGTTGAGTGAAGTAATGATTTTTCCAAACATCTTCATTCATTTATATTCAACTTTATTATTTGAACTCAAACGTCATTTCAAATATTATAATTCTTTACTTGCTTTTTTTTATTTTTTGACTTTGCAATTATTTGGCTTTCAAGTAGAACTGATTCTTTTTGTTTTCCTTCATTCCTTCCTCAATATGTATTCTCTGGCAATGTAAATTGTTAAATGTTAAAATGGTTACCAAGGAAAACTGTAAAATCACCATCTTTGGACATCTCTAACAGTAGGGTAGATTTTCTGGGATTATTTTAGGCTATAGGTTATGGCAGAAGGGCACAATTGCTTAATTTTCTGAGTCTTCTAACCTTAGCATTCTGAAATCTACTGATCTATCAAACAAAATGTTGGTAAGTTGAAATTTAAAATACTGACTCTTGCTACTATTTGAGAAGAGTATATTGTTGAAACATACAGCAAAAAGGGAATGGGCTTTGGGACTATGTTGTTCATATTCAGTCTACTTTTTGGCAGTCATCTGAGATGCAACTTTTGGGGAGGGGAGATATTTCTTTTTCTTCAAAATCACTTTTTTTCTGTTGCTATTCAGTGTGTGTCAGCTGTGAATACTTATGCATTTACAGCACCTCTAAATGGCAGCACATAGCACTGGTAGTGAGCCAAATCAGTCAATTGAGGCCTGCAGGTTTGGAGGTTGGGAGAACCAGAGGGCCAGGGATGCACAGGGGAAAGGGCCCCATGGGTGTGGCTGTCCCCATAGCTACTCCTTGAGTGCCGGATGGGCCACAGGAGGGTGAGTGAGAGGGTCTGAGTCGCAGAGATGACAAAGGTCATGAGGTCAGGGCCCTGGTTATCTGGGCTTCTGCTTTTCATCTAGAGACTTTGTTGGAAAATTTCAAAGAACTTTGAATTTCCAGACAGTAGTCAAAAAAGAAGAAATTCTTAACATCTTTGGCACTAAGCATTTTGGTTTCTTTACATTTTGTGTATGAAATGCTTTGTAACCACGTAATATAATTTATTTTATTCTTCCAATTTTTACAGCAATAGTAATTTATCTTCTTAATTACTGAAGTTTATCTTTGCCTTCTTTTTTCTTGTTCTAAGATGCTAACTTTTACTTTTTTTAATCTTATTTTTTATCTTGCCTCCCTTTTAAAGAAAAGCATTGTATAACTTTGTTGTAATTGGTTTCATCCCACACTATTAAACTTTGAGCTGTTGGTTTTTGTCTGGCATTTAAAATCTTCTTATCATGTTTTTATTGGACCGTCTGTTCCTACACAAGCCTGGCAGGCTCTTGCTTTGCCTTGATCTTCCTTCTCCTGGAAGGCTTCTCCTCTGCTCTCGGCATGATGCATTCACTCAACTCCTTCAGTACTGTTTTCTTATGAATATTTCCCTTCTTATTCTATTTTAAAATGCAGAGAAACCTCTACTATGGGAAACTTAGATAAAAAGTTCTTCTTCCTTTGTGGTTTTCATGGGTATTTATCACCTGCTAGCATGTTGTATAATGACTTATTTATTTTATTTTCTGTCATTCCTTTCTATATTGTAAATCTCCAAACGGCAAGAATTTTTGTCTGCTTTCTTAATCACCGTAGCCTCAGTACCTATACTATTTGTTGAATGATAGAATGAATTAAAAACTGGTTTTGAGTTTTGATGGTATAAATAACTTAGGCAGCAATTTCTCTTTCCAAGAGAATTTTTAATCTACAACAGGGAAATAATAAAATCATTCCTCTATTGATGAGTTGTGGCAACTCTCCATAAAGATAAAACTCATTTGTGTATCATGAAGTTCTAAACAAGTATGTCACACAATAAAAACTAACCTGGCTCACACCTTTGACCCTGCCTTTGAATAGGTGATTGCTCAGTGAGAAGAAACTAATTTTAGGTGGTAATTTCTGGAAATGATATTCATCAAAGTAGCTCTGTGGAATTGTGCTTCATACCTATCTTCCACAGTACTGTATAAAGTCAAATGCCACTAAGTGACAGTGAAGCATGAAGCAGAGACTTTTCCTAGGATGTCCTCAGGATGCTTGCATGGGTTCGCCTATATGAGAAAACCAGAAGAAACAGACCTGAAAAGGGTTGAAGAATATGAGAGGTGGAAGATGTGCCATCTTTGAGGTGGTAGACCTTCCTAGTTATTCTGTTTTGGTGTGTGTGTGTGTGTGTGTGTGTGTGTGTGTGTGTGTGTACTTAACTAGAGTTTTACTTCTCAAATATAATTCCCATCACAAGTAGAGTTAACATTTACTTTGAAGCTACTCCTTTCTCTCTTTTTACTCTATCAGGAGGATAGTAGCTCTGATTTTATGAAATGCTCACAGACTCAATTTGACAATGAAACTTGGGTGGGATTTAATAGGGAATAATAAAAAGCTATGAATGTGTCAGGCTGGTAGGAACAACCTTAGCGTCTTGGTGGCCTTCAAAGAAGGTTTATTTCTGTTCACACTTCGTGTTCATTGTCTCACATCAAAGTCCACCAGCTGGACACGTTCTATACTTGTTCTATCAGTACTCTAACTGAGGGACAATTCCTCCCAGGTTACTAGTTATGAAGGAATTTAAAAGGTTATGGAAACCATACTTCAACTTTTCAAACCTTCCTACGATGACCCTGAGCACCCTGCAATCACATCTCATTTGGGAACATCAGGTCATAGGGTCACAATAATTGTGAGGGAGAGGGTAGTACAGGGAGAGGGAAGTTCCAGAAACACTGGTTGGCAGCCCTGGTGGGTGTCACAGATATGTTGGGTTGGGGCCACAATTCTGCATGGAGTACTTCTTTCACCCTGATAGGACTAGGGCAGAGCCCTGCCAGAGATGACCTTGGAATTAATGGTCTAAGGACAATATTTTTAGTTTTTAAGTTGAGTGGTTTTAAAATCTTAGTGATCATGGAAAAAGTAGACTGCTTGTACTCACTGCCCCCCCCATTACTAAGAGACTAATTCATTATAAAGGTGTTAGTCTACAAGCCACACTTTTAAGAAATATTAGAAAGAAAAATCTCTTTGATTCATTTTTTCTATTCTCCCTGTCAGAGGTGAACACTTCTAGGGAAAATTGTCCACAGAGGACTTTTAATTCAGGCTACTCTCGGATGGGCACAATAATCATCAGAGTAGGAACCCAGGTGTTTCCAACATCAGGGTAGGTAGATAAAATGTCATGGCAATAACCATAGGGACCCTCAAGTTATTTTCCCTAAGAACCTGTAGAAGTGACTGGTGGAGGGTTCTGGATTTCATGTTCTGGACATGTTTATCTCTTTTTGTCAGAAGCATGATGAATATTCTCACCTTCACAGACATGTCTTATGGCCCTCATGTAAGTAATGCCATTGGAAGCTTCTCTCTTCTCTTTCATAATTAGTAGGTAATGCATTTTTGAAGTCAAGAATGCTATCACTTAGATGAGTATACTCCAAAGGCCTATGTGTTAAAGGCCTGGTCCCCAGGTTGGTGCTGTTGGGAGGTAGTAGAACATTCAAGGTGTGGGGTCTAGTGTGAGGTCCTAGGTGATTGGTGTCATGCTTTCCCAAGGGGATGATGGGACCCCAGGTTCCCCATTCCTCTTTACTCCCCAGCTGCAATGAAGTGAACATATGCTCTGCCATACTATCTTGTCATGATATGTTGCTCAACCATAGGCCCAAAGCAAAGGGGCCAAACAGACATGCACTGAAACATCCAAACTATGAGCCCAAAATAAACCTCTCCTCCTTATAAATTGATTACCTCAGGTATTTGTTACAATAACAGAAACTGAGTAACATAAGGGCAATTTTTTAGGTATTTGTAATACAGAAGTACATTTTTGTTAATGTATCAATAAATACCATTTTTATTTAGTAAATTTAGGACGCTTGAAATACCACCACATGGCCCACTCTACTAAAACCGTTTTAACAAACGATATTAATTTTATATGATCTAAATGTGATGTAAGAAGATGTATAGCTATACTCCTATGGTTTGCAATATTACAGTTTTCTGTTTTAATACTGTTCACAAGCAGCAATATAGATTGGATGCATCTTCAATTAATTACTTACATAAGGAGAATGAGAGAAAAGCCTTTTGAGAGCTCCCTGACATATACTAAGCACTTGGTAAATCTTTAATGAATAAAAAAAGAAAAACTATCATGAAACACTTAAAAATCAATATAACTTGTCTTCCGAAAGTATTGTGGGATAAGGTCCCAGAATCAGGAATTTTTACCAGGAGTAGCTATTTTATACATACAACATGAATTTTCCTCATCAATTAGCAAGAAATGAAAAAATTAAATTATTCAGTAGTAGCATGCTTAGGAATGATATGGCAAATACTTAGAGTCTATCTTTTTTTAAACTTGATTTTTGAAAACTTATAATGCCTGTCTTACTCTGCTTACTGTTGCTAAGACAAAATACTTGAGAAAAAACAAATTAGAAGAGGAAAGATTTATTTCTGCAGCTCATGGCTGCAGTCCATGGTCAGCCAGCTCTATTGCTTTGGGCCTGAGGTGAGAAGAACATCATGGGGGAAAGGTGTGGTGCAGAAATGCTGCTTACCTTACGGCCAGGAAGCAGGGGAAGAGGGGAAGAAGGGACAGGGTTAAGGGCATGCCCCAGTGTTCTATTTTTTCCAAGTAGGCCCTACCTCCTATAGTTCCAACCACCTCCCGATAATGCCATCAAATTACTAATCTATCAATGACTCAACTCATTGATGAGGCCAGAGTCCTCATGATCTGATCACTTCCCAAGATTCCCACCTGCTTCCAAGCCTTCAACATAAGAACCTTGGCAGGACATTCTAGATCCAAACCATAACATTGGTTGTCTTTTTATTTATTTCATTTTTTTAAATTTATTTTGGTTCATTGTACACAAGTGGGGTATAACTTTCATTTCTCTGGTTGTACACAAAGTAGTCACACCGTTTGTGTAATCATACATGCATATAGGGTAATGATGTTTGTCTCATTCCATTATCTTTCCTTTTCCCCACCCTCTCCCCACCCCTCATTTTCCTCTACACAATCCATACTTCCTCCATTCTTCCCTTACCCCTCCCCCGCATTATGTATCATTATTCACTTATGAGAGACAACATTTGGCCTTTTGTTTTCTGGAATTGGCTTATCTCACTTAGCATGATATTCTCCAACTCTCTCCATTTAGAATGATGTTGACAGTGAGCTAAGCATAGACAGCCTTGTTAAGGAAGTTTGATCCTAAAATGACATGATGAAGATTTGAGCCTGTATTTTCTTGTACAGACCAGAGACCCTGCACCAAATAGAAAAAAAAAGTAGGCCCAAATCTTCATCATGTTGGCTTAGGACCAGACTTCCTTAAGAACACTTCCAAAGCACAAGAAATAAAAGCAGGAATTGATAAATGGGATAGATCCAAACTAAAAGAACTTTTTTCTCAGCAAAGAAAACAAATCAACAATGGAGAAAAACTGAAAGCAATCCCTCTAAAAACTGGAACAAGAAAGGGATGCCCTCTTTCACCATTTCTATTCAACTAGTCCTTGAGACACTAGCCAGTTAGACAGATCAAAGAAATTAAATGGATATGAATAGGAAAAGAAGAACTCAAACCATCACCATTTGTTGATGACATGATTCTATATTTAGAGGATCCAAAAAATTTCACCAGAAACTTCTAGAACACATAAATGAATTAGCAAAGTATCAGGATATAAAACCAACACTCATAATCTAATGCATTCTATTCATAAGTAATGACTCCTCTGAAAGAGAATTTAGGAAAACTACCTGATTCACATTAGCCTCAAAAAAAGAAAATAAAAAGTACTTGGAAATCAATCTAACAAAAAAGGTGAAAGACCTTTACAATGAAAACTACAGAACACTAAAGAAAGAAATAAAGGAAACCTTAAAAGATGGAAAGTTCTCCCATGTTCTTGGATAGGCAGAATTAATATTGTCAAAATGGCCATGCTACCAAAAGTGCTATACAGATTCAATGCAATTCCAATTAAGATCCCAACGATAGAAATAGAAATAGAGAAAACAATCAGGAAATTCACCTAGAAGAGTAAGAGACCCAGAATAGCCAAAGCAATCCTTAATGACAAAAGTGAAGCAGGAAAGCATCACAATACCAGCCTTAAATTATACTACAGAGCTATAGTAACAAAAACAGCATGGTATTGGCACCAAAATAGACGGGTAGACCAATAGTACAGAATAGAGGACACAGAGACAAACCCACATAAATATAGTTACCTCAGACTAGACAAAGGTGCCAAAAACATACTATGAGAAAAGATAGCCTCTTCAACAAATGGTGCTGGGAAAACTGGAAATCCGTATGCAGTAAAATGAAATTAAACCCCTATCTCTCACCCTGTATAAAACTGAATTCAAATGGGTCAGGTTCTAATTTCAACACTAATTAACTATCTCATTTTTAGAAAATACTTAGTCTTGAGTTTCTCAAACCATATGCCAATATATTCCCTGGAGTAGTATGGAATATTTTATTTTTCAGTGACAACATAATGATATGCCACATTTTTCAATATAGTGTAAATGATATCAACATTAGATCATGCTGCGTTCTTTTCAATGATAGCATATCTTTGCAGAGCCAGGCCTTCAGAAACTGGTGTGATAATAAGCAAGTATCACTTGAAAATAAGAAATGAAGAGCAGCAGTCTTTACTCCAATACCGTTTGAAAGTTGTGCAGTGTTCAGCAGGCATGAGTGTTATGATTTAGATGTGAGGTGTCCCCTAAAAGTTTGCAAGTGAGACAATGGAAGAAGGTTTGGAGGAGGAATGATTGGGTTATAGCATTAATGTAATCAGATAATTGATCCTTGATGGGATTAACTGAGTGGTAACTGGAGGCAGGTAGGGTGTGGCTGGAGGAGGTGGGAATTGAGGGTTGGCTTTGGGTATATATTATGTATCTGGTGAGTGGAGTTTCTCTCTGCTTCTTGATCTCAGGGGAGTTGCTTACCTCTGCCACACACTCCACTATGATGTTCATCCCAAGCCCCAGGGAATGGAGCTGGCCTTCTATGAACTTAACCTCTGAAACTGTGAGCCCTCTAATAAACATTTCCTCCTTTAAAATTGTTCTGGTTGGATCTTTTAGTCACAGCAGTGAAAAAGCTGACTAAAACCATGTGCATCCTATTGGCAACTGTGCTTATTTAAGAAGAAGGTAAATTTTCATTGTGATTTTGATTAATGTATATTTGACTTTCAATTGGTCACCAAGTTGTTTGGGGTTAAGCACTTATGAAGGATTTGGGAATAGCAACTTTGAAAGGAAACTTTGAGGTATAAGTTCAGGTTGGGTGGTGTCATGAAAAATTATAGATAGTAAGGACACCATAAACTGAAATCTCTGACTTTATCCCCTTGAGATGTATTTTCTTTATCTGTAAAATAAATATACTACCTGTTTCATAGAGCTGTTGCAAAAGAATCACAGTACTTACAGAAGTGTCTAACAAAATGGCTGGGCACCATGGCACATGCCTGTTATTCCAGGGGCTCAGGAAGCAGAGGCAAGAGGATCAGGAGCTCAAAGACAGCCTCAAGAACTTAGGTCCTAAACAACTTAGTAAGATCCCATCTCAAAATTTAGAAAAAGAAAAAAAAAAAATTACTGGGAATATGGCTCAGTGGTCAAGTGCCCCTGAGTTCAATCCCCTCTCCCCCAAGAAAGTGCCTGACAAAATGACCTTAGAAATTCTATAAATTTTAATTTTCCATCTTTCTGAATAATTTGTTTTCACTTTTGCAATATTGTTAATATGAAACATTTTCTTTGCTATTACTACTACTTTCTTACATAATATTTAAAATAATCTGATTTATCTATTCAGTCACATCTGAAGAGATGCTAATAATTATATTCCCAAACCATAGCAAAAAAAAAACAAAAAAAATTTATGAATTATCAAACTTAAGGTACAATGTATTCTTTGTAGTTAAGATAATTGAGAGAGGCTGAAGTTGTGATAGAGTGCTTGCTTCACATGTGTGAGGCACTGAGTTCCATTCTCAGCAATGCATATAAACAAATGAATAAAATAAAAAAATTAAAAATTGAGAGAAGGTTTAAATAAATAATTCCCTTGAAGCATATGTTCATTGTATCCCACGGGGGCTCGTGTAATGGGGGGTGAAGGGCGCAGACACCAGGAGCCAGGTAAGAGCAGGTGAGAGCTGCTGATTCATTTATTGTGGAAGCTGCTTCTTCTTTTATTGAGTACCTATCCAATCAGCGCGTCAATCAGTGTGTCACACCACTCGAGACCACCAATCATTTAGTCTCCTAGAACCACCAATCATTTGAGGGTTTTGTATTTTGTATCAATGGGGATATATTACTCCACAATATGTAGGAACTCCCTGTTAACCAGAATATTTGACTAATTTGAATGCCCTATTTTCCTGAAAGTTTGTAATTGAATTCTAAATCATGCCATTTTCACTACATCCTAAAACTAGATAGCTATGGCAACTGATTTGAGAATGTGTGAAATTACCACATAAATTCTGTTTTCTGTGGGAGTAAGATCTAGTAAAAGCCTTCTGAATACAAAACAGCAGGTCGTAGCTCTATTGCCACTTCAGTGAATAATATCAAATCATTTGACCTCTCCAGGAATCAATTTATTTCCTCTAAAATGACAGGATCAGTCCTGCTCTACCAGCAGTAAGAGATATAAACAAAATATAAGTGCTGGTTACTTATACCTTATAAGGAGGATGCAATTATATTCTTAATCAGAAAATAAAATTAGAACACTTGGAAAAACTCAGAGGCAATGTAAGACCATATGTCATCAGATGATAAATAAATTTCCTATTAGCTAGATTAAATAGAATTTATTAGTAACATTATTAATGAACAATATTAAGCAAAGTATGTAACTTCTAAAGTCTTAATTTCTTAGTTCTCAAATGAAAATTGTGACACCTATTTTAAAGGACTGTTATAAAAATTGAGTTAATTTATGTGCTAAGCAATTTTGCACAGTGTCTGTAATCAGGTTCCAATCACCTAATTCACTGAGATACTAAGAATCGTCCTACTGGCACTTTTGAAGCCTGTGATAAATGTCGAACACCAAAGTTCTTTTAATCCTAGAACAATTTATAGAGTGTCTACTGTTCTCTCATTTTTACCACTGGGGTAGCTGAATTTCAAAGGATTAACAAACCTGTCCCAGAAGGTGAGGGACAGAAGCCAGAGTAATAGGTAAAGTCATTCAGGTTGCACAACACACAGTTTACCTCAGAGGATAGATGTCCACTGTTAGAAAAGTACAGAAAGAAAAACAAAAGTCAGCAGCACTCACATCTCATAAGGACTGACTTGTCTGTCTGGATATCTTAGCAATTCCAGTAGAAAACCAATTTCTTGACTGAGCCTGTGCTGCTTCTCCTAAAACTGCAGATTTATCTACACCCATTGCCAGAGCAATTTTCTGTCTTAATCAGACTTTCCAAAAGAAGGTGCCATGCTCCTGAGAACATCTTTGCTATGCAGAGTTCTCTCATCTACTCATGTAGAAGTTTCCAATCTTGACCGTAATTAGAATCAACTAGGAAGCTATCAAAATCTGGAAAAATTAAATCAGAATTTCTGGGACAGGGCATAGAGCTTCAAGTATCAGCGATGTTCACTTCCTCTATGTAAGCCTAATGTGCAGCCTAGGTAGAGATCTGTCAGTTCTCAATGATGCCTTTAAGTGAAGAGCTGATTTCTGGTTCCATGAGAGGTGTCTTATACAGGACTTCCTCTGAAGGAAATATGGCTTGAACTTAAGCATTTTGTGTGCACTAAAGGATTTATGTGGACTGAAGAGAGGTTTGGCCTTTTTCTTCAATTCCTGGTTATTAACTGCTATGCCCTTGGAATATCTGAGCTGATAACAGTGTTTTGTTTTCCTGGCCATCACATACATGATATCAGCTTGACTTCTGAAGGGGCTGGAGATTGAAGACAGTCATGTGGGTGTTCAAGCATGTCTATACAATCAAGCCCCGCATGCACTCTAGACACCAAGGCTGGGGTGAGCCTCCTTAGTTGGCAATACTCTGAACATATTGTCACACTTTGATTTTAGGAAAAGTTAGTGCTGTTCTCCATTTAGTGCTCCATTCCACCGGTGATACCGAAGCTTGAGCCCGGAACTGTCCTGGACCCTGCTCTATGAATTTCTTCTTTGGGCTTATTTTAGTGTATATCCTTTGCTGCCATAATATATAACCATGAATATAACAATTTTGCTGAGTTCTGAGAGTCCTTCTAATGAGTTATTGAATGTAAGGGTGCTCTTGGGGACCTCAGAAATTGTGGCTCATGTGGGATATGAGATTATCTTAGGGACCACGTGAACTTTGCATGTGGACTTTTCAGGTCATCAAAAGTGAATGTTCTCCTCTGTGAAGTCCCTAATAGCCACCACCCTGGGTAATTCTCCATCTGAGTCATAGCTGCACCCTCTCTCACATTGGCCTGATTGCAACCTTCTCTGGGAATGTCTACGCATCTTCATCATTAACTCCCTCCTTCTCAATCAACATAGTTTGTCACAGGTGTCACTTGCTTCTAGAACCCTCTACATCCCATCTAGATTTCATGTTAGCCCTTCATGTTCTCATAGGACCTTATACTGTATCTGTCACCCATGAGTCATAGTGTAGCACTCTCATCAAAACTTGTTATTTTTGTTTTCTTTCCATCTCACATATCCTTGATAGGACTTTGACCATACTCCAATTTTAGCAGCAAAGGAACTGTGATGTTTCATGTTCACCTCACTTTTATTTTCATTTCTGCTGTCTTGTCTGCTTGATGTTCTAAAGAGGTGGACACTGTGTTGTTATGTTTGAGTTTTATTATTGGTGAGAAATTATATATACTGCAAAACCAAAAATAATTGCAACCAAGAGGAAGAATTAGAACAGAAGCAAAGGGAAGAGAAAGACTGCAAAATATGTTATTAGTTCAAAGTGGAGGTGGAGGCAGTTAAAGAGTGACAAGGAAGGTGAGAAATACATAGTCAAAAAACAATGGAGGCCAAAGAACCTACAGTAAGAATCATTGTAAAAGGATGATTCTGTCTACAAAAGAATGAGTAGGTATAAATGAGAATTTCAGAAAGAATTGTCAGTTTTTCCACACTCTGCCAATAGCTTTATTGCTTTGAAAGGCAGCATGCATTGCATTTCTCTTTTATGTGTTTTTGATCTACATGGTTATTTCCAGTAACATGAGCCAGTGACAACAGGACTGAATGAAAAATTATCTGTTTACAGATTGTGAGTTTCAGGAGGCAGGGACTTTTATCTCTATGTCCCTGGCACACAGCACCACTCTGGCTTGCATTTGTTAAATAAATGAACACCCTACCAATAGAAGACCAACCTCAAAGAAGACAATCTCTGCTGTGACACCATGTTAGAATTATGGGCATCATGGACACTGGCCAAAACCAGGGAGTGTAATCTATGGCACTGACTCCAAAATTTCAATCCTTGGTCCAGTGTTATCCAGGGATTATCAGTGATTTCTCTGGAAAAAAAATCCAAAAACAAAACACCACAACAAATGCATTATTTTGCTCAATCAATTCTATATTCTTTGTTTTGTAATTATATTTTTCTTATTTATCTTTGTGAAAATTTTCATTTATTCATTGTGATAAGAAATGGTAGTAATTGGTTTGTTTTATTAATAAACTAACTCAGCCAAACTGAAAATTCACAAACTGTAACTGTGGTAATTACAAAAAAGAAAGAGGGAAAATATTACTAATGTGTGAAATTTAGAAGTTTGGACATCATGTGTGGAAGCTAAAAAAGTTGATCTCAAAAAATAAAGAATAGAATGGTGACTAACGAAGGCTAAGAAAGGGATGGGGGTAGAAAGAGGTTAATAGCAAGTCCCAGCATATAATTAGAAAGGAGGAATAAGTTTCAGTGTTCTATAATACAGTAGGTTGACTATAGTTTACAATTTATTATATATTTCAAAAGAGCCAGAAGAGAGGCTTTTGAATGTTCCCAATATAAAGAAATGATAAATGTTTGAGGTGATAGAAATTCTAATTACCTAATTTGATACTCACACATCCTATACCTGTACCAAGTTATCACACTGTACCCCATAAATATATATGACTAGGATCTATAAATTTTTTAAATTCTAAATATTTTGTAAAAGTCTGAGAATGTCCAGAAATGCTATGGGTGCCTCAGAAGATGAGTAAAAAGCAAGCTGTGAGAAGACATTCATGCTCACAGTGACTGGAAGAGCATTCACATGAGCAAGCCAAGGTGGCAGAGGAAAATACTGCAGGGCCACTCGGAGTCAACATCTGTATGAAAGCATTTCTATGCAGAGTGATCTTCACGTGGGGAAATGCTTTTTGTGAAACACTGAATTCTAAGATGCCATAAGATTTTACGTCACTATAAATCACCTATAAGTAAAGATATTTCCCTCTATCAAAATTACATTCTGATACATTAGAGTTATTATGCATGGATGTTTAGAAGACACTCATATAACTAAGCTTTCAAAATATAAGATTTGCTGGGATTTTGGGTGGAAATTAAGCCAAGGGTAGTCTTATAAAATAAAGAAGTTAACAACTCCCAAAATAGTTTGTATTTATTCAAAAAATTATAATTGAATGGGTCTATTTGAGGTCCTGGGAACATGACAATTAACAAATTTCTATATTAATATGAATTTTAACTACTTGATTTTTAACAATTAAAATTTTTCAACTAGCTAGTCAATCTTCCTTCACTCTTTTAAAATATCTGATTGACATACATTTTTCCACGTATTTTTTAATACATGGAAAGAAAATATAAAAGTTTCTTTTTCTCAAGGCTATTGTGAATGGGGTAGTTTTCCTAACTTCTCTTTCTGAAGATTCATCACTTATGTATAAAAATGCATTAGAATTATGAGCATTGATCTTATATCCTGCTACTTTACTGAATTTACTTATGAGTTCTAAAAGTTTTCTGGTGGTATTTCCTGGTTCCTCTAAATATATAATCATGTCATCAGTGAACAGGTATAGTTTGAGTTCTTCTTTTCCTATTCGTATCCTTTTAATTTCTTTGGTCTGTCTAATTGCTCTGGCTAGAGTTCCAAGGACAATGTTGAATAGAATTTTTTCTAGTGTTTTGAGCATGAAGGGGTGCTGTATTTTATCAAATGCTTTTTCTGCATCTATCGAAATAATCATGTGATTCTTGACTTTAAGTCTGTTGATATGATGAATTACGTTTACTAATTTCCAAATGTTGAACCAACCTTGCATCCCTGGGATAAAACCTACTTAATCATGGTGCACTATCTTTTTAATATATTTTTGTATGCAATTTGCTAAAATTTTGTCGAGATTTTTGCAATGACGTTCATTAAGGATATTGGTCTGAAATTTTTTCCTCCATGTGTCTCTATCTGGTTTAGGTATCAGGGTGATATTGGCTTCATAGTATGAGTTTGGGAGGGTTCCCTCCTCTTTTTTCATGGAACACTTTGAGGAGAATTGGAATGAGCTCTTCTTTAAAGGTTTTGTAGAACTCGGCTGAGAATCCATCTGGTCCTGGACTTTTCTTTGTTGGTAGGCTTTTGATGACTTTTTCTATTTCATTACTTGGGAATCAATCTAACAAAAGAGGTGAAAGACCTCTATAATGAGAACTACAGAACACTAAAGAAAGAAATTAAAGAAAACCTTAGAAGATGGAAAGGTCTCCCATGTTCTTGGATAGGCAGAATTAATTTTGGCAAAATGGCCATACTACCAAAAGTGCTATACAGATTCAATGCAATTCCAATTAAAATCCCAATGATGTACCTTACAGAAATAGAGCAAGCAATTATGAAACTCATCTGGAAGAAAAAGAAGCCCAGAATAGCTAAAGCAATCCTTAGCAGGAAGAAAAACAGGGGGTATCGCAATACCAGAACTTCAACTATACTACAAAGCAATAGTAACAAAAACAGCATGGTATTGGCATCAAAATAGACAGGTAGATCAATGGTACAGAATAGAGAACATGGACACAAACCCAAATAAATACAATTTTCTCATACTAGACAAAGGGGCCAAAAATATGCAATGGAGAAAAGATAGCCTCTTCAACAAATGATGCTGGGAAAACTGGAAATCCATATGCAGGAGAATGAAATTAAACCCCTATCTCTCACCCTGTACAAAAATCAACTAAAAATGGATCAAGGACCTTGGAATTCAACCAGAGTCCCTGCATCTTATAGAAGAAAAAGTAGGTCCAAATCTTCAACTTGTCAGTGTGCGGGCAAGATGGTGGAGAGTTGATATACATTCTTTCCTGTTTAACTTTTAAAAATTAAATTCATTTTTAGCTGATACAAAAATATAAATTATACATATAAATGGGATTATGTGATGTTTCCATGTATGGGTATGTTATGTAAGGTTTAAATCAGGTTAAACATCTATCTCCCCAAACACCATTTCTTTATGGTGAAAAGCATTTCTTTATGGTGAAAAACATTCAAAACCCTTTCTTCTAGCTTTTTGAAGTGTACAGTACATTGTTATTATCTATAGTCACTCTACTGTACAACAGCACACCAGAACTTCCTGTTCCTACCCCACCATAACTTAACATTTGTTACTCAACCTTTCACCTTCCTGCTGTCCCTCTACTTTCTCCAGCCTCTGGTAACACCATTCTACTTTCTTCTTCTGAGATCAACTTTTTCAGATTCTATACATGAATGAGATCATGGAGTACTTTCTGTGCCAGTTTCATCCTTGTTGTTACAAATGACAGGATTTCATTATTTTAAGAGTTAAATAGTATTCCATTTGCCACATTTTCCTTATCCCCCCATTAGTCAATACTTAGGTTGTCTCTCTGTTCATCTTTGCCATCGATTTGAAAGAAAACCTGTCCAGGACAAAGGATGAACCAAGTTCATAGAATGACGTAGACCATAACTGTAAGTGGGTAAGATTATGTCTTCTATTGCTTCCAGATATTCTCTTGCCTCTCCTGTAGGTAAGCAGTTGTTTAGGAATTTATCACTGGTTTGCAGGTATTCACTCCGAAAATGCTATGAGCTGTGACCACAGTGGTTGCTGTAGGAGGGTAGAATAGAATAGAAGTTGAAGTTCATTCTCAGTTGTAGAGTGAAGTAAGAGACTAGAGTGAAATGTACCGTGAGAGCAGTCAGACAGAAAGTTAACCCCCTGAGTTTACAATAAATACGTTAGTTCATGCAACAAGATGTGACATTAAGTTAAATTCATACCTAAGACAAAACTCAGATCAAAAAGAAACATTATCTAAATATGTAAAGCCCATATCAATAATGAGCCAGTATATTAATAAATAATTTTATTATTTAAACTCATATAATTCCATAGAGTAATGTCTGGATTCCTCTTTCATTCTGAAATATCTAAATGTACAAATAGTTTATTGAGTTAAAAGTAAACTCATAAAGTAGGTATTTACAAAATAAATCATGTGCTTTTCCTAGAAATGCCATTTTTAATTTTTCTTATACTTTTGCTAAAGTTCACACGCCAGAATTATGCATTAATCACTTAAAATTATGAGGAACTTTGTAAGAATATGACAAAATAATAAATTAAATTCATAATTGAAAGCAATCATACTGAAAATTATAACTAAAATTTTATTCTACATTTTGTTTTGAAAATCTTTGGTTTATTTGTTTTGTCTTTGCATTAAAATAAACATTCCACTTGCACATATTTGTACTTGTATAATACTGATACATAACGGGGGGTAAGAAGGGAAGAATGAAGGAAGGATGGATTGTGTAGAGGAAATGGGGTGGGGGGGGAAGGAAAGATAATGAAATGAGACAAACATTATTACCCTATGTATATGTCTGATTACCTAAATGGTGTGACTCTACTTCATGTACCACCAAAGAAATGGAAATTGGTACACCATTTGTTTACAATGAATCAAAAATATTAAAAAATTTTTAAAAAGGTATTATAGCCTGAACCCATAGTGTGTCTATACATTCAGAATATCTTTTTGTGGGGGTGGGTACTGGGGATTGAACTAAGGAGCATTCAACCACTGAGCCACATCCCCAGCCCTATTTTGTATTTTATTTAGAGACAGGGTCTCACTGAGTTGCTTAGCCCCTCAATGCTGGCTTTGAATTTGGGATCCTCTGTCTCAGCCTCCCAGCTGCTGGGATTACAGTCTTTCCACACTGTGCCTGGCTTCAGAATATCTTAATAACCAAAGAAGATGATGTTTTGTTGACCAAGCCTTAGCACCATACCATTCATCAAAATCTCATTTAATGACTAAGTATATTAAAAATATTTATGACTTTATTTGAAGTAATGAATAGAAGAAATGACAAACTTTAAAAATAAATGAAAATACAAATATATATTATATGTGATTATCTATGGTAATGGATATGAATGTTTAAATCATTCACTTCATTAAGCAGGATTATCCAATTTTTTACAAATTTTAAAACCTGCATTCTTTTTTTTTTTCTTTTTTTATTGTAAACAAATGGGATCCATGTTGTTCTCTGTTTGTACATGGCGTAAAGGCATACCATTTGTGTAATCATAAATTTACATAGAGTAATGTTGTTTGATTCATTCTGTTATTTTTTCCCTTCCCCCCACCCCTCCCACCCCTCTTTACCCTCTATACAGTACTTCCTTCCTCCATACTTGCCCCCCTCCCTAACCCTAACTCTAACCCTAACACTAACCCTTCCCTCCCCACCCATTATGTGTCATCCTCCACTTATTAGCGATATCATTCGTCCTTTGGCTTTTTGAGATTGGCTTATCTCATTTAGCATGATATTCTCCAATTCATCCATTTGCCTGCAAATGCCATAATTTTATCATTCTTTATGGCTGAGTAATATTCCATTGTATATATATACCACAGTTTCTTTATCCACTCATCAATTGAAGGGCATCTAGGTTGGTTCCACAGTCTGGCTATTGTGAATTGAGCAGCTATGAACATTGATGTGGCTGTATCTCTGTAGTATGCTGATTTTAAGTCCTTTGGGTATAGGCCAAGGAGTGGGATAGCTGGGTCAAATGGCGGGTCCATTCCAAGTTTTCTAGGAATCTCCACACTGCTTCCAGAGTGGCTGCACTATTTGCAGCCCCACCAGCAATGTATGAGTGTACCTTTCTCCCCACATCCTCGCCAACACCTACCTGTTGTTGCCTCGTATTCTTGATAATCGCCATTCTAATTGGGGTGAGATGGAATCCTAGGGTAGTTTGATTTGCATTTCTCTTATTACTAGAGATGTTGAACATTTTCCATATGTTTGTTGATTGCTTGTAGATCTTCTTCTGTGAAGTGTCTATTCATTTCCTTAGCCCATTTGTCGACTGGATTATTTGAATTCTTGAGTAAAGTTTTTTGAGTTCTTTATAGATTCTGGAGATTAGTGCTCTATCTGAAAGTATGATTGGCAAAGATATTCTCCCCATTCTGTAGGCTCTTTCTTCGCATTGCTGATAGTTTCCTTTGCTGAGAGAAAGCTTTTTAGTTTGAATCTATCCCAGTGTTGATTCTAGCTTTTATTTCTTGTGCTATGGGAGTCCTGTTAAGGAAGTCTGATCCTAGACCAACAAGGTGAAGATTTGGACCTACTTTTTCTTCTATAATCTGCAGGGTCTCTGGTCTGATTCCGAGGTCCTTAATCCATTTTGAGTTTAGTTTCGTGCATGGTGAGAGATATGGGTTTAGTTTCATTCTGTTGCATATGGATTTCCAATTCTCCCAGCACCATTTGTTGAAGAGGCTATCTTTTCTCCATTGCATATTTTTGGCACCTTTGTCTAGTATGAGAAAATTGTATTCATTTGGGTTTGTGTCCGTGTCCTCTATTCTGTACCATGATCTACCTTTCTATTTTGGTACCAATACCATGCCGTTTTTGTTACTATTGCTTTTTTTTTTTAATTTATTTTTATTGTAAACAAATGGGATACATGTTGATTCTCTGTTTGTACATGGAGTAAAGGCATACCATTGTGTAATCATACATTTATATAGGGTAATGGTGTTTCATTCATTCCGTTTTTTCTTTTTTCACTACCCTTCCCACCCCTCCCACCCCTCTTTTCCCTCTATGCAGTCCCTCCTTCCTCCATTCTTGCTCCCTCCTCCCCATTATGTGTCATCATCCACTATCAGCGAGATCATTCTTAGTTTGGTTTCTGAGATTGGCTAATCTCACATAGCATGATATTTTCCAACTGCATTCATTTGCCTTGCAAATGCCATAATTTTATTATTCTTTATGGCCGAGTAATATTCCATTGTATAACTATACCACAGTTTCTTTATCCACTCATTAATTGAAGGGCATCTAGGTTGGTTCCACAATCTGGCTATTGTGAATTGAGCAGCTATGAACATAGATGTGGCTGCATCACTGTAGTATGCTGATTTTAAGTCCTTTGGATATAGGCCAAGGAGTGGGATAGCTGGGTCAAATGGTGGTTCCATTCCAAGCTTTCTGAAGAATCTCCACACTGCTTTCCAGAGTGGCTGCACTAATTTGCAGCCCCACCAGCAATGTATGAGTGTACCTTTTTCCCCACATCCTCACCAACACCTATTGTTGCTTGTATTCTTGATAATCACCATTCTAATTGGGGTGAGATGGAATCTTAGGGTAGTTTTGATTTGCATTTCTCTTATTACTAGAGAAGTTGAACATTCTTTCATATATCTGTTGATTGCTTGTAGATCTTCTGTGAAGTGTCTGTTCATTTCCTTAGCCCATTTGTTGATTGGATTATTTGCATTCCTGGTGTAAAGTTTTTTTGAGTTCTTTATAGATTCTAGAGATTAGTGCTCTATCTGAAGTATGGGTGGCAAAGATTTTCTCCCACTCTGTAGGCTCTCTCTTCACATTGCTAATAGTTTCCTTTGCTGAGAGAAAGCTTTTTAGTTTGAATCTATCCCACTTATTGATTCTTGCTTTTATTTCTTGTGCTATGGGAGTCCTGTTAAGGAAGTCTGATCCTGGGCCGACATGTTGAAGATTTGGACCTACTTTTTCTTCTATAAGATGAAGGGTCTCTGGTCTGATTCTGAGATCCTTGATCCATTTTTAGTTGATTTTTGTACAGGGTGAGAGAGAGGGGTTTAGTTTCATTCTCCTGCAAAGGATTTCCAGTTTTCCCAGCATCATTTGTTGAAGAGGCTATCTTTTCTCCATTGCATATTTTTGGCCCTTTTGTCTAATATGAGAAAATTGTATTTATTTGGGTTTGTGTCCATGTCCTCTATTCTGTACTACTTATCTACCTGTCTATTTTGGTACCAATACCATGTCATTTTTGTTACTATTGCTTTGTAGTAGAGTTGAAGATCTGGTATTGCAATACTCCCTGTTTCACTCTTCCTGCTAAGGATTGCTCTAGCTATTCTGGGTTTCTTATTCTTCCAGATGAATTTCATGATTGCTTGCTCTATTTCTGTAAGGTACATCATTGGGATTTTAATTGGAATTGCATTGAATCTGTATAGCACTTTAGGTAGTATGGCCATTTTCACAATATTAATTCTGCCTATCCAAGAACATGGGAGATCTTTCCATCTTCTAAGATTTTCTTTAATTTCTTTCTTTAGTGTTCTGTAGTTCTCATTGTAGAGGTCTTTCACCTCTTTTGTTAGATTGATTCCCAAGTATTTTATTTTTTTCGAGGCTATTGTGAATGGG
This sequence comes from Sciurus vulgaris, assembly GCF_902686455.1. Lineage (NCBI taxonomy): Eukaryota > Metazoa > Chordata > Mammalia > Rodentia > Sciuridae > Sciurus > Sciurus vulgaris. The sequence continues at coordinate 135,783,136 of NC_136463.1, forward strand.
GTAGTTTTCCTAATTTCTCTTTCTGAAGATTCATCACTTATGTATAAAAATGCATTGGATTTATGAACATTGATCTTATATCCTGCTACTTTACTGAATTCATTTATGAGTTCTAAAAGTGTTCTGGTGGAATTTCCCAGTTCCTCTAAATATATAATCATGTCATCAGTGAACTGGTATAGTTTGAGTTCTTCTTTTCCTATTTCCTTTTAATTTCTTTGGTCTGTCTAATTGCTCTGGCTAGAGTTTCAAGGACAATGTTGAATAGAAGTGGTGAAAGAGGGCATCCCTGCCTTGTTCCAGTTTTTAGGGGGAATGCTTTCAGTTTTCACCATTTAGAATGATATTGGCCATGGGCTTAGCATAAATGGCCTTTACAATGTTAAGGAATGTTCCCACTATCCCTATTTCTTCTAGTGTTTTGAGCATGAAGGGATGCTGTATTTTATCAAATGCTTTTTCTGCATCTATCGAAATAATCATGTGATTCTTGACTTTAAGTCTGTTGATATGATGAATTACGTTTATGAATTTCCAAATGTTGAACCAACCTTGCATCCCTGGGATAAAACCTACTTGATCATGGTGCACTATCTTTTTAATATATTTTTGGATGCGATTTGCTAAAATTTTGTCAAGAATTTTTGCGTCGATGTTCATTAAGGATATTGGTCTGAAATTTTCTTTCCTCGATGTGTCTCTGTCTGGTTTAGGTATCAGGGTGATATTGGTTTCATAGAATGAGTTTGGGAGGGTTCCCTCCTCTTCTATTTCATGGAATATTTTGAGGAGTATTGGAATTAGCTCTTCTTTAAAGGTTTTGTAGAACTCGGCTGAGAACCCATCTGGTCCCGGACTTTTCTTTGTTGGTAGGCTTTTGATGACTTCTTCTATTACATTACTTGAAATTGATTTATTTAAGTTGTGTATGTCCTCCTGGTTCAGTTTAAATAATCCACATGTCTCTAGAAACCTGTTGATGTCTTCAAGATTTTCTGATTTGTTGGAGTATAGATTTTCAAAATAGCTTCTAATTATGTTTTGTATTTCAGTTCTGTCTGTAGTGATATTTCCTTGTTCATTCCAAATTTTAGTAATTTGAGTTTTCTCTCTCTTCTTCTCTTTGTTAGTGTGGCTAAGGGTTTATCAATTTTGTTTATTTTTTCAAGGAACCAACTCATTATTTTGTTAATTTTTTGGATTGTTTGTTTCAATTTCATTGATTTCAGCTCTGATTTTAACTATTTCCTGTCTTCTACTACTTTTGGTGTTGGTCTGCTCTTCTTTTTGTAGGGCTTTAAGCTATAGTGTTAAGTCGTTTATTTGTTGATTTTTACTTCTTTTATTGAATACGGTCCATGAAGTAAATCTTCCTCTAAGTACTGCTTTCATAGTGTCCCAGAGATTTTTATATGATGTGTCTTTGTTCTCGTTTACTTCTACGAATTTTTTTATTTCCCTCTTGATGTCTTCTGTTATCCATTTATCATATAATAGCATATTATTTAATCTACAGGTGTTGGAATAGTTTCTGTTTTTTATTCTGTCATTTATTTCTAATTTCAATCCATTATGATCTGATAGAATACAAGGTAGTATCTCTATCTTCTTGTATTTGCTAACATTAGCTTTATGGCATAAAATATGGTCTATTTTGAAGAAGGATCCATGTGCTGCTGAGAAGAAGGTATTTTAGCTTTTTGTTGGATGGTATATTCTATATATGTCCGTTAAGTCTAAATTATTGATTGTGTTATTGAGATCTATGGTAAAACCTGCATTCTTATGAGAAAATGTTATGAACCCAAAGTTATAAATTTTTAAAAAGATAATGGAACTGTGAAACTGAAAAATATTGGTGGTTTAAGGAGGAGAGTGATTCCACAACTGATTTCCCATCGTCCCTTGATGGAGGTCCAAGATTCATGTTGGGTGAAAATTTTATAAAATATTCTCAAATGTAGCAATATAAGTTTTGTGTAAATATTCAGGTTGGTTCTGCTTTCTTTTTGTGCAAATTGATCAATATCTTGACAAGCAGGAACAGAAAATACATATGTCTACCTTTTTGTTTCTTTCATATTTTCAGGATCATCTTCGAAAAGAAAAAAAACATATAGTGAAAGTCACATTTATTGTCTTGTAAGATAGCTAATTTCTATACAGATTGCCCTGAAGTAGGTGATTCTTTTCTTTTTGTTTTTTCAAATTTTTTTTCCTGTTTCCAATTTGATTGAAGAAACACAAGGTTCTGATCTCATGGTCTAGGATTCTCCAAACCTAAATAAATTTTTACTGATGAATTTATGTAATGGGTACTTACATACCAGAAGAACAACTATGCTGGATTCATGAGAGTTCAGTATTAGAGCTTGTTCTTTTTTGATTTGAATCTGTCTCTGAACAATAGACTATAGAAAGTGTTTCAATTTGTTAAATTCTTTCTCTCAGACATTTTCCTGTCTTGAATACCTGCAAAATGGATAGCTAAGTGATCAGATTTGCCTTTTAACACATGATTTATCAAGACTGTATTGCTGAATATTAACCATGTTCATTAGGCATATAGACTTCCTATAAGCAAGGTTACTGACAGGTTAATTTGTTGATTCTTCTAACTATGAAAATATTGTGCACATTTATGTTTGGTGAAATTCCTTCTGGGCTGGAGTTCTTTGTGATGCAAAGTATATTGGAGTTGACTCTTTGTCATGGAATTAGGAACAGCAGGAGAAAAAGGCACTGTTGTTTCCACAGAATTCAGGGTTGGGACAGAGATTGTATCAGCAGGTTCTTAACACATGCAGCAGTTGACCTAGCTTCTATTGTGTTGAGTGAAGTAATGATTTTTCCAAACATCTTCATTCATTTATATTCAACTTTATTATTTGAACTCAAACGTCATTTCAAATATTATAATTCTTTACTTGCTTTTTTTTATTTTTTGACTTTGCAATTATTTGGCTTTCAAGTAGAACTGATTCTTTTTGTTTTCCTTCATTCCTTCCTCAATATGTATTCTCTGGCAATGTAAATTGTTAAATGTTAAAATGGTTACCAAGGAAAACTGTAAAATCACCATCTTTGGACATCTCTAACAGTAGGGTAGATTTTCTGGGATTATTTTAGGCTATAGGTTATGGCAGAAGGGCACAATTGCTTAATTTTCTGAGTCTTCTAACCTTAGCATTCTGAAATCTACTGATCTATCAAACAAAATGTTGGTAAGTTGAAATTTTAAAATACTGACTCTTGCTACTATTTGAGAAGAGTATATTGTTGAAACATACAGCAAAAAGGGAATGGGCTTTGGGACTATGTTGTTCATATTCAGTCTACTTTTTGGCAGTCATCTGAGATGCAACTTTTGGGGAGGGGAGATATTTCTTTTCTTCAAAATCACTTTTTTTCTGTTGCTATTCAGTGTGTGTCAGCTGTGAATACTTATGCATTTACAGCACCTCTAAATGGCAGCACATAGCACTGGTAGTGAGCCAAATCAGTCAATTGAGTCCTGCAGGTTTGGAGGTTGGGAGAACCAGAGGGCCAGGGATGCACAGGGGAAAGGGCCCCATGGGTGTGGCTGTCCCCATAGCTACTCCTTGAGTGCCGGATGGGCCCACAGGAGGGTGAGTGAGAGGGTCTGAGTCGCAGAGATGACAAAGGTCATGAGGTCAGGGGCCCTGGTTATCTGGGCTTCTGCTTTTCATCTAGAGACTTTGTTGGAAAATTTCAAAGAACTTTGAATTTCCAGACAGTAGTCAAAAAAGAAGAAATTCTTAACATCTTTGGCACTAAGCATTTTGGTTTCTTTACATTTTGTGTATGAAATGCTTTGTAACCACTGTAATATAATTTATTTTATTCTTCCAATTTTTACAGCAATAGTAATTTATATTCTTAATTACTGAAGTTTATCTTTGCCTTCTTTTTTCTTGTTTCTAAGATGCTAACTTTTACTTTTTTTAATCTTATTTTTTTATCTTGCCTCCCTTTTAAAGAAAAGCATTGTATAACTTTGTTGTAATTTGGTTTCATCCAACACTATTAAACTTTGAGCTGTTGGTTTTTGTCTGGCATTTAAAATCTTCTTATTCATTGTTTTTATTGGACCGTCTGTTCCTACACAAGCCTGGCAGGCTCTTGCTTTGCCTTGATCTTCCTTTCTCCTGGAAGGCTTCTCCTCTGCTCTCGGCATGATGCATTCACTCAACTCCTTCAGTACTGTTTTCTTATGAATATTTTCCCTTCTTATTCTATTTTAAAATGCAAGAAACCTCTACTATGGAAACTTAGATAAAAAGTTCTTCTTCCTTTGTGGTTTTCATGGTATTTATCACCTGCTAGCATGTTGTATAATGACTTATTTATTTTATTTTCTGTCATTCCTTTCTATATTGTAAATCTCCAAACGGCAAGAATTTTTGTCTGCTTTCTTAATCACCGTAGCCTCAGTACCTATAATTATTTGTTGAATGATAGAATGAATTAAAAACTGGTTTTGAGTTTTGATGGTATAAATAACTTAGGCAGCAATTTCTCTTTTCCAAGAGAATTTTTAATCTACAACAGGGAAATAATAAAATCATTCCTCTATTGATGAGTTGTGGCAACTCTCCATAAAGATAAAACTCATTTTGTGTATCATGAAGTTCTAAACAAGTATGTCACACAATAAAAACTAACCTGGCTCACACCTTTGACCCTGCCTTTGAATAGGTGATTGCTCAGTGAGAAGAAACTAATTTTAGGTGGTAATTTCTGGAAAATGATATTCATCAAAAGTAGCTCTGTGGAATTGTGCTTCATACCTATCTTCCACAGTACTGTAATAAAGTCAAATGCCACTAAGTGACAGTGAAGCATGAAGCAGAGACTTTTCCTAGGATGTCCTCAGGATGCTCTGCATGGGTTCGCCTATAGAGAAAACCAGAAGAAACAGACCTGAAAAGGGTTGAAAGAATATGAGAGGTGGAAGATGTGCCATCTTTGAGGTGGTAGACCTTCTAGTTATTTCTGTTTTGGTGTGTGTGTGTGTGTGTGTGTGTGTGTGTGTGTGTGTGTGTACTTAACTAGAGTTTTACTTCTCAAATATAATTCCCATCACAAGTAGAGTTAACATTTACTTTGAAGCTACTCCTTTCTCTCTTTTTACTCTATCAGGAGGATAGTAGCTCTGATTTTATGAAATGCTCACAGACTCAATTTGACAATGAAACTTGGGTGGGATTTAATAGGGAATAATAAAAAGCTATGAATGTGTCAGGCTGGTAGGAACAACCTTAAGCGTCTTGGTGGCTTCAAAGAAGGTTTATTTCTTGTTCACACTTCGTGTTCATTGTCTCACATCAAAGTCCACCAGCTGGACACTGTTCTATATTGTTCTATTCAGTACTCTAACTGAGGGACAATTCCTCCCAGGTTACATAGTTATGAAGGAATTTAAAAGGTTATGGAAACCATACTTCAACTTTTCAAACCTTTCCTACGATGACCCTGAGCACCTGCAATCACATCTCATTTGGGAACATCAGGTCATAGGGTCACAATAATTGTGAGGGAGAGGGTAGTACAGGGAGAGGGAAGTTCCAGAAACACTTGGTTGGCAGCCTGGTGGGTGTCACAGATATGTTGGGTTTGGGGCCACATTCTGCATTGGAGATACTTCTTTCACCTGATAGGACTAGGGCAGAGCCCTGCCAGAGATGACTTGGAATTAATGGTTAAGGACAAATATTTTTAGTTTTAAGTTGAGTGGTTTTAAAATCTTAGTGATCATGGAAAAAGTAGACTGCTGTACTCACTGCCCCCCCATTACTAAGAGACTAATTCATTATAAAGGTGTTAGTCTACAAGCCACACTTTAAGAAATATTAGAAAGAAAAATCTCTTTGATTCATTTTTCTATTCTCCCTGTCAGAGGTGAAACACTTCTAGGGAAAATTGTCCACAGAGGACTTTTAATTCAGGCTACTCTCGGATGGGCACAATAATCATCAGAGTAGGAACCCAGGTGTTCCACATCAGGGTAGGTAGATAAAATGTCATGGCAATAACCATAGGACCCTCAAGTTATTTTCCCTAAGAACCTGTAGAAGTGACTGGTGGAGGGTTCTGGATTTCATGTTCTGGACATGTTTATCTCTTTTTGTCAGAAGCATGATGAATATTCTCACCTTCACAGACATGTCTTATGGCCCTCATGTAAGTAATGCCATTGGAAGCTTCTCTCTTCTCTTTCTAATTAGAGGTAATGCATTTTTGAAAGTCAAAGAATGCTATCACTTAGATGAGTATACTCCAAAGGCCTATGTGTTAAAGGCCTGGTCCCCAGGTTGGTGCTGTTGGGAGGTAGTAGAACATTCAAGGTGTGGGGTCTAGTGTGAGGTCCTAGGTGATTGGTGTCATGCTTTCCAAGGGGATGATGGGACCCCAGGTTCCCCATTCCTCTTTACTCCCCAGCTGCAATGAAGTGAACATATGCTCTGCCATACTATCTTGTCATGATATGTTGCTCAACCATAGGCCCAAAGCAAAGGGGCCAAACAGACATGCACTGAAACATCCAAAACTATGAGCCCAAATAAACCTCTCCTCCTTATAAATTGATTACCTCAGGTATTTGTTACAATAACAGAAACTGAGTAACATAAGGGCAATTTTTTAGGTATTTGTAATACAGAAGTACATTTTTGTTAATGTATCAATTAAATACCATTTTTATTTAGTAAAATTTAGGACGCTTGAAATACCACCACATGGCCCACTCTACTAAAACCGTTTTAACAAACGATATTAATTTTATATGATCTAAATGTGATGTAAGAAGATGTATAGCTATACTCCTATGGTTTGCAATATTACAGTTTTCTGTTTTAATACTGTTCACAAGCAGCAATATTAGATTGGATGCATCTTCAATTAATTACTTACATAAGGAGAATGGAGAAAAGCCTTTTGAGAGCTCCTGACATATACTAAGCACTTGGTAAATCTTTAATGAATAAAAAAAGAAAAACTATCATGAAACACTTAAAAATCAATATAACTTGTCTTCCGAAAGTATTGTGGGATAAGTGTCCCAGAATCAGGAATTTTTACCAGGAGTAGCTATTTTATACATACAACATGAATTTTCCTCATCAATTAGCAAGAAATGAAAAAATTAAAATTATTCAGTAGTAGCATGCTTAGGAATGATATGGCAAATACTTAGAGTCTATCTTTTTTTTAAACTTGATTTTTGAAAACTTATAATGCCTGTCTTACTCTGCTTACTGTTGCTAAGACAAAATACTTGAGAAAAACAAATTAGAAGAGGAAAGATTTATTTCTGCAGCTCATGGCTGCAGTCCATGGTCAGCCAGCTCTATTGCTTTGGGCCTGAGGTGAGAAGAACATCATGGGGGAAAGGTGTGGTGCAGAAATGCTGCTTACCTTACGGCCAGGAAGCAGGGGAAGAGGGGAAGAAGGGACAGGGTTAAGGGCATGCCCCAGTGTTCTATTTTTTCCAAGTAGGCCCTACCTCCTATAGTTCCAACCACCTCCCGATAATGCCATCAAATTACTAATCTATCAATGACTCAACTCATTGATGAGGCCAGAGTCCTCATGATCTGATCACTTCCCAAGATTCCCACCTGCTTCCAAGCCTTCAACATAAGAACCTTGGCAGGACATTCTAGATCCAAACCATAACATTGGTTGTCTTTTTATTTTATTTCATTTTTTAAATTTATTTTGGTTCATTGTACACAAGTGGGGTATAACTTTTCATTTCTCTGGTTGTACACAAAGTAGTCACACCGTTTGTGTAATCATACATGCATATAGGGTAATGATGTTTGTCTCATTCCATTATCTTTCCTTTTCCCCACCCTCTCCCCACCCCTCATTTTCCTCTACACAATCCATACTTCCTCCATTCTTCCCTTACCCCTCCCCCGCATTATGTATCATTATTCACTTATGAGAGACAACATTTGGCCTTTTGTTTTCTGGAATTGGCTTATCTCACTTAGCATGATATTCTCCAACTCTCTCCATTTAGAATGATGTTGACAGTGAGCTAAGCATAGACAGCCTTGTTAAGGAAGTTTGATCCTAAAATGACATGATGAAGATTTGAGCCTGTATTTTCTTGTACAGACCAGAGACCCTGCACCAAATAGAAAAAAAAGTAGGCCCAAATCTTCATCATGTTGGCTTAGGACCAGACTTCCTTAAGAACACTTCCAAAGCACAAGAAATAAAAGCAGGAATTGATAAATGGGATAGATCCAAACTAAAAGAACTTTTTTCTCAGCAAAGAAAACAAATCAACAATGGAGAAAAACTGAAAGCAATCCCTCTAAAAACTGGAACAAGAAAGGGATGCCCTCTTTCACCATTTCTATTCAACATAGTCCTTGAGACACTAGCCAGTTAGACAGATCAAAGAAATTAAATGGATATGAATAGGAAAAGAAGAACTCAAACCATCACCATTTGTTGATGACATGATTCTATATTTAGAGGATCCAAAAAATTTCACCAGAAAACTTCTAGAACACATAAATGAATTTAGCAAAGTATCAGGATATAAAACCAACACTCATAAATCTAATGCATTCTATTCATAAGTAATGACTCCTCTGAAAGAGAATTTAGGAAAACTACCTGATTCACATTAGCCTCAAAAAAAGAAAATAAAAAGTACTTGGAAATCAATCTAACAAAAAAGGTGAAAGACCTTTACAATGAAAACTACAGAACACTAAAGAAAGAAATAAAGGAAACCTTAAAAGATGGAAAGTTCTCCCATGTTCTTGGATAGGCAGAATTAATATTGTCAAAATGGCCATGCTACCAAAAGTGCTATACAGATTCAATGCAATTCCAATTAAGATCCCAACGATAGAAATAGAAATAGAGAAAACAATCAGGAAATTCACCTAGAAGAGTAAGAGACCCAGAATAGCCAAAGCAATCCTTAATGACAAAAGTGAAGCAGGAAGCATCACAATACCAGGCCTTAAATTATACTACAGAGCTATAGTAACAAAAACAGCATGGTATTGGCACCAAAATAGACGGGTAGACCAATAGTACAGAATAGAGGACACAGAGACAAACCCACATAAATATAGTTACCTCAGACTAGACAAAGGTGCCAAAAACATACTATGAGAAAAGATAGCCTCTTCAACAAATGGTGCTGGGAAAACTGGAAATCCGTATGCAGTAAAATGAAATTAAACCCCTATCTCTCACCCTGTATAAAACTGAATTCAAAATGGGTCAGGTTCTAATTTCAACACTAATTAACTATCTCATTTTTAGAAAATACTTAGTCTTGAGTTTCTCAAACCATATGCCAATATATTCCCTGGAGTAGTATGGAATATTTTAATTTTTCAGTGACAACATAATGATATGCCACATTTTTTCAATATAGTGTAAATGATATCAACATTAGATCATGCTGCGTTCTTTTCAATGATAGCATATCTTTGCAGAGCCAGGCCTTCAGAAACTGGTGTGATAATAAGCAAGTATCACTTGAAAATAAGAAATGAAGAGCAGCAGTCTTTACTCCAATACCGTTTGAAAGTTGTGCAGTGTTCAGCAGGCATGAGTGTTATGATTTAGATGTGAGGTGTCCCCTAAAAGTTTGCAAGTGAGACAATGGAAGAAGGTTTGGAGGAGGAATGATTGGGTTATAGCATTAATGTAATCAGATAATTGATCCTTGATGGGATTAACTGAGTGGTAACTGGAGGCAGGTAGGGTGTGGCTGGAGGAGGTGGGAATTGAGGGTTGGCTTTGGGTATATATTTATGTATCTGGTGAGTGGAGTTTCTCTCTGCTTCTTGATCTCAGGGGAGTTGCTTACCTCTGCCACACACTCCACTATGATGTTCATCCCAAGCCCCAGGGAATGGAGCTGGCCTTCTATGAACTTAACCTCTGAAACTGTGAGCCCTCTAATAAACATTTCCTCCTTTAAAATTGTTCTGGTTGGATCTTTTAGTCACAGCAGTGAAAAAGCTGACTAAAACCATGTGCATCCTATTGGCAACTGTGCTTATTTAAGAAGAAGGTAAATTTTCATTGTGATTTTGATTAATGTATATTTGACTTTCAATTGGTCACCAAGTTGTTTGGGGTTAAGCACTTATGAAGGATTTGGGAATAGCAACTTTGAAAGGAAACTTTGAGGTATAAGTTCAGGTTGGGTGGTGTCATGAAAAATTATAGATAGTAAGGACACCATAAACTGAAATCTCTGACTTTATCCCCTTGAGATGTATTTTCTTTATCTGTAAAATAAATATACTACCTGTTTCATAGAGCTGTTGCAAAAGAATCACAGTACTTACAGAAGTGTCTAACAAAATGGCTGGGCACCATGGCACATGCCTGTTATTCCAGGGGCTCAGGAAGCAGAGGCAAGAGGATCAGGAGCTCAAAGACAGCCTCAAGAACTTAGGTCCTAAACAACTTAGTAAGATCCCATCTCAAAATTTAGAAAAAGAAAAAAAAAAATTACTGGGAATATGGCTCAGTGGTCAAGTGCCCCTGAGTTCAATCCCCTCTCCCCCAAGAAAGTGCCTGACAAAATGACCTTAGAAATTCTATAAATTTTAATTTTCCATCTTTCTGAATAATTTGTTTTCACTTTTGCAATATTGTTAATATGAAACATTTTCTTTGCTATTACTACTACTTTCTTACATAATATTTAAAATAATCTGATTTATCTATTCAGTCACATCTGAAGAGATGCTAATAATTATATTCCCAAACCATAGCAAAAAAAAAAACAAAAAAAAATTTATGAATTATCAAACTTAAGGTACAATGTATTCTTTGTAGTTAAGATAATTGAGAGAGGCTGAAGTTGTGATAGAGTGCTTGCTTCACATGTGTGAGGCACTGAGTTCCATTCTCAGCAATGCATATAAACAAATGAATAAAATAAAAAAATTAAAAATTGAGAGAAGGTTTAAATAAATAATTCCCTTGAAGCATATGTTCATTGTATCCCACGGGGGCTCGTGTAATGGGGGGTGAAGGGCGCAGACACCAGGAGCCAGGTAAGAGCAGGTGAGAGCTGCTGATTCATTTATTGTGGAAGCTGCTTCTTCTTTTATTGAGTACCTATCCAATCAGCGCGTCAATCAGTGTGTCACACCACTCGAGACCACCAATCATTTAGTCTCCTAGAACCACCAATCATTTGAGGGTTTTGTATTTTGTATCAATGGGGATATATTACTCCACAATATGTAGGAACTCCCTGTTAACCAGAATATTTGACTAATTTGAATGCCCTATTTTCCTGAAAGTTTGTAATTGAATTCTAAATCATGCCATTTTCACTACATCCTAAAACTAGATAGCTATGGCAACTGATTTGAGAATGTGTGAAATTACCACATAAATTCTGTTTTCTGTGGGAGTAAGATCTAGTAAAAGCCTTCTGAATACAAAACAGCAGGTCGTAGCTCTATTGCCACTTCAGTGAATAATATCAAATCATTTGACCTCTCCAGGAATCAATTTATTTCCTCTAAAATGACAGGATCAGTCCTGCTCTACCAGCAGTAAGAGATATAAACAAAATATAAGTGCTGGTTACTTATACCTTATAAGGAGGATGCAATTATATTCTTAATCAGAAAATAAAATTAGAACACTTGGAAAAACTCAGAGGCAATGTAAGACCATATGTCATCAGATGATAAATAAATTTCCTATTAGCTAGATTAAATAGAATTTATTAGTAACATTATTAATGAACAATATTAAGCAAAGTATGTAACTTCTAAAGTCTTAATTTCTTAGTTCTCAAATGAAAATTGTGACACCTATTTTAAAGGACTGTTATAAAAATTGAGTTAATTTATGTGCTAAGCAATTTTGCACAGTGTCTGTAATCAGGTTCCAATCACCTAATTCACTGAGATACTAAGAATCGTCCTACTGGCACTTTTGAAGCCTGTGATAAATGTCGAACACCAAAGTTCTTTTAATCCTAGAACAATTTATAGAGTGTCTACTGTTCTCTCATTTTTACCACTGGGGTAGCTGAATTTCAAAGGATTAACAAACCTGTCCCAGAAGGTGAGGGACAGAAGCCAGAGTAATAGGTAAAGTCATTCAGGTTGCACAACACACAGTTTACCTCAGAGGATAGATGTCCACTGTTAGAAAAGTACAGAAAGAAAAACAAAAGTCAGCAGCACTCACATCTCATAAGGACTGACTTGTCTGTCTGGATATCTTAGCAATTCCAGTAGAAAACCAATTTCTTGACTGAGCCTGTGCTGCTTCTCCTAAAACTGCAGATTTATCTACACCCATTGCCAGAGCAATTTTCTGTCTTAATCAGACTTTCCAAAAGAAGGTGCCATGCTCCTGAGAACATCTTTGCTATGCAGAGTTCTCTCATCTACTCATGTAGAAGTTTCCAATCTTGACCGTAATTAGAATCAACTAGGAAGCTATCAAAATCTGGAAAAATTAAATCAGAATTTCTGGGACAGGGCATAGAGCTTCAAGTATCAGCGATGTTCACTTCCTCTATGTAAGCCTAATGTGCAGCCTAGGTAGAGATCTGTCAGTTCTCAATGATGCCTTTAAGTGAAGAGCTGATTTCTGGTTCCATGAGAGGTGTCTTATACAGGACTTCCTCTGAAGGAAATATGGCTTGAACTTAAGCATTTTGTGTGCACTAAAGGATTTATGTGGACTGAAGAGAGGTTTGGCCTTTTTCTTCAATTCCTGGTTATTAACTGCTATGCCCTTGGAATATCTGAGCTGATAACAGTGTTTTTGTTTTCCTGGCCATCACATACATGATATCAGCTTGACTTCTGAAGGGGCTGGAGATTGAAGACAGTCATGTGGGTGTTCAAGCATGTCTATACAATCAAGCCCCGCATGCACTCTAGACACCAAGGCTGGGGTGAGCCTCCTTAGTTGGCAATACTCTGAACATATTGTCACACTTTGATTTTAGGAAAAGTTAGTGCTGTTCTCCATTTAGTGCTCCATTCCACCGGTGATACCGAAGCTTGAGCCCGGAACTGTCCTGGACCCTGCTCTATGAATTTCTTCTTTGGGCTTATTTTAGTGTATATCCTTTGCTGCCATAATATATAACCATGAATATAACAATTTTGCTGAGTTCTGAGAGTCCTTCTAATGAGTTATTGAATGTAAGGGTGCTCTTGGGGACCTCAGAAATTGTGGCTCATGTGGGATATGAGATTATCTTAGGGACCACGTGAACTTTGCATGTGGACTTTTCAGGTCATCAAAAGTGAATGTTCTCCTCTGTGAAGTCCCTAATAGCCACCACCCTGGGTAATTCTCCATCTGAGTCATAGCTGCACCCTCTCTCACATTGGCCTGATTGCAACCTTCTCTGGGAATGTCTACGCATCTTCATCATTAACTCCCTCCTTCTCAATCAACATAGTTTGTCACAGGTGTCACTTGCTTCTAGAACCCTCTACATCCCATCTAGATTTCATGTTAGCCCTTCATGTTCTCATAGGACCTTATACTGTATCTGTCACCCATGAGTCATAGTGTAGCACTCTCATCAAAACTTGTTATTTTTGTTTTCTTTCCATCTCACATATCCTTGATAGGACTTTGACCATACTCCAATTTTAGCAGCAAAGGAACTGTGATGTTTCATGTTCACCTCACTTTTATTTTCATTTCTGCTGTCTTGTCTGCTTGATGTTCTAAAGAGGTGGACACTGTGTTGTTATGTTTGAGTTTTATTATTGGTGAGAAATTATATATACTGCAAAACCAAAAATAATTGCAACCAAGAGGAAGAATTAGAACAGAAGCAAAGGGAAGAGAAAGACTGCAAAATATGTTATTAGTTCAAAGTGGAGGTGGAGGCAGTTAAAGAGTGACAAGGAAGGTGAGAAATACATAGTCAAAAAACAATGGAGGCCAAAGAACCTACAGTAAGAATCATTGTAAAAGGATGATTCTGTCTACAAAAGAATGAGTAGGTATAAATGAGAATTTCAGAAAGAATTGTCAGTTTTTCCACACTCTGCCAATAGCTTTATTGCTTTGAAAGGCAGCATGCATTGCATTTCTCTTTTATGTGTTTTTGATCTACATGGTTATTTCCAGTAACATGAGCCAGTGACAACAGGACTGAATGAAAAATTATCTGTTTACAGATTGTGAGTTTCAGGAGGCAGGGACTTTTATCTCTATGTCCCTGGCACACAGCACCACTCTGGCTTGCATTTGTTAAATAAATGAACACCCTACCAATAGAAGACCAACCTCAAAGAAGACAATCTCTGCTGTGACACCATGTTAGAATTATGGGCATCATGGACACTGGCCAAAACCAGGGAGTGTAATCTATGGCACTGACTCCAAAATTTCAATCCTTGGTCCAGTGTTATCCAGGGATTATCAGTGATTTCTCTGGAAAAAAAATCCAAAAACAAAACACCACAACAAATGCATTATTTTGCTCAATCAATTCTATATTCTTTGTTTTGTAATTATATTTTTCTTATTTATCTTTTGTGAAAATTTTCATTTATTCATTGTGATAAGAAATGGTAGTAATTGGTTTGTTTTATTAATAAACTAACTCAGCCAAACTGAAAATTCACAAACTGTAACTGTGGTAATTACAAAAAAGAAAGAGGGAAAATATTACTAATGTGTGAAATTTAGAAGTTTGGACATCATGTGTGGAAGCTAAAAAAGTTGATCTCAAAAAAATAAAGAATAGAATGGTGACTAACGAAGGCTAAGAAAGGGATGGGGGTAGAAAGAGGTTAATAGCAAGTCCCAGCATATAATTAGAAAGGAGGAATAAGTTTCAGTGTTCTATAATACAGTAGGTTGACTATAGTTTACAATTTATTATATATTTCAAAAGAGCCAGAAGAGAGGCTTTTGAATGTTCCCAATATAAAGAAATGATAAATGTTTGAGGTGATAGAAATTCTAATTACCTAATTTGATACTCACACATCCTATACCTGTACCAAGTTATCACACTGTACCCCATAAATATATATGACTAGGATCTATAAATTTTTTAAATTCTAAATATTTTGTAAAAGTCTGAGAATGTCCAGAAATGCTATGGGTGCCTCAGAAGATGAGTAAAAAGCAAGCTGTGAGAAGACATTCATGCTCACAGTGACTGGAAGAGCATTCACATGAGCAAGCCAAGGTGGCAGAGGAAAATACTGCAGGGCCACTCGGAGTCAACATCTGTATGAAAGCATTTCTATGCAGAGTGATCTTCACGTGGGGAAATGCTTTTTGTGAAACACTGAATTCTAAGATGCCATAAGATTTTACGTCACTATAAATCACCTATAAGTAAAGATATTTCCCTCTATCAAAATTACATTCTGATACATTAGAGTTATTATGCATGGATGTTTAGAAGACACTCATATAACTAAGCTTTCAAAATATAAGATTTGCTGGGATTTTGGGTGGAAATTAAGCCAAGGGTAGTCTTATAAAATAAAGAAGTTAACAACTCCCAAAATAGTTTGTATTTATTCAAAAAATTATAATTGAATGGGTCTATTTGAGGTCCTGGGAACATGACAATTAACAAATTTCTATATTAATATGAATTTTAACTACTTGATTTTTAACAATTAAAATTTTTCAACTAGCTAGTCAATCTTCCTTCACTCTTTTAAAATATCTGATTGACATACATTTTTCCACGTATTTTTTAATACATGGAAAGAAAATATAAAAGTTTCTTTTTCTCAAGGCTATTGTGAATGGGGTAGTTTTCCTAACTTCTCTTTCTGAAGATTCATCACTTATGTATAAAAATGCATTAGAATTATGAGCATTGATCTTATATCCTGCTACTTTACTGAATTTACTTATGAGTTCTAAAAGTTTTCTGGTGGTATTTCCTGGTTCCTCTAAATATATAATCATGTCATCAGTGAACAGGTATAGTTTGAGTTCTTCTTTTCCTATTCGTATCCTTTTAATTTCTTTGGTCTGTCTAATTGCTCTGGCTAGAGTTCCAAGGACAATGTTGAATAGAATTTTTTCTAGTGTTTTGAGCATGAAGGGGTGCTGTATTTTATCAAATGCTTTTTCTGCATCTATCGAAATAATCATGTGATTCTTGACTTTAAGTCTGTTGATATGATGAATTACGTTTACTAATTTCCAAATGTTGAACCAACCTTGCATCCCTGGGATAAAACCTACTTAATCATGGTGCACTATCTTTTTAATATATTTTTGTATGCAATTTGCTAAAATTTTGTCGAGATTTTTGCAATGACGTTCATTAAGGATATTGGTCTGAAATTTTCTTTCCTCCATGTGTCTCTATCTGGTTTAGGTATCAGGGTGATATTGGCTTCATAGTATGAGTTTGGGAGGGTTCCCTCCTCTTCTTTTTCATGGAACACTTTGAGGAGAATTGGAATGAGCTCTTCTTTAAAGGTTTTGTAGAACTCGGCTGAGAATCCATCTGGTCCTGGACTTTTCTTTGTTGGTAGGCTTTTGATGACTTTTTCTATTTCATTACTTGGGAATCAATCTAACAAAAGAGGTGAAAGACCTCTATAATGAGAACTACAGAACACTAAAGAAAGAAATTAAAGAAAACCTTAGAAGATGGAAAGGTCTCCCATGTTCTTGGATAGGCAGAATTAATTTTGGCAAAATGGCCATACTACCAAAAGTGCTATACAGATTCAATGCAATTCCAATTAAAATCCCAATGATGTACCTTACAGAAATAGAGCAAGCAATTATGAAACTCATCTGGAAGAAAAAGAAGCCCAGAATAGCTAAAGCAATCCTTAGCAGGAAGAATCAAACAGGGGGTATCGCAATACCAGAACTTCAACTATACTACAAAGCAATAGTAACAAAAACAGCATGGTATTGGCATCAAAATAGACAGGTAGATCAATGGTACAGAATAGAGAACATGGACACAAACCCAAATAAATACAATTTTCTCATACTAGACAAAGGGGCCAAAAATATGCAATGGAGAAAAGATAGCCTCTTCAACAAATGATGCTGGGAAAACTGGAAATCCATATGCAGGAGAATGAAATTAAACCCCTATCTCTCACCCTGTACAAAAATCAACTAAAAATGGATCAAGGACCTTGGAATTCAACCAGAGTCCCTGCATCTTATAGAAGAAAAAGTAGGTCCAAATCTTCAACTTGTCAGTGTGGCGGGCAAGACCCGGGGCCCAGGGTTATGCCACATGCATCCAAAGATGGCGACTGGCAGAGAGCCAAACGGCATGCTGAATGCACCTTGAGAAAAACAGGAAGCGTTTACCATTGGCTGTATGATAATTAGTTCGGCCACCTAGCACGTGGACAGATATATCTTACATGTGTGCTTGAGCTCGTGATCGCTTGACCTTTATTAGGATTGGATGGACATATCTGGTTACAATTGCATATGCATGAGACTGCTTATATATTGAGGGTGTTATCTGAATAAAGCGGAAGCTGCTTCATGAACTTTTGAAGAGTACGTGTCTTTTGTCCCGCTGGTGGGGCTGTAAGAGCAAGAAGCAGTGGAGAGCCACTTGGAGCAACCCGTGCTGGGAGCGGCGGTAATCCACAGTCAGCTTAGGATCAGAGTTCCTTAACAGGACTCCCATAGCACAAGAAACAAAAACAAGAATCAATAACTGGGACAGACTCAAACTAAAAAGCTTTCTCTCAGCAAAGGAAACTATCAGCAATGTGAAGAGAGAGTCTACAGAGTGGGAGAAAATCTTTGCCACTCATACTTCAGATAGAGCACTAATTTCCAGAATATATAAAGAACTCAAAAAACTCTACATCAAAAATACAAATAACCCAATCAAGAAATGGGCTAAGGAAATGAACAGACACTTCACAGAAGAAGATCTACAAGCAATCAACAGATATATGAAAGAATGTTCAACTTCTCTAGTAATAAGAGAAATGCAAATCAAAACTACCTTAAGATTCCATCTCACCCCAATTAGAATGGTGATTATCAAGAATACAAGCAACAATAGGTGTTGGTGAGGATGTGGGGAAAAGGTACACTCATACATTGCTGGTGGGGCTGCAAATTAGTGCAGCCACTCTGGAAAGCAGTGTGGAGATTCTTCAGAAAGCTTGGAATGGAACCACCATTTGACCCAGCTATCCCACTCCTTGGTCTGTATCCAAAGGACTTAAAATCAGCATACTACAGAGATACAGCCACATCAACGTTCATAGCTGCTCAATTCACAATAGTCAGATTGTGGAACCAACCTACATGCCCTTCAGTTAATGAACGGATAAAGAAACTGTGGTATATATATATACAATGGAACATTGCTCAGCAATAAAGAATATTAAAACTATGGCAGTTGCAGGCAAATGGATAAATTGGAGAATATCATGCGAAGTGAGATAAGCCAATCTCAAAAAACCAAAGGATGAATGATCTCACTGATAAGTGGATAATGACACATAATGGGGGGTGGGAGGGAGCAAGAATGGAGGAAGGATGGACTGTATAGAGGGAAAAGAGGGGTGGTGTGGGGGAAAGGAAAAAATAACAGAATGAATCAAAAACTATTACCCTATGTAAATGTATGATTAACCAAATGGTATGCCTCTTCTTCATGTACAGAGAACCAAGATGTATCCCATTTGTTTAAATAAAAATAAAAAGAAAATATAAAATTTCAACTTAAAGATTCTAGCATCTATACATTTATCAAGATATGTGCATTGAATCACTGAAAAATATTATGTAAGTTGGCACCTTCTATGAGGGGCAGTTATCATCTGTTGGCTATCCAAACTAAGTCATGCTGAACTAAAATAAATAATAATAAGATCTAAGATTTGCAATGAGAAAATGCACCTTACAAACTCTTAAAACAGGGAATAGATGCTTGAATGCTATAAAAGTGATGTGGTTTTCAGCTATAAGATTCATAATACCCTTAGAAGAACATGAATGATAATTAATGGTCATATATTTCTCATCCATTGCATTTTTCATATGTAGTATTATGGATTTAATTCCACAATATTACACACAAAAAATATACTTTTTGTCACTTTCCTGAAATTCAGTTTCTGTTTTGAACATCTTATCACTGAGATGGCAAACCTGAATCTTAGCTAATTTTAATTATCAATTGCTGTAGGATTAGGGGAACACATTTTGTCCTCAATTCATATGGTTCTGTATATATTCACTAAGCTGTCCATCATCACATTCAATCATCAGCCCAAAGACAGTGCTGACTGAACTCTCATCCTGCCTGCATGGCCCTTTGAGACCCGGTTCTGTCTGCTTCCTACATGTTACTCTTAGTGACCCAGGAATCATCCCTCCAAGGTTCTGTATACCCCTTCAGCCTCAAGATTGACCCTTATGCATGGAGGAGTCATCCCTTCCCCTCTTTGAAGCTTTACCACATCCAAGACCTGAGCCAAAATATTGGAAGTAGACCCCTATCCATGTTGGGTTCTGCAAACTTCTCATATCTTTTCTCTTCTTTAGGGTAATATCTCAGAAGCAAGGCTACTCCTCCCTCTCTCTGTTATTCCAAAACCACCAGCACTTTCAAACCTGGGAGAATATTTTGCTATTTACATTTGTAACTCCCCCCACCCTTTGCTTTGAGAGTAGAAGAATGACTTTTTCTGTCAAATGTGTTCGCTTTAAAACATCACCTAATCTTCTCAGTAGGACTGAGCCTTTGGAAACACAAAAGCTAGAAACCAATCTATTTTAACTCTCCAACCTATTATACTGCACCAATGGAAAATATGAGGAGAAAAATATCAGATAATTTAAAAAAAATTATAGCCTATCATTTTCTATAGCTATCAAGTATTTCTAAACCATTTAAAATAATATTTTCTAGTTTTGGTCATCATTATACAAATAATATATAACTGTTTTGTCTCCTTTTGATCATTGATTTTTTTTTTTTGTTTTGATTCATTGTACACAAATGGGGTACACCTTTCAATTCTTTAGTTGTACACGAAGTAGGGTCACACCGTTTGTGTAATCATACATGTACATAGGGTAATGATGTTTGTCTCATTCTATTATCTTTCTGTCTCCCCATCCCCTCCCCACCCTTTGGCATTCTTATTGGTCTCGAACAGAAATTTTTAAAACTTGGATTTTATTGTGTGAATACAGCTAGATGTTTGCTGTATATTAAAGCATTTGTACAAATCCTGAGTCTTTCAAACTACTTAAGTTCTATATAATAAATTTCATGATAGTAGGCAAGAAGAATACAACAATAACATATCCTGAAGAAAAATGAGGTTTCTGATTTAGTCTGAAATATACAGGATGTGAATTGTAGTTTATGTATATTCTTTGGGCTTGGTAATTTATAATGCATTTACTTAATAATGAAAATAGTCACAAGAGAGAAGTACATATTTTCATGACTTTGGAGGATAAGATTTGAAAATCAAACTAATGTTTTCATTAATCCAATGCAGAAAGTTAGAGGCTTATTAACTCATTTTCAGATATGCTTCACCTATGATAGGAATTGAGGTTTGAAAGCATGTTTTAAATATTTTTAGGGTTTTTTGTGGGGGTGTTGTTTTGGTACCAGGGATTGAATCCAGGGATGCTTAGCCACTGAGTCACATCACCAACCCTTTTTAAAAATATTTTATTTAGAGACAGGGTCTTACTGAATTTCTTAGGGCCTTGCTAAGTTGCTGAGGCTGGCTTGGAACTCACAATCCTCCTGCCTCAGCCTACGGAGACACTGGAATTACAGCCATGTCCACCATGCCTGGCTAATTTTAGTTTTTAAAACAGTAGATTGGAAAGGAAGGAGGCTATTTGGTATGAGACAGAACCACTACTTAAAATATTAAAAAATCAAGTGATTGTCTCCATACCTTCCCCCAATCCCCATGGTGGCTCTAAGCCCTAGCTATGTATGAGAAACACCAAGAAAAGAACTTTAATTGTCTGTGTCTTAGATCTACCTGTAGAGATTGACTTTATCTATCTGGGGTGAAACTTAAAAAAAAAAAAAATTACTCAAGGTGATTTAAACTGTGCAGCCAGTGCAGTATAACAGACTACTGGTCTGTTATATTAGGTCAGAGAACAGTTAAACATGAGTAGGAAAATTATATAGTGATGGTTTTCCATATCAACAATATAAACAACCTGATGAGTTCTTACCAAGTCAGTCTTCCACAATGTAAACATATAGCTATAGATATATACATACATATATAAATTTTAGAAATCAGTTCATGCCATCCTAAGTCCAAGCCATACATTTTCTTTTCCCTAGTTAGAAGAAAGAAAAGTTATTGATCCACAGAAGGTTGAACTGAGTTTGACACAAGTCAAACTTGTCACAAAAATTAGCAACTCTTGAGAGCCTGATGAAGGTTTCAATGATAGCCTAATGAGAGTTCCAAAGCAGGAAGAAAACTGGGACCAGAATCAAAAAGTCAACAAGAGCAAAAGTTGTACAAGCTGTTCTGGCGCCAAGACTTGACACAGGTACAGAGACTGGGAATTAGGTAATTAGCTTGACTCTTTTTTATTATTTCTTCCCAACACTTGTTGCCTTCTCTGGATTTTTGATATGTAAGATTAAGTTTGGGACGCTTGCTTACATACATGTACTGTACCATGAAAAAAGACCTCTCTGTTTTGGTGGGCAGGAGGCAAGTGTTCCCAATTTATGGAAGCTGAGGGAAATATCTATCAGCCAGGATATGGATGGATAGTGGGCCATCTCACTCATGCTGAAACAGTCTACTGTTGTTACAGCGTTCATGTGAGAACAGACTTGGTAACAGAAAAACATGAAAACGTGAATTCAGGTCACATTGCTTTTAACTTGATGATATGGTGATTTCCTAGAGCCAATATGTAGTTTTGAAAAGCACAGGGCTAAAAGCCCAAGCCACATATATCTCTAGTTAAAATGAAAAGAAACCCAATGGTTTGTGTTTACCCATAAAGCCATCCTTCCTCAGGTTCAACAATGTGCACCTTAGCGCTGGCATCTGTGATTGCCTATGTGTGCAAAAAAATGAGAGAAGACAATGAATTAGAAAGATTTACAAGGACAAAATTTAAGCAATGCCTAAGATAAAAAACAATGACAAAGAAAAGTCACCACTGAAGATGATACTGAAAAAGCACGAACAGATAGTAGGGCCTGCTCACCTACGCTCCTCTCTACCTTTGACGCCTATAGGGCGCAGCATGTGGGAGTCGTGGAAAGTGACTGAAAATTAGACTGTCTCCAGTAACTGAGCCACATTTGATTCTGTCCCATGGGTTTCCAAAACACAAAGAAAATTTCAACACCAGATAGCTATACCTTCAGCTCACTTTGAAAGGAGAAATGTAAAGAGATTCTCAGAGTTCTAGATAAAAGATTTTTATAAACTGATGAAAATGAGCACAGCACCCATTAAATTCAATTTCAGAGGAAGATTAGAGAAAAATTTTAAAACCTACAAAATATTCTATCAAGAACACCTGATTAAAAAAAAAAAAACTTGAAAGTAAATAAAAATTGTTACCTGTGATTTTTAAAAGGCAGTATTTTTTAAGCAGCAGCTTAAGTTGTTACTTATGAAATTTCTAATAATTTCAAACAAAACACCTGGTGAATATTTTAAACTAACATTAGTATTTTTGATATTAATTCTTGTACTGGTTTGAAAAAAAAAAGATTGTCACCTTCATTCTGAATAATGCCATATAGCTATGTAAACATTTGAAAACAACCTGTAGATTTAAGGAAAATGTTTTCTAATATACAGTTTGCCTTTAAGCAAAGAAATGACCTAAAGGAACCAAACAGTTCCAATTTGACAGCAATTTTCAGCACATTTGAGATTGCTTTTTAAGTTTGAATAGCATTCATTTTATCTAAGGAGAAATATTGTTCATACATGATCTTATAATTATGTCTATTTGCTGTGCTTAGCTAAAATTTTTTTCTGGACATCTACAGCTAAAAGTTAAAAATTAATTCAAAATTTTTATAATACTATTTTCAACTCTAATAGTATTTCTTTCTAAAAAAAGAAATATAAAGAAGGAACAAATGAATTAATTAATTAAAGAAAAGAAGAAAAGGAAAGGAAAAATAGATATATCTAGAGAGTTTGATTTTGCTGACCTAGAAATAGAATCCTAGCATCCTAAAAGCATTCATTGACTTCAGAGAAGTTTGCTCTTAGAAAGACTTAGTTTGGTTGGCCTAAATCTGATTTTTGGTGTTTCTAATTTACAATTTAAGAAGTAAATGCATGTGAGGCAAGCAGTATCTGAGAGGAAAGAGACCATCCTTTGGGCTTTAACCACATCTAGCAGGAAGCTAGAGGGAGCTTTCTGGAGAAGAAAATGCCTCCAAGTAATTTTCATCAAATCTGAGATTAATATGTTTTCACATTTTAACATCTTTAAAACAAGCATGTATCTCATAATTGATTTCTAGCACTGCCTAGGTTAACTAGAATTCTTTGTTCTTCATTGTAGTATATACATAAAATAATGATCCTCTGACAATTGACACCCCAGTTGGATGGATGAAATATTAAGACCACATCTGAAGAAAAAACAAACATGGAGAGACATTCATCATGCAGAACCCAAGAAAATACATGGTACAATAGTAATATATAGTTATTAAGAGTCTCAGAATAACCAGAGGAAATGCATAAAATACATAAGATTTAACAGTCTGAGAAATGGTAGCAACTTTTTTTTCTAATATCCTTGTTTTTTTAAAATTATTTAACACAAATATGTGATTGTATATGATAGGATCATGTTGATAGTTTCTGTTTTCAATTTGACCTTGGTCTTTTAAAAATATTCCTTCTCATGATGTGCTCAGATATGACAGGGACAATATACTCTTGATCCCCACCCTCCAGTTCTCCTGATAATCTGCCCATGGGTGGGGGGACCTGCAACTTTCTTCAAACCAATAGAATATGGCAAAAGTGATGGTATGGAATGGCACACACATGATTATACTTCATTTTTATAAGATTCCATCTTTGTTGATAGGGCAATAGCAGACATGCCTGCTGGCCTTGAAGGAGCAAACAGCTATACTGTGAACTATGGATGAAAAAGGCCATATAACCAGGTGGCATCCAGCCAGTGGCCAGTGAGGAGCCAGGTCCTGCAGTCTTGCAGTTGCAAGGAAACAAATCTCACCAACAACTACGTGAGCCTAGAAAAGGATCCTGAGCTCCAACAGGAAATGCAATCCCGCCAGCACCTTGTGTGTAGCTTGAAGAGCCCCTTCAGTTGAAATGTACTTACGCACCTGAATCATGGGAACTATGAGAAAATAAGTGTATGTGGTTTAAAACCTCTAAATTTGTGTTAATTTGTTAAATAAGAATAGAAACTAATGCATTCTCTTTCTCCTCTTTCTTCCTCTACCTACATTATCATCATCATCATCACCACCCAGGTAACACAGGTGGCAAAGTTTCTTTAGTCATGAAATTATGTTTACAAAATGCACATACATTTCATATATATATATATATATATATATATAATATACATACACACACACACAACGTATTACACAACAGCATCCTGTTTTTCCTCACTCAACACCACCTCATGGAAATCCCTCCAAATTCCCTAGTATGACTCTAATACAGTCTTTTTTAATGTCTACAAAATATTTCATGGTATAAATGCACCATGATAAATACTCACTTTGTTTCTAGCTCTTGTCACTGTGAATAATGTTATAACCAACATTTTGTATACCATCTTCATTGGTGCTTTTATTTCTACAGATTAGATTCCTCAGAGTAGGACTGCTAAATCAGAGCTTACTATGTATTTGTTTCTTCTACTAGACATTACCAGATTACTTTCCAAAAGAGATGCAATAATTTACATTTTTGTTGTTACATCTTAAAACTACCCTTGCCTGTCCATACCTCAGCAAAAAGTGGTATTTTCCTTCTTTTCAGTTTTGCCTCCATCTAAAAGGTACACAGATGCTAGTTTAATTTACATTTGACTGCCTATAAGGAGTTTGATCTGTTTTGGATTAGTGCTTCTAAAATTTGCCTGTTTTATCCTTTGCTCATTTTTCTATTGGATTATCTTCTTGTAATTTTGTAAGAACTCTCTGTGAATTGTAGATATTAACCTTCTATGTTCTGCATACAAATCTTTTTCCAAACCTCTTGCTTTATCTATTCACATTTAAAACGTAAGGATTCTCCTTGCTGCCTCATTTATACATGTGGCATTCTAGATTTTCTTTTAGGCATTTATTATTACATTTAAATTTTTCCCATCCAAAATTTGTCTGTGTGATATAAGGCAGTGATGCAATTTTATTTACTTCCTGATGGACAGCCAATTGGTTTAACACCATATGTTGTAAAAACCACCATTTTGCCAATGAGTTAGAATACTGTCTTAGCTGTATGTTAAATTTTCATCCATCAAGACATGGGAGTTGTTAAACCTGACTTCTTTGTGTTTCTCACCAAACTGCCAGTTATTGTGGCCTGGAGCCAAAGCTGGTTGTAGTTCAGATTCTGGATTCCTTTCCACTCATCTGTTCTGATACCAATGCCATATTGATTCAAATACAGTAAATTACAACATGTTCTCATCTGGTAAAGCAAATACTACTTCTCTATTTAAAATATGCCTCACCTTATCTCAAGCAGTTATTCCTTCATAAAAATTTTCAAAACACTTCATCAGATTTAAAAAATGCCTTATTGGAAATTCTTATTAAAAATGAATTTCATTTTATATTAACATTTAGAAGATTCACATTTTAATATTGCTAATTCTCTTTAGCCAGAAATTTATTCCAAACTTTTATTCATATCTTTTGTTATATTTTTCAATGCAGATTGCTGGTTTTCTACATAGGGATGAGTCTAGCACCAATCCTTCCTTGGGATTGTAGATAATATAGAGACTCACTAGAACAGAGATATTGTAAACTGAGCGCATCTTTTCTTTTCTCCTTCCCCTTCCTTCTCCTGATTTCTAATGAATATTTATTAATAAGAATTTATGTCCTTTCTTAGTTGGAGTTCTACATAGAAACACAAGAAATAGAGACAAGATAGAGATAAAGGTGAAGATAAAGTATTGGTTCACAGAATTATGGTAACTGAAAA
Organism: Sciurus vulgaris; assembly: GCF_902686455.1. Lineage (NCBI taxonomy): Eukaryota > Metazoa > Chordata > Mammalia > Rodentia > Sciuridae > Sciurus > Sciurus vulgaris. The sequence goes on from NC_136463.1 coordinate 135,809,349, forward strand.
ATCCCAGAATCTATTCTCTATAGATTAGAGAAATAATCTATAGAGACTCAGGAAAGCTGGTGGTATAGTCTGAAGCCTTGACAGCTACAGAATCAATGTAATAGATTCCAGTCCAAATCTGAAAGACAAAAAACCAGGAACACTACAGGTATTAGATCAATGTTTAGCTCAAACATCAGGCAGGAAGGTGAATCCAAACTTTCTCTACCTTTTTGTTCTATTCAGGTCCTTGATCGATAGTATGATGCCAGCCCACATTGGAGAAGGTCATCTATTTCATTCAGTCAATCAATTAAAATGCTAGGGCTGGGGAGATAGCTCAGCTGGTAGAGTGCTTGCCTCGCAATCACAAGGCCCTGAGTTTGATCCCCAGTACCGCAAAAAAAAAAAAAAAAAAAAAAAAAAAAAAAAAGCTAGTCTCTTCAGGAAATATCTTCATAGGCATCTCCCAAAAGCTGAGCATCATGGAATCTGGCCAATTTGACAAAATTAATCATCACAGGTTACTACAGCAGCAGAGCACTTGCACATGATGTAGTACTATGTATTTTAGGACTCACTTTAACAGAAGATATCTAGTTAAGTTAACCCAAGGTAAAAGATGACAGTTCAGAGGATGGGTGCACTTTGCAAACTTCTGAACTTAAGATTCAAGCAGTAGGAGTGTTACTTTCCAGGAAGGTGGGTGACTGAAGGAATTCACTGTACTTCATTATTGGAGAGTAAAATAATTGTAGAGTCATAAAATCAGAAGTTTGAACATAAAACAAAAGATAATATGTTAAAGATGTGCCACCAGCCTATTGCAGAGGGGTGGGGCAACAAGAAAGATCCAAAAACTTTCACCAGGAAACTTCTAGAACTCATAACTGAATTCAGCAAAAGTAGCAGGATATAAGTAAAATACCCATAAATCAAATGCTTTCTTATATACATCAGTGATGAATCCACTGAAAGAGAAATTGGGGGAACTACCCCATTCACAGTAGCCTCAAAAATAAAATAAAATACTTGGGAATCAATCTAACAAAAGAGGTGAAAGACCTGAACACTGAATGCTAAAGAAAGAAATTGAAGAAGACCTTAGAAGATGGAAAGATCTCCAGTAGTTTTGGATAGGCAGAATTAATATTGTCAAGATGGACATACTACCAAAAGTGCTATACAGATTTAATACAGTTTCTATTAAAATCCCAATGACATGCAAACATTAAATTCATTTGGAGAAATAAGAGACCCAGATTAGCCAAAGAAATGCTTAACAAGAAGAGTGAAGCAGGAGGTATCACAATACCAGAACTTAAACTACACGACGAAGCTGTAGTAACAAAAATAGTATGGTATTGACACCAAAAAAAAAAAAAAAAACCAAAATATTTCTTGACATTAAATCATAGGTAGACCCCAATGCATTAATACTGAGTGATTTCAACACACCTCTTTTACCAACATATAAGTCCTTCAGACATAAAATCAATAAAGATATTTCCAACCCAAATAATACTTTAAAACAAATGGACCACCTAATAGACATGTACAAAATATTTCACTTGAAAACAGCTGATTTTAATTTCTTCTCAGCAGCTCATGGAACTTTATTCAAAGTAGAACATTATTCTATCTATATCTTAGCAAATAAAAATATAATATAATCCTGTGCATCTTATTAGATCATAACAGAATGAAATTAGAAATTAGCAACAAGAAAAAATATAGAAACCACATAAATACACAAAGATCGAACAATACTTTTATAAAAGAGGAATGAAACTGAAGAAATAAGAGAAAGAATCAAGAAATTCTTAGGAGCAATTGAGAAGAGAGATACAACATATCAAATTCTTTGGAACAGTATGAAGGTGGTACTAGGAAGAAAGTTTATACCATTGAGTGTCTAATAAAAAAAAAGAAAGATTCCAAATAGATAATTTAATGCTATACCTAGAAAAGAGGCACAAACTAATTCCAAAATCAGTAGAATACAGAAAATGATAATTAAAATCAAAGCTGAAATTAATGAAATTGAGAATAAAAATAAGATACAAAAAGCAATGCCACAAACAGCTTGTTTTTGGATAAGATAAACAATGTTGACAAACCATAATCCAAACTAACCAAAAGAAAGAAAGAGAAGGCCCAAATCAACAAAATTAGAGATAGAAAGGGAGCTATCATTAGACACTCCTGAAATCCAGAAGAGTCTTAGAAACTTTTTCAAAATTTCTATCCCAATAAATTGGAAAATTGATAAGACATTGACAAATTTCTAGATACATATGACCCACCCATATTGACCCAGGAAGATACAGAAAACCTAAGCACTCAATATCAATGAAATGAAATTGCAACACAATGAAATTGAAGCAGGAATTAAAAGCCTACAAACAAAGAAAAGCCCAAGATCAGATGGATTCTCAGCTGAGTTCTACCAGATCTTTAAAAAAGAATTAATGCAAGTTTTCCTCAATTTATTTTATAAAATAGAAAGGAAGGGAATACTCACAAATACATTCTAAGAAGTCAGTATAACACAAATACCAAAACCAGGAATAGACACATCTAGGGGGAAAAAAAAAAACTATATAACAATATCTCTAAGAGTATAGATGCAAAAAATCCTTAATATTAGCAAACCACATTCAAAAAAACATCAAGAGACCTTGCACCTAGGTTGGTGCCATTACTGGTTGGTTGCAGTTGTTGAGCAAGCGGGTGGGTGAGTCAGGCTGCCTATATTGCCACAAGAATGTTCATAGCTGCTCAATTCACAATAACCAGATTGTGGAACCAACCTAGATGCCCCTCAATTGATGAATGGATAAAGAAACTGTGATATATATATATATATATATATATATATATATACACCATGGAATATTACTCAGCCATAAAGAATAATAAAATTATGGCATTTGCAGGCAAATGGATGCAGTTGGAGACTATCACGCTAAGTGAGATAAGCCAATCTCAAAAAACCAAAGGACGAATGATCTCACTGATAAGCGGATGATGACACATATAGTGGGTGGGAAGGGGGCAAGAATGGAGGAAGGAGGGACTCTATAGAGGAATTAGAGGGGTGGGAGAAGTGGGGAGGAAGAAAAAAATAACAGAATGAATCAAAAACTATTACCCTAGGTAAATGTTTGATTACACAAATGGTATGCCTCTACTTCATGTATAAACAGAGAAGCAAGATATATCCCATTTGTTTCCAATAAAAATGAATTTAAAAAAAAAACACATCAAGAAGATAGTACACCATAATCAAGTGGGTTCCATCCCACAGATGCATGTTTAGTTCAACATACACAAATCAATAAATGAAGTTCACTATATAAATAGAATTAAGGATAAGAATCATGTGATAACCTTCATAGATATATAAAAGGTCTTTGACACTCAGCTGGTAGACCATGAGTTTGATCCCCAGTACAGCAAAAAAAAAAAAAAAAAAAAAAAAAAAAAAAAAGGTCTTTGACAAAAGCCAGTACCCACACATGTTAAAAATGCTGGAGAAACTAAGAACAAAAGGAACTTGCCTCAACATTATAAAGGTTTATCTATGACAAACACAAAGCCAACATCATACTGTATGGAGAAAAACTAAAAGCATTTTCTTTAAAATCAGGAACAAGACAAGGATGCCCAGTCTCTTCATTTTATTCAATATAGCTTATGCGAATATAGCAAGGGCAATTATGCAAGAGAAAGAAATTAAAGAACACAAATAGGAAAGGAAGAGCTCAAATTATCTGTTTGTTGAGATATGATCTTATATCTAGAAGGACCCAAAAAACTCCACCAGAAGACTTCTAGAGTTGATAAACAACTACAACCAAGTAATAGAATACAAGATCAACATCACAAATCAGTGGTTTTCCTATACTTCAATAGTGAATCTGTGGAGAAAGAAATCAGGAAACCTATCCCATTTACAATGACCTCAAAAAAATAAAAAATAAACAAAAACCTTGAGAATGAATCTAAACAATGAATGAAATACCTCTATGAAGAAAACTATGGAGGTTAGGATCCAAGATGGAGGACTAGAGAGTGACTGCATCTCCCGATGCTCTAGAACTCAGGATTCAAGAAGGGGAGGTACTGAGAGATTCGGACCAACATAGAGCCACGGGGGTAAGTCTCTCCCACCAGGAGGAGCTCGGCCGGGTGACAGGCCTGGATAGGGGCAGCTTCTCAGAGCAGGGCAGGGCAGCAAGAGACTTCCCCAAGGAGCCCTGCTCCCTCTGCGGGAGGCTCGATCCACAGCCAGCGATTGGAGCAGGCCTTCCCAGTGAGAGCTTTTCCACACAGAGCCAACCCCAAGCCCTGAACCCAGCAGCGGGCCCTGGCCCGCATGTGGCTTCTGGGACCAAAGCAGGACAGGGAGAGGCTTTCCCCGAGCAGCCTGGCTCCCTCAGGCAGGGGCAGGCCCTGTCTATAGCCAGGTTCTAGGAGTGGGACTGCCCAGTGAGAGGATTTCCACGCAGAACTAACCCCCAGCCCTGGAACTAGTTGGGGGTAGGGGCAGCTTTCTTTGGAAGCACTGCATTATCAAGTTCCTCCAAGACTTCAGGCTACTGAAGGCTGGGAGGTGATACATTGGAAATCTACAGGGACACTATAAGCCAATAGAGGAAATCTGCAATATCTGAGTCCCACTGACATCTGACCAATATGAGAAAACAAGGGAAGAAAATGTCCCAAACAAACCTAGATACTATATCAATAAAACCCAATGACAGCACAGCAGAAGAAATGTCAGAAAGGGAGTTCAGAATGTACATAATTAAAACAATCAGGGAAGAAAACGAGGAGATGAAAGAGCAAATTCAGGCATTGAAGGAAGAGATGAAAGAGCAAATGCAGGCATTAAATGATCGCACCAATCAAAAGTTAAAAGAGCAAATATGCGAAGCAAAAGATCATTTCAATAAAGAGTTAGAGATACTGAAAAAGAAAAAAGAAACCAGAAATCCTTGAAATGAAGGAAACAATAAACCAAGTTAAAAACTCCATAGAAAGCATAACCAATAGGATAGAACACCTGGAAGACAGAACCTCAGACATTGAAGAGAAAATATTTAATCTTGAAAACAAAATTGACCAAACAGAGAAGATGGTAAAACTCGTGAAAAGAATCTACAAGAATTATGGGATATCATGAAAAGGCCAAATTTAAGAATTATTGGGATTGAGGAAGGCTTAGAGACACAAACCAAAGGAATGAACAATCTATTCAATGAAATAATATCAGAAAATTTCCCAAATCTGAAGAATGAAAGGGAAAACCAGACACAAGAGGCTTATAGGACTCCAAATACACAAAAGTATAACAGACCCACACGAAGGCACATTATAATGAAAATACCTAACATACAAAATAAAGACAGAATTTTAAAGGCTGTAAGAGAAAAGAATCAAATTACATTCAGGGGGAAACCAATAAGAATATCAGCAGATTTTTCAATCCCGACCCTAAAAGCTAGAAGGGCCTGGAACAACATTTACCAAGCCCTGAAAGAAAATGGATGCCAACCAAGAATCTTATACCCAGCAAAACTTACTTTCAGATTTGACGACGAAAAAAAATCCTTCCATGATAAACAAAAGCTAAACAAATTTACAAAAAGAAAGCCAGCATTACAGAACATTCTCAGCAAAATATTCCATGAGGAAGAGATAAAAAACAACAATGCAAATCAGCAACGGGAGGAACTAGCCTAAAGGAATAGCCAAATAAAGGAGAAACCAAATCATGTCAAAAAATAAAAATGAGTCAAATGACTGGGAATACAAATCATATCACAATAATAACCCTGAACTCATCAATCAAAAGACATAGACTGGCAGATTGGATTAAAAAGAAAAATCCAACAATATGCTGCCTGCAAGAGACTCATCTCATAGAAAGAGATACCCACAGACTAAAGGTGAAAGGATGGGGAAAAAACATACCATGCACACGGACACAGCAAAAAAGCTGGAGTATCCATCCTCATTTCAGATAATGTGGACTTCAAGCCAAAACTAGTCAGAAGGGATAAAGAAGGACATTACATACTGCTTAAGGGAAGCATAAATCAGCAAGACATAACAATCATAAATATCTTTGCCCCAATCATTGGCTCATCCATGTACGTCAAACAAATCCTTCTCAATTCCAGGAATCAAATAGATCACAAAACAATAATACTAGGCGATTTTAACACACCTCTCTCACCACTGGATAGATCTTCCAAACACAAATTGAATAAAGAAACCATAGATCTCAATAACACAATCAAAAATTTAGACTTAACAGACATATATAGAATATACCATCCAACAAAGAACGAATAAACTTTCTTCTCAGCAGCCCATGGATCCTTCTCTAAAATAGACCATATTTTATGCCACAAAGCTACTGTTAGCAAATACAAGAAGATAGAGATACTACATTGTATTCTATCAGATCATAATGGATTGAAATTAGAAATAAATGACAGAATAAGAAACAGAAACTTCTCCAATACTTGGAGATTAAATAATGCACTATTATATGATGAATGGATAAAGAAGACATCAGAGGGAAATTAAAAAAATTCTTAGAAGTAAACGAGAACAAAGACACATCATATCAAAATCTCTGGGACACAATGAAAGCAGTACTTAGAGGAAGATTCACTTCATGGAGCACATTCAACAGAAGAAGTAAAATCAACAAATAAACGACTTAACACTACACCTCAATGCCCTAGATAAAGAAAAGCAGACCAAAACCAAAAGTAGTAGAAGACAGGAAATAGTTAAAATCAGAGCTAAAATCAATGAAATTGAAACAAAAGAAACAATTGGAAAAATTAACAAAATAAATAGTTGGTTCTTTGAAAAAAGAAACAAAATTGATAAACCCTTAGCCACACTAACAAAGAGAAGAAGAGAGAGAAAACTGAAATTACTAAAATTTGGAATGAACAAGGAAATATCACTACAGACACGAGTGAAATAAAAAATATAACTAGAAGCTATTTTGAAAATCTATACTCCAACAAAACAGAAACCTCGAAGACATCGACAAGTTTCTAGAGACATATGAATTACCTAAACTGAACCAGGAGGACATACACAACTTAAATAAATCAATTTCAAGCAATGAAATAGAAGAAGTCATCAAAAGCCTACCAACAGAGAAAAGTCCAGGACCAGATGGGTTCTCAGCCGAGTTCTACAAAACCTTTAAAGAAGAGCTCATTCCAATACTCCTCAAAGTACTCCATGAAATAGAAGAGGAGGGAACCCTCCCGAACTCATTCTATGAAACCAATATCACCCTGATACCTAAACCAGACAGAGACACATCGAGGAAAGAAAATTTCAGACCAATATCCTTAATGAACATCGATGCAAAAATTCTCAACAAAATTTTAGCAAATCGCATAAAAAATATATTAAAAAGATAGCGCACTATGATCAAGTGGGTTTTCTCCCAGGGATGCAAGGTTGGTTCAACATTTGGAAATTAATAAATGTAATTCATCATATCAACAGACTTAAAGTCAAGAATCACATGATTATTTAGATAGATGCAGGAAAAGCATTTGATAAAATACAGCACACCTTCATGCTCAAAACACTAGAAAAAATATGGATAGTGGGAACATTCCTTAACATTGTAAAGACCATCTATTCTAAGCCCATGGCCAATATCATTCTAAATGGTGAAAAACTGAAAGCACTCCCCCTAAAAACTGGAACAAGGCAGGGATGCCCTCTTTCACCACTTCTATTCAACATCGTCCTTGCAACTCTAGCCAGAGCAATTAGACAAACCAAAGAAATTAAAGGGATATGAATAGGAAAAGAAGAACTCAAACTATCCCTGTTCACTGATGACATGATTATATATTTAAAGGAACCCAGAAATTCCACCCGAAAACTTTTAGAACTCATAAGTGAATTCAGTAAAGTTGCAGGTTACAAGATCAATGCTCATAAGTCCAATACATTTTTATACATAAGTGATGAATCTTCAGAAAGAGAAGTTAGGAAAACTACCCCATTCACCATAGCCTTGAAAAAATAAAATACTTGGGAATCAATTTAACAAAAGAGGTGAAAGACCTCTACAATGAGAACTACAGAACACTAAAGAAATTAAAGAAAATCTTAGGAGATGGAAAGATCTCCCATGTTCTTGGATAGGCAGAATTAATATTGTCAAAATGGCCATACTACCAAAAGTGCTATACAGATTCGATGCAATTCCAATTAAAATCCCAATGACGTACCTTACAGAAATAGAGGAAGCAATTATGAAATTCATCTGGATGAATAAGAAACCCAGAATAGCGAAAGCAATGCTTAGCAGAAATAGCAAAGCAGAGGGTATCATAATACCAGATCTTCAACTACACTACAAAGCAATAGTAACAAAAATGACATGGTATTCGTACCAAAATAGGCAGGTAGATCAATGGTACAGAATAGAGGACATGGACACAAACCCAAATAAATACAATTTTCTCATATTAGACAAAGGGGCCAAAAATATGCAATGGAGAAAAGATAGCTTCTTCAACAAATGGTGCTGGGAAAACTGGAAATCCATATGCAACAGAATGAAATTAAACCCCTGTCTCTCGCCCTGCACAAAACTCAACTCAAAATGGATCAAGGACCTTGGAATTTGACCAGAGAGCCTTCATCTTATAGAAGAAAAAGTAGGTCCAAATCTTCAACAGTTTGGCCCAGGATCACACTTCCTTAACAGGACTCCTATAGCACAAGACATTAAAGCAAGAATCAACAACTGGGATAGATTCAAACTAAAAAGCTTTCTCTCAGCAAAGGAAACTATCAGTAATGTGAAGAGAGAGCCTACAGAGTGGGAGAAAATCTTTGCCACTCATACTTCAGATAGAGCACTAATTTCCAGAATATATAAAGAACTCAAAAAACTCTACACCAAGAATACAAATAACTCAATCAACAAATGGGCTAAGGAAATGAACAGACACTTCACAGAAGAAGATCTACAAGCAATCAACAAACATATGAAAAAATGTTCAACTTCTCTAGTTATAAGAGAAATGCAAATGAAAACTACCTAAAATCAAAATTGCATCTCACCCCAATTAGAATGGCAGTTATCAAGGACACAAGCAACACTAGGTATTGGCGAGGATGTGGGGAAAATGGTACACTCAAACATTGCTGGTGGGGCTGCAAATTAGTGCAGCGACTCTGGAAAGCAGTATGGAGATTCCTCGGAAAGCTTGGAATAGAACCACCATTTGACCCAGCTATCCCACTCCTTGGCCTATACCCAAAGGACTTAAAATCAGCATAGTACAGAAATACAGCCACATCAGTGTTCATAGCTGCTCAATTCACAATAGCCAGATTGTGGAACCAACCTAGATGCCCTTCAATTGATGAATGGATAAAGAAACTGTGGTATATATATATATACACAATGGAATATTACTCAGCCATAAAGAATAATAAAATTATGGCATTTGCAGGCAAATGGATGAAATTGGAGAATATCATGCTAAGTGAGATAAGCCAGTGTCAAAAAACCAAACTAAGAACGATCTCACTGATATGCGAATAATGACACATAAGGGGGGGTGGTGGGAGGGGTTAGTGTTAGGTTTAGGGTTAGGTTTAGGTTTAGGGTTAGGGAGGGTGGCAAGAATGCAGGAAGGAAGGACTGTATAGAGGGAAAAGATGGGTGGGAGGGGTGGGGGGAAGGGAAAAAATAACAGAATGAATCAAACAAATTACCCTATGTAAATTTATGATTACACAAATGGTATGCCTTTACTCCATGTACAAACAGAGAAACAACATGGATCCCATTTGTTTACAATAAAAAAAAAAAAACCAGTAAAAAAAAAAAAAAACTATGGAACACTAAAGAAAGGAATTGAAGGCCTTAGAAGATGGAAAAGACTCCCATGTTCTCAGATAGACAGAAATAATATTGTGAAATGGTCACATTATCCAAAGCATTATACAGATTCAATGCAATCTCAATCAAAATGTCAATGGCATGGTTTACAGAACTAGACAGGACATTCCTGAAATTCATTTGAAAAATGAAAAATCCAGTATATCCAAAGTAATACTGGACAAGAGTGATGCTGAAGACATCACAAAACCTGTTCTCAAATTATAATAAAGAGTTGTAGTAACAAAAACAAGATGGTATTAGCACCAAAACAGACATGAATATCATTGGAATAGACTATAAGATGCAGAAAAATCCACATAGTCCCAATCATGCGATACTTGACAAAGGTGTGAAAAAATACACTTTGGTTAAAAGATAACCTTATTAAAAATTGGCGCTGGGAAAGCTGGATATCTATTATGTTTTAGATATGAGGGTTCCCCCAAAACTTCAAGCGTGAGACAGCCGAGCAAGGCTTAGAGGTGGAATGATTGATTTGCAGGAGCCTTAACCTAATCAGTACATTAACCCCTTGATAGGGATTAAATGAGTGCTAACTGTGGGCAAGTGGGGTGTGGCTAGAGAAGTTAGGCCACTGGGAGTGTGACTTTGGGGCATATATTTTGTCCCTGGAGACTGAAGCCATCTGTTTTCTGGTGCCATGTCCTGAGCTACTTCCCTCCATACACTTTTCCACCATGATGTTCTGCCTCATCTTGGGCCCAGAGCAATGTAGTTGGACATCTATGGACTGAGACCTCTGAAACTGTGAGCCCCCAAGTGAAATTTCCCTCCTCTGATTGTTCCTCTCAAGTCCTTTAGTCTCAGTGGTGAAAAAGCTGACTAAAACAATATCTACATCTGAAAGAAAGGAATAATCCCTATCTTTCACTTTGCACAAAAGTCAAATAAAAGTGAATCTAAGATCTAGGAATTAGACCAGATACATCTGTGACTGCTAGAAGAAAACTTAGGGTCATCATTTTAACATACTAGTGCAAATACACTAACCCTTGAAGCTCAAGAGATAAGACCAAGAATCAATATGTGGGATGCCATCACATTAAAAAGTTTCTTGACAGCAAAGAAAATGATTAAGAAGGGTCATCATTTTAACATACTAGTGCAAATACACTAACCCTTGAAGCTCAAGAGATAAGACCAAGAATCAATATGTGGGATGCCATCACATTAAAAAGTTTCTTGACAGCAAAGAAAATGATTAAGAATATAAAGAGAGAGCCTACAGAATAGGAGAAAATCTTTGCTAGCTTTGCCTCTAATAGGGGATTAGTATCCAGAATATAAAAAAAAAAAAATTCTCAAAAGAAGAAATACAAATTACCAAGAAATATATGAAAAAATATTCAACATCCCTGGCAATCAGGGAAATATAAATCAAAACTACACTGAGATTCCCTCTCACTCCAGTTAGAACTTCAATCATGAAGAATATAAATAATAACAAATGCTGGAGAAGATATGCATGCAAAGCTTTACTCATATGTTGCTGGAACTGAAAATTGGTACAACCTCTTTGGAAAGCAGTATGGAAGTCTGTTATGCTTTTGATACTAGGTGTCTCCCAAAAGCTCATATGTGAGGTAAAGCAAGAAGGTTTAGAGGTGAAATGATTGGGTTATGAAAGCCTTAACCCAATCAATAATTTAATCACCTGATAAGGATTAATCAAATGGTAACCATAGGCTGGTAGGGAGTAGCTGAAGGAGGTGGGACATTGGGAGCATGCTTTTCGACATATATTTGTTGGGTTGAGTTTAGTTTCTCTCCCCTTCCTTATCATCATATCTTGAGCCACATCTCTCCACCACACTCTTCCACCATGACATTCTACCTCACCTTAAGCCCTGATGAATGCATCTAGCTATGGACTGAGACCTCTGAAACTATGAGCTCCCAGGTAAACTTTTTCTTCTTAAAAATTGTTCTTGTCAGGTCTTTTAATCACAGCAGTGAAAAAGCTGACTAAAATAAAGTTCTTCAAAAGACTAGGAACAGAACCACCATATAACCTAGCTATCCCATTCCTTGGGAACTAAAATCAGCATACTATAATGATACAGGCACATTGATGTTTACAGCAGCAAAATTCACAAAAGCCAAGTTACGGAACCAACTACCTGTACCTGTCCAAGTACCTGCCAACACATGAATGGATTAAGAAAATATGGTGTATATACTCAATAGAATTTTACTCCACTATAAAGAAAAATGAAATTATGGCATTTGCTGGTAAATGGATAGGACTGGTGAACATCATACTAAGTAAAATAAGCCAGACCCAGAAAGTCAAGGCACAGATGTTTACTGTCACAGGTGAAAGCTAAGCAAAGTAAGGGGAAAAGGTGATGGTGGGGGTGTAAATCTCACAAAAATAGAGGAGAGATCAGAGGAGTAAAAGAAGGAGATTAGGGGGAAGGAGGAGAGACAAGAAAAGGCAGGAACTGTGGAATGAGTTTGACAAAATTTTGCTATGTCCATACATACAGTAATTTCTGCCTTTGTGTATATCTATAAAGTATCAATTCAAAAAATAAATAAATGGAAGGAAGACCAGTAGAGTACAAGAAGGGAAAGAGAAGAAGGGACCAGCAAAGGTAGCCCTGAGAACTGAAAGGGAGCAAATTAAGTTTCATGCATATATGATTATGGCAAATTGTTCCCCATTATTATTTATTACTATACTGCACTAATAAAAGTATTTTTTAAAAGCTAATTGTTTAAAGAAGGAAAGAAAATGTTTTATGACAATTCACCTTTCTCTCTTGCTTGCTAGCAAGATTTTCATCTGATTTCTTTCCAGTAAAATGTTAGGAAATTGTCAAATTATATAATATTTTGCTATTCTCAGAAGCATAACTTGAACTCAGAGTCCAGCTAAAATAAAAATAATTACCATTTCCTTTAGAAAGTCCCACTTAATGAGAGCATTATTTATCAAATAAGTAGAATCAGAAAAGCTGATTCTACTTGATAATGTTTTCATCTTCCCATTTTCATGCCAATTTTAAACAATGTTTATTCGCTTTCAGACTGATGTATATCAAGAATGAGAGAATATTGACAGGAGACATGTAGAAAAGGAAGAAAGTCTTTAGGATAATAATATGGGGTGATTGATTTTTATTTCAGACAAATATTTCATCAGTTTTAATGTCAAACCAACATACACTTTCATTAACTGTGCTGCCATTGAAAATGTAATTTTAAGTTACATGTGAATTCTAGCCTTGAAAAAGAATTTTTCAGGGAAACTTCAACCTTAAAAATTAGGAAAATAATTTTATAACTTAATGGTGAACTCAGACTTCATAATTTGATACTGTTCATATTATTCTGTATCCATTTAAATGTAGAGATTTCTTTTCAAATGGTACTACCTTACAAATAAGGATGAATTTCATGTTTACTTCATTTGTTCCAATGAATAAAATAAAATGCATAGTGAATGGACTTACTCACGTCGACTTATGACTGTAATGTCGGGACCGCAGGTCAGCATAAATGGGGAGAGCATGCAACATGAAAAAGAGCGCATAGGCAGTTTTAAAAATCAAAAATAGCTTTGACTGTGTAGTTAAGTAGATTTTTCTCATCCAATAGTAGATTAAGAAGGTATACCCTGTCCTATTCTTCCCAGCTTGGTGTTTGTGCTTTTCTTCCTCTTCCCTACCCACACTATTCTCCAGTTCTCCCATCAGACTCAGTCATTCGCACTTAGCCTGAAAACTCATTCAGAAGTGGCTGCTCTTCTATCCAGTTATTTACCTTTAGAATATCCTAAATATAGGCATGGAATACTTGTGTCTTTTTAACGGAAGTCACAAGGAAAGGAATAGAGGTATTAACTTGTGACCCAAGTCATGAAATTTCTTGCAGCAAGAATCAGAATGTAACTTCTGCACATGCACATGCAGACTTCACATTTTGTACCTTTCCGCCAGCCCCTATTTCAGACATTCTCTAAAATATTTCTAATCACCTTGCCTATATCCTAAGAGAACATTACATTCTTCCAAGGACAAACCTCGCAAAAAATTTTATTTAAATGGATTGATTGAAAGGCAATTTGAATTTGACATTCAATTTTGTGTTTTGTACTAATTGTATCTGATCCATCAGCAATGGGTCACTGGTCAATTAATAAAAAGCAGCTGGTGTGAAAAAGTCCCTAAAAGTGATACTTCATGCATCTTGTTTGGATTTAAAAAATACACAAATGTGAATTTATTGTCTGATTTTTCATGCAGAACCAAAACCTCTCTGTGGGTCCACCACTGGGGCTCTGCATAGTAGTTTTGCATGAGGTCTTGTGTGAACCACACTCATTATGCAAACCAGTGATTCCAGTTTCCATTTTTTAATGTAAGAGATAACAGAGATATTCTTCAAAACAAGTTGAATAAGAGATACTTTTATATTATGTAATATTTTACTGTTGTCTTATTAATAGGACCCAATCTGACAGGATTTTTAAATGACCTGTTCATTTGAGTCTTTCCAAAGCATAAGTTTTAGTTAGAGACATCACAACCTTATTTTCAATCATGTCAGTTTAGGGAAGAGTTAATTAAAATTACACTATTCCAATTAAAAAAAAAAACTCTCATAAGAAAGAGTGTGGAGACAAAGTATGTAAATGTGCTAGGAAGAGCAGAATGCATAAGAGAGCAATCCTTAGCCATTCACATACAGCTTACTCTGAACATTGAGATGTTTTGCTGAGGAAATGCAAGTTGAATAGATTGAGATAGACTGAAAGAGCCTTCAGTAAGTACAATGTGACCTCATACACCAACATAACTCAATAGAGCTTTAGCCAGACTCAGGGAAATTCAGAAAATATGGATCTTTTCGTAGAAGAAATCATAAAGGGAGAACATACTATGTATATTTTGCAGAAGAAATAATACAGGGAGAATATACCCGTTTTTAAGGATATAGCCCATCCGGTAGGGCGCTGGCTTTGCAAGTGGAAAGGCAAGGGATCGAATCCCTTGCATCAAGGGAGTGGAAGAATTGAAGAGAAAATGACATTATCATCTCCAAAATGTTTATCACACTAAGATAATAATTATTAAAGGAAATGAAAATAACTCCACAAACAAGGCAGACTAAAGAGAGCACAAGTAGTTGAAATAAGCCAAGCAATAGCAGTGAGAGTCCTAGTCTGCTGAAAAAGGTTTTCAACTGTCATTTTTGTAGTGTGAAGCTGGTTCTATTAACATTTCCTGAGACAGTAAGGATTGCAGGTGTCACTATTACTCACTGAATAATGTAACCCTTGCCTTGAAATGCAAAATTGTTGTCTCACATAAGTAGCACTTTGTGGTACTCTGAGAGAAAAACAACTTTCTAATGTAAAGACTAAAGGAAGAAAGTCTACAAGAATACTTGATGAAATGCAAATGAATTGTTTCAATAGCAGTAGCAGATATTAGAGTGATCAAAATTCATACAGTATATAGGGATGATGATTCATCTTCAGTCAAACCTTAATTACTACATTCAGTTTAACGATTGGAACCTGTTCCAGAAATATTGAAAACAGGTGCAAAATAAAAGATAGGATAAAATGTCATTCCCTGAGAAAATAATCTGCAGTTGCAATTATTATATGAAATATCATACAATTTATAGGATCTCAATAGTATAATCTGTTTCTATTTTCAGAACAACAAGTCAACTGGATGCCCTAATAAAAACCTGTTCTCATATTCAGATCATGGGAAGGAAGGAACTGGATACATAGCTACATTGTGATTTTTTTGAAGATTCTTTTTTAATTCAGTTAATACTGTTTATTTTTTTATTTAAGAATTTCTTTGTTGATGTTGTTGGTTTTTTGTTTTTCTGATTGTTTTGTTTTGTGTTTAGTATTGGAGACTGAACCCAGGACCTTGCACATAAGGTAAGTGCTAGTATTGCCCTATATCACAGTCCTCAATGTTGTTTTTAATTAAATTTATTCAGAATGTAATGGATAATTCACAGTCCAAAAATTACAAGTTTCAAAAGTTCTTTCAGTTCTGTCTCTACCTGTCCGGTTCCAACAGTCCTCTTCCCATGAACAATTGACAAATAACTATGTCAGAGCTCATATATGTGTATGTGACCTTTCTGTATAATGGTGAAATTAACTTTTTGCTTATGATATGGGTTGAAATTTTCCCCAAAGTTTGCAATTTGCATTTAACTTGCCATTTGGAGATTTTGTCATGAAAAATTTTTCTTAATATTTTTTAATTCACTCATCACCAATCTTTTTTTATTATGGCTTCTGGTTCATAGTTAGAAAAACCCCCCTGAAAAATAAATTTTCATCTAGAATTTTAATGAATTTATTATCTTTACATATAAATCCTTGATGCATTTGGAATTTATCATGACATACAATGTATATTGTGGGCTGAATTTTTTTTTCCAGAGAGCTACCTATCAACCCAGGACCATTTGTTGATAATTCATTTTTACCTTCTTGTTTTGAGGGTAAAATATTGGATAACTTTTAATACTGGATAATTCTAACTTTGTAAAATACTGGATTTTGGGTCATTTACTTTCAGTTTGTTTATTCATGTACCACTTGTTTGTTAAAATATTGAGACACAATATTGAGACATTTGCTCCCTGGTGAGAAAACTCTCTCTACTTCCTAGTTGCCATGTCCTGAGCTGCTTTCCCTCCATGCCCATCTGCCGTGATGTTCTGCCTCACATCTGGCCCAGAGCAATGGAGTCAGCTGACTATGGTCTAAGGCCTCTGAAACCATGAATGCCAGATAAGCTTCCTCCTTTAAAATTTGTTTTGGTCAGGTCTTTCAGCCACAGTGTAAAAAAGCTGACTAAATAGAAATTGGTACAGATAAGTGGGGTCATTGTTGTGACTAACCTGATCATATAGTTCAGAAGGCTTTGGAGCTAGTTTGTGGGGAGAGGAATTTTGAAAAGTTTAGAGATCAAAGTTGGAAAAGCTTTCAAATGTTGTAAGTGGAGCCTAATGGGCAATTCTGTGGGATCTCAGAAGACCAGAACGTGAAAAAACTGTGGACGACAAAGACTTAGCTCATGAGGTTTGAGAGGATATAGAAGACTAGTACTAGAGGCTATTCATGTTATGTTCTGGCAAAGAAGTTGTCTAATTTTGTCCCTGTCCTGAGACTTTTTGTGAGGCTGAATGTAAAGGTGATGGATTCATTAATCCGACAGAAGAAATTTCAAGGTAGTAAACTATTCAGGTGGTGGCATGAGTAGTGTTAGCAGCTTTTAGCAAAGTTCACTGTGATAATCAAGAGTAGAAAGCAGAGCCAAAAAAAATTGAAAAATTGCAGTTTGGCCAGGAAAATGTAAGTACAAATGGAGCTAAGGAAGTTGTGGTTATTAAAGACTTTTCAGCCACTAAAGAAACTTCACCCAGAAATAATAGGAAAGATGGCTCGAGGGCATCTCAAGAATTGGCAAGACCATGCCTATCTTAGGCTCACAAATGTAAAAGTAAAAATTATTTTGGGAAGAGACTATGGAGGTATTCAGGGTGTCCTTGGAAGTTTCACCATGCTCAGCAACTCAGAGGCTGGTGCAGCCATGGTCCACAGAGTTTTGGCCACTGCTAGAGATGGTGGTAGACCTTGGCATCCAATCACAATCTGTGGGTTCTGCATGAGTGCAGGATGGTGGAGTTAGGGGGTCATGGAGGCTTCAACTAAGACTTCAAAGGAAAACTTGGAAGTCCAGGCAAAGTGCAGCAGGGTCAGAGATCTTGTGGGCTGCCTTTGAGAGGGCAATGGATGAATATGTGAGAAGGAAACCACAGCAGCAGTGGAGACCCCTGAGATTAAGGAATGCCAGTAACACGGGACACCTGCTGAGAAAAGCTGTAGAAATCCCACAGAAGCAAGCCATTAGAGAGGCCATTTGAGTTGTAACCAGAAAAGTCATAGGGACAGAGCTGCACAAACCCTTTGGAGAGAACATCTTGATGTCATGTGCCCCAGATGCTGAACATGGACCTGTAGAACTTGTTTTCCCTGCTGAATTTTGGTCTTCCTTTGGTCCCATCCCTTTCTATAGCCCCATTTCTCCCTTGTGGAATGGAATGTTTTTGTGCCTCCATATAGTAGATATATGTAACTTGTTTTTTATCTTTACAGGCAAAAAAAAATAAGAATTGCCTTGAGTCTTGAAACTTTTGGTCTTGGACTTTTGGGAAACTGTTAAGACTATGGGAACTCTTGAAAATGGAGGTTTTTGTGGGCCAGAGTGAAGTGTTATAGTTTAGATATAAGGTGTCCCCCAAAAACTCAAGTGTAAGACAATGAATGTAAGAGAGTTTGGAGGTGAAATGATCGGATTATGAGAGCTTTAATCTAATCAATGGGTTAATCCTCTAATACAGATTAACTGAGTGATAACTGTAGGCAGGTGGGGCTGGAGGAGGTGGGTCACTGAGGCCATGTCATTGGGGTTTATATTTTGTCCCTGATGAGCATAGGGTTCTACTTTCTGATTGCCATGTCCTGAGCTGCTTTTCTCCTTCATGACTGTCTTCCATGATGTTTTGCCTCACCTGTGGCCCAGAGCAATGGAGTTGTCTGTCCCTAGTCTGATACCTCTGAAACCATGAATGCCAAATAAACTTTTCCTACTCTAAGATTTTTCTTGGCAGGTCTTTTGATCAAAATGGTGAAAAACATGATTAAAATAAAACTCTATCAGCATTTCTCATTTTTTCTTAGATTTTCTTAATACTCTTGTTCATGGATTTTTTTCTACATAAAACCTATAGTTAGTTTTTCTAGTTTAAAAACATTTGATATTCTTATTGGGTCACTTTAAATTTATCAGTTACCTTATAAAGAACTGGTAGTTTTATGATTTTTGAATCTCTATAAAAATCTGGTTTTATCTTCTCATTAATTAAATTATTTTGTGTCCAGGAATCTTCTAAAATTTTCTATATATAAGTTCTATGTATCTCTTGATTTCTTTATTTCTGCATATTTTATGGAGTCAATTGTTCCAATATGTTTTCTAGGTGTTGACTAGATATTTAAATATTATTTATTTCCTTATATTAGTTTCATGTCCAACTACTTTCCTGAATATTATTTGCAATAAATTTTCACTACTTATCTTGGGATTCTTTTTTAATGTACAATAATATCATCTTCAAACAATCTTTGAACAATTGTTTGTTCTTTAACAATTACTTAAAAAAAAATGATAGGAAAATATTCCCTAAATTCTTTCAGATTCAAAACAGTTCATTTTAGCCTTTATTTTTAAGGAAAAGTTTGACTATTTAGAAAATAATTTGGTCATACATAATTTGAGGAACTCGTGTGAATTGTTCTCTGGTCTTCTAAAGTTGAATTTACTTGAAAACTCTGATATCAACCTGACTTTTCTTCTTTATGTATTACTTGACCATTTGGTCTAGATACTCAAAAGATTCATTCTTTACCCATAAAGCCCCATATTTTCATTAGGAAATATCTCACTAGTGACTCATTCAGGTTTAGGTTTCCCTGGATCGTTGTATTTCCTTTCATTACATCAGTTCAAATATTCTGTTTCAAGAAGGTTGTCTTGAGTTATACCTTTGTTCCCCAAGGCCTCAAATTATACATATTGTACTTTATTTGCCTTATCTTCTATTTTTATCATCCTTCTCTGATCTTCTAGTTCATGATTTTTATTTCTATTTTCTCTACCCCAACCATGGTTTCTACACTTATTCTCTTTTGTTTTCATTTTATTTTCATCTCTGTGATGGTTTTGTTTTTTATATCCACTTTTTCCTCAGCTCTTCCAGTTGTAGTTTTAACAACTTATTTTAGCCTGTAATCTTCTTCCTTACTTCTTTTATTTCTGCTTTTTTGGTTTTCCTTTAAAGAAGTAATTACCTTATTAAGCTTTTGATTTAAAATTCATGGCCAAATGTTTCATTTCAGTTTTCATCTGCTCTGCGTTAATCTTTTTCTACAGAGTAGTTTGTGTGCCAAAGAGTTTTAGTGATTTTATTTCTTCTTTTAACCTCATAGTCTTTTACATTAATGAAGTGCCAGTTTGTTTTCAATTTGTTATCATTGAAGGGGTTGAATTTTGCTCAATTAGCAATTTTCACAAAGTTCCTATGAAGTGTGTAGGATTGAGAAGCCAGGGTGACTTCCCCGGTTCTCTGGATTTCAAGACCTGAAGGTACTATTCTTCTCTGCTTCCTTCAAATATGTTCTGTCTGGCTTATTCTTTGTGTGTCTCTATAAGGAACTAAACCAAATTGAGTTTAGGAGAGTTTCTACCACCAACTCAATTAATGCCTACATCATTTGTTGTCCAAACTTTCATTTAATCATTTCTATATTACTTCGTTTTAGAGATTTCCACTACCCCTCTCTGCCCTCTATCCCCACCCCTTTATATATATATATATATATATATATGAGATTTTTTTTTTTAATTTCAAAGATTGTCCTTCACTTAGGAAGTGAAGTTTGGTTGATGTTTTATGAGGTCTGATGTCACTGAATTATCTCAATTCTCTCAGAGTGAGAGAACTTATTTTTATTCACTTCTTTCCATAAAGCTGCTGCTCAACCTCAACTGAAGTTCACAGCTTTAATATAATTTGCAGTCTGCCAATAGTAACTATATTCTGTATACAACAAAAATGGAATAGGGAGGTTTTTCTTTTAATTTTGTCATCTACTTTAGGATAACTTCCAGAAAGAAAAGAACATAGTCTTTCTCTTATAAGATGTTAGAGGGCTAATTTATAAAAATGCTAAATATAAATGCTTTGCATCAGAGTCTGAACTTTCTTGCCAAAGATACATAACCTCACTCCAGCCATGAGTAAATATTGGGCAAAAATGAACTGACAAACTGTATGCAGAATAACCGATCAATACTATTCTGAAATGTCAAGGTCAGAGAAACAGGAAAAGACCAAGGAATTATCACAGACTAACAGAAACCATGGAGACATAAAAACTAAATGATACATGTAATCCTGCATTAAATTCTAAAAGAAAAAGGAATATTATTGGGGAAATTAGTGAAATTCTAATGGAGTTTGGTTTATATGATGCTATAATAATATACTAATATTAATGTCCTGTTATTGATAATTATACCATGGGTATGTATGATGGTAAAACTAAAGAAAGCAGGATGAGGGATATAAAAGGGTTTTTTAAAGTTTTTCGGTAAATCTAAAAATAGATCAAGCTAAAATGTTTAAATTAAAAATCAGGCATAGGAAAAAAAAATTTTTTCTCCTTTCCCCCAAATGTCACACAAAGGAAAGCCCAGAAACTATTTTCAGCTCCCCCTTGAAAAAAGTATCAGATATAATCCACAGAAAGAAATTTATGAAAAGCAGCTAAAGTCATAAAATGTGACAAAGTTACAGAGGAGGGAGGATAGCAGGAACAGTGTGGACAGAAGGGAAGGGCAAGCCGAGCTGTTGCAGCCTCCAGGGCTGAACCACAGGGCTCTCACCTCTCCATACAGAGTTCCAATCAGGAGATGGCAGCAAATAAACAGAAGCTACTCTATGAAGTCAAGTACAACAGAAATACTCAGAACTCCTCTGGGAAGAGCACAGAACATGCTAGCAAAAACGCCTGGAAGACACCTCTGTCCAACAGCAGAGGCAGGAAAACATAACTCAGCATTTTGGGGGATATGACATGGCACTGATTAAAAAATAAAATTCAATATGAGAAAAGTAGAAAAGCAGAATAAAATTGCCAAAAGAGGAACATTCATCATAAATAGGTAAAACATTTTGCCATGAATTTTAAAGACGTAATAAAGCAATCACCTCTGTAAATATAAACCAGAAACTTGAAATACATGAACTCAAAGAGATGGTGAGAAAACTTAAGCAATGAGAGTAACAGAACAGAAGATGAATCATGATGTAGAAGAACTCAAGAAAGAAAGTGAAAATAAAAACAAATCTCTCATACAAATGAAAATGAAATTGGAAACTAAGAATAAATTCTGTGAAAAATATAATAAGAGATATTTCAGCTCAAAAAGTAAATAACATGAAAATAAAATTTTAAATAACTAGAAAGAAGGTATTATATATAGAAGATAAAGAAGATAAATCATATTTATAACTGAAGGCCTGAGAGAATAAACAGAATGAAATACAAGTATTGAAAGATATAATTCATAGAATATTTCATTTATGCAGGGAAAATTGTACCAGAAAGCTCAGTTCTATGGTCTGCCTTAACTAAAGGGCATTTTAAAAAGAAAAATAAGAAAAAGAAGTGGGAAAAAGAAGGAGGAGGAGTGGGACAGAGAATTACTTCTAAAGTCCAGCAACAAGTTTAAATATCTCCTCAATGAGAAGAAACACCAGGTTGGATTGATGAATCTCCACAATGTTGGACAAAAATTAGAAGACAACAGAACACTATTTATAAGGTTTATCTTAGCATGAGCTAAGGAGTTTAAGTTCTGCCAAGGCATCATTCAAGTGTGAAGGTTTTGTACAACCAGTTTTGAAAACACATGAACTCAGGGAAGGGTGGCTCCATAGGTTTTCTTAATGAAAAGACAAAAGTATGAACTTCACCCAGACAAGGTCAGGAAATCTACAACAAGGAGACAGGAAAATAAGGCCTGAAATATATTTACTTGTAGAAGCAACTCTAAATAAAAATGGGATAAGGGTGAATGATCATAAAGCTCTGTAGATGTCCAGTATATGAGACAATATATGTCTTCACGGTTGACATTTTAAGCAGTCTTCAATTGTCAACAGATATATGTAAGAAAGAATAACTGCACCCTTTTCTAATTTACTATGGCATTCCCCCTAAGGTCATCTGAGATCTATTATTTGAAGTCATTATAAGAACTATTTCTTTTCTTAAACAATTGCATTTAATCCAATCAGATAAAAACAAAGATCTTTATGAGAAAAGTTTTCATAATAGGCTTTATGAGACAAATTTACCTGTTATTTCTAAAACAATATCAAACACTTCAGCAGCACCTACACATGGTATGGAATCCTAAAAATTAAATTTTTTTTGGCAAAAACAATTTTTTTGCTTCACTAAATCACAAATTATCAAACATAACATGAAATGTTTCAAGCTTAGCTCCATGCATTCTGTGTAAGTCTAAACACTCTCAGAATCAAATGACAGGAAAATTGAAGAAATCAAAAGGGTATTTCTTGCTGAATCCAGGAATTTAAACAATGTTTTCAAGACTCTGTTCTTTTACTTCTTTGATTTTGGTTCTGCTTGCCTCTACTTTACTTTGAATCAGACAGGATTCATCAATGTGGCAAGAAAATGGTCGCAACCATTCCTAAAGCCATATGGACTACAGAAGTCACAAGCCTGGAAACTGAATGGCCAGTGAGTCACTAGCCTACGCCTGTACAGTCAGTGATGTCTACTGGATGCAGTGCTGGTCAGACCTGGAACATGCTATGGAGGATTAGGAAACATAAATACACATCCAGATCTAGCTGATTGTTCTGAAAAAGGGGAAGAGGAGGCACTCTAAAAGAGAGATGCTGAAGAAATTTATCAATATGTCTGTCTTTTTAATTACATCTAATGCTAAAATACCTAGCCTAGTGAATGAGCTTTTTGAAGTTATAAAAAGGGCTTCTTACAAGACTTTCATAATCATACTTTAGAACCCTAACTTATTTTAGGTAGCATCCTGGAAGTTGGGTCTTCCAGTGGTATTTTAGATTTCCCAGGGACTCCCATTTTCTCCTTTTAATTGGCAAATGAAATGTCTTTCACTTTTATAAGCAGAGAACAAGCAACACAAATTGGCCTTCTTAAATTATCAAACATGGAAGATCAGAAAACTACAAGAGAGCCTGATGCCTGCATTTCTCTCAGGCCATAGCCTCTTCTTAGAGAATGTGCCCTTCACCAGAAGCCCTATATGATGTCAGTCCTGACCTTTACTTTATAACAAAGACCAACTACGACCAGGATCCCCACTCCTGTTCAATTCCTGGCTCTTTGCCACTATACCTCCAGCTACATCTCAATGATCCTTTGTCTGTGATCTTCCTTACAACTGACCAAACAATCCTTGGTTGATATGGACATAATTTGTTTTTTATTTAGAGATTATAAACTGGAGCTCAGAGAGGTTAATTAATTGCCCAAAATGACACAAGTAAGTATTCAGCCAGACCTTCTGTCAAGGTCTTGTGCTTTCCCCGCTGAATTCAACTTCCAGGTTCTCTCTGGGTCTGATCATCTTGTCCCTGGACCTGGGTACTACTCTGTCTCACTTTATCTCGTCTGATCTCAGCTTCCTTCCTAACTCTCATATAGAACACAACTTTCTTCCCAATAGTTTTGCTATACAACAAAAGTACTATTTTTGTAGTGAGGTATGTTTTTGTTTGGGTTATTTTTTTCAAGAAATAATTAAAGGCATATTGCTGTGGTTTGGATCTAGAATGTCCCCCAATAGCTCATATGTTAGGCAGTGCAGCAATGTTCAGAAGTGAAAAGATTGGATCATAAGGCCTCTGACCTCATTGGTAGATTAATGAATGAATTTACTGAAAGGGTAAAAATAATAGGCATGACTGGAAGAAGTAGGACACTAGAGGCATGGCCTTGAGCAGTGTATCTGTCCCTGGCACCCTCCTCTTCCTCCTCTACCCTCTGCTTCTCTGCCACCATGAGCTGAGGAGGGTTTTTCTGCCATGTTCTTCCACCATAATATTTCTGCCTTTAAAACAGCCATGGACTAAACCTCCAAAACTAGGAAGCAAAATAATGTTTTTCTCCACTAGCTTCTAGCTTGTTCTTGTCAAGCATTTTGTTCACAAGAATGAAAAGCTAACACCCATGTTGAAGTGGAAAAGAGAGCTCTTACACCAGAACCATTAATGTTCTTCCTCCTCACAATGAGAAAATGAAAATGGTAGTCTAGAATGGCCACCATTTAAGAGGACACTACAAGAAAAGGAATGAGACACTCTGTGTCTGATTAAAGAGAAGTTGGCACGAGGGTATTGGCTTTGGCACAAACTGGAAAAGTCTGGGAAAACAAGATATGGATTTTATAATTTATGTACTATATATTTAGGCTGCGTATTTTGATTGCCTATTAAATCAGGCTGGGAAATCAGCTAATTCCCATTGATTTATAAAGCAAAAATTCTGTTTAGATTATGATAGATGATAAATGTTGATGACTAATCTGTTATAATTTTCCCCCTTTATTTAACCCCTTACAAGCTACAGTTTGCTCAAGTAAATTGACTCCTCAGAAGTCTGGTGGTCATATTTAACTTATGAGTCACAGATACCTTCTCTACTCAGTAATTATGTGCACCTGAGGGCTCACCAGCCACCAAAAACCAGACTCAAACATGGAATTTTATTACTGATGTTTCAAGGCCATAGGACTAAAGCCCTGTGTGTATACATATACAAAAATATTTATGATGAAACCCAAATGTTATTAGATACAACCATGGAGTTTGGGGTAGTAGTTTCTAGAATTAATGGATCGAAAACTAAGTACAAACATTCATCAGATTTGAAGTCAAATGCTGTGCTCCTGTTTAGAAAACAAAAATGTTGTAGGAAGCCATAGATTTGGACTGAGCACCTACCTACACTGTTCCCAACAGAGCAGATGGATGTCAAATTTGATCACAATAACTAAGCTTTTGGTTGGTTGTAGGAGACCCATAGACAATTAACTAAGCTGTAAACAACTAAGTGGATAAGCTGTAACCAAGTAACTAGTTGATTAAGTTATAGTCAATTAAGTTGTTTTCTCCACCTCACTTTAGTTTTTCTGTCAGTGCTATCAAAGCATGTTGTTTGTTGGCGTTCTCACAACCTGCTCTCAATCTGGAAGCTGTTCAGTTCACACATAATGTTTTGTTTCGCTCTAACTCTACTAAATTTGATCATTCTACAGGTTTTTCCTTTTAACAATTTTGGTGGAGGCAGCAGGATACAAAGCAGAGCTCCAGCAATCCTTTGAGCGTCAGGTAACCAGACATAGGCAGCACTGAGCTGATTGGGGTTATGTTCTTGTAACATCAGGGGACCAGTGGGAGTTCATGCTCAGACTCCAAAGTTACGTGGGTTTATGTTTTGAGCAATGAGTTTGTCTGAGCTAACTTTTTGGTACAGACTGGTTTGGGAAGTTGGGACAGAACGAGGACTGGGTCCTATACACAAGTCTTGGGGGTCTGACTGGATTAGACAAAAAGTACACTAGGTTCTGTAGGAAAGTAAAGTTACTAGACAAAAGGGAATCATGGTTTCATCTGGATCCAGAGAGTCCAGTGCTCCACTCCTGGAACTCTGTGGAGGATTAGTTTGTGCTGTGAGGAGGTGGTACCAGTGGTTGTTTTGTGCCATGAGAGGCCCTATGACCTTTCTGGGATTTGTGGCAGCTGCCTTAGTCAGACAGTCAATGGTTTGGATCCAGAGTGTAAACCCCCCTACCAGTTTCACATGGAAGAATTCTAGAACAGGTGCTTTCTTTTAGAGAAATGTATAAACCTTGCCAGAAATATTTTTGAAATTATAGTGGGCATGATAAAGAACTTTTAATTTGGATAAAATTCATATTTGGAGGATACATTAGAAAAGCAAGGATCAAAGGTTGCATAGAAACAGTAGGAAGGGCTTTTCTTTTAATTAACATACAGAGGTCCTTAGAGAATTAAATAGAAGTGGGGAGTTGTTGATAGAAGTTGAGCCCTTCCATCAGTGGGGTCTGCCTCTTTAACCATCTTTATGCCTGGGTTAAAATGTTAAGTTTAGAATAAAAACAAAAGGTATCTTAGTCCACTTGGAAGATGCTTTGTCTACCCTCGTCATTAATGGGCCCTGCTCTGAGCTCAAATTTGGTGAAGAGAATTTCTTAACCCAGGTTGAAAAGCCATCTATTTTTAGTTATTCTGAGACCTATCTTTACAGGAGGACATCTTCATCTGTGGAGAAAGTCTTCATGTATGAGTGTCTACTCCTGAGCACCTGGAAGGAAATAAAGACATGTTATTGGTGGGTAATGTTATAAGATATGAAAGATGTGATTTTTTTTAAGGAAAAAATAGTAAATTTCTGGTCTAAAGGAGAATGTTTATTCCAAAATGATAGAAGTATAGGACAAATAACTAAAGGGATAAATATGGTTGTAGAAGAAATTTTATATGATCAAGCTGTCTAAAATTAGGAAGGAATTAAAAATTTTTCTAGTAATTGAGTATTAATATATAATTATAACTATGCAAAATAAAAATTTGGTTCCCTATGTAAACCAAATTTCTCTAGGAGAATTAATCTGCTCTTAATGAGAAACAGTTTTATTAACTCTTTTACCAGGAAAACTGTGTCTTCTTTGTTGAAGAACTAGAATCTTTCCTATTGTTATATGGCTTTTGTATTTGCTTTTGAAGTCTTGTCATTTTGGTTAGATGAATGACTATTTTGCACTGACTTGTAATCTTACTTGGTCAAGAGTTTTGAAACTTTGACAGATAGAAAAACTCAAGGTCTAGATTGAGTCTTTTAACTTCAAACTTACTTTGGGACTTTCTATAAGGGTCCCTGGAATGTCCAAAAGAGACATAAACTGATTAGGCTTGTTTATTACATGACATCATTGTTGAATAGTAGATCTTACTGGATTGAGTTGTATTTATATAGATGAGTTATCATTTTGTTACGAAAATTGAAATTCATAGATTTGACATAAAGTTGTCAGTCATAATTCTTTCTAGTTATCTTAAAATGTTATGTGCAGTGGAAATAACTGAATTTCCTTGTCAGTTGCATTATTATTCTAATGAACTCTCATCCGATCTTTAATCATGGCCATTTTAAGTCTCATCATTTCATAGATGGTTAATTGTTTACTCTGGACTAAAGTGTTTCATTTTTAAGGAGACTCATGGAAAGGACTCTGACAAGTACAGGTTTTTGATAATTTTGTGATCATATAATTAGAATAAGAATTTCTAGAACTCTAATGGTGAGACTATGATTCATAATACAGATAATCCAACATCAGGCAGAACAGGAATTTATTGAATATCAGGCAAATGGTTTCACGGATTTTCATGCTGAGTAAGTCAGGGCTGAGATTATTGATGTACAAATGAAGCCAGAACTAAAGACAGCAGTTAGTGTAGAATAGGTGATCTGGTCGAATCAAGAAAATGGAAGCCAATCTGAGTCCGGGAAGTTGGAAACCACTCCTGGGAGATTGGAATGTTCATGTCTCCAGTTCCCTTTGATACCACCCCTTCCAAAAAGGTTGTTAATGAATCAACTCCTGAGCAGACAGAGAGCTACCAATCAATCTGCCCTGGGCTGCTGCTCCTTTCCTGCCTCACACTGCACCTTGACCCTTCCAGCCCACCGGCTCATTCCCTGGCCATCCCACCAACATCTCCTGGGTCTGGTCACTAGGCAGAAAGGAGAAGGATAAGGAGGAAGAGAACAGGAGCACAAAGGAAACTTTAGGTTATAAAAGATGTGTTCTCACATCTGAGAATATTAGAATACTAGTCATGGCCCCCTTCTCCCTCCCAGGAGAAGTCTGTGTTACTATACCTTTAAGTAAAACCTGCTCGATATGCTTTCCTCAGTGTGCTTCTCTAATGTTCAGACTTCAACATTTGAGGAAGCAGAACTCATCACCGATAACCGAAGGTATCACAACTTGAATGAACTTATTAAGTTTGATCCAAATCAAATAGCCTGGAGTGACCTCTTTAATGGAGAGTGTTATATGGCTCGGTTGAAGAAATAAAACTGGTATTTGAAAAAAAGTCGACATTAAGCTTGTGCTGATGGATGGTCTGGCTGCCTGGTCTCTCCCGAGTCTTTAGAACTTCCACTGCTAGAGGCTCTATACTCAACTCTTCATGGAGTGAACAGGATAATACAAATTACATAGAAATGTCAGAATGGTAACTGTACTAAATTCTTCTCACCACAGTAAAATGTCAGGATTTCAAACCTTGAGTCTACCAGTATCTTACACAATAAGGGTGCCCCTCTCCACTCCTAGAGCTGTACAATTATCAGAGACTTTAAGGAGAGGCTGACTATGGAAACATTTCCTCTGAAATAAGACACCTTAGATGTGAGCAGCCTTCCCCAAGACGTAAGATCAAGCCTTCCCATCATGAGACTCTCACCCCTCATTTATCCTTGTGTATTCCCATCTCTTTCTCTTGCTAGGATCATGTTACAACCAGACTTCTAGATAATACTTGTCCTCACTCTATTTTTATTTAGCAAGTATAGAGTATTCGATTACTAACTGAACAGAAAGGAGTCTGTGCCATTGCTAACACTTTTTGTTACTGCTGGGTTTTGCAAATTCCAAGAAAATTAACAAATAAGCTCCTTGGCTAACATAGATTATGCATCTGGCTCATTTGTTGATCATTCAGTTTCAATTAGTTTGGTGTATGAGGACTGTGGCTTAAGGAGCACACTCCAAACTCTGGATATTATCCTTCTAACAACCCTAACAGCTGTCTCACTGGTGCATTGTGTTCTCAAAGTCTTAACCGTCTCTGTGCATTTATCTGCTGAATGCCAAATGGTCTCTCTTTGGTTGGAATGACAAATGTGGGGTTATGAGTACACTACAAACTATCAATGATGTACTGAGGCACAATCCAGGATGATAATGACTAAAAGTGGTGCTGATGCCAGAAGTTTGGAGCTTGGGCCAAAGGGGAGAATTGCTAAGTAAAATTTTGTTGGGGGCTGGGGCTGTGACTCAGTGGTAGAGTGCTTGCCTAGCATATGTGAGGAACTGGGTTTGATTCTCAGCACCACATATAAATAAATAAAATAAAGTCCATTGACAACTAAAAAAATATTTTAAAAATTTTTGTGGGAAGACATGGATTTAGACTGAGCACGTGCACTGGTCCCAACAAGCCAAATCAATACAGAGTTTAATCATAATAACAGAGTTTTGAGCCAGGTATGGTGGCACATACCTATAATCCTAGTGGCTTAGAAGCCTGAGGCAGGAGTATCACAGGTTGGAAGACAGTCTCAGCAACTTAACGAGGATTTAAGCCACCTAGTGAGGATCTGTCTCAAAATAAAAAATAAAAAGGGTTAGGGATATGGCTCAGTAGTTAAGCTCCCTTGTGTTCAATCCCTGGTACCAAAAAAGTAAAAAATAACTGAGTTTCAGTTGCTTATAAGAGGCACTGTAGACAATTAACTAATTAAACAATAACAACTAAGTTGTATTTATCTTTCTAACATAAAGGCATTATCTTAAGCCCATTTTAAAAATCCTTTCTTCATTAAGTGGTATTATACATGTTTTATTGGATGTAGCCAATAAATGCTGTCATATCACATGGTTGGTTGGAGTTTTCAGAATCTGCTCTGGTTCTGGAAGTTGCCTGATTTGTGAATTGTGTTTTGCTCAGACTCTAAATTTAATTGGTATAAGGAATTACAGTAAAAGAGTCTATCAAAATTCTATTATAAGGTAATAATTAAAACTCTTCCAAGTGCATGATTTATGGTTTACCAAGTATACTGCATGGTGTGGAGTGAATTACTAAACCAGTGAGGTTCTAACATCAATTTTGCTGGAATTACTAAGGCTGTGACCTTCAGCAGTGATTTACTCTCTCGGAGACTCATTTTCACACCTCTGAGTGGGAAGGATTCAACTGGATCAGAGGATGGTGGTGATGATTAACTGTGACAAGGAGGCAGTACAAGAGGTCAGAGTGTCTGGTACATGGTTCTCCTTCCCAACCCACTTAAGACCTATGCAAAACCAGTGAAATGCACTGAAATAGCTGAACGTAAGTGGATTCTAGACTAAGAAAAAATAACACATTTTGAAGATAAGTAATAGTATTGAATTATCTCAGTTTGGAAAAGTATAGTCATTTGAAAAGGCATAAATCATTCCTGCTTTAAACATGCCCATGTCTTCATTTTTTTATAACTGCTTTCTGTTGTGGATTTTTGTTTTGCTGTAAATATTACTTTTGCCTGATGAAATATTATTTCTTTGAGATTTTTTAAAAATAAAATTGTCACATCATAAAATCATCACTGGTAATTTATTTCTTTTCATGTTTTCTTCATCTGTATAAAACCATGCAAACATGGTTGACATTTCTTATTTAAAACACATCAATAATATTGGAGGCCAGGATACACTTATCTTTTTTCTGTCAAATTGAAGCCAGTTATTGTGCTATCTTGAATATTAATAATGAGCTTGTCAGATAGCCAAATAATAGAGGAACAACATTATCAAAATCATCATGCGCAGAAAAAAAAAATGGATAAAATCTAAGGTATCTAAAGTAAATGAAAAGTTATTTTTTTCAGTTTACCTTACATCTTCAATTCTTAGTGAAAAGAAAAAAATGAATATGCCAAATTCAAGTATAACCTAATCAAAATGGTCAATATGAAAGGGTAAAACATAGATGATGTCAGCTTCTTATTCCACAATTAAAAGAAATTAATGTTTTAAATATTTTCTCTTTAACAAGGCAAATTATAATTCATGTTAAATTTCATCTGCAAAACTTCCCTGAAGTGGGCTGGGGAGATAGCTTAGTTGGTAGAGTGCTTGCCTTGCAAGCCTGAGGCACTGGGTTTAATTCCCAGTGGTGGGGGGTGGGGAGCCTTTCCTAAATTTTCTTTTTCTTTTCTTTTTTTTTTTTTTTTGGCGGTGCTGGGGATTGAACCCAGGGCTTTGTGCTTGCGAGGCAAGCACTCTACCAACTGAGCTATATCCCCAGCTTTTTTTCTAAATATATTGAATTAGTGATTTATATCTTCCAAATTTGGAAAATAAAATATGTTTTGGTTGAAAATAACTTCTAATAGGCTCTTTAGGGATATAAGAAAAATAAAAGAAATACTATAATGAAAAAAGAACCTTTCAGTCACTCTTTAATGTAGTTAAGTTGATAAGAATATATGTTAGATTGGTCATGAAAACTCATTCCTTTGGAAATAATTCCCAAGTTCGTGAAAAATAAGCATAACTCATTAAAGATCAAAATATAGCTGAAGAAATTATGCCTTAAGCAGAAAGAAAATTGATCAGCTAAAAAATTAGATTCTTTAAAAAATTGGCAGTGCCTACACAGATTGTGTCAAGATAAAACAGAAAATTTAGCCATCAGGCTTTCTGGCAACAAAATTGGTTCCTAAGCAGATCAACATAGAGAAAAAAAAAAAAACAGATTCTGGTCAAACTGCTAGGAGGATTTTAGTTCTTATCACAGATAACTGTTAAAGTAAAAGATTGGCACTCTGATTTTACACATTAGTTTTCAGAGCTTTAGCAGTTTTTAAGTTGAACCCTGAATTAGGATTTTAAACCTATCTAGCTGAGGACTAGCCCCTCAGTCATGGCAAACGCACCAGATGATTCTACTCCACGAGGCTTCTTCTCTGAGGATGAAACCTTGCCTGCCCATGGCTCCGTTAGGCTGATGCTCCCACAGACAAGGGCACATGACACGACAGAATCCTTAAGGGGAATTAGCAACTTTTAAGATCAGAATCGATCTGGTCTATTTCCAATAGAGCATGGCGAAGCTTTTCAGAAGATCTATTTCTTGACACAAATAAACATGCAATCTTTCATTTTTCCTATGGGACCTTTATATGTGTGCTTTGTTTTTATAATATACCAAGGGCCTCATGGAATTTATCTCAGGAGTTATGGAGATAGTTTGGTAGCTTCTGTAGGGATGGAATGGGGTCACTTAGGGAAAGACATATCACTTTCTTCTAAGATTAGAAAAGGATCTAAGTCTGACTAAGGCAAACTTACTCCAAACCAATATCATCTTATTCCAAAATCTTTTCATTACTGGGAAGCTTTTAAAACTACTATGCTATGGTAAAGCTTAAATCTTCTTAGGTGGGAAAAAAATTTGTATTCAACTATTCTAATTCAATTTAGGAAAAGGAACATCTGTAGATCAATTAGCTTTCCAAACCTAAATTACATAGGGAGTTGTTAACATGATTCTGTCATTGAAGGAAGGAGCTAGGCAGAGGAGGCAGAAAATTACAAAGATGCCTGTGTTTGTTTTCTATCTCTGAGACAAAATACCTGAGAAAAACAACTTACAGGAGAAAAGAATTATTTTGGTTGACTCTTCCCTGAAGTTTCGGTTCATGACCATTTTGTCTTATGGACTCTGGGCCTCTGGGGAGGCAGAACATCATGGCAGGGGAGTACATGACAGAACAGAGCCTCTCCTCTTAGGGTGGCCAAGAAGTGGGGTTGGTTGCTGGAGACAATACATACCTTTCAAGAGCACATCCTTTGATGTTTTATCACCTCCCAATAGTTCCACTAGCTAGGGACCAAGCCTTCAATACATGAACATTTGGGATACATCCCAACTCCAAACCACAACACTGTCCAAATGCATCTATTTAGAAAAATGGTACAGAATTTCTCACCCTTCTGAAAGACTCTGCTCTAAGAGTCTGATTTCTGAGTTTGCTGGAAGGTAGAACTGTCTACAGCACTTATTTTAAAACTGTCAGGCCTTAACTCAGACCTAAAAAACCAGTGTGTCCAGGTAAGAATCCTGGAAATCTGGCAATCTGTGCATAAAACAAAAGCCCTGGGTAATTCTGGTCAGATAAATTTGGGGTGCATTGTTTTAAAAGAGTGTTAAGCTACTTGCCAAGAAGATGCTTCTCTGTGCGCCTCCAGACATTCTGAGCTCCAGGAGTAGTAAGCCTCATTCCTAATAATGTAGCCCAGTTCTTGAAGTCAAAATAGGAGCTCTGATTCAGATGAACAGAACAAAAACATTGGGGCCACACAATGTGGGGCAAGAGCTTAAGCCGATGCAGAAATAGCAAGAAGTCCAAACAAGGCAGTTAAACCCTACTATGAATTGCAGTTAATTTAAACAAACAAACAAAAAAACCCTGATATCAATAATATGACTCTTTGAGTCACATTTATATCATCTATGTAAAAGAAGTGATGGTACCCAATTTATAATTTAATATCAATTATATAATACCTATATATATATATATATATATATATATATATATATATCAATTATATAATACCTATATATATATATATATATTGGTATATATATATATACCAATTTATAATTTATACCAATTTATAATTTAATATAAATATAATTTAATATAAATATATTTAATATAAATATAATATAATTTAATATCAGAGCCAATATAAGTAAATGAAATAATGTGTTTTAAGTGCTAGGTAATTATAAGGTAATGATTTACTAGGTAAAGAGTATGATGCCCGAGTTGGTAGCAGGAGTTCAATAGTTGTGTCTTTATAGATGGGTGAAGAAACACTGCAATGGGTATATGGAATGGAAAAATTCTAAAATATGTTAGGTGCCAGCAGGTACCATAGCCCCCTCTATGGGCCTGTAGTTCACCAAAGGCTCCATGTTTAGAAAGAGTGAAACAGGAGTCACTGTACTTGAGGATTTGGGTAGTTGAGAGTTTGCCAAGATAAGATTCAAACATGAAGAAAAAAGAAATTTGGTACCTATTTCCTGGTGATGGGGCAGATGATAGGAGCTTTGTGCAACACAAGTCATTACACTGAAAGAAAAGTTATAACAGGAAAAGCAGCAATGAGCTATTCCTGAGAACTTTATTCCCTTTGGTTATGTCTGGGAAAGTTAAACCCACAAACAGGAATAAAATCCCAGCTATAAAGAGTGAGGAGATGCAAGAGACTAAGAGGTTTTAGACAAGGGGCCAGTAAACCAGAGAGAAAGTACTTAGTCAATCATGAAATGGTGTTCAAGAGTGACATCTGCTGCCTGCAGAAGATCCTAGTTCCATCCAGAGGTTTTAAATATGTATCAGGCAGATGTGGAAATGTATAAAACAACTGGGCATAAGACAATGGAGAAATGTGAGTTATTTTTTGAAATTTAGAATACAAGAGCTAAAATGTAGTTAAATTCAGATTTATAAATCCTAACAGGCAAAACCAGTCTGTGGGTTAAATTAAATCCTAGGTGACCTATTTGTTACCTCTACCTAGCCTCTGAATGGCCCAGGAAAGAGGGCACTGATATAAATGTGATATATTCATTAATATTAATTTTTTTGTACTTCAGATTTAGCCTTAAGGAACATTCAGGTTGCATGCAGCCTATGTAGATTTAAGATGCAAGGAAATGGGGACGAGCCAGCCTACTTGAACCAAAATATTTTAATAATGATAACCGTCCCCCCCAAAATCCAAAAGTCCTGACTTAGAGTCAAAAGTAATAGCAATATCAGTATCATCAATCACAGTAATTAAGAAAATGTTACTAAGTAAGGTAGGGAAACCAGTTACACCTATACATATTGCAATTTCAACTGTGTAAATATAGGTATACTCTTGAGAATTTAATTGTATCCTAGGTATTCAAGAACTTAAACCATTCCAACGGAAGCATTTAACATAGAACACAAAATTCCTGCTGGTAAACGCAACTATTTAAATCATGGCATACAAATTCTAACCTTCTTAAAACTATTATGGAAGAATTTTAAATATCTGCATTCATTTAAGAATTCCTCCAACTCTTAAAACACAATGGAAGTAGGGTGCCCTCTAGAGTCTTATTTGTATTTTTAATGACAAATTAGAGAGGAAATCTCATTTTGAACATTTCTGGCTGATATTTAGAAACGTGGCAAATTTGACTATTGGTGCTGTTAAAAAAGTATGTATCTATAAAACTTAGTATAATTTTTCCCAAGAGAAACATCTTCATTACTTATCTATGTGGTCAGAACAACAAGAACAACAAAGAAAGGATTTTTATTAAAATGTGTTAATTTTTATTCTACTCTCTCTGTCCTACAAACTTATTTGAAGTAAATCTAATATCAATACTACTCTTTCAACACATAAATGCATATATTTATTTTACACATTCATTTCAGTCTGTAAGTTCCAAACAGGGGAAACATGTTAATCTAATATTCAGGCTTCTCTATAAAACTTAGATGATGCTTGTACAACTAGGTGAATCAATATACTCTGATTAAGACATAGCTAGAAATGTCTTTGTACTGTTGTAGACACATATCAATAGCAGGCTATAATGACAGACATAATAGGAATAGGTTTGTAAATAAATATGAAGCCTGAAGCAGAAAACTTGTAATCAGAAACTAAAATTCAGAGTCTAAAAGGAACAGTTACTTTCTGCAGTTTAACAAGAGACATGCTTTTAACATTCATCTATGCTACTGTTATTATGTATAATTTTAATGTTTTTTATGTAGCAG
The DNA here is from genome assembly GCF_902686455.1 of Sciurus vulgaris. Taxonomy (NCBI): domain Eukaryota; kingdom Metazoa; phylum Chordata; class Mammalia; order Rodentia; family Sciuridae; genus Sciurus; species Sciurus vulgaris. The sequence goes on from NC_136463.1 coordinate 135,845,648, forward strand.
TCAAAAATAAATTTCATTTACAAACAGTGAAAAAGATCCATCTATGTACACTTTTATCAATAAGTCAGGGATCCAACTTTCTTATCTCTAAAATGAGGATAATATTTTTTTTATTATTATTTTTTGTTTCAGTGCTGGGGATTTGAACCCAGGGCCTTTGATTGGGAGGCAAGCACTCTACCAACTGAGGTATAGCCCCAGCCCAGAAAATGGGAATAATATTGATAACTGAGTTTATTACATAATTACTATATCAAACATGAAAATTTACAAATGTATTAACTACAAACAACTATGCATTTAAGATATTATTTTTATTTTCCATGTAAAATCTAGAGGGTTATCAAAGAAAGACCTCCTTTAATAAAAGCACTAAGCATCTTTCTAGTATACTCAAGACTGTTTTTGAAGCTGCTTTGCCAGAGTTTACTCCTAGCACTTGTTCCTCAAATATAAATGTCTTTCATATTGTTTGGGAGTCTTCCTTGTGATCTAATTTTTCTCAAAATTCTCCAAGTGCAATCTCTTTCCCCATGTCTCTGTAGTCTGGAAACACTTAAATTTACCTCCCCAGATCTACTTCCTAAAACCTATACCCATATTTCAGCTACCTATGTTATACCTCTTTTGTCCACAGTATCAGAGGAGCCCTGGAAATCATAGGCACATAACACAGATTTGAGGCAAGATGTCAATGCAATGAGTCAAAACATACCTGGAACTGTCCTCCCCAGTCACAGCCATGAAGGTATGACGGAAAGGATGTGAAGATGGGCACCAAATTCATCTTGATATGTCTACCTCCCATATCACTCAGATCCCCTTGTGTCCTATATTAAATGTAAACCATTGCTGAGCGTCCCAGGTGGCGGCCTCTTCAAAATGCTTACCACACAAGGGCTAGCGACACAAGGCTACGGATGCTTCATCTGATACCCAAACCATAATTCATATTTATCTTCTTACTTTTCTATCACCTTTTATCTCCCTCTCTCCCTCTCCCTCTCCCTCTCTCTCCTACCTGTGTCAGGCTGCCCAATCCCTCCTCAACTGATCCAGGTTGCTTGCCTAGTGAAGTGTCTCAGACTTTCTGCTCTTACTTGCTTTGTTTTTACCATGCTGAACTTGCTACTTCATCACTTTCACCAGATATGAAAACACTAGAGCAACTCCTGAGCTTTACTGTGTTGATCTTCATGATCATCAGGCTCATCTCCTTTACAATACAGTAATTCCTTTCTTGGTGGATACTCTGCTGGCATGAGGAGCCCATAATAACACAGAAGTCACTCTTGACTCTTTTGAAGTAGTCACAACTTTGGATTCAAAGTTTATGTAATAATGAGTGAAAATATTCCCCCAATATACTAGAGCTAATTTGTCAAAAAGGGAAAATCTGAATTCCACAGATGAATCTCAGAGAGTGATGGTGAGATGGACAAATTCTACTTCCACATATTGAAATCTGTGTGTTTTAGTCATGGGGGATACCTCATCATTTATCATTGGTAATTTGAGGCAATCCTGAAGGGCATTGTCTAAGCTGCTTCATAACTTTTAATCATCAAGTTGGTTCCAGGTGATGTGAACATCTTACACACTCACACAGGCTTTATGAAGTGAATTCCTTGATTTGAGAAGATGTCATATGGTATCTCTTTTGTAAATCATGCATTCTCTAAGTGCTTGAATGATGATGTTTCAGAAACACTGCTAGCATGGAAACTCATATCTGGAAAATATATCAATTCAAGCAAGGCAGAATCACTTTTATCTTCAGGATGAAAGGAGGATTGATGTAATCAGCTTGCCACCAAGTGACTTATTGATCTCCTTGAGAGATAACTGTTGTAGTCAGCTTTTTCACTACTGTGACCAAAAGACATAAACAAGAACAATTTTAGATGTGGAAAAGTTTATTTTGGGACTCATGGTTTCAGAGTTCTCAGTCCATAAATGGCTAACTCTATTGCTCTGGGCTAGAATTGAGGCAGAACACCATAGAAAAAGAATGTTAGGAAGGAAAGCAACAACTGGGAACATGGCACCAGGAAGCAAAGGCAGAGAGAGAGAGAGAGAGAGAGAAAGAGAGAGAGAGAGAGAGCAAGCAAGCGAGCGATCTGGTCAACCAGGACAAAATATGAACCCTAAAGGAATACACCCAATGACCCACTTTCTTCAGTGACACCCTACCTGCCTATAGTTACCAGTTCATCCTTATTAGGGGATTAACACACTGATTAAGTTAAGTCTCTCATAACCCAATCATTTCATCCCTAAACTTTCTTGTATTGTCTCACATATGAACTTTGGGGGGACACCTCATATCTATACCATAACAATAACATGTAAGGAATTTATCAGTCATCTTTGCTTCCAATAGGCCCAGCATTCAGCAGCAGAAGTATCTGGATCAGCTATGGTGAATGGGACTTCATGCTATTGAGCTTTTGTACAGTCTCCATCTCTACTACCTTTGCTAGCCTATTTATCAGCCTGTTGTGCAAGCACTGAGTAACTTAAGACAAAAGGTAACATCCATTAGATTATTTAATCCTACTGTGTCGGCTGCATCTCAGTAAACAATAGCATGATCTAGGAAGAACCACACACTTTCATAAGTATAACCCATGACTCTTTGTCAGACCTTCTGGTCCTTGATCTTCTAATGTTGCCCTTTTCAGTTCCCTGACAAAGCCAAGCCATCCGCCACCTTCCTGGGAGGCATATCCTTATATCAGTCCAGTTCTCCTTCATAAAAAATGAACAACATGCCTAATGTTCACACCCCTGTTCATGGGAAATGTTCCCTCTGTTTCCTCTTCTAGGTAGAGCTATACTGAGAGCTCATTCCATATTTAGTTCCTCATATGAAGTCAGCCAATCTGGAAGTAGTCTTATAAGTATAAACTGATAAAGAAATGTTAGTGCAATATAGGTAGGTGACACAAAATCTTGACATAATTTAGTGTGTCCTCTTGAACTGTTTTAATTCAGTTTCAATTTCAGTTGTCATTGTGTTCATTCAAACTTTACAACTTAGCAACCTAACAACTTCAAGATTGTGATGGGCAACTGATAACACAGGTTTTTGGTCTATACTATCACTCAGCGGTGCACCAGAAACTGTTGCTGGTAGGTATTTCCTATGAAAGACATGACCTTGTTCCAAATCCTAGGAGTCTGTGCTACAGCTTTCCCACTGAGATCCCACATAGCCATATGAAGTCCTTAAGTCCTTATCCAACTCTTAAGAGATAGCTTATACTATAGCCTGGAAACTTGAAACTGGCAGCCATCAACTCTCCCCATAAATGGGTCTAAGCAGTGTTTTTAAGTGCAATATGTACATTTCATGAATTAAAAGTGGCCCACTAAGCTCTGTGTATTAAATACAAATTCTTAATTGTAGTGGGTGAAAGGTGCAAATAGCTTATCCTTTCCTATGCAGAAAATGTCTTAGAATATTCAAGGTGATTGAACCCCTAAAAAATGTTAATGATAAAGCATTAGCTGAAACTTCATAGTGTTTTTCTCCCATCATTTGACACATAGGAGTCTTACTGAGGCAACTAGAGTACTTTATTCTCTCTGTACATCAGATCCAGTTAACCCCTGAAGATTACATTTTTAAAAACTGAAGAGGTAACAATACTCTAGAGCAAGACAGTGAGTGCATACTGCTATCCATCTAGCATAAAAGTGAGTGTATTTTGTAACTCTTGATTGATATAGATTGAAAATATGCATGGTAGATTAATACCAAGTACCAGAGGCTATCTTGATTGAATCTATTAAAGAAAAAAATATTTGCTTTAGCTGCAATTGGGCCCACCTTATGTTTAAGTTCATATTAGTCCATCATGTACCAAAATCTACATGGTTGTTTCATGGGTCAAAAGGGTGAATTGAAAGGAAATGTGTTGGAAACAACCCTGTGTTCTTTAAATCTAAGGATATCATTAACATGCAATTTTTCCTAGGTTGCAATTTCATTTTGGATTTTTTTCTTGGTATGGGAAGTTAGAATCACTGTAAGACATATTTAGCCCAGTACTCCCGTTAGCACTTGCTCCTCCAAAGTCTCACTCTAACCAAGGCTTATGATGATATTTCTGGTTCCCTATTTTGAGTGCTACCTAAAATTCATTTATCTAAGACCCCTTGAAAAATCTTTATCCAATATGCAGTTGGGTACCTGACTTTAAATCCTTTTGAGAGAGGATTGAAGATATATTTGTGGTATATACATGAAGGAGCCTCTGTGGGTCCTTTCTTAAGTGAACTCAGCCTTCCTTTCAATCACTGGGCTCTGGATTCATGAACTACATCAAATCTGGAATTTATTTTCCATGATCTTTTGCCCCATCTGACATCAATCTTAGGTTCACAACTCACTTTTTTCCATTTACTTTCGTTAACAAGCTACACCTTGAGGGGCTTCCCATCTCTCTCCTCCTCTGAGCACCATGATGTATAAATCATTTCTACAGATCCCAGTGAGTCAAGGTCTCCATTTGCCATTCTGTCTTGATGCTCACTAGTTACATCTAAGATGCCACCATTTGGTCTCAGAAATTCTGAATCCTATCATTTCCATTTTTTCTAGGTAACCACATGGCAATCTCAAGTTGTCAACCACAGACTCCAGATGACAACCCTTAACAGAACTTTTCAAAGATGCCTCAAAGTACATTCCTAGTTTTTTAGTGAATGAATTGTCACCAGGACTCTCCCAGGGAATAGGAAGGGGTGAGTTTTCAATTTCACATAATAAATCCATTCTAACATAGGCACCTCCCAGAGCTTCTAATTCCAATCCTCAATTCTCAATCAAACAAGTTCTGTGTCTTCTATTCTGTACCATTGGTCTGCCTGTCTCTTTTGGTGCCAATACCATGCAGTTTTTGTTACTATTGCTCTGTAGTATAGTTTAAGGTCTGGTATTGTGATACTTCCTGCTTCACTTTTCCTGCTCAGGATTGTTTTGGCTATTCTTCCAGATGAAGTTCATGATTGCTTTCTCTATTTCTGTGAAGAATGTCATTGGGATTTAAATTGGAATTGCATTGAATCTGTATAGTGCCTTTGGTAGAATGGCCATTTTGACAATATTAATTCTGCCTATCCAAGAACAAGGGAGATCTTTCCATCTTCTAAGGTTTTCTTCAATTTCTTTCTTTAGTGTTCTTTAGTTTTCATGCTAAGTGAAATAAACCAATCCCAAAAAACCAAAGGCCGAATGTTTCCCTGCTAAATGAATGATGATATTATAATGGGGGTGGTGGATGGGGAGTGAGAGAAGAATGGAGGAACTTTAGATTATGTAGAAGGAAATGAGAGGGAGGTGGGTATGAAAAATCGTGGATGAGATAGACATCATTACCCTATGTACATGTATGATTACATGAATGGTATGAATCTATATCATGTACAACCATAGAAATGAAATGATGTATCCCATTTGTGTACAGTGAATCAAAATGCAGTCTTTAAAAAATAAAAAAATAATTAAAATAAATAAATAATTTTTAAAAAAGAAGTTCTGTCTTCTCCACTATACTTCAAAGAGCTATGCCAATGTAGCATTTCAATGGGCTCCAGGTGTCCTCACTAGAACATTAAATCTCAAGTCCTGGAACTATGAACCCATGTCAATAGCTTTCTACTTACCAGCCTTATATTCTTGCACCAAGCTTCAGGCAATGTCCTCAATAGCTCTGTCCACTCATATTCCCCCAACTCCTGAGTGTACATTTTTTCCAGAGTCTGCAAATCTTTGGAAAGTAAACTGTTGCTCCTAGTAAAATGTTACCCCTTACATTGTGCTCAGATATGACTAATTTTTAGCCTTCAAGCATTAAGAGAAAAAAGGAGTGTATCCACTCCTTCTCCTATGTTAAGGCCTTTCTTTTCAGACAGAGAAGCTGCTCTCCTTTAGCTTATTGATGGGAGTCACTTCTGTCACCAAGTAAGTAAAGGGTGAAAAATTTCCTAATACATCCATCTTATGTTCTCCTTCCTGTCCTGTAGTTTCCACTCTAATTTAGGAGTAAGCGAGTTGGTGCTCACAGCTCTTCTTTGCATCTTGACCACCCTCACAATTAAATTCCAGTTCCATTCTCTGGCTGCAGAAGATAAGATGACTCTAAATCCTGTGAAAGCATCTGGTTCTCAGTGTCCTCAATTGATGTTTAGATGATCTGAGCCTGTGGTTCTCCTTCAACTGCCGTATTTCCCCCACATCATTCAATTACTAGAGCAACCCAGTATTTCACCTTCTAAATGTTGCAAATTCAATCTTCCACAGTAAGATGTACCATGTCACCTCAGGAGTTATCATCACCCCACTTATCATCAACATATAGATTCTTATAAAAGACCTGAACACATGATGTACAGAACTAGAAATGACAGTAATGAAAACAACCTTCATTATAATAAAAATCTCTGAACATCTAAGCAGTTTGACTGTATCTTACTTTTATTAAACAGACATCTTGTGGTTTACCTCTAATGTGCATTCTATGACGATTTAATGGAATTTAAATTATTTTACTTTATTTTAAATTATTTCAATGGAATTGAACTGGGGAAAGCACAAGAAAATACTTATCTATACTGGATGCAGCCATATCAGATATATAAATTGACAACAAATACAATAAGTCAGATTCTTCTCTGTGAACTTGATAAATGCAAATTAATCTTTTAAATGTTCTTTTTCTTAGTCTATCATGAGTATTTACACCTAAAACCTGAAAAGCATATTAGAACAAACCTGAATAATACTAAAACTATGCTAGGCATATCAAATGTGTATTCCTCCATCTATCCTAAATTAAAATTTTTCATCTTATTTGAAATTTTTCAATAGTAGCAAAATGTATATTAGTAATATCCCATTTGATGTTTGAAGTTTTTATACAATATATTCTAAAAAGTATGCCAAATTAGATGGAATGATTAAGATCAGTTGTCATTTTCTCATTTTGTTTTTTAAGTTCTTTATGATGAAAATATTATTTGAAGCTTATAAAAATTAAAATTTCATAACTATATGTAGAATATCAAACAGTTGCTTAAGCCAGATAATGTGTCAAACATACATTATGTTATCCTACATCTACCGAATATTTCAGCTTAGTCCTCATATTTAACACTATTACAAATATAAACCACCAGTGAAGACAGTGTCAGCTCAGGCAATAAAAGTGATTAAGGACAAAAAATGTGTAAGAAGTATTTGCCAGACTCCCACAAAACCCTGAAGTGGGAAGGATGTGTTTTACACTCCTACCCTTCCTTTTTTCCCATGCTCTTTTCACTCTCCACTCACTTTTCCATTGCCATGTCAAATGTTCTCAAGCTGCAGAGCCTCTATGACATCAAGGGAAAAAAACCTCTCATATATTTATGATTTCAGCATATAATGTTATTTCTTCTAGGAATATTTACATTGTAAAAGTGAATATTAATGATAAAAATAATGAAATTTCAGGAATTGAATAGATGTAATTTTTGCTTCTCATCCTCCTGAAATCAATCACGTTAGCCCCAGGTAGCTAGCCAATTCTCAATTTAGCTGCTCCTTTATAAAAGGAAGATCATCAGTAATAATGTGGTGTGATGACTTCTCTATTAGATAGAAATCATCTAAAGTGTGACTTTGGAATAGTAATCTAAGACTTTCTGAGCCTGACTTTTCCATCTGTAAAAAGGGTATCAAAATCTTCCTTGTAATGCTGTTGTGAGAACAGTAATGAGATGCTGTCTGTATTGCATAGTGCCTAGTAAACAAGTAGCTCCTTGGTGATGAAAAAAGTTTTCATTCTGCCTTTTCTCCTGCATTAGTTTCCTAGGGCGGCCATAACCAAATACCACACTCTGTGTGACTTTAAACAACAGCAATTTGTTGTCTCACATTTTTTGAAGACTGGAATTCCAAAGTCAAGGTGTCAGAAAAGTTGGTTCCTTCCAGAGGCTCTAAAGGAGATTGACTATACCCCGTCTTTCTGTCCTACATTCTACTGGTTGCTGGCCATCTTTGGCGTCCCTTGCTTTACACCTGTATGACTCCAATCTCTGTTTCTGCCATCCCCTGGCATTCTCCCTGTGTGCATCTGTGTCTTCATATGGCTTTTGGTAAGGATATTAGTCACTAGATGTGGAGCCTACCTCAATCCAGTATAACCTCACCTTAATTTGATTATATCCTTAATGATGTTGTTTCCAAGTAAGATAACATTCACAAATTCCAGAGGTTTGGGCTTCAACATATCTTTTGTGAGGGATACAATTCAATCCACAACACCTTCTGTTTATAAAATGACATAAGGGTCTTCCATACCATAACTGAGAGACGAGGCCAAGCAAAGATAACTGGAGGTGTGATACCTTGATAACAAGCTTAGCAAGAACGGTGTAGAAGCAGCTTGAGAGTGATGAATGGGTGTCATCTTTTACTTGATTGTGCACAGATGTGCACAGTTGTATTTTCTCTCATTCAATATTGTATCAGACCAAGAGTATGACACTCTTGAAAATGGAACACCCAGAAAATTTTCTGCATATGAAAGTGTTTTACTGCTGTTTCCCAATCATTCTTAAATTCTTTGATTCTCCAAACCATAAAAAAAAACAAAAAAAAACAAAAAAAACCTCTTTTCCATTTTGGAAAGAAGTTAAATTTCACAAAATTCTCACTGTAAGCCACCAAACTTCAGATAGAAAACTAGAATTTAGGATGAAAAAAATTCACTTCTTACCTCACATTCTTTGGACCTGTTTGAATCTACCATGTGTTTATATTACCTACTCAAAATAATGGAATGTTAAAAGTCAACTGTTTTACTATCTGTCATTATATTTGTGAATGTCTGTCTACTTGTTTTTTTTTAAGGTCCTTCTACTTAACAAAAGCTGCTTTCACAGCAGAATGTCTTCATAAATCTCCAAACCTCATAAATATTCCATTCTGGACATTATTGTCATTGTTTTGTTAGAAAATTTGCCTCAAGACAATGAAATGCGATTAAGGAACAGTGTAAGTATGGATGACAATGAAGCCCTTGAATAAATCTGCTAAATGGCATATTTTCCATTTGTTCCCTCTTATAAGTAAGAAGATATACAGTCTCATAAAAATGCAAGGAAAACATGAAGCAGACAAGAAACATATGCCAAATTATAAATAATAGGGCATAACATAAAATAAAACTGATTCAAGAAAATTGCACATAAATCTACAGGAGAAGGAGAGATTCATCCTTTGGAATCAGCTCAGAGTTGCACAAAATCAGATTGTGCTCTTCCAATGCTATCAAACTCTATTATTTTATGCAGATACAAGGTATATCTATAAACTCTACTTGTATGATAGTGAAGCAGATAAAGAGCTCTATACTTGAAAGTCAAAAGTCCTGCACTGAATTCCCAGTTCTACCCAATTCAATTGCTGTTATTTGGAGGACTGCCTGTATCTTTGGCCTCACCTATGGCCTTGCGCTGCTCAGCTCATGATGTATGCATGTGATTTGACACTTTCCAAACTGTAAAATGTTACTGCAGTGTGGGTATTCCCAATAAGGAAAATATCTACCAAAGTTAAAACAAAATACCATGAAAGGATTTTTTTTTCCCCCTGTACTTTTGGGATTTCAAATGCCCTCATAATTTTCTAAACACTCTAACAATGTTCAAACGGGGAAATAAGTTATACCGGGACCTACTATTGAATAATAGCAAGACAATAACAAAACTTTGGGGTAAATTACAAATGTGTCAAAGATATGGTTGTGTGTGTGTGTGTGTGTGTGTGTGTGTGTGTGTGTGTTCATGTGGCTTTGAATATAACTGAAACCTAGAGGCTCTTGGATTAAAATCCATAAATTATTCAACTTCAAAAACCACATGAAAAAGAGCACCTCAGGTTTACCTAAGAAATGGCACTGAAACTATTAGTTTAAAGCAGATAGCATCTTAAGGTGCATGCAAATATTTGGAAAAGAAAAGGATTAATAAACACCTACAAAAATTGATGCCGTGGGGGCTAAGAATTTGGATGAGTGGTAGAATATGTACCTAGCATGCATGAGACCCTGACACCAAAAAAAAAAAAAAAAATTATGCTGTTATACAAGACAGAAAATGCTTCTTCAAGAAAGGAAGCAGTTACCTGGAGGTCCTTTCCCCAGGCGTGGCTACCACCAACACTGCTGCCACCAACACCACTGCTGCCTCCCCAAGGTAACCTGGAGGCCTTCTCTCTCTGGGTGAAACTGCTCCCACAACTACAGCTGCCTCCCCTGCCAATATCCCATTACAGCTGCCGCCAACCCCCGCCACTACTGCTGCCACCACCGCCCAGAGGTCTGCCACCAGGGAAACACCAGATTTGGTTGTATCTGGCCTCATCCATCTTTGGATGCCAGCAGCTAGGGCCTGGGGTGGGGGTAGAGTGCCAGCCAGTTTGCCGCCACTCTCATCTTGGGGCACAGTCACCTCTGTGGATTCCAGCCAGGACCTGGAGGTCCAGCATCAGGGTGCCTATGGATTTGACTGTACCTGGGATCTTCCTGCAGTAGTGCTGGTGGTCACCATCTTGTTCCTGCTTCTCCAGGTTTCTCCTTTATGTGAGCATAGCCTTCATGGTCTCTGCAAGTTGTAGCAGCACTGAGATCTTGGAATGGCAACATGGTCAAGCCTGGGTTATCTGAAGCTCAGATCTGTGGGATAGTGACTGGGTCTGTGAGGGCCAGTCTGGGCCTTACAATCCCATAAGAAGTCAGAGACAGGGCTCAGAAACTTTTGAATGCTAACAGAGAAAGTATGATTTTCCATTGAGATTTGTTTTATTTTATTTACATTATTTTTTTTACTTTCTAATATCTCTACCATATTTGGAGCGAGGTATTTCTTGTATATCAGATGTGGAAGATGATGATCTATGAATGGTATTTTGCACTTTTGCTGTATATTCTTATATTTTTAATTGTTTTTCTTTGTATGTATTCTTCCTCTCACTCCTCTGTTTTCATGGATTCTCTTTCTACCTTTTCTCCAACAACCAATCTCTGATGGAAGAGGTTCCATTCTTCCTATGAATTTCTATTTCTACCTTGTCTCTTCCTTCTTCATGAACATCATGTCTTACATTACTTCTGTTCTCTCCTTGTCTACCATTTGAAACTGTAAATCTTTTAGCAAATTTTCTGTTTATATCATAGACAATGGTTGAACTATCATTTCTGTTTATTGCAAGAAAGCAGTAGAAGCCGTAGTGGGAGCTATTAGTTTTAAGGCTACATATTGTTTACACTAGGTGCCATTGATATTGGTCTCCCCCTTAAACGCAAGGTACTGGAAAATTTTAGGGACAATATAACTCTACAGGGTATAATTCGTACTGCCTCAGATGTGAAAACAAACAACATTTAAAAAACAAGGGAACAAACCAGCCCAAGCAATACAAGATGCTCCAATAACAGAATCCACTGAAAAAAAAGTAGAAGAAATATGCGAGAAAGAGTTTAGAAGGTACGTAAACTGCAAAGTAAAGAATGTTATAAAAAGTGAAATCAAATAGAAAATACAAGAAGTGAATGATTACTTCAATAAAGTATTAGAGATTATAAAAAAGAAAAAAAAAACAAGCAGAAATCCTCAAAATGAAGGAATTAAGAACGCAAATTATAAATTCTATGGAAAGTATCACCAACAAACTAGATTACTTGAAAGGCAGAAACTCAGACAAAGAAGACAAAATATATAATCTTGAAAATAAAGTTGACCATACAGAGAAGATGGTAAGAATCCATGGACAGGGCTTCCAAGACTTATGCAATAACATGACAAGAACAAACTTAAGAGTTATCAGGATAGAAGAAGGAACAGAGATAAAAATCAAAGAATACACAAACTTTTCAATTACATAATATCAGAACATTTCCCAAACCTAAAGAATGAAATGAAAAATCAAATACAAGAGGCTTACAGGACCTAAAATGTACAAAATTATAGCAGACCCACACCAAGACATATTATAATGAGAATGACTAACATAAAGAATAAGAATAAAATCTTAAATGCCATAAGAGAAAAATAATCAAATTATGTATAGGGGAAAACCAACTTAGATCTCAATGAATTTCTCAACCCAGACCCTCAAAGCTACAGTGTCCTGGAATATTTCAAGCTCTGGAATAAAATGGATGCTAACCAAGAATATTATATCCAGCAAAATTAAGATTTATATTTGAAGATGAAATAAAAATCTTCCACAATAAAAAAAAGTTAAAAGAATTCACAATTAGAAAGCCTTCACTACAGAACATTCTCAACAAAATATTCCATGAGCATGAAGTGAAAAAAAAAAAAGGAAAACCAGCGAAGGGAGGAACTACACTAAAGGAATAATTAATCAAAGGAGAAACTAAGTCAAATTAAAAATCAGAAATAAAATGATAGGGAATACAAATCATATCTCAATAATAACTTTGAATGTTAATGGCCTAAACTCATCAATCAAAGGTCATAGACTGGAATGCTAATGGCCTAAACTCATCAATCAAAGGTCATAGACTGGAAGATTGAATTTAAAAACAAGACCCAACAATATGCTGTCTCCAAGAGACTCACCTCAAAGGCAAAGACATCCACAGACTGAAGATGAAAAGATGGGAAAAAATGTAACACTCATATGGATTGCATAAACAAGTAGGGGTTTCTATGCTCATCTCAAATAAAGTGGACTTCAAGCCAAAGATAATCAAAAGGGACAAAGAAGGACATTTAATACTACTTAAGGGAATTATATATCAGCAAGACATAGCAATTATAAATATTTAGACCCCAAACAATGGAGCATCTATGTATATCAAACAAACACTTCTCAATTTCAATAATCAAATAGACCACTACACAATAATACTGGATGACTTTAACACACCTCTCTCACTACTAAACAGCTCTGTCAAACAAAAACTAAATAAATAAACTATAGAACTAAATAATACAATCAATAATTTAGACTTAAGAGACATATATAGAATATTTCATCCATCAACAAGTGACTAGACTGTATTCTTGTGAGCATATGGATCCTTCTCTAAAATAGACCATGTCTTATGCCACAAAGCAACTCTTAGTAAATACAAAAAAAAAAAAAATGGAGATAGTACTCTGCATTCTATCAGATCATAATGGAATGAAATTAGAAATCAATGATAAAATAAAAAATAGAAGTTACTCTAATACCTGAAGACTTAATAATACACTATTGAATGATGAATGGATAGTAGAAGAAATCAAGAATGAAATAAAAAAATACTTAGAAGTATAAAAGAATACCAATACAATATATCAAAATCTCTGGGACACTGTAAAGGCAATACTAAGAGGAAAGTTTATTGCACTGAGTTCATACATTAAAAGAATAAAAAGTCAATGAATAAATGGCCCAACATTAACATTACATCTCAAAGTTCTAGAAAAAGAAGAAGTCAAACCATAAAAACAGTAGAAGACAGGAAATAATTAAAATCAGAGCTGAAATCAATAAAATTGAAACAAAAAAATTCAAAAAATTGACAAAAGGTTGATTCTATTAAAAAATAAATAAAATGGATAAACCTCCAACCATGCTAATAAAGAGAAAAAAGAGGGAAAACCCAAATTACTAAAATTTGTGTTGAAAAAGGAAGTATCACTATGCACATGACTGGAATACCAAAGATAATTAGAAACTATTTTGAAAATTTAGCTCCAATAAAATAGAAAATATTAAATATATCAACAAACTTCTAAAAACATAGGACCTACCCAAACTGAATCAGGACAACATACACAATTTAAACAGGTCAATTTCAAGTAATGAAATAGAAAACATCATCAAAAGCCTACCAACAAAGAAAAGTGCAGGACTGGAAGATTCTCAGCCGAATCCTATAAGACATCCAAAGAAGAATTAACACCAATATTCCTCAAAATTTTCCATGAAATAGAAAAGGAGGGAACCCTCCCAAACTCATTCTGTGAGGTTAATATCACCCTGACACCAAAACCAGATAAAGACACATTAAGGAAAAAAACTGCAGACCAATATCCCTGATGAACATAGATACCAAAATTCTGAATAAAATTCTGGCAAAAACATATTAAAAAGACAGTGCACCATGATCCATGGGGTTCATCCCAGGGATGCAGTTGGTTCAACATATTGAAATCAATAAATGTAATTCATCATATCAATACACTTAAAAACAAGAATCATATTATCATCTCAATAGATGCAGAAAATGTATTTGACAAAATTCAGCACCTCTTCATTCAAAGCATTAGGCATACTAGGGATATTAGGAACATACCTCAACATCTTAAAAGCTATATGTGCTAAACCCAAGGTGAGCATAATTATAAATGGAGACAAATTGAAAGCATTCCCTCTAAAAACTGGAACAACACAAGAATGGCCTCTTTCACCACTTCTTTTCAACATTGTCCTTGAAATTCTAACCAGAGCAGTTAGACAGAAGAAAGAAATTAAAGGGATATAAATAGGCAAAGAAGAACTCAAACCATCACTATTTGCCAATGACATGATTCTATATTTAGAAGATTCAAAAATTCCACTAGAAAACTTCTATACCTAATAATTGAATTCAGCAAAGTAGCTGAATAAAATCAATACCCATAAATCAAACACATTCCTATACATCAGTGATGAATTGACTTAAAGAGAAATTAGGAAAACCACCCCATTCACAATAGTCTTGAAAAAAATAAAATACTTGTGAATCACTCTACCAGAAGAGGTGAAAACCCCTGCAAGGAAAACTACAGAATATTAAAGAAAGAAATTGAAGAAGAACTTAGAAGATGGAATGACCTCCCACACTCCTGGATAAGCAGAGTTAGTATTGTCAAAATGGCCATACTACCAAAAGCATTACACACATTTAATGCAATGCCTATTAAAATCCCAATGACTTTTTATAGAATTAGAAAAAACAATCATGAAATTCATTTGGAAAAAAATAAGAATCCCAGAATAGCCAAAGCCTTCTTTGGAAGAAAAATGAAGCAGGAGGCATAAAAATACCAGAACTTAAATGATACTACAGAGCTATATTAACAAAAACAGCATGGTATTGGCACCAAAACAGACATGGAGACCAATGGTACAAAATGTAAGACACAGAGGCAAACCTACACAAATACAGTTATCTCGAACTAGGCAAAGGTGCCAAAAACTTACATTGGAGAAAAGATAACCTCTTCAACAAATGGAGTTGGGAAAAATGGAAAGTCACATTTAACAAAATGAAATTAAACTTCTGTCTCTTATCCTGCATGAAATTCAGTTCAAAGTGGATCAAAGACTTAGGCCTAGAACAGAGACCCTGCACCTACTAGAAGAAAAAGTAGATCCAAATCTTCACCATATTATCCTAGAATACAACTTCCTTAACAAGACCCCTAAAGCACAAGAAGTAAAATCAAGAATCAATAAATGGGATGGATTCAAACTAAAAAGATTCTCAGCAAAAGAAACAATCAAAAATGTGAAGAGAGAGCCTACAGAATGGGAGAAAATCATTACCACATGCACCTCAGTTAGAGCATTAATCTCCAGGATATATAAAAACTCAAAACTTAACACCAAAAAATAACAAATAAAAATCTAGTCAATACATAGACTAAGGAACTGAGCAGACACTTCACAGAAGAAATACAATCAACAAATATATAAAATAATGTTCAACATCTCTAGCAATTAGAGAAATGCAAAACAAAACTACTCTAAGTTTACATATCACTCCAGTCAGAATGTCAATTATCAAGAATAGAGGCAACAATAAGTGTTAGCAAGGATGTGGAGAAAAAGGCACTCTCCTACATTGCTGGTGGGACTGCAAATTGGTGCAACCACTCTGGAAAGCAGTATGGTGATTCCTCAGAAAACTTGGAATGGAACCACCATTTGACCCAGTCATCCCACTCCTCAATTTATACCAAAAGGACTTAAAAATCAGCATCCTACAGTGACACAGCCATGTCAATGTTTATAGCAGATCAATACACAATAGCTAAGCTATGGAACCAGCCTAGATGCCCCTCAATAGATGAATGGATCAAGAAACTGTGGTATATATATATACACAATGGCATATTATTCAACCCTAAAGCAGCATAAAATTATGGCACTTGCAGGTAAATGAATGGAGTTGGAGAATATCATGCTAAGTGAGATAAATAAATCCCATAAAACCAAAGGCCAAATGTTTTCTCTGATATGCAGATGCTAATTCACAATAAGTATGAGGAGGGAGGCGTTAGGGAAGAATAGAGTTACTTTAGGTCAGGTAGAGGGGAGTAAAGTTAGGGGAGAGGATATGGGAATAGGAAAGAGAGTAGAATGAAACAGATATTATTACCTTATGTACATGTGTGACTGCATGACTGATGTAATTCTACAGCATGTACAATACATACTCCATTTATGTGTGATATATCAAAGTGCATAAATGCATTCTACTGTCACCTATAAACTAATTAAAACTAATTTTAAAAAAGGAAGGAAGAAAATCAATACTCTACATATAGACAGTAGTTGAGGTGGTCAGAATCCTAAAATTAGCCCCTGTTGACCCTAATCTTGTATAATTCTCTCCACTTGTGTGTGGTAACAACCTGTGAATGTGATAGTTCACTCTTGTGGTTATATGTTACGTGGCAAAAAGAATTTTCTGAGCTAATCAAGGTACCAAATCAATTGATTTTAAGTTATGTATGGTCCTAACCTCATCAGAATCAGTTGATCCCTTAAAATTAAGAGTTTTCTCTGGTTAGCTTAGAAAGGATATGGAAATAGCCATGTTACAAACTGTCTACAGAGAGAGGTGGTCTCTGATTGTTTAGAGTGCTGCCCAAGACAATTAGAAAGAAAATGAGGAACTCAGTTCTAGAGCTGCCAGAAATTGAATCTTCCAACAACATGAATGAGTCTGGAAGAGGAAATCATTCCCAGATGAGAGCAGCAGCACAGTTGGTGCCAGGAGAGCAGCACTGTACACTTGAGCAGAGAGTCTGGCTAACCTGTGGCCACAGACAGGCCCATGGAAACTCTGACTAATGAACAGGGATGTTTTGAGCTGCTAACTTTATTATAATTTGTTACACAGCAATAGAAAATGAATACAGTAGCAGAACTTCAGAGCTTGACTTCCCTTCCCTGGTGCCTAGTCGTGGCTTACAGAGGCAGTCCCTAAACAGCTCTGAATAGCATGTAACATTCAGTGTTTATGCCTAGTGGATCAGCAATAATGGATGTTTAAAAACAGCAATATTGCCATAAATCAAATCTCACTCCCAGAATAATTCCTTCATGTTTATGACAGAGATTAAAAAGATTCTTAAACACTCAGGTTGACACCTCCTTTGGATAATTTAAGATGTTACACCAGATTGCAAGCTTTAATCATTTTGCATTTAGGCATATAGCTTTCTGAGATGTTATTTTGCCTGACAGAACTGCTCTTATTTAATCCATGTTCATATACTAGAAAAAATATCATAAGATTTAAATCCATAATTATTTCATAAGCACCTTCTGTATATCAGCTATTAGTTTAGGTACTAGGATCAACAAGAGCTTGGTAAATGGGATTTTGAAAACATTGCCATTAAGATCAAATTTTCTCCCTATCACTATGCTGTTTCATCTGGTACTAGAAGTTATCCTGACCATGAGGAAGACAAAAAGAAATAGATAGATGGAAATGTTGGAAATAAGAGAAACAAAATATACATTGTTATCAGGCAATATGACTATCTACATTAAAATACTACCAGAAGGGGATTGGGTAGCTCATTGGTAGGGTGCATCTCCAAGATGTGGGTTCAACCCCCAGGACTGAAAAACAAAATCCTACAAGAAACTGTAAACAATTTACTAAAATTAGTCAAATGTAATTTGCCATATACATTCCTACACTTTAGCAATAAATAAATAGAATATATAAAGAAATTCTCTTTGTACTAATAGAAACAAAAATATAAGGTACCTAAAAACAAATTTAGCAAAGGATTAGTGAGACAACATAAAACTTTATAAAAATACATTAAAAAGGACTAAACACACAAAAACACATTCTTCTCTATTAGTCTATAAACTAATGCAATTTCAGCCCAATATCTAAAGAACATTTTATCAATTTGATAAACTGATTCTTAATTTTATATGAAAAAATAAAAAGTCCACAAATATCCTAAAACATTTTGAAAATATATATACAAAAAAATAAGGTGAGGTGGGGGAGGTTTATTGGCCTGATCCCAAGACTTATTATATGGTGCAAAATGACCTCAGAAGTAGATAAGCAGAACAGAATAGAGAACCAGGGAATGGGTATGGTTTAGGAAACATAATATCTCATAGCATGGAAATATTTTGAGCTAAAGTACCCAAAACAATATTGATTATCCATATGGAAAAAACTATTCCAAAGTAATTAAAAGCATGCATACTAAAAGCAAAATTTTGGAACTTTTTAGAAATATAGATGACCTAAAGAAAATATAAAACTTTTAAACAAGATTTTTGTGAAATAAACAATAAAGGAAATAATTTATTGGAATCTAAAACTTTTAAGCATTAAAGTTCCTCATTTTAAAAAGTGAAAAAAACCAAATACAGTCTGAGAAAACATATCTCCAACTCTCTTCAAAGGCAAAGGATTATTATTCCAAATGTAAAAGGAAAAATGAATAAGATAAACAACTCAACAGGAAAATGAGCAAAAATTAGAGAACAGTGATTGATTTCATTAGTAATGAGGGAAACACTGAGGAAAGCAACATATTTTCACATCCACCACATGAATATGAATAAAAATTGAGAAACTAGCAGGTGCAGTGACAAGCACCTGCAATCACAGACACTTGGGAAGGAACCTAGAGGATCCCAAGCTCAAGTCCAGCTTGGACAACAACAATGCAAGACCTCTATCTCAAAGAATAAAATAAAATCTGGAAATTAGACAAACACATCAAATAATTGTGTTGGTGCAAGTGGAGTGCAGTTTGGCAATATCTGAAAAAGTTGAAGAAGCACAGATCTTCTAACTCAGCAATTCTACTACAGAACCTTTTGCAAATATGACCCAGGAGTCAGATACAAGCACTACTTATAGGAGCAAAAACTTTAAATACAATCTAACTGCTCGTCAATGATAAGATATGTAAACTGTGGTTTATTTTTTCTTTGGAAAACCACCTGGATATGAAATAAGTAACATCAAACCACAGTATTAAAATGAAAAAAAAAAAAAAAAAAAAAAAAAAAAAAAAAAAAAAACCTCACAGTGGCAAAAGAATAGCAAAAGTCTACTAATATTTGTGTAAATTTTAAAACACCACTGTATTGTTTAGGAATTAACAGACATGTAAGAAGAGGAGACAACATGGCAGAATAGAGGAAATTGCTTTCCTGGCTCTCCCATGGTGTGAAACCAAGAAAGCATATAGGCAGCTTCTCAGTATTAAAAGAAGAAAGAAACTTTACTGGGAATTAATACTAGACGTTCAAAACAGATTGGAGACTTAGGAGGTTGGATATAATAAAATAAGAAAGAAATTCCCCTCCCACCATGGCTGCCATCAGTGCCAGCCAGAGCAGTCTTCCCACGAGCAAAGTGAAGGAAGAATAAGGGAATTAAAGGAACCTACATTTTTCTGAGGCCTGTGGCATGTCTGGGTACAGAGAGATAAGAGATCAAACACTGTTCAACTGACCTGAAAGGTGTGCTGCTTAATATGCTTGTGCAGGAAAGAAGCTGCAACTCTCCTACCTGCCGTGGAGGACAGAAGAAAGAGTCATTTTGCAGCTGTGCTATGGGGGCCAGCAGCTGTGGGATTCCTGTCCAACCTGATCTGGGCTTGAATTACAGGCCTGGCAAATCCACACTGTACAAAATAGAGCATTCCTAAGTCACCAGGAGAAAATCAGACATGAGGAGGGGTTTACACAGGGAAATAGAGGCCATAGAAATGCACCCAACTTTCCCAGTCCCTTGAGTCTGGCAGTTCACAGGACTGGCTGGGAGGGATGTGCTCAGCCTGGAATTTGAAAGGGTCAGAGCAGGAGTGGAGTGACTGAGATTAGAGATTGAACTAAAACGAACAGAAAATATCAGATCCACGGGTGACAAAGAAGGCAAAGAATTGGCACGTCCACTGAATGAATGTAGCCCAGGGGAAATTCCCATAGTGTAGTCTTTTAGCTTTGACCAGCAATTACTAGGTACTGGAGGTGCCCTGATTTAACATCTTCAGACCAATTGCCATTCAAAAAAGAACCTGGAGCCTACCTAGGCCTCAACCCCATCTCTAGGAGCTTTGCCTCCAGGATCCCCTGTCACACTCCAATGACCCCAGCTTAAGGGTGAACAAACATCACACTCCAATCCACCCCAATTAACACTGCTGAGAATGGAAGATGGAGGACTTTTTGAACTCCAATAGAAACAATTTTCAAACTTTTTATCAAATTTTCTTTTTTTCTTTTCTCTGTTCAATTATGAGCTCAATGTTTCATGCACACTTACACATATACATATTTGTCTTTTTTCCCCTCATTTCTAGTGATTTTTGAAGGCAGTTATTTTTCAAGGCTCAGCCTGGAGGGCTAGGATATTTGATTATTATATTTCAGTTTTGTTCTTGCATTTTTAAAAATTTTCTTATATTTATTTTTTCTCTCACTTATGTTTCCCTTGATTCTATTTCTCTCTTTTCTTCTGCTAACTAACTCTTAATGTTCTCTTCTTCACTATTCCTTTAAATTTTTACTTCTGTTTTCTCTCCTTCTCCCTCATAATCATCACATCCTACATCTCTTCTGGTCTTTCCCTGTTCACCATTCAAATTTTAAACCATTTTGCAAACTTACTGTTTTTACTGTAGGCAATAACTGATCACATCATTTCCGTTTATTATTACAATTAACATTATAGATGTCAAAGTAGGAACTATTTGGTTTAATGCTGTATATTTTTTATGTTAGTTGCTATTCTTTGTCTCCCCCAAACTGAGGTACTGAAAGCCTTTGGAGACACTATAAGAGTTTCTAACTGCCTCAGATCCATACTAATAGATGGGTAGACACACAAACAACATAAAAAGGGGGGGGGGACACACCCAAACAAACCAAGATAATTCAGTAACAGAATCCATCAACACCACAGTGGAAGCAGTGTCAGAGAAGGAGTTTAGAAAGTTCATATGTAAACTGACCTGTGACATAAAAGACAATGTGAGGCTGGGTGTGGTGGTACATACCTGTAATCCCGGGGGGCTTTGGAGGCTGAGGCAGGAGGATCATAAATTCAAAACCAGACTTAGCAAAAGTGATGTGCAAAGTAACTCTGGGAGACCCTATCTCTAAATAAAATACAAAATAGGGCTGGAATATAGTTAAGTGGTCAAATGCCTCTGAGTTCAATCTCTAGTACCAAAAAAAAAAAAAAAAAAAAAAAAAAGACAATGTGAGGAGTGAAAATTAAAGATAAAATACAGGAAGTAAAAATCACCTGAATAAAGAACTAGAGATTCTGAAGAAAAAAAAAAATCAAGCAGAAATCCTTGAAACAAAGGAATGAAAAAACCAAATTAAAAATTATACAGAAAGCATCACTACCAGACTAGACCATTTGTAAGACAGAGTTTCAGACAATGAGGACAAAATATATAATCTTGAAAATAAGACTGGTCATGGAGAAAAGATGTTAAAAGACCATGAACAGGACTTCCAAAAAATATGAGATAACACAAAAAGACCAAATTTAATATGTATTGGGATAGATGATGAAGACATAAAGGTACAAATGAAAGGAATGCACAATTTTTCAATGAAATAATATGAGAAATTTTCCCAAGCCTTAAGTATGAAATGGAAAATCAAGTACAGGAAGCTTACAAGACTGCAAATTAACAAAATTACAACAGACTTATATGAAGTTTATGAAAATTCATAACATACAGAATAAGGATAGAATTTTAAAGACTGAGAAAAATGACAGGTCACACTTAAAGGGAAACCAATCCAGTTCACAAATGATTCCTCAACCCAGACCCTCAAAGTTGGAGATCTTGGAATAATATATACCAAACTTTGAAATAAAATGAATGGCAGTCAAGAATACTACACCCAGAAAAATTAAGCTTCAGAACTGATGATAATACAAAAACCCATCCATAATGAAAAAAAGTTAAAAGAATTCACAACTAGAAAGCCTGTACTATAAAACATAATAAAATATTTCATGAAGAAGAAATGAAAACTAAAAATGAAAACCAGCAAAGAGAGGAACTACACTAGAATAGGCAATCAAAGGAGAAACTAACTCAAATCAAAAAACAGAAATAAATCAAAATGACAGGAAATAAAAATCATTTCTCAAAAATAAGATTGAATGTAAATGACCTAAGTCCATCAATCAAAAGATGTAAACTGGCACATTGGATTTAAAAACAAGACCCAACAATACACTGTCTCTAAGAGACTAACCTCATAAGACAAAGACATCCAGAGACTGGAGTCAGAAGGATGGAAAAAAACATATCATTGACATGGATCTTGTAAACAAGCAGGGATTTCTATCCTCATATCAGATAAAGTGGACTTCAAGCCAAAGTTAATCAGAAGGGACAAAGAAGATCATTTCCTATTGCTTGAAGGAATTATGGAATAAGAAATAATAGTCATAAATATTTATGCTGCAAATAGTGAAGCAACTACATAGATGAAACAAACCATTCTCAATTTCAAGAATCAAATAGACCATAACACAGTAATGCTGGGTAACTCTAACATTCCTCTCTCATCACTGGATAGATCTTCTAAACAAAAGCTAAATAAGGAAGCTATAGAACTAAAAAATATAATTAATAATTTTGACCTAACAGACTTATATAGAATATTTCATGCATCAATTGACTGAATACACTTTCTTCTCAGCAAAGCATGGATCATTTTCTAGAAAACATAAAAATTAGAGATAATACTTGGCATTCTTTCAGAACATAATGAAATAAAATTAGAAACCAATGATAAAATAAAAAACAGAAGACACTCTATAACCTGGAAACTAAATAATATGCTATTGATTGACAAATTAATAGCAAAAGAAATAAGGCATGAAATAAAAAAAAAACTTCAAAGTAAATGAGAATAGTAACACAACATATTAAATTCTCTAGGATACTATGAAGGCAGTTCTAAGAGGAAAGTTTATTGCATTGAGCTCATTCACTAAAAGAATAGAAATCCAAAAAATAAATAACCTAATATTTTATTTTGAGGCCATGGAAAAAGAAGATCAAATGAACATGTTAAGCAGTAGAAGTCAGGAAATAATTTAAAACCAGGGCCAAAAATCAATGAAATTTAAGCAAAAAACCAAATTTTTTCAAAAATTGATGATACAAAAATTTGGTTCTTTGAAAAAAAATAAAATTAATAAACCCTTAGCCAAGTTAACCAAGAGAAAGAGAGAAAAATTCAAATTACTAAAATACATGATGAAAATGGAAATATCAACACAACACTACTGAAATATAAATGATAATCAAAAACTAATTTGAAATTTTATATTCCAATAAATTAGAAAATCTTGAATATATTAACAAATATCTAAAGGCATATGACCTATCCAAATTGAATCAGGAGAAATAAAAAATTTAAACAGATCAATTTTAAGCAATGAAATTGAAGAGATCATCAAAAGCAAACCAATAAAGGAAAGCCCAAAAACAGATTCTCAGCTAAGTTCTACCAGACTTCAAAAAAGAACTAACACTAACCCCTCAAATTATTCCATGAGATAGAAAAGGAGGGAACCATTCCAAACTCATTCTATGAAGCTGTATCACCCTGATACCAAAACCAGATAAAGACATATCAAGGAAAGAAAACTTCTGACCTTGATGAATATAGATTCAAAAATTCTTAATAAAATACTGACAAATCACATACAAAAACCAATTAAAGAGATAGTGCACCATGATCAAGTGGGTTTCACCCCAAGAATGCAAGTTTGGTTCAACATACAGAAATCAGAAAACATAATGCACCACATCAAAGATATAAGGCAAGAATCACATGATTTTCTGAGTAAACATAGAAATAACACTTCACAAAATACAGTATCCATTCATGTTCAAAACACTAGGAAAAACTAGGAATAGTAGGAACATACCTCAATATTGTAAAAGCTATATGCATCAAATCTAAGCCAATATCAATCTAAATGGAGAAAAATTGAAAGCATTCCCTATAAAAACTGAAACAAGACAGGGAAGCCATGTTTCAGCACTTCTATTTACCATACTCCTTAAAAATCTAGCCAGAGAAATTAGACAGATGAAAGAAATTAAAGGGATACAAATAGGAAAAGAAGAACTCAAACTATCCCTATTTGCTGATGATATGATCCTACAGTTTGAAGACCCAGAAAACTTTTACAACTTATAAATGAATTCAACAAAGTAGCAGGATATAAAATTAATACCCATAAATTACCTAAAGAGAAATTAGGAAAAATATCCCCATTCCCAATACAAAAAATAAAATAAAAATAAAACTTTTGGGAATCAACCTAACAAAAGAGGTGTTAGACTTCTACAACAAAAAACACAGAACACTAAAGAAAGAAATTGAAAAAGTCTTTAGAAGATGGAAAGAGCTCCCATGTTCTTGGATAGACAGAATTAACATTGTCAAAATGGTCATACTACCAAAAGTGTTATACAGATTTAATGAAATTCCCATTATAATTTCAATGGCATTCTTCATAGAAATAGAAAATTCAGTCATGAAATTCATTTGGAAAAATAAGAGGCTCTGAATAGCCAAGGCAACTCTCAGCAAGAAAAGTGAAGCAGAAGGTATTTCAATGCCAGATCTTAAGTCATACTATTAACAAAACAGCATGGTACTGGCACCAAAATAGGCATGAAGACTAATGGAAAAGAACAGAAGACACAGAGACAAACTCACATGAATTCAGTAATCTCATGCTAGACAAAGGCGCCATAAACATACATTGGAGAGAAGATAGCCTCTTCAACACATGGTGCCAGGAAAAATGAAAATCCATATAGAGCAGAATAAAATTTAACCCCTATATCTCTCCTTTCACAAAACTTAACTCAAAGTGGGTACAGGACCTAGGCTTTAGACCAGAGACCCTGCATCTACTAGAAGAAAATACAGGCCCAATACTCCATCATGTCAGCTTAGGAACTGACTTCCTCAACAAGATTCCTGAAGCACAAGAAGTAATTAGGATGGTATCAAACGAAAAAGCTTCTTCCCAGCAAAGGAAACAATCAAGAGCATGAAGAGTGAACCTACAGAATGGGAGAAAGTCTTTGCCACCTGCACCTAAGATAGAGCATTAATTTCCAGGATATATAAAGAACTCAAAAAACCTAACAACAAAAAAGCCAAATAACCCAATCAATAAATGGGCTAAAGAACTGAACAGACACTTCACAGAAGAAGATATAGACTCAATCAACAAAAATATGAAAAAATGTTCAACATCTCTAGCAATTAGAGAAATGAAAATTAAAACCACACTGAGATTTCATCTCACTCCAGTCAGAATGTCAACAATCAATAATACAAGCAACAATAAAATTTGGTGAGGATGTGGGGAAAAGGATACTCACACATTGCTGTTTGGGAGTGCAAATTGGTGCAATCACTCTGCAAAGCACTATGGAGATTCCTCAAAAAACTAAAAATAGAATCACTATTTAATCCAGTTATACAGTCCATATATATCCAAATCACCCCCTCAAAAAAAAAAAAAAAAAAAAAAGTAAACTCAAAATGCAAAGTAGTTGTTGTTGACAATAGTTATTTTTAGGGGATGTCTTCTTTGTATAACTTTGTATAAATTTAAAAAAATTAAGAAATAATTTAGGGATGGGGCACACCCAAACCCTTGACAAGTGCTGTGTGGCTCTTCTCGGTAGGTCATGTATATGATTCCCTGATCTAAGTAGGGATGATGACACCCTGGAAGAGCAGAGGCCAAGTAGAGACACCTAATCACCAAAGATAAGGTGGGAACATTTGCTGTGAAGGGCATACTCTAAAGGTATTACCTTGACCTGCAGTGATATTTGGCAGTGACTACTTAAGCATATGAATACCAGGAATTATGTGGAATGAAAGTGTTCTTGACAAATTTTAATCAAATCACACTTTTATTTGTTTTTCTTTTCCCAACTTTCTTATTGTAAGAAATTTCAAACACAGAAAAATTTGATAAAATACCACAATGAATAAGATTTTTCATTTTGATTTTAATTTAAAATTTTTTTAAAAAAAATTAAGTTAAAATGAAAAGGAATTCAGAAATATAAATTTTATCATAAAAAGTACATACTTAAATTAATTAGCATGAAAAATATGGCTTAATGCACTAATATCACTACATTTTAAACATTTATAGATGACATATTCAATTACCAAGGATATCTATTTCAATTATGCATTCAAGAGTGAGGGTGGGGATAGATAGTTTCTACTGTTCACTCAAACCTAGACCAAGTCTTGATCTATCACTTGACCCTCATAACGTTTGCATTTGATAGGTGGACCACAGTGGACTCAAGGTACTCAGGAATGCCATCAATTCATATCCAATGCCATCAATCCATCAATTCATATCAATGTCTAGTAATCTCTGAAAAGTCTAGGTATTTCCTTTTCCCCTGTCACACTAGTAAGTGGCTCTTGGAAAAAGACCCAGGGGAAATTTTATAGTATATACCTATGATTGTTGTAGCATCCTTCCTCAGAAGAAACTGGGGTCACCTGCAATCCAGGGGCTCTAGCTCTGTGAGCTGGTTTAGATCTAGAAACTAGGTAAAATGCATTCCTCTCCACTAGGTGACTGAAATTGAGCTTTTAGCCACAGGACCTATAGCTTTTCTTGTTTTCTAAATTGACCAATAGTTTAGTAGGCAGCTCATCTCTTTCAATCTTGGAAAGAACATGGCCAATTACTCACTGACAAATCACTGCAGGTCAAAATAGTCTGATTACTTTTATGATAGTCAGAACCCACTACCCTTTATAGCAAGAATACCTTGTCACCTTATCTTTGGCAGTTAAGTGTTGCTGGTGGGTCTTTCCTCTCCCAGGGTCCCATTATCCCTACTGACATCAGGGAACCCATCACCACAGGGCTTTCAGGGAAGAGCCTCTGCTGTGCTTTTCAAGGCTGTGCGTGTCCCCCCTCACTGCAGTGTTTCTCAATGCTTTCTACAGGAGTGTCCTTTAGGTTTTCTCAGAGAATAAAGTTGTGGGCTGATAACACAGAGCCTAGGTAACAAACCTATCCGGACATTCCTGCTTCAAGACTCTGGATCTCTGAATTTTTAGATTCTTTCATGTACATCAGGAAGAAAATTAAGGATAGTCTGTTACAGGGAGGACTAAAAATGCTATATCTGGAAAAGGCACAACAATATCAATATTTAAGCTCCAAAACTGTATATTACATGCCAAATGAGAGTTTTATAAATTCAAAAATCTATTTCTTCCATATGGAAAATAAAGCCTGGGTGTCTGAAAATAGGGTTTTATGGGAAACCATAGTATAAAGAAGATAAAGCAAATCCCACTAGAGAGAAAGTGAAATTTAGTCTCTGCTGAGGAAACAAACTAGGGGATGGGAAAAGTGTTGAAGGAGATTCAACACCCTTCTGGACCCCTGGAATTCAGCCAAAGAGGAAAGAGAGCCCCAAAATGGTCAAAAAAGAAGCCAAAACTATTTGGATGCTGTTCTTCCCTTCTCCATGTAACATAGCTGACAAGTATTAGTTCAGAATCAAAGAACAGTGAGTAACTATTTTAGTTAGCTTTTACACTGCTGCAACTGAAAGACCCCACCAGCATGATTGTAGTGGAGGAAAAGTTTATTTGGGGGCTCAGTTTCACAGGTCTCAATCCATAAATACTGACTCCATTCCTAGGGGCTCAAGGTAAGGTTGAACATCATGGCAGAAAAGTGTGGTAGAGGTAAGTGGCTCATATAATGATCAGGAAGCATAAAGAGAGACTCTACTTGCCAGATACAAATTATACATCCCAAAGGCACATCCCCTATGCCCACCTCCTCCAGGCACACCCTACCAGACTTCAGTTACCACTCAGTTAATCCCTATCAGAGGATTAATTCACTGATTGGGTTAAGACTCTTGCAACAAAATCATTTCTCCTCTAAACTTTCTTGCATTGTCTCACTCATTAGCTTTTAGGGGATAACTCACATCCAACCCATAACAGTAGCCATGAGTGACAGGAGGTACATCCTGATTCACTGCAAGTGACATGTGGTTACTGAGGACCAAGAGACCTGGAGACTCCAGAAGTGCTGCAAGAATGCTGAAAAACTAGAGGTCTTAGAGACAACACAGGAGATTGTAGGAGACATATCATGACTGGGGACAAAATGGAGGAGCCAGGGACTTGACCATCAGTCAAAAATCAAGGTAGTATAAATACACCTCTGCAGGACTAGACCAGACCAATCAACCTTGCTTCAATGGAGACCTAGTATGAGACAGGTAAGGGCAAAGTTCAGACCAATAAAGAGGCACTATGAGAAATGTAGGGCGCACACACCCCTGGACACTCTGGAAATGAACAAAGGAGAGGAGAAGATTTTGATGAGGCATCCACCTTTTAGGAAGTTTGAACTTTTAATTAATTGATCATTTCCCCAAAAGAGTCTATTCTAGACTGAAGAGACTAAGTAACCTTTACTAAAGAAAGATTAAACATCTGAATCTTCCACTCTACCCAGACCCACTATTCATAGGACTCAAAAAAAAAGTCAGTTTCTCAAAACAGAAGGATATTGCTTATATTGGTCCTTTGTATCTAAAACTGTTCTTGGATTTTCTTTTAAGCCATACCACCTTTTGATAAATATTATCACCAAATAGAAGTTCTTGAATTTTTTGTCTATAATTTTACTGTACAAAAAAAAAAAAAAGCTTGGAGGTTTGTTTTCTATCTTTAATCTCTTATCTGACTTCACCTGGTGTGTGGATCTTACTATTATGGTTTAGAAATGAGGAGTCCACAAAAAACTCATGTGTGAGAAAATGAAGAATTTTCAGATGTGAAATGATTGGGTTATGAGAGCCTTAACCTAATCAATAGTTTAATCCACTGGCGGAGTAACTGGATGATAACTGGTGGTCACCCATTAAAGTCAACTGGAATGCTTTAAAACAGATTTCTGAGTTCTACAATAATTGCAGATAAATCAGAATCTCTACAAGTGGGGCCCAACTGTCAACATATTTTAGAATTTCTCTCAGGATTGTAATGTGCAGCCAAAGATGAGCATCACTGATCTAGAACTAGATGAAATCAAAGTTGGGATAGATTGTCCTAAGCCTAGGGCAGTATTTTATCACAATCCCTGGGGACAAAGAAGTGGGTAGCCTGCTAATATTCCTGGACTTGAGACCTAATGAATTAAAACCTCTAGTGAAGGGTGCTGTGAATTTCTATTTTTAACAAACTCTCCAGGCATTCTTACCTATCTCAAATGGTCTTGTTTTGATAACTAGCACACTTGGAAACAAACAACCTAGCAATCAATGTTTCTCAATTTTTAATGTGCATGTGAATCGCCTGAGTAATCTTGTTGAAGGGCAGGTTTTAATTCAGTAAGTCTGTGGTGAAACCTGAGATTCTAACAATGATGGCTCTGGCTGGCCTATGGATCACACTTTTGAGTAGCTAGCATTCAAATTGTGCAGACCCCTTTTTTCCCAGTAGCTACATTTCTGCACTTTTCCTTTCTACCATCATTTGATATGGTTGTTGTGACATTCTAGAATACTCTTTCTGTTTAGTGACATACTTCACACAACCTCTGCCTGCTGAATTTCTCCTCTAAATTGCCATAACATTTATTGTCCCCACTAATCATTTATTCAAGGCTTATAGCAAGCTTATCAATTATTTAAACATTTTGCATTTTTCTTGGATCCCTAACTGGTTATATTTAGAAACAACATTAAGAAAACAGTTGATATTTTTAAACTGCTGAATAATTGATTAATGATCATTATGAGGTCATTATTCCTATTATTATCTATTGATTGAGAAAATACACAACTTACATTTTATTTAACAAAACCACATGAATACAGTTTAAAGTAATATATAAGTGCAAGTGATACTGTGAATTTGGACCATCAACAAATAAACAGTATTCACACAAAATGTTATTCACAAAAGATTCAGTCATTCAATAGTTGCCAATAAGCAATAGTACAAACAATTTATAAAAGAGAAGACCAAGTAAAAAAAAACAACAGTTTGTCAGAAAGAAATGGGTCTTACATTTCTTTGAGTAAGCCAATAGGCTGGAAACGATCAAAAACCTAGTGTGTGCCCCTGCCTTCGAGCAGATCAACAAGACTTTAATTATGCTAGTGTTTCTGAATTATCTGAGAAAATTTGGATGTTAAACTAAGTAATGTTCATAACAAACTACCTTGGTATGTCTGCCCATGTTCTCCTATAACATTTCCACTTCATTTAGCTTCAACTGGCAATACTTGATCTTCTTTCTAATTTATAATAAGTCCATCAGCTCTTGCTTTCTCCAGGTTGCGAATCCCTATTCTATGGTATCATTTCTCTCATCTTGTGTGAATATCCAATTATTTTCCATAGACTTGCGCACTTGTTCTGCTACTCATATCATTTCAGATTGACTTTCAGAAAATAGTACAGTAGTTTTCCTCATGTGAAAAAATGTCAATAAGACAAAAAAAATCTTAACAACTCACATAATATCATCACAATTACCAAATACAAGTAAAGATATGCCATTATAAATTAGCCACCTGCCATTGTAGACATCAAACCCAATATGGTAACTTCTGTAATTCAGATTATTCCATGTTAGTCTAAACTTGAAATTTCAAGTTTTGACATGTCTTCATTTCAATATATGAGTTACTAAATATTATATCACATGAGTTATCAAAAGGTATATGTGTTGGGAGATAATTTTTCATGGGAATATGAGAAACATATTACTGTACTGCTTATGAGTAGAGGCAATGACTGTGTTTATTCTAGACTATCTTTTCAAGAATAATAGTACAGCCTTGGTTTAAAAAATTATTTTAGAGCAAAAGACTTGTGTACTTATCATTCAGTACACATGTCTTTTGCTCCATTCTTCTTATGTTCAGGGTTTTCTTCTGTAACATAACCTACTATGTACACAGGTATTACCTAGACCTGGTCACATTGTACTATGGGACTAGAGGTGGAAGGAACCAAATAAAAATGCTCATACCCCAACTACTGCTATTGCTATGATAATAAATTGTCCTACACCGCTGATCTATGAGTTTCATATCTTCTGATCACATCATGAGACGAACTTGTTAACCTGCAAATAGGGCAAAACTTCAAACACTTCAAAATTCTTTATAGAAAGAACTAAAGTTCTAAAGTTGCTACACTTATTTCTAACAGGTTACAATAGACCATCCGCATTTTTCTAAAAATGAGAGTTACACCAGTTGTTACCAAATATGTCATTGTAATGAAAGTACTCTTTTCCATAAAGTAATTTTATAGTAGTTTGTCAAAGCATAGTGCAGACAGAAGGCATACAGTCTCTAATATAACTAAATTTAATATCCAATAGAACACTTCTATAGTTATAAAGATAATATTTTATATTGATCACATTGTTTACTTATATAACTCATCTTGAAGGAATCAATAAATTTCATTCAATTTCCTCACCATTTATTTTAAAAATAGATTAAGATTCCCTTTATGAGAAATTCATTAGATTTTCAAATTGGAAGATTATGAAAGATAATCTAATATAAATTTTTACTTCTTTAAGAAGGTTATGAAACTCAGGCGGGTAAGAAATATAACCACACTTATTTTTACCAGCATCTACCTTCTAGTTCAATACATCTAGATTGAGACAATAATATTCTAAGAAAAATCAAGCAATAAAAATGGTAAGAACAGTTTTTCAGATAATGTGTCACTTCTTATGTATATTTTTGTCTGTAGGAATTATCTATTTTATTTTAATAACATAATGGGGCAGCATTTTAATATAATATTCTATTTAAGATTTAGCTTGAATTTTGCTGTATTTTATTTTATACTTGACTTTCACAGACTTCTTTAAATAGAAATGACTTAAAATACATTGCTTATTCAACCCAATTTCCAGGACATATGCTCTGATATAATAAAAACCAAGAATACTATAATAGAAAATCTTAACGGTAATAAAAATATTCCAATTTCTCACTGAAATAAAATAAGTCACCTGTATTTTCTAGGCTGACCATCCTATAAAGGTCATAAGTAAGAGTATTTAACCCTAATACCAAAGATAACTTGTCACTTAATAAAAGTCCTAATCTTCACAGTGTACTTACTATGTTGCCTACAGTATTTTAAGCTCTTACATATATAAATCAATTTAATCCTAATAATCATCTCTGAGGTAGGCATTGTTATCTGTTTTTATTAAATTATTGTTTTTATTTGTTGTAATTAGTTATACATAACAGCAGAATGCATTTCAATTCATTGTACATGAATGGAGCACAACTATAAATTAAAATCAGAGCTGAAATCAATGAAATTGAAACAAAAAAAATTGAAAAAACTGATAAAACAAAAAGTTGGTTCTTTGAAAAAAATCAATAAAATTGATAAATGCCTAGCCACACTAATGAAGAGAAAAAGAGAGAAAACTCAAATTACTAAAATTTGTGATGAAAAAGGATATATCACAATGGATACTACTGAGATACAGAAGATAATCAGAAACTATTTTGAAAATTTGTGCTCCAATAAAATAGAAAATCTCAAAGACATCTACAAATTTCTAGAGACAAAGAACTACACAAACCGAATTAGGAGGACATACACAATTTAAACAGGTCAATTTCAAGCAATGAAATAGACGACACCATCAAAAGCCTGCCCACTAAAAAAGCCCAGGACTAGATGGATTCTCAGTCAAGTTCTATAAGACCTTCAAAGAAGAACTAATACCAATACTCCTCAAAGTATTCCATGAAATAGAAAAGGAGGGAACCCAAACTCATTCTATAAAGCTAGTATCACCCTGATACCAAAACCAGGCAAAGATACATCAAGGAAAGAAAACTTCAGATCAATATACCTGAACATAGATGCAAACATTCTCAACAAAATTCTTGCAAATCACATACAAAAAATATATTTAAAAGCTAATGCACCATGATCAAGTGGGGTTCATCCCAGGAATGCAAGGTTGGTTCAACATATGGAAATCAATAAATGCAATACAGCATATCTATAGACTTAAAGATAAGAATCATATGATCATCTCAATAGATGCAGAAAAGGCATTTGACAAAATACAGCACCCCTTCATGTTCAAAACATTAGAAAAAGTAGGGATAGTAAGAATATACCTCAACATTGTAAACGCTATCCATGCTAAGCCCAAGGCCACTCTTATTTTAATTGGAGAAAAATTGAATGCATTCCCTCTAAAACCTGGAATGATATAAGAATGCCCTCTTTCATCACTTGTCATCTGTTTTTATGGATGATAAAGCTAAGGCACAGAAAATGTATGGAATTTGACCATGATCACAATTAGTTATTAAATGCAATAGGTCAGAACTGAACTTAAAAAGTTTGACACCAAAACCTATGTACTAAATTACTATCCCACACTCTACACTTAATCACAATGCATCACAACTGAAGTTGTATTGCTTTCAAACTTCCCTTAAAACTCACCTCTTTCTTAACACAATATAGCAAAGCACCCACAGTGCCTTCTACCAAATACCATAGACAAACATAACAGGGTCTGAATTCCAAAAAATGTTCCACAATGATCTCTATTAAATTATTATTTCTTTAGTCTGATGTTGTTACCCTAAATTTATAATAATTTATAAGTGTGTGTGTAGAATTCAAGTAAAAATTCAATATCATTCCTACCAAAATGAAATCTTGGGATGCCTAAGGGAAAATAAAAAGTGACACATATTCTGAATTTAATTACATGCATTAATCCCAAAGTCTCATTCATGAACATATATTCCCCACTCACCCCAGATCTCCATACAAATTTGTCCTTAATCTTTTCAGAATTATCACTTCTCACAATAGTGAAGCAGCAAACAAATTCAGTGGTGCATTTGAAGGCATGCACCCAAGTACCATTTTCATAACTATTCACAAATACGTCAAGAAGGTCATTTCTGTACTTACTTGGGATCTCATTTTATTACCTAATGCTTAATAAGACCCAGGAATTCTTTCTAATGAGAAAACATTCAGTAAAATAATGATAGAAACTTCCTTAATAAATCTTGGCACAAAAATCCACGGAGAATATCAGAAGAGTTCATTGTAAAAGCAAAAACAAGACAAGGAAAACCACTGTCGTTGCTACCAGTTCACATTGCATGGAGGTATTAACTGTAGCACCATTAAGAAAAAGGGAAAGCCAGGCATGGCGGTGCATGCCTGTAATCCCAGTGGCTCAGAAGACTGAAGCAGGAGGATCATAAGTCCAAAGCCAATCTGAGTAATTTTGCAAAGCCCTAAGCAACTTAGCAAAACCCTGTCTCAAAATTTAAAAAGAAAAAACAAAAAAAAAACCAAAAAACAGGGCCAAGGATGTGGCTCAGTGGTTAATGATCTACCAGCCTCTACCTTCTAGTCCAATACATTTAAACTGAGATGGGTTCAATCCCAGGTACAAAAAGAAAGAAAGAAAAAGGCATTTAAGACCCATGAATTAGAAAAAGCCTTAATTGCTTTCTCTTGTTAATAACATAAAAAATCATATGATATCCCTGGACATCCCAAAATCAATGGAAAGACAACCACAATAGGAATTTAGTAAGCTAGCAGGATATAAAATTAATATATAGAAATTACAGACTTGACTAAAACAATAACCTGTTAAATGATATAATGGCATACCATAGCAACAAAAACTGTATAAAATGCTAGAAATATACCTAATAAGAACTATAAAAACTTCTAAAAATAATTAAAACTTTTTGGAAAACACACTTATAGACTTAAGCAAATGGAAGTTCTTTTCTGAAGGCATTTTGTGAAGAGGAAGGCTCCATATTATAAAAGTGTCAGTTCTCTCTGTTAAGTTCTGAATTTAATGTGATTCCTTTCTAGCAACATCATTTTTCCTACAACTAATGAAATTGATCCTGAAGACCATAATGAAAAATTAGTGAGCAAAAACAGGAGAGGAAACCTTAAAATGTAGCAAGGTTAAGAAGGCAGTAAACTCAGGAAGGAGGAGGAGCACATGCCACCAGAGATTAAAGCATTATCAACCCTCAAAATCAAAATAACATGGGCATTGGTACATGAGTAGTCACACCATGAAACAAAATTAAATGTCCAAAAATAGAAAGAGTACACATGGAAATTTAGCTTAAAATAAAAACAGCATTTCAAGTCAAGGGAAAATATGAATCGTCAGTTCTGCTATAACAGAAAAAAAAACATTGTCAAAAGTCACCCCATTATGCAAAAATCCCAAGATTAAAACTACGGGGCTCATGGAGAAAATGGGGCTAGTGTTCAACACTCAAAAATCTCAAAAAATAACAGAATGAATCAAACAACATTACTCTATGTAAACTTATGATTACACAAATGGTATGCCTTTACGCCATGTACAGAGAAACAACATGTATCCCATTTGTTTACAATAAAAAAATAAATAAATAAATAAATAAATAAAAAATCTCATACTGGGCTGGGGAGATAGCTCAGTTGGTAGAGTGCTTGCCTTGCAAGCACAAAGCCCTGGGTTCAATCCCCAGCACCGCAAAAAAAAAAAAACAAAAAAAGAAAGAAAGAAACCTCATACTGACATGTTTTCAATGTCAGGAACCTGCCAGATGTGGCAACCGACGTCTGTAATCTCAGCGACTCAGGAGGCTGAGACAGGATAATCGCAAGTTCCACACCAGCATCAATAACTTAGAATCTGTCTCAAAATGAAGAACTAAAGATGTAGCTCAGTGATAAATGGAGCTCGATTCCTATATGGGGGAGGGGAAAAGATAGGAATCTTATAAAAAGTGTAGCATAGTTTTATATGTATACAGTAAGTGGTTACAAAATTCACAAATACTGTTTTTGTATAAGCATGTAACTTTGAAAAGACCTGAAGCTTGCTTACAGAGGTGCAAGGAGGAAAGGGTGAATCTTGTAGCCTGTGAAGTATGTAAAAGGAGAATTCTCATAGTCTGAGATATTTCATAGCCATAGATCCTTGGAACCAATTTTCTGCCTTTAAGATGTAACTCCTTCAAGATATACATCTCTGTTTTATCAAAACTGGAAGTAGATACAAAATATAGTCCACTTCTTCAGTTAACATGTGTTTTTCTGCTGGAATTTTCTTTTTTTGAGGATGTTCAAAAAAAACAAACAGCTGAAGACTTTGAAAACTGTAGTGATATTTAAAAATCACTAAACCAGAACTTATACATAAAAAAGAAGCTCCTTCTTCAGGATTTGACGGTCTATTTAAAGTCTTTGTATATAGATTATAATTTATGATCTTAAAAATGTATTGTTTTCAATGCAGTCCTTGGCGTCTCTCTCAATAATGTAAACTCCTACTATGCCTTTTCCTTGGAAGATATCACATACTTTCTCACTTCTTTCCAAACTTTCCTATTTCAAGATTTTAACCTATATTTAGTTTTTCTTTTTTCATCCTTTTTTTTTTTTTTTTTTTTTTTTTTTAGTACCAGGGATTGAACCCAGGAGTGCTTAACTACTCAGTCAGATCCCCAGCCCTTTACCTTTCTGTTTTTGTTTTTGTTTTTTTTGTTTTGAGACAGGGTCTCCCTAAATTGCTGAAACCGGCTTTGAACTTGGGATCCTGCCTCAGCCTCCTCAGTTTCTGAGATTACAGGTGTGTGCCACTGCACCTATGTTTAGTTTTTCTTTCACTTACACTGCTTGGCATTTTGAACCAGGAAGCTTAGACATGTTTGCCATGTTGAATGAGTAGTCATTTTTTTAATACAGGAAAGTTTACAAATGTGTGAAATAATAGCAAACACAATTTCGTAGGATTAGATGTGGTGCACTGAGGTAGCATAGATTCCTGAAGTGAGTGTGTGCATGTGTGAGCACGTGTCTAGCACACGTCCTGCATGGACAAGGGAAAGAGTTCCTGTGGAAGGGATGGGCTGGCTGCAAAATAAAAGCTAAAAAAAAAAAAAAAACAAGAAAGAAAGAAAGAAAAAATACATATCAGAAATAAAGATAAAAAGGCAAGAATATATTTGAAGCAGGGCGAGACCAATTGAGCCGTCCAGAAGGGTCTGACTCTAACCCAGGAAGGAGTCCGCTTGCTCTATTTATAGCAGTAAAAATCAAAGGGGACCGTTAGGAGCTTCTTCAAGAAAAACAGGATGTGGGGTGGAGGTAAGCAGGCCTTTGACTCTAGCGGGTCCCTCCCATCTCTGGGTGCCTATCCTCCAACCTGAGCTGTGAGCTAACGCAGGATACCACGTGACTAAGGCGTTCTAGGTCAGTCAATATCTGACTGTGAGTTCCTGAAGCCCAATGTTCCTGGTTAACCGCTCGACCTTTGCTTGGGTCTCATGCCAGTCACTTGGTTGGTTCCGCGCAGGTGCAGGCCTGTGTTGCTTATTCCTACACAGGGCAGCTCAGTCCTGTGTAGGCACATTTTTTTTTTTTTTTACTATTCATCAAGTGTTTTTCTTAAATGAAACCTTCCCAAATTAGTGTTATGTTCAAACTGCTCCCTAATACATCAATTTCATTGGAGTAACTTGTATGAAAGGGAGGAAAGGAGGACAGAAAATCTTTTTCAGTCCCTTGTAAAATGTCAGCAGAACTAACTGTACTTTCTAAATATGGAAAAGGATGCCTCTGGGTACACTTCAAGTGGATCACATACTTAAATGTAAAACAGTGAACCTGCTCAAGTTCTGGAAGGCGACAAATACAAGACTAGAAGAATTTCTGTAAATCCTAGGAGCCAAGAAGGTTTTCTAACCCGACCTCAACAGAAGCAATAAAAGATCGTCAAATTTGACTACATCAGATTTTTCTAAAATGTGACAAAAATGCAAAGTCAAGGAAAAAATTAGCAAACAAGGTTAAAAACTTAGACTCTTCCCTGGAAAAGGACTTAACTACTTTTTTAGGTAAAGACCTGGAGATCAAGAAGTGTGACTACAACGTCTTTAGTAAGACTGTGCATGCAAGATGGTTCAACAGATCATCATACTACAGTTTCTTAAAAAATTATAAATATTGGGGTCAGGGATGTAGCTCAGTGACCAGGTACATCCTTAGTACAGAGAACTCCCTGGATTCAATATCCAAAACTCAAAAAGAATTAAAAATACAAATGATACATCAAAACTACTTCTATAACTTCACTCCAAAAATACTAACGAAAATGTATTTGACTATAGTATGTGTGTGTGTATGTGTGTATAACATTTCCTGACCAATATTGCTAATTAAATACATGAGAAAAATAAGCTACATAATAGATATTTTAGCTAATCAGTTCTCACCCCCCCCACACACACACACACAAAAAGCCACTAGTGTTTTCTTGCCCTGCTATAAACTGAAGACTGAAAACCCGACCTGCAACTCTTGTGTGAGTAATCACTTTAAAGACAGATATTCCTGAAGAAGGATCTGGGACAATTTTATAAAAGGATGTAAAAGATGTAGTATTTAATTGACTACATAAATCTTAAAATTGTACTTTCTTAAATGTGATATTAGGGAGCATATATACTGTACTATTCATACATTTTTTTCCCAAGGGAGAAGGATATACATACATAAGCAGACAGTAAACGCCTAAGACCCAGACTAAAATGGGAGACAGATGACTTGCTTGGTTTTAATGCTTCATTAAACAGAAATATGCTAGAAATAAAATAATTCCCAGTGGTCAATTTTCTTCTTTGTATTTAATAAAAAAGATCATTTTCTGCTTCTGAATCTCACTGAAGTTTTCATAAATCAGTGAATTATTTATATGCTATGTATAACATGCTGATATAATACTTATATTCTCATGATTGAAAAATAAGGTATAGCTTCAATTCCACATAGCATTGTAATAGTTGCATCACTTCATGTAAGTGATTTAATGTGCCTAAGAATTCAGTTTCTTTATCTATAAAATGTGAACAATCCTAGCACTCACCATTATAAAATGTCCTTTGAAGGCTGAGTCCATGTAAGGTGCTCCTGAATGCTTAGCTCCTCTCCTGTCTGCTCTTATTCTAGATCTGCCCTTCTAATCTGTGATTAGAGCAGACATTCAGGGATCACTATAAGACAAAATGTTAACTCAGTAAAATCTCCACTCTAGGAGATAAATTTTAGGTCTTATTGATGACTTACCTTTCTCCCCATCTTATGTATCCAATGAATTTTCCCTCCTTTCTACTTCCCCAACAAAGTCTCCTCTGCTAATTGACAAAAGAAGCCGAATGCATCATTCCTACCAAGATAATCTACATTTTAATAAAACATACAATTTGTTAGTTATCACAGTAATCTTAATCATCATGTATTATATGATGATTCAGAACCACATAAATGAGCTTAATTTGAACCAGTTTGAACTTTATTAGAATAGACTTAGCAATCTGCTTTTCCAGAGGGACTGCAAAAGATTTTTTGTCTTCCTTTCCTCCCTCTGCAATAGGTAAATGTATGAATTATTAATGGATCACCCCCACGTAACCTCCCAGTATAACCTCCCCTAGCAATACCAAAATTGGAAAAGTATCTATTAACAAATTACACGATTTTTCTCCTTTAATCTACTAAGATAATGATTTATTTTAATGAATTTCCAAATGTTTGTCTTTTGAACTTGAAAAGCTACGGAAAACCGCAGCTTCTTTGCCTGGCTGCTCCAAGCAGCTCCAAGCCGCTTCTTGCTCCTAGAGCCCGACCAGTGGGACAAAAGACACGTACACTTCAGAGGTTCATGAAGCAGCTTCCCCTTTATTCAGATAACACACCCTCAATATATAAGCAGTCTCATGCATAAGCAATTGTAACCAGATATGTCCATCCAATCCTGTTAAAGGTCAAGCGATCACTCGCTGGAGCATACATGAAAAGTATATCTGTCCACGCGCTAGGCGACAGAACTGTTTATCATACAGCCAATTGTAAACGCTTCCTTCCTCTCTCCAGGCATAATCAGGATGCCGTTTGCTCTCTGCCAGTCGCCATCTTTAGATGCATGTGGCGTAACCCTGGGCCCCAGGTTTCGCCCACCATAAAAAGCAAAAACCAAAACACTACTTGTTTATAGTTTATTATATTCTTAATACATTGCTCACTTTAATATGCTAATATTTTATGTACACTATTTGTATTTATTTATATTCATGTATATTTTTGTTTGAACTATCCTTACTAGTATTCAATATGAAGGTTATTTTTGAAAAATTAATTGTAGTCATTTTGCATCTTCCCTCACTCCCTTTTTCAGTCTGAAATAATAATAGAGGAATTACATGTTCTTTGAAAGTTAGATTGAATTCAGGCATTAATCTGAAACTGATGATCCCCCAATACTCATTCCCCCTTTCTTCTCTTCATTCCCGTTTTTCTAATCCAAACTACTACTATTCTAGCACCCCCCCTTATTGTGAAGTTAGCATCTGCATATCAGAGAAAACATTAGGCCTTTGGTATTTTAGGATTGGCTTATTTCACTTAGCATGATATTCTCCAGTTCCATCCATTTGCTGGCAAATGCCTTAATTTTGTTCTTTTTTATGACTAATATTCCATTGTGTATATATATATATACCACATTTTCCTTATTTAATCATCTGTTGAAGGGCATCTAGTTTTGTTCCATAGCTTAACTATTGACAATTGAGCTGCTATAAATATTGATGTGTCTGTATCATGGTAGTATGCTGATTTTAAATCCTTTGGGTATAAACCAAGGAGTGGGATAACCAGGTGAAATGGTGGGTACATTCCAAGTTTTCTGAGGAATCTCCATACTGCTTTCCAGAGTGGTTACCCCAATCTGCTGTCCCACCTGCAATGTATGAGTGTTTTTCCCTGCATCCTTGCCAACATTTGTTACTTGTATTCTCGATTATTGCCATTCTGACTGGAGTGAGATAATAGAATAGTTTTGATTTGCATTTCTCTAATTGCTAGAGATGTTGATCATTTTTTTCATATATTTGTTGACCAATTGTATTTCTTCTTTTGTGAAGTGCCTGATCAGTTCCTTTGTCTATTTATTGATTGAGTTATTTGTTTTTGGTGTTAAGTTTTTTAAGTTCTTTATATATCCTGGAGATTAGTGCTATATCCAAGGTGCAGGTGGCAAAGATTTTCTCCCATTTTGTAGTCTCTCTCTTCACATTATTGATTGTTTCCTTTGCTATGAAGAAACTTTTTAGTTTGATTCCACCCCATTTATTGATTTTTTACTTTACTTCTTGTGCTTTAGGAGTCTTATTAAGGATGTCAATTCCTAAGCCAACATGATGTAAATTTGGACCTACTTTTCCTTCTATTAGTCACAGGGTCTCTGTTCTAAGACCTAAGTCCTTGAACCACCTTGAGTCAAGTTTTGTGCAGAGTGAGAGATAGGGGTTTAATTTCATTTTGCTGCATATGGATTTCTAATTTTCCCACCACCATTTGTTGACAAGGCTATCTTTTCTTCAATGTATATTTTTGGCACTTTATCTAGTATGAGATAACTATATTTATGTGGGTTTGTCTCTGCGTTTTCTATTCTGTTCCTCTGGTCTTCATGACTGTTTTGGTGCCAATATCATGCTGTATTTCTTACTATAGTTCTGTAGTATAATTTAAGGTCTGGTACTGTGATGCCTCCTGCTTCACTTTTTCTTGCTAAGCATTGCTTTGGCTATTCTGGGTCTCTTATTTTTCCAAATGAATTTTATGACTGCTTTTTCTATTTCTATGAAGAATGTCATTGAGATTTTAATGAGAACTGCATTGAATCTGTATAGCACTCTTGGTAGTATGGCCATTTTGACCATATTAATTCTGCTATCCAAGAGCATGGGAGGTCTTTC
The DNA here is from genome assembly GCF_902686455.1 of Sciurus vulgaris. Lineage (NCBI taxonomy): Eukaryota > Metazoa > Chordata > Mammalia > Rodentia > Sciuridae > Sciurus > Sciurus vulgaris. The sequence goes on from NC_136463.1 coordinate 135,887,912, forward strand.
CATCTTCTAAGGTCTTCCTCAATTTCTTTTTTTAGTGTTCTATAGTGTACATTGTAGAGATCTTTCACCTCTTTTGTTAGACTGATTCCCAAGTTTTTCCTTTATTTTATTTGAGGCTATTGTGAATGGGTTAGTTTCCTAATTTCTCTTTCAGTAGGTTCATCACTGATGTATAGAAATGCATTTTCTATAAATGGATGTTAATTTTATATCCTGCTACATTGCTGAATTCATTTATGAGTTCTACAGGGTTCCTGGTGAAAGTTTTTTGGGTCTTCTAAATATTAAATCATGTCATCTACAAATAGTGATAGTTTGAGTTCTTTTACTATTTATGTTCGTTTAATTTCTTTCTTCTAATTGCTCTGACTAGAGTTTCAAGTACAATGTCGATTAAAGGTGGTGAAAGAGGGCATCCCTTTCTTGTTCCAGTTTTTAGAGGGAATGCTTTCATTTTTTCTCCATTTAGAATGATGTTGGTCTTGGATTTAGCATATATAGCTTTTACAATGTTGAGGTTTATTCCTACTATCCCTACTTATTCTACTTTTTTTGACGTGAATGGATACTGTGTTTTGTCAAATGCTTTTTTTCTACATCTATTGAGATAATCATATGAGCTTCTTTTGTATGGCTAAATAATATCCCATCGTATTTGGACTATGTTGAAGAGTCAAATTATAGAATCATATGGTAACTGTGTTTAACCTTTTGAGAAACTACAAGGTTGGTTTTCAAAGCAGCTGCTTCATTTTACATTCCCACTAGCAAAGTCTGAGCATACTAATTTCTCTACATTCATGCTGACACTCATTAACTATATATTTTCTTATTCTAGCCATCCTAGTATATATGAAGTTGTATTTTTATTTTATTTTCCTGATGAATAATAATGTTGAGAATATTTTCATGTGCTTATAAGCACATTTGTATATCTTCTTTGGAGGAATTTTTCTGGTCATGTTTTTAAATTTGTTTATTTTTTTTAAGTTGGAAGTATTCTTTATATATTCTGGACACTAGGCCTTTATCAGGTATGTTTTATAAATATTTTTTCCCATTCTGAGTTTTGTCTATTTACTTTCTTGACAGTGTCCCCATAAGCACAAAACTTTAATTTAGTCTAATGTTTTTCCCTTCATCGTTTCTCTTTTTAGTATTATATCTAAATATCTGAGACCATTGCCTAATCTAAGCTCATGAAGATTTATTTAGAAAAACAAGTTTCTTCTAAGATAAATATATAGATGGATATCTTCTGGGTTAATTCTTAATATGATGTCAGTAGAGATCCAACTACATTTTTTTTTGCATGTGGATAGCCAGCTGTCCCAACACCATTTTTTGAAAAGATTGGTTTCTCATTGAATTGTTTTGTTAACTGTGCCAAAAATCAATGGCCCATAAATGTATGTGTTCATTTCTGAACTTTCAGTTCTCTTAGACTGATGCCTTTATTCCACTCAGTCTATGATACAATGCACTCAGGTGGATGCAGCTCATGCAGTGATTCTGCTTTGCACCTGAATGACTCTGAGTTTGTGGAATCCATCATTTGTACTGAAAGCAGTAAACAAGCCTTCTCTTTGTCTGAAAAATAGCCCAAGCAAAAGAGCAATCAGGGCTTGCACTTTTAGCACATATGGAAGACAAATAGGATCATAAGACACCCATGAAAAGCAGTCTCTTCCAACAGGGGAAAAGGTCTTAGAGCCAGATAGGACCAATGTGTCTGTGTTCAAACAAATGTTTACAGAAAGACCTTTACTAGTACAGTGAGTTCATATGCTGAAAAATAAAAACCAGAGAAGAATGCTTAAATATTCAGGATGAAGATGTGCTATTGATGGAAGAAGATACCTAAAAGAATGAATTATGGAATCTAGAGTTTGGGTTATTTAAAAAAATGAAATACTGTTGATATTGCCTAAAGATGGGCAAAGTTTTTTCTTTATTAAAAAAAATAAGAAATCAAAAAATAGATTAAAACAATTATGGGATTATTCATGTTCTTTTTCATTTACTTTTTCATTTTTTGGAAAGTAACAAATTATTTTAATAATCTAAAAAGTGACCGCTTTTTAAATTAGGAAAAATATTGTATTCTAAAATTAAAGAATTTAGGAACTATAACTGATGAAGTATTTCTTTCTTTGAAAGGTATCTCTTAAATTTTTCTTCTTCACATCATTTTAAAATCAAGCATGGCCAGCCTGGCATCTAAGGCACTTGGACGTCACCAAATCTGAACAAACTGAAAAATCTACAATTCTTGGATCTTAAGACAAGTGAGGTCACAGGGCAAACCACTGCCCCCAAAACTGGGGAGACAGCCAAATACAGAGAATCACAACTTACCAGACCTAAAAACCACAAGCAGAAACCTCCATGGGGACCAGTGTCAGGAGAAGAAAACCTGAACTATAATCGCTAATTGCTGAAGATTCAGTGTGAACAAGTCTGGAATTTAAAAACTTATTAAAACTAAAAATTTCTACTCTGCAGAAGACACTATTAAAAAATTGAAAAGATAAGCCAGAACTAGGAAAAAATATTTGCAAAAGACATAAAGAATGGTTATCCAAAATCTATAAAGAACTGTTAAACTCAACTGTAAGAAAAGCAGCTACACAATTTAAAAACAGGCCAAAGACGTTACTTAACACATACCTCACCAAAGAGGCATGAATAGCAAATAAGCACATGAAAAAATTGTTTCATATAAAATGTCATCTGGAAAATCCAAATTAAACAATGAGCTATCACCCCATAGCTATTAAAATGTCCAAGTTCAGAAGAGTGACAGCACTACATGCTAGCAAGGATGCAGAGCAACAGGAACACAGGTTCGTTGCTAGTGAGATGCGAAATGGTATCGCCACTTTGGGAGACAGTTTGGAAGTTTCTTAAAAAAAAAAAAAATAAGCATACTCTTGCCCTACGATCCAGTAATTGTGCTCCTTAGTATTTACTCAAAGGATTTAAAAATGTACATCCACACAAAACCTGCCCTTGGCTTATTTTTTTTTTTTTTTTAGCAGCTTTATTCATGATTGCCAAAATGTGGAAGCAACAAATATAAATTCAGTAGGTGAGTGGATAAATAGACTCTAGCATAGTAAGACAAGAGAATTATTGAACACTAAAAGGAAATGAGATATCAAATTATGAAATAATATGGAAGAAAAATGTCATTACTATGTGAAAGAAATCAGTCTGAAAAGACTGTTTATTGTATGATTCCAACCATATGACATTCTGGAAAAGGCAAAATTGTTGAGACAGTAAAAGGTCACTGGTTGCTAGAGATTGGAGAAAAGGGAGATGAGTAGGAAGGAAGGAATAGGTAAAGCACAGAGGATTTCTCAGACAATAAAACTCTCTATGATACTATCATGGTGGGTACATGCACTGTACATTTGTCCAAACTCAAGACCAAGAGCGAGCCCTAATGTGAAGTATGAGCTCTGCATGAAGATGATGTATCAATGCTGGTTCATCAAGTTGTAAGGAATGCTCCACTCTGAGGTGGATATTGATAACAGGCAAGAGTATGTATGTGTGGGGGAAGGTGATATATGGGAAATCTCTGTAGCTTCCATTAAATCTTGCTGTGAACCTAAAACTGATCTACATAATGAAGTGTATTTTTAATTATACACAATAGTAGAATGTATTTTGAATATTATACATACATGGAGTACAACTTTTGGTTCTTCTGGTTATACATAATGAGGTGTTACATTGGTCATGTCTTCATACATGAACATAGGAAAGTTATGTCAGATTCATTCTACTGTCTTTCCTGTTCCCATTCTCTTCCCTTCCCTTCATCCCCCTTTGTCTAATCCAAAGTACTTCTGTTCTTCCCTACCCTCTCCCCTTATTGTGAGTTAGCAATAACATATCACAGAGAACATTTGGCCTTTGGAGTTTGGGCTTGGCTTATTTTCGCTTAGCATGATATTTTCCAGTTCCATCCATTTGCTGGCAATTGCCATAATTTCATTTCTCTTTATGGTTGAGTAATATTCCATTGTGTATATACCACATTTTCTTTATCCATTCATCTGTTGAAGGGTACCTGGGTTGATTCCATAGTTTATTGTGAATTTAACTGTTATAAACATTGATGTGACTGTGTTACTGTAGTATGATTTTATATCCTTTGGGTATAAAGCGAAGAGTGGGATAAATGGATCAAATGGTGCTTCCATTCCAAGTTTTTCTAGGAATCTCCATACTGCTTTCCAGAGTGGTTGCACCAATCTGCAGTTCAACCAGCATTGTATTAGTGTACCTTTTCCCCCACATCCCCACCAACATTTATTGTTGCTTGTATTCTTGATTGTTGCCATTCTGACTGGAGTGAGATAAAATCTTAGTGCAGTTTTAATTTGCTTTTCTTTAATTGCTAGAGATGTTGAACATTTTTTCATATTTTTGTTAACTGATCATATTTCTTTGTCAGTGAAGTAGTGCCTATTCAGTTACTTAGTCCATTTATTGATTGGGTTATTTGTTTTTTTGGTGTTAAGTTTTTTGAGTTCTCTTTGTATCCTGGAGATTAGTGCTCTATCTGAGATGCAGGTGGAAAAGATTTTCTCCCATTCTATAGGCAATGAAGTATATTTTTAAATGTCCTATGAAATATATGAAGTATTAAAAAGTAAAGTTCTTACAGATCGTTATGTAATAAAGTCATGTTTTAAGTTTAAATAACAGAACTACATAACAATAAAGTCTCATTTTAAAAGTTATTTCTCATGGCAAAATGTTGTCTGAAATTCTAGGAATTTTTCTTTCATATTTTTTTATCTAGAATTTAAGGTAGTCATTGTTGAGATCCAAATAATGATAGATGAGTTCATCATTTGAGAAATGTCGACAGTCCAAATTGCCCCAAATCTCAACCCTTAAGGTCAATCAGGAGATCTGAAATTCCCACCATGTGAGTCAGTCCCACACCTAAAGATGTAATGTCTGCAGAAAGCCTGTATATATATCTCCCTAGAGGGAGATAAAGTCCAGGAAAGCAGAAGCACTTTCAGCACAATGGGAAGAACCCCCATCTTGGGTCTTACACACCTGTGTTTGAATGTTGGCTTAACCACTTGGCATTTAGCTGTGGGACCTCAAGAAGTTGCTTGACATATCTGAACCTCGGGTTCCTTACTTTAATTACCATTCTAGTTCTTGTGGTATTCTTTTAAAGACTATTTGTGGTAATCTGGGGAGTGAGAAATCTGAACGCTAGCTCCTTTCCTCTTGTCTCCTTAAGGGCACTTCTCTGCTCCACTCCCTTCCAGAATGATGGACCTGACAGGGTGTGCAGAGGCAGCTCCCCATAGGGCAAGGCGTGACACCACCAAGCAGACAGGAGACTGTTTCTCTCTTGTCCTCTTTGGTCTGCCTGCTCCCTTACACAGTAGGCACTTGTGTTTTTAATTTTTATGTGATAAGCTAACCAAGGTGAACCTACTTTCTCACCTCTAGCTTCTCACCTGTAAGCAATAGACATATCAGAGATAGGTAAATGCCGAAGTCTGGGCTTGGAGGGAACTAGGAGGCATTTCACATACCTTAGTCTAGTTTTTCCAGGAACAGGGCAAGATCTCAAGCCCTGTTTGACTCAGATCTCCATTGTGTTGATCAGGCCCCATGGAATGAGGCAACAAACCCCACTCTGACACTCCAACAATAATAAGTGTAAAATAATGATCCCTGCTTCTGGCACTCAGTACGTGGTAGCCTCTGCCCTTTCTGAGGAAGACAGCAATTTGAAAGTGTGTTCTTTCTGTTGAACTCTCAGGCATCAGCAGAACAGCACTGAAGGCCAGAATTTTCTCCTGGTAGTAGTGCTGCTGAGATGTTCATCAGGAACAGAAGGCAACTCCCTTATGGAAGTCACCGTTCCTAAAATATGGCTCCTCAAGACAACCTTCACCCACCAGGTGTTAGAGAGTGGGTTACATTTTTATAAGGAGAAAGTGGTCCTTTACCTCCTACTGAAAAAAGTCCTGCAGGAAGGTACCTTAGACTCTTGGCCCCTAAAGTAAAACTTTGGGGACTCTTTCCTAAATGTAAGAAATCTGAAATAGCAGAGGCCTTCTTACATCAGCAGAATAACATTTACAGCAGAACTCTTTATTTTAAAGGAAAATCTGAAAACAACTTCAAAAACTGGTAATAACTATGGGTGACTGGTTGAATGATATAAATCCTTCTTTTGAAAAATATAAGTGTTATGGCATTATTTAGTATGTTCATAAAGATTACAACCTGGAAAATATTTGTTATGATTTTAAATAGAACAGAATAAAATACTTTCAATATTTTTTATTTATAAAACTGAATGATGGACAGAAAGATGCTTAATAGTAATTATTGGTGATGTATAGGAACACTTTTTTCTTGTCCTACTGTTCTTTTTTTAATTACCTATTCTTATCAAGGATGAATCTTTCTTTTGAAGACCCAGAGAAATTTTCATAGAGTGAGCACATTGCATACCCCATCACCAAGGCAAAGGGAAAAACTGCCTGCCTACAATTTCGTTCCCCCTTTAAGACTGTCCTTAATGTTCATTTCAAGCTAATTTCATCTCTAAATATACTCATGTGGGAGAACATGAGAACACAGTGTATTTGACCCTGAAACCTTGAGTTCCCCAGGAAAACAGGCGCTTGGTAATGCTTGTCAACTAACAGGAGGGTCAGACAGTAATATATTTATTATTCCTAAGTATTAAAGATTGCATGTCTATCTCTGACATAGTCCTTTATTCATAATAATAAATTATGTCTTGACCCCTGTTTGATTCAAATCTCTTCTGATCATAATGAAGAAAAAAGGAATATGTGGTAATATTCTGGCCCTAACCTTCACCCTGAAACTTCATAAAGGAAAGCAGATTAATTGTATTCATCAGGAAAACCAAGGCTTCTAGGCAGAGCAATCACTAGTAACTGACTGCCCACTCTCTGGAGGCAATTCATTCTAGTCCTTTTCCCAAATGGGTAAGATATGCTGATAGTTCCAGGTCCACAAGGTATATATTCTAGTAAATATAACAAATTTCAGAACTGAATTTTTTCTTATTTTTGGGTTCCCAAAATTTTATTTTATCAATTCACTGTAAGGATAGTAAAGAACTGGTGATGTTGATACAAATAATGTATTTTATAATTTACTGATAGAAAATCAAGTTTGCCACATATTATGTTCTACTGTATCGTCTGATTTAATTTCTCTTTAAAAAAAAAAATAGGCTACAGGAGGTTACTTTGAGTATGTAGACTTTTAGATGACTGTTGCAGGCTCTTAGGAAATACTTTCCTCAACCTAAAATAGCATGATGAAATACCATTCTCTGCTCTTAAGAATATTTTTTTGGTAGAAGGAACAAGTTTGTTTTTCTTTATTGTTACTATTTGATAAATGCTTATTATGTACCAGGCTGTTTAAAAACATAGTGTTTTAAAATTCTCAAAACATGCCTATGAGATAAGTAAGAATTATGGCTGTTCTACAGATAAGGAGAAAAGAGGTTGACTGATCTGTCCAGTGCTAAGATGGCATCGCTGGCATTCGAACTTCTCCCAACCCCAGCAGGGCCTGCTGATTCTCCTGTGATTCCTGCTCTTAACCACAAGGCTCGCCCTGCTGCCAGCACTACTGAGATCTAACCATTCTCTTCTCTCGGAAAAGCTGAGGAAGACTTTATTCTCCAACTTTCCCTTCATTATTAACAGTACTCTCATGAGACAAACCACTATTTCAACCCTACTATCACGATGCTACTCTTCTTAAGGTTAACACAAATACCTTCATAAGTCACATTTCCTAAAAATAAAAACTAGCAGCTTACTTTAGGTTGGCTACATTTGGAGGACACCTGACTCCAGAGGATTAACCATTCCAAAATACAACATACAGCAAATATTTCTGGGCAATTTTTGCATTTAAAAATAATTAATCCTTGGACTTCATATTCTAATTAGTTTTCATTAAAGAAAATACTTTTCCTGACAAAAGTATTCTGTTTGCTTCCTGACCTTCTGTTTTAGTAAGATTTTATTTCATCCCAAATGTTAAGGTTTATTTTTAAAAACTGTGTCCAAATAACTAGAGTGTTAGATTTATCCCAAACCAATTATTGACTGTCCCTATCCTTATTCTAAGCTGCCTTCAAAGACCAGACAAAGATGTGGTCTCCAGGGTCTATAAACTAAGAACACAGATTTTATTCCAACAAAACAAACTGATCCAGATAACATTAATAAGATCAATTCTATTCAGTAGTTAGGTTAATTTCTGCATTTTATGTTAACACTTGTTTAAAGAATACAAATAAATATTTTTTTTAAAAAAGTAAGGAAGATAACTAAATTTTGGGTCCTATGATTCTAGGTTCCTCTTTAAAAAAAAAACCCATATAGGATGAAAATTTAAATTTTGAGAAAAACAGTCATGTTGAATGAATAATTATGTCCATCAATATTTATTTGGCACAGATGATATACAAAGCACTGTACTGCTTTTAGTGAAGAATTCAAAGATAAATAATCAATTCTGTGCCCTTGCTAGCTTACATTCAAGTGAGGGAGAAGAGAAATATGTAGAGAAGGTGGTATATGATGCACATCATAAAATGTGTCCAATAAATTAATATGGGGCAGAGAAAATAGGGACTTGTCTTGCTTTTCATAACTACTAAACTTATGAAAAAAGATACTATGGCTTAAGGAAATATATAAATAATATACTAAATCAAATCAATCATTTTGAACACCATTTTCTAGTTATTTAGAATTCTCTTAGCTTATTATCATATACCATCTTAATAAGCATTTGGTCTGAGTTGATCTAAACTATTAGAAAAGTAGTTCGTGTTGCTCCCCCACTCCATTAATGTGACTGAGTTAAATTCAAGTCTTTTCCTATTAGGAATAAAATAAGTAAATTGGTGATAGTTAAAATGCATTAGTTTTGGTTTGTGCAAATTATTCACTCTCTTCCCTATGATCTTTCACAGGGAAAATCACACAGAGTACTTTCTGAAAGAATAACTATTATTTTTTAAGACCTACGTTATAATGGCAAATAGAGATGAAAGTTAACAGTATGAACTCATTCATGCATTTTAACTGATTACCAAAGTGGAACTGAGTCAGCCAAATTGGTCCAGATAGTCTAATAAAAGCAAGACAGAATTTCTTTTCAGGAAGGGATATGGGGATGTAAATGAGGATGTATATTTCCTGTTACACTAAAAAAAAATCCTACTTGTGGTTAATTCCTAATAACTCTACTGACAATTTAGTTTTAAGTTCCTGTTAGACTAATTTCAAATTTTATTGTGAAAGAAACAGGTCTATCTCATTAGTTCTCACAGCTCTTGAAAATTCAGTGACTCTCCATGCTGAAAGATCTTCAATTACAATACAGGACACACATTTATGAATATAGAAAATGGTTAGAAATTCTGATTCTGATTAGGAATGGAATGAAATGAGAGAAAAAAGGAAGTATTCCAACAGCTAAGCAGGACCCAGCCCTGGTTTGGGTCAAATTTATGCCTCCATTCTACAAAAATGAATTTATTAAAGTGTTATGATCAAAGACCTGCCAATGCAAAATCCAAAGAAGAAATAAATGTCACAAAAGAAATTGAAAGGCCCCCTTTGCTCACATGGCTCAAGACCAAATCAAGCAAGGCTGGGAATCCCAATGTCATCAATTAGCTATGTTGTTCTCAACAATCATTTCACTTCTCCCAACCTAGGATTCCTTATCCTTGAAATAGGTCAGTTATGCATATCTTTGAAGAAACTAAGGATTAAAAAGAAAAAAAAACATACAGTTCCTAACAGAATATCAAACATATTTCAGACTGCCCATAACTGATAAGGTTCCTGCTTTGGTTACATGAACATGGGATTATAGGAGAAACCTTATTTATAAAACTTCAATTCATCAAAACTCATTTTTTTGGATTATCTCTTTTTACCTCTCTAAGTATTTTTTCCTTCAAGTCACCAAGTTGTTGCAAGTATTCAGAACTCCAAAATTCGGGATTCAGCTAATTGATCTGGCAGTGAATTTGTAGCTAGCAGAGTATGGTTTAAGGAGACATGAGATCCATTAACAAAAAATGTAGTGAGGTCATTGGAATGGGTAAGGATGTTGGGCAAAAATTCAAGCACACATTTCCTGGAAGAGAAAGGTAAAAGCAGAAAGTTTTCTTGGCATTCTTTGCTTATGTAAATTGTATCTACTGATATTTATCATATCAGAAAGAGAGAAATCTAAACATTTATAAATTCATTGAATATTATAAATCCATTACATATTAGCATACATATTTATAAAAAATTTCCCCAAAATTATAAGATGCCATATTTTACCTTTCTATAAATCTTTTTAATGCTTGGTTTTAAAAAAGAGGAATAGATTTTCATATTTGTTTCTACATTCATTCTACTGCAGTATCACACATTATCAAATAGCCTCTGGAAAATATTCTTGTATACTTAAGAACAAGAGTGAAGGGAGTGGGGTATGGTGGTGCACACCTGTAATCTCAGCCATTCAGGAGACTGAGGCAGAAGGATAACAAGTTTGAGGCCAGCCTCAGCAATTTAGTGAGACCCTGAGCAACTGAGTGAGACCTTGTTTCAAAATAAAAAATTAAAAGGGCTGGGGATATAGCTCAGTGGTAAAGCACCCTTGGATTCAACTCAAAACCAAAAAAAAAAATGAGCTAAGGAAATAATTAACATCTTATTATTATCATGAAACTAGTTTTGATCTCATGGATTCCTAAAAGAGGTTTGGTTGGGGGGCCCAAAAGTCTCTAGGTCACAATTCATGAATCCTGTATCCTAATGATTGAAATCTTTAAAGAAGACAGATTTTTAAAATTCTTAGATATATTATAGAATGTGGCAAACTACAACCTATAGTTTTCTTGCTTCTGCCACTGTCAAATTGATAGTAAAATATGTTTTTAAAGTTTAGTGTTTAAAAATTGACCAATGTGAAAATATCCAGGTACCCTGGAGGGCCAAATATTGCATGTGATAATTTTTTAATCAAAAATTCTGTATGAAATGAAGCCTTTCTCATGAGAAAGTCACTTTTTTTGCCAGTTACTTTCACAGTTAATGTTGCCTAATTAATAGTGGATGGCACCTTTTGCTGGTTCAAAAACAATTACAGTGGGAATGTAAGGATTCAGGCATAGTGACATTATGTTTGCTGTCATCAATATGATGACAATCTGCCTTGTAGCATTTTAATAACACAATATTTATTCAACTAATTAAAATTGCTAATTCATCAAGGAAAAGGCATTGATGAGAGGTAATCAAGATATTTAACCTTCCAAGATTTAAGTCTTTCAAGGAAAAATTCACATAAGAATTAAGCAGTTATATTTCACTGCAGAATAGGATTGATTTCATTATTTTCAAATGGAATAATTGCTTACAAAGAATCTGCTGTCAGATCTTATGGTCATTTATGCCAAGAAATCATTAAATCCAAATCTGTTAAGGAACTAAAGCCTTGAAAAGGAGCACAGGATAGAAGTCTATAGCAAAATTGACTTCTTGAGAAGTCAACTTCTTAAGAAGTTGGCTGTTAGGTATTGCAAACCCAGAAGCAGCCATTTTTCAGTCAGGCATTTGTATCCAGTCAGGAACAGTGGTTCAGGGTTTAAGGGTTGAAAAAGACTTTTTATTTAATCTTGGTTTCTATTATATTAATTTGGGCAACAGTACACTCTGTTCTGTTTGATGTTTTTAAATGTTGAGGAGGGAGAAGCTCCTGGGAATAACATTTAGTAAAGAAATGCCTTCCTGTATAGAATAGGTTCGTCAAGAAGAGGGAATCATATAACTTGGAGCTGGTTGAAATGAGTATTGTCTTCCAAGGTGGCCAAAGTAAACTTTTCTGATTGAACAAGACGATCACAGAGGAGCAAAATGTTTGTTTTGTATTGGTTTTAATACCCATGTTCATTCTTTGTTTACTTGTTCTGGCCACACAATACTAAAAGGCACATGGCTTCTAAAGCAAGCAGAAGTAGTCAAAGACAAATATGATTCTCTCTCATCCAAAGATTGTTTAATCAAAGCAAGTGATTGTATTTTAATAATATGAGAAAGTTCAAGCCCTGGAAGCTTTCTGATTTTACACCGGTAGTCACAAAGGAGTATGAAAAAGTAGACAGTGTTTATAGTAGTAGAGGTAAGAAGAAATTGAGGTTTCCCTTTAAAGCAAAATGAGGAAAGCCAAAGGTAAATTTGGCAGTGGAAATAATAGCTGATGCACAGCGACTATTATGTCAGGCACAGTTCCAAAGCACTTCACTTCTGCAACAGATCAATGTCCCTGGTGTCCCCCAGCAATTCTTTTAGAAAGGTACTACTTTACTCTCTACCTATTACATCTAAATAATCCATGGGCCAAAGAAGGAAAATTAGAAAATAATTTGCTCTGAATAAAATGAAAACACAACACAATAATTTATGGGATGCCACTAAAACAGTACTTAGAAAGAAATTTATAGTGCTAAATATTTATATCAGAAAAGAAGAAATATCTCAAATCAATAACCTAACATTCATTTTAAGAGATAAACATTTGGGGGCACTCGGCCACTGAGCCCCAGCCCCAGCCCTATTTTGGATTTTTATTTAGAGACAGGGTCTCACTGAGTTGCTTAGCACCTCGCTTTTGCTGAGGCTGGCTTTGAACTTGAGATCCTCCTGCCTCAACTTCCTGAGCCTCTGGGATTACAGGCCAGAGCCACCATGCCCCGCTGAAATAAACATTTTTTAAAAGATCAAATAAACTCAATAGAAACAGAAAGAAGGAAATAAAGATAAGGAAAAATCAACAATATAGAAAACAGAATCATAAAAATCAAACAAAAACTGATTTTTTGAAAGGATCAATACAATGGATCAGTCAGTATTTTGATCAGGGGAGAATGAGAAAGACACAAATAACCAGTTTCAGCAATGAAACCAGAATATCACTACATATTCCCCAGGTGCTAAAGGATAACAAGCAAATATAAACAATTTTATAGCCATAAACTTGACAGCTTAGAAAAAAATGGAAAAATTATTTAGAAAATACAAATTACCAAACCTGTCTCAAGAAAAAATGAGAAAGCAGAATAATCCTGTTATAGAGAAATTATACATAATTTTTAAATTCTATGAAAACCTCTCACAAATAAAACTCTGGGTCCAGGTGGATTTACCATGTGCCGGGAGCCAGCCCCAGCAACTTGCGGGTCCCCGAAGGATGGGTGGAGTCGGCACAGAGAAAGGACACGAACCCCTGGAGCAACTTGAAGCAAGTGCTGCTCAGATTTATTTTAGCTCTTCTTTTATAGGATTAAGTAAAGCATGATTAAACAAGATAGAAGTTATAGAGAAATTACCACAAGTTTTGTCATTAACCATACTTTCCAACAGGTATCTAACACATAGAGGGTACATTAAGGTCAACTTTTAAAATTACTCACATAAGCATATCGCAGTGAAAGATATTTTCCTCTTTTCATCCTACTGGCCTTTTTTTACCCTTTGGTGTCAGACCTATTGTCAGCATATGACTCTATTTTGTTTTAAGTTAATTCTACTGAACTGCTAAGCAAAACATGCACTAATCTTTAGTTTATATTATTATGTTTTGTTTTGTTTTTTATGTATAATGATTTAACCTTAAAGGTCTACTCTATTACCTAAACAAGCTCAGTTGAAACTAAGGTTATTTACTGCCAAACAGTCAGTGTGAGTGCTTAATTTTTATCCTAATATTCTTTATGTTATTGATTTGTCCTCTACCTATTGTAATATATGATGTGAGACCTAAGCCAGCATAAACTACGCATAACCAGTTAACATGTAATGAGGGCATTTGATCTTAAGATAATATTTTTCTAGTTATTTGCGCATGCTGTTTCTTTGCTCTTTAGTCCTACATTTCCAGGGTGGCCCTTGATGTTCAAGCCTTTGAATGAAGAACAAACATTGGACATTTGTCCACTTACCATTAATATTGATTATTCATTTACCACTTTCATTGTACACTCCTGTATAGGGAAGAGGTGGATCTGTGAGAGGTGGGTCCTTATACTTATTTGATGGTTTCCCTCTAGGTGGAGACCACAAACATCCCCCAATCTTGTAAGCTAAGTACAGTAGTCCTTGTACTGTGGGGACAACAAGTCTCCTGTTCTCTTTGTCAGGCCGTTTTGCTGGTACAGCATTAACTGGGGCAGGTGTGCTCAGCATAGGAGCAAGCAATTCCTGTAACTATAGTTTTTTGAAGAACTCCTCAAACTCTGTACTTTTAGACTTATTATGTGATATTAGTACATTTTTTAAAGCATTCCTTATCCTCCCCCAAGCTCCACAGACTCATTGAGGTTAAACTCTTATCACAACAATCAGGGAATATGATTTTCAGTTGCATAGTTATAAGTAGGATAATTACAAGAAAACACCCAATTCCTAGGAGAGATGATGGCAGCAATTTCCTGGAATGGTGGCCTTGCCAAGCTCTTCTGCATGCTCAGACCTTGTCAAGCAGCATGGCAGAAACAGTCCCCACCAACCATGAATTCTATCAAATATCTAAGGAAAATCAAATAAAATCAATTTCTCTTGGAAGGTAACGGAGAAGAGCTTACTTTTACTTATGAGGCCAGAATCACTTTCATATCAAAATTCTAATCCATAAACAGGCTGTCGAGTTTCAAGTGCCAGTTCTGTCCCACTGACTGCACACCCTGGCCAGAGCAATGTAGTCTCTGTACCTCACTCCCCTCCCCCCATAAAACTGGCATAACAACATCAGCCTGAGAAGGTTTTCAAAGGATTTAAGGATTTATGATGTGAAGAGCACCTAGAGCACTGCCTGGTGTGTAGATAGCACTTCGTACATGGCATTTATGTTAGCTATTTTTCTGAATTTTATTCTTTTCTTTTTATCCTTAGTAAGTTCATTCTTTTCAATGCTCCTTCCCAGGAACCCGTCAGAGGTGGCTGTAGAGGGTAGTGAGAAAGAAGTATTTTCCCAGAAACTAGAAAGAGGAAGTATGGAGAATACAGGGTAAAGGAGATCACTTCAGAGAATATCATTGGTTAAACCATACGACTTCTCCTGCTTTGTCTTTCCCATCCCACGGAATTTGATATCTGCTCCCAAGAAGTACTTGGGTTTCTCATTACATCTTTTTTCAAATACGAATTTTTACCGGAGAGCTCATGTTCCTTCTCCTCCCTCATGTACTAGATGTTTTAAATTACTATGAATGATATTCTCAGAATGTACCCCTTCCACTTATGATTCTAGACCCATAAGGAGATTTAGATCCCCACTTAGTTCACCTGGAGCAATGCAAGAACTGCTTCTAGAAGAAATGACATGCACACACAAATAGTTAAAAAGAACTGCCAATTCATATTGACAGCAGTCTGGGAAGCATGCAGAAGAATAAATTTTAAGGATATTCAGACCAAGAGGTTCAGAATATATGACTAGGTAGGACCAAATTCATCTGCATGGATGTACACCGTTGGGATTTTATATTTATATTTTGGCTTCACCTGAAGACAGGTTAATAACCTGTTAGGACAGCTAAATGAAAGCTAGATTATATGATGGTTTATAGTTTTTAAGTTAAAATGTCAGAATATCCCTAGAATAATGTTGAAGAAAAATTTTAAAGGCTTAGGGTAAAAGGTAAGTTGAAATGGGTCTATTATGTTCAACCTGCCAAATCATTCTGTTCAAACAACCAAAAGAATGTAATCTTCACCAGGGTATTAATTAATGCACTGGGGAGAGGCGGGTAACATCCTTGAAAGAGTTCTGTGTTGGCTATTTTTCATAGGTCAGAAGTGCAGTATTATAAGGAACGAGGTAAAGGGGATGAACATGGCCTGGCTGTGTGACCACAGAATGAGTCAGGAGATAGCAATGTCACCAGGGTCGGTGTTCACCCACCCATTAACACAAGAAAGTGACTGATCAAGCAATCCAAGAGGGAAAAGGAGTGACTCTGAGAGTAGTATCTAGATTTGGGTCCTGCCCTGTATTTTTTCCATTCCAGACACTTACTTGCCTCCAATTTCCTGGATTGTTGATAAGAGAGAGTTAAGAGCTCCTCTAGAACATATATCTAGAGCATTCAAGTATTAGGCAGGAGTTAATTTTCCAAATAGAATGGTAAAGAGCAGACTGGTAAAATTTGATTTTTTTTAGTGACCCATTTCAGCAGTTTATTGTGCTGACACTCTGCTGGTGAAATGATACAGAAAAGCAATAGGATCCTATGATAAATCGTACAGATTTATTTTCTGAGTTGTAAAGAGTGTTCTAGTGTCTTATTGAAGGATGACTGGATAGCTCAGAAGTAGACTGACTTTATGTATGTGAGTATCAGCTTCTAAACAGCCAATGCTTCTGCTTTGATATATGAATCGTCAGATGTTTCTGGGGACTCTGTGGAATGGGTCAACAACTACACAAAGGACACCTACTTCACTAGGCAAAACATTTACCTATTTAAATTTCCTATTTATCATAGGAGCAGGTATAATTTGGGGTTCCTCTTTGGTCTCATCTTTCAGATGGTCTGAACTCTCCCCTAATATTCCATCTCACATGTTAAGAACTCATTCTAGTTATCACAAGAGGGGACCCCCCCCATTTTTTTTTTTTTTCATAAAAACATAGCTGGAGACAACTTTAATGTTATTCCATGTGGCACCTTGAGTTTAAATGTCAGAACCACATAACCTTCCAAGAGACAGCCTCATGGTGAAGGCCCACCCTGCAATTCTGTAAGTACACTTGATATAGTTATCACCTTCAAGGGAGCTTGGGTGAGGGGTCATATAAGAGTCACATATTTTATGCTACCCCCTCCTCTTTCCCTACATAGTGCCCTAACAACATTCAGTATAGGACCAACAGAAGAACACATAGTTACATGACCATCTGTATTGCTCTGGGTATAGGGAGTGGATTAGGGAAATGGCCCATTTATTTCCATTTATTTGGTTTTATGTTATCTAGAATTCTTTGCAAAGTCCACTTCTAGTATTATCTGTTATTCCATGCTAACACCTCTGCTTCTAGTTCACCTCCTATACAATTCCCTCTATAGCTCTAAAAATAGCCATGGAATATTTGCAATCTGTATCTCTTCAGGTCTTGACATTCTTGGAAAAAATTACTGCTTAAGAAGTTTGGAACTTCAAAGGTCTGGTTCCTACAACCAGTTGATAATTACCTACCCCAATCCTTGAAGTTGATCATGCTGCCCTATTTGAGCTGTTCCCACTTCCTCCTTAGGTCTTTGATCGGTGGTACCGTGTTATGCTGAGCAATATGCCCTGCTTTCTGTGCCAATGTTGAGCACACAATGCCAAATGACCGGGCACAAACACACCAGGCCTGTGATAAAGCTCCTGAGAAAGTTTCCCTGTTGCCTATCACATTCTGGGTTAGAACCTAAGCATCTAGAAGGTTAGACATTAAACTCAGGAAAAGCAATCTGGATCTTATGCTATGGGGATTTAATTGGGAAAATACTAACCCCTCTCTGGTGTAATCAGGGTTCTGGATCTAAATCTTGCTTTGGTAGACAATAGATGAGTGACTTGATCAACTACCCCAGAATTCTGCCAGCACTGAATTCTGTAACACTCAGCTGTAGCCAATTTCCATGGAACTCAGCAAAATGCCAAATCCGTCTTTGAGAGGACAGCCTACAAGGAAATCAGTTTCAGGCAGTTTACTATAAATCTTTACCTTTTTCACTCCTTTATATATTTTCGACATGTGTACTTGAAGTCCTTTTATTAATGCTTAGTTCTTCCATGTTCTTTCAATCATTATTTTTGAACATGTTGGAAAAATTATTTCTAACTGCATCAAAATGTATAAAATTCTTATGATGGCTACTTTTAGGTATCAGCTTGACTGGATTAAGGCACACCTAGAAAACTGATAAAGGGTTATTTTTAGCTGTGTCTGTGAGGGTGTTTCCAGAGGATATTGGCATGTGAATCAGTGGACCGAGTGGGAAAGAATCTTCAATCTCCAAATAGCTGAGTTCCTGGATAGAATAAAAAAAGGAATTCAGCCCTCTCTCTTTTGGAACTGGGACACACTCTTCTCCTCCTACCCTTGTACATTAGAACTCTAGTCCTTCTACTCCAGGATTGCATCAGTGCCTCAGGCCTCTGACCTCAGACTGAGACAACATCATCTTCTCTGGTTCAGAGGCATTAGGAGTTAGACTAGGCCAGCTACCAACATCTAAAAGCCTCCAGTTTGCAGATTGCCTGTCATAGTACTTGTCAACCTCCATAATTGCATAATGCAATTCCCCTAATACATCTTCATTCATATACCTATCCATCTACTTATCTGACTGTCTATCCCATTGGTTCTTTCTGAGGAAACTTGATTTATACAGTTATCTTTCTCACAATGGAATAAGCATATCAAATGTTGTAGAATAGTGTTAGCTCCTTTCATATACCCCTTCCT
This sequence comes from Sciurus vulgaris, assembly GCF_902686455.1. Classification (NCBI taxonomy): domain Eukaryota; kingdom Metazoa; phylum Chordata; class Mammalia; order Rodentia; family Sciuridae; genus Sciurus; species Sciurus vulgaris. Next base: position 135,906,503 of record NC_136463.1, read on the forward strand.
CACCTCTTATTTTAAATTGAGTTCTCTCCAGTCTTTTTAGAAGAAATAAGCCTTTCTCATTTATATCTCATAGTGGGTCCCTTATCTATATAAGAACAGGGTTTGCAGTTCATTAGAGTTCATCTTCCTTGGAAGTTTTCTCCCATGTTTGCCTTTCCTCTAGTACAGCATATATATGCATGTGCTTTGGAACCTGTCCTGGGTTGATAGATTAGTACCTTCAGGGCTCATGTCCTACGGCAATGGCATGGTTCTGAGTCCTACTCCAGAAAGTGGTGTGTACTCTCTTCCCAATCTGATCTAATTCCTCTGGTGGCAATGCCATCAGAAATGGGAAAGCTCATTTACCATCATCATAAATTCAATGCAGAATGCAAATCCATTTGTTCTGAAATACAGTCCCACCTTTTTTGCGTGCAATGAAAATATAGTTCTTCCAACAGTAACTAGTAGAAATGCAAAATGGTACAGCCACACTGAGAACTGTTTGCCCCTTAAAAAAAAAAGTAAACATACACTTAACCATACCAGCTGGAAATCATAATCCTGGGTATTTATTCCAGAGAAATAAAAACGAGTGTAAACACTACACACAAATGTTTAATAGCATTATCTGCATGGGTCCTGAACTGGAAACAATCAAGATGTTCTACAAAAGGAGAAGAGTTAAAATGTGACATATATACACCATGGAATACTATTTCAAAATAAAACAAGTGAAACAAACTATTGACACCTGCAGAAGTTTAGCTGTATTTCAAGGATATGCTGAGTGAAAAGAACAAACCTCAAAAGATCACATACCAGTTTACAAAAACACTGTCAAAATTACAAAATTATGAAGATAAAAAAACCAACTGATTGTCAAGAATTAGGGACAGTGGGACATCCAGAGGTATGTTTCTAAAGGGAGGTGATCTGTTTCTAAAGGGTAGCATAAGGGAGAACTCTGTGTAATGAAATAGTTCTGTACCATGATTTAAAAGTGATTACTATTAACTGCACATATGATAAAGTGACATGGTTTCAAAATTGTACTATAGTTATGTAAAATACCCATTAAGGAAAATTGAGTGAAGCCTTAGAGAACATTTGTATTCTGTTTTCCAAATTGGAGTCTATAATTACTTTAAAATAAAAAGTTAAGTAAAAAGAAATAAATACACTTCATAACCCTGTATCTATTTTTTAATTTGAAGCTAAAAACCTTCCCACAAATAAAATCCTAGACTTGAATAGCTTCACTGGTGAATTACCAAATATTTAAGAAAGAAGTCATATCAATTCTATACAAACTGTTCTAGAAAGTGAATATAGAGTGAATGTACCCCAAGTCATTTTGTGAGCCCAACATTATAGCAAGACTGACACCAAAGACAACAATTGAAAACTACAAACCCAAATCCCACATGAACCAAGATATAAACATATTAACTGAATTTTGGCAAATCGAATCTGATAATATATATATAAAGGAAATATATCATAACTGAGTAGAGTTATCCAATGAAAAACGAACTTAGTTTAACATTAAAAAATCTATCAACTTATATGTCAAAATATACTCTACTATCATGTATATCTTAAAAGAACAAATATAAATAAATAATAAATAAAATTTATCAACTTAATTCACCATATTAATGAACTGGAAAAAATCAAAACTAAACAAAAATATGATTATCTCAATAAACACAAATAATTTTTTAAGACCAATATGTAGTTCTCCTAAAATATCTTAGCAAACAAGGAAGAGAAAGAACTTTTGTGACTTGATAAAGGGCATCTACAAAACACAATCAAGTTAACATCAAGATTAATGGTTGCTTTAATTTGCATTTCTCTAATTACTAGAGATGTTGAGCACTTTTTCATATATTTATTAATTGCCTGTATGTCTTCTTCTGTAAAGTGTCTGTCCAGTTCCTTGGCCCATTTATTGATTAGGCTCTTTGTATTTTTGGTGTAAAGTTTTATAAGTTCTTTATATATTTTGGAAATAAGTGCTCTATCTGAACTGCATGTGGAAAAGATTTTCTCCCACTCTGTAGGCTCTCTTTTTACATTATTAGTGTATCCTTTGCTGAGAAAAAAAAAAATTAGTTTGAGTTCATTTAATTTATTGATTCATGTTTTGATTTCTTGTGCTTTGGGAGTCTTGTTAAGGAAGTCTAATCCTAAGTCAACATGATGAAGATTCAGGCCTACTTTGTCTTCTATTTGGTGCAGGGTCTCTGATCTAATTCCTAAGCCATTTTGAGTTGAGTTTTGTTCAGAGAGATAGAGGTTTAATTTCATTTTACTGCATATGGATTTCCAGTTTTCCCAGCACCATTTGTTGAACAGGCTATGTTTTCTCCATTGTATGTTTTTGACTCCTTTATCTAGTATGAGATAAATGTATTAATATGGGTTCGTCTCTGTGTCTTCTATTCTGTACCATTGGTCTGCCTGTCTCTTTTGGTGCCAATACCATGCTGTTTTTTGTAACCATTGCTCTGTAGTATGGTTTAAGGTCCAGTATTGTGATACCTCCTGCTTCACTTTTCCTCCTCAGGATTGTTTCGGCTATTCAAGATTTCTTATTCTTCCAGATGAGGTTCATGTTTGCTTTCTCTATTTCTATGATGAATCTCATTGGGATTTTAATTGAAATTGTATTGAATCTGTATAGCGCCTTTGGTAGAATGGCCATTTTGAGAATATTAATTCTGCTTATCCAAGAACATGGGAGATCTTTCCATCTTTGAAGGTTTTCTTCAATTTCTTTCTTTAGTGTTCTTTAGTTTTCATGGTAGAGGTCTTTCACTCTTTTGTTAGATTGATTTCTAAGTTTTTTTTTTTTTTGAAGCTATTGTGAATGGAGTGGTTTTCCTAATTTCTCTTTCAGAGAATTCATCATTTATGAATAGAAATGCATTAAATAGATGTTAGTGTGGATGTGGGGGAAAAAGGCACACTCATACATTGCTGGTGGAGTTGCAAACTGGTGCAACCACTCTGGAAAGCAGTGTGGAGAATCCTCAGAAAACTTGGAATGGACCCACCTTTTGATACAGTTATCTCACTCCAAAGAACTAAAATTAGCATACTACAGTAACAACCACATCAATGTTTACAGCAGCTCAATTCACAATAGCTACATTGTGGAACCAACCTAGATGCCCTTCAACAGATGAATAGATAAAGAAACTGTGGTATATATATATACAATGGAATATTATTCAGCCATAAAGAATAATAATATTATGGCAATTGCAGATGAATGGATGGAATTGGAGTACATCATGCTAAGTGAAGCCAATCCCAAAAAACTAAAGGCTGAATGTTTTCCCTGATAAGTGGATGATGATATATAATAGAGGTGAAGAGGGGTAGGGGATGAGAGAAGAATGGAGGAAGCTTAGATTATGTAGAGGGAAATGAGAGGGGGTGGAATGAAAAATGTTGGAATGAGACAGTCATCATTACCCTATGTACATACATGTATGATTACATGAATGATATGAATCTAGATCGTGTATAACCATAGAAACAAAATGATGTATCCCATTTGTGTACAATGAATCAAAATGCAGTTTGTAAAAAATGAAAAAATAAATTAAAAAACAAGATTAATGGTGAAACACTGAATGTTTTCCCTGAAGATTAGAAACAATCTGTTCAACACTTCTACTCAACATGGTACTGGAGATTCTAATCAGTGCAATAAGGAAAAAAAAAAGAAAGAAAAACATTGATTGGAAAGAAGTAAGAAGTAAAATTGCCTCTATTCACAGATCTTATGATCTTTTTTTTAGAAAATGGAATGGAATCAACAACAAACAAACAAAAAGACACCTACAGTTGGTTTAGTGGCATTATAAGACACAAGATTAAAAATATAATTTAAAAAACCTGTTACTATATATTTGTAATGACCATCAAATATTTAAAATAATTAAGTATAGATATATGCTACAGCCCAGATGTATAAGCACTTTCTATGTACTACAGACACTTCATGAACAGGGAGGAAAGATAGTGCTAAGAAGAGTGTGCAAGTCATTAATTTCCTGAGGATGGCATCTTCTCCCTCCTAGCATACCAGGATCCTTCCTTGAAACCCACACAAAAAGTCTCATATCCTCATTTTACCCATCTGGCTGTGTACTGCTTAATTGGTTGGGGTAAGGATGGAGGTTAGAGTGTAAACGGACTGTGCAGAAAAGAGGTTACATAGCAAACCTGCAACTGCTATCTTGGGAAGTGGTGCTTGGAAGGTTGGCCCTTGACTGCATCCAGGAACTTGACTGCTAAACAATTTCCTGTACTGATATAAATTTTTCTTCACATAAGAATGACTCACTGTCTTTGACCTCTAAAAACAATGTGGTTTGAACTGAATACCTACTTTTCCTTCTGGGGGGTCAAGAATTTTGGTACCTGCTAAGCAGAGGATGTCTATGTGTACAGCTCCCAATGAAAACCCTAGGCATTTAGTATCTAATAAGCTTCCCTCGGAGATAACCCTTTGCATGTGTTGTTACAACTTATTGTTGGAATTTGTACATTCTACAAACTCCACTGCAAGAGGATTTGGAAGCTTGTATCCCATTTCCTCCAGACTTTGCCCAGGTACCTTTTCCTTTGCTGTTTGACTTTGTATTTTGTACCTATAACAACCCAAAGGCATGAGAACAACTGTGTCCTATGTGTCATGTTAGTCAATCTTCAAAGCTGGGGGTGTTTTGGGGACACCTCACACTGGGACCAATCATCAATGTATCCTAGATGTGGTGCCATAACAGCTATCATCTCTAAGTTCCCTCATTCCCTTGTCAGTCTCTCCTTCCCTTGAACTCCAGAACCAGCTCACAGTTTGCAGCGTTTTTCTAGTTTATTGCTCAGTGATTACTTCTGTCAATTCAACACTTTGTCTTCCAAGGATTCTTCAGATTTTCTGGTTGTAGTAGTATGCTTCTTTTCCTATAGCAATGATGTAAAATTATCTTTAAAAAATAAATTTCTCACTGTCATGTATAAGTAATTAGAACAAATTTAAATTTTTTTTAAGAAAAGTAAATTTCTATATCATTTCTAAAGATTTGGGATATAAACATGTAGACACATTTTGTCTATTACCAGATATCCCACCCTCATTGTCTAGTTAGTGAAAAGGAAAGCAAATGTATTTAACTAGGATTGTCAACCTATATTTGTATTTAGGTTTTTGGGAGGTTATTAGCAAGAATTGATTTAAGGTTAGTGTTAAGAAAAGCCAAGAAATACAACATACATGTACTTATATATGTATATATAAGTATGTATGTGTGTGTATATGTTCCTATGTCTGCTTGACTTTAACTTTTATTAGTTTAAGTGTTTATTTACCACAAAACATTTTAACATAAAAACTGTAGTGTCAAAATAATTGGCATGTAGGGAAATAAGCATAAAAGCAAGGTTAGTTATAACTAAAGGTAGAGCTGTTGATTAGATGTGGACGTATGAATTTGCAGTAACTACAAATTCAAATGCCAACTCCATTAGCAGATGCTATCAGTGATTTTAAGACATCAACAAATGATTTTTAATATCCAATAAAGTATTACTAAATCTCTCAAATCAAGCTCATGATATTATGAAATTTTATGAAAAGAACACCTCTTCCAGCTTAAATAAATGCTGTCAAAAATATTTCAGTTAACCCATCATGGTGTTCTTTATGGACTCCAAGTCCAGACTGCCCATGTTGGAATCCATATTCTACCATTCACTGTATGACATGGGAAAAGTGGCTTACCTTCTCTTTGCCTCAGTTTTCTCATTAGTGAAAGTGACACTAACAGCAGTAACTTTAGGATTGTTGTGACAAATAAGTGTATAAATGTAAGCTAACTGCTTAAAATAGTGCCTGAAACATATAAACATGCATGTTTTAGTTATCATTTCACACTGGCCAAGAAATGCAAGCTATATTACCATTTACATTTTAGTGTCAATGTGTAAGTCACTCAAATTTCTTGACATCCACTTCCTCTCTATGTTTTGAAGGAATGGAGTTTATGACTCAAAGATTCTACCTGGTTCAAAACTTCCAAATCTTTTAAAGAATTCTTTTGTATTTTAAATTTATTTAGAAATGCCTGTAGTTTCCCCTAAGCAATTCATCCTAAAATTAAGTCCCTATGGACCATGTTGTTTATATCACTCTTTTGACATTTATTTTATTTCTACATATGAATGTGTTTAAACAGCCCTCACCATATCAGGCAATGATTAATTTAGGAACAAAGGGACACTCTTTTCTCTTTGCCCATAATAAATATTGATTCTTCATTCCATGGTAATGCATGCATTGAACAGATGCCAAACACTGTTGAAGTAAGGCATTGAGAAAAAATAAAACCAAATTTCTGATTTCAAAGAATTTACTTTAGTTTACCAACCAATAAAGTGTGTAATTACAATATGTTGTGACAGATGCAATGATAAGGGGTGGAGTGACCAAATATCCTCCAACAGCTCACAATGAATGTGTTTTCAGAAACAACATATATTGGATCTTGAAAGGTAAGTAATTCCCCTGATGAAATTAAAAAGTGAAATAGTCCCTTTGTTGTATCTCACATATACATGATGAAGCTGTTGTATTGAATTATGATTTATTATACTGAAGTTGGCAAGGTCTTGGTCCCCTTGAATGGAACATCCTATTGTTAATTCTCTGAAGAAGAGCAAGATCTTACTATGTCTTTCTCTTCTCCATAATGATGAATTCATTATCAAATCCTCTATATTACCTTCCAATTTTTTTTCTATTAAAAAGCTTTTAACAACTGAATATATTTAAGATATATAACATGATTTGATATACACATGGTGCACTAATTACCATAAATAAACATGTCCATAACCTCTGGTGTGGGTATGGTAGGTGGTGAGGACACTCAAAATCTGCTCTCATCAAATTTTAAGTAGACAATACAGTATTAACTATAATCACTATATTAAACAACAGACCCCAGAATCTATTCATTAAACTAAAAAAGTTTGTTCCCTTTAACCAACATTTCCCCATATCCCCTATGCCTGAGTTTCTGAAAACCACTATTCTACTTTCTGCTTCCAATATTTTAAGATTCCACAGATAGATGAGATCATACGGTATTTGCATTTCATTGCATTATTCCACTTTGCACAAAATCTTCCTCATTTATTCATGTCACATAGGCAGGATTCCCTTCTTTCCTATGGTTAAATAATATTTCATTGTATATATGCCACATTTTCCTTGCCTACTTATCTGTCAATGGATACTTAGGTTGTCTCCACGTCTTGGCTACTATGAACAGAACTGCAGAACGTGAGTTCTGCTTTCTTCTTTAATCTGTTCATTTCTCTAAATTCACAAGACCAAAAGCTATTAGATTGGACTGGTGCAGTGTTAGAGACCAACCAAGATGAGGAGAGTGTCTATACAAAGAAGGAAGAGCGAGTCTCTATGCATCAGAGCCCCTCAGGGTGAGGTGAATATCTCTGTGATGGGAAATCCTGGCCTGGACTGGAACCTAAGTGGAGTGAGCAGAACATCTGCTCAGGTGGGCATTTCAGTGAAACTTGTGGATAAAGTGGGATAAAGAGGACAACCAAACAGTGGAGAGGCTAGCATCAGTGATGGGAGATTGATAACATACATGGCATTATAGTTTGCAAATAGGAATATCCCCTGAAAAAGTCATTTAATAGGCAATTTAGAAATGATTAATTATGAGAGCTGTAACCTCATCACTAGATTAATCTATTTGATGGGTTAATAATGCGAATGGACTACTGGTTACTATAGGAAAATAGGTGTGGCTAGAGAAAGTAGATCCCTGGAGGTGTGGCTTGGACTATATACGTCCATGGCTGCTTGCTCTCTTTCTACTTCCCAGCTGCCATGTGCCAAGCAGCTTTCCTCTGCCACACCCTTGCGCCAGTGGTGTTCTGCCTCATCTCAGCCCAGAGCAATGGAGCTATTTGACTATCAACTAAGACCTCTGAAACCATGAGCCAAAATAAACTTTTCCTCCTCTACACTCTTCCTGTCAGGTATTTTGGTCACGGCAATGAAAAGATAACTAATACAGGGGAATTGAACAAATGAGGATATCAAAGTGTAATGGTTAATTTGAATTGTCAACTTGATGGGATTAAGAGATGTTGATGATTAAGACGTTTCTGAGGGTGTCAATGAGGGCATATCTAGGAATGACTGGAATGAGGGATAGTAACCTGAAGAGGAGACCCTCCCTAAGCACGGGCAGCACTCCCAATAGGATGGTGGCTGGGATGGAATAAAAGGTGGAAGAACAAGGAAGCAGATACAGATGTAAGCTCAACTCTTCTCGAAGAGGTCTTGATTGCTGCTTTGATGGTCTAAGGATATCAAACTCTGACTTCTCCACTCTTCCAAAGTGGACTCTGCCAGTGATTCTCCAGGGAGTTTCCAGAAGCCTTGGTCTGGGACTAGGATAGCACTGTTGATCTTTTTTGTTCTGCGACTTCCACCTCTTAGACTGCGTAGCTACTGGTTCTTCCAACTCTCCAGCCAGCAGACAGCCATAGTGGACTATCCAGCTTCTGGTCGTGTAAGCCAATCTAATAAATCCCTTTTTTATAATCATACTTTCTGTGGATTCTGTTCCTCTCAAGAACCCTAAATACACAAGGATAATGAAAACCAGGTTTTCAGAGAAAGGAGTTACACATGTAAAAAGAAAGAAAACTAAAATGAATGAGTTCTGAGTTCTGTGGCATTGCCTTGAAAGGGGAAGTATCACTGCAAATCCACAGTATGTAAATGTGAATATCTGTTTGTATGTGTATCTATATAGGAGCATATATTGTCTACCTTTGTCTACAGAGAAGCAACAGTCCCAATAACAAGGAGAATGCCTAGCACCTAGATCTTGCCATCAAACTATTGTTCTTCAAAAGAACCAGGACTTCTTAGAGAAATGACTATCAGGTCTGAGCCAGTAAAAATCCTGGAGGAACTGAAACTTCTTACTGTGCACTAAAATAAGCATATTCAAAGAATGATGGCAATGGCAAAAAGACCCAGAAGTCAATTTGAAAGAATTCCCCATTGGTCAAACCTGAAATCACTTACACATCTAAATAAAATGACAGTATAGATGTCCATTTAATGAAATAGAAATCCATGAATCCATAAAAATATCAATGAATAAATTGATTGTGAGAAGTAGGAAGCTCACAGAGGATCCAAGTACCTTCCCAGAAAGCACTTATTTAAAAAAGGAACAATGTAACTTTATAGAGCAAAAGCCTCACCAAAAAAAAAGCTTATATCAAGAAGTCAAAGTGAACACAATTAACAATGGGACAAATCAAACTCTGGGCTGCCTAATAATAAGAAGTAATGAAAAGAATATAGTGTCAGTTTTATTTTATTCCTGTCATATATGTATAATCTAAGTCTATTTATGAGAAAATTCAAGACAAGTCAAACAGAAATATAATGTATGATGATCATGTGTCCTTCACAATTGCCAAAGTCTTAAAAAATCAAGGGGAAAAAAATAGAAAACTGATCAAAGAAGTCTAAAATGTTATGACACAGAATGAAGAAAGTAGTTCCTGACTAGATCCTTTTACTGAAAAGACATTATTGGAGCAATTGACACAATCTGAATAGGGTCTGTGGATTAGACAGTAATAATGTAGTAGTGTAATTTCCTGAGTTTGATGATTGTGTTGTGGTTATTTAGGAGCATGTCTTTATTTGTGAGAAGAAAGCAGGCAGGCAGACAGACCACCGTGTGTGGAGATAATGAGACAAGTTAGCAATTACTCTCAAATGGTTGAGAAAAACAAAGTATTTGTACTATACATTTAACTTCTTACAACTCTGAGATGTCCCCAAATTTAATAAACATATAATGGCATTCCATTGTGTGAAACTGTTCCATGGGTTCCCATTGCTCTTAGGAAGAAAGACAAAACTTCAAGACTTTGCATAATCTTGTTCCTACTTTTTAGTCTTGTTTTTGCTAACTCTGTTCTTTTGGCTTGCTGCATTCCAGTGTTCCTTTTATTCCTTAAAAACATTCTTGAAGTGCAGGGCTATATACTTGCTGTTCCCTCTGTTCTAATTCTTTGCCCCCTATTATATTAAATTTCTTCTATGCTTTTGTTTCTTTCTTTCTTTTTTTTTTTTTTTTTTTTTTTAATGTGGTGCTGGGGATTGAACTCAGGGTCTTGTGCATGTAAGACAGGCACTCTACCAACTGAGCTATGTCCCCAGCCCCTTCCTTTTTTTAAATTTGGTAAGATCTTTTTCAAACCTTTGCCACCAGGAGTAGGTCATTTTCCCATTATTCATTCTACAGCACTAAGCATTACAGACTTGTTTGAATAATTGACTGATGTAAACTCCGTTATCCTACTTTTTGAGGGCAGAGCTATAGCTTTATTCATTACAGTATCCCCCAGGATACAACCCAGAGAACAATAAACTTTTAATAAATTACTCTAAATTGACACATTTGGCCTAATATTCTCTGAATTAATCTCCCTGTTCCAGCTTTCTCCCCTTTGAATCCTAGTCCCAATATCTGCCATAGTTATGTAAAAAGCTTCCTCAGCACCTAAAAGATAAAGTCTAACTCTTCATTCATCATGGCATTAAAAAACGGTGATCTGGGCCCCACTTAATTCTCCAGTTTTCAGTTTTGCTTTTCAAGCTATTCCATGCCTCAGATTATACCCAAAGGACTTAAAATCAGCATACTGCAGTGACACAGCCATAACAATGTTCATAGCAGCTCAATTCACAATAGCTAGATTGTGGAACCAACCTAGATGTCCTTCAACAGATGAATGGATAAAGAAACTGTGGTATATATACACAATGGAATATTACTCAGCCTTAAAGAAGAATGAAATTATGGCATTTGCAGGTAAATGGATGGAGCTGAAGAATATCAAGCTAAGTGAAGAAACCCAAAAAACCAAAGGCTGAATGTTTCTTTGATATGTGTATGTTAACTTCACAATAAATGGCTCGCAGAGGCTGAAGAAAAATAGAGGAGATTGAAGGTAGGGAAGGGGGCATAGGGATAGGGATGATAGTAGAATGAATCAGATATTATTATCCTATGTGCATATATGATTACATGACCAGTATGATTCTACGTCATGTACAACCAGAAGAATGAGAAGTTATACTCCATTTATGTATTCTACTATCATGTCTAATTAATGAGAACAAAAATAAAGGAAAAAATGTTGGTTCACAGTTCTACATAATAAACAGCACAATCCCTGGAGTCAGGTTACTTAGGTGTGAATTTCAGCTATAACACATTTATCTCAGTTTCAGCAACTGTGCAATAGGTATAATAGCCATTATCAAATAAAGATTATTTGGAGGAGTGAGTTAATATATGTATATTTCCTTACACCATTTCCTGGTTCATGTTGACCATGATCACATCAGGCTCTTTCTAACAGTTCTTCCTTTGTTTATTCTAGTTCCTCTGTTTTTCTAAAATATTAGCCATAGGTTCCATGTAGTCATAAAAATTTTATAACCTGATATTTGATATATTGCCCGTGAAGTTGTTACCCACTACAACTTATTTCATGTTGGAGCTAATTTCATAAATAGATACCAGTATCGTTGTGATGTGTTCTCTTTTGATGGTCCTAAATGTAGCTACTTCCACTGTTATATTGCCTCAGGTTAAAAATACATTCTGTATCAGATTACGTAGATACAGGTGAAAGAAAGGAGTATGGATAACGCCCTAGTGTCTGGCTTGGATGACTTGGAAACCAGGAACTACTGTAGAAGGCTCAAATGTTTGTTGGTATACTCACATTTTTATTTCTTGCAAGTTTCCTACTGCCTTTTTAGTTCTCTAGGCTGACCCTGCACTGTCAGTTCGGGAAAGCTTCCCTTTTCCTGCCAAATTTCCATCAACCTGACAAAACCTGTACATCCCCAACTTCTTAGGGGGATTTTAAGGAACTCTCACTCCCAACCCCGCCTGGGGGGTGGGGGGGGAGGTTCCCGGTCACCCTGGCAACCGGACCAGGAAGGGGCGGGCTTCATCGTTCTTTCTTCCGCCTGTGGCCGGCGCCTGCCTCATTTAGTGCGGGTGCCCGGGCGGCGCAGTCCTCCCCCGTCTCTCAGGTCCGGGATGCACCCGGAGCTGGAGTCGGATCCCGAGCAGATGGCCACGTCAACCTAAACCTCACCACCCTCCCCACCGCGCCGCTGCGGCGGGTCTCTGGCCGCGTCCTCCACGCCTTTCCCACAATGCCCCGCAGCAGGCCCCGCCCCGGCTCGCCGTGGAGACCGGCGCGCGGGGAACCGAGGTGCGGACCCGAGCTGGCCGCGCGCTCTCGCTGCCGGTGCGGCGTGTGCTCCCCCATCCCGAGCTCGGCGGCCTGGCGGTCGGAGAGCGCGTGCTTCCCTTCCCAGAGCAGAGTTTGGGTTCACCGGACAGAGTCCGCCGCCGGGGATTGAGGATGGGGGAGTAGCTGCTGGAGGCGACACCGAGGTGGGCGAGGGCCGGGGGCCGGGGCTGTCCCGGCGCCGGCAGCGGCCTGGGCCCTCCGGAAGGGAGGGGCGACATGCCTGCGCTCCTGAACCTCCGTTCCGCTGAGCCCAGACCACCGGCGTGTTGTGTTCTCGTCCGGCTCTTCCCCCGCTTTACCCCCTCCGTGCTGTGTGTCGGTTCCCGGCTTCCTGCTCCCATTTCTCACTTTAGCTTCAGTTAATTCAGCTTCTCTTTTCTCTTGGCCAGACCCGAGACACGCACTGGACAGCTCTGTTCCCCGCTCCCCACTCTCCCCCATCCCACTCCGGGATGCTGGCTGCAGGGAGGCTTTCGCTTTTCGCGAATCGCACTTAGGGTTCACCGACAGCTTCCACCTGTCCCTGAGCTCTAGCCTGGGGCAGTTCAGCCACACCCACGCTGACAGAACAGCCCCTAGGCGAGGAACGCCTCATCCCAAAGTGAGGAGTGAGATGTTCTCTTTTCTGATGGTCGTTTTCAGCCTGGGTGTTGCTTATTCATCAGTATATTTCCCGAAGGTATATTTTTGTGGGATGAAAGGGTGGGATTAGAAGTGAGACGAAGACTATTCAAAGGTAAGGAGGAATTTTTAAAACCAGGTATTTGAGTTTAAATGAAGAAAGGCAGACTTGGCTGAGGATGCTAGTAGGAAAGTTAGGTTTTTCAAAGCATTTTGAGATATTAGGTACTAAAGTGTACTAGCTTGAATGTGTTAGGTGAAATAATCATTCTTTTTACCCTTCAGAGGTAAACTTGCCTAAATAACTGATTGTCCCTTTCCTGTTGTTTCTGTATTTATATTAAACATAAACTTTAAAATAAAATTACACTAGATACTATTCTATTTTTATGAAATAGTCTTTACTTAAATTTAGTGTAAGCACCTTAGAAAACTCAGGGAAAGATGACCTGCCATATAAGTTATTTATTATAACAGGGTAATTAACTGTTTTTGTTTTAAAAGATTACATGCAAAATAGAGACCCTGTGGAAAAACATTGTGCTTCCTTCCAGTCCCCTGAAAAGACATTTCCCTCAAGTGAGTTCTAATTAAAAAGAAAACTGAATAGCTTTAGGAAGTAAAGAAGCAGCTGAAAAAGAAAAGAGGTATTACAAAAGAACAACATTTAGGCTAGATAGAAAGAAGATACAGCCTTTTTCTGCCCTTGTGTTCTGATGCTGATGAGAGGGTTTTTTCTCACTGTATAAATTGCTCTTTGTGTATGTGTGCACGAGTGAGTGTTCTAGCTAGTTACCACTACTCACTACCTTTATCTGCTGTCTTGAGTATTTATACAAATCTGGCCACCTAAATAGATCTCACATCATTCATTGTGATTTACCATTTGATGGAGATTCTATGGCTGACCGTGCTATTTGACAATTTATGTTATTGCTGTTTCATTTGAAATGTGTTTTAACTGCCTGTTTTTCTCTCTTTAGATTAACATCTTTGGAGACAATCTGTTGATACTTAATTCACCCTTGAAGTAATGCGGACAGAAGTTCTCAAATTTGCATATTACATTAGCTTGACCCAGCAGTCTTTCTTAATGTTCACTTAAACCAGAGCTTGTATAAGAAAGAGAATGGGAGTCTGGTTAAATAAGGATGACTACATCAGAGACTTAAAAAGAATCAGTCTCTGTCTTCTGATAGTGTATATGGCTGTTTTAGTGGGCACAGATCAGGATTTTTACAGTTTACTTGGAGTATCCAAAACTGCAAGCAGTAGAGAAATAAGACAAGCTTTTAAGAAATTAGCATTGAAGTTACATCCTGATAAAAACCCAGTAAGTAAAGTTTTGCTTTTGAAAATATCTGATTATTGTATCTCATTTTGGTATTTAAAATATTTTGAAGAAGTGTTCAAAGCTAGGAGTGGTGGCACACGCCTGTAATCTGTGGAGCTCAGGAGGCTGAGGCAGGAAGTTCCCAAGTTCAAAGCCAGCCTCAGCAAAAATGAGGTGCTAAGCAACTCATTGAGACCCTGTCTCTAAATAAAATACAAAATAGGATTGGGAATGTGGTTCAGTTGTCCAGTGCCCCAGAGTTCAATCCCCAGCACGCCCTCCCCACCCCCCAAAAGAAAAAAAGTGTTTGAAGTACTGAGGAAAAATAATATGTCAGAAGTGACAATTCAATTAAAAACAGAAAAAGAAACATATTCTAGTTTGGAATAGTGTGAAGGAATGTCATACAAATAGGCTGTTCCCTATATGTGTTCCCAGCACATATATTAAAGGTGTTAATCCCCAAACCATCCTATGAAGGAGTTTTTAGAGTAGAGTAGGTTAAGATCAACTGTTTAGAGAAGAAAACAATTATTTTCAGAACTCAAAGCATATGTCTTGCCAAAAATGACAGTAACTGATAATTGTATACTTTAACTTCCATGTTTTTTTCCCACACAAGTCCATAGACGAGTTAAAGTTTTATAAATTAAAACTTGAGAGTAAGCAGATGTACTTCCAATTATAAATATTTGTGTATCCAATAATGTTATCTTTTAAATTACTTTTAATTTTTATGGTCTTTTTGTAATTCATCTAATGAACTCAATAAAATTTACCTTTCATCATTATTTAGAATAAAGACATGGTTAAAATTTTTTTTTTCTAGGTAGAATTTTTTTAAAAGGATTTTATTTCAGGAACATAAAGCTGAGCAATAGATACAGTATTTCTTTAGAACTCTTGTTGATTATCTTTCTTTGCAATCTATATTTAGGATTTTTCACTTTTTCAGTTTTTTTTTTTAATTTTCAGAATATGAAAGATGGTAAACCTACATTCATGTATTATTTAAATGAAAGCATCCTTCAAAAACCAAAACATAATAATAAGAGAAACATTTCCAATCCAGTTTTGAATTATTCCTCTTATATTAGTTTTTTTGTAATTACCTGGTGGATTGGAGCTTTTTAAAGTTAATGTTGATTTGCTTCAGAAAAATAACCTACAGTCTATATTGTTTCAATATTTTAATATTGAAAGTTGACTTTTCTATTTATTTTAAAAATTAAGACTTAAAAGTCTTGTTTTTTCTCAATTGCATTTTGTAGAGTGATTTGCATTGTATGATCATGTCAGCCTTTTGAAGAGTCATTTCTTATTTCCATTACTTTTCTCATTAATTTTTGAAAGTGGTAGCTCCTTAGAAAATATTTCTTGATTTCATCCCATGATAACTCATATCATGTTGTACTGCCCCTTCTTATGTTTGCGTGTAATAGTCCAGAAATCTTTGTTTTAATTAACCCACACATAGGTTCTCAAGGGACTTGGATTGTGTATCTTAAATAACTGTGTTGTCTGTAATTTTTTTTAACAGAATAATCCAAATGCACATGGTGATTTTTTAAAAATAAATAGAGCATATGAAGTACTTAAAGATGAAGATCTTCGGAAGAAGTATGACAAATATGGAGAAAAGGGACTTGAAGATAATCAAGGAGGCCAATATGAAAGCTGGAACTATTATCGTTATGATTTTGGTAAGGTCATATATTGTGAATTTTTTTTATCTGAGTGATAGAAAAGTTGATTTTGTTTCACCACTTAGCTTATGAATTTAATAACTCACCTTGATTTGCTTTTTTAAATTTACCATGGGAGTGGAATTCTGAAGGAAATTTGTATACAGAGGTTTTCTGTACAGATATGAAAGTGTATTGGTCAAATCTTTGTTAATACTCTAATAGGGATGCTTACTTAAATAAGTATATACATAAATATGTTTATATATGTTCGCATTAAAAGATAAGTACTGAAGCCTTTAATTTTTAGAACATCATATTTTCCAACAAAGGCTAAATATTCTTTGAAGTTTAATGGTGGTTACATTAGTAGAAATATCATCCTTCTGCTATGGAATGAAAATTAAGATAAGAGCAGAGGGAGGAACCAAAGGAACCAGGGAGAGGGAAAACAAACACAGGTTATTGAGGCAGAAGAACCAGTATTTCCCAGTCATTAATTAACCTCAGATACAGTTTAACAACTGAAATGTGCTTTTATATTAAATGGACAAAAATATTTTAAATTTGTTTCTAGAACCAAAGGGCTTTTCAAAATAGTATTTTCAAAGCTCAATAACTGTGTCAGCTGTTGGCAATCTACATTTCATTGACCATTTAAATCTGGCTCAGCACCCGTTTATGTAAAATGTTTTATTGGAATGTAGTTATGCTTATTTGTTTACATGTTGACTATAATTTTCATGCTTTGAGGGCAGGGTTTAGTATTTGTGATAAAAATCATAAGTCCCCAAAAGCCTCAAATATTTACTAATGATTTGTACAGAAAAAGTTTGCTGACCCCTGGTTTTATATCCATTGTTAATACTATTTGGATATTTTATATGGTAATAAGAAAATTTCTCACATTGATTTTAATTATGGTAAGTAAAATTATATTTACTGCTAAATGTTTATCTTTACCTCTTCAAGTGTTGTAAGATTTTTAGCAGTGGAAAATATTTTAAAGTGATAAGCACTTTTAAAACCCACATAATCTGAAAATTAAAGACTTCTAAATTCTAACAGTAATGTAACTCATTACTGGTACATTTCTATATAACATGTCACCATGGGGAAGGGAGAAAGGTACCTGAGAAGGTCCGTACTGCTTTTGCAACTTCTGGTGTGCCTATAATTATTTTAAAATAAAAAGTTAGAAAACAGAAATTTTCTGTGGAGATGAAATGATGTGAATATTAGCAACGACCCCCTGCCCCATTTATGGACAACATACACAATAGGAAACTAATATTTTTATATCACTTGGTAAATGTATTACCAATAGTAGTATTTCCTGTTGGTTTTTCTCTTAGTTTACTACACATTATGTAAGTTTAAGAATTTACACAAAAATCTTATTTTTTCATGATTAAAACCAAAGTGAATATCATGTGGTAATTTATTTTTATGGAGAAGTGTTTATAATTTTTGTATATTTTTAAAATTAGGTATTTATGATGATGATCCTGAAATCATAACATTGGAAAGAAGAGAATTTGGTAAGTTTGTAGACATGATTTTCTAAAACTATTACAAGCTCAATCTCATCTAAAACTCTTGGGTCTGAATGTGTTCAGAAGTCAGAAATTTTTTGGATTTTAGAAAGGTAATGATGGTATATTATTTATATATTAAGCAGTGTTTCTAGAAGAATGTGGGGCAGTATACCATTAGTAAAGACACTTGTATTTCTGTAGCAAAATGCAGATAAATGAAAAAAAAAGCATGTATGTATATCAAACAAAAGAAATAAAAATAATATATAGCTCTGTGTCCATTCAGACCAGATTTGGATGCCAAATTAGCTTGGTCCGTATTTGCAAAACAAAAAAACTTTCATAAATAGCAGAAAGATCAGTAGAGTCGAGGAAGGGAAGGTGGGGAGGGAGGAGGGGAAGGAATGGAAAATACTTGGGACTAAATTAGCTCAAATTATATTCCATGCTTTTATAATTGTGTCAAAATGAATCCTAATGTGTATAACTAAAAAGAATCTATAAGAGGAAAAAAAGGAAAAAGAAAAACTTCTAGTGTGAGTTTTTTTATTTAATAATTGTGGATAATTATATGGTTATCTTAGAAGCAGTTTTAATTTGATCTGTGATTTGTATGAAAATGGATATAAGAATATAGCTATGCATGTTTCATTTCAGAAACTAACAAAAACGGGATTCAATTCTTATACTTTCAGCCTTTATACAATGATAATAAAATAGATTCCATTTATTATTTCAAAATGGTAAATTGAATCTCAAATTCCTGTTTTATTCTGCTGTATTATAATCACATTTAATTTAGAAAATTAATATAGCATTCCAGTTGCAAAAAGTAGATATATTTCGTGTTTCTTATATATTATCATCAAAAAGGATATATTACAGTCACTTGATTTTGTGCAGTTTTTGTTACTTCTGAGCAAATATTACCTTTTATTCTAACTTTTTCTATCAGTGATTTCTGGCATAAAAAATAACTATTACAAGTTTTGTATATAAACACTTCGTGTTCTGAGTAAAGAGAAAATGTATCTTCCCTGCAGAGGAAGTAGGAATAATTTGAATCGTATGGATAATTGGTAGGATAAATTAACACCCGTGTAATAAAATGCTGGCCATGACTTTACAGCATGGTAGTTATATGAATCTATACCTTTTCCTGTGTGGTTTTACTGTCACTCATCTTCTGTATCAGTGAGTGTTGTGTGGACCAAGAGGGCAGAAAACATTGGAATTGCAGGTAGAATAAAAGGAACTGAACAAAACTTGCAAATTAACCAGTTCTTGAATCCACCTATAATGAGAATTTACTGATATTCATATTGCATATTGGTTCAGACATTTTCAGCATGTGTCACTATGCAGAAAAGGCTGAGAAACACTAATTGTTTGCATAGAATCCCAAATGGTAGTTTTAAATTATTATAGCCACAAAATGTTGGACTATGTTACTAGCTAATATCGATAGATTCAATACATATTTGCCATTATTCCATCTGATCTCTAATACTACTCTTCATATTACTAGACTAAGACAAGATAATTCTGAATTTGTAGTTGAAGAAGCAGAAGGAAGATGTTAAACTGATGGTAGAATCAATTTGTACTTATGTAAATATCACACCAGCTTTACTTACGTGTCTATTACCAGTTGTTTTCTATTGGTTTGAGTTGCTTAGTCTTGTGTTTTCATAAATATAGAATTATTTTATGTTTTCTTCCTCTAGGAAGTGTATGTATTTTTTCAAATACATATACTATATTTTCAAATCAGCTTATTCAAACAAAGTAATTCAAAAACTGTGCTTTGAATTTTGAGAGGACTAGTCACTTTCCAGTTGTGTTTTATGTATAGAACCCTTCTTTAGATATGTGCCCTGAATTCCCTTTTGTCCTTCTGGCCCAATAAATCAACTGAAATCTCTGCTCATTTCTTCCTTGTCAACTGCTACCTTTTCTCAAAGTGCAAACATTGGCTCTTTGATTTCCACCTTTTTCCATACCTTGAGCTCCTGATTCTTCACTGTTTGGTAACTCCCTGATGCTTTTAATAAAGGTCTTTTGTATTTTGTCCATTTTTCCAGTTGTTAGTAGTGGCGGAATTAGTCCAAATAGTACAGTTAAATTTTATCAGGAGGGAAACCCCAATGTTCTAGTTGAGTTCAGAAGGAAAAAATTCTGATGAATAAACTATACTTTCAGAGCTTTTAAATGTTCTCATCTTTCTCAATAAATATGTGTTACAGCACAGTAGTGTTTCAGTCATTATAATCAAATTCTAGATAGTATTTATAAAAGTAGAGACCATCTCACGTGTATCCTGGTCATTCTGAGTAGTACCATGCAATCCTGGCATCTTTTAGAAGATAGCTCAAGAAAGAGGAACTCAAAGCATTTCTACTTTTTATTGCATTTTTCTGTTTAAAGAAACTATTAGTTGTACTTGTCTAAATACTAACATATATCAGTTGCAGTTGTATAATTCCAAAAATCGGATTTTGAAGTATACTCAGTTGCTTTCAGTTCACTGTTATGTAAAAGCATTTGTTTGTGCTCTGATAATGTAGTGTTAAAAAAAATCGTAGCCAGGCACAGTGGGACACACCTCTGATCCCCGGAGGATCATGAGTTCAAGCCCAGCCTGGGCAACGCAAGATGGTCTCCAAAAAAAAAAAAGAAAAAGAAAAAATACTTTTAATCTTATTATTCAACAATCATTGAGATCTAGGCTGATATGTTAGAAATGTTCATGAAAACATAGTACCAGAATTACACATTTTCACAGTAAATAAGGTTTTGTGTTGAATTGTATGTGATTTAGATTTGCTTTTCCTCATATTTTTGTTTAGGACATTTGAACAGTAATACCTCTGATTATTGTGTTCTCTTTTCATATATAAATAGCCATCTTGTTACATGTTATAACTAATAGGGTAATCCCTTTTTCTATTAAAGTTTGTATTCTGTTGAGAGTTTTACTTAAATTTGCATCCTTTGCTCATCAGAGCCAACTTGGCAGTTGTTTCAACCTAGATAAAGCAGTCTATTTGTCATTTTCTGAGCATTGCCAAAAATAGTTGATAAAATTACAAATTTTGTATTTTGCCTGTGGTATACAATTAACTGTTTTTTTCTATAGCTCTGCCTTGTCATTGAAATATAAGTAAATATTGACTCCTACATATTTCCAATTACCCTGAGTTAATCATATACAATTCATACAGTATTCTTGTTTGATGTTTTACTGTTATTTATGAAACTTTTATTTTAAAATTACCAATAAATTATGAGAAAAAAGTAAAAACTAAAATTACCAATAACTGATTTTGATGTGGAATTGTATGAAAACCCTTAACCAAAAGCAAATTACCTTTGCTTTTATATCTTGAATGTCCAAAAGCAAATAGCCTTTGCTTTTTTATCTTGAATGTCCAGATACACCCTTACAATGTTAAAATTATAAAATGAAATTACATTACCCTCATCAAGTTATTTTACATATTATAACATATACTGTTGGTTAGACATGTTCAAATCTATTTTAGCAAATATGTATTTGTCTTGAAATGAGAAAAACCTTGATCTAGTACTTCTCAAACAACATGATTTTCAGGGTAAATGTCTTATTTATGGCAAAGATTAAATTTAATTCTGCAATCCTTACTGTTGTGTAGGTTTCTCATTCTTTGAGAATTTAGTCATTAGAATTGATTGACCATGTACTTAACCTATGCTATAGATAGTGAGGAACCTCACTCTCAGTCTATTTCTTTTTATCTTTTCCCCACACTTTACCTTTTATCTTACATAAGGTTGGCTGTTATTTCCATGTATCACCTTTTTTTTTTTTTTTTAAGCTTCATGGCCATATTTTTCTTAGAGTTCATGCATGCTTCTTATCAAATATGAGTTTAGGAAAGTTAAAAAAAAATTACTGTTGGTTTGATATTTGAAATATTTTCATATAAAAAGCTTTTATAGAAAATGATAAAGGTAGTATGAAATATTTATGACTTTTTTCTGTTATGATCTCAATAAAGTTTAAAATAAACACATTTAGTAAATAACTGTTTTATGTTCTTTTAGATGCTGCTGTTAATTCTGGAGAACTGTGGTTTATAAACTTTTACTCCCCAGGATGTTCACACTGCCATGATTTAGCTCCCACTGTATGTATTTTTTTTACCTTCTGATTATTTTTGCCTTTTTATTTTTTTACTATGTTGGGATATTTCTGTTAGTAATAATTATGAGTATCAAATAATTATCAAATACTTTTACATATATGTGGTTTTATTTGATAAATTTTTTTTCCTTTAAAGCTTCATAGCTTGAGATATTTTCAAGGAGAAAAAATGATTAGAAAAATACTTACACTTTTTCTGTCATAGTGGAGAGACTTTGCTAAAGAAGTGGATGGATTACTTCGAATTGGAGCTGTGAACTGTGGTGATGATAGAATGCTGTGCCGAATGAAAGGAGTCAACAGTTATCCCAGCCTCTTCATTTTTAGATCTGGAATGGTAAGAGATAATTAGCATTTTTCAAATTTGCAGAACTTTATAACAAATGAAATGCTAGATAAAGCACAGTCTGTGTATTTGTAGAATATTTTGGTTTTTAAGTGTTGCTTTAGGTGCCATCTAAATAATAAAAATGCATACTAATAGTAATAGAGCCCATAGTAATATTCCTTAGGTCTTTCTTCTTGAAATAGGTGAACATTCAGTCCTGCATGTTTTACTTTTGGATTATTTTCTGAATACTTTTAAATGTCATTACTTTAACTTTGTTGTATATCAAAATTAAGTGTTTTCCAATTTCAGTTCCTCTTAATTTATTCAACATGTATATTGTGCCTTGTAGTTTACAAAGTATTTTGTAGATATTATCTCATTGAATATTAAGCTCTAATCTCTTATTTTCCAGTTTCTAGTGATAAACCTAAAACTGTTAGTATTAATCAGATGACTTGTGGAATCTGTACTATCCATTTTCTCAGAGTATCATTTAAAAATATACTATACTGTTGAGAGATATGCTGTTCAAAATAATGTAAAATTAAAGTATTTGATGCTCTTTTTTATGAGTTTTAAAGAGAAAAAGTAAAAGATGTTTCTCTTTTTATAAAACTCAATAGGCGACAGTGAAATATTATGGAGACAGATCAAAGGAAAGTTTAGTGAGTTTTGCCATGCAACATGTTAGAAGCACAGTGACAGAACTATCAACAGGTAATTTTATTTTCTTAATATGCTTGATATTCATAGATAGTTATAAATGGGAATTTTGAGTTTTATAATGGCAGTATTAATATTTTGGTCATAGTACTGAAATTTTGAAGTATCTCTTCCTTGTTTCTTAAAAGCAAATTATATCATTGTTCTGACTTCAATTGAATAGTAAATATTTAACAACTTAGTTATTTTTACAGAAACTAAAACAAAGTGTGAAAAATGGATATGAGATGAAGCTAGATGATAAGGTTCATAATGCAACTAAATGTTTAGTAATGTGTTTTATTGCTTTCATAAGCATAAGAAGTAAATTCATGCCTATCCAGATTTAAATTCAAAAACAATTCTTTGGCTTTCAATTCATCAAGTGATTTTAGTCTTGTTACTCTAAACGGTCCATGAAATGACAGTATTTATGGTTAAAGGGATATTTATTTAATTTTTTGAGTACCAGTTATGTGTCAGAAACTTAATTACTACGGCTGCAGAAATGTAATATATAATCCCTGCCATCAACAACCTCATTACTTTAATGAGGAAAATACTAATAAACAATTAGAGTACAGTATAGTAACTATTATGATAGATATAAGCTTAGAGAGGCACAAAAGATTTGAAATAACCTAGTTGAGGAAAATAGGAAAGGTTAGAAAATACTCCTCAGAAGATGTCATATCCAGTCTCTCATGAAAGTGAATAGGAAGTCTTCGGAGAGCGCTGTTTTTGGGAGTTGGCAATACTTTCTGTATCTGACAAAAGGATGGTAATGTGTTAGAGTGGTATGCAGAACCACGTAAGTTTCATCTAAATATGTAGCTCACAAGAGACCTTTCTTGCCATCTTGAATATTCTTAAGGAAATAATGAATTTAGATTTTATGTGATGAAAACTTGGAGGATTTTGACATGCATAAGAGGATTTTTAGAAAGATAACTTAATACAGTGAATTAGAAGAGCATGAAATTAGAAAGACAAAAATCATTTGGAAGAGTGTTTGCAATATTGGGTAATGGTGATCAGAAATTTGCTTTTATTTTCTTTAAAGGAAATTTTGTTAACTCCATACAAACTGCTTTTGCTGCTGGTATTGGCTGGCTGATCACTTTTTGTTTCAAAGGAGGAGGTAATTTTATTTGTTATTTTGTCATTCTAAAATGAAGACTGTAACATTTAAATTTTAGGTGTCTTCTAAATATGCTACTATAATTGACTTTTCATTAAATAATTGATGATTCGAAACTATAATTTAAACCCAAGATTACAATTTTTTACTTACTGAATATGTCATTTTGTTACCTTTCTCATAAGAGGTTATAAAATTGTTAATTTGTTAATGTGTCATGTATTCGTTGGACAAGTTTTTCAGCTTACTTGTAGTCATGATAAACTGTAGCTTAGGTAGCCACCGGTATATTTGGTAGTTTGCAAAAATTATTATTGTTAACAACTATAATTCCTCCCAAATAATAATTTTTGGGAGTATGGATTTTTCCTTAGACATATAAAAACATATACATTTGGTTCATAAAATTGTGTGTATGAAGATGATACCTTTTCATTTCTAGGACCTTTCCCTCAACAAATTAAGTTGAAATTCAATATCTTACATGCCAAACTATAACATATGAACTGCATTCAATGAGAGTGGTTAAAAATAGGTCCCAATATTACAAAATATTCTTATTCATCAATTTCATACATTTTCATATGTTAATCCCAACATGTATCTTTTCCCCACACTTCACCTCTCACCTATAATGCATCCTTGTTAGGAATATGTTTATCTTGTAACTAAAATTAACCATTAAACCCCTCCTGTAAGACCTATATTAGGAATATACTGGTTTTGAGCAAAAATCAGCCTTAAACTTTTTTTGCAAATGGGTTTTGTTTCATTTTGACCAAATGCCCAGATTGCTGTCCATCTACACATGAATAAAACATTTTAAAACTATCTTACATTCTTTTGTCTTGTTTTTAACCCCAGGTAGTTTGATTTTACCTCTCTTCTCTAGGCTCTAGAAAGCTCCCTTTCTCCCAAATCTAAACTCATTGTGTCTTTAACATTCATATTTACAGAACTTTCATAAAACTAGTGAAGGACGTATGTTAAGATTTTATTGGGCTGCAAATGTACTTCAGTGGTAGAGCACTAGCCTAATGTGTGAGGCCCTGGGTTCAATACCCAGCACCACCAAATAATAAAAATAAAAATTATACTAATTTGATCCCTAACATACCTAGTTCCATTACACTTTATTTCTCCCATATCATGAGATCTCTTGGATAAAGGAAATTGCTAATAGGAGGAGAGATTTGAGAAGACCCTAAAGAAATGCTTACTTAATTTTTCTCTAGTTAGAAATCCTGAAAAATTAGTGAGAAGGAATGAAATAGTTTGCGTATATAAAATGAGACTACTAAATAATAATTTCAATATTTATTTCAGTTAATGGTCTTAGAATCAACAAGGTAATTTGTGGGAAAGGCATAAGAGCATAGACTTAATAAAGCTTAAATAGCCTCATAAAGTTTTTTTTCCCCTCAGATTGTTTGACTTCACAAACACGACTCAGGCTTAGTGGCATGTTGGTAAGCATCCATCATTTTTGTAAAACTATGTCACCATGTAAAGAAATACCTTTATAAGTTGATTTCAAATCTTTTTCATAGTTTCTTGAGCACTTGACAAACATTTTTATAATTTTTCTTATTTTCTGATAAATGTGTTCATAGATAAAACTTTCTAAATTATTAGTTGTGCGTGGCACATTTTGATGTAGTACTTTCATTTGTAAGTGTTCTACATTTATTATGAATTTCTCTAGTTATGTGTTAGTGTTTTTATTGTTTCTGAACTTTGTTTCTTGTGTCGATTTTTAGTTTCTTTTGTTATTTCTTAGACTCACATCATGTTATGGTTGAGGAATGTGATCTGTCAGATGTTGATTAATTGATGTTATCACAGCTTTCTTTGGCTTGGGAGTTGGTCAGTTGTAAAAATTGGGAAACTTCTATGTGAACTCAAATAATAAGCTCTCTATGTATATGTATGTTGGGTATAATTTTTGTATCAGATCACATTGAATCATGTTATTCATATCAGTACTATTTATCTTTATTCTCCTTGATCTATAATCTCTAGGTAGCTATATTAAAACTTCCAACTACAATTGTTGATCTGTTTCTTCCTGTCCTATTCCTTTATATATACCGTCATGTTGCTTCAGGGCAGGAATATATCCTAAGAAATATGACATTATACAATTTCTTCATTGTATGAACATCTTAGAGTATACTTGTACAAACTTAGGTGGTGTTGCCTGTTTAAACCTAGCCTGTATGGTGTGACCTGTTGCTTCTAGGCTACAAAACTTGCTAGAGATGATACCGTAGGAGTTGTAGCACAGTGGTTAAGTATGAATGTATCTAGCCATAGAAAAAGTAAAATAAAATTGTGGTATAAAAGATGGTACACTTGTTTTGAACACTTAGTAGGTAATGGAGCTTGCAGGACTGGAAATTGCTCCAGGTGGGTAATTGAGTGAGTGGTGAATGAATGTGAGGTTCCAGAGCCTTACTAATTTACTACTGTATACTTTATAAACACTGTACTTAGGCTACAATAAGTTTATGAAAACAAAATTTCTTTCTTTAGTAATAAATCAACCTTAGCTTAATGTAACTTGTTTACTTTATAAACAGTTATTTTTTTAACTTTTTGACTTTCATAATAATACTTAGCTTAAGACGTAAACACATACAACTGTATAAAAATAATTTTTTATATGTGTATTTTATTAAATTTTTTTCATTGGTATTTTTGTTGATGTTTTTGTTTGTGGTGCATATTCTATAAATGTTTATCTCTTAATTTTTTTTTCACTTTTTAAACTTTTTTGTTAAAAACTAGAGCATAAATACACATTAGCCTAGACCTCTGTAGTGTCAGAATTGTATCACTGTCCTTCATCTCCACATCTTGTCCTTTTGGAATTTCTTCAGGTACAGTAACAAACATGGTAGCTGTCATCTCCTATGATAGCAGTGTCCCCTTCTGGAATCTTTCTGAATCTTCCTGAGGCTCATTCTTGTGAGGCTCACAAGAAGTGTCATTCTTTTCAGAAATATCTATGAACATCTCCTCTATTAATGCAAACCTTTTGGTGTAAGGGTTCATATTTTCAAACTTTGTAAGTAGCTTATTAAGATCTTCAAAAGGTTTTACTAGATCCACTGTGAATTGAAGTTTTTAGGGTTCTTTCTTTTTATTCCTTTTCTCTTGCATCTTTAGCTATGTGTTCAACTAAGCAACAGGAATTGTTCAGCTGGATTATAATATGGGATCACTGTCATATATGCTATTCATTGTTGACCTAAACATTATGCAGTGCATGTCTGTTTTTTCACATAATGTATGATCATGATCAACATATCTTTTTCGTGGCTGTTAAATAACAGATGTATAAATATAAATCTTTGCACATCATGGGCTTTTTTTTCTTAACAAATTGTTTTATCTGATACTGAAATGATTAACTTGGTATGCTTCTGTTTCATTTCCTTCCCTTATTTCACTGTATGCTTAGACAATGGTTTTTCAATGCAATATTAAATTTACTTGAAACTCTTCTAAGAATAATGAAATATCAAAATCAGGTCTCCCTTAGGTCTGGGTGCAGTGGTGCAAGCCTGTATCCTAGCGGCTCAGGAGGCTGAGGCAGGAGGATCTTAGTTCAAAGCCAGCTTCAGCAAAAGCGAGGTGCAAAGCAACTCAGTGAGACCTGTCTCTTAAGTAAAATATAAAACAGGCCTGGAGATGATGTAGCTCAGTGGTTGAGTGCCCCCCTGAGATCAATCCTTGGTACCTACCATCCACCCTGCCCCCCCCCCCCCCAAAAAAAAAAAAAACAAAAAAACAGGTTTCCCTTAGATGTTAAAAATATTTAAAGATGAGCTCTGAACATCAGTATTTTTTTTGTTAATTTTTGATGATCAGAGCTTTTGGCCTTTTATATTCTTCCTTTGCAATAAATCTGTGCACTTTTAGCATCAAGGAAATGCTAACCTTAAAAATGTGATGGAGGTCTTCTTTTTTTCTTCTTTGAAGCAGTTTCTGTATGATTGGTATTATTTTCCCCTCATAATATTTTTGTTTGGTAGACTTCAGGGAAGCTATCTACCTAGCGCTTTCTTTATATCTATAATCTCCTTTTTTTTAATATACCAGATTATTCAGATTATTTCCTCTGCGAAATTGTTTTTCTATGACTTTATCCTTTTAACTAAATTTTTAAATGTACTAGTATATGGTTATGCATAATACCTTATGATTTTTGTGGAGTTTTTATTATATAGTGATGCCCACTTTCACTTTCTCATAATGATTTTTTGCACACTCTCTCGTCAGTATTAGGAGACATTTATCAAACTTTAAAGTTTCTGTTTTGCATATTTTCAGTTTCATTGATTTGTGTACTTCATTTCCTTCCTTCTGCTTTCCTAGAATTTAATTTGCTTTTATTTTTCTAATTTATTGAGATTTAGACTTTCCTTTGTAATATACGAATTTAGACTACAAAATACTGAGTACAGCTTTTGGTTACGTCCCATATTTTGAAATATATTTTTATTATTAGTTAATTCAAAATATTTTTTAACCTTTTATTTTTATTGAATTATTGATTATTTAGGACTTTCTTAATTTCCAAACAGAGGGGTTTTTAAAAGTCTTTTGTTTTTGTTATTTATGGCACTTTAATTCTCCTATGGGTAGCAAACATGGTTTTGATGTTTTTTTAACTTGTTGAGCTTCGATTTATGGCACAACATATAAATTTTTATAAATATTCATGTCTATTTGAAAAAGTAAATTCTGTAGTTCATAGGTACATCTAGGTAAAATCAGTTGGGGCAGGTTTAACACTACCATTCAAATATCCATCTTAATTTTATTAATAACCTTTTGTTGTTGTGGACATTTGTTTTTTCCTTTTAATTCTTTTTGTTTATTTCAAGCCTTTTTTCACCGTGTGGGTACTAATTTAGAATTATTTTTCTTTGTGATAGGAGTCTCTAGCTTGATGAAACAACTCTGTCTACTGTAATGACTCTTACCTTCAAATCTGCCTCTACTGACATCAGTATGACTACGACTTTCTTTTGGTTAATGTTGGCATAGTACATCTTTTTCCATTCTGATATCCTTATATTTAAGGTGTATTATCTGCATTTGGCATATGGTTAATTTTGTATTTTTTAACTAGTTTTTCTTAGTCCATTTACATTTAATATTATTCCTGATATATTGTGTATATTTATTGTCTCATTGGTCTTCTGTTTGTCCCAACTATGTTATGATCCTTTTTCTTTTTTTGCCTTCTTTTGGATGAATCAAGTAGTTTAATTTCATTTTTTCTGTCTACTATCTCTTTATCAGTTTTTTGTTTGTTTTTCTTTTACTGTTTTTTTAATGAGTGCCCTAGAGCTTACAACATGCCTCCCTGTCTTAGATCAAAATTACCATTTCAGCTTTTAAGACTTTTGGTTTTCTGAAGTTTCGTTATGATTTGCGTAGATGTTAATTTACTTATTCTGCTTTGAGATTGGACTTCTTGAATCTATTTTCAAAGTTGTGGAAACTGCTCAGCTGTTTTTTCAATTATTATTAATGTCCCATTCTTTGATGTTTGAAATTCTACTTGAGTGTATGTTACTCCTGTATTGTTTACTAGCTTGAGTAGTCCAGAAAATTTTTTCAATAACTTGAGGTTCTGAGAAGTGTACTTTTCATATAGGAATATTGGAGCACATTAAAGAAACTCAGCCACTAATAGGTGAACACTGGGAAGGTACTAATTTTAAATATATGCTGTAGACACAAAGTATCTGATACTATATGATACATATTGAAAGTACAGTCATAATGATGACTCTTAAACAAGTCAGGTTTGATTTTTAACCTAAAAGATTATTGAACAGGCTATTTTCTATTTTAAAAACATGGTAACTATAGTTTTTTTGTAGATTTTTACAAATTATAAAAAGTAGATGTTTAATATCAAGGGAAAATGGAAAATTATATTATCTCAAGTTATTGAGTACTATTTAAAAATTGTAATTTCATAATAGAAAAGTTTTACAATAACCTTTTCTTCATTTACAACATAGTGTGTTTTTTGTTTCTTAACATTTTAGGATGGCCTTGTTAATGTAGGATGGATGGACTGTGCCACCCAGGACAACCTTTGTAAAAGTTTGGATATCACAACAAGTACTACTGCTTATTTTCCTCCTGGAGCCACTTTAAATAACAAGGAGAAAAACAGTATTTTGGTATGAATAATTTTAAGGAGATTTCTTTACTTACAAATGTGTACATGCACACACATTAAAAAATATATTCTTTAAAAGCAATGAGCAAGGAAATGAACCAGTTTATATGGAACATTTCATTAATTAGATCAAATAAGTAATTCCTGGAATTTTGTTTGTTACAAATTCAGTTTGTAGACTTTTTTAAGGATTATTTTTAAACCGGCATTTATATTACATTTAAAACCCTTGTACTTTTAAACCCCAAAGATATGAAATACTTTCTTAGGTTAAATGAAAAAGGATTTTTATCATAAGTTTTTATTTTGAATTTTCTAATGTTAAAAATGTAGATCCCTGGTAGGTTTAGCTAGGGCCCAATTATGTTTTTAAGTACCCTGTGGGATTGATGTAAATTCAGTTTGTAAATCTAATATAGATCACCTCCCTGTGTTTCTGAATCAGAAAACAGACTCGAGGAAGCGAGATAAATAATGGGATTCCCTGGGGAATCCCAAAAGGATATAAAGAAGACTCTAAGCACAAATTTCCTTTAGTTTTCTATGTTTCAATTCTGCTTTTTAAATGTTGATAATTATAAAACATGCTCATTTCAGAAGTTCACACACAGTACAAAAATATACAAAGATGAGATTTCCTAAAATTAAATCACTAGTAGACAGCCACCATCAAATCTTGGTAAATACTCTTCCAGATCTCTTATATATACTCCCTGTTATGACTGTCTAGACAGCTCTTCAGTTTATATCTATGACTTGGACCTCTGCCCTGCACTCCAGAAATGTTATACGCATGCGTGGACGTGTACACATATACCACTGCCTAGCAACATCTCCTGAGATACTAGTCAAAATGTCAGATTTAAATGCCTATAATTATCCCCCTAAAATTCCCATATAAATCTGTTTCTCCCCAGTTTTCCCCATCTCAGTTGATGATACTGTGTCCTTTATTTTTCAGGCCAAATATCCTGCAGTCGCTTTCAATTGCTCTTTTTCTCCTACCTTGTAACCAGTTTGCCAGTAAAATTTGTGACTATCTTTAAAAAACTTCATAATCTACTTCTATGACTACAGAGTATTTATCACCTTGTAACATACACAATAATTTATTTACTCTTCCACTATTTTTCTCCTGCATTAAAGTTTGTTCACTGATACATTAAATATCAATATCAAATGCCTAAAAGTATTCTGGTGATTGTGTGTATGTGTAGTACCTCTGTGTGTATATATGAACTTGTACTATGTATATATACTACATATACATTCATACACATGAAATACGTGTAGAGATGCAAATGTGTAATTTTCATAAATGGGGTCACAGGGACATTTTGTTTTGTAGTCTAGTCTTATTACTTGGTGTTTCAGGAAAATTCTGGTCAATGGATATGTTTGCATATACATATATTTCAGTTACTCATGTTATATATTTACATTATTAAAGTGTTTATGCTTTTGATAATTAACAATTCCTTAGTATAATCCACTGAGTAAATATGATATACTTAGTTTTTATCAGTCCTCTTTTCATACTTTTTCAATTTTTTTATGGCTATAAGCAGTGCTATTGAGCAATTCTGTATGTTCATTTTGATTCACTTATTCAGTTATCTAGTTAGAATGGAAAAGCCACAGTGATTTTAAATTTACATTGCCAGACTGCCCTCCAAAACTATGCTAGTTGGCACTGTGCTGTCGTTAATGAGGCTTGCCTCAGTCCTGACAAATACTAAATATAATCTCTTGCCTTCTATATTTTGTGTACCCATACAAAGTATAAGATGTTTGGACTTTATGATATCAAACTGCAAGCTCATGCTGTCTTAGGAAACAGAAATGGGTGACACTGGAAATAGAGTAAAAGGAAGAGGTGAATTAAACTCCTCATCCTTCTTAAATACATTCAAGTTTTAAAACTGTAAAGCATTATCCCAGCTAAATATATGTGGAAGGTGAAGTTCAAAAGCAGTGTCCTTTAAAAGTGCAACTAGCAAATTCTATAAGACAAACAAGGTTTATAATGAGTTTATAATATATTAATTATATGTATATAAAACCATTATGAATATTTTAGTGAAATCTTCATAATGACCAACTAAAGTATGGAACTATAAGCTATAAAATTGAGGCAGTAAAGATTTGTTTTTATATTTTAAGCCATTTGACAGCAGAAATTACTTCATATAGATCCTAAAGAATATGTATGCCATTAGTGTTTTCAAAAAACATAATAGTGAGTTTGAGAAATGTAAGCAAAAACTAAGTTTTGTATTATGGTATACTTTTTATCCACGTGTTCATTCTCATGTCTAGCTCTATTAAAGTCTGGATTCCATGATAGTTCCTTCAAGTTTGTAATGGAGTTTTTACATCTTTCAAGTAATATTTTTAAATTATTTAACAGATGATTTATGTTTAAAGATATACCGTTTTTTCAACTCTTATATACATCTACTTGATGTAACCAATGCCTGCATTCTTAATTGTAATGGCTGCTTCATGGAGAATTGTACCAGCAGAGAGGGCTCTGTGAGACAGAAATAAAGGAGATTTGTTAGAAGGGAGGTGTGCCTTTTTTTAGTTTTGGTTTTAAAGAGGAGACATGGCTTTACAACATGTTAAGACCTATGTATATTTTAGTGTAAATACTCCTATATTGTTTGGCCTGTGAATACTATTCTGAAAACCTCCATAATAAGCTATAATACCCATTCCAGTTTCCCAGTTAGAAGTTAACCACTGTTAATTGGTCGGGGTATAAAATGTCTTAGATCATCAAAATTCTGTTAAAAACTAAAAGAATGTATGAGACATGTAAACATGGTTAGCCTTAAAATTAAACTGAATATAGTATTTTTTTGTGGTGATTTAGCAAATTACTGTAAGAATTACCATAGAAAATTCCACCTACTGAACAACTAATAATGGAATTTCTTTTACACTTTTTTTTTTTTTTTAAAGCCTGGTCATGTGGTAATACATTATTTTAATTGCCCAAATGTGATCTACTTTATTTAAAATAAAGAAAAAAATGTTTTGGGGTAGTTTGAAAAACTTTAAAATTTCTTCTTTAGAAACTGAAAAATAATAAAGAAAAAGAAGACACTAAATATAATTGAATGTTTACTCAAAAATTACAATGTGATTCTCTTATTCTAGTTCCTTAAATCATTGGATGCTAAAGAAATATATTTGGAAATAATACATAACCTTCCAGATTTTGAACTACTTTCAGCAAGCACTCTAGAGGTAATGATTTTTATTAATAGTAGCATATAGTAATAAATACTGGTAGCATTTCAAGTCCTTAAGTTTTCAAGTCAGCATTGTTTTATTCATCACTGGAGAGAACTAAAAGTAGCAGTTTCAAAGAATTACATATTAATCAGTTCTAGGTTAAATTCTGATTCCTGGAATTAAGGTATTGCTAATTCAAAGTGAATCTGTAGTTTTAGAAAACCTTCCTAACCCAAAGTTTGGAAAGGCAAGATTTTGATCACAAAGGAACTTTGGATCTGAATTCCTTGTTTATAATACTCTTTATATTGTTCACTGAAAATTAAGAAGTGTTATATGTGGGATTAGAATTCTTAGAAATATTATTAGTGGTAGAATCAGTTATTTTACTCTACTGACTGTAATCCCAGAGCTTTGAGTATGTATTTCTACCACATTTTTTATTAAACCTGAGAAAACTGACTTCTCCAGCCCCCCCCCCCCCCCCATTTTTAACTGTGTATAGTTAAAACCATATTTTTTTGTTGGCACAGTTATCTACTTGGACATTTTATGACTCAATGATTTATCCACTTGTAAGATTATAAAATTGATTTACATAACATTATTCCCAGTAAGCAATAAGAGTATGAATGGTCTGAATTTTAGATTTTAGACAATATTTTAAACTGAGTAGGGTAGCTTAAACTAACCTCAAAGTCAAGGAAATAAAGATAACTTCTGCCTTAGAATTACCTGTCTGATGTTTCTTTATCACTTTCAAGGATCGTTTGGCACATCATCGCTGGCTCTTATTTTTTTATTTTGGAAAAAATGAAAATTCAAATGATCCTGAGTTGAAAAAACTGAAAACTCTACTTAAAAATGATCATATTCAAGTAAGAAAAATGTATTTTGCCTAGTCTTCTAATAGTGTACTTCTTTGTTAGTCTAATATATATGATTAAATTTTAAGTAACAAAAATGTTTGACTCTGTAGATTCAGAAGCCCTTAAGTGCTTTTGATCTTGGTTGTATTTTTTTCTTTTTTTATTAAACATTGACGTGATATCTATAAGTGGTAAATTTTCATTTCTTGAAGCATTTGACAAATTTGTATCATACAGTTTTTCTGCAAGATAAAGATACTATAGATGAATATCTTCCCTTTTTGTAAGTAAATGTTTTATTTAACCTCATATATCCAAAATATTTCAATATGAAATTTTTTTCTTTTTTAAGCCGGCACATTATTTGTACATACTTAACAGGATACACTATAATAATTCAATATGTGTATGTAGTATATAATGATTACTTCAAGGTTGTTAGCACTTTCACTACTTCAAGCATTATCATTTCTATGTTTAGAAACCTTCACACTCTTCTAGTTATTTTGAAATATACTGTGGTAGAGTATAATTACTCTATTGTGCTGTATATAATACCAGTATTAATTCCTCCTGTATAACTGTATTTTGGTACTCATTATCAAGCTTCTCTCCCCTCTTCCTCACTCTTCCTTCCAGTTCCTCTTATTGTTTGAGACCTCCTTTTTTTTAGTTTCTACAAGTGAAAACATGCAGTATTGTTTTTCTGTCTTACCACGTCATCAGTTTCATCTATATTGCTGTAAATTACATTTATTAATGTCTAATTTTTCCATTGTGTTTATTTACCACATTTTCTTTATTATTTATCCATCAACTTACACTTGTTGATTGCATAGGTTAGCTTTTGTGAATAGTGCTAAGATAAACTTGGGAGTTGCAAGTATGTCTTAGATCTAGTGGTTTCCCTTTGGATATATGCCCAGTAGAAGGATAGCTGGATCATACGATAGTTCTGTTTTTAGTTTGAGGAACCTCTATACTACTTTCTTTAAGGGCTTACATTTTCACTAAGTGTTTAAGAGTTCCCCTTTCTCCACTTCCTCACCAGGATTGACTTTCTTTTTTTGATAATGCATCTTCAAGTGGGGTGAAGTGATAATCTTATTGTGGTTTGCACTTGAATTACTCTGATATTGATATTGAGCATTTTCCATATGCCAGTTGACCATTTATTTTTGTCATCTTTTGATGTCTGTTGAGATCTTTTCTGCAGGTTGTCCCTTCACTATGTTACCATTTTTCTTTACTATAATAGAAATATTAGAAGTTTCTTAGTTTGATGTAAGCCCATTTACCTTTTTGTTGCCTATCCAAAAATAATGCACCAATGTCTTGAAGTGTTTCCCCTGTGTTTTCTTGTATTAACTTCATAATTTCAAGTTTGACATTTCGGTCATTGATCCATTTTGTGTAGATATTTGTGTACATTGAGAGAAAGAGATGGTTATATTCTGCATATGTATGCCAATTTTGCCAATACCACTTCTTGAAGAGACTGTCTTGGTGTATGTTCTTGGTGCCTCAGTAAAATATCGGTTGACAGTATAAATGTATATGAGTTTCTGAGCTATTTGATTCCATTGGTCTGCATATTAATTTTTATCCAAGTACTAAGCTGTTTTCCTTACCATATTCTATAGTATGTTTTGAAGTCAGGAGTCAGGTGCTGTGATGCTTCCATCTTTGTTTTTTGAGATGTGTCTCACTATGTTTAGCTGTCCTTGACCTCTTGGGCTCAAGCAATCCTCTTGCCATAATTCTAGTAAACTGACATTACAAGTGTACACCATCATACCTAGTCCAGCTTTGTTCTTTTTATTCAGATTATCTTGGTTATTTTTGGTCTTTTGTGGTTCTATATGAATTTTAGGATTTTTTTCTATTTCTCCTATTAAGAGTATCATTGGTATTTGATGGGGATTGCACTGAAAATGTAGATTGCTTGGATAGTGTGGACATTTTAACATTATTGATTTTTCTGATTTATGAACATGGATGTCTTTTCATTTTTTATGTGTCCTGTAAAGTTTCTTTCATTAATGTTTTGTGATTGTTATTACAGAGATTTTTCACCTCCTTGGTTAAATTTATTTCTAGATTTTTTTGTAGCTATTATAAGTGGGATTGCTTTCTTGATTTTAGTTGCATTGTATTAAAAATGCTAATTTTAATGTTGGTTTTGTATACTGTTCCTTTACTAAATTTACAAGTTCTAACAGTTTTTTGGTAGAATGTGTGGGTTTTTCTATATGTAAAATTATATCTGCAAACAGGCATAATTTGACTTCCTCCTTTCTATTTTGGATACCCTTTCTTTTCCTTGACTAATTGCTCCTGTTAAGGCTTCCAGTATTC
Source organism: Sciurus vulgaris (assembly GCF_902686455.1). Classification (NCBI taxonomy): domain Eukaryota; kingdom Metazoa; phylum Chordata; class Mammalia; order Rodentia; family Sciuridae; genus Sciurus; species Sciurus vulgaris. The sequence continues at coordinate 135,943,135 of NC_136463.1, forward strand.
TGTGAAATAAGACTGGTGAAAGTGGACAAACTGGTCTTATTCCAGATCCTTAAGAGGAAACGCTATCAGCATTTTCCCATTCACTAGAATGGTACCTGGAAGTTTGTCATATGTGTTGGGGTATATTTCTTCTGTACCTAATTTGTTGAGAATTTTTTATCATGACATAACATTAAGGCTTACAGAATATTTTTTCTGCATTTATTGAGATAATCATACAGCTTTTTTCCTTCATTCTGTTGATGTAATATGTTTTTTGATTTCTTTAGTTTTTTCATGTGATGCTGGGGATTGAACCCAGTGCCTCACGCATGCTAGGCAAGCGCTGTACCACTGAGCCACAATCCCAACCCTGTTTATTGATTCATATATGTTGAAATCAGCCTTGTGCTAAATCTCACTTGATCATGGTTTATAATCTCTATAATGAGCTATTCTGTTAGTTTACTAGTATTTTGTTAATTTTGGCATCTGTGTTCATCAGGAATATTGGTATATAGTTTTACTTGTTCTCATCTGGTTTGGATCAGAATAATGCTGGTTTCATGTAGTAAATTAGGAGTTTTTAACTTTTCAGTCTTTTGGAATAGTTTCAGAATTGGAGTTATTCTTTAGTATTTTGTAGCATTCAGCTGTGAAGTCCTCAGCTCTTGAACATTGATGGTAGATTGATTACTGCTTCATTTATTTGTGCTCTGATCTTTGTTATTTCTTCTAATTTGGGGTTTGATCATGCTTTTCTAGGTCATTGAAGTGTATCATTAGGTTTTATAATTTATGATCTTTTTAGTGTATTTATTGCTATAAATCTCTTCCTACTGCTTTTGCTATATCCCAGTTTTTGGTTTTCATTTTTCTGTCAAGAGATTTTTTTATTTTTAATTTCTTCAATGACTCATTGGTTGTTCAAGAGCACAGGATCTATATGTATGTTTTGTTTTGTTCTTATTGAATTCTAGTTTATTTCATTGTGGTCAGAGAATGGATGATTTTCACTTTAAAATTTATTGAAGCTTGCTGTATAATTTGACTTGTGATCTATCCTGGAGATGTTCCATATGCTGATGAGAAGAATGTGTATTTGGCAGCTGTTGCATGAAATGTTGTGTTAATGTTAGGTCCATTTGCTCTGTAGTATAACTCAACTATTATGTATCCTTGTTTGACATTTTGCCTGTTAATCTGTCCATTGATTAAAGTGAAGTATTGTGTTGGAGTCTTTATCTCTCTTTACATCTAATATTTGCTTGGTATATTTGGGTGGTCTGATGTTGGGTTCATATATATATTTACAATTGTTATATACTCTTGCTGAGTTGATCCTTTAATCAGTATGTAATGTTCTTCTCTATAGATCTTTAACCAGCAAAGTAGGTTTCTTGTAGGCAAGCATACAGTTGGGTCTTTTTTGGTTTTATATATATAGCCAGTGTCAATCTTTGGAGAATTTGATCAATTTACAGTAATAACCCTGAGGTATTTATTTAAACATAAGAACTTAATTCCTGTGTTTTGTTAATTATTCTTTGTATATTCTTTGTTCCCTTCTACTGCTTTTCTGTAGAAATAGTTTCTTTTCTCTTTTTTTCATATGTGTTCATTTTACTCCTTTGCATGTTTTCACCATGGTAATTAATCCTTTCATTGGCAGATGCAGAATTCTCTTTAGCATTTCATGTAAGACCAGTCTACTGGTGATTAATTGCCTCATTTTTTGCTTGTCTCGGAAAGACTTCACCTTCATTGTTTAAGGACATCTTTACTGGATGTAATACTCTTGGTTTACCTTTTTTTTTTTTTTTTTTATTCTTTCTTTCTTCACTTGGTTTAGCCTATTGTTGAAACTTTTTTTTTTTTTAATCTCATCAGTTGAATTCTTTGTCTTTGGCATTTTTATTTGGGTTTTTTAATGTTTTTAATTGTTGTCAAGTTGCAGTTATTTTTCTGCTTCCCTTGTTCTTCTCTGTGATGGAAACATGCACAGTGTACTTCTATTGATTCACTTTAGATCCTGCTCTATCCCGAGATTATATTAACAGCCCTTACATTTTTTTGAGAATATGTTTGGCTTCACATCTTCTTGGAAGTTTCCTCTCAGGTTTTTGAACTCTCTAGGATGCATTCTTTAAATTGAGTTTCAGTATTAAATATTGGTGAACTATTTTTTTGTTTTATAACAAAACAAAAATGAGAAGCAATGTCATTAGTGCAGTGTCATTTTGGGGTTGTCTTTATGAATATTTAAACGTGCAATGATAAGAATTTTGTTTCCATCAAATTCAACCTTCTCTTTTCTACTTTAGGTTGGAAGGTTTGACTGCTCCTCTGCACCAGACATCTGTAGTAATCTCTATGTTTTTCAGCCATGTCTAGCAGTATTTAAAGGACAAGGAACCAAAGAATATGAAATTCATCATGGTAAGACTGGGAAAAATGGTAATTTATCTTCAAATAGAAATTTTCTAATTGTGCTTTTTACCTTGTTTTGTGGATATAACATTTGTCCTCATTTATTAGTAAATATGGGAAAAAACATTTTAAATTATATATACTCATTTTATTCTTTTTACCCTTTTTAAAGTAAAATTTTTTAATATTTTGATCACTGTTTCGTCAAAAATACTTTTGGTGATGTGTCAGGGTAGTGAGGAATATGCTTGTTGGCAAAAGTAAGCAATACCTGCAGTTTCTGGTGTACCACAGATAGCATCTTGGCCATTACGGTCATTTTCTAAACATTGTTTTGGATTTATCTTCTATTAGACTATCAGACTTCTCTATTAACTGCTTTGTTACTTCTTTTGAATTTATATTTGCATCTCTATTTCAGCTTATTTGCAACTTTAGTTTTCCTAGAGTTTGGAAGATATCAGTCCCTTCCCTGTAGGGACAAATGTTGCAAAAGATGCAAACTATCAACTGTAATTCAGTTAAATGAATAACAGAAATTTATGAAATGCCTGTTAGGTAACAAACATCCTTATTTGTTAGGGCTACAAATTTGTAAGACATAAACTTTGCTCTCAAGAAGCTTAAAGTACTATTTAGTAGGATCAGGAGAAGGGAGCTGTATAAGGAAACGTGAAAAATATTTTAATGGCCATTATTCATAAATTAAAAGAAGATCAAATATAGTGACTTCTGCATGGCATAGGTCAGGAGGTGATAAAGTACTCAATTTCCCAAAACAAACATAGAAGTAAAAGAAAGAAGGCCCTCTGGGCTGAAGAAACTATATTAAAAAGGCTTGGCAAGATAACCCTTACAATTACTACTACATTATAATTACTTCATAATAACTTAAGATTCGTTTTCATTTTAACAACCACTAGTAAAGGAGAAAACAGCCTCAGAAATAACAAGTATCTTGTCCCATGAGAAAGAACTAGAAAACAGTCAAGGTAGATTTTGAATCCCTTGTGTCTAGTACAAAATTCTATACTTATAGCTGCTTATAAATTATGTCAGATCCTAAAAGTGGTAGAAATTACTAAATTGTAATAACAGTTATATTCTTTTTTACCTCTGAAATGTTCCTCGGATCCCACTCTTTTCTGCTTGCTGCCTTGTGTCAGGTCCATCACCTCCTTCATCTATTGTCAATATTATCCTCCTGTAGGACTGCAGTTCTCTTAGTCCTTCCTCCTGCATTTGGTTTCTTATTTTGTTTGCAGAGTTGGTACCTAGAACAACATTTTCACATCACTTTCCTTTATTGACTCTCCTGATTTCTTTTAGAATAAACTTCAGAATCCTTGGCATCACAGCAGTAATTTTGTTTTGCTCACTGCTATATTTCTGGCACTTAGAATATAGCAGTAAATTAGTAAATAGTTGTAGGGAATGGAGTACTTCCCTGGTCTGCCCAATAATCATAGCTCCAACTGCTTTTAGAGCCTTTCACTCCTTTGTTTTCACACGTAATTTTTCTTCTGCACTGTAACCATTTCTTCTAACTCCTCAAAATATTTAGCAAACTCTAAATAACTCTTATAATAACTATAACTTAACATAATTTCTCCCCTGGGAAGTATACATGTATCACTAAGCTCTTCCCTTTCATTTGCTCTTAGTATCTTCATAATATACCTTGTATTGGATCCTTTTTTTTAAAATTTATTTATTTTAATTTATTTTTATTGTAAACAAATGGGGGATACATATTGTTTCTGTTTGTACATGGAGTAATAGCATACCATTTGCCTAATCATACATTTACATAGGGTAATGGTGTTTGATTCATTCTGTTATTTTTCCTTCCCCCCCACCCCTTCCACCTCTCTTTTCCCTCTATACAGTCCCTCCTTCCACCATTCTTGCACCGCTCCCACCCCCCATTATGTCTCATCATGCGCTTGTTAGCAAGATCATTCGTTCTTTGCTTTTTTGAGATTGGCTTATCTCACTTAGCATGATATTCTCCAATTTCATCCATTTGCCTGCAAATGCCATAATTTTATTATTCTTTATAGCTGAGTAATATTCTATTGTATATATATACCACAGTTTCTTTATCCATTCATCAATTGAAGGACATCTAGGTTGGTTCCACAGTCTGGCTATTGTGAATTGAGCAGCTATGAACATTGATGTGGCTGTATCTCTGTAGTGTGCTGATTTTAAGTCCTTTGGGTATAGGCCAAGGAGTGGGATAGCTGGGTCAAATGGTGGTTCCATTCCAAGTTTTCTAAGGAATCTCCACACTGCTTTCCATAGTGGCTGCACTAATTTGCAGCCCCACCAGCAATGTATGAGTGTACCTTTTTCCCCACATCCTCTCCAACACCTATTGTTGCTTGTATTCTTCATAATCCCCATTCTAATTGGGGTGAGATGGAATCTTAGTGTAGTTTTGATTTGCATTTCTCTTATCACTAAAGATGGTGAACATTTTTTCATGTGTTTGTTGATTGCTTGTAGATCTTCTGTGAAGCGTCTATTCATATCCTTAGCCCATTTGTTGATTGGGTTATTTGTATTCTTTGTATAGAGTTTTTCGAGTTCTTTATAGATTCTGGAATTAGTGCTCTATCTGAAGTATGAATGGCAAAGATTTTCTCCCACTCTGTAGACTCTCTCTTCACATTGCTGATAGTTTCCTTTGCTGAGAGAAAGCTATTTAGTTTGAATCTACCCCAGTTATTGATTCTTGCTTTTATTTCTTGTGCTATGGGAGTCCTCTTAAGAAATCTGATTGTAAGCAGACATGTTGAAGATTTGGACCTACTATTTCTGCTGTAAGATGCAGGGTCTCTGGTCTGATTCCGAGGTCCTTGATCCATTTTGAGTTGAGTTTTGTGCAGGGTGAGAGATACAGGTATAGTTTCATTCTGTTGCATATGGATTTCCAGTTTTCCCAGCACCATTTGTTGAAGAGGCTATCTTTTCTCCATTGCATATTTTTGGAACCTTTGTCTAGTATGAGAAAATTGTATTTATTTGGGTTTGTGTCTGTGTCCTCTATTCTGTACCATTGATCTACCTGTCTATTTTGGTGCCAATACCATGTTGTTTTTGTTACTATTGCTTTGTAGTATAGTTGAAGTTCTGGTATTGTGATACCCCCTGCTTCATTCTTCCTGCTAAGGATTGCTTTAGCTATTCTGGGTTTCTTAGTCTTCCAGATGAATTTCATAATTGCTTGCTCTATTTCTGTAAGGTTCATCATAGGGATTGTAATTGGAATTGCATTGAATCTGTATAGCACTTTTGGTAGTATGGCCATTTTGACAATATTAATTCTGCCTCTCTAAGAACATGGGAGATCTTTCCATCTTCTAAGGTCTTCCTCAATTTCTTTCTTCAGTGTTTTGTAGTTTTCATTGTAGAGATCTTTTACCTCTTTGGTTAGATTGATTCCCAAGTATTTTATTTTTTTTGAGGCTATTGCAAATGGAGTTGTTTTCCTCATATCTCTTTCAGACATTTTGTCACTTGTGTATAAAAATGCTTTAGTTTTTGGATCCTCTCAATATAGAATCATGCCATCAGCAAATAATGACAGCTTAAGTTCGTCATTTCCTATTCATATCCCTTTAATTTCTTTAGTCTGTCTAATTGCTCTGACTAAAGTTTCCAGGACAATGTTGAATAGAAGTGGTGAAAGAGGACATCCCTGTCTTGTTCCCGTTTTTAAAGGGAATGGTTTCAGTTTTTCTCCATTAAGAATGATGTTGGCCATGGGCTTAGCATAAATAGCCTTTACAATGTTCAGGTATGTTCCTACTATCCCTATTTTTTCTAGTGTTTTGAGCATGAAGGGGTGTTGTATTTTGTCGAACACTTTTTCTGCGTCTATTGAAATAACCATATGATTCTTATCCTTAAGCCTATTGACATGATGGAATATGTTTATTGATTTACGGATGTTAAACCATCCTTGCATTCCAGGGATGAACCCCGCTTGATCGTGGTGCATAATTTTCTTAATATGTTTTTGGATACGGTTTGCTAATATTTTGTTAAGGATCTTGGCATCTATAGTCATCAAGGATATTGGTCTAAAATTTTCTTTTCCTTGATGTGTCTTTGCATGGTTTGGGTATGAGGGTGATATTAGCTTCATAGAATGAGTTTGGTAGGGTACCCTCCTTTTCTATTTCCTGGAATACTTTGAGAAGTATTGGAATGAGAACTTCTTTGAAGGTCTTGTAGAACTCGGCTGAGAATGTGTCTGGTTCTGGGCTTTTCTTGGATGGTAGATTTTTAATGGCTTCTTCTATTTCATTGCTTGATATTGATCTGTTTAAATTGTGTATGTCCTCCTGGTTCAGTTTGGGAGGAGCATATGTCTCTAGAAATTTGTCAATGTCTTTGGTAGTTTCTATTTTGTTGGAATACAGATTTTCGAAGTAGCTTCTCATTATGTTATGTATCTCAGTGTCTGTCCTGATATTTCCTTTTTCATCCCGAATTTTAGTTATTTGAGTTTTCTCTCTCCTTCTCTTTGTTAGTGTGGATGAGGGTTTGTCTACTTTGTTTACTTTGTCAAAGAACCAACTTTTTGTTTTGTCAATTCTTTGAATTGTTTCTTTTGTTTCAATTTCGTTGGTTTCACCTCTGATTTTAATTATTTCCTATCTTCTACTACTTTTGCTGTTATTCTGTTCTTCTTTTTCTAGGACTTTGAGCTGTAATGGTAGGTCATTTAGTTGTTGACTTTTCATTCTTTTCTGGAATGCGCTCCATGCAGTGAATTTTCCTCTTAGTACCGCTTTCATAGTGTTCTAGAGATTTTGATATGTTGTATTGTCGTTCTCATTGACCTCTAAGAAAATTTTTCTCTCCTCGATGTTTTGTTATCCATGTTTCATTCAATAGCATATTATTTAGTCTCCAGGTGTTGGAGTAATTTCTGTTTTTTATTTAGTCATTGATTTCTACTCTCAGTCCATTATGATCTGGTAGAACACAAGGCAGTATCTCTATTTTTTTGCATTTCCTAAGGGCTGCTTTGTGACATAACATATGGTCTAGTTTTGAGACGGTTCCGTGTGCTGCTGAGAAGAAAGTGAATCCGCTCATTTGATGGATCGAATATTCTGTATATGTCTATTAGGTCTAGGTTATTGATTGTGTAATTGAGTTCTGTGGTTTCTTTGGTTGGTTTTTGTTTGGAAGATCTATCTAATAGTGACAGCAGTGCGTTAAAGTCGCCCAGAATTATTGTGTTGTGGTCTATTCGATTCCTGAAATTGAGAAGGATTTGTTTGATGTACAGGGATACACCATTGTTTGGGGCATAAATATTTACTATTGTTATGTCTTCCTGATTTATGGTTCCCTTAAGCAGTATAAAATGTTCTTTATCCCTTCTGACTAACTTTGGCTTGAAGTCCACTTTATCTAAGAATGGAAACTCCCACTTTTTTACTGAGTCTGTGTGCATGGTAGGTTTTTTCCCATCCTTTCACCTTTAGTCTGTGGCTGCCTTTTTCTATGAGATGAGTCTCTCACAGGCAGCATATTGTTGGGTCTTTCTTTTTATTCCATTCTGCCAGTCTGTGTCTTTTGATTGATGAGTTTAGGCCATTAACGTTCGGGGTTATTATTGAGATATGATTTGTATTCCCAGTCATTTGGGCTTATTTTTGGTTTTTTACTTGTCTCGGTTTCTCCTTTGAGTGGTTTTTCTCTAAGGTAATTCCTCCCTTTGCTGACCTACATTGTTGTTTTTCATTTCCTCCTCATGGAATTTGTTGTTGAGAACATTCTGTAGCTCAGGCTTTCTATTTGTAAATTCTTTTAACTTTTGTTTATCATGGAAGGATTTTATTTTGTCTTCAAATCTAAAGGTTAATTTTGCTGGGTATAGGATTCTTGGTAGGTAACCATGCTCTTTCAGAGCATAAAATATGTTGTTCTAGGCCTTTCTAGCTTTTAGAGTCTGGGTGGAGAAGTCTGCTGCTATCCATATTGGTCTCCCCCTATATGTAATCTGATGCTTTTCTCTCATGGCCTTCAGAATCCTATCTTTATTTTGAATGTTAGGCATTTTCATTATAATGTGCCTTGGTGTGGATCTGTTGTGATTTTGTGCATTTGGTGTTCTGTAAGCCTCTTGTTTTTGATTTTCCATTTCATTCTTCAGGTTTGGGAAATTTTCTGATATTATTTCATTGAATAGGTTGTTCATTCCTTTGTTTTGTATCTCTGTGCCTTCCTCAATCCCAATAATTCTTAAATTTGGTCTTTTCATGATGTTCCATAGTTCTTGTAGATTCTGTTCATGATTTCTTACCATCTTCTCTGTTTGGTTAACGTATTTTCAAGATTAAATATTTTGTCTTCATTGTCTGAGGTTCTGTCTTCCAAGTGGTCTAGTCTTTTGGTGATGCTTTCCATTGAGTTTTTTATTTGGTTTATTGTTTCCTTCATTTCAAGGATTTCCGTTTGGTTTTTTTTTTTTTGAGAATTTCAATCTCTTTTTTTGAAATGATCTTTTGCTTCCTGCAGTTGGTCTTTCAACTGCTTATTGGTATTATCATTCATTGCCTGCATTTGCTCTCTTATCTCATCCTTTGCTTCACGAATCATCTTCATCATGTATAATCTGAAGTCCTTTTCTGACATTTCTTCTAACATACTGTCATTGGATTCTATTAATATAGAATCTAGATTTGTTTGGATCATTTTCTTCCCTTGTTTTTTCATGTTGTTCATGTATCTTCCCCTCTAGCAGCGCAGATCTGGGGTATTGCAGATTCCCCCCCATAGGCTTATAGTGGCCCTATAGGTTTCCAAAACCTTTTCTTTAAGGGGAGATCAGCATTAGCAGTGCCCAATTCAGATACTATGCAATCCTAGACCAAATAGCCCCTATCAGGATGATAACAATATTGTCATAATAAACAGAATGAGTTCAAATTTTATTCAGTATAACAAACAGGTTTGCAATAAGGTCTGTGGTTTCTAATGGAGGACAAAGAGGATGCAGAGGCATATAGGATGTAGCTGTTAATGGTATAAGAAAAGAATATACAGAAGTTCTAGATAATAGAAAGGGTGAGAGTATAATCAAAAGAAATTGGATGTTAGCATGCAAAACGGGAGAAAGAGACTCTGAGGGAACAGGCAAACAAAAGGAAAAGAGCCCAAAAAAGTAAAGAAATAAAAACTTAAAATTGTTCAATAAAGAGAAGAAAGAAAATCTATACTATAACAGTCATATAGTATTCAAACCTCCCAGTCTTCAGTAGCCTGATGCATGAGAGGTACCTGACAGTGAGCTTCAAGTCTTCAGCAGGCGTCTCACGATGGGATTTTCCCCACCCAAAGATGGGAGCTATGGTTCCCAGGTTTATCCAAGATGGCCGCTCTGGCTTCCAAATGTATTGGCAAATGGGGAGCTGCAGCTCAGGGTGTGGACATGGTCGGCTGGAGGTCCTGGAGACAGGGTGCGATTGGTCAGGCAGGGAACCTGGAGGTGGGGTGTGTTTGGTATGGTTGCGGGATCCTGGAGGTTGGGTGCAATCAGTCGGTCTGGGGTCCCGGTGATAGGACGCAGTCAGTTGGTCCAGGGGTCCTGGCGGCAGGGAGCAGTCAGTCGATGTGAGGGCCCCAGAGGCAGGGAGTGATCGGTTGGGCTCAGGGATCCTGGCGACGGGGCTCAGTCAGTCTGGTTAGGGGTCCTTTGGGGCCTGGCTGTTGTCTCAAAATGGCGGCAGCCACGTGTAATCAAACCTGCAGGTACTGTGGCAGAGAACTTCCAGGCAACAGCAGGCAGCTGGCACTCCACTCCACTGAGGGTCTGGGGTCAGTCTGCTGGCAGCTGTTGGATGATTGGGAGGTGAACCTCATGAGGTGGGTGATGGGTAGGTGAAAGGCAGGTGATGGACAGGCAAGAGGCAGACAAATGGCGGATGATAGGCGCCTGACAGTGAGCAATCTGCACGCAAAAAAGGTATCGATATGCTGGCAGACTGCAGGTGATCACAGTAGACAAATGGGGTAAACAGCAGGGGATGCATAAGCAACAAAAACTGCCTTACCAAGAAACAAACAGGTATCCTCTGCTTGAAACCGGAGTTACGGAGTGACAAGGAACGCAGCCTCCCTCTAGTCCACCATCTTGGATCTCGGATCCTTTTTTTTTTTTAAGCAATAGTAGAGATTAAAAATGAACCTGGGGATGTTCTACCACTGAGCTATATCTCTGGCCCTTTTAATTTATTTTGAAAGAGTCTCACTGAGTCACTGAGGCTAGCATCAAACTTGCAATCCTCCTACTTTAGCCTCCTAAGTTTCTAGGATTACAGGTGTGCACTATCATATCTGGCTACAGATTTAAATGGGAATTGAGTATCTTTGTTTCCCCAGTATAGTATGTTAAATAGGAAAATATGTGAACTATACTTAATCTCTGTTTTAAGGAACATTATAGACTAGGAGGGAAACAAGTAAATGGACACCTTTTTTAAATGTGTAAGGCAAGTAGATTTATGTGTATGCTGAGTAGTAAGTTATTCCAAATCTTAGCAGCTTAAAATAACTAATTTTGGTTGGTCAGGAACATGAGAATAGCTTAGTTGGATAGTTTTGAACTCAAGTTTTCTCATGATGTTGCAGTTGAGGTAGGAAAGGGCCACAGCTCCTGGGTCTGGATTCAGGCTGACTCGTAGAATAGTCAGGAAGTGTCATATGGCCGGAGGCCTAAGTTCCTCATCATGTAGAACTCCCTATAGGTCTGCTCACAATATTGTAGCTGGCCTCTCCCATGAGTAATCTGACAGAGGAAGAGAGAGAGACTTAAAGACAGAAGCAAGAGTATTTTTTATGACCTGATCTCAGACAAGATAAACCATCATATGCCCATATTATGTTGGTGGCATGCACTGAACCAACACATACAAACTTGCACAGTGGCATAAGTACATGAGTTAGGGATCTTTGGAAACCAGTGACCACAAGGAATAAGCATAGGTTGTACTTCAGAAGAAATTAAGGAGAACAATCTCTGTGTTAAGATCTGAAATATAAGTAATGGTTACCCAAGAAGTGATAAAGACATTCCAGGCACAAGAACCAGCAGATGTATTTATGGGTTCTAAAGTGAGTGATCCATATTGACCTTACACAAGCAAGAATTTCAGGATAGCTAGAGAATTTAGTGTAGTTTTTTAGATATCAAGAACATAAAATCAGTTTAACTTGGTGATTATTGAGATGTGAATGAGTAAGAAAGACTCAAGAATAATTCATGCTTTTTACTTGATGAATTGACCTTTGAGTAATTGTTATTCAGAGAGGGGAGAAATACTAGCTGAGGAGTTTACAAGAAGTAGACACATCTAATTCACTTATGAATATTTGAATATAGACCAGGGCTTCAGGAAAAATTTGGGTTGAAAGTGTAGATATAAATTGTCTTGTTAAAACCAAAGTAAAGATGAGTTTGTCTAAGAGTGAATAGAGAAGAAAAAAGTAATCCGAATTGGAGTGAACTAGATTACCTCAAAGGATGGTCAAAGAAATTTGTGCAGCAATAGAAGAAACAGCAAATGAAGCATAAGAAAAAGATAGAATGTGGTGCCATTATTTTTATATTTAAATAGTAATATAAATGTCACCATTTTTTTTTTTGCTGGATCATGAGTGTTTATGAGATAGTCAAGTACATTTTTCCACTGAGAAGTAAGTAAGGAGGTTTTTTCCTCCCCTCATTTTTGCTTGCCTTATATCATTTAAAACAGGTTCTGACACGTAATAGAAGCTCAACTCAGTTTTGACTATGGAGCAAGTAAGTCAAAGGACTCTTAAGAAAATATTCTGTAGTTGAAAAAGATTATTTGCCAAGTCAAAGAAGTATATTTAGGGATTGGCAAATCACTGGAGGCAGTTAAGCAGAGACAATATAGTCCTTTAAAAACAGGTTGTAATGTAGAAAGTGAATGGGTTAAGGGCTGAGACAAATACCAGCATAGTAGATTAAACCAAATTCAGGTGGTGGCAGTGGGTTTGGAAGTATGGTAAGAGACAGATTAGATAGAGTTATGATTCAAAGGCAGAGAAACAAGGCAAGAATCACTCTAGAGAATCTTATTTAGGCATGTGGTTGATGGGTATGCCATTCCCAAGACAAAGAAGGTGGGAAAAGAAGCAAGATTAGAAGAAAATGTGTTTGAAGTGTTTGAGATAGTCAAGTACATTTTTCCACTGAGAAGTTAGTAATACAGGTTTTGATTCCTAAGACTAGTTTAGGTTGAAGAAACAGATGTAGGAGTTAGAGTTTAGTAATAGCATTCGTCATAAAGAATTCAAAGAACACTATAAAGAAGTGATTATTCTACCTCTGATGAAGAGGAAACATTTCACAGAGGTCTTGACATTTTAACTAATCCAAGAAACAGAAGGGTGCAAGGAAAGGATACTTCTGGTAGAGCCAACTTATGTGTAATATACAGAATACTGAAACCTCACCAAAGTCAACGTGTTGATAAGTTTGTATTGTTTTGAGTGTAAAACTCAAATGTTTCTGTGGAGTAAAAGATGTAATGCAGATTTTCTTTTGTACTCTATTTCAAAGGAAAGAAAATTTTATATGATATACTTGCCTTTGCCAAAGAGAGTGTTAATTCTCATGTTACTACACTTGGACCTCAAAATTTTCCTGCCAATGACAAAGAACCATGGCTTGTTGACTTTTTTGCCCCGGTAAGTTATTTTTAATCAGTCAAATTTCAGTATTGGCATATTTTCTCTCATCATGGCAAAAGGATATGTAAGATGATTTTGAACTGTTAATACTGGAACTACTGCATCATGCCTCTAAATGAATGCCAGTGTAATTACTCCTCTAAGGATTAAGTATGTACCCAGAAGAGATGCCACTAAGTGTAGTTTGTCTTATTTAGCATATTGCTTGTTACAAGACTGAAGGGATTTTTTTTTTTCATTTGGCTCAGTGCTTATACTTTCTTTCCTAGTGGTGTCCGCCATGTCGAGCTTTATTGCCAGAGCTTCGAAAAGCATCAACACTTCTTTATGGTCAACTTAAATTTGGTACACTAGATTGTACAGTTCATGAAGGACTCTGTAACATGGTAAGGCAAAGTGTAAGAAATTTATTCTAATTAATGTTTTTGTAAAAGAGACCTTTGGCAGTCTAATATTAAAATACTTTTGCAAGTATACATCTTCTATTTGGAGTAGTAAACCATTCCAACAAAATGATCGAATTATGATTGGATTAAATCTTGAGTAGAAAATATGGTTGAATATAGATAAGGTTTTATTTATCAAACTTAAGCAAATACTTTAGATAAAATGCTTACATAATTTAAGATCTTTTATACTTAATACTATTTTTTTTGGCGGCCTCATTTTTATCCTTTGGCTTTCCCCATATTTGTCTTCTCAGTGTAGATCACATAAGGAAATTTAAAACAATGGACAAACTTTTTGAAACTTTTGTTTACATGAAAATATTTTCTTAGGGTAAATATTCACTCCCCAGTTCTCAGTTTCATGTAAAACTAGACATGTTACACCCATGATGAAAGTATACAATACCATCTGTAAAGTATTGATGGGATGGTGGAATGGAAATCAACCCTAAAGCAAATCAAACTTCTAGATTTGTTACTGCAGAGGAAATCCAGCTGATACCGTGAACATGCGACCTGCAGATCCTAGCATGTAGAGAACTTTGCAGGACATTCTATTCAACAAACAATTGAAGAGGAGGTGGGAGGAGAGATAAAGAAGACATGAAAGATTTAACTCAAATGCAGTGGGTTTTATGCGGGGTAGGTGGGGATTTTGGTTCTTTTTAGTTATACATGAGAGTGGCATTGAATGTAATAATATAGGCATGGAATATATCTTACTCTAAGATCCCATTCTCATGGATGTACATGATGGTGAGATTGACTATGGTGTATATATTCATATATGTACATAGGAAAATTATTTCAGATTCATTTTGCTGTCTCCTTTTCCTATCCCTCCTTCCTTCCCCTCATTCCCCTTTATCTAATATACTGAATATCTATTCTTCTCCTCTTCCTCCACATATCAGTGAAAACATTCCACCTTTGGCTTTTGGGGACTGGCTTATTTCATATAGCACAAAAGTCCAGTCCATCCATTTACTGGCAAATGTCATAAAATCATGACATGTGGCTGTATCATGGTAGTATGCTGATTTTAAATCCTTTGGATACATACCAAGGAGGGGGATAACTGGGTCAAATAGTGGTTCCATTCAAAGCTTTCTGAGGAATCTCCATGCTGCTTTCCATTGTGGTTCCACCAATTTGCAGTCCCACCAGCAACATATCATCCCTTGCCAACATTTTTTGTTACTTGTGTTCTTGATTGTTGCCCTTCTGACTGGAGTGAGATAAAATTTCAGAGTAGTTTTAATTTGCTTTCTCTAATTGCTTGAAGTGTTGAGCATTTTTTCCATTCTTATTTTTGCTGAGAAGTGTCTATTCAGTTTCTTTGCTCATTTATTTATTGATTGGGCTATCAAATGCAGTGTTTAAACCTCATTTGGATGCAATGCAAACAAACCAAATGAAAAAAGAAAAAGAAAAAAAAAAACAATTGGGAACATTTGAACACTAACAGAATATCTTATTATTTCAAAGAATTTTTAATTTTTAAATGTGAACTTACACAATGGTTATATTGGAAAATCTTTATATTTTAAATATACTGAAATATTTATGGATGAAATGATAGACCATCTGAAATTTGCTTTAAAATAATAATTTTGATAGTAGTAGAAAGAAGGTATAAATGAAATAAAAGTGACCTTGCTGTATGATTATCATAACTATATGAAAGTATTTTGTGAATGTTTTGATTCAAACTAAAATGCTAAAAGATGGAAAGAGGAAGAAGGGAAACAAAAAAAAAGCAAAAGCCTGTGTTTTTAAAAATAGTAGAAGTAAATGTAGTGGAAAATCTTTACAACATCTGTGTGGGGGGAATAATTGCTTGTTCCTTACTTTAAAGTACAAACTATAAGGAAAAAAATGAATGAATTTGACTACATTAAATATCAAAGCAACACTGTGACTTTAATTGTGAGCATGAGAATGCAAATTGTATCAGAAATTAGCTAGCTTCTTCACCAAATGAACAAAAATTTAGAAATCTGAGTAAAGCAGATAGATGAATAGTTACACTGTGGGATTCCAGAATATTTAAAAATAGGTATATTGGACTGGGAATGTATGTAGCTTAGTGGTGGAGCACTTGCCTATTGTTCACAAGGTCATGGATTTGATCTCTGGCACTATAAAAAGAATATATGCATATGTGTGTATTTACCAGCATGGGTAAATCTCAAAAATATAAGAGCCTGGTACAGTGGCGCATGCCTGTAAACCCAGTGGATTGAGAGGCTTAGGCAGAAGGATCTCGAGTTCAAAATCAGCCCCAGCAAAAGCCAGGCACTAATCAATTTGAGACCCTGTCTTTAAATGAAAACACAAATATGGCTGGGGATGTGGCTCAGTGGTAGAGTACCCCTGAGTTCAATCCCCAGTACCCCCCATATGTGTGTGTGTGTGTGTGTGTGTGTGTGTGTGTGTGTGTGTGTAAAAGAAAAGCAGGTTACAGAATAGCATAAAGTATGATAAAATTATAGGAAATTTTTATATACTTAGACATGATAATAGACTGCTTAAGAAACCATACATATTAGCAAAAATATAAAAACATTGGTGGATACACTAATTTCAGAATATTGGTGTATCCATAAAGAGAAAGAACATCAACAGTCTGCAAGTATGGCCAAAGTTCATTTTTGTTAAATTCAGAGGAAGGTTATCTAGGTTTATTAGCTAGTGTTTATTTTTGTGTATCTAATGTTTATCAGAGGGGAGAGAGATGTAGATGTTATTAATTATTCTCTTATTTTCAGTAAGTTTAAAATTTTATTAAAGTATGCTTTTTTTGTTTTTAGGAATTAAATAGGGCCTTCAATTTCTAATGTCCTATGTGAGACTTGGAAAATAAATACCAACAAATGATGCAATATTATAGTCAAAAAAGTTGTTTTCTTTGAATTCCTGTAGTTTTTCTACTTTTCATCTTAAATAATTAAATATCACACCATAAGTGTAAGAATTTCAAATATGGGGTGTCAGATGCACCTGAAATAGAATTGAGTTGCCACTTACTAGTTGATTCACCTCGACCATGTCATTAGTCTCTCAGTAACTCAGTTTTCTCATCTGTAAAGGAGATTTTGAAATTTTAACTGGTGAACAGAATTGAGGAATAAGAAACCATGTTTAGTGCTTGACACTAAACTTGTTGATGCAATGAATTATTTGAATTTACATACATTTTTCAAAACTTTGATAAATGTTATCACTGCTTTTTCTGAAATTATGAAGCTTCTAATTTGATAGTGCTTATCAACTTTAAGGATGCAAAGTTCAGCTACTGCAAATCTGTAGACAGGGATCTCTTTGTAACTTTTTTTAAAAAATGAAGACTGGCAACCATATTAATTGAGTAAAAAATAAAGCATTTTTTAATCATGAAGATTATCTTAAATATAGAACAAAAGGTGACCATATTCTTAGGGCATGAGTCATAATTCTTTAACTTAAAATAGTTATGTACTGCCGGGCATGGTGGCACATGCCTGTAATTCCAGCAGCTTGGGAGATTGAGGCAGGAAGATCGCAGGTCCTCAGCAACTTATTGAGGCTATAATCAATTTAGAGAGACCCTGTCTCAAGATAAAATAAAAAGGACTAAGGATGTGGCTATTAAATTTTCATTTCTTTATACTTGCTCTTTTGTTTACTTGAGCATCATCTATCTCTAGAAAAATTAGGAGTTCTTAACTATGATTTCACAAAAGCAAATGAAATTAGAGATATAACCTATTCTTTATAGCTTCTTCCCACCTTTGTTCAGTAGAGCAAAAAGAAAGCAAGCACGTATGATTACCCACACTCAATGTATCAATGCTTTTGATTTTGAAGGCTAAAAATAAAGAAGAAATCAGTTATTTCTTTGCTAAATTTGACTTGGTTAAAGTTTCAGTCATCGGAAATTTAGCAGTGGATTTTAAAAATCTTGTTACTTAAAGGAATACTGGCTATAAATTTAAAACAAATAGGTAAAATATATAACATTTTTATTCAATTTTTATTCTCGTTCCTCACAGTATAACATTCAGGCTTATCCAACAACAGTGGTATTCAACCAGTCCAGTATTCATGAGTATGAAGGACATCACTCTGCTGAACAGATCTTGGAGTTCATAGAGGTATTTTACATTACAATCTGTGACTAGAAATCCCTCTCTGTATATGTACATTCTGAATGAATAATATTTAATAATGGGACTTATTCTTTTTATGCTAAAACATTTTCTGACAAGGAAATGATTTTTTTTTTTTTTAATTTGTCTATGTTGTTTGTTACCTAGAATAATGCCTTGTGCATAGTGGACAAAACTATTTATTAAATACATGAAATTATACCTTCACATAGAATCCTACCTACCCCCTTTTCTTGTTTTCTCTGAACACAGCAGTGTCAAGACTGCTACATTATTAAAAGTACCCTGCATCTGCAGCATCTACTTCATTAATAGTCTTAACTGTTTAGTGACTTCCTAAGAAAGGAAAAATTCCAGTTTATTATTGTCCATTTAATGACCATCCTACTTTTGTACTTATCTGTCCCTCCTCCTTCAAAGTAATGTTTTGTGTTGTTTTTCCAGTGAATCTAACCTCTTAATATTATCTGATCATTATAGACCGAAGCTTTATTAAAACAACATTTGAAATATGTGCTCTCTAAAGAGGTTGTGCAGTATCTCTGGTCAAATGCAAAAATACATATGTATATATATGGTAGACTTTCCATTCAAAATTAAAAGATCATTTCCAAACCAATTATTCTTGATTCCAGAACAGAACTATATATGGCCTAGGTAACCATCTAAGTAGCTCTTAGAACTCTATTTTATTATCTAATCATAACATTAATAAAGTTGCCCCTTTTCCCAGCCCCAGAACTAAGGAAAAAACCATACCTGACTTAAGAAAACTGATGGACAAAATCCAAATTTAGGAACGTGTATCATTTTCATTCTTAAAAACAATTCACTATAGATTTTCTTTAAATTTCCTTGAATTTTATGATTTCTCTAAAACAGGAACTTATTTTCTTTTTCGTTTCATTTTTGTATTGGTTCTTTTTATCCATGACCATAGAATTCATTTTGACATAATTACAAAAGCATGGAATATAACTTGTTCTAATTCAGTCCACAGCACTTTCCCTTCCCCGCCCTTCCTTCTACCTCACATTCCCTTCCCTCTATTGTACTGTTCTTTCTAAAACAGGAACTTTCTAAAGGACATATACCAGCAGTTTTCCAAAGAATGTATCATCAACTCTTCTTGTATGTCTATCATAATAGTGTATGTTTTCTTTAGGATCTTAGGAACCCTTCAGTGATCTCTCTTACACCCACCACTTTCAGTGAACTAGTTAAGCAAAGAAAACATGACGAAGTCTGGATGGTAGATTTCTATTCTCCGTGGTGCCATCCATGTCAAGTCTTGATGCCAGAATGGAAAAGAATGGCCCGGGTATAGTAAAATATTTTAAATCTTACCACTTTATAGAATGTTTATTTAACAGTTAATTCTAGAAACTGAGATGAATGAACACAATTAGAGTACTTAACAGCTCTGATCATGCCACTAAGATTCCACCTGTATTTTTGTCTATTATATAAACTATGCAAAATAGTCTACCCTTTATTGTGTAGCATCTGGTACATTTTTGATCAAATTCTTGCCAGTGTCCCCTTCTATTTAAAATTTTTCTACCATTTTGTTTTTAGAGCTTAAAAAACAGTAAGAATAACCTTGAGCAATAAAACATTTAGAAAATTTTCTACAAATAGACACAAAAGATTAGAAGCTAATGATTTAAATACCAAAATGGAAAGTGCAATTGAAGTTATTTAATATTTTTAATGTCTTCATATTGAAGATTATATTTTATACTCTTTCAGTAAATTTTAATTTGGGTGAGTCCTTTGAGTCAAAGGATACCTGCAATGATTGCCCCCATTAGAAAAAGTAATTCTTTGAAATACTGCAAAGAGCTTCATTTGGTTTGGTTTCTAACACTGAATTTTAGAAATACATATTTTTCTTATATAATTAATGGATGAATTCAATTACTTAACCTGTAGTTGTACAAAGTTATGAATTATTAAATTAGATTTCAAATTCCCTATCCTGTTATGTGTTGTCCTTATTGTTATTTGGTGATAATCACTGGCAAATAATAATTTCACAGTGACTTATAGAAAAAGAGATAATTTTATTTTAATCATTGATATATGTATACCATTTTCTTTTATAGACATTAACTGGACTGATCAATGTAGGCAGCGTAGACTGCCAACAGTATCATCCTTTTTGTGCCCAAGAAAATGTTCAGAGATACCCTGAGATAAGATTTTTTCCCCCAAAATCAAATAAAGATTATCAGTATCAGTAAGTATTCTCTCAAGTTTGAAAACATTTATTATAGTTATTTAATTATATAGGTAACATTTATATTATCCTAACTAATCTATATTATCCTAACTAAATAGAAATCAGCCTAACAGATATTTATTGGGAGCCCACCATGTTTAAGATAGTGTATTAGTGAGCACTTCAGAAGATAGAGAATTGACTAGGAAGATGATTGAAGAAGCTTAATAGTGAAGGAAAGGAAGAACTAACATTTATTGAATCTGGCTTCAGGCACTGTACTAGATTCTTTACTCATATTATTTGCATTAATCCTCACATGTACTCTGAGGAAGGAATCACTACCCTTCCTACTATTTCAGAGAAGAAAACTGATTCTTAGCCTTTAGGAAACTTCCCCAAGTCACATTCGTACTAAGATTTGAAGCTGAGGTTTGAACCTAGGCCTGGCTTGTATCCAGGCTATTCCCATACCACCATATAGTATTTCATGTAAAAAACTCAAATGTAGAGTATGATGAATGTTATTAAAGACGTCAGAATGAACCATGGGTTTCAAAGGAGAAAAGAATCACAGCTTTGGGGAAAGTGCATTTTTGAGGTAGCTTTTTACATGAGTTAAATCAGATGGGAATTTTATAGATAATAATAACTTGAATAAAATTCAGAAACTGAAGTCTTAGACATTTTGAATTTTGAAGTTCTTGTAGATCTGCAGTAGATGTTCAACATTCTGGTTTATCTGAAGTAGAAAAGATAATTGAGCTGGGGATGTAACCCAATGGTAGAATGCATTCATAACATGCATGAAGCCCTGGGTTCAATCCCAGCACCTCCCCGCTTCCCCCCAAAATACAAACCAAGAAAAATATATTTTGGAAGCCATGTAATCACCATTTGTAGGTAGGTATGTCTTAAAAGAAAGATATTACATGAGCTCAGTCAACTGAATTTATTTTTTAAATTGCTAAAATAAGATTACTTTCTGAATATATCTAAAATTCTGTTTGCAATTTACCTTTTTTTTTCCTCTTCTTTTAGCAGTTACAATGGTTGGAATAGAGATGCTTATTCCCTAAGAATCTGGGCTCTTGGGTGAGTAATCTAAATACATTGTATAAAATAGTCAGTGCCATTTACCTCCTTGTAGGTGTATAGTTAAATTTTCTGTGGATTGAGTCTAGCATTTAAAATTACTTAGAAAATAATCATATTTACCCCAATAGAGCTGAACTTTATTACATTACTATTTTTTGAATCATTTTTAACCTAGCCTTGCAATATTATTACTATTTGCTTTGGCTTTATTTAATGAAAAATGATTTTGACCCCTTCACAGATTTTTACCTCAAGTGTCCATAGATTTAACACCTCAGACTTTCAGTGAAAAGGTTGTACAAGGGAAAAATCATTGGGTGGTTGATTTCTACGCTCCTTGGTGTGGACCTTGCCAAAATTTTGCTCCAGAATTTGAGCTGTTGGCTAGGGTAAGTCTTGTCTATATACTTAAATAAGTTGTAGTCACATGCATGTTTTAATAATTTGGATAAAACCAATATAATTCTTAATTTAATTCCTAAAGTTTCTTCTGAGTTTTAAAAAATAATTCCATTTCTGATGATAATCTTGGCATTTGATTTCTTTTTAACTTCTATTTTGGTTGATAAAATCATCATCTACCTAACCATAAAAGTCAACCACCAGATCCTGTCAGTTCTGTCTCCTAAATGTCTTTCAGATCTGTAATCATCCATCTCCACTTCATTGTTTAAGCCTTCATCTCTCACCTTGTCATACTTGCCAATATTCCTTCTTCAGTGCTGCCCTAGTGATCTTTTTAAAACAGAGCCTTCTCTGGCATGTTAACCAGGTTTTTTTCATGTGTATTTGTTTAACTTCAGGATTCTGGTCTGATCCTTTCTGTCTCTTGGCTTTACCTCTGCCCCCAGCTCACATTCTAGGTCCTCTGAACATGTTTCTCTATGTATATGGTACCCTGTTTCTAAAATATCCCATCTTTACCTTGGTCCCCTGAATTGTCTTTTACTCATTCTATAAAACCTACCTCTAATGCCGCTGGTTCTGTCCGTTGCCCTCCTCATTAAATCAATGTCACCTCAATGTCATATTCTCCAACAGTGTATTTATACGATGTACACTTTTTGTGTATTTGTCTTGTCTCTTCCAAAAGACTGAGGTTCTTGTCTTTGTATCCCTAGTGCCTGACTCAGTAAATGCTTACAGAATTGAACTGGAATACATCGCACTCAATTCAGTCTGAGTTTTTGCTGTTTCTGTCATAAGTCATATTGATGACCTATTCCAAATTCATAACTTCCTTGTCTACATAACTCGAGGAACTCTTAAAGTTGTTGGTATATAACACTCAGAATGAAAAAGTCAGCAACAATTCCATCAATCTGAAATAAAAAGATTTGTATCCCATGCCAAAGGAATACTTTTTAGCAGAGGAATTTTTTTTAAAGTTTCTGTAAACTATAAAATATTAGCTAATGACTGGTCCTTCAAATCAGAGACTTTTCAATTCTTTCTACTTAATTTTTTTTTCATGATTTCTTTTCTCAAAGAATTTTAACAGTGTTTTACTCCCTCATCCCTTAGATACTGAAAACAGCTTTGTTTTAAATTTTGTAATGAAATTATTTTTGAACTATTAAACATGAGGAGGAGTATTCATTCAACCAATCCCAAGCATCAAGCAAAAAGCATGCTAGGTACTATGGCTACAAAGATGAAAAGCCATATTAAAGGAGATTTTAAGCTAGTGGGAACATAAAATGCAAATAAATATAAATAATACAATAAGGTAGTTGCCATAATAAAATTGGAATGAAGCTGTACCATGAGCAAAAGAATGGAAGAATATACTAGGAGACAAAAATCTATACAGGAAAGTTAGTATTTAAGATAAGAATTGCAACATGACTGAGAGTTTAGCACTTGAAAGAATTGGCTGGAGAGTACTCTATACAGAAGACGGTGTTTGCTGATGTACCAAGACTTGAGAAAGCATTTCTGGAATATTTATTGTTAGTATAGTATTATCAGAATCTAAACATGGAAGAAGAATGGTAAAATTGAAATTCCAAAAATGGAAAAGAACCAGGAGTTTAATTCTGGTTCACTGAGGCACAGACTACCTCAGTGATTACATATTGTTTAGAATGTATTCCTTATTAGAGGAGAACCATTTATATTTAGAAAGATCACCTTGATGGATTAAACAAGAGCCAACAGGAACAGATTTTTAGAGCACCACAAATAATATAGGGCCCCCCCGTGAGTAATTCAAAAGCTACAAGTAAACTGGTATATAAAAGAAAATTTTGCAAATGACAGAAATTTTTTAAAATCAAATTTCTAGATTTCCTAAACCCTTAAATATGAGAGGTGTGTGTGTGTGTGTGTGTGTGTGTATGTATATATGTGTGTGCGTGTGCACACATACGTGCTAATTCCTGCAGCTTTGCTGGTGTCCTAATACAAATTTTTGTACCCCAATAGGCTTGAAGATCAAAGTGGAGGCAGCAGAGATATTTTCATTGTCCTGAAGTGAGAGATAACTTGAACCAGTGGTGATAGAAGGAAAGGGAAAAATACAAAGGAAATAAGAATAAACAGAATTTAATGTTTGTGACAGATGAGAGAGAAAAGTCTAGGATAACCCTAGTTTCTGGCTTGAACTGAATGAATAATAGGATAGGAAAAAGAATATATTAAGAGCAAGGGATCAATTTTAAACAAGTTGTATTTGAGGTACCTATGAGGCATTCATGTAAAGTAAGCTGATTCATAGTTGAATGTGAAACAGGAGAAATTGGGGTTCATTACCACAGATGTACATAAAATCATCCTGAAACACTTCACAAAGATTGTTGCCCAAAGATGGAACGCTGATCAAGTATTATATACTTGAGGGTAGAGGAGCTCCCCATGTTGAAAAAAGGAAATATAGCAGGAAGGAACAGTGACAAATGCCAAGAAGAGAAGGAATGGTTAGCAGTGTCCTCTAAAAAGACCAAAAAGTGACCATTTGGCTTGATGTCAGTTAGAGGTCACTGGTGATCTTAGAACAGTTTTGAGTAGATGGAGTAGTAAGAACAGAAGCCAGACTGAAATGGTGAAAGAATAGACTATGGCTTAGGAAGAAAAATGAGACAGATGTGTGCCACAGGAATCATTGTAGTCCTTGTGTGATCATGCGTATATACCCTGAAATGAGTTAGAGACCTGATAGAGACTAAGAAATCCTTAAATACATAAAGGATGAAATAATACAATATGGTTGCCTGAATGGTTTATGCCAAAGGAAAAAAATGGCAAAACTTTTTTTTTTTTTTTTTTTTTCAGATGGTTAAAGGAAAAGTGAAAGCTGGGAAAGTAGACTGTCAGGCTTATGCCCAAACATGCCAGAAAGCTGGTATCAAGGCCTATCCAACTGTTAAATTTTATTCCTATGAAAGAACAAAGGTATGTATAGGCTTTCTCTATTTTCCTTTTTTAGCAGGCCAACCTCTAAAGCAGATTTGTTCAGTCTAAGTAATGCTTTCTTCTGGTTTCTTCTCTGTCATTTTGTATATTATTGAAACAGGCTTTTCATTTACTTATATACCAAGTGATCTTTAAAAAGGTTTCTGTCTTTCTGGGCAAGGTGATGCACACCTGTAATCCCAGCAGCTTGGGAGGCTGAGGCAGGAGAAAGCAAGTTCAAAGCCAGCCTTGGCAAAAAGCCAGGGATATGTCTCAGTGGCCAAGTGCCCCTGAGTTCAATCCCTGTACCGCCCGCCCCCCGCCCCCAAAATATTTCAAAGTAAATAATTTCTAATGTCTTTATGCTTTTTGAGGGAGAATAACCAGGTTAAGGCCTGATGTTTTTTATTGATAGTTATAACATTTTGAAATAGCTAAAAAAAAGTAGGTAACACATTTTAGGAACTTAGAATTGTTACAAATCTAGGTTTTTCAGTGAAGGATTTGTCAAGAAGCTGTCTCTGAGGCTGGGGTTATGCTCAATGGTAGACCACTTGCCTAGCATTTCTGAGGTTAATTGCACAGTGGAGGGTAAGGTACCTGAATCTTTATTCTTTTAGAGTCAATAGCTCTACCTTACGGTTTTCACAATAATTTAGCAATGAGTGATATACATTGGGGTATTATTCAGGTAGAATGATCCTAGCAAAGTACCAGTACGATGAGAAGTCACAGACTTAACCAGGCCATAGATAGAGCTGTTTGAAAAGATGATGTTACTATGTACCAGAAGACAAAGTTAGGGACCACAAGTCCCTGTCCACACTGAAAGATGGCTTATACAGAAGTCTGGGCCCGACAGGAAGGCTAAAGCAGAATAATGATTGAAGGAAATGAGTACAAATCAACTCAAAAAAGCAAAATTGTAGCACACAGTTTGGGGTTCACACCAAGAATAAGGAAACAAGTAGCTTAAGATCTAAACTAAGCAGGTCTGGATACAGTGACCTGCTTCTGCCCCTGATTTTCGGCCATCTTTCTGCAGTGGGCAGATGAAAACTAGGAGATATGCATTGCTTTCCCTTATCATAGTTTAGAATGATTTCAACCCTGGGGATATCTTATACAATTTATGTTTTTGAGGCTTTTGAAGTCAGGAATGCATTTTTCCCAGTGTTATGTTCCCATAACACTATGAACTCAAAGAAATCTGAATTTCAAACACTTAGTTTTAGAACAAAAGAACTTTAAAGCATATTTAATCCAGTTTCTTAGATGAAAATATTTTATTTTGATTAAATATTTAATGATAGTGTTTTTAATTTTAGAGAAATATTTGGGAAGAGCAAATAAATGCCAGAGATGCAAAATCAATTGCTGCCTTTATTAATGGAAAATTGGAAACTCTCCAAAATCAAGGAAAAAGAAATAAGGTGAGAACTGAACCTGGAACTAACTCTGATAAAAGTTACCAAAATGTATTCTCAATATGTAGTTCATGTAAAATGAAGCTTCAAAAAATATAAAGATGGAAATTTCTACTTTAGGAAATACAACAATCAAAATATAGCCTGTAGACAATGAAGTGCTTAGAAATTTGTACAAGTAAAACCATTTAGCAGAAAATAATGACTAATATCCATACAAAAGCTTGTATTTGAATGTTTAAACATTCACAATAGGTTAAAAAAAAAAAAGTCCATCAATTATAAATGAACAAAATGTGGTATATCTATTATCTATGCAGTGGAATATTTTTTAGCCCTAAAAGGAGTGATCCTTGCTACATAAGAAACTTTGAAAACATATGCTAGTCAATGAAGTCAGTCACAAAATCTATGTAAAATGTTCAGAATAGATTAATCCATAGAGACAGAAAGTAGACTAGTGGTTGCCTGGGGTAGGTTGGAAAAATCACCGGACTCCTTTAATTGTGGGAATTTTTATGGCATGTTAAATGTATGGTAAATCTGTAAAAGAACATGACTTATTGCCATTAACTATTTAAAAATTTTTCAAATGTAAAGACTTGAATTGTGGGACTAAATCTACTAAAGCCCCAACACATTTTGGATAGCAAATTTTCTTTTGTTCTTGGTATAATCAAAATGTATATTCAAACACATTATTTATCTTGGTCCCTCCTTGAATTTTTAATGTATTAAGCAGTATTATAACCTTTTCTGTTACTCTTCAAAAGGCAATTCATTTTTTACTCTTAATTCAGGTCATTCTAGGGAATAATTAGAAATAGACCAAGGAATTATGATTATTAGAGTACTTTTTAAATGGAATTTAATACAATCACGTATGAATTATCTTGGATTCTTTCCTTATAAGGTAAAAGATGAATAGCAAAATCTCTGGAGAGCTGTAGAGAAACTGGTTTTTTAGAACCCATTAGAATATGGGTTCTGCTTGCCTGGCATGGTGGGCACACCTGTAATCCCAGCAACTGGGAGGCTAAGGCAGGAATTTGCAAGTTCAAGGCCAGCCTCAAAAAGTTAGTGAGACCCTGTAATATAAAAAGAGCAGGGGATGTAACCCAGTGGTAAAGTAGGCCTGGGTTCAATCTCTAGTACCAAAAAAAAAAAAAAAAAAAATAGTTTGTTATAATCCAGTTAGGAATTATTAGATCCCAGTAGAGAAAGCCTTACAGCCTACTTCCCAAATGTTTTATCCAAATCTAGAGGATAGGAAAGAAAGAGCTCTACAGAAACAGAAGTATTTTGACTATTAATTTTCTCAAGTTATTTTAAAATTTTGTGACATACCTCAAATTATGAATATTCAAGATAAAAAAAATTAGTCATAAACCAGAATATCATAACTGAAATTACCCTAAAAAGCATGCCATATGTGATTTAATTTATCTGTTGTGGTCAGATATGCAAACTAGGAGATTTTTCTTTTTTTTCCCATTGTTACAATTAAGAAAGGTGTGTTTCATGGTTATCCATTAAATAAGAATAAAGAGTACATTTGAAAAGATGAAATGTTCGTTAGTTTATATTTTACCTTATTGTAAACATTATAAAGTCATACTTTTAAATCACATTTACATTATTAATACAGGATGAACTTTGATGTTGAAAATGGAAGAGAAATTGAAAAGAAAAAAAAAAGTCTGAAAAATAGCATCAGAAGACAACTTTTAAGAATGCTAACTACGTTCCTGGTAGAAGTTAATGAATGTTACCTTGGACATGTAATTGCACTGCCTGAATTCTGTACAACATTGGTATAAAATGAATGGTCTGCAAACTTTCTGTAAAGGGCCAGATCATAAATATTTTAGGTTTTGCAGACCATATATGGTTTTTTTTGTCACATTTTCTTTGTTGTCTATAATGATCTTTTTAAAAATAGAAAAACCATTCTTTGCTCAGGGCCATACAAAAAATAGACCATGGGCCAAATTCATTCTTTGGGTCTAGAGTGCTAACTCCTAGAAATGGTGTTTTGAGTGTCTGGCTCTAATAAGCCTACTCTGCTGTTATCTGCATACTGTACAAAGTGGTTTTTTTTTTTTTTTTTTTCCCCCCCACTTACAGTTTGTTGATTGACCTGGAAAGAGGTAACTTGGTTTCTGGTCACCCCCTGTCTGACCACATATTTTATTTTAAAAAACACTCATGCAATAGAAAAATAAACAGATACCTGTTTTGATGGTGTATTATAGTGAAGAGATTCTCCATTTTGCTTTTTAAAATTTGAAGAAATGCTTTGAATTTTTCATAATTGGAAAAACTTTTTGCAATAGTAAGTGTAAAAATCTACGGACTGCTCTATCATCCATAAAAAAAAATCCAAGGCAGGAAAAAAATTATAGCAATTAAATGGGCATTAGAGTACCCCAATATATCAAGTATTTAGAGCTCTATATTTTAAAGATGTTATTTTCCTGATATTGTTTTCATAAAAATTTTCCCACCGATGCCTCAAAAAAATATTTACATAATTTGTCTTCTGAGTTTTCTTTTGACCTGTATTATTTATTTATATTGATTTTCCCCCATAGTTATGGTTTTACTTTTAATCTATTCATTATTCAAATAGAAAAAATAATTTTAAAGGCTTATTTTACAGTAGCTAACAATGATACTATGTGGTTATTCCAGTTATTCATCCAGTTATTCATTTACTGTCAGGGGCTGCCTTTTTCAGATATTGGCATAATAACTGAAGTTATTTTTTTAAGAAAATCAAGTATATAATCATAGAATGGGATCTTTTAGTTTCACAGTTGTTAAGACTCAAAGTCAAAGTTTTTTCCTTCCATTTTTAACAAAATACTGAGTAACCTGTAGTTGTTTAGTTATAATTCAAAGTTATGGAGTGTTACAAATTTAAATTGATCAGAAGTAGTCAACAAATAAAAGAATCTTTGGTTTTTCAAAAACCTATTAAGATGATGGTTTCTTGTGTTTGGAAGAATTTTGCTTATCACTTTATCCTGCTCTCCAGTATTTTGTCATAAAGACTATTCTTGCGATACAAAAAGTAATAACATTCATTTTCAACTCTAACCCTATTCATATTCTCTCCCATATTTTTGCATGTACTTTGAATTCCCTATCTTGGATTCTGCCTTTTATATATATCAGCTCATATGGAACAATAACTACTTCTAACCTTAAATTTACCAGATTTTTAAATTACAGTTGATGATGACAAGAGTCTTTTATGCATTAACTAAAGCCTAGAAATTCTTCAGAATTGACTTGTTTCTACAAGAATCCCAAAATGGAATGACTGGTAAGTATATACTAAATTAATGCACCAGTTGCATGCATACTACTGCTGTGGACACTGAGGAGTATACAAAAGGAATAGAAGTCTTTGTCTTCATCTCCCAAATGTGTGATTCACAGTTCTGTGCCTGAATTCAAATGTGTGAATACTTATATTACTACCTATAAAATTATTTTCTATACTTGTTGAGAAACATTTTAGGCAGTAAAACAGTAAATATTAACTTGGCTTACATGGTGTGCTTATGGAATCTGCTAGAAAGTCAGGAACTCCCAGGAGTCAGGTTAGGTAACCTGTATCATAAAGTGACATCAAGAAGTTTTCTACAGTCATATCAATGTCATATGAATCTTTCAAAACAGCTGGCAGATTTTGGAGGGTTGGTTTGTTTAGGTACTGGGGATTAAACAAAGGCCTTATACATTCTAGACAAGTGCCCTGCCACTCAACTTTTTTCATTTTATCTTTTGGGAAGTTCCCTGGGCTGACCTCAAACTTGGAATCCTCCTGCCTCAGCCTACCAGGAAGCTGGAATTACAGGTGTGCACCACCACACCCAGTGAACTTAGGTTTTTAACAGCTTTATTCATTCAGTAGAACACCACCAAGGAGTGAAGGCACAAGGTGCCATTTCTTTCAACACACCATTTTTGTGTGTGTCTGTTCTTGTGTAACAGGATACCAATACAAGCAAAACAGAACAAATTCAACCAGGCAGCCAGCCTTGATATTTAGCTACATTCAAAGTATGTGGCTACATATGACTACTTGGAGCTGGTGTTTTGGATACTAAAGATATTTGCCTATTCTAATTTTGTAGATTTTAAGTACATTTTTAAGGGCCTGGTATGGTGGCACATACCTGCAACTACTTGACAGGATGAGGTAGGATTAAAAGTTGGAGGCCAGCCTGGGCAAGTTAACAATACCCTATCTCAAAATATTTTAACAAGGGCTAGGGAAGTATTCAGGATTAGAGCACTTGCCTAGCATACCTGAAACTCTAGGTTCAATCCCTAGTACTGCTGAGAATAAAAATATAACTGAGATAAAGCAAAAATGAAGTAGTTGTGCAATTTACCTTTTGTATTCTGAAGTTCTCTTTAAATTTGTTCTTTGCTTTCCTGTAGTGATCAAAGTGGGAATTTTCTTCAAGTTTTCAAGAAAAAAAAAAAAAGTAACATTGTTTTTCACAGAACAATTTACAAAGATGTTTAGTATAATAAAAATTTGAATGAAGGGGTAGCATTTTAAGCCAAATATTTAATATAATTTTGGTGTAATACTAATTTAATCTTAAACCTTTAAACCTGCCAGCAAAACCAAATAAATGTTTTTAATTGGGCACATTGATTTCCTCATGACTTAAATAGTACAAATGTTAGATTAACAGAATCTTCAATTTTCTAAAATGATACCTACAGAAAATTTTCTGAAGATGAAAAGTAAACCTTTTTGATAATAGTCCACCTTACACATTTGCTGAAAATTTTTAAATATACCCAAATTCTAATAGTGAATAAGCTTGTTTTTAGTAATAATAAAACTGAGGCCAAACTGGTTTTGATAGTCCATAAGATGTTACCAATTCACTGATTTGAGTCCTTTTTCTACTTAACATTGAATTTCAGTTCTCCTTTGACTCTTCTAGTATAGTTCCTCCATCTGCTGGTTTTCATTTTTACGTTTCATTTCTTCATGAAATACTGAGTATGTTTTGTAGTACAGGCTTTCTAGTTGTGACTTTCTGGAGAATCATTCAGTTTAAACACCAGAAAAAAAATCAAAATGAGAGGAAATAATTGTCTCTCAATAACATTGAATGTAAATGGTCTAAACTCTTCAATCAGAAAACATAGATTGGGAGATTGGATTTATTTTATTTATTAGTTTTATAGCATTTTAATTATTTCTCTTTAATAACCTGGATACTAGTAGCTAACCTATTTCATACATTTGGGGAAAAGAAGTATTTCTAAAATGATTGCCTTAATCTTTTATTTTTCATGTTTTTTTTATTCTCTTTAGATATACATGACAGTTATTTTTGACATTTACATACACGGAGTATAACATTCTAATTAGGATCCCCTTCAGAATGGGGGGAAATTGAATGTAAAAACAAGACCCAACCATGCACTGTCTCCAAGAGATACCTCATAGGCAAAGACATCCATAGACTAAATGTGAAAGGATGGGGAACAACTTAGCACTCATATGGTCTTGTGGGTCTCGTAAACAAGCAGGAGTTCCTATTCTCATATCACATGAAGTGAACCTCAAACCAAAATCAATCAGAAGGCCATTTCATACTGCAAGAAATAATGATTGTAAATACATAGCTGCAAGCAATGGAGCGTCTACATACACCAAACATCCTTCTCAATATTAGAAGTCAAACAGATTACAACAATAATACTGGGTGACTTTAACACACCTTTGTCATCACTGGGTAGATCATCCATACTTTAAATAAAGATGCTACAGAACAAAAAAATACAATTAATAATTTTAATTTAACAGATATCTACAGATTATTTCATCGATCAATGACTACACTTTCTTCTCAGCTATACATGGAAACATTTTTAAAATAGTCTGTATTCTAGGCCACAAATTTAGCAAACACAAAAAAACACCAAAAACCAAAAAACCTTACATTGTCAGATTATAATGCAATGAAACTAGAAATCAACAATAAGATAAAAGGTAGAAACTGCTCTAACACCTGTAGATACACTTTTGAATACACTTTTGAATGATGAATGGAGGGCAGAAGAAATCGGGAGAAATTAAAAATATTTAGATATAAGAATAGTGATATATCAAAATCTCACTATGAAGGTGGTTCTAAGAGGAAAGTTCATGGCAAAGAACAGAAAGTTATCACATAGAAAAAGGAGAAGAAACTCAAGTTATTGAAATCTGTGATGAAATAGAAGTATCACTACAGACACTTCTGAAATCCAAAGAATTATCAGAAAACTTTGGAAGATTTGTATTCCAACAAGCTAAAAAATCTTGAAGACATCAACAAATTCCTAGAGACATATGACCTATCCAAATTGAACGGGGAGAATATAGAAAATTTAAACAGATTAATTTCGAGTAATGAAATTGAAGAAGACATCAAAAGCCTATCAATGAAAGCCCAGAACTGGATGAATTCTCAGCAGAGTTCTACTAGTCTTTTAAAGAACTAGTACCAACACTCCTCAAATTAGTCCATGAAAGAGAAAAGGAGGTAAGTCTTCCAAACTCATGCTATGAAGCCAGTTATCAGTGTGGAACCCAAACTAGACAAAGATACATGGAGAAAACTTCAACCAATATCCATGATGAACATAGATGCAAAAATTCTTAGTGTACCATGATCAAGAGGGTTTTATCCCAGGGATGCAATGTTGGTTCAACATATGAAAATTAATAAGCAATTTACCACATAAATTGACTTAAAGACAAGAATCATGTTTATCTCAATAGATGCAGAACACATTTGACAAAACAGCATCCATTCATGTTTAAAACACTAGAAAAATTAGGGATAGAAATAATATACCTAAACATTGTACATATACAACAATCCCAAGGCCCACATCATTCCAAAAAAATCTGAAAGCTTTCCCTCTTAAAAACAGGAACAAGACAGGGATGCCCACTTTCACCTCTTTTATTCCATATCATCCTTGAAATTAAAGCAACTAGGCAAGAGAAGGAAATTAAAGGGATATGAATAGGAAAAGACAAGTTCAAACTATTAACCAATGGCATTATTCTATACTTGGAAGACCAAAAAACCACCAGAAAACTTCTAGATCTCAAATGAATTCAGCAAGTAGCAGGATACTAAATCAACACCCATAAATGAGTCACATTCCTGTAATCCAATGATGAATGTGCTGAAAAATCAGGAAAACTATCCCATTCACAATAGTCTCAAAGAAGTAAAATACTGGGGAATCAATTTAACAAAAGAAGTGAAGGACCTCTACAATGAAAACTACAGACAATAAAGAAATAGGAGAACTTAGAAGATGGAAAAATCACCCATGTTCTTGGACAGCAGAATTAATATTGTCAAAATGGGCATACTACCAAAAGCACTATACAATTCCCATCAAACTTCCAATGATGCTCTTCATAGAAATATAAAAAGCAAATAAAAGGCCCAAAATAAATAGTCAAAACAATCTTTGGAGAGAAAGGCAAATCAGGAGGCATCGTAATACCAGACCTTAAATTGTACTACAGAGCTATTGTAACAAAAACAGCATGGTATTGGCACCCCAACAGGCATGAAAACCCACATGAATACACTTATAACTTGACGAAGCTGCCAAAAAACACGTTGGAAAAAAGCTTCTTTAACAAAGGATGCTGGGAAAACTGGAAAACCACATGGCTAAAAACACAACTAATGAAAAACTCATCTGCTATTTCAAAGATTGTATTTGAGGAGGTAAAATGTTTTTTTGTTTTTTTTTTAACATCTCAAAAAAAGTTGAATTTATTATTTTACAAAAACATTATGTAAGTCAAAGAGAATAATCAAGTTGTTTCATGGACTGGAAGGTGACTTATTAATTCCCTTTCATTTCCAAACCTCATCAAGCAGTCACTACATTTATGAGGTAAGTCAGCCGAATGCTTGAAATCTAGATGAATTTTAAGATCTTCGATCTGTCCTGTTGAATATTCACAATATTGACATAAATAAATCCCTTCAGATAAATGTGAATTTAAATGCTTGCAATATTCTAGCATGCTTGAAAAGCCCTTCCCACAGTCATCACAAACATGAGGAAATATTTTAGTATGTTCAATAGCAACATGCCTGTTAACATTTGTATGAAGTCTACTCCGAAAACCACATACTTGACATACAAAGAAGTTCTTACATTTGTCAAAGGTAATTTTGCTTAAGAGGCTGTATTGTCCATGTTCTCCATTGTTATACTTATCGCTTAGTTCTATTAATTTACATGCATGCTCATTTACCACATGGCTATGCAAGTCTTCTGGATCATTCGTCTCATGTTCACAGAACTGACACAAGTACTGTTCATCACAGCTGTGCTCCTGGAAATGTAAGTAGAGTTCACTGCTTGAGGAGAACTGCATGTCACACTGCTCACACCAATACAAGTGATCACTAAAGTGGGTGTCTGCAATGTGCTGGCTGAGGTTCTCAAAAATTACTGTCCTGTAATCGCAGTATTTACAGATGTAGGGATCCTCTTCATGTAGTTTGGCATGTTCGATCAGAAGCATGTTGGTAGAGACGCTTTCCTTGCATACTCGACACACATTTGAATCAGTACGTTTATGTTTCAGGATCATATGCTGTTTTAAATCAGAAAAATATTTACTATTGAATTCACAAAGTTCACATTTATAGAGGCCACCGCTATTAGCTCTCAGTAAAGGCCATTTTTGCTGGGCAGTCACATTCAAAGCTTGGCTCTTGTCCAGAATTTTACAAAGTTTAGCTGGTGGTTCTTCATCAGTTTGGTCTTGGAGGCTCTCGGAAGAATTGTTTTCTGTCTCTATGTCATAATCCTCCGAAATTGCATGCACTTCTACAGCAATGGGACATCCTCGGCGGTGTGAACTTCTATAGGACTCTCCTCTTGAGTTTGTTGGTTGACTGATTCGGGTGAATCACACTCTTCATCACAAATTTCTACATCAGCAGATTTTTCTGTAGAAAAGGCAGTGTGGTCTATAATTCTAAGTACAGGACTGGGAACCAGATAGTTCTGATTTCTGTTTCTGGCTTTGATTCCATCTGCAAATTTTGGCAAGTCATTTGATGTCTCAGTATCAGAATCATCATCTTTGTTGTCAAAATATTTTAAGTCTGGCTGTCTCATAGAGCAGACACTGTAACGATCAGAAAAAATCCCATTGAATCCAACTGCAATTCTGCTTATTCCAGAGGAATCTGAATAACGAGAAGGATGTAAAGTCTTTCTTTTTTTTAGGATACTCATTCATATCTTTTCAATTTGGTATAATTCTTAATATTGCAGTTAGGAAAAATGAATTATGACGTTTCCACAGATGGTAAGAAAAATACCTCAATTTTAGTGATGAAGAAACATACTCAGTGAAAGTCAAGTCAACTAAGAAATGGCAAAACCAGAGATGCAAATACATGTCTTCTGATTCCTGGGCATTGAATAGGTAACTTCATGTGGGTACATCTTCGTGGCTAAGCACTGCCACCAGCAAGTTACATCTTGTTTCCAGTTCTTACTCAGCCAGCAAGTAGAAGAAGGGGAAGAGAGTCACCGTTTCCCCGGGGCCCTGTCCGGCCCAGGCACAGCCGAGCGCGGATGGAGGGGGCCCACGTTGGCAGGCGACGCCTCTCAGGCCCTCGCGCTCCCGCGCGCCCTAAGCCCAGCCCGCGAGGCCGGTAAAATGTTTTTGAAAATGATTATCACTACATGTTGGTTTGCAGGGAGGGGAGGAATGAAATTAGAAACTTATTCTACCAGCAATAAATTACTATGATGACTTGCTTATTACTTCCAGTAAAAGAAAAAATAAGAACTTAAATTCTTGGTGACCATTTATATCACCAGATGGTAAAACATTAAAATGTAGTTCCAAAGTCAACCAGCATAGAACCCCACAAACGCATTTAAGTATCTCTTTCAGGTCATTCGGTCAATCATGACACTAATGCAGAAAAATATACATATCCATAGATACCATAAGCAATTGGCAGTTAAATTTCAGTAACAAAAATTCAGTGGTTTTAATATATATAAGAAAAATAGTTGTCATTTATAAACCATCAAGAAAATAATGAAAACAGTACCTTTCTTTTTGGACTGGGAATTGAATCCAGGGCTGCTTAACCACTGAATCATATCCCCAGCCTTTTTTAATATTTTATTTAGAGACAGGGGTCTTGCTGAATTACTTAAGGCCTTACTAAGTTGCTGAGGCTGATTTTGAACTCAATCCTCCTGCCTCAGTCTCCCAAATTGCTGGGATTACAGGCATTTGCCCCTGTGCCTGGCTCTATTTTTTTTTTTTTCCTTTTTAGTAAGTTTAGATTTATCCTTTCCAGTGTCTAACCCAGCCTTCTTTAGTTCTGTATTAAATAATCTTTTATGTTTTGTTGCACATGACTTTTTTTGGGGGGTGGGGGTGGTGTGTTCCAGGGATTGAATTGTAATCTGTTACATTTTGTTGCACATGAATTTGTTTTCAGAGTGGGTGGTGTTCCAGGGATTGAATTCCAGGGCACCCAGCCACTGTCCATATCCCCAGCCCTATTTTGTATTTTATTTAGCGAGGGGTCTCACTGAGTTGCTTAGCGCCTCACTGTTGCTGAGACTGGCTTTGAGCACTCAACCTTCCTGCCTCAGCCTCCAGAGTCGCTGGGATTACAGGCTTGCACCACTGCACCCAGCCAACATGTTTTAATGATCTGTAAAGGTGATATTTGAGTTTATATGCTTTTCAGACTTGTAACAGCAATATGTCATTTTTTAGAGAAATAGAGTTATATGAACCTCAACTACATTGTGATTTTTTTAACACCTTAGCAATTCATTGTCTCAAATAATGGTCAAAGAATGCAAGGCTCAACATGATATATCAAACCTATAATCCAAGTCACCATATTAGGACTTTGGAAAGTTAATTCAATCTGTATCAATTTAAATACAAAATGAAAAACAACTTATTACAAACATTACATAAATTTGTAATTTGAAGATTTCATTCTGTTGTGTTTTAATGAACTTAAAAATATCTAAGAAATCCCCACACCACCCCTATGTACAGTCATCTTTGAGAAAAAACAATCTTTCTTCCCTTCTCTGTTCAGAGCATAACTTTAACCACAGATGTATGGCATATTTTAAATAACAACCAGAAATATATTAAATTTTAAGTAAATATAAATTAAATTTTAGATTATTTTGTGTCCGTGACACAAATTGTTCAAAAGCAATTATAATTTCATTATTTCATATCTCAAGAATTACATTTGTCCTATCAAAATACCAACAACTCTCTCCACAGAAATAGGAGAGAAAACTCCTAAAATTAGCTGGGTGAAGTCCTGTAATCCCAGCAGTTTGGGAGGCTGAGGCAGAAGAACTAAAGTTCAAGACAGACTTAGCAACTTAGTGAGGTCCTAAGCAATTCAGGAAGACCCTCCCCTGTCTCAAAAAATTTAAAAAGGGCTGAGGGTGGCTCAGTGGTAAAGCACCCCTGGGTTCAATCCCCAATACAAAGGTCAAGGCACAAAAATAAAAATCCTAAAATTCATGTGGAACCACAAGAGACCAAGAATAGCCAAAATAACAGGGATTAAAACAAGGAAGGAAGGAAGGGAGAGAAGGAGGGAAGGAGGGAAGAAGGAAGGAAACCATACTACAAAGTTATAGGAAATAAAGCAGCATGGTACTGGCATAAAAACTGACATAGATCAGTGAAACAGAACAGAGAACCTAGAAATTAACCTCATTCTTTGCAGCCAACTGATATTTTTTCTTTAAAATAAAGGCACTAAGAACATACAATGGAGAAAGGACAATCTTTTCTATAAATAGTGCTGGCAAAATTGGATATACATATACAGAAGAATGAAATTGGATCTGTCCCTCTCATCATACACACACACACACACAAAAACTCAAATTGGATCAAAGACCTAAAGATATTAAACCTGAAACTGTGGAGCTACCAGAAGAAAACAAGGGGAGAACTTCAAGATATTGGTGTGGGCAGTGATTTTTTTTTTTTTTTTTTTTGATAGGACCCCAAATGCACAGGCAACAAAAAAAATAGGTAAATGAGATTATGTCAAACTATTTCCTTTATTGTGCAGAAGCTTCTTAATGAAGTCTTAATCCTTTAAATCTTTTTATTTGACCAGGAAAACCAAATAAATTCTCAATCTCATTAATCACCAGGGAAATGCAAGTCAAAACCACAATGAGACATCATCCCAACATTCCATCTCAGAACGGCAGTCACAACAAAACAAAACTGCCCTGCTGGTGAAAGGGGAGCTCATATGCTAGTTTATGCTATTTTTATGGGAATGTAAATCTTTACAGTCATTTTATGGAAGCCAATATGGAGGTTCCTCCAAAAAAAAAAAAGTGAAAACAGAGCTACCATACAATCCATCCATCGATTCCACTACAGCAGTTTCATATATAAAGGAGACGAAATAATTGTACCAAAAAGATACATGCACTCTCATTTTTCTTAGTTATATTCACAGTAACTAAAACATGGAACCAAACCATATGCTCATCAGTGAATGAATGGCAAAGAAAGTGGGAGATAATGTCTGTATATAATTGTGTGTGTATGTTTATATGCATGTGTGTGAGTGTGTATACACACACATCACATGCACACACAGGGTGGAATATTATTCAGCCACAAAAAAGAATGAATCCTGCATTTTCAGTAACAGTCTCAAAGTGAAGATCATTTTTATTAGGTGAAATAAGGCAGACACACAAATACTACACATTCTCATTTTTAAAAACCAGTAAGGCAATCTTACAGAAAATTAGACTGGAATAGTAATCACTAGAGACTGGGAAGAATAAGGGGAAAGGGAGATGGAAAGAAGTTAAATGGTGACAAAATACAGTGGAAGAATTCTGGTTCTTTAATACAGTAAGGTAATGATTGGTTAAAACACCCACAATATATTTCAAAATACCTAGAAGAGTACGAAATTCACATAAGAATGAACATCTGAACTGCATGTGTTATACATGTATTGAGCTTCCACATTGTACCCTACAAAGATGTATAAATATTATGTCTCAAAAAATTATAGCTGATGATTTTTAAGCTTAATTAGCAGCCCTTAAAAAGTTTTAGGATATTATAATAGATATTATAGAAACTTTTTAAGATTTAGCAATTTCTATTGTAAAATTTAAGCTAGCTCTGCCTATCAAGGTTGCGTCTATTCTTTTGAGAGAAACTGATTTTTTATGACTTCATAATTCACTTTTTTCTCCTCTAGAAGTTCCTCTGATAGGTTTCCCTGAGGGTTTTAGAAACACTCGACACCAGTAGGTGGCAGTGATAAATAAGCAGAGACATTTCCTTACTCCTAGAAAATATCATTTCTACCTCAGTATGGAAGGAGAATCACACAGTCTCCTTTAGCTAGCCTTTGTTTTTTTCACTAAAATGATTCTGAATACCACTTATTGACCATGAAAACTTATAAACTATTTTGCATTCAAAAGTTTATAATCTAATGTAATGAGACAAATGTGTGAACAGTGAAAAAATAAATTTGAGAAATTCATGTAAGTATGCATACCATTGTAAACGTGAAGATATTTACATATGTTGAACTTGAGCAGATACCAACTCGTGAAGAATGGAGCCTACATAACAGTTCCACCGGTCATTTTTAAGAGTTAATAAAGCACTTATAAAATTGTTCTGATAATTGCTTGTTTTTTTAATTCATAATGTTCAAAAATTTCTTGTGCTTTTAGTACTCCTTCAGTTTATGAAAAAGAGTCCCAACATATTCGTCATATGTAACTAAAAAGTACAAAAAATTATTTAAAAAAAAATAACTAGTAACTTAAAAAAGAAAACGTTCTGCCATTCAGGAAAAAATAAAATAAATAAATAAAAGCTCTTCCTTTAAGAAATAGATTCCCTGAATTCTAGTCCTTTGACTCCACTACTTACTGAGTTTAGAAAAATTGCTAAATGTCTGTACCATGATTAACTTATTTGCTTAGTAGAAAAAAAAAATCCCTCTTCTGTCTGCTGCATCAGGAAGTCATGGTTTAAAAACAACGTGTTTTAAGAAAAAAATATGCAGGTACCAAAAATCAAGAGTGTGGAAAATTTTATACACAAATGACAAAAAAAAAAAAAAGTAAGAAAAAAACAGGGGAAAAGTAACCTATATATTAAAAGACAAATTCCAGAAAAAGAGGGTTGGTGTCATATCACAAAATACAGTGTGTGAACTATCTGGATCTTGATTTTAACAAAAAAATTAAGAAATAGGAAAATTATAATTGATATTACATATTAACCATAAATGTAGGGGTGTCTGTTTTGAAGGTATGCTTATGGTATTTTTGAAATGATAGCATGGTCTTGGATTTGCATTAAAATAATTTAGTGACCAAAATGTGGGGGTTTGGGGGCAATAGGAGTAATAATCCAGGGGCTGGAGTTGGTTGGTAATAAAACAAGATAGTATTTTAACAAGCACTGAAGTTGAGTAATGGATAGATAGGGAATATACTGGGTTTTTGTTTTGTTTTGTTTTCTGTTTGATAAAATTTTTAAAATAAATTTTAGTTTTTTAGAAAATGTCTTTTTCACTGAGATAACACTTGAAAGTATGCAGGATGCAAAATGAAAATGTATAGCCATCTGTTTGGCAGTAAACCAGTTTACTGAGTTAGAGGAAAGTTACAGGACAAAAATGGGATTGGTTGACACTAAGTAGGACAACCACTTTGGAAGAGAGTGGGTATAACTCATTTTCCTTTCATTACTTGAAATCTGAAAGTCATTTCACTACCTAGACCCTATGTAATTGAGTCAACCTCTGAAATTGCTGGAAAATTATATCCTGTTTCCCTCACTGAAGCAGTAAGACTGAATTCTCAAATGAAAAGAATTGACTAGAGATTGTCCAGTAGTCAAGAGTTCTCACCATCTTCTGAAGGAAGACCAGCAGACTGCCTGAAGGACAGGGTATAGCACCTTCCTAATGGGACTTCTGCTGTTCCCAAGGAGTGGTTCAAGGTGGCTGGCAGTGCCTCGTACCCAGCTTCCAACAGCCAAACGGCGGCTGCTCCTCTTGGGCTGCTCTTTCCTGTACTGATCCTTTCCTTCACTCTCTCAGGCTCAACAGCTTAGCGTTATCCTCTCAATACTGCTTCTGTATAAAAACCTCTAGTGCATACTAGGTACTAGACCTTTCCCCAAAAGCTCTTTAAGAGTTTTATGTATTGTGCAGCATCTATATTAGGTGATTCTAGAAAAAATTAAATACTATTATTCATGTAAACATCTATGGTCCATCAAAGGTACTATAGATACAATAGTAAATGGTTACATAATAGCTGTGTGAAATGGACTCACAACCGATTCTAATGTAGCATGTACACATGCACACATCCCTTTCTTTTCTATAATTTTCTGTCCTAAGGCAGAGGACAGACTTTCACGTTTCTCAGGGTGCACTTTCCTCACCCTTGCCCTGTGTTATGGGGTGGAGACCATCATTCCTCTTGGGACCCTAAGAACTACTCTCAAGATTCTTTGCATGCCCAGCCAGGAGGTGTAAAAGTGTATAGAAACTGAACTGAGAAACATTCTTAGGTAAGCCATGTGCCCCAAGTTTGAGGCATACATTAAGTCCTGATAAATGTAGGTTTTTAAGGAGGAAATTCCTTGGGTTAGAGAGGAGAAAATTGAGGATTCAGTCAGCTAATTTTT
The DNA here is from genome assembly GCF_902686455.1 of Sciurus vulgaris. Classification (NCBI taxonomy): domain Eukaryota; kingdom Metazoa; phylum Chordata; class Mammalia; order Rodentia; family Sciuridae; genus Sciurus; species Sciurus vulgaris. Next base: position 135,984,846 of record NC_136463.1, read on the forward strand.
TCATTTTAATTTTGTTTTATACCAGTCCTTGTATAATTTTTTAGAGGCTATTACTATGGATTGAATGTTTGTCCCCCTCCCAAATTTTTGTACTCAAATCCTAACCCCTGAGGTGATAGTATAAATAATATTTTATAATATGAAGCTACCATAATTTAAATAGTTATTTCTGAACATTTACTTTGCTTTTTCTCTATTACGAAGCTCCTGTTAATATCTAGCATATACATTGCAAATGTGTACTATGCCTTATAGTCATAAAAATCAAGTTTGGGATTGTCAAATTGTCCTCCAAAGAAGGCTGTGTGCATACCTGTGCCAATCTCCAATATGAGACAGCACTTGTCTCCTGGTTCAGTGCCACATAGCATCAGAATCTTCCAAGTTTGCCAATATAAATATTGTAAAATATTTCATTGTTCATTTAAATTTGCCTTTTTATTTTATGCTTATTGATCATTTCTTTTTTTGTTGTTTTTTTTTTATTTTATTGTAAACAAATGGGATACATGTTGTTTCTCTGTTTGTACATGGCGTAAAGGCATACCATTTGTGGAATCATAAATTTACAGAGTAATGTTGTTTGATTCATTCTGTTATTTTTTCCCTTCCCCCCACTCCTCCCACCCCTCTTTTCCCTCTATACAGTGCTTCCTTTCTCCATACTTGCCCCCCTCCCTAACCCTAACTCTAACCCTAACACTAACCCTTCCCTCTCCCCATTATGTGTCATCATCCACTTATTAGCGATATCATTCATCCTTTGGCTTTTTGAGACTGGCTTATCTCACTTAGCATGATATTCTCTAATTTCATCCATTTGCCTGCAAATGCCATAATTTTATCATTCTTTGTGGCTGAGTAATATTCCATTGTATATATATACCACAGTTTCTTTATCCACTCATCAATTGAAGGGCATCTAGGTTGATTCCACAGTCCGGCTATTGTGAATTGAGCAGCTATGAACATTGATGTGGCTGTATTTCTGTAGTATGCTGATTTTAAGTCCTTTGGGTATAGGCCAAGGAGTGGGATAGCTGGGTCAAATGGAGAGTCCATTCCAAGTTTTCTAAGGAATCTCCACACTGCTTTCCAGAGTGGCTGTACTAATTTACAGCCCCACCAGCAATGTATGAGTGTACCTTTCTCCCCACATCCTCTCCAACACCTGTTGTTGCTCGTATTCTTGATAATCCCCATTTTAATTGAGGTGAGATGGAATCTTAGGGTGGTTTTGATTTGCATTTCTCTTATTACTAGAGATGTTGAACATTTTTCCATATGTTTGTTGATTACTTGTATCTTCTTCTGTGAAGTGTCTATTCATTTCTTTAGCCCATTTGTCACTGAATTATTTGAATTCTTGGAGTAGAGTTTTTTGAGTTCTTTATAGATTCTGGAGATTAGTGCTCTATCTGAAGTATGATTGGCAAAAAGATATTCTCCCACTCTGTAGGCTCTTTCTTCACATTTTAATAGTTTCCTTTGCTGAGAGAAAGCTTTTTAGTTTGAATCTATCCCAGTGGTTGATTCTAGCTTTTATTTCTTGTGCTATGGGAGTCCTGTTAAGGAAGTCTGGTCTTAAGCCGACATGTTGAAGATCTGGACCTACTTTTTCTTCTATAATTTGCAGGATCTCTGGTCTGATTCCGAGGTCCTTAATCCATTTTGAGTTTATTTTCGTGCATGGTGAGAGATATGGGTTTAGTTTCATTCTGTTGCATATGGATTTCCAATTCTCCTAGCACCATTTGTTGAAGAGGCTATCTTTTCTCCATTGCATATTTTTGGCACCTTTGTCTAGTATGAGAAAATTGTACTTATTTGGGTTTGTGTCCGTGTCCTCTATTCTGTACCATTGATCTACCTTTCTATTTTGGTACCAATACCATGCAGTTTTTGTTACTATTGCTTTGTAGTAGAGTTGAAGATCTGTTATTGCAATACCCCCTGCTTCGTTCTTTCTACTGAGGATTGCTTTAGCTATTCTGGGTTTCTTATTCTTCCAGATGAATTTCATAATTGCTTGCTCTATTTTTGTAAGGTACGTCATTGGGATTTTAATTGGAATTGCATTGAATTTGTATAGCACTTTAGGTAGTATGGCCATTTTGACAATATTAATTCTGCCTATCCAAGAACATGGAAGATCTTTCCATCTTCTAAGGTGTTCTTTAATTTCTTTCTTTAGTGTTGTATAGTTCTCATTGTAGAGGTCTTTCACCTCTTTTGTGAGATTGATTCCCAAGTATTTTATTTTTTTCGAGGCTATTGTGAATGGGATAGTTTTCCTAATTTCTCTTTCTGAAGATTCATCACTTATGTATAAAAATGCATTGGATTTATGAGCATTGATCTTGTAACCTGCTACTTTACTGAATTCACTTATGAGTTCTAAGAGTTTTCTGGTGGAATTTCCAGGTTCCTCTAAATATATAATCATGTCATCAGTGAACATGGATAGTTTGAGTTCTTCTTTTCCAATTCGTATCCCTTTAATTTCTTTGGTTTGTCTAATTGCTCTCGCTAGAGTCTCAAGAACAATGTTAAATAGAAGTGGTGAAAGAGGGCATCCCTGCCTTGTTCCAGTTTTAAGGGGGAATGCTTTCAGTTTTTCACCATTTAGAATGATATTAGCCATGGGCTTAGCATAAATGGCCTTTACAATGTTAAGGAATGTTCTCACTATCCCTATTTTTTCTATTGTTTTGAGCATGAAGGGGTGCTGTATTTTATCAAATGCTTTTTCTGCATCTTTTGAAATAATCATGTGATTCTTGACTTTAAGTCTATTGATATGGTGAATTACATTTATTGATTTCCTGATGTTGAACCAACCTTGCATCCCTGGGATGAAACCCACTTGATCATGGTGCACTATCTTTTTAATATGTTTTTGTATGCGATTTGCTAAAATTTTGTTGAGAATTTTTGCGTCGATGTTCATTAAGGATATTGGTCTGAAATTTTCTTTCCTTGATGAGTCTCTGTCTGGTTTAGGTATCAGTGTGATATTGGCTTCATAGAATGAGTTTGGGAGGGTTCCCTCCTCTTCTATTTCATGGAATACTTTGAGGAGTATTGAAATGAGCTCTTCTTTAAAGGTTTTGTAGAACTCGGCTGAGAACCCATCTGGTCCCGGACTTTTCTTTGTTGGTAGGCTTTTGATGACTTCTTTTATTTCAGTACTTGAAATTGGTCTATTTAAATTGTGTATGTCCTCCTCATTCAGTTTAGGCAATTCATATGTCTCTAGAAACCTGTTGATGTCTTCGAAATTTTCTATTTTGTTGGAGTATAGATTTTCAAAATAGCTTCTAATTATGTTTTGTATTTCAATCCTGTCTGTTGTGATATTTCCTTGTTCATTCCAAATTTTAGTGATTTGGGTTTTCTCTCGTCTTCTCTTTGTTAGTGTGGCTAAAGGTTTATCAATTTTGTTTATTTTTTCGAAGAACCAACTATTTATTTTGTCAATTTTTTGTATTGTTTCTTTTGTTTCAATTTCATTGATTTCAGCTCTGAGTTTAACTATTTCCTGTCTTCTACTACTTTTGGTGCTGTTCTGTTCTTCTTTTTCTAGGGCTTTGAGCTGTAGTGTTAGGTCGTTTATTTGTTGAGTTTTACTTCTTTTATTAAATGCGCTCCATGAAATAAATTTCCCTCTAAGTACTGCTTTCATAGTGTCCCAGAGATTTTGATATGATGTTTCTTTGTTCTCATTTACCTCTAAGAATTTTTTAATTTCCTTCCTAATATCTTCTGTTATCCATTCATCATATAATAGCATATTGTTTAATCTCCAGATGTTGGAATAGTTTCTGTGTTTTACTCTTTCATTTATTTCTAACTTCAATCCATTATGATCTGATAGAATACATGGTAGTGTCTCTATCTTCTTGTATTTGCTAACATTAGCTTTGTGGCATAATATATGGTCTATTTTAGAGAAGGATCCATGTGCTGCTGAGAAGAAAGTGTATTCGCTCTTGGTTGGATGGTATATTCTATAAATGTCCGTTAAGTCTAAATTATTGATTGTGTTATTGAGATCTATGGTTTCTTTGTTCAATTTTTGTCTGGAAGATCTGTCCAGTGGTGAGAGAGGCGTGTTAAAATCACCTAGTATTATTGTGTTATGGTATATTTGGTTTCTGAAATTGAGAAGGATTTGTTTGACATACATGGATGAGCCACTGTTTGGGGCATAGATGTTTATGATTGTTATATCTTGCTGATTTATGCTTCCCTTAAGCAGTATGAAATGACCTTCTTTATCCCTTCTGACTAACTTTGGCTTGAAGTCCACATTGTCTGAAATGAGGATGGATACTCCAGCTTTTTTGCTGAGTCCATGTGCATGGTATGTTTTCTCCCATCCTTTCACCTTTAGTCTATGGGTATCTTTTTCTATGAGGTGAGTCTCCTGTAGGCAACATATTGTTGGATCTTTCTTTTTAATCCAATCTGCCAGTCTATGTCTTTTGATTGATGAATTCAGGCCATTAACGTTCAGGGTTATTATTGAGATATGATTTGGTTTCCTGGTCATTTGGTTCATATTTTAAATTTTATTTATTTATTTGTTTGACACAACTTGGTTCCTCTTTATTTGACAATTCCTTTAGGATAATTCCTCCCTTTGCTGATTTGCTTCTTTGTTTTTCATCTCTTCCTCATGGAATATTTTGTTGAGAATGTTCTGTAATGCTGGCTTTCTTTTTGTAAATTCTTTTAGCTTTTGTTTATCATGGAAGGATTTTATTTCATCGTCAAATTTGAAGGTAAGTTTTGCTGGGTATAAGATTCTTGGTTGGCATCCATTTTCTTTCAGGGCTTGAAAAATGTTGTTCCAGGACCTTCTAGCTTTTAGGGTCTGGATTGAAAAATCTGCTGATATGCGTATTGGGTTCCCCCTGAATGTAATTTGGTTCTTTTCTCTCACAGCCTTTAAAATTCTGTCTTTATTTTGTATGTTAGGTATTTTCATTATAATGTGCCTTGGTGTGGGTCTGTTGTAATTTTGTGTATTTGGAGTCCTATAAGTCTCTTGAACTTGATTTTCCATTTCATTCTTCAGATTTGGAAAATTTTCTGATATTATTTCATTGAATAGATTGTTCATTCCTTTGGTTTGTTTCTCTAAGCCTTCCTCAATCCCAATAATTCTTAAATTTGGCCTTTTCATGATATCCCATAGTTCTTGTAGATTCTGTTCACGATTTCTTACCATCTTCTCTGTTTGTTCAATTTTATTTTCAAGGTTAAATATTTTGTCTTCAATGTCTGAGGTTCTGTCTTCCAGGTGTTCTATCCTACTGGATATGCTTTCTATGGAGTTCTTAATTTGGTTTATTGTTTCCTTCATGTCAAGGATTTCTGTTTGTTTTTTTTTCATTATCTCTAACTCTTTATTGAAATGATCTTTTGCTTCCTGTATTTGCTCTTTTAACTGTCGATTGGTGCGATCATTCAGTGCCTGCATTTGCTCTTTCATCTCATCTTTCAGTGCATGCATTTGCTCTTTCATCTCATCGTTTGCTTCCCTCATCATTTTAATTATGTACATTCTGAACTCCTTTTCTGTCATTTCTTCTGCCATGTGGTCATTGGGTTTTATTGATGTAACATCTAGATTTGTTTGCAGCATTTTCTTTCCTTGTTTTCTCATATTGTTCAGGTATCAGTGGACCGCTGAGATACTGTAGATTCCCTCTATTGACTTACAATGTCCCTGAAGATTTCTATATATATCCCCTCTTAGCCTTCAGTAGGCTGAAGTCTTGGAGGAAGTTGATAATGCGCTGCTCCACAAGGAAGCTGCCTCTCTAGGAGTGGTGGCCTTCAGGTGGGGTATATTCCCTGCTAGTGGGCAGAGGTGCCTCCACTTGCTGACCAATGGTCATCCAAAGGGGAACTAGACTGCGGGCTGAGGCAAGGCCTGTTTGGGCCTGAGTCTCTGGTTTTACCGTCCTTGTGGGGAAACCTCATCCGGCAGGGAAGACTCACCCGGTGGGAAGGTCTCGCTGGTCAGTTCCCCTCCTAGAGGTTCCCCTCAATTTCCAGCTACCACCTGGGCTGGGCTGCCTTCCTCTGCAAAGTTCCCAGGGGCCCGGCCCTACCTCCTGGGCCTGGGAGCCTCACCCTTCGCAGATGAATCTCCTTAGGCTGCCCCTCCTCAGAGAATCTGCCTGCCGTCCTGGAACCTTCCCTCCGCCCCTAAGCGTGTCTCTGTGGGGCTCTTCCACCAAGAAGCCTCCTAGATCCTGGGACCCAGCTCTGCACCTAATCACCTGGCTATGTGGCCCCTCCTCTGAGCAGCCACCTGGGGCCCCGTATAATTGCTCTGAGTCCCAGAGACCCGACACACGCCTCTTCCTCCAGACAGCTGCCCAGTATTCCGGTGCGGTCACTAGGAGTCCAAGCAACTCACTGCGTGCCTCCTCCTCCCTGGTAGCCCTGGGCAATCAATCACTCCGAGTCGAAATGACCCTCCCCGTTCCTCCTCCTCCTCCAGGTAACCCCCAGGTGTTCAGGAGCGGTCGCTCTTAGTGGCTGTGAATCCACGTGACCCGCTGCACGCGTCCTCTGGGCAACCGCCCGGAGCTCTGGTGCGGCCACTCGAGACCAAGAGACCCACCGCACTTCTCCTCCAGGCAGCCCCCCTTTGTTCAGGAGCGGTCGCTTTAAGTCCAAACAACTCACCACTCGCCTTCTCCTCTTCTCCTCCTCCTGGAGTTCTAATGCAGTCACTGCTAGTCCAAAAAACCCGCCGCGCTCCTCCTCCTCCTCCTCCTACTCCTCCGGGCTGGCCCCGGTGTTCAGAAGTGGTCTGAGTTCAAACAGCTCGCCACGCAGCCCCTCCTCTGGCAACCGCCTGTAGCTCTGGTGTAGTCACTCTGAATCCAAGTGGCCGCGCTCCTCTTCCTCCTCCTCGTCCTCAGGGCAGGCCCCGGTGTTCAGAAGCAGTCGTTCTGAGTCCAAACAGCTGGCCGCGGAGTTTCTCCTCTGGCAACCGCCTGTAGCTCTGGTGCAGTCACTCTGAATTCAAGCGGCCACGTTCCTCCTCCTCCTCCTCAGGGCAGGCCCCGGTGTTCTGAGTCCACACAGCTCTCCTCGCCGCTCCTCCCCTGGGCAGCCGCCGGAGCCCCAGTGGTTGCTCGGAGTCCCAGCGCTGTGCTGAGCGGCCTCCTCTCCGATGCTCTCAGTTGTCCGAGTTCACTGCTCCAGCGGGGGGAGGGGTGTCTCGCCAGCAGCTCTACTTCACAAAGTTCCCTGCGTTCCGGGACTACCGTCCCATCGGGGATGCCTCCCCAACAGGAGAGACTCACCCGGCTGCTTTGAGTTGGTCCCAAGTCTCTCAATATCTCCTCTTTTGAATCCTGAGTCCTGGAGCAACATGAAATGCAGCCACCCTCTAGGCCGCCATCTTTAAACCTCTCCCATTATCAGTTTTTAAAGCTATAATATGGATACCATGTAGGTATTTGATCATTTCTTTTTCTTCTACTGAGTTAACTGATTATACTCCTTGCCATTTTTTCTATTGAATTATTAACCATAATGGAATATACATGCCGCAGCAGCAAATTGGTTCTAAAATCCCAAAGGCACAACAGTAAGACTGTTCCTCGCTCACCACTGTAGGTCCCCAGTGAGTCATCAGAGTGCTCTGTGATAGGGGATCAAAGGCAGTGATAGAGGCTGGCTTAGCAAATCCAAATCCTACAGCCTCCTCAGCAGGGAGGCTGTCTAGAGAATGCCTATTGCTTGCAATTGCCCTAACCCAGAAAAAACACACATCACTTAAATCCCTATTATCCAGAAAGAAGTATGCATGTGTTCACACCAACTTCAGGGGGTGGGAAGTGTAAGATTTGGGAAGCGTAAGATTCGGGAAGCAGGACTGTCTGCCACAATTTGTAATATTTGTCATTTTATTGACTCATTGAAATTCTTGGTATTGTTTAGATATTTTATCCGAGAAGTATGTGTATAAAATGAGTAAAGCTGAGTTTTAAACACAAGTATCTTGTCTTCAAGGTTTCTCCACTTTGTGGCATGTGTTAGGATGTCCTTTTTTACGGCTGAGCAATATCCAATTGTGTACATGTTCATGTGCGTATCACTCTATTCATTCATCTGTTGATGGATCCTTGGGCTTCTTTCATCTTTTTGCCCCATGAACGATGCTGCTAGGAACATGGTAGAACACATCTCTGAGACCCTGCTTTCAGTTCTTTTGGATGTAGATCTAGAACTGGAATTGCTATGTCATACAGTGACTATTTTTGGTTTGGGGAAAGACTGCTTTACTGTTTCCATGGTGGCAGCTCCATCTTACATTCCCAGTAACAGTGCAAGAGAGTTCTGGCTTTTCACATCTTGACAACACTTAGTTTTTGTTTTTTGTTTTTTGGGTTTTTTTCAATATAACTTTCCCACTAAGTGAGGTGATGTGTCATCGTTTTGCACTTTTGTTTTTAAGGGACTACTTTTTCCATATCAAAATCTTTTATGAAAAGTTGGTTTATTTACATATCCATTCCTTGCATGATGTAATTCTCCTACCTAGACACATTCTTTATCCCTCACCTTGTCCCTTAAGCCAACTTCCACAGTGAAGCCTTTGCTATTCTTACACTACATTGATTTCTGAATTTCTCAAAGTAGGTCCGTCAGTCTCTCTCTCCCACAGAGCTTAGTATTTGTCTCTGAGAAAATACAGCTTCTCTTCAGCCCAGGGTCATTCCCTACTTTTCCCACATTGTTATTGTCTTACACACTACATAGTTAGGTCTTCAAGGACAGAAGCAACTTGCTTTTAACTTACAAACTTCAAGAGTTGCTGAAGTATTTTACACTACTAAATATTTGGTAGCTTATTCATTGAGTTTACATGACTTTCTGCCTGCGAAGTTTGAGAAGTTTACAAATTAAATACTTGTGTCTTATAGGACCAACCGATACTTAGATTTGTTTAAATCTGCTATATAAAATGTCAGAAGTAAAAGCCATTATCTACTAAAGCATCTTTCCCTAAATCCCACTAGTACTAATCATGCCTTCCAGCATCACTCTCGCCTTAGTGACTTCATGTGTCGGCCAAGTGGCCAACTGGTTTTCTGACTTTGCCTTTTGCTTTATTCTCCATCTCCATTCCCCCAACCCTACACACTTTTTTTTTTTTTTTTTTAAACCCAGTATTGAACTTGGGGGCACTTAACCACTGAGCCATATTCCCAGCCCCCCCCTTTTTTTTTTTTTTTTTTTGAAACAGGGTCTTGTAAAATTGCCCTGGCCCTCACTAAGCTACTGAGCCTGGCTTTGAACTTGCAATCCTCCTGCCTCAGTCTCCTGAGTCACTGGGATTACAGGTGAGCAACACTGTGACTGGCTCTGTCTTATTTCTTGCAGGTAAATGTTTTCCCCTCTCTCCTGTTCAACTATCCTTGCTCTTTATCCCGTTTTGTTCACTCTTATGGTATTTAAACTTTAAGACATGTTTTCGTAAATATTTTTAATAGTTTTTCATTTAGGATAAAATATACACTATATAAATTCAGTGAATAAACACTCATACACATTTACCTCCACGAAATGTGTTGCCTCAGAAGCAGGGCAATTCATCCATTATGGGATCAAGCCATAAAATTTGAATCCAAGCAGTAATTCTCCAATTAAAGAAACTTTCAGGCCTCCTGAATCATAACTAGTTGGCAACAAAAGCTAGCCTGCCTTGGTGTGAATAAGCCTTAACATAAAAACTCTTCAACCAGTCTCAAAAATTAGAATTAAGGAAGAAATATATTCAGGTGGCCATTTATGCAGTATGTTTGAATACCATTTTGGCCAAATTAGTATCAAATGAGCTTCTGTAAAGAGAAGTTTAGAAAAAAAAAATACATAAACATCTTGAACTTTAAAAGCTCAGCCCAGCTAGAAGTCAATGTCTGCTCCAATACCATGGTGGGGAAAAAAGATTTGCCATAATGATTATATAGCTGTTAGCAAATACTGGCTAAACCTGCTCCAATTCCATGTCTTTTCTTCAAGATGCTCTTTAAACTGGCCTCTTCTATGAAATCCTTGACAAGTAGGGCCTAGCTCCAATAATGACTACTTTATTCTGCCTCTCACTTTTTTTTTTTAAATACAGCATTTAGCCATACAAATGGCATACAACATTTTAAGATACTCAAACATAATGTAAACAAGACACTTTGAGAACAGGAATTTAGTCATTTCTTGTATGTGTTAGGATTTCCAGTATAGAATTAGTTATGCTTTAATTAATTGCAATATGAGGATAAAATTAATGTTCAAAAGTCAAAATCACATTTCATATTTCAACAATGAACATTTAAACTATAAATTGCTTCTATTTCACAAACTGTTGAAGATATGACTTTTTAATTGAACTCCAAAAATTCTAATTTCAAGGGATTCAGAGAATGGGATCTTAAAACACCCTGAAAGTTCAGGCCTACTTATTTACCTGTTTCCCTGCCCTAGACTGCATAAACTTCAATAACCAGGATACTATCCTGTTCACTTTTAAGCCCATAGACTCAGTGCTCAATACAATTTGGAGAATAAATGAATTAAAGAATAAATGGGTGCATAAAGCCAAATGAGTTTCACAAATGCATGTATGCCACCAATGAAAAATCATTCGTTTTTCTCTACACTATGATCATTCACATTTTTCATTGTAATTAAACGTATAAGCTAAAGCAACTGTTCTATTGAATTAACTAAGGTCACACTAGTGTAGTTGGTTATTGCTACAAGGGATTCTGGGGAGTGAAATAGAATAATATTTTGAAGTATAAGAATAATGTAAAAGATGTATTTAATCTCTCTCTTGTTCCAAAACCTTTCATTGCAGTCAATGCAAATCCTAGTATAATTGATTTCATTTCACTTTGGGCTTTCTGTTTATCCTTCAAGTTCATGTCCAAAAAAGTCCCATCTGATAGGTTTATTGTTTGACCTATTTCATGTACTCCCAACAGATTACAGATCTATTGCTTTAAGCAGTCCCCTGGAAATTATACACATTTCTTGACCTCATGAAGATTTAATTGCAGAAGATTTAATTTTGATGAAACGATTCATACAGTATGTTAGTAAATGCATTAAGGTATAAAAAGAAAAGCAGGGCAGGATGAGCAGGTTGGTGAGTATGGGGCAGCAGAAGAGGGGTTGCAGTGTTCCATGGTGTGGGCTGGGTAGGTGTGCTGGAGAAGACGTCATTGAAAGAGATGGAAAAACTAGCCTCAGGTTGTCTGACAGTGAAGCACATGGGCAGAAGACAGGCTTCAAGGCAGGCTGGCAATTTCCAGGCACAGTAGGGATGCTAATGTGTCTGGAATGGATTATCCTAGAGGAAGAGTGGTAGGAGTCAAGGACAGATAGCGGGACTAGGAAGCCAGATTTTAAAGGGCTTTGAAAGTCACTGCAAGGACTTAAACTTTTATTCAAAGTGAAATTGCAAAATTCCAGAACCAAAAAGAAGATCCTATTTAAAGAAAAACTTTGGACAAAATTTACTTAATTGTTTATTTGATCAAAGAAAAATTCCTCAGTTAGGCAGCACTCAGAACCAGCAGCGATTCAGAGAGCTCCACTCTGCAAGGTGGGCAGTGACAGAAGACAAAGTAAGATCTAGACAGCTTGACTCTAACTAGGCATCTGCCTCATTTGGACACGGTCTGATCCGTTGACTGCCTATGGTTGGCAGAAGGTCATCTGTGATTGGTTGAGACCTGACTACCTGTTACAAAAACTGTACTCCTAAATTGGGTTTCTGTTGGTTTAAGTACTAAATTAGGGCAGTTTGTTACATAGGAACTCAAAGCCCAGAGATAGCCTCAGGCCAATGTCCTTATTTAATTTTACTTTAAGGTTTAGCAATCTTAAAACTTTCCAGAGAAGAAACACCACACACAGGTTACCTACAAAGGAACAATCAGATTGTTACTGGAATTCTAGACATGCTAGAAAACCGTGGAGCACATTTTAAGTTTACACATGCCCTGACTGAGAAGTACCAGGCAAATTATAAGGAAACATTTCTTAAGGGATTAACTGAGGGGATGCCTCCATTAAATGAAGACATAAACAACTGCATTCAATTCAGGAAAAAACGGTTCCAACCAAAGGAGGAGGAGTGAAAAACAAGAAGGAAAAAACAAACAAAAACATCACAGGACCATAGCAGAGCAGGAAGCCTACAGATGACCTAGGTCAGAGTGAGGCTCATGAGCAAAAGCCTTGGGAAAGTATCCGTGGAGGGAGAAGAGAGTAGGTCAGATTCATGTCTGTGGACTTGGGGAAAAACTTGATCACAAGGAAACGACTAGAACACAATGTAGAATCCATTCAGACTCTGTCCATTGAGTGACCATAGCATTAAACCTACGGAGGAAGAAATATAATTCAACTTGGCTTTGAATTGGCCTGTGTTTTTTAATAAAACAGAAATGAATAAAGCTCCCTTCTCCTATCTCCCTCTCTATTTCTCTTGTTATCATAAGCATACCCTTAAAGATTCTTCTTTCATTCAATGGTTTACAATTCATTGTTGTTCTTACATTGATGTCCCAGATTTGGACAGAGGACACCCACCCTTTCCAGCTGTCTCATGTCCTTATGATGTGCCTTTATCATTTTTTCTTAGACATCTTTATTTTTAGTCATGAAAAAATTTTATAGCCCCACTTGTTCCTTTCCTGCTATGGAATGAAATTAGTCATTTTTCCAAATGGGAATGGAATTTAGAAATTAAAATCTGAACATATGATAATTTATATGGGGTGTAATTGCTTCTAGGTCTTTTCAGAAGATAACTTGGAAAACTAAACATCCAGTGGTGAGCTGGAAAGTTTGCCCAGTGATCATATTAACAATGAGGAATAAAGGAATAAATGTGATCAGATGTGATGTTCTGAGAAGAAATATTACTTTTATGGTGTTCCAATTGGACATCCATAACCTAAATCTAATAAAGAGCCAACATAAGAATAACCCTAACTGACATGTTATCTTTTTTTTTTTTTTTTTTTTTTTTTTGTGGTGCTGGGGATTGAACCGAGGGACTAACTGACAAACATAAATAAATGTTAATACCAAGGGAAAAAAAAAAATTTGTTCAGCTGTGCTCAGCATCAAGCCTAGGGCCTTGCACATACCAGGAAATTGCTATACCACTCAGCTCTGTACATGTCATCCAGAAAATTCTTAAAAGATATTTTACCAAAGAACACAAACAGATGACAACAAATAAACAAATTATGTGTAAAACATTTGTCATTAGGGAAATGCAAACTAGCATCACACTGAGATACCACTATACAATTACTAGAATCACAAAAATTAAAGGCACTGAACATTCTAAGTGTTGATTAAAAACTGGGGAATCTGGAAATCTCCTACAATGCTACGGTAATATAAAATAGTACAACTACTTTGGAAAAGTTTGGCAGTCTTTCTGGAGAAACATATACCTAACATATAATCCAGGTATGTCTGTATAGATATTTACCTGAAGGGTAAATATGTCCATAAAAGACCCGTATACATATGTTCATGACTTCATATTTAATAGACAAGGAAACACCTAAGTGTCCATCAACAGGTGAATGGGTAAACAACCTGGTATAGCGACACGCAGGAGTGTTTCACCATACAAAAAACTGAAATATTGATTCATCCATCAACATGGATGGCTCTCAAAATAATCAAGCTGAAAGAAAAAAAGTAAAAAGTATTCCATTTATATGAAATTCTAAAAACAAACTAATCTAGCAGTTGTATGCAGAATGGGAAAACAGTGGGTAGCTGGAGAACAAAATTACGACGGGATGTGAGGGAGTATTTGGTGGTGAAAGACATGTTCCTTTTCTTAATTATGCTTTTTCATAGATATACACATATTTAAAACTTATAGAATGGCATGAATTATATATATATTATGGCAATTTTATCTCAATAAATCCTTTAAAGTGAGAAAAATTGTTAGTGTTATAAAAGAAAGGCTGAAAAGTTATTCCAGAATAAAGGAGATTAAAAAGAATGACAAATAAATGCCATATTTAATGCCAAACTGAATTTTGCACTGAAGAAGAACACATGCTCTAAAGGATACCATAGGGACAATTGATAAAACTGGACTATACTACAGATTAAATATTGAACCAATGTTTAGTTTCCTGTATTTCATGTACTGCTGTTATAATAAAGAATAATCAACTTGGCCTTAGGAAATGAATGCTTTCTTAAATAAATACTTAAGGATATTCAACCAAAATGAATTTGACCTAAACCAGCCTCTGTACAATTAAGTTTGGCTCAAAGTGGCTTCTATACATAGTGAACTGTACTCTACCTTCATGTATAAACAAATTAAAACCTAAGAATATGTCCATGTAACCAAGCTACTGAGTCTCAGCCAAACACAGCAGCTGAACTTCCAGCCAATCAGGGACCGAAAGCTGCCAAAACATGACCACATAAGGTAAATGATAAAGAGTCAATTGTATTGTCAATACGTCACTTCCTTTCTTCTATCTATAAAATACAACTGTGGTGTATTTTAAAATACATGTGGTGGAGTGGGGCATTTGGAACCATCTTGGTTTGAAATGTTGCCCAATTTTCTGGGTTAGTTTGTTGTGTTTAGGGAATTTTCTTCTTTTCTTTTCCTTTTTGTAGTACTGGGAATTGAACCCAGGGCCTCATTCATGGTAGGCAAGTTCTCTCCCACTACCCAGTTTTAAAGCCTTTTTCTTGCTCAAATAAACATTGTAAAATTTAACAACTGTTTTTCTTTCAACAAGGGTAAAGAGCCATGATGTATGCAAACTGGTCTCAAAAGGTTCAAAAAATCATATGTATATCTCTCTCTCTCTTAGTATGTAAACAGAGTAAGAATGATAATGAAATTTTTGCAAATTTTTAAAAATTGATGAATCCAAGTCAAAAGTAAAAATAAAACAAATTTTTAAGTGGTGACCTCTGAGTTTAACAGGAAAAGAGAGGACTGGCACAAAATATTTATTTTTGTTTAGCTTTTTTATACTATTTTTAAAATCATGTTTATATGTTTATTACTGTGGTTTTATCCTTCAGTTTAAAAAACCTCAGAGTTCTGTCTTGGAAAAAAATCACCAAGGTAGGTATTTGGTTGGGACTGCTTTAGAATTCCAGATTGAAATACTCTATGGGAAACTTCTGGATCCCCATGAAGTCATCTGAGCTCCATATATGTTGGGCGTGGTCAAGGTCTCAGATTCTACTTCACTCAATATAGTCTTATGCAGAGAGGGCATCCCTTCATTCAAATAGCACCCTTGTTGTTGCTCAGCTTTGACAAGAAAATCAGTCCCGAGAAGAATTCAAGATGACTAAATAGAGGTGCCCTGTGCACTGCTCTGCGACAGAGACCAGGACAGTAAAGGAGAAAATTATTTTGAGGGAAAACTCTGAATATTGACAAGAATGTGATAAGAACCCTGAACAGCACTGAGTCATAAAGGCAACCCAGGGGAAAGAGCAAAATAAATCCCAACTGAACCCAGCACCCTGGGTAAGGAGAGGGGGTCTCCACATTGTGGGGAGTGAACAAGAAGTACCAGCATCCCCCTCATAGCAGCAGACCAGAAGTCCTAACTGTAGGAGAATCCCAGAATTCTCACAGGCTTTAAATCCAGTTTGGGGAGCTGGTTAGTCTAAGTGACTGCTCTGCTACAAAGCAGGAACTCACCTTGGAGTTCCCTCAACCCCTAGGAGCTAAGCTGCTCCAGGAGCCACTGCTTGATGCCATCTTGCCTTAGGGACCACCAGCTGACCCCCTGATGCTGCTTTGGGCCTATTCATGCCTCACAGGGTGGAGGAAGCCCCTGCAGCATTCTGCAGCTTCAGAACAAGGGCCTACCTCAGTCACAAGTCAGCATTCCCTACCTGCACTTGCCTCATAGGAACTATAGAAGATATCTTCCCCAGCCCACAACCTTGGAACTGCAGCTGCTGGAGCAGGTCCTGGACACTTCCTGCAGTTCCAGGAATGTAGGTATCAGTGCCTTAATTACCAGAACAACCTGCACTTACCCCACAGGAACTATGGAAGATTTCCTCCCCGTTCTAGGGGGTTGGAACTGTAGCTATGGGTACCCAAAGCCCCCTCATCATCCATACCTGTCCATGAAGCCCTGGAAAAAGTTTCATCTGCGTCCTGCAGCTCCAGAAACACAGCTACTAGCACCTCAACCCTATTACTAATTGCACTTGCCCCACGAGAACTAAGAAAAATCTCCTCCCCATCCCATAGCCTTGGGACTGCAGCTACTGATATACAAAGCCACAGCATAACCCAGGGACTAAGGGTAGGTCCCATGCATGTCCTGCAGCTCCAGGACCATGGCTATCAGTGCCACAAGTCTTGGCCCCACTAGAATTGGCCCACATGACTTAGGGCATTCTCATCCACGTCCAGCTCTAGGACCAGATCCCAAAGTCACAGTCCCCAGCATAACTTATGTTTCACACACGGGACCTTGGGAAGGTCTCCTTCATGTCCTACAGCCCCCAGAGAATGGAAAGTAGTGCTTATAAAGCCTAAAAGTTACCTTCACCTGGAAGGTAACCTAGAAGACCTACAGAAAATTTCCTCTGCAACCCCTGGGCATTGGACCAAGCTGCTGATCCAAAAGCCCTGGTTCTATTGGTGCTTGTCCTTTGGGACCTGGGGAGGTATTATCTGTGAAAGTGACTAACAGCATTAAAAATCCTAGAAAAAGCAATAATTGTACTCACAGGACTTAGGGAAGGTTCCCTTTTTGTTTCAAAACTCAAGTCCACAGTTACCAGTACCATAGACTCCAGCATAACCTATGCTCATCCCATGGGTTCAGGTACCATGGTTACTGGTGCCACAATACTTGGTGTCACTTGTGGATGTACTGAGAAAAATGGGACAGTCCTTTCCACATTCGGATCCACCAAGACTATGGCAACTGCTTCCACAAGGCCCTGTGTCATCGGACCTCAACACTTGTGGGGCCTGAGAACATACATCTTTGTAAGTCTTTGTCCACTTGAAAGTTGTACAACTACCTTCATGAACTGCTGCAGTCTAGACTATTGAGGCATTTATAGATACTGCTGGCATGAATTAAAATCGAAGAAATCATAAAAAGAGTATGCTTTTGAACTCTCCTATGGCCAACCTCAAAACACTATTCAACTGACATATCTATATCCCATTTAAATTAAAACAATATTTTCCTCCAAAGTTACTTTAAAAATTGGAAATCAAATGTTACACCAGACACACAGATATAATATAAAGATACAAGAAACATGATCCCTCCAAAGGAGAACAATTCTTCAGAAATAGATACCAATTTGAAGGAAAGATATAAGATGCCTAAAAAAGATTTCATTTTTTATTCAATGAATTCTGAATTCAATGGATTTCAGGACCATTGAAAAATAATGGTCCTGAGGAAACTCTATAAAAAGCAAAGCAAAATAATTTCAAAAGACAATGCAAGGAGGAAAGGAAGAAGAAAATACAGAATGTGAATAAAAGATTCCAAGAAATAAAACAGAACCAATCAGAAATCCTAGAGGTAAAACAACTTCAATCTATCTAATAAAAAAATGCAATTGAGAGTTTCTACAACAGACTAGAACAATCAGAAGAAAGAAGTTCTGAACTTGAGAACAGATCTTTTGCATCAACTCAATCAGAAAAACAAACAAAATTTAAAAGAATGAGAAAAGCCTACAGGATTTATGAGACACTATTAAGTGGGTAAATATTTGTATCATGGAAATTCCAGAAGGAAAAAGAAAGGAGAAACACATTGAAAGCCTATTTCACAAAACAAAACGAAGACCTAAAAATTTTTCAAATCTTCAAAGAGATTTGGACAGCCAGATGCAAGAAGTCTGAAGGACCCCCAACTATATTTAACCAAAGAAGACCTTTGCAACTGTGTATATTTTAGCCAAAATGTCAAAAGTGTATGACAAAGAGAATTCTAAAATCAGAAAGAAGATCATGAAGTCACATATAAGGGAATACCCATTAGACTTACAGAAGATTTCTTAACCAAAACTTTATAGGCCAGAAGAGATGATATGTTTAAAGTGCTGAAAGGAAAAAAAAAAAAAATGTCAACCAAGAATATTATACCCAGAAAAACTACACTTTAGAAATGAAGGAGAAATAAAGTCCCAGATAAGTAGAGAATTTATCACTACCAGATGAGTCATATAAGAAATATTTAAAGGAGTTCCTAAAAGAATGATAACCATCATTATGAGTGCACAAAACATACTACAAGAATAGATGCATGAAAAAGAATCAAACCTTAGCATAATAGAAAACTACCAAATTCCAAAAATAATTAGCAAGGGCTAAAGATGTTGCTCAGTGGTTGAACACTCCTGGGTTCAAGCCCTAGTGTCCCCAGAAAATATTAATAAATGAGAAATGGAGATGAACAAAGAATGAACAAAATAAGCAGAAAACAATTAAAAATGATAGGAGAAAATTCATATCTATCAATAATGACCTTGAATGTAAATGGATTTAACTCACTCATGAAGACACTGACTGGCTAAATGGATTAAAAAGCAAGACCCATGTAAATACTGCCTACAAAATACTTCACTGATTGAAGATATACACAGACTGCACATGAAGGGTTGAGAAAAGATACCATGGAAGTCAAAACCAAAAGCAAGCAGGAATAGCTATAGTGATTTTAGATAAAGTGGACATTGCATCAAAACTATAAAAAAAAGATCATTTATATATTGATAAAAATTAAATCAACAAGATAAAATAATTATAAACATACAACACAATCAACATGGGACCACCCAAATATATAAAACAAATATGATTAGATGTCAAGAAAGAGTCCAATACAGTAATAGTTGTAGACTTCAACACCCCAATTTCTTCAATAGAAAGATCATACAGACAGAAAATAAAGAAGCATGTGAATTGAAACACAGAGAAAATGGACACAAGAGACATTTAAAGAACATTTCATCCAACAGTGACAGAAAACACATTTATCTCATCAACACATGGACATTCTTCAAGATAGATAATCTATTAGAACATAAATCAAGTCTCAATAAACTTTTAAAAATCAAAATTATATTATGTATCCTCTCAAACAACAGAAAATCACAAACCAACAACAAGAAAGGTAGAAAATATACAAATACATGGAAATAGAATAACATGCTCTACATGACCAAAGGCTAATTGAAGAATTTAAAAGGGAAATAAAGTTTCTTGGAACAAAAGAAAATAACACAATATCAAAACTCATGGAATACAGCATAAGCAGTACTGAGTGGTAAGTTTATAGCAATAAGTGTACAAATAAAAAAATAGAAAGATTTCAAATAAACAACAAATGACCTCAAGGACTTAGAGAAACAAAGTTAGAATAATAAAGAGAATAAATAAAAAGAAATCTAAAAAACAATACCAACGATCAATGAAATGGAGTTGGTTTTTTGAAAGAACAAACAAAACTGATAAACCTTTAGCTAGATTAACTAAAAGAGAAGCCAAATAAATAAAAGCAGAGATGAAAATGGAGAGATTATAAATGATGCCACCATAATTCAACAGGTAACAATTACATGCTAAAAAACTGGAAAACAAAGAAGAAATGAATAAATTCCTGAATAATACAATCTTCCAAAATTTAATCGAGGAGAAACCAATGATATTGACACAGTAATTAAAAATCTCCAGTCTATGTGGGTGAGGATAGAGTTCAGTAGTAGACTGCTTGTCTAGCATGAGTGAGGCTCCGAGTTTGATTCCCAGTACCAAAATTTAAAAAAAACCTGCAGTCTAAAAAAAGTCCAGGACCTGATGGTTTTACTGATAAATTCTACCAAACATTTAAAGAACTAATTAGAGTTCACTGAGTCACATCTGCAGTCCTTTTCATCTTTACTTAGAGACAAGATTTTGCTAAGACACCCAGGCTAGCCTTGAACTTGCATTCAGTCCTCTTGCCTCAGCCTCCCATTATGTCCAGTTTACACTTTTTTCTTAAAATTTCCAAAAAACTGAAATGGAAGTTACTCTGCCAAACATTTTACCTGGCCAACATTACCTGATACCAAAACCAGACAAAAACTATAGACACATACCTCTGATGAAATAGATACAAAAACTCAAAATAAAATACAGTAAATCAAATTTTCCAGCACATCCAAAATATTATATAAGATGATCAAGTGGGATTCATCTCAGATATGCACAAATGATTCAACATATGCAAATCAATAAACATGACACTCTTTTTTGAGGAACAACAACCATATCATCACAACAGAAAAAGCACTGGAGGAGATTCAACATTCCTTCGTGATTAAAACACTCAATAAAGTCACACAGGGCAACCCACACCTGTAGTCCCAACTACCTGGGAGACTGAAGTGGGAGGATCACTGGAATCCATGAATTCAAGACCAGACCCCTTCTTGAAAACAAAAACCTCTCAACAAACTAGGTACAGAAGGAACAAATACAGAAGGAAAAAAAGCTGAATTTGGAAAACACACAGCCAATATCACGTTAAATGGGGAAAAGCTGAAAGCATTTCCTCTAAGATCTGGAACGAGACAGAGATATTCAGTTTCACTACTCTCATGTTGTATACTTCTGGAAGTCTTGGCAAGTGAAACTAGGCGAAAGAAAGAAATATAGGGCATCCAAGTTGGAGAAGAAGTTGTTAAATTATCCATGTTTACAGATGATATGAGCCTTTACATAGAAAAAATATTCTGTCAAAAAGTTGTTAGAACTGACAAAGTAGTTCAGCAAATGGTAAGATACAAAAAAAGCAATAGGTTTTTGTTTTGTTTTGTTTTGTTTAGCAGTGCTGGGGATCGAACCCATGACCTCACACATGCTTGGCAAGCATTCTATCACAGTTATATCCCAGCCCTTAAAACAGCACCATATTAAAAAACTGATAATGAACTTGCTGGAAAAGAAATTGTGAACACAATTCCACTGAACCATAAAATAAAATTCCATTATTATTTAGTAATAAATTTTACTAAGGAAGTGAAAAGTCTATACAGGAAAAAATTATAAAACATTTATGAAAGAAATTATAGGGGAAACAAAAAATATATATATTCAGATTATAGATTAGAGGAATTAATACTATTAAAATGACCGTATTACCCAAAGTGATCTATATATTCAATGTAATTCTCAAACTACCTATGACCTTCTTCACAGAAATAGACCAAAATAGCCAAAGCGACCTTGAATTTAAAAAAAAAAAAAAAACATAAAAGCTGTAGACATCACAGTAACTGACTTCAAAATCTACCACCAAAAATCTAAAACAAACAAAACAGCTAAGTGCTCACATAAAAACTAATAGACCAATGGATCAGGAGAACCCAGAAATTAATCCACATTCATACAACCAATGGATTTGACAAAGGCACCAAGGATGTAGTGTGGAGCAAGGATAATCTCCTCATTGAATGGCAAAATTGGATATATACATATTCAAAAGAATGAAACTAGATTCCTGCCTCTTCTGTGTACACAATTAACTCCAAGCCAAAAACAGGTAAAATACTTTAAGACATTGGTAAAGGCAATGATTATTGGATAGGACCCCAGAGGCACAAGCAATGAAATGAAAATAGGCAAATAAGTTTATGTCAAACTAACAAGATTCTCTGCAGCAAAGGAAATAATCAACCAAGTGAAGAGATGAACTACAGAATGGGGGGATATGTTTGCAAACTATGCATTTGACTACAGATGAATATGCAGAATATAAAAGGAACTTGCAAAACAGAACACCGGAAGTACAAATAATCAAATTTAAAGCCTTAAGATTTGTATTGACACTTCTTACAAAAGAAGACACAGACGACCATGGTGGCTCACACCTGTAATCTCAGCTACTCAGAGGAAAACAAAAACTCAAGGCCAGTCTAAAAACTCAAGGTCAGTCTAAAAAAAACGAGATGCTTTCTTGAAGTAAAAATGAAAAGGGCTCAGTGGTAGAGCACCCCCCGGGTTCATTCCTCAGTACTGAAGGAAAAAAGGAAACATACAAATGGCCAACAAGTATGTGAAAATTTCACTAATTATCCTCAATTTCACTAATTATCAAGGAAATGCAAATCAAAACCACAATGAGTTGGCCTCCCACTCCAATGAGAATGGCTATCAAAAAGATAATAAAAATAAGTGTGAGGAGGATGTGGAGAAAGGGAATGCATACTCTGTTGGTGAGAAGGTAAGTTAGTTCAGCCATTATGTAAAACCTTACGGAAGCACTTCAGAAAACTTAAAGTAGAATTACCATATCATTTAGCAATTAGCAATTCTACTACTGGTTATATATACAAAGAAGATGAAATCATTGTATCAAAAAGATATCTGTACTCCCAGGCTTATTGCAGCACTATTTACAATAGCTAAAATATATAATCAACCCAGATGCCCATCAGTGGATTAATTGGGAAAGAAAATATAAATACAGAATGGAATGTTATTAAGCAATAAAAAAAAAGAAGGAAATTCTGTTCTTTGCAGCAACATAAATGGAAAATGGAGGTCATTATGTCAAGCAAAATGAGCCAAGCCAGACAGAGAAAGGCAGATACCATATGTTCTCACTCATTTGTGGAAACTAAAAAGTTGGTCTCACAGAAGAACAGAGTGGTATAGGGATCATTAGAAACTGGGAAGCATGGATGGCTGGGGTAAGATGGGGAAAGGGATGAAAAAGTAATGGTAGGGGCACTAAAACAGAAAGAGGAAGAATTTGTTTTGATTTTCTATAGCACAGTGGGATAATTACTGGTTAAAACAATCTATGCTATATTTGAAATGACTGAAGAGTACAAAATCCCTAATACATAAACATGATTAACATTGGATGAGGTAAAAGTGCTTATTATCCTATTGTACCATATATATATATATATATATATATACCATATATATATATATATATACCAAATTACCATAAGTACCCTATAAAAATGTACAAATAGTATGTCTAAATTTAAAAAAAAAAAAAAAAAGCAGTCCTTCCTCCATTTCAGTTAACTACTATACCTGAAACTCCATACTTAACATAGAAGAGCTATACTCCAAATACTGGTTAAGAAATAACCGCAAATTCACTACCACTCAAATTTTTACAAAGACTCAGTTGAGAGTAATAATTATGGACAGTGGCCTGTAGAATCTATATCCCATTTTCCCCTCTAAATAGCCTAAAATGTTTTCCTAAAACAAGCCAGACCAACAAAGATCCACAAACCTGACCACATCTTCTGAAATCCCCATGTCTACTGAATTGCCTTTTACTGAATTTGGCTTCAGTGTTCATTATACATTATGACACAGTGGGAATGTTTTAAGAAACAACCCTATGAAAATCTGTCAGACTTATTGGAGAATAGTGTCTACTTTATCACATAGTGACTTCTTTGTGAGAATTTACAAGAGAAATTTCTTCCTGGTCTCTCAACCAGAAATAATTATGCTACTCTTGAGCAACTAGCTTGTTTTTATCTCCTAAATACTGTTAATCATGTTACTGTTCGTTTTTCCTTCTCTACTTTGTCTGCCAAAAATCTTAGGGGCAAATTTGTGGTCAGTCCTAGCAGGACCATGGGACCCAACAATTTCTACTTTGTGTATTAACTTTATTTCTAGCTTCATTGTTGAGTCAATAAAGATCATCGAGCCAAATGACCTGGGTTTTGAGCCCCAAAGCTCTACCACTTACCTCTTCTATAAATGGAGATAATAGTATTCATCTCAAGGGGTTATTGTCAGGACTAAACAACTCTATATGTGCAAAGTGCTCAACAGTGTGTACCACATAGCAAATGGTTCATGTTTAGATATTATTCTCACCTCACCTTTTCTACTATTTTTCATTGATATTGATCTCTTCTTCTACCAATTTTTAGTGTAATTCTTCTTTTTTCCTTTTTGTGTGTATTTATTAAGCCACCTTAAATTCTTCCTGGAACAAGACTGAAAGGAAACAAAAGCAAATGAGTGGAAAAATGTCAAAATATGTGCAGCATCAGGAGTAAGTTAGAAGTATTGATTTAAAATTTTTTATAAAAATATACTAACAGAATAGCCACAATATATCATCTAGCTAGACAGACCTTAATGTGGCATTTATATCTTTCAGAAGCTGCTAGAGGTCTAATTATGTCCTGATTTGCTCCCAATTTGTTCTGATGATGGGTTCTGTAAGGAACAAAAAAAAAAAAAAAACTTTATATTACATGACACTTCAAAGATTGCCCCTGGAGACGACCTGGAAATGTTCCTCAGTAGACAAGGAAAGCCCTTAGGCAAGGCATCTTGCTGCTTTATCATTGATTCTATGAAGGTTGGTGTCTCTAAAAGAAGCTTCTTTTCAATTGCTTGGCTAACAATGTCTCCTTTGCATGTGTGTGTGTTAAAAACATTTATTCAGATAAAAGTTGGAAAACTGGGCATAGCAATATATACCTGTAATCCCGGCTACTGGGGAGGCTGTGTCAGGAGGATCACAAATTCAAGGCCAGCCAGGACAAATGAGTGAAACCCTGTCTCAAAATAAAATTCTTAAAAAGGGCTGGGGTTGTAACTCAGTGGCAGAACACTTGCTCTAGCTTGTGCAAGGTCATGGGTTCAATTCTCACTCCAATCAATCAATAAGTGTCAGATAGTCCACATAAAGAAAAATGTAAAAAAGAAAACAATATTATTAAAAAGCATGGAAAGGTTTTACTCCTAACATTGAATATACTTTGGTTAAAGTAAAAGTTTTTGTTTTACTTCTCTGCAATTAATAAGCACTGCTGACATACACTGTGCAAAGTCTATTTCCACCTACTACTCTTCTTTTGCTCTGGTCATAACT
Organism: Sciurus vulgaris; assembly: GCF_902686455.1. Lineage (NCBI taxonomy): Eukaryota > Metazoa > Chordata > Mammalia > Rodentia > Sciuridae > Sciurus > Sciurus vulgaris. The sequence goes on from NC_136463.1 coordinate 136,009,823, forward strand.
GTTGGAAGGGCTGGCCTTAGTATTACATCAGAGATCATCAAGAAAACCCCTTGCTACTCAAAAACCCATTTCTTCAAATACTACAACTGGCTATGAATTAAAGATTTATTCCTTGAGTTTTGATCACAGCAAGTAGCCCCGAGAAGTTGTCTCATATTAAGCCTTCTCAAACCCTTGAGATAACTCTATTGGATTCCCAATTAAAAGTATGCTGAATAAAGGAAAGGAGTTGTACTATATTTTACTATTAAGAAATATTTACTTCTCACTTACTATGGGCTCAATAGTCATTGGAGATACAACAATACAACATTCACTCAGGAGCATCCTAATGGGAGGAAACCAGGAACAAGCAAAGTTGTAAAAAGGGAAAGTGAGGTAGGGAGGAGTTGGGGGGCTGAAGTTGGAGGGGCACAGCTCAGAAGGAGAGGTCAGGGAAGCTCTCACTTAGGAGAGAAGAGGATCACAAGAGGCCTGTGGTGAGGGAATGGGTTGCACTAAGGTGGAGGAGGAAACCACCCAAAGAAGGGAGAGAAGGTCTTGTAGTTAATTTGGCTAGTCACTGAGCAGGAGTCCAGTTCTGAGTCCCAATCTTGGCTCTGCCAGCTCCCTGCCCTGCTTGACCCCTTCTTTCAAATGCAGGCAACAAGGCCTGCCCTGTCTGTACCTTGGAGCTACTGAAGTTTATGTTTAGAGAATATTTTGAGCCCTACAGGCAAAAAACATTAGGAAAGCACAAGGTACAATTATGTTATTTTTCCCATATTTTTCTCCTGTCTCTTTCGATTTGGGCTGTTATTTTATTAAAAATAAACAGAGTCAGTGGCCTATTCCTCCCTCTGGGTAAGCTGTCAGTTTAAACATGTCTTGTCTTTCAAGGGCAGTCCTGAGACCATCCTTTACATTGAAGGGTCAAGGTCAACATGCAACTAAAAAACAACATGTTCTGCCATTAAGGCAAACTGTTTCCAGGCAGTCATTGCTGGGCTTACTGGAGGGCTCCCTACAAACTTTATTCTCAGAAGAGCAAATGAATGCAGGATATCACTGCCTCCTTGAGACTGGAAGGAGAGTTGTATAGATAAAGCTCTGACAGTGAGGGGAACAGAATCTTCTAAAACATAACTTACATTTTCTAGGTCTGCATAATTCAGCAAGGCTCTTTTCATAGCCCTCAGATTTTATTTCAACTTCCTTCCCTTATCTTTCAGCTACATCAAATTATGACAAACCTGGAAGAAATAGAATGATCCTGGAAGAAAAAAAAAAATTAGAAAAAACTGAGTAGTAAAATTTATTGAAACAACAAAAAGTTTTGAAGTTTAAGCCTCTAACTAGTTAGAATGACATTTTAAAAAGATAACTATCATGGAAAATATCAAACATATTTGTAAAATTAGAGAAAACAAGTTTGGTTTGTTTTTGTTAGTTTTCTGTTTGGTCTTCAGAACTGTTTTGGAGGTGGTTTATGGTGGGGAGGAATTGATGTATCCAGGGCTTGTCCTTGTTAAGCATAAACTTTACCATTGAGTTATACCCCCAGCACTGAGAAGATAGTTTAATGAGCCTCAGATACCCATAATGCAACTTTAACAACTTTCAACTCTTTGCTGATTTGTCCTATCTATGCCTGGTCCCAATTCTGTATGCCTCCCTGCAAAATTTTTAAATAAATCCCAGATATCACATCACTTCACCAGTAAATACAGCTTATTCTCATTATTCTTAGAAGTTATGTTCTGTAAAGCCATCCTAAACACTGAATTATAAGATACTAAATCACCGCTCCTAGGAAAAAGACTGGGTTAGATTTCTAAAGCTTCTGGTCACAATTTTGTCAACGAGTCAAAACATAGTATTGCTTCATGTGTGTTTCTGTTTAAAGACTGCCGATTTAATATACACTGTTAATTTACCAACGTTAAACTGGTGGCCAACAGCACTATAACACATGCTTAAATGAAGCTTATCAGAGGCCTACATTTTTTGACACATTATATCCATCTTATACTTAGAAACATTAGCCAGCACTTCAGAACTCTACTGGGGGACCTCTTTAAGAAGCAAAATGACCAAGACAAAGTGCAAAAATGTGAAATATCATGACACTAAACAGACTGAGAAGGACAGCAACTTAAATTTTTTGCCAGTCTCTACATGTCAAGGAATGACAGCAAAAGCACCATGAGTATTGATTAAGGACTGACAAATACATTTTAGTGAGTAGACAAAACCTTAAACATGAATCTACAATGTACATCAACAGTATTTGGATGTGAGGATTATTTTTAGTAATGTAATTTTTTCACTCATGATTAGGAATTAAAAATAGGAAATTTTAAATAGTATTTGTAATTCAGACATTAATTCAAACATTTATTAAGTGTCTACTACATATTTTCACATTGATTGGTACTAAGTTTGTTAAATAAAGCTAGGACGGTGATTATATGAAGTCCTATTCCAAATATTGTAGGACTTGCAAATATATCAAGTTTATAAAAATTTAGTGTGTTCTTGAAGGTAAGATTTGCTGTCAGCATAAAGCTCCATTCAATATTAACATTAGAGTATTGTGGAAAGTACTCTGCTTTCTCACACCCTTGAGTAGTTGTTAGCTCTTCAGTAATGTATTGATCCATTTCATGTTTCTCTTGCATTAGTATATTAAAAACACACACTGAAACTTTTTAGCTGCTTACTGTTTGCTTAGCAAATGTCTATTTGTAATTACATAACTATGTAATTTTTGCACTCGTGATTAGGAATTAAAAATAGGAAATTTTAAATAGTATTTGTAATTCAGACATTAATTCAAACATTAAGTGTCTACTACATGTTTTCACATTGTCTATTTGTAATTACATAACTGAGATCCTGATTTATATTAGTAACTTTTTTTTTTTTCTTTTGCAGTGCTGAAGGTCAAACCCAGAGCCTTAAGCATGCTACCACTGAGGTACACTCTCAGCAATTCTATTTTTCGGAAGTGACAAAAAATAAGCCTTCCAGCAATATGATTTATCCAGGAGTTTTCTCCCCACAAGGTCAGTAAATCATTCTCAGATGTGTAGAAATGTTTCCTATGTTTTGTTTTTCAGCACAGAAGATAGAACCCAGGAGTTTGTGCATGCTAGCAAATGCTCTGCATGAAGCTACTCACCCTGTCTACCTTCTGGCAATATTGATGGCAACAGTCTAAAAGTGCACTGGCTCCAACTTTAATATATTGGCGAACGCACAACAAGACCTATAGATAATGGGAAACCTGTTAAATGGAACACATACCAGGACTGTTTTGCTCTGCAGCTCCAAGAAATTCTCTTCCTGTCTATCATTCTCATAGACACATCAATGGTGTTATGGAGCATTTATCCTTTCATTGATAAGTCTAGTATTATAGGTCAAAAACATTCTTTTCTAAACAATGATATTAAAATCCTCATTCTAACCCCACAGTTAATAATGACTACTGTAACGAAAACTACACCATTTTAAGTAAATGAATTTCATTTATTATTCCTATTTTGGTCATAGAAAACCACACTGTGCAACTGCCACATTTAAACATGTGAGTACTCTTGTGTCCTAGATTCAAAAGTGCTAGAGATTTAAAAATTCAGGAAACTTGTGTTCATATGTGAATATCTCCAAGCAAAACATAAAATGCTATAAGGTTGCTAGTAGAAGTAGTTTGATTTCCCCAACATGAAAAATGGATTCTTCTTGAATCTTAGGCTGCAACATAATATTTCAGAAGAAACATTCCATCAGGCTTAAGATATAAAACCTTGATTAAGTTCCTCATTAAGTTCTTGCTCTTCACCTTTATTTCAAAATACTAAATGATAGATTATGGTGACACCAAGACAGCAATGGTGTTTGTGTGTGGGTATTAAACAGCAGCTAACTTATAGGATTTATTCCCAGGATGGTTCACAGGCATGTGCCACCACACAGGGTGGAGTTTTCATTCTTTAGAAAAACTCTCTACTTTAGCCATAAAACATGACCACTGAAGATGAAGTAAAAACAGAACAAAGAATAAGAAACAAATATAATCTTCAAATAAGATAAATGACTATCTTTTTAAAAAGTCATTCTGCTTTGCCAGTATCAGAGCCAATAAAAAGCAGAAGAAACAGAAATAAGGTCTAAAGATTCTTGTGCAATTCTCACCTATTTTAGTCTATCTCCTTTGATGAATGCAAACTTCTTCCTACCTCCGAAGGTGGGGGCAGTTGGGCCTTGGTTAGTCATTCAACTCTATTTCAGTGTTATACTGATGTTGCCAAATTTCTTGTTTACCAAAACTGAACTGTTATAACAACTCTATATTCCTACCTTGAGGACAAGATTCTACTGATTTCTTTGTGCTATTTTAAAAACTTAACCTTGGCCTCATCCCCAAACCCAAGGGCACAACTCTGACCTTCAACCAATTTGAATCTCAGTTGAAGACCAAAAAAATATAAAAAACAAACAAATGAAAAAACTCAGTTGCTTCAAAAACTAGGTTCCTAAGTAGGAGCCAACATCAAATTCTTCATCCATTTCATAGGATATTTGCAGATATTACACAGAACTAAAATGTTAATTGTGCAACCAAGATCAGGCTCTTCTAAGTCTTTCTGTCAGTTGCTCCAATCCATTGGTGAAATGGCCCCTTTCCCTCTTTCCAGTTCAATCTAACTTTAGAGTTTGCTTTGATAGCATGCATTGAAGCTTGTAGTGCTGTGAAAGTTAACGTCTGTTCTCCGTCAGGCTGTGCGAGGTTCATGTGTGGGCTTGGAGGATGCACATTTAGCCCATGATCAGTACTGGGTTTCACCATGTTTAAACACATCTGCAGAGCTTTCAGTTGGAAAAAGAAACCTAGTAGTGTCATGTCCCAAAACAAAAGCTGCTAAATGTCATAGGGAGAACAACTGAAGAGTAAAGCTGAGCAAGCGACTGGAAAGTGCTTCTTGCCTGCTTCCAGCCCTTCTCTAGTTACCTTGAAGGTACAGCAAGGCCTTGTGAGAAAAAATGGTTAGAAAGACATAAGCACTTTCTCTTTTCTGAGAATTGGTGAAAACAGATTCATCTGGGCAGTTTTAACTTTTCAAGTATCAGATACACTCCGGGAAGTTTTGTTTTCCCATGTTTTAGAGCACACGGGGGGTCCCATTTGACTCTTCTAAAACAAATTTAAATGACACTTTTCTGTCTCAATTATACCCACTTTCACACCATTCAGAAAACAGCTAGCTTGTCTGTGGATGACTAGAACCCCTGTTCCCACTTTACTCTGAGTTCTTTTTAAGGCTCATTAGTGTCATTTGCCATGGGGATAGGCACTACAAAGGCAAAGCATGCTTCAATATAGTTAATTTGCAGAGCTAGTAAACATTACAGAATGTCTAGAGAGAACACAGAAATGACTTACATAGGATTTTGTTCTCTTGTTACGGGTAGACTCCTGTCACTTGAACACTTGGCAGTCTATAATGGACAGGGCTGGGCACTTCTCCAGCATCCACACCCCTTCTCCTCCCAGATCGAGTCACCCACCTCTCTGCACCACCTCAGAACTTCTCAGCCCAAACTGGGTTTTGTTCTAGGACTGTGTGGAAACTGATAGCTTTACCTGGAGGGCAGCTTGCATGGCCCTCCATCTGAGACAGCCTGCCTATGCAGGGCCCTGCTGAGCATCTCTTCACCCCCATCCTCCCTCTTCACCCCAACACACCTGAATACAGGGGGGCCCCATATTCCAGGATTTCTTTTGACCAATGAGAGAAGGGAGCCATTGGATACATTTTTCTAGCATAACCCTGAACACAGACTCTCCTAAAAATTTTTTTTCTCAAGCTCCAAGAATTCAGTCTTTTGAATCTTTGCAAACCTCATTCCTTCTAACTCTTGTTTCTTTAGGGAATTGTTCAAGTTAGGTTGTTGTGGAGAGAAAAATGAAGGAAAAAGGAAGTAGGGAATGTAACAGATAGAGAAGCAAAATACATATGGTTCATTCCACAAGGGCGGCACTGCTGGGACACAAACTAAAGTGATCCTTTACCCATATTTCTTGGCACACAGAAGGAGACACAGACACCCCAACAACACATCTTTAAGTTTTTCTTTAATTTCTCTTATACCCATTGCAATTCCCCCAAGTCTGCTCTCCTCAAACTTCTCTACTTTTAAAATCCAAAGCTTCCTCTCATCAATCTTTGTAACATTCTCACATTACCTTTTTCCTTAAAGTCCCTTTCTCACTGGAAATCTTGCCTCTTTGGAAGTGGCTCAAGGCCGCTTCTCCAAATCTGAACCATAAACAATGATAACACTTGTGGAAGTTTTCTGGGAGCGAAAATACCTTAGGAGGTGCAGAATGACTCAGGATTCATTTCACAGCAGTGGCTCTCAACATGTGGTCCTCAGAGTGGCAACAAGCACTGGAACTTGGAATGAAAATTCTCAACCTCATTCTGGACTGCTGATTTGGACACGCTGAGAGTGGGGCCTATAAATCTCCTTTCACAAGCCCTTCAGTTGATTCTGATGCAAGTTAAAGCTGCAGAGTACGGTAGTAACTAACCATTGCCACATGTTCTCATCCAACTCTCATTACGTATCAGAATCACCTTCAAAGCCCTGGGGAGCATTTACACTTATAGATTCTTGGGACCTACCCCCAGAGATTCAGTTTCAGTTGAACTGTGGGGAGGCCTAGGATTTCTAAATGATTTTAGTGTCCATGCCTAGTGCTAAAACATTGCACTATCCTTGGATAAGAACTACATAGGAAAAGATATTTTTCTATTCCAGAAGGTTCAACTGGGGAACCAGGTAGATGGTATGGTTTTCCTAGTTTGTTTGCAATATTTAGATATCTTTACCACCTAACTCTAAGTTAGTCATTAACATATGTAAACAGCAAGACTGCATGTTCAACTTTTTAAAATTTTCTTTATTAAAATATATGGTCTTTAGAGTTTCAGAGAAGCACATGTGGTAGAACTGCTCAGAGTAAGCCCAACTAATTCCAGCATCATGGACACCCAGATTGGCTACAGAGCACTGTGGTTTACTGATGGCTGGCTGGGTGCCTTCCCCCTTCACAAATATAGCAACCCTTTAGGATGGTGCCCTGGACAACTGGCCTTCTCACACCCTCCTTACTGCCCCCCATCCTTTGGAACTCAGCTACAATTCTGCTAATGTCTTCAGACAAAGGCATCATTTTACTCAGCTTTTATTAATAGCAGCAAGTGTTAGAGACTTTGAACACTGAATCCTGTGGGGAGAAACGTTAGTGGCAGGGTGTGGGTTTAGGCATTACTGTCACCTCATCAGGCTGTGTTTCCACTTTCTTTTCATAAGAACCAAAATAGACAATGGAAAAAAACACCAATTTTCCAAATGGAAATGAAACACTGCTCGGAGGGTTTACTAGTGAACCTTATGTTTAGATAAAGTAACATAAACAATTACACAAATCTATTCTTTTGTGGCTTAATCTGCCTTCATTTGCTGCTAGCTGATTTGATTTAGGAGTTTTCTTTCAACTTAAATAATCATATAGCATATATTTATAAGTCACAGAAACTTCTTTCAAGAAAATTAAAGGTTGACCAATGTATTCAAGTTTCAGTATTTTTATCTTGTTTGCATGAATTACCTTGATTTTCTCCTGACAATAAAATTAGCCCAAAATCCAGAAAGTTATCTGGTTACTTCAGGAACAATTGCCAAGCTGTAGTTTGGAGAAAATCACCAGAAGTCATGTGGTATTTATATGGAACTTGAGTGCCAGCTTGTCTCCAAGCCCAGCAACAATAAAATGTTTTTAATATCTATTCCTTGCTCACAGTGTGGTGAGTGAGTATAAAAGAAAGACAGAGAGGCACTGTGGTCGTCCAAGTGAAAGTGCCTCTGGTCTTTTGCTAAGGATAGTCTAAACAGTTTGGGGAGTGCACACCCACGGCAAGAACTACCTGCTGAGAATTCCACAAAATCTCCGATCTTGTCTTGGAAGTCATCTGCAAAACCTAGGGAAAACAAAATCAAAGGAAATACTACAGAGGTGATTTGAGAACTGATCCAAGTCAAACTTCGCTGGTGTATAGGTTGTCAATGTTGTGAGACAGGTAGAGGAGTGCTCAGAGAGATGGGACTCGAATTTCCCTTCACAAACTAAGGACGTACAGAGCCTAAAGGAAGTTGGGGAGAAAAGACAGATTTGTATGTGGAAATCTCAACCCTTTCTGAACTTCCAAGTGATTGATACCTATCAGAGGACCTAGGAAGACATGGCCAAAGGTTCAGTGGAAAGGACAGGCAAAGTTCCTCAAATAAAAACAGGCACTGTGGTGACAAAGTAACCAGACAAGGGGCATGGCCAAGGCACCTAGCCGCTCACCAAAGGGAGACAGCTTCTGGGCCTTGACATGACCCAGAGATGTAACCTTTGTGAGGAGACTTTTTGGCTCAGTCCACCAAGGTGGAGGTTTTAGCTCTCACATACAAAAGAGCTAGCAGAGTTAGGGAAGGGGTGTTCATGTTAAGAGCAAATGCAACAGCACGTGCAAATTCTAAGGCTACACTCTTCAACGTCCAAGGATCCTCTGGAATACTCCATCCCTGCCATGGGAATGCAGGGGACTTTTGTGGCAATTTCTAACCTGTGGAAGAAATTTCATATGGTAAATTCAAAGCTATCTAGAATGGACTGACCCTTCAGACTGGTGTGAACATTGTGTGTGGGGAGCGGGTACTAAACGTGTTGAGGGCTTGATGTACTTGATTGAGGATTAAAAGGAATCCCTGGGCTAGGGGTGTAGCTAAGTGGTAGAGCACTTGCCTAGTTATGCCCTAGGTCATGGGTTCAATCCACAACAGGGCAAAATAAATAATTAATAAATAAATAATAAAAAATGAGTCCCTCCCTAGTAAGCAACATATTTTGTAATTTTTTTTCCAGGCAGGCCAAAGGTACCCAGTAAACTCAAAGATTTGTGCCTCTCTGCTCCCCTTTTGAGTCATTGTTACAAATGAAAGTACAGTTCTGAGGAGTGATGGTGTAGTAAAAAATGGAGATTTAAAATATAACAAACTTTAAAAGTATCTCTACTGAAAATAGATGATAATGTCTACCCAGAACAAGATACATAACCTTCAACCTTAGCTCTTGGCCATTTTCTGATTAGTCTGAAGATTAGTCAAATGTATGGAGCCAAAGTTAAAACTGAAACATTTATACGTCAATAATAAATAAAAATTCAATACAGTAAAATGACAATGTCAATTTTGGTAGAATTTAAGTGCAAATAGCAGAATAAAGAGGAGGCAATGTTTGAGTCCATCTTGAAAGACATGTGTACACTAGTCAGTTTAAGAAAGGCTACAACTACTAAACTCTGAGAGGCTGCAAAAGATAATACCATGGAACTCTCTTCATAGAAAATTTAAATTATTTTGGGCCCACAAAAAGATTTTTTAAATGCCGCTTGCATATTGTATTAGGAAAATAAAACTTACAGAATTATAGTCCATAATTTGAAAAATACAAAGTGTGGACATTTTAAAACTCATAAAGATCATTAATACCTGTGAACAGGTAATACTGGTTGTACCAGCGGTAGGCAGAATGTTGAGGGTTCTCTCTGCCTGTCTCACTTGGTTGTCCAGTAGTCCTGTTAGATAATGTTGTTACTCCACCTTTATAGATAAGAAAGCTGAAACCAGACAGATTTGACATCAGGTTTATGATTAGTTCCTGAGTTTACCCTCCTGATCATGAAGTGATTATACTCTCCAAATATAATGAACATATTTAGATCTTCAGGAATGTTTATCACCAAAGTACAGGTAGTTTGGGAATTATTTTTTTGGCACAAGTTGTGAGAGGGAATGCCTGGGCTCTCTGATGTTCTATTTTTCTATTTTTCACTGATTTTCTTTGAGTTTGGTTCTTTACCATTTTTGATGGTTTTAATATATTTTCCCCTCTACAATTTCCCAAATCATATGCAGACTTCCAAATACAATTTTTGAATCAAACATTTTGGTATAACAGAAATGAGAACCAGAAAAAAAAAAATGTTTTGATGTTCTAACACTTTAAAACCTATATTTTTGATGCAACTGGAATCATTATATATACAACTTTGAGTCCTGCTTTATTCATTTATATTCTCTCATGAGCATTTTTTACTTTATTAAGCACTCTTTACAAAACATTTATTAGTTGATACTATTTTATCAAGTGGCTAAAAAAATAGGCCTCTTGACCTGTGCTGTGATAGAAAGCTAAATTTGAAATATGCAAGTTAAACTCTTACTTTAGTCCTTGAGATCTAGAAACTAATCAGTGGATATTGCTCTGAAATGGTACCTTAAAGGCTATTGCAATCAGTAAATTACATAGCATGTCACACTTGATCAATTTTTACTATATTAACAGTGTTTACACGTGTCTCGAGTTTCACAGGGAAATCAAATAATTGACCACAGCTGGCAATATTTTATTTTACATGGAACACCGCAGCTGGAGGAATTCCAGCCTAACCTTGAACAGACTCTAATTGACTGCAAACATTTAGGGGCAATGTCTTGAATACTGACTGATTTTCTTTCCTTTGCTAACATTTCATTTTGTGTCTGAATATTTTTTCAGAAATACTTGTAGGAGTTACATGGCCTTCTCTAAGTTTTGTTCCAACAATGAAAAGCAACCACCCAGTCATGCAAGATATAACATAGGCATATTCTACTCTGTGAAGTTTTGAAACTCATTTGAACCCTTCAAATTTAATAGCTGTTTCAAATCATTAAGCAAGAACAGTACCTTCAGAGGACTTGTTTTGAATACTAGTAATTCTTGCCACAGTGTTTTTGTAAGCAAGAATGAAGTAATAATGAAACAAGCAAAAGAGAAATAAAACTTTTTTCTGTTTCTTGGGTTTACAACCTCTGATATGTCATTTTTTTACCTGAATCAATTGATTAAAAACAGAAGTAGTGTGTGTGTGTGTGTGTGTGTGTGTGTGTGTGTGTTGCAGCTTTGTTAATATCAGATTTGTTCTATAGGAATGTTAAAATACCATTGTGGTATTAGAAATGTAAAATCTGTTATACTGGCATAATCCACAAACTTTGAATCAACATGTATGATTTAGAATTTAATTTTCCTAAAGATCATTAGTTTTCACTTGGCACTAGGGGGAAAAAATGGCCAAAGGAAGCATTTTCTAAGACATCTATTTGACTTACTAAAAATAGAGACTCAGAATCAAATAACTCAAACTTATTACAGCTGCTTTTTCTTGACAGAACAAAGCTTCCTGCCATCCACAGTAAAGGCACTTAAGGTCGACACTTGAAATAACAAAAATAATCCTTAAAAAAATCAAATAACTACAATATGTCATCCCCTAATCTTAAAATAAAATTAAGAGCCAATTGGAATCAGTTGGATAAAACATTTTCTAATAAATAACTGTGTGTATGTACATATGTACTTCCCACAAACTCTAGTCTCCTACAGAATAATGTTAATGTTAAAACTTTCATAAAACAACTTGTTTCAGTTTGGGTATATTTTATGTATACAGCAACAAAGAATAAATATAAATTGTTTTCAATTTTAAAATGTAGGTTTAAAAAATGTCTGCTTTCACAGAGAACAGCTTTTAATTTAAGTCATCCTATTTTTAGCAGACTTCAAGCTTTTGCTTTCAGTGTTTTCAAAATCTCACTTTTAAGAAAACATTGACAGGCAACTTTAAACATGCCTCCAGTTTCTTTGGGCCATTTTTCACAGCCTTTCCTGGGTTAACATAGATATTGCTGCTATATACCCTACCACCAAGCATCAGCCTTAGGGTATAAGAAATCTAGTGGGTACATTATCCTGCAAATTAATTCAATAACACCCCAAAACTCAGGTGTCATCTGGTACTTAGAACAGTTAGTAATTTTTTTAAAGTGGTAAAGTACACGTCAAAATTATAAACTATTAGTAAGAAGACAACAACTTCACACAATTTAAAAAACTGGTAACTTCTTTATGTGACCCTGACAAGTAATTGCCAGCAAATGCAGACTTTATTTTATTTTTAACCCCACATAAATGCCTGCAAACCTTCCCTTCCATGGGTGTCAAATAGAGCTGTTGTGTTTGCAAAGTGTCTTTTGTGCCATCATGTGTGGGGATTTAGTAACCTTTTCATGAACACAATTAGAAATAACAAAGAGGTATGTATTCATTCAGTATAAATTCTTAGAATTATAGTTGGCCCAGGCTGGTGAAGTTATTAGACTATTTCCTATCTGGTTCATTGTGTTTCCACCTGGGTAAAATAAGCTTGTGATGAGGTTCTCATGCTTAAGGCTAGACATGCCTTTATAGGGCAAAAGGCAACAGGGCCATTTAACTTTTAGCAAAGTGTTTTTCCATTAATTGGGCCACACATTCTAACAAGCACCATTGCACACAGTTTGGTTCTGAGAAGATTTGCAAGTGTTTTGTGTGTCTTTTGTTAGTTTCACCATACAGTTTACCCTTGATTTAGCAGACTTCAGTTATACAAGACCTTTCTTAATTGCTTTTCATGCATAGTTGGGAGACACAGCAGGCAACCTTTAAGCAAAGGTTTTGTGGTCCCTAAATGGTAGCTTTAAGTGCCTCCTTTCCTGTGTTTATTGTTGACAATTCAATTAGCATGCCAAAGCAGCTGTGTGTTGTCGGAGGCAGGGTCAACCAGACTGCACATGCAACTAATTTTATTAACAGAGAGCAAAATTAGCTGTGATGCATTTATCTTATGCATTTATTAAAGATCATCATGGGAAAATCTAGCTGCTCTTCCCAAATTTAAATTCATCTTGTGTAAAGTCACAGACTTAAGCTATTTTTTTTTTTCCATTTAGTAGCTAATGAAAAGTTTTTTCATTTTTCTCACTCTTCAAGCTTTAACAAAAGCCACACTTGGTAACAAGGAGATAAAGAGCTCATATGCCTTGATGATTTTCTTTTAATAAAAGGTGACTGCTTTAATCAAAGAAAGGCAAGCAGAATTGGGAACATGTAAGGCTATTTTATGCAGCTGACTATGATATTTTCAGTAACCACAAACAGTGCTGAATTATTAAGTTGTTTGCAGTGGTTTAAAGGTAACTGGTGAGAGAGACAGCAACAGTGTAGTTCCGTGTTGGAAAGCTGAGGAGACTGGAGGGGTGAATGGGGAAGCTCCTGGGGTAGGATCTGATTCTGTCAGAGGATTCTGGGATGATCTGCCTGGTATGGTTGCCCTCTGGAGCTGCAAGCCATTGTTTCCCTGGGTGCTTTAGAGTTCAGGGGTGAAAGCCGATCCATTCAGCCAGGAGATTGGCTACAGAAGTCATGTATGACTGTCAGATGGTTGATTTGTCCAGCCAAAAGCAGGGTGGGAGTGGTTTATCAGATTCCATAGTTGACAATGTTGACTTCACAGAGGGCTAACAGTTACTTGGTTTGACTTTTGACAATGAAGTTGGAAGACAACTGAAGTCTGAGTTGAAGGCAGAGGTGATAAAGAATGCAACCCCACAGCATGGGGATATGAGTTATATAGCGTGAGGTGGCTATCTGCCTTATTTAGTTTACATACCTAAACTTCTACAAATAGGCAGAATTTGAAAACTGCATTACTTTTCTTTCCAGTATTGTTGGCAATGTCTCCTGACTCATTTTAGTTTAATTCTATCATAGTTTTTGCTTCTTTTCCCACCTATCTCTAAAACATTATTTTACCATTAATTTGTAATCTTTTTTCAAGTCCCCTCTTCTCTGAGTTACATCCCCCCCCCCCACCATTTTTAGTTTTTATTTTGAGACGGGTCTTGATAAATTGGGCTTGAATTGCAATCCTCCTGCCTCAGTCTCCAGAGTAGCTGGGATTACAAACGTGTGCCACCATGCCTGACTTACTTCACAAATTTAATACTTGAATGCCAAGCAAGTCAAAAGAGTTCTTATAGGCTGGGGATATAGCTCAGTTGGGAGGTGCTTACCGGCAAGCACAAGGCCCTGAGTTCAATCCCCAATACCACAAAAGAAAAAAAAAAAAAAGTGTTTTTACTCCTAAAGTTCTTGCATTGGCTTGCCTGTCGTGCTTGCATTTTTTGCTATATTCCTCACTCCTGCTTTTCTTTTGTAGCTGTTGTTGTTGTTAGGCTTTAAAATAAATATTGCAGGAATTGCATGTGAAGGGTCAGAGGACAGAATCCCAATAAATATGAGGTACAAAAACCCATATATCACCAACTCTCATCAATAAAGAGAAGAATCAGAAGAAAGGGGTTCTGAAATAAGATGCAAATTAATTCATACAAAATTCACTGATGGAAAACTTCATATGGATTTGAATGCTGATCTGGCTCTTGGATTCTTCATGTTGCAGTAACAGATGGCGTCCCTGGAGAGGCTAGTTCTTTGCAGGCTCATGATCTCCTTCCTTATCCCAAAGTTATTTCAATACCAACATATTCTCTAAAGCCTAAATGAAAACATTGTTTTAAAATAATACTTTTACTGCATTTGCAACTGCTGATTTTGTATACTGGTCTATATTGCCTAAAGAAAACATAAGACTTTTTGTTAATACCAGCATAACAAATTACTTCCCCCCTTACAATATGATATCTTCATTTCTCAACCTCTTTTTTAAATTAAAAAAAAATTAGTTGTAGGTGGACACAATATCTTTATTTTATTTATTTATTTTTATGTGGTGCCAAGGATTGAACCCAGTGCCTTACATGTGCTAGGCATGTGCTATACCATAGAGCCACAACTGCAGACCCCATTTCCCAACCTTTTGAAAAGTTCTCTAATGCTGTAGATACTACACACAAATATAAATATGTCTGGATCCCATACCCCCAAATCATGTTTCATTACAGTTGACACTTTGAACTTTAGGTTAGACTCAAAAGAAATTCTAAAGTCAGATTAGCTGATATTTCTCTTACTTGCTTATCTGCAAAAATAAGTTTGGAACTCTAGGAAAATATCTCCTAACTGAAACCTTCTAAAGGCAAAGTCTTAACCCACAGATGCAATGTTGGCCACATTTCATGTATGCTTTAAAAACCTGATCTTTTCATTGATTGAAATGATGCAGTGGTGGCCATATCATTGCTTCTTACAGCCCACAAAGAAATGTAAACTAACTCAGATAACAGAGCTAAGTCTGATTTATTAAGATGGTACTGTATACATATTTCACATACCTAATTCATTCCTGCACACTCCAGTGGGATTAAATGATGCAGAATTATGTCTAAATTTATAATCCTGCTTTTATATCACCTTCAAAGAGATGTTGACATTGACATATTTACACATTTAAGCCAGATCACTATGCTAACTAATTAATGCCTTCCTAGATATTCCTAATACAATTTTTTGTGATTATTGCAACCCTGGCAGTACTTCTACCTAACTCCCCAAATCTTTTACTAAGAATCCTGCAGTTCCGCTGACAGCAGCTCTTTAATGTCACCATCTACTTAATCTAGTTTCGAGGCCTTGTCTTATTTCAAATTATGGAATAAAGGACCAATAGTAAGAACAGAAGCAGAAACTGTAATTATTTTAGAAATATATTTGGTAAATATATTTCTCCTGAATTTTTACGCTTTTCTTCCAAGTTGCAGGTTCGTGTGTCTGACTGCCAATGCAACATCTCCCTACTGAATAGCTCATCAGTATCTTAAATGTTATCACAACCACACCAGAATTCTCAATCACCCCCACTCAGCATCTTCCTTCCCCTGGATCTTTCTGTCTAGCTAGTGGCAGCACTACCATCAACCCAGGGGCACAAGTCAGAAGATTGCTCAAGTCATCTTTGGCTCTTTTTCCAACTCATTCTATCCATCTACCAGCTAGTCGTGTGATCAAAGTCTAATATATACCTTTAATCTGTCCACTTTCCTCCATGGCCTGTGGAAGAAACCAGCCTAATCCAAACATGTCACCTCTCATCTGAAACACCTCAACAAGCTCCTTTCTTTGCTCAAACTCTAAACCCACATCAATTCTAGGAGATTTTTTAAAATCTTAAATCTGATCGTTCTCCTGCTAAAAACCAATGATTTCACACATCACTGTTGTGCAAACCCAACTTCTTAGTATGGCTCCTGTGATCCGGTGTATTACCCTTGCTACTTTCTTCCAAGTGCCTCCTACCTTTCTCCCTATTCCCCATCAACTTCTTCCACAGCTTCTCTAATTGACTAGGCAATTGCCAACTTCAGAGTTTTCTAGTGTCCACTCAGATCCCCTGAACTGCTGTCACCATGTCAAGTATGACAAACTTCCTCTTGTCCTACTGGAATCAATTGAGATGTGCTTTCCTCAGAGAACTCTTACTTAACCGCCAAGTATGAACCAAAGTTGTGTAAACCCTGAAGTGTATGATTTGAGAGAAAGATTTTTATGGGAAAATTTTTTGAAACTCTTAAAATTTGCAAATTATGCAAAAACCCATGGTCACAGAAAAACGCAGGGCCTTTGAAGGGGCCAGGACAAGTATAAGACCCTAAGCTTATACATATGAACTCCACAATGATTCTAACTTTGTGACCACCCATGGTAAACCAGTTTTCTCCCCACTCCTCTTCCACTCTTTCTGTTACTGCATCCTGTTGATCCTTCCTAGTATGTCCCAGTTTGTCACTTGCATGTGGTCTGCCTCTTCTGTTAATTTGTACATTCCAGCAGGGCAGATACTGCAGGACCACCCATCACTAACCAGAGCATCTGGCACAGTAGCATTTGGTAAATATTTGTCATAGAATTACTGAATGACGAAGCATCCCTTGAAATTAGCAGTGCTAGATACATATAAAGAACTGTTTTAAAGTTTGAAATCTGTACATCATTAAAGCAGTTTTGCTTTCCTTTTCTTTCTCCCAGGGTGAGAAGCAACCTACAGCATGGAAAAATTCTTGGTGCAGAGGAAACAATTATTATTCCCTCTCTATCTACCCCGATGTTCAGGAATTTGAAGGTCACATCTATTTTCTGAGATTAAAACAACAACAACAACAGTCGTCCAGCAGGGTTGGGCCTAGTGACCTGGCTCAAAATCACCATCCTCTGATTCAGAGGTAGAGCTCTTCTTTAACATGACTCCTGACTATAGTGACACAGACTGGGCCAGGATGCCAGCATCCTCTGTGAAGCCCTGGGCTCTCCCCTGTTCACACCTAACCTTTCCTGCATGTTCACACACCTGTTCCCTTGCTTATTCATGTGTTTGTAAGTCAGCCTGGTCTCATCACTGCAAGGCATTTCCCACTCTCTGGCAAAGAGCCCACCCCCTTTTCCAAGGAAAGCTGGCACCTGCACCTTGGCACATTTGCAACTAACTTGCTCCTTCCTGAATGCGAAGAAGAAAACTACAACTTGAAATTTTAGTATGACTTACTAAGATAATATTCAAGCTAAGTGTGAAATACTTTCAAATTCGGTTTTTAAGAGTAAAGTGTTGAAAAAGTTACTGGAGAAAATAGCCTTCCTATCTGTAGCCAAATATTTTGTGTAATTTGACATTTTCTTATTCTAAAATCTGAGGTGTAAATTTAATGGCAGGAATTGTTATTAAACTCTAGAATTAGATACAAATGGAGAACATTAGATGTTTTCTAGTGTACTCTTTTTGAATGGGATAGATAAACCACTTACATGATTTGTATTTGTTTTTACCTGGAATAGGTAAGAATTAGTGCAGTTTCAGGTCTAGAATGCCACAAAAAATTTGTTTTCCTTTCATTAAAAATTCATCAAAACAATAATAATAATAATGAAACAGAAAAGCTAGACAAATTCAGGAATAAACTCAAGTTTCTTTTGCATTTGTATGAACAAATGTCATTTCATTTGTTGAGTGACTCAGAGTTTATGCCGTTCATTTGTGAACGTGAGCTTAGATGAATATTTTATGATTAAATTAACTTGAGCTAGGTTAATTATGATAGCAGTTGAACTTCAATGCCATCCCTAGCAGACTGAACCTTATTGTGACCATATTCAACTGCGAGCTACAGTATATCAAGCTTCTGATTGGGAGCAGTTTGGGAATCAATTCACATTCAAGTAAGAAGGTACTCCAGTGAGAGCACATTAAGATGTTTAAATTACAGGGCATATGGGATTCATCAAGCAAGAAAAGCAGTTGTAAATCAAGCTCATGGTGAATGGGTTAAGCACACAAGAGGGTTTTAGTGCTCAACCAACACTTCTGGAAGTTTTTGGTTCTTTCTGTTTTGTTTTTAGTTTTAGTAACTTAAATGAAAAATTTTAAGGAAACAGCAGAAAGTAAAAAATCTTTTTAAAAATAAAATCTTCCAACTATATTGATAATTTCTCACCACCCCTGGCAAGCCAGCTTTAAAAATAAATGATAATGAGCACTAGAGCTAAATGAGACCAGACTTTCAAAGAATTATCCTTTGTCTTTGTTTCTTTGTAGATTCTACCATTTGTGGATTTTTGCTAATGGAGCATCCTATTCCACTTCTTTCCTTCAATTCTTAGTACTAAGACTTGTGACAAAACAGGTATTTTTTGAATGCATGTATATAAACCAAGTGGACCTTATTCCTAAGGAATATGCCTTTGCAGGAAAAAAAAAAAAAAAAAAACAGATGATTGGGTGGATAGTGGGTCCTATGAATAATGGTTCAAGTAATGGGTCATAATCTCACTTTTGTGCTTTCTCCCTTTTTAATCCTCTTTTCTCTGCTCTAGGTACCAGGTACCCTCATGAAACTTCCAGGCCTCCTTTCAGCCCCAGTTTCTTAATAAGCTAATAGATACTAAGGAAGTGTTGACTTGATAAATTTCATAGGACCTAAGTGTAAGCAGACTTGTGTAATGAACAATGTTTGATTAAAAAGATTGAATCTTTAATGGTAAGACTTCAAAGTCCTATATCAGCACAAACCTAACCTTGTTTAGAAGTAAAGTTTCTATGCCACCAAAACCACTAATTTCATTAAATCCAAAAAATAAAATCATTCAAAAAGTAAGCATTCGATTAGGCTTAAGGGAGGAAAACTATAGCTCATCTGCCAAATCCAGCCCACCACCTGTTTCTGTAAAGTTTTGTTGTAACACAGCCAAGTTCATTCATGTACATATTATCAATGTCTAGTTTTGAGCCTCAACTACTCAGAGCTGAGTAGTTGTAACAGACTGTATGGCCCATAAAACCTTTAATATTTACTCTGAGACCCTATAGCACAGTTTGCCAACTCCTAGATTAGGTTGTTCCTTTTCAGCTGGCTCCTTGGTTATTGTCTGTTTTTCCAATATAGACTAGTCCAAGCCCTTTATGAGTTAACCTTATTTCCTAGTTTCAGTAAAATCTGCCTCTGTTTTGAGAACCCTCAGTGTATAGCCTGGAATGCAGGGCCTGCACTTTTGAAACATAAACACTTTGTTTCAATATAATTTTAGTACTTCAGCAACTCCCTAGGAAATGAAAAACGCCAAGAAGCTCCTCTAACAAAAATTCAGCTCTTATTGAGAACACACGTCTTTCCAAGTGGCCTGTCCTTGCTGACCTAAACTACAAATGACAACCTTTCTGGGTAGCCAAACATTTACAAATAAAATGAAGAGAAAATTTTTTCACATGAAAAAGCAAAACAAGCAAAACAATCTATTACTTATAAGGAATGATAGTAAAGTACAAAAACTCCATTCCACTTAAAAGTTCAAATATTAAATGAATTACTCTGTAAGTGGACATCTCTATAGACATAACCAACATGAAGTATTAAACTTCCTATAGGTTTACCATCCTCTGTATTTTAAAGTGGTTGGAGAAGTCTTTTGGTTCTTTGGTTTCCAAGATAAATCAAAACGTTAGAATAAAACACCAATTTGTATCAGTGATATAAATATTTGTAGAATTGAATGTCACTTTTCATAATTTTATCTTTTTAAAAATTGAATGAGTATTCATCCAGTTTCTTGGTCATGCTATTTTCTAAGCACATCTGTCTCACAGAAAAGTATGAAGTTCAATCTTCAGCTTGAGGATGATTTGAGTCTGGCCTCCTTAAAGATGGAAGGAAAGAGGACAGGGCAGGGAGGAGCATTTCTTGGAAGCCACATTTCCTTCCAGGCTTGGTCAACATCTGTAGAGAACTGTTGAGGAACTGTGTACCTCACAGAGAGTGTTCTGGAGTAATGGGTGAAATAATTCTGATTCTAAGCATCTATCTTGCTCCAGGCTCTGCTCAACAGCCTCCACTCAGCTTATTTCTTCTCATACTGAAACCCAGAGAGGAGACTAAATAGTCAGTCACATAGTGGAAATTTGAATCCAGGTGTCTCACCTCTGAAGTCCTTTTCAACGTGGGGTAGAAGGGTCTTGATGATTGAATGTCTTGAAGTGCTGTCTCCAAGGAAAAAGGAGTGTGGGCAATTGGAGTTCCAGATTTTGAGAGGTGAAAACTTGCCGTGAGACTATCTGAACTGGGAATCTAAAAGAAATAAAGATGAGCTTCATGATATTGATTGGTGGATTAAAAGAATATTAGTTTCTTCTATTTTCTTCATGCTTGATCTTCTAGTAATTCTGTATATAGTTACTTCAGGCTGTATTTGATTTAATTAGCAGAACAGGTGTGAATAGTCAGGTAAGAAAGAAATGAACTGATAGATCCTGAAATATGTATAATCATAAAAATGAGAGATTGCACTCTATTTATGTATGATCTATCAAAAGGTATAAATGCATTCTACTGTCACGTACAACTAATTAGAACAAATAAAATTTTTAAAAATTTTTAAAAAAGAAATGAATGCCTGAAGACAGGAAAATACCATCTTTGTGGGTACATTTTCTGAGCTTCATGGTCCTGTTTAAAGCTTTGTATATGCCTTAAGGTCATAGGGAAAGTTTTTCAATGAGGGTTTTGTTCCTCTTGATCTCTTCCTTTGCCAAGTTCTCCAAGGGTTATAATTACTCACTTCAAATTCGGATCTTTGATGATTCCCCCAGAATCACCAAAATAATGTAGAAATAGACATTAGAAAAAATTCAATCAGCTTTACTTATTAGCTTTGTCGTTCAGTATGAACAGGAAACACTTTGTTCCCTGTTTCACAGAACTATCCTGTGCTTTACACATTACCCCTGACCTGCGCTTGCTGATACCCCAAGTCCAGCCCTAATCTTCTAACACTGATCCCATTTCATGCTGCTGAGCATGTGGGGTTGTGGTGACGGCTACTTGGGAGTGTGACTGCAATGCCACACTACATTGCCAGTGGTCACACCTTCCACATCCCTGTGGTTAGTGGGAAGCGCTTTTGTGCATTTTCTTTCATTTCTGCATCAACATCCTGAACTGTCCACACATCCTTTCCTTCTGGACAAACTTCCTTGAGCACATCACATCCTTTCCTTCTTCATGGACCATCTGAGTTCTCAACACCCACCAGAGTAGACACATGATGACGTTTTCACTTTACCCAAAGAAAAATATCTTTAGTTATCTTACAATGTGTTGAATTCCTGTCATAATAAAAATACTTACTGAAAGAAAAACAAGGGGAATTAGGTCATGTAAAGAGCTTTCTTTCTAGATTATGGAATCCATGGAGGACTCTGGTGTGAGGGATAAAGAGAACGATCTGAAGGTGAGAAATGGGAGTTCCACTGGAAAGTAGCCATTCTGCTTTTATTTGTAGCAAATTTCAACTTCCCTCCAGGTCTTGTTGAGCACTTCATATTTGTCTCAAAATTCAAGGGAAAACAGAAATTAGAACATACTTTTTTTCTCAACTGAGACTCACATATCTTTAAACTATTAATGTCAAAAGAATTACTTTGTTTGCTCATCTGACCATCCTTTTCTGTAATAATTCCAGGGAAAATTTGATTTTGTAGGGGAGAACAACTGAAGAAGTGAAGTTACTATATTTGGGGTTAAGAGTCATAACTCTGTCATGTAGACTCTCTGACATACAGTTAATGGATA
Source organism: Sciurus vulgaris (assembly GCF_902686455.1). Classification (NCBI taxonomy): domain Eukaryota; kingdom Metazoa; phylum Chordata; class Mammalia; order Rodentia; family Sciuridae; genus Sciurus; species Sciurus vulgaris. The sequence goes on from NC_136463.1 coordinate 136,031,855, forward strand.
TCAGCTTAAGAAATAAACTTAAGTAGGTGCTATATGACTTACACTATTGTTACAATGTTAGGACACATTTTCTTTCCTTTATTTTTTGTTGTTGTTGTTTATTTGGGTTGTTGTTTTGTGATGCTGGGAATTGAACTCAGGGCCAGGCAAGGGCTCTTCCACTGTGCTATGTTGCCAGCCCACTGCATTTACCTTTTTATCAGCAATTGCAATGATAGAAAACATATAACTTGAGAAATAAGATTAAGAGAGTCTAAGGCCCAGATCAGCTACTTACATATCTCTGAAGTTCTGAATCCTCAATTTTTTCATCTATAACATGGGAATAATAATATCTACTTCACAAACTTTCAAGGAATAAATAATACATATGCAAGTGTTTTGTGTGGAGTAGCCACTATTAGATGTTATTACCCCGAAGAAATCATTATCAAAGGTATGACTATATTGCTTTTGTTAATATTGATACAGTTGGAAACAATATTTTTAATTCTATAGGCTGGATTTCAGTAACACAGTGTTAGAAATCTCTACTTCATTTTTACCATCTTCTTGAATGCTTGTGTGTGCTGAAATATTAAAATTCATACAGCTAAATAAATATCAGCCTTGAAATAATTTTTATAAAAAAACATTTTACTTACTGAAATTTAATAGCAAGTAATTTCTTAGAGAAGGCAATAAATAGTACTATTTACTCACAGTGATTGTAAGTTTTGTATTTGCCTTCTTAACCGATAACAGATGTGGAAAGACATGGGTTTGTCCTGCTCCACTCCCAAATGCTCAGTGAAACATATGGCAGAGAATCAGACTACACTGCATGTGACACAGTCAAATATTCACATCAGAGGAAAAGAGAATCCATATTTGCTGCTAATTTTTATTAGTTTATCAGCATACATCTGTCCTTATTATTATTGTTATTTGACTAAGAAAATTGAAATTCTGAAGATAAACAAGATTTTCTAAAAAACTTTAAATTGGCTTTATAGACCTCGAGATTACTGAGAAGGATATATGTATATTAAATATTTAATGACTTTCAAAGTGAGTATCTGCAGGAGAAGCCTGTAGAGAGGTGCTAACAAGATGTATTTGCACTACAGCAGCTATGGAGTAGGCCTGACTTTGCAGTCTGATGAGAATGTGACTTTCAGGATAAAATCATGCTATCCCCCAAAGAGATCTGCATGTAGTTTATTACTGAAGACACTGTGCTATCATACTAAAAAACCACATGTTCTTTATTCAGGCTGTAACCCATTAGAAATTTTACACTAACTGACAGAAGCCTCACATAGATGGGCAAAACCAAATATCACCAATATAGATCATTAAAATAGAGATGGTAAAAGCACTGCTGCCTAAGAATCTGGCCCTCTTTTGTTTATATATATCATAAGTGCATATTTATTAAGCATCAATTGTGTCAAATTCCTACATAGTAACTAATTATAACCCTCCCTCATCAAAGCTAGAAAGAAAGAAAGAAAGAAAGAAAGAAAGAAAGAAAGAAAGAAAGAAAGAAAGAAAGAAAGAAAGAAAGAAAGAAAGAAAGAAAGAAAGAAAGAAAAAGAAAGAAGGAAAGAAGAGGCTGCAGAGGCTGGAAATGTCTCAAACATTCATTGCACATTAAAATACTTCATCATTGGGCTGTGGGTGTAGCTCTACTTGCCTAGTATGTTCAAGGTTCTGGGTTCAATCCCCAGCACACAAAAGAAAAAGAAAAAAAGAAAAGAAAATGAGGAAGAAAGAAAGGAAAGGGGAAAGGAAGAAAGAACTCTTCAGTCTTAAAAACTCTGGTTGAGGCACAAATACCAGGAAGAGTGATTCTGAGTGCAGCTCCCCACTGTGGATTCCATCACTACACTGTGACACCCAAACTCACTTTAAGGTCATGACAGCAGTGTCTAGAAAGAGATACCCCTGTCCTAGCATCAGAGAATAGTCCAAAGAGCAGACAGCAAAATTAGCTGAAAGCAACCATATGATAACCAAAAGGCCTACTCAGTCCTCCTATGGGCGATGATGAGGATTCTTCCTTTTGGGGTTGGAAAGTCATTGGTGGTTGGAGTCAATCAGAAGGTGGAATGTTCTAGTGCTTATAAAAGAGAGAATTTAGATGAATTATTTACCAATTTAGAAACATTTGTTCAGGAGCAAATCTCATCCTGGGTTGATAGTCCTTATGGAAGGAAAGACAGCACCATTTGCTTCATAAGTTTTATTTTCAGCACACCATAGCTTAGAAATTTGGTTCTACTAATATCACACAAGTAAATTGCAAGCAATGAGACTTTCATGTGATTGGCATATCCTCTAAGGAACCCTGCTGGGGGAAGGAAGTTAAAAACGTCATTTGTTTCCTATGGTCCTTGAGGTCTCACTGCAGCTTGGGTAATGAGAATGTAGACTTGGTTCCAAAGTCAGAATAACCTTTCCTGACAACCATAATTCCTTTTATTAAACATTTTTGATTGAGCATGAAACAGCACAAATCTAAACAATAATGTCCAAGTCAGTACGCAGACCTGTACTTTAGTCCAACTTGGGTATGTGAGTGCATACACACACACATACACCAAGAAAAAAAAGAAAGAAATTTTTGCACATTTCACTATCCTATAAACCACAGCATTTTATAGAGCTACATGCCTTTTTAAAAGAATATCCTGGTGCACATGTGTACACACTTTCTTTTCCTGATCAATACAGTAAGTCCAATTTATTATGAATGAAGGGTGAGGAAACATCCACCAACAGGTTTATTTAGAAGAAAGCAAATTAAACAAAACTATAGTGATAACAGCAGATGCCTATTTATAATTCACTTCCCTAATGCTGATTAATATATCCACGAACAACTCAAATGTATTGCCAAAAATGTTAATGCCCCAATGGCTACTGGTTTCAATTGTGCTTCTTTTTTTTTTTTTTTTAATCAGGCAAAATGTTCTTTCCTTGGCTCCTAGAACTATTTATTTTGCTTCCTGTCAATCTTGGAAATAATTCATCTGTGTGTCATTTCCTCATAAATGCTTCCTGGTGCTTGATTGCTTTGCCTGTACTTGTGTGGCATTTGATTTCAAACTGCCATTTTACCTTTATAAACATTTAGAACTTTTTAAGCATGAGGAGAATGCCCAAACAGCAGACAAAAATAAGGCTGTAATTAGATCAGCAGAGAATGTTTTGAGCATTTCTAGCTTTCCACATATAGCAGAAATCTCTCCTTACATCCAATTTTGCTTTTCCAGTCTGGGTGCAGAACATGAAGTTAACATCTGGGGACTCCAACAAAGGGACCCTGGTATCAACATGTTTAATTTATTATTATTGCCAAAGAAGAGTTTTTTTGTGATTATTGAAATAGAAAACATGTAATATATTTAAGGATCTAACCCCAGGGCATTAAAAAAATGAGGATGGGGTGGGGAAAAAAAACAGAAAATAGAAGTAATATCAGTTACCACATGATTTTTGTAGTAAACAATAGAATGTGACGTGCAATAGTGCAATTTTCCTTTGCTAATCCAGCAATGGGAGTCTTAATAGGAAGTCCACTGATGTTACTCTTTGCATTTCAGGATTTAGTTGCGAGCTTGCCGGGGGTTAGAGTTCCTGCCAGACTTCTGATTCTGAGTGGAATCACTAATGCTAGAGTCAGTTTTACTCAGTCCAAGATGACGGAGCTTCATATCCCAGCGCTGTGAAATTTAAAAGTGAAAATAAGTCACATGCACATATCACCAGGGTCACCATTTCTATGAATTTTAGCAACTGGATAAGACTGCCAAGTCTAATCTCTAAAGCACTTTGCTACTTTCTCAAAAGTATAAGATCCATATCCCAGGGTAACAATGGAACTATACCATATGAATTGTATCGATGATACTATATGAACATAGCACTCAGATTTTCAAAAGCATAAAGTTGGGCATTGATAATATGTTTAATAATACTTTCATATCAAAGCTGGAAATTAAAATTTCCATGTTTATAAGTGGAGATACAAATATCTACCAATACTTGTATTTCCTGAGGTACATACAAATGGAAGATTTACATGGAGAATTAAAGGAGGGGTTAGTTTTCATCTTCCTCTTAACAGTATAAACTTTTCAAACCTGTTTGAACTGGACATGATAGCACATGCCTGTGATTTCAGTGACTCAGGAGGCTGAGACAGGAGGCCAGCCTCAGCAACTTAGGGAGGCTCTAAATACTTTAGCGAGACTCTGTCTCAAAATAAAAAAATAATAAGGATTGGGGATATTGCTCAGTGGTTAGGTGCCCCTTGGTTCAATCCCTGATACCAAAATAAATAAGTAAATAAAACCTATTTGATTTGAGCAATGAAAAATATGGAGGGATGGCGTCTCTAAAATGTTTTTCTAAGCAATATTTACCAAGTGCAAAAAATAAAACGGGTAGGATCCTGCTCTTGTTTTAAGTTCTTTGGATTGTGGTACAAGGGATTGAACCTGGTGTACTGTATCACAAACGACAGCCCTAACTCTTCAAAAATTTCTTTTTATTTTGAGACAGTTTCCCAGGCTGGCTTTGAACTTGTGATCTTCTGTCTATAGTATCCCAAGTAGCTGGAGTCACTGTGCCAGTCTTCATTGTTTTATAAAGCAAGCATTGCAATGTTTTTAATAACCATATTCACATTTACTAACAGTACATATTAACAATGCCAAAAATGTTTACATGTAATGTAACAAATGAAATGGAAGTTATATTTGAGAATGTAGGTAGTGAATTAAAACTACAGACATATATCTCAATGAACATAGAAATCACCTCAGGATCTTGGACTAGGGATGTAGCTCAGCAGTAGAGTGCTTGCCTAGTATGAGTGAGGCCCAGAGGTCCACCCTCAGCACTACACACATACACACACACACACAAAGTACATTCTTATTTAGTAGGTATGGGATGGGGCTCAAGATCATCATCTCTAACAAGCTCCCAGGTGATGCGTGTGTTGCTGGTCTAAGGATCACATATTAAGTAGCAAGAAGTTAATGGTCAGATGGCTTAAGTTCAAATCCTCTCTCCCACACTTACTGACAATGTAAAGTTGAATTTAATGAACCTTGTTTTCATCATTTCTACACTGGAATTAATAACGGAACCTACTTATGATGATCTGAAAATTGATGAAAAATATCTAGTGATAGCACATACTCAGCTATTACTGTTCTTCTATTACTGAAAGTAAGTCTTCATTTCAGCATACTTTGCTCCACTATCTTATAGTTTCCATATTGAAAAAAAAAATTCTGGTCACAACTCCCCAAGGCATTCCAAATATCTTGATTTGAACAATCTGCTATAACAGAGACTTAGGTAAAACAATCATTTGTACGGAAAAACCCTAAAAAGATCTTTTAAAAATACCTGATCCACCCCCTTAGAGAGCAAAAATCAGCTGAAAAGGGCAACTTTGATTAAATAAAACCTAATATCCTCCATAAGATTATTTTGTATAGTCTCAAGTTGACTGGACAACTAAAATAAGAATTTCAATAATTCTGGTCAAAGAGAATTTCCACTCAAACCCTTTGGCTAGGTACATATGAATAAAAAACGATTCAAGTTATTAGTTTATTTTTTCCATTAGTATGTTTAAATCCAGACTGTGAATGTACATGATCTCACAATAACTCTTGTGAGTTCCCCATGGCAAGCAAGGTGTAAATGCATGTCGCCTTATGAAGGGAAGGGACAAACAAGCCTGGTGTCCCGTGGACAACACCAGCAGTGAGGCTCCTTACCCTCCCTGCAGCGGAGATGTCGAAAGCCCTTCCAACTGGTACAGGAATTTAGGACAAATTCCTGCTCTGCATTAGCAGGCAGAAAACCAAATTAAAAGGACAGTAAGAAATTCCAACATGCTGAAAAAGAGTCATTTCTTCAGTAAACACCAAAGCAATTTAGGAGAGATGCAAGTCTCAAATGGTGACAAGTCTGCACTTAAAGTGCAGCTCTCTTTTGACAATTATCTGGAAAAAAAAAGAACCTAAGTGGTGATAGTTTCTCCCTGCAAAAAAGTGCCCTCTACATTTTTAGTAGGTCACTTAAATTCAAATGTGTCTGCTATGTCGAGTGCCAGATGTATAAGATCAACTGCCCAGGGGTGTTTAACTTACTCTGTAAATGTTTCCCAAGCCTTCAGACTTGCAGAAGGAAGAGGATGTATTATGTTTGGTACAGTTCCCACCCCCACCCCCACTCCAACACATATCCTTTGAGATTCTTTGGCCCCCTAGGTATCGCTCCCCACATTCCTTTCTTTGAAACAGATTTACTTAGTACTGTAATAAGAAATGGAACCTTCTGTAATGAAGTAATTTACTACTTGACTTTTGTTAATGTATCAATCTCAGAATCTAAGACTCATTGGATTAAAAATGAAGCCACGATACTATTATTGTAAGGACCAAATTTGGTCAGATCTCTTATAGGCAGATGATTCTGGCTACACCTTGTGTATAGGAATTATTGACTGTGCATTGGACAACTTTGGTATTTTCCTACCACCATTTATTTTCCCTTCTTACAGAGCCATAATTTGTTCAAGGAAGCTTTATACATAGAGAGGGAAAAATCCTAGCCTCTCTTGCAGCTAGGAAATGGACATACATTCACTTCTGACCAAAAGTTCTAAAAAAGTTGTTGAAACTCTTGGAAGTCCCTTTTACCTCTCCTTTCTTTCTACCTGAGCTGAAATGTGATTCTGGAGGCACAGCAACCATCTTGTGATCTCCAGATAAATATGAGGTTGAAAGCAACACCCTAAAAAATGGCAAAGCATTAAGCTATCAGTAGCCTTGGGCCCTAATGATAATGTGGAGCCACCCTACCAGAAATTGACTAAAACTAGACTCATAAGAAGTTATGGCAACTGTAGTTGCATCTCTGATATACAGGGAGCTCATTCCTTAAATGAAAGATATTAAAGACAAGCTGACAAACTTAGTTGTTGGAAATTATATGCACACAAACATATACACATGTATATATATTTATATTTTAAAGTTTTAATATTCTCATGTGGATGTAAGTGACAGGTGACTGGTTTTCTACTTTTATTTTCTGTGTACTGTATTACTTTGAACAAAATATAGGCTTACCTTAACTTTTTTGCCAAGTCGATCCTTCCATTTCTCAGCTATAGAGCCTTCCACCAAGAGTAATCTGCATTTTTCAAACAAGCAACCAATTTTGAAAAAGTAAAGCATTTTGTTGAAAAATATATGGAATCTAATGCCAAGAATGACTACATATGTTTATTCTAGAATAGGAAAGCCCAGTTTGAGAATAGTAATTGTTAACCATTTGGGAGTCATGGACCCCTTTAAAAAACAAAGCTATGATTGGTCTCTCCAGAAAAATGCCCACCCATAAATTGCATGCACAAACTTTGCCATCCAATATATGAAATTCAAGGTTACAGTTAAAACCTTTCCGTAATGCCCAAGAAGACGGAAAGATTCTAAAGTAAGAATGCCACAGTAAGATCTGTAAAGTGGAACTCCGAGGATAGGGCTGGCAAAGGCATTGCTCCGAACCCTAAGGTGTGAGTTACCTGGAGCGCTCCTCGTCTTCATAGCCCATGATGATGTACTCCTCATTGACAGTAAGTGGAGGACACAGGCAGCCGGAGCTGGTGTGAAGGTTGATGGTGTCCCTTGGGATGTTCACCAGAGACGCCTTGAGAATTTCCTTCACCTCCACCACTGCGGTCACATCGTGGCACTTGGTCTTTACCTCTTTGACTTTAGCCCGGATGACTGCGATAGAGGACAACAAAGCTGATGTGTTGTTATGTGACACACAATTACCCTTTTCAAAACAGACAAGGCATCTTCCTTCCACCTGATGCTCAGGAGAGATATTTTTGCCTTAGCCTGTAATGAATGACAAACTAGATATCATGCTCAGTCCTGATCCCTTTTCAATTTGTGTGTACCTGTATATTTGCATGTATGTGTTTCATTTTGATAAATCCATTTAGATAACTAAAGTTTGAGTGAATAATCTTATACAATTTTCCTCCAAAATTTAATTTTAGATGTGTATGTATACATATATGCAGTCCCAAATGCTGTCAACAAGAATCTAAACTCTATTAATTTCACTATATGTAAAGACCTATACTCACACATGCTTTGCTTCTTCCACAGGGCCTACTAACAGGTTTCTTGTTGAGGGTCTCTTTAGCGTTATAAACTGTCCTGTTTAACAGTGTTCCCAAACTGTTTCATCAATCTTTTCACCTTCCTCATCTTAGCTCACTCTTTCTTTGTTTCAGTACGTATTGTTTTTTATGCTCCCCTTTAGACATACTAAATTTTCTTCCTGAATAAAAAGTCATCACAGTTAGACCTTGTTGCTTGCATCTGCTCTGAGTTCAGATGCTTCAGTACTCCTCCCACAGCATGTTGTGGGGTCTGTTCTAATATGCCAATTGCATCAATCTACCTCTCACAATGGAGGTACAGGCACTGTACCTTCAGTCAGCTTCACTTCTCAATGTAAAGACAAATTGCCTTCAGAACTAAAGTCAAAGTAGTGACTCAGAACCTAGAAAGCACAGGGGCTGAGGATGGAGCTCAATGGTAGAGCACTTGCCTAACATGTACAAGGCTCAGGGTTTTGTCCCCAACACCAAAAAAAAAAAAAAAAAAAAAAAAATTTAGAAAGAACGGATCTGCTACTTTTCAGTAGTTCTCCTTTGAAAGAGCCAAATTCTTTAGATTCCTACTTCTGGTAAATAAGGTTTTTAAAAAGAAGTTTTTAAAAAAAGACAAAAAAAGTTGGGCACAGTGGCACATGCCTTACCCAGAGACTCAGGAGTCTGAGGCAGGAGAATCATAAGTTCAAGCCAGCCTCCAAAATTTAACAAGGCCCTAAGCAACTTAGCAAGACCCTGTCTCAACATAAAAAAAAATAGACTGCGGATATAGCTCAGTGGTTAAATACCTCTGAGTTCAATCTCTGGTACCAAAATAAATAAATAAATAAATAAATAGCAAGAAAAAGGTAAAAATGTTAATTAGTAAGGGGTCAGTAGCCTTTGCTCAGAGGCCCTCATTACTCCAATGTCCATGGATGTTTTACAGTGGAAAACAGAATCTATCCAAATAATACACATTTTGAAAGCTTCTTGGTCTGCAACCAGTCTGCAAACTATTTTCCTCTGAGGACCTTCCCATGGGTTTTAAGGGCTCAAGATTATAAAGGATTGGAAAAAATAATCCACAAAGATATAAAGCCAGCTAATAAACCATTTCTCCGTCAATGTTCCAACTCCATCACAGAAACTTAATATTCTACCAATACAACATACATCTGATAGAAATTAAGGTACTGATTAGTTTCTAAAATACTTTAAGATAAAATCTTATTTCAATCTTCAGAGAACTAAGTTGCCTTAAGTATGAGAACTTGCAGCAAACAAAATAAAACTGTCTAACTGCCTCTGCCTGGTTTGATTTGCAAGTACCTTTCTATTCCTGTCCTCTTGATTCTGAATTTTAACATGAGATAAGAATGCCCTTTTTGAAATGTTGTTTGAGAGAATCAGATGATAAATTCTAACCCCAGCTGGCAGACATGTTTTTGTGTCCTGGTTTATATGAATGTGCTTCATAGCATCCATCAACCATTACAGATTAGTGAACTGTGCAAATGTTCTCAAGCTAATGATTTATTTACCTAGTGTGTCTACTATTTTCATTAGAAATTTTTAGCACATGTACCCTCTCCAAAATAAATATCTTTCTACAAGAACTACTTTATTATTCAAGTAATTTTGTTAAAACTCAAGAGTTTGTAACTGAATTAATCTGAATGAAGCAGCAGTTTTGTCTGAATTATCAATTGCTCCTACCTCTACTTGGACAGATGCAAATATACAAAATAAAAATCACCATATTTTGAAAGTAAATATATATTTTCTTTTCAGAGTTTTTCTTTCTATTCAATCATTGGAGCACCTGCCTTCCCCCAAAGAATTCATAAGTCCCCAAATGACAAATCCTTATACTATGGTGTTCTAGTTATTGCTTGCCTCTGAAAAAAGTTATTTCATCTTTTAAAATTATGATCAATATCTCACTTCATCTTACCAAATTCTTGTGGCTACCTGGTTAAGGATCTTCTTTTTTCAGGGATTTGTAACAACTAGTTTTTTTTTGTTTTTTGTTTTTTTTCCCAGTGCTGGGGATTGAACCCAGGGTCACGTGCTGGTGAGGCAAGCACTCTACCAACTGAGCTATCTCCCCAGCCCAACGACTAGTATTTTAACTTTTAAAAAGATGGTAGCACCAAATGCTGCCACACCAAGAAGCTGGATAAACTAAAAATTATAAGTAAAATGGAACTAAGTTTCCCTAATATAAAATTATATTTTTGTTTTTATTGTAACTATACTTAAAAGTTCATATGGCATTTTTCAATCTTAAAAAGCTAATCTAAAAATTAAGATGTCCCTGTTCCTTTAGGCTTTTCACATCAATTCACACAGGGAACAGGTCTTCAGATAAGCAGCCAGACATTTGACTTCTTAGATAAATATGACCTTTTGACCTTGGAAAGTATCACCAACTAGGAAAAAACAGTCACTTAAGATGAGTAATAAAACAAAAAAGTAAAAATTGATTCCACTAAGGGAAATTTTCATAAGCTAGGTGCATTTATTTTAAAGAGATTTAATCAGACTGAGAATTTTTTATTCTTAACACATAGTATTCCTGAAGATATCGAACATAATTTGAGTCTTACCCATTTCCCTCTTTCCAATTTGCAAAAGTATAGAAGTAAATCTGCTGTATATATCCAATGTCCTCTAAAATAGGACATATAAACACAATAAAACTCTCATTTTAATAATAAAGTTCATGTTAGAAGTCTGTTTAATTACTATGGTTACTCATTGACTCCGTATCAATAGTTGACAGCAAAGAGATTAAGAAACTTGAACTTTATTGGTCTTAAACAGATACAGGCTGAATATCACTCATCCAATAATCTAACACCTAAAACTTTTTGAGCACCAATGCAACACTACAAGTTCAAAAATCCACACCTGACCTCATTTAACAAGTCAGTCAAAATGCAGGTACATTAAAAATATATAAAAATACCTTTAGGCAGTGTATATTGGTGTATATAAAACATAAATAAATTTTGTGTTTAGTCTTGGGTCCCATTCCCAAGATATCTCATTAAATATAAGCAAGTATTCCAAAATCTCAAAAAAATCTAAATCTAAAATATTTCTAGTCCCAAGCATTTTTGGATAAGGGATACTCAACCTGTATTAGAAAAACACAATGCTAATGGAATACAGTAAATACAGTAAATACAGTGATTAATTAGTCCCATATTTATCAACTGGAAAACTCTAGTAATTTCCCCTTGTAAATATGTTGGTAATTGATATTTATGACACCAAAGCATATCAGTACAAAAAACATGTTCAAAAATACCTTATGAGAACACATATATTCAAAAATCCTTTACAAACAATTGATGAGGAACAACTTAGGTGCACTAGTCATTGACGAAATGAGAAAAATAGTGTTTCTGATTTCACGTTGAGAAAAATAGATAAGTAAGTATTTGGAAACCACCTAGCACAGACCCTGGTACAGAGACAGCAGGTTTTTTCAACCTTCAAAAGTCAAAATGCATAAATGCATTAAAACTGTCATGTGCAACTAATTAGAACAAATTTAAAAATTAAATAAAGAAAAGGTAGTTAGCTACATTTGTGTTGGTAGCTCTTTGATTAATAATTGTTTAACTGAATGTTACATTTTTAGGTCAAGCTGGATAACAAAACATAGAAGTTACTGAATACCAACAACATATATTAAGAGTTAATTTCCAATTGCCAATGTTTTCCATGGGATAGACTGACAAACCACATTTTACTTTAACCCTTCCTGGTGCATCAAAATGCTCTTCTGTTCACCCCTGTGGAGAACAACTGACAGCCCATGCAACTCCAAACAGGTGCTCAGATCCTCCTCCACTTCCCAGACACAGAAGAACCCATCTATTTTAAAATTTCTGCATACTGGCAGCAAGGTTCCAACAACACTGCCTGATGTGCTCAAAATTGAGCATTTGTTAAAAACTTTGCCTACATGAGACATCTTTTTGGTTGAAGCAGGGAGACTGTGCTCTTAAAGTTATCTTTCTTGACAGTAGAACGCATTTATACATTTTGATAGATCATAAATAAATGGAGGGTAATCTCTCATTTTTCCAATTATACATATTGTAGGATCACATCAGTCATGCAATCATATATGTACATGATGTAGAACAAATTAAAACATTAATTTTAAAAAGTTGTCTTTCTTACTTTGCTTTTAAACCTTATTTTTTAAACCACTCTACTTACACAACACACACACACACACACACACACACACACACACACACACACACATCTAGAAGGCTGCTATGAGTCAATCATGAAGTTAGCCTTACCATAGTTGTAATTGTTCCGGAAATAGGTCTTCTGTGTAGCTCTAATAGGCTTACATTTGCAGCGTTCTGAAAAATATATTTTAATTATAACCAAATGTTCCATGTTAGCTTTACTTACTCATATTTTTGGTAAGACTACATATGACTTTGGTGGTGAGAAGACCCTTTGCAATTTTGTCTGATCTCTTTCTCCTGGAACTATACTCCTGTTTCTTCTATCTACATAGCCTCTTCTTCAATGTCTATAGAGTCTTAAGTTACCACTCTCTAACCAACTATCCAGATCCTGAGAAAACACTGTTCATCCCCATGCATGAGATAAGCAGGACCCCCAAATCCTGAAAAAGGCATGTTCAGGGCTTATGGGAGTAGAATGAATGCCCACTGAGAGCAAGTCTCTACATATACTTAGGTTGCTGCCTATGCCTGTGAAATATCACCTGATGTTCATACATATTTTACAGATTACACAGCACGCCTCCAAATATTTCCTCCCAGATCTGAAACACCTTAGGAAGATAAGCAGGCATCGCTACAACTCACTGAACTTAATGAAGTTCTGAAGAATGAAAGTGAGCCCCTTGCATAGGTAGAACAGCTGCCATTACATGCAATGGTTTATTTTTTTATGTTTTTGGAGGAAATCGCTATGTACATATTTTGAAAACAGAAATTCCATGTTTTAAAAATATCTGGCACATAGTGACCCAAACGCACTTTATGTTGGACAGATGAATGAAAGAAAAGTTCTAATTGTATAAGATTGTTTTATCTATAGATCATTTAACATCTTGCAGTGTAGATTTTTATACCTTTTATAGAAGAGCTGCACTAGCAAGATTACTTAGCTAAGGAATGTACATCATAAGCATGGTATTATTGATAACATCAATATAAAAATGTAAAATAATACACAATTACCTCAGAAAATATTTGATTATATGTAGTCTTCTCTAAAATAGCACCACAGAGAAAGCTCCATTAAAAATTAAATGGTATAAGTTTCCTCTATTTTGACACAGAAAAGGGAAAAAAGAACACATGTATCAGAGAAAAGAACTTAATGAAAAAGTTTGGTTCAAAACATGTTTTATGACCAGGTGTGGTGGTATTCCCCTATAATCCCACTGACTCAGGAGCTGAGGCAGGAAGATTACAAGTTCAAGCCCAGCCTCAGAAATGTAGCAAGACCCTGTCTTAAAATAATAAAAAAACAAAAAGGTTCGTGGATAGAGCTCAGGGGTAAAGAGCCCATGGGTTTGATCCCCAGTTCCAAAAATTAATTAATTATTTTATTTTATTTTATTTAAAAAGTGTTTATGTTAGCATGAGAACAATGGAAGGCTGACACTTTTGTTGACTGCTGGCTATTGTTATTTTATAAAATAAATTTTATGTCCTTTGAATCTGTAAGTATGTGATAGCAGCCACCAGAAGAGTAGCATGATTTCTGCTATTTTTATGTCATAGAAATAAGCTTCTCCCCCAGAGACAGGTCACAGTAGCAACCATTGTTCTTCCACAAGAAGACTGGGAATTTCTCAGTGCTCAACAGACACCTTCCTGCCTTGTTCTGTAGGGAATTTTTAAAAATATTTTTAGTTGTAGATGGACACATTACTTTTATTTTTATTTATTTATTTTTATGGGGTGCTGAGGATCTAACCCAGTGCCTCAGGCATGCCAGGCAAGTGCTCTACTACTGAGATAGGGAATTTTTAACACAAGATTTCTGTGACATAACAACCTCAGCCCAATAAACATTGTTTGATATCAGTGCTTGTTGCTTTTTGAGAAGACTACTGCAAAATAACTTTCTTATTAGAAAACGATTCCCATTTAAAAGAAAATGGAAGTCTATCTAGCTCTTGGTTTCTTATACAGTTGATTTATTTCATATAAAATTTTATGCTTTATACATTTTTTAAAGAGAGATTCTTAATATAGAAACATTTCTGAAGAAATAAGTGCTCTTTGATTTACAAATTATCCTTATACTAATATAAGCTTTTATTTTTTTATTTAAAAATAAATATCTATAAAAAATAATGCCTATTGTATTATAGTAGCTGGGGGTGCAGCTTAATGACAGAGCACTTACCTAGCAAGTGGAAGGCCCTGAATGCAATCCAAGTGCAATCCCCAGCGCACAAAAAATAAGTTAATAAAACAATAATAGTACATGTAGATAAATTATCTACACATTTGTAATTCAGAAATTTGCCAATGCTCTAATAAAAAATATTTGGCAAAAAAATAGCAACTATCACTGAATTGAATCTAATTTGATATTGTCATCCATATAACTTTGCTTAAAGCATAAATAAGTGTATTTCATAAAACCTCCCAGGCAGAAAAAGAATTTTAATTATATTATAATTATAACTGATTTCGGAAGATTTCAAGGAGCTATGTATGCAATTACATATACATAGTTAGACTATTACCTAATAATTGATGAGTTAAGCAATTATATTCTTTGGACCAAAATTTGCTCATCTGCAATGTACTTATTACCCCAGCTGGTCTGTGAACAGGACACACTTTAGTGCATAAAGATATGGGGTCCTTTGTATGCCACAATTCCTAGCTATTACTATGAGCAAATATCTGTCTAGTCAAAATTAACTAATAACTCAGTAAATTAAGAGAGTAATAAGGAGAAGTGGAATTTTATATTCATAAGCTTCACATATGGAAAAACTTCTTTTCATTATTTATGCTTAATCAACACAAACCCAAATTCATGAAAAGTACATCTTAGATCAATGGATGCAGAGCATTATCCCTCTTCTTAATTATGCTTACAAGCATCCATATATATTTACAAAATCCTTAGAACTAGGAAATTGCAAAATCATGGAGAGAGACATTGCATGTGATATTTAGTATATTTTTTGTATCAACCATCCTAAATCAGAGCAATGGTTTATTTTTCTTTACTACCAATAGCTGATTTCCTGATAGTTTGGACTTTTTGTTGGGTCAACAGCATCACCCTCATCACTAGTTTAATTGCTAGCTGTCTTCCTCTCCTAGCTTCCCAATGACATAAGGTTTTTAAATTTTGGTTTTTCTAGTGGCAAATGAAATCTAATATTTACTGAACTTTGCACAAAACCATTAGACATTGATTTTCCTATAGTTCACTGTTGAGAAGAAAGCTTATGAAGGAATTAGGGTCTGCCTTGGTGCTTTATTTAAGAGAAAAAAAATATTTAAAAAGTTGAAGAAGCAGCTTTGATAAAAATAGACTAAGTGCAGAAAAAGATGTTCAAATTTGAGGAAAGTGTTAATATCAGCAGTTCATTTACCTTGAAGCCCCGAATTAAATGCAATACTGTGAATCATGGGACAGTGTGCAGTGCTACATATCAAGAGCAGCCATGGGCCATGGTGGGCCATTGTCCTGGAAGTTCTTCCTCAAGTTCCCACACTCCTCTCATTTGATTTGTTCAGTCACTCTCCTAGAATTAATGCTCTGCTATTTCTCTACTATTGAACCTGAGGCCTACTTATTATTCTAGTATAAACACAGCTTTATGCCCCTAGTACAAAGTTGAAAAGTTAACATGCTCAGGGCCTCCTAGAACTTGCTTTGCAACTCAGGAAGTGCCCCCAGCATCCTGCAGTGTGTGAGCAATGAGCAGCCTCCCTCTTCAAAGTGAGTTTCTAATAATCATAGTTCAGAGATGGAAATGATCATATCCTTCATTTTTTAGTTTTTGATTATATAATAGAATTGAAAAGGCATGAGAATAGTAGTATTTTTGACAGTTTTATGAGATCTAAAGAATTACAAGTACCTGAAGAAATTATGGAGTTTGATATTCACTGGATCTTCACTGTTGAATACAACCTTGTTTGAGTTAGGCTTAAGTATGATACAACTTTCTAACAAGCCCTGACCTTTGTTTGGAATTGAACTCTTTTGGGTCTCATTCCAAGCTGTAAGACTATAATTAACTTTACCAGATTCCAAAAGTCCTATAATCTTTCATGTACCCTGACTTCAGAAAACTATCTTTAAGCGGATAATTTTTTTTTATTTTTCTAGGAAATGATCTGAAATCTGAACTCAGGATTTGTTTTTTTAAAAGTAGGGGGTGGATACTATTGTATTTGTGTTAATTTTCCATTTTAACTCCCAAGACTAATCTTTATAATCAGATCAGATTTTTGTTGTTGTTGTTGTTTTGTTTTGTTTTGTTTTTTCGCAGTGCTGGGGATTGAACCCAGGGCCTTGATGCTTGCAAGGCAAGCACTGTACCAACTGAGCTGTATCCCCAGCCCCTAATCTTTACAATCAGATCAGAGTTCAAGTAATATTAAATTGTGTCAATTACATTGTATGTTTTATATCCTGACACCTGACTCCTGAGACCCACTTGTCCTCTCTTCCTCCATTTTAAGAACTTAGGGGCAGACCACCGCAAATTTGAAATGATATAGAAAATACATTTTCTCATTTGAAGATCTATATCCTTAACTCTGACCCTATTGAGATTCAGATTTATGTTTTCACCTGCTTACAAGGGGTTTCTGTGACCATGTCCTTAGGTAATTTTAAACATCGATCAACATCTTCACACCATGAAATTGTCTTTCTTCTATAGAAATGTCCTCTGGCTGGGACAGTAGTGGCAGAGAGCTTGCCTAGCATGTGTGGGGCACTGGGTTCAATCCTTAGCGCTGCATTAGAAATAATAATAATAATAAAGGCATGCTGTACATCTACAACTACAAAATAAATTTTTTAAAAGTCCTCTGACTGTCATCTTGGAATATTCGAGATTCTATAAATGTAAGATGGAAAAGGTAAAAAGAACTCACATTTGTTGAACCCTCTCAGTCAGGTGCACATTCATTCATGCCCTCTACCAATATTTATGGGGCATGTGCTACATTCTGGATTCTATAATAGTCATATGGGACACATAATGGGCAATACAGACAATCCAGAAGACGATACGAACATGAAACAACTAATTACACACAAAAAACTTACTGTCATGAATGATATGTGCTATGAAGAAGAGTAAAATGTATATGTGTAATGAGAACAAATGACCTGACCTGGCCTCTGAGGAAATGATACTTAACCTTAAAAGATGAGTTATAATCATCCAGACAGGAACTACATCTTGATACATACATGAGATAGAGGAGGAAAAGTCCAAAAAGGAGACTGAGAAGGAGCATCCAGTGATGTGGGAGGAAATAAGAGAGGGTGTGGAAAGCTGAAAAAAAAAGAGTTCTAAGGAAAAAGGAGGGCAATCCTCTGTGTCAAATGACCCTCATAGCTCAAATTAGTTCAGAAACAAAAGGGCCCATTGAGTTTAATTGGCAAGGAGATGACAGGATTCTGAACAAAAGGGACAATAGGACTTTGAAGCCAGGACACTTCATCCACTACACAAGAATAAAAAGGAGAGAGGGCACTGATGCTGACAGGGCTGTAAACTTGTTGGTGGAGGATAAGACAGTTTCTCCCAACAGCTAGTCCTTTCTTATTGCAAGATGAAGTGAAGCCATCAGCCAGGAAGAATGTGAGACTGAGAGGCAGGATGTGGTAATGTGAAGGGACAACATATGAAGCAGTTATTTGGAACGGCCAATTTTCCAGTAGATAGGATTGCTAGGCAATGTTGGTTGTCAGTCACCTCAGCTGAGTGATCTTCTCCAGCAACTGCAGTTGGAAATTTGCCAGGTAAGTATAACAGAAGAGAAGAAAGGGAGTTGATGGTGTTTTCAAGAGGATGATTATTACCATAGATAGTAAAATCTCAGGCAGACAGGAGACCAAGAGTTGAACAGGTAGTAAATAGATAGGTCATCTTAATGGAGTTGGGAGAAAAATAGTAGTGATGGTATCAGAGTCAAGGAGCTGGAATGAAAAGAGGTAGGCTAAGAGTGGGATGCTTGAAATTAAGATTACAAAGTTAGCAGAAAACTAAATGAAAAAGTTCAGAGTGTTCAGATAGATGTTAAATGGAGCATGGGTTTACCATTTGGCCTCCTAGAAGGTTAGTTTCACTATCCTTCTAGAAACAAGGAGATGGAAAAACATTTGTAGATTACACCCTAGGACCAACCACATTCCCTTGTCCCATAATTAGAAGTCATCAAATGGACACTTTATGGAAAATCTATAGGGATTTTTTGCTCTTAGGACATTAAAAAACAAAACACCAGAATCCTAGTATACTGATCACAATGAAGAAGTGGAGATAGGGAATAAAAACAATGCTATTTCTACACAGCCAAAAAACAAGAACTATACTAAACCAGAAACATGATTAAAAAGGCTAGAATCTAAAAATCACATTGGCATTATGCTCATAAAAGACTGTATTATTATGCAATAAACATATTGAAATTATGCACAGAACTAGCTGGATTTCTCAAGAAAATTATGGTAAGCAAAAGAAGCCAGTCAAAAGCAAAACATGTACCATATTATTCCATTTACTTGAAGTCAAAGATCAGATAACACTAAAATATAATAATAAAAATTAGAACTGCCTTGTGTAGGGTGAGTACAAGAAAATTTCAAAGGGCGATGTATATGTTCTTTATATTGATCTGGGTCTATAAATTTGTCAAAATTCTTCGTAGCATACACTAGAGATTTATGTACTTTATAGTAAGTAAATTAAACCTAATGCAGTATCATTAACATAAAAATTCATATAAGATATTCCTTTCATTTTTCTATAAAATGAAGTGTGTCATGACTAAGCAATCATTCATTACATGCTTAAAATAATATTATTTCCTAAACATATATGTAGGGCAAAAAATATATTAAATTTTATTTTGGGTTAGGGCAATATATTGAAAGTGTGATGAAGTTGGTGAACCTAGGTAATATAATAAGGCTCTAAAAAGCAGAAGTAGTATTAGCTCAATTTAGTTATAAAAACAAACCTCAAATATTGTAATAAAGAACTCAATTCATAGTAATTTGCATGTTATAAAAGGGAATTGCTTAAGATTGAAAGGACTAACACAATATTAATAAGAAAAGGAAAGTTAATTTATTCCTTTAGGATTCACATTTTTGGAAATTTTTAAATAAACTACCTAACACAAGGTTTCCTGATCTAAGAGACATTCAGAATATTCAAAACATAATCAGAGTCGATGCAATTCTGACTGTTTTCCATTATGGCTTCTGAAATGTTGCGTTTTATGATATACTCTAAAGAGATCAGTGAGCAAAAAGACAAAATGAGTTCCACAACCTTTAGGACATCCTATGCTTAATCAATGCCAAGCATAGAAAAAAGAGGTAGAGGAAAAGGAAGTGTCAGCCACCTGTCCACTCCTTCATTTCAGGGTCTTGGTGTACAGTGTGTCTGGTCCAAGTGTTCACTACATTTTGATGAACGGTGGAATGGACAGACTGAAATAAGCTATGACGATGCAGAATGGGGGACCCGTTCAACAATGGTGCCACACACTAAGAGAGCTGCAATGAGTACATTTTTAATGAAAATTTTATTCTAGCTATTAAATATGTTGTACTTAAAATAGGAATAGGATAGCTGGATAGAAGTGTTTATTGGAGGAAAAATGTGGTATGCTACCTCGGAGGTTGATCAGAACTATAGTCACAAAAGTGACAATGATCTGTGTAGCTGGATAAACTCTAACAGCAAGAAATCATCATGAGGACAGTGGGAGAGAGGCCAAGCACAGGAGCCGCTGGACGTGCCTGCAGATTCAGGACATGGGGAGAAAACTGGGACAGGGAGGAGAATGCTGAGGAAAGAGAATTGGTCAGAAGTGCCAATTGCTGTCAAGTCGTGAAGAAGAGCCTGCAGTTACAAGCTACTGTACAATTACAAAAATACCATTTGTCTATCCTAATTTCCAATAAAGCATAGAAGCCACCCCAGGTTAATTCGGCCTCTAAAGTTAGTAAACATTTGCAGAAGGAAGCTCAGGGGTCAATACAATCTGATTTTATGTTGGGAAACAGACTCAGAGAAATAATTGTGTTGTGTTTGTGTAGTTGATAAGTGTCAGAATTTAACTACATCTCCTCTGGAGAAAGTTTTGCATTTTTAAATGTAAGCACTCATAAATTAATTGTCATCACAAAAAATTCCTGGGGGAATTTTTAAAAATTGTTTTAATAAATATACCTTTTCATCAAATCATTTTCAATGTCTGCGTAAATTTTCTGTACTGCTTTGACAAAGAGACTCAGGGGAATGAACTAATTTTTTTCCCCCATATTTCATAACATGCAAGTAGAGAGGAACTATTCCTTATTATGACAGTGAATTTACAATAATAAAACCCTCACAAATTGGAAGCTGCTCAAAGTAATTATCTCCGAAAAGAAAACAAAAAATTGTTAAGCTTTGAGGCAAAGAATAAATTAATTGGAGTGAAAGAATTTCTTTTCCAAATTCCAGACAAAAACAGCTTGACACTTTGGAAAGAGGTCAGTATGTGGGTTACAGCGTTTTTGTGCCTTCTTCACTTCCTGCTTTATCATGATCCGTCTCAGCTGTTACATTTCTCCAAAGTATAAAATTCTGAGTGTGAACAAATTACATTTTCTTTTCAGAACGTGACTATATTAGTGTTTTTTACAAACAGAATGAGTTTTGATTCTGCCTGTTTGTTTTCCTCACCCGCATTATACCAGGGAACAGGAAAACAGTTTAAAAAAGGAAGAGTAAACACTGAACCTAGGAACACTGCAATCATTCTAGGTAGTTTTGCATGTTGTACTATTTTTGTACATTGTTTACAGTGTTGTTAATGTCTTCTTTCTTTCACAGTGTGGTGTAAAAAGTAGGTATTTGAAGAAATAATTAATACTTTGCAAATTTGGCAAAAATTATAAATTCGTAAATTCAGGAATCACACTCTTATTTAATCCCGAACAAGATTAACTCAAAGAAATCAATGCCCAAGCATGTCATAATCAAACTGCTAAAAACTAAAGAGAAACAAAAAATCTTGAAAGCAACCAGAGAAAATAGATGTATTACTTACAGAGGAACAATGATTCAATCCATTGCCAGTTTCCCATTAGAAACATTGAAGCCAGAAGAGAGTAGAATATTTTTAAGTGCTAAATGAACTGCCAGCCCAGAATTCTACATCCAATGAAAATATCTTTCAGAAGTGAAGATCATTTTCAGGTGAAGGAAAAGAGAGAGCTTGTTGCCACCAGAGCTGTTCTAAAAGAAGTACTAAAGAAGTGCCCCAGACAGAAGAGACACCAGAAAGAAGCCTGGAACATAGGGAAATAAGAGATAGTAAACTATTGCTGTCCTCTTGAATTGGTGAAAGTTCTTTTAATGGTCAAAAGAAAAATATATGAAATTATTTCCTGGAGATGTATATCCCTATGAGATTTTACACACAAATACACCCCCAAGAGTGTGTGTGGAAGAGGAAAAGAGGGAGATACATTGAAATAACCCCAAATATAGAAGGAAATTGGAATGAAAAAGAAAATGAACAAATTGGAAACAATTGAAATTATAGTTCTGAACACAAACATTAATAATTACATTAGGTTAATTGGTTAAATTACATCAGTCAAAAGACAGACTAACAGAATGGACTAAAAAAAACCAAGAGCAAAAACTACAGTCCAAGTATATGAGGTCTACATGAAATTTATTTAAATTTATTTTTAAAATAATGATAAAAAATTTCATCAAAAAACAATGTACAGGCATGTTAAAAGTAGAATGATAGAGATATACATTGC
The DNA here is from genome assembly GCF_902686455.1 of Sciurus vulgaris. Classification (NCBI taxonomy): domain Eukaryota; kingdom Metazoa; phylum Chordata; class Mammalia; order Rodentia; family Sciuridae; genus Sciurus; species Sciurus vulgaris. Next base: position 136,054,119 of record NC_136463.1, read on the forward strand.
AAACACTAATCAAAAGAAAGCTGATAATATTATCAAACAAAAATAGGCTTTAAAGCAGAGACAATTATCAGAGGTGGGAAACACTATGTTTTAAAAATATCAATTCATAAGACATAAGAAATACTAAATGTGTGTATACCAAATAACAGAATTTCAAAATACATGAAGCAAAACTGACAGAACTAAAAATAGAAATATACACGAAAATATTAGAGACTTAAGTACTCCTCTCTCAGTGATCAATAAATCTAGCAGATAGGAGACTAGTAATAAAAAAGAATTAAACAAAGGTTTCAATCAACTGACTGGAATTGACATTTAAAGAACATTTCACCAAACAGCAAAATATACTTTTTTCAAGTACACATTCACCAAGATAGATCACATCCTCATTCTTAGAATAAAATTTAACAAATTTAGAAGAATCTAAATCATATAAAGCATGTTCTCTAACCATAGTAGAATTTTAAAATACCACAAAAATTTTTAAAAAGTAAAATAAAGATAACAGGAAAATCCCCAAATAACAGTAAATTAAGCAGCACAATCCTAGATAATGCATGAGTCAGAGGAAGTCTCAAGGAATTATAAAATATTTTGAACTGAAGAAAAGTGAAAAAAACTATCAATATTTATAGGCTACATCTAAAGCCATTCTTAGATATTTATAGCATTATATTATGCTAGAAAAAGAAGAAAGGTGCCAAGAAATATAATATATAAGCTTCTAACTTAAATTCAAAGCAAGTAGAAGGAAAGAAATAGAAATCAATAAAACCGAAAATAGAAAAACAGTAGAGAAAACGAAGAAACCAAAAGATAATTTAATAATATAATAACAACCTCTCAAAACTTGATGTTTAGGAAACACAACTTAAAATGGGTAAAAGAATTGAACAGACACTTTGCCAGAAAAAACAAACATGAACAGAAAATAAGCCAATGAAAAGATACTGAACATCATTTACCATTAGGGAATGGCAAATTGAATATTTACAATAAAAAAATGGATTACAAAAAATCTGACAATACCAAGTGCCAGCAAGGATATGGGGCAACTGGAATCCTACTGTGCAAAACTGAACAGTCATTTTGGAAACAGTGTGGCAGTTTATTATAAAGTTAAACATATACTTACCATATAACACAGATATCTTATTCCTAGATATTTACCCTAAAGAAATGAAAATGTATATTCACACAAAAACCTGTACATGCATGCATATAGTAGCTCTATTTATGATTACCAATAACTGGAAACATCTAAATAACCTTCAAGGAATAACTGTATAAACAAATGGCAATATATCCAGAGTAATAAAATATTCAGCAACAAAATGGAATGGATGATTAATACGTGAAACAAGATGGATGATTCTCAAAAGCATTGTGCTAAGTGAAAAAATTCAATTTCAAAAAGTTATAAAGTCTATCATTCCATTTATACGACAAGCTCAAAAAGACATTACAAAAAGATAGTGACTTTATCACTGATTGACAGTGGTTAAAGGAAAACCTAATTATACAGGGAAATATAACAGGAAGGAGTCTGGGAGTGATGGAGTTGTTTTGAATTTGGATGGTATTATTGGTTCATGAATCTATACATTCATTAAAAAAATCTGTATACCACGTTACAAACCAAAAAGTCAATTTAATTATATACTCATACTAAAAATAAAATTAATATACATAAACATTTTTTTAATTTTTAAAAACTGTTAAAATGTTAGGACACAAATTTCCATACGTTTGAGTATTGAGATTTAACTTGACCCTGGAAGATCCTGATGTACTCACCACTGCTTGCACCTCTACAGTTGCCAATACTAGAATCCATAGGAAAATCTGAAAGTGACAGAATAAAGAAAGAGTCATAACATATTTGTTATTACTTCAAGAATTCCTATGTGAAAATCTAACTCAGTGGCAAGTTTGATTTGCATAAAAGCCAGTTGTTTCAAGGAAATGGATCCTTATTAGTGTTGCATGGCTGGCTTTTTTATTTGTGGGTTGAATATGGATGAAATCTATTCTATGATGTGACTGAAAGGTGAAACTCTTGAATCCTTAATTGTGCATAAAATTTCAGGATTTAATAAATAATTTGTGGTTGAATTTCACAAAAGTTGTAAACGATGAGCATCCTATTACAATAAAGTCTTTGCAAATATAAGGTGTTCACCCAACACTGGGACTTGATGACAATAAGAATTCAACACACCTGATCAATAGTGTGTCACACTGTGCTGGCACAAACTGAAATCTTTAGTGCCTGAGAAAAACATTCAAAAAGTGTGCTCAGCACTTCTGTTAACTGCAGATCAAATAGTTATTCAGCAGAAAGGAAATCTACTGCCTAGGATCTACCTGTTCAAAGCCAGGGCAATGGGATAATAATTAGATATTGCCATTGATTTTTTTTTTCATGATGCCATAATCCTTGAAAATAGTAATGGTAAAGGTCTTTGAATTAAGATAAAGTTCTTCTAACTAATGATAATTAAGAAAGCAGTCTCTGATGAATTTCACTGCCAATGGAGCACCTGCTGAGGGATGTGTACTTAGCCATGGATTCTCAGACACTGCAACTCACACTTGCATAGGACAGAATTACTCCTGTGCTAACACTCTGCTGCATGAGTTCAATTCCTCTATTTATCCTGACAGAAAATAGCATCCTCTGTTTGTTGTTTTTCTTCATAGGTCACATCATAAATTAAACAAGGAGGGGTTTAAGTTATCTTTGGACAATGAGAACCACAATTACAATTAATGACTTATTTTCTCAGCTTTAGTAATTATTAGCTGTTTTTGTTTGTTTGTTTGTTTGTTTTGGCACTAGGGAGCTGGTTTTGTTTCTTTGTTTTTCTGGTGCTGGAGAATAAAATCAGTGCCTGGTATATGTTAACATATGCTCTACTGCTGAGCTACATTCCCACCTCTCTGTTGGTATTTAAAAAGCTATATCCAAGGAAAGATAGCAGTCTGCAAATAAATAAATAAACAGCTGACAAACACTAGTTCTAAAACATTTGGCTCAACTTGGGCATAAACCACTAACTTAATGACTTTAATTCTATTTAAACTTCATTCAGTAAATATATGCAAGTTTTAGGATAATGTGCAGATAGTTTTTCTATTCCTGAATAATAATGTAATAAAATGAATATGGCTTATAGAAAAATAATCTTCATAAAAATTATTGTATAGATTAAAATATTGGTTCATATTTAAAATGGTTAGTGTCCAAAGATCTATATAAAAATGAAAAATAACTCTCCCTTGGAAAAAGAAAATCTTTTGAAAAAGTTGAGTCAAGGAGAAATGTTTTCCCTCTTTTATATTCATAGTCATAATGAAATATTTCTAGGTATTTAATTATACTAGAGGGTGGCGGTATACTTGCCTAGCATGTAAGAGGACCTGGGTTTGATCCTCAGTACCACAAATAAATAGATAAATAAATAAAAATGCTTAGAAGTCAATTGTTAGAATTGTAAAGAGAAAAACCAGCATTTTTCTGATCATAAATTTTAAACATTGCTTTTAGGAAGTTAAATCTAGGAAGTCTACCATTAAAATGATCCTGAATTAAAATAGTAGATAGTGTATCATTAGTAGATTTTTTATGGCCTAAGGATTTCTAGTGGAGGCCACAGAGTTTTCCAGAAGTGTCCTTAGGAACCAAGGAAGGTGAAGAGGCTTTTTCCAGATAAATAGTACTGCAAAGGTACTGAGGTAGGACACTACAGTGCTCCTCAGGATCTCTGAACGTCCTCTGGTGTGGCTAAAGCAGAGCAGGGTAAGCAGAGAGATAAGAAACTGGAGGGGTCAGATCATGAAGGCTATGGTGGGCCAAAGGACTTCAAGGAACACATTTTCATTTCAGAAAGGTAAATCCTGTTGGAATAGGGAGGAGGCATATTGGAGAGCAGGGAACCAATTACCATCCTATGGCCATAATTCACGTGAGAAATGATGAGGTCCAAACTAAGAAAATGACATTAGAGAGGAAGGCAAGGAAATTTGACTCAGAGTAGATCCAACAGCATTCGATACTTAATAGACGGGGGGATGAGGAAAAGGATAGAATCAAGACTGATTCACAAGCTAGACAATGAGGGTACGGTGGTGCTCTCAATTATAAGGAAAATACAAGAAAGAACAAATCGGGGAGGGTGAGGAAATGATGATATCACTCTGATACAAGCTGAGCTGGAGGGACTTGGATTTGAGGAGAGAACCTGAAATGTGTGTTCTGCTATCTCAACAAGGCAGCAAAATGATAATCTCTTCTCTGTTGGAATCTATTTTCCCCAGGTTGCCTTTTCTTCTCTTAAGTCATGTACAAATGGGCTTTCAAAATACAATTAAAAAAACTTTGTTCCTTCAACTGATGAACAAAAGCACAAGTTCTCTGTAAAGTTAGCAACCACATTTCTTAATAGGTGAGAAAGTACAGTATAGAACATGCATGTTCTGGCTTGAACCCTCTTTTTCTTAATGTGTCACTCCACTTCTCCATATGCCTTGGCTTTCTTTTCTGCAAAATGGGAGTATTAGTTATGAGAATTTAGGGAACATTGCCACTTAATCACCACTCAATAAGGACAGGGCCTAGAGCATGAGTTGCTGCTAAAGATCCCTCTCCTGAGATGGCCCTTCTTCTCACAGTGATAATGCTGTGAAACATGTATATTGTGCATTACCATTTACCAATCACCTCCCATAAATATTTCTTTTCTTCTTCACAATCCCCAATCAATGCTAATGTCAGGTACTTGCTTGAAGGACAAAATGAATGGTAAGTCTGAAATTCCAACTAAGGGCCTGAAATCCTAGCTTGAGGAAATATAGCCAATTCTTAATTATTTAAAACTATATATTTATATGGTTCCTCTTTGTCTCCTCTGTGTAGACACCTAGCAGAAAGAAGAAAACAAATATAACTTAGCCAATTTTGCTCTTTGAACAACTTTTTAAAAGTTTGGTGGGAAGGATATAAAAAAGTCAGTGATTAAAATATGATTTAGGGACTGTGTAAGATTTCATTATCACTGCTAATAGAGTTAGCTCTAAATAAAACTCATGCCATAAAACTTAGATACTCTTCCACCCAGGGTGCCTTGGAATATTTCCCACGATGAAGGATCTTTAGAATCATGTTTTTTTTCTCTAGTTCTAATCTAAAATTTCCATTTCTCCTTTCCATTCCATATTCCTCCTCACATCCTTCCTTCTTGGTATTTGGCCCCTCAAATATTTGTAGACTAGAGCTAAAGAAAAGGCTGACTGTTTCTCAGAGAGTGGAGAAATGATTAAACAGCAGTTCCTGCGTGCAAAAGCTGGCACAGCCCTACCAGGCAAGAGGGCCTGCAGACTGTGTTGAGCAAGAGCTGGGGGACAAGTTAGCACCACACAGGATCCAGCAATAACTGAGGGCTGATTATAAAACCCTTGGCATGACCAACTGTAGGTGCTGCAGAAAAGGCTGTGAAATATCATACCATAAATTTTCTTGAATACTTGATTTCTGAGATAAATTATTTATAATTAACAGATATCCATCAGACTCATTCTTCTTTCTTGTTACTCCCAAAGGGATTTGCTCTTGAGCCTGAGGTCCAGGTCCTTTTGAATAAAATGAAATATTCACTTCATATATACAGAAGAAATAAGATCTTCTCCAGTTAGGTCCCAGTGTAATACTTGCCTCCTAGAGATATACCGTTAAAAATTCTATACAATATCTGCATTTATCAACATAAAGATTTCAAAAACAAAGAAAGAAAAAAATCAAGTCAATTTGATATAACAGTTATAATCATAGAAAAATACCAACAGTAGCAACAATTTGTTCTAAGCTTACTATGTACTAGATCCTGGCTCAATGCTTTACATGCTGTTTAAATCAATCTTCACCATTTCCTTGGGATGGGGGCAATTTTTTTGCCAACTATAGATAAGAAAACTGAATCAGAGGAGTCATAGAATTTTCTCAGAGCAACAGTAGATATGGGGCAGAGTTGAGATATAACACCTGGTCAGCCTGACTCTAACCTCATATTCACTGTGCAATAGTAAAGATTTAACTAAATGGTGTACTAAACTAGCTGAATAGCAAAATTGAACTGAGTTCTCAAATAGAAGATGAAAAGAAGTATATGCAGCCATACTCTACAATAAATATAAAATACCTAGGAAGAAAAAAAACAATATGAATTTATTAGTAATAGTTAACATGTAATCTATTCTTTGTAAAAGTATGCTTGCCCTTAGTGTTTTGAAAGCAAAGAAGCATTGTTTCATTTCAGTAAAGCTTTGCTTTGTAAAGTTCCCTAAGATTATTTGTGGAGTCGCAATATACAATGAGGAACCAGATCTCTGTGAATGGCAGGATCTGAAAATCCTCTTGGTGCTAAAGAAACGTAAAAAGTATTGTATTCAGAGACCTCATTTTTATATCTGACTGGAGAGACTCTAGTCATAAGACACAAGGCTCTATTTATATCTGCAGGAAGAAAAAAAAATCTGCTTCTTGAATTATCATATCCCACTAAACCAAAGAGTATATTGCATCGTAGATAAAACCGGCCACATATGATGGTTCCTAAGTAGTTCCAGGTGTCTGACAGTTTGACCCAACATAGGGAATGTAATTTTCAACATACTGGCCCTGGAAGCCAGGGGACCCTTCAGGCATCTACCCCTCCACTGCCAGACCCTTATTTCCCTTTAGCTCCCTCTTGCCACCACAGTCTCTGATTCACACTGAAGGTTGGGCAGGGTGGAGATCATTACTAAAATATGATTCCAGCTATCACCTACCCCTACTTATTTTTCTAGCAAGCATGCTGACAGCAAAACTAATATTATGGCATTTTAACACAGCTCCAAAATCAGGTCCCCTGGACTGACAAATTGTTTCCATGCATGTCCTATTTGAGTGCTTCAATGAGGCAATTGTCCCACACTGAGTCTATGGTGATAGGTAACTCAGGGACATTTAATGAAAGTGCTTCCCATCCATATTGACCATGGCTTTTTGAGAGCCATTAACCTTGCCAAACCTCATTCATTCCAGGTCCATTCCTAGTCCTGGGCCTGAGGGGAGTGCCACCCTTTAACTGATTCTAAGTACCTGGCAAACCACGGGCAGCAACTGCCCTGAGTTCTGCCAGAGTCTGTAGAGCCCCTGACTTTACTGAGTACAAAGGCTCAAGGGAGCTCTTTTACCCCAAACAGTAACAAGAAATAAGTTTCTTCTGATTTTTTTATACAACCAATTCTTGGTTCTTGATTAACATTAAGAACACAATATGTATATTCAAAGAGTGATTAACTAGTGAGGTGACCATCAATAAGTTCTTGAAATCTTTCTGTTCAGCTTCAGTTTTTCAGCTATTCCTACAAGTATTTTCCCTTCCCCTCTGACTTTATGTTAATGTGCATGGGAAGTAATTTTCTGAATCAGTTCCCTGATAACTAATAACTCCTACCCAGAAATGAACTGGGGACATGAGCCCAGGCTGAGCAAGTTAAAAGACATAAGAAGGAAAAGTTGATGCCCAAAAAACAAATGTGGATGGAACAACTGAGTCAACACCTCTAAGAACAAGGTTAATCCGGGGAGGATATGAAAGAGGACCACTTGCGTGAATTTTTTTTTTTTTCATTCTTAAAGCATATGAAGAGTAAAATCTGAGTTTTGGATTAGCTGGTGGGAGTAATATTGAATTAGAATTAAATGACTCCTAATGAATGAGGCTTAGTTGGGGGTTTTAGAGTTATGAAAGTCACAATTAGACCAAAAACTAGTGAGAAACAAACTCGTGGTTGATTCCATTAAATAAATACAATGAAGTTTTATGGTGGAGAAAGAGTGAAATCAATGTGTGGATGATGCACATGCAAAGTATGAATAAGGTATTAAAGACAAATAATGTGCAGAGTATAAGAGTGGGATAAGGGTGAGATTAAAACAACATCACACAAGTATATGAAGATAGCTCACTTAAAATATAACTCCTTTGATCCATAAGCCCTTTATAAAATAACTTGAAATTGTGTGGGCCTGTGAAAAGAGTCCAATAAATTCAGTCGGCCAACTCTATGGCTGGAGAAAGCCACAGAAGCTGATTAGCAGTGCATAGCAATGTTTCAGAACTGTTTTAGTCTGGAATGAAATTACAATTCATCTAATTGAAGGAGGGGGATATTTAAGGTGAAGGTAATTGCTCAAATTGGGTTTTGAGCAAACACATACCACTAACATCTGTGGATTGGAGCAAGGTTGCTGAGATTATCTTGTATTTTTAATGATTAAAAGAAAATGAAGGTATCAGTTTTCTGTTTTCTTCATACAATCTTAAGCATTTAGATAGAGAAATCTGATGACTGAGATTGCAAAAAGAATCAGGGAAGAAAACTCTGTAATTATAGACAAGAAAGTAAGAAAAGAGCATGAGTATACAAAAAGTGGTTGCTTCCACATGGAAAGAGTAGAAAGCAAAGGGTCAATGTGGATTAGAACTGTGATAGGAGCGGACTGAATGGAGAGCTTTAGAAAGGCAGATAAACTATTAGAAGAAAGTGCAACAGTTTGGAAGAGTGATGGGGTGAAATTTGAAAAGAAGAATAGTGCTGGCTAAGGAGTGATTAAGGGTGAGATTAAGAGATCCCAAGAGAGGGGGGGGAGGGGGGGAAAGGAGCTAGAAGATAAAGGGGAATGATAAGGACTGCAAGGAGAGGGCAGGGGTAGGGTGGGCATTGTCCAGACTCACCTGCTCCATCCGCTGTGACAATGGCCTCTGGAGAGATGCACACACCCCGGTCGTACACCGGCAATTCCTCGCAGGCCAAGCTCTCCGGCCATGAGTGTCGGTACTTGATAAGGATGGGCTCGCAGCCCTGCCTGGCCCGCTCACACACAGACTTGCAGGGCTTGATGGGCTCGTGCTGGAAGTCAATGGTGCAGATGGGTGCGTACATGGCGCAGAGGAAGAAGAGCAGATCCGGGCTGCAGTGTGTGCCCAGCAGACCTTCGAATTGCTCGATGGCCAGTATGGCATTGGCCTGCGTACTATGGTGCAGGTGGTTGGGCATCTTGGTCATGTTCCAGGGCAGGGACTTGCACATGGGGATGCGGACCGGCTCACAGGCTGCTGCCCGAGCTCCCGGCATCTGGAGCAGACAGAGCGCAAACAGGGTGAGCAGCCCAGCCCGCAGCACCAGCAGCATCCCTCCTGGGCTGCCGCAGAGCATGTTCCCAGCAGAATGGGGCAGGGAGTAGCAGTGCCTTGGACGCAGAGAGGTCCGCTCTGCCGTCTTCTCTTCTTGCTTGGAAGTGGTCACAATGATCTGGGAGCTTCTCCTCCCCCGGCAATCTCACAGCTTCCTTGGATCAAATTCCCCCAATGGGGTCCCACGAGCTTCACCGAGCTCTGCTCTCGCCGCTTTGGCTGCTCTTTCCAAACATCTAAGCCTTCGAGCGCAGCAGCATCTATTTATTCCTCTCCCTCTGGCAGAAGTATCAGACTTTGCACATCAATCAGATGAGAGTAACACAAGAGGAAGAGAGAGAGGGTGAAATAAAAAGTACATTCAGCTAAGGTAGCTGGAGCTTTGGAGTGTCACGTCCAGTGGATACCAAAAAGGTGCTAGAAGCAGCCTTAAATGCTCTGAAAGCGAGGATAGAAGACGGAGGGCAGGGTGGGGAGGAAGGAGAAAAATAGGGGGAAACCAATGGGAGAAGAGGGTACAGTAAGAGTTTGCCACGTCCTGTAGTCTGAGAAAGATCAATTTTCGGCATGCGCTGCGACCGCCACCAGCCGGAGGGACTGGAGGGAAGAGCCTAGCCGGGAGGTCTGCGGCTGGGACCCGCAGCTCTTCACTCTTCCACCTCCGAACGGGAGAGGGAGCTCCGCCCCCGGGGCAGTCCCAGTCCCGGACGCCTGCTCCTTTTCACAGGAAGGGAGTGGGTGTTGGGGGAGAGGTCTCTGAGTTGCAGGCGATGCTCAGCGAAGCCTTGCCAAGCGGTGAAGGTGCTGTAACCTCAAGCAGCGCCCGCCGAAGCCGGGCACCTCTTCCCCACTCCCGCGCTGGGAAACCTGTCTTTGACCCCAACAATGAGCCCCTGCCCCTGACTGAAGAGCCCACCCCAGTACCCCAGGGAGGAGTCCACTGTTCCCGCACCTCCACCGGGGCCCCTCACTCCCTGGAGGTATTTCCTTTCAGCAAACTGCGACGCCGCTTTTCTTCTGAGATCAGACCTGAGGAAGGAAGGCTGTAGCAGTCACTAAATGCCCACGTCGCAGAAAACAGCCCCCTGCGAGCAGTAACGGAGCCTTATCAGCCCAGAGCTAATGACCACAGAGGTCTGCGTTTTGAATAGCTGAAGGGAAATTGCCTTTCATAAAGAGTAGAAATGCTGTGGGTGATTATAAATAGATCACCAGGAGCAAAGAACCGGTGTTTGTGTTCTTCTTTCTTTACTCTGTAGAATGAGAATTTTTGAGTTTTGTTTTTAGGAATGGAAACTAACAGCTTCAAAAACAGCTTTTTTTTTTCCCCCTTTCTTTCTGCGTTCACTGAAATAAAATGGTATTTACTACCTAACTCTTCTCAACAGCAATTTCTCCTAACACTTGAAAGAAATGTCTACGAAAACTACCCCATATCATAGGTAATAACTATGGTGATAACCCTTTCCATTCAGATGAGTTTAATCCGGAGGAGAAAATAGAAAACAGGTCTCTCCTGGTCTGCTCCAAACTCTATCAAGTCTCTTCTTTCCCTCCCTATCTGGCCACCCCTTTCCTTGCAGCACATTCTACACGGAATGACCTGCGGAAACCCCAGGACTGTGCCCTTTCAATGGGAAATCAGGGAGCAAAAGGATTGCAGGATGTCAGAAAACCCAGCGTTAAGAAGGGAAGGCAACAGAACTCAAAACAAAAGAGGAAGTTACCTTTGCTGGGTATCATTGAAATATTTCTCAGCCTTAATTCAGTCAGCCATTTCTATCTGTCAAGAACAAGCAGAGAAAATTTAAGTCCCCACTTCCCAGTACACAGTGAGATGTCAGTTTCCATTCCCCAGCACTGCCTTAACAGCACTTATAAACCGTTAACATTAGTTTATGGAATTTTTATCTCTAAAATGACCATTAACAGCAGTTTGTGACTGCGGTAAATGTGTTAAAAGGAAGTCTGTTCCACTTGAGAGGAAAACAAAAACAAAAACAGCCTAGATAGGGAGTATTTAGTTAATATAAAAACTTTGCCTGGCCTACCATTACTGTCACAGAAGAAAACGAAGCCAAATTATATAGATAAATTAGAAGGAAAATGACTGAGCTCATAAAATTTAGTGGAAAAAGCAAAATTTTAAGAATCAATGCTAGAATATTTGGGAGTTATTCCAAATAAAAAAAAATATGGCACTGATTTGTGATAAATTAGAAGGAAGAAGTGAGAGGTAAATATAATATTGCCAGATATGTTTTCCTGTCCATCTTAAATTTTACAGTGCAAGAAATGAGTCCATTGTTTTAGTGGCTCTATCACTATCTGAAATAAAGTCTAGTGTCTTTCCCCTGAGCGAAAGTCAGCTCTCCCTTTTGTCTAATATGGCCTTTTGCAACTTTTCTTTAATCCAAATTTGCCTTTCTCTAAACCTAAAATAAACTACATTGTCTTCAGGAAGTGAAGTACCCTTTCTGAGTACCCTGATTCTGTTCATTTTTCTAGTTATTTCTCCTTGAATAATGTTCATGTTTACAAACTGTTCTTTAGCACATCAATGTGTTACTTCAAAAAATTACCATTCATTATTTAACCAGATGTGCTCTACCTTCTTAAAGGGCACGTACAATTTTTGAAAGAAGACAATTCATCTCTTAATTGTTTTGAATAAAGCATTTGAAAAATGTGGAATGACAGAATTTGAAATGCGATCTTAAATATTAAAAAATAAATGTCTTAAAGATATAATATATAATTGGGGTTAATAGTTACACCTAAGTTTGAAAAGCAGACTCTATGATCATGAAGGAAACATGAATTAGATATGGCATGGAGTTTCCAGAAACAGATAAACTGCATCCCCAAAAGGGAGTGCCTTCAACAGGCCTAAATTTAGAGATATTCAGGAGAACACCTGAAGCTTGGGTACCTTGGAGAAATGTGTTATAGATAATTTTCTTATGCTTTACTTTATGTGGTTTTATGTAACCAGAATTTAGCTGACAGTATACTGATCTCTGTATAAAACTGTATCTGACTACAGAAAAGACAGCCGACTGCTTTAGACATTTCCTTATAACCACTGAAATTTCCAACTAGATATATCTGCAGATAATAGGCAAGGGACTAGAGAATTGGAGCTTTTAAATGATATTTTTCATGGACAGAGCAATTAGAAGTCTTTTAGAACTCACTCTTTAAATTTAAGGATGCAAATCAGACTTTTGAGAAAGATGTCATGCACTAATTATTAATATACTAATACCCTGCTTGGGGGGAAAAAAAAAAAAAACTCATGGAGACTGAATTTCAAGACTCTGCAAGGGACTTCACAAGACATATCCATGTCTTTTCCAGGAATGAGTACTCCTGGATCTCTGAGAGCTGTAACACACTGCCCCCTAGAACCTAGTTGAGACTATGGATCAATTTGGGCTTTATAGAAGCTTAGAAAATATAACCAGACCCAGTCATGGACAGTCTCCTTAGACTGAGTCATGCCCATGACCATTAGCATTTCATTTGCATTGCTGACAAGGAAGAAAAGATATTGCTAGGGGTTATCACTTTGAAATAACCATACTGTATTACCAAAATTTAAATTTGACTGATTTTCCCTTCCCCTCCAAAATGTCAGTGTTTTATTTTGTCAATAATCTAAACCTTTAATGTTAAATAATTTAATATTTCTTCATCTGTTTTAGTAGATTTTAAACTTACTCTAGGTTTGTGTTTTAAGACTACCCACATCTTTCCCATAGGGAAATGTGTTGGACCTGAGGGTATAACTCAGTGGTAGAATGCATGTTTAGCATGCATGAAACCTTGGGTTTGACTCCCAACACAGCACACACACACATGCACATACACACACAAATGTGTTTACAATATACATTTATTATTTTTCAATTAAAAATAAAAGAGAAATAAAATGTGCTTATATTCCTATAAACAGGGCTTACATGTCAAATAACAAATGGTAGGGTCTGGATGTATTGGTCAGTTTCCAATCACTGACAGAATACCTGAAGATAATAAACTTAAAAAAAAAAAAAAAAAAGGAAATGCTTATTTGAGCTCACTGTTTTCAGCCCATGGTCACTGTCACTGTCACTTGGCCCTGTTACTCTGGGCCTGTGACAACACAGTACATCATGGCAGTAGCATGTGGCAGAGGAGTCCTGTTCAACTCATGGCAGCCCAGAAGCAAAGAGAGAAGAAGGGAAGGGACCTAGATCCCAATATTCCCTTCAGGGCATGCCTCTAAGGACTAACTTCCTTCTAGTAGGACTTACTCTCTAAAAATTTCCATTACTGCCCAATAACTCCACAGACTGGGACCAAGATTCACAAGGGACTTTGGGGGAATCCTAGATCCAAACTACAGCAATAGATATCTACCAGTCAGAAGGTCTGTCATTCTATAGTAAGTATCAGTCCTAGGTATCAGGGAGCAAGGGCACTTGTGTTACTAAATACACACTTCACGTAAGGCACATAAACCACACAAATTTGCAGACCATATAAGTTCCAAAGATGAGGAAACTGAGGCTCTGAGGAAGGAGGTTTCCCAAAGTTCTCACAGATAGATAAGGGTTTGTCCGAAGTGATATTTGAACCCATGCTCTTTTTACAATTCCAATAATCATGCTGCTTCATGAGCAGGAAGGAGCTGCGAAAGGGAAGTATCAAGTTTTCTGTGAACCTGGGTCTCAGCCTGCATCCTGACCATACCAGTGGTCTGGTATTAGCCCTGCCTTGCCAAGAATAGAACATTGTCGAGGTGTCAAGCCCAATGAGAAGCTCTAGACTTCAAGTGGAAAGACTTGTGATCTGTGGCTGAGATGCTCTGTAGATCTAGTAATTCCCTCAAGTTCCACTTTAGGAAGATCTTGTCCTTTCCTGTCTTGAAGCAATTCAATGAAAGCACCTCACCTGCTAGCGGCAGCAGCATTAAGGCAGTGATTCTCAAACACGCATGTAGGAGGGCTTCTGAAAAAACGGATTTCCAGGCCCCATCCGGAATTTCTGAATAGTGAATTGGGGTAAGGCATGAGAGTCTGCACTTCTAACATTTCCTGGGTGATGCTTATACTGAAGTCCAAGTACAACACTTTAACAATCATCCTTTTGAACTAGATATTAAACTTTGATTTACCCTCAGTAAACTCTTCCTGTGCAATAAAGGTTTCATAATTTTGATCTTCTTTTCTCTTTACTGGAAAAAAAATTTATAATAAAGTAACCTAACAGCTAAACAGTACTTGGGGGGTGGGGAGAGGTCTAGATATCTCTATCAGTTATTCAAAGTTTGTACTAATGGCCTCAATAACACTCACCATACAATCAGTTGACCTTCTGACCTTAATGTACTTTCTTAATGGATCATAGCTCCACTCTATCCCCATTGCAACAAAAGAATAGATCCAGCTTCAAAGAAGTTCCAGCAGGGGCCTTCATATCCTAGTGATGGAATGAAACTCCACCAGCTAGTCCACCCATGTCCCTCCTCAATCTCCCAGTCTCTATATCTTAATTTGAAGGAAAACTCAGAGATAAGAAACCACTTACCCAGAATCAGGAAGTCAGTCAATGGCAACTATACTGATCATTAAATTTAGGAAATTATTTTTTAAATGTAAGACTTTTTTCTCTCAGTTTTGAAGAATAAACCTAGTAATGTTGGATATAGATATTGAAAGATTTCTAGGATCAAAAGTGAGATGTTTCAAAATAAATTAACTGGGCTGGGGAGATAGCTCAGTTGGTAGAGTGCTTGTCTTGTAAGCACAAGTCCCTGGGTTCAATCCCCAGCACTGCAAAAATAATTAATTAATTAATTAATTAAATATCCAATGTAAAGGGATTAAATCTTAATATGGATCCCCCAATTGCTAACAGAACCTTTTTTAGGACTAGGTTTAGTACCTCTCTATCACCAATCAACTAATTGTGCCCATCTGGGAATCCTGACCTGTTGACCTTTTAGCTAATCTAAGAGTATTAATCATCTTATGCAGTGTTTTCCCCAGAGTCCTTTCTAATTGAGACCCTGATCCTCAAGGTGGCCCTTAACCATTTTTCCATTCCCCATCACTGGATAATAATTTCATCTCTGACTAATACTCTTTCCCTTCATTCTTACATCACAAAGAACTGGATCACCATGCTACTCACACCAGAAGAGGGGGATCCACTCAATGCTAACAACTTTAGTAACTGAATAATTGATTAGCTAGAGAATTTCCTAATCATAAGTCTGAAAATGTGAACGCAGACATCTTGCCTCTTTCTTAAGGTATATTTAATCGTATTTCACACACACAAGATAGTATTTTGAAGAAGGTAGCAGCATGAGGAGGGAAATCTCTCTGAAATTCATCCTTTAGAAATCTATTTTCATTACTGACATTTTAACTTATTTTTTCATGTCAGTTACTCACTAATTTGGAAGCAAAAAGCATTGGAATTCAGTTAGCACCACAGAGTTATGCTTTCTTTGATTGTGGGACCCTATATAATAATATCAGATACTTATGTACTTTTAGTATGGATTTATTTCGTACCAGGTCCTAATAAAACTTCCACAACACCCCCTTACATAGTGACATGAACAATTTTTTGAACAAAGAAAGTAGGTTACAAAATAAAGAAACAATCTTCCCAAGATCCACTGACTAAGAGGTCACGTCAGGATTCAAGTCCAAACAATCCCACGGCAAGTCCTGTGCTCTTCATCTCAGCACTACATGACTCTGCATGAAAGCACACACCTCTAACCTTGAACCAGTTCCTTTAGGAAAAGTTTGGTATGTTTAATATGAACACCTATTAAACTGCATGCCAAATTCTTAGATAGCTTTTAAAATAATAACTGTATTGAGAAACAATTTGCAAACCATTAAGTTCACCCTGTTAAACTGCACAATTCAGAGACTCCTAACTTAGTCACATAGTTATTGCAGTCATTGCAATTATTTTAGAATATTCTTGTTACCCTAAAAAACAAACCCTGGACCCATTTGCAGTCACTTTCCATTTCCCAATACCTCCAGCCCTAGACAGCCACTAATCTACTTTCTTTCTCACTGGATTTGCCTCTTCCGGACATAGATATGCCTGTTCATGTCAATGGACCTAGATAATCTCTGGTCTTTGGCTTCTTTCACTTTACATAAAGTTTCTAGGTTCATCTATGTCATAGCAGGCATCAAAACTTCATTCCTTTGTATTACTGAATAATATTCCATTGTATGAATATAATTCATTTGCTTATCCATGTATCAATTCATGAACATTTTGGTTATTTCTACTTTTTGGCTATTATGAATAATACTGCTATGAACATTTGGGTACATTTTCATTTCTCTTAGTTATATACCAGAGTAGAATTGCTGGGTCATGTGGTAACTCTGAACATTTTTAGAAACTGTTGAACTATTTAAAGCAGCAGCACCATTTTACAATCCTACAGACAATATATAAGGGTTCTAATTTCTCCACATCCTCACAGCACTTACATATACAACATTTATTATATTTTTTTCTATTGTCACCATATTAGAGGGTCTGAAGTAGCAGCTCATTGATATTGATTTGCATTTTCTTAATGATGGATGATGTTGAACATCTTTTCAAGTGTTGAGCATCTTTTCAAGTGCTTGTTGGCTATTTCTATAACTTTGGGGGCAAATGTGTATTCAGATCATTTACCACTTTTTAATTGGGTTGTCTTGTATTTGCAGAGGAGGGTTAGGAATTCTGTAAATATAAGTATGATTTCAGATATATGATTCATAAATATATTTTCTCATTCTGTGGATTGTCTTTCATTTTCTTGTGTCCATTGAAGTGCAAATGTTTTTACTGTTGGTAAAGTCTGATTTACCTGTATTTCTTTTTTTCATACTTTAAGGGTCATACCTAAGAAGTCCTTGAAAAACCCAAAGTCCTAAAGATTGACTCCTGTGTTTTCTTCTGAAACATTTACAGTTTTCTCTCTTATAATTAAGACTATGATCTGCTTTGAGTTAGCTTTTAGACATGGCTTAATGAAGGGATCCAAGTTCATTCTTGTTGTCTAGTTGTCTCAGCACTATTTGTTAAAAGATAGTTTCTAGTCCATCTATGCCCTGTTTTTTTTTTTTTTTTTTTTGTTTGTTTGTTTGTTTTCTCTTTGTTGTTTTGTTTGTTTACTGGTGCTGGAGACTGAACCAGGCCTATGAATGCTAAGTACATACTCTACCCTTGAGTTTCACCTCAGCTCTTGATTCCCTTGACACCATAATTCAATCTGATAATAATTTATAAAGAACTTAACACCTAGGTTAGTTCTGTCTTAGGAAATTTGTCTTGTAAAGCCTGTCTTCCTTGAGCAAGCTCTCAGAAATGGTTAGACAAGACAGGAAGACCGTAATTTCCAGATCCTATCTTGAATATATGACAGATATGTGACTGATGCAATATGATTACTATTATTATTACCATTACTATTATTATTATTTTGTGGTACTGGGAACTGAGCAACACCCCATGACCTTTTTATTTTTTGCATTTTTATTTTAAACACACACACACCTGCGCATGTGCACACACACATATTTTTGGCACTGGGGATTAAACTCAACAGTGTTTTAATACTGAGCCACAACTCAACCCTTTTAAAATTTTTTTTTTATTTTGAGACAGGGTCTCCCTAAGTTGTCCAGGCTGGTCTTGAACTTGTGATTCTCCTGCCTTAACCTGCTGAATTGCTGGGAAATACTATTAAGTGAACACAAAAATAAGTAATTTCTTGAACCTAACATAAAAAGATCTAGTCAAGTTCCATAATTACCACAACCTCATGATACACAAAAATTTCTGGAATACATCAAGGGGAGAAATGTACTATTTCTAAAACATTCTTTTATTTATTTCTTCTATAAGGTTTTAGTTTCCAAGGCTCTTTAGAAAATTATAATTTATAACAAATATAGAAACTATTTTTGTTTGGATCCCAGAGAAAGAACTAGGAAAAGGAGTCACATGTACTGACATCACTCAGTCATTCAACCTGAGTTGGGAAGGGAGATGGAGACAGAAAATTAGCTTGAAAAAGATAAAACCTGAAGGTATTAAAACAACAACGCATAAGTTTCAAGTTAAGTACAGAATCTCCATAAACTCTTTGATCCTCTTTTCATAGAGGTTCACATTTTGACATTTCTCTAATAAATGACAACAAAAATAATTAGAATTCCTTAAATATTTTGTAAGAGTAAAGAATATGTTAGGTTTCCTTTCTTCCCAATTTTGAAACTAAAACAATTTTAATTTTTATATAAAATATAATCTGCTTTGAATTAAAAGGAGTATATGTCTTTCTAGAAGAATTTGATGTGGAGTGTCCATTAGAGTCCATTTGTATGATTCCATTTTAATGTTTGGGTTATGGTGACAATGGTGGCGACGGACCCATGACCATATAGCTATTCAGGTCCAGAATGTTGTGTCTAATAGGACCAAACAAACTGAACAGGATATGGAGGAAACAATGAAATTTCTTCTGGAGAAAGGTAGGATGTAATTTCTGAAGACTTGAAAGAGTATTTTCATCTAGAAAAGACAATTCATCCATTCATTCACTCAGCGAACACTCCTTACCTCCTAAAAACCAGATAATTTCAGGTTTCGGAGAAAATGCAGTAAGCAAAGCTGGGTCTGGACCATCTTAAACCTTAAGTTCTAATAAATTTTCTCTACAACATGGAAAAATCCGTATAATATTGGTTTGGTATCTTAACAGAGGGAAGAATAACTTACTCAGCCTTTGTTAATGTTGCGGCAAGAATATTTAAACTGAATCTGAAGAACGTTCTAATGTAGAGTTTGGTAGAGCCTTAACTGGGTCACTTAAAATTTTAGTTATGTAGAAAGAATACTTTCCTTTTCTTTCCAAAGGGTTTAGATGACACTGCCCTACAACTCAGGCCATATACCTCCCTGTTTTCTTCAGACAGGCTCTAAATGTAATGTGGAAAGTAAGATTTCTAAAGAACTGGCAGGTGGAAAATGATTAACTTAGAATTCTCGAAGGTGCATATAAACTGCTTTGAAAAACTGCTTACATTTCACTGACATATTTCAATGTTAGTGTACATTTATTTAGTCAGTCTTCATCTAGTAAGAGCCTGTGTACATTTGAAGTAACTATTTGTCCTGCAGGTGACACAGTTGATATTTCATTTCAACAAATTAGAGGTCCATATTTTTATTTTATTTTTGTTTCTCCACCCACATCATCCACGGACAAGATTTTTTCAGAAAATTGCATTTCCTCCTCTAGTTAGAAACAGTTTTAACTAGAAGTATGTGTAAGACCACAATTGCCAGGTTTGTGCAGCCCTCACAGAACTCCCTGTCACTCTGGGCCACATCAACAATTTAGCAGGTAGAGCCCAGTGTTAAGAATACCACGTATGGTGAAAGGATAGGCAGGGATCTTTACAAAGCTTTACATCTGTTGTGCATTTTGTTTTCAAGCCTGTTTCTCTCTCAAGAATGTGGTCAAGCCCACAATGGCCTAAGATTTTCCTGGAAGTATTCAAGAAGAACCAATCAGAAAAACTATAAAATCGAAATATTCAATTCATAATAAGACTATGAAAAAGGCAATCAAGTAACTATAAAGAAAAGAGTTCAATCACATTTAGAGAAAAAAAAAAATTATCCAAATAGCCAATAGATTGTTCCTATCTAACTATCTCTTGAGGAAACACAAATTCCTAGGTTCTGTTGATGAATGAACTCGGTTTTGTTTTGTTTTGTTTTGTTTTTAACAAATGTTATGTTCCTCAGGTATTCATACATTTCAAGTTCTCAACCTAAATGCAAACATACTTTTTCTTTCCTGAATATAGAGAATGAAAATGTGTTGTTTCATATATAGATCTCAAAATATGTAAATCACACAGTTCCATTTGTAAAGTTTTGCAACTAATATTACTATTATATTACTAAGTTTATTAGATATGATTGCAATAAATTATTAGGAGAAAGTACAGAGAAAACTGATGACTACCCATGAGCAATACAACATGAAGCCCCCAGGCCGGGAGAGAGAGATGTGGAAAGAACAAAGGAAATAGGAAGAGGTGAAGCAGGGGAAATGCAGGAAGGATGCTGGGGATGAACTTAATGTCAATGGGGAAGTAAGAATGCATTTCCTCCGAGAGGACAAAACGCCCACTCTTTCCTCATGACGAGCAACATGGGAGGAGCCTGAATGGAGGAGCAATTTTTCTGACCTAAGAATCTGAGTGCAGAAAGTTCTCTGGGCTTTGCCCTCTCCTTTAAAATGCTAAGATTTCTCAGGTGTCCCAAGTGTTCCTGTCTAGGAGTGGTCGACCCTCCCTGTCCACAGTGGTCCAGCACTCTCCTGCCTGTGTATTTAATTCTTATTAATCCTGAGGTCAAAACCTAGTAAAACCTGCCAGGCATATATCTAAAACCAGATTCTCCAATGACTTTATATTAGTGATATTCATCAGTTTGTCTTTTGTAACTTATTTTCCAATTAGTTTCTAATTCAGTTTGGTATATTTGGTTATTGGATTCTTCAAAAATTTACCAGGAATCTAATTTTGTCCAGTTGGCCTCAGGGGCCACTAGAGTCCCTAGGGTCTAGTTTCTCTATGACATGGATAGTAGTGAGAACTCTGTGCAGGGCTTCTTGGCAATTCATCACCAGAAAGGTATAATCCCAAAAGAACAGATGGATCCTAAAGTACTATTCTTTCTTCCTTCCTTCCTTTTCTTTTCTTTTTTCTCTTCTTCTCTTCTTTCTCTCTTCTTTCTTTCTTTCTTTCTTTCTTTCTTTCTTTCTTTCTTTCTTTCTTTCTTTCTTTCTTTCTTTCTTTCTTTCTTTCTTTCTTTCTTTCTTTCTTTCTTTCTTTCTTCCCTCTCTCCCTCTCTCCCTCCTTCTTTTTCTATTTTTCTTGTACTGGGGTTGAACCCATGGGCGCACTGCCACTAAGTTACATTTCCAGTCATTGTTTTTTCTTTATTTTTTCTCTCTCTTTTTTAAAAATTAAATTTAATTTTAAAAAAAAATTGGCACAGGGTCTTGCTAAATTGCCCAGATTAGCCTCAAATTTGCAATTCTCCTGCCTCGACCTCTGAAATTGCTGGGATTACAGACATGTGTCACTATGCCTAACCCAATATACTATTCTTAACAATATTACTGGTTATTTTTATCAATTAAATCACAAAGAATGAATAAGTCACAGAATGACAGAATATATATATTGTTCATAGGGCTTCAACTCTCAAAATTTTTATTTTTCTCATATATGCCATGACAACCCAACCAATTTTCCTCTCCTGAAGGTTAAACACTACATAAATTTAAGATGGAACAGATGATGCGCTGAATACCCCCTTCCCCCAAGAAAATTCAAATCTGAAGGTGCTTTTCACATACTATATGTTTTTATAAAGCCAAAGTTGTGTTACATGCTTTTATAATATGAATATTATTCAGGAACCTAATCTGTACTGTGGTTAACGCCATACAATAGTATAAGATTCTGAGGCAAGATCCTTGGAAACCGCTAAGCTCCTGTGTGAATCTGCTTGTAATTCAACGTGTGTCTTACCAGGTTTACCACCTGCTGTCACCTAGACTCTCCTGCCTGCTTTACTTGCAACTCCCCACTGATAAAATTAATGGGTTTGGAGCATGTTCGCATAGGCCTGCGGACCAACAGCAAATCAGGTCATAAATATGTTTCTTGGTGACATGGAATAGTCACAAAATAGTGATGCTTTCAAGAGTCAAATTTTATATACATTTTCATTAATTAGTTTATAAATTCTTCATAATAATATATATCCAAAGGATCCTTAATTGAGCTCTTGAAATTTCTATTTTATTTTAAAACATATGTACTCATTAGACAAAAATAATATCCAACTCCAAAGAAGGTAGTGATTAGCATTAAGGCATTTTAAAATCCTGTATTGTTAGGAAGGATTATTTGCTTGTCTAATTATTGACATTACACTGTGTTAGGTTAAATGTCTCCTTTAACAAAAAAGTGTCTAAAAGTGGCCACCTCAAAAATAGCAATAGAGCCTATCACATACATTTAAACTAATAAATTTTAGAAGAACATGCAAGAGAAGCAGAGAAAAAATGAAACTAGGATCTTCAAATATATCTCTACATTTGAGCATAAACATGCCCTAGAAATGATTCCCATTTGCAGATAATCCAAAGGATGCAAAATCCTTTCACATCTGTGACCTTTAAACTTCCTTCTCTCACCAAGTTTCTTGCTCCCGCTATCTCCCTTTCTCTCTTTCATCCCCCTCATCTTTTTCTTTTCCTATATATGTAGATAGATACATAAACTCACTATTTTATGTTCTCTATTCTTAGATCAGTGCTATATATGCATATTAAACCATTAAAAGACAGAAACCATTTACCCAATTTTATTACTGAATTAATATGTTAATAAATAAATTAGACTAGTTAAGAACAAAAAGTCAGATTGAATATAGCTGAATTTTGACTTGCCAGCTGTTTGCTGGAAATTTTGGGGTTTCCAAAACTATTTTACATGATAAACTAACATTCAATGAAATATTTGTAGCTTAAATCACTCTATTTGATCAGAATGTTAATTTCTTCATTGATAATAATAATAATTTAGTGATAAAGAGGAAGGAGAAAAAATGCAGGACATGGAGACATGTATAGAAACTACCTAGGGCTGGGAACCAGTTTGCAGTAGCAGCAGGGAGAAGGAGCTAGCCTTCCCAGGCCATGTCATCAACTGTTTGTCAACACTGCCTCTCTCCTTCTTCTAGCTCTTGATGAAATGATCCTGATCTGACAAACACATCACTGTAAGGTTCAAATTAGATTGCTAGTTTCATTAACATAGCCTCTAGAAGAGACAATCTCATCCATACTTGTGAATAATGCAATCAACTCTAGCTAAGATCCGACCTTAGCCTTTATCCCTGCGGCACAGCTTGCCAGACAGAAGAAGGCTTTGCAACTGAATTTGGATTAAAACGTCAGCAAAAGACCAACTCTTCAGTAAGGCATTCTATTCTAAAGAAAAAGATCCAGCAACAAATTTCAAATCTATTTTTATTGTTATAAAGTAAACTATGAAAAACTTTAAAGAATCAGGTTTTCCTTTGCAAGTTGATACTTTTCTAATCTTAAATTTATAATTTTAGATTTATAAATATATTATAAATTTATAATAACTGATTCATATGAAATATTGCCCAGAAACCCACAAAACATTACATTGACTTGGAAATTCTCCTATACTATCATTTTGTTTCAACAAGCATATGGAGCCACAAATTTAGTTTATTTTGTATATTTGATGCTGTTTGATAGAAGCATATTAGGCAGTGTTGTTTTTTCCCCAAATGTTAAATATCAAATGAATGGCTAAACTCAAAACCTTATGGCTACCAAAATTAAAGATTCCTTAGTGTAGGGGCTGAGGATGTAGCTCAGAGGCAGAGCACTTGTGCAGCACACATAAGGCCCTAAGTTTAATTCCCCAGCACTAAAAAAAAAAAAAAAAAAAAAAAAAAGAGGACAAGATGATCCTTAGTGTAATATTTTGAAAATGTTCTAGAAATTTCAACTTTCCTAAAAAAGTGAGTTTTATTTTAAACCAAATGTAAGTTGCTGTACTTACCCAATATGAAATGGATAATTTAGGGCTTATAGTCCTAAATATTAAGGAAACAAAAAAAATAAAAAAAATTTAGATAAATTATAGCAAATGTTCTGGAGCTCATTCTTTCCATTTTGGCTTTGTGGGGCAGCAAAGACACGAAGCAAACATTAAAATGTGTGTAAACAGTCACAGGGTTTATCTATTTTTATAAGAGTTATCATAACACTTCAGATACATTCTGATGTTCGACCTTTCCAAGGAAAATCTAATGTTGTTAAAAATGAAATAAAATTGGTTTGACCAGAAAAGTCATAAAACTGCCTATCCCACTAAATGCCTTATGCTTCTTTCCTGCCCAGTGCAAACCATCACTTGTTATTGGAATAAAATTATAAAACTAATTCACTTTAGCACTAGCCTTTTCTGTAAGCTACTCTCTGGGAGAATAAGCACATGGACAATTTCAGCCCTGTGACTGCAACGAGAACAGTTTGACCATATTTAACAAAGTGTTTGGACATTCCTTTCTGCTCTGAGGCACACCGGTGCAAGGGAACAGCTAAATAAAGTTAAACCCACGCTTTGAGGTTATGAAGAGTGCATGTGATGCTACACACACTTAAATGACTTTTTCCTACCAGAAGGTGTTCCAATCATAGCATAACATGATGTAAGCACAAGTCAATGACCTCTGGAGAAGGCAAGAACCAAGTTTCATCCATCCTGTGTCCTCAGTGTGGAAACTTTGAGTAACTACACACATTTATGGGATCCAGTGTAATATTTCTATACATGTATACAATGTATGACCAAATCAGAATGAGCAACATTTCTTCTCTTTCTCATTTCTTTGTGTTTCTAGACTTTGAGGTCCTCTCTTCTAGTTCTTCTTAAAGTATATATTAGGTTATTGTGAACTATGGTATCCCTACTGTGCCATAGACCATCAGAACTTGTTCTTCTATCTAACTGCATTTTGGCCCTTCATTCTAGTTAGAATGGCTATAATAAAAAAAAAAAAAAGGCATAAAATATCAAATACTAGAGAAGTTGTGGAGAAAAGGAAACTCATACACTGGTGACAGGATGTAAATTAGTACACCCACTAAGCAGCTTCCTCAAAAATCTAAAGACAAGCCAGGCACTGTGGTATGCCCCTGTAATCCCAGCAATTTGGGAGACTGAGGCAGGAGGATCACATATTTGAGACCACCCTGGGCAATTTAGCAAGAACCTGTCTAGAAATAAAAAGAACTGGGGTTGTAGTTCAGTGGTAGAATACACCACATTCAATTCCCAGTACTGAATAAAAACAAAAGTTCTACCATATTATCTAGGTACCCTACTTCTGAGTATACATATTCAGAGGAAATGAA
This sequence comes from Sciurus vulgaris, assembly GCF_902686455.1. NCBI lineage: Eukaryota > Metazoa > Chordata > Mammalia > Rodentia > Sciuridae > Sciurus > Sciurus vulgaris. Next base: position 136,079,445 of record NC_136463.1, read on the forward strand.
ATCAGCATACTGGAGACACCTGTACTCCCAGGTTTGTTGTAGCTTTATTCACAATAGCTAAGATATAGAATCAACCTAGGTGCTGACAGATGAATGGATAAAGAAAATGTGGTGTATATTCACAATGGAACATTATTCTGCCGTTTAAAAATAATGAAATCCTGTCATTTGTGGCAAAGCGGATGGACATGGAGGACATTATAAGTGAAATAAATCAGACACAGGAAGAAGGAGGCTGAAAAATGGGTAGCATGGGCCCATACATATACTTGATGTTCGAAAATGTGAATTATGGGAATGAATCAATTAGTGAGTGAATGAAAAATTAAAATAAACTATTTGTCCTTTTTATCTTAGTATAACAACTGTTGTTTAAGAGCATTTTGAGGGCTGGCGTTGTGGCTTTGTGGTAGAGCATTTGCCTACCATGTGGGAGGCACTGAGTTTGATCCTCAGCACCACAAAAAATAGTTATTTAAAAAAAAATACTGTTTTGATATAAAAATAATATTTTTTAAATTTCCATTTTCCTAGTAAGATTAAATTCAACTCTAATGGGATGAAAGGAAAAAGAAGTCAGACCTTAGAAGTAATCCACCATGCCCCTCACATCCAGTGCTTCAGGGAGGAAGATTGTTCATTCTTAATCCCCAGCATGAGAAGGTTCTCAGAGGCCTGGTGCCCAACCTTCCCAAACACTCTTCTTCCAAGATACACAAGAAGTGGGTTGGGCTGAGACTTACCCCTTGGAGACTTAGTAACAGCCCTTTGAGAATTGGTCCCAGGCTCACTAGACCCCTGACATTGTCCCACCAACCACTTAGGCCATGCTTCCCTCCACAACCACCATGGCTCAGGGCTTCCTCTGTTCTTGGGCTGACCATTCCCTCCCACAGAGCCCACCATTCTTCTCTCCAAGGCAACAGGAAGGGTTTCCCAATATATAGTCTCTGCTCCAACCAGGTTGATACATAAGAATAAACCAGGAATCTTTCCTAGCCTTGGCTTCCTGCAGTGACTATACCTTTCCAGTATTTTATCACTTAATTAGATCACCTTTTCTAGTATGTGCCTGTGTAGATCTCTGGTAACTCAGGTCAAGGGACATGTTGTAATTTTTTTTTTCATACTAGGGACTGAACCCAGGAATATTTTGCCACTGAGTCACATCCCCAGATCTTCTTCTTTTTAAATTTTGAGATAGGGTCTCACTAAGTTGCTTAGGACCTAAGTAGATGAGACTGGCCTTGAACTTGTGATCCTCCTGACTCAGACTGCCAAGTCACTGCCAAGTCACTGAGATTACAGGTGGGCACCTCCACACCCAGCTATGATTGTTTGTATGCCTCATCATTCTTTCTTCTCCCTCCCCCTCCATCTTCTTCTATTTTTTTCCAGCCCTGGGGATTGAACTCAGGGCATTGTACATGCCAGCAAGTTCTCTACCACTGAGCTACATTCCAAGCCCCTTCAAAATTTTTTTCTTTTCTTTTCTTTTTTTTTTCCTCAAACTTTGAGGCAAGTTCTCAGTAAGTTGCCAAAGTTGTCTTCAATTATGATCCTCCTGCCTCAGGCTCCTGAGTATTTGGGATTACAGGCATGCACCTCCACACCCATCTGACTGTCTCATCCTTTTCAGTATGCTGTTCCCATAGTAAATGATTAGTATTTGTAATCTAAATGAAAATCAATAATTTTCTATTCTGTGAAATCTGCTGTAGGCCAAACTGCCAAGGTTGGCAGTGACTGGCAGGGGTGGGCATGTAATCTTTTGGGCGATGTGGTGATGAGTCAAGAAACTGCATCACCTTTTTATGGTAGCATAAAAACAGATCTAGGAAACAAAGCTTAGGAACTTCCAAAATCTGAACACCTTCAGAAAAGAATATTCCATAACTTCCCTCAGCAAAGACTTGAGTTCATTTCCTTAATTTACAATTTACATATTCTGCATTTCCTGAAATACTCTGGTTATCACCAAGGCCTCTGTGCATACCCAAACCTGTGTCTTGTATTTTCCTTTTTGCAACAGGTCAATGTTTTCCTAACTATTTTTTGCTAACAAACTCAATTCCATCCACCATCTTTGAAGATAATAACCTAAAATTATTTTCACCTAAAATGTTATAAGGAGAATTTTTACAGGAATATTAGGAGAAACAAACCTGGATAGCCAACACGAAGAGCTTACAAAGTTAGTAAACTACTCAGATTTGCACTCTGAGATTTACAATTCTGACTCACCTCTGGAATGGCAGTAGGTCGCTAGGATTTTGGCCTTCCATTTGTCTGCTGTTATCTCTTCCCATCATTTAAGAAGGTACCAGTTCTCTGTGTGACCTTGAGCAAGGGTCTTCTTTGTCAGCCTGTATTTCCTCACCACACAAAAGACAATGATAACAGTAATTGACCTTCATGGATATTGTGAAGATTAAATAAGTTAATATGTGTAAACCCTTAAAACAGTGCCTGGCACATAGTAAAGCCTAATGAATATTAGCTACTGTTGTTATTTGTTCCAGAAAGCATCTACTCCCATGCTAAAGAAAAATCCTGTGTTCCTTTGCACATGGGCATGTGGCTGGTCTAAGCATTACAAGTTTCTTGGTACCCAATGCACAAGGCCTCTGCTCCACCCAGACACAACCTAGGTATTTCCCCCATGTTACTTACATTTTCTCATCAAAGAAATAGAAAATTAATAATTGCCATCTTTCTCTGTAGAAGAACTTCTTACCTCCCCCTTGAAATCCAGGGACACACCTATAGGTTTTTCCCACATAATAATATTTCTGGTGGGTGTCAGAGAGGCAATTCTGCCTTTGAATGAGACAGCTTGCCTGGTGGCACCTTTCCTGGGGAGACTATCACCATAGTTTCTACGTATGGTGTGTAGAGGGATTTGCACAGCTATGTTAGAAATTTTCACTCTTTTTGTTGTAAATTTTTAATTCATTCTAATTAACTGTACATGACAGTAGAATGCATTTATATTCACTCTTGACTTTTTATTGTTTGCTTCTCTGGACTGGAAAGTGTAGGCAGATCCATGACCTATGCTCCATCTAAGAGGAGAGCAAGTGAGTTCTGGTTACCCACCTTGGTATGAGATTCCAGAAAAGCCCTGTCAGTTCAGTCCTTTCAGTCATATGTTACCATTCTGGATGGAAAGAATTTTGCATTTGTTTTAAAATATGGAAAACACAGATAAAGTTATCTGTCTTTATGAACATAATGAAAAGTAGAATAGATGTTGAATCCATAGGTTCTACCAATAGTGAAGATTGATCTTTAAGATCTAAAAATTCTATAAATGCCCATTTCATATGAAATGCCCTAAATTGTAGTATGTTCAAGGATGGACATGTACAAGATTGTTTAGAATGCCAAACAAGCTGCGTACAGTGGCACATGCCTATAATCCCAGTGACTCGGAAGGCCAAGGCAGGAGGATTCCAAATTTGAGGCCAGCCTCGGCAACTTGATGAGACCCTGTCTCAAGATAAAAAATAAAAAGGAGCTAGGGAAGTAGCTCGGTGGCAAAGCACCCCTGAGTCCAATCCCCAGCAATAATAACAACAATAATAATAATAATAGAATGCCAAATACACCTGACCTTACAGAAGATGGCTCAGGTAGACACAAGAAAGACAAGAGCATGCTTCCTCCAGCCCACCCTGCCTTTGCCACACACAGGTAGCCTCTCCTGCTATGCAGGTGCACATTCTATGCATACACAAAAACATGCACACACATTGGCATGCCTTCCAGACCTCGTACTCCCACAGTGGTCTCTTTGGCATCTGAATTGCTGCTTTCTGAACCTCAGTGAAGCATTCCCAGAATGCCCTTCTTCGATTCCAGCAGAGTAAATTGGGACAGACAGGTGGTCTCCACCTGTAACTGTTATCACCTCTTCCACTACCTTAAGAAGACTGTCGTTCATATATATTTATCTCATATATATGTTGCATGGGAACTATATATACGAATATCATTCAATCTATTAATTCAATTGATTTTTCTTCCAAACAATTAATCTCACATATTTATTACCAAAACAACCTAATATTACCAGTTTTCATTTGAATTCACCAGAGTGTGGGATGATTCTGCTTGTTTATTGATCAGAAGTCATTTGATCCTGAGAATCTTATAAGAAGAGACATAAGGAGAGAATCTTATAAGAAGAGGCAGGAGTAAAAGTCTCGATCACACACCATGATGGTGGAGAATAGAAGAGAGTGAATCAGTTTTTATTTAATTCATCCATTTACATGCAAGTCCCTTTGTCAGAGCAAAATGTATTAGAACAATCTTGCCACTGAGGAGTATATTCTTTTGTAACAGAGATAAGAAACATACTACTTGGCCAACAAGCAAATTGGGTAGTAGTTAGCAGGGATAGAATGTCTAGGACATAGGGTTGAACACTGATCCCAATTCAGGATATGTGTCTGCAACTTACTTTCTTAAATAAACTTATCAAATGAGCTTGAAATATATAGAATAAAACAACAAGATGTTTTACCTTAACACCTGGCACCAGAATTCTTAGAAAGAAAACTTTCTGTTTAGGAAATATTTTCATAAACATCTCAGATAGACGCCAAAGCTAAAGGTATGTGGTCACCAAGAAAAAAAAAAAAAAACAAGAATTTAGGTGGCAGAAGAAAGAGAAGACACAAGGAAGAGAGGAGAGCCAAGCTACCCAGTGACAGGCCAGATAACAAAAGTGAATGGAGTAAGAGTAAGGGCTAGCTATTTCATGCTAGGCTTTGTTTAGTGATTTTCATGGTTTATCTCACTTAACCCTCACAACAACCCTAAGAGTTAAGTTTTATTATTCAATATCATTTTATAGAAACTAGCTTTCACTTTTCAGCAAGGGCTTTCAACATTGGAAATACATGACATTTGATTTTTCAATGATATAAATCATGCCATCTTTCTAAGACTCCTGTCAAATGTTCACATACAAATAAGTGTATTTTTGTGAGTAAATTTTTGTTTATATGTAAATTAAACAAAAATCACTGAGTGATATGACAGGGTTGAAGTAGTACAAAACATGAACAAATTCATGGAAGGGCAAAAAAAATTCCCTTAATGAACCCTTCCAAACTCATTCTATGAAGCTAGTAAACCAGACAAAGATGCATCAAGGAAAGAAAATTTCAGACTAATATTCCTGGTGAACATAAATGCAAAAATTGTTAAGAAAATATTGGCAAAATTACATACAAACACATAATAAAAAATAGTGCACTATGATCAAGCAGGGTTCATCCCAGGGATACAAAGGTGGTTCAACATACAGAGATCAATAAAAGTAATTCATCATTAATAGACTTAAACACAAGAATCACATGATTATCTCAATAGATGCAGAAAAAACATTTGACAAAATACAGCATCCAATCATGTTCAAAACACTAGAAAAATCAGGGATAGTAGGAACATACCTCAACATTCTAAAGCTATATATGCTAAATCCAAGGGCAACATGATTCTGAATCATTCCCTCTAAAAACTGAAACGAGACAGTTTCTTTCACCACTTCTATTCAACATAGTCCTAGAAACTCTAGCCAGAGCAATTAGACAGAAGAAAGAAATTAAAGGGAAACAACTAGGAAAAGAAGAACTAAAACTATCCCTATGTGCTGATGAAATGATTTTATATTTAGAAGATCCAAAAAACTCTACCAGAAAACTTTTAGAACTCATAAATGAATTCAGCAAAGTCACAGAATATAAAATTAATACCCATAAATCAATTGCATTTCTATACATCAGTGATGAATCAACCAAAAGAGAAATTAGGAAAACTATCTCATTCCCCATAGCATCGAAGAAAATAAAATATCTGGGAATCAATCTAACAAAAGAGGTGAAAGACCTCTATAATGAAAACTACAGAACACTATAGAAAGAAATTGAAGAAGACCTTAGATGATGGAAAGACCTCCCATGATCTTGGATAGGCACTATTAATATTGTCAAAATGTCCATACTATCAAAGATGTGATACAGATTTAATGCAATTCCTATTAAGGTTCTGATGATGTTCTTCATAGAAATAGTAAAAGAGGTCGTGAAATTCATTTGGAAAAATAAGAGGCCCATAATTGCCAAAATAATCCTCAGCAAGAAAAGTGTGGCAGAGGGCATCACAATATCAGACTTTAAATTATACTACAGAGCTATAGTAACAAAATGGCATGGTATTGGCACCGAACAGACATGAAAACCAATGGTACAGAATAAAAGACACAGAGACAAATTCATATACATACAGTTATCTCATACTAGACAAAAGCACCATATACATATATTGGAGAAAACATAGTGTCTTCAACAAATGGTGCTAGGAAAACTGGAAATCCTTATGTAATAAAATGAAGTTAGACCTCTATCTCTCATCCTGCACAAGTCAACTCAAAGTGGATCAAGGATCTAGGCAGTAGACCAGAGACCTTGCAACTGCTAGAAGTAAAAGGAGGTCCAAATCTCTATCATGTTGGCTCAGGAATCAAATTCCTCAACAAGACTCCTAAAGCTCAAGAAGTAAAATCAAGAATCAATAAATGGGATGGTATCAAACTAAAATCTTCTTCACAGCAAAGAAAACAATCAAGAACATGAAGAAAGATCCTACAGAATGGAAGAAAATCTTTGCTACCTGCACCTCAGATAGAGCATTAATCTCCAGGATATATAAAGAACTCAAAAAACTTAACACGCACACGAAAATAACCCAATCAATAAATGGCAAAGGCACTGACTAGATACTTCACAGAAGAAGTAATACGAATGGTCAACAAATATGTGAAAAATGTTCAACAGTTCTATCAATTAGAGAAATGCAAAATAAAACTACACTGAGATTTCATCTAACTCCAGTCAGAATGGCAATCGTCAAAAATACAATCAACAATAAATGTTGGTGAACCTGTGGGGAAAAAGGTACACTCACACATCACTGGTGGGACTGCAAATTGGTGTGACCACACCGGAGATTCCTCAGAAAACTTGGAATGGATCCACTATTTAATCCAGTTGTCCCACTCCTCAGTTTATACCCAAAAGACTTAAAATCAGCATACTATATTGATGCAGCCACATCAATGTTCATAGAAGCTTAATTTACAATAGCTAAGCTACGAAATCCACTTAGGTACCCTTTAATAGATAAATGGATAAAGAAAAAGTGACACATATACACAATGGAATATTACTCAGTCTTAAAGAAGAAATAAATTATGGCATTTGCCTGTTAATGGATGAAACCAGAGGATATCATACTAAGTGAAAAAAGTCAATCTAAAAAAACCAAAGGCCACATCTTCTCTCTGATATGTGGATGCTGACTAACAATTGGCAGAAGTGAGGGAAAAGTGGAGGTTCACTAGATTGGACATGGTGAAATGGGGTAAAGAGAAGGGGATGGGAATGAGAAAGACAGTAGAATTAATATGAAATAACTTTCCTGTGTTCATATATGAACACATGACCTGTGTAACTCCATATCGCGTACAATGGGAAGTTATACTCCATCTATGTATGATATGTCAAAATACTTTCTACTGTCATGTATAACAAAAAAGAACAAATTTTAAAAATCTCTTAACAAAGATAATTTGGCAGAAGTAAGAGAACTGGAGGCATAGATGATCCCAAACTTAAGCTTCTCAGGAATCTATAACATTGTTTGGAAGGGTATTGGATTTCCACAGTTGGTAGAATGGTGTTTGACTTTTTTTTTCTTTTCTTTTCTTTTCTTTTCGGTACTAGGGATTGAACTGAAGTTCACATGTATGCTATGCAAGCACTCCACCACTGAGCTACATCCCAGCCTTTTTCATTTTTTATTGTGAGTTACCAGCTGGATGTAAACTTGCAATTTTCCTGCTTCAGCCTCCTATCTTAGTAGCTAGGATCACAGGCCTGTGCGCATGTGTCCGCCTGATATTCGATTCTTAAGGATGCAAAGTAACCTCCAGTAACACCTAGAAGAATTAACCTACTTAATGGAGTCCCAAAAAATCTCCTATCCCAACATCATACTAAAAACAGCTACCTTTTTCTTTTTTCAATATGATAAACTGTGTCAAGTGCTCAAGATACGTTGTCTTATTTAATACTCATGAAAACAGTAGTTAAGTCAGCAATGACAAAAATCTGGTAAATAGTGGAGCTGCATATGAATCCAGGGCTTTCAGACCCCTGACCCAGTTCATTCAATAGCACCAGATCTAGGTGCAACATTCTCTTTCACCACCTACAGCTACAGGCTAATCCTAAGGCTTCCCTCCATTATGTATTTACCTGTTCACAGCAACATTTCACTGGAGATAAAGTAAGTCAATATAAGAAATTATAATTAGAAGTAGAATCTTTATCCCCCATGGGACCAGGATAAGGAAATTTCTATGAGCCCAAACCAAAAGAAGAGAGATAAGAGCAAGAAAGTATTAAAATTTATAGAAAAGAGAACATAAAAGAAGGAACATAGAAAAGAATGTTAAAGAAGACAGTGAACAGAGAAAGTGCATATGCAACAATGGCAGGTGTCACTTCCGGGTGAGGAGACTTTGAGAAGCTAGTCCCTGCCCAGACCAAGCCTAGCCTATCATAAATGCTCTCTTTACATACTGCATTTCCATATGCCATTGGTGTTCTGCATCAGTTCAATGCAGATTATCCCATTTTATAATAATTCCTGGGGCAAATCTATCTTTAATCCTGTAGCATTGGTATCACATAGTTTATATAGCAACCCTTTTGTCCTAGTACCTCTTACATGCAGACAGTTAATGTTTTAAGATGCTATTAAATAACACAGGTTATTTGAAAACAAAACTGTCTTTTCTTTTGCTACTAATATCAACATTTCTGTCCACTAAATATATGGAGGTATTTTCCAATAACAATCAATTCTCCAATTCTCTGCAGACACTAACTGAGTGAACTATAATTCAATTCAATTCTGACACTATCTACCTGGAGTTAGCCCAGACCTGTTCGAAACTGACCCCTCCTTCAGATGCCAATCACAATTATTGGGTCCTCCATTTACACACAACTTCTGTCTGACCTGGCTAAAATCACAGGTTCCCATGCCCGTCTCCTCAAGTCAATCATTTGCTAGAATGGCTCACTGGACTCAGAGGGAAAATTTTACTGATTTATTACATATGAAGGATACTCTAAAGTGTACAGATGAACAGACAGATGAAGAGGTATATGGGGTCTTGAACATGGTGACTTCTGTCCCCATGGAGTTGAGGATGACCACCCTCCCAACATGCAGATGTGTTCACCAAACCAGAAGCTCTCCGTTGTACCCTGAACTTCTGGGACTTTTATGGAAACAACTTCTTCACATAGGCATGATTGATAATTAACTCAAACTCTAGTCCCTTTCATTCTTGGAAGTTTGGGTCTGGGGCTGAGAGTTCTAATCTTTGCGTCATGGCTTGGTCTTTCTGGTGACCACCCCAATCCAGGAGGCCACCAAGAGTTACCTCTTTACAACAAAAGACATCCCTATCTCTCAGGAACTTTCAAGGGATTTGAGAGCTCTGTATCAGGAACTAGGACCAAAGAGAAATATATATTTTTATTATGTCACATTATTTCATGCAAATGTTACAAAGTTCAGGGGTAAATTCTGACTTATTGTAGACTTGGCAAAAACTTAAAACCATTTTTTCCCCATATTTTGTGTTTAGCAGAATCCATTTTATAACTACAAACCAGTGTAATTCTCTTAAGTCAATGAGTATTCTCGGAAATTTTCATCTATATTTTTATTAGTAATCACTAATTCTATTTTAAAGAATAGTTTGATGTAGAAGAATTTATTTTAGCTTCTTTTTCTTTGGGGAGTGGGGTACCAGGGATTGAACTCAGGGTACTCAACAACTGAGCCACATCCCCAGCCCAATTTTGTATTTTATTTAGAGACAGGGTCTCACTGAGCTGCTTAGCACCTCACTTTTGCAGAGGTTGGCTTTGAACTTGCGCTCTTCCTGCCTCAACCTCTCTAGTTGCTAGGATTACAGATGTGCACCACCGGGCCTGGTCTTATTTTATTTTCTTTTTACAAGTCTCTTCTAAAACCCATTTTCTCCTGCTAACAAGAAGTTGTCCTGCACTAAACTCTCATATATTAGAATTTGTTTTGAAATCCTGAACTGATGAAATTCCCGAACAATGGGATAAAATTAACCATGCCACTCTTAACTAAAATAACAGTTTTTCTGATTACATAGTTAAATGAAATGTTGGCAATATAACCAAAGGAAATAAAATTAATTGGGAAGTCTTATGACCAGGAATCTATTCTTGTTCTTCACTCATCTAATCTTAGTTTCTTTCTTCAAATATTGAGGATTCTACAATAAACCAAGCATAAATGACCTTTTTCACTCCCCTTTCTAATATAGAAGACATGGTTAAGGCCTGTGTCTGTGTGGCACTATGAACCCTTCAGATAAAAAAACAGCCTATAAAAACTGAAAGCAATGTTTGGCATGAGGCAGGGTAGCAGGCCCTGTCACACCCTGCTGGAGGAGGTAGAAACAGGAACATACTGTCTGGAGGACACAGTGTCACTGAATGAGAGAAGCTTGCAGTCTTAATTCATGACTCCACCTTCAAGAACTTGCCCTAATAAATGGTCGGGGTTTGAAATACACTATATGGGCTACAATGCATTAAACCATTAAAGATGACCAAATAGAACATACAGTAAGAAAAGGAATGACATGAGAAAATATTCAAGATAAAATTTTTTAAAAAGTCATCAAGCAGTGGGTACTATATGATCTCAGGTAAGTACATATGGATATAGCTACTGAAACAGATGATAGAGGATAAATAAGTGTAGGTTTAACAGCATATATGTATATGGTTAAATGTATAACATCCCATATAGTATACCATCATGCATAGATATGGAAAGCAAAGTTAAAAAAGACTGAGTGATGAGATTTGGGATAATTTTAACATTTGTATGTTTTATGCTTTTATGTATTTTTCCTGAATAAACTTGTATTTTCCTTAATAAATATGCAGCTTTTTATAATAAATATTACTTTTTAATATGGAAATATCATTTTCATTTTTTCCTATCTCTAAGAAAAAATAACATATAAACCAATTAGTAGACTATAGAAAAAAGCAAATCATTTTAGAAATTTTATGTGCTTATGCTTTTCAGACCACAATTTTACAAAGGTGCCCTTTGGGTTTTGTTGCAGGCAGAGCTGAATCTCCAGTGCCACACGAGCTGATGATTACAGTCTTGGCCTGAAAATTACTTGGGGACAACTGCAACTGCACTAGCAGCTTTGCTCTCCTAGGCTCCCTTGGGGTATATCTGACTTTTCACACCAATTCTAGGGCATGAAGCCACCCATCATCAGAATATGATTAAAAAGTCACTTAAAGGTCACTTTAATGTATTCTTTTTGGAAACATCTTCAGATTTTCAAAGTAAACAGGAATCCAATTTTAGACAGTACCTTTATATGGCAAGCAAAATGGGATCCAATCTATCAGGCCAAATGCTAAAGGCTGGGTAGCACAGGGAAAAGGAAAATTTGTTTTGGCATCCAATTGCTTCTTGCTTTATCCTTCTGGGGCTGCCTTCTCAGTTTAATAACAAAGAAGGAAATATGGTTGCCTCCTCTAGGGAATATCACCTTAGAGCTAAATATTTCTGGTATAATATGCTCTCTGTAGAAAGCCAGCTCTTATGTAAAATGTTTTAAAGAAATAAATATGGAAACTCTTTTTCAGCTCAAGAAGATTGGGATTCAACCAGATAGATGACACAAGACATAGACGTTATACCTGAAAAATACAGGCAGAAACGATTCCTGAGTCCTTGTTTGCATTTTCACTCAAGCCACATGAGAGTCTTTAGAAAACAGCACGTGGATTAGAAATGCACAGAGCTGAGGATTTCAACATGAGGGCTCATGGGAGGAGATCCTTCTTTGTTCTTTAATTTTTTCAAATTTGGTTTGTGGCCCAGAAAATAAGACTGTTTCTTCGTTCTGTTCTTTTTTAAAAGTTAGCTCTCTGGTGACTGTAATTAAAGGATAACTCTGACGACTTTCTTTTGCATGGATTACAAAAGACGGAAGAGGACATTATTTAGGGCAATGGATGTCTCTCTCCTCTCCCTAATGTCCAACTCCATGGATTAGAGACATCTTGAAAAATTGCTGAGCTAATAAACCATATTTCTGAAAGCTTTCCTAGTTTTTAAATCACCTTTTTTCTTTCCAACTAATAAAATATAAAATGTCATTGTTGTCTAATCTGCTCACTAGGGACACCCTATTGCATTTAACTTTTCACATACTCCGTGTCAAATGCCTGCTTTCTCTTCATTTCAATATTACAGTGATTAACTGCTACTCCAGTGCAGACACAAGCTACTATTACAAGGGGGAGGAGGGGTAAATTAACAAAACAGGTTATTATTCTGCAGAGGCTATTTAGTAATACATGACTTACAATTTAATTTACTTATTTTCTCCACAAAATTATGTGACTATTGCAAACACCATAAAACATATTCACTTACAGTAATAAAAATGGGATTTATTGTACATTTCCTGTTTCCGCTAAATTCTTGTTATAGTTCCCACAGGTAGACAAAACACAAGGGAATTTTGACTTCCTTTAATAATTGCATGAACTGAATTTAGACAAAAGAAAGGAAAGGGGAATAGTATTTTTTTAGTTTGGGATATTTTGTTGTGTTTTACTTTGGTTTTGCTTATAACTACCATTACCTTCTGTGTATTGTGAAATCTCTGGTTTGTATTTCTGAGTCGACATTTAATCATTTTGTCTTTGAACAAAACGATTGTGAGCTTTCTTAAGGGAAAAAAAAAAAAAACCCAACTCACTTGTTAAATTTTACATTATCTAAAACTATAACATCAAAGCTAGATATCCCCCCGTTAGGTTTTAGGCTGTTTCCTTAGCAACGTACAGTTGCTTCTTAAAAAATAACAAATAATAATAATAAAATCATGTTCCCAAGCACCTCAGCCTAAAGTTACAGCTGTATTTGGTTACACTTTGGATGGGAAATAGGCTGGTTGCTTTTCTTCTTGGCCTTTAAGCCTTGCTCCTGAATCCCTTCCACACACACAACTCTTATTTCAAAGCGAAACCCCACCAGGAGACTGGAAGACAAGACTGTGAGAGAAGGAAGTTATGTTAATTTCCCACCCCCAAAGGCACCAGTGAGTATTTCAAATACTTGTGGTGGGGGGTGTCAAAATAGAGCTTCAGCTAGATGGATTTCAAGTTTTGTTATCACACTGCCAAGTTTTCCATTCTACAGGCTCTTCCCTCCACCCCACTCACCAGTAACTTAGTCAAAGAAATGGTTTAGCTGCTTAAGGAGCACATTCAGGATCGAAGTGCAACCTGGGCCCATGCTAACTAATGACATTGTCGGTTGCTCTTTGTGACTGCAGTGCAGCTAGGATTTTATGTTTGGGGGATCTGCGTCCCTACAGTTCACCCATGTAGTTTCAAAAACTCGGGAAGAACATTGCTTCTTTAACATGAATGATTGCAGAAAAAAAGAAACAGGGAACTTTGGAGAAAGAAGCAATCTTTTAAATGTCTACATATTTGCAGATGATAAAATATAGACTCTTGCCTTTCTTAATTGCAAGTTACTAATGGAGAAAACTTTGAAGAAAAAAGGGTACACATTGAATGAAATACAGTCCACAGCAAACATTTTATTAAACAAACATGTTACACATATCATACAACTCAATACTACTTAAACTTTTTACCATCCCTTTTGCAAATCTAAAGAACAATATGAATCATTAAAATCTAATGAACAATATGAACTATTTCCCCAGGAAAAAAGCACATATATATAAATATAAAACCTAGTCTCAAACCTGCTTAAATGGAGACCCTCACCCCCATCACCCTCCCCAGGTTAGCAGCCCTGGTTTCAATCCCAGGTTGAGTATCAGTGGTCTAGGCTCCTTGCCACCCTGCCTCCAGCTTTTGCGTTTGAAAAGAGCACAGTCCTCAGTTACCCAGTAAGACACACAGGCGCTGGCAGTGCAATTACCAAGCAGCATTGTCAGAAATGTCTTGCACATACATCCCTTTGTGTTGACTCAAGAAAGTGTGAGAATGAAGTTTTTGGGAAAAAAAAAAAAAAAAAGAAAATCATATGCTGGGCTGGGAGCCAGGAGTTCAGACAGGTTTTAAAAGTTGCTTCTCCTGTTTGTGTAACCTCTCCAGAGCCAGCTCTTGTGTAAAATGAAGGAATTGACAGACTATGAAGGCTAAGGTTCCCTCTGGTCATAAATTCTGTGGACAGAATAGCTATTCAGACCATTGCCATGTCTCTCAGCCAGGACCCAGTCTTTACCAAGGTAAATGACTGGAACTTTCTGAACTCACATTTTCACCTGTTTTCAGTATGGATATAATTATAATGAATGACAGGTAATTAGCATAGTGCTTCACAAAGTGAAGAAATAATTAAAATTTTTGTAAAAGAGCCAATTGTATTCCCCTCCACTCTTATATCCAAAATAATAAAGCAATGCTTAAAAAGCAAAAAATAAAGTATCAAAGTTCTTGAAATGACATGAAAAGCTTTTTAATCTTAGAAAAGTGAGTACAATTTGTCTACATAACTATTTTAAAATTCTATATGGCTAAAATAAATGTATAAAACTGGGTGTGGTAGCGCAGGTCTATAATTCTGGCTACTCAGGCGGCAGAGGTAAGAGAATCGAAAGTTCAAGACTGACCTCAGCTACTTAGCGAGAACCTATCTCAAAATTTAAAAAAAAATGAAAAGGCTGGGGATATAGCTCAGAGCACCACTGGGTTCAATTCCCAGTGCCACAAAAAAAAAAAAAAAAAAAAAAAAAAATTTAAATAAAAAAAAATTAACTAAAGTACAAAGACAAATGATAAATTTAGAAAATTTATATTTCTCAAATATTTGATAGACAACCAATTTTGATGGCATACATAAAATTTTTTACAAATCAAACATATAAATGATGTTCAAGCTCATTCAGTTCATCCATCAAACTGACAGAGATTAAAATTTGATAATATTCATGGCTGAGCAGTGGAGAAATAGGTTTCACACCCTATAGATGGAGTGTCAGTTGGTACATAAGTTTTAAACTAAAAATAATGGGTCCAAGACAGAATAAGAAAGAAAACTGCTTTCAGAACTATGTCAACACACACATCTGTATACATACACATTTTTAATGTTCACATACATGCATATACATATGCACAGTGAAATCCCTAGAGGAATACACAAGAAAAAGAATGGCACTCACTTCTGGAAAGCATTTTTTATTCTGGTAAAATACAAATAATATAAATTTAACTATTTTTAAGTGTGCAGTTCTGTGACATTTAAGTACATTTACGCTGCTGGGCAAACATTTCCACCCTCCATTTGTAGAACTTTTTCATCTTCTCAGACTGGAACTCTGTCTTCATTACTACTTCCCATTTCCCTTACCCTGTCAGCCCCAAGTAACCACTATGAATCTGATTGCTCTACATACCTCATCTAAGAGGAATCATATATATTTATCCTTTTGTGAGTAGCTTATTACAATTAGCATAATATCTTCATTTATCTTGTCACATGTCAAAATTTCTTTCCTTTTTAAGACTGAGTAATAGTCTACTGTATGTGTATGCTACATTTTGTTATCCATTCATCCGTTAATGGACACTTGGTTTTACTGCCTTTTCTTAAATGTGTTTTTTATTTAAGTGAGCAATCACTTTTAAATCCAAGTTTTCCCTGAGCACAGAGCTCAGGGCATAGAGTACCAAAATACAAATAATTTAATAGAAATAGAGAGCTTTCTGTGCTCCATTTTGAACTTGATTGTGGTGCTCATAATGGAGCAAGGTATCTAACTTGGGCTGAGGATCAAAATAAGCTTTTTTGTACTCCTAAGAAAACCATTCCTGTAGTCCACTTTCTTTTTCATATTTTATTTTATTTTTTTATTATTTTTATTTAGCTTTTAATTTTTTACAGACTGCATTTTGATTCATTGTACACAAATGGGGTACATAATTTCGTTTCTATGGTTGTACACAATGCAGATTCATACCATTTGTGTAATCATACATGTACGTAGGGCAATGATGTTTTTCTCATTCCACCATTTTTCATACCCCCTCCCTCTCATTTTCTTCTACATAGTCTAAAGTTCCCCCATTATTCTCTCATTCCCCACCCCCACCCCCATTATATATCATCATCCACTTATCAGGGAAAACGTTTGGCCTTTGGTTTTTTGGGCTTGGCTTATTTCACTTAGCATGATATTCTCCAATTCCATCCATTTATTTGCAAATGCTGTAATATTATTATTCTTTATGGCTGAATAGTATTCCATTGTGTATATATACCAGAGTTTCTTTATCCATTCATCTGTTGAAGGACATCTAGGTTGGTTCCTCAATCTAGCCATTGTGAACTGAGCTGCTACAAACATTGATGTGGCTGTGTTACTGTAGTTTGCTGATTTTAGGTCCTTTGGGTATAAACCAAGGAGTGGGATAACTGGGTCAAAAGGTGGGTCCATTCCAAGCTTTCTTAGGGTTCTCCATACTGCTTTCCAGAGTGGCTGCACCAATTTGCAACTCTACCAGCAATGTGAAAGTGTGCCTTTTTCCCCACATCCACGCCAACATCTATTATTGTTTGTGTTCTTGATAAAAGCCATTCTAATTGGAGTAAGATGAAATCTTAGAGTTGTTTTAATTTGTATTTCTCTAATAACTAAAGATGTTGAACACTTTTTCATATATTTATTAATTGCCTGTGTGTCTTCTTCTGTAAAGTGTCTGTCCAGGTCCTTGGTCCATTTATTGATTGGGTTCTTTGTATTTTTGTTGTAAAGTTTTGTAAGTTCTTTATAAATTTTGGAGATAAGTGCTCTATCTGAAGTACGTGTGGAAAAGATTTTCTCCCACTCTGTAGGCTCGCTCTTCACATTCTTGATTGTATCCTTTGCTGACAAAAAGTTTTTAGTTTGAGTCCATCCCATTTATTGATTCTTGCTTTGATTTCTTGTGCTTTGGGAGTCTTATTTAGGAAGTCTGATCCTAGGGTCTCTGGTCTAATTCCTATGTCTTTGATCCATTTTGAGTTGAGTTTTGTGCAGGGTGAGAGAGAGAGGTTTAGTTTCATTTTACTGCATATGGATTTCCAGTTTCGCCAGCACCATTTGTTGAACAGGCTATCTTTTCTCCATTGTGTGTTTCTAGCTCATTTGTCTAGAATGAGGTGATTGTATTTATGTGGTTTTTGTCTCTGTGTCTTCTATTCTGTACCAATGATCTGCCTGTCTATTTTGTTGCCAATACCATGCTGTTTTTGTTACATTGCTCTATAGTATAGTTTAATGTCTGATATTGTGATACCTCCTGTTTCGCTTTTTCTATTCAGGATTGTTTTGGCTATTCGAGGTCTCTTGTTCTTCCAGATGAAGTTCATAATTGCTTTCTCTATTTCTATGAGGAATGTCATTGGGATTATAATTGGAATTGCATTGAATCTGTATAGTGCCTTTGGTAGAATGGCCATTTTGACAATGTCAATTCTGCCTATCCAAGAACATGGGAGATCTTTCCATCTTCTAAGGTTTTCTTCAATTTCTTTCTTTAATGTTCTGTAGTTTTCATTGTACAGGTCTTTCACCTCTTTTGTTAGATTAATTCCCAAGTATTTTATTTCTTTTTGATGCTAATGAGAATGGAGTGGTTTTCCTAATTCTCTTTCAGAGGATTCATCACTTATGTATAGAAATTCTATACTTATGTATAGAAATTAGACTTGTGCATATTGATTTTATATCCTGCTACTTTGCTGAATTCAT
The DNA here is from genome assembly GCF_902686455.1 of Sciurus vulgaris. Classification (NCBI taxonomy): domain Eukaryota; kingdom Metazoa; phylum Chordata; class Mammalia; order Rodentia; family Sciuridae; genus Sciurus; species Sciurus vulgaris. The sequence goes on from NC_136463.1 coordinate 136,097,398, forward strand.
TTATTAGTTCTAGAAGTTTTCTAGTGGAGTTTTTTGGATCTTCTAAATATAGGATCATGTAATCCAACAAAATAGAAAATATTGAAGACATCGACAAATTTTTAGAGACATATGATCCTCCCAAACTGAATCAGGAAGATGTACACAATCTAAACAGATCAATTTCAAGCACTGAAATAGAAGAAGCCATCAAAAGCCTACCAACCAAGAAAAGTCCAGGACCAGATGAATTCTCAGCTGAATTCTACAAGACCTTTAAAGAAGTACTGTTACCAATACGCCTCAAAGTATTTAAGGAAATAGAAAAGGAGGGAACCCTTCCAAATTCATTTTATGAGGCTAGTATCACTCTAATACCAAAACCAGACAAAGACACATCAAAGAAAGAAAACTTTAGACCAATATCCCTGATGAACATAGATGCAAAAATCCTTAACAAAATACTGGCAAATTGCATACAAAAATATATTAAAAGGATAGTGCACCATGATCAAGTGGGGTTTATCCCAGGGATGCAAGGTTGGTTCAACATCTGGAAATCAATAAATGTAATTCACCACATCATTAGACTTAAAGTTAAGAATCACATGATTATTTCAATTGATGCTGAGAAAGTATTTGATAAAATACAGCACCCCTTCATGCTTAAAACATTAGAAAAAAATAGGAATAGTAGGAACATACCTCAACATTGTAAAGGCTATCTATGCTAAGCCCACAGCAAACATCATTCTTAATGGAGAAAAACTGAAAGCATTTCCTCTAAAAACTGGAACAAGACAGGGATGCCCTCTTTTACCACTTCTATTCAACATTGCTAGAGCAATTAGACAGACCAAAGAAATTAAAGGGATACAAATAGGAAAAGAAGAACTAAAGCTGTCACTATTTCCTGTAGTCCATTTTTAACAATTGATTTAATAAGGGTCAAACAGTTTTCTGGTCACAGATCACAAATTCTGATGCATTTGGTGTTCAGACATGTCTAACTATACCCACTGGAACAAATGTAGTGGGGATTCAGTGAAGACCAAAACACAAAAGGAAATGGTAGGGTCCTGTCTTAGTCTACTTTGTGTTAACTATAACAAAACACCTGAGGTTGGATTATTTACAAAAAAAAAGAGGTTTATTTAGCATCTGGAGGTCCAAGGGCATGATACCAGCATCTGCTTGGCTTCTAGTGAGGGTCTCAAGGTAGATGGCATCACATGGTGGCCACACATGCGAGAGTGGTAAGTGGTCACATGTGAAAGAGCATGTGTGCAAGAGAGACCAAGGGGAGGCACCAGTCTCACCTGGTAACAACTCATGCTCACAACAACCGTTCCAGTCACATGAGAGCAAAAATTCACTCCCTCAGGAAAGCGGTAATCCCTTAAAGTCTTCATAACTATGCAATGGGGACCAAGCCTCAACCTGAGCTTTGGCGGAGAAAAACCATACTCAAACCAAACTATGAACAAAAGAGAAAATTTTATTTTAGGAGTTCAACAGTTGGACCCTGGAATTGAGGACAATTAGTGGTTTTTGCAAAATTAGCAGCTAGTTCTTTAACCTGTGCACAACTCAACTACCCCAGTGGCCTGTAGGTACTCTGAGTACAAACTCAAAGATCTGTCTTACTAAACAATTCATTATTTGGGGGCCCAAGTAAACCTGTTCATGAATGACCCTTTCCATTGCACCACCCTCAGCTGAGTACCACCTATTGGAAGGTTGAAATGTCCCCACCTCCCCATGACAAAGGAGCCTGAGCAGCTGTCTCAGCATGGTGGTAAAGGTCTGTAGTTCTGGAGGAGCAGGGAGCTCACAGCAGCCCTCACAAGCTAGTTTTTCAAGTAGGAAAGGCAGAATGATTTGTGAGTTTCTGTTTCCAGGTCAATCCAAATTATTTGGGAAGTGGAGGGAATATTTCTCAGAGGCTTGGAGGGCTGAGTGAGCGTGGCGGAAATGCATGATTGTAATTTGGGTCTTTGGAGAGCCAGTGATTCGTTTCCCCTTATTAGCCTTGCAGTTTCTTCTCACTGATTCCACCGTACCAAGTAACACATCTTTGTTACAACACTATGGTGGCATAACTTGTAAAAATGGGTCCAGTGTAGTGAACAGACTCCCATGCATTATAAATATGCAAAAACAGCTTATTTTACCAATGTGCATGTTTATGTGTCACAACCCTCAAGGGTGCAAAAACAAATATGGACAATTTAAGTAAAAGGGGAATTTCATGAAATATTAATCAACATATCACTGAATAGTCAGGAAAGCTAGACACTGGGTTGCCAGAAGCAGTCAAATCAAGCCATAGAAATTTTCCCAGAAAGAACTCACTGTCACCCCAGAGAACATTAGAAAACACAGCTTGCCATTGCTGGACAAGAGACACCACTGTGGGAACAACTACCTCTGCTTCCCTTAAGCATGGGATAAGCCTACCACCTCCTCTGCCGCAAGCAAGGATTCTTTGTATTCTTACCGTCTTGTATCACTAGTCAACAATTCAAATCTGAAGTAGTTGCATGTGACAGGATGGCCTGAGACACATGTCATACAAAAGTGCACGGGCACCTTGGGAAGTGGATCCCTAAAGCAGCAGACTCTACAGCTTATTAAGCCTGATGCAATGGAGAATCCAAGAACATGGAGAGGAGATAATTCATGGCACAACCTAAAGTATATGAATAAAAAATGGCCATAAGTTATGATTTTACTAACTTACATAGTTACTATGTTTTTTATATACTGTTATAGACAGACTATAAGAAAAACTTGAAATATAAAATCTCAGGCCATGAAAATATGTTGCTATTCAGTCCCTTCAAAATTTATTTAGTCACCATCATTATGATTTAAAGCAAAGTCATCAATTAGCTCTGCAATATCTTCTTTGTTGCCCTAAGATAATCAAACCTTTTTCTGAATAGCACCTACTTTTTTACTTTATGAAAAAAAAACTGCCGTCAATGTGACTTAAAAACCAAACAAACACAATAAAACAGAGTATGTGGTGGCAATGCCTCAACCAACTACTTGGGAACTTGGGAGGCAGAAGGATCATAAGTTCAAGACCAACCTGGGAAACTTAGGGAGACCCTGACTCATAAAACAATTTAAAAGGGACTGGAAATATAGCTCAGTAGCAAAGTGCCTGAGTTCAATCTCCAGTACCTCAAAAACAACAGCAAAAATCAATCAACCAACCAAATAAATATTTTTAAAAACTGCCATATTTTAGGAGAAACTGTCCTTATATTCTCTTCGAACTGCCTCAAAAAATTTGAGATGGGTACACTTTTTAAAATTTTTTTTCCTGATTTCATTAGAAAGCAGTACCTGCATTGGTACCTTTTTGGATAGAACACTTGAGAATAATTTTTGCATTATTTATTCATTTTTCACAATGGGTACTTCATGTCTTTGAATTCTTTGTTGGTGTAGGAAATAGAAACAATTCAGCAAACGGACTTAGCCCTTGAAAGCATGTGTCCCACTGAGTAGTGTGGTATCAATTACATCATAAAAATTCCTTTTACCTAAAAAATTGCTCAAGTTCATAAGATTGCAGCTCTATTTCTTGGCATATAACAGGCTGAAAAAGAAAATGCAGACCCTTTTATGTAACTTTGAATGTTAGCAAAAATTTGGGGAACTCTTGATAAAAGAAAAATGTTTTTTGCCTTTAAGGCAACATTGCCCATTATGTGTTAATAAATTGGCTTCAACAAAGACTTTCTTATCCATTGCTAAAAACTGACTGAGCATAAACAACTACCAGTTCGACAGTTCTATTTTTGCCAGTGCCAAAAGGATTTCTAAAACCTTTCAGTTAAAAAGCCCGCAAAGATCAAAGAGGTTTCACATGAGCTCTCTACATGTCAATGAGATACAAGTGCCATCTTTTAGCACGTTATAATAATCCTGTTGTGCAATTCTCTTTTCCTATGATCTGTAAAATGTAAAAAATTACACATTCAAGTCAGGCATTTTTTTTTCTCAGCAGAAAGGAGAAATTATGAATTAGGAAAAACAGATTTAACAAGTTCAATAATCCACTGTCATAAGTTAATATACTTTTTGTCTCATTTTGTACAGAATTGTAATGCTTTGCTACTTGGTCATAATAAGGATAGAATTTGAATGTTAGATGCAACTTGATAAAATGATTTATTACTCTTTAGCCATTGGAATAAAAACATGCTGAACATTTATCGATTTCACTTATTCTGCCCCAAATTAAAATTTGTGAACTAGCACAATATTGTGGAAGGAAGGGAGGAGAAAGGAAGTCCAACCAAAGTTGAATTTTAGCTAAGTTACAATCAATTTTGTTTGCTAATGATATCATGCTAATTTTCTAATGCATTCACCTATTTGTGGCCATGATTGATAACTTTGAAACTTTCTCATGCCTCTGTTCAATTTGGACGCAAACATGTTGAATAGTCATTATTTTACTGTCAGTCTCATGCATCCAGTGATGAGGGTTGACTCCAGTGTCATGGTTAGGATCAAACATGTAAACTCCATGACATCAGTTACCATGTCTGGTTTGTATACACACCAAGCATTTAGGACACAATGCCCTGTGCATTCATTGAATCAACAAATATTTATTGAGGCCCTTCCTTGCATAGGGCCTTTTGGGTGATTTCTCATCCTCATCCTCTTATGTCTGTTTTTGTGCGTTTGCTCCATTTCTTTTTTTCCTGATCAGCATTCTCTGCTGCTCTCTGCTTTCATAACCTGGTAGTACAGGAAACTTTCCAATTTCTGCTCATGAGATTCAGCCTCTACTCCATGAGAGTTTCAGTTGAAGAAACCACCACAACCCTTGACTTCTGATGTATATGAGAAAAGTATGATTAAAAAAAAAACAGCCCATTATTTTTATTTTTTCCTTTTTAAAGTTTTTATTAGTGCATCAGTATATATTATAGTGGGGTTCATTTTGATATATTCATGAATGCATATAATTTGCTCTGTTTCAATCCCTAGTACTTCCCTTCCTCCTCCCCACTGGACAAACTCCATTGGATCAGTTTTCCTCTCTCATTTAATCAATTTTAGCCAGGAAGAGGTCACATATTGGGATCAGACTATGTAATCACAAAGGTTCCCCCTTCAGCAGTATCTCCCTTAAATGAAACTATGGGTAGGACAGGTAGTAATAGAAAAGACACTGTGTTTTCAATTATTTAGCTTTGTTTTGTATTTTACCATTCTGTACCCAATATCTAGCACAGAGTAGTTATTAAAAAACAAAAAAACTATCTCTGCTGAACTAATACTAGGATATGGCATAACATATTATTTGTAAGTTTTATAATTTGTGTGTGATGGAGAAAGAAAGTGGAGGGAGATGAAATTAGAGTTGCTGAGGTTTTAAACTAGAAAGATACGTAACTACTGACAAGATGAATGGATTTAAAGCTGGCAATTAACATTTCTTTTACTTTCCTGCATCGAACATTATTTTAAAATGAAAACTTCAAGCAAATCAATCTTTTAAAAATCACTTAAAACAGTTAAAATATCAAGTTGAAAGACTACTATAAAATTTCTCAGAAGCCAGTTGTACATCAGAAGAGAGATCAGTGAACTCGAGGAAGGGAACTGAAGGGGAGGGGGGAGGGATGGGAAAAGGAAGGACCAGTGGAATGGAACTACCAAACTATCCCCTGTGCACATATGAACATACCACAGTGCATTCTCCTTGATGCAGATCTATAAAGCACTAACTGAAAAAAACTATAAATGAATAGAAGAAAGAATAGGGGACAGAAGAGGGGAGGGAAAGTAGAAGTACTTTGGACATAAGTGGAGTAAATTACATTCCATGCTTGTATAATTATGTCAAAATGAACCCCATTATTGAGTATAACCATAATGCAAAACATAATTTTAAAAAACAATTGCACATACCCATCTTTGAGGATGCTCCACATTTTAAAAGTGCCCCAACATTATGTCCCCTTCTGACTTCCTTTAAAACATAAGCCCCTTAGAATGACATAAAGGGTTTTATTATTAATTTGAAGATTAAAAAACAAGAAAATCCCTTTCTCTTAATTCAGCTCTCCACAGAAAATATTCTGAGAGTTGGGAAAAACTAATGGCTAGACAGAGCCTTTAGAATTTCATTGATTGCCTTTTGCATAATGTTGCAAGCAAGTAATGAATATTTTCTTTGTTATTGTGCAGAAACATTTCTAGTGACCAGAGAAAATTTTGTGAACGGGTGGTAAAACCAAAACCAGAAGTGACCTTTTAAGTTGGGAATCCAGCCAAGACCATTGTCAGAGCACATGGTGAGCACCTCTATCTGGGTGTTCTCCCCAGAGAGAAGGTCCTCCTCTCACACAAGGAGACAATAAAACTCATTTTGAGGACTCAAATTTCATGCACATTTTACAAAGCTCTTCTTTAAGAGGTAAAATAAGGTTGACATATGAGGCAAAATGAATTTTTTAAGCTTTGTACAGACTGGCTTGGGGTTTTCTCAAAACACCACATCAATTTCCTAACTATAGTTCAGATTTGTGTGATCTGTCCTTCTGACTGGAGACATATTAGTTCATTTGCCAGCAACTCTTGGATCTGTGCTCCACATGACAGAAATAGCATAACTCACTGGAGAGGTCATCAGCTGCTTCCCCTAGTCACTTCTGGGTGCTATGACCTTCAGCAGCAGAGGCATTTGTTCTCTAAGGGTGTTCTGCTGTCCTGAAAGCCTGTGAGTTTCTATGGTCCTCGCTGTGTGATCAGCTGCCAAAGGAATTGCCAGTGCAATCTTGAGAAGGGATGAGGAATTATACTGATAGGATAAAATTTCAAGGTTAACTAATCCTGTGTGCCTGGAGACATGAGATCATCAGATCAGCTTGAGTGCTGTCTGATGATTTTGCAAAGAGATTAGATTACTCTTAAGTGTCTCAAATCTCCTGCCTTTTTTAAAATGAAGACTTTAGTTAGAAGTGAGTCACCAGAATGAAAGGATCATTTCTTTATTTCAGGACAATAATTTAAGTAGTCACTTTGTCATTTCTCTGTTGGTCTCACATTGACTTACATTTCAGATTTAAAAAACCATTATCCATTATCCTGCAATGTGGAAACCCCCCTCCTCCTACCCAGTACTGAGAATTGAACCCAGAGGCACTCTACCACTGAGAGCTACACCCCTAGTCCCTTTTAAATTTTTTTTTTTTTTTGTACTGGGGATTGAACTCAGGGACATTTTAACCTGGGTTATATCCTCATCCCTTTTTTAAAAATATTTTGAAGCAAGGTCTTGTTAAATTGCTAAAGGCCCTCTTAAATTGCTGAAGTTGACTTCAAAAAGTTGCAGAGGCTAGCCTCAGACTTGCCTTCCTCCTGCTTCAGCCTCTCAAGTAGCTGGGATTATAGGTGAATGCAACCATGCCTGACTTGGAACACGGTTCTGATGTATTGCTGATACTCCCCATCATTATGCCTATCTATACAAGAGGTTCAGATTCTGTCTCTCTCCCAATTCTCCAGACAACTGAATTACCTCATTGGAAGAAATCTCAGAAACAGTTTATTTGTATCTTCATGAAGCTCCCTTTATTCCAGGTGCTGAAAACCCCAACCTACCTTTAATTTATGATGCCCTATCTCCCACAAGAACAAAGAAATATAATCACTTGCTGCCTATACAAAGCAATGGAGATCAGGGGTCTGTAGCATCCATCTAGCCACCAGTCTTATCTACCTCAAAGCATAATTTCTCAGTTATGCAGGGTTGGGCATTTGACTGAAAGATGAAAATAAACAGACTCTTAACACCTCAAGATATTCCCTGAATCGGAAACAGTGATACTAACAAGTACCTTGTGATTCTGTAATACAAAGACATATACAAGGTTTAGAAGAAACAGAATGTTTCATCAAGGGAAGGAGTTGATGACATTTGAGCTCAATCTGTATAGTATGGTGAGGAGTTTGCCAACTCCATTCCATTCCAAAGGTAGGAAATAGCATGTGGAGAAGCACAGAGGCTTCCAAAGAACAATTGCTGCAATTGTCCTGGATACATTTGAAAGAATAAGCTTTCCATCTTATGTATCTGTCATATATTAGAACTATACCATATGCTTATGTATACTATATATGTAAAGTGTATATACAGTATAGAACAGTCTTAAAATTGAGTTTATCCTTGTTTTATGTTAATATTGAGGAAAATACCCATTTAAGATAATGTGGATTTTTGAACCAGAGCTGACACAAACATGTTGCATTCTCATGAATAGAAGTTCAGATATATTGCTAAAAACACACACACACAAACACACACACACACACACACCCACACACACACAATAAACTCTTTGAAGACAATTTCCTAAAAAGTAAAGCCAAAAAGACTAATAGTATTAGAGAAAGAACCACCATTTACTGAATGTCTACTGTGTGAGGTCCCAATCTCACAGATTTATATAAATGATCTTACTTAATACTTACAATAGTTCTCTGAAGTAACTATTATTCCCATTCTACATTTAAGGAAAACAATTCAGAGAAGTCAAGTAATTTGTCCATGAGTGTGACAAATTACTGGAATAACTGGTATTCAATCCCATAACTGGGATTCAAAGAACAGATTTATTTCACACCAATACATCTACCCCTAAAATCCTAACAAGAACCAGCAAATATTCATTAACATTAGGACCAAGACTGTACCAATAAAAACATATAAAGATAAGCATATATGAGCCCATGTGACCCAGTAGGAGCACTGTGACAAGGATCAAGGAGTCTTATTCTGGTCTCTACGTATCCTTTTCCATGTGACTTTGGTTAAATCACTTAGCCTTTGAGTAGGGTGAACTCAATCTCTAAGGCTCTATCCAATTACAAAGGACTAAAATGCTCCATGGTAAATATGTATACAATATACATATTATATTTATATATATAAAATTTATCCATGCATGCCCAAATTTTAAAAAGTGTATTCATGTATTCATATGACTCACTTTAAACCCTTCCCTATTTCACAACATATATATATATATATGTTTTCATACATTTTCACATATACATTCTTATGAAATATTCATGTTTCCTGATACATGTATTCATTCCCTACTCCTAACCCTAACAAATTCCAAAACTTAATACTAACCCTAACCTTACCCTATAACTAAATCTAACTTTACATAAAAGCATATATACAATAATATAAATATTTATGTGTATTTTGACATATGTTCAATTATCAATGGGATATTTGCAAATATATTAGTATGTATTCACACATTATTTATCATTATTGTGCAAATATAAAAAGGTGTTTTAATATGACTCACAGGAAGCCATTCCCTATTTTAAAACATATATATTTATGTTTCCATACATATTTTCATGCTTACATTCTTAATGAATATTCATGTTTTCCAATATATATATTCATTCCTTCACCCCAACACTATCCCTACCCAAAATTTAATACTAACCCTAAACTTACCCCTATACCTAAATCTAATTTTATATGAAAGCATATATAATAATATGAATATTCATGTGTATTTTGACTTATATAATCAATTATTAATGTTATATTTGTACACATATTATTATATATTTATATATATATAATTTATCCATGTGTACCCAAATTTTAAAAAGTGTATTCTTATGAGTCATATTAAACCCTTCCCTATTTCAAAACATATAGTTTTCATACGTATTATTTGCATACACTCTTATGAGTATTCATGTTTCCTGATATACATATTCATTCCCTAACAATAACTCTAACCCAACCCAATTTTTAATATTCACCATGACTTTACCCCATAACTAAAGTTAATTTTACATAAAAGTATATATAAGGATATGAATTATTTTTGTATTTTGACTTATTTATCCACTTATCAATGAGATGCTTGTATGCACACTAGTGTGTGTACATACATATCTCTTACCCATTTAGGGAAAACCACTGCTTCTAGCCTGGGTTGCTCCAAGCGGCTCCGCAGCCGCTTCTCTTACGGCCGACCAGCAGGGAAAGACACGTACACTTCAGAGGTTCATGAAGCAGCTTCCGCTTTATTCAAATAACACCCTCAATATATAAGCAGTCTCATGCATAAGCAATTGTAACCAGATATGTCCATCCAATCCTGTTAAAGGTCAAGCGATCACTCGCTCAAGCATACATGTAAAGTATATTTGTCCACGCGCTAGGCGGCAGAACTGATTATCATGCAGCCAATTGTAAACGCTTCCTGCCAGTTCTCCAAGCATAATCAGGATGCCGGTTGCTCTCTGCCAGTCGCTCTCTGCCAGTCGCCATCTTTAGATGCACATGGCATAACCCTGGGCCCCGGGTTTCGCCTGCCACACCCATTCATTTCCCAAATTAAAAAAATGTATTCATATGACTCACATTAAACCATTCCTTTATTCAAAACATATATTTAAATGTTTTCATACATATATTCATGCATCCATTTGTATAAATATTCATGTTTCCCAACATACATATTCATTCCCTAATGCTAACCCTAACCCAATCCAAAATTATTACAAATCCAAACCTTACCCTATACCTAGAGTTAATTTTACATGAAGCATATATAATATGAATATTCATGTGTATTTTGATATAGATTCAAATATCAATGGGATATTTACATACATATAAGTTTATATTTATAATTTATCCATGCTTCTCCAAATTTAAAAAAGTGTATTCATGCAAGTCACATTAAATCATTCCCTATTTGAAAACATATATACTTATATTTGTTTTCACACTTATTTTCATGCATATGTTCTTTTGAATATTTGTTTTTCAAAATACATATTCACTCTCTTACCCTAAACTTACCCAAAATTTAATACTTCCCTGACCTTACCCTTATACCTAAATCTAATTTTACATAAAAGCATATACAGTAATATTAATATTCATATGTTTTAAAGTATGTATTCAATTACTAATGTATACTTGTATATATATAAGTACATATTCATGCATATAATTTATCCATGCATGCCCCAAATTAAAAAAGGTATTCACATGAATCACACTAAAATTTCTGTATATGAAAATACATGTTTACATTTGACCTCAAACATTTTTTCACACATATATGACACATATAAACCCTTCCCTAACATGTGTTCATGTGAACATTCTTATGAATACTCATCTTTTCTGATATACATATTCATTCCCTAATCCTAGTCCTAGCCCACCACGAAATTTAATACTTAAGTTGCAATCAATTATCCCTACACCTAAGCCTAATTTTATATAAAAACATATATAATAATATGAATATTTATGAGTATTTTGAAATTTATATACAATTAAAATAGGATATTTGCATATATATTAGTATATATTCATATATATAATTTATCCATTTATCTACCAATTTAAAAAAATTGTATTCATATGCCTCACAATAAACCATCCCTATTTCAAAAGATATATTTATGTTTTCCTACATTTTTATCACCTGCACAGTCATGAATATTCATTTTTCCCAATATTCATATTGTTCCTAACTCTAACACTCACCCAGTCTTCAAATTTAATACAACTCTGATGATAACACTATATCTAAGCATAATTTTACAAAAAAAATATATAATATAAATATTTATGTTTACTTTGGTTTATACATTCAGTTTTCAATTAAATATTTATATTTATATTAGATATTCATATATACAATTTATCCACATATTCCCAAATTTTTAAAAGTATGCATATCATTCATGTTAAACCCTTTTCTATAATAAAACATATATTCATATAGAGTTTAATACATATTTTGGCATGTATATTATTATGAATATTCATGTTTCATGATATACATATTCACTCCCTAACACTAACCCTAACCCTACACAAAACTTCATACTAACCCTAAACTTACTTTTATACCTAAACATAATTTTACATAAAACATATAATAATATGAATATTCATGTATATTTTGATTTATACATTCAACTATCAATGAATATTTACATATAAATATTATTATATATTCATATGCATATAATTTATCCATGTAACCCTGAATTTAAGAAGTGTAGTCATATGACATAAAAGTCATATTTACATAAAAGCTTAAATAATAATATGAATATTGATGTTTATTTTGACATATGCATTCAAATATCAATGGTATAATTTTATTTGTATATTATATATTCTTATATTTAATTTATCTATGCATCCCCAAATTAAAACAAGTGTATTTACATGACTTACATTAAACCTTTCCCTATTTGAAAACATATATATATTTATGTGTGCTTTCATACATATTTTTGCACATATGTTCTTATGAATATTTGTGTCTCCTGATATATATGTATTCATTCCCTAAACCTAACCCTCATACATACCAAAATTTCACACTAAACCTGATGTTACCCCATTCTTAAATCTGATTTTACATAAAAGCTTATATAGAGATATATATAATATATGTATATATATATGAATATGTATATTCAATTTTTAATGGAATATTTACATATATGTTAGCATATATTCCTATGTGTAATAGGACTCACATTAACAACTTTTCCCTATAAATGAACCTAATTTAACATAAAATCATAGATAATAATAGGAATATTTACATGTATTATGACCTATATTTGATTATCAATGTTATTTTTGCATATTGTTTATTATATATGCACCAATATGATGTTGGTGTACATCCCCCAATGAAAAAAACTGTATTCATAAAACTCACATTAAATGATTTTTATTTTAAAACATATACATTTATATAGGTTTTCATACATAAATTCTTATGAATATTCATATTTTCTGATATACATATTTATTCTCTTATCCTAATCCTAACCCAACCCCAAATTTAATATTAACTCTTTTAGTCAGCTTCTTTGCTGCTGTGACTAAATGACCCTAACCAGCACAACTATAGAAGAGGAAGAGTTTATTTGAGGGCTTACAGTTTCAGAGGTCCTAGTCCATAGAAGACCAGCTCTATTCCACAGGGCTGGAGGTGAAGCTGAACATTTGGGCAGAAGAGTGAGGCAGAGGGAAGCAGCTCATATAGTCAGGAAGCAGAGAGAAACTCCACTCACCAGATACAAATATGTACCCAAAGCCACACCCAGTTCCCACCTCCTCCAGGCACACCCTTCCACTTCAATTAATCTCATCAGGGATTAATTCACTGATTGGGTTAAGACTCTTATAACCCAATCATTTCTCCTCTGAACCTTCCTGCCTTGTCTCACATGTAGTTTTTGGGGGACACCTCACATCCAAACCATAACACTAACCCTAAACTTACCCCTATAGCTAAAGATAATTTAAAAACATACTTATTAATATGAATATTTATGTGTATTTTGAATTACATATTTAATTATCAGTTATTTTTTCATATTGTTTATTGTATATTCATATATATGATTTTGAAATGCATTTCCAGATTAATAAAACTGTATTCATATGGCTCACATTAAACATTTTTTATTTCAAAATGCATATATTTCTATAGGTTTTCATACATATTTTCCTCACATATTTTCTTATGAATATCCATATTTCCCAATATACATATTCATCCCTTAACCCTAATCCTAACCCTATTCAAAATTTAATACTAACCCTAACTGTCGCTATACCTAAACCTAATTTAACATAAAAGCACACCTACTAATATGAATATTTAAGTGTATATTGACATATGTATTTAATTATCAATGTTATATTTGCATATTATTTATTATACATTCATGTATACGACTTTGTCATGCACCTCCAGTTCAAAAAAATGTGTATTTATACAACTCACATTAAACACTTTATCTCCAAACATATATATCCATATGCTTTTATACATATTTTTACAAGTATGTTCTTATACACATACACATCTCCAAAAATTCATAATCATTCCATAAACCTAACCCTAACACAAAAATTATGCCTATACATAAACCTAATATCATACATAGCAATATGAATATTTATGTGTAATAATTATGTATTATTTAATTATGAATGTTATATGTGCATATTTTGTATTATATATTTCGGTATATGATTTGGGTATCTATCCCCAGGTCAAAAAAACATATTCATAAAATTCACATTAAACCCTTTTTATTTCAAAATGTATAGTTCTATAGGGTTTCATACATATTTTCACACATACATTCTTATGAATATTCATATTTCCCAATATACATATTCATCCAGTGACCCTAACATTAACCCAACTCAAAATTTCCATGGCCAAGACATAGATGCCTGCATATATGGGACTCTAGGAGGCCATCGTATTTTAGTGCTTTAGGTAACAGGCAGGACTCCACTCAGAAGTGTCCCCTGGCCAAATGGCACACTCTTTCAGATATTAAAAGGGGAGACAATATTTGCCCTTTGTTTATAATCTATTAGTGCTGGAACCCATTGCTATGTCCTTTATGACTGACTTCTTTCACTTTCTCAGTAATATAGGATAATAAACCATTAGGCAATCAAGGTAATGGAAAACTATCAAGGTTTTTTCAAATATAAAGGCCACTCCATAACCTTAAACCTTCCAGTCAAATGCTTTGTCCCAGAGCAGTGGGAAAATGGAAGCAGAGGTGAACCCGAGTGGAAGTTACAGAAAATTCAGACTTAAGACCTAAAAGAGAAGAGTAAATTTGAAAGTCATAGGCCAAACCAACAGATTGGTACCCTCCCAATCTATGTTATTGTGTAACATAGATTCTGACCATGAGCTCAGACATATTTTTTAATTTTGTTTCAACATGCACTCTGATCAATGCCTTTATCCAGAAGCCGTAAAATATCTGTTAGGCTTTCCTTCACGTCACAGGAACTCCATCTCCTCTCATTCACACTAATCTTACTCCTTTTTAATAAGAAGAAACACTTACTCATTTTACAGTAATTTAATCAAAATGCATCTGGAACTACTTGTAAGAATATAGAATTACAACTATTAGAATTTGAACTCTTAGTAATCTTTCCTTCATTTTCAGAACCAGAAATGAGTAATCTTAAACCTTTTTTAATTACAAATTTATAAAGATATATTTAATAGACCCAAATATATGTTACCTTATGGAATTCAAGAAGCCAAGAGTACTGGAATTTATACTTAGGTGTTGTCTTAGTATTTTAATTTTGCAAATTAAGCAGATGACTCCTCTTAAAAACAGTTATGAGAATTAATCCCATTTAGGTTAAAAGTAATTTAAACATTTCCAACTACTAGTTTACCCATAAATGAAGTTACCAAATAAGTCTAGACAACACTTTAACTCAGTTATTCCTGCCAAAGAAATATTATAAGCAATGAACTCTACACTTTAGACATTTTATAAAAGCCAACACTCTGTTTGGCTGGCCATGTAGGAAAATATTTGCATTAGTAGTTTCAAAGGCAACTTTATTCTTACCAATTTAGATTGACCATTTTTGTTGAAGTTGTATTTAAGTCACATGTGTTGCCACCCGCAGCAACAATCCCGCGGTAATTTATCGGAGGTGGACTGGAAATGAACTACTTCTATTATCTTTATCTGGGCTACTTCCTTGCTTGTTTGCTTGTTCGCTAGTTTATAGAGGAAGAGAGACTTTGCTTACTTTTAGTTTTAGAGGAAGAGGCTTTGAGAGGAAGAGAGACTTTGCTTAAAGGAAGAGAGACTTTTCTTAGAGGGAGACTTTGCTTAGAGGAAGAGAGACTTTGCTTAATTTTAGAGATGCTACTTTTTCAGAAAGGCTATGCCTATCAAAGGTCTACTGCTTCTTCTTAGAGGTGCATCCTGCATCCTGCATCCTAAAGGTGCGTGCTAGAGGTGCATGCTATCAGAGGTGCACTCTATCAGAGGTGCTTCCTATCAGAGGTGCTTCCTATCAGAGGTGCTTCTTAGTGGTGCGTCCTGTGACCTGCGATCTGGAGGTGACTTCTTAGTCCCTCGTTCTGCGATCTGCAACCTTCATTCTGCAATCTCCTCCCAGATGAAGAGAATGTCTTATATACACTAAGGCAGCCAATCAGCTTAGGATTAAGTAAGCACGGTTGGAGCATGCACCTTGGTACCAATCAAGAAAGAATGGGGAACATCTGTTGACCACTAGCGCAGAGGAGACATTAACTAATCAGGCAAAAGTAGATCACGCCATGTTAACACTAATTATGTGCCACCTCTTGACCCAATGCCAGCCGCCATCCTAGAGCTCTCTGCACACATGAACTAAAAATCATTTTGATCCATTCATTAAATGCAGTAATAAGCAAATGTTGATAGCTTATATATATGTAGACACAATACAATACACAGGTGTGCAACGTATACAAAAAATAACAGACAGTAAAAATGCTCTTACAGTTTTATACCAGGTATTAAATCCCTGCAAGTAGTAGGCAAAAGAACTACAGATTTAATCATTTAGAAACTAAAATAGTTCCTGTCACAGATTTTTGCAGTGTGACCCTGACATGAAAAGGTTCTGTGCAATTGAGAACATGAGAAATAGTCTGTCAGCCATGGTGGATGCCGAAATCAAAGGTTCAGGTGGCAACTGAATCTCCCTGGGGACAGATTTACTCCCACCATCACCAGAATTTATTTTCCCTGCTTAGCCCTCTTTAGAGGAAAAGATTTGTACATGTGGGAACTTTCCATTGTTCTTCCCTGTACCTATGCCTAGAATATTTTCCCCATTTTCTGCAGGTTTCTGTAATTGCTTACCCCTGTGCACTCTTGTACACTCTTGTACCCCTGTGCATTTCTTGTACACTGCGTCCCTACTTGCTGCATTCTTGGGCATGTTCTTCTGTTTCTCAGTAGTCTCAGTAATACCTAACTTCTGGTATATCCTGACCACCAAAGAAGTACTTCTTTCTTGAGCTCGAGAATAGATTTTTCTACCTTGGTCCATAAACAGGGGTACCTAGTCACAAGAGTCCTTGCTTGGGCCCTTTTTGAAGTGGTCTGGTCTATTGTGTATTTAGGATGCAAAGGTCATATGTCTAGAGCATTGCCCCCAGAGACTTATGTCCCTGAACTCCACATTTCTCATGGCTTTTATGGTCTACACTTGGGGCATTGGAAGATCCCACCCAAAGCCAGATTAAGGACTAGATGGATTGGTCACAGCCTAAGGAGACAGGGGCTGCACTACAATAAAGATGCTTCTGGAAACTTTGAGAGAAAAAAGGGTACAGAAGTAAAGGTTTCACCAGAAAAGTAAGGGACAACCAGTATGCAAATTTCCCAATTGTAGACAGGTTGAGGCCATCAATGATAAGAATAGAGAGGAAGAAATTCCTGAAATATATGATTCATGCAGTGAGTTTGCCTTGTCCACAGGTAGGAATTCAGAATTTTGAGTGAAAATGTGTGGATTACAGAACATAGAATGGATTCCTAGAGCTCTACATTCCTTAGTATTCTCTTGCAGCATTGGAGCATGGGAAATACTGTTCCCTGACCAGGCTGAGAAGTTGAGTTGGTTTCAGCTGAACTTGCATGAATGTAATGAAGCACTTTGGTCTAGGAGTATCTGGGCTAAGTGTGGTAAGCTGAAGGAAACATTTAAATACCTAACGGGGGAGACTCAAAACCAAAAGGCCCCTGACAGTTGTCCTATTTCAATTCATCTCAAAATGTAGGAGTAGGAAATTCTCAAAAGAAGAACTGTTTCTCATTGCATGCAAGATGCTTGCTCCCAGGTTGGAAGCAGGAGGAGGTCAATTGTTCATATACAGGATGCTGCACCTAGTCTGGAGACCTGCAATCCAGATTGGGAAAGTTCTTCATAATCTTGTAACAGTAGAATAAGCCTCCCTTGGTAATACAAAGGCAGAGAAACATTAATTATATTTCAGGAGCCAAAGCCCACATGAAAGGCCTTGCTATATCAGAACCCATGAGAAGAGTGATAAACGCTGAAATGGAGAAATACTTGACATTCAGTGTGCAGAGATTCAGCTGAATCTCCTTGTGGCTATTCCTGGAATGACAATGGAGAATTAAATTAAGTAAAGAACAGATTCTACAATGATGTGGGTATGGCTTTGCCCCAAATTGGGGCATGATATCCAGTGCACATGCATAGAACCCTGTATCCAGACTCAGTCCTAAACAGTCACATTCCTGCAAGTACTTTTGTGCCAGCTTTGGTTCATTGGAATTAACCTCCCCTGGCTAGAATTAGGATAATGAGGAGAGATCACTTGTTTACCCCTGTGGAGCCAGGGATTGAAGCAAAAATCTTTCCCAGCAGAAACTGCTAAGGACAAGTAGGTGCATATGAAGTTTAGTGTTTACCCATATTAGGGGACATAGAGGAAAAGGTGACAGTTGCAGGTAATCAGTGACATTCTAGGCAGGAATAGGGAATGAATATTACTGGCCTCTCATCATGCTTGTGTCTCAGAGTCCCACAATCCTCAGGGTTCTTCTGGTCCACCCTTGGGGCATTAAAAGTACCCTCTCAAGGCAAGACTAATGACTAGATGGATTGTTCACAGCTGGAGAGCTACTGGTCCCCTAAATGGATTTCAACATGTGGAACCACTGGGAAAACAAGGGAAGCTGAAGTAAAGGATTCAACAGAGATATAGGGTACAGCCAGGATGCACAGTGCTAATTACAGAAAGTCTGAGCTCCGTCCTGATAGAAAAGATGAGGATAAAATTCTCAGAAAGAGGAAGTTTGCCTTGTCTTCGGGTATGTTTCAGAATTTCAAATGCAGATATATGGCTACCTACACACTGGCTTGTTCTACACTCTACACTTTACATCCTCAGGGATCATTGGCCAAAGGCTGGGGCATAGGAATTACTCCTTCCTGGACAGGTTGATGAGGCCATGGATTGGTCACTACAGGACTGGCAGGAGTGAATGAAGGGTCTTGGCCTGTGGGAACTGCCAGAATAAACAGGGTTAGCTAAGTTAAAAGTTTTGAGATATAACAGGAAAAATTCACACAATATCAATGGCATGAATCCTGCGGCCATTCCAGGCAATTCAAGAGAATATAAAGTTCCTGGAAGGGATAGAACTGTTTCTCAGCGAATGCAAGTTGCTTAGCCATAGGTTGGAGACAGGATGTTTGGTGGGCAAGCTTGGAGTGCTGCACCAATTGTGGGGTAACTGAATACCAGATTTTCCGGGTTCCTCTGTTCTAACATTCATGAACTAGACTAAACCTTCCTTTGTCAGATATACATGGAAGAAAATTGGTCAGATCTGGGGAGACAAGGCCTTCATGAAGGGCCTTGCAATGTTGGATTCCCTTAGTAGATAGACATTTAACAATTTTAACTTTATTGAAATTAAATCTTTATATACAAAATCAGTCATATAATTTTATTTACAAAATAATAAAAATGTTCTTTTCTAGGAAAAAATAATTTTTGACAAATGAAAAAAATTTACTGCAAACAAGTTGTTGGGGGCTGTGCCATGTTGATGACGCCAGAATGGCGCCTGATCACATCAGCAGCGAGGAGGTTAATTGACATAAGCACACTCAGGTGATTTATCATCCATGCACACACTGTATGCGCATGTGTTCTCAAGCACTCCTAATTGTGCCTGCTCGGACATCTAGCGTCTTGCTAATCTTTGCGTAAGAGGCGAGGCCTTGCTCTCTGCCTCCTGGAGGTGATATAAGCGTAAACAGAACGAGACAACAGGGAAGCAGCTAGACAAGACACGCGCAGCAGCAGCAAGAAGAAAACACACGGCAGCAGCTAGTAGAAAGAAACGCAGCAGCAACTTGCAGAAAGAAGCAGCAGAAGGCAGATCGCAGAGCAGAGAACTGAGACGCATCACCAAAGCACCTTAGGTAGACGAACCCTTAGTTCACAGGATGCAGGACGCACCAGTAAGAAGCAGCAGAAAACTAAGAAGACATAGATATCTCTGAAAGCAAAGACTCTCTCTCTCTCTCCTCTCAAAGCAAGTAAGCCTCATTTCCTCTATCCTCTATAAACAAGCAAGCAAGGAAGCAGCCCAGAGATAGAAGTGGCTCAGTTTCCACTCCACCACCCATAAGACCTGTGCAAATTGTTGCTGCAAGCAGTGACAAATATCCACAGATTTTGTACCGCAAAGAGCCAGCGACACAAGTTACTATAGAATATATGTTTATTTGCTTCAAAAAAAAAAAAAAAAAAAGGTTATACCAGTCATAGATGCGAGCAAGTCATAGAGGATACACAAGTCAGAGATTTTATGCTGGTCACATAGAGGCTACTCAGTTGATGAAGGTTATATAGGTTATAGGGGCTAAGGAGTTCCTAGTTGCTACTCAGACCTAAAAGGTTACCCAGGCCAAAGAACTGATGCAGGCAATTTGTGCTACATAAAACATAGAGGCTATGCAAGAATAAATGTTACTCTGGCCAGAGAGGTTGTGCTGGTCTTTCAGTTTTACTCAGTTCAACAATCAACTCAGGGCATAGTGGGAATGCATGAAGAGGATATCAGGTTAATCATAGGGCTACTCAAGACATACAAGCCTCATAGGTCACATAGGTATGAAGGCCATAAAGGCTACTCAGACCATACAGTCTATGCTAGCACTAGAAGCTACAGAGGCCAGAGATGCTATGCAATTTAGAGTCAATGCATGTCATAGATTACCTAACTCTACAGGCTACTTGGTTCCAAGAGGATTCTCAGAACATAGAGGATCCACATGCAAAAGAGGCTCCTTTGGTTACATAGAGGCCATTCAGACCATACAGACTTTACAGGGAATAGGGGCAATGCAGGTTAAAGAACCTATGCAGGTGTAGGTTAATTTGTCAACTTGATTGGATTAAGAGATGCTGGTGATTAAGAGGCTTCTGGGTGTGTCCATGAGGGCATGTCTAGGAATGACTGGAATGTGGGAGAGTGCACTGAAGGGGAGACCCTCCCTAAGCATGGGCAGCACTGACCAATAGGATAGAATAAAAGCTGGAAGAACAAGGAAGCAAATGCAGATGCAAACTCAACTCTTGAAAGGGTTCTTAATTGCTGCTTTGATCGCCTGAATATATCCAACTCTTGCTTCTTCAGTCTTCCAAAGTGGACTCTGCCAGTGCTTCTCCAGGTAGTTTCCAGAAGCCTTGGTCTCAGACTAGGGTAGCACCATTCATCTTTCTTGTTCTGGGGTTTCTGCGTCTTGGACTGCACAGCTGCTGTTTCTTCCAGCTCTCCAACTGCAGACGGCCATTGTGGACTATCCAGCTTCTGGTTGTGTAAGTCAATCTAATAAATCCCCTTTTATAATCATACTTCCTGTTGATTCTGTTCCTCTAGAGAACTCTGACTAATACAGCAGGATATAGAGTCTTCTCAAGTCATAAAGGCTTTTCAGGTCTTAGAAACAGCACAGGACTCAGAGGATATATAAATTTACATGCTACCGTGTTAATTTCATCAACTCAGACCTTAGAAGATATACAGGTCAGAGAGGCTACTCAGAAAACCAAATCTACCCAGGTGATAGAAGCTGTAGAGGTCACAGTGGCAACTGAGTTCATCAAGGAGACTCAGCCCATAGAGTCTAAGAAGGTTTTGGTTGTTACTGAGGTCATTTAGGTTTCTCAGGCCATAAAGACTACACAGGTTATATGCACTGTGAAACCAAAGAGGCTACTCAGGTCAGATAGACTCCATTGTTCATTGATGATAGACATCATGCAGATTACTCAGTTCATAGGATCTATTCAGACCATAGAGGCTCCATGCATATTGAGGCTACACAGCTCATACAGGATAAAGATAATAGGGCTATAAAGACATTTAGCCTAACAAGACCAATGAGTTTAGGTGGATAATTTGGAACACACAGGCTATATAGTCTACTCAGTTCAAAGAGACCATACATGTTTGACATGTTATGCAGGTCATTGTGACTACTCAGACCATATGTGTTACATGGTTTATAGAGGCTGCTGAAGTTCTATAGGCTACTCAGGCTAAGAGTTTACACAGGTCACAGAGGTTATGCCACCAATAATGGCACTTTAATTCTTAGACACTAGGAAAGTCAGAGTCTATTCAGATAGCATAAGATACAATGTTTTAGGGGTTATTAATCTCATTTAGGCTGCTCAGGTCATAGTGTCTTCACAGGTGATAGAGACTACACAAGACATAAAAGATACCAGTTCATAAGTGCTATGCAAGTCACAGAAGTTATGTAAGTCACTGGAGCTACTAAGGTCTTTTAACCTACTCAGGTCATAAAGACTACATATGTCATAGAGGTTAGACAGTCTTAGAGGCTACTCAGTCATAGAGGATACCTAGGTTGCAGTGAGTACTGAGGTCTTAGAGGCTACAAATATCTTTTTGGATATTCAGGCCAAAAGGTGACATAGATCATAGTGACTAGATAGGCCACAGAAAATATACAGGTCAAAGACCCTCTGCAGGACAATAAGGTATGCATGTAATAAATGTTATGTAGGCAACTGATGTTACTCAGTTCATAGTGGTTACTCAGAACATACAAGGAAGGCAGGTGTAGAAGTTACTGAGCTGAGACCATAGCCACTACAAAGGTCATGGTGGCTAATCAGGCTATAGATGCTACGAAGTCATAGTGGTTACTCAGGATATTTGTGATACTCAGGATTAAAGACTACACAGGTCATACAGGTTTTTGGCTATAAAGGCCATGCAAGTATTTAGGCTAATAGGTCATATTGGCTACTTGGAACATAAGTGATATGTGTGTCGCAGCAGTCGTTAACATAATTTAAGCCACTCAGGTCATAGAGACTTCACAGGTTATAGAGGTTATTTAAGTCATTTACACTACTCAGGTCATAGAGGCTACATAAGTCATACAGTCCACTCAGAACAAAGGAATTATGCAGGTCATAGAGGCTATAAAGTACATAGGGGCTACTTAGGTCATTTTTTCTAAATGGCCTATCAAATCTAAGCTAGTCATAGAGGTTGGACACATCACAGGGAATATTTATTCATTGAGGCTACTCAGGTCACAATGGTTATGAAGTCATAGAGGCCTTACTGGTTAATTATTTTGCTCAAGTCATAGTGATGATAATGGTCATTGTGGATGTGCGGGCTATAGTGGATACTCAGGCCATAGAGGCTATAAAGGTCATAGAAGCCAATGAAGCCCAAGAGTCTAAGAGCATATTAAAGGCTAAGAGGTTATAGAAGCTTCTTAGTTGACAAAAGCTACTTAGTTCAAGATTGATATGCAGGTTAAGTGAGACTTCTCAGGCCAGAGATGCATTTTAGGATAAGGGCCTAATCAGTTAGAGGCTACATAGTTCAAGGATGCTATTCAGTTTTTAGAAAGGTTATCAGGTATTTTTGGCTAATTGGGCCTACAACTGCACAGGTTATAGAGGGTATGTGCAAACACATAAGCTATTCAGGCAATGGAGGATCCTCAGAACACAAGGATAAACGGGTCACAGAAGCTAAGTAGGTCATAGGGTCATAGAAGATACTGAGTCATAGAGGTTATATATGTCATAGAAGATATTAAACTGTTATATAGGTTAAATAAGTCATAGAGTCTCCATTGGAGATAGAGTCGATGCAGGATATAGAGGCAACCCAGGTCTTATGAATTATGCTGGTAATAGAGGCTACATAGTTCACAGAGGGTATATAGGCAGTAGATTTATTCAAAAGATAGATTCTACTCAGGGAATAAGGTATACACAGGTCACAGAGGCTATCAGGCCATAGGGACTTAATAAGTCACAGGGGTTTCTAGGGTCATTGAGGCTACTCAGGTCATAAAGAACACTCTGGCTTTGTTAGGTAAGCAGAACATATAGGCTACTAGGTTCATATAGGATACTCAGGCCACAGAGGCTGCACAGGTTTAAAGTCTATACATGCCATAGAGGCTAGTAAGGACATAAGATTTTGGAGTGATAGAGGCTATTCAAGGAAGTTATTAGAAGTTATGCCAGTCATAGAGGCTTCATAGGTTTTAAAAACTGCATACAAGAATATAAAAGCTACCAAGCTTTCCCAAGTTATTGATGGTAAACAAACCAGAGAGGATACTTATCCTGAGATACACATGTGAACAAGGCAAACACACTAACTTGAATATACAATTTTGGTATTTTCAGGAATTCTTTTCTCAGTGTTCCTATCATGAATGGTCTTGGGTGACCTGTATTTCACATTTTGCCTTAAGGACATCCCCTAACTCTCTGTTTAAATCATTTCTTTCACTTCTATTACCACAGGTTCCAGAAAGAATAGTAGGTTAGTGTGACCATTGGTTTCCCATCTGTGACCAATCCATCTAGTCAGTAAGCTAACCTTGGGAGCATACTCTCAATACCTCAGAGAGTGAGGAATTCTCAGAAATGTGTGGTTCTAGGACACATACATGGGCACTTAGCATCCTAGATTCTCCCCAGGGCAAGATCAGGCCAATTCCCTAAGAAAAGCAATTATCTTTCAATTAAGAATTGTTTCCTCTTGTTCCTGCACGGAATTACTTCAGGCAGCCTCCATCTGGCAATTTTAATTCTGCTAGTCTCCTGCCATTTTAGTGATAATCTTATCTCAGGCTTACTCAGTTCATAAAGGCTATTTAGTTCCTGGAGGATATGAGAACAAGAGATTTCATGGCACAGATGATATGGGGTCATAGACCTTACCTAGGACATATGGTTTTGTTTATTTTTAAGACTTTGTTCTTTTTAGTTGTACATGACAGTAAAATATTTTGACATATCTTGCACACATGGAGTATGACTTCCCATTCTTGTGGTTGGACATGACATTTATGTTTAATTCATTCTACCCTCTTTCCCATTCTGATCCCCATTCCCTTTGTCTCATTTGCCACTGTCCAATCTGGTGAAGCTCTACTCCTCTTTCCCACAGCTCCACCCATTGTTAGTCAGCATCCACATATGAGAAAGAACATTTGGCCTTTGGTGTTTGGGGATTGGCTTATGTCACCCAGCATGATAGCCTCCAGTTCCATCTATATGCCATCCAAATGCCATAATTCATTCTTCTTTATGACTAATATTCAATTATGTATATGTACCACATTTTCTCTATCTAGTCATCCTAGGTGATTTGAAGAGCTTACCTATTGCAAATTGAGCTGCTATGGACATTGATGTGGCCCTATCAGTATGGTAAGCTGATTTAAAATCTTTGGGTATATGCCAATGTGGGTTAACTGGGTCAAATGGTGGTTTTATTCCAAGTTTTCTGAAACATCTCCATACTGCTTTCCAGAATGGTTGCACCAATTTGCAGTCCCACCAGCAACATCCTCACCAACATTTATTGTTACTTGTATTCTTGACCATTGCCATTCTGACTGGAGTAAGATGAAATCTCAGTGTACTTTTAATTTTCATTTCTCTGATAGCTAGAAATGTTAAAAATTTTTTCATATTTTTGTTGACCTTTCACATTTTTTCTGTGAAGTGTCTGTTCAGTTCCTTCATCCATTTATTGATTGGGTTATTAGGTTTTTTTTGTTTTTTTTGGTGTTAAGTTTTTTGAGTTCTTTATATATCCTGGAGATTAATGATCTATCTGAGGTGCAGATGGCTAAGATTTTCTCCCTTTCTATAAGTTCTCTTTTCATGTTCTTGATTGTTTCCTTGACTGCAAAGAAGTTTTCAATTTGATACCATCATATTTATTGATTCTTGATTTTACTTCTTGCACTTTAGGAATTTTGTTGAGGAAATCAGTTCCTAAGTTGACATGATGGAGAGTTGGGCCTGGTCTCTGGTCCAATGCCTAGGTCTTTGATCCCCTTCAAATTGAATTTTGCACATTATGAGAGATAGAGGTCTAATTTCACTTTATTACACATGTATTTCCAGTTTTCCCAGCACAATTTGTTGTTGCAGTATGTTTATGGTGCCTTTGCCTAATATGAAATAACTGTATTTATGTGGGTTTGTCTCTGTGTCTTCTATTCTGTACCATTGGTCTTCATGTCTGTTTTGGTGCCAATACAATGCCATTTTGTTACTATAGCTCTGTAGTATAATTGAAGGTCTAGTATTGTGATGCCTTCTGCTTCACTTTTCTTGCTGAGAATTTCTTTGGCTATTCCAGGCCTCTTATTTTCCCAAATGAATTTCATGACTGTTTTTTCTATTTCTAAGCAGAACATCATCAGAATCTTAATAGGTTTTACATTAAATATGTATAGTGCTCTTGGTACTATGGCCATTTTGATAATATTAATTCTGCCTATCCAAGATCATAGGAGATTTTTCCATCTTCTAAGATCGTTTTGCATTGCTTTATTTAGTGTTCTATAGTTTTTATTGTAGAGGTTTTTCACGTCTTTTGTTAGATTGATTCCCAGATATTTTATTTTCTTTGAGGCTATGGTGAATGAGATAGTTTTCCTAATTTCTCTAGGTGTTATTTTTATATCCTGCTACTTTGCTGAATTCATTTATTAGTTCTAGAAGATTCTTTTTTCTTTTTTTTAAATTTATTTTATTGTAAACAAATGGGATACATGTTGTTTCTGTTTGTACATGGAGTAACAGCATACCATTTGCATATTCATACATTTACATAGAGTAATGATGTTTGATTCATTCCGTTATTTTTTTCCTTCCCCCCCACCCCTCCCACCTCTCTTTTCCCTCTATACAGTCCCTCCTTCCTCCATTCTTGCCCCCCTCCCACCCCCCATTACGTGTCATCATCCGCTCATCAGTGAGATCATTCGCCTTTTGGATTTTTGAGATTGGCTTATCTCACTTAACATGATATTCTCCAATTTCATCCATTTGCCTGCAAATGCCATAATTTTATTATTCTTTATAGCTGAGTAATATTCCATTGTGTATATATATATATACCACAGTTTCTTTATCCATTCATCAATTGAAGGGCATCTAGGTTGGTTCCATAGTCTGGCTATTGTGAATTGAGCAGCTATGAGCATTGATGTGGCTGTATCTCTGTAGTATGCTGATTTTAAGTCCTTTGGGTATAGGCCGAGGAGTGGGATAGCTGGGTCAAATGGTCATCAATCTAATTGCTCTAGTTACAGTTTCCAGGACTATATTGAATAGAAGTGGTAAAAGAGGGTATCCCTGTCTTGTTCCAGTTTTTAGAGGGAATGATTTCAGTTTTTTTCCATTTAGAATGATGTTGGTCTTGGGTTTGGCATATATAGCCTTTTCAATGTTGAGTTATGTTCCTACTATTCCTAGTTTTTCTAGCATTTTGCACATGGATGGATGCTGATTTTTGTCAAATGCTTTTTCTGCATCTATCGAGATAATCATGTGACTCTAGTGTTTAAGTCTCTTTATGTGATGAATTATGTTTATTGATTTCTGTATGTTGAACCAACCCTGCATCCCTGGAATGAACCCCATTTGATCATGGTGCATTATCTTTTTTAGTTTTTGTATAAGACTTGCCAGCATTTTTCTTAAGAATTTTTGCATCTAGGTTCATCAGGGATATTGGTCTAAAGTTTTCTTTCCTTGATATGCCTTTGTCTGGTTTTGGCATTAGGGCTGTATTAGCTTCACAGAATAAATTTGGAAGGTTTCCCTCCTTTTCTATTCACGGAGTAATTTGAGAACAATTGGTGTTAGTTCTTTGAATGTTTGGTAGGATTCAGTGAGAATCTGTCTGATCCTGGGTTTTTCTTTCTTGGTAGGTTTTTGATGGCATCTTCAATTTAATTGCTTGAAATTTATGTGTTTAACTTTTCTATATCCTCCTGATTCGATTCAGGTAGGTCATATGTGTATAGAAATTTGTCAATGTTTTCAAGATTTTCTATTTTATTAGAGTATAAATTTTCAAAATAGTTTTTGATTATCATCTGTATTTCAGTAGTTGCGATATTACCTTTTTCAATGTGAATTTTAGTAATTTTCTCTGTCTTTGTTAGCTTGGCTAAGGATTTATTAATTTTATTTATTTTTTCAAAGAACCAACATTTTGTTTCATCCGTTTTTGGATTGTTTCTTATTTCATTTTTATTGATTTCAGCTCTTATTTTAATTATTTTATGTCTTCTGCTTTTGATGTTGATTTTTTTTTCCCTAGGGCTTTGAGATGTAATGTTAGGTTATTTATTTGTTGACTTTCTATTGTTTTAATGAATGAGCTTTCCTTTTAACACTTCCTTCATAGTGTCCCAGAGATATTGATATGTTGTATTGCTATTTCCATTTACCTCTAAGTATTTTTTAATATCATCCCTGGTTTCTTATTTATTATTTTTTTTTCAGATTTTACAGGTTATATTTTATTATATTTCTTGACTTTTTTATACATGTACACTTTACTTTCTAAACATCTCTAGTAATTAGAGAAATGCAAATTAAAACAACTCTAAGACTTCATCTTACTCCAATTAGAATGGCTATTTTCAAGAACACAAACAATAATAGATGTTGACATGGATGTGGATAAAAAGGCACACTTTTACATTGCTGGTGGAGTTGCAAATTGGTGCAGCCACTCTGGAAAGTGGTGTGGAATTCCTCAGAAAACTTGGAATGGACCCACCTTTTATCCAGTTATCCCACTCCTTGGTTTATAACCGAAGGACTTAAAATTAGCATACTACAGTAATGCAGCCACATCAATGTTTATAGCAACTCAATTCACAATAGCTAGATTGTGGAACCAATCTAGATGCCCTTCAACAGATGAATGGATAAAGAAACTGTGGTATATATACACAATGGAATATTATTCTTATTCATTATTTAATACCATATTACTTAGTCTCCAGGTGTTAGAGTAGCTTCTATTTCTTATTTTATCATTGATTTCTAATTTCATTCCATTGTTATCTGATGGGATGCAAGAAATTATCTTTATTTTTTGGTATTTTCTAAGTGCTGCTTCATGGCTTAAGGTATCGTATATTTTAGAGAAGGACCTATGTGCTATTGAGAAGAAAGTGTATTCAGTCCTTGTTGGATGAAATACTCTATATGTATGTTCAGGGTAAATTATTTGTATTTTTTAGTTTTATAGCTTTTTTATTTAGTTTTTGTTTGCAGATCTACCCAGTGGTGAGAGAGGTGTTTAAAGTCACCCAGTATTATTGTGTTGTGATTTATTTGCTTCTTGAAATTGAGAAGAATGTTTTTGGTGTATGTGGATGCACTATTGTTTGGGGCACAAATCTTTGTGATTGTTCTGTCTTCTTGTTATATAATTCCCTTAATTACTATGAAATGTCCTTCTTTGTCCCTTCTGATTAATTTTGGCTTGAAGTCCAGTTTATCTGATATGAGGATAGAAAATCCTGCTTGTTTATGTAATACATGTCAATGATATGTTTTCTTCCATCCTTTTACCTTTAGTTTGTGGATGTCTTTGCCTAATGGTGGGTCTCTTGGAGACAGCACATTGTTGGGTCTTGTTTTTTAATCCAATATTTCAGTCTATGTCTTTTGATTCATGAGTTTAGATCATTTACATTCGATGTTATTATTGAGGTATTATTTGTATTCTCAATTATTTTTATTTATTTCTGGTTTTCAATTTGAAATCAGTTCTCCATTGATTCACTGCTCTTTCAGTGTAGTTCCTCCATTTGCTGGTTTTTACTTTTATTTTCCATTTCTTCTTCATGAAATATCTTAGTATGTTTTGGTGTGTAGGTCTTAGAATTGTGTGAATTCTTTTAACTCTTGTTTGTCATGGAAGGTTCACAATGTCTGTCAGGTAATAGAGGCTAGGTAGACATAGTGGCTACTGATTTCATATAAGATACTTATGGCATAAGGCTAAACAATAAATAGAGATTAGTCAGGTCATAGATGATACTATGGTCATTGAATTTACAAAGTCAAGAAGCTACTCAGGACATAGGTAAGCTGCAGTCTCCATGGAAACTATGGAGGTAATAGGAGTTGCTAATATCCTTTAGGCTACTAAGGCCAGAGAAGATATTAGGATCATTTAGGCTACTCAATATATAAAGATTACACTGCTCAGAGAGGCTATGCTGGTTACAGAGGGTATTTAGGTTGATGTAGCTGACAAAATGCATAGCGACTACTCAGCTCATACCATTTACTTTGGTTCTTAAGAACACTTTGGTTATAAAACCTTAGTATGTCATATTGGCTGTGCAGGACATAGAGGGTAATCAAGCTTTAGAGGCTACACATATCATAGAGGCTAGGCAGATCATAGAAGCTATAAAAGATATAAGGCTTATGAAAGTCATAGAGGTTACTCAGATAGAAACTACTAGGTCACAGCAACCACCCAGGTAATATGGATACTAAGGTCATTTAGGCTACTCATGCAATTGAGGCTATGATTGTCATATAAGCTATTCTGGCCTTAAAGTCCATGCAGGCCAATATATACACTCAGAAGATATAGCATATGCATTCCACAGAGGCTATCCTGATCATAGAGGCTTCATAGAATTGACTAAAGTCATTTAGGTCACTCAAGTGAGAAAGACTCCTCAGGTCACAGTTTTTGAAGGTCATAGTGAAGTGTTAACTGCTTCCTAAGACATTTCTTTTCATCTCTGTTAATAGATGCAACCTGCTACTTTGTTCTTCTGTAATCATCCTTGCTCAGGAGTTGTTCAGGAACCAGAGTTATCTGGAGAAAGGGAGAGAATTCAAGGTACTTACACAAGAAAATCTTGAAACTCAGAAGTTTGTACTATATAAAAAATACTAAGTACAAAGGGCAGGATTTAGACTTCATAGAAGACTCTGCAGACCCCACACTTGTGCTGAATAAACATTGCTGTTCTGCATCTCCAATTGCAGTTATTTTCTTGCCAGTGCCATAATTTTCTACATTTTCTATAACAATAGAAGATCCTCAAGTCATTCATGCTACTGAAGTCATAAGCTTACAAAGGTCATCAGAGTCTACACAGATCATAAATGCTACTTTGTCAAAGAGGAGACAGAGGTCAGAGTGGATTCAAGGTTATAGAGGTTACTCAGGTCATTTAGGCTACTAAGTCTATAGTAGCTACACTGATCACAGTGGCTATCAAGGATGTTTAGGCTACTCAAACCAAAACTCTATACAATTAATACAGCATATGCAGACAAAAAAGGTTCATCAGGTCACAGATAAGCACATCATAGATATTACTTATATCATACATGCTACATAGGACATAGAAGTTACTTAAGTAATAGAATTCACTCAGCACCTAGAGCTTACATAAATTATAGAGGTAGCTAATGTCATTTAGACTACCATTACCCAAGATGATATGCAACTCACAGAAGGCACTGTTGTGGTTTAGATGTGAGGTGTCTCCCAAAGCTGGCGTGTGACACAATGCAGGAAGGTTCAGAGGAGAAATGATTGGGTTGTAAGAGGCTTAACCCAATCAGTGAATTAATCCCTGATGGGATTAATTGAAGTGGTAGAGCGTGGAGGGAGGAGATTGAAATTGGGGCGTGACTTTGGGGTATATATTTTGTATCTGGAGAGTGAAGACACTCTCTCTTTGCTTCCTGATGATGCAAGCTGCTTCCCTCTGCCATGCTCTTCTGCCTTGATGTTCTGCTTCACCTGGAGCACCAAGGAATGGAGCCAGCCTTCTATGGACTTAGACCTCTGAAATCGTGAGTCCTAAAATAAACCTTTCCTCCTCTATAATTGTGCTAGACCAATCATTTAGGCACAGCTGCAAAAAAAAAAATTTATTAAGGTAATTTAGGCAATGCAGATCACAGAGCCTACACAGGTCACAGAGGGTATCAAATTCAATTAGGCTACTCATAAAAGTGACACAAGTCATAATGACTACCCAAGTCAAAGAGGTTATGCAGGTCATAAATGATATGCAGTTCATAGAGTCTACACAGGTGAAAGAGACTATGAAGATCAAAAGTTTATTAGTGCCTTCAAGGTCATGCAGGCCTTTGAAGATGTTGCCATGGAAGCTATGCAGCCATTGAGGATACTTAGGACACAGATGCTATGGAAGTCATATATCATCAGCAGGTCATAGAACTATGCTGATAATACAAGCTATTTAGGTTATATCGGTTACTCCAACCAGAGAGGCAACTAAGGTCTTAGAGGCTCAGTTGGTTATAGAGGCTAATCAGGTCATAGAGTTAATCCAGTCACAGAAGATACACAGGTCATAGCAGTTCCATAGTCCATGGAGGTTATTTAGTTTATATAGGCTCATTAAGTGAAAGAAGGAGCACAAGAAATGGAGTTTACTCCAGCCATATATGCTGTGTGTGTTATAGGGACTGCTGAGGCCATAGAGCCTTTCTAGTTTATAAAACCTATGCAGGTTTGTAGTCATAAAGGCTTCTAAGTTTATAGAAGTTACACAGTTTATAAATGTTAAACTGGTTACAGAAGCTAATAGCATTTATACTACTCAGTCCATTAAGTCTATAGAAGTCTATAGCAGTTATAAGGAGTGCATAATGATAGATGCTATTGAGAGTATATGCTATAGAGAGTATGCAGGTCATTTAGACTACTAGGCCATAATGGTTACTGAGGTAATAAGGGCTACTAAGAATATTTTGGCTTATCAGACCAAAAAACTTATGCAGGTTATAGAGAATACATAGGGAATAGATGCTATTTAGGCAAAAGATACTACATATGCTATAGGGGTTACTTAGGTCATACAGGCTACACAGGCCCAGAGGCTAATCAGTTCGTGAAGGTCACTTAGGACATAGAGGCTACATAGGTTATAGATGGTACTAAGATGCTACTTATACCAAAGTGGTCACACAAGTTATACAGAACAAAGAGGATGTAGATATTAAGTATGTAATGGAAGGTATACAGATCATAGAATCTATGCAGATCATAGGGGCAACTATGGTTATTTAGGCTACCCAGGTCATAAAGGTGATGCAGGTCATAGTGACTGCACAGGAACTTACACAGGCCATGAAAGGTATGCAGGTCATAGAGTTACTCAGGTCATTGATGCCATACAGGCTACGGAGGCTATGAGGTCATAGAGGTTCTTCAGACAAAAGAAGGTACATAAGTCTTAGTAGCTATGAAATAATAGATATTACTCTGGTTACTACTTAGTTCAAATAGGCTACTCCGGCAAAGAGCATATTCAGGCAGAACAGGCTACCTCAGTCCATACATGCCAAGGGGCCTATACATACTATATAGGCTATGTGGTTCATAAGGTTATGCAGGTCATGAAACATACACAGGTCTTCTAATCATGCCTTATAGGCTATGTGGTTCATAAGAATATGATGGTCACAAAGTAGACACAGGTCAAGAGATAGACACAGGTCATAGATGTTCATCAGGTCATATAGGTTATTATATATTTTTATTCTTCACATGTTATTTATTTTCTTTTTAATTAACACATGATAAATTGTGCATATTTATGGATCACAGTGTGATAATTCAGAACATGCATTTAATACACAAAGATCAAATCAGGAAAATTAGCATTCTCATCTCATCATTTCTTTGTGTTTTGAGTCTTCAAACTCCTATCTTCTATTTATTCATAAACTATAGAGTGCAATATAGATTCCTGAGTGGTTAGTGTTATAAAGGAATGTTTTTCCTGATTTATCCACTTCTTATTTTGAAAGACTTCTTCTAATATGTTCACTTTGAGTTATCAAAATCTATAGGAATGAGGAAAATATCTAAGTGGCTGGTGGTCCACACTGTTGACCTCCATGGATGGAAATATATCAAATGTCTTAATTACAAATATTTTAATTCACTGTCCTCGTCCCCATCACCTTACAGTGGGAGTGGGAGGCCTTCCTGATTCAATGCAACTCTGTAAGTGGGTGGGCCGTCCTGTGTCCAGCTGGGTGGTGGAGGAGTGGCTGAGGACACATCATCTTATCTTGGCTCAGACTCTGTGCTCCAGGTTGTCTTTATCAGTAAGAAAGGTGGTGTGCTAACTCTCATTACTGAGTAGTCACTAAGTGGAATTTCTCATTTGATTCAGAGGTTTTGCAGAGAAAAGATATTTTATTTACCATGCTCCGTCAAACACCTGACAGACATCTGTGAATATGAAGACCATGGTTCTGATGGCCAGAAAGGGCACAGCCAAGCAAGCAGCCCCTCACCAGGATAACGGCACCCATAACAAGGTCATATTAACAAGCTCCATTTCTGTCTTCAATGCTGTTGATGGCAAGATAATTTCCAATCATTTAGGCAGCATAGATTTTAATATTTTCTAAAATCAAAGTTAAAAAATGTTTTCTTCATTGGAAAAATAATGATTCTGATTGCAAAACTAATGAGTGTCAATTTAGACTTAATTAACTACAATTCTTCCTTCATTGACTCCATGTGGGTACACAGATTATGACTTCAGAAATAAAGACACATTTTCACTTTGGGACTTCATTAATTTTCAGTTGTATCCAGAATTCTGACCTAATAAGGAGAAAGCTGCCTCCTCTTTGACTTACCCTTGGGCATAAGAAGCCCTGACAGTGGCCGTTCCGATGCCAGAAGGGATGTGAATCTTATCCTGTTTTTAACTCACACTCTTGTCATCTGGAGTAAAAATCCATTAAGCCTTTCTCTTTAGAAAGAAGTTATTTGTAGTGAACTTGCATTTACTATTTCTGTGTCTATCGTTCTGTGAAGGAAACATGGCGATTACATCTGGAAAACAATGGCAAAGTGGAATTATATCAGACTGTGAGTCTGGGTTTTCTTATCCAGTCAACAGTGAGAAACCAAACTTTATTCTGAAAATGAGCAAGCAGAGAGTGAAGGTTCTTTCATAATAAGACCAAGGTTAGATTAAGCAGTGCGGGTTAACCAGTAAAGTTTAGTGCAAAGGAATGCTACCACTATGGGTGAAAAGAGTCCACCATTATTTTATCAAAACAGAATGGAGCACCCAATAGCATCAGTCTGTGTCAGGTACTCAGAGTTGGAATGGCATATATGAAAAATCTGTGTGTAAAAGAAAAAAATCTGACATATATTAATCATAATTCCTATTTGAGCAGATGCAATCTAGACAATTAAAAAGGGGAAAACAGATTTGAATAAATTTATTAAGTGAAATTCTGATGTGTACTTATATAAACAGGTAGGTAGATATTGATATAAATAGACGAGATTG
The DNA here is from genome assembly GCF_902686455.1 of Sciurus vulgaris. Lineage (NCBI taxonomy): Eukaryota > Metazoa > Chordata > Mammalia > Rodentia > Sciuridae > Sciurus > Sciurus vulgaris. The sequence goes on from NC_136463.1 coordinate 136,132,523, forward strand.
TAAGTATAGACATAGACAAAGATACGCAGATAAAGTCTCTAGATTCTAGAGATTTCTCCCCATGACTAAAGGTTGAGTCGTTTATCAGATTCTCAGAGATTTTTTGAGGGTAGGGCTCTTGTAATGATATAACTGTCATAAGGAGCTTAAAGGTCATCTAGTCCTTCCCAAGACACATCTGTCCTCCCTGCAACATGCCCTTCAGATAGTCATTTTGACAACATTAGCATATAGGTTATTTTAATTTCAATTTTTTAGGCTATGGAGGCTTAGAGGCTATGAAGATGTTAGATGCTGCACAGGCCATGGAGGCTATGCAAGTCATAGAAATTATGTTAGTCATAGAGGATAGTAACTTCCAGGAGACTACTTGACATAGGCAGTAGAGGCTACTAAGGTGATATATACTACAGATGTCATAGAAACTATGCAATCTAGCTATCCAAGACATAGAGTCTACTCAGAAGCAGAGGCTACACACATCATATTGGCAGTACATGATATAGAGGCTTCACAGGTCATCAGAGCTTCTGAGGTCATTTAGATTAATAGGGCCTTAGAGGTTTAGCAAATCATTTAGGCAATTCGGGCCATAAAGTTACGCATATCAAAGGGGTTGTGCTGGATAATATTCCATTGTGCATATATACCATAATTTCTTAATCCATTTATCTGTCTAGGGACATTTTAGTTGGTTCCATAGCTTAGATAGCTTGTGAATTATGTTGCTATAAACATTGATGTGGCTGGGTCATTGTAGTATGCTGATTTTAAGTCTTTTGGCTATACAGCAAGGAGAGGGATAACTGTGTCTAACGGTGGTTTGTTTCCAAGTTCTTTGAGACATCTTCACACTGCTTTCCATAGTGGTTGCAACAATTTTCTGTCCCACCAACAATGTATGAGTGCTCCCTTTTCCTTTCATTCTCACCAACATTTATTGTCACATGTATGCTTGATAATTTATGACATTTTCCAGTAAATGGATGGATCTGGAGAATATCATGCTAAATGCACCAATCCTCCAAAACCAAAGGTAGAGTGTTTTTACTGGTATATGGAAGCTAAACCATAATAAAGGAGGAAAGTATAAGGAGGAAAATTTAGTAGGTTAGACAAAGGGGCATGAAAGGAAGGCAGCAGGGGATATAAACAGGAAAAAGAGCAGAATAAATAAAACATAATTTTCCTATGTACATATATGAAAATACCTAAGTGAACCCCATAACTATGCCCACCTACAATAATGGGGTCTTAATTTGAATAAGATATATCCTATGCTTGTATAATTTTATCAAAATGGATTCTACTGTCACGTATAAATAAGAAGAACCAATAACATAAAACTAATAAACAGGAGTTATGATGGTCATAGAAAGTGTTCAGGTAATAAAGTCTATGCAAGTCATAGAGGTAAATAAGCTCATAGAGTTCATGTAGGCAAAAAATAATATTCAGAGCACACAGGTTACTCAGATCATAAAGTATACTTATCCCTTTATAGGCCATAAGTCATAGAGACTACACAGAATAGAAGAACTACTGAGGTCATAGAGGGTGTTTAGGGCAGAGGCTATTCAAGCCATGGAACTATGTAGATATAGAGGGTATTCAGGCCATAGATGCTGTGCAGGCCATCCAGTACACTCAGGTCACAGATACTATGCATGCCATAGTGGTTACTCATCCCATAGAGGTTACTCAGGCCATAGAAAGCAGAAAGGAGATAGTGGATACTTAGGTGACACAGGCTATTGCCATGATTTATCCTACTCAGACCATAAAGATTAGCAAATAGTAGATGCTCCACAAGCCGCTGATGCACCTTCAGATGAAAGAAGAAATTCAAACAATAGAAGGTGCTCAGAACATACATGATACACATTGTTAGGGTTTACGGAGCCATAGAACCTATGTGTATCATAATGGCTACCCAGGTCATAGAGAATAATAAGAATAGAAAGTATATACATGCCATAGAATCTATTAAATGATACAGGATGTGCAAGTCATAGGGCTTATTAAGGCCATTTAGTCCACAAAGAATATAGAGGTTACACATATTATTTAAGCTACTCAAACCATAAAGACTATATCACAGTTGATACTCTGGCCATAGAATCTACTTGATCCCTTAGACTATTCAGATCATAGAGCATACATTAAGGCCATTTAGTCTACTAAGACTAGAGAGGCTATGCAGTTCATTTAGGGCACTCGGGGCATAAAATGTGTGTCACAAAGGTGACACATGCCATAGAGGTACACAGGTCATAGAGGTTACACAATTTACTGAGTCTATTTATGTCATAAAGTCTATGATGTTCTTATGAAAGTCTATGAAAGTCAGGCTAATATCATTAAATCTAGTCAGGTTTGCCATGCATTCAGACCAAAGGCAATGCATTTCATTTTATATCTACTCCCTAGTTATCAACTTAGTCTAGCAAGAATGGATTACTACAATGTCTTCAGTTTAGGAATAAGATGCTGAATATGTGTCAGTCTGTCTTCCCAGTCTGGATCAGGCAATCATGCTGGCCCAATTCCTTAGCCAAGCTTAATGTGCATTTGGGCATGCCCACACTCAGTAAGAAAATTCTTCTCCTGGCAGTATTTTTTACTCACTATTCCTACCTGGAATTGCCTCAAGATGCCTACAATTGGCATTTTTGCAATTGTGTCCCCTACTTATGGAATAAACTCTAAACATCTGATTATTCCACTTCTTCTAGAGACATGTGGGTCTTAAGATTATGCTGGATACAGAGGTTCCACAGGTCATAAAGGCAGATAATGTCATTTAGGCTGCTTGGACCACACAATTCACTCAAGTCATAGAGACTTTGCAGGTCATAGAGGTTACTCAGGTCACTGAGACTTCTCAGGTCATAAATGCTAAGCCAGTCATATAATCTTGTAGGTCATAGAGGCTAGTCAGTCATAGAGGCAACAGAGTACATAATGACTACTAGGTTATAGAGGCTACTCAGGTCATTTACACTACTCATTCCTTAGGCTACAGAAGTAATTGAGACTTTTCAGGCCACAGAGGATATATAGGTAATAGAGGCTATGCAAGTCTTTGCAGATACACAGCTCAGAAATGATATGCACATTACAGGACTGTGCATATCATACAGGTTATGCTGGCCATAGTTTACTCAGTTCAGAGGATACTCAGCTTGCAGAGTTTACTTAGGACAAAAAAAAAAAAAAATGCATGGATCATGAGGTAAATAAGGTCATTTAGGCTACTTTGACCAAAAAGCTAATGTAGATCATAGAAAGCACACAGGCGATAAAGACTTTCCATGCCATACATAATAAAACAATCATAAGGGCTACTCAGGTAACAGAGACTCTGCTGATAATAGAGGCTAGGGATTTTATAGAGGCTATGTAAACATAGGGTCTATTCCGGTCACATAAGCTCCTCACCACTATAAAGGCTATATAGATCAAATATGTTACACAGGTAGTAGAGGCTACTTGGTCATAGAATCTATGGTGGTCATAGTGGCTAGAAGGACCTAAACGCTACTTAGGTCATTTAGGTTATGCAGTCTATAGAGGCCTCATAGGACATAGAGGCTAGCAATCAAATATAGATTATGCAGGGCATAGTTTTGACATTTGCCTTTATGACCTGTGGCACCTCCATGTCCAGCATAATTATTCAGGTCACTGAAGAGATGCAGTTCATAGATATTTTGCTGTTTAGAAAGTCTATTCAGGCCAAGTGGCTACTTAGACCATAAAGACTTTTCATTTCATAGAGGCTACTAAGGTTATTTATGCAACTCAGGTAAAAGAATCTACAAACATCTTGGACAGTACACAGACAAAAGGGTCCATTAAACCATAGGCATTGGAAAGGTCATAGGGGCTTTGCACTTCATTTCAGGAGTTACAAGGTCACATAGGCTACACAGGCCATAGAGGCTATACAGGAATAGTGGACACAGAGACTCTGCAGGTCACAGGAGCCACACAAATCATAGGGACGACTAAGGTTATTTAGGCTACCCAGGCTAAAGAAGTGACTTAATGGCTACTGAAATCACAGAGGCTAATTAGACCATAAAGGCTATGTGGGTCATAGTGGTTTCACATGTAGAGGCTATAAGTTTATAAAGGTTACCTGGAATATAGTATATCCTTAACCCATTGAGGCTACTCAGGTGATTTAGGCTCCTAGGGTCATAAAGTGTATGTAGTTAATGAAGGCTGTGCAGGTGATACCTAGTATTCAGATCATGGAGGTTAACTAGGTATAGAGGCATTGCAGCTCATGAAAATATGCAGGTCATCTATGATATACAAATTGTAGGGGCTACTCATACCATGGAGTCTATGAAAATTGTAGGGCTAAGCAGATCATAGAGGCTACACAGATGATAGAGGTAATGCTGGCAATAGAGGTTTCTCAGGTGATAGAGGTTACTCAGGTATTAGAGGCTACATATATAGTTCATAGATGCTTTAAAGCTCTTAATGGCTACTGAAATCACAGAGGCTAATCAGGCCATAAAGACTTAACAGGCCATAGATGCTTAACAGGCAATAGAGAATACACAAGTCATAGAGACTGTTCAGAGAATAGAGGCTAAGATACTCATAAAGGCTACAGAGGTCATTGGAGTGACTACATTCATTTAGGCAATTCAGGTCATAGATCCTACTCAAGTCATTAAGACTCCTGAGTCCATTAAGGCGATGTGGGTCATAGAAGTTACACAGGCTACAGAGGCTTCTTGGTTATTGAGGAAGCACAGGTCATAGCATCTGCTAAGTCACAGAAGTTGCTAATTCATACGGACAGCTTTAGGGTGTGGTGTTTACTCTCCCTGGCCAGGCAGAGAAGGAGATGCTCTGGTCACAGTTGTGCTGGCAGTGGCCAAATAAGAGACTTGGCCAGGGGAAACTGCTAGCATAAACTGGATAGGCTGAGGTAAACGTTTTAACACATAGGAGGTGAGACTTACAGAACAAAAGTGCCAGTGGCAGGCCATTCTTTCCAAAGGAGGGAGCAGGAAAGTTGCCAAAAGGAGGAGGAGAAGTGTTTATCATCAGGTGCAAGTTGCTTGACCCCAGGTCGGAGGCAGAATGTTAAGTGCACATGCACAGAGTTCTGCAACCAGTGTTGGATCATAGAATGTCAAAATTAAAGTTTGCTTCTACTCCAACCTTACGGTACTAGCATAAGACTGACTTGGGCAGATATGGGCAGAGTATGATTGGTCACATATGGGGAGCCAGTAACCTCAAGAAGGGTCTTTCCCTGTGGGAATACCCAAGAAGCAAGATAAAATAGAAGTTAAGGGTTGACCACAAAATGAGTTGACACTCAACATGGAAAGATGCAGCAGCAGTCACCTTGAGGCCATTCCTGGCTGTAAGAGGGAAAATTAAATTCCTGAAAGAAATAACTGATGAGGTGGGTATAGCCGGATCTCAGGTAGGGAAAGGCTCTTTATTGCACATACACTGAGTCCTGTATACAAATTTGGTCCTAATTCACCTCACTTTTGCAGGTAGTTCTGGACCAACTTTTAGTCATTGCCATTAACCTCCCATGGTCAAATTTAAGAAAATTAGAAGGACAATGTTTATTCACCCCTGAAGAGCCAGAGGATAAAGCAAGTGCTTTACTCAGCCATATTGTAACCCATAGAGGAACACATAGAGGAAGTGGTATAAATCCATTGTTTAGATTTTATTGCCTGAGTAGGGGACCCAGATGTAAATATGACATTTTTAGCAAGCTAAGCCAATTTCAAGCTAAAACAGAAATTAAAACAACCCTATAAGGAGAATTTCTCTCAGGCTGTGGGAGTGCCTGGTTCCAGGTTTGGCCTGGGAGGGGAATTGCACATGTGTGAATGCCTACCCATGGCTAGGAAAACAGACTACCTCATCTGGAGTATCTTGTTATAACCTTATAGGAGTATTGTAATAATCCCCTTATTGATAGACTGAGGAGAAGATAGATTTGTCACAATTAGGGAATCAGAGGCCACAGGAAATGCCTTGCCCTGGACTGAATGCAAGGTTAACTAGGGTAAAGCTTAATTAAGTCTCTACATTGAATTAACTGAACCCCAAGATGCAAATGTGGGAATTTATTCACTCTTAGTGTGTTCTTGGCATGAGAGTGAAGAAGCTAATCCAGGAAGAAGGGAAAAACTTACTCTTTGGTATCAGCCCTAGTGTGGGACCTGGATATCAGTTGCATGTACTTAGAACCCTTCACACAGGTTTGGGTCCCATGCAAACACATTCATCAAGGTTCATTGGGGTCAACCTTATGACATTTGAATTATTCTTACCTTAACAGAATAAGGTGAAGATGAATTAATTATATCAGGGCAGCCTGGAGACACATGAAGTGCCTTGACCTACAGTAACCCTAGAGGAAACAGGGCAAAGTTTTCACTAATAGGGGATCACTAGAATTAAGGTAGCCAAATGTAGGCTACCTGAAGAAATTTTAGGGAGAAACCAGGAGTAAAACATTCCCTGAAGGAGAAAACTGCTATTCCTAAGGAATGGGCTTGATCAGGCCTAAGGGTGAGTCTAGAATACAAAGTACATATGTCTAGAATGTTTCCAATGCCAGAATTTTGACCCAGAACCACACATTTCTGAGGTTTCTCCAAAGACTCAGCTGACGTTTGGCATGCTATCATGCAGCAGGAGTCAGCTTGAGGCCATTGTGGGCAGGAGGATGGAGAATTAATTTCCCCCCAATATTGAACTATTTTTAAAATGAGGTGGACATGGGTGGTCCCCAGGATGGGGGCAGAGCTCTTGGACAAAAGCACACTTTATCTCAAGTCCCGAATTTCCAATACCCTATGGGTACATTTGGACAAATGATAGATCATTTGAAATGACCTCCACTCCCCAGAGTTAGGATAATTAAAAAGAGATTGATTTTTCATACCTCAGGAATCAGGGTCCAAAGAAATTCATTTCCCAGGGTGAATTGCTAGGAGACATGGGGTAATCTGGAGTTTAAGGTGTGCCCTATGAACAGGGGACAGAGAAGCAAAGGTGACTTTTATGGTCAGCCTAAGGCCATTCCAATCAGTAATGGGGAGTGAACCATTACTGCAAGTAGGAGAATTGTGTGACTGGTACCAAGTTGGGTTTTGTGTGATTCATAAATGCCTGCCTGAGTTTGTGAACAAATATCAGTATTTCTGAAGCAATTTGTAACCACTGAAGAGACATTGAATCATATCCTACTTGCTAGATGGAGGAGCAAGATGAATTGCTAGATGAATTTGTTGCTGTTAAGTAGGAAAGGAAAATACTAAGTGACTTGCCCTGTTGCGAATGCAAAGAGAACAGAGGTAAAACTGAGTTAGAAGTTTCTACAATGAAATAGAAGACACTCAGGATGCAAGTGAGGAAATTTTATGTGGTCTATATATGTTCCAAGCATAAGAGTAAGGAAGATATTCCAAGAAAGAGGAGACCACTTTCCATGGTGTTTGGCATGGTTTGGAGCTCTTTAACCAGACTGGTTTTCCAAGCTTCCCATTCCTCAGGATTCCACTGGCCACACCTTGTATCTTTCAAAGGATCTTTCTCTGGACTGTTCTAGGAGAAGATGTATTTGTCACAGGTGTGGAGCAATGTACCACATGTGATCTGCAGTAACACTAGGGGATGTTGGGACAAGCTGAGGTAATGATATGTAATGGGATGGGGGGTGAAAGAAGAATGGGGGAACTTTAGATTATGTAGAGGGAAATGAGAGGGAGCAGGGGTATGAAAAATGGTGGAATAAGACAGACATCATTACCCTATGTACATGTATGATTACATGAACGGTATGAATCTACATGGTGTACCATCAGAAACGAGATGATGTACCTACCACATTTGTGTACAATGAATCAAAATACAATCTGCAAAAAATTTTTAAAAAATGAGTAAATAATACACCAGATTCCCTAGTTCAATCTTTTTCATACCATTGCACAATTGCCCCATTGTGAGTATCTTTTATTACCTTGATATATTTGCTAAAAATAATGAATACAAGTTGGTATTTAAAAAAGAGAAAGAAGTAAATGACCACCAGGACTAAAATTTCCAAATAAAGCATGTTTTATGTAATTCCAGGATGGACCACAAAGGAAAATTTTCCTGGAAAGAAGAGAACTGCTTTATTTAGGAGATCAATGTTATCTGGAACTTGGATGAGTGCCAGTTTTGAAGTGTGCATGTATAGAACATTGCCTACCTCAGGCTTGTGTCTCAGAGTCCCACATTTCTGAAGGCTTTTCTGGCCCACCCTTGGGGCATTGATGGTAACATCTCAAAGCCAGACTAAGGAATACATGAATTGTTGACAGCTGGGGAACCGGGGTCCTACTAAGTTACCTTCCCTCTGGTCTTCAGGGAGAGTAAGGTATGTTGAAGTAAATGTTTCACCAGAGAAATTGTGGACAACCAGAGTGCAGGCAGCCTGATGCCTTTCCTAATGGGAAAAGAGAGGAAAAAATTCTTGGAAATAACAGATACATATATTCACAGAAGAGGGTTTTGTGTCCACAGAGAAGTTTCAGAACTTCAATGTCACATTCATGGATACCTGAATATTGACTGTGGTTCTAGACATCTGCATTCCCAAGTAGCCTCTATGACTAACATAAACTCGATGACATGGGTAGCTTATTTATCCTCCATATACTCTATGACCTGCATAGCTTCTATGACATGTGTAGTTTCAATTACTCTAAATCTCTATGGTCTGAGTAGAGTAAATGATCTGGGTTGCCTCTATGTTGTGCACACCCTCTATGTCTTACTATCACTTGAGCAAACTCTATGATGAAACAATGACTGACTTATATAGACTCTATGTCCTGAGTAATTCCTATATCTTGCATAGATTCTGTTATATACATAGTCTCTATAACCTACATAAAAGTAAGTTCCCAGTAGCCAAAAGGACTATAGAGAGATCATATACACTACCATCTCTAAAGCTTGCTTGACCTAAGTAGCACCTATGAAATGAGAAAAATAAATGCATAGTTGTTATGGTCTGTATAGACTATATTGCCAGTGAAGCTTCTATGACCTGAGTAGCATAAATATTCTTAGTAGTGCCTATAATCTTTGTAGCCTCTATTATGTGTATAGCTTCTATGAACTAAAAAGTCTTTATGGACCTAAAATAGCCTAAGAGGTCTGAGTAATTCCTATAGTCTGTATTAGTTCTGTGGCTTCAGTAACCTTTATGACCTGAGTAGCCTCTATAGTCCATATATATTCTAAGGCCTTAGTATCTTCTATGTCCTATGTAGCCACTGTGACTTACATAGCCTCTATGACCTGCATAGGTCCTATGATCTGAGTAGCCTGTATGATCTTAGAACCACCTGTGAACTGCCTAGACCTTTTTGCCTGAGGGGCTCTATGACCTGAGTAACATATAAGACCTCTGTATCCTCTATGAACTGAGAAGAACCCATTGATTTCTCTAATGACTTTGGCTTGACTTAACTCCTTTCACCATGTTACACCTTAAATAAACATCCTCTATGAACTTAGGATCCTCTATGAACACAGAAGCCTAAGAAACCTCTATGTCTAGAGTAGCCTTTATGACCTGCATAGTCTCTATGACTGGCACATGTGTGACCTATGCAGCACTGATGACCTGAGCTGACTCTGTGAACAGCAAAGACTCTATAATCTACATTGCCTTTAGTTTCTGAGTATCCTAAAGGACCTGCTAGGTTTTATGACCTACTTTACATCTATGAACTGTGTAGTTTCTATGACCTTCTTAGACTCTGTGACTTGTGTAGATGCTCTGATCTGTGTAGCATTTATAACCTGAGTATCTTCTATGAACAATCTAGTATTTATCACTGGATATGCTCTATTTCCTGAGTACCCTCTATCATATTAGTAACCTCTTTGAACTGTTTCCTCTATGACAGCATACCCTCTATGATTTGTATCACACTTATGGCCTGAGTGTGTCCTCTATGACCAGTGTATAACCTCTATGTCCTGTATATCTTCTACATCTAGCTTAGCCTTTGGGGTTTGCATATCCTATATTGCCTACATATTCTGTATGACCTGCATAGCATCTATAGTTTGAATAGCCTCTGTTTCTGGAATAGGCTCTATGACCAGTGCAGCCTACATAGACTGGATATCTTCTATGGCCTCTATAAACTCTATTGCCTTAGTAGCCTCAATGGCCTTTATAATCTGTTATGACCGGTCTAGCCTGTGTGACCTGTTCAGCTTATAAGACCTTAAACATGTCTATGGTCTGCCTCACCTCTTTGGTTTATAAACACTCTGCTTTGACAAGCCTCTATGATATGTAGAAATATCTGTGACCTCTGTGGGCTTTAGGAACTGCTGTAGCCTCTAGGATACTTGAAGCTTCTATGGTCTATGTAGTTAAAATGATCTTAGTAATACCCGTGATATGGTGAGCTTTTATGGTCTCAGAAACCTCTATGTCTTGAGTAGCCTCTATGATCAAACTAGGCTCTGTGACCTTAGTAGTCATATGATATGTGTTATATGTAATGCTTGAGTAGCCTTCATTTTCTGTGTACTTTCTATGACCTCAATAGCCTCTATGACCAAGTACCCTCTATTTCTCCTTAGCTTTGACCAAGTTTCCTCTATTGAGAGAGATTTAAACTACATAGGCTGTCAGAGTGGGATGGCAAATGTGGAAGTCAGGGGCAGGTCCAAACAGTATGACCTTAGTTCTATGACCTGCATATATACTATGATGTGCATAGTCTCCATAACCTGTGTAGCCTCTATTGTTTGAATATTCTCTAAGTCATGCTAAGCCTTCTTGGTCTCTGTAGGCTTTATGACCTGAATAGCCTCTATGACTTAAATAGCATCTACACCCTGCATAGGCTCTATGACCGGAGTAGCCTCTGTAGCCTGCATAGGCTATGTGACCTGGGTAGACCCTATGAACTGCCTAAGTAGCCTCCATAGTCTAATAGCTTCTATAAATTCTGTAGAATCTATCGTTTAAGTAACCTCTATGTCTTGCCAAGCCTCTATTATCTGCACACTATTATCTGAGTAGTCACTTTGACTGAGGAGTTTGTCCAACCTGCTTAGCCTTTTACCATCTTAGCCTTTATGACCTGAGTATCCTCAATGACATGAGTAGCCTCTATAACTTAGTAACCTCTTTGGCCTCTGTATCTTCTGTATTCTGAATATGTTCATGATCTCTATAGTCTCTTTGTCCAGAGAAGCTTTTGTTTTTGCTACACTAGATTCTATGTCCTGAGTAGCCATAGCAGCCCACATCTTGCAACTTTATTCCTGATGGTTTGCTACTTCTTATTGATACCTTTTCCTCAGTTTTACTGAGCTCCCCTTATTGTTACTAGAGATCAAGGCCCTTCATGTGGCACTTGGCTCTCCAGATGTGACCAATTGATATCTCCGTAATCCTTTCCAGGCAAGGGTAATCCAAATCCCATACAGTTGGACCAGAGGAACCCTCAGGGAAAAGAAGGTATGAATCCCATTTGGTGAAGACTGTGAGAATGTGCAAATGACATCCAACTCCCATCCTTGGACTACTCCATGGTGAACACTGGAAAGAAATTGTTTTCATCCTTTTTTTATATCTCATCTGGGCTGCCCAGGTTATAAGCCTATGTAGCTTATAGATGCTGCACAATTCCTGGAGATAATACAATTCATAGAGGCTATGCAGGTTATAGAATTCACCTGGTTATAGAAGCTTTTTAGGCCACAGAATCTAGGAACATCAGAGCAGTTATACTGTCCATAGAGGATATTTTCTTCATAGAGATTCTCAATTACAGATGCTACTCAGGACACACAAGGAATACACAAATCAGAGGGGCTATTAAGGTCATTTAAGATACTTAATACAAAGAGCCAACAAAGGTCATAGAGGGTATTCAGGCAAGACTGATTTTTAAGGGCATAAATAATAGGCAGATCCTATGGCATTCTAAGGTCAGAGAGACAATGCATGTCATAGAACAATGCAGGTCATAGAGGCTGTGAAGAGTAAAGAACCTATGCAGGTCATGGAGTTTACATTACTCATTTCATAGAGGCTATTTGGGTATTAGAGGGCATGATAGCAATGGTGTTTTAGACTATAGATTCTATGAAGGTTAAAGAGGCTACTGACATCATAGAGTCTCAGCTGGTTATAAAGGACTCAATAATGATGGCTACTCAGCTCTTGGATGATACACAGGTCAAAAAGGCTACTGAGGCAATAGAGTATACAGTTAAATATACTCATGCCATAGAGATTAACAAGTTCATAGAGGCTACACAGGTCATAGAGGATATAGGGTCATAGAGGATAGTCAGGACACATAAAATACACAGATCGTAGAGGGTAAATATATTATACAGAACACAAGCCTACACAATTCATAGAGACTTTTCAGGCTATAGAGGGTATGAAGATAATAATGACTACTATGGTTATGTAGATGACTGAGGCCACTAAAGCTCCTCAGGCCATGAAACAGCAATGGTCATACAGGCTACCGAGGTCATAATGACTAATTAGGAAAAAAGGCTATGCATGTTATAGAGATTATGCAGGTCATAGGGATACTCATGTGATAGAGGGTACTCAGGCTTTGTTCAGGTTTTGTTTTGCAGGTTATCAGGAAACCCATGTTATATAAGTTACTGAGAACATTTATTATCCTTAGGCTATAAAGTCCTTGGAGGTCAGAAACACTACTTGACCATAGAGGTTCTTAGGCCAAAGAAGTTACAAAGGCCGTAGTGGCTCCACAGATCATAGAGGATACACAGGTCATTAAGGCTATTCAGTCATAGAGGCTAGGCACTTCATAGTGGCTGCTGAAGACATAGACACTATTTGTGTCATTTGGGCTATTCAGGTCAAAAGGTATACCCAGGATATACATGATCTGAGAGAAATAGCACACATGTGGGTGACTACTCTGGACTGAACACGGATAGACATATCTGGGGATTCTTGTTGCCATCATAGAAGCATTATAGTCATCCCTTTCTTGATAGACTGAGGAGGATGAGAATTTTTCACAACTAGGAAAGTAGGGACAACAGTAAAGGCTGCAAAGAATGCAAAGAAAACTAGGATAACACTAAAGATTTCTACAATAACATGTAGGGCAATCAGGTTGCAAATGAGGGAGTTTCTTGCCATCTAAATAGGTTACCAGCAAAACAGAAAGATATTTGAGGAAGCAGAAGAACAATTATGTCCGTTTTGGGGTATAGTTTGACACAAGGATGGCAGCTGGATGTCAATTATGCATGCTTTGAACACTTCATCTGCACTGGGGTCCATGCCTCAACACCACTCAGGGTTCCTCTGGCCTATCCTTATAGCATTGGAAATACCCTTCCCAGGACAGACTTAGAGGACTGCTGGGCAGCTAAGTACTACATGAAGGGCCTTGACCTGGTGTAACACAAGGAGAAACTGGGTAAAGCTGAGGTGAAATCATCACTAAGGAAGTAGAGAAACAGGATTAAAGTTGACAGAGGTAGGTTGGCTGAAGTAACTCCAGAGAGGAACAGGAAGGAAAAACTGTCTCAAAAGGGTATAACCTGCTTTTTTTATGGAATGGGAGTGATGGGACCCCAGGGTAAATCTAGGATGTGAAATGTGCCTGTGTGGCACCCCCAGTTTAAGTCCCAAAGTTCAAAATTTCTTAGGACTCTTCTGGTCCACCTTTGGGACATTGGAAGTGCCCTTCCAAGGTCAAACTAAGGACTAGATGGATTATTCAAACAGGGGAGCCAAAGAGTCACACTAAGGGATGTCCATCCACTTCTGAAACCACTGGGAGAAGGAAAGCTGAAGTAAATGTTTACCAAAGATGTAGAGGAAAAGGAGGATGAAAAATTGTCAATTGCAGAAAGCCTGAGGATATTTATGATGGGATAACAAGGGAAGAATTTCCTGGAGAACACAGAATTATATATCCCAGGAAATGGTTTTGCCTTGTCCCCAAGTAGATTTCAAAATTCCAAGTGCACATGTGCAGATAATTTCACAAAGGTTGATGTTCTAGAATCTAAATTCCTTTAGGATAAACTACCCCAATGCTGTAGAATAGGGATTTGTCTTCAATGTCCAGGCTGAGGAAGAGATGGATTGATCGCAGTTGGACTGGCAGGAATCAAAAGAAAATTCTTGCTCTCTTGGAACAGTTGGGAAAAGCATGGTAAGATGAAGGCAAGGATTTAATAGATCTTAGGGGAGATTTATGAAGCCAAAGTGCTAGCAGCAGTTATGCTAATGCCATTCTTCTCAAAATATTGGAGCAGGAAATTCATAAAAGCAATTTGCTTGGTCTCAGATTGGAGGTGCACATGCGTGGTGTGCTTCACCCAGTCTGGAGTCCCAGAACATCAGATTTCAGTGCTTTTTCTGGACAAATCTTGCAGAATTAGAATAAGACTGCCTTGGTTATATGTGGTAGGAGAATTTCACATCTGTCAGCCAGGTGCCACACAAGTGGATTTGCCATGTGGAAATACCTGAGCATCAGAATACCATAATATTAAGGTTTGACCACAGTGTGGGTAGACACTCAGCATGCCAACATGCTGCTCCAGTCTCCTTGGCTTGATTCTGGCAGAAAAATTGAGAATTGAATTCCCAAAAGAAGAACTGATTTTCTGAATAGATGGGTATGGCTTGGTCCACTGCTACTGGCAGAATATCCAGTGACATGCATGAAACTGTACTCCAAGTCTGATGTCCCATACTACTACATTCCTGAGGGTACTTCTGGGCCCATCACTGTTCATTGCAATTAACATCCAGTGACCATAGTTAAAAGAATAAAAAGGATACAGACTATTCACGCCTTTGGAGCCAGGGTCTAAGCAAGAATCTTCTCTAGTGGTATGTGGTAGAAAAAGTGGGTTAACCTGAAATTTAGGGTTTGTCTGATGAGTGGGATATAGATTCAAAGGTGCCAGTTGTAGAAAACCTGAGGCCAATCTAGGCAAGAACAGAGAGTATGACATAACTGAAAGGAGAAAATTTATTCTCCCACATTTGGTGTTCACCTGGCCTGAGATTGGGTCTGGGAGGGGAATCACACATGTACAGATGCCTGCCCTAGCCTAGAAACTCAAGCAGGTACATCTGAGGCATCTTATTGATTCCACAGAATTAATTTGATAATCTCTTTCTTACTGTATTAGATAAGAGGATTTATCTAAGTTAAGGAGGTAGGGGACAACAGGAAAGGTCTTGCTCTGGTGGGAACGCAAGGACAACTTGGATGATGCTTAATTAAAGCCTTCAATAAGGAAGTACAGGATGCTCAGGATTCAAATGGGGGAGTTTAACATAGTCTGAATATGTTCCTGGCATAACAATGAGGAAGATATTGCAGAAAGGAGGGGAACACATTCTCCCTGGTGTTGGGCATGGCTTAACCCCAGAACTGGATGTCAATTGCCTATTCTAGTGCCATTCAGTGAGAACGCAGTCTCATAGTTCCAGATTATTCAGGGTGCCAGTAGTGCAACCTGATGACATATTTACCCTTCCCTGGACATACTTAGGAGGAGATGAATTACTCAAATATGGGAGAAGTCAGGGACACATGAAAAGTCTGGACCTGCTCTAACCCTAGGGGAAATTGGTAAAGCTGAGGTGAATGTACCACTAAAGAGGTAGGGGATCTAGGTTGGTTCCACAATCTAGCTATTGTGAACTGAGCTGCTATAAACATTGATATGACTGTGTTACTGTAGTATGCTGATTTTAAGTCATTTGAGTATAAACCAAAGAATGGGATAACTGGGTCAAAGGTGGTTCCATTCCAAGTTTTCTGAGGAATTTCCATACTGCTTCTAAAGTGGCTTCACCAATTTGCAACTCCACCAGCAATGTACAAGTTTGCCTTTTTCCATACAAGTAATGCAGCCACATCAATATTTATAGCAGCTCAATTCACAATAGCTAGATTGTGGAACCAATCTACATGCCCTTCAACAGATGAATGGATAAAGAAACTGTGGTATATATACACAATGGAATATTATTCAAACATAAAGAAGAATAAAATTATGGCATTTGCAGGCAAATGCATGAAACTGAAGAATATTATGCTAAGTGAAATAAGGCAATCCCAAAAAATCAAAGGCCGAATGTTTTCACTGATAAGTGAATGATGATACATAATGGGGATGAGGGAGTGGGGGTAAAGAGAAAAATGGAGGGATTGTGTAGAGGGAAATGAGGGGGGAGGGAGCAGGGGTAGAAAAGATAGTGAAATGAAGCAGACATCATTACCCTATGTACATGTATGGTTACACAAATGGTATGAATCTATATCATGTACAACCATAAAAGTGAAAAGTTGTACTCCATTTGTGTACAATGAATCAAAATGCCATCTATAAAAATTAAAAAAAAGAAGTAGGGGACTACTATGATTAAAATTGCCTTATATAAGCTATCTGAAGTAATTCCAGGCAGAAACTGGGAGAAAATTTTTTCACTAAAGGAAGAGATCTGTTTTGCTCAGGGGTTGGGCATGATCTAACCCAAGGGTTAATTGTAGATTGGAAGTGCCCATGCATAAATTAGTGCCAACCCAGTTGGTTTCCCAGAGCCCCACATTTCTGAGGGCTGTCTTGCCCACATTTGGGGTATCAGAAGTACCTTCTAAACGTAAGACTAAATGCTAGATTGTTGGGTTTCAACTTGGGAATATGGAAGCATACTAAGAGAATTCTCTATCTGGAAATGCTGAGATAAGAATAGAAGACGAAATAAAGATTTAGTCAGAGATGTAAGGAAAAACCAGGATGGAAATTCGCCAGTTGAAGACATCCTGATAGATATAGTGAGGCTGGAGTTCTTGGAAGGACAAGAACTGTATATCACGGAAGTGGGTTTTCCTTAACCACAGATATGTTTCAAGTATGTTCAAATGCACACATGTGGTTAGCTGAACATTGACTGAGGTCCTACACCTCTACATCCTTTTGGGATCATTTGGATAAACTTGAACCATGGGCATTACTCTTTCCTAATGAGGTTCATGAGGATATATATTGATCACAGATGGGATGGCAGGTTGAATGAAGAGTAACGGCCTGTGGGAACTTCTAGACTGAGTTGGGTTAGCTGAAGTAAATGTATTGACACATAACAGGGAAAAGTCACATGATAAAAGTGCCATAGGCAATACCATGAGGCCATTTCTGTGAAAAAATGGAGCAGAAAAAATTCTGGATGAAGCAGAACTCTTTCTCAGAGGGTGCAAGTTATTTCACACAATGTGTTAATGCTCAGAATTCAAAGGTGAAGCTGCAGTCACCTGGAAGCCATTACTGGTAGGAAGAGGGAGAATTAAATTTCCAAAAGAAAGAACTGACTCATGCCAGAGATGGGCATGTACTGACCCCCGGTTGGGGAAAGGATATACAGTGAGAGTATCCAGCGTCTTAGTGTTAGTGCCACATTCCTGCTGGTGCCTATTGGCCAATCTTGAGTCATGGAAATTAACCTCCCTGAGCAAACTGAGGGACATAGATTTTTGTTTGTTTACCTCCCAGGGACCTAGGGACCTCAGGAAGAGACTTGCCTAGTGGTAATACTAGAGAAAGTTGGTTATTCTGAAGTATAGGGTTTATACCATCAGTAGGGGATTAAGATACAAAGATGCCAGGTTCAGAAAGCCTGAAGCCATTCTTGGCAAAATCAGAAAGTAAAGCATTACTGCAAGTAGGATAATTTATTCTTCAAGTATGTGGGCGGCCTGAGTCACAGATGGGGCTGTAGGGGAATTGTGCATAAGGGAATTCCTGCCCTGAGGAAGAAAGAGAGACAAAACTGACACATTTGGGGTATCTTCTTGCTATCCTAGATGCATTGTAGTAATCCTTTTTTGCTAGACAGAGGAGATGGGTTCGTCACAGGTAAGGAAGCAGGACAACACAAAAAGCCTTGCCATGACCTGAATCAAAGGAAAAGCGGGATAAAGCTAAATTAAATACTTTTACCATGAAATAGAGGCCACACAAACTGCAAATTTTGGAGTTACATGCAGTCTGACTAAATTTCTGGTATAGCAGTGTGGATGATACTCCAGGAAGAAGGAAAACACTTTCTCTCTGGTAATTGGCATGGCTTGCCACCATATGGGATCTGGATGTAAATTATTCATATTCAGAGCCCTTCACACATACTGGGATTCCATCCCTCCAAATCCCTCAGAATTCCTCTATCCAAATTTCTGAACTTGGAATTACCCTTTTGTGTACAAAATTAGGAGGACATGAATCGGTCACATCACATCTGAGCAGTGATTATGCATAGCTTTTGTGACATGAGTATTCTTCATGGTCTGGGCAGCATCTAAGCCTCAGTTGTCAAGATGGTCATTAGCCTCTATAACCTGCGTAGCCTGTAATCTGTGTAGTTTTATTACCTCAGTAGACTAAAAATTCTGTTTATCCTATATGACCTGAGTAGGCTCTAAGAACTGAGAATATCCATGGCTTGTATAGCTTAAATGAACTTAGTAGACCCTATGACCTACGTAGCATCAATTCTCACAGCAAACTCCATGTTTGGAGCTTCCATGGCCTGAGTATTCATTGTGACTTTAGTAAGTCTCCATAAACCGAGTATCCTCTATATTCTGAGTATCCTCTATGTCCTGAATATCCTAAATGACCTGAGTAGCCCATATAACTTGCATAGCCTCTAGTAACTTTGGAGCTTCTATAATATGAGTACCCTCTATGACTTGCACAGCATTGATGACTATGGGGCATCTGCAGCTTGTGGCTTGTACGATGTGAATAGGCTCTGTGAACTTCTTAGCCCATATGATCTGCTTAGACTCTATGATTTTAGTAGCCTCGAAGTTTTAGCAGCCTATATAGCCACTGGAACCAGAGTAGCTTCTAAGGCCTTGCAACCTGTATGATGGGCATCCCCTAACACCCACATAGACTTTATGACCTACATAGACTTTATGGACAAAGAAAACTTAATAACCTGTTGCCTCTAAGACCTCAGTACCCACTATGATTATATTGCCTCTTTAATCAAGTAATGTCTATGACCTATGTAGGTTCTATAACCCCTGTAACCTTTATGGCCTAAGCAGCCTAAATGATAAGTGGCCTCTAAAACCTACATGTCCTCTATTTCATGTATAATTGCTTGAGTAGGCTTTAAGTCAGACTTAGCTATATGGCTTAAGGAGCATCTATGACTTGTGTAGTCTCTAAGACCTGAGTATCCTTTATGGCCTGAGTAGACCAAATGACCTTCAAAGACCCTATGACTTGTATATTCTTTATGAACTATGTTCATCAATGACCTGCCTAGTCTCCATGACCTAATTATCCACTCTTGTCTTTAAACAATCTATGGCTTGAGTAACTTCTATGGTAGAGTGTTCTCTGACTTGCTTAACCACTGTGACCTATGAAACCCTTTTGACCAAAGGAGGCTAAATGACCTGAATAATCTCTTTGTCCTGCTTTGCTTCTATGATCTGCTTAGTCTTTCTTACTTGACTAGCTTTTTTGACCTGAGTATTTTCTTCAATCTGTGTAGCCTCTATGATCGAATAGCACCTATGATCTGTGTACCATATGGCCTTTGGAGATTTGTGGCCTGAACTTCTTCTATAACCTGAGTAGTACATATAACCTGATTATTATGTATGATCTACATAACCTCTGAAACCAGCCTTGGTTATATTACATGTAAAGCCTTAATGAATTAAGCAGCATAAATTTTTGAGAATCTTATATAGTCTGAGTAACCTCTATGACCTGCATTTCCTTTTATTTTTCTATTTTACCTTTATGACCTACATAGCTTCTTTGACCATATTAGTCTCTATGACTGCAATATACTCTACACTTTAGTAGCCTCTATGTTTCCATACCCTCTATGGCCTGAGTTATGTCGATGACCTTGTTAGAAATATTGAGGTGCTGTAAGAAATCAGGCAGTTGCTCAAATATTACTTAGCAAGGAAAATTTACTTCTGCAGATGGGTGTGCTACCAAGCAAATTTTGTTCAAGCAAGTACACATAGATTGGTTATGACCAGCATTTTATTCCCTAGAGAGCACAAGGTTCCTGACCCAGTCCTCATTGACTGTGTACTATGGGATATATCATCTTCCTGAATGTCCCTAGGTTTTACATTCACCTATTGGGTTGTTTAAAGAAATATTACTTTAGTTTTTCCCACCACCTTTGTTCTCCTGTGGTGGAAAAGCCTTCTTGGGGCATTCTGACACGTACTGAGCTCTTCTTTACCTAAAGTACTATTTCTTAATAGAGAGATTTCTCTCTCTGTTGGGTAAGCTAATCCCTCTCCTACCTTTCTGTCAAGAGACTGTTCAGGTGCATGGACATTGGAGTTGCCATATCCATAGGCTATTGTGCTACTATGCTACATTCCATTCTGCTCTATTTTGCCTCTGACTACCTTTCTTACACCCCAAGTTTAAATTTAAGCCTAAATACTATATTATTAAAATGGACCACTGGACTTTCTATTTATGAAAATTTGCATTGTCTTTATGACTTGAGTATTCTCTATGACCTGCCTGGACTCTGTGACCTGCATAGCCTGTATGGACTTAGTAAGCTTGAGGACATTAGTAACCCCCTTGGCATACATAGCCTCTATTCCCTGTGAAACCTCTACAACTTGAGTAACCCCTATGGTGTACATACCCTCCACAGTCTGGGCCTTTAAGATCTGTGAAGTTTCTATGATCTACATAGCCTCTGGTACCTGCATAGCCTATATGACCTGTGTAGCCTCTATGACCTGAGTATGATCTAAGGCCTGAGTAGGTTCTATGACTTGAGTACACTCTATGTCCTGTGTAATGTCTATGATTTGCATAGATAAATGTCCTAAGTAATCTCTTTGATGCATACCATCTATCAAGCCAATATTCTCCATGAACTATATAGCCTTTCTAAACATTGTAAACATTAATGTGGCTACATGGAAGATAGAAGTAATCCAGGACATAAGGCTATTCAGATCACAGAGGCTCAAGGGGTCATAGAGACTATACACATCATTGAGTCTTGCACATCATAGAGGCTACTGAGGTCATAGATGGTGTGCAAGCTATAAGAGCTACTTAAAAATAAGAATAAGCAGGACTTAGAGGTTGTTATAGTTTGGATGTGAGGTGTCCCCAAAAAGCTCATGCATGAGACAATTCAAGAAGGTTTAGAGGATAAATGATTTGGTTATAATAGCACAATCTGTGAATTAATCCTGTAATGAGATTGAGTGATAACTGAAGAAGGGTAAGGTGTGGTTGGAGAAGGTGGGTCATTGGGGGCATGGCTTTGGCATATATATTTTGTGTCTGACCAGTAGACACTCTTTCTCTCTCTCTCTCAGCCTCTTGGGCCTGTGTAGGTGCTATGAACTACATACCCTCTATGAACTGTATCGCCTCTATTGCCAGCCCAACCTCTTTGAACAGTGTAACCTTCATTAAGTAATTAGGCTCTGTTTTAGTTACCTCTTTTACTGTCGTGACTAAAAGACCCAACAAGAACAATTTTAGAGGAGAAAAAGTTTATTTGAGGGCTCACAGTTTCAGAGGTCTCAGTCCATTGACAGCTGGCCCCAATCCTCAGTGCATATGGTGAGGTTGAGCATCATGGTCAGAGTGTGGCCGAGTGAAGTGGCTCAAATAAGTGATCAAGAAGCACAGAGCAAGAGAAAGAGAGAGAGAGAGAGAGAGAGAGAAAGAGTGTCCACTGGATTCTTGGTTGGCAACCATGTTCTTTCAGAGCTTGAAATATGTTGGTCCAGGCCCTTCTAGCTTTTAGAGTCTGGGTTGAGAAGTCTGCTGCTATCCGTATTGGTCTCCCCCTATACGTAATCTGATGGTTTTCTCTCGCGGCCTTCAAAATCCTTTCTTTATTTTGAATGTTAGGCATTTTCATTATAATGTTCCTTGATGTGGATCTCTTGTGATTCTGTGCATTTGGTATTCTGTAAGCCTCTTGTATTTGATTTTCCATTTCATTCTTCAGGTTTGGGAAATTTTCTGATATTATTTCATTGAATAGGTGTTCATTCCTTTGGTTTGTATCTCTGTGCCTTCCTCAATCCCAATAATTTTTAAATTTGGTCTTTTCATGATGTCCCATAGTTCTTGGAGATTCTGTTCATGATTTCTTACCATCTTCTCTGTTTGGGCGACTTTATTTTCAAGATTAAATATTTGTCTTCATTGTCTGAGGTTCTGTCTTCCAAATGGTCTAGTCTCTTGGTGTTGCTTTCCATTGAGTTTTTTATTTGGTTTATTGTCTCCTTAATTTCAAGGATTTCTGTTTGTTTTTTTTTTTTTTGAGAATCTCTATCTCTTTGTTAAAATGATCTTTTGCTTCCTGCAGGTGCTCTTTCAGCTTATTGGTATTATCATTCATTGCCTGCATTTGCTCTCTTATCTCATTGTTTGCTTCGCGAATCATCTTAATCATGTATAATCTGAAGTCCTTTCTGACATTTCTTCTAACATACTGTCATTGGATTCTATTACTATAGAATCTAGATTTGTTTGGATCATTTTCTTCCCTTGTTTTTTCATGTTGTTCATGTATCTTCCCCTCTAGCAGTGCAGATCTGGGGTATTGCAGATTTCCCCCATAGCCTTATAGTGGCCCTATAAGTGTCCAAAACCCTTTCTTTAAGGGGAGATCAATATTAGCAGTACCGAAATCAGACACTATGCAATCCTAGGCCAAATAGCCCCTATGGGAATAATAACATCATGTAAAAAAGGAGGAAAGCGACTCTGAGGGAACAGTTAAACAGAAGGAAAAGAAAGCAAGAAACGTAAAGAAATAAAAACTTAAATATTTTTTTTAAAAAGGAGAAAAAAGAAAATCTACTGTATAATAGTCATATACTAATGAAACCTCCCAGTGTTCAGTAGCCTGATGTATGAGAGGTACCTGACAATGAGCTTCAAGCCTCCAGCAGGCGTCGCATGATGGGATTTGCCCCACCTGAAGATCGGAGCTACGGCTTTCAGGATTATCCAAGATGGCTGCTCTGGCTTCCAAATGTGTTGGCAAATGGTGAACTGCAGCTCAGGGGTGGACGTGGTCAGCTGGAGGTCCTGGAGACAGGATGCAGTTCGTCCGGCAGTGGTCCTGGAGGTCGGGTGTGTTTGGTGTGGTTGTGGGATCCAGGAGGCCGGGTGCAATCTGTTGGTCTGGGTTCCCGATGATAGGACACAGTCAGTTGGTCTGGGGGTCCTGGCGGCAGGGAGCAGTCAGTTGATGTGAGGGCCCCAGAGGTTGGGCTGAGGGATCCTGGAGACGGGACTCAGTCAGTCCAGCCAGGGGTCCTACAGGGCCTGGCTATTGTCTCAAAATGGCGGCAGCCACATGTAATCAAACCTGCAGGTACTGTAACAGTGACTTCCAGGCAGCAGCAGGCAGCTGGTTCTCCACTGGCGGTCTGCAGTCAATCTGCTGGCAGCTATCAGATGATCGGGAGGTGAACCTCGAACGTTGGGTGATGGATAGGGGCAAGGCAGGTGATGGACAGGCGAGAGGCAGGCAAATGGCGGATGACAAACGCCTGACAGTGAGCAATCTGCTCTCAAAAATGGCGTCGATATGTTGGCAGATTGCAGGTGATCACAGCAGACAAATGGGGTAAAGAGCAGGGGATTGATAAGCAGCAAAAACTGCCTCACCGAGAAACAGATATCCTCTGCTTGAATCCGGCATTGCGGAGCGACAAGCAACACAGCCTCCCTCTAGACCGCCATCTTGGATCCTCCCCTAAGTAGCTTCTATGAACTGTGTAAGCCCTATTATCTGAATGGGCTCTTCGAGATGACTAGTCCTTATGACCTTTGGCCATTATGACACTATTGCCTTGTAGTATGTATGCCCTGAATAGCCTCTATTGCCTGTGAATCTTCTATATGAGTAGCTTCAATGACGGATAGCTTTTTTGGTATGCATCTCTTCCATGCCCTGTAAAGTATCTATGACCTGAGGAACTTCTATGTCCTGCGCGTTCTCTATTACCTATGTACCCTTAATACCCAAGTAACATAAATGCCCTATGTAATCTCTATGACTTCAGTTACCACTATGACCAGCATATTCCCTACGATAAAGCAGTGTCAATGACATCATTGGTTCTAGGTCCTGAATATCACCTGCAAAGAAGCTCTGGATTTATTAGTCATTATGAACAGAGAAACCATTATGATCTGTGTGGCCTTTATGACCTGAGATAGTTAAATGACCTGAGTAGCTTTGGTGCCCAAACTAGATTAAAAGAACCAGTAGTCCCTGTGAGTACATAACATTTATGAAATCCATAGCCTCTATGTTACATGTAACCTAAATGATCTGAATATCTTCAATGAACTACATAGCTTCTACAACTTGTGTATTGTCTATGGCCTGAATTGCTACTATGCTTACATGAGAACTGAAACCTATGTGTCCTCTATGACCTGAATATTTTCTATGCCTGTGTGGATCAAGTTTCTTCTATAGCCTGTGTACCATGTATGGCCTATGTACCCTCTTTACTTTGGGATCCAGATAAACTGTGGAGTCACTAAGGCCTGAATGGCCACTTTGACCTGAATAACCTTTATGAATTTTTATCTTCTGTAGCCTGTTATATCTCTATGACTTGTGTTGTTTCTATGAACTGAGTATCATCTATGGTCTTAGGTACCTATTTATTCAGTGTGACCACTATATCTGGAGTATTCTGTCTCCGTGAGTCATCTAAAAGACCTTAGTATACCCTATGATGGGTAGGGCCTGTAAGGTCTATCATTCTTGAGATGCATAGCCTCTATTTGCATGAATTTCTCTTATGAGCTGAGTAACATGTACGCACTCTGTAGCCTCTACTATATGCTTCCACTCTATGCATTGATGAATCTCTATGCCTTGACGAATCTCTATGATCTTAGTAGTCACTGTAACCCAGTTGGCCTTTATGACCAGGTAGTCTCTATAACCTGAATAGCCTCTATGACCTATGTAGAAATCATGGCCTGGGTAACCTAAATGTTTTGAGTAACCTCTATGATCTGCTAAGTCTGTGTAACCTGAGTATTCTCTATGAACTGGGAATACCCTCTGACTTGTGTGGTTTTTATATCATGAGTTATCCAAATGCCCAGAGTTGCCTGTATTTGTGGAGTAACACCTGTGATCTGAGTAGTCAAAATGACCTGCACAGCATCTATGAGCTGGAAAACCTCTATGGCCCAAGTACCATTCATGTTCTTATTAGCCTCTAAGAACTGTGTAGCCTATACCGGCTGCATAGCTTCTGTACTATGAGAAGCCTAAATTGCATGAGTATTTCTAAGACCTGCCTAACTTCTATAACCTCAGTAGCCTGTATGACCTGTCTAGTGTCTAAAAACTGTGTACTCTCTGTGAGCTGTGTAGCATAAATGAACTGTGAAACCTCTATGGACTGCGTATCCTCCATGGCCTGCATAGCCTCTATTTCTTTAGTAGCCTCTATGATCTACATAGTCTTTATTACCAGCCCATACTCTGGGCCAAATAAGCCTCTAAGAACTTCATAGCCTCTATGTTCTGAATAATCTCTTTGGCTAGACTGGACTAACTTCTGTGATATGAATTGCCTCTTTGACCTATGTAGTCACTCTGACCTGTATAGCTTTTATAATGCGTGGAGTCTATGTCCTGGGTAGCTCAAATTACCTTAGTAGTCCCTGTAATCTATTTAACCTTTATAAATTAAGAAAAATATGTAACCTGCCTAGCATCTTTGAGCTTATTAGCCCCTATGATTTGTGTTGCAACCTTTGCTTGGGCAGCCCCTATTGCCTATGTAACCTCTATGATCTGTGTATCCTTTATGGCCTGAGTATCCTGTATAACTTATGCGCCCTGTATCACCTAAAACTTCTCTGAACTGTGTAGTATTTATGACCTGCATATCCTATATAACCACTGGTGCCACTATATCTGAGTAGACTCTATGATCTGCATAGCCTCAATGACCTGCATAAACTCTATAACAAGAAATGTCTCTGTGAACTACTTTTTGACAATATAGACTAAGTAATCTCTACTGTATGATAACCATCTATTACTTGAATAGCTTCATTTAAGTGATAGCCACCATCACCAGCAAATTCTCTATGACCTATATAGCCTCAATGAGCTACACAGATTTGAGTAGCCTATGACTTGAGTAGACTTGTTAACATCAGTAGTCACTCTGACATTTTTGAGCTCTATGACATAGTAGCCTCTATGACAGGTAGCCTCTTTTATGACCTTAGTAGCCCCTATGACCTACATAACCCAAATGGTATGACTATTTCTTGAGTAATATCTCTGACCTGCATAACATTTACTACCTGAATGGCCCCATTGGATTTTATAGCATTTATGAACCCAGTAACCTCTATGATCTGAGGAGCCTCTATTGCCAGAGTACCCTCTAAAAACTGTGTTGACTACGTGTCCTGTATAGCCTCTTTGACCTGCAGAAATTCTATGACATTTGTAGTTTCTTGTGACCGGCACTAACTCTATGATTTGTATAGCCCTTATGACCTTAGTAGCTCTTATGACCTGTGAAGCCTTCTGAGCAACTCTATGACCTGTGTAGCTTTTTGATCTTCATAGAATCTATTGCCTGACTAGCATCTATGACCTGAATATGTTCAATCAACTGATTAGCCTCTGACACAAGTGTATCCTTGATGACATGAGTAGTCTATTTTTCTGAGTAGACTCTATGGCCTGTGTACCCTCTGTGAACTATATAGCATCCAAGACTTGCCTCGCTTTTATGGCTTAAGTAGCCTAAATCACCTGAGTAGTTTCTGTGATCTACTTAGCCTACATGACCTGAATAGACTCTACGACTATGGTTCATTCTAGTTCTGTGGAAGGTTTATGACCTGCATAGCCTCCATTATCTAATTAGCTTCTATTACTGTACTAGACTCTTTGATATGAGTATTCTTTCTTTCTTAATTAGACTGTGTGGCCAGAGTAATCTCTATTGTGAGAGAGCATCCATGACCTGTGTTATCTCCATTACTGGAGAAAACTCTGAGCCCTGCATAGCCTCCAAATCCTGCATAGCCTCTATGTAATGAGTTATATTAAAAAAAAAAAACTTTTTATAGCCTGTATTACTGGAATAGTCTCCATGACCACACTAACCTCTGTGACCTGAATATCCTCTAAGACCTATGTAGCACCTATGACTTGAGCATTCTCTGTGACCTGAATAGCATGTTGACATGCATAGAATCTATGTCCTGACTTAGCTTCTATTATTTGCATAACCTCTAAGCTATAAATAGCCTCTATGAACTAGGTAGGGTCTATAACAAGCATAGCCTCTATGGCTTAAATATTCTCTATTGCTTGCATAACATCTATGGCCTGAAGTATATCTGTGTGTAACTCATATGACCTGATCAACTTATTTGTCTGAGTAGGTTCTAAGGCCTGTATAACATCTATGACCAGAGTAGCCTCTATCCCAGTAAACCATCTGCAACCTGAAGCCTCTAAGATATAAGTAGTCCTATGACCTATGTAGCTGTTATGGCTTGAGAAGCCTAAATATCCTGAGTAGATTCTATGACTTGCCTCTATATGACCTATGATATGATATGATACGAAGAACATTGGTGAACTGAGCAGCTTCTATTATCTCTGTAGCCTACATGACATGAGTACCCTCTAAGAGCTGAGTAGCCTCTATGGTCTGAATAGAAACTGTAAACTATGAAGTATCTATGGTCTGAGTAGTCTCTATAATATTCTTAGTCCCTATAAACTCCAAAGCCTGTTTGTTCTGGTAGCCTCTTACCAAGTCCAGCATAGTCAAACTTGTGGGTTCTGGGCAGGGGCAATAAGGCATTAGAAAAATAAAAACTCGAGATTTCAAGATGGCGGCCTAGAGGGTGGCTGCATTTCATGTTGCTCCAGGACTCAGGATTCAAAAGAGGAGATACTGAGACACTTGGGACCAACTCAAAGCAGCCGGGTGACTCTCACCCGTTGGGAAGGCGTCCCGGATGGGACAGTGGTCCCGGAACGCAGGAAACTTTGTGAAGTAGAGCTGACGGCGAGACACCCCTCCCCCCACTGGAGCAGTGAACTCGGACAACTGGGAGCACCGTAAAGGAGGCAACTCGGCACAGCGCTGGGACTCGGAGCAACCACTGGGGCTCCGGAGGCTGCCCAGGGGAGGAGTGGCGAGGAGAGCTGTGTGGACTCAGAACACCGGGGCCTGCCCTGAGGAGGAGGAGGAGGAACGTGGCCGCTTGAATTCAGAGTGACTGCACCAGAGCTACAGGCGGTTGCCAGAGGAGAAACTCCGCGGCGAGCTGTTTGGACTCAGAACGACTGCTTCTGAACACCGGGGCCTGCCCTGAGGACGAGGAGGAGGAAGAGGAGCGCGGCCACTTGGATTCAGAGTGACTACACCAGAGCTACAGGCGGTTGCCAGAGGAGGGGCTGCGTGGCGAGCTGTTTGGACTCAGACCACTTCTGAACACCGGGGCCTGCCCGGAGGAGTAGGAGGAGGAGGAGGAGGAGCGCGGCGGGTCTGCATTAGTGCTCCAGGCGGCTGCTCAGAGGAGAAGGAGAGTGGTGAGTTGTTTGGACTTAAAGTGACAGCTCCTAAACACAGGGGAGCTGCCTGGAGGGGAAGCATGGTGGGTCGCTTGGTCTTGAGTGGCCGCACCAGAGCTCCGGGCGGTTGCCCAGAGGACCCGTGCAGCGGGTCACGTGGATTCAGAGCCACTCAGAGCGACCGCTACTGAACACCTGGGGGGTTATCTGGAGAAGGAGGAGGAACGGGGAGGGTCATTTCGACTCGTAGTGATTGATTGCCCAGGGCTACGGGTGGTTGGTGGGAGGTGGAGGCACGCAGTGAGTTTCTTGGACTCCTAGTGACCACACCAGAATACTGGGCGGCTGTCTGGAGGAAGAGGCGTGTGGCGGGTCTCTGGGACTCAGAGCGATTGTACGGGGCCCCAGGTGGCTGCTCAGAGGAGGGGCCGCATAGCCAGGCGATTAGGTACAGAGCAGGGTCCCAGGATCTAGGAGGCTTCTTGGTGGAAGAGCCCCACAAAGACAGGCTTAGGGCGGAGCGAAGGTTCCAGGCCTGCGGGCAGATTCTCTGAGGAGGGGCAGCCTAAGGAGATTCATCTGCGAAGGGTGAGGCTCCCAGGCCGAGGAGGTAGGGCCGGGCCCCTGGGAACTTTGCAGAGGAAGGCAGCCCAGCCCAGGTGGTAGCTGTAAATTGAGGGGAACCTCTAGGAGGGAACTGACCAGCGAGACCTCCCCACTGGGTGGGTCTTCCCTGCCGGGTGAGGTTTCCCCACAGGATGGTAAAACCAGAGACTCAGGCCCAAACAGGACTTGCCTCAGCCCGCAGCCTAGGTCCCCTTTGGATGACCACTGGTCAACAAGTGGAGGCCCCTCTGCCCACTAGCAGGGATTATACCCCACCTGAAGGCCACCACTCCTAGAGAGGCAGCTTCCTTGTGGAGCACCGCATTATCAACTTCCTCCAAGACTTCAGCCTACTGAAGGCTAAGGGGGGATATATATAGAAATCTTCAGGGACATTGTAAGTCAATAGAGGGAATCTACAGTATCTCAGCGGTCCACTGATACCTGAACAATATGAGAAAACAAGGAAAGAAAATGCTGCAAACAAATCTAGATGTTACATCAATAAAACCCAATGACAGCATGGCAGAAGAAATGACAGAAAAGGAGTTCAGAATGTACATAACTAAAATGATCAGAGAAGCAAATGATGAGATGAAAGAGCAAATGCATGCACTGAATGATGAGATGAAAGAGCAAATGCAAGCATTGAATGATCGCACCAATCGATAATTAAAAGAGCAAATACAGGAAGCAAAAGATCATTTCAATAAAGAGTTAGAGATATTGAAAAAAAAACCAAACAGAAATCCTTGAAATGAAGGAAACAATAAACCAAATTAAGAACTCCATAGAAAGCATATCCAATAGGATAGAACACCTGGAAGACAGAACCTCAGACATTGAAGACAAAATATTTAACCTTGAAAACAAAGTTGAACAAACAGAGAAGATGGTAAGAAATCATGAACAGAATCTACAAGAACTATGGGATATCATAAAAAGGCCAAATTTAAGAATTATTGGGATTAAGAAAGGCCTAGAGAAACAAGCCAAAGGAATGAACAATTTATTCAATGAAATAATATCAGAAAATTTCCCAAATCTGCAGAATGAAATGGAAAATCAAGTTCAAGAGGCTTATAGGACTCCAAATACACAAAATTACAACAGACCCACACCAAGGCACATTATAATGAAAATGCCTAACATACAAAATAAACACAGAATTTTAAAGGCTATGAGAGAAAAGAAGAACCAAATTACATTCAGGGGGAAACCAATACGCATATCAGCAGATTTTTCAATCCAGACCCTAAAGGCTAGAAGGGCCTGGAACAACATTTTTCAAGCCCTGAAAGAAAATGGATGCCAACCAAGAATCTTATACCCAGCAAAACTTACCTTCAAATTTGATGATGAAATAAAATCCTTCCATGATAAACAAAAGCTAAAAGAATTTACAAAAAGAAGCCAGCATTACAGAATATTCTCAGCAAAATATTCCATGAGAAAGAGATGAAAAACAAAGAAGCAAATCAGCAAAGGGAGGAATTATCCTAAAGGAATTGTCAAATAAAGGAGGAAACAAGTTGTGTCAAACAAATAAATAAATAAAATTTAAAAAATGAACCAAATGACCGGGAAACCGAATCATATCTCTATAATAACCCTGAATGTTAATGGCCTGAATTCATCAATCAAAAGACATAGACTGGCAGATTGGATTAAAAAGAAAGATCCAACAATATGTTGCCTGCAAGAGACTCACCACATAGAAAAAGATACCCATAGACTAAAGGTGAAAGGATGGGGAAAAACATACCATGCACATGGACTCAGCAAAAAAGCTGGAGTATCCATCCTCATTTCCGATAATGTGTACTTCAAGCCAAAGTTAGTCAGAAGGGATAAAGAAGGTCATTTCATACTGCTTAAGGGAAGCATAAATCACCAAGATATAACAATCATAAACATCTATGCCCCAAACAGTGGCTCATCCATGTATATCAAACAAATCCTTCTCATTTTCAGAAACCAAATAGACCATAACACAATAATACTAGGTGATTTTAACACGACTCTCTCACCACTGGACAGATCTTCCAGACAAAAATTGAACAAAGAAACCATAGATCTCAATAACACAATCAATAATTTAGACTTAACGGACATTTATAGAATATACCATCCAACCAAAAGCGAATACACTTTCTTCTCAGCAGCACATGGATCCTTCTCTAAAATAGACCATATATTATGCCACAAAGCTAATGTTAGCAAATACAAGAAGATAGAGACACTAGCATGTATTTTATCAGATCATAATGGATTGAAGTTAGAAATAAATGAAAGAGTAAAACACAGAAACTATTCCAACATCTGGAGATTAAACAATATGCTATTTTATGATGAATGGATAACAGAAGATATTAGGAAGGAAATTAAAAAATTCTTAGAGGTAAATGAGACCAAAGAAACATCATATCAAAATCTCTGGGACACTATGAAAGCAGTACTTAGAGGGAAATTTATTTCATGGAGCACATTTAATAAAAGAAGTAAAACTCAACAAATAAACGACCTAACACTACAGCTCAAAGCCCTAGAAAAAGAAGAACAGAACAGCACCAAAAGTAGTAGAAGACAGGAAATAGTTAAACTCAGAGCTGAAATCAATGAAATTGAAACAAAAGAAACAATACAAAAAATTGACAAAATAAATAGTTGGTTCTTCGAAAAAATTAACAAAATTGATAAACCTTTAGCTACACTAACAAAGAGAAGACGAGAGAAAACCCAAATCACTAAAATTCGGAATGAACAAGGAAATATCACAACAGACAGGATTGAAATACAAAACATAATTAGAAGCTATTTTGAAAATCTATACTCCAACAAAATAGAAAATTTCGAACATCAGCAGGTTTCTAGAGACATATGAATTGCCTAAAGTGAACGAGGAGGACATAAACAATTTAAATAGACCAATTTCAAGTACTGAAATAGAAGAAGTCATCAAAAGCCTACCAACAAAGAAAACTCCGGGACCAGATGGGTTCTCAGCCGAGTTCCACAAAACCTTTAAAGAAGAGCTCATTCCAATACTTCTCAAAGTATTCCATAAAATAGAAGAGGAGGGAACCCTCCCAAACTCATTCTATGAAGCCAATATCACACTGATACCTAAACCAGACAGAGACTCATCAAGGAAAGAAAATTTCAGACTAATATCCTTAATGAACATCGACGCAAAAATTCTCAACAAAATTTTAGCAAATCGCATACAAAAACATATTAAAAAGATAGTGCACCACGATCAAGTGGGTTTCATCCCAGGGATGCAAGGTTGGTTCAACATCAGGAAATCAATAAACGTAATTCACCATATTAATAGACTTAAAGTCAAGAATCACATGATTATTTCAATAGATGCAGAAAAAGCATTTGATAAAATACAGCACCCCTTCATGCTCAAAACACTAGAAAAAATAGGGATAGTGGGAACATTCCTTAACATTGTAAAGGCCATTTATGCTAAGCCCATGGCTAATATCATTCTAAATGGTGAAAAACTGAAAGCATTCCCCCTAAAAACTGGAACAAGGCAGGGATGCCCTCTGTCCCCACTTCTATTCAACATCGTTCTTAAGACTCTGGCCAGAGCAATTAGACAAACCAAAGAAATTAAAGGGATACGAATTGGAAAAGAAGAACTCAAACTATCCCTATTCGCTGATGACATGATTATATATTTAGAGGAACCTGGAAATTCCACCAGAAAACTCTTAGAACTCATAAGTGAATTCAGTAAAGTAGCAGGTTACAAGATCAATGCCCATAAATCCAACGCATTTTTATACATAAGTGATGAATCTTCAGAAAGAGAAATTAGGAAAACTACCCCATTCACAATAGCCTCGAAAAAAAATAAAATACTTGGGAATCAATCTCACAAAAGAGGTGAAAGACCTCTACAATGAGAACTACAGAACACTAAAGAAAGAAATTAAAGAACACCTTAGAAGATGGAAAGATCTTCCATGTTCTTGGATATGAAGAATTAATATTGTCAAAATGGCCATACTACCTAAAGTGCTATACAAATTCAATGCAATTCCAATTAAAATCCCAATGACGTACCTTACAGAAATAGAGCAAGCAATCATGAAATTCTTCTGGAAGAATAAGAAACCCAGAATAGTTAAAGCAATCCTTAGCAGGAAGAGTGAAACAGGGGGTATTGCAATACCAGATCTTCAACTCTACTACAAAGCAATAGTAACAAAAACGGCATGGTATTGGTACCAAAATAGAAAGGTAGATCAATGGTACAGAATAGAGGACACGGACACAAACCCAAATAAATACAATTTTCTCATACTAGACAAAGGTGCCAAAAATATGCAATGGAGAAAAGATAGCCTCTTCAACAAATGGTGCTGGGAGAATTGGAAATCCATATGCAACAGAATGAAACTAAACCCATATCTCTCACCATGCACGGAACTAAACTCAAAATGGATTAAGGACCTCGGAATCAGACCAGAGACCCTGCAGATTATAGAAGAAAAAGTAGGTCCAAATCTTCACCTTGTTGGTCTAGGATCAGACTTCCTTAACAGGACTCCCATAGCACAAGAAATAAAAGCTAGAATCAACCACTGGGATAGATTGAAACCAAAAAGCTTTCTCTCAGCAAAGGAAACTATCAGCAATGCGAAGAAAGAACCTACAGAGTGGGAGAATATCTTTGCCAATCATACTTCAGATAGAGCACTAATCTCCAGAATCTATAAAGAACTCAAAAAACTCTACTCCAAGAATTCAAATAATCCAGTCGACAAATGGGCTAAGGAAATGAATAGACACTTCACAGAAGAAGATCTACAAGCAATCAACAAACATATGGAAAAATGTTCAACATCTCTTGTAATAAGAGAAATGCAAATCAAAACCACCCTAAGATTCCATCTCACCCCAATTAGAATGGCAATTATCAAGAGTACGAGCAACAACAGGTGTTGGCGAGGATGTGGGGAGAAAGGTACACTCATACATTGCTGGTGGGGCTGCAAATTAGTGCAGCCACTCTGGAAAGCAGTGTGGAGGTTCCTTAGAAAACTTGGAATGGACCCTCCATTTGACCCAGCTATCCCAGTCCTTGGCCTATACCCAAAGGACTTAAAATCAGCATACTACAGAGATACAGCCACCTCAATGTTCATAGCTGCTCAATTCACAATAGCCAGACTGTGGTACCAACCTAGATGCCCTTCAATTGATGAGTGGATAAAGAAACTGTGGTATATGTATACAATGGAATATTACTCAGCCATAAAGAATGATAAAATTATGGCATTTGCAGGCAAATGGATGAAATTGGAGGATATCATGCTAAGTGAGATAAGTCAATCTCAAAAAGCCAAAGGATGAATGACATCGCTAATAAGTGGAGGATGACACATAATGGGGGGGAGGGAAGGATTAGTGTTAGGGTTAGAGTTAGGGTTAGGGAGGGGGGCAAGTATGGAGGAAGGAAGTACTGTATAGAGGGAAAAGAGGGGTTGGAGGGGTGGGGGGAAGGGAAAAAATAGCAGAATGAATCAAACAACATTACTCTATGTAAATTTATGATTCCACAAATGGTATGCCTTTACGCCATGTACAAACAGAGAAACAACATGTATCCCATTTGTTTACAATAAAAAAAAATTGAGGCATATAGAAACATAGTAAATGGCAGAGTCAAGATCTATGAAACTCTAAAACTTATACACTTTCTACTCCATCTTTGTAAACTAATTCCTGCTTTTATCATGGAAAATAGAGTTAACTTTATATTTGTCTCCCTCTTGGATTTTTTACATCAAATTCAATATTATTGTATGTTCTGCTAAAGCAAGCATGTGACATCAAATTCAGGAATGTCAAATACAGAATAATCATGTAAAAATTGGTTTCTTTAAACTTCTATCGTACATTTTAAATATAACCATTTCATATAATTAAATTTTCATAGAGCTAAAAAAAAAAAAAAAGAAAAAGAAAAACTCAAAAACAGATTTTGAAGATAAAGCTTGGGTCAGGTGGAGTGCTGCTCTCTGATGGAGATGCAGATCTAAAGAGTTATGCCAGCAATCTTTAGTTATATATGTCTCATTATTAGGTTAAAGACTTCGTAAGCATTATTCTTTGTATTCAGGAAAGTTACAGAAACTAGGACTTCTATGTAGCTTTTCCACAGTTGCAAAGTGCAACTTCAGGAGCTTTGTGTAGCTCTCCATTATTGAAAAATCCATCATTGAAAGTTACTATAAAGCTGGCAGGCTCAGGAGAAGCAGAGCTGGTGAAACATTGTGGTTGTCTAGCATAAGAATTTCTTTATTCCCAGGAGCTATGTGTCTGAGATCAAGGTCAGAGCTGATAGGACTCTTGCACACAGGGCATTACCACAGCAGTTAAGTGTCCTGTGCCCATGCACAGGAACATTCCCAGGCACCAGGCATACCACAGCCATGAAGTCATCAGAGACCCTCAATCTCAGTCACTGCTCTCTCATACTCTGTAACCACTCTTCAAAGCCTCTGAGACCTACAGAGCTAATATGGCCAAAGTAGCATATGACAGAGTAGCCACTATGACTTCCTTAGCAACTATAACCAGAGTTGCAATTATGGCCTGTGTTGCCCCTGTGACCTGCATTGTCTCTATGTAGCCTCTATGACCTGAATATTATTGGGCCATATTTTATAATTAATAAGGCCATAGTAGCCCCTATGAAGCATGTAGCATTTTTGACCCATTTAGTTTTTTTTTTAATGCAAGTAGCTTCTATGACCATTATAGCCTCTATTACCTGAAAAATATCTATGATTTTAATAGCCTTTGTTGCCTTCAAACTCTCCATGACCAGGTAGCCTCAAAATAAATAAATATTGCTGGCACAGAGATCTGTGCTGCGTCTAAGATCTACATTACTTCTATGATCTATGTAGCCTCAATTGACTGAGTAGTCATAATAACCTTAGTATTTCCTATGACTCGTGTATCCTGTATGGTCAGAGCAGCCCCTGTGACCTGAGTAGCCCATTGAACTTCATAGAAACTATGTTCTGACTATCCTCTACAGCATGCATTCTTCCGTGACCTGAGTGGCCTCTTTTACTTATAGTAACCTGTGTGAACATCATAACCACTATGGCCTTTGTACCCTCTTTTTTCTGAGTACCTTCTATGGTCTATGTAGGCTCTGTGACTGATACAGACTTTATGATCTGTGCAGCCTTAATGAACTGAGTAGTCTAAATAACCTGACTTGCTTCAATGACCTGTTTAACCTCTATGACCTGACTAGGCTCTATGACCTACATGCATTCTATATTCTGAGTAGCCTATGTTACCTACATGACCTCTTTTACTGAAGTAGCCTTTATAACCACACTAGACTCTTTGACACGAGTGGCATTCATATCTTGATTAGACTCTATGGCCAGAATAGCCTCTATGACTAAAGCGACCTCAGTGACATGCATACCTTATGACATGCATTGCCTGGATGATCTTCACAGCCTCTGTGGCTTGAGTAGCCTCTATAGCCTGCACAGCATCTGTGTCCCAAGAGTCCTATATGACCTGCTTGACCTTTGTGCAAAATAATCCCTCTATGGCCATATAAGTCTCTATGACATGTGTTGCCTCTATGACCTTTAGAGCCTCGGTGACTCCATAACCTCTATAATATGTGTAGCCTTTATGGTCTGAGTGCCTTCTTTGCTTGCATATACACACTGTGACCTGAACCCTCTATGACTTCAATAGCCTCTATAACCTCCTTTTACCCCAGGAAATTTTAAGACCTCAGTACCCTATATAATCTTCACGAATTGTATGACCAGTGCACCTTCTGTGATTTTTCTAG
This sequence comes from Sciurus vulgaris, assembly GCF_902686455.1. Classification (NCBI taxonomy): domain Eukaryota; kingdom Metazoa; phylum Chordata; class Mammalia; order Rodentia; family Sciuridae; genus Sciurus; species Sciurus vulgaris. Next base: position 136,169,701 of record NC_136463.1, read on the forward strand.
CCTCTATGGCATGCACAACTTCTATGACCTCAGTAGCCTATATATCCTGTGAATTATCTGTAACTTGTATACTTCTTTGTCCTGACCAGCAACTATGACCTGTTCAGACTTTATAACCTGAGTTGCCTAAATGACTTAAGTACCCTCCATGACCTGTGTATCCTCTATAACTTGAGTAGACTCTAGGACCAGCTGAAACCTGTACTAACCAAGAAATCTCTATGAACTCTGTAGCCTTTGTGGTCTGAGTAGCTACTATGACTGGCATAGCCTCTATGATCAGTGAGACACTATGAACTACAGAGCTGATATGACCTGTGTATCCTCTATGAGCCAAGTATTCTTTATCACCTGCATAGCTTCTATGTCTTGATTAGTAATTATAAGCAGGATAGCCAATAGTCCGAGTAACATAAAGAACCTAAATAGACTCTATGACATGCATAGCCTCAATGACTGTGTGTTCTCTATTGCCTATATATCCTGTGTGAACTCCCTAGCATAAATCACATGAGTAGTTTTTATGACCTGATCACTCACTAAAACCTAAATAAGCTCTATGTACTAAATGCCCCAAAGTCAGTAGACCATATAGCTTGCATGACCTGTTACTTGTGTAACTGTATGACTTGCATGGACTATAGCCTGAGTATCCTCTATAATCTGCGTAGCCTCAATGTTCTGACTATCCTCTTTGGCCTGGGTATCTTCAAAGTGTGGGTAAACTCTATGGCTTTTGTGTCCTTGAAGGACATACTACTCTCTATAACTTTATAACTCTTCAACAACCTTTAAAGCTTCTGTTACCTGTAACATGAATAACCTGTATGGCCATAGAAATCTAAATGATATTATTAGCCTTTATAAACTGTGTCACCTCTATAACCTACATATCCTCTCTGATATTTGTACCCTCTATGAGCTAAGTACCCTTAAATTACCTTAGTAACCCCTATGATATGTGTAGCCAATATGACCTGATTAATCTTTATGACTTGTGTGGATTCTATGAACTGCATAGCCTCGGTGACCTCCAGCCTCCATGGCCTGCCTAATAACTATGGCCTCAGTAGCATTATTGTCTGCATACCCTATATGACATGAGTTGCCTCTATGATAGTCTAACCTGTATGTTTTGGGTAACTTCTACTACATATGAAGTCCCTTTGATCTACATAGAATCTGTGACCTGTGTAGCTTCTATGAACTGAATAGATTCCATCACCTGTTTAATATTCATTACCTGTATAGTATCTATGACTTGCATAACCTTTATATTTCGATCAGCCTCTTGGTTGTTTGAAGCTTCTCTGACCTTTATTTCCTAAGTTGATTCTATGATCTCAGTAGCCACTATGACCTTTGTAGCTCTGTAATTGAGTACACGCTGAACTGCACAGCCTCTATGACCTCTGGATCCTCTATGTATTGCTAACCATTATGACCTTTGTATCCTCTGTGACCTGAGATACTCTATGGGCTGCATTGCTTCTGAGACTTTTGTAACATTTTCCCTGAGTAGCCTAACTGCTCTGAGTAGCCTGTATGTAATTAGAATAAATAAACTTATAGCCCCCATGTCCAGCTTAGCCTCTATGACCTGAATAGAACTCATGGCCTCAGTAGGTTACATGAACTTAGTAGTTCTTATCATCTGCTTAATCTCAATGTCATGAATAGTTTTTATGACCTATATATTCTACATGAACTTTGTATCCCCTATTACCTGTGTAGCCTTTGTGACCAGAACAGCCCCTGTGAATTGTGTAGCTTTATGATCTGAGTAACTTTTCTGATTTCTGTAACCTCTGTGATCTGAGCAATATTTGTGACCTGTGTAGACCCTTTGACCAGCATAGCATCTATAAACTATACAGCCTTCATGGACTGAGCAGTGTAAACGACATTACTATCTTCTAGAGTTTCAGTATCCTTTATGTTCATCTAGCCAATAGATTCTGAGCATTCTTTATGACTGCACTAATGTCTATCTCTGAATAGCCTTTTGTCTTGAGTAGGCTCTATGGTTTGAAGAGCCTTTAGGACCAGAGTAGCATCTATGACATGCAGAGACCATAACAACCTGGAAGGACTTTATGGCCTGTTTAGCCACTGAGTCCAGCACAGCTTCTTTGAACTGCAAAGTTTCTGTGGTCTGAGTTCTGTAAATTACCTGAGTTGCCACTATGATCTTAGTACCCCAAATGAGCTTAGTAGCCCCTATGACTACGTAACTTCTATCACCTTGGTAGCCTCTATGAACTGTGTTGCCTCTAATTCCTGAATAATCTCCATGGCATGGATAGCCTCTATAACCTCAGTATCCTGTATGGAACGAGCAGTCCAAATGACTTTAATAGCCCCTATCATCTGCATAGCTTCTAAGACCTAAATAGCCTCTATGAGCTGATTAATCTCTGTGAAATAAGTATCCACTATGCTCTCCTATGCTGTATGGCCTGAGAGAATCTATGACCTGAGTATTCACTATGGTCTGAGTGGAATATTTCATGTGAGCAACCTTTATGACCTACATAGCCTCTAAGATCTATTAGTCTCTAGGACCTAAGTAGATTCCAAGACAAGCATAGACTTCATGTCCTTTGTATTCTCTACATTGTGATACCCTCTGTGACTTGAATAGCCACTTTGATCAGAATTGCCTCCATTAGCTGCCTAGATTCTATGACCTGCGTAGACTCTATGACCTCTGGAAGGTACATATCCTTAGAAGCATAGTCTATCTACTTAAACTATAGCCGGGTAGCATAGGTTACTCAGGTCATATATAACTTATAAGCATAGACTATAAGCATAAACCATAGCATATTTACCTCTATACTTTGAGTATCTTCTATGAATTGAGTAGCCTCTATGACCTCTGAAGACTATTATCTCTGTAGATTCTAATACCTTGTGGTTTTTATGACCTACTTATCTATGAGACAATTTCAGCTTCTATGACTTGCATGGCCTTTAAAGTCTGAGTTCCCTAAATGACCTGAATAGTCTTTATACCCAGTAGCCTAAATGCCCTTAATTGCCCCTACAACAATGTAGCATCTATGATCTTAGTAGCCTCTATGAACAAAATAGTCTCTAGTGTGTAAATACTGTGTATGGCAAAAATGGACTGAATGACCTTAATAGCCCCTATTACCTGAATAACCACTATGGCATGAATAACTTTATGACATGATCACATCTTATAATCAGCATAACCTGTATGAACTGTAGCCCCTATGGCCTCTGTAGCCTCTAAGGTATAAATAACCTCTATCTGCTTAACATATATAAGATTACTCAAATGTGTTTGTTAGAGACATCTGATTAATTTGCAAAGTTCAAATGCTAATTATTAAATAACCTCAAGTACTCTTAACTCCTTAAATTCCAGGGGGTAACATTCTTAAATGTTATTGGTGTTTTCATAGATTGGTGAATAAAAAGATTTTAAAATTGCTTTGTGTCATCACTAATAACAAGGTAACTACAAGTTAAGTCCTAACAGGTACAATTCTATATACAAAGGGCTCCAAAAGTTTCAACTATGTTTCAATTACAGTACTATAAACAACAAAGTGTTTAATCTTGTTAAAATGGAGCGATTTAGCTAAATTCAGAAATTTCATAAGAGTTGTTTCTGGATGCAAACAACAAGGGGTCAACAGATAGGAAAGAAAAAATAAAAGGTTCTAGGTATGGAAATATATTTAGTAGAAGGGAAAAGAAAATGTTTCTGGGTAAGAAAGTGCCTGTGTGATGACATGAGGGTCAAAGTAAGTACTAAGAAAGTCTGTGTGTAAGTAAAGGGCAAATTTCAACAAGTTTGCATGTAACTAAGTTGGTTATATATATGGGAGACAATCAGTTAAAGCTATTTAAGGTTTTTCCCTAAGGACAAATATTAATGGGCTGATAGAAACCAAAGTTTAACCTATATGTTAAAATGACAAGGATTTCTTTAAAAACACTAATTTATTCTTAACATTGTGTCTGTTAAGTTTTACTATTTAGAGCACTTAGTCTTAAAAATTGGAGTTTATACAATTATGGTTAAACAACAACTGTTAAAGTAGTATACTACGTTACAGAGTCTAAATTTTTCTTTAAAAACTAAATTTGGTTAATATAAAAGTATCAAGGTAATTGTGGAATGATCATTCTGTGTATATTAAATGTGTTCATATTTTCCAGGTATACAAGCCTTTAAAGCAGAAAATTTATCAAGCTGCTATTCTCCAATTAAACTTGTCTGCAATGGTAATTTTAAACTTGTAAAAATAGCAAATTTTATTGGGGACTTATGTATATCATTTAAGGTTCTATCACAGGACCTGTTATCAATAGGGTATATATAAAATTTGTTACTTTTTACAATGAGATAAAAAAAATTTAAATGTAAATGTATTTCTAAAAGTGAGAGCTTGATTTGTTTAAAGGTCAATATGGTAAACATAAAAACATTTTGCCACTTTGTCACATGAAAGGAAAGTTAAAAGTGCTCTCAGCCTTTCTTTGATTCATGTTTTAGATATAATGTTAAATTGTGTTAACTAATGTTCATATAGACTCAGGGAACAATATATGTAAACTTCTTAAAATTTTAAGAAAGAGGCAAAGATCAGCATCAGAATTAGAACACTTTACCTAAGAATTGTAAAGAGCCACACCTTACCTGAGATAAGGCTCTGCCTTCCACCCTGCTGCATGTCAGAATGGCTCCAACATAAGCCAGACTTCAGCTTATTTAAAGTTATATTCAAAAGATTGTTTTTTGTTGTAAAATTACTGTGATATCAAACAGGGAATATAATGTATAGTTCAGCCAAAATTCAAGATAACTATTACACAAACTAAATGTTTTACTGTTGGGGACTCCATTTTGTATTTTCCTTGTAAACTCTATAACTGTTGCCTGATTAATTTTTTACAGAATTACTGCTTCAAGAGCAAACACTGTAAATTAACTTGAAATAGTAAGCCATCACTGATAGGACAGATAATATAGACCCCAACTAGATAAAAAGGGGTAAATAATGGTAAAGTCATAGACATTGAAATTAAAGCCCAGTACTCTTACTTTATGACTGGTGAGACGAACTTGCTGGATGTTTAAAATCAAACTTTGAGATTGAGATTAAATACAAACATCAAGAAAATCCAGTATTTGTCTCTTGCCCTCAGAGTCAGCCTGAATCCAGGGAATGGAAGAACTTCTCTAAAGAGCTTTTGCAACTCTGGGTCACATGACCTCCCGATCAGGGAGATTAATGAGACCACTAGAGGATGAAAAGCCAACCAGTGCACCTGCTGCAAAAAGGAGTATCATTGAAAAAGGGAGACATCCCTGATGCTTCCAAAGGAAGCCACCTCATCAAGGAAACCCTTCCTAGCAAATGGCACTAAAGGAGTAAGAAGCTGCTCTCAAGTTCTTCACAAGTAACATCTGTGGGAACTCAGCTGACCCTTAACAACAGATAGGAGCAAGGTCAATTTGACCACCTTGGTCTTGAACACCTAGCAAAATAGTCAAAACCAAAACATAGCCATTCCTGGGCATTTAAAAGGAGAAACAATAGTTAAATGTAACTTAAGATGTACACTTATGTTAGCCCCAAGAATAAGTAAAACTGGAGGCTACTAAAGAAATTCTTAGGCAGGAGTGACTGATAACGATCAAGAGAAACTGCCAAAGGGAGAAATTTTTGGTTGTTTTAACATCTACAGATCTTCCTAAACAGGACCATGCCTGCTAAATTGCCTACAGAAGTTCCTACAAGATCCGATACACAAGTTCCAGAGCTGGCGGACACACACAAGTTCACCAACCAATCGATCAATCAACCACTTCTCCTTCAAGACTACCAGCCCCTGACACCCAAAGCCAAGACCTGCGATTCACGGTTGACACCTCTGGCTCCAAAAACTCTGCTCCCACTAAAGTCCCTCTTTTTTTTACAGGAATGACACTCTTCAACCCCTAACCAGCAGGAAGAAGCAACAGAAGAAAGACCATCGTCCCACCCCCAGTATCTATAAAAACAAAATGGGAGGAATGTTGGCATCAGATCTGCGATTTTGCTGCTGCCTTTATTCTCCCTCCCCCACACCAGATTGTCCCTGCGAACATCCCAGCCAGCTATTGGTCTGTTATTAGCATGCAAACTACTTAAGAATAGCTCTTCCGCCATTTTCTCTCTCTCTCCTCCTCGCTTTCATGCTCTCTCCTCCTGGCTTTCACACTCTCTCTTGTGTGCACACTCTCTCTCTCTTTCTCTCACTTTCTCTCTCTCACCCTGCAGGGAGACACTCTGCCTGTCTGCTTAATAAAATCTCTCGTGTGAGTTCCTGCGTCCGGAGTGGTTTCTGGGTGCTTTCAATGACTGCATAGCATCTATTACTGGCATAGCCTCTGTGTTCTGAATAACTTCTATGACCTGATCAGTCTCTTTGTTTGCACAGCCTTTGTGGATTTAATAGTCATTTATAACCACAGTGAGTGCAATGACCTCAGTAGATCCTGAGATGTGCAGGGTTTTTTGTTGTTGTTTTTGTTAGTATTGAACCCAGATCACTTAACTACTGAGCTACATTGCCTGCCCTTTTTATATTTTATTTAGAGACAGGGTCTTGCTAAGCAGCTTAGGACCTTGCTAAGTTGCTGAGACTGGCTTTGAACTCATGATCCTCCTGCCTCAGCCTCCCAAGTCACTGGTTTTAGTAGTGTTTGCCACTGAGATTTGTTAGATATGTGTAGCTTTTAAGACAGAGTATTTTGTATACATTTTCTAGCCTCTATGAACTGCATAGCCTTTATGGACTGAGTAGCATAAGTTACCTGAGAGGCATCTGTGACCTAAGTAGCATCTATGACCTAAGTAGCCTGTATGACCTGTGTAGTCTCGATGTGTGGACTTACCATTTTTATCCACACAGCCTTAATGACCTGCATATACTTAATGGCCTCAGTAGCCAAGACAATCTGAGGAGCCTCTGTGGCCTTAGTATACCATATGAATTTCAGACTCTTTATGACTTGCAATGCTTCTATATCCCAAGTAGTATCTATTGTGTGCACAGCCACTAAGATCTGCATTGGCTTTAGGGCCGGAGTATCCTTAACAATCAGTGACATGTGACATCAGTAACCACCATGAACTTTGTATCCCCTATGATCAAGTAGATGGGTTTTTTTTCATAACCTTTATGGCTGTGGTAACATAATGAGTTTAGTAGCCCCTAAGACACATGTAGCCTTTATGATGTGTACAGCTTCTGTGGTCTTCATAACCAATTTTGTTCAGACTGGCTTCTACTATTTGTGTAGCCCTTCTTGCCTGATAAGCCTAAATAATCTGAGTAACCAGTATAATCTGCATAAGCCTCTGTAGCCTGAGTGGCTACTATGACTCTGTAGCCTCTCTGACCTATGTGTCTATGACCTAATTAATCCCTATGTTCTTTCCAGTGTCTATTGAGCCTCCATTGTCTGCATATCTTCTATGACCTTTCAGGCTCTTTGTTCTGAGTTGGTAGGATGACTTTTGTAACCCCTATAACTCACACGGCCTCTATGTCTTAAATACTTCTATGATCTGCACCAAATCTATGACATGCACAGGCTTTATGATCTCAGTAGCCCGGATGACCTTTTTAGCCTCTATGGCCTTTGTAGCCACTGTGGTAACCACAAGGAGTACTCCATGATTATGGCCACAGACACAAAGGTGTCAGCTATAGACAGCCTGAGGCCCTTCCAGAGGCAGAAAAGTGGAATAAAATATTGGCACAATGAGGATAATTTTCCTCCCAGAATATAGGCATACCTTGCCCACGTAAGTCTAGAAAGTGGAATTCCTCTTGCACATAGGTCCACCCCCAGCAGGGAACACAGACTGCCACATCTGGGCATCTTGTTATCCCAGAAGGGACTTTGCACTAATCTTCTTCTTGCTAGATTGATGAGGAGACAGAATTGTCACATCAGTGGAGGGAGGGAAGGATATAACAAAAAAACCTTTTCCTTGTCTAAATGGAAAAGAAATTGGGTATAGCTGAAATAAAGGTTTTTACAGTGACATGTAGAATACCCAGGATGCAGTGAGGAAGTTTTGTGCAGTCTGAGTGTGTTCCTGTGTTCCTGGCATAATAACGAGGAAAAAATTCCAGGAAGGAGGAGGATACTTTTTCTATGTTGTTGGTAAAGGCTTCATCCCAGGATGGGGGCCAGAAGAAAATGTTGCATTCTTGGGCCCCTTTGCCAAGGCTGCAGGTACATGCTTCCACATTTCTCAAGCTTCCTCTTGCCCAGAATTATGGAAATGGAATTCCCCTTCACTTGGAAGTATGAAGAGGAGAAGAATTTGTCAAATCTAGGCAACAAGGCACTACAGGTAGGCCCTTGACCTGCAGTAACAATAGGGGAATATTGGTAAAGCTGATGTAAATATTTCACTAAAACATTAGGGTATCAGAAGGATGAAGGTTCCCATAAGTTGTTCCAGGCAATAGCAGTAAGAAAGAAACTGGAGACAGTACCTGCAGGTTTGATTACATGTGGCTGCCGCCATTTTGAGACAACAGTCAGGCCCTGTAGGACCCCTGGCCAGACTGACTGAGACCGTCTCCAGGATCCCTGAGCCCAACCGATTACTCCCTGCCTCTGGGGCCCTCACATCGACTGCCTGCTCCGTGCTGCCAGGATCCCCAGACCAACTGACTGTGTCCTATCACCGGGACCCCAGACCGACTGATTGCACCCAGCCTCCAGGATCCCACAACCACACCAAACACACCCGACCTCCAGGACCCCTGCCAGACCAACCACATCCCATCTCCAGGACCTCCAGCAGACCACGTCCACCCCTGAGCTGCAGCTCCCAATTTGCCAACATTTCGAAACTACAGTGGCCATCTTGGATAATCCTGGAAGCCATAGCTCCCATCTTTAGGTGGGGAAAATCCCATCTTGAGATGCCTGCTGGAGACTTGAAGCTCACTGTCAGGTACCTCTCATGCATCAGGCTACTGAAGACTGAGAGGTTTCAATACTATATGACTGTTATAGTGTAGATTTTCTTTCTTCTCCTTATTGAACAAATTTAAGTTTTTATTTCTTCGCTTTTTTTGGCTCTTTCCCTTTTGTTTGCCTGTTCCCTCAGAGTCTCTCTCTCCCTTTTCTCATTCTAACATCCAATTTCTTTTGATTACACTCTCACCCTTTCTATTATCTAGAACTTCTGTATATTGTTTTCTTATCCCATTGTTACATCCTACATCCCTCTCTATCCTCTTTGTCCTCCATTAGAAACTGCAGACCTTTTTGCAAATCTGTTTGTTATACTGAATTAATATTTGAACTCATTCTGTTTATTATGACAATTTTGTTATTGTCCTCATAGGGGCTCTTTGGCCTAGGATTGCATAGTATCTGATTTGGGTACTGCTAATATTGATCTCCCCTTAAGGAAAGGGTTTTGGAAACCTATAGGGCCACTATAAGCCTATAGGGGGAAATCTGCAATACCCCAGATCTGCACTGCTAGAGGGGAAGATACATGAACAACATGAAAAAACAAGGGAAGAAAATGATCCAAACAATTCTACATTCTATATTAATACAATCCAATGACAGTATGTTAGAAGAAATGTCAGAAAAGGACTTCAGATTATACATGATTAAGATGATTCATGAAGCAAAGAATGAGATAAGAGAGCAAATGCAGGCAATGAATGATAATACCAATAAGCTGAAAGAGCAACTGCAGGAAGCAAAAGATCATTTAAACAAAGAGATAGAGATTCTCAAAAAAAAAAAAAAAAAACAGAAATCCTTCAAATGAAGGAGACAATAAACCAAAAAACTCAATGGAAAGAAACACCAAGAGACTAGACCACTTGGAAGACAGAACCTCAGACAATGAAGACAAAATATTTAATCTTGAAAATGAAGTCTCCCAAACAGAGAAGATGGTAAGAAATTATGAACAGAATCTCCAAGAACTATGGGACATCATGAAAAGACCAAATTTAAGAATTATTGGGATTGAGGAAGGCACAGAGTTACAAACCAAAGGAATGAACACCTATTCAATGAAATAATATCAGAAAATTTCCCAAACCTGAAGAATAAAATGGAAAATCAAACTCAAGAGGCTTACAGAACACCAAATGCACAGAATCACAACAGATCCACACCAAGGAACATTATAATGAAAATGCCTAACATTCAACATAAAGACAGGATATTGAAGGCCGCAAGAGAAAAGCATCAGATTACAAATAGGGGGAGACCAATACGGATAGCAGCAGACTTCTCAACCCAGACTCTAAAAGCTAGAAGGGCCTGGACCAACATATTTCAAGCTCTGAAAGAACATGGTTGCCAACCAAGAATCCTATACCCAGCAAAACTAACCTTCAGATTTGAAGATGAAATAAAATCCTTCCATCATAAACAAAAGTTAAAAGAATTTACAAATAGAAAGCCTGCACTACAGAATGTTCTCGACAAAATATTCCATGAGGAGGAAATGAAAAACAACAATGTAGGTCAGCAAAGGGAGGAACTACCTTAGAGAAAATCCACTCAAAGGAGAAACCAAGCCAACTTAAAAACCAAAAATAAGCCAAGTGACTGGGAATTCAAATCGTTTCTCAATAATAACCCTGAATGTTAATGGCCTAAACTCATCAATCAAAAGACATAGACTGACAGAATGGATTACAAAGAAAGACTCAACAATATGCTGCCTGCAAGAGACTCATCTCATAGAAAAAGACATCCACTGACTAAAGGTGAAAGGATGGGAAAAAACCTACCACGCACATGGACTCAGTAAAAAAGTGGGGGTTTCCATCCTTATATCAGATAAAGTGGACTTCAAGCCAAAGTTAGTCAGAAGGAATAAAGAAGGACATTTCATACTGCTTAAGGTAACCATAAATCAGGAAAACATAACAATAGTAAATATTTATGCCCCAAACAATGGTGCATCCCTGTATATCAAACAAATCCTTCTCAATTTCAAGAATCACATAGACCACAACACAATAATTCTGGGTGACTTTAACGCACTGCTGTCACCACTAGATAGCTCTTCCAAACATAAACCAACCAAAGAAACCATAGAACTCAATAACACAATCAATAACCTAGACTTAATAGACATATATAGAATATTCCATCCATCAACAAGCAGATACACTTTATTCTCAGCAGCACACAGAACCTTCTCAAAAATAGACCATATGTTATGCCACAAAGCAGCCCTTAGGAAATGCAAAAAAATAGAGATACTGCCTTGTGTTCTATCAGATCATAATGGACTGAGAGTAGAAATCAGTGACAAAATAAAAAAGGGAAATTGCTCCAACACATGGAGACTAAATAATATGCTATTGAATGAAACATGGATAACAAAAAACATGAAGGAGGAGATTAAAAAATTCTTAGAGGTCAATGAGAATGATGATACAACATATCAAAATCTCTGGGACACTATGAAAGTGGTACTAAGAGGAAAATTCATTACATGGAGTGCATTCCAGAAAAGAATGAAAAGTCAATTAAATGACCTAAAATTACAGCTCAAAGCCCTAGAAAAAGAAGAACAGAATAACAGCAAAAGTAGTAGAAGACAGGAAATAATTAAAATCAGAGCTGAAATCAATGAAATTGAAACAAAAGAAACTATTCAAAAAATTGGCAAAACAGAAAGTTGGTACTTTGAGAAAGTAAACAAAATAGACAAACCCTTAGCCACACTAAGAAAGAGAAGGAGAGAGAAGACTCAAATTACTAAAATACATGAAGCAAAAGGAAATATCATGACAGACACCACTGAGATACAGAACATAATGAGAAGCTACTTGGAAAATCTGTATTCCAACAAAATAGAAACTATTGAAGACACTGACAAATTTCTAGAGACATATGCTCCTCCCAAACTGAACCAGGAGGACATACACGATTTAAACAGATCAATATCAAGCAATGAAATAGAAGAAGCCATTAAAAATCTACCATCCAAGAAAAGCCCAGGACCAGACGGATTCTCAGCCAAGTTCTACAAGACCTTCAAAGAAGAACTCATTCCAATACTTCTCAAAGTATTCCAGGAAATAGAAAAGGAGTGTACCCTACCAAACTCATTCTATGAAGCTAATATCACCCTCATACCCAAACCAGGAAAAGACACATCAAGGAAAGAAAATTTTAGACCAATATCCTTGATTAATATAGATGCAAAGATCCTTAACAAAATATTGGCAAACCGTATCCAAAAACATATTAAGAAAATCGTGCACCACAATCAAGTGGGGTTCATTCCTGGAATGCAAGGATGGTTCAACATTCGTAAATCAATGAACGTAATCCATCATATCAATAGACGTAAGGATAAGAATCATATTGTTATTTCAATTGATGCAGAAAAAGCATTTGACAATATACAACACCCCTTCATGCTGAAAACACTAGAAAAAATAGGGATAGTAGGAACATACCTGAACAGTGTAGAGGCTATTTATGCTAAGCCCATGGCCAACATCATTCTTAATGGAGAAAAACTGAAACCATTCCCTTTAAAAATGGGAACAAGACAGGGATGTCCTCTTTCACCACTTCTATTCAACATTGTCCTTGAAACTCTAGCCAGAGCAATTAGGCACACTAAAGAAATTAAAGGGATACGAATAGGAAAAGAGGAACTTAAGCTGTCACTATTTGCAGATGACATGATTCTATATTTAGAGGATCCAAAAACCTCCTCCAGAAAACTTCTAGACCTCATTAATGAATTCAGCAAAATAGCAGGCTATAAAATCAACACGCATAAATCTATAGCATTTTTATACGCAAGCGATGAAACAGCTGAAAGGGAAATGAGGAAAACAACTCCATTTGCAATAGCCTCAAAAAAATAAAATAAAATACTTAGGTATCAATCTAACCAAAGAGGTAAAAGATCTCTACAATGAAAACTACAAAACACTGAAGAAAGAAATTAAGGAAGACCTTAGAAGATGGAATGATCTCCCAAGTTCTTGGATAGGTAGAATTAATATTGTCAAAATGGCCATACTACCAAAAGTGCTATACAGATGCAATGCAATTCCAATTAAATCCCAATGATGTACCTCACAGAAATAGAGCAAGCAATCATGAAATTCATCTGGAAGAATAAGAAACCCAGAATAGCTAAAGCAATCCTTAGCAGGAAGAATGAAACAGGGGGTATCGCAATATCAGAACTTCAACTATACTATCAAGCAATAGTAACAAAAACAGCATGGTATTGGCACCAAAATAGACAGGTAGATCAATGGTACAGAATAGAGGACACGGACACAAACCCAAATAAATACAATTTTCTAACACTAGACAAAGATGCCAAAAATATGCAATGGAGAAAAGATAGCCTCTTCAACAAATGGTGCTGGAAAAACTGGAAATCCATATGCAACAGAATGAAACTAAACCCCTATCTCTCACCCTGCACAAAAATCAACTCACAATGGATCAAGGACCTTGAAAGCAGACCAGAGACCCTGCATCTTATAGAAGAAAAAGTAGGTCCAAATCTTCAACATTCCAGTTTAGGATCAGACTTCTTTAACAGGACTCCCATAGCACAAGAAATAAAAGCAAGAATCAATAACTGGGATAGATTCAAACTGAGTAGCTTTCTCTCAGCAAAGGAAACTATCAGCAATGCAAAGAGAGAGCCTACAGAGTGGGAGAATATTTTGCCACTCATACTTCAGATAGAGCACTAATTTCCAGAATATATAAAAAACTCAAAAAGTCTACACCAAGAATTCAAGTAACCCAATCAACAAATGGGCTAAGGATATGAACAGACACTTCAGAGAAGAAGATCTACAAGCAATCAACAAACATATGAAAAAATGTTCACCATCTTTAGTGATAAGAGAAATGCAAATCAAAACTACACTAAGATTCCATCTCACCCCAATCAGAATGGCGATTATCAAGAATACAAGCATCAATAGGTATTGGAGAGGATGTGGGGATAAAGGTACACTCATACATTGCTGGTGGGGTTGCAAATTAGTGCAGGGACTCTGGAAAGCAGTGTGGAGATTCCTTAGAAAACTTGGAATGGACCTACCATTTGACCCAGCTATCCCACTCCTTGGCCTATACCCAAAGGACTTAAAATCAGCATACAAGAGAGATACAGCCACATCAATGTACATAGCTGCTCAATTCACAATAGCCAGACTGTGCAACCAACCTAGATGCCCTTCAGTTGATGAATGGATAAAGAAACTGTGGTATATATATACAATGGAATATTACTCAGCTATAAAGAATAATAAAATTTTGGCATTTGCAGGCAAATGGATAAAATTGGAGAATATCATGTTAAGTGAGATAAGCCAATCTCAAAAATCCAAAAGACGAATGATCTCACTGATGAGCAGATGACGACACGTAATGGGAGTGGGAGGGGGGCAAGAATGGAGGAATGAGGGACTGTATAGAGGGAAAAGAGGGGTGGGAGGGGTGGCGGGGAAGGAAAAAATAACAGAATGAATCAAACCTCATTACCCTATGTAAATATATTGAATATGCAAATGGCATGCTGTTACTCCATGTACAAACAGAAACAACATGTATCCCATTCGTTTAAAATAAAAATAAATTAAAAAAAAAAGAATATCTCAGAGTTTGGTTTAACAGTTATGCTAGGTTCACTAATGTCAAACACAACTGTACCCCCGGAGGATGCCCGGTATCCTGCCCTGCCCATGCTGAGCTCTCCCAGAGGAGAGCAGCCATATGTGGACAGAGGCTCACTGGATATGTAGGGTGACTGGATTGAAAAAAAAAAAAAAAGAAAAGAAACTGAAATTAAGGAGATGGACATGAAGAGATCTACTTTCTTGTAGGATGGGTGTGAGGGTTTTTCTAAAATGATGCGGGGAAGAGAAGAATGAAGGAACTTTGGAAGGTGTACAGGAAAATGGGATGGAAGAGGGTGGAGGACAGAAAGATAGTAGAATGAAACAGACAGTATTACCCTACATATATGTATGATTACATGAATGGTGTGAATCTACATTGTGTACAACCATAGAAATGTGTACCCCATTTGTGTACAATGAATCAAAATGCAGTCTGAAAAATAAAAAAAGATTTTAATTTGAAAAAGCCCCTGTTCCTGCTGATGGGCAGAATCACACAGTCTTTGGGTCAGAAGTAGCCTGTGTTTCTCCTTTGCAATAAACTTTCTTTTACCTTTCTAAAACAACAACAACAACAAAAAAAATGTACCTGTGTTGAGAACTGCCCAAACCAAACCGAGACTTGAATCCCAGAATCCCAGCTTCCTTAAAACACTTTTTGCGCAGACATGGATCACTAGAATATACCCAAAATCAGACAAAGAATTATGTGCATTCATTACATCAGGAGAGTCAGGCTTCCCACAAATTGTCTTCTGTTCTAGGAGAGCCGAGAGAAAATTGAAGCTGAAATAAGGGTTTCACAGGAGAAGAAGGAAACAAAAAGGAAGCAAAAGTGCCAATTAAAGTAGGTTGAGGACATTCCTAAGAATAAGGAGATAAAGTTCCAGGAAAGATAAGAACTGCATACCCAAGAAATTTTGTTTGCATCATTCACAGGTAAGGGTTGAGTTTTCAAATACACATGCATAGACACTTGCTCAGTGTTTGGGTCCTAGACTTCTACATTTAGTTTTATTCATATGCCTCAACACTGGGACATGGGGATTACTCTAACCTGGTCAGACTGAAGATGAGATGGATTAGTAACAGTTGGTCCAACAGGGTCCAAATAAGAGTGTCTGCTGCAAGAAATTTTAGAAGAAGCAGAAGGAGAAGATAAAGGTTTTATCACATAATTTGGAGACACATAAAATAAAGCTGCTGTGTTAGACACCCAGTGTCCACTCCTATCAAAAAGAGGGCTAGAAAATTCTCAAAAGGAGAAATGTTTCCATGTGGGTTCAAGTTGTCTGTTTCTTAGTTGGAGGTGGTATGACAAGTGCACATGAACAGAGTTTCTACCACTGTGGTATCCTAGAGGGTTGCCTGACTGATACCTACCATATTATAATAAAAATCCTTTGATGGGATATAGGTACATGAGGATTGCTCACATCTGGGAAATTTAGCACCTGCATGAAGCATCTTGCCATGGAGGAAACGCTGAGAAGTGTGATAAGATGAAGTCAATGTTTAACCCCAGATGGATATGACACTCAGTATGCTGGTCATCCGAATAGGGTCACTGCATGGAAATCACATACACCAGGCAATCTGGAACAATCTCTCATGATTGTCAGTTCCTGAGAGTCAGTTCCTGAGAGTCAGTCAATCCTAGTCAGTTCCTGAGAGTCAGTTCCTGAGAGTCAGTCAATCCTGGTTTTATTTGCTGGTCATGGATGACACCTCACAATGTAGTCTCTGGATGTTCCCAGTATAACAGTGAGAAAGATATTCCAGTAAGTAGGAAATATTTTTTGGTGTGGGACAAGGCTTGGTCCTAGAAAGGGAACTGGATGTAAACTACACATTCTTGAAGACTTTCACATGCTGGTGTCCCATGTCTGCACATTCCTCCAGGTTACTCTAGCCCAAACTTATGGTATTGAAAGTGCACCCCAAGGACGGAGTTAAGAACAAATTTTTGGTCACCGTTGGGGACTCAGAGGGTCACACTAACAGACATCCTTTCCTGGAACTGATTAGAGAAGAAGGGCAGCTAAAGCGAAACTTAGTCAAAGATGTAGGGAGATAACCACAATGCAAATTTGCCAACTGTCTGCAGCCTAAGGCCATTATTGATAGGAATAAGAGGGAGAAATTCTTGGAAATACCAAGACTGTATATTCTAGGCAGTAGTTTTGCCTTTTCTGTAGAAATTTTTCAGGATATCAAGATCAAATAGATGGATACCTGAACGCTGGTTGTGTTCCTAAATCTCTTCATTCTTTAGGGTTTATCTGACCAAAGTTTGGGTCATCAGAATTTTTCTTCCTTGGCCAGTTTGAGGAGATATATTGGTCAGAATTGTTCTGCTAAGGCCATAGTGGAGAGATTTCACATGTAGGAACTGTTAGGATAAGCAGGGTATGCAGATTTGAAGGCTTAGCACATAAAAGGGAAAACCAACAAAATAAAATTTCCAGTGGTAGGGACTATTTAACTATTTTTTTCTTCCCTGTGACCAAGAGACCTGAGAAGAACAACATGGAAGAGGGAAAGTTTATATTGGGCCTGTGAATTCAAAAGTCTCAGTCAATAGCAGCTCAGGATATGGGCCCTAGGAAGTAAAGAGAAAAATCTCACCATAGAAAAATATAAGCCCAAAAGCATTCCCACAGTAATTCATCTCCACCAAGCACTTTCTACTGTCTTACCTTTAGTTCCCTGTTATTCTATGCCGGTGGATTAACCCACTGATTAGATCACAACGATCATAATCTAATCATTTAACCTCTGGTCCATTCTCACATTGTCTCACACTTGAGTATTTTGGGGACACCTCTTATCAAAACTATTATATTTTGCCTTGGTCCCCCAAAGTCCTCATTCTGTTCTCTAAATGCATAATATATTTAGTCCATTTCATACAGTTTTTGTATTCATAAAAATCCTGGAATTACCCAAAATCCATGTTTAAATTCTCCTGAGACTCATGTCAATTTCTAAGCATGTAATACCAAAAAGAAAGTTGCATTATGTTTTGCAGGCCCAAAATGGTTATAGTTAGGCTCATTTGCTGAGTTTCCAGTGTTCTATGTTCTTAGTATGTTGCCATAGTCATGAACAATCTGATTCAGTGTACGTATTCAAGGCATAAACATTTTCTTGTTGGGTATGTGCCCACTTATGTAACCTGTTGGCAATGTGCCTTTCTGTATGTCCTGCATATAAGAAAGACCAACGGAAAGACTAAGGGGGTGGTGGGAAATGGGGCTGGAGCTGCAGACTAGAGACTGCTACTGCCTCTATATAAAGAACGTCTCCTATCCCAACTATGCCTCACATTTTCCTTCATCTGTCTGTATCCTGAATCTGTTTCCAAAGGTCTCGGCTTCCACGCAACAACATATACAACATATAATGGCAGAGAGTAAATATTCCTCAAGGGAGAAAATTTCCTCAAGGGAGAAATATTGGCATAGGAAGATGGGATAGAACCAAAACGAGATTGAAATCCAGCTAAGCAAACAGTTCAATAACTCCACATCTATCTTATAGTTTGAATATCATTGTGATACTCTCTCCAAAGGGCTTCTGCAGCCCCATTCCTATCGCCCTGTAGGTTTCAGCCCACTTGGATGTTCTGTTAGCTTGTTTTGTGCAATTTCTTCAGCTTTTCAAGGCAGAAGTTTCATATTACTGGCATCTATTAATCTTAGGAGTCTCCACCTGAGTTTTGACTTCCTTCCCACATCTTCATGCATCACACTCTCAGAGGCAGCCTGCAGGGACTCTGACCTACTTCACTTTGCTAGGCTTCCCAGGCCATCCTTAGAAAACTCAGTGGAACCATCCATGATACCAAGACCTAACATCCTGCATTCCTGCATGATCGGACCCAGATGGTTTATGCCAAGTTCTGAATCTAATTTGAGAAATAGCCCAGAATCTTGGACTGCACGTGCAGCAGACTCAGAGTGCCTGGATGGCTGAGCACAATGAATAAAATTCCTGGGGTCACCTGTGCAAGTAATTTACAACCATGGTGTCTTCCCAAAGTAAGTTTTTTCCTTTCATATACTTGGGGCTAAGATGAGTATTGTCTTGCTATTTCCAGAGGTGCCCTCAAGCCATCTTTTCTATTGTTTGAGTATAAAGTTCTTAGAATTTCTTTTGTGGCTATAATCCCTTTAACAAGAACACCTTTTTTAGGCTCAGATTCAAATTTTCTGGTGAGACTTCAAGTTTTTCAAACCTTTGTGTTCCACTTTCTGATCTTGATTATCACAGTAAATTTTACTGGAAGCTACTAGCAATATCCATACCATTACTGAATGTTTTACTGCCTTGAAATTTCTTCCAACAGATAAATTAGTCCATCACTTTAAATTCAGCCTTACAACAGTCTCAGGACATGGGAAAATATATGCAACTTCTTTGCCAGAATATATCATGAATGATCTATAGTCCAATTTGCAATAGAATCCTCATCACCTGAGAAATCGTGAGTCTAATATTTACTGTTTAGATTTCTATTGACATTCTGCTCTTTTGAGTCCCACCAGAGTTACCCATTAACCTCAGCTAAAACATGGTCAAGACTTCCAGGATGCAGCACTAAACATTTCAAAATTTCTACCCCAAGAAACCAGCTTTGGTTTTTGAACAACATGATCAGGTTCATCAGAGCAAAGATATCACTCTTGGTACCAATTCATGCTTTAGTCAGCTTTTTTTCATCACTATGACTGATGATCCGAGAAGAATAATGTATAGAAAGGAAAGTTTACTTGGGATTCATAGTTCCAGAAGGCTCAAACCATAGATGACTAACTCTAGAGCTTAGGGCGGCAGGTGAGGCAGAACATCATGGTGGAAGTGTGTGGAATAAGAAGGAATCTCAGGATATGGCTCACCAGGGAAAAATTTTAAGTTCTAGAAGCATGACCCCCAGAGACCCAGCTCCTGTAAGCACTCTCTAGTTGCCTACAGTTACCACTCAATTACTCCATATCAGTGGATTAATTCACTAAATATGTCAAATCTCTCATAATCTAATCATTTCATCACTGAACATTCCTATGTAAGTTTAAATGTCTTGAGTAGACTCTATGACCTAGAAGCCACTATGACCCTAAAAATCTCTATGCCCTAAGTAACATCTGTGGTTTCAGTGGCCTAAACAAATTAGTACTTTCTATGATTTTTGCAGAGAGTAGCATATCCCTATTCCCTTCATAGCCTCTATAACCTGTATAGATTCTATTATCTGAGTAGCCTCTTTGACCTGCATAGGATTTATGGCCTGAGCATTCTAAATGACCTCACTATTCCCTGTGACCTAAGTAAACATTATGATCTTCATACCTTCTATGACTTGAGTAGCCATAGTGAACCACATAGCCTCCATGAACTGTGTATCCTCTACCACCCAACTGGTAGACTGTTTAGCCTAAATGAACTGAATAGTCTATTTTATTTTATTAGCCTAAATGACATTAGCAGTCCCCATGACCTGTGTAACTTCTGTGTTCTACATAGGCTTTATGGCTAGGGTATCCTCTAAGGCCTTAATAACCTCTATGCTCTGTGTAGTTTCTATGATCTAGAAACCTCTATGGTCTAAGTAGTTTCAATGACCAGCCTAGTATCTAAGGCCTAAAGAGCTTCTATTCCTGCTTAGCCCTTATTGACTGAGTAACCTCTGTGAACTTTATAACCAACATAACTTCTATGACCTGTGTTAGGGTTTGGATGTGAGGTGTCACCCAAAATTTCATGTGTGAGACAATGCAAGAACTTTTTTTTTTTTTTTTTTTTTTTTTTTGCAAGAACCTTTAGAGGAAGAATGATTGGGTTATGAAAGCCTTAACTCAGTCAGTGAATTATTCCCCTGAAAGGATTAACTGAGTGGTAACTGAAGATTGGTAGGGTGTGGCTGGAAGTGGTGTGTCATTGGGGGCATGTCTTTGTGGTATATATTTTGTACCTGGAAGGTGGAATCTCTTTCTGCTTCCTGATCATTGTGTGAGCCACTTTCCTCTGCTACTCTCTTCCACCCTGATGTTCATTCAGACTCCCTCAAGGCCAGATGAATAGAGCCAGCATTCAATGGACTGAGACCTCTAAAAGTGAGCCCCCAAATAAACTTTTCTTCCACCAATTGTTCTTGTCAGGACTTTTAGTCAAAGAGTGAAAAAAACTGACTAAAAATAGCTTCAATGTCATCATGGCTTCATTAACAAGTATACTGTGTGACCAGTGCGGCCTCTATGGTCTGAATGGTCATTATGAACTGAATATCATCCATGACCTGTGTAGCCTCTATGACTGAATCGTACCCATGAGCAACATAGCAACTATGCCCTGAGTAGCCCCTATTGCTTTGTAGACTTTGTGAACTGAATCATTTTTATGACCAGGTAGCATCTATGATTTTGAAGCCTATAAACCTGCATAGCCTCAGGATCCGCAGAACTTTGCAACCCAAGTAGTCTCTATTGTCTGTGTTATCTCTTGCATATCCTCTGTAGCCTGGATATCCTCTATGGCTTACAAAGCCAACAAGACCCTTTTTGCCTTTATGACCTAAGTAGCCAAAATAACCTCTACAACCTGCATAGCTTCTATTCCCTGTATAGATTCTATGGTATGAATAGCCTCTGTGTCCTCCATATCCCCAATAACTTGCACAGTTTCTAAGCCCTCATTAGCCCCTGTGGGATCCTCTTAGACCTGCATATCTTTAATGACCTGTGTAGCCTAAGTGATTTCATTGTATCCTGTGGCATCATTAGCCACTAAAATGTTTGTAGCTCTATGGTCAGAGTTGACCCTATGTTTTATGTATCCTCTATAACCTGCACATTCTAGATTAACTGAATAGCCTCTATGACCTGCATAACCTTTGTACCTAAGTAGTCAAAATGATCTGCCTATCCTGTGTGACATTATTAGCCTAGATGGTCTTAGTGATTCCTATGAATTGCATATACTCTATGTCCTAAGCAATCTGTATGGCATGTTTAACCTCTGGGATTTGAGTAGTTTCTACTACCTGTATAACATCTACGACCTGTGTAGCCTCTGTGATGTATGAAGCCTCCAAGGAGTGAGAAGCCTCTATGGTCTGTTAATCCTCAATAAATAGCATAATGGCAATGACCTACTCAGCCTTTATTACCTTCATAGATTTATGACCTGAATTATTTCTATGACCTACATAGCCTTTATTGTCTGAGTATCCTTTGTAACTGCTACTGCCTGAGAAGTCTCTGTCCTCTCTAGCCTCTGTGACCTGAGTTATATGACTTGTGATGTCCGCATGACCTGAGGAGCCCCTATGAGCTGCATAGCTTCTGTAACCTGAGTATCCACTAAGGCCTGCATAGGATATACAACTTTTATAACCTTTAAGCCTTGATTTACATTTGTGGCCTTCACAGCCTGTGTTAACAGCATAGTCTTAATGACCAGAGTAGCTTAAGGGACCTCAGTATCTTCTATGACCTCAGTAGCCTTTGTAAATTATACAGCCTCTGTAGCTTAATAGTTTCTATATACTGCTTAGCCTCTATGATCTAAGTAGCCCCTAGGACCTGCAAAATTTCTAAACTGAGTAGCTCCTTGGACCCACATAGCTGCTAAAGCCTAAGTAACCTCTATGGTCTGCACAGCCTCTATGACCTGTATAGCCTGTATGGTCTGCATAACCTAAATGATCTCATTATGCCCTATTATCTTAGCAACCACAATGATCTTCACAGATTCTGTGACCTTTATAGCCTCTATGACCTTCTTAGCCTTTTTTGCCTTTGTAGCTGAAATCACCTGCCTAACTTCTGTGGCCTTATTACCTGAATGACCTTAGTAGTTCAAATGACCTGTATAGCCCCTATGCTCTCATTAGCTTCTATTGCCTGCAAGGCTTCCTGGCACTGAGAAGCCTCTGTGACCTGTGTATTCTATATGACCTAGAAAGTCTCTTTGGACTGAGTAGCCTCTATAACCTTCATAGCCTCTTTGACCAACATAACATCTATAACCTGCTCAGTCTTTATCACCTGGGTAGCTTTATAACCTGAGAAGACAGGATGACCTGAGTAGACCATACACCCTAGATGTCTTCTATGACTTGTGTATTTTCTATATCCTGTTTCACCACTGTGATTAAGTCAAATTTATGACTTGAGCAACCCAAAAGACCTATGTAGCCTCTCTGATCTCAGTAATCACTATGACCCCATGCACTCCATGACCTCATTTTAGTTTATGACCTGTATTACCTTTATGATCTCTATAACCTCTCTGACCTGCATGACTTTTATAGCCTGAGCAGCCCATACAACCTGCATCACATTTATCACCTGTGATGCCTCTATGACCTGTGTACCCTGTATATCCTCAATAGCCTGTATAGAATGCATAGCCTCTATGACTTGAGTAGTCCCTATGTCCTGCATAGCTACTATGATCAGCATAGCCACTATGACATTTGAATCTTCTATGACCTGAGTAGCCCCCAAGACCTGTGTGTCATCTATGACATGAGTAGACTCTATTTTCTATGTATCTTCTATGTCCTGTTAGTCTCTTAGAACTTAGTAAAATCTAGATCTGCATAGGCCTCTATGTCTTACCTAACACCTATAGCTTATTTATCCTCTATGACTGATATATCCTGTATGGTCTGAGTAGCTTCCATGACCTGCAAAATATGTATGGCCTGCTCATCTTCCATAGTATGTGTAGCCTCTATATCTTTCATAGCTTCTGTGAATGAATACGTTCTATGACTTGTGTAACATCTTTGGCCCATGAAATCTCTACTGACTGTGTCCCCTTTATGCCCTGAGTAACTTGTGTAATCTGGGTAACTTCTAAATCTAGCAAAACCTCTATTACATTGTAAACTCTAAGACCTGCCTAGCCTTTATTGTTTGAAAATCCTTTATAACCCATGTAGCCTCTATAGCCTGTGTAGCATCATTGACCTTCTTAACATCTCTGACCTATATATCTTTTATGACCTACATTGCCTTTATGGCCTGAATAGCTTCAATGATCTGTGTAGAA
This sequence comes from Sciurus vulgaris, assembly GCF_902686455.1. NCBI lineage: Eukaryota > Metazoa > Chordata > Mammalia > Rodentia > Sciuridae > Sciurus > Sciurus vulgaris. Next base: position 136,193,479 of record NC_136463.1, read on the forward strand.
TCTCTGTTCTATGTAGTTTTTATGACCTGAGTACCCACAATGACCTTAGCCCCTGTGAGGAGCATAGCCTCTATGATTAGCATACCTTCTATTATCAGCTCAGTATTTGTGATCTGTTTGGGTTCTATGACTTCCATAGCTTCTATGATCTTAGTAGCCTAAGTGACATAATAACCATTTTTACCTATGAACTTTCTATATCTTGAATGACTTCTATGACCTGAGTAGCATCTGTAACCTAAGTAGACCCTTATTAAAATAATTCCTATAACCTACCTATGGTCTTTGACTTGTGTGGGCTCAGTTACTTGCATAGACTGTATGGCCTGCATAGGGTTGTGGACCTAAGTAGCCTAAATAACCTTAATATTCTCTATCAACTGAGAAGCCTCTATTACCATTCTAAACTCTATGACACAAGTAACCTCTATGACCTTTGTAAAATCTATAAGCTGCAGATCTGCAATGGCCTGCCTAGCACTATGACATGTATAACCTCTTTAGTCTTAGTAGCTCTAACATGGACATAACCTGTATGCTCGGTTAACTTAAATTACTTAAGTAGCCTCTATGACCTACAATGGCCTCCACTGCTCTATGACTGTGTATCCTATGTATCCTGCATAGACTCTATGACATATGTAGACTTCATGACTTGTGTAGCAGAAATGATTGGAGAAGAAACTATGACCTGTGAAACCTCCGTTACATAAGTAGTCTCACTGGCCTAAGTAGCCTAATGACCATTTGCTCCTATAATCTGCATAGTATCTGTTATGAGTAGCTTAAATTACAATATTATACAATATGACCTGTGTAGACTACATGACTTTATATTCTCTATGACCTGAGTAGCCTTATTGACCTGTGAGCCTCTATCTCCATAGCCTGTATCTCCTGCACAACTTCTATGAAAAATGTATCTTTCATAGTCTGAGTCATCTAAATGATGCCAGTAGCCTCTATGACATCAGTAACTACTAAGAACTGTGTAGCCTCTATGGTCATTGTTACTTCTATTAACAGCATTGTTTCTATGTCCATTTTAGAGACTTTATGGCTTGAGAAGCCTATATGATAAGTAACCTCTATGGTTTTATTAGCTGTTTCAGGTTTTGTTGTTCTTGTTTGTTTGTTTGTTTGTTTGCTGCTGTGACTAAAAGACCCAACCAGAAAAATTGTAAAGGAGGAAAGGCTTATTTAGGGGCTCAAAGTTCACACTTGCAGAGGTATCAATCCATAAGAGTCAGGTTTCATTCCTCAGAGCTCAAGGTGAGGCAGCACATCATGGCAGAAGAATATGGCAGAGAGAAACAGCTCATGTGATGATCAGGAAGCAGAGAGAGCCTCTACTCTCCAGATATAAAATATATGTACCCCAAAGCCATGCTCCCGGTTCCCTCCTCAAGCAACCCCGTCCTACTTCAGTTACCACTCAGTTAATCCCATCAGGGAATAAATTCACTTATTGGGTTAAGACTCTCACAAATCAATCATTTCTCTTCTGAACCTTCTTGCATTGTTTCACACACGAGCTTTTGGAGGACACCTCACATCAAAACCATAACAGCAGCATAAATGAACTTAGTATCCCCTTTGTCTTGTCTACTTCTGCACACACTAACCTAAACAAACTCTCTACAGGTTATAGGCTGTTTAACTTGTATAGCCTCTGTGACCTATGTAATCCTATGTCTTGTGTAGTGTATATAAATTAGTAAGTTCTTCGTCCTGCATACCCTGTATTCCCTGAGCAGTCATTATGATCTGAGCATCCTCCATGACCAGGGTAGCCTCTATTACCTGAGAGCTACTAGGTAATAGTGGCTACTCAGTAGTAGAATTTGCTTACAATCTATGGCCTAACACCTCTATTTGCCTGTGTATCTCAATGATCTGTATATCTTGATGAACTCAGTCCCTTTACTTCTATAATTTGACATAGAATACCAAAATAACTTCTATGACTTGCATGCCTTTATATCCTGTATTGCTTTTATGGCCTAAATCACCTAGAAGAGATTCCAGGAAGGAGGAGAACACTCTCCTGTGTGGAAACATGCCTTTGCCCAACAGGGGAGCTCGATGTCATTTGCACAAAGGCTTCCTCTAGCCCAACCTATGGTATTGAAACTATCCTTCCCTGGAAAGTATTAGTGTGAAATGAATTGGTCACATCTAATTAGCCAAGGATCATTTGAGGTTCCTGAGGTAAACACTACAGGAACCTGGGTGAAGCTGAGGTAAAGTTTTCAAAAGAAGTAGGAGACCATCAGGACTAAAGATGCCTGATAATACTATGGAGAAACAGAGAAGACATAATTCCAATAAGGAAGAGAATTGCATTTCTCAGGGAATGGGTGTGATCTGACCCCAGGGAGTATCTAAGATCCAAAGTGTGCATGTGTACCTTACTGCATCCCCAAGCTGGTATCCCAGAGCCCCACATATCTGAGGTCTCTTCTTGGTCACACTTGAAACATTGGAGTATCTTGACGAGTCCAGATTAATGGCTGGATGAATTGGTCACACTGAAGAGACAAATGCTACACTAACAGACTTTCCATTCTGAACCCCCTGGGAGAAGATGGAAAACTTAAATAAACCTTTTATCAAAGAAGTAGAAGAAATCCAGGATGCAAAGTTGCCAACTGCTGGTGGTCTGAGTCCATTCATGATGGGAACAGGGGAAATTTCCAGGAAGATCAGAACCGTATATTCAACTTAGTGGGTTTTTGATGTCCACAGATAGGTTTCAGGATTTCAAGGATACCAGCACACTAGCTGAGGTTCTAAAATTATACATTCTTAAGGTTCCTTGCCCAGTGGAAACTAATAGAAGAAGCTGGCTTCTCCTATAGGAGAAGTTTAGGCTTTATCTCATGAGTTAAGCTACAGATGCAAAAGTGCTAATTGTACATATCCTTAGGCCATTCTAGGAAGGCACAGGGAGTAAAACATTGTTTCATTTTTTTCCAGAATGTGTTTGCGTCTGAGCACACCTAACTTGGTGTAGGAGAGGAATTGGACCAGCATAGATACTTGCCATGAACTGGGAACATGGACTAACACACCTTTGGCATATTTTTGCAAAATTAGAGGCATTGTAGTCATCCTATTCTTGATAGACTGAAGATATATATTTGTCACAGTTAGGGCAGCAGGGATACCAGAAAAGCATTGCCCTGGGCTTGAGTGATATAGAACTTGGGTAAAGACAAATTAATGGTTTCAGCAATGAAGTATAATACAGACAGATTGAAAGGGTAGGAGGTTCATGCAGTCTGAGTATGTTCCTGAATAAGAATCATGAAGATATTCTGGGAAAGAAAATATTTCCTTGCTAATGTAAGTGCCTTGGCCTCAAGCTGGGAACAGAATGAGAATTGCATATGTTTGGAGTCCTTCACAGAAGCTGGGGTCCAATGTTTCCATAATCCTTGGGGTTCCTCTGGGTCAGATTATGACATTGGAATATCTCTTGCCTGAACAGATTTAGGAGGAGATTATTGGATACAATTGGGCAGACAACAGCCACAACAAGAGCCTCAAACTGCAGTAACACTAGGGGAAGTTGAGTAAAATTGAGGTAAATATACCACCAAAGAACTAGGAGATCACCAGGATTTTAATTGCTAGATATAGGCTGTCTAAAGTAATTCCTCTTAGGAAAGGGAGATGAAAAATTTTCAGAAGGAAATTTTCTCACGGACTGGGTGTGATCTGGATCCAGATAGATATGAAAATGTGAAATATGCAAGCATAGGTCATTGCCAGCCCCAGTCCTGTGTCCAAGAACCCTAAATTTTAAGGCTCTTATGGGTCTTCCTTTGGGCATTGCTGGTACCCTCCCAAAGGCAGACTCAGGACTCCCTGGATTGGGTTGGAGAGGGGGAGTCAGTAACTTCCTTTAGTGTTTCCATTCTGGAATGACTGGGAGCAAAAGGAAGGTGAAATGGAGATTTAACCAGAACAGTAGGGGACAACAAACATTTAATCAGTAATTGGAGACAGCCTCTTATCAACAATGATAAGGAGGGAGAAATTCTTGGAAAAAAAAACCCCAACTGTATATTTCAGGCAGTGAGTTTGCCTTTCTCACAGGCAGGTTTAAGGATTTCAATTGCACATGTGTGCATATCTGTACACTGGGGTTCCTGACCTCTACACTCCTTAGAATTCTTCTGGGCCTATGTTGGGCATGGAAATTGTTTTACCCTGGCAAGGTAGAGGAGGAGGAGATGGACTCATCATAACTGGGCTGGCAAGTGACCAATGAGAAGCCAAGTCCTGTAGTAACTGCTAAGATAAAAATGGTAAGTTGTAGTTAAACACACACACACACACACACACACACACACACACACAATAGGGGATACTCACAAAATCAAAGTACCCTGCAGTCATTGCTGTCAAAATAAGGGAGCAGGCAATTCCCAGAATGGGTAGAACTGGTACTCAGAGTATGCAATTCTTGGACCAAGGTTGTAGGTGAGATGTCAGATGTGCATGTATAAATTGCTTCATCTAGTTGGGAGTCAAGGTTTGTTTTAGTGTGTTATTCTGGCCCAACGTGCAGAATCAGAATAAGACCCACTTGGACAGACACAGGCAGAGAAGAATAGTCACATCTTGGGAGCCAGAAACAACATAAATTGTTTTGTCCTGTGGGAAACCCTGAGAAGGATAAGTTGAAGTCAAGGTTTGACCACAGAATGAGTTTGCACTCAGCATATGAAGATACAGCTGTAGATACCTTGAAGATATTTCTGAGAAAAAGTAAGAATTCAGTTCTCAAAGGAAAAAACTGATTCTTTGATGAGATGAGAATGGTCTGCACATGTGCAGAGACCTGTAATTGGTCTGAGGTTCCAAACCACTACATGCCAGCAGATACTTCTGGGCCAACCTTGGATTATTAGAATGAGCATGCCCTAGCTAGGCTTAGGAAAACTATGAAGAGATTTGTCTTTCACCCCTGGGCAATCAAGAATTAGGAAAAGAGCTTTACCTGCAGGAACCACTAGGAGAAGAGGGGTAACCTGACCTTTAAGGCTTTTCACATGAATAAGGGACACATATGCAAAGGCATGAGTTGTAGGAATCCTGAGGACAGGTTTCCCTTTATGATCAGTGCAATCTCTATGACCTGAGTATCATTTATGACCTGCATAACCTCTGTGGCCTGTGCAGCCTCTATGACCTGTGAAGAATCTATGACCTGAGTAGCTTCTTTGGTCTGCAGAGATTCTGTTTACTGTGTAGACTTTTGGACCTGAGTAGCCTAAAAAACCTGAACAACCACTATGTTTCAGTAGCCACTACAACTTGCATAGAATCTATGGCCTGAATAGTCTCTATGATTTGCATGATGTCTATGGGCTGAGCATCCACTCTTACATGAGAAACCACTATGACCTGGGGAGCTTTTAACCTTATAGCATGTTACCAGAGTAGTTTTTATGGCCCAAGTGTTGTAAATGGCCTTAGTAGGCTCTGTTGTCTGAGAAGCCTCTATAAACTTCATAGCGTCCTTAATTCAAGTAATTTATTCACTAGACTGTATATCTTGTATAGTTACCATATACTGAGTAGCTCTAACATGCTGTGTAGAAGCTAGGGTCTGAATAGCCTCTATACCTTCTATGACCAGAGTTGCCTCTATGAACTGAGTAGTCTATATGACCACCATGATCTGTTTAGTCTTTGTGTTCTCTGTAGCTTCTATCACTGGTGCACCCTCTACAACCCATGTAGCCTCTGTGAACAAAGTGCCTCTATGTCCTGCACAGGTAGGACCTGAGTAGACTTTTTGGCCTACAGAGCCTCTAAGACCTGTGTAGACACTACGGCATGTGTAGACTCTATGACTTGCATGGATTCTAAAATCAGAATTTCCTCTGAGACCTGCATTGCCTCTATGACCTGTGTTGCCTCCGGGGCATGCATAACTACAATGACCTTAGTATCCCCTGTTACCTTTCTAGTCTCTATGACCTCAGTAGCCTCTAAGACTTAAGTAGCCCTTTGAAATGCATAGAATCTATCGCCTTACTAACCTTTACTTCCTGTATAACTTGAGTGGCCTCTATGAACTGCATAACTTGTGAACAGTGTAACCTCTATGAAATGTGTAGCCATTTACCTGTAAGTAGCCTCTATGTTCTGTGAATTCTTTATGAACTGCATAGCCTCTAAGACCTGTTCAACTTTTATATACTGAGTAACCTAAATGACCTGAGTAACTTCTATGACTTAATTATCCCCCGGTGACCTGATCAGTCCCAAAGATCTGCATAGCATTTATGAACTTTGTAGCCACTCTGACTTGCATATCCTTTATGGCCTGAGTAGCCAGATCTGAGTATTTCTATTACCTACTTTTCCTCTATGTTATGTGTAGCCTCTTTTGCCTGGGTATTCTGTATGGCTTGCTTATTTCCTATTGTCTGAACTTCATATCTCTAAGACATTTATAATCTCTGTGGCCTACAAAGCCTTTATTATCTGCATAGCTTCTATGACTTGAGTAGCAAAATGATCTTAGTAGCCCCTCTGACCTGAACAGCCTCTGTGACCTGTGTGGCTTCTATGGCCTTCATAACCTCCTTATTCTGAGTAGTCTCAGTGACCTTTCTAGCCTTAATGTCCAGCAGATCTATGACTCAGTATCCTATGTGAATTGTTTAGCATCTATTACCTGAAAACTCTCTAAGTACTGAATATTCTCAATGAAATGAATAACCTCTATGGCCTGTGTAACCTCAACAACCTGTAAAGTGTCTATGACTGAGTAGCCTCTATGTCCTCACAGCCTCTGTGACCCATATAGCATTTATGACCTGACTGGACTAAAGGACCTGATTACCTTCTATGACCTCAATAGCTGTTAAGACCTACTTGGCCCATGTGACCTGGGTAGCATTTATGGACCATGTAGCATAACTGGCTTTTATAACCTTTAAACCTAAATTATGGAACCTAACCTAAATTATTTCTATGATAGGTATATCTTTATGACGTAGTATCCTCTATTAATGACATAACCTCTATTACTCTAGTAACCTTCAGGATGTGGGTAGTCCCCATAACCTGTGAAGCCTCTATGGTTCCAGTATCTTCAATTGCCTGCAAAGACTTTTTGATCTCTATGAGTCTGTAGCCACTATCTAGTCTCTATGACTTGAGTATATTATGACCTGTATAGATTCTATGGCTCAAGTATCCTCCATGACCAGTGTAACCCTTATGATCTGCATAGTCTCTAATTCCTTAGTTTCCTGAATGACATGATAAGCATCTGTGGTCTTAGTTGTCTAAATGACCTTAGTGGTCCCTATGAAACTGTATTACCTGAGTGTGGACGTCTCAGCCACATGATGTTGGCTGTTTATCAATCAATTACCCAGAAAATTATCTACTCAATAAACACACAAGAGCCAATACTCCTTTTAAATGAGTACCAGCTCTGACTTCTAACATGGAGTAGCCCAACTCACTTTTATTTATAACACAGAGGTAAAGGGGGCCAAAACCAGGAGGAGCTTCTTCTGTGATGGACAGGATAGGGTGGAGTTAAGGGAGTCTTTCTGTCAGAGGGACTATTCCAGAAGGAGACAGGGAACCACTCCTAAGCAGTGCCACGTGCTTCCTGACAGTTCCTAGAAGCCAGACATCTGTGGCCCATGGCTCAACCTAGTCTGATTCTGCTAAATAAGGCTGGTTTCCCACACTTCAATGGACCTTTGTAGTACCTATGGCCTCATAGTTTCTATAACCTGAGAAGCATCTATGGCCTCAGGAGCCACTTTGACCTGCATTGCATCAATTGCCTGAGTAGTTTTTATTGCCTAAGAACCCTCTATGACCTCTTTGATCAGCACAGCTTCTATGACCAGTGCAGTCTCTTTGGCCTTATTATGGCTATTATTGTTTGAATGTGAGATGTCTCCCAAAAGCTCACATGTGAGACAATGCAAGAATGTTCAGAGGAGAAATGATTGGGTTGTGAGAGGAGTCTTAACCCAATCAAAAATTAATCCCCTGATAAAGATTAACTGAGTGGTAATGAAGTGGTAAGTTTGGCTGGAGGAGGTGGGAATTGGGTACTGGTTTTGGGGTGTATAGTTTAATCTGGCAAATGGAGACCTCTCTCTGCTTTCTGATCATCATGTGAGCCCATGTCTTCTATGGACTAAGACCTCTGAAACTGTGAGTCCTCAAATAAACTTTTCTTCCCTAAAGTTGTTTGGCCGACCTTTTAGTAACAGCAGCAAAAAAGTTGACTAAAACAATAACTACCACACACTTTATAATCGGAACCCTCCCTGATCAAAATAGAAATTATGACCTGCATAGCTTCTTTCATCTACATACCTCCTATTGCTGCTTAGCAACTGTAACTAAGTAGCCTCTAAGACCTATATAGACACTATGCCAAGTTAATTCTCCATGGCTGCCACTGCCTCAATGACCTGAATCCTCTATTACCTGTATTACCTGCTATTCTCTTCATAGCCTATATGACTTGCACAGTGTACTTTTCCTGAGTGATCTGAATAATCTTATTAGCCCCCTTGACCACAGTAGACTCTGTGGTCTGAGTAGCCTTTATGAACTCTGTGTCCTCTATGATCAGCAAAACCACTATGAACTACATAGCCTTCATGATTTGTGTAGCCTTTATGGCCTCTTTGTGTAGCCTGTATGACCCACATAGGTTATCTGACCTGAATAGTCTCTGCAACCTGATTCCTCTATGACCTGCATAGCCTCTATGATCTGAAGCCTATATGAGCTGCCTAGCATTTATGGCCTCAGAAACCTCTTTTTACCTGCATACTCCCTATGACCTAAGTACCCTCTATGACGTCCATAATCTCTATGACCTGATTGCCTCTATGACCTGTGCAACTTGTGTGATCTGCACATCCTTTAAGGTCTGAGGATACTCTATGTCCTGTGTAGCCTCCATTAGTTAGTATGTGCTTTGATTTCTGTAGCCACTATGCCTCTGTTGCCTCTCTATATTGTGTGGCCTACATGGTCTGAGTAGTCTCTATAGCCTGTGTTGCCTCCATGGCCTGCTTAACATGTATGTATTCTATAACATGCATAAAATCTATGGCCTGACTAGGCCTATGACTTTATCCTGAGTAATTTGAATTATCTGCATATCTTCTATGACTAGCAAAAAGTATAGACTGTATGTCTGCATATCCTTTACAGAATGAATAATCTAAATGATCTGAGTACCCTTCATGTTCTTAATTGCCTCTATGGCCTCTGTATCCTCCATATTCTGAGTAGCTTCCCATAACATGCATAACCTCTTTGACCTGAGTAGATTCTATGACTACAGTAGCCTCTATGACCTTAGTAGCCTCTATGATTTGGGTATCATACATGACCAGATTTGCCCATATGACTAGAGTAACCTCTGTGACCCGAATAGCTTCTATTGCCTTTGTAGCATAAATTACTTAATAACACCTATAACCTGTTTCGCCTCCTTTGCCTGAGTAACCTCATGACCTGAGTAGCCTCTATGATCTGCATAATCATTATGAGCTGACTAGCCACTATGACCTGCATGGCATCTGTTCCCTAAATAGCCTGAATACCTTCTATGCTTTTAATAGCCTCTAAGAACTGAGTCCTTCTATGACCAGCATAATATTTATGATTTGTCTAGTTTCCATGATAAGCATAGACTCTTTAACCAAACTGCTTGTATGACTCTACCAAACTCTATATCTAGAGTAGCATCTAGGAATTGAGTTAACTATATGACAACAGTAGATTCTATGTCCTACAAAGCTTAAAACAGTAGCTTTATATCCTGCATACACTACATGTCCTGAATAGCTTTAAAAAACTTGTTTCTATTATCTAAGTAGCCATTATGTCCTGTGTAGCCTCTTTGCCTGGACAATCCACTAAGACCTGAATCTCCAATATGGCCTTAATAACTTAAAAGATCTTAACATCCTTCATAACCTTTGTAGCCTCTCTTAACTTCATAGCCTTCAATATCTGCATGAACTAAATGAACTGAACATCTTCTGTGTCCTGAGTATACTATATGACATGTGTATTCTCCATAGCCCTAGTAATATGATTTTAGGATTCCCTCTGACCTGCATAAACTATAACATGAATAGCTTCTATTATCTATGAAGACTCTATGAGTTACATACCCTTTTGGTTGAGCATCATAAATTGCATTAATAGCCCATATGACCTGCATTGTTTCTGTAGCCTGAGTAGCCATTTTGACCTCCATGGTCTGTGTAGCTTCTATTACCTGTGTGTTATCTGTGACTGAAGTTTTTATTGCTTATTTACCCCCTATTACCTGGATTGCCTCTATGAACTCTGTAGCCTTTAAAACCAATGTAAATTCTCTGACCTGCATGGTTTCTATGTCTTGTGTAGTCTCCATGGCCTCCATAATCTCTATGACTTGTGAAACCTTGGTGACCTGAGTAACCTAAATGTCCTGAGTAGGTTCTATGACCTTAGTAGATGCTATGGCATGAATAACTTCTATGACAGAATATTTTCTATAAAGTATATAACTTCCATGAGTTGCATAGCCTTTATGGCCAAAGTAACTTAAAATTAACTGAGAAGCTTCTGTAAACTAGTAGCTTCCATATCATTTGTAGCAACTATCTTTAGTGTTATCTCTATGGACCTAGTAGCCTGCATGCCTCCAGTGTAGTCTTTATTACCTGAGTAATCAAGAGGAAATGGGTAGTCTGTGTAATACCTGCTTATCCTCAATGACCGCATAACCTCTATTGACTTCAAAGACTCTATGACCTATGTAGCATTTAAAACCTGAGTACTCTGAATTACCTCAGTAGAGTCTATGACAACAGTAGCCACTCTGACCTTTGTAACCTCTATGGCATCAGAAGATGCTATGAACTCTGTATACTCCTTTACCTGTTTATCCTCTACCAGCTACATGTGCATAGACTTTATGGCTTGAGTAGTCTAAATTACCTTCCTAACCTCCTTGGACTTACCAAGGAGGATACCTCTTATGACCTGTGAAGCCTCTATAGTCTGAGGAACCTCTATGGACTGAGGTGCCTCTATGACTGGAGTAACCTCTATGTTATGAGCATCCTCTAAGATCTAGGAGGACTTTAGGACCTATATAGCCTCTATGACCTGTGTAGTCTCTATTGCCTGATTAGCATCTATGACCCACTCATCCATTATGGCCTGAGTAGCCTCTATGACTTGAGTAGAGAAGCTTATGGTTTCAGAGGTCTCAATCCACAGACAACAGCCTCCATTTCTTGGGGCTTAAGGTGAAGTAGAACATCATAGTGGAAGAGTGTGGCAGAGGAAAATGGCTCACATGGTGATGAGGAAACAGAGAGAAGAAGAGATCACACTCTCCAGACACAAAATATATACCCCATAGCCACGCCCTCAATAAGCTGCTTCCTCCAGCGACACCCACCTGCCTCCAATTACCACTCAGTTAATCCCATCAGGGATTATTTCATTTTATCAATTAGGTTAATGCTAGAGCCCAATCATTTTTCCTCCAAACCTTCTTGCATTGTCTCACACGTGAGTTATGGGGGTGTCACCACATCTAAATCATAACAGATGCTAAGGCTTTAGTAACCCCTATGATTGTATTTTATCAGTTTCTGGCATATTTTCATGACCTGTATTGCCTTTATACATTATTAGACATCATGATCTCAGTAGTAGCAATGGCCTGCACAGTCTCCATGAACTGCTAAGTTTTCATGCCCTTAGGAAGCTAAATCTTCCTAGTAACCTCTATGTGCTAACGAGATTGTATATCCTGGGTAGCCTCTATAACCTTAGTAACCTCTTCATGTGTAAATACTAAGACCCACATAACTTTTATGACCCAAGTATCCTAATTGATCTGAGTCACTTCTTTAGCCTGAGTAGCCTAAATAACCTTAGTAGACCCTATGTCAACTTATAACCTCTGAAGTGAGCTGAACCTTTGAACCTTACCAGTGTCTATGGCTTTATGTCAAAGATGTCCGCAGGTTCTTTGGCCTAAGTTTTCTAAATAACCTTAGTTCCTCTATGAACCTAATAGCCTTTATGTCCTAAGTAGCTTTTTGGGAACTGAATAGTCTCTATGAACAGTGTAACATCTATGAACTGCATATCTGCATAACTGCTCTGGCCTGCATAACCTCTATTTCCTTACTAACCTCTATGTCTCACATGGCCTGTATAGACTGTATAGGCTAAATGACCTAGTAGCCGTTAGGCCTTATTAGTCACTATGACCACTGTAGATTCTATGACCAAGTAGCCTGTACTACCTGTGAAGTATCTATGATCTATTTACCCTTTATGGCCTTGAGTAGCTTACATAACCTGAGTAGACTCTATATTTGCATAGACCTGGGTAACCTCTATTAAATCCCAGGTTTCAGTTACCTAAGTATCTCTTATGATTGGTTTGCTATGTATGACCAGAAGAGTCTGTATTGCCTGCCTTCTCTCTATGAACTTCATTGACTTTTTGGCCAAAGTAGCCTAAATGAGATTATTTGCTTCATGATCCACACATTCTTTGTGTCCTCAGTAGCCTCTGTAAGCTGGGTATTCTCTGAACTGAGTCAACAATGGCCAGTACAACCTCTATGACATGCATGGTACCTATACTTTGAATATCATCTATGAGGTATGTATCTGCAAAGACCTGCATATTCTTTATTACCTGCATAGCCTCTGCCCTCAGAAGTCTCCATTACCTCTGTATTCTATGGAATGAGTAGTGTAAATCACCTGGGTAGCCTCTATGACCTAGTAGCCACTATGTCTTCTGTTTCCTTTATGAATGAGTAGCCTCTATGACCTGCATAGATTCTATGACATGCTTCGTAGTTATGGCCTGAGAAATCTCAAACACCTGAGTAATGTCTATGACCTGTAAGGCATCTATGACTTGAGTAAATTATATATTTCAAACTCCTAAATGATCCTATTGTCCCTTATGACCTATGAGCCTCCTTGAATGGTATAACTTTATGACCTGCATGTCTCTAGGAGATGTAGGTTAATCAAATGCTTAGAGTTTATCCCATGAGTGAGGGACTCAGATGTAAAAATGCAAATTGTAGACATTCTGAGGCAATTCCAGACAGGAATAGGGAGTGAACAATTCTGATAGGAGGAGAATATTTTTTTTGCTTGCATTAGGTCATGCCTGAATCCCCATAGAACCTGGCTGGGGAATTGTGCCAGCATGGATGCCTACTTTAGGCTGGGAAGACAGACCGCCACATCTTCTGCATCCTATCCCCACACTAGAGACATTGTAGTAATCCATTCTTGCTAGACTGAGTTGATAACTTGGGAGTATGCATATCATATAATGCCTTGCCCTGGGTCTCAATGCAAGGAAAACTTGACTAAACCGTCTGACTTACATAGACATTAAGACCTTCATAAACTTTATGACATGAATAGACTTGTTAAACTGCATAGCCTCTCTGATCTGTATAGTCTGTATGGCATATGTCACCTCCGTGATGTACATATACTTTATGGTCTGAGGATCTTTTTCTGATAGTATTTCATTGAATAGATTGTTCATTCCTTTGGTCTGTTTCTCTAAGCCTTCCTCAATCCCAATAATTCTTAAATTTGGCCTTTTCATGATATCCCATAGTTCTTGGAGATTCTGTTCATGATTTCTTGCCATCTTCTCTGTTTGGTCCACTTTGTTTTCGAGGTTAAATATTTTGTCTTCAATATCTGAGGTTCTGTCTTCCAGGTGTTCTATTCTATTGGTTATGCTTTCTATGGAGTTCTTAATTTGGTTTATTGTTTCCTTCATTTCAAGGATTTCTGTTTGGTTTTTTTTTTCAATATCTCTAACTCTTTATTGAAATTATCTTTTGCTTCCTGTATTTGCTCTTTTAACTGTCGATTGGTGTGATCATTCAGTGCCTGCATTTGCTCTTGCATCTCGTCATTTGCTTCCCTGATCATTTTAATTATGTACATTCTGAACTCCCTTTCTGTCATTTCTTCTGCCATGCTGTCATTGGATTTTATTGATGTAACATCTAGATTTGTTTGGGGCATATTCTTCCCTTGTTTTCTCATATTGTTCAGGTATCAGTGGACTGCTGAGATATTGCAGATTTCCTCTATTGACTTATAATGTCCCTGAAGATCTCTAGTATATCCCCTCTTAGCCTTCAGTAGCCTGAAGTCTTGGAGGAAGTTGATAATGTGGTGCTCCACAAGGAAGCTGCCTCTCTAGGGGTGGTGGCCTTCCGGTGGGGTATATTCCCTGCTAGTGGGCAGAGGTACCTTCACTTGCTGACGAATGGTCATCCAAAGGGGAAGTAGGATGTGGGCTGATGCAAGGCCAGTTTGGGCCTGTGTCTCTGGTTTTACAGTCCTTGTGGGAGAACCTCACCCGGCAGGGAAGACTCACCCGGTGGGGAGGTCCCGCTGGTCAGTTCCCCTCCTAGAGGTTCCATTCAATTCACAACTACCGCCTGGGCTGGGCAGCCTTCTTCTGCAATGTTCCCAGGGACCCGGACCTACCTCCTGGTCCTGGAAGCCTCACCCTTCACAGACGAGTCTCCTTAGGCTGCCTCTCCTCAGAGAAGCTGCCTGCAGTCCTGGAGCCTTCGCTCCGCCCCTCAGTTTGTCTGTGCGGCTCTTCCACCAAGAAGCCGCCTGGGTCCTGGGACCCTGCTCTGCACCTAATCACCTGGCTATGCGGCCCCTCCTCTGAGCAGCCACCTGGAGCCCCTTACAGTTGCTCCGAGTCCCAGTGACCCGCCACACGCCTCTTCCTCCAGCAGCCGCCTGGTGTTCCGTGCGGTCACTCTGAGTCCAAGTGACCCACCGCACACCTCCTTCTCCTCCAGGCAGTCACCCAGAGATCTGGTGCATTCGTCACGAGTCCCAGAAATTCACTGTGCACCTCCTCCTCCCAACTGCCACCCGTAGCCCTGGTGCAGTCACTCAGAGCCCAAGCGCCCAGCCACGCTCCTCCTCCTCCTCCAGGCAACCCCCCTGTGTTCAGGAGCGGTTGCTCTGAGTCCAAACCACTCACCACGCTCCTCCTCCGGACAGCCGCCCGGAGCCCTGGTGTAGCTGCTCCAAGTCCAAGCGACGTGCCAAGCCCGTGCTTCTCCTCCTCCTCTGGACAGCCCCCGGTGTTCAGGAGTGGTCGCTTTCAGTCCAAACAGCTCACCGCGCACCCCCTCCTTTGGGCAGCCTCCCAGAGCCCTGGTGGGTTGCTCCGAGTCCAAGCGCTGTGCTGAGCAGCCTCCTCTCCGATGCTCCCAGTTGTCCGCGTTCACTGCTCCAGCGGGGGGAGGGGTGTCTTCGCGGACAAATCTACTTCACAACGTTCCCTGCGTTCAGGGCTACCGCCCCATCCGGGACGCCTCCCCAACGGGAGAGACTCACCCGGCGGCTTTGAGTTGGACCCAAGTCTCTCTATATCTCCTCTTCTTGAATCCTGAGTCCTGGAGCAACATGAAACGCAGCCACCCTCTAGTCTGCTATCTTGTATCTCTGGTCTGAGGATCTTAAATGATCTGCATAGCCTCTATGGCCTTAATGGACTAAATGACCCTAAAGTATCTTCTATGATCCGCATAGCTTAAGGGATCAAGTAGACTGCACGACCAGAGTATTCTCTGTGACATGTATAGTCTTTATGGTTCGAGTAGCCTGAGTTACTCTATATTCTTAGTGACCTAAATGACCTTAACAGACCCTGTGACATGCATAGGCTCTATCCCTAAATAACCTCAATGCAGCTATGTACTTTATAATCTTATTAGTCTCTATGAGCTGTGTAGCCTTTATTACCCACAAAGCTTCTATGACTCAGTAAACCCCTAAAATGTGTGTCATATATGTCCTGAGCAGCTTCTGTTGCTTGAATTTCTTTCTTCTGAATAGCCTCTATGAACTGAGTAGCATCCATGGCCTATAGTGACTCTATGATCTACTAAACATATGGTCTGTGTAGGCTAAATTATGTCAATAGCCTGTATCACCTAAGTATCCGCTATGACCCTTCTGTACTCTATGGCCTGAATAGTCTCTGTGGGCTGACTAATCTCTATGGCATGTGTAATATCTATGAACTGAGTATTCTGGATGGCCTACATAGCATCTATGGCCTGAATACCCTCTATACCCTATGTGGGTCTATGGCTTGAGTAGCCTCTATGTTCTAAACACTCTCTACAGTCTTAGTAGCCCCTCTATTCTGTGTAGTCTCTATGATTTATGGCCTACATATAGCTTTATGACCTGAGTAGCCTGTATGGTCTGAGTATCCTCTTTGCCTACATGGACCCTATGAACTTATTTGCCTCCATAACTCACATAGCCTTTATAGCCTGAACACTTTCTATGATGGCCTTAATTGCCTAAATGACCTGTATAACCTCTAAGGTCTTATTAATCTAAATGACCCTACTTAATCTAAATGACCCTAGTTAATCTGATGACCTGTAGAAACTTTATATCTTGTGTTGCCTCTGTGTTCTGAGTCATAAAGGTGATGCAGGTGATGCAGCTATGTCTTACATAGCTTCTCTAGCCTGAGTAGTTTCCATGACCTCTTTAGCATCTTTTACCTTAGAAGCTTCTATTGCCTGTGTACCCAAATATGTACAGGAGAGCCTCTTGGAAATTAGTAACCTTTATAACTGCCATAAGTTCTATGACTTACATGGCCTCCATGACTTGCTTAGCACTTATGATCTCCATACCTTCTATTACTACAATGGCTTAAAAAGTCAAAGAAGTATATATGACATGAATCTATTTGATGACCTGCATATCCTGATGAACTACATAGCCTAGGAAGCATGAGTAGGAATCATGGGAGGTATAGCCCCTATGAATTGAGAAGTCTCTTCTGCCTGAATACCCTCTGTGCTCTGAGTAGCCTGTTTGAACTAAGTCACCTCTATGACCAGAGTAACATCTCTTATTTCATACCCTCTAAGAACTGTGTAGCTTCAATCACCTGAAGAACTTCTATGAACTTCATAGCCTCTATTGCCTGTGTAGTATCAATGACCTGAGTAACTCTATGACCTGAATACCTTCCATCACCTGTGTAAGCTCTATGGACTGTGCAGTCACTCTGACCTGCATCACCTTTATGACTCTATGACTTAAGTAGTCCCTGTGATCCATGTAAATTCTATGGTCTGAATATGATCTATTTACCAGCATTGACACTATGACCAGTGTATTGTTTATGGCTTGAGTAGCCTAAGTGATCTATATATCCTCCATGTAATTAGTAACCTAAATTACCTTAGTAACCCCTATAAGTAGCATGAACTACAAAACCTCTAGGGCCTGAGTAGCCTCTCTGGCTTAAGTAATCTCTATATCCATAGTATCCTCTATGACTTGCATAGCATTATACCCTAAATAGCTATTATGAAGTTAGTAGTCACTATGACCTGGGTAGCCTCTATGACCTGAGCATACATTGTGAACTGAGTATCCTCCATGACCCATGTAGCCTCTAAGATTTAAGTAGCCACAGTAGACCTCCATACTATCTATAGCCTGAAGTCTCTTGCCTCTCTACCCTTGAGGACCTAATAAACCTCTATGAACTGAGTAGATTGTATGCTCAAAGTAACTTCTATGACCTGAATGGCACCTATGATAGTATGACCTCTATTACCAGTGTAGCCTCTGTGACCAGTGTAGATTTTATGAAATGAGTAGCCTAAATGAAATTCCAGAAAGAAGGGAAACATCATGTGTCTGGTGTGGGTATGATCTGGCCCCAGAATGGGAGTTGGATGTCAATGGCACATGATAGGAGCACTTCATCCAGGTTGTGGTCCATGCAAACATCTAAGTAGACTTCAACCTGTGAAGACTCTATGATTTATGTTTTCTATATGACCTGAGTATTTTTATGGTCCAAGTAGTATAAATAACAATAGAAGCCCCTATGACCTGCATAGCTCTATGGCCTGAGCAGACATGACCTGAGAATCTTCCTTGACACTAGTAGCCCCTATGAGCTGGTGGGTGAAGAATGGGGAGACTTGTCCTGCAGAACAGCTGGAAAAGTTTGGGAAAGATGAAGTAAATATTTAACACATAAAAGGGTCCGTCACAAAACCAAAGCACCAGCGGCAGCTACCCTGAATCTTTTTCTCAAAATGTGTGAACAGAAAATTCAAAATTGAGGAGAACTGTTTCTAAGATGGTGCATGTTGCTTGGTCCAAGGTTATAGAGAGAATATCAAGTGCACAAACATGAGGTGCACCCAATCTGGAATCTGAGAACCCCAGATTTGCAGGGTGCTTTAGGCCCAACCTTGAAGAATTACAATAAATAAGACTCCTTTAGTGACACATAGAGAGGGATTTAGCCTCTAAGTCCTGGAAAGTCTAAATGATCTTTGAAGTATCTATGGCCTAAGTATCCTCTTTGAACCTTGTGTCCTCTGTGCCCTGCTTAGTCTCTGTGACTTTATAGCCTCTATAACCCCTATAGCATCTCTGGCCAGACTTGTTGGGGGCTGTGCCATGTTGGCGGCGCCAGGATGGCGCCTGATCACATCGGCAGCGAGGAGGTTAATTGACATAAGCACACTCAGGTGATTTTCTCGTCCACGCACACAATGTATGCGCATGTGTTCTCGAGCACTAATTGCCTGCTCGGAGTGTCTCGCCTAATCTTTGCGTAAGAGGCGTGGCCCTGCTCTCCACGTCCTGGAGGTGATATAAGCTTAGGCGGAGCGAGCCAGACATACAGCAGCCATTAGAAGCAACCAGAGGGAAAGACACGTGGCTCAGCAGTAGCCAGAGAAGAAGGCACACCACTGTAGCCATTAGAAGCAGCCAGAGAAAAAAACACGCGACAGTAGCTAGTAGGGAACTGAGACGCATCACTAGGGCACCTTATGCAGGACTTTAAGGCGTGGCAGGCCTCTCTCCTTCTAAGCTCTAAGAAAAGCCTGTCTTTCTTTCAAAGTTTCTCTCTTAAGCAAAGTTTCTTTCTCTCTGACAAGTGGGGTCTCTCTCTCTCTCCTCTCAAAGCAAGTAAACCTCATTTCCTCTATCCTCTATAAATGAACAAGCAAGAAACAAAGTCTGTCTCTCCTCTCAAAGCAAGTAAACCTCATTTCCTCTATCCTCTATGAACAAGCAAGAAAGCAGTGCACCAAAGAGAAAGATAGAAGTGCCTCAGTTTCCACTCCACCACCCATAAGACCCGTGCAAGTTGTTGCTGCAGGGGGTGACAAATATCCACGGATTTTGGAACCGCAAAGAGCCAGCGACACAGACTATCCTATATTGTTGGTCTAACTTCTGTAGTTAGAGCAAATTCTACGTTCTGTGTACCTCTATGAGCTCTGGAGACTCTATGTCCTGGGTACTTTCTAAGATATCTGTAGCCTCTATGGCCAGAGTATCCTCTACGACTTACATAGACTCTATGACCTGAATATCCCCTATAACCTGTGTAGCTTCTATGGCCTGAGTAGTCTCTCTTGCCTGAAAACCATCTATCAGCTGAGTAGTCTCTATTAACTGAGTTGTGTGTGTGCTATGAGTAGCCCCTATGCCCTGTTTTTCTTTCATAGTCTTAGTCGTGTCTATTGTTTGAATAGCTTCTTAAAACAATAGTAGTGTCTATCAACATAGTAGTGTCTATCAACATAGTAGTGTCTATCAACATAGTAGCCTCTTCCACCATAGTAACCTATACGACATGTATAACCTATAGAATCTGCAGAGCCTCTATGTCCTGAATAGCTTCTATGACCTGAGTCTCTATGACCTATGTTGCACCTATGACCTAGGTAAGTTCTATGATCTATGTGTCTGCTGCTGCTTGAGTAGCCTCTACGGCCAGAACACCCTCTATGACCTGAACAGCCTAAATGACCTGAGCAGCATTAACGATAAGCCTAGCCTCTATGGCCCAAGAAGCCTTCATAAGATGCATCACTTCTGTGGCCTACATATCCTCTATGATCTTAGTACCCAACGTGTTGTGTATAGCCACTATTGCCTGAGTAACGTCTATGATCTGAGTACCCCCAAACAATCTGAGAAACCCCTATGACCTGTAAAACCTCTATATCCTGCATGACCTCTATGACCTATAAAGGCAGTGTGATCTGTGTAGCTTCTATGACAAGCATTACATCTGTGTACTGAATATATTCTATGACTCATGTTACCTCTATATCCTAAGTAGTCTGCATTACCTGACTAGCATCTATGAGTTCGGTACACACTATGACCCACTTAGCCACTATATCTTATGTAGTTATGTATTTATTCTCTATTACCTGAGCAGCCTGGATGACTGGCTTAGTCTCTATGGCCTGAGTAGAATCTTTAACTTGCATCATCTCTATGATCTGATTAGCCCCTATAACCTACATAGCAAACCCACTTGCAAAGCCTCTGTGAACTCCATGACCTCTATGACCTTTGAAACTTCTATGGCCAGAATAGCCACATTGACATTAGCAACCTATATGACCTGCATAGCCTCAATGGCTACAGCAGCTTCCATGACATGCAGAACTTCTATGGTCTGTGTATCCACTATTAACATAATGTCTTCTATGACCTATGTAATCACTGTGACCTGAGCATTATATATGGCTGATTACCACAAATTACCATAGTGCCCTAATTACCTGTATAGCCTCTATTGCCTGGGTAGACTGTGACCTGTGCTGCCTGTTTACCTCCATAGCCTCTATGGTCTGAGTAGCCTCTATGAACTGTGTAACATCCCAAACCTGTATAATTTCTTGCCCTGTGTATCCTCTCTAACTGTGTAGCCTTTATTGCTATAGTAACCTAAATGACCTGATTCATCCCCTTATGACCTCAGTAGCTATTACGACCTGCTTAGTCTCTTTAATCCATATAGCTTCTATGATCTGCATTTCAATTATGACTGTAGTTGACTAAAAGGCCAGAGAAGCCACTATGACCTGAGTAGCCTCAGTGGTCTGAAAGCCTAAATGAATTTGTTAGACCCTCTGTCCTTAGAGAACTCTATGACCTGAGAGAACTCTATGGCCTGTGTATCCTCTGTGATCTGTGTAAAGTGGCCTTAAAGACTTCAGAAAGCTCTATGACCTCAGTATCCTCTATGACCAGTATAGCCTCTATGATATCTACAGACTCTAAAATATGTGGAACCTCTGTGGCTTGAGTATCCTCCTGTGACATTAATAGCTTAATGTTTTCCATAGCCACTGTAACCTGAGAAACCCCTATGGCCTGAATAGCCTAAATCATTTCATCACCTATTACCTACCTGCAGAACCTCTATAATGTGAATAGACCCCTTTACTTCCATAGCCTCCTTGATTGGACTATCTCCTGTGAGCTGAGTGTCATGTGTGCCCTCGGTAGTCTCTATTGTATTTGGACCATATATGTACTGAGAAACATTTGTTAATTGAATAACCTCTATGATAAGATTAACTCCTATGTCTTACATAACTTCTATGTCCTGAATCGCCATTATGGTTTATATGACCAGTATGTTCTGCATAATAGGCCTGACATCAGTACCTTCTATGCCCTGAGTACCTTCTATTAACTCTTTATAGTCTATGACCTGCATAGCCCTCATGGTCTGAGTAACCTAAATGGTCTGAATAGTCTCTATGACCTCATTAGCCACTGTGACCTGCCTGGTCTTTACGCTTGAGCAGCCTCTATGATCTGTGAAGTGTTTATGGCCTGAGTAGTCAAAATGACCTTAGTGCTCCTACATGTGTTGTATGCATTTTCTGAAAAGACTCTATTAACTGGGAACCCTCTATTCCCTGAATATCCATATGAATTGATAGCCCTCATGGTCAATATGAACTCTATGACCTGAGTATCTTTATGACATACATAAACTATATTACCTGTGTTTACTATGTGACCTGTGTATATTTAATGGCCTGTATAACCTCTTCAGTGAGTGTACCTTCTATGAACTGAGTAGTTGCCATGATCTGTGTACCTACCATTACCTGCCTACCAATAATAACCTGAATAGATTAAATGTCCTTTATAGCCTCTATTACCTTAGTAGCCCCTAAGTTAGAGAGGAAAGAAATCTTTATTTCCTGAGTGTTCTCTATGGTCTGCTAGCCTCTATGACCTGAATAGCCTGAATGACCTGTGTAGCATCTATGGTCTGAATATTATCTATTGCTTGTGTATGATATTTGACCTGAGTAGATTCGTGGAACTGAGTAGCTTCTATGTGCTGTATAGCCTCTATGACCTACATAACCACTGTCACATGAGTATCCCCTATGACCTACATAGCCTGTGTAATCAAATTTCCTCTATGACCAACATATCCTCTATTACTTGTGTAACTTTTGCCATGAACCGCATGGCTGTTAATTCAGAAATCAGTGAGGAGAAATGGGGGATTAAAAAAAAGATAAAGCTGGGACCAGGTGGGACATCACCCTCTCATGGAGGAGAAATGACCCAGAGCTAGCTCAGCATATTTATTATATAGGTTTTATCACCAAAAGATTTTCTGTGAGAAAGTACTGCAGACCATTATAATTATCAACTTGTGCTCATAATTTTCTATCCCGGGCAGCTTGTGTCTGAACCTAGGGTCAAGACTGATAGTCCCATGCCCAGCACAGAACCTCCTTTAAGCAGGATGTCTCCATAGCAACTGTGCAGTCTTGAACTGAGACTTTGCAAAGGAAGTTCCCAGTGAATGTGCAGCTCCTGATGTAGGACAATCAGACACCATGATTCAAATTACTGCTCCTGACAACTTTTATTGTTGGAGTAGCCTAAATGATAAGTGTAGCTATATTAGTCAGGGTTCTCTAGAGGAACAGAATCAATAGGAAGCATGATTATAAAAAGGGATTTATTAGATTGGTTTACACGACCAGAAGCTGGATAGTCCATAATGGCTGTCTGCAGGCTAGAGAGCTGGAAGAACCAGTAACTGCACAGTCCAAGAGGCAGAAGCCCCAGAACAAGAAAGGTCAACAGTGATACCTTAGTTCGAGACCAAGGAACTTCTGGAAAACCGCCTGGAGAATCACTGGCAGAGTCCACTTTGGAAGAGTGAAGAAGCAAGAGTCCGATATCCTCAGATAATCATAGCAGCAATCAAGAACCTGTTCAAGAAGAATCGAGCTTGCATCTGCATCTGCTTCCTTGTTCTTCCAACTTTTATTCCATCCAGCCACCATCCTGTTGAGTGGTACTGCCCATGCTTAGGGAGGGTCCCCACATTGCAATCATTCCTAGACACATCCTCACTGATACACCCAGAAGCCTCTTAATCATTGACATCTCTTAATTCAATCAATTTGACAATTCAAATTAATCATTACAGTATCTTTATGACTTTTATAGCCTAAATGACCTTAGTAGCTTCTGTGGTGCATAAGTATCTAGTACTTGTGTAGTCTCAATGAATTGTGCAGCCTCTATGACCTGCATAGACTTTATGACCTGAGTAGCCTAAATGTCCTCAGTAGGCTGTAATGACCTCAATTCAATAGCCACTATGGTTTTTTTTTCTCTTCAATTGCCTGACAGTCCTCTATGAACTACAAAGCCTCTATGACCTGCATAGATTTATGACCTGCGTGGGATCTATGACCTGAGTATCCTCTAAGGCCTGTTGGTTTCTGTGGTCTGCATATCTTCAAAGGCCTGCATAGCCTTTATGCCCTTAGTAGCCTCTAAGACCTGCTTTGCCACTTTGCCCTCATAACATTAATGATGTTCCTGGTTCATATGACTGAATATCTTTAATAAACTGTTTATCCTCTATGGCCTTAGAAGCCTCTATGACTTGTATAGCCTCACTATCTACTATGACATGAGCCATCCTCCATGTCCAGGGACCCTCTAT
Source organism: Sciurus vulgaris (assembly GCF_902686455.1). Classification (NCBI taxonomy): domain Eukaryota; kingdom Metazoa; phylum Chordata; class Mammalia; order Rodentia; family Sciuridae; genus Sciurus; species Sciurus vulgaris. The sequence continues at coordinate 136,217,414 of NC_136463.1, forward strand.
TTTCTGGGTAGTCTTATGGCCTGAGAAGTTTATTTAGCCTGTATAGCCTCTGTTATCATTTTAGACACCATAACCTATGTAACATTATACCTTTGCAACATGATCTGAATAGCCTCTGTTGTCTAAGTAGCCTGTATGATCTGTGTATCCTCTATATTCTTATTATCCTCTATGACCTGTGTAGCCTCTATTACCAAAATAGACTCTATAACATTCATAGCCTTATATTCTATATAGTCTAAAATATCTGAGTATCTGAGTATCTTCTACGGTCTGAGAAACCTCTTTTGATCTCATGATATTCTCTGTGATAAGAGTAGACTTATGGCCTTGTGTCACCTGAATGACCTGAGTAGCCTCTATGGTCTAAGTGTCTTCTGTAGCCTGAATATCTCTATGACTTGCATAGTTTCTAAGGTCTGAGTTTCCACATAGAACATTGTAGCATCTATTTCTTGTGAATCCTCTAAGATCTAATTAGCATCTGAGAACTTAGTAGCCTCTATGACTTGTGTAAACACTATAAGCTGTGTAGCCTCTATAACCTGTATGACCTTTTGCCCTGAGCAGCTGAAATGACCTGAGTAGGCTGTGTGTTAGTAGCCTATATGAACTTATCAACCCCTTTGATCTGCATAGCCCCTATGATATGTATAGTCAACATGGCTTGAATATCCTCTCTGGCTTGCTTAGCTTTATCATCTGAGTGGCCTCTCTGATTTTTATAGCCTCTAAGGCCTGAGTGCCCTGTATGTCCTATGGATCCTCTATAACCAGCATACCCTCTGTGAACTTCATAGCCTTCATAGCCTGAGTAGCCTAAATGACCTCAGCAGAGCCTATTACCACTATGACTATGGCCTGAGTAACCTCTTTGAGATAAGAATCCTATAATACCAACACAGATCCTATGACCTGCACAGCAGCTATGAATGCATAGCCTCCATAGCCTGAGTAAAATTTTTGGCCTGCCTAGACTCTATAGTCTGAGTTGTGTCTATGACCTGCTAGACTCTATTACATCATGGTTTCTATGATATTATTAACCTCTGTAGCCTGTGCAGGACCAATTACCTGCATAACATTTATAGCCTGACTAACCTAAATGACCTAAGTAGCTCCCATGTCCTTAGTAACCACCATGTTCTTTGTAGACTTTATGGCCTGAATATCTCTATGACTTGTCTGGCTCCTTGGAACTAATTAGCCTCTAGGAATAGTAAGACTCAATTACCTGAAAAGTCTCTGTGACTTATGTAGCCTCTGTGATCTGTGGAAACTTCATCACCTGACTAGCCTCTATAACATGAGAGCTTCTATAAACTTCATAATATCTATGACCTGAATATCTTCCTTGACTTATGTAGCCTCTATGACCTACACTCTGTGGTCTGGGTAGCCTCTATGACTTGTATAGCATGTGTGGTCTGAGAATCTTCTATTGTGTGCATAGCATCTATAACACAAGTAACTTGAATGGACTGATATCTTCTATCAGGAGTTTAAAATTTATGACCTCATAACATCTAAGACCTGAGTAGCCTCTCCACAGACTCAATGGTTTGTGTATTCTCTATGACCTACATAACATCAGAAACCTGTGTATTTCTGTGATCTGAATAGTATGTAAGACCTGTGCAGCCCCTGAGTACCCTCTAAGAATTCTGCAGTCTCTATGACCTGTGCTGCCTTTTTGACCTGAGTAGGCTAAACAATCTGCAACACCTCTATTACCAGCATACCCTATGTGACAAGTGATATCTATGATCTGCATAGCCTCTATGAACTGTGTAGCCTCTATGACCTGAGTAGCCCTCTCTTGCCATGCAGTCTATGACCTGCATAACTTTTATGACCTAAGTAGCCTAAATGACAACAGTATTCCCTGACACCTTCACAGCCCCTTAGGTCTGAGTAGCATAAATGATCTTAATATTCCTTGTGACCTGTCTAACCTCTATGAGCAGCAGAGCCTCTATGATATGCATACCCTCTGTGATCAGTGGAGCCTGTATAGCCTATAAAACCTCTATGACCTGAGTAACCTCTCTGAATTTATAGTATCCATGACTATTACAGCCTTCATGGCTTCAGCAGCCTAAATGACCACAGTAGCCTATATGACATCTGTAATTACTAAGACCTTTGCATTCTCTATGGCCTGAGTAGCTTCTATGAACTCTGTAGCCTCTGTGACCTACATAACTTCTATTCCCTGAGTATTCTCTATGATCTGCATATCCTGTATTGTTGAGTTTTTTAAAAATAATCTTAGTAACCCCTAAGACCTGCAGGCCTCAACATCTTGAGTAATACCTATGACCTGAATAGCCTCTATGACTTGTATTGTCTTTGTGATCTGAGCATCTTCTGTGACCTGACTCTTCTCTACTGCCTGCTTAGCCTATAAGTCTTGCATAGATTTGGTGGTTTGTGTAATGTCTACAACCTATGAAAGCTTCTAGAGACTGTTTAGCCTCTATGACCTGCATAGCCTCTTTTACCTGCATAGACTCTATATATTGTGTAATTTCTATGACCTGAGTAGTCTCTACAATCTGTGTAACATCTCTGACCAGTCTAGCCTGTGTGACCTAAGTAGCCTCTATGACATTCTCCAGGCTCTGAGAGTCAGGCAGCCTCTATAATCAACAAAACCTCTATGACTGGCAAAACCTTTATGGCTGGTGAAGTCTGAGTCAACTAGATCACTTCTATGGCTTTGTAACCTAAATGGCCTTAGTAGCCCCTGTGACCTTTGTATCCTCTATAAGCTTGGGAGCCTCTATTGCTTGAAGAACCTCTGTGACCTGCATCCTCAATACCCTGAGTAGGCTAAGTGTGGGTAGCCCCTCTGACCTCTCTTGTCTCTATGATCTAGTAGTCACTGTGACTTGCATGTTATCTGTGACTGAGAATCTTAATAACCTGAATATCCTCTATTGTCTGAGTATCATACATGACCATAGTAGTCTCTATGACCTGCTTATGACCTATGTAGCATCTATGGCCAGAGTAGCACAAATGATTACCATTATACCTATAACTTGTTAGTCTCTATCACCAACATAGTTTTTATTACCTGTATAGTCTGTGTGACCAGCTTAGTCTATATGTTCTTCATAGCCTACATGTCATTCATATCCTCCATACTCCGATTAGCCTCTAAGAACTGCACAGCCTCTGTGACCTATGTAGAATTTATGGCCTGAACAGCTTAATAATTTCAGTAGCCTCAATGATCTCATTTGTTACTGTGGCCTTCATAGCCTTTATGAACTGTGTAGACTCTATGACCAGCACAACTTCTATGGCTTTCATGAACTATATCACCTTCACAGAAGCTATGGCCAGCGTCAAACATGACCTATGTATCATTCATTAACTGTTTATCTGACTTTTACAGCTTCTCTGACCTGCATAGCCTCTAGAACATACGTAGCTTCTATGACCTCTGTGGTCTTTATAGCCTGAGTAGCCTCTATGTCATGATTATCCTCTATGACCTGAGTGGCATTTATGCATGATTAGTCTACATGCCTAAAATAGCCTCTATGACTGGCATATCCTTTAAAACTTAGTGTCCTACATGACCTCAATAATATCTATGGGTGATCCAAGATGGCAGACTAGAGGGTAACTGCATCTCCAGTCGCTCCAGAACCCAGGATTCAAGAAGGGGAGGCATTGAGAGACTCGGACTAAAATAGAGCCACGGGGGCCAGATTCTCCAGCATCTCAGAGCAGGCCTCCCAGTGAGAGCCTTCCTGCACAGAACCAAGCTTCAAGTCCCTGAACCAGGGCGGCGAGTTCCTGCCCACAGGTTGCTTCAGGAACCAGGACAGGGCAGCCAGGGACTTCCCCAAGCAGCCCGCAGCCCGGCCCCCTCTGGCGGGAAGCGCCTTTCCAGGCTAGCTGCTCGGAACAGGCCCTCCAGTGAGAGACTTTCCACACAGAGCCAGCTCCAAGTCCTGGAAGCAGTAGCGGGCTAGGGGAAGCTTTCCTTGGAAGCACTGCATTATCAAGTTAGTCCAAGACTTTAGGCTACTGAAGGCAGGAAGGTGACACACTGGAAATCTACAGGGACAATATAAGCCAATAGAAGAATTCTGCAATATCACGAAGTCCCACTGACATCTGACCAATATGAGAAAACAAGAGAAGAAAATGTCCCAAACAGACCTAGATACTATATCAATAAAACCCAATGACAGCACAACAGAAGAAATGTCAGAAAGGGAGTTCAGAATGTACATAACTAAAACAATCAGAGAAGCAAACGAGGAGATGAAAGAGCAAATGCAAGCATTAAATGATTGCACCAATGAACAGTTAAAAGAGCAAATATGGGAAGCAAGAGATCATTTCAATAAAGAGTTAGAGATACTGAAAAAAAAAAACAAACAGAAATCCTTGAAATGAAGGAAACAATAAACCAAGTTAAAAACTCCATAGAAAGCATAATCAATAGGATAGAACACCTGGAAGACAGAACCTCAGATATTGAAGACAAAATATTTAATCTTGAAAACAAAGTTGACCAAACAGAAAAGATGGTAAGAAATCATGAACAGAATCTATAAGAATTATGGGATATCATGAAAAGGCCAAATTTAAGAATCATGGGATTGAGGAAGGCTTAGAGAAACAAACCAAAGGAATGAACAATCTATTCAATGAAATAATATCAGAAAATTTCCCAGATCTGAAGAATGAAATGGAAAACCAAGTACAAGAGGCTCATAGGACTCTAAATATACAAAATTACAACAGACACACACCAAGGCACATTATTATGAAAATACCTAACATACAAAATAAAGACAGAATTTTAAAGGCCGCGAGAGAAAAGAATCAAATTACATGCAGGGGGAAACCAATAAGAATATCAGCAGATTTTTCAATCCAGACCCTAAAAGCTAGAAGGGCCTGGAACAACAATTACCAAGACCTGAAAAAAAAAGGATGCCAACCAAGAATCTTATACCCAGCAAAACTTACTTTCAGATTTGACAATGAAATAAGATCCTTCCATGATAAACAAAAGCTAAAGGAATTTACAAAAAGAAAGCCGGCATTACAGAACATTCTCAGCAAAATATTCCATGAGGAAGAGATGAAAAACAACAATGCAAGTCAGCAACGGGAGGAACTAGCCTAAAGAAATAGCCAAATAAAGGAGAAACCAAATCATGTCAAAAAACAAAAAATGAGTCAAATGACTGGGAATACAAATCATGTCACAATAATAACCCTGAATGTTAATGGCCTGAACTCATCCATCAAAAGATATAGACCAGCAGAATGGATCAAAAAGAAAAACCCAAAAATATGTTGCATGCAAGAGACTCATCTCATAGAAAGTGATACCCATAGGCTAAAGGTGAAAGGATGGGAAAAAACATACCATACACATGGACACAGCAAAAAAGCTGGAGTATCCATCCTCATTTCAGATAATGTGGACTTCAAGCCAAAACTAGTCAGAAGGGATAAAGGACATTACATAGTGCTTAAGGGAAGCATAAATCAGCAAGACATAACAATCATAATCATCTATGCCCCGAACATTGGCTCATCCATGTATGTCAAACAAATCCTTCTCAATTCCAGAAATCAAATAGACCACAACACAATAATGCTAGACGATTTTAACACACCTCTCTCACCGCTGGATAGATAGTCCATACAAAAATTGAATAAAGAAACCATAGATCTCAACAACACAATCAACAATTTAGACTTAACCAACTTATACAGAATATACCATCCAACAAAGAATGAATACACTTTCTTCTCAGCAGCACATGGATCCTTCTCTAAAATAGACCATACTTTATGCCACAAAGCAACTGTTAGCAAATACAAGAAGATAGAGATACTACTTTGTACTCTATCAGATCATAATGGATTGAAATTAGAAATAAATGACAGAATAAAAAACAGAAACTTCTCCAATACCTGGAAATTAAATAATACACTATTATATGATGAATGGATAACAGAAGACATCAGGAGGGAAATAAAAAAATTCTTAGAAGTAAACGAGAACAAAGACACATCATATCAAAATCACTGGGACACTATGAAAGCAGTACTTAGAGGAAGATTTATTTCATGGGGTGCATTCAACAAAAGAAGTAGAAATCAACAAATAAATGACTTACCACTACAGTCAAAGCCCTAGAAAAAGAAGAGCAGACCAACACCAAAAGTAGTAGAAGACAGGAAATAGTTAAAATCAGAGCAGAAATCAATGAAATTGAAACAAAAGAAACAATCGGAAAAATTAACCAAATAAATAGTTGGTTCTTTGAAAAAATAAAATTGATAAACCCTTAGCCACAGTAACAAAGACAAAGAGGGAGAAAACTCAAATTACTAAAATTCGGACTGAAAAAAGAAATATCACAACAGACACGAGTGAAATACAAAACATAATTAGAAGCTATTTTGAAAATCTATATTCCAGCAAAACAGAAAACCTCGAAGACATCAGCAAGTTTCTAGAGACATATAAATTACATAAAGTAAATGAGGAGGACATACACAACTTAAATAAATCAATTTCAAGCAATGAAATAGAAGACGTCATCAAAAGCCTACCAACAAAGAAAAGTCCGGGACCAGATGGGTTCTCAGCCAAGTTCTAAAAACCCTTTAAAGAAGAGCTCATTCCAATACTTCTCAAAGTATTCCATAAAATAGAAGAGGAGGGAACCCTCCCAAACTCATTCTATGAAGCCAATATCACCTTGATACCTAAACCAGACAGAGACACATCAAGGAAAGAAAATTTCAGACCAATGTCCTTAATGAACATCGATGCAAAAATTCTCAACAAAATTTTAGCAAATCGCATACAAAAATATATTAAAAAGATAGTGCACCACGATCAAGTGGGTTTCATCCCAGGGATACAAGGTTGGTTCAACATCCAGAAATCAATAAATGTCATTCACCATATCAACAGACTAAAAGTTAAGAATCACGTGATTATTTCAATAGATGCAGAAAAAGCATTTGATAAAATACAGCATCCCTTCATGCTCAAAACACTAGAGAAAATTGGGCTAGTGGGAACATTCCTTAATATTGTAAAGGCCATCTATGCTAAGCCCATGGCCAATATCATTCTAAATGGTGAAAAACTGAAAGCATTCCCCCTGAAAACTGGAACAAGGCAGGGATGCCCTCTTTCACCACTTCTATTCAATATCGTTCTTGAGACTTTAGCCAGAGCAATTAGACAAACCAAAGAAATTAAAGGGATACGAATTGGAAAAGAAAAACTGAAACTATCCCTGTTCACTGATGACATGATTATATATTTAGAGGAACCTGGAAATTCCACCAGAAAACTCTTAGAACTCATAAGTAAATTCAGTAAAGTAGCAGGTTACAAGATCAATGCTCATAAATCCAATGCATTTTTATACATAAGTGATGAATCTTCAGAAAGAGAAATTAGGAAAACTACCCCATTCACAATAGCATCAAAAAAAAATAAAATACTTGGGAATCAATCTCATAAAAGAGGTGAAAGACCTCTACAATGAGAACTACAGAACACTAAAGAAAGAAATTAAAGAAAACCTTAGAAGATGAAAAGATCTCCCATGTTCTTGGATAGGCAGAATTAATATTGTCAATATGGCCATACTACCAAAAGTGCTATACAGATTCAATGCAATTCCAATTAAAATCCCAATGATGTACCTTACAGAAATAGAGCAAGCAATTATGAAATTCATCTGGAAGAAAAGAAACCCAGAATAGCTAAAGCGATCCTCAGTAGAAAGAGCGAAGCAGGGGGTATCGCAATACCAGATCTTCAACTCTATTACAAAGCAATAGTAACAAAAACGGCATGGTATTGGTACCAAAATAGACAGGTAGATCAATGGTACAGAATAGAGGACATGGACAGAAACCCAAATAAATACAATTTTCTCATAGTAGACAAAGGGGCCAAAAATATGCAATGGAGAAAAGATAGCCTCTTCAACAAACGGTGCTGGGAAAACTGGAAATCCATATGCAACAGAATGAAACTAAATCCCTATCTCTCACCCTGCACAAAACTCAACTCAAAATGGATCAAGGACCTCAGAATCAGACCAGAGACCCTGCATCTTATAGAAGGAAAACTAGGTCCAAACCTTCAACTTGTTGGCTTAGTATCGGACTTCCTTAACAGGACTCCCATAGCACAAGAAATAAAAGCTAGAATCAACCACTGGGATAGATTCAAACTAAAAAGCTTTCTCTCAGCAAAGGAAACTATCAGTAATGTGAAGAGAGAGCCTACAGAGTGAGAGAATATCTTTGCCTCTCATACTTCAGATAGAGCGCTAATTTCCAGAATCTAAAAGAACTCAAAAAACTCGACACCAAAATACAAATAATCCAATCAACAAATGGACTAAGGAAATGAACAGACACTTCACAGAAAAAGATGTACAAGCAATCAACAGATATATGAAAAATGTTCAACATCTCTAGTAATAAGAGAAATGCAAATCAAAACTACCCTAAGATTCCATCTCACCCCAATTAGAATGGTGATTATCAAGAACACAAGCAACAATAGGTGTTGGCAAGGATGTGGGGAAAAAGGTACACTCATACATTGCTGGTGGGGTTGCAAATTAGTGCAGCCATTCTGGAAAGCAGTATGGAGATTCCTCAGAAAGCTGGAATGGAACCACCATTTGACCTAGCTATCCCACTCCTTGGCCTATACCCAAAGGACTTAAAATCAGCATACTACAGAGATTCAGCCACATCAATGTTCATAGCTGCTCAATTCACTATAGCCAGATTGTGGAACCAACCTAGATGCCCTTCAGTTGATGAATGGATAAAGAAACTGTGGAATATATATACAATGGAATATTACTCTGCCATGAAGGATGATAAAATTATGGCATTTGCAGGCAAATGGATGAAATTGGAGGATATCATGCTAAGTGAGATAAGCCAATCTCAAAAAACTAAAGGACGAATGATCTCGCTGATAAGCAGATGAGGACATATAAGGGTGGGTAGGAGGGGTTAGTGTTAGGGTTAGGGTTAGGTTTAGGGTTAGGGATAAGGAAGGTGGTAAGAATGGTGGAAGGAAGGACTGTATAGAGGGAAAAAAGTGATGGGAGGGTGGGGGGGAAGGGAAAAAAATAACAGAATGAATCTAACAATATTGCCCTATGTAAATTTATGATTTTTAATTAAAATAAGTAAATAATAAAAAAATAAAATAAAATAAATAATATCTATGAATTCTGAACCTCTATGACATTTGAAGCCTTTATGGTCTGAGTGTTCTCTATGATCCTCATATCCTCTGTGATCTGTGGTTGTCCCTATGACCTGTGTAGGTGCTATGTCCTGCATAACCTTATAGCCTGAGTAGCCTAAATATCCTGCATAGTATACACATATGATATGCATACATCTGAGACTTACTTAGCCTCTATGTCTTGTATGGCCTCATGACTTTCATATTCTCTATGGCATGATAAGCCTCTATGAAAAGGGTAGACTCTATGACCTGTGTAACATCCATTACCTCCCTATCTGCAATGGTCTGCATAGCCTCTATGACCTGCAGAGTGTCAATGACCTTCACATTCTCTAAAATCAACACAGTCTTTATGATTTGAGAAATCTAAATAATAAGAAGTACCTCTATGTCCTAGTAGACACTATTATCTGTGTAGTATCTATGTCCAAATAACTCCAATAACTTGTACATCCTCTTGACCTGTAGCATTATGGAATGAATAGCATAAATGAACTTAGTTGCCCCATGTCCCGTCTGGCCTCTATGATCAGCATAGCCACTGTGATCTGTATAGCCTCAATTACCTGAGTATGTTCTATGGCCTCCATATCCTTTATAGCCTTTGTAGCCTCTATGACTGGTATAGTTACTGTATCTTTCATAGTCTTTGCCTGAGTAACTTCTAGGATATGAATAGCCCATATATTTTGCTTGTAATCTATGGTCTTATTAGCATCTTTGGCCTGCACAGCCTTTATGAACAGAGTAGCTTTTTATGATCTGAATAATCTAAATTATAACAGTAGCCACTATGAGCTTTGAAGTCTTTATGGCCTGAGTATCCTATACTAACTATGCAGCTTCTAAGAACTCAGGTTCCTCTGAGCCTGTAGCCAGTGTAACCTTATGGGTTGACTAGCCTAAATAACCTTCTTAGACTCTATGACCTTAGTAGAATAAATAATCTTCATAGCTTATTTGGCCTTGATAAACCTGTGTGATCTAGTAGCTTCTATGAACAGTGTAGTCTTTATGAACTGTGTAGTCTCTATAGTTTGAGTAGCCTAAATGACCTACATAGTTCCTATGACCTTTTTTACCCATATGACCTCAGTAGCCTCTATAACCTGCAGAACATCTATGGCCTCTGCTGTTATGACCTTAGTAATCACCCTGTGACCTATGCATTCTCTTTGACCTGCATATCCTCTTTGATCTACAAAGTTTCTTTGGCCAAAATAGCCCCTATAACTTGTGTAGCCTCAATAACCTGTGGAGCCTAAATGGCATCAATAGTCTGTATGACAACAGTGCCATTAAAATCCAGGTAGCTTCTATGACCTTCATAGCCTCTGTGGTCTTTTGAATCTCTGTGGCTTCAGTTGGCTCTGTGGACTAAGTAGCCTATGTGGTCTGCATACCCACTTTGTACTGTGTTGCTTCTATGACCTACATAGCCTCTGTGACCTGAGTAGCCTAAATGACCTGAATCACCAATATGAACTTTCTAGTCTCAATAGACTGAATAGTCTCTGTGACTTGAGTAGCCTGTATGACCTGTGTAACATCTAGGACTTCAGCAGTCTCTAAGAACTAGATAACCTCAAATGACCTGTATAAGCTCTATTACATGAGTGCCCTTTATGACCTGAATAACCTCATTGAGCTATGAAGCCTCTATAACCTGTGTGACATGTATGACCTGCATAACCTCTATGACTTGCATGCTGTCTATGGTCTGTGTACCCTATATGACATGAATAGCCATTGTGAAATGAATACCTTCCATAACCTGAGTAACCTGTAAGGCATGAGTAGACACCATGTCATATATAGCATCTATGACTTGAGTAGACTTTATTACCTTCATATCCTCTATAACATGGGTAGATTTTGTGAACTGAGTAGCCTCTATAACAAGCTTAACCTCTATGACTTCAAAGCTTATAAATTTGCATAGCCTCTGGGGCCTAAAGAGCCTCTGTGACCTGGACCTGCCTAATATCTTTTGCCAGTGGAGCTCCTATGACCTGCAAAGTCTCTCTGGCCTGAGTAGACACTACAGCCTGCCCAGTCACTGTAACCTGCATTACCTTTATGGTCTGATTAGCCTAAATGACCTGTGTACTCTATATGATCTCAATAGGTCCTTATAACTGCTGGAGACTTTATGGCCTGAGTAGTATAAGTGATGTCAGTAGCCTCTATAACATGCTTAGCCTCTGTAAGCTGTGTAGCCTCTATAAACTTTGTGGCCTTTCTAAACTGAGTAATCTATATATGACACCAGTAACTATGACCTATCTAGCCTTTATGACTTGAGCAGATTCTAAGAACCTGAGTAGTCTTTATGACCTACAAATGCTCTATGGCCTCAATAGTCCCTACAACATATGCAGCATGTATGGCCTGAGTAGCCTCCATTTCTTTTGCTCCTTCTCTCACCTGAGTCCTTGTGGGAACAGAATAGCCTCTATGTTCAGTGTAACTTCTATGACCTGTGTTATCTTCTATGGTACAATTAGCTTCTATGTCCTGATTAGCTTCTATAATCAGTTTAGTCTCTGAGACCTTAATTACCTCTCTGGTCTGAGTGATCTAAATAATCTATACAGCTTGTATTACCGACATAGATCTATGACCTGCTTACCATCTATGACCTCCATAGCCTCTATGTCCTATGTATCTTCTATGAACTGGGTAGCCTCAAGGGCATGAGCATCTTCAAAGCCCTGCATTGCTTTATGACCTGAGTAAACTTATTGACCTGCGTAGTTTCTTTCCCCTGTGTATACTCTATGACCTTCATATCACTCATGACCACATAACCACTTTGATTTGTGTCACCCACTATTGCCTGCATACCCTGTATGACCTGAAAAACCATTTTTGGACTGCATAGCCTAAGAGACCTTGATAGCCACTATAATCTGCATAGCTACTGTGACTTTAGTAGCCTAAATGACCTGAGTAATCTCTATGACCAGTGTCCACTATAGCCTCTATCTCCTTTTTGACCAAATAGCCTTTATTACCTGTGTATGGATTGAGTAGAATAAATAACCCAAGGATCTTATATGACCTGTGAAGATTGCGACCTGAGTAACCTTTCTGGCCTAAGTAGCCCAAATGACTTTAGTTGCTCCTATGAAGCCTCTATGACCAGGACAGCCTGTGTAGAATGCATATGACATATGTCTTGAGTATTTCCAATGGCAATACAGTCTACACAGAGTAGCCTTTATAACCATCATAGATTCTGTTGCATGAGTATCCTAAAAGATCTTAGCCCATATGATCGGGGTAGACTCCACGACTTAGTAGTTTCTGAGTAGCCTCTATGAACTTCATAAGCATTGATATCCTTTATAGCTTATATGGTCTGGATAGCCTCTATGACAGGTGTAGCCTCTATGTTCTACACAACATATGTGACATGCTTAATTTTTATAGCTAGAGTGGTCTCAATAACCTAAGTAGACTGTATGACCACAGTAGCCATTATGAATTATATAACCTCTATCACCTAAGTATCCTCTATGATCAGCACAGCCTCTATGTGCAATGTAGTCTTTACGGACTGAGAAACCTAAACAATCTGAATCTCTTCTATAGCTTTAGTAGCCTAAATGATATTAGTTGCTCTATTACCTGCATACTCCATGACTTGCACATATCCATGTCCTGAATTGTCTTGGCTTATGTAAACTCTATGACCATAGTATCCTCTACACCTGTGTAATTTCTATTTATTGCATACCCTTATGCCCTAAGTAGCTTATATAAAATTATAATAATTTTATAGCACCTATGATTTGCATAGCCTCTATTTACAGAGCAGTCTTTGTGACCTGAATATCCTCCAAAATATACACAGATTCTATGATCTAAGTAACCCCTATGACTTCCATAGCATCTCTGCCATGAAATCTCTTGCCTCCATATCCTCAAATGCATAAGTAGCCTTTATGAACTGAATACCCTTTACGTCTAATGTAATTTCTATGACTCATGCAACCTCCATGACTTGTGCATGTTTTATGGACTGAGTAGCCTCAATGAAATTTCAGCAAGGATGATAAAACTCTCTCTGGTATGTGTGTGGCTTGGCCACAGAATTCAAGTTGAAAGTCAATTGCAAATGCTCAGACCCCTTCAACAGGCTCCATCTGCCTCTGGGCTCTTCTGGGCCAGCATAATGGCTTTGAAATTACCCTTCTTTGGGCAGTATTAGAGTGAGATGAACATGACACATTTGGGTACCCAGAAGCCACATGAGGGGCCTCTATTTGTAGTCACATTAAGATAGACTGGGTAAGGCTAAGATAAAGTTATTATTAAAATAGCAGGAGACTGGGAGAATTAAAGTTGCCAGACACAGGCTGCCTGAAGTAATTCCATGCAGGAACAAGGCAGAAAATATTCTCAGGTGTAGGAGAATTGCTTTTCTTAGGGCATTGGCATAATCTTGCCCCAGGGTGAATCTAGGATGCTAAATGTCCATGTTTGTGTCCCAGAGCACCACATTTCTGAGAGCTCTTTGCTTCCCCACCTAGGGTATTGAGAGTACCTTTCCAAGGCCAGTTTAATGACTGAATGGATTGGTCAGAGCTGGGTAACCAATGGCCATATTAAGATAATTCCCTTTCTGCAACACTTGGTAGAAAAAGAGAAGCAAAAGGTTTCAACAGAGAGTTAGGGGATTTTCATAAGGTAAAATGTGAAATACAGGTCACCCAAGACCAATTCAGGATAGGAACAGTGAGAAAGAAATTCCTGGAAAGACCAGGATTATATATTCAAGTGGATAAGTTGCCTTATCCACAGGTATGTTTGTGTTTCAAGTGCTCATGTGTGGATATATAAACATTGGCTGGAGTCCTAGATATATACATTCCTTATTGTCCATCAGGCACAATTTTAGGGGATGAGGTTTACTTTTCCCTAATCAGGCTGAGAAGGAATTAGATTGGTCACAGCTGGGTGTCAGCATCCAAATGAAGAGTAATCTAGTAGAAAATGTTAGGATAAGTGGGGTAGGGTGAAATACACTTAAAACAGGTAAGAGGGGCAAATAACAAAATCAAAGTTTCAGTGGTAGGAATTCTGAGGCCATTCCTGTCCAAACGATGGAGGATGTTTTTCATTGAGTGAAAAATTTGGAGATGAGATGTTGTGTACATATACACAGAGTGCTGCACCCAAGGCTGAATCATTTGCCAGACTTGATGGTTTATTCCAGTCCATCCTTTCAGAATTAGAATAAGACTCCTTTTTTCAGACATAGGAAAGGAGGGATTAGGAAGCCAGGAACTTCAAGAAGGGTTTTGCCCTGTGGGAACCCCTGAGAAGCAAGATAAAACACAAGTCAAATTTTGACCACAGGGTAAGTTGACACTCAGCATGCAAAGACATAGTCACTTTGAGGCTTTTCCTGCCAGGAAAAGGTATAATTCAATTCCTGGAAGAAATAACTGATATTCCCACCAGTTGGGCATGGACAGGTACAATGTATGGGCAGAATACCTAGTGCATATGTGCTGAATGCTGAACTCAAACACAGTCACAAATCACCACATTCCTATGGGTGCTTCCAGGCCAACCATGGGTAATTTCTTCCATTGACCTGCCCAGGTCAAATTTAGGAATATTAGGAGGAGAATTGTTGTCACCACTAAGGAGCCAGGCAACAGAGTAAATGCTTTGCTCAGCTGGAACCCATAATAGAAGTGGGATAATCCATAGAAAGTTTATCCCATGAATGTGGGACCAAGATGCAAAAGTGCCACTTGTAGGCAGCCTGAGTCCATTCTATTCAGGATCAGGGAGTAAAACATTGCTGAAAGTAGGATATTTTTTTTTCTCCCAAGGTGTGAGAGTGCCTGGCTCCAGGTCTGACCATAAAGGGAACTACATATGTGAAGATGCCTATCTTTTTCTAGGAACACACTCTTCTACATCTGGGGTATTTTATTGCCACCCTAGAGGCCTTGCAGTAGTCCCCTTCTTGCTAGACTGAAAACATTTATTAGTCACAGGTGGAGAGACAGGGATAACACAAAAGGCCTTGCCCTGGTCTAATTGTAAGACCAAACAAAATGTTTCTACAATGAAATAAAAGACACCCAGGATGCAATTGTGGGAGTATCATGCAGTCTGAGTATGTTCCTGGCATAATTGTAAGGAGGATAATCCAGGAAGCAGGAGAAAACATTCTCTTCAGTGTTAAATATAACTGGGCCCCAGAGTGGGAGTGGGATTTCAACATTACATGTTCAGGGATCTCACCCAAGTTTGGGTCTCATATGTCTACATGCCTCAGAGTTTCTCTTGCCTGACCTTATGGCACTGAAAATATCATTACCCAGGCAAACATAGGAAAATGAAAATCTGTTCATTTCTGAACAGAAATTCTATAGCCTCCATGACCTGATTAGCATCTAAAGCCTGTATACTCTTTAGTACCTGAGTAGCATCTATGACCTGTGTAGCCTCTGTGTATTGTGTACCATATGTGACTTAAATAGATTCTATGACATAAGCAGCCTTTGTGTCCTACATAGCCTTTATGACAAGTGCAGCCTCTACTACACTTGGAGGCTCTATAGTCTGAGGATCCTCAATCACCTCTGTAGCTATTATGACCTTTAAGACTTACATAGACTTTATGTTCTGCATATCCTCTATCACTGTGTTCCATCTATGTATAGTATATCCTTTGTGATCTGGATAGTCACTATGGTATTATTAGTCTTTATCTTACTAGCTCCTGTTACCTGAGTAGTACCTATACCTGAATATCTTCTATTGCTTATGTACCCTCTAGGGTACCTTAGTAATCTCTATTACCTGAGATACCACTATGGACTTACATAACCCTATGACCCAAGTTATCTCTGAGATCTGCGTAGGCTCTATTACCTGTATAGCCTCTATTCCCTGAGTATCTTCAATGAACTTTTTAGGCTCTAGGATCTGAGTAGACTCTAAGACATGCCTTGCTTCTATAGTCTGAGTAGACTCTGTGGCTTGTATGTAAGCTGTATGTAAACTCTATAACTTTAGTAGACTAAATGACCTGATTAGCCCCAATAACCTCAAAATCCAATATGAACTGAGTAACCTCTAAGAACAAGTATTTTCACTGACATGCATAGCCTACATGATTTGTATACACTTCATGACCTGAATAGTACAAATGATCTGAATAGACTCTAAGCCCTGCATTGTACTACAGATTCTGTAGCCTCTATAATTGGTGTGACCTTTATGGCTTAAATAGCCAAAATGACCTGATTAGCCTCTGTGACCTCTGTAGCCACTTGGACCTTCATAACTTCTGTGACCTGCATAATCTTTATAGCTTGCATAGCCTAAATGACCTCAATAACCTCCATGACCTTCATAGCCTCTATGGTCTGAGTAGCATCTATAGCCTGCATATCCACCATGACCTCTATCAGCATTATGACTTGAGCAGACTAAATGACAACTGAGGACTCTATGACCAGTAGCCACTATGACCAGAGTTCCTCAATGACTAAATATTCTCTATGATGTATCCAACTTCTATGACCAGCTTAGTTTTAATGGCCTGATTAGACTACATGACCTTAGTAGCCCCTATGACCTTCATAGCCTCTCTCAACTGCATAATGTCTCTGTTCTGAGTGGCCTCTATAACTTATGTTGCCTTTATGACCTCAGTATTTTAAATGACCCTAGTAACCTCTACAAACTCTGTATCCTCTATGGCCTAAATGATTGTTAGCCACTGCAATAATACACATAACCTCTGTGGCCCAAGCAGGCAATATTACCTATTAACCATAACACCTGCATGATCTCTATGATCCAAAACCTCTATGACCTGGGTAGCCTTTATTGCTGAGTCTCATAAATGACCTGAGTAACCCCTATAAATTGCATAGCATCTATAGCCTGATTACCCTCTATAACCTGGGTACTGGCTATGGCCTCAACTCTGTAGATTCTAGACCTGCATACTCTCTGTATATCTATGTATCCATGGCCTCAGTAGCTTCTGTTACCTGCATTGCTTCTATGTCCTCAGTAGCCACTATGAACTGATTCATCTCATTTTGAGCATACATTACATGCATACCTTATTGGCCTGTAGAGTGTCTATGACCTGTGTAACTCTATGAACTGAGTAGCATCTGTGTTGTGCCTATGAGCTGTGTATCCTTTGTGTCCTGTCTAGTCATTATGATCTGTGTCATCTTTTTGGCCTGAAAATATTGGGTTATATTTGTAGCCTATATGACCACAATGCCCACAGCATCTGGTTATCCTCTTTGACTGAGTAACCTCTATGACTTATTCAGCCTCTATGACCTGTGTAAGCCTTTAATGACTTGAATAGCTATATGACCCTAGTAGCTCCTATGACTTGCTCGACTTCTATGACCTGCATATCACCTATGAACTGGTAGTTTCTATGTCATGTAGGCTATTACCTATGTAGACTCTATGGCCTCCGAATCCTAAATGAGGTAAATAACTCGTATAACATGTGCCTCTTATTTTATCTCAGTAGCCACAGTGACCTTCCTAATGTCTAAAATTTGAAGTGCCACTATTGCGGGCATACGTTTTGTGACCTAGGTAGGTCCTTGGCCTGAGTAACCTATACAACTTCAGTAGCCCTTATGAACCAAGCAACATTGGGTCTGAGTAGTCCCTATGACCTGCAAGCCTGCCTGTGTGACATGTATGGCCTCTTAGAACTTAGTAGACTATATAGCCTGAGTATTCCAAATTACCTGCCTAAACCCATTATTCTTATTAGCCTAAGTGATTATGTAGCCCTATGATCTGTTTATTCTCTATGACATGTAACTTCTGTATCCTAAGAATCCTCTATAATCTGAGTAGATCCTATGACTTCAGTAACCTCTATGGCCTCTGTGTCATTGATGAACGATAGAGTCTCTGTGGCCTACAT
Organism: Sciurus vulgaris; assembly: GCF_902686455.1. Classification (NCBI taxonomy): domain Eukaryota; kingdom Metazoa; phylum Chordata; class Mammalia; order Rodentia; family Sciuridae; genus Sciurus; species Sciurus vulgaris. The sequence goes on from NC_136463.1 coordinate 136,235,665, forward strand.
AGCCTCTCTTATTTTAATATCCTCTATGACTTCACAGTTTATTTGACTTGTGTAGTCTTTATAGCCTGAGAAACCTAAATGACATCAGTAGCCACTATGACCTTTGTAGATTCTATGGTCTGGGTTGATTCTATGAACTCCGTAGCATCTGTGTCTTACACAGTTTCTGTCACCTGGGTAGATTCTGTTTCCTGAGTGTCCTCTATGACCTGTGTATCCTCTATGGCCTGAGTTGACTAAATTAGCACAGTAGCATGTAGGTTTATGTAGCTTCTGTGCCCTGTGCTGCCTTTAAGACCTGCAAAGCCCCTGAGGCTCTTGGACCTGCATTGCCCCTATGGACAGACATCCACACATGCACAATTCCCCTTCAATTTTCATCCTTGGGTCAGACAAGCCCACACTCTGGAAGAGAACTATTCCAACTTGCAGTGATGTTTTACTCCCTGCTCAAAGCTAGAATGGCCTCAGGCTGCCTAAACTGGCACCTTTGCACCTGTGTCCTCTACTACTGGTATAAATACTAAATTTCAGATTAACTTTTTTCCTACTATTATTAGCTGATCAAATCTCTTGTTGAGGTCCCTGGATCCCTGGGGGTGAAAGACAAAACTCCAAAAATCCTCCTCAGTCTGGCCAGGAAGGAGTAATCCCTATGCCCCAACCTTTTGCCAGATGATTCCTAAGGAACGCACAGTGCAGGACACTAGCCAATGTTCAGGTATCCATATATGTACATTTGAAATCCTGAAACATACTCATGGACAAGGTAAACTTACTCTTCTGATATACAGTTCTCTTCTTTCTAAGAATTTTATCGTCACTATTTCTATCAGTGCTGACCTCAGGCTGTCTAGAATTAGCAAATTTCCATCCTGCCTCCTGTCCTCTGTATCTCTGGTGAATCCTTTACTTTATCTTCCTTGTTCTCCCAGGGGTTCCACATAGTAAAGTCCCTTCCTGTGGCCCTTGTCTCTCCAGCTGTGACTAATCCATCTAGTCTTTAGTCTTGCCTTGAAAGGGTACTTTTTTAATGCCCCAAGTATGGACCAGAAGAGCGCTCAAGTTTGTGGGGATCTGAGACACAAGTCAGACTGCAGGCCAGTAGTGTTGCTGCCTAGAATGGTCACTGACTACCTGTAACTGGCACCTTTTCCTCTATGTCACCTGATATGAGATAAACACTAAATTTCAGATGACCCCACTTGTCCTGGCAGTTCTTGCTAGACAAGGCTTTTGCTTCAATCCCCGGTTCCACAGGTGTGAACAAGTTTCTTTCTCATTTTCCTAATTCTGTTCTGAGGAGGTTAATTCCAATTAACCAAGGTTGGCACAGAAGTACAGATATGAATGTGACTGTTTAGGACTATCTAGATACAAGTTTCTGTGCACGTGCACTGGATCTCATGCCTCAACTTGGGGCAAGGCCACACACAACTCATTGGAGAACATTTCTTCTGTGAATATACTTATCCATTGTCTTTCCAGGAATAGCCTCAAGGTGACAGAAGCTTCATCTCTGCATGATAAGTGTCAAATACTTCTGTAGTTTAACCTCCACTTGTGGTTAAATGCTCCCTGTTCTCATGGGTTCCCACATAGCAGCACCTTTCATGTGGGCCTTGTCTCATGAGGTGTGTCCAATGCTTCTCTGCCTACATATTACCAAGACAGGCTTATTCTGCTGCTTCAAGGTTGTGAAAAACTATGCCAATCTGGATTTTAGGACCCTTGCCTCTGCACAATTGATCTCCTCCTGCCCGCAACCTAGGGCCAAGTATCTTGTATGTAATGAGAAACAGTTCTCCTTTTGGAATTCCCTACTCCAACATTTTGAGATGAATTACAACAGGGTTCCTGCCCAGGGCTTTTTGGATTTCAGTCTCCCCTGTTGCATTTTTAAATGTGTACTTCAGCTTACCACACTTAGCCCAGCTACAACTCAGGTCAAAGTGCTTCATTACACTCATGCCAGTTCACTAAAACCAACTAATCCCCAGCCTGGCCTATGAAGAGTAATTCCCCTGTCCCAATGTTGCAATGGAATACTAAGGAATATAGAGTTCTAGGAATCCATCCCACGTTCAGTTATCTATACCTTTTTCACTTGAAATTCTCAATCCTATCTGTGGACAAGGCAAACCCATTGCATATGTTATACAGTTCTGATGTATTCAGGAATTTCTTCCTTCTATTCCTGCCATCAATGTCCTTAGCCTGTCTGCAATTGGGAAGTTTGCATCCTGGTTGTCCCTTACATCTCTGTAAAACCTTTACTTCAGTACCTTTTCTTTTCCCAAGGGTTCCAGAAGAATAAACAATGTATTGCAGCCCTGTCTCCCACATTGTGATCAATCCATCCAGTCCTTAGCCTGGTTTTGGGAGAGTACTTCCAATGCCCCAAGTGTAGGCCAGCAAAGTCCTCAGAAATGTAGAGCTCAGGGGCATAAGATGGGGGAGCAATGCTCTATACACGTGTCTTTCAGATCCTAGATTCACAATGAGTGCAGACAACAACTATCCCCTGAAGAAACCAATTCCCCTCTTTTCAGAATATTCTTTCCTTTCTGTTCCTGCCTGGAATTACTTCAGGCAGTCTACATCTGGCAACATTAATCCTGGTGGTCCCTAACTTTTTCAATCATAACTTTATGTGAAACTTTACCCAGCTTCTTCTTCTCTTACTGCATGCCAAGTCCTTTCATGTTGTCCCTATATGCCCAGATATGACCTCCTAATTATTTCCTGGGGAATGCAATTCAAATATCATAAGCATATCACAGAAAAACCCTGAAGAAAGAGGCATGGCACCTCAGACTGGGTAAAGGACTTAGAAAATGTGAAAATGCAATCCAGTTCCCCTTTTGGGGCTAAACCATTTCCAAACTCAGGGAAACAACTCTTCTCATCCTTTCCAGCATCTCATCTAGGCTACCCAGGCTACAAAGCCTAAGAAGTTCATAGAAGTTATGCAGATCATTGAGGCAATATGGCTCATAAAAGTCACATTGGTCATAGATTCTAAGACTGTTGGAGTGATTGCACTGGACATAGACCATACTAACTATCTAGAGGACAATCAGGTCACAGAGGCTACTTAAGACAAAATGAATACACAAACCATAGGTGCTATAATTTTTATTTAACCTACTTATTCCAAGGAGTCTATGCAAGTCCTAAAGATTACACAGGCAATAGTTAGTAGGAATGTCATAGGGTCAACACAGGTCAATGCAGGTCATGGAGGCTACTCAGGTCTTAGGGGTTAATGTCATTTCAGTTATGAAGGCCATAGAACTATCCAAGTAATGAAAGTATCTCATAATACAGAGATTATGTGAGTCATAGAGGATCTATAGATCACAGATGACACACAAGTCATAGTGGCCAGTGAGGGCATAGATTACACAGGCCTTTAGACTACTCAGGCCATAAAGTCATGGTGACTACACAATCTATGGTAACTGCACAGGTCATGCAAGATTATCAGGTAATAGAGGTTACTCAGGTCAAAGAGGCTGTACAGGTCAGAGTTGCTCTTACACAGATCTTAGAGGTTACAAGTACAGAGAGAATACAGTAGTCATACAGGTTAACTCAGTTCACATGGGCTGCTTATGTCATAAAGGGTACCAAGTCATAGAGTCTACTCAGGCAATTATGGCTCCATAGGTTATATAGGTTACTCAGGTCATGGAAGTTAGTCAAGCCTTAGATGTTATAAAGGACATAGAGACTATGCTGACCATACAGGCTATTCTGGTCATAGAGACTACACAGGCCATAGATGCTACACAGGTCATAGAGGCTACACAGTCCCTAGAGATTTTGCAGCTGATTAAGGCTATTCAATCCAAAAAAAAAAAAAAAAAAAAAAAAAAAACAGATTTAACTGACTATGCAGATCGGGGGGTAAAATGTCCACAGAGGTTATGTAGATGCTCAGACCATAGAGAATTATCAGGCTACCTAGATGTATATAGGATTACTCAGTTCCTACAGTTACAAAAACATAGAGGTAACACATTTCATAGAGGTTCTTCAGGTGTGAGAAAGTTCTGTGGTCCATTCTTTTAAATATTTAAATTTTATTTGTTCTAATTAGTTGTACATGACAGTAGAATGCATTTAATACATTTTGATAGGTCAGACATAAATAGAGTGTAATTGCCCATTCTTCTGATTATACATATTACAGGATCACATTGGTCATGCAATCATACATGCACATGAGGTAATAACGTCTGTGGTCCATTTTTAGAATAAACATTTAGCTTTAATTGGGGGGTAGAATACAATTGCAGTCATATTAACCATAGTACCTCCATTTCCCTGCCCCGATTTTAAAGTTAGCTAATCTCATAGACTGTAACCCTGAGCTCCTCCTATCAGGACAATGGAGAGCATTATATTAGGGACAAAGGCAGGCAGACTACCCTCCCAGGTGTGCTTCCTAGCCAGGTTCAGTTGTGTTGATGACAATGGCCAGCTCAACATAGGCTCAAGTACTACAAAGAACAAAAATCCCTCCTTTCCCTACTAACAGGTAGGATGTTGAGTATCAAAAGAAAAGGCAAATAGTTGTCAGAGTCAAGTTAAATACTTAAGTTTTAACATCAAGTGATGATGGTTAATTCTGGGGACTGAAAGAAAGGTGCAGTTTACACCATCCCTACCCCTCCACTCGTGAAATGTTTGAGAGTTACTAGAAGCAGCAAGGTTCCATAGAAAATGGATCCCTGGATCCTAGGACTTGACCAGACCCTTGTATAAAGATTTTAAAGGAGAATAAAGTCTTCCATCTTGAGTGGGGACCAAGCCAGGAGGAGGTCTTTCAAATAATCAAGGCCAAACTCCCCTAGGCTCCAGCCCTGGGACTTCCTGATGTGACCAGAGAGTTCAACCTCTTTGTTCACAAAAAGAATAAAATGTCCTTGAGAATCCTAACCCCCAAATTTGGATCTTGACAAAGGCTGGTGAAGGATTTACCTAAGCAAATTGACTTAATTATGGCTGGATGGCCACCCTGCGTTAGAGCACTGGCAGCCACTGTCTTGTTGATAAGGGAAGCAGACAAGCTAATGCTGGGACAAAACTTCAATGTTAAAAAAAGTCCCATGCTCAGTTGTAACCCTGATGGACAGTAGAGGTCAGCATTGACTCATGTATGCATGGATGATTCACTATCAAGTGTTACTATGTAAAAATCTACGGGTAAAACTGTACATGTATGATTACATGAATGGTGTGTGTATCTACATCATGTACAACCATAGAAATGAAAAATTGTACCCCATTGGTGTACAATGAATCAAAATGCAGTCTGTAAAAATTTAAAACTAAATTAAAAAAAAAACTGGAAGCTGTATGAACTCTAAACCCTTCCTGCTGGATATAGCAGGGCCTCTGGACCATGACTATTGAAAAATACTGGATGAAATATTTTCCAGCAGACCAGGTTTAACTGACAAACCACTCCAAAACCCAGATTTTGTCCTATATACTAATAGAAGTAGTTTTATGGAAGATGAAAGAGAATGGCTGCATTATGATGTGGGTCTGACTCTAAAGTGGTGGAAGCAGAGTCACTTCCCCAAGGATGGTCAACACAAAGATCAGAATTATGGACATTAAATAAGATACTAGAACTTAGCCGAGACCAGTGAGCCAACATCTATTCCAATTCATGGTATGCTTTTGCATACCATGAAGGCTTATATAAAGAATGAGGATTCCTTGTTGGAAAAGATGAATCAACACCAAGAGGAACAGATTAAAAAGGAAGGGAGAACCAAGGTCAAGACAGGTTATTGGCTCATAGAAGACCACTGAGTTTATATCCCAGAACTTACAAATTGGTCACCAACATCATGGACTAACCCGCAAGGGCAAAAAACTTCCTGGATACCTTACTAGGTCAGTACTACTTCATTGCTTGTCTTCAAGAACTCTGATACTCTATCTTCCAGTGTTGCATGACCTACTTACAAAACAATGCTCACCAGGGACCTAGTAAACAAAGTGGGAAACACCATTGTGGATTTTTCCCATTTCAGGATGTGGAAGTGGACTTCACTGAAGTCACACTGAACTGAGGATATAGAGACTTAGTTTTTAATCTGCAACATTTTGGAACGGGTGGATGCCTTTCTAACCCAAACTGAAAAGACAAAGGAGGTAATTAAATATCTCCTGAGGGACATTATTTCTAGATATGAGATGCCTCTAACCATAGGGTCAGACGGTGGACTGGGGGGTCCTCTCTGCCACATTCTGCGTGGAGGAGAAAAGTGTTAATGCAAGAGGAGAATGCTGGTGGTTTTTCTGTCTATTACCCCCAAAACGTATCTACTCAATGAACACACAAGAGCCAATACTCTTTTTCATTCTGAGAGGGGGCGTGACAGGTCTGGCCATACCAGCTCTGGGGCCTCTTATAACAACATGTAGTCTCCCCACTCTCTTGAATTTAATATATACAGTTAAAGGGGGCAAGAACCAGGAGGAGCTTCTTCTGTGATGGACAGGATAGGGTTGGAAGTAGGGGAGCCATCCTCATAGGTGGGAAAATTCCAGAAGACAGGGAACCACTCCCATGCATTGCCACATGTTTTCCGGCAGTTCCTAGAAGCCAGGCCTCGCGTCTCATGGCTCAACCTAATCTGATTCTGCTAAATAAGGATGGCTTCCCATCGTGGACCGGTGTTTGTGGCTGACAGAATAAAAAAAGGTGGCAAGGGCTCTTTAAAATTCAGTGGAAACTAAATACTGCCTCTTTAACTCACAGAGCTCAGAAAAAGTAGAGCACGTGAGCCAAACCTCAAACAAATTCTAGTTAAACTATATCAGAAGACCAGCCTGTCCTGGGTAGAATGCTGCCATCACCCTCTTAAAAGTGAGATGTTCACCCAGGTAAACGTAGAATTTTTGCCATTTGAAATCCTGTATGGGAGACCACTCCCACCAGTCAGCTTAAAGGTGAAAATTAGGAGACTTAGATTCATAAGAAGGCATAAGGCTTGGGGTTCACCATCTCATAAATACATCCATAAGCCAGAGATAGAAAATGCATATACTTAGGCATTGATATTCACCCCCACAAATCTGAGGACAAAGTATGGATTCAAGAATGGAAAAGAGAGCCCTTAAAACCAGTGTGGAAGGGACCCTATTCTGCAATCTTAACCACCCCTACTGCTCTCAAGGTAACATAAATATCTGCCTGGATCCACCACTTCAGAGCCAACCCTGCTGACCCAACTAAGGATTGAGGGGAATGGAGAACAGTTCTTAATACAGAGACAACCCATTGCCTGATTTTACAAAGAAGGAGACTGATCTCAAAGCCCTGCTCTGGCAACACTGAAAGCTTATCAGTAAATGCATGACTGAAGTCTGAGGAGTGTCAATTGTGTGGTAAAAACAAACTATTTTATTTTCCTGCAAATATTTCTTTACTATTATATACTGTCTTCTTTTTATCAGTATGTAGGCTTTTTGGTTTCTGTTATTAATCTGGTCTCCCACAGTCTTGCCAGATTCCACCTCTTCGTGTGACTCATGTATCCAAATAACTGAACAGACCAGGGAATTACATGTACTTGTTCTATTCCACTCATTTCTCCTGCCTGGAGAAATTCAGGAGAGTGGTATTCACAAATGAACAATGTATTCCAATAAACATGGGGCACCCAGAAAAAAAAAAGGGGGGGGGGGACCCCTGCCGACTGGTGATTGGAATGATGATGAGTGGCCCACAGAACATTCAGTACCATGTTTCTACCCCTAGGGCAGAAGATGGGTCCTTAGAGATATGGTACCCCTTTCCTCCATGCTGAATCACATTGTCAGGCTACAGGCAGTTTGAAAATCAAAACAAAATGAATCCGCGGAAGGTTCCTCAACATATTGGCTCAATAGCAAAATTGAATGCCATTTACCAGAGCTTTTTGACATTGGATTACTAAACTTGTCCCTAAAGGAGTGGTCTATGAAAAAATTCAACTTGAGTAACTGTTGTTTACAAATAGATTAGACCGGGAAAGTCACAGAAGAGATAATAGATCATATGGTAAAAACTTCCCATGTGCCTGTACAGACTTGGAAAGAATGGGACACAGTCAACCTCTTTGGAGGATGGTTCTTTTGGATGGGAGGAATTAAGACAATGATTAAGGAGATTATGTCTATATTTGTTTGGGTAACTATTTATTGCTTGCCTCCTGCTCCTCCGAATCAGCATTTAGAAAGTTTTATTAAAAACATTAAAAAAAAAGACAGCCTCTCCTCTATTACTCATGAGAGGATACCAACAAGTGGTAAAACTGATGCTCTCCTGAGGCTGAAGATGCATCCTGAGCTCAAGAGGGGGAAAATGAAGTGGCAACTTCTTCCTAAGATTTTTTTAATCTCTGTTGATAACTGCAACCTGCTAGTTTCTGGCCCTCTGTAATCATGCTTGCTCAGCAGCTGTGGCAGGTACCAGAGCTGCCTGGAGAAAGGGGGAGGGATCAAGCCTACTTTCATGAGAAAGTCTTGAAACTCGGAAGTCTGTACTGTATAAAAGATACTGAGAATGAAGGGCCTATGTTTCAGCTTTTGAAGAAGTCTCCACTGAGGCCTGCACCAGTACTGATAAACCATGCTCTATTGTATCTCCAAATGTCATTTGTCTCTTTCCATTACAATAATTTCTGCATTTTTCCACATTATCATAACAGCAGAGGATAATCAAGATATAGTGGTTATACAGGTCTAACAGGCTAATAAGTCATACTAGCTATAGAGATTCTTTGAGGCTAATCAACCATTTAGGCTACTTCAGGACTACACAGGATGTGGCATAGACATAGGTCATAGACAAAATGCAGGGTCATAGAGTTTACTCAGTACACAGAGGCTACCCTGGATATACAGTGCACACATGTAATAGAGGCTACAGAATATTTTAGTCTTCTAAAGTCATAAATGATATTCAAGCCATAAAGTTATGCAAGAGATAGAAGTCCAAAGTTTATGAAACATGTGTAGGCCATAATATTAAGTAGGTCAAGGAGGGTACTGAGCCTTAGAGACTATGCAAGTTCATAGAGGTACTCAGATGATAGAGGCTCTACTGGTCATAATGGGCTATGCAGCTCAAAGAGGGTACTCAGGTCATGGAGGCTATGAAGGCAATCAAGGTTTTCAGACACAGAGGCTCTAGAGTCATAGATGCCATGCAAATCAATGATGCTATACACATTAAAGAGACTAATCAGGTCAGACACAGTGCATAAGCCATCAATGTATTTGAGATTAATCAGTTCACATTGCTACTCAGACAATAGAGGTTACTCAGGCTATAGAGACAACACAAAGACGCGAGTATATGCAGGTCACAGACACTATATATGACACAGAGGTTACTCGGCTTCTTAGAGTCTACTCCATCTATAGATGCTGCTAGGTCCTTTAGGCTTCATAGAACTTAGAGGCTATATAGGTAATGGAAGCTACAGAGTTCATAGAAGGTACCTAGGCTACAGAGGATGTGCAGATGCCAGAAGCTCAGGTTAAAATGCTCCTCAAATTTTATAATATACCTCTGGACATAGAGATTATGCATATTATAGTCTCCTCGGGTTGTAGAGGTTTCTCAGGTCATTTATGCTGTTCAGGGCCCAAAGGCTGTGCAAGTCATAGAGGCTATAAAATGACTAAAGAATACTCATTAATAGAGGTTACACATGTCATAATGACTAAAGATGTCATGGAAACTACTTAAGTTCATTAAGGGCTACTCAGGAAATAGAGGTTATGCAGGATAAGCAGGAGGGTACTGCAGCTTCCTTTTTGAGTTGACGATTCAAAAGGCGAAAAAAAAAAAAAAGGTTATGGCCTCTTGTTTGCAAGGATAGCAGGACACCAGAAGAAAAGGTTAAAAAGTATTTAATCCTTTTGACCCAAATTTGGCAGACCCAGCACTGCTCTGAGTCTGTCCATTGGAAGTCACAGCTCATCCTACTGTGGATCAGAGACATCAATCATGAACAGTAGGAAAGATTCCAGAAAGGTTTTCTGGGGCTGCAGAGAAATGAGCAGGGAAGACCTGGCCACTATGCCATATTCCAGTCCCTCTTACCTATACAAGATGGAGGCTGATGACCAGAAAGGATCAGGCACTGGGTTCCAACACTATTATATTATGACATGGGAACAGGAGTGGTCTCCCCTTTTAAGGTGTGACAGGACACCCCCATTTGGCTAAGGTATACTAGACACTGGAGCTAAACAATTTGCTATGACAATATTTCATCAAACTACATACATGGGAATACTAGTAGAATAAGCAACTGTATCTAGAAAAACAAACAAAAGCTAACCCAATTTTGTGGCAAACTCTGCAACGGATATTGAAGGAAACTCAAAGAAAAAGAGTGGAATGGCATATCACAATTCCTAGTATAAAAAAAATTCCAAAGAGCTCTGGTACAATTGTTAGTAAGGAACTCACATAAATTTGATGGCATTGAGATAATGATAAGGGTAACAGGTCAGACTCAACAATATACTGTGTTCCAAATTCTTGAATGTAGTCTGAAAGAAAAAAGATTAGGCACAGGTTTTTTGTATATTCCTCTCTAGATGAAATTTGTTGTGTAAATGTTATGCACAGATAACATTCTCACCCAGAAAGGCAATAACTTCATTTGCAAGGGCCTCCCAAGAGAAGGAAACAAAGCCTGCCTGCTTGAAGGTCTACTAAAAGTCAATAAGGCCATTTAGGTCAAAAGGACCCTAGGAAGGGTGATCAATGTTATCTTAACAAAGATTTGTTTAAGAAGAAGGTGACTTGCCCAGAGGAAAAATACCCACCTTAAGAGAGAAGCATCTCTTCTGACAAAACTTTAAAACACAAATTAATTTGGTTTGCCAATACCCTACAATATGCCTTTTCTGCCTGCTAAAACCCTCACACTGATGAGTACTGATTTATGCAAGACTTGAGACCTTTAAAATGTTTAAAATGTAATGCCCATTGCTTTAGGGAATTTTCTTTGTTAGAGAAAAGAATGGCTTAAAACTGTTGACCAGGCTTGGTTTTCACTGGAAACCTAAAGTTAATATTAACAATGAGTAAATTATATTTAACATAAATGGGATTAATCTTCATATATATTTGTTAGAGAAGACATCTAATTAATTAGCAAAGTTAAAATACATAATGTCAACAGATAAATATAAACTTGGTTACCTGAATTCCATGAGGTACATATATAAACATATATTTGGGTTTTTAAATGTGTTTTTATAAATTGGTAAGTTGAAAAAAAGTCTAAGATTGTTCTGTTTCTGGGTCTTAACTGTAAGAAAGTTCATTAAGAGTTAAAATTCTAATAAGTATAATTCTATACACAAAAAGTACACAATGTTTCAGCTGTTTTTGATTAGGTTACCGTAAAAAGAGAAAATATTTCATCTTACCAAAAAGGATTAATTTCATAAGACGTTTCAAAGAAGTTTCATAAGGATCATGTCAGAATATGAATTTGCAAAAGTGTTTAAAACAAAAAGGAGAAAGTAGAAAGCTATAGGTACGGAAATATATTTTAGTATGGTAAATTAGCAGAAGAATGTCTCTACTGGAGAAAGTATTTTGTATGGTAAAGAACTATCCTTGTGCTAAAGTGCAAGATGAAAGAGAGGACAAAAATAAGAATGTAAACAAGTTGTAGAATACCTCAATAAGTTACAGAATGTTTGTGGTAAGTAAATCTCAAAAAGTATGTGTATGTGATTAAGTTGGCTATTATGAGCACAAAGTTATTAATGTTGAATTTTAATGTACTAATATAATCAAAGTATAAAACACTGATCTGCTCTTATCTATTAAGATAATCTTCTTGTGTCTGTTAATTTGATTAGATAAGGAAACAAAGTCTTAAATACATTCACATTTGTACCAGTTTTAAAGTCTTTTAAATGGTTATTTTATAACTGGCTAAATAAATGCCTATTATTGTAGGTTATTAAAATATATCTGACACACTAAGTATGTGTGGATAGAGATATGTATACATCTGAGAACTAAATATGTTTGTCCCAGGCTTTGTCAAAGTATTATATAAAAGTTTGTAAACTGAAAGTTTATGTAGGTTTACCTACTGGCAAGGTAACCAATGAGTGCTTTCTTTTATACATTGTGCATGACATAAAAGGGCCATATTGCCATTTAAAAGCCTGTTTTATGTCTGTTTGCTTTGACTAAGTACATTCCTGATTATACTGTTTCTAAATGTATAACGGATTGAAGGTTATCATTTGATTTTTATTAGTACTGCTAAAATATGCAACCCTGTGATTATGGTTATGATACACTACAGATTCTATTTCTTTAAAAATTAAACTAGGTTAATATAAGGATATCTGCATAATTATGATGCTATTACTGACTTCTATTTATATTAGATGTTCTCATGTTCTCCAAATATACAAGTCTTAGAAAACGTAAAATGTAGGTGAGCACTTTATCAAGTTGCTGTTATCTAAAATAAAATCGTCTCTAGCAACAGTCTTCAGATATACATAGAAATTGCAAATTTTGTTAGTCATTTATGTCATTTAATGTTTTATAACTGGATAAAGGTAACCTATTAGTTATTTATGTACAAAATTTTGTATTACTCTTTCACACTCGGATATGTCTTTAAATGTATTTTTTTGAAGGTAATAAAAAGTGCCTGATTGGATGAAAGGTTGACAATAGGGAATATGAAAACATTTTGACACTTTTTCCAAAAAAAGAAAAAGACAAGATTCTCATAGCCTTTCTGTTTGACTCATGTTTCAGATGGAATGTTGCATTTGTTACTTATATTCAGATAAATTTAGGAAGCTATACATGAGAACATTGTAGAATGATACTTCGAAAACGAGGTGAAGAACAGCTTCAGAAATAACACTTTAAGGTTTTTCAAGAGTCAGCCTTACCTTATTTAGGCTGTGCTTCTTGTCATTATGCATCTTAATATGCATAGAATTAAGTTTATTTTATGGTTTGTTCAAAAGATAGATATTTTTAAAGATCACTATTATCTCAGAATAAATGGGTGCGATACAAAACTTAATTAAATGTTTGAGTAAGTCATAGGAGGTATGAAGGTTTGTAAAAGACCTAAAAAAGTAAACTTGTGTATAATTGAGTTGATAAATCTATGGGTCTTTGTAGAAGCAAAATTGACACCGAAGTTCTTGCATTTTTCTTGTCAAACTTTTTAACAGTCACCTTTATTGTTTTGCAGAAGTACTACTTATAAGTGTTTCTGTAGCCTGAATATCTCTATGACTTGCATAGTTTCTGAGGTCTGAGTTTCCACATAGAACATTGTAGCATCTATTTCTTGTGAATCCTCTAAGATCTAATTAGCATCTGAGAACTTAGTAGCCTCTATGACTTGTGTAAACCTATAAGCTGTGTAGCCTCTATAACCTGTAGACCTTTTGCCCTGAGCAGCTGAAATGACCTGAGTAGGCTGTGTGTTAGTAGCCTATATGAACTTATCAACCCCTTTGATCTGCATAGCCCCTATGATATGTATAGTCAACATGGCTTGAATCCTCTCTGGCTTGCTTAGCTTTATCATCTGAGTGGCCTCTCTGATTTTTATAGCCTCTAAGGCCTGAGTGCCCTGTATGTCCTATGGATCCTCTATAACCAGCATACCCTCTGTGAACTTCATAGCCTTCATAGCCTGAGTAGCCTAAATGACCTCAGCAGAGCCTATTACCACTATGACTATGGCCTGAGTAACCTCTTTGAGATAAGAATCCTATAATACCAACACAGATTCTATGACCTGCACAGCAGCTATGAATGCATAGCCTCCATGGCCTGAGTAAAATTTTTGGCCTGCCTAGACTCTATAGTCTGAGTTGTGTCTATGACCTGCTAGACTCTATTACATCATGGTTTCTATGATATTATTAACCTCTGTGGCCTGTGCAGGACCAATTACCTGCATAACATTTATAGCCTGACTAACCTAAATGACCTAAGTAGCTCCCATGTCCTTAGTAGCCACCATGTTCTTTGTAGACTTTATGGCCTGAATATCTCTATGACTTGTCTGGCTCCTTGGAACTAATTAGCCTCTAGGAATAGTAAGACTCAATTACCTGAAAAGTCTCTGTGACTTATGTAGCCTCTGTGATCTGTGGAAACTTCATCACCTGACTAGCCTCTATAACATGAGAGCTTCTATAAACTTCATAATATCTATGACCTGAATATCTTCCTTGACTTATGTAGCCTCTATGACTTACACTCTGTGGTCTGGGTAGCCTCTATGACTTGTATAGCATGTGTGGTCTGAGAATCTTCTATTGTGTGCATAGCATCTATAACACAAGTAACTTGAATGGACTGATATCTTCTATCAGGAGTTTAAAATTTATGACCTCATAACATCTAAGACCTGAGTAGCCTCTCCACAGACTCAATGGTTTGTGTATTCTCTATGACCTACATAACATCAGAAACCTGTGTATTTCTGTGATCTGAATAGTATGTAAGACCTGTGCAGCCCCTGAGTACCCTCTAAGAATTCTGCAGTCTCTATGACCTGTGCTGCCTTTTTGACCTGAGTAGGCTAAACAATCTGCAACACCTCTATTACCAGCATACCCTATGTGACAAGTGATATCTATGATCTGCATAGCCTCTATGAACTGTGTAGCCTCTATGACCTGAGTAGCCCTCTCTTGCCATGCAGTCTATGACCTGCATAACTTTTATGACCTAAGTAGCCTAAATGACAACAGTATTCCCTGACACCTTCACAGCCCCTTAGGTCTGAGTAGCATAAATGATCTTAATATTCCTTGTGACCTGTCTAACCTCTATGAGCAGCAGAGCCTCTATGATATGCATATCCTCTGTGATCAGTGGAGCCTGTATAGCCTATAAAACCTCTATGACCTGAGTAACCTCTCTGAATTTATAGTATCCATGACTATTACAGCCTTTATGGCTTCAGCAGCCTAAATGACCACAGTAGTCTATATGACATCTGTAATTAGTAAGACCTTTGCATTCTCTATGGCCTGAGTAGCTTCTATGAACTCTGTAGCCTCTGTGACCTACATAACTTCTATTCCCTGAGTATTCTCTATGATCTGCATATCCTGTATTGTTGAGTTTTTTAAAAATAATCTTAGTAACCCCTAAGACCTGCAGGCCTCAACATCTTGAGTAATACCTATGACCTGAATAGCCTCTATGACTTGTATTGTCTTTGTGATCTGAGCATCTTCTGTGACCTGACTATTCTCTACTGCCTGCTTAGCCTATAAGTCTTGCATAGATTTGGTGGTTTGTGTAATGTCTACAACCTGTGAAAGCTTCTAGAGACTGTTTAGCCTCTATGACCTGCATAGCCTCTTTTACCTGCATAGACTCTATATATTGTGTAATTTCTATGACCTGAGTAGTCTCTACAATCTGTGTAACATCTCTGACCAGTCTAGCCTGTGTGACCTAAGTAGCCTCTATGACATTCTCCAGGCTCTGAGAGTCAGGCAGCCTCTATAATCAACAAAACCTCTATGACTGGCAAAACCTTTATGGCTGGTGAAGTCTGAGTCAACTAGATCACTTCTATGGCTTTGTAACCTAAATGGCCTTAGTAGCCCCTGTGACCTTTGTATCCTCTATAAGCTTGGGAGCCTCTATTGCTTGAAGAACCTCTGTGACCTGCATCCTCAATACCCTGAGTAGGCTAAGTGTGGGTAGCCCCTCTGACCTCTCTTGTCTCTATGATCTAGTAGTCACTGTGACTTGCATGTTATCTGTGACTGAGAATCTTAATAACCTGAATATCCTCTATTGTCTGAGTATCATACATGACCATAGTAGTCTCTATGACCTGCTTATGACCTATGTAGCATCTATGGCCAGAGTAGCACAAATGATTACCATTATACCTATAACTTGTTAGTCTCTATCACCAACATAGTTTTTATTACCTGTATAGTCTGTGTGACCAGCTTAGTCTATATGTTCTTCATAGCCTACATGTCATTCATATCCTCCATACTCCGATTAGCCTCTAAGAACTGCACAGCCTCTCTGACCTATGTAGAATTTATGGCCTGAACAGCTTAATAATTTCAGTAGCCTCAATGATCTCATTTGTTACTGTGGCCTTCATAGCCTTTATGAACTGTGTAGACTCTATGACCAGCACAACTTCTATGGCTTTCATGAACTATATCACCTTCACAGAAGCTATGGCCAGCGTCAAACATGACCTATGTATCATTCATTAACTGTTTATCTGACTTTTACAGCTTCTCTGACCTGCATAGCCTCTAGAACATACGTAGCTTCTATGACCTCTGTGGTCTTTATAGCCTGAGTAGCCTCTATGTCATGATTGTCCTCTATGACCTGAGTGGCATTTATGCATGATTAGTCTACATGCCTAAAATAGCCTCTATGACTGGCATATCCTTTAAAACTTAGTGTCCTACATGATCTCAATAATATCTATGGGCGATCCAAGATGGCAGACTAGATGGTAACTGCATCTCCAGTCGCTCCAGAACCCAGGATTCAAGAAGGGGAGGCATTGAGAGACTCGGACTAAAATAGAGCCACGGGGGCCAGATTCTCCAGCATCTCAGAGCAGGCCTCCCAGTGAGAGCCTTCCTGCACAGAACCAAGCTTCAAGTCCCTGAACCAGGGCGGCGAGTTCCTGCCCACAGGTTGCTTCAGGGACCAGGACAGGGCAGCCAGGGACTTCCCCAAGCAGCCCGCAGCCCGGCCCCCTCTGGCGGGAAGCGCCTTTCCAGGCTAGCTGCTCGGAGCAGGCCCTCCAGTGAGAAACTTTCCACACAGAGCCAGCTCCAAGTCCTGGAAGCAGTAGCGGGCTAGGGGAAGCTATCCTTGGAAGCACTGCATTATCAAGTTAGTCCAAGACTTTAGGCTACTGAAGGCAGGAAGGTGATACACTGGAAATCTACAGGGACAATATAAGCCAATAGAAGAATTCTGCAATATCACGAAGTCCCACTGACATCTGACCAATATGAGAAAACAAGAGAAGAAAATGTCCCAAACAGACCTAGATACTATATCAATAAAACCCAATGACAGCACAACAGAAGAAATGTCAGAAAGGGAGTTCAGAATGTACATAACTAAAACAATCAGAGAAGCAAACGAGGAGATGAAAGAGCAAATGCAGGCATTAAATGATTGCATCAATGAACAGTTAAAAGAGCAAATATGATATGGGAAGCAAGAGATCATTTCAATAAAGAGTTAGAGATACTGAAAAAAAAAAACAAACAGAAATCCTTGAAATGAAGGAAACAATAAACCAAGTTAAAAACTCCATAGAAAGAGTAATCAATAGGATAGAACACCTGGAAGAGAGAACCTCAGATATTGAAGACAAAATATTTAATCTTGAAAACAAAGTTGACCAAACAGAAATGATGGTAAGAAGTCATGAACAGAATCTATAAGAATTATGGGATATCATGAAAAGGCCAAATTTAAGAATCATGGAATTGAGGAAGGCTTAGAGAAACAAACCAAAGGAATGAACAATCTGTTCAATGAAATAATATCAGAAAATTTCCCAAATCTGAAGAATGAAATGGAAAACCAAGTACAAGAGGCTCATAGGACTCTAAATATACAAAATTACAACAGACACATACCAAGGCACATTATTATGAAAATACCTAACATACAAAATAAAGACAGAATTTTAAAGGCCGCGAGAGAAAAGAATCAAATTACATGGCAGGGGGAAACCATAAGAATATCAGCAGATTTTTTCAATCCAGACACTAAAGCTAGAAGGGCCTGGAACAACAATTACCAAGACCTGAAAAAAAAAGGATGCCAACCAAGAATCTTATACCCAGCAAAACTTACTTTCAGATTTGAAATGAAATAAGATCCTTCCATGATAAACAAAAGGCTAAAGGAATTTACAAAAAGAAAGCTGACATTACAGAACATTCTCAGCAAAATATTCCATGAGGAAGAGATGAAAACAACAATGCAAGTCAGCAACGGGAGGGAACTAGCCTAAAGAAATAGACAAAATAAAGGAGAAACCAAATCATGTCAAAAAACAAAAAATGAGTCAAATGACTGGGAATACAAATCATATCACAATAATAACCCTGAATGTTAATGGCCTGAACTCATCAATCAAAAGATATAGACCAGCAGAATGGATTGAAAAGAAAAACCCAATAATATGTTGCATGCAAGAGACTCATCTCATAGAAAGTGATACCCATAGGCTAAAGGTGAAAGGATGGGAAAAAACATACCATACACACGGACACAGCAAAAAAGCTGGAGTATCCATCCTCATTTCAGATAATGTGGACTTCAAGCCAAAACTAGTCAGAAGGGATAAAGGACATTACATAGTGCTTAAGGGAAGCATAAATCAGCAAGACATAACAATCATAATCATCTATGCCCCGAACATTGGCTCATCCATGTATGTCAAACAAATCCTTCTCAATTCCAGAAATCAAATAGACCACAACACAATAATACTAGGCAATTTTAACACACCTCTCTCACCGCTAGATAGATAGTCCAAACAAAAATTGAATAAAGAAACCATAGATCTCAATAACACAATCAACAATTTAGACTTAACCGACTTATACAGAATATACCATCCAACAAAGAATGAATACACTTTCTTCTCAGCAGCACATGGATCCTTCTCTAAAATAGACCATACTTATGCCACAAAGCAACTGTAGTAAATACAAGAAGATAGAGATACTACTTTGTACTCTATCAGATCATAATGGATTGAAATTAGAAATAAATGACAGAATAAAAAACAGAAACTTCTCCAATACCTGGAAATTAAATAATACACTATTATATGATGAATGGATAACAGAAGACATCAGGAGGGAAATAAAAAATTCTTAGAAGTAAACGAGAACAAAGACACATCATATCAAAATCTCTGGGACACTATGAAAGCAGTACTTAGAGGAAGATTTATTTCATGGGGTGCATTCAACAAAAGAAGTAGAAATCAACAAATAAATGACTTACCACTACAGTCAAAGCCCTAGAAAAAGAAGAGCAGACCAACACCAAAAGTAGTAGAAGACAGGAAATAGTTAAAATCAGAGCAGAAATCAACGAAATTGAAACAAAAGAAACAATCAGAAAAATTAACCAAATAAATAGTTGGTTCTTTGAAAAAATAAAATTGATAAACCCTTAGCCACAGTAACAAAGACAAAGAGGGAGAAAACTCAAATTACTAAAATTCAGATTGAAAAAAGAAATATCACAACAGACACGAGTGAAATACAAAACATAATTAGAAGCTATTTGAAAATCTATATTCCAGCAAAACAGAAAACCTCGAAGACATCAGCAAGTTTCTAGAGACATATAAATTACATAAAGTGAATGAGGAGGACATACACACTTAAATAAATCAATTTCAAGCAATGAAATAGAAGACGTCATCAAAAAGCCTACCAACAAAGAAAGTCCGGGACCAGATGGGTTCTCAGCCAAGTTCTAAAAACCCTTTAAAGAAGAGCTCATTCCAATACTTCTCAAAGTATTCCATAAAATAGAAGAGGAGGGAACCCTCCCAAACTCATTCTATGAAGCCAATATCACCCTGATACCTAAACCAGACAGAGACACATCAAGGAAAGAAAATTTCAGACCAATATCCTTAATGAACATCGATGCAAAAATTCTCAACAAAATTTTAGCAAATCGCATACAAAAATATGTTAAAAAGATAGTGCACCACGATCAAGTGGGTTTCATCCCAGGGATGCAAGGTTGGTTCAACATCAGGAAATCAATAAATGTCATTCACCATATCAACAGACTAAAAGTTAAGAATCACGTGATTATTTCAATAGATGCAAAAAAAGCATTTGATAAAATACAGCATCCCTTCATGCTCAAAACACTAGAGAAAATTGGGGTAGTGGGGAACATTCCTTAATATTGTAAAGGCCATCTACGCTAAGCCCATGGCCAATATCATTCTAAATGGTGAAAAACTGAAAGCATTCCCCCTAAAAACTGGAACAAGGCAGGGATGCCCTCTTTCACCACTTCCATTCAATATCATTCTTGAGACTTTAGCCAGAGCAATTAGACAGACCAAAGAAATTAAAGAGATACGAATTGGAAAAGAGGAACTCAAACTATCCCTGTTCACTGATGACATGATTATATATTTAGAGGAACCTGGAAATTCCACCAGAAAACTCTTAGAACTCATAAGTGAATTCAGTAAAGTAGCAGGTTACAAGATCAATGTTCATAAATCCAATGCATTTTTATACATAAGTGATGAATCTTCAGAAAGAGAAATTAGGAAAACTACTCCATTCACAATAGCATCAAAAAAAAAAATAAAATACTTGGGAATCAATCTCATAAAAGAGGCGAAAGACCACTACAATGAGAACTACAGAACACTAAAGAAAGAAATTAAAGAAAACCTTAGAAGATGGAAAGATCTCCCATGTTCTTGGATAGGCAGAATTAATATTGTCAAAATGGCCATACTACCAAAAGTGCTATACAGATTCAATGCAATTCCAATTAAAATCCCAATGATGTACCTTACAGAAATAGAGCAAGCAATTATGAAATTCATCTGGAAGAAAAGAAACCCAGAATAGCTAAAGCGATCCTCAGTAGAAAGAGCGAAGCAGGGGGTATCGCAATACCAGATCTTCAACTCTATTACAAAGCAATAGTAACAAAAACGGCATGGTATTGGTACCAAAATAGACAGGTAGATCAATGGTACAGAATAGAGGACATGGACAGAAACCCAAATAAATACAATTTTCTCATAGTAGACAAAGGGGCCAAAAATATGCAATGGAGAAAAGATAGCCTCTTCAACAAATGGTGCTGGGAAAACTGGAAATCCATATGCAACAGAATGAAACTAATCCCTATCTCTCACCCTGCACAAAACTCAACTCAAAATGGATCAAGGACCTCAGAATCAGACCAGAGACCCTGCATCTTATAGAAGGAAAAGTAGGTCCAAACCTTCAACTTGTTGGCTTAGGATCGGACTTCCTTAACAGGACTCCCATAGCACAAGAAATAAAAGCTAGAATCAACCACTGGGATAGATTCAAACTAAAAAGCTTTCTCTCAGCAAAGGAAACTATCAGTAATGTGAAGAGAGAGCCTACAGAGTGAGAGAATATCTTTGCCTCTCATACTTCAGATAGAGCGCTAATTTCCAGAATCTAAAAGAACTCAAAAAACTCGACACCAAAATACAAATAATCCAATCAACAAATGGACTAAGGAAATGAACAGACACTTCACAGAAAAAGATGTACAAGCAATCAACAGATATATGAAAAATGTTCAACATCTCTAGTAATAAGAGAAATGCAAGTCAAAACTACCCTAAGATTCCATCTCACCCCAATTAGAATGGTGATTATCAAGAACACAAGCAACAATAGGTGTTGGCAAGGATGTGGGGAAAAAGGTACACTCATACATTGCTGGTGGGGTTGCAAATTAGTGCAGCCACTCTGGAAAGCAGTATGGAGATTCCTCAGAAAGCTGGAATGGAACCACCATTTGACCCAGCTATCCCACTCCTTGGCCTATACCCAAAGGACTTAAAATCAGCATACTACAGAGATTCAGCCACATCAATGTTCATAGCTGCTCAATTCACTATAGCCAGATTGTGGAACCAACCTAGATGCCCTTCAGTTGATGAATGGATAAAGAAACTGTGTCATATATATACAATGGAATATTACTCTGCCATGAAGGATGATAAAATTATGGCATTTGCAGGCAAATGGATGAAATTGGAGGATATCATGCTAAGTGAGATAAGCCAATCTCAAAAAACTAAAGGATGAATGATCTCGCTGATAAGCAGATGAGGACATATAAGGGTGGGTAGGAGGGGTTAGTGTTAGGGTTAGGGTTAGGTTTAGGGTTAGGGATAAGGAGGGTGGTAAGAATGGTGGAAGGAAGGACTGTATAGAGGGAAAAAAGGGATGGGAGGGGTGGGGGGGAAGGGAAAAAAATAACAGAATGAATCTAACAATATTGCCCTATGTAAATTTATGATTTTTAATTAAAATAAGTAAATAATAAAAAAATAAAATAAAATAAATAATATCTATGAATTCTGAACCTCTATGACATTTGAAGCCTTTATGGTCTGAGTGTTCTCTATGATCCTCATATCCTCTGTGATCTGTGGTTGTCCCTATGACCTGTGTAGGTGCTATGTCCTGCATAACCTTATAGCCTGAGTAGCCTAAATAACCTGCATAGTATACACATATGATATGCATACATCTGAGACTTACTTAGCCTCTATGTCTTGTGTAGCCTCATGATTTTCATTTTCTCTATGGCATGATAAGCCTCTATGAAAAGGGTAGACTCTATGACCTGTGTAACATCCATTACCTCCCTATCTGCAATGGTCTGCATAGCCTCTATGACCTGCAGAGTGTCAATGACCTTCACATTCCCTAAAATCAACACAGTCTTTATGATTTGAGAAATCTAAATAATAAGAAGTACCTCTATGTCCTAGTAGACACTATTATCTGTGTAGTATCTATGTCCAAATAACTCCAATAACTTGTACATCCTCTTGACCTGTAGCATTATGGAATGAATAGCATAAATGAACTTAGTTGCCCCTATGTCCTGTCTGGCCTCTATGATCAGCATAGCCACTGTGATCTGTATAGCCTCAATTACCTGAGTATGTTCTATGGCCTCCATATCCTTTATAGCCTTTGTAGCCTCTATGACTGGTATAGTTACTGTATCTTTCATAGTCTTTGCCTGAGTAACTTCTAGGATATGAATAGCCCATATATTTTGCTATGGTCTTATTAGCATCTTTGGCCTGCACAGCCTTTATGAACAGAGTAGCTTTTTATGATCTGAATAATCTAAATTATAACAGTAGCCACTATGAGCTTTGAAGTCTTTATGGCCTGAGTATCCTGTACTAACTATGCAGCTTCTAAGAACTCAGGTTCCTCTGAGCCTGTAGCCAGTGTAACCTTATGGGTTGACTAGCCTAAATAACCTTCTTAGACTCTATGACCTTAGTAGAATAAATAATCTTCATAGCTTATTTGGCCTTGATAAACCTGTGTGATCTAGTAGCTTCTATGAACAGTGTAGTCTTTATGAACTGTGTAGTCTCTATAGTTTGAGTAGCCTAAATGACCTACATAGTTCCTATGACCTTTTTTACCCATATGACCTCAGTAGCCTCTATAACCTGCAGAACATCTATGGCCTCTGCTGTTATGACCTTAGTAATCACCCTGTGACCTATGCATTCTCTTTGACCTGCATATCCTTTTTGATCTACAAAGTTTCTTTGGCCAAAATAGCCCCTATAACTTGTGTAGCCTCAATAACCTGTGGAGCCTAAATGGCATCAATAGTCTGTATGACAACAGTGCCATTAAAATCCAGGTAGCTTCTATGACCTTCATAGCCTCTGTGGTCTTTTGAATCTCTGTGGCTTCAGTTGGCTCTGTGGACTAAGTAGCCTATATGGTCTGCATACCCACTTTGTACTGTGTTGCTTCTATGACCTACATAGCCTCTGTGACCTGAGTAGCCTAAATGACCTGAATCACCAATATGAACTTCCTAGTCTCAATAGACTGAATAGTCTCTGTGACTTGAGTAGCCTGTATGACCTGTGTAACATCTAGGACTTCAGCAGTCTCTAAGAACTAGATAACCTCAAATGACCTGTATAAGCTCTATTACATGAGTGCCCTTTATGACCTGAATAACCTCATTGAGCTATGAAGCCTCTATAACCTGTGTGACATGTATGACCTGCATAACCTCTATGACTTGCATGCTGTCTATGGTCTGTGTACCCTATATGACATGAATAGCCATTGTGAAATGAATACCTTCCATAACCTGAGTAACCTGTAAGTTATGAGTAGACACCATGTCATATATAGCATCTATGACTTGAGTAGACTTTATTACCTTCATATCCTCTATAACATGGGTAGATTTTGTGAACTGAGTAGCCTCTATAACAAGCTTAACCTCTATGACTTCAAAGCTTATAAATTTGCATAGCCTCTGGGGCCTAAAGAGCCTCTGTGACCTGGACCTGCCTAATATCTTTTGCCAGTGGAGCTCCTATGACCTGCAAAGTCTCTCTGGCCTGAGTAGACACTACAGCCTGCCCAGTCACTGTAACCTGCATTACCTTTATGGTCTGATTAGCCTAAATGACCTGTGTACTCTATATGATCTCAATAGGTCCTTATAACTGCTGGAGACTTTATGGCCTGAGTAGTATAAGTGATGTCAGTAGCCTCTATAACATGCTTAGCCTCTGTAAGCTGTGTAGCCTCTATAAACTTTGTGGCCTTTCTAAACTGAGTAATCTATATGACACCAGTAACTATGACCTATCTAGCCTTTATGACTTGAGCAGATTCTAAGAACCTGAGTAGTCTTTATGACCTACAAATGCTCTATGGCCTCAAT
Source organism: Sciurus vulgaris (assembly GCF_902686455.1). Classification (NCBI taxonomy): domain Eukaryota; kingdom Metazoa; phylum Chordata; class Mammalia; order Rodentia; family Sciuridae; genus Sciurus; species Sciurus vulgaris. The sequence goes on from NC_136463.1 coordinate 136,260,245, forward strand.
AGTCCCTACAACATATGCAGCATGAATGGCCTGAGTAGCCTCCATTTCTTTCGCTCCTTCTCTCACCTGAGTCCTTGTGGGAACAGAATAGCCTCTATGTTCAGTGTAACTTCTATGACCTGTGTTATCTTCTATGGTACAATTAGCTTCTATGTCCTGATTAGCTTCTATAATCAGTTTAGTCTCTGAGACCTTAATTACCTCTCTGGTCTGAGTGGTCTAAATAATCTATACAGCTTGTATTACCGACATAGATCTATGACCTGCTTACCATCTATGACCTCCATAGCCTCTATGTCCTATGTATCTTCTATGAACTGGGTAGCCTCAAGGGCATGAGCATCTTCAAAGCCCTGCATTGCTTTATGACCTGAGTAAACTTATTGACCTGCCTAGTTTATTTCCCCTGTGTATACTCTATGACCTTCATATCACTCATGACCACATAACCACTTTGATTTGTGTCACCCACTATTGCCTGCATACCCTGTATGACCTGAAAAACCATTTTTGGACTGCATAGCCTAAGAGACCTTGATAGCCACTGTAATCTGCATAGTTACTGTGACTTTAGTAGCCTAAATGACCTGAGTAATCTCTATGACCAGTGTCCACTATAGCCTCTATCTCCTTTTTGACCAAATAGCCTTTATTACCTGTGTATGGATTGAGTAGAATAAATAACCCAAGGATCTTATATGACCTGTGAAGATTGTGACCTGAGTAACCTTTCTGACCTAAGTAGCCCAAATGACTTTAGTTGCTCCTATGAAGCCTCTATGACCAGGACAGCCTGTGTAGAATGCATATGACATATGTCTTGAGTATTTCCAATGGCAATACAGTCTACACAGAGTAGCCTTTATAACCATCATAGATTCTGTTGCATGAGTATCCTAAAAGATCTTAGCCCATATGATCGGGGTAGACTCCACGACTTAGTAGTTTCTGAGTAGCCTCTAAGAACTTCATAAGCATTGATATCCTTTATAGCTTATATGGTCTGGATAGCCTCTATGACAGGTGTAGCCTCTATGTTCTACACAACATATGTGACATGCTTAATTTTTATAGCTAGAGTGGTCTCAATAACCTAAGTAGACTGTATGACCACAGTAGCCATTATGAATTATATAACCTCTATCACCTAAGTATCCTCTATGATCAGCACAGCCTCTATGTGCAATGTAGTCTTTACGGACTGAGAAACCTAAACAATCTGAATCTCTTCTATAGCTTTAGTAGCCTAAATGATATTAGTTGCTCTATTACCTGCATACTCCATGACTTGCACATATCCATGTCCTGAATTGTCTTGGCTTATGTAAACTCTATGACCATAGTATCCTCTACACCTGTGTAATTTCTATTTATTGCATACCCTTATGCCCTAAGTAGCTTATATAAAATTATAATAATTTTATAGCACCTGTGATTTGCATAGCCTCTATTTACAGAACAGTCTTTGTGACCTGAATATCCTCCAAAATATACACAGATTCTATGATCTAAGTAACCCCTATGACTTCCATAGCATCTCTGCCATGAAATCTCTTGCCTCCATATCCTCAAATGCATAAGTAGCCTTTATGAACTGAATACCCTTTACTTTTAATGTAATTTCTATGACTCATGCAACCTCCATGACTTGTGCATGTTTTATGGACTGAGTAGCCTCAATGAAATTTCAGCAAGGATGATAAAACTCTCTCTGGTATGTGTGTGGCTTGGCCACAGAATTCAAGTTGAAAGTCAATTGCAAATGCTCAGACCCCTTCAACAGGTTCCATCTGCCTCTGGGCTCTTCTGGGCCAGCATAATGGCTTTGAAATTACCCTTCTTTGGGCAGTATTAGAGTGAGATGAACATGACACATTTGGGTACCCAGAAGCCACATGAGGGGACTCTATTTGTAGTCACATTAAGATAGACTGGGTAAGGCTAAGATAAAGTTATTATTAAAGTAGCAGGAAACTGGGAGAATTAAAGTTGCCAGACACAGGCTGCCTGAAGTAATTCCATGCAGGAACAAGGCAGAAAATATTCTCAGGTGTAGGAGAATTGCTTTTCTTAGGGCATTGGCATAATCTTGCCCCAGGGTGAATCTAGGATGCTAAATGTCCATGTTTGTGTCCCAGAGCACCACATTTCTGAGAGCTCTTTGCTTCCCCACCTAGGGTATTGAGAGTACCTTTTCAAGGCCAGTCTAATGACTGAATGGATTGGTCAGAGCTGGGTAACCAATGGCCATATTAAGATAATTCCCTTTCTGCAACACTTGGTAGAAAAAGAGAAGCAAAAGGTTTCAACAGAGAGTTAGGGGATTTTCATAAGGCAAAATGTGAAATACAGGTCACCCAAGACCAATTCAGGATAGGAACAGTGAGAAAGAAATTCCTGGAAAGACCAGGATTATATATTCAAGTGGATAAGTTGCCTTATCCACAGGTATGTTTGTGTTTCAAGTGCTCATGTGTGGATATATAAACATTGGCTGGAGTCCTAGATATATACATTCCTTATTGTCCATCAGGCACAATTTTAGGGGATGAGGTTTACTTTTCCCTAATCAGGCTGAGAAGGAATTAGATTGGTCACAGCTGGGTGTTAGCATCCAAATGAAGAGTAATCTAGTAGAAAATGTTAGGATAAGTGGGGTAGGGTGAAATACACTTAAAACAGGTAAGAGGGGCAAATAACAAAATCAAAGTTCCAGTGGTAGGAATTCTGAGGCCATTCCTGTCCAAACGATGGAGGATGTTTTTCATTGGGTGAAAAATTTGGAGATGAAATGTTGTGTACATATGCACAGAGTGCTGCACCCAAGGCTGAATCATTTGCCAGACTTGATGGTTTATTCCAGTCCATCCTTTCAGAATTAGAATAAGACTCCTTTTTTCAGACATAGGAAAGGAGGGATTAGGAAGCCAGGAACTTCAAGAAGGGTTTTGCCCTGTGGGAACCCCTGAGAAGCAAGATAAAACACAAATCAAATTTTGACCACAGGGTAAGTTGACACTCAGCATGCAAAGACATAGTCACTTTGAGGCTTTTCCTGCCAGGAAAAGGTATAATTCAATTCCTGGAAGAAATAACTGATATTCCCACCAGTTGGGCATGGACAGGTACAATGTATGGGCAGAATACCTAGTGCATATGTGCTGAATGCTGAACTCAAACACAGTCACAAATCACCACATTCCTATGGGTGCTTCCAGGCCAACCATGGGTAATTTCTTCCTTTGACCTGCCCAGGTCAAATTTAGGAATATTAGGAGGAGAATTGTCACCACTAAGGAGCCAGGCAACAGAGTAAATACTTTGCTCAGCTGGAACCCATAATAGAAGTGGGATAATCCATAGAAAGTTTATCCCATGAATGTGGGACCAAGATGCAAAAGTGCCACTTGTAGGCAGCCTGAGTCCATTCTATTCAGAATCAGGGAGTAAAACATTGCTGAAAGTAGGATATTTTTTTTTCTCCCAAGGTGTGAGAGTGCCTGGCTCCAGGTCTGACCATAAAGGGAACTACATATGTGTAGATGCCTATCTTTTTCTAGGAACACACTCTTCTACATCTGGGGTATTTTATTGCCACCCTAGAGGCCTTGCAGTAGTCCCCTTCTTGCTAGATTGAAAACATTTATTAGTCACAGGTGGAGAGACAGGGATAACACAAAAGGCCTTGCCCTGGTCTAATTGTAAGACCAAACAAAATGTTTCTACAATGAAATAAAAGACACCCAGGATGCAATTATGGGAGTATCATGCAGTCTGAGTATGTTCCTGGCATAATTGTAAGGAGGATAATCCAGGAAGCAGGAGAAAACATTCTCTTCAGTGTTAAATATAACTGGGCCCCAGAGTGGGAGTGGGATTTCAACATTGCATGTTCAGGGATCTCACCCAAGTTTGGGTCTCATATGTCTACATGCCTCAGAGTTTCTCTTGCCTGACCTTATGGCACTGAAAATATCATTACCCAGGCAAACATAGGAAAATGAAAATCTGTTCATTTCTGAACAGAAATTCTATAGCCTCCATGACCTGATTAGCATCTAAAGCCTGTATACTCTTTAGTACCTGAGTAGCATCTATGACCTGTGTAGCCTCTGTGTATTGTGTACCATATGTGACTTAAATAGATTCTATGACATAAGCAGCCTTTGTGTCCTACATAGCCTTTATGACAAGTGCAGCCTCTACTACACTTGGAGGCTCTATAGTCTGAGGATCCTCAATCACCTCTGTAGCTATTATGACCTTTAAGACTTACATAGACTTTATGTTCTGCATATCCTCTATCACTGTGTTCCATCTATGTATAGTATATCCTTTGTGATCTGGATAGTCACTATGGTATTATTAGTCTTTATCTTACTAGCTCCTGTTACCTGAGTAGTACCTATACCTGAATATCTTCTATTGCTTATGTACCCTCTAGGGTACCTTAGTAATCTCTATTACCTGAGATACCACTATGGACTTACATAACCCTATGACCCAAGTTATCTCTGAGATCTGCGTAGGCTCTATTACCTGTATAGCCTCTATTCCCTGAGTATCTTCAATGAACTTTTTAGGCTCTAGGATCTGAGTAGACTCTAATACATGCCTTGCTTCTATAGTCTGAGTAGACTCTGTGGCTTGTATGTAAGCTGTATGTAAACTCTATAACTTTAGTAGACTAAATGACCTGATTAGCCCCAATAACCTCAAAATCCAATATGAACTGAGTAACCTCTAAGAACAAGTATTTTCACTGACATGCATAGCCTACATGATTTGTATACACTTCATGACCTGAATAGTACAAATGATCTGAATAGACTCTAAGCCCTGCATTGTACTACAGATTCTGTAGCCTCTATAATTGGTGTGACCTTTATGGCTTGAATAGCCAAAATGACCTGATTAGCCTCTGTGACCTCTGTAGCCACTTGGACCTTCATAACTTCTGTGACCTGCATAATCTTTATAGCTTGCATAGCCTAAATGACCTCAATAACCTCCATGACCTTCATAGCCTCTATGGTCTGAGTATCATCTATAGCCTGCATATTCACCATGACCTCTATCAGCATTATGACTTGAGCAGACTAAATGACAACTGAGGACTCTATGACCAGTAGCCACTATGACCAGAGTTCCTCAATGACTAAATATTCTCTATGATGTATCCAACTTCTATGACCAGCTTAGTTTTAATGGCCTGATTAGACTACATGACCTTAGTAGCCCCTATGACCTTCATAGCCTCTCTCAACTGCATAATGTCTCTGTTCTGAGTGGCCTCTATAACTTATGTTGCCTTTATGACCTCAGTATTTTAAATGACCCTAGTAACCTCTACAAACTCTATCCTCTATGGCCTGAGTAGCCTAAATGATTGTTAGCCACTGCAATAATACACATAACCTCTGTGGCCCAAGCAGGCAATATTACCTATTAACCATAACACCTGCATGATCTCTATGATCCAAAACCTCTATGACCTGGGTAGCCTTTATTGCTGAGTCTCATAAATGACCTGAGTAACCCCTATAAATTGCATAGCATCTATAGCCTGATTACCCTCTATAACCTGGGTACTGGCTATGGCCTCAACTCTGTAGATTCTAGACCTGCATACTCTCTGTATATCTATGTATCCATGGCCTCAGTAGCTTCTGTTACCTGCATTGCTTCTATGTCCTCAGTAGCCACTATGAACTGATTCATCTCATTTTGAGCATACATTACATGCATACCTTATTGGCCTGTAGAGTGTCTATGACCTGTGTAACTCTATGAACTGAGTAGCATCTGTGTTGTGCCTATGAGCTGTGTATCCTTTGTGTCCTGTCTAGTCATTATGATCTGTGTCATCTTTTTGGCCTGAAAATATTGGGTTATATTTGTAGCCTATATGACCACAATGCCCACAGCATCTGGTTATCCTCTTTGACTGAGTAACCTCTATGACTTATTCAGCCTCTATGACCTGTGTAAGCCTTTATGACTTGAATAGCTATATGACCCTAGTAGCTCCTATGACTTGCTCGACTTCTATGACCTGCATATCACCTATGAACTGGTAGTTTCTATGTCATGTAGGCTATTACCTATGTAGACTCTATGGCCTCCGAATCCTAAATGAGGTAAATAACTCGTATAACATGTGCCTCTTATTTTATCTCAGTAGCCACAGTGACCTTCCTAATGTCTAAAATTTGAAGTGCCACTATTGCGGGCATACGTTTTGTGACCTAGGTAGGTCTTTGGCCTGAGTAACCTATACAACTTCAGTAGCCCTTATGAACCAAGCAACATTGGGTCTGAGTAGTCCCTATGACCTGCAAGCCTGCCTGTGTGACATGTATGGCCTCTTAGAACTTAGTAGACTATATAGCCTGAGTATTCCAAATTACCTGCCTAAATCCATTATTCTTATTAGCCTAAGTGATTATGTAGCCCTATGATCTGTTTATTCTCTATGACATGTAACTTCTGTATCCTAAGAATCCTCTATAATCTGAGTAGATCCTATGACTTTAGTAACCTCTATGGCCTCTGTGTCATCAATGAACGATAGAGTCTCTGTGGCCTACATAGCCTCTCTTATTTTAATATCCTCTATGACTTCACAGTTTATTTGACTTGTGTAGTCTTTATAGCCTGAGAAACCTAAATGACATCAGTAGCCACTATGACCTTTGTAGATTCTATGGTCTGGGTTGATTCTATGAACTCCGTAGCATCTGTGTCTTACACAGTTTCTGTCACCTGGGTAGATTCTGTTTCCTGAGTGTCCTCTATGACCTGTGTATCCTCTATGGCCTGAGTTGACTAAATTAGCACAGTACCATGTAGGTTTATGTAGCCTCTGTGCCCTGTGCTGCCTTTAAGACCTGCAAAGCCCCTGAGGCTCTTGGACCTGCATTGCCCCTATGGACAGACATCCACACATGCACAATTCTCCTTCAATTTTCATCCTTGGGTCAGACAAGCCCACACTCTGGAAGAGAACTATTCCAACTTGCAGTGATGTTTTACTCCCTGCTCAAAGCTAGAATGGCCTCAGGCTGCCTAAACTGGCACCTTTGCACCTGTGTCCTCTACTACTGGTATAAATACTAAACTTCAGATTAACTTTTTTCCTACTATTATTAGCTGATCAAATCTCTTGTTGAGGTCCCTGGATCCCTGGGGGTGAAAGACAAAACTCCAAAAATCCTCCTCAGTCTGGCCAGGAAGGAGTAATCCCTATGCCCCAACCTTTTGCCAGATGATTCCTAAGGAACGCACAGGGCAGGACACTAGCCAATGTTCAGGTATCCATATATGTACATTTGAAATCCTGAAACACACTCATGGACAAGGTAAACTTACTCTTCTGATATACAGTTCTTTCTAAGAATTTTATCGTCACTATTTCTATCAGTGCTGACCTCAGGCTGTCTAGAATTAGCAAATTTCCATCCTGCCTCCTGTCCTCTGTATCTCTGGTGAATCCTTTACTTTATCTTCCTTGTTCTCCCAGGGGTTCCACATAGTAAAGTCCCTTCCTGTGGCCCTTGTCTCTCCAGCTGTGACTAATCCATCTAGTCTTTAGTCTTGCCTTGAAAAGGTACTTTTTTAATGCCCCAAGTATGGACCAGAAGAGCGCTCAAGTTTGTGGGGATCTGAGACACAAGTCAGACTGCAGGCCAGTAGTGTTGCTGCCTAGAATGGTCACTGACTACCTGTAACTGGCACCTTTTCCTCTATGTCACCTGATATGAGATAAACACTAAATTTCAGATGACCCCACTTGTCCTGGCAGTTCTTGCTATACAAGGCTTTTGCTTCAATCCCCGGTTCCACAGGTGTGAACAAGTTTCTTTCTCATTTTCCTAATTCTGTTCTGAGGAGGTTAATTCCAATTAACCAAGGTTGGCACAGAAGTACAGATATGAATGTGACTGTTTAGGACTATCTAGATACAAGTTTCTGTGCACGTGCACTGGATCTCATGCCTCAACTTGGGGCAAGGCCACACACAACTCATTGGAGAACATTTCTTCTGTGAATATACTTATCCATTGTCTTTCCAGGAATAGCCTCAAGGTGACAGAAGCTTCATCTCTGCATGATAAGTGTCAAATACTTCTGTAGTTTAACCTCCACTTGTGGTTAAGTGCTCCCTGTTCTCATGGGTTCCCACATAGCAGCACCTTTCATGTGGGCCTTGTCTCATGAGGTGTGTCCAATGCTTCTCTGCCTACATATTACCAAGACAGGCTTATTCTACTGCTTCAAGGTTGTGAAAAACTATGCCAATCTGGATTTTAGGACCCTTGCCTCTGCACAATTGATCTCCTCCTGCCCGCAACCTAGGGCCAAGTATCTTGTATGTAATGAGAAACAGTTCTCCTTTTGGAATTCCCTACTCCAACATTTTGAGATGAATTACAACAGGGTTCCTGCTCAGGGCTTTTTGGATTTCAGTCTCCCCTGTTGCATTTTTAAATGTGTACTTCAGCTTACCACACTTAGCCCAGCTACAACTCAGGTCAAAGTGCTTCATTACACTCATGCCAGTTCACTAAAACCAACTAATCCCCAGCCTGGCCTATGAAGAGTAATTCCCCTGTCCCAATGTTGCAATGGAATACTAAGGAATATAGAGTTCTAGGAATCCATCCCACGTTCAGTTATCTATACCTTTTTCACTTGAAATTCTCAATCCTATCTGTGGACAAGGCAAACCCATTGCATATGTTATATAGTTCTGATGTATTCAGGAATTTCTTCCTTCTATTCCTGCCATCAATGTCCTTAGCCTGTCTGCAATTGGGAAGTTTGCATCCTGGTTGTCCCTTACATCTCTGTAAAACCTTTACTTCAGTACCTTTTCTTTTCCCAAGGGTTCCAGAAGAATAAACAATGTATTGCAGCCCTGTCTCCCACATTGTGATCAATCCATCCAGTCCTTAGCCTGGTTTTGGGAGAGTACTTCCAATGCCCCAAGTGTAGGCCAGCAAAGTCCTCAGAAATGTAGAGCTCAGGGGCATAAGATGGGGGAGCAATGCTCTATACACATGTCTTTCAGATCCTAGATTCACAATGAGTGCAGACAACAACTATCCCCTGAAGAAACCAATTCCCCTCTTTTCAGAATATTCTTTCCTTTCTGTTCCTGCCTGGAATTACTTCAGGCAGTCTACATCTGGCAACATTAATCCTGGTGGTCCCTAACTTTTTCAATCATAACTTTATGTGAAACTTTACCCAGCTTCTTCTTCTCTTACTGCATGCCAAGTCCTTTCATGTTGTCCCTATATGCCCAGATATGACCTCCTAATTATTTCCTGGGGAATGCAATTCAAATATCATAAGCATATCACAGAAAAACCCTGAAGAAAGAGGCATGGCACCTCAGACTGGGTAAAAGACTCAGAAAATGTGAAAATGCAATCCAGTTCCCCTTTTGGGGCTAAACCATTTCCAAACTCAGGGAAACAACTCTTCTCATCCTTTCCAGCATCTCATCTAGGCTTACCCAGGCTACAAAGCCTAAGAAGTTCATAGAGGTTATGCAGATCATTGAGGCAATATGGCTCATAAAAGTCACATTGGTCATAGATTCTAAGACTGTTGGAGTGATTGCACTGGACATAGACCATACTAACTATCTAGAGGACAATCAGGTCACAGAGGCTACTTAAGACAAAATGAATACACAAACCATAGGTGCTATAATTTTTATTTAACCTACTTGTTCCAAGGAGTCTATGCAAGTCCTAAAGATTACACAGGCAATAGTTAGTAGGAATGTCATAGGGTCAACTCAGGTCAATGCAGGTCATAGAGGCTACTCAGGTCTTAGGGGTTAATGTCATTTCAGTTATGAAGGCCATAGAACTATCCAAGTAATGAAAGTATCTCATAATACAGAGATTATGTGAGTCATAGAGGATCTATAGATCACAGATGACACACAAGTCATAGTGGCCAGTGAGGGCATAGATTACACAGGCCTTTAGACTACTCAGGCCATAAAGTCATGGTGACTGCACAATCTATGGTAACTGCACAGGTCATGCAAGATTGTCAGGTAATAGAGGTTACTCAGGTCAAAGAGGCTGTACAGGTCAGAGTTGCTCTTACACAGGTCTTAGAGGTTACAAGTACAGAGAGAATACAGTAGTCATACAGGTTAACTCAGTTCACATGGGCTGCTTATGTCATAAAGGGTACCAAGTCATAGAGTCTACTCAGGCAATTATGGCTCCATAGGTTATATAGGTTACTCAGGTCATGGAAGTTAGTCAAGTCTTAGATGTTATAAAGGACATAGAGACTATGCTGACCATACAGGCTATTCTGGTCATAGAGGCTACACAGGCCATAGATGCTACACAGGTCATAGAGGCTACACAGTCCCTAGAGATTTTGCAGCTGATTAAGGCTATTAAATAAAAAAAAAAAAAAAAACAGATTTAACTGACTATGCAGATCAGGGGGTAAAATGTCCACAGAGGTTATGTACACCATTGAAGATGCTCAGACCATAGAGAATTATCAGGCTACCTAGATGTATATAGGATTACTCTGTTCCTACAGTTACAAAAAACATAGAGGTAACACATTTCATAGAGGTTCTTCAGGTGTGAGAAAGTTCTGTGGTCCATTCTTTTAAATATTTAAATTTTATTTGTTCTAATTAGTTGTACATGACAGTAGAATGCATTTAATACATTTTGATAGGTCAGACATAAATAGAGTGTAATTGCCCATTCTTCTGATTATACATATTACAGGATCACATTGGTCATGCAATCATACATGCACATGAGGTAATAACTGTCTGTGGTCCATTTTTAGAATAAACATTTAGCTTTAATTGGGGGGTAGAATACAATTGCAGTCATATTAACCATAGTACCTTCATTTTCTTGCCCCAATTTTAAAGTTAGCTAATCTCATAGACTGGAACCCTGAGCTCCTTCTATCAGGACAATGGAGAGCACTATATTAGGGACAAAGGCAGGCAGACTACCCTCCCAGGTGTGCTTCCTAGCCAGGTTCAGTTGTGTTGATGACATTGGCCAGCTCAACATAGGCTCAAGTACTACAAAGAACAAAAATCCCTCCTTTCCCTACTAACAGGTAGGATGTTGAGTATCAAAAGAAAAGGCAAATAGTTATCAGAGTCAAGTTAAATACTTAAGTTTTAACATCAAGTGATGACGGTTAATTCTGGGGACTGAAAGAAAGGTGCAGTTTACACCATCCCTACCCCTCCACTCGTGAAATGTTTGAGAGTTACTAGAAGCAGCAAGGTTCCATAGAAAATGGATCCCTGGATCCTAGGACTTGACCAGACCCTTGTATAAAGATTTTGAAGGAGAATAAAGTCTTCCATCTTGAGTGGGGACCAAGCCAGGAGGAGGTCTTTCAAATAATCAAGGCCAAACTCCTCTAGGCTCCAGCCCTGGGACTTCCTGATGTGACCAGAGAGTTCAACCTCTTTGTTCACAAAAAGAATAAAATGTCCTTGAGAATCCTAACCCCCAAATTTGGATCTTGACAAAGGCTGGTGAAGGATTTACCTAAGCAAATTGACTTAATTATGGCTGGATGGCCACCCTGCGTTAGAGCACTGGCAGCCACTGTCTTGTTAATAAGGGAAGCAGACAAGCTAATGCTGGGACAAAACTTCAATGTTAAAAAAAGTCCCATGCTCAGTTGTAACCCTGATGGACAGTAGAGGTCAGCATTGACTCATGTATGCAAGGATGATTCACTATCAAGTGTTACTATGTAAAAATCTACGGGTAAAACTGTACATGTATGATTACATGAATGGTGTGTGTATCTACATCATGTACAACCATAGAAATGAAAAATTGTACCCCATTGGTGTACAATGAATCAAAATGCAGTCTGTAAAAATTTAAACTTAAATTAAAAAAAAAACTGGAAGCTGTATGAACTCTAAACCCTTCCTGCTGGATGTAGCAGGGCCTCTGGACCATGATTATTGAAAAATACTGGATGAAATATTTTCCAGCAGACCAGGTTTAACTGACAAACCACTCCAAAACCCAGATTTTGTCCTATATACTAATAGAAGTAGTTTTATGGAAGATGAAAAGAGAATGGCTGCATATGATGTGGTGTCTGACTCTAAAGTGGTGGAAGCAGAGTCACTTCCCCAAGGATGGTCAACACAAAGATCAGAATTATGGACATTAAATAAGATACTAGAACTTAGCCAAGACCAGTGAGCCAACATCTATTCCAATTCATGGTATGCTTTTGCATACCATGAAGGCTTATATAAAGAATGAGGATTCCTTGTTGGAAAAGATGAATCAACAACCAAGAGGAACAGATTAAAAAGGAAGGGAGAACCAAGGTCAAGACAGGTTATTGGCTCATAGAAGACCACTGAGTTTATATCCCAGAACTTACAAATTGGTCCAGCAACATCATGGACTAACCCACAAGGGCAAAACTTCCTTGGATACCTTACTAGGTCAGTACTACTTCATTGCTTGTCTTCCAGAACTCTGATACTCTATCTTCCAGTGTTGCATGAACTACTTACAAAACAATGCTCACCAGGGACCTAGTAAACAAGTGGGAACACACCATTGTGGACTTTTCCCATTTCAGGATGTGGAAGTGGACTTCACTGAAGTCACACTGAACTGAGGATATAGATACTTAGTTTTTATCTGCAACATTTTGGAACGGGTGGATGCCTTTCTAACCCAAACTGAAAAGACAAAGGAGGTAATTAAATATCTCCTGAGGGACATTATTTCTAGATATGAGATGCCTCTAACCATAGGGTCAGACGGTGGACTGTGGGGGTCCTCTCTGCCACATTCTGCGTGGAGGAGAAAAGTGTTAACTGCCAGAGGAGAATGCTGGTGGTTTTTCTGTCTATTACCCCCAAAAACTTATCTACTCAATGAACACACAAGAGCCAATACTCTTTTCATCTGAGAGGGGGAGTGACAGGTCTGGCCATACCAGCTCTGGCCTCTTATAACAACATGTAGTCTCCCAACTCTCTTGTATTTAATATATACAGTTAAAGGGGGCAAGAACCAGGAGGAGCTTCTTCTGTGATGGACAGGATAGGGTGGAAGTAGGGGAGCCATCCTCATAGGTGGAAAATTCCAGAAGACAGGGAACCACTCCCATGCATTGCCACATGTTTTCCGGCAGTTCCTAGAAGCCAGGCCTCTGCATCTCATGGCTCAACCTAATCTGATTCTGCTAAATAAGGATGGCTTCCCATCGTGGACTGGTGTTTGTGGCCGACAGAATAAAAAAGGTGGCAAGGGCTTTAAAAATTCAGTGGAAACTAAATACTGCCTTTAACTCACAGAGCTCAGAAAAAGTAGAGCACGTGAGCCAAACCCTCAAACAAATACTAGTTAAACTATATCAGAAGACCAGCCTGTCCTGGGTAGAGATGCTGCCCATCACCCTCTTAAAAGTGAGATGTTCACCCCAGGTAAACGTAGAATTTTTGCCATTTGAAATCCTGTATGGGAGACCACTCCCACCAGTCAGCTTAAAGGTGAAAATTAGGAGACTTAGATTCATAAGAAGGCATAAGGCTTGGGGTTCACCATCTCATAAATACATCCATAAGCCAGAGATAGAAAATGCATATACTTAGGCATTGATATTCACCCCCACAAATCTGAGGACAAAGTATGGATTCAAGAATGGAAAAGAGAGCCCTTAAAACCAGTGTGGAAGGGACCCTATTCTGCAATCTTAACCACCCCTACTGCTCTCAAGGTAACATAAATATATGCCTGGATCCACCACTTCAGAGCCAACCCTGCTGACCCAACTAAGGATTGAGGGGAATGGAGAACAGTTCTTAATACAGAGACAACCCATTGCCTGATTTTACAAAGAAGGAGACTGATCTCAAAGCCCTGCTCTGGCAACACTGAAAGCTTATCAGTAAATGCAAGACTGAAGTCTGAGGAGTCAATTGTGTGGTAAAAACAATTTTACTTTCTGCAAATATTTCTTTACTATTATATTCTGTCTTCTTTTTATCAGTATGTAGGCTTTTTGGTTTCTGTTATTAATCTGATCTCCCACAGTCTTGCCAGATTCCACCTCTTCGTGTGACTCATGTATCCAAATAACTTGAACAGACCAGGGAATTACATGTACTTGTTCTATTCCACTCATTTCTCCTGCCTGGGAGAAATTCAGGAGAGTGGTATTCACAAATGAACAATGTATTCCAATAAAACATGGGGCACCCAGAAAAAAAAAAGGGGGGGGGGACCCTGCCGACTGGTGATTGGAATGATGATGAGTGGCCACAGAACATTCAGTACCATGTTTCTACCACTAGGGCAGAAGATGGGTCTTAGAGATATGGTACCCCTTTCTCCATGCTGAATCACATTGTCAGGCTACAGGCAGTTTTGGAAATCAAAACAAATGAATCCGCAAAGGTCCTCAACAATTGGCTCAATAGCAAAATTGAAATGCCATTTACCAGAGCTTTTTGACATTGGATTACTAACTTGTCCCTAAAGGAGTGGTCTATGAAAAAATTCAACTTGAGTAACTGTTGTTTACAAATAGATTAGACCGGGAAAGTCACAGAAGAGATAATAGATCATATGGTAAAAGCTTCCCATGTGCCTGTACAGACTTGGAAAGAATGGGACACAGTCAACCTCTTTGGAGGATGGTTCTTTTGGATGGGAGGAATTAAGACAATGATTAAGGAGATTATGTCTATATTTGTTGGGTAACTATTTATTGCTTGCCTCCTGCTCCTCCTAATCAGCATTATAGAAAGTTTTATTAAAACGTTAAAAAAAAAGACAGCCTCTCCTCTATTACTCATGAGAGGATACCAACAAGTGGTAAAACTGATGCTCTCTGAAGGCTGAAGATGCATCCTGAGCATCAAGAGGGGGAAAATGAAGTGGCAACTTCTTCCTAAGATTTTTTTAATCTCTGTTGATAACTGCAACCTGCTAGTTTCTGCCTCTGTAATCATGCTTGCTCAGCAGCTGTGGCAGGTACCAGAGCTGCCTGGAGAAAGGGGGAGGGATCAAGCCTACTTTCATGAGAAAGTCTTGAAACTCGGAAGTCTGTACTGTATAAAAGATACTGAGAATGAAGGGCTATGTTCAGCTTTTGAAGAAGTCTCCACTGAGCCTGCACCAGTACTGAATAAACCATGCTCTATTGTATCTCCAAATGTCATTTGTCTCTTTCCATTACAATAATTTCTGCATTTTTCCACATTATCATAACAGCAGAGGATAATCAAGATATAGTGGTTATACAGGTCTAACAGGCTAAATAAGTCATACTAGCTATAGAGATCTTTGAGGCTAATCCAACCATTTAGGCTACTTCAGGACTACACAGGATGTGGAATAGACATAGGTCATAGACAAAATGCAGGTCATAGAGTTTACTCAGTACACAGAGGCTACCCTGGATATACAGTGCACACATGTAATAGAGGCTACAGAATATTTTAGTCTTCTAAAGTCATAAATGATATTCAAGCCATAAAGTTATACAAGAGATAGAAGTCCAAAGTTTATGAAACATGTGTAGGCCATAATATTAAGTAGGTCAAGGAGGTACTGAGCCTTAGAGACTATGCAGTTCATAGAGGTACTCAGATGATAGAGGCTCTACTGGTCATAATGGGCTATGCAGCTCAAAGAGGGTACTCAGGTCATGGAGGCTATGAAGGCAATCAAGGTTTCTCAGGACACAGAGGCTCTAGAGTCATAGATGCCATGCAAATCAATGATGCTATACACATTAAAGAGACTAATCAGGTCAGACACAGTGCATAAGCCATCAATGTATTTGAGATTAATCAGTTCACATTGCTACTCAGACAATAGAGGTTACTCAGGCTATAGAGACAACACAAGACCGAGTATATGCAGGTCACAGACACTATATATGACACAGAGGTTACTCGGTTCTTAGAGTCTACTCCATCTATAGATGCTGCTAGGTCCTTTAGGCTTCATAGAACTTAGAGGCTATATAGGTAATGGAAGCTACAGAGTTCATAGAAGGTACCTAGGCTACAGAGGATGTGCAGATGCCAGAAGCTCAGGTTAAAATGCTCCTCAAATTTTATAATATACTCTGGACATAGAGATTATGCATATTATAGTCTCCTCGGGTTGTAGAGGTTTCTCAGGTCATTTATGCTGTTCAGGGCCCAAAGGCTGTGCAAGTCATAGAGGCTATAAAATGACTAAAGAATACTCATTAATAGAGGTTACACATGTCATAATGACTAAAGATGTCATGGAAACTACTTAGTTCATTAAGGCTACTCAGGAAATAGAGGTTATGCAGGATAAGCAGGAGGGTACTCAGCTTCCTTTTTGAGTTGACGATTCAAAAAGGCAAAAAAAAAAAAAAGGTTATGGCCTCTTGTTTGCAAGGATAGCAGGACACCAGAAGAAAAGGTTAAAAAGTATTTAATCCTTTTGACCCAAATTTGGCAGACCCAGCACTGCTCTGAGTCTGTCCATTGGAAGTCACAGCTCATCCTACTGTGGATCAGAGACATCAATCATGAACAGTAGGAAAGATTCCAGAAAGGTTTTCTGGGCTGCAGAGAAATGAGCAGGGAAGACCTGGCCACTATGCCATATTCCAGTCCCTCTTACCTATACAAGATGGAGGCTGATGACCAGAAAGGATCAGGCACTGGGTTCCAACACTATTATATTATGACATGGGAACAGGAGTGGTCTCCCCTTTTAAGGTGTGACAGGACACCCCATTTGGCTAAGGTATACTAGACACTGGAGCTAAACAATTTTGCTATGACAATATTTCATCAAACTACATACATGGGAATACTAGTAGAATAAGCAACTGTATCTAGAAAAAACAAACAAAAGCTAACCCAATTTTGGTGGCAAACTCTGCAAACGGATATTGAAGGAAACTCAAAGAAAAAGAGTGGAATGGGCATATCAAAATTCCTAGTATAAAAAAATTCCAAAGAGCTCTGGTACAATTGTTAGTAAGGAACTCACATAAATTTGATGGCATTGAGATAATGATAAGGGTAACAGGTCAGACTCAACAATATACTGTGTTCCAAATTCTTGAATGTAGTCTGAAAGAAAAAAGATTAGGCACAGTTTTTTGTATATTCCTCTCCTAGGATGAAATTTGTTGTGTAAATGTTATGCACAGATAACATTCTCACCCAGAAAGCAATAACTTCATTTGCAAGGGCCTCCCAAGAGAAGGAAACAAAGCCTGCCTGCTGAAGGTCTACTAAAAGTCAATAAGGCCATTTAGGTCAAAAGGACCCTAGGAAGGGTGATCAATGTTATCTTAACAAAGATTTTGTTTAAGAAGAAGGTGACTTGCCCCAGAGGAAAAATACCCACCTTAAGAGAGAAGCATCTCTTCTGACAAAACTTTAAAACACAAATTAATTTGGTTTGCCAAATACCCTACAATATGCCTTTTCTGCCTGCTAAAACCCTCACACTGATGAGTACTGATTTATGCAAGACTTGAGACCTTTAAATGTTTAAAATGTAATGCCCATTGCTTTAGGGAATTTTCTTTGTTAGAGAAAAGAATGGCTTAAAATGTTGACCAGGCTTGGTTTTCACTGGAAACCTAAAGTTAATATTTAACAATGAGTAAATTATATTTAACATAAATGGGATTAATCTTCATATATATTTGTTAGAGAAGACATCTAATTAATTAGCAAAGTTAAAATACATTAATGTCAACAGATAAATATAAACTTGGTTACCTGAATTCCATGAGGTACATATATAAACATATATTTGGGTTTTTAAATGTGTTTTTATAAATTGGTAAGTTGAAAAAAAGTCTAAGATTGTTCTGTTTCTGGGTCTTAACTGTAAGAAAGTTCATTAAGAGTTAAAATTCTAATAAGTATAATTCTATACACAAAAAGTACACAATGTTTCAGCTGTTTTTGATTAGGTTACCGTAAAAAGAGAAAATATTTCATCTTACCAAAAAGGATTAATTTCATAAGACGTTTCAAAGAAGTTTCATAAGGATCATGTCAGAATATGAATTTGCAAAAGTGTTTAAAACAAAAAGGAGAAAGTAGAAAGCTATAGGTACGGAAATATATTTTAGTATGGTAAATTAGCAGAAGAATGTCTCTACTGGAGAAAGTATTTTGTATGGTAAAGAACTATCCTTGTGCTAAAGTGCAAGATGAAAGAGAGGACAAAAATAAGAATGTAAACAAGTTGTAGAATACCTCAATAAGTTACAGAATGTTTGTGGTAAGTAAATCTCAAAAAGTATGTGTATGTGATTAAGTTGGCTATTATGAGCACAAAGTTATTTAATGTTGAATTTTAATGTACTAATATAATCAAAGTATAAAACACTGATCTGCTCTTATCTATTAAGATAATCTTCTTGTGTCTGTTAATTTGATTAGATAAGGAAACAAAGTCTTAAATACATTCACATTTGTACCAGTTTTAAAGTCTTTTAAATGGTTATTTTATAACTGGCTAAATAAATGCCTATTATTGTAGGTTATTAAAATATATCTGACACACTAAGTATGTGTGGATAGAGATATGTATACATCTGAGAACTAAATATGTTTGTCCCAGGCTTTGTCAAAGTATTATATAAAAGTTTGTAAACTGAAAGTTTATGTAGGTTTACCTACTGGCAAGGTAACCAATGAGTGCTTTCTTTTATACATTGTGCATGACATAAAAGGGCCATATTGCCATTTAAAAGCCTGTTTTATGTCTGTTTGCTTTGACTAAGTACATTCCTGATTATACTGTTTCTTAAATGTATAACGGATTGAAGGTTATCATTTGATTTTTATTAGTACTGCTAAAATATGCAACCCTGTGATTATGGTTATGATACACTACAGATTCTATTTCTTTAAAAATTAAACTAGGTTAATATAAGGATATCTGCATAATTATGATGCTATTACTGACTTCTATTTATATTAGATGTTCTCATGTTCTCCAAATATACAAGTCTTAGAAAACGTAAAATGTAGGTGAGCACTTTATCAAGTTGCTGTTATCTAAAATAAAATCGTCTCTAGCAACAGTCTTCAGATATACATAGAAATTGCAAATTTTGTTAGTCATTTATGTCATTTAATGTTTTATAACTGGATAAAGGTAACCTATTAGTTATTTATGTACAAAATTTTGTATTACTCTTTCACACTCGGATATGTCTTTAAATGTATTTTTTTGAAGGTAATAAAAAGTGCCTGATTGGATGAAAGGTTGACAATAGGGAATATGAAAACATTTTGACACTTTTTCCAAAAAAAGAAAAAGACAAGATTCTCATAGCCTTTCTGTTTGACTCATGTTTCAGATGGAATGTTGCATTTGTTACTTATATTCAGATAAATTTAGGAAGCTATACATGAGAACATTGTAGAATGATACTTCGAAAACGAGGTGAAGAACAGCTTCAGAAATAACACTTTAAGGTTTTTCAAGAGTCAGCCTTACCTTATTTAGGCTGTGCTTCTTGTCATTATGCATCTTAATATGCATAGAATTAAGTTTATTTTATGGTTTGTTCAAAAGATAGATATTTTTAAAGATCACTATTATCTCAGAATAAATGGGTGCGATACAAAACTTAATTAAATGTTTGAGTAAGTCATAGGAGGTATGAAGGTTTGTAAAAGACCTAAAAGAAAGTAAACTTGTGTATAATTGAGTTGATAAATCTATGGGTCTTTGTAGAAGCAAAATTGACACCGAAGTTCTTGCATTTTTCTTGTCAAACTTTTTAACAGTCACCTTTATTGTTTTGCAGAAGTACTACTTAGACACAATAACCTCAGTTAATTTAAGACAAGAAGTACTCACCTACACAACAGGTAGAATATAATGCTGACTTCCAGTACTAATACTGGCCCAAGTTAAATGAAAGGGATAACTGAAAATTATAGACATTGAACTTATAATGCATTACTTCCATATTAAGACTGGTGATACTGTTTCATGTTTAAAACCAAAAATGTTAAAGTCAAGGAAAGATAAGAACCAAGAAAAATTCAGCCAACATATTTTTTCCTTCATCCTCTAAATTCAGCTAGGACACAGGGAATGGCAGAATTCCTCTTGGGGCCCAACAACTCCAGTGAATGACCTGATGACCTTTCAGGAAGATCAAGAGGACCCAGTGCACATTCTGCAAATGGGAGGTTCATTGGAAAGGGGAATGTCCCTGGTGCTTCCAATGGAAGCCACTATAGTTAGCAAGACCCTCCCCCATCCTGCTAAATGGCATGACTGATAGAGGGAAGCTAAAGGAGCCAAGAAAGAGGCCAAGACGCTTCTCAACATCCTCAAGCATGATCTCTGAAGAATCTCAGCAGACCCATAAAACAAAATCAACTTTGACCAGATTGGTCTTAAACACCTGGCTAGAGAGAATAACCAAAGCACAGTCACACATGAACATATAAAAAGAAAGATTTTTTTTAAATAAGTTAATATATACACTTGTGTCCCAGCTCTACTAAAAGCTAGTAAAGCTGGAGACCCTAAAGGAAGGGTTATTGTGTGGGACTGATAAATAGTAACTATCACAATGGAATCTAGAGTCACAAGTTTGTCCTGAGTAAGTTTGTGACTGATGTCATAGACCTACCAATTTTCCCAACCTTCCTGTCTAGGTAAACTTGGGTTGTTTTTCACTGATTCAAATATCTAGCCCCAGTATTTATCCCTCAGATTGTTCTCAAAGATGTAATGTGCCACACAAAAGCACTAAGTTTACCAGGAGCACCCTAAATGATACAATTAAAGAGATCCCTCTACTAAATATACAGGTAATATTAATGAGAATGCTAGTGTACAGAAATAAGTTGACATTAGATATCCTAACTACAGTTCAAGGTTGTACCTATGTCATTGAAAAGCCAAATTTTGTGTGTTTTCAACAACTCTGCTAATATTTACAATGCCTTAAATGACCTTCTCTCACAAACCAATGGTATATTAAACCTCACCTTAAGTTTTAATGGGTTACTGGCTTCATGGTTTACAGAGACTGGCTGAAATACTAATTGCTTTTATGATAACTGTTTACAAAAAGGAAATTATTTGCTGTCTTGTTTATTATTGTTCTAGCATTATTCCTGCCCTATGCATGCCTTGTCCATTCACCCAACAAATGCCACAATTGAAATTCTGGACTGTGATGATGCTAAATACCATTAACTGTCCATGTGCCGCCTGATACACAACAAAGATTTGGGGTCATTTTCACCCAACTTTGTTCTCAACAGGAAGTACCTTGGAGATGCCATTGCCCATTTTACATAGAAATGGAAGATGAAAATTGACAGTGGGGAAATGTAACAGTGGTCCACTTCATGCTTTGAATATATCCCTTTCTGCTCTGCCACTCAGGCTTACTTTAAAAGATATGTGTTTCTTATTCTTCCAGATGAATTTCATAATTGCTTGCTCTATTTCTGTAAGGTACATCATTGGGATTTTAATTGGAATTGCATTGAATTTGTATACCACTTTAGGTAGTATGGCCATTTTGACAATATTAATTCTTCCTATCCAAGAACATGGAAGATCTTTCCATCTTCTAAGGTATTCTTTAATTTCTTTCTTTAGTGTTGTATAGTTCTCATTGTAGAGGTCTTTCACCTCTTTTGTGAGATTGATTCCCAAGTATTTTATTTTTTTCGAGGCTATTGTGAATGGGGTAGTTTTCCTAATTTCTCTTTCTGAAGATTCATCACTTATGTATAAAAATGCGTTGGATTTATGGGCAATGATCTTGTAAGCTGCTACTTTACTGAATTCACTTATGAGTTCTAAGAGTTTTCTGGTGGAATTTCCAGGTTCCTCTAAATATATAATCATGTCATCAGTGAACAGGGATAGTTTGAGTTCTTCTTTCCCAATTCGTATCCCTTTAATCTCTTTGGTTTGTCTAATTGCTCTGGCCAGAGTCTCAACTCTACTACAAAGCAATAGTAACAAAAACGGCATGGTATTGGTACCAAAATAGAAAGGTAGATCAATGGTATAGAATAGAGGACACGGACACAAATCCAAATAAATACAATTTTCTCATACTAGACAAAGGGGCCAAAAATATGCAATGGAGAAAAGATAGCCTCTTCAACAAATGGTGCTGGGAGAATTGGAAATCCATATGCAACAGAATGAAACTAAACCCAGATCTCTCACCATGCACGAAACTAAACTCAAAATGGATTAAGGACCTCGGAATCAGACCAGAGACCCTGCAGATTATAGAAGAAAAAGTAGGTCCAAATCTTCACCTTGTTGGTCTAGGATCAGACTTCCTTAACAGGACTCCCATAGCACAAGAAATAAAAGCTAGAATCAACCACTGGGATAGATTCAAACTAAAAAGCTTTCTCTCAGCAAAGGAAACTATCAGCAATGCGAAGAAAGAGCCTACAGAATGGGAGAATATCTTTGCCAATCATACTTCAGATAGAGCACTAATCTCCAGAATGTATAAAGAACTCAAAAAACTTTACTCCAAGAATTCAAATAATCCAGTCGACAAATGGGCTAAGGAAATGAATAGACACTTCACAGAAGAAGATCTACAAGCAATCAACAAACATATGGAAAAATGTTCAACATCTCTAGTAATAAGAGAAATGCAAATCAAAACCACCCTAAGATTCCATCTCACCCCAATTAGAATGGCGATTATCAAGAATACGAGCAACAACAGGTGTTGGCGAGGATGTGGGGAGAAAGGTACACTCATACACTGCTGGTGGGGCTGCAAATTAGTGCAGCCACTCTGGAAAGCAGTGTGGAGATTCCTTAGAAAACTTGGAATGGACCCGCCATTTGACCCAGCTATCCCACTCCTTGGCCTATACCCAAAGGACTTAAAATCAGCATACTACAGAGACACAGCCACATCAATGTTCATAGCTGCTCAATTCACAATAGCCAGACTGTGGAACCAACCTAGATGCCCTTCAATTGATGAGTGGATAAAGAAACTGTGGTATATATATACAATGGAATATTACTCAGCCATAAAGAATGATAAAATTATGGCATTTGCAGGCAAATGGATGAAATTGGAGAATATCATGCTAAGTGAGATAAGCCAATCTCAAAAAGCCAAAGGACAAATGATATCACTAATAAGTGGAGGATGACACATAATGGGGGGGAGGGAAGGGTTAGTGTTAGGGTTAGAGTTAGGGTTAGGGAGGGGGGCAAATATGGAGGAAGGAAGTACTGTATAGAGGGTAAAGAGGGGTGGGAGGGGTGGGGGGAAGGGAAAAAATAACAGAATGAATCAAACAACATTACTCTATGTAAATTTATGATTACACAAATGGTATGCCTTTACGCCGTGTACAAACAGAGAAACAACATGTATCCCATTTATTTACAATAAAAAATAAATAAATAAATAAAAGATATGTGGGTGTTTTTCTTTTCTTTTCTTTTCTTTTCTTTTCTTTTTCTCTCCCAAATTTCAGGAGAAATAGGATTACTTTAATCCCCACTCTAAGTCAAGCTATTTGTCCTTGAACACATCCCACCATAGGAACTTTGGTGAACATCACCAGAAGATCTAAGAAATGACTGTCTCCCAAAATAACAAGTTAGTTACAACACCCAACAGGGAAGACCTGGATTGTTGCCTTTGTATCACCTCTTGATGGGCAGGATCATAGCTTCTGGAACAGGAGACCCCTATATTTTTCCTTCACTAGCAAAGCAATAAAACTTCTCTATCCTTTTTCTCAAAAACCTGTCTTCATTAATTAATTGGCATTGGGGACAAGGACAGAGCTTTCAATAACAATGTATCAACATAATTTGGTCAATATCTTTCCTTTGTATTTCCACTTTCCCTTCTGTCCTCCCTCCCTTTGGTCTCTGCTGTATTCTACTGATCTCTCTTTGATTTTTATGAGATTCTCCCATGCCTGTCCTCTTTTGTTTTTCCCCCCTCTCTAGAGGGCACATATGAGAGAAAATGTACAACACTTTACTTTTGGAGTTTGACTTACATCACTTATGATATTGGTCTCAAGTTTCATCCAAATTCATGCAAATGTGATGATTTTATTTTTCTTTATGGTTGAGTAAAACTCCATTGTGTATATATTCCACATTTTCTTGATCCATTCATATGCTGATGGACATCTAGAATGGTTCCACAGTTTAACATTTGTGAACTGTATTGCTATCACTATAGTTCGAAGACTTTAATTCTTATGGATAAATACCAAGGAGTAACATAACTTGTTTCTATGCTGGTTCCATTCCTAGTGTTTTGAGGAAATTCCATGTTGATTTTCATATTAATAACCAATACATTTTTCTAGGTGGTCATCCAATTAAAGAGTATTGGTTTCTATAAAAAATTTTAAGTATAACACTCATAATCTTAGATGATTAGAATATTTATTTGACAAAAAGAGATGGATTAAAATGTTAGATAGACTTGTCAGATATTATTGTGCTAGGTAGCAACTTAGCCATAAAT
This sequence comes from Sciurus vulgaris, assembly GCF_902686455.1. NCBI lineage: Eukaryota > Metazoa > Chordata > Mammalia > Rodentia > Sciuridae > Sciurus > Sciurus vulgaris. The sequence goes on from NC_136463.1 coordinate 136,284,815, forward strand.
TGATGAGCAGGGAAAATACAATTAAAGGTGACTGAAATCCACAGAGAGACTTATCTGACAGATAAGCACCTCGAACATGGGGCCTTGGGATTATAAAACCTCCCCCAGTCATAGTTACATTTCCTTAAGAAAACCTTTTGTTTCAAGATCATATAATACCTTGCCAGGGGGCCTGGATGATCCCTTATCACAAGAACTATGTCACAACCCCCTTCACCAAGATAGACAAAGCATCAAGATCCTCAAAAACCCATGTTTGATTGGGGCTGTTTAAAGGGTAATAAACTGATTAAGGGGACAGGTAATTAAGAAAAAACTAGGGGACTTAATTTTTTAAAAATACTTTGTGAACACCCTATCATTCTCTTGGAAGTGATCCCTACTTTTCCTATGCTATTAGTCAAAAGTCAAGAGGAGGACTTGGGCAGGACTCCAGAAATTTCCTATGTCTCCCAATGAAATTGGAGAGCAGTAGAAGCAGGCAGGTTTCTTAGAGAACCCATTCTTACCTTTGGGAATGTCCTATTTCCCCTTTACCATTTCTTCTAATAAAGAAGATAATGGTGATCTCAGTGAAAGGTCTGATATTTTTCATACTTGATTGCAAAAATCAGCGTGAATACTTGCTGCTCTGCCACAGTGACTTCTTTTAAAACTTACATGTTTTTTTTTTTTTTTTTTTCTTCCTTTTCTCCCTCTTTCACTCCGTAATCATGGGGAAAACATTAAAATTAGGCTGAGTTACCTGTCCTTGAGCTGTCACAGCACAGGAAAGAAGAAATCTAGACATGGGAGACTAGAATCAGAAGACCTTAGAAATGGATATCTTGAAAGGTTATATAAATTATGACCCCTGACAAGACAGGCATGAATGTAGCCTTAGAATCCTCTAATTCCCATCATGGTTAGAATCACAGCTTCTGGGATAAAGACCCCTGTGTTTCTCCATTGTTAGCAAAGCAATAAAACTTCTTTTTCATTTCTCTGGGTTGACTCCATGTCCTTCATAGTCACTATACCCTCAGCTTCCTCTGTGGCCTAAGTGACCTAATTGAACTTAGTAGACCTTATATAGACTTATATAGACTCTATTGACTGAGTAGCCTCTGTGACATAATAGTTTCTATGTACAGGATAGTATCTGTGACCTGCAGACCATCTATGGCCTGAATGTCCTCTATTAATTGAATAACCTCTATAAACTTATTAGCCCCTATGACCTGAGTAACATATGTAGCCTGAGTAGCCTCTAGTCCCTGCATAGTCTCTGTAACAGAGGAGCCTCTATAACCAGTGTAACCTCTAATGCTCCATCACCTGCCTAATCCATATTAGGTAAGTATAACCTGCGACCTACATCATTTCCATGGCCTGAATTGTTCCTGTGACCCTTAGAGTCTGAGACTCTAAGACTTTGCAGGCTTTTAAAATTACTCCTACCTTAGAAGTTATGCCAGTTTTAGAAGCTACAAGGGCCAAAGATTCTATGCATACTATAAAGGCCCCTTAGACACTAAGACAGGTAGAATCTAAATGATCTGAGTAATTTCTATGATCTCCATACCTTCTATTGCCTGATTAGCATAAATAAACTTAATAACCCTGATGGTATAGGAAGTCTTTATGGCCTGTGTACTTTGTATGACCTGAGTAGCATATATGGCCTGAGTATCCTTTCTGGCCTATGTAACTTCCATAGCCTAAGTATCCTCTATAGCTATATAGCTTCTATGGTTTGAGTATCCTCTATGATTTATAGCTATTAAGGCCTGCATGTCCTCTATGACCTTCATAGACTCTAGGACCAGCATATGCTCTATGACGTGCAGAGCATCTAAGACATGAGTAGTTTCTATGACCTGAGTATATCCTAGTACCTGCATTGTGTCTGTGACCTGAATTGTCCCCATGATCTGTATATCATCTTATAGCCTGAGTAGCCTCTAATGGATATGTATTCTTCGTGACCTCTGAAACCTTGTTTTAGTGAATATCATCTATTCCCTGCTTAAGCTGTATATCCTGATTTGCCTAATGAGTTTAAAAGTCACTATGACCTGCACATTCTTTATGTTCTGCCTATCATCTATATCCTGAGTATCATAAAGGCTTGCATAGCCTCTATGGTCTGAATAACTTTTATGACATGCATAGTCTTAGTGAACTGTCTAGCCTCTATTAAGTAGAAAGCTTCTATGTCTTGATGAGCATGATCTGCAAAGCCTCCATGAATAACATAACATCTATTACCTGTGCATCACTTCTGTAGGGTTTATAGCCTGAGTAGCCTAGATGACCTAGGTAGCCTCTGCACCCTGTGTTGTTTCAATGGCCATCTTGAGCATCTTCTATAGCCTGAGTAGTCTCTATGAAGATCACATTCTTTGTTATTTTCAAATATTTAATGATCTTCATAGTCTATGACCTTAATAGCATCTCTGGCCTAAGCATCCTCTATGACCTGAGTGGCCTTTATGACCTGAATAGTACATATTACCATCCTAGTATCTATTATCTGAATATCCTCCACTGCCCATGTACTCTCTATGTCATTAGCAGCCTCTGTGAACTTCATTTCTCTATGACATGCATAACCTCTATGATCTCTGCAGCCTATGTGGCCTGGGTGCCTCCTCTGTGACCAATGTAACCTCTATGATCTGCAAAGTTTTTGTAGCATTTCCTCTTGAACCTGTGAAGGCTGTATGGCCTGCATATTCTGTATGACCTACATAGCCTCTAAGGCCTGCACAGCCTCTATGACCTGAATAGCCACTATGGGCTGAGCAGCCATTTTGATCTCAGTATCTTCCATGACCTATGTAGCACTTATGGCTTAGTAGCCCTAATAACATGCATAGCACCTATGACCTGAGTAGTCTCTATTATCTGAATACCCAAGTAGATAGTATGAACTGAGTAGACTCTTAGCAAAGGTAACTTCTATGACTTTGAAGTCTTTCAACCAGAGTATTATCTATGGCCTGCAGAGCCTATATGATCTATATAGCCACTTTGGCCCACTCAGTAACTGTAAGCTCTGTCACCTCTATTTTCTGTGTAGCCTAAATGACCTGCCCATCCTCTGTCACCTTTGAAACCTTTATAAGCTGAGTTGACTAGATGATGGAGTACAATCCTTACCTCTGTAGCTTTTCTAAGAATTAAGTAGCATCTATTAACTGCATACTGTCTATGACCTGAGTAACCCCTGTGGCCTGCATAGCCTCTATGATCTGTGTAGCTACTCTTGCCTGTATACCCTCCATGTAATCAGTATCCATGTAAACTGAGTAACTTCTATGACCAGTGACTTGCATAATCTCTATGACATGAATAATCTATATGGCCTGTGCAGCCTCTATGACCAAAATGGCCTATGAGTTTAGTAGCTCCTATGATATGTGTAACCTCTATAGCCTGAGTAGTTTCTATTTACTAAGTAACCTCTGATTTATGTAGCCTCTATGACCTATATAGCCTCAATGATCTCCTGAGCCTCTATGACCAAATTTGCCTCTATGACTTGTATAGAACTTTATCTGAGAAGCCTCTATTACTTGTGTATACTCTAAGATTGGTGTATTCTCTAAGAACTGAGTAACCTCTATGACCAACATTAACTCTATGACCTGTATATCCTCTTAGGACTGTGTAGCTTATATGACCTGCATAGTCTCTATGGTCTGAAGAGTTTTGATAACCTGCGTAGCATCTATGACCTGTATATTTTGCATTACCTGCATAGCTTCTATGGCATGATAGCCTCCATATCCTATACAGCATCTATGACTTTTGTAGTCTTTATTGCATTAGTACCTAAATAACCAGTGTGGATCCTATGACATCAATAACATTAATAATCTGCATAGCCTCTATGACCTGCTTGACCTTGTAACTTTTGTAACCTTAGAAGTTTGAGTTGTGTATATGATTTAAGTAGCTTCTATGATCTGCTTACTTTTTTGACCTAAAAAACCCTAAATGACCTTAGTAGCCCCTATGCCCTGTGAGCCCTCTATGTTTTTAATTGCTTGCAGTACTTTACTATCCTCTGTGTCTTGCATAGCATCTATGAATAGAGAAACTCCAATGACTGGTATAGCATCTGTGACCTGAGTAGCTTCTATTGCTTGCTTACCCTTATGCCCTGAGTTGCTTCTATGAGTTGAGTAACCTTTATGACCATAGTAACCTCTATGACTTGTATAGAGTATGGCCTTCCTATGTCTACAACCCATGTAGTGTCTCTTACCTGAATAGCCTCTAGTACCTGAGAATCATCTATAATTTGGGTATCCACAATGACTTCCATACACTCTATGCATACTTTAGGTCCTGGGTAGCCAAAACATTCTTAGTAATCTCTTTAAATTATTAGCCACTGTAATGTATATAGCCACTATACCCTGCCTAAACTCTATGAACTATATAGCCTTTATGCCCTGAATAGTGGCATAAATAACCTGCATTACCTCTATGACCTGGTAGAATCTGTGACCTGAATAGCCTGTTGGAAGCTGAGTACCCTCCATGATCTGCTTATCCTTTATAAACATAACTTCTATTTCCTGAGTAACCTTAATGAACAAAGTAGTTTCCATGACATCTTTAGTCATTACGACATGTGTAACCTCTATTAATGAATATTCTTTAGTAATTTTATAGCCTCTATGACTTGCACAGCCTTTGGGCCCTGAACAGCATAAATGACCTGAGAAACTGCTACAACCTGAGGAGACTATAATATGCATAATCTCTATGTCCAGAGTATATTATAAAATTTGAGGAGCATTTTAACCTGAGCTTCTGGCATCTGCATATCTTCTGTAACCTAAGTACCCTCTATGAACTCTGTAGCCTCCATTACCTGTGTAGCCTCTAAATTCTGTATAGTATAGTATAATAATTTGGATAACCATTCAATGTCTAGATTGTGTTACAGTAAAATACCATCTTTATCTTACACAGGTTTGTACATATAGGTGACAGTTTTAGCCAAGATTATTCCCAAGGGACTACCAGTAGGATCAACACAGCATTTCCCATATCTTAAAGGACCAGGAACAGCTACTAACAAGAATACAGAAACAGAATACCAGAGGATATCCTCAAAAACCTGGAAAATATGTGAGACCTTTAAGATATCAAAGGGGGGGAAATTCCCAATGTTCCCTAGTCCTGCTTAACCACGACTCCTATACCAATGATCCCACTGATGGATAACCAGATGGCTACACAAAGAGGGACCACACTTGTGGAATCAGGGGTCTCAGCACACACACCAGGGGAGGTGATCAAGGTGTAGTGACTTTACTTCATTCAGTAAAATTTACTGCATTTCCTTTTTCTCAAAATAGATCAATTGGTGGAGCAAGGCTCTTGTTCAGGGAGAGAAGGAAAGAATTTAGTGAAGCAAAAAGAGCCACAGCAGCTGCAGGGATAGTGCCTTAGGCTCTCCTTTTACTTACATTAACATCTCCTCTGGTTCAGGCTGAGGCAAACTCACACTGTCTCATTATTTTCGATTGGCAAGCTGCCAACAAGCTCAATAGCCACATTATATCTTCAGTATCAAAGCAGGTGATGGTTTGAAGTGCCAGATCTGCCCAAGAAAGCCAAAGTGGGGCTGCTTTAGGGTCTTGCTTTGTTCACCAATTTTTTACCAATTTCAGGCTTTGTCCCTGATTCAATCTGATAAGCAAGAAAAGGTTTTGAGAAAAAAAGAAACTATTTTATTTCTTTCCTAGCAAAGGAGAAAGACAGAGGGATCCTGTCCCAGAGACTTGACTCTGACCAGTAGGAAAAACACAGTGCCTTCAAAGGTTACATTCCCAGATGTGCCATGGCAGGAGTCATAATTCACTTGTAGCCTTTAAAGAGAAATAGTCATTTCTTAAATCTTTCAGTGCCAGACCCTGAACTTTTAAGTCTTTTATTCCTGTACTGTCTTTTCTGCTTTTTTTTTTTTTTTTTTTTTTTTTTTTTTTGGTACTGGTGATTGAACTCCAGGGCACTTGATCACTGCATCCCCAGCCCTTTTTTGTATTTTATTTAGAGACAGGATCTCAGTGAGTTGCTTAGTGCCTTGTTTTTGCAGAGGCTGACTTTGAACATGTGATCCTCCTGCCTCAGCCTCCCAAGCCACTGAGATTACAGGCATGCATCACTGTGCCCAGCTGTGGTGTGTTTTCCTAAGGACAGATAACTTGTCCAAAGGAGGAGAAGGGTAATTTTGTTTTGCTTCTCCCAGTAATAAGTTAGGAGAGAAGGAAAAGAGAAAGAAGAAAGAATGACAGCTTATTTTAAAATAAGCTACTGTGTCAGAGCACAAAGGGTGATGGTCAAAGGAGAAAGTGGAACCCCACACAGAATAGACAAAGCAATCCTTAGCAAGAAAACTGATGGAGAAGGTACCACAATACTGATTTTATATTATACTACGTAGATGTAGTAACAAAAATGGCATGGTATTGGCAGAAAAATATACATGAAGACCAATGGAACAGAATGGAAGATACAGAGACATACCCACATAAATACAGTTATCTCATACAAGACATACATTGGAGGAAAGATAGCCTCTTCAACAAATGGTGCTGTGAACACTGGAAATCCATGTTAACAAAGTGAAATTAGACCCCTATCTCATACCCAGCACAAAACTCAAAGTGGAGAAATGACCTAGACATTAGATCAGAGACCCTGCACCTACTAGGAGAAAAGGTAGGCCAAAATCTACGTCTTGTCAACTTAGGAACTGAATTCCTCAACAATACTCCTGAAGTGCAAGAAGTAAAATCAAGAATCAATAGAAGGAATGGTATCAAACTAGAAAGCTTATTAACAGCAAAGGAAACAATGAAGAATGTGAAGAGAGAGCCTGAAGAATGGGAGAAAACCTTTGCCACCTCTACATCAGATAGAGCATCAATCTCCAGGATACACTCCATTTATGTATGATCTATCAAAATGTATAAATGCATTCCATTGTCATGTACAACTAATTAGAACAAATAAAATTTTAAAATTAAGGGGAAAAAAGCAGAAAAAACTTAACATTAAAAAAAATAATAATAATCCAATCAGTAAAGGAACTGAACAGACACTTCATAGAAGAAAAACATGATACATGTATTTTTTAAATGTTTTTAAATTTTATTGTTCTAATTAGTTGTACATGACAGTAGAATGCATTTATACATTTTTATAGGTCATGCATAGAGTGTAATCTCTTATTTTTCTGATTATACATATTGCAGGATCACATCAGTCATGCAGTCATACATGTACATGAGGTAATAATGTCTGTTTCACTCCACTATAATTCCTTCCCCCATACCCCTACCCCTCTCTTCACTCTCCTCCACCTAATATTCTTCCTTATCTCACATGTATGTATTTTTTAATGTCTCAGTAACCTAAATAACCAGAGTAATCTCTGTGGCCTTAATAGCTTAAATGACCTTATCACCTCCTACAAACAGCATACCTTCTATGACCTGAACAGTGTCCATGACTTGCATAATCTCTATGGCATGAATAATCTGTATGGCCTGTCCAGTCTCTATGACCAAAATGACCTAAGACTTTAGTACACCTATGATATGTGTAGCCTCTAGGGACTGAGTAGCCTCTATTTCCTGAGTAAAACTCAAAAGACTTAACCTTAAAAACAAACAATCCATTGATAAATTGGCAAAGGAAATGAATGGGCACTTCACGGAAGAAGACATACAATTGATCATCAAATACATGAAATAATGTCCAATATATCTAGAATTAGAGAAATGTAAATGAAAACTACACTGAGATTTCATCTCAGTCTAGTCAGAAGGACAATTTCCAAGAATACAAGTAACAATAAATGTAGGTGAGAAGATGAAGAAAATGTTCACTCATACATTGCTGGTGCGACTACAAATTAGTACAACCACTTTGGAAAGCAGTATGGGAGATTCCTCAGAAAATCTGGAATGGAACCACCATTTGACCCAGATATCACACTCCTTGGCATATACCCAAAGGATTTAAAATCAACATACTACAATGATGCAGCCACATCAATGTTCATAGCAACTCAATTCACAATAGATAAACTATGGAATCAACCTAGGTGCCCTTCAAGAGATGAATGGATAAAGAAAATTTATACATATTATATATAAATACACATACAATAGAATATTTACAACCTTAAAAAAGAAAGAAATTATGGATTTGTCAGAAGGTGAATGGAACTATAGACTATCATGTTAAGTAAAATAAGCCCAATTCCTTGCCCTGCAAAAAACAAAGGCCAAATGTTCTCTAATATGTGGATGCTAACACATAATATGGGAGGGAGAAGGAAGAACAAAATTTCATTGGATTAGACAAAGGATAATGAAGGGAAGGATATGGGAATAGGAAAGATAGTAGAATGTATCAAACATTACTTTCCTATGTTCATATATGAATACATGACCAGTGTAACTTTACATCATGTACAACCTCCAGAATGGAATCCTAATTAGAATAAGTTATACTCCATGTATATATCACATGTCAAAATTTAAAAAAAAAGAAATTGTACATTAAAAAAGGAAGTTTGCATCCTGTTACAATAGAATCCTTTAATACAGCTTTATCCAAATTATCCTTGAATTAAGATCAGGGAAAGGACTTACTTCTCTTTTGTCCCTACCCTTCTAACTGTGAAATATCCATCTCCTCCTATGTTTGGTGAGAATGAGATTACTACAATGTTTCTCATTTGGCAACAAGATGACCCTGATAAGTAAGTATGTGTTCTCCACCCAGGACAGGCATCCATGCATGTACAATTACCATCTTAGGCCAAAACCAAGGCCCAGAGAAGACCACTCAAGGGGAAAACAGTTCTCCTCCTTGCAGTAATATTTTAGTCTGTTTCTGATTGTATATATCTGGCTGCCATAACTGGCACCTTTGCATCCATGTCCCCTTGTCATGAGATAAACCCTAAACTTCAAATTTCCCAACTGGGCAAGGACCTCACTTTAACTCCTGATGAATGTCCAATTTCTTCCTGCTTTTTCTGTGATTGAAGAGGGGAAGGTGAATTCCAATGACTCAAGTTTGGTTTAGAAGTTTCTCCAGAAATATAGTTCTACGAGAGACAGAATGTAGTGTTCGGCATGTGTGCATGGAATACCCTACTCCAACATGGAGTATCTTCTTTATGATCTGCATACCCTCTATGGCCTGAGTAGCCTTTATGGTGCAAAGCCCCTATAGGTACTCAGTCCATAGAGGACATACAAGTCATAGAAGCTATGCAGATCATATAGACTAAGAAGGTCATAGTGGCTACTGAGGTCACAGAAGCAGCTCAGGATATTTAGAATACTTAGGAAGTAAAGGCTCTGCATTTCATAAAAGCTGAAGAGACCACAGAAGTTACTGAGGTCATAGATGCCATATAGGCCATAAGAGTCTAAGCAAATCATAGAGTTATACTTGTCGTACAGGATCCTGTGATCAAAGAGGCTACTCAGGCCATAGATGCTATGTAACTAAGGACAAAAGGGCAACTAAGTTCATTTTAGCTGTTCAAGTATAAAAGACTACAGAAGTCACAAAGACTAAGAAGGTTATATAGGCTATGAATGTCATAGAAGCTACTCAGCCAAAACAGCTACTCAGGACATAGAAGCTGTGCAGGTCATAGAGCCTATGCAAATCCTAGAGTCTAATAAAATAATTTAGGCTATTCATGTCTCAGAGGTTAAACAGGTCATAAAGGCTATGTAGGTAATAGAGGCTATGCAGGGCAGTGGGGTACTCAAGTCATATAGGCTACTCTAAAATCTACACCTGTCATAGATGGTACACAGGCAATAGAGATTATGCAGGCCATAGAATCTAAGCAAGTCATATGAACTACTCAAATCATAGAGGCTATGCAAGTCACAGAGTCTACTATGACCATAGGTGGCACTCAGGCCAGAGCCTTTGCAGTTCATAGAGATACATTGATCATAGCAGCTACTCTGGACATAGAAAGTATATAGATCACAGAAGATTCTAGGCCATAGATCTTATAAGATCAGAGAGGCTGCATGGTCACAGAAGGTAAGCAGGGCCCATAAGATATGCAGTTCATAGAGGGTACTCTGGCCATACAGCTTATCCAAATTATAGAGATTAAGCAGGTCATAGAACTACTCAATTTCTTTAAATAATTCAGGTCATAGAATCTATGCAGGTCATAGAGCAACACAGGTCATAGAAGCTACTGAGGTCACAGATACTACTCAACACATAGAGGTTATAGAGGTCATTGAGATTACACATGTCATAGAGGCAATGCAGTATATAGGGGTTACTCAAGTCATAGAAGCTTCTTCAGTGATTTAAGCTACTGAGACATAGAGGCTATGTGAATCATAGAGGCAATGCAGGTAATAGAAGCTACTCAACTCATAGAATGTATACCTGTTATAGGGGCTACTCTGGTACTTTAAACTATTCTGGCCATAAATGCTATTCTGTGCACAGAATATATACAGGTCATAGAATTTACACAAGTCATAGAGGATTTTCAGGACCTAGAGACTATCTGTGTCACAGAGGCTACTATGGTCATCTAGGCTACTAAGCTCATCTAGGATTCTCAGACCATAGAAACTATAACTGTAGAGGAGACTACTAAGACCATAAAGTCTAGTCAGGTAATATAGCCTGCTCAGGTCACAGAGTTTATTCAGGTTACACAGATTAGGTAGTTAAGGGAGGCTACATAGGCTTCAGAGGCTCTATATGTCATCAAAGTCATCATAGAAGAAACTGAGGTCATAGAGGTTAATCAGGTCATAGATGCTACTTAAGCCATAGAGGCTATGCAGGTCTTAGGAACTGGCCATATCTGAGAGGTTATTCCACATGTAGAGGCTCTTCAGGTTATCAGGGTTTGTCTGAAAATGTAGTCATATCAATATATAAAGACTATGCATGATATAGAGGTTATGCAAGTCATAAGCACAAATCATAGAGACTGCTCAGGTCACAGAGTCTATGCAGATCATAGATCTTATGCAGGCAATGGAGGTCACATAGGTAATAAGGGCTATGAAAAACCTAAGAGATTTTGAATTTTTTAGAGGCTACTCAGATCATAGAAGGTAAGAAGGTCATAGAGAAAATTCCATTCATATAGACAGCACAGGTCATGGATGTCCTTTAGAGCACAGAGGCAACTGATGATATAGAGGATACTCAAGACACAGAGGCTACTCAGTTCATAGAGACTAGTGCAGTCATATGGGGCTAATCTGGTCAAATAGTCTGTGCAGGTCATAGAGACTACATAGAACTAGAGGATATGTAGACCATGGAGTCCACTCAGAACATAGAAAATTCTCAGGAAATTCATGCTACTTGATCCATATAAAGGAAGACAGGTCATAGAGGCTGGACTGATTATGGAGGCTATGAAAGTCATACAGATAACTCAGGGCAGTTATGCTACTCAGGTTAAAAAGGATAAGCAGAACTTTGGGACTAAAAAGCCATAGATATTATTCATACCTTATCAGTTCATAAAGGCTACACAGGTTGTAGAGAATACTCAGGTCACAGAGATTACTCACATCATATATTAAGTAAAGTAGCAGGTTACAAGATCAATGCCCATAAATCCAACGCATTTTTATACATAAGTGATGAATCTTCAGAAAGAGAAATTAGGAAAACTACCCCATTCACAATAGCCTCGAAAAAAATAAAATACTTGGGAATCAATCTCACAAAAGAGGTGAAAGACCTCTACAATGAGAACTATACAACACTAAAGAAAGAAATTAAAGAACACCTTAGAAGATGGAAAGATCTTCCATGTTCTTGGATAGGAAGAATTAATATTGTCAAAATGGCCATACTACCTAAAGTGGTATACAAATTCAATGCAATTCCAATTAAAATCCCAATGATGTACCTTACAGAAATAGAGCAAGCAATTATGAAATTCATCTGGAAGAATAAGAAACCAAGAATAGCTAAAGCAATCCTTAGCAGGAAGAGTGAAACAGGGGGTATTGCAATACCAGATCTTCAACTCTACTACAAAGCAATAGTAACAAAAACGGCATGGTATTGGTATCAAAATAGAAAGGTAGATCAATGGTACAGAATAGAGGACACGGACACAAATCCAAATAAATACAATTTTCTCATACTAGACAAAGGTGCCAAAAATATGCAATGGAGAAAAGATAGCCTCTTCAACAAATGGTGCTGGGAAATCCATATGCAACAGAATGAAACTAAACCCAGATCTCTCACCATGCACGAAACTAAACTCAAAATGGATTAAGGACCTCGGAATCAGACCAGAGACCCTGCAGATCATAGAAGAAAAAGTAGGTCCAAATCTTCACCTTGTTGGTCTAGGATCAGATTTCCTTAACAGGACTCCCATAGCACAAGAAATAAAAGCTAGAATCAACCACTGGGATAGATTCAAACTAAAAAGCTTTCTCTTAGCAAAGGAAACTATCAGCAATGCGAAGAAAGAGCCTACAGAGTGGGAGAATATCTTTGCCAATCATACTTCAGATAGAGCACTAATCTCCAGAATCTATAAAGAACTCAAAAAACTCTACTCCAAGAATTCAAATAATCCAGTCGACAAATGGGCTAAGGAAATGAATAGACACTTCACAGAAGAAGATCTACAAGCAATCAACAAACATATGGAAAAATGCTCAACATCTCTAGTAATAAGAGAAATGCAAATCAAAACCACCCTAAGATTCCATCTCACCCCAATTAGAATGGCGATTATCAAGAATACGAGCAACAACAGGTGTTGGCGAGGATGTGGGGAGAAAGGTACGCTCATACATTGCTGGTGGGGCTGTAAATTAGTGCAGCCACTCTGGAAAGCAGTGTGGAGATTCCTTAGAAAACTCGGAATGGACCCGCCATTTGACCCAGCTATCCCACTCCTTGGCCTATACCCAAAGGACTTAAAATCAGCATACTACAGAGATACAGCCACCTCAATGTTCATAGCTGCTCAATTCACAATAGCCAGACTGTGGAACCAACCTAGATGCCCTTCAATTGATGAGTGGATAAAGAAACTGTGGTATATATATACAATGGAATATTACTCAGCCATAAAGAATGATAAAATTATGGCATTTGCAGGCAAATGGATGAAATTGGAGAATATCATGCTAAGTGAGATAAGCCAATCTCAAAAAGCCAAAGGACGAATGATATCGCTAGTAAGTGGAGGATGACACATAATGGGGGGGAGGGAAGGGTTAGTGTTAGGGTTAGAGTTAGGGTTAGGGAGGGGGGCAAGTATGGAGGAAGGAAGTACTGTATAGAGGGTAAAGAGGGGTGGGAGGGGTGGGGGGAAGGGAAAAATAACAGAATGAATCAAACAACATTACTCTATGTAAATTTATGATTACACAAATGGTATACCTTAAAAAAAAATAAAATTATATATTAAGCAATTCATAGAGGCTACTCAGGTAATTGAGTTTCTATGGCCTAAAAGAGTTGTTCAGGTTATAAAGGCTACAAAAGGCATAGAAAATAGTCTGTCATAGAGGCAAGTCAGGCTATATGATATTCAAAGACCACACTGAAAAACTGAGTCATGAAGGCTACACATGTCATAGGGTCCTTTAAAGTTATTTGGGCTACTTAGACCATAAAGGATACACAGGTCATATAGACTACTATGGTCATAAAGGATACTAATACTTTGGAGACTAGACAGGTCATAGAGCATCCTCCTGCATTAAAGCTAAGCCTATCTATTTATGCTATTGAGATCACAGAGGCACAATTGTTCATAAAAGATAATCAGGTCCTTTAATTTACTCAGGTAATAAAGGATATGCAGTATTTAGAAGGTATGCAGATCATCAGATCATAAAGAATACTCATAGAGCTTCTCCAGTCATGCTGAGGTCATATAGTCTACTGGGATCATTAGACTACCTTCCCATGCCATAAATCCTACACAGGTCTTAGAGGGTATGTAGGCCATAGAGGCTATTCAGTCCATATAGGTTACACAGTTCATAAAACTATTCAGTTCATAGCGGATGCTCATTTCACAGAGGGGACAAAGGTAATAGTGACTATTTAAGTCACATGTACCTAGACAGGTCATAGGGGCTCCTCAGTTCATAAAGTCCCTTCAGGCAAAAGAGACTGTGCAGTATCTAGATGATTCTAAGGCTATTTAGGCTTCTTGGGTCATAGAGACTGTGCAGGTCACAGAGGATAAACCGTTCACAGTGGCTATGCAGTACATAGAAGATGCTCAATCCATAAAGGTAACACAGGCCATAGAGGATACACAGGTCATAGAAGCTACTCAGGTTATAGAGACTAGTCAGGCCATAGAGACTATGCAGTGTATAGGGGCTAATTCAGGTTTCAATTTTTTCTGGCCATAAATGCTATTAGGCAGGTTTTAGAGGCTATGTAGAGTGGAGGCTATAAAGATCAAAGTGGGTTAATGCCATTTATGGTACTCAGACCATGAAGGCTTCAAAGAAAATAGATACTACTGAGGCCATCAATGTTATACATTTCATAGGCACTATTAATGACATAGATGCTACAGAGGTCATAGTAGAAATTCAGGTCATAGAAACTTCCTAAGCCATAGAGTATGTGCAGGTAATTGGGGCTACTTAAGTTTTGTTGTCAAATCAGGCCTTACAACTTCACAAGACATAGGAAATAAGCAGGTCAAATTGGCTAGGCAAGTTATAGAGGATATTTAGGACATAGAGCATTATAGAAACTACACAATTTATAGAAGCTATTAGAGTGAGAGAGGATTTGCAGACCATAGAGACAATTAAAGATATAGAGGATCACATGTCATAGAAGTTATGCTGGTTCATCCAGGATACTCAGACCATAGAGGATACACAGATAATAAAGTCTATTCAAGTCATATATCCTAATAAGTTATAGACGCTAATCAGATATAGAGCTTATACAAAACTTAGAATTTAATTATGCAGTACGGGTTACACAAATCTCATAGATCCTTGAGGCTACTCAGAACATAGAGGCCTTCACAAAATTGTAGCAAGTCTTAGTAGCTACTGAGGTCATAGTGTCTACTCAGGTCATTTAGGCTTCTCAGATCTTAAAGGCTATGCACGTCATGAAGTTTCTCCAGATCATAGTATTTACATAGGTCATAAATCCTGCACGAGCTTAGAGGCTCTGCAGGAAATAGAGGCTTCTCAGGTCATAGAGTTTACACTGAACATAGAGGGTATAAAATCAGTAGAAGCTACTCAAGCCATGGATGCTACTCAGGTCATAGTCTGTATGCAGGTTGTTAATGTTACTCAGGTCCTGGAGACTAATTAGATCATAGATTCTACACAGGTCATAGTGGTACAAAGGTCATTTAGGTTACAAAACCTTAGAAGATTCTCAGGCTACAGTGGCTATGCAGGACACATAGGCTGCTAAAGTAATAGAGGTTACTCAAGTCAGAGAGCTATACAGGCCTCAGAGGTCATGCAAATCACAGAGACTAGCAAAGGCATAGAGGCTGCACAGGTAATAGAAGCATCCCAGAACATAGAGGTCATGCAGCACTTAGAGTCTATGGAGGTCAGAAAAGCTACTGGAATGATAGAATCTATGCAAATCATAGAGGTTACACAGTTCATAGAGGCTATTTAGGTAACAAAGTCTATGTAGGTAAAAGAGTGTATTTAGGCCATGGACACTCAATAGGTAATAAAAAATATGCATGCTGTGGAGGCTTTGCACATGATAGAAGATAATAAAATCACAGAGGTTACTCAATTCATAGAGGTTACTTTGGTTATAGGTGATACTGAGGTCATTTAGTCTACTCAGGACATTTAGGCTACTCATGCCATAAAGGTTATAGAGTATATGCAGGTCATTAAGGTTACTCAGGTCCTAGAGATTAATTAATTAATATTAACTAATTAATAAAGGTCATTTATGCTACAAAAGTCTTAGATGATTTTCAGGCTATAGTAGATATGCAGGAAACATAGGTTGCTAAAGTAATAGAGGTAACTCAAGCCATAGAGGCTACACAGATCACAGAGGCTATACAGGCCATATAAGTTACACAGAACATAAAGTCTCTTGATTCATACAGGTTCACAATACAGGAAGTCTATGAGGAACATAGAACCTATGCAGGTCTTAGCAGCTTTTCCAGATATTTAGGCTACTCAGGCTATAAGGGCTATGCAGGTTTCATAGGCTATATTATTCATAGAGAATAAATAATCATAGAGGCAATATAGGTAATAATGGCTATTGATGTCATAGAAGTTAATCTGGCATTGAAGCTACTTAGGCCATAAAGATATATATGTACATAAAGGCTGTACAAGACATAGTGGCTACACAAGTCATAGAGGCACCACAGTCTTTGAGACTACTCAGGCAATAGAGGATACAGTGGCCTTTGAGTCTGCTCAGGCCATAGAGGCTAGTCATGCCATAGTGACTACTCAGGTAAAATAGAACACTCCGTTCAAAGAGGTTACTTAGGCTCTTAGATGCTATTCAGGTTACAGGAGTTAATAAGGTCATAGATGGTACTATGACATAGAGGATATTAAGGCCATAGAGATGAAGCAAGTCACAAAGATCATACTGTTTCTGGTTGCAACTTAGAAATGGAGGTTACCTAGGGTGTAAGAGTATAGGGTATACAGACAAATTATGCCTTAGAGGATTTGCAATTGGTAAAGGTTTCTCAGGCCATATAGGCTCCATGAGTAATAGAAGGTATTCAAGCAACAAAGAGTAGGCAGACCATAGGGGATATTTAAGCAGTGAGGCTATAGAGGTTAAAAAAAAAAAAGCGCTACATGATTCACAGAGGCTATGCATGTCACAGAAACTATGCAGTTCATTGAGGCTACTAAGGCCATAGAGGCTCTTTAGGTCACAGGACCTAAGTAGCTCATATAAATCATTGGGTCATATAGGATTGTCAGCCATGGAAACTATATAGGTCAGAGAGGTTATCAGGCAAAAGAGGCTACATAGCTCCTCATGTGGTCATGTTGTGGTCATGTTGGCTATTCAGTCAAGAAGTTATGCAAGCCATAGCCATTAGATCATAGAGGTTATACATTTCACTTCCAACCTGTGATCATTACATCTCCTGCTAATTATGTCTAGGAAGGGGTAGTTCCAATGCCAGAAAATTGAGCCAGAGGAACCCTAGGAATATGGAGGTGTGGGACTTCAGCTTCTTTAAAGAGCTCCAAATATGAACAATTGACATCCAGCTCCCATTCAAGATAATTCCAGGATAATTCCAAGTCTATAATATTTTGTCAGAGAAACTTTTTGAATAAAAAAGATACATGGAATCCCAGCCTGGGTAACATGCTCCAAAAGTGTGCAAACAACATGCACTTCCCATAGTGTGACCAAGTCATGACCCAAACAAAAAGGGATGTGTTCTCGTCCTTCTTGATATATCACCTACGGTACTCAAGACAAACCTATGCAGTTCATAGATGCTGCCCAGATTATAAAGTTTATGATGGTTGCAGAGGCTATCCAGGTCATAGAAGTCACAGTGGTTGTAGAGGCTATTCAGGTAATAAAGTCCTGGAATGTCAGAGTGATTATGTTGGCCATAGAGGATAGGCTACAAATGTTATAGAGGCTACAGAGGCAATAGATTCTACATAAGTCATTAAGGATTAGTAGCTCATAGAGGCTATGTGGCACATAAAGACTAAACAGTTAAGGGAGAATACTCAGGTCCTAGAGGCCACTCAGGTCATAGAACCTAAGTGGGCCTAAGATCTACTCAGATTATTAAGGCTTCTCAGGCCGTGAATGATGCAAAGGCCATAAAGACTAAGCTGGACATAAAGACAACTCTAGACCTTCATACAACTCAAGATATAAATGCTACACAAGTCATAGAGGTGTCACATGTCATTAAGGCTGCTCAGGCCATAAAGACTACCCAGTTCATAGAGAATACAAAGGGCATGGAAGGTGTTCAGGTCAGGGTTGCAATGCAGAACACACTGGTTACCCTGACTCCAGAGGTTATACATGTCATAGAAGATACATGGAACATAGAGAATACCCATATAATGGCAGTTGCTAAGGTTATAGAGACTATGATATTCATAGAGGCTATGCAGTTCATAAAGTTATTCAGGTAATAGAAGGTAGGCAGGCAGTAGAAACTGTAGAGGAGTTAGTAACATACTACTAAACTCACGGAACATAGTCAGGACAAAGAGGCTAAGTAGTTCAAGTAGACTACTCAGTTCATAGAGGTTATGTGGGTCATAAAGGCTACTAAGGTCATTTATGCTACTCAGGACATAGAGAATACTCCAACTATAGTAGCTACACAGGACATACAGGTTACTAAGTTCTTAGAAAATACTGAGGCCATAGAAGCTACACAGTTCATGAATACTATCTATGTAGGTCACACAATCTCCTCAGACTATAGAGACTATGCAGACCATAATGGATGCTCAAGTCATCAAGACTATAGAGTTCACAGAGGCTACACAGGCCACACAGCTATGTAGTAAACTGTGAGAGTGACAGGTCATTTAGGCTTACTCAGGTCATAAAGGCCACATGGGTCATAGAGGCTGTAAGGAGACATAAACTGAGCCATAGACATTTTGCCAGTCATTCAAGTTATGCAAGCAACAGAGATTACTCAGTCTTAGAGGATTCTAAGCCCTAGAGATTACACAGGTAATAGAGGCTACTCAGGCCATGAGGCTACTCAAACTCTAGTGGCTCCTCAGGCTACAATGTAAATGTCTAAGCTGGTCATAGTGGTTACACAAGCAATGAGGTCTACTAACATCATTTAGAGTACTCATGGTATTTAAGATACTTGGGTCGTAGAGCTATGTAGGTCACAGAGAATACTCATTCATAACAGTACAATAGGACATACAAGTTGTAAAGATAAAAATTATATGCAGGTCACAAAGTTGAATCAGAACATGGAAACTATGCAGGTCTTAGTGGTTAATCAGATCACATAGGGTGGACCAGTCATAGAAACCATAAATGTTATAGAGGCTACCACAGCAATAGAGGCTACACAGGCCATAGAGAATAAGTAGCACAAGGAGGCTATGCAAATCACAGAGGCAATATAAATTACAGAAGTTACACAGTTCTTATGAACTGCTGGGACCACAGAGGCTACACAGGTCATATAGGGTTAAAAGTTCAAGGACCTACTCAGTTTATTTAGGGTCTTCAGAATATATAGCCTAGGCATATCACAGAGGATACACAGTTTATAGAGGTTACTCAGGTCATACTGGCTAAGTCATACCAGTTACATAGTGGTCTTAGAAGCTAATCAGATCATTTATTCTACTTAGAACACAAGGTATGGAGGACATATAAATGACACAGATTATGGAATATACACAAATCATAGAGTAATGTAGGTCATAGATACTGCTCAGTACATAAACATTACTCAGGAAACAAAGTAGGTAGTAAAGGCTACATAATCCTTTAGGCTACTAAAGTCATGGAGGAATCTGAGGTCATAAAAGCTACACAGGATATAGAAACACAAATTTTATGGAAAATACACAGATCATGTTTTGCAGGTTATAGATCCTGCCTGGTAACATATTCTATGCAGCTCATAGAAGCTATTTAGGTGATAGAGGAGCTGGTCATAGAGACTAACATGGTCATTAATGTTATGAAGACAATATATGTTCCTCAGGTCTCAGAGGCTCCAGGTATCATAGAGACCACATGTGTCAATGTGCCTATGCAAATTATAGAGGTTATTGAGATCATAGAGCATGTACAAGCCATAGAGGCTACACAGGTCTTTGCAGCTAATCAGATCATAGAGACTGTGCAGGTCATAGAAGAAATGCAGCTCATACAGGTTACTCAGTGAATAGAGGGTACACAGGTCATAGAGGATACTCAAGCAATAGTGACTTCAGAGATCACAAAGTCTATGAAGTTTTCAGCACTTATCCAGGAGACAGAAGCTATGTAGTTCTTTGAGACTCCTCAGGCCATAAATGCTTATCAGATCATTTAGGCTCCTAGTACTTAGAGGTTATGCAGGGCATAGAGGTTACAGAGTTCATATAGGCTGATCAGTACATAAAGGCTACTCAAGCTACAGAGGCTACATAGATCCCAGAACTTGCTCAGGTCTTAGAAGCTGCTCTGGACATAGAGAAAATGTATGTCACAGAGTCTACTCAGGTTATAGTGGATTTAGGCTACTCAAGCTCCAAAGACTATGCAAGTCAAGGGGTCTATGCATTTTCTATGAATACTCACTTATATATGTTACACAGTTCACAGGGCTTACAGAGATCATAGAATCTATTAAGTTTGTTTAGTCTACTCAGGAAATAAAGGCTATGCAGTTCATAGAAGAAAGACACACAATAGAAACTATCGAGGTTGAAGCTCATTAAGGTTAACAAGTCATACATGTTGCTGATTCATAGAGGAAAAAACGGCCTAGCTCATTTAGGCTGCTCAGGCCATATAAGCTATATAGGTCATACAGACTACTCATGCTACAGTGGCTACTAGTTCATAGAAGGTACTCATGAAAATTTGGCTACCTAGATCATAAAGAATAAACATGTAATAAAGGATATTCAGGGTATTTTAGATATCAGGTAAGAGATGATTCACAGATTATGAAGGTGATAGAGACTATGCAGGTCATAAACACACCATAGACTTTGCAAGTCATAGAAGCTATGCAGGTTGTCGATGCTGCTCTGATCACAGGGGCTAGTCAGAACATTTAGGCTAGTCATGCAATAAAGGATGCACAATTAACAAAGGCTGCTCCAAGCATGGAGGCTCTGCAGCTCATAGAGACTATACAGATCATACAAGCTATATAGTCCCAAGAGGTTATGGAAGTTATAGGGGTTATGCTTGTCATTGAGATTACTTAGTTCATAGAGGCTACTCATATCCTAGTTGGTATTCAGACCATAGAGGCTTCCAAGTCAAAATCCTACACAGAATAGGATAAAATCAGGCCATAGAGGCTTAGTGGGTCATAGAGACTATGAAGGTCATAGGAGTTCTTCAGGCTCTGGAGGCTTCAACAGGCCATAGAAGATACTCTGACCATAATGGCTAAGCACATCACAGAGGCTATGCAGGTCTCAGAGGCTATGCTGTTCATAGAAATACTTGGTCACAGAGTATATGCAGTTAAGGCATAGTCAGGTGAGAGAGGCTATTGAGGTCTAGAAGATACTCAGGTCATAGTGGTTATGTAGGCTAGAGAGCTTCTTTGATGGTACATGCTATTCAGGCCACACCAGTTACTCAGGAGGTCCTAGTGGCTACATAGGTCATAGAAGTTATTCACATCATAGAGGATGAAGAAGCCATAGAGGCTAATCAGGCCAAAGACAGTATACTGGTCACAGAGGCTAGTCAGGCCATAAAGTCTTCAAAGGTCATCAAGGCTGCACGGTTCATAAAGGATACCCAGTCAATAGAGGCTTCACAAGTCATAGAGGATCTAGACATCAGAGAGACTATGCAGGTAATAGAAGCTACTCAGTTCTTAGAAGTCATACAAGCCCTAGAGGTTACTCAAGCCATAGATGCAGGGCAGGTGACAGAGGTTATGCTGGTCATAAAGAATATAAAGGCCTTAGAGGTAACTCCCAATTTAGAGGCTGCAAAGTTCATAGAGGCTACTTAGGTCATAAGGGTTACTCAGGTCATAGCAGATTCTCAAGAATTTTAATCTATTCCATCATTAAAGGCTATGTAGGTCAAAGAGAATGCACAGTTTTTATAAAATACTGTGTCACAGAACTACACATCTCATAGAGGCTAATGAAGTCATAGAGCTACTCAGGTCCTATGGGCAACTCAGGCATAAAGGCTAAGCAGTTCACAGAGAGTGCTCATATCATAGAGGTTACTCAGGACACAGAGATTATGCATATCCTAGAGCTATGCAGGCCAGGCAGTCTACACAAGTCATACAGCCTATGCAGGACTCTATGGTCATAGACTACTCAGTTCATGGAGGCTACTAACCTATTAGTATAGAAATAATAAATATCTAAGGCCACACATGTGACATAGATCATATTGGTTTTTGAAGTCTTTGAGGCTACACAGGTCATGGGAGATATTCAGGTCATAATGACTGTTCGGTCATAATGACTGTTCAGCTCACGGAGGCACCATAACATTTTCTAATGTTTCATGTTACAAAGGCCATAAAGCTATTCAGGCCATAGAGGCTACAGAAGCAATGGGCTATACAAACTAAAAAAGATACTTGGGCCATAGAGACTAATGAAATCTAAAGATTATCTAGGTAATAGAAGAAAAGGAGTCATAGAGGATACTCAAGACACAAGAAGATATGCAAATCATAGAGGCTAACCAGATCATATAAGTTATTCAGGTTAGAGTGTGTATGTAGTTTATAGAGGCTATTCATACTCTAGAGGTTACCAAGGCCCTAGAGGATCCTCAGGCCATAATGTTCATGAGGGCCATAGAGATTACTCAGTTCTTAGAGACTATAAAGGTCATAGAGGCTACACAAGTCATAGAGGATTCTCAGACCAAGAAAGCTATGGAGGTCATAGAGGATACTCAGGCAATAGAGGCTAACCAGGTCATAGGAGTTGTGCAGGTCATAGAAGATACTGTGTCAAAGAGACTATACAATTAATAAAGACTACTTGGTCATAGATGATACACAAGTCATGGTAGTTACAGAGGTCATGGGTGCTAATCAGGTCATTAAGCTATTTAGAAAAACTATCTAAATTAGTCACAGAGGCTGAATAAGCCAAAGAATGCACTTGGACCATAGACACATTGTAGTTCATGGAGATTACACAAGTCATAGGAACTTCTCAGTAATTGAAGTTATGTATTTCTTAGCAACTTCTAATGTAATTTAGGCTACTCAGGTCATTGAAGCTATTCAGGTCATAGAAGGATAGCAGACAATACTGGCTATTTAGGCTATAGACACTATAGAGTTCATAGGAACTTCTCATATCATAGAGGTTATACAGGTCATAAAGACTACAGAGGTCATAGGGATTAATAAGGTCATTTTGGCTACTCAGGACATACAATCTATGCAGGCCCTAATGGTGATATAGGTCATAGAGGCCACATAGGTCATAGTGTCGACAGAGGTCATAGAGATAGATCGATCACAGGAGGAACTTGGTAACAGAGGCTACATAGTTTATAAATGCTACCTGGTCACAGAGCCTATTCAGGCCATATAGGTTTTTCAGGTCTCAATCTACTTAGGCAGTTTCTCAGGCCATAGGTAATAGGTAATAGAGAATACTTGTGCATAGAGTCTACTCAGGTCATAGGGCCTAGTAAGTTCATTTTTGCTATTTTGTCCATAGAGGATATACAGATTAAATAGGCAATGTAGGCCACAGAGGTCATCAGGTCATAGACTATTCATGTCATAGAAGTTAGAACATAGTGCTATAGAGTTCATAGAACCTAATCAGATCATAGAGGTTCTTCAGGCCATAGACATTACATAGATCACAGAGAATGCACAGGTCATAGGAGTTATACTGGACATGGAGTTTAAGCACATCATTGAGTCTACTCACATCATAGAGGATTCACAAGTCATTTAAATAAATCAAGACATAAAGACAATATATGGGCTAAGCTTGTTATAGAGGTTGCCGAGAACATAGAGGCTAACCAGGTCATAGAAGGTACTAAGGCCATAGATGCCAAATATTTCCTAGAGGTTAAAAGACCATAAAGGATATTCAAGTCAGAGTACTTCTAATTTCTTAGGCCACTAGGTCATAGAGGTATCAAGTCATGCAGGATAAGTATGCCATAGAGGTTATATAGGTCATAGATGCTATGCAGATCATTTAGGATACTAAGACCACAGAGATTACTCTGGTCATTTAGGCTACTGAGACTTTAAAGAATAAAAGATAACAAAGGCTACCCTTAGTCACAGAGTCTACTGAAGCCACAGAAGTTACACAGGTCATAAATGATACTCAGGCCACAGTTTTAATCAGGACATAGTTCTACAAATGTCATAGAGTCTGTGCAGATCAGAGGCTATGCATTTCATAAAGACTACAAGACCTTAGATGCTAGCAGGACATAGAAGCTACTCAGGTCATCTGGGTTACTAAGCTCATAAAGGCTATACAGATCATAGAAGCTGTGTAGGTCTTAAAGGTTACATTATTCATAGAGAATACTCAGTTTATAGAGTCTTTTCTGGTTGGAGAAGTATGTAGATAATAGAGAATATAGATGAAACACAGCTAATAGGGGCTATTCAGGATATAGTGGTCATTGTGGATAATTAGGCCAAAATGACTACTCAGGACATAGAGGTTAAATGGTTCATATGAACAACTAATATCATTTACTCTATATGGGCCATAAGATGCAGGTAATAGGGTCTACAAAAGTCACAAAGGTTGTCAAGTCATAGAAGCTATTCAGGCAGTATAGAATATTGAGGGCATAGAAGATACTTGGGTCATAAAGTCTAATTTAGTCATAGAGGCTATGCATATCATTGAGGTGATTGGTTTTATTTAGACTACTCAGGGTAGATAGCCAACTCAGGTCATAGAGACTATGCCAGTCATTTTGGCCATGATGACTATGTATATCATAAAGGCTATGCATGTAGATATTATGCAAGTCATAGAGGCTACAAACGTCATAAAGACTGTTCAGTCCATACAGACAGTATAGGTCATTGAAGACACAAAGTTTAGAGAAGCTATGCAGTTCATAGAGCTTCACAATAATAAAGGCTACTGAGGCCATAGAAGCTATGCAGTTCATATACCTTCTGCAGGCCACAGATGCTACTCAAGTCATTGAGGCTACATGTCATAGGGTTATATAATGGTTAATTTGAATTATCAATTTGATTGGATTAGAGATGCCAATGATTAAGAGGCTTCTGGGTGTGTTAATGAGGGCGTGTCTAGGAAAGAATGGAATGTGGGATAGTGAACCTAAGTGAAGACCCTCCCTAAGCACGGATAGCACCACCCAATAGGATAGTGGTTTGGATGGAATAAAAGTTGGAAGAACAAGGAAGCAGATGTAGATGCAAGCTCGACTCTTCTTGAACAGGTTCTTGATTGCTGCTTCGATTGCCTGAGGATATCGGACTCTCGCTTCTTCACTCTTCCAAAGTGGACTCTGACAGAGATTCTCCAGGGAGTTTCTAGAAGCCTTGGACATGAACTAAGGTAGCACTGTTGATCCTTCTTTTTCTGGGGCTTCTACCTCTTAAACTGCACAGTTGCTGGTTCTCTAGCCTGCAGACAGCCATTGTGGACTACCGAGCTTCTGGTTATGTAAGCCAATCTAATAAATCCCCTTTTTATAACCATACTTCCTGTTGATTCTGTTCCTCTAGAGAACCCTAATACAGGTTACTAAGGTCATTTAGTCTACTCATAGCTATGCACATCATAGTACTCAGTTCCTAAAGATTTCTGAGTTCATATATCCTATACAAGCCATAGGGGCTACCCAGAAGGTAGAAACTATGGTGGTCATGGTGGAAGCACCAGTTATAATTACTACTCAGGTCATATGGGCTATACAGTCATAGGGACTACGAAGGTCATTTATATTAATCAGGCTACAATTTCTATGGAGGTCATAGAGGCTACTGAGGGCATAGAGGTTTCTTTGGTCATAAAAACTATGCATACTAGGTCATTGAGGTTACACAGGTCATAGTGCTACTGAGGTCCTAGAAGCTACCAAGGTCAAATAGGATACTCTGGTCATAAAGGCCATGATGGTCAGAGTGGCTATGCAGGCCATGAAGTCTACTCAGTCCATAGAACCTACAAAGGTCATAGAGACTCTTCAGGTCATAGATATTATGTAGGAATCAGCAGCTATGGGAACATAGATGATACAGGGTTCCTCACGCTACTCAGTTCACACAGGTTACTCAGTATGTGGAGGGTCCTCAGAGCATACTTTTTTTTTATTGTAAACAAATGGGATACATGTTGTTTCTCTGTTTGTACATGGAGTCAAGGCATACCATTAGTGTAATCATAAATTTACATAGGGTAATGTTGTTTGATTCATTCTGTTATTTTTTCCTTCCCCCCACCCCTCCCACCCTCTTTTCCGTCTATACAGTCCTTCCTTCCTCCATTCTTGACTCCCTCCTTAACCCTAACCCTAAACCTAACCCTAACCCTAACGCTAACCCCTCCCACCCCCCATTATATGTCATCATCCGCTATTCAGCGAGATCATTCGTCCTTTGGTTTTCTGAGATTGGCTTATCTCACTTAGCATGATATTCTCCAATTTCATCCATTTGCCTGCAAATGCCATAATTTTATCATTCTTCATGGCGGAGTAATATTCCATTGTATATATATGCCACAGTTTCTTTTTTTTTTTTCCAAGCAATCAAAAGATGTTTATTTTTTATAGAAAGATCTGTAAAAAAATAATTTTTTCAAACAGCTTTACTTTCATAGAGAAAACGTTCTACAGAGGTTGACTAAGATTTTAATATTTTAAATTGTACCATCATTAAATAAGGTGGGACACCATATGAATTTCATTGCACTGGAAGAAATGCAAAGCATTTTTTAATATAAAGTATACAGAGCATTCTAGTCAACTACAGCTGTGTTACAGCTATGTGTTCTTTTGGATTTGGTCCAAAGAAACCTGAGTCTGTTTCCAGAAAGGATGAAAAATGTTATAGACACCTGATCAGTTACTCCTCACTTAAGAATGCACAAAAATGGCATTCCTTGTAGATCCCACTGAATCCAGTTTCCCAACACTGATACTTTCCTTTTCCCTTTCCCCCATCTCAGTTCACTTTGGGTTCCAGGTTCTTGAAACACAGGCATTCAGATTTTCTTCAGAAACACATGTCCCATGGTCAGATGAACTACCCAGTTTTCCAGTAAGTTGTCACCTCTTCTGTTCCCAGATCTCTGCCATATTTAGGTCCAAATCTTTAAGACATTTTAAGGCTTGAAGATTTCCAGTGTAAAAAGCTACATCTGCGTGACCAACCCATTTTGAGGTCCTCCATCATTTATCACATTTAAGTGAGATAACTGCTTTTTCAAGTGAAGTTTATAACTTGTATTAATTCTTAAAAATAACATCTGTGTTTGTTCTTCTGGAAGAAGATCAAATATAGCTTCATGCATTTTTGCCATTTGCTTACAAATATTCCTGAAACAGGCAGAAGGAACGGGAGCTTTCACTTCATACTTTGATAATAGCTTGTCAAATAAGCTATCCATTATCGCTACAAGCTTAGCTGATATTTCAGCAATGTGGTCATGGTAATCCTTAGTGATATGATCAAAATGCCTAAGCATGTTATATTGCTTAGGTGGTAGTCGAGCTTCAAAATGAGCCCTGATCACAGGAATGTAGTGCACAATTAACTGCAAACATCGTGAAGAAAGAGCCAAATTTTTTGTAGTTATTGTTTTTAGTCCAACAACTTGCAATGCACCAGCTCCAAGAACTAACTGGCAACTTCTTGAATTGAAGTACTTCAATAAATCTGACAGACGAGTAAGCATGTCAGTAGTAACAGATGGGATGTTATCCACACACTGGCAATATTCAAGGATAATTCTTATTAACAGCAATACAGTTCCAACAACAGCATATTGTTGTCCCTCGACAATGAGAACTTCAGCTGGTTTTCTTTCTTCCCCTGATTTTTTTTCAGGTAAAGCAATCTTTCCATCTGATATAGAATCAACAAGATCCTGAAATTCTGCAGGAACATCAGCTTGTTTCCAACACTCATTGTCTAAGAGAAGACTGAGCTTGGTTTTTCTCTCTTCCTGAAATCTATTTACAAATTTATTAGCTTGGCTTTGAAGTGCTCCAAGTAATGATGTACTTTTTCTTCCACAGATCTGTTCTGTCTCTAAAATGAATGTTTCCATTAATCTAGAAAGTGTAATGAATTCCGTGGAATTTAACTTCTCAAGAAAACCATCCTTTGCTCTTGACATGAGAAATTTGACAGCTCGATCATGACATATATCTGAGGCACTATACAGTAACTCTTGGATATTATTTGCCAGCTTCCCCAGTTCTAAGTCAGTTAATTTCATGTCTTCACTAACTATAATATCCACACCTCCTGGAGTAGCAGATGATGATGTCTGCTCTTTGCTAGATGAAGAATCAGTAGTACATTCTGGTTCAGATACTGAATCACTGCTGCAGGGTTCACTATTTGGAGAGGCATTTCTTTGTGAGGTAGCATCAACTACTATAGGCATTAATTCGCCCTCACTGAATGCATCACTTATAAACATGCCTTCATGGATTAAATAAGCCACCTCTGTGTCCAATGAATTATCTTTTGCAGCATTCTTCTGCTGTGAAATCTCCTCCAATTCTCGAGTCCTTTGGTTTTTGTCAAGAACTGAGAGAACAACATTGTGAATGATATTCAGTGTTGCCTTAACTCTCTGTAGGAAAATTTTAAACTTAGAAAAAATATCCTTCAACAGATCAAACCACTGAGGAAAATTCAACATTCTCATCTGATCCGCAAGCTTCATAACAACATGTGTCTATTTCTTCTATTTGTGAAACCTTATTAATCACACACTGCTTAATGATATTCTTTGCTGTAATAATCATTTCTTCATCATAGATTTCTAAAAAATTAAGTTTTCTTTGTTTTAAAAGTCCAAATACAAGAGATACTAGTCTTTCCTCTTCTAAAACTTGACAATCATCTTCCAGTGGTCTATTTAAGTCACTGTGAGAGTAAGTAGAAAATTCTGCAATCATCATTTTATCTATCAGTTTTTCTAATTCACAAAGTTGTGATCCCAAATGCCTGTAATCTCACAACGTGGGAGGCTGAGACAGGAGGATTAAAAATTCAAGACCACCCGAAAGCTGTGAATGCCCTGAAGTTCCTGCTGTAGAACCTCCTGTGTTGTTGCTATTAAGTCCAATGCTCCAACAAATTCAGAAGTTGATAATAACACCTGCACTGTAGGCTGAGTTTGGTGTACAGTAGCCATTAACTTCAGTTTATTGTATACTTTAACACAGTTATTTCTGGTAAGTGCCAGTCTTAAAATGTGTAGTGATCCTTCACACATTACTTTATCAATCTGTGCAATTTTATCTCGAAGCATTTTTACAGCTTGGGAAGTTTTCTTGAGGTAGTCCTGCAATTCATGTTGAGAGGTCATTGCATGAAAAAATGCTTCTGAACGTAGAGAGATCTGGTGAGCAATGTTTACTTCCACAATGTCCAGATAATGGCTCAGCTTTTCTTGAAGCAACTTTGAGGAAGCTGCATCACGATTTCCTTTTCCACCAGCAGTATTAAAATGAGACCATGGTAAAACTGAATTAAAAGTTAAGGAATCATCCAAGGCAAAATCTGGTTTCATAAAAATCTTAGGTACTTGCTCCAGATCTGTCCTGGATTTATCATGAGTATGTAAAAGAGTCCTGTCAAAGGTATCTTTAGGAGGACAAATATTCTTCCATCTCTCATGTATTTTCTCTGTCTGAGAGATTTCCTGTTGATATACTGTAAAATGTTCCTTGTTGATCTGTGGGAGGTAGAATGAAGGTATGACTTCGGTATCCACAAAGTCCAATCCCCATGTTTTTGTGAAGAAGTCAGATTCTCTTTTTGCTAATCTAGGATCATTTAGTGCTGCTGGGAGATTTACTTTGGAATGATATATAGTCCATCTATTTTGATCTGTAACTAGAGATGGTGTAACACATAAACTATTTGAATCACCTGTGGGTTCCTTGGGTCATACGTCTGGCAGTGACTGCACAGGTCGAATGTGTTTTGTTGGATCTACCTCTTTTTTAAAGAAAACATCACTGCTGCTTCCTTGAGGCACTGGTGAAGAACTGTGGCTTGAAGCCATTGCATAAAATCACCACTCAACTGCGGTCCCGGGCAGCCGCCCCACAGCGAGGCCTAGTGCATCGCCACCGCCTCCGGCCCTCCACGTCGCACCGAGGCTGCTGCTCCGCGGCCACTGCCACCCGGAGCCCAGCCGGGCCGAACCCGGCTTCCCGCCTCCGCCTCGCGCCTGCTGGCCTGTCAGCCAGGGGAGCACAGGGCCGCCCTCTAGAGCCCAGCTCCGCTCGGGAGTAAGAGGCGGCAGCGGCGGCTCCCTCACGTCTCTCCCAGGTGTCCTGTCAGCAAGCAGTTTCCCCCGGGGCCGCAGCACCGCCTCCGCCGCTGCAGCCACCGCCTCTCCCACATCCCCGGCCTCCAGGGGAGCCGCCGCTGCCGCCACTGCCGCGCAGCGACCACTGCCCCTGGGGCTTCTGATTCCTGCTCCACTGCTTCTCCTCACCCCGCCGGCCCGGCCCGGCAGGGTCCGAGGAGACTGCGCCGGAGGCTGCCGCGAGGCCGCCGCAGCCCCCAGCCCACTGCCACAGTTTCTTTATCCATTCATCAATTGAAGGACATCTAGTTTGGTTCTACAATCTGGCTATAGTGAATTGAGCAGCAATGAACATTGATGTGGCTGTATCTCTGTAGTATGCTGATTTTAAGTCCTTTGGGTATAAACCAAGGAGTGGGATAGCTGGGTCAAATAGTGGTTCCATTCCAAGCTTTCTGAGGAATCTCCACACTGCTTTCCAGAGTGGCTGCACTAATTTGCAACCCCACCAGCAATGTATGAGTGTACCTTTTTCCCCACATCCTCCCCAACACCTATTGCTGCTTGTGTTCTTGATAATCGCCATTCTAATTGGGGTGAGATGGAATTTTAGGGTAGTTTTGATTTGCATTTCTCTTATTACTAGAGATGTTGAACATTTTTTCATGTATCTGTTGATTGCTTGTACATCTTCTGTGAAGTGTTTGTTCATTTCCTTAGCCCATTTGTTGATTGGGTTATTTGTATTCTTAGTGCAAAGTTTTTTGAGTTCTTTATAGATTCTGGAAATTAGTGCTCTATCTGAAGCATTATTGGCAAAGATTTTCTCCCACTCTGTAGGCTTTTTCTTTGCATTGCTGATAGTTTCCTTTGCTGAGAGAAAGCTTTTTAGTTTGAATCTATCCCAGTGGTTGATTCTAGCTTTTATTTCTTGTGCTATGGGAGTCCTGTTAAGGAAGTCTGATCCTAAGCCAACAAGTTGAAGATTTGGACCTACTTTTTCTTCTATAAGATGCAGGGTCTCCAGTCTGATTCTTAGGTCCTTGATCCATTTAGAGTTGAGTTCTGTGCAGGGTGAGAGATAGGGGTTTAATTTCATTCTGTTGCATATGGTTTTCAGTTTTCCCAGCACCATTTGTTGAAGAGGCTATCTTTTCTCCATTACATATTTTTGGCACCTTTGTCTAGTATGAGAAAATTGTATTTATTTGGGTTTGTGTCCATGTCCTCTATTCTGTACCATTGATCTACCTGTTTATTTTGGTACCAATACCATGCCGTTTTTGTTACTATTGCTTTGTAGTAGAGTTGAAGATCTGGTATTGCGATATCCCCTGCTTCACTTTTTCTACTGAGGATTGCTTTAGCTATTCTGGGTTTCTTATTTTTCCAGATGAATTTCATGATTGCTTGCTCTATTTCTGTAAGGTACATCATTGGAATTTCAATTGGAATTGCATTGAATCTGTATAGCACTTTAGGTAGTATGGCCATTTTGACAATATTAATTCTTCCTATCCAAGAACATGGAAGATCTTTCCATCTTCTAAGGTTTTCTTTAATTTCTTTCTTTACTGTTCTGTAGTTCTAATTATAGAGGTCTTTCACCTCTTTTGTGAAATTGATTTCCAAGTATTTTATTTATTTCAATTCTATTGTGAATGGGGTAGTTTTCCTAATTTCTCTTTCTGAAGATTCATCACTTATGTATAAAAACGCATTGGATTCATGAGCATCGATGTTGTAATCTGCTACTTTACTGAATTCACTTATGAGTTCTAAGAGTTTTCTGGTGGAATTTCCAGGTTCCTCTAAATATATAATCATGTCATCAGTGAACAGGGATAGTTTGAGTTCTTCTTTTCCTATTTGTAGCCCTTTAATATCTTTGGTTTGTCTAATTGCTCTGGCTAGAGTTTCAAGGACGATGTTGAATAGAAGAGGTGAAAGAGGGCATCCCTGCCTTGTTCCAATTTTTAGGGGAAATGCTTTCAGTTTTTCACCATTTAGAATGATATTGGCCATGGGCTTAGCGTAGATGGCCTTTACAATGTTAAGGAATGTTCCCACTGCCCCCAATTTTTTCTAGTGTTTTGAGCATGAAGAGATGCTGTATTTTATCAAATGCTTTTTCTGCATCTATCTAAATAATCATGTGATTCTTAACTTTAAGTCTGTTGATATGGTGAATGACATTTATAGATTTCCAGATGTTGAACCAACCTTGCATCCCTGGGATAAAACCCACTAGATCGTGGTGCATATATATAGATAGATAGATAGATAGATAGATAGATAGATAGATAGATATAGATATATATATATATATATATTTTTTTTTTTTTTTTTTTTTGGCAGTGCTGGGGATTGAACCCAGGGACTTGTGCTTGCAAGGCAAGCACTCTACCAACTGAGCTATCTCCCCAGCCCCTATCTTTTAAATATATTTTTGTATGTGATTTGCTAAAATTTTGTTGAGAATTTTTTCATCGATGTTCATTAAGGATATTGGTCTGAATATTTCTTTCCTCGATGTGTCTCTGTCTGGTTTAGGTATCAGGGTGATATTGGCCTCATAGAATGAGTTTGGAAGGGTTCCCTCCTCTTCTATTTTATGGAATACTTTGAGAAGTATTGGAATGAGCTCTTCTTTAAAGGTTTGTAGAACTCGGCTGAGAACCCATCTGGTCCCGGACTTTTCTTTGTTGGTAGGCTTTTGATGACCTCTTCTATTTCAATGCTTGAAATTGATTTATTTACGTTGTATATATCCTCCTCATTCAGTTTAGGTAATTCATATACCTTTAGAAACTTGTTGATGTCTTCAAGGTTTTCTGTTTTGTTGGAGTATAGATTTTCAAAATAGCTTCTATTATGTTTTGTATTTCACTTGTCTGTTGTGATATTTCCTTGTTCAATCCGAATTTTAGTAATTTGAGTTTTCTCCCTCTTTCTCTTTGTTAGTGTGGCTAAGGGTTTATCAATTTTGTTTATTTTTTCAAAGAACCAACTACTGATTTTGTTCATTTTTTCGATTGTTTCTTTTGTTTCAATTTCATTGATTTCAGCTCTGATTTTAACTATTTCTTCTCTTCTACTACTTTTGGTGTTGGTCTGCTCTTCTTTTTCTAGGGCTTTGAGCTGTAGTCATTTATTTGTTGATTTATTTGTTGATTTCTACTTCTTTTGTTGAATGTGCCCCATGAAATAAATCTTCCTCTAAGTACTGCTTTCTTGGTGTCCCAGAGATTTTGATATGATGTGTCTTTGTTTTCGTTTACTTCTAAGAATTTTTTTTGTTTCCCTCCTGATGTCTTCTGTTATCCATTCATCATATAATAGTGTATTATTTAATCTCCAGGTATTGGAGAAGTTTCTGTTTTTTATTCTGTCATTTATTTCTAATTTCAATCCATTATGATCCAATGGAATACAAGGTAGCATCTCTATCTTCTTGTATTTGCTAACAGTAGCTTTGTGGAATAAAATATGGTCTATTTTAGAGAAGGATCCATGTGCTGCTGAGAAGAAAGTGTATTCATTCTTTGTTGGATGGTATATTCTATATATGTCCGTTAAGTCTAAATTGTTGATTGTGTTATTGAGATCTATGGTTCCTTTATTCAATTTGTATTTGGAAGATCTATCCAGTGGTGAGAGAGGTGTGTTAAAATCGCCTAGTATTATTGTGTGGTGGTCTATTTGATTTCTGGAATTGAGAAGGATTTGTTTAACAACATGGATGAGCCAATGTTCGGGGCATAGATATTTATGATTGTTATATCTTGCTGATTTATGCTTCCCTTAAGCAGTATGTAATGTTCTTCTTTATCCCTTCTGACTAGTTTTGGGTTGAAGTCCACATTATCTGAAATGAGGATGGATACTCCAGCTTTTTTGCTGTGTCCGTGTGCATGGTATGTTTTTTCCCATCCTTTCACCTTTAGTC
Organism: Sciurus vulgaris; assembly: GCF_902686455.1. Taxonomy (NCBI): domain Eukaryota; kingdom Metazoa; phylum Chordata; class Mammalia; order Rodentia; family Sciuridae; genus Sciurus; species Sciurus vulgaris. Next base: position 136,319,021 of record NC_136463.1, read on the forward strand.
TATGGGTATCTCTTTCTATGAGATGAGTCTGTTGCAGGCAGCATACTTTGGATTTTTTTTTTATCCAATCTGCCAGTCTATGTCTTTTGATTGATGAGTTCAGGCCATTAATATTCAGGATTATTATTGTGATATGATTTGTATTCCCAGTCATTTGACTCATTTTTGTTTTTGACATGATTTTGTTTCTCCTTTATTTGGCTATTCCTTTAGGCAAGTTCCTCCCGTTGTTGATTTGCATCATTGTTTTTCATCTCTTCCTCATGGAATATTTTGCTGAGAGTGTTCTGTAATGCCGGCTTTCTTTTTGTAAATTCCTTTAGCTTTTGTTTATCATGGAAGCATCTTATTTCATCATCAAATCTGAAAGTAAGTTTTGCTGGGTATAAGATTCTTGGTTGGCATCCATTTTCTTTCAGGGCTCGGTAAATGTTGTTCCTGGCCCTTCTAGTTTTTAGGGTCTGGATTGAAAAATCTGCTGATATTCTTATTGGTTTCCCCCTGCATGTAATTTGATTCTTTTCTCTCGCGGCCTTTAAAATTCTGTCTTTATTTTGTGTGTTAGGTATTTTCATTATAATGTGCCTTGGTGTGGGTCTGTTGTAATTTTGCATATTTGGAGTCTTATGAGCCTCTTGTACCTGGTTTTCCATTTCATTCTTCAGATTTGGGAAATTTTCTGATATTATTTCATTGAATAGATTGTTCATTCCTTTGGTTTGTTTCTCTAAGCCTTCCTCAACCCAACCCCAATAATTCTTAAATTTGGCCTTTTCATGATATCCTATACTTCTTGGAGAGTCTGTTCATGATTTCTTACTATCTTCTCTGTTTGTTCAACTTTGTTTTCAAGATTAAATATTTTGTCTTCAATATCTGAGGTTCTGTCTTCCAGGTGTTCTATCCTATTGGTTATGCTTTCTATGGAGTTTTTAACTTGGTTTATTGTTTCCTTCATTTCAAGGATTTCTGTTTGTTTGTTTGTTTGTTTTCAGTATCTCTAACTCTTTATTGAAATGATCTCTTGCTTCCCATATTTGCTCTTTTACCTGTTGATTAGTGCAATCATTTAATGCCTGCATTTGCTCTTTCATCTCCTCTTTCAATGCCTGAATTTGCTCTTTCATCTTCTCATTTGCTTCCCAGATTGTTTTAATTATGTTCATTCCGAACTCCCTTTCTGACATTTCTTCTACTGTGGTGTCATTGGGTTTTATTGATATAGTATCTAGGTTTGTTTGGGACATTTTCTTCCCTCATTTTCTCATATTGGTCAGATGTCAGTGGGACTCTGAGATATTGCAGATTTCCTCTATTGGCTTATAGTGTCTCTGTAGATTTCCAGTATATCACCTCCCAACCTTCAGTAGCCTGAAGTCTTGGAGGAACTTGATAATGCAGTGCTTCCGAAGAAAGCTGCCCCTAGCCCACTACTGGTTCCAGGGCTTGGAGCTGGCTCTGTGTGGAAAGGCTCTCACTGGGCTGTCTGCTCCAAGAAGCTGGCTGTGGAAGGAGCCTGCCACCAGAGGGAGCAGGGCTGCTTGGAGAAGTCTCTGGCTGCCCTGCCCTGGTCCCAGAGGCTGCCTGCGGGTCGGAGCTTGCCGCTGGCTCTGGGACTTGGAGCTGGCTCTGTGCAGAAAGGCTCTCACTGGGTGGCCTGTTCCTAGAAGCTGGCCATGGAAGGAGCCCACCGCCGGAGGGAGCAGGGCTGCCTAGGGAAGTCTGAGCATACATTTTTTGCAAGAAATATTGGCTACTCAGATCATAGTCTATGTTGTTCATAGTATATACTCAGGCCTATCAAAGGGCACAGAGTTTGTAGAGTCTACTCAGGTCATCTAGGATACTCAGGCCATAAAGATTATGAAGGTCAAAAAGGCTCAATCAGTCTTTTGGACTACTCAGTCATTTGGACTACTCAAGTCACAAAGGTTATGCAGACAAGAAAAGATATACAGTTCATAGAGAAAATGTCATAGAGGCTACATAGGTTATAGTGACTACTGAGATCATAGAAGCCATTTAGGTCATATAGGCTATTTAGGCCATGAAGATTATGCAAAGAATAGAGGATTCACAGGCTTTAGAAGCTATTCAGGCAATAGAAGTTACACATAAGTTATACATGCTGCACAGGCCATAATGGTTATACACTTTATACAGGCCACTCAGGTCATAGAGGGTACACAGGTAGTATAGGCTTCATGCCACAGATGCTATATAGATCAAAGTGGATACTCAGATCTTAGAGAATATGCAGGTCATGAGGGTTGTAAGATCATAGATGCTACTCAGTTCACAGAGCCTGTTCAGACAGTAGAGGTCTTGAAACTCCTCGGGATTACTAAATTAATTTAAGCTACTCAAGCCATAAAGGAAACTCAGGCAATAGAGACTGAGAAGATCATAGAGTTACTCAGGACATCATGGCTATGCAGATAACAGAGACTATACAGCTCATTCTGACTGGTAGGTCTTACAGGAAAGTAGATGATTTAAGTTACTCAAGTCATAAATCCTACACGTTTGTAGAGGCTACTCAGGTCATACAAATGACTGAGGTCATAGAGGTACTCAGATCACAATTGATATTCAGGTCATAATGGTTCTTCAGGCTATAAATATTATGCAGACCTCTGAATTAGTCACTAAGCCATAGAGACTTCAAGGACTTTATGCAGGATACAGAGTCTATGAAGATCATAGGGTGTACTAAGTTCATTTAGGCTAATAAAGCCATATAGTGTAAGCAGGTCTTTTAGACTACTCAGGCAATAAAGACTATGCTGGTAATAGAGATTATTAAGGTGAAAGAGGATACACAGCTTATAGAAACTATGCAGTTAATAAGTTAATAAATGTTACTCAAGTCATGAAAGCTATGCAGACATAGTGGCTACTTAGGTAGTAGGTGATACTGAGGTCATTTAGACTACTTAGGCCATAAATGGTGCCCAGATCAAAGGAGAGACTCAGTTGATACAGGTTTTACAAGTCATAAAGGCTATGTAGCCCACAGAGTATATGGAAACCTTGTAAAACAATAAAGACATTTAGGCTACCTGTGCAACAGAGGATCTACAGGTCACAGAGACTGTGAAGGGAATAGAAGCTGTGCTACTCAAAGAGGCTGCACAAGTCATAGGAGCTACTAAGTTCATTTAATTACTCAAGTCATAGAGGCTACTCAGGTCATAGTGCCTATGCAGGTCATATGACCTGAGAAGTCATAGAGTCTGGGTCATAGAGCCTACTCATCCCACTTAAGCTATGCAAGAATGTTTAGAAGTTAAATAATTAGGTTATGAGGGATTTAACCTAATTAGTGGACTAATCTACTCTTATAGGTATAGCTTAATGGGTGATTCTGCTGGGAGTTCAAAAGTCCAGAATGTCAGAAGTACTCTGAATGGTAAAGACTGTAATCACAAGGTTTCAGGTGGAAAGGACACTATTAGAAATTGAACTAGAGATCATTCATGTTTTATTTGAAAAAGAATGTGTCATGCCTTGAGACTGTGATAATCAATTTTAAGGTGATATATTAATTAATCTGAGACAAGAAATTTCAAGACAGCACAGTTTTCAGATGTGGTATGGATACTGCTAACAGCTTTTAGCCAAGATTACTACAGTAACCAGGAGCAGAAATCAAAGCAGAAATATTTGAAAAGTGTGCAGTTTACAAGAAATGTTTTCATAAAACTAGAGCTAAGGAAAGTGAAAGAGATTATAGTCACTAAAGAAATGCTAAATATTTTAGAAACATTAGGGAAGATACCTTCAGGACATCTCATACTCATCTGAGGCTCAAGGGTGTAAAAATTCCTTTGAGAAGGTAATGGGGACACCCTTGAGTGCACAGTGGGGAACTAAGAAAAATTTTCACCATCTCAGCTATTCAGGCCCTCAGAGTCTGCTGCATCTGCCACTTCAGTAGACTTGGTTACTGCACAAGATAGTGGCAGAACTTTTTCTCCGCCACATGGTGCTTGTTCCATAGGATGTAGGATGCTGGATTTCCAGGGTCATGGAGATTTTCACTGAAATTTCAAAGGAAGACTTGGGAGGCAAAGCAAAGTGAAGCAGGTTTGGAGTCCTGGAAGCCTGCTCCTGGGAGGATGAAGCATATAGATGTGAGCAGGCAGCCAATGCTGATGTGGGAGCTCCAAGATTAATAAATGCCAGTAATGTGTTATGTCTGTCAAGGAAAACTGCTCTAATTGAGAAGAATTGATTCGAGAAAGATGCTATGTGTGCTGCAACTAGCAAAGCTATACAAGCAGAGCTTCACCAGCCCTTTGGACAGAACATCACAATTTCATGTGCCCCTGATGCTGAATGGAAGTTACAAACCTGTTTGTCCAGTAGAATTTCAGTCTTGCTTTGGTCTTATCCTTTCTTTCTATACACTTATTTCTTTCTTATGAAATGGAGTTGTTGACTCTGTGTTGGTATATATTGGATATATGTAACTTGCTTTTGATTTTTAAAGGGGATCATGCTGAGAGATTGCCTTGGGTCTCAGGCAAATTTAGGCTTGAACTTATGGGTAATGCTGGATCTGTTAAGACTGTAGGGACACATGGAAATTTACTAATTATATATTGTACATTGTATATTACATATTGTGAGATGGGCATGAGATTTGGGGAGCCAAGGGTGGAACAGCATAGTATGGGTATGTGGTATCCTCATAAAGCTCATGTGTGAGACAATGTGAGAACCATTAGAGGTGAAAAGAGTAGATCATAATAGTTGTAAAAATCAGTGGCTCAATCCACTGATGGATTAACTGGGTGGTAAAGCTAGGCCAGAATTGTGTGGCTGGAAAAGGGAGATTATTATGAGTATGCTTTGGAGTTTATATTCATTCATTCTCTCTCTCTCTCTCTCTTTCATTTTCTGGTGATCAAGTTCTTAGCTTTCTTCCTCCACTTGTTTCCACCATGAAGTTCATCCTAACTAGAAGCCCAGAGTTATTAAATTGGTCATCTATTGACTGAGTCCTGTGAATCCACAAGACCCAAATAAACTTGCTATTCTATGTTGTTTCTGTCTTTTGGTCACAGTAACAAAAAAGGTAACTAAAACAGTAATTGCCATTATTACTACTTCTTCAATGTCCTTTATTATGTGTTAATTCTTTACTACTGCTTACCCTGCTAATTCTAGCAGTTCCTGCAGGTAACAATTTTTAATTAGGTCACTATCAACCCAGTTTCGAACAATACATCTCTTCTTCAGCCTGGCCATTGAAGTTTAATCCTCATGACCCAGTGTTGTGTCAAATGAATCCTAAGGAATATAGAAATCTAGTTTCATGGCCAGTATGCGCGTATCCATGCATAACCTCTTAAAATCCTGAAGTGGACCATCTGTGCACAAGGCAAGCCCACTGTCTGCAATTTCCAGTCCTGGTCTCTCTAGGACTTTCTTTCCCCTAGTTCCTATCAGGAATGATCTCAGGCTACCTGTACATGCTAAATCTGTATTTGGTTGTCCCTACCTTCTCTGGCTAAAATTTACTTTAACATTCCTTTTTCCAGCATTTCCAGAGAGGAAGTCTCTTAGTGGGACCCTTGAGTCCCCAACTTTGACCATAATTTTAGTCTTTAGCCTGTCCTTATAAGGGTACTTTCAGTGTCCTAAATTTGGGTCAGACGAATGTTTGGCATGGGACCCCACCCTGGGTGAAAGTCTCTGAGCATGCAGAGTAAATATAACTCCAATCATGGAGCCAAGCTTTGCTTAAAACCACATTGTGTTTGCCTCCTTACCAAAATATCTTCGTTTTTATGCCAGGAATGTGCTCAGACTACATGACATTCACCATTTGGGTGTCCTCTACTTCATTGTAGAAATGTTTAACTTAGCTTCCCCATGGTTCTCCAGACATTGGTACAGAGCCTGCTGTTTGTGTTGTCCCTGCTTCCCTAGTTGTGATCTCATTAATCTAAGAAGAATGGGATTACTAGAATGGTTTTAGGATGGAAACAAGATGCTGGAGATGTCTGACTTTGTTAGTAGCTTGGGGCAGGCATCCATGGATGCAGAATTACCCTCTAAGACCCAATCTGGGTCCAGCGAAGTCCAAACCCTGTGTGAAAGACTCTCTTCTTTTCAGTAATGCTATATTCCTTCTTCCTTCCTTTAATGGCATCAGGCTGCATATATATGGAAACTTTTCATCTATGTCCTCTACTTATAGGACAAACCCTCAAATTTCCATCACCCTGCTTCTCCTTGTATTTCCCACTGGGTTAGACCATTACTTCACCCTTGCTCTGGAGGATTGAAGAAACAATCTCCTCCTAATTTTCCTAAGTATGACCAGATGATATTAATTGCAATGACCCAAACTTGACCCAGAAATTCCCACAGCAATGTGACAGTTTGGGGGAAAAAAAACTGGGTTCATGATTCAATGTATGCACTCTGGATATCCAGCAACAAATATGGGGTCAAGAGATGCCCACCTCATTGAAGAATCAACTCTTTGCCTATGCAATTAAATTCTCCCACTTCCTGTGACAAATGTACTCAAGGTAATGGCAATTGCATCTTATCTGCTGAATATCAACTTATTCTATGTTCAAACCTTGACTTAACCTTATCCTGCTTCTCAAGTATTCTCATATGGAAAGTTCCTTCCTGCAGTCCCTGACTGAGAAGACGTGGCAATTCTTCTCTATCTATATCTGACCATAAGAGTCTTATTCTAATTCTGTAAGTTTGGGCAAGAAGAACCTACAAATCTGGCATTCTGGGACTCCAGACATAGTCACCATTTTGTATGCACATTTTACATCCTACCTCCAAATTTGGGCAAGAAACTTGCACCCTCTGAGAATCAGTTCTTCATCTCCCAGAATTTCCTGCCTTCATATTTTGAGAGAAATGCCTCAGGATACCTGCCACTAACTTTTATTTCATTAATCCCCCCTCCATTATGTGCTAAAATCTTTACTTCAGTTTACCCCATTTATCTGAGATGTTCATGCAGATCAAGGCTCTGATTATGACCTTCAGGGGAAACAGAGGGCTTTTAAAGAAGTGATTCAAAGGCTGTATTCAAGGGGTGCCCTATCAGGGGTCATAATTCCCTTAGAGACTTGAAAGATAGTTATTTTTTAGGTCTTTAGGTGCTATCCATATGCCTGAATTTCTTCATTCCTGGGGCATGTGTCTTAAAGAACAGATAAATTAGACTCGGGTGGAAAGAAGAGTAATATTACTTCACAAAGTAGGGAGCTGGGTGAGCAGCAAAGGTTATGTTCAAGTGGACACCTGTTTCATTTCCTCATTTTTAGATTTTACCTGTAAATGTAAAAATGGGTGATAGCATCTCCAATCTTCTTCCTATTAAAATGATGACAAATGGGGTATTTAAAGAGAAGTGATTTTTAATCTGTAGCAGATTTTTTTTTTCTTTTTTGGATCTTTACTAGAAGTACTGGAGCAGTGACCCAACCTTGGAGGGAACCCAGAAGAAGCACACTCATGTACAGTCACCAGTATTTTACTGTTTCAATATAGTTTCTTTTGCTATAGTCACATTTCCCCCTCTCCTCAAGATTGTTAATACACTTTATTTCCAGGGATAAATTTAAGCTTACCTCTGTGTATACCCATATTAACTAGAGCAAATGGCTATATCATAACCCACTGCATGTAAATTTCTTGTCACATATTAGCCACCATTTTTCCTAATATGATTTACTTTTAGTTTTTCTCTTTTAGTCTTGGATCTCCTGGATGAGTGTCACTTCCCTTTGCTCTCCAGTGCTTTGCTCACTTGGTGCATTATTCTTGCAATGAAAGATGGTCTATTGGCACTTTAAATTAAGGATTAGAGTCAATTTGTCGGAATCAGTTCCTTCAAGAGGACTCTTGTTATTTCTAAACCTTTTCTGTTCTGGTAGAATAAACATTGACTCATATAAAGAAGATGTCATCCATTTCCAGGAAATATCTGAAGTTTCTTATGACACAGGGCATTTGGGTAAAATCTACCAGTCAATCATCAAAGGGTTGTATCCATACATATGTGTCCCTTTTACAGTAGGTTGCTTTTTAGTTTTCAGGTTGTTTTGGGTGCATGAGACACTGTTCTGAATAGACATCACTTGCTGTATAGTCTGTTGGAAGCATGGCCCTCACATACGGGGTTTCATGAAATTCACCAAGGCATACCTCCCATAATGTGTAACACTCATGAAGGTATTTCACCAAGGGCCTGAACAGACTTTCAGTCATGGGGATGAGCCCATGGGAATTTTGTCTCCACCTGATGGTGTTCTCCGAGAGAGCACTCTTTAGCCCATTTGTCATACGCCTCATTATAAAAGTGTTGGTATTGATCCAATTCAAGTTGAAGTATCAGGGTCCCCAAAAATGATTGATTCTTGGATTGTCAGATGGAATGATTTCTACCTACCCATCCTCCCAGCCATCAGCCACTAGTCATCCTTTTGCCATGTGGTCAAGCTGTTTGGACCAATAGGTTGCTGTTTACCATATGACTCTCAATATCTGTAAGAGAACTTTAAGAGCTGCCTCATGATTCTCATGCATATATAGTGTGAAATCTTTTTTTATTCAGGTAAATCTAGGGCAGATGTTTCAGGAGGATTTGTTTTAACTTCTTAAAGTCGGCTTGAAATTCTGGGGGTCCATATCAAGTTTCTATTTGTGTTTCATTTTAGGCTTCACATAGGGGTTTAGCTATTAGTCCACAAACAGGGGCCCAAATATTGCAGAGACCTGCCATTCCTAGGAAACCATATAACTGTCTCTGGGTGCTGCTTTTCTAAGGCTTGAAATAGTCTGCTTCCTATCTGACACCAAATTTTGTGGTCATTGAGTAATCCATAATCCCAGATGGTAACTGTTTTACAACCCTGGACCATTTTAGTAGACATCTCATAGCCACATGATTCAGTGCAGCAGTAGTGTTGGAAAGGCAGTGTTCATAGGTGGGTCTGGCTACAGAGAGATCATAATAATATTGCAAAAAATTCCTTTATCTAGCTGTTACAGTGTTCAGTTTTCATTTTCTCTAAGTAGAGCAATTGATGGAGCAGTTCATATTGGTCAGGGAGAGAAGGTAAGTGTTCCCTGAAGCAAAAGGAGCCTTGGCCACTGCTTGGACAGTGCATTGGTCCCTCCATCTACTTACAGGAACAGTTACTCCAGATTAACCTAAGGTAAACTCATCTCATCTCCTAATTCTTTGGTGGTTATTTGTCAACAAGCTCATCAGCCCCCTTGCATCCTAGCATGGGAGTAGGAATGTTCAGAGTGCCAGGTTGGCTCTGGAAGGCCAGGGAAAGTTTCATTCCAATGAATTAAGAGTGGCCACAGGAATGTGGCTGTTGGAAATGAGAGACAGGGTGTGATGTTCTCCACACGTACCCAGAATATCTCTCCTCCAACCTGGAATATTTCCTCTATGTCCTTTAGTAGCCTCTATGGTGCAAAGGCTGTTAGGTACTCAGCCATGCAGGATATGTAAGTCACAGAATCTACTAAGACCATAGAGGCTACACAGTTCATTCACACCACTCAGGATATCCATGCTATGTAGGCCATAGAGGATAGTAAGGCCCTAAAGGCTACACAGGTCATAGGTGTTGGTTTGCAGGTCATAGAGGCTACACAGGTCATACAAACTGCTAAAATCATTTAACAACTAAGGTCATAAGGCTACTCATATCATAAATGATATGCAGTTTATACTTGCTAAGCTGGTAATACATACTACTCATGTCACAGAGGATAAGGGAGATCCCAGAGTATACTCATGTGATAGAGGCTATGCAGGTCACAGAGGTATTATAGCCTACTCTACTTACCAGAAAATTGAGGTTTCTGGTGTCTTAGAGACTTTGGAGGTCATCGAAGCTACATAAGTCATGGAGGCTACTCAGACTATTGCGCTCATCAGGTCATAGAGGGTGTTTTAGTCATATTTGATGCTGCTGTGATGAAAAAGACCTAGACAAGAACAAGAGAGGAGGAAAACTGTATTCATGGCTCATGGTTTTAGTGGTCTCAGGCCATCAAAGGCTTGCTCCTTTCCTTGGGGCTAGATGTGAAGCAGAACATCATGGTAGAAGGGTATGACTGAGGAAAGCAGCTGGGAACGTGGCACCAGAAAGGGGAGAAAGTGAGAGAGAGAGAGAGAGAGAGAGGACAAATATATGCCCAACTGTACTCCTCCAATGACCCACTTCCTCCATGAACACACTGCCTGTCTTCAGTTACCACGCAGTTAATTCGTATCTGGGGATTAATTCACTAATTTCACCTCTAAACGTTTTTGGATTGTCTCACAACAGCTTTGGGGGTCACCTCATATCTGAAGCGTAATAGAGGGTGTGGGGGCAATACAATTACACAGGACATAAAAGCTAAGAAGTTCACAGTAACTACTGAGAATAGAGATGCTACTCAGGATATTCAGATTACATCATCCATAAAGTCTGCAGATTCTAAAATCTGCACAAGCCACAGAGGATATTAAGGCAATAGATATCATGAGGGTCATAGAGTTTAAACAATTCATAGAGTTTATTTTGGTCACACAGGATGATAAGTTCAAAGAGGTTACTGAGGTAATAAGGGTATGCAATATGTAGAGATTAATTGGGTCATAGGAGGTGAGCAGACCATAGAGGCTACCTCAGGCCTTAGATGTTATACAGGTCACAGAGGCTATGCAGGTCATATAGGCTAATCAGGCCATAGAGGCTATGTACATTGTAGAGGATTCGAGGACACTCAAATTCTTAGACACTTTTCAAGAGTAAATTCAACACATAAAAAGTACTCAGCAGAGGCTACAAAGGCCATAGATACACCAAGTTTGTTGGCGCACGACTGTAATCCTAGCAACTTGGGAGGCTGAGGCGGACAGATGGCAAGTTCAAAGTAAGGCTCAGCAAAATTGAGGTGCTAAGAAACTCAGTGAGACCCTGTCTCTAAATCAATACAAAATAGGGTTGGAGATATGACTCAGTGGTCGAGTGCCCCTGCATTCAATCCCTGGTACCAAAAAAATGAAATAAAAGCATAGATGCTACACAGGACAACATGACTACTCAGGCCAAATGGACTATGCAGGTCAAAGAGAATGTGAAGGACATTTAGGATACTCAGGCCACAGTGGCTAAACAGGTCATAGGGGACATGTGGTCCTAGAGACTACAAAGATCATAGAGGTTACAGAAGTTACAGAGGCTGCACATACCAGAAGTGCTACTAAACTTATTTAAGCTACTGCAGCCACAGAGGTTATCAGGCCACAAAGGATAAGCAAGTAAGAAGAAACTCAGACTATAAAGGATACACAGGTCATAGAAAAAATAGAAGTCATAAAGGCTATTCAAGCCACAGAGGGTAAGACAATCAGGCTATAGAGGCTAATTAGGTCGCAGAATCTGCTAATGTAATTTAGACTACTCAGACCGTAAGCTATGCTGTTAACAGAGTCTCCTTAAGTCATAAAATCTACACAGTTGATACTTAGTCCATAGAAGTTGTACATGTCAAAGAAACAATGCAGGTGGAGGAATCACATGACATAAAGCTATTCTATTCATAGAATTTACACAGTCACAGAGGTTATGCAGGCGATAGCGGTTACTTGGGTCATAGAGGTTCCAAGAGTTGAACAGGCTTTGGAGTTCATTGAAGTTAATGAGGTTATAGAATGTACTCTGGCCATATAGTCTAATCAAGAAGTAGAGGCTACTGATGCTATATAGTCTAGAGATTTTGTTAAAGCTTTTCTGGTAAAAGTGGTTACAGAGAACATTAATGCAACTGAGAACAGAGAGGATACAAAGGTCATACAAGCTGCTGAAGTAATGGAGTCTCAGCGGATATATAGGTAATTCTGACTACTAATACCATAAAGGTTAGACAAGTCATAAAGTCTGTGAAGTTCATACAGTTTGGACAGGCTATTAAGAATGCTCAGATTAATAAAATTGCACGAGTCATAGAGGTTAAACTAGTTTCAAAGGCTACTGAGTGCACAGTTTCTAATAAGGTCATGGAAGGTAAAAAAGCAACAGAGGCTAACCAGTCCATAGATTTTATGCAGGTCAAAGGGCTATTCAGGGTACGGAGGCTACACAGGTAACACACGTTACTCATATCAAGGTAGACTACTCAGATCATAAAGACTATGCATTTTATAGAGACTTTGCATGTCATAGACATTATACTGTTCAAAGAGGCTACTTGGGTTGGAGAAGGTTCATAGGCAATAGAGGTTACTCAGGCCATAGATGCTAAACAAGTCAAGGGGACTTCTCAGGCCACAGAGGATGCATAGGTCTTAGAGGTTAAGCATGTCATGGAGGCAAGGAGGTCACAGGCATCCTTCAAATCAATGAGGGTGCAAGTGGCATAGCAGCTACTCCTGTCATTGAATCTAGGCAGTTCATAGATACTATGTAGAACATAGATGCTACACAGGTTATAGGGACTACTTCAAGCTACTAAGGACACAGATGACAGATGTTACACAAGTAGTTTAGGGTATAAAAACAGTAATGCCTACACAGATTAGAGAGACTATGCTGGACAAAGATGCTACTTGTTTACAGAAGCTAAGAAGGTGATTGAGGTTCTGAATGTCATAGATGTCACACAGGCTTAGGGCCTATAGAGGTCATACATGTTTAGAGATCACAGAGGCTACAAGGTTTCATGGGTTTTAGAAGTTACTTGTGCCATAGAGCCTGTTTAGGGCATAAGAACAACCAAGGTCATTTAGGCTACTCAGGCAATAGAGTCTGCACAGGTCATAGAAGCAATGCAGAGAATAGTGGCTATGTTTCTCATAGATCCTACAATGGTTCAAAGGAGTACCTATGACATTTACATTACTGTGTAGTCATAAAGACTTCACAGTTGATTTATTGGTATTGATTTTAAATCCTGGTATTTTGCTGAATTCATTTGTGAATTTTAGGAGCTTTCTAGTAGAGTGTTTTGGGTCTTCTAAATATGGAATCATGTCATCAGCAAATAGAGATAGCTGGAACTTTTACTCTTTATATCCCTTTATTGCTTTCTTTTGTCTTATTGCTCTGACTAGGGTTTCAAGGACTACGTTTAATAGCAGTGGTGAAAGAGGTCATCACTGTCTTGTTTCAGTTTTTAGAGGGAATGCTTTGAGTTTTTTTCCATTTAGAATGATGTTGTCCTTGGGTTTAGATATATAGCTTTACAATGTTGAGGTATATTCCTACTATCCCTAGTGTTTTAAACATGAATGGATGCTGAATTTTGTAAAATGTTTTTTATGCATCTATTGTGATACTCTTGTAATTCTTGTGTTTAAAACTATTGATATGGTCAATTATATTTATTGATTTTCCTATGTTCAACCCTTGCATTCCTGGGATGAAACCCACTTGATCATGGTGCACTATCTTTTTAATATGTTTTGAATGTGATTTGCCAGTACTTTATTGAGAATTTTTGCATAAATATTCATCAGAAATATTGGTCTGAAATTTTCTTTCCTTGATGAGTCTTTGTCTAGTTTTTGTATCAGAGTGATACTAGCTGCATAGAATGAATTTGGAAGGGTTCCAATGACATTCTTCACAGAAATAGAAAAAGCAATCATGAAATTTATCTGGAAAAAAAAGAGGCCCAGAATAGCCAATGCAATCCTTAGCACAAAAAGTGATACAGAGGCATCGCAATATCAGACTTTAAAGTATACTCGAGCTGTAGAACAAAAACAGCATAGTATTAACACCAAAACAGACATAAAGACCAATGAAACAGAATAGAGGACACAGAGACATACCCACATAAATACAGTTATCTTATACAGACAAAGGTGGCATAAACATACATTGGAAAAAAGATAGCCTCTTCAACAAACGGTGCTGGGAAAACTGGAAATCTGTACACAATAGAATGAAATTGAACCCTTACATCTCACTATGCACAAAACTCATCTCAAAGTGGATTAAAGACTTAGGCCTTAGACCAGAGACCCTGCACTTACTAGAAGAAAAAGTAGGCCCACTCTTCAACATTTTGGCTTGGAAAACGAATTCCTCAACAAGACTCCTAAAGGGCAAGAAGTAAAATCAAAAATCAATGAATGGGATGGTATCAAACTGAAAAAGCTTCTTCACAGAAAAGGAAACAATAAAGAACATGTACAGAGACCCTACAGATTAGGAGAAAAATCTTCATCACCAGCACATTAGAGCATAATTTCCAGGATATACAAAGAACTAAAAAAAAAACCCTTAACACCAGAAAAATAAACAATCCAAACAATAAATGGGCAAAGGAACTGAACAAACACTTCACAGAAGAAATACAAATGGTCAAAATATATGAAAAAATGTTCAATATCTCTAGCCAGTATAGAAATGCAAATTGAAACTACACTGTGATTCCTTTTCACTCCAGGCAGAATAGCAGTTGTAAAGAATACAAGTAACAATAAATTTTGGTGAGGATGTGGGGAGAAAGGTACTCTTATACATTGTTGGTTGGACTGTAAATTGGTGCAACTACCATGGAAAGCATTGTGGAGATTCCTTAGAAAACTTGAAGTGGAACCACCACTAGGCCCAGTTGTCCCACTCCTTGGTCTATACCCAAAGGACTTAAAAACAGCATACAGTAGTGACACAGCCACATCCATATTTATAGCAGCTCAACTCACAAAGCCAAGCTATGGAAACAATCTAGGTGTCCTTCAATGGATGAACAGATAAAGAAAATATGTTATATATACACACACAGTGGAATATTACTATTACATAAAGAAGAAAGAAATTATGGCATTTGCTAGTAAATGTATAGAAGTGGAAAATATCTTGCTAAGTGAAAGAAGCAAATCCCCAAAAACCAAAGGCTGAATGTTCTCTCTGATATGTGGATGCTAACCCAAAACAGGGAAGATAGGGTAAGGGAATAATAGAAACCCACTGGAGTAGACAAAGAGTAATGAAGGGAAAGGAGATGGAAGGGGAATAGGAAAGACAGTAGAATTAGTTGGACATAATTTTCCCAGCCTTGTATTTGTATACATGACCAGGGTAACTACACATCATGTATGACCTCAAGAGTGGGAACCTAAATAGAATAAGTTATACTTTATGTATGTATATTCTGCCAAAATACATTTTATTGATATGTTTAACTAAAATAAAAAATAAAAATATTTTTAAAAGACTACCCAGGTCAAAGAGGCTACACAGGTCATGATGACTACTGAAATCCCAGATGCTTCATAGGCCATTTTGTCTGGCCATACAGGAAAAGCAATTCATATTGTCTGTACAGGCCATAGAGACCACTTAGGCCATAGAGTCTTCTCAGATCATAGTACTATGTATGTAATAGAGACTTTTCATGTCATCTAGACTCCTCAGACTATAAAGCCTATGCAGTTATTAAAGTCTGTGCCAGTCATAGATGTTCTCTTGGCCACAGAAGCTATTCAGGCCTTAGAGCCTATGCAGGTAATAGCATCTACACTGGTCATAGAGAATACTAAGGTCATTTAGCTAATAAAATATTACAGGATAAATGTGAAATTTAGGATCTTCAAAATAAAGGTTATGCAGGTCATACAGGCCACTCAGGTGATAGAGGATATACATGTCATAGAGGCCATGCAGCTCAAAGTAGTTATTTAGGATATACAGGCTTCAAAGTTGATAATGAACTACTGAGCTCATAGAAAAAAACTAAGGTCATTTAGGCTATCCAGGCCATAGAGTGTTTTCAGGTCATAGAGAAAACTTTAGCCAGGACATGGGATCTATAGAAGACTTATGAACTACTAAGGTTATTTATGTGGCTCAGGACATAGAGTCTACATGGTTAATAGAGGATACTCAGAACTTAGAGTCTACACATGTGATAGTATATTCTCAGATCACAAATGCTACATAGTTCATAGTGGCTACAAAGGTCATTGAGGTATCTAAGATCATAAAAGCTATACAGGTCTTAGTGGCTAACAATTTCAGAGAGGCTGCAAAGGCCATTTATGCTACTCAGAGAATAAAAGCAACACAGATCACAGTGGCTGTGTGGGTCATATTATCTACTCAGTCTGTTGAGGGTATGTAGGTCATTCAAGTTGTGCAGGCCATAGAGGTTTCAAAATCATAGAGGTTAAACTGGTCTTAGAGATGACTCAGTTCTGATACTCTACTCAGATCATTGAGGTTAAATAAGCAATTGAGACTTTTGGGGTCATAAGTGCTATGCAAGACGGGAATACTAAGCCATAGAGGCTATGCAGATCATGGAGAATATTCAGATCGTATGGCTTCTCAGACCATAGAATCTATGCAGGTCCCATAGGCTGCAAAGGATATAGAAAATTTTCAGGTCTTACAGCCTGTGCATATTATTCAGGCATCCCATGATTTAGAGGTTATGCAGGTCATAGATGTTAAACTTGCCCTAGAGGCTACTCATTTCATAGAGTTTACTCATGTCATAGATGTTATGGCAGGAAATAGAAGCTATTCAGATCATAGATACTAGGCTGGTTATGGAAGCTACTCAGGTCACATAGGCTACACTGTATATAAAGCTTACTCAGATCATGGAGGCTATGCATGTTAGAAAGGGTAGTATATCATAGGAATTACTAACATCATTAGGCTACTATTGCCATACATTAAGCAGATCATTGATGTTGCTCAGTTTATAAAAGTTATGCAAGTAATAAAGCCTACATAAGAAATAAGGCTTGCAGGTAATAGCTGTCTGCAGATCATAGAGGTTTCGCAGTGTTAGAGACTTCAAATTCATAGAGGCTTCACTGGTCATAGAGGCTACTCAGATCACACATTTCACTCATATTAGAGAGGGATGTTGGCAGTAGAAGCTACTCATTTCATAGTTGTTATGACTGCAATAAGGGATTATAGAGACTAAGACTCAGATTATAGAGGCAAGCAGGTCATGAATTATGTTCAGGGCAAAACGAGTAATCAGGCAAAAGAGGTTGTGAAAGTTCTGAGGCTGCAAAGGCCATAGAGATTTTCCAGTCAATAGACATTACACAGGTCATATAGACTACCAGGAGGTTCAGGCTTCATAGGTCACAGAAGATACACAGGCAAGAGAGGCCATTCACACCATAAATACTAGGTTGAAAGATACTCAGGTCAGAGTTGAGTGGGATCATACAAGTTACTCAGAGTATTGAGGTTCCAAAGATCATAAAGATTACTAAGGTCATTTAGGCTATTCAGGTAATAAGTGTGTGCTATTCTTAGAGGATAGTCAGGATACAGAGACAATTCAGACTTTGAGATTTTGTAGATCATAAAGGGTACACAGGTCATAGGGCTACTAAAGTCATTTAGGATACTCAAGCCATAAAGAATACACTAACCATAGAGTTTGGGCAGGTCATAGTGTCTACTTGATCATAGAGGTTATGCAGGTCATAGTGGTTACTGAGGTCTTAGAGGCTATTCAGGCCATATAGCCTACAGAGTGGATACGCAGGTCATAAAGCCCTTCATAAAGACTTAGATTTCTAGAGATTACTCAGGCCTTAGATGCTACTCAGGCCACAGGGGTTCCTCAGGTTATTTCAGCTACTGAGGATATAATGTCTACTCAGTAGAGACTAGGCAGGTAGTAAAGGCAACTCCAGACATTGGGTCTTCAAAGGTCATGGAGGCTATTCAGGTCATAGATGAAACTCAGGTAATTAATGTCAATGAGACCATAAAGTTCTGCAACTTATCCAGACTACACTGAACATACAGTTTATGTAGGTTACAGGATACTCAAGTCATAGAGGTTATGCTGGACATAGAATCTACTCAGTATAGAGTTGTCACTCAAGTCATAGAGGCAATACATTCAATAGAGGCTATTTACACCATACAGGTCATAGAAACTAATCAGGTCAGAGAGGCTACGTTGATGATAGGGGATACTATGTCATAGAAGCTGCACAGGTCCTACTGACTTTTAGGTAATAAAAAACTACTCAATTCAATTAGGCTATTCAGGTCATAAAGATTTTACAACTCATGGAGGTTACTCAGGCCATAGATGTTACTAGGTCACTGGAGCTATGTAGGTCATTGCAAATACACAGTTCACAAATGACACCTAGGTCTTAAAACTATACTGTTCCTATTCAGGTCATGGAGGCTATGCAGTTCATAGGAGACACATATTTACATCACTTAGGCCAAAATGCCTACACCAAAAATAGATCATGCACAAAAATAGAGGCTATTCAAAATATAGATAGTAGGCAGGTCATAGGGTATTTTAAGGTCAAAGAGAGTCTATAGTTCATAGAGGATATTCAGGTCACTTAAGCTTCACAGGCAATAGAGGCTACACAAGTCCAAGAGGCAACTAAGGAAACATAGGTTATGCAGTTAGTAGACACCACATGGGTCACAGTGGCTCCTGAGAGCCTAGAGGTTATAAAATTCTTTAGGACTACTCAGGCCATGAAGGATTTCTATAATTTTTTTTTTTTTTTGCTGCCCAGTGTATAGATTCAGCACAGGTTATGGAAGTTTGAGATAGATTATAGAGGTTGCTCAAACTATATAATCTATGCTGGTGATAAAACTCAAGCAATCCATAGATTCTAAGCAGATCATAGAGGCTGTTCAGGCCATGGCTTCTAATCAGGCCATTGAGGCAACACGAGTCATAGAGGTTGTTCATGACATAGAGTTAATTTAGGTCATAGAAGACACACAGTATATAGATACCATATTAGTCATAAGAGGCTATACAGATCATAGGAGTTTCAAAGGTCATTTAGGCTATTCAGGCCATATGGTCTGTTCAGTTCACACAGGCTAAGCAGGAACTATAGGTAACTATTCATTTAGGCTTCTTAGGGTAGAAAAGCTCTCCACGTTTCAGAAATTATCCAGGACATGGAGGCTACCCAAGTCATAGAGGCTGTATAGACATAGAGGCTACCCAGATCATAGCAACTACTTGAACGTAGAGGCTACTTGGTCATTTAAGTTTCTCAGTCTATGAAGTCTACACAAATATTAGAGGTTTCACAATGCATAGAGGCCATAGAGGCTACCTAGGTCTTAAGAGTTACTAAAATTATATAGACTACTTAGTACATAGAGGTTACACAGGTCATAAAGCCCACACAACCAGAGAGGGTAAGTAGGTCATAGAGACAAAACAAATTAAAAAGTGCAAGCAGGTCTAAATGGTTTTTAAGCTTTATTTAGGCCATAAGTGCTACATATGTCACAGAAAATACATAAACAATACTAGCTACTAAAATCAGAGAGACTACACAGATCATTAGACTGCTCAGTCTATAAAGGTGATGCATGCCACTGTGGTTGTGCAGGACATAGAGGCTACTCAGACCAGAGAGGCTACATAGGTCATAGGAACTATATATTTAATAGAGGCTATGCAGGTCATATACACTATGCAGGTTTAGAGGAAAAAGTCTAGCAAGTCATGCTGATCAAAGAAGCTACAAAGTTCACACAGTCTCTTTAGGTAATGGAAGGTAAGTGGGAAGTGGATGTCACTCTGTTCATAGGTACTACCAAGGTCATAGGGGCTACTTAGGTCATTTTGCTACCAATGTTATGGTGAATGTGCAGGTAACTTAAGCTACTCAGTCAACAAGCATACCTAGGTCATACAAGCTAAGCTGGCTATATAGTATGTCACAGAGGCTATGGAGTTCATAGATGCTACTCAGTTGATCATGGCAACTCAACTCATAGAGTCTGAATAGTCCAAGGAAGGTACCTAGTCCATGTAGCTGCTCAGTCAGCTCTATGGCTTACTTCTGCCATAGAGGAACCAGAGTTTATAGAGGTTATGCAGGACACAGAGGCTACTCAGTCCATACAAATTATACATATAATTAAGGTTATACAGGTCACAGAGGATACTCATGTCACAATGGCTACTCAGAGAATAGAGACTGTGCATGTCACACATGCTGCTCATGAAATAGCAGATACCCAGGTCAAGAGACAATGCAGGTCATAGATGTTATGCTGCTCAAAGAGCTATTCAGTTTGTAGAAACCACTCAGGTCACAAAGTGTATGCTGGAAATAGATATGATTCAGAATATATAAAATAAGGAAGTCCTAGAACTACTCTGGTCATAGAGTTTACATAGATTATAGAATATACTCAGGTCATAGAGGCAATCAGACCATAGAGGCTACAGAGATCACAAGAATTATGAAGCTCTTTTAAGCTTCTAAGTCCACTGAAGCTATGCAGGTCATTGAAGATAAGATATTCAGGAAAAAAGTTATGCTGCTTATTGAAGCTAAAAACACAATAGAGGGTACAGAGGCCATGAGAGCTACACAGTCATTTAAGCAACCCAGACCATAAAGGCAATGCAGATCATAAACCTGAAAAGGCCATAGAGTCTACTTGGATCCTAGAGGATACACAGATAAAAGAGGCTACTCAGGAAAATATGCATGCCATAGATATTATGTATGCCATAAGCTTGCTACTTAGAACAAAGTGTTAATGCAGGTCATAGGGAACATGCAGGTATTCTAGGCTATTAAGGTCATACAGGCCACAAAGTACATAGAGACTATGACAGTCACAGAGACTATTCAGTATCTAGAAGCTATGATGGATATAGAGGCTACTCAGGTCATAGAAGCTATGAAGGTCATTTAGTCTATTGATGCTGCAGAGGCTATACAGTTCATAGAGGCTAAGTTGGTCATACCAGCTACTTAGGCAATATGGGCTATGTAGGTCATATGAACTACTAATGTCATTCAGTTTACTCTGGCTACAAATGTTAGCCAGGTCATTGAGGATGTGCAGGCAATTAAGGCTATAGGGCTACAGTAACTATGCAAGTTATGAAGGTTGTGCTGCTTATAGAAGGTGTACAAGACATAAGTCCTTTTGTTCTATTATGGCCAAAGAAGCTATGTAGGTCATAAAGGCTACTCAGATCATAGAAAATTTGCAGGTAATAAAACCTGCTCATGTCGTAGAGGTAAACCAAGACATTGATGCTGTAAGATCTTTTAGGTACAAAGGTCATAGAGACAACACAGTTTATAGAAGCCATGCTTGTCATAGACAAGCATATGCAAGTTATAGGGATTGCTGAAGTTATTTAGGCTACCAAAGCCATTGATGCTACCCAGGGGTTAACCAGGTCATAGAGATTTCTAAAGACATATAGGCTACTCTGTCCATAAAGATTATGCAGGTCATACAGTTTCTCAGTCATAGAGACCACATAGTTTCTACAGGCTACTTACATAGAATCACTCAGATCATTTAGGCTACTTGGGTAATACATGCTATGAACATCATAAAATACACATATTTTATAGGGCCTACTCAGGCCACAGAGGTTACACAGGTGATAGAGTCTCTGATGGCTGTACAATATACTCATGTCATGGAGATTATGCAGGTCACATTGACTACAAAGATTATAGATACTCTGCAGGTCATAGAGACTATGTGGTTCTAGAGATTCACAGGTTTCAGAAGCTATTCAGACCATAGATACTAGTCAGGTCACTTTGGTTACTGAGACCATAAAGGCTACACAGTTCATAGAGACTGTGCAGGAAGTAGAGGTAATTCCAGAGACAGTGGTTACAAAGTTCACAGAGGCTCCTCCAGTCTGACCCTCAGGTAATTTATGCTTCTGAGGTCAAAAAGATTCTGCAGTTCATAGAGGCTATGCAATTTATACAAAACAGTCTTCTTTAGAAGCTATACACCTTACAGTGATTACTGAGGTCATAGAAACGACTCAGGTGATTTAGGCTACAAAGGCTGTAAAGGCTATCATATCAGAGGTTGCTCAGGACATAGAGGATATTCAAAACAGGCTACACAGGTAATTAAGGCTACTTACGTCATAAAGGCTAGAAGATCATGAAGAATAGTGATATAATAATGACTGCTCAGACCTTTGAGCTACACTGGTCACAAAAGTTAACGTCATTTATCCTACTCAGACTATAAGGCTACTTGGGTCATAGAGGCTACTCAGGCAATAGAAGATATGAAGACTACAGAGGATACTCTGGCAATAAAAGCTAAGGAGGTCATAAGGGCTATTGATGTAATTTATACTAGTCAAGACATAAGGATACACAGGTTAAAGTAACTACATAGGTCATAGAGACTCATCAGGCAATAGAGCAACACAGACCATGGAGGATACTCAGGCCATAAAAGCTAAGAAATTCATAGAGCTATCTTGGGGGCTACTTAGGTAATAGAGGCTACAGGTATAGAGAATAATAAGTCCATAGAAGTTAACCAGGCCATAAAGTCCACTCAGGTCATTTAGGCTACTCTGGCAAAAGAGGCAACTCAGATCATAGAAGGTAAGGCAGTCAGAGAGGCTACTCAGGTCATTTAAACTACTCCATCCATTAAGGTTATGCTGCTCATATAGGTTCTGTAGGTCATAGAGACTATTTTGTCTTTAGGCTACCTGGGTTGTAATGGCTACTTAGTTAATAGAGACTACTCAGGTCATAATGCCTATGCAGGCCATAGAGGATACTCTGGCCATACAGGTAACACAGGTCCTGGATGTTATTCAGTTTCTAGAGGTTATTCATGTCATAGAGGTTAGTGCGGTCACAGAAATACTCTAGTCTAAATACCTAAACTTGCCATAGAGACTTATAATATCATAGAGGTTATGCTATCCATAGAGACTACTCAGTTTATAGAGATTATTAAGGTTATATAAGGTATGCAGAAAATAGATGCTCTTCAGGGTATAGATGCTTTGCAGGTAATAGAAACTACCCAGCTCATAGAGGTTATCCAGGTCTTAGAGGTTACACAGGTCATGTATGTCTCTCATGCCATGGAAACTACACCAGTCATAGAGGCAACTCTGTTCACACAGACAAGGCAGCTCATGGATGATACTCAGGTTATACTGTCTAATGCAGGCACAGAAGCAACTCATAGAGGTCATACTGATCATACAGGGTACTGAGTTCACAGAGACTAATCAGAATATAGAGCATACACAAGTAACAGAGGCTACTTACACCACAGATATAACTCAGACTATAGAGGCTTCACATAGTAAAGGCTGTTCAGGTCATACAGGCAACAGAGGACATAGAAGGTCTGCATGCCTTTCCTATGCCTAATCCAATTAACTTCTTTTCTTCCTACCTCCCCTTATTATGTGTTAGCATCTACCTATCAAAGAAAACATTTGGCCTTTGTTTTTTAGGAAAGACAGTAGAATTAATAGGGCATAACTTCCCTATGTTCATATATGAATAAATAATCAGTGAAATTCTACATCATCTCCAACCACAAGAATTGGATCCTAATTAGAATTAGTCACACTGCATGTATGTATAATATGTCAAAATGCATTCTACTGTCATGTATATCTAAAAAGAAGAAGGAAAGAAAGAAAGAAAGAAAAAGAAAGAAAGAGAAAGAAAGAAAGAAAGAAACAAGGAAGGAAAGAAGGAAGGAAGGAAGAAAGAAAGAAAGAAAGAAAGAAAGAAAGAAAGAAAGTAAGAAAGAAAGAAAGAAAGACAAACTCATGCCCTATTGGCTATATAGGTTATAAGATGTTAATAAGAACTTTTAGGCTAATAAGTCCCTAAAGTCTATGCAAGCCATAGAGGCTACTCAAATCATAGAGTCTACTCAGGTCTTAGAAACTACACTGACCATATGTTGTACTCAATCTATATAGGCCATGCAGGCCATAGAGGCTATGCTGGTTACATAGGCTCCAAGTTCACAGGGGCTATTGAGGTTACTTAGGATACCTAAGTCATAGAGGCTACTCATCTCATAGATGCTAAGCATGTCATGGAAGCCAATCAGTCTTAGAGGCTACACAAGACATAGCATCTACTAAGGTATTAGAGTCTATTCAGTTAATAGGAGCTATTCAGGTAATGGGGAGTTTGTAGGAAATAGAGGCTGTTCATGCCACAAAGGCTATAAAGTCATAGAGGTGATTCAGGTCATAGAGGATACACAGGTTTTACAAGTTTCCCAAATTCTTCATACTATGCAATCCATAGAGGCTATTCAGGTCAAAGAGTAAATATGTCATAAGTAGAAACTACTCACATTTTAGGTTACCCAAACCATTGAAATTATGCATGTCATAGAGTCTACCTATGTCATAGAGATTACTAGGTAATAGAGACTACACAGCTCATATTGGCTACTGAGGTCTTGGAGTCTACTCAGATCATTTGACTATGCAGTTCACAGATCATAGATGTTACAGAGGTCACATAGGCTATGAAAGCCACAGAGTTTCCTCTGGTTATAGAGCCTTCTCGTTTCACACAGGTTTCTCAGGTTAGAGAAGCTACTCATGCCACAGGGTTAACACAATTCATATGAGCTCCTAAGGCCATTTAGGCCCTTCAGGACAAAGAGGTATACAGATAATAGAGGCTATGTAGGTCACAGAGGTTACATGGGTCACATTTGCTAAGAAGTTCAGATAGGCTACTTGAGTCACAGAGGCTAACTGGCCATTGAGCCTCTGCGGGTCATAAGGGGAACTCAAGTCATAGATTCCACTAAGCCATAGAGGTTTTGGAGGCATAGAGGATATTCATTTTATAGAGGTTCATCAGGCCATTGAAGAAATGTTGGTGATAGAGACTACTAAGTTCATTTAGGCTACTCATGCCACACAGGACACTCAAGGTTATCAAGCCTATGCAGACCATAGAGGATTCTCACTCATTAAAGCCTGTACAATTCACAGAGGGTACCTAAGTCATTTATGCTACCAAAACCATAAAGTCTACTCGGTTTATTTAGGGAACTCAAATTTTAAAGTCTCTATATGTCATAGAGGCTCGGCTGTTCAACAGAGGCTAAGCAGGTCATAAAGACCACTAGGCAGTTAGACTGTACATAAGTCGTGGAGACTACATGGGTCATAAAGCCTATTCAAGTTGTAAAGGCTACTCAGATAAGAGAGATATAAAGACTATAGAGGCCGCTTAGAACACAGATTCCCAAGAGGTCACAGAGGCTAGGTGGGTCATTAAGGCAATTTAAGTCATAGAGGCTATTCAGGGCATAGATGTTGTACAGAACATAGAGGCTACACAGAACACAAAGTCTGCACAGGTTATAGCTTGTCATAGAGGCTCCTGACGTCACAGATGTCAAGCAGGTCATAGAAGTTATTCGTGTGATAGATGCTACTTGGGAAATCAAGTAACTCAGGTCATGCAGATGACTCTAACCAAAGAATTTATGCAGTCCATATAGGATTTGCATGTTACAGAGGCAACAAAGGTAATACAGGCTCCTCAGGTTTTAGGGGCCACTCAGGTCATTGAAGCTATGCAGGTATAGGGGCTACTCAATCTATTTAGGCTATTCAATGTCCTATAGGATACTCATAAAGCCTAAACTGGTCTTTCCAGGTAATAGATCTCATGTAGGTCATAGTGGGCTAAAAGATCATAAGAGATCCAAAGGTCATAGATATATGAATTTCATAGACAGTACTAGGTGTAGAGGCTATAAGGTCATAGTGGCTACAGAGATCCAAGATTCTACTGAGCAGTAAAGGATGCAAAGTTAATAAATGCTGCATAAGACATAGAGCCTAATCAGACCACAGAGAATATGCAGGTCATAGGAACTACTCAGTCTCAAAGGCCACACAGGTCATACAGGGCACTTTGGATTCTACTCAGGCCACAGAACTACACAATCCATGCTGAATAATCAGATTATAGATTTTGTAGCAAATGACTACTCATGCCTGAGAGGGTCCTTGGGTTATAGAGACAACATAGTCCACAGACAATACTCAGGAATTAGAAGCAATACCATTTATAGAATCTATCAAGGTTATAGCGGCTACTTAGGTTATTTAGGCTACTAAGACCATAAAGGCTGCACAGGCAATAGAGGCTATATAGGCCATAGAATCAGCCTAGGTGATGGATGATACTCTGGAAACAGAGGCCTCTCAGGCCACAGAGGCTATGTAGAGCACAGAGGTTATGCAAATTGGAGAGATTACTCCAGTTACAGAGGTAGCACAGGTCATAGAGGTAACTCAGGCGACATAGTCTAATCAAGAGTAAGAGGTTCTCATGCTGATGAGTATAATGTGATCACAGAGGTTACTTCAGTGAAAGAGCCTATGGCAGTTATATAGGCTCCTCAGAACAAAATATATACAAGACATAGAGCTTATTCAGTTCATAGATGATAAATGGGACATAGAAGCCATTCATGTTATTTAGGGTAATAAAGGCTATGTGGGTCAGATAAACTATACAGGTCATAAAGACTATGCAGGCCATAGAACTACTCAGAAAAAAAGAGGGTCTGGAGTTCAGAGAGATAACAGTGGTCACAGTGTCTACTCAGTTCATTGAGGCTACCCAGATCATGGAGGGTATGCAGGAAATAGATACTAGTCAGACCATCAATTTGATGCAGTTCAATGACCTACTAAGGTAATAGAGGCTTCTCAGGTGGAAGGAGTTATTAAGGTTAGTTTAGCTACTAAAACCATAGAGGCTATGAAGGCCATAGAAGCAATTCAGGTTTCAGAAGCAACACAGGTCATCGAGGCTACACATGCCACAGAGTTTACACAGGTTATAAAGTCTACTCATGTGATATATGGTTTGCAGGTAATAAAGGCTATGTTGGTCATAGTGAACACTCAGGTCATACCATCTACGCAAGCCATTGAGGATATTCAGATCATAGAGA
Organism: Sciurus vulgaris; assembly: GCF_902686455.1. Classification (NCBI taxonomy): domain Eukaryota; kingdom Metazoa; phylum Chordata; class Mammalia; order Rodentia; family Sciuridae; genus Sciurus; species Sciurus vulgaris. The sequence goes on from NC_136463.1 coordinate 136,345,804, forward strand.
TTTCAGGAATCATAGAATATTCTCATGTTTATAGAAGCTACACAAGTCATACAGATTACTCTGGTCATAGAAGGCATTTCATTTATAGTGTTTTCTGAAGTCATAAGGTGTCTAAAGATAGAGAAAGGCACTAGATAGTGCTCAGGTAATTGGAGCTGCTAAGTTTATTGAGGTTATGCAGTTCATGTGACTACTCAGGGCATACAAAATATTGCAGTGATTAAAGTTACTCTGGACAAGAAGCTATATGTATCATAGATGCTACTCAGAAAACAGAAGATATGCAGGTCATAAAAACTACTTCAATAACAGAGGCTACTCACACCATTTTGTTTATTCAGGCCATAGCAGTTATGCAAGTCACAGAGACAAGGCAGGTCACAGAGTCCACACAGGTCATAGATGCTGCTCTGTCACAGAGGCTACTATTCCATCACACAGGCTACGAATGGTTTGCAGGTCTTAGAGACCACTCGAAGTCTCTGAAGGTCATAGAGGTTACAAAGTTCACAGGGGATACATGGGCCATAAAAGATACACAGGTCATAAGGACTTCTAAGGTCATTTTTGTTCTAAGGTCATAGAGGCTATACACATCATAGTGACAACGCAGGTCCCAGAGACAACACAGGTCATAGAGGCTAAGCAGATCATAGCAATACCAAGTTGCAGAGGCTTTCAGGTCAAAAAGGCCCTGTACATTTTCAAGTTACTCAGACCAAAATGGCTCCAGGTTCATAGAGGTTAAGAAGGTCATGGAGGATATACATTACATAGAGTGTGTGGAGGCCACAGAGCATGCTCAGACCATACAGGATTCTTTTTTTTTTTTTTTAATTGTAAACAAACGGGGTACAACTTGTTTCTCTGCTTGTACATGAAGTAGAGGCATACCATTTGTGTAATCGTACATTTACATAGGGTAATGGTGTTTGATTCATTCTGTTATTTTCCCTTCCCCCCACCCCCACGCCTCCTTTCCCTCTATACAGTCCCTCCTTCCTCCATTCTTGCCTCCCTCCCACCCCTCATTATGTATCATCATCCGCTTATCAGCAAGATCATTCGTCCTTTGATTTTCGAGATCGACTTAAATCACTTAGCATGATATTCTCCAATTTCATCCATTTGCCTACAAATGCCATAATTTTATTTTTCTTTATGACTGAGTAATATTCCATGGTATATATATACCACAGTTTCTTTATCCATTCATCAATGAGGGGCATCTAGGTTGGTTCCACAATCTGGCTATTGTGAATTGAGCAGCTATGAACATTGATGTGGCTGCATCACTGTAATATGCTGATTTTAAGTCCTTTGAGTATAGGCCAAGGAGTGGGATAGCTGGATCAAATGGTGGTTCCATTCCAGGTTTTCTAAGGAATCTCCATACTGCTTCCCAGAATGGCTGCACTAATTTGCATTCCCACCAGCAATGTGTGAGTGAACCTTTTTCCCCACATCCTTGCCAACATCTATTATTGCTTGTATTCTTGATAATTGCCATTCCAATTGGGGTGAGATGGAATCTTAGGGTAGTTTTGATTTGCATTTCTCTTATTACCAGAGATGTTGAACATTTTTTCATATATCTGTTGATTGCTTGTACATCTTCTGTGAAGTGTCTGTTCATTTCCTTAGCCCATTTCTTGATTGGGTTATTTGTATTCTTCATGTAGAGTTTTTTGAGTTCTTTATAGATTCTGGAGATTAGTGCTCTATCTTAAGTATGAGTGGCAAAGATTTTCTCCCACTCTGTAGGCTCTCTCTTCACATTGCTGATAGTTTCCTTTGCTGAGAGAAAGCTTTTTAGTTTGAATCTATCCCAGTTATTGATTCTTTTTTTTTTGTTTTATTTTTATTGTAAACAAACGGGATACATGTTGTTTCTCTGTATGCACATGGCGCAAAGGCATACAATTTGTGTAATCATAAATTTACATAGAGTAATGTTGTTTGATTCATTCTGTTATTTTTTCCCTTCCCCCACCACTCCCACCCCTCTTTACCCTCTATACAGTACTTCCTTCCTCCATACTTGCCCCCCTCCCTAACCCTAACTCTAACCCTAACACTAACCCTTCCCTCCCCCCCATTATGTGTCATCCTCCACTTATTAGCGATATCATTCGTCCTTTGGCTTTTTGAGATTGGCTTATCTCACTTAGCATGATATTCTCTAATTTCATCCATTTGCCTGCAAATGCCATAATTTTATCATTCTTTATGGCTGAGTGATATTCCATTGTATATATATACCACAGTTTCTTTATCCACTCATCAATTGAAGGGCATCTAGGTTGGTTCCACAGTCTGGATATTGTGAATTGAGCCGCTATGAACATTGATGTGGCTGTATCTCTGTAGTATGCAGATTTTAAGTCCTTTGGGTATAGGCCAAGGAGTGGGATAGCTGGGTCAAATGGAGGGTCCATTCCGAGTTTTCTAAGGAATCTCCACACTGCTTTCCAGAGTGGCTGCACTAATTTGCAGCCCCACCAGCAATGTATGAGTGTACCTTTCTCCCCACATCCTCGCCAACACCTGTTGTTGCTCGTATTCTTGATAATCGCCATTCTAATTGGGGTCAGATGGAATCTTCGGGTGGTTTTGATTTGCATTTCTCTTATTACTAGAGATGTTGAGCATTTTTCCATATGTTTGTTGATTGCTTGTAGATCTTCTTCTGTGAAGTGTCTATTCATTTCCTTAGCCCATTTGTCGACTGGATTATTTGAATTCTTGGAGTAGAGTTTTTTGAGTTCTTTATAGATTCTGGAGATTAGTGCTCTATCTGAAGTATGATTGGCAAAGATATTCTCCCACTCTGTAGGCTCTTTCTTCGCATTGCTGATAGTTTCCTTTGCTAAGAGAAAGCTTTTTAGTTTGAATCTATCCCAGTGGTTGATTCTAGCTTTTATTTCTTGTGCTATGGGAGTCCTGTTAAGGAAGTCTGATCCTAGACCAACAAGGTGAAGATTTGGACCTACAGGGTCTCTGGTCTGATTCTGAGGTTCTTAATCCATTTTGAGTTTAGTTTCGTGCATGGTGAGAGATATGGGTTTAGTTTCATTCTGTTGCATATGGATTTTCAATTCTCCCAGCACCATTTGTTGAAGAGGTTATCCTTTCTCCATTGCATATTTTTGGCACCTTTGTCTAGTATGAGAATATTGTATTTATTTGGGTTTGTGTCCGTGTCCTCTATTCTGTACCATTGATCTACCTTTCTATTTTGGTACCAATACCATGCCATTTTTGTTACTATTACTTTGTAGTAGAGTTGAAGATCTGGTATTGCAATACCCCCTGTTTCACTCTTCCTGCTAAGGATTGCTTTAGCTATTCTTGGTTTCTTATTCTTCCAGATGAATTTCATAATTGCTTGCTCTATTTTTGTGAGGTACGACATTGGGATTTTAATTGGAATTGCATTGAATTTGTATAGCACTTTAGGTAGTATGGCCATTTTGACAATATTAATTCTTCCTATCCAAGAACATGGAAGATCTTTCCATTTTCTAAGGTGTTCTTTAATTTCTTTCTTTAGTGTTGTATAGTTCTCATTGTAGAGGTCTTTCACCTCTTTTGTGAGATTGATTCCCAAGTATTTTATTTTTTTCGAGGCTATTTTGAATGGGGTAGTTTTCCTAATTTCTCTTTCTGAAGATTCATCACTTATGTATAAAAATGCGTTAGATTTATGGGCATTGATCTTGTAACCTGCTACTTTACTGAATTCACTTATGAGTTCTAAGAGTTTTCTGGTGGAATTTCCAGGTTCCTCTAAATATATAATCATGTCATCAGCGAACAGGGATAGTTTGAGTTCTTCTTTTCCAATTCGTATCCCTTTAATTTCTTTGGTTTGTCTAATTGCTCTGGCCAGAGTCTCAAGAACAATGTTGAATAGAAGTGGTGAAAGAGGGCATACCTGCCTTGTTCCAGTTTTTAGGGGGAATGCTTTCAGTTTTTCACCATTTAGAATGATATTAGCCATGGGCTTAGCATAAATGGCCTTTACAATGTTAAGGAATGTTCCCACTATCCCTATTTTTTCTAGTGTTTTGAGCATGAAGGCATGCTGTATTTTATCAAATGCTTTTTCTGCATCTATTGAAATAATCATGTGATTCTTAACTTTTAGACTGTTGATATGGTGAATGACATTCATCGATTTCTGGATGTTGAACCAACCTTGCATCCCTGGGATGAAACCCACTTGATCGTGGTGCACTATCTTTTTAATGTGTTTTTGTATGCGATTTGCTAAAATTTTGTTGAGAATTTTTGCATCGATGTTCATTAAGGATAGTGGTCTGAAATTTTCTTTCCTTGATGAGTCTCTATCTGGTTTAGGTATCAGTGTGATATTGGCTTCATAGAATGAGTTTGGGAGGGTTCCCTCCTCTTCTATTTTATGGAATACTTTGAGAAGTATTGGAATGAGCTCTTCTTTAAAGGTTTTGTAGAACTCGGCTGAGAACCCATCTGGTCCTGGACTTTTCTTTGTTGGTAGGCTTTTGATGACTTCTTCTATTTCAGTACTTGAAATTGGTCTATTTAAATTGATTATGTCCTCCTCGTTCAGTTTAGGCAATTCATATGTCTCTAGAAACCTGTTGATGTTTTCGAAATTTTCTATTTTGTTGGAGTATAGATTTTCAAAATAGCTTCTAATTATGTTTTGTATTTCAATCCTGTCTGTTGTGATATTTCCTTGTTCATTCCGAATTTTAGTGATTTGGGTTATCTCTTGTCTTCTCTTTGTTAGTGTGGCTAAAGGTTTATCAATTTTGTTTATTTTTTTGAAGAACCAACTATTTATTTTGTCAATTTTTTGTATTGTTTCTTTTGTTTCAATTTCATTGATTTCAGCTCTGAGTTTAACTATTTCCTGTCTTCTACTACTTTTGGTGCTGTTCTGTTCTTCTTTTTCTAGGGCTTTGAGCTGTAGTGTTAGGTCATTTATTTGTTGAGTTTTACTTCTTTTATTAAATGCGCTCCATGAAATAAATTTCCCTCTAAGTACTGCTTTCATAGTGTCCCAGAGATTTTGATATGATGTTTCTTTGTTCTCATTTACCTCTAAGAATTTTTTAATTTTCTTCCTAATATCTTCTGTTATCCATTCATCATATAATAGCATATTGTTTAATCTCCAGATGTTGGAATAGTTTCTGTGTTTTACTCTTTCATTTATTTCTAACTTCAATCCATTATGATCTGATTGAATACATGGTAGTGTCTCTATCTTCTTGTATTTGCTAACATTAGCTTTGTGGCATAATATATGGTCTATTTTAGAGAAGGATCCATGTGCTGCTGAGAAGAAAGTGTATTCGCTCTTGGTTGGATGGTATATTCTATAAATGTCTGTTAAGTCTAAATTATTGATTGTGTTATTGAGATCTATGGTTTCTTTGTTCAATTTTTGTCTGGAAGATCTGTCCAGTGGTGAGAGAGGCGTGTTAAAATCACCTAGTATTACTGTGTTATGGTCTATTTGGTTTCTGAAATTGAGAAGGATTTGTTTGACATACATGGATGAGCCACTGTTTGGGGCATAGATGTTTATGATTGTTATATCTTGCTGATTTATGCTTCCCTTAAGCAGTATGAAATGACCCTCTTTATCCCTTCTGACTAACTTTGCCTTGAGGTCCACATTATCGGAAATGAGGATGGACACTCCAGCTTTTTTGCTGAGTCCATGCGCACGGTATGTTTTTCCCCATCCTTTCACCTTTAGTCTATGGGTATCTTTTTCTATGAGGTGAGTCTCTTGCAGGCAACATATTGTTGGATCTTTCTTTTTAATCGAATCTGCCAGTCTATGTCTTTTGATTGACGAATTCAGGCCATTAACATTCAGGGTTATTATAGAGATATGGTTTGGTTTCCTGGTAATTTGGTTCATTTTTCAAATTTTATTTATTTATTTGTTTGACACAACTTGTTTCCTCCTTTATTTGACAATTCCTTTAGGATAATTCCTCCCTTTGCTGATTTGCTTCTTTGTTTTTCATCTCTTCCTCATGGTATATTTTGCTGAGAATGTTCTGTAATGCTGGCTTTCTTTTTGTAAATTCTTTTAGCTTTTGTTTATCATGGAAGGATTTTATTTCATCATCAAATTTGAAGGTAAGTTTTGCTGGGTATAAGATTCTTGGTTGGCATCCATTTTCTTTCAGGGTTTGAAAAATGTTGTTCCAGGCCCTTCTAGCTTTTAGGGTCTGGATTGAAAAGTCTGCTGATATCCGTATTGGTTTCCCCCTGAATGTAATTTGGTTCTTTTCTCTCACAGCCTTTAAAATTCTGTCTTTATTTTGTATGTTAGGTATTTTCATTATAATGTGCCTTGGTGTGGGTCTGTTGTAATTTTGTATATTTGGAGTCCTATAAGCCTCTTGAACTTGATTTTCCATTTCATTCTTCAGATTTGGGAAATTTTCTGATATTATTTCATTGAATAAATTGTTCATTCCTTTGGCTTGTTTCTCTAGGCCTTCCTCAATCCCAATAATTCTTAAATTTGGCCTTTTCATGATATCCCATAGTTCTTGTAGATTCTGTTCACGATTTCTGACCATCTTCTCTGTTTGTTCAACTTTGTTTTCAAGGTTAAATATTTTGTCTTCAATGTCTGAGGTTCTGTCTTCCAGGTGTTCTATCCTATTGGATATGCTTTCTATGGAGTTCTTAATTTGGTTTATTGTTTCCTTCATGTCAAGGATTTCTGTTTGGTTTGTTTTCAATATCTCTAACTCTTTATTGAAATGATCTTTTGCTTCCTGTATTTGCTCTTTTAACTGTCGATTGGTGCGATCATTCAATGCTTGCATTTGCTCTTTCATCTCATCGTTTGCTTCTCTGATCATTTTAATTATGTACATTCTGAACTCCTTTTCTGTCATTTCTTCTGCCATGCTGTCATTGGGTTTTATTGATGTAACATCTAGATTTGTTTGCAGCATTTTCTTTCCTTGTTTTCTCATATTGTTCAGGTATCAGTGGACCGCTGAGATATTGCAGATTTCCTCTATTGACTTACAATGTCCCTGAAGATTTCTATATATATCCCCCCTTAGCCTTCAGTAGGCTGAAGTCTTGGAGGAAGTTGATAATGCGGTGCTCCACAAGGAAGCTGCCTCTCTAGGAGTGGTGGCCTTCAGGTGGGGTATAATCCCTGCTAGTGGGCAGAGGTGCCTCCACTTGTTGACCAATGGTCATCCAAAGGGGACCTAGGCTGCGGGCTGAGGGAAGGCCTGTTTGGGCCTGAGTCTCTAGTTTTACCGTCCTTGTGGGGAAACCTCACCCAGCAGGGAAGACTCACCCGGTGGGGAGGTGTCGCTGGTCAGTTCCCTCCTAGAGGTTCCCCTCAATTTACAGCTACCGCCTGGGCTGGGCTGCCTTCCTCTGCAAAGTTCCCAGGGGCCTGGCCCTACCTCCTGGGCCTGGGAGCCTCACCCTTCGCAGATGACTCTCCTTTGGCTGCCCCTCCTCAGAGAATCTGCCCGCAGGCCTGGAACCTTCGCTCCGCCCTAAGCCTGTCTCTGTGCGGCTCTTCCACCCAGAAGCCTCCTACATCCTGGGACCCTGCTCTGCACCTAATCGCCTGGCTATGCGGCCCCTCCTCTGAGCAGCCACCTGTGGCCCCGAACAATCGCTCTGAGTCCCAGAGACCCGCCACACGCCTCTTCCTCCAGACAGCCGCCCAGTATTCCGGTGCGGTCACTAGGAGTCCAAGAAACTCACTGCGTGCCTCCACCTCCCACCAACCACCCGTAGCCCTGGGCAATCAATCACTCCGAGTCGAAGTGACCCTCCCCGTTCCTCCTCCTTCTCCAGATAACCCCCCGAGTGTTCAGGAGCGGTTGCTCTGAGTGGCTCTGAATCCACGTGACCCGCTGCACGGGTCCTCTGGGCAACCGCCTGGAGCTCTGGTGCGGCCACTCAAGACCAAGCAACCCACCACGCCTCTCCTCCAGGCAGCCCCCCTGTGTTCAGGCGCTGTCACTTTAAGTCCAAACAACTCACCACTCGCCTTCTCCTCTGAGCAGCCGCCTGGAGCGCTAATGCAGTCACTGCGAGTCCAAACGACCCGCCGCGCTCCTCCTCCTCCTCCTCCTACTCCTCCGGGCAGGCCCCTGGGTTCAGAAGTGGTCTGAGTCCAAACAGCTCGCCACACAGCCCCTCCTCTGGCAACCGCCTCTAGCTCTGGTGTAGTCACCCCGAATCCAAGCAGCCACGCTCCTCTTCCTCCTCCTTGTCCTCAGGGCAGGCCCTGGGGTTCAGAAGCAGTCGTTCTGAGTCCAAACATCTCACCGCGCAGCTTCTCCTCTGGCAACCGCCTGTAGCTCTGGTGCAGTCACTCCGAATCCAAGCGGCCACGTTCCTCCTCCTCCTCCTCAGGGCAGGCCCCGGTGTCCTGAGTCCACACAGCTCTCCTCGCCACTCTTCCCCTGGGCAGCCGCCGGGGCCCCAGTGGTTGCTCGAGTCCCAGCGCTGTGCCGAGCGGCCTCCTTTACGGGGCTCCCAGTTGTCCGAGTTCACTGCTCCAGCGGGGGGAGGGGTGTCTCTCTGGCAGTTCTACTTCACAAAGTTCCCTGCGTTCCGGGACCGCCATCCCATCCGGGATGCCTTCCCAACGGGTGAGAGTCACCCGGCTGCTTTGAGTTGGTCCCAAGTGTCTCAATATCTCCTCTTTTGAATCCTGAGTCCTGGAGCAACATGAAATGCAGCCACCCTCTAGGCCGCCATCTTGAAAACCCCCTTTTTTTTTTTTATTGTAAACAAATGGGGTACATGTTGTTTCTCTGCTTGTACATGGCATAAAGGCATACCATTTGTGTAATCATAAATTTACATAGAGTAATGTTGTTTGATTCATTCTGTTATTTTTTCCCTTCCCCCCACCCCTCCCACCCCTCTTTACCCTCTATACAGTACTTCCTTCCTCCATACTTGCCCCCCTCCCTAACCCTAACTCTAACCCTAACACTAACCCTTCCCTCCCCCCCATTATGTGTCATCCTCCACTTATTAGCTATTGATTCTTGCTTTTATTTCTTGTGCTATGGGAGTCCTGTTAAGAAAGTCTGATCCTAAGCTGACATGTTGAAGATTTGGACCTACTTTTTCTTCCATAAGATGAAGGGTCTCTGGTCTGATTCCAAGGTCCTTGATCCATTTTGAGTTGAGTTTTGTGCAGGGTGAGAGATACGGGTTTAGTTTCATTCTGCTGTATATAGAGTTCCAGTTTTCCCAGCACCATTTGTTGAAGAGGTTATCTTTTCTCCATTGCATGTTTTTGGTACCTTCGTCTAGTATGAGAAAACTGTATTTATTTGGGTTTGTGTCTGTGTCCTCTATTCCTTACCATTGATCTATCTATTCTGGTGCCAATACCATGCTGTTTTTATTACTGTTGCTTTGTAATATAGTTGAAGTTCTGGTATTGTGATACCCCCTGCTTCACTCTTCCTGCTAAGGATTGCTTTAGCTATTCTGGGCTTCTTAGTCTTCCAGATGAATTTCATGATTGCTTCCTCTATTTCTTTGAGGTACATCTTGGGATTTTAATTGGAATTGCATTGAATCTGTATAGGACTTTTGGTAGTATGGCCATTTTGACAATATTAATTCTGCCTATCCAAGAACATGGGAGAGCTTTCCATTTTCTAAGGTTTTCTTTAATGTCTTTCTTTAGTGTTCTGTAGTTCTCATTGTAGAGGTCTTTAACCTCTTTTGTTAGATTGATTCCCAAGTATTTTATTTTATTTTTTGAGGCTATTATGAATGGGGTAGTTTTCCTAACTTCTATTTCTGAGAATTCATCACTTATGTATAAAAATGCATTACATTTATGAGCATTGATCTTATATCCTGCTACTTTACTGAATTCACTTATGAGTTCTAAAAGTTTTCTGGTGGAATTTCCTGGTTCCTCTAAATATATAATCATGTCATCAGCAAAATAGGGATAGTTTGAGTTCTTCTTTTCCTATTTGTATTCCTTTAATTTGCATAGAGTATTCTTAAGGTCATAGAGACTTCACAGTGCATTGCTATTCAGGCCATGGAGTTTACTCAGTTCCAATAGGATGCTCAAGACACACAGGTTATTCAGGTAATAGAAGTCGTTTGGCTCACAGATGCTATGTATTGTAAGGGTTTACTCGGGTATTAAAAGCTAGGCAGGTCATAGAAGCTACTCAGAACATTTAGGCTACTCAGGCCATAAAGGCTATTCAGGTAGTAGAGGCTACTCACATAATAAAAGCTTCTGGTCACAGAGGGTATGCAGGGATAGGGAATACTCTGGAAATAGTGGGTACACAGGGCATAGAGCTTAGTCAGGACACAGGGTACTCATCTCATATAAGCTATGCACATTGATTCTTCAGTTCATAGATGCATAGCAAGAAAGAGAGGCTACTTAGGGCATAGAGAATTTGCAAGTCAGAGAGGCTACACTGGTCACAGAGGCTACACAGTTCATAGATGTTAAGCAGACAATAGAAGCTAGTTAGGTCATAGATTCTACACAGGTCAAAGGGGTACTCAAACCATAGAGGCTATGCAGATCATAAAGTATACTAGGAAGAGAGATGCTATGCGTTGCATGGAGGCTACTCAGGCCATAAAGCCTACAATGATGATAGAGAATACTCAGGAGATAAAGCCTACTCAGTCCATATAGCCTATGCAGGTCATACAGACTATGCAGGCCATAGAGGCCACATAGATAATAATAGTTACACAGGTTATAGAGGTTGCAAAGGCCATACAGGATACTCAGATTATTAAGGTTATGAGGGCAAATTTGTAAAGCAGATCATAAAGGCTACACAGGCCTTTAAAGATATTCAGACCTAGAAAATATGCAGGCCACAGAGGATACATAATTACTTCAGGCATCCTACATCTGTCAGTTTTAATCCTCCTGATTCCCTACTTCTTTGAGCATTCCTTTCCTTAAGCTTTAACTATTTTCCCCTAGTGTTACTGCAGGTCAAGACCTTCATGTAGTCTCAGGTTGCTCAGATGTGCTTATTTAATGTTTCTCTAATTCTGTCCAGGGAAGGGTGATTCCAATTTCATAAGTTTGGACCAGAGGATCCCCAAGGGAAAAGGAGACATGGGACCCCAGCCAAGAGGAAAAACTCCATGAAGTGCAAATGAGCAAATGCATCCAGATCCCATTCTTGGGCCAAGCCATGCCCTACGCTAGAGAGAGAATATTCTCATTCTTCCTGGTATCTCATCTAGACTACTCAGGCATAAATTCTATCCAGTTCATAATTGGTATGCAAGTCAAAATAGCTGTATTGTTCATGCGGGCTATGTACATCATAGATATCACACTGGTCACAGCGGCTATTGAAGTCATAGGGTCTAGGAACATCAGAGCAGTTATGCTGGCCAAAGAAGATCCTAACTGCATAGAGTATACTCAGGTCACAGAAGTTACAATGAATAAACAAATCATAGGGGCTACTTAGGTCACTTAGTCCACAAAGCTATGCAGGACATAGAAGGTACACAGTCAATAGTGAACATTCAGACCACAGAAAATAGGCAGGTCATAGGGACACTTCAGGCCATAGAGAGTTCACAGGTCTCAGAAGCTACAAGGATATAAAATATATGCTAGTCATAGAGGTTATTCAATTCACAAAAGTTATTCAGGTCATAGAGGATACAGAAGTCATTGGGGCTACTCAAGTCACTTAGTCTATGTAGGTTATAGAGGGTACACAGGTCATTAAAATTATGTAGGTTGTAGATGTTATGAGGTAATAGGGGCTACCCTGACCATATAAGCTAGTCCAATAATGGGCTAAAAGTGTTATATATGCTACAAAGGTCAAAGAGACTATATAGACTGTAGTGACTATGCAGCTAATTTAGGCTACCTAAGTCAAAAAGAGGATGTAGGTCTTAGAGGTTATGCAGATCTTAGAGTCTGTAAAGCCCATAGAGGCTATGTACACCATTGAAGACACTCAGGCCATAGAGGATATGTAGGTCAAAGAGGCTGCTGAGACCATAGAGGTTATGTAGGTCACAGAAGTCATAGTTCACAGTTCCTATTCAAGCCAGGGAGGTAACTTTGTTCATAGAGAGTACTCAGGTCATAGAGGCTATAGAAGTAATACAGTCTGCTCAACCCACAAATTTTACACAGTTCTTAAATATACTTGAGCCCTAGAGGCTACACAAGTCATACTGGCTACTCAAATTATTTAGGATATAGGGTAAAAAGGCTACACAAGTCATAATAGGTATAGACATTATAGAAGTTACTCAAAGTTTAAAGGTTTCTCAGGTCATAAAGGGTACCCAGGGTTTAGAACTACTCAGGCAAAAAAGCTTCCCAAGTCATATAGGCTAAACAGGTCAAAGAAAATTCTTAGGTCACAAAAGCTATGCAAACCATAGATAATATTCTTGACAGAGGGGATACACAGGTAATAAAGTCTATGCAAGTTGTAGAGACTACTGATGTCATAGAAGTTTGGCTAGTCATAAAGGCTACTTAGTTCATAGAGGCTAAGCAGGTCACAGAGTATATGCAGACAATTAAGTTCAGTTGGGCTGTAGATTATGTGCAAGTCATGAGATAAGTCAGAGAAACTACTTGAGTCACAGAGGCTATGCAGAGTGTACAGGCCAAGCATGTCATAGAGAGTGTGCAGGTCACAGAAACGTAGATCATGGAAACTACACAGATCTTAGGAGCTTCACATCACAGATGGTCAGCACGCATAGAAGCTCCTCAGGCCATAGAGGCTCTGCAGGGTAGAGAGCTGTTTTGTTCAAAGAAGCTAAGGAAATAATATAAGATACAGAGGCCACAGATCCTCTTTATGTCATGAATGATATGTAATCCACAGAGAACACTCAGGTCATAGAGTATACATAGGTCATAGAGACAGTACACATAGGCAGTGTGGAACATAGAAGTTTTTCTGGTCACAGAGGCTACTCAGTTTATAGAGAATTTTCAGGTCATGGAAGTAGCAGGCAATAGAGTATAGCCAGCCCTTAGATTTTATGTAGGGTCAAAGGTAATAGGGGTTCTTCAGGCCATAGTGGCTACATAGGTCATAGGTTCTATTAAGTTCATTTTTGTTACTCAGTACAGAGACAATTCACTTCTCAAAAGAAACAGAGGTCATAGAAGCTACCCAGGTATTAGAAGCTACTCAGATCATATAAGTTGCACAGAATATAGAGAATATTCTGTCCATAGTGACTTCACAGTTCATAGAAGCTACTTAGGTCATAGAGGCTATGAAGATCATAAAGGATATTTAGTTAATATAATCTACTCAGTTCATAGAGGATACTGAGGTCATAGAGGATAGACAGGCAGTAGAGACTTCTCTATAGATGCCACACAATTAATCAGAACTACTTAGGTCAAAGAGGCTAAACAGGACATTGGAGTTACTCAGGACATAGAGTTTATTGCAGTAATAGAAGATACTCTTGTCAAAGGAATTACACAGGTCATAGAGAATGGACAGAAATTAGAAGATACACAGGACATTGAAGCTACTCTGGTCATTAAGGCTACATAGGTCATAGAGGCTATACTTGCAAGCATGTCTATGTAGGTTGTACAATCTCCTCAGGCCACAGAGGCTACTCAAATATTGCAGGGTGCACTGGACAAAAAAGGTACTCAGGCATGAGATGCGTTACATACCAAAGAGACTACTCAGGTTATAGAAGCTATGTGGGTCATAGAGGATTCACAGTTACAGAAAGTTAAGTAGGTAATAGAGGTTATGCAAGTAGGTAATAGAGTCTTCTTGGGTTGTTTAGATTATTCTGGTCGTAAATACTAAGGCAACAGAGGTTAATCAGGTAATAAATGCTACTCAGGCCTAGTCCCATCTCAGGTCATATGTAGGCAATAGATTCTAACAGTTCATGAAGTCTGTGGAAGTCACAGAGGAAATGTTGATTGTTGGGAGTAGTGACTGAATGAAGGTCCTGAACTGTCTGAGGACAGATGAGATGCCTCTTCTGGGAACTCTCAGTGTGAAGGTGCTGATTAAGACTGTCCAGTTGTTACAGATGCTTTGCTCAAAAGAAGGTTCCATGCCAGCCACAGAATTATCAGTTCTTGACCTTAAGTTCAGATGTCAGTTGCCCAGGGGTAGAAAATTATAGGCACAAGCTGATAATTATAATTAGACCTTTATTCTTGGACCTTGGTTCTGTTTGTTTGAAGAAACTTTCTCATAATAAATCTTTTTGATGTTAAAACCTATATAATAAATGTGCTGAGTTGGTTCTGGGTCACTCTCCTTATCAGGGTTTAGTGATCCATTGAGCCCCAGAATTTTCTTTATTTGTGTGTCTGTTTGTCTTTTATTCATCCCCTCATTGTCCCTTGTCTGGTTTCCTAAATTAACAGCCGTGTAGGTTGCAGTAGTTGATCATAAGGTTTTATGAGTTTATAGAGTCTACTCAGATCATAGATGGTTCAAAGGCAACAGAGTCTTTACAGTTCCATGGAAAACTAATCATAGGAGTTATGAGATCATAGCAGATATTCGGGTCCTAAATTCTATTAAGATCACACTGGCTACACAAGTCATGGAGCATCTAAGCTCATTTTAGCTACTCAGACCATAGAGAATACACACATGATAAATGCAAGGTTACTAATTGAGGCAAGGCAGGTCATAAAGGCTACTTAGGTTATATAATGTTCAGGTCATAGATGGTATGCATGCAAGAGGGTATTGAGGCCACAAAGGCTATGCAGGGCTTTAAGAATATGCAGGTCAAAGAAACTGCATGGGTTGTATAGGCTACACAGGGTTCCATAAATCAAAGCCATATAGTGTACTCAGACCATAAAGATTACAGAGACCATAGAGGATATCCAGATCACAGAGACTCTGCAGGTCCTAGAGGCTATGCAGGGCATAAACGCTCTGTAGATCTTGGACATACTCTGGTCACAGAGACAACAGTATGCATATAGATAGTACTAAGGTCATCAAATCTATTCTGGATATAGAATTTAATAAAGGAATAGAGGTTATTTATGCTGTGCAATGAAGTATGTTCATAGAGGCTACTCCACAAAATAGGATATAATGTCATAAAGGCTACTCAGACCATAGAGGATGCATGGGACACATTGACTACTAAGAACATAGAGGCTAAGCAGGTCAAAGAAGTTACACAAGTCATTTAGCCTACTCATACCATATAAGTTAAGCATACCATAGAGGCTATTCATATCATAGAGACTGCACAGGTCATAGAGGCTACCCTAAAAAGGCTATGCCATCCATAGATGTTAATGCTGGGCACAGAGGTTACTAAGTTCCTATAGGCCACTCAGGTCCTAAAATATATGCATGCAGTAGAAACTAGACAGTCCATAGATTCTATACAAATCAAAGGATTACTCACATCATAGAGTCTGATCAAGCCATAGAGGTTATACAGGATATAGGGGCTACTCAGGTAATGTTGACTTCTTAGGACACAGAGTCTATGAAAGTAACAGCAGCAATGATGGTCTCAGAGCAAGCACGGTCAAAGTGGCTCCCAAGATCACAGAGGATACTTAGGGGTAAAGGCTATGCAAATCACATAGCATACCCAGTAACAGAGGCTAAACTGGTTTTAGAATAGGTTTGATGACCTTAGTACTATCTATATACATACTGTTGTCTCTATGACCAGAGTATGTCCAAGATCTACAGAGCGTTTATGCCCTGCATAGCCTCTAGGACCTGCAGAGTCTCTGTGATCTGGATATCCTCTATGGTCTCTGTAATCTTTAGCCTCTGTTACTGAGAGCCAACTCAGGTTATAAAGGCTATGGCGGTCACAGAGATTATTAATCTGGTCATAGAGGCCATACAGGGTATAGTGCCTCTAGGGTTCATAGACAATATTGAGACATAGAGGGCACAGAGACAACAGAGGCTGCTCAAGCCGTAGACACTACACCTATCATGGGAGCTCTTCAGTTTGTGGAGGGCAGATAGGTTATAATGACTGCTCAGAACATAGAGTCTAGTTCAGTAGTAAAAAAATACTCCTATCAAAAATAATATGTAGGTCATAGAGGCTATTCTGAATATAGATAATATAAAATCAAGAGAGGCTACTCAGACCATAGTGGCTACTCAGGTCATGTAGGTTACTGAAGATGTATAAGCTACACAAGTCATAGACTCCATGCTGGAATGAGAGTCTAGAAAGTTCTTACAATATCCTCAGGCTATTGGTGCTACTCATATAATAGGGCATATAGGCTAAAGAGGCTACTGATGTCATATGGTACTAAGGCCTAGAGGCTACAGACAAAGGTGGCTACATGTGTCATAGAGACCACACTTGTCATAAATGCTACACAGGTCATAGAGGTTACACTGTTCATAAAGGCTACTCAGTTCACAGAGGCTACTTGGTCATAAATGGTTTGTGACCATATTAGGCTACTAAGGCCACAGATACTATACATGTCATAGGATTTACTCAGTTCAAAGGAGCTAGACATATCACAGAAGGTAGTCTGACCAGTTGGGCTCTTATAAAGACTACATAAGGAACAAAGTTCATTCATGTTGTAGAAGCTGTACAGGATGCAGAGGATTTACAGATAAAAGAGGCTTTATGGCATAGAGATTATGCTGATTACAGAGGCTACTTAGTTCATGGAGGATACTCAAAACATAAAAGGTTCAAAGTCAATAGGGACTAGTCAGACCATATTTTCTGTGATGGTTGCAGGGTTACTCTGGTCATAGAGGTTCCTCACATCATACAGGCTATATATGTCATACAGGGTAGCAAGGTAATAAAAGCTACAGAGGTCATAAAATTATTCATGTCATTTAGGCTATTCAAATCAAAATGTCTACACAGATCATAAATGCTGTGCCAATCAAGAAGCTACTCAGGCCACAGACACTTTTAGTGTCACAGAGGCTACATAGACCATAGATGCTGTGCAAGTCATAAAATATACTCAAGTAATAAAGTCATATTTTCATAAGAGTAACTCAGTTCATAGAGACTATGAAAGTCATAGAGATTTTGCAGGCAACAGAGGCTACTAAAACCACAGGTCATGGATCCTACTTAGGTATTAGAGGATACTCAGCCCATAAGGGCAACAAAGTCCATAGATTCCACTAAAGTTATTTAGCTACTCAGAGTACATAGGGTATACAGGTAATACAGGCATACAGGTCATAGAGTCTTTAAGTCCTGGAGTCAGTTCAGTCTATGGCAGCAAAGCAGGTTATAGTATTTGCTCTGTCAAAGGGGTTGTAAAAGTTAGTGAGGGCATTTGGGCTAACCAATTTAGAAAAGCTACACTTTTATAAAGGCTATGCATGTCATAGATGCAGCACAGATGAGAGGCTACTCAGATTAAAGATGCTATGCAGGTCATAAAAGTTTTGGGGGTCACAGAGACTACTCAGTATATAGAGGCTACTCAGGTCATAGGTGGTATTCAGCAAGCAGAGGTTTTTTATGCCACAGAGTTTATGCAGGTTGAATAGATATTATAGTCATACAAACTACTCAGGCAGTAGAGGTCATATAGGTCACAGAAGCAATAAAGTTATCAGAACTATCATGGACCATAGAAATTACTCAGGTTTTCAAGGCTACTCAGACCATAGAGGATTCAAGTTCACATAGAATACTGAGGTCATTGAAGTGAAAGAGATGAGACTACTCATACTGTAGATACTATGCAGGTCATCAAAGCTACTCAGTTTTTAGAAGTTATGCAGGTCATGGTAGCTACTAAAGAAACAAGAGTATAGTACATTAATAGAAATGATTTTGAACTCACAGTCTATATATGTTAAAGAGCCTACTCATAAAATAGAGGATATGCATTCCATGGAGGCTACTGTGAACATTGAAGTTACTCAGATCATTAAAAAAAAAAAAAAAAAAAAAAAGTCATACAGTCTTTGCTGGTAACAGAGATTCCATAGGTAGAAACGAGTTCCTCAAGCCAGAGTGGGCACTCAGGTAACAAAGTGTGGGCAGACCATAGAGGGCACACATGGCCTAGGGGCTACTAAGTTCATTTTGTCTACTCAGACAATAGAAGCAATGAAGGTAATAGAGGCAACACTGCTCATAGACCCTCCATTAATTAAAGAGTCAACTCAAGCTATAGAGACTAGGCAGGTCATAGGGGTTACTCAGTTACAGAGATTATGCTGGTCATGGATGCTATAATGTCATAGATACTTCTCAGGTCTCAGGTTTTTGCATTCTTAGAAGCAACTCAATCCAAGGAGGGTGAGGAGGTCAGAGCCATAGCAGCTACTATAATCACAGAGGATACTCAGACCATAGAGACTTTGAAGTTCATAGTTACAATTCAAGGAATGGTGACTACTCAGGTCACTAAGGATACTAAATTCATAGAGATTACAAGGTAATGAAAACTACTCAGCACATAGATAATATGCTAATAATGGAGGTAGTTACTCAGGTGTTTGGGACTACAAAGGTCATAGAAGCTACTCATGTAATGTAGGCTTCTCATGCTATAAATGCTACACACTTATAAACCCTAGAGTCTGTGAAATTCTTGGAGGTTACTTAGATAAACGAAACCATGCAAAACATAAAGGTCATGGTGGTCACAGAGTCTACTCAATTCAGGAGGTTACTCAGGTTCTAGAGGGTATGTTAGCAGTAGAAGATTGTCAGGTCAAAGAATTTCTCAGATCAAAGAGGCTGCTTAGGGGCTAAACAGGCCAGAGGGGCTACTGAGGTAATTTTGACTACTAAGGACACAGGCTATGTAGGTAACAAAAACTATACAGGTATCAAAAGGAACACAGGTCATCCTGGCTATCCAGGTAATGGCAGCTACTCAGTGCATGGTGGCTAAATAGGTCATTGAGGCTACTGGGTCACAGAGGATAGAGGATATATTGGTTATATAGGCTATTCATTTCATAAGATTTTGGGAGTCATACAGAGCACAGAGACAATAGCAGGTACTCAGGTCATAGATACTTTTTAAGCCACTGAATGACAACTAAGTAATCTGGATACTCAGGACTTAGAATCAAATGCAGTAATAGATGCTACACTGGTTGAAGTGGCTATAGAGCTCATAGAAGCCTGAAGTTCATAGTTGCTACTGTGCTCATAGATGTTACTTAGGTCATTTAGGCTACTCAGATCAATATGTCTTTATAGGTTCCAGAGGCTGTGCCAGTCAAAAAAACTGCTCATTCCATTGATAGTTTGCTGTATAAGCTACAGAGGCAGTTAAGGTTATGCAGGTTATAGGGGCTACAAAGATCATAAATCTCCTCAAGTCATAGTGCTTACACTCTTCATAAAGGCTAATTAGCACATAGAGTCTATTTAGAACATAGAGATTTTTGCAAGCAATAGAGGATACTAAAGTCATAGATGTTAGTTCTTAGGTGTTACTCAGGTCATATAGGATAAGTAGTTTATAGAGGCTATGTAAGTCATAGAGGATACATAGAATACTCTGTCAATTTTGGCTACAGTGAACACATAGGCTTTTAGTTCTTAGAGGAAACTCCAGTCATAGAAAATATACAAGTCATGGATGCTCTCTTTGTAGGTCATACAATCTCCTCAGACAATAGAGGCCATGAGACCATAGAGAATATTTAGGTCCATGAGGTTCTATGCAGTTCCTAGTGGCTGCACAGGTCATATGGCTACACAAAAAAGTAGTCATTATTAAGGTCATTAATGGTACTCAGGTCACACATGCTATGTGGGTCACAGAGGTTGTACAACATAGAGGCTACTTAGCCACAGACACTTCACAGATTATGGAGGCTTTGCAGGACATAGAGGCTACTCAGGATATACAGAGTTGGTAGGAATAGAGGATTTATAATTATATATTCTACTAAAGTCATAGAGCATACTGAGACCATAGTTTGATGCATAACATCAGTATTACTTAGGCCATATAGGCTAAACTAGTCACAGAAACTGCTCAGGCCAAGGTGGATATTAATCGATAGAGGCTCCACAAGTCATAGACACTTCTTAGGCCATAGAAGCTAATTAGTTCAGAAAATTAAATCAGGTCATACAAACTAAACAGATCCAAGAGGTAACTCAGGTTATAGATGCTACTCAGGTCTTAGAAGCTACATAGACACAATGGACATAATAGAATCTACACAGCTCATAGAGGTTTTTCAGATCATTTAGGCCATTACAAGTGCCAAAGGTTTTGTAGGTCATAGAGGTTAGGCAGTTCCTAAAGGGTACTCATTCTTAGAAACTATGCAGTCATCGTGACTAGAGAGGTTACAAGAATCTACTAAGTTTATTTAGGCTACTCAGGAAATAAAATCTACACAGGTCATACAGAAAATGCCCACTGTAGAGGAGATTAAGGAAATATAGGATAAGCAGATCACAGAGGTGACACAGTTCACAAAAGCTACTCAGGTCACAGATGCTACCAGGTCACACAGTTCCTTTAGGTGATTAAGGCCATAAAAGTTAAAATTGTCAAAGAGGCTACATATTTACAGTGGCTACTAGGTCATTCAGGCTACTCAGAATATTTTTGATATCTAGGACATAAAGACATTGCAGGTCATAGAACTTATGCAGGTCATCCAGATACTCAGATCATAAATCATTCTCAGGTAACAGTTGCTAGGCAGGTCACAGAGGATATACAGGTAATATGTGTAAACAGGCCATGGACTATGCATGCCATAGAGATTGTTATGGTCAAGGTTACTCATATCATTGAGGCTACTCTGTTTATAAGGCTACTGAAGCAATAGAGGCTCATTAAGCCATGGATTCTACACAGGACATTGAGGCATCTCCAGTCATAAAGGCTATGCAGATCAGAGAGGATAATCACATAATAGAAGATTAAAAAAAAAATCATAGAGGCCTCACAGTCCATAGGTGCTGCTTCAATTATTTGGGCTACACAGGCCATAGAGGCAACACAGGTTATAGAGCCTTCAGAGGTAGTGAAGTCTATGCAGGCCAAAGAGACTACACACTTTATAGAAAACAATCATAGATATACACACACCATGGAGTCTACTGAAGTCATAGAGCTACTTAAGTCATAGAGTCTATGAAGTTCATAGAGGTTGCTATTCATGGGACAAACACTAAACTATGGATTATTCCACTAGTCCTGTGGGTTCTGGCTGGCCACGCCCTCATTTGGGCCCTTGGCTCCCCAGAGGTGAACAATCACCCTCCTGGTTTTTTTCTATGTAATACCAAGGGAGGTAAATGGCAATGACCCATTGTTGTCCCAGAAATAACTGTGAGAATATGATGTTTAGAATTGTGTTGGGTACAGGGTCCAGTGCATGTGCACTGGATGTATACTCCTACCTGGGTTTCAGAAATCCCCACCTATGGGAGAATCAGTTTTTTCTTTTGATATTTGAATTCTCCCTCTTCCTGACAGGAATGGTTCCAAGATGACTGCTGCTGCATCTTTGTAAGCTAAGTGTCAATTCCTTCTGTGATCAAATCTTGACTTTAGTTTTATTTCCCTGGGCCTCCAACAAGGCAAAACCCTTCCCCTGATGTAACCAATTCTTCTCTGCCTGTTTTAGTACACTTTTTTACAGCTGCAACTAAAAGACCTGACCAGAACAATCCTGCAGGAGGAAAAGTTCAAGTGTTCATTGTTTCAGAGGTCTCAATCCAAAGATAGCTGGCTCCATTCCTCGGGGCTCAGGGTGAGGATGAACATCATGGCAGAAAAGTGTGGCAGAGGAAAACAGTTCACATGATAATCAGAAGCAGATAGAGCAAGATCTTCACTTGCCAAATACAAATATGTACCCCAAAGCTATGCCCCCCAAATGCCCCACCTGCCTTCAATTACCACCCAAATTATCCCATCAGGTGATTAATTCAGTGATTGGGTTAAGGCCTTTGTAACCTAATCATTTCTTCTATGAACCTTCTTGCATTTTTCACACCTGAGCTTGTAGGGGACACCTCACACCCACATGATAACACTGCCTATATCTAACCAGGGGAATTTTATTCTAATGCTAAAATTTTGGATGGAAAAAACCCTCCAAATTAGGCACTCCATTACACAATACTGGGTATACCATTCTATGGGTTGTTAACTTAATATCCTACTCCAATCTGGGGCCACAAAAATTGCACCCTAAACAGATAAACAGTTCTTCTCCTAGCACATGTGAGGCACTGTGTTTGACCCTCAGCACACATAAAAATAAATAAAATAAAAGTATTATGCCATCCACAACTAGAAATATTTAAGACAAAGAAAAGAAATGAGAGAAAAAATACAAGTGAAACATCAATTCAATAAGGAGATAGACATCCTGATGAAGAATCACTGAGAAATCCTCAAAAAGAAAGAATCAATAAACCAAAATAAAAATTCACTGGAGGGGATCCAAGATGGTGGACTAGAGGGAGGCTGCATTCCTTGTCACTCTGTAACTCCGGTTTCAAGCAGAGGATATCTGTTTCTTGGTGAGGCAGTTTTTACTGCTTATCCATCCTCTGCTGTTTACCCCATTTGTCTACTGTGATCACCTGCAGTCAGCCAGCATATCGATGCCTTTTTGAGAGCAGATTGCTTACTATCAGGCGCCTATCATTCACCATTTGCCTGCCTTTTGCCTGTCCATTGCCTGCCTTACACCTATCCATCACCCACCGCCCGAGGTTCACCTCCCTGATCGTCCGACAACAGTCAGCAAACTGATCGCTGACCACCAGTGGAGCACCAGCTGCCTGCCGTTGCCTGGAAGTTCACTGTTACAGTACTTGCAGATTTGAATACATTCCTCTGCATCCTCTGTCCTCCATTAGAAACTGCAGACTTTATTGAAATCTGTTTGTTATACTGAAGATAATAATTGAACTCAATCTGTTTATTATGACAATATTGTTAATATCTTCATAGGGGCTATTTGGACTAGGATTGCATACTGTCTGAATTGGGCACTGCCAATATTGATCTCCCCTTAAAGAAAAGGTTTTGGAAACCTATAGGGCCACTATAAGCCTATAGGGGGAAATCTGCAATACGCCAGATCTGCACTGCTAGAGGGGAAGATACATGAACAACATGAAAAAACAAGGGAAGAAAATGATCCAAACAAACCTAGATTCTATAGTAATAGAATCCAATGACAGTATGTCAGAAGAAATGTCAGAAAAGGACTTCAGATTATACATGATTAAGATGATTCATGAAGCAAAGAATGAGATAAGAGAGCAAATGCAGGCAATGAATGATAATACCAATAAGTTGAAAGAGCAACTGCAGGAAGCAAAAGATCATTTCAACAAAGAGATAGAGATTCTCAAAAAAAAAAAAAAAAAAAAAAAAAAAAAAAAACAGAAATCCTTGAAATCCTTGAAATGAAGGAAACAATAACCCAAATAAAAAACTCAATGGAAAGCATCACCAAAAGACTAGACCACTTGGAAGACAGAAACTCAGACAATGAAGACAAAATATTTAATCTTGAAAATAAAGTTGCCCAAACAGAGAAGATGGTCAGAAATCATGAACAGAATCTCCAAGAACTATGGGACATCATGAAAAGACCAAATTTAAAAATTATTGGGATTGAGGAAGGCACAGAGATACAAACCAAAGGAATGAACAACCTATTCAATGAAATAATATCAGAAAATTTCCCAAACCTGAAGAATGAAATGGAAAATCAAATACAAGAGGCTTACAGAACACCAAATGCACAGAATCACAACAGATCCACACCAAGGAACATTATAATGAAAATGCCTAACATTCAAAATAAAGATAGGATTTTGAAGGCCACGAGAGAAAACCATCAGATTACGTATAGGGGGAGACCAATACAGATAGCAGCAGACTTCTCAACCCAGATTCTAAAAGCTAGAAGGGTCTGGACCAAAATATTTCAAGCTCTGAAAGAACATAGTTGCCAACCCAAGAATCCTATACCCAGCAAAACTAACCTTCAGATTTGAAGATGAAATAAAATCCTTCCATGATAAACAAAAGTTAAAAGAATTTGCAAATAGAAAGCCTGCACTACAGAATGTTCTCAACAAAATATTCCATGAGGAGGAAATGAAAAACAACAATGTAGGTCAGCAGAGGGAGGAACTACCTTAGAGAAAATCCACTCAAAGGAGAAACCAAGCCAACTTAAAAACCAAAAATAAGCCAAGTGACTGGGAATTCAAATCATTTCTCAATAATAACCCTGAATGTTAATGGCCTAAACTCATCAATCAAAAGACATAGACTGGCAGAATGGATTAAAAAGAAAGACCCAACAATATGCTGCCTGCAAGAGACTCATCTCATAGAAAAAGACATCCACAGACTAAAGGTGAAAGGATGAGAAAAAATCTACCACACTCATGGACTCAGTAAAAAAGCAGGGGTTTCCATCCTTATATCAGATAAAGTGTTCTTCAAGCCAAAGTTAGTCAGAAGGGATAAAGAAGGATATTTCCTACTGCTTAAGGGAACCATAAATCACGAAGGCATAACAACAGTAAATATTTATGCCCCAAACAATGGTGCATCCCATACACTGAACAAATCCTTCTCAGTTTCAGGAATCAAATAGACAACAACACAATAATTCTGGGTCACTTTAACACACCGCTGTCACCACTGGATAGATCTTCCAAACAAAAACCAAACAAAGAAACCATAGAACTCAATAACACAATCAATGACTTATACGTAATAGACATATATAGAATATTCCATCCATCAACAAGCTAATTCACTTTCTTCTCAGCAGCACATGGAACCTTCTCGAAAATAGACCATGTGTTATGCCACAAAGCAGCCCTTAGGAAATTCAAAAATATAGATATACTGCCTTGTGTTCTATCAGATCATAATGGACTGAGCGTAGAAATCAATGACAAAATAAAAAAACAAAAATTACTCCAACACCAAGGATGAGATTAAAAAAAAAATTCTTAGAGGTCAATGAGAATGATGATACAACATATCGAAATCTCTGGGACACTATGAAAGTGATACTAAGAGGAAATTCATTGCATGGAGTGCATTCAAGAAAAGAATGAAAAGTCAATAACTAAATGACCTAACATTACAGCTCAAAGCCCTAGAAAAAGAAGAACAGAATAACAGCAAAAGTAGTAGAAGACAGGAAATAATTAAAATCAGGGATGAAATTGAAACAAAAGAAACAATTCAAAAAATTGACAAAACAAAAAGTTGGTTCTTTGAGAAAATAAAATAGAAAACCCTTAGCCACACTAACAAAGAGAAAGAGAGAGAAAACTCAAGTTACTAAAATTCATGATGAAAAAGGAAATATCACGACAGACACCACTGAGATACACAACATAATGAGAGGCTACTTTGAAAATTAGTATTCCTACAAAATAGAAACTACCAAAGACATTGACAAATTTCTAGAAAAACTGGGATTACTCCAATGTTTCTCATGTGGGAATAAGATGCTGAAGATGTCTCCTTCTGTCTTCCCAGCCTGGAGAAAACATTCATGCTGGCACAATTCCCTTCCCAGTCTCAACCAAGATTCAAGCATGCCCACACCCAGGCAGAAAACTTCTACTCCTGGCATATGACTTACTCCCTATTTCTACCTGGAATATACTGAGGATGCCTACAATTGACATTTTGCATCTGTATCCCCCACTCATAGGATAAACTCTAAACATCCTATTGCCCCTTTTTTCCTAGAGACATGCAGGTCATAATGTTATGCTAGTCATAGAGGCTACACAGGTCATAAGGGCAAGGACGTTCATTTAGGGTACTTGGACCATACAATTTTCAAGTCATAGAGGATTTTTATGTCACAGAATTTACACAGTTCATTGAGGATTCTAGGCCATAAATGGCAAGCAGGTCATAGATATCTATTCAGGCCATATAGGCTCCTTGGTCATAGAGGCTCTTTGGTCATAGAGGCAAAAGAGGACAGGGTGGCTACTAGGTCATACAGGCTACTGAGGTCATTTACACTACTCATTCCATAGACTACAGAAGTAATTGAGACTTTAATGCCACAGAGGATAAGCAGATAATAGAAACTATGCAAGTCTTTGAAGATACGCAGCTCATAGATGATATTCAAGTTATAAGAGCTATGCATGCCATAGATGTTATGCTGGCCATAGAGTTTACTCATTTCAGAGGATTTTCAGTGCACAGAGGACACAAAGAATATGTGAATCATTGGGCAAATGAAGTCATTTAGGCTACTTTGTCCAAAAAACCTATGTAAGTATCAGAGTCTATGCAGGCAAAAGAGTATTGAGGCTATACAAGTTATACTGTTCTTCAAGACTGCAGAAGCCATAGTAGCTATCCCTGCCACTTTTAGGCAGATCAAAGCATCTACATAGGTCGTAAGGCTGTGCAGGTCTTTTAAGGTTACTATTACTTCATAGAGTTTACAAAGGATAGAGAGGATACTCAGGATATAGAGGTTATGGAGGTCATAGATGGTGTGTATGTCATAGGTCTATGAAGATTATAGCGGCTGTGTAGTTCCCAGAGTCTACTCAGGGCACAGAAGCTATGAAGTTTACTATTCAGTGATTACACAGCTCGTAGAGGATACTAAACACATTTGGGCTACTAAGGTCATAAAGGCAACTAAGTCTCAAAGGTTAGCCATGTCATTTTTGAGAGACTTATTAAGCAGTACATACAAATTACTAATCTCATTTACACTCCTCAGATCAAAAGTATACATAGGTCATAGAGGATACATAGGTCATAAAAACTACACAGGTTTTAGAGGCTACTCAGTAAATAGAAACTATACAAACAATACAGGATACTCGGTCATACAGACTAAGCAGGTCATAAAGTCTATGAAGTCTAAGATCATTTAGGCTATTCTGGCAATAGAGGATCATAGAGGATCCTCAGGACAGAGACACTGTGCAGGTCATAGAGGCAACAGAGAGCTTAGAGATCACATAGATCACAGAGTCTATCCAGTTATTCAAGGCTACATAGATCATAAAGGCTCCACAGATCTTAGAGGATGCTCATGTCATAGAGATTATTTAGAATATAGAGGGAGGCACCTCAGTCCATAGAATCTCCTCAGAACATAGAAGCTACACAAGTCATAGGGGATACCATGTCTTCTAGGATATTAAACCCAAGGGGGTTAGGAAGGTGATTTGACTACTCAGGCTATAAAATCTATGCATTTCTAAGAGGCAAGGTAGCTGATAGAAGACACACAGGTAATAGAGTTCATGGAGTTTATAGCATCTACTAATGCCATAGAGGCTACAAATTTCATAGTGGGTACTCGTGTCCTAAACTCTTTTTTTTTTAGACTACTCAGGTCTTAAATGTTACATAGTCTACAGAATATCTGAAGGCCATAAACAATGGAGGTCATACAGATTACAAAGGTAATACAGGCTGGTCATTTTATCTTGGTTACTCAGACCATACAGACCATAGAGATAACACAACAGATAATAGCTACAAAAGACATAGAGCCTACTCATATTATAAAAGTTTCTCAGGTAATTTAAGTTAATTCACCTATCAAGGTTTTGCAGATCACAGAGATTATACAATTTATAGAAAAAATTCTTTCATCAAATTTACACACAATAATGTTTACTGAGGTCAAAGAAGCTACTCAGGAACATTAGGCTACTCAGGTCACCAGTGTTTCATAAGTCAGAGAGATTATGTGGGCCATAGAAGCTACACGGGTTGTAAAGGCTATGCAGGTCACAGAATTTACATTGGTCATAGAAACTGCTCAATTCATAGAGGCAACTCAGGTCAGGAGTAAATATGTCATGAATGTACACAGGTCATAGATGCTATACAGATGTTGGAGGATAATTAGGTCATCAAGGCTACTCAAGACACAGAGGTTACACAGGTCACATGGACTCCTATTGCAAGTTATGCTACTCAGCCTTAAGAATGGGCAGGTCATAGAGTTCACATAGACCATAGAGGCTACGTATGTCATTGATGTTATGCGGGTCATTGAAGCATTTATATTACTCAGATCATTTATATTACTTAGGCTACACAGCATCTGTAGATCATAGAGTTAATTCACAACACACAGGCATAAAGCCCATAGAGGTTATGCAGATCTTGGAGGCTATGCAGCTCATAGAGGCAACACAGGTCATTAGGGAATGTTAAGATCTCTTTTGCTATCCAGGCCATATGGAAGATTCAGGTCTTTCAAGGTAAACCAGCCAACTAGTTCCTCAGGTCACAGAAGCTCCTCAGGTCATGGAGGCTCCTTAGACAAAGGAGGCTATGCAGGTTATAGAATTTTTTTTGAAATTTTTTTATTAATTTTTATTGGTCCTGACTAGTAAAACATGATAGTAGAATGCATTTATGCATTTTTTAATTATAAACAAATGGGATACATGTTGTTTCTCTGTTTGTACATGGAGTCAAGGCATACCATTTGCGTAATCATAAATTTACATAGGGTAATGTTGTTTGATTCATTCTGTTATTTTTTTCCTTCCCCCCACCCCTCCCATCCCTCTTTTCCCTCTATACAGTCCTTCCTTCCGCGATTCTTGCCATCCTCCTTAACCCTAACCCTAAAACTAACCCTAACCCTGATGCTAACCCCTCCCACCCCCCATTATATGTCATCATCCGCTTATCAGTGAGAACATTTGTCCTTTAGTTTTTTGAGATTGGCTTATCTCACTTAGCATGATATTCTCCAATTTCATCCATTTGCCTGCAAATGCCATAATTTTATCATTCTTTGTGGCTGAGTAATATTCCATTGTATATATATATATATATATATATATATATATATATATATATATATATATATATGCCACAGTTTCTTTATCCATTCATCAATTGAAGGACATCTAGGTTGGTTCCACAATCTGGCTATGGTGAATTGAGCAACTATGAACACTGATGTGGCTGTATCTCTGTAGTATGCTGATTTTAAGTCCTTTGGGTATAGGCCAAGGAGTGGGATAGCTAGGTCAAATGGTGGTTCCATTCCAAGCTTTCTGAGGAATCTCCACACTGCTTTCCAGAGTGGCTGCACTAATTTGCAACCCCACCAGCAATGTATGAGTGTACCTTTCTCCCCACATCCTCACCAACACCTATTGTTGCTTGTGTTCTTGATAATCACCATTCTAATTGGGGTGAGATGGAATCTTAGGGTAGTTTTGATTTGCATTTCTCTTATTACTAGAGATGTTGAACATTTTTTCATATATCTGTTGATTGCTGTACATCTTCTTCTGTGAAGTGTCTGTTCATTTTCTTAGCCCATTTCTTGATTGGATTATTTGTATTCTTGGTGTAGAGTTTTTTGAGTTCTTTATAGATTCTGGAGATTAGTGCTCTATCTGAAGTATGATTGGCAAAGATATTCTCCCACTCTGTAGGCTCTCTATTCACATTACTGATAGTTTCCTTTGCTGAGAGAAAGCTTTTTAGTTTGAATCTATCCCAGTGGTTGATTCTAGCTTTTATTTCTTGTGCTATGGGAGTCCTGTTAAGGAAGTCTGATCCTAAGCCAACAAGTTGAAGATTTGGACCTACTTTTTCTTCTATAAGATGCAGGGTCTCCGGTCTGATTCTTAGGTCCTTGATCCATTTAGAGTTGAGTTCTGTGCAGGGTGAGAGATAGGGGTTTAATTTCATTCTGTTGCATATGGTTTTCAGTTTTCCCAGCACCATTTGTTGAAGAGGTTATCTTTTCTCCATTACATATTTTTGGCACCTTTGTCTAGTATGAGAAAATTGTATTTATTTGGGTTTGTGTCCATGTCCTCTATTCTATACCATTGATCTACCTATCTATTTTGGTACCAATACCATGCCGTTTTTGCTACTATTGCTTTGTAATAGAGTTGAAGATCTGGTATTGCGATACCCCCTGCTTCACTCTTTCTACTAAGGATTGCTTTAGCTATTCTGGGTTTCTTATTCTTCCAGATGAATTTCATGATTGCTTGCTCTATTTCTGTAAGGTACATCATTGGGATTTCAATTGGAATTGCATTGAATCTATATAGCACTTTAGGTAATATGGCCATTTTGACAATATTGATTCTGCCTATCCAAGAACATGGGAGATCTTTCCATCTTCTAAGGTTTTCTTTAATTTCTTTCTTTAGTGTTCTATAGTTCTCATTGTAGAGGTCTTTCACCTCTTTTGTGAGATTGATTCCCAAGTATTTTATTTTTTTTTCGAGGCTATTGTGAATGGGGTAGTTTTCCTAATTTCTCTTTCTGAAGATTCATCACTTATGTATAAAAATGCATTGGATTTATGAGCATTGATCTTGTAACCTGCTACTTTACTGAATTCACTTATGAGTTCTAAGAGTTTTCTGGTGGAATTTCCAGGTTCCTCTAAATATATAATCATGTCATCAGTGAAGAGGGATAGTTTGAGTTCTTCTTTTCCAATTCATATCCCTTTAATTTCTTTGGTTTGTCTAATTGCTCTGGCTAGAGTTTCAAGGACGATGTTGAATAGAAGTGGTGAAAGAGGGAATCCCTGCCTTGTTCCAGTTTTTAGGGGGAATGCTTTCAGTTTTTCACCATTTAGAGTGATATTAGCCATGGGCTTAGCATAAATGGCCTTTGCAACGTTAAGGAATGTTCCTACTATCCCTATTTTTTCTAGTGTTTTGAGCATGAAGGGGTGCTGTATTTTATCAAATGCTTTTTCTGCATCTATTGAAATAATCATGTGATTCTTAACTTTAAGTCTGTTGATATGGTGAATGACATTTATTGATTTCCTGATGTTGAACCAACCTTGCATCCCTGGGATGAAACCCACTTGATCGTGGTACACTATCTTTTTAATATATTTTTGGATGGGATTTGCTATAATTTTCTTGAGAATTTTTGCGTCAATGTTCATTAAGGATATTGGTCTGAAATTTTCTTTCCTTGATGTGCCTCTGTCTGGTTTAGGTATCAGGGTGATATTGGCTTCATAGAATGAGTTTGGGAGGGTCCTCTCCTCTTCTATTGCATGGAATACTTTCAGGAGTATTGGAATGAGCTCTTCTTTAAAGGTTTTGTAGAACTTGGCTGAGAACCCATCTGATCCCGGACTTTTCTTTGTTGGTAGGCTTTTGATGACCTCTTCTATTTCATTGCTTGAAATTGATTTATTTACATTGTGTATGTCCTCCTCATTCAGTTTAGGTAATTCATATGTCTCTAGAAACTTGTTGATGTCTTCGAGGTTTTCTGTTTTGTTGGAGTATAGATTTTCAAAATAGCTTCTAATTATGTTTTGTATTTCACTCTTGTCTGTTGTGATATTTCCTTGTTCATTCAGAATTTTAGTAATTTGAGTTTTCTCCCTCTTTCTCTTTGTTAGTGCGGCTAAGGGTTTATCAATTTTGTTTATTTTTTCAAAGAACCAACTATTTATTTTGTTGATTTTTCCGATTGTTTCTTTTGTTTCAATTTCGTTGATTTGGGCTCTGATTTTAACTATTTCCTGTCTTCTACTACTTTTGGTGTTGGTCTGCTCTTCTTTTTCTAGGGCTTGGAGCCGTAGTGTTAAGTCATTCATTTGTTGATTTCTACTTCTTTTGTTGAATGCGCCCCATGAAATAAATCTTCCTCTAAATACTGCTTTTATAGTGTCCCAGAGATTTTGATATGATGTGTCTTTGTTCTCGTTTACTTCTAAGAATTTTTTATTTCCCTCCTGATGTCTTCTGTTATCCATTCATCATATAATAGTATATTATTTAATCTCCAGGTATTGGAGAAGTTTCTGTTTTTTGTTCTGTCATTTATTTCTAATTTCAATCCATTATGATACGATAGAATACAAGGTAGCATCTCTATCTTCTTGTATTTGCTAACCGTAGCTTTGTGGCATAAAATATGGTCTATTTTAGAGAAGGATCCATGTGCTGCTGAGAAGAAAGTGTATTCATTCTTTGTTGGTTGGTGTATTCTATATATTTCCGTTAAGTCTAAATTGTTGATTGTGTTATTGAGATCTATGCTTTCTTTATTCAATTTTTGTGTGGAAGATCTATCCAGTGGTGAGAGAGGTGTGTTAAAATCACCTAGTATCATTGTGTTGTGGTCTGTTTGATTTCTGGAATTGAGAAGGATTTGTTTGACATACATGGATGAGCCAATGTTCGGGGCATAGATATTTATGATTGTTATGTCTTGCTGATTTATGCTTCCCTTAAGCAGTATGTAATGTCCTCCTTTATCCCTTCTGACTAGTTTTGGGTTGAAGTCCACATTATCTGAAATGAGGATGGATACTCCAGCTTTTTTGCTGTGTCCATGTGCATGGTATGTTTTTTCCCATCCTTTAGTCTATGAGTATCTCTTTCTATGAGATGAGTCTCTTGCAGGCAACATATTGTTGGATCTTTCTTTTTAATCCAATCTGCCAGTCTATGTCTTTTGATAGATGAGTTCAGGCCATTAATATTCAGGGTTATTATTGTGATACGACTTGTATTCCCAGTCATTTGTCTCATTTTTGTTTTTTGACATCATTTGGTTTCTCCTTTATTTGGCTATTTCTTTAGGCTAGTTCCTCCCGTTGCTGATTTGCATCGTTGTTTTTCATCTCTTCCTCATGGAATATTTTCCTGAGAATGTTCTGTAATGCCGACTTTCTTTTTGTAAATTCCTTTAGCTTTTGTTTATCATGGAAGGATCTTATTTCGTCATCAAATCTGAAAGTAAGTTTTGTTGGGTATAAGATTCTTGGTTGGCATCCATTTTATTTCAGGGCTTGGTAAATGTTGTTCCAGGCCTTTCTAACTTTTAGGGTCTGGATTGAAAAATCTGCTGATATTCTTATTGGTTTCCCCCTGAATGTAATTTGATTCTTTTCTCTTGCGGCCTTTAAAATTCTGTCTTTATTTTGTATGTTAGGTATTTTCATAATAATGTGCCTTGATGTGGGTCTGTTGTAATTTTGTATATTTGGAGTCTTATGAGCCTCTTGTACTTGGTTTTCCATTTCATTCTTCAGATTGGGAAATTTTCTGATATTATTTCATTGAACAGATTGTTCATTCCTTTGGTTTGTTTCTCTAAGCCTTCCTCAACCCAACCCCAATAATTGTTAAATTTGGCCATTTCATGATATCCCATAATTCTTGTAGATTCTGTTCATGATTTCTTACCATCTTCTCTGTTTGTTCAATTTTGTTTTCAAGATTAAATATTTTGTCTTCAATGTCTGAGGTTCTGTTTTCCAGGTGTTCTATCCTATTCATTATGCTTTCTATGGATTTTTTAATTTGATTTATTGTTTCCTCCATTTCAAGGATTTCTGTTTGTTTGTTTTTTTTCAGTATCTCTAACTCTTTATTGAAATGATCTCTTGCTTCCCATATTTGCTCTTTTAACTGTTGATTGGTTTCAATCATTTAATGCCTGCATTTGCTCTTTCAATGTCTGAATTTGCTCTTTCATCTCCTTGT
The DNA here is from genome assembly GCF_902686455.1 of Sciurus vulgaris. NCBI lineage: Eukaryota > Metazoa > Chordata > Mammalia > Rodentia > Sciuridae > Sciurus > Sciurus vulgaris. The sequence goes on from NC_136463.1 coordinate 136,379,335, forward strand.
TTGCTTCCCTGATTGTTTTAATTACATACATTCTGACATTTCTTCTGCTGTGCTGTCATTGGGTTTTATTGATATAGTATCAAGGTTTGTTTCGGACATTTTCTTCCCTTGTTTTCTCATATTGGTCAGATGTCAGTGGGACTCTGAGATATTGCAGATTTCCTCTATTGGCTTATAGTGCCCCTGTAGATTTCCAGTATATCTCCTCCCAGCTTTCAGGAACCTGAAGTCTTGGAGGAACTTGATAACACAGTGCTTCCAAAGAAAGCTGCCCCTAGCCCGCTACTAGTTCCAGGGCTTGGAGCTGGCTCTGTGCGGAAAGGCTCTCACTGGGCAATCTGCTCCAAGAAGCTGGCCATGAAAGGAGCCTGCTGCTAGAGGGTGCAGGGCTGCTTGGGGAAATCCCTAGCTGCCCTGTCCTGGTCCCTGAAGCTGCCTTCAGGCTGGAGCTTGCCGCTGGCTCTGGGACTTGGAGCTAGTTCTGTGCAGAAAGGCTCTCACTGGGGGGCCTGCTCCAAGAAGCTGGCCATGTGGAAGGAGACTGCCCTGGAGGGAGATGGGCTACCTGGGGAAGACTCTAGCTGTCCTGACCTGCTCTGAGAAGCTGCCCCTGTCTGGGCCTGCCACCCGGGCCAAGCTTCACCCAATGGGGGAGACTCACCCTGTGGCTCTGTTTTAGTTTGAGTCTCTCAATACCTCCCCTTCTTGAATTCTGGGTTCTGTAGTGACAGGAGATGTGGTCACCCTCTAATCCACCATCTTGGTTCGCCCCGTGGAAAGAGCCTGCCTCTGGAGGGAGCAGAGCTGCTTGGAGAAGTCTCTGGCTGTCCTGCCCTGGTCCCAGAGGATGCCTGCGGGCAGGAGCTCTCCGCTGGCTCTGGGACTTGTGGCTGGCTCTGTGTAGAAAGGCTTTCACTGGGCGATCTGCTCCGAGACGCTAGCCATGAAAGGAGCCTGCCGCTGGAGGGAGCAGGGCTGCTTGGGGAAGTCCCTGGCTGCCCTGTCTTGGTCCCTGAAGCTGCCTGCAGGCCGGAGCTCACCACTGGCTCCGGGACTTGGAACTGGTTCTATGCAGAAAGGCTCTCACTGGGGGGCCTGCTCTGAGAAGCTGGCCGTATGGAAGGAGACTGCCCTGGAGGGAGCAGGGCTACCTGGGGAAGACTCTAGCTGTCCTGCCCTGCTCTGAGAAGCCGCCCCAGTCCGGGCCTGCCACCCGGGGCCGAGTTTCACCTGGTGGTGGAGACTCGCCCCGTGGCTCTATTTTAGTCCGAGTCTCTCAATGCCTCCCCTTCTTGAATCCTGGGTTCTGGAGCGACAGAAGATGCAGTCACCCTCTAGTCCGCCATCTTGGATCTCCAGGTTATAGAATTAATAAGATAATTTAGGCTACATAGAAGCAAGTTACTCTAGCCATATAGACAAAGCTGGTAATGGATTCTACCTGAATCATAAAGGCTACTAAAGGCCATAGAGACTAGTATGGCCTTAGACTCAGGTCAAAGAGGCAGTACAAGTTATGGAAGCTACCCAGAACATGAAGAATACTCAGATGATAGGGGCAACTCAGACTATAGAGGGTACTCATGTCATTTAAATTATTTATGCTATAAAGGTTATGCAAGCATAGAATCTACACTCTATGCTAGTCATAGTCATAGTCATGATCATGGGGGCTAACAATATTATTCAGGTCACTCAAGAAAAATTCACTATGTAAGTCTTATAGGTCATGCAGATAATAATGGCTATACAAGTCATAGAGGATTAAGGTCATTGATTTAGTGCTAGTCACAGAGGTATCACTTGGCCTAGAGCCTATGCAGGTCCCAGAGTCTACCTAGTCACAGATACTAAGCAGCAATAGAAGCTACTCTGGATTAAAGATGCTATGCAGATTACATTCATATCATAGAGACTTTAGGTCATAAAGGGTGTGGAGGCCGTAATGAGTGTGCAGAGCCTCCACTGGTCACAGAGGCTATGCAGGTTATAGAAACTATTCCAGTCATAGAAGGTTCCTAGGCAATAAAAACTACTCAGTCAGTAGTGCAATGCAGGTCAAAGAAGTTCCTGAGGTCACAGATACTTCCCAGGTCACATATACTATGAGGTCATAGGTACTACAAAGGCCATTGAGGGCACTAAGGTAATATAGATTATGTAGGACATATAGTCTACAGAGTTCATATGGGGTACTAAGGTCATTTAGGCTACTACAAAAATTATGGCTACTCAGGTCATTTAGCAATAAAGGCTACACAGATCATAAAGGCTGCACAGATCATTACAGATCATTCAGCAATAAAGGCTACACAGATCATAAAGGTTACAATGGTCATGGAGACTACTTGGTCCATAGAAGATAAACAGGTTATAGAAGACTCAGGTCAGAGAGAGTATGCATTAGATATTTGCTACAGAGATCATAGAGACTATGCAGATGATATTGGCTATAACATCATAGAGGCTATGGAGACCAAAAATGCTTTGCAAACAACTGAAGACACTTGAACCATAAATTCTTCACAGGTTATCATGGCTACCCAGTCTTGCATGTTATCCATACAATAGAGGATATGCTGTTCATAGAGGATGCTGTGTCATAGGGGCTGTATGAGTCATAGAAATGAATAAAGTCTTAGAAGTTATACAAACCATTTATGTTACTCAGTCCAAAAATTCTACCCAGGTCATATAGACCAAGTAGGTCTCAGTGGCTACTAAGGTTGTAGAGGCTAACAAGGTCACTTAGTCCAGTCATGTATTAATGCTACATGGGTCATAAAGGCTGTGAAGACATAGAGGCAAATCATCTATTGAAACTTTGCAGGTCATGGAGTCCAGAGAGGCCAATCATTTTATAAAGAGTATTCAGAATTTATAGTTTCAGGTAATAGAGTCTATATAATTCATATAGGATACATAATCATAAAGGATATGGTCACCATTAGGACCAGACTTGTCACTGAGTCTGCTCAGATGACCTTAATGAACAGCCTAGCCCCTATGACTTGAGAAAGCTCCTAGGGCCATGCAAGCTATATAGGTCATGGAGGCTTCATAGGCAATAGAGGCTATAAGGTCATTTTGCCCCTTAGGTCAAGAGACTATGCGGGTAATAAAGACTTTGTGGGTCACAGAGACTGTGAAGGTCATAGAGATATTAAGGTCAGGCAATAGGAACAATGCAAGCCATAGAGAATACCCAGGGAAAAAAGGCTACAAAGTTCAATAAGATCATACAGATCACAAAAGGAATGGAGTTCTGAGAGGTCATAGAAGAGAAAAAAGTCATAGACATAATCAGGTCATTTTGGCTAGTGAGAATATAAAAACTATGCTTGTCATAGAGGCTATGCAGCTCATAGATGCTCAGGTTATAGAAACAATGCAGATCATTCAAGCTACTAAGTTCACAGATGCCACTCATATCTATGAGAGGTCTTCAGGATATAGGGTCTAAGTGGGGAATAGTGGCTATTGAAGTCAGAGAGTCTAATTGAATAATTTAGGCTACTTAATAAATAGAGGCTATGCAATACACAAATGTAATGCAGGTCATAGAGGTATCTCAGGCCATAGGGTCTGCACAGACTAGAGAGGCATAAGTCACAGGGTCTTTTTTGCTGTTAGGTTACTCTGAGCATAGAGAATGACCACATGAAACACATAGGTTAAGATCATAGAGGGTATTGAATCATAGAAGCAATGCATAACATGGAAGCTTCTCAGGCCATAGGTACTAGGCTGTTCACTGAGACTACTCAGATCACTTAAGCTACTTAGTCTGAAGGAACTCCACAGGTTCTAAAAGCCATGTATATTTTACAGGCTATGAGGGAATGGAGGCTATTCAGGTCATACAGTCTACTCCAATTCTAAAGACTCTGCAAACCATAGAGGCTACTCAAGCCCCAGAGGCTACAGAGATCATAGAAGTTACTAAGACCAATGATATAAAAAGTCATAGAAAATATCCAGGCCATAGACGAAATCTAGGCCATAGAGTTTATGCAAACAATACAGGCTATGCAGATCCATCAAGGATTCACACATCATATAGATTACAATGACCAAAGAGGCTACTCAGTTCATAGATGCTACTCACATTATAGAAGGTACTCTATACTACTAAGCCATAGAAGCTATGCAGGGTATAGGGGCTACTCATAGCAAAAAGGGTGCTCAGTTAATACAGCATAATAAGGTCATAGAGGGAATTCAGGCAATAGAAAATTCAGGACATAGAATTTATGCAGGTTATAAGGGCTACTCATATCATAGAGGCTAAACAGGAAATAGAGATTAATCTGACCATAGAGGATAAGGCTATCTTAAAGCATACTCAGGCCATGAAGTCTGTACAACTCATAGAAATAAATAGGTCATGGAGGGTGTTCTGGTCATAGAAGCTAAGCAGGTCATAGACAATACTTAGGCCATATATATTACAGAAGTCATAGAGGCTACATGGTCACAGAGGCAAAGCAGGGCACAGAGGATATGCAGTTCATGGAGGACTCTCAGGCCATGGAGCTTACAGAGGTCATTTTAAGCAGGTCATAGAACTACCAGGTCCTTCAGGTGACTGAAACCATAAAAACTATACAGGTCATAGAGGCTATGGAGTTAATAAAGGCTCTGGAGGTCATGAGTTCTACTTAGGCCATCAGGGCAATTCGGGTTAGAGATTGCACAGGTCATAGAGACAATGACATATATACAGGCTAATTAAGTCATAAGGTTTCTCAGGTAATTTGATATTTAGGACATATAGGTGGTATAAGTGACAGAGGCAATGAACGTAATAAAGGCTATGCCCATCATAAAGGCTACTCATGATTAAGAGGATCTAGGGGTCATATAGTCTTTGCACATAATAGAGGTTAAGCACATCATAGATAGTACTGAGGCCATAGAGGATGTGAAAGACATAAAGACTGCTCAAAAGAGAAAAACTTGGTTAATAAAGTGTTTCAACAACTCTAAAACAATAAAAAAAATAAGTAAAGGCTACTGAAAACACAGGCTACAAATTACTTAGAAGCTAATCAGTTGATAAAGGCTATACAGAACATAGAGGCTTATTTTAGTCAACTTTTTCACTGCTGTGACTAAAAGGACCCAACCAGAAAAACTGTAGAGGAGGCAAAGTTTATTTGAGGACTCAGAGTTTCAGAGATCTAAATCCTCATGTTTCCAGGTGAGGCCAAATAATATGTCTGAAGAACATGGCAAAAGCAAGCAGCTCACCTGATGATCAGAAAGCAGAAAAAGAGACTCCACTTGCCAAATACAAACATATACCTTAAAGCAATGCCCCATTCCCCACCTCCTCCAGTTACCACTCAATTAATCCCATCAGGTGATTAATTCACTGATTGGGTTAAGGCCTTCACAACTTGATAATTTCTCCTCTAAACATTCTCACATTGTCTCACGTATGAGCTTTTTGGGGCTACTTCACATCCAAACTGCATGATTCCACCCCAAGTCCCCAAAAGTTTATGAACATCTCACAGTGAAAAATACATTTTGTCCATCTCCAAGAATCTGTAGAGTCTCAACAGTTCAAGGAGTACCCCAAAGTTTAAGTCCAAAGCTCTGAGATTCAGGGCAAACTTGCATTTTGAGTTCCTGTAAAAATCAGAAGCTACTTACAAGTATCCAGTATATAAAGTACAGACTAAACATTTTCATTCACAAAAATAGGGACATAAAAAGAAGAGATAGGACCAAAGTAGAACTGAAATCCATCTGGGCAAACAAGTCCTGTAGCTCTAAGTCCAGCATGGCATCATGATGTTTGCCTCGAAGGGCTTGTATATCTCTACCTGTGACCTTGTTGATTGCAGCACAAATTGCATTTCTGTTGACCTTTTTCTGATCAATTCCTGCAACTTTCCTAGGACAATGTCCCATGTTACTGGCATTTTTTAATCACAGAGATCCCTACTGCAGTTTTGAATTTCTCCCCACATCTCCATGCTTTGCCCTCTCAGGGGCTACCTTGCAAGGACCCCAACTCTATTGAACTTTACCTGACCTCCCAGGCCTTCCTTTAAAATCTTGGGGGAAGCCTCAATAACCCCCTAACTCCAGCATCCTGCAGTCCTGCAGAATCAGCACCATGTGGTTGATGCCAAGGTCTGCTGCCAACTCAAGCAATATCCAGGCCTCCAAAGATCCTGTCTGCAGCAGGTTCTATAAGCCTTAGTATCTAAGCATGTTGAAAAAACTTTCTAGGCCCCCTTGTGCAAGAAGAAATATTCTCCATTCATCTCTTTCCAAGAGAATTTTTGCTTCTACTTCTTTGAGTCTGAATTTGATGTGGTCTTGCCAACACCTGAGATATCTTCAAACCATTTTTCCATTTTCTCTAGGTAAAGTCTTTAGCATTTCTTTAGTGGCAGTAATGTCTTTAACAACTGCTAATTCTTTAGCTGAAATTTTACTCCCACCTTTCAAGTCTAAGTTTTTCAAATACTTGTTATCTGCTTTCTGTTTCTGAATATCACAATAAACGTAGCTAAAAGCCACCATCAATATTCATGCTACTTACTGAATGCTATGCTGCCTAGAAATTTCTTCTGCCAGATTAAGAATTCCATTGCTTCTAAAATTAGTCTCACAGAGAGTCTCAGGACATGGGCAACACGCAAACACCTTCTCAACTGGAACATAACATGAATGGTCTTTACTTCATATTTCAATAGAGTCCTCCTCTGAACCCTCCTGATCCCTTTCTGTATTGTTTGTGGTTCTATTGGCATTCTAGTCGTCTGAGCTGCCACCAGAATTGACCAATCAGCTCAACTTACAACAATCTAAAGCATTTCCAGCATGCACTTCTAAGCATCTCAAAATTCCTCCCACCAATTCCAAAAAGCTCAAGATGCTTTTGATCTACACAGCCAGGTTAATCTCAGCAACAACCCCATTTCTGCTACCAATTTCTATTTTAGTAAACTTTTTTACTGCTGTGACTAAAAGGCCCAAACAAGAACTACTGTAAAGGAGAAAGTTTATTTGAGGGCTCACAGTTTCAGAGGTCTCAATCCATATACAGGCAGCCTTATTCCTCAAGTCTCCAGGTGAGACAGAACAACATAGCAGAAGAACATGGCAGAGGGAAGCAGCTTACATGATGATCAGAAAGCAGAGAAAGAGACTCCACTTGCCAAATACAACTATATACCCTAAAGCCACACCACCATGCCCCACCTCCTCCCATCACACCCCATCTTCCTCCATTTGCCACTCAATTAATCCCATCAGGTGATTAATTCACTGATTGGGTTAAGGTTTTTATAAGTCAATCATTTCACCTCTAAACCTTCTCACATCGTTTCACACGTGAGCTTTTCATGGACACCTCACATCCAAACCGCAACAAGGATGCATGGCCCATAGAGACTACATATAAGCTACAAAGGGCAGAAGTAACACAGAACTTAGACAACATTCAGGTGATAGTGGCTCTGCAGGTACCAGAGGCTAATGTAGGTCATAAAGGCCACTATGGTCATTAGGACAACATTGGTCATAAACACCACTCAGGCCATAGAGAATACGCAGAACATAAAGGGTACTCAGGTTATAAAGTATAATGCAGTGATAGGGACTAATCAGGTCAAAGAGACTATAGAGGCCATCAAGGCTACTTAGAACACAGAGGATACAAAGCTCATGTAGGCTATTCAGACCATAGAGAATTTGCAGAATATTTATGCTACTCAATCCATAAAAATCCACCATGGCTAGGCTGGATATAGAGATCATGCAGGACATAAAGACTACTCAGGTCATAGAGGATACACATTATATAGTGGATATACAGCCTACAGAGGCTACAAAGGCCACAGATGCTACAGAGTACGTAGAGGCTACACAGAATACTAAGGTCATAGAGGCTACTCAAATTATACTGACCAAGTAGGTCATATAGGTTAAGCAGGAGTTAGAGGCTACCTTGGTAATTTAGTCTACTCTGGCCAAAATACTTTCACAGATCACAGAGGCTACACAAATCTCAGAAATTACTCTGTTATAGAAGTTATTAGGGCCATAGTATGTTTGAAGATCATAGTGGATAATTAGGCCCTGAAGGCTATGAAGTCATAGAAGTTTTGAATGTCTTAGGGTCCCCTGAAGTCATTTGGGCTACTCAGGCCATAGAGGCTACACAAGACATATAGACTATGGTAGAAATAGAGGGTACTCAGGTCATGAAGACTACACAGTTCCTAGAAGCTTCTCAAGTCAGAGAATTAAGTATAATTTAGTGGATACTTAGGCTTTAGAAGGTACACAGGTAGTAGAGACTACACACATTTCAGAGGTAACTCTGATCTTTTAGGCCACTCAGACTGTAAAGTCTACAGAGGTTAGAAACTCTGTGGGTCATAGAGAATGCTTGATTACACAGACTACAAAATTATAGTGGCTACTGAGGTTTTCTTAGAGGTGACAAGTTGTTTAGGCTTTTAGGCATAAATAGTACTATATAACAGAGGCAATGCAGGTATTAGAGACCACCTGATCATAGAGTCTGTGAAGATCATAGAAGCTACACAGGTCCCAGTGACTATAAATTTCATACATGCTACACAATCTTAGAAGCTACTCACATGGTACATCCTAAGCTGATCATAAAGGGTAAGCACTTTTAAGAGGCTACTTAGGCAATAGATGCTATTGATACCATATATGTTATGAAGAACATGGTGGCTGCTCAGGCCAAAGATGCTAAATATGTTGTAGTGGCTACTAAGTTCAATTATGCTAGGTAAGCTAGAGAGGCTACTCAGGTCCTAGAGGCACTTTGATCCTAGAAGATTATCAGGTGCTTTAGGCTACTCAGGTAATAAAAACTAAGAAGTATAGAGAGATTATATAGGTTATAGGGCTTACTGAGGTCATAGTGTTTACTCAGGTCATTCAAGATACTCAGGCTATAAAGATCGTATAAGTCACAGAAGTTGTGCAGGCCATACAGGCTATTAGGGCAACATAGGTGTTTCAGTTTAGATATGATGAGTCCCCCAGAAGCTTATGTGTGAAACAATGCAAAAAGTCTATAGGTAAAATGATTTCTTGATAAGACCCTTAATCTAATCTGTATATTACTTCACGATTGGGATTCAGTGGGTGGTAGCCTTAGGCAGGCTCAGTGAGGGCATGCCTTTAGGGTTTATATTTTGTCCCTGGTAGGTGGAACTCTCTTCTTCCTGATAGCCATGTCCTGAGTTGCTTTCCTTCCACACCTCTCGGCCATGATATTCCTCCTTACCTCAGGCTCTGACCAATTGAGTTGACAGTTTACGGAGGAGATATCTGAAACTAAGAGGCCTAGTTAAACTTTTCCTCCTCTGAAATTGCCTGTCAGATTTTTGGTCACAGTGGTGAAATAGTTGACTAAAACAATAGGTTGCACAATTTATAGAGATTACTCAGTTCATAGAGGATTCTCATTTCATACAGGGAATGCAGGCAATAGTGACTATTCAAGCCAGAGATTCCAGACAAGTAATTGGAGCTATACAATTCATGGAGACTCCTCAATCTATGGAGGCTAGGTAGCACATAGGTATCACTAAGACCATGTAGGTACTTAAGCCATGGAACCTATGCAGGTCTTTTTTGCAATGCAGGTCATAGAAGATACAAAGGTCATGAAGGCTACTCAGGCCATAGAGTCTTCAGGGCATAGGGGCTACTTAGGTCTCTTAAGCTACTCTGGACATAAAGGCTAAGGTAGGTCTCAGAGGTTGCACATGTGATGAAGTTATCAAAGTCAAAGGGGCTTAGCGCCACTTAGAAGCTCAGACCAAAGAGCCTTCACAAGCAATAGAAGCTAATCAGGTCACAGATGCAATGCATTTCACAGGGGTTATTCAGATCATAGAGGTTTTTCAGATCACAGAAGAAACACAGGATATAAAGGAACCTCAACCCATAGAGGACAAATAGGACATAGGGGCTACATTGATTTCACTTGCAAATCAGGCCTTGCATCTATGCAGATCATAGAGGCTCCTGGGTTACAGAGACTATACAAGTCTTAGAGGCTACATGAGTGAGAGAGGCTTTGCAGATGTAGAAATTACTCAGATAGTTTAGTTTATTGAGGTAATAAAGACCTGGGGGTTATAGAGGCTATGCTAGTCATAGAGAGTATGGAATCCATACAAAATTCTGACAAAAGAGTACATTTGTCTGAGAGGTTGAGTCGTCATGGAGGCTACTCAAGTCATTTAGGCTGCTCAGGCCATAAAGATTATGCAGGTCATGGATGCTCCTCAAGCCAAGCCACAAGTATTATGTGGCTCCTAGAGCCTACATAGGACATAGCGGCTATGCAAGATATAGAGATTAAACTGGTCAAAGAGGCTGCTCAGTTCATAGAGGTTACTCAGGTCATAGAGGGTACTAAGGCAGTAGAAGGAACTTATACCATAAATGCTAAACAGGTCATAGGGATAATCAGGTCATGGAGTATATGCAGGTCATAAAGGTTTCTCAGGTCATAGGGATTAGCAGGCCAAAGAAGCTAAATGGATCAGAGAAGCTATGAATGTCATTTAGACTACTAAGACCTTAGGGGATGTTCAGGCCATATACACTACAAATGTCACAGAGATTATTAAAGCCATAGGGCTACATAGGTAGTGAAAGCTACATAGATCATGGAGGCTAGTCAAATAATAGAGGCTACATAGGTCATAAAGGCAATTCAACCATAGATGCTAGATAGGACACAGAGGTTATACAGGACAGACAGGTTTTTCTTTACTTAGAGGTGGCTTGAATGATAGAACCTATGAAAGTCATAGAGGCTACACAGCTCTTAGAGGCTATACAGATAATAGAGGTTATTTAGGCCATATAGACTCAAGAGTTAATAAAGGCTACATAGGTTATAGAGGTTCCTCAGGTTATAGATTGCCTGCTCAGCCTAATAGAATATGCAAGATTATCCATTCCATAAAGACTATGTAGGTCTCATAGGCTAAGCAAGTCTTAGAGAATACTTAGTCATAGAGGATGTACTAATCATAGTAGCTACCAATGTCATATAAGTTTTTCTGATCTTTTAGGCTGCTCAGATAATAAAGGTTTTCCAAGTACATCAAGGCTACATAGCCATTGATGTCATAGAGTCCATAGTGGAACAAAGGTCTTTAAGTCTACTCAGACCACAGAGATAAAGATGGCCTTTTTAAATTATTTTTTATAGACTGCATTTTGATTCATAAATAGGGTACAAATTTTCATTTCTATGGTTGTGCACTATGTAGACTCATACCATTCATGTAATCATACATGTACATAGGGTAAAGATGTCTGTCTCATTCCACCATTTTTCATACCCCCACTCTCATTTCCCTCTATGTAATCTAAAGTTCCTCCATTCTTTTCTCACCCCGTCCCCCCACCCCCATTATATATCGTCATCCACTTATCAGGGAAAACATTTGGCCTTTGGTTTTTTGGGGATTGGCTTATTTCACTTAGCATGATATTCTCCAATTCCATCCATTTATCTGCAAATGCCATAATATTCTTTATGGCTGAATAATATTCCACTGTGTATGTATACCACAGTTTCTTTATCCATTCATCAGTTGAGGGCATCTAGGTTGGTTCCACAATCTAGCTATTGTGAATTGAGCTATAAACAGTCTAGCAAGAAAGATAACTACAGTGTATCTAGTGTGGCAACAGGGTGACACAATTTTGTTTCAATTTTGTTTCCATCCGGCAGCCAGGATCCACAAATGCACAGTACCTCTCATAGGCTCAAACTTCAGTCAGGCATGGCCATAGCCTGGGGGGAAAATTCTCTACTTGCAGTAATATTTTACTCCCTGATCATTCCTAGAATGACTTCAGGCCACCTAAACCTAGCAACTATTCATCTGTGTCTGCTATTGATGGAGTAAACCCCACGCATCAAATTAATTAACTTTTCTTAGCATTAAGAGCTAGGAAATTCTCTTATTGGGGCCCATGGATCACTGAGTGTGAGCAACCAATCTCCTTCTGTTCTCTGTTGTCTGGTCAGAGGTTAATTCTAATTACCCAATGTTGTCCCAGATGCACCTGCAACAATAGGGCACTTTGGAACACCAGACAGCATGTAGGTCTCTGGGTATCCACACTAAATATCCCTTTCCCAACTTAGGCCCAGTATATTCCCACCTCATAAGAGTCACTTCTTTCAGGAATTTAATTTTCTATCTTCCTTCTAGGAATGCCTTATGCATAAGTGCTGCTGAATCTTTGCATTTGGTGGTCGATCCTTCATATCACCTAATCCCAGTTCTCTGGGTTTCTAACATGGCAAGGCCTTCATGTGAGCCTTGGTGTCCCAAGTGTGACTGATCCTTCTTTACCTATGTGTCACCATGGAAGTTTCTAGCTAATGCAGGAAGGTTGGACCAGAGGTACCCTACAAATCTTGCATTCAGGAACCCCAGAATGGGAGTAGCACTCAAGCCTGCCCACTTGACATTAAGCCTCCAACCTGGTGACAAGCAACTTACACCCTCTGAAAAGCAGTTCTCCTTCCAGAAATTCTCTCTTCCCTCATTTTGACAGGAATGGTTTCATTTTACTTACAACTAGTACTTTTGTTCCATGTTTTTTCCTTACTATGCCTCAACACATTTACATGAGTCCCTGACTCTTTAACTGTGATCAACTTATCTAGATGTGAGTAATTCATCTCCTCTTAATATGTGCAGGGGAAGGGTAAATATGGGTATAAGGGTAACTCTGCTTTGTCTAGCAGTTCCTGCAGACCAGGACTCATCATTCCTCCCTGCCATTCCAGCTGTGACCAATCAATATCCTCTTCATCCTGGCCAGGGAAGAGTAATCCCCATCCCTCAAACTATTGTCAGATGATTCCTAAGGATTGTAGTGGTTTAGAACACAAGCCAATATGTCGCTATTGACATGTAGAATAGGCTCAAGATAGCTATAGTTAGGTTCCCTCAGCGAGGCTTCCAGTGGGCTATGATTTTAGTATATAGTCAAGGTACTAAACATGCTGACTCAGCATATATATTCAATTCATGAACGTTTACCTGCAAGCATGCACTCACTTTTGTAACCTGACAGCAATGTGCCTTTTTTGGCCTACACATTAAAAATGCACATGGAAAGACATGTGGTTAGAGCTAGGGCTATTGCCACAATTGAATAAAGAATTTCACTGTCCTAACTGTGCCTCACTTTTTTTTTTTTCAGCTGCTGGAGCCCTGAACCCTCTTTCCAGGGTCTGCACCTCCACCCAACACTACACATATGCATTTAATGCTGAAACATTAATTGTGGACAAAGGAAATCCACTCCTGTGATATACAGTTACCATTTTTTTCTGAGAAATTCATCCATGCTATTCCTATAAGGAATGATTTCAGGCTTTCTGTAACTGGCATGTTTACTTCCTGATTGTCCCTTACAACTCTGGTAAAACTTTTATGTCAGTTTTCCTTTGTTTACCAGCCATTTCAAATTGGGAACTCTCTTAGTGCAGTCCCTGGCTCTTCAACTGTGATCAATTCATCTATTCCTTAGTCTGACCTTAAAAGGGTACTTCCAATACCCCCCAGAGGTGGGTCAGAAGAGACCCGAGGCACAAACTGATAGCAGGCAATGCCCCATACGTGCAAACTTACATCCTAGATTAAACGTTCAGGGAAATTTTATCTTCCCGTTCTTGCCTGAAATTATTTCAGGCAGCCAGTATCTAGCAACATTGATCCTGGAGGTCCCTTTGTTCTTTAGTGGTATGTTTGACATAGCTTTACCTAGTTTCTTCTGTTGATATTGCAGGTCAAGTCCTTTCATGTGTTAGAAATACCTGCATGCCTCAAGGAATCAAATGTGCTCAGCAGTAGCCTAGCAAGGCAAACCTTCCTTCTGAAGAAGTGAGTACTACTGAAAAAGTGTGGCAAGCATCACACATGAATGGTAGTCTGTCCCTAAATGTAGTACTTTCCCTTGATCTGATAGTAGGAGCTCAGGGTTACAATCTACACAATTGGTTAATTTTAAAATTGGGGTGGTCAATGGAAGTGCTACAGTTAAAATAGCTTCAACTGGATCTTGCATCCCAATTAAGGCTAAATAATATTTTATGAAAGTGAACTACCAGACTTTATATTTCTCACACACACATGGCACCTGGTTGCACAGATGTGAGTAATTCATCTCCTCTTAAGTATGTGCAGGGAAGGGTAAATATAAGCAGTCACCTTAGGCCACAGGAAACCTGAGTTAGAGGCATGGGACCATAGCCTGCATGAAAGGCTCTTAGTGTCCAGAAGTGACATCCAGTTTCTACTGTGCAGCCAGTCATGTCCAACACCAGAGACAAAGTCTTCTCCTTCTCCTAGAATTTCTTCCTCACTGTTATGCTAGAAACATACTCAGAATGCATAAACTCCCATATTCACATTCTAGTTATCCTACATATCATTTTAGAAACTTTAATTTTTACCCTAGTTCTCCTTTCATTCAGACCACGGCAAGCTCTTTCCTGTTATCCCTGCTTCCTGACCTGTGACAAATCCTTTTCCTCCTTAGGAAGAAAGGAATTTCTACAATTCCTCTAGGGTGGCAACATTATGCCCCAGATGTGGCAGTCTTTGTTCTCAGCCTAGGGCATCTATCCATGCACGCACCATTAACCTCCAGGTCCCACATGGGGCCAGGAAATCCCATACCCTGGGAAACAATTTTTTTCTCTTTTCTATATTTTTTACTCTCATTGTGGCCTAGGATGACCTCAGACACCCTACAACTGTCATATTTCCCTCTGTGTCCCCTAACATTGGATGAACATTAAACTTTGAATGACTTCACATGTCCTAGAAATTCTGAATGTGCAAGGCTCTTGCTTTGAATCCTGGCTCCAAAAAGTGCATGACTGTTCTCCTCCTCCTTTTCCTAAGTCTTGCCAGAGAAGGTTATATTCAATTACCCAAGTTTAGCATAGAAGTACTTGCAGGAATGTGCCAGTATGAAACTGAGACTAGGTGCAGGGTTCTGTGCATATGCACAGCATATCATAACCCAACTCAGGGTAAGGATCACCCACCTCATCAGAGAATCCATTCTTTTGAGAACTTACTTCTCCCCCTTCCTTCCACCAATGGTATCAATGTGACTGCAGTTGCATTTCTGCATACTAGTGTCCACAGCTTCAGTAGTTTTACCTCCACTACAGCTGATTCCTCTTCTCAGTGTTTCCCACATGGAAAGTCCCTTTGTGGTGGTCTCAGCTGCTGAGACGTGACTGGTGCTTCTCCATCTGTCCGACCATGGAAGGATTATTCAAGTTCTTCAAGGTTGAGTGATATAACCCTGCCAATCTGGCCTTTCAGACAGGCAAAGGATGTAGTGCATGCCAAACTTACATCCTGTCTCCAATCTAGGGCCGAGCATTTTGCACACTCTGAGAAAGAGTTCTTCCCTATTTAAGAATTTCTGCTCCTGCATTTTGAGATAAATGTCTTCAGGGTACTTATCACTGGGAAATTTTTTTGAGTACCCTGTTATATGTTAAAAGCTTTACTAAAGTTTGCCGTGCTCATCCCAACTGCTCCATAGGCAAGGCTTTTCATTTAGTCCCTGACGAAACAGCTGTAATCAACTCATCTCCTCCTTAGCCTGACTAGGGAACAGTAATTCCCATGCTCCAATGTTGGAAGAAGAACTCTAAGAAATGTGAAGTTCTAGGACCCCAACCAGTGTGCATTTAAATACACATGGGCATAGAATTTCTTAATCCTACCTGTAGAAAATGATAACCCACTGCATGGGTTATACACTTTTGAAATTTCCAGGAATTTCTTCTCTGTTCCTACAAGAATGGCCTCAGCCCACCTGCAACTGGCACATTTTCATTCTGTTTATTCCTACTTCTCTTGTGAATCTTTTACTTCAGCATCCTTTATTTTCCCAGGGGAAATAGAAGGGGAAATATTATAGTGGGGACCCTGGCTACCAGGCTCTAAAACCAATATATCCAGTCATTAGTCTGGCCTTGGGATATTCTTCCAATCCTGAAAAGTGGACCAGAAGAGCCCAAAGAAATGTAGATCTCTTGGACACAGTTCTGTTGGAACAGTGCCTATCCTTGCGTCCTTCACACTTAGATGGATAGAGTTCAAATCACTCAAATTCACTAAGAAAACCAGTTCTACTCTTTCCTTGAGTTTTTCCTCCCTGTTTCTACATGGAATTATTTCAATCAGTCTACATATAACAACATTAATCCTAGTGGTCCCCTACTTCTTTGGTGATACCATTCCTTTTTCTTTACCCAGCTTCCCCAATAATTTACTACAGGTCAAGATCCTTCAAGCGACCCCTGACTGCCGAGATATAACCAACTCATCTCCTACTAATTCTCTCCAGGGAAAGGTAATTACCAATTTCATAATTTTGGACAAGAGAAATCCTGAGGAAAAGAGGAACATGTGAACTCAGTCTGTGTGATGGGCTCCAAGAATGTGTAAATTACTCCCAGCTGCCCTCCATGGACCAAGACATGTCCCACATCAGAAAGAAAATGTTCTCATCCCTCATGGCATCTCATCTAGACTACTGAGTCCATAAAGCCTTTGTAGTCCAGGGAGACTGTGCAGGCAATAGAGGTTACACTGGTCATAGATGCTATGCAGGTCCATAAAAGTCACATTGGTCATAGATCATACTTGGTTCATAAAGCCTAGACACATCAGAATTGTTTTGCTGCCTGTAAAAGATACTAATCTTATAGAGGATATTTAGGACACAGAAGAATCTCAGGACACAATGAAGACAAAAATCATAAGGATGACTTGGGTCACTTAAGCTACTTAACCCAAAGAACCTATGCAGCTCATAGAGTGGCAGTAACTCTTTAGGCCATAGATATAAGGAAGTCATAGGGGCTGCTGAGGTGACAGATATTATGCAGTTTACATAAGCTACACATGTCATAAGAGATATTAAGGTTACTTGGGCTACCCGGGTTATAGGACTATGCAAGTACTGGAGCTCACTCAGGACACAGAGGATACACAGGTCTTAAAAGCTATATAGATCATAGAAAATACACAATCTTAGTGACTTTGGAGGTCATAGAGGCTACGCAGGTCATTTAGGCTACTCACACTATAACGGCAGCATTGAGCCTCGTGAATGTGTAGGGTGTATCAACTATAAAAGTTATGGAAGACATATATACCATAAATCTCATGGAGATTATAAATGCTTTGCAAATTATAGAGGATCTTCAGGTCAGACAGAATACATAGGTTTTAGAGGTTATGAGTACATAAGGTTATGAGTACATATACAATAGAGACTACTCAGTTTCAGAGAGTCTTCTCAGATCATAGAGACTGCAAGTCATAGAGGCTACTCAGGTGGTGGAAGTTACATAGGTCATAAGGTTATGTAGGTCATATAGTAAGCTATAGCTGACCTAGTAAGCTATAATGATTATTGAGACTACACAAGCTATAGATATGCAGGTTATAGAAGCTACACAGGCCCTAGAGACTATGCAGCAAATGTAGGCCTTAGGCCAAAAATGTTTCTCATTCCTTAGCAGTTATGTAGATTACAGAGGCTACAGAGTGACTACAAACAATGTGTGCTACTGAAGATACTCAAGTAATAGAATATTCACAAGTTATAGAGGTTCCAAAAGCCATAGAATTATTAAAGATGTAGAGCCTACTTAGGGCATAAAACCTACAGACTCCATAAAGGATACTCAAGCCATAGATTCTATGTGAGTCATAAAGACTACACCAATCATAGAAGGCCTAAAGGTCATAGACACAATGCAACTCAGAATTTACTCAGGCCATAAAGATTATGAAAGTAAAGAGTGAATACCAAGGTCATAGAGGCTGTTGAGGTCATTAAGGCAATATAGGTTGTAAAGTTTGTATGGGTCAAAGGGGTTACCCAGGTCATAAATATTATGCAGATCATTGAACATATCCAAGCCACAGAGGCTACATAGGTATTAGAGGCTATACTGATCATAGAGGAAACAGAGGTGACTAAAGTCATTTAGGCTGTTAATGTCTTAGTGGCTATGCAGATAGAGATTAAGCAGTGCATAGAATTAATTCAGATAATTTAGCCTGTTCAGGCTATAAAGGATATACGGTCATAGAAGCTGTTCAGGCCTTAGAAGCTTCTCAGATTGTAGAGACTCTACAGGTCTAAGAGACTATGCAGATCATTGAGATACACAGGTATAAAAGTTTACACAGGTCATAAGAGATTGTACAGGCCATGGATGACACTCAGAATAAAAAAGGAAGGTCATAGAGATTATGATGATCACATAAATGCTCCAAATCATAGAATCTACTGTAGTCCTAGAGGATATGCAGGTAGAAGAGGCTAGTCAGTCCAGGGAATCTGTGCAGGCAAAGGACTAGGTAGGTCATATAGACTGCTTAGGGCACAGAGGCTATATAGGTCATTGACATTATTAATAGTGTCATTTTGGCTGGTCAAGTCATAGAGGTTTCTTAGGTGAGAGAGGCAGTGTAAGTCACAGAAGCAATGCAGGTTGCAGAGTCTACCCAAATCATAGAGGCTTAAAGGTCATAAACGTTACACAGACCATAGATGGTACTTGGTTGTCAGGAGTGGTGACTGAATGATGGATTTTAAAACTATCCTCTGACAGAGACTATGCACCTCTGTGAATATTATCAGTGTGAGCATGCCAATTGAGATGGCCCAGATGCATGATGCCACCCTGTTCTAAATGAGGTTCTATGCCAGTCACAGAACAATTCAATTCTTGATCTAGACTTCAGATACCAGCTCTCAGGGTTGGAAGATTCTGAGCATAGCAAGATAACTACAGTGTTTCACCAGCACAGCTACTTCTGTGCTGTGAAGCCTGCCAGCCTAACAGTACTTTAGAAAATGGGGCTTCCTGAGTGCTGCAGGAAGTTCCAAGCATTGCAACAGTAACGTTGCAATTGTTGCACTGTTTCTCCATGAGAGTGCAGCGACCCACCTGATCCCAGCCTTTTATTCTTAATATCTGTGTGTGTCTGTCTGTCTGTGTGTGTGTGTGTGTGTGTGTGTGTTTCTTAATTCCCCATTGCCCCTGGCCAATTTCTCATGTTCAGCTATGCAGGTCATGACAACTGCTGGCCCATAGGGGAACAGACACAGAGGAACTTTGATGATGAGATGAGGGGACACACCTGAGGACATGCTAAGAAATACTAAGGGGTGCAAGTACATTATCAGGTGTAAAGATATGGGACACATGGATCCAAAGAAGGGGATCTCTGTGTTTCTTTCCTTAAGACTATGCTTAAATCAAAGAAGGCACACTTGTTGCTATTTCAAAATTTAATACTGAAACTTGCCCCTGGTTCCCTGAAGAGGGAATGGAAAATATAAAGACATGGGCAAATGGCGCCCTACTTAACATAATGCTTAAAGCTGAAGAAACAAAAAAAGAAAAAAGATCTCTCTGAGAAAACAAACTATAGCACCATACTTAAAAAGAAAAAAAATAGTTCTACAAAAGAGAAGATGGTTACAGTCATATTCTTTATTTCTTAGTTTCTACTGCATCTCTATCTCTCCTAGACTTACATTTAAGATGTAAATTATAGGCCCACTGTTTTTGGATGCCACCCTGCCTCAGGTAGTGACCCAGGACTAGACCCTGGCTCCACAACTACCGACATGTTTAGAAGCTGGTGCAGTCATCTTGGATTGCCCTAGGAAGGGAAGCCACCATTTTTAGTGGGGCAACTCCCATCCTGAGATGTCTCCTGGAGACTGTCAGCTCAGTGTCAGATACCTCTCGTGCATCAGGATACTGAAGACTGGAGGGTATGAATAGTAATTTACTATTATACTGTAAATTTTTTATCTTTAATTTTTTATTTCTTCATTTTTTTTCTCACTCTATTTCCCTTTTATTTACCTGTTTCCACAGAGCCTCTTTCTCCCTTTTCTCATGGTAACAAACAACTTCTTTTGATCCCTTTCTCACACTTCCCAAGATCTAGCACCTCTATATACTCTCTTCTGATCTCATTAACAGTTACATCCTACACCCCACCCATTATCTTTGTCCACCATTAGAAACTGTACGCCTCAGTGCAAACCTATTGGATATACTGTAGATAATAATTGAACTCATTCTGTTTTTTACAATACTGTTAATGTCTTCATAGGGGCTGTCTGGTTTAGTGCTACATTTCTTTGCATTGGGTGTTGCTAATGTTGATCTTCCCTTTAAAGGAGAGGTATTGGAAACCTGCAGGGTCACAATAAGCCAATTGGGGGTGGGCAGCAATACCTCAGATTCTCATTCTAGAGAGGAAGATATAGAAACAACATGAAAAAACAGGGGAAGGAAGTGTCCCTAACAAACCAACATGCTATTTTAATAGAATCCAATGTCAGCATGGCAGTAGAAAAGAGTCATGTCAGAAAAAGAGTTTAGAACGTACATAATTAAATTAATCCATGAAGCAAAGAATGAGATAAGAGAGCAAATGCAGGCAATGTATGATCATTCCAATAAAGAGTTAAAAGAGCAAATGCAGGAAGCAAAAGATCATTTCAATAAAAAGGTAGAGATTTTGGAAAAAAGACAACAACAGAAATCCTTGAAATGAAGGAAACAATAAACCTAATTAAAAACTCAATAGAAAGCATCACCAATAGAATAGATCACTTGGAAGACAGAATCTCAGACAATGAAGACAAAATATTTAATCTTGAAGATAAAGTTGACCAAACTGAGAAGATGGTAAGAAATCATGAACAGAGTCTCCATGAATTATGGGATATCATGAAAAGACCAAATGTAAGAATTACTGGGATTGAGGAAGGCACAGAAATACAAACCAAAGGAATGAACAATTTGTTCAATGAAATAATACCAGAAAATTTCCCAAACCTGAAAAATGAAGTGGAAAATCAAATACAAGATACTTATAGAACACCAAAAGCACAACAAAATTACAACAGATCCACACCAAGGCACATTATAATTAAAATGCCTAACATACAAAATTAAGATAGGATTTTAAAGGTTATGAGAGGAAATCATCAGATTACATATAAGAGAAAATCAATATGGATATCAGTAGTTTACTCAGCCAAGACCCTAAAAGCTAGAAGGGCCTGGAACAATATATTTCAAGGTGTGAAAGAACTTTAATGCCCATTTGCCAACATATGTGGAAGCCAGAGCTTATACACAAGAATCTTATACACAGGAAAACTAACCTTCAGATTTGATGATGAAATAAAATCTTTCCACAATAAACAAAAGTTAAAAGAATGAACAAATGGGGGCTGGGGAGATAGCTAAGTTGGCAAAGTGCTTGCCTTGCAAGCACAAGGCCATGGGTTCAATTCCCAGCACCACAAAAAAAAAAAAAAAAAAAAAAAGAAGAAGAAGAAGAAAAGAAAACCTGCACTAGAGAACATTCTCAGCAACATATTCCATGAGGAGGAAGTTAAAAACAACAATGTATGTTAGCAGAGGGAGGAACTACCCTAAAGGAAAAGCACTCAGAGGAGAAAGCAAGTCAAGTTAAAAACCAAAAATAAGCCAAAATGATCAGGATTACAAATCATATCTCAATGATAACTCTGAATGTTAATGGATTAAACTCCTTAATCAAAAGACATAGACAGGCAGACTAGATTAAAAAGAAAGAACCAACAGAGTAAGATCCCAGATGGCAGACTAGAGGGAGGCTGCATTCCTCATCGCTCCATAACTCCGGGTTCAAGCAGAGGATATTTGTTTCTTGGTGAGGTAGTTTTTGCTGCTTATCCATCCCCTGCTGTTTACCCCATTTGTCTAATGTGATCTACTGCTGTCAGCCAGCATATCGATGCCTTTTTGAGTGCAGATTGCTCACTATCAGGTGCCTATCATTTGCCATTTGCCTGCCTTTTGCCTGTCCATTGCCTGCCTTACACCTATCCATCACCCACCACCCGAGGTTCACCTCCCCAATCGTCCAACAACAGTCAGCAAACTAATCGCCAACCACCAGTGGAGGGCCAGCTGCCTGTTGTTGCCTGGAAGTTCACTGTTACAGTACCTACAGATTTGAGTACACGTGGTTGCCGCCATTTTGAGACAACAGCCAAGCCCCATAGGACCCCTGGCCGGACTGACTGAGCCCCATAGCCAGGATCCCTTAGCCCGACCAATCACTCCCTGCCTCTGGGGCCCACAAATCCACTGACTGCTCCTGCTGCCAGGAAGCCCACACCAACCGACTGCACCCCATCACTGGGACCCCAGATTGACTGATTGCACACTGCCTCCAGGATCCCACAACGACACAAACACACCCAACCTCCAGGACCCCTGTCTGACCAACTGTACCCCACCTCCAGGACCTCCAGCCAACCACGTCCACACCCTATGGTGCAGCTCCCCATTTGCCAACACATGTGGAAGCCAGAGTGGCCATCTGGATAATCCTGGAAGCTGTAGATCCAATCTTTAGGTGGGGCAAATCCCATCCTGTGATGCCTGCTGGAGACTTGAAGCTCATTGTCAAGTACCTCTCATGCATCAGACTACTGAAGACTGGGAGGTTTGAATACTATGAGACTTGAAGCTCATTGTCAAGTACCTCTCATGCATCAGGCTACTGAAGACTGGGAGGTTTGAATAATATGACTGTTATAGTGTATATTTTCTTTTTTTTTTCTCCTTATTGAAAAATTTTAAGTTTTTATTTCTTTTCTTGCTCTCTTTCCCTTTTGTTTACCTGTCCCCTCAGAGACTCTTTCTCCCTTTTGGCATGCTAACCAACTTCTTTTGATTACGATCTCACGCTTTCTATTATCTAGAACTTCTACATATTATTTTTTATCACATTAACAGGTACATCCTACACCCCTCTGCATCCTCTTTGTCCTCCATCAGAAACTGCAGACCTTATTGCATATCTGTTTGTTATATTGAAGATAATAATTGAACTCATTCTGTTTATTATGACAATATCATTAATGTCCTCATAGGGGCTATTTGGACTAGGATTGCATACTGTCTGAATTGGGCATTGCTAATATTGATCTCCCACTTAAAGAAAAGGTTTTGGAAACCTATAGGGTCACTATAAGCTTATAGAGGGGAAACTGCAATACCCCAGATCTGCACTGCTAGAGGGGAAGATACATGAACAACACGAAAAAACAAGGGGAGAAGATGATCCAAACAAATCTAGATTCTATATTAATAGAAACTAGTGACAGTATGGTAGAAGAAATGTCAGAAAAGGACTTCAGATTATACATGATTAAGATGATTCGTGAAGCAAAAAATGAGATAAGAGAGCAAATGCAGGCAATGAATGATAATACCAATAAGCAGTTGAAAGAGCAACTGCAAGAAAGCAAAAGATCATTTCAACAAAGAGAGAGCGTCTCAAAAAAAAAAAAAAAGAAAGAAATCCTTGAAATGAAGGAAACAAGTCAAATAAAAAAACTCAATGGAAAGAACCACCAAAGGACTAGACCTCTTAGAAGACAGAACCTCAGACAATGAAGACAAAATATTTAATCTTGAAAATAAAGTTTCCCAAACAGAGAAGATGGTAAGAAATCATGAACAGAATCTCCAAGAACTATGGGATATCATGAAAGGATCAAATTTAACAATTATCAGGATTGAGGAATGCACAGAGATACAAACCAAAGGAATGAATAACCTATTCAATGAAATAAAATCACAAAATTTCCCAAGTCTGAAGAATGAAATGGAAAATCAAACACAAGAGGCTTATAAAACACCAAATGCACAAAATCACAACAGATTCACACCAAGGCACACTATAATGAAAATGCCTAACATACAAAATAAAGATAGGATTTTGAAGGCTGCAAGAGAAAAGCATCAGATTACATATAGGGGAAAACTGATATGGATATCAGCAGATTTCTTAGACTCTAAAAGCTAGAAGGGCTTGGAACAACATATTTCAAACTCCAAAACAACATGGTTGCCAACCAAGAATCCTATACCCAGCAAAACTAACCTTCAGATTTGAAGATGAAATAAAATCCTTCCATCATAAACAAAAGTTAAAAGAATTTACAAATAGAAAGCCTACGCTACAGAATGTTCTCAACAAAATATTCCATGAGGAGGAAATGAAAAACAACATAGGTCAGCAAAGGGGGGAACTACCTTAAAGAAAAATCCACTCAACGGAGAAACCACGTCAAGTTAAAAACCAAAATAAGCTGAAATGACTGGGAATACAACTCATATCTCAATAATAACCTTGAATATTAATGGCCTAAACTCATCAATCAAAAGACATAGACTGGCAGAATGGATTAAAAAGAAAGACCCAACAATATGCTTCCTTCAAGAGACTTATTTCATAGAAAAAGATATCCACAAAACTAAAGGTGAAAGGATGGGAAAAAACCTACCATGAACACAGACTCAGTAAAATGTGGGGTTTCCAAGCTTATTTCCGATAAAGTGGACTTCAAGTCAAGTTAGTCAGAAGAGATAAAGAAGGACATTTCATACTGCTTAAGGGAACTATTAATCAGGAAGACATAAAAATAGTAAGTATTTATGCCCCAAACAACATTGCATCCATGTAAATCAAACAAATCCTTCTCAATTTCAGGAATCAAATAGACCACAACACAATAATTCTGGGTGACTTTAACACACCGCTGTCACCACTGGATAGATCTTCCAAACAAAAACTAAACAAAGAACCCATAGAACTCAATAACACAATCAATAACCTAGACTTAACAGACATATATAGAATATTCCATACATCAACAAGTGAATTCACTTTCTTCTCAGCAGCACATGGAACCTTCTCAAAAATAGACCATATGCCACAAAGCAGCCCTTAGTAAATGCAAAAAACTAGAGATACTGCCTTGTGTTCTATTAGATCATAGTGGAATGAAATTAGAAATCAATGACAAAATTAAAAAAAAAAAACAGAAATTACTCCAACACCTGGAGACTAAATAATATGCTATTGAATGAAACATGGATAACAGAAAATATCAGGGAGGAGATAAAAAAAATTCTTAAAGCTCAATGAGAACGACAATAAAACATATCAAAATCTTGGGACACTATGAAAGTGGTACCAAGAGGAAAATTCATTGCATGGAGTGCATTCAAGAAAAGAATGAAAAGTCAACAACTAAATTACCTAACATTACAGCTCAAAGCCCTAGAAAAGAAGAACAGAATAACAGCAAAAGTAGTAGAAGACAGGAAATAATTAAAATCAGAGCTGAAATCAATGAAATTGAAACAAAACAAACTGTTCAAAAAATTGACAAAACAGAAAGTTGGTTCTTTGAGAAAGTAAACAAAATAGACAAACCATTAGCCACACTAACAAAGAGAAGGAGAGAGAAGACTCAAATTACTAAAATACATGAAGCAAAAGGAAATATCATGACAAACACCACTGAGATACAGAACATAATGAGAAGCTCCTTGGAAAATCTGTATTCCAACAAAATAGAAACTACCAAAGACATTGACAAATTTCTAGAGACATATGCTCCTCCCAAACTGAACCAGGAGGACATACACGATTTAAACAGATCAATATCAAGCAATGAAATAGAAGAAGCCATCAAAAGCCTACCATCAAAGAAATGCTCAGGACCAGACGAATTCTCAGCCAAGTTCTACAAGACCTTCAAAGAAGAACTCATTCCAATACTTCTCAAAGTATTTCAGGAAATAGAAAAGGAGGGAACCCTACCAAACTCACTCTATGAATCTAATATCACCCCTGTACCCAAACTAGGCAGACACAACAAGAAAAGAAAATTTTAGACCAATATCCTTGATGAATATAGATGCAAAGATCCTTAACAAAATACTGGCAAACTGTATCCAAAAATGTATTAAGAAAATCGTGCACCACGATCAAGTGGGGTTCATCCCTGGAATGCAAGGATGGTTTAACATCCATAAATCAATAAATGTAATCCATCATGTCAATAGACTTAAGGAAAAGAATCATATGGTTATTTCAATTGATGCAGAAAAAGCGTTTGACAAAATACAATACCCCTTCATGCTCAAAACACTAGAAAAATTAGGAATAGTAGGAACATACCTGAACATTGTAAAGGTTATTTATGATAAGCCCACAGCCAACATCATTCTTAATGGAGAAAAACTGAAACCATTCCCTTTAAAAACAGGAACAAGACAGGGATGCCCTCTTTCACCACTTCTATTCATCATCATTCTTGAAATACTAGCCAGAGCAATTAGACAGACTAAAGAAATTAAAGGGATACAAATAGGAAAAGAGGAACTTAAGCTGTCACTATTTGCTGATGACATGATTTTATATTTAGAGGATCCAAAAACCTCCTCCAGAAAACTTCTAGACCTCATCAATGAATTCAGCAAAATAGCAGGCTATAAAATCAACACGCATAAATCTAAAGCATTTTTGTACACAAGCAATGAAACATCTGAAAGGGAATTGAAGAAAACAACTCCATTTAGAGTAGCCTCAAAAAAAAAAAAAAATACTTGGGAATCAATCTAACCAAAGAGGTAAAAGATCTCTACAATGAAAACTACAAAACATTGAAGAAAGAAATTGAGGAAGACCTTAGAAGATGGAAAGATCTACCATGTTCTTGGATAGGCAGAATTAATATTATCAAAATGGCCATACTTCCAAAGGCACTATACAGATTTAATGCAATTCCAATTAAAGTCCCTATGACATTTCTCATAGAAACAGAAAAAGCAATAATCAAATTAATCTGGAAGAACAAAAGACCCAGAAGAGCCAAAGCAATCCTGGGCAGGAAGAGTGATGAAGGAGGTATCACAATACCAGACCTTAAACCTACTATAGGGCAATAGTATCAAAAACAGCAAGGTACTGGCACCAAAAAAGACAGGTAGATTAATGGTACAGGATAGAAGACACAGAGACATACCCACATAAGTACAGTAACCTCATACTAGACAAGGGTGCCAAAAACATACAATGGAGAAAAGATAACCTCTTCAACAAATGGTGTTGGGAAAACTGGAAATACATATGCAGTAAAATGAAATTAAAGCCTTATCTCTCACCCTGTACAAAACTCAACTCAAAATGAATCAAGGATCTAGGAATTAGACCTGAGACCCTTCACCAAGTAGAAAAAAAGTAGGCCTGAATCTCCATCATGTTGGCTTGGGACCAGACTTCCTTAACAAGACCCCCATAGCACAAGAAATAAAAGCAAGAATCAATAAATGGGATAGACTCAAACTAAAAAGTTTTCTCTTAACTCAGGAAATAATCAACAATATGAAAAGAGAGCCTA
This sequence comes from Sciurus vulgaris, assembly GCF_902686455.1. Taxonomy (NCBI): domain Eukaryota; kingdom Metazoa; phylum Chordata; class Mammalia; order Rodentia; family Sciuridae; genus Sciurus; species Sciurus vulgaris. The sequence continues at coordinate 136,406,728 of NC_136463.1, forward strand.
CAGAGTGGGAGAAAATCTTTTCCACATACACTTCAGACAGAACACTTATCTCCAAAGTTTATAAAGAACTTTAAAAACTTTACACCCAAAATACAAAGAACCCAATCAATAAAAGGACTAAGGAAATGGGTTGACACTTCACAGAAGAAGATATACAGGTGATCACAAATATATGAAAAAGTGCTCATCATCCCTAGTAATTAGAAAAATGCAAATTAAAACCACCCTAAGATTTCATCTAACTCCAATTAGAATGGCTATTATCAAGAAAACAAGCACTAAGACTGGTTGGTGTGGATGTGGGGGAAAAGGCACAGTCATACATTGCTGGTGGAGTTGCAAATTGGTGTAGCCACTCTGGAAAGCAGTATGGAGATTCCTCAGAAAGCTTGGAATGGACCCACCATTTGACCCAGCTATTGCTCTCCTCAGTTTATACCCAAAGGACTTAAAGTCAACATACTACAGTAATGCAACCCCATCAATGTTCATAGCAGCTCAATTCACAATAGCTAGATTGTGGAATCAACCTAGATGCCCTTCAATTGACGAATGGATAAAGAAAGTGTGGTATATATACACAATGGAATATTACTCAGTCATAAAGAAGAATAAAATTAGGGCATTTGCTGATAAATAGATGAAGTTGGAAAATATCATGCTAAGTGAAATAGGCCAAGCCCAAAAAACCAAAGGTTGAATGTTTTCTCTGATAAGTGCATGACAATATATAACAATGGAGGGTGGTGGGAGGAAGAGAAGAATGAAGGAACTTTGGATGGTATAGAGGAAAAAGGGGTTTGAGGGGGTGGGAATGGAAAAACAGTAGAATGAAACAGACAGTATTGCCCTATGTACATGTATGATTACACAAATGGTGTGAAGCTACATTGTGTACAACCATAGAAATGAACAGTTGTACCTCATTTGTGTACAATGAATCAAAATGTGTCTGTAAAAATAAAAAAATGTTTAGTAAATTTTTTTTTAAAAAATAAAATGAGCAACAGGAAAAAAAAAGAAACAACAATATACTACCTCCAAGTGACTCATCTCATAGAAAAAGACACCACACACTAAAGATGAAAGGATGGGGAAAAATATATTACACACATAGACTCAGTAAAAAAGAAAGGGTCTCCATCCTCATATCAGATAAAGTGGATTTCAAGTCTAAGTCAGAAGGAATAAAAACGGACATTTCATACTGTTTAAGGGAATCAAAAACCAGCAAAACATATGATTGTAAATATTTATGCCCCAAACAATGGAACATCCATGTACATCAAAGGAATCCTTCTCAATTCCAGGGAACGAATAGACCACAACACAATAACATTGGGTGACTTTAACACACTTCTCTCACCACTAGATAGCTTCTCCAAACAAAAACTGAACAAAAACTATAGAAATAAATGATACAAGCAATGATTTAGACTTAATATGCATATATAGAGTATTTCATCCATTATCAAGCACATACACTTTGTTCTTTGCAGCACATGGATCCTTCTCTAAAATACACCATATGCTATGCCACAAATCAGCCATTAGTAAATACAAAAAAAATAGAGATATTACCTTATATTCTATCAGATAATAATGGAATGAAATTAGAAATCAACGATAAAATAACAAACAAAAACTACTCCAACACCTGGAGACTAAATAATATGCTATTGGATGATGGAATGATAAGAGAAGACAACAGGGAAGATATAAAAAAAAAAATCCTTAGAGGTAAATGAAAACAAAGATACAACATATCAAAATCTCTGGGACACTCTGAAAGCAGTACTAAAAGGAAAGTTCATTGCATTGAGCTCATACATTAAAAGAATAAGAAGTCAACAACAAAATGACCTAACATTACATCTCAAAGCCCTAGAAAAAGAAGAACAGATCAACACCAAAAGTAGTAGAAGATAAGAAATAATTAAAATTAGAGTTAAAATCAATGAAATTGATACAAAAGAAACAATTCCAAAAAATAACAAAACAAAAAAATTGGTTCTTTGAAAAAGTAAAGGAAATTAATAAACCCTTAGCCACACTAACAAAGAGGAGAAAACTCAAATAATTAGAATTTGTGATAAAAAGGAAAGATCACTACAGACACCATTGAAATACATAACATAAATAGAAGCTACTTTGAAAATCTATACTCCAACAAAATAGAAAATACTGAAGACATTGACAAATTTTTAGAGACATATGATCCTCCCAAACTGAATCAGGAAGACATACACAATCTAAACAGATCAATTTCAAGCACTGAAATAGAAGTCATCAAAAGCCTACCAACAAAGAAAAGCCTGGGATCAGATGTATTCTCTGCCAAGTTCTACAAGACCTTCAAAGAAGAACTAATACCAATACTCCTCAATGTATTCCATGAAATAGAAAAGGAGAGGACCCTTCCAAACTCATTCTATGAAGCTAGTATCACTCTGATACCAAAACCAGACAAAGACTCATCAGAAAAGAACTTTAGACCAATATCCCTGATAAACATAGATGCAAAAATCCTTAACAAAATTCTGGCCAATCATATAAAAAATAATTAAAAAGATAGTGTACCATGATCAAGTGGGGTTTATCCCAGGGATGCAAGGTTGGTTTAACATCCAGAAATCAATAAAAGTAATTCATCACCTAAAATTAAGAATCATATGATTATTTCAATAGATGCTGAGAAAGCATTTGATAAAACACAGCACCACTTCAAGTTCAAAAAAGTAGAAAAAAATAGGAATAGTAGGAACATAACTTAACATTTTAAAGGCTATCTGTGGTAGGCCTACAGCCAACATCATTCAAAATGTTAAAGGCCACGAGAGAAAAGAATCAAATTACATTCAGGGGGAAACCAATAAGAATATCAGTAGACTTTTCAATCCAGACCTAAAAGCTAGAAGGGCCTGGAACAACATTTACCAAGCCCTGAAAGAAAATGGATGCCAACCAAGAATCTTATACCCAGCAAAACTTACTTTCAGATTTGACGACGAAATAAGATCCTTCCATGATAAACAAAAGCTAAAGGAATTTACTAAAAGAAAGCCAGCATTACAGAACATTCTCAGCAAAATATTCCATGAGGAAGAGATTAAAAACAATGATGCAAATCAGCAACTGGAGGAACTAGCCTAAAGGAGTAGCCCAATAAAGGAGAAACAAAATCATGTCAAAAAACAAAAATGAGTCAAATGACTGGGAATACAAATCATATCACAATAATAACCTGGAATGTTAATGGCCTGAACTCATCAATCAAAAGACATAGACTGGCAGATTGGATTAAAAAAAATCCAACATTATGCTGCCTGCAAGAGACTCATCTCATAGAAAGAGATACCCATAGACTAAAGGAGAAAGGATGGGAAAAAACATACCATGCACACGGACACAGCAAAAAAGCTGGAGTATCCATCCTCATTTCAGATAATGTGGACATCAAGCCAAAACTAGTCAGAAGGGATAAAGAAGGACATTACATACTGCTTAAGGGAAGCATAAATCAGCAAGACATAACAATCATAAATATCTATGCCCCGAACATTGGCTAATCCATGTACGTCAAACAAATCCTTCTCAATTCCAGGAATCAAATAGACCACAACACAATAATACTAGGCGATTTTAACACACCTCTCTCACCACTGGATAGATCCTCCAAACACAAATTGAATAAAGAAACCATAGGTCTCAATAACACAATCAACAATTTAGACTTAATGGACATATATAGAATATACCATCCAACAAAGAACGAATACACTTCTGAGCAGCACATGGATCCTTCTCTAAAATAGACCATGTCTTATGCCACAAAGCTACTGTTAGCAAATACAAAAAGATGGAAATTCTACCTTGTGCTCTATCAGATCATAATGGATTGAAATTAGAAATAAATGACAGAATAAAAAACAGAAACTTCTCCAATACCTGGAGATTAAATAATATGCTATTGTATGATGAATGGATAACAGAAGACATCAGGAGGGAAATAAAAAAATTCTTAGAAATAAACAAGAACAAAGACACATCATATCAAAATCTCTGGGACACTATGAAAGCAGTACTTAGAGGAAGATTTATTTCATGGGGTGCATTCAACAAAAGAAGTAGAAATCATCAAATAAACGACTTAAAACTACAGCTCAAAGCCATAGAAAAGAAGAGCAGACCAACACCAAAAGTAGTAGAAGACAGGAAATAGTTAAAATCAGAGCCAAAATCAATGAAATTGAAACAAAAGAAACAATACAAAAAATTGACAAAATAAATGGTTGATTCTTTGAAAAAATAAACAAAATTGATAAACCCTTAGCCACACTAACAAAGAGAAAAAGGGAGAAAACTCAAATTACTAAAATTCGGATTGAACAAGGAAATATCACAACAGACATGAGTGAAATACAAAACATAATTAGAAGCTATTTTGAAAATCTATACTTAAAACAGAAAACCTCGAAGACATCAACAAGTTTCTAGAGACATAGGAATTACCTAAACTGAACGAGGAGGACATACACAACTTAAATAAATCAATTTCAAGCAATGAAATAGAAGAGGTTATCAAAAACCTACCAACAAAGAAAAGTCCAGGACCAGATGGGTTCTCAGCCAAGTTCTACAAAACCTTTAAAGAAGAGCTCATTCCAATACTCCTCAAAGTATTCCATAAAATAGAAGAGGAGGGAACCCTCCCAAACTCATTCTATGAAGCCAATATCACCCTGATACCCAAACCAGACAGAGACTCATCAAGGAAAGAAAATTTCAGACCAATATCCTTAATGAACATTGATGCAAAAATTCTCAACAAAATTTTAGCAAATCGCATACAAAAATATATTAAAAAGATAGTGCACCATGATCAAGTGGGTTTCATCCCAGGGATGCAAGGTTGGTTCAACATCCGGAAATCTATAAATGTCATTCACCATATCAACAGACTTAAAGTTAAGAATCGCATGATTATTTCAATAGATGCAGAAAAAGCATTTGATAAAATACAGCATCCCTTCATGCTCAAAACACTAGAAAAAATATGGATAGTGGGAACATTCCTTAACATTGTGAAGGCCATCTGCACTAAGCCCATGGCCAATATCATTCTAAATGGTGAAAACTGAAAGCATTCCCCCTAAAAGCTGAAACAAGGCAGGGATGCCCTCTTTCACCACTTCTATTCAACATCGTCCTTGAAACTCTAGCCAGAGCAATTAGACAAACCAAAGAAATTAAAGGGATATGAATTGGAAAAGAAGAACTCAAATTATCCCTGTTCGCTGATGACATGATTATATATTTAGAGGAACTGGGAGATTCCACCAGAAAACTTTTAGAACTCATTAGTGAATTCAGTAAAGTAGCAGATTACAAGATCAATGCTCATGAATCCAGTGCGTTTTTATACATAAGTGATGAATCTTCAGAAAGAGAAATTAGGAAAACTACCCCATTCACAATAGCCTCGAAAAAAAAAAATACTTGGGAATCAATCTCACAAAAGAGGTGAAAGACCTCTTCAATGAGAACTACAGAACACTAAAGAAAGAAATTAAAGAAAATCTTAGAAGATGGAAAGATCTCCCATGTTCTTGGATAGGCAGAATTAATATTGTCAAAATGGCCATAATACCTAAAGTGCTATACAGATTCAATGCAATTCCAATTAAACTCCCAATGACGTACCTCACAGAAATAGAGCAAGCAATTATGAAATTCATCTGGAAGAATAAGAAACCCAGAATAGCTAAAGCAATCCTTAGCAGGAAGAGTGAAACAGGGGGTATTGCAATACCAGATCTTCAACTCTACTACAAAGCAATAGTAACAAAAACGGCATGGTATTGGTACCAAAATAGTCAGGTAGATCAATGGTATAGAATAGAGGACACAGACACAAACCCAAATAAATACAATTTTCTCATACTAGACAAAGGTGCCAAAAATATGCAATGGAGAAAAGATAGCCTCTTCAACGAATGGTGCTTGGAAAACTGAAAAACTATATGCAACAGGATGAAATTAAACCCGTGTCTCTCACCCTGCACAAAACTCAACTCTAAATGGATCAAGGACCTCGGAATCAGACCAGAGACCCTGCATCTTATAGAAGAAAAAGTAGGTCCAAATCTTCAGCTTGTTGGCTTAGCATCAGACTTCCTTAACAGGACTCCCATAGCACAAGAAATAAAAGCAAGAATCAACAACTGGGATAGATTCAAACTAAAAAGCTTTCTCTCAGCAAAAGAAACTATCAGTAATGTGAAGAGAGATCCTAGAGAGTGGGAGAATATCTTTGCCACCCATACTTCAGATAGAGCACTAATTTCCAGAATCTATAAAGAACTCAAAAAACTCTACACCAAGAATACAAATAATGCAATCAACAAATGGGCTAAGGAAATGAACAGACACTTCACAGAAGAAGATGTACAAGCAATCAACAGATATATGAAAAAATGTTCAACATCTTTAGTAATAAGAGAAATGCAAATCAAAACTATCCCAAGATTCTATCTCACCCCAATTAGAATGGAGATTATCAAGAACACAAGCAACAATAGGTGTTGGCAAGGATGTGGGGAAAAAGGTACACTCATACATTGCTGGTGGGGTTGCAAACTAGTGCAGCCACTCTGGAAAGCAGTATGGAGATTCCTCAGAAAGCTTGGAATGGAACCACCATTTGACCCAGCTATCCCACTCCTTGGCCATACCCAAAGGACTTAAAATCAGCACACTACAGAGATACAGCCACAATGTTCACAGCTGCTCAATTCACCATAGCCAGATTGTGGAACCAACCTAGATGCCCTTCAGTTGATGATTGGATAAAGAAACTGTGTCATATATATACAATGGAATATTACTCTGCCATGAAGAATGATAAAATTATGGCATTTGCAGGCAAATGGATGAAATTGGAGAATATCATGCTAAGTGAGATAAGCCAATCTCAAAAATCTAAAGGACAAATGATCTCGCTGATAAGCGGATGAGGACATATAATGGGGGTTAGGAGGGGTTAGCATTAGGGTCAGGGTTTGGTTTAGGGTTAGGGATAAGGAGGGTGGTAAGAATGGAGGAAGGAAGGACTGTATAGAGGGAAAACAGGGGTGGGAGGGGTGGGGGGAAGGGAAAGAAAATAGCAGAATGAATCAAACAACATTACCCTATGTAAATTTATGATTACACAAATGGTATGCCTTGACTCCATGTACAAATAGAGAAACAACATGTATCCCATTTGTTTATAATTTAAAAAAAGAGTTTAATTTGAATTAAGAAAACAGATAAAAATAAACATCTTTAAAATTACTAACTCAAAAGTTTTTATAGGTGGTCAGCCAATACAGTGTTGATTTCTATAAAATGCCTAAAATATAATGTAATATCCATTGCTTTTAGGATTTATCTTCAACAGGAAAGAGATGATTAATACTGTTAACTACATTTGTCTAATATTTTGATTTTTACAGTTAAAAATGAGTAAGTTAGATTTAACATACATGTGATTAATCTTTGAAATGTGGTTATTAAAGGAAACATCTATTCAATTTACAAGGTTAAAATATTAAAATATCAATTAATATAAAATCAAACATTCTTAAACTCATAAAGTTATATATTTAAATGTTAAATGTGTTTTCTTAAGTGGGTAAATTAAAGGGTTTGAGATTGCTTTGTTTCTGAGTCTTCACTAAAAACAAGATGATTAAGGGTTAAAATTCTACTTTCATGTGTTATTCTACAAACAAGGGAAGATGCTAAAATACTATTATTTTATTCACTCCTAAAAGGATTTCAGTTTTGTAACTCAGGTTTTAGGGCCCCTGAATGCCAACTCTCCTGAACTTCTGACTCCAGGAGTGATCCCATCAGTAAGAAAAAATAGTCTGAGCCAGCTTCAGTGGCTTCCACTCCCTCCCCTACCCTGTGTCTTCACTATCTAAGCTAACACACTATCCACACAAGTTTGTGTGTTTTAAATGTTCTAAATATTAAAATATATTTCAATATAAAAGGAAAAGTAAAGAAATGTCTCTAGATGAGAAAGTCTTTCTGTGGTAAAGACCTGTAAAATGTCTAGGTAAGTTTCAAAATATTTATGGAGGATAAGTTTCAAGTTTATGTGTAACTAAATTGGTTATATATAATTAGCACAATTGTTATGCCACCTGCAATTCCCCTCAGTGCTTGACAAGGATTCCACTGAGTAAAGAAGATGTTTGCAAAGTCTCATCGTATTGGGAATTTGGTTGCGGACTTCCCTTCCTTGCTTGCTTAATATGTGTAGGTTTACTATTAATATTTCATGTGTTTTCCCTGAAAACAGGGGTCTTAACAGAACCAGGGTTAAAACATAAAAACCATACTTCTAAAGGAACAGTGATTTCAGATTTAGTCATTTGTAATGAAACTTTGAGTAACCAAGAATGTTATGAAAAAATACAAAAGTAGATTCTAGCTGCCAATCCCCTGTTGACTACTCTCAGATGACCTGAAGTACGTAGGCAAATAACTCCAACTCCATCAGGAATGATTAACAGGAACAGAAGAAATAAATAAAATAGAGTTCCTACAGTTAAAACACCTTATGACAATGCTTATTTAATTAATGGAAAGCCTTGACATCCTTACAGAGGGATGCCTCTTAAGCCCCTTATTTAGACCCTCCTTTATCTCCCACAGGATATTTAGATGTAAAATCAGGACATATTATCATCTGGTTTGAAAGTATACATACAAGAGTGCAAGATATTCCATTTCTTAAAGATTAGGATTTACTAAATGCTGTAAATATTATTGGCCACCTATCCCCCAGAGAACAAGTTCCTCAATGTTAAGTTCACACAGTAGAAGATGATGTCGTATTATTGTTAGCTTAAACCGTCTAGCACTTATTATCCACAGCAGTAGCCACACAACTGACATTTACTCAACCCTGCTGAACTTGCTTTAACCTTTATGATTAGTTAAGCAATATGAATATGTCTTATTGTTTAGTTATAGGTTATCACAAGTAAGCAATTACTAAAAATTACTAAGATTGCCTGGTCTAGTAATGATTATACAAGATATTTTTGTTATTTTTCCTTGTGATCTTTTTCTGTTCTGGAAAAACATGTGTAACTGTCAACCTTTTATTGTATAAAAAGCTGGCTGGGAAAAATAAAATTTAGAACTTAGCATCCATTCCTTGAGTTTGTGTTGCTTTGTTCTCCACCTCGCCAATGCCTACTCCATCACCTGTGACCACTACCACCCCCGCTAGGGCTGGACCCCGGCATACAATCAGTTAAAGTTATTTCAAGCTATTTCCTCTTTAAAAAAAATTCTCGATCTATGAGGCCGAAGACTTTATACAGCGTTTCTTGCTCAAATTTGTTACATTTCAAGAAATAATAATCAGACTTCTAGGACAATTGTTTATAATTCAAAAGATAGAGACCCAAAGTTAATTGTTTCCTTAAAAATGTTAAAAAATAAAATAAAATAAAAAAGTGGATTCTTTCACAAATACAAGTAGAATGTTAATGTACTAATATAAACCAAAGTTTGATCCTTATGTGTTAATGTAATAAGGATTTCTTAAAACATTAATTACTCTTATTACTTACAAGACAACTTGTATGTCTGCTAATTTTTATTAAGAAAACTATTCTTAAATTATTTTCTTCTAACTCTGGTTAAACAACTGTTATTTTAGAGTATTACACTACATTCCACGGTCAAAATTTTTCCTTAAACGCTAACTTGGTTAATATAAAATCTTCAGTGTAATTGTGGTGCTTGTTACTGGCATCTTTGTGTTCTACAAACACTCATATACAAGTCTTCAAAATATAAGGTTTAGAAGAACAGTTTACAAAGCTGGTGTTCTTCAAACTAAAGTTCTCTGTAACAGTGTTCTCTTATAGACTTATAAAAAATAACAAATTTAGTTGGAAATTTATGTCACCTGATATTTTGTAATTAGATAAAAATAATCTGTTGCAATTATAAAATTTTGTGTTACTCTTTACAGTGAGACATAAACTTAAATACATTCCTAAAGACAATAAAGAGAACCTGGTTTCCTTAAAGGTTAACAATGCAACATTTTTCCACTTTCCCACAAAAGAGGGTTAAAAACTCACTTAACTTGTTTGATTCATGTTTCAGATAATATTTTATAAACAACTAGGTTTTAAAAATAAAACATCTTATCCATTATTTGTCAAGAGGTCACCTCACCTGAGTTAAGACTGGCTTTCACCTTATTCCATGTTATGATAACCACCCAAGTTCATTAAAGTTAAGTTCAAAAGATAAATTTTTGTTATAATCCTAAAATAAACAAAAAATATATAGCAAAGTAAAGCTTTTTTTTAGTCTTACTTTTTTTAAATTTATTTTTTATTGTAAACAAATGGGATACATATTGTTTCTGTTTGGACATGGAGTAACAGCATACCATTTGCATATTCATAAATTTACATAGAGTAATGATGTTTGATTCATTCCATTATTTTTTCCTTCCCCCCCACCCCTCCCACCTCTCTTTTCCCTCTATACAGTCCCTCCTTCCTCCATTCTTGTCCCACTCCCACCCCACATTAAGTGTCATCATCCGCTTATCAGTGAAATCATTCCTCTTTTGGATTTTTGAGATTGGCTTATCTCACTTAACATGATATTCTCCAATTTCATCCATTTGCCTGCAAATGCCATAATTTTATTATTCTTTATAGTTGAGTAATATTCCATTGTATATATATACCACAGTTTCTTTATCCATTCAACAATTGAAGGACATCTAGGTTGGTTCCACAGTCTGGCTATTGTGAATTGAGCCGCTATGAACATTGATGTGGCTGTATCTCTGTAGTGTGCTGATTTTAAGTCCTTTGGGTATAGGCCGAGGAGTGGAATAGCTGGGTCAAATGTTAGGTCCATTCCAAGTTTTCTAAGGAATCTCCACACTGCTTTCCAGAGTGGCTGCACTAGTTTGGAGTCCCACCAGCAATGTATGAGTGTACCTTTTTCCCCACATCCTCTCCAACACCTATTGTTGCTTGTGTTCTTGATAATCGCCATTCTAATTGGGGTGAGATGGAATCTTAGTGTAGTTTTGATTTGCATTTCTCTTATTACTAAAGATGTTGAACATTTTTTCATATATCTGTTGATTGTTTGTACATCTTCTTCTGTGAAGTGTCTGTTCATTTCCTTAGCCCATTTGTTGATTGGATTATTTGTATTCTTGGTGTAGAGTTTTTTGAGTTCTTTATATATTCTGGAAATTAGCGCTCTATCTGAAGTATGAGAGGCAAAGATTTTCTCCCACTCTGTAGGCTCTCTCTTCACATTACTGATAGTTTCCTTTGCTGAGAGAAAGCTATTTAGTTTGAATCTATCCCAGTTATTGATTCTTGCTTTTATTTCTTGTGCTATGGGAGTCCTGTTAAGGAAGTCTGATCCTAAGCCAACAGGGTGAAGATATGGACCTACTTTTTCTTCTATAAGATGCAGGGTCTCTGGTCTGATTTCAAGGTCCTTGATCCATTTTGAGTTGAGTTTTGTGCAGGGTGAGAGATAGGAGTTTAGTTTCATTCTGTTGCATATGGATTTCCAGTTTTCCAAGCACCAGTTGTTGAAGAGGCTATCTTTTCTTCATTGCATATTTTTGGCACCTTTCTCTAGTATTAGAAAGTTGTATTTATTTGGGTTTGTGTCCGTGTCCTCTATTCTGTACCATTGATCTACCTGTCTATTTTGGTGCCAATACCATTCTGTTTTTGTTACTATTGCTTTGTAGTGCAGTTGAAGTTCTGGTATTGCGATACCCCCTGCTTCGCTCTTTTTACTGAGGATTGCTTTCGCTATTCTGGGTTTCTTATTCTTCCAGACGAATCTCATGATTGCTTGCTCTATTTCTGTGAGGTACATCATTGGGATTTTAATTGGAATTGCATTGAATCTGTATAGCACTTTAGGTAGTATGACCATTTTGACATTATTAATTCTGCCTATCTAAGAACATGGGAGATCTTTCCATCTTCTAAGGTCTTCCTTAATTTCTTTCTTCAGTGTTTTGTAGTTTTCATTGTAGAGATCTTTTACCTCTATGGTTAGATTGATACCCAAGTATTTTATTTTTTTTGAGGCTATTGCAAATGGAATTGTTTTCCTCATTTCCCTTTCAACTGTTTCATCGCTTGCTTATAAAAATGCTGTAGATTTATGCATGTTGATTTTATAGCCTGCTATTTTGCTGAATTCATTGATGAGGTCTAGAAGTTTTCTGGAGGAGGTTTTTGGATCCTCTAAATATAGAATCATGTCATCAGCAAATAGTGACAGCTTAAGTTCCTCTTTTCCTATTTGTATCCCTTTAATTTCTTTAGTCTGCCTAATTGCTCTGGCTAGAGTTTCGAGGACAATGTTGAAAAGAAGTGGTGAAAGAGGACATCCCTGTCTTGTTCCCATTTTTAAAGGGAATAGTTTCAGTTTTTCTCCATTAAGAATGATGTTGGTGCCTTTACGCCATGTACAAACAGAGAAACAACATGTATCCCATTTGTTTACAATAAAAAAAATAAAATAAAATAAATAAATAAATAAATAAAAAAAAAGAATGATGTTGGCCATGGGCTTAGCATACAATGTTGAGGTATGTTCCTACTATCCCTATTTTTTCTAGTGTTTTCAGCATGAAGGGGTGTTGTATATTGTCAAATGCTTTTTCTGCGTCAATTGAAATAACCATATGATTCTTATCATTAAGCCTATTGACATGATGGATTACGTTTATTGATTTACGGATGTTAAACCATCCTTGCATTTCAGGAATGAACCCCACTTGATCATGGTGCACAATTTTCTTAATACGTTTTTGGATACAGTTTGCCAGTATTTTGTTAAGGATCTTTGCATCTATATTCATCAAGGATATTGGTCTAAAATTTTCTTTCCTTGATGTGTCTTTTCCTGGTTTGGGTATGAGGGTGATATTAGCTTCATAGAGTGAGTTTGGTAGGGTACCCTCCTTTTCTATTTCCTGGAATACTTTGAGAAGTATTGGAATGAGTTCTTCTTTGAAGGTCTTGTAGAACTCGGCTGAGAATCCGTCTGGTCCTGGGCTTTTCTTGGATGGTAGATTTTTAATGGCTTCTTCTATTTCATTGCTTGATATTGATCTGTTTAAATCGTGTATGTCCTCCTGGTTCAGCTTGGGAGGAGCATATGTCTCTAGAAATTTGTCAATGTCTTCGGTACTTTCTATTTTGTTGGAATACAGATTTTTCAAAGTAGCTTCTCATTATGTTCTGTATCTCAGTGGTGTCTGTTGTGATATTTCCTTTTGCATCATGTATTTTAGTAATTTGAGTCTTCTCTCTCCTTCTCTTTGTTAGTGTGCCTAAGGGTTTATCTATTTTGTTTACTTTCTCAAAGAACCAACTTTTTGTTATGTCAATTTTTTGAATAGTTTCTTTTGTTTCAATTTCATTGATTTCAGCTCTGATTTTAATTATTTCCTGTCTTCTACTACTTTTGCTGTTATTCTGTTCTTCTTTTTCTAGGGCTTTGAGCTGTAATGTTAGGTCATGTCATTGTTGACTTTTCATTCTTTTCTGGAATGCTCTCCATGCAATGAATTTTCCTCTTAGTACCGCGTTCATAGTGTCCCAGAGATTTTGATATGTTGTATCATCATTCTCATTGACCTCTAAGAATTTTTTAATCTCTTCCCTGATGTTTTTTGTTATCCATGTTTCATTCAATAGCATATTATTTAGTCTCCAAGTGTTGGAGTAATTTCCTTTTTTTACTATGTCATTGATTTCTACTCTCAGTCCATTATGATCTGATAGAATACAAGGCAGTATCTCTATTTTTTTGCATTTCCTAAGGGTTGCTTTATGGCATAACATATGGTCTATTTTTGAGAAGTTTCCATGTGCTGCTGAGAAGAAAGTGTATCCGCTCATTGATGGATGGAATATTCTATATATGTCTATTAAGTCTAGGTTATTGATTGTGTTATTGAGTTCTATGGTTTCTTTGGTTAGATTTTGTTTGGAAGATCTATCTAGTGGTGACAGCGGTGTGTTAAAGTTGCCCAGAATTATTGTGTTGTGGTCTATGTGATTCTTGAAATTGAGAAGGATTTGTTTGATGTACAGGGATGCACGATTGTTTGGGGCATAAGTATTTACTATCGTTATGTCTTCCTGATTTATGGTTCCCTTAAGCAGTATGAAATGTCCTTCTTTATCCCTTCTGACTAACTTTGGCTTGAAGTCCACTTTATCTGATATAAGGATGGAAACCCCCGCTTTTTTACTGAGTCCATGTGTGTGGTAGGTTTTTTCCCATCCTTTCACCTTTAGTCTGTGGATATCTTTTTCTATGAGATGAGTCTCTTGCAGGCAGCATATTGTTGGGTCTTTCTTTTTAATCCATTCTGCCAGTCTATGTCTTTTGATTGATGAGTTTAGGCCATTAACGTTCAGGGTTATTATTGAGAAATGATTTGTATTCCCAGTCATTTGGCTTATTTTTGGTTTTTAAGTTGGCTTGGTTTCTCCTTTGAGTGGTTTTTCTCTAAGGTAGTTCCTCCCTTTGCTGACCTCTGTTGTTGTTTTTCATTTCCTCCTCATGGAATATTTTGTTGAGAACATTCTGTAGTGCAGGCTTTCTATTTGTAAATTCTTTTAACTTTTGTTTATGATGGAAGGATTTTATTTCATCTTCAAATCTGAAGGTTAGTTTTGCTGGGTATAGGATTCTTGGTTGGCAACCATGTTCTTTCAGAGCTTGAAATACGTTGTTCCAGGCCCTTCTAGCTTTTAGAGTCTGGGTTGAGAAGTCTGCTGCTATCTGTATTGGTCTCCCCCTATACGTAATCTGATGCTTTTCTCTCGCGGCCTTCAAAATCCTATCTTTATTTTGAATGTTAGGTATTTTCATTATAATGTGCCTTGGTGTGGATCTGTTGTGATTCTGTGCATTTGGTGTTCTGTAAGCCTCTTGTATTTGATTTTCCATATCATTCTTCAGGTTTGGGAAATTTTCTGATATTATTTCATTGAATAGGTTGTTCATTCCTTTGGTTTGTATCTCTGTGCCTTCCTCAATCCCAATAATTTTTAAATTTGGTCTTTTCATGATGTCCCATAGTTCTTGGAGATTCTGTTCATAATTTCTTACCATCTTCTCTGTTTGGGCGACTTTATTTTCAAGATTAAATATTTTGTCTTCATTGTCTGAGGTTCTGTCCTCCAAGTGATCTAGTCTGTTGGTGATGCTTTCCATTGAGTTTTTTATTTGGTTTATTGTCTCCTTCATTTCAAGGATTTCCGTTTGTTTTTTGTTTTTTTTTTTTTTTTTTTTTTTTTTTGAGAACCTCTATCTCTTTTTTGAAATGATCATTTGCTTCCTGCAGGTGCTGTTTCAGCTTATTGGTATTGTCATTCATTGCCTTCATTTGCTCTCTTATCTCATCCTTTGCTTCGCGAATCATCTTAATCATGTAGTATAGTCTGAAGTCCTTTTCTGACGTTTCTTCTAACATACTGTCATTGGATTCTATTACTATAGAATCTAAATTTGTTTGGATCATTTTCTTCCCTTGTTTTTTCATGTCGTTCATGTATCTTCCCTTCTAGCAGTGCAGATCTGGGGTATTGCAGATTTCCCCCTATAGGCTTATAGTGGTCCTATAGGTGTCCAAAACCCTTTCTTTAAGGGGAGATCTATATTAGCAGTACCCAAATCAGACACTATGCAATCCTAGACCAAATAGCCCCTATGGGGACAATAACATCATGTAAATAAGGGAGAACGTGATTCTGAGGGAACAGGTAAACAGAAGGAAAAGAAAGCAAGAAACGTAAAGAAATAAAAACTTAAATTTTTTTTTTAAAAGGTGAAAAAAGAAAATCTACTGTATAACAGTCATATACTAATGAAACCTCCTGATGTATGAGAGGTACCTGAAAATGGGCTTCAAGCCTCCAGCAGGCGTTGCATGATGGGATTTGCCCCACCCGAAGATCGGAGCTACGGCTTCCAGGATTATCCAAGATGGCTGCTCTGGCTTCCAAATGTGTTGGCAAATGGGGAGCTGCAGCTTAGGGGTGGACGTGGTCAGCTGGAGGTCCTGGAGACAGGATGCAGTTGGTCCGGCAGTGGTCCTGGAGGTCGGGTGCGTTTGGTGTGGTTGTGGGATCCAGGAGGCCGGGTGCAATCAATTGGTCTGGGGTCCCAGTGATAGGACGCAGTCAGTTGGTCTGGGGGTCCTGGCGGCAGGGAGCAGTCAGTTGATGTAAGGGCCCCAGAGGCAGGGAGTGATCGGTCGGGCTGCGGGATCCTGGAGACAGGATTCAGTCAGTCCGGCCAAGGGTCCTACAGGGCCTGGCTGTTGTCTCAAAATGGCCCAAAGTAAAGCTTTGATGTTACAAAACATTATATTTCTTGGTTCATAGCTATTATTCAAATTCAATGTTTTTACTCTTGTTAAGTTCATCCTGTATTTTCCTTGTAAACTTTATGACTGTTGTCTGTTAGTGTCTTACAAAAGTACAAAAAGCCTCTCCTTTTCAGTATTTGGGTAGCCTAATTAAAGGATCCTTGATTTGTCCACAAAACTTACAAATTACAACTGTTGCTTTACATACTCTCAGTGATTTTCAAAAGTTACTTGGAGATATTAACTGGTTATGGCCCACCTTACAGTTATCCAATACAGATTTAAGCCCTTCGTTTAATATATTATGTGATGATCCCTCTTCAGCCTCTCCTGGCAGCTTATCATAGAAACAAAGGCTGCATTAATGAAGGCTGAAACTGCCCTCAAGTCTACACAATTTACTAGAATTAATTCACAGGATCCTGTACCTGTTTTAATATTTCCTCCCTCTTATACCCCTACAGGGACAATATGGCTATCTTCCTGAGTTACCAGAGACTCTTTCTTGCTCACTGTCCTCCAAAATCTCAACCCCATTTCATGATCTTGTTGCTCAACTTATTATTAAAGGTAGAAGTTGAGATATACAATTAATGGGAGCTGAGCCCCCTCTTATCATGGTACCCTTTTCAGATCAACAACAGTGTTGGCTTTAGCAATCCTCATGTGCTTGGCCAGTGACTTTTACTAATTTTTATGGTCAACTAGAAAATTATTATCCTCATAATAAGCTTATTTTGTTTGCTAAAATAACTTCTTTTATCTTTCCAAAAATTGTATGTGTTCAGCCAATACCTGAGGCTATCACAGTATTTACTGATGGCACCAATTCTGGTAAGGCTGGTTACTATAGCCTTGCTCGTACTAAAGTGGTGCATACTCCTTACACCTCTGCACAATGAACAGAGCTTCAGACTCTCATTTGTGTTTACTCCACTTTGCTAATGAACCAGTTAATATCTACAGTGATACTGCCTATATAGTAGGAGTTGCTATGAACATTGAAATAGCCACCATTGGACATACACAGTCAGAATAATTATTTATTTATTACCCTACAAAAAAACAATTTAAGTGCATCAGTATCCTTGTTTTATTAGGGTTCACTTCAAACTTTCAGGTCCTTAGGTAACAGGCAATGCTATAGCTGATTGTCTTGTGGTGGCCTGTCAGCAGTAATCTCCTATGACTGTGTTCAAGCCTCTCATATTTTACATCACAAGAATTCTTTTGGTTTGTGCAAGGAAATCATATTACCATGGACCAGGCTCACCAACCTCTTCATCAATGTCCTTACCGTATAAAACACACTTCAGTTTTACCTACGGGGGTTAATCCTCATGGTCTTCAGTCAAATAAATTATGACAGATGGATGTAACTCACATCCCTCAATTTGGTAAACACGGTTATGTCCATGTTAATATTAACACCTGTTCTCACTTTATTTTTGTTACCACTCAAACAGGAAAAAATGCACATCAAGTTATTTCCCATTGTTTGACTGCTTTTACAGTGCTGAGTCATCTACTACAAATTAAAACCAATAATACTCCAGCTTATACTAGTTCATCTTTTCAACAGTTTTAAGATCAATATTATATTTAACACCAAAATGACATTCCATACAATCCTCAAGGCCAGGTCATTTGTCCTTAAGTTACAATTATAAAAACAAAATGGGGGAAATTATAGAACCCACAAATTCATCCAAATCATGCCCTTTTTGTGCTAAGTTTTTTTGAATTGTGATGCTGAAGATCATACTGCTGCTGAGTGACACACGGGTCACACTGCAGTAAGTTCAACAGGTCTAGTCTGGTGGAAAGACGTATAAACAGGGCAATGGAATGGACCAGATCCAATGTTAACATAGGGTAGTTGTCATGCTTGTATCTTTCCAAAAAGTGCTTATCCTATCTGGGTACCTGAGTGCACTGTTCATCATTGTTATGAATGACCTCGAGCCACAGTTCAAACAACTGAAGCTCACGCTGATCCCAACATCCACCAGGAGCAAGATGTTAGGGAAGAAGAATAAAAGGTTGAAGAGGACTCCACAGACCTAGAATGCCAAGTTGTCAATGTGGAGATAAGTGAAAAACCTGACATGTCAGACTGGCCAGATGGTCAAACAGCAGGAAGGTACTAAGACTCCAGCCGCCATGTTTGTGGCTATGCTGGTTTTATTGAGCTGTCAAGTAAGTAGAGTTCATGGGGAAACCTGTTGGAACTACTTCCCCAATTCACCTTTAGTACAGCTGTATGGACTGGGGAATCCATTCCATTATTTACTAATAATATACACATAATGGGAGGCTTTTTAGATAAACATTACACCTGTTCATTCAGTTGCATCTAATTATACTGGATATAGTGGGAGTCTACCTGCATGTTGGTCCCACAATGAGATATAGACGCTTAAAAATGACCCCAGAGGATAAGTCAGCATATAGGGGAGCCAAAATAGCCAAAGTCACTTAGGATGTGACAAAGTACGTTCACAGACAGAAAAATGGGACTTCCCAATGATGTACACATGCTTCCCATGGAGCATCCACCAATACCTTACTGAATCAATCATACTACTACAGAATTGGGTGCCTTTCCTAAATGGGTGGAGTGTTCCAACATTTGACCAGTATATAATAATGTCTATGGCAGTAATGGATATATTTTAGATTGATCTCATAGAGTTGATAAGGAGTATTTACATCAAAAATCCATGACCCCTGGAAGATTTATAAGTGGTAGTGGCAAACAAAGGGATCTGTGCTATTTGATAACCATCCTAAATTTCATTAATTTACTGGCAGCCCCCTACCAGATCTTGTGAATAAGGATTGTAAAGTGGATCCCTGTTGTGGCCTATAAGCCTGTGTACAATCCCCTTTTGTTTTAATTTCTGATAATATAAAAGTAAACAGAAAAGGAAGAAAATATATAATTGTCAAAGCTGCAATCTGACTAATTGCATTAATAGATATAACAGAGAGCAAGGAGTGTTTGTGTTATGTCAATGTTCATTGTTATGATTCCAGCTAACGTTTCAGAGCCCTGGTATTCTGATACTAGAGTTCAAGTTCTAAAACAGATTCATGCCCAGTTAGGAAAACAGCAACATGCTCTTGATCTTGTTGTATTTGGAATAGTCACTTTGACATTTGCTTTGACTGCTGCTATAGCCTTATCCAAAGCATTCAATACGCTCAATTTGTTAATGATTTGGCTCAAAATATTTCCAAAGCTCTACAAAACCAGATAAACACTGATGGAAAGTTAGAGGTTAAATTAAATGCCTTGGAAGCTACAGTTACTAACATAGGAAATGAACTTGCTGCCCTTAAATTTAGACAAAAGTTTTGTCACCATGCTAACGACAAATATGTTTGTGTCACCGCAAAAAAATATAACACTTCTCAATGGGATTGGGAGAAAGGGAGAAAGTTAAAAATCATCTAATGGGCATTTTTCAGGAAAATAATGATAGCCTGGATCTTATGGAGTTATATCTATCATATCCAGGACATTCAAGAAAGTCAGATTTATTCTATGGATCCCACACAGTTTGCTACCAAATACTTAATGATTTAAATGGTTTTAATCCTTGGAATATGTTGCAGCATACAATATGGTAATTCCCTTTTGTATTATAACAATTGGATGCTAAATCCTCTGGGGAGAAATTTGACAACTCCAAATAATAGCATATTACTTATTCTTGAAAAATAAAAAGGGAGGAGATGTCAGAAGAGGTGACTGAATCATGAGTTCTGAAACTCCAGTGCCCCTCCGGGAATATTCTCAGTGCACGGGTGCCAATTGAGATGGCCCAGTTGCATGATGCCACCCTTTTCTAAAAGAGGTTCTGTGCTAGCCAGAGAGTCATTCAGTTCTTGACCTAGATTTCAGACACCAGCTCTCAGAGATAGAGGATTCTGAGCATAGCAGGATAAATACAATGTTTTGAGCCTGCCCACTTAAAAGTAACTTTAGACATTGGGCTTCCTGAGTGCTGCAGGACATCCATGCATTGCAACAGTAATATAGCTACAAGAATATTCCTAGCCCTGTAACTTCTAGTGCACAAAGAACAATGCCTCTCTAGTCCTTTACTTCTTTTTAAAATTTTTTATTTGTTCTAATTAGTTATACATGACAGTAGAATGCATTCATGCATTTTGATACATCATACACAAATGGAGTATAATTTCTCATTTTTCTGATTGTACATATTGTAGGATCTCATCAGTCATGCAGTCAAATATGTACATGAGGTAATAATGTCTGTTTCACTCTATTATCTTTCCTATCCCCATACCCCTTCCCCTCCCTTCACTCCCCTCTACCTAATATAAAGTAACTCTATTCTTCCCCAGTGCTCCTCCCCCCATTGCAAATTAACATTTGCATATCAGAGAAAACTTTTGGCCTTTAGTTTTTGGGGATTGGCTTATTTCACTTAGCATGATGTTCTCCAACTCCATCCATTTACCAGCAAATTCCATAATTTCATTCTTCTTTAAAGTTGAGTAATATTCCATCATATACATACACACACACACACACACACATATACATATATATATGTGTGTGTGTGTGTGTCAGTATAATGTATATCAGTCACACTTTATCCATTCATCTGTCAAAGGACACCTAGGTTGGTTCCATAGTTTAGTTATTGTGAGTTGAGCTGCTATAAACATTGATGTGGTTATGCTGATTTGAGTATAAACTGAGGAATGGGATAGCTGGGTCAAATGGTGGTTCCATTTACTTCTTGATTATGAGATCCTGTATAAATAAACTGGCTGGGTCAACACTTTAGTCACTGTTTCTCCATCAGAGAGCAGTGGCCCACCTGATCCCAGCCTTTTATTCTTAATATCTTTTGTGTGCATTTTTCTTAATTTCCCATTTCCCATCACTGGTTTCTTGGGTTCAGCTGTGCAGGTCATGGCACAGATCTTACAGAGGGTATGTAGTTGTAGAGTTATCTCAGGTGATACATGTTATGCAGATCATAGACACAATAGAGCCTACTCAGATCATCAGTGCTATGAAGGTTCTTGTAGCTACTGCGTATATGGAGGCCACACATGCCATCTTGGCTACTCAGAACATTACTCAGTAATAAAAGCTCTTCCATTCAATGTGACTTGGAAGGTCATAGAGTCTACCCAGAAAATAAAGGATATACAGGTCATAGAACCTAATCAGATTATAGAGGCCAAATAGGTGATTTGGGTTACACAAGTCATTACAGGCTATGCAGCATGGGAGGATGCATGGGTTGTACAAGAGGTTCATGTCATACTGAGGCATTACTAAGGTCATTTAGGCTCCTCAGGCCAGTGAGACCACTCAGGAAATAAAGGGTGTGCAGGCCAAAGTAACTACAATGGCCATAGATGCTTTGCAGCTGACAGAGGCTACAAAATGTCATATATACATTCAGACCATAGATGTTATGCAGGTCTTAGGGATTATTCTAATAATAAGAGACAACTCAGGTCACAGATTCTACTCAGGTCATAAAGTCAGTTGAGGTCATACCATCTTATCAAGAAATGGAGTCTATTCATGACAAAGTGTCTAATACGATCATAGAGGCCACTCTGATAAAAGAGGTTAAAGATGTAATATATGTTATTTAGAACATAAAGGATATCCAGGCCATAGATGCTGCTTATTTCATAAAGGATAAGCAGGTCATATAGGCCACTTAGGTCATGCAGGCTACTCAGGACAAAAATACTATGCAGATCATAGAGGATACTTGGAATAAAAAGAGCTTTGAAGGTCATAGAGGCTATGCAGTTAGTAGAGTCTACTGTGGTTCTAGAGGACATTTAGGCAGTAGAAGCTAGTCAGACCATAGATTCTACTCAGAGCATATGGGCTACATAAGTGTCAGAGGCAACACAGGTTTAAAAGGACACCAAGAACACAGAGGGTTCTCAGCCCATAGAGGTACAAAGGTCTATGAGTATATGTAGACCATAGAGTCTACTTGAGTGTTATAGGCTACAGAAGTCATAGTGGCTATGACTTCATAGTGGCAGGTCATAGAGATTAATCAGGTCATAGAAGTTCCAGGAGTTATAGAAGCTCCTAACACCATCCAGGCTATGTGCAGCATAGAGGTTACACTGTTTATATAAGCTATTCAGTTCATAGAGCCTACTCAAGTTAAGGGGTTACAAAACAAAGGGAGGCTACTCAGGCTTTAGATGCTATGTAAGTTATCATAGCTACTCAGGCAATACAAACTATGCAGATCTTAAAGGCTACCCTGGTCTTAGACCATAAAGTCTGCTCAGTCACAGAAACTAAGTAACAATAGAAGCTACTTGAGTGAAAGATGTTATTCAGGTCTTCCAGGCTTTAGGTCATGAATGGTACAAAATCCATACGGGGTACTCAGGCAAAAGAATCTGCACAGATGTTAGAGACTATATAGGTTGAAGCAGCTTCTTAGGTCATAGAGGGTACAAAGGCAATATAGGTCACTAAGGGAATGTAGTGGTGCCCTCTCCTCCTTCTCCAGAGACCCTCACCATAAGTGTTCTTATTATTGGAATATCAGCAACATTTTCTGGGAAAAAAAACTCGATGTAGGATAGAATTTCCTGTTTGTTTTTTTTTTTTTTTTTTTTTTTTTTTTTTTTGTGTGTGTGTGTGTGTGTGTGAGGACTAAGATGCTCTGTCTTGCAAAAGCTAAGTTTGGCTACAGATTGATGATGTTACTTCTGCTTTTGGGGTAAAATTTGTAAAACCCATGACTAATCTACAAAAAGGAAGAAAAAGTATTTGTTATGTAAACCTTCACACTCCTCCTCCTGTCACTGGATATAAATTTCAAAGAATTTCCACACTCAGGGTCCAGAGCTTTTTTAGGCAATAGCCCCTCTGGACCCTGCAGCTTATAAACATACTTCCTGAAAACTCCTCGAGTGTCCAGACTCTTCTGTCATACTTCAAGAAGTGATCCAACATATTTCACAGAGCTTCTAAGGCTGTAGAGGCTTCACAGGTAACAGAAGTTATTAGGTCACAGGAGTTACAAAAGTCACTGAGACTATTTGGGAAAAAGAGTTTATGTAGGCCATAGGGTCTTCACAAGGTAGAGGGGCTACTAAGGTCATTTGTCTACTAAGACATAGAGATACTCAGGTCTTTTAGGTTATTCAGGTTATAAAGGTTATATTGGTCATGGAGGCTACTTGGACCATAGAAGTTACAAATACTATAGAATATTCAGTTTTAGAGGCTACACATATGGTAGACAATACTCGGTCATACAGATTATGCAGATGATAGTAGCTACAGAGTTAACAGAGGCTACTGAAGTCTTTAGGCTATTTAGGTAATAGAGTCTGTGGAAACCATAGCGGTTATTCAAGTCATAGAGGTTAGACAGGCTAGAGGCTACAAAAACCATAGCCATAGATTGTATTCAGGTCATGTAAAGGCTACTCAGGTCATAAAGTTTACACTGTTCTTAAAGCCTTAGTTCATAGAAGCTACTCTAATCAGAGAGGGTTCACAGGAATTGGAGGCTACTAAGCCATAGATGCTATGGAGGTCATAAGAGCTATTCATTCCATAGAAGTTATGTAAATTATAAAGGCAATATAGGATATAGAGGCTACAGATGTCTTAAAGTTGTCTCAGGTCATAGAGCTAGACATGACAAAGTGGTTACTTGGTCACAGAAGCTACACAGGACACAGATGCAATTCTGCTACAGAGGTTACTCATGCCATTGATGTTTTTCTGGTCTTAGAGCCTACTCAGGCCAGAGAGACCACAGAGGTTATAGAGATTACATGGGACATAAAAGCTACTCAGTCCATAGAATCTTTTCAGCTCTTGGAATCTACTCAGTCCAAAGAGGCTGAAGAAATCATAGAGGCTAGAAAAGGTCTACTCAGACTACTCAAAACTACTCAGGTCACAAATGCTAACTGGTCACAGAGATTATAGAGTTCATAAAGGCTTCACAGTTCACAACTGTTAATCAGGACATAGTGGCTACTCAGTTTATAGAGGGTACTCATGTCACAAATAGCATACAGTTAATAGAGTCTATTGTGCCTCTAGATACTGTGCAGATAATAGGGATTACTCAAGACACTGAGGAATAGTTAGGTCACAGAAGGTACTGAGGTCATTTAGGCTACTCGGTATAAAAAGACTGCACAGGTCATAGAGGCTATACAGTTTATAAATGATGCACATACCACCAAGGATACTCAGATAAAAGAAACCACACAGATCATAGAGTTTACGATGTCCACAAGTTACTCAGTTCATAGAGGCCACCAAGTCATAGAGGATACACAGGTGGTAGAGGCTAGTTAGGCCATGGTTCTATACAGGTCAAAGGGCTATATTAGTCATAGAGGATACTAGGGCCATCAAATCTGCACAGGTGTTAGAGGCTACTAAGTTCATTGTGGTTATGCATGCAATGGAGGTTACACAGGTCATAAAACCAATGCAGGTCTCAGAGGAAATTCTGGTCTTGAAATCTACCAATGGAATTCATAGAGTTGACTCATGTCATAGTGGCTATACCATTCACAAAAACTATTTAGATCCTGAAGGCTACTCAGGTCCTACATGTTATGCATTTCACAGAGGCTACTGGTCACAGAAGCTACACAGGTTGTGAGTGTACACAAGTGATAGAAACTACACAGGTCATAGAGAACATGTAGATCATGGGGCTTATAATGGTCATATCGACTACTCAGTTCATAAAGGCTACTCTGGTCATAGAAAATAGAGAGATAATTGAGGCTACTCAGGATTTTGATGCTACACAGGTCATTGGAGCTTCACAGTTCATAGTGGCTACACAGAACATAGAATCTAGTGCATTAATACAAGCTACTTGGTTTAAAAGGCTATGGAGTTCATTGAGCTGCTCAAACTGTAGAAACTACTCAGGTCATTTCAGATGCTTAGGTGATAAAGGCTACACAAGTAACATGCTACATGGTTACAGCCCTTTCAAGTCATAGTGGTTTCTCATGTAAAAATAGGTCTTCAATCAATAGAAATTATGCAAGTCATAGAGACTATTTAGCCTTGAAGTCTACACAGATTGTAGTGGCTACTAAGGACAAAGAGGATATTCAAGTCTTCTAGGCTCGGGTCCAAAAGTCTACACAGGTCACAGAATTTCTGCAGGCAAAAGAAGCTTTGTAGGCCATAGATGCTTCACAGGCCATGTAAGTTATGCAGGTCGTAAATGATACTCAGGACATGGAGATTGCACTGTTTGTAAATAAGAATCTGGACTCATGGTTCCTACAACTCACATCTTTGCATCTGTGTCCCTTATTCATGGAAAAAACCTGAAGGTCAGAATACCCTTTTCTAGTTGTTCCTGCTGAGTAAGGCTCTTGCTCCAATTCCTGGCTCACTAAGGGTGAACAACCAATCTCTTCCCAATATTTCTAAGTTAGGCCAGGGGAGGATCATTCTAATAATCCAAGGTTGGCCCAGACAATATGATTTGGAACCCCATACTCATTGCAGGTTTCTGCACATGTTCACTGGATATCCCACCCCAACCCAGAGCTAGGGCATGCTCATCTTTTGAAAGAATCAATTTTTTTCCTTTGGGAATTGAATTCTATTTTTTTTTTTTTTTAGAAATTTGGAGTTGTCTGTAGCTGCATTGTTGCATGCTGAATGCAAACTCATTCTGTGATCAAACCTCGACTTTAGCTTCTCAGAGGTTCCCACAGGGCAAAACAATTCATTTGGTTCCTGGTTTCTCAGATGTGATCATCCTTCTCTACCTGTATCTGGCCAAGTGAGCCTTATTCTAATTCAGCACATTGGGCAAGAACAACCCACTACAGTTGACTCCCAACTGGGTGAAGTACTTGGTGCATGCACCGTTGACATCCCACCTACAACCTGGGATCAAGAAACTTGCACTCTTTGAGAACCAGTTCTACCCATTCTGGGAATTTCCTACTCCCTTGTTTTGTTAGTAATGGCCTAAGGGTAACTGTCACTGACACATTGATTTCATGAGTCACCCCTATTATATGTTATAAATTTTACTTCACCTTATCCTTTATATCTTACCAGTTCCCACAGGCCAAGGCTCTTTGCTGGACTCCAGTCAGCCCAATTGTGACCAATGTGTTTTCACCTCAGCCTTGCCAGAGAAGAATAATTCCCATGCCCTAATGTAGGTCCAGAAGAACCCTAAGGAAAGGACAGCTCTGAAACCTCAGTGTGCGTGTATGCACACATGTGCAGTTAAAGTCCTAAAACCTTCCTGTGAAAAAGGCAAACCCTCTGCCTGAAATATACAGTTCTGTTTTTTCCAAGAATTTCTTCCTCCTTTTCACTAATGTGAATGTCAGACTGACTGCAATTACTAATATGAATCTTTGTTGTCCTCTACTATTCTGATCAAACCTCTATTTCTCCTTCCCTTTTCTCCTAGTCATTACAGAATGGGAAATCTAAGTAAAGTTACTGGTTCCCCACCTCTGCCCAATCCATCTAGTTCTTAGTCCAGCTTCAGGAGGGATGCAATGCCCAAAGGTAGAACCAGAAGAACGCTAAATGTGGGAATCTTGGACACAAGACTTGGGTGGCAATGTTTCAGGCTTGGACATTTCACCTTCTAGATCTGACTGGGAACAAGATCATCCTGGAGAACTTCATCAAGAAGTTCGCCTCCTCCTGGAAATTTTTACTCCCTATGCCTGCCCGGAATTCCTTCAGGAAGCCTATATCTAGCAACTAGAATTGTGGTTGTCTCCACCTTCTTTGGTGATACATTTACCTTAGCTTTATGAACTTTCCCCTGGTGTTACTGCAGGTCAAGGTCCTTGCTATGGCTGATGGCTGCCCAGATGTGACCAAAAATGTCCTAAATTTGTTCAGGGAAGGTAAATTCCAATGTTGTAATGTTGTGTTGACCCAGAGGAAACTTGAAGGCTTTGGAGGTGTGGGAACCCCCAGGTTCTGTAAAGGACTCCAAACTTACACAACTCTCATTCCGTCATTGCCAGCCCAATGGCAAGACATTCCCAACACCAAAGACACATGTTCTCCTGTTTCCAGAATATCTTCATGACAATTATGCCAGTGAAGTGCTCAGACTGTATGAAACCCCCACCCTTGTATCCTGGTGGTATTCTACTTCATTATAGAACCATTAATTCAAATTTACCCAAATTGTCTTCCATTCAGGCCCAGGGCAAGGCATTTTCTGATATCCCTGATGCCCTAGCTGTGACAAATCTATCTCCTTCTCAGTCTTTCAAGAATGAGATGGTCCACTGGGGCTCCAGTGGCTGTCCAGGGGAGGAGCAGCGAGGAGAGCTGTGTGGACTCAGAACACGGGGGCCTGCCCTGAGGAGGAGGAGGAGGAGCGTGGCCGCTTGGATTCAGAGGGACTACTCCAGAGCTACAGGCGGTTGCCAGAGGAGGAGCTGCGCGGCGAGCTGTTTGGACTCAGAGCGACTGCTTCTGAACACCAGGACCTGCCCTGAGGAGGAGGAGGAGGAGCACGGCCGCTTGGATTCAGAGTGACTGCACCAGAGCTACAGGCAGTTGCCAGAGGAGGAGCTGCATGGCGAGCTGTTTGGACTCAGACCACTTCTGAACAACGGGGCCTGCCCAGAGGAGTAGGAGGAGAGGAGGAGGAGCGCGGCGGGTCGTTTGGACTCAAAGTGACTGCATTAGAGCTCCAGGTGGCTGCTCAGAGGAGGAGGCGATTGGTGAGTTCTTTGGACTTAAAGCAACCGCTCCTGAACACAGGGGGGCTGCCTGGAGGAGGAGCGCGGTGGGTCACTTGGTCTCGAGTGGCTGCACCAGAACTCCAGGCGGCTGTCCAGAGGAGGCGTGCAGCGGGTCATGTGGATTCAGAGCCACTCAGAGCGACCGCTCCTGAACACCTGGGGGGTTACCTGGAGGAGGAGGAGGAGGAACGGGGTGGGTCACTTCGACTCGGACTGATTGCCCAGGGCTATGGGTGGTTGGCGGGAGGAGGAGGCACGCAGTGAGTTGCTTGGACTCCTAGTGACCGCACTGGAATACTGGGTAGCTGTCTGGAGGAAGAGGCATGCGGCAGGTCTCTGGGACTCAGAGCGATTATATGGGGCCCCAGGTGGCTGCTCAGAGGAGGGGCCGCATAGCCAGGCGATTAGGTGCAGAGCAGGGTCCCAGGATCTAGGAGGCTTCTTGGTGGAAGAGCCCCACAGAGACACGCTTAGGGGCGGAGCGAAGGTTCCAGGACTGCGGGTAGATTCTCTGAGGAGGGGCAGCCTAAGGAGATTCATCTGCGAAGGGTGAGGCTCCAAGGCCCAGGAGGTAGGGCCGGGCCCCTGGGAACTTTGCAGAGGAAGGCAGCCCGGCCCAGGTGGTAGCTGTAAATTGAGGGGAACCTCTAGGAGGGGGACCGACCAGCAAGACTTCCCCACTGGGTGAGTCTTCCCTGCCGGGTGAGGTTTCTCCACAAGGACGGAAAAACCAGAGACACAGGCCCAAACAGGCCTTGCCTCAGCCCACAGCCTCGTTCCCCTTTGGATGACCATTGGTCAACAAGTGGAGGCACCTCTGCCCACTAGCAGAGAATATACCCCACCTGAAGGCCACCACTCCTAGAGAGGCAGCTTCCTTGTGGAGCACCGCATTATCAACTTCCTCCAAGATTTCAGCCTACTGAAGGCTAAGAGGGGATATATATAGAAATCTTCAGGGACATTGTAAGTCAATAGAGGAAATCTGCAATATCTCAGCAGTCCACTGATACCTGTCAATATGAGAAAACAAGGAAAGAAAATGCCACAAACAAATCTAGATGTTACATCAATAAAACCTAATGACAGCATGGCAGAAGAAACGACCAAAAAGGAGTTCAGAATGTACATAATTAAAATGATCAGGGAAGCAAACGATGAGATGAAAGAGCAAATGCACACACTGAATGATGAGATGAAAGAGCAAATGCAGGCATTGAATGATCGCACCAATCGACAATTAAAAGAGCAAATACAGGAAGCAAAAGATCATTTCAATAAAGACTTAGAGATATTGAAAAAAAACCAAACAGAAATCCTTGAAATGAAGGAAACAATAAACCAAATTAAGAACTCCATAGAAAGCATATCCAGTAGGATAGAACACCTGGAAGACAGAACCTCAGACATTGAAGACAAAATATTTAACCTTGAAAACAAAGTTGAACAAACAGAGAAGAGGGTAAGAAATCATGAACAGAATCTACAACAGCTATGGGATATCATGAAAAGGCCAAACTTAAGAATTATTCGGATTGAGGAAGGCCTAGAGAAACAAACCAAAGGAATGAACAATCTATTCAATGAAATAATATCAGAAAAATTCCCAAATCTGAAGAATGAAATGGAAAATCAAGTTCAAGAGGCTTATAGGATTCCAAATACACAAAATTACAACAGACTCACACCAAGGCACATTATAATGAAAATACCTAACATACAAAATAAAGACAGAATTTTAAAGGCTGTGAGAGAAAAGAACCAAATTACATTCAGGGGGAAACCAATACAGATATCAGCAGATTTTTCAATCCAGACCCTAAAAGCTAGAAGGGCCTGGAACAACATTTTTCAAGCCCTGAAAGAAAATGGATGCCAACCAAGAATCTTATACCCAGCAAAACTTACCTTCAAAGTTGATAATGAAATAAAATCCTTCCATGATAAACAAAAGCTAAAAGAATTTACAAAAAGAAAGCTGGCATTACAGAACATTCTCAGCAAAATATTCCATGAGGAAGAGATGAAAAACAAAGAAGCAAATCAGCAAAGGGAGGAATTATCCTAAAGGAATTGTCAAATAAAGGAGGAAACAAGTAGTGTCAAACAAATAAATAAATAAAATTTTAAAAATGAACCAAATGACCGGGAAACCAAATCATATCTCTATAATAACCCTGAATGTTAATGGCCTGAATTCATCAATCAAAAGACATAGACTGGCAGATTGGATTAAAAAGAAAGATCCAACAATATGTTGCCTGCAAGAGACTCACCTCATAGAAAAAGATACCCATAGACTGAAGGTGAAAGGATGGGGAAAAACATACCATGCACATGGACTCAGCAAAAAAGCTGGAGAATCCATCCTCCTTTCAGATAATGTGGACTTCAAGCCAAAGTTAGTCAGAGGGATAAAGAAGGTCATTTCATACTGCTTAAGGGAAGCATAAATCATCAAGATATAACAATCATAAATATCTATGCCCCAAACAGTGGCTCATCCATGTATGTCAAACAAATCCTTCTCAATTTCAGAAACCAAATAGACCATAACACAATAATACTAGGTGATTTTAACACGCCTCTCTCACCACTGGACAGATCTTCCAGACAAAAAATGAACAAAGAAACCATAGATCTCAATAACACAATCAATAATTTAGACTTAATGGACATTTATAGAATATACCATCCACCCAAGAGCGAATACACTTTCTTCTCAGCAGCACATGGATCCTTCTCTAAAATAGACCATATATTATGCCACAAAGCTAATGTTAGCAAATACAAGAAGATAGAGACACTAGCATGTATTCTATCAGATCATAATGGATTGAAGTTAGAAATAAATGAAAGAGTAAAACACAGAAACTAGTCCAACATCTGGAGATTAAACAATATGCTATTATATGATGAATGGATAACAGAAGATATTAGGAAGGAAATTAAAAAATTCTTAGAGGTAAATGAGAACAAAGAAACATCATATCAAAATCTCTGGGACACTATGAAAGCAGTACTTAGAGGGAAATTTATTTCATGGAGCACATTTAATAAAAGAAGTAAAACTCAACAAATAAATGACCTAACACTACAGCTCAAAGCCCTAGAAAAAGAACAGACCAGCACCAAAAGTAGTAGAAGACAGGAAATAGTTAAACTCAGAGCTGAAATCAATGAAATTGAAACAAAAGAAACAATGACAAAAATTGACAAATAACTAGTTGGTTCTTCGAAAAAATAAACAAAATTGATAACCCTTTAGCCACACTAACAAAGAGAAGACGAGGAGAAAACTCAAATCACTAAAATTCTGAATGAACGAGGAAATATCACAACAGACAGGATGGAAATACAAAACATAATTAGAAGCTATTTTGAAAATCTATACTCCAACAAAATAGAAAATTTCGAAGACATCAACAGGTTTCTAGAGACATATGAATTGCCTAAACTGAATGAGGAGGACATACACAATTTAAATAGACCAATTTCAAGTACTGAAATAGAAGAAGTCATCAAAAGCCTACCAACAAAGAAAAGTCCGGGACCAGATGGGTTCTCAGCCAAGTTCTACAAAACCTCTAAAGAAGACCTCATTCCAATACTTCTCAAGGTATTTCATAAAATAGAAGAGGAGGGAACCCTCCCAAACTCATTCTATGAAGCCAATATCACACTGATACCTAAACCAGACAGAGACTCATCAAGAAAAGAAAATTTCAGACCAATATCCTTAATGAACATCGATGTAAAAATTCTCAACAAATTTTTAGCGAATTGCATACAAAAACATATTAAAAAGATAGTGCACCATGATCAAGTGGGTTTCATCCCAGGGATGCAAGGTTGGTTCAACATCAGGAAATCAATAAATGTAATTCACCATATCAATACATTTAAAGTCAAGAATCACATGATTATTTCGATAGATGCAGAAAAAGCATTTGATAAAATACAGCACCCCTTCATACTCAAAACACTAGAAAAAATAGGGCTAGCGGGAACATTCCTTAACGTTGTAAAGGCAATTTATGCTAAGCCATGGCCAATATAATTCTAAATGGTGAAAAACTGAAAGCATTCCCCCTAAAAACTGGAACAAGGCAGGGATGCCCTCTTTCACCACTTCTATTCAACATCGTTCTTGAGACTCTAGCCAGAGCAATTAGACAAACCAAAGAAATTAAAGGGATACGAATTGGAAAAGAAGAACTCAAGCTATCCCTCGTTCGCTGATGACATGATTATATATTTAGAGGAACCTGGAAATTCCACCAGAAAACTCTTAGAACTCATAAGTGAATTCAGTAAAGTAGCAGGTTACAAGATCAATGCTCATAAATCCAATGCATTCTTATACATAAGTGATGAATCTTCAGAAAGAGAAATTAGGAAAACTACCCCATTCACAATAGCATCGAAAAAAATAAAATACTTGGGAATCAATCTCACAAAAGAGGTGAAAGACCTCTACAATGAGACTACAGAACACTAAAGAAAGAAAGAAAACCTTAGAAGATGGAAAGATCTTCCATGTTCTTGGATAGGCAGAATTAATATTGTCAAAATGGCCATACTACCTAAAGTGCTATATAAATTCAATGCAATTCCAATTAAAATCCCAATGATGTACCTTACAGAAATAGAGCAAGCAATTATGAAATTCATCTGGAAGAATAAGAAACCAAGAATAGCTAAAGCAATCCTTAGCAGGAAGAGTGAAACAGGGAGTATTGCAATACCAGATCTTCAACTCTACTACAAAGCAATAGTAACAAAAATGGCATGGTATTGGTACCAAAATAGAAAGGTAGATCAATGGTACAGAATAGAGGACACGGACACAAACCCAAATAAATACAATTTTCTCATACTAGACAAAGGTGCCAAAAATATGCAATGGAGAAAAGATAGCCTCTTCAACAAATGGTACTGCGAGAATTGGAAATCCATATGCAACAGAATGAAACTAAACCCATATCTCTCACCATGCCCAAAACTCAACTCACAATGGATTAAGGACCTCGGAATCAGACCAGAGACCCTGCAGATTATAGAAGAAAAAGTAGGTCCAGATCTTCAACATGTCAGCTTAGGACCAGACTTCCTTAACAGGACGCCCACAGCACAAGAAATAAAAGCTAGAATCAATAACTGGGATAGATTCAAACTAAAAAGCTTTCTCTCAGCAAACGAAACTATCAGCAATGCAAAGAAAGAGCCTACAGAGTGGGAGAATATCTTTGCCAATCATACTTCAGATAGAGCACTAATCTCCAGAATCTATAAAGAACTCAAAAAACTCTACTCCAAGAATACAAATAATCCAGTTGACAAATGGGCTAAGGAAATGAACAGACATCTCACAGAAGAAGATGTACAAGCAATCAACAAACATATGGAAAAATGTTCAACATCTCTAGTAATAAGAGAAATGCAAATCAAAACCATCCTAAGATTCCATCTCACCCCAATTAGAATGGTGATTATCAAGAATACAAGCAACAACAGGTGTTGGCGAGGATGTGGGGAGAAAGGTGCACTCATACCTTGCTGGTGGGGCTGCAAATTAGTGCAGCCACTCTGGAAAGCAGTGTGGAGATTCCTTAGAAAACTTGGAATGGAAACACCATTTGACCCAGCTATCCCACTCCTCGGCCTATACCCAAAGGACTTAAAATCAGCATACTACAGAGATACAGCCACATCAATGTTCATAGCTGCTCAATTCACAATAGCCAGACTGTGGAACCAAACTAGATGCCCTTCAATTGATGAATGGATAAAGAAACTGTGGTACATATATACAATGGAATATTACTCAGCCATAAAGAATGATAAAATTATGGCATTTGCAGGCAAATGGATGAAATTGGAGAATATCATGCTAAGTGAGATAAGCCAATCTCAAAAAGTCAAAGGACGAATGATATCGCTAATAAGTGGATGATGACACATAATGGGGGGAGGGAAGGGTTAGTGTTAGGGTTAGAGTTAGGGTTAGGCAGGGGGGCAAGTATGGAGGAAGGAAGGACTGTATAGAGGGAAAAGAGGGGTGGGAGGGGTGGGGGAAGGGAAAAAATAACAGAATGAATCAAACATTACTCTATGTAAATTTATGATTACACAAATGGTATGTCTTTACGCCATGTACAAACAGAGAAACAACATGCATCCCATTTGTTTACAATAAAAAATACATTATAAAAAAATATATAAAATAAAATAAAATATCCCTTCACTAACATAAAAAAAAAAAAGAATGAGATGGTTACAATTCCTCCAATTTGGCAATGGGATGCCAAAGATGTGTCAGTTTGTGTTCCTAACTCATGGCAAGTATTCTTGCTTGCCCAATTTCCCTCCTAGACCCAGGTTAGGTGTGGTCATACACAATCACATTCTGGAATAAAAATTATCCTTCATGCAGTAATGCTTTACTCCATTTCTTCATGGAATAGCACTTTTGCATCTCTGTATTTCCTCAAATGATAAACCATAAACATAGTTTTAACCAATTTCTCCAATCAGTTTCCATAGAGCAAGTAACCCTAAGAATCTATAGCTGTAGAAACCTGGCTAGTGTGCAGGTATCCTTGCACGTGCAACTGAAATCCTGAAACCTACTGTGGATAAGGCAAACCCACTATGTTGAATATACACTTCTGGTCTTTCTGGAAATTTCTTACTCCCTTTTCTTATCATGAATGGATGTAGACCACCTTCCACTGGCAACTTTGCATCCTGTTTGCCCCCTACTTCTCTGGTGAAATCTTTATATAAGTTTTCTATCTATCCCTAGGTGTCACAAAAGGGGAAGTCTGTTAGTGCAGCCTTTTTCCCCCAAGCTACAACAAATTCATCCAAGTATTATTTTAGCCTTGTAAATATTATTCCAGTGCCCCAAGTGTGAGTCAGAAGAGCCCTCAGAAATGTGGGACTCTGGGACACAAACCATGGGCTTCATTGAGGCACATATGCACACTTTGCCTTCTAGATACTTCCTTGAGTCATATCACACCCGTTCCCTGAGAAATACAATTTTCTAACTTGTGAGAATTATGCTCATCCATGGAATTACTTCAGGCAGGTTACATCTGGCTACTTCAGTGTTGGTGATGTCCTACTTATTTTGAGACCTTTCCCTCAGCTTTTCCCAGCAAACCTAGTGTTACTGCAATCCAAGGAACTAACTATCCTCCTCGGATACCTGGCTGTGACCAATTTATCTCCCTCTAAGGTTGTCCAGAGAAGAGTAATTTTGATACCATAATATTGGGCTAGCGGAGCCCTGAGGAAGTTGGGGCATGGGAACCCAGGCTGTGTGAAGGGCACCAAACATGTGCAATTGATATCAATCTTCCCTCCTGGGTCCAAGACATGTCCCGCTCAAGAGAGACAGTGTTCTCCTCCTTCCTGGAATCTCATCTAGACAACTCAGGTGATAAAAACAACACAGGGCAATAAAGGCTGTTCAGGTCATAGATATTACATTGCTATTCTATGTCAAATGATAGAAATAGAGATTACTAAGTTCATAGAGGATACACAGATCTTTTATTGTACAGATGCAATACAAACTTTAGACCATACATAATGTGCAGAGAATACTGCTGGATAGCCTCTATGACTTAATAGCTATTTAGTAATAGAGGCTATCCTGGTCATGGAGGAAATTCAGATCATAATGTGAGCTCAGGGAATATATGTCATGCAGGACAAAGAAGTTACCAATTTCATATACACTGCAAAATCCATAAGGCCACACAGTTCATAGAGGCTATGCAAATCATAGATACTATGTTGTGGATAGAGTTTGTGCAGGTCAGTTTGTGCAGAGGTAGACAAGACAGAGTTGCTACTAAGTTAATTTAGGCTACTAAGACCATAAGGGATACTAAGATCATGTAGGTGTCTCAGGCCACAATGACTGCTCTGAACATAAAAATTATGATTTCATAGATGTAATAAAGACCATAGAGGCGACAGAGGTCTTAGGAGCTACTGAGGCCATTAAAATGACTCAGGCTTAAAGGCTGCATTTGTCATAAAGGATGTGCAACATATACAGGCTAATCAAGAAAAAGAGGCTGGCATGTCATTGAAGTTACTCAGGTTGAGAGGCAATAAGGTCATATAGCTTACACTGGTCATTAGGCCTAATAATCTCATTTATGCTACTAATGAAATAGACACTATGCAGGTTATGGGACCAAAAGTACTCATTAAGTTACTCAGGCCAGAGGGACTATTCATGTAACAGAGGTTTTACAGGACATAGAGACTCCTCCAGTCATTTTGGCTGCATAAGTCCTAAGTCATGTAATAGGTCCTCGGGCGAACATATGTTCAGGCTTTGACAAAGTACAGAGGAGCCTAAGTCCCTTGAGTGAGCATGCTATTCAGGACAATAAGGCCTTCTGTTTGTCTGGCTTAGGAACATTCTTGCAACTCCTCTGTCCTTGAGGCCTGGAGACCTTATCTTATTATAAAAACATTTGGTACTACTGGACTCTGAGAAGCAAGCAAGTTATATGATCTGCACATGCACAAGCTAACTGCACTAATGTAACCTGATATAACCCTGGAGTAGAAAATAAAACTGAACCTGCTTTCCCACGGGAGCCACTTCTTGCTATTTGCCATCCTATGTGCTTGCCTCTTTATTTGTTCTCCCCTTAACATTTGCAGTTGGTCCTTTAACTCTTATAGTTGGTGCCCTAAGCAGGGACACTTCTGGATATGTTGATGGGAGAAGTGGGTAGCTTACTACTTGGAACAGGCTTTGACTAGAATCTCTCATCTGCTGGTACCGATCCCACTGGTAAGCTATGGAAAATTCCCTGTCTAATATACAACGTCATCATTGGACTGAACTTTCTTATTTGCTTCATAAGATTAAACATACTGCAAGTAATGCTGATCTTGCTGCCTTGCTGTCTGAAATAGATTCTTGCTGTCCATGGTATCATTAGGAAGATAAGGTAAGATTAGGAAGATATAGGTAAAAAAATTACAAGAGGAACTACAGGCTCCTATCCCTGCGTTCCATGCTTGGTATTTGTATCATGATACTATCTCAAAAATAACCCTGACAGTGCCACCAACTTCTCCAGTAGTCTCTACAACTGAAGTTTTTTTTCTCAGCCACCTCCTCCTCCTCCTCCTCCTCCTTCTCCTTTCCTAATACAGTCTCATTTATCTGAATGTCTCAGGCAGGCAGCTGCTGAGGAAGAAACTCATACATTGGCTCTCTGTCCCATTAGATTAAATGACACTAAACCCAATTACGGGTCACCCCTTCCCCTCCGCTGACCCAGGGCCAAAGGAGGGGAACTCTTTTCACCTGCAGACCCAGATGTCTCCTTTGCAAATATATTTGATTCAAACAGAAGCTCCTTCCAAAAAAATCCTTTTATGCCACTAGAGGGAGGACTGGGATAGATTGTATTCTGAGGATGCTCAAATACATGTCCCTGGGGAAGTTTGTAATGATAGAGGAAAGACAAGATTTGGTTCCACTATCTTTGGAGCATGTTCACCTATTACTGAAAATAGACCAAAATTAACCCTTTGTTTAAATTAACAGTCAATAACAGGCAATTCCCTTTCCTATACGGGGCAGAAACATCTTACACAAGTTACAAATATCTATGGAATCACCTTTTTTTGTAGGGGCCTCTGTGAATTTGACTGCCTTGCCATTAAAATGGATGGTCACCACTCCTGTCTGGGTAGAACAATGGCCATTGTCTAAGGAGAAGTTGGCAGCTGCAGAGGCCCTCATTCAAGAACACTCACAATTGGGAAATATTGAGCCTTCTACCAGTCCATGGAATACACCCATTTTTATCATAAAGAAGAAATCAGGAAAATGGAGATTATTACAAGATTTAAGAGAAATTAATAAATGTATACAACCTATGGGTCCACTTCAGTGTGGATTGCCTAACCCTAATCTAATTCCTCAGAGTGTTTCCTGACGATTGAAAAAAACTTACCTTCACAGTTTTTGTTTTCAATCATCATAAGCCTGCTGATAGATATCAATAGAAAGTTCTTCCTCAAGGTATGTTAAATAGATTCACATTATGTCAACATTTTGTGAATAAGATTCTTCAGCCTTTCCAACAATTATCCTTACATATTCTTGTTTATCATTTATATTTGATATTTTGATTCCTGGACCAATATTTACGGAAGGTACTTTTAACTAAATTGCAACACATTCTATTACAATCAGACCTCCATGTGGCCACATAAATAATTCAACAACTCCCTATTAACTACTGAGGACATAAAATACTCCAACGTTTTTCCATTCCTCATATTCCAAAATTGACTCTTCATTCCGAATTTTCCTTAGTTAATTTGCAACAATTATTAGGACACTTAAATTGGGTCCGAGCACACATTCTTTAACTACTGATATGCTGTCACTTTTTTCAGTTGTTAAAAAAAGCAACATAATCCCACCAGTTCTTTCCAGTTAACTCCTGCACTGACTACAGCTCTTCAGCATGTTAATGAGAAATTATCTACAGTTCTTATAGATAGATTCCCAACACTGAATGTTCCTTTATCTCTAAGAATCTTTACTGGAAAGTCTTATGCCTTTGCTGCAGTTGTTGCCATTCATAATCAAGGCTTGTATATAATAGAGTGGTTATATTCTCCTCACTTTTCAGGAAGAAATGTGCTCTCTTATGCTGATATGTATGCTCAATTAATCTCAGATGGTTGCAATCATATTTTATCTCTTACAGGAACAGATGTTCATGTACTTTATCTTACTTATGGAAAGACTACATTTACAATATTTACAATTTTCTTGATATTATCAAGCTATCTTAACTGATTTTTTTTAGCTCCTTTTGCTTTCCATGCACCTCCAGATGAATGCTTTTCCTTATTGTGTCAAGTCTCTCATGCTCCTTCTTCGATAATCTCCTCCATTCCACTTTCCAGTGGGACTACTGTCTACCAATGGAGGAAAACAATGGGGCATGGTATCTATATTCAGTGATAAAAAATGGACTGATTATTACACATTGCCTCAAGCTTCTCCTCAGCAAGAATTAGCTGCAATTATCTTGGCTTTTTGAATGTTTCCCACTGCTTTAAACATCATTACAGATTCTCAGTATATAGCCAAACTGATGCCTCATACTTCCTCTGTAATTTTGTCACCTCATTTGGACTCTAAATATGTTATCACTCTTCAGTCTCTTTTACAGGATCATACAGTTCCAATATTTCTTGCTCAAATATGTAGCCATACTAAAATTCCTGGACCACACGCTGAAGGAAATGCTCATGCTGATGCCGCCATAAAATTGCTTTATCCTCTCTTTTCAGACACCATGGAATAACACATTTTTTTTCATAAAAACGTTCACTCTTTAATGAAAATCTTTTCTATTTCCTCTCAACAGGCCCACTTCATCATTAATAATTGCTCTCATTGCAATTTTGTTACCTAATTGGGAAACCGTGCACCCTTGAGGTTTACATTCTGATGGTCTTTGTCAGATGTTTGTAATTCATTTTCCTCCATTCCACCTCTATTCTTTCTTACATGTTACCATAGATACATCCTCAGACCTTATATGGGCACATGGTGCAGAGAAGGTCTCAGTCTATATCTCTCATTTGCTTCTCTGCATTGTCATCATGGGTAAACCTCATCATTTAAAAACTGACAATGTCCCTGCTTATACTTCTAGTGCCTTTGCTCAATTTTGTAATCAATGGAGTATAATTCTAACTCATAGAATTCCCCACCATCCTACCAAACAACCTTAGTTGAACACGCACACTGCATACTTAAAATGTGCCTTTTAAAGCAAAAACAAAAGAGGGGACCTAGTCTTGCTCATGTTAATAATGCTCGTAATATTGCCTTGTTTATAATAAATGCTCTTAATGTACATAATACACATTGCTGGTCCTCTGCCTTAGACAGGCACTTTAACCCTATGGAACCACTACCAAAGATATACCCAAGTCCCACCAGATCCAATATGGTGGGACCCTGTTACTTCGATTACATGAGGGAAGGGATATGCTGCAGTTCTTACTTTTATGGGTCTCATCTGGATTCCTGCCAGGTGTGTGAGACGCATCAATCATCATGAGTTGGCATCAAGGACTTCACAATTCGATTACCAAATTCCATTTGATCCTGAATGAAGAGGACTCTGATTCAAAGGAGGAAACTTCAACAAGAACAAGAAGCCAAAGAGACCCCCAGTCTTCTAATCATCTAGTGATTTGGGAGGATATAAAGAATTTAACAACATCTGCTCAACAATTGCTAGCCTAGATGGGTTTAGCATGTACCCTGGAAAATTTGGTTACATCTCTGTTTGCAAAACTTACCCAAAATTCCACAACTATATTGGTTGTTATTGTGTTATTTCTCTGTTGTATCCTTGTTGTTGTTGTATTCTTATAATAGAACTGATATTGATTATTTGCTGTTGTTTCATCATAAGAGATGCCATAAATTTAATAATATGTGTTTAAATTTAACTGATAACAGTCACCCCATTCAAAAGGAATTGGATCATCTCTAAGACATAAGGAAGGTGCAACAAGATGATGGAGGTTGGGATTTATTAGATTGGTTAACCTCATGGCTACCATGGCTTTTCATTGGAGAATTTTTTTTTTTTTTTTTTTTTTTTTTTTTTTTTTTTGCCAATGTTTACCTTCTTTTCTCAATCCACCGTCCTTAAAAAAAAGGCAAGTCATGTCTATTCAAAAGGTCACACAATACCAAAAATGGTAGTTGTAGAGGTTCAGGTCATGACAAAGTATAAAGGAGCTAAGTCCTTCAAATGAGCACATTCCTCAGGACAATAAGGCCTCCTGTTTGTCTGGCTTAGAAACATTCTGCAGCTCCTCTGTCCTTGAGGCCTGAAGACATTATCTTATTTTAAAATCATTTGGTACTAGTGGATTCTGAGAAAATCAAGCAAGTTATATGATATGATCTGCACATGCACAAAGCTAACTGCACTCATGTAATCTGATATAACCCTACAGTAGATAATAAAACTGGACTGGCTTTCCTATGAGAGCCACTTCTTACTGTTTGCCATTCTGTGTGCTTACCTCTATTTGCTCTGCCCTTAACATTTACAGCTGGTCCTTTAACCCTTACAGCATGCTACACAATAATAGAAATAGTGGAGGCCATTGTAGCTACTAGATCATAGAGGTTACATACATTATTTAGGCTACTCAAACATAAAGGCTATGCTAGTCTTAGAAACTGCTAAAACCAAAGAAGCTACACATGTCATAGAGGCTAAGAAGGCTACTGCAGATATACAACTCATAGATTTTACATAATTCAAGGAGGCTACATAGGTCATAGTGATTTCTTCTGCCATAGAGGTTATACTGGTCATAGAGGCAACTCAGTTGATAGGGGATATTAAATTCATTAGGTTACTTAGGTCATAGAGGCTATGTGAGTATTAGGAATTATTAAGTAATTTAGGCCACTCAGGTCTATAAGCCCATGCATCCATACCACTTCTGCCAATAACAGCCCAGGCAAGCCATAGACAGTAGGCGGGTCATAGTAGTTATTTTAATCAAAGAGTCTATGCTAAGTATAGAAGCTTCTCAGGTCATAGAGGTCATTCAAGATATAGAGAATTTGTAGGTCAAAAACATTACTGTGTTCATTTAGGCTACTAAGATCATAGAGGCTATGGAAGTCATAGAGCCCACACAAAACAGAGATATTAAGTAGGTAACAGTAGGTATGTGGAACATAGATAGGTCCATAGGGTACCAAGGTCATAAAGGCTATCCAAGACATACATTTTACACAGACCATTAAAGCTATTCATGCCATAAAGGCCATGTATATCTTGAAAGATATGCAGATTATATATGTTAAGAAGATCAATAATTCTACATAGGCCATAGAGGCTACACAGGTTATAGAGGTTCTTCAAACAATTAAGGCTATGCAGGTTTTAGAGGTTATAGGGTAATGGAAGTTTATGCTAGACCTAGAGGCTACTCAGTTTACACATGCTACTCAGAGCATAAAGGGCACATGGGAAGTAGAAATTTCTCAGGCAAAGGGTGCTACACAAGTCATAGGAGCTATTCAGTCATAGAAGCTATGCAGAACACCAAGGCTACAAGAGGTCTTGGAAGACATACAGGTTATACATATTTTGCAGGTCATAGCAGCTACTCTCACTATAGAGGCTATGCCAGTCATATAACTTATGAAGGCCATAGATGCTAGGCAAGATATAGAAGCTTTGCAGATCTAGATTCTACTAAGTTCCAAGAGACTATTCAGGATCTAGTGGATATACAGACAATAGAGGTTATTCATGTCACAGATGACACACAGGGCTACTCAGGCCATATGAAATTCACAGGTCATAGTGGTTATGTATGTCATTGTGGTTATACCAGTCATAGAGACTGTTCAAGCCATAAAGGCTATGTGGCATATAGATGCTATTGAGGATAAACAGGCTGCACAGTTCATGAAGGCCTCAGAGGTGATAAATGTCATGCAGGTCATATGGGCTATTCAGGATTTAACAACCATGCAGGTCATAGAGACTATGTGGTCCTAGAGTTATGCAGGTCATAAAGGAAAATGAGATCACAAAGAGTGAGGTCATAGTGGTTACTGAGATCAGAGAAGGCTACACAGGTGATTTGGGTTGATCATACCATAAAGTTGACTTATGTCCCAGTGACTGAATGGGATAAAGAGGATTCTCAGGTCATAGAAGTCATGCTAAATCATCTAGGCTTCTCAGGTCATAAAGCCTACCCAAGTGATAAAGCCAGATCAGGTCATAGATGTTATGGTGACCAAAGAGGCTATGAAGATCACAGAAGCTATTATGTCCATAGAAAGTTTATAAGTCATAGTGAATGCACAGGTCATAGAGTTACTCAGGCCCTAGAGGTCATGCAGGGGATAGTGAGGTCATTTAGACTGTGTAGGTCATAAATACTACATAGGTCATTGAATCTACTCAGGTAATAGAGTCTGTAGAAGTCATAGAGGATATGAAGGGAATAGAGGCTGTGCTGGTCATAGATGTTGCACAGATCTTAGGAACTACTGATTTTATTTAGGACAGTCAAACCATAGATGTTACTTAGGTCATAGAGTTTTCTCAGGTCAGAAGGCTGCTAAGTTATAGGGTCTATTCAGGACACTTAAGTTACACGGGAACATTTAGTGATGAAATGATTAGATTATGAAAGATTGGACATAACTGGTGGATTAATTCACTGATACAGATAAATTGAGTGGTAACTCTAGGAATTAGAAGGTGACTGCAAGAGGTGAGTTACTGGGGAACATGCTTTTAGGTTTATATTTTTTTCCTTAGTGAGTATAGTTCTCTCTCTGCTTTCTGGTGGGTATATCCTGAGCTGCCTTCCTCTGTCACACAACACCACCATAATGTTCTGCCTACCTGGGGTTCCTAAGATATGGAGTCAGTCATCTATGAACCTTAGAAACCATGAACCTCAAGTAAATTTTCCCTTCTCTGCATTGTTTATCTCATATCTTTGGTCAAGTGACAGTTTTCAAAAACTGATTAAAACTGAAATTGGTACCAATAAGTGATATTGTTGCTGTGATGGACCTGACCTGTGTTTCAAAAGCATTTGAAGCTGGTTTCTTTGGGTAGGAATTTTTAAATTTTTTTTTGCTCTAATTAGTTATACATGGCAGTAGAATGCATTTATTCATTTTGATAAAGGCTATGAAAGTCAAATAATCTACACAGGTCATAGAGCTGCTCGGAAAAAAAAAGAGGCCCTGAAGATGAGAAAGGTAATAAATATCACAGTGGTTACTCTGTTCATTGAGGTTGCTCAGGTCATAAATGCTATGCAGGAAATGGATACTAGTCAGACCATAGATTCAATGCAGTTCAATGGGCTACTCAAGTAATAGAGGCTTCTCAGCTCAGAGGAGTTACTAAGATCATTTTATCTACTCAACTTATAGAGGCTATCAAGTCATAGAAGCAATGCAGGTCTCAGAAGCAACTCAGATTATTGAGGCTACCCAATTCATAGAGGTTACACATGCCATAGAGG
The DNA here is from genome assembly GCF_902686455.1 of Sciurus vulgaris. Lineage (NCBI taxonomy): Eukaryota > Metazoa > Chordata > Mammalia > Rodentia > Sciuridae > Sciurus > Sciurus vulgaris. Next base: position 136,451,108 of record NC_136463.1, read on the forward strand.
TTAAACAGGTCATAAAGTCTACTCATGTGATATATGCTACGCAGGACATAAAGAGCACTCAGGTCATACAAGCTATTCAAGCCATTGAGGCTATTCAGGCCATAGAAATTCCAGGAATCATGGAATATCCTCATGTTCATAGAGGCTACACAAGTCATACAAGTTACTTTTATCATAGAAGGTTTTTTGTTCATAGAGGCTACTGAAGTCATATAATGTACAGGATACAGTGAAAGGTCCTCAGTGTCACTCAGGTCATTGGAGATAGTTCCCTGAGGCTATGCAGTTCGTGGTGACTACTCAGGACATAGAGGATATTGCAGTAATAAAAGCTACTCTCGTCAAGAAGTTCTGTCTGACATAGAGTCTACTCAGAAAATAAAAGATATGCAGGTCATAGAGACCTCTCAAGAGAGTCTGTGGAGGACATAGAGACTACAAAACTTACTACTTGGGCCATAAAGGATACCCAGGACCCAGGAACTTCTAAGGTCATTTTGGTACCAGGCCATAGAAGCTACACTGGTCATAGAGATAATACAGGTCATAGAGACAACACAGGTCATAGTGGTTAAGCAGATCATAGTGGTACTCAGTCACAGAGGCTATTCAGGTCAAAAAGGCTCTGAAAATCTTTGAGCTACTCACACCAAAGTTGTTTCAGGGTCATAGAGGCTAAGTAGATCATGGATGATATTCAGTCTATCAAGTCTAGGAGGCCACAGAGCATACTCAGGCCATAAATTATTCTCAGGTCATAGAGACCTCACAGTGCATTGCTACTCTGGCCATAGAAACTACTAAGTTCCTATAGGATATTCAAGTCATAGAGGTTATGCAGATAATAGAGGCTATTTTACCCACTGGTTATATGCATTTCAAAGGGTCTTATAAGCTAGGCAGGTCATAGAAGCTGCTCAGAACATTTAGGCTACATAGGCCATAAAGGCTATGCAGCTCGTAGAGACTACTCCCATAATAAAGACTTCAGGTCACAGAGGGTAGGCAGGGATAGAGGCTACTCTGGCAATAGTGGGTACAAAGGAGAGCTTACTCAGGACACAGAAGCTGCTCAGGTCATATTAGTTATACAGAAGGTTTTCAGTTCATATATGCTAGCAAGCCATAGAGAATAGTTAGGCCATAGAGGATTTGCAATCAGAGAGGCTATGCTGATTCCAGAGGCTACTCAGTTCATAGATGTTAAGCAGGAAATACAGGATAGTTAGTCCATAGATTCTCAAGTCATAGATAGTACAGAGGCCATAGAGACTACAAGGTCACAGAGGCTAAGCAGGGAACAGAGGACACTTAGTTCAAGAGGCTACTTAGACCATACATGCTAATACAAGCTAAATTCTTCTCTATGTCTAACCAATGTAGTCTTAAGTTAATGGTACAAGGTTTGGCCTACAAAATCTGCGAAAGTGGTGTTCTCCAATACCAGAATAGGAGCAGCACCTGGGGTTTGTACACTCGATATTCTGTCTTTAACCTGGAGCCCAGCAACTGCACCATCTGAGAAACAACTTTCTGTTTGGGAAATTTTTGCTCCCACATTTTGAGAGAATGGGCCTTATGGTAACTGCCACTGGCACTTCGGTTTTGTGAGTGACCCTTTCATGTGTTAAATATTTGTTTCTTCTGTCCCCATTCATCCCAGAAGCTGTGCAGGCCAAGTTTCCTCATTCTTCCCCTGCCACTCCAACCTTCATCAATTAATCTACTACACCGCCTGGCTGGGGAAAGTAATCCTCATGCCACAATGTTGGTCCAGAAGAACAATTAAGGAACATGGAGTTCTAGGACCCCATTCAGTATGCAGTTTTCCACACATATGTACTTGAAATTTGGAATCCCAACTGTAGACAAAACAAACCCATTTGGTAAGATACACTCTTCTGGGTTTTCTGGGAATGTCTTCCTCTCTATTCCTACTAGGAAAGAACCAAGTCTACCTGCAATTAGAATATCTGCCTCCAGGTCACCGTCTACTTCCCTGGTGAAGACTTAACTTTACATTGCTAACCTTTAAAAAAAAAAAACAGGCTTTCCTATTACCTTTTAAAATACATTTAAGCTGGTCAGAGTGGCACATGCCTGTAATACCAATGGCTCAGGAGGCTGAGGCAAAAGGATTGAGAGTTCAAAGCCAGCCTCAGCAAAAAGTGAGTCACTAAGCAACTCATTGATACTCTGTCTCTAAGTAAAATACAAAATAGGGCTGGGGATGTGGCTCAGTGGTCAAGCCCCCTGAGTTCAATCCCTGGTACCAAAAAAATATATATTTTTAATTAAAAATAAATAAATAAAATGCATTTAAGTTCCCATTTCAGTGTAAAGAATAACATAAAATATTACATATAACTTATTGATGACAGATTATTTTATCCAATTACAAAATATTAAATGATATAATAAATTCCAGGTAAATTTATTATTTTTATATGTCTAAAAGTGACTATTGTTATAGAAAACTTTAGTTTGAAGTACATCAGCTTTGTAAAATTCTCTTTGAAACCTTACATTTTAAAAACTTGTATACTGGGAGGACATGAATACATCTAGTATACAAAGAATCCAGTATCAGCACCAAAATTATACTGGTATTCTTAATATTAACCAATTTTGGGTTTTAAAGAAAATTTAGAATCTGTAGTGTAGTGTAATACTCTAAAATAACAGTTATTTTTTAACCAGAGTTCTACAAAACCTAATTCCTTTAAGAGTAATTTCTCTAATAAAACTTAACAGACCCAAGAAATTATTTTGATAGATAAGAGCAGACTTATGTTTTAAGAAATCCTTCTTACTTTAATATAAATGATTTCACATAAATGATTAAATTTTGGTTTATGTTAGTACATTAATATTTGACATTAGGGGAAAAATACCTTGAATAACTTTAACTGATTGTGTTAATAATAGTAAACTTTGTTACACACAAACTTTTTTGAGATTTACCCCCACAAATCTTATACAACTTAGATATTCTTCAACTTTTTACTTCACCGTAAAAGATTTCTTATGCAGAAATAATATATTTCCATACCCAGAGCTTTCTTATATCTCTTATGTCTTTCCTAGTTGTTGACCATAGAGGCTAATCAGTTCAGAAGGTTTACTCAGACTACAGAAACCAAATAGATCCAAGAGGCAACTCAGGTTATTGATGCTACTCAGATCTTAGAAACTACATAGAGATAATGAACATAATAGATTCTACTCAGGTTATAAGAGTTTCTCAAAAATGGTGAAAAACTGAAAGCATTCCCCTAAAAACTGGAACAAGGCAGGGATGCCCTCTTTCACCACTTCTATTCAATATCATTCTTGAGACTCTAACCAGAGCAATTAGACAAACCAAAGAAATTAAAGGGATACAAATTGGAAAAGAGGAACTCAAACTATCCCTGTTCACTGATGACATGATTATATATTTAGAGGAACCTGGAAATTCCACCAGAAAACTCTTAGAACTCATAAGTGAATTCAGTAAAGTAGCAGGTTACAAGATCAATGCTCATAAATCTAATGCATTCTTATACATAAGTGATGAATCTTCAGAAAGAGAAATTAGGAAAACTACCCCATTCACAATAGCCTCGAAAAAAATAAAATACTTGGGAATCAATCTCACAAAAGAGGTGAAAGACCTCTACAATGAGAACTACAGAACACTAAAGAAAGAAACTAAAGAAAACCTTAGGAGATGGAAAGATCTCCCATGTTCTTGGATAGGCAGAATTAATATTGTCAAAATGGCCATACTACCTAAAGTGCTATATAAATTCAATGCAATTCCAATTAAAATCCCAATGATCTACCTTACAGAAATAGAGCAAGCAATCATGAAATTCATCTGGAAGAATAAGAAACCCAGAATAGCTAAAGCAATCCTCAATAGAAAGAGGGAAGCAGGGGGTATCGCAATACCAGATCTTCAACCCTATTACAAAAACAGCATGGTATTGGCACCAAAATAGACAGGTAGATCAATGGTACAGAATAGAGGACATGGACACAAATCCAAATAATTACAATTTTCTCATACTAGACAAAGGTGCCAAAAATATGCAATGGAGAAAAGATAGCCTCTTCAACAAATGGTGCTGGGAAAACTGGAAAACCATATGCAACAGAATGAAACTAAATCCCTATCGCTCACCGTGCACAAAAATCAACTCAAAATGGATCAAGGACCTCGGAATCAGACCAGAGACCCTGTATCTTATAGAAGAAAAAGTAGGTTCAAACCTTCAACTTGTTGGCTTAGGATCAGACTTCCTTAACAGGACGCCCATAGCACAAGAAATAAAAGCTAGAATCAACCACTGGGATAGATTCAAACTAAAAAGCTTTCTCTCAGCAAAGGAAACTATCAGTAATGTGAAGAGAGAGCCTACAGAGTGGGAGAATATCTTTGCCACTCATACTTCAGATAGAGCGCTAATTTCCAGAATATATGAAGAACTCAAAAAACTCTACACCAAGAATACAAATAATCCAATCAACAAATGGGCTAAGGAAATGAACAGACACTTCACAGAAGAAGATGTACAAGCAATCAACAGATATATGAAAAAATGTTCAACATCTCTAGAAATAAGAGAAATGCAAATCAAAACTACCCTAAGATTTCATCTCACACCAATTAGAATGGTGATTATCAAGAACACAAGCAACAATAGGTGTTGGTAAGGATGTGGGGAAAAAGGTACACTCATACATTGCTGGTGGGGTTGCAAATTAGTGCAGCCACTCTGGAAAGCAGTGTGGAGATTCCTTAGAAAACTTGGAATGGACCTACCATTTGACCCAGCTATCCCACTCCTTGGCCTATACCCAAAGGACTTAAAATCAGCATACTACAGAGATACAGCCACATCAATGTTCATAGTTGCTCAATTCACTATAGCCAGATTGTGAAACCAACCTAGATGCCCTTCAGTTGATGAATGGATAAAGAAAATGTGGCATATATATACAATGGAATATTACTCCGCCATGAAGAATGTTAAAATCATGGCATTTGCAGGCAAATGGATGAAATTGGAGGATATCATGCTAAGTGAGATAAGCCAATCTCATAAAACTAAAGAACGAATGATCTCGCTGATAAGCGGATGAGGACATATAAGGGGGGGTAGGAGGGGTTAGCGTTAGGGTTAGGGTTAGGTTTAGGGTTAGGGATAAGGTGGGTGGTAAGAATGGAGAAAGGAAGGACTGTATAGAGGGAAAAGAGGGGTGGGGGGAAGGAAAAAAATAACAGAATGAATCAAACAATATTGCCCTATGTAAATTTATGATTTTCAATTAAAATAAAAAAATAAAAATAAATAAAATAAAATAAAAAAATTTTAAAAAAAAGAGTTTCTCAAATCATTTAGGCTATATAGGGACCAAAGATTTTGTAGGTCACAGCTATGCAGTTCCTAAAGAGTATTCATTCTTAGAGACTATGAAGTAGTAGTGGCTAAAGATGTCACAGCATTTACTAAGTTCATTTAGGCTACTCAAAAAGTAAAAGCTATGCAGGTCATAGAGGATATTCACACCATTGAGGTGAATAAGAAAATCATAAATGTTTCAGAGCTCATAAAAGCTATTCAGATCATAGATGCTACCAGACCCTTTAGGCTATTAAGGCCAAAAAAGCTAAACACATAACAGAGGTTACACACTTACGGTTACTACTAGGTCATAAAGACTACTCAGGACATCTTGGCTATCCAGAACATAAATACTTTTCAGGTCACAGAAGTTATGCAGATCATCATCCAGTTCATAAATGATTCTCAGGTAGCAGATGCTAAGCAGGCCACAGAGGCTATGCAGGTAATAGATTTAAGCAGGCAATAAACTATGCATGCCATGGGTCACTATGATCATTGAAGCATCACGAATCATAGAGGCTACTCTGTTCATGATGATACTTAAGCAATAGAGTCTCATCTCAGGTCATAGGTGCTATATTGTTTATAGGAGCTATTGATGTCATAGAGGTTAGGCAGATCATGCAGGATACTTACATCACGATGGCTGCTCAATACATCAAGCTAGGCAATCATAGAGGATCTGCAGGACATAGAGTCTAAAAGAACATAGAGGTTACACTGGTTATAACGGCTACTCATTTCACATGGGCTTCTCAGTACATAGATAGTATGCAGTCAAGAGAAATTACTCAGGTCATAGATGCTTTGCAGATCATAAGGGCTAGTGAAGACTGCATAGTTCATACAGACTACTCAGAAATTAGAAAGGATACACAGGTCATTAAAGTAATGCAGGTCCTAGAGGATACTCAGGTCATCCAGACTACTCAGGACATAAATTTTAGGCAGGTAATTGAGTCTACACAGTTCATTGAGGTTACTGAGTACATAGTGGCTACTGAGTTCATAGAAGTTACTCAGGTCATTTAGACTACTAAAGTCATAAATGCTATGCATGTCATAGAGAATTCACAGGACTAAAAGACTATACATTGTATAAATCTACTTGAGTTATAGAAACTTGAGGCCATATAGACTAAGGAGCTGATAGAAACAACTGAGGTGAAAGATTCTCAGGTCATGGTTGCTCAGGTCATAGAAGCTATACAGATCATTGGTGCTTCTAAAGTCATTTACACTACTCAGGCCATAAAATTTTACAGGTCGTACAAAAATCATAGAGACCTCAGAGTTTATAGAGTCTAATGGGTCAATAAAGGCTATAGAGGATACTCAGGTTATATAAACTAAGCAGGTAATAGTGCCTATGCAGTATATAGGGGCTAATATAATACTTTAGAATACTAGTTATATACAATGTGTAGGACACATAAGGTCCTGTAAATTTGGACCTACATAGGTTATAGAGGATATGCAAATTATGAAAGCTATGAAGGTCATAGAGCCTATGTAGTTATTTGAGGCTACTCATTCCATACAGGTTATGAAGATTTGAATGTCTACAGGGGTCTTATAGTCTTCTGAGTTCATTTATACTACTCAGGACATAGAGACAGTGAAGCTATAGAGGCTATTCAGATCATAGAAGCTGCACAGGATATTGAGGCTGCTCAGACAATACAGGCTACAGAGCCATTGCCCAGAAATGAACAATTTTTCTCCTTCTGAGCATGGTAAGGGTAATTCTGCTGTCATAAATTTGGGCCAGAATAGCCCTAAGGAATGTAGAGGCAGGGGACCCCCAAACTGAGTGATGGGCTCTGAGCATAGGCAAGTGACTTTTCTTTCCATCCTGGTGCTAACACCAAAGAAAAAGTTTTCTCTTCCTTCCTGTAATATTATCCTGTCAAGACAACAGGGTGCTGGGGCAGAATAAACTCAAACATTTGCATTCTGGGTTTCCTATGTAATCACTGTAAAAACTTTTATTTCAGTGTTACCTCAGGTCTCCTTGCATTCAAGCCAAGGCAAAGCATTTCCTGTGGTTCCTGCCTCCCTAGCTGTGATAAATTCATCTTCTCCTTAGTCTAGCAAGAATGGGATTCCTAAATCCCTTCTGGTTGGCAACAAGATGCACCAGATATGGTGGTCTGTTTTCCTAGCTATTGAATGCATCCACACATGTGTAATATCCCTCAAAGGCCAAACTTGGAGTCAGACACTCCCACAACCTGGGAGAAAATTCCCCTTCTTGCAGTGTTGTTTTACCCCCATTTCTGCCTAGAATAACCTCAGCCTGTTGACACATGTGAACTTTGCAACCTGGTCCCCTATTCATGGGATAGACACTAAACTATGGATTATCCCACTTGTCCTGAGTCCTGACTGGCCAAACACTAATTTTGGTCCCTTACTCCCCAGAGGTAAACAATCATCCTCCTATTTTTTTCTTTATCTTTTCAGGGGAGGTAAAAGGCAATGGCCCAAGGTTGTCCCAGAAATACCTACAGGAACTTGGGTACAGGGTTCAGTGAGAGTGCACTGGATATCTTTTCCCTTCCTGGGGCTCAGTCATGCCTACCTCATGGGGGAGTCAGTTCTTTCAATTGATAATTGAATTCTTCTTCTTCCTGCCAGGAATGACCCCAAGGTGACTACTACTGTATCTTCACAAGCTGAGTATCAAATTCATTCTGTGATCAAACCTTGACATCAGTTTTATTTCCCTTTGCAAGGATTCTCACAGGGCATGACACTTCCTGCAGCCCCAGGCTTCCCTGGTATGACCAATACTTCTCTGCCTATATCTGACCAAGGGAGTCTTATTCTAATGCTGAAATGTTGGACTGGAAAAGGCATCTTCAAATTGGGCATTCCATCACAAAATTCCAGGTGCAACACTCTACGGGTTGTTAACTTGATATGCTGCTCCACTGTGGGGCCACACAAATGGCACTCTATAATAAACAGTTCTCCTTCTGGTAATTTCATGCTCCCTTGTTTTTACAGGAATGGCCTCCCAGTAGCTCCTAGTATGTGTTAAAGTCTTTACTTCAGTTAATACAAATTATCCCAGCAGATACCACTGACTATGTCTCTTCATTTGGCCAGACATCCTGGCAGTAACCAATCCATCTCATTCTCGGCTTGGCCAGTGAAGATTATATTACATGCCCTAAAGTTTTTCCTGATAAACACTAAGGTATGTAGAGTTATAGAATCCCAGGGAGTATGCTGTATCTGCACATGTGCACTTGAAATTCTGAAACATACCTTAGGCAAACCCACAAACATGAATATATAGTTCTTGGCCTTATGAAAATTTCATCCAACCTGTCCCTATCATAATGGTCTCAGGTTAGCTACATTTGAAAACTTTGCATCTGGAGGAAGCAAGAGGAGTAGAGTGAGGCAGGATTTCCCCTAGCTCAGGTACCCAAAACTCAAGCCATGGGCCTAGTGTTTCTCCCCAAGGCTTAGAGTGAAAAACCCTGAAACTGGAGGGGCCATCTGCCCTAGCCAAAACAGAGGCTGTTAAACTCATTAAATGTGTCTTTAAAAAAGTCACCCTGAGTTTATTACTGTCTGCAGAAAGCCAATCCAGGATCCATCATGGGAGTACAGAGTGGGGGTTCCAACAGGAACTGGAAACCCAGATCTGTGAGTTCATGGCTAGGTCCATGTAAATCTATCTGAGCATAAAAAAGTTAACTGAGTCTAACAAACCCATGGGAAATCAGAAATTTAGAGCAACACAAGTTGTACATTCTAGACAGAACCCAGCTCTCCTCAATCCTCTAAGTCCTGTGACTTGCAGAGGTTAACAAGGCCAGCTACAATGGGTCAGGAAGTAGGAAGGGTGATATGAGGGCACTAGACTCTCAACTTGCCTGGCTGACCCATTGCAGAACCCACCCATGCTGGCAACACACTGAGTTCCCGGGCCATGCCAGTGGCACCAGTTGGGTCCCAGTTCCAGCTTAGTCCCTAGTGCCCTTCCTACCCTAGCACCCACCAGGTCTGTCACTATTCTGGCACCCACTCAGTCTGGCACCCACATGGTCCCTAGCACTCACTTGTTTCCAAAGCCCAACTGGTTTGGTACCCCCTGTGTCCCTGGATCATGGGTGCCCACCTATTCCAGCACCAGTTCAGATATTTTCTAAGGCCATAAAGTCTACACAGTACATAGAGGCTATGCAGGTCATAGCTACTAATCATATCATAGAGTCTACTCAGGTCATGAAAATATGCAGGTCACAAATGTTATACAAAATGTAGGGGCTACTCATACCACTGAGTATATGAAAATCATAAGCTATGCAAATCATAGAGACTACAAGTTAATAGAGTTTATCCTGGTAATAGAGGCTATTCTGGTATTAGAGGGTATGCAGGCACTAGAGAATATTCAAGCCAAGACATAACACAGTTCATAGAATCTATTCTGGTCATAGAGTCTATGCAGGTCATATAGGTTACACAGATCATAGAGTAAACACAGGAATCTGAAGTTACACAGGTCAAAGAATCTATAAAGTTCATAGATACTTTGAAGCTTTTGATGCATAGTGAAATCACACAGGCTACACTGTTCATAGAGGCTTTCAGGGAATAGAAGCTATGATGCTCATACAGACTACAGAGGTCATAGGAACTACTAAATTCATTTTGGTTACTCAGGTGATAGAGACTAAGCAAGTCATAGAACCTACTCAGGTCATTAAGACTACTGAGGCCATTAAGGTTATAAGGGTCATAGATACTATGCAGTCCATAGAGGCTTCTTGGTTATTGAGGCAGTACAGGTCAGAGTGGCTGTTAAGCGGTCATAGAGATTACTATGTTGTTTAGGCTACTTAAGACATATAGGCTATATAGTTCTTGGAGACTGCAGGGACCATAGTGATTATCCCTACCTCTGAGGCTGTGCAGGTAATAAAGACTATGAGGTCAAAGCATCTACACAGGTCATACACAGGTCTTCAAATACTCACTTAGTTCATAGAGACTACAAAGGACATAGAGGATACTCAGGACATAAAAGTTATGTATGTCATAGATGCTATGCAGTTGACAGGTCTATGCAAGTTATAGAGGCTATGTAGTTCATAGAAGCTACTCAGGTCATAGAAGCTGTGAAATTTATTACTCAGTGACAACTGAAATCACAGAGGATAGTAAATACATTTGGACTCCTACGGCCATAAGTGTGATGGACATCTAAGAAGCTAATCATATCATAGAGATTTTATTAAGCAATAGAGCCTAAGAAGTTCACAAAAACTACTAAGATCATTTATACTACTCAGGTCTAAAGTACATGCAGGTCATAGTGACTATATAAGTCATGAAAACTACAGAGATCATAGAAGTTACTCAGTCAATAGAGGCTATACAAACAATACAGGATACTCAGTCTATAGAGGCTAAGCAGGACATGGAGTCTACACAATCTAAGATCATTTAGACTACTCTGTCAATAGATGATATGCAGGTCATAGAGGATCCTCAGGACAGAAAAGCTGTGAATGTTGTATAGGCAACACAAACCTTAGAGGTCTTGTAGGTCATAGAGAATACCCAGTTCATGGACGCTACATAGACCACAGAGGTTCCACAGATCTTAGAGGATGCTCATGACATACAGGTTTTTCAGGTCAGAGAGGCACCTCAGTCCATAGAGGTTCCTCAGAATTATAGAGTCTACACAGGTCATAAGGGATACCAAGAATTTTAAGGAGGTTAGAAAGGTAATAGGTGTTAGGCAGATTTTGGAGTCTACGTAGGTCATAGAGAATACCAAGATCTTTTAAGTTACTCAGACCATATAGGAGATTCAGGTGACAGAGAGTAAGCTAGCTATACAGGCTCCAGAGATCATAGATGCTACTCAGTCATAGAGGATACCTGGATCATAATGGCTCCTTGGATAATAGACCCAGATCATTTAAGCTACTCAGGTCATATAGTCCATGCAGGAGATAAAGGCCATGCAGGACATAGAATCTACTGTGGTCATATAAGTAACTTGTATCATAGATGCTACTCAGGTTATAGAGGCTAGTGGGGTCATAGAAGCAGCCTAGTCAGAAACTCTATGCATATCATGGAGGCTAGTCAAATCAGAGATGTCATGGTGGTCATAGATGTAGTCAGTTTATGGAGGCTTTGCATTGCATAGAAGGCATGCAGATGATTGAGGAAACTTAGGGAACAGGTGCTATGCTGGTCATAGGGGCTATATAGTTTATACCAGTTACGCAGGTCATGGAGGTTACTCAGTCAAAGGAGCCCATCCTGGTTATAGAGTTAATAAGATAGTTTCGACTACACAGGCAATAGGAGTGACACATGTAATGGAGGTCAAAGCTGGTCATGGATGCTACCCAAACTATAGAGACTATTAAGGCTAGTCCTTAATAGAATCTTCTGTGGTCATAGAATCTACTTGGGTCAAAGAGGCTATGCCAGTTGTGGAAGCTACTCAGAAGATGGAGGCTAAAAAAATCATAGAAGAAACTAACACCATAGAGGGTACTCAGATCATTTAGATTATTCATGCTATAAAAGTTATGCAGGTATATAATCTATACCCTATGCTAATCATAGAGGATAGATAGATAATTCACTCTGCTGGAACCAAAGACACTCTTCAGATAACAGAGGTACCAAGGCCATAGTGTTTACTCAGGTAACAGTGTACACTCCATACATAGATGTTAAGCAGAACATAGAGGATATTCAGACCATAGAGGCAACACAGGTTATAAAGGTTACCCAGGGCATTTAGGCCATATAGACACTATAGATACATAGTGGCTATGTAAGTCAAAGCAGTTACTAGGCAATGGAGGCTATGAAAACAGGATTCTCAGAATCTTTGCAGGTCTTATTGGCTGCACAGATCACAGAGGCAACTCAGGTAATAGAAGCTATGCAGGTCATAGAGGAGACTCAGGTCATAAAGGTATGCAGTTTAAAAAGCTACTACATCATAAATGCTTATCAGATCATAGAGGCGATGCAGATTATAAAGGCAACACAAGTCACAGAGGATACTCAGGTCAATACTGTATGCATATCATACAAACTATTGTGGCCATAAAATCTTCGCAAATCATGGAGTCTATGCAGATCATAGAGGTTATGCTGGCCATAGAAGCTACTCAGTTCACAGAGGCTACTAATACCATAGGGGCTCATCTGGTCTGGGAGATAATGTGGTTATTCAGGTCACTGGGGAAAAGACACTATATAAGCCATATGTTATGCATGTAATAGTGGCTACACAGTGATACAGAATTCAGGTCATTGAGGCAGTGACTGTCACAGAGGCCTCACTTGTCATAGAGTCTAGACAAGTCATACAGACTACTTAATCATGGATGCTAAGCAACAATAGAAGCTACTCAAATGAAAAAGGCTATGCAGGTCATAGATTCTATTTGAATCAGAGAGGTTTCAGATCACAAAGGTTGTAGGAGCCATAGTGGCCAAAGAGACTGCACTGGTCATAGAGGCTATGCAGGTCAAAGAGGTTACTCCAATCACAGAGGATTCATAGTCCACATAAAATATGCAGGCAATAGATACAATACAGGTCAAAGAAGCTCCTGAGGCCATAGATGCTTCTCAGGTCATAGGGCTACATAGTCCATTGTGGGTGCTCATATAATGCATGTTATGTTGGACATATAGTCTACAAAGTTTATAGGGGCTACTAAGGTAATTTAGGCTACAAAGACCATAGAGGTGACTCAGGTCATTTAGGCAATTTAGGCCATAAGCTCTATAGATCATGTGTCATGGAAGCTACTTGGACCATAGAAGCTAACCAGATCACAGAATACTCAGGTCATAAAAACTAGGTAGGTAACAGTTGCTACAGAGGTCATCAAGTCTATGCTAGTGATAGTGGCTACAGGCTTGTAGAGGCTATGGAGACCAAAAAGGTTTTGCTAGCAATCAGAGATAATTGGATCCTAGAGACTTCACAGATTATAGGGGCTACACAAGTCCTGGACATTAACCAGGTAGTAGAGGTTATGTTGCTCATAGATGATACTATGTCATAGAGGAAATATAGGTTATTTAAGTGACTTAGGTCATAGATATGACTCAAACCATTTATGATACTCAGTTCATAAATGCTACCCAGGTCATATGGGCCAAGAAGGTCTCTGTGGCTACTGAGGTCATAGGGGTTAATCAGATCATTTAGTTCACTTAGGTAAAAAGTACTACATGAGTTATAGAGGCTGTGAGGACATAGGGGCTACTCATTCATAGACACTTTGTAGGTTCTAAAGGCTATGCAGGCCACAGAGATTAATCATTTCATAGAGGATACTCAGAGCTTAGAGAATTTTCAGGTAATAGAGGCTATAAAATTTATATAGGATACAGAATCATACAGGATATGCTGGCCATTAATGCTAGACAGGTCACTGAGACTGCTCAGGTCTAGGATGTTACAAAAGCCATAAAGGTACACAGATCATAAAAGCTATGCTGTTCATAGGGGATATTAAGTTCATTTTGCTACTTAGGACACAGAAGCCCCTGCAGGAAATAAAAGATTTGTAGATCATAGAGACTGTGAAGGTCATAGAGATATGAAGGTCAGGCAATAGGAAATATGCAAGCCATACAGAATACCTAGGTAAAAGAGGATACACAGGTCAATGAAGTTACATAAGTGACATAATCTATGTAGTTCATATAGGCTACATAAGACATAGAGGATAAGAAAATTATAGAAATAATCAGGTCCTTGGGACTAACTACACAGGCCATAAAAACAATTCATGGTCATAGCAGCTACACAGTTCATAAATGATACTCAGGTTATATATGATATATATAGGCTATGGAAGGCTACAGAAGCTATGCAGATGACTCTGGTTTCTCTGTTCATAGAAGCCACTCATATCATATATCCATTGAGGATATAGTGTCTAACTGGGTCATAGTGACTACTAAGGTCAGAGAGTCTTATCAAATAATTTAGGCTACTTATAGGGGCTATGCAAGATTTACACAATGCCAGTCATAGAGTCATCTCAGGCACTTCACAGTCCATCACAGCATCATAGGACATAGGGGCTCCTCTGCTTAATTATGGTACTCTGGCCATAGAGGATGTAAGGCAATAGTGGTCACATGAGACACAGGGGTTAATGTCATAGAGAATGTGTAGGTCATAGAAGCAATGCATATTATGGAGGCTTCTCATGCCATAGGGGCTAGGCAGTTCGCTCAGTCCACAGTGGCTCCACAGGTCTGAGAGGACAGGCATTTCTTAGAGTCTCTTCAGGAAAAGAGGCTCTCAGTTCATAGGGGCTACTCTATCCAACAGATTTTGCAAGCCATATAGAGTCCACAGGCCCCAGATGCTACATAGATCATAGAAGCTACTCATGTCATAGATGTAACACAACTCATAGACAATATTCAAGTCATAGAGGCTAAATAGTTCGTAGGAAGTATGCAGGTCATAAAGGTTTCTCAGGACATAGAGACTAATCAAGTCAAATAATCCACACAGGACATAGTGGCTATAAATGTCATTGAGGTTATTAACAGCTTAGAGAATTCTCAGGTGAGTCATATAAATACATCTTTTTAATATGGCGATGCATGCCTGAATCACATATATGAATATATAATAATATATATGTAAATATGCCATTGATAACTGAATATATAAGTAAAATACACATAAACATTCATATTAATATATATATGGTTTTATGTTAAATTAGGTTTACTTATAGGGGTAAGATTAAAGTGCATATTAAATTTTGATAGAGTTTATGGTTAGGGTTAGGAAATGAATATGTATCTCAGTAAATATGAATATTTAATACAAACCCAAAATATACTCATATACCTAAGCCTAATTTAACACAAAAACATATATAAATATGTATATTTATTTGTATGTTTGCTTATATATTCAATTATCAATGGTACATTAGCATGTATATTATATATATATTCATATATATGATTTATTTATGCACCCCAAAATAAAAAAGTATTCACACAACTCACTGTAAACCTTTTCCTTTTTCAAAGCACATATTTATATATATTTCACAAGTACATTTATACATATTTTCACAAGTACATTCTTATGAATATTTATACATTTCCCTAAACCTATACCTAACCCCATACAAAATTTAATACTAATCCTAACTTAACCCGTATACCTAAAACTTAAGATAAAATAAAACTGTATATAAAAATGAAAATGTACATGTATTTTACTTACATATTCAATTATCAATGGAAATATATCATTATATATACATTTTTCATATTTATGTTTTATGCTAGTGTCTCCGATTTAAAATGTGTATTCGTGTCACTTTAAACTCTTCCCTATTTCAAAACATGTATATTTATGTTTCCATACATATTTTCACATGTTCATTCTCATGAATATTCATATTTCCCAATATACATATCAATTCCCTAACATTAACCCTAATACAACACAAAATTTAATACTAACCCTAACCTTACCCATACAACTAAACCTAATTTAATATCAAGCATATGTAAATATGAATATTTATGTGTATTTTACATTTACTCAATTGTCCATGGTATATTCATGGATATATTTTTATAGATTCTTATGTATAACTTATTCATTTATCCCAAATTTTAAAAAAATTTATACAACTGATTTTTTTTTCAATGCAAAAGAAAAAGGGTCTTTAATTGCAAGCTCGAACTTGAACTTACAGCGTTCACTGATGCAGCAGGTACTGGCTGTGAGTCCCCAGTCTAGATTCAGTGGGATTTTATGAGCTCCACAGTAGAGTGGGAAATTTGAACAAAGCAAAGTACAAAACTGGCTGATCTTTAAGCATGTGTGGTTTGGCACATTTCCATTGGCTTAGGGTACCCAGGTCTTAACATATTGACATATATGGTTTGGAATGTTAGGCACTGGCTTGTTAGCTCCTGATAGAAACCTAGGCCTAGAATCTTTCATGACCTAAACACAGCCTGTCATGGCCGCAGTTCAGCTCCCTTTTCATTTCCCCCTATCTCTTGTACCTAGGGGAACCTATCATGGATCCTGGGTTGAAAATTTAGTTTCTGTCTCCTGTATTGGCCTATATTGAGTTCTAAGCACTATAAGTTTTAATTGTGTTTAAGCAGTCCTTCCTGAAATTGGCCATTCTATTAAGGATACAGGGACTGAAGGTGAACAACATTAGTAAAATAATCAAGGGTCCCAGAGGCAGATGGCTTTCATGGCCTTCATTTCCTTGATTTGACCTGATTCCCTATTTCTACACTAACTGCCTTTCCCCAATTCTGGCTTCATTCCCCCCTCTAGTTTTAGGAACTCCTTGCTGCTGTAGGTAAAGGGGGCGATGACCATTCTGGCTGCTTCGAGCTGGAAGGGGACAGCGTGGAGCAAGCAGTTTGGAGTTCCCTTTTAAAAATCAGGTCAATCAAGGGGCCCAGACCTCTAGTTGAGGAAGAGCAGGTTGTAAAGTCATCTGGGGATGAGTGCTTCTTGGTGTAGATCTCGGTGGGACCTCCAGTTATAGAGATCACTGGTGGCAAAGGTCCGATATGGTATTGCTGGTTTCCCTCCTCATCAGGGGGTCCCATGGCCCTGAGGGGAAGGACCGTTGAATCTGCTGGTCCTTGAGCAGCAGAGGAACCTGCCAAGTGGCTCCCTGCTTGAGTACCGGCTGCTGGTTCTGTGACCGGTTGGGTGGCCACGGCCGTGTCAGTTGAGTGGGGCTGGTTTTCAGGGGGTGCCAGAACCCTGGGTTGATACGGGGGAGGAAAGATGACGTCTTCCTCTGCCTCCCGGCTGGTGATCAACCCTTTGGTTCAGGAGTCCCGGGGATCTTGGGGAATCCCAGCAAGCCCCCAACTATTGTGCCCAGATCACTAATCCCCAAAGACCACCAGGGAGCCGTCTCTGATGCAAAAGCAAAAGGGTCTTTATTGCAAGCTCGAGCTTGGACTCACAGTGTTCACTGACACAGCAGGTACTGACTGTGAGTCCATACAACTGATTTTTAACCCTTTTCCTATGTCAAAATATATATATTTATATATTATTTTATGCATATTTTCACATGTATATTCCTATGAATATTCATTTTTCCTGATATACATATTCATTTCCTAATCCTAAACATGAAACTACACAAAGTTTAATACTAATATTAAATTTAGTCCAATACCTCAACCCAATTTAACATAAAAGTACATACATTAATATGAATATTTACATGTATTTTGGTTTACATATTCAATTATCAATGGTACATTTGCATATATATTATTATATATTCATATACATATTTTGTGCTAGCATCCCCATATTACAATAATTGCAATGCTATGACTGACTTCACACCCTTCCCTACTTCAAAATGTATACATTTATATGTTTTCATACATATTTTCATACATATATTCTTATGACTATTCATATTTCCCAATATACATATTCATTCCCTAACCCTAACCCCAACCAAACACAAAGTTTAATACTAACATTGAACTTACCCTGTAACAAAACCTAATTTACAATTAAGTCATATATATTAATATATGAATATTTATGTATATTTAACATATATTCAACTATCAATGGTATGTTTGTGTCTATATCTTTATATATTCATATATATTTTATCCATTCATCCCCAAATTATAAAAATTGTATTCATGACTCACATTAAACCCTTCCTTATTTCAAAACTTACATATTTACATGTTTTCACACATATTTTCATGCATATATTTTTATGAGTATTCATGTTTCCAAATATACATATTCATTCCCTAACACTAACCCTAATCCAACACAAAATTTAATATTATGTTTAACTTTCACCCTATAACTAAACCTAATTTAACATTAAAGCTTATATATTAATTTAAATATTCATGTGTCTTTTGACTTATATATTTATCAATGGTATATTTGCATATGTTATTATATATTCATATATATGATTTATCCATGCATCCCCAAAATTTCAAAAGGTGTATTAATATGACTCGCTTTAATCCTTCCCTATTTCAAAACATATATTTATATAGATTTTCATATATATATTTTAATGCTTATGTTCATATATTAAATTTTATTATACACACATATATATACATATATATGTATATACAATACATACCTATTCACCTATCCCTACACAAAATTTAATGCTAACCTTAAGTTTACTCCTCTACATAAACTTAACATAACATCATATATATATTAATGCAATTATGTATATTTTTCCTTAAATATTCAATTCTCAGTGGTATGTTTGCATATAATTATATATTCATGTGATTTTCTATGCGTCCACAAATTTAAGTCTATTCATATGATTCACTTTAATCCTTTCCCTATTTCAAATCATATATTTACACATTTTCATACATATTTTTATGCATACATTCTGTTGAGTATTCATATTACCCAATATACATATTCGTTCCCTATGCCTAACCCTAAAAACTATTTAATATTAACCCTATCCATATTCATTTACCTAAACATCTTCATATGACTGGGTTGGGATATGGTTTAAATTTGGGGATACGTGAAAAATCATATATATGACTATATAATGTACATGCAAATATACCATTGTTAATTGAATATATATCAAAATATACATAAAATTCATATGAATATATATGTTTTTTGTAAACTAGTTTTTAACTTAGGTTTAGGTATGGGATAAGTTTAGAGTTAGTGTTAAATTTTGTATTTGGTTAGTGTTATGGTTTGAATGTGAGGTGTCCCCCAAAAGTTCACTGTGAGACAATGCAAGAAGGTTCAGAGGAGAAATGATAGGGTTGTAAGAATTTTAATCCAAACAGTGATTTAAACCCCCGATAGGGATTAACTGGTAATTGGGGACAGGTAGGGTGTGACTGGAAGAGGTGAGAATTGGGACATGGCTTTGGGGTATATATATTTGTATCTGGAAAGTGGAGTCTCTCTCTGCTTCCTGATCACCATGATAAAAGCTGATTCTCTCCTTCACCCTCTTCTACCATGATGTTCTGCCTCACTTCAAGCCCCAAGGAATGGAGCCAGCCTTCTATGGACTAAGACCTCTGAAACTATGAGTTCTCAAATATAACTTTTCCTCTGCTACAGTTGTGCTGCTCAGATCCTTTAGTCACAGCAACAAAATAGCTTACTAAAACAGAAATTGGTACTGGGAGTGGGGTTGTTGCTGTGACTAATCTGACCATGTGTTTCAGAAGATTTTGGAACTTGTTGGAATTGGAGGGAGGAATTTCAAGATGTACACAGTGCAATCGGAAATGCTTTAGATTGTTGTAAGCAGAGATTAATGGCTGATTCTGGTGGGAGCTCAAAAGACCAAAATGGTGATAGCACCATGATCAGTGAAGATCCAGCTCAAGAGGGCTCAGAAAAGGAGGACTCCCTTGGAATTTGGAGTAGAGGCTATTCATGTTGTGTCCTGGATGAGAAGTTGTCTGCATTTTGCCCATGTTCTGAGACTTTCTGTGAGGTTGATTTTAGAAACAATGGATTACTTAATCTGGTGGAAGAAATGTTTAGGCAGCATAGCATTCAGGTGGTGGCATTATATTGCTAGTGGCTTTAGCCAAATTTATTATAATCAAGAACAGAAGGCAGAGCAGAAAGATTTGGAAAACATGAACTTGAAAGGCTAGAGTAAAACTAGGGCTAAGGAAGTTGCAGTTAAGACATTACTGCCACTAAAGGAATGCTGAAGACTATGCCTAGAGACAATGAGAAAAATGGCTTGATGGCATCTCAGGATCTGGCAAGTCTACACCGATCTCAAGCCTAAAGGAGTAAAGATGAAAATTTTCTTGAGAAGAGACCGGTGTGGCAGTCTTATTGCACAAGGTGGACTAGGAAGATCTTTCAACATGCTCAACCACACAGATCTTCAGAGGCTTCTGCAACAAGGGCCCCTGGAGGCTTGGCTACCATTTGAGATGGCGGCAGTCTTTGGCATCAATCATGTAGTTATGTTTCCGCAGGAATGTAGGATGGTAGAGTTAGGGGATCATGGAGGCTTCCACCAAGATTTCAAAGGAAGGCCTAGGAGACCAGGCAAAGTGAAGCAGGATTGTAGTCTCTGTGGGTACGTCCTGAGAGGTAAGGAGAAAGTCGAAGCTGCAGTGGAAACCCCAGGTTAAGAAATGCCAGTAACTGGGGCTGGGATGTGGCTCAGTGGTAGAGCACTTGCCTAGAACTTATGAGGCATTGGGTTTGATTCTCAGCACCACATATAAATAAATGAATAAAATAAAGGTCTGTCAACATCTTAAAAAGATTTAAAAAAAGAAGAAATGCCAGTAATATGGGACATCATTCTAGGTAAGCTGCAGGAAATGAGCAGAGACAAACCAACAGAAAGGCCACTTGGGCTGCAACAAACAAGACCACAGGGGTGGAATACACATGCCATTTGGAAAGAACATCAAGATGTCATGCACTCCAGGTGCTGGACATAGAGCTACAGGACTTTTGCCCAGCTAGATTTTGGTCTTGCTTTGGTCCTAACCCTTCTTTCTATGCCCCTATTTTTGTAAATGAGAATGTTTACTCAGTACCTTTACACCTTCTGATGTTTAAACATATATAATAAGCATGGTGAGCTTGTTCCCAGTCAGGCTTCCTCCACCAGAGGCAGGCTGAACCACCATGCTCCAGCTTTTTCTCTACTTTTGTGTCTGTCTTTTTTTCCCTAATTCCCTAATCAAATGGTTCATTAGCTCTGAATAAATTGTCATGCAGGATGAGACAGAAGAGTTTATAGTAAGGTATCTGAAGTCACTTTTTTAAAATTTTGGGATGCATGAATAAATTGCATATGAGTATATAATAACATATATACAAACATACCATTAATAATTGAACATGTAAGTCAAAATGCACATAAATATTCATATTATTATATATTCTGTTATGTAAGTTTAGGTTTAGGTATAGGGTTAAAAATAGGGTTAGTATTAAATATGGGATAGGATTAGGGTTAGGGTTAGAGAATGAACATGTATATCAAGTAATATGAATATTTGTTAGAATGTGTGCTTGAAAATATGTATGAAAACATAAAAATATGATTTGAAATAGGGAACAGTTTGATGTGAGTCATATGAAGTCACTTTTTAATATTAGGATGCTTGGACAAATTATATATATGAACATACAATGATATGTACACAAATATACCATGATGAATGAGTATATGTCATAAGACACAGATATTCATATTATTATATATGCTTTTATGTGAAATTATGTTTATGAAAGGTTAAGTTTAGGATTTAACTAAATTTTCTGTTGGTTTGGTTTAGGGTGAGGGAATGAATATATATATATATATATCAGGAAACAAATATTCATGGGAATGCATAAATAAAAATATGCATGAAAACATGTATAAATGTATATTTTTAAAAAGGGTAATTAAGGCTTTAGTGTAAGTTGTAGGAAGTCATTTCATTTCATTTGGGGATCCATGGATAAATTATATATATGAATATATGTATAAGTAAAAATACACATAAATTTTCATATTATAAATGCTTTTATATAAAATGAGGATTAGGTATAGGGGTAAGTTTAGGTTTAGTAGTAAATTTTGGGTTTGTTTAGGGTTAGGGTTTGGAAATGAATATGTATATTGGGAAAAAAATATTCATAAGCATGAAAATATATATAAATATATATATATTTTGAAATAAGGAAGTGTTTATTTTGAGTCATCTGAAGTCAATTTATACATTTCAAGATGCCTGGATAAAATACATATATCAATATATAATAACATACATAAAACATACCATTAATTGAAAATATAAGTCAAAATACACATAAATATTCATATTACTTTTTATGTTGTTACATAAAATCAGGTTTAGGTAAAGGAGTAAAAATAGTGTTAGTATCAAATTTTAGGTAGGATTAGAGTTAAGGTTAGATAATGAATATGTATATCAAGTAATATGAATATTCATAAGAATGTGTGCTTTAAAATATGTATGAAAACATAAAAATACATGATTTGAAATAGGGAATGGTTTAATGTGAATCATATGAAGTCACTTTTTTTAACATTAGGATGCTTGAATAAATTACATATATGAACATATAATGATATGTACAAAAATGTCATGATGATTTGAGTATATAAGTCAAATGCACTTAAATATTCATATCATATATGCTTTTACGTAAAATTAGTCTAGGTATAGGTTTAATGTTAGAGTTAGTATTAAATATTGGGTAGCTTTAGGTTTAGGGTTAAGGAATAAATATATATGCTGGGAATAATGAATATTCCTAAGAATGTATGCATGAAAATATGTATGAAAACATGTATAAACACGTTTTGAAATAGGGAAGGCATTTTTGTGATTTGTATGAAGTCAATGCTTTTTTTAATTTGGGGATGCGTGGATAAGTTATATATATATATTAACATATATAAAATATACTATGGATTGAATATGTAAGAAAAAATATATACATATCCATATTATTATATATGCTTTTATGAAAAATTAGGTTTAGGTACAGGGTTAATGCTAGGGTTAGTATTAAATTTTGGGTCCAGGTAGAGTTAGGGTTAGGAAATGAATATGTATATTGGGAAACATGAATATTCATGAGAATGTGGGGCTGGGGAGATAGCTCAGTCGGTAGGGTGCTTGCCTTTCAAGCCCAAGGCCTTGGGTTTGATCCCCAGCACCGCAAAAAAAAAAAAAAAAGAATGTATGCATGAAAATATTATGAAAACATATAAATGTGTATATTCTGAAATAAAGAAGGGTTTAATGTAAGTCATGATTACATGATTTTTTTAAATTTGAGGATGCATGGATAAATTATATGTATGACTATATAATAATAGATATATCAACATATCAGTAATAATTGTATATATGTCCAAATACTCATAAATATATCATTATATATGCTTTTATGTAAAATTAAATTTAGATGTGGGGTAAGGTTGGGGTTAGTATGAAATTTGGGGTTGGGTTAGGTTTAGGGTTAGGGAATTAATTCATGTATGAGGAAACATGAATTATAAGAATGTGTACATGAAAATACATATAAAAATATAGGAAATGGTTTAATGTGAATCATATGAATGCACTTTTTAATATGAGGACGCATGGATAAATTATATATATATAATAAAGAATATGCAACTATACCATTGGTCATTGAATATGTCAAAATACACTTATTTATATTTATATGCTTTATGTTAAATAAAGTTTAGGTATAGAGGTAAGTTTAGGGTTAGTATTAAATTGGGGATAGGGTTTTGGTTACTGGTATGGGAGGACTATAATGGGGAAACATGAATATTCATAAGAATTTATGAATGAAAATAGGTATAAAAACAAAATGTTTTGAAATAGTGTTTAATGTGAATCATATGAATGCACTTTTTGTTTACTGGTGATGCATGGATAAATTATATATATGAATGTATAATATATATACAAATATACCACTGATAATTAAATATAAGTCAAAATACACATAAATATTCATATTGTTTTATATGCTTTTATGTAAGATTGGGTTTATGATGTGGTATGTACAGGGTTAGTATTAAATTTGGGGTTGAATTAGGGTTAGACTTAAGGAAAGAATATGTTTTTTGGGAAACATGAATATTTATAAGAACATGTGTGAAAATGTATGAAAACATCTTTAAAAATGTATGTTTTGAAATAGGACAGTGTTTAATGTCACTTGAATGCAGTTATTTTTAATTTGGTGATGCATGGATATATTATATATGAATATGTAATAATTGATGATTGAATATGTCAAATTATTAGACATAAATAATAATATAATTGCATATGCTTTTATGTAACATTAGGTTTAGGTATATAGAAAAGTAGGGGTTCATATTAAATTTAAGGTTTTTTTAGGGTTAGGGTTAGGGAATATGTATATAAAAATATGAATATTCATAGGAATGTATACCTGAAAATATATATGGAAATACATGCTTTGAAATAGGTGTTTAATGTGAATACTATGAAGTAACTTTTTTCTAGTTTGGAGATACATGGATAAATTATATGTATAAATACAGAATATAGATGCAAATATACCATTGATGATTGAATGTCATAATGTGTATTATTATATATGCTTTTCTGTAAAATTATATTTAGACATAGTGGTAAATTTAGAGTTCGTATTAAATTTTGGGTTGGGCCAAGCATGGTGGCACTCCTCTGTAATCCCAGTAGCTCAGGAGGCTGAGATAGGATTGTGTGTTCAAAGTGAGACCCTAAGTAACTCAGCAAGACCCTGTCTCTAAATTATGTAAAACATGTTTTAAACATGAAAGGGTATAGTGTGAGTTATATAGTCACTTTCATTAATTTGAAGATGCATGGATAAATTATATATATTAATATGATAATATATACAATATACCATAGATGGTTAAATATGTCAAAATACACTTATTCATATTATATATGCGTTTATGTAAAATTATGTTACATAGGTATTGGGAAAATTTGGGGTTGGGTTAAGGTTAGGGATTGAAATGAATATGTATATTGGGAAACATGAATATTCATAAGAATATGTGAAAATGTGTGACAACTTATATGTGTTTCGAAATCAGGAAGTGTTTAGTGAGTCACTGAATACACTTTAATTTGGTGATGCATGGATAAAGTATATATGTGAATATATCATAATACATATACAAATATACCATTGGTGATTGAATATGTAAGTCAAAATATATATATTCATATTATTATAAACACTTTTATGTAAAATTAGGTTAGGTGTATGGGTAAGTTAAGGTTAGGTTATGGGAGTGAATATGTATATCAAGAAAGAATGTGTGCATGAAAATGTATGAAAACAAACATGTTTTGAAATAGGAAAGGATGTTTTGTGAGTCACAGTCACTCTTATTTGTTGATGAATGGATAAATTATATATATGAATATATACTAATACATATGCAAATATACCATTGATGATTGAACAAATAAGGAAAAATACAATAAATATATAAGCTTTTGTGTAAAATTAGGTTTAAGTATAGGAATTAGGCTAGGCTTAGAGTAAGTTTTGGGTTGGTTTAGGGTTATGGAATGAATATATCATGAAACATATTTGTAAAAATGTATGCATAAAAATATGTATGAAAACAAACATGTTTTGAAATATGAAGTGTTTAATGTGTTGTATGAATACACTTTTTTAAAATTCGGGGATGCATGTATAAATTATATATGATAAATTGCATATATGAAAATATAATATAGACAAATATACCATTGATAATTGAACATAAGTCAATATATACATATTCATATTATCAAATGCTATTATGTTAAATTAGGTTTAGGTATATGGGTAAGGTTAGGATTAGTATTAAATTTGGGGTTGGGTTATGGTTAGGGTTAAAAAATGAATGTATATCAAAAACATGAATATTCTTAAGAATATACATGTGAAATATGTATGAAAACATGTTTTGAAGCAGGGTAGGGTTTGTTATATAAAGTCATTTTTAATGTGGGGATGCATGGATGAATTATATAAATGAGTATAATAATAATATAAAAACAAATATACCATTGATGAATGAATGTGTCAATATACATGTAGCTAGCTATTCATATTATTGTATATGCTTTTATGTAAAATTACATTTAGATATAGGGGCAAGGTTAGGGTTAGTATTAAATTTGGGGTTGGGACAGGGTTAGGATTAGGGTTAGGAAATGAATATGTATATGGGGAAATTACCACATAATGGTTTGCCCATTCAAGGATTAGCTATTATCTTGAAACAAGTCTATCTTTTATAAAGTCAAAGTCAATCAATCTTTCAATCAATCACAGACAGCTCCTTACACTAATCAAATACTAGGAAAGTTATATGTTCCAAAGTGGGTTGTCACTTCAATAGGTAGATTAGCTTCACAGAATAGCCAAAACATTATTGTTAAAATAGAAAACTATTTTATGATTTTAAGACGTTTTATGAAAAGTGTATTTCTTTCTTTGTTTTCTTCTTCCCATTTTTGATACTGGGATTGAACCCAGGGATGCTTTACCACCGAGTTACATTGCCAGTCCTTTTTATTTTTAGACAGGGTCTCACTATGTTGCTGAAGTTGGCATGAAACTTGCAATCCACCTGCCTTAGCCTTCTCAGTTGCTGGGATTATAGGAGTGTACCACCACAACTGGCCTAAAAGGAGTATTTTTGAAATTGTTAAATATATGGTATAACTATCGGTGGGATGGAGATTAACTAGGAAAGAATTTGATTCAGTAGATCAAGTTGAGGAGGACCACAGAGAAAAAGAAAAGCAAAGAAGCAAATTAGAACCAGGAAGGATAGAAATAGAGCATAGTGTCCCCATGTCCACCGTCACTTAACCGGGAATTTTTTTTCAGTGCTTTGGGAAAGCATGATACAGCAGGAAAAATATGGACTAGAAATTTCAAAGTCATAAATTTAAATCTCAGCACTGTCATTCAAAATTTTTGTGACACTGGGCAATTAAACATTTTGAGTTAGTTTCCTCAGTTATGAAAGTTGGGGGAAACTCCCACTGAGCAATATGGTTGTAGAGATTAAGTGAAGTAATTAATGGGCATGAACATGTTTAGTATTCAGAGTGGCATATTGTAAGCACTTGCTATTTTCTATTCCTTCAGTCGTAGTTAAATTAGTGTAATCAGCTTTAAATGCTATTGGATAGGAAAATCCACATTCATATGTGAGAGATCTGAGGTCATGTAGAAAGAATTCAGTTCTGGAACTAGATTTAAATCTTGGCCTCTGCAACTTCCTCGCAATGTGAGCTTGTACAAATGACTTTATCTTTCCATAGCTTGTTGCCACATCAGTAAATGGGGCTACTCATCACATAGGGTTAGGACTAAATGAACACTATTTTGAGGATTAAATTAGACAAAACAGCAGAATCTGGTACATTGTGAGCTCTCAATAACTAATACTCTCTCATTATTACTCTAGTCAGAATTTTTGGTTTGGACAAAACCCCTATCATCATTCAAGGTCAAAATTTTCCCTCCTTACCATTCTCAAGTTCTGCCCACTAGACCTTGCATCAGATTGCACTCAAAGACTTTTGTACATTTTGACTAAAAGTAAGAATTAGGAATGAAGAATACTCAGCTTTAATCTGGGAAACTGTGATTATCTACCCCTCAACTTCAGCCTTTGCAAAGTCTAAAAACCAAGCTCTTACTTCACTGTGCTTCCTGGCATCTGGAACTTGTGTGTAATCAACAACCATGTGATTAAAAGATATGTCTATACCTAATTACTATGGCACTCTGATTTATTATTAATAATTGAATGAATATAAACTGTATATATAATGTGGAGTGAAAATCCTGTGTTTTATATGTTGAATTCTATCCAATCAGCTAGTGTGAATGTGCCTTCAGAATCCAAGCCCTTCTTATGTATTTGCTGTAGAATCTTTCTACTCAAGACAAGACACTGAAATGGTGTGTATATAACTAAAGTTGATATGCAAATACAAATTCAAAAGCAAATATTTTCATCCTGAGATTTGTATTTGCAACATTACTCCATTGCCACATTTCTGGAACCAAGATGTTAGTCCATTTGGGCTGCTGTAACAAATGCCTTTAGACTCATGGCTTATAAACAAGAGTAATGTTATTTCTTAGTACCGAAACCTGGGAAGTTCAAGATCAAGTGCTGGCAGATTTAGTATTTGTCAATGGCCTGCTTTTTGGCAGACATGGCATCTTCTGTGGCCTCATATGGAGGAAGGGAGAAGGTAGGTCTCTGGAGCCTCTTATGTAAGGATACTAGTCCCATTTATGAGAGTTCCACTTTCTGACATAATCACCTCGCAAAGACCCATCTCATAATACCATCATAGGGTGATCAGGTTTCAATCTGTGAATTTTGGGAGGATGCAAACATTCAGAGCATAACACAGTGTTTAGGGATAATATTTTTTTCTCAACCATATGATGCAGTAAATGCCTGCCAAAAAATACTAGAAATTAAAACATCATTAAGTTGTTTGTGAGAATGCCTCAATGAAATTATACTACCACTGACCAAAAAAATCTTCAAAATTCAAGCATTAAAGGGGAAATGCTTTTACTCTAGTCAGTTACTAATAGAGAAAAAGCAAATCTTAATTAGGCAGCCTTCATCACGGGTTGCTCCCTATTGTCTACTCCATACTGGAAAATAACTTTAATATTCGAAATAAGCAATTTAATGAGTCTGGGAGATTTAACTGCTGACAATGCTGAGAAATTACTGATTCTGCACTGTTATTTTAATGTATTCTGTACATGTATTTTAAAACATGACTAATGTTCTAATAAAGTTAATTTCTGAAAAAAAATTATATTTATTCATGCATTCTAAAAGCTTATTCTATGATGCAATCTTCACTTTGGGCCCTGGCCAAGTATTAACTTCAAGGCTCATTGGGCATTTATCAATATGTGTATATAAGTGTGCTATGAATGTGATTCAGCCCTATACCACAGGCAAGGCATGGTAATCGGCAAAGTCATATACACACACATACTCACTACAGCCCCATTGCCAGGTTCACGGGCCTAAGTCAGAGACTGACCAGGATGCTGCTATACCAATAATTATGTCCATGTTCTCACTCCTCAAGTTAAGAGAAAAGAGGTAAGGGAGTAGGTTGCACATTTAGACCAGAAATAAGACATGGCTCTCCGTGGCCAGGTCCCAGACTTCAGACTGCCAATTTATCCTGTTTTGTTAGTTTTTGGCTAGAACAACAGGCTGAAAACTTATCTTGAAAACGAAATATTCCAGAGTTTCACATGCTTGATCTGGACTGTTAATGACAGCAATATGTATTAAAGTCTGGCTCACACAAGAATGGGTCAAAGTATTTTAGGATAATTGAAGCAACTTTTCACAAATATTTAGTTTTTCTTTCAATTCAACAGCATCATAATCACAAAAAAAAAAAAATCATTTTTGTATTAAAGACTAGACATGCAAACTTTCAAACACATCTTTTTCCCCAAAGGCAGAGATCATGGCTAGTCTTCACAAAAAAGAGGGCATTTTGTCCATATGAAAATTCAGGCTAATGCCATCAAATGAATTGAAGGCTTATACTATTATTTCAAGTGGCTGCAAAGAAGTGATCAAAGAACGAAGTAAGGAGTTACTACTTTAAGGATTATTCACAAAAGTCTTAGAAACAGCTGAAATCTCACCAAGGCAAATCATTATAATAGAATGGACATGATTACAATCTACATTAATTAGTAGGCAACAGTTCACTACCTGATAGAATTTGGGCTTGGTTTAGAAGATCGGATAGTATACAACAGACTTTACCATTTTCAGATTAATTCTACAGCATATCAGTAAATTCATTTACTTTTTATTAACCAACCTGGTTTAGACTGGATTTGTGAACTGACTAAATAAGCAAGAAAAGAAAGAAGGCTGATTAGGAAGGTAAAAGAGTTGGTTAACCAAATGAAAGGCTACTAAAAGGTCCTTGACCACTCCTTGTGCCAGAGACATCAATAGGTACACTTTTCACTAACTTCTCATACATACCAAGTTTGTGCTTGCCTCCTGGGCCTTTACCTTCACTGCTCCTCCCTCTGCCCACTTCTGGTTCATTCTGATCCTTCATGTATTAGTTTAGGCATATCCTCTTCAGAGGTCTTTCCAGACAGCACTTTCTACAATAGTGCCCTCACAAACTCCCTCACTGCCTCCCAGCATATCATCATGGACACTTTGCTATCACCAGCAGAAGGCTGCTCCTTTACTGTCCACCATCACTAAAATGCAACTGGAAAAGAGGAAACTATTTTGCTCACCATTATATCCAGGCATCCAGAAATATTTGTTAAATATTTATCATTTGCTAAATAATGAATGGGAAAGTGGTAAAAAGCAAGCAATTTTACTTCTCAGAAATTTCCTAAGGAAATAACAGGTCAAATTCACCAAGATATAGATACAAGATACTTATAATAATGAAAAACAAGAACTTGCCTACATATCCATCCAAATAAAAATTGTTAAATTCGTCATGGTATATTATTATAGAGAAAACAACAGAAAAAGTATAAGTTTAAAAGAAAATAACAAAGGTTAAAACAAGACGTGAAAAATCATAGTTATCAATTTATTTTTAACTTTTTCTTTTAAGTTGCCTTTGGGCCTCCAAGCCCATTTCTTTTTTCAGGGGTGGGGTGTAAAGAATAATAAAACAAAATACAAGTCATTATGTATGTTTGCGTATATGAGAAAAAATATTTTTGGAAAAGAGAAACTTCAGGTGATCATGAAAACATGATCTTTTCTTGTTATTAACAGTGTAGAAAATGCCTATTTTATAACCTTATTCTCTTGCACATATTCCAAAGTACACATATTCAAATATCTATCTTTTTTTACCTCTCAAGATAGAATTGCTAACAATATTATTGCCACTCTAATATTTTGAAGTAAACTGCATTAAATCTTAGCCTGACTACACAGTCAACAGTTGAAACTATTTTAAGTCTGAAACTATTTTATTTAAAAACTTCTTTTAAAAAATCCCATGGGAACTACTAAAATTTTTCAACAGTGACAACCATTCTCTGCCTTAAATATAAATTGAATAAACTGTACACAAAATCACAGTATGATAATCTTATGGCACATTAACTTCATTCCACATTCTATATGTGAACAAAGAGAAACATTACTGAGTTCACTGCAGCTTTCTTTTCTCTCCACACAAACTACTAGTGTATATATAGGAAGCTGTGAACAACAGCTCTTTATGACATCTGGCACAAAGCTGTTAAGCAACAGCCTTTACAATGCCCATCAAAGAGTGAAACATCTGGTTAGTTTTCAAACTAAATGAGTTGCTTTGCTTTATGTGCCAACTTCAAGCAAAAGGTCCTTTATGTATTTCCCATTCATTACTCACTGATGTTGGGTTCTGAACAACATTCACACTAGTTCCATGATCATTCAATTTTCCCCTACTCTTTTAAATAACTCCATTTGTTAACAGATATAATTAGCAAGCTAATGGCACATAAATTTTCTTTTAGTTCTTAATTTTTAAACAATGTCATGTAATTTTATTTTCCAATTGCAATATCTTTTCCAATGGAATAGTTTTCAAAACATTTAAACAAAACTTGTAATAGGGGATGGGGATGTAGCTCAGAGGTAGACTGCTTTTCTAGCATGTGCAAGGCCCTAGGTTCAATCCCTATAGCACTGCAAACAAAACAAAACAACAGCAACTTGTAATAGCTGACTTGGTAACAAATGTTGTACTTATGATACTCCTAAACTAAGTTTAAATTGCAACTTTCACATTGTTCGATAAATTTCCAAAGATCTTAATTAAAGAAATCATTCAAACTGTGATACAGTCTAGTGTTTATTTTATGTTATGGCAGGTACACTTGAATTTCAAAAATTTAAAACATATAAAAAGTGGTTAGGGACTAACATTTGTATCAATAGTTGATAAATGTCTAAGATTGTTTATTATACAGCAGGATACAATGGTAGTGCTAATGCCAACAGGGCACCATGGAAGTTATTCTAAAATTATCACTAGGCTTTATACAAGCAACAATATATGCTGCTGTTTTAGAATTTTGGGACATGACCTGCTTCTAACACTAAGCAGTTCTTTTAACATTTTTAATGTTATACAGTGTTAGAGTATTTAGTTTGGCAATTGTTTCAAAATAAAGTAGAAATGTATTCATAACATCACAGAAATGCACATCCAATTTGTTTTCAATAAGAACATAGGTACAGATCAGAACTCTTCCCTATATGAAATAATTTACACACAGATGAATGCTATAATATCACTATCTAAAATAATCACTAAATACATTTTTTCAGAAATAAACAAGCAAAGGTTTTTTTCCCATTATCAAATATCAAAAACATATAGATAATGTATGTCTTTCAAACAAATGATACTCTAAAATTATAGGAATAATTTCAGTGAATTCAGTAATGTGCAAACTAAATTAACCTACTGTAGTACAATTATATTAAGAAACCAATGATCGGAAAATACAACCGTATGAAAGCAATTTATAATCCACAAAACTGTTTTTCAGGCCTTAAGATAAAATAGTTCCACAGTTTAC
This sequence comes from Sciurus vulgaris, assembly GCF_902686455.1. NCBI lineage: Eukaryota > Metazoa > Chordata > Mammalia > Rodentia > Sciuridae > Sciurus > Sciurus vulgaris. Next base: position 136,483,766 of record NC_136463.1, read on the forward strand.
AGAAAAAACCGAAGCAACAAAAATGCGTGCTTGTTTTGAATTAAGTAGATATTTTATGCAGAAGATGTAACACTTTGTTTGTAGACAGCATGGTATGCATTTCTCAGCAACACATAAGGAAAACAAGATTCCAAAAGATCCATTGTCAGGAATGGTGACTCCTGTACAATCTGAAAAATTCCAAAAATGCATCAAAATTCAAGTTATTTGCAATGGGAACATTTACTGCTCTTATTAGAAAAAAAAACACAAATTATTTTCCCTTTAAAATCTACAATGTAAATGTGTCATAGTGCACTCTATCAAAATGTTTTTTAAATGCTAACTTCCAATATCAATCAACAGGAAAATATTGAGCATTTTCATTGTCTCCAACAACATACTAGACATAAAAAAAGAATATAAAAATATTTCAAATATGGTCCATACCATTAAGTGTAACTAGGGAATCAAGACTAAATTAGAAACCAAAATCAAACCTAAGACCAACCATAATTAAGTGAGAAGCTATAAATTTTAAAGTTCAAAAGAGCAGAAAGATTAATGTACACCAGAGAAATCAAGACTATCTGGAAAAAAATTTCAACTATGGGGTGTGTTAAGTCTTTAAGACAGACAGAACTCTGCAGGTAAAATAAATGACTCTTAGGTAAAGGAAGACCACTCAGTAGAAACAAGCATAGCTGGAATATATGCACTGCAGAGAAGGAACTGATAAGGCATAGAGAATTATAGGAAACTATAATAGATGGGCAAAACAAGAGTCAGAATGTAGAAAAATCGGTTAACTGGAAGAGAACCGAAACTAGGAAAAAAATAAGGCCCAAGTATTTCCCAACAGGTTAAAAAGGCTCTTCATAAAAAAATATCCTCTACAATTAATGCTAATCTTTGATTTTATTATTTTCTGATATTAGCTTAATGATAAAATGAGTGATGCCAGTCTTTTCAGCAATTTCTACAAAGTAATATGGCTTGGGTTGAGTGAATACAAGAAATAAAGGCGAAATTCAGATGGGGACAGAAATGTGGTAAATTAAATTCCATGCACACATGATTATGTCAAAATGAATCCAACCATTACATACGGTAGTCCACCAATAAAAACAAAACATGATACTAATTTAGAATCAAGAAAAAGACACTCAGAAATTTTGTTATTAATAAAAATTAAAATGAGACTTACCATATCTAACAGTAAATAAACAGATTCTCTGTTTCTTGTTGTAGTTTTATCTGTTTCCTGGCCAATTTTCAGTAGACTGGAGGATGCAAGCTTAAAAGTATATGTACATATTGAGTTTTTAACAAAATGTTTATCAGTTACTCATTTTCAGTATGTTTCACCTTCCAACAAATTTCAATCGTTCAATACTACATATAAAGTAATGATGAGCTTAGACACCTTACATTCAAACAATAATTTAGAGAGCTATTAAGGCATAAATGTAATCAAATGTTCTTAGGAGTCTTTAAAGCATACTTTTCAAAATGTTTGTTTCTTTAAAATGATTCTAATTAGTTTCTCTCTTAACTATACAGTGGTTTCTCCACCATCCATGGTTTTACTTCCCATGGTCAGAAAATACTGACTGGAAAATTCTAGAAATAAACAATTCCTAAGTTTTAAATTGCATGCCATTCTAAGTAGTGTGATGAAATCTCATATACCCTTCCATGCTGCCAGGGATATGAATCACCCCTTTGTCCAGAATATCCATATTGTATACACTACCTACCCAATAGCCACTAAGTTAACTATCTTACTTATCAGATTGACTATGGCAATAATGCAGTGCTTATGTTCAAATAACCTTTAATTTACTGAGTAATGGCCCCAAAGCACAACAGCAGTGATGTCGGCAATTTGGATAGGCCAAAGAAAAGCAATTAACTGCTTCCTGTAAGTAAAAAGATCAAAGTTGTCAACGTACAGAAAGAATAAAGTCACATGCTAAGACTGCTAAGATCTACAGTAAGAACAAATCGTCTATCAATGAAATTACATAGGAAGAAGAAATTTGTGCTAGTTTTGCTGTCACACCTCAAAATGTGAAGGTTCTAGCCACAGTACATATTAAGTGCTTAGTTAAGATAAAAAAGGCAGTGAATTTGGGAATGGAAGACACAAACAGAAAATGTATTACAAATTATGGCAACATGTGCCAGAAAGAACTGAACTATATAAAGACTTCAGCAAAGGATTCCCTGAAATGAGTGTCTCCACACCATTTATTCCAAGTAAGGAATGGTTGCACAGATTCACAAACAGGTTTGGATTGAAAATTATAATAATTACTGGAGAGGCTACATTTGCCAATGAAGAAGTTGCTGCTACATTTTCAGCAGAATCAAAGTAGTTGATTAAGGAAAAAGGATACCTTCTCTAAGCCTTCTATTGTGACAAAATCAGGCTCTTCTAGAATAAGATGCCAAATAAAACTTAATATGAACAAAAATACAAAGGTGGCATCAAGGTATAAAATACAGAGAGGACAGATTAACTCTGATACTCTGTGTCAATACTACAGGGAATATGATAAAGCCAATCACACAAGGTACAAAGTGAAGAACCTAAGTACTCTCAAAACTAAACTAAAAATCTTCTGCCCATGTTCTGGCAACATAATCAGAGAAAGTATGGGTGCCAGTTCTCTTGTTTATGGAACGGTTCTTCCAATGCTTCATCTCAGAAGTAAAAAAATACATGGAAGAGGAAGGGTTGGAATTCTAAAGTCTATTAACAGGAAATGTACCTAGCACTCTGAAAATGAAAATGCACATTGTATTTTTACCTCCAAATACAACCTCTGTTTCAGTTCCTTACTCATGGCATTATTTAATTTGTCAAGGTCACATATACCCACTTGGTATTTGACCACATTCAATCAGCAATTGATACAGATTCTAATCTGGACATAATACAGTGCTTGAAATCATTCACTACTGCTAATGCAGTAACATTCATCAAAGCTGCAATGGATGAAAACCAGAAAATGTTATGAAAAACATATGGAGTGACTGTTCCTTGATTTTAATGCCCTGCTTTCACCTGTTTCTCCCTCCAAAATAAAACCCCCAATAAACATTAAAAGGAAAATGTAATTTATATACTTGAGAAAAGAATTTAAAAACAAAAATGCCATTAGAGGATGCTAAATAAAATGTTTAGAGAGAGAATTTACTCTGTTATATCTCACAGTCATAATTTTTAGTTTTCTTTATGAAATGCTATGAGTTTTGTTGTTTTCTGATTATACATACCGCCAGGAATTCTTTAAGACGGTCTTCAATGCTTCCTTTGTGAATTGTAAACAAAGCTGCTGCTATCTGGTTGATGGCTTTGGCCAAGCAATGTATATTGTTGCAGTGCCCTGGAAAAGTACAAACAGGGTTATGTTTATCCCAAAATATCTGTGTAATCAACTATCAAGAAACAGAAGGCAAGTCTTTGATGACTTCACAATCTCTATAAATAAATAATGATTAAAATAGCTGGGGCATAAACTGACTTGTTCTCCTTTTACTTTCATAATGACTAGGGTTTGTTAAAGTACTACAGCAAGGGAACAAACAATGTCAGGTCTGTATTATATTAAACATGCAAATACTTCAAAAAATCCCTAAAAGAAATCATGCACTGGTTATATACTATCATCAAAACATAAGATTCTTTACAACCATTTTATCATTCAATCCTTAAAATAATCCTATGATGTAGATACTCCCTCACTATACTCTAACATGCACACATTCACCAATGAGTGGGCTCACTTATATACATTTCAGATATCAGAAAATTGGGGCTTCAAAAAATACACTACCCCAGGTTACACAGTTAGTTAAGTGGCAGAACTCAAGTCATATAAAAGAGCATCAATTACTTGAAGAGAAAAATAGCTACTATACCAAAATCATTTACTATACCAAAATTATTTACTATACCAAAATTATTTTTTTCATTGCCAAAACAATTTTTAAACCATGATTACCTTCTATAGCAGGGCTGTACTGAGACATTACATTACTAGCTAGTGTTGGCAAAGAAACTGCTACAAAGACCATGAGGAGGCAGGCAATTTTATATTCTTCTTCTGGACTAATGTTTTCTATAAGAGAAAAATTAAGAATAAAATCAAGCAATTTCTTCACGATTAGTTAATAGTTGATCATTCAAACTAAACTTTTTAAATATAAACATTTATATTTATTCAGAATAATTATTTAAAAATTGACTATTTTACTCAAAATTAAAGTATTTTAATGGAACTCTTTAGAACTGGTCACAATTTTGTTATAAGAAATACAGAATACATACAAAGAAGACCAGTAAAGTAGAAGAAGGGGAACAGGGAGGGAGAAAGAAATGGAAAAATGAGAGATTACACTCCATTTATGTATGATCTATAATACATAAATGTACAACTAATTAGAACAAATAAACTGAAATAATTAAAAAAGAGGAAATACTAGGAGGAACAAAGGCACACATTATACTCTCTGAATGTATGACTATGCCAAAATGAACCCCAATATACATATATAATTATAGTACACTAATAAAAACACTAAAAAAAAAGAAATAAAGAACAAAGTAGAAACAATATTTATTACCACTTACTTCCACTGGCTATTATCAACTACTCAGGCATATTTCAAGGGTTTTTAATAAAACAGTTTAGGCAAGATTTTACTTTTTAAAATTTTATTTGATTAGAATAACTAAAATTCCCAATTGAAAATTGATGAGAAATTAATTCTATATACTATAAATTTGGGAAAATGATCTCCTAAATTATTGAAATCACTAAAAAAAAAAAAAAAAATCACTAAAAAGAATCCAATTTTTTCCCAAAATAGGTAAGACTATGATATAAAATTTACTATTTAAAAGACATATATGTGGAAAGTAAACTGGACTTCCAGTCTCTATACTTCAAGAGACAGAAGGAACCAGTCATGTAACTACCCTAAATCTTTTAAGACAGTAACTTTTTCTAAAATATTTATTGTATTGTATACTCAAATTGTGAGTTATATAGACATTTGACCTCTTATCTGATACCTACAAACTTCCAGTTACCCTACTATTTACCATCACATATAATTAAAAATTGAACACAAGAAAAAAAGCCACGATATGTGTGCAAAACCTTCATTATTTTAAAAAATAGCTGTAGTAAATCAAGTAATTATCTGCATGACTATAATTAACATACTATGAATAAAGAAACAAAAAACGTCATTAAATGATAAAAACAACTGATAAACTTAATAAAATACCATACTATTGCCTCAAGGGGCTAGGGAAGGGCATGTCAGTATCAGAAACAAATGAAATGTTATTTAAATTGTAAACAAATTCTGAGTTATCCAGAGTTTTCTGGGTACTACATATCAAAAAATTTACCTTACAATTTTTTGAAATGTTCAATATTATTTAACGATGCACAAATTCTTTACAGTCAATAACTCTAATCCAATTAAAACAGCACACCATTTTCTAGATTCCAATTTTTTGCTATCAAATGGATCATGTCCCACCAGCATACAAATGCTGTTATATTTCCCATGGGTGGCGTTGCAGAAAAATCCTTCTCATGGGCTGAGAGTATAGCTCAGAGGTAGAGCACAAGTTTAACAAGTGGGAGGCCCCAAGTCTGATCCTCAGCAGCGTGAAGGCACACATAGCCTCCTCTTGATTTTTCTCCTGCCTATAACTATAATTTGATTTGTTTTCCTTTACAATAAAAGCTATTTGAGTTGTTTTATACTTACTGTTTCTAGATCCTTTCCTCCTATTCACCATTAAGTGCTCTCTAGCTTATCTTTTGCCCCTCAAACTCTATTGACATTGATCTTGTCAGTACAACCCTTTACAAAGCTAATCATTCACTTTCCACTTTCCTGAAAGATGCTCCTCTCTGGTGTTCTTCAAATTCATTGGCACTTTCTTTTCTGTTGATTTTTTGTGGTTCTTCCTCTTTTCCTGGATCTCTCAGAGTTGGAGGGACCAAATTCAGACTTTGATCCTCTCCACTGCTGCACCTACATACACTAGACCACTTTAGTAAACTTATCCAGTCCTATGGCTAAGAGATCATTTGCATACATAAGCTCCAGAAGGCAGGGATCTTTTGTCTTTTTTGTACTGCTATAGTACTGAGACCAAAAATTATAAACACAGTCTGAACATAAGCAAGTATTTGAATAAATGGATAACTATCACACCTAAATACCTATGGGCCTGGATAATTTTAACTGTGACTACGACTACATGTGTACTAATGCATTTTACCTGATTTTTGTGAAGAAAGAGCTACAACCAAGGCAGGATCAATTTCACAAGGTAATCCAGCAGCTGATGATAACTCATAGACATTCATTGCAACCTGATGAAAATACAAGAATTATAGAGTAAGAAATATGATAATAAGTTTCTGAGAGTTCACTTTAGTAAGAAAAATATTTACTGTTCAAATCAGAGTCTGCTTATTAAGAATAAAAAAGAATTTCTAAAACTTGGCTAAAGCAGAAACTACAGTTACAGTGTAATTAGCCTATAGTGAACAACTGTTTTAGTACTTTGTGATTCACTGCTAGTTATCACCTCCTACTGTTAGGCCAAACAAAACTTCTATACTTTCTGTGGCAAATTTCAACAAAGTCATTCTGAAGTTACCATTTTTCTTGGAAGCATGGATATAAAATACCAAGTCAAAAGAGATGTAAAATATCAAGTCAAAACTAATACTGAACAAAAATGAGTCAATATTACTTTTCCTGTTTATGTCCTCAGTTGTTTAATGAAGAATTACAGAGGTAAAAAATACTTAATCATATAATATCTATAAATATAGTTACTTATTATAATAAATGTTAAACAAGTACTAATTTAAGAATATGATAAAGGCTTTCCAGTGACTTACAGAAATTTTTCTGTATCACACTTGGATTTCAAGTATTCCAAGCTATTCTGATGGACCAATACTATAATTAAAAACTATCTACATAGTTTTTTTTTATCTCTGACATTGCAATTATTAAAACAAACCCTCAAAAGTAATCATACGCAGCTTAGAATAAATGAATGCATTAAGTTCTAGGTAAATATATGTTTGTGACATTCTACTCACACATCACATAAAAAAGTGAACTCAATGTGCATCACACATCTAAATATTAAGAGGTAAAACTACAAACTCTTAAAAGAAAATATAGGCACAAATTTTCATAACCAAAAAGGCACTAGTTATCATATATTACACCAAAGACAGAAAAGTAGACAAACTGGACTTCACTGAAATTAAAAATTTCTGTGCTTCAAAGGACACCACCAAGAAATAAAAAACTCACAGAATGGTAAAAAAAATTCACAAATGATGTATCTATTAATGGACCTCTGTACAGGATATATAAGGAACTCTTATCTTCCAAAAGGAAAAAGGAAACCTAATTTAAAGATAGTGAAAGACAGTCCTCTAAGAAGATGGACAAATAGCGCATAAACACTTGAAAAGATGTTCAACATCATTTGCTATCAGGGAAATACAAATCAACAGTGGTATCATACCACTTTACAGTCACAAGAATGATTAATCAAGAGGATGTAGAAAACTTATAACCCTCATATGCTGCTGATGGGAATGTAAAATGGTACTCACTTTGAAAATAATTTGGCCTTTCCTCAAAAAGCTAAATATATAGTTTCAATATGATCTATCAATTCCACTCCTGGTCTATACCCAAGAGAAATAAAAGCATATGTTCACACAAAAACTTGTACATGGATGTTTATAAAAGCATTATTTATAATAGCTAAGAAGTGAAAAACTGGGCATGGTGGGGCATGACTGTAATCCCAGCAACTCGGGAGGATGAGACAGGAGAATCCTCAGTTCAAAGCCAGCCTCAGCAATTTAGCAAGGTGCTAAGCAACTCAGTGAGACCCTGTCTCTAAATAAAACACAAAACAGGGCTGGGAATGTGGCTCAGTGGTTGTGTGCCCCTGAGTTCAATCTCCAGTACTCCACCCCCCAAAAAGTAAAATAAACCAAATATTCATCAACTGTTGATCAAATAACTAACTGTGGTACTTCGATAAAATGGCATATTATCAATAATAATTTTTTTTAAAATAAAGTACTGATATGATATGATAAAACATAAATGAATCTTAGAAAGATTATGCTAAATTACAGTCAGTGTCAAAAGACTACATGGTGTATGATTTACAAGAAATGTTCAAAAGAGGCAAATCTAGAGACAGATTAGGGGTTGCTTAGGGCTGGGGACTTGCTGGGAAAGTAGGGATTAATAGTCAGTGGGTACTGAGGTTCTTTGTGGGATAATGAAAAGGTTTGAAAATAATCACTGTAATAGTTTTGCAACTTTGTTACTGTACTAAAAAAAAATCACTGAATTGTACACTATAAATGAATAAATTTTATGATAGGTGACTCCAATAAAATTTAAAATATCCGGCAGCTGCGGCGGCGAGTATTCCGCGGCCCTGACGCTCGCGCTCGGCCTGCCTTCCCTTGCCGGTCCTGACTCTCCCGCCTCATCGCTCACAGGGTCCTGGAGCCCGGCTTGGCCCGCGCCTCCGGGGGCCGGGAGCGCGGCCGAGAAATTCCTGATTTGAACATTCAGACCACCATTCCTGTTTTTTTCTGAGTCTTGAATTGGAAGCTACCAGGACACTCTTTAAGACCTGAAAGCAATATAAAAGGGTGCACTGGATCTGTTGAGAATCAAACCTGGTCATATGAAGCACTTCTTTTCTTATATACCCCAAACCTGAGCAGTGTGTGAGAAGGGAGGTGGAAGGTAAAGATGCATCCTAGGGGATTCAAGATGGCGGACTAGACGGTGGCTGCGTTTCGTGTTGCTCCAGGACTCAGGACTCAAGAAGAGGAGATATAGAGAGCCTTGGGACCAACTCAAAGCAGCCGGGCGAGAATCTCCCACTGGGCAGGCGTCCCGGACGGGGCAGGAGTCCTAGACGGGGCGGTAGCCCCAAAAGCAGGGATCTTTGCAAAGTAGAACGGCCGCTGAGGCGCCCCTCCCCCCGCCGGAGCAGTGATCGCAGACAGCTGGGAGCATTAAAGAGGGGGGTGCCCAGAGGAGAAGGAGAAATACGGGCTCGGCACGTCGCTTGGAATTGGATCAGCTGCGCCAGGGCTCCGGGCGGCTATCTGGAGGAGCAGCGTGGACTCAGGACTCAAGAAAAGGAGATATTGAGAGACTTGGGACCAACTCAAAGCAGCCGGGTGAGTGTTTCCCACTGGGCAGGCATCCCGGACGGGGCGGTAGCCCCCGGACAGGGCGGTAGCCCCGAAAGCAGGGATCTTTGCAAAGCAGAACTGCCGGCGAGGCGCCCCTCCCCCCGCCGGAGCAGTGATCGCAGCCAGCTGGGAGCATTGGAGAGGTGGCTGTTCACCACAGCGCTTGGACTCGGCGCAACCCACCCGCGCTCTGGGAGGCTGCCCAAAGGAGAAGGTGCTTGGTGAGCTGTTTGGACTGAACGTGACCACCCCTGAACACAGGGGGCTGCCCAGAGGAGAAGGAGAAATACGGGCTCGGCACGTCGCTTGGAATTGGAGCAGCTGCGCCAGGGCTCTGGGCGGCTATCCGGTGGAAGAGCGTGGTGAGTGGTTTGGTCCCAGAGCATCCGCTCCTGAACATAGGGGGGTTGTCTGGAGAAGGAGGAGGAGCGCGGCGGGGTGCTTGGGCTCGAAGTGACTGCACCAGGGCTACGGGAGGCAGTCGGGACAAGAAGGTGCACAGTGAGTTCTTGGGACTCGTGATGCACCAGATCTCTGGGTGACTGCCTGGTGGAGAAAGTGGTGCGTGGTGGGTCACTTGGTCTTAGAGCGACCGCACGGAACAACAGGTGGCTGCCGGAGGAAAAGGCGTGTGGCGGGTCACTGGGACTCGGAGCGATTGTAAGGGGCTCCAGGTGGCTGCTCAGAGGAGGGGCCGCATAGCCAGGCGAAAAGTGCAGAGCAGGGTCCTAGACGGCTTCTTGGTGGAAGGGCCCCACAGACAAACTGAGGGGCGGAGCGAAGGCTCCAGGACTGCAGGCAGCTTCTCTGAGGAGAGGCAGCCGAAGGAGATTCGTTTGCGAAGGGTGAGGCTTCCAGGCCCAGGAGGTAGGTCCGGGTCCCTGGGAACATTGCAGAAGAAGGCTGCCCAGCCCAGGCGGTAGTTGTGAATTGAACGGAACCTCTGGGAGGAAAACCGACCAGCGAGACCTCCCCACCGGGTGACTCCTCCCTGTTGGGTGAGGTTCTCCCAAAAGGACCGTAAAATCAGAGACACAGGCCCAAACTGGTCTTGCATCAGCCCACAACCTACTTCCCTTCTGGATGACCATTCATCAGCAAGTGAAGGTACCTCTGCCCACTAGCAGGGAATATACCCCACCAGAAGGCCACCACCCTTAGGGAGTCAGCTCCCTTGTGGAGCACTGCATTATCAACTTCCTCCAAGATTTCAGGCTACTGAAGACTAAGAGGGGATATAATAGAAATCTTCAGGGATATTATAAGACAATAGAGGAAATCTGCAATATCACAGCGGTCAACTGATACCTGAACAATATGAGAAAACAAGGAAAGAAAATGCTGCAAACAAATCTAGATGTTACATCAATGAAACCCAACGACAGCATGGCAGAAGAAATGACAGAAAGGGAGTTCAGAATGTACATAATTAAAATGCTCAGGGAAGCAAATGACGAGATGCAAGAGCAAATGCAGGCACTGAATGATCGCACCAATCAACAGTTAAAAGAGCAAATACAGGAAGCAAAAGATCACTTCAATAAAGAGTTAGAGCTATTGAAAAAAAAACCAAACAGAAATCCTTGAAATGAAGGAAACAATAAACCAAATTAAGAACTCCATAGAAAGCATAACCAATAGAACAGAACACCTGGAAGACAGAACATCAGACATTGAAGATAAAATATTTAACCTTGAAAACAAAGTTGAACAAACAGAGAAGATGGTAAGAAATCATGAACAGAATCTCAAAGAACTATGGGATATCATGAAGAGGCCAAATTTGAGAATTATTGGAATTGAGGAAGGCTTAGAGAAACAGACCAAAGGAATGAACAATCTATTCAATGAAATACTATCAGAAAATTTCCCAAATCTGAAGAATGAAATGGAAGATCAAGTACAAGAGGCTTATAGGACTCCAAATATACAAAATTACAACAGACCCACACCAAGGCACATTATAATGAAAATGCCCAACATACAAAATAAAGACAGAATTTTAAAGGCCGCAAGAGAGAGGAATCAAATTACATTCAGGGGGAAACCAATACGGATATCAGCAGATTTTTCAATCCAGACCCTAAAAGCTAGAAGGGCCTGGAACAACATTTTTCAAGCCCTGAAAGAAAATGGATGCCAACCAAGAATCTTATACCCAGCAAAACTTACCTTCAAATTTGACGATGAAATAAAATCCTTCCATGATAAACAAAAGCTAAAAGAATTTACAAAAAGAAAGCCAGCATTACAGAACATTCTCAGCAAAATATTCCATGAGGAAGAGATGAAAAACAAAGAAACAAATCAGCAACCAACAACAGCAATCAGCAATCAGCAACCAGCAACCATCCTAAAGGAATTGTCAAATAAAGGAAGAACCAAGTCGTCTCTAAATAAATAAATAAATAAATAAATAAATAAATAAATAAATAAATAAATAAATAAATAAATAAATAAATAAATAAAATGAACCAAATGACCGGGAAACCAAATCATATCTCAATAATAACCCTGAATATTAATGGCCTGAACTCATCAATCAAAAGACATAGACTGGCAGATTGAATCAAAAAGAAAGATCCAACAATATGTTGCCTGCAAGAGACTCACCTCGTAGAAAGAGATACACATAGACTAAAGGTGAAAGGATGGGGGAAAACATATCATGCACATGGACTCAGCAAAAAAGCTGGGGTATCCATCCTCATTTCAGATAAGGTGGACTTCAAGTCAAAACTAGTCAAAAGGGATAAAGAAGGACATTACATACTGCTTAAGGGAACCATAAATCAGCAACACATAACAATCATAAACATCTATGCCCCAAACAGTGGCTCATCCATGTATGTCAAACAAATCCTTCTCAATTTCAGAAACCAAATAAACCATAACACAATAATACTAGGTGATTTTAACACGCCTCTCTCACCACTGGACAGATCTTCCAAACAAAAATTGAACAAAGAAACCATAGATCTCAATAACACAATCAATAATTTAGACTTAACGGACATTTATAGAATATACCATCCACCCAAGAGCGAATAACTTTCTTCTCAGCAGCACATGGATCCTTCTCTAAAATAGACCATATATTATGCCACAAAGCTAATGTAAGAAAATACAAGAAGATAGACACACTACCTTGTATTCTATCAGATCATAATGGTTTGAAGTTAGAAATAAATGAAAGAGTAAAAAACAGAAGCTACTCCAACACCTGGAGATTAAACAATATGCTATTACATGATGAATGGATAACAGAAGATATTAGGAAGGAAGTTAAAAAATTCCTAGAGGTAAATGAGAACAAAGAAACATCATATCAAAATCTTTGGGACACTATGAAATCAGTACTTAGAGGAAAATTTATTTCATGGAGCGCATTCAATAAAAGAAGTAAAAATCAACAAATAAACAACCTAACACTTCAGCTCAAAGCCCTAGAAAAAGAAGAACAGACCAACACCAAAAGTAGTAGAACACAGGAAATAGTTAAACTCAGAGCTGAAATCAACGAAATTGAAACAAAAGAAACTATACAAAAAATTGACAAAATAAATAGTTGGTTCTTTGAAAAAATAAACAAAATTGATAAACCTTTAGCCACTCTAACAAAGAGAAGACGAGAGAAAACCCAAATCACCAAAATTCGGAATGAACAAGGAAATATCACAACAGACAGGATTGAAATACAAAACATAATGAGAAGCTATTTTGAAAATCTATACTCCAACAAAATAGAAAATTTCGAAGACATCAACAGGTTTCTAGAGACATATGAATTGCCTAAATTGAACGAGGAGGACATACAAAATTTAAATAGATCAATTTCAAGTAATGAAGTAGAAGAGGTCATCAAAAGCCTACCAACAAAGAAAAGTCCAGGACCAGACGGGTTCTCAGCTGAGTTCTACAAAATCTTTAAAGAAGAGCTCATTCCAATACTTCTCAAAGTATTCCATGAAATAGAAGAGGAGGGTACCCTCCCAAACTCATTCTATGAAACCAATATTACCCTGATACCCAAGCCAGACAGAGATAAATCGAGGAAAGAAAATTTCAGACCGATATCATTAATGAACATTGACGCAAAAATTCTCAATAAAATTTTAGCAAATCGCATACAAAAATATATTAAAAAGATAGTGCACCACAATCAAGTGGGTTTTATCCCAGGGATGCAAGGTTGGTTCAACATCCGGAAATTCATAAATGTAATTCACCATATCAATAGACTTAAAGTCAAGAACCACATGATTATTTCAATAGATGCAGAAAAAGCATTTGATAAAATACAACACCCCTTCATGCTCAAAACACTAGAAAAAATAGGGATAGTGGGAACATTCCTTAACATTGTAAAGGCCATCTATGCTAAGCCCATGGCTAATATCATTCTAAACGGTGAAAAACTGAAAGCATTCCCCCTAAAAACTGGAACAAGACAGGGATGCCCTCTTTTACCACTCCTATTCAATATCGTTCTTGAGACTCTAGCCAGAGCAATTAGACAGACCAAGGAAATTAAAGGAATACGAATAGGAAAAGAAGAACTCAAACTATCCCTATTTGCGGATGATATGATTATATACTTAGAGGAACCAGGAAATTCCACCAGAAAACTGTTAGAACTCATAAGTGAATTCAGTAAAGTGGCAGGTTACAAGATCAATGCTCATAAATCCAATGCATTTTTATACATAAGTGAGGAATCCTCAGAAAGAGAAATTATGAAAACTACCCCATTCACCATAGCATCGAAAAAAATAAAATACTTGGGAATCAATCTCACAAAAGAGGTAAAAGACCTCTACAATGAGAACTACAGAACACTAAAGAAAGAAATTGAAGAAAACCTTAGAAGATGGAAAGATCTCCCATGTTCTTGGATAGGCCGAATTAATATTGTCAAAATGGCCATACTACCAAAAGTGCTATACAGATTCAATGCAATCCCAATTAAAATCCCAATGACGTACCTTACAGAAATAGAGCAAGCAATCATGAAATTCATCTGGAAGAATAAGAAACCCAGAATAGCTAAAGCAATCCTTCGCAGGAAAAATGAAGCAGGGGGTATCGCAATACCCGAACTTCAACTTTATTACAAAGCAATAGTAACAAAGACGGCATGGTACTGGTACCAAAATAGACAGGTAGATCAATGGTACAGAATAGAGGACACGGACACAAACCCAAATAAATACAACTTTCTAATACTAGACAAAGGCGCCAAAAATATGCAATGGAGAAAAGATAGCCTCTTCAACAAATGGTGCTGGGAGAATTGGAAATCCATATGCAACAGAATGAAACTAAACCCATATCTCTCACCCTGCACAAAACTCAACTCAAAATGGATTAAGGACCTTGGAATTAGACCAGAGACTCTGCAGATTATAGAAGAAAAAGTAGGTCCCGATCTTCAACATGTCGGCCTAGGACCAGACTTCCTCAACAGGACTCCCATAGCACAAGAAATAAAAGCAAGAATCAATAACTGGGATAGATTCAAACTAAAAAGCTTTCTCTCAGCAAAGGAAACTATGAGTAATGTGAAGAAAGAGCCTACAGAGTGGGAGAATATCTTTGCCAATCATACTTCAGATAGAGCACTAATCTCCAGAATCTATAAAGAACTCAAAAAACTCTACACCAAGAATACAAATAATCCAATCGACAAATGGGCTAAGGAAATGAACAGACACTTCACAGAAGAAGATGTACAAGCAATCAATAAACATATGAAAAAATGTTCAACATCTCTAGTAATAAGAGAAATGCAAATCAAAACCACCCTAAGATTCCATCTCACCCCAATTAGAGTGGCGATTATCAAAAATACAAGCAACAGGTGTTGGCGAGGATGTGGGGAGAAAAGTACACTCATACATTGCTGGTGGGGCTGCAAATTAGTGCAGCCACTCTGGAAAGCAGTGTGGAGATTCCTTAGAAAACTTGGAATGGACCCTCCATTTGACCCAGCTATCCCACTCCTTGGCCTATACCCAAAGGATCTAAAATCAGCATACTACAGAGATAGAGCCACATCAATGTTCATAGCTGCTCAATTCACAATAGCCAGACTATGGAACCAACCTAGATGCCCTTCAATTGACGAGTGGATAAAGAAACTGTGGTATATATACACAATGGAATATTACTCAGCCATAAAGAATGACAAAATTATGGCATTTGCAGGCAAATGGATGAAATTGGAGAATATCATGCTAAGTGAGATAAGCCGATCTCAAAAAGACAAGGGACGAATGATATCGCTAATAAGTGGAGGATGACACATAATGGGGGGGAGGGAAGGGTTAGTGTTAGGGTTAGAGTTAGGGTTAGGGAGGGGGGCAAGTATGGAGGAAGAAAGTACTGTATAGAGGGTAAAGAGGGGTGGGAGGGGTGGGGGGAAGGGGAAAAAATAACAGAATGAATCAAACAACATTACTGTATGTGGATTTATGATTACACAAATGCTATGCCTTTGCGCCATGTACAAACAGAGAGGCAACATGTATCCCATTTGTTTACAATAAAATAAAATAAAAAAAATAAAAAAAAAAATTTAAAATATCCATTTTTTTCAAAACAGCAAATTGTATTGAAAGTTTGCTGGAAATTATAATTGTGTCAAGTGATAAGAGAACTGGATGGTTAATTTGATATGGTCAGAATCCTAATTAGCATTCTTATAATGTACACAACCGTGTTGATTAGGTTTTCATGTTTTCTTAACTTTACATTTTCTGTAGCTTCCACTTAAGAAATCGTTTTAAACTATTCATACATAGTTTTTGATCACAGAATCTTAGGACAATTATTGATCTCAAATATTTATTTCTATAAAACACTATAAGAAAAACCAAAAAGGAACAAGATTTTAGTCTTTAAGATGTTTCCAATCTGTCATAAATGTAAGCGGAAAAGGAACAAGGCAGAGTACTACAGAAGTAGTTAAACAAAACATTCATTCTCTGATGACGCTAAGAAAAATATTCACCAGAAAATGGCAAATGCTCAGGTCTTAAAAGACAGTCAGGATTTCAAAAGGCAGTAAAGGACAGTATTTTCAAATAGAATACATTAAGAGGATAAAATGGATACATGAGAGAATGTGCACAAATCTACTTAACTCAAAAGATACACATTAAGAGAAAAGTAAACAAAGGCAAGTGGATAGTAAAGGAAACAATTAGGAATGTGAAGACAGAAGCCAAAGAATGGGAGAAAACATTTGATAGTTATTCTTCTGACAGAGATTAATACCTAGAATATAAAAAGAATTCAACAAACTTTATACCAAAAAAAATCAAATAACCCAATTAATAGGCAAATGAACTAAACTGACACTTCTCAAAAGAACAAATACAAATGACCAACAAATACATGAAAAAATGTTCAATATCTTTAGCAATGAGGGAAATACAAATCCAAACTACACTGAGATTTCATCTCACACCAATCAGAATGGCAGTCATCAAGAATACAAATAATAACAAATGCTTGAGAGGATGTGGAGAAAAAGAACACTTTTATACTGCTAGTGGGACTGTAAATTAGTGCAACCTCTATGGAAATCAGTATGAAGGTTCCTCAAAAGATAAGCATAGAACTACCATATGACCCAGCTATACCACTTCTCAGTATTTACCCTGAAGAATTAAAGTCATCTTACTACAGTGATATATGCATACCCAAGTTTACAGCAGCAAAATTCACTATAGCCAAACTATGGAACCAGTAGGTATCCATCAATGGATGAATGAATAAAGAAAATGTGGTGTATATACACAATGGAGTTTTATTCAACCATAAAGAAAAATGAAATTATGACATTTGCAGGAAAATAGATGGAACTAAAGTCCATCCTGTTAAGTGAAGTAAGTCTAACTTAGAAGGTTAAGAGTCATGTTTTCTTTCATATGCAGAAGCTAGAAAGGTAGCTGAAAACAAAAGTGGGGTAGATCTCCTAAAAATCAAAGCAAAGTTACAGAGATAGCTGAAAACAAAGGTGGGGTAGATCTCCCAAAAATCAAATGGAGATCAGTGGGAGGTGGGAAGGGAGTGGGGGAAAGCTGGGGCATGATACTTGCCAAATTATATGGTTATACTGTGTGCATGTATGAATGTGTAATACAAATGCCATCGATATATATACAACTATAATGCACTAATAAAATGGGGGGAAAAAAGAAAGGGAGAACGGGAGAAGGAACAAAAAATGAAAGTCTTAAAAAAGGTTAAAAAGCACCAATTTGAGATTCAAGTATTATACAGAAGACTTTAGACATTTTTATTTTTAGCCAGTGTTCTTCAAGATATGCAGGGAAAAAAAACAACAAAAAAAAAAAGAACAAAAAAACAGAAAATAACCTCACCAGGAAACATAAAAGCTTAGATAACACGTATATGAAAAGTACTAGTAAGTCATATACTAGATGTATAACCACTGAAAATTTGCTGAGATTAGATCAGTGGTTGGATTTCATGACTCAATAAATTTCAAAACAAAAACTGTGGGTTCACATAAGGCTTCCAACCTTCTACCTTATATTTATTAATTAAAAATAAGAAACTAAAATAATTTTTTATTACTGCCTACAATTAACATCCTTTTATAAGACAAGATTTTTTTAACCAGGGATTTTAACAACTGAATCTATTTAAAATAACTCATTTTATTGGGTCATCTTTCTCATTTCCCTTTAAGACTATACCTAAATTACCATCAGGACAAAGGACAGGTTTTTAACCAATTTAACATTGCCATGGGTGATCAAAGACTAACTTTCAAAGTGCCTAGGTGGTGTTTTGCTGCTGGGCTCTTGAGGATGCAATTTCAAAGGCAAGTGTTCTAACTCTAAAACAGAAACTTTTTAGTAGTTCAGGATTTATTACATTTTATTTCATATACAACTTAAATATTTCAGTTTAGAAACTGTAAAATTCAAACATAAGTTATATTACTACCTTCATATCAGTCTCTCTTGGAATATGATCCTTAAAATCTTCAATTGAACTTACAAGAAAAGGAATGTGGTAGGACAACACCTAGGCAGGATAACAAATAAGAACACAATTAGTTTTAAGTGGCAATCTCTAAATTTATGAAATAGTTCCATTTCATTAATTCTAATCTTCATAAAATTTATTTCCATGTGATTGTTCGAAGTACCAAGATACATGGAAATGCAGTACGTTCAGTATTAAATTGGTATAGTCAAAATGGAAAATGTTTCAATGAATAACAAAACTGTAAGAGTGATATAATAGCCAGACAAGTTATATCCTACAAATTTTAATACAAAAACAAAAAATGAATTTAAATAACTCTTTCTATATCATTTATTTGCCATAACTATGAAAACTGGAATTAATTATATCATTGCCAGCTGTGAATTTAAAGAGTAACTTTAAATTTCTGGGAAACTAAAAGGGATTATTTGGATATAGGGTATATACTTGTAATAGGTTCTTACATCTCTAAGTGCTTCTTGTGCCAATGATCGGAAGGATAAAATCACACCAATTATTGTCATCCTCTTCAAGACGCTGTCAACAGCTAAATTTTAGGGATGGGGAGGAGAAGAGAAGAAAAAAGTATGAACTGTATTCTTTCTTAACCTTAGAGAAAACTCTTAAAGTCATAAATTTTCTATGATAAAAGGCACAATTAATGATAATTTGAGTATAATAAATGATTAAATAGGCAAAAGTAATGATAATGATAGCTAATATTTAACTTTGTAAACTTTTAAGTTAATTCATTTATTATTTCAAAAATACATAGAGCACTTTGTCTTTTGTTTTTGATTGGAAGGTTCCTCAATATTTATGTTGCCACTAATATAAAAAGGGTGGAAATAGGAATCAAGAACCAGTGACTAAGGGAGAAAGATGATGATCAGAGTACACAGAAGTTAAATCCTCAAATGGCACAGGAACCATGAAATACTAAATTCTTAAGCTGTTGTGGTCTTGAGTCAAGAAACAAAGATCACAAGTAGTTTGGGCAGGACCAGACTGGTGAAGACCACAATGAATTCACATTTTAGGGAATTATTATATATTCAATATTCAGGCTAGGTTAACAAAATCAAGGAATATTAGAATTGGAAATGTCAATACCTTTACATTTTATAAAGCCAAACAGATATCTACTAATACACACACACACACACATACCCCCACACACACCCCGCATAAGTCACTGTAGCATGAGATTAAAAACAGAATAATGATCTAGAACCTAACTATCAAAAAACTTAAATGGATTACTAAGATGACTAACAAAATATGATCACATTTATGTAAGAGAAGAAAGACACATACACATACCTTTATTTATATTTACATAACAAATTTCTGGAAGTAGTATATTGAAAACTTAACCATAGTTACCAGTTGAGGAGCAGGAATGGAAAGAAGTATTTTGTTTTGACTTTCTATTTCCTGTGTAGCTTTTTTAAACTCTGATCATAAGTATCAGAGTTTATTAAACCACATAAACAGGCATAATAAGATAAAATGTGATGATGATGTCAGGCATAAATGCCTTATGAATTCCATAAGTAAGCATCAATCTTAGCTAGCTGCAGTACTTGAAAGAGTGCCTGATAACCAGACTAGCAGATAGATATTCAATGAAATGGTGACACAAAACTGGGCAGTGTTGCATGCCTATGACTCCAGAGGTGGAGGCAGGACAACCACAAGTTCAAGGCCAGCCTAGGAAAAGGATCAAGACCCTGTCTCAAAACATAAAATAAAAAGGGTTTGGGGGGCTGGGGTTGTAAAGCTCAGTGGTAGTGTGCTTGCCTAGCACATGTAAGACATTGGGTTCAGTCCTCATTATTACATAAAATAAATTAATAAATAAAATGAAGGTATTGTGCCCATCTATGACTAAAAATAAATACTGTAAAAATTTTATTTAAAAAAAGTGGGGGTGAGGGGGATGGTAGTACAAGATAAAACTAGGAAACTGTCACTAACCAGAAAAAAAAAGAAATGGAGGGAGGGGAGTACCCAGGGGAAGTCATCAAAGTTGGGTAAAAAAGGATGAGCAGGAAAAAAAAGACACTGCAGATCAAAACACAAAACAATAACAAATCTATAAAAAGGATAAAAAGAGAATAAAATGAAGAAGTAGAAAATAAGTGATGACGTCATAAATACTTTCCAGAGGATGTTCTCCAAAATTTTACCAAACAAGTTTGTGAAAAGATATCCTACAACCTCCTCTTGAATATGTACAATGCCATATTAAAAGTTTCAATAAACTTCACAGTAACAAAATTTTAATTTATTGTTTAATGGACTATTTGCCTCCTTTATTTCCCAAAATTTTCATTAACTTCCCAAGGAAGTACTGCAAGAACAGCAGCTTTGGGAGCTGAGCCAGGCAAGACCCAGAGAGTAGAGGAAAGAATGCAAAGTAATAGAGGATAATCCAAATAATGATTTCTGAATGGCTATCCTAAGGAGTTTATAATATTCTTTAAAAGAGGACGGGGATATTCAGGGTTTTTGAAATAGAGTTGGAAGGTACTAGAAAACTAAACTGACCAAATTATATTGTTTTATTATAAGCATATATGAAATGCAACAATGGATTCCATTATTATGTATAATTATAATGCACAAATCAAAATACAAAAATGTTATATGAAAAGTTATATTTAGAAATATGACTGAATATGATAGGTTAGAATGGGAAAACTGGGCACATACTAGGAAGCTATGACTAGAAGCCATAAACGAGAACTGCAGGAATAGAAAGCACCAGATTTGGAGCTTTATATTTAAGAGGTAGGATGTGCAACAGAGTTGTAAGTTCAAATACCTTTAGGCAGTAAACATAAAATGGTGAAGAGTAAACTGGGTGAAAGAGAATAGTGGCTGTGAAAGACTGAAAGAAACATTCTAAGCATTCTAAAGGGAGCAATTACAAATTAGCTATAGCCTTGCCATGTGAAAAAGTACTGCCTAGATTTTGGGGAGAGAAGCCAAGAGTCTGGATTTTTATATGAAATTTTCTATTTCAAAAATAATGTCCAAAGAAAAATGTTTTTAAGAATTTAATGTAGCGTGGGGCCAAAGCATGTATTTGAGTCAAATGTGACCCACTTCTTTACATACTCTGATCTATAAGATACTGGGTGTGGCTCTGGAGGTTGAGGCAGTAGGATTTCAAGTTAGAGGCCAGCCTCATCAACTGAGCAAAACCCCATCTCAAAATAAAAAATTAAAAAGGACTGAGCATGTGGTTCAGTGGTAAAGCAACCCTGGGTTTAATCCCTAGTACAAAAATAAATAAAAATACATAGCTATTGTATGTGGAATGTGAGGAGAAGAAGACTCAAAGATGGAAAAAAATGGTCAATAAAAAATAACAGGCTTTTTCTTTCCACCTACTTGTACCTCCCTTAAGAGGGAAATACTGCGCTATTACAGAGATATAAAGCATCTGTGGGTCATACAGCTGAATATGTCTAATTCAACTGTTCTCAAATTGTCTTACTAAAATACAGGTTGCTGGGTTCCAACCCAGTTTTTAATACAGTAGGTTTGGGCTGAGGCTCAATAATTTAGATTGTTAATAAGTTCCCAGGTGGTGGTGCTACTCGCTGCTAAATGGCCTAAGTATCAGACTTTGAGAAACACTGATCAAACTATCATTTGTTATTTAAATGTCTGGAGCTCAACAGAAAGGCTGAGGATAAATATTTAAGTCACTGGTAAATACAACTGAAGAAAATTTTCCCAACAGGATTGTACAGCAAGAATGGAAGAACAGGATATTAGACACTGATAAAATGTAAAAGATGAGCCAGCAAAAATAAGTAAGAAAATGTAGAGATAAACATTTGGCAAATGAAGACAACACAGTTTCGCTAACCAAATTTTATAGTCCATAAAGGATATAAGTAAAGTCAAGAAGAGAATGATCAAGAAAGCAGAGAGGCATCAAAGTTTCAGTGAGCTATACAAAAATAGTTTAATAACAGCAAAGGAGTAGAGACCTGGAAGACATGACTGTGGTCTGAGAACAGTTTCAACATTTGTACTGGTGAAGAATGCACAGGCAATAACAACTTTCAAAAAACTAATAAAAAGGCCTCTCGAACAACTTGTAGATTTGTAGATGGTAAGAGGGCAAAAGTCAATGTAATGATTTTTAAAATGAAGAATCACACTGGTGAAGTGATGCACATCTATAATACCAGTGGCTTTGGAGGCTGAGGCTGGAAGATTGCCTATTCAAAGCCAGCTTCAGTCACATAGTGAGGCCCTAAGCAACTGAGACCCTGTCTCAAAAAATAAAGGGACTGGGGAAGAAAGCTAGAGTTGTAGCATGGAAAAGCGCTTGCCTAGTATGGGTGAGGCCCTAGGTTTGATCTTAAGCACCACATTAAAAAACAACAAATAAATAAAATAAAGGTTAAATTTTTAAATAAATAAATTAAATAGAAATAAAAAGGGATGGGATGTGGCTCAGTGGCTAAGTGCCCCTGAGTACAATCCCTGGTACCTTAAAAAAAAGAAGAAGAAGAATTGCTGCAGAAAACTAGAAAATAATGGCCTGGGATTAAGGAGCTCCAACAAAATGTATTAGAACCAAAAGTCCAGGAATAGGGACATGATGAGATTCACTCAGGAAGCCCTAAAAATGAAAACAAATTCAAGAATGCTTCTTGATTCAGAGCTACTTTTGTAAATTATAATGTTCTATCTTTATTATAGAATGTGTTTGTTAATTGTGAAATAAAATTCCTATAAAAATACACAGATTTCTGGAATAGGGTGAAGGACAACAAAGGCAAAAGAGTGTGTTTTCAAAACAGTTGAACTCAGAGTAGTCTTCTTAAATAAGCCACTCTCAAGTAGTTTTTTCCCCCCCAGATGACAAAAATATGTAATAAATTTTATGTAAAGACAAATTTAATAAATATGTGTAATAAAAATTCAATGATTTAGATTTTGGTTTGGGCAAATCCAAAAGTCACAGAATCATAGCTATTTATACACAAAATGCAAGTAAACAATCTAGACAAAGCACCATGGATTCTATTTTGAAAACTTGCAAATTCTCTTTGGAACTTTAATGAATATTTGTTTTAATTCCACAAATAGGAAAGTTAAGTAAACAAGATAGTTAACATTTAGTTCATTAGGTGCTTCTAACCAGAAGGTATAGTCAAAAGATTGTTTACTATTAGGAAAGTTATATAGGGTAAAAATTAGTAAGGTGGTCAATTGAGTATTAAAAATGAGAGGAATACGGAAAAGAAAACCAATAGTAATAAAGGAAAAACAAGGGGGTAAAACAATGAACAATAAAAAAGCACATATGTAGAATTTAAATATTTTTTCCTATTTATTCATACTTCTCTTACCTATGATACTATCAAGTCAATCATTCCCTTTTCATTTTATTTTTAAACATACCATAATAAACCTGTTATTTCTTTCCTTTTAACACAGTCCTATAAATTTTAACATGTATAAATTTGTTACCACCATCACTGCTATTACCAACAGTTCCATTTCCCCAAAAAAACTCCCTCAATGCTTTCCCTTTAGAGTCCTGAAAACTACAGATCTGTTGTATAAGACAATCATTAGTATATTTTAACTTTGTGCTAATTCATATTGAACAAGTTATTTTTTTAAAGCAAGATAAGATGGGCTATTAAAGTGATTCTTTAAACATTTAAAAGAAAAATATCAATAGGAAGTACATAAAATATATGCATGGCTTTAATTTTCTTCAGATCATCATCATCATCATCATCATCATCATCTTCATCATCATCAGTGGAGACTGAACCCAGAACTGTGTGCATGTACTCAGTGAATTATTTCCCCCTGCCTCCAGAATTATTTTTATTTGGGAAAGTAACCTCTTTCTCTAGTTTTATTTAATATAAGGATTTTATTCAGGATTTCACTAATTTCTTAGTGTTGGGAAGACTTTTAAAATAATGAAGTGTGACTTTAAAACAATTTTAATTATAACTTTAAAGGTTCAAGTACTAAAAAGCAAAATAAAATAAAATTAATTCCAGTATATCCAAATAGTTCTCCAGCTAAACACTCTTCAATAATATTTATCGTTCTCTGTCATTTCACACTGTACCTCCAGGCTCAAGTTTTCATGCAACATAATACTAGTTAGCAACCAAAAGGAACAAATTATTCATTCACTTAACATAGATGGATAATCTCAAAAACATAATGCTATGTCAAAGAAGCCAGATACAAATTTAATCTATAGTGAAAGAAATAAGATTATTGGTTGTATGAGTTTGGGGTCAGAGGTAGGAGACTGACTACAAAGAGATAGGAGGCAACTTTCTGAGGTGATGAAACTGTTCTGTATCTTGATTCTGGCAAAATTTACACAGACGTATACACTTGTTGATATCTACCACATTATTCACTTAACTGTGTGCATTTTTTAACATGTGAATTATACATCAATAAAATTGATTTTTAGAAAATCACAGGCTCAGAAATTAATACCTTTAATCTAAATTAATGTAGACTTACTATATTAATGGGTTTAAGAGCTAATTATTAATGACAATATCTGTTAAATAACTGACACCTATTAAAAAAGTATGGTTAAAAAAAATCTGAAAGAGATTAGCCATATACCTTTGACTACAAAAGTTTTCTAGTTCTCTTCATAAACTAAAGAGTACTTTTCACAATTTACCACTTGTGCTTATGTTAGAAATTTTGGCCAAAATTTAAATACTGACTGTAAAGATTTTTTCAATGTTTACAAAAAGTACCATGAGTTACCCACATGACAATCTTTTAAAAAGTGCAGCCATCTGGTCTGGTTTGTCAAAGCTGGTCCTCATTTGTGTTAGCACATCAACATTCTCCACTACAAGTTTCTAAAAAAAAAAGAAAAAGAAAGAAAGAAAGGAAGATCCTAGGTCAGGCACAGACCTCTTTGCGCTAATAAGATAAAAGTGTGTTTGCAAATTATAATTCAGCAAGTAGAAAACACAATTCACAGAATCTAGATGATCTGTACTATACATTTTTGTTGCTTTAATAAAAGAATCTTAAACTTACTTACATAGGATTAATGTTTTTCTTCAGTTTGCAAATTCAAGATGAGTTCAGGAAAAAGCAGCAAAGATAAGCAGTAGGATAAAGGATTATCTTATACTTAGATACAGAACAGTATCAATAATAAAAAGTAGACACTAAAGTAGATATAGAAAGTAACAAGTTCTAACTAAAAAAAAGAAACTTCCTGAAATTAAAGTTGGTCAAAGTACATCTTTAGACAATGAGTACATAGCTGGGTATATATATATAATAAGAGGAAGAATAACTTGTTAGCATATGGTACCTCTTGATGAAGATCACATTACAGCAACATTTCCCAGCACCAATTATATACTTAACATGTTTTATTACATATAAAATGGAAATGCAATCTATCTACTTTTATAGGGCTCGTGATTTTGCTACAAACAAAAGGTTGATGACAAGTGAGTTAAAGGGAACATGAGAAACTAGAGAAAAAAATCCATAAAAATCTTTTTTACTAAAACAATAGTATAAATTTTATTGAGGTTACTTATGATATTACTCCAGATTATTTCTTATGAAGCTCCTAATCAGATACTCTGTTCTCATCACATTAATTGTTATTTTCAACTTCTATAGTCTCTGAAAAGATTGCTTGCTTTCTCTGGGCTACTTTGATACTGTCCCATCCTAAAACTTTATTAAATACACATTCACTGGGCTGGGGCTATAGATTAGTGGCAGAGCGCTTGCCTGGAATGTGCAAGGTCCCCAAGACCATCCTAGATAGTGCTTGTGAACTTTGAACTTAATGTTATATATTAGTAAATCAAAAACATCAAATTTAAAATGTATTTTATTTTATATATTCCACTAAGGGAAAAAAAAAAACTACAAATACTATAAGATACATAAAATTTCAGGAAATTAAAATAAATGTGCCTTAGAATCATTAAATTATAGTGCATACTTAATGGAGAGAATAATTATAATCATTTGTTAAGTTTCTATATGAGACAATTTATAAACAATGGCTTTTACTCAAATCCAAATGAAAGGTAGATACTCCGATCTGACAGCTGAGGAACCTCAGAGAAGTTGTAAAACTAATCCCAAATCACTAAGAAAATAAATAAGAAAATTTGGAATTTGAATTCAAGTATGTCTGTTTTTTAAAAATCCATGTTGTTAATCTCTAATGAAATGGTCACAATCTTTAGTGTGTGTTAGGGTTTGGATGTGAGGTGACCCCCAAAAGCTTATGTGTGAGACAATGCAAGAAGGTTTAGAGGAGAAATAATTGGGTTACAAGAGCCTTAACTCAATCAGTGAATTAATATCCTGATGAGATTAACTGAGTAACTGGTAACTAAAGGCAGGTAGGGTGTGGCTGGAGGAGGTGGGTCATTGTGGATGTGCCTGTAGGGTATATATTTTTTATCTGGCAAGTGCAGTCTCTTTTTCTTTTCTTCCTGATCAAAAATCACTTTCCTCTACGACACTCCTACACCATGATGTTCAACCTCACATTGAGCCCCAAGGAATGGAGCCAGCCTCCTCTGGACTGAGATCTCTGAAACCAGGATCTCCTGAATAAACTTTTCCTCCTCTACAATTGTTCTGCTCAGGTCTTTTAGTCACAGCAGCCAAAAGCTGACTAACACAGTGTGTATCAGAATGCCCTGGTGGATTTATTAAAACACACTGTTAGGTCCCAGTCCCACTGTTTCTGACTTAGCAGGTATGAGATACAGCTTTAAAATTTTGCATTTTTCACAAGTTCTAAGGAATGCTGCTGCCTGGTGGTCAGGGAACCATTAACCTAAAGTATTTGTGAAAGAAAAGACATGACGGACCAACAAAAACCAATTAACAATGTTTTCTCTTGACACTATAGTCTATGTTCTTAGTTTTTCCACTTCTTCCTCAACTGCATCCTGAAATAGGGCTCTATATGCATTTAAATTCAGCAATTAATTCTGATAACAAGTAGACTGAAAGCTGGGAATAACAACAGGAATTACAAATGAAAAGGTTCGGAACAACCTGAGGGAAACAGAGGTTTTTTAAAATTATTTTTAAATGTACTTGATAGTGTGTTAAAAAGAAAATATTAATCTCTTGGCATAATTTAACTTTAAATTTCCTATCTTTTGGATCCTATGAAGAATGGGAACCAATCAGTAAAATGCCAAAACAATTATTTTCTCAAGACTGGAAGGAGAAATCAACTCCATAAACACTACTCCAAATGAAACACTGAAGAACTTTAGTATGAAAAAGACTGGTTGTTTTTCCTCTAGAAAGTAATAAACATGTTTCACCACAAGTCCATACACATAATATTGAATAAGCTTGACACACAAATTATTCACAAGCATCAAATATGAAGCTCTGCTTAGTCCTCTTTTGTCCTCAAATTTACTCTTTCAAACAAAAGGTCCTAATCTAAAATAGGAACTAAAATAATTAAGGTCTCCTTTAGGATAAAAAGATGCAGCCACATGATATTCAGTTTATGTCAGTTTGGATCAAATATAATTTTATAAAATAGAAAAAAAAAAGCAAAGGTATGATAGAATGATCTTATATAATTCCCCCCAAAACGTTTTGTGCATCAATTTCAAAAAAAGTGCTCTTAGAGGCATCATAATGCTCTACTGGGGAAGACTATGAAATAAAACCTCTTCAGGGAGCTGACAATATAAAAAAAATTTAAATGTTCATACCTTTTGATCCACTTTTAGAAATTTTTCCTATAGAAATGCTCAAATAAGTATGTACACTCTGTGGAAGTGTTGGTTAATTGCAGGGAATTCTATACATATTTCTAAAATTCTGCTCCTTTCAGAAGCCCATTAAAATCAGAGGGAAGAATTTAAAAAGGCATAAACCTATAATAACAAGAAAATGGTAGAGGAAACAAGGTCATATGCAGATGTCAAAAGTTTGGAAGTAAAAAACTGAAACGAAGAATAAGAAGAACTAAGAAATTGGATTAGCTAGTTCCTACAGAAGACATACAGAGTAACAGTTAATTCCTCATGTTGAAGGAAGGGATCTGAAATTGAAGGACGATACAGAAAGAAGGCTAGGAAATCTTAAGGATGAAAATTAGAGGGTTACTACATGTCTTTGTGGGAAGTAGTTATACTCCAAACTTATCATCTTAAAGTGAGTCAACAAGAAGGGTTCTAAATTCAAAAACACAAGGTGGAAGGAGAGAATGACTTAAGAATCATGGCAGCCAGCCAGATGTATGAAACCTCCTACCTTCACTCCCCACTGGTCTCCCACAGACTTCTACTCTCCAGCTGAAGGTCACTGTGTTTGAAGTTATTTGAAGAAACACTGGAAGCACAGGATGAAGACACCTTTCTCCAGAGAGAATTTTACCTTGTGTGCCTACTAATCTACAGCCACTTTAATTAAGGTTCAAGACTTGAGATTACTACAACAAAGCAAGGAACACAAAACAAGGCTACAAATCCAAGAGCAGGTGAATCACTTTCACTTTAAGGTATAACACTTCGAGGTATCTATATAGAAAGTGTGGGGAGGATTTAAGCAAACTTCCTATTACCTTCTTTGCACAGGCTCTTGATTTTATCACTGATTACTCTGCCCAAAAAGGGTGCCAAAATTACAACTCTATTATGTAAGTGTCACTTGTGGATCAGCAAATGTTCTCAGATCAAAAGTAACTTCCAATGCTAATGCTAAGTCTAAGTCTCGGAGTTCCCAGGTTCTCCTTGACATTAACTTAGAAGTAACTCACCATCTTTCTAACACCTCCTTAAAAGAAGATTCTTCATTTATATACCTATTGCCAGCTTTTTAAGTCATCCTTAGAAGAAGAGGTGATCCAAATTGCCCATCTGACCAATATTGGAAATAAACACCTTAAGTTCTTTTGTTTCTATAACTTCAAAAATCAGGCAATTCTAAGGAAAGTAACTTTATAGAACACTAAAAATGTAAAACAGGTGAAAATTCTCTACAATGAAAACTATATAAAACATTGATGAAAGAAATTGAAGACGACACAAAAACTGGAAAGACATTCCATGTTCATGGACTGGAAAAATCAATATCCTTTAAAATGTCCATAATATCAGGGCTCAGTTGCACATGCCTATAATGCCATCAACTCCAAAAACTGAGGTAGGAGGATCACAAGTTCCAGGCCAGTTTCAGCAACTTGGTGAGGAACTAAGCAACTTGGTGAAACCGTGCCTCAAAAATGATTATTAAAAAAGAGCTAAGGATGAAGCCCAGTGGTAAAGTGTTCCTAGGTTTAACCCCCAGGACCCAAAAAGAGTTCATATTACCCAAAACTCTTTACAGAGCAACTTCTATCAAAATATCAATGACATTCTTCACAGAACTAGAGGAAACAGGACTGAAATTTGTATGGAACCACAACAAAACAAACAAAAAACACCCAAATAGGCAAAGCAACCTTTAGCGAAAAGAGACAGTGATAAAGCGTAACTAGAAATATGTAGTAACTGATGGGACTGCTTCGTTTTCAAAAAGATCATTCACCTAGAAACATAAAAGCATATTTCTGACTCAGATAAGGGTGGGTCAAATGACTGCTGAGATCCTTCTTGGTGCCAGAAGGTATAAAGCATGTACTAGCATAAGCTCTGGAACTAGATTCAGACTACATGGGTTCAAATTTTGGTTTCTCTACTTATTAATCATATTAGCCTGAGTAAGTTACTTAGTCTTTCTTGGCCTGTCTTTACTAATTTTTAAAAGAGGGAAAATATCTGTTTTAAGAATTTAAGTTAATAATACATGTAAAAAGCTCAGAAAAATCCTGGAACAAAGTAAAGAATCAAAATGACTAGTAATTGATATTTTTGTACCCAACAACTATTTACTAAATGCCTATTACATCTTAAATACAATGCCTATTACATCTTAAATACTATTTAAGCAGCTAGGTTTTAAGAAAGTGTATAACTGAATGTATTTCCAGTTAAAGAGACATAAACACAGAATGAGACTTCATAAGTAAGATATACACACACCTGGATAGAGAGAATAAAAAGTGATATTTACTATTTTAGGAAGTGAAGTTCATATATAAAAATACATCAATACTGTGAGAAGGCAAGCCAGGATAATTTCTCAAAGCAGCTAAGAAATATGGAGAATTTTATATTTGCTCAATTCTAAGTAAATCAGATTATCACATTTAGAAATCTGTTACATCTGAAATGCAAGTTAACACTACTATATAAAATTATCTTAAGGAATTAAAAATCAAGGCACAAATAACCACAAGAAATCTTTCACAAAGAAAAAGGCATATTTTAAAACATACTTTTCCAGTCTGTTTTTAAGTCCCCCAAATTTTAGTAGCCCAAGCTCAAATTCTCTGAAAAACTATAGTTATAATATGCAGAAAGACGTTTTCAATATAAATCACCTCAAAATTAAGATATTTCTAAATGTTATTTAAGAGGCTGATGCCCTTCATATCTTTATTTAAACACTAAGCATTCTAAACATTTCCCATCAAGTTTAAATGGTTTATGATAAGAAAGAGATGGCTGGCGGTGTGGCTCAGTGGTGGTTAAGACCCTGGGTTCAACGCCCAGCACCACAACAAACAAAAAATCAAGAAGTAGAAAGAAGGAAAAGAAAAAGGAAAAGTGATGAAGCCTAACAATGTTCATATTTATATCTCAATCTGTGGAAAACAATACATTCAAATATAAATCTGAACAAATAGCTTTGGCTGTAATTTTGAACCTGATCATTCAAAGAAAAGCACTGTGATACAAAAGAAAGGACTGACTGAAAATGATAAGATATCTAAGATTCAGTCCCCTGTCGCAAATCAATTCCCCTCTTTAGACTGTCTGTTTTCTCACCTATAAAACAGATAACTACTATATTAAGATGACACTGAAAGGTTCTGCTTGCTCTTTAATTTCACATGCTAGTATTTTCATGTCATATTAAAGGAATTAACATTCTAGGCTTATTGTTCACATTCTTCAAGAAATGTTTTTCAGGAATTAATATTTAAAAGGTAAAACTGATAAAGACTTATTACCTTAAGTTCAGCAACTTGTGATGAAATGTGCCACATAAGGCTTTCACTGAGGAACTTCATACCATATGGGCCTAGTAGTTCTGATAATGACCTCATTTCTGAAAGGAAATATAATTAATTTTATACATTCAACAGAACAGATACATGAAGAAAATGAACATTAACACCTTGGAATATCCACTATAGGAACAAATTACTAATATAATAGCCCAAGAAAAGTCTGTAATAAAAAAGATAAGATGCAGAAGTAATTCTAAGATATAATGTACAATGCATAAAACTGAATGAAAATAGTCACGAAACAATGAAAAGTCAAAACAATCAGGAGAAATTAAGTTTTCAAGCAAAACAAATTTTCTTCATTCTCTAAATCATGTTATGGTATTATTCACCTGATATGTCAGAATATTCCTCTGCATTGAATGTTAATTCATTTTCTGTAGGTAAGTTCACAAATGCTTTCATTGCAGGGAAATAAGCTATATGGCCATTGCTGACTTGTCTCAACAAAGTCTCCAAATACCTAAAGAGAAAAGTTAATTTGTAACTGGAAAAAAACTCTTTAATTCAAAATTTATTATGGTATACTTCTGCATATAATTTTAAGTCTAGTGATAATATCTTATCCATAAAAATTAATTTTCCTAAGTAGTTCATTACTAAAAAACTATCACTCCAAATTTCTAAATGTGTTCCTTACCAATTTGTGTATAGACTTGTAATGGTTGGCTCTCCGTGACTGTCTAAATGTTGTGTTTGTTGAAGAAGAACATTATTAAATACTCTTGTAATATCAATTTGCACATAGTTTTCTATCGACTGGAGTACAGTCATGTATGCTCTTACACTTGTTAAAAGCTCTGATGGTTTTGCAATTTCCTGTGTAGCTTGATTGTACATAGTCATTCCAACAATTGATCTGGGTTGGGGAGAATAATAAAAGAGATATAACTTCAATTTCTGTACATATAATCCATTCAACCTACTAATATGTAATATTAAATTAGCAATAAAAATAAGTTTAAAAATAATTTGTATAATTACTATCATTATCATCCCAAGAAAAAAAGCTAACAAAAAGAGTATGTAAAACTACAATGAAACAGAAATACAAAATACAAAAAGAAATACATTCTAAGAATATTAGTTACAAAAATGATTAAAGCATGAAGAGGGTTTTTGAAATTAAAACATGTTGATTATAACAAGAACCACAGGCTACATAGTACATAGTCTGAATTCATTTGTCACTGCTGCCAGAATTTTTAAAGATTTTACATAAATTAACTACAACCCACATATTTAACAGCCATACTATGTACAAATTATCACAACATTTCATGGATGGGGAAGAAAAAAATAATTAAGGCTCATGAGGCTGGGGTTGTGGTTCAGTGGTAGAGCGCTTGCCTGGCATGTGGAAGGCCCAGGGTTCAATCCTTCATACTGCATATAAATAAATAAATAAATAAATAAAATAAAGGTCCATTGACAACTAAAAAAAGTTAAAAAAAAAAAAACAAAAAACTAAGGCTCAGAACTCACGTAAACTGAAAAAGGTCACTTTGAAAGTAGTTTGTCTAGCATTTGATCACAAACCTGTCTTACTGCTACCTCTCAACAATATGCATAAACAGTCAAAACAAGGCAACAAACAATTTTACTATTCTTTAATCACTTACAGCATATTAAAATATGGCTTTGTTTATGTCCCAAGAAACTGTATGAGAGTAAAATGAAATATAAATTTGAAAATACTTCCCTAACCAATCTTATACTACACTTTACTTTCTTTAAAATCTCTCTTGGGCATTAGATCTGTAAAGATTTTAGTCTGTGTTAACAAAGACAGATCCTTAAAAGAAAAAAGACAAATCCCATCACTAGAAGAAGACCCAGAAGAACCAACTCAAGATTAAAACTGTGTGCAAGTGATCAGCAAAAATCAACCTACTCATACTCACAAGCAATCTTTGTCCTCACATAAAAATCTTTCCCAGGTAAATGATCTGCCCTGATCACAAAGTATGTTTGGTGAAAAGAACATTTGCTTTCCCATGGAGTATAGACAAGACTTTTTATATAAGGGAGCTGTAAACTAAATCCTATCTTCCACCCATCAAAGTCCCAACCCCATTCTGTTGAGAATAACAAATCCCAGAGACATAATGTCCCTTTGGTTTAAATACTAGAGCATTTTAAGTTTTACTCTCAGGATGACTGCCTAACTAAAGAGAGCAAAAGACAGTCTCTAATAGTAGCCTCTTCTCTAGTCAACTGATGATTTAACACTCAATTTAGTGCCCATTTATATACTGATCTATTTTGTTCTTACAGTCTTACCTTAGATTTATACTATTTTCTTACTACTTACAGTATACATGCTTAGCTAATGGCAAATACAATTACTTGTTAATGACCACAGAAACCTTGAAAAACCTTTGGCAAAATTTTGTCTTATAAATTGTTTCAAGGATTTTAAGAAAAACAAACCTGTCAAAACCTGACATTTTCCTTAATAAATGTGTAGCTTTAAAAAAAAAAATGCAGCAATGTTTATAAAGTCAAGGGGTGTCTGATTTATCACATGCAGTGTCATTTCAAAAATATATCCATAACTTACAAAATTCTAATTAGAATCAAGTCCTCAAGATAGTGGACTTCAATGCACATAAAAGCATATATTTGAATTCGAAATAGATTTGAGTTCGCCTAGTCCTGAGGTTTTCAAACATGATTCTGACCTACTTTAGTACAAAGTACATCTCTAATAGCACAACTCAGAATATATATACATATATATAACTGACAAGTTTTATACAATGCATTTTGGTTTTTTTCTTACTTCTTCTTCCTTCTTCCCTCCCAATTCTTTTTTATTTAAATATTGACTGCAACTTCCTACACTGATTTCATGACCTCAGTGGGCTGCCACTTCCAAGGTGTAATACACTCATTTGCTACAATCATCTCATTTTGCATATATGGAAGCTAAAACACAGAGATTAAGTGGACTGCCCAATGTTACCAGTTAATAACAACAGGTACAGAACAAAAATTTGGGGAAATTCATGTAATTCTCAGATCACTATTCTTTACACTTCCAAATTCATTATTCTTTATACTATACCAATTCTACTAATGCTTTTCCTCATAAAAGAAAACACTGCAGATATTAACAATTAATATAACCAACACATTAACTAAATCAACAAGCAAAAATAGTTTATATTCTTTCTTACTTAGTAAAGCGGATTTCCAGATGAGAAGTCAAATATTCTCGTGGTGTAAAGGTATGTTCCCATACCACCATATTTGGTACATAATTTATAGAGAAACATAACTCAGAAAGTGCAGTGTGCAATTTATCAAGGCTGAAAAAAATATTAATAAACACTAAATAAAATTTATGACATTTCCTCATAGGTGGTACAAAATTAATTTTATAAAAATATCAAAATTTAGAGTTAATTTCAGAATTTGATTTTCCTTTTCCTCTCTTAAACTAAGTTCAAAATCCTTATGGGTACAACCAACTTAAAAGAACAATTTTTGAAAGACAGCATCATTTATCACTCATTTCTATATTCAGCTAATAATGATTATACTGAGTTAAAAGACAGTAATAGCTTACTCTGCACTCAAAGACAATCATTTCCAACTACTACTATAATCTCTTATGAGAGAAGGCACACTGTTTAATAATCAATCAAACAAGTAAACTAAGAGCCCTGAATGCTACCTGGTCTGACATTTGTTTCAAAAAAATGATATCAGGTATATTTTAATATATCTAAAGTCTCAGTTACCTGACTTTAAATAAATCAAAATAGTACAGGTTGCTTATAGTATACCTCAGAAAAATTTTAGTCATAGATTCTTGGCCCCAATATGTTAAGACAAATACAACCTATCAAATGTATTTTCTTCTAAAATCCAAAAATCTGTACTTTAGAATGAAATAAAGACTAACAGGTGACTCAGGCTCACAAAGATTTCTTTTTTAAGGATGAAAAATAATGAATACACAATTCCTACCATTTTCTCAGCACTAATGACACAGGGGGAAAAGGTCTCTACCAAAACAAAAAGACACAACAGAAGTAGATGGCTTACTTGGTCACTACAAGTCTGTTTTTCCTCATACTCTCAACGCCTGGTTTTTCCCTTTCAGGTTCCCCTTTCTTACCAGTCTGTTTTTTTGACTTTTTATTTACTGCTTGACTGATGGTTTTGGCACAATGCTTAGGCAGCAACTAAATTTAAATAGAAATGAAATCTTATATTACACAAATGGGAAATAATTCATTCAGTATGACAGACAACAAGAAATAAAAGCATAATTCATAGACAGAAGGAGAGCTGTACTATACAATATGGCATGTGTGGCATATGTGGCTACTGTACCTCTGAAATATGTCTGGTCCAAATTTTATTGTTCTTTAAGTGTAAAATATACACCAAATTTCAAAGACTTAATAGAAAAATTGTAAAATATTTCATTAGTAATATAACATCCTAAAACTTAAAAAAATTGTCTACATTGAGTTAAAGAAAACATACTTTTTAAATTGGCTTATCCTATTTCTTTTTTATACTTAAACATGGTTACTAGAAATTTTTAAATAAAATATGTGGCCTACATAATATTTCTACTGGACAGTGCTGAGCCAGAGAAATGAATTTAGTTATTCTATAGTGTCTGTGTGGAAAACAGGGAGAAACAAAAGGAAAACTGATGAAACCAGGAAAGGCAAAATCCACAAAAGCCTAGAATTCATTTGAAAGCAAAAAAGTGCAAGAGGCCTATACCAAGGTTTTATAGGGCTAAGAGTTTAGTCCTC
Organism: Sciurus vulgaris; assembly: GCF_902686455.1. NCBI lineage: Eukaryota > Metazoa > Chordata > Mammalia > Rodentia > Sciuridae > Sciurus > Sciurus vulgaris. The sequence goes on from NC_136463.1 coordinate 136,520,044, forward strand.
ATTAGTCATCAAAACAATCAGTCAGAGCTCTCTGAATGCCCCATGCTGAGAAAATACTCCTAGAATTGAAATCAAAATTAGGACAAGGTAAGGACAACAGAGATGAAAGAGAAGACGTAGGCATGAACTGGAAAAAAGGCTTAGAAAATTTGAAATAGCAAGCAGTGATATTTGCTAATGCTTTATGGAATAACAGGGAAAAAAAAGTGTTCTGGGCAATAAGAAAGATTATCCTCAACAACTACTACTTCTAAGACCAGGAAAATTAATTTCATATAAATCTTACAATCATCTAGTCAAAAACTGATTTGGAAAAGAAAATTATACCATTGTTAGAGTCTTAAAGGAAAGCTTTGTAACAGAAGAAAATGAACATCTGAAATACTCAGAAAGAAAATGTGAAACAAGATTTATAAATTTAGCCAAGGACTTTCTGCCATAAAGGACATAACCTATCAGGAACATTCAAGAATATAAGAAATACTGATCCCTATGAGTCCTTCCTAATACACTAAAGGATAAGTTGGCAAATTATTACCTGGTCACTAAGAGTACACTGTTCTGTACAAATATCAGTGATGAGATTTCGAGCTTGTTTGGCCATTTCATCCAGGAACATATTACATAAGGAGAGACTGCGATCTCCAATATGATGTCTCTGTTAAGATAAAATGATAATAACAACAATAATGGTTACAAGAAAGTAGTCTGAATTAAAACACTAAGTAAACATGGAAAATTAGGTTAAAATTCTATTCTGCAATAAGGAGTGAACGATATTATAGATTTATTGGACCTCTTTTAACAGTTAACACACTATATTGTATTTGCACACAGTTAACACAAAATAACAAGTACTTGTTGACTATACAAGAAATATATGATTAGGAAGAATCTCCAAAGACCAGTATTTCCTTAACATAAACAACTATGCATTTAATTTTCACATCCACAAAGTCCTAAATCCAGCGATGCAACATTAAAAAATTAAACATATGTGCAAGAACATATTTAAATTGTTTTCCAATCTTATTTCACTTTAAAATACATGTAAACAGAAAAAGAACACAATTATTTACATAAAAGCATTAGAAGTCAACTTGGTAAACCCATAAGACATTCAAAATTTCTAAAATTGGTCATCCTTTACCAGGGAGAATACAAAAAAAGAAGAAAAAAGAAAGAAAGGAGGGGTGGGGGAGGGAGGAAGTGGAGGAGGAGGACTAGGAAGAGAAGAAGGAGGAGGAGTGGGAAGAGGAGGAAGGGAAGGGGGAGAGGAGGGGAGGAGCCGAATAAGCACACATTCTTTGAACAAAACAGAAAATTTTAAGTTTTATCATACTACATATGAATATGTGTAGACATACACACTTTCTCTCTCATACATACCCATCTCTATAGGAACCTGTATTTTCATTTTTGGCAGAGCTGGGGATTAAAAGCAGGAACTTGTCGTCTACCACTAAGCCATACCCAAACCCCTGTGTTCTTTCCAGTTCTACTGAGTTATAACAATTTGTTTTTTCTTGTCAATGGCAACTCGGATGTTGAAGATATAATGCCATAAATTTTTGCACAATACGTTTGTGACACTTTTCGAAAGAAACAAATTCATTAAAAGTTTCCCTTCCCTTCCATAATTATAAGAGATTATATATAGTATATTTTGCTGAAATAAGAAAATATAAAAATACTTGACATAAAAATTAACTTTCCTAGATTCATTATGAGACTTCACTTCACTTCACTTTTACTTAAAATGCCCTTTAAAACTATAACAGAAATCCAAACCAAAAGGGATCCGCAGCCAGATACAATTAAATATTGTTTACCTGCTACAGGGTGAAAAACATGCCATTCAACATGCCATGAGTCTACTATCCTCCCTCTGCCTCTTACTGCAGTGCTGAAAATAGACTTTAAGAGGGCAATGGCTGAGGAGACCACAACAAAATCCAAGTAAAAGATGGAATCCATTTAGTGTATAGACAGCCCTTGACATTCACAGGTTCCCAACCACAACCACAGACTCAACCAACCATGGATTGAAAACATTTGAGAGGAAAAAAAATTGCAAAAGTACTGAAAAAGTATAGACTTTATTCCTTGTCATTATTCTCTATACTTATCATACTTAACAACTACTGAAACAGCACTTATGTTGTATTAGGAATTATAAGCCATCAAGGGATGACTTAAAAGTATATGAAAGGATGTACACAGCTTATATGTAAATATTAGAATGTCCAGATTGTGGTATCTATAGGGCATGATGTTAATAGAGTTAATAGAGTTAATAGCATATCTTAAGTGTCAAGCTTGGGATGAAAAAAAAAAAATCCATTCCATCTAAGAAAAATCTATAAATCCATTAAAATTCTTGGTGTTAACACCTTCACAGGTATTAATTCTAAAAGTACTTCCCAAAAACCTTCCTTCAAGCCATCTGTCTCAAAGTCCTCTTTCCATGGAATACTGGCATACAATGTACAACAGATGTTATGTTACCTAATGCTTAAAGACTTAAAGATTCTGACAATGTTACTCTTATCTCAAGTTTCTTTTCTACCAGTTCTACAGATCAAAGTTATGGAACAAAGTACTAAGACTCAAAGAAATATATTACTTTTAATATATATTCTTACCACACTTATGAAATGATGTTTTTTCTTTAAAGACTAGAAGAAACACTGAATATACTTTTTCCCTTTTTTTATTTTCTTATCTTCAGTTGACAAATGATGAGAGGATGAGAGAGACAGAGAAAGAGAGAGAGAGAGATGGAGTGTGTGTGTGTGTGTGTGTGTGTGTGTGTGTGTGTGTGTGATAGAATGTGACGAGAATCAAACCCAGGGATTTGCACATGTGAGGCAAGTACTCTACAGCTGAGCTACAAATCCAGCATCCTGATGTTTTGATCTATATGAGCATTGTATAAACATCCAATCAATACCAGGCATGGTGGTGTACACCTATAATCTCAGCAACTCAGGAGGCTGAGGCAGGAGGATAACAAGTTAAAAGTTAGCCTCAGCAACTCAGTGAGGCCCAAGCAACTCGGCAAGACCCTGTCTCAAAATTAAAAAAAAATAAACAAATAAAAAACAAGGGCTTGGAATGTGGCTCAGTGGTTAAGCATCCCTGGGTTCAATCCCTGGTACAAAATAAAATTCACCCAAGCTAATTAATGTATCCATCACTTCACCAATTCCCTCTTGTATTTAGAACATTTGAAATGTAGTCTAGCAATTTAAAAATACACCTAATTATTAACTGTGCCTCCATGAAGTGCCACAGATCACTACCCTTTTGATACTGAGTACATTTTGGTACTTTGTACTTTGATACTTGGGTTCAATAAAATTAATTAGTTCAATCGCTCAGCAATTGTGTATATGTGTGTGCATGTGTCTACCTCACAAATGTATCTATTAACATAAGTCAGAAATTCCTTTGATTTTGTTTACTCAGTAATCCACCATCTAAATTAAAATAATACTTTAAGATGAAAAGTAAGTACATAAATTCAAGTACTATATATATCTTTACCATAAATATTATTACCTGACCCACTACTTTTTCATAAAGTATTTTATTTTATTGCATATGGCTATTAAGGCAGGCATTCATGATCAATACAGATTAAATATAATGTGCTATTCTAGTTCAGTTTCTTGTTTTCAGCAGTGTCATATCAATCCCAATGTACCAGTGTATAGGTGAAAGTTGGAGCACTTGTCTCTCATCCTAACACAATAGTGAGAACTATATTTAACATCTTGATATCCAGAAACAATATGTAACCAAAAAGAAAACACTGTTTAATAACTGTTAAAGTTTATATAGCAAAAAATACTTTAAATTTAGGGTAAATCAGGCAAAATGTACAAAGACACAATGTACATGGTAAAGTGTCAGCAAACACAAAATTTATACATTCTGGTTCCATTCTGTAAACTAAATTTAAAGCATAAATATTGCATGTGACTTTTTTGTAAAGTACAGGGATAGAGGAAAATTTAGTACATTATCAACTTTGCATTTTGCTTGTTTTAAGTTGCAGCAGGGACGTGAACCATTTGTACAGTGTCATAAATCCTCCAGCAGGGGTTAGATGAATATACATCACCATGCTATGTCTAGCAGGACCTTATCTCATGATTTATTTTAATAAAGGCAATTATAAGTGGCTTTATTATATGTTCTAATCTATACATACACATATTTATTCATCCACATGTATATTTTAGCTTTTATAACTTTATCATATTATCTATGCAAGCATTCTTTTATTCTGCATAAAAATATTCTAAATGGGAAGTGAGTTATTAGGACGTTGTAAACATTAGTTGGCTACAAATTCGATCTAGTTCACTCTGCAGACCAGATAAATCACAGTACTACACTGAAATTACCTCTTCTGGACACAGTTCATGTGTGCAACTCATAAAATGAGTGCAAAGTAGCGGAAATGCAATTGAGTATCTTGACTGAGAGGGTAACTCCAAACACTGTTGAAACATCTTCTCAAAAGCACGACTATAAAAACTATATTAAGAAACAAAGTGAAAATTAGAATTGCAATTTTTATACTTCTAGACAGTTATAAATAGTCATATGTTAATAGTTAAAACAAAAATTTTGTGATACAATACTGCAAAGTTAATTTAGTTTGATTCAAGTAAATGAAAGTTGCCAACTGTTGGGATTTACTTCCTTAAGAAGAGAATAGTTATTTTCCCAAAAAAGCTTCTTTTACATGCCAATAATCATTTCAGGGTAATACAAATGTTATTTGTATATCATTAACAAATACATAAAATGAAAAATTAAAGAGAAAATAAGCCATATCTATGGAATAAGACTATGATATTCAAGTCTTACATTATTAAATTTCATCAAAACTGAGACATCAGTTTTAAGAGACACCATGAAATTTAAGTACCAATGAGAAAACACTGCCTAATAAATAATCACATGCCATCAATTTGAAACTACATCCAAATTTAAGATGTTAAATCTACATGTAAAAGAATATACATGGATACAGTGCAATACATCTCAGAGTAATGAGAAAAACAAACAGTAAGCATTATCTCTATGCTGGATGTTACATGTAAATTAGAATGCAACTGTGAAAAGATATGGATAAAATTTAATGAAATATGACTAAAAATACAAATTTTAAACATTCAAAGGGCTTTTAGTTTAAGAAAGTGGAGAGGAATGTCTAATTGTTGTATCTTTCTTTTGTCATAGAAACCTTTCTGTGGCTAAAAATATCAGAATACCTAAAATGTCCCATTTTCTTTCTAGGATAGCTTTTGGGCCAGAAAGAAATACAGGTCTCCAAATAATCTTTAAAATTCTTGTAAATTTGATATGTGATGTATCTAAACCTAAAAAATGTATGTACTGAAGAAGTTGGCCTTTTCTGCCTGGTGATTTAGATAGCTTCTGTAATACTGCTAACAAATAAATTATACAAATGATCATGGATTAGGTTATTTTCCAAAAGAAAAGGAAAATTTTTTCATAATGATCTCTGTTCAAGCTAGAAATTACTACAACTATTCACTCAGATTATCTCAGCATTTTAGAAATAAAGAGACAGACTAGGTTACTGTAATTCACCTCCCTAAAGAAAAAAAAGAAGAAAAAAAAGGACCAAGAATCAGAAAATACAGTTGATAGTATTTAGCTATGAGCCAGAATACTTGAGTTTGAATTTATTAGTCTGATCACAAACAAGTTCATTTATTCATTCAAACATTTATAAGTACCAAAACCATAACCTTCTTTCAAAGGTTTCTAGGAAGGAAGAAAAGGGGCAAAAAGTAAACTACAGTGCTAAACACTAATAGGCTATGACTGAACAAAGGACAATGAAGCACAATATAAGAAACCATCATACTAATATTTAATTTAGCACAACAGAAGTGAAATTACCAAGTATTTAATAAATTCTAACATTTACGCTAACCCTGATGTACAACTTTTTGCCCCTTGGTCTAACCATGCAAAGGAGGGACTTAAGGTAATCTGAACTGATTTTCATGCCCTCAAACAAAATCTAAGAAACAAAATTCACATCAAAAGAATAATTTTCTTATTGAAAATTAAAACTAGACATTAACCCTAACTTGGTAAACTTTTTGTTGATAAGCCTTAAAGTAAGTCTACTATTTCCTTTATTCTTAAGAGTCTTACTGAATTATCTTAAAAACCAGGCAAACATAGAAACAATCAAGAAACTTATATTTCTAAGAACTTCAAATCCAGATTGAGGAAAATTACAACATACCAAAATATGGACAGATCTGATGTTTCCACCAACATTTCCACCAAGGAATCTACCATTTTTGTATGAAAGATTATTGTATTCATCATTTTTCCAAGCTCTCGGTGATCAGCAAGGCTAAGTGAAGCCTTAGAGACACTAGTGTATGCCTGTAAAAGCACAGCAAAAAACAAAAGTAGTTTAGGTAGAGACCAATGACTCGACCTGTCATTCTATAGGGGGAAAAATGCATTACTGAGAAATATTTAAACTGTTTACTGTGACACTCTACCTCTTTTATTTTGTCTGTAGAGATCCTAACTTGAAATTCCTATCAAAAATTTCTTTAAATAAATTGAAATATCAATGTTCATAAAATAGAATCTAAGACATGGGTCATCTTAAATTCCAAAGAAACTAAAGTTAACAATATCAAAATTATAAAACATTTAGTTTTTATGTTAACCTTACCAAAAGAAATTTTCAATCTTAAAATGAATATAGCAAACATCAGATGAAACTGAGTATTGTATATGTTGACTTAGTGAGATTTTAGATTATACTGAATCACTAAAACACTGCTTCCTGTACTATGAATAAAGAAGTACTTGGTCTCCAGGAGGCCCGTGTCTTTTTCTGAAATCCATGAAACATTAAGAACCTGCCTTCTAAGTAAGATAAAAAACAAATCTCAAACCCTAAAATGATAAGAGTCCATTAGGTGGATGATGTTACCATTCACCAAGATAGCAATACCATAGAGAAAGCGGAGTTTTGCATTTTATTGATTTTTTTCTGTCAGGAAAGGGGAGGGACTGAAGAATAATGAAGACAATACTCTGAATATTTATCACAAATGAAGTCTTATTAGATTTATTTACCTTTAATCAGCTTTATAGTATAAAGAAGAATCAACTGTAGCCATGAATTCAATAAAGACTTCCGTTAACCGATGCTCATTTTAACAACTCGGAATTTAAATAACATTGAGAAAATAGATTCAGAAGAAAGTAACAAAATGAGACAACTTGATATAAAGCACTCATGTGAAAGGATTAACAACAATGGAAAGAGAAACATATGCTACTAAATGCTTTTAAATAAAAGTCTAAGATAAGAACAAACCAAATAATTTAGAATACAAAAAGGAAGAAGATAATTTGAAAAGGAACTAGAGTTACCTAAGGGACTGATGGAAAACAAAGAATAAGATCCTTTAGGAAGTAGGGGGGAAAAATGACAAAGAATACATATATAAAGAAAGAATTCTTTTTTTGTTGCTTTTTAATAATTTCATTATTTTTTCTAATTTTGTTACTTTAATTTCCCATAGCACCTTGGCAACATTGAAAACACATACAAATACAAGGATGTACTCATTTAACATTTTATGCAAAAGCAAGTGCCACACCTTTTTTTTTTTTTTTTTTGGAGGGACAGTTCTGACAACAAGAACAAACCTAAGCAATGGACAAACTAGAAGCCAGATAACTAGTTCTGATCCCCCAACATTTAGATATGCCATCCAAGGGACACCTTAAGCAGGATTTTTTTAAAGGAAAAAATATAAGGTTGACATAGGTAATTCTTTAGAATTCTTCTTTTAAGAATAGAAAAAAGAGAAAACATTAAAGTGACTTATTGAAGAACATTAACCTTAGGATTAAAACTGGACGGGACACCAGTGAAGGCACAAAGCATACTAATAATCTCCCAAAGACTTCTGTTGGCCCTGTTCTACCTTAGAAACTACTGGTATTTGTCTACAGAACTCTTCATGTCTCTTAGGCCAGCTTCCTTTATCTAATAACTCTTCTACCTGAAACCATTAAAAGTCAAAATCATTTATTTATCATGAATATCTGCTCCTCCTTATAGTAAAACTTCATACTCAAAAGTTTCTTTATTTGCCCTTTACTCATTGTTCGCCCTTTCCCTGGACAAGTTATTTTCCCTTTTTTAATTTCCAGGTAAAATCTGGCTTTCTCTCTAAAGTCATTACTAGCAACTCCAACTTCGTAAAAGCTTTCCCCCTTTTGAGAAGACTATAAGGCCTGTATTTAACAAGTAATTATATTCTATCTGATATCTCTTAATCTTTTAGGCTTACAACTGCCTTTTAATTTTTGTATCTTTTATGCCTTCTTTCCATAGCTACAGTATAAAATCCTCACAGGAGAGGATAATTCCTCTCTTCTTCTTCCCCTAAGTACTAGAATCATTAAAAGAGCAACTAAATTTTATTGTTAAATTTACAGTACATAGAAAATAATAGCTTGAATCTTAAAGCCCTTTAATACCACGTGAGCGATCTACGTAAATGAACACTGCCAAAATCTAAAACTGTTTATTTCTGTATTTCAGAAAATCAAAGCCTTTGGAACTAGATGAGGTGATGATGATAGACTGTGGCCTTTGACCTAGTTACTTGTTTTTATTAATAAAGTTTTACTAGAACACAGTCATGACCCTACATTTATGTATTCTTTATAGATGCTCTCAGGACAATGGCAGAGCCAAGTTGCTATGCAGAACTGCATGGTCCACAAGCCTAAAATTTTTACTAACCGGTTCTTTATTTTTAAGAAGTCAATAACTGATTATACGTATTTTGTAAAAAACATTTTATGCTTTTACTTTCAATATCTGAGTCAGTATAATCAAGAGAGGCTGGTATTTAAGTTTTAAATTTTTATAATTTCTTTTAAATTATAAAATAATATCTACTCAAAAGTACTTATATACTGTCTTAAATTAGAAATACATTTATCCAAGTTTAATAACTAGTACAATGTGTTTCTTTTATGGTTAGTTATATAAAGGAAGTCTTTCCAAAAGGGATACAACTATATATATGTATATATCTTCTATAAAATTTTTTTCTGTTAACTAAGGTATTCAATAACAAAACAGAAAAATAATAAAAATTGTTTTTCATACCTGTAACCTAAACCAATCTAATCTCATTCCTCTGAAATCAAATACTTCTCCATCTTCAACTGCAATAATGGGGGGGGGGGAAAGATTACAAAGCAAATTAACATTTCCACAAATCTATAATCACATCATACAAATTAACAGCTAAAACATTTCCAAAAGAATTAAAACCCAGAGTCTGAAAAAGATACTTGTAAACCCATGTTCACAGCAGTACTATTCACAATAGCCAATAGTAGAAGCAACTTAAACATCTTTGACAGATGAATGGATAAACAAAATATAGCATATAATTAAAATGGAATATTATTTTTTCTTAAAAAGAAAGCTAATTTCTGATACATGATACAATATGGCTGAACCTTAGGGACACTACGCTCAATGAAATAAAATAGAGCTGGGTTCAGTGGCATGCACCTGAAATCCCAGCAACATGGAAGGCTAAGGAGGATCACCTGAGTCCAAGGAGTTCAAGGTCAGCCTGGGCAACACACTGAGACTCCATCATCACATACTCATACACATAAAAGAAGCCTGTCTCAAAAGTCAAAACTGTATAGTTCATTTTAAGAGGTACACTGAACAGTCAAACTCACTGGAATATAAAATAGAGTAGTTTTGCTAGGGGCTGGTAGGAGAAGAAAATAGAATATTGTTTAATGGCCAGAGTTTCAGTTGTTCAAAATGAAAAATTTCTGGAGCTTGGTTGTACAAGAATCTGAACATACCTAACACCACTGAACTACATGTGCAAAAATGGTTCCAATGGTAAAATTTCATTATGTATATTTTATAATTAAAAACAAAAATAAAAACTTTTAAGAGCTTAGTGCAACATTTCTAAATTCTATAAAGGAGGCAGTTATACTAGGAGAAATAAACCTTTCTCCTAAGCTCTCTGACACCTAGTGTGCTTATCTGTCAGTTTCAAGAAATCGTATAAAATTTGAAAGATCCTATGAATAGAAACTTTGGCAGCATGCTAAAGCCCCACAAAATTACCCCATTTAAACCAAATATCACCACATAAGGTTATAGTGGTTATAGTAGGTTATAGTAGTAACTAAGATTGGCTGAATGAAAATAAATACTTAAACATTATTCAGACACTTCCAAGGTTTCTGATAATTTTTATATGAAGACTACAAAGCTAAAGACTAATGTCAATTTACTGGAATGCAGTGTTGAAATAATGGAAAGTGATCTTGTTATTATCAATTTTTGAGACTGACGTACCTGAGCTCAAATTCTTATTCTTATATAATAGCTGCTAGAGTTTGAGTAAATTATGTTAAATAACTTAGAGGTTACCTCTAAAACCCTGAATTTCCAAATCCGTCAAATAAAATAACAGTATTTGTTAAAGGATTAAATGAGATAATTATTATAAAGTGCCTGGAAGATTAAACATTTTATAAATGTTTGTAAGTATTGTTATATGCATGCTTGGACCAAATGTATACTTCATTAGAATACTCAGTATCCCTTCTTATTTTACTTTTATTACAGAATACTTCTTTTTCCTTGAATAAGAAATATTAAGACACCATTCTTATGATTTCTGTAAATATTATCACAAATCCATTTTGGAAATCTTTGCTTCAGAGAGAACTAAAAAAAAAAAAAAGGTCACATATATCTAAAATGAGATAATTCTGTAAATATTAACTGTTAAATTCTCTCCTTAATAATCAAACTTTAAAATCTAATTAGAAGAAAAAAGAAAAAATGCTTTTACTTAAAAGATTTACCTTGTTTCACACTTAGGGAAGTCATAGTGTTAACAAAAGAAGACATGATGATTGATTCATCCTCAGGGCAAACAGAAAGATTCTGTAAAATGAACAAAAAGTAATGTTAAAAAGATCTAGTTGGGTAGAAACTCAAAGATCCATCAAATAGCAGGTAGATAAACTGGTACAGTCATACTACAGAATATTTTTCAGAAATAAAAAGGAATGAATATTGATATACACCAACAAAAATCTCAAATTATGCTAGGTGAAAGAAATAAAAAATAAGGTTACAAAGTGTATGATTCCACTTGTATGATCATTTTGTAACAGGCAAAGTTATATTGATAACAAATCAGTTGTTGTTGGGGATCTGTCAGGGAATCTATCATAAAGGTGTAGTACAAGAAAACTTTCAAAGTGTTGGAAATGTTCTACATCTTCAATGTGGTGGCAGTTAAATGGATATATACAACTACCAAAATTCAAAACATACAATAAAAATGGATAATTTTTACTAATATGTAAATTATACTTCAAAAAAATTAGGATTAAAAAAAATCCCCTTTCAACTGGTTGAGACAATGAATATTTGGGGCCTGGGAGCATAGCTCAATGGTAGGGTGCTTGCCTGCATACATAAGGCCTTAGGTTCAATCACCAGCACTGAAAAAAAAAAAAAAAAAAAAAAAAAAAAAACAGACAAAAAAAAGAACAAATATCTGATAAATGAAATCCAAAGTAGATGATAGAAAAAAAATATATTTTTTAAACATTTTTTAAATTGTCAATGTTTTTATTTTATTTATTTAAGGCAGTGCTGAAAATCAAACCCAGGGCCTTACACGTGCCAGGCAAGTGCTCTACCACTGAGCCACAACCCCAGCCCCAGTAAATATATTTTTTAAACAGTGAATGCTTAGCTAACAAACAATATATATAAAATACATTCTCAAAATGAAAAGACCAACACAATAATGTTAAGTCTACATGCCACTGAACTGTACATTTAAAAATAACTAAATGGTATACTTTTTTTTATATATACTTTATCACAATAAAAAATTTAACAGTATTACAATGAAATATATTAAAAGATTTGCCATCTTTGCTCTAAATTTACATCCTGACTAGGGACACAGCTCAGTGGTAGAGTGCTTGACTAGCATGTATTAATTCCTAGAACAGCAAAAAATAAAAATAAAAAAAACAAATTTGCATCCGAGTAAGAGGTTAAAAGAACTATGAAAGTACTTTGCAATAGAAGAGAGTGGTTAAAAAGCTCACACTTTGGAGATTAGATTTAAGTCTAAATGGCTCTATTCCTTATGAACCATGTGATACCAAGCAAGTTACATTAGGTCTTTTTTCTTCAGTAAATAATAACTATATGTACCCTCACAGAATTATTGTATAGATTTAATAAAATGTTACCAATAAATCTAGCAACTTTAATATCAGCATTATTCCTGAAGCTGCTATTACTACTACTAATACTATAATACCAAAAGAAATGCTAAGAATTAATTTTCTCACTATTGGTAAATTCCACTTTATATAAAAGACACCAAGATATTTCAATTGACTTAAACATTAACACTGTTATCAAAAAGCTATAAAATTTATTAACAAGTATTCAAATAGCCACAGCATAGATTCAAAAATTAAAAATGTTAGTACCTTAAACAAAATTACATGAAACCAAAATTTTAGTTTCCTTTTTAGATTGCATGGTAGTATGAATAAATAATGAATAGTAAACATAACCTCTGGTTTATCTGGTAAGTGATATATATTCACAAATAAAATTACAAGGCAATAATACTCTAGATTTTCAGTTCTTTTCTTAATGGCCAATCTAGAAAGGAAGTATCTGAGCTCCATCTAGTGGATAAAAGAAGAAACATATGAGTACAGGAAGACCAGTGGCTATATAAAGAGGTTTACAGCTCTTTCTCTGTACTGTTTTATTAGCTTACAGTACTTTCAGATATCTGTGATTTCCCAAAATAAAGCAAAATAAGATATTAATTTTCCTTCTGGTTACTTTATTTGGAGTAAAAGGAAATTTACATAAGATGAAAAAGATTGAAGAACTAAATAGAAATTATAAAAGCTAAAAGAAAAACAAATTGAGGAAAATCCAAAATGAAAATAATATTATGACACTTCCAATACAAACTTCTACATGCAATTTTTATTTACTGGCCATCCTCTAACACACTATTTGAAAAGATTTTTTTTTCTTAGTACTTAATTACCATACATTATCTACATCATCTTTTCTATATCTCCATAGACACCGTACAAGTTCAGGTTCTCATCAGCTCTCATTTAGCCTACTGCCGTTAAGTTTTCTTCTTTTTGCCTCTTCGCCTGGCCTTCAGCAATCATCACCCCACAGAGCCAGAGTGATCTCTCTAAGAAGTAAATCTGATTATAACTAACCTCCTTTTTCCCAAGGCCCTCTATAGTTTGGTTAGTGTACATTTTCATATCCAGAATAAATAACTGTTCTCTTCATTATGTTCATCCTGAGCTCTACACACACTCATGCGTAACACCTACCATACTACATACACTGCAACGAATATTTCCTCACCTTTATAAAATGTTCTTTTTAACAAGTCATGACCATGACTTATTTACATCTGTATTTCCATTGTTGAGCACATGATTACATTTTATAAACATTTGCTGAACAAACCAATCAATTACTAAAAAATCAGGAAGGAAAGAACAAAAGGGGAAATAATATGAAATAGGTTTTACCTGTACAAGTTCATTGAGGACAACAGCATCAAAGCCAGAAAGGTACTGCACATAATACCTTTGCATTACAGGTCCATATTTCCTTACATGTGCTCTAAGTTCTTCCATGTAAAATATTAATTCAGCAATGTGCCTTTTTAAAAATTCAAGAAAAATATCAACGAATAAATGCATTATCAAAGAAAATATTAAATGCTTTTGATATTTCAAGAACTCTTTCTGAGAAAAGGAGCTAACATTTAATGTCAATTACTTATTATCAAAATTATTTCATATAAAGAAAGAAATTATAGAAACAAAAAAGAAAAAACTACTAAGACCAAAATCTGATAGTAGAATTGAAATGAAAATGAAATTTGGACATCTCATAAATATGTCATTTTTTAAAAATCATAGGTGAAAGAGGGTAAGAAATTATTATTTTTTTGTATGCTCTTATTTCTCTGCTTTATTTATCTAACTCATGTTGAAAGAATATAGATTAAAATGAGAGATTTCAAACAACACACTGGGTTGCAACTCTACTCTGTAGGAATTCTTATTTAAATGTTTTATATAGTAAACAATTTAGAAAAACAAATCCATAGGAAATATTACTGGATGTAGCAGAGGCATAAACAATAACATATAATAACTTTATTGTTAGTAATTAAAAACAGTATAAGCCCTAATGTCAAATCAGTTGATTTTTCTAATTCATGATATGCTATCAATATTCCTAATACGACAAAAATCCCTGATATATTTTTCAAAGTAACTTCGCTTCAAATATAAGCCCTCATGTTCTATAGCCAATGAATCAAAATAAACAGAAAATAATGTTTTTCTAATGCCACTAACTTACTTATCTATAAAGTCATCTGCACTCTTCTTTGGCATGTTATCTGCATGACGAAGGAGCCAGATAATCTCATCACGGGCAAAAGATAATGCCATAAAAACAAAAAGTGCCTGTTAAAAACAGCAACAACATTATTTGCTCTCATTCAAAGATTAAAAACAAAATATTCATAATCTTTCTCTAAGTGAAAAGTAATTGGCAAGAAACAATATTCAATTCAAAAGAGAAGGCACTAACATGAAAGGACAAAAGAGAAATTATAGGTATGTAGGAGGAAAAGCATGTTTATATATAAGAGAGGTAAATGCAGGTAAGTTTGATGTATGAGTGTCAGGTCAGCAAATTCATTCTTGAGCAAATGCAAAAATCCTTTTATGGAGTCCCTGACTCATACTTCAGTAAAATTTCATATAGAAGGAATGTTTTTAAAAATTTTATATGGTATACATATTAAAATAAGAATTAAATAAATTACCTTGGGACCAAGCAAGCCAGGTTGATCAGAGAGGACAGTAGCCAATTCCTTCAGAGCAGACCTTAAAAACTTGCGTCTCTCCCTGTGCATTGAACCACTATAGGGAAAGACACCATTATATTTTATCTACTTCTATTAAAATCATCATCAGCAACTTAAAGTAACCCAACATGTCAGGGTCAACTTCCAAAGTTCTTTTAGGAAACAGAAGGCCCAACAAAAATAATGTTCTATCTGTTTAACATTAAATGACTTCCTAACCTTATGTTGCCTTTCTTGTTTTACTTTTGTAGCAATTTTTATACTCCTGTTCTCCATCAATAAAATCCTACCCAGCAAAACCAATACTTCGAGAAAATTTCCCAGTATCTGGCTTCTACGTCTGAACAATTTCTGCAATTTTAATACTATATAAGCTCAGCACTTCATAAATTGAACTGGGGGATTCTTGAAAACAAACCCTGTCTTGTTATATACAGTTTTATCACTTACTGACAAAAATAAACATATCTTAACAAATAGCTGGTTACTGACACCTGTATTTGTTAAGTATACTCCTATTAAATATATAAAACTGACTAAACAAAAGTCAGTTAAAAACAAGATATGGAAAGGGATAATCATAAATATTCACACACTAGGGCTGGGGAGATAGCTCAGTCGGTAGAGTGCTTGCCTTGTAAGCCCAAGGCCCTGGGTTCGATCCCCAGGACCGCAAAAAAAAAAAATATTCACACACTAGGCATTTTTAAAAAAATTTTTTAGCTGTAGTTGGACACAATACCTTTATTTTATTTATTTATTTTTATGTGGTGCTGAGAATCAAACCAAGGGCCTCACAAGTGCTAGGCAAGTGCTCTACACACTGAGCTACAACCCCCGCACTTAACACTAGGTATTTTAAAATAAAAATGCAAATTAGGTCTTATTCTCACATATTAGCAGAAGGAAAAAAAAATGTTTTACATTTTCCAACTCCTCATACTACACAAAATGTACACTGCTTCAAGAAAGTTTTAATTAGTTAAAAAATGGTACATATATATGAATGAACATGTCAAAAAAACCATGTATAAAGAATATCTGAGTTAAAACCCAAGCATAAAGAATATGAGTTATTTTTCTGTGACATAACGTAGTACATTAAAGTCATTTAGGGTCACTTCTGTGAAGAAAATGGGCACATGTTATTTTGACTATTTTACTTCATAGGGTTGCTGTGAGGAGTATATATTAACCCTGAGAAAATGTTTACAAAAAACTTGGGTCTGGCACAAGGTAATAAGTTAGAGGATTTAGTACTGCTTAGTATTTATGATTGTTTATATAAAACAGAATAAAAGGAATAAGAATATCTTATGTGCCCAAAATGCTCAAAAAAGGTAACTATGACACTATTTCTATCCATGAAGAAACAATAAATCGTGTGTACTTCTACAGGTCTAGAAAGAAATTCTAACAACCTCCACAAAGTATGCTATTTTCACTACAGAATCCTTTTTTTTTTCTTTTTTCTTTTTCTTTGTACTGGGGATTAAATCTAGGGGTGCTTAACCGCTGACTTACATCCCAGGCCTTTTTATGAATGTATTTATTTTTTGAGACAGGGTCTTGCTAATTTCCTCAAGGTCTCACTAAGTTGCTGAAGCTGGTTTTGAACTTGTAATCCTCCTGCCTCAGTCTCCCAAGACATTGAGATTATAGGCATGCACCAGTGCACCAAGCAGAGAATCATTTTTAAATTATATAACATGGCTCATGCAGGTGAGTATGATAGGTGCAAGGAATGACAGAACAGATACAATGAATAAAGATGGTTTAAATTCCCACTATCTACCCCACAGTCTAATTTAAATTCTAAAACTTCTTGTGGTGTTATATTTTCATTTATGGAATGGCACTTGTCTTCTCTCTGCCTTACAGAAATACTGATGAAGCAGATAATACTTTCATTATCTAAGCTCAATGGAGAAAACATTGTACATAAATATAACAATTAAGGTGAAATATCAAATTATGTAGAATTATTTCATGAGGTAACATGAAAGTCATTCAAAGGTCTTAAGTACACTAATTTCTAATTTAAGATATCTAAACATTTACTAACGTAAGAAACAAAATGTAGAATTAACATACTTTCAAACATACACTATTTGGGACAGTGTGAGACTGAATTAGTTTCACGAGGTAATACAAAAATGAGCACAATTTATTGGTGTGTGGTCCACAGCAGCAGTAAGAGATGATATCTTAAACAAAAGTCCTTTGTATGGTACTTCAGGGCATTTTATCAGTGTTTAGAAAGTGTTTAAAATCTGTCTACACAAACTTATTATTTTTCCTTGATTAAAAGTCTCTCGTTCTACTACCACATCGTGCACATTACTAATCTGTACTCACTTCAACAAAACAATGCTTTAAGAAATTCTTCTTGATTCAAAGTACGGCAAATAAAAGAGAACTACTTACGCATGTGACACAGCTGCTTCCTTGCATTCTCTTATATCATTAATACGTTTATTGTAGCTATGTGTAAAAAGAAAAATTGAATAATGTCAATCTTAATTTGATAATTAACAGACAAAAGGAGTAAGTGAAATATTAAAAGTCATTTTAAATTACTTATTATCAACTGCTCCTTAAATAAAACAAAGATGTCTATCCACCCCTTTTCCTAGAATATTAGGTGTCTCAGGAAAGTCTTCCTAGAAAAAAAAAACTCACACATTACATTAAATCCAACAATAAAATTAAACTTTACAATGCAGATTTTATTTATTTATTCATTTGCTGCAGTACTGGGGATTGAACCCAGGGCTTCACAAATGCTAGACAAGTGTTCTACCATCGAACTACATCTACACCCCTTTTTATTTTGACACAGGGTCTTATTAAGTTGCCCAAAATGGCCTTCAACTTGTGATCCTCCTGCCTCAGCCTCCTGATTAGTTGTGATTATAGAAATGTCACCACACCCAGAGAAGATTTTTATTTTATTAAATCTATTTTTACTTCCTTAAGCCCAACAGAGATACTAGAATAAAGTCTGTCTATGACACAAACAGAAAAATTCTGAGAAGACATAAATAAGGGATCAACAGTAATGACTCTTTGGGCATAGGGATTTTGTGGTGGAAAAAACTGAGGAAGGAAATCACTTGCTTATTTTTAATTATTTTTAAGAGGTAGAATTATGGGTGATTTTTTACCCCCCATTAAACACACACACACACACACACACACACACACACACACACACACTCTCTCTCTCTCTCTCTCTCTCTCTCTCTCTCTCTCTCTCTCTCTCTCTCTCTCTCTTTTCCAAACCATAATACAATAGATTCTTTTCCAGAAATCTTTGTGTTTACTTCAGTTTTTCAGTCCTTTCATCTTCCAGCCCTTTAATGTTATCTCTAACTTCATTTCTTTCTTTTTCTCTTTTAATCATCCAATTTAAAGATATTGTTGGAAAAACAAATACTCATGAAAACTAATGATAAAAACTCAAAGGCCCTAAAATGTTAAAGAAAAAATATCTTCCTGACAACTGGTAAAACCACTTACATCAAAATGAACTCCAACTTCTGCATACAATTATTCTACAACCTATGTGTTCTTTGAGTAAATGTCTAAAACAAACTAATTATGTAATCCTCAGCCTCTATATTTATTAACAAGCTTTTATTTTATACATAATTTACATTTTAAATTGGTCACTCAATTTAATCAAACATTAAAACCTCTCGAATTTAAATAGAGATTCTCAAATGACAAATTTATCATTTCAGAAGGATAATTAAAACACTTGGTTTTGTAGTATCATTATATTACTTGTACCATACATAAGTTCACTCAATAAACACAGACTACCTGGTTTTAAATGTTAAATATATTTAATATGATTCCACAAAGAGATAGTCAATATGCTAAGACATAATACAAGTTTCCTGATTTTCAACCTACATCAATTAGAAAATGACAAGGCCCATCTAACACAGAATATTTAGGCTATTCCACCATCTAAAACAAGAGCTAGAAAGTATAAAGGGCACTGTTTCTCTCATTATGACTGACAGATCACTTCATAAGAATCTCAGAATCACTTATGGTGACAAAGACCAGAAAGTGGTCACTTGAGAATGGAGCAGAAGAAAAAACTAGACGTGATCTGATCAGACAGAGGCACATAATTATCTAGGGATGACAGAAATGTTGTACATTCTGGTCAAGGTGGTGGATACACAGGCGCAATCACATGCAAAGTCACTGAGCAATATACCTAAGATGTACTTATTTTTCTGTTTCTAGTTTTTACCTTAATAAAGTCCTAAGGGGAAAAGGGCAAATTCCTTTAAGGTCTCCAAAATACAAGTAGAAAATGTAAGAGAAAATGCCCAAGGACCTAAATTTTCATTTGTATTCCCTGGTAATTCTTTTACACACTAAAATTTGAGATATATATCAGCTTAAACTATTAGTACTACACACATCTTTACTTTTTAATAACTAATAGAATCTTTATACCAGTTTTATACAAAGCTAGACACATCTTTATTTTAAAGTATTTGAAGTTTTATTTTATCTCAATTTCATTGAGACATTGTTGGATTGGATATAAAATAAATGTAGGCAAATTTCATTTTAATCTGAAGTTAGCAAGTCCAACACAATTACTGAAAATAGGTACAGGGCATCCCAGGATTTATCAGAAGTTCCTTAGTTCAACAGATTCTAGAATTATTACCAATTATGAACTCTTTTATATATTGGCTGTAGAACCGCAAATGGAAAGAAATAAAGGTATTAAAAATTTTCATGAAATAAATTTCAGAGAATTATTGACTCTCCAGGAAATAAGTGAAAATAAATCACTTGGGTTACCTTCTACTATAAGGAAACATGACAGTGGAATGACCTGTGATTATTATAATCTAGTGAAATACTTTTGTATTGCTTCAAATATTTTTGTAAAGACATTCTATTCTCAAATAACACTTCTAAAGATTTCAAATTTTTTAAAAATATATGTTTTCAGTAATATTTATATCTGATACCATGAATGATTTATAAGAAGACACCTCTTTCTTTCTCTACACTACAAGTTTTAAAACAGCAAGAATGCTAGTTTTTTTTTTTTTTTTTAAGTTTTAATCTATGGTGGTACCTGTAAAAATATAATCACTACCATGTCAGCATAGTTTTTTTTTTTTTTTTAAAAAAAAAACAACTTACTAGGACCACATCCTGCAGTAAGATGTAGCCTATACCATCTTATTCTGCCCTCAGCAAGTTGTTTTTAAAAATTATGATAACATGATACAGGCTACATCTTACTCAGGAAAGATATCTGCTCACAACCCTTCTCCAAAAAAGACAAATCAATTGAAAGTGCCATACCCTCGGATGTTTACGAATAAATCTTCTGCAGCTTTGTGAATGTGGAAAACTTCATCCCGGAAGAGAGAGAGGCAAGAGCTACTTTGAAGAGCTAGCTTCCAAAGGTTCAGTGCTGTGGCATCAGTATTTAGGATTCCATGACATAAAATAAAGCCAACTTTAAATAAAAAGAAAAGCAAATACAAATGTAAAACACTCCGAACTTCTTTCAGTTACAGTGTAGTTTTTTAAAGACCCTGAAACATAACCACAATCACTAATTTGAAGCTTTTAAAAGAGGGGTAGGGTGTATGTGCGTGTGTGCGTGTGCGTGTGCGTGTGCGTGTGTGTGTGTGTGTGTGTGTGTGTGTGTATGAATGAAACAATATTTTACTTTCCTGGTTATAATTTTCTGTATTTTGCAAAATCAGATTTTGAACCACACTAACAAAAGAGAGAAAAATGTCATTTCTGGGTTATGAATGAAGTCATTTTAAGAAAAGATGTTTTCAGGGACGTATATTCTTTCAATGTATTAAGCTACTCTCTATTACCTGAATTTGAAGTATCATTTACCTTCTATTACCTAATCTTGAAACCCTACACAAACATATAATCCTATATATGATTACTGATGTTCTTTCTATACTAAGATATAAGACCTCATCTTTTAGTCATTCAACATTTACTCAGTGCCTACTATACATGTGCAAGGTTTAATGCTAGGCCAGTTACAAACGAGTCCCATTTTTAATTAGCAACTTATTTTTTTTTAAGCTCAACCTTCCTTTAAAAGGGCAATTAAACAAGCAAGTTAACTCATTTAAGTAGGTACATATAGTGATGTTATCAATACTGAAATATACTTACCTCCACTGAATTTCTTAAAATATAAAAAATATTTTCATACATTAGGCTCCTAAAAGCAAGCCAATTATTCTGTCTGATATACAACCAAATAAACCAAATATATGTATTGAAATGTAAAAGAACTCTAAATAAAAATTCTGTTCATAAAATATTTTTGCCTTATATACTGAATTTTTACCCAAATCCCTCATACCAGCATCTTATACCTATTTGTATAGAGTCATTCCTTAGTATACATAGGGGAGTAGTTCCAGAATCCCTTCAGAATACCAAAATCCAGACACTTAAGTGCCTAATGTAAAACAGTATAGTATTTGCATATATCTACAAACATTCTCTTGTATACTTTAAATCATCTCCAGTTCACTTACAATTATCTAATGCAATGTAAATTCTAAATAGTTAACTACATTTTATTTTTTAGGGAACAATAAGAAAAAAAGTCTATACATATTCAGTACAGATGCAACTTTTTTTTTTTTTTTAAATACTATGGATCAGGGGTTGATTGAATCTGTGGAAATGGAACCCATGGAGGGATGCCATACTCAGATTTATAAAATATTTGCTATTGACAACAAAAAAGATTTATCTGAAAGTTTTAACACTTATATTATTGGTAACAGAATTTTGTTTTTTCAAAGATATGGGTAATGAGTTTAAGTATATTCATTTATTTAAAATAAGATCAAAAAGGGCAAATGAATCTAAATTAGAATGCCTAAAAGGAGAGGGCTGATTATTACAAATACTAATCTTTACCTACTAAGGTCCCAATGAAAGGATAAAATACATATATATGTGTATGGGTATGTGTGTGTGTATTTTTTAAGCCATAAAAAATGTGAATAAAACAGAAGACCAAGACTAGACAAGAAAGTTGAAGAAAATCTTTGAAGATAAAGAGACAAAACTGGATTATCAATTAAATAAAAAGAGAAAGGAATTAGTAATACCAAACTCTATAGATTAAAAAGAGATCAGTCCCAAAGAGTTTCCCAAGTCTAGTCAATAGAGCAAAAGCAGACTCTGCAAAGAACATCAGAACAATTTTATATTTAAAATTGAGATCTTCCATAACTCTTGGCCCCAGGCTGTAATCCAAAATAGTGATTCTCAAACTTCAGCTTATACCAGAATCACTTAGAGAAGTTTATTAAATCACATATTGCTGGTTCCTACTCAGTGAGTTTCTGATTCAGGAGGTCTTAGATGGGGATCAAGATTCTGCACATACAGGAAATTCCTAGACAATGCTGACTCTGCTGGTCCAGGGATCACACTTTAAACTAATTTATTACAAAGCTAAAAAGAAAGTAGAGCATCAGAAGGAAAATTGTACTGTGTGTATTTGCACTAAGTTTGAAGTAATCCTTAAGCTCTCCATTAGCTCCACTCAAGGTTCAAATATATAAAAACAGCAAAACACAGAGTGAACATTCTTTACTTTGGTGACTGTGGTTATTGCCCACTTCCTGACCCACGTCCGTGTTCATTACACAAAGTCCTATAATAAGCATTCATATTTAAAGCAAAGAATGAGGGGAAATAACACTATATCATGCCAAAGGTCACCCATAACAGCTAATTCTACTTATCAACCCAATTCTTCACATATCTATAAACAGAGAGCAACAACTAAGAAACACCACACATTTGAGCAAAAGGAATACTTCAAAAGCTGTTCTTTTTAAGTTGACTAACAGACAAAACATGGAAATCTCAATTATCTTTAGAGAAGAAATATATCACAAACCCATAAAAAATAATATATTTAATAAAAATGGCTAAGAACAGGTAGTAGATGTTATATTCTTCCTCTTTCATATTCAAAATAGTGCTATTCAAAGTACCAGCACATTATGAAAATAAGCATACAAATTGTGAGAATTAAAAATTTTTCATAAAACTTCACAATGATTTCTAAATAGTAACCTACTAATCTAATTGTCAGAGAAAACTGAATCTAATAATCAAAACTATAATCTCTTCTTCTTCATTTTTCTAGAAATACTACTGATTTCATATCTATTATTTTATTAACATATCAATCCAAAAAAATTAAAGACAACAAACTATAGAAAATAAAAACCCATAAAAATACATAGAAACTATAAAAAACTATAGGAAATAAAAAGTCAACAAAACCTGCTGAATAAAAACTGCTCAAAATTATTCCCCTCTCGCAGTAAGCCTCAGGAGTGGGAAGAAGGAATTCAACCATATTATAGCAATTCTCATTCTGCACCACAACACGTGCCTATTTCCCCCATAGTTTGCAAGCTTCCTATAACAAAAATTAATAATTTTACCCCTCATTCATCTATCAAATTGTCAAATATATGAGTGATAGTCAAATTTACTAAAGTAAATTGAAACCAAAAACCTTAACGGAATAGATGCAATCTAAAAACATTCACTAAAAGCAAAACAAAAATTTATAGTGTTGAAAGTTACATTGAAAAGGCAACATAAGTAGATCATGAGCCTTGGTGTCAGCCTGGACTCTTACTTTGTCTTTGTCACTACCTACATGGCCTAAGGTTTGGGTTCCTCATCTATAATATACACTACCTACTTTATGACAGGATCAACATTAGGACTGAATGAGATAAATCACATAAGACATTTAGCATAGTGGGAGCCAGAGGTAAGACATGTTACCACTTTTCTCTAAAACTTAAAACCTAGGGGGTAATCCTCAGAACTAACTGTTTTACTTACAGATGATCCATTTCTCCATTGCATCCAAAGAAAGATATTCACAAGGCATCTTAAGAAGAGAATATACATTTGTGGTTAAAAGAAATTCTTCAAAAATTTCCATACTGAGTTACTATCCTCTCTCCCTCCCAAGAATTCTTACTTCTCAATTCTTGCATCAAATACCACAACAAAGTTGAATAAGTTATATAACCTACATTTAAATTTGCAGTTAATAAAAGACAATGCAATATGCCCCCTTTACATATGCACACTCTCAACTCTTTTAAAAATACTGTTCCTAAATTTTCTTCAGTCTAGTAAATAACAACGTCCCAAATTTTCAAGCCTATTTCAGATTTGTATTATTCCAAAAGAAAATTTTAGTCAACTGAAAAGAGATTTGTGCCTGGATGCTATCTCTACATTCATATATACAGATAAATGATTGAAAAGAAATATAACAGAATATTGATCTTATCTAATTGGTAAAATATGAACTAATTTTTTTTTTTTTCTGTATACTTTTCTACATTTTCCAATTCTTCTACCATGATATGACAGGACAAAACAAACTTCAAAGAAAAAATACTTGAACTACTAGTCATATAAACATCAGTTTTGTTGAAATCTAACAAAAAAGTAGGATTTAATGAGCCTTTTGTAATAAACTTTGCTGATAATCTAATTCTAACTTACAAAGTTTTAAACAACATTGTCTATAATTTAAAAAAAAAAAACAAATTTTCACTCAAAAAGGGAAAAATAGAACCATACAGTATCAGACTGTGCAGGATTAAGCATTGTACTGGGTGCACTGATGAGACTTAATAATTGGGCATTTCTCCACTGATCAGCTGAAAGATTCCTTCGAGGATACACCATCTGAAGAGAGATTAGTGCATCTGAAAGAGACTAATTAAAAGAGGAAAAAGTAAGTTGAAGAACAATTCTTTTTCTTTTCCAATTGAATTTCAGCTACTACTTGCTGTGCCTTTCCAACTGTATCTTTATAAAATAATAGAACATAATTATAGTCACACTTTCTATGAGGTGAATTAGGGCTTCCCTCCTTTACATTTTTTTTTTTTTTACTTCTACAAAAGCTACATAGATTTTACATTTATGAGCAACAGCTTCACTCAAGAAATACTGCTACTCTCTTAGAAGTTAAAATCTGTATAAAGTTTGGGATCTTTATTTCAAGACACAGAGATCAACTGCCATTCTTTCACAAAATGGAAGTTTCTATTCTGATAATTTCCACTAAAAAAGAAAAAGACTTTAAGGTGGTATCTCTAAGCCTAAAGAAAGCTTAACATGTTTTGTATTTCTTCAAATAACACCTTATAAAATAATCCACTGTACTCTATCTTAATAAATTACCTAATGTCTACTTTATTTGTTAATTGCAGCTTTATCATCAAAATATTTAATGTTTCATCTCATCTGTTTCTTGCCTATTCTTTTAACTATCCCTATTATTCATCTTTACTTCCTAAAACTTCTGTACAGTGATTCATTAATTTGGTCATAAAATAAAATGCAAGGTGAATTTTCTCAGAGAAGTCACATCTCCATCTAAAATTCAGCAAACTAAATTTTAGGAGAACTCCAAAATCTATCATTTTCCTAAGCTTCACACAGCGATTCTGATGTAGCCAATTAAGAATGTTTTTAAAATGAATTTACATGAATTTAATTTTTTAAAATCTTGGCAGATGTATGATAGTCTTTGTATAAAAATCCTGAGCATCGTGGAACATCAGGAAAATCAGTTATGAAATAACTGATCTGATTCAAATGAACCATTTTAAGCATTGATAATACACTACATGCTGAACATAATTTAGTGACTATAGATAATTTTAAAAAGACTGCAAAATAACACTGAAGGAAATTTGAATCACCCAGCAAGAGAAGGAATCAAATTTGAAATGACTAAATAAAAACAGACTGTACATGATTAGGAAAAAATCAAAAATAGAAAAGAGAGGGGTAAGGAAGAGTTTTAGGTAAGAAAAAAGTATCACCAAAATCAGAGTGGTGCGAGATGACCATGACACGCTAAGCATTTCAATGTATCTTGACACCTCCATCCATATGCTGATGGTTTTTACTTTAAGTTATGCCATACACTAGCCTCTTTCAAACTAGTCAGTCAACTAACTCCTAGTCATAAAACTTATATTAATTTGCAAGTACAGGCTCCCTATTCTTTTTCAAAAATGCTTGGAATCAGAAGTGTCTCAGATTTGGGAAGAGGAGGTTGTAATATGTGTGTGTGTGTGTGTGTGTGTGTGTGTGTGTGTGTGTGTGTGTGTGTGTGTGTGTGTGTGTATATAAAATGAGATATAAAGGATAGACCCAAGTACAAACACAAAATTCATTTATGTTTCACACACACAGTTTGAAAGTAACTTTGGATCTCATTTCTTTTGCTAATCTTGTGTTTGCTAATAGAATTATACTAGCCTTCTTTAAAAAAGAAAAAAGAAACTTGGGATAATATTGTTAGTGTGCCTGCACTTTCACTACAACCCATAATATGAGATCAGTAGTGGAATTTTCACACCACAGTGGAATAATTCCACCCCAACATCAGCACTCAAAAAATGTTGGATTTTGAACATTTCAGATTTGGATTAGGGATGTTCAACTTTATATCATAGCTCTGCAAAAATATTAAACTGAGAAAATATTTTCAGAATTTTAATGGGAAAAAGAAAATTCTTGGTAATAACTGCATGTCAGGAAAAAACAGATTTACACAAATATTATATTACTAAAAAGTTTAACACTTATCATTCAAAGAGAATAACAGACCAAGATGCTAATACTCTGGACTTCAATTCTGATTTTGACATTATTGCTGCCAAATGGCTTTACCTTGTCATGATACTTATCTAGCCCTCAATCCTTATCTATAAATGATGAAAGGAGATAAGATACCTAAAAATTTTCTTGAAACACTTACAACTATAGGTATATGAATTAGTTCTACTGAAGACAAGCCATAATGGCAAGACTCCTTACAACCAAAATTATTTAAATAAAAGCTATTTTTAATACATTTCAAATTATTTCCACAAAATTTATTTTTCTCACTGAGATTATAATGTAGCTAAAATTTATCAAATACTATATATCTAAACACTATTTATAAAGTAATTCATTTTATTCTCATAACAATCATATGAGGTTAAGTGTTTTTATCACTTTGCATTTACCAAAAAAAAAAAAAGCTTAGTTACAGTGTGGTTTGTTAAGTTACTTATCCAATACTATAGAATCAGTACTAGCAGAACTGAGATTACAAACTATGGAGACTGGAATGATAGTAGTCATTCTCAATTTAACAACATACATTCTGCTATCTATTTATACTATACTGAACCTAAAAACTATAATGAATCAATATATTCCTGAGTCTCTATGCAATATTGTGAATTTAACCAAATATTCTCTGGTTCACAAATGGATAAAAATATACAGCTATTTTTCATATCCCACAGAGTTTATCCCTTTTATCTAACTCTCCATGCTTACATGATCTCTTATGACTATTACAGTATAAAAATAAAACAAAATAGTTTTTACCTTGCTGTGGGGTACAAATTCTTCCATCATCTTTTTTAAAGGGTTTTCATAATCTACAATCATCTGACCAAGCCGTGGGTATTCTCGGTCACTTAAAATAGACATATCAAATTATCAATGAGTTGTAAGCCAACAAACTGAGAATTTTAGAAAAATTTGTATAATGCAGTTCTACCTTGCTCCATGGGTCATTTCATGAGCATAGTTATATAATCCAATGATTGCCTTCCTTTCTTCAATTCGAGACAGCAGTATCATTAACGTTGTATAGGTTATAATCAAATCTAAGTAGTTCTTTGTTAAATCAAAGTTCACAGTCTAGAAAAGGAATCAACAAGTTCAATTTTATACTGTCAAACTTAAACACACACAAAACATTCGTAGGAGCTACTGAAAGGGAGTAATTTTCTATAGTTATTTATTTTACCCCTATTTCTGTAATTCTAACAAATTCCTTTTACTAAAAACATCTAACATTTGGGAAATACAGATAATAGTTTTGTGTCTGTTATGTAAATTTAGGGCTGAAAGCAAAAGGGTTTTCACTGCATTCAAATTAGTAAGTTTTAAAAACCACAAATATCAGAATAATAAAAAACACTGTTACCAATCTCACCAAAGAAAAAGAAGTACTTTTTAAAAATTTCATCACTAACTCAATGAAGACATTTCTCGTTTTGACTTAGTATATTGAGAAATTGTCACACTAAGCAAAATTCTATTGACATGAGTTTTATAGGAAAAATACTGCCTACTTTTTATAAATGGGCATGCTAAAATTAACTAATACTAAAATTAACAACTATTTCCCAATATGTATTAGACTTAGTGACAATACAAAATACATTACAAATTTTTATTTCTTAAAAAAGCTACTGAACAAGACAAATTAACAATATTAAAACTTTATAAGTTAGTTACACAAACTTTCTCTAAGGAAAACCAATTAGTCCCCTGAGTTGTTCTGGAAACAGAAGGATTAAAAATTTTCTGAAAATGATACTTACAATATCAAAGAAGACTTGGCAAACATCAATAGTATTCAGCAACTCACAAACATGATCCTGAAAAGAAAAGATTGTTATAATCATATCTGTTTAATATTTTTTCTTTTTCTTTTTCTTTTTTTTTGTGGTGTCAGGGATTGAACCCAGGGTCTCACAGATACCAGGCAAGCCCTCTCCCTGAGTCTCATTGCCAGCCCTGTAAAAATAATTTTAAATTCCAAATAAACAAAATATACTCCAGATTTCAGTCTCAGAAGAATTCCAATCTCATTATCTACAAATATCAAAGAAATTTATAAAATAAACAATTATAAGTCTACTTTCGAAATATTAAATTTTACATATTAAAATACATACCTTAAATTCCATAACATCTACAAATGTGAAGTAATATAATGCCAGATTTTTCAGAATCTCTGATTTTTCTTTCTGCAGTTGTGCAAGCTGTTGCTGTGAAAACAAAATTAGAATGTATTTTCACATAGAACAGAAGTATTTAATTTTACTACAAACTATCTTCTTTTATGATTGCTACATGGAAGCATAAGCTTTTAGAATATTTCTAAATGATTAAGGCTTTTTTTAAAAAAACCAAAGTACTTGAGACAGCAACTGCTAATAGTGATCAGCAACTGATAGTGTGAAGCTATAAAACAAATCAAAGCAGATTAGTACCAAATTGCATTACTACTAGTAAGAAAAATTGAAAAATGTTAGGAAAAAACATCAAATGAACTCTTTTAAAAAAATTAAAAATAAATCATGAGCATGACCACATGACTTACTAGAAGTGAGAGAAAAGAAGGTGTAAAACATTACAACTTACACTACAAAAAAAACAATGTGCTATAGAGATTTGGAACTTACCAAAAAGAACATCCAGGCAAAGCCACGTTACGCATGCAAAATAAAATGTAGATACAAACATAAAATACAGTAACGGTTCCCTGACCAGATCCACAAAACACAATAATATAATAAACAAAAGCAAAAACCACAACAACAAAAAAGAAATGAGAAGCAAAACTAGAGTTAAGACATGGAAGAGGGAAATGTGAAAGACAAATATTATTTTAATCAACCCATATTATGAAATTTAAAGACCTAATAATTATTTTAAAACCAACTAGTAATATAATTTCTGAAATAATCTAGACATATTTAAGGAAAACAGAACTGCCAAAATTTCAATAAACCATCCAGAACCTTGATATTCTGGGTGTAGTCTATTAAACAGCAGCTTCCAACCATTTTGGACTTACTTAGAAAAGGAGACTCGCTCACTCATGCAGACCAACTGAATAAAAATCTGCCTTTTTAACAAGATATACCCACATGATCTAAATACACACAATATGCCTGAGAAGCATTTACCTAAAACATGAAAGAAAAAAAAAAAAACTAGAATATATGAAACAGTAGTTCAAAGCATTAAACTTGCTACAAAGCCCACATGGTTTTGAGGCCCTCATATTGTAACTTATACATACATGGGAGCACTGGGGAAGAGATGCCTTCATATATAATTGTACTGGTCAGAAATGTAATAGTGAATCTAACATAAGGAAAATATTCTTTAAAAAACTACGAAAAAGGCAATTTAAAACAGTAAGCACGGCAGTGTGGTAAACTCAAATTACTACAGGGTAAAAATATCATAAATACTACATATAGTCTCTGAAGACATTGAAAGTATTTATGCCTTTAAAACATCCATAGAATATCTCACTTTTCCCCATAAATGCCAGAGGAACTGAGGTATATACTTGTAGTGATGAGCAACTATCTTTAGCTTCATCTATGAAAGTAGCTGAGTCTATTTTATATAATGTATGTTTCAAAACAATTCCATCCATATTTTTATGCACATCTTTAACCATTGCTGCTGCAGCAATCTCAAGTGAATATTTATCTAAATGATCCCATTTCCTCAGATTATATCTTTACCTTGTTCAACAACATTAAACAGGATTGATATTTTACTCTTTTTTTCTACTTTTCAGTTCTTTAAATTTGAGTTTCAAAATACAACATTTTAATGAGCAGACTCATTAAAATGACATGAAAAATATAATTAGCTTCCTACTGGGTTTAATAATTCCAATTTATTTCAGTTGTCCTACAGTAATTATTAATAATTCCCTCTTTCAACTTCAGTGTCCTCGTCTGAGCAATTAATGACCTTTTATACAATCTCCACTTTAGATCTTAAGAAAGTATTACTCAACTTTGGGAGGCTGAGGCAGGAGGACTGCAAGTTTAAGGTCAATCTGAACAAGTTAGGCCCTATCTCCTAATAAAAATTTAAAAAGGCCAGGGATTTAGACAGACCCTGTCTCAAAATAAAAAAGAAAGGGCTGGGGATGTAGTTCAGTGGTCGAGCACCCTGGGTTCAACTCTCAGTACCAAAATAAATAAATAAATAAATAAATAAATGAGTATTACTAAAAAGCATCTCCTAAACAGCTACTAGAAATCTCATCTCCTTTTTTCTAAAAAAGTTTTCTTTCTACTATTCTATATGCCCATCATCTCTCCCCTTTTAATAATATAATCTCCTTATAAATTTCTCATTCAATTACATTTTCCCTTAAACCACATATTACTAGGCTCTACGTCAGCTACTATTGAACAATTTTTAGATGAACAAATTCAAAACAATTAATCAAGCTTTTAAGACTCTCTATAATCTGGTCCTAACTTATCTTTCCAGTCAAGATTCCCCCTGCATCCATTCATCTATCATAAAGTAAATAAATTTGAGGGAAAGTTATCCTAAGACTAACTTTGCTAATAAGCACTTATTAAGATGTGCTACTAAATTCAGTCCTTATAACTACTTTTCAAGGTATATTTATTTACTTTTATTGTGGTAAAATATACATGGCAAAGAATTTACCATTTTAACCCATTTTTAAGTGTGCAGTTCTGTAGCATTAAGTACATCTGTACTGCTGAATAACCATCACCACCATTCATCTCTACAACTCTTTTCACCTTCCCAATCAAGATACATTTTTATCCTAATTTATCAGATACAGAAACAAACTAGCAAAAAGTCAGATAACAGTCTAAGTCTATCAGATTTAGGCTCTAAACAAATTTTCAATACTAATCAACATTCAAGTTGCTATACAATAAGACAAAAATAATATAGGGGAAAACCTAAAGCTCTGTTTTCTTTTATTTAAAATATAAACATATATATTATTATGTATGTGCGCACGCAGTGTATGATTTTGTTTTGCAGTAGTGGGGCTCAAACCCAGGGTCTAGAGCATGCTAGGCAAAAGTTCTATCACTAAGCTTTATCCATAACCTTTCTGACTTCTTTTTAGAAAATACTTGGCATTTAATTAATCAATCACACAGACTGAGACTTGGAAGAAGTCCTCTAATTCAGTCCCTTTATTTTACATATGAGTGATTTTTTTCCAAATTTACATTGTTGGACCTTTGTTTAAATTAATTCTGAAAATTACTGATGAAATACAACTAAAAGACAAAAAATAAAATACAGAAATAAAGGTATGCCCATGTCTCATAGAAATGAAACTTTATTACCTCTTAAGTAATCCCAGCAACTTGGGAGGCTGAGGCAAGAGGGCTGCAAGTTGAAAGTCAGCCTCAGTAATTTAGGGAAGCCCTAAGCAACTTAGCAAGACCTACCTCAAAATAAAAATTAAAAGGGCTGGGAATGTAGCTCAGTGGTAAAGTGCCCCAGAGTTCAATGCCCACTACAAAAAAAAAAAAAAAAAAATTAGGAGTTGTACTACATTTTCCCACCTTTCGATTTGAGCTGGACTTGTTACTTACTTTGACCAAAAGAGAACAGCAGAAGTGACACTGTGTTGCTTATAAAGCTAGGGCTTAAATTATTAGATCTGACATCTTCTGACTTTGATTTTTTGAAACAATGCACTTAAATATCATGTATGAGGAAAACTGAAAAATATCACAGAGGTAGAGAGAAGTTCAGTATTTCTGCTGACCCAGTTCAGCCCTTTCACTAACATACAGACAGATGGATATACCTATAACCTAGATCAGGGGAGACCAACAAAGAAACTCCCAGTCAACCCACGGAATTAAGAAATAAAAAGTTGTTGGTTTTCAGCCAATAAGTTATGGAGGGGTCTGCAAAAGTAATCATAATAATGAGAAATATAAAGTTCAGTAATAAAATGATCTGTATTTCACTACCTAAGCACATCAATTTCTCTCAGCTAAAAATTTTTAAAAGTTAAGATTCTGATAACAAAATGACTACATTAAAGCAAACTGGTAGAACTGATTTTATCATAAGTACTAGAAAATCACTAATTACATGCCTACTAGAAAAATCACTAATTACATGCCTCACTATAGTGGAGTTGGTTAAGGTAACATTTTTACATAAAAAACATCACACTGTATAAGCTGTATAATACAACTTATTTAATGGCACATTTTCCATTCCAAAGATAATATAAACAAAAATAAGCTAGTTCCTTTACATGTAATAGTTTTTAAAGATTATATGATTACCCTGATTTTATAACCTGAGTGTACCAGATATAAAACAGCTTTTATAACTGACTAGATGCCATTTTTGCGATCAATAAATGTATCAAGCTATTTATGTTGACAGTAACAGGTGCTACTGACACATGCAAGGTAAAATGACAACATTAAACAGTCCTTGCCTTACATACTTTTCAAAGTTTTTATTTCTCTTCCTGTCAATTATCATTTACTCCTAAGGAGAGTACCCTTTAATGTACAGTGTATTACAAAATATACTTGTTACAGTTTTACCTAAGTAGATTCAATAGGCTTGGTCACAGGAGAACCAAAAAAATCTCTCTAAATAAACTTCATTTATTAAAGAATACCATTTCTTATTGCTCAAAATCATGTTTTTATATAATTTTTACATAGTTGTGAAACCATTAACCTCAACTAGCTTTGGAACTTCTCCATCAGCCCAGAAAGTTCTCTTGCAGCCATTTACAATTAATCCTGTTCTCAACCTCAACCCTAGGCAAATACTAATCAGTTTTCTGTCTCAAAAAACTTGCTATTCTAGACATTTCCTATAAAACAGAATCACACAATGTGCAGAGCTTTTTTATATCTGGTTTCTTTGACTGAACCTAATGTTTCTGATGTTCAATTGTAGTCTATATCAGTAGTTGTTCCTTTTAACGGCTGAATATTATTCAGTTAAATATATATAATGATTTGTCTATTCATTCTTCAGTTGATGGACATTTGAACTCCTTCCAGTTTGGGGCTATTATGAATAATGAATACTGTTATGAACATGTTTTGGACAGATGTATTTTCATTTCTCTCGGGAATATTTCCTAGGAGTTTCCTTTCCTAGTTCTCAGATATGACTCAGACAGGCAAATGAAAAGAGATCTCTAATAATATATTATTAATTTTTTGTGAATATTACAATCATATTGCCAGGTCTCAGGAAGAAGCTGAGAAAGAAAGCACTAACTCTACCCTAAATAAGCTTATAGTGTAGCAAGGGATAGACAGATATACAGGAATTCCCACTTTTTTTTAAAGGTAAGTATCTAGTTTTAGAGGTTGGTTATTTACCCCACAACTAACTTCTAGGTACAAAGTTCAAAGATAGAAAAACTACAATGGTCAATTCTCACATTCCCTCAAGACAAAGGACCTCACCAACTGGTAATAACAGGAATGAGACAGACAAACAGAAAAACAAAACTATATAGTGGGATGATAAAGGCAACAATAAGAAAGGTGAGCAAGATAGGGGAATAAGAGTACCTAGAACTAGAGGGCACGCAAGGGTTATTTTTGGTACATGAGTACAAGCTGAAAGACTGAATGACATAATACTGTTTCCTCAATTGGAAAGCCTGTAAACAGGAACAAAGTTTATCTTTAAGCTATCTTGGTTTCTCTCAGTTCCTTTTGGAAATCTATTATTCTTACAAGATATGGATGACAAGGTCAGGTGGCATCAGTGGGAGAATCAATTCCCACTTAAAACTTCTAATACCCTGCTTCCACCAATTCTCTGAATCTAAGAGGGACCTCCTAACTATTCATTTATCTTTTTACTATCATTCACCATCTTATGTCCTACTTCCTTTCTTATCCATTTTAATTTTAAATTGTCCATCACTTTAATTACTATCTCCTTTATAGTTGCTTATAAACCTACAGCAGAAGAAAGCAGATACCTATGCTAACTTAATCTCAACCTGATTTCATGATCATCAACCATAACTTAATGACAACACTACTCCATTTTCACTGCCAATTCACCTGCATTCCTTAAGGATTACTGCACTGCTTCTCTTATGTCTTAAAACCCTCAACAGTTCTTCAGTTTGAGTCTCAGTTTAACCCTAGCCTGTGCTCTGGATTCATATATAGAATTGGCTACTCAACATCTCCACTCAGATTTCTAGTAGACCTCTCAAATCTAAAACATTCAATACTGAATTGCTGGGTATCACCTATACTATACCTCTACCCCAAACCTACTCCATTTGCTTCCTCACCCTAGTAAATTTAACATTTTTCAACCTCAAAACCTTGAGCTCTTATTTCTCAATGTCTTTTAAAAAAGAATACTGACATTTCAAGTTTCCATTAGTGTCTTTTTATATGTATATATATTTACTCACAATGAATACACTATCCTAGCTGTTACATTACTCTATAGTAAATGATACCTTTTAAATCAATTCTTTTTTAAAAATATTTTTTAGATATTGATAGACCTTTATTTTATTCATTTATTTAAATGTGGTGCTGAG
Organism: Sciurus vulgaris; assembly: GCF_902686455.1. Taxonomy (NCBI): domain Eukaryota; kingdom Metazoa; phylum Chordata; class Mammalia; order Rodentia; family Sciuridae; genus Sciurus; species Sciurus vulgaris. Next base: position 136,555,429 of record NC_136463.1, read on the forward strand.
AATTGAACCCAGTGCCTCACACATGCCAGGCAAGCGCTCTACCACTCAGTCACAACCTCTTATTTGTTGGTCTACCACCTCCCAGTCAACAGGAATTCAAGGATGACTGCATGGTTCAAGAAGACAGAAATGTGAGGTACCAAAGAGAAATACTGTATCTATTTTGTTCTACTTCTCCTGGTGGAGGCGACAAGTGGAGAAACTATGTTGAGTATAGAATCCCTATATCATTCTTATAACACTGAACTCACCAACAATGTCCTTTCACTTAGAGACATTCTAATTCTACATACATAGGTTAGTAATTTACATTATTTTCTCATTAATTTGGGAATCAAACTCAATTATATACTAAAATGCACAACAGGCAAATTCTATAATGACACTTTTATGACAGATAATATTTTTTGTCTTAAAAAGCATAATCTAGCTTTTAAATGTAAATACAGGGCTGGGGATATAGCTCAGTTGGTAGAGAGCTTGCCTCAAAAGCACAAGGCCCTAGGTTCAATCCCCAGCACCACAAAATAAAATAAATTAAAATAAAAATAAAGTAAATACAGAGTAAGAAACAAATTTTAAGTTTAAAAATTTCTGGAAAAAAGTTAGTACAAAAAGTTTTAACATACTTTAAGATTTACTTAAAGGGCCTTTTAAAAATTTCTTATGTAAATAATTTCTCTATGTATTAATAAGACATACATAAAAATAAATCAGAAGATAATGGGAGGTATCATATTATAGATAAATAATCTCTCAGCCCAGAAACTCTTACCTTAATCTGAAATTAAATGGCAATCTATTAAGGCCCATGACCCAGCACATAATCAACACATAATAAGTGGCTGCTATAATTATTAAACTTCATTTTGAATTTTATTTCATCAAACTACTCTGAAGTTGAGCATCATAACCAAGAAAAACTCCTCAATCCTTGGTACCGAGTTTTCCCCAAATCCAGAACTGGGGATACAGAAGATTAAAATGATTACAAAGGGGCCTAAATAAAGACAGTAAAAATGACTCAATAGACTCCAACATTACCACTGTTGAAGTCACACTGTATACCAGTCCTGCTGTCAGCAAAACCCTCCTCTGATGTACACTGGATACCTATGTGCTCATAGTTTTTAGAATTTAAAAAAAGGCAGTTCCTAAAGAAACAAATTTCAACATTTTTTTGGCTGCAAAAATTGAACCTTTTTGTAAGACTCTATATTAGAAACTTTAAAAAATGCACTTTTGTTAAATTCACCAAAACACTTTATATGAGTGCTTTTTTTAAAAAATGGGGACAAGTAGTATATGAATCAGCATAGCAACGGTGCTAACTTTGATCCCTGAGATAAATAATCATGTTCTGTAGCATGTATAAAGACTGTGTAGCAAGTAGCCAGAATCCAAATACTTTCATCAATCCCAGATGCTACCTGTCATTCCAAGTCTTTAAACCTCTGGTAACTAATTCTACAGAATGAACTGAACTCCTCACTTATTTCCTTTATTTCCTAAGGCAAGTTGGCTAGGAATCTGTCACTAATATTTCAAGAGGCCCAGTCAAAAATGAAATTGCTAGACTTTACAAATATCCAGCAGGTAAAAAACAGTAGTATTATATGGAAAATTTGTAAAGTCCATATGACAAAACTCAGGCTTCACAAACAATAAGAGAAAAATTCTGTAAGTAGTCACAATATTCGAAAATACTATATAACCAATTTTGAGAATTAAAAACACAGAATTACCACATAACCCCATAATTTTACTCCTGGTATATACATATGTACACATATATAGAGAGAGATGTGTGTATGTATATATGTACATATATGTGTATATATGCCTAGAAATTAAAATATATATAAACCATAAAAACTTTTATACAAATGTTCATAGCACCCTTATTCAAAACAGTAAAAACAGTAAAAAACACCCATGAATAAAATGTGGTATATCCACATAATGAATTATCATTTTGCAACAAAAAGAAACAAAGTACTAGTACATGCTACGATGTAGATAAGTCTTGAAAACTGTAAGCTAAATGACAGAAGCCAGTCACACTAGCACATATTACATAATTACATTTTTATGACATCTCCAGAATAGGTAGAGATGGACGGAACACAAATCAGGGTTTCCTAGGACTGGAGTTTTGTCAAGAAATATAGAGTAATGCTAATGGGTGGAGTTTCTTTTTGGGATGATAAAATGTTCTATAATTGACTGGGATGTTGAACATTAAAACCTATAAATAGTACACTTCAAATGGGTAAATTGTATGGTTTGTGATAATTTATCTCAAAAAAAAGCTGTCAGTAAAAATATCAATTTTGTGCTTCAAAAGTTGAAAAGGAATTAATACTATTAAAGAACAAAAAGCAACAGTATTGTTATCATAAGCAGTTTGCCAAGCATATCAAGAACAGCAGAGAGTCTTAAAAATTTAACAAGAAACTACTGTTATTAAATAATGAATATATATTTAATCAGCTCTTGGTAATTTTCTAAGATCTCATTTTCAGGAACTACACTAAATGAAAATTTATACTATCAATCTGAAATTAAATGAACACATTTTAAATTTAAAAGATTTTCTTAAAGAGTTCACATCACAGAGATATAGAGATTTAAATAAGATATTCATAATGAAATTTCTCCCTTACAAGTATAATCTCTATTGGGCCAGGCAATTAATGTCAGTAACTGAAAGATTAGTTCTCCACATAAATAATCATATTTTTTTAAAAGTATGCTTCGAATCACCCATTTTGTAACCAGGAAGGAACTGTGATGCATAAAATACTAGTTATAAAACATAATGTATTAAACCAGGATCTCTACTAACCTGTACTTCCAAAAAAAAGACTTATAAAAAAATTCTTTAAAACACACTTTTTAATTTTTTAAAAATTCTGACTAGCCCTTCCTTCTGTATTCAAGTGTTTTAAATAAAAGACTATCAATAGGTTAAATAAAAATCTTCTATGAACACAGGAAATTCAATAAAACAAAAAAGATAACAATGTATCTTTCCTAACACAATAAAGGGGGGAGAGAAGAATAGATGTTTCTTGGATTAGGGAAGGGAAGGGGAATGGGAATAGGAATAGGAAAGACAATAAAATGAATCAAGACATAACTTTCCTATGTTCATATATGAATACATGACCAGTATAACTCCGTATTATGTACAATCACAACAATGGGAAGTTATACTATATGTATGTATAATATATCAAAATACACTCTACTGTCATGTACATCTAAAAAGAATAAAAACCAATGTATCTTTTAAACAGAAATTCTCAAAAATAGAGAAGTCATATGATAGAGAATTTCTAGACTAAACCTGAACCAAAGCAAAAGAAATAGCAAGGATTATAAATGGGAAAATCAAAGAAAACAAATAACAGTAAAAAGACATGAAGAAACATCCAAAGTCAACAAAATTTATATAAATACGCTATGGTAAGAAGAAACTCTAATTTTCTAAAATTAGCTATTTTAAAACATTATTATAAAGAACTACCAAAAGTTCACTTGCCAGGAATACTATATTTTAATATATAAAGAAAAAATTTTCCCACATGAAAAGTAATATAGGAATAAAGATTCACCATAATTTTATTGTATTACTTTTCAGAAATGCTTTTGTCAATGACAAAAACTCTAGAAAAACAAGTATGTATTTTAAAACTAAACACAGTTAATTAAAATCAATAAAGCTCTATGCAAAAGTAGTTGTCATTTTTTTCCATCTTCAAAGAACAGTCTCTAAAAACCTTAATCAATGTATATTATCTGCATATTAAAATAAGAACAAATAAGTACTACTTACAGATGGCTAAAATTACATAATAGCACTACTTACAGATGGCTAAAATTACATAATAGAAATATCAAGATACTTACATTGTTGTTGCGGGTTTCCACAGCAGGGAATTTTCTGACTATGAATTTCACAGCAGATTCTAGATTTTTATCAATAAGGTAAGATGGTTTGGCCTTGGGATCTCCACATGCCTGCAAAACACCAGTAATAAAGAAAAGTGAAATGTATCCTCCTTTTAAAATCAAGGAAGAATAGCAAATCTGCAATCAGAAATCAGAGAGATATTTATTGTTTTTGGTGAGCAGGTGATAAAATGAATAGGCAAAGTGCAGGGATTGTCACAGCTGAAATATGCAATGGGAGACAATACAGAGATGTTCTTCTACTGAAAAAAAAATGCATGGAAAGTTTCAAAGCAGTCAGCGCAGAACAGCAGTGAAGGAAAAAGCTCAAACCTAAAAAAAAAAGAAAAGGAAAAAAATAAAAAAGAAAAGATAAAGGAAAATTTTGGTTTGAGGTAGGATTGTATTCATCTGAAGCTAATAAAATATCACAAAATTAAATATTAAGTAGAGTACTGGACATGTTTCTTTCTAAGTGTTTTAAAAGCTTATGCTTAAATGTCTTCTCCAAAATGTTTTCCTCGTTCATTTTAAAAATTTTAATACAAAAGCCCTAGTTCAAAAGAACTGGAAGCTGCTAAAATTATCTTTATAGTGCTAAAGAGTGTTGCCTGTTCCTCTGAACATCTGAGTTACAACACTGTTTTCCATCATACCATCAGCACTTCAAACAATTAATGTACATCTGGTCTATTTCTACAAGAGTACACAACAAATGGAAATGTTTACATTTGACCACATCAGCAGTATAGCATTCTCCGTAGTGAACTGTAAAGCACTATACAAATGTAAAGTATTATTAGAACTTTTACCTGAACTATTAGCAATACAGAATATAATCTTGAGTACTGTTCACTGTCTCATTATGTGACATTTAATTAACTACTTGCAAGTGATACATTGTTTCTTAGGGAATTACTAAAATTATAACATCCTATTTAATTTAATTTTATTCCATTTTTAAAAGGATGTATCCTAATGAAAAGTTATTTCTGCCTGCCATGTGTGAGGAAATACAGTATTGCAATTTATTTACTATGGCTATGTTGTGGATTACAGAAAGAGAAGTTATGAAACATGAAACTGATCTGAAAGCGGGCAAGCAGGCAGAGGGAAGGTGAAAAGCTTTGCAAACCTTCCAAACTTGTCCTTGCTGGGGAAGCATTGTAATAAAAAGAGAGAAAATTATGGGTAAACAATGATTGTCAAACTATGACATACTTTTCAGTAGAAAACTTATGCACTGTAGACTATGAATAACAAAACAAAATTAGAACTATATGGTGCTACAACTTTAAGGTATTATAAGTAGCAAGTTTTAGTACACAATAAATTTATAGAGTTTAAACTACTCATATATATTTAAATACTACTGTGTAAGTGTATAACCATGTCAGAATCTTGGTGCTCTTCCTAAACCAACTTAAAATGTTAGAAAGAATGGAAAAATAAAGACTACATGCAGCTCTAAAAATAGGGGTAAAATCATCAGTGAAATTTTACATACCTTAAAAAGAAACGGTAGCCAAGAATAAAAATAAATTGTTATTGGATGACTTTTGCACTTCAGCTCAAAATTGAAACTATTTTTAAAATATCACCTAACTTCCTTCTCAGCCAAAGTATAAAAATCAATGTAAACATTCCTATATTTTATAAATGGAAATAGGAATGCAGTAAAAAAAAAAAAATCCTTTAATTCTTAAATATAATTAGATAAACCAAATTTTTTTTAAAAATTTAGAACTTCATAATCTTTAACCAGATTGACACAAGGTCATTATATAAATTCACCTCCAACATCATAATACTAGTGTGTATCTGACTTTTCTTCAGAATAAACTATTATCCCTTTAAAATATAGTTTCTTGTAAATTAATCTTCTAATTTATCTTCTTCCCAAGATATTAAAAAATAACTAAGAATTATATAACTAAGAATTTGTCAAAAAAAATCTACTAATTAGCATTTCCTTACATCAATAGCATAATGAAAATCAAGTTTTATAAACACACTTAAGGTGGTTTGGAATCCTAAACAAACCCAAATAATGTTCAGTTTTCTTTTGATATGTATCATTTTCATACTCTAATTACTTAAAATTTCAGTGATCCATTCTAACAGTATTAGTGATCATCAAATAATGAAAATACGGTAGATTATAATACCCATTTCCCAAAATCACAAATTTTACTGTATTCAATCAACTAAAGAAGTGTGTGTAGACAGATGTGTATGCAGCTTTCTTAAACTAAAAACAAAAAGAAATTTCATTTCTCTTTCCTTGGAAGTCGTTTACCTTTTTCCATACTGTTTAATGATTGTATCTAAACATACTATATCAGGAGGCAGTATACCACAGAGATTAAAAACAGATTCTGGAATAAAACTAGCAGGATTTCAATTTTCACCACTTATCAGCCATGGGGACCTTGAATATATAACATCCTAGCCTCAGTTTCTCCATTTGTAAGATGGGGGGAATTAATACTTACCTCATAGGTTCATTATAAGGATTTCAAGAGAACAATACATTTAAGGAATTTAGCAACATGACTGGCACATAAGTGCTCTAAAAATGATAGCTGTTATTAATAATAATTATAATGATGATGATAATAATTATCCAAGAGTCTAACATAAATAGTAATCATAGTAACAGTTTTTATCATAGTGTATAGAGCTAGCAATTTAGTGTTAATTTCCTTATGACCATGATTCCCTCTCTCAATCACATATTTCCTCCATTTACCCTAAGCCTAAACATATTGCATTTGTTTTACTTATAGAAATGAGTTTAGCCTTATAGATAAGAACATGAGTTTTACTGGTTTGGTTTGCTGGTGCTGAGGAGTGAACCACCCTCATTCACACTAAGCACCTACTCCACCAATGAACTACATTCCTAGACCCAAGAACATGAGTTTTTAGGATAGGCTGTCCATGTTCAAATTCTGCTCTATCACTTAATAGCTGTGTAACTACCCACTTGGTATATGCCTATAATCCCAGCAGCTCTGGCAGCTGAGGCAGAAGGATCTCAAATTCAAGGGCAGACTCAACAACTTATCAAAGCCCTAAGCAACTTAGCAAGACCCTGTCTCAAATTAAAAAATAAAAAATAGATTGGGGATGTAGCTCAATGGTTGAACACACCTGGGTTCAATCCCCAGAATAAAAAAAAAAGTCTGTGTAACTATGAACAGGAGATTTTACCTCTCCATGCCAGAGTCTTTATCTATTAAAGTGGAGATAATAATTACAAACTTTTCCTAAAGAATTTTGTCCTCATCACGTGAGAATGTGTGTGTTTGCATGTAACTTAAAGTGCCTGCCATACCATAAGACATTGATAAAAAATACAAGGTTCATAGAAACTATATAGAAATACTAGGCTCCATTTTATTTTTTTCTGAAATCAACTTACTTGATTTGTTAACAAGAGAGACACTTGTATGATGAATCCTTGGTAAAAAAAAAAAAAAAGGAAAAAAATACAAGGAAAAAGTAAACTATGATGTTACTAGTAGTTATCATCTAGGTAAAATACATCCCAGCAAAGAGTTGCAACTATAATTCAGTTAAGCTGCACTATACTATAACAGTAGAACAAAATTCCAACTAACCAGAAGTCTATATATAAAGATTAATCTTCCTCACTCTAACAAAAAATTCATTTTGAAAACAAAGAAATTAGAAGAGGACAACTAGGATTTTCTAGAATATAGTCTATCAGTACACTTAAAAACATATCTCATCTCACTATAGCTACAATATTATACAAAATGAATCCTTTACTATTATCATTCTGAAGTACCAAAATTCTTAAAACTATGTATACCAATATATTTTATACTAGTACTTATCGGAAAGGCTTATAACAAAGACTGAATCAAAATCTTTAACAAATTACCAATTAATTTTGAGCACTTCTACTTCCTCCTACACTCCAAAAGAGGAAAAAAAATAATAAGGTGAATACAGTACAAAATTATATCTAAATCCCCCAATCTTATAACCCTACCAAACTGTGTCATAGAATAAAAAGGCTATTTCACTATATAGAAACTATATGTGAATCACAGAATTTTTAAAAAGTGTTCTCTCCAATGCCTTGTGTTTTACTTTATCTTACTTTGTTTTCATAATACATAAAATACAATTTCAAATTCCAAAATATCTCAAATGAATTTAAATATATAAATTTCTAGTTCTCAGAATTATAGAATTTTATTCTCCACAAATATTCTAATTATAACCTTCAAGTTCAAAAAGGTTAGGACTACTTAATGTGAAAGATTAGAGTACTGTTTAAGAAAGTACTTAAATATAATTAAAAACCCTGAGTTAAGTGGATCACAGCCTGTGTGATCTTAAGTCTCAGTTATTTAATAAACTGAGGATACTATTACTACATACTTCGTAGGTAGACTGCTAAAGTTTTTTAAAAATAGAATTTTTTAAAAATAAAGTGCTTATTTCAGTATTTGGCACATAAGTAGTTAATAAGTAAGTTTTAAATAACTATCTTCTATTTTTAAAACAAAATTTTCAATATATGTGGATATCTACACATTATCAAAATAGGATTTTCCATAAAACCAACCGTAATAAGTATTAATTGCCAATTATATAACCCCATGCTCATTTTCTCACAAAATACAAATGCAATGTTATTACCAAAAATAAAAAACAAAGATATACCACCCAACAACATAATATTTTATTCAGGTCACAAAATAAAAGTCTTTGACAAGAAACATCAAAACCTGACAAGAGGATTTTAAAGTAGAATTTGAATCAAGTGTGTCTGCCACCCTACAACCAAAATCCTTTCTTTTTAGTCCTTTTCTCAAACTGTTACACATAAGATTATATACCCTGGCTTAATTTTACAAGGTTAATGCTACACTTTCTTTCAAGAACTTACCATGATGCTAAATAGCAAGCATAGATTAAATAAAGTTCTTCTATCTATTCGTAAGAGATTAAGCAACAATCAAGAAACAAAAAAAAAAAAAAACAAAAAAACAAGACTCAACTCTTGTTTGCAAAAACACCTATGCTTTAGAAATTGCCTAAACTACCTACCAATCAACAGAAGAATGGGGCTTCAGAGAAACTGATTTTGCTCAAGGTTCTACATCTACTACCTGACAAGACCTCAACATAAATTTATATTTTGACTCCAACAGAAAAGTTCAATCTATAATTATATGCTCCCCCCCAAAAAAATGACATAAAAAACATGCTACATTCTTTCCATGCCTCAGCTACTTAAAATATTCATGGAGTAATTACTATCAAGGTAAAAATGTAATCTATTTGATTAGTTTAATGTTTAAAATTCTAGTCTAACTCAGCAGTAAAATACATTATTTTCCAAAAATACTAAAGAACAGAATGATTTATTTTTAATTCAATAAATTAACTGAAATTTTTCAATAAAATCTCAGGGGTCAGAGTAAGAATGCTATTTGTAAGGTTCTGGAAAAGAAAGCAGCCCCATCTGAATCATTTTCAGGAAGAAGACAAAAATATAAAATGTGACCAATTCATGCTAGAAAAAGGACTAATTTTTACTCAGTAACCAAGAAACACCTTAGTTTTTAAAGTAGGTTTTGCAAAACTGGAGACACAGACTGACAAAGATTCTCCCCTTAGTTTTGTTTTTTTGTTTTTTTATTTTTTACATTTTTTTTTTTAGGATAGGCACAATACATTTATTTACTTACTTATTTATTTAATGTGGTGCTAAGAATCAAACCCAGTGTCTCCCACGAGCTAGGCAAGCACTCTACCACTGAGCTACAACCTCAGCCCCACCCCTGACTTCTTGTTTTTTTTTTTTTAAATAATTTTTTAGTTGTTGATGGACCTTTATTCCATTCATTCATACGTGGTGCTGAGAATCAAACCCAGTGCCTCACACATGCCAGGCAAGCACTATGCCACTGAGCCACAACCCTAGCCCACCCCTTAGTTTTTAACAAACTAAAACTAATACCTAGAATAGACTATTGACCACAAAAGCAGTCTACTCGTCATTCTTTTGTTTTTGTTTTGTTTTGCAGGGTAATGAGGATAGAGGGTATTTTACCCCTGAGCTATCCAGTCCTTTTTATTTTGAGAATTTAAATTGCGCAGGTTGGTTTTGCACTTGTGATAACCCTCCTGTCTCAACTTTCTGAGTTGTTGGGATTACCGGCCTGCGCTACTACATCCAGCCTACTTAACCACTGAGTTACATCCCAGCCCTTTTTATTTCTTATTTTGAGACAGGGTCTCTCTCACTGGATTGTTTAGGAACTTACTAAATTGTGAAGGCTGGCCTACAAATTGCAATCCTCCTCAGTTTGCCCTCGTCGCTGGGATTACAGGTGTGTAATTCCACGTTTGCCTCTACTGGTTATTTTTTACGTTGAATTTTTAAAATAATAGCAGTAACACAACTCAGTATGAAAATTGTACGTAAGTATTTAAAAAAGAACAGCAAAACAAACTTTGAATTATGGTATCAGTGGTTAATTTTCCATTTTTTTTCTATTGTATATTACCTATATTTTGGCCAATCTGTTTAAATTAGTACTTCTCTTGAGCTTGGAAAGATGAAAAAGAAAAAAGGAAGCAATTTACTGATAACAGCTGAGATTAAGAGGCTTGAAAGGACAGTATACTGAAATTACTGGAAATGTTTTCAAATTAATGCAATTTTATTAATAACTACACTTCCTAATTAAAAGCCAATAAAGCAGATTCAAAGATACAGAAATTATGGTTATTATTCTCTAGGCACAAGTTTGAGGATGATCATTACTTAAGATCATGAACCATTACATCCTTCAAAATTCTTTATTAAAAAACTTAGTGATTCAAATGAGTTACTAATTGCTACTCAATTTACAAGAAGATGTCTGTTACTATTGCCCTAAAACATTTCTCAGCTTCCAATATATAGAACATTTCAGTTGACGAAACAAAGACATTAGTTAAGTGTTATAAAATGTCACACATTTGTCATTAAGAATTAGATTTGGGGCTGGGATTATAGCTCAGTGGTACAGTGCTTGCCTAGCATGTGTGAGGCACTGAGTTCCTCACTGGGATCCTCAGCACCACATAAAAATTAATAAATAAAATAAAGGTACAGTGTTCATCTACAACTAAAAAAAAATTCATTAAGAAAAATAAAAAATTAGATTTTAGTCAGGTGCACGGGTACATGCCTATTAATTCTGGCAACTGGGGAGGCTGAGGAAAGAACACAGATTCAAGTACTGCCTCAGCAAACTAGTGAGACCCTAAGCAACTTGGCGAAATCCTGTCTCAAAATTAAAAAAAAAAAAGAGGACTGGGGATGCAGCTCAGAGATAAAGTGTCCTTTGGTTCAATCCCCAGTACCAAAAAAAAAAAACAAAATTAGTTTTTAAAGGACTCCTATAGAACATATTTTGAAATGCAAATGATTATTTTGTATCAGCACTGAGTAGATATTAAATTATAAAATCTGGTAGTAAAAAGGTATAGTTAAGCAATGTTTCCAAAATGTGGCCATGAACTTTATTTAATGAGGGAAAAAAATGAACATGAAGGGCTGAGAATGTAGCTCAGTGGTAGCAAGTTTGCCTAACATGTGAGACCCTTGCATTCTAGCTAGAAACAGAAAAACAAGATTTAACATTTATCCAACATTCATTCACTTCTCACCCTTAATCAGACACTGTACTACTACTACTATGAATTAAGTCATTTAATTCTAAACTATGAGGTTAAGAAAAAAAATTCCTAAATGTGGAAGAACTGGAATACCTACTTGAAATTATAAGAATTAGAACCAATTAAGACTAGCATGACTTAAAAAGTCCAAAAACAGCTTAGAGCCTACAGGACCTGGGAGCACATTAAGTACTATGAAGCCAGTTTTGCTATAATAGGAAGCCTATGGGCAGACTTTCAGAAATTTAGTTATAAGCCACCTAACAGAACTGAAGCATGACAGTGAATAAAATTATCAGGGAAAGAAATCAGAGGTATTAAGAATTAACATTTTACTTATATCAGTGATTCTTAACATCAGAAGTACTTCAGGGCTTTTTCTGATTCAGTAGGTTTAGATAAGGATCCAGATATATGAAAAATTAAAAACCTTCCAAGATAATTCTATTATAGCTAAGAACTACTCATCTCCTCACTTTATAAATAACTATATCCCAAAAAGGATAGATAATTTGTCCAAGTTTTAAAAAACATTAGTATCAGAGCTCTACAATGTAGCTGTCAATCCACAGAAATATACTACAAGTATGGAAAAAGTTAAGAAAGGAAGTTTAGAAAAGTTTACATACTGTATGTATGCCTGTAAGAAGCCCATTACTAGGGTATTTTATAATCTTATATATTTTACTTCTTTACCTACTCAACTGAATAAATAAATGTTCTGGAATCTGAAGTAATGATGGTTAGTCTTTATCAATGCCAGGCTGAAGTTCCTATTCATACTTCAAAACCAGTGCCATTATCGCTCCTTCCCATCTCTCTCAGACTGAAGTCCTTAATTTCCTTCAAGATTCCCACAATCCTATTTACACACTGCATTTTATTTAAACATCTATGGCATATCTCTCTCTCAGTTACAAATGTGTTGGCACTAGAGACCTTATTTTAATTTACCTATTTCTCCAATGCCAAAGAACAGTCAATTAATTAAAGAGTAAATGAATAAAAAGGAACCCATAACATTTGGGACCACCTGCAAGACTAGCTCTTATGAGTTATAAAAGAGTTTTAAAGATGCAGTTTTATCATAGGTAAATATCTAAGATACTCAACTATGCAGTAAGAAACAATTTTCCAGTACAGTTTTATTAAAACAAGAGATTCCTTTGAATGGAACATATACAAATTTATTTACAAACTAACATTAAGAGCTTATAAAGTTTGATAACACAAGTAAAATACTCCAGTACTGTGTTTAACTCATCACTTAAATAATTTAGCAAAGTCTAACAATCTTGCTAAATTTTTAAATCAAAATTAAGATTTACTATATTTAAAATAAATGCAATGTTTAAAATAGCAGACAAAAAAAATACATTTAAGGCACATAATTAAGTACAATTAATTTTGTAAAGTCCAAGACAGTGAAAGAAATAGACTTATTTGTCATGCTTTCTTAATTGCATTTCCTACATTTCAAGTTAGAGGGTTTATTCCATGTAAAAACTTCACCATGTGACTTAAACATCTTCAAGTGAGGAAATAACTGCATGTACTCTTAAAATTATGAAAGAAAAATGCTTGTTGTTTCTTTTCCTCCACACTTAACATTCTGTTTTATACATATTCCTTCTCCCAGTTTAAGCAAAATTTCCTATTTACTTTCTTTAGTATTACTACTATGGTTACTCCTTTCAGTTTGTATATATTTCAAATGCATCTGGAGCCAAGCGTGGTGGTGCAAGCCTGTAATCCCAGAGGCTCAGGAGGCTGAGGCAGCAGGACCTCAGGTTTGAAATCAGCCTCAACAACTTAGCAAGACTGTGAGCAACCTAGTGAGACCCTATCTCAAAATAAAAAATAAAAAGTGCTGGGGATTAGTTCAGTGGTTAACTGCTCCTGGGTTCAATTCCTGGTACCCCCCAGAAAAAAAAGCATCTGGGACTAAATCTCAGAAATAATCATAAGAAAAAATTCATTTAACATGTAAAGCCAACACAAAATATACTTCCCCAAAGAAGTCTGAACTGATTTTTTATATATATAATTCTAAATTATTTCTCATTTAACACATTAAAGTCATGTAAAAATCTCCTTTAATAAGCAACTTAGCAATTCCCTGTCTCAAAATTAAAAACAAAAAGGACTGGGGATGTAGCTCAGTGGTAAAGTGTTCTCAGTTCAATACCCAGTACCAAAATCACTCTGGTACACTGATAACATGAGCTAAATGATCTTTTCATACAAGTTCATATAACTTTCATACAGAAGTAGTTCACAGTAAAGGAAAATTTCTGTAACGTAAATGCATATTTTAAAGGTCATCACATTTCAAATACTGAATTATATCTTTCCACAGAAAGAGTTCAAAAGAAATCTCTACTATAAAACTTCACTAATGACTGTAAATCTGATGGTAAAATAATTAAATTTAGGACCCAGAATTAGGGGTCAAGAAGAGAAGGTACTAATCAATTTTTTCTGCAATCTTAGGCAAATTATTTAACTTCTCAATAATTCATTTTCTTTATAACATAGATCTCAATAATTCAAGTTCTTTATAACACAGATCTATATTACAGATCTAAGGAGACTAAAAGAAAAATGCAAAATAGCATATTGTAAAATTTCAGGAAATGGCAGCTAGACTTACTTTTATTCTGTACCATTATTATTGGACAAATGGTCCAATAAGCCTGAAGGACTAAAACTGCTTAGCTCTACTAACATAAAATGTCACTTGGCCCAAATTACTGTTGGAATTTTACTAAACTAACTGCTAATAACATTGTTAGCACATCATCATCAAAGATTGTAAATTAGACTTTTCAATCATCCTAGCCAGAAAGTACAAGAACTTTCAACACTGACATACTTTTTCACCTTGACCTCCTCATTTTTAACATATAGGCTATAGTTAGCTAAATGTTCATCCCTTTAATTTTCTTTAAATGTAAACATGCAAGCAAAAAATTAAGAACCCTAATTTCGTTTACTTGAAAATTGTACCATGCTGCCTCTCTAATTTTATTTTTGTAAAGAATCTACCTAATTTAATAATAAAATATGCATGCACATATGTTAGCATTTGTACAGAGAAGGATGTGAGTATATATAGCCTATTTTTAAAAGAGATGAACAGTGAATTTTTGAAGTTACACATTTCTGTTCTGTTTGAAGTTCTTATAATAAACATACACTACTTTTGTAATGATTAAAATTTGTTTTAATATTTAAGTTATTTAACAATTCCACCAATGAAACACAATATGGATAATCCATCATTACCACTTAAAAATCTAAAAATAAACATTTTTCCTCAGTATTATCCAGTGATCCAGTACAGTTTGTTGTTGTTGTTGTTTACAGTACTGGGGATGGAACCCACAATGAGGCAAGGGCTTTACCACAGAGCTACACTCCAATCCAGTGATCTTTATCCTCTCAGTCTACCTCCAACATAAAAAATAAATTATCAGTCCTCAATTTACACGCAGCTTCCTTAAAAAATAAACCTACAAGCAGATATAACAGGATTTATTAAAAAGTACATATTAAATTCAGTTTATTAATAGTGTTTAAGGCTCTCAATAATGAAGCCCAAAACGGAAAGAAAAAATACTGATATTAGCAATATTTAATAGCATAGAACTGTCACAAGTCGATCTTGGAACAAGACTAACCTGATCTCTCTGTCCCTGAATGACCAACAGAAAAAGGAGTGCCCTAATTCTGAAAGGGAAGACTAAAGTCAGTTCTCCTCCCCTTACCCTGCACTGCTCCTTTTCCAAACATCTATTTTTCCCTGCCATTAAACAGATTATCAGCTAAAGAGTTTTGATTTTTACTATTATTCTGATAATATCTTGCCTCAAGAAATAAAACTATCCAAAACCATGGGAAAAGGACAGGTGGGCAAGGAATTCATCTAATTAAAAAAATAAAATAAAATAAAATAAGGTGTTTGAAACCCTGAAAATAATCCATGAAAGAAACCATTTCCAATAGCTGCAAGGGTTTTTTCTCCTCTTCTAACCTTCAGAGTTGAGGCAATAATTTAACAATAGGAAAAATGAACAAGTATTAATAGACCTTTTTGATAACAGAGATCAATCTTATGTTGGTGATAGTGCAGCAAAACAAAGAATAATTTAAAAAAAGAAATATACTTTAAACTCAGCAAAATCTTTTCTTTTGGGATTTTGGGAGTCTGTTGTGTTACACAACAGTAAATTTTCAGAAACACAAATACTAAAAAAAGTTCATCAGACTTACAAATGGCCTAACATTTATTAAAAACCTTAAATTATTTAAAAAAAAGAAATATTAACCTATTTTCACATATTGTCATCCTTTATCTTCACAGTCCTATGAAGTAAATACCAGGCATTTTAATTCCTAAACTACAGAAAACTAAAGTGACTCGTTCAGTTATTATTTAAAATGAGTCATAACTTGTACTCTACTACTTCTTAATGAACTAATAAAGATAAACATAATCAGAGAATAGTATTATTAGAATACTATAGAATAGTATTCCTCTTAATTTTCTCCATTTCACCAATCAGGAAAAGTGAAGTAGAAGAAGTCAAGTAACCTCCTCATGGTTAAAGAACTCTCAGCAACATAATGAAGACTGGAATGCAGATCTCCTAACCTTTGGCCCAATGCTCTTAAATCTACCACCATACTATCTGCCATGCTATATAGCAAGTGACAGTAAAGTAGCCTACAAAAATGTTATCACCATGTGTGACTGAGGGCATTATTAGGTTGGGAAAAGGAAGATATATATTTTTAATAAAAATTAAAACTTTAAGGAATTAAGGAATAAATTTAAACATAAAGTTACCTATCACCTTCATGTCTTTACATACAATTTCCCTTTGTGTTCCTACAACCTCTATTAAACTACAAGTTTCCGAAATTCTCAAAACTGTGAATACTGATTTCAAAATATTTTGACTGAATTTTAAAATTTTCATTAACCATATTACACTTCCCCAATGAATGTTTAAGCATATTATTATAGTAACTTATTTTGTTTAGCTCACTAAAGTATTTTTATCGGCATATCTTCACTAACATCTCTTCCACTGTGTAAAGGTTGGACATCTCTAATCCTAAAATCTGAAATGTGAAATTCTCCAAAATCTTATATTTTTATTTAATACCTACACGATGCCATAAGTGGAAAATTCCACACCTGACCTAACGTGGCATGTCACAGTCAAAATGCAGATGTCCTAAAAATATTGTATAAGATTACTTTCAGGTTATGTGCATATGATACATACAAAGCATTAATGTTGTCTTGGGTCCCAATCCCAAGATATCTCATTATATATATTCCAAAATCTGGAGAAAAAAAAAAATCCAACATATTTCTGATCCCAAGCATTTCATATAAAGAATACTCAGCCTATACTTTCAACTGAAATAGAGCAGAAAATCACATTTGGTAGACGATTTAATGTGCACATACATTAATAAAAATGTGATAATTGGCTGGCAGGCATTAACTATAAGGTGGAAGATTTTTTGGAG
This sequence comes from Sciurus vulgaris, assembly GCF_902686455.1. Classification (NCBI taxonomy): domain Eukaryota; kingdom Metazoa; phylum Chordata; class Mammalia; order Rodentia; family Sciuridae; genus Sciurus; species Sciurus vulgaris. The sequence continues at coordinate 136,572,649 of NC_136463.1, forward strand.
GGCTCTATGAGATTGAGATTGAAAAGATTATGTGGTTTACGTTGCCATAAGAATGCAGACAGCATAAACCTTATAAACACATGGTGAACAGTTCTTACTCACTTCTTTGGCAAGATATTTGAACAAATGTTTCAATGCCTTGGCCAGCTGGGAAGATATAACAGTCTTACAGACAATTCCATAGGCTGAAAGATCCAAAATCTCTAATGCCTTGTATGCAAAATTATACAAGGGGAACAAAACAAAAGCTATTATTATTAAACATGTATTTCTGTGTATACATATATAAAATTCATTTCAACAAGCTCTAATCAATGGCCTCATGTCGAAATAATGCCCTAAATACCAGTACTTCAAAAATAAATTACACTAAAAAAAAAAAACTTAAAAAATAAATAAATAAATAAATAAATTACACTGCCTAGAGGGAATTCATCATCAGGCAAGGTAGGCAAAATATTTCTCAAGAAACTACAAATATATGGCAAGTGCTAAAATATTTCAGTAACTCAAAATATCTGACATTTGACTACAACAATAATTACATTCAGTTTACTTTAAATTGCAGTAGTTAATAAAAAAGCCTAAAATTCCTCAAAACAGGAAGTGAAAAAAAATAGTACTTTGAGAAAAGGCAATGAACTGGAATTATAAGAGTTTAAATGCTTATCATTTAATCTTATCTATGAAAGTGGATATTAAAATCTGACTGCATGTATACTATAAAATGTTTAAAGACTACTTAAAAGTAGGTATTCTGCCCAAATACCCAAATCACTTTTGATGTTACTCTCACTTCCTCTTCTGAAAACCATCATAACCATTTCCTTTAACCACAATACCACAGATCTAGTAACTTTCTGAAATGTTTGTCTTGCTCATGTTTTGGGCACACTTTATATAGGAACCAATTTCCAAATTTCTAAAAGAGCATAAATTCACACAAAAGGTCAATGTAAACTACAAGTAATTCTATCTAAAATTAAACTATTTCTAAACTACATAAATTTGTAAATGCAGAGGGCTTCTTTGTAATGACAGTGAGCTCCAGTCACATAACATGTAACAAACTAAACAGGCATGTTGCAGTTACTCTTCCAGATTGCACTGGGTTTAGAGTCCATTAATCCTTGCAATTAGGTAGGTGAGCAGTCCCAGAAGATAGCTATCCTTTCTCAAAGTTTTGTTTGTTAGTGTTTTTTGTTTGTTTGTTTGTTTTTCGGTGGTGGCAATGGAACCCGGGGCCTTCACTCTACCACTAAACTACATCCTCAGTCCCAAATGTATCATTATTACTCAGGACAGTCTTCTTTATAATTAGTGTGTAAATCATCTGTAGAAATAATCAATTTTATACACTAACCCTTTGATGTGAAAATCTCCACAGGCCTAACTCACAACCTACAATCTACTGCTATGACTAAACTAAAGAGGTAACATTTATGATATCATAAAAAGCCAACAAAAAATTATGAAGATATGACATCAAATACACATGGAAAACTCACAAAGATCTAAACTGCACCCTCCCCAAAAAAATCTCCCTTTAATCTTCTCTTTATCAAATTTTTAAAAACTTCTTAACCTTGTTCTAAAAGCAATAAAGATTTAGGTTGTTTTCTCCCTAAATGAATGAATGTAACTTCTTTTCTATCTTTACATCCACTTTTCTGCCTTCCTCTCAATCTTTAGACATGTACATTTTCAATGGACCTGTTATAGTTACTCAAACTGTGGGACTATGCTATACACCAGCAGTAAGGCCAACATATTTAGTATTTGCTCTGTGGAGACACTGTACTTTTAAGAAACAGTGTTTTGGTATTATCAGATAAGAATTGGAAAAACTAAAATGAGGAGGAGTAAAGGGGGGAGAGAAAAGGTTGTTATTCCTGTTCTAGTGACTCACAGCCTAGAAGTATTTCAGAAGAAAATTGGTTCCACCCTCACTTCTCCCTCCTCTCCACCTTCCAAATGAAATAATCTCAAACCCTCAACACTCTCTCAAAGGGCTTTTACTTAGCAACCTACAATAAAGTGCCAAGTGGAGAGGATGCGGGGTCCATCCGATTAGCCATTCCTGCCCTCATTCCCACACTCGCACACCAGAAATGCAGAGGGCCCTAAGCCTGTTCGCTGCCGCCGTCTCCGCCGGAGCCCCAGACCTCAGTCCCGGAGCGCCAAGTTTTCCCAGGCCTCCTAGAGTCCCTCCCCCCCACCTTCCCGAGGACGCGGTCCCGAGACTAGGGCGACGAGGACGCCCAGGGGCGAACGCGGTGGCCGCGGCGCCCCGCACCCGGCGCGGGGCCCGGCCGATTCCCATCGGCCGCCGGGAGCCGGGAAATGGCTTCTCCCTGCATCTGGCCGGCCCTCGAGCCAACGGGGGAGGCGCCGGGGACTCCGCAATAGGCCGCGGCGCATCCCGGCGACCCGGGGTCGGGCCTGATGCGACAAGGCCGAGATTTCTGCCCCCTGCGCCGCCCGCCGCCCCCACCCTCCCGGCCTCCCCGGGCCTCCATCCCGCCCCGGCCCGCCGCCCCCGCCGCGGCCTCGCCGGCCCGTGCGCACCTTCTTGATGTTGTAGAGGCGGGTGAGCATGCCGACGCCCCGGTCGTTGAGGATGGTGAGCTTCTCTGCCAGCTTCTGCTGACTGGGCTGCAGCACGGAGCGCGACATGGTGGTGCCGCCGCCGGCCGCCGAGCGCCCAGTCACCGGCCCGCGGCCTCCGCAGCAACCTCTCTCCGGCCTCCGGCCCTCCCGCCCGCGACCTCTGCCTCAGGGAAGCGCGCCCATAGCCCTCGCGCCCCAAGCCGGCGCCGGTGACAGAGCAAGCCGCGGCGGACGCCTCGCGGCCCCTTCCCGGGCAGCAGCCAGCGCCCCGGCAGCCTCCTGCCTTCCGCCCGCCGCCCTTCCGTCCCCACCCCCGGCGCTCTCCGCCCCAGCCCCCACCGAGCCGCCTTCCCCGGCTCCTCCACTAGGTGTGGCGGCGGCGGCGGCAGCGGCGGCGGCGGCGTCTCCGGCGGCTGAGAACGAGGCCGCTTCCCGCAGCCCCGGACGAGCGCTCGGTCACCTGATCTGTCCCGCTGGCGCCCCCGCGAGGCCCATCAGGGAACTGCGCCCGCTGGCCCTCGCCCGCCCCGGCCTGCCCGGCCCTGGCTGGGCTGGCCCACTGCACCCGCTGCCGGGATACGAACGCCCCGAGCAGGACGCACTGGGGTCGCGTCCTCTGCGCCTCCCACTGCCCCCCCGCAACCTTCTGCTTCTAGTTCCCCGAAGTTGCTTTTCCTCACCACCCCCCTAAAGAAGCCAGCAGCAACACTGGGAAGAAGGGAGGTTTTGCGGGCGATTTTCGCCGAAGAGTGGGCTGGTGGATCCGAGCGCTCTTCCTCCCACGGCTGAACAGACGCTCCCCGCGGAACACAGCAGCTGTTGTGCTCAGCAAGACCGGCATCGCCGCAGCCCGCCTCCCGACCCATCCTCACTCCCGCGCCTCAAGCCTGTTCGCGAGGAAGGAGGTCGGAAGTGAAGACTACTCAAGTTCCTGAGATAAGTAGAATCTGAAATTTGTCGACGAGGAGCAGCCATCCGGAGGGGACACTAGCAGGCTCAGGCATGTGGTAGTCAACAAATAAATGTTTGTTCAGTGAATGAGGGAATGCTCCCATTTTTTTTTTTCCAGCCTCCACCCGGAATCCCACTTTTTCTTGGAAACTTTTCATCAATTTCTTCTCGTCGACACTCCAACTCTACCCGCCCTGATCAAATACATTAGACATGGTTCTAAAGTAAATGAATCAAGGACTTAATGCGATTGATAGGGGTGACAAATTCCAGGCAAGAGAACTTTGGGCTTTACCTTCTTTCACTATGTTAACCTTTCATATTACATTCATTAATTTTAAGTCAATGACTAAATGTCTTGCCCACCTTCAATGAGACATTCTCAAGAGTAAATAAACCATCAATGTATTGATAAAAAACACTTAGGAAAAGGCAATTGTAACATATAGATTTGTACGGAAATCTTCATTTTAGTGTCCCGGAAAGAAAAAGTAGACTAAATGGATTTAATTCAAGGGATATTAAAAAGAACCCTGTTCCCATTCCCTCCCCACCGCAAAAAAAAAAAAAAAAAAAAAACAGTCGAAAGCATAACTGCCATTGTTCTTCAAAGTTTATGCATAAGAGTTGCATTACCTTCAATGAATACTTTGTACATAGTCTTGTTTGTTTAATGCAATCACCTATTTACTTATTTACTATTAGTCATTAACTAGTTGAGGAATTTAATGTATCCAGTTACTTTCCGAGCTGACGGCTAACATCTCAATTTAGAGGAGGCAAAGGGTCTGGAACCTGGGAAGGAAAGGCACCCAGGTAAAGGTTTGCAGCACCCAGGTAAGAAACTTTGAAGGTGCTGGGCATAAAGGAAAATGTGTGCTCTTTTGTGGAAATCACAAATACGTCAATTTTAGAGGTCAAATTACAGAATCTTACCAATGAAAATTTATCTCCTTTTGTACTTTTTAGAAACTGCTACATAGCCAGAACAAGAAAATGACATGACACTATAGTATACATTTGAACACAATTCTTACTCAAGAACTTGAATATTTGTGGATGCTTGAAACTGAGTATCCAAAAGAAGGACCCCCATGTAGATCCTATTTTTTTAAATTTAATTTTATTTTACTGAGGCACTGAGAATTGAATCCAGGGGCACTCTACCACTAAGCTATATCCCCATCCCTTTTTATTTATTTATTGTTATGTTAAAACAGGGTTTCCACCAAGTTGCCCAGACAGGCCTCAAACTTGCTACCCTCCTGCTTCAGCTGCCTGAGTCTCTGGAATTCCAAGGGTACTCCACACACCTGGCTGTAGATCCTAATTTTATTCAATTTGCATTGTAACTGGCTTTTAGACATACTAGCCCCAGTGTACTTTATCTCATTTTTGAATAAAGGAGATTAGATATTAATGAACTATTCACAATTTTTGCATTTCTCTACATTTTGCATCAAGAATTTTGATATTAAGATCAGGCACATGCGTATGTAGTCTCTTTCCTCCTTAAAATCAGAATAAAGACTACATCTCCCAACCTTCCTTGCAGCTTAGTGTAACCATATGACTAACGTTCTGGTTAGTAGAAAATATGCTTTCAAGAACCTTCCTTAAGAGATTGTGACTGCTCTCCTTTTGGCCACTTCATTTGGACACCTGTGTCAAGGATGCATCATCTACTCTCTTAGACCATAAGAATAACAGCCACTTCATAAGAATAGCAGAACTTGGAGATGGAAGGTATGTGTGTGCTTCCCAGAACTGCCATATCAAACCTGGCCCATCTAGATCTGAATTTTAAGTGAAAGGGAAATAAACTTATTTCAGCTCCTTTTGGTGGGGGATGAGAGGAAGATCTATTACAGCCTAACTGGATTCTAAATGATAACAGTTTCTGAAGCCAACATTATCTCTATCAGGCATAAAATAAGCAATAGGAATTAATATGTATTAAGTGTTTTTGCAATGTGTCAGCTGCTCCCATTTGAGTTGTATTTCCTCATCTACTTTTCTCAAAAATCCTTCAAGATATTATCTTTCATTTTACAGATAAGGAAACTGAAATGCAGAAAGGTGTCTTAAATTACCAACAGACACACCTATAGAAAGTGGAAAAGCTGGTATTGGATCCCTTATTGGTTGGACTACAAAGGTCATGTATGCTCTTTACTGTGAAGCCACTGATGACTAGTTAGATGGCACTACATTTGCTATGCATCTGGCATGGCCTAGTTCTACTCTTTCCTCTAGAATTACTTAAACCTGATCAATTCTTCATAAATAATCCCTTCACTTTCTTTTGCAGCTCAAGTCTGCCATATTTTCCTTCAATGATGATTCACCAGCTCTTTCAAATGGCTTTCTTTAGCTTTGCTTTCTCTAGTAACTAGAAAGAGAATTATTTCTGAAATGCTTTTTGCAAATTGTAAGGAATGTTCTAGTTTGCTTTTTAAGAAAATCAATTAGCTGACTGTCCCCTATGTAAGGAAAGAACAAAGGAAAATTGATGAAGGGCCTTTCCATGGGTTCTTAGGTTAAAACCCTATTATTAGGATGTCTCTGTCAAAGATAATGTTCCTGTGTTCTTCAAGACAAATGCAACATTCCGCCCCCATCAGATTTCAAATCAGATATTTGTAGTTAGTTGTGACTAGAAATATATGAACAAATTTATCTTCAAAACAGTCTAAGAATAGGAGAGTGGACATATATTGGACTCATCTGTCCTCCCTTTCTCCCTACATTCTGACAAAATAGACTGCAGAAAGTAAAAGGAGGGTCAAATTGTGGGAAGAGACAGGTATCAATAAATAACAAATTAATGGAGTTTTTCAAGGGATCATTTTTAAATTATTTAAAAGACTGTGAAGTCAGAATGTTATGTAAATAGAGAAACTAACTCTGGGTGAAGATCTGTGGGAAAGGATGATTGATTTCATTGTAGTTTAGCAGTGGTTATAGAAAAGCTACATAGTAAGGTATATACTAACTCAGTACCTCAAGCTCTATCCTCCTACATGGCAAGGACTGTAAGGTATGAAATTTGATCCACTAAAAATGACTGAAAAAGAAAATAGGGAAAAGATGGAGCAACAGTATCCCAGTATCTGTAGGAAATGAAGGAAGAAATAAAGATAATCAGAGACTGCAACTTGGTATGGCAGAAGAATAACCAAGACAGGCCTAAATGAAATGTAAGAGTAATCAATAGTCAGCAGAAAAAGATGCCAGAAATAGAACTGATCCAAAAAGCTGACAAAGAAAACAATGAAAAATTAATGTAGCCTGGATCTTGAGCATTCATATCCAATTAGATTCATATGGTAGCCTGACAGATCTTTGGTAATACAACTCACACATTTTTATTTGCTTCTGCCCCACAAAACTAACAGTGGATTCAGCTTTCCTTTTAAAGTCATTTAAAGAACTTCAGTTTTCTCCATGGAAAATGTTGAATTGAATGAACAGTTTAAGTATGTGATTGGTTTTGGTTTGTTAAAACTAAAATTAAGTGAGTTTGTGCCAGTTCCTAAAAAGCTAAGGGAAGGGTTTTATTTTCAACAGGAGTTCCTAGGTTATCTATCAGGGAGAGAAAACTATGATTAAGTAGATAATGAAGAGATAATTAAAGGAGCAGAGGTGTGGACAGAACAAGAGAGAGATGGAGAGGAAGCAAATGGTATAGGACCAGATTAATTTTTTATAGCGTTCAAGGTAGGATGGGGGTAGAGGAAAACAAGATGATATTAGTTCCCATTGAGCACTTGCAAGGTATCATGCCCTATTCCAGCTGTTTTACATGTATTAATGTTTCAAATTCAAAACAAACTCTTAAAATAGCTATACTTTATCATTCCTATTAAACAGACGAGGATGTTGTCCCTAACATGACAATTAGTATGGGATGATGCTCCCACCCTTAACCACTTGCTTTGTGCACTGATGTAGGTCACACAGAATTGATTTGGAGATGAGAAAGCTTTCTTATCTTTTCTAATTTCTCAATGAAATAGAAATATTTCATCATCCTACAAGGGAAAGCTGGTGTCAAAAATATTAAAATGTTCACTTGAGCTTTATGTCATGTATTTAGGTTAGCAGAAAAAAGCCTAAGCTCTGAGATCAGATTCAGAGTTGGAATTCTGGCTTTGCTTCTTACAGCAGTGTGACCTGGGACATGTGGCTAAAGTTCTCTAATCCTCTCCATTTTTTAATCTTGAATGGAGATAATTATACCTAAAGTAACTTACTAGATTGTTGTGAGGAAAGCATGAAATCATTTACAGCACTTATATCTCATACAGTTACATGAGCTATAAGTGTTGCCTGTTGTTACTATTCTATTACTATTATTATTATTGTGGTGGTGGTTGCCCCTGGCTGCCCAGTTGTGATCGCCTATATTGCTCAGTTGCTTCAGAAGCAAAAAAAAAAAAAGGAGGTTGTGAGATTTTTTTCTTTAGGTGAGGGCGATGGAGAAAGAGAACAGAAAAGGAGTAGCATACTGGTTATGGAATAGTAGCCTCCTTTAGATAGTTAGCTCATTGTGTTCCAACATTCAATTAAAAAAATTAAAACCTACCTGATTGTATTAAATTGTTTTTCTTGACAAACTCCTACTTCCAAGTAATAATTTCTGAAAGTGACATTTTCACTTTTATGTTAGCCACACACCATAAGCATTATACTTCTAAGTGTTGATTACATACAATTGTTAAGAACACTAAATTTTTCTTTATTATAAAAAGCACACTGGGGCTGGGGCTGTAGCTCAGTGACAGAGCGTCTGCATAGCATGTGTCAGTCACTGGGTTTGATCCTCAGCACCACATATAAACAGATAAAGGCATGCTGTCCTTCTACAACTACAAAAAAAATTTAAAAATAAAATGCATACTGTGCTAAAATATTATAAACTCACTATGACTTTCCCCATTAAAACTCCATGATCATTTACATGCCCACCTAGATTGTTTGTATATTAAAGTTTTACCATTTCTTCCATTATTTTTAATTGTGTCAGCTCATTGATCTTTCATGGACATTTAGAATCAGAATTTAGTCACATTTTCTACAATTACTCTATGCATTTATCCTATTTCATGGTCTTCATTTGTGCTACATTTGAAATGAAAACATGAACAACTTATTTTTAGCTTTTGAAGAGAGCAAAGTAACATTTCCTCGACTACTATTCAATTTATTTGTTTATTTCATACAGTTGATTCTAGAATTAAAATATCAGGAACTATTAAAACAAACTTTAGCATACATATGTATGCATAAATACTTTGTGTCAGATTTAAATTATAAAATTATTTGACTTGAGCAGTAAACATGTTAAGACGATTTAAGTGGAAAATAGCATATTTGATTTCAAAAAGCTAGTAGTTTTGTTATCTACTGTTAGCTGAAAATGCAACTACCAGATTACAAACTATAGAAATTCCAAAAATTAGAAGAAAATTTTAACTATGCAACTGATAATAGAAATAACGAAGTTAGTGTAGCTAACTCTTCTTGTTTTAAAAGAGGGTGAGGGGGTTTCAAGATGGCGGACTAGAGGGTGGCTGCATTTCATGTTGCTCCAGGACTCAGGATTCAAAAAAGGAGATATTGAGAGACTTGGGACCAACTCAAAGCAGCCGGGTGGGTCTCTCCAGTTGGGGAGGTGTCCCGGATGGGGCGGTAGTCCCGGAACACAGGGAACTTTGTGAAGTAGAGCTGCCCGGTGAGACGCCCCTTCCCCCACTGGAGCAGTGAACTCAGACAACTGGGAGCATCGTGGAGGAGGCCGCTCAGCACAGCGATGGGACTTGGAGCCACCACTGGGGCTCCGGGCGGCAGCCCAGAGGAGGGGCTGCGAAGGAGAGCTGTTTGGACTCAGAGCGACCACTTCTAAACACTGGGGCCTGCCCGGAGGAGGAGGAGGAGGAGGAGGAGGAGGAGCAGCGTGGCCAGGCGCCTGGACTTGGAGGAACTGCACCAGAGCTACAGGTGGCTGCCAGAGGAGGAGCTGCTCGGTGAGCTGTTTGGACTCAAAGCGACCGTTCCTGAACACCAGGGCCTGCCCGGAGGAGGAGGAGTAGCGCGGCGGGTCTCTTGCACTCACAGTGACTGCGTTGGAGCTCCAGGCGGCTGCTCAGAGGAGGCGGCAAGTGGTGAGTTGTTTGGATTCAAAGTGACCGCTCCTGAACACCAGGGGGCTGCCTGGAGGAGTAGCGTGGTGGGTTGCTTGGTCTCGAGTGGCCGCACCAGAGCTCTGGGCGGCTGCCCAGAGGAGGCGTGCAGCAGGTCACGTGGACTCCGAGTGACTCAGAGCGACTCACAGTGACCGCTCCTGAACACCCAGGGGGCTACCTGGAGGAGGAGGAGGAACGGGGCAGGTCACTTGGACTCAGAGTGACTGCCCAGGGCTACGGGCGGTTGGCGGGAGGAGGAGGCACGCAGTGAGTTGCTTGGACTCCTAGTGACCGCACCGGAACACCGGGCGGCTGTCTGGAGGAAGAGGCGTGCTGCGGGTATCTGGGACTCGGAGCGATTGTACGGGGCTCCAGGTGGCTGCTCAGAGGAGGGGCCGCATACCCAGGCGATTAGGTGCAGAGCAGGGTCCCAGGACCTAGGAGGCTTTTTGGTGGAAGAGCCGCACAGAGACACGCTTAGGGGCGGAGCAAAGGTTCCAGGACTGCGGGCAGATTCTCTGAGGAGAGGCAGCCTAAGGAGATTCATCTGCGAAGGGTGAGGCTCCCAGGCCCAGGAGGTAGGGCCGGGCCAATGGAAACGTTGCAGAGGAAGGCAGCTCAGCCCAGGCAGTTGTTGTAGATTGAGGGGAACCTCTAGGAGGGGAACTGACCAGCAAGACCTCCCCACCAGGTGAGTCTTCCCTGCTGAGTGAGGTTTTCCCACAAGGACGGTAAAACCAGAGACACAGGCCCAAAGAGGCCTTGCCTCAGCCCGCAGCCTAGTTCCCCTTTGGATGACCATTGGTCAACAAGTGGAGACATCTCTGCCACTAGCAGGGAATATACTCCACCTGAAGGTCACCACCCCTAGAGAGGCAGCTTCCTTGAGGAGCACCGCACTATCAACTTCCTCCAAGACTTCAGCCTACTGAAGGCTAAGAGGGGATATACTAGAAATCTTCAGGGACATTATAAGTCAATAGAGGAAATCTGCAATATCTCAGTGGTCCACTGATACCTGAACGACATGAGAAAACAAGGGAAGAATATGCCCCAAACAAATCTAGATGTTACATCAATAAAACTCAATGACAGCATGGCAGAAGAAATGACAGAAAAGGACTTCAGAATGTACATAATTAAAATGATCAGGGAAGCAAACAATGAGATGAAAGAGCAAATGTAGGCAATGAATGATCACACCAATCGACAGTTAAAAGCGCAAATACAGGAAGCAAAAGATCATTTCAATAAAGAGTTAGAGATATTGAAAAAAAACCAAACAGAAATCCTTGAAATGAAGGAAACAATAAACCAAATTAAAAACTCCATAGGAAGCATATCCAGTAGGATAGAACACCTGGAAGACAGAACCTCAGACATTGAAGACAAAATATTTAACCTTGAAAACAAAGTTGAACAAACAGAGAAGATGGTAAGAAATCATGAACAGAATCTCCAAGAACTATGGGATATCATGAAAAGGCCAAATTTAAGAATTATTGGGATTGAGGAAGGCTTAGAGAAACAAAACAAAGGAATGAACAATCTAGTCAATGAAATAATATCAGAAAATTTCCCAAATCTGAAGAATGAAATGGAAAACCAAGTATAAGAGACTTATAGGACTCCAAATACACAAAATTACAACAGACCCACACCAAGGCACATTATAATGAAAATATCTAACATACAAAATAAAGACAGAATTTTAAAGGCTGTGAGAGAAAAGAACCAAATTACATTCAGGGGGAAACCAATATGGATATCAGCAGATTTTTCAATCCAGACCCTAAAAGCTAGAAGGGCCTGGAACAACATTTTTCAAGCTCTGAAAGAAAATGGATGCCAACCAAGAATCTTATACCCAGAAAAACTTACCTTCAAATTTGACGATGAAATAAAATCCTTCCATGATAAACAAAAGCCAAAAGAACTTACAAAAAGAAATCCAGCATTACAGAACATTCTCAGCAAAATATTCCATGAGGAAGAGATAAAAACAAAGAAGCAAATCAGCAAAGGGAGGAATTATCCTAAAGGAATTGTCAAATAAAGAGGAACCAAGTCATGTCAAATAAATAAATAAATAAATAAAATTTGAAAAATGAACCAAATGACTAGGAAACCAAATCATATCTCAATAATAACCCTGAATGTTAATGGCCTGAATTCATCAATCAAAAGACATAGACTGGCAGATTGGATTAAAAAGAAAGATCCAACAATATGTTGCCTGAAAGAGACTCACCTCATAGAAAAAGATACTCAAAGACTAAAGGTGAAAGGATGGGGAAAAACATACCATGCACATGGACTCAGCAAAAAAGCTGGAGTATCCATCCTCATTTCAGATAGTGTGGACTTCAAGCCAAAGTTAGTCAGAAGGGATAAAGAAAGGGCATTTCATACTGCTTAAGGGAAGCATAAATCAGCAAGATATAACAATCATAAACATCTATGAACCAAACAGTGGCTCATCCATGTATGTCAAACAAATCCTTCTCAATTTCAGAAACCAAATAGACCATAACACAATAATACTAGGTGATGGACAGATCTTTCAAACAAAAATTGAACAAAGAAACCATAGATCTCAATAACACAATCAATAATTTAGACTTAACGGACATTTATAGAATATACCATCCAACCAAGAGCGAATACACTTTCTTCTCAGCAGCACATGAATCCTTCTCTAAAATAGACCATATATTATGCCACAAAGCTAATGTTAGCAAATACAAGAGGATAGAGACACTACCTTGTAGTCTATCAGATAACAATGGATTGAAGTTAGAAATAAATGAAAGAGTAAAAAACAGAAACTATTCCAACACCTGGAGATTAAACAATATGCTATTATATGATGAATGGATAACAGAAGATATTAGGAAGGAAATGAAAAAAATTCTTAGAGGTAAATGAGAACAAAGAAACATCATATCAAAATCTCTGGGACACTATGAAAGCAGTACTTAGAGGGAAGTTTATTTCATGGAGCGCATTTAATAAAAGAAGTAAAACTCAACAAATAAACGACCTAACACTACAGCTCAAAGCCCTAGAAAAAGAAGAACAGACCAGCACCAAAAGTAGTAGAACACAGGAAATAACTCAGAGCCGAAATCAACGAAATTGAAACAAAAGAAACAATACGAAAAATTGACAAAATAAATAGTTGGTTCTTTGAAAAAATAAACAAAATTGATAAACCTTTAGCCACACTAACAAAGAGAAGACGAGAGAAAACCCAAATCACTAAAATTCGGAATGAACAGGAAATATCACAACAGACACAATTGAAATACAAAACATAATTGGAAGCTATTTTGAAAATCTATACTCCAACAAAATAGAAAATTTCAAAGACATCAACAGGTTTCTAGAGACATATGAATTGCCTAAACTGAACGAGGAGGACATACACAATTTAAATAGAGCAATTTCAACTAATGAAATAGAAGAGGTCATCAAAAGCCTACCAACAAAGAAAAGTCCGGGACCAGATGGGTTCTCAGCCCAGTTCTATAAAACCTTTAAAGAAGAGCTCATTCCAATACTTCTCAAAGTATTCCATAAAATAGAAGAGGAGGGAACCCTGCCAAACTCATTCTATGAAGCCAATATCACCCTGATACCTAAACCAAACAAGACACATCGAGGAAAGAAAATTTCAGACCAATATCCTTAATGAACATCGACGCAAAAATTCTCAACAAAATTTTAGCAAATCGCATACAAAAACATATTAAAAAGATAGTGCACCATGATCAAGTGGGTTTCATCCCAGGGATGCAAGGTTGGTTCAACATCAGGAAATCAATAAATGTAATTCACCATATCAATAGACTTAAAGTCAAGAATCACATGATTATTTCAATAGATGCAGAAAAAGCATTTGATAAAATACAGCATCCCTTCATGCTCAAAACACTAGATAAAATAGGGATAGTGGGATTATTCCTTAACATTGTAAAGGCCATCTATGCTAAGCCCATGGCCAATATCATTCTAAATGGTGAAAAACTGAAAGCATTCCCCCTAAAAACTGGAACAAGGCAGGGATGCCCTCTTTCACCACTTCTATTCAATATTGTCCTTGAAACTCTAGCCAGAGCAATTAGACAGACCAAAGAAATTAAAGGGATACGAATAGGAAAAGAAGAACTCAAACTATCTCTATTTGCTGATGATATGATTATATACTTAGAGGAACCAGGAAATTCCACCAGAAAACTTTAGGAACTCATAAGTGCATTCAGTAAAGTAGCGGGATATAAGATCAATGCACATAAATCGAATGCATTTTTATACATAAGTGATGAATCTTTGGAAAGAATAATCAGGAAAACTACCCCATTCACAATAGCCTCAAAAAAAATAAAATACTTGGGAATCATTCTCACAAAAGAGGTGAAAGACCTCTACAATGAGAACTACAGAACACTAAAGAAAGAAATTAGAGAAAACCTTAGAAGATGGAAAGATCTCCCATGTTCTTGATAGGGAAGAATTAATATTGTCAAAATGGCCATATTACCTAAAGTGCTATACAGATTCAATGCAATTCCAATTAAAATCCCAATGACGTACTTTACAGAAATAGAGCAAGCAATTATGAAATTCATCTGGAAGAATAAGAAACTCAGAATAGCTAAAGCAATCCTTAGCAGGAAGAGTGAAACATGGGGTATCGCACCAGATCTTCAACTATACTACAAAGCAATAGTAACAAAAACGGCATGATATTGATACCAAAATAGAAAGGTAGATCAATGGTACAGAATAGAGGACAAGGACACAAACCCAAATAAATACAATTTTCTCATACTAGACAAAGGTGCCAAAAATATGCAATGGAGAAAAGATAGCCCTCTTCAACAAATGGTGCTGGGAGAATTGGAAATCCATAAGCAACAGAATGAAACTAAACCCATATCTCTCACCCATGCACGAAACTAAAGTCAAAATGGATTAAGAACCCTCGGAATCAGACCAGAGACCCTGCAAATTATAGCAAAAAAAGTAGTTCTAGATCTTCAACATGTCAGCTTAGGACCAGACTTCCTCAACAGGACTCCCATAGCACAAGAAATAAAAGCAAGAATCAATAACTGGGATAGATTAAAACTAAAAAGCTTTCTCTCAGCAAAGAAAACTATGAGCAATGCGAAGAAAGAGCCTACAGAGTGGGAGAATATCTTTGCCAATCATACTTCAGATAGAGCACTAATCTCCAGAATCTATAAAGAACTCAAAAAACTCTACACCAAGAATGCAAATAATCCAGTCAACAAATGGCTAAGGAAATGAATAGACACTTCATAGAAGAAGATCTACAAGCAATCAACAACATATGGAAAAATGTTCAACATCTCTAGTAATAAGAGAAATGCAAATCAAACCACCCTAAGATTCCATCTCACCCCAATTAGAATGGCGATTATCAAGAATACAAGCAACAACAGGTGTTGGCGAGGATGTGGGGAAAAAGGTACACTCATACATTGCTGGTGGGTTGCAAATTAGTGCAGCCACTCTGGAATGCAGTATGGAGATTCCTTAGTAAACTTGGAATGGAACCACCATTGACCCAGCTATCCCACTCCTGGGCCTATACCCAAAGGACTTAAAATCAAGCATACTACAGGGCTACAGCCACATCAATGTTCATAGTTGCTCAATTCACTATAGCCAGATTGTGGAACCAACCTAGATGTTCTTCAATTGATGAATGGATAAAGAAACAGTGGTATATATATACAATGGAATATTACTCAGCCATAAAGAATGATAAAATTATGGCAATTTGCAGGCAAATGGATGAAATTGGAGAATATCATGCTAAGTGAGATAAGCCAATCTCAAAAAATCAAAGGTCGAATGACATCTCTAATAAGTTGATGATGACACATAATGGGGGGGAGGGAGGGGTTACTGTTAGGGTTAGAGTTAGGGTTAGGGAGGGGGGCAAGAATGGAGGAAGGAAGGACTGTATAGTGGGAAAAGAGGGGTGGGAGGGGTGGGGGGAAGGGAAAAAATAACAGAATGAATCAAACAACATTACCCTATGTAAATTTATGATTACACAAATGGTATGCCTTATGCCATGTACAGAGAAACAACATGTATCCCATTTGTTTACAATAAAAAAAAAGAGAGGGTGAGATAGATTTAAAGCTTATGAATTGAATCAGAAGAAGGGAATGAAATGAATAGTTCAACTTTACTTATTTTTCCCAATAAGTCAAAGCAGAAATGAACAAAACTGTAATCATTTTTTTTTTTTTTAACATTCTGGTACAGGTTTATAGGACAAATTAATTTTTGGTTCTAAGATTTCTGATAAGATATGGACCATAAACCCCTCCCCCACCCTATGTAAATTCAATGAAATGATGCATTTTACCCATAATGAGCAAGGATGAGAGGATAGCTCAGTGGTAGAGCACTGGCCTACCCACATGCAAGGCTCTGGGTTTGATCTCCAACACTGCAGCAAAAGTACGATTTTTAGCACAGTTTTAAAGAGTTCCTGGGTTCACTAAGTCTGTATAAAACTCCAAAGCTAGATGCAGTTCTGCATCGTAATGTCTATCAAAAGAAACATAATGGGAAACAATTTTATACCCAAGTAATCACACGCCAAGTCTCCAGGTTTAAACTGACATAGAAGTTAGAAAACAAACTGTTTTAAACACCATCCAGAGCTGTAAAAAGTGCCTCTTCCCTGATAAGTTCAGTGCATTAGCCTATGGTAACAGGTTAGCCTCTAAAATTGACATTTTATCAGGATTAATAACCCCTACTTCAGTTACTCAAGTTCACTCTTATGTGCCTCTCTCTGGCTGCCAGACCTTTGGCACCTCCAACAGAAGGTTTGAAGGAGGACTGAAAACATGAAACTCAAGTTGTTTTGTTTTTGCTCTCAATTGAACACCTTGTCTAAACAGTTTGGTGGAAAGGAAGAAATGGAAACTGCTGTTTAACACAAAGTATTTGGATGGACTGCAAATTATCACTTGTTTCCCTGTCTCTTTCTCTTTTTGTTATAGGTAACACAGGGTTGGCTGCTTCCTTAATGAAACTTACAGTGTTTTAAAGAAAGCCGGTGGCTCCTACACATTACATAAGCCATAGTTAGTCTGCCTCAGAATGATTGCAGAATTATTGTAAATGTAGTCTCAGAAACCTGCTGCTAAAGTAGACCCAGCCAGCTCTTCAACTTTCAAAGCTGCTCTGTGTAAAGCAGCACATTTGGAAATCTGTTGCTGGTACACTCTCTTCATATCCTATTCCTAAGAAGTAAAATTTAACACCAGGGAGACATAAAATAGATGAAAGGATCACTAAAATGGAAGAAGGAATTCTAAGCAAATTTACCATCAGTTAGGTTTTCAACCTTAACTTAGATGTTCATATGTTTAGAATGTTGATGTTATTTTCTTGTTAGCAAAATACCTCCTCTCTTGATTTCCATGCCAGGTGGCAAACTCCCACTCTACCAATACACAATCAGTTCTTTGTCTCATACTGTGATTGCTTTTTCAGGCAGGGAAAAGTAAATATCACCACCCCATCATCATTTAACATTAAATAAGCTTGACACAATAGGACTTGACCATCATTATCAGTGTTAGGTAAGCTACCTCAATTCCTTGCAGAACAAGGTCATGTAGAAAGATCATTAAATACTAGGAATAAGGGTTTATTATTTTTCTTTTCTTCATAGGAGACATATTAGCTTAATTCATGTGAGGATTCTTTTTCTTGTATGTCCTCATTTCAAGAGGTATCCTACTTTTAATGGAAAGGTTGTAAGGATTTTGGTTTTTTGTTTTTTTTGTTTTTCTCAGTAAAATATTTTGTTATTTATTTTACTTTCCTGTAATTTTGAACCTACTCATTTAACACAAGCCCTTTTCATAGGTATTGGTTCTTGAATGCCTCTTATTGGTGGGTGTGGACACATTATTTAACCTCCCCTCAGTTTCCTCACCTGTGAAAATCTAGAACTGTGATAGAACTTTTTTGAGGATTGAAAGAAATATACATGTAGGGAATGTCAACAGAGGCCAGCTGGTGACAAGCATTATACAAGTGTTAGTTATTATCTTCCATGCAGATAGTGCAAACCATCCTCTCAATCATGACATAAATTTGTATCTGGCAGGAGTCCACAGGTTTCACTCTTCTGTTTTCTGTGATTTTGAGTGATACTGAACTCAACAACAGGCTTAAAAAGTGACTTCCTGTCTGAATTCCGAAAACTCTATGAATTGCAACTCCCTTCCCAAGTTTCAAACTATGCAGGCATACCTCTCTAATTTTTCCAGATTTTTAAGTATTCATCTTTAAGTACATGAGATGCCCAGTTCTAAGAATATTTTCTGATTTCTTCATATTTTGTCATCTTCAAAGTGATTACGTAAACATCATTTCATGTAAATCTTACAGCAATTAGATGAAGAAGCAGAATCTTTATTTTATTTTATTTTTTTGAGATGGGGTCTTGCTATGTTGCCCAGGCTGGTCTGAAATTCCTTCATGGACTCAAGTGATTCCCGAGCCTCCCTGGAGCAGGCCTGTAGGTATGTGATACAGTATCACACCTGAAGGCAGAATCTTTATGTTTTCACTGCATGAATGGAGAAACTGAAACTCTCTGAAATAAAGTAATTCCCACAAGGTCATACGGATGAATAATAATAGTTATTACTACTAATATTTTAAAGACTTAGTATTAGGTTGAACACATAAAATTGCTGATGATCTACCATTTTTAACCTATCAAGAAAAAGTAATTTCATATTGTTCACCTAAATGCTAAGTGTATGTCATTTAAATCCTCATATCAAACCCATCCATTTATTTTTTATTTGTTATTTCTAGATACACATGACAATAGAGTATATTTTGACATATTATACATACATAGAATAAGTATAACTTGTTCAATTAGGATCTCATTATTGTGGTTGTAACATGATGTGGTGCTACACTGGTCATGTATTCATATATGAGCATAGAAAAGTTATGTTCTGATTCATTCTCCTGTTTTTCTATTCCCATCTCCCTCCCTTCCCTTTGCTCCCCTTTGTCTAGTCTAATGAACTTCTAAATCTTCCTCTCCCGTGTGGTGGATTAGCATCCACATATCAGAAAGAACATTATGCCTTGGTTTTTGGGACTGGCTTATTTCATTTCACATGAAATTCTCCAGTTCCATCAGTTTACCATCATATGCCATAATTTCATTCTTCTTTATGGCTGAGTAATAGTCTATTGTGTATATATACCACATTTCTTTATCCATTCATTGTTGTAGGGCACCTACACTGGTTCCATAGCTTGACTATTGTGAATTGAGTTGCTATAAACATTGATGCAGCTACATCACTGTAGTGTGCTGATTTTAAGTCCTTTGGGTATATACCCAGGAATGGTTCCATTCCAAGTTTTCTAAGGAATCTCCATACTGCCTTTCCAGAGTGGTTGCACCAATTTGCAGTCCTACTGGCAATGTATAAATGAACCTTTTCCCCCACATCCTTGCTAACATTTATTATTACTTCTATTCTTGATAATTGCCATTCTGACTAGAATGATGGAATCTAGTATAGTTTTGATTTGCATTCTCTAATTGCTAGAGAGGTTGGACTTTTTATATATATATATTTTTTGACCATTCGTATTTCTTCTTCTGTGAATTGCCTGTTCTGTTCCTTAGCCCATTTATTGACTGCTTTGTACAGAGGATTGAACCTAGGAGTGCTTAACCCTAAGCCACATCTCCAGCTCTTTTTATATTTTATTTAGAGGCAGGCTTTTGCTGAGTTACTTAGGGCCTCACTAAGTTGCTGAGACTGCCTTTGAACTTGTGATTCTCCTGCCTCAGCCTCCAGAGGTGCTGGGATTACAGGTGTGCACCACTGTGCGTGGTGAGGTTGTGAGTTTTTAAAAATTTTTTATTACAAAAATTTTAGACATGAAAAAGTCAAAAGAAGAGTATGACAACTATCACCCAACTTTGAATCTTAATGATCTTTTCCCAAACTTGAACATAAAGGGTTTTAGCTAGTCTATAATCAAACCCAGAATTCTTTATTTATGCTGTCCTAATAGTAGCATAAATAATGTAATGTTATTATCAGAAATTCTTGACAGTAATTTCTGAATTATTTTTTCAAAGCCCACTATTTTTAGTTTGCTCAGAAAGGCATTGGAGTTATACAGTATTCTCAACGAGGGCTTAATTTTATTTTCACATTTGGTAATTTTTAACATTTTTGAAAGAGGAGACTAAGAATGAATATCAATATTGGCAACAGTAAAACCAAGGGGTACAACTCATCAAGACCAGTTAAATACGTACCTCTCTGTCAAACAGAACCCAAGGGCTTGTGATAAATAGCTTCCTAAATCTTGGTTGTTTTGAGAAGCAGATGAAGTGCTTCGCTTGTGCTGAGTCACTGAATTGAAAGAGAGACAGATAAACCACAGCCCAAATAATCACATTCTTTTCTTCTAGGGTCTCACAGACATGAAAACCATCAAAAATTGTGCTACCCGTCCTGTCTACAATAATTCTCACCCACTGCTTGTTCCATTGATTTTGATGTTAGGCAACTACTTGGTGAACAGGGAATTTGATTATGTAAAAAGCTCTCTGGCTGCTATGTAGGTGTAGGCAAAAACAATTTTGGAAACTCAGATAATATTCAAAATCATAGGGAAGTATTTTATTGACTAAAATTTTTTCTAAGTATTAAACATGTGCTAGTTATTTATATCAAGTAACAAAAAAAATTTTGCAAAATCATTTTATTTGACATCGCCACCCCCTCCATCCTCCATCAAGACTCATCAAACAGCATTTTTGCTGGAAATATTGACCATATCTCTTGGAACTTATTTATCTAAAAGCTTATATCTTTTCTGTTTTTCTTTGTTAATATGCTCATTCAATTTTTATAGTGAATTTTAAGATAAGCCTAAGAGTCATTGTAAGAGCTTTATAAAATAGATAAATACGAACCTTCATAATTTTGTATTGTTCATGAAATCATCTGCCTTTTCTTCTCTATATCCCAATTTTATTTTCTTCATTTGTTTACAGCATGTTTAAAAAAGAGGTCTTAAAATTTCAGAACAGCAACAATCTAGAAAAGAGGAAAAATTAAATTTAAAAACAAACTGCTTTTGAGTAAAAACAGAGCTTCTATGCAATATTGTAACCTTTTGGGAGTCAATCTGGACATACTTATCAAAAGCATTCAAGTTATTCATCACTTCTAAATATAAGTATACACTTATACATTTGAATAATTCCAGTCTTTGAAAAAGTTCCTAAGAAAAAAATCCTAAATAAAAAAAAATTATACTATTTATAATAACAGACACATCTAAATTCTCACAGTAGGGAATAGTTACAGGAGTTATAGTACACCCACACCAAGACGTTTCTAAGCAATTCCATGTGGATGAAAGAAAACATGGATACCCTGCCTTACAAAAAAACTGATACATATTTTCATTAATAAAGGTTCTGACGTCATAACCAAAGATTCAGTAATTCAGACCAATGGTCCTTCCAAGAGGAGTGCCTGTGCTTGGTGGTCTGTCAAGGGGTCAGAACCAGGCAGAAACAGTTATCTCAAGCTCTACTTAGCCTACAGACAATGACTCAGTTGGACTTCTAAGGTCCAACTGAATCCAGCCTGATTTCTAACAAACGTTTCTAGCCAAAGGTCCAACAAAATCTAAAATAACTAATAGGCACCAAAATTAAGTTTTATACTTGGATGACTTTATGTCCTCTGTGGCACCTTAACAGAAACCATGGATCCTAAGGGCCAAACCATTTCTTTCATAGGCATTGAATGGTGGCTGCTCCACCCTTTTAAAGTCCCCAATATCCTTTAGCCAAAATGTGTAATGGCACCTGACTGCAAGGAGCTGCTTTTTAAATGTAGCTGTATCTAAAAGGTAGATCTGAATTCTCTAGGCCCTCCTTTAACACCAAACCCTCCCCCCCAACTCAATTAGTAATGGGCAAATGAATTAAACAGACACTTCTCAAAAAGAAGAAATACAAATAGCCAAAAAAAAAAAAAAAAAAAATACATTCGACATCATTAGCAATTAGGGAAAAGCAAATCAAAACTTCACTAGATTTCATCTCACACAAGTCAGAATGGCAGTCATCTAGAATACAAACAATAGCCAGACATGGTGGCACACACCCGTAATGTCAGCAACTTGGGAGGCTGAGGCAGGAGGATCATGAAATTAGAGCCAACTTCAGCAACTAAGCAAGACCCTAAGCAACTCAGAAAGACCCTGTCTCTAAATAAAATATAACAAAGTGTTGGGATGTGGCTCAGTGGTTAAGCGCCCCTGGGTTCAATCCCCAGTACCAAACAAACAAACAAACAAACAAACAAAAAACACAGAATACAAACAATTAAAGTTTCCCTCTCTCACCTTGCTGAAAATCTATGCATCTGAATTCTTGGTTTCACACCTTGGACCAACAAGAAAAGTGACCTCTAATCCACTTCAATGTTTATAGCAGCTCAAATGACAATAGCCAAGCTGTGGAACCAATCTAGGTATCCTACAACAGATGAATGGATAAAGAAATATATACGCAATGGACTATTACTGAGCCATAAAGAAGAATGAAATTATGGCATTTGCCAGTAAATGGATGGAACTGGATAATATCATGCTAAATGAAACAAGCCAATCCCCCAAAAATCAAAAGCAGAATGTTCTTTCTCATATATAGATCCTAATCCACAGCAAGGGAAGGGAAGATCAGAAGTTCATTAGACTAGACAAAGGGGAACAAAGGGAAGGGAAGGGGAAGAGAGGGGAATAGAAAAGACAGTAGAATGAATTGGATATATCTCTCTTATCCATATATATAAATACACGACCAATGTAACCCCACATCATATAGAACCACAATAATGTGATCATAATTGGAACAAGTTATGCTTATTCTATGTATGTATAATATATCAAAATATAGTTTACTGTCATGTATATCTAGAAAGAACAAATAAAGAAAGAAACTTACCATTACAAGAATATACAATTATTCTGATAATTTGTTTACCTTATTCAAAGGACCACTCTTTATCTACCACTCTGCAG
The DNA here is from genome assembly GCF_902686455.1 of Sciurus vulgaris. Taxonomy (NCBI): domain Eukaryota; kingdom Metazoa; phylum Chordata; class Mammalia; order Rodentia; family Sciuridae; genus Sciurus; species Sciurus vulgaris. Next base: position 136,595,565 of record NC_136463.1, read on the forward strand.
TTTCCTCCTTTAACCTTAACCAAGTACACTTTCTAATTGTCTTAATTTTTTCCTGTGATTTCCATTGATCCATTAATATCACTTAATATCTATATCTTTTATAGTTATAATACATCTGAGGAGCAAGTCCTTCCATGTTATTTTATTATTTGCAAATATATCAACTATTGTGAAGAATAATGTGCATATCATTCTGTGCTGTATACTGAATTTTGACATAAGGGAAAGTACCATGTTTGCTATCATGCTAACTCATTTTCATGTGATCTTTGGATTAAAACTTATATTATCATTGTTAGGTCGGGACTTGAGTGGCTACGTGGGAGGGAGCAAAATGACTGAGGGAACAGGTAGGGTGCCAAAGAGTGACCAATCAAACACGGACAGATAAACCTCACTGTCCACCTATCACTCAGCAGGACTCCCTGCCTATTCTGACCTATAAAGACCCTGGGAGCCCCAGCCACCTGCGATTTTCTTGGCTCTCCATCCTGACCTGTACCCTGGGGACCTAGGAATTTCCACCAAGAGCCAAATTCCAATAAAGTTCGTTTCTATCCGCTTTTGTTTGGCCACCAGCCCTTGCCCTTGAACTTACAATCATTACTGTGAAAAAAAGGAATACAAACAATAATAAATGCTGAAGAAGATGTGGAGAAAAAAGGGACACTTTTACACTGCTGGTGGGATGTAAGTTAATACAATCACTATTGAACTCTGTATGGAGCTTCCTGAAAGTCTAGAAATAGAAGACCATATGACCCAGCCATGCCACTCCTTGGTATTTAGCCTCCTTTTCCTTTGTTAGCATAGATGAGGTCAGTTGCAGCCTTGTACTGAGCAAGAAGATACAGAGGGTGTAAATATATTTAGAGTGGGTCAGAATTGGGAAAAGAATTCAGCGATGGTCTTAGTCTGGCCAAGGTATGCTATAAGGAGTCCCTATGCCCTAAGAAGAGATGGGGGAGGTTTTCCTCCACTGAGGAGAGGGAGAAGCTGGCAGCATTCAGGAATGCTATGAGAGACCTGATTCCCAGGGCTGGAAACTGCTCAAAAGGAATTTACTCATAGTTGGGCCTGAAGGAAGGATTGCCCTCAAAGAAAACATGATAACATCAAGATTATGTCAAAGGCTGTTCTAGTTTACTTTTATATAAATAAAAGATCTACCTCCTCTCTCTAAATCTTAGCGCACAGAGTACTGGAAGTCGTGGTGTGAGAGGGAATGGTAGAGCAACCAAAGGCAAGGAGTCAGCTTTCTGATTCCTAGGAGCTGAAAGGGTTGGGTGGATTCAGCCCTGCTTTTCACCATTCTCTCCACTGATGTTTATCAGGCCAGGGCCCTTTAAGAGTCACAAAGAATTTCCTGCACCTAGGAGTCTGACATTGAAACACCAGAAGAAGGATGTGGAAGGGTATGTGTTGAATGAGCATCTTTTAAGCTACAGGCACAGGTTGCCCCATTTAGGAAAATTAAGATGTCCTAAACTTTAAGGAAATGTAACCAACTTTAGTTGGAAAAAACTAAAATATTTGGAACTTATAAGAACACTATCAGTTGTTATAGTAGTTTAAACTCTCAATATCCAACCTAGCAAGAGGGAAAGATTGGCCTAAGTTATCAGTTATGTTTATTTCCCCTGCTCACCCTCTCAAAATGGTTCACATGAGAGGAGAAATCATAATATAATACAAATCTAGACTAAAAGAGGCCTGGGTGATAATTTCTTCCCCTTTTATTTATGGATGAGAAAGCACAGAAAGGTAAATAGGTAAATGTAGGAAGCCAAAAAGTTGCAAAGATCTAGATAATCTATAAGATGAAATCAGAACCCGTGAAATTTTGAGTTTATTTCAGAAAATGTCATTATATTTAAACTTAGTTTCTCTGCAGGTTTGGATATGTTTATTGTCTCTATTTTCATTTATTAAGGAATGGATCAATGTTTTTCACAATAGTTCTTTGCTGCCACAATGGAAATCTACAAAAATGGGTACTAGACTATTTTGGGACCATTGTTCAGGAGTGCATTTATCTTAGAAATGGTTACCATGGAGATGAGCACATTGTTGTGTGACTCTACAGCTGGCAAGTTAGAGTCATCTATGCTACTTAGACATAAATAACTATATATGCACCAGATGCACAAGGTCCCATGCACACATGCTCACTCAAGTTTTGTTGTCTTTTTGTAATATAATAATAATAATAAAATTTCATCCAGAGCTGACCTCTGGTGGTGGAAGGGCCTGCAAACTCTAGACATTTTAAAGTATATTACTTTACAATGATATCAAAACCCCTTTTAAAAAACATCATCAGTCTGCATCAACTTAAAAGGATAACTTAATATGTAAAATAAATGAGAACATACCTTTTAGACATCATTTCTATTTAAAGTACAAATATAAAAATAAGATGCAAAAAACAAACTCAAAAAATATTACTAAAACTTCAGTTATTTTCCCCCAGCATTCATAATATTAAATACTGCTATTTGCTTTCTCTCTTTTCTCCCTCTCTGCATATATTCATCTAGCCAGTTAATTCATTTCTTTGTAATTTTATTTCCTTCCTGTGCATTGCCTTTATTTTCCTTCAATAAATTTTTGTAGTAACATCTTAATTATAAAAATAGTAGGCCTCATTGCAGCATATTCTTATATACATATACTTAGATCATACCAACCCTTCCATTACCCTCTGTACTCTGTACTCTTCTCTCCTACTTTCCCTGATCATCATCTTCCTTTCTTTTGGGGGGGGGGGAATTGAACCTAGGGGTGCACATCCCCAGTCCTTTTTATTTTTATGTTTTATTTTGATATAGGGTTTCACTAAGTTGCTAAGACTTGCCTCAAACTTGTGATCCTTCTGCTTCAGCCTCCCAAGTTGCTTGGATTATAGCCGGGTACCACTGCGTCCAGCTCCTTTTCCTCTTCTCTAGTAGTCTCCTTTCCATATTCATGTTGTCTTCCCCACAGATTCCACATATGAGGGAAAACACGTATTACTTGTTTTTCTGAATCTGATTTGTTTAACATAATTATCTCTAGCTCCATCTATTTTACTGCAAATGAAGAGATTTCTTTTTTTTTTTAATGGCTGAATATATTCACCTGTATGTATACTCCACATTTCTTTATCCATTCATCCATTGATATTGACAGGCACCAAGGCTTATTCCATTGTCAGGAGCAGCAACTGAATTACAGGTCTTAAACTGCCCTGTGACAGAGGTGATGCCTCTCTTGGTTTCTCTCAGTGTGAAAGCTTCAATTTGAGACTGCCCAGTTTCTATGGTGACACCCTATTCAATAGAAGGTTCTGTCCAAGTCACAGAGCTATTCACTTCTTGACCTTGAGGTTCAGATGCCAGATCGAGGAGTAGAAAGTTACGGGTGCAAACCGATAATCACATCTGGGCTGCTCATACTCATGACCTTGGTTCTGCTTAGTTTGAAGAAACTTCCTCCCAATAAATCCTTTTGATGTTATACGTACATAATAAACAAACTGAGCTGTGTGTCACTACTTCCCTACCAGGGTTGTAGTCAAGCACTGAGACCCAGCTTTTTCTCTTTGTGTGTTTATCTTTTTCTCCATCCCCTCATGGTCAGGTCCAGGAACCTGAATTAACATCCTACAGTTCGCAGCATTTTATAGTTTGGCTATTGGGAATTGTGCCATGATAAACATGTACATACAAAGTACGCCTATAGTACACTGACAGTAATTCCTTCAGCTATATATTAAGGAGTGGTATACTGGATCATATGATAATTCTATTTTTAATTTATTTGAGAAAACTCCATACTGATTTTCATAGGTACTGCACTAATTTACATTCCCACTAATAGTGTATAATGGTTCCTTTTCTCCCAAATCTTAACCAGCATTATGGTTTTTTTGATTTTTGATAGCCATTCTGACAGGTAAAATAGCGTGTTATATGGTTTGATTTGCATTTTCCCTGATGACTACAGATGTGAAATATTCTCATATAATTAGTGGCCTCTCGTGCTTCTTTTGAGAAGTATCTGTTCAGAAGTATCTGTTAATTTTTAACATTTTTGATTGGGTTACTTGGGGTTTTTTAGGTGTTAAGTTTTTTGAGTTCTTTATGTATTCTGGATATTAATCCTCTTTTGGAAGAGTAGCTGGTAAAGCTTTTCCCCTATTCTGTACTCTGTCTCTTCACTCTATTAATAGTTTCTTTTACTGTGCAGAAACTTTTTAACTTGATATGGTCCTATTTGTCAACACTTGACTTATTTCCTGAGATACTGGAGTCCTGTTCAGGAAGTTGTTTCCTATGCTCAAGTCATGAAATATTTCCCCTATGTTTTCTAGCAGTTTCAAAGTTTCAGGTCTTACATTTAGGTCATTGATCCATTTTGAGCTGATTTTATACAGGATGAAAGATTGAGATCTTGTATTAATCTTCCACATATGGATATCCAGACTTCCCAGCACCATTTGTTAAAGAGGCTGTTTTCTTCTTCATTTTTTTGGCACCTCTGTGAAGAATCAGATGGCTGGCTGTAGCTCCATGAGTTTGCCTCTGTGTCCTCTATTATATTCTATTGGTCTATGTCTGTTTTTATGCCCACACCATGCTGTTTTTGTTACTACGGCTCTGTAATATTTTGAAATCAGGTATTGCAATATCTTGCAGAATTGTTCTTTCTCAGATTTTTTTTTTTTTTGGCTATCCAGGGTCTTTTGTTCTTTCATATGAATCCTTGGATTATTTTTTTGAGTTCTGTGAAGAATATGGTTGGTAAAATAAATCATTTAAAAAAGATACATAACGCTCCAAGAGACTAGCCACTTTCAGGAGATCACAAATGCAAATATTCTGATAAAAGCTGATTTACATTCATTTATTTTGACTTTTTTGTTTACTTTTTATAGTTGACATTTTCATATTTTCTAACAAAAAGACAAAGGATAGTAAAATTAACTCCCCATGTATCCACCATCTAACTTGAATACTTACCAACATAGGGCTGATTTTGTTTGATTTATAACTCTCCTTCCCATTATTTTAAATCAAATAGAAAATATCATGGTAAATATCCACTTGAATAATTACAATAGCCAATAAGAAATATTTTTTCTCTATAGAGTTTTTTATACACTCTCATAAAACTTAAAGGCTTCATTGCATATAGGGTGCAGCATGAAGTACTAAATTCAGTAAAATAATAATAACTAGAAACTATAGTAATAATAATAATACCTGCAAACTGCAAGCAATTTAATACACCAATGGTTTTGCAAGATTAATTTATGCATACATATTTGAAAGTATACATAAAGGAAGCCAAGCAACTTGACTTATTTTATAGAATCATAAGAAAGGCACACCAAATAAACAAAACAATTATGTTTTTGCATATTTTTAAAGATAGCTATTTTAATATGCGATGAGCACACAAACACCCTACAATTGTTAGAGTACATAAAAAGTAAAACTATAAAACAACACATCTTTCACAGTCTTTTTCACTTAAAAAAAAAGTTGTTTAGGTTCTTAAATGTTTGCTGCCATTTTCAAACTGATACACCATTGCAGTATTAGATCTGGGATAAACTCCTCAGCAGCAGATCAACAAAATATAAAACTATGTCAGCAAAAAGCTTTGTTCTCTTCCACTTCAGTACTGTTGTAACTGTTTTCTAGAATTTTAGCACTAAAAATTTTGTGAAATTTTTATTTTTTGCCCAGATTTGTCAATCTTATATGTTTTACAACTCTCATGTTAAGCACTCATTTGTTGATAGCCATGGCCACACATGCCAGTAATCCCAGTGGCTTCACAGGCTGAGGCAGGAGGATTGCAAACTGAAGGCCAGCTTTAGTAATTTAGCAAGACCCTGTCTCACAATAAAAAATAAAAAGGGCTGGGGATGTTGCTCAGTGATGAAATGTTCCTGGGTTCAATCCCCAGTACCCCTCCCTGCAAAAAGAACATATTATAGCTTTCTAATTCAGCAGTCAAAAATTCAGAAATATGGATGGTTTCCTAATTGAACTGAATCAATTAGGCATGGCCCCAACATTTCCTAAGCTTCTTGATCATTAATATGTTGTTGCCCAGACCAGGTAAGACAACATACTCAGTTAATCCTACTACCTGCATGTCCTTTTAGTTGACCTAAAAGTAATTTTAAATTTCAAGTTACATTCTCTAGTAGTTTTCCTACCATAGGATTTCATCATTTTGGGCTGGGGAGATAGCTCAGTTGGTAAAGTGCTTGCCTTGCAAGCACAGGGCCCTGGGTTTGAGCCCCAGCACCACGTGAAAAAAAAAAAGAAAGATTTTATCGTTTGTTCATTTTGTCCATATTATTCCTGATTCTTTTAAATAATTTGAGCATATTTATTCTCTGCTTTTTATTTTAAATTAAAATGTTATATAAATATTATTAAATAATTAATAGAATTAAAGGTGTTTAGATAAAGCCAAATTCCTGGAGATGAGAAGGTCAACATTCCTTGAGGAAAACACTATGGCAGTGGATTTTCTGTCGTGGACAATATAGTGCATCTGAACATGGCCTACATCTGTTTCTACTTCCAATCCATCAAATCCCTTCAACCTCCCTAATTTGACAGTCATTCCTACTACTCTTCTAAGCTATCCTATAAAAAATGATCAGGTGACTTTGTTTTATCCTATCAAGTTACCTTTTCTTGGTTCTCTCTTTTAGTGGCCTTTCTCTAACTTCTACCATTGGACAACTTTTTTCTGCTCACTCTATTTTATCTTTGATAACATGGTCCAAATTTTCTACTGGTTTGTGTAGCGTGGTATTTTTACATGTTCTCTGTTTTCAGGTCTCCAACATTTGTCTCCTGGGGTGTTTTCCTTTGCTGGGCTTTCTCCACACTATCTCATTTGAGAAATTCCTGTCTTCTCATTCAACCACTACTTCCATATGAATGACTTCAACTCATCTTAAATGTCCTGGCTTCACTCACTCATACATCCACCCATGAAATATTCACTGGATGCTTACGATATGTCAGTCACTCAATAAATACATAGGGATCCTCCCTAAAAAAATACAACTCATAACTCTTGTAACACTAGTGTCTTTGATGGGTTGACATATTGACTCCATGGAAATGTTGTAGGCCAGGCTATATGGGCAATAACTAAACAGACTCCATTTTACCTTCAGACTCCATGTTAAGTAGAAAATACTTCTCCCATGGAAACACCCTGCCTCTGTACCCATCAACAGTTGCTTAGCGTCTCCCGTGAAAACACCCTGCCTCTGTACCCATCATCAATTACTTAGCATGACATGTTTGGCAACACCAAATTCTTATATAATGAAAAATTGTTCTGTCTTTGATTCTTATTTTTTCTACATGATGTACCATGTCAACAGTGATATCAACAGTGATTGTCTAGATGTTAGTAACCACTCTTTAATTTGTACCTAAGTAAGGTCATTTTGACCCACTTCCCCTTCTGCTTATGACTTTAGATCTCATAATGTTAGTTTATAGTTTTGAATCATAGCAACAGACACTTATGAGTGAAGTACTAACTTGTAGTATAAAAACCCTTGAAACCCTTTGGTTGGGGCTGTTCTCCCAATAGTCATTTTTGGGGCATTGTGTGAGACAGTCAGCTGACTGGCTAATAAGGACTCTCAAATTTGGACTTTTTAGTGATTGGTCTGTTCTTAAGTTGCACCCCATAACAGTGTCCAAGTTTCCCTAACTAGGAGCTGTTATCTTTGATGAATTTCTTTCTCAATCCCTACTATCCTTGTTTCAATAAGCTTTGTTAGTTTTTTAAAAAGTGACTTTTGTTTTCTTGGGGTTCAACATAATCTACTTTGCCATGCCCCTTATAGTTGGATTACTATCTTTGTGTCTAATTGATTCTTAGACTTATTAGGCCTGTATAGTAATATTTGAGTATGTCATTTCTGATATTCATAAACACTGTAAGTACAAACATCTCCACCTGGTTTTTAAGGCTTACATTCATAAACACTGTAAGTACAAACATCTCCACCTGGTTTTTAAGGCTTACATTCATAAACACTGTAAGTACAAACATCTCCACCTGGTTTTTAAGGCTTACATTATCTAGACCAACAATACCATATAAATATTACTACCAACATTCACCCTTCTTTATAGTTAGGAAGTATGCCCACAAACATGTGTTATTTATTTATTACTTCTTTGCTTTCTGATGATAGTGATTTTCTTACTCTGTGAAATGTTTTGTGGGTTGGTTTTTACGTCTTTCACACAGAATTGAAGGCTCTTAGAGATCAGAATCTATTTTAGTTCTTGAATTTTATACTTTTATCAATTGAATCTTATCAATTTGGAAAGAAATGCAGAAGTCTTCTACTTCCATTTTCATTACTTCTTTTAAAACTATTTTAGTTGTAGATGAACACAATAACTTTATTTTATTTATATTTATTTATTTTTTAATGTGGTACTGAGGGTCAAACCCAGTGCCCCACACTTGCTAGGCAAGCACTCACCACTGAACCACAATCCCAGCTCTTTATTGCTTCCTTTTATTTTATCACTACAACATAAATAAGCAAAACAAAGGTTGTATAATCAAAAACAAATTGGGTAACAAATTACTACATTAACAAATTCATAGGGCATTGTACTCATAAAGAAAATTTGCATCTAAAATTGCTTTATTTGAACTAATTTTTTGAAAATGTCTTTAAAAAGATCATATAGGGAGCAGGTGTCATAATCACCACAGAAATTTTCTCTACTATATTCATTTCAGGCTATGTCTGCATGTTCCTAGGGAATTGCAGAATTAAGATTATTAACTAAAGACAGAATTGTAAAGCAAAATTGTAAATTCTTAATTACAGTATTCATAAAAGTTTTTACCCACATCAGTCATATCTGAATTAATGAAGGTTATATATTCCCATGGCAATTTTATTATTTAATATGTCAGAACATGTGATGTAGTAGGTTGAGAATAGGTCTTAGAATCCAACAGGCCTGAGACTGAATTTAATACCTACTGCTTATCAGCTCTTTACATTTTAGCTACTTTATCTAAAAGTGAGATTTTTATGAAGATTAGAGGAAAAACTTGGAAAATTCACACACTCTAAATCTGTTAGGAAAGATAAATTATATGGAGGGTACAACAACATATTCTGAGGTATATTCATTTCAGATTTTCCCCTTCTTAGACCCAGGCCCTCTAATTTCTTAAGAAGTGACTCCTCTTCCAAGAAAATCTCTTACCCATCATGTTCAAGCTTAGGGACCACCTCCTTTGTGGGTCAGGAGATCCTCTGGCCTAAATCTCAGAATATTGTGCCTCATTTTTCTCACCTAACAGCACTCCAGGCCTGAGAGCTGTGTTTCTCCCAACATCTCTGCACCCAGATTAGCTTTATGAAAAGGTGTTTTGCCCTCAAAGGACTTTTTGGAAAATTATGCACTGCAGTAGAATAAGTATTACATATTGAATCAAGGGAATTGGAGTCACAAGTGATGTGACATTAGGCAAATCAGTTTGTTTCCCAGGAACTTGGCTCCTTTTTCTGTAAAATGTCACATAGAGTTAGATAGAGTTTAAAAATTAGTCTATTGACATCCACTGAAGTCCTGTTAATATCACAGCATTATCAGCAGGGAATGCAGCTATAACATGTAAGCAATGATACCCATCCTCTATAGAATGATGAGTTGCAAAGAACATGGGCTCTTGAGATGTGTTCAACCAACCTTGTTTGATTTCAGATTTCTTGGCAAAGAAATCTGAACTGTGGCCAAAGGGTAGGCCTTAAAGTTGTTTGTAAACATAGAGTTGAGCTAGGTGCAGTGGTATACACCTGAATTCCCAGAGACTGGGGAGGCTGAGGCAGGAGTATCACAATTTTGAGAACAACCTCAGCAATTTAGGTGAGGCCTATGCAACTTAGTGAGACCCTATCTCAAAATAAAAAATAAGAAAAGGGCTGACAATATATCTCAGTGGTAAAGTGTCCTTGGGTTCAATCCCCAGTACCAAACAAATAAACCAAAAAACCATAGAGTAGATAATACTCCCTCACTGGGTTGTCATGTGTATGGAATCAGATAGTGTTTGTGTATTTCAGGGACATATCTGTTTTTATTGAGAAGGCTTTTAAATCTAGCACTAATGCTCAATCGTTATCTTATTTAACACTCAGTAGCATATGATGCAGCTGATCACACTGTCCATTTTGAAACACACTCTTGTACTCTCGGAATGATCTTTCTCCTTTTCTTCTACCTCCTGGACTCTCCTTCTTTTTTGGCCAAATCCTCCTCATTTCCTTACCTCAAGCCCTGAATGAGTCATCCTACCAACCCTCACTACCAGATCATCTCATTCAGTTCTACACCTTCGAGTGGCATCATTGAGCTGATTATTCTTCCAGTGGATACTTTTTTTTTTTTTTTTTTTTTAACCAGAGATTGAACCCAGGGGCACTTAACCACTGAGTCACATCCCTAGTCCATTTTATTTTTATTTCAAGACAGGATCTAAGTTGCTGAGAGCCTAAGTTGCTAAGTCTGGCTTTGAACTTGCAATCCTCCAGTCTCAACCTCCTAAACCACTGGGATTATAGGCGTGAGGCACTGTGCTGGCACAGAAGACACCTTTCTTTTGCAATCCAGATTCATTTGGATTTTTCCACTTGACAGCTACATTTGGCTGAATGATAGGCATGTAAAGCCTAACATATCTCAAACTGCTTTTCATTTCTGCATTATCTCTTTCATGGTAAATAACAAGTCTATCATTCAGTTTCTCAGGTCAAAAACTTTGGAGTCATTCATCTAAATCTCCCTTACATTGATCTACTAACAAATCCTTATATATAGACAGTTGTGATTATGATGGTTTGATTATGATTTTTGATTTTACAATGTTATAAAAGTAATATTCAGTGGAAAACATTGAATTTTTATCTTTTCCTAGGCTAGCAATATGAAGTATGATACTGTCTCATGATGGAGGGCAGAGGTAGTGAGTAAGCTGCAAGCTTCCAGTCAGCCACATCATCACAAGGGCAAACAACCAGTGCTCTACAAGGTGCTGTGTTGCATTAAATGTGTTCAGTAGGTAAGGTGCATTAAATGTATTTCCAACTTATATTTCAATTTATGATTAGCTTATTGGGATGTAACTCCATCCTAAGTCCAGCATCTGTAGCTAGAATATACCTTCTTGCTTCCTTCTTCTCTGCTGCCATTCTAGCCTAAGCGTCTGTCATCTTCTACCTGGATCATGGCAGTAGCCTCTTAACAAATCTCCCTGCTTCTGTCTTGCCTGCTCTCCTTCCAGCAGCCAGAAGAAACCCTTTACAGAAAAAGCAGTTATCAAATCAGTTGTCATAGATTAAATTTCTTTAGAAGCAAACTGAGGCAGTATTTAGCATGCAGAACTTTTTAAAAGAGTGCCCTTGTGATCAACAGTTGTGGAAGAAAGCAAGGAAGCAGGATTGGGCAGACAGAGAAGTCAAGTGGTTATGCAGATATGACAGTCTCAGTTAACACATGCTGGCTCTCAGAGTGACAGTGGTCCTTCAGAGTAGTCCGGAGTTGGGCCAAAGATGGCCACACCTTCATGCTCCCTATGGATTAGTCATGGGGATGGGGTCTATTCTGTAAAGAACATATCCTCAGAAAACAGCCTTCTGTACCTGAGGCAGTCCCTAAAGGGACTCTCACCAGTCAGTCAGTAGTTCTCCCGGCTGGGGAGACAAGAGGCATTCTCTCAAGGGGGATTTTGTTAGTGTATCACATCACTGCTCTTCCTAGTTCCCTCCAGGGGCTTCCTGTGTCACTCAGAATACAATCCAAAGTTATTACCATTTCTCTCTGGACCTCATCTCCTCCAAACTCATTCTAAAACCACATTAGCTAGCTGGCTGTTTCTTGAACCATCATCTCCTACCCCCACACCTCCCACTAGGGTACTCCTGTCTTAGCACTTGGCAAACTATATGAGATAGACACCAGATGTGTTAGATTTAAACACTTCCTATTAAATTCTCCTCCAGGTATCTACAAGGTTGACTTTTGCACTTTATTCAGTCTGTTCAAAATTCACTTTATCAAAGCACTGTGGCACATGTCTGTAATCCTAGCTACTCAGGAGCTGAGGCAGGAGGATTGGTCAGCCTGTGCAACAGTGAGATCTCATCTAAAAAAAACAAAAATGAAAACAAAAACAAATCGATATTTTATCAAAGGGGATTTCTAGCAAACAGCACACTACCCTTTCCCTCTGTTCCCTTATTTGAATTGATTTTTATTTTTAGCATTTAAATGATGACACAACATGGTTTTATACATACACACTTTTGTTTTTTATCTGTTCATTCACTCCCTACATATGAATATAACCTCCATAACAAAGGAAAGACTTTAATTCACTGCTAAATCCCTGTGACTATAACAGTTTAGCACATAGTTGGTGTTAAATAAATATTTGTTAAGTACAATTATTTGGAGGGCAGGGCAGTTTTCCATAATAAATAAGAACTAAGGCACAGGACTGAAACAAGCCTAGGTTTTATTTGAGATCCTGAACGTATTAGTTATAAAAGGTAGCATTTGTGATATATGCTTTCTGCATCTGAGTTTTCTCAGTTGTAAAATATAGATGATTGTAAAAGTACATATATAACAGGCGTGTGGTGAAGTCAAATGGGATAATATGTCTAAAGCATTGTTTAGGTGCCTATGCATAACCTTAAAAATCTAAAAATTACTTGTAAGCATGGTACCTAGCATGGAGTAAGTGCTCAATGGTCGATGGTTATTTTTTGATCATTGTTATGACAAATATATGGGTTGATTTCTGGGTAGAGTTGTAGTTGATGAGCCCAAGATTTTTAAAATGATACAAATGATTTATTCATTTTGGAGTGCCCTATAGATAACCTGGGTTGATAACATATTCTTTTCAAGAGAAACAATTTGGGTTTATATATCAGTCTGCTCAGACTGCCATAACAAAATACATAACCTGCGTGGTTTAAGCAACAGAAATTTATTACTCATGATTTGGAAGCTAGAAACCCAACATCAAGTTGCTGGCTTATTCAAGGTTTTTGGTAAGGACTCTCTTCCTGGCTTGCAGACAGCAAACTTCTCCCTTTGTCCTTACATGGCCTTTCCCTACCATTCTAGAGGGAGAGGGAGGAGAACTCTTCCAGTTCTCCTCAAGTCTCTAACCTCATCATGAAGGCCCTACCCTCACGACATAATCTGACTCAAAATACCTCCCAAAGGTCCTATCTCCAAATATCCTCACATCTGGAGTTAACAGTTTCATGGTGTGCACTTTGAAGGGACACAAATATTCAGAACATAGAAGTGTTGTCAGAAAGTTTAAATAAAAAAATTAATGTGTGATGTTTGAGCACAAATCATCAGTGCAATGTCTTCACTTTATACACGTGTTTGTATATGGTGCCCACATTCATCTAAATTAGAATTTTTTTTGGTACCAGGAATTGAAAACAGGGGTGCTTAACCACGCACCCTAGCTTCCTTTTTATATTTTAGTTAGAGACAGGGTCTCCCTAAGTTGCTCAGGGCCTCGTTAAATTGTTGACGCTGGCTTTGCACCCCATTCTCTTGCCTCAGCTCCCAAACTGCTGGGATTACAGGTGTGTGCCCCACCCCCACCCTTCGAACATTATTTTAATAAGGGTCAAGAAAATTCTTACTAAAGAAATCTTGCAGTTTATTTAGTAAAACAAATCATCCTTTTGTAATCAAATCCATCATTCTATCACTTATCCGTCTTATAAATTCGGATGTTTGCACACTTAATTTCTCTCAACTATATATAGATGGGCTTGCTTTTTATAAATAAAGCACACATTTACCACATTAAGCCTTCTGTAGTTCTTCAGCAGGTGAAAACGCAGGCAGAAAGTCAGAAAAATCATAAGTTTTAAGTTTTGCTAATTTACATATAGGAACATAATTTTAAAACTTCAATAACCTTCTTCTTTTATTCTTATTTTTTCTCATTTCGTTTAAGTTGATGCCTCACAAATACACGTAGCAGTTTTGTTTATTAAACGTTCCTGCATAAAGAAAGGGTGAGAAGGACACAGGAAAAGAGAAATAACCTTTTAACTTCTGCTGTAGGCCACCCCTGCGAGACGTAAAATCAGAAAGGCAGGAAGGCCGGGCAATACAGGATTTGCAGCGAGACTTCCAGGGCCTCACTAAAGAGCAGAGATCCGCGGGTCACCTGGAGTCGTTCAGTGGCTAACGTGAATGAAACCAACCGAACATATCCAGAAAGTCACTGCCTTTAAAGAATCAGAAGATAGCATCCCTTTCTCCAATTAGTCTTACATTTTAAGATTCTACGTGTGTAGGGAAGCTAGATTTTAGCAGTAACAATAAGAAGACTCCCCAGTGGCTTTCCTAATCCTTGCAGGGAAAGCGCAGGTTTTCCGCAAACAGGAAGGAGAACCAGCATCCAATCGGCGCCCGCTTCTCAGTGGCCAATCAAATATCGCCTTACATCGTGGCTCTGGGAAAGACAGTCGGACTTTTCAGTCTCACTAATCTGGTTCCTATCGTCCCCTAGTCGGTGGGGGCGGGCGCCCGGAGGGTGTATTTATTACCTGAAGCGGTAAGGGACGAGCAGTCAGTTCGGCCCCTCCCTGTGCTGGCAGGATTTGCTTGCGTTTGTCTCCAGCCACTGCTCATGTAATGCACTCCCTTAGCCAGGAAATTAAAGCATTCTCCCGGAATAATCTCAGGAAGCAATGCACCAGGGTGACAACGCTAACTGGAAAGAAAATTATAGAAACATGGAAAGATGCCAGTATCCATGTTGTGGAAGAAGTAGAGCCGAGCGAGGGGGTTGGTTGTGGTTATGTGCAGGACCTTAGCTCGGACCTGCAAGTTGGCGTTATTAAGCCATGGTTGCTTCTGGGTGAGTACATCGACTTGCCACCGAGTCCTTTTAACTAGATTCTGTTCTCACAAGCCCTCACCCCCTATTATGCCTGTACTATCAGCTATGCTGTCACAACTTTGAAACGTTTCCTTTTTTGGATGTGGAACTTCCATTAACCACATAGAGAAGTTTCTGTCCCCACATTATGCCCATAAGAAGCATGAATTCTAGTAGCGCTTTGGCCCTTGAATTTTAGAAAAAGCTTTTTTCCCCTATTTTTTCTAACTTATCTGCAGGATAACAGACGGATGTTGTGCTTTCTAGGATTACAAAAGGCTATGACCTTTTAAAAAATCAAATTTAAAAGTGTTTTATTAGACAAAAATGAGTAACAAGGGCTAAAGGTATGGAAAAGTTGTTTCAAACCTTAGGAAATGCATGCCTCCTGTGGCCACATCTCTTCATGGTGTCTTGTTGGAGCTTTTAGGAGGAGGGTTTTTACTTTATAGCTGTGAATCTGATGGTTTTATGATTTCTTGTAATATGGAAATGCTGAAACATTATGCACACGTACTCCAAAATACATCTAGTTTTCAATTATTTGGCTTCCATTGTGGCAATAATGGTTTAAAATAAATGTGGTTACTTTTTACTATTTACCAATTCAGAGTCTTCATGAACTTTGCTTATTTTTTAATGTAACTTTATCCAAATATAGTTGATCAAGATACTGTTCTTAGTTTAGAGTTGGAATCCTCCCCAGGATCCTGTGAGAGTTCTGGGAGGTATTTTTGATACTAGTCTCCTCACTGGACTAGGAAATGGGACACTTACATTCTTTCATTCTGAAAGATAGAGGGACCTTTTTTCTGCCTAATAATAAATTCCTTATTCCTGAGGGACCCATGGATATGTACATCTAAAGTTCTTCCACATGAATGATGCAGGGGTTGTTTCTGGCTGGACTTGGTTTCTATCTGGGAGATGGGATTGTTTCCAGGTTAGTTTTAAAAGCTTCCTTCACCTCACCAAAGACCCAGAGTTTTTTCTTAGCAAGGCATACCAAACAACTTTTATTTTTGGTGCTACATACTGAAAATGGAGAACTGTAAAAATGTAATCTTATTCTGTTAGTTTGTAGACAGACTCTAATGAATTTTTGAATTTAAAAAAATCTTGGACAGGCCCTTGAACCATCCAACAGATAGATAAAAGATCTTAGTGTTTTTGTCCTAGGGTTTGCAAATTATGTTTTTATAGCAAAAATCATTGGGACTTTTGATAAATCTAATGATTTGAAAAAGTAGAAATTTCCATTTCTTCTGGGTAGTTTAAAGGCACACTAATTATTTCCTATATCCATTCTGTTAAGATGTCTAAACTGGTGACATTTGGAGATTTTCTCTTCAATTCCCTGTAAAAAGCTTGGGATACTTTATGAGGCTTATATATTTGAGATATAGGAAACTCAGTATTCTTGGGAGGCAGATAATATTTTAAATGTGTATAAATTTGTATAGCTCTTTATTAGGTAAAATCACCAATATTATGTTACCTAATCTTCATAGTAATTTAAGTTGCTATTTTAATCCGTTAATGAATGTTTAAGACCACAAATTTTTTCAAATGAAACATTTCTTCAGAATATCATTTATTTTCTCCTGTGGTAATGTAATAACTTTTTTGGCTTCTTTTTTGTGATTATGAAAATAGTGATTTGTAAATTTGATATGTTACATCAGAATATACAGATTTTTTAAAATTTTCATTAAAATGATTTCTTTGAAAAATAGAAACAGGACTCTGGAGATCTTGCGTAGCCTGTATTTTATGATTCATATACTTTGATTGCCAAACATTTAGCTTATTAGAAACCCCAGTTCCAATATTTCTATAATATATACTTTTTCTAAATTAGTGTGCCATCTGTAACATTTAAATAGTAGTCCTTATCTTTGTTAACAAATATTGGAGTGGTAGTAAGTGTCAGTGTAAAATATAACTAGCTTTTTACGATTAAGCCTCCTTGTGTAGTTGTATTCCCATTAACTTTTTAAAAAGTCATACAGTAAAATTGGTTTGGTATAGTTCTACGAATCTTTTTTTGAGGTGGTGCTACACACATATGCAGGCAAGCACTCTACCACTGAGCCACATCCTAGCCCAGTTTATAAATCATAACGCAAGTATACATATATGTAACCTCTGTTAAAATTCTTAAATTCTTAAAATTAGTATTTTTTAATTTCACTTAAAATAATTTGCAAAAGGATGACATTCTGCTTTTGCAAAACAACATTTTAAAAAAATAACTCATTTTCATAATATATGATTTTCAGTATTTATTTTTTTCATTGAAATTTTAACACAAAGCTGGGTGTGGTGGTGCATGACTGTAATCCTAGTGACTCAGGAGGCTGATACAGGAGAATTGCAAGTTCACCACCAGCCTCAGCAACTTAGTGAGGCCCTGTCTCAAAAAAAAAAAAAAAATAAAATAATAAAATAAAATAAAAATGGCTAGGGATGTGACTCAGTAGTTAAGCACCTCTGGGTTCAGCCACCCTCCCTGTATTAAAAAAAAAAAAAAAAAAAAAAAAAAAAAAGTTTAACACAAGACTGCAACACAAAGCATCCTTTTAAAGTAGGAGAAAAGCTGATCTAGAATTTAGAGAGAATTAGCTTGCACTGAATATTATCAACTATCAGATGAAAAACACAAACTGATTGCCTGAAGTCATTTCTGCTGACTTAAATGGTTTCCTCATGCTACTAACAGTCATTTAATTTTCTTATTGTTTGAAAAGGCAAAACATACCCAGTTACTTTTTTTTTTTTGCCTCAGGAATATTAATTTATATCAGTAGAACCAGCTCTGAAATATAATCCACCTGCTCTGTGTTTGGTTTGTGTGCATGTTTAATTGAAATTATTAAAGCATTCATTGTCAAAATCATTTATAATAATGACAGTATAGAGTAAAAAAGGAGAGAATTTCATTTGTCATGTTTCAGTTTGTGCTGTTTTAAGAAATGAAGATTTATTATTTGAAAGATGACATGCATATTAAACTGCCAAATTTAAACTTATTTGAATTAACCCCCCTACCCCCAAGGTAATTAGGACATCCCACAGTAGAAAACTAAGAATTTTTTTAAATTATGAAATATTTCAAATTTATAGAAAATTACAGAAAATAATATAACAATTAGGTATCTACTATCTAGTTTTAATAAACATTTATATTTTGATAGGCCAACTTTTAAGTAGAATAAAGCTGAATGTTAGCTCAGTAAAGAGCCCATGCGTTTGATTATCAAGAGAATATTGGCTAAATAGTATGCTTGCTGGGCTCTTGGCTATCTAAGATCATTTAATAAACGCTGACTGATTTCCCAAGCAAGTAAGGTGAGAAAGACACTGTTTATGGAAATAGAACCTAATTCAGGAAAGTAAAATGCTTGATGTTCTTAAATATAATGCTGTATTCTTTCAATATAAAACTTGCTTTATTTATTCTGTTTGATTTGCTAATTAACTAGAGCCAGTTTCCAAGTGTGGGAGATCTGGAAGGCCCACTTGGATAGAAAGATTCTATAAAAAGAGCACAGCCCTGGTGGTAGGTGGAGTGTGGGTGGAATCCTATAGATGTCTAAGCTACTGGGTGTTCCCAAACCAGCTGGCACTAAGTCATTTTGTGGTTGTGATTTTCATAACACCTTTTATAAATTATAAAAGAAAGAGCTATCTTGTAAAAAATACAAATGAGCATAAGAATGAAAAATATCACCTATAACCACCACTGTTAATATTTTGTTCAATATACTTCCTATTTTCAAAGCATAATTTTTTGGTTTTTATAAAAATGTGTGATGGTATTTCATAGGCTGCTTTCTATTACTTTAAATATTGAGAACTTGCTATGCATGGTGGCATACACCTATAATCCGAGAAGTTTGCGAGGCTGAGGCAGTAGGATCTCAAATTTGAGGTCAGCCTAGGCAACTTAGCAAGACTTTGCCTCAAAATAAAATAAAGAAATAGATGTAAAGGACTGGGGCTGGGGGGCTGGGTCTGTGGTTCAGTGGTAGAGCATTTGCCTTGTATGTGTAAGGCACTGGGTTTGATTCTCAGCACTACATAAAAATAAATAAAGATATTGTATCCATTGATAAAGATATTATGTCCATCTACAACTAAAAAAAATAATAAAATTAAAAAAGAAAAAAAGTATTGGGGATATAGCTCTGTGGTAGGGCACCCGGGGTTTAATCTCCAGTACCAAAAAATAATAGTAAAATAAAATAAATATTGAGAACTTGGTTCCATGCTGTAGATACTCTTCATTTCTTATGTATGTATATTTTACTACATAATTATACATTTTTATTTAACTCAGCCTCTATATTGGACTTTTAGTTGTTTTTGTTTTGGTTTTTTTTTGCATTAAAAACAATACTATGATGAACATCCTTATAGGTAATTATTGTAATGTATTTAACTTTTAGGACAAATTCTTAGAATTGGGGAAGTCTAAAAGTATAAATAAGATTAATCTTTTGTGATGAGTATTAACAAATTGCTATTCAGAAAACTGAAGTCCTCCCAAGTTGTTGTTGAAGAGTTAACTAACAGATTTGTTGTACAAGTTTATGTAAAAGTCAGGATGGTTATGTTCAAGGTAATATGATTTATTTCTTATAGGGTCACAAGATGCTGCTCATGATCTGGATGTACTGAAAAAGCACAAGGTAAAAAAATGCTTCAATTCTGGAACCACATAATAGGAAGTGTTTTAATTGTTATATTTATTTAGGAAAAATAGTATTGGCCCATTTTTGGTATAATTCAGTTTAATTGTTAACATTTTGGCTGTCATTTTAATAAAGTTGCAAACATAATTGCACCTAATTAAAATATGTGGATCTGTAATCTCTTTGCAGTTTTATATTCTGTCTCCTCACATAGCCTCATGAACTTGATCTTGCCTCTGCTTAAGCAATTCCTCTGTGTGGGATAGACTTGCCTTCATCTCTGCTTGTCAAAGACCTACCCTATTCTTTGAGTCCAACTCATATACCACCTTTTCTGCCCTCCTTCACACGTGATGTGATTTATTACTTATTATTAGTATTTACTTAAAATATTTTAGCCATCTACCACTGTGTCAAGCACTGTCTCAGATCACGGGATTTCTATGGTTTGAGGAGTGCAGGAGATTCCTGCTCAAATGAAGCTTACGCTCTGAGGTACAGAGAGGGGAAAGACCCAAACTGCTGTACCATGTGTTGTGTGCTTTGATGGGGGAAGTGCAGGGTGTCATAGGAGTCCTTAAGAGGTGATGCCCTCAACCGATGCTTGTTTTGTTTGGGGATAGGAGAGTCAAGAAGGAAGTAAATTGAAGTTTTGCTTTGCATGGAGGACAGGGACAGAATGGTATCTTAATAGAAGAATTGGTATGAATGAAGCCCCAGAAGCAGGAGAAAGGCTAATGCTTTCAGGGACAGAAAAGAAGTTCAGTAACACTGAAATGAAGAGTGTGAGAAAGAAACACACAAGACAGGTAAGCATGAACCAGGTCACAAAAGGTCATGTAAGCCAGAGTAAGTTATTTGGACTTTATTCAAAACATATTAGAAAGCCAGTGAAGTACCAGCACCCAGGAAAGTAACAGGATCAAATTTGCATCTTAAAAATATTATTTATTGCTGGGCTTGGTGTGTACACCTGTAATCCCAGCAACTCCAGAGGCTAAGACTCCTGTGATTGTGAGTTCAAAGCCAGTCTCGCAATGGTGAGGCGCTAAGCAACTCAGTGAGATTCTGTCTCTTAAAAAAAAAAAAAAATAGGGCTGGGGATGTGGCTCAGTGGTTGAGTTCAATCCCTGGTACCCCCCACATCCCCAAATATCACTTATTAGAAGTCATGTGGAAAATAGATTGGAGGGTTGCTTAAGCTGGAGATTAGGAGATCTATCTTGAGACTATTGTAGTAATCTAAAAAAGATGGTGGAACGACAGATTAGGAGGCAGAGGTATAGAGAGAAGTGGATGGATGTGAGGGTCTTTTTAGACGGTAAAATTATTACAGTTTAGTAATTGATTACTATTGGGGAAGGAGAGAGTGAGTGTTGAGGGAGAAGGAAGTCAGGTCTGATATCTAGCTTTCTTTTTAACTAAGTAGGGTTATTGCCATTCCATGAGTTAGGGAACAAAGTAAGAGGAAAAACAAATTTTGGAGGAAAAACAATGCGCTCAGTTTTAACCATTTCTAATTTCAGGTGTCATGGATCATCTAGGTACACAGTGGATATATGGGGTATGCAGCGTAGGAGAAAGGTAAAATATAGATTTAGGAATATTCAGCTTATAAATGGTGATGGAATTCATTGGAGTAGGTGAAATCAACTTACGAAAGGTTTAAGGTGAGCAGAGAAGAGGGCCTATCATGAAACCCTATCAGAACCCATATATAGAAATGATCATAGGAAGAAGAATCAGGAGGGGCAAAGGAAAAGCTGAGAGAGGTAATGAGAAGGTCAAGAATGTGATGTCATGGATGCCACAGGAGAGAGAGGATCAGCTGTATCAGATGCAGCAAAAAATTAAGTACAAACTAGGTGCAATAGTGCCAACCTATAATACCAGGGACTCAGGAGACTGAGTCAGGAGGATTGCAAGTTGAAGACCAGCCTCAGCAACTTAGCAGGACCTTATCTTAAAATAAAAAATAAATGAACTGGGGATGTAGTTCATTGGTAAAGTGCCCCTGGGTTTAAAAATAAATAAATAAATAAAAGTTTAAGTGCAAATACGACTAAGTTATATCTATTGAACTTGGTGACAGAGATATTTAGTGCCTTAGATGGCAGCAGTTTCATTTGACTTGGAGGCCAAAGCCAGATTCCAGAAGATTGAGAAGTAGAGGAACAATGAGGAAATGAGGGAAGCAAAAAAAAAAAAAAAAAAGAGGAACTATAGGCTATGAAAGAGTTTTGAGCATATTTTAAAGCTAATGGTAGAGGAAGGAACATATAAGAAAATAAGAATTATGGCTGGAGGAAGGTACCAAGAAGGTAGGAGACAGTGTGACCCCAAACACAGGCACTGGCGTGAGCATTTTAAAGAATGCAGGAGCACATAATTCATTGTAATGAGAACGTGGAAGGAAAGTGTGGGTGCAGGTATAGGTTAAGGTTATTAGATTTGGTGGGAAGATGTGCAGGTTCCAAGTGGTGTATTCTCTTTTTACTATGAAGTAGTGAGGGGGTAATACTTTGCTGGAATAAGGAAGAGATAATAGGGTTGAACATTTCTTTAGCAGAGTGGGAAAAGTTTGAATGAGGTAATATGGAGAATGAGGGAGAGAGCCTCCTAGGAAACTATTGTCATTAATCATTGCTGAGGTTCAGAAGAGGTTTGCTGTCATGAGTTTATGGTAGACATGAAATGCAATATTGTGTGTGTGTGTGTGTGTGTGCGCGTGTGTGTGTGTGTTTCCCATCAATGCTTTGTAGTCTGCATGTAGAATAAACTTTGCCAGATGGGTGGGTGCAGAGGAGGTGAACCATGAAGTATAAACTGGATAGAAAAGGAAATGGTGAACTATGAGAAACAGTAAGCTAAATAAGCAAGCAAGTGAAGACAAGATGGGGTGGTAGGTAAGAAGAAAGTAGAAAGATAAGAAATTGATGCTTTTTGTGAGGTTTAGTGGGAGTAACTGAGTGAAAGATCTGAAAGGTGAAAGTAGAATGCTTAAGTTAGTGGTGTAAGAGTTAGAATAGCTCTGAATTGGCCTTGAAGGAGCAAGATTGAAGTGATGACGAAGGTCATTGGCAGTAAGGTAGACAGGAGACCATTAAACTCAAATGGACAGTTATGTCACCCAGGATCACAGTAGAAGTTGGGATAGGATTCAGCAAACTGAGAAGTGCCCGGGAGTGGGTAGAAGATGGAATAACCAGTTTGCATGAATCCCAGTGAGCAAGGAGTTTTACTGCAGGGTGGAAAAGAAGTAATTTGGAAGGAGCAGGGAGTTTTCAGAAAGATTGCAACTCTGAGGTAAATGGGGTATGTGAAAATGAGGAGTCTCCACTTGAAGTAATGTGGTAGTATGACATTTTCTATTTCACTTATTTATCTGTTCAGAAAATATCAAGTACCTTCTTTGTGCTAGTTCCCTTTCTAGCTGCAGGAAATATGGAAGTGAATAAGCAGTAGGGTGTCTGCTATTAAAATATGATATTTTTAGATATGAACGAGTTCTTTAAAATAACCAAAACAAGGTAATGGGAGGAGTGGCAGCGGGTATATTGGGTTCACCTGGATCTTTCTGTGGGTGAGACATTTCATCTAGGATTTTATGATAGTCAACCATAGCTTCAGTGGGAAATAGCACTTCAGGCTGAGAGAAGAGCAAATGTGAAAGATCTTGGGAGCAAATTCAGTAATCTCTTCTTCCCTTTTCACTCCACAATACTTGGTTCTTCTAGCTCATAACACTTTCTGCCTTATTTTATTATCAACAATGAACATGTTTCCTCCTCTATTATTAAGCAAACTTGTCAAGAATAAAGACCTTATTCTGTCTATCTTTTTCATCCACAGCTTGGTGAAAGAAAATTGAATCGAGGATTAAAAAAATATAGGTGATGAACACTTGCAATTATTTCGCCAAGGAAAATAATTACTAATCAATTCATTAACTAATCTGATTTTTTTTTTTTTTTTTTTTTTGGGTGCTGGGGATCGAACCCAGGGCCTTCCAAGGCAAGCACTCTACCGACTGAGCTATCTCCCCAGCCCCTAATCTGATGTTTTTACTTGTCAGCTTACTGACTTGTGTTTAAGCCAGGTTCTCCTTGGTGTGTTATACTTACTACCACCTAACAAAGAGAAATAATGACCTTATATAAGAATATGAGAATCACTGCATTTCCTAACAGGAACCCTTGTGTAACAATATATTAACAAAGATAGAACAAGTTTCAAAGTCAGACTTCCACTGACAGATTGTTGAAATGACAAATGGAATATGACAGTTTTTGTGTTGGCAAGTGTTTTTGGTCTTTCTCCTCTTATGATGTAGTTCAAATTCAGCTTCATCCTGGAGATGTGAAACAAGTCTATTTAAAAGATACTGCTATGTCTGTATACTTCAAAAATTTCTATAGGAATTTAATGTTTAGAAATGGTAATATGGTTGCTTTATTTTAAAAAATATTTATATATATTTTTATATATTTATATATATCATTTATATATATATATTTTTAGTTGTTGATGGATCTTTATTCATTTATTTATATGCAGTGCTGAGAATTAAACCCAGTGCCTCACACATGCAAGGCAAGTGATGTACCACTGAGCCACAACGCCAGCCCAATGGTTGCATTATTAATGCACTCTTTGTTTGCCTGATGTGTGCCTAATAAAGTACTTTGGAAGATAAAAAGCTAAGTGTAGGGCTGGGGAGATAGCTTAGCTGGTAAAGTGCTTGCCTTGCAAGCCCAAGGCCCTGAGTTCAATCCCCAGTACCGGGGGAAAAAAAAAAAAGCTAAGTGTAACATATAAAATGTTCTGAGTTAAAATTGCAGTATTTTTTTTTATTTTATTGTAAACAAATGGGATACATGTCGTTTCTCTGTTTGTACATGGCATAAAGGCATACCATTTGTGTAATCATAAATTTACATAGAGTAATGTTGTTTGATTCATTCTGTTTTTTCCCTTCCCCCCACCCCTCCCACCCCTCTTTTCCTTCTATACAGAGCTTCCTTCCTTCATACTTGCCCCCCTCCCTAACCCTAACTCTAACCCTAACACTAACCCTTCCCTCCCCCCATTATGTGTCATCATCCACTTATTAGCGATATCATTTTTCCTTTGGCTTTTTGAGATGGGCTTATCTCACTTAGCATGATATTCTCCAATTTCATCCATTTGCCTGCAAATGCCATAATTTTATCATTCTTTATGGCCGAGTAATATTCCATTATATATATATATATATATACCACAGCTTCTTTATCCACTCATCAATTGAAAGGCATCTAGGTTGGTTCCACAGTCTGGCTATTGTGAATTGAGCAGCTATGAACATTGATGTGGCTGTATCTCTGTAGTATGCTGATTTTAAGTCCTTTGGGTATAGGCCAAGGAGTGGTAAAATTGTAGTATTGATCATAATAGCAAATCATTGAAGAACAACCCTATAGTCCATCAATAGGTAACTGGTTAAATAAACAATAGTACTATTCATGATAATAGAATACTATATATCTATAAAAAAGAAGGAAAAAATAATTCTGTAAATTCTGAAATGAACAGATCTCCAGGACACATCTAAGTGGTGGTGTTTGTGGGGTGGGGAAAGGAGGGTCCAAGGATGACACTTTTGTGTAAAAAATAGTCAATAATAAAATATTTGCATAAAGGAACATCAAAAGAATATCCAAGAAACCAGCAATGATTGTTATTAGGATAGGAGAGAATGGAGTAGAGATAGAAAGCAAGACCTCTTAATGTGATTTTTGAACCACTTAGAAATAAAATTTTATTAAAAATGGAAATAAGCTGGATACAGTGGTGCATGCTGCAATTTTGGGAGGCTGAGGCAGGAGGATTGCAATTTCAAAGCCAGTCTCAGCAACTTAAGTGAGGCCCTAAGCAACTTAGTGAGACCTTGTCTCAAAATAAAAAAAAATAATAAGGGGTAGGGATATGACTCAGTGATTAAGCACCCTGGGGTTCCATCCTCAGCACCAAAAAGAAAGAAAGAAAAACCAACCCAGAAATAATGATGTTTAAATGTGAGGATTAACTGAGAGAACCTGTATGCCTGGCACATACAAAGTACTTAACTACCCCTGTTGTGAAAGGCATCCTACCCAAGGGCAAGCACTGTTAGGAAATCTGTAAGTTTAGAACTATGCTTTCTTACTAGAAGGGTTTTAGGCTGAGTGCCCCATCACCACCATCATTGTGACTCAGTGCAATTCTTGTTAGTACAATGTTAATTGCATTTCTAAACACTAAACAACCAGGCTTTGGGTAGTTTAAAAGCCTGTAATGTTTGTAATACATTTTTACCTTTCAGCATGTTTCCCCAATATTCTCTTTTGATCTTCTTTACAATGTTGTGATGTAGAGGGAAGATGTATCGGACAATAATAAATTCTGTAAGTAGTATAACCTCATATCTGGTCTTTTGGGAATGTAGAATATTGTTCTGAAGACAGAGCAGACACACCAATATTATAAAATACTGGAAGTAATTTTGTAAGTTAGGGTAGAATCCTATAATCCTGGCCAGGAGTACATGGGGGTAAGAGACTGACTTGTCAGAGAAGACTTCACTGTGGAAAGCAGAAGACTGGTTCAGACTTTATCTTATAAAACTGCTCTTCCTTCTTTCTAGTTTCTCTTATCTTTTCTCTTTTTAAGTCTCTCCTAAGTAGAGATTTTATCATTGTTGTTGTTTTTCTTTCATGAGGCAGTTTAGGCTAATAAATAACCAATGGCTCTCTTTGCATGTTTCTGTGAATTTTTAGTCCATAATCTTTATGGTGAGCCACAAAAACCAATTTGAGTCACTTAAGCAAGGAAAGAATGTCTGTAAAACACAGGGGGACCTGTGGGCACAAGGGCAAGGAATAGTCATGTCTTGCCAGAGACTAAAGCCAGGGAATGGAAGACCATCCAGGATAGCTCCTTTCTCCATGGCCCTCTCTACATCTACCTCATTCATCTCATTGTATAGCAGAAATTGCTCGTTTTCTCTGAGCATATCATAGAAAATTGCTATCCTAAAACTCTCAAGTTTGTGGATCACACTAGTTGTCTTTTAAACCTATTTCAAAATTTCTAAAGATAATCAGATCAGCCTAGCTTAAGTCAGCTGTTCACTGAATCTAGTCTGAGGACAGGAGTGATCCACTGCCACTCCACCATTCCTGTGAAGGGCAAGAGAGGCATGCTGACAGGTATTCTGAAATGCACAGGAAATACATGAAAATCCTGAGCTTAGACAACACCTAAGACCCATGCTAAGAAAAGGGAATAAATATGGTGAGAGGCATTGTCATGACAGGAAAGAGTGATTCATTTTTCTGGTCCACCTAGCCTTTGGATTCTCTTAATAGACTTTTTTTCTTCATCTTCCTTTTTTTTTTGGTACTGGGGATTTAATCCAGGGGCACTTACTGAGTTATATCCCCAGTCCTTTATTTTTTTGAGACAGACTCTTCCTAAGTTTTTGAGAGTCTCACTATGTTGCTGAGACTGGCCTTGAACTTGGAATCATCCTGCCTCAGCCTCCAGAATTGCTGGGATTATGGATTTGCTCCATGACAACCTACTTCTTAATGGATTTTCCACATGGCTTCTTGCTCATGCTTAGTGGACTCTAGGAAACTGACTCCATTGACGTAGTAGGAGGAGTATACAATGGGAAAGATACCTTGGGAAAGAAAATCTTTCATGACCCTTCCCTCCTCACTTTTTAGCCAGACAAATTCATTAGAATCTGTTGAGTCTGAGACCTTGTGATATTGATATTTGTTAAAAGCTCATCGAATTCTTCTAATGTGCAGGCACATATGAGAACCATTTTACTAGTAAAGAATATGAAAATAATATGGAACTTATTGAAAGGGGAATTGTGTACCACCAACATTCTTCTCCTATGTTTTGTATATGATATTCACTGATTTATGCAATGTGTATTTTAAGCACTTTCTGCTAAGCTCACTGTTCACTCAGTGCTTACTTACAGTAAGTTCAACCTGCTGCCTACCCTCATGGAGTTTTCTAGTGAAGAGAGACAATCTCTAAGTGGTAGAAACAAGTAGCAGGATCTAGGAGAATATACACATTTCTGGGGAGGAGTCAGATAGAGAAAACTTCCTGGAGGAAGTATCATTCAAATGAAACTTGTTAAATTTTTTACTATTCTTGTTACTGATATGGACATCCTAATCTCTTTTTAGATAACCTAATTCATGTACCTTTAAAAAGATCATCTTTTTCTTTCTTTTTAAGGTGACTCATATTCTCAATGTTGCATATGGAGTTGAGAATGCTTTCCTCAGTGAGTTTACATATAAAAGCATTTCTATATTGGATCTGCCTGAAACCAATATCCTGTCTTATTTTCCAGAATGTTTTGAATTCATTGAACAAGCAAAAATGCAGGTAAGTTCTGTTTTGATCCATAGTTATTCAAAAGCAGAAATTTGAAAGTATGGGTCCATTATCCAATCTTTATTCCTTTTTCAATTAATTTGTGAAGAACTCTTATGAAATTTTCACTCTAACAATCTTCACTAATTCCTATAGTTATTCAGTTCTCTAATTGCTCTTCCCTCAATAAGATTTTTACTTTTCACATTGAGTTTCTTATCTTCTTATATGCCTTACTGAGAAAATAGGAATTAGGTAATAAAATTCTCTACTTACTGAATTTTCCTGCAAATATAGATTTAATTCTAAGTATGTAGTTAGATTTCTTTTGAGTATTTGTTAACCATCTGACTTGTAAGTAATTTACAAAATAACAATTGCTATTGGATAGAGATTAGTCTCGTTGGTGTATTTATAATGATTAATCTGCATTTATTTTAATGACTGAGGTACTGGTTATGTATTGGTATTTTTTAACAATGGAATTTTAAGGCAATCTAAGAGGAGTAAATGTGCATTGTTTTACTGAGATGTTATGAAAATGGCAATCAGATGTTCTCTATTTATTTTGTGACTTCAGATCAATAGACAGTGTAACATATTAATCTTGGTATTGAATCCAGATCAACATTCTGACAGGCTGGACTTCTAGGTTAGCTATTACCCATAATTATACCTTGAGATGATATCAGTTTTAGTCAGTAAATACTTCTTACAAAATTTGTGTAGAAGAAGTGATGGGAAAGTAGGCACACTTATAGAAAGAAGCAGCACTTCTGGAGCATCTGGGGTTAGAATCCAGTTTACTTGAATCTGATCTAATGGTTTTCCCACTATCTCCTCTCCTCCCCTTTCCTATCCCTTTCTCCTTTCCTCTCTTTCATCTAGTGATATTTACTGAGTTCTTTATGTGCCTAGCACTGTTCTAGGTGCCCTACAACTAGACTATCCAGAAAATGTAAAACTAATCTACAATTCATCAACCTTATTTAACAGCAGATATTTGGATGGAAGCAAACAAATACACTTTCCAATTCAGAGCCTAATATTGTCATTTTGTTCTCTTGTAAAAAAAATTTGTAGATTCTAGATTGTAATATTTCAGTGTACCCAGTTAATAGTGTTAAAAATAAAAATGATCCCAGTGACTCAGGAGGTTGAGGCAGGAGAATCTTAAGTTCAAAGCCAGCCTCTGCAACTTAACAAGACTGTCTTAAAGTAAAAAATAGAAAGGGCTGGAGATGTAGCTAAGTGGTACAGTATCCTTGGATTCAGTCCCCAGTACTTAAAAAAAAAGAATTAAAAAAAAAACAAAAACAAAAACAGATGAGTTCTCTGTTAGCTGCATCTCAAAGCAGATATAGACTATGTCTTAGATGGACAAATATATATATCATTAAAATTGCAAGAAATTTACAGATTGTAAGTAAAAATTGGAGAAGGTAATATTATCTTTAAAAAGCAAGAAATTGATTCTTCTAAGTTTTGGAATTTAAAAAATTAAGTAAAAATGTTTGCTTTAATTTTGGCTAGTAGTTTATTAGAATGGTTTTTAGCTTGAATTTCTTAAAAATAGAGCTTGAGGCAAGGATGATGAGTTGATGCTTAAATTGAGTGGTACCATCCCCTAGGCAGTGAGAGTGAGAGGAAAGGAAAGTGATTCAAGGTAGGATGAGAAGTGATGCAAGATGATGGGTTTACCCTACTGAGCACAATTTCATAATAAGCTGACAGGGAAATGGTTGATTATTTTATAGGTATGGCTTCTCTACCACTCAAGATATCTTCGTATAAGCAATATAAAGAAATTGCACCTTACCAGAGACTTTGGAAAGGAGGAGAGAGCATTTATTCCCCTTGATCTGTCAGCTCATTTCCCAATGGTCAGAGTTTACCAACTGGAAAGTAACTCTTCAATCCCAGGTTACAGCGTTTCACTCTTTTAGCAGCCACCTCAAGGCCAGATACAGTGCTCTCTGGTATGACTTTTTATCATAGGCCAGAGGTGGCAAGAGAATCCAGAAATTGGGGTATGCCTATTTATGCCATGGATACCAGTGGGGAACAGCATGGCCTTCCTTCTTAGACAAGCTAAACTGAATGGCACTAAGGGGAGGAGTCAGCCATGGAAGTGGCAACCCAAGGCACAGTCCATGAGATGACAGTGCCAAAGGAGTCTTAAGAAGTTGATGATTCTGATATAAAAATGCTAGAATTCTGTAATATGTTCTAATTTCTCAAGCCTTATGTTTTATTCTGGGATCCTAACTTTAGTCATTATTTCCTTGCCTTGAATACTCTGTATTTTTTAGACTAATACATATTTAGTTTTATCAATAGAAATCTCATGACTTTTTCTCTTATATATTCAAGTATTGTTGAATCTACTTAGTTACTTGTATATTTCAAAACTAACTTTATAGGACCTAGTTTGTTGTTTTCATCTTTTTACATGCAAACCAAATATCTTCCATTTTCCCATGTCTTTTCTTATTTTTCTCTGTACTGTTTGGTTTTGTTTCCACTATCTCTACCTCATACACAATTTGTCAAGTATATACCTAAAGGGACAGAAATTCATGTGACAGAGAAGCAGCTATAGTAACCTGTGAAGCCTCAAGTATTCTGTTAGGAATTAAATATAGTTGGCCCCTCTTTTTATGAGCAAAAGGTTTGACTTGTTAGTATTAAAATGTGTATTTGATATTCCATGTTTACCTAATTATTTATTTTATAGGATTATTTTTAAAACATTGCATAAGTAATCTATGTTGATTACAGAAAAATGGAAAATACAAATAAAATTTAAGATTACCCTACTTCCTTACTTAGACTTAATCACTGATAACATTTTGATATATTTCTTTTATTCATTCATTCATTCATTCCTTTATATCATGTACAACTGTATTTTTAGTAAAACTATTGTATAATTCATACTTTGTGTAGCTTACTATTTATACTTAAAATTATCAAATAATTTTTAATTTCTGCATACTATTTTAGTAATTGGTGATTCTATAATTTTCTTACCTAATTTTCTTCTTTGAGATATATGAACTGTTTTCAATTATTTGTTCAAGTAAAGGCTTATGAGAAAAACATTACAAGTCTAAATAAATACCTAAATTCACTGACGTTTGACATGCATTTTCCAGTTTGCTGCTCATTACCATTTTCTGTTTACTGTGCATGTCAATCCATTTTCCATTACTGTAACAAAATGTTTGCGTTTGAGTCATTTGTAAAGAAGACAGATCTTCTTTACAGTTTTGAAGGTGGGAAGTCCAAACAGCCCTGTTACTGGGCCTGGCAAGAACCTTGTGGTAGATGGCATCATAGTGGTAGGAACGTGTTAAGAGGGAGAGATCACATCAGCAGACCCGTGCACAGGGCGGGTCCCCTATATAACAATTTGCTCTGACAAGAATGCATCAGTCCTAGGAGAACTACATTAATCCTCTTCAAGGGCACATCCCCAGTGACCTAAACACCTCCCACAAGGCCTTTCCTTTTTTTTTTTTTTTTTTGTAGTGCTAGGGATTGAACCAAAAGTTGACTTTACCACTGAGCTACATCCCCAGATCTTTTTATTTATTTATTTATTTATTTATTTATTTATTTTTTTATTGTAAAGAAATGGGATACATGTTGTTTCTCTGTACATGGAGTCAAGGCATACCATTTGTGTAATCATAAATTTACATTAGGGTAATGTTGTTTGATTCATTCTGTTATTTTTTCCCTTCCCCCCACCCCTCCAACCCCTCTTTTCCCTCTATACAGTCCTTCCTTCCCCCATTCTTATTTATTTATTTTTATTTTGAGACAGGGTTTCCCCAAGTTGCTGAGGCTGGGCCTTGAACTGGTGCTCTTCCTATCTCAGCCTCCCAAGTCTCTGGTCACCATGCCCAGCTACGGCCCTACCTTTTAAATGTCCATTGCCCCACAACATTACTACACTGGGGGCCAAGCTTCCAACACAAAAACCTTGTGGGATACACTCAAACCATATATAAACCAAAGCACTATGTTTTTATTGCCCAGTGCTAGTGTGCATAGCCCTGAGTGCTTTCAAAGTGACTTGACCTGTGGTACTAAATATATGGTACAGTTTATTACTCAACCTCAGTGAGATAAGAGGGTTGCATCTAAGCTTTGCTTCATTCTTTGACAGATTCTATCAAAATAAAAGAAGGAGGAAGGGATGGGCTGAACTACACACTATACTTAGAAACAGTTGATTTTCATTCTACCACAAAATTCTTAGCTCATCATGGCTTGTTATGAAGCACTTACAGACCACATTATACCCAAGTTTTATTGGAAATTATATGTAGGGAAAAACTGGTTCAGTTAATCTGTCAACAAATATCAATTATTTATTCTAGGAAGTTATGAAGGATCCAGCAGTGGTTCTCAGGGAGCTTAAAAAGCTATTTGTAGGGGCTGGGGAGATAGCTCAGTTGGTAAAGTGCTTGCCTCACAAGCACAAGGCCCTGAGTTCAATTCCCCAGTACCACAAAAAAAAAAAAAAAAAAAAAAGCAAAAAAAAAAAAAGCTATTTGTAGCCAGGCATGCTGATGCATGCCTGTAATCCCAGTGACTTGCGGGGCTGAGGCACAAAGATCATGAGTTTGAAGCCAGCTTCAGGAAAAGTGAGGCACTAAACAACTCAATGAGACCCTGTCTCTCAATAAAATATAAAATAGGGCTTGGGATGTGGCTCAGTGCCCAAGTGCCCAAGTTCAATCCCCTGTACCAAAAAAGAAAAAGCTATTTGTAGAGCTGGGGTCGTAGCTCAGTGGTAGAGCACTTGCCTAGCATGTGTGAGGCGCTGGGTTTGATCCCCAGGACCACATAGAAATAAATAAATAAAATAAAGGTATTGTGTTCATCTACAACTAAAAAGTATTTTTTAAAATAAGCTATTTGTAGAATTATGACAACAAAGAATACTGGAAATGGGAAAAATTGAAATGCTATTACATAATTACTGTTTATAGTAAACTGATAGCTTGAATTTTGAGAGAACCAAATTTCCTCACAGAAATGCAGAATGAATCAATGTATTCCCTTAGCATATATTTATGGAATACCTAGTATGCACCAAGAACTGCACTAAGAACTGGGCATACAAGGATAGACAGAATATTCCTCATGCCCTCATCTCACTTGGTAAAGGCAGTCTTTTTGGTACAGAAATCAGAGGCAATAGTATCAGGAAGAATAGTGGTCTTTTAGGTAAAGGACAACAGCAATTGCAAAAAAAAAAAAAAAAAGATTTATAAATTAGTTGTCTTTTTTTTGAGTTCTGGAAAAAGAACATAAAGTCAATCATTTTTCTGGAAATACTTTCCAACACAATATGATATCTAAGGAATAATAAAAAGGTAGAAAGTAGGTAAATAAAAACTGCAGAAAAGCAACTGTTATATGAAGAAAGTAGTAAGAGGGAAGACAACTATACCAACATTTAAAAACAGTAACTAAAATTGGATACACAGAATATAAAACAAAATAAATGGTTTCATTTTCAAGACTTGTGAACTCATAAAATGGAGATGACTAAGGAAATACTAAAAATAACATTGAAGGGTATCTTCCCTATTGAGCTTATGATTATAAGCTTCTTTGTACTAATTAATTTGTTTTGAGCCAAGTGATCATTAATAATTTTTAAGTTACTGTGATATAATTTTTAAACATCAAGTCATAAAGATGATCTATTGCTACACAGCTAGCTAACTTCAAGATGTATATAATGAATATTTTTGTTTTGTTTTCCATGTGCAGATACAGTTAAAGTTTGAAAATGAATCATAGTTACTTATAAAACAATTGAAATTGCATTTTTTGATTTTAGAATTTTAAAAATATTAACTAATTTTGTTGCTAATCATTCTTAAAAGAAGGTGTACTTGCAAATGGTTGCAACAGATTATGTAAATAATTTTCATTGGATATGTGAATGTGAGAAAACTGCCATACAAAAGTAAAATAATCCAATGAGCCATAATAACAATATTTTTAATGTGTGCTTTGAGTAGAGGATTTTCAGTAATATGTTTTTTCCCTCCCCACTTTCCTTGTTGTACTAAATGAAGAATTAGGAAATGAAATAACTGAAATGTTGAATTCTTGAGGGAGTACTCACAGTTCACTACATTTCATTTGGATCATTAACTTTTTAAAAGTCTGAGATAGGCCACGCTGTATCAAAGCTGTTTCATCAGATCTATCACATTCATTATTGATGCACTATTGCCCCCATCAGCATTACTCTTGCACTGTGTCCCTTTTCACCTGGAAAGTATCATTTTCAAGTTACCTGAAACGTTTTCATTTATTGACCTCACGCTGGTATCTGATGACATTTTCCACTTTGCATTGTTGTAAGCTCTTTGTGTCATCATTTTATTACCTCATACGTTTAAAAATTTTAACCTACTTTCTTTCACAAGAAAATAATACCCAAGAGTAGAAAACAACTTTCCTTGCTGATCATTTTATACATAGATTTCTAAGCCAATGATATTAGTTTCTATTTGGGAATATGATGATTACCTGGAATGTGTCTGGCTTTCTGTTTTCTTTATGAGTGTGGTTTTATTTATGTTTCCCTGTATAATCTCTGATTTTTCTCCTATTTATGTATATATGATTACTAATTTACTACATTATTTAATAAACGATACTGTTTCAGAAGTGAGACATACATAGCATTTTAATACTGCGGCAGAGAGGTGGGGTACAGGGTGGTTGGAAGTTGGTTGATTGATTACTTGACTGATTTTGATAAGTCACCAAAATAGGGTGCTTACTTTATAGTTTTATGTAGCATAATAATGTGAAATCAATTTAATACATTTTCTTAAATGAATAATGCATATTTTATCTTACTGCAGGATGGTGTGGTTCTTGTTCATTGTAATGCAGGGGTTTCCCGGGCTGCTGCAATTGTAATAGGCTTCCTGATGAATTCTGAAGAAATTTCATTTACTAGTGCTTTTACTATGGTGAAAAATGCAAGGCCTTCCATATGTCCAAATTCTGGCTTCATGGAGCAACTTCGTACATACCAAGAAAGCAACAAAAGCAATAAGTGTGACAAAATACCACAATTGGAAAGTGGCAACAGTTCATGAGTTGCATTCTAAATGCAGACGATAGACAGATGTAATATCTGAACTGGCCTTTGTAGCTGTCTTTTCCTCTTTAGGAGAATAGACTAGTAAAATTTCCTTTTTTCTTGCTTTTTACAAGTGAAAATGGAAATCAATTTTTTTTTTGTCCTGAGCTAGTATATGAATAAACTTTTAAATTTTATTGCTTTTTCTGTTATTATAATGTTTGGTAAAGTTAATTACTAAGGGAAAATAACAGTGAATTATGAATCATTGATTTCTATAGAAGAAAAAACTTTAAGAGCTATATTATAGCATGGAAAGAATAAATTAATTAATAAAACCTTTAATATTTTTCTATTTCATGAGTGAAAAAACTTGAAATGCTACTTGACATACTGTTTTAGGGAAAGGTAAATTTTTGTAAATAATATTTTTAAGATTAAAAATGAATAACTTCAACCTTCCCAAAGAGTTCCAGAATTGAAAGGTTATACAACATTTATGTAGTGGTACCTAGGCATGCCTGTAATTCCAGGTAGGAATATTCCAAGTTTGAGGCCAACCTGGCCAACTTAGAGATACCCTGTCTCATAAATAAATACATAAACAAATAAATAAATAAAACAGGAATGGGGATGAAGTTTAGTGGTAAAGAAATGTCCCTGGGTTCAATCCCCAAGTACCAAACAACAACAATTATATAGTAGTTACAATATTCCCCAAAATTTAAAATCCTCCTATGAAATTAATTACCACTTTTTGTTTTTTAATTCTATTACCTGCATTTTTCATTTTGAATGTTCATACAGATGCTTTCTCTTATGATGTTACAATTCTTTAAGTAGATGACATAGTCTTTTATGTTTTGTTTTTTGTTTTAGATACGTAGTATTCCGTTTTTGGGTCTTACGTCATAATTTTTTTTGATCTTGGATCTGTGAGAAAATGTTTTATACTAAAAGTTAATTTTTTAGGTGTGATTTGTACAAGATATGTTTGATAGCTTAGTATTCTGCAAGAGAAGATGTTTTAAGGAAAGAAAGTTATGTTTTTGTAAGAAATTTTAAATACATTCTTAGGAGACCTACAATTGTATCTCTGGCCAGAGGCTTGAATTGGTTCTTTTTTGTTTTTCGTTAATGTTTCCATATTGACAAGAGGGAACATTATAAATTTGCTTCAAGATTTTGCATTTATTTTCAGCATAAATTATGGTTAAAATTAAAGTTAAGACAATTTAGTAGATTTCAAGTATTCATTTATGACTTAGAAAATATGATTGCCTTGTAGATTTTATTTTAAAAAGTCCTGAGCTTGTATTAAATACTGTATACCCAAGTTGGAAAGTGCATATCAAACAAATTTGTGTATTTGGAAAGGCCTTTTTATATTGTCACAAGTAAAAACTAGAAGTGATAAATGTAAGTTGTGTCTTGATATTGCTTACAGTCTGACAAGTTGCCATCATATGTAATGCTTTGAACTCTTTGTGCCTGTGAAGAAGCAGCTCAAATATAACTAACTTTCCATGAGCTGTTTGAAGCCAACCAAACCAGGAAGAATTACCCTAAGTAGGAGATTGATGTAGAATGTGGTTTCTGTGAACAGTATTGCTGGCTGAGCCTCCTCCATTGACATGAAAGCATTCATTTAAATATATTTTCTTTTGCTGGGTGTTCCTGGTTTTAGCCATTGAATCTTGTCAGATGAGGCTTGGGTATAATTTCTTCATAGTGGATAGTATGTCGTTTCTGTTGCCTGTAGTGATCTGGTTATACTTCAAACATGTCTCCTCTATATCATCTACTGAAGTTCTTTGAGCATCATTTTTATCTTAATCTTAAGTGATAGAAGTTTGTTGTATCTGAAATAGATCAGTAGATTGTTTGGTCTTTTAAATTGGGGTGCTATGTCAGGCAATGATGTGTCACAGATATAGAATGTTTACTATACATGGCAATAAGTTACACTGTGATACTTTGTAATAAAGAATGTTGTCATTATGATCATCTATCACATGTATTATAAATTAAAGCAAACATTTATATCATATATGGGTCTATTTTGAGGGAAGTGAAAAAATTTCATGGAGCTTTTAAACTCTATTTGTTTTAAAATAGATTTTCCAACCTTTTTTTAAAAAAGAAAAAGAAGAAACAAAGTTATAATTTCTTTATTTTTTCATTTACCTGATGTAAATTTATGATTACACAAATGCTATCTATGCCTCTACTTCATGTACAGAGAAACAAGTTGTACCCCATTTGTTTACAAAAAAAAAAAAAAAAAGAAAGAAAGAAAGAAAAGAAAATTAGAGTCAACAAAGAACTCTTCTATTGGAGTATTGTAAACAGGGAGAAATGGGAAATAGGAGCATTTTATGGGAGACAGGTCCTATGGGGTCTGTAAACCACTCAAGCAGTAAATAATTTAGGCTTATTCTTGTTATAATAAAAAGTTTCATTATTTGGATGATGTCATATAATGGGGGGTGGGAGCGGTTAGTGTTAGGGTTAGGGAGGGGGGCAAGAATGGAGGAAGGAAGGACTGTATAGAGGGAAAAGAGGGGTGGGAGGGGTGGGGGGAAGGGAAAAAATAACGGAACGAATCAAACAACATTACCCGATATAATTTCTTTTTGAACATTGAAAAGCAATCGCTTTCTTAGTAAACTGAAAACATTGAATGTAACAAAGGCATTGGAACATATAGTACAATTCTATTCATTTGAGATTAATACTTTAAAAAATGTTTTGTTAACTTTGTGTTTTAACATGTTTATGATTAAATATTATTGAAATTGAAAACAGGAAATGTTTAGATTTTTTAATTTGGAGGTAAAATTTAAAAATATACTGATTGAAAAATAAAGATTTCAGAGGAAATATAGTGTGTAGCATTTTTATTGCAATCGTACTTCATCTTCCCTTCTTCCCTATTTCCTGATTGAAGTATATGAACACAGTACTTGAATTTGTGTGTGTGCAACCATGTACACACCCTTTAGAGCCTACCATTATTCTTATTGGTAGTTTCAGTGGTGGTGGGAAGCTTTTTCAGTTTTTCAGCATAACTATTAATAATTGGAATTATTCCAACGTGTATTAAAGGGCTGCTTTAATGTTATTTCTGAAAATACTCTTAAGTGTACCAAACATAAACCAGAGTGCCACCTTATAACTTTAAATGTTAAATCATGGAATTACTACCTGTACATGCAAAAGTACTATACATTAAAAGATAACTAATGTAGCACGATGATTTGTTTTTTCAAGGTGATCTAAATTGTTGATTTTCATGCCCAAAGGATTCTGAATGTATTGTTCATCCTTTTGTTACATAGCAATTTAAACCAGAAGATTTGAAGTTTTATATTCTTGCCCTACAGACAAGAGTGTTCAGTCAACAATTTATGGTTTTTTTCCATGGGTTTACTTTTGGAAAAAAAAAAAAAAAACTTATGAACTTTCCTATTACAATAAAGCTTTGACTTATTTTTGTATACATATTTGTAATGTCATCTTTATTGTTTCTAAGTGTTAATATACTTTGATTAAAATAATAAATAATATTTTAATTATTTTTATTATCCCCCTGTTAATAATTTTATTTCTTTGAGGGTATTTATTCAAAAAGACATCACTTATTCATGTTCAGATTCTGGGTTAAAAATTTCATTGGCAGACTGGGTATAGTGGCACACACCTGTAATACCAGCTACTGGAGAGGAAGAAGGATCCAAATTGAGACCAGACTGGGCAACTCTGAGACCTTGTCTGAAAAAAAATGAAGGCTGTGGGGTAGATCAGTGGGAGAGCTCTTGCTTCCTATGTGCAAGGCTCTGGGTTCAACCATAGTACCACACACACATGCACACAGGAACAAAAATGTTGACAAGATACAAAGTATATATTTTAGAGTACAAGTTACTTTAGATGTATGGAGATTTGTTTTTCCAGTCACTTCAATAAATGAAAAACTAAAGTAAGATCTTCTAGGTGGTATAACTGGATAAATTTGTGATGAAAATTCATTAGAACATCTAAGCATTTTAAGTCAAGAGAAGATGTTGATTACTATCAGAATAAACTAATGAATATCTAACTGTGACTATCTGAACATGGTCTGGCACCCACCCCAAGTTCACACACCATTACCTCTTTGACTTCATTGTGGACTGCTTTTGCCCTCATTCTCTCTGCCTCAACCACATTGGGCTCTTTGCTATTCTTTGAAAACATAATCAAGGCCACCCCCACCTCACCACTGCCACTGCTTGGAGCACATAGTCCCCCCAGTGGTATCAGATCTCTGTTCAAATATTATCTTAGTTAAACCTTCCCTGGCAACTTAATTTCAAATTGCACCATATCTAACACTTTCATCTCCTTTTCTTGTTTTATTTGCTGCGTAGTTCTAATTTTCATTCTCTATATGCTTCATTTTGCTGTTTTCTTTTCCTATCAAAACTGAGACTCCCCAAGAGTTTTACTACATAGTTGTTTGTGTATAGCAGGCATTAAAAAATGCATGTATCCAAACAGGTATTCAAAAATTGCTTGTTGGAAAGGAGGGTGGGATTTTTTTTTCTTTCAGATTTTGGATTTAGATATATCTAATGAGATATCTTGGGGATGAGACCCAAGTCTACACATAAAATTCATTTGTTTCATATAAGCCAGAAGACAATTCTATACAATATTTTTTAGTGTTCCTGAATTTGGCTGTGATGTGTCACGTGGGGTTGTGTGTGGAATTTTCCACTTGTGGCATCATGTCAGCAATCAGAAAGTTTAATGTTTGGGGAATTTCAGGATTTTAGAATTGGTATTGGGATACACATTTAACATATATAAACTTTCAAGAGCACAGGAATAACCTGTGAAATAGAAATTTTGAGCCATTTCTAAAAGATAGCATATGGGATTAGGGATAAATAAAGTATAACTCATATGTAAAATAAGAACTACAGTGGAAGTGGAGTGACTCTAGGTTTGCTCAAAGCTCAGATTGGGTTGGGGTTGTGGCCCCACACACTTCCCAGTACCACAAATAAATAAATAAATAAATATACATCAACAACTAAAAAATATTACAAATTTTAAAAACCTCAGATTACAGATACACAGTGCAGGGAAGAAGCATGGCAGTGAGGGTTGGACATGGAGCACATCACAGAGAGTGTTCAATAAGAACGAATGCTACTGCAAAGCATTCATAATGTAAGCTGAGGACAGAAATCCTCCATGAGGGTTCAGCCTCATGGAAGTCGTTTTTGAAAGATCTGTTTGATGGATCAATGGGGAAAGAAGTCAAATCACTTTATTAAATGCTATGTAATAGGCAAAATTCAGTAATAAGTAGGATATAATGTGTACCACTATGTAAATATACATGTCTGTTATGTATAAGGTTTGTATTATTATTCCCATAATTCAGATGAAACAACTAAGTCTTAGAGTTATTAATGTCACATAACTAGTAAGTATTCGAAGTCAAGGTTTGAGCCTGTCTTCAACAAAATACTGGTCTCTAAATGAAGACAATTGTCAAGAGTCCTTTTTTTTGAACCAGGGATTGAACTCAGGGGCACTTGGCCACTGAGCCACATCCCCAGCCCCAGTTTGTATTTTATTGGGAGTCAGGGTTTCACCGAGTTGCTTAGTGCCTCACTTTTGCGGAGGTTGGCTTTGAGCTCTTGATTCTCCTGCCTCAACTTCCTGAGCTGCTGGGATTACAGGGGTGTGCTACCACCACGCCTAACTCGAGTCATTTTTAAGGTTGATTTTTCACTCTTTAGTTTCACATAAGTTGGGACAGTATACATGACTTTTGAACACCCTATAATTTAGGATTACTGTTGTTTTGAAGAAAATTATTTAGGGTAAATGTCAAAGATATACAAAATTGTAGAGACTAGAATACTTACCAATGACATTAACTCATGGCTTTTCATTATTAATCCTCTCCCTTCTCCACTTTCTGACCTCCCTCCTTAGCAGTGATTTCAAGGAAGATCCTATATATAACTCTTTCTAAACTCCATCCCATTTTCCCCACAAAGTTGTCCATCTTGCCTGCTCTAAACTTCTTTGAAGCTTTCAAATATCTGATTAAACCATTCTGATAGTTCAAATGGAACACTATGAAACAAAATTACAATTGAAATGTATGTAAGTTGTGAAGTTATTCTTTCACTTCCCAAAGGTGTAAGGATCAATTTTTAATTAAAAGACAACAGATGAATCAGCTAATTATGTTTCTTTTGATGTTTGACTGCCTCTTTTCTACCAATTGTTTACTATAATGAAATTATCAGAAAAGTCTCATAAGTATTCACATGTAATTATTTGTTTAAAAAAACTTTGAAGATGTGGTTTTAGTCATTGTTTATAGTAGTCAGATAATGCAAATAATAGCTAATGGATTTGCATTTTTCTGGAGATGATCCCTACACCTTAAACATCATTAAGATCTTTTGAAAGTCATTTGCCCTTGGACCAGTGTCCTATCAAGTCATGATTCCTATGTTTGCTTTCTGTGACATCACAGTGTAAGTGAATAACACTCCGTGTAATGCCACCTGCCAAAGGCAGAGAAGATGACACCATGAGTGATAAAACACTCCCTCCCCTTGTTCTCTTTCTGAAGTCGACAAGCTCCGTCTTTTCTCTAAAGTCTTACTAAAGGTGCCTATCATTCTTTCTTCATTTTAATTTAAAAAATTTCTTTTCTTTTAATGGAATAGACTGACAGTATTTGAGTGCAACAAGTTGATTTTATATTTATATACAATACTGCACATTAATAGACATTTCTAAATAGTTTGATGAATATTCAGTATATATGAGTGATATACAGTCTGGCTGTGAATGTATCAAAATTATCGAAAATAAATACATTTTGAGATTTTACATATTACTGACTTTTTCAAAATTTGAGTTTAGGAGAAAGTTGAAATATATGTAGCTCAGAATTAATTTTGAGTTTTCTGTAGTTCTAGGTTCTACGCCTAAAGATTTCAGGGGTTACCTTAACGTGTGTTGGTCAGAAGACAGGTTAGAAGGCAAGAATCCTGAGTTGGTGGGGTTTGTACACTTCCTGTTTTTTTTTTTCTGAACCAGAGGAGTTCTATTGTATTCCATAAGCATCTGCACTATATTTTTGAAGAAAGGCTTCCCTATCTACACTTGAAAATCAAGTCTGCAAAAACAGCACTCTGATGAAATCTTATGTCCTAGGGAGGGGATTCAGGGAAATACTAATCTAGAGTAGAAATAGGAATAGGTTCCACTTTAGGTGATGTTTTATCCACTGTGTCCAGAATAGAAAGGAGAAAAGCCAAGTATTATAATTAAGATAATATTCATGTACACAGGAATATGATGAACATGGAAATATTTTTAAGTACTCTAGCTTAACAAGAAATACAAAAATTGTGTAAGTGTTTCTCATTCAGGATAATTCAAATTTTGAAAATCATAAGCTGGATGAGGTGGTGCCCACCTGTAATCCAGCAATTCCAGAAGATCAGGCAGGAGAATTTCAAGTTGGAGGCCAGCCTGGGCTACTTTGCAAGACCCTCTCTCAAAATAAAAAATGAAGGACTGGTGATGTAGCTCAGTAGTAGAGTGCCCCTTGATTTAATCCCCAGTACCAAAAAACGAACAAACAAAACCAAACGATCACCCAAAACAATTCTCAATTTGTGTCAGATTGTCATTAAAGTAAATTAAAAACAAAAAGTTACAAAATGAAAATCTCATTATACAAAAAAGCAATAAATAGAACTATGAACAGGTCTCAGTTTATTATAATAAGCATTTTAATAGACACACAAAATTCTGATATAAAAGTCTGTAAACACGCCAAATTGCACCAAATAGCGATGTCGGATAATTATCCTTTGTTCAATATTTTATGAATTTATAAATTTATTCATTCATTTTTCCCACATGTATTTACTGAAAATGATGAAAATACAAGAAAGAAAGAGTAATGGTCTTCCCGCTCAAGAAAAATCTGTCTAATAGGGCTGAAGAGAAAATTTAACAAAATAAGTGTATTATAGTTTATAAGCTGCAGAGATAATGCACTGGCTATTCTGAAATGGAATGATGATTAAGGGATGAAATTGCTGGGTGAGGTTTCATTGCAAGGGGGACTTCAGCTTATATTTGAAGGAAGAACAGGACTTTATAAAATGGTGGGAAATGAAGGGATGCTACAGAGCAAGGAATCCAATGTGAAGATCTGTTCACAAGAGGATTATGGGTTGCAAAGGGGAATAATGGGAGAATTGATTGGAGGAGGTTTAGATGAGAAGGTGAAGGGATTTTTTTTTTTTTTTTTAAAGCCAGGGTTCTCAATTACCTTAAGGTGAAATTAGGTTGACAATGTGAATTATATACTTTTAGAAGTGCCTATTGAAATATCTGAAAGAGATGTTTCTTCTACCTTCCTACCCTGAGAGATTCTGATTTTTTCCTTTCCTTCCTACCCAAGTGAAAATACATGTAGTATAATGAGGGGTAGCTAGCATGTGCTACACATGTGAGCCTTGTAGAAGGTGAAGAAAAGGAGGCTGCCAGAGGTATGAATATAAAGTAAGTTAGGGTTTTTATTTTTATTGTTAATTGTTTGTTGGTGCCAGGGCCTGAACCCAGGGCCTCACACATGCTAACCATATGCTGTACCACTGAGCAATACTCCCAGCACCCAGTGATGGTTTTGAACATCTAGGTTCACAAAGAAGGGAGTTTTGATTAAAGGTGTGTTAGGCTCAGTGGAAGAGATTGAAGGCAGGGAGCTGTGAAGTGTTGGCTCTAGTTGTCTAGAAATTGAGGCAGAAAGAATAGGACTTCGTATCTCAATGTCTGATGAAAGGAAAAGAGGACAACATAAAAGCAAAGTGGATAAGGCATTGTGCTAAGCATAAGGTATGGTTTCTATTTTACAAAAAGTTGTATGTAGGGATTAAAATCCAAGTTATACGGGGTTTGGGTGGGAGAATTAGACTCTGAATTTAGGTGCATTTGACTCTCAATTCTGCTTTCTGTCAAAAATACTATGGTTTAATTTGAGGTTTCTACGACACTAACAGAAAAAGTGAGAACTGGGATGGGGCTAGTTTTGAGGTCTAATATACTGAAAGGTTGTACAACAAGCATCTAGAAAAGTGGTATTTTGCTTTAGAGGTTGGGTATATAGTATTGGAAGTTACTGGAATAGATGTGACAATTGATAATGACTTCAAGGGATATTATTGAGAGTTGAAGAAGGAAGGAGATGACAAAGGCGTGACTAAAAAGATTTCCAGGTTAGAAAGAAATAGGATTAGTTATTAAAAAGTCAGGGAAGGAGTAGAAAGTTATTAGGAGATATAGGAAATTAGCATCACTAAAAACACTGATTAAGATGGTGAAGATAGAGAAACAGATCATCCGCTAAGATGTGTACACTATTCTTCTGAGATCTTGAAAAAATGGACAGAAATTAGCACATGGTAGCTAGATGGAGGAACACGATATAGGGAAGTTTTTAAGATAAAGGCAAACTGGACATCACAGCTTGATAAAGAGCCAGTGGAAAGGGTCAAGACTGAAATGCATTTGAAGAAAAGGGAAAATATTTTGTAGAGGAAAAAAGTTTTTAATTTGAAAAATACTGAAAATAGTAAGTAACATCTATAACC
This sequence comes from Sciurus vulgaris, assembly GCF_902686455.1. Classification (NCBI taxonomy): domain Eukaryota; kingdom Metazoa; phylum Chordata; class Mammalia; order Rodentia; family Sciuridae; genus Sciurus; species Sciurus vulgaris. The sequence goes on from NC_136463.1 coordinate 136,640,516, forward strand.
ACAAAAGTTATGTAAAATAAGTCAAAGTCCTTTCTTTTAAATCCTTGACTTTACTAACCTCTTTCCCACCGTCTTCTGTTAATAGTTTGGGCAAGTCTTTTTCAACTCTTTCTTAAATTCATCTCTCTCCCATTTTTCCTATTTGTTTTCCCTCATTTTGCATCTGTACTCAAATATATCTTTTTATTAAATAAAAATGAAATGTTACGTACATATATGTTTTCAAATTACTTCTTTATATAGTTCATATAACTCTTTCTAGGTCAATAAACATTCCTACCCACATATCAAACATATCATTCTTTTAAACATATATATAGCTCTTTTGTTTGCCTAGGTCATAATTTTCATCGAAGTTCCTTCATTGAGGACTCTTTCTTGGCATCTTAATTCTAAAAATGTATTGCTATGTTTTATGTACTGAATAATGGCCCCCAAATATGTTCACATTTTAAAGTCTGGAAACTGAATGCTGTTTTATGTGGCAAAAAGTGCTTTACAGATGTGATTATTAATTTATTCACCTTGACTGGATACTGAAATGGGATCATCCTGGAATATCTGGTGAGCACATGCTTATGTTCTTATAAAAGGAGGGACAGGAACGTTTTACTATAGAAGGCAGTGGCCATATAATAATAGAGCTGGGGAAGCAGTGTCAGAGAGACAGAAGATGCTATGCCCCTGGCTTTGAAGAGGTAGGAAGATGACAGAAGCCTAAGGATACAGACAGCTTCTAGAATCTAGTAAAGGCAAGGAAACAGATTCTCCCATGTGTCTCCAGAATAAACTAGTCCTGCTGACCCCTTGATATTAGCTATGCAAAACTCATGTTGAATTTCTGGCCTTTAAAGTATAAAAAGATAAATTTGTGTTATTTCAGGTTAACCGAAGTTAGTGGTAATCTAGTAAGACCTTGTCCGAATTTAATTATCTCTGCAAAGATACGATTTCCAAAACAGCTCACATTCACGAGTACAGGGTTAGGAGTTGAACATAACTTTCCATTTTTAATTTTTTTTTTTTTTTTGTACTGGGTATTTAAACCAGCAGCTTTATCATTAACTTACATTCCCAGTCCTTTTTATTTTGAGAGGGTCTTGCTAACTTGCTGAGATTGGTCTCAAGCATGCAGTTCTCTGACCTTAGCATTCGGAGTTGCTAGGCTTACAGGCCTGCACCCAATTAAACATAACTTCTTTGGGGCTACAATTCAATCCACACATTCATTAAAAAGAGCCAATTCAACCTGTGATTTTTAAAATTTGAACACTGAAATTGCTATTGCTTTACTTCAGTGAGAAACTTCTAGATTTGGGTTTTAGAAGGCTTCAAAGGAAATAGAAAAAGATGAATGGTTATTTGGGTATAAGGAGCTTGATAGGGACCAGACAGCATCCCAGAATACATAACATGCAGCACATTGTTTTTATGGAGTTTGTAAACAGCAAAACTAAACAATATACTTCTACACGCCCACTTAGGATGTGTTTGTGCGTGCGTGCGCACGGCGATAACAATTCATGAATATACCCTAAACAAAAGCAGGAAAGTGATGGAAGGTTATGACAGGTATTGCAACAGGCAGCAGCACACAAGATTCCACCGTGTGGTGGGTTCCCATGTGTTTTTTATTATCCATTACTTAAGTATTTATACATGCGTTGGTTAGTTATGGGTATTTTTGCTGTTGTTTTGTTTTGGGGGGTACTGGGAATTGAGCTAAGGGGCACACGACCACTAAGCCACATCCCCAGCCCTATTTTGTATGTTATTTAGAGACAGGGCCTCAATGAGCTGCTTAGCGCCTCGCTTTTGCAGAGGCTGACTTTGAACTCGCGATCCTCTTGTTTCAGCCTTCGGAGCCTCTGGGATTAGAGGCACGCGCCACCGCATAGCTGTATGCTTTTGTATGTATTCTTATGCAATGAAACGGCGGACTCGAGTTATAAAGTATAATTGTGCGTACATAACACATAGTTAAAAAAAATTTAACAGATGTTAGAAAATACGCTTCAAGAAAGGAGTTTCTTGCATTCAGCGTGGAAATTCACACAGGAGAGGCACTATCTCAACAAGCTTATTTCTCCAGGTGTTACTCAGAAAAGCTGACAGTTGACAGAGCGTTGGGAAAACACGCGTTAATTATGAAACAGTGAATAAAGGACTCTGTACTCCTATAAGCCTCGCGTACCAAAAATCAGGAGGCTCACAGAGTGACAGAAATCACTTCCAGATTTTCAGGTCCCACACCATTTCACTACCTTCCCAGCAAAACCCTTTTCATGCAGATTTCCAGACCTGGCAAAGTTTACCCTATTTCAAAATGGCTGCAGAGCGCACGACATAGGTATAGCGCATGTTCGGAAGTGACGCAACCCCATAAGGTAGCGCGCCCCTGCGCGGGGGGAGGGTTTCCGCCTTTTTTTGAAAATTGTGAAGGTCCCGGGATCAGAGTAATTGCCGCGGTCGCGATGGCAGCCTTTGCGGTGGACTCCCAGGCACCCACAATGGGTGAGTGAAAACCTGCTTTTCCTTTCTGGCACTGCCATCCATACTGTAGGTTAGGAAGCGGGCAAGACTGGAAGGCAGTAGTCAACAGTCTGGTATGCTGGTTTCAATTGCGAAGGAGCAGCCTCTGGGTACCCTGTTCAAGGCGTTGCCCCACTGAACCACTGGGAAGCAGGAGGTACCGGGAGGGTGAGGAAATTGCTTTGACTGAATTGATTTTTTTTTTTTTTTTGTCCGCGCACACCGTTTGCGTGGTACTGACCAGTACCTGACACCCCCAACAACGCCGGAGACTTATGACTGGGCTTTTGGCTTCCGGAATCCCCGGAAGCGTCCTGGGGAAGGAACTGACTGGCGTACACGTGGGTGGGCGTTGCCCCCGAGTGTGCGGTTACAGTTCACTGCTAGTTGGTCACTTGTAGTTCGCGTTTTGATTCTTTCCTTCTCGCGGGCTTTACAAAAGGAATCCGTTGTTGATGGAAACGTGAATCCTGTGACATAAAATCAACCAGGTGGTGTAATCATTGTTGGCCTTCATAGTAAGCTAGGAGTTCTTACGTTTTTTTTCCCGCCTTTATCTTGGGAAAGTGGCTCTGTTTTAGGTTTTTTCCTCTAATTAGTCATGATATGATTTTTAAAGATTCATTCCCATTTCTTTTTATTGTGAAGCCTTGTTAAAATATGTCGTCTTTGGAAAAAAAATCTGCCAAGCTAATGTTACCTTTTTCCTTATGAGTTTCGCGAGTTGTGAGAACCGTGAAAAATTTTAGAAGGGGGAGGGGAACCTATCTACTAGCATATAAACTTACCTTTATATTAGATTATGACATTTTTCGAGTTTAAAAAGGAAAAGAAAGCAAGCATGATAAATATTGTGTAGAATTAATTTTTTTCTTTTGTAGATTCGAAGGTCAAGTAAAGCTTCTCATGTCTTGTGTAATATAAGTCCCTTCTAAAAATAGAGTAACTCGAAGTGTTTTGGCATGTCATAAACAATGCATACTGTCAAAATGCAGATACTCTGCTACATTAAGACTTGTGTGCAGATGTTGGTTTAGGTGTTTTTTTTTGTGTGTATTTTAGGGATCGGAAATTTTATTTTCAGCTCAGGGTGTTCTGTTCAACAGAGATAGTGTTTTTGTGATTTCTGGAGTTGGGAAATGAACCTAGGCCTTGAGCTTGCTAGGTGAGTGATTCCCCCACTGAGCTACATTTGCAGCCTCAACAAAGACATTCTAGAGTGTATGTTTGTTGGGCTTAGAAATGTGAATAAATCTATTTTTGTTTATTGTCTAGCCAGAAATCTAATACTAACTGATACTAATTGTTCAAATCCACATATTGCAGATATTCTAGGTACCTATTCTAACACTTTCCAGTACTGACTGTTATATTAAACCAAGAGTTTACTTAAATTGTTCTGAGCAAGTGCAGTGTTTAATATTTAGGAGAGCAGACTGTGAAACGAAATTTAAGACTTACAGATCCAATGGTTTAGCTTTTCTCTTTAAGTGAAGTTTAGTCATGAGGTATGATTAGCAACAGAGTCTGGATGAAGAGCCCGTTTTATCCTCTTCACTCTGGTGCTTTCTACTGTATTAGTACATATTTAGATATATCAGAACTTTTCTTGATCTAATTCTTATACTTGCCATAATTTTTTTTCCTTTGGGGGATGGGTGAAAGTAGTCTATGGTGTTACCAAAAACTTTGTATTTTGTTATGGCTTTCTAAATATCTGTTCAGAGTGTTTGTTTAGATTTTTTTGTTTGAGCTTAATGTGTTTTCTTTGTGGAAGTATGTAGTAGTGCCATGTAACATAATGACTGCACTACAAAGTAATTACAATGTAATTATATTTCTTCACACCTATTTCAGTACTTATTCTTTTCTTGAATTACTTTGCTGTTTTCTTCTGTCTGCACTTGTATCATTAATACCTAGATCTATAATGAGAAATAAGAGGAAGAATAAATAATTGACAACTTTTGGGTAGCAAGAAACAAATTTTTGAAGCTATTTAGAAGTAAAAGTTAATAAAAGCCATGTAAGGAACATATCAAACATTTGAACTTTGAGTGTCATGAATCATGAGTGCCTTGTTGAAAAATTACTTTTCATAAACAAATTATAAATTCTTACCAAGTTAATTAATATGTACCCTGTAAATTGGGAATGATCATTTATTTATTTATTTTTGTGGTGTTGGAGATTGAATCCAGGGCCTTGTGCATGCAAGGCAAGCACTCTACCAACAGAGCTATATCCCCAGCCCAAGGGATGGTTTATTTTTTAAAAAAATTATTTATTTTGATTCATTGTACACAAATGGGGTACAACTGTTGTTTCTCTGGTTGTACATGAAGTAGAGTAACACTGTGTAATCATAAGGGATGATTAATTTTGAATTGATGATTGTGAGGTATTAGTTCTCTCTTTAAATTGGCTTTATATTAGGGAAACTTTAATTGATCATAGTGGTTCTAACAATGATTTTAAAAAATGACCCAAAAATGAAAATTTACAACTCTCTTTAATATATATATTTTTGAATTACCATATTTCACTGCATAATCACTGTAGATTTTATGCCAAAGTTTTTTTTTTTTTCTTTTTGCAAAAAAAGTGGGGTGTGAACATTATGTTAAGCTTTTTTTTTTTTTTTTTTAAATTATTGCTAAATCATCTTTGGCTGACCATGGTGGTGCTTGCCTGTAATCTCAGTGACTCAGAAGGCTGAGGACGAGGGTCACAAGTTCAAGACCAACCTCAGCAACTTAGCAGGTCCTAAGCAAATTAATGACAACCTGTCTTAGAAAATAAATAATAAGTGTCTTTGGTGCAGGATTAGTATGCATGGAATGCTTTCAAATGTCTGTTAATATGGTGGTGATGATTACTGTGAAATACTGTAGGATGCTAGTTATCAGTTATTGCATAAGTGCTTTTATGTGTGCAGGATTACACTAATAACACGATTTACCATTTTTGTGTGAGGGGAAGAAGAAAAAAACTGAATGCATTTTTCATGATTTACCAAGGTTTAGTGTAAAAATGTAATATATTCTTGTTTTTAGTGTTGAATAGTGGAAACGGACTCAAATTGAAGTTATTCTGTTCATATAGGGATTGATTTAAAAATAAGTTTTGATTTTTAAAACAGTGAATTAATGTAAACAAAAACATCTGTCAAAGATTAATACTGTTGAACACAAGATAATTTTTACATTTTTCTAGAAATTTTATTGGCTTTGAAAATAAATTCAGTTATGGTTCTGTAATAAAGAATTTTGATTAAATTCTCAAAATTACTTGTGCTTCACTCTTGCATATGTTTGTTAGATATTGTAATGGAAAGGTCTTTAATTTGTTTTATTTTTATTTTTGATTAATTTAGGATCTGAACCAATGATGCTGGGTTCACCCACGTCTCCAAAGCCAGGAGTTAATGCCCAATTCTTACCTGGATTTTTAATGGGGGATTTGCCAGCTCCAGTGACTCCACAGTCTCGATCAATTAGTGGACCCTCAGTAGGAATAATGGAAATGAGGTCACCTTTACTTGCTGGTAGGTGAATTGCTTAAAATAGTTTTGTAGTATATAAGAACATGGTCCAGTATTATAAAAGAGCAGTGGTGCAGCATTCACTTTCATCAACTCATTTATCAATCTAAATGGATTAAACAATACCTCTGTTATAAAGCAGTGCCCTTATCTTAAGGCTTTTGGAATAGAGGTGTAAGTATCATAAGCTATTATAATTTCAAGAGCCAGTCATTAAAAATATGTGTGCTGTATTTCATCTGATCTAAGATGCTGTAGTTTACCATTATTTTAAATAGCACTAGGAAGGAAAAGCAGTAAACATAACACAATGTTAAGAGGTCACTATTTCAGGGATTTTATAAAAAGTATGTGTAGGTGTGTAGTGCCTTTTTGAATTGATGAAATATATGTAATTGAATTCAATTTAAATAAATTTGTATTAATATATAAGAATAATATGTCCAAAGATGTTTAGTTAGAAAATTTATAGAGATGAATTCTAAAATAGTCATTGTATGTTAACTTTCCATTGCTGTGATAAGAATAACTAAGAAAAATAACTTGAGGAAGGATTTATTTTGGATCCTAATTTCTGAGGTTTCATTGTATTATCACTTGGCTGCCTTCATTCTGGGTCTCTAGTGAGACGGAACATAATGGTGGGGAGGGTGTGGCAGAGCAGAACTGCTCACCTCTTGGCAGCCAGGAAGCAAAGAGGGAAAGAGGAGAGAGGGAGAGAAAGGGTCTGAGGACAAGTCTCCAAGGGCAAACTCCCAAGGATCCACTTCCTTTTACCATGTCCTAATAGTCTAGTCAGCTGTTAATCAATGGATTAATCCACTGAAGAAGTTAGAGCCCTCATGCTCCAATCACTTTCCAAAAACCACCCACCTCTGAATACTGCTGCATTGGGGACCAAACCTTCTAACACATGAGGCCTTTGGCGACATTCTAAAGTACAACCGTGAGTTAAGATTCTCATTTATAGTTTTGTTTTTATGCAAAATTTGCATTGTTGGCACAAAGTATTATTACCCAAATTCAACCCAAATTTATTACAAGATTTCTTTAGCAAAGTATATTTTTAAAAGATAACTTTGAAGTGCGATTGCGTGGTAAGAATTTGGTGTAGAAATGGTAGAATCCCAACTGTGAGCTAATATTCTTTTAATAGGTGTTAAATGGAAACCTTTTTTTAGTAGCCTTTTTAAGTATTAATTCTTATAAAGTGGTTAATTACCTATTTTTTTTGGAAAAGTTTGTCCTTTTTCTATGTCTTTATTATCTACTTCCATATACTTCTATGGTGAGGAAAAAAAAAATGAGACCCATTGAATTGTGATAGTTAAATCCATATTGGGGAATTATAGTCATTCAGGTATACACAGAATGGAGTTGTTTAATGCCTACTTTAAGTGACAAATGGGAGCACATTTTGTTTTTAGAAATGGGATCTTGCTATATTGCCCAGGTTGGTTTCTATCTCAAGTGATCTTTCCACCTCAGCCTCCTGAATAGCTGGAACTACATGCCTGTCTGTGGGCATTTTGTATTGAAATAGTAAGCATTTTGTAGATAAAGCAAAATTTACATGTTTTCTAAAAACTGAAATTCCTTTTAACTACTTTTTCTGAAACCTTTTATTTAAAGTGGTCTGTGGAACAGCAATGTTGGCAACACCTGGGAGCTTATTAGAACTGCATAATCTCAGGCTCCACCTACGCTTTCTGAATCAGTCTGAGTTTTACCAAGATCCCCAGGTGACTATTATGCATATGAAAATTTGAATAGCCTTAGGAGACAAGAGTTTGTCCGTATGCCAGAACAGCACAAATTAAAAATATCTTACTAGAAAGATGAAAGATTCTCTGCTTTCTCACCTGTTTTTTTGTACCTCTTAGGTGGATCACCACCACAACCAGTTGTACCAGCTCATAAGGATAAAAGTGGAGCTCCACCTGTTAGAAGTATATATGATGACATTTCTAGCCCAGGACTTGGATCAACACCTTTAACTTCAAGAAGACAGGTGATGTACATATCCTCATGGTCCAGATTTAATCATTTTATGTTTTCATGTGGCTATACAGTGAGGGCCAGTAATATGAAATTTTTCTCTGTGGTTTGTTCAACTGTAACTATGTTGCACAGAAGAAGAATTAAACACATTTTTCTTAGAATCTACTTAAATTGTGTTTGCCATGAATTGTACTTAAAAATGTAATAGAACTCTAGGTTTTTCTCATGTATATAATTCTGTGGTTTTTATAGGTATGCACTTGGAACCGTGGTCCACTGTATGCTCTGAATATAACCCTTTCTGCTCTGCCACTGCAACTGATTTTTAAAATGGACATGTTCCTTTCTCTTCCTCTCTCTCTGCTCCTCCCTAATCTCTTCCCCTCTCTAATCTCAGGGGAAACAGGATTACCTGTTTTCCCCATCCTAGGCAGAGTTATCTTTCCCTGAGTACATACCTACCATAGGAATGAAGTAATCCAGACTTTGGGGATGGTGCCAGCAGATCTCAGAAATGATTCTCTCCCAAATTAACAAGTGAATTACAACTCCATCAGAGAACACGCCTTTGAGTCACCTCTTTAAAAGTTCCCTTTTCCTGCTGATGGGCAGAATCACAGCCTTTGGGACTGGAGTCTCCTGTGTCTCTCCTCTGCTAGCAAAGCAATAACTTGTAGTCCTTGTTCTCTATCAGGTGGGGCGTGTATATTTAAGGACATTAAGCATCAGAGCAATCCAGAGGTCCACAGTGGCAGATGGCAGGTGACTGGACAAGGCATATATAGGGCAGGGATCATGCTAAGACAACAATAAAGACATCAAAGCATTGCTTTTTTGTAAATAATTAGCACAAAAACAATTACTTTTTCAGTCAGTCTCTGAAAACCCATGAGAGCAGTAACTCATAATCTTATCAGTTAAAACAGATCAGGTTAAAAAGATTTGTAGGTCTATGAAATCAAACTCAAATTAACTCAGGACAAATTGTTGACTCTTGTGACCATTATTATTAAGCACTCTCACACAAAAACCCTTCCTTTATAGCCTCCAGCTTTAGTTATGGCTGACACAAGTGTACATCTTAAGTTACATTAAAAATACCATTGTTTTTCCTTCTAAAAGTCCATGTAGGACTGTGCTTTTAGGCAGTACTCTCCTGCCAGGTGTTTAAGACCAAGTTGGTCAGAACTGACCTTGTTCCTATCTACTCTTAAGAGTCAGCTGAGATTCCTCAGAGATCTTTCTTGGGGGTGCGTGCGAAGCCTCCTGGCCCCTTTATCTTTCCTCTACCAGTGATGCCACTTGCCAGAATTGGTCAGGTTCTGGCTGACCATATGTGGCTTCTCTTGGAAGCATCAGGGCAATTCTGTCTCCAATGACCCTTCTCTTTGCTGAATGTACATTAGTTCTCTAGGGTCCTCTCCATCTCCCTGATCACTAGATTGGGTGACTCACCAGAGTTGGGGACCCAGAGAGGGGTCCCATCGTTCTCTAGGTCCTGGCTGGTGGTAGAGGGTGAGGGCCAAAATGTTGACTGCTTTTCCCTTGGCCCTTTTACTTCCTTGACTTTGGTGTCCAAGTTTTTGATTTTAAACACCTAGCAAGCCAGTTTCATGAGTCTTAAAGAGGGGGAACAAGTTATAATTTCAACATCTTTAGTTTTACAGATACCCCTTTCATTTAATTGAGATTAGGGTTAGTATTGGAAGTGAGCATTATGTACTATGTGTCCTGTAGGTGATGCCTTATTATCTCAAATTAACCCAGGTTGGTGGTCTCCCCCCCAAACCTCCAACTCCCAGAAGCAGTACCTCTGCAAAACACTAACAGGCAACAGCAATAAAGTTTACAAGGAAAATACAAAATGAATTTAGCAAAGGAAAAACATAATAGCTATGAACCAAGAAAAATGACTTTTATAATTTTGAACCTTTATTTAGTTACATATTATGTTCCCTGTTTGAGATCACAGTAATCTTTACAACAAAAAAGTCAATTTCTTGAACACAACCTTAAATGAGTTGAAGTTTGGTCTGTTTTGGAGCCATTTTAACATGGGGTAAGGTGGGAGGCAGAGCCTTATCTCAGGTAAGATGGGACTTTTCACAAACAACACAGTACAACATTACATCTTAAATATGAAACAAAGGCTAAGAGAGCTTTTAACTTTTGTGTGTGAAAAAAGTGGCAGAATGCTTCCTTGTTTTACAGTGTCATCTTTAAACAGATTGGGTTCTCCATATTATGTTCCAAAATTGCATTTAAATTCAATTTCAGTGTGAAAGTAACACAAAATTGTATACATATGTATTGACAGCAGGTTACTTTATCCAGCTATAAAACATCAAATGACATGAATCAATACCAACCAAGTTTGTTATTTCTATATAAATCCCAAACTTTTGCTAAAGATAATTTCAGTTTGGATAACACCAACTTGACAAAGTGCTCTCCTAAGCTTTTACATTTAGTTAAGTTGAACTTCTAAAGTACAATTTAGAACCAGAGTGTATAGTAACAATAATCACAAGTCTGCATGGGTTAACAAAAATCAGATCTTATACATTTATAATCTTATACCTTGAATCTTATACCTTAAATCTCTTATACATTTAGGAAACTGGTAATGATCAGGAGTTGACTTAATTGAAGCAAACAGATATAAGACAGGTCTTTAATTGACAGTATGGCCCTTCTATGTCAGGTTCAATATATAAAAGAGAGTACATATTGCTTATCTTGCTGGTAAACTTACATGAACTTTGATTTTGTAGATGTTTACATAACACTTAGACAAGGCTTAGAAGAGAAGAGTTCCCAGATGCATACATCTACCTAGTCACGTTTATTTTGGGTGTCAATGATACTGTTATAACTTTACGGTTGTTTGTTTAACCAGTTACAAAGTGATCAATTAAGATTTTAAAACAGGTACAAACCCAATTCCTTTAAGACTTAGTTTCCCCAAGTAATAAATCCTAACAAATATAAGAAAACTGTTTCAATAGGTAAGAGCAGATCAATGTTTCAGACTTTTTTTTTCATATCAGTACATTAAACATCAAATAACTTTAGCTGATTGTGCTAATTATAACTAATTTAATCACATTTAAACATTCATGATTTTACATCCTTAGTTTTGGACTCTTTCATCTTGGGCTTTATCCCAAGAATATTACTTTACCAGACAAAATACTTTCTCTTCCAGACATATTTCTGTTACCTTCTCATTTTCTGTACTTAAGTATATTTCCATGCCTATAACTTTCTTTTATCTTTTCTAGTTTTGAACCCTTAAATTCATATTTTGAAATAGTTCTTATGAATGTTATCTGTGCATTTAATTTACACAACAAATCTCATCCCAGGAGAGGGTTGGGTAATCTAGCATATACAAAATCTGCGCCTTAATCTTTTTTCTCCCAGGTTGCTTTCAAGGGGTTGGAGCACAGGATATTTTGGAGTCTGACTTATCTCTGTTATCATTATCACAATGCTATCAACTTTGAGTGTTTCCCCCTGTCAGTTGTACCCAGAGGCTGCTTTTGGGCCTTTTTCTTATATTAGGTGTATTGATGTGCAGTGGGGGAGGCCCTTTCCATCCTTTTAGGTTTCCTTAAGATTCCTTTTCAGAGTCCACCTACAAAACACAAGTTAGCCTTAGTTTCTCTCTTTTTCTTTTCTAGGTGTAGTTAGTTATTCTGCTAGTCTCCCAGGCATTTACTTTGATGGGATACTAGTATAGCAAGAATTGCTTGCTCCAGTGATGAATATCCTTTGGCCAAATGTGGTCTCCTGTCAGATCTTAAAAGGGAGAATTTATTCCTGTCCCTAGGTCATAAACTGGCAGTGCTGGAACTTGCTACTACATCCTTTGTGGCCAGCAGCCTCTACCTGCCATGGACCAGAGGGATGGGAAGGCAGGGCAGAGGTCGGGTTTTCTTTTTCTTCTTCTTTTTTTTTTTTGCAGTGCTGAGAATTGAACCCAGGGCCTTGTGCCTGTGAGGCAATCACTCTACCAACTGAACTATATCCCTAGCCCAGAGGCCAGGTTTTCTTTGGCCGTTTTTCTATAGCCCAGACAGCTTTTCTGGGATATCCACCCCTCCGCCTCCTGTCCCCATTTAGTGCTAGTGTCCTTGACCATGACCATAGTGAGATGATCTGTGGCTGTGAAATAGTGCTGGAAGTGCCGGTACAGGGTTTAAATGATATAAATCTTTTTAACCCTTTCTTCTGGTGTCCTGCTATCCTTGCACACCAGAGGCAGTGCCTTTTGGCACCTTGAACTGAGTTCCTGATGGTTCAGATCCCTTGTCTTGCAATTTCATAAATGCCTATACATACAAAATCTCTTTCATATATTTTACTCCTGACAGACCAATCAATGTCAAGATTGTATAGTAATCCAGAAAAACTATTTAAAGGTAAGATTGTGTAAAACTGTCTTTCGTAGATAGGCTTATCCCTGTAGGTGGCCCATGCAGCCAAGATCTCTCTGTTCAAGAGATCAATGCAGCATGATCCATGTCTTAAAAGGCCAGTAACAGCTAAAAAAAAGAGAGGGTCACCCAAACTAGGTTACCAGATAGGAACCTTTAGAACAGACAGACCTGCACATAAATATTTCTTCCGGGCTGGGGAGATAGCTCATCTGGAAGGCAGAGTTCAATCCCCAGTACCGAAAAAAAAAAAAAAAAAAAAAAAATATATATATATATATATATGTATACATATATATATATTTTTTTTCCACTTACTTTACCTTTGAAAGACCAAGTCCAACTGCAAGATTGTGCAGTAATCCATAATGCTATTTAAAAGCCAGGTGATTACAGTAAAACATTATCTTAGACAGACTTATACCTATAGGTGACCTTCTCTCCAACTCACTTTACCTCTGACAGATCAACTCCAATTGCAAGATTGTACAAAAAAGAAACAGAGAGAGACAACCAGAGAGGAGACCCAAAATCATGAATGACAGATGGAAATCTTTAAAGCGATCAACCAAGATCTTTCCCAAGAGACTACCTATAGAATCAATGCAGTACTGGCTATGTTGTAAAAGGGACAGTAGTAGATACAAATAAAACAAGACAACCAGAGGGAATTCCCAAGCCCAAGGCCAACAAACCGATAGAACTTAGAACAGACCAGAAAGGGGAGTACAGATCTCTAGGTTCTTCAGTGCTGCTTAACCATGACTCCTACACCAGTGGCACCACAAATGTCCCCAGAAAGAGGGACCAGATGTTCCCTCAAAGAGGAACCAGGTGTGTGGAATCAAGGGTCTCAGCGTGTACACCGGGAGACTTACCAAATGGCCAAAGTTGTCTTGACTTTCCTGAGTTCATTTTCCTTTTTCTCAAAGTGGACCATGATGGAGCAACCTGTACCATTCAGGGAGAGAAGGCGGGAGTTCCCCAAAGCAAAAGGAGCTTGGACAACTGCTGGGATGGTCCCAAAGTTCCTCCCTTTACTCATAGGAACAACTCATCTGGTTTGACCCAAGGCAAACTCACTGGTCTCCTAACTCTCTTGCATTTGGCTCTCAACAAGTTTGCCAGCACCATGAATCCTCAGCATGGAAATGGGGTTCTTTGGAGAGCCAGGCCTACCCAAGAAGGCTGGAGCGGGGCTGCTGCTTTTGGGTCCCATCTGTGGGTGCCACATTTGTTGCTGAAAGCTCAATCCTAGTCCCCAATGCTAGTACAATAACAAGGACTCTGTTTTGAGGACAATCCTAATTGAGATATACTTTAGGTATAAAATACACATTATAATTTGAAGACTTAGTATGTAAAGTATCTGTTAATTTTTCATATTGATTACATATTCAAATGATATTATTTTAGATGTATTAGGCTAAATTTTACTAAATTTTTCCTGTTTGTGCTTTTTTACTGTTCCTACTAGAAATTTAAAATTAACATGGCATATGTTACATTCCTAATAGACATTGGTATTCTAGACCTCCTATATCCAGAATATCCAGTTAAGGATGAGTCTACAGTTTAAGTAAATCTGAGGTTTAGTTTGGTCTGAGACCCACTGGCTTCTAAATTTATGCTAGTTTTCATTACTTCTCTGATATATAAAGAAAAAGGTAGTTTACCACTATTGCCATATTCAAATTATTTTAAAAACTCCTGGGTCATAATTTTCAGTGAATGTTTTTGACTTAAAAGTTAAGAATATTATAGCCAGTTTAGAGCCAAAATTAGTTATGCCCCTGACACTTTGCTTAGCTTCCCTAGTCATGAAAGATGATGGCATTAAGAATTTAACAATAAAATTTATATCTCTCTTAAGATTCTTTCAACATTTTGTTCTGGTTGTTAGATATAGCTAGATTTCCTTAGTTTAATCAGAATCTGTTTTTAAAAACTAGAGACAGTTTATTCTCATTCCTTGATTAAACAGTGTTGTTTTTAATTATAGAAGGATCTTTAATTACTACTTAATTTTCTCATATTTAAAGGGACTAGTAAGGATAATTCTTTTGCTTTGTAACTTCTTACTATTGATGGTAGGCATATGCTGTCTTTTGTTGTGTAGACTGATTTGAGTCTAGTATTTTTTGATTTATGTCTGTTAAAAATAAAATTCTTTTACCTTTTTGATTCTCCATGTGACTGGTTATTTCAAGTATCACCATTATCCATTATTTTAAATATTTTACATTAGGAACTAAAATACCTACCATATCACTTTCTATAGAAAGTTTTTTTTTTTAAACCAAGTATAACATTTTTATTTTAAACAAACAGTGTGCTAAAGCATCTAGCATATTTTGGGTTATTATTGCTCAACTTAGAAAGGAGGTTACTTTTGGGACTGTGAGCTAATTAGAGAGAACTCTAGTACTGAAAAGAAATTCAGTTATCTTTTGAACCAGGCCATCTAATAATTACTCTGCTTATATTATGATTAGAACTTTGTGTTTTTACTTTAACATTTATATTATCTTGTAGATGAACATTTCAGTAATGCAGAGTCCTCTGGTTGGAGTTACAACTACTACCCCTGGAACAGGTAAGTAGCTTCTTTTTAATACAAAAGTCCAGTTTGTATTCCTTCATTAAAGATAATATAAGACCTGATAATTGCAAAAAAGTTTTTATTTTACATTTCAAACTTGGAGACCTACTCAGATGTCAGTAACTTCCTTTAGGGAATACTTTGTATATATTGATTGATTACTTAATTTTTTTCCTATTTTTTCATTTTTTTATTGGTGCATTATAATTGTACATAATGATAGAATTTGTTGTTTCATATTTATACATACACACAATATAATTTCCCAGTATTTGATATGCCAATATCATTCCCCAGTATTTTCTCTCTTTTCCTTCCCTCCTCTTCCTCCTGATCTACCCTACTATACAGATCTTTTTTCGTTTTTTTATAAGATCTTTTCTTTTTGCTCAGATTTTACTTTAATTCTTTAGGATAAAAACCAAAGAGTGGTATATCTGAGTCATGTGGTGGTTCCATTTCTAGACTTTTGAGGAGCCTTCATACTGATTTCCATAGTGGTTGTACTAATTTATAGTCCTACCAACTGTATAAAAGTGTTCCTTTTCCTCCACATCCTCTAGGCATTTATTATTGTTTTTATTCTTGTTGACTCCTGTTCTGATTGGTGTGAGATGAAATCTTAGTGTAGTTTTGATTTACATTTCCCTAATTGCTAGTGATGTCAAACATTTTTTTTATATATTTGTTGGCCATTTGTATTTCTCCTTTTGAGAAGTGGGTATTTAGTTCATTTGCCCAGTTACTGTTTTTTTTGGTGTTATTTATTTAAATTTTTTTTTTAGTTGTTGATGGACCTCCTTTTTTATTTTTATTTATTTTTTTATGGTGCTGATTGATCCCAGGATCTTGTGCATGCAGGGCAAGTACTCTTATCAACCGAGCAATATTCCCAGCATGTTTTTAAATTTATAAAAATATGCGGTGCTGAGAATTGAACCCAGTGCCTCACACATGCTAGGCAAGTGCTTTCTACCTCTGAGCTACAGCCCAGTTGTGGTGTTAATAAGGTTTTTGAGTTCTTTTTATATTCTGGATATTAATCTCTGTCAGAGTAGCTGGCAAGGCCTTTCTCCCATTCTTTAGGTTCTCTATTCACATTGTTGTTTTCTTTGCTATGCAGAAGGTTTTTAATTTGATGCCACCCGGTTTGTTACTTGTTAGCATTGTTTCCTGAGCTTTAGGGGTCCTATTGAGAAAGTTGTTGCCTATGCCTATATGATAGAAGAGGAGTTTTCTAGGAGTTGTGTAGTTCAATATGTATTTTCTATGTCTTTGATCAATCTTGAGTTGACTTTTGTGCAAGATGAGAAAAAAAGTACTTAGTTTCTTTCTTCTACGTGTGGATAATCAGTTTTCCTAACCATTTGTAAAAAGTTTTTTCTCCAGTGTATGTTTTTGGCACATTTGTGAAAGATCAGATGACTGTATCTGTATTGAGTTTGTCTCTGTCTTCTGTCCTATAACATTGGTCTGTGTATCTGTTTTTATGCTAGTACCATGCAGTTTTTGTTATATCTGTAGGATACTTAGTAGTAAGGTATTGTGATGCCTCCAGCATTGTTTTTTTGGCTCAGAATTGCTTTGGTTATTTGGTGTCTTTTTTAGGTTTGTTTTTCTGATCCTGTGAAGAATGTCATTGGTATTTTGATGAGGATTGCATTGAATCTGTATATTGCTTTTCGTACTACGACCATTTTAACAATGTCATTTCTGCCTGTTCATAAACATGGGGGGTCTTTCCATCTTGTGTCTTTAGTTTCTTTCCTCAGTGTTCTATAGTTTTCATTGTAGAGCTCTTTCACCTCTGGTTAGATTTATTCATAGGTATTTTATTTATTTATGTTTTTAGTCTATTTTGAATGAGATTTCTTAGCAGATTCATTATATAGGAAAGCTATTGATTTTTGTATGTTGATTTTATAACCTGCTACTTTGCTGAATTGTTTATTAGCTCTACAGTCATATGGTGGAGCTTTTTGGATCTTCTTAGTATAGGATCATATCATCTGCAGACAGTGATAATTTGACTTCTTCCTTTCCTCTTCTTATTTCCTTCTTTTGCCTAACTGACTTGACTAGAATTTCTTATACTACGTTGTATAGAAGTGGTGAGAGTGGACATCTTTGTATTCTTCCGAATTTTAAGGTAAATGCTTTCAGTTTTTCCCCATTCACTGTTAATGTTGACTTTTGGTTTGTTGTATATATCTTTATGATGTTGAGGTAGATTTCTTCTGTGCCTAGTTTCTTCAGTGCTTTTATCATGAATAGATGCTGAATTTTATGAAAGTTTTCTCTGCATATGTTGAAATGACTGTGATTTTTGTTCTTAATTCTATTTATGTGAATTACATTTATTGATTTGCATATGTTTAAGCATCCTTGCATCCCTGGGATAAAACCAACTTGGTCATTCTGTACAATCTTCTTCATATGTTGTTGAATATGTTTTGCTAATATTTTATTAAGGGTGTTTGCATCTGAGTTCAGCAGGGGTATGGTCTATAGTTTTCTATCCTTGATGTAATAATCTTACATGGTTTTGGTATGAGGGTGACACTGGCTTCATAGAATGAATTTGTAAGTCATTCATCCCTTTGTTTCATGGGATAATTTCAGTAGTGTTAGCATTAGTTCTTTAAAGGTCTGGTAGAATTCAGCTGAGAATCCACCTGGTCCTGGGCTTTTCTTTGTTGGGAGACTTTATTATTGCTTTTGTTTCATTGATAGTCGCTGATCAGTTTAGGTTTTCTGCTTCCTCTTGCTTCAATATTGGCAGGTTGTATGTATCAAGAAACGTACACATTTTTTCCTAGGTTTTCCAATTTATTGGAGTATAAGATTTCAAAATAGTCCCCAATGATCTGCTGGATTTCTGTGATGTCTGGTGGTTTCTCTTTTTTATCACTAATTTTATTAATTTGGGTTTCTCTATTTTTTCTTTGGTTAATTTGGCTAAGGGCTTATCAATTTTACTTATCTTTTCAAGGAACCAACTCTGTTTCATTGATTCTTTGCATTTTTTTCCCCCCTCAATTTCATTGCTTTAGACTTTGATCTTAGTTGTTTCTTTTCTTTTACTGGTTTTGGAATTGGTTTGTGCTTGTTTTTCAAGAGCCTCGAGATATTTGATTAAGTTGTTTATTTGGAATCTTTCAGATTTTCTCGTGTAGGCACTCATGTCTATAAATGTTCCTTTTAGAGTTGCCTTCAGAGTGTCCCAGAGGTTCTGATATGTTGTATCACTGTTCATGTTGGATTCTAAGAATTTTGTAACTTCTTTCCTGATTTCTCCTATCACTCCTTCATAATTCAAAAGTGATTGTTAAATCTTCATGTGTGTATATAGTTTCTGTAGAACTTTTTTGGTTTTAATTTCTAGTTTCATTTCATTATGACCTGATAAGATGCAAGGAATTTTATCAATTTTTTTTGTATTTGCTAAGAATTGTGTTATGGTTTAGATAGATATGAGGTGTCTCCCAAAATCTCATGTGTGTGTCAATGCAAAAGGGTTAAGAAGCAAAGATGGAGTTATGAGAACCTTACTCCTATTAGTGAATTAACACCCTTATAGGGATTAACTGAGTGATAACTAACTGTAGGCAAGTAGGGTGTGGCGGAGGAGGTGGGCCATTGTGGAGGCATGCCTTTGGGGTTTATATTTTGTCCTTGTTGAGCAGAGCTCCCTCTCTGCCTCCTGGTGCCGTGTCCTAGCTGCTTCCTCCACCATACTCTTCCGCCATGATGTTCTGCCTCACCTCGAGCCCCAACGAATGGAGCCAGCTGTCTATGGACTGAGACCTCTGCTGCAACTGTGAGCCCCCCAATAAACTTTTCCTCCTTAAAATTGTTCTTGTCAGGTCTTTTGATCATAGCAGTGAAAAAGCTACTAAAACAAATTGCTTTGTGGCCTAAAATATGGTCTATTTTGGAGAAGGTTTAACGAAGCAGCTGCATTCAGCTGTTGGATAAAATATTCTATAAATTTCTGTAAAGTACATTTGCATTACAGTATTTCTTAGGTCTAAAGAGTACTGAATTTATGTGAAGGTGAAGTATCTATTGGTGAGAGAGGTGTGTTGAAATCACCCACTGTTATTGTATTGGGTCTCTGAAACTTTAATTTATGTTTGTTTTATGTAATTAGGTGCACCAACATTTGAGGCATAAATATTTATTATTTTTATATCTTCTTGTTGGATTGTTCCCTTACCAGAATGAAGTGATCTTCTTTGTCTTTTCTGATTAATTTTGTCTTGAAGTCTGCTTTACGGGATATCAGAATAGCTACTCCAGTGTGTTTTTAAGTTCTGTTTGCAAGGTATATCAATTTCCATCCTTTCACTTTCAGCCTGTGACTGTTATTGCCTGTAAGGTGAGTTTCTTGCCAGCCTATGTCTTTTAACTGGAAAGTTGAAACCATTTATATTCAGTGTAATTATGAAGAAATGTTTATTCCTGCCATTTTGATTTATTTCTAATGTTTAATTGGAACCTGTTTCTCATTAACTTAGCTACTCTTCAAGTGGGATTTGTCCATTTTTGATTGCGGGGGCTTTAATTTGTTTTATGTGGCATATTTAAGTATATTCTGTAGTACTGACTTAGTAGTATGAATTCTTTTGTTTCTGCTTATTTTGAAAGGTTTTTATTTTACTTTTATTTTGAATTATAGCTTTGTTGGGTATAGCAAATGTTGGTTGACAGTCATTTTCTTTCATGTCTTGGGATACATCATTCAAATACCTTCTTGACTTTTAGAGTTTGTGCTGAGAAATTGAAATAAGTGTAATTGACTTGCCTCTAAACATGACCTGAACGATGTTTTCTTGTGACTTTTTCAAGTGTAACCTTGTTCTGTATGTTACGCATTTTAATTATAGTGTGTTGTAGAGAGGTTCATTTTTGAACTTATCTTTTTGGAGTTCTGAATGCCTCCTGTATCTTGATGTCCATCTCATTCTTAAAGGTTGGAAATTTTTCTGTTACTTTCCTGAAGAAGTTATTTGTGACATAAGCCTGTGTCTCACAATAATTCTTAAAATTGGTTTTTTAATATTGTCCCAGATTCCTTGTATATTTTGGTCATGATTACTTACTTATTTTCTTTAATACTGTCTGAATGTTCAAAGCCTGACACCTTGGCTTCCAGCTCTGAGATTCTGTCATCAGCATGGTCTACTTTGTCAGACTTTTAAGCTGAACACTTTTTAAAATTTGTTTTATTGTTCCATTCATTTCCAAGATTTCTGTTTGGTTCTTTATCAAGATCTCTATCCCCTTATTAAACTTCTTATTCATATCCTGTACTGACTTCATTAATTCATTCAGTTGTTTTTCTGTGTTGTCTTAGAATTAATTGATGACTTTTTAATCATTTTTTGATTTCTTTGTCTGATATTTCATCCACTTCAGTATCTTAGGAGTCAGTTGCTAGGGTATTACCTTGGTTTTCAGTTCCTGTGTTGGGTTTTATGCATGTTGGAATGAATTTCTCTTCTGCTCTTATGTGGGACCTTTTTAGGACATATTTTGTCTTGCCAATATGTCCTAGAGTGATCTTGATCGAGACCCCTGGTAGTGGTATCCACAGCCTTTGTGTCAGTTGTCTGTTTTTGCTGTAGAAATGGATGTCCATGTGTGGGACCTGAGCACTCCCCCAGCTCTTCCTACCAGAGACCTGGATTTTGTCTTTTCTGTTCTTTGTATTAAAGATTTGCAGAAGTTTGAACGTCGTTAATTTGTGTGTAGAGCAAGGTGCACTGTCTCTTGGCTGGATTTAGAGTCTGTATTCTGTGAACTTGTAGTGTCCCTGTAGATTCCCAGCATGTCACAGAAAAGGGGACACAAACAATAGCAACACATGCTTCAAACAATATATAACACTAAAATGAATACCTGGTGCTTACTATGACAGAACACTAATTACCCCAAAAGCAGTAATGGTGTGGTCAGCAGTTGCTAAAAGCATAAATAATAAATAACTGTGAACTAGTTCTGGCATTGAAGTCAATAATGGGAGTCAGTGATGTCATCCACTGTACTAATAATCTCAACAGCATGTATGATGGGGCAGGAGTTATATAAAACAAATAATACAATTTATTGAGAGAAAAAAAATGCGATAGTAAGGTAGAAGAGAGTTCAGAATGTTTATAATACGAAGACTACAAGAGATGTAGTGAGTGATGGCTATAAAGGAGGAGAAAAAATAGATAATAAAGGGCAAGAAAAACAAAGAGAATTTGGGTAATAGGAGAATAAAGGAGAGAAAGAGAAACAAACAAAACAAAAATAAACAAAAACCCTAACCCTAAAAAGAAAAGGTAAAAGAAAATAACTATGGTAAAGAAAAATGCTAAAAATGAGAAAAAAAAAGAATCATGTGTATGTATGTATATATCCACCAACCAATCAGACAAGAACACCAAAAGAAAAAAAAATTTTAAAAATAAAAAACAGTTGTTCACTCAGCTGATAACTGGAGTGTCCTAAAACTGAAACTGGTTGAAGTAGCTCTTAGTTTCCCTTCTTACCAATATAAAGTAGGACAAAATGGAAAGTACTGTTATTTGCATTTTGTCTGGACAGATCAGACCAATACACTCCCAGTGTGGAGCCTGCTGCAAAGTTCTAAGAGGGAGGTTAAGGTGGCTGGGGCTTAGGTCTAATCAGGCCCTAGGGACTTTGTTGAACTGTTTCTGCTCTGGAGAGATTAGATCAACACATCCCTACAGCCAGGTGGATTGCCATCTCTTCTGGGAGTGTAGATCTCTGGAACCTCCTAAGAATTCTACTCTTGGTGCAGGGGTGTCAACGCTTCACAAGTCTCACACACTTCTCTGCCCACAGATACAACCTTCCTAGACTTGGTCTCTGTATTCTTACTTGCCTGTTCAGTCTCCTGACCCTCTTTAGCTGGTCACATGAGCCACCAGACTCAAAACGAAAATGAGTTGCACTCTTCTTCATATTTCTGTCTTGAATCCCCCTGGGTACAATCTTCTCTGTGTCTGTTTCATTCACATCTGCTAGGCACACCCTGGGTACTTGTTGACTCTTGCCAGGGCTGTATGGCATTGTTTACTGTAATCTCCCAGCAGCAAGCTGCAGCTTGGCCTCCTCAACATAGCTCCTTACCTCAGCTCTCCACTTTCCATTTGAGGAATACAGAGCACTTTTCAAACACCAGTTCACTGTGCAGTCTCTAGATCAGCCAAGTTTAGGTGGATTTTCTGAACAGGTTTTTCCATGCTAAATTTGTCAGTTGTGTTTCTTTTCCTGTTTGCATTATATTTCCCCTCTGTGGTAAACCAGTGCCATTTCTGCTGCTGCAACCCACTTGGCTTCATTGTACTCTTTCTTGTTCTTTTTTCAATGCATCTGAATTTCTCAGTCTCAAAGAGACACTCTTGATATTGAATTTCAATGAATTCCCTCTTTTACCTATCTCACTGAGAAGCCATACTCCTGCTGCTTGAATCCTGAGCCATGGAGCAACTGGAAATGCAGCCTTCCTCTAATCTGCCATCTTGAATCTCTGCATACTTAATGTTTGAAGTGTCTCCTGTACTAAACATTGGGTAATTAAAAAAAGAGTTATTGCAATTGGGAAGAAAAGGAATACTCACCTTAAACACTAAAAGTGTTATGAAAGACTGTGTTAATGCATAGCTGTGAATCTAAATGACATTGAATACAAATAACCATTGATTATGTCTGGTTTTTCTTTTAAGATCAGTGGCATTTTTATCACCACCAGCATCATTCTTAGCACATACATATTCACTTGTTTATAATCCTATCAAATGTTTTCCAGCTAATATTTGAACTTCTAACCATGTATCGGGCTCCCTAAAATAGTGAACAGAATAGATTATTCCTGTTTTTATGGAGCTTAAATTTATTTACAGGTTTTACATTTATAAACAAAATAAGCAAATTATGAAGCTTATTAGAAGGTAATACATTTTGTGAAGGAAAAAAATTAAGCAGCAAGCGGGAGTGAGGACTTACAGTTTTAATTAGAGTAGTATATTACTTTCTATTGCTGCCTTAATAAATTACATAAATTTAATAATGGCTTCAACAATGCAGTGTATTATTTTAAAGTTCTAGAAGTTAGAATTTTGAAATAGGTCTTACTGGGCCTTAATAATCATGGCATTGGTAGTGCTTTGTTAGTGGGAACAAGTCTCTCTCTCTCTCTCTTTTTTTTTTTTTTTTTCCTTTTCTGTTTCTAGAGGCTTCTCACATTTCTTGGTTTGTGATTCCTTTCCTTCATCTTCAAAGTCAGCAATTTCAGATCTCTGACCATTCTTTTGTAGTCACATTTCCCCCTTTCTCTTTTAAGGACCTCTATGAATATTTTGGGACCTTCTGGATGATCCAGGATAATTTCCCTTGTCTAAGCCAGTTAGTTAACAGCCCTAATTCCATCTGCAATTGTAATTCCCCTTTGTCTTGTAATTATAACATAGTCATAGGTTCTTGGGATTAGGTTATGGACATCTTTTGGGAGCCATTATTCTGCCTGCCACAGATAGGTAGGGGAAAAGTAACATTTGCTCAAAAATGCGAACCAAGTGAGGAAGTTACAGAAAATGTTCTAGACAGAGGGAATAGCTGGTACCTGAGGTTGGAGTGCATTTGGGGTGTTCAAGGAAGAATGAGGCAGGTGTGATTGAAATGGAATGAGCGGAGGAGTGGAGTAGAAAATGAGGTGAGAGAGGTAATGGGGACAGATGTGTAACAGGTCCTGGTAGGTCATTGAAACATCTGATTTTTTTTATCCAGAAAAGTTGGATAACAATTAGAAGGAGATTGCTACTGTGGGAAGAATAGTTTGGGGAGTAAGGGTTAAGGTCAAAACAGAGAAATTATCAGAAACTACTGTAGAAATTGAAGTAAGAGATGATGACATTAAAAAAAAAAAAAAAAGGACAGGAGGAAAACAGTACCATAGAAAAGGTGAAATTTAAGAAACAGTAGGAAGACAGATTTAAAATCAAATCTACAGTTACATGCATATATGCTGCAATTAAATGACAGATTGTCAGAATTGATAACCAAAGCAGTTTCCCACTATAAGTTGGGTCTTTTGATCTTTTGATTCTCTAAGTCCAGGTTTCTTTAAGTAGCCTGTGAGCCTTCACTGGCAATGTCCTTAAAGACTAGATTTCTTCTAACAGTGTGTTGAAAGCTGTTTTTTTTTTTTGTTTTTTTTTTTTTTTTGTTTTTTGCTTTGTTTTTAATAGTCCTCTACCCAGTTGCTGATTCTAAAGCCACATTTATATTTTTAGGTCCTTTTTAACAGCAGCATCTGGCATGTAGTGCTAAGATCTGTAGTCATTTTCTATTACTGCCACAACAAGTTACCATGAACCTAGTGGCTTAAACCAACACAACTTTATTATTTCGTGATTTCTATAGGTCAGATGTCCAGGTATCGCTTGGGTTTTGGCTTGGAGCTCAAGTGTCAGCATGGTTGTATTTAATTTTGAAGGGTCTGGGCATGAATCTTCTTTCAGCCTGATTGAGGGTATTGACAGAAATCAGTTCCATGTGGTAATATTCACCTCAAGATTGTTCATAGTTTTTAGAGGTACTCTCATTCCTTAACTCGTGGTTCTCTCTCCTTCATCTTCAAAGGCAGCAGTGACAGATTATAGCCTTTTTTATGCTTCATATTTTTCTGACTTGACTTTTTTGCCTTCTGCTGCTGTTAAGGGCTCGTTTGATTACATTGGACCAATGGGATAATCTTGGATAATTCTTTAGTTTAGATCAGCTGATAAATAACCTTAATTCTGTCTGTAAAGTACCATACTAGTGTTAAATTGAATTGCTAGTCAACCAGACCTAGGAATACAATTTTGGAGACATCTTAAGAAATGTGCCTACCGTGTACAGGTGGCCCTCTATATTTGTATGTTCAATCAACCACAGATTGAAAATACTTGGGGAAAAAATTGCATCTGTACTGAACGTGTATAAATTTTTTTGCTTATTATTCCTTGATTAATACAGCACAATAACAATTTGTATTACATTTATATTATTTTATAAGAAATCTAGAGATGATTAAAGTATATGGGAGAATGCGTGAAGGCTTTTTGTAAATACTATGACATTTTATATGAGGGTCTTGGCATTTTGGTATCCTTGGGAGTGACCTGGAACCAATTCCCCTCTGATACTAAAGGATGAGTATATATCGTGGTCAGAATTCTAGAATGTCACCTCAGCCTTTTCAACTACATAATTGAGGTGGAATTAGTTCCAGTATAAATAGCCTTAACTTGATCAAACTCCTGTAACAAGTAGGTAGGTGACTGTGCATTGTTATATACATATATAATGACTATTCAGTTGTTAAATTGATTCATAAGTAATCCCAGCGCTACTGAAAATGCAGACTTTGTATCAGTCCATTTTTTGTTGCCAGTAACAATAATACAAACTGGAAAACTCATAAAGGAAAGAGGTTTTTTTTTGGCTCACAGTTTTGGTCCAGTGTAATACATTTTATTAAACAGACTATCCTGACTGACTGGAAAAGAAATTATAATTTCTTTTTCATGTCAAGTAGAGGAGCACAGGTTAAAGTTAAATATCCTTTGTTATCTTTCTTCCTGATTCTTATGTGAGAGTTCTTATAATTGTAGAAATCATTTAGGAAAGAACAAAAACTATGATAGGAAAAATATACCTGTCATAAATTGGCCACTGGGAGCCACTGCTGCTTTTACTTTGAGTTTAAGGAATTTGTGTGTAGAAAATCTTAACAGGGCATAATTGAAAAAGAGTATTTTTTAAAAGATCTCACAGATGTGGGATGTAAGCAAGATATAGAAAAGAGGAGTTGACTTGAGAAAATTGAGGGGAGAAACCTAGTATTCACTTAGAGCTTTTTTTAGTTCCTATATTTAGTGTTAAATAAGTGACAGTTTCTTATATGATATGTAAGTTTTAGCTTTCTGAGATTGGTAGCTTTTATGAAGATATTCCACGGGATACAATGGCATGAGTGTTACTTTATGTTTAGGTTTTTTTGGGTCGAATAAGGGTCCCCCCCCCCCTTTAGATTTTGTAATTCATGTTAAGCTCTGTTTTAGAATCTTAATTCTGGAAAACTTTTGTCATTTGACCATCTGAATTAAAGAATATTAGAGATTGTTTTCACCATGGTCTTTTATTGTCCCTTGTACAGAAGATTGAATATGTTTGCTCCATTTTCTCCATCCTCTCCCTTAATTTTCTTTTGCTGTAATTAAATTTTTCTCTACTGCCGCCTCCTCCTCCTTTTTTTTTTTCCTTGATAAGTTCTTTTCCTTATTTATTAGCTCTCTTAGCTGTCTTCCTAAATGGTACACTATTTATTAATGAACTTGAATCTTTGTCTTAGCATATTGTTAACAGATTAAATATGAAGTAACTGATACAGTATTTTCTGGCAGCTTTCTTTTTTGCTGGATCTCGACTCCTGATATTGTTCCCAGAAGTGGGGAGAAAGGGACTCTTTTATCTAGTTTAGCTGCCCTATGTTCTATAAAGCTCTCTTTGCTTGGCTTTTACCTTTCTTCATTGCTATTTTATCAATTCCTTCAGAACAGAGAGTCTTTCTCTATCAAGAAATGGACATGAGGGTCCTCAGTAAATGTTCATTGATTGAATATGTTGATGGATGTAGCTTGTAGTGAATTGCATCGTGGCTCCCAAAACAATACGACCATTTCATAATCCCTGGAACCTGTGACTTACTATGTGTGGCCCTCAAAATATGACTAAAGATCTTGAGAGGAGGTGTGACAAGGAGAGTTTAAGTGTTGAGATGGCTGTGGCAAGAGGATGGGGTTGGGGGGTGATCATTGATTACTTTGGGTAGTTCCTAAATCCAGACCTTTAAAGAGAGAGGCAGGGAGAAATTTGACACAGAAGAAGGGAAAAAAATACAGAGATGATTTGAAGGCTAAGGCCGAAATTAGAATGTTGTCAAAGCATGCAAGCAGTCACCAGATACTAGACATAAGCAGTGGATTTTCCCATAGAATCTCCATAAAGTGGCTGGCCCCTTTCATGTGCCCACACCTGATCTTGAACTTCTGGCCTTCAGAACTGTGAGAGATAAATTAATGTTCTAAACCACCCAGTTTGTGGTAATTTGTTACAGCCTTCACAGGAAACTAATATATGTTGTGTTCAGAGGCAATGGTATTCTAATATCAATATGTCTTACTAAATAAGAAGATTAGGATATTTGTGTCCAGTTTGACAAGGCACATTTTTTTTTTTTTAAATAATACCAAGTAAACACTGACTTTATTAGTTTCTTACTGCTTCGAAACCATATTGTCACAAATTTGCGACTTAAAACAACTCACATTTATTTTGATAACTGTTGTGGAGTCAGTTGTCCAAAATAAGTCTTGGTGGGCTAAATTAAGTCATTTGTTGGGCTCAATCAAGTCATTGGTAAGGGACTTATTCCTTCCTGGAAGCTCTAGAAGAGAATCTGTGTGTGTGTGTGTGTGTGTGTGTGTGTGTGTGTGTGTGTGTGCGCGCGCGCGCGCATGTACACACATGCATATACACACACACCTTTTTAACTTTTAGAGACTGCCTATATTCCTTGCTCAGGACTTCCTATATCTTCAGAGCCAGCTACAACCAGTGATCTATTTCGCTTTCTTATATCATTCTTCCTCTTTTCCAGTTAAGGACCTTTGTTGGGCCCACTCTGATAATCTAGGTTAATCTCATTTTTAATTTATTTATTCTTATGCTGTACTAACCGTGGTATCACTTAGTGTCTCCATTTATTGGGGAGGAGATTTTATTTATGTTTTAGTAAAAATGATAGTTTTTAAAAAATCAAAAAGTATTTAAATACTTATAATGAAATATAGCACTCTTTTGTTGTTGTTGGTACTGGGATTGAACCCAGGACCTTGTAATGCAAAGCAAGTGCTTTACCACTGAATCACACTTCCAGGAAAACATTGCAGTGTAGCAGTCTTTTGACTTTGTCCTCAGGGGTCTAAATGAGGTGCTCTATTAGTTTCCTGTTGCCTTTGTAACAAATTACTACAAATCTGTTGGCTTTAAACAACTTAAGTTTATTCTCTTACAGTTCTGAAAGTTAAAAGCTCAAAATCAGTTTCACTGGCTTAAATTAAAGGTGTTAGTAAGATTGGTTTCTTCTAGAAGCTCTAGAAAAAATTGGCTTTCTTGGATTTTATCACCTTCCAGCTGTTTTCTTTAGTTTGTGATCCCTTTCTCCCTCTCGAAGTTGTATCATTCCAATCTGTTTCCATCATGACATCACCTTCTCTCTCTACTTCTCCCTCCCTCTTATAAGGATACTTGTTAAATTTAGAGTCCACCTGAATAATCCTGGGTAGTTTCTCCACCTCAAGATTTGTTGACACATCTGCAAAATTAATTTCTCCATAAAATGTAGCACTCACAGGTTTCAGAGATTAGAACATTGTCATCTTAGAGGGCTATTGTTTAGCTAGCTATGTAGGTTACATAGATAATTCTCCATTTTCACTTTTCACATTTGTTAGTTTTTTTTTTTTAAATAAATAATGATATTCTATTTTATGCCCCCAATTATTGCAGTTATATGTAACTATGTAAATACTGTTCAGTGCTGAACTAATTAGTAAATTATGATTTGTTCTTTTTGTAAAACTTGATTTTCCAATAGTTAATAATTTACTTATTTTTTTCCCCATTAGTCTAATTTTCTGTGTGCCATTTGCTCCCTTGAAGCAAACATTCTGTTGCTATGATACATAATTATTTATAGAAGACTCAGTTTCACATACATTTTTAAGTTGAGAATATCTCTCAGCCTCTCTCTTGGCTGTTTCCTCTTTCAATATCCTCTTTCCAACTATCATCCTAGGATATGCCTTGATTTCTAGTATTGAACTTTTTCCTTGGTAGCATTTCTTCTTCTTTCCTTACATACTTGTGAGGAACATATTGTTTGAGTAGCTTTCCCAGAAAGCTTTCATTGGAAGTAAAATTTAAGGCCTCATAGCGAAGATGCCTTTTTTTTTTTTTTTTTTTTTTTTGGGTCCTCATATGTGGCTGGCTGGCTATAACATTTTAGGTTGGAATTTCAAAGGTGGTATTCCATTGCTTTCTATCTCCCAGTGTTTCATGGAAGTCATCTGTGGTGACAGTTCTTGAGTATTTGTATATGACCTGTTTGTTTTTTTTAATTTTTTATATCTTTAAAAAATATGGAATTCTTCATGGATGTGCATATCATCCTTATGCAGGGGCCATGCTAATCTTCTCTGTATTGCTCCGGTTTTAGTATATGTGCTGCTTAAGTGAGCACATGTGGCCCATTTTGGGAAAAATTTATGACCTTTCTATGGTTTGTGTTCTCAAATTCATGAATGTTTACTGGTGTGGGACTTTTTCATTTGTTTTGCTAGGGAATTGGTGGAGCCTTTCAATCAAAACACATTCAGTTCTGGAAACTTTCCTATATTTGTTTGATAATTACATTCTCTATTCTTTCTGGAATTCCTTTTGTTTATTTGTTGGATCACTGCAGGGATTTGTAATTTTCTACTTTTTCTCCCTTACATTATCACTTACATCTTTATTTTACTTTTTCAAATTTCTTGAGTAAGTTTTTTCTTTTGCCTGTCATTTTAATTCCAACAATCTGTTTTGTTTGTTTGAATACACTTAAAAATGTAGCATCCTGTTCTTCCTGTAAAATGTCTTAGCAGTGAGGTTAATTGTGGTCTTTTTATTTCTCCTCTTATTATCTATTCCCTTCTAATCCTTGTTTTTTCTATTCCTCTGCCTCTCCTCTGTTGTTGGACAGTGCATGTTTATTGAATGAAGCACAAAAAACTACTTGGAATTTTGTGTGTGTGTAGGGTTCAACAGTGACTGAGGTGGAGGTGGGGTGGTGATAGAAGCTGTTTTCCTTCTTATTTTGCCTCACTGAAAGAGAAATGGATGATAGGCCGATTTTTTTTTTTTTTTTTTAAATTGGGAGAACTTAATTCTAGCACGTATAATTTTTTTCCCTATAAATTTTTCCAAAGAATCCTTTAATAGCCTTAAAGCTGATGTTCTGAATACAAACAGGGACAAGTCTCTTATTCCAGTGTAGGTTTTCACTTGATCTCCTTACAATTGTTCTTTACCTTGTTTTGAACTGTTGGAGTTCATTTTGTTTGGGAACAAAATCCTTGTTCTCTTGGGGATGGAGTGGAAGAGTGACAGTTTTCTGGCTGCCTAGGACTTGGAGAGGCCTGGCATCTAATCTTTTATTATGCATACTTTAATTTTTCTTGATTTTTAAGCAGTCTTTCACAGTTTCTGTGTTCTCCAAAATTTGAGACTTACTTGAGTGATTATCATTAATGCCTGGAGAGACTAGTGGTGAATACAGGTGTTTAATTCACCATGCTTGTTTGTTTGGTGTTGGGGTTTGATCCCAGGGGCACTTTACCAACTGAGCCACATCCCCAGTTCTTTTTATTTTTTATTTTGAGACAGGATCTTGGTAGGTTGTTGAGGGTCTCTGAGTTGCTGAGGCTGGCCTCAAACTTGCTGTCCTCTTGCCTCAGCCTCCTTCATTGCTGGGATAACAGGTATGCACTACTTATACCTGATTTAAATTCTCCATGCTTAGCTGGATGTTGTATCCAGTTTACTTTTTGGGTTCAATGAAGTGTCAAACTGCAAAGTCTGAAGAAAGAGTCTAGCAACATTATTCTCACTTCAGACATTAGCTGAAAGCTTGAGGCAAGTTTCTCGGGCAACCCTCACTTCAGACTGACTATAAATTTGGGGGTTTCCCTAAGATTTGATAATTTACTAGATAGACTCAGAGAATCCATTGAAAGTGCCATTCTGATGATTATAGTTATATTGCAGCAAAAGAATACAAATTACCACAGGAAAACATATAGGGCTTAGAATGGGAGAGTTGCAAATGTAAAACTTCCCTTCAATTGTCTTCAGGGAAATGTATTTTCCTAGCGTTCATGTATGGCATATATAGAATATAACCAAGGAGTGAAGTTCATTTGTGCTTCTATGTCCAGAAATTTTATTAGCATTTCATTATGTGGGCATGATTAAACCATTGATCAATTGGTTGAACATAATTTTCAGTTTCTTTCTTATTCCCAGAGGACAGATGCTATGTGACTCAAAGCTCTTTTTGGAGCGATCAATTTCTGTCTAGGTTCACCGCCTGAGCATAAACTAACAGGTCTAGCCTGAATAATAAACCATAAATAACAAAGACCCTCATAATGCTGGGGAAATTCCCAGGGCTTAGAGATGATTTCTAAGGAATCAGAGGAATACTAGAGCTCACATTGGGCAGAGGCCAAATTTTTTGTTACATATTGTGCTACCTTTTTTTTTTCATGATAAGAAGGTAAAATAATTGCCAGGAAACTCTTTTTTTTCCCCCAACATTCATTTGCTGTGTCTGTTTAAAATTTACTATTCCTTTTATCTTTTGTTTTCATTTATGTTAGGTCTATTTTGAAATAATTAAATGTTTTTTAATTGAAGACATTTTCATAAAGGGTAATAAGGTCTTTTGCCCACCACTTTAATCTGATTTTATGAAGAATGTTTGAATAGTGATTTACCAAGGGAGACAATTAAAGTTCAATCTAATGTGGTTTGATAGGTACACTTTATTTTCATCTTATAAAGCATTGCATGTGGATACCAGAAGCCTGATTTAAAGGAAGTGAAATCAGTGAAGCAATTAAACATTAACCAGGTGGGGGGCAATTATGCTAAACTTATGTAAATAATTTTAGATTAGGTATAAGTAATTATATTTTTTAGAGTAGTTGACAGGGCAAAAATTAGATTGCTTATTAGTTTGAGACTTAATTTTGATTTGTCTTTTAAAGGTCATAATGGCTGTCTCAGTTTGAGCCTTCATTTAATTTCTTGTTTGAAGGTTATTACATGATGTAGCATAACTAAATTGTACCTTTTTAATGGTAATTCAGAACATTAAAAATTGTATTGGCTTCATATTTTATACCAAAGTGCCTTTTACTATCTTTGGTTTGTTAAAGACATATCTTTATAGTAAGAACTGAATTTAGTTAGGGGTATATCTTTTGTATAAATATGTGCTTCTGCTTGGTTCCTAAAGAGATACTTGATTATTAGTTGGTAAACAGATATATTTAATTTTTTTAATTAGAGCATCATAGTTATAGTTAGTAGTTGAGTTTATTTTGACAGAAATCATACATGCATGGAATTTGATTTATTCCATTTCAGTCCCTGTTCCACCTCCTTTCCCTACATTCCTCCCTCCTCCAGTCTCCTTCCTCTACTTGACTGATTTTCCTTTTGCTCGTTTATTTATTTTTGACTGGTGATAAGCAGATAGTTTTAAACCATATAACATTTGTCAAAGTGGGGATGTTTCATTTTAAATCAACCTATTTTAGAAATATGTTGTACCTATTAGAAACATCTGTGGTGACGAGGAAGAATAATTATTAAATGTATTATAGCATGTATATAGTTTAGGATTTCTTCAAATTACTTGAAATTCCATTTTTTTAAAAATTAAGTATAAACTCATTTGTGAAAGTCAGCTTATTTTGTAAGACCTTCATGTAATAATGCTGGGATTCTATTCTCTTGCATATGTTTTTGTTTTCTCTTGAGTTAGCATTTGTTGCATATCTTCAGTTGCTTGATTGATTTTACAAAATATTTGAATGTCAGCCTTTCAAACTTTCTGACTGAAAGTGGTTTTTTTTTTTTTTTTTTTTTTTTTTTTTAATTTAAGCTTGGTTACTTGACTATTATTTGAACATGAACATGTGGGTATCTTGAATATCCTTCCTTTTTTCTGTAGCATCTAACCAGTATTCATTATCCACCATGGTCCAAAAACTTTAAATGGAAAATTTTAGAAATAAACAACTCACAAGTTTTAAATTGCATGCCATTCTGAATAGTGTGATGAAGTCTTGCATGTCCTCCTGCATCCTTCCTGGAATCATCTCTTTGTCTAGCATGTCCATGCTATATATGCTACCTGTTCATTAGTCACTTGGCAACTTTGTCACTTTTCAGATCTTCTGTCATTGTATTATAGTGCTTGTATTCTTAGTTCATTTAACCAATGACCCCAAGATGCTGGGAATTTGATATCCCAAAGAAAAGGGCAGAACATGCTTCCTTTAAGTGAAAAGATTAAGAAAAGAAAAGGGGGAAAAAAAAAAGCTTGGACTGAAGTTGCTAAGATCTACTGTAAGAACAAATCCTCTATTGAATAGTAACATGAAGAATATGTGAAATTGAAAGAAGACAAAAGAAATTTGTGTTAGTTTTGCTTTTACTTCTCAAACTCCAGAAATAGCTACCACAGTTCACAATAAGTATTAAGATGGAAAAGGGATTAAAATTGTGGTTTCCCACTATTCTTGGTTTCAGGCATCCTCTGCAGGGGGGCGGGTCTTGGAATGTATACTGTGCATTTAAAGGGCAACTATTGTAGGTTCTTTAATAAGCCTAATAGAGTACGTTATATTGATAGTTTAGATTAGTTCTGAATTCTAAATTTGAGACCAAAGTCTAGACACTTATTATATAGCATACTTAAAGAGTTAGATTTTCAAAATTCTTAAAAGGCAAAATTATATTATTATGAAAATAATTTTCACTTGGCTGATCTCATGAGAGGGCTTGGGGGAGTCATGGGTATCTGTAGCACATTTGTTTAAGTACTGCTGCTGTAATAAATACAAGTGTTTTAGATTACTGCCAAAGATTAATCTCATGCTTTGGATTGCCTAGATAGGATATTACTTAATATTACTCCTGTTTTGTTTTCTAATAGCTTAAATAGAACTACTATGACCTACTTTACAGGATTGTTCAAATTAAATACAGTTTTAAAGAATTATATAATAAGGACTTAATAAAATGCTGTTTGCTTACTTAAAAATTTTAGTCCTGTTATATCACCTTTGTTCAGAATTTTTCATTGATTTCCTTACAGTGACTTGTAAGGGCTTTTTTTTTTTTGGTCATGGTCTGGTGTATTGTTACCTCTCTGTTCTTATCTGCTTGCTTCCGTCCTAAATACCCCTCGATCTCTATGTAAATAGTGGCCTTTTTCCTGTTTTCATCCAACACAAGTGATGGCCTTTCTCAGGGCCTTTGCACTCGGTATCTTCTCCACCTGACATTCACTTTCTTAGATATTGATATATTTTGTTCCCCATCTCCTTTATCATTTTACTTTAGTGTCATCTCTGTGAAGTTTTCTGTGTGTGTGTGTGTGTGTGTGTGTGTGTGTGTAGCACAGTTAATCCCCCTCTCTCTGATGATGATGATGATGATACCTTTATAAGATTTTATGTTTTCTAACACAGTAGGTATTTACTTATCTTTCTTCCTCTAGAATTTAAGCTCCATTAGAGATGGTTTTGTTTTGTTTTGTTTGTATTTGTATAAGTTGTTCACTGCTATATCCTCAATACCTAGAGTGATGCTTGGTATATATTAAGTGCTAAAACATATTTCTTAAATGAGTGAATTATTGCTGCTATGAAAATGAAAGAAAATATTCTGCTTCTTAGAAATGCATATTTCTGGACAGTACCTCTGAGATAAAATAAACAAAGTATTTGGCATGGCATGTTGGATACATAGAAATAATCATTCAGTGGTAGATGTTACTGACTAATAAGCAACAGATTAAATCTCTTAGAAATACCTAAATAAAAATGCGTTCACATTTTAGGGGTTAGGTAATACTATTGAGGGATATACCAGAAAAATAAACTTGGAGAAATATATTTTGGAGAGTAAGGTATTTGGATTTTGTTCTGTAGGAGCTGTTGAATATTTTTAAGGCAGAAGAACAGTAATGAAAGTGGTATGTTTGGAAGGTTAATGGAACTGAAGTCCTTGTGGTTGACTGAGTGATTTTTCTCATAGTTTTAATTGGAAATTAATATATTTAATAAATTTATGTTAAATAATAAAGCATTTGCAAAATCAAAAACTATGCTCAATGATTAATGACTGTCTCATGTGGTAATATCAAATTACCATTTGCTTACAGTTGTATGTTTTGAAGCATTCATATAATTGCTAATGTTTAATATACTTTTTCATTTAAAGTAAAGATCTTTGCTTTAAAATAAAAGAAGGTGTTTATATTGGTAACTGACTTACTAAATATACTAATGTAGGGCAAAGTATGTTTAGTCCAGCAAATATTGGTCAACCACGGAAGACAACACTATCCCCTGCCCAGCTGGATCCTTTTTATACTCAAGGAGATTCTCTGACTTCAGAAGATCACCTCGATGACACTTGGGTGACTGTGTTTGGGTAAGTCTTTTCAACTTTTTTTAAAAAAAGTCTCCATCTCAACATTTGACCATGAATATCATCAAATGGTTCAGAAAAATAGAAAGAACTGCATAGGAAATACCCATATACCCACTGTTTAGATTCTGTGGTTGTTAACAGTAGCTTGTTTGCTTTATCTATTATCTATTATCTATTTATCTGTCAATCATCTTTTTATGTTGATATATTTCATAGTAAGTTCCAGTTATCAGTAAATATCACCCTGACACTTAACTTGCATATCATTAACTAGCATTCAATGTTCGTAGTTTTTAAAAATCATTTATCTGTGTATCTCTTTCCAAATTGTTTTCTGTTAAGCATTCTTAATGGCTGTTGGACCAGGGTTGACTCTTACTAAAGGAGCTCTCTTTCCATTTTTAGTGTCTATTTCTCTGCTTCTAGTGGACCTAAGCAATTTTGAGATAACAATGGAACTTCATGTATATGCATACACTATGTCACAGAGTTGATACTTTCTAGTCATAGAATATTGAATTTTAGAGAGGATTATAGTCCTAAATGCATTTCAAATAGATTTTTATAGCCATAAAGTATTTTAAGGAAAGTACTTTTTAGTGATCATAATGTGTAATCCTTTATTTTACAGTTTAGGAAACTGAGGTATAGATAGATAAAGTGGTTTGTTCAGAGGTTCTCATCTAGTTAATGGCAAAAATTGGCAAAATTCAAGGTCTTCTGATTTTTAAGCTGATATATGTATTTATTAGGTAAGGTTTATTTCTGAACCTATGATTTGCCATACTTATACCTAACCTTATGATAGATATTTTGGGGGTAAAAAATATAAAATTAACATACAAGATCCTTGAAGGAAGAAGAATGCACAGTAAGTGTTGAATGGATTCTATGTATTTAACTTTAAATTTAAAAATTCAAAAGATATGCTACTGATAGCTATTTCTGTTTGCAACTATGATAGTTTTCAAATAGAAAAACAGCTTTATTGTTTGGAGTATAAAAAGTAATAATATTTTATTGTGGAATATTCAAACCATACATAACTTTATAAAGAAGAAAGTAAAAATCAGTCTTCCCATACAAAGATATGACTTAAATATTAATTACCACCTTTTTAAATGATTTTATGTCACTCATATAAGTGCTGATATTTTTGTTTGAGGAGAATTTTTAAGTGGTGCTCTGTTCAGAAGATAAGTCTATATAATTTAAAATTATTTCCCTTCTAATAGCTGCAGTATACATAAATATTGCATATAAAGACACATGCTACAAAATAAATTGTGCATAGAACTGCAGCTTTATAACAATTTTTGAAGAGTGTGATAATGGCTTTGAGAATGGGAATTTCAGAGCCGTCAGAGAGAGAGAATCTGGGGATGAGGAGTAGTGGAGTCAAAACTAATATTAAGATGTTTTCTTTTGGATGACTGTTGATGGAGTTGACCTCTGTAGGAGAAAATAGGCTGATTAGGGTCTGTTGTTAGTTTTATAGATATTTGGAGCGATAATTTGTCCTGAGACACTTATAAGTTTGTAATTTGCATTTGTATTGATAGAAGTTGACTGTTTTGTCTGGACAACTATTTTTTCAGGTTTCCGCAAGCATCTGCTTCCTATATATTACTACAGTTTGCACAGTATGGAAATATCTTAAAACACGTGGTAAGGCTTACAACTTTTCGATTCAAGAGTTTTGCTAAGGAAAGAGAAACCGTGAATTGAGGGAAATTGCTTCTAAATTTTGTCTAAATTAAAAATAGTTGTTCTTTAAAGTTTTGAAAGAATGTGTCCTTAGGATGTAGAGGGCTCAAAGTTGCATAATGTTTGATAAAAAGGGACAAAGAAAAGATAATCCAACCTTCCTTTCTTAGTTCACAGTCTTAAAAAAAAGAGGGATTTTGATAGCTATTTTATTACTCTTTCCCAATTTGAGCTTGCTTTATTGGGAATAAAGGAAGAGGAGGAAGTTCCTGAGATAGAGTTTTCAGAGCTCTTTATCTTGTAGAGGACTTAAAAACAAAAAGAGATCATACCTTGCACAAGTTATATCAATTCTTTGTTCTGTTACTACAGACGTAAATCCTACACAAAATCATATCGATGAGTACATTTTATAAAAAAAATTCATTATAAGCCTTGATATGACCTTTTTATGAGAAACAGCTATCTTTTGAGAATTACTTTACTTTTAGGGGAAAATTTTGCCACATATTCTTTGGGAGAATTGAGAGCTGGGTAGAGATTATTGAAACTGTTTTCATATGATTTTTGTTAAATTTTAATATAAAACTTTATGGGGCATCAAATAAAAAACAAAAGTATACATTTTATTCTCAGGTTTTAGTTTTCTAATAGAGTTCATTCAACGTAGATTTTGTATTTTATAACTTAAGAGACACCTTCGTTCTTTGTAGATGTCTAATACAGGAAATTGGATGCATATTCGTTATCAATCTAAACTGCAGGCTCGGAAAGCATTAAGCAAAGATGGGAGAATATTTGGAGAATCCATCATGATTGGTGTAAAACCATGTATAGATAAAGTAAGTTTTTGATAAACTTAGAAATATAGCCTAATTTGTATAAAGAGATTCACATTGGTGATTATGTCACATGACTTTACCCTGCCTCTTATTCTGAGTTTTGTAAAATATGATATTTATAGTATTTTTTGTTACAAGCCAAAATTATTTAATCAAAAGACTTAGAGATGATCCATTGTAAACCCTTCATTTTCCAGGTAAGACATACATAACTGATACAGAGATGTGAGGCCTATATTTAAGCTTTTTGTTACTCATTTCTGTTTCAAAATATTTAAAAATATATTCTGAGGTAGAAAACTGTGGAGTTACTGGGTACTAAATAGCTTTGGACTTTGTTTCTCCCTTCCACTTCAGGTTTCTTCAAGAATTATTTTGTTCTGTTCTTGTAGATTTTTTATAGTATTTGTTAGGAGATTCTTATTCTTGTTGTTCATAGTTGTATGGAGGTTATTTGAGGTAACTAGGTTGAGATTCCTGGCTGAGTATTAGATTTCAAATGCTAGCCACAAAATATATCATCTTATGCCTAAAATTATTTGAAATTGGATCAACGTATGCTTCCTTTTAAAAATCTTTCTTTGAGTGTATTATGTAATATTAGATAATATATGCTATGTTTATAAGCACGGAATTGTTTCTTTGTTTCTCCAGAGTGTTATGGAAAACAGTGACCGATGTGCTTTGTCATCTCCATCTCTAGCCTTTACACCACCAATCAAAACCTTAGGTACACCAACACAACCGGGAAGCACTCCTAGAATTTCTACTATGAGACCTCTTGCTACAGCATACAAAGCTTCTACTAGTGACTATCAGGTATTTTAAGGATTAGATGATTAGATAAGGGGTATATTTAAAAGCTGAGTGTATAGCATATGTAGCTGTTTAATTGGGTTGATATGTATGCCATTAAATATTTGGTGCTGAGATTTTTGCCTTGATGAAATCTTGAAACTTCTTAAATTTACTATTTTAAAGTTATGATCTTGGCAACCTAGCTAAGTTATCTTGAATTTTTAAGAAATGTCTTTGTTGGGGTTGGGAATGTATGTAAGTGTTAGAGCACTTGCCTAGCATATGCAAAACCCTGGTTTGACCCCCAGCACCAAAAATAAACAAGCAAAAAACTTAAAACATTTTGAAAGCTTGTTGTTTCACTTTTTTTTCTAAGTTATATTTGCATACATACTAGATATCTGCTGTGTATATCACTGCCATGAGGAAACATTAAAACCCAATTAAATTGATGACTAAAACATGACATGGTGTCAGGTGAAAAAGGTTGGAAAGCAGTGTGGAGATTCCTTAGAAAACTTGGAATGGACCCTCCATTTGACCCAGCTATCCCACTCCTTGGCCTATACCCAAAGGATCTAAAATCAGCATACTACAGAGATACAGCCACATCAATGTTCATAGCTGCTCAATTCACAATAGCCAGACTATGGAACCAACCTAGATGCCCTTCAATTGACGAGTGGATAAAGAAACTGTGGTATATATACACAATGGAATATTACTCAGCCATAAAGAATGACAAAATTATGGCATTTGCAGGCAAATGGATGAAATTGGAGAATATCATGCTAAGTGAGATAAGCCGATCTCAAAAAGACAAGGGACGAATGATATCGCTAATAAGTGGAGGATGACACATAATGGGGGGGAGGGAAGGGTTAGTGTTAGGGTTAGAGTTAGGGTTAGGGAGGGGGGCAAGTATGGAGGAAGAAAGTACTGTATAGAGGGTAAAGAGGGGTGGGAAGGGTGGGGGGAAGGGGAAAAAAATAACAGAATGAATCAAACAACATTACTGTATGTGGACTTATGATTACACAAATGGTATGCCTTTGCACCATGTACAAACAGAGAGGCAACATGTATCCCATTTGTTTACAATAAAATAAAAAAAAAAAAATAAATAAAAAAAAAAAGAAAACAATAGCTAGCTCTTATTCAGAATGGAAAACTTTCTCATGCCAAAAGTGTTTAAACAAGTTTGTTGTATTTTTTGAATGGTGGAAGAATTCTAATTCTCATTCAGTATATTATTGTACCTTATTAATTAGCCAAGAGTTTTGAACTTGGCCAGCCGCAGCCAGAGGTCTAAAACAGCACGTAAACTACTTGTGCTCTAGTAGGGTGGGTAATGTTCAGTGTTTTGATTTCCCTGAAGATTTGGAGATCATTTTAGAACTGTTTTCTTTAAATCTTTATTTTAAATTCTCCACCTTCTTAAAGGTTTTGTATATTTGTCCAGTTTTCTAATTTAAGGAGCAGGTTCTGTTCGCTTTGTCAAGGGAATGAGATTTTGCCATTCTTAAAAGCATAAAGATGTGAAAAGTCCATATTTTAGTCTTTAAAGTATATAATTGAGTATTATAAATGCATTTTAGTTTTTCTCTTAAAACTTAGCTACTAATTGTAGAATGGACTGTTGCCAGAGAAAACGTAACCTAATGGTTTTTTTTTCTTGTGTGTTTGTGTGTGTATTTTTTTTAATAGGTTATTTCTGACAGACAAACGCCAAAAAAAGATGAAAGTCTTGTATCCAAAGCAATGGAGTACATGTTCGGCTGGTAGTACAATAAGAGCTAAGAACTCAATTGCCAATGAGGTTGCTACACTGAAACCAGAATTAGCAAAGTACTGCCAGTTTCCTTTGGTTAGTTGTATAACCACACTTGGCAGTGTTGGATACCCATCTCACACTTCGTTTAGAAGCCTTTTTCTTTGAGGATACATCCTGTTTGTAGCTCGCACTTTAAAAGATGCTTGAGATACATTTTGAAGAAAACTAAAGATCTCTGTAGATAGATTTTTGTGCTTTCTGTGATAGTGCATGCTTAAACACAAAATTCTCAGCATTGATTATAATTAAATAATTGAATTTGTGGCAAGGCTTTGTAGTCTTCATGAGAAGGTGGGTGAATTTCTTGAAGGAGAACTACAGCTGCTTCTACCAAGACACAAAGATTATACTTAACAATTTGAATTATGGTTTTTTAATTTAGATATTATTTAATATTTTAATTGTGTATGTCTTGTCATGGATTGTCATCTTTAAGTATTCAAAAATCCAAACATTCTTTTAAAAAAACCTATTACTAAAATTTCTTGATAATAAAATTTGTCAATTAAATGTATTGAATATTTATTGAAGGGGTGATTTGTTGCAAAAATTTTTAGGTGTTCACTGAAATAGAGAATATATAATTAACTTTCATATACCTGTAATTTATTACCATTAATTTTTGCCATGCTTTGTTCTTTTCTTCTTCCTTTATTTTATTTAAAGCACATTTCAAATATGTAATTTTAATCTAAATATATGTCAGAAAACATTTCAGTAACTAAATACAATATCAATATTTCATTTAATAGAGTTCATAATTTCTAAGTACCTAATAGCAGTTAATTTAAAAATTTTCTAATTGTCTCCAGAATGAAATGTTTATGGTTAGTTTATTCAAATTATGAGCTAAACTGCATATATACAATATATCTTGCTGTCTCTAAGTGTCTTAAAATCTAAGTTGGTCTTCTATTTGCTCCCCATCATCTAAACATTACAACTTGTTGATGGAGCTCTGTGAGTTTTCTAGAGTGTACCACAGTTTGAGTTTAGTCGCTTAACTTTCTTGTTCATGATCATTCCATATCCTAGAAGTTAGATCAAGGGTATATTGATTAGATTCTCATTTCATTTTTCTTGGCAAGAATACTCAATCATAGTGTAATGTACTTTATAGTCAGTTAAGAGGCATTTAATTCTACTTGCGTCACTTTTAATGATGCTTAGCTTGATTATTGGTACATGGGCAAAAGCCTGACACCTTTATTGCAAAGTTTCCTGTAACTTTACAATGCTGTTTTAAAAAGCATGCATTGATGATAGTTGCCTAAATAAGTTATTTCATTAATGACTGCTGAATCTGTCATTCGATGTTGGGAGTGGCAAATGAATGATTGCTTTGAACTCTATAGCCCTGGACAGTGAGAGTGGCTTCTGGGAATAACTTTCGGTTCAATGGTGCTGAAAGACACACCCATTTGCAGGTGGCCCTTGTTAATGGGGCAGGTTCCATGCCTGGCATGGAATTTATGGGTTGGATCGCTTTGAATTCAGATGCCTTCTGTCCTGAGGTGGAAGAAATATGGGCATGCCCCATAACCTTGGGGTGCCATCTATCTGGAACTAGAGAAGGTATTGGGTGAGTAGATAAGCTCCAATTAGCCTTTTCCTGCTCAACTTTGCTTTTTATTTACCTTGAAGA
This sequence comes from Sciurus vulgaris, assembly GCF_902686455.1. Classification (NCBI taxonomy): domain Eukaryota; kingdom Metazoa; phylum Chordata; class Mammalia; order Rodentia; family Sciuridae; genus Sciurus; species Sciurus vulgaris. Next base: position 136,682,860 of record NC_136463.1, read on the forward strand.
AGTTTTTCTCATAATAAATCCTTTCCATGTTTTTTGCCTATAAATAAACCACATGGGCTCTTGCTCTTTGTTAGACCGAGATTCCATCAGAGATGGATCATCCCACCAGGCCCCCACTTTTCACTTATTTCCATATCTTTGTCTTTCTTAAATTTTCTCATACCTTTAATATTTCTAATCTCACTCACCACCCTAGTTTGGGGAAACCAAAAAGACATCACATAGGCAGTGACAATTCCTGTTGCATTTTAGAGCTGGAATTCTTGTATATAGAAGAACCTCATTTCACTAGAGCTATTTGGTTACCATGGTACATTCATACAAAATTGCAGGATAAGTGCTTAATCCTTTTCCTTTTTCATTTCGGAGTAATATCTTGGGTGTCTTGGTGGTAATTCTATGAGTACCAAAAATATGTTTCTCTTTTTTGGTACTGTGAACTCATGCCTCTTTAAAAAAAATCACTCTTGATCAATTGCAGTTTTTTAGTTTAAGGCAGGTTCTTGCTAAGGTTGCTCAGGCAGTCTTTGAATTTGCTTTTCCTCCTCAGCCTCCTCAGGAGCTGGATTAATTCCAGGTGTGAAGCACTGTGCTCCACTGCATTTGCATTTCTGTTCATATTATCCCCCTTGATTAGTAAGAGTCTCATGAAAGTAGCTCTTGTTGAAAAAAGGGATTAGCTGTGGCAGAGGGCCTTTGGGTTCATTTCCCAGTGTTACACACACCCTCGTGTCCACATATATGCAACATCCATTTACAATTATATTTATAGAGTATTTTTATTCATAAAACTTTAAAAGTATTTTACTTTACAACCTTTTATTTTCAAAATAGGATTACATTTTATTTCCTATCTCATTACATGCAGAACTCAATTATTTAAGGAATAACTGATTACTGATTCCATCAAAAAACCCTTGTATTGGATTATAGATACATTTTTACAAAGGGCTATATGTTGTTTTTAATTGGGAGGACATTTTATTTGCATGGGTTTTCAGAAGCTTGCCTTCTGGCTAAAAATATTTCTTTACTTGGGTTTGCTTTTCCCCCTAATATCATCTTACTTATCATTGTATCAATTACATCATTTATTTAAAAACTCCAGGGCAATCTCTGGAAGCAAAGCTGCTATGTTTTTCAGCAATATACAGAAGCTACTAAGGTCCAGAATTAAACTTCCTCTTACAAGTTCAGAAAAACAGATTTCACACAAAAATAACTAAAAAATTATAGTCACTTTTAAGTTATTAAAAATAGAGGATAAGGAGCAAAATAACATACCCATTGACATTAAACACATCAGCAAGGAATACCCATAAAATGAATATAAACCATAGTCTCCTGCTTAAATTATGAGATGTTTATAAAATGATACAAAATCTGAAAGAATAGCAAAATCAGAATTTGAGAAAATATTAGTAATAAAGGAAAAACATCACTCACACGTTAAAGCTAAACTAGAATAAACAAAATCAGAAGAATACAGATAATGCCTTAAAGGAAATGGAAAATAAAAATGGAGGTTTGGTGAGTGGAGAGTATAGTTTAATGTTATAGCACTTAAGTAGCATGTATGAGGCCCTGGTTTGATCCCCAACTCTGCAAAATAAATAATAAATACATACATACACACATATACATACATAAACATATGCATATGTGTATATTAAAAATGGTGGTTTTGGAAAATAGAATGATTAGATATAAAAGGGACTCATGGAGAAAATGACAAGAGAAAAGGGAAAGATGCATCACATACAGAATGGAAGCGAAGAATACTTGACTTAAAAAAAAAGATTTGAAGCTACATACCTTAGAATATTATCCTGCAGAAAACAACAGCGAGGTATAAACTTTGGGTTTGACCATCTAGACAAAACAGCAAGTGACTTGTAAGAGCAAAAATTAGGCAACAGTACTATGTCAGGAGAAAAAGATTGAACACATTTAATTATATTTGTGGAAAGGAAATGTGAACAGCACTAATGTAGCAAAACTGATTTTTAGGTGTAAAAATCACTGCTCAGGGTTTAATCTATAGCCAGAATTCAGGGGAAATGTTTTTCTTGAGTGCTTCCTGAGGAATGAATTAGAGAATCCACCTCAAACAAAGCTGAATAATAAGATGTTCAGTCTGTGGTGAGCATTAATTTGACATCACATCACTCTACAAAGTGCTGGCCAGGCTTATCGCTCGAAGGTCAACCAACTGAGTAGAATTTCCTTCAACTTTAGAAGGCCTACTTAGAATCCAGGATAACAGTAGTCATATTTTTGTTTGCAGTTAAAATACCATACTGGCTTATATTTGGACCAAGTCTGTGTTTTCTCTCTACTGTCAGCTGATGATAGTGAACCTCTCTGAAGTCACACATTGTGAAGTTAGGGAGCAGTATTGGTGTGTTAGAGCTAAGTTCTGGGCTACATTTTTGTGAAATTTGGAATCTTGGAAACAGCTTGGGTCTCATCCTGAATGTACTGTGAATTGCTACTATGCCGATCTAGTCTCATGGCGTGGTGGGTCTGATAATACCCAGTTAATGGTGGATAGCTGTGTTCACATAATCGATGTACTATGGTTAACTGATAGTCAGGTACTAAGTCTCTCAGCTGCTTTTCAAACTGAATAGATACTTACTACAGAAAGATTATCTTTGCTCTGGAAACCTAGAGGTTTATTTGGGTTATGAATTCTTCAATCAGGGTTTGCCAGGGATTCCATTTAGCATTCTTGTCTATCATAGATGTCTCTAGCATCATGGAATATGCCAGATCAGATGACCCAAGTGGCAGTTATTTGTATTGTAACCTGTACTTGTTCCAGAGCCCTCTTACTCTGGACCCCACTAAAATCTTGTAAGTCACCTGAGAAATGAATTTTTAAGAAATTTTGCCATCTATATTTTATGTGTTTTTAAAAAATTCAGAAGCCTATTAAGTGCACTCTCACTTTCTCTCTCTCTCTTCTTCCCTCCCTCCCTCCCTCCTCTCTCTCTTTTTTAAAGCAGGGGAAACAGGGTACAATTATTTATCTTCTAGGATGGGCCTGACCCACCCAGTATGCCCCAGACCTCTGGATCCCTCATAACTTCAGTAATATGGTAAACCTCTGAATTTTTCCTCCCACTCTTTGGCATGCATGTGACTTACCAAAGTTGTCCAGAATACTTGTCGTTTATTCCTTTAGAATTTTTTCCTAAGGGGCTAGGACTGTAATTCAGTGGTAGAGGACTTGCTTAGATTCTGGATTCAATACCTGACCCCCCCCCCCAAAAAAAAAAAAAAAAGTGAAAATATAAAAGTTAAATATATATCTATACATAACAAAACTTACCATCTTAACTTTTTTTGTTTGTTTGTTGTGTTTTGGGTTGGTACCAGAAATTGAACCCAGAGGGGCTTAATACACACTGAGCCACATCCCCAGCCCTTTTTTATTTTATATTTTGAGTCAGGGTTTTGCTAAGTTGCTTACGGCCTTGCTAAGTTGCTGAGACTGACTTTAAACTTATGATCCTCCTGCTTCAGTCTCCCAAGTTGCTGGGATTACAGGCATGTGCCCTCATTCCTGGCTATTTTGCCAATTTTTAAGAGTAAAATTGAGTGGTATTAATTACATTTATGATGTACAACCATCACTCTTTATATCCATAATTCTTTTCATCTTGCAAAACAAATTTTACCCATTAAACAACAATTCTCCCATCCACCCAGCTTTTGGCAACCACTTGTAGGATTTTCTACATGTAAGGTGATATTACCTGCAAATAGATAATTTTATTTCTTTCCAGTTTGGATGCCTTATTTTTTTTTCTTGCCTAATTGCTCTTGCTACAATTTGTATTACTATGTTAAATAAAAGCATCCAGAGTGGATATCTCTGCCTTCTTCCTGATATTAGAGGAAAAGCTTATAGCTTTTCACCACAGAGTACACTGTTTTCTCTCTCTGTCTCTCTGTCTCTCTGTCTCTCTGTCTCTCTGTCTCTCTCTCTCTCTCTCTCTCTCTCTCTCTCTCTCTGTGTGTGTGTGTGTGTGTGTGTGTGTGTGTGTGTTTCAGTGCTGTGGATCGAATCCAGGGCCTGGCTGTGTTGTGGGTTTTTCATATATGACTGTTAATTATTCTCAATAATTAAAATTATTTTATTATTCCTAACTTGTTGAATGTTTTTATCATGAAAAATAGTTAAATTTTGTCCAATACTTTTTCTGTATCAACTGAGATGATAATCATCTTTTTTCTCATTAATTGACTGATTTTTCCTATATTGAAGTGTTCTTCCATTCCAGGAATAAATCCCATTTGACCATGTTATATAGTGATCAGGATAACGGGCTGTAGTTTTCTTGTGTTTTTCTGGTTTTGATAATCGGGATAATGCAACTTCATACAGTGAGTTTGGAGGTGTTCCTTCTTCAACTTTTTGGGAAAAGTTTGAGAAGATTGGTGTTAGTTCTTTAAAAATGGTATAGTTCACCAGTGACACCATCAACTATAGGACTTTTCTTTGTCAGGAAATTTATGGGTAATGACACAATCTTACTAGTTATGGGTCTGTTCACATTTTCTGTTTCTTCATGATTTAGTTTTGGTTTGTAAAAATTTGTTCATTTTATCTAGGTTAGCCAATTTGTTTCATGTACAAATTACTTATGATAGTCCCATAATCCTTTTAATTTCTATAGAATTGATAGTAATATCCAATCTTTCATTGTGATTTTAAATAATTTTGATATTCTCTTTTTTAAATTGGGTATCTAGCTAAAGATATGTAAATTCTGTTGGTCTTGTTTAGAAACCAACTTTTGGTTTTATTGTTTTGCTCTGTTGTGTTTTTATTCTCTCTTCACTCATCTCTGCTGAATCTGTATTATTTATCTTCTGTTAACTTTGCTTTTTCCCTGCCATAGGGACTTAGTTTTTTTTTTTTTTTTTTTCCTCTTTAAGTTATAAAGCTAGATTGTTGGTTTGCGAGCTCATTTTCTAACGTTAAGTATTTGTATTTATGAAAGTTGCTCTTAGCATTGCTTTTTGCTACATCTCGTATAAGTTTTGGTTATGTTTTTGTTTTCATTTGTTTCTAATTTCCCTGGTGACTTATTGTTTGATCCACTGGTTTTTCAAAGAGTGTGTTTAATCTCTACAACTTCATGAATAATTTTCTAATTTATTTCTATATTTTATGTCTAACTTCATATGTGGTTGGAGAAGATATTTTGTATGATGTCTTTTTAAATCCATTGAGACTACTTGTGTCCTAACATAAAACTCTCCTGGGATATATCCAATGTGCACAGGAGAAGAATGTGCATACTGTCATTTGTCAGAGTGTTCTGTATGTCTCTTGCATATAGTTGATTTATTGTGTTGTTTAGATTTTATATTTTCTTTGGCTAGTAGTTTTGTCCAGTATTGCAAATAGGATATTGATTTATCTATTGGATTATTTTTCCCCCAATTCTGTCATATAGTTTGATTCATGTACAGAGATGTTTATAATTGTTCTAACGTCTATGTTGAACTTTTTATTAATATATAATGTTCTATTTTTTTTTTTTAACTCTTATGACCTTTTTTAATTAAATCTATTTTTGTCTGACTGGGCATGGTGGCACATGCTTGTAATCCCAGAGACTGGGGAGGCTGAGGCAGGAAGATCACAAGTTCAAGGCCAGTTTCAGCAATTTAGTGAGACCCTTCTCAAAATTAAAAAAAATAAAAAGAACTGGGGTTATATAGTTTAATGGTAAAGTACCCCTGGGTTCAATCCGCAGTATCAAACAAACAAATGAAAAACACCAAATATTATTTTTGTCTATTAGTATAGCTATCCCTGCTCTTTTGGTTTCTGCTTAAATACCCCACCCCCCAGTTTTTTCACTTCTGGTCTGTTTTTACCTTTGGATCTAAATTGAGTAGTATGTAATTGAATAATGTGTTTTCATCTATTTTACCAATCTGCTTTTTGGCTGAACAGTTTAAATTCATTTACAATTGAAGTAATTATAAGGAGGGACTTTTGTTTTTCATTTGCTAATTGTTTTCTCTATGCCATATAACTTTTTTTGCTCTCATGTGCTGCATTACTGTCTTTTGTTTACTTGATTTAAAAAAAAATTAAACTCCTTTTACATTTCCTTTTGTGTACATTCTATAGCTCTTTTTTTTTTTTTTTAGTAACCATGGGATTACATTTAATATCCTAAAGTAATTGTCTAATATGTGCCAGCTTAACTTTAATTACATATAGATACTCTACTCCTTCACAGCTCTGTCCTCACCTTTCAGTTGTTATCACTAAATTACATGCTTTTTTATCATGAGCCCCAAAATATAGACTGACACTTCTTTTAAATATATTATTCTTGAATTATGTCAAGAACAAAATTTTGAAATTATAAAGTTAACACTAGATTTTAGAATAAAATTTTTCAAAAATATAGTAGTTTCTTAAATCATGTAGAAAACAAAAAGTGGAATTATAAACTATTGTTACAGTAATGCTAGGTTTTATAACTGCCTATGTACTTACCTTTATTAAGATTTTTAATTCTTCTAATGACCTTGAGTAATTGCCTTTTGTTCTTTCATTTTACCCTGCAGGAGTTTCTTGAGTGTTTATTTCCTACAGAGTAGGTCTAGCAGTAAAGAATGCCCTCATTTTTGTGTTATCTGCCAATGTCTTAATTTCTCCCTTACTCTTAAGGACAGTATTGTCATAGGGTCTTGTGCTTTTTTGGTTTATGTTTTTTCCTTTGAGCACTTGAAACATACCAGCTCACTTCTTTCTGTCCTCCAAAGTTTCTGGTGAAATATCTGCTGATAATTTCATTGAGGATCCCTTATGAAAAATGAATTGCTTCTTTTTGTGCTCTTTCAAGATTCTTTGTCTTTAGAAAGTTGATTGTAATGTGTCCTGATGTTTCCCTTATTTATAATTTGTTGAGCTGGTCCTCAGCTTATCATGGGTTTACATCTTTATAAACCCATCATAAATTGAAAGTATTATGTTAAAAATATTGTTTAATATACATTACCTACCAAACATCCAAGCTTAGCAATACAGTACACTGTAGAATAAGTTGTTTACTTTCATAATTACATATCCACCTGACTGGGAGCTGGTTCTATTGCTGTTGCCCAACATTACAAGAATATCATACCTGGGGCTGGGATTGTGACTCAGTGGTAGACCACTTGCCCAGTATGTGTGGGGCACTGGGTTCAATACTTAGCACCTCATATTAAAAAAAAAAAATAAAAGTTCATTGAGAACTAAAGACATATATACAAAAATTAAAAAAAAAAATACTGTACCTAGGAGAAATATTCAACATTTAAAATGAGTTTTCTATTGAATATGTATTGTTTTCACAACATTGTAAAGTTGAAAAATTGTAAGTTAAACCATTATAAATTGCGGACCATCTATATTCATGTTGTTTGTGAAAGTTAGGAAGTTTTTTAGCCATTATTTCTTCATACAGTTTTTCTGCCTCTTTTTCATTGTTTTTTTTTTTTTTTTTTGGGGGGGGGGGGGACTTCCACACTGCACATGTTGTTTCCTTTGATACCGCATCACAGGTTCTTTAGGCTCTATTCACATTTCTTTAGTAATTTTTTTTTTTTTTTTCCTGAGAAAATTACCTCAAATTTTCTACCTACCCTGGGGTAATTTTCTGTTGTCTGTAGTTAAGATCACCAAATCTTCTGCTTGCTTTCAGATACCTCTAGTGAATTTTTTAAGTTGTACCTTTTTTTATTTTTTAAGAGTTTGTCTCTTGATAGTTCCATTTTTTTATACATTATCTTCCACATCTTCTGCTAACTTTTTGATCATCTTTAAGACAGTTGTTTTTAAAGTCTAGTGGACATGCCATCTACCAGTTAGGTCTTCGTCAGGATATTTCTTTTGATTTATTTTCTTTGAATGAATCACTCTTTCCTGTTTCTTTGCATGGTTTGTGATTTTTTTTTGTTGTTGTTGAAAACTGGAATTTGAATCTAATAATGCATTAACTGTAGAAATTAGTTTTTTCACCTTCATCAGGCCTTGCTGCTCCCTGCCTCTCCTGCCGCTGAGGTTATAAACTTAACGACTTCTCAGGGCTTTTTTGAGTTTGTGTTTCCTGAGCATGTGTGTTTACTTGCTAATTTGCCTTGTATATGCAGGTTTCTTTCTTTCTTTTTTTTTTTTTTTTTTTTTGATGTCCTATTTTTTAGTGTTTACCTCTCAAAAGAGGAGAGAGGAAGAGATAGAGGAAGCAGGAAAGGGTGCCAACCTTTATTCCCCTTCTGCTGGAGTTCTTTTTATCTGGAGAAGAGGGAGGCCTTCAGCCATGGGAGGAGGCACCAGCAGTGGCTGTGGCCTCTTTGAACCTCTGTGATCAGAAGTAGCAATTAGTAATAAGAACACAGATAGATTCTTTTTTTTTTTTTTTATTGTAAACAAATGGGATACATGTAGTTTCTCTGTACATGATGTAAAGGCATACCATTTGTGTAATCATAAATTTACATAGAGTAATGTTGTTTGATTCATTCTGTTATTTTTTCCCTTCCCCCCACGCCTCCCACCCCTCTTTACCCTCTATACAGTACTTCCTTCCTCCATACTTGCCCCCCTCCCTAACCCTAACTCTAACCCTAACACTAACCCTTCCCTCCCCCCCATTATGTGTCATCCTCCACTTATTAGCGATATCATTCGTCCTTTGGCTTTTTGAGATTGGCTTATCTCACTTAGCATGATATTCTCCAATTTCATCCATTTGCCTGCAAATGCCATAATTTTATCATTCTTTATGGCTGAGTAATATTCCATTGTATATATATACCACAGTTTCTTTATCCACTCATCAATTGAAGGGCATCTAGGTTGGTTCCACAGTCTGGCTATTGTGAATTGAGCAGCTATGAACATTGATGTGGCTGTGTCTCTGTAGTATGCAGATAGATTCTTGATATTGAAGGACAGCATCATTTTTGCCCACCTTGGCTCCCACAAGCTGTACAGCTGCTTCAGAAGGAACCGTATGCACAGTTGCAGGACATAGAATAAGGGTGGGCAATGGGAGGTTTATTTTACTAAGAGCTGAAATTGACAAAAATTAACTGTGATTTTCTTTCCAACCTTTCCTCTGGAAGTTGCAAGCCTTCAGCAGACTTTAGAGTTCCAAAATAGTTGTAGGTTCACCCTTATCTGTGGTTTTGATTTCCATGGTTTCAGTTAACTGTGGTTAAAAACAGTCTGAAAAACATTAAATGGAGAATCTCAAAAATAGTTCACAAGTTTTAAAGAATTTTATTGTAGTATATTGTTATTGTTCTGTTTGATTACTGTTCATCTTGCTCTGCCAAGTTTGTAAATTAAGCATTATTATAGTTACATATGTATAGGAAAAACATTGTGTGTAGTGTATGTATGTATTATATATATGTATGTATAAAACATGTATGTGTAGGGTTTCTTACAGTCTGTTTCAGGTATCCACTAGGAGTCTTAGAACAAAATCTTCATATATAAAGAGAACTACTATATCAGATTTTGTAGCAAAATTGTTGCCTATTTGGAGAGAGAGATTTCTGCTAGTTCCTATTCTACTGTCTTCCCAGTTATTTCGTGTGGGTTCAGTTGAATGTATTGTAGCTGATATAGTGGGCCAGTTCATTGTCCTGGGTAATACCAAAATGATAAAGATTTCTTTGTCTGTGGTCACTGTGAGACAGACACATGCCAAGATTACATTTATCACCTGGCTTCCTTGTAGCCCTACTTTGGACACATGAACCACAAGAACATCTAATACCTGAGTATTGAAATGCCTGGGTATTCATCTTCTGCAGTATTTAATTACTCTGAAAATTGAAGAAGACATGAGAAAATTGCTACTGTATCTTCAACTAAAACTGACTTTCCATTTTAGTCTGAGTCCTAGAATTGACTCATTTCTGGAAATTGGGCAAATTAGTATGATTTTCTGTGTGGTCTCTAACATTAATCTTTTATATTTTTGCTCTTGATCTTTTAAGATTATATCAAGCAATACCTATTTTGGATGCCTTTTCTACTTCAAAAAAGACATTCCAGTTACAAAATAAACAAACAAAATGAAAACATAACTTGATAAACTATCAGGTGAACAACTTTACAACTACTTACCCAGTTAAGAAATGGGATTTTATGAACTGTATGTACCCCATTCTAATCTTAGTTCTTTTCCTTCCTCACAAAATTAAATACTATTCAACCGTGCATTCTTAGTCACTATAGTTTGCCTCCTTAAAAAAAAAAAAAAAAGATGGATCTTACCGGGCACTGTGGTACACACTCGTATCCCAGCAACTCAGGAAGTTGAGGCAGGAGGACTGCAAGTTTGAGACCAACCTTAGTGCTTAATGAGTCCCTAAGGACTTAGTGAGACCCTGTCTCAAAATAAAATGTTAAGGAGGGGAAAAGAACAAAGGACTGGGGATGTGGCTCATGGTTAAACCACCGTGAGTTCAACCCCTGAACTCATTTTGAAATGATTTTATCCTTGACTCTTTTCTGGATTCTGTACCTTATTTCTTAGTTTTTAAAATTCTGCTTATGCTTTTATTATTTTCTTGATGTCTGTTATCTCCACTTGAAATAGAAGGTTACAGTTTTGTTCTTTTCCATGGCTTGTTTCTGCATGCTTTCATTCTTTATACAGATGATATTTTTCTCTTTATTATACTAATGCATGCCATTTGACCTCCATACTGTGCTGTTGCTCATTTTTATGTGAAATTGGTAATTAGTTTGTTTTCTTGAATTCTTAAGAAGAGGTAAATTCAAGGGAAATCTTTCTAACTACACAGCAGTTCTTTTTCTGTTGTTTTCTTTAGTGTCCAAAAAGTTGGCAGGTGATTTTTTTGTATTTTCTGACTCTGTTTCACTCCCCTCCCCCCCTTTTAAAGAGTTCTTTATTTCCATTGTCATAATCCTGCTCAATTTTGATTAATTCCCAGCTGCATCAGAAACACATCTTTGGTCAAAACAAAACAGTTCTTCCTTATCACGTTTTCAGTGCTCCTTCTGCATCCTCTATTGGAAGAGCCAAATATCAAACTAGCTGAAATGGAGAAGTGGACTCTGCAGAGCCCAGTTCCAGTACACAAAGCAAGAAAAGAAGGGTGGATTTTGAGCTGAGAGAAAATAAGCAGTGTGAATAATAATAATAATAGTGAAGTGTGGCTTCTATTTTGGCTGAGATCAGTTCATTTGTACACTCTGCCTTCGTATGTGTGCATGCCCTTCCATATGCTTACTGTCTTTATAGAAATGTGTTGAAATTCTTTGGGGCCAATTCCTCTTCCTTTTGTCTTTGATACCGTGTTTATTTTGATATTTCCTACCATTATTTAGGTTGAATATCAGGAAAGAGATGAGGCACAACTGTTTTGGGATGATTGTCTTCAACTATGGTTTCTTTCAGTTTTAAAGATGCATCCACCTCCACTTATATCCCTACTCAAAAGTTGTTAGAAAATAGACCATATGTTATGCCACAAAGCAGCCCTTAGGAAATGCAAAAAAATAGAGATAACTACCTTGTGTTCTATCAGATCATAATGGACTGAGAATAGAAATCAATGACAAAATAAAAAACAAATTACTCCAACACCTGGAGACTAAATAATATGCTATTGAATGAAACATGGATAACAAAAAACATCAGGGAGGAGATTAAAAAATTCTTAGAGGTCAATGAGAACGACGATACAACATATCAAAATCTCTGGGACACTGAGAAAGCAGTACTAAGAGGAAAACTCATTGCATGGAGCGCATTCCAGAATAGAATGAAAAGTCAACAACTAAATGACCTAACATTACAGCTCAAAGCCCTGGAAAAAGAAGAACAGAATAACAGCAAAATAGTAGAAGACAGGAAATAATTAAAATCAGCTGAAATCAATGAAATTGAAACAATTTAAAAAGTTGACAAAACAAAAAGTTGGTTCTTTGAGAAAGTAAACAAAATAGACAAACCCTTAGCCACACTAACAAAGAGAAGGAGAGAGAAAATTCAAATTACTAAAATTCATGATGAAAAAGGAAATATCACGACAGACACCACTGAGATACAGAACATAATGAGAAGCTATTTTCAAAATCTGTATTCCAACAAAATAGAAACTACCAAATACATTGACAAATTTCTAGAGACATATGCTCCTCCCAAACTGAACCAGGAGGACATACACGATTTAAACAGATCAATATCAAGCAATGAAATAGAAGAAGCCATTAAAAATCTACCATCCAAGAAAAGCCCAGGACCAGACATATTCTCAGCCAAGTTCTACAAGACATTCAAAGAAGAACTCATTGAATACTTCTCAAAGTATTCCAGGAAATAGAAAAGGAGGGTACCCTACCAAACTCATTCTATGAAGCTAATATCACCCTCATACCCAAACCAGGCAAAGACAACAAGGAAAGAAAATTTTAGACCAATATCCTTGATGATTATATATGCAAAGATCCTTAACAAAATATTGGCAAACCGTATCCAAAAACATATTAAGAAAATTGTGCACCATGATCAAGTGGGGTTCATCCCTGGAATGCAAGGATGGCTTAACATCCGTAAATCAATAAATGTAATCCATCATGTCAATAGACTTAAGGATAAGAATCATATGGTTATTTCAATTGACGCAGAAAAACATTCGACAAAATACAATACCCCTTCATGCTCAAAACCTAGAAAAAATAGGGAGAGTAGGAACATACCTGAACACTGTAAAGGCTATTTATGCTAAGCCCATTGCCAACGTCATTCTTAATGGAGAAAAACTGAAACCATTCCCTTTAAAAAGGGGAACAAGACAGGGATGTCCTCTTTCAGCACTTCTGTTTAACATTGTCCTTGAAACTCTAGCCAGAGCAATTAGGCAGACTAAAGAAATTAAAGGGATACGAATAGGAAAAGAGGAACTTAAGCAGTCACTATTTTCTGATGACATGGTTCTATATTTAGAGGATCCAAAAACTTCCTCCAGAAAACTTCTAGACCTCATCAATGAATTCAGCAAAATAGCAGGCTGTAAAATCAACATGCACAAATAAAAATGCACAAAGCATTTTTATATGCAAGTGACGAAACAGCTGAAAGGGAAATGAGGAAAATAACTCCATTTGCAATAGCCTCAAAAAAAAAAAAAAAAAAAAACAATAAAATAAAATACTTGGGAATCAATCTAACCAAAGAGGTAAAAGATCTCTACAATGAAAACTACAAAACATTGAAGAAAGAAATTGAGGAAGACCTTAGAAGATGGAAAGATCTCCCATGTTCTTGGATAGGCAGAATTAATATTGTCAAAATGGCCATACTACCAAAAGTGCTATACAGATTCAATGCAATTCCACTTGAAATCCCAATGATGTACCTTACAGAAATAGAGCAAGCAATCATGAAATTCATCTGGAAGAATAAGAAACCCAGAATAGCTAAAGCAATCCTTAGCAGGAAGAATGAAACGGGGTATCGCAATACCAGAACTTCAACTATACTACAAAGCAATGGTAACAAAAATGGCATGTTATTGGTACCAAAATAGACAGGTAGATCAATGGTACAGAATAGAGGACACGGACACAAACCCAAATAAATACAATTTTCTAATACTAGAGAAAGGTGCCAAAAATATGCAATGGAGAAAAGATAGCCTTTTCAACAAATGGTGCTGGGAAAACTGGAAATTCATATGCAACAGAATGAAACTAAACCCCTATCTCTCACCCTGCACAAAAATCAACACACAATGGCTCAAGGACCTTGAAATCACACCAGAGACCCTGCATCTGATAGAAGAAAAAGTAGGTCCAAATCTTCAACCTGCTGACTTAGGGCAGCCTTCCTTAATAGGACTCACATAGCACAAAAAGTTAAAGCAAGAATCAATAACTGGGATAGATTCAAACTAAGTAGCTTTCTCTCAGCAAAGGAAACTATCAGCAATGTGAAGAGAGAGCCTATAGAGTGGGATAAAATCTTTGCCACTCATACTTCAGATAAAGCACTCATTTCCAAAATCTATAAAGAACTCACCTCTACACCAAGAATACAAATAACCCAATCAACAAATGCACTAAGGAAATGAACAATCACAGTAGATCTACAAGCAATCAACAAACATGGGAAAATATTCACCATCTTTAGTAATAAGAGAAATGTAAATCAAAAGTACCCTAAGATTCCATCTCACACCAATTAGAATGGCGATTATCAAGAGTACAAGCAACAATAGGTGTTGGAGAGGATGTGGGGAAAAAGGTACACTCATACATTGCTGGTGGGGCTGCAAATTAGTGCAGCCACTCTGGAAAGCAGTGTGGAGATTCCTTAGAAAACTTGGAATGGACCCACCATTTGACCCAGCTATCCCACTTCTTGGCCTATACCCAAAGGACTTAAAATCAGCATACTACAGAGATACAGCCACATCAATGTTCATAACTGCTCAATTCATAATAGACTGTGGAACCAACCTAGTTGTCCTTCAATTGATGAATGTATAAAGAAACTGTGAGATACACACACACACACACACACACACACACAATGGATTACTCAGCTATAAAGAATAATAAAATTATGGCATTTGCAGGCAAATGGATGAAACGAGAATATCATGCTAAGTGAGATAAGTCAATCTCAAAAAAACAAAGGACCAATGATCTCACTTATAAGCGGATGATGACACATAATGGGGGGCGGGAGGGAACAAGAATGGAGGAAGGAGGGACTGTATAGAGGGAAAAGGGGTGGGAGAGGTGGGAGGGAAGGAAAATATAATGGAATGAATCAAACATCATTACCCTATGTAAATGTATGATTACGCAAATGGTATGCTGTTACTCCATGTACAAACAGAAACAACATGTATCCCATTTGTTTACAATAAATATAAATTTTAAAAAATGTTGTTAGGATTCAGGAGGGATGGAGTTTGAATACAAATTTAATTGGCAACATCACATTGTACTCAGAATTGCTTTTGGTAGTAGACCAAATTTACTTGATCTAGTATTTGTTTAGTATAACATTTCTCAGGAGATTGATATTTGAATATTGTATATACATATAAGAATATTGTATTGGCTAGCATTTGTAGCTGTAATAGATTCTTACGCCGAGGCTATGTACTGAACCTTTGGTCTTAGGGCCCTGTGTCCACTCCCTTGTGGTTCACCATTAGAGAGGTCACCATAAGTGAGTGAGTATGTGTCATGTGTACATCTGTGTGCAGAGTTGTATATTTTTGCAGACAGAGAACTATAAAGTTTTGTTCCCAACTGTATTTTTAAGCTACTAGAATAAACAAATGTGGGGATCATATTTTGGAGCTTAAGTTCTGCAAAGAACTGTTCTTGGTTGAAAATAAAGTAATTTGTAGCTTGAGTTTTAAATCCCCTCATTTTCTGAAATATTGTTTTGCCTTTCCTACAAAATAATCAGGTCTTTATTAAGTTTTTGTCAATTTAAAGAGCCCTTTCTTGTCCATCCTTCCTTTTGTTATTTCCTTTTGTTAAAATTCTTTATGACTCATTCGTCAAATGTTTATTGAGCATTTATTATATCTTACTTGTTTGCTAGGTGCTGAAGAGTGAGCAGAAATAAGATATAGAGCTTTGATCTTTTTTCTGAGACTTAACAGGATTCCTTTACTCAGAGTCTACAGTGATTTTTTTTTTTAACCCAGAGTTCACCAGATTCTTTGTTTAGTCTCACAACCCTTTATGATTCTCAGTTCTTATTGTATTTCACAGTTGGAACAAATAATAGTACAAAAAAAAACAATGACCTTAAAAACTGTTGCCTACATTTTTTTTTTGTTTTTAATTTTCTATTTTTTCATAACTTTATTAAGGTAAAATTGAAGTACAATAAAATGCACATATTTGAAATGTACAATTTGATCACTTTTGACATGTATGTAACAAATAAATCAATATAAAAAGCATTGCCATTGCTTTTTTAAAAAAATTGAAACCATGCAGACTGTTTCTTGCAGGATTTATTACATTAGAAATCAATCTCCTTAAGATAGATAGAACCTCACTCCCACATGTCAACTACTTCAAAATTAAATGGCACCTTTATAAGTATCCACAGGTCAAGGAAGAAAGCACAAGTAAATTAAAAAGTACTTTGAACTAACTCACAATAAAAGCTTAAAATATCAGGAACTCTGGGATGAAATAGTACTCAGATGAACATTTATAACAATGTACTTAGAAACTATAATAACAAATTGTTTTCAAATTATGTAGTAGGAAAGAAAAATAAAGAGTAGGAGTGGAAATACATGAAATAGAGAAGAAATAATACTGCTAAAATTTGATAAAAATCAAGTCTAATCAAGAAAAAAAGACACAAAAATTAATATCAATGGAAATGTTGCTATCAAAGTAACCCTACAGATGCTAAAAATATATTAAGGTAGTATTACAACTGTATGCCAACCTGTGTGATAATTTGCAAATCATGGTCAGTAATAGAGAAGGATCTGCGTGTTGCTGAGAAGTGTATTTAGTCATTGGTGAATGAAATACATTATTTCTGTTAAGCCTAAATTATCAACCATTATTTTTTTTAATTCTATAGCACCTTTATTTAGTTTTTGTTTGGAAGATCTATCCAGTAGTAAGAGTTAAAGTCACTCATCAGTATTATTATGTTGTGGTCTGCTTGATTCTTGAAATTGAGAAGGGTTTGTTTGATGTACCATAGATGTTCTGTTGTTTGGGGCACAAATATTTATGATTGTTTTGTCTTGTTGATGTATAAATCCCTTAATCAGTGTGAAATGACCTTCTTTGTCCTTTCTGATTAACTTTGGCTTAGAATCCACTTTATCTGATGTAAGGAAAGCAATCCATGTGAGTGATATGTTTTTCCCATCCTTTCACTTTCACTCTGTGGATGCCTTTTCCTATGAGATGGGTCTCTTGAAGGCAGCATATTTGGGGAAGGGGTCTTGTTTTTTAATCCAATCTGCCAGTCTATCTTTTTTTTTAAATTTTTAAAATTGTAAACAAGTGGGATACATGTTGTTTCTCTGTACATGGTGTAAAGGCATACCATTTGTGTAATCATAAATTTACATAGGGTAATGTTGTTTGATTCATTCTGTTATTTTTTCCCTTACCCCCACCTCTCCTACCCCTCTTTTCCCTCTAAACAGTCCTTCCTTCCTCCGTTCTTGCCCCCCTCCCTAACCCTAACTCTAACCCTAACACTAACCCCTCCCACCCCCCATTATGTGTCATCATCCACTTCTTAGCGATATCATTTGTCCTTTGGTTTTTTAAGATTGGATTATCTCACTTAGCATGATATTCTCCAACTTCATCCATTTGCCTGCAAATACCATAATTTTGTCATTCTTTCTGGCTGAGTAATATTCCATTGTGTGTGTGTGTGTGTGTATATATATGTATATACACATCAGAGTTTCTTTATCCATTCCTCAATTGAAGGACATCTAGGTTGGTTCCACAACCTGGCTATTGCGAATTGAGCAGCTATGAACATTGATGTGGCTATATCTCTGTAGTATGCTGATTTTAAGTCCTTTGGGTATAGACCAAGGAGTGGGATAGCTGGGTCAAATGGTGGTCCTATTCCAAGTTTTCTAAGGAATCGCCACACTGCTTTTCAGAGTGGCTGCACTAATTTGCAGCCCCACCAACAATGTATGAGTGTACCTTTCTCCCCACATCTTTGCCAACACCTATTGTTGCTTGTATTTTTCATAATTGCCATTCTAATTGGGGTGAGATGGAATCTTAGGGTAATTTTGATTTGCATTTCTCTTATTACTAGAGACGTTGAACATTTTTCCATATGTTTGTTGATTGCTTGTAGATCTTCTTCTGTGAAGTGTCTATTCATTTCCTTTGCCCATTTGTCGATTGGATTATTTGAATTCTTGGAGTACAGTTTTTTGAGTTCTTTATAGATTCGGGAGATTAGTGCTCTATCTGAAGTATGATTGGCACAGATTTTCTCCTACTCTGTAGGCTCTTTCTTCTCATTGCTGATAGTTTCCTTTGCTGAGAGAAAGCTTTTTAGTTTGAATCTATCCCAGTGGTTGATTCTTGCTTTTATTTCTTGTGCCATGGGAGTCATGTTAAGGAATTCTGATCCTAAGCTGGAATGTTGAAGATTTGGACTTACTTTTTCTTCTATAAGATGCAGGGTTTCTGGTATGATTCCAGGGTCCTTAATCCATTTTGAGTTTAGTTTCGTGCATGGTGAGAGATATGGGTTTAGTTTCATTCTGTTGCATATGGATTTCTAATTCTCCTGGCACCATTTGTTGAAGAGGCTATCTTTTCTCCATTGCATATTTTTGGCCCCTTTGTCTAGTATGAGAAAATTGTATTTATTTGGGTTTGTGTCCGTGTCCTCTATTCTGTACCATTGATCTACCTGTCTATTTTGGTACCAATAACATGCCATTTTTGTTACTATTGCTTTGTAGTAGAGTTGAAGATCTGGTATTCTGATACCCCCTGCTTCACTCTTTCTGCTAAGGATTGCTTTAGGTATTCTCGGTTTCTTATTGTTCCAGATGAATTTCATAATTGCTTGCTCTATTTCTGTAAGGTACGTCATTGGGATTTTAATTAGAATTGCATTGAATCTGTATAGCACTTTTGGTAGTATGGCCATTTTGACAATATTAATTCTACCTATCCAAGAACATGGGAGATCTTTCCATCTTCTAAGGTTTTCTTTAATTTCTTTCTTTAGTGTTCTGTAGTTCTCATTGTAGAGGTCTTTCACCTCTTTTGTGAGATCGATTCCCAAGTGTTTTATTTTTTTTGAGGCTATTGTGAATGGGGTAGTTTTCCTAATTATTCTTTCCAAAGATTCATCACTTATGTATAAAAATGCATTGGATTTATGAGCATTGATCTTATATCCCGCTACTTTACTGAATTCACTTATGAGTTCTAAAAGTTTTCTAGTGGAATTTCCTGGTTCCTCTAAGTATATAATCATATCATCAGCAAATACGGATAGTTTGAGTTCTTCGAGTTCTTCTTCTCCTATTCGTATTCCTTTAATTTCTTTGGTCTGTCTAATTGCTCTGGCTAGAGTTTCAAGGAAAATGTTGAATAGAAGTGGTGAAAGAGGGCATCCCTGCCTTGTTCCAGTTTGTAGAGGGAATGCTTTCAGTTTTTCACCATTTAGAATGATATTAGCCATGGGCTCAGCATAGATGGGCTTTACAATGTTATGGAATGTTCCCACTATCCCTATTTTTTCTAGTGTTTTGAGCATGAAGGGGTGCAGTATTTTATCAAATGCTTTTTCTGCATCTATTGAAATAATCATGTGATTCATGAGTTTAAGTCTGTGGAGATGGCGAATTACATTTATTGATTTCCTGATGTTGAACCAACCTTGCATCCCTGGGATGAAACCCACTTGATCATGGTGCACTATCTTTTTAATATGTTTTTGTATGCGATTTGCTAAAATTTTGTTGAGAATTTTTGCATCGATGTTCACTTAGGATATTGGTCTGAAATTTTCTTTCCTTGATGTGTCTCTGTCTTGTTTAGGTATCAGGGTGATATTGGCTTCATAGAATGAGTTTGGGAGGGTTCCCTCCTCTTCTATTTTATGGAATACTTTAGAAGTATTGAAATGAGCTCTTCTTTAAAGGTTTTGTAGAACTTGGCTGAGAACCCATCTGGACCCGGACTTTTCTTTGTTGGTAGGCTTTTGATGACTTCTTCTATTTCATTACTTGAAATTGGTCTATTTAAATTGTGTATGTCCTCCTCGTTCAGTTTAGGTAATTCATATGTCTCTATAAACCTGTTGATGTCTTCGAAATTTTCTATTTTGTAGGAGTATAGATTTTCAAAATAGGTTCTAATTATGTTTTGTATTTCAATCTTGTCTGTTGTGATATTTCCTTGTTCATTTCGAATTTTAGTAATTTGGGTTTTCTCTCATCTTCTCTTTGTTAGTGTGGCTAAGGGTTTATCAATTTTGTTTATTTTTTCTAAGAACCAACTATTTATTTTGTCAATTTTTTGTATTATTTCTTTTTTTCAATTTCGTTGATTTCAACTCTGAGTTTAAATATTTCCTGTCTTCTACTACTTTTGGTGTTTGCTCTTCTTTTTCTAGGGCTTGGAGCTGTAGTGTTAAGTCATTTATTTGTTGATATCTACTTCTTTTGTTGAATGCGCCCCATGAAATAAATCTTCCCCTAAGTACTGCTTTCGCAGTGTCCCAGAGATTTTGATATTATGTTTCTTTGTTCTCATTTACCTCTAAGAATTTTTTCATTTCCTTTCTAATGTCTTCTGTTATCCATTCATCATATAATAGCATATTGTTTAATCTCCAGGTGTTGGAGTAGTTTCTATTTTTTACTCTTCCATTTATTTCTAACTTCAATCCATTATGATGTGATAGAATACAAGGTGGTGTCTCTATCTTCTTGTATTTGCCAACATTAGCTTTGTGGCATAATATATGGTCTATTTATATGGTCTATTTTAGAGAAGGATCCATGTGCTGCTGAGAAGAAAGTGTATTCGCTCTTGATTGGATGGTATATTCTATAAATGTCTGTTAAGTCTAAATTTGATTGTGTTATTGAGATCTATGGTTTCTTTGTTCAATTTTTGTTTGGAAGATCTGTCCAGTGGTGAGAGAGGCGTGTTAAAATTACCTAGTATGATTGTGTTATGGTCTGTTCGGTTTCTGAGATTGAGAAGGATTTGTTTGACATACATGGATGAGCTACTGTTTGGGGCATAGATATTTATGATTGTTTTGTCTTGCTGATTTATGCTTCTCTTAAGCAGTATGATATGTCCTTCTTTATCCCTTCTGACTACTTTTCACTTGAAGTCCACATTATCTGAAATGAGGATGTATACTCCAGCTTTTTTGCTGAGTCCATGTGCATGGTATGTTTTTCCCCATCCTTTCACCTTTAGTCTATGGGTATCTTTTTCTATGAGGTGAGTCTCTTGCACGCAACATATTGTTGGATCTTTCTTTCTTTTTAATCCAATCTGTTAGTCTATGTCTTTTGATTGATGAATTCTGGCCATTAACTTTCACTGTTATTATTGAGATATGATTTGTATTCCTGGCCATTTGGTTCATTTTTAAATTTTATTTATTTATTTATTTATTTGACATGACTTGGTTCCTCCTTTATTTGACAATTTCTTTAGGATAATTCCTCCCATTGCTGATTTGCTTCTTTGTTTTTCATCTCTTCCTCATGGAATATTTTGCTGAGAATGTTCTGTGATGCTGGCTTTCTTTTTGTAAATTCTTTTAGCTTTTGTTTATCATGGAAGAATTTTATTTCTTCGTCAAATTTGAAGGTAAGTTTTGCTGGGTATAAGATTCTTGGTTGGCATCCATTTTCTTTCATGGCTTGAAAAATGTTGTTCCAGGCCCTTCTAGCTTTTAGTGTCTGGGTTGAAAAATCTGCTGATATCCGTATTGGTTTCCCCCTGATTGCAATTTGGTTCTTTTCTCTCACGGCCTTTAAAATTCTGTCTTCATTTTGTATGTTAGGTATTTTCATTATAATGTGCCTTGGTGTGGGTCTGTTGTAATTTTGTGTATTTGGAGTCCTATAAGCCTCTTGAACTTGATTTTCCATTTCATTCTTCAGATTTGGGAAATTTTCTGATATTATTTCATTGAATATATTGTTCATTCCTTTGGTTTGTTTTTCTAAGCCTTCCTCAAACCTAATAATTCTTAAATTTGGCCTTTTTATGATATCCCATAGTTCTTGGAGATTCTGTTCTTGATTTCTTACCATCTTCTGTGTGTGTTCAACTTTGTTTTCAAGGTTAAATATTTTGTCTTCAATATCTGAGGTTCTGTCTTCCAGGTATTCTATCCTATTGGTTATGCTTTCTGTGGAGTTCTTAATTTGGTTCATTGTTTTCTTCATTTCAAGTATTTCTGTTTGTTTTTTTTTTTTCTCAATATCTCTAACCCTCTATTGAAATGAACTTTTGCTTCCTGTATTTGCTCTTTTAACTGTCGATTGGTGTGATCATTCAATGCCTGCATTTGCTCTTTCATCTCATCGTTTTAATTATGAGATCATTTTAATTACGTACATTCTGAACACCCTTTCTGTCATTTCTTCTGCCATGCTGTCATCAGATTTTATTGACGTAACATCTAGATTTGTTTGGGGGCATTTTCTTCCCTTGTTTTCTCATATTGTCCAGGTATCAGTGGACCACGGAGATATTGCAGATTTCCTCTATTGACTTATAATGTCCCTGAAGATTTCTAGTATATCCCCTCTTAGCCTTCAGTAGGCTGAAGTCTTGGAGGAAGTTGATAATGTGGTGCTCCACAAGGAAGCTGCCTCTCTAGGAGTGGTGGCCTTCAGGTGGGGTATATTCCCTGCTAGTGGGCAGAGGTGCCTCCACTTGTTGACCAATGGTCATCCAAAGGAGAACTAGGCTGCGGGCTGAGGCAAGGCCTGTTTGGGCCTGTGTCTCTGGTTTTACCGTCCTTGTGAGAAAACCTTACTCGGCAGGGAAGACTGACCCGGTGGGGAGGTCTCGCTGGTCAGTTCCCCTCATAGAGGTTGCCCTCAATCTCCAACTACCGTCTGGGCTGGGCTGCCTTCCTCTGTAACGTTCCCAGGGGCCTGGACCTACCTCCTGTGCCTGGGAGCCTCACCCTTCGCAGACGAGTCTCCTCAGGCTGCCTCTCCTCAGAGAATCTGTCCGCATTCCTGGAACCTTCGCTCTGCTCCTAAGCGTGTCTCTGTGTGGCTCTTCCAACCCGAAGACTCCTAGGTCCTGGGACCGTGGTCTGCACCTAATCACCTGGCTATGCAGCCCCTCCTCTGAGCAGCCACCTGGAGCCCCGTACAGTCACTCCGAGTCCCAGGGACCCGCTGCACGCCTCTTCCTCTGGACAGCCGCCCAGTGTTCCGGTGCCATCGCTAGGAGTCCAAGCAACTCACTGCGCACCTCCTCCTTCCGCCAATGGCCCGTACTCCAAGTCCAAGTGACCTGCTGTGTTCCTTCTCCTCCTCCGGGCATCCCCCTGGGTGTTCAGGAATGGTCGCTCTGAGTCCAAGTGACCCATCACAAGCCTCCTCTGGGCAGCCGCCCGGAGCTCTGGTGCAGCTGCTCCTAGACCAAGCGACCCACCGCGCTCCTCCTCCGGGCAGCTCCCCGGTGTTCAGGAGTGGTCGCTTTGAGTCCAAACAACTCACCACTCGCCTCCTCCTCTGAGTAGCCTCCCGGAGCTCTGATGCAGTCACTCTGAGTCCAAGCGACCCGCTGTGCTCCTCCTCCTCCTCCTCCGGGCAGCACCCCCCCCCAATGTTCAGGAGTGGTCGCTCTGAGTCCAAACAGCTCGCCGCACAGCTCCTCCTCTGGCAGTCGCCTGTAGCTCTGGTGCAGTTACTCCGAGTCCAAGTGACCCACTGCGCTCCTCCTCCTCCTCCCCCGGGCAGGCCCCTGTGTTCAGTGGCGGTCGCTCTGAGTCCCAACAGCTCGCCGTGCAGCTCCTCCTCTGGGCAGTCGCCCGGAGCCCCGGTGGTTGCTCCGAGTCCAAGCACTGTACTGAGCAACCTCCTCTACGATGCTCCTAGTTGTCCGAGTTCACTGTTCCAGCAGGAGGAGGGGTGTCTCGTTGGGTAACTCTACTTCACAAAGTTGCCTGCGTTCTGGGACTATCGCCCCATCCAGGATGCCTCTCCAACGGGAGAGACTCACCCGGCTGCTTTGAGTTGGTCCCAAGTCTCTCAATATCTCCTTTTTTGAATCCTGAGTCCTGGAGCAACATGAAATGCAGCCACCCTCTAGTCCGCCATCTTGAAACCCCCAGTCTGTATCTTTTGATTGATAAGTTTAGGCCATTAATGTTGAAGGTTATTATTGAGATATGATCTGTATTCCTGGTCATTTGTGTTTATTTCTAGTTCTTAGTTTGAATTAGTTTCTCCTTTGATTGACCGTTCCTTCACTGGTTTTCACTTTTTATTTTATCATTTAATCTTCATGGAATATTTTGTTGAGTATATTTTGAAGTGCAGGATTTCTGTTTGAGAATTCTTTTAATTTTTGCTTAACATGGAAGGCTTTTATTTCATCTTCAACTCTGAAGCTTAATTTTGCTGGCTATAGCATTCTTATTTGGCATCTACTTTCTTTCAGAGCTTTGGTATATGTTATTCCAGGACCCTCCTACCTTTGGGGTTCTGGGTTGAGAAATAGCTGAGATCTCTATTGGTTTACCCCTGTATGTAATCTGATATTTTTCTCTCTCAGCATCTAAAATTCTGTCCTTATTCTGTATGCAGGCATTTTCATTGTAATGTGCCTTGGTGTGAGTCTTTTGTAATTTTGCCCATTTGGGGTCCTGTATAAGTCTCTTGTATTTGATTTTCGATTTTATTCTTTAGGTTTGAGAAATTTTCTGATATTATTTCACTAAAAAGATTGTGCTTTCCTTTGGTTTGTATCTTCATGCCTTCATCTGTCCTGATAAATCTTAAATTTGGTCTTTTCATGTTATCCCATAATGCTTGGAGGTTCTGTTCATGGTTTCTTAACATTTCTCCATTGTCAGCTCTAGTTTCAAAATTACACATTTTGTCTTTATTGCCTGAGATTTGATCTTCCAAGTAGTCTAGTCTGTTGGTGATGGTTTCTATTGAATTTTTAATTTGGTTTATTGTTTCCTTCATTTTAAGGATTTCTAGCTGCCCCCCCACCCCCAGAATCTCTGTTTCTTTATTGAAGTGATCTTTTGCTGCCTGCATTTGCTGTCTTACATCATCCTTTACTTTCAGATCAGTTTAACTATGTATATTCTAAACTCCTTCTCTGACATTTCTTCCACTGTGGTGTCAATGGATTTTGTTAATCAGAGTATCTTGGTTTGCTTGGGGAGATTTGTACCCTTACTTTTTCATGTTGTTTGTATATCTAGCCATCTAACAGTATAGATCTGAGGCAGTATAGTTTCTACCTTGTGGACTTAGAATGTCCTGGAAGTTTTCCAATACCTCACTGTTTAGGGGGAGTCAAATAATAACAACCAATGTAAACAATATACGGAATTAAACCAAATAGTTCCTACTGTGACATCTACAATGTTAATTATCACAATAAATAAATGATATGATCAGGTATTGCCTATAATAAAAACAGCAAGTTTGCAAAATGGTTTACACTTTTAAATGGTTGACAGGGAAAGAAGTGATATGGGATATGATGATTATGAGGGAGGAGGAGAGTAGACATGTAAAAAATTAAAGGAAGAGTGAAGGAGAGAAAATAGAGATTGACTGTTAGCAAAAAAAAGAAGAGAAATGGGAGAAAAATGTATATGAAGGAAAAATTAAAAAAAAAAAAAACTAAAATATATCAGTGAAACATCATAGTTCACAAGAAACTAATCCATGTAAAATAACTGACTTCAAAAATGCTAGAAACGAAAAGAAAAAAAATAGGAAACTGTATAAATATCCAGGTACCATTAAAGTCACAAAGAGTGAAAAAGAATTTAAACAAAAGAAAAGAAACAAAAATCTTAATGAAAAGTTAATTCTTTTCATTGGAGTTCAAAATATTCTCAGCTTCTCTTGGCAGTTTTAGGAGGAGTCTTCTGGAGTGTGATGCTCATCCTCTGGATTGCTAGAGTGCTTTGTATCCCATCGGTGGAGTTTCTGGAGGCAGGGTTTAGGCTTAGGTGGGCTCTAGGCTCTGTGCTGAATGCTAAATGGACTGGAGATTTTAAATCATCGCACCTCCAGCGTCCAGTACTTGCTGGTCCATAGTTGGAAGACTTTACTCCAGGGATCTTCCATGAGTTCCACTCATGTGGTGAGGGAGCCAATTCTTAGTACCCTACATCTTCTGCAGACCCCCACGTTTCCTGGTCTTGGGTGCAATCTGCAAACAATTTCTCCTACCCTGCCTTTCCTGGTTACCAACCAGATGCATCTCTTCCAGCCCGTCCTGCAAGCAGTCATATTGATGGGGGAGGGTTTCTGCCACCAGTTGTCCCCTATGTAAACTTTTCTCCACATTTGATTTTCTTATGGTCACTTAGGCACACTCTCTTCTTTTTTTTTTTTTTTTTTTTTTTTGGAGAGCAAAAACTGGCTCTCGTGGGAAAGCCAGTCCAGTTTATTATCTATTCCAGATTATTATCTATTCATATCAAGTTACACTATGTTATGTAGTACAGTTATCTTTGTTCATGTCCAGATCACATAACTTGCTCACTTCTCAGAGGCCACTAGGACCAAAGGTTATTATAATAAGATAATGTCTCCAGACCTCAAGGACCGAGGAGTTTCAGAGCATTTGTAAGTCATTCAGAGCACCTGTTGTGTCCGGAGGCATTTCCTCAACTGAAAGAACTCTTGCCCCTCTGTATATTGACTGATCTGAAATCCCTACAACTCCCCTTTTTGTTTTATGTGTCTTTAGAATAGACATGACTTGTCTTCTGTTCAAGGAAGATAGAGGGAGAAAGCAAGGCAAACATTTGCAAAAACAAGCACAGTATAATAAGGCAAATATCAATAAACATTCTACAATGAAAATTCTTTGACCTATGTAGAATTTGTTAGCCATGAGGTTAACCAATCTAAAAAATCCCATCTTTCATTCTCTTGTTGCAGCTTCTTTACAATGTTCTTAGGATGACCCAATTTCCTTTAAATGGGGTTACTATTATTAATTAAATGGAAACAACACATATTATTAAATTCTGGCATCCCTTATGATGTAATTTCAAAAAATAATCAATAGCTGCCATATTATCAATTATAGATTGATGATACAAATTTCAAAAGAATTAACAATTTTTGTTAAGTACTTGGGCACCACCAAGGATACAACAACACAGAAAAAGAACAATAATAGCATAATTGTGGAATTCTGGGTAAGTTTGGCAAACAACTGTAACCAAATTTTCTGGGTTATGTTCTAAATCCATCTGGGCTAGCAGTTGTTGAGCAGATGTTGTTAAAACCTTTATATTTCCCCAAGTCACTAGATGATTAGAAGACTGATGGTTTCTTGGGCCTCTTGTTCTTATTGGATGTTCCTGCTTTGAATTAGGGTCCTCTTCATCCAGGGTCAAATATAATTCAGGAATCAGATTTTAGGCACACTCTTATACAGCATGTGTTTACTGGGCCTGTATTTCGGGTTCGCTAGGAATTGGCTTCCTCAGTTGGCAGCCCCTGCACTATAGCTGCAAACTGCTTCCTACCTGCAGTGAGTCCTTTAGGTTTGTTGGGCAATGTCCTTGGTCTCTAAATGCTCTGTACCTAGATATGATGGCTTCCTTGAATTCCCTTGTCCCTCTACTATGCTTAGGGAGGGACCCTTCTGGCTGGATGGAACTTCGGTCCTCGCTGTAGCAGTGGCTGTGCTACTGAGGATTTTTTCCTTATTATGTCCCACCTCCTATGTCCCAGGTCTGCTTTGAATGTGCAGTTTTAGGTTCCAGGAAAACTCCTCCCCCCCTTTATTTTTTGTTCATCCATCTTGTGGAGAAGCTGCCTGTCTGTTTTCTTGGTTTCAAGCCATGGAGCAGCCAGGAACATGACCTTCTCTATTCCACCATCTTGGATCTCTCTGTTACCTACATCCCACCTCCCAGACAAATGGCATTCTTTATTGTCTGATGCTTTTATTGCATGATTCACAAGAATCAATTCATCATTTTATTTTAGGCTTTCCCCTATTTAGAATAGGAAAATAAATCATGTTTACCTACAATTTTTAAAACAAAGTTTAACTTTTGAAATATACCTTTCTTCACCTCCTGATTTGCAAAAGGGAAAGTTGATGGTCATACATTTTGAGCTAGATGACACTATATTTTCATTGTTTATTTCCCCCAGCTTTGTGTTTTCTAGCTCATCTGTATCTTAAACTTCCACTGGAAGTTAAATGGCAAGCACTTTGAATACTTCTTTTCTTCCATTCATAATACTGTTAAATACTTTCATGTTCTGATAGTATAAGAAATGGTGAATCTCTCTCTCATTTCCTGTGAAATGACTGGGGATATCTCTGCTATTTAGTGTAGGATGACATGCCTATGATACAAAAAATTAGCTTTAAGTTTGAATGTCCTTTTAAGTATTTCCCAAAAATGCCCTTTTAAGTACTTTTCTATCCCTACAATAATCTATTCAAGTAAAATATAGTAGGCATATGTCACCCAGAGGTCAAAGGTTCAGGTAGTCTTTTGTATGGTTGGGATTTCTACTTATAGAAAGTTGATTAAAGTTCTTTATGAGTTTATCAGACTTTTGAACATTATTGAAGTAAAGCTGTGGCTATCATAAATTGGAGATTCAGTTTTGGAGATTAATTTCAGGAAGGAAAATAAGTTGAATCCA
The DNA here is from genome assembly GCF_902686455.1 of Sciurus vulgaris. NCBI lineage: Eukaryota > Metazoa > Chordata > Mammalia > Rodentia > Sciuridae > Sciurus > Sciurus vulgaris. The sequence goes on from NC_136463.1 coordinate 136,711,318, forward strand.
ACTTATTTCAACTTATGATTTTAAGGTAGGTCATTAAAAGACAATGATTTGAAGTGAAAATAATTCCTTTGAGGTAGTTTTAAATAGCTTACCAAAGTGTATATCTTACTGTCATGTTGATGTTCGTAGATGAAATTTAGTATTCATCTACTAATTCAGATAGTTCACATAACTGTAATGTTGACTGATTAATTAAATAGTGTAGTGATCATAGTTACTGGATGTTAAAATTGTCCTTTTATAAGATTAAGAGCATGAATTTTGAAGTTCACCAGCTCAGCCTTTTAAACTTCTTGTGACATGGGACTTTGCAGATACAACCAGACCTCCAAAGAAAGATGAAGAAAATGGAAAGAATTATTACTTTGTATCTCATGACCAAATGATGCAAGACATCTCAAACAACGAATACCTGGAGTATGGCAGTCACGAGGACGCGATGTATGGGACAAAACTGGAGACTATTCGGAAGATCCACGAGCAGGGACTGATTGCAATTCTGGATGTGGAGCCTCAGGCGCTGAAGGTCCTGAGAACTGCGGAGTTTGCTCCTTTTGTCGTCTTTATCGCTGCTCCAACTATCACTCCAGGTTTAAATGAGGATGAATCTCTCCAGCGCCTGCAGAAGGAGTCTGACATCTTACAGAGAACATACGCGCACTACTTCCATCTCACAATTATCAACAATGAAATTGATGAGACAATCAGACATCTGGAGGAAGCCGTTGAGCTCGTGTGCACAGCCCCACAGTGGGTCCCGGTCTCCTGGGTCTATTAGGCCTGTCCCCAGATATCTGAGCATAACTGGGAGCCACCTCATACATGGAAAAGCCTCTTTGTTATGGGCCTTGTGTCAGCAGGTCGTGGTCCCTAGAGACTACCTAGTTGTAGTGTGACCTACATTTATAATTATTGTCATGTCCGAATAGATAGAAGGAGAAAAACAATTACACACTAATTTAAAGAGACAGTATCTTTTTTAATCAGTTCTCCTAAACTTTAATAAAATGTATCTTTAAATGTATGTATTATTCAATACTTTGGAATGTTATATTTTTGGAAATCATAGCTTTTTATTTCCAAGGCCCCTAAAAACTGCACAAAATAGATGCTGCTTTCTATAATCTATTTTAATAATAAAAAACAATGATTCTGTTACCTTGACTGGGGGGTGGAACACTACATTCTTTTTAGAGTCTGATTTTATGGATTGGAATATCTTTCTTTCCTTTATTTATTTGAAATAATTAGTCTAGTGATTACAAAACAGTCATAAATTTTTAAAGGCCTTTTTTCTCTCTCTTTTTTTTTTAGAATAGTATTTTTTTTAAGTCCTTTATGTAACATCCAGATAATGTGATACTGTCTCTTTGAAGCACCCTGTAAACCTTTTAGAGATTTGAAGTTGGGTCTTGACTCTTAATGCATGTGGACAGTCGCGAGCGTTTATGCTGTCGGTGTGTCTGTGTTGGACAAATCAATCTGTAATCTACAGCAAAGTACATTCCGTTCACCGGGCACACCCAGGAGAATAAGAATAAAATGCTGTTATGACTAAGTTGTAAACCTATGCACATCCCTTGCATTTCGGGCAACTTTATAAAAAAAAAAAAAGAAAAGAAACTGATTTTTATTAATAATAATCATGTAGTGAAATGTGTTTGTAATTTTGTCTCAATTTAATTTGTTGTAAGGTGGGAGGGGGAATTGCTGGTTTCACCATTTCAGATCTGTGTTGTCTTAAGAGTATTAACGTTTTAATTAAGCAAAGAAATGAGGATTTTTAATCTGTATGTAATTGTTTTAAAAGCACCCATTTTAAGAGAAAATACTGTGCAATGAAGAAACCAGTTTAGGCATTTGCTATAAACTGAATTATTCCAAAAGAATAATCTATAACAGCCCTGTAAATTCCTTTAAAATGATAACTAACAGGACAGTCTGACCAATTTTTTTAAAATATACTTCCTTTTATGTGTTCAATTAAAAAAAAAAAAAAGAGCATGAATTTTAGAGTCATACTTTGCTTCTAAATTCTACTAACTATTAACTTTGGGCAAGATAAACTTTTTATACCTCAGTTCTATCATCTGTAGAATGATGATAATATTATCTTTTTAGGAGTGCTAGAATCAAAATAATTAGTACATGTAATTCATTTAGAGCCATAACTTGCATGTACCAAGCAACTGTCACTAGAAAGTAGTAGGGTAAGTTACTATTCTGACCCAATTAATGGTCTAATTTTAAAAAATGAGTATGTGATAGACTAAGGTGTCTTCAAATTTTTAATATTCCTCCCCTCAAGAGGCAATATTTGTTTCTCTTTTGTGATTTTTTTTTTAAGTGATGCCATGCCAGAGGTAGACTGACAACTTTCACCTTACCTCTTAACATCATGCTTTGTCATGTGAGAAAACCCATTACTCTGTGATAGAGTTGACATAGAAAGGGACTGGGACTTCATGGAGTGGGAGATTTGTCCATTTAAACCCAGCCCAGTTGACAAAGACACCAGTCTGTGAATGAGTCTTTCAAATCCTTTAACACAGCCCAGCTACTAGCTGGGTATCTTCAAGAACACATTCTATAGCCTGTGGGAAAAGAGAATTGCCTAGTCAAGTCTTGTCTGAATTCCTCATTCTTAAGATGATGAGATATAATGAAATGACTGTTAAACTACTAAATTTTAGGGTATATAAGTTACATAGCAACTGGGAAGAGTGTAAGAACACGGAACACATAAATGTTAAAATCTTATATAACAGCAGTAAGACAGAAACCTACAGTCTTCAGAATGCAGTGATGTGAAACTGTAGGATATTTTATTTGACATTTAGGTTGATTTAAAAAATTTTTTAGTACATTGTAGTTATTCATAATATTGTCTTTCATTTTGACATAATCATGCATGCATGGACTATGACTTACTTCATTTCAGTTTCCAGTATTTTCCCTTCCTCACCTTATTCTATCCTTCTACTCTACTGTCTTCCTAATATTTATTTATTTGTTTATTAAAATGATGCTTTATACTTACAAACATTTTGTGGTATATTCATATATGTACATAGAATAATTGATCAGTTTCATTCTACAGTTCCTCTCTTCCTGTCCTCCTTCTATCCCCTTCTTCTATTCCACATATCTCCCTGCGTTTTCATAGGATCACCCCACCTCCTTCCCCCTTATTTTGTCCTTGCTTCCATCTGTGGGAGAAAATATTGATTCTTGACTTTCTGAGTCTGGCTTATTTCACTTAGCATGATGTTCTCCATTTAGGCAAATGCTATAACTTCATTCTTCTTTATGGAAGAGTAAATTTCTGTTGTGTATATATGCTGTGTTTTCTTTATCTATTCATCTGTTGACAGGCACCTGGGTTGGTCCCATAACTTGGCTATTGTAAATTGTGCTACTACAAACATAGATGTTGCCTGTATCACTATCACTACAGTATGCTGATTTAAATTCTTTTGGATAAACATCAAGGAGTAGAATAACTGGGTCATATGGTGGTTCCATTTCTGATCTTTTGAGTAATTTCCATACTGACTTTCATAATGGTTATACTAATTTACAGTTGTCCATCAACAGTGTAAAAGTGGTCCTTTTTCTGTACATCCTCAACAGCATTATTATTTGTATTCTTTTTCTTTTATTGTAAACAAATGGGGTACAACTTGTTTCTCTGTTTGTACATGAAGTAGAGGCATACCATTTGTGGAATCATACATTTACCTAGGGTAATGATATTTGATTCATTCTGTTATTTTGCCCTCCCCCCCACCCTTCCCATCCCTCTTTTCCCTCTATACAGTCCCTCCTTCCTCCATTCTTGCCTCCCTCCCACCTCCCATTATGTATCATCATCCGCTTCTCAGTGTGATCATTCGTCCTTTGTTTTCTTGAGATTGGCTTATCTCACTTAGCATGATATTCTCCAATTTCATCCATTTGCCTGCAAATGCCATAATTTTATTATTCTTTACGGCTGAGTAATATTCTATTTATATATATATATACATATATATATATGTATATATCACAGTTTCTTTATTCATTCATCAATTGAAGGACATCTAGGTTGGTTCCATTCTGGCTATTGTGAATTGAGCAGCTATGAACATTGATGTGGCTGAATCACTGTAGTATGCTGATTTTAAGTCCTTTGGGTGTAGACTAAGGAGTGGGATAGCTGGGTCAAATGGTGGTCCCATTCCAAGTTTTCTAAGGAATCGCCACACTGTTTTCCAGAGTGGCTGCACTAATTTGCAGCCCCACCAGCAATGTATGAGTGTACCTTTTTCCCCACATCCTCTCCAACACCTATTGTTACTTGTATTCTTCATAATTGCCATTCTAATTGGTGTGAGATGGAATCTTAGGGTAATTTTGATTTGCATTTCTCTTATTACTAGAGACGTTAAACATTTTTTCATATATTGTTGACTGCTTGTAGATTTTCTTCTGTGATTGTCTATTCATTTCCTTAGAGCATTTGTTGATTGGGTTATATGTATTCTTGGTGTAGAGTTTTTTGAGTTCTTTATATATTCTGGAAATTAGTGCTCTATCTGAAGTATGAGTGGCAAAGATTTTATCCCACTCTGTAGGCTCTCTCTTCACATTGCTGATAGTTTCCTTTGCTGAGAGAAAGCTTTTTAGTTTGAATCTATCCCAGTTATTGATTCTTCTTTTATTTCTTATGCCATGGGAGTCATGTTAAGGAATTCTGATCCTAAGCTGAAATGTTGAAGATTTGGACTTACTTTTTCTTCTATAAGATGCAGGGTCTCTGGTCCGATTCCAAGGTCCTTGATCCATTTTGAGTTGAGTTTTGTGCAGGGTGAGAGACGGGTTCAGTTTCATTCTGTTGCATATGGATTTCCAATTTTCCCAGCACCATTTGTTGAAGAGGCTATCTTTTCTCCATTGCATATTTTTGGCATCTTTGTCTAGTATGAGAAAATTGTATTTATTTGGATTTGTGTCCGTGTCCTCTATTCTGTACCATTGATCTACCTGTCTATTTTGGTGCCAATACCATGCTGTTTTTGTTACTATTGCTTTGTAGTATAGTTGAAGTTCTGGTATTGTGATACCCCCTGCTTCACTCTACCTGCTAAGGATTACTTTAGCTCTTCTGGGTTTCTTATTCTTCCAGATGAATTTCATAATTGCTTGCTCTATTTCTGTAAGGTACGTCATTGGAATTTTAATTGGAATTGCATTGAATCTGTATAGCACTTTAGGTAGTATGGCCATTTTGACAATATTAATTCTTCCTATCTAAGAACATGGGAGATCTTTCCATTTCCTAAGGTTTTCTTTAATTTTTTTCTTTAGTGTTTTGTAGTTCTCATTGTAGAGGTCTTTCACCTCTTTTGTGAGATTGATTCCCAAGTGTTTTATTTTTTTTTGAGGCTATTGTGAATGGGGTAGTTTTCCTAATCATTCTTTCCAAAGATTCATCACTTATGTATAAAAATGCATTAGATTTATGTGCAATGATCTTATATCCCGCTACTTTACTGAATTCACTTATGAGTTCTAAAAGTTTTCTGGTGGAATTTCCCAGCTCCTCTAAATATATAATCATGTCATCAGCAAATAGGGATAGTTTGAGTTCTTCTTTTCCTATTTGTATCCCTTTAATTTCTTTGGTCTGTCTGATTGCTCTGGCTAGAGTTTCAAGGACAATGTTGATTAGAAGTGGTGAAAGAGGGCATCCCTGCCTTGTTCCAGTTTTTAGGGGAATGCTTTCAGTTTTTCACCATTTAGAATGATATTGGCCATGGGCTTAGCATAGATGGCCTTTACAATGTTATGGAATGTTCCCACTATCCCTATTTTTTCTAGTGTTTTGAGCATGAAGGGATGCTGTATTTTATCAAATGCTTTTTCTGCATCTATCAAAATAATCATGTGATTCATGAGTTTAAGTCTGTGGAGATGGTGAATTACATTTATTGATTTCCGGATGTTGAACCAACCTTGTATCCCTGGGATAAAACCCACTTGATTATGGTGCACTGTCTTTTTAATTTATTTTTGTATGCGATTTGCTAAAATTTTGTTGAGAATTTTTGTGTCAGTGTTCATTAAGGATATTGGTCTGAAATTTTCTTTCCTTGATGTGTCTTTGTCTGGTTTAGGTAACAGGGTGATGTTGGATTCATAGATTGAGTTTGGGAGGGTTCCTTCCTCTTCTATTTCATGGAATACTTTGAGGAATATTGGAATGAGCTCTTCTTTAAAGGTTTTGTAGAACTCAGCTGAGAACCCATCTGGTCTCGGACTTTTCTTTGTTCGTAAGCTTTTGATGACTTGTATTTCATTATTTGAAATTGATCTACTTAAATTGGGTATGTCCTCCTGGCTCAGTTTAGGTAATTCATATGTGTCTAGAATCCTGTTGATGTCTTTGAGATTTTCTATTTTGTTGGAGTACAGATTTTCAAAATAGCTTCTAATTATGTTTTGTATTTCTAATTATGTTTTGTCTGTTGTGATATTTCCTTGTTCATTCTGAATTTTAGTAATTTGAATTTTCTCTCTCCTCTTTGTTAGTGTGTGTGGCTAAGGGTTTATCAATTTTGTTTATTTTTTCAAAGAACCAACTATTTATTTTGTCAATTTTTTGTATTGTTTCTTTTGTTTCAATTTCATTGATTTCAACTCTGAGTTTAAATATTTCCTGTCTTCTACTACTTTTGGTGTTTTTCTGTTCTTTTTATTCTAGGGATTTAAGCTGTAGTGTTAGATCATTTATTTGTTGAGGTTTTCTTCTTTTATTGAATGCACTCCATGAGATAAATTTTCCTCTAAGTACTGCTTTTGCAGTGTCCCAGAGATTTTGATATGATGTATCTTTGTTCTCATTTACCCCTAAGAATTTAATTTCCCTCCTGATGTCTTCTGTAATTCATTCATCATACAATAGCATATTATTTAATCTCCAGGTATTGGAGTAATTTCTGTTATTTTACTCTGTTATTTATTTCTAATTTCAATCCATTATGATCTGATAGAATACAAGGTAGTTCTCTCTTCTCTCTCTTCTTCTATTTGCTAACATTATCTTTGTGGCATAAATTATGGTCTATTTTAGAGAAGGATCCATGTGCTGCTGAGAAGAAAGTGTATTCACTCTTGGTTGGATGGTATATTCTATATATGTCCGTTAAGTCTAAATTATTGATTGTGTTATTGAGATCTATGGTTTCTTTGTTGAATTTTTGTTTAGAGGATCTGTCCAGTGGTGAGAGAGGTGTGTTAAAATCACCTAGTATTACTGTGTTGTGGTCTGTTTGATTTGTGGAATTGAGAAGGATTTGTTTGATGTATATAGTTGAACCACTTTTTAGGGCATATGTATTTGTGATTATTATGTCTTGATGATTTATGCTTCCCTTAAGCAGTATGAAATGTCCTTCTTTATCCCTTCTGACTACTTTTCACTTGAAGTCCACATTATCTGATATGAGGATGGATACTCTGGCTTTTTTGTGTGTCCATGTGCATGGTTTATTTTTTCCCATCCTTTCACCTTTAGTCTGTGGGTATCTCTTTCTATGAGATGAGTCTCTTGCAGGCAGCAAATTGTTGGATCTTTCTTTTTAATCCAATCTGCCAGGCTATGTCTTTTGATTGATAAATTCTGGCCATTAACATTCTGGGTTATTATTGAGATATGATTTGTATTCCTGGTCATTTGGCTCTTTTGTTTTTTTTTGGACACAACTTGGTTTCTCTTTTATTTGGCTATTCTTTAGGGTAGTTCCTCCGTTTGCTGTTTTTCATCTCTTCTTCATGGAATATTTTGCTGAGAATGTTCTGTAGTGCCAGCTTTCTTTTTGTAAATTCTTCTAGTTTTTGTTTACCATGGAAGGATTTTATTTTGTCTTCAAATCTGAAAGTAAGTTTTGCTGGGTATAAGATTCTTGGTTGGCATCCGTTTTCTTTCATGGCTTAAAAAATGTTGTTCCAGGCCCTTCTGGCTTTTAAGGTCTGGGTTGAAAAATCTGCTGATATCCATATTGGTTTCCCCCTGAATGTTATTTTATTTGATTTTTTTCTCTCGCAGCCTTTAAAATTCAGTATTTATTTTGTATGTTAGGTATTTTCATTATCATGTGCCTTGGTGTGGGTCTGTTGTAATTTTGTATATTTGGGGTCCTATAAGCCTCTTGTACTTGATTTTCCATTTCATTCTTCATGATATCCCATAATTCTTGTAGATTGTGTTCATGATTTCTTACCATCTTCTCTGTTTGGTCAACTTTTTTTCAAGATCCATCATTTTGTCTTCAATGTCTGAGGTTCTGTCGTCAGAACAAATAGGATAGGTGTTCTATCCTATTGGTTATGCTTTCTATCAAGTTTTTAACTTGGTTTATTGTTTCCTTCATTTCAAGGATTTTTTTTTTTTTTCAGTATCTCTAACTCTTTATTGAAATGATCTTTTGCTTCCTGCATTTGCTCTGTTAACTGTTGAGTGGTGCGATCATTCAAAGGCTGCATTTGCTCTTTCATCTCATCCTTTGCTTCTCTGATCATTTTAATGATTTACATTCTGAACTCCCTTTCTGACATTTCTTCTGTCACGCTGTCATTGGATTTTATTGATGTAGCATCAAGGTTTGTTTGGGATATTTTCTTCCCTTGTTTTCTCATGTTGCTTTAGGTATCTATCCTTCTAGTAGTGACCGAGGTCAGCCAAAGGGGGACTAGACTGCGGGCTGGGGCATGACTGGTCTGGGCCTGTGTCTCTGGTTCTACCGTCCTGGTGGGGAAACCTCTCCCCGTGGGGAAGACTCACCTGGTGGGGATATCTAGCTGGGCCGCTTTCCTCCGAGAATTTCCCTTCTGTCCAGAACTACCGCCTGGGCTGGGCAGTCCTCCTCTGTGACCCAGGGGTCTAGACCTACCTCCTGGACCAGGGAGCCTCGCCCTGTGGATGAGTCTTTTGCTGGGCAGCCCTCCTCTGCGACGAAACTAACTGGGGTCCGAAACTACCACCTGGGCTGGGGAGCCTGGGCCTGTGAGGGACTCTCTCGCTGGGCAGCCCTCCTCTGTGACATTCTGTGGGGTTCGGACCTACCACCTGGGCCAGGGAGTCTCATCCTGCAAGTACATCTCTTGCTGGGTGGCCCTCCTCCGAGAAGCTGCCAGTGGTCTGGTCTGGTCCTGCCACCCCGGCCTGGGAGCCTTGCTGGGCAACTCCACCCCATAAAGTTCCCTGCATTCTGGGACCACCACCCTGGCCAGGGAGCCTTGCCCAGTGGGAGAGACCCACCTGGCAGCTCTGAGTTGGTCCCAAGTCTCTCAATAGCTCCTCTTCTTGAATCCTGAGTCCTTATTATCTGCAAGTTAGAAGTGCAGGTATGACTAGTTAAAAATGAAGGAATTGAGCAAGACTACATTCCTTCTGCATTAATTCCCTCTTACCACATCCTAACATAGTCACAGGTTTAGAAGACAAACATCTTGGGTGTCAATTATAACCAGAAGCTGGATAGTCCACAGTGGCGTCTGCAGCTGGAGAGCTGGAAGAACCAGTAGCAGCACAGTCCAAGAGGCAGAATTTCCAGAATAAGAGGGGTCAACAGTGCTACCTTGGTCTGAGACCAAGACTTCTGGAAACTACCTGGAGAATCACTGGCAGAGTCTGCTTTGGAAGACTGAAGAAGCAAGAGTCCAATATCCTCAGACCATCTAAGCAGCAATCCTATTATTTGTATTCTTGATGATTACCATTCTAATTGTAGTGAAAGGAAATCTCAGTGTAGTTTTTATTTGCATTTTCCTATTGCCAGGGATGTTGAGCATTTTTCATATATTTTTTGTCCATTTGTATTCCTTTGAGAAATGTCTGTGTAGTTCTTTTCCCCATTTATTGATTGGGGTTTTTGTTGTTGTTGTTGTTGCTGATTTTTAAAAATCTATTCTGTGTATTAATTTCATTTTGGAGGAGTAGCTGGCAAGGATTTTTTCCCATTCTGTAGGCTCTCTTCAGTTCTTAAGTGTGTTTAGAAGCTTTTTAATTTGATAGTTTCCCTCTTATGTACTCTTGGTTTTATTGTTCTAGCTTTAGGTGTCTTGTTAAGGAAGTTTGGTACCTATAACAATGTGTTGAAATGTTGTGTCTGTGTTTTCATCTAATAGTCGCATAGTTTCTGGTCTAAATCCTAGGTCTTTGAACCATTTTGAGTTGACTCTTGTGTAGGGTTAGAGATACGGATCTAATTTCATTCTTCTACATATAGATACCCAGTTTCCCGAGCACCATTTGTTAAAAAGCCTATCTTTTCTCTAACATATAATTTTGGCACCTTTGTCAAGTATCAGAATACTGTAACTATGTGGGTTTGTTTTAATATGCCAATTCTGTGCCATTTTTATTACTGTAGCTTTGTAGTATAAATTGAGATCAGGTATTCTGATGACTTCAGCATCAGTCTTCTTGATCAGGATTGCTTTGGCTATTTTTGGTCTTTTATTCTTCCACTTATTTTTTCACTCATTTTTTTCTAGTTCTCTGAAGAATTAATGGTATTTTGATGGGAATTGCATTGAATCTGTATAATGCTTTTATTAGTATGGCCATTTTGACAATATTAATTCTGCCTATCCAAGAACATGGAAGGTTTTCATTTTCTAATGTCTTCAATTTGTTTCTTCAGTGTTCTTTATTTTTCATTGCAGAGGTCATTCACTTTGATGGTTAGATTCGTTTCCAAGTATTTTTTTTTGTGGGCGTGGTTCTTATAAATGGCATAGTTTTCCTGATTTCTTTCTCAGCAGATTCATTATTGGAATATAGGAAAATGGTTGACTTATTTATGTATGTTGATCTTTTATCCTACAAGTTTGCAGATTTTGTTTACCAGCTTTAGAAGTCTTCTGGTGGAGTTTTTGGGGTCTCTAGATGTAGGATCATGCCACCAGCTAACTGATGTGTTTAACTTTTTTCCTATTTGAATCTCTTTAATTTCCTTTACTTGTCTGATTGTTCTGGCTAGAGTTTCAAGAACTACGTTTAATAGGAGTGGTGAGAGTAGACATCCTTGTCTTATTTCTATTTTAGAGGAAATGCTTTTAGTTTTTCTCCATTCACAGTGACATTAGCTTTGGGTTTGCAATGTGGAGGTGGGGATCTTCTATCCCTGTTTTCTCTAGTGCTTTTAAGATGAATGGGTGCTAGATTTTGTTGACACTGTTTCTTCTTCTCTTGAGATGATCATGTTATTCTTGTCCTTAATTCTATTTATTGTGAGTTGTGCTGAATTTTTCATAAATCATCTTTGTGTTAGCAGCATTAATGTCCAGGGTGATGCATAGGGACATTCTTGGGACAAAAATCTTTCTGTCTGTCAGAAGACACATGTGGATTCTCCAGCTTCAAGTTTCTGCAAACTAGGAAACCCACCATGGCAGAATATTCTGGGGACAGGCAGTGATGCTAGGAAGGAGAACCAAATGTTTTTCTAAGAGATGGTTCAGTGAAACAGGTTTCTTGGAGTCTTAGGGTCAAATCTTAAATAATCAGATTATTTCTTGGTTAATTAGTGAAAGATGTTTTAGAAATTTAAATTATCAATTTCTTCCTAGTTGATTACTATAAGTGGTTCTTAAGTCTTGCAACAGCGGGTTTTGAAGCATAATTTTACGTGCAATTTATATTGTTCTGTTACTAAAAACAGCCTTCATGTTCCTAATACTTCAGAAACATACCTTTCAAACTACAGAAGTACCTCCACCTTGTGGTGACTTGTCAGAAGTGTTCAAAGTGAAAAGGTTTTAAGGTATACTAAAAGCAGAAGCTAGAAAAATCTGAAATAAAAAATTAATTGCTGTATTTAAATTTTTAGAAGTGTGGACACCTTTTTCATACCTTTCTTCCTTTCTTTCTCTAGCTTGATTTTAGTCTTATTGTATATATATTACTTTAAAGGATCCAAAATGTTTGGGGGAAGAATGAATAGGTATATATGGGAATTTTTTTCAAAGTTTTCTTTTAAATGAGAATATTAGACTTTGATGAACTGAAATATAAACCATTGATATGTCATTGGTTTAAAAAGTAGAAATGAGTAAGTATCAAAGAAATATAATTCATTGTTTCATGTGTCTGTACATGATCTGCCAAAAGAAGATAGGTTAGTATACCTGTAACTCTATCAGTCAGTCTTTGGAAAACTTTGTTCAACAACCAAGTCAAGTAGTATTTAATGAGTTCCTAAAATGTTCTAAGGTGTTGTGATATGTCATAGAAATAAAGATAGTTTCTATTCCTGTGGAGCTAACAGTCTAACAGGAAGAAACAGCAGGAAATAATCATAGTGAATAAAGTAGTTATTCACTACTAAAATAGTAGTGAATAAAGTAAGTTAAAGAGTAATGGGTTCTGTGAGGGAAAAAAGTGATCAGAAATGCTGAAGTATTATCAAGATGCTTATAGTAAACCTCACTGAGGAATTAAGGGTTGAATACAGGCTTGCAGGGTGATGAAGTTGTTAGCAGAGTGTAACTGGGGAAGAGCATTCCAGACAGGGAATATCAAGGGACAAAGGCAGAGGATTTTTCTAATACATTCAGGGAACTACATGTGGAATACTGGAGTTGAATGACAAGGGAAATAATAGTAAGAAAAGAGATGAGAGGTAGTGCGAACTCAGATAACATAGGATCTTCTAATCCTAGGATCTTCTAATCCTATGTTATCAGGATTTTGGCTTTTACTCTTTGTGGTAGACAGAATAATGATCTTAAATATGTCAGTGAATCAAACCCCAGAACCTATAAGTTGATTACATGGGCAAGGGAGTATTATGCAGATGGGATTAATGGTATGGACCTTCAGATGGGGAAATGATCATAGATTATTCAGGTGAGCCTCATTTAATCATATTGGTCCTAAACATGGAGTATCCCCACCATATCCTCTTATTTGGTCAGAGATGGAGCCTTTAGAATGAGAATGGCCCTCAACTGAGACATCAGTCCTATGACTGCAAGAAACTATATTCTAATAATCTAAATGAACAAGGAAACAGAATCACTGGACTCATGAGACTCTAAATAGAGACTCAGCCAAATTCATCTGACTTCTTACCTGTGGGAAGGGTAAGATAAAAGATGTGCATTTTTTTAGCCATTAAATTTGTGGTAATTTTTCATGGCAATATAGAGAACTAATACCCTTTGAGAGAAACAAAGCCTTTGGATACTTTTGAGAAGAGTATTATGATCATGTAAATCTCTGTAACCTTAACAGTGGTTTTCATAATCTTTCATAAGAATAAACAACTTTCAGCTTTGGTAGAAAAAAGCAGAACAATTTGTATCTTTAATATCACATACTACATTTTAAAAGCTTGAAAACATTTTTATAATTTCTGGATCATAGCATTACTGTATATTCTTTCCCAGGAAATTCAGATGGATATGATATGGAGCAATTAGATGAATTTGGAGTTATTAGATTAATTTAGGGGAAAATAACATCTACTGTTGGTAACAAAGCCAAGCCTAATCCCCACTTACCATTTTTTTTTCATTTTCCCCACAAGCTTATTTCTTATTGAAAAACAAGTTGCTGAAAATTAAATGAGGGATAAAAAGATATTGTCTTTACGCTCATGTTCCAGTGTTTCTTAACATATTGATATGTTTTCCATAGTATTCAATTTTGACTGCCTGAAGTAGCAGCACTTTAGTTTTATTAATCAATCTTCAGTAAATAACTGTCTTCCAAATTTATATGGTATAGTAGTTCAATCAAACGTAGCTCCATTCATGGTGATGAATTGCAACCTTGGTTTGCAGAACTTCTCCATGCAATTACAGTTAAGAAATTATAACTAAGGAGCATGTGACAAAGGAAAACTTCTGCCAATATTTAAAAAGACCTAAAAATGGGACTTAGCATTACTAATAGAATGTTCTTAAATTTCCTCAAGATCATCTGTAGTGAGTATAGTATACATATGGATGACAGTTAATTCTCTATTGTTCTTTGTATATCAAACTAAATTGACCAAACTCAGTAAATTATGTCATCCAAAGAGATTTCGACAATCTGTGATGCAAAAAAAATGAATTGATATAGGGTCTTAGAATTGCAAAATGCATTCTACTATCATGTATAACTAATTAGAACAAATAAATAAAAAGAAATAAAAAAAGAATTACAGTTCAGGGAGACAGATTGCAGCCAAATCAGACTGTGTCCCATTAGGGAATGCTTTCAAGGGTCCTTTTAAGGGTAAAAAAGAGGAAGTTTGGGTGTATTAAAAATGTGTCAGCTTCTCTGAATTTTTTATTTTATTTTTTATTTTTGTAGATTGCATTTGATTTATTGTGCACAAATGGGGTACAACTTTTTATTTCTATCATTGTACACAATGTAGATTCACACCATTTGTGTAATCATACATGTACATATAGGGTAATACTATCTGTCTCAGTCTACACCTTTCCTTCCCCCATCACCCCCCACCCCATTTCTCTCTACACAATCCAAAATTCCTCCATTCTTCTCTTACCATGCCCCCATCAACGCCCCTTATTATGTATCATCATCCACTTATCAGAGAAAACATTCAGCCTTTGTTTTTTGGGGCTTGGCTTATTTCTAGCATAATATTTTCCACCTCCATCCATTTACCATCAAATGCCATAATTTTTTTCTTTTTTGTGATGGAATAATATTCCATTGTGTATATATACCACAGTTTCTTTATCCATTTATCAGTTGAGGGGCATCTAGGTTGGTTCCATAATATAGCTATTGTGAATTGAGCAGTTATGAACATTGATATGGCTACACCACTGTCGTATGCTGATTTTAAGTCCTTTGGATTTAAACCGAGGAGTGGGATAGCTGGGTCAAAAGGTGGGTTCATTCCAAGTTTTCTGAGGAATTTCCATACTGCTTTCCATAGTGGCTACACCAATTTGCAACTCCACCAGCAATATATGAGTGTGCCTTTTTCCCCACATCCATGTCAACATTTCTTATTGTTTGTATTCTTGATAATAGCCATTCTAATTGGAGTTAGATGAAATCTTAGGGTGGTTTTGATTTGCATTTCTCATTACTAGAGATGATGAGCACTTTTTCATATATTTGTTGATTCTTCTTTGAAGTGTCTGCCCAGTTCCTTAGCCCACTTATTGATTGGGTCCTTTGTATTTTTGGTGTAAAGTTTTTTAAGTCTTTATAAATTTTAGAGACTAGGGCTCTGTCTGAAGTGTGTGTGGAAAAGATTTTCTCCCACTCTGTAGGCTCTCTTTTCACATTATTGTTTCCTTTGCTGAGAAAAACTTTTTAGTTTGAATCCATCCTATTTCTTGATTCTTGCTTTTATTTCTTGTGCTCTGAGGGTCTTGTTAAGAAAGTATGGTCCTAAGCCAACATGATGAAGCTTTGGGCCAACTTTTTCTTCTATTTGGTGAAGGGTCTCAGGTCTAATTCCTAGATCCTCGATCCATTTTGAGTTGAGCTTTGTACAGAGTGAGAGATAGGGGTTTAATTTCATTTTATTGCATATGGATTTCCAGTTTTTCCAGCATCATTTGTTGAAGAGGCTATCTTTTCTCCATTGTATGTTTTTGGCACCTTTGTCTAGTATGAGGTAACTGTACTTATATGGTTTTGTCTCTGTGTCCTCTATTCTGTACCATTGGTCTACCTGTGTATTTTGATGCCAATACCATGCTGTTTTTGTTATTATTGCTCCATAGTAGAGTTTAATGTCTGGTATTGTGATACCTCCTGAATCACTCTTCCTGCCCAGGATTGCTTTGGGTATTCTGGGTCTTTCGTTCTTCCGAATGAATTTCCTGATTGTGTTATCTATTTCTATGAGGAATGTCATTGGGATATTAATTGGAATTGTGTTAAATCTGTATAGTACCTTTGGAAGTATGACCATTTTGACAATATTAATTCTGCCTATCCAAAAACATGGGAGATCTTTCCAGTTTCTAAGGTTTTAATTTCTTTAGTGTTCTGTATTTACATTGTAGAGGTCTTTCACCTCTTTTGAAGGTTGATTCCCAAGCATTTTATTTTTTTGAGACCATTATGAATGGAGTAGTTATTCTACTCTATTCTCTTTCAGAAGATTCATCAGTTATGAGTAGAAATGCATTAGATTTATAGGTGTTGATTTTATATCCTGCTAATTTGCTGAATTCAGTTATTAATTCTAGAAGTTGAGTTTTTTGGATCCTCTAAATATAGAATCATGTCACTGGCAGATAGCTTGAGTTCTTTTCCTATTTGTATTCCTTTAATTTCTTTTGTCTAATTGCTCTGGCTAGTATTTCAAGGATGATGTTGAATAGAAGTAGTGAAAGAGAGCATCTCTGTCTTGTTCCAGCTTTTAGGGGAATGTTTTCAGTTTTCTTCCATTAAGAATAATGTTGGCTGTGGGCTTAGCATAGAAAGCCTTTACAATGTTGAGGTATGTTCCTATTATCCCTATTTTTTCTATTTTGAACATGAAGTGGTGCTATATTTTATCAAATGTTTTCTCTGCATCTGTTGAAATAGTCATATAATTCTTACCCTTAAGTCTATTGCTGTCAATTACATTTATTGATTTCCAGATGTTGAACTAACCTTGCATCCTTGGGATGAACCCCACTTGATTATGGTGCACTATCTTTTTAATATATTTTTGTATGTGATATACCAGAATTTTGTTAAGGAAATTTGCATCTATGTTCATCAGAGATATTGGTCTAACATTTTCTTTGATATATTTCAATGATGTCTGTCATGATATTTCCTTCTTCCTCACTAATTTTAGTAATTTGAGTTTTCTCTTTCCTCTTTGTTAGTGTGGCGAAGGGTTTATCTATTTTATTTTCTTTTTCAAGGAACCAACTTTTGTTTCATCCATTTTTTCAAATTGTTTCTTTTGTTTCAATTTCATTGACTTTAGCTCAGATTTTAATTATTTCCTATCTTCTAGTACTTTTGCTGTTTTTTGCTCTTCTTTTCTAGGACTTTGAGGTGCAATGTTAGGTCATTTAATTGTTGATTTTTTTATTCTTTTCTTGAATGCATTCTATCTATGCAATGGATTTTCCTTTTAGTACTGCTTTCATAGTGTCCCAGATATTTTTATATGTTGTATTATCAATCTCATTTACCTCTAAGAATTTTTTAATCTCCTTCCTGATGTCTTCTGTTACCCATGCTTCATTTAATAGCATATTATTTAGTCTTCTGGAGTTGGAGTAGTTTCTGTTTTTTATTTTATCATTGATTTCTAATTTCATTCCATTATGATCTGATAGAATACAAGGTAGTATCTCTAATTTTTTGTATTTCTTAATGGTTTCTTTGTGGCATAACATATGGTCGATTTTAGAGAAGGATCCATGTGCTGCTGAGAAGAAAGCGTAGTCACTCATTGAAAGATGGAATATTCTATATATGTCTCTTTTATGTGTAAGTTATTGATTGTGTTATTGAGTTATATGGTTTCTTTGTTTAGTTTTTGTTTGGAAGATCTATCCAGTGTGAAAACTTGGAAGATCTATCCAGTGTGTTGAAGTTACTCAGAATTATTGTGTTGTGGTTTATTTGGTTCCTGGAATTGAGAAGAATTTGTTTGATGCACATGGATGCACCATCGTTTGGGGCATAAATATTTATGATTATTATGTCTTCCTGATTTATGTTTCCCTTAAGCTGTATAAAATGTCCTTCTTTATCCCTTCTAATTTTGGCTTGAAGTCCACTTTATCTGATATAAGGATTGAAACTCCCGCTTTTTTTCTAAGTCCATGTGTGTGGTATGTTTTTTTCCCATCCTTTCACCTGTAGTCTGTGGGCACCTTTTTCTATGATATGAGTCTCTTGAAGGCAGCATATTTTTGGGTCTTTCTTTTAATCCAATATTCCAGTCTATGTCTTTTGATTGATGAGTTTAGACCATTAACTTTCAGGATTATTATTGAGATATGATTTGTAGTCCCAGTCATTTTGGCTTTTTTTTTGTTTGTTTGTTTTTGACTTGGTTTCTTATTTCATTGACTTTTCCAGTGATGGGTAGTTCCTCCCTTTGCTGACTTACATTATTTTTCTGTTCTTCCTCATGGTATATTTTGCTGAGAATGTCTGTAGTGCAGGCTTTCTATTTGTAAATTCTTTTAACTTTTGTTTATCATGGAAGGATTTTTATTTCATCTTCAAATCTGAAGGTTAGTTTTGCTGGGTATAAGATTCTTGGTTGGCAACCATGTTCTTTCAGAGCTTGAAATATGATTTCTAGGTGCTTGTAGCTCTTATGTTCTGGGCTGAGAAATCTGCTGAAATCAATATTGGTTTCCCCCAATACATAATCTGTTGCTTTTCTTTCGCCATCTTTAAGATTCTATCTTTATTTTTTGGGTTAGGCATTTTCATTATAATGTGAGTTGGTGTTGATCTGTTGTAATTTTGTGCTTTTGGTGTTCTGTAAGCCTCTTGTTTTGTTTTTCCATTTCATTCTTCAAGTTTGGGAAATCTGATATTATTTCATTGAATAGTTTGTTCATTCCTTTGGTTTGTACCTCTGAGCCTTTCTCAATCCCAACAGTTCTTAAATTTGGTCTTTTCATGGTATCCCATAGTCTTTGGAGGTTCTGTTCATGATTTCTTACTATCTTCTACAGTTCTTCTACAAGGGCACTATTCTTACCTCTCTAATTCTTAGCCGAGTTATCAGTTTTTTCCTTGCTACTCATTATTCCATCACAAAACACATGTAACTGTTTCCTTCATTGTAACCAACAACAACTCCTTTTAGCACAATTAGTCCCACGACTCTGCATATTCACAAGTCTTTATATCATAGCAAAACATCCCAAATATTTCCAATATTGCTTCCAATGCTTTTTAAACTCACTGCAATAGGTTTTCATTCCAGTCATTCTACTATAGTTCTTATGAAGGCAGCCAATGACTTCCATGTTGTTAAATATGATGATTAGTTCTCATCTTCCTCTGAGTTAACCCATCATTGACATTCAAGACTGCTCTTTCTCTTTTTCCTTACTGGCTTGCCCTTTCTCAGTCACTCATTGGCATTTCCTCATCTTTCCAACTTCTCAATGTTGAAGGTCCAAAGAGTAATCCCTTTGTGATTTCATCCAGTTGTGGTTTTTAATATTATTCCTATATTGACATCTTCTGGATATTCACATCCATCTTATACCTGCGTTCTAAACTGACTTCACCACTTAGATATCTAGTACATATCTCATACTTACCATGTTCAAATGAAATCTTCACCTGAGTTGATGGTAACTTTATTCTATGACTCCTCAGGCCAAAGAACATTGGATTCCTTGACTCCACTTAGATATCTAGTACATATCTCATATTTACCATGTTCAAATGAAATCTTCACCTGAGTTGATGGTAACTTTATTCTATGACTCCTCAGGCCAAAGAACATTGGATTCCTTGACTCCTTTTCTCTCATATAATGTACATCGAACTCATCAGCAATTCCCAGAATCTGGTTTTACATTATCTCCTCTGTCACATCATTTTTCACTCTCTCTTATTTCTACTTTTGTCTACCTGTAGTCAATTATACAAACAGAATGGGACTTTGGAATGTAAAGAGGTCATGTCACACCTGCTCAAATCCCTCCAATGGTTCCTTGTGTCCCTGAGAGAAAAAAACTAAAGTTCTCACCCTGGTTCAAGTTCCTAGTCTTCATGCCCATTGTGCCCTACCCCTTTACCTCATCATTTACTTTCCCCCTGTGCTTACTCTGCTCAACTGCATTTGTCTCATGTTTTTCAAACACCCTGGGCATATTCTGAGCTTATGGTTTTGGTATTTTCTCTTCTAATGTCTACATGACTCAAATTCTCACCCTTTTTATTTCTCAAATGTCACATTCTCAGTAGGTCCTTCTCTGATGATTTAAAATTACAGTCTCAACCCCTAATCTGGTATTCTCTAGTCTTTTTTTCCTGCTTTTTTCCCATAGTTTTTATAATTTTCTAATATCCTATACTAATTATTTTGCTTTAATAATGTTCTACTTTAGTCTTTTATGAATTAGAGGTAGAGGTTGGCTAATTTGTAAAGACAATAGTTGGTTCACAGACAGGGGCAGAACTAAAAGTCAAAAGAACTCTAATCTGAGACAGTGTGAAAAAACTGTTGTGGGGGCAGTTTATAGAGACATTTCTAGGGAATCTAGGAATACTGTTGGTTTATATAGATATAAAATAAAAATTGAGAGCACTAATACAGAGACCTATGCTATCTTTATTCTTCCTAGATTATATTTACAGTAAACTTTTTTATTGTCCTGTATAGGAGGAAATGAACGTTCCAAAGAAGTCTTATGCTCCATTTTATTAGAGGTGCCATGCTCTATCTAGGTATTAGGGCATAGGTGATACAGTTATCCCTTAGTGTTTGTTGGGGATTCATTCAGGATCCCATATGGATACTAAAATCTGCAGATCTCCAGGACCTTATATGAAATGGTAAAGTGTTTGCGTGTTACCTATGTATATTCTCTTGAGTACTTTAGATCCCTAGATTAATTATAATACTGAATACAATGTAACACTATGTAAATGGTTGTTATGCTGTGTTGTTTAGGGCATAATGAAAAAAATTTGTTATGTTCAGTACAGAGAAAAATATTTTCAATTTAAGGTTGGTAGAATATATGGATGTGAAATTTGGATACTGAGAGGGTTGACTGTATTTCTGCACACTAACAGCAAACTATCCAAATAAGAAATCAAGAGAATAATTAACTTATAACAGCATCAAAAGTACTTAGAAATGAATTTAAAGAAGTAAAAACTCTCTACAATGAAGACTATAATAGTTTTAAAACACTGATGAAAGAAATTGAAGAAGACATAAATAAATGGAAAGATATTCCATGTTCATGGACCAGAAGTCTTAATATTATTAACATGTCCTTACTACTCAAAAGGATCTGTGGATTCAGTGCAATCCCTATCAAAAGCCCAATGACACTTTTCACAGAGATAGGAAAACATTTTCTAAAATTCATGTGGGCCATACTAATCCTGAATAGCCAAATCAATCCTGAAGAAAAAGAACAAAGCTGGAGGCATCACATCAAAAGTATGATACTGGCATAAAAATAGACACATAGACAAATGGAACAGAATGCAGAGTTGAGAAATAAACCCATTGACAGTCAACTAATTTTTGATGAGAATGAGGGAACAATAAGACAACTTTGAAAAGCCTGTTTTTTTCAATAGACGGCACTGATGAAAACTGGGTATACATATGCACAAGAAAGAAATTAGACCCTTACCCCATATACAAAAATCAACTCAATTAGATCAAAGACCTAAATGTAATACCTAAACTTTAAAAGTCCTAGAACTCCTTGGAATTGGTTTTAGCAATAATTTTGGGGGATAGAACACCAAAGCACTGGCAAAAATAAGTGAGTCTACATCATGCTAAAAAAGCTTCTGCACAGCAAAGGCAACTGTCAACAAAATGAAAATGCAGCCTATGGATTGGGAGAAAATTGTGAATCACATATAGGCTTAATATCTAACTTATACAAGGAACTCCTATACTCAATTGTAAAAAGTGAATAAACTGATTAGAAAATGGGCAAAAGACCTGAGTAGACAATTTTAAAAAAAACAGACTTAAATATGGCCCAGCATGCATAGTGGTGCATGCCTGTAATCCTATCGACTTGGGAGGCTGAGGCAGGAGGATCATTTGTTCAAAGCCAGCCTTAGCAACTTTGAGGTGGAAAGCAACTCAGTGAGACCTTGTCTCTAAATAAAATACAAAATAGATGTGGCTCAGTGGTTGAGTGCCTGAGTTCAATCTCTGGTAATCTCCCTCAAAGAAATAGACAGTTTTTCTCCATTAAGAATGATGTTGGCCATGGGCTTAGCATAAATAGCCTTTACAATGTTCAGGTATGTTCCTGCTATCCCTATTTTTTCTAGTGTTTTGAGCATGAAGGGGTGTTGTATTTTGTCGAACACTCTTTCACCACTTCTATTCAACATTGTCCTCGAAACTCTAGCCAGAGCAATTAGGCAGACTAAAGAAATTAAAGGGATACGAATAGGAAAAGAGGAACTTAAGCTGTCACTATTTGCTGATGACATGGTTCTATATTTAGAGGATCCAAAAACCTCCTCCAGAAAACTTCTAGACCTCATCAATGAATTCAGCAAAATAGCAGGCTATAAAATCAACACGCATAAATCTAAAGCATTTTTATACGTAAATGACGAAACAGCTGAAAGGGAAATGAGGAAAACAACTTCATTTGCAATAGCCTCAAAAAAAAATAAAATACTTGGGAATCAATCTAACCAAAGAGGTAAAAGCTCTCTACAATGAAAACTACAAAACATTGAAGAAAGAAATTGAGGAAGACCTTAGAAGATGGAAAGATCTCCCATGTTCTTGGATAGGCAGAATTAATATTGTCAAAATGGCCATACTACCAAAAGTGCTATACAGATTCAATGCAATTCCAATTAAAACCCCAATGACGTACCTTACAGAAATAGAGCAAGCAATCAGGAAATTTATCTGGAAGAATAAGAAAACTAGAATACCTAAAGCAATCTTTAGCAGGAAGAATGAAGCAGGAGGTATTGCAATACCAGAACTTCAACTATACTACAATGCAATAGTAACAAAAACGGCATGGTATTGGTACCAAAATAGACAGGTAGATCAATGGTACTGAATAGAGGACATGGACACAAACTCAAATAAATACAATTTTCTCATACTAGACAAAGGTGCCAAAAATATGCAATGGAGAAAAGATAGCCTCTTCAACAAATGGTGCTTGGAAAACTGGAAATCCATATGCAACAGAATGAAACTAAACCCCTATCTCTCACCCTGCACAAAACTCAACTCACAATGGATCAAAGACCTTGAAAGCAGACCAGAGACCCTGTAGCTTATAGAAGAAAAAGTAGGTCCAAATCTTCACCTTGTTGGCTTAGGATCAGGCTTCCATAACAGGACTTCCATAGCACAAGAAATAAAAGCAAGAATCAATAACTGGGATAGATTCAAACTGAGTAGCTTTCTCTCAGCAAAGGAAACTATCAGCAATGCGAAGGGAGAGCCTATAGAGTGGGAGAATATCTTTGCCATTCATACTTCAGATAGAGCACTAATTTCCAGAATCTATAAAGAACTCAAAAAACTCTACACCAAAAATACAAATAACCCAATCAACAAATGGGCTAAGGATATGAACAGACACTTCACAGAAGAAGATCTACAAGCAATCACAAACATATGGAAAAATGTTCACCATCTTTAGTACTAAGAGAAATGCAAATCAAAACTACACTAAGATTCCATCTCACCCCAATTAGAATGGTGATTATGAAGAATACAAGCAACAATAGGTGTTGGAGAGGATGTGGGGAAAAAGGTACACTCATACATCGCTGGTGGGGTTGCAAATTAGTGCAGCCACTCTGGAAAGCAGTGTGGAGATACCTTAGAAAACTTGGAATGGACCTAACATTTGACCCAGCTATCCCACTTCTCGGCCTATACCCAAAGGACTTAAAATCAGTATACTACAGAGATACAGCTATATCAATGTTCATAGCTGCTTAATTCACAGTAGCCAGACTATGGAACCAACCTAGATGCCCTTTGATTGATGAATGGATAAAGAAACTGTGGTATATATATACAATGGAATATTACTCAGCCATAAAGAATAATAAAATTATGGCATTTGCAGGCAAATGGATGAAATTGGAGAATATCATGTTAAGTGAGATAAGCCAATCTCAAAAATCCAAAAGACGAATGATCTCACTGATAAGTGGATGATGACACTTAATGGGGGTGGGAGGGGGGCAAGAATGGAGGAAGGAGGGACTGTATAGAGGGAAAAGAGAGGTGGGAGGGGTGGGGGGAAGGAAAAAAATAACGGAATGAATCAAACATCATTACTCCATGTAAATATATGAATATGCAAATGGTAAAAAAAAAAAAGTAAACATGTGATACAAACATCATCCCCATGCTCAAGGAGGATGGTGTAGGCACAAGAAAGCAGAAGGGACTTTCTAGGCACAGAATTTTGCTATTTCTAGACACGCTTTCATTCAATTATTCTATTGATGGCCCACGGAGGTCTGTTCTGCCAGCCGTGGGATAGACAGGAATAGGGGCTTCCTCCTTCCATGAGCCTTAGGCCTGCTAGAAGGAGAACACTCACATGCCAGAAGCCTTTCTGGTCTCCTTCCTCTTCTGAAAATTGCAGGGGAGACCTCCATCTGCTCTGTCCAACATGGTAGCCACTAACCATATGCAACTATTGAGAGCTTAAAAAGTAGTTCATGCAACCAAGAACCTGAATTTTTTAGGTAACTTCACTTAATTTAAATGAAACTTTAGTAGGTAATAGGTTGTCATAGAAAATTGGGACAATCCAGAAAAACAAAAGAAGAAAGTTAAAAATACCTAAAACCCACTACCCAGAGATAAAGGGTTAAAACATTTAGGTATATATTCTCCCAGATATTTTCCCATGAGTATAACTTCCTTTTTTGAAAAATTGAGATCATACTATGCTACCTCTTTTGTAATAGGTTTTTGTCACTTTTCTTACGTGATTAACAAATATTCTTATACCATAAATTTAATGGCTACATGACACTCAATATTATGTCTAGAAAATACAACTTATTTATCCAAATCCATATTAATATTGTCCCCATTTTTGCTACCATTTTACAAACATTGCTATGAACATAACAATGGCAATACCTCTATTAAAAGTCATTCACTAATACCTTATGAAAATAGAAGATTAAAAAAATGGTTTCCGGAAGCAGTGCTACAAGCCTGTTATCCCAGGGAGGCTGAGGCAGGAGGATCACCAGTTCTAGGCCAAGCTAGGAAACTTAACAGGACCCTGTCTCAAAATAAAAAATAAAATCAGGCATGGTGGCGCACGCCTGTAATCCCAGCACCTCAGGAGGATGAGGCAGGAAGATCACGAGTTCGAAGCCAACCTTAGCAAAAGCGAGGCACTAAGCATCTCAGTGATACCTTGTCTCTAAATGAAATACAAAATAGCAATGGGGATGTAGCTCAGTGGTCAAACCCTGGTACCCAATAAATAAATAAATAAATAAATAAATAAATAAATAAATAAATAAATAAATAAATAAATAAATAATAAAAATACATAAATAAATAAAAAGGACTGGGGATGCAGCTCAGTGGTAAAGTTTCCCAGGTTCAATTCCCACTGCTGGGTGGGCATGGTGGGGGCGGGGAGCCAAAGGCATACAAAATTTTAAGACTGCACCTGAATGTTGACCAAATTACTCTCTAGAAAAGTTGAGCCAGTTCCCATGCCTATCAGCAGAGCCTGGTAGTGCCTGTGTTTACAAGGAAAAAAAAAAAAAAAAAAAAAGAAATAAACAATGGCCTAGCACCTAGCATATGACAAGGTATTCAACAATACTAATAGTTGGGAGTGGTGATTTGAATCATAGTCTCTGATTGTCCTGTGACAGGAGTGCACCTGCAGTGGGGACATCCTGTGCAAATGTGCAGGTTAAGACTGTCCAGTTGCTATGATGATGTCCTGCTTAAAGGAGGTTCTGTGCTAGTCATGGCAGTATCAGTTTTGACCCTGAGTTTAGACACCAGCTGCCTAGACTTACGAATGCAAAAAGATAATTATAATTGTGCTTCATCCTTCAGTCTGCTTGCTTTGAAGAAACTTTCTCACTGAAAATCCTTTTGATGATAAAACCTATGTAATAAATGTGCTGAACCAGCTCTGGGTCATTCATCATCCATCAGGGAGTGATGTCCCATCTGTTCTCAGCTTTCTCTCTATGTGTCTGTCTGTCTTTTCTAATCCCACATCATCCCTCACTGGTATCTGAATTAATAGCCATGCAGGTCACCAGCAACTAATCAGGAAGTACAAATCAAAAGTACAGTTGGTTGTCACCTCCTGTCTTTTAGGATGGCTATTACCAAGAACAAAGAATAATGAGTGTTGGTGAAAGTGTGAAAGAAAGTGAACCATTGTACACTGTTGCTGGGAATGTAGATTGGTGCAGCCACTGTGAAAAACAGTATAGAAGCCCCTCAAAAAATTAAAAGTAGCTTTTTTTGTTATTGTGATTAAAACACCCAAAAAGAACACCTTAGGAGAAGAAAAATTTATTTGGGGCTCACATGTTCAGAGGTCTCAGTTCATAGATGTCTCACTCCATTGCTCTGGGCCCAAGATGAGGCAGCACACTACTGGCAAAGAACCCAATGGAGAAAAGCTGTTCAACTCATGGTGGGGTCAAGAAGAAGGTGGGGAGAGGAGAGGCCACAGGGCAGTTGTACCCTTCCAGGACATGCTCCCAGTGACTAACCTCCTCCAGTTACATCCCACCTGCCTACACACTTAACACTCAGTCAGTCCATTCAAAATAGGATGGGCTGACTAGGTTGCAGCTCTTGTAATTAATTATTTCACCTCTGAAGATTCCTACATTAACATAGGAGCTTTTGGGTGGACATCTCACATCTAAACCATAATGACAGGACTACCATATGAACCAGCAATACCACTTCTGGTTATATACCCAAAGGAAATGAAATTTATACTGCCAGTTATCAGTTCTGCTTCCTCAAATGTTGAAATCTGAACATTAGAGAAGCACACTGAGGTAAGCATATAAAGCAGGTTTTATTTAAAAGTAGTTGACACAATTTTCTCCCGGGAGGGAGAAGGGGGCGGGGCTATAGCTGGTAACCTGGTATTCCAAGAAGTGAGAGCATCCTACCCCTTTTATACGTTTTAGATTTTTGTTATACCCTCTTCCCCCTTATCTCTCTCCTTCCTGCATAAGTTACTAGGCCCAAGAGATGCCTGTGGGATGGCCAAAAGACGAGAAGCAGATGGGCAGAAGCAGACGGGCCAAATGGAGTGATCTAGGTAGTAAGCTGTCAGGGGGCATTAATTAACAACTTCCTGTCTGCAACATTTTGGAAGGGGTAGTATAGGCAGATAATCTTGTAATCATAGGGCTCTGGAGACATTAACTTTTCAATCTCCCAGGGTAGTCTCCAACTTCCTGGATCCAAACCAGTCTCCATTTTCTCCATCTGACTCGATCATCTATCTACACTAACTGCCTATCTTTAATTCTGGCTTCAGAATCACCACTTTGTAAAGCTATCTACTCTTCAATATTCATTAAAGCATTATTCATAACAGAAAAGAAATGGAGACAAATGTCCATTAGTGGATGAATTGGTAAGAAATTGTGATACACATACGGGACTATTAGTCTTAAAAAAAAAAAAAAAAGATCGTGCTAGTTGCAACAGCATGGATGGACCTGGAGGACCTTATGTTAAGTGAAATAAGCCAGATGTAGAATGATGATCACTGCATGATCTCATATGGAATTTAAAAAGATCAAATATGTAGAAACAGGTTAGAACATTGGATACCAGGAGCTTGAGTAGGAGGGTGGGGGTACAGAAATGGGAAGATGCATGTCAGAGGATACAAAATTGAAGTTATATAGTATGAATAAGTTCAGATTTCAGGAATACCAATGACCAAAAAAAGAAAAGTTTACTATATGAGGTGATAATTTGCTAGAATGTAATTGGCTTACTATATATATGTATAGTAAAATGTTACAATCTTCAACTATATGCAATAAAATTTTTAAAAACCCTGTGTTCTTTTTATTCTTCCTGGGCTAATAAAGTTTATATTTATTGCAAATTTAAATTTATTGTCATGTTCTAGGACCAGGTGAAGGATACCAAGAAGTCCTATGCTCCATTTTATTAGTGATACCATACTCTATCTAGACCATAGCTTAGAAGGCAGTGAGGCATCTAAGACTTAGGAATTTCAGAGGTTCTCAAAATCTTAGTGTGAGTGAGAATCACTTGGAACAGGCTAAGTGAGTAAGAGAAGCTTGTAAAAACTGCACATTTCCTGTTTTTACCATAAGGCATTCTGAACCAATAGGTTTTGGGGTGGATGATCTATAGTTTTAACATGCTCCTCTGGTGATACTGAGGCAGGTGTTTCATTTTGCTTCTGTGAAAAACTGCCTCAATGATTATTGTCTCGTTGAGTTACATAAAAAATCTGGAAGAAATTTCAAGAGAATTACATTTTTTTGGTAGAACATTGAAGGATTTAGGGGTCCAAATAATGTTCTGATTTCTTATTTTTGGTGAAGATTATTATTTATAAGAAATTCAAATAGCAGGAGACACGGCGATGTCAGAAAGGTGGATTTCACTTTCACTATAATTGTTTATAAAATCAAAATGATGGAATTCTAGTAAGAGACTAAGTTTATTCTATAATAAAACACCAAAAGAATGTGTTTGATTGGAAACTAGTACTGATCAAAGAAAATACTGAGATGGAGAGAGAGAGATTTCCTATGACTGCAAAACTGGATATTATATAATTTAAGAGAGTGAAACTGCACAATGGGGCATATTTGTGAAATAAAATTTAGGGTTTTTGTTTGAATAACTTACAACATACAATACTTTTGTAAGTAAAATATTTAAGCAAATAACTAAGTAAGCACAGGCCTTTTCATAATCTTGTAATTATTTTAAAAAGACTATTAGTGCTTAACAAATATTCATTTTATTGTGTAAACCAAATACTTTGATATTAAATTTTAAAATATTGATAAAATTTTTATCAATGTTTTTACTGAAAGCTGTATTATTGACTTGACTGTTATATTGCTTTATGAGTCCAGTCTTAACTCACATTTGGTTCTGAGGGATAAATAACATATGATCCTCCTGAATTGAATTCAGATTGAATCCAGAATTTAAAAAATAAAAATAACATAAACAAACTATATTACCTTCTAAAAAACAAACTTTTGGAACAATTTTAGATTTCCAGAAATGTTGCGAAGATAACAATCTTATTTTATTCCTTGTTAGTTTGTTTAATTGACAATTGTATATATTTATGGACTACAAAATGATGTTTTATATGTATATGTGTGTATGTATATACACACATATTACACACATATTACAAAATTATCCCTTTATATTCCTCACTAGTTTCCCCTAATGTTCACATCTTATAATGTCATAGTACATTTTCTAAAACTAAGAAACCAAGAAACCAATATGGGTACATTATTATTAGCTAAGTTCCAGTCTTTATTTGGGTATCATTTGTTTTGCCTCTAATGTCCTTATGGTCTTCCAGGCTCCAATACAGAATTCCACATAGTATTTACTACATTGGATTTATATCCACATAAAGGGATTCCATAGGCTGTATGCTGCACAACTCGGGGTGCCATTTACATTGCTGCGCCAGGCATTGTTCATAGTGCTTTACATCTGGTAACCTATTTGATCATCACAGCAGTCCTAGGAGGTAGGCAATAATTCTTATTTTGCCAGTGCAAGCACTAAGGACAAAGATATTAAGTAACCTCTTAAAATCAAAACACATGGCTAACAAATGGAGGAACTGAGATGCTAGTTAGAAAGCCTGTGCTTTTAGAAACATTTCAAATCTGGAAGCTTCCTATCCCATCTAACCAGCTATGAAAACTTCTTATTTCAGTGAACCAGCTGATTGACCTTAATCAAGCCAATCTCTCTGAACCATTGTATGCCCATCCATGAATCACAGAAGTAGATTATATAATCTATACAAGGTTCCCACCTTGAGAACAAATTTATGGAGCTAAGTGGGGTGGTACATACCTGCAGTCCCAGTTACTCTGAGAAGCTAACACAGGATGGTCCCTTAAACCTAGGAGTTCAAGATCAGCAAGATCCTATGCCAAACAAACCAAAGAAACAACAACAATAACAACAACAACAACAACAAGCAACAACAAAAAACAAATCTCTGAAACTGAAATATACATCTTTAACTTCTAGCTCAGAGACGTAGCTATATCTGTTTTCTTGTCAATCAATTTCTTAAAGTGTTCATTAAAATGAGACTAGTGGACATCAAAATTCCAATTTTACTTTTAAGGAGAATCTATATAATGAGATAATTTTTTTCTTTGCCTCAGGTTGTTGGCTTGTTGATTTTGAATTTTCTATTATGTTTTTGAATACTACTCATTTCTGCCCTTTATATTACAATAAAATTAAACAAAATGAATGCCACTTCTCATGTAGGAATGTTTAAACAAGTAAACAGTATATAGGCACATATTTCAGTAGATTAAACTGAGCTGAAATTATCCCTCATGCTGGCACTGTAATAGGCTATTGATCTCAGATTGCATTTTCTGTTTCATTATAATTGAATTTTGTTCCCAAATAAAAGAGCATGTTCATTTCAGGTTAGTGAAATAATAAGTGCATCTGGGATCAGTTTTATCACGTGCTCAATAGAGGACTATGCTCTTCATAGAAATAACTCTGGAATACTGTGACTATTTAAAAGAAAAGAGGAAGCATATCATCTCTTGGAAAGTATTTTTTTCAAAAGTGCTAAATTTTAGATTTTAACAATTATAAAAATTCTGATGATTATATCTACTAATCAGAATATATATAAAACTATAGAACCACAATTAATAGAAGATATTCTGCATTTACATTTACATTTCTAGAGATGAAAAGAAATCATGATTAACACATATAGGGCAGGTGCTTAAATAAAAATGTCCTTAAATAGATAATGGTCTGCCAAAACTAGAGGTGATTTCCCTTTTCCTTTTTTTATATTATTATTTTTTTTATTTTTACAGACTGCATTTTGATTCATTGTACACAAATGGGGTACTGCTTTGATTCATGGCAATAAGTTAGAAATTTGAGGATACTAAGAAAGACAAATCACTCAAAGGCTTTTGCATGCTGTTTATTGTTTATCAAACACGATGCTCCTAATACTACTCAGATTTTAATCACATTGCTTTCAGTCCTCTACCTGAAGGTGACAGTCTTTAGTTGTCAAGAAGGTCTTGAGTTCCAATGCTCTACTTGGTGATTGGAAACAGGTAAGAGGGTCTGTTTTTTATCCAATGGCCTGTAGTGGGGTATAGGGTTACTGTTGGAACAAAGCAGTGCATAACAATATTTTTATTACTCTCTCTTGAGAGGAGAGAGGAAAGAGGAGAGATAAAAGTGCTTACAGTGAAACTCAGTTTCAGTACAGTGACTCTCATGATCTATTTTCAGACCTCAGGGAAGACTTCCCTTTATCTCCCATTTTCTTGCCCCTTGCCATTTTCTTGCCCCTAACTTCTTCACATCAGCAATCTGGCTCCTGATCTTACCCGTCGCTTCCTTCTTGTTTCTCTGCTCATTTTGAATTTAAGAATCTCCTTATTCTTAACTTCCTACTCTTTCCTCCTTCTTGCTTCAGTGACTTGCCTTTAGGTTCCACCATATCTTCCTCCAGTCTTTCTCAGTGGAACTTAAAAGAGAAGCATAGAATTGCCATTCACCCTTCTTTACCACTTATTCACTCCTTAGCCTACTACAAATTGACTTTGGAATTCATCAATCTACCAAAAATTTTTTTTAAAAAGCACATATAATTAGTTTGTAAAACTTTATAAGTTTATTTAATTTTTATTTTATGATGCAATGCACAATTATTTGTTGAGTCTTTCATTTTGTATTAGCCAAAGAGAAATTTGAAACTGTCAGTCAAACTGGATAAATAAGAAATAATAGTTTTATTATTAGTGAATAGGAACTTGCACAGTAAAAATATTTTCATGTCACTTGAAATGTTACCATTGGTTGCAAGTGTTGAAGATAAGCAACATGTTTTTCTCTCATTTTTTTAGTAGGGATGTTGATTGTAGGCACAGGCATCTTGTCTATTTTTTCTTCTTCTCCCCCTCCTGCTGTTTTTTTTTTTCTTTTTGGCTCATAATTACCAATGCTTGAGCACAAATTTAATGAAGCCTTTGTTCAATTTGAGACTTTCCAATGGCAATACAATAATATTACAAAGACTTTTTTTAATAGACATTTTCTCATTTAATCTTCAAATAACTTTTGAAGGGTATTTAATTTTCTTCCTATTTACATATAAAGAAATTGAAATTCAAAGAGGAAGATTAAATTACCACATTCACCTTGACACAGGTGTGGGTATGTATATGCTCAAATTTGGGCTTTCTGACTCCAACTTTAGAGCTGTTTCCACTGTGCCCAGTTACATAGATGTAGTACATATATACAAGCAGCAACATATATAGAGTAGCTCCTCACAGTGAATTTCCTTTTCTAGTAGACATTTTTTGTTCAAACATTATAAGATCATTTATTTCCAGCAGTTTTAAGATATTTTGATGTCTTGTCACAATGTTATATATTGAGTGAGCTTTGGTATTAAATGGATTTACGTTAGCAGGGAAGAGTCATTATATACTTTGTAAGTATTTTTTCACATCTCTGTGCTCTGAAAAGACAGATATGCATTGTCTTTAACCTAGATATGGTGTTAATGCTCTTGCAAAGAGAAGAGGTAAAAGGCGTTTGAGTTAAATTGTGAGAAAATAATTGGATATAATTGTTAACTTAAAAGAAGACACACCCACATGCACATGACCAGACACACACAGGCCCCCCCCCCACACAAACATAACAGACTGTTGATTGAAAATTTAGCCTTAAAATATTCATAACAGAATTTCATGGGCATCCTTGAGATTGAGAAGATGATCAGTTGACTGATTCACCAAGAAAATGAGTTCAGGAAATTTGGTTCTTGAAGGTAACTACAACAAGCAAATAGGGTGAGCAACTTCCTATTGGAATAAATATAATTTTTAATGTAAGGTATCTTTAAATATGACAAAGAGTGATTTAAAAATTTTTTTTATTTTTATATTTTACAGACTGCATTATGATTCATTGTACACAAATGGGTCACATTATTTTGTTTCTATGGTTGTACATGATGTAGATTCATACCATTTGTGTAATCATTACATAGGGGTAATGATGTCTGTCTCAATCCACCATTTTTCACCCCCCCCATTTCCCTCTACGTAATTTAAAGTTCCTCCATTTTTTTCCCCCGAGATAAATACATGATCAAAAGTCTGGAACAGAGAGGCTAGGGTTGTGGCTCAGTGGTAGAATGCTTGCCTAGCATGCGTGAGGCACTGGGTTCAATTCTCAGCATGACATATAAATAAATAAATAAATAATAAAGGTTTAAAAAAAAGTCGGGAGTTGAAAGAATAGTACAGGTGAAAAAGTGAGGCCACTTACCTGACTAGAGAGGGTAGACTGACAAAATGAGGCCAGATTATAGGTGTCAGAACACACGTTGAAGCAATAAAGAGTTATTGAAGGTTCTTGAGCAATAGATTTGCCTGATCCTGGGTTTTAGGCATAGCGCCCTACAACTTTAACAAATGGTGACCATGGAAGGAAGTAACCAGACTCAGACAGATCAGCTCTACTATTTTGCAGAATTTTGGATTTTATGATCCAATAAAGTTCTTCCCCAAATTCTTGAAGACTAAAATGTAGTTGCCAACTATTTAATTTGTTCAGGGTGGATATTAAAAAACAACAAAGAAGAAAAATAAAAAATAAATTATTATAGTCTATTCATAAAGGAAAGGAATTTTAACATCAAATTATTAGGAAAGGACCTAGTTCCAGAGTTAAGGACAGACTATTAAGAAATAAACTGGATGTTATTAAAGAATTACAGTATTGTCCTTTATTTTCATTTGCTCCTCTAATAAGACTGTCACACATCTGTGTAGGTCTTCAGATTGGTATCTGAGATTTACTGAGCTAAGAGAATATCATGATTATTCAGGCATAAGATAATGAGAACCTGGGACAGGAGAAGAAAAAATGAGAAAGGAAGATGATGATGGAAGAGTGACAGCACTTAGCTTGAACACAGAAGAGAAGGAGTGACAGATGCCTACAAAGTTTACATTGTGGCCCGGAAGAGTTTTTAATAATATTGCACACAAGATTACCCTAAGTCATCTTTGAATAGAGTCTATGGGATGCCATGCCAATGGATTGATGTCTTGCTGTCTTCTTTGACAGGGTCAGAAACAAGAAATGCAATTGACCAAACATAAAAGATGATGTTTTTATTAGTGATGGAAGGGTTAAGACATTTCTCCATCTAAAATTGAATGATCTTGAGGAAGACTTTAATGGAGGTAAAAAAGTTCGCTTTTACAAACTGATATCATATAGTCATATCAAGATTTCATAGATTTTTTTTCTAAAAAAAATCTTAGAATTTAATATTCTTTTTATTATTTTTTTATTTTCTTGGGTACCAAGGTTTGAACTCGGGGGCACTCAACCACTGAGCCTTATTTTGTATTTTATTTAGAGACATGGTCTCACTGAGTTGCTTAGCGCCTCACTTTTGATGAGTCTGGCTCTGAACTCAGAATCCTCCTGCCTCAACCCCACAAGCTGCTGGGACTATAGTTGTGTGCCACGGCTGCCAGCAGAATTTAATATTCTTGACAATTGTCACCAATTGAAAGTCTTTGCTGTTGTGGTATAGAGTTTCTGATTTGTTTTTTTCTCTTTCATTAGAATGATAAAAGTAGAGGTATAAAAGTTCTATGTGTAAAGAAAGGCAAATATTCTTTTTAACTTTAGAAATTGTATTTCCAAGTTATATAATAAAAAATATCTTGCTTAGGAAAGTTTTTTTTTTTCATTTAAAACAGACATTTATTCAAAATTAGTTCATGGCAAATCTGTTCTTTGCTGAATATTAATCAGTAGCATCATCTAAAGGAACCACCATTTGACCTGGCTATCCCACTCCTTGGTCTATACCCAAAGGACTTAAAATCAGCATACTACAGTGACACAGCTACATCAATGTTTATAGCAGCTCAGTTAACAATAGCTAGATTGTGGAACCAACCTAGATGCCCTTCAATAGATGAATGGATAAAGAAACTGTGATTGATATATATATATATCAATAATATATATATTATTATATATATATTATTCAGCCATGAAGAATAAAATATGGCATTTGCAGGTAAATGGATGGAGGTGGAGAATATCATGCTAAGTGAGATAAGCCAACCCAAAAAAACCAAAGGTTGAATGATTTCTCTGATAAGTGAATGATGATACATAATGGAGGTGAGGGGGAGGCAAGAATGGAGGAAGGATGGATTGTATAGAGGAAAATGAGGGGTAAGGAGGGGATGGGGGAAAGAAAAATAATAGGAGGAGACAAACATCATTACCCTATATGCTTGTATGATTATGCAAATGGTGTGACTGTACTTCGTGTACAACCAGAGAAACAAAAGTTGTACCCCATTTGTGTACAATGAATCAGAATTATATAAAAAGAAAATACACACATGCAAAAAAGATATTCATAATATAAATCTTTAATCTTTTAAATGTCAAACTCTACAAAGGGTAAACTGGTTCACCCTGTTCTAGGTAATAGCTAGTATTGTCTTTGCTGTAGGGCATTTAAAATGAAATTTTGAGGTACACAGAAAAAACTTACAGTTCACTTCTGTGCAATAGCTTTGAATATGAATGTCTTAAAGAAGAAAAATTCAATAAGTGACTGGAGTTATATGGTAGAATTTACAACATAATAACAAGAAAAGGTTTTCAGCTTTGATTACAAAGGAAATGAGTCATTTAATTTTACCCTTAGTCCTGATACACAGTTTCAGTACTTTCTAAGAGTTACACATACATTTATGACTTAAGCAATTATTAAAAGCAAGTTGCAAGAAATTAATGGCATTTTCATAAAAAGCATACTGTGCTCAGACTGCTAGTGCTTTAACATTTCCATGAGAGCAAATTCAAGTGAAGAACAGGGTTTAGGATTTAGTAACAAAGAGTTTTCAATCCCTTAATCCCTTTGTAATAACTATATTCATCATTTAATCATTTTAAAAAGAAAGGAATAAAAATGTTAATATTGATTCCTAACAGCACTGTGACTGAAAGATTAATTACATATAGTGAATTAATTAAGTCTCCAAATAGCTACTTGATTTATAATTTAGGTATTGAAGTGTAATGAAATAGTTTTTATTGTGTTAGTAATCACTGGAAGGGCAATATGAATCATACTTTAAATAAAAATGCTTCCTTTTTTGAACTTTTCCAAATGATGTTTCAAAATACAAGGATTTCTTTTCCTTTCGTCTCCTGTCTGTAGGCTTTTACCCATCATCTCATTATGATTTTCTAACTTGATCCTAACCTTGCAAAGGAGCTATACCAAGAGTTAACTGTGTTATTAAGTAAGAAAACAAATGTCAAGTTATCCATATTGTTTTACCTAGAGTTATTACATTATTAAGAGTAAATATCTTATTAGACTCAATAGGGAGCTACAAAATGAATAAACAAGATTTTTCTAAAGGTGGCAATTGAGTGTATATAAAATAACTAATAAAAAATAAAAGGTAATAAAATTGGGAGCCTACATCATATAAATCAACCAAACATATTGAAAAGATTTGAATATTAACTTCAATTTTCCTAGATTGCCGTAATGAGTTTCTATTATTTAAAGACAAAACAAAACATGAGTATCTAACATTTTACTTACATTTATTTAGATAAGTTTCATGTATGTTCTGACCTAGCTACATTATTTTAAGCACTATTCCAAGTGTTCATATTTATTCTCTCACTTCTCACAAATGACAAGGTGGAAATTCTTCGTTTTTTAGCATTTTGTGGATGAGGGAACCCAGGCAAGTACAATGTAGAGCTCCAAACAGACAAATATTGCGGAGCAGCTCTGTGGGCTTGGGTCTGGGTCCTGACAACATTGGTGACTTATACTTCATGATTCCTTCTCATATCCTGTAAGTCCTTCTGCCACTGAGTGCTATTATTTCATCATTTCCTTGTATCCTTCTTTCCTCTTTTCTTTTATGTACTTGAATAACAGTATAGTTCCTACTCTCTTAGTTCAGTGAATCTCAGGCATCCATCTGGGGTCTTGAGTTGATCTGTGATGAAATCTCAGCATCTGTCCTGTTAACGATTTATTTTCTGGGTTTCAAAAAATGGTTCATATCCAGTGGCTGTTATTGTTAGACTGTGCAAGAACCACTACTGGCAGCCATTTATGAGCACTTACCGGGCCACTTTCTAATCTTTGGAATATTTTCCCTGCGTGTACTCCACATAAATACAGTTATCTCATACTAGACAAAGGTGCCAAAAACATACAATGGAGAAAAGATAGCCTCTTCAACAAATGGTGCTGGGAAAACTGGAAAACCATATGCAACAGAGTGAAATTAAACCCCTATCTCTCACCCTGCACAAAACTCAACTCAAAATGGATCAGGGATCTAGGAATTTGGCCCAAGACCCTTCACCAAATAGAAGAAAAAGTAGGCTCTTATCTCCATCATGTTGGCTTAGGACCAGACTTCCTTAACCAGACCCCTGTAGCTCAAGAAATAAATGCGAATCAATAACTGGGATAGATTCAAACTAAAAAGCTTTTTCTCAGCACAGGATGTCCTATTTTAGAATGTAAATTGGATCATGTCACTTCCGTTCTAAAATTCTTTGAAGACTTTCCAGTGTGTTTCGAATAAAATCTCAACTCCTAGTTAGGTCTACAAGATTAAAAGTAAGTGCATTCCTGTCTACCCCTTTGGCTCCCTATTTTGTGTGTCTGTCCTCTTGTTTCTTTTACTGTGTCTACGCTGTTATTCCTCTTTATTCTTTTTTATGTTTAATTCCTGAGCTCCTTTGCAGCGTTCATGTCTCAATTCTCCAGAAAGGCATTCCCTCTTGTCTAACACACTTCCTCCTGCTGTTCTATTATGGCACTTGGTTCTTTTCCTTCCTAGTTTTCACTCCAGTTCATGATACTATGTTTATTCATTTGTTTGCTTTTTTAAAAATTCATTTTTATTGTAAACAAATGGGATACATCTTGTTTCTCTGTACATGAGGTAGAGGCATACCATTTATGTAATCATACATTTACCTAGGGTAATAGTTTTTGATTCGTTCTGTTATCCCCCCACCCCTCTTATCCCTCTATAGAGTCCCTCCTTCCTCCATTCTTGCCCCCTTCCCACCCCCTATATGTGTCATCATCTGCTTATCAGTTAGATCATTCATCCTTTGATTTGTTTGCTTTTAATGTATTTTTCTTCTCTGTAAAACTGTGGCTCATTCGGGTCAGGGGCTCTTCTTTTTTCTTTTTAATTTTTAGTTGTAGATGGAACAATACCTTTATTTTATTTATTTTTGTGGTGCTGAGGATCCAACCCAGCACCTCATGCATGGGAGGCAAGTGCTGTACCACTGAGCTACAACCCCAGCCTTGGCTTTTCTTTATTTGCAAGGTATTTTCATCATAGTTTCATTTACCTAGTGGAGTCTCAGTAGATATTTTCAATATGGTTACTTCTTAATGTAGGAAACACATTCCTAATGTGTTTCAATGATCATAGCCAGGGCATAAACCTAAATAAAGATTTATAGGGTTCAACGTTGAGGTGATTTAGAGACAGAATGAAAATTTAAAAATGGTAATGGTAAGACCATGTACTTTAAGAGGTTGAACTTTATATTTCTTCCCCATTTTATTTCTATAAAAACTCCTTTAAATGGGAAACAAATTGAAAAGAAAATTGCAACAGAAGACAAGTGATTTCTGCTTATACAAAGATCACTATAGCAATAGTGAAAGGGATTACAATGTATCATTCCCAAATATACCACTTTTGTATAAGTCTTTTGTGCTAAAGGCAATTAAGAAACAGCAAATACAGAAAGAACTTTCTGCCTTCCCCCTAGATGCATAAAAGCAGGACATAAATTTCCCTTCATGAAGGTTTTTACGCCCCCTCTATTCTCTCATACTAGGAAGAGGAAAACAACTGCTAACATTGAAGAAAGTCAGCACTGAGATGGAGCTACACAAACAAGCCTTACTAAAATAACACTTTCTTATTAGTTTTCTAATCTATTTACCTCTGCACAGTCTATACAATCTACTCAGGGTAGAAGCCCAAAACCCTTTTTCTTTTTCATGTCACTTCTATATAAATTTATTGCCCTATGTTAAAATAATATATAATTGCTGGGTCTAACTGCCTCTTTGGGTTCCTGTTTATTATTATTTTTTGAAGGCCTAAGTGCATGTAAAAATTAAAATATTTACTTCAAGTAAAAATTTGTCTTTTCTTCTATTAATCTCTTTTTTACCTCAGTTTAATTTGTAGACCCAGCTAGTGAACCTGAGATGGTAGAGGAAAAGTTGGTTTTTTTCCCCTTCCCTTTTCTTTATTTATACATTTCAGATGAGGTCCTCTGTATGAAAACTCAGAGTTGAGCCTCTTATTTATTGGTAAGTATATGAGTGTTTGTGATGGCTATAACTTTGAGGCTTCTGTTTGCATTGGGTAAAGACCATTCTTTGCTGTGCTGCCTGGGCTTATTTGCAAGGACCTCCCAAGTTTTTACCTTTTGCCTTCTACCTTAGCTGCTGCTGCTGCTACTGCTTCTTCCCCCCCCCCCTTTTTTTTAAATTTTCAATTGTAGATGGATGCAATTTCTTTTTTTTTTTTTTTTTTTTTTTTTTGTCTGTTGATGTGGTGAATTACATTTATTGATTTCTGTATGTTGAACCAAACTTACATCCCTGGGATGAAACCCACTTGATCATGGTGCATTATCTTTTTTTTTTTTCTTTTTTCTTTTTATTTTTTTTGTAATCATAAATTTACATAATGTTGTTTGATTCATTCTGTTATTTTTCTCTTCCCCCACCCCTCCCACCCCTCTTTTCCCTCTATACAGTCCTTCCTTCCTCCATACTTGCCCCCCTCCCTAACCCTAACTCTAACCCTAACACTAACCCTTCCCTCCCCTCATTATGTGTCATCATCCACTTATTAGTGATAATCATTCGTCCTTTGGCTTTTTGAGATTGGCTTATCTCACTTAGCATGATATTCTCCGATTTCATCCATTTGCCTGCAAATGCCATAGTTTTATCATTCTTTATGGCTGAGTAATATTCCATTGTATATATATATACCACAGTTTCTTTATCCATTCATCAATTGAAGGACATCTGATGCAATATCTTTATAGTATTTATTTATTTTTATGTGGTGCCAAGGATTGAGCCCAGTGCCTCACATGCTAGGCAAGCACTCTGCCACTGAGCTACAACTGCAGCCCCTGCTTCTTGTCCTATTTATCTCTTTATTTATTTATGGCTACTGGAGATTGAACCCAGGATGCTTTATCACTGACCTATATCCCCAGCCTTTTTTACTTTTTATTTTGAGATAGGCTCTTCTTACTAAGTTGCTTAGGTCATTGTTAAGTTGCTGAGGCTGTCTTCAAACTTGTGATTCCCTTGCCTTGGCCTCCTGTGTTGCTTGGATTATAGGCCTGTACCACTGCATCTGGCTCCATCTTTGCTTAATGGGTACAGTTGTATTAATTCAGTTTATGTTTAAGGTAATAGATACTGGGTAGTGGCTACCATATTAGACAGTGAAGATATATAACACACCCATCATTGTAGAAACTCTGTTTTATAGCACCACCTTAGGTGTTCCTAAAGGACTTGAGTTGTAAATAGAATAATACAACTGCTCACACTTGAGTACAGGTGATCCTATTATTATTTTTTTTTTTTTTGCCACCTACATGAAGTTTATGCATACACTGGATCAGCTAATGGGACCATAAACTATATTTAATTGTCATATGCTTCTGAAAGATACTGAGAATAGTAAGCCATTAATTCTTTACATAAAACATCATGGAACAGGAGTTGTTCAGCATAGACAAAAAGAGGAGGAGGTGATATTAACATAGTGTTCAGAGGAAAAGATAATCAATTGTGATGGTTGCTGGTTGGCTTGATAGGTGTCTATCTCATTCCATGCCATTCTTGACCTTCATGGTAAGAGGTCTCCCACATGAAACTGGACAATCGTTTTACAATACTCTAGTTGTAATAATATATTTTTAGTATTTGAAATTTATCTGGATATTGTATAGTTGATAGTAATAAATACTATTGTTCTGTTCAAAGAAATGAAGCTAAATTACAGCAAGTGAAACTAAATTATACCTTTTGTTTTGTAGTATTTTTCTAAAGGAAAGCAATAGTTGAGGTTAAAGTGGTTAAGCCAATGGCATTTCCTCTAAGCAAAATTTCAATAAAGTTATGTAATCCCAAGGGTGAAATTACATGAGTAGTTCAACTTGCTTTAAGTGAGCATTTGAAAAGCTTTTATTGAGTAAATAATCTGTTTTACACTTGTAACTATTCAGATTTACATTCCACAATGACTGTTTTAGGGAATGACTTTTTTCCATGATAACTTACAAAGTGATACCATTTTGGACCATGACTTTTTAAATATAATAACTTTTGCACCAAAAAATATGCTCTAAAAATGACATTTCAACATGTGGTTTCAGGCAAAGACATCATTGACAATTTATTCTACATAACAATTTTTAGTTAGAGTTATCATATGGCTCACATTTATCTGATTGGTTTATTTCAGAAGAGTTGTCATCAAATTAAGAAATTATTTTTCTTAATTTATTGTGTTGTTGAAGTTCTTGATTTTATTTTTTTTAAATTTCATTCATTTAATTCTTCATCCCCAAGATTTCAGTTCTATTCTATGACTTTAATCTCTTTGTTGAGTTTCTCATTCAGACTATGAATCATCTATTTAATTATCTATTTTAATTCTCTTGTGTTCACTTAATTTTCTTAAAACCACTATTTTGAATTCCTTTTTTAGGCCTTTCATAGATTTCCTTTCCTTTAGTGTCTGTTATGGAAAATTATTGTGTTTCTTTGGAGATGTTACATTTCTTTGCTTTTTCATGTCTCTTGTGTCCCTATGTTGCCATCTGTGTGACTGGTTGAATACTTCTTCCCATTTTATAGAGTAGGGAAAGACTTTTTCCTGTAGGTGGGTCATTGGATGTCAGTTGGGTAGGGTACTTGATTTTGATTCTGAGTGGGCTCAATAGTATAATCACGAGTGATTTTTTTACTTGTAATCAATGTGGTGTCTACAGTTGCCTTAGTAGGCCAGACTTCAGGTACTTATGGAGGCAGCGTGGGTGATTTTGTTGGGAACTGGGGTCAGTGTGAGAACTGCTCCTCAGATCTTGAGGGATGTATATTAAATGTCACAAAACCACGTGGGGCAGATTCCCAGGCCTTGAGAGTGCATGCACTAAAAGTGGCAGGGCCGTTGGTGATGGGAGCTTCTGGGACTCACATCTGAATTGTCTGTCATGATTGGATGAATCCAAAACATTTTTCATATTTAAAGTGAGAGAGTTGAAGATATAGTATTTCTATGAATATTTAGTCTGTTATGTAGTCTCCCATACTTATCCTATATTTTACAGAAAAGTTGTTTTTCATGGGTATGATATTATTTTATTTTTTAAATTTTTTTTTCTTTAGTTGTCAATGGATCTTTTATTTTATTTATATGTGGTGCTGAGAATTGAGCCCAGGGCCTCACACATGCCAGGCAAGCGCTCTGTCACTGAGCCACAACTCCATCCCTGATTTTACTTTTTACTGATTTTTTTGTTTGTTTGTTTTTTATGTGGTGCTGAGGATCGAACCCAGGGCCTCACACATGCTAGGCAAGTACTCTACCACAGCCCAGGTCCCATTATTTTTTTTTGCGGCACTGGGAATAGAACCCAGGGCCTCGTGCTTGTAAGGCAAGTACTCTACTGACTGAGCTATCTCCCCAGCCCCCTGATTTTACTTTTAAGTGTAATCTGAGAGCAAAATAATTGTGAGCCCCTAAATTTGAAAGATAAGAAAATGTTTCAGAAATACAAGTACAATAATATTGTATTTTATGTATGAGTGGCATTTGTTTATTTTTAATTACTGTTTATTAATATAAACTAATAAACTTTTCTAGCTGTGAAATTGTTTGAATGTCCTGGGTTGAGATAAAACATATCATAATTTTCCTACTACATATAATGGAAAGGTTTTTTTTTTCCCCCCATTTAGAAACTCTTTACTCAATGGCAGGGTTTTTAGGTGCTAAAAGCAGTCATTAAGCAAGGATTGCATATACTTGAGAAACACATCTTAATCAAGACACATAATGATTACTAAGACTCATGTAGAAGATCCTGCATTTGAGAAGCCATCATTATAAATCAGAATTCTTAATAATTTTGGTATTGTTTCTTATCTAACATTTTCTAGGTTGAGTTCTTTTCCCATATAGCTGTCAAATTTTCTGTTCTCTCTATCAGCCACTTCTCATGGACTTCAATAAAAATAACATGTAAGCAACATCAGCCCATTTTGCTAGCTTAACATCATTTCTCTCTCCAGTTCCCTAACATTTATGAAATAATTTCAATGATTAAGATCCTTCTATTTCCCCATTGAAAATTATTCACTATAAATCTGTGTTTTCTACTACAGAACATGTATTTAATCACTAATAAATTTGGCCTTGAAGCTGTTTTCTTTCTTAGGAAATCTTTAATAAGGAACCATAGTTCATCCACAAAGTCTGATAAGTCTTTTTTTTTTTTTTTTTTTTGGTACTGGAGATTGAAACTCAGGGGCACTCGGCCACTGAGCCACACCCTAGCCCTATTTTGTATTTTATTTAGAGACAGGGTCTCACTGAGTTG
Organism: Sciurus vulgaris; assembly: GCF_902686455.1. NCBI lineage: Eukaryota > Metazoa > Chordata > Mammalia > Rodentia > Sciuridae > Sciurus > Sciurus vulgaris. The sequence continues at coordinate 136,755,057 of NC_136463.1, forward strand.
CTTAGTGCCTTGCTTTTGCTGAGGCTGGCCTTGAACTCACTATCCTCCTGCCTTAGCTTCCCGAGCTGCTGGGATTACTCTTATCTTATCTTATTTTTCATAGGTAACAGGGAAAATGTAGATACTACATAATTACATATAAATATATATGTATCACCATATAAAATATATAGCTATAAACTATATATGCATATGTATATAATTTTCTTTCTAAAATTTTTGGAACTTATCTTAAATATTCCAGTAAGAATTCCTCTTTAGTACTTCTGATGTATGCAAATATGTTTTTGTATATCTGGTTTCCTGAGCTAGATATAGGGAGCTAAATAATGTACATGAGTTTTTACTGTGAGTGAAAGTGAAATATACTTATGCTTCTCTCTGTATAATTCTTCTTGTATCCAAAGAAACTTTTTATTAATCAGGACTAGTGATCATTTATTTGTACCTCTAATACTATATTCAAGGAAAGGAAGAGAAATAAAAAATCAGATTATCTTATTCAGCTACTTATTTGATGGGGATAACAGTGAAATTTAAAAACTAAGAAGATACACTATGACTTCCTGGTTGAAGAACAATTTTTAGCCCTAAAATGTAAGTCATCATTAATTTCATCAAAATAATTTTAATCAATGATTATATCACATTATTTTATACAAAACAGGCCTTCAGTAGTTATTGGTTTATCAACTCATACAGATTTATATGTCATCTACTTTAATAGATATTTTACTTATTGAATTTCTTTATATAATGATGTGAAAGGCATTAGTGATGTTAAAAGATTAAGGCACATTAAAATTATAAAGAATTTATTTAAGCATTCAGTGATTGATGAATCAGGCAGTAAAATATTTAGCAAATCCTGTTTTAAGTAGATGTGTTTCATCCAGGCTTAGTTGCTCCATTTATAATACACAGCATAATTATTAGTATTATTAATATAATTAATTAGTATAGTCATACTAATTAACACAATATAACTAATTAATATAATTAATGATAATATAATTATAACATAATTATATTAATTAATATAATTAATTGGCATAATTCTTTTTTGAGGGGCAAGTACTGGGGTTTGAACCAAGGGATACTTTAACCACTGAGCAACATCTCCAGTCCTTTTTATTTTTTATTTTGAGACAGGGTCCTTCAGTAAGTTGCTTAGGGCCTTCCTAAGTTGCTGAAGCTGGCCTCCAACTCCTGCCTCAACCTCCCAAATCACTGAGATTGCACCACTGTATGCCACCACACCTGGCTTCATTTTTTAAAGCACTAGTCTAAAACTGCAGGCTGGAGAGTCTGCCCAAGTTTCCATAGCTACTTGTTTGATCCACCCTATTTAACCTATGGAATCTCATTTGGTCTTCAGCACAGTCCTATAAATAAGGTTTTATTTCCTCTTTAGAAATTGGGAAACAGATGGAAAGAGATAAGGTGACTTGCCAAGGTATAGACAAAAGGCACTTGGTTAGGACTCTAGTCCTTACCTTCAAAGACTCTTTCTTTCTTTCTCTTTTTTGGGGGGGTGGCGGGTGCTGGGGATTGAACCCAGGGCCTTGTGCTTGTGAGGCAAGCACTCTACCAACTGAGCTATCTCCCCAGCCCCTATTTATTTTTTTCATTGCATTCAAGTGAAGACATTTGGGAAAGAACAGGGCTTGGGGAAAACTGGATCCTTAGAAATGTAAAACCCTAGACAAATTTTAGACAATTTTGTGATCCCACCTGTTTACCTGTTGAATAATAATAGGAATTACCATTTACTGAGAAGCTCACTCTACTTCATATTTTCTGTCATTATCTTTCATTTAGTCTTTACAACAAAACCATGAGTTTTCCTATTTAAAAAATAAAGAAATTTAATCATTTAGAGATTAATTTGCCCAAGTTCACAAAATTGTTAGAACTAAGTTTTGAATAAAAAACAATGTAATTACAATTCTTGCAGGTGGTTGCAAAACATATTCTGTCTGTTTAGCCTCTAATATTCCTCCTTCAAGGACTTCCTCAGATATTTCCTCATTATCAGGCTTTTTCTAATGTTGCCAACTGGACATGGCCTTTTTAAAACTACATGACATCGTTTGTATTTTTTAAAGGCATCTCCTTTTTAAAAAATAGTTATTTGCACACTTAGTTCAACTCCTACACTAGACCTTAAAACATCACAGAAACTTGTCAGAGGCTTGAGTCAGCCAAGGGTCTTTTATAAACTCCTATCCCAGCTTGATGAGAGGTTCAACTTCCTAGGGGCAATTTGAGATCCACAGGAGCTCACCCCTAGAGACTTAGGAACTTCTTTGAGCAAATGAGGATTTTATCAGAGTGCAACTGGATTGAAGAAGTATAAAAAGACTTGACAGGGGCTTAAGGAAATTCTTTTTTAAATACTACTGCATTTGCTCTGACTGTCTTATTAATTGAAAAATCTAAAGTAATGATAAGGGAACTAAGTCCTCTAAACCCTTTTTGATTCAGGCAAAGTCAATGAGAGTACCTTTTATAAAAACTGATGAGAGTTAAAATGAGATGGATGGCTAAAGGAAAAAGATAATCTAAAATAATTTTTAATTCCACTTTGACAATGCTACAGTAATGGTTAATGACTTTCCATTGCTCTTAGGACTGTGAGCAAAGTCCTTACTGGGACATCCAAGTCTATGTATTGTCTAGCCCCTTCTTATTTCTTCACCACTTTGTCAGTTCCCATAACTCCCTGTGCACTCTTCTCCACAAAGTTTTGCACATTCTCTTCCCTCTCTCTGAATGCAACATGATATTCTTTGTTATGAATTTTAAAAATCATATTTCAGTTAGTTATAAATATTCAGTGAATGCCTGTTTTATCCAGGGCAAGCAAAGAGATGGGGCATAACCACCATAGTTCTGTCTCAAGTGAGTTAAGATCCAGTTGTAGGAAAAATCATAAGCATCTTAAAAATGAAACGAAGAGACAAAACAGTAATTTCAGGAAATAATAGGAAAGGTGTCACAAGACACTTCTTGATTAGATGTCAAATGAATAGTACTGTTAGACATATTACTTAATTTTTAGTTTCAATCTTCTTGAACTCTCCATCAAGTGAAAGGTCTCAATAGCTTATCCCATAGTAATGTACATTTGGACATAATACAATTGTCGCCTGGCCCTCATGCTTCTTTTCATTTTCTGTAGGTGGCAGAGTTGTGAGACCAGATGGGGAATGTAAGTGGGAAATTGTTTGAGTGTGGAGTTGTCTTTTGAGCCCTCAGTTTTCTCTTGACCTAATTTTCTCAGATTAGGTCAACAAAGTGGGCATGAACTAGCTAGGAAATTTCTATCATTGTCCTGGAAGTCCCAGATAGTCAGAATAATCTCCCGTAATAATTAAGCTGAAATTTACACCTGTCAGCTGGTGTAAAACATGTTGACACTAGATTTTAGCTTGCATGATTAGACTAGATTTTAGATTGCATGATGAAGCACTTGCCTACCTGGATAGCTACTTAGAAGTTTACACATTCCATTAATCTCACTGTAATGTGATCCATATTTTATGTGATTGATGTTATACACCAGTAACTGTATGATAGCAGGGTTTTATATTGTCTTTTTATAAAAAAAGTAACATATATAGATAGTCTTTTATACTTTGTGGCTTTTTACTTAACATATCTTTGAAATTTTCCATTTTCAGTATGTACAGACTTTTCTCCGTCTCTTTTAAAGCTTCATAATACTCCATTGTGTGGGTGTTCCATGATTTTTTATATTATTCTCCAATGTATGGGTCTTAGGTTGTTTCTAGTACTTTGTAACTACAAACAAGTCTGGAGAGAATAATTTTTTGTACTTTCTCAATCTTTTTAAAGAAAAAGATACCCAGCCTCTAGCATTTTCTTACTTTTATAATATTGCATAATGGTGTATAAACATAAAATTAGTCAGACTCTTTTCATTTGGTAGTTCTAACACAACCATAAAGTCCTAACAAACTTACACATTAAATATCCACCAAACCATTAAAGCAAATAAAATTCACACTAGCAATATTAATTTATTGTTAAATAAATATCAATTATTGTTAAATAAATATTAATTTATTTAGTTTATCTGAAACTAAATCACATTTTGTAATAAGAATTTTTGTAATAATGGCTGTAGTGTTAAAAAGATTTTTGGTAATAATAGCTAGATTGTCATATTATTTGATGATTCATTTTTTTCTATTACTTTTTTTCTGTTGAGCACTGAGAAACTTTATTCATATAGTAACTCTGACTTCATTGGCTTTACTTGGTATCATTTTGATGTTAAGTCCAATTGTGTTCCTTTCTTTTTGGTTTATAGTGACTAAAGCTGTACATTTTCTACTTTAGTGCATGTATATAATATATACACATATAAATAATATGTATATTTCTATTGTAATATATATATTTAACATCAAAACTGTTTTATCTTATAAAATGCATAGAAGATATATTTTTCCAAGAATTTTTTTCAATTGTGAATTGTTATTCCAAATATTGTACATTATACCCAGTGAAATGATTCAACATGGATGAAAAGCAGAATTATTGTTTTAATTTTCACACAAAACTTTGCCAAGTTTATGACTGTCAGACATGCTTATAAACTTATTGTTGGTGGAAATTTTCCACTACAATTATTTGAAAATGTTTGAGAAAATATAGCAAAAATATGCCTAGGTAAACTTAAAAGAGTTGAAAGGAAATTATCAGGTGCCAGGTCAAGTTAGGAGTAAATATGAGTATTAGAGAGATGAGTATAGTAGTGGATACTGGGACAACCCTGGAAAGGTGTTGAACCAGGTAGCAACCAGAGGCTTGGGTTCTGACACTTACACAGTGTATGAGGGCAGTCTTCAGGCCCTTGAAGTAAGAGTTGAAAGTGAGATCAATGAGTAAAGCTCTAAACTATTGAAAGGCATATCCACCCAGAGAAAGAGGACGAAAAACATTGGCTAAAGGAGGGAAAAAGGAAGTATTTTGCTTGTTCATTTAGGTAAGAGAAAAAGTTCCTGTGAGAAATTCAAACCCCAGTCTACTTGATTGAATTTGGAGTTCACATTATAGTACCTGGTTGGTTTAGGAATTTCTAAATTGAGAAATTAACATAAAATGTATCCTAAACTGATGACATGTTGGACACTGACCAAAGAAAACACAAAACTACTCAGGAAGAATACTTTAGTTGACCATATTTTTGTGGGAATTAGTGTGGGAAGAGTTCTGCTAATAACTGCTAATAATAATGAGATTAGAAAGAAACTTCTATAGAGCAGGGATTATTACCTGTTTTGTTCAGTTCTATACAGGCAGCATGTAGAACTGAGCCCAGCATATAGGTACCCAATAACTATTTACTAAATGAATGATCACAGGTACATGCACATACACTGACAATTGTCAGATTGACATAATAAACAGAAGAGTTCTTAAGAACTTGAGATAATAGTGCAATAAGGTATGAGAGATTATAAAATAAACATTTATAATAATCCATAATTTTCTCATCAAAAATGAAAACTATTAGGAAGGAACCAGACATTTGTGATGAAAGATAAAATTAAAAAAGACTTTTTAGAGTAAAAATGTTGCTACTGAACTAAAATTTTAGTACACAAAATAAACAGTAGTTTAACTTAGATACCTAAGTTTGAGTAAATAAGCCAAATAATCTCAGAGGTAAGAAAATGGAAAATATAAAGGTGGTAGTGGCAGACACTAAAGATAGAGAATGTGTAACATATATGGGTAAGATTCCTAGAAGGAGATAAAGAGAATGGGGTAGAGAAAATATCTGAAGGTATAATGACTGAGAATTTACCAGAATGATGAAAAATATAAGGCTTTGTGTTTAAAAATAATCATTAGCTTCAACTAGGAAAATAGAAGTACAACTATAAAATATCAAAGATGAAAATATGTTAAACTAGAAAGAAAAGGTGGACTACCTACAAGGGAACAAGAACAAGAATTAGAATATCAACAAGTAAGACTTAGATGATCAACAAAAGACTTTTAGCAGAAATGATTGATGATAGCAGGTAAAAGGTCAATGGAATATAACCTGTGATCTAGAATTCTATAATGGGATAAATTATTATACATTACTAAGAGTAAAATATATCTACAAAGATCTTACACAGATTGTTTGAAAGAATTATGGAAGAATATCCTAAGAAAAAAAAATCTGAATCGAGAAGGTTCAGAGTATATTGCAAAGAGTACTGGTTAGAAATGGAACCCGGTAACAAGTTGGTAAACCAAATAATTGTTTGTACAATGACTGTAAAAATCAGTAATAATGAAAATGAAAACTATTAATTTAAGCAATTATTCAACAAGGCAGAAATATGTCATCAAAACATATTAGATGAGAGAGGAAATAATTAGAATACAATGTTCTAATTGTAATATATTGCTTATAAAGAGCAATATATTAATTCTATGTGCTTTTTCAAGTATGTCTATTAGAAATGTAAGGGTAACTTACCAAAAGATTAGGAATAGAATGCATTTCATTCAAATCTGTAGGAAGAAGGAAAGAAAAAAAAGAAAGAAAGGAATTCAGTTAGTTTAATATTTGTCAGGAAAAGAAAAAGACAAAGCAAAGAAAAAGCAGAATAAAAACAAAGAATAAAATTTGATGGGAGAAATAATTGCAAATACATAAGTAACCTCAATAACTATAAATAGATAATGTCTCCAGTGGAAACACCAGAGCTCTCAGATTAAGAATGAAATCCAAACTGAGTTGTTCATAAATAGTATAAAATAAAACACAAGAACACAATTTAAAAGCAAAATAATAGAAAAAGATAATGTGTTAATCAGAAGAAAACTGTCATATTAATATCAGATAAAATTGACTTTAGTCAATTTATAGGGCTAAAGTTGTCACTTATTCATAATAGGAACAATTCACCAGGATCTTGAACCTGTAATGCATTTAACGCCATGGTCTCCTTATGTATGTTTAGCAAATAATGACAGAAAAATGAAAATCCACAAACCCATAGTTACAGCATGTTGTTAATAAGTAAGAACACCAAAATAAACAAAGAATATAGAAAACTTGCACAACAGATTCATTAGTCTAACTTAATGGTTGTATATGTATAATCTTGTATCCCAAAATTACAGACAATTCATGTTCTTCTCCAGCATATACAGACCATTTACTACTAAGCCAGAAACCAAGTCTCAATATTAGCAAAGTCTCCACATCAAACTGACAATACCCCAGACTTCAATACAATGGATTTAGAGATCATAAAAAGGACATAACTAAGCCTTCCTTATGTTTGGAAACTTAAAAATATTTAGATAAATACTAGAGAAGAAATAATAATACGATTAGGAAATATTTATAATTGGAGAGCAATTAAAAATTGTGGGATGCAGGTAAAGTAGACCTTAGAGAAAACTTCTATCTTAACTACTTATAGTAGAAAAGAACAAAGATTGATAAATAATTCAAAGTTAGAATAACAGAGCAAACCCAAAGAGAATGAAAGAAAAGTAAACATAAGAGCATACTTGGTGAATTTAAAAATATGGAGAAATTAAAAGTTGATTATACTACAAGATGAACTACATAGACATCCTCTGGCAAAGGTTCTCTAGGTCACTTTATGATGTGAATAGATCTTGATTAAACTCTGCAAAGAAATACACAAAAAAGAAATACTATAGGATAACTTCATTTATGTATGAGACCAAATTTCTAAATACAGTATTGGTAAAAATGAATTTAGCAATGTGTAAAGAAGTAATAAAAAAGTCTTTCTTCCAGAAATACAGGAATGGCTTAACAGAAAATCCTTGAGTATAATTTATCATATGAATCATATTCTTAAATCCAATTACCAGGTTTTGATCAGCTGAAATCTCAAACATAGACACTGCCTGGGTAATTAAATATGCCTTACTTATCTATAGATAAGAGAAGGAAGTCTTTCAAAATTGGGAAGTATATTATTCAGTTGTTACTTTTAAGTTTGAATTTGAAATAATGTTAAGATTTTGGAAAATAAATTGTAAAAATGATACTTGTTCTTTGCTGCGGACACACTGTTCTTTGCCTTTCCTTTGATCCTTTCTAAGAATATAATTCTAATCATGATAGCTAATATTTATTTGTGTTTTGATGAATCTTGGTGTAGCTTTCAGAAGAAACTAAGCTTCATGGTGTGGTATAGCATATCCAAAGTCACAGCTAGTTAGAGCAGCATCCCCGCAAACCCCGTGGATCCACAGTTGTCTTTCCATCCAATTAACATTTTGTGTAAATACCATTGTGTCCATCTCTATGCGCTCCATATTTTCTATGTATTTCTTTGAGTTAGTTCACTTAAGTATTTCTAGTTGCTGAACTTTAGGTCGTTTCCATGTTTTGCTATCGTAAATACTTAGCTATGGCACACATATTTAAATAATTCTTTTGAACCGTCTTTTCTTAGAATATAGGCCAAGGAGTAAACCGATAAAATATAAATGTTCAAATACCTTAAATATCTTGCCCTACACTGTCATTACTCTCCAAAAAAATTGCAATGATTCCTAATGATTCTTTTTTTATTAATGCATTATACTTACATATAATAGTGGTATTCATTATGATATATTTTTATATACAGATAACATACTTGGTCCACTTTGTTGCCATTTACTTCCCCTTTCCCTCCCATACTCCCCCCCAATCCCTAATGATCCTTTTAAAATAGATACAATTTCTTTTTCTTATTTTTTGGAATATCATCATTGTATATAGTTATAATAAATATCATTATGCATAGATATACATAAATATACATAAAAGTGAAATTCTCATTGGTGCCTTTATATATGAATATAATGTGATTTTGTTAAGTTTATTCCATTTTTCTTCCCTTTCCCTTCCTCCCTCTCTCACTCTCATTCTTCTTCTACTCCACTGATCTTCCCTGTATTTTTATGATATGCAATTCCCCCACTGCCTTCTTTCCCTTATTTTGCTCTAGCTTCCATATTTGAGAGAAAATATCTGACCTTTGATTTTCTGAGTCTGGCTTATTTCACATAGCATGATTTTCTCCATTTCCATTCATTTACCAGCAAATGCATAATTTCATTCTTCTTTATGGCTGAATAAAACTCCATTGTGCATACGTAACACATTTTTCTTTTCCTTTCTTCTTTTGTTACTGGGGATTGAATCGAGGGGTGCTTAATCACTGAATCACATTTCCAGCCCTTTTTGTTTTTTTTTTTATTTTAAAATAGGGTATCACTAAATTGCCTAGGGCCTTGCTAAATTGCTGAGGCTAGCTTTGAACTTGCAATCCTCCTGCCTCAGCCTCCCCAGTCCCTGGGATTATAGGTATATGCTACTCTGCCTGAAGCTATACCACATTTTCTTAATCCATTCATCTACCGATGGGCTTCTGGATTGATTCTAAAATTTGGCTATTATGAATTGTGCTCCTATAAACATTGTAGTGGCTGTATCCTTATAGTATGCTGATTTTAGATCTATTGGATAAATATTGAGGGTGGGATAGCTGGGTTATATGGTGGTTCCATTCCTAGTTTTTTGAGGAATCTCTACACTGCTTTCCGGAGTGGTTGTATTAATTTGAATCCCATCAACAATGGAAGAGTATACCTTTCTCCCCACATTCTTACCAACATTTATTATTATTCATATTCTTGATAATTGCCATTCTGATAAGTGAGAAGAAATCTTAGTGTTGTTTTGATTTGCATTTCCCTAATTGCTAAAGATGTTGAACATTTTTTCATATATTTTTGTGGCCATTTGTGTTTCTTCTTTTAAGAAGTTCTGTTTAGTTCTTTTGCCCATTTATTGATTGGGTTATTTGTTTTTCTGTCATTGAGTTTTTTGAGTTCTTTATTTAGTCTGGATATTAGTCCCTGTCAGAGGAGTAGCTAACAGAGATTTTTTTCCCATTTCATAGGCTCTCATCTCTCTTAACTCTCTTGATCATTCCTTTGCTGTGCAGAAACTTTTCAATTTGATGGAATGCCATTTATTGATTCTTGGCTTTTAAAATAAATATAATTTCCATATTTGTTCAAAGTGTATCATTCAAAAATGTATAAGTATTCATATTTATAGGAGTCTATTATGTACTTGGCTATATGACTGTAAAAAATTCTAAATTGGCACACCTTATTTGTTCATGTAACAATGATATGACTTTTTTCTTTAAAAAGTGATATATGAACTGAGGATCCATGTTAAGCTCTTCTTTAATTTTCTTATGCTTTATTTCTTATTAATCAGGAATTGATATTAGATACAGTTCATAAATAGTTAATGAAAAGATGCCATAATATAAAGACAAATTGTTTTTTACCTGTGGTACACCATAGATACATGATAGCTTGTATCTATAACTGCATTCTCAATTGGCATAAATATTCTTTTTAATTGCCTTTTGCTAATATCATTTGTCCTAGAAAGGACATTTTCATAGAAATTCCTTAATGAAGCTCTGATTAATGAATATTAAAAATTTTTATGAAAGTTTTCAAATATGGAGAACCAGGAAAAATAGTTCAATAAACTCCTATGCTTATCACTTAGATTATCAGGATCTTACAATTGCTATATCTACTTCTCCTTTCCTTTACTGATTTAGTTCAAGGCAAATTTCATACACAATGTCAACTCATCCCTATAAGCCAGTATGAATTTCTAAAAAGCTACTTTCTCATAGAGACACTATCACAGTGAACATTGAATATAATTATTAGATATCATATAATACATATTTCTTTAAAAATTTTTTTAGTTATAGATGGACACAATATCTTCCTTTGATTTATTTTTATATGGTGCTAAAATATATGATTTATTTTATATGGTGCCCAGTGCCTCACATGTGCTAGGTAAGTGCTCCACCACTGAGCTGCAACCCCAGCCCCTCATATAACACATATTTCATAATTATATTTCCTTAATTTTTCCTTAATTTTTAAGTCTTTTTAGAGACTTAGTAATTTTTTACAGTAAAGATTCAAAAAGTTGATATTTGTAGGCTGTTCTTAAGTCTCTCTCTATTCATATAAGCAGTCTCCTTGTTATCTTTTTTCCATATGCCATTGACTTGTGTCTGATAGAATGCCCGTATCTGTATTTGTCTTTTGCTTTCTTTGTTATTATAATTGTTGAATGAAATTATTTAGCTCTAGGACTCTGATCAAATTCTGGTTCAACTCTTTTCTTAGATAGTTCTGTGTGCTTTCTGTGTCATTCCATCAGGAGGTACAATGTCAAATTGTTCCATTCATTGTAATAGTGAGCTTGATCAGTAGTTTTTGGTGGGAATAGCCTAATGTCTTCCATTGAAAAGTTTAGTATCATCCTACGACCTAATGATTTCAGTCACTGATAAATATGGCATTTCAGTGATTTATATGAGTTGCAAATTGGCAATATTTTAATGTCATCATTCCTTTAATATTTATTAGTTAGAATTCCCCTATAAGGAAAAAACTTTTGATTAAATAGAACTTTCATAAATGTTTCAAACCAACATGGAGACATTGTACTGATATATTTGATATGGTATTTGGATAATATGTTTTATAATTTTATGGATGTGCCTACATTTATCCTCTGATTCAACATTTAGACTAATGATAATTTTTATTAGAGACTTATGTGATCATGAATTCAGCTACATCAATGATACTATAATTTCAAAAATATGTTAAAAGACATTCTAGTCTTGCCACTTGGTGTATTGTTTTTCCTCTGATTTTATTTGTAGGACTGTTTGCATATCTATCACTTTTTCCTTCTTAGATGCAAGGTGAAAAGCAATCATCCTTAGCTTATTGCCATAATGCTTATTCAAAGGGATATGGAAACCAGATTAATTGGACATATTAGCATCTATCATTTTTCTGTTTTGCCTACCAGCTGTCTCTTTATGGAAGGAAATATCCAACATCTTTGCACCGCTGCTCCTAAAGCAGCTCTGCTAACAGATGGTGCCTTGAAGGAATCCCATAGTTCATCATTAAATGTGGGTGTCAAAATTTCTGAACATGTTGTGAGGAAATTGTTTAATTTTTTCCATTCTTTGGTGCTAACTCAGTTAAAAAGAAAGTATTGTAGATTAGTTAGGAAAAGAAGTATGAAAAATATGTGGATCCCTGTTCGGAAGCTAAATTTATGGTTCCAGTCAAGTGTGGTTAGTTATCCCTTATCTCTCTAAAGTCAAACTTTGCTCATCATTGTCTTTTACAAATGGGTGAATATATATTTGTTTGAAATTGTTGCAAGGTTATCACAGATCAATGATATTGGAGATAGAATAATGTCCTACAAAAACTTTTTAGCAAAGGGCAGTAAGTTGACAAAAGTCAAATGGATGACTTTTATAAAGTTAGATGCTGCCACACAAATGAAGGAATTTAAAATGAAGGTACATGGATATTAACTGAATCATTTAGTTTTTGTGCCAATGGTTTAGTTCTTACCCCACTGGGCTTCATCCATACTGATCATTTGTGTACACATGAACTGTTTTTAAAGCATTTTCTTGTCATTGTCTTTGTACGTGCTATTTCCTCAGCTTGCGATGATTTTTCTCCCAAGGTTGTTTTTGTCCCATATTTATTCAGGTCAAATGTCATTTCTGAGAGAAAGTTTCCTTGGACACATCTTACTACTCTCTGTCCCCTTACTCTATATTGTTCTTCACGGCACTTAAAATTGTTTATTGTTAAATGTCTTTTCCATAGAATGTGAGCTTCATGAGTCTACTGTATTTTCTGAAACATAGCACATAAATGAGTTTTTGTTGTTGTTGTTCTGGATTCCAGAAGTCACCAAGAGAGACTTTACAAGGACCTTTATTGATACTTAAGAAGGCTAAGTGTCAATAGTCACAGGGCTGGGATAGTCTCAAGACTTCAGTCTGAACTACCAGCTTTGGTGTGTTCTTCTTGACCTATGTGTTTTGACTCATGTGTGTAAGATGGCTCCTGCCAGTTCTAGGCATTATGGTGTATGAGCTAAGCAGAAAGAGCAGGGGAAAGGGTGATATTAGCAACATTTGTCATTTTTATCATTCAGCATCAGAGATGTTTCCAATAACTCCCCAGCAGACTCATGCTTATATCTGACTGAATAGAACTGTGTTATGTAGCACTGCTGGCTGAAAGTGAGTGCAGAAGGTGAATATTCCCAATATTCAAATACAGCAAGCAGAGGTGAACAAAGGGAAGGGAGCTTGGCAGTGTCTGTTGGTACAGCTAGCTACTAGTGTCTATCACAGTAGTAAGAAAAAACAACAACAATCCACTAAATGAATAAATGAATATTAGATAGCAAGAGTTGCTTGGCTCCAAATGCAAGAAATGGCTCAAATTTCTGTTTATCAATATTAACATTTATTCGGAACTTGGAGTTCTGGGCATATTGTTGACTAAACTAAAGGAGAGTATAGTTCACTAGAATCAAATACAGTGAAAAATATCAAATAAAATAATGATATAAAGTGAAATAAAATAATAAAATAAAAAGTGAAAAATAATACAAATATGTGGTCATTGTTTATAAAAGGACAAATTCCTAGGGAGGTCATATGGGCTTGTAATTAAATGACTCAGCAAATCTAAAATTGGAATCTAGGCCATCTAGGTGAGTTACTTAGTTTTTTTTTTTTTTTTTTTTTTCTCATCTTTAAAATGAGGATGATCAACTTCCTTGGTAACTAAAGACTGAAATTAAAAGATATATGCAAAGTAGTATAGTCTAGTACCTAGCACTTCATTGAACAAAAAGTCCAAAATTTGCATATACAACTAAGTAAACAGTACAGTTATCCAGATTTACATTTTCATATCCTAATTATTCTTCTAAAATAATATTCTGATTGATGGGATGATACTTAACCTTCTTAACCTATCAATGAAAATCTAATCATATTTTTAGGATTCTTATATACTATTTTCAAAATAGAAAAATACTTGAGTTTGTTATCAGACAATCTTAAGATAATACTGCCTAACAGAACAAATGAGTTTAAACAGAACAAATGCATTCAGTGGTTTAAATTACGAAATTTTATGAAATGCATATTGAAACTGTAGTCTATCATTAGTTTTTTTGTCATTTATTAGTTACAATGCTTAGAAGTGGATGCCACCTGAATAAGGTGCATTAGAGTCTTTTCTGCCGGGTGTCTATCTTGATATAGTGCTGACTCTGTTATTCTTGCGTTCTAATATATTCAAGTTGGCATGGAAAGTGAAAGACATACTTCTCATTACATGTGCTAAGCCAGGCAGCAAGGGGAACAAGCCTGACTAAATGCTTGGATTCACCCATGGTGCAGCAAACTAATGTTGTTCCTGAAAATGAAAACTCTGGTCTGTATTTGTCAGCTGGAAATGTCCAGGGCTTAGAGAAAGTACACAATCAATGGAGGACACTGTTCACTAAGTTAACCCCTTTTCATTTGAGAGCAACTGAGACGAGGTTCTCTGAATAATAAAGGTGCTTGTTGTTAATAACACAGAATGCTTTAGTGACTTTATGCTGAAGGACACATTGTATGACATTTTATTTTTACTCAATGCATTCCTTGGCAGCAGCAGCTAATAAATTAGATTTAAAAAAAGAAAATGAGTGCCAGAAACTGTTCCAATACTCTTGTAGGTCAATCATATCATATATAGCTAAAAATCGGCACTTTAAGAATTTTAGTTGTCTTCCCTAATTACTGTAAACTTTAAAACATGATCTATTTTTCCGTGATTAAAAAATTATTCCACTATATTATGGTTAAATTACTTGTATTTTAGTTGGGCACGGTTGGGCACATGCCTTAATCCCAGTAGCATAGGAAACTGAGGCAGGAGAATTATGAGTTCAAAGCCAACCTCAGCAATTTATTGAGATCCTGTCTCAAAATAAAAAATAAAAAAAAAAAATGGGCTGAAGATGTGGCTCAATACTTAAGCACCACTGGGTTCAATCCCTGCTACTGGGAGAAAAATTACTCATAAGTTCTGACTTGATATTATCACATCACAATTACACATTTCTGTTTCCTTTCTTCTGCTCTTAAAAGCTTTTCCATCTTGCTTCTCATCGTCCTTTCCCCCATCACGTATGCATGGTTACTTATTAGCGTTTGTGATAGCTCAAATACCTCTGATCAATACTTATTAGAAAAATAGCATTTATTCTTCATCACAATAAAAACTGGTCTTCTAAATTCCTTAAGGTTTTAAAATATGGAACCAAATGCCACAAATAATAGTGTGGGAGAATAATTAATTCTGCATAAATTGCCAACACTGGCAGTAGGATTAAGGACTTTACCTGTTTGGGCAATTTGCATCTCATATTATTCTAATAAATCTTTTCTCCTAATTTACTAAGAGAACACTGAAACCTCTCTTTTCTAAATAAATTCTTCTGGGGATGTCATGCATAATTACTGACACAATGAACATTTCTCTCCAGAAAATGGGAAAGACACAGATGTTTTTGACATCTTAAAAAAGCCCCCAATTTTTATCTTTTTGGAATATAAATTGTTCATGGAACTATCATGGCAGGTTATCCACACACTCTGGAAGCCTCAGAGTAATTGTGTGATTCAGTGGTTAAAAAGAGGCCTATTACTGTCCTTTGGGGATTATTGAAAGCAGAGATCAACATAATTATAGTGTGTCTGACTTTCATTTGAATTCTGGTTTTGATGGGCTATAGGGATTTATATCACTGTTTGTAGCAGTATCTCTATTGTGTTTAGTATTCCAAAATCTTTTGCTCGTTTTTCTATAAATTTATATTTTAGAGTGGAGCTTGGGAGTGGTTAGAAGGATTAGTTAGGCATGTACTTAGTCATCATTATTTTGATCAACAAACATTTATTGAAAGATCACCTACACTCATCTATGGGCTCTGTTGAGCCTGGTAGTCTATTATTTCTCTCATTTATGCTTTCTCATTGTGAATTCATGAAGGATTCAGTTGAGAACTTGTCGGAAATTGTGCCCAAGGTGGATGCTTAGAACCTTTTCCCCCGTAACTCTGCCTGATGTGAAGATCACAGGAAGGAATAGGTAGAAAATTATTGTGTATGGCATGAAAATGAGTTTTGAGATTGAAGAATTTTGTAGGTTTGAATATTGGAAGTCGTGTTTCTAATTCTCACTTAAGATTTTGAGAAATATGCATGGGCATAGAACCTACTACATTTTAAGTACTTGAGAAAAAGATAAAGCTTAAAAAAAATCAGAATGCTGGTATTCCTCATATTTTCTTTTCTTTTTTTTTTTTTTTAGGCTGGTAACAGTAACTATTAAAAAAAGCTCTGTCCCACCACATCTCACCTCTTGCATCTAATTACCTTACAGAAGCCTCTCAGGCCTTGCCTTGGGAACCCAATTCATTCCCTTTGCCTGTATTTGTAGACATTCTGCTTAGATGCAGCTTTTGCCCTTTCTGAAATCTTTATTTCCTGAGAGCAACTTTACAGGAACTCAGACTTCTAGTTTCCTGGAAACCCTGATCTGAAACAAAGACCTGGGTCTATGACTTGTCTTTCTGGGCTCAAATTAGCCAAACATTAAGACTACATTGATGGACATAAATGTAAAAATAGGCTAACTTTATGTCTTTCACAAAATCATTTAATTCAAATATTGCAATATTATTTCGATAATTGACATTCATGCTCTGGTGAGGAACTTTGGGTTTACTAGAGGGTTTTTTTTTCTTTCTTTCTCATTATCTTACAATTTTGAAGAATTTTAAGAGGAAATGTAATCTTTAAAAAATTATCTGATATTTTAATCTAACTACATCAAGTTATATTCCATGCTTTTGTGATTATGTCAAAATGTATCATATATAACTAAAAGAATAAGATAAAAGAAAAAAAGAAATATAACTACAATTCTGAAAAAAAAAACTTCAATTCTGAAAAAATAATCTTTAGAAATTGGCCTACCTGTAGTTTGCCTATGTGTGCCAAAGTCCATTAAAATGATATGAGGAATAAGGAGGAAGAGCCAAGTTTCCAAGGGCTTATTATTGTGTAGTATGAGCCAAAACACAGCTCTTTAAAATGAAACAGATTTATTTAATAATAGAATGACAAGAACAATAGGAGTCACAGCAAAAGATAAGTAGAGAACAGGTGGCAATAAACTCTAACTAGTGTGCCAAATGGAGGTTGGTGATGTTAGTAAATCACAAATATCAATCAATATGGGAACCATCATAACATATCATTCTCCTGGAGAGGAAAAATCCCTTGATAGGACACCTTTCTGTAAGGGTTCTTGTTTACCTGCTGCACATCCTCTGTTCACAAAATACTGACTGAAATTATCAGCAGGAAATTCTGAGTGCACATACTTGTTGATTTGATTTATAATAATTTAATTCAGATATTATTTAAATATACTTTGCCTAAATAATGTGTACAATTCAGTGATTTAGATATCAAGTCATGCAACCAACATCATAATCAATTTTAGAACATTTTCTTCATTTCATAACAGAAAGTCTTTGTCTGTTTAGCAGACACTCCCCTTTGCCCCAATTTTTTCCAGTGCTAGGCAACCACAATCTACCTTCTGACTCTATTAATTTGCCTATTCTGGATGCTCCATGTAAGTGGAATCATAACATGTGGTCTTCTGGGACTGGCTTCTTTCACTGATGACACAATGTTGTAGTATATACAAGCACTTCACTTCTCTTTATTATGGAATATATTCTCTTGTATTGATGTATCACATTATACTTACTCAACAGTTGAGGGATTTGGAGATAAATGATGGTCAGAGATGCATTCTTTCTTTAATAAAGTGGAAGCAAATTCAAAGTTGAGCTCTAACTTGTTCGGAGAGAGCAAAATGGTGGGTAAAGAGTGGAAAATTGAAATCTGAGTTGTGAAAAATCAATGATTTTTTAAAGAAAACAAATATCTAATACTTAATATAAAAATTTTTTACTGGCCCTCTGCCTCACTGTTATGTCCAAATTCTTTTGAAGCTAATCACTGACAACTGACATGTTGTATGACAGGAGAAGGAAATCAAGGAGATAGTACCGTATACCATTGCATTCCACGTTTGAGTTGACACCAGAAAGCAAGACTTCAGGAATGGCAGAAAGCAGAAAAGAGAATAAGAACTCAGAAGAAGCAAGAAATTAGAGACAACTTGAACACTTAAGCAAGCACTGAAAATCCTACAAACCATGGAGTTATGGTGATGTTCATCTACAGCTTTAGATGCAGGGAAACCCTGCTTGGCATGCAAGGACCACCCACAATATATGATTTTCTATTATGAAATGTAACTAAAACTAAAAACATATAAATGGGGGTGGCCATTAAAAAAATTATGCCATGTGCAGTCACTGTAATCCCAGTGACTAGGGAGGTTAAGGCAGAAGAATTGCAAGCTTGAGGCCAGTCTCAGAAACTTATTGAGACCTGTCTCGAAAGAAAAAATAAAAAAGGACTGGAATGTAGCCCAGTGGTAAAGCACCCTTGGGTTCAATCCCCAGTACCAAAAACAAGGAAAAACACAAAAAACTTTGTTTTAGGGTACATAATTTTAGTTGTCCCCAAGCATTCATTGACCTGATTTTGGTTTGGGAAAGAATAGGCAAATGCAGGGGGAACAAAGACAGTATGTAACTGTCTGTGTTCAAAAATAAGATTTTGTAGTTTTAAAACACATGCTACTATTATCAGAAAAGATTCTCTAAACTCCTTTTCCTTTCATTTTATCAAAGTTTAGACATGGTAGGCCTCTCACCCCTGTCTAGATAGGAAGAAGTCTAGGTAGGAAGAGGAGGTGGGGAGAGCCTCTTCTACTGTGGGGACAAAGTAGGGAAAAGGATGTTCAAGGCCTGCCATGGATATCTTAGAGATGGAGGAGTTTTTGTTATATGGGTCAAAATTAAGCACAGAGAGGGCTCTTAGGCCTATATCCTCTTTTCCTTTCTTTGTTAGAATTCTGAAAATAGGCTGTCTCTTGGGTTTTTCCATATAAAACTTAGGGCACAGCCACATGAAAATTACTTTGATAACCAAATAGGGTAAGACAGAGTGGTGGTTTGAGTTTTAGAGTTTCCTGTGTAGTGTGGAACTGGGTGAAATTCCAGCCAGTCTGCCACGGGACCCTCCATAATGGGGGGTACCCATGGGCCAGGATTCTGATAGTAGATGAGGCAAAGGATCAGAGACCTGCACCAGCTAGAGCCAATGGGACCCAAAGCCAGTAAAGGGATCTGGATCTGAGATCACCAGCCACATACTGTAAGCACAGTTTGATGTAGTCTACAGGAATTGCTGTTAAGGAACTTGTTTAATGAATTAAACCTTCTGCAAGATTGAGCATTTAGCAAATATATTTATCTCTGTCTTGTCTTTCATCTGTCTAGCCACCAACTTACTTATCTGTCATCATCCATCTACATATATTTTGTTTTGCTACTTATCAACAAGTAGGAAGATAGGCCAGACTCAATATATATGAAGTTGAAAAAATAGAATTTTCTCTGCACATCACAGTTAAGAGATTGAAAATCTGTAACTCATCTGCATATGTATAGCTATGAACTATTATCAGAATATACCATAGTTCTGCTAAATCTTCCTCACTGTTTTTTTGGGGGGTGGGGTGGGGGAGGCCCTATGGTGGAATTGAACCCAGGTGCACTTAACCTCTGAGCCATACCCCCAGCCCTTTTTTATTTTTTATTTTGAGACAGGATCTTGCTAAATTGCTTAGAGCCTTGCTAAGTTGCTGAGGCTGGCTTTGAATTTACAATCCTCCTACTTCAGTCTCCCATGCTGCTGGGATTACAGGCGTGTGCCACTGTGCCCAGCTTCCTCACTATTTTGGAAACTGTTATAGGAATATAGCCAAGGAAAGTCTGTCTACCCTGTTCTTTTTTGTCATCTTATTTTATCTTTCACTTACTAATTATTGTCTTGAACTGTCTGGAGCCTACAGAAACAGGTGGTTGGCAGCACTAGTGTACTGGTATGAAAAGGAAATTCCACATGAGATAGCTTTCTGTTCTGGGACTGACTTTTCATTGTAGAATAGATTGAAACACTCAGAATACTAATTAGATTTTCTTTATTGATTGCATCTCACCCATGCATAATTTTTAACCCACCCAAGGACAGTTTTTCCATTTTACTTTGTTTTTTTAGATATTTGTGGAGTTTTTTTTTTTTTTTAAGCAATCATAGTTTTGAAATGAGGAGTATATTAGCTCACATAAGTAGTATGGGATCTTCTCTGCAAAGAATCTGTCTTGGAAGGGATGATTGAACTACATGTAGACTTCTCTTTAGTCTCTGGCTGTGGGGATTGGTACACTACCTTGGAACTTTCACTATTTTCAAAGTAAGGATGATTTTACTAGGATGATATTGTGATTGTATTAGTCTACTAGGGCTACCCTAGCAGACTGAATGACTTAAGCATCAAAAAAAAAATTTTTGTTTTCACATTTCTGGAGGCTGGCAGTCCATGACCAAGGTGTTGGAATGTTTGATTCTTCTGAAGCTTCTGTTTCTTGGTTTGTAGATGATTGTCTTCTCCCTTTGTGGTCTTCCTTCTGTATGTGTCTGTCATAATATCTTCTTACAAGGCAATCAATCATATTGATTTAGGGTCCACCCAAATGACTTCATTTTAATTTAACTGCCTCTTAATTTAATTTAATTTATTTTTTGTGATGCTGGGAATTGACCCTAGAGGTGCTCTACCTCTCAGCTACATTCCCATTTCTTTAATTTTTGTTTTTAGATAGAGTCTTGCTAAATATCCCAGGTTGTCCTCGAATTTGTAACCCTTCTGCCATAGCCTCCAGAGATACCAGGATTATAGGTGTGTGCCACTGTGTCCATCTCAATGATCTCTTTAAAGACTTTATTTCTAAATATCACCGTATTCTGAACTTTTAGGGGTTAGGATTTTGACAAATGAATTTGAGGGGGCACATTTCAATCCCTGATTTTTAGTAAGTTTTACTCCTTGAAGGAAATCATTCCTGTTTTACTTTATAGGTCCATGGAGGTATTTTGGAGTTCTTACGGGCTTGACTGCCTTTGTTCCCAGCTCAAACATACCAGTAGTCCTTCCCAAACAAATCTTTCACTGTTTTTAGTGGAAAGCTTGTGGAGCTTCAGTGGAGATGAATGGTTCAACCCTCTTGAATGTGCATTTGCTCCAAAAAGAGATGACTACATTCTCTATTATAGCCTTCCCATATATGTAAACTCAACTGTTTTCACTTTACAAGCCTAAATCTGTTAAATATATTTATCATCTTTATCTCTTTTCCAGAAATTTGTGCAAATATCTGTGTCTGTAGAATGCATGGTCTTTTGATTTCCCATTGCTGTGGATTTATTCTTTTTTGTCCACATTTACTGTTATTTCAAAGGAATTTTGGAAAGGAGAGATGGCTTATGAACCAGAAGTTAACCACAAAATCTTTTCTTTTAATTTCTATTTTTAAAATTAGATTCATTGTACACAAATGGGGTACAACTTTCCTTTCTCTGGTTGTACATGAAGTAGAGTCATACCGTTTATGTAATCATACATGTACATAGGGTAATGATGTTTGTCTTATTCTATTATCATTCCTTCCCCTGCTCCCTCCCCACCCCTCAGTTTGCTCTATACAATCCAAAGATCCTCCGTTGTTCTCTTATCCCCCCATTCCCTCACCCCCAATATGTGTCATCATCCTCTTATCAGAGAAATAATTCATCCTTTGGTTTTTTGGGATTAGCTTATTTCACTTAGCATGATATTCTCCAACTCCATTCATTTACCTGCAAATGCCATAATTTTATTCTTCTTTATGGCTGAACAATATTCCATTGTGTATATATGCCATAGTTTCTTTATCTATTCATCTGTTGAAAGGCATCTAGGTTGGTTCCACAATCTAGCTATTGTACATTGAGGTGCTATAATCATTGGTGTGTAGCTGTGTCATTGTAGTATGCTGATTTTAGGTCCTTTGGGTATAGACCAAGGAGTGGGATAGCTGGGTCAAATGGTGGTTCCATTCCAAGTTTTCCAGTATGGATTTCCGTTTCCATACTGCTTTCCATAGTGGCTGCAGCAATTTGCAACCCCACCAGCAATGTATGAGTGTACCTTTTTCCCCACATCCTCTCCAACACCTATTGTTGCTTGTATTCTTGATAATAGCCATGCTAATTGGGGTGAGATGAAATCTTAGGGTAGTTTTGACTTACATTTCTTTTATTACTAGAAATGTTCAACATTTTTTCATGTATCTGTTGATTGTGTGTAAATCTTCTGTGAAGTGTCTGCTCAGTTCCTTAGACCATCTATTGATTGGGTTCTTTGTATTCTTGGTGTAAAGTTTTTTGAGTTCTTATAAATTTTGGAGATTAGTGCTCTATCTGAAGTATGTGGAAAAGATTTTCTCCCACTTTGTAGGTTCTCTCTTCACATTGTTGATTGTTTCCTTTGCTGAGAAAAAGCTTTTTAGTTTGAATCTATCCTATATGTTGATTCCTGCTTTTATTTCTTGTGCTTTGGGAGTCATGTTAAGGAAGTCTTGTCCTAAGCTGATATGATAAAGATTTGGACCTATTTTTTTCTTCTATTAGGTGCAGAGTCTCTGGTCTAATTCCTAGGTCCTTGATTCATCTTGAGTGAATTTGTGCAGGGTGAGAGATAGGAGTTCAGTTTCATTTTGCTGTGTATGGATTTCCAGTTTTCCTAACACTATTTGTTAAAGAGGCTGTCTTTTCTCCATTGTATGTTTTTGGCACCTTTGTCTAGAATGAGATAACTGTATTTATGTGGTTTTGTCTCTGTGTCCTCTGTTCTGTACCATTGGTCTACCTGTCTATTTGGTGCCACTATCATGCCATTTTTGTTACTCTGTAATACAGTTGAATGTCTGGTATTGTGATGTCTTCTGCTTCACTCTTCCTGCTAAGGATTGCTTTGGCTATTCTGGTTCTCTTATTCTTCCAAATAAATTTCATGATTGCTTTCTCTATTTCTATGAGGTATGTCATTGGGATTTTCATTGGGATTGCATTGAATCTGTATAGCACTTTTGATAGTGTGGTTGTTTTGACAATATTAATTCTGCCTATCCAAGAACATAGGAGTTCTTTCCATCTTCTAAGGTTTTCTTTATTTTTTTTCTTTAGTGTTCTACAATTTTCATTGTAGAGGTCTTTCACCTCTTTTGTTAGATTGATTCCCAAGTATTTTATTTTTTTTTTTTTTTGAGGCTATTTTGAATGATGTAGTTTTCCTAATGTCTCTTTCAGAGGATCCATCACTTATGAATAGAAATACTTTATATTTATGAGTGTGATTTTATATCCTGCTACTTTGCTGAATTCATTTATGAGTTCTAGACATTTTCTAGTGGAGTTTTTTTGATCCTTTAAATATAGAATCAAGTCATCGGCACATAGTGATAGTTTGAGTTCTTCTTTTCCTATTTGTGTCCCTTTAATTTCTTTGGTCTGTCTGATTGCTCTGGTTAATTTTCAGGACAATGTTGAATAGAAGTGGTTGAAAGAGGGCATCCCTGCCTTGTTCCAGTTTTTAGGGGGAATGCTTTCAGTTTTTCTCCATTTAGAATGATGTTGGTTGTGGGCTTAGCATAGATAGTCTTTACAATGTCCAAGTATGTTCCTACTATCCCTATTTTTTCTAGTTTTTTTGAGCATGAAGGGATGTTGTATTTTATCAAATGCTGTTTCTGCATCTATTGAAATAATCATATGGTTCTTAACTTTAACCTGTTGAGATGGTGAATTACATTTATTGATTTCCGGCTGTTGAACCAACTTTGCATTCCTGGGATGAACCCACTTGATCATGGTTGCACTGTCTTTTTAATATGATTTTTGTATGTGATTTGCTAAAATTTTGTTAAGAATTTTTGAATCTATGTTCATTAGGGATATTGCTCTGAAATTTTCTTTCCTTTATGTGTCTTTGTCTGGTTTTGGTATCAGTGTGATAGTAGGTTCATATAATGAGTTTGGAAAAGTTCCCTCCTTTTCTATTTCATACAATAATTTGAGGAGTTTTGGAATGCGTTCTTCTTTGAAGGTCTTATAGAACTCGGCTGAGAATTCATCTGGTCTGGGCTTTTTCTTGGTTGATAGGCTTTTGATAGCTTCTTCTATTTCATTGCTTGACATTGATATATTTAAATTGTGTATATCCTCCGGATTCAGTTTGGGGTAGATCATAGTCTCTAGCAACCCTGTCAATGTCTTCAAGATGTTCTATTTTGTTGGAGTATAGATTTTCAAAATAGCTTCTAATTATGTTTTGTATTTCAATAGTGTCTGTCATGAAATTTCTTTTTTCATCTCGAATTTTAGTAATTTGAATTTTTTCTCTCCTTCTCTTTGTTAGTGTGGTTAAGGGATTATCAAATTTGTTTATTTTTTCAAAGAACCAACTTTTTGTTTTGTCAAATTTTGAGTTGTTTCTTTTGTTTCAATTTAATTGATTTCAGTTTGATTTAGTTATTTCCTGTCTTCTATCCTTTTGGTGTTTGACCGGTTCTTCTTTTTCTAGGGTTTTTGAGCTATATATTTTTTACTTTTTCTTCGTTGAAATGTGCTTCTTGCAATGGATTTTCCTCTTAGTACTCCTTTCATAGCATCCCTGAAATTTTGATAAGTTTTATCGTCATTCTTGTTTACCTTTAAGAATTTTTTAATCTCCTCCCTGATGTTTTCTGCTATCCATGCGTCATTCAACAACATATTATTTAGTCTCCAGCTGTTAGAGTAGTTTCTGTTTTTTGTTTTATCATTAATTCCCAATTTCATTCCATAATGATCTGATAGAATACAAGGTAGTATCCCTATTTTTTTTATTTGTAAGAGCAACTTAGTGGCATAGCATACTGTCTATTTTAGAGACGAATGCATGTGCTGCTGAGAAGAAAGTGTATTTGCTTGTTGATGAATGGAATATCTCTATATGTCTGTTTAAATTATTGATTGTGTTATTGAGTTCTATGGTTTCTTTGTTCAAATTTATTTGGAAGATCTGTCCAATGGTGAGAGAGATGTGTTAAGTCACCTAGTATTATTGTGTTGTGGTCTATTTCGTTCCTAGACTTGAGAAGGATTTGTTTGATGTACATTATTTGGGGTATGTATATTTATGATCGTATGTCTTCCTGATATATGCTTCCCTTAAGCAGTATGAAATGTCATTCTTTATCCCTTCTAACTTTGGCTCAAGTCCACATTATCTGATATAAGGATGGAAAACTACGCTTTTTTACTGAGTCCATGTGCGTGGTATGTTTTTTCCCATCCTTTCACCTTTAGTCTGTGGGTATCTTTTCCTATGAGATGAGTCTCTTGAAGGCAGCATATTGTTGGGTCTTTCTTTTAAATCCATTCTGCCAGTCTGTCTTTTGATTAATGAGTTTAGGTCATTAACATTCAGGGTTATTATTGGGATATGACTTGTTTCCTGTCATTTTGGCTTATTTTGATTTCGAACTTGACTTGGTTTCTCCTTTGACTGACTTTTCCTTTAGGTTAGTTCCTCCCTTTGCTGACTTACATTGTTGTTTTTCATTTCCTCCTCATGGAATATTTTGCTGAGAACATTCTGTAGTGCAGGCTTTCTATTTGTAAATTCTTTTAACTTTTGTTTATCATGGAAGGATTTTATTTCATTGTCAAATCTGAAGGTAAGTTTTACAGGGTATAAACAGCAACAACCAGGTGTGGAACAACAATGACAAGCTCCACTCAAACTGTAACTTGTTCTTTAAATTTTGATAAAGACAAAATCTATTCTGAAATCTGTTTGGTGAGCTCACAACTCTCCGGTTACTTCCCTTAACTGTTCATTACAGATTTTAACACACTTAAAACCCCTTATAGTCAAAGGTCAACAGTAGGCTTCCTTGTAACATTCATAAGATGCATTCTTTTCTCCTATTTCCTCAACATTGCTTCTTCAAAATTGATAACAATATCTGCAACCGGATCCATGGTAATAATACATTTTATATCTAAAAGAGTTAACTAAAACAATTCCAGAGTGCTACTAACAGAGGTCAACAGAGGTGAAATGTGGTACTTCCAATGCTGTCTTCTGGAAGAATAGACAAGTTTTCAAAGCATGAGAGTTCAAGCAGGTGTCATGTATATAGGCAGATTACCAGTGGGTAAGGTATTCATGAAAGACCTGTAGGCAAAGATATTCAGTGATTAAGTGACCTATGTACACCTTATAGCTTTCCTTCCAATATCAAATATAAGAGAAAGCCATTTAAAAAGTATTTTAGGTTTTTCAATAGTTTAAATTATCTGTGGGAAGCTCTGACTTAGTTGTATATAGTTTGATATATGTGTCTGCCATTAAATCCAGGTCCTGTTTTATATCAAAATTTGTGTTAAGCAAAGCCAAGGTACTTGACCTTTGGTCTGTCAAGGTGTTCTCAAGTAGGCTTTGAGATGCTTTCATCCATTTCATAGCATTCATTCTCAACCTTCATCACAGGAAGGTTCAGCAAAGCATATACATTAGGACCTTCAGCAAGGCATATACATCAGGAAAAAAATTGATATTAGGCAGATGTAGGGTTTCATAAATGGTGGATGGAAGTTCTATATCTTTCCCTCTGTTTTCTATTTGATTCTCCAACTGGGAAGCTCAGCTGAAAGTGTGTCAGGATTGGGAAGTCACTTTGGTACCTGTCAGCATGGTCAGCATGGTGTTCCTCTGATATCGAATTTTAGCTGTCCCATGACTGAGGATACAAAGATAAGCATTAAGAGCTTTGAGGTGCTGTTCTGAAAATAGATGTTTAAGTTCTGAATAATATGCTCCATGTTGTGGAACACTTAGGGTTTCTTTATAGCAACTTTCAGAGGTTACCCTGCTGAGCCCTATGAAATTTCCCAGGAAGTTTCATCTGGATATCAAGTTTGGTTGCCAAATTTGTTGCTTCCTCAAACCAAAACTCATGATAAACTTCAACATTTTCCATACTTCACTGGGTGAATGCAGCACTGTGTTCAAGCTACTGGCTGCAAAGAAGACATCAGAAGTTTGTCCCTAGAGATTTTTCCCAGAGGCTCTTACAGACTAAATATGGAGTATTGTTGTGTCCAGGCTTACATTTGTGTCTAGTGGATTCTCTTTCAAAATGAAGTTGTTGCTTCTAGACTTTTAGAGAAATATCCCCAAGCTATCTACACACCAGCTCTTCCTGTGCCTTAAACATGTGGTTGGCAAAATCAGTGCCTGTGATGGGGGTGTCTGTTGCATTAAGAACAACTGAGGAAGTTTGTTCTTTTTCCATTGATCACCACAACTGCTATTGGAACTTGACAATGTAATTTCTGTTCTTTTTCAGAACAGCGAAGAAAGGGGTAAAGAACTGAAGGAAATTTGCCATTCTCAGTGGACAGGCAGGCATAACACTTTTGAAATTTTGGTGGATCTCCTGCAAACACTTGTTTTATGTTTAGATGGCATAAATAGTGACACAATATTGATGGAATAACTGTATAAGTGGTCGAGCATTTGTACTCTGTAGTGCAGTTATAGATTTTGATTCATTGTTTACCACAAAACTTTAAACTTTTATGTTTTCATTTCTAATGTGGTTTATATTTATAAAACATTTTATATTTTGTTTCAATCCTCAGAACTAACTCGAGACTTATGTGACTTGAATCCTGAGTCTTTTATTTATACTATGATGTTGCTGCTTCAACATAGAGCTTTTAGGATAAAAAGAATTCCGACATGTAATATGGTACCTGGAACCTAGTGGATTCTGAAAATACTTATATGTCCAGTACTAAGTCCTATGCATTTTTAGGTCTCTGGCAACTGGGCCCATATCATAGTCATGCCATTACAGTAGACTGCAATGTGTATTCATTCTCCTTCAACAGCTCTGCCTATAGCTCCTATGCCAGTGGCTATTTTCAGGTCACCAGTTTGTAAAATTCCTCTCCTAAGGATTTACTTTCATTAAAAAACAATTTAATGACATTTCTGGGATTGGTTCTACATGACAGTGTTTAACAGAATATGT
Organism: Sciurus vulgaris; assembly: GCF_902686455.1. Lineage (NCBI taxonomy): Eukaryota > Metazoa > Chordata > Mammalia > Rodentia > Sciuridae > Sciurus > Sciurus vulgaris. The sequence continues at coordinate 136,783,204 of NC_136463.1, forward strand.
TAAAGGGTTTTCCTATACAACAGATATATCCCATTCAGTCAAAGTAGTATGTGTAGCTATTGAACATAAAGCAACATTGCTTTATTTTAATATTGTCTCAGGGTAATCGGGTTAATTCACATGATTTTAAAGTGCAGGGATCTTGCAGGATGGAGAATTGTGACTCATTGTTAGCCCATAAATCCTCTCAATGCTCTTGTGCCACTTTTGTTTCATTGGCCTCTTTGCTACTTTCTCTATTGCCTTTCTCACGTGTCCCTTGGGCTTGGATTACAAGTCGTAATATACAGTGTGGATTTGACGCATCAGATCCTTAATATGCCCAAGTCACTGATCTGCTGCGATATGTGACTAGTGCTTCCAGACTGATTTGTAATCCTAGGGAGGGAGAGATCTTCGATGTTCAGGGTTATTGAATTTCACAAGAAGAAGAATTAGATGAAAACACAAAGACATTATCTGTTAGATTTTAAAACCCTGAGAATTTCAAGGGAAGCATAAGCCATACGTATCTCATCTGTTTACAACTTTTCTTATCAAAATGTTATGTTGTTTAACACAGAGGGCCTCGGATATCAGTTAAACCTTTAAAGGATTCTCATTGGATTGTGTAACAGGAAATCATGTTTCAGCAAGGAAAGTAGGCTCTGTCTCTTCTTTGAAGTACTCCATTCCTCACTATTAAGTTATTTTTATCAACCTCAAATCAAGAGATTTAAGACAGATTCATTTTCATGTTATTATTTAAAATGGACTAATGCATTTAGTATAAGTAAGAAATGAAAGAGGAAGTAGCAGTGCCATTATTTGGCTTGGAAATTGTAAGGGGAAAGAAGATTGTAGGAAAGCAATTTTCTATTATTTTACAAAATGAAGAGTCTAATTCTTGATTTGTAGGGGTGCAGCTCTTCCTGAAGTTGGAAAACCTTCATGAATAAGTAGAAACAGTGCTAAGAGGACCTTAAAAAATTTAGGTTAAAATCAATAAGAACCTGTATATTTTAATATTTAAAAACTGATTTTTAAAACTTGAATACCACCTTGTGATGTTAAGTAAGAAATGAATTAGATGAAGCTACCCTATATTATGGGATTGCTTCCAAAAGAATTCCATTTTATCTGTTGCATCTGATTGCCACCATAAATTAAGAAAATCAGATTTAGAATTAGAGAAATAGTGGTCAACTTGCAAATTTTACTGTAAGTTTAGTTATTTTTGATATGTTTCTTATAAATAAACTTTTAAAAGATCATTTAAATTATATGGTAATATTTGTGAGTGAGTTAAAGAGAATAAAAACTTGATATGAATTGAAATATGGTAAAAAAGATATATATCAGTGTTTTCAAATATAAGTATATATAGTGTTGATTACTATTTATCAAAAGCTCTTATAAAACCTTTGATTTTATCGTCTTATATTGGAATAGTTCCTGTGTTTGGTTGTATTCAAAATTCACAAAAACAAGGGTTATGTGTACAACTCTCACTGTTATATGTTCTTACAAACTATAGGCTCAGGAACTTCTCTAGCAGAATTGGTATGGTTTTAGTAATGTGAGATTTTGTTTCAGTGTTTTTTTTTTTGTTTTGTTTGTTTTGTTTTTCAGCAAAATATTACAGATTTCAAAGGCAGAGTCAAATATGAATTAATTTGTCCAACTTTGCTCTTGCATCCTGGCTTTCCAATTATCGTGAATTTGAATTTAGCTATGCTATGTGACTTTTAGCATTAAGCAACCTCTGAGACCGTTACCTAGTGTATAAAAAGGAAGATAAGAATATATGCCTCACGGAGAGTTTTGAAAATGATGTGATCTCCAGTAGAACATCTAGATGATGGGCAAAAGGTCTAACGAGTGCTAGCTGTTGTCACTCTTCATTGTTGCTATGCTAATGGTTCACATCTAATTTCTCCTTCCAGAAAGATTTAAGAGTGTTTGTTGCATTATTGAAAGTTTTGTTACTTGAAAAATTGCATCATTCTTTGAGATCTAGTTTCGTTTTGGCCTTTCGCTTTGGCTGGAATTTTAAAAAAATAATTGTGTGTTCTTACTTGGTAGAGTCACTTAAAAGATGGATTAATCTATGAATGAAGTTTCTTATGATGAATAGATTGCAAATGTAGATGAAAGGCGACTCTATTTTTAAGAGTAGCTTTTCACTTTCTGAGTCATAGCAAAAAAGAGCAACAGTGTTCATTGCAATGTGTGAGTTCCAAGAAGTTAAGGCCCTTTTTCCTCCTCATAACCAAAGGACAATTGTAACAGGAAGTATTAAAGTGAGGAGTTTTCTTTTACAAAGTAAAGGAAAGAAAAATCAAATAAAATTGCTGCCAAGGGAGAAAGAGAATTGGAGAACTGTGACAATCCCTCTGGGGTCCGGATTGTTGGCGCAATGAGAAAGGTTAAGTGAAGGGAACAATGGGAAATCAGTCATGGACTGAAGCTAGTCATTGCTTCTTAACAAAAGGGGGATAGAACCAATATTTTAGGAAAGGGAGGAAAGCCCAGGGAGCTGTTGCAGAAGCAAGTTCCTTTATCCAGAACAAAATATCAAAGAGAATTAATAGACAATGTACTGGAACCTGAGTGGCATCTGGAAAGACTTACATGTCTGAGAGGTTTCCTTTCCCAGATAGTTGAAATAATGTTAGAAAATATGCCTGTAGAAAATATTTGATCATATATTCATCCTTTTAAGGCCTATTAATTCTTTCTTTTTTTCTTATTAGTTTTCTAATCTATTTACCTCTGCACAGTCTATACAATCTACTCAGGGTAGAAGCCCAAAACCCTTTTCTTTTTCATGTCACTTATATAAATTTATTGCCCTATGTTAAAATAATATATAATTGCTGGGTCTAACTGCCTCTTTGGGTTCCTGTTTATTATTATTTTTTGAAGGCCTAAGTGCATGTAAAAATTAAAATATTTACTTCAAGTAAAAATTTGTCTTTTCTTCTATTAATCTCTTTTTTACCTCAGTTTAATTTGTAGACCCAGCTAGTGAACCTGAGATGGTAGAGGAAAAGTTGGTTTTTTCCCCTTCCCTTTTCTTTATTTATACATTTCAGATGAGGTCCTCTGTATGAAAACTCAGAGTTGAGCCTCTTATTTATTGGTAAGTATATGAGTGTTTGTGATGGCTATAACTTTGAGGCTTCTGTTTGCATTGGGTAAAGACCATTCTTTGCTGTGCTGCCTGGGCTTATTTGCAAGGACCTCCCAAGTTTTTACCTTTTGCCTTCTACCTTAGCTGCTGCTGCTGCTACTGCTTCTTCCCCCCCCCTTTTTTTTAAATTTTCAATTGTAGATGGATGCAATTTCTTTTTTTTTTTTTTTTTTTTTTTTTGTCTGTTGATGTGGTGAATTACATTTATTGATTTCTGTATGTTGAACCAAACTTACATCCCTGGGATGAAACCCACTTGATCATGGTGCATTATCTTTTTTTTTTTTCTTTTTTCTTTTTATTTTTTTTGTAATCATAAATTTACATAATGTTGTTTGATTCATTCTGTTATTTTCTCTTCCCCCACCCCTCCCACCCCTCTTTTCCCTCTATACAGTCCTTCCTTCCTCCATACTTGCCCCCCTCCCTAACCCTAACTCTAACCCTAACACTAACCCTTCCCTCCCCTCATTATGTGTCATCATCCACTTATTAGTGATAATCATTCGTCCTTTGGCTTTTTGAGATTGGCTTATCTCACTTAGCATGATATCTCCGATTTCATCCATTTGCCTGCAAATGCCATAGTTTTATCATTCTTTATGGCTGAGTAATATTCCATTGTATATATATATACCACAGTTTCTTTATCCATTCATCAATTGAAGGACATCTGATGCAATATCTTTATAGTATTTATTTATTTTTATGTGGTGCCAAGGATTGAGCCCAGTGCCTCACATGCTAGGCAAGCACTCTGCCACTGAGCTACAACTGCAGCCCCTGCTTCTTGTCCTATTTATCTCTTTATTTATTTATGGCTACTGGAGATTGAACCCAGGATGCTTTATCACTGACCTATATCCCCAGCCTTTTTTACTTTTTATTTTGAGATAGGCTCTTCTTACTAAGTTGCTTAGGTCATTGTTAAGTTGCTGAGGCTGTCTTCAAACTTGTGATTCCCTTGCCTTGGCCTCCTGTGTTGCTTGGATTATAGGCCTGTACCACTGCATCTGGCTCCATCTTTGCTTAATGGGTACAGTTGTATTAATTCAGTTTATGTTTAAGGTAATAGATACTGGGTAGTGGCTACCATATTAGACAGTGAAGATATATAACACACCCATCATTGTAGAAACTCTGTTTTATAGCACCACCTTAGGTGTTCCTAAAGGACTTGAGTTGTAAATAGAATAATACAACTGCTCACACTTGAGTACAGGTGATCCTATTATTATTTTTTTTTTTTTGCCACCTACATGAAGTTTATGCATACACTGGATCAGCTAATGGGACCATAAACTATATTTAATTGTCATATGCTTCTGAAAGATACTGAGAATAGTAAGCCATTAATTCTTTACATAAAACATCATGGAACAGGAGTTGTTCAGCATAGACAAAAAGAGGAGGAGGTGATATTAACATAGTGTTCAGAGGAAAAGATAATCAATTGTGATGGTTGCTGGTTGGCTTGATAGGTGTCTATCTCATTCCATGCCATTCTTGACCTTCATGGTAAGAGGTCTCCCACATGAAACTGGACAATCGTTTTACAATACTCTAGTTGTAATAATATATTTTTAGTATTTGAAATTTATCTGGATATTGTATAGTTGATAGTAATAAATACTATTGTTCTGTTCAAAGAAATGAAGCTAAATTACAGCAAGTGAAACTAAATTATACCTTTTGTTTTGTAGTATTTTTCTAAAGGAAAGGCAATAGTTGAGGGTTAAAGTGGTTAAGCCAATGGCATTTCCTCTAAGCAAAATTTCAATAAAGTTATGTAATCCCAAGGGTGAAATTACATGAGTAGTTCAACTTGCTTTAAGTGAGCATTTGAAAAGCTTTTATTGAGTAAATAATCTGTTTTACACTTGTAACTATTCAGATTTACATTCCACAATGACTGTTTTAGGGAATGACTTTTTTCCATGATAACTTACAAAGTGATACCATTTTGGACCATGACTTTTTAAATATAATAACTTTTGCACCAAAAAATATGCTCTAAAAATGACATTTCAACATGTGGTTTCAGGCAAAGACATCATTGACAATTTATTCTACATAACAATTTTTAGTTAGAGTTATCATATGGCTCACATTTATCTGATTGGTTTATTTCAGAAGAGTTGTCCATCAAATTAAGAAATTATTTTTCTTAATTTATTGTGTTGTTGAAGTTCTTGATTTTATTTTTTTTAAATTTCATTCATTTAATTCTTCATCCCCAAGATTTCAGTTCTATTCTATGACTTTAATCTCTTTGTTGAGTTTCTCATTCAGACTATGAATCATCTATTTAATTATCTATTTTAATTCCTCTTGTGTTCACTTAATTTCTTAAAACCACTATTTTGAATTCCTTTTTTAGGCCTTTCATAGATTTCCTTTCCTTTAGTGTCTGTTATGGAAAATTATGGTGTTTCTTTGGAGATGTTACATTCTTTGCTTTTTCATGTCTCTTGTGTCCCTATGTTGCCATCTGTGTGACTGGTTGAATACTTCTTCCCATTTTATAGAGTAGGGAAAGACTTTTTCCTGTAGGTGGGTCATTGGATGTCAGTTGGGGTAGGGTACTTGATTTTGATTCTGAGTGGGCTCAATAGTATAATCACGAGTGATTTTTTACTTGTAATCAATGTGTGTCTACAGTTGCCTTAGTAGGCCAGACTTCAGGTACTTATGGATGGCAGCGTGGGTGATTTTGTTGGGAACTGGGGGTCAGTGTGAGAACTGCTCCTCAGATCTTGAGGGATGTATATTAAATGTCACAAAACCACGTGGGGCGATGCCCAGGCCTTGAGAGTGCATGCCTAAAAGTGGCAGGGCCGTGGTGATGGAGCTTCTGGGACTCACATCTGAATTGTCTGTCATGATTGGATGAATCCAAAACATTTTTCATATTTAAAGTGAGAGAGTTGAAGATATAGTATTTCTATGAATATTTAGTCTGTTATGTAGTCTCCATACTTATCCTATATTTACAGAAAGTTGTTTTTCATGGGTATGATATTATTATTTTTTAAATTTTTTTTCTTTAGTTGTCAATGGATCTTTTATTTATTTATATGTGGTGCTGAGAATGAGCCCAGGGCCTCACACATGCAGCAAGCGCTCTGTCACTGAGCCCACAACTCCATCCCTGATTTTAACTTTGTTACTGATTTTTTTGTTTGTTTGTTTTTTATGTGGTGCGTTGAGGATCGAACCCAGGGCCTCACACATGCTAGGCAAGTACTCTACCACAGCCCAGGTCCCATTATTTTTTTTGGCGGCACTGGGAATAGAACCAGGGCCTCGTGCGTGTAAGGCAGTACTCTAACTGACTGAGCTATCTCCCCGCCCCCTGATGTTACTTTCTAAGTGTAATCTGAGAGCAAATAATTGTGAGCCCCTAAATTTGAAAGATAAAGAAATGTTTCAGAAATACAAGTACAATAATATTGTATTTATGTATGAGTGGCATTTGTTTATTTTAAGTACTGGTTTATTAATATAAACTAATAAACTTTCTAGCTGTGAAATTGTTTGAATGTCCTGGGTTGAGATAAAACATATCATAATTTCCTCTACATATAATGGAAAGGTTTTTTTTTTCCCCCCCATTTAGAAACTCTTTACTCAATGGCAGGGTTTTAGGGCTAAAAGCAGTCATTAAGCAAGGATTGCATATACTTGAGAAACACATCTTAATCAAGACACATAATGATTACAAGAATCATGTAGAAGATCCTGCATTGAGAAGCCATCATTATAAATCAGAATTCTTATAATTTTGGTATTGTTTCTTATCTAACATTTTCTAGGTTGAGTTCTTTTCCCATATAGCTGTCAATTTTCTGTTCTCTCTATCAGCCACTTCTCATGGACTTCAATAAAAATAACATGTAAGCAACATCAGCCCATTTTGCTAGCTTAACATCATTTCTCTCTCCAGTCCCTAACATTTATGAAATAATTTCAATGATTAAGATCCTTCTATTCCCCATTGAAAATTATTCACTATAAATCTGTGTTTTCCTACTACAGAACATGTATTAATCACTAATAAATTTGGCCTTGAAGCTGTTTCTTTCTTAGGAAATCTTAATAAGAACCATAGTTCATCGCACAAAGTCTGATAAGTCTTTTTTTTTTTTTTTTTTTGGTACTGGAGATTGAAACTCAGGGGCACTCGGGCCACTGAGCCACACCCCTAGCCCTATTTTGTATTTTATTTAGAGACAGGGTCTCACTGAGTTGCTTAGTGCCTTGCTTTGCTGAGGCTGGCCTTGAACTCACTATCCTCTGCCTTAGCTTCCCGAGCTGCTGGATTACTCTTATCTTATCTTATTTTCATAGGTAAACAGGGAAAATGTAGATACTACATAATTACATATAAATATATATGTATCACCATATAAAATATATAGCTATAAACTATATATGCATATGTATATAATTTTCTTTCTAAAATTTTTGGAACTTATCTTAAATATTCCAGTAAGAATTCCTCTTTAGTACTTCTGATGTATGCAAATATGTTTTTGGATATCTGGTTTCCTGAGCTAGATATAGGGAGCTAAATAATGTACATTGAGTTTTTACTGTGAGTGAAAGTGAATATACTTATGCTTCTCTCTGTATAATTCTTCTTGTATCCAAAGAAACTTTTTATTAATCAGACTAGTGATCTTTATTTGTACCTCTAATACTATATTCAAGGAAAGGAAGAGAAATAAAAATCAGATTATCTTATTCAGCTACTTATTTGATGGGGATACAGTGAAATTTAAAAACTAAGAAGATACACTATGACTTCCTGGTTGAAGAACAATTTTTAGCCCTAAAATGTAAGTCATCATTAATTTCATCAAAATAATTTTAATCAATGATTATATCACATTATTTATACAAAACAGGCCTTCAGTAGTTATTGGTTTATCAACTCATACAGATTTATATGTCATCTACTTAATAGATATTTTACTTATTGAATTTCTTTATATAATGATGTGAAAGGCATTAGTGATGTTAAAAGATTAAGGCACATTAAAATTATAAAGAATTTATTTAAGCATTCAGTGATTGATGAATCAGGCAGTAAAATATTTAGCAAATCCTGTTTTAAGTAGATGTGTTTCATCCAGGCTTAGTTGCTCCATTTATAATACACAGCATAATTATTAGTATTATTAATATAATTAATTAGTATAGTCATACTAATTAACACAATATAACTAATTAATATAATTAATGATAATATAATTATAACATAATTATATTAATTAATATAATTAATTGGCATAATTCTTTTTTGAGGGGCAAGTACTGGGGTTTGAACCAAGGGATACTTTAACCACTGAGCAACATCTCCAGTCCTTTTTATTTTTATTTTGAGACAGGGTCCTTCAGTAAGTTGCTTAGGGCCTTCCTAAGTTGCTGAAGCTGGCCTCCAACTCCTGCCTCAACCTCCCAAATCACTGAGATTGCACCACTGTATGCCACCACACCTGGCTTCATTTTTTAAAGCACTAGTCTAAAACTGCAGGCTGGAGAGTCTGCCCAAGTTTCCATAGCTACTTGTTTGATCCACCCTATTTAACCTATGGAATCTCATTTGGTCTTCAGCACAGTCCTATAAATAAGGTTTTTATTTCCTCTTTAGAAATTGGGAAACAGATGGAAAGAGATAAGGTGACTTGCCAAGGTATAGACAAAAGGCACTTGGTTAGGACTCTAGTCCTTACCTTCAAAGACTCTTTCTTTCTTTCTCTTTTTTGGGGGGGTGGCGGGTGCTGGGGGATTGAACCCAGGGCCTTGTGCTTGTGAGCAAGCACTCTAACCAACTGAGCTATCTCCCCAGCCCCTATTTATTTTTTCATTGCATTCAAGTGAAGACATTTGGGAAAGAACAGGGCTTGGGGAAAACTGGATCCTTAGAAATGTAAAACCCTAGACAAATTTTAGACAATTTTGTGATCCCACCGTTTACCTGTTGAATAATAATAGGAATTACCATTTACTGAGAAGCTCACTCTACTTCATATTTTCTGTCATTATCTTTCATTTAGTCTTTACAACAAAACCATGAGTTTTCCTATTTAAAAAATAAAGAAATTTAATCATTTAGAGATTAATTTGCCCAAGTTCACAAATTGTTAGAACTAAGTTTTGAATAAAAAACAATGTAATTACAATTCTTGCAGGTGGTTGCAAAACATATTCTGTCTGTTTAGCCTCTAATATTCCTCCTTCAAGGACTTCCTCAGATATTTGCCTCATTATAAGGCTTTTTCTAATGTTGCCAACTGGACATGGCCTTTTTAAAACTACTGACATCGTTTGTATTTTTTAAAGGCATCTCCTTTTTAAAAATAGTTATTTGCACACTTAGTCAAACTCCTACACTAGACCTTAAAACATCACAGAAACTTGTCAGAGGCTTGAGTCAGCCAAGGGTCTTTTATAAACTCCTATCCCAGCTTGATGAGAGTTTCAACTTCCTAGGGGCAATTTGAGATCCACAGGACTCACCCCTAGAGACTTAGGAACTTCTTTGAGCAAATGAGGATTTTATCAGAGTGCAACTGATTGAAGAAGTATAAAAAGACTTGACAGGGGCTTAAGGAAATTCTTTTTTAAATACTACTGCATTGCTCCTGACCTGTCTTATTATAATTGAAAAATCTAAAGTAATGATAAAGGGAACTAAGTCCTCTAACCTTTTTGAGTCAGGCAAAGTCAATGAGAGTACCTTTATAAAACTGATGAGAGTTAAAATGAGATGGATGGCTAAAGGAAAAAGATAATCTAAAATAATTTTTAATTCCACTTTGACAATGCTACAGTAATGGTTAATGACTTTCCATTGCTCTTAGGACTGTGAGCAAAGTCCTTACTGGGACATCCAAGTCTATGTATTGTCTAGCCCCTTCTTATTTCTTCACCACTTTGTCAGTTCCCATAACTCCCTGTGCACTCTTCTCCACAAAGTTTTGCACATTCTCTTCCCTCTCTCTGAATGCAACATGATATTCTTTGTTATGAATTTTAAAAATCATATTTCAGTAGTTATAAATATTCAGTGAATGCCTGTTTATCCAGGGCAAGCAAAGAGATGGGGCATAACCACCATAGTTCTGTCTCAAGTGAGTTAAGATCCAGTTGTAGGAAAAAATCATAAGCATCTTAAAAATGAAACGAAGAGACAAAACAGTAATTCAGGAAATAATAGGAAAGGTGTCACAAGACACTTCTTGATTAGATGTCAAATGAATAGTACTGTTAGACATATTACTTAATTTTTAGTTTCAATCTTCTTGAACTCTCCATCAAGTGAAAGGTCTCAATAGCTTATCCCATAGTAATGTACATTTGGACATAATACAATTGTCGCCTGGCCCTCATGCTTCTTTTCATTTTCTGTAGGTGGCAGAGTTGTGAGACCAGATGGGGAATGTAAGTGGGAAATTGTTTGAGTGTGGAGTTGTCTTTTGAGCCCTCAGTTTTCTCTTGACCTAATTTTCTCAGATTAGGTCAACAAAGTGGGCATGAACTAGCTAGGAAATTTCTATCATTGTCCTGGAAGTCCCAGATAGTCAGAATAATCTCCCGTAATAATTAAGCTGAAATTTACACCTGTCAGCTGGTGTAAAACATGTTGACACTAGATTTTAGCTTGCATGATTAGACTAGATTTTAGATTGCATGATGAAGCACTTGCCTACCTGGATAGCTACTTAGAAGTTTACACATTCCATTAATCTCACTGTAATGTGATCCATATTTTATGTGATTGATGTTATACACCAGTAACTGTATGATAGCAGGGTTTTATATTGTCTTTTTATAAAAAAGTAACATATATAGATAGTCTTTTATACTTTGTGGCTTTTTACTTAACATATCTTTGAAATTTTCCATTTTCAGTATGTACAGACTTTTCTCCGTCTCTTTTAAAGCTTCATAATACTCCATTGTGTGGGTGTTCCATGATTTTTTATATTATTCTCCAATGTATGGGTCTTAGGTTGTTTCTAGTACTTTGTAACTACAAACAAGTCTGGAGAGAATAATTTTTTGTACTTTCTCAATCTTTTTAAAGAAAAAGATACCCAGCCTCTAGCATTTCTTACTTTTATAATATTGCATAATGGTGTATAAACATAAAATTAGTCAGACTCTTTTCATTTGGTAGTTCTAACACACCCATAAAGTCCTAACAAACTTACACATTAAATATCCACCAACCATTAAAGCAAATAAAATTCACACTAGCAATATTAATTTATTGTTAAATAATATCAATTATTGTTAAATAATATTAATTTATTTAGTTTATCTGAAACTAAATCACATTTTGTAATAAGAATTTTTGTAATAATGGCTGTAGTGTTAAAAAGATTTTTGGTAATAATAGCTAGATTGTCATATTATTTGATGATTCATTTTTTTCTATTACTTTTTTTCTGTTGAGCACTGAGAAACTTTATTCATATAGTAACTCTGACTTCATTGGCTTTACTTGGTATCATTTTGATGTTAAGTCCAATTGTGTTCCTTTCTTTTGGTTTATAGTGACTAAAGCTGTACATTTTCTACTTTAGTGCATGTATATAATATATACACATATAAAATAATATGTATATTCTATTGTAATATATATATTTAACATCAAAACTGTTTTATCTTATAAAATGCATAGAAGATATATTTTTCCAAGAATTTTTTTCAATTGTGAATTGTTATTCCAAATATTGTACATTATACCCAGTGAAATGATTCAACATGGATGAAAAGCAGAATTATTGTTTTAATTTTCACACAAAACTTTGCCAAGTTTATGACTGTCAGACATGCTTATAAACTTATTGTTGGTGGAAATTTTCCACTACAATTATTTGAAAATGTTTGAGAAAATATAGCAAAAATATGCCTAGGTAAACTTAAAGAGTTGAAAGGAAATTATCAGGTGCCAGGTCAAGTTAGGAGTAAATATGAGTATTAGAGAGATGAGTATAGTAGTGGATACTGGGACAACCCTGGAAAGGTGTTGAACCAGGTAGCAACCAGAGGCTTGGGTTCTGACACTTACACAGTGTATGAGGGCAGTCTTCAGGCCCTTGAAGTAAGAGTTGAAAGTGAGATCAATGAGTAAAGCTCTAAACTATTGAAAGGCATATCCACCCAGAGAAAGAGGACGAAAAACATTGGCTAAAGGAGGGAAAAAGGAAGTATTTTGCTTGTTCATTTAGGTAAGAGAAAAAGTTCCTGTGAGAAATTCAAACCCCAGTCTACTTGATTGAATTTGGAGTTCACATTATAGTACCTGGTTGGTTTAGGAATTTCTAAATTGAGAAATTAACATAAAATGTATCCTAAACTGATGACATGTTGGACACTGACCAAAGAAAACACAAAACTACTCAGGAAGAATACTTTAGTTGACCATATTTTTGTGGGAATTAGTGTGGGAAGAGTTCTGCTAATAACTGCTAATAATAATGAGATTAGAAAGAAACTTCTATAGAGCAGGGATTATTACCTGTTTTGTTCAGTTCTATACAGGCAGCATGTAGAACTGAGCCCAGCATATAGGTACCCAATAACTATTTACTAAATGAATGATCACAGGTACATGCACATACACTGACAATTGTCAGATTGACATAATAAACAGAAGAGTTCTTAAGAACTTGAGATAATAGTGCAATAAGGTATGAGAGATTATAAAATAAACATTTATAATAATCCATAATTTTCTCATCAAAATGAAAACTATTAGGAAGGAACCAGACATTTGTGATGAAAGATAAAATTAAAAAAGACTTTTTAGAGTAAAAATGTTGCTACTGAACTAAAATTTTAGTACACAAAATAAACAGTAGTTTAACTTAGATACCTAAGTTTGAGTAAATAAGCCAAATAATCTCAGAGGTAAGAAAATGGAAAATATAAAGGTGGTAGTGGCAGACACTAAAGATAGAGAATGTGTAACATATATGGGTAAGATTCCTAGAAGGAGATAAAGAGAATGGGGTAGAGAAAATATCTGAAGGTATAATGACTGAGAATTTACCAGAATGATGAAAAATATAAGGCTTTGTGTTTAAAAATAATCATTAGCTTCAACTAGGAAAATAGAAGTACAACTATAAAATATCAAAGATGAAAATATGTTAAACTAGAAAGAAAAGGTGGACTACCTACAAGGGAACAAGAACAAGAATTAGAATATCAACAAGTAAGACTTAGATGATCAACAAAAGACTTTTAGCAGAAATGATTGATGATAGCAGGTAAAAGGTCAATGGAATATAACCTGTGATCTAGAATTCTATAATGGGATAAATTATTATACATTACTAAGAGTAAAATATATCTACAAAGATCTTACACAGATTGTTTGAAAGAATTATGGAAGAATATCCTAAGAAAAAAAAATCTGAATCGAGAAGGTTCAGAGTATATTGCAAAGAGTACTGGTTAGAAATGGAACCCGGTAACAAGTTGGTAAACCAAATAATTGTTTGTACAATGACTGTAAAAATCAGTAATAATGAAAATGAAAACTATTAATTTAAGCAATTATTCAACAAGGCAGAAATATGTCATCAAAACATATTAGATGAGAGAGGAAATAATTAGAATACAATGTTCTAATTGTAATATATTGCTTATAAAGAGCAATATATTAATTCTATGTGCTTTTTCAAGTATGTCTATTAGAAATGTAAGGGTAACTTACCAAAAGATTAGGAATAGAATGCATTTCATTCAAATCTGTAGGAAGAAGGAAAGAAAAAAAGAAAGAAAGGAATTCAGTTAGTTTAATATTTGTCAGGAAAAGAAAAAGACAAAGCAAAGAAAAAGCAGAATAAAAACAAAGAATAAAATTTGATGGGAGAAATAATTGCAAATACATAAGTAACCTCAATAACTATAAATAGATAATGTCTCCAGTGGAAACACCAGAGCTCTCAGATTAAAGAATGAAATCCAAACTGAGTTGTTCATAAATAGTATAAAATAAAACACAAGAACACAATTTAAAAGCAAAATAATAGAAAAAGATAATGTGTTAATCAGAAGAAAACTGTCATATTAATATCAGATAAAATTGACTTTAATCAATTTATAGGGCTAAAGTTGTCACTTATTCATAATAGGAACAATTCACCAGGATCTTGAACCTGTAATGCATTTAACGCCATGGTCTCCTTATGTATGTTTAGCAAATAATGACAGAAAAATGAAAATCCACAAACCCATAGTTACAGCATGTTGTTAATAAGTAAGAACACCAAAAATAAACAAAGAATATAGAAAACTTGCACAACAGATTCATTAGTCTAACTTAATGGTTGTATATGTATAATCTTGTATCCCAAAATTACAGACAATTCATGTTCTTCTCCAGCATATACAGACCATTTACTACTAAGCCAGAAACCAAGTCTCAATATTAGCAAAGTCTCCACATCAAACTGACAATACCCCAGACTTCAATACAATGGATTTAGAGATCATAAAAAGGACATAACTAAGCCTTCCTTATGTTTGGAAACTTAAAAATATTTAGATAAATACTAGAGAAGAAATAATAATACGATTAGGAAATATTTATAATTGGAGAGCAATTAAAAATTGTGGGATGCAGGTAAAGTAGACCTTAGAGAAAACTTCTATCTTAACTACTTATAGTAGAAAAGAACAAAGATTGATAAATAATTCAAAGTTAGAATAACAGAGCAAACCCAAAGAGAATGAAGAAAAGTAACATAAGAGCATACTTGGTGAATTTAAAAATATGGAGAAATTAAAAGTTGATTATACTACAAGATGAACTACATAGACATCCTCTGGCAAAGGTTCTCTAGGTCACTTTATGATGTGAATAGATCTTGATTAAACTCTGCAAAGAAATACACAAAAAAGAAATACTATAGGATAACTTCATTTATGTATGAGACCAAATTTCTAAATACAGTATTGGTAAAAATGAATTTAGCAATGTGTAAAGAAGTAATAAAAAAGTCTTTCTTCCAGAAATACAGGAATGGCTTAACAGAAAATCCTTGAGTATAATTTATCATATGAATCATATTCTTAAATCCAATTACCAGGTTTTGATCAGCTGAAATCTCAAACATAGACACTGCCTGGGTAATTAAATATGCCTTACTTATCTATAGATAAGAGAAGGAAGTCTTTCAAAATTTGGGAAGTATATTATTCAGTTGTTACTTTTAAGTTTGAATTTGAAATAATGTTAAGATTTTGGAAAATAAATTGTAAAAATGATACTTGTTCTTTGCTGCGGACACACTGTTCTTTGCCTTTCCTTTGATCCTTTCTAAGAATATAAATTCTAATCATGATAGCTAATATTTATTTGTGTTTTGATGAATCTTGGTGTAGCTTTCAGAAGAAACTAAGCTTCATGGTGTGGTATAGCATATCCAAAGTCACAGCTAGTTAGAGCAGCATCCCCGCAAACCCCGTGGATCCACAGTTGTCTTTCCATCCAATTAACATTTGTGTAAATACCATTGTGTCCATCTCTATGCGCTCCATATTTTCTATGTATTTCTTTGAGTTAGTTCACTTAAGTATTTCTAGTTGCTGAACTTTAGGTCGTTTCCATGTTTTGCTATCGTAAATACTTAGCTATGGCACACATATTTAAATAATTCTTTTGAACCGTCTTTTCTTAGAATATAGGCCAAGGAGTAAACCGATAAAATATAAATGTTCAAATACCTTAAATATCTTGCCCTACACTGTCATTACTCTCCAAAAAAATTGCAATGATTCCTAATGATTCTTTTTTTATTAATGCATTATACTTACATATAATAGTGGTATTCATTATGATATATTTTTATATACAGATAACATACTTGGTCCACTTTGTTGCCATTTACTTCCCCTTTCCCTCCCATACTCCCCCCCAATCCCTAATGATCCTTTTAAAATAGATACAATTTCTTTTCTTATTTTTTGGAATATCATCATTGTATATAGTTATAATAAATATCATTATGCATAGATATACATAAATATACATAAAAGTGAAATTCTCATTGGTGCCTTTATATATGAATATAATGTGATTTTGTTAAGTTTATTCCATTTTTCTTCCCTTTCCCTTCCTCCCTCTCTCACTCTCATTCTTCTTCTACTCCACTGATCTTCCCTGTATTTTTATGATATGCAATTCCCCCACTGCCTTCTTTCCCTTATTTTGCTCTAGCTTCCATATTTGAGAGAAAATATCTGACCTTTGATTTTCTGAGTCTGGCTTATTTCACATAGCATGATTTTCTCCATTTCCATTCATTTACCAGCAAATGCATAATTTCATTCTTCTTTATGGCTGAATAAAACTCCATTGTGCATACGTAACACATTTTTCTTTTCCTTTCTTCTTTTGTTACTGGGGATTGAATCGAGGGGTGCTTAATCACTGAATCACATTTCCAGCCCTTTTTGTTTTTTTTTTATTTTAAAATAGGGTATCACTAAATTGCCTAGGGCCTTGCTAAATTGCTGAGGCTAGCTTTGAACTTGCAATCCTCCTGCCTCAGCCTCCCCAGTCCCTGGGATTATAGGTATATGCTACTCTGCCTGAAGCTATACCACATTTTCTTAATCCATTCATCTACCGATGGGCTTCTGGATTGATTCTAAAATTTGGCTATTATGAATTGTGCTCCTATAAACATTGTAGTGGCTGTATCCTTATAGTATGCTGATTTTAGATCTATTGGATAAATATTGAGGGTGGGATAGCTGGGTTATATGGTGGTTCCATTCCTAGTTTTTTGAGGAATCTCTACACTGCTTTCCGGAGTGGTTGTATTAATTTGAATCCCATCAACAATGGAAGAGTATACCTTTCTCCCCACATTCTTACCAACATTTATTATTATTCATATTCTTGATAATTGCCATTCTGATAAGTGAGAAGAAATCTTAGTGTTGTTTTGATTTGCATTTCCCTAATTGCTAAAGATGTTGAACATTTTTTCATATATTTTTGTGGCCATTTGTGTTTCTTCTTTTAAGAAGTTCTGTTTAGTTCTTTTGCCCATTTATTGATTGGGTTATTTGTTTTTCTGTCATTGAGTTTTTTGAGTTCTTTATTTAGTCTGGATATTAGTCCCCTGTCAGAGGAGTAGCTAACAGAGATTTTTTTCCCATTTCATAGGCTCTCATCTCTCTTAACTCTCTTGATCATTTCCTTTGCTGTGCAGAAACTTTTCAATTTGATGGAATGCCATTTATTGATTCTTGGCTTTTAAAATAAATATAATTTCCATATTTGTTCAAAGTGTATCATTCAAAAATGTATAAGTATTCATATTTATAGGAGTCTATTATGTACTTGGCTATATGACTGTAAAAAAATTCTAAATTGGCACACCTTATTTGTTCATGTAACAATGATATGACTTTTTTCTTTAAAAAGTGATATATGAACTGAGGATCCATGTTAAGCTCTTCTTTAATTTTCTTATGCTTTATTTCTTATTAATCAGGAATTGATATTAGATACAGTTCATAAATAGTTAATGAAAAGATGCCATAATATAAAGACAAATTGTTTTTTACCTGTGGTACACCATAGATACATGATAGCTTGTATCTATAACTGCATTCTCAATTGGCATAAATATTCTTTTTAATTGCCTTTTGCTAATATCATTTGTCCTAGAAAGGACATTTTCATAGAAATTCCTTAATGAAGCTCTGATTAATGAATATTAAAAATTTTTATGAAAGTTTTCAAATATGGAGAACCAGGAAAAATAGTTCAATAAACTCCTATGCTTATCACTTAGATTATCAGGATCTTACAATTGCTATATCTACTTCTCCTTTCCTTTACTGATTTAGTTCAAGGCAAATTTCATACACAATGTCAACTCATCCCTATAAGCCAGTATGAATTTCTAAAAAGCTACTTTCTCATAGAGACACTATCACAGTGAACATTGAATATAATTATTAGATATCATATAATACATATTTCTTTAAAAATTTTTTTAGTTATAGATGGACACAATATCTTCCTTTGATTTATTTTTATATGGTGCTAAAATATATGATTATTTTATATGGTGCCCAGTGCCTCACATGTGCTAGGTAAGTGCTCCACCACTGAGCTGCAACCCCAGCCCCTCATATAACACATATTTCATAATTATATTTCCTTAATTTTTCCTTAATTTTTAAGTCTTTTTAGAGACTTAGTAATTTTTTACAGTAAAGATTCAAAAAAGTTGATATTTGTAGGCTGTTCTTAAGTCTCTCTCTATTCATATAAGCAGTCTCCTTGTTATCTTTTTTCCATATGCCATTGACTTGTGTCTGATAGAATGCCCGTATCTGTATTTGTCTTTTTGCTTTCTTTGTTATTATAATTGTTGAATGAAATTATTTAGCTCTAGGACTCTGATCAAATTCTGGTTCAACTCTTTTCTTAGATAGTTCTGTGTGCTTTCTGTGTCATTCCATCAGGAGGTACAATGTCAAATTGTTCCATTCATTGTAATAGTGAGCTTGATCAGTAGTTTTTGGTGGGAATAGCCTAATGTCTTCCATTGAAAAGTTTAGTATCATCCTACGACCTAATGATTTCAGTCACTGATAAATATGGCATTTCAGTGATTTATATGAGTTGCAAATTGGCAATATTTTAATGTCATCATTCCTTTAATATTTATTAGTTAGAATTCCCCTATAAGGAAAAAACTTTGATTAAATAGAACTTTCATAAATGTTTCAAACCAACATGGAGACATTGTACTGATATATTTGATATGGTATTTGGATAATATGTTTTATAATTTTATGGATGTGCCTACATTTATCCTCTGATTCAACATTTAGACTAATGATAATTTTTATTAGAGACTTATGTGATCATGAATTCAGCTACATCAATTGATACTATAATTTCAAAAATATGTTAAAAGACATTCTAGTCTTGCCACTTGGTGTATTGTTTTTCCTCTGATTTTATTTGTAGGACTGTTTGCATATCTATCACTTTTTCCTTCTTAGATGCAAGGTGAAAAGCAATCATCCTTAGCTTATTGCCATAATGCTTATTCAAAGGGATATGGAAACCAGATTAATTGGACATATTAGCATCTATCATTTTTCTGTTTTGCCTACCAGCTGTCTCTTTATGGAAGGAAATATCCAACATCTTTGCACCGCTGCTCCTAAAGCAGCTCTGCTAACAGATGGTGCCTTGAAGGAATCCCATAGTTCATCATTAAATGTGGGTGTCAAAATTTCTGAACATGTTGTGAGGAAATTGTTTAATTTTTTCCATTCTTTGGTGCTAACTCAGTTAAAAAGAAAGTATTGTAGATTAGTTAGGAAAAGAAGTATGAAAAATATGTTGGATCCCTGTTCGGAAGCTAAATTTTATGGTTCCAGTCAAGTGTGGTTAGTTATCCCTTATCTCTCTAAAGTCAAACTTTGCTCATCATTGTCTTTTACAAATGGGTGAATATATATTTGTTTGAAATTGTTGCAAGGTTATCACAGATCAATGATATTGGAGATAGAATAATGTCCTACAAAAACTTTTTAGCAAAGGGCAGTAAGTTGACAAAAGTCAAATGGATGACTTTTATAAAAGTTAGATGCTGCCACACAAATGAAGGAATTTAAAATGAAGGTACATGGATATTAACTGAATCATTTAGTTTTTGTGCCAATGGTTTAGTTCTTACCCCACTGGGCTTCATCCATACTGATCATTTGTGTACACATGAACTGTTTAAAGCATTTTCTTGTCATTGTCTTTGTACGTGCTATTTCCTCAGCTTGCGATGATTTTTCTCCCAAGGTTGTTTTTGTCCCATATTTATTCAGGTCAAATGTCATTTCTGGAGAGAAAGTTTCCTTGGACACATCTTACTACTCTCTGTCCCCTTACTCTATATTGTTCTTCACGGCACTTAAAATTGTTTATTGTTAAATGTCTTTTCCATAGAATGTGAGCTTCATGAGTCTACTGTATTTTCTGAAACATAGCACATAAATGAGTTTTTGTTGTTGTTGTTCTGGATTCCAGAAGTCACCAAGAGAGACTTTACAAGGACCTTTATTGATACTTAAGAAGGCTAAGTGTCAATAGTCACAGGGCTGGGATAGTCTCAAGACTTCAGTCTGAACTACCAGCTTTGGTGTGTTCTTCTTGACCTTATGTGTTTTGACTCATGTGTGTAAGATGGCTCCTGCAGTTCTAGGCATTATGGTGTATGAGCTAAGCAGAAAGAGCAGGGGAAAGGGTGATATTAGCAACATTTGTCATTTTTATCATTCAGCATCAGAGATGTTTCCAATAACTCCCCAGCAGACTCATGCTTATATCTGACTGAATAGAACTGTGTTATGTAGCCACTGCTGGCTGAAAGTGAGTGCAGAAGGTGAATATTCCCAATATTCAAATACAGCAGCAGAGGTGAACAAAGGGAAGGGAGCTTGGCAGTGTCTGTTGGTACAGCTAGCTACTAGTGTCTATCACAGTAGTAAGAAAAAAACAACAACAATCCACTAAATGAATAAATGAATATTAGATAGCAAGAGTTGCTTTGGCTCCAAATGCAAGAAATGGCTCAAATTTCTGTTTATCAATATTAACATTTATTCGGAACTTGGAGTTCTGGGCATATTGTTGACTAAACTAAAGGAGAGTATAGTTCACTAGAATCAAATACAGTGAAAAATATCAAATAAAATAAATGATATAAAGTGAAATAAAATAATAAAATAAAAAGTGAAAAATAATACAAATATGTGGTCATTGTTTATAAAAAGGACAAATTCCTAGGGAGGTCATATGGGCTTGTAATTAAATGACTCAGCAAATCTAAAATTGGAATCTAGGCCATCTAGGTGAGTTACTTAGTTTTTTTTTTTTTTTTTTCTCATCTTTAAAATGAGGATGATCAACTTCCTTGGTAACTAAAAGACTGAAATTAAAAGATATATGCAAAGTAGTATAGTCTAGTACCTAGCACTTCATTGAACAAAAAGTCCAAAATTTGCATATACAACTAAGTAAAACAGTACAGTTATCCAGATTTACATTTCATTATCCTAATTATTCTTCTAAAATAATATTCTGATTGATGGGATGATACTTAACCTTCTTAACCTATCAATGAAAATCTAATCATATTTTTAGGATTCTTATATACTTATTTTCAAAATAGAAAAATACTTGAGTTTGTTATCAGACAATCTTAAGATAATACTGCCTAACAGAACAAATGAGTTTAAACAGAACAAATGCATTCAGTGGTTTAAATTACGAAATTTTATGAAATGCATATGAAACTGTAGTCTATCATTAGTTTTTTTGTCATTTATTAGTTACAATGCTTAGAAGTTGGATGCCACCTGAATAAGGTGCATTAGAGTCTTTTCTGCCGGGGTGTCTATCTTGATATAGTGCTGACTCTGTTATTCTTGCGTCTAATATATTCAAGTTGGCATGGAAGTGAAAGACATAATTCTCATTACATGTGCTAAGCCAGGCAGCAAGGGGAACAAGCCTGACTAAATGCTTGGATTTCACCCAATGGTGCAGCAAACTAATGTTGTTCCTGAAAATGAAAACTCTGTCTGTATTTGTCAGCTGGAAATGTCCAGGGCTTTAGAGAAAGTACACAATCAATGGAGGACACTGTTCACTAAGTTAACCCCTTTTCATTTGAGAGCACTGAGACGAGGTTCTCTGAATAATAAAGGTGCTTGTTGTTAATAACACAGAATGCTTTAGTGACTTTATGCTGAAGGACACATTGTATGACATTTTTATTTTTACTCAATGCATTCCTTGGCAGCAGCAGCTAATAAAATTAGATTTAAAAAAAGAAAATGAGTGCCAGAAACTGTTCCAATACTCTTGTAGGTCAATCATATCATATATAGCTAAAAATCGGCACTTTAAGAATTTTAGTTGTCTTCCCTAATTTACTGTAAACTTTAAACATGATCTATTTTTCCGTGATTAAAAAATTATTCCACTATATTTATGGTTAAAATTACTTGTATTTTAGTTGGGCACGGTGGCACATGCCTTTAATCCCAGTAGCATAGGAAACTGAGGCAGGAGAATTATGAGTTCAAAGCCAACCTCAGCAATTTATTGAGATCCTGTCTCAAAATAAAAAAATAAAAAAAAAAAAATGGGCTGAAGATGTGGCTCAATACTTAAGCACCACTGGGTTCAATCCCTGCTACTGGGAGAAAAATTACTCATAAGTTCTGACTTTGATATTATCACATCACAATTACACATTTCTGTTTCCTTCTCTGCTTAAAAGCTTTTCCATCTTGCTTCTCATCGTCCTTTCCCCCATCACGTATGCATGGTTACTTATTAGCGTTTGTGATAGCTCAAATACCTCTGATCAATACTTATTAGAAAAATAGCATTTATTCTTCATCACAATAAAAACTGGTCTTCTAAATTCCTTAAGGTTTTAAAATATGGAACAATGCCACAAATAAATAGTGTGGGAGAATAATTAATTCTGCATAAATTGCCAACACTGGCAGTAGGATTAAGACTTTACCTGTTTGGGCAATTTGCATCTCATATTATTCTAATAAATCTTTTCTCCTAATTTACTAAGAGAACACTGAAACTCTCTTTTCTAAATAAATTCTTCTGGGGATGTCATGCATAATTACTGACACAATGAACATTTCTCTCCAGAAAATGGGAAAGACACAGATGTTTTTTGACATCTTAAAAAAAGCCCCCAATTTTTATCTTTTTGGAATATAAATTGTTCATGGAACTATCATGGCAGGTTATCCACACACTCTGGAAGCCTCAGAGTAATTGTGTGATTCAGTGGTTAAAAAGAGGCCTATTACTGTCCTTTGGGGATTATTGAAAGCAGAGATCAACATAATTATAGTGTGTCTGACTTTCATTTGAATTCTGTGTTTTGATGGGCTATAGGGATTTATATCACTTGTTTTGTAGCAGTATCTCTATTGTGTTTAGTATTCCAAAATCTTTTGCTCGTTTTTCTAAAATTTATATTTTAGAGTGGAGCTTGGGAGTGGTTAGAAGGATTAGTTTAGGCATGTACTTAGTCATCATTATTTTGATCAACAAACATTTATTGAAGATCACCTACACTCATCTATGGGCTCTGTTGAGCCTGGTAGTCTATTATTTCTCTCATTTATGCTTTCTCATTGTGAATTCATGAAGGATTCAGTTGAGAACTTGTCGGAAATTGTGCCCAAGGTGGATGCTTTAGAACCTTTTCCCCCGTAACTCTGCCTGATGTGAAGATCACAGGAAGGAATAGGTAGAAATTATTGTGTATGGCATGAAAATGAGTTTTGAGATTGAAGAATTTTGTAGGTTTGAATATTGGAAGTCGTGTTTCTAATTCTCACTTAAGATTTTGAGAAATATGCATGGGCATAGAACCTACTACATTTTAAGTACTTGAGAAAAAGATAAAGCTTAAAAAAAATCAGAATGCTGGTATTCCTCATATTTTCTTTTCTTTTTTTTTTTTTTAGGCTGGTAACAGTAACTATTAAAAAAAGCTCTGTCCCACCACATCTCACCTCTTGCATCTAATTACCTTACAGAAGCCTCTCAGGCCTTGCCTTGGGAACCCAATCATTCCCTTTGCCTGTATTTTGTAGACATTCTGCTTAGATGCAGCTTTTGCCCTTTCTGAAATCTTTATTTCCTGAGAGCAACTTTACAGGAACTCAGACTTCTAGTTTCCTGGAAACCCTGATCTGAAACAAAGACCTGGGTCTATGACTTGTCTTTCTGGGCTCAAATTAGCCAAACATTAAGACTACATTGATGGACATAAATGTAAAAATAGGCTAACTTTATGTCTTTCACAAAATCATTTAATTCAAATATTGCAATATTATTTCGATAATTGACATTCATGCTCTGGTGAGGAACTTTGGGTTTACTAGAGGGTTTTTTTTCTTTCTTTCTCATTATCTTACAATTTTGAAGAATTTTAAGAGGAAATGTAATCTTTAAAAAATTATCTGATATTTTAATCTAACTACATCAAGTTATATTCCATGCTTTTGTGATTATGTCAAAATGTATCATATATAACTAAAAAGAATAAGATAAAAGAAAAAAAGAAATATAACTACAATTCTGAAAAAAAAAACTTCAATTCTGAAAAAATAATCTTTTAGAAATTGGCCTACCTGTAGTTTGCCTATGTGTGCCAAAGTCCATTAAAATGATATGAGGAATAAGGAGGAAGAGCCAAGTTTCCAAGGGCTTATTATTGTGTAGTATGAGCCAAAACACAGCTCTTTAAAATGAAACAGATTTATTTAATAATAGAATGACAAGAACAATAGGAGTCACAGCAAAAGATAAGTAGAGAACAGGTGGCAATAAACTCTAACTAGTGTGCCAAATGGAGGTTGGTGATGTTAGTAAATCACAAATATCAATCAATATGGGAACCATCATAACATATCATTCTCCTGGAGAGGAAAAATCCCTGATAGGACACCTTTCTGTAAGGGTTCTTGTTTACCTGCTGCACATCCTCTGTTCACAAAATACTGACTGAAATTATCAGCAGGAAATTCTGAGTGCACATACTTGTTGATTTGATTTATAATAATTTAATTCAGATATTATTTAAATATACTTTGCCTAAATAATGTGTACAATTCAGTGATTTAGATATCAAGTCATGCAACCAACATCATAATCAATTTTAGAACATTTTCTTCATTTCATAACAGAAAGTCTTTGTCTGTTTAGCAGACACTCCCCTTGCCCCCAATTTTTCCAGTGCTAGGCAACCACAATCTACCTTCTGACTCTATAAATTTGCCTATTCTGGATGCTCCATGTAAGTGGAATCATAACATGTGGTCTTCTGGGACTGGCTTCTTTCACTTGATGACACAATGTTGTAGTATATACAAGCACTTCACTTCTCTTTATTATGGAATAATATTCTCTTGTATTGATGTATCACATTATACTTACTCAACAGTTGATGGATTTGGAGATAAATGATGGTCAGAGATGCATTCTTTCTTTAATAAAGTGGAAGCAAAAATTCAAAGTTGAGCTCTAACTTGTTCGGAGAGAGCAAAATGGTTGGGTAAAAGAGTGGAAAATTGAAATCTGAGTTGTGAAAAATCAATGATTTTTTAAAGAAAACAAATATCTAATACTTAATATAAAAATTTTTACTGGCCCTCTGCCTCACTGTTATGTCCAAATTTCTTTTGAAGCTAATCACTGACAACTGACATGTTGTATTGACAGGAGAAGGAAATCAAGGAGATAGTACCGTATACCATTGCATTCCACGTTTGAGTTGACACCAGAAAGCAAGACTTCAGGAATGGCAGAAAGCAGAAAAGAGAATAAGAACTCAGAAGAAGCAAGAAATTAGAGACAACTTGAACACTTAAGCAAGCACTGAAAATCCTACAAACCATGGAGTTATGGTGATGTTCATCTACAGCTTTAGATGCAGGGAAACCCTGCTTGGCATGCAAGGACCACCACAATATATGATTTTCTATTATGAAATGTAACTAAAACTAAAAACATATAAATGGGGGGTGGCCATTAAAAAAATTATGCCATGTGCAGTCACTGTAATCCCAGTGACTAGGGAGGTTAAGGCAGAAGAATTGCAAGCTTGAGGCCAGTCTCAGAAACTTATTGAGACCTGTCTCGAAAGAAAAAATAAAAAAGGACTGGAATGTAGCCCAGTGGTAAAGCACCCTTGGGTTCAATCCCCAGTACCAAAAACAAGGAAAAACACAAAAACTTTGTTTTAGGGTACATAATTTTAGTTGTCCCCAAGCATTCATTGACCTGATTTTGGTTTGGGAAAGAATAGGCAAATGCAGGGGGAACAAAGACAGTATGTAACTGTCTGTGTTCAAAAATAAGATTTTGTAGTTTTAAAACACATGCTACTATTATCAGAAAAGATTCTCTAAACTCCTTTTCCTTTCATTTTATCAAAGTTTAGACATGGTAGGCCTCTCACCCCTGTCTAGATAGGAAGAAGTCTAGGTAGGAAGAGGAGGTGGGGAGAGCCTCTTCTACTGTGGGGACAAAGTAGGGAAAAGGATGTTCAAGGCCTGCCATGGATATCTTAGAGATGGAGGAGTTTTTGTTATATGGGTCAAAATTAAGCACAGAGAGGGCTCTTAGGCCTATATCCTCTTTTCCTTTCTTTGTTAGAATTCTGAAAATAGGCTGTCTCTTGGGTTTTTCCATATAAAACTTAGGGCACAGCCACATGAAAATTACTTTGATAACCAAATAGGGTAAGACAGAGTGGTGGTTTGAGTTTTAGAGTTTCCTGTGTAGTGTGGAACTGGGTGAAATTCCAGCCAGTCTGCCACGGGACCCTCCATAATGGGGGGTACCCATGGGCCAGGATTCTGATAGTAGATGAGGCAAAGGATCAGAGACCTGCACCAGCTAGAGCCAATGGGACCCAAAGCCAGTAAAGGGATCTGGATCTGAGATCACCAGCCACATACTGTAAGCACAGTTTGATGTAGTCTACAGGAATTGCTGTTAAGGAACTTGTTTAATGAATTAAACCTTCTGCAAGATTGAGCATTTAGCAAATATATTTATCTCTGTCTTGTCTTTCATCTGTCTAGCCACCAACTTACTTATCTGTCATCATCCATCTACATATATTTTGTTTTGCTACTTATCAACAAGTAGGAAGATAGGCCAGACTCAATATATATGAAGTTGAAAAAATAGAATTTTCTCTGCACATCACAGTTAAGAGATTGAAAATCTGTAACTCATCTGCATATGTATAGCTATGAACTATTATCAGAATATACCATAGTTCTGCTAAATCTTCCTCACTGTTTTTTTGGGGGGTGGGGTGGGGGAGGCCCTATGGTGGAATTGAACCCAGGTGCACTTAACCTCTGAGCCATACCCCCAGCCCTTTTTTATTTTTTATTTTGAGACAGGATCTTGCTAAATTGCTTAGAGCCTTGCTAAGTTGCTGAGGCTGGCTTTGAATTTACAATCCTCCTACTTCAGTCTCCCATGCTGCTGGGATTACAGGCGTGTGCCACTGTGCCCAGCTTCCTCACTATTTTGGAAACTGTTATAGGAATATAGCCAAGGAAAGTCTGTCTACCCTGTTCTTTTTTGTCATCTTATTTTATCTTTCACTTACTAATTATTGTCTTGAACTGTCTGGAGCCTACAGAAACAGGTGGTTGGCAGCACTAGTGTACTGGTATGAAAAGGAAATTCCACATGAGATAGCTTTCTGTTCTGGGACTGACTTTTCATTGTAGAATAGATTGAAACACTCAGAATACTAATTAGATTTTCTTTATTGATTGCATCTCACCCATGCATAATTTTTAACCCACCCAAGGACAGTTTTTCCATTTTACTTTGTTTTTTTAGATATTTGTGGAGTTTTTTTTTTTTTTTAAGCAATCATAGTTTTGAAATGAGGAGTATATTAGCTCACATAAGTAGTATGGGATCTTCTCTGCAAAGAATCTGTCTTGGAAGGGATGATTG
This sequence comes from Sciurus vulgaris, assembly GCF_902686455.1. Classification (NCBI taxonomy): domain Eukaryota; kingdom Metazoa; phylum Chordata; class Mammalia; order Rodentia; family Sciuridae; genus Sciurus; species Sciurus vulgaris. The sequence continues at coordinate 136,810,980 of NC_136463.1, forward strand.
AACTACATGTAGACTTCTCTTTAGTCTCTGGCTGTGGGGATTGGTACACTACCTTGGAACTTTCACTATTTTCAAAGTAAGGATGATTTTACTAGGATGATATTGTGATTGTATTAGTCTACTAGGGCTACCCTAGCAGACTGAATGACTTAAGCATCAAAAAAAAAATTTTTGTTTTCACATTTCTGGAGGCTGGCAGTCCATGACCAAGGTGTTGGAATGTTTGATTCTTCTGAAGCTTCTGTTTCTTGGTTTGTAGATGATTGTCTTCTCCCTTTGTGGTCTTCCTTCTGTATGTGTCTGTCATAATATCTTCTTACAAGGCAATCAATCATATTGATTTAGGGTCCACCCAAATGACTTCATTTTAATTTAACTGCCTCTTAATTTAATTTAATTTATTTTTTGTGATGCTGGGAATTGACCCTAGAGGTGCTCTACCTCTCAGCTACATTCCCATTTCTTTAATTTTTGTTTTTAGATAGAGTCTTGCTAAATATCCCAGGTTGTCCTCGAATTTGTAACCCTTCTGCCATAGCCTCCAGAGATACCAGGATTATAGGTGTGTGCCACTGTGTCCATCTCAATGATCTCTTTAAAGACTTTATTTCTAAATATCACCGTATTCTGAACTTTTAGGGGTTAGGATTTTGACAAATGAATTTGAGGGGGCACATTTCAATCCCTGATTTTTAGTAAGTTTTACTCCTTGAAGGAAATCATTCCTGTTTTACTTTATAGGTCCATGGAGGTATTTTGGAGTTCTTACGGGCTTGACTGCCTTTGTTCCCAGCTCAAACATACCAGTAGTCCTTCCCAAACAAATCTTTCACTGTTTTTAGTGGAAAGCTTGTGGAGCTTCAGTGGAGATGAATGGTTCAACCCTCTTGAATGTGCATTTGCTCCAAAAAGAGATGACTACATTCTCTATTATAGCCTTCCCATATATGTAAACTCAACTGTTTTCACTTTACAAGCCTAAATCTGTTAAATATATTTATCATCTTTATCTCTTTTCCAGAAATTTGTGCAAATATCTGTGTCTGTAGAATGCATGGTCTTTTGATTTCCCATTGCTGTGGATTTATTCTTTTTTGTCCACATTTACTGTTATTTCAAAGGAATTTTGGAAAGGAGAGATGGCTTATTGAACCAGAAGTTAACCACAAAATCTTTTCTTTTAATTTCTATTTTTAAAATTTAGATTCATTGTACACAAATGGGGTACAACTTTCCTTTCTCTGGTTGTACATGAAGTAGAGTCATACCGTTTATGTAATCATACATGTACATAGGGTAATGATGTTTGTCTTATTCTATTATCATTCCTTCCCCTGCTCCCTCCCCACCCCTCAGTTTGCTCTATACAATCCAAAGATCCTCCGTTGTTCTCTTATCCCCCCATTCCCTCACCCCCAATATGTGTCATCATCCTCTTATCAGAGAAATAATTCATCCTTTGGTTTTTTTGGGATTAGCTTATTTCACTTAGCATGATATTCTCCAACTCCATTCATTTACCTGCAAATGCCATAATTTTATTCTTCTTTATGGCTGAACAATATTCCATTGTGTATATATGCCATAGTTTCTTTATCTATTCATCTGTTGAAAGGCATCTAGGTTGGTTCCACAATCTAGCTATTGTACATTGAGGTGCTATAATCATTGGTGTAGCTGTGTCATTGTAGTATGCTGATTTTAGGTCCTTTGGGTATAGACCAAGGAGTGGGATAGCTGGGTCAAATGGTGGTTCCATTCCAAGTTTTCCAGTATGGATTTCCGTTTCCATACTGCTTTCCATAGTGGCTGCAGCAATTTGCAACCCCACCAGCAATGTATGAGTGTACCTTTTTCCCCACATCCTCTCCAACACCTATTGTTGCTTGTATTCTTGATAATAGCCATGCTAATTGGGGTGAGATGAAATCTTAGGGTAGTTTTGACTTACATTTCTTTTATTACTAGAAATGTTCAACATTTTTTCATGTATCTGTTGATTGTGTGTAAATCTTCTGTGAAGTGTCTGCTCAGTTCCTTAGACCATCTATTGATTGGGTTCTTTGTATTCTTGGTGTAAAGTTTTTTGAGTTCTTTATAAATTTTGGAGATTAGTGCTCTATCTGAAGTATGTGGAAAAGATTTTCTCCCACTTTGTAGGTTCTCTCTTCACATTGTTGATTGTTTCCTTTGCTGAGAAAAAGCTTTTTAGTTTGAATCTATCCTATATGTTGATTCCTGCTTTTATTTCTTGTGCTTTGGGAGTCATGTTAAGGAAGTCTTGTCCTAAGCTGATATGATAAAGATTTGGACCTATTTTTTCTTCTATTAGGTGCAGAGTCTCTGGTCTAATTCCTAGGTCCTTGATTCATCTTGAGTTGAATTTTGTGCAGGGTGAGAGATAGGAGTTCAGTTTCATTTTGCTGTGTATGGATTTCCAGTTTTCCTAACACTATTTGTTAAAGAGGCTGTCTTTTCTCCATTGTATGTTTTTGGCACCTTTGTCTAGAATGAGATAACTGTATTTATGTGGTTTTGTCTCTGTGTCCTCTGTTCTGTACCATTGGTCTACCTGTCTATTTTGGTGCCACTATCATGCCATTTTTGTTACTCTGTAATACAGTTGAATGTCTGGTATTGTGATGTCTTCTGCTTCACTCTTCCTGCTAAGGATTGCTTTGGCTATTCTGGTTCTCTTATTCTTCCAAATAAATTTCATGATTGCTTTCTCTATTTCTATGAGGTATGTCATTGGGATTTTCATTGGGATTGCATTGAATCTGTATAGCACTTTTGATAGTGTGGTTGTTTTGACAATATTAATTCTGCCTATCCAAGAACATAGGAGTTCTTTCCATCTTCTAAGGTTTTCTTTATTTTTTTTCTTTAGTGTTCTACAATTTTCATTGTAGAGGTCTTTCACCTCTTTTGTTAGATTGATTCCCAAGTATTTTATTTTATTTTTTTTTGAGGCTATTTTGAATGATGTAGTTTTCCTAATGTCTCTTTCAGAGGATCCATCACTTATGAATAGAAATACTTTATATTTATGAGTGTTGATTTTATATCCTGCTACTTTGCTGAATTCATTTATGAGTTCTAGACATTTTCTAGTGGAGTTTTTTTGATCCTTTAAATATAGAATCAAGTCATCGGCACATAGTGATAGTTTGAGTTCTTCTTTTCCTATTTGTGTCCCTTTAATTTCTTTGGTCTGTCTGATTGCTCTGGTTAATTTTCAAGGACAATGTTGAATAGAAGTGGTGAAAGAGGGCATCCCTGCCTTGTTCCAGTTTTTAGGGGGAATGCTTTCAGTTTTTCTCCATTTAGAATGATGTTGGTTGTGGGCTTAGCATAGATAGTCTTTACAATGTCCAAGTATGTTCCTACTATCCCTATTTTTTTCTAGTTTTTTTGAGCATGAAGGGATGTTGTATTTTATCAAATGCTGTTTCTGCATCTATTGAAATAATCATATGGTTCTTAACTTTAAACCTGTTGAGATGGTGAATTACATTTATTGATTTCCGGCTGTTGAACCAACTTTGCATTCCTGGGATGAAACCCACTTGATCATGGTGCACTGTCTTTTTAATATGATTTTTGTATGTGATTTGCTAAAATTTTGTTAAGAATTTTTGAATCTATGTTCATTAGGGATATTGCTCTGAAATTTTCTTTCCTTTATGTGTCTTTGTCTGGTTTTGGTATCAGTGTGATAGTAGGTTCATATAATGAGTTTGGAAAAGTTCCCTCCTTTTCTATTTCATACAATAATTTGAGGAGTTTTGGAATGCGTTCTTCTTTGAAGGTCTTATAGAACTCGGCTGAGAATTCATCTGGTCTGGGCTTTTCTTGGTTGATAGGCTTTTGATAGCTTCTTCTATTTCATTGCTTGACATTGATATATTTAAATTGTGTATATCCTCCGGATTCAGTTTGGGTAGATCATATGTCTCTAGCAACCTGTCAATGTCTTCAAGATTTTCTATTTTGTTGGAGTATAGATTTTCAAAATAGCTTCTAATTATGTTTTGTATTTCAATAGTGTCTGTCATGAAATTTCTTTTTTCATCACGAATTTTAGTAATTTGAATTTTTTCTCTCCTTCTCTTTGTTAGTGTGGTTAAGGGATTATCAATTTTGTTTATTTTTTCAAAGAACCAACTTTTTGTTTTGTCAAATTTTTGAGTTGTTTCTTTTGTTTCAATTTAATTGATTTCAGTTCTGATTTTAGTTATTTCCTGTCTTCTATTCCTTTTGGTGTTGACCTGTTCTTCTTTTTCTAGGGTTTTGAGCTATATATTTTTTGACTTTTTCTTCTGTTGAATGTGCTTCTTGCAATGGATTTTCCTCTTAGTACTCCTTTCATAGCATCCCTGAAATTTTGATAAGTTTTATCGTCATTCTTGTTTACCTTTAAGAATTTTTTAATCTCCTCCCTGATGTTTTCTGCTATCCATGCGTCATTCAACAACATATTATTTAGTCTCCAGCTGTTAGAGTAGTTTCTGTTTTTTGTTTTATCATTAATTCCCAATTTCATTCCATAATGATCTGATAGAATACAAGGTAGTATCCCTATTTTTTTTATTTGTAAGAGCAACTTAGTGGCATAGCATACTGTCTATTTTAGAGACGAATGCATGTGCTGCTGAGAAGAAAGTGTATTTGCTTGTTGATGAATGGAATATTCTATATATGTCTGTTTAAATTATTGATTGTGTTATTGAGTTCTATGGTTTCTTTGTTCAAATTTATTTGGAAGATCTGTCCAATGGTGAGAGAGATGTGTTAAAGTCACCTAGTATTATTGTGTTGTGGTCTATTTCGTTCCTAGACTTGAGAAGGATTTGTTTGATGTACATTATTTGGGGTATGTATATTTATGATCGTATGTCTTCCTGATATATGCTTCCCTTAAGCAGTATGAAATGTCATTCTTTATCCCTTCTAACTTTGGCTCAAAGTCCACATTATCTGATATAAGGATGGAAAACTACGCTTTTTTACTGAGTCCATGTGCGTGGTATGTTTTTTCCCATCCTTTCACCTTTAGTCTGTGGGTATCTTTTCCTATGAGATGAGTCTCTTGAAGGCAGCATATTGTTGGGTCTTTCTTTTAAATCCATTCTGCCAGTCTGTCTTTTGATTAATGAGTTTAGGTCATTAACATTCAGGGTTATTATTGGGATATGACTTGTTTCCTGTCATTTTGGCTTATTTTGATTTCGAACTTGACTTGGTTTCTCCTTTGACTGACTTTTCCTTTAGGTTAGTTCCTCCCTTTGCTGACTTACATTGTTGTTTTTCATTTCCTCCTCATGGAATATTTTGCTGAGAACATTCTGTAGTGCAGGCTTTCTATTTGTAAATTCTTTTAACTTTTGTTTATCATGGAAGGATTTTATTTCATTGTCAAATCTGAAGGTAAGTTTTACAGGGTATAAACAGCAACAACCAGGTGTGGAACAACAATGACAAGCTCTCCACTCAAACTGTAACTTGTTCTTTAAATTCTTTTGATAAAGACAAAATCTATTCTGAAATCTGTTTGGTGAGCTCACAACTCTCCGGTTACTTCCCTTAACTGTTCATTACAGATTTTAACACACTTAAAACCCCTTATAGTCAAAGGTCAACAGTAGGCTTCCTTGTAACATTTCATAAGATGCATTCTTTTCTCCTATTTCCTCAACATTTGCTTCTTCAAAATTGATAACAATATCTGACAACCGGATCCATGGTAATAATACATTTTATATCTAAAAGAGTTAACTAAAACAATTCCAGAGTGCTACTAACAGAGGTCACACAGAGGTGAAATGTGGTACTTCCAATGCTGTCTTCTGGAAGAATAGACAAGTTTTCAAAGCATGAGAGTTCAAGCAGGTGTCATGTATATAGGCAGATTACCAGTGGGTAAGGTATTCATGAAAGACCTGTAGGCAAAGATATTCAGTGATTAAGTGACCTATGTACACCTTATAGCTTTCCTTCCAAATATCAAATATAAGAGAAAGCCCATTTAAAAAGTATTTTAGGTATTTTCAATAGTTTATAAATTATCTGTGGGAAGCTCTGACTTAGTTGTATATAGTTTGATATATGTGTCTGCCATTAAATCCAGGTCCTGTTTTATATCAAAATTTGTGTTAAGCAAAGCCAAGGTACTTGACCTTTGGTCTGTCAAGGTGTTCCTCAAGTAGGCTTTGAGATGCTTTCATCCATTTTCATAGCATTCATTCTCAACCTTCATCACAGGAAGGTTCAGCAAAGCATATACATTAGGACCTTCAGCAAGGCATATACATCAGGAAAAAAATTGATATTAGGCAGATGTAGGGTTTCATAAATGGTGGATGGAAGTTCTATATCTTTCCCTCTGTTTTTCTATTTGATTCTCCAACTGGGAAGCTCAGCTGAAAGTGTGTCAGGATTGGGAAGTCACTTTGGTACCTGTCAGCATGGTCAGCATGGTGTTCCTCTGATATATCGAATTTTAGCTGTCCCATGACTGAGGATACAAAGATAAGCATTTAAGAGCTTTGAGGTGCTGTTCTGAAAATAGATGTTTAAGTTCCTGAATAATATGCTCCACTGTTGGAACACTTAGGGTTTCTTTATAGCAACTTTCAGAGGTTACCCTGCTGAGCCCTATGAAATTTCCCAGGAAGTTTCATCTGGATATCAAGTTTGGTTGCCAAATTTGTTGCTTCCTCAAACCAAAACTCATGATAAACTTCAACATTTTCCATTACTTCACTGGGTGAATGCAGCACTGTGTTCAAGCTACTGGCTGCAAAGAAGACATCAGAAGTTTGTCCCTAGAGATTTTTCCCAGAGGCTCTTACAGACTAAATATGGAGTATTGTTGTGTCCAGGCTTACATTTGTGTCTAGTGGATTCTCTTTCAAAATGAAAGTTGTTGCTTCTAGACTTTTAGAGAAATATCCCCAAGCTATCTACACACTCAGCTCTTCCTGTGCCTTAAACATGTGGTTGGCAAAATCAGTGCCTGTGATGGGGGTGTCTGTTGCATTAAGAACAACTGAGGAAGTTTGTTCTTTTTCCCATTGATCACCACAACTGCTATTGGAACTTGACAATGTAATTTCTGTTCTTTTTCAGAACAGCGAAGAAAGGGGTAAAGAACTGAAGGAAATTTGCCATTCTCAGTGGACAGGCAGGCATAACACTTTTGAAATTTTGGTGGATCTCCTGCAAACACTTGTTTTATGTTTAGATGGCATAAATAGTGACACAAATATTAGATGGAATAACTGTATAAGTGGTCGAGCATTTGTACTCTGTAGTGCAGTTATAGATTTTGATTTCATTGTTACCACAAAAACTTTAAACTTTTATGTTTTCATTTCTATATGTGGTTTATATTTATAAAACATTTTATATATTTTGTTTCAATCCTCAGAACTAACTCGAGACTTATGTGACTTGAATCCTGAGTCTTTTTATTTATACATTATGATGTTGCTGCTTCTAACATAGAGCTTTTAGGATAAAAAGAATTCCGACATGTAATATGGTACCTGGAACCTAGTGGATTCTGAAAATACTTATCTGTCCAGTACTAAGTCCTATGCATTTTTAGGTCTCTGGCAACTGGGCCCATATCATAGTCATGCCATTACAGTAGACTGCAATGTGTATTCATTCTCCTTCAACAGCTCTGCCTATAGCTCCCTATGCCAGTGGCTTATTTTCAGGTCACCAGTTTGTAAAATTCCTCTCCTAAGGATTTACTTTCATTAAAAAACAATTTAATGACATTTCTGGGATTGGTTTCTACATGACAGTGTTTAACAGAATATGTTCAAAGGGTTTTCCTATACAACAGATATATCCCATTCAGTCAAAGTAGTATGTGTAGCTATTGAACATAAAGCAACATTGCTTTATTTTAATATTGTCTCAGGGTAATCGGGTTAATTCACATGATTTTAAAGTGCAGGGATCTTGCAGGATGGAGAATTGTTGACTCATTGTTAGTCCCATAAAATCCTCTCAATGCTCTTGTGCCACTTTTGTTTCATTGGCCTCTTTTGCTACTTTCTCTATTGCCTTTCTCACGTGTCCCTTGGGCTTGGATTACAAGTCTTAATATACAGTGTGGATTTGACGCATCAGATCCTTTAATATGCCCAAGTCACTGATCTGCTGCGATATGTGACTAGTGCTTCCAGACTGATTTGTAATCCTAGGTGAGGGAGAGATCTTCGATGTTCAGGGTTATTGAATTTCACAAGAAGAAGAATTAGATGAAAACACAAAGCACATTATCTGTTAGATTTTAAAACCCTGAGAATTTCAAGGGAAGCATAAGCCATACGTATCTCATCTGTTTACAACTTTTCTTATCAAAATGTTATGTTGTTTAACACAGAGGTGCCTCGGATATCAGTTAAACCTTTTAAAGGATTCTCATTGGATTGTGTAACAGGAAATCATGTTTCAGCAAGGAAAGTAGGCTCTGTCTCTTCTTTGAAGTACTCCATTCCTCACTATTAAGTTATTTTTATCAACCTCAAATCAAGAGATTTAAGACAGATTCATTTTCATGTTATTATTTAAAATGGACTAATGCATTTAGTATAAGTAAGAAATGAAAGAGGAAGTAGCAGTGCCATTATTTTGGCTTGGAAATTGTAAGGGGAAAGAAGATTGTAGGAAAGCAATTTTCTATTATTTTACAAAATGAAGAGTCTAATTTCTTGATTTGTAGGGGTGCAGCTCTTCCTGAAGTTGGAAAACCTTCATGAATAAGTAGAAACAGTGCTAAGAGGACCTTAAAAAATTTAGGTTAAAATCAATAAGAACCTGTATATTTTAATATTTTAAAAACTGATTTTTAATAACTTGAATACCCACCTTTGTGATGTTAAGTAAGAAATGAATTTAGATGAAAGCTACCCTATATTATTGGGATTGCTTCCAAAAGAATTCCATTTTATCTGTTGCATCTGATTGCCACCATAAATTAAGAAAATCAGATTTAGAATTAGAGAAAACTAGTGGTCAACTTGCAAATTTTTACTGTAAGTTTAGTTTATTTTTGATATGTTTCTTATAAATAAACTTTTAAAAGATCATTTAAATTATATGGTAATATTTGTGAGTGAGTTAAAGAGAATAAAAACTTGATATGAATTGAAATATGGTAAAAAAAGATATATATCAGTGTTTTCAAATATCAAGTATATACTAGTGTTGATTACTATTTATCAAAAAGCTCTTATAAAACCTTTGATTTTATCGTCTTATATTCTGGAATAGTTCCTGTGTTTGGTTGTATTCAAAATTCACAAAAACAAGGGTTATGTGTACAACTCTCACTGTTATATTGTCTTACAAACTATAGGCTCAGGAACTTCTCTAGCAGAATTGGTATGGTTTTAGTAATGTGAGATTTTGTTTTCAGTGTTTTTTTTTTTGTTTTGTTTTGTTTTGTTTTTCAGCAAAATCTTACAGATTTCAAAGGCAGAGTCAAATATAGAATTAATTTGTCCAACTTTGCTCTTGCATCCTGGCTTTCCAATTATCTGTGAATTTGAATTTAGCTATGCTATGTGACTTTTAGCATTAAGCAACCTCTGAGACCGTTACCTAGTGTATAAAAAAGGAAGATAAGAACTATATGCCTCACGGAGAGTTTTGAAAATGATGTGTGATCTCCAGTAGATACATCTAGATGATGGCAAGGTCTCAACGAGTGCTAGCTGTTGTCACTTTCATTGTTGCTACTGCTAATGGTTCACATCTAATTTCTCCTTCCAGAAAGATTTCAAGAGTGTTTGTTGCATTATTGAAAGTATTTTGTTACTTGAAAAATTGCATCATTTCTTTGAGATCTAGTTTCGTTTTGGCCTTTCGCTTTGGCTGGAATTTTAAAAAAATAATTGTTGATTGTTCTTACTTGGTAGGTCACTTAAAAGATGGATTAATCTATGAATGAAGTTTATCATTATGATGAATAGATTCAAATGTAGATGAAAGGCGACTCTATTTTTAAGAGTAGCTTTTTCACTTCTCTGAGTCATAGCAAAAAAGAGCAACAGTGTTCATTGTCAATGTGTGAGTTCCAAGAAGTTAAGGCCCTTTTCTCCTCCTCATAACCAAAGGACAATTTAACAGGAAGTATTAAAGTGAGGAGTTTTCTTTTTACAAAAGTAAAGGAAAAGAAAAATCAAATAAAAATTGCTGCCAAGGGAGAAAGAGAATTGGAGAACTGTGACAAATCCCTCTGGGGTCCGGATTGTTGGCGCAATGAGAAAGGTTAAAGTGAAGGGAACAATGGGAAATCAGTCATGAGCCTGAAGCTAGTCATTTGCTTCTTAACAAAAGGGGGATAGAACCAATATTTTAGAAAGGGAGGAAAGCCCAGGGAGCTGTTGCAGAAGCAAGTTCCTTTATCCAAGAACAAAATATCAAAGAGAATTAATAGACAATTTACTGGAACCTGAGTGGCATCTGAGAAAGACTTACATGTTCTGAGAGGTTTCCTTTCCCAGATAGTTGAAATAATGTTATAAAATATTGCCTGTAAGAAAAATATTTGATCATATATTATCATCCTTTTAAGCCTATTAATTTCTTTCTTTTTCTTCACAATTATAAACATAGGAATCTCTTTAAATCCAAGGATCTGACTGTGACTAAAGATGTGTTGTTTTGAGGATGCGGAGATTGCCATTTCCCCCTCAACTGCGTTAATGCTACTAGAATTGCATGTGTATTTTTATTGTTTTCATTTCTTATAGTGTGTGAAAGTAAATATAGTATGATCTTTACATGATTGCATGATTATAAAGAAACAGAACTGTAGTTTGAAAAACTGCACTGCCATTAGCTGACTTAATGTATTCATCCGCACATTGTTAAAAATCTGGATTCTATATGTGTAAGGTAGTTTAGAGAGGTTTGAAAAAATATAAAGTGTAGGTTGAAGGAAATTTGTGGGTTCTTTAAAAATGGGTCCCTATGTACTATGTGATCCCTTCTTAAAAGATGCTTGTGTGAATTGTTTGTTAGATTTGGAACTCAGCACTATTCAACTCCCAATAAAGTTAAGTCATATTAACATTTAAGTGAAATAGTGGAGAATGGGTGGGCAGAGACAAAATTTGTCTTACTAGAAAATTCTAGCAAAAGTCAATGCTGAAAGTATCCAATTTATGATATCCAATTTTTGCTTTCTTGTTGTTCAAGATGGACTGTTCACCTGTTTTGTATACAAATTTATGTCACCAGCTTTATGGACTGTTGTCTTTGTTTTATGGAATAGAACAGAGGGCATGCAAAAGCAAGAAGAAAGGAACCCTTTGACTGTGTTGTGTTGTATCAGACATAATCATGAGACATTTGGTTAACTCATGGAGAAAATAAATGTAGAACTCCTAGTTGACAAAATTTGCCATTTAACTTATCAAGACTATTTCCAAATAAGCACTAGTTCCAAATAAGCACAACTCAGTATAAACAGAGAGATAGGGCACATAGGATCCTGTATGGAACCTGGAATCTGGTATTGAAGGTACATTTAGTTCATGGTATATTGGAGTGTATGTCATAAAGTAATTCAGCCTCAGTTTGTCTGTTTGCAAAGTAGATTGAATGAAGGAATCTTGTTGATCTCTTTGAGTTATAAGATTCTGTGATTCCGTTTTTCATGTTCAAATGTTAGAAAATGATTGTCATAAGTAAGTTATAATTAAAGTGTTGCAGAACTGCAGAAGAAATTGTTTCTTTGAGTTTTGTGGAGGACCTCACATATATGGATTTCACATGTGAATATGAAAGATAATGCATTTGCTACAGAGATAACTGTAAGGACATAAAGATGTGGTGAGGCTTTTACAAAGAACAAGTAGTTAAACTTTTTAAAAACATGTTCCTTTTTCTTTTTGGGGACATCCTTCATTAAAACACACACACACACACCTGTAATAAAATGTGTTAAGTAAATGGGATTCAAAGATTAGAGTGCAAAGAGATTTTATTTCTGATATCCAAAAAGATATAAACGCAGTAAAGAAAATTTGTAGAATGCAAAAAAGTTTAAGAAGACAAACTCACATGCAATTCCAGTATGCAGAAATAATTAACTGTGATTATTTTGATATTTTGGTATGCTTCCTTTTAATCTTTATTTTGTGCATAAATATGCATGCATTTGTATAATTATGCTCCTATTTTACACATTATTTCATTACCTGTTCTAGAACTTCATGTGTCATAGAGGATGGATCTTGCCTGGCTCCTTTTGGGGAACATTTTATTCTGTGCTCCCTAGTCTGCTTTGTCAAGGATTAGTTTTGATCTTAATGGTACTTTAATGGTCACAGGCGGAAGTGGATGATAAGGTTGGATTATAATATATTTATTAAGATATGGTGAGATATTTTTGCCCAGAGATTTTTTTCACTTGTCCTTACATTCTAGATTCCTGGAGGGCAAAAATGAGTCTTTGGTACCACCAACACACACTGTTGGACTTGACATGGAGTAAGTGCTCATGTTTCTTAAACTTTACTTTTGGAGTAAATGGTTCTTTTAGAGGAGGGTCAAATGCAGATCATCTTTCTTGGTAGGAGCTTGAGAAAATTTTGTACATTAGGCAATTCCTAATTAAAAGCCCCATTTCAATACGTGCTGGTGTTTTCCTATGTGTAGTGTGTAAGTGTACAACTTAAGGCATGTGTGGTGTTTTAAGCCTCAGCATGAACAAATTAAGACAAATTAATAGAAATGTATTTATTTTCATGTGTATTAGTAAAAAAAGAAAAATAACTAATGCATCAAACTTGTGATCCCAAGGGTCTTACTACATAGAAAAGAGCTAAATTCAATTGAAAGAAAAATATTCGGTAAATAACAAAGGACAAGTTTTACTAAGATATGGCAAAAATGGTGAAAATTGAAACTACATGACAAATGTTTGCAAACACCTCTGCCAGATTTCATTGATTAGGCAAAGGATACACATACTTTTCTTTCATTTTTACTTCTTTTCATGTAAGGAGGAAATTTTTTTATTTCTTTTATTAAAATTAATTTTTATATTTATTTTTAATTAACAAGTTAAAATTATATGTTTATGGTGTATAGCATGATATTTTAACCTACGTGTGTTACAAATGACAGGATTTCCTTTTTTTGGTGACCAAATAGTAGTTGTGTTTGTGTGTGTGTATGTGTGTGTGGGTAGACTGTTCTCATTATTCACTTATCTGTTGACTTAATTGGATTCTACAATTCTACATCCTGGATATTGAGAATAGTGATGCAATAAACATGGAGTACTAATCACTTTAACATACTGATTTAGCTTCCTTTGGATATATACTCAGCAGAGGATGAGGGCCTGCTTTCCGGTTAGAATGACTTCTTGCTGTTCCCCAATGTGAAGGAAGGGATGAGGGAGCTCTCTAGGTTCTCTTTGTAAGGGCACAATCCTGTTTATGAGGGCTCTTTTCACTTCCCAAAGCCCCACCTCCTAATACTATCACATTACAGGTTGGGATTTTGACATTTGAATCTTGTGAGGCACTAGTTCAGTCTACAGTGCTAGGATTATCTATGACTAGACATTTATGTTTGCTTTTAGTCCAGATTCTTGTAAGAGATCCTGAGGAGACACACACACTTGGACATTCACAGCTGCTGTACCAGTGATTCAGTGATTCCAACAGGATGACCATATAGCCCTCCGCCCTGGATTTGCATGTTACACATTGCTTAGTTCTTTGGTGTGTTAGAGAAGTTTAAAAGCTCTATTCAGGATGGCAATTTGATTGAGCTTACATTTCTTTGGCTTCCAAAATATGTGCATATCTTTCCCTTCCAACTCTAAAACTTGAACTTAATGAGATTCTAAGGTATAAAGTGTCATTTCCAAATGAATTTTAAGATATTTGAATCTGTTAAGTTTTGAATCTTTATTTCATTTTTCTTAATTTTAACTCCTTACAAATATTAAAATGATATTTGATTGACAGTGGATATATTTCTCATGCTGTTGACTTGCAGTCCCAACCTAAGAGATCTACTACTAGAAAGGAAGAAAGAAAAAAAACCTAAAAAATCCTATAACTCCATTTACTCCTCCCTTAACTTAGTTAAATGGCCATTAGTATGCTTGTTCTCAAGGTCAAACAAGGTTGATACTGGATACTGCATTCATCCTCATCAATGAAGAATCCAGGGACCTTTACTTCTGAGTGTAATATAGAATTCAGACTAGGAATAGAATGCATCCTGTGAGTAAGAGAAGAGAGTGATTGGTTGGGAAAGATATCAGGCTAATGAGATGTTTTCTCTCCCTTTAAGCTGGGGCTATGTGAGCACAACATTTCCTAGTTGAGCTATTGGTTCTACACCAGGGTAATTAGGCATTTACTTTCCCCATTTTTCTTTAGAATACACTAATTAGAAAAAAAAAAAAAGTGTCAGAACTGTGGTTGTAGCTCAGTGGAACAGCATTTGCCCAGTATGTATGGGGACACTGTGTTCCATTCTCAGTATAGCATATAAATAAATAAAGTAAGGCTCCACTGACAACAACAACAAAAAAAATTAAAAAGTGTCAAAATAATAGGAAATTTGTGAATTACCCAGACTTTTCCTGATGCTTACATGATGAATGAGACTATAAAACTTTATTTTGTTCCAACAATAATGAACTATTATTTCCACACTAAGATATTGTCCTGGGGCCTTGGTGAGGGTTATTTTTAATTGTTTTTTGATGACAGCATTGCAGATTTACTCTCTTTTAGCACCCTTCCTTGTGTTAGGAAGATGGTTGTAAGTTTGAGATTTAGTGTGAAGATGTGCGGGGAATTGATTGATGTCTCCAGGGAGACATCCAGTGTTGGTCATATTAGCATCAAGGCCTACACAGCTAAGTTCTGTAATACAACCATCTAGTCCTTCAGAACATAAATCTTTGTTTAGATTGATTTTCTTCTTTCCTAGAGTTTTCTGTTTTTTTTTTAATGTCTTTATATTTCTTGATTTCTTTTAGATTGACAAAAAATTATTTTCAGAAGTGAACTCGAAAAATTCTGTCTTTTCTATTTTGAGACTAATACCATAACCTTAAGAGAAAACATTATCTGTATTTTACTCAATGATTTTGAATATCTTTGACTTATGTTTCATAAACACAGGAAAGCCAGGATAAATCTATTAAAGCCTCAACTGCAATGTACGCATGTTCAGCTTGTCTCTTAATGTGGAAAACTTTTCATTCTAATAAAAGGTAAGACTTTATTTCAAGGGCACTCTCTGGGTGATTCAGATTCTTGGATTCCTCTGTGTTTTGTTGAAACTCATTATGTGTCTGAATGACTAGAGGGAGCATGAATGTTTTTATATTCTTCAATGGATGTCGGTTGTAATCAAGTTCAAGTAGCAAACAAAGCTCAATGTGAGTGAATACAAGGGTGTCATCTATTAGTGGCATCTCCATATTTGAGCTTTTGTGCCATTCACAATGAAGGCAACAGACAGGCTGTTGTCAGTGAACACTGAGTGTCTCAGTTTAGTTTGTTCAGATTATTGTTGATGTATCATTAACATAGGAGTGACCTGGAAGGGAGCCAGTTTTTCTGCTCTGTATCTAAAAATGGATCATTGTACTGCTGAGAATACTGTGAAACCAATGTAGAAAATCTTTTATTAAGGAAAGATATAGCCTAAAAGAATGAAAAATTCTCAGTCTAGATATTACACTGTAAGTGATTACTTGTTTGCAAAGCTTCCCCAGACAAAAGGACTTGCTTTCTTTCCCCAGTCCCTTTAAACAAATGTTATTTTCCTTGTTTTTTTTTTTTTGTTTTTTTTTTTGGTCAGATATATTATAATTGACATGAATTATAAAGGTAACAAAAACTTTATACAATTTTTTTTTCCTGTGGGAGGCCCTTAGGTGTAAGAAAACCTGTTCAAATAATTTGAGAAAAGGGCAGACAGATACTAAGAAAAATACTCACACCTTATGGGATTTGAGAATGAATAAAAGAGAATTGGGCTTTTATACCTGAAGTCATGAACAGAACTTCTGTTGTGGTTTGAATATGGTTTGTCTTCTTTGAAAGCTCATGTTGAAGGTTAATACCATTGTGAGGTATTAAGAGGGTGAAAACTTAGGCTATGGTGTTTAGAGATGGACCTTTGAGAGGTGATTAGAACGAGGTAATTCTCTCAAGGTGCAGATGTCCTGATTGAACTGTGAAACAAAATAAACCTCTTTTCCTTATAACTTACTGAGTCTGTGGTATTAGTAATAAAAAAGCAGACTAATATGGTTTCCTTGATCTGTTTTTCTCTGTGGGTGTTTTCTTTTTTCTCTTAGTCAATCCTTAGCTTATTCGTCTTACACTGGAACCTATATGGTCACCTGAACATCAACTTTACATGGTCTTTTAAATCAAATGCCTGCATCTACCTCTGATGGGCTCAGACTTCCTGTGCCTGATTTCCAAATTTCTTATCGTTTAGTCTGATTGATTATAAGTGACTCACCCTGAATACTCTTGTAAGTAAAGTCATGTAGACTCTGTGTGGTATGTTCTATTGAAGTGGCTGTGATGGAGCAGGCATTAATTAGCATGTCTGTTACAGTATCCATGATATGTTTGAATCAATACCCTTCAAACTTTTTTACCAAACCAACTGAAATTTTTCACTCCCTCCCAGAATTCATCTATGTGCTAGTTTTTGAAATACTACTTCCCCTTATTATATGTGATAAACTCTAACATTCCCCTTTTTATTTTTTTCTATCCCAATTCATTTTATTACATAAAAGCATGCTGATCTTGCCTTACTAAACTGATTTCATGATTACTAATGAGTTGTTAACTATAGCTTCAAAAGCACAGGTATATACTGTTCCTTATATTGTTTTTCTCTGTAGCACTTATTAAAACTGTAATTGACTCTCCTGTTATATTTTGTAGTTTCCTTTATAGAAGATATCACAATCGTAATTGCCTCCCTGGTTAAACTGTAAACCACATTCAGAGACTGTGTCTCTCTTGTTTACTGCTGTATTCCCAGCACCTAACAGAGTTCCTGGCACATAGTAGACACCCAATTGAATAAATATTGATGAATGAGTAAACTGAGACCCAAACAGATGGCACTCTTGATGGGCTCACCTGGTTCTTTGCAAGGAGGAGATTCAGATACATATGAAACTGGCTAATTCGATATGACCCTGCTGATAGAGAAGGCAGATGGAAAGACCCAGCAGGAAGCTCAGGAGGGCAGGCCAAAGAGCTAGGTTTCCATACAGTCACCAATAGCTGACTGAGATTCTTTCGCCAGGAAAACCGACTATGATAGGGGAAGAATCAGTATCAGGTCTGATTCTTCATCTAAACTCTATTCCACAAAATTATAATGCTTTTTTAGTTGGACTTCCAAACTTTCATTTTTGGTATTTTGATTTTTTTCCTTTACAGCTCATCATAGAGAAAGGTAGAGGAAAAATCCCACACAGTTTCTTGACATAAAACACCACGGTACCTGTTTCCCCATCTGGCAGGGAGATTAATAGCTAGCCGAGCCCTGCTCCTTCTCTTCCTGCCGGCGTCCTCCTCCTGTTGAAGCACTGCCTCCCATCCCATCAAGATACATTTAACTCAGTGCTGCAATTTATGGTTCCTACTTGTCTCCAGCAGTTGCTTCAGAAACTAATTCCTCTAAGTGGCTATTTTAATGTTGTCACGTGCTTTTCTTTTCCCATTTGTACAGATTTGGAATCTGCAGGACAAACAGTTACAAGTGGTTTCATCTAAGATCTACTGAATGATCTGTGTGTATGAAGTTGCATTTATATAAAAACAATTCATGATGAGTTTTCTATAATAGCTCCCTGGCATCCTCAAAGCAGGACTGAGAGAACTATGTATCGCTTCAACACCTGGGCAGTTCCCTGTTCCAAATATTAACTTATAAGGTATAAACACTCCCACTTCTCAAAATTAGTATTAATATTTATCAAAGTTTATAATATTTGTCAAAATTTACAAATCAGTTAATTATACATGGGATAGGATATATCAATTTATCTTCTGCACATATTTATAACTCTTTTGGGCAGTGTTGGGGAGACAGGGGGAGAATTTATATCTGAGACCAGTGTTTCTCAAGCCTTTTTAATAAACTATATGGGATTGCAGGGTACAGTAGACAGAGAAGGGAGTTTCTTTATGTCATATACATTCATTCCAGCTTTTATTAAATAAATATGGAAATACTTATAGTACATATAAATTTGGTTCACAGTACTTAATGCAACCTTTGGGAAGTAGTCTTCCTTTTCAGTTCAATTCCATTTGACTCTGTAAAATTTGTACTGGACTCAGGGATGGGAATTTTCTTAAATTGATTTGCTCTTTTTAGATATACATAACAGTACAGTGTATTTTGATATGTAATACACATAAGGAGTATAACTTCCCATTCTTGTGGTTGTGTATGATGTGGAGTTACACTGGTCGTTTATTCATATATGAATGTAGGAGAGTTATGTCTGATCCATTGTACTGTCTTTCCTATTCCCATGCCCCTTCCCTTCCCTTCATTCTCCTTTGTCTAATCCAATGGACATCTTCCCTCCTCAACCCTCCTTATTGTGTGCTAGCATCCACGTATCAGAGAGAACATTCTTCTTTGGTTTCTTGGAATTGGCTTATTTTACATGACATGATAGACTTATTTTAATTAGGACCCCATTCTTGTGGATATACAGGATGGTGGGATTCACTGTGGTATATTCGTATATGAATATAGGAAAATCATTTCCAATTCATTCCTCTGCTTTCCTTTTTCTATCTGCACTTCCTTCCCTTCATTCCCCATTGTCTAATCTACTGAACTTCTGTTCTTTAACTCTTGCCATCTTATTATGGGTTAGCTTCAACCTATCAGCAAAAACATTCAACCTTTGGTTTTATGGGATTGGCTGATTTTACTTAGCATGAAGGTTTTCAGATCCATCCATTTACTGGCAAATGTCACAAAGTTATTTGGCTTAATGAATGAGTAATACTCCATTGTGTATATATCCCACATTTTCTTTATCCACTCATCTGTTGAAGGGTATCTAGGTTGGCTCCATAGCTTAGCTATTGTGAGTTGAGCTGCTTAAACATTGATGTGGCTTCATCACTGTAGTATGCTGATTTTAAGTACTTTGGATATAGACTGAGGAATGGGATAGCTGGGTCAAATAGTGCTTCCATTCCAGGTTTACTGAGGAATCTCCATACTGCTTCTCAGAGTGTTTGCACCAATTTGCAGTCCTACCATCCTACCAGCAATGTATGAATGTGCTTTTCCCCCACATCCTCACCAACATTTATTGTTACTTGTATTCTTGATAATTTTAATAATCACCATTCTGACTGGAGTGAGATGGAATCTCAGTGTAGTTTTAATTAACAGTTTTCTAATTGCTAGAGATGTTGAACATGTTTTCATATATTTGTTGACCACTCATATTTCTTCTTCTGTGAAATGCCTGTTCATTTCCTTTGCCCATTTATTGATTGGGTTATTTGTCTTTTTGGTGTTAAGTGTTTTGAGTTCTTTATATATCCTTAGATTAATGCTCTATCTGGTGCATTAATCTGGTGGCAAAGATTTTCTCCCACAAAATGTGAATTTTTGCTGGGGCTGTGACTTAGACTTCTAGTGTTCTATCTTTATAGAGTTATTATACAGTCACTTTCATCATAAGTCTTACCAATTCTCTTGGCATTTTGGAAGTGCAGTTCTGGTTTCTAATCTATGAGTAATCCATCCAACTTTGCCAACCCATTTTAAGGCCCAGTGGAGGAAAAGATATGTCATTACCATTCAGGACACATTTTAAGTAAAGAGGCAATGACTATATATAGCATTATTCTGTGCTCCTTTTATATATATATATATATATATATATATATATATATATGCACACACATATACATAAAATATACATATATATGTATATTTTTTCTACACATGCACTACAAATACTTTGCTATTGAAGATGTACTTAGCTAGCAAAAGTTTGTTTTTATTCATGGAAAAAGATATGCTATATAGTTCTTAGAATTATTTAGTCATTATACCACACTAATTAGATATAGCAGTCATATAAAGGTTGAGACTTTAAAAGAATCATTTGATACAATATTGTGTTTAAAAAAATACATCTCAAAGATATATGCTAATATGTTCATAGTGAAAATGATCTGATGTCTGGGATTTGATTTGAAAATGATCTGGAGTAGGGATAATGAGTGGAATTATATATGAAGCAACTTGGCTGGATAGATAATAATCTCTTCTTTTGTATGTGTTTGAAATTTTCCTAATTAAAAATATACATGGGTACATATATATATATATATATATATATATATATATATATATTTGAAATCCATACACCTCTGTTCTCCATTTGTACACTTACAGAGAAAATTGGTGGAAAAGAGATGTGAATTTTACGGTCATGGAATGCTGCCAATGTATCTCATGCAGTATAAACATAGGGCCCTCATACCCTAAGTTGTCAAATCTTCCAATCACTCAGTGGCACTAAAGTGCATGCATTTATCTGCAGGAGTATTTAGCCCATGTTTCTTTTCATTTCCTCATCATTAAGTCTCAATTGCAATAGCACAGGTGGCTCAAGCTGAGAAACAGGTGAAACTTCCTATGAAAATAAATGCAGAAATTCCCAATTGTGTCTATTCTAATAAAAGAAAAAGGAACACCTAATTACCTATTTTCTTTTAGGAAATAAAGCCACTGACAGGGTTACAGCTCTGCTATCCATGCTGACTACAGATTATTTCTAGTACAAAGCAAAGGTAGTTTTATTGCCAGCTAATGCCATAAGAATTTGCCTGTACTGCTTTTTCTGGTGCTGTTTCTTAAGACAATAAACTTTACTTCATAGCACCTAATTAATTATCTTTCAGGGACCCCTCCTTCCAGACAGACCATATATAGGAGACATTTATAAAATGTAGTTGAATATATTTTGAAACTTCTGCGTTTGAAGACATGCTTACTAAGAAGTATTTTATTTATAAAGATTTAAGCTTACTTTAGTTTACAAGGGGTTTTGTTTTATACTTAACATTATTACAAAGTCGGTTTTCCATGCAGGAATTTTCATATAAAATGTCATAGGAACTGGAAATTGAAAAAGAAGAAACTTTATTCCTTCACATCTTGAACTTTTCACATGCTTTTACTTTGCCTGAAATCTCTTCCGTCCTGTGCCAGGTGGTATATTCCTGTCCATACTTCAAGGGCCAGCTTAGCTCAAGTTACCTGCTCTCTGATATCTTTCTCATGCGCTAGAGGATGCAACAATGCCTTTGCACTTTGTGTGTCTTTCTACTATATTTCTTACCACATTATGTTGTCATAGCTTTTGCATTTCTCCTTATTTTAACTCCCGAAAAGCAGATATTTGTAACTTTTATTAAATTATTGGGTTGAATTGACCATTGAAAGAACTGTTGAGATAATGGGGAGATTTTGAATAATAAATACAAAAAAAAAGAAAAAGAAGATGTCAGTGTAGAGGAAAACATTAAGTGAAAAAATTATATTTCCCCCAAAATAATAACTAGGTTTGGGGGAAAGATTAAATCATCTTGGAAATAATCATTGACAAGAACATTTGTCCTACATTGTCACATCCAGTTGGAGAACTGCATATAATAGTTTACATTCAATATAGAACTTGGACTCCTTCAAAAGATAAGTTAATTTTGTTCTTTGCATTGAGATACAAGTTACTTTAGTACTCCATAATAGAATAGAAAAATGATTCAGTTTACAACCTGAAAAATATGCTAGGAAAGAAAAAGATTTTACAGATAAACCACAATTCGACTCTAACCTAAAGCCTCACAAGAAGCTATTTCTCGGTAGAGTAATGTGCTGCCTGAATTGAATGCAGCACAGTTGATGAGTTCCAGTGGCATCATAAACAACAAAAGCCAGGTTCAAATCCCTCACATGAACTTGTAATTGAATTTTTTTAAGATGTGATTTAATGTAGCAAGTGGATCCGTGTAAAATGTTTCAAACATAGCAGTGATTGAGTGAGTTATAGAAATGTTAATACTGAATAGGTACTTTTCAAGCATCTTAAGGACGCAAAACTCTTCACTCACTCAATTTAACTGTGAAAGAGAAAAGTTAATACTAGGTTCAGAAAGAGGACTACTCAACATGGAGCATTTAGGACAACCTTTTACATTTTGAATGATAAAATAAGAGATACCGCTAGAACTCTAGTACGTACCTTTATCGATATTTTAATTGGTACATTATATTTGTACATAACAGTGGGATTCATTGTTGCATATTTGTACATGCACATGATATAACAGTTTAGTTTGATCAATATTGTTCCTCAGTATTTTCCCTTTCTCTCTCTGTCTCAGAGTTTGATTAAAGTTGAGAAAAACCACTGTTACATCTGGTGGGTAGGACTGAATAGGTCTTCCTCTCCAAATTTAGAGGCTCTTTTCTCTTTATTAAAGTACATTCAAATGTATAACATGTTATTAAAGTGTATTCAAATGTATTACATGTTACTCAGTGTCAGGTTTTTAAATTTTTTAAAATTTTAAAAATATTTTGATTCATTGTACACAAATGGGGTATAACTTTTCATTTCTCTGATTTTACAGAGTCACACCATTTGTTGTAATCATACATGTACACAGGGTAGTGATGCTTGTCTCATTTCACAATCTTTCCTCCCCCCCACCCCTCATTTCCCTCTATATAATTCATCCTTCCTCCATTCTTCTCTTAACCCCTCCCTCCTCCCAGTTATGTATCATCATCCACTTATCAGAGAAAACATTCAGCCTTTGGTTTTTGGGGATTGGCTTATCTCACTTAGCATGATATTCTCCAACTGCATCCATTTACCTGCAAATGCCATAATTTTATTCTCTATGGCCAAATAATATTCCATTGTGTATATATACCACAGTTTCTTTATTCACCTATTGAGGGGCATTTAGGTTGGTTCCACAGTCTAGCTATTGTGAATTGAGCTGCTATAATTATTGATATGGCTGCATCTCTGTAGTATGCTGATTTTTGTCCTTTGGGTATAGACCAAGGAGTGGGATGGCTGGGTCAAACGGTGGTTCCATTTCAAGTTTTCTAAGAAATCTCCATACTGCTTTCCATAGTGGCTACAGCAATTTGCAATCCCACCAGCAATGTATGAGTACATTTTCCCCCACATCCTCACCAACACCTTTTGTTGCTTGTATTCTTGAAAATAGCCATTCTAATTGGAGTGAGATGAAATCTTAGGGTAGTTTTGATTTACATTTCTCTTATTACTAGAAATGTTGAACATTTTTTTCTTGTGTTGATTGCTTGTAAATCTTCTGTGAAGTGTCTGCTCAGTTCCTTAGACTATCTATTGATTGGGTTCTTTGTATTCTTAGTGTGAAGTTTTTTGAGTTCTTCATAAATTTTGGAGATTGGTGCTCTATCTGAAATGCATGTGGTAAAGATTTTCTCCCACTCTGTAGGCTCTCTCTTCACATTGTTGATTATTTCCTTTTCTGAGCAAAAGATTTTTAGTTTGAATCTATCCCATATATTGATTCCTGCTTTTATTTCGTGTGCTTTAGGAGTCTTGTTAAGGAAGTCTGGTCCTAAGCTGATATGATGAAGATTTGGGTCTACTGTTTCTTCTAGTAGTTGCAGGGTCTCTGTTCTAGTATCTAAATCTTTGATCCACTTTGAGTTGATTTTTGTATAGGGTGAGAGGTAGAGGTTTATTTTCATTTTACCACATATGGTTTTCCAGTTTCCCCAGCACCATTTGTTAAAGAGGCTGTCTTTTCTCCATTGTATGTTTTTGGCACCTTTGTCTAGAATGAGATAACTGTATTTATGTGGTTTTGTCTCTGTGTCCTCGGTTCTGTACCATTGGTCTACCTGTCTATTTTGGTGCCACTACCATACTGTTTTTGTTACTATTGCTTTGTAGTATAGTTGAAGTTCTGGTATTGTGATACTCCTGCTTCACTCTTCCTGCTAAGGATTGCTTTGGCTAATCTGGTTCTCTTACTCTTCCAAATAAATTTCATGATTGCCTTCTCTATTTCTATGAGGTATGTCATTGGGATTTTAATTGGGATTGCATTGAATCTGTATAGGACTTTTGGTAGTATGGCCATTTTGACAATATTAATTCTGCCTATCCAAGAACACGGGAGATCTTTCCATCTTCTAAGGTTTTCTTTAGTTTCTTCTTTAGTGTTCTGTAGTTTTCATTGTAAAGGTCTTTCACCTCTTTTGTTAGATTTATTCCCAAGTATTTTATATTTTTTTGAGGCTACTGTGAATGGTGTAGTTTCCCTAATATCTCTTTTAGAGTATTCATCACTTATAAAAAGAAGTGCATTAGATTTATGGGTGTTGATTTTATATCCTGGTAATTTGATGAATTCATTTATTAGTTCTAGAGGTTTTCTGGTAGAATTTTTTTTGATCCTCTAAGTATAGAATCATTTCATTGGCAAATAGTGATAGTTTGAGTTCTTCTTTTCCTATTTGTGTCCCTTTAATGTCTTTGGTCTGTCCAATTGCTCTGGCTAGAATTTTAAGGGCAATGTTGAATAGACTTATAAATGTGTGAACTTCTTTTACCTAAGTATAAGCCCAGAATGCTGTGAGTCTGACAAGTTTCTTTGTGTAAACAACCCTTGAATTTTCCAGTGTCAAAGTTCACTATTTGTCTTGGGGTTAGGAATAGACACTGACATGACTTTCACTGTTGTCTCTTCATATACCAGCAGCAGGGCAGAAAAACACTTGGTGAGACTGAGATGGCAATTGAACTCTGTTAGTTCTACAATATCAAGTGCTTTCTAGTGGACCCTCAAGGCTTTGAATGGGGGTGTGGTGACATTTGTCATTGTGTGTTAGGTGTAGCTTTTTCTGTCATTTTGAGAGGTAACTCAATTCTTATCTATTTTCCTTGAAGCTTAGAATTAGAGCCTATTTCCAAATATAGCCAGCAGATGGAGCAATTTACTTTATTTATGCTCTTCATTTCAAATGAAAAGGATTTAAGATAACCCCCATATATGCATATGTGTGTATATAAAATTCATAGGTACAATTTTGGTGTATGTCTCAACATTTTAAAATATATTTGAAATGACGCATTAAACATAATTTATCTCATTTTTGAAAAGCAATGTTATTGGTGAGGTTTTAAATTCAGACTTGCATTTTATTAGCTTTACAGAGCTAAAAGGAAGACATGAGTTTCATTAGTTTTCTTGTGGAATTCATAATCATACATCCTATAAGGTGAGAGTGAAGTTGGTTCTCATGTGCCATGGAATTTAGCAATCCTTAAGTAGCTATAATTTTAAGAGCCTATAATAACAAAATTTAAAATCCTGATTTGGATAACTGACTGTAACAGAACTTTCAAGTTGAAATTTATTTATGGAATCATTTCAGCTATTAGACTATCCATCCTATCTCTTGTCAATAGAGGATGGTTTCCCATAGGAGATAACTAATAACTTCATAGAATTTGGGGATGTAATAGAATGTTATTGTCCCCTGGAGGTCACACTTGCCAACCAAAGGGTAATAACTTTTATTACAAGCTAGAAATAGTCTATAAATGTTTCATTAAACCCTTAAAATGTGCACTTATTAATTCTCCACCCTCTTTTTTTTTGATTTTTGGCTACCACACTGAGATGGATGAAGTGTTCCAGGAAACTTAGAGAAAGTGATTGTGCTCAATTTATCACCTCTAATATTTCCTAGTGGGATTATCTGAATGCATGTGGATATTAGTAAGAATCTACTCAGTAAATTTTATTATTATTTTAAATGCTAGGCTCAGCATCTAAGTTCTGTCTTAATCATTTCCTCTTGCAACATGTTCCTAATTCTTGACCTGCTTTAGGCAGCTGGTGAAGTGGGGGAGAGAAGACACTGCATTTTCTGGCTATCTTAGTCAATTCAAAAGCATTTATGAAGCATCTGTCTGTGCAGGGCTCTGGCATGGTGCTGAGCTGATTGAGTTTAAAAAGACATAGACCATGTCCTTGAGGCAGAGAAGCTGCCAATCACTGACTCCAGGGAGAAGTGTATTTATTTCTTTAGTATGGGCAAAGTTGCCACGGAGCAGGTTATGTGTAGGTTTGAACAGGTAGGGGGTGCCCCAATCCCTATAATCATAGGAAACTGACAAAATTTCACTTTATCAGATTGCAAGGAAACACAATTTAAATTCCTGGGAAATCAGAATTAGAGAATCCTTAAAAACAAAATATAGTTTTGACTTTGAGGTTAACATTGTAACTAGCGAAATATTGTAAAATCGAAGTCCCTTTAGGGTTTAATTTAATGGATAGAGAAGAGAATTTGAAAAGGCAATAAAACAGACTCTCACACAAAAAGTGCTTGGATTTTTGCATCTGAATAACACTGCATTACCATACAGAGCATCTTTTCTCTACTTGAACCAAGTAAAAGGACCTCAGCTCTTTACTTCTCCTTACCATCATTCCCATATATGTCACCTATAAGACACATTCATAAGCACTGAGAAGAAGAATATTTTGTGAATGACCCATTAAATTGAAGGCATTGTTCCAGGTTCTTTGTAAGGATCAGGGACTCACTCAACTAATTTAAGAAAAAAGGGATTATTTTAAAAAGAGGAAACTTCATAGATATGAAATACAAAAACAATAGCTAGGTCTTATAACAAATGTCAGAATACTATTTTCTTTCTCTTTTTCTTATATAAATTACTTTTAACAAGTGGTTCAAGGTGAACTTGAATAGGTCAGGTGCTCTTGGCCAAAGCTGGATCAGTAAGGACGTGAGGTCACTATACGGGATAATCCTGTGGCCATATGTGAACAACATGACAAGGGGAAATAAAGTCCTCAATTGAGCGGGCTGATTAGTTTCTCTCTCAAGAATCTGACTTGAGACACCAGTTAATTTGTGGCTGGCTTTTGAAACACTCATAGTAATATCTACTATTTGTGAAGGATTTGCGGTGTATCAGCTATTGTCCTAAACTTTCCTCATGTTCTCACATGTTCGGTGTCACAGTGACATGATGTGAATCAATGTCTTTCTTGTCTTACAGAGAAAGAAATTAAAGTACTACTGAAAAGGAAAATATGTAAGTTGACAAAGACTGTGGTGGAGCTGGAACCCAGGCAGTCTAACTAGAGCCGCCACATGATGCTCCTTCAATGTGTTAGCCAAAGTCACACGAGGTTAAAGTTATAAGGGCAGGGAATGCAGAAGTAGAGAGTGAGCAGAAAGAGCAAGTGTTCAGAAAGAAGCACAGAGCAGTTGTTCACAGCAGTCCCTCAGTGCTCAAGTTGAACAAGACCTAGTACTTAGCATGTGCTCACTAAATAGATCCTGAATACTGAAAAAATATTTTTCAGCAGGGTCTGTGGGTATGTCATATCCCCTGTGTGTGCCAGTCAGACAAGAACCTCCAAATAATTTATTTGAACCCATTTCATTAAAAATTACTAAATTACACATATATGACAAGAACCTCAAAATAATTTATTTGAACCCATTTCATTAAAAAAATACTAAATTACACATATATGACATGGTTCTATTCTCTTTTTCAAAAATGTAAAGCTCTACAGAGGATGAAGTTCCTTGGGGGTCACCTTCCCCTCTTTGTTTCTTCTCCTCTGCTCTCCAGAAAGCCTTCCAGACTTCATTGACATATCTATATCTATCTATCTATCTATCTATCTATCCATCTATCTATCTATCTATCTATCTATCTATCTATCTATCTATCTATCTATCTATCTATATGCTGTTGGAAATAGAAGTATTGCTTTGTATATTTTAAAAATAGTGTATTTTAGATTTTCAGTCATATTGTTAAGATAAATTCACTATTATAAATTATGTTGTAATACAGATTTGTGTGTGTATCCTCTTACACATGAATTTCTGTTTTGTTCTGAGAAGTAGAAATGGTTCAGTAATTGGCTGTACACCTTTTACTGTTATAATAAATAATGCTACATTGCTTTTCACTTCCTTCACATTGTTATCAAACTTCTTAATTGTGGTGTGATGGATAAATAATTGAATCTCAATATCATTTTAATTGGCATTTCTCTAGTTATAGGTGAGGTCCATCATCTTTTCATGTATTTATTGGTTATTTATCTAAATCACCTATGAATCTTTTCTCCAAGTACACTCTCTCTGTCTTCTGGAAGAATCCTGATATGGTATCAATGTTATAATAGAAATGGGAGTAGGGAATGGGCTACAGTGAGTGAACCACTTTACCAGATTATTCTGATAGGTAGCCCCCTCAGCACTCCCCCCAGCACATAACTGATTGAAGACAAAAGCCAGTATTTGATGCAAAACTACTGCCAGCTTTAGTCCAAACTTTAAAAATTGAACCCAGATATTTTGTTTTGCTCTAACAGTTCCTTTTCATGGAATCTCTGTAACATTGATTAATTCTTATTATAACTAGTATGAATATTTATTAGCTCTTTTTGGATAGAAACTATCTTCTTTTTTTTTTTTCTTTTTTTTTTTTTTATTGTAAACAAATGGGATACATGTTGTTTCTCTGTTTGTACATGGCGTAAAGGCATACCATTTGTGTAATCATAAATTTACATAGAGCAATGTTGTTTGATTCATTCTGTTATTTTTTTCCCTTCCCCCCACCCCTCCCACCCCTCTTTACCCTCTATACAGTAGTTCCTTCCTCTATACTTGCCCCCCTCCCTAACCCTAACTCTAACCCTTCCCTCCCCCCCATTATGTGTCAACCTCCGCTTATTAGCGATATCATTCGTCCTTTGGCTTTTTGAGATTGGCTTATCTCACTTAGCATGATATTCTCCAATTTCATCCATTTGCCTGCAAATGTCATAATTTTATCATTCTTTATGGCTGAGTAATATTCCATAGTATATATATACCACAGTTTCTTTATCCACTCATCAATTGAAGGGCATCTAGGTTGGTTCCACAGTCTGGCTATTGTGAATTGAGCAGCTATGAACATTGATGTGGCTGTATTTCTGTAGTATGCAGATTTTAAGTCCTTTGGGTATAGGCCAAGGAGTGGGATAGCTGGGTCAAATGGTGGTTCCATTCCAAGTTTTCTAAGGAATCTCCACACTGCTTTCCATAGCGGCTGCACTAATTTGCAGCCCCACCAGCAGTGTATGAGTGTACCTTTCTCCCCACATCCTCGCCAACACCTGTTGTTGCTCGTATTCTTGATAATCGCCATTCTAATTGGGGTGAGATGGAACCTTAGGGTGGTTTTGATTTGCATTTCTCTTATTACTAGAGATGTTGAACATTTTTCCATATGTTTGTTGATTGCTTGTAGATCTTCTTCTGTGAAGTGTCTATTCATTTCCTTAGCCCATTTGTTGACTGGACTGTTTGAATTCTTGGAGTAGAGTTTTTTGAGTTCTTTATAGATTCTGGAGATTAGTGCTCTATCTGAAGTATGATTGGCAAAGATATTCTCCCACTCTGTAGGCTCTTTCTTCGCATTGCTGATAGTTTCCTTTGCTGAGAGAAAGCTTTTTAGTTTGAATCTATCCCAGTGGTTGATTCTAGCTTTTATTTCTTGTGCTATGGGAGTCCTGTTAAGGAAGTCTGGTCCTAGACCAACAAGATGAAGATTTGGACCTACTTTTTCTTCTATAATCTGCAGGGTCTCTGGTCTGATTCCGAGGTCCTTAATCCATTTTGAGTTTAGTTTCGTGCATGGTGAGAGATATGGGTTTAGTTTCATTCTGTTGCATATGGATTTCCAATTCTCCCAGCACCATTTGTTGAAGAGGCTATCTTTTCTCCATTGCATATTTTTGGCCCCTTTGTCTAGTATGAGAAAATTGTATTTATTTGGGTTTGTGTCCGTGTCCTCTATTCTGTACCATTGATCTACCTTTCTATTTTGGTACCAATACCATGCCGTTTTTGTTACTATTGCTTTGTAGTAGAGTTGAAGATCTGGTATTGCAATACCCCCTGTTTCACTCTTCCTGCTAAGGATTGCTTTAGCTATTCTGGGTTTCTTATTCTTCCAGATGAATTTCATAATTGCCTGCTCTATTTCTGTAAGGTACGTCATTGGGATTTTAATTGGAATTGCATTGAATTTGTATAGCACTTTAGGTAGTATGGCCATTTTGACAATATTAATTCTTCCTATCCAAGAACATGGAAGATCTTTCCATCTTCTAAGGTGTTCTTTAATTTCTTTCTTTAGTGTTGTATAGTTCTCATTGTAGAGGTCTTTCACCTCTTTTGTGAGATTGATTCCCAAGTATTTTATTTTTTTCGAGGCTATTGTGAATGGGGTAGTTTTCCTAATTTCTCTTTCTGAAGATTCATCACTTATGTATAAAAATGCGTTGGATTTATGGGCATTGATCTTGTAACCTGCTACTTTACTGAAATCACTTATGAGTTCTAAGAGTTTTCTGGTGGAATTTCCAGGTTCCTCTAAATATATAATCATGTCATCAGCGAACAGTGATAGTTTGAGTTCTTCTTTTCCAATTCGTATCCCTTTAATTTCTTTGGTTTGTCTAATTGCTCTGGCCAGAGTCTCAAGAACGATGTTGAATAGAAGTGGTGAAAGAGGGCATCCCTGCCTTGTTCCAGTTTTTAGGGGGAATGCTTTCAGCTTTTCACCATTTAGAATGATATTAGCCATGGGCTTAGCATAAATGGCCTTTACAATATTAAGGAATGTTCCCACTATCCCTATTTGTTCTAGTGTTTTGAGCATGAAGGGGTGCTGTATTTTATCAAATGCTTTTTCTGCGTCTATTGAAATAATCATGTGATTCTTGACTTTAAGTCTATTAATATGGTGAATTACGTTTATTGATTTCCTGATGTTGAACCAACCTTGCATCCCTGGGATGAAACCCACTTGATCATGGTGCACTATCTTTTTAATATGTTTTTGTATGCGATTTGCTAAAATTTTGTTGAGAATTTTTGCGTCGATGTTCATTAAGGATATTGGTCTGAAATTTTCTTTCCTTGATGAGTCTCTGTCTGGTTTAGGTATCAGTGTGATATTGGCTTCATAGAATGAGTTTGGGAGGGTTCCCTCCTCTTCTATTTTATGGAATACTTTGAGAAGTATTGGAATGAGCTCTTCCTTAAAGGTTTTGTAGAACTCGGCTGAGAACCCATCTGGTCCCGGACTTTTCTTTGTTGGTAGGCTTTTGATGACTTCTTCTATTTCAGTACTTGAAATTGGTCTATTTAAATTGTTTATGTCCTCCTCATTCAGTTTAGGCAATTCATATGTCTCTAGAAACCTGTTGATGTCTTCGAAATTTTCTATTTTGTTGGAGTATAGATTTTCAAAATAGCTTCTAATTATGTTTTGTATTTCCATCCTGTCTGTAGTGATATTTCCTTGTTCATTCCGAATTTTAGTGATTTGGGTTTTCTCTCGTCTTCTCTTTGTTAGTGTGGCTAAAGGTTTATCAATTTTGTTTATTTTTTCGAAGAACCAACTATTTATTTTGTCAATTTTTTGTATTGTTTCCTTTGTTTCAATTTCATTGATTTCAGCTCTGAGTTTAACAATTTCCTGTCTTCTACTACTTTTGGTGCTGTTCTGTTCTTCTTTTTCTAAGGCTTTGAGCTGTAGTGTTAGGTTGTTTATTTGTTGAGTTTTACTTCTTTTATTAAATGCGCTCCATGAAATAAATTTCCCTCTAAGTACTGCTTTCATAGTGTCCCAGAGGTTTTGATATGATGTTTCTTTGTTCTCATTTACCTCTAAGAATTTTTTAATTTCCTTCTTAATATCTTCTGTTATCCATTCATCATATAATAGCATATTGTTTAACCTCCAGATGTTGGAATAGTTTCTGTGTTTTACTCTTTCATTTATTTCTAACTTCAATCCATTATGATCTGATAGAATACATGCTAGTGTCTCTATCTTCTTGTATTTGCTAACATTAGCTTTGTGGCATAATATATGGTCTATTTTAGAGAAGGATCCATGTGCTGCTGAGAAGAAAGTGTATTCACTCTTGGTTGGATGGAATATTCTATAAATGTCCGTTAAGTCTAAATTATTGATTGTGTTGTTGAGATCTATGGTTTCTTTGCTCAATTTTTGTCTGGAAGATCTGTCCAGTGGTGAGAGCGGCGTGTTAAAATCACCTAGTATTATTGTGTTGTGGTCTATTTGGTTTCTGAAATTGAGAAGGATTTGTTTGACATACATAGATGAGCCACTGTTTGGGGCATAGATGTTTATGATTGTTATATCTTGCTGATTTATGCTTCCCTTAAGCAGTATGAAATAACCTTCTTTATCCCTTCTGACTAACTTTGGCTTGAAGTCCACATTATCGGAAATGAGGATGGATACTCCAGCTTTTTTGCTGAGTCCATGTGCATGGTATGTTTTTCCCCATCCTTTCACCTTTAATCTATGGGTATCTTTTTCTATGAGGTGAGTCTCTTGCAGGCAACATATTGTTGGATCTTTCTTTTTAATCCAGTCTGCCAGTCTATGTCTTTTGATTGATGAATTCAGGCCATTAACGTTCAGGGTTATTATAGAGAAATGATTTGGTTTCCCGGTCATTTGGTTCATTTTTAAAATTTTGTTTATTTATTTGTTTGACACAACTTGTTTCCTCCTTTATTTGACAATTCCTTTAGGATAATTCCTCCCTTTGCTGATTTGCTTCTTTGTTTTTCATCTCTTCCTCATGGAATATTTTGTTGAGAATGTTCTGTAATGCTGGCTTTCTTTTTGTAAATTCTTTTAGCTTTTGTTTATCATGGAAGGATTTTATTTCATCGTCAAATTTGAAGGTAAGTTTTGCTGGGTATAAGATTCTTGGTTGGCATCCATTTTCTTTCAGGGCTTGAAAAATGTTGTTCCAGGACCTTCTAGCTTTTAGGGTCTGGATTGAAAAATCTGCTGATATGCGTATTGGTTTCCCCCTGAATGTAATTTGGTTCTTTTCTCTCACAGCCTTTAAAATTCTGTGTTTATTTTGTATGTTAGGTATTTTCATTATAATGTGCCTTGGTGTGGGTCTGTTGTAATTTTGTGTATTTGGAGTCCTGTAAGCCTCTTGAACTTGATTTTCCATTTCATTCTTCAGATTTGGGAAATTTTCTGATATTATTTCATTGAATAGGTTGTTCATTCCTTTGGCTTGTTTCTCTAGGCCTTCCTCAATCCCAATAATTCTTAAATTTGGCCTTTTCATGATATCCCATAGTTCTTGTAGATTCTGTTCATGATTTCTTACCATCTTCTCTGTTTGCTCAGCTTTGTTTTCAAGGTTAAATATTTTGTCTTCAATGTCTGAGGTTCTGTCTTCCAGGTGTTCTATCCTATTGGATATGCTTTCTATGGAGTTCTTAATTTGGTTTATTGTTTCCTTCATGTCAAGGATTTCTGTTTGGTTTTTTTTCAATATCTCTAACTCTTTATTGAAATGATCTTTTGCTTCCTGTATTTGCTCTTTTAACTGTCGATTGGTGCGATCAATCAATGCTTGCATTTGCTCTTTCATCTCATCATTCAATGCTTGCATTTGCTCTTTCATCTCCTCGTTTGCTTCTCTGATCATTTTAATTATGTACATTCTGAACTCCTTTTCTGTCATTTCTTCTGCCATGCTGTCATTGGGTTTTATTGATGTAACATCTAGATTTGTTTGCAGCATTTTCTTTCCTTGTTTTCTCATGTTGTTCAGATATCAGTGGACCGCTGAGATATTGCAGATTTCCTCTGTTGATTTACAATGACCCTGAAGATTTCTATATATATCCCCTCTTAGCCTTCAGTAGGCTGAAGTCTTGGAGGAGGTTGATAATGCGGTGCTCCACAAGGAAGCTGCCTCTCTAGGAGTGGTGGCCTTCAGGTGGGGTATATTCCCTGCTAGTGGGCAGAGGTGCCTCCACTTGTTGACCAATGGTCATCCAAAGGGGACCTAGGCTGTGGGCTGAGGCAAGGCCTGTTTGGGCCTGAGCCTCTGGTTTTACTGTCCTTGTGGGAAACCTCACCCAGCAGGGAAGACTCACCCGGTGGGGAGGTCTCGCTGGTCAGTTTCCTCCTAGAGGTTCCCCTCAATTTACATCTACTGCCTGGGCTGGGCTGCCTTCCTCTGCAAAGTTTCCAGGGGCCCGGCCCTACCTCCTGGGCCTGGGAGCCTCACCCTTCGCAGATGAATCTCCTTAGGCTGCCCCTCCTCAGAGAATTTGCCCATAGGCCTGGAACCTTCGCTCCGCCCTAAGCCTGTCTCTGTGCGGCTCTTCCACCCAGAAGCCTCCTAGATCCTGGGACCCTGTTCTGCACCTAATCGCCTGGCTGCGTGGCCCCTCCTCTGAGCAGCCACCTGTGGCCCCGAACAATCGCTCTGAGTCCCAGAGACCCGCCACAGGCCTCTTCCTCCAGACAGCTGCCCAGTATGCCGGTGCGGTCACTAGGAGTCCAAGAAACTCACTTCGTGCCTCCTCCTCCCACCAACCACCCGTAGCCCGGGGCAATCAATCACTCCGAGTCGAAGTGACCCTGCCCGTTCCTCCTCCTTCTCCAGATAACCCCCCGGGTGTTCAGGAGCAGTCCCTCTGAGTGGCTCTGAATCCACGTGACCCGCTGCACGGGTCCTCTGGGCCACCGCCCGGAGCTCTGGTGTGGTCCTTCAAGACCAAGCGTCCCACCACGCTTCTCCTCCAGGCAGCCCCCCTGTGTTCAGGAGCTGTCACTTTAAGACCAAATAACTCACCACTCGCCTTCTCCTCTGAGCAGCCGCCTGGAGCGCTAATGCAGTCACTGCGAGTCCAAAGGACCCGCCGCGCTCCTTCTCCTCCTTCTCCTACTCCTCCGGGCAGGCCCCGGGGTTCAGAAGTGGTCAGGGTCCAAACAGCTCGCCACGCAGCCCCTTCTCTGGCAACCGCCTGTAGTTCCCGTATAGTCGCCCGAATCCAAGCGGCTGCTCCTCTTCCTCCTCGTCCTCAGGGCAGGCCCCGGGGTTCAGAAGCGTCGTTCTGATTCCAAACAGCTCGCCGCGCGGCTTCTCCTCTGGCAACCGCCTGCAGCTCTGGCGCAGTCTCTCCGAATCCAAGTGGCCACGCTCCTCTCCTCCTCCTCAGGGCAGGCCCCGGTGTCCTGAGTCCACACAGTTCTCCCCGCCTCTCCTCCCCCGGGCAGCCGCCGGAGCCCCAGTGGCTGCTCCGAGTCCCAGCGCTGTGCCGACCGGCCTCCTCTATGGCGCTCCAGCGGGGGGAGGGGCGTCTCGCCGGCAGTTCTACTTCACAAAGTTTCCTGCGTTCCGGGACCCCCGTCCCATCCGGGATGCCCCCCCAGGGGGTGAGAGTCACCCGGCTACTTTGAGTTGGTCCCAAGCGTCTCAATATCTCCTCTCTTGAATCCTGAGTTCTGGAGCAACACGTAATGCAGCCACCCTCTAGGCCGCCATCTTGAAAACTCCGAAACTATCTTCTTTATTTCATGTAAACTCTGTTCTGGGAGCTTCCCTGCTTTCTTCTTCTTCAATTAAAAACAAATAAATTAATGCATTAATAATACAAATTAAAAAATTGGGAAGAGATGACCAATTGCTGACTAAAAACTCATTTTCTTCTGTTCTGGTGAGGGTTGGTTGCTGGGACAGCTTTTTAGCTAGGTGTCACATTTCTTAAAACCTTTTTGTATCTGATGTGACTGTGTCCTCATCAGTCATCAGCCTCTAGTCAAGCAATTCTCCTCTTTGCCATAGCTAATCAGACAGGAGGTGGTCATCTGTTATTAAATGTATCCAATCATCATTAAGGTGCCTCATTATAAAAAACTCTGCTCAGATAGAATTTTTCTGACCAATAAAATTCTGCTGTACTGAGTGTTTGACTGTAAGATATATACAGGAAGTCGACATTTGGCAGTGGGGGCAGCAGTAACAAGAGACATAGAGAGACCCAAGGTAGGAGACAAAGCTATGAACAAGCAGCCACTATAAATGTAGAGGAAATTGGTGAGTAGTGAGTAGCAGAACAAGGACAAAGAGGACTGAGTCATCAGAGCATATGTTCTACCACATCTTGCTGCTGAGGAGGCAGCAATTCAAGTGGGGATATGTGTTGGAGCTCAGTATCTGAGCAACATTCTGTCCCCTGTGAGGTTCAGTTGAATGCTACGCAGTTTCTGTGTGATTCCTATTTCCTCTGCTTCCTTGTGTTTCTTTACGATAAATCCATTTTCCTTGAGGTAACTTGAGTGATTTTCCACGAAACTTGCAGTCAGAAAAGCCTGGCATATCTGTCCTAGGTTTTCATTAATTAGTATGTATTATCTAGAATACAATTAAATATAAAATATTAATTATAAAAAGTAGCTATTGCCATTATGATAAATTTTGGAAATATGATTATAAAATGAGATATGTTTATTATTTTTGGTCTTTAATTCTTTCAGCACACATTAATGTTTGACAGATTGTTTTTATTCACAGACTGGAAAAGACAATGGGAATCAAGATTACATTTGAGTCATTCATTTTTTCAAGTTCACTTATTCTCCCAATATGCTTCTTATTTATGTTTATGCTTGATTTTGGGTCATCCATAAGTATGTCTAGGTTTGTCTTAGGTTGGGTCCTCTAGAGGCAGCGATTATAACGTGTTCTCCTCGATTCTCCTGGTATGTAGTAGCCATGTTCTGCAGCTCTTCCAGGGAATAGTCCTTTCCTTTCTTTAGGGCCATGCTGGCTTTCCTTCCAGCTATTGTTGTTGGCCAGAAAGGAAAAATTGGTCAACCCTTGCAGAGTGTATTGTCTTGTGAAGCATCTGCCTCAGATGGGGCCTCTGCATGATCTTTAGGTAATGTAGTGGGTCTACCATCTCCTATTAAAGGTGTCTGGGCTGCTTCCATAGGCCCAGGGAGATATGGGGAGTCAGAGAGTTCAGTGGATATCTCTACCTTTAGCCTCAGGGCTCTGCTGAACTCCTGACAACGTAGTAGACTTTCTGGAGCTACATATTCAGACTTACATGAAGTTTCTTCACTCTTACAATTAAGTTCCAGACCTGATCTTCAGCATGGTCTGTCCTGTAACTGTGGGGGAGGAATGTCCCTGTAAACACTGCCCTGGGAGCCTCTGACACTCAACATTTTGCCTTAAGTGGCTAATTGACTGAATTGGACCTGTCATTTTCTCTCTTCGGTTCATTAATAACCCTCATAATAACAACCAAACAGATCTCTCAGTCCTTGTAATTATTGTTTCTTCCATATTTCACATATGCCAAAGACACCACAGAAGTCACTGAATCCCATCAACCTGTCATCCATTCCAAGTCACCACAGGTGAAATTTCTTGGTAATTGCCGAACTGCAGCGTGCCAGAGACCCTCGATACTCACTGAACACCAGAGATGGAGTCCTTGTTGCCATCTGGCTGGGGAACCATCCAACTTCAGGAACATATCCCAGGCGC
Organism: Sciurus vulgaris; assembly: GCF_902686455.1. Lineage (NCBI taxonomy): Eukaryota > Metazoa > Chordata > Mammalia > Rodentia > Sciuridae > Sciurus > Sciurus vulgaris. The sequence continues at coordinate 136,848,578 of NC_136463.1, forward strand.
TGCTAGCTCCTCTTTCTCTGTCCAATCACTAATTTTGGTGGGATGTGAAGTGAATAGGTGGTGAGAAATTAGAATCAGCTTGGCCTTGAGAGGACAAAACAGAAGTAGGGTAGGAGACAGAAGGAAATAAGGATCAGGGTTTGGGAGAGAAAGAATTTCACCCTGATTAACAGAGTGAAAATAGTCAGTAGGTAAAGAGGGGGAAGATCTGAGTGGGTGAAAGTAGGTAGAATGCAAAATCAACTGGACTACTGCTTTCCTGAGATTAGAGGGACAAAGGAAAGAAATAACACTAAACTTGGCAATGTTAATAATATAAATAATAATAGCTAGTATTTATGGAGCCCTTTTTCTGTGCTAGGTACAGTTCTAAAGGCCATGGGCAGAAATTAGTTTTCATTTAATAATATCAGAAGACTATTCAAAAAAGTTTTCTACCAGGCTTTTGAAATAATTCAGTACATTAAAATGAGAGAATAGGTCAAGTGTTAAAAAACATCATTTTCTTACCATTAAGCCACATTTTCCTTCTGTACTTTCTTAAAAGAGTTAGGATTTGTATTTTTCATTTTTTATAACCAAAAATTACAGAAAATCACTTTTGTAAAGTTCTTATTGTTTCAACATTTTCTTTCAACTGTTATACCTTTAATTTAACGGGCAAGCCTAAAAATGAAAGTTATCTTGAATATGGCACATCAAATATGGAATGGGAATGAAAAGCTGTGAACATTTCTTTTTTGCAAGGCTCCTGCATTCGATGGCCCAGCAGGCAGCGATTTATTGCAGTTGTTGCTGCAGAGATCTTAAAAAAGGTGAGGCTCTGCCCTGAGCAAAAAGGGCAAATTTAACAAGAAGCTATATAGTGTCTCACCACTGCAAATAAAGGGAGAAGGGTGCAAGAGCTAATGTAATGGGACATGTGCAGTTTGAGAGGTCCTGGTGTATTCTGTCCTGATGGAGACCAAGCCGTATCCTGTCAAACTTCTATGTAGCCCATTGTCATTCCCTGTTATATATTCACTGTTAAATGAAAAATCTCATGATTGTTGCAGCTGAATTACTGCAAGTATGAAGTTGCTTTTATTAAAGCAGAGATTATAAGTAACTTGTGGGCTTTGCTCTCCATTTTACCCAACAACATTATTTGGATATGCCTGATTTTTAAGGTGATAGAGGATGATAAAATTTTACTGTGTAAACTGCTTTTGTTTATAAATAGCAGTGGTGACCATTTTTGAGCCATTGAGAAGAAAGGGTAGGCAGTAGCCCTTGACATACAATAATTGAATTCATTTCATGTTACTTTAACATTTAATTTCATAAATTAGTCACAGTGGGTTACTCCTTCCCTCATTAATATCATTAATAATTTTAAAATTAGCCCACTCTTTATATAAAAAACATCATAACTTAGTATAAAGTCAACCAATATTGAATCATGTCTGAAGAGGTTGTTACCGAATACTTTTTTAGAAAGTGGTTTCAACTACAGAATTGACTCCAGGTATGGCATTTGAGTAACATTTTACTTTATTTTCAATATTTTATTCATTTTTTTGGATATACATGACAGTAGAATGTACTTTGACATATTATACATGGAGTATAACTTATTCTAATTAGAATCCTATTCTTAGAGTTGTACATGATGTGGAGTTTCACTGATCATGTATTCATATTTGAAAATAGGAAAGTTATTTATTTATTTAATCCATACATGAAAAAACTGCCATAAACAATTGTATAAGGGAAATAATTTAGTATGGCTTGAATTTCCGTTCTCAGACCTATGGTTTAGCAGAACTAGGGCATGGTCTTTATTGTAAAGAAAACGTGCACATCTGCTGGTGGGCATTTTTCTTTACAACATTTAGGAGCATTGACAAAAAGACTGGAGATCATGAAAACAATACAGGTAACAAAGAGCTATATCCAAGCATGTTGTTCACTTTTAGACAACCATTTAATCAATGGGGATGCTACTTACCTATACACACTTAACCTTATCATCATGCTATTTTCTTTTAATTTTATGGTTTGATGTTAGTATATGGAAGGCATCTTTTAATGAGATAAACGATTGAGGAATATATTAATCAATGCTCTCTTGGTTACAAATGGCAGAAACACACTTAGTATCCTTCAAGTGATCCTGGGACTATGGCAACAGTGAAGAAATTGTGGTGAATTTGTCTAAATCCCTGCATAAAAATAGAGGACTTAGAAAACAAAGTGAATCTGTTGATAATATTTAACACAAAATTGGTAGACAAGCTATCTTCCAGAAACACCAATGACAGTATGTGAGTGTAAACTACTTGATCCTAGGCCTGCAGAGTGCCAATATCTTCGTGGGAGAAAACAACAGAGCATCTGGCAGTGGAGAACAGGGGAGTCAAAATCCCACAGGGATTCACTATGACTTCATAGTGAGGACAATTGGAGAACAGCAAAGATGCTGAGGACCTGTGTCTAATCCAGTAAGCCTGAGTGAACATGATTCATCATATGTACTGAAGGATCTGGAACAGTCCACCCACTACATTCACTGTTGAAACTGACTTGCAAAGATTCTCTTACAGGATGGGGCCCCACTTTGACAAGAAACTGCTTGGAATAGAATAGAAACAAGCCAAGCAGGATAGAAACAATAGAAACAGGAAAAGAGGTCTACCAGGAAGTGGAAAAGAAGAGCAGAAACAGGAAGGGAGAGAAAGGAAGCCACCATGTTTCTGAATATTACAAAGAAACAACAGAAGAGGGACCTCTCGGAAGCTGGAAAAAAACCTGAAACTTTTCTTCTCCTAAACGTTCAGGAAAAGTAGTTTCACATAAAAAGTAGTAACCTAAGAGAATTTAAGTCAGATTTCATGCAAAGTTAACTAGAAGAAGAAAGTATATCAGAATAACATTTTTGTGTGTGTGTGTGTAAAAACAAAAGCACATCAGAATGATCTACTCACAGAATAAAGTAAAACAGTGTTATGGCTTAAATATGGTTAGTGTCCCCTTAGGTTCCATTGTATTAAATGCTTGGTTCCCACAGTGGTTCTGTTGGGAGGCGGTGGAACCTTTGGGAGGTGGAGTCTAGTAGGAGGTCCTTAGTTTTTGAGTGTGTGCCCTTGGAAGGATCCCAGTGAGATCCCAGTCTCTCTCTCTCTCTCTCTGACTTCCTATTTGGCAATGTAAGCTCGTCCACACATATGTGCCTCTGCATGCGTGATAGGATGTAACCAAGAACTGAGCCAATGCCAGAATCATGTCCTTGAACCTCCCAAACTATGAGCTACTTCAGTTTCTTCACTTCAACTAGAGTAGACTGCCTCAGATATTTCATTGTACTAATGCAAAACTAATACAAATCGCAACTATTTCAAAAGACAACATCAAGAAAAGAAAACAAGATGAAAGAATGAAAGAATCAAAATTGGAAAAACTCGGAAATGGGTAATTTGGTGATAAAACATGGAAAAAATTAGAAATATAGAAAAAAAATTTCCAGAAATGAAAACTAATCTAGAAGGAACACAAAAGCAAGTAAACATAACACATAGTATCTTAAGGAAAAAGAGTTTAAAGGAGAAAAATTTTAAAAATGTAAAAGAAGAAAAAGTTGAAGTGATAGGTATTGAAAATGAGGAAAGGAGATCTGACATACAGATAAAAGGCATCTCTAAGAAAGAAGAGTACATGATCTTTAACATGATTATTAAGAATTGTAATTGTAGAAAACTTCTGAAATAAAAAAGTTAAAAAAGATTTGAAACTATGTATTGAAAGCAACTGATATACCTGAGGATATTGACCCCCAAACAACAAATATCAAGACATATTCTAGTAAAATTATTGGAATTCAAAGAAAAATTTATGCTTTGAAGTAAAAATAATAGGAAAAAAGGAAACAATTAGATTATTATCACACTTTTCAATAGTAATGCTTTACACTACAGATAGTGGAAGAACATATTTAAGATAGCCAAAGAAAAAAATTGTGAGTTAAGGATTTTATATCTAAGAAGTGGACTTTTAGTGAAAAGGTAAAACAATAATTAACCTGCAAGAACTCAGATATGTGGTCTACTTGTAGAACTAATACAAATGGGAGTTAGAGGGGGAAAGTATAACTTCTATCAGGTGTGTGCCCTCACAATATAGATACATCACACCTACGAAGATGAATGGAAGAAGGGAGAGAGCATATACAAAAAACTTTTAACAGTTTTAGCAATTATTAATTGTAGTGGTTTTGGTATTTTAAGACTATTGTGTGTGTAACTTGGGAGAAAGTGAGTAATTATGGTGTATTCTAATTCCATTATGCTTAGTGTTCTTGAAAACCAGAATACTATATGTGGAAGTTGGCACACACTTACAGTCTAGAAAAGGTTAAGTTAGAAAAACAAAAACTCTGTAGCCATGAATTTGAATTGAAGTATCAGCATGAACTCTTGAATACATAGAGAAAGACTACTTGATGAGATCTAGAAACACTGACTAGCTGGGTAGCAATTAGAAGTAACACCTAATGCTGAAGATGTGGTTTTGAGCCCAGGATGTCTCTGAAAAATGCTCTCAAGATGAGACTGCTTGTATCACAACAGAGACAACTAGACATTGTTTCACCTGATATATTACTTGATATAAGAAAAGCCATACCACCTATGTCTTGCCAAAGGCATTGAAACTGAATCTAATCAGGCCTTTGGATCCAGATACCAATTTGTTGGAAGTTGGAAGAACAGAACAGGAAATACAGAGGACAGAGAAACATGCTGAACTGCACCACACATATATAACCAGCAAATGCCAGATGGGAAACTAGATAGGTAAAGTATCTTGGGTTCTTCACAGATCAATTGTAAATGGGGAAAAATAAAGGAGGTGGGCATAATACATTAAGAGACTTAAATTACAATAAAATTTAATGGACACTAATATAGTGACTTTGGATGCACTTTGGGATGCAAAACTATAAAGAATGATGAAGAATTGATTTCTATGAAAGGATAGTGGTTTACTTTTTTAGTGTGGGAAGGGAAGGTTTGAGATAGAGGCAGGGCATATGGAGGGGCTTCTGGGATCTCTGACAAAGTTTTATTTCTTAAATGGTGATTTGAAAGTAGTATTTTATGTGGCCTTCTGTATTGATAGTATACAGTAAATGGTTAAAACTTAAGGAAAAAGGATTTTTTCCTCTCTTATAACTAAAAATCCCAAGGGAAGATTCAGGGCTCAGATGATCATACCAGGATGCATCTCTTGACTCTCTCTATAGCTGCTCCTGCATTAGGTTCCCTTTCAGTCATTCTATGTGGAGGGATAGTGGACCCCAACAACTCTAAGCTCATGCCATCTCTAAAGTTCAGAGCTCCAATACAGGCATGGGTGTAATCAGCCACACTTAAACTTCTGGATAAAAACAGGAGTAGGAGAGTGAAAATGGGAAAAATTAAGTTTTTTGAAAGATGTGATTAAAAAGCCCAGGTGTTCTCAACATAATTAAATGCCAAAAAGCATTAGGAGTAACCAAGACTTGGTACCTACTGCACTTAACCAGTTGAATGTATGTTCAATTGTAAAGGGAACACATAAAGTTAACAGACAGTGTGTAACAAGGTATAATTAGCTCTTTGGGAGTGCAACCCCTTGGAAAGGAATCTATTTTTTGACTTCTGCATCTTTTCAGGGAATATGCATTGTATGTAAAAGTAAGGTGATTTATGCCAATAAATAAAAAAATTGGGGGGAAAGTTTATGAGTGATAAGTGCATAAATTACTCCTAAATGAGATATTGTTATGCTTTAAATATGATATTAGTTGGATCAACCTTGATCATTATTAATCTTTGGGACATCTGGTTGCAGGAAACACTAGCTTTGATAAATTCAACATGTTCTATGACTTATGTAATAAAAATATTGCTCCTGAGAGTGTCTATTTAGCAAACAGGATTTCAGTTCATTTAGATATTCCAGAAATTTCCATTCTATTATAAAACATACGTATTTCCTCTAATAAATGACCAGTTCAACCATAACATACACCAATATTTTAATTGCAGGATTTTTTCAAAGTGTAACAATAGATAAGTTGATTACTCAGTTGTATATAGTTATTATCCATGCTGCTCCAAAGTGTGAATAACATTAAAAAATAATAAATATATAAAATACATCAATTACAGTATTGCACTGTACACTAAGAACACTAGGAAAAAATAATTTTTGAAAATTTTTGTCAAAGAGTAATTACAGGGCTGGAGGTATAGCCCAGTAGTAGAACTTTTGCCTAGCATGCATGAGGACTTGGATTCTACCCCAGCACTAAAACATAAATAAATAAAAATAAGAAAGAAAAGAAATAATAAATGTTTGAGGAGATAAATATGTTTAACCTGATTTAAACATTATACAATGTATACATGTATTGAAACATTAACAGGTACAATTTTTATGGTTTTATATATCAGTTAAAATAAATTTAAAAATAAAAAATTAAACAATAGCTTGTTTTTATATAGTATTATGGCATGCCAGGTATTCTAAATGCTTTACTAGGCACTATTATTTTTTCAAATCTGAATATATATATATATATATGTATGTATATGTATACACATACATATATGTATATATATGTATATATGTATATATGTATACACATGTATATACATACATATATAGGCAAATAAAAATCATAATTTATTGCAAACAACATGTTGTTTTGAAATATGTATACACTGTGTACAGATTCAATGCAATTTCCATCAAAATTCCAATGTTGTTCTTCATAAAATTAAAAAACAAGCAGTGATAAAATGCATTTGGAAAAATAAGAGACCCAGAATAACCAAAACAATCCTAAGTGAGAAAAGTGAAACAGGAGGCATCACAATACCAGACCTTACATTATAGTACAGAGCTCTATTAACAAAAACAGCATGGTAATGGCACCAAAACAGGCAAGAAGACCTGAAATTAGACCAGAAACCTGCACATACTAGAAAATAATGTAGGCCCAACACTCCAACATATCAGCTCAGGAACTGCTTTCCTTAACAAGACTTCTAAAACGAAGAAGTAAAATCAATACTAAGTAAATGGGATGGTATCAAATTAAAAATCTTTCTCACAGCAAAGGAAACAATCAAGAACACGAAGAGAAAACCTGCAGATTGGAAGAAAATCTTTGTCACCTGCACCTCAGGGCATTAATTTCCAGGATACACAAGAACATTAAAACAAAACAAAACAAAACAAAACAAAGCAAAAAAAAAAAAAAAAAAAAAAAAAAAAACCAAAAAAAACCAAAAAACAACTATCAAAAAAACAAAACAAAACAAAACCAAAAACAAATAACCAGTAAATGGGCAAAGGAATCTTCTCAAAAGAAGAAATATGATTGGTCAGCAAATATATGAAAAAATGTTCAACATCTTTAGCAATTAGAGAACTGCTAATTAAAACTACACTGAGATTCCTTCTCACTCCAGTCAGAATGGCGATTATCAAAATTATCAAGAATACAAATAACAATAAATGTTGGTGAGGATGTGGGGAAAAAGGTACACTTATACACTGCTAGTGGTACTGCAAATTGGTGCAGCCACTCTGGAGAGCAGTATGGAGATTCCTCAGTAAACTTGGAATGGAACCACCATTTGACCCAGCTATCCTACTCCTTGGTCTATACCCAAAGTACTTAAAGTCAGCATACTACAGTGATGACGTCACATCAATGTTCATAGCACATTGATTTACAGTAGTTAAGTAGCTATGGAGACAACCTCGGTGCCCTTCAACAGATGAGTGGATAAAGAAAATGTGGGATATATACATAATGGAGTATTACTCATTCATTAAGCCGAATGACTTTGAATGACTTTATGACATTTGCCAGTAAATGGATGGATCTGAAAACCTTCATGCTAAGTAAAATCAGCCAATTCCATAAAACCAAAGGTTGAATGTTTTTGCTGATAGGTTGAAGGTAACCCACAATAAGGGGTGAGAGGACAGTTAAAGAACAGAAGTTCAGTAGATTAGACAATGGGGTACGAAGGGAAGGGAGTGCAGACAGGAAAAGGAAATATAATGGAATGAACTGGAAATAATCTTCCTATGTTCATACATGAATACACCACAGTAATTGAATCCCACTATCCTGTATATCCACAAGAATGCGGTCCTAATTAGAATAATATGTATTCCATGCTTGTATAATTTATCAAAATGGATTCTACTGTCATGCATAATTAAAAGGAACCAATGAAATAAAATAAAAGAGAAATAGTATACATTGTGGAATGGCTAAGTGGACCTAACTGACATATCTTTTACCTCACATATTTATATATATATATATTTTTTTTTTCTAGTGATAACACTTAAAATTTAGTCTCATCTCAATTTCAAGTACTTAATACATTGTTATTAATTGTAGTCACTATGATGTACAATAGATGTCTTTAACTTATTCCTCCTAACTGAAATTTTGTATCCTTTAATAAAGTAACTTCTCCTTGATCCCTTTTTCACCCCACAAATCCCCAGCCTCTGGTAACTACCATTCTACTCTCTACTTCTATGAATTTGACTTTTTAAAATTCTACATATAAGTGAGATCATGTTCTATTTGTCTCTTTGTGCCTGATTTATTTCACATAATGCCTTCTAGGTTTATCCAGGTTGTCACAAATGACTGACCTCTGCAGGCTGAATAGTATTCCATTGGGTATACACACCACATTTTCTTTATCCATTTATACTTAGATGAACCCTTTGATTTCATGGTGAATATGCAGTGATGAACATAGGAGTACATGTCTTTTTGACAGAGTAGGTACTTTATTCTCACCACAGGTGGGGAATCTGAGGCGCAAGGAGTTTCAAGGTTATAGAGTTAGGAAGTGGGAGAACCAGGAATTACATGTTGGCAGCCTAACTTGGAGACTTTTTAAGAAAGTCACTATTTGAATATTTGTTTAAGATGATGTGGTAATAGGCATCAAGTGAACATATCTATATTTCATACTGATCCTAGACTTTGGCCTCTCAAAATTCTGTCTCAATTCCTTGAAAGGAAAATGAACTTTGATTTGTATTTTTGAACTTGTTTTGATTGGGACATTGATGCAAAGCCATGAGCAGAAGAGGAGCAGGAATAGAAACCCATTGTATAAAGATATTTCAAGAAATAATTTAATAAATCTTATTCTGCCTATATCAACTGTGATGCATTTCAAAGGTTGGTTGTTAACATTAAGTGCCAGCTTGATCATACAACTATATATGCATTTGGTAAGAATCAGTATTGAAAAATACATGTTAAGGGAAACTTATTTCATGTGCATATGGAATACCCAACGAAATAAAATCTTCCTAGGTAGTTAACTTATTTTGTCCATTCTGTGCATGACATTTAAGTGAATTTTGAGGAAAAAACTCCAGGATGATGACCCCAACATCACAATATAAATGTAATAATTTGGATGATGTACAAATAAGGACTCTCTTGGTTGCATGATGCAGAAGCCTAATTAAGTTCAGAGTTAAAAGATGCTTTTTAGGAGAGGAAAGATTCTGAGATATAGATAAAGAGGAATGAAAGATCACAGGAGTGGCATGCAACAATTTTTTATTTTTTGGAAAAATGTCCTTTAAAGGGTTAGGAATTTTTTTCACTCATCTCAGTCATACTCAGTTTATCTGAATCAAAATGTTTCCCTTCAGCAAATTATATTCTTTTCATTATTCTGGCCCATAAGGCTACTGATAGCTTCCAAACATAACATATTAAAGGTTCAAGTACTGCAAAAGGTATAAGGTGAATCTGTAGGAAAGAGACTTGGTACAATTTGTGTCAGCTGCCAGCTCCTGGGCCAATCCACAATGGCCAGTAGTTCCTATGGAAACCCTGCAGTTGTACTGTGAGTCTCTGTGAACTGAGGGACCATTCCTAGAAGATGATGTTCGAAATGATATTTTCAGAAGAATGGGGGTGGTGCCAGAGAATAAAGAATTAGTTTTTCACTATGAAAATGAAAAATAAACACTAATAAATAAGGTACACATTGAGAAAAACAACAATAAAAATCTAAACATGATTTTATGTTTTGTTATGGTCTGAATGACATAAAATTCAACATTTAAATGTATGGTTACGAATTTCACTGGTGTTACAACCACTACAATCAATATAGAATAATCCAGCACCACAAACAGTTCCCCTTTGCAGTTAATCTTTTGGAGTCCCACAACATTTTTATAGACCCATGGAAAAAAAATGTACTTCTTGAGGGAGAAAAATGGGTCATGGAATGCATCAATTCCTGTGGGTGTTAGGTGGAAGTTTCCTGAAAGAAGGAAAGTTGAAGATAGGAAGATTTTTATGAGTAACATAGCCATCCAAAAACAAAACAAGAAGAAAAACTGGGGACCGTATGGTCCTGTAGCATTTGTTTATTTTACCTTGTACTGTGGTAGGAGTCATATTTACATTCGCTACAAATGGCTTCCATACATGCATCTTTATTTTCTTTAATTTATCCAAATTCCATGAATTCTGAATCATTCATTCCACTGGGTATAGTGAATGTGTATGTAGAGGATGAATGGATTGGCTCAAATGGAAATATGTGCTACTAACAGGTAGGCAGGGCTAGATTGATGTGGATAGAAAAGCAGCTCTCAGGGAAATTGTTCAGGAAATGCAGACAGCAGGAAAGTGAGCAATGGCTCTTGGCTTTGTTGTATTTGCAGGACTTGTGACCAATAGGGCCAGCTTCAGGGTGAACAACTCATGACTATAAGAATCCCATCCTCTTTAATCCTTTCCTTTTCAGGAGTGGAGTTGAGGGATAGCAGAGGAGAGGGGAGGAAGCTTCACTTCACACACACACTGAACCTGTGCTGGACTGTTTATCTTTTCTATTGGATTGTAAACTACTTAAAGACAGAGCCTGCATCTTTTAAATAATATTCAACATTTCATGTTACATTTAATGTTTATAATTAATACTTCATATCATTCTACATATTCTGAAGTATCTTAATATTTATTTATTGAGTAACTGTTCTTCATCATATTGGAGGATCTTCTTAGGTCATATATCTTCCTTCCTTCCTTTCTCCCTCCCTTCCCACTCTTTTAATTTTCTGCTTATGAATTTTATGTTGTTTTAGGTCATGTTTTATAGAATTAACTTTGTATTTCTTTTGAGTTCTAGTAAGGGATTGCACTTTAAAAGTCTTTTTTCCAGAGGTAGCAGTTATGTTATTTTTGAGTTCATCCTTTCATTCAAGTAAGTAGAATTGCCTTTAAGTAGGCCATTATTTCATATCTGCCAAAAGCATTGAAGGGTCTTAAAATTATAGCCCAATAAACTCTCTTGTCTGCTATTATACCAGTGTTAATCCACAGAAAATCAGAGGGTTTCCATGTGTAAATTTGATTTTAAATGAAATTTTATTGAGCCCACCTCACCCAAAATTTATTGAACTGTGAAACACCACATGAGCCTGCCTCTCTTGGAAAGAAAAGAAAAACAATGTTTCATGATAGAAGATTTTATTTTATTTTTTTGGTATCTGATTTATGTTCTATATATTAGGGATCATCAAATACAGTATTCATTACTTGTATAGTTTGGTAGATTTGTGAAATAAAACCTTTTTATGATAAAATTTACAGAATATTTATTCATTTAGTACATACACAAGGCTTTATTATCCCAGTTACATTATATCCCTCTCCATTTCCTTGCCATCTATTACAACCTTCTCATTTAGGTGAACACTCAATCTTCATCAAATGATTTTCTGTAAATCAATTATATAAACAAAGAAAACAAGATGATCTAGTAAAAGAGGCTCAGGAAATTGACTCTTAAGGTGTGTGTACAATATTGTCTTGGAGAGGTAGGCTGATAAAATATTGCAGAATATTTAAAGTTTTCAACATACAAATAACTTAGTCAATATTTTCTCTTCTAAAAATATGTAGGGTTGGTAGGAGCACAAAGGAGAATGTAAAGAATTCTTATGTTGGTCCTGAATTTAGATCAGAGGAGGATAAAGAGAAAGCAAAAACCCACTTTCATGTTTGGGTCTTGCAAGTTACTGGTCTTGATCTCTGTTAAGGGGAATTTCAGTCCAAGGGACTATTTCCCAGAACCTGCATGTTTTGCAGCCACTATTTGGGTCATGACCTGTGTGTGGTTTCAATATAAGGGTCTAGAAAAAAAACTGGGAGAGATGGGAATGAGTGTTCTCATAAAGTAATGAGGCAAAGGGGAGAAAGAAGAGGGTTCAATAGTAGGGAAATTTCTGTCTTGGAGTACATGTCTCACTCTGATAATCAAGTTGTTGAAAAACAGTCCACTATTGGAATACTCGTCCATAATGCAGATGCATTCACTCATCCATATCATCTATTCATTTTTATCTATTTTCTTTTTCATTCACTTATCCACATTCAGGGAAATTGCATGAAGCCTTTTGATTGTTAAGCCCCAGAATTAGTTGCCATCCCAGATTGGTTATGTTCTGCTTTTCCCTCCTGGCAAACCTCAGAGACTTGGTTTCATTTTTTAAAATTACAAAAGAAATACATGCTAATGCCATAGAAATATAGGATAATTTGAAACATTGAAAAGCAAGTAGGAAGAAAAAGTTACTACAGCTTTACTACATAAACAAACAAACATCATTGTGAACATTTTTCTAGTATCACAATTTTAGTAAGTTAAAAAGTTACCATCATACTAATTTCAAAAGGGCACAAATAAAAAATTACTAGTACATCAGCTTCTGCCTTATGTTCTGTATTCTTGGGATTCCATGTAAGGACATGCAGCTAAATTAAGCAGAAAAATAATTTATTAAAGACATTGCTGTGTAGTTCATAGAATATCTCGGAAAGACGGCAAACCAGGCTTGATGCTACATCGTTAGGAACAACACCTGTATGTTATGGGGCTGCTCTTTTAGAGATACCACAACTGCCACCAGGTATAGATGCTACAAAATGTACCACTGAGACGGTCAGTGTTAATTTTGACTACTGAGTGTGTCTACTCTCATTGAGGCAGATCCTGTGGGATGTCTGCATTTGAATTGAAGATTTGCAAGGGTGATTCTGAGTGTCATAACAAAATCATGTGCCAGTGCCCTACCTGTGGAGAACCTTGGAAAACGAATTTCTGGCATGGACTCAGAATATGGTAATTTTCCCAAAACCATGAAGAATTTTAAATAGTACGAGAGGGGACAAAGAGTGTAGCTCCATGGGAGAGTGGAATACATGAGGCCCTGAGTTCCATCCCAGTATAAAAACAAAATAAAACCAAAATGCTAGTGACCCCAAAACATGAAAAATGTCCTCTGAAGTTTCACTATGGCTGTTCAATGATAACATACCTTTTCTCTTTTTTAAACTTCAAAACAAGATCAACAATAACAAAACCCAAATGCTCCAACCTATCAATGCAATAAATTTTCTACAAAAGTAAGACAATACAAAATCTTATGGGTTTTCCGTCCAATTTCATGTCCAGTGTCTTTAATTTTTCCTCTACTTTCATCATTTCCTCTTTTCATATTCTGCCCTAATATTCTATAACATATGGGATAAACTGTAAAATAATAATCAACGATATGCCGTACGTAAAAGAATAGGAAAAAATGAGAAGAAAATTTAAAAAAAAGAATAATACAAATATCACAAAAGATACAAAGAAATTTGGGACAAAATTTCTGCAAAAGATTGTGGCCATGCTTAATATTCTGATATACTTCTTCTTCATACATTTTATTTTTTTTATTGACCAACAATAGGACTTAATGCTTCTTTTTTTCAGTATTACCATTAAAATGTGAGACAGCCTTTTTCATAGATCATTCTGAATTGGTTTTTTCATTTTGTATTCTTGTGATGCATGTAAATTTCTGCCTTGAACATTCTATGATATATTCCAGGAGTTTTGAAATATCTGTGTCTACTCCCTTAAATTGCTCTGGTGTGTGACTATCTTCTCCATTTAAAAAGTAACTTTTATTTTACTGCTGCATCATGTCAATTCCTCGAAGACAGTTAGGGATACAAATTTAAGTTAAAATGAAATTTGTTTTGGTGCTACTAATGCCAAAAAAACTCAATTGAGCGTGATAATCAGAGAACAGATGTATTCCATAATACATATCGGGACTATTTTAACTTATTTCTTCACATGATAATAGGAAAATTTTCTTTGGAATTAAATTATAAAATCCATGCCAATTTTAGACATGGATAGTGTGAATTTTATTAGAACACAAACCAGACAACTCAGGAGTCATAGCTCTGAAATTAATGCATATTACTATGCCTCACCTGTCCTTTATTAAAACTTCCTTTCATAATAGAAGAGACTAAAGCTCATGAATGCCAACTATTTAAAATACAGGTTATTTCTTCTTCCACAAAAGTAAACTATTAAGGCCCACAAGGAAGAGTAAAAGTCAGGAGCTTGTTACATGTAAACTTCGATCACTCTGTGTTTATGAAGGGAATTTTTAGCAGTTGAACTAAGTGAGGGTCATGGAGTTATTGCATCGTGCAGTGAAAAGAGGGAGAGGTCTGCACTGAGAGTCCCGAACCTCCTTCTGGCCACACAGTGTGATAGCTGTATTACCCTGGGCATGGACTTTGCACAGAGCCCTGGGTTCTTTATAAGACACAGTCATCATACCTTTTTATTGGTGGGTCACAAACATGATATGAGGCAATCATGTAAAGAGCTAAGAAGAGAGGAGTGCTAAAACCTGACATGTAAATGGACAAAACAGTGGTGGGATAACTTTACCTTCTGGATCTTCATGTCCTCATCTGTGGGTCTTATTACATCTCTATCTTCCAGGGCTGCGATGATGATAAGAGATAAATAATATAAAGTCTGTGCATTGTATTTGGCTTTTAACTAATAGTAGCTAGTATTATGTTGTTAAATTCCAGATAGCCCTTTGGAGAAGGAAAAATAGGCTACTTCCAGTTGGTTTAAACTAGAAAAGCTAATTGTTTACTTATATCATTGATGCAAAATTGACATTATCCACATTAGTTGGAATATTAGTTCACTGAGGGTGATGAAGGTAAAATGGAGATACTGACATATACAAATGTATTATCTTTGGAAATAAGTTAACTATGAAAAAGAGTAATAAAACATGAAGGAAAGGACTGTATAGAGGGAAAAGAGGGGTGGGAGGGGTAGAGGGAAGGGAAAAAGTAACAGAATGAATCAAACAACATTACCCTATGTAAATTTATGATTACACAAATGCTATGCCTTTACTCCATGTGCAAACAGAGAAACAACATGTATCCCATTTGTTTACTATTAAAAAAAAAAAAAAAAAAACACGAAGGAGAGTCAGCTTGGAAGAGACAGGGAAGAGCCAGAATGGGCAATGCTATTTGAAGAAATGCTGACTGAGTGAAAGGACAGAACAAAGATTTCATCCAGAAATTGGAGAATATCATGCTAAGTGAGATAAGCCAATCTCAAAAAACCAAAGGCTGAATCATCTCGCTGATAAGTGGATGATGACACATAATGGAGGGTGGGAGGAGTTAGTGTTAGGGAGGGGGACAAGAATGAAGGAAGGAAGGACTGTATAGAGGGAAAAGAAGGGTGGGAGGGGTGGGGGAGGAAAAAAATAACAGAATGAATCGAACAACATTACCCTATGTAAATTTATGATTACACAAATGGTATGCCTTTACTCCATGTACAAACAGAGAAACAACATGTATCCCATTTGTTTACAATTAAAAAAAAAAAGATTTCATCCAGTAGGTTCTTATGAAAAGGTGAATCACTTACATCTTAGTTTGGGGAAATAGCTTAAGGCTTAAGACAGATAATTGGGCCCATTTAGTCTATAGGGATTCTAGCCTGATCCAGTCTTATTTTTCCTAGGAGAGTAACAAAGAATTATAGGCTAACTTTCTTAGCTTGACTCAGATGCCTTGTTTGGTAGAAGCTGATATTTCTGATGAGGAAATTAATGTGCTCTGGGGTGCAGAACATCAGAGCATATTCACAGTCTCCTGCTGGGACATTTATTATCAAGAAGAGAACACAACAACCCAACCACAAGAAGAGATTTTTCCAAACGCAGTCTCCTCCCTCACTGTACCCTCTTTCTCAGCCTGATCACTTCCCTTTGGAGTCTCAGTTGAATCATTACCTCTGTAGAAGGGGGTCACTTATTTTATATCAGGGCTGATTCAACGGCAGGTAACGAAAGTCAATTTTAATTAGCAGGGCTAAAAGGTGAATTTACTGCTCCATAGCACTGGGAGGGGCTCTAGTACAACCGAAGATGACCAGAAACAGAAGCTTTGTCACCAACTTTCTCTTTTAACATTTCTCTTTGTTTCTCTGTACTCATTGATTTCATTTTCTTCCTCCACAAAGAGGTAAAAACCAAAAATCCCCTCCCATTATTTTTTATTTGAAAGTTCTTGGGATGGACTGTGATTTCTGTTACAAATTTACCCATCAGCTAAGTGCTGCATGGCCACAGAGATAAGGTTTTTTCCTTCTATGGTCTGAATGTTTGTGTCCCTACACCTTTTGATTCATATGTTGAAACCTGATCACCAATGCCATAGTATTAAAAACTGGGACTTTGGGGATTGATTAGGTAATGAATGTTTTGCCCAAGTGAATGGAATTAATCCCCTTATATAAGGCCCTAGAGAGACACCTTGCCCTTCTGACACGTAAGGAAACAGCAACAAGGTGCCATCTATGAAGCAGAGCGCCCCCTTCAGACATTGAAACTGCTGGCACCAGACTTCTCAAACTCTATAATTGTGACCAATAAATTTTTGTTGTTTTAAAATTATCCAGTCTAAAGTATTTTGTTATAGCCATTAGAACAGACTAAGAGTGTTTCTATCTAAATGGTATGCTTTGTGGTGGGCGAGACCCGGGGCCCAGGGTTACGTCACATGCATCTAAGATGGCGACTGGCAGAGAGCCAAAGGGTGCGCTGAATGCGAGAAAAACAGGAAGCGTTCACCATTGGCTGTATGATAATTAGTTCAGCCACTTAGAGCATGGACAGATATATCTTACATGTATGCTTGAGCTCGTGATCGCTTGACCTTTAATAGGATTGGATGGACATATCTGATTACAATTGCTTATGCATGAGACTGCTTATATATTGAGGGTGTTGTCCGAATAAAGTGGAAGCTGCTTCATGAACTTCTGAAGAGTACCTGTAGATTGTCCTGCTGGTCGGCGGCAAGCGGCAATGCTTCAGTCTGGGAAGAAGGTGTTGCCAAAAATGGAATGGGGAACTGGAAACTATTCCTTCTCGATGGCCCCTGGGAGATTACTGTGAGTTGGGTAATCAGTCTCCACAATCTATAATTGCCACCTTGTACCTAATACATTGCTCTGACTCCTCATTCCTGGTATATTCTGCTAGAGACAGGCCTTACTTAAAAGGCTATCTGTGATTTTTAAAGCACTTACTGTGTGCCTGGCTTTGGGATAGAAAAGTTGGTCTGACATGGTCTTTCCACTCAAGGGATCACACCCATCCATTTGTAACTCAGGAAGTGCAGGCATTATACTACCACCATTACTGCAAGCTTTCAAGTAATATTTTTTAAACTTGACTGCGTAATTACACTATTGTAATCATAGTTTTACATTCCTTTTTTTCTCTAGTACTCTGGAGATCAAATGGACTCAAGTGAGCTTCGAGCTGTGAAAGCTGAGTGTTTTGTCAAATTCTCTGCTTCCTCAATAGCCTTCAAGCAGCTGTATAGTATATGCAACAGTTTGTGGGCTAGTTGCCCTGGTTACACTTGTGCATTTTGCCATACTCTCAGAAAGATATGATCCCTAATTAACCTGAAAATTAACAGACTAATGGCAAAGATTTCACAACAACTCAGAAAATATCCTAGAAAATGTAAATCTAAGGTGACACTTGTAAACTTGCTGAAGCAGTAAAATATTATGGGATTTCAAAAGGCTGACAGATTACAAAGCACCAACGTTAAAAAACAATAACTGAGTATATATATTTTTTCTCATCTCAGTCCTCCCATCTAAAAGCTTTGAAAGAAATTAGAAAAAAAAAAATGGTTTGAAGATGTGTTTAGCCTGGTGTCTTATAGAGTATGTTAGCGAGTACATTAAAAATGGAATCTACTCTTAAAATAATTCCTGATTGCATATTTTGACCTGTCTCCTTTTCTTGTCTTGAGTATCATTTGGGTAGTTTTTCAAAACTATTTTATTCTCTAAAGCCAAAATGAATACTTTTTTCAAGCATGACTCATCATTTTGAGTTATAAAATTGGGTGAATGACATACCTTTATCTTATAGTCAGTATTGGGCATGCTTTGTGCAGAAATGGGAATTACTCACACTTCATTGGGCCATTGACTCCAATACATAGAACCACTATTGGTAGATATAAGTGTTGTATACATTTGTGACCAAAAGTAAGAATGGACAATGTAGCATTTGAAACCCACCAGAAAAGAAGGGAGGAACACTCTACTGATAAAGGAACCCAGGGAAAGTTAGCAGACTTAATTTAGGAATAGATGCTGAAAGAAATTAACTAATATATTTAAGAGGAAGACTAAACAATTTTGGGCATTTTTTTTTTAATAGAAGTCAAACATTTAGATTGTAATTAGCCTCAGCATCTTCCCCTTATCCCTGACTTTCTTTTTACCTTTCATCTAGCCTTCCTGTTCCTTTAGTTACTTCTCAGTAGCTCAGCATAAACACCCAGGAAGTGTAGTCCCTGAAGGGCTTATTCTATGAAAAGACAAGATTAAAGCAGATTCTTTATGCTCTCAAATCAGTTGGCCTGTTTAATATGTTGCTAGTACAAAAAATTTATTCAGCTTCCACAAATTCTGCATGGCTTCCTCATTCCCCCTTCTAACATAACTTCTGTTTCATGGTGAATGAAATATTGCTTTCAGCAATTTCAAAGTAACTTCACCTTATCCACATGATTTTAGGGATCAGAGAAAAGGCCAGATTAAATATTAACCTTCGACTGCGTTGCTCATGCTGACACTCAGGCAAATGTGACTTTTCTGGGCTGATGTTTGGCAGGGGGTCCTATTTCCTCTAGCTCTAGGCTAGAAATTATGGAATTTATGCAAAGTTAAGGTCTGCTTTGTGTGAAATTAAATGATAAAATGAACACTGGAAACTTGGCAAGGTATTCTTTTTCTTTTCTTCTTATTAACCAAGTAAAGAAAACCCTCTCTACTAAAAGCTTGGAGGCTTTCTTCTTTTCTTTCTTTTTTTCCTTCTATCGTCGTGCCACTCTGTCTTTTATTTGCTTTTTCTTTTTTAGTAGTGATAAGGAGAGGGAGCAGATGTTTCTAATACTAAATCCTACATCCCCAATGGGGTCTTTGGTTCTCTAAGATTTTCTGACATCTTGGTGGATTGTCTTAAAACTACTTGCCTTTTTTCTTCCCTCTGTGACATATGGATTGTGAAGTCACTGTGTTTGTTGTACTCCATTCCTGAGAGTTATTGTGTTTTGCAGATGACAATGTCATGACCATTGTGTACCAAGAACAGTACTGACTCAGATGCCTCTCACAGGTAGAACTGCATATTATACTTAATTAATATGAGTAGATTTAAGTTCATGGCTAGAAGCCAAATTATTTTTGAATTCTCTCACTGTAACTTATTTGTGAGAGGAGTACTATACATATTTGCTTACTTTGAAAAACAGTATTTTTATTCTCCTTCCTGGATGTGAAACTTCTTCTACAGAACTCAAAGCTTGTGCCATATTTCATTTATCCTGAATTAGTAGAAGTATTATCTTTACCTTAATCACTGGTGAGGCTGGGAATCAGAGTTTTGACAAAATTTTTAGAATTTTCACATATTTCTTGGGTTTCTAAACAGGTTTTTTAAATCTAATTTATTTCCTCCCCCTTTTTAAAGTATTATATTTATTGTCTTTAAGAGAGGATATGCCTTTTTCATAGAGGAATGAGATGGTAAAAATTAAGTATAATAACTTGATCTGAGAATTATAAACCTCAATTAGTACTAGGTAATCCTTTTTGCTGGCATTTTCTTTATTTGAGAGACAGGCATTATGATATTTCTACTTTCCTAGGGTTCAGGCACAGTCACAATATTCTCGAGGCTTTCACAACCTTGCTAATGACTTAATCCAATTGTTTAATTATTCTAAAATGTGAGTTGGAATTAAATAAGAGTAACTTGAAAATCCTTCACTAGATATATTGCAATTTTATAATAGATCCTTGATTCAGGTTTTGGCTGCTATATGTTCATAGACACATATGACCTTTTGATGAAAATGGAAGTTAATATGATGTTTATAATGCCTTTAAACATTTTTTATACTACCTCCTGTTTAAAGCTTCCTTTTCTATTGTCACAATAAGGGAGTTGGAGGAGATCTCTCCAGAGGCAGAACAGACCTCTACTTGGATCTTCTAGGTACTTGACATGACCCAGAAAAGAATTTAAGGATGCTTCAAGTTTCAGCAAAGAGGAAAAGCTTTATTTGATGGTGAAAGGTAAAGATATGCATTCTCAGAGCAGAATGTGGGTTATCTCACGAGTGAAAAATGGCACTTTGGGGGTCTCAGGCTGATCTTTTAAGTAAACTTTGTGAGGGGTGGTATGGAAAGGCATGTGAGAATGACATCAGCCCGGCGAACCCAGTTTTGTGATCCTGGATAAGAGGTGTACTGATGGTCTGGTCTCTTAGGATCTTCAGGTTGACATTGTCTTTTTGCAATGTGCCTGTATCATAGCTTCCTTAAATATACTTTCATTTGCTTTATCTAATCCAAAAATACATTGCATAGGCTAACAGTGAACTTAAGCTTTATTCAAAATGAGACAATTTTTATAGATTGTGAATTTACAGTAACTCTAAGATTTGTAGATTTCTCAGAAATTTGGGAGTGCCCATCCTGGAGGAAAAGACAGGTCTGGGAAGTAAGTCTGATCATGGGACCTTTGGATTTACAGCTACAATCTCTTTTTCTTTCCTTTCTGCCTATCTTTATTTCTTCTACCATACCTTTCTATGAAGGACAATATTTTTCTGAAGTTTCTTTTAATACCTACAATCAAAGATCCTCCACCCACCACAGAAGCTTCCTGCTGAGACCTCCCTTGATGGGCTACAGAGGGATGTATAATAAACACAGTCTCTAATTCCTTATTTGTATCCCTGTTTCCTCTCTTGCCTTCCTTTTCACCCTTTTCTCTTCTCCTTGACCCTGAATTCTTTTCTTATTTGGCAGAACTGCTAGAATCCCTGCTGATAAGTCTCAGCTAGAGACACGTTTCCTGCAGAGGGGAGGAAATGTTGCAGCTTCCCCTTGATTGATAAGAGGTGCAGAGCCCTGCTGAGCAGCTGCAAAAAAGCAAATCCCTGTTTCAGCAGAAGAGGGTATTCTTAAGACATTGATCTCAACCTGGGAGCTTGCCTTACTTGTGAGGTGTCAGGAAGAATGACTTCGTGAACCGAAATGGTCTTTGGTCAAGATGTGGTCAGTTTCACTGTGGAGTGATCATGCCAAGTTGGAAGGGGACACTCTAGATGCTGAGATTATGCTACTGTTCTTCATTTATGTTGAAAATAAATATAGCTACATTGCCATAGTGGCCTTTATATTGAGTTGTTTTTGTTATGACTGCTATTGTTCGAAAATTGTATTTTCCAATTAATGGAAGTACTTTAGGTACATTATCTATAATAATCATTTTTAATGATAACAACGGATATGTAAATTAGGCCAGAGCATAAAATTAAAGATATTTGAATAATTATAGTGCAATCAAGTCAAAATTACTGATGCCTTTATTCGATGCTGGATTATGTGGAACAGCACAAGAATATACGTGCTTTGGAAGTTGAAAGTACATCAGATTTTGACAGCACAATTGCATAAATTACCAAGTAGTTTGGGTGATTTTCTTTCTCCAAACATCTTTATCAAGTAAAAGTGATTGTTCCAAAGGTGAGTTTTGAACCAAATTGGAAAGAATAAAACCAATATTGCAAATAACCTCTTAAGTGTGTTTGCTTTTTTTATTTTTACTTTTTGGAACCAGGGATACTCAGGGGCACTTAACCACCAAGCCACATCCCCAACCCTTTTTAATATTTTATTAAAGACAGGGTCTCGCTGAGTTGCTTAGGGCCTCACTAAGTTACTTAGGCTGGGTTTGAACTCTCAATCCTCCTGCTTCAGCCTCCTAAGTCACTGGAATTATAGGCGTGCGCCACTGCACCCAATTTGTGTTTGCTTTTTGAAAGCATACTTATGCAACCTATGTTTGACAAAGTGCCCTAAGTGACAGCAGAATATTGTTCTTAATATTTAAAAGTGTACTAACTGACTAGAGACTAGAACTGACCAGAGGGAACTAAAATTAATTCAATAACTAACCATATAAAATGTATTTGGTTGTAGGAATTAGTAAGTATAGAAATGTAGTTTTATGCCACATTCATATTAGAATAACTAGATTTAGATGCACATGATTAATATATGAAATAAGGAGAAGTTGGTTTATAAATATTCTACTTTCTTGAGAGCACAAACATTGAGTGGGTCAAGGACATAATTGGAATAAGACCAAATCTGACAGAAGTCCAGGCTAAAGATAAGCTACATGGACTTACCTCTAGTTTCTTTGATAAAGGTACCTGAATTTTCATGCTACTGTATCAAAAAGTTGTTGAGACAACTGTGGTTGATCAAATAATAATTCCCACCAAATGTCCACACTCTAATTCTCATCCTGTGAATATGTTATAAAGAACTTTGCAGATATAATTTAGAATATGAATTTTAAAATAAGGAGATTATACTGGACTATCTGGGTGAACCCAATATAATCGCATGAGCCCTTAAAAGCAAAAGAGAGAGGCAGGAGAGTCAAAGATGTGGTAGAAGAGGAGGATCAAGGAGATAATGAAGGGAGGAATGTTGAGAGATTTCATTTGTTCTGAGATGTAATAGTCCACCTGTGAGGACTAGTAGTAGACGTCATGAGCTTGGGGTGACTACTGGCAAGAACCAGCAAGGAAATGGGGACCTGAGTCCTACAAAGGCAAGGAAGAGGATTCTGTCAATAACCAGAATGAGCTTGGAAGCAGATTCTTCCAGGAGGCCCCCAGGTGAGATCTAGCTTGCCAGCAGGTTGATTTTGGCCCTGTGACATCTAGATTAGAGAAATCAGTTGAGCCACCTGGGACTTCTTACAGAACTGTATGAAAATTTTGTGTTTTTTTAAGCTGTTAAATTGTGGTGATTTACTAGGGCAACAATAGAAACTATACAGTAATATGCAGTAAAATGAACAAGTCTTAAGTATATATCTTGTTGAATTTTTCTATGTCTGTAGTCCTATGCAACCAGCACCTGAACCAAGAAATGCAGTCTTTCAGAATCTTAGAATGTTCTCTCATGTTTCTTTCCTGTTAATCCCCTCCTCAGTCTCCTAGAAATCATCATTATTTTCACTTTATTACCACAGGTTAATTTTGCAGATTTTTAAGAAATCATTGTGCATGGTTTGTTTCATGCATCATTATGTCTGTAAGGTTTCCATGTTGTATGCACAAATAGTTTGTTCTTTTTATTGCTATGCAGTAATGTTACAAAACTTTTAAACATTGCTGTTCATTGTATGAATACACCATGATTTATTTACACACTATTGTTGATGAATATTTGTGTCATTTCTGATTTTTGACTATTATGTTTGTTCATGAACTAATTTATGTTGGTTATGAAGGGAGTGGAATTGCAGGGTGATATAATTTGTTTATATGTAGTAGATTTTGCCAAAGAGAATCAGCTCCTTATTTTGTGCCATTTTGGTCTGATAGAGTCAGTGGTACTGGAGAGAATTCAGAAACATATACACATATGGTCACCTAACTTCTGGCAAGTCAATCACTGAAATTCAGTAGTATAAGAAGGTGTTTTTAAGAAATGATGTCAAATGAATTAGATATCAATATGGGAAAAAAGCAAACTTTGTTTCTCTAGTTCATACTATACACAAATTATGGTTAATTGAATAATAAGGAAAAAATTAAATTCTAAGGAAAAAAAGAATTAAATATAAGAGGAAATCTTAATAGAATTAAGTTTAGAAGAAAATCCAGGAGAATGTATTCATGAAGGCATGGATTGAGGAAGGCAAAAATTTCTTAAATGGACGTAAAAATCATAATTCAGAGAAGAAATAGCTGATAAATTGGACTTCACCAATATTAAGAACATCTGTTAATTGAATTGATGGGATTCAGAACACACAACACCCAAGTATGGCATGTTGGCATTTGAGTAAACAACAGAGGCAGTCCATAGAAACAACAAAGAATTTTCCTCCTCCTTGGCCCTTGAAATGGGCCATAAAACTTAGCTGACTTACCTCTGAAAATATAGCAGAAGACCTCTTTCCAGAGAGGTCTGTCCTATGCCAGTGGAAAGGAATGCCCTTATTGCTCAAGACAAAGAGATACAGAGAAGATGTGAGAAAACAGGCCTTGCTAAGTTCCCCCAGTTTATTACTGTTATATCAGATCCCTTTTTGTTCAATCACATTTACCCACAACTATCCACTTTTTCATCAGACAGCATAAAATACACAGTTTTCCATTTTTTTGGATCCTCATTTCTGAAGGCTCCTGCACCACATAAAATGTGTATTAAATGTCTGTGTATTTTTCTCCTGTTAATCTGCCTTTTGGTTGGAATGCATGTATTAAACCTAAGACTTGTATCTATATTATGTAATGAACTCCTATAAATCTATAAGCAAAAAACAAGTAGTTCCATAAAATATGGGTGAAACATTTTAATAAATGTTTCATAAAGATGGAATCCCAAAAGCCAATAAGCTTATAGAAAGGTGCTCAATATCATGTCAGCAGGGAGATGCCATAGCACAATGAGATGCCATGACCACCGACATCAGAATGGCTGAAATTGTAAAGACTGACCAGACTTTAAATAATATGGAGCAACTGCGACTCTCCTATATAGTTAGTGGGTTTTAAATTGGTGCAACCAGTTTGGAAATCTGTTCAGAAACACCTACCAAAGTTACCATATTAATATTTCAGGGGATAAAAATATTCCAAGAGTGGAGCTACATGAGGTTTTTTGAACTCTCTTAGTACAATGATGGGGGTAGTAGTTGGGAGGTATAGAAAAAAGGATTTGTAAGGTTAAATTAAGGGGTAGTGGTTCTTTGTGTTTGAGAGAAACTCAGGCACTATACGAACTTGTTTTCTCTACCTACAGAGCTATGACTCTTATGAATAAATTGAACATTTGTGAAGCACTGTGGTCTCACTTTCCTGACTTTTCTCTTTGTTGAGTGACAAGAATCCAGATTTGCAAGGCCAACAGTTGCCTTTGTGAGTTGACTTGGACTATCAGCATTGTGGCAGCCCCCATTCTTGTTTATTTTTCTGCCTCTGCTCCTGCTAAAGACCTGAAAGGGGGAGTGTCCCACATTATCATAAAGGTTGCTAATAAATGATGTTTTTCAACTGAAATATATAAAAGCCTTGCCACAGCAATCTCATATTCCTCTTAAAAATCACATTTTAGGATATTTTAAATTACTACACAATAAAACTGTCATTGTTGCCAATGTTAATATTTTCCTTGCAAAAACCAAGCTTTAGGTGTTTTAATTTTTAAGAAGATATTTGCAAAGCTAGGGTTATTTGCCTAACAAGATTCTTATTTTTCGTGCCCTCTTTAAAAGGCAATTTTTTTTTCTTTCTTAGGACTATTTGCTCATCTATGTTGACAATAACAGCAAAGGCTCTTTTTGGAAGACTAAAAGGATCCCAGAGGTATAAGGGCAGTGTCTTTAGCTGCTATCAACCCATTCTGTTCATCATCTTGATGCTATTGATAGGTAGCAGCACTGCCCTAATTCTTTCTTATCCATCATCACATACCTTTGTCTTGTAATAGAAAAACTTAAAGGCGTTTTAATGTTGAAGATGGTTTGTTTATCCCCCTGTGTCCATTTCCTCTATGATATAGATGAATATGAGCTCTAATACTTTTTTGTTGTTCTTTATTGGCCAGAGGAAAGTAAACAACTTGATTGTGCTCAGAGCCTGTCTCATGCCTCATTAGGTACTGGGGGTAAGCAGACGGCAGCAGCATTATACAGCTCTGCAGAAACATTTGATTTATTTTTATGATCAAGTTATAGTCTTTAAGACATGAGCACCAAAGTCACAAGTGGTGCCATATACATCATAAAAATGAAAGATTTTTTTTATATGTTATGAAATAATCCATGCATGTAATTCCTTTGAGGGTGAAAATATATAGTCTCTTAGAACAAATTGATTTTTAAAACCATGTTATTGCCTTGTCTTTCCAAAATTCAATGATTTGGTTGCATTGGCAAAAAGCACAAAGACACTGGCATTTATGTCTCAGAAGAGTGAGAAAGTTCAAATTTTCCAGACCAAAAACAACATCTTTTCATTTTATTTTGATAGAAACCTTCTTCCGTTTGGAAGACTGAACCTGCTCCTCCCTCACAGCAAAGTTCTCGTGTTTAGAAATGTAGATCTAGATGATTTCCCTGGTGATGAACAAAAGCAGTCAAACATTCTCCTGTGGCACAAGGACTAGCTGGGTGAAGTTAGCATTTGAGGATCTGATATTCAGTAGAGAATGCCCTTGGATTTATGAAACAACAATAATAACTTTACATTGTGTAATATTTTATCATTTAAAGTTTGCTTTCTCTAAAGCATGACAGGTAGTTTTCAGTCATTATTTCTCAGACAGGAAGAACACATCAGAAGTTAATTTAAGTGGCTATTAAATGACAGAAAATCAAGTTAAAATTCACTTTTTCTGCACTAGAGTCCTTGTTATCTTAACTCGTGATCTGATCTCTTTACTGAACATAATATGTCTTTTTTGCTCTACCTTTCAAGAGTTTCGACTTAAATCTTACCCTCTCACCTGAAGATCAACTGAGTCATCCCCATCCTCTCAGGTCTGACTTCCTCTTCTGACTTCCTTTTTCACTCACAGTTCTTTATTTTTCATTGTTTTCCCCATAAAACCTTGAGCTTGATTTTAGTTATTTATAATTGATTTTCCAATTGGCTTTGTAGGAAATTATCCCTTGATGGCTCTGTATACTTAAAA
This sequence comes from Sciurus vulgaris, assembly GCF_902686455.1. Lineage (NCBI taxonomy): Eukaryota > Metazoa > Chordata > Mammalia > Rodentia > Sciuridae > Sciurus > Sciurus vulgaris. The sequence continues at coordinate 136,875,850 of NC_136463.1, forward strand.
CATTAAATCCAGAGTTGAGTATCAGGCCAGAACTTCTAATTTGGGCTCTTCAAATTCCAGGAGTATGCTGCCTTCAATAGGTTTCTTATTCAGCAATCAGCAAAATATTTCTCAGGGGCCTACATGATGCAATTTATGATATTAGGCATTGTGTATCAATAAGCAGGAAAATTATTTCTTTCTCTATTTACTCTTTGGTTTGTTGAAAAAACTCAATTTACAATGACATTTGAATATCCTAAGACACTTGGGTAATTGCATCTTTTAAACAAGGGTCTTTTAAAAGTCTTCCCTCTTTTTTTTTTTTTTTTTTTTTTTAACCTCCTTAAGTTAGAACCCAAGGCTTGGAGAGGTAAAATGACTTGTAAGCAACTTACTAACAGCATTGTGCTTTGGTGCCTGCTGAGTATTTCTCTGGAGCCCAGCTGGGCAGACTCTTAAGGCAGTAAGTTCCAAGAAGCAGAAGTCACTGCATTCTGAGAAAAGGTTCATGGAGGAGGTAAAATCTGAGCTGACCCTTGAAATACAGACAGGTATCAGCAAAGAGCATGGGAAGGACTTTCTAAGGGGACCATATAGAACAGATTAGCAGGTCAGGGATTGGATATCTCTAAGCAAGGTAGGTGTTACTTTCTTCTGTTGGAAGATAGTGGGAAGTATAGGCTGGAAATCTAGCTAAAGAGTGAAATCTTTATGATTATTTTTAGGAGATTCACTTCATAGTGGAGAGTAGGATTGATTGTAGTGTGGGAGAAATAAAAGAGGTCAAGTTGGAGGCTATGGAAGTAGTTTAGGTATTAATAATGGGCACTTACTGGGTGTGGTAGTTGTATAAATTAAAAGAAAGATACAAATGGGAGAACTGTTAAAGGAAGGACTGATAGGAATTACAAAGAGCTTGACTTAAGGAGGAGAAAGACAAGTAGTAGGCAAAGGAGACTCAAGTTGGAGCTTCCATGAGGAAAAAAGAGAAATGAAGTTCCATGAGAAGAAAAGGGAAAGTCAGAAAGTCCGGGAAGCGGCCAGTTCTAAGGGGAAGGTGCTGATTGTGTGTGTGGGCTACAGGTGAGGATTTAAGTGAAAAAATCTTATAGTCAGAAAGACATTTTATGTTCTGTTAAAGGATCACTAGAGCTCAAAGACACGGCTTTGAAAATTATTTGTATAAAATAAATGTGGTAGTTGAGGAAGACATTGGAATTCAACCTTGAGAACTGGAATGTAGTGGGAGAGCTTGGGATATACCTGTCTATTAAGGAAATAAAGGAAAGAAGTCTGATCCCAAAGGATCCCATTGACCTGGAAATAGGAAAATCAGAAAAGAGTGGGAGAAAAATTTAGTTTCAAAATATAGGAGGTGGTTAATTTTAACAAAAGGGTCAAATTTTATCTGTATTTTTTTTAATACTTAATACTAATTAAGTATTAGGGAGAGATGTAATAACTCTTGTAGATCAGGCCCAAGAGATCTACTTACTAATACTGTTCCCTGATCATATAGGAATGTGGACAGGAGACATTCCTAGGGTTTGGTCAGAGCTTAATTTTCTGTATTTAGGAAATATTTCTGTTTTTTCTAAAAATAGAGAAACTATCCCTAGCAAACACCCACAACTTGGACAAATAAACCATCTTATAGAGATGTATAAAATCACTTTTTATTCATGAATATATAAATTTTCCTTATATTTCTTTCATCTTTAATTTTATAATATTAAATTTTCATTCTTATTTTGTTAGAAATAAATTCCTAGTAAGAGTTAAAATGACTGGATGAATGGTCTTTAATTTCTCTGGAAAGTATAATCCCAAAGGAAAACAAGTAGGTTTTGACAAGTAGATGACTGAGATTTATTTTCAGAGAAGACTGATTTAGTAATTCTAATTAAGATGATTTGAAACACAGGATTTTCATTTCCTAAACTAGTTTGTAAAAAGAAAAGAGGAGTTTTTAATATAAGCATACTGCTTTTTTTTTAATTGGTAAGAGTAGAGAGAGAGAGGTGTGAATTACATTATAGTTTTAGATGTGTGGAAATTTTAATAAGTTTAGTAGGTTTGATATGAACTCTTGACATTCAAAGCATAATTTTCGTTTTCTTTTTTATATCTGTTATTAGAACACACTTGAAATTAATTTTTAAAACTTAGTTTGCTTTAGAGCTTTCTACTGCTTTTTACATGTCTTCATATCTACTGTCAAATGATAGAAAACTATTTTTTACATGAATTATCTTAAACATCATAATATAAGTCGATAAAAATGATGTTGATTTTCCACATATGTAAATAACTTCTTAAGTTTTATGGAATATGTCAAGACTGAAAAAAACAAACCTGTTAAAATTTTTAAAGATAACATCTAAAACATTTGAAAGCCCAAGTACATTTATCAAATATTTTGTTTCATTTTTGATTCAAATTAAAATTATTTTTCATCAGCAGTTACAGGCAATGGGGACCTGAACTAAAGCAATGGAAATGATGGCTCAGTGATGGAGAAGTTTTGATTCCAGGATGTCAGGACTGCTTTTATTTCTATTTCTTTCAACAGCAAATCACACACATGTGCACACATGCACAAATTTGTTCAATATCTGTTGAACAAAATATTGCTTAGGGAATCATAGGTCTGTTACCTTGGTGATATGCACACGTTTTGGGATGTAGCCTCAATGACAGTTATCACATCAGTCAAAATTGAGGTGTATGATATGCTGTTCATCTAGCTTAGGAGAGGTGAAATTTCTCAGGATAAAGTCAACTTTGAGTTCTGTCAATCATGGATCTGCTTTTGATCCCATTAAAATAGATGAATCATTTGTCTTAATTGCTGAAATTATAAGAGGTGCACACACATTCAGTTTGTTATTGCTGAGAAATTATGACTTGGTGATATTGTTTTGTAGTTAAAATTTAAGTTTTAAAAAAACATATTCAGACCTAAGCATACATCTCTTAAGAGAAATGAAAATGTACATGCTCTCAGGCATTGATTAGTCTGAGTTCCCCAGAGAAACAGAATCAATGCATATATATTTGTATACACACACATATACATATATGTATATATATATATATATATATATATATATATATATGTCTAGAAGGAGATTTATTAAAAGGTTTTGGCTTACAAAGTTATGAAGTCTGAGAAGTCCTACATTCCATGTTTGGCAAACCTAGGACCCAGGAATGTTGGTGTAGTCTGAAGGCCCAGAGTCAAAGAGCTGATGGTGTAAATTCCAGTTCAGGTGTGAAGGCCTGAGAACCAGGAGCACAGATGTCCCAGCTCAAGATTCAGACAGAGAGAAAGTCAATCCCTCCCTCCACCTTTTTGTTCTGTTCAAGCCCAACAGGTTGGATGATATCCACTAACATTGGGGAGGGACATCTGCTTCACCCAGTCTACTAGTTCAAATGCAGATGTCTTACGGAAATGTCCTCACAGATGCACCCAGAAACAAATGTCTAACCAGATAAGTGGGCATCCTGTGACCCAGTCAGGTTGACACATAAAATTTTCTTTGGTGGGAATATATAGTAAACAACATAAAATGACTTCAAAGCTGGAGTTTTTGCCTCAAAAATCTGTTTATCTCAAGGCATTACAGGTCTAAAAGGAATTGGGTTAAAAATCCAACATAATTCCTTTGTAGGGTGTTTTAGTTAGTTTTTTTTAATGCTGGAATCAGAAAGACCTGACAAGAACAAATTTAGAGAAGGAAAATTTTACTAGGGGCTCATGGTTTCACAGGTTCAGTTTATAGACTGTGGGTTCCATTACTCTGGGCCCAAGATGAGGCAGCATATTATGGCAGGAGGGGCATGGCAGAGGAAAGCAGTTCAGAACACTGCACTAAGAAGCAGAGAAAGGCAGACAGCCACCCTCACCACAGACAAAATATACACCCAAACACACGCCCCCAGTGACCCACTTCCTTCAGCCCCACCCTACTTGCCTATGGTTACCACCCAGTTAATCCCTATTATCCCTATTAGTGGACTAATACTCTGATCAGGTTAAGGTTCTCATAACCCAATCATTTCACCCTGAACTGTCTGTCTTGCATTGTTTCACACACAAGTTTTTGGTGAATACCTCAAATCTTAAGAGTGTAAGTTTTCCAACCAGTTTACTCTTTCCCTCAACATTCTGCCTTTGTCCCACTTTACTTTGACACTTTCCTTTATAAATGTAAGTAGGCCTGTTCTGAATTTAAATTGTGAAAAAGTTGCACAAGGTTTAAAGTGTTAATGAGTAGTTAAGCCATTATTTTGAAATGGCAAAAAAAAGAACATTATGAAAGAAAAATAGGATTGCACAGTAATTTCATGAAAACAAGTGCCTCTGTTTAATGATTTGTAAAAGAAGTAGGAAGCATTTTCAGTGAAAACTGCTAATTATTTTGGTTTTCCATAATGAAAACCTGTGATGTTGTTTAAATGTCTCCATTCATTAGTTTACTTTGTGACACTGGCACATTTTCTTGGTTTATGTATTTTCTCACTTATTCTGCATCAAAATGAGAGTGATAACAAGATTGATGAATTCGAAGTTTTTTGGAGATTATGGCAATAATCTTTAGATTGTGAGAATTGAAAACTGAAACTGTGCTACTTCAGGATAAGAAGAAATATTCCAATCACCTTTCAGGTCTTTTGTTTCATTTATCATCATATATCTTGGGAGATGGTTCTTTATTCTGGTTTGTCAGAAACATCCACAAATCAAATAATTATTGATATAGACTTGGTGACTTATGTCTAGGATAAATTTAAAGGTTACTAAAGATATTAACCTTGGTAACAATTGTTTTTGCCATGCTAATGGCTCCTAAGGAATGATTTAATTGTGCATGTCTGTGGCAGGCTGTTCAATGACAGTGCTGTTCAAACCAGAAAATACATGAGGTTCTAAGGTCAGGTACCAGAAATAGCATGTCCTGTCCCATTTAAACAAAACAAGTTGAAGAATATTTGGAGCACTGATTTTCTTAAGTTTGATCAGAATAGGGGTTGTGAATTTATGAACCCCCTTGTTTTCGTCCCTGACTGCTGTCAGCTTTGCCTTTTCTTGCTGCTGATTTATTGCTTTTCTCCTCACAAGTTCTTTAGTATGTGGTGGAGGTATGCTGGAGAGGTTTATGGCTGGGCTCATAAACACTTCCTACCTGAGTCTCTGCTACAGATTTAGGTGTGTGGATCAATCTTCTATTTAGAGTCTAAGACCTCTGTACTTGCTGAATGAGTTCTGTCTGCCCTCTTTGGCTGTCTTCTTTCCTCTCACCCAAGTGAAAGTCAGATGTGATTCAGTAGACGGTGCGCTGCACAGCCTCCCAGAAGGCAGACCCAGATCTGCCTTGGATGTCACATCAACCTGCTGACCGTGAGATCCCAGGTGTCCCACCTTGTTCCCAGGCTCTTTAAGCCACACTGACTCTTAGGAATCCATTCCAGAATTTATGGACAAAGACCTTCTGCTCATGAAGTCCTTTCAGAAATGGCAATAAGATATTAGCACCTGGGGAAAAGTAAATGTAGACAGTAAATGAACGACAACTGGAAGTTGGCTGAACAAAGTAGAGATGGAATATTGAGCACTTTTTTGTGTGAGTCTCTATGCTAGACATTTTCATAAAAGTCTTTGCAAGAAATTCTTTTACTTGTTTGTCTTTTCACTCTGCCACGCTGTCAGCTAGGCTGCTCACCTCTTGTATTTGCCAGACTGCTTGCTATTTTATGCATTTTGGCATTATCTGTTTAGACTGTCTCTGGGAGGGCTTAAGATTATTTGGGTAAAATGGCAATGTAAATGATAAGGGAGTGAAAAGGAAGGTACTGGGGAACGAGATTGATCAAATTATGTTATGTGCATGTATGAATATGGTATAATAAATCCCACTGTTATGTATAATCATAATGTACAATAAAAATAGACCATAAAAGCAAATGAAAGAAATAACAAAGAAGGAAAGAGAATGATTGCAGGATGTGATTTAGCTGGTGCACAGAAAAAAAATATTTTAAGTAGGAAATCTTTCTTGGATGAGGCCATTTCTCTCTTAGCCTAGGAAGACATTTATTTTTCCTCTTCTCCTTACATCTTTACATAATCTTTACAATAGTTAATGTGATATTTTCCAATTTTGGAACAGCTGAGGTTGTATTCTACCATGAGAAGAAAACTTCTTTTTATGGATTTCAACAAACCAAAGTTACACTTTAAAGATCTTTTATCTGGTTGACACTAGTTCTTACTGGCTTAATGTTGAACATAGTATGCACCATCTCTCAGATCTGCATTTCTCTGTGTTGAGTGCATTCTCAGGTACATGCTCTCTGTACTGTGGGAAACACAGCACCTGCAGCTCCAGGTTACTTGGTCCTTAATTTGTAGATTTGATGGCAACCTAGAATGCCTTTATGCCTTTATAGATGGCTTTGGCAAATGTTCCAGAGATATTTTTGATTGTTCTGGCTTGGGGAAAATGCTTCCTCCTGGGGTTGAGGCAGACTTACACAAATCATATGAATAGAAGAGATTATTATGGGGAAAGTTATTCCCTAAAGGAAAAGTATATTAGCCATACCGGCCAGGTCTACTTCAATAAATATGCTAAAAATTTAGATGAGTAGATGAGATGAGATGATAGGAACTAAATGAAGTAGGAAAACTTAATTTGATTTAGCCGCTATTTGAGGGTGATCTTGCTTTTGGTTTTTTTCTGTCCCACTGTAATAAAAAGATTCTTGGGGCTTACAGTTTTATAGGATCTCAAATGGAAACATCTTTTATTTGATCTGAAACAGAAGTAGTGTTGCTATCTATAATTACCACATAGTTTTGTTTCTCTAAGACAGTGATCTTCAGATGAAAAACTAATAGCTTAGTGCAGCCTACAGTGGCTGTGTTCTGATCTACTAAGGAAAGGAATAGAAAGGACAGAGATTTGTGTTCAGTTCTTTCAGAGAGAGGTGACTGGGATGTGAGGGTGAGGTCAGATCACAACTGAGCTGTTCTGAGAGGGGCCTGGGACTGTGATGGGGTAGTTTGCTACACTTCAACAACATCTTCCAGAGTCACAAGCGCACAGTTTGAAAATCACTGTTATAAGAATCAGTGGCAGGTTTCAGATCTTTGTAACACTACTTATAACTAATTTTTTCAAATATATGCCTATCTGTGTTTTTGATTTTTGTTTATACATGGTGATATTAAAAATACTGATATACAGACACCTGACCAGCACTCATCCTCAGGCAGATTCCAGCTGTAAACATTTGCAATATCTTACAGATATGTTTTGGCTGGTTATCAACCCTGTATGTCTATTATTGAAGCTAGGAACATTACTATTAATAATTTTTTTATCTGTCAAGATATATACTTAAGCATTGCTTCAGTCAACTTCACTTTTCTCAACATTATTTCTGGTAAAAATTCAATTGGGAATTTTACACTTCCCTACCCACTGAATGAATACACACACACACACACACACACACACACACACACACACACACACATTACTTTAACACCAAAACAAATAACCCAATCAGTAAATGGGCAAATGAACTAAACAGATGTTTCTCAAAAGAAGAAATACAAATAGCCAACAAATATATGAAAAAAAAATGTTCAACATCCTTAGCAAAAAGGGAAATGCAAATCAAAACTACACTAAGATCCATCACACCCCAGTTAGAATGACAGTCATCTCCATGAGGAGAGTCTTATAGCACACACCTGGAATCAAGGAAGACTTCCTGGGGGAGGTAATAACTAAACTGTGACTGAAGGATGTATTGAGAGGTGGGAAGCCGGGGGGGAAAGGTAGATGGGATTACAGAAATTTAAGCAAGTGTAAAGTGAGAGAAATAGAGAGGTCATAAGAACTTCAATAACACCAACGTGGTTTAATATTGCTTTGGTACCCTATCTATTGACCTATGATATGAAAAATGGAAAGAAATTATTATACTTAAACTTCTTCCCAATTGCCCATGATTTGTTAGTTATTGTTACCACTCAAAATGTGCATAACTTTATTGTTTCTTCTATAAACACATTTCCATCAGTTTGTCCTAGGTTCTTATATTTAGGTGGAATTAATGCTCACCATCAGGGTGCAATAGTGAGTAGCACGTGAAGATAAAAAGAAACACTTTAATTTTTACCTGCTGATTAAATGTCTCTCTGTTTTTGCCCATACTGTCGTTTTAACTGGGTTTGCTGTTTCTCTTTGGATTTCCTGGGACTAAGACTACCTACTTATCTTTCAGGATTTGGGTCAGATGTTCTCTCTCCTATCAAAACTTCATGACCTCTCCAGGTAACCAACGACTATATTCAGTACACAGTTTTCCCATATATGTCTTATAATGCCTATTACATCATGGATGTTGGGGCTCAAGATACTTCTTACCCTACTTTTGAGATTTGGTATATACACACAAGGTTTACTACACAAACCTGAATAAGTATTCTTATATGCTTATAAAATGTCAAAGAAGCTGAATTGGGGAGCAAAGCTTGGGTCAGGGCATTCATGGGCAACTTCTTAACTCCCTACCCACTTAGTTGGAAGTAGGTTCTGTACTTTGGGCCTGACTTCACTTCATCACTCAGACCCAACAAAACATACAATGAACTACAGGCTTGGACACAGGTAGTGGAAGAAAGTTCACAATACGATTGATGTGAGGAGACAACTTTCTGTCGTTTAGGAAAGGAAGCATTAACAAAACAAGGGCCAAGGAATGTCAGGCGCTGATCTCGGTTTTTGAAATTTATGTAAATGAAACACACTGCATTTGTAACTATGTATACTCAATAACTCTGAAAATCAGCAAGTTCCATAAAGGCTAAATAATTAACTGGAATATGGAGCAGTGTTGGACAGATGATTTCACTTGATGATTTAAAGCCCCTTTTAGCCCCAAGAATCTATTTTTTTCTTTTTGAAAAAGTTTGAAGTTACTTGGTATCCTTAGATCTGGTAGTTCCACACAAGGGATAATTCTAGTTCATGGAAAAAGACTGGTCCTATGAGGAAATGCTGTTGCTATTAGTTGTGCTTTCTTTCTTCACTCAAGATTTGGTCTTGCTTCATGATGGGGTACTAGTTGTAACTAAATACTGTAGGCACCGATGTATATGTTTGAATACAAAAAAGCTTTTGCTTAATTAGAAGTCTGCTTAATTGATTCATTGGCTGTGGTTTGGTGATTACCAAGCTACAGGATTAAAGTGCTAGTGAATTTCTATATTAGATATGATTTCTATAAACTATAACCACCAGATCTTACTTATCGTGTTTTTAGATAGTAATCTAAAAAAGTCAAATAAAAGCTAGATATTGTGCCTGAAAAATACAGAGAGGTATATTAATTTTTAAAATGCAGCATGTTTAATGAAGATTGATTGGTGTGTACTTAACCAATACTTTCAGAGGTAGTGGGACATGAGCAGGATAGAAGAGTGCTGAGTCTTTTGCCTTAAGCAGTGTATCAAGCACACTTTTCATTCTTTCATTAATTTTTAAACTCTTTTATTTAGGGTAGATTGATAGATACTGAGGGAAATAATGGGGGAACATGAGGAGGCAAGCAAAAGTGCCCAAACCAACCTTTGATGTTTGCCTCTGTTCTATACTGAGAAAAAATATTTTTAGACTTAATGTTTCAAAGTTTATTTTAGTGTTATTTCTTAAACAAGAGTTAATATTTTTATGGAACCAAGAACGCAGTTTTTCATGGATGTAATTCTAGCATTGTTGTTGGTATTGTCGTGAGAATGATGTGGCATGCAGTGAGGAAGACAGAGATGCCACACAGGTTGACTTAGGCCTGTCAGTGTTTCATAGATGGGTGGTGTGTCACATGCCCTTTAATAAATATTTTGTTTCAGAGGAGTTTCTGGAAATTGAAATTCAGCCATTTAGAGGTGATAGAGTTCAACAGAGGTTGACACATTCATTGTTGAGAATTAGATAATTTTGTAAAGTTTCAGGCTTTTGCTTCCTTTTTTTTTTTTTTTTTTTTGAAAAATGTTCATGCAGGAAATATTTTTCATAAAAATGGAAAACTCCTTGGCTCATTATCTTTTGTTGTATAGTGTCCCCTGTGGCTCTAATTTTTTTTCTGAACGACTTCATTGAAGTTGTTCCAACAAACTTGCCAGTTAAGAACTTTTCATGGGTTGATGATAATCTGTATGAAGAAATGTTAGTGCACTTATCTGTACCAGTTTTTAAATTCGTTTAATTAAGAAAATATATTTCTATAATATAAAATGCATATGGGCAAGTGCAAAGACCATTAAATATAGTATAATGAATCTTTATAAAGAAAACATCTTGGTAACATATCCCAGGTCAAAAATTAGAGCGTCCTCCCAGATATTCCTTCATTTTTGTGAGAGGATCCCCAAATGAACTTCTGTGATCAAAATAACTTTTCTTTGCTTTACTCTTTAGCCACCTGTGTGTGCATGTCTTGACAACATAGTTTCTAAAAACTATTTATTTATGTACATGGTACCATGTTGCACGTACCTTGTTCTTTTCATCAACATCAGGTTTGAGACCCAGTCATCTTTCACTTCATTTTGATAAATTTTAATTGTCTTCCTTGTGAAATTATCAGAATTGCTTGGGATTTTCTTAAGTAGCATTAGTAGTGATTTGTCTTACTGCTTCTCTTTTCCTCCAAATTTTTATGTTTTTTATTATTGTAATGCATAATTACAGATAGACTCATTTACTAGCTACGAGCCTTTTACCTATAAAAGATATCTGCTTGCTGTTTCCTTTCAGCTCTTGGATTATCATAGACATTCATAGAGTGCAAATATTCTGAGCAGAGACAAAGAAATAGATGTTGCCCTTTAGAATGAAAAAAAAAAAAAAAACTTTCTAGAAGGGTATGGTTTAAAGTATGGTATGAAAAGAACTAGCTGATAATGACAAGATTTCATGGAATAGGGTGTCTGTCTACTGTTTCCAGGGGAAAATCAACAAGGGAAGAAAAAACAGTTGTCATCTTAGTGTTTAGTAGTCTTTTGATTTTGCAGCTTAGAAAATTAGCATTCTGAAAAAAACAGTTACAAACCTATGGCAGTGCTAGAGATGTAGTAATTTTGATTAAAGGATTCTTGTACACAGAATCTTTTCATATAAGGATATAATTATATTTGGAGCTTAAATACATGTGCTATAGAAAAAGAGAAATAAAATTAGCTTTTTTATATTTCTTTTTTAACTAGGACGTTGTTATTGTTTACAGAACCTTTATTCCTCAAATCCACAAAAATTTTACTCTGCATATTTCAAATGCTTGTGATGGAGTCTCAGCCTAGAAATTTGACTGGCACTTCATTCAGTGAAGTCAGTGATAATAACATTGTTGGAAATTCAGTGAGAAAATTAAGAACAAAATGAAATTAGAAATTGCATCAAAGTTAATTATTATAATTAGTTATTATTTTATCAAAAGTTAGTTATTATTTTATCAAAATAAGTTATTGTTAATTAAATTCCAAATTCATCTCTCTAGTCCCTATTTTTATAGCTAGAATTACTATTTTCCCAGTACTCAAGGTCAGAATAAGGAATCATTTCAGATTCACCTTAGTTACCTTGCACATAATTCCAAATATGAAAATCCGTTGTTTCTTTTTCTTAAAACATTTCTTCATTATTGTACCTCCCTTTTCTCCCTATGCCCTTGCTTAGTAGGCAAGCTTTCTCAATTTCTCATCTAGTTGATTGGAACATTTTGTTTTTTGGCCTCCTTTTAAAAACATCCTTTATCTTAGACATTTCCAGAGGGAAAATTTGGAAACTAATCTTTGCGTGTCACTTCTTTGTTAAAATCAATTTCTCCTGTTTAAATTCCTTCTTCACATTCAGGATAAAGTCCAGTTTGCATCCCCTTAGCTGTACAAACAAGACACAGGCCTTGTCACTTTCCCACATAGACCTAAGTGTCAGATGTATCAAAATATGCATAACATGTTTTTTCTTGCCTTGGTGCCATTGTACACCCCTTGAACATCTTTGGTCTTCTTTATCACCTGGCTATCTCTCACTTATTATTTAAGGTTGGAATTCAATTTCTTTAGGTGAACCTCATTTGAACTACTGAGATAGTCCTAGGAAAGCCCCCTTTGTATCCTTATTTCTTGTACTTGTATCCATTATTTTGGGAAGCTGTCCTTATTTAGCAGAATCAGACTAGGTTGAGCCATGTGACGCAGATGTCTTGCTTCTAGGAACTGCCCAGAAGTATGTGGCGATGTGTGGGAATGGTTCCCTGTCTCCTTCTGGAATTTTCCCCCTAAGAGGATGGCTCCCTAACTCCACCCTATCCTGTCCATCACAGAAGAAGCTCCTCCCAGTTCTTTCCCCCTTTACCTGTATATTATAAATAAAGAAGAGTTAGGCGACTCCATGTTGTTGTAAGAGGCCAGAGCTGGCCAGACCCTTCATGCCCCCTCTCATAAAAAGAGTATTGGCCCTTGTGTGTTCATTGAGTAGATAAGTTTTTTTGGGAAATAGATAGAAAAACCACCAACATCTTCCTCCAACATTTAACCCTTTCCTCCTCCATGAGGGACATGGCAGAGAGGACCCTGACACATCATAGCACTTTCTATACTATCACTATAATTTTGGTTTTTCCATGTCTGTTTTTGTCACTTGTCTGTGAGCTGTTTGAAAACAACCCAGAGTTAGGATTTCATCGGGATGTAGTAAGTGCACAGTAGATGCAGGAAGGAGTCTGGTAAATGAATGGAAAAAACATCCCAGGGAAGAGATATAGACCTTCCCAGTGAGAGGTGAGAGGGCTGTGTGCCCTTTTGCTCCCTCACGGATCAGCCCTATGTCCTACCATCTTAATTCATAGAAATGTTATAATTGTTTTATTTATTTCTTCTTTATATTACCATTGACTTTCCCTTTGTAGCTCTACTAATTTGCCTAAACTGTTTTATTTACTCAGGCAGTTGCAATTGAAATTCTTAAAGCATGTACAAGTGAACCATGTTTTATACATAACATACTTATATTGTAATGGTCACATAGAATAGATGATCTTTATTTTGGAAAATATTAGAAAATATTTTAATATGATCACATAAATCACTGACAGGATTTTGCCATCTCCTAAATCAATATCTAGAGCTATACAACATTTTAAAGATCTTCTCATGTTTTCAATACTGGGCTATTATAAAGAATGAGGCTTGTGCCTTGATCTATAAGGGACTGAAAACAGTTTCTATAAAAATTAATATTGGAATTCATTACATGGGTATATTCTCTTTCCTTTCATGCAAATGTTGCCCTTCTGATTTCTTTCTAGTTTATTGAATTGATATTTGTTGCATATTCACATGTAGTTTGTTTTGATCTAGGAAAAATTATTTTCTCCAAAAATTAAAAAAGAAAATCCTATTATAGGCCAAATTTAGATTTAGTTTACTTTTTAATCAACTTTTGTTGAAATTATTATTAAAAGCAAAAATTCATGCAAAATAGTGGGAGAACTCAAATTAAAATTATTATTATTATTTTTTTTGGTCAAAGAACAAGGTCTATTCTTTATTTGAGGATCTTCTGCTATGCTTAAATCTTCTAGTACATTTTACATCTTGCCTAAATTAAACTGTTTTAATAACATCAGATGGCATTGCCATAATACTAGTTGAAGGTTAAACTCACATGTGTTTCAGCAAGATGTTTGCTCTTTGGTGAGGTCACGAAAGTGCATAAACTCTGCAATGCTTTCAGGAGTAGTTTTAAGAAATTGTCAATATTGTTTGCGATTGACAAGTCATAATTACATATATTTGTGGGGTACATTGATGTTTTGATACACAGATACAATGTGGAATGATTAAATGAAGCTAATTAACATATTCATCACCTCACTTGCCTGTCATTCTTATAGTAAGATATTTGAAATTTACTTAGGTATTCGAAATCCATAATATATTTTTATTGACTGAAGTCACCTTGTTGTACAATAGATCTCAAAACCTATTCCTCTTGTCTACCTGGAATATTTTATCCTTTGATCAACAACACCCATTTCCTCCCTCCTCATGTCCCCAGTCTCTGGTAACCACCATGCTAGTCTCTGCTTCTATGAATTCAATTTTATTAGGTTTCACATATGATTGAGATTATGCTGTATTTGTTTTCATGACTGGCTTATTTTATTTAGCATAATGTTCTCTAGATTCACTAATGTCACAAATGACAGGATTCCTCCCTTTTAAAGGTGGAATGGTATTTTGGTATTTCATTGTGTATACATGTATACCACATATTTTTATCCATTTGTGCACTGATGAATACTTAGGTTGATTCTATAGGTTGGCTATTGTAAATAATGCTGCAATGAACATGAGAGTGAAGGTATCCTTCAATATGCAGTTTCTTTGAATATATAACCAGAAGGAGAATTACAGAATCACATGTAGTGATTCTCTCTCTCTCTCTCTCTCTCTCTCTCTCTCTCTGTCTCTGTCTCTCTCTCTCTCTCTCTCTCTCTCTGTATATGTGTATATATGTATATGTACATATATACAAAATTTGGGAAACCTCCATACATTTTCCACAATAGCCTTACTAATTTACATTCCCACCAACCACGTGTGAATTCCTTTCTCTCAGGATTCTTTCCAATACTAACCTTTCATCTTTTTAAAAATTTGTTCTAATTTGTTGTACATGACGGTAGACTGCATTTATACATTTTGATAGATCATACATAAATGGAGTATAATCTCTCATTTTTCTGATTATACATATTGTAGGATCACATTGGTCATGCAGTCATATATGTACATGAAGTAATAATGTCTGTTTCACTTTACATCATTCCTATCCCCATACCCCCTACTCTACCTTCACTCCCTTCTATCTAATATAAAGTAATTCTACCTTTAATCTTTTTGACAAATGGAATCGTAACAGGTGTGAAGTAATATCTCATTGTAGTTTTAATTTGCATTTTCCTAATAATTAGTGATGTTGTACATTTTTTTATGTAGCTGTCAGTCATTTTTATGCCTTCTTTTGAGGAATTTCTGTTCAGGTCCTTTACTCATTTTTAAAAACTGGGTTATTTGTTTTCTTGATATTGAATTGTTTGAGTTACTTTTGTATTTAGATATTAAACCCCTATCAGATATTTGGCTTGTAAATTACTTCTCCCTCTGAGGATATTTGCTGACCTGCAGTTGCCTCCTGCCTTGGGGAAGACTTACCAAGAGCATAAGGGCTTAGTTGGATCACCTCAATTTAAGTTATGATTTGTTCTTTCTACAATAGGTGTAATATGAAAAAGATTGAGTAATACCAAATGCAAGGATGAGGTATGGGAGAAATCATCCTGGATGCAGTTAGTATAGGGTGCATAGTCTCTAGAAAATTAAAAAAATAACAAAATGGACTTAAGTTAGTGTGTTTTTAATCATTACCATACATTGGCAATTTTAATGTCAGTGATAAAATTATTCTTTCTGGAAAAGAAAATCCTTTATCTCAGTCCTCAACAATTGCTACAGTTATCATTATGCTTTAATAGTATATATTTAAATTAGCATATTTATTGCTTATTATTTAATAACAGTTGTGTTCTACATGGAAATGAATTTGCAGAACTTGCTTTTACTCTGAAGATACCCAACATACACACGGACTTAACATGTGCCTGTTTTGAGTGTAATTTTTATTGACCTGGAACTGTTTAAGCTGCTTGTCTGAAGCAGTTGCTAGTCCTCCTCCCTCATTCTTCTTTTCCTTCTCCCTTATTAAAATTTGCTCTTAGAAATGATTCTGAAACTCATTCAAACTAAAGATAACACAACTGATAAAATACTGCAATATTCTCACAGCTATTGATATTTTATCAAGTTACACCATTCTGAATTTGCTTTTGAGAGTTTTAGATGTCATTTAGGGTAGTTTTTTAATAGGAAGGAGCAGAACCCTTCTTGATGCAACCTTGTAAGGATAATGTATTTCTTGCTACCACGTTTCTATTTACTTTTAAGGACTTACATGATCGTGTGGTTTTTCTCTAACCTTTGTTTTCACTCTATATAAATCTTTTTACTTTTTATTTTTAAAGGCCATTCTGGTTTAAGCTTTAGTACAATTGGGGAAATCTTTGTGATCTGAATCCTGAAATGGTAAGGATCTAATCTGGAATTCCCAGTGAAAGTGCCCTAATGATTAAAGGCAATTATTTCTTTAATTAAGAAGGATGTTTTTATAGAATGGCATCAGAAAACATCTAAAATCCCATAGAGCGAGATTTATGTATAATATTTCTTCCACTTTCTGGAGATGAATTTTTCAAATTGTAAAAGTTCCATTAAATTCTAAGATATGCATGTTTCATGAGGAAAATGACAATGGAAGATGGTCACTATGAGATTCATCCTCTTCAATGCTCATAGATTTTAATATCATGGGGAGACCTTGGAATGGAACTAGGGATCTATTTGTTTTACAATTTACAAAGAGAAAAAGGGAGCACTTCAAGAATTTTTTGCTTGGGGTTGATAAATTATTATATTAGATAATTTTTTGATATCATGACCTATGAGGTAACTAAGTAATTCCTGGAATTATATAAAATGAACATGCAACAGAAGGGTGCTTAAGTTTTAGATTTTAAATAAAGATATAATTTCTAATCTATTGCATTCTCTATCTATTGCATCCTCTTCTGATTTTGGAGACTACTCACAAAAGCTCATTGTGTTCATTTTGAATAACTGGAAAATAATGAGCTACATCAGCAAGAAACTGGAAACCAAATGACAATGAAAGATCAAGAGTAAAAACTTCAGGATAATGACATCTTTGATAAGTCCATTGCATTGGTACTGTTAGGCCATGGGAAGTGTCCATGGGGACTTAATAAATGATGGTTAATAAGACTTTAAACAAAATCTTCTAAAGAAAGTCTTTCATGATAGTTGGAATCAGAATAAAAAAGACCAAAGGTTAGTTCCTGTGCCAGGGCAAAATAATAAAAGGTCAAAAATAGTATCAAAAAGATGAGCTATGTGGTGCTCTCGGTGAAACCTGAGGAGAGAGACAAATTCTACAAGGAACATATTTGCATTGTAAACTATAAAAAATACTGAAAGGTTTGTTTTGAAATGCATAGTGAAGTATAAATATCTGAAGCTTATTTAACATAAGAAGGGAAGTAATTATACACAATAAATATTCTCCTTAAATTTAAAGAACAAATTGGTTTTATCAGTGGTTTTCACAGACTAATATTTTTTCACATAGATGTTATCAAAAATTTATACTAAAAACGTGCTCTTAAATATATTTACATATTCTAAAATATTAAAGATCTTAACGTATAAGTTTCTAGGATGATGTTTTAAAATGTGTTTTGAAAAATTTAAAGTGTTAGAGAAAAAAGCTTTTGTTAACAGGTGTTCTATTTTAGCTCTGAAATGAATGTTTTTACAGAAGTGTATGAACCTAAAAAGTGATCTATTTTAATTGATAGGTCAAACATGTTTTCTAAATTAAGGACACTAATCTGTTGTGTATCATGTATTTTTTCATTAAATTTTTTTTGTAACGATGACTACTTATGAGTCGAGTACCTTATCATGTGCAATGGACTGTGCTTAATAATGAAAAAGCAAAAGTGAACAAGTATCAGTTCTATTAAGCCAACAATCAGACATGCTAGCTTCTTTCATATACAGTATGCTTAGAAGTCCTCCTCCACCTTAAGATTTGGTTTTTCCTTCTAGTATTCACATGATTTTCAATTTTTATACTTAAAAGCTTTGATGAATTGAGAATCTGTTTTGGCATATGGACCATGAATCTTTCAATAATTTTAGTAGCTTAGGTTTTAGTTAAATATTATACATCTATAGGTAGAATATTAGAAATCTTTAGAGTGTTTTTTTTTTTTTTTTTTTAATTTCCAAATGTTAACATTTTCTTTCTTGAACCCTCTTTTTCATTTTGTGAGAATAAATGGTGATGGGATGATTAGGGAAAAATAAAAGCACTAGGACATTGGAAAGTGTGACCATGAGCTTGAATTTACCACGGCTGAAAAAACCCCAATACACAATGTACTTCTGAATTCAGAGATAGCGCATATGCTGACTTGTGAAGTTTAGCTAATGTAAATGATTTTATTAGACATGACACATGATTAAATTGGATTTTATTCCTCATCTTGATTTAGTAATCTCATGTGCAAGTTTACAATGCCCGTTAGTGTGATTAAAGATCTAAATTAAACTTAAGTGTTTATTATTTAATGAGACTATTTTAATGGCTAATGTAGAGCTCTTTGCTGATCTCAGGGTCGTGCAATCCAATTGTTGCCTTCCTAAGTGAATTTTTCTTTGATTTTAAAAAAGCGACATGGTTTGGCTCTATAGCATATGTGAACAAATGCACATTTCTGTATATTATATAATGTCTCACTGATTTGGTATAATGGTATAGAGGAGGAAAGCACAAATTTTGAACTAATTAAAAATCTAGATGTAATTAATGGATAAAAGCATTATAAGACTTAGATGTGTCTGATAGACTCTTGACTTTGAACAGAACTCTAAACTCTGTTTCAGTTTCTACATGTATAGGATGGTGATCACACTAACTTCCTGGACCACCTGCTCTTGGACAATTACTTAAGAAAATGCATATGCAAATCTTTGCAAATTATAAGGAGCTATATGCATATTTTCTATTGTTATTAATTTAAAGTTCTGATCTAGGTCTACTTTATAGAACAATCAACTCACTTAAAATGACTAAATGCATTTAAATACAGAAAGTTAGAGTCTTTACAGTCTAACTTTCTAAGCAGTCTAGAAATTCTCCTTTAAATCTAATTATTCTAAGATGTCTTTGAACTAAGTCATCAACTTTATGAGAAAGTAGTTTTCTCTGTAAAACCAAGAAACACTAGCATACAATTGCAGCTACTACATGCACAGCAATTGACATAAAAATTCATTTCTCTCCTTTATGTATCTGATTATATTTTGTATCTTTGTTTCCATTCATTTTGTTATTGCTGACTTGTTAAGTAGGATAATGAGCAATCTCTAATTTTTCCATCTAATTGCCTTCCCATGAAATCTTGCTTCCATACATGGGTTATTTACTAAAATTAGGGGAGAATTCAGTCCTCAAATTTTGAGTAAGATATATCCTTTACAACTGGTTTTGCTACATAGTATCTGTGTAATTGTAGGAAAGGTAGTTAACTGCTTCCTGTCTCAGTTTCTTCACTTAAAATGAACATAGTGGTAGAACGCACTGCACTGGCTGTTTCAAGAATGGAATGATTCATTTAGAACCTAAAATGTCAAGCAGCATTTAATAGTTTTATTCCTTCTTGTTTTATCTTGATTTCCACAACTATGTTAAAAGTTTAAGAACTTCATAAATTGTTTTGTGTGTGACCTTTGTAATTTTGAATTTGTAAAAATAAGTGTTAATCTCCAGATGAAGCTAATACAAAATTCCAAACTCATTGTACACCCACGTAGGTTAAAGGGGTGTTTAATGAATTATGGATTATTGTTAATTAGGTAAATAACTATAATTTCTGCTTATTTATTCAGCCAGGGAAAAGCAGATTTATTTTATTAGTTTATTTTTTATTTATTCCAACTACCTCTGGGCTGATATGCATCTCAATCAGTGAATAAGAGCAACATTTACTTATTTATACTGTGTATATACTGTCCACTTATAGGTCACCTATACTGTCACTTATAGGTTCAGATGAGGTAAGGATGAGACTGTTCACAGGGAAGTGTGTGTGTGTGCGCGCATGCGCGTACATAAGATTCCAAAGAAGAAATCATTTTCCCTGAGTGACAACTGGTGTACAACTTATTTGGAGAGAAATTACTATTTCTAAATCATATTACGTGATGCCTTTATCATTAAAAGAAAGAAAGGAAAGTTAGGTATGACTGGGCTAGTAAGGAAAGAGTCTTGGAGGAGCTTGAATAATATATAATAATGTAATATTATGCAGATGCATTGCATCTTAGTTTCACAGGGCTAAAATTACAAAGTACCACAATCTGAGTAGATTAAAGCAACAGGAGTTTATTATAGTTCAGAAGGGCAGACGTCAGAAATCAAGATGTCTACTGGTTGACTACTACCCACACACTAAATGGAGAACCGTTCCTTACTTCTCTCCTTGCAATGCTGGCATTCTTCAGCTTTTAGCTACATTTACACCAACCTCTGTCTCCATCACCATTCGGGCCTTTTTCTCTGTGTGTGTTCACACTTTTCTTCTTATAACTACCCTGGATTTAGGGCCCATCCTAGTCTAGGATGCCTCTTCTTAACTAGAAAGACCTAATTTCCACATAAGATCACAGAGGTACTGGAAGTAAGAACTTGTACACATGTCCTTTGGGTATACAGTCAACACAGTATAAGTGGAGAGAAGAGGGGAGAATATTCTAGATCAGAAGATTTTGAGAGTCTTAACTTTCCCTACATGTTTCTGTTGTTATCTGAATTCATCCCCTTTAATAAGGGGCATGTGACATTAACAACTCTGAAGAGCACTTTCAGTAGTGAAATTTCATTTAGATTTAATCGTTAGCATTCTGTGTCTTTTTCTTTTTTTCTATCACCAGGATATGAACTTTGATAGGATTTTATTATTTTTGAATACTACAAAGTTGTTGTACATAAAAATTGCTAACAACAAGATCATAATAGGGACAAAAACATTCCATTGTATTTTCTGGTCAGTTCTTCCTGTTGTTCTATTAGCAGAGGTTTCTTGGTCTAACAAAGCATCTAAACATTAAGGAAAATTATCTAGTTTGAAGAATTAGTATTATACAATAGTCGACTTTATAAAAACTGTAGTGAAACTGACAACTATTGTCTAGTCAAAATGAGAGCAGCACATACCAACTTTTTACACCAAGAATTGGAAAATCAATGACCAAATGGCTTTATTTTACCAGGTGTGTCAGTTATGCTAGATAGCTCTTATTTCCCGTAGAAAAATGATACTAATGAATTAGTGATTGAATCTCTTTCTATTGAGATTAGAGTCATAGGATAATTTGTCCAAGCCCCCTTAGAAAACTGTGAAAACAAATTGAAAGCAGTGAACATGGAAGGAAACAAGAGTTGAATCAATATAGTATTTTTTCAGCTTTATGTATATAACAAACGTTCACCTCAGATAATTATGTATTTCATGAGCTTCTACAATCACAGAAATCCACCTTTATTTTCTTTGAGCAGATTAAACCTTCCTCATATCCTATAAAAATCTTCAATCAATACATTTTAAGATCATATATGAGTAATAATCTAATTAAGGAGGAAAGTTAGCAGTTAATAGGGTCAATGAAACAATTAACTAACCAGTTGTGCTACTGAAGAAATAATACAATTTTTGTTATAGATTATGTAGGAGATCATAATAAAAATATTAATTATTATCAACTAGATAGACTAAGGGTGTATGTGGGCCCTGACACATCAAGGGTATATTAGTATGCTGATCAGAATATACAGACCAAAATGACATTTTAAGTATAGAGAAAAAAGTTCAAAGATGTCATTACACTGAGAAAATATAATTTAAAAATAAAATCCCTTTTGTCTACAGAGTGAAAAAAAATTGTAATTTTCTGTTCCAAGCAACACATTGTATCAATGGAGAATATCTGTATTCCATGCTAGATGTTTTAACAGGTGCAGCAACTTCTCTAGCTTCGCTTTGTCTTATCCTGATATATCCATAATTTACATGGAAAGCACTTTGAAAAACAATCTGCAAGGAATGAGCTTCTCAGATGACTCTCCTGTCTCCCTATGAAAAATGTAATCATCCATAGCAGAATCACTTCTATCCACAAATCAGTCATTAAAGCTGGAATGTCTTAAGCCAAGGGCAAGCACTTTAAAAAAAAAAAACCCTCTAAGTTATCATTATTTTTTATTAGTATGATCTGTGCACATGGAAAAAAATCTGTGGACATTTTTAGATAGATAGTGACCTAAACCCTATATAGCTTGTCTTCCCCACATAAAATCAAGGATTGACTTAGAGGCATGCATTTGATGCATTTGCAAGCGTAGGTTATATCAGAAGATCTCCAATAATAAGAAGCTTCAGCAGAGAGTCATCAGTCCTTCACAGTCTTTTAAACACTGGCACAAGTTGCCTAAAGTTTTCTTCTCTCTTGAAGTTTTCAGGTTTCGAACAATAGAAAGGTATACAAAATGAAGCCAACTTCCAGTTTTTGTTTTTTGTTTTTTTTCCCTTGTGACTCCAAGGGCCACCTCTGCTTAAAGCATAACTACTTGGAAATATTGCTAACAAACAGTAGCTAATCATTTGAATCTTAGAATTTAACTTTCAAGACAAACTTTAAAAATATAAAGATGATGAGAGAGAGAGACAGGGAGAAAGAGGGAGAGGGATGGGTAGAGGAGTGCTGGTAAAACGTTGCACAAAATCCTGCCAAACACATCAGTGTCTCCCTTCCTCCAAATAGACTATATAGTTGAGAATCTTGTAGACCTTTGCCTTGAGTTTGATTTTGCTATTATTTATTCTTTTTCTGTTTTGATCCGGGGAATCAGATCCAGGGTCTTACACATGCTAGGCAAGTACTCCAGCACTGTGCTGCATCCCAGCCCTCTTTCTATCTTTATTTGTTCCTTAAATGACCCTTCTATGTCCTTTCTCTTCTGTTTTCTGATTTTCAAGTTGTCATTTGCCAGTTGTTCCTATGTTTAACATTACTCTAAACAAATCTGTCAAACAATCCTTTTGTACATGCAAAAATAATGACAGATTTCTGGATTATAATTCTCTCTTTAAAGGTATAACTTTCTAAATTCAGGGAAATATTGCACAAATATGTAATTGTTATTCATGTGATATACTTGATATACTCCTTACACTCTGTATTTAAGAAGGGAATTATTGCTAGTGATTTCATTTGTGGTAGACAAAGTTCTTGTTGCTTGTTGCTTATTGATTTTATAAAAAAGACTAGAGATCTCTTATTACTGGTTAGAATTTTTATTATTATTGTCTTAGCAAAACTCAATTGTGACCTCATGTCATGTTTCATACTGACTTTTGGACAATGAATCAAAAAATGAGATAGGAAACAAATGTCTGCATATGCATTCAAAATAAGACCTTTCAGTGATTTTACCACAGGATACTTGAAATCTCTCTGTCTCTTTGGTATCATTTATCTATATTAAAAATGATATCTGGTCAATTTGGAACTGTCATGATTTACAAAATTAGATTTTCAATGCTTACCCTTCTTCAGATTTCCAGACTCATATATTCAATTCATATATTAAATTGCTTGATTAACATCTGTGCCTGGATACTTAGAAAGATATCAGATTGAGCAGGGCAAAACCAAACCTTTTTGCTTCCTCTCTCCCTTCGATTCATCCACCCAGCCTCTCCCATTCTTTCCTATGTTAGTAAATGGCATCACCAACTCCCTCCTGGTTTAAACTTCACATCCCGGAACTATCATAGATTCTCCTGACTCTACCACACACACCCTCTATCAACAAGACCTACCTATCTGACCTTCCAGATATATCTGGAATCAATCTCATTCTTTCCATCTCTGTTTATTATCTACTTTAATACAAATTATCACCATCTCCTACCTACATTACACTACAGCAATATTTTTGTAACTGATTTTCATCCTTCTACCCTTGACTTATTATAGACGCTATGGTGATATTTTAAAAATGACAAATCCTTCCATATTCCTTCTCTGTTTATATCTCCAGGAACTTCTCATTGCCACTAGAATAGAATACTGAATACTTATCCTAGTTTACATAATCTGGAATCTGCCTATTTCTCTTACCACAACACATACCCTTTTAACTCTTGCCACTAGTTTTTAGTTACATGGGCTTTTTTTTTTTTTTTTTTTTTTTTAATATATTAATCCTGGTCGTTCCTTTGGGTCTTTGCACTAGTTAAGTGCATTCCTGCAGTGATTGTCTCCCAGATCTTTCTGTAGCACTGACTCTGTCTTATCATTCAAACTTAGCTTAGATAATCGAGTTATCCAAGAAGCTCTCCTTTGAAATAACCACTTAGCCACTAATTGTCTTGGTAAGCTATTGCCACAATGATGTTGTGCATCAAACCACTCAATGGCTTACAGCAGTTATTTCCAATGGTTATCATAAGCCACTGGGTAGCTGGGGCAGCTTTGTGTCAGGCTGCAGGTTGGTCAGTCTTGACTCCAGTCTTCTGCTCAGATTCAAAGACACTTCACATGTCACATTTTTACTGCCCAATGGCTGCTTGGGACATGTCTTCTCATCGAGGTCACAGGCCCAACCAAACTGTGAAAATATGTTTTATATCTCTTTTTCTGTCACATCTTTAATATTTCATTGGCCAAAGAAAATCACATGATAAAGTACGACATCAATGGAGCAGGAGATTCATTTCATCCAGACTTATATAATCAGTAAGAATGACAAAAATATTCTCAGAAACACTCAGAAGACTTCCTCACCTCTCATTAGCTAGGATGGTGTCTTTTACTCATATCTAAGCCAATCACTATCTAAAGGTTGCTGGCAGATCAATTATAAATTAGTATCAGCAAATGTAAGTTAATACCAGAGACTTAGTGAGTAAAAGCTTTAGTGGGTAGAATATAATTATGCTAAGGTGATGAAACTGAAATACACACACACACATAATAAAGAATGGAATAAAATTTAAATATATATTTTATTCCATAATGAGGGATAGTCACTTTCACTCATTTCTTTGATGATATTCTGAATTATAAGCAAGATAGCTGGATTGAGTCAATTCTGTATGACCGTTATAGTCTCAATCTGATTCACAGAATATAAACAAGTAAGCAACTTCTGCCCAGAAAAAAAAAAAAAATTTTAACAAAGCTTATTTCTGTCTGGATTTGATCACTTTATATTTTGTTAAAAAAATGATGACTTCCAACTTTGTTAATTTTTTGTTTCAGCACTGAGGCTTAGGAGAAAACCTATATAGTAGGCCAGCTATTTTCTAATACCGTTTTCCTACTAAAAACTAGGATGAAGCAGATTGCTCTTCTCCAAATTCCACAGGCTGTTGGAACTGATTATTAAGTAGGACTCACAACTTTACCCATTTCATAGATGATCAGCCAAGGCTTATACCTTTCTGGCCAAGATTCCTATTTCCCCAGATGAGACTTCTATTTCAGGCTTCAGAGGCCTGTGTGGGATGTTCTTGCCCTCTATGACCTATCTGATAAGATCTTGCCTTATACCAGTTACCTCTGGTCCCCATGACTTTATGACACAGATAACAAAGTCAGCAGTTTCAATCTTCCCAGATTAACAAATGATTGCAGAGATTTTCATATGTAAAAAGCTTCATAATATTCATTCTTTTTTTTTTTTCAAATCACTCTTTCAAGAATTAATGAGCACTTAGAGTGATTCACTTTTCATAGCTTCATCCATTGGAAATAACTGACAAAGTCAGGTTAAATTGAGATAATCTTTGAAAATGTGAGGTGAAGATACTAATTAACAGAATGAGTATAGTAGTGACCTTGAAGGAGGAAATTTACTTGCTAAGCTTCAAGGTGCCTGAAGGATGTTCTTAGAAGTAATTTCAACTACTTCCCTTCTCAAAGGATATAATTCAGACTTTGGAAATTATTGTGATTTTTTGGGTTAATGTCTAAAATTTAAAAATCATGCTCATTTGCAAACATACTAGAGATTTAATGAGTAAGCTTAAGGAGAAAATTTGTCAGTGGTCACAGTTGCTGTCACAGTTAAGCAGCATGCCTTGCGCCATTTTCTAATAAGCAAGCATGGTCCCATGTTAGTATACAGGGCATAAAACATTATTAATAAGCACGTGGGGCCCTAGTGGTGGCAGTTGAAGACAAAGGGGGTTAACTTTATAAATGGAATCAATATTTTAAAATTCTAGGACATGTGATCAGCATTATTCACATAAAGCCAGTTTACCCATTTGAAATGTTACTCGCTTAAGCAAAAAAGGATTCCAGTTTTAATTCTGCAATATAGTATCTGGGTGACCTTGGTGAGCTTCATTCTTCACATCAATCAAATAGAGATGAGTTCAATTGTTGTTTTTATATTTTCGATTTTAAAAGATTATAAAATGAAATAGAAATGTTACCTTTCTTTGAAAAATCAAATATGATATACAAGTTTTTAAAATTTATGATTATTGCCATAGATAGAATTTAAGAATTTCAGCAGTGATATTCAAATATGATATTCAATCAGTTACAGTTTAAGGCAGTTGCATTTCAGTCAAGTGGAGATATTATGTTTGAGTGACCATTTCAAAGCCCCCTTGCAAGCATTCAGGCAGAACTCCCACACAGCTGCAGAACCCCACTGAAAAAAGAAATCCTGTTGTCTGGATTTGTTCCCCCTCCATTCTTTGCATCTACGCAGCTGCAGAAGCTGCAGGTGTGCGTGTGGTAATGTCTGCTCCAGGAATGATCTAGATTTGGTGGTGGCAATTGGAATCCCCTCCTCTGTTGGGCATCATTGCTTGTCTGCCCATCACCAGCTGTCCATTGGCTCTGTGTCCCTGGCTTGTAAAAGGGGGCTCTCTTGTTCATCATATTTGTTGGTTCTTCTGGAGAAGCTCCCTCTTAGCTTGTTCCCCAGCTAGGATTTATTTATTTTTTTCAGCTGGAACCACCTTTTATCTTCTTGGTGGGGAGTCCTGTAGCTGGGTTTTTCCTGCCTTTACTGGGATATTGACCACTTAAGCTCCACATGCCTGTAGGGACTTTTTTTTTCCTCTTTCTCAATACTTGAGCATCAATGTAGGCTAAGCAGTGGGATTGCAGAGTACTTGTGTAGACTAATCTGTGCCCTGCCTCTCTCAGCTTAACCTCTGGACTTTTCCTCATATTCTGACAGAATGATACCCACCTGCAGCCTAATGGGGGGGGGGGGGAGACAAACCCATCCCTGAGGGAACAGAGATGGAAGTGGACAAGTGACCACTGATAACTCATAAGCTTTTTATAGAGAGGACAGGGTTGGGAGAAAGAGGTCTCATTTTGCTATAACATTCTTTTGAAATATTACTACTTTGAAAACTTTATGTTGTAGCTATTTATCCTGTTTTCTTTAAATTTAGAAGGTGAATCATGCATTTCTTTCTGTTCCAGTGTAGCTTTACCCAAGGTGGAGACCCTGAAGGGGAGTAAAAATGTTCTTTATATCTGCAAGTTATATTTGCATAAATACTTGTTCCACGCCTGTGTAAAGTTACTGGTCACACTGGATTATCAGTTAGTTCCGTGATGGGGAGCTTTTTGGGTGCAGAGGTTGGCATATAGTCAGAACACAGTAACATGTATTGCATGAACAATAGTCTTATCTATTATATGGAGGAAATTCTGGAATTTCACATGTAGTACCTTCCATTTAATTCCTAGTGCCCATGAGCAACTTTCCGAATGGCAATATTGTGATATCTCTGGTACAAATTTGCTACCAATTATGTTTTCATCAATGATGGTTATAAAGTTCACATCATCCAGTATCCAGTTGTGATGTACTGAGGGAAAGACAATGGAGGAGCCAGAAAATAGTTTCTTTCCATATAGAAATGTCTTACCTCATTTCTCCCCAGAAGACAAACAGCAGAATGAGAAAATCAGCAGGTAAGTGGTGAATTAACTTCTCTCCTGGCAACCTACTCACATGACTGAATTAGTATGACCTTTTTTTTTTTTTTCTTCCCCAACACTCAAATGTAGAGGTAGTTTCCAGTTGCTAAGATCTCCTGTTTGAAGTGAGAACATTTAAAATTCCCTTCCCCTGAGGCTGTGGCCAAACTCTTTTCTATTAAATAATCTCAGTCATGACCTTTTAATAAGTCTCATTTTTATAATTTCATTCTTTGAAGGATGATCATTTGTTTTGCTCCTTTTTCTCTTAACTTTGTATATATTTGTTTTTCCATTTTGGGTCTCAAGACTAACATTAACTTTTTGGGGTCTTTTTAAAATTTGATCTTAAGAGAAACCACAGTAAGTTGTTCAGTTATCCTTGACATTTCATAGCAGTGAAGTGTAAACTCTTTTCACAGAATTCACAGCGTGTCCTCACCTTACTAGCTCAGCTGCTCAGTTTATGTCAATAAGCTTGTCAGCTCTGTGTGCCCCTCAGCAGATGCAAACGTGCTGTTATTTGTATCACTTGGCTTGAGAAGTTTCTGCATCCATATTTGTGTTCTCTACTATGTAAAGTTTTCCATTCTGTTTCTTTTATTCTAAAAGGTTTTTGTAAGCTTTGCTCTTGGTACATCATGACAAACTAATTGTTTTCAGCCTTTTAGGTTCAAATCTTAATTTTAATTTTCATTCAGCATAAAACTCTATTACAGGTCACATAGAAAAAGAAAGTGTCTGTCTTAAGCAGTGTAGAAAGACAGAGATGGCTTGATACCCCAAACTTCTATTTTTCTGGAAAAGGATTATAACAGAAATTTAGAGCAGAAGCTCTGGGAATGAACTGACATGAAATGAACCTGGGATTGAAAATAGACTTCATTATTACTTATTTGTGACCTTGGCTAAGATTTTCAACTCTGTGATCTTATTCTCTTTACTGTAAAATGAGAACAATGATATTCATACCATAGTTTTGTTAAAATTAAACAAGACTGTATAGACATACAAGTTCTAAGAACAATCAGTGCCTGGCATATAATAAATATTCAATAAATGTTCCTCTTATTATCATCAAATGGAATATCAGAATAATAACATCATTACTGTGAGGGTGAACTAGATGATATTTGTTAAGTGCTAAATGAGGTGCCAGCTGCAAATTGTAGCTACAGTTCTTCTCCCCTGTGCTCACCCACCTACCTGTCCTTATGGCTGCCTCTCTGATTTAAGGTCTGTTTCCAGTCACTGCATGTTCACATTCTACCCATTTTCAAATGTCATTTCAAATATCACCTCCTCCAGAGAGTGGTCATTCACTCATCAAAAAATATTTATTGAGAACCTTCTTCTGAACCCATATCATTTTATCTCAGCAATTTCACTTTTATACTTGTAATATATTGACTTTTTTATAAAAATGTCAAGTTTTGGAAGACAGAACATATTTTTATTAATCTTTATATCTCCTAGCTCATCTAACATGAGGGTATACACATAGTAGGCAGTAATATATATTTTTTTCCAAAAAGGAAATAAACCTTTATGGAAATTATCCTGCTCTGAATGAGGAATCTAATAATAGGGGCAGAGGGGCTTTCAGTCAGATGCAGGAATTTAAAGTCTGAAGAACATTTATGCTCATTGGGAAATGGTGCCTCTCTTTCTTTTTGTTATCTATCCACCAACTGATTGACATTTCCAAGCAACCTGGATAATTTTTAGGATGGGACTTTTTCTCATCAGAATTGATAGGATGATTCATTGTAAATGCCCAACTTTTTCAAATAGCCACAGGGTTGTTCTTTTAAAAAAAGCTTCCAAACTGAAATAGATCAATGTGTTTGAAATTTCCAAAATTATTTAAATAGTCTACCAAATTTGTGACAAGGTGTTAGCACAATTTATTCCAAGGGCTAGGCAATTTCTTTGTCACAGGAATGTTCTATACTCCTGCTCCTAATTATTATTATTTTTTTTAATTTATATTTTCCCTGCGAGGTGCTGGGGAATTGAACCCTAGCCCTTGCGCATGCTAGTCAAGAATGCTACAAGATGGGCCAAATGATCAGCACCTACTCCTAATTATTAATGTGAACTTGAATACCTCATTTTACTTCCCTAGATAAAATTTCTCACATGTGTAAAGCGACGATTCTGGGAATGGTCACAGACTTCTCCATGTTGTCCTTGCCTGTAAGGAGAGAATTCCTTTAATTGGAAGTTCATTTTTACCTTTCTATTGCTTTCCAAATGGACTTCCCTCACTCCCTACTTGGAGAAAAGGCTAAGGGCAAAGTGAAGGAAGAGATAAAAAATTATCTCTATCTGGTATGTAAAATCTTTTTGGAAGAATATTTTGGAGGAGAGCTGTGGAGTGTCAGGAAGTGGACAGGAAAACAAGCATTTCAATAAATGAGGCTACTACTTTGTGTTCATGGTGGAACAAGATGTTACCACCATGTCTTCTTCTGTTACCTTGGAGTTTTAAGAGGTCAAAAGACTGAGAAAGTTGTTTTGAACTCTATTCTAAAGTAAGGTGCTTGTTTCCTTAGGTGGCACTTGAAAAGGTGGTGTCCAAAATGAACTTCTTAACAATAATTCATCACCCAGATCACTCTATATATGGGCAAGGCAGAACAGGCTGAGAGAGGGGATATATTGGAGAAAGTTGTCAGTTTGTTGGATGATTCTCCTTCAGTAATCGTGCCCTCAACCAAAATAAAGGGTAGGAAGGTGCTTTCTTTTTACTTTAAACCCATTGAGAATTTTTCTATGTCCTTTAGATGTGAGAACTCCAACTGATATTTGACTCACACCTGAAAGATCTAGAGGCCAGAAGCTTGAACGGGCTCTTCCCCTTTCTGATCATAGAGAAATAATGACTATAAGGTAAGTGAGCTGAATGTGTACCAATGGTTGGGCAAAGGCAAGCAATTTGGATTCCTAGGAATGGTGATAGAGACTTCTTAAAAGCGCTCCTGACCCAAAAAAACCTTTGGATAGCGTGACCCAAATGGAGAAGTAAACACGGGATGCCTGGGGGCTGGGAATTAATAGGAGCTGACTGGAGGCAGACTCGGCACATGCCTTTGGGGTATAGACTTACTGTCCAAGGTCCCTAGTGGGAAGCTCTCAGGTACCTGAAAAGGCTCCCCTTTTCCCTCCATGAGAAAAAGGATTAGCTTTGGGTATCTTCCATGCGGCATGGGGCACCAATCCCAGATCCTGACTAGAGCACTCACGTGAGACATCTGCCCTCTACCTTTTCTTCCTCTCCAAGCTCCAACCTGAACAGAGCAGCATGAGGGAGAAGTAGGGCAGGCTTCCACTCTGGATCAGATGCCATTCTGGAGAGGGAGAGTTTCGTTTTTTTACACTGACCTGTATGGAATCATTTTTTATGTTGGATTATCTTTTAAAAATTGCCAAGGCAACATGCGAGAATGACAGGAAAAGGTATGAGACCTTCTGAGATTCCATGCTGAAGGGAAAAGAATGAGTCCATGAAGCCATTTTAATGGGGAGCAGTAACAAAAATACAGTTGTTTTTGTTTTAGAAAGAGTCCAGCTTGTTCAATGAACTAGTTACAATAGTTCATGAGAACTGTAAACAAAAAGGAATTTTAGAAGTTACTTTTGATTGTTTACTGAGCTTTTAAAATATGCTACTGTTCTGAGACTGATTCACATGGGACTCTGGATTTATTAGAATCACATATATAAAATAAGGGAATTGAATTAGATGTTCTCTCATGTCCCTTCCAAAACTGTATTTCTATGAATCTGATATTAAAAAAAAAAAACCTCATATGATGGTTTGAAGCGAATTTAAAAAATAAACTGCTAAAATGTTAATACTCTAGCTTTGAATTCACATATCTTTAGAACTGTTTTATTATGTAGGATTGAATTTAGTGTGAGAATTAGATTGGAAATTTATCACGTAAAACAAAAATGGTGGTGCACACCAGTAATCCCAGCAACTTGAGAGGCTGAGATGGAAGGATCAAGAATTCAAAGCCAGTCTCAGCAACTTAGTGAGGCCCTAAGCAACCAGAAATTACCAGAAATACCAGAAATTACCTCTGAACCTTCTTAAGCTGTTCATATGGCATATCCAGTATTTTTAAAGAAATGAATGAATGTATGTTTCTTGAGAGTTTGTCACCCCTTTATTCACCTGGTAATTTCTATATGCTCTTCAAACTTCAAGTTAGATGTTTACTCTTTGCCGAATTTTGTGCTGTTTCCATTCTGTGTTTTGGCTGTAGCTACATCCTCCCTGTACACGCTGAACTTCTCCATTATAGCAGTTAGCATATTCCTCTCCAATCATATGTTTACTGTGGTAGGATGCTGAACAATAGAATAACCTGAAACTCTGCAAAGAGCCATATAAATACTCAGTGGTTCAAGGGACGACTTACTTTTAGGAGTGGTCCCCAACACACCTGGAGATAGAAAATAACTTGAATTTCAGTCCCGTACTCTGGATTTGAATTACAGCTATTTAAGAAAATTGGATTGTGAAGGTGAAAAGGTGACCAAGATGCTTTTATAAATTGAATGTTACCAAGTCTACACAAATTACTTGCTATTTTTTGTGTTTCTTTCTGCTTTTACTTTATTTCTGTATTTCTGCTAACTTTCGATGCTTTTTCTTACTTGTGCTTGAGATGTACCATTGGAAATTAAATACAGTCAAGACAACTAAAATGGAATGCCCTAATTTTTAAATAAATATTTGTATATAAAATATTGACTGATACAAAAAGAATGAATAAGTTATATTTAAGCTACAAAAGATAAAAATGACCAAAAAATTACCAATACTCTCACCAGGCATGGTGGTGCACACCAGTAATCCTAGGAACTTGAGAGGCTGAGATGGAAGGATCAAGAATTCAAAGCCAGTCTCAGCAACTTAGTGAGGCCCTAAGCAACCCAGCGAGACCCTGTGACCAAGTGGTTAAGCATGCCTGGGTTAAGCAATCCCAGGTACCAAAAAAAAAAAAAAGCCCAAATGACAGTACTCTTAAAGTTACCTGTACTCCCAATCTTATTTCTCTGCTTCTTCAACAGTAACAATATTCATAATAACGTCGTTTTCTAAAAATAGTACCATGCATGACTGTAGATAATGCATTTTAAATTTTGCTTATTTTCAGCTTTATTGCATGGTATCATACTGTATGTAATTTTTGAGTTGTTTTCTATAAAAATAAAAAAACCAGGAATGTACCAAGGGAATGACCATCCGAGTCACTATCCTCCTCCTGTTCCATTTGGTTTTCCAAATCAGGGAAGGAAAAATAAACCATATAACCCAATTCCAGTGACATGGTACCTCCTCCTGAAATGCATGGTGAGCAGAATCACTGCATTAATCCCCATTGGTTAGCACCTCACTTGCTCCTTTTGATTCTGAGTGTCATATTGAGATAAAGGTAGAATAGACCTTACTAGACATTGAAAGTTCAAAGTTCATACTCAGTAGTGAAGTTAGATGGACCAAAACCATCAAACTTATTTTTATAGAGAAGTTACTGAGAATATTCTTTCTTAAAAAACATATATATATGCACTTAGATACATTGATATAGTTTGAGAAACTTTATTAAAGTTAGTCATGTGCCTGAGTTTTTAATATCTGACTTGAGTATATATTGTGTATCAACTCTGTTGTATACAAAAACACAGTAGGAGTGGATGATTTGTTCTAGCACCTTTGAGCATGTACTTTATGGAGAGAATGTAAGTTATTTATATACAAGGAAATCTATTTTATGTCATTGTTTAGAAAAATTGCATGAAATCATGTAGTTGCAAATAAAAAGTAATTTGAGGCATGAAAAAAAAATGTCATGCCAGAAAAGCCATTCAATATTGTGCATTGCACATATTGGAATATAGTTGAGTGTGTTTGTATATTGGTTCATTTATGTTCACTGACAGACCATATTTCATTGTGTGAATATTCCCAAATTTCTCTCTTCTTTTAATGGATACTTGAGTTGTTAACATTTTTTAGCCTACATTAACACTGCTGCTAATACTTTGAACATATCTACTGCTGCACATGTGCAAGAGCTTCTAAAGTATTTATTTTTGTGTATCTGTATATCTCTGTCCATAGCTACATCTGTATACATTTACATGTCCATATATATGCAAGCACATATATAGAGGAGTGGAATGACTGAGTTGTGCTAAATTTACACATTCAGATTTATGATGCTGAAATGTTTCCCAACTTATTACAGCAGTTTACATTTCTACTCTTTATTTATGAGTTCCTTTTGGCCCACATTCTCATTAGCACTTAATTCTGTCAGATTTCTTATTTTTTGTCAATCTAGTATGGATTATATTAATTTTACCATTATGGAATTTAATTATGGTTTTAGTTGCATTTCCATGGTTGCTAATGAGGTTGAGAATTTGTCTTCCTATTTTTATTGGCCATTTGTGTTCACTCTTCTATGAAATGCTTATTTACATCCTTTTTTTTTTTTTTACTAATTATAGGAATTCTTTATGTATTCCATAAATTAGTATTTTATCAGTTATATGTGTTGTAAATATCTTTTTCTGATTCGTGACTTGATTTTTTATTTTGACTTGATTTTCTATTTTGATGAACAGAATTTTTTAGTTTTAATGTTTTCCAACTTATCTTTAAAAAATTTGATGCTTTCACCTTGCACACCTAACAAAGCCAGATTTGCTTCTGTTTTTAAAATAAATTTTATTGTGTATATTTGAGGTTTATGACATGACATTATGGGATACATACAGATACCAAATGGTTATTAGACCAAGCCAGACAGAATAACTTCTCTGTCAACTTATATAACAAAAATTCCAAAAATAATTTTCTCAACTATATGTACATTTTCCTGTTTTCTCCCTCCTACCCCCCATTTTTATTCTGTTTGCTTGACCTTTTTTCTTTTGAGATTCCACATATAAATGAGATCATGCAACTTTTTTTTTTTCTGTGTCTGTTTTGTTTCATTTAGCATAGTGTCCTTCATGTTTATCTATGTTGGGGCAAATATCAGGATCTCCTTTTTAAAGGCTGAATAATATTCCTCTGTATACTTTTGTAACATTTTCTTTTTTAAAAAAATTAAATTCATTTTAATTTGTTATACATGACAGTAGAATACACTTTGATATATCATATATAATGGAGTATAACTTCTCATTCTTCTGGTTATTCCTTATGTAGAATCCCACTGGTCATGTAGTTATTGTTATGGTTTGGATGTGAGGTGTCCCCCAAAAGCTCACATGTGAGACAATCCAGAAAGATTCAGAGGAGAAATGATTGGGTT
Source organism: Sciurus vulgaris (assembly GCF_902686455.1). NCBI lineage: Eukaryota > Metazoa > Chordata > Mammalia > Rodentia > Sciuridae > Sciurus > Sciurus vulgaris. The sequence goes on from NC_136463.1 coordinate 136,910,989, forward strand.
GTAAGAATCTTAACCCAGTCAGTGAATTAATCCCTGATGGGATTAATTGAAGTGGTAGAGTGTAGCTAGAGGATATTGGAATTGGGGCATGGCTGTGGATTACATATTTCATATCTGTGGAGTGGAGTTCCTTTATGCTTCCTGAAGATGCCAGCTGCTTCCCTCTGCCACGCTCTTCCACCATGACGTTCTGCCTCACCTGGAACCCCGGGGAATGAAGCCGGCCTTCTATGGACTAAGACCTCTGAAACCGTAAGCCCTCAAATAAACTTTTCCAACTCTATAATTGTGCTGGCCAGGTTATTTAGTCACAGCAGCAAAAACAGTTGACTAAAACAGTTATAAATGTACATGGGGTGATAATATCTGATTCCTTCTGCTATCCTTCCTGCTCCCATACCTTCTCTCCTCCCTTTACTTTCCTCTACCTGCAGTAACTTTATTCTTCCCTATCCCTGCCCCTCCATTGCGAATTAGCATCCACATATCAGAGAAAACATTCAGCTCTTGGTTTTTTGGGATTGGCGTATTTCACTTAGCAAAATATTCTCCAGCTCATCCATTTACTGGCAAATGCCATCTTTTCATTTTTGTTTAAGGCTGAGTAATATTCCATTGTGTATATATACCACACTTTTTTTATTCATTCATCTGTCGAAGGCCATCTAGGTTGGTTCCATAGTTTAGCTATTGTGAATTGAGCTGCTATAAACATTCATGTTGTTGCATCACTGTAATATACTGATTTTAAGTCCTTTGGGTATAAACTGAGAAGTGGGATAGCTGGTGGTTATGGTGGTTCCATTTCAATATTTTCTTTATCAATTTGTCTGTGAATAAGTGTTTCCACATCTTGGTTCCATATAATGGCCATTGAGAACAATGTTGCAGTGAACGTGGGAGTGCAGATCTGAGTGGTGATTTCATCTCCTTTGAATATGTACCTAGAGGTGGGATTTCTGGGTCATCTGATAGTTCTACTTAATTTCTTTAGCAACCTCCATAGTCTTTTCTATAATGGCTGCACCAGCCTTCATTCCTGCCATCACTGTACCAGGGTTTCCTTATCTTTACACCCTTGCCAACATTCATTATCTATTGGTTTTTTGTTTGTTTTGAGAATAGACATTCTAACAGTGTGAGGTGCTATCTCCTAGTGGTTTAAATTTTCATTTCCCTGATGATTTTGAGGTTGAGCACCTTTTCGTATACTGTTGGAGATTTTTATGTTTTCTTTGGAGAAATATCTGTTTCAAGTCTCTTGTCCATTTTCGAATTGGATTATTTGTTTTTTTGTTATTGATTTGTAAGAATTCCTTATAAATTTCCAAATAGTAATTCTATAGCAGATATGTGGTTTGTAAATTTTTTCCCAGTCTGTGGATAACCTTTTCATTTTGCCGATTGCTTCCTTTGCCGTGACTTTAATGTTTTACTTAAGAAAACTTTCCCTCACCTAAATGAATGAAGATATTCTACTTGGTTTTCTACTAAAACACCTGGAAATTTTGCCTTTTTACATTTAAGTCTTTAATATATGTCATTGATTTTTATGGTGTGAGATAGTCAATATTTTCCCCCAAAGGATAGCTAATTTCCTCAGCCCCATTTATTGACTTGCTTCTAATTGATCTGCAATACCATCTCTCTCATCTAATAAGTTTTCTTGCTTGCATGAAAATAAAAGTAATCTAACATCGTATATTAACATTCCCTTGATTTGAGGCTCCTGAAAGTCAAAACGTATCTTGAACAAAGTTTCTGTGATGAGATAAAGGAAAAATAAAGCAACAAAAGCTGATCTTTAATAAGATTATAAATGATGAATGACAACACAACATTTATGCTAATAAAGATGTTTGTAACTTGTTTTCCAATGTTTTAAAAAATTATTTTAGAAGAAATTACACAAAGGACTAGAATGTCATAGTGTCCTTTATCTGAACATATGGACATTTAAATTTTAAATCCTGGGAGAATTTAACCCAAGCTATCTGCTCACAGGTCATTGAAACAACTAATAGACAGCTTGATGTTTACAGATAGAAGACAATTTGAACAAAAGTCAAACTGAGAGCACATGGAAGCCATAACTTCAAATAAAGATTTATGGTTTAATAAAATAAAAGTAAAACACTATATTTCTCCTGGGACCTGACAGGAAGACGAGGTATAAGAAAACACTACTGAAGAGAGAAACCTCCTGTGAAGCTTGTTCATGAGTGGTCTCTTACCTACTCTGCCAGAATGCCTGGCAAGCTTCAGAGAGGCAGTGAATTTTAATTTTTTTCCTTGGGATGGATTTATTATTATAAAGTATGTTCAAAATTACAAAGTTAAGAAATCGCAAATGCTGGGGCAACGCTGCCCTCTGTAGTGAGCAGTTTAGGATTGTGCTCATTAATTTCTAAAGTATATAACAACGCCTCTGGCTCAATCACTCTTCTCCCAAACCAAATGGATCTCCATGCTGAGTGATTTTTATGAGACAGAATGTCTCCTTAGAAGGCAGTCCGCCTCCTTGTCCTTTCCTTTGGGTCAAGAGTCAGTAGAGACTTCCACTCCGTTGTTTTTCCCCTTCCCTGTTGCTTCCTTCCCACCAAGGCTCTCAGAGGTTCTGTTCGCTTCCTTGCCCTCTTAGAGGTCAGTGGGAGGCACAAGATCGCCTGGACCTGGAGGGACTGTCCCCATAGATATAATATAGGATGCCTAGAGAGAGTGAACTTGGATAAGCAGTTAATACCAGTTTAGTATGAGTTGGTCCAAAATATTGCCTAGGCGTACTTATACAAAACTAGTTGTCCTTTTTAAAAATCTCAGATTCAAACTTATCCTAGTGTCCTGTGTTTTTATTTGCTAAACATAAAAGCTCTCCCCTTGTCTCCAACCAAAACATTAAAAAAGAACCCACTTGATTCACTTCACCTAACCTGTGGGCAGCATTCCCTACTTCCAGCTCATCCATTTTGAAAGTTCCTTCACAACTACAGTTCCTCTGGTGGTATCCGTCCACCCATGTGTAAGTAGGACAGAGGGACTACTTCCTTTCTCTCTTTTCCTGGCTGAAGTGGTAGAATCTTAGTAAATTTAGTTCCTTTGCCACTTCTTTGCCTGTTTTAGATTTCTCTTAAAGCCACTGCATCCATCCCTTCTGCTATGCTCTCCTCCATCATGTATTTTAGAAGCCACGGTCCAGATCAGGAATCCTTTTTAGGAAGAAAAGTGGAGAGTAAGGGATAGAGTAGGATCCTGGGTCTGAAAAGTGACTGGATGTGAACGGTGAGTATGGAAGTTATGCTGTCAATACCACTATTTCCTAAAATTCTGACTGCTGGTGTTAATCTGGAGACAGCTCAAAAGACTGAACTTTAGACTTAACAAAATCCATCCTTTGAATTGCTCCAAATTCCGACTTCTTATGAAGCCATGTTAGAGTCAACAGATAAAATGTAAACAAATTTATTTTGGAGAGGGAAGTATTCCTTATAGTATAAGACGTAATAAAATGAAGTGGCATATGAAATAGATTCATCTGTGAAAGAATACTGGTTAATTTGAGACTATGTCTATGTCTACTAATGGTAAAGAAGAAAATCTAAAATTTGTGTGCTAAAAAAATATTTTCAGTGGGTATTAGTGGTGGTTTCTTCCTGAGAGGAGGGGGAAATAAATTAGTGGAATTTGAAAATACCTAGCCTTAAATCAACAACTATAACAAATACTAACATAACACAAAAGTCCTTTGAAAATTTAAAAAGGGACTTGTTATTAATAGATTTCCATGAGTATTATATTTCAGTTGATTGAGGCACACTTCCTTTTTAACTTTTTAAAATATTCAAAAGAAAGATTTCAATAAATAGCTAATGGTATTATGTGATAGTGCCATTTTGATGTCATTATGATTGGATATTATCTGGAGAAATAGTTAAAAGTATTTCATTAGATGAACCCCTTGATGAGATTACATATAGTTTGGAAAGGTGATAAATTAGATGTATAAAATCAGTGTAAGGAAGTGGATATAGAATCACCAGTTTTTTTTCCAAGCTTCATTTTTAAAAAAAGAATTGCTAGCAATAAAATATAGCTCTGATTTCACATTTAAATGTGTAATAATTGGAATTATAATATTAAAAAGAAAGCAATGTATTCACTTAGTAGCCAAATCTTCAGCATTGAAGTCAAACAATATATTGGAGAATCATCAAGGGATGTTGAGACCAAAAAGTTGCCTTTATTTGAGTTAATTATTCAGATAAAATAACACAAAAACACCAAAAAAAGTCAGTCATCACTGGGAAGTTTTGGAAAAATGTTGTCTATCCTTTCCAGAACTTTCAAGAAAGATAATAGCTCAATCATATGCTTGTAATATCCAGCTACACATTTGAACTTCAGGCCCTTATCTAAAGTGGTTACATTTTTTAAACCATTTCTTTATCAAGTACTAGAAATTGAACTTGAGTCACCTGAAGTAAAATAGTTTGTGAATGCAGTTGAATTTAGCTGTCTCAGAACAAGAGGGGTACATTGTGTTACTGTGTCTGGCTTTGGTTTGAGGTTTAAAGCAGTGGTTTCCAAATGTGAGTGTGCCTCAGAGTCTCTTGGATGCCTCAGAGTCCTCCAGGAGATTTTGACTTAGTGGATCAGGGTTTGGGTTTTTCTTTTTTTAATTTTTAACTTTCAAGAATACAATATGTGATTCTGATAATTGTGATCCAAAGACCATACTTGAAGAAACACTGACTTATGTTTTCATCTGTTTGTAGTTTGAGTTATTCTTCCAGAACTCTACTTATGCTCTAAATAGCATAAAGTAAACATAGCTTGGGTGCGGGTATGGGGTCAGAACACACTGAATTCCATTTTAGTTCATCCAATTCTGTTTAAATCCACGAACTGAGTCTTATTCATTCAGCAATGGACTAGGGATTAGGGACTACAGACATGAATAAAAAAATTGTATTTCTCCAGTAAGGAATTTTCAAGCCTTTCAATATCTGAATATTAAGCTCAAATAAAGAAAGGGATTTTATTTTGTTCTCTACTGTGTCCCAAGCCCTAAGAACAATTCCTGCCCCTTCACACATGTTCAATACGTATTTGTAGAATGCTTCATGAATAGGTTGCAAAGTGGAGTAAAATGAAATAATGTCCATATGTAAGCAACATTCTGGAGGTGGGTAGTGGGGGATGTAGGATTGCTGTGAGGTTATTGATGTTTCCAAAATAGTTCCAACCTTATGATTTGCTTCCCTCTGAGCACCGTTCCTTGCATCTCTCATGGAATATGGTAATTTTTCTACCAGCTCATAGAATTTTAGTTAGAATTTTTCTGATCTAATTGTCTAAAATGGGCATTGTAGAAGAATGGCTTGGCTGTTAATGGAGTTCGTCTTAGATGTACCAGTGACTAACCATGTGGCAAAGTGTCACAGTATCTTCATTTTAACGGATAGGAAAGAACAATACAAGCTGACTGATTCACAGAGGTGGCAGATGATTGTGGAGAAAATAACTAGGGGAGTACTTAACCATTGAGAGGAAAAAGGGGATCTTAAGTTATGAATTCCTGGGTTACCCTTAGTATCCACTGCCTTCTCTGCTCAACAGAGCAGACCTCAGGTGACCTTCTTCATTCACCGCCCTCTGTGTGCTCCAGCTACCCAGGGCTTTCCCTTCTCTTTATGGAGGACAACTTTAAATTCTACATGTTCTCTCCCCTTCTCTTTTTTTCTCAACATCCTATTTCACTGAAGCAATGTTTTTTTCTAATACTAATAAACTAATAATATTGAGATCTTAATGAATAGTTATATCTTAAGAATTATTTTGTTTAGGCAATATAAAATGCTTATGTTAAATTAGTGCAGCCACTCTGGAAAGCAGTGTGGAGATTCCTCAGAAAGCTTGGAATGGAACCACCATTTGACCCAGCTATCCCACTCCTTGGCCTATATCCAAAGGACTTAAAATCAGCATACTACAGAGATACAGCCACATCAATGTTCATTGCTGCTCAATTCACCATAGCCAGATTGTGGAACCAACCTAGATGTCCTTCGATTGATGAAAGGATAAAGAAACTGTGGTATATATATACAATGGAATATTACTCCACCATAAAGAATGATAAAATTATGGCATTTGCAGGCAAATGGATGAAATTGGAGTATATGCTAAGTGAGATAAGCCAATCTCAAAAAACAAAGGACGAATGATCTCACTGATAAGCAGATGATGACATATAATGGGGTGGTGGGAGGGGCTAGCATTAGGGTTAGGGTTAGGTTTAGGGTTAGGGTTAAGGAGGGTGGTAAGAATGGAGGAAGGAAGGACTGTATAGAGGGAAAAGAGGGGTGGGAGGGGTGGGAGGGGTGGGGGGGAAGGAAAAAAATAACAGAATGAATCAAACAACATTACCCTATGTAAATTTATGATTACACAAATGGTATGCCTTGACTCCATGTACAGAGAAACAACATGTATCCCATTTGTTTACAATAAAAAAAAATTGAATGTGAAAAAAAATAAAATGCTTATGTTTTAATAGGTCTTGATGGATTTCTTCCATTCATTTAAGTGATTCTAATTTTGGTATCATGGCACACTAAGGGAATATATTTTTTTAGGAATAAGTCTTTGCCAGATTCTTTTCTAGGAGTTGGGACGTAGCTATGAATGAGACAAGTTCTGGCTCTCATGGAGTTTACATTCAATAAATAAGGAAGAACGCAAGCAAAAATATAAACCAGAAACACGTACTCTGCGGAGACAGTGGAGTGATGTGATAGAGAATGACAGGGTGCTTATTGTAGGCTGTGGGGTCAGGCAAACCTCTCTGAAGTGCTAACATTTAAACAGATCTGAACGACAAGGAGAAGCCAGTCAGGTGAAGATCAAAGGGAAGAGGATCTCAAGAGGAGGACATTAGTACTGATGTATTGATGTATGGACAAAGGGATGTGCTTGATGGGAAAGTTAGAGAAAGAGAGGGAAGTTGAAGGGGAGAAGGATCTGAGACCAGATTGGAGAGGTACACAGAGGCCAAATTACAAAGGACTTCATAAACTGGATGGGAAGTTTGGATTTTAAGTGCACTGTGAAGATATGGGGGATTTGAAAGCAGGCAGGTGTATTTTATTTTACAAAGGTCACTATGACATTAGGACTGCTGTGGGAAGAATGGTTTATGGGAGGCCAGGAGGTGAAGCTGGGGGACGTGCCTGGAGACTGCTACACTATCTGAGTGAAAGATGATGTGAGTTTTCGTGGAATGAAGAGAGGTTGGATTTTTAGATTTGTCATATGCTTCTTTAGTCTTTGGTTAACAGAATTTGTTTATGAATTAAATGGGGTCCAGGACAAGAGATAACATATATTGTGCCTTCATATGACACTATTTCCCTCCAGGCACTAATAATATAACTCAGGGGTATAGTTTCAATTATCTTTGGTAATTTGGTTCTTTTTTTTTTTTTCCATCTGGGCACTATATGTATTTATCTTATTGGACTGTGATAATGAAATATCACAGACTGGGTGGCTTAAACAATGGATGTTTATTTCTCATAGTTCAGGAGTCTGGGAAGTCTAAAATCAAAGTGGCAGCTGGTTTGGTCATTGAGGTTGTGTTTTTGGTATGCAGACAGCTGTCTTATCACTGTGCCTTCACCTGGAAATCTCTTTCTTCTTATGAAGTCACTAACCCAATGATAAGAGCTCCATCCTCTTGACTTCATCTAACTATCTCTCGGATGCCCAATCTTTGAATACTATTATAATGCAGGTGAGGACTTCAACATATGAATTTTAGAGGGACAAAATTTAGTCCATGGCAGGCACCAAAAAACCATAGGCCGAATGTTTTCTTTGATAAGTGAATGATGATACTTAGTGGGGGTGGGCTGGGGTGGGGTGAGGGGGGAATAAGAGAAGAATGGAGGAACTTTGGATTGTGTAGAGGGAAATGAAAGTTCAGAGTAGAGGGTAGGGGTGCTGGAGAAGGAAAGATAGTGGAATGAGACAGCATTACCCTACGTTCATGTATGATTGAACGAATGGTGTGAGTCTACATGGTGTACAACCAGAGAAATGAAAAGTTGTACCCCATTTGTGTAAAATGAATCAAAATGCAGTCTGTAAAAATTAAATTAAAAAAAAATGAAAGCTGACTATGTCCCAGGCAAGTCATAAATCTTGATAAATTATCCTTGGTAAATTACTACCAAACATTATACTAGAGTTCATATACAAAAACATTCTGTTCATTAGTTTATTATACTGTGTTTGTTATTATCCACCATTAGTTATATCAGATAGTTTACAAACTCTCCAGTCTGAGGTTTGTGATTTCATGAAATTTCCATCATTACTAGAAATATAGGTTGTTATTAAACATTCAGATTGAACACTTCATGAACACTTTGGATAGTAAGGAAGAGAAGAGGATGATCACAGGGTACCACCTGAACCCCATTGTTCCAGAAGCTGCCTTTGTGGTTTTGCATAATCCTCTCAGAATGTATGATGTGCTGCATGAAACAGCCCTAAGTTGTAAAATCTTTTCTGACCTAAAATGGATAGAAATGATAAAGGTCAGGTAAAGACCCTGCAGCTGATTTCCCTTTCTGAATCTGCCAGCTCCTCAGATGATGATAGATGATGGGGCTGAGACACAGGCTTCCATGCTTTCCTCTTCTCTGCCTTTAGGAAAAGGATCCGCTGAGATCAGCTAGCCAGAGCCAAAAGTCAGAGTGAGGACAAGGACAGCTGGAGAGGAGGAGCAGCAGCCAGCTGACAAGAACCTTTTCATGTCTAAGGAGTTTTGTAGACACTGGTAATGATGCCATTAGTAATTGTTTAGATCACAAATCTTAATTTAACTTCAATACTCAGATTTATTTCTCAAGCTAGATGGTTGAGAATAGTATATTTCAGGAGTAGTGAAAATTCACATATTGGTTTTGAATGGATTACTTCTCTGCTTCTTCACTACTCAGAGTTTTTGCAGACATCTCTTCCTTCTCCTGCTCCATCAGCTTGGCATCCTGTCTCTGAGCCCTGCTCCAGCTCTGCAGAGGCAGGAAATGGTGGAGAGCAATAAAAAATTTTTTTCTTGTCGTTTGTTTGAAAAGGTCCAAAGTGGAATTTCCTTTTCCTAGCACCTGGAATTATAATGTACAAATATCTCATAGAACAATGGAATATTATTCATTCACTGGAAAGAAACAGTCCGCAGAACAGGTTGGGAAGCTAGAAAAATGAAATTAGGTAAAACAAAAATAAAAAGATTGAAAAATAAAGATGGAACCAGGAAGAGGAAGAAAGTACAATTTTCCCTCTCTTTCGCCTTGTCTCAGTTAGTGGGCTATGTGTATGACATACTGAAAAAAGCAGAGTGCCTGAGACATAGCTGATTGAAACCTGTGAGGTCACAATAGCAGGAAAAAAATAACATAAGAGAACCTTACTCTTTATCCCTCTTGTCAGCCTTCTCATGCAAAGCCAGGATCATGGAACGAGATAAAAGAAGAATTTCTTAGCTCATATGCCAAACATTGCTAAATGTTCTTTTTTCACTTAATTTTATTAATGTTTTGAGGTGTCAAAAGAAAAAAGATGTGGTGGCACACATCTGTAATCCCTGCTACTGGGGAGGCTGAGATAGGAGGATTGTGTTTGAAGCCAGCCTAGGCAATTAGTGAAACTGTCTGAAATAAAGTGGACTGGGGATGTATTTCAGTGGTAGAGTGCTTGTCTAGTATGTGTGAGGCCCTGGGTTTGATCCCCCATTCCCTACACTCCCCAGCAAACCACACACAAAAGAAAGAGAAAAAAAAAAAAAAAGATTTTGCAGTAAGGTATGAATACTATCTGGCTTTAATGTAATGAGTGTTCCCAGTTATAATACCTGTTACATGTAAAGTACCCTAAGACTCCATCTCAGTTATTGTCTCTATATTCTCCCTTGGTGATATTTGTCCTTGAATTCAAATGTTACTTACTGTATGATTTTTAAACCCATATTTTTTAATTGTTATTTTTAGATATACATGACTAAAGTAGAGTGTAATTTGACATATTATACATACATGGAGTATAATTTCCCATTCTTGAAGTTGTACATGATGTGGAGTTAGGCTGGTCAGGTATCCATATATGGACACAGGAAAGTTAAGTTCGATTCATTCTACTGTCTTTCCCATTCTCATTCCCCTCCCTTCTATTCATTCCCCTTTGACTAATCCAATGAACTTCATTGTGTGTTAGCACATTGTGTGTTAGCATCCACGTATCAGAGAGAACATTTGCCTTTGGTTTTTTGGGATTGGCTTATTTCACTTAGCATGATATTCTCCAGTTTCATCCAGTTACCGGCAAATGCCATGATTTTGTTCTTCTTTACGGCTGAATAATATTCCATTGTGTATATATACCACAGTTTCTTTATCCATTCATCTATTGAAGGGCACCTAGGTTAGCTCCATAGCTTAGCTATTGTGAATTGAGTTGCTATAAACATTGACGTGGCTGTGTCACTATAGTATGCTGATTTTAAGTTCTTTGGGTATATAATGAGGATTGGGATAGCTGGGTCAAATGGTAGTTCCATTTCAAGTTTACTGAGGAATCTCCATACTGCTTTCCAGAGTGGTTGCACCAGTTTGCAGTCCCACCAGCAATGTATGAGTGAACCTTTTCCCCAACATTTATTGTTACTCGTATTCTTGATAATTGCCATTCTGACTGCAGTGAGATGGAATCTCAGTGTAGTTTTAATTTGCATTTCTATAATTGCTAGAGATGTTAAACATTTTTTCATACATTTGTTGACCATTTGTATCTCTTCTTCTGTGAAATGCCTGTTCAGTTCCTTTGCCCATTTATTGATTGGGTTATATTTGTTTTTTTGTTGTTAAATTTTTTCCAGTTCTTCATATATCCTGGAGATTAATGCTCTACCTGAGGTGCAGGTGGTAAAGATTTTCTCCCATTCTGTAGGCTCTCTAGTCACATTCTTGATTGTTTCCTTTCTGGGAAGAAGCTTTTTAGTTTGACACTACCCAATTTATTGATTCTTGATTTCACTTCTTGTGCTTTCAGGGTCTTGTTGAGGAAGTCAGTTTCTAAGTTGACATAATGGGAATTTGGGCCTACATTTTCTTCTAGTAGGTGCAGGGTCTCTGGTCTAATGCCTAGGTTGTTGATCCAAATTTGCAGGATGAGAGATAGGGATTCAGTCTCATTCTGGCACATATGGATTTCCTGTTTTCCCAGCACCATTTGTTGAAGAGGTTATCTTTTCTCCAATGCATGTTTATGACACCTTTGTCTAGTATGAGATAACTGTATTTATGTGTGTTTGTCTCTGTGTCTTCTGTTCTGTTCCATTGGTCTTCATGTCTGTTTTGGTGCTAATATCTGGTCAGTTTTGTAACTGTAGCTCTACTATAATTTAAGTTCTGGTACTGTGATGCCTCCTTTTTCACTTTTCTCATTAAGGATTGCTTTGGCTATTCTGGGCCTATTAATTTTCCAAATGAATTTCATGACTGCTTTTTCTATTTCTATGAAGAACGTCATTGAAATTTTAATAGGAATTGCATTAAATCTGCATAGTGCTTTTGTTAGTATGGACATTTTAACAATATTAATTCTGACTAAGAACGTGGAGTTCCTTCCACCTTCTGAGGTCTTTTTCAATTTCTTTCTTCAGTTAAAATCCATATTTTTAATCTTTCAATTCTAGACATACTTATTCAATTACTATCGTTTTCAAGCCTTGTTTTAATGCTTGTGTGTGTGTGTGTGTGTGTGTGTGTACTTCACAAACTTGACAAACAAGTATATGTATACTCACAAACTTAGCATTTGACATTGTGTGTATCCTATCCAACTAAATATACAATCAGAGAGGTAATTCAAGTTTATAGTCCAGAGAGATAGTAGAAACTATTTCTGCAAAAAAAAAAAAAAAAAAAAAAAAAGAAGAAAAAGGATCTGTTATTTCCCTCAGTGCATTTACTATTGATAATCTTAACTCCTACAGTCAATAGCTGTTTTGATATCAATTGATCCCCATCCTGTGTGTTTCCACTGCCTGATAGCTGGACGAACTCAGTTCATGACTCCCACCTCCATTGATAATCCAAAGAGCAAAGGCATCACCTGCTTGGACTGAATAAATGACCAGAGCTATTTTAGTAGCAACCTTTAAATTCTGCAGACCTGTGAGTTTGACCCAAACAAAGAAACTGTGGGAGACATTGGGGTCAGGGCCTATAGACTGTATGTCCACTGAATATCCAAGCACCAGCCTCTAAACTCTCTCTCATCTTTGAATTCTTGGTTTGAAGCAGAAAAAGACAAAAGGATGAATAATGTCTGAATCCACAATATACTGGAATACATTTCTGCCAAATCTGTAGTATTTATGCTATAATAGGTATCCTTTGGTATATAGCTATTTAAGAAAAACCCTTAGAATGGTCTAAATGGGTAAGGGGTTGATCATATAATTAATATTTGGACTTAACACTTTAGCTGCCTGACTGTGAACTAAAACAATATGACTTGGTAACTGAATAATGCAACATTGTGTATCATCTTAGATTCCTGTTCTACATACCCCTCAGTCTCCCATATCCTATCTAATAGATCGCTGACTTTAAATGATTTATTCTTAACATATTTGCAATGTTCCCCCAACATTTTCCATTTTAATCTTTCTAATTTTTGTTTTCCTTGACTTAATACCATTTTTTTCTTCTATTATTTCATTAATTTTCTATTTGGTCTTCCTGTCTCCAGTATGACCTTTTTTTCCAATGAGATTTGTCTGACAATTGACTATCTGACAAATTGGAGAATACTAGAATGTTCATGTACATTTTATTCATTTACTTCTAGATGTCAATTATTCTGTAAATAATTTCTCCTACTGTATATGCATATGTGTGGAACATTTGAAATATCCTGGTTTATATAATACATTAACTTCTATTAAATGTTGGCATATTTGATATTAAATTAAATAAACATTTTACTCTAGATTCTTAACAAAGGCATACATGGTTGAAACCAATATTTTAAAATAAAAAAGACTACTATTTAATTCTACATGCTACTTGGGCATACCTTTGTAAATCTAGTTTCTGTATACATTGTTCAAAATGTAACATTATATATATATTTGAAAATTATATACATTCTCTTATATTCATACCATTAGCTTACAATTCAAGAAGAATGAGATGTACAAGTTAAAATATACCTCAAAAAAATTTCATCTAATAGAACTTTAAAATCTTAAAATTTTCCTTGAATTGAGGATTTCTTTTTAAAATATTTTTTGGGTAAATTATGTAACCTTTAGGTAATCATTTGGTAAAGACACAATTTACATGTAGATTATTGACAGAATGATCTTTCCTACTTGCACACTAACTCTTATTTGAAAACATCAAATAGGGACTCTGTGTAAGGTGTCTTCTCTGTGCTCCTCCAGTTGTTCCATTCTTCACCCAACTCTCTCCTGTTCTCTGCCCTGGGAGGTGACCTGTGTAGACTCTGGGCTCCTGGTTCTGTTAGCTACTGGTTAGATTTGGCTCCAGGAAGCCCCATCATACGATGAGAGGCAGTGAGAGTGAGGTCAGGGTATTATCTCTTAGTTCCTCTTTGTGTATCTTCCCTTTGCATTATTGTTCCTCTCAGTGCTGTCTCTTCTACATCACCCTCTTCTATTGGGTTCTGGTAGATGCTTTTCCCCCTCATCTCTTTGGGCCTCAAAGTTGTAATAACTTTGTGTGAGTAACCCGGTTTCTGCACTATATCCCTTATGGTTTCCTTACATTTACCCACAAATGAATAAATTATCCTACGTTGAGTGTACTATCTCTTTTTGTTGATGGGTTGATGGATAAAGTTGCCCAGTATTCTGGAACCTTTATATTGAATGGACTATATTAACCAGTGAATAACTGTTCTAGCTTGTTAGTTCTTAGTGATTGGTGTGATAAGAAATCACTTTTGGTAATTAAGTAAAATATCAATAACTTGCATGATGTCAAAAGGAAAACAATAAACAAGAATGACTAATAAGCTTTAATAATAAACAAAAACAACAACAAAGCCCAGGCATGATTCTTCAATCTTTCTTTCTTTCTGGCAACCAGGGGAGCCTCGCCACATAATTGCTGTACTCAGGACCTGGTGGAGACTCTGTTATCCTGGGTTTCTAAGGGATTGTGTTCAATTACAGTGCTCTGCTGACCTGTGTTCAATAAGATGAGTAGGAAATAGTCTTCATTACCTTCAGTAACTGTGATTTTTGTGGTTATTATTACCCCTTTATCTATCCTATCTTAAAAAAAAAAAAAGGCTAGAAGAGAACTCTTGATATTTTTCCCCCAAGCCAGATTCTTTCCAGGCATTTCTACCTCCTTGTGTATCGTAAGCACCACCTCATGTTCATAAATTGAGAAGTGTTCTTGATTCTTCTCGTGAGGACCTCACTCCAACCACAGAATTCATTGGCAAGTCTTGTATGGTCTGCAACCAAAATATATCCAAAACATATTTCTGATGCTCTCTGTCCCAATCTTCCACTAGATCAGGGTACCATAATTGCTCTCCCGAAAGTGTTGTAAGTGGTTACTCTGCTTATCCTTTTGCTTCTTATTATCTAATTTTTGCACACAGTCCAAAAGATCTTGTTGAAATATGACTTGGAGTGTTTCCTGCTTAAAACAGTCCAGTAACTTCCCACTGCACTTAGAAATAAGTGCATCTAAAGCAATACTTCACTCACACCTGTCAGGCTCAGTGCCCTCTAGTTTCTTCATAGCACAAAGCTTGAAGTGTAATTATTTTTAATGTTCTTATTTTCTAGTTTATCTTTTGTCTTCCAGTATAAGTTTCATTAGAGCAGATAGTTTTACTATTTTGTTCACCCTGATATTCCAAGTAACTTGAACAGAATTGGAACTCAGTAAATATTTGTGGAAATAGTGAGAAATTATAGGGGAAAATGCTTTAGGGCATGTTTACTAATCATAATGCAGTACTTCTATTTTTCTTTTATTTTTGTTTCTACTTTTTCTTTCAAATTTATAACTCAAAATTGAAGTCTACCACAGTCAGACTCCAGGCCTTAGGAAAGATTTAATGCAACATCACATTAACCAGAAAGGGAGAATAAATGAGGTGAAAATATTTTGTTGTATCATTTTCCCAGTATTGCTTGTAAGAATAGAGTCACCCCATGAAGCTATTCTCATGTCAATTATTGCTGTAAAAATAAAGAG
The DNA here is from genome assembly GCF_902686455.1 of Sciurus vulgaris. Taxonomy (NCBI): domain Eukaryota; kingdom Metazoa; phylum Chordata; class Mammalia; order Rodentia; family Sciuridae; genus Sciurus; species Sciurus vulgaris. The sequence continues at coordinate 136,926,300 of NC_136463.1, forward strand.
TTCGATTTTAGTCTGTAGATATCTTTAAAGTGGCCAGGAACTCCAAACTTATTGTTTTATTCTCCAAAGTCAGCTAAAAAATCCACACTATCTTTGAAAACCTTGCAGTGATACACAGATGATATTATATAGTTGTTTATTATCACCATGCTGGAGCTGAAAGCAAGGGTGTGAAAACCTTGCACTAGTGCTAGCTTTATAATTGGGGTCCCCTGGACACTGTTTTAGGTCCTGAAGCATAGTGTCTCATTTTTACTCAGGGCATACCTACATTCTTAGAATGCTGCTCCCTTGCTAAAGAAAACTTCATCTTTTTACTGAGTTAAGAATGTTTCAAGTAACTAACAGGATAGTTTACAAAACTATTTGCATCCTTGTGGATTATTTATGTAACATTTTCTTTCATTTACTTTCATATTTGGTCTATTGAAATAACATTCTTTGTGTTATCCACATAAGGTATAATTAAGAACGTTCCTCATCTTGACTGGTATGTTAAACTTTTTACAATATCTTTGGATTTCTCAAAATTCTCCATTGAGATGTGATCATTCTACTTTTCTATGCCATAATACAAGAGAATTTGACTTTCCTTATTAAATTTTGTACATGCCATATAGATTGGGTACATTTTAAGGATAGATGCCACTCACTGGGTTCAATTATGTCTGTTTCATTTCTGATAAAATATGAAATCAACCATTTATCTTGAGGAATGAACCAGTATGGAAACAGATGCCTTAGAAGGCAAAAATGCAGTTATTACCTAAAGAACCCACATTTTGAAACTCTCTTAAGACTTCAGTTTAAATGGACTGTTTTATGTTAAGTTTAAAACTGAGGAGGATTCTTCCAATATCCCTTATCAAACAGACAAATAGACCATTAGAAGTCAGTCATTCACAGTAATTAATTTAGTAACCACTAGTTATAGATGTCTATTAGTAGTGAAGGAATTAGGTTGAATGCAAAGGTTGTGGCCCTTACCATCAACTGCTAACAATTTAGAAATAAAGTAGACAAATTACACATACATACCCTGTTCTATACTTAAATATATACAAATGTCGAGGTGATGTCTGAGAGACAATAGAGTCACAAAAGTAATGTAGTATTTGTAATTATGTATGCATAAATTATTTCTTTACTCCTTAAATTTTATTTCACCCTCTAAAAATAAAGGCAGGCATGCCCAATATTAATTGTGAGTTTACTTTACAAATGGATCTGTCAGAAAAATTACTTTGAATGTTCTCCAACTGCCTTGTTTGGGTGGATTAGTGTATATAAACCCTTGATTTTCCTTAAATTTTATTAGAAATAAATTAATGGCAAATATTTTCTGAGAAAAATAGGACAAATTCAAAAAACTTCCTGAAGTTTTTCTTAAAGGTTTCCTTAAAATTTTTCCTAAAGCTTTCATTTTTTTGAAGTTATATCCCAAACTAGGCATCTTGTCATCTTACCACTTCTCTACCACTCAATGTTTTCTCTCCTAGAATAATCTCCTTAATTAAAATTCTCTCTTGTTAGAACCCTACTCATTTTTTAAGACCAATTCTACTGATCTTTCCTGATTCCTTCAAATAGAAATATTTTCTCTCTCCTTTAAACTCCCATAGAAATTTCTTTTCCTTCTCTTGTAGCTCTTATCAGTTTTGACCCTATGCTGTAGTTTGGGTGTTTATTTATTATCTCTCTGAGAACCTCATGCACACTGCTACATTATTCACAGCATTTAGCACATTATCTTGCGTCCAACAACCGAAGGGATGAAGGAGTGACCTGGCTATAATTGGCAAGTTGCATATGTTGTGTAGGGAGCCTCGATTCAATCTAAAATAATCAAATGATAATGATATCTTAACTATGAAATCTGATTGATTTATTTGAACTTTTATAAATGTATAAATGCATTGAATTTATTTTACAGAAACTTCTAAAACAAATAATTAAATGGTGCCTGGTCACTTGAGTTTTGTGTACTACCTTCTCAGGCATCCTTAAAGTCAACTGAACTAAAAAAAAAGCTTGTAACTTAATGTCAAATCATAGAATCAAATTGAAATATTTTCTTTCGATAGGACATTCCAAGAATTGACAAGAAAACTAGACTTTCTGCAAAATAACCTGCAAGAGTTAATGAATATACTTGGTTGAACCAGACCTTGTCAGTGTAACAAACTAAGTGATAACCAAATTCATTGGTTGGAAAACTGTTTAATGTGTTACACATAAAAAAAGCACGTTATATTTTTAAGATTAAATTGAATAAGATGGGAGTGGAAATGCACTGGATATGGAGAGATGTGTGAGGAGACCAGTACAATAGTACAGATGAGAAGAAATACAGGTCTAGGCTAGTAACCAAGATGACAGATATGAGACTGTAGGTTTCCCTACAAAAAGTCCAGTTCTGTGATGGCATGAACCATATGGTTCTTGTCTATTTATATACAAACACTTCCAAACTTATAGTTCAAATAATTTTTCAGACTGAAAGTATCTTTTGGCAGTTTGGTAATTCAAAAGACTCTCTCAATTTTTTCCTTCACAACTTTCCAGTTTTACTTAATTTGATAACCTCAAGCCAGTAAATAATTTTCATGCTTTGACAAAAAGCATCTAAGAGGATCCATACATATGGAGGGATCTTGAGTCAGAGAACCCGCAAACTTGTCCATGAATCATATGCTATTGAGAATGGGAATAGTATTATGTCTGTCTCTGGAAAAAAGATATGAAAAGAAAAAAGAGTGTAGCAGAAGGAAAATGCACTGTGAGACAGATCTGTCCCTGGAATTAGGCATAGTGCAGTCCACAAGACATATCTACCATTGTAACTGCTTTCCCATTAAACTTGATCAATTCCATCACTTAGTAGACTCCGATGAAAATGAAATATGATTTTTATAAAAGACCTTTACAGCATATCATCCATGCCTCCTTTTATAAACTGTTGGGTCTAACATAACTATTTTATAAAATGAGGACTACTACATCACTTGATGAGATATATTTCTTACTACGTTTCTTAAACTTAATAACAATTCATTTCATAGAATGACACCTTGATTCTCCTGGAAACATTACTTTAGCTAATTCTTATGTCATAGCTGGAATGCTCCCTTTCCCCTGGAGCCTGAGTAACTCTTTTCTGTGAATTTGCCTCCACAGAATGAAGGAGAGTTATGACTCAAACTAACTCCCCAAGCAGACTTCTGCCCAGATGTACTGTACATGATGCCAAAGCCACATGATCATCCTCTGGGTAAGTGCATTTGTATCAGAACAATAACATTGTTCTAATTATTAATTTATTCATTGCCATGCTACCTTATCAAGACAACTAAAGGGAGCATTGAAGCAGAAACAAATGGATTGCAATCTCAAAGAAAGCAGGTCTTTTCACTTATTTCAAAAGCATTAAGCCAACTTGGTTAAATAAATAGTTGTTAGAAAGATTTTTTTACATGGGGAACTGACCTGAAGACTTTTGTACTGAGGAAATCCTGGAGAATATGAAAATTTTTGGAGTTTACGTCTGAGTTTCTGCAAGGTAATGGACTCTTTTGAAACGTTTAGGTTCTTTAGAGACTCCCAGGAACTCACTCTGATAAAGAAGCTTCTGGGTATTCTAATAGCAGGAGGTAAGGCATGAATGCTTCTGAGTTCCATTCCTGTCTGCTTCAAATTACTGTTTAGATGGAATGGGGCAGGGTTTCATAGAACATTCTAATAACTCTGAAATCCAGGAAGCCAACATTACTTATGCCTAAAAATATAGATAGGAATAATTCCAAAGAAGTTAAAGTCAAAAGATCTTAGATTGGAAGAAAAATCCATGTAGGGCCATTTGCTAAAAGATAAGATTTTTCTTTTCAATTCTAGTTAGTTGGCCAAATAAAACATTCTTAATGACAAATTTGTTAATAATTTTATATTCAGTGCTCTCATTGTTTGATAGCAGCTGCCTACCGTGCCATTTTGATGAGTGTGAGGAGTGCAATCATCAGTTGGTGATGTCTGCCATGGACCAAGGACAGAAAAAGAGCAATGCTTTAAATTTAATTACTTGGTATAGATCTTTTACCTGTCTTATTATTCTAAGGCAGAAGTATGTTTCACAGTGGCTTTGTTCTTCAATTTAGTGCATACCTAAGTGAAACTCTGAGAAGTCATCTATAGTTCAATGGATGATATCCATAATAAACCAATAAGTTAATAACTGGTATGAGATAATGGATGTACTACTTTCTTTATCAATTATATAGCCAAACTGAGGAACTATGAAGAGTTTAGGTATATAAATATTTTTCAAAGTAATGATCTATTCCAGGGAAGCATTAAAATTTTTTTCTACAACATAGAAAATAGTAGCACATTAGGTAATTTCTAATTTTAAACTCCTAACATCTATAATCATGAATAAATTATATAGAACATGTAGAATATATTTCTCCCTTCATGCCTGTCTCAAACTTGAATTTATGATAAATGCATGTCTCTATCAAGTTGGAACCATCAAAAGAGACAGTTTAAATGCTAGTAGGAAGTTGGAGAGGAGGGAAAAGAATCACTGCATGGATGAGCACACTAGCTTATATGATAATTATATCTCAGTAATTTCAAATGTTGCTAAATTGAATTTCATATGTCCAGAGAAAAATATTGAACTATGAGCTCATGCAGGTGCTTCCTTATCAGGTCCAGAGATCCTATTTTTCTCTTACACAGAAATATTCAGATAAAAATGTTGATCACAGTTTTTTGGTTATTTTTATCTTGATTAAGCCCATTTCCTTTTCTCTTTGCTGTATCCTGACTTTGCTGAAGGGAATCACTTCACTTATACCCTTAGTTCACGTGGTCTAGGGCAGGGTACATAATCAAGAACCAAATAATCAGTCACAATTATTATCTCAGAGTTCAATATATGGCTTAAACTGGATCTGTGAAAAGGCCCAGCAGCCATGGAATTTTTGATATAACTTAGTAGGAAAAAGATCATCTCACTTTATTGTGGTTTTTAAGTGTACTTTGCTTTCAGCTGTCTTTTGGGTGAAAGCTTGTCTATTAAAAAAGGCAACACAGAAAACAGGGGGACTGAGAGATGGAGACAGAACATAATGGCATTCTTTGAGGAACTGAACTGCCAAATCCTTCAGTCACTCTGCCCAAGTACTTTCATCTCTGTTAACATATTCCTTTTTAATGTAAGACAGCTTGAGTTGACTTTCTGTCGCTTATAATCAAGAGACCTGGTAAATAGGTGTCCAAAGCTCTAAATTCTATCAAATATTGTTATGAACTCATTTGAAACTTTGATTATTAATGTACATGTATTTCTTAGTGTCATACTCCTATTTATAGTATATAGAATATTTCTGTACACACATATTTGTACATGTAAACTTAGAATTATATGAATTTATTTAGATTTATTTTATATATTAAAAGATTATGGTATGTATAATGACTTTTTGGTTATATGGAGAATAATGACATGATTAACTTTAAAGACTATTGTGATAGAAAATATGTTTTGGCACTATTTTGATAATACTATGGCTAGATTCTCATAGTGTCCTAAACCTGTTCTATGGGATTTATCCTCCCATGTAACTTTTAAAAAAATGATCAATATACATTAAAAACCCCAACAAAACTGACAATCAAAATGCAAACTCTATCAGGAAGTGCCAATGATCTCCAATTGTAGGACTTTGGGTAAACGGAATTAGAGCACATAGTCACATTTCATCCTTAAGTCTAACTCTGGGACATGAAAGTAAGTCTATCAGGAAAAAGACATTATTTGAAAAATCAGTTGGTTATGGGGTTTTCCTCCAAGAGTCACCATTTCCTGATGGCCACTCACTGTGCTAGATCTTCTGCTGGTACTGATTCCCAGGCAGATGTGTCTGGTATTCTTAAATATCAATTAACCTATGCTTGTATCTATAGCACTCACTTTGTTATTCAACAGTGACTTGCAAGTCATTTTACCATTTAGTTTTCAAATGTAGCTTATACAATAAAATTGCTGCCAAATTGACAAAATTTTATCACAAGGAAACTCTGGGGTACCATCAGTACTACATGGTGGTTTGTGATCTCAGTCTAGCAATTAACTGTTGAGACTTCCTATGAAACTTGTGGGTCTCCATTCCCTCACTATTGCCCCCCTGTGCCATACCCAACTCCACATTCTCTTGGGAGAGACAAACACAGTGAATCCTCTTAAGAATTTCCTTCTGAGTCATATTGGACTGAATAGATCATGAGAAAAAAATCCAGTGCATTACAAGACTTACAATTAGCATTCTGTGATATGGTTGATCACACCTCTGCAAACTTGAGTACCTATCCTAAGACTTGGAAATTATCCATAGAACTGTTTCTTTATTAGGTAGCATACACTGGTTAAAATTATTATGTATTTGATAATAAAAATGATCATTGATTAAATATTTATTTTGTGTGCAGGACTTGTAAATTCATTGTTTTATTTTTCTTTTGATAACTGGTTAGTTATATATTCTTTCACTTTCCTTTTAGTGGTTCTGACATGAGCTTATTATTATTATTATTTTTTGGCAGTATTGGGGATTGAACCCAGAGCTTTGAGCATGCTAAACAAGCACTCCTAACACCGAGCTACATACCCAGATCTTTTTATTTTTAATTTTGAGACAGGGTCTTGTTAAGTTGCCCAGGATGGCCTTGAACTTGCAATCCTCTTGCCTCATCCTCCTGGGTAGGCGAGGTTTACAGCTGTGTGCAATTGTGCCCAGTCTAACATGAGGAATAATAAATAATAAATCAGGCATTCTTGATTTATTATGGCCTATTGCCAATTAGTAATTTTATCACTTTTCTGATAATATTGGATATTACATTTATATTCAAAGTTCTTTTAGGTTATTACTGCTAAACATTTTAACTTTATGTATACTTTTAATACAAGAAGACACTACTATTATTGTCAAAATTAATATTTATTTGTACTTACCCAGATATTTACCCATTCATTTATACATTGTCTTTCATTTCTCATTTTTTCCAGCACTTGGTAATATTTGTCCTGCTTCCTGAAGATAGTGCTATGTCATTTCTTTTAGCAAAATTCTGACTGGATACAAATTCTTTTGGTTTTTAATTTGTCTGAGTACTGCCTTCATTTCATCTTTATTTTTGATGTATATTTTCATATACAATTAGAGATTGGCATTTATTTTCTTTTGGCATTTAAAGAAGTCTTTTCATTGTTTTGGTTTCTATCATTTCCAATGAATTTTCTTTCAGTTTTATTGTTATTCTTTTGCATTTATACCTATCATATACTTAATGACTTTAATTCTTCTTGAAAATTCTGACATAAAGTGAAGAAGTTTTATTTTAAAAATTCTATTAATTTTAATAAAAATGTTTTGATGTGATCCATCTCAACCTAAGATACCAAAGAATTTGATTGAATATTTTAGATGGAATAAACCAAATAATAAGGATAGATAAATATAATAAGTGCAGGTTTATTGTACTCAACAGAGGAGGAACAGAAGATTGGGCAGTAACAGTGGTTGGTCTAAAGGAGATGTGCAGTACAGTCATTTTTTCTGTAACATTTCATCACCAATTTTTAACTTTTTGGAGACTCTTGGTTGACTAGCATTCAAACTGCATTTTTATAACTACAGGAGGGTCAAATAAAGGTAAAGCACAAGAGCTTCAATACATATGTACAACATTGAAATATGATGAATAATATACTTGTGTTTCTTGCCCCATCCTTTTTGGCTGATGTACATTTGTAGAACAAGTATTTGGGGACCATCTAAACATGGTGTGCAATTTGTAGTTGTTCTATGATAATCTTTGACTAGAAACTATGATGTTGGATAAGTAGGTGAGTGTGCTTTTGCATGAAATTGTGTTGCAATATCACTTATCATAATGTAATTATTTAGTATGTGTTATGGTGTGCATTGTGACCTTCGAAAGATCTGCTGAGGTTCTAATTCTAAAACTTTTGAATGTTATCTTATTTGAAAATAGCACCTTTGCAGAGGTAATCAGTTAAATTAAGATGAGGTCATACTGGAGTAGGATGGACTCCTAATCCAGTAATTTTGTTGTCTTCATAAAAACAGGGGAGAGACACACAGGAAAAAGAAAGCCACATGATGATAATGGCAGGGACACTCTCTACAAGCCAAGAATACTAAAGATGGTAGGCAAACACTGGAAGTTAAATGAAGCAAGTAAGAATTCTCTTCCACAGGTTTCAATGGGAGAATGGCCCTGATTGTATCTTGATTTGTGCTTCTGGTCTCCAGAACTCTGATAATAAATTCTGTAGGTTTAAGGTAATTCATTTGTGGTGCACTACAGCATTCCCAGAAAATTAATACTGGCTATTTTTGAGGGAAAAAGTTGCTATACCAACATTTTTTCCACTAAAATGTGACATCTTTCCCAGAAACACTTTTTTTTTTATGAAAATTGACTAAAATGTGATTATAAGTTAAATGAGAGAAATATCTTAAAAGCATTTAGACACATTTGAGACTCTTTCTTTTTCAGTTGTTTTACGATTATATGCCTAAGTATAGTTTTACTTGGACTTATCCTATTTGTGGTTAAATGGATTTCTGAAATGTAAGTTGATGTCTTTCATTAGTGGAACATTCTTGGTCATTATCTTTTAAAATATTTCTCTTCCCCATTTTTTAATTCTCTTCTGGGCTCCAACTGCACACAGTGGAGCAATTTTCTTAAGTCTCATTTCTCCCTAAAAATCTCTCCTGGAATTTTTATTCCTTTTCTACTTTTCCATTAAAAAATTAGTCTGTCAGGCGATCGGTTGTCTTTTCTTTTCTTTTTAACTTGTTGTTAACCTATTTATTGAGTTCCTAACATTAGATGCCTTGTTAGTTCAAGAATTGCCCTTTAATTATATTATAGATTCCAAATTTGTGGTGAAATTCTTCATTTTAGGATAGATTGTCTTTCCTCTCTTTCTCTGGAGCTACTAATCATTTTTCTTTTAAAGGTCTTGTCTTCTAAAGCAATATTTGTATCATTTGTGATTCTGCTTTTATTTTCCTTTTTTCTTTCTATATAATGTTTTAGCAATGTCTTTTGCCATGCCCACAGATTTTTCACTTGCTATCAAACATTGTTTGTAATACTTGTGGCTTACCCAGATGATGTCTTCCACTAGAGAATGCTAGGTAGCCAGGGTGGAAGTTGAACACAATGATTTACTTAGGGTAGATGCACTTGTGGGAGGGATTCCTGCCACCTTCTGTGCTGTGGGGTAAAGCTTGTTCCTTTCCCACTCAGCTGCACAGGTTGAATTGACCAAAGCAATAGTTATAGAGAAGCCTAGTCCCCTGCTGGTCGAGTAGGAATTTGTGACAGTATTACACACTGCTGAACCAGGCCCCAGATATCTGCATAGATTTTATGGAAAGGACTCTTCCTATGCCATGGGGAATTGGATTCAAATGGAAAGCCAGCAGATGCAGTCTATGGACAGAAAGAAATTCACAGGAAAGTGATGTCACAAAATTTCACCAACTGCCACACAAGATTTGCCATGTTGATGCTCATGCTACTCTAAATGATGGTGTGGTGGTCTAGGTGATGGGGCTGTTATCAAACAACAACCAGGTTTTGAGAAGATTCATGAAAATATTTGTCCTTGCCCCTGAGGGCTCTGTTGTAAATAAATTCTATGTTCATAATGATATCTTCAGATACTAAGATGAGGTCTTTGGTGGTTTTGCCACTGAGCCTCAGGAGGAATCTGAGGAAGAAGTAGAGGAGCCTGAAGAAAGACAGCAGACACCTGAGGTGGTACCTGAAGATTCTGGAACTTTCTGTGATCAGACTGTCAGCAATGACTTGGAAGAACGTTTAGAGGAGCCTGTTGTTGAACCTGAGCCTGATCCTGAACCAGAACCAGAGCAAGAACCTGTATCTGAAATCCAAGAGGAAAAGTCTGAGGCAGTAACAGGAGAACCTGCTCCTGAGGATGCTCAGAAGAGTTCTTCTCCAGCACCTACAGACATAGCTCAGACAGTACAGGAAGACTTGAGGACATGTTCTTGGGCATCTGTGACCAGTAAGAACCTTCCTCCCAGTGGAGCTGGTCCTGTTACTGGGATACCACCTCACGTTGTTCAAGTACCAGCTTCACAGTCCCATCCAGATTCGAAGCCTGAATCTCAGATTCCACCCCAGAGGCCTAAGAGGGATCCAGAGGAGGAGAACAACAAATAAATATTCCTCCTCAGAGGGGACCCAGACCAATCTGTGAGGCTGGTGAGGAAGGTGATGTTGAGCACCGAAGAATTGTGAGACACCCTGATAGTCACCAACTCTTCATTGGCAACCTGCCTCATGAAGTGGACAAATCAGAACTTAAAGATTTCTTTCAAAATTATGGGAATGTGGTGGAGTTGCGTATAAATAGTGGTGGAAAATTACTCAATTTTGGTTTTGTTGTGTTTGATGATTCTGAGCCTGTTCAGAAGGTCCTTAGCAACAGGCCCATCATGTTCAGAGGTGAAGTCTGACTGAATGTGGAAGAAAAGTCTTGAGCTGCCCAGGAAGGGGATCGTCGAGATAACGGCCTTCGAGGATTGAAGGCCCTCGAGGTAGGCTGGGTGGTGGGATGAGAGGCCCTCTCCGTGGAGGCATGGTGCAGAAACCAGGATTTGGAGTGGGAAGAGAGACTGCTCCAAGGCAGTGAATTGCTCTTCACTGATCTTCATGAAGCATAAAACCCCAGCTACTGCAGAATGGTGAATTTCTTTAACCAGCTTTTGTTATCTTGGAGTTTGATGATCCTAGTCTTATAAACTGCTTAAGTTTGTGCAGTTTTACTTCTTTTTGTGTTAATGGTGTGTGCTCCCTCCCTTCTCCCTTCTCCTGGCCATTTAGTCCTTCACTTCCAGTTTTGTGGAACGCTATTTTAGGAGTAACGGATTTTTAAAGAAGAAAAAATGAAAAGACTGAATTTCCTTGCTTACTTTGCATACATAGACTGGAATTTTTTTTAAACAGTCATTTCCCCAAAGGAATGTATCTTGCTTATTACTGACATTTGGTATGTTTCATTCATGGGAATATTTCTTACTTATTTTCTATTTGTTTCAAAGCCTGTGAGAAAGGCAGGATTTGATAAGCATTTTGGAAGCAGGAAAAATTCATATTATTTATTCTTTGAGAGTTGACTACCTTCTGATGTGAAAAAATTGCCATTTGGAAAATTTGATAGTCGAGTCTCCCTGATGTGGTTAAAAACTGAATAAAAGGTGTTAATAGAACCTTTTTCTTTTGATATGTGATCACGAAATAATTCTAAAACCTACTGGTTTTACCATTGAAATTTAAATTGTGAGGTAGGTTTTAAATGTCTAGAATGCTTTTCTTGAACTGTTAGATTCTTTTAGAGTTTTTTCATGTTTCACTTGTATTTGCTAAAAAAAAGAAAAGAAAAAAAAAAAAAAAAGAAAAAGAAAAACCAGAAAACATACCAAAAAAATCCCCCAAATCCAAATAATAACCAGAGTAAAACTGTTGTATCTTCTATTTATCTTTGATTCCAATCTTGGCAGTTGTCTAAAGAAAAATAATAAAATTTATATTTGTTTTATTAGGTTCAGAGTATATGGGGAATTGTAGAGTTCCTCTTTTCATCACCTTGTATGTCTTTTGTTAATATTTGTTATGTCTTATTCTAAAACTGAGTCTCAAACTGGAGTGCCTTGGAAGACAGATACTTCTGTAGAGGTTCTTTGACCTAAACAGTTAAGCATTTGAATTAAGTTTTATTTTGGTATCTAATCAGATTTTTAATCGGACCCCATCAGAAGGAATGTGACTTTAATATTGCACTTTGCTGATGTGCTTTAGTGATCTGCAATTTTTTTTCTTTAAATCAGAGCCATATGGTGAATTTTCTATTTTGTTATGGTTCTCTTTTATTGATGGGCATGCAGTGGGTATTTCTTGGAAATGGCCAATTTTTAAAAAAATATTTTGGAAGAAAATTTAATCTGGCAAAAATAAATGTTTTACTTAGACTCTGAGTGGTGCTAAGGCTGAATTGCATTAATTTTTTTTAAAGTCTTTAGCTATTTTTTTGTTCCTGATTCTAGGGTGTAGGTCTATAGGACTTTGTAAAAAGAGCCTGATGTATTTGCAGCCCTACCCCCGGTAGGCTCTTAATGTTGCTCTACGGTGTTCAAAGCTTTGAAAGACTCTGAAAAACATTCTTTTCAGAGGTTTCTACCTCCGGTTCTCCATGCCTTTTCAGAATTTGGCAAATGTCTTGAGGCAGATACTGGACATGTTTTGCGACCTCCCATGTTCCCAATTTTGTCACCCTAACTCCATGGCACACTCTGCCAGCTTCTCAGCCTCTTGTCTGAGCCCTATTGCCTGAAAGTCAGCAAATGCCCACAGGAAAATTGTTGTTTCAGATCATCATGTCACTTTTCTGAGATTTCCCTTGTTTTTGCTTTTGTTCTTTTCTTGGTGGTAACTTTAGTTTGCCACAGACAACTCTATCCTACCCAGAATTGGAAGTCTTTCTTATTTAACTTTATATTGATTATTCAAAGAATAGTCAATCATTAGAATATCATTAGTCTTTTAAATATAAAAATGTTTGTTGTTGGCATATCAGTCAATAGGTGATTCAGAGTTAAATTCAATAGCAAATAGGTCAGTCATTTTACTCAAAGTTTGAACATTCAATTAAGTTGTAAATCTTTACATTATCTCTTTTTTATTATTTGTTTTACTATATTGATTGCTGTGTTCTCTTGTAACTTTGTTTTACTGTAACTGACTTTATATACATGACATTTCTAATACTACAATATTATCTTTAGGTAAAAAAAAAAAATCAAACACAAAGCAGTTTTGTTCTTTATAAGCAAAGCAGGCATTTAGAACTTGAATTGTAATTGTGACTTGGCTATGGTGACCAGACTGGAAAATATTGAAATCCAAAGAATAAATAAATCCACTAGCAGGAAGTCTTCATAAAAGTTACTAAAAATCTCTAAGGGAAGGATCCTAGACATGAGAACATCTCAGCATTTTGGTAGGGAAAAGAAGTCTAACACATGGTGGAAGTCATGCTGACTTGAAGGTAGATGGGGGCTCAGTTATGAGGCATAGGTCTAGAAATCCATGAATCTATCCCTTAGGACACTGGAGAGGGAAGTTAGGAACAGAAGCCTTAGAGAATAAAAGTATTGGAAAGTAAGGCAGGGATTTACACTCTGAAAAAAAGGAAAGGGCTTACTTAGCCAGAATGAAAAGTCAAAATTCCATCATTGATCCAACCATGGAATCACTGACTTGAATCAGTGATTTCCTTAAGCTCAGTCTCCAGATGTTTCTGTTCCCTCAGTACCTGATTGACTTCTGTCTGGCACAGGTCTGAAATTCTCTGAAAACTTTTCTCTTTTCCATCCCTGCTTAACTAACAAGGTTATATTTCAAGCTTTTCCTCTTCCTCAGGGATTCTATTGAACCACCTCTCATCAACTTTCCCTAATTAAATTGACCATTTCTCCTTTGTTTTTCACTGAATAGACTTTTGTACAGGTTTTTTTTTCACACTTTTCTTTTTCTTTGTACAAGTCATTGTGATTTATTAATATACAAAGAGTAATAAAAAGCAGAGAGTTAGTTGGTTCATCTTATTGACTAGAGACATAAAACTATGATAGCTTGATGGATTAACCTCCACATCTGGGATGGAATTGCCAATGAGACAGTTCTACCAGTGAATAAGAAGAGGAGAGAGATAAGAAAAGAGATGCCAAGAAGTGCAGAGGTTTTGGGTTAATGCTGGCCAAACTTGAAATCACCTATCACTGGGGGTTGATCCCGAGATACAAAATCAGTGCTTTAAAATCATTCACTATTCTGACATATCATTTCTCAATTTTTTGAAAAGAATTTATTATCAACCTTAAAGATTTTCAGTGTTAAACATGATGAAGAGCTGCTGGGTACTCTGGAAGGCACTGAGCATATTTAGACCAAAGAAGACTTCAGTAGCCCTGAGAGCTGTCTTAAAATATCACATCTTTCTCTCCTTTGACAGTGGAATTGACAAGAAGCAAGTTTAGGACTGCTTGGAAGGATTTATAGAATGAGAGATTTCATCTCATGAAAGATGTAGCAAGTGAGTTTTAAAAAATTCATTATGTAGAACCACCTGTGGAGATATTAACCATGTCTTGTTTTATGAATTCTATTCATCCTTAAGTACATGAAAATGACTTCCCTCTTCCTTCTTCCAAAAAAAGTAGCCAGAACTTTTTTGATATCCAATTTTTTCTCATTCTCAAGGAAAAATTGTAAAGACAAGGCTCTGGGAGACAGAGTTAGTTACTCAGGAGAGGAAGGGATATATAAGCTATATGCTGAGATTTAAAGTGTTGACCTAATGACATACTCAAAAAGAGAAGGTTGTATATTTTCTGGTAAACTTGGTTTTTAGAGTCTCTGTGAAAACTTCAGGTTTGGGAGGCAGGACCTCAGAGTTTGTAGCTGGTGAGAGGCAATAGAGGACTTGGTGTTAAGTGTCGGGATCTCAGAAAGAGTCCACTGGGTTAAACTGAGCTGACAACCCTCCTTGGAATTATAAGTACTCCTGACCCGCTGCACCTGGAGACACCACTCTGGACGGAGTGGAGGAGGAAAGACAGCATGACTGAGAGACCATGTTTGGTGGTTTTTCATCTTTTATTGTTGATTAAGCTTGTATTATGGGAATTTTAAAATATACAAAAGTGGAAAGAATAGTATATGTCCCCCATATATTCATCACCTAAGTTTGTTATCAATATTTATCAAGTTATTAATTTTGTTTAATTTGTCTTATACACATTTTTCCTCCCCTCTGAGATATTTTAAAGCCTGTACTTAGTACTGGGCAGTATATATCTGTATATCTACATCTATTCCCATATATATTTAGTACTGAGGATTGAACCCAAGGGCTCCTTACCACAAGCTATGTCCTTAACCCTTTTTGTTTTTTTATTTTGAGACAGAGTTTCACCAAGTTGCCCAAGCTGGCTCAAACTTGCAATCTTCCTGGCTCAACCTCCCAAGTAGCTGGGTTTACAGGTGTGCACACCATACCCACACCCAGCCCAGATGTATAAGTTTTGATGTAAAGGAGTTGAAGCAATTTCAGAGAATGTGTTCCTAGCTGGGCAATCTGACTGGGTTGAGTGGCAGGAGTAGGGGTTATCAGCATGAAGAAAGCACTGGTCAGGGATACTGGCAATTCAATTAATTTTAAAAAATCATGTTGTTTTCTCAGAAAGAACCAACTGATCTGATTGTAAGCCAAAGGAAAAAAAGAAGGGGAAAGATCTTGTTCTCTTAAGGTTTTGCTTCATCTTGAGTGAGGAATATTATGCTTATAGTCTTTTATTTCAGGGTATTTATTTTAGACTCAAAATTATATGGAAGTTAAACATCTTATAAGTAGGTTGGTAACTAACCCCTTGGTTCTCACTTCCCCAGTTTTATAGCCTACTCTTGAAGACCAAAGGCAATGATTTCATGGATTTTAGGAAATATATTGAAAAGTTTCATCATCTTTTGCATTCAGGAAGATTATTATCATCATCACTTCAGTTCTCTTTGATTATGCACTTCATTTCCAGTACTTTTCCTCTGGAAAATTGGACATGAGATTCTTTGAAGTGTCCTGTTCTTTGAATAAACCTCTCATAGTTTCCCAATATTCAGGTACAGTCTTTCAAATAATGAAATGCCAACTTTAAAATGGAACTATAACCCAAATGAATACTTTTTTATTCCTGCTGAGGGTCATCTTGCGCCAGCTTCTCTAAGAGGGGTCTTGTCACAGGATATTGTGTGAGTTAGTCCTCAATGAAGTTGTGTCCTCGCTTCTCATCTGTAGCTCATAGGCCTGCCCACTTTTCCATCATCCATGTCCCCTGGGTGGGATGCTCATGTTGACATGGTGGACAGGGCATCAAGGATGTTAATAGAAGGTCATTCTTTTCTATACTTCTGGGTCTTTTATGCCCCCTGTTGTTTATGTAAGCCTACCAGTGAAGATTTGGGACAACTGAGATTATGTTTGGGAGAAGCACAGAGCAGTGAAAACTTGCATACTAACATGATATGGTAAATTATTAAGGAAAAAAATCAATGGACTTTTTTCTTTACCTTTTTTTTCTGGAATTTTCTATCTATTATTTTTATTTCCCCCCCATAACTTTATTGAGGTAAAATTGAAGTACAATAAAATGTTCATATTTGAAGTATGCAATTTGATCAGTGTTGACATGTATGTAACCAATACAATCAGTATAAAAAGCATTTCCATTACTTTTTTAAAAATTTGAAATCATGCAGACTGTGTTTCCTGCATGATTTATTACATTCGAAATCAATCACTTTAAGATATATAGAACCCCACCCCCATGTGTCAATTATTTCAAAATTAAGTGGCATGCTTATAAATATCTCAGAGGTCAAGAAAAAAAGCACAAGAAAAGAAAAGTAAACAAAAAGTGTTTTGAACTAAGTGAAAATAAAGCTTAAGATTGCAATCTCTGGGATGAAACAGTACTCAGATGAACATTTATAACTTAAAGTACTTGTATCAGAAAGAAGCAAGAATAACAAATTATTTTCAAATTAAGTTATAGGAAGAAAAATAAGAGTAGAAGCAGAAATATATGACATAGAGAAGAAAGAATACAATTAAAATTTGATAAAAATCAAACAAGTCTAATCAGGAAAAAAAGCAAGAATACAAAAATTAATATGAGTGATAAGGAAGCTATCAAAATAACCCTACAGATGCTAAAAAAATTAAGGGTTTTTTTTTTCTGTATATTACCCTCTAGCAATGAAGATCTGAGGTAATAGATGAGGGGGAAAAGGCACACTTTTTCATTGCTGGTGGAATTGCAAATTGGTGCAGCCACTCTGGAAAGTAGAATGGAGATTCCTCAGAAAACTTGGAATGGGCCCACCTTTTGACCCAGTTATCTCACTCCTCAGTTCATATCCATAAGACTTAAAATTAGCATACTACAGTAACACAGCCACATCAATGTTTATAGCAGCTCAATTCACAATAGCTAGTTTGTGGAACCAACCTAGATGCCCTTCAACAGATGAATGGATAAAGAAACTGTGGTATATATACACAATGGAATATTATTGAGTCATAAAGAATAATATTATGGCATTTGGAGATAAATGGATGGAACTGGAGAATATCATGCTAATGAAATAAGCCAATCCCAAAAAACCAATGGCCAAATGTTTTCCCTGATAAATAGACGATGATACATAATGGGGGTAGGTGGGTGGGGGTGAAAGAAGAATGGAGGGACTTAGATTATGTAGAGGGAAATGAGGTAGGGAGGGGGCAGGGATATAAAAGATGGTGGAATGAGATAGACACCATTACCCTATGTACATGTATGATTTCACAAATGGTATGAATCTACATTGTATACAACCATAGAAATGAAAAGTTGTACCCCATTTGTGTACAATGAATCAAAATGCAGTCTGTAAAAATTTTTTAAAAATAAAGATAAAATTATCAGTAGAAAAAAAATAAAAATTTATTAAAGCATCAAAGCAAAAAAATATTAAGGTAATATTATAATTGTATGCCAACATACGTGAAAGCTTACATAATATGGTATATATTAGAAAAGGATCCATGTGCTGCTGAGAAGAAAGTGTATTCAATCATTGGTGGATGAAATATTCTATATATGTCTGTTAAGTCTGAGTCATCAACTGTAATTTTTACTTCTATAGCTTCTTTTATTTAGTTTTTGTTTGGAGGATCTATCCAGTGGTGACAAAGGCATGTTATAGGTACCCAGTGTTGTTGTTGTTGTTGTTGTTATTATTATTATTATTTGTGGTGCTAGGGATCAAACCCAGGGCCTTGTGCTTGCAAGACAAGCACTCTACCAACTGAGCGATCTCCCCAGCCCCGGTACCCATATTATTATGTTTTGGTCTATTTGATTCTTGAAATTGCGAAGGGGTTGTCTGATGTATGTAGATGCCCCATGGTTTGGGGCATAAATATTTATGATTGTTATGTGTTGTTGATGTATAATTCCCTTTAACAGTATGAAATGGCCTTCTTTGTCCCTTCTGATTAACTTTGACTTGAAGTCCACTTTATCTGATATGAGGATGGAAACCTTTGCTTGTTTATGCGATCCATGTGAATGATATGTTTTCTCCCATCCTTTCATCTTCAGTCTGTGGATGTCTTCGCCTATGAGGTGAGTCTCTTGGAGACAGCATATTGTAGGGTTTGTTTTTCTTAATACAATCTACCAGTCTATGTCTTTTGATTGATGAGTTCAAGCCACTTATGTTCAAGGTTATTATTGAGATATGATTCGTATTCCTAGTCATTTGGATTTATTTTTAGTTTTTAATTTGAATTAGTTTCTCCTTTGATTTACTATTCCTTTAGTGTAGTTCCTCCCTTTGCTGGCTTTCACTTTTTTTTTTTTTTTCCATTTCACCTTCATGGAATATTTTGTTCAGAATTTTCTCAATTTCAGGCTTTCTAGTTACAAATTCTTTTAACTTTTATTTATCATGGAAGGTTTTCATTTAATCTTCAAATCTGAAGCTTAATTTTGCTGGATATAGGATTCTCAGTTGGCATCCATTTTCTTTCAGAGCTTGGTATTTGTTATTCCTGAACCTGCTATCTTTGAGGGTCTGGGTTGAGAAATCAGTTGAGATCTGAATTGGTTTCCCCCATGTAATCTGATATTTTTCTCTCACAGCCTTCTAAATTCTATTTTTGTTCTCTGTATTAGGCATTTTTATTATAATGTGCCTTGGTGTGATATGTTGTAATTTTGTACGTTTGGTGTCCTGTAAGCCTCTTGTACTTGATTTTCAATTTCATTCTTTAGGTTGGGGAAATTTTCTGATTTTATTTCACTGAAAAGATTGTGATTCCTTTGGTTTGTGTCTCCATACCTTCATCTTTCTAGATAAATCTTAAATTGGGTCTTTTTATTATGGTATTTGCAGGCAAATGGATGGAATTGGAGAATATCATGCTAAGTGAGATAAGCCAATCCCAAAAAACCAAAGGATGAATGATCTCGCTGATAAGTGGATGATGACACATAATGGGGGGGGTGGAAGGGGGGCAAGAATGGAGGAAGCAGGAACTGTACAGAGGGAGAAGAGGGGTGGGATGGGTGGGGGGAAGAAAAAAATAATAGAATGAATCAAAAACTATTACCCTATGTAAATGTATGATTACACAAATGGTATGCCTCTACTTCATGTATAGAGAAGATGTATCCCATTTGTTTACAATAAAAATAAATTTAAAAAAAATTGGGTCTCTTTATTTTATCCCATAGTTCTTGGAAGTTCTATTCATGGTTTCTTAACATCTTCTTTCTGTGGTCAATTCTATTTTCAAGATTATATATTTTGTCTTCATTGCCTGAGGTTTTGTCTTCCAAGTGGTTTAGTCTGTTGGTAATACTTTCTACTGAATTTTTAATTTGGTTTATTGTTTCCTTCATTTTGAGGATTTCCACTTGTTTTTTTTTCCCCCCAGAATCTCTGCCTCTTTATTGATCTTTCACTTCTTGTATTTTCTCTCTGATTTCATTTCTTATAATGTCCTTTACTTTGCAGATTAGTTTAACTATTACATTCTAAACTCCTCTGACATTTCTTCCACTGTGGTGTTGATGGATTCTGTTATTGGAATATCTTGGTTTGTTTGGGGGTGATTTTTTTCCCTTGATTTTTCATGTTTTTTGTGTGTCTACCCATCTAACATTATGGGTTTGAGGCAGTAGAGTATCTACCCTATGAACTTGTAGTGTTCCTGAAGGTTTCCAGTACTTCACTGTTTAGAGGAAGACAAATAATAATGACAACCAGTGCAACCAAGATACTGTATTAAGCCAAATAGTCCCTACCATGATGTCTATAATGTTAATTATCACAGTAAACAGAAATGATATGATCAGTTATTACCTACAATAAAAATAGCAAGTTTGATAAAGGTTTTAAAATTTCAAATGATGGACAGGGAGAGGACAGAAATGATATATAATGCGATGATTATGAGGGAGGAGGAGAGAAAAAGTAAAAAATTAAAGGAAGAGTGAAAGAGAGAACAATAGAGATTGGCTGTTAGCAGAAGAAAAAGAGAATCAAGGGAAATAGGAGAAAAAATATATACATAAAGTAAATACTTAAAAAAATAAAAATAAAAGAATACAAAACAAAATTAAAATATACTAATCAAACATCCTAGTTAACAAAAAGTAATTCATGAAAAATAACTGGCTTCCAAAATGCTAGAAATGAGAAAAAAATATGAACATTTATAAATGTTCATGTACCATTAATGTCACAATTAAACAGGAAAAAAGAATGATAATGATGAAAGAAAGATCTTGATGAAAAGTTAAAGATTTCTTTCTGCTGGAGTTCAAAATTTTCTCAGCTTCTCTTCTCAGTTGTTTAAGACGGGGTCTTCTGGCGTGTGATGCTCCACCCTCTGGGTTGCTGGAGTGAGAGTGGTAATCCTGAGGGCAGAATTCCTGGAGGCAGAATTCAGGCTTAGGTGGTCTCCAGGTTCTTTGCTGAATGCCAGTTGGTCTGGAGATTTTAAATCAGTGCACCTCCAGTGCCCAGTACTTGCTGGTCCATGCTGGAAGTCTGTACCCCAGAGATCTCCCCTGGGTTCCATTCATGTGGTGGGGGTCCCAATTCTTAGTCCCTTATGTCACTGTGGACCCCACGTGTCCCGGTCTTGGGTTCAGTCTCCAATCTCTCCCAACCTTGCCCTTCTGAGTTCCTAGCCAGCTACATCTCTCCCAGCTGGGTCCTGCAAGCAGTAAGATTGGAAGGGAAAGGGTAGAGCCGGTGTGTTTCCACAAACAGTTGTCCCCTGTGTAAACCTCTCTCCATGTCTGATTTTCTCCTGGTCACTTAAGCACACTCTATGTCTCGCAGTGTGTGTTTAATTGTTCTGTATTTTGGGTCAAGCTTTGGTTTGTCAGGAATCAACCCCTCAGCTGCCAGCTTCCCCACAGCAACTGCAAAATGGTTCCTTCCTTTGTTCTCTGCATGCTCCCTGGAGAGATGGTGGCTTCTTTCCCTGCACACCAATATTGTTCTGTGCATCTTTCAGGTTTGCTAGGCGTTGTCCTTGCTCTCTCAATGCTCTATACCCAGACATGTTCAGGCCTCCCCCAAATGCTGGCTCCTTTAATTCCCTTACCCCTCCACTTTGCTCACAGAGGAGCTACTTTGGTTGCTGCTTTCCACCCGCTGCAGTAGTGACTATGCGGTGGGGATTATTTCCTCATTTTATTATATCCAACCTCCTGGCTCCCCTCCTTTGAATGTCCAGTTTCAAATTCCAGTAAATCCTCCTCCTTTTTTTTTGTTCACCCACCTTGCTGAGAAGCCTCCTTGTCTGTTTTCTTGGTTTCACTCCACAAAGCAGCCAGGAAAGCAACCTCCTCTCTTCTGCCACGTTGAAAAAAAAACCCATGTTTGATCTTTCACTTCAAAATAAATTGTGTGTGTGTGTGTGTGTGTGTGAATAAATTGTGTGTGTGTGTGTGTGTGTGTGTGTGTGTGTGTGTGATCTATTTACAGGTCTTGGGCAGGGACATATGTATGTGTATTTTCCCATGGAATGACTGACAGTGTCTTTCTTGGCAATGTTGGCGAATTTTTTTAATTTGGTTTTCCTGATTTCAGAAATATGACATTATTTGTGTTCTCTGGATTTCTAAACAGATTACACTACTCCAAATAAACTTTTTTTATTTTAAATAATTTTTAGAAATTTTAAATAATTATGTCAATCCAAAAATCTAATTGAATGCCTGGGCAAGTTTTAAGTTTCCTATTGCTGAATCTAGATAAGCAGAGTCTATCTTTCAGGGACCTTATAAGAAAGAATCCTGTATTGGTTGGGAGGTTAAAAGCTTTTATTTTTCATATTTGTATCTCTAGTGTCTAGGAAGGTACTAGGCACATAGCAAATACGGTGTAACTATATGCTGAATAACTGAATTAATGATAGATGCATTCAAGGGACCCCCCAGTGTGGGTATGAGATGGGTGAACTTTAGAGTAACTAGAATATAATTTATATGAATCCTGTGTCAAGCAAGTTGTATATTTCTAGGGAAGATTTAGAAAATTAATACTTAAACCTATTAATTTTCCTTGTAATAACAGTTCTTATTAATGCTATAAAACTTTATCTATTGCTAGTACACTCTCAGATTAGGAGCCTGCATGCCCAGAACTCACATGGAACTCATGGTTCTTCTAATTTTGCCCTTTTTTCAGCATTAAGCTGCTGACTACTTGTCTGTCAGTTTTTACTCCTGCCACTGTTTCATTGTTATTTAGAGTTTAGGTGATTCTTTTGTGTGTGTGTGTGTGTGTGTGTGTGTGCTCAGATAGTTACATGTGGGCTTTTCTCTTCCAATGATAACCCTTATTCCAGAGGAAAAAGTGGAAACATTTCTTCATTTTAACCCTTATGTGTCCTTTCAAAACTAAAATGTAAACCCAAATTAACTAAAAAGATGAACATTTTCCATCACGGTACCCTCCAGAGACATATTCAGGGATAACTGATCATGTTATTAGTGCATGTTCTTTGTCAGACTATGTATTTTTGGTTATTCCATAAACTGACAGAAGTATGATTCACCTTTCTCTATGTTCTTTGCAGCATAAGTCTTGTGAGGGGTACTGAATTTAGACTGAGCAAGTATTGTAGAAAAATCACTGGTCTGGAAATTCTAGCTGGAGTTAGGTAACCTGCCTTTTCGTTAAACTAGATGAACTTGATGGTCCGTTTTGCCTTAAATATTCTGTGTTGCTGCTATAGACTTGACACTTTGACACTTTGTACCTGCAATTTTTAACAAACAATTTTAAAACAAACTTGGGCATAATGTATTTTGAGGTATAAAATGTTTTTTTCAACACCTTGGGTAGTTTTTTTTTTTTTTTTTTAAAGTTTATATTTATATTTTCAAGTCTGGTTCAAATTTGCACATGTTAGCTGTTGTACGTTGCAGCCCTACAATATTATTTCTTTTGTTAAATTTCATCATACTTCCTGTTTTAAGTGAACAGCTCTATTTTAGAAAATGTTTTGCCAGATGTTTTCCATTCACTTTAACATAGTGTGTTACCCTTTGAAAATTCTCTGGATAATGAAGGAAAATGACAATTAGTCCATTTATAGTTATTTGATTTAAAAAACCCCTGAATCTGGTCTGATAGACATAAGGTAGATAGAGTCTGTATAAACTAATGCTTATAGCCAGAGAATAAGATGACTATGGAGATATTTTTTGGCACAATAATTTATATTCTATTGACATTATTCCAAGTGTTTTTGAAAATTAGTCCTTCAAGTTTGATTGAACATAGAAAAATAAGTTTCCTATGTTTTAAGGCACCATGTTCATCAGAAAATTTTAATTATGAGAAAACCTTCCCTTACATTGAACTGAAATATGTCTCTCTTGAACTTCTACAATTTGTTTTTAGTCTTCAAGTTTTGATCTCTCCAGAATAAATGTAATCTCACTTCTAAATGACAGTCTTTCAACAATTCTAAGGTCTCTATTGCCTCCTATTTCTGCTTTCTTTTCAAGATTAAATGTCTCAGTTTCTTACTATTTTTGTCACCCTCTGGAGGCACCTCAATTTATTTACATCTTTTTTCTTAATTTTACATTTTGATAAATTCAGAGGAATTTGCAAAGAAATGTACAGGGAAGTCTTGTGTATCCTTCACCTCTCTTCCCCAATGCTAACATCTTACATAACTATACTACAGTGTTAAATCCAGGAAAGTCTCTTTGGGAGAGAAGGTGCTTAACTTACATAAGTGCCAATCAGCAAGTACAGATGACCTAGTCACGTTAACCCATTTCTCTGCTCATATCACCTAATACCATTCTACTAGTTCATCTCAAAATCTAAAAGTCTCCTGCCTTGCATTCTAGCAGGGTCGAGTCCAATTTCTCCTATTGCAATCATCTTGAATAAAGTCTTATTTGATATTTAATTTTGTCCAGTACAATTTTTCTTTGAAATTCCAAGAAAGTACATACTTCCTTCAGAGAACATACATCTTTAGATGAGATTAACTTGAATAGAACAGTTGACAGCCATAATCTGTTATTTTTTTTTTTTTCTGGCAAAGAAGAAAATTATTAAATGTATAGTGAAGTTGGGGGCTTTAGGCTCATAAAAAAGAAATTAAACCAGGGTCTTCCAGAACACACATCCAAGGAGAAGAGATGTAGAACATCATTTTCTCATATCCAGTCAATATTAGCACATTCATTCATTGGTAGCAAGAACCTCTTGGTGCTTTTCACCAAGCTGATGTATGCTGCTGGCATGCCCTGTTGGAACCTTTTTTTTTTTTTTTTTCTTTTTGTAGAAATAGTTTCCAATTTTAGCTGGGTGGGTCTAAGCTTAAATCAAAATGGGGAATCAATCAGACTTGCTAGAAGTTTCTTCTTTTGAGGACCGAAGATGACAGAGAATACCATGGTGAATGGGGAAGCAGCCTGATTTGATTAATTTTCCTTATGCTCTTTGATATGACCTCCTTCATTCATCTGATCACTTCTTAACACATCCTGCACTCCCTCCTCCAGTCCAAACCTCCATAATCTCCACATGGACTATGGAAATCATCTTCTAATCACCTCTAACTTCTAATGCTTCCTTGCTTGTGCCTTTGCAGTTTGTTTTCCCTGAACATCCATGGTGGCCTTTTAGGAATGTTCTTTAAGTATGTCCCTTTTTCACTTTCAAATCTCCCAAGACTTCTCAACCTGTTCAAAATAAAATCCAAAGTAAATCTATGGGGCTTACATGACCTTAGTGGGCAGACCTTTTGTGGACCTTGTTCCCCAGGTGTGGCCTTTTAGGACGCTTTAACAACTGAACTGTTTTGCATTTCCTTGAGCTATGAAACCCAGTGCAGGTAAGGGCCTTGTATCACCATGCTCTCAGACTGAAATGCCTCTCTCCCAGGAATTCCTTTTGTTCATAACCTCTGTTATGGTTTAGATATGAGGTGCCCACCTCCCCCAATTCATGTGTGAGAAAGTACAAGAATGTTCAGAGGTGAAATGATTAGGTTGTGACAGCTGTGATGTAATCAGTGAATTAATCCACTGGCATGCATTAATTAGGTGGTAACTATAGACTGGTAGGGTGTGTCTGGAAGAGATATGTCACTGGGGATGTGCCTATGGGGTATATATTTTGTCTCTGGTGAACAGAAATCTCCCTCTGCTTCCTCATTGCCATTTTCTGAGCTGCTTTGCTCCTCCATACCTTTCCACCATGATGTTTGCCTCATCTTAGACCCAAAGTTATGAAGTTGGGTGACCGTGGACAGAACCTCTGAACCATGAGCCGAAATAAATTTTTCCTCCTCTAAGTTGTTCTTGTTAGGTCTTTTGGTCACAGCAACACAAAGTTGATGAAAAAACCCCTACTTTATTTAGGTCTCTGCTTAAATGTCACCTTCTCAAAAAGACCTCAAAAATTGCACCTTATTTTTCTTTTCTTTAATTGCGTTCATGTCTAAGATTATAAAATGCGAATCTGTTCATTGTTTCTTTACTTACTAGTCTGTAAATGTGAGGCCAAGAACTTTTCTTTTGTTACTGTATCTGAAGTACTTTATTTCAGTGTATGTGCAATGCATACGTGTTGAACAAATGAATTAATTTAGACTTGCAGACTGATGGGACCTATGAAAACCTGAGTTATGTAAAAAAAGCTCATCATGCAGACTAATGCATTTGGTACTATATCTCAGGTACCTCATGGATTACAGGGTCTTAGGTGTGGTAAAGTATCATATCCATATAGAACATTTTATGGGAAATTGTCCTTTGAGTTCCAAATAACTGCCTTACATATGACTTTTTAGAACATAACACCTTTAAGCTGGGCATAGTTGGATTTCCATGAATTTCATTAGTGTATGTTCATAAAATTATTAAGATTTCAACAGTGTATTTTGTTAAATGTTTTTGCTTAGATTATGCTTTCTGGAGAAACAGTATCTTTCCTAGTAAACACAGAACCCAACTGGTGATCAAGATAAGATATTCTCAAGAGCAACATTACTCAAAGTTCAGTTAATTTGTTCATTTGGAGGAGGGCAGTAGCTATCTTTTAAGGATGTAGAGAAGAAGGCAACATTTTTCTGCCACCTTTGGGAAATAATGGATGAGACATAGGATAAGGTTCAGTGCTAGAAAAAAAAAAGTGCTCCATTTTCATCTGCAAAAGACTGCTCAGTAGGAACAGCAGTAGAAAGCCCAAAGGTGACAGCTGGAACTGGTGACAACTGTAGGTGAAAATATAATGTGGTAGATATGCTAGGGCTCAGGGTGCTAGCACATCTGATACTATCATACAGCAATATTTACAAATCCCATCTACACGAGAGGTTGTGTTTCCTAAAACATAGTGTCGCCCTTGTTAGTAATAGTTCAGGTATTGTAAAAGGGGTATGGAGGATAGAAATAATAAACTATTCCAAATACTGTTGCTATACGTGCATAAATCATTAAATTTCCAGCAACCCTACAAAGAAAGTACTTTTATTATCTCCATTACAAAGATGTGGTGGCTGAGGCTTAAAGTGGTTATGGAGCTCAGGAAGAATTATATGCTGGAACACTAATGCAGAGCTCTCAGACTCAGAAGCCAGTCTTGGTTTCTATGGCATTCTGTGATTCTAACTGCATAGAACTATGTAATAAATGATCGGTGGCATGGCCTTTTGAGGGCAGCTTTTCAGATAGTTGCCAATATTCTTGCATTTTTCTTAAAAGCTTTAAAAGTCATTGTTAGGGATTTAATGCTATATTGGAAGGAACCACAAGACAAGAATGAAATACATGTTAACTCCTAGGTCTTACAGTACCCATGTGGCATCTTTAGTCCTCATTTATCCCTCCAAAGAGTATACACACTAGAGGATGAATGAAACCACCAGTTCCTATAAATACTCGGATACATGAATTTATAGCCAGACGCTAAAGCACAATCTCTCTTCTTCTGGAGTTTTAAATTTATTACCCTTTTGAAATCTACTTATTTATGTTATTATGTAATGGATAGTGATTGCCCTAATCCAACACAGAAAAATAGGAACAAAACAATGGTACAATGACTGCTATATGGAAATAACCATAATAATTAAAAAAAGTTACCCATAAACTACAATCTAATTCAGAGTAACTACTTTTGAGGCCAGAGAGGTCTGTCTGAGTCCGTCAGGAAATGGGAGTGAGGGAATTCTGCTTGGGGCATAAAGGCATGTGGAGAATAGCTTCTGTTTTCTTGTTCTTTCTATAAGATCCTTTGTTTGAGGTTTTCCTCTAAGGCATGGAAGTTTCAGACTCTGAACTTTCCCTGTTCCTGGAGTCTTGCATTAGTTGCTTTGTTCAAACTTAAACTTAAGTTTAAAAATAATCTGTTTAAAGAGAGCTTTGCTCTTCAGTCTTTCCAAAAGACTTTACATAGGTGTGATTTGCTCACACCCAGACTTTTAGTACCTTGCTGCAATAGCCTCCTCACCAACTTCCACCAACTTTTTATACGTGAAGTTACACTGAACATTCTGGTGATGTGAAATGAAGGTGGGAAAGTCTACCAGGTTTGAAATGCCCACAACAGCATATGTGCTGAAACGAATGTTTCATAAATTGATAGACAGCAGTAAGTTTCTGAGGTCTTGTAATTTTACCCATTGTATGCCAATTTATATTAAGGGAAGCTGTCATATAAAAAGACATATTTGAAAATACATAGATGTCATTAAATAAAAATTATTTCTACATGTGTTTTCAAAAAACAGATTTTAAAGTATTTATAGTTGATTTTGTATTTATAATGGTTGTTTACTTCCAAATTATTATAAGAGAAAATATTCATGGATTTTGATTTGAAAGTGATTTATACAACTATATAGCAATATATCATTTACCATGTACACTACAAACAGAGGAGTGAAAGGTCAGAAAGTCTGCCCAGAAGCTCTGGAGTCAACCTGTTTAAGTCTTCATCATGTGGATAACTTAGGTTGAAATAGCCATCACTGACCCCTGTGTGCACACCTCTTAGCTGGTGTGGAATAAATAATAGGCAAATTTATAATATTTCCATTTTGCTGTCTAACTCTTCTCCCAAAATTGCTTTCATGGTATTAAGAGAACTGAAATTTTGAGTGATCCTCTCAAGGATCTTAAAAGAGAGAAACATAATATGTGATGAAGAAAGAGCTCTAATGCTGGGAGTTTGTACTCTCAGTGGGGCAAGGAGGTCTTTTACTTTTTCCTTCTTCAGCGTGCTGTAAAATCAATTCAGTCATTCTGTGACTTGTAAGCCATTAAATGTGTCAAAAAAGCATCAAAATATTTTCTCCACTAGTTTTTTTTTTAATGAAATCATAATTACTACCCCTTATTCACATAATCTAAAAAGCATTTTCCACCTGAGTGATTGACAATCTGTCTTTCTTTTTAAGGTTAGGCCTGTATGGATGCACAATTTGTATTTATGTAATCAAGGAGAGATGAAACCAAGTAGGGCTAACTGTTTTTCCATCAGACTTAAATTCATATATATATGAATATACATATATATATTATATTCATATACATTTAATATATATGTATGTCTATATACTGTGATGCCCAAGTCAACGAGTCCCCCAAAGACCACCAGGGAGCCAGAGTCTGATGCAAGCACAAAAGGACCAGTTTATTCAATCAGCTGCTTGGGCACTCAACACAGACCAGCTTAGCAGTCCATGCCGAGTACCCCGAGCATAAATTTACAAGCTGTTTTATACACTTCAGACAAAGGGACTCGGTTTCTCTTTTACAATCGGAGGGTTTGTGTCCTTGTTTGCGTATCAGGATACGTTTTGGCTGCCAAGTTTTAGTCATCATAGTAACCGTTGGTCTATATGAGGTCAGCGGTGAGGTCAGCTTGACCGAAGTCGGGGGGGAACCCCCATTACCCCTAGCAACAGCCTAAATTAGTTGCCAAGGTCATCCTGTTATCTAGCTAGGCTGACTTCAGCTCATCTGCAGCTTTTCATTTTTAACCCCTTTTTAGCATCAGCAGCTCTGGCAACTTTTTAAGTTAACTCATTGGGGCCTTACAATACATGCATACATATACATATATTTAATTTGAGTTTGTAGTACTGTCATCAAATATTTAACATGTATTTTCAGGTGTGAAATGCACTGTGCTATGGATTCTTATAAAAATCAAATGCCTATCAAAATGGTGAAAGTGTATACTAGGTAATATGCATTTATTCCACAAATTCAATTCTAGAAAAAATATCTTTTTGCCAGTTTTCAAATAATTTTAAGTCAAATTTAATGCAACGAGGGTGACATTTTTAGTTAAAATTAATTAGATTAGTGAAATGGAATGGCCTGAATCAGAAAAAATAAAATGAGCTGCATAGCATGAAGCAGTTTCTAGTAATTTGTAGGCTATCAATTTTGTTATTTTGTAATTTGAATTCTATTTAGGTCATTAAAAATCCTATAAAACCAATTCCTGCTTCTTCTGGTTGATTATATAAAAATATAACAATGACTTCCACTTAGTTGGAAAATGAACAGAAGATCACTTTCTGCAATAAAAAGTTTCCACTTTTTAAAGTACCTTTGATCATTTCTTCAATTTTCCTTGCTTGTGATTGTACTGTGGTCCCTCTGAGATAGTTTTACTTGATTTGCATAAATTTATTTATTTATTTTTGCCTTATTAGTTAATTCATTCCTCAATTATCTGTGGTGGTTGACAATAACAATTGGGAAGAAAAGGTTGGTATACATGTATATAAATAAACATTATCAGAAAAAGTAGAAACATGAGAATATTGGAACTTGTTTAAATAAGCCTGAAAAGGCAGACCTCAGAGGCTTACATAATTTCTGTGGTTGAATATCAAAAGTGACTGTAAATTCCTGGCAGTGGAAACAAAAAGTATAACATGATTAGTTATATAATTGTGTTCATTATGAGAGAGAACTCTATTAATCTGTATGTCATAGTATTTTAAGTAAAAAATAATAGGAAAGCCAATTCCAACTAGCCCACAAGAGACTGAAAATACTTGTAAGTGGGGTGGTAGTGAGGCCTGATGTAACCACAGCCTGGTGTGATTGCCTCAGCTATTCTCAGCATTTTTATCATTTTTGTGTTGAGTTCACATCAGTCTTGTCACAAGATGGGCAAAGCCGGAACAGGTCTGACATCCCTGAACAACTACTTCCATAGGCTGTCTTTCTGACTTTGTCTTAAACTAGGGAAACTTTTTCCATTTTGTTCAATAAATTAACCCTCACATCTCCCTGGTTAACCATTTAATCAATAACCTTCCATCAAAGAAATGGGTGAAAAGGTTTAGGCTGAGTTTCCTAAAGCAGTCACTCCGAGGCACCTGGATTACCTTAGGCTGAAGGCTGCCATCCTTCAGTGTCGTTAGTTTCTGTGTGTGTTCACCAGGCGCGTGGCCTAAAGTTAGATACCTGAGTGGGTGCCAGAAATTAGGAAATGGGAAATGAGTACAGCTAAGATCTTTTATGCAGATTATCCCAGGGAAATGAACCCTTTTTATTATTTACTTATTTAACATTCTGGATTCATTTATGATTACAAAAGTCTGTTGGGGATTTGCGTTTAGAAATAGTCAAGATATTTAGCAGATTTCAATGTTAAGTTAAAAAACAAAGTAAGCAAATGATCTCATAATAACCGTATCTCTGTGGAGGTCTTCTGAAATATACTGACTTCATAAAATTTTTATAGGGTGTATAGGTCAGTGGGGTTGAAACATTTCAAATTTAGGCTGAACAGTTTTGCCAATGTCTTTCCCTACTTTCCACTGTGTTCTTACTCCTGATCTTTGCATGAAAACAGGAAAAATCATTCAGTGTCAATTAAAATGTGTGCATTTGGAAAACTTTCTAAATATAGAAGAAAGCTTATTTTTTTGGTGAATAAATTTATTTATTTTATTTTATTTTTTTTATTTTATATTTTTTTTAGGTTTTGGCCTTTAGTCTGAAGAAGTGTTGATTGAAAGTGTACAACAGAGAGCGGGTGCAAGCGGCTAGGGGCCATGGCGCCGCCAATAAAAAAGAATGTCCTTAAATAAAGTGTTCACAGAGTAAAAACCAGAACCGCCAGTCCTTCCCTCCAACACAACAGAGCACAGGCACAGAACTGGTGATGAGCCCGAAGGAGCGAGGAGGCTGGGGAGGATAGCAGAGGCTCCCAGGCTGCTGTGCGGAGGGAGAGCCCTTTTTGGAACAGGCTGGCTGAGGAAAGCCACCCAGCTCCCCCTGCACACCTCATACCCACTGCTAAGGCTAAAGGAAAAAGACAAAACTCAGTCTCAGGTCCGGAGGGCTCAGAAAACAGTCTAGAGATGGGCAGGGATCTAGATGACTGCTAGTCCCACTTGGCCTTCTTCTTGTCGCTGTTGCCATTCTCTTCTGCCCCCTCAACAGAGAGCACCTCCTCAAGTTTCCGCTTGCCGCTCTCTGGCTGAAGCTCTGCTGTGTTTCGGGGCTTGAAGCAAATGATGATGCAGGTCATGTTGTCACACCCTGTACCATCCCCAGAAGTGTCTGGTGCCAGGCACTGATCCAGCAACTCTTCCACGATAGATGACAATAACCGAAGCTCCCCATTTTCATCACGCTGGCTGATCTTTGATTGAATAAAGTCTACAACTTCCTGGCTGCTCATCACATTCCAGATGCCATCACAGGCAATGACCATGAATTCATGGTCATCCGTGAGAGTCAACACCTTGATGTCAGGAAGGACTGAAATCATCTGTTCCTCAGGTGGCAGGTTCTTGTTTCTCTTATAGAAGTGGTCGCCAATAGCTCTGGAGAGGTTAAGGCCCCCGTTGACTCGTCCATCCATGGTAACCTTGCCACCAGCATTCTTGATGCGTGCTAGTTCCACTTCATCCTCTGGTTTGTGATCATAGGACATGTCTAAAGCTTTGCCAGCCTCAGACACCACACAGCGAGAGTCTCCTGCATTGGCTACAATCAACTGCTTCCCTCGTATGAGAGCCACCACTGCTGTTGTGCCACTGTCAGAACCAGGCTCCTCTTTGCCTTCCATCCCAGGCACCATCATTTCTTCTTCTTCTTCTTCCTCCTCCTCCTCCTCCTCCTCCTCTTCATCATCATCATCTTCTTCAGCCTCCTCAGTGTCATCCTCTTCTTCCTCATTCTCTGCCTCCTCACTGCTGTAGCCATCCTCTTCTTCACTACATTCCTCACTGTCTTCCTCTTCCTCCTCCGCCTCATCTGACTCATCCTCACTGTCCTCAAAGAACTTGGACTTAGCAACTCGAGGCAGCTTGTCAGAGGCTGAAGAGCAGGAAGGCCCAGCCTCACCAGTGGGAGTGCCAGGCTCACCAACTTGGCCAGCCTCAGTCCCACGTTCGGAGTTGGAGGAAAGGCCTGTGTGGGCCTTGGCTGTGGGGCCATTTTCCTGTGATGGAGTTTCCCTAGATGGGTCCTCAGGTCCTGCCTCCCCATTGAGGCCCTGGGACCCTGGTTCCTCGCCTGTCCCAGCTCCAGATTTGCTGTGGGGAGGGCCCTTGTGGCAGTTCTGCCCGTAGCGTGTCAGCAGTTCTTCAATAGTCATGGTAGCCTCTTCATGCAGCAATGCAGCCTCCTCATTGTCCACATCATCTTCATCAGCTACTTTTTCTTTTTCATCTCCATCCTCAGTGGGTCTCCCTGCAATCTGTGCCAACTCCTTAATTACTTCCTCAGTGGTCAATTTGGCATCAATAGCCAAGAAGGCATCTTCTAAAGCCTTCTGTAGCTTGCCTTCCTTGTAGGCCTTCTGATCTTTGATGATATCAGGAAGATATTTGGCACAGTACAAGGCAACTTCCTCCCCTCCATGTCCATCGTAGACAGAGAACATGGCTGTCTCACTATCCAATTCAGGTATACAGTTGTGAGCATCCTGGAGGGTGGAGGAGTAGGCTGAAATCCCAACCATACGTTGATCTTTCTTATGTCCAGTTCACGTTCTGAAGTTACCTATGGACTGCCAGTCACCAGTCAATTCATTAGCATACAAAGTCACTTTGGTGCTAAAGATTTTAATGGTTGACTGAGGTTGTGGCTCAGTGGTAGAACGCTTGGCTAGCATGTGTGAGGTATTGGGTTTGATTCTCCATGGAGACGCGCCAGCCTTGCATGGCGGAGAAGCCGTAGGGCAGCGGAAGGCGCGGGGCGCCGACCCCGTCCCCGGAACACTTAACCGTGTTGGGCTGGGAGAGGTAGGCACCCATGGCGGCGGCTGGCCGGCTGCCTCGGGAGCAGGAGAACGGGGCGCGACCCGAGCCGGCGCTGGAGCCGGAGCCCCGGGGGCGCGCGTGGCAGAAGCAGCCCGACTGCGCTGCCGACGCAAGGTGCCAGTGAAAGGCGCGAGGCCGGCCAGGAGGCGGTAACGGGACGGGAGCAGAGAGCTGAGGAAATTTAAATAAGAGAATAACCACTGCAGTGCCAGGGTTGAAAGTTCTGGATTTAGAGGGATACTCCAATGTCAAAGGCACTGTAATTTTGGTAGTTCATCTTTTAGATAATGATGTGTCTGACTCTTGTAGTCACACACACACACACACACCACACCACACCACACGCACTTCAGTAACATCAACTGTGAGTTTGAGGAGACTTATTTTTAATGTTATCTTTCTCTCCAAAAAAACTCCGTGGGCGTTTTAAAGGTGTGAAGACTAGTGCCAAGGCAAAGTCAACAATGAAAAAAAATTTAAAATAAAAACGAAATTTAAGGATGAATTGAAGATAATAATTATTATTTCCTACTTCTCTGATTTTGATGATGCTACCTTGTTCTTCTAACTCCAAATCTTTGAGGATGGTGTCTATAGACAATGACTTCTAATTTTCTGGCTCTTGTTTACTTCAAGATGATTTATCTCTTTATAGTTGGTGATCTTGGCAGGTAAATCAATTCCCAGAGGTGCAGTCTTCTGAAATTGAAGCAGGTTCAGTATCCTCTCTGGGGGCAGCACCAGCCAGTGTTTTATTATCTCTTCCAAATCATGGCACTCAATGAAGTGTGGAACTGATAAGAGATGAATTTACTTTTAAGGTTCAAGAGAGGAAACATAACAGAAAATGAGAAGTTTCATCATAAATGCATCAATGAAGTTGCCCAGGGAGACTTGGTGATGGTGAAAACTATCTCATAGCCATATCAGTAGCATCTCCCTTTATTCACGACTGACACTGATGGAATCCTATACTGTCTCAGCATACTGTCTGTATCAACTTCATTTTCTCTTGCAGGTGCAAAGCAATGTTTCTGGTTTGACCCATTGTCCCAAGTTAGGTAGAGTGTTTCTTTGGCAATGACCCAAAGACAGTAGGGAAGCAATCTAGCTAAAATTACATATTGATCTCCCCTTCAACCAGCATCCTTTATAGTTAAATCACTCTCCTCCTTCCTAAAGGGATGACTCTGAGTTTTTGAAACCCACTCACTCAACTTCTGAGGTATTCTTTTTCCTCTTCGAGTCTTCTAATTTAGATTGTGATATATTTAAATAACTATTATTACCAAAAGAACACCAATATTAAGGTATTAGCAGTACAGTCACTCAATAAAAATTCTGGAAGAAGGACAAATTAAATAATTGCTGATGTAGATATTTAGGAAAAAAATTTACCTCTATGGAAAGCTGCAATATTCTTCCTTCTTATTCTTATCTTGCATAGTTTCCCAATGATATACTTTCTGTATTACTGAAAGAGTCTCCTTCTTCACTAATTTTAAAATATTGTTAAGCCTCTTGAAGAAGCAAGAAATGTTGTGGCCCATTTTCTTCTTTTTTTTCAAACTTCAGATGCACATGCCTGAGTTAACCATGTGCATTGGTTTTTGGTGCACTTTCATTGGCCCATGAAAGGTCCTTCCCTTGAAAGATGCAGTAGGTGTTCAATATGAGTATTTACCCATTGATTAAATATAGAAGAAAGCTTATTTTTTTGGTGAATAAACTTCTCCAACACATAAAGTAGGACACACATAAAGTTGAAAATTAAGCAGAACTATTTTATTTGCCACACACATTACACAGTTATCCACAGTTTCTTAGTGGGTCATAACTACAGTTTGTCATAAGAACTGTTACATAGTCTTTTTATTGTACATTAATATGAATGTTAAAGGTAATAGCATTGACTATGATTCAACTTTGCCGTTTTGTAATAACTAACTAACTAACCATTTTTGCAGATAGGCATCTCAGTTGTGAACCTATCTGCCTATTCTAATCAAAACCAGATGTTTAACTTATGTGCAGTCAAGGAATTGTACCTCTATAGAATTCTGTCTTATCAAGGCTTAGTTCTGTGCATATTCTATAAGATGCATAGGTATTTCCAAACCTTATTTGATATTGTGCTTGATAAGAATGATGAAATTGTTTCTACTGCAAATAGAATTAGTCATACATAACTTTGGAAAAAATACTCCCTTGATAGTGTTCTTTATTTTTTTAGCATAGAAGTTTCTAAGATAGTATTACTCATGCATTTTTGTCTATGACAAATAATGAGAAATTAATTTTCTCTATTGGCCCATGGTGTGTGTGTATGTGTAGCTAAAACAAAAGCTTCAGAAAACACACTTTCCTTTACTAGGTACAATATGGTCTGCCATATTTTAGTTGATTTATTCTATTCTACTTTAAAAATTGATTAATTTAATTGATTTCATTAATAAGTCCAAAGTACTATTGAAAAAAATGCTATTACTGGATATAGACCACACAAAAACAAAGTTTATAAGAGCAGTTGGTATTCTGAAAACAAAAGAGAGGGGTAAAAAGAATATTAAGAAATGCACAGCGGAAAGTAATTTCACTAGTGTGAACATTACATAAATCACATTTGTCTTTCCAGTTACAATAAACATGTGACTAGAAAACTTTTTCATGGAGCAATGTAAATCTTATTTATGAAAGAATACATAGATCTTATAGTTTTCTTATGCAATTATGCTGATAGAGAAAGTATTTACTATTTTAGGGAAATTGGTAAAATTAATTTAATATTGTCTGGTTTGATGTATATTATATAGGAATTAATAACAAAAGCTATTTTTATAACATTCTTTAAAAGTCATATATATATATATGAACTATATATTTACTTATATATGTGTGTGTATATGTGTGTGTATATGAGCGTGTGGGCACATATATACAGTTAGGCATATAATATATATTTTAATCACACATATATACACATACTTTATTTATCAGACACCAAATAATTTGCATTTTCTTCTCCATTTTGGGATCCCATCATCCATTTTTCTTTCTATTTGTCTAATGGGAAATCCCAAGGGTGTTAGCCATGTTGTTGTTTTCTCGCTCAGGATGCTACCTTCCATTCTATCTTTTGCCTCTCTCTCTCTCTGTACATAGGTTAATTTTCATTTCATTTGAATGTCATCACAACTGTCATATTCTCAAGTATCTCTTGACTCTCAAGGCTAATAATGTCTACTTCTGTTATTCTTTTTTTCTTTTTATATTACAGACTGCATTTGATTCATTGCACACAAATGGGGTATATCTTTTTGTTTCTGTTTGTGCATGATGTAGATTCATACCATTCATGTAATCATACATGTACATGTATATGTTACATTCTTATAGTGTATTTTTCCTTATAGTTTTTATAGTACCATGTTATTTTTGGCTGACCAGTTTTTCTCCAGTGCCCTATGTAGTGCCTAAAACATAGAAATACTTAAGTATTTGGTGTCTCCCTCAATGAACCTTAGTACTTAACATGCCAATTAGTTTTTAAAAAGTGAGTCATCATTTACAACTTACTGATTATTGTCCTGATCTTTTTGTAACTTTCTTCCTGAATCACCATTATTTTTGTGCAAGCACATATATATTACTCTTTCATATCTTTATCCACTTTAACTTATAAAATAAATATTCATTTAATTGATTCTTATAGAAAAAATCTACATATCTGTATCTACATATCTTAATATGTTACTCAGAGTCACATATTGGGACCTGTGGAGAGGGGAGTATGTTTCTAGCATAATATTAGAGCAAATTTACATGGTAATTATGGTTTTATTTATTGATTTTTGCCTTCTAGAACCAATCTAATGAGAAGCAGAAAGAATGTTTGAGTGTTAAAGTGCTTATATCACAAAGTATGTTCCAGAACTCATGTGAAAGTCAACATAATATGTATGTGTTTAGTATATTACTTAGAGTTAATGGTTAGCTGAGTTATAATATGAATATCCAAAATACAAAAGCTAAGAGTTAAAATACAAATATCCGACACTGGGGAGAGAAGAGGGAGCAAGGAAAATGAACTTACTTCTCACATTTCATAGCAAATGCAGTCTGAAGATATTCCCTAAAGTTATTAAGTCAGGACAACAAAAAGAAACATTGTTCAGCCTTATGGGGGTAGCCACCAAAACTCCTCAAAATGAAAGTTAAGAGACAGTATCCCTGGAGAGTTTATCTATACAAGGGACAAAATTGGATGAGACTGCTGCTTTTTATCCTAGATCTTTGGTACTAAAAAGGCAAAATCTAGAGGAGAAAGATATATGGAGTTGTGTTTTATTATTCAACTTCCTTAAGCCTATTTTTGAGACCCATCTACTTTTCTTTCCCCAAAGCTGGCTGTTCTTCTGTAGCTTACTATGAACGGATTGTAAAGATTTACTTAAAAGCAAGTATTGAGGTGCCACAATAAAAAGTATTTACACTAGAAGACCATTGTGGGTGAAATTCTGAGTCCCTAGAAAATTGGCTTCTACACCTCTACTAGGGTTTAAGATTTCCGTACAAACAGGAAAGCCGTAATGTTTCCCAAGCTTTCTCACGAGCAGCAGAAGTATTATCAAACCTATTTGGAAGTTCATTATAGTTTCATCCAAGGAACTACAGTATTCTTCATCATCGCTGCTCTGCTTACACACGGAAACATAGGAAGCTCATGTTAAAATGCTTACTTTGGTGAATAGATATGAGAATGCTGAAAATTATGAAAAGTTAAGAGTTCTGAAGGCCTAATTAGGAGTCTGGTTAAGTAGAAGGCAGTTTGTTTTCAGTTTTCAGAAACTTCAGAGAAAAGGAGATGTGTGTGTGTGTGTGTGTGTGTGTGTGTGTGTGTGTGTTACTAATAGACTTTATTTTTTTGAGTAGTGTGAGGTTACATCAGAGTAAAGTACAGAGATATCCTACATTCCTTTGTATCCATATGTGCATAGCTTCCTCTACTGTCAGTGCCCTCTACCAGAGTGGTACATTGGATATGATTGCAGTGCCTATTTTGACACATCACCCAGAATCCATAATTTATAACAGGGTTTTCTCTTACAGGTGTGTATTCTGTGGATTTGCACTAATGTCAAATTATGATATCATACAGAATAGTTTCACTGCCCTGAAAATCTTTTGTGTTCTGCCTGTTTGTTCCTCTCTCCCCACGAACCACTGACATTAATGATATTTTTACTGCCTTCATAGTATTACCATTTCCAAAAGTCATGGAGTTGGAATTATACAGTATGCAACTTTTCAGACTAGCCTCTTTCACTTGTGGATTCTTTCATGTATTGTGTCTTTGGTGTTATCTGTAAAAAGTGATCACCAAACTCTAAGTTATCTAGATCTTCTGCTTCTTCTATGGGTTTTATAGTTTGGTATTTTACATTTAGGTCTGTATCTGTCTTGAGTTTATTATTGGAAATGTTCTAAGTTCTGTGTCTAGATTCATTCTTTTGTTTATGGATGTCCAGTGGTTCCAGCACCATTTAGTGGACTCTTTTCAGTGTTAAGCTCTGACTGACTTTAAAGAAACTTCTTAGAAAGGAAAATCAGGTCAAGTATCAGGAGTTGTTTTTGGATGACTTACCAAGTTGAACATTTGATTTTTCCTGTTTTAATTAGGTTTTCATCACTGTGACCAAAAGACAAGAATAATTTAGGGGAGGAAAGTTTATTTTAACTTATGGTTTCAGAGATTCAGTCCATGGCCAGTTGACTCCATAGCTGTTGGCCTGAGGTAAGGCAGAACATCATGGCAGAAGGCCGTGGTAGAGGAAATCTGCTCAGTTCATGACAGCCAGGAAGCCAAGAGAGAGCTCTGTTCACCAGGCACAATATATAAACACCAAAGGCACAGCCAGTGACTCACTTTCTCCAGCCATATCATACCTGCCTACAATTACCACCCACTTAATCCATTCAAGTGGACTAATTAGGTCACACTTCTCATAACCTAATCATTTTACCTCTGACTGTTTTTGCATTGTGTCACACATGAGCTTTGGGGGGAGCCACCTCATATCCAAACTGTAATATGCCTCATGTAAATAATGCCACAGGGAGGCAGTCCAGTGTCCATGCAGTACTATGTCATTCTGAGCACCTTCAGTGTTTCTGTTCCCACTTTCTTAATGCATGGTTTCTATCCTTGGGTTCTCTGTTGATTTCTAATTCTGTTCTCCATCTTCATTGATTTCTTGATGTCATAAAATTGCAACTTCATTCAGGCAGGAAGAAAGAGAAACAGAATGAGATTTTGTCAGATAAAAAAATCTCGATATACTTTCCTAGTAGCTCTACTTTATGACTTTAGTTTGCATCTCATTAGGTACTTGTGATGTTTAATCTTGGTTGTCATTTTGACTGGATTGAGAGATGCCTAGAAAATTGGTAAGGCATACTTGTAGTTGTGTCTATGAAGGTGTTCCCAGAGATGATTGGCACATGGATCATCAAATTGAAGGGGGAGGAGCCACCCTAAATGTGGGCAGAACCATTCAATAGACTGGGAGCCCAAATAGAATAAAAAAGCAGAAGGGGAAGCTTGCACACTTCTGCAAGCTTGATTCCTTTTTAGCAGGTGGGTTTTTGGCTGCTGCCATTGCCTTTGGACATCAGACTACAGAACAACAGCCTTTGGACGTGGACTTGTACCAGTGACTCGATAGAGCCTTCCAGACTTTCAGTCTCAGACTGGGCCTGCATCATGGATCCCTATTGTTCCGGGGCTTCCAGCTTCTTAGAGTGAGCAACCAATGGTTTCCCCACAATCCAGGCTGCAGATGACCATTGTGGAACTGTCCAGTCTCTGATCATGTGAGCCAATCTAATACATTCCTTCTCATAATTATGTATGTATTGGTTCTGTTCCTTTAGAGTATCCTAACTAGTACAGTACCCTTATCTGCAAGGGCAACTTGGAAATTTAGACTTTTAGTTGGAAAAGTTTTTACCCCAATAGTACAGGAGTAGGAAAGAAGGGGGGACAGAATTTCTACAGGCAACTTGCCATTTTTGTTAAAGACTTTACATATGCCAAAGTTTCTGCTTTTAAGCTACTTACTCTGTGTTGAAGGTGAACAAGATGTGGGTCTGTAAAATGCCACTTTTTTAAAAAACAAACTATCCTTGTTCTGTAGACCATAGAAATAGAACTTTTAAAGGCAATACTCATAATTTTATATGCAGATTAATCATCCCTTTTCTGAAATGCTTGGGATTAGAGGTATTTGAGATTTTGGATTGTTTGTTTATTTTGGAATATTTGTATATATATAATGAGATAGCTTGGGGTGATACTCAAGTCTAAATATGAAATTCTTTTATGTTTCACATGAGCCTTCTTCACATAGCTTGTGGTAATACTATATATCATTTTTAGTGTGCTGGCATTTTGAATGCTAGTCACCTGAGGTCAGGCATGGATTCTTCCACTTGTAGTATCATGCTGGTGTTCGAACATTTCAGATTTGGGAGTATTTTGGATTCTCAACTTGTTTTATAGTAAGTTATCTCAGAGCATGAAGTGGGTCTTGTGGAAAAGGAAGCATTTCCCAGTCTTACTCATCCCATTATCTCTAGCACCTGGCAGTGTTCTTGCCCTGTGGTCATTTTCTATCACAGCTATAACAAATTATCACAAACTTAGTGACTAAAAATAACCCCAAATTTACTATCTTGTGACTCTGTAGGTTAGAAGTTTGACATTGGTCTTGGTGGGCTAAAGTCAGGATGTTGGCAGGGTTGTGTTCCTTTCTGTAGTCCACACAAGAGCATCTGCTTCCTAGACTTTGTCAGCTTCTAGCTGCTGCCCACATTCCTTGGCTCATAGCCTCTGCTTCATTTTCTGAACCAGCAGCACTGAATTTCTATGACATCCTTCCATAGTCACATTTCCTTCTGATTTTGACTCTCTGGCCTCTTTATTCCTCTTTTAAAGACCTTGTGATTACATTGAGGCCAGTTAGAAAATCTGGAATAATCTCCATATTTTATGGTCAGTTGATTACCAACCATAGTTGGAAATTAAATTTGCATCTGCATTCTTTGCCATGTAAGGTAAAAAATAATAATAATTACAGGTTTTGTGGATTAGGAAATGAACATTTTGGGGCTCTTATTCTGCTTTCCACAATGATGCTGGATAAAATTCTGTTCATAGTAATAATAAGAAATATTTAAAGTAAGGTTTCATTTCATTTTATCCTTCAACAATTCTTTGAAGGAAGGAAATAGGTTTAGAAACTTGAACTGATTTGCAAAAAGTCAACAGATCAGAATCTTACCCGTGTCAGAATGATGTTAATGTCCGTGTCTGTGAACATTGTGCTGCACCTCCTGTTGAAGAGCTAAATATGTGGAAAAGCTGATTCTAAGATAGAGTTCCATGGTTTTGCATGAAGGCTAGTGCCAACTCTGGCTAAACATATATTACAATCTTAATCCAGGCTAGTCACCTTTTTAATGTATGTTATGAAGTAAAATAAAAATCTTAATTTTTTATGATTCGGAATTTTTTTCTCATCAATTGCAGTCTGTGAAATCCCAACTTGTATAGAACCTGCTAACAAGAATCATTAGTATTTTCATTTGTGTTTGAAAGATCTGGCTTGGCAGTGATATTTTATTTAATAAAATTTTCCTTTCTTTTTTCTTTTAAAAGCATTGCCATTATTATAAACCAAAGAAAACTCAAATATTTTCAGCATTGGGCTATATTTGAATGCCCTGTTTTACAATAAGGAAGTCATACTAACCAGGACTGGTATGAGAGTTTCTGGATATATTTTCACTCAGCTTATCCTCATTTAATTTGGCATTCACATAATACAGACCATTAAGCTCCATGTACGTTGGAAATATCTAAAGCTGTGAAAACCTGTGCCAGTTTATAATTGTAATTGAATACTAGAGTGCAGTATTGGAGAAGTTCATTTTTTTTCAATCTTTTTCATGTTACTTTACATTTTGATCTGATAACACATACATAAAAAGTCATTTACTCTTTTGAGTATTTGAGGAGAAACCTTATATGAATATGGAAGTTAATAAAACTTAATTAAAATTTGACTAAAACCCCTCAAATTTAGCAAAATTGAGAAATAAAATTAGAAAAATCTTAACAGTAAATTATCACATGGAAGTTACAGTCCTAGCAAGAAAACTATTTGTAGTGTTGGGTCTGATGCTGTTTTGATATGGTATATCATTTTATAGTATGCAAACCATATTTGTGGGTTTAATCACTGTTTTGTTTGGATTATACTGAAATCATTCTTCTGAATAGTGGTTTCATTTAGGTCCCAAATTCTCTTTTCTTACAAAACATTTAGAATCTTTTATGATTGTCATAATAAATTTTATAGAGGATGAATGAATTAGATCTTCTAATTAGAGTAATTTCACATAATGATCATCTTTCCACTTGGTGATATTCTATGAATAAAGATTCATTATCATGGGTTTAGAGGCCCCTTTGTTCTACAGACAGAGGAGAAAGATCTTAGTGGAATTAAGTTGAATTTTTATTCTTCAGGATTCTAGGAAATTTGGAAATTTATATTTTAAACTTCAATATTTATAGTATTTATATACAAGAAAATCATGAGATTCAGTTTGAGTTCCATAAGTTTGAAAATACTGATGTATAAAGGTGAGTTAAGAAGGAACTGAAAAAAAAAGACAATAGGCGAGTTTATAATCACTTCTTGGCCTTTGGTGTAAGATCAAGTGTAGTAGGGTTTATTAGAGAGCATTTTTTAACTGTAAGAATTCTCAGCAAAGTTACCATATAATAATAGTGTTTATTCACATTCTCCCTATTAAGAATCCTTTCCCTTTGCCATTTGGCTATAATTCTCAAATGGTATTAACACAAAAATCTCATCATATATTCTACAACCAGTTTTTAAATATTATTAGTAGTACATTTAAACTATAAATATACCAATCCTGATGAGAAGGATCATATCTTATTTATCTTTTAATCCCCCAGTGACTATCCTAGTATCTGACTCATTGGAGATATTCGACGAATTTATTGAATGAAGGAGAGGGTGAATTATAGCATACACTTTTCTCTCGTAGTAATAAACTATTGACCTTGTTAAGATGTGTTACCTCATAAATAAATATGGAACCTGGATTATCTTGTCTCTCGCCCCTTCCAGTGTCAACATTTTGTATCTCTATGATTCTTGTCTTCATGTGGTAGTGGTAGGTCATGAGGCCTTATTCCTTCCTTGTTTGTTGCCTGCACCAAGATGGCAGAAGAAGATAGGCTTGTGGGGACTAGGTCTCTCCAGTCTGGCGTGTTATTTGCCAATCCTCTTGTTTGATGACAGCTGTGGGAGGTGGACGTTGATGGATAGAAAAGTCATCTAGCAGCTTCCACTCTTCTAATTCCACGGTGATTGAATTGTTCAACAGAACATTTTCAGCACTTTCTCTTTTCCTGCTGAGTGTTCCAGAAATGGTAGAATGCTAAATGGCTCTTTTGAAATGCAGCTTTGTCAGGGAATTTATTCTAAGCTACCCAGAACTGCTTTAGAACTACTGTACAATGGTCTTTTTCCTGCTGTGTCCTGAGGCTTCAGGTTCACTGGCTTGTTTGTGGGATTGGCATACGTTCCAGTTTGCCTGCAGCAGCTCTAGTTAACACCTGCTGTATGGTATTGTTAATGGTGTCTCTTTCACTTTCATAGCAATCTGGTTTGGGCAATAAATTGTAAGGTGTCTGCTAACCCAGTTCTTTTACTCCTGAAGACCTTCTTCCCTTTGTCTTGAGGTGTGCTCATCCCTGGCAGTGCTGAGTCTTAGATATTGACCACTGCCCTACATTCCTTCTCCTATGCCTCTTCTACATCCAGCATAGAA
Source organism: Sciurus vulgaris (assembly GCF_902686455.1). Lineage (NCBI taxonomy): Eukaryota > Metazoa > Chordata > Mammalia > Rodentia > Sciuridae > Sciurus > Sciurus vulgaris. Next base: position 136,970,764 of record NC_136463.1, read on the forward strand.
GTAAACCAAGTCTACTCTTTTGAATTAGTTGAATACTTCTTGGTTAAAACAAAATAATAATAATGATATAAATACATTTTTATTTTTTAATTTCTGAAAAATATATTAGATTCAAATGTGAAATTATATGGGTACAGTATGAATGAGGGCATTATGAAATTATGATTACAGAATCCTTTTGATTATCAGAGCCTTTTTGTCTTTTTGCAACCATCTTTTTCATCCATTTCCTTTATGATGTGGGCACTACAGCCATCCAGTTTATTATGGCCCATTATGTATGAACGTCTTCAGTGATACGTAGATAAGGAAAAGACTCAAATCTGTTATGGGACTTATGTCAAGGTGCACATAATGCATTTCAAAAGGAAAGATGACAAGGAATATATACCAGAAGAAGGTAGCAAACCAAGCTCTCCATCTTCCCTACGGATTTGGAATTAAAGCCAAGCAGTGAAGAAGAGATGGAATTTTGGACGTAGACAGATGGAATAAAATGCTTAGGAGGAGGTTGTGACCTTTTATCTAGTAGTGGGCCTGCTGATATCAGCAAGAATAGAGAAAGGCCGAAGGTAAGTTGAATGGGTCAGAAAGGGAATTTGAGATTCTAGAGTTGAAGCAGTTTGATCTTGCAGGCATTCAGCTTTCTATGACATATGCTATTATTGGATTTTGAATGTTATTTCAAAATTTTTATTTTCTTAGAGGAGTTTTGCCCTTAAGACAGGAAAGGATCAAATTGAAGGTAAAAAGAAGTTTAATGGCTTTCCAAGTCATTTTACTACTGTCTCTTCTCCTTTCTCCCCTTTGGCAGCACAGAGAATATAAGGGAGTTAGAAGGAAGAGTCCAGAGCATATATGTGATCTGGTTGTTACTAGCTTCTTGCACTGACTGTGTCCACGAGAAGACTGGGCTTTATTTTGACAGCATGGGAGGTGTTAGCTTTGGGTATACAGCTCTGGGTTCTATTTTGAAAGATAAGCATTCTGCAGGACATTTCCTTATAATCCATGGTGGGGGAGAGATGGGGGATATGAAATGTCCCTGGAGATACTCATTTTGGAGGTGTTTTTGCAAGATTTTATCCAAATGGGTGTGGCCTGGAGGTGTTAATGTCAGAAGCTTGAACCATCCATCTCAGCAGACCTGCTATTCACCTAAGGTAGAATCTTTCCTTTCTCCTCTCCCATATGTTCTTCCTCAAATGTCAGTAACATAGGTTCTGCAGGTAATTTTCCTCTGGGCACTCTTTCAAGACATAATTTACTTTTTTTTTATGCTTCTTTTTTTAAATTGTAAACAAATGGGATACATGTTGTTTCTCTGTTTGTACATGGCGTAAAGGCATACCATTTGTGTAATCATAAATTTACATAGGGTAATGTTGTTTGATTCATTCTGTTATTTTTTCCCTTCCCCCCACCCCTCCCACCCCTCTTTTCCCTCTATACAGTCCTTCCTTCCTCCATTCTTGCCCCCCTCCCTAACCCTAACTCTAACCCTAACACTAAACCCTCCCTCCCCCCATTATGTGTCATCATCCACTTATTAGCGATATCATTCGTCCTTTGGTTTTTTGAGATTGGCTTATCTCACTTAGCATGATATTCTCCAATTTCATCCATTTGCCGCAAATGCCATAATTTTATCATTCTTTATGGCTGAGTAATATTCCATTGTATATATATACCACAGTTTCTTTATCCATTCATCAATTGAAGGACATCTAGGTCAGTTCCACAGTCTGGCTATTGTGAATTGAGCAGCTATGAACATTGATGTGGCTGTATCTCTGTAGTATGCTGATTTTAAGTCCTTTGGGTATAGGCCAAGGAGTGGGATAGCTGGGTCAAATGGTGGTTCCATTCCAAGTTTTCTAAGGAATCTCCACACTGCTTTCCAGAGTGGCTGCACTAATTTGCAGCCCCACCAGCAATGTATGAGTATACCTTTTTCCCCACATCCTCTCCAACACCTGTTGTTGCTTGTATTCTTGATAATTGCCATTCTAATTGGGGTGAGATGGAATCTTAGGGTGGTTTTGATTTGCATTTCTCTTATTACTAGAGATAAGTGAAGCAGGGGGTATCGCAATACCAGGACTTCAACTATACTACAAAGCAATAGTAACAAAAATGGCATGGTATTGGTACCAAAATAGGAAGGTAGATCAATGGTACAGAATAGAGGACATGGACACAAACCCAAATAAATACAATTTTCTCATACTAGACAAAGGGGCCAAAAATATGCAATGGAGAAAAGATAGCCTCTTCAACAAATGGTGCTGAGAGAATTGGAAATCCATATGCAACAGAATGAAACTAAACCCATATCTCTCACCATGCATGAAACTAAACTCAAAATGGATTAAGGACCTCAGAATCAGACCAGAGACCCTGAAGATTATAGAAGAAAAAGTAGGTCCAGATCTTCAACATATCGGCTTAGGACCAGACTTCCTTAACAGGACTCCCATAGCACAAGAAATAAAAGCAAGAATCAATAACTGGGATAGATTCAAACTAAAAAGCTTTATCTCAGCAAAGGAAACTATCAGCAATGCAAAGAAAGAGCCTACAGAATGGGAGAAAATCTTTGCCAATCATACTTCAGATAGAGCACTAATCTCCAGAATCTATGAAGAACTCAAAAAACTCTACACCAAGAATGCAAATAATCCAATCGACAAATGGGCTAAGGAAATGAATAGACACTTCACAGAAGAAGATCTATAAGCAATCTACAAACATATGGAAAAATGTTCAACATAATTTACTTTTGACTTCAGAGTATTTTTAGGTGATGTCCTCTTTGTTCATCCTAAGTGGTCTTATGGATATGGGTTTATGTTCATATACATATTTGATTAGTAAAAATGAACCATTCATTCTTTCAGCAAATGTTTATGGAGTTTTATTTGCACACCTATCACTGTCCTAGGTGCTGGACTACAGAAATGAACAAAAAGATAGCCTTGCAGAACTTAACTTCAGATGCAGGGAGAGGGAAGGAACGGGGGAGTCAGGCGATGAACAACAAGCAGCAAATAAGTTAGGTAGTATGATAGAAGAATATAAATGCTAGAGTGAAAAGAGAAATTAAATCAGGGCAAGGAGGATTTGAAATGGAGGGGGAAAGGGGACAGTGGCATTAACAAATGGAGTGATTTGGGAGAAGCCTCATTAACAAGGTGAAATTGAAGCAAAGACTAAGAAGAGGCAAGGGATTGGCCAAGCAATCATCTCACCAAAAAACATTCATCAGAAGGAAAAAGAAAAACAAAGGCTGGAAGGAAGAGCACACCTGGTGTATTCAAGGAATCGCAAGGGCCCAGGAGGTTGCAATGAAGTAAGTGAAGGCAGGGTGATAATACCTATCAGAGAGGTGCCCTGGGGCCAAATATTCAGGGTCTTGAAGATCTTTGCAGCGACTTTGGTTGTTATTTGTGTGAAATGGAAGGCCCATCAGGACTTGTGGCACAAGAGTAACATCATCTCAATAATGCTCAAAAGGGTCACTTAGGCTTTCTTTTGAGGCCAGACCACAGGTGGGAGGTGGATAAGGACAGAAGCAAGGAGAGGTGTCAGGAGGCTTCTGCAGTATTCTAGGAAAGGGTGGTAGACTGGACTAAGGTGGTAGCAGAGTACTCAGATTCTGTGAATGTGTTTTGAAACTAAAGATCAGCAAAATTTTCTGTTGATTTGGATGTGGAGCATGAGAGATAGATGGGAGTCAAGGATAGCCCTCAGATTTTTGGCTCATGTATCTGGAATACTGGAATTCCAAGGCACTTAATTAAACACTTTATCATTAATAAATCTATTAGTTTATAATCTGAAAACATTCTCATAAATGTTTTCCCCACAGTACTTCTGTAATGGAGATTAGGCCTACATATAAAGGGTATGAGATAGGAGAGACAAAGTCTCTGAGTTAGGGTTTTTCCTGTCATACTCCATTTGATAATGTGCACCTCAAGTAGAAGGACCATGAATTATCTTTGGTTGCAATTTTTCTACCTACTGCAGTGGCTCTCATATATCTCATTTCATCAAATCCATCATTACTGATTTTAAGATGAAGAATTATTTTATGTATTACTAATATATGCTACTACTTTTTTAAGTGATTTATTATTACTTAAAAAGTATAATAAATGTAAAAATTAATGTAAATAAATGTAAAATGTAAACATTAAATATTTTAATGAATGCATTATTACATTAATAAATGTATTTGTATCTGATTTGATTTTGTGGTGCTGAGTTTGGACCGGGCCTCATGCATGTTCTACCATGGAGCTACACCTCCATCCCCTTGGTATTTACTGAAAGAGTTATTTTGGACTATTTAGACACAGTTTTTTTTTTTTTTTTAAATCTTTTAACATTACTATCTTTAGGGGCATTTTCTTTTGCATGTGAAGGCAATACTTTTCACAGACATTGGTAAAAAAATGTAATTACAACTCCATTTACATGTGGATATCATCCTTTCTTAGATCAAAAAGCATTTGGTATAACTTTGCAAAAAAAAAAAAAAAGAGTTGCAGTTATTCTCCCAACCATAAACATGTGCTTCATTAATATTAAATGTTTGCCCTATCCCACAGATTCCTTTTTGGCACATATAATAACATTTCATTTCAATGATGCATCGTAGTTTCATCTTTTTGAGTTATTATATTTTAAATATCAAATATCTAGAAGGTATTTTAAACAACAGTTAACGTTACAAATATAGTGTTAACAGTGTACATGACTCAGCAGAGGAGATGAACACATGAAGAACTCTGACCGAGTTCTGTGCAGACTTTTAGTATCAAGCTGCCTGCTGGCTGACAGAGATTGTAGGATATCATTCATTGTAGGAAACATTCTGAGAGGTGAGTCATTAAAATGTGAAAGATGATTCTTAGGTTCAATGAAATATGGTAGTAGATATTCAGCAAATGTTTAGCCACTTGAAGTATGGCTTCAAGTCACCCCATACATGTACCCGTGACTCTAGGCTATTATTGCAAAGCAAGTCCTGTTGCAGTCTTTGATGCACTATTTCTATTTTCATTTCTTTCCACTTAGCATCTGTTATAGGAAACTATTTCTCCCATCTACTCTCTGTCCCTGTGGCTAGGTGGGCTTGATTGCAAACTCATTCCTTTTACAACAGGGCCAGAGGAGGATGTGCAATGGAGGCAGGGCCAGTTCATTCCATCAGGTCACAGGGATAGGTTCAGTTATGATGGTCACATAATCTAAACTAGTCCAGACTATGACTTTTGTCAGAACAATCAGGATATGAACTCTTCTTCTTTGTTTGATCCTCTAGGACCTTGAAAGCCTACAGCTTCTGGTGGCCTTGTCTCTGATACAGGAATAGTCTATGCATGCAGAACTGAGACAGGGAGGAAGTTCACTGGCAACCTCTGATCCCCTCGATCTAGCTATAATCGAAGCTAGATTTATTCAGGGAGTTATATTCAGTTATATTGTTAATTAAAAAAAATCCTAACAGGCTGATCAGTCACGTTGGTTTAAAACTGAAAATGTCCTTACTTATACAGGTGCAGAAACATTTTCCTATCTGCCACTCCCCACACACTTCACAGTAAATACCCAGGGCAGCGTAGCGGCTGACGTTTGGTTGCCATCTACGCTCTTCATGGCTCCAAGACTGGAATGTCTCACTCTCACCCTTGACCATTTCTCTCTGAATTACTCTGTTAACCTAAATTGATTTTATAGCTAATTCCAGAACCAAAGTTAGGATCTTCATTGCTTTGAGGCTGGTTTCTAAGATTAGTCTTCTTCTCTGAGTGGTAGATGGATTCTTGCCCTCAGATGTTTTTGACAGATTCAGACTCATACTTTTGACCCAAACTGTCTACTCTTTCATGCAAAGCTTAAATATTTCTTCAAACTACTGGCCTTTTTTTTTTTTTTGGTGATGTACACTTCAAATTTAGGTCATTTGCAAAGCATAGAGGCCCGTGGTACCATAAACTTATTTGAAGGTTAAAAACCTTTTTCAAGGTCAGGTTAGCAACTCTATCTACTTTCTAATTTTTCTGTGGTAATTCAGACCTTCACAATGTAGAAAATCAAATCTTCCCAACTTTTCATAATCAGACTCATATTACAGAAGATAGTATTATATTGTGGGGATTAGAACAAGTATTGAAATCACAGAGAGACCTAGGTTTCTAGCTCAGATAATTGTTGTGAGTTTTAAATGTGTCTATACATTGATTTATATCCTATTCTATTTTTCTCCTATCATCTATCTATCTATTATCTCTATCATATCTGGCATTAAATTCTCATAAATGGTAGTTATCACAGAAAGTTGCATGTCACATTATTCTTGTTTTAGTGTCTTTATATTAATTGTGCTTTGCTTTAAATTTTCTGGCATGCATATTCAATTGTTCTTATTAATTTTCTCATTCTTTCACATATGCACAATGCCAGAACTCAAGAATGTTTATGTTTAATCTAAGACAGCAAACTTTGGATCCTTGTAAAACAAAAATCATCCTAATATTACAAACAGATTCATGTAACTTGCCCTAAGATAAAAATAAAGAAAACTCAGTATAGTCAGAATGGTAGTAAAATTTATTACCTAAAAGATCTTGGCCGGGTTCTGCCTTCTCTTATAGGTTCAATATGTCTCTACAGAATTCTTAACTGCAGATAAAGTAATCCTATTTGATTTATTTGGTCCCAGTTAAAGAAATCTACTAAGAGGAGGTCTATACCAATTCTTTATCTTAGACACTTTGTTGGCAGTGGCTTTGTGTTCAAGAAGATATGAGATAAAAATATAAAGGAATATTCTCATTATGCGATTTTCATTTGCTCAATTCCTTCCTCAAAATTAGTGATATTTGCTGAGCTATACTAATTAGGAATTAAAAAATAGTTTTATTAGTACTTGAGAAAAGTGCCAGATTGATTGCCAGGAAGTTGGTGTCCTCTTAATGTAGCATAATTAACTAAATTCAGTCTCTTCTGAGCCTGCTCCTTATACCTATCAGAATTGCATAGCCTTAGGAAGAACCGCTATCAAACTTGAGAAGTCAATCCTTGAATTCCTTAATATTACAAAATAGAAAAAGAAGGTGATTAAAGACTTAGACCTAGGGTAAAATTATTAAAATATATTTCTTACAGAGTTTGGTTCTTGAGCTTTTTGAGTCACAAACCCCTTATATCTATGAATTTTGTAGACACATCACAAATATGCAAAAATTGACTTAGGCAAAAAAATTTTGCACTCAGTTTCCAAGACATTATGAATCCCTTGAAGCTCATCCAGATTAAAAGCCTCAGTGTGCTTTCTTAAAGTCATAGAGTCCTAGGGTAGGATAGGACATCAGAGGCCATTTACATCACTTTATCTAACTCAGGGATTTCAAACCCAGAACTATGGGTAGTTGGGTGGGACAATTCTTTGTTCTGTGGGTTGTGGGTTGTTAAGCAGCATTCAGTTTCTCTCCTCACTAGAAGCTGGGGTAAGGGTGGGGCAGTCCTGATAACCACAAATGTTTCCAGACCAAATGTCCCCTAGGAGACAAAATCTGTTGAGAAGCAGTGTTTCTAATTTGAACATTCCTTCCTTGGTTTTGATAGCCAATGATCATCTGGTTCCTAAGGGCATATTCTATTAAGTCCAAACTGCACATCTGTTTAAATCTGAGTCCACAGCCTATAGAACAGACGATAAGGCCTTGAGGGCTGATAGTTTATTTGAGAGGAGATCCTTGGAAGTATAGGAAATGAAAGAAGAGAGGGAAAGCTAACATGGTTTGCATTAACAAGAGGCGTTTCATTATGCACAACTGGAGCTTACAGTGAGTATTCCCTGATGAATGGCATAAACCCTACCTTAGAGTTGTTCTACCAAGAGAAGGAAGCTGAGGTATTTATTTCTCATCTCCTACTCCTCATTGACTGAGACTATTCAGGTGGAATTTAACCCCTAGCACTCTCAGACTTGCCCTGTAGGTGGACTGTGCTAACTCCATTGATGCTGGAGAAAGCCCTGGGGCAGAGTGTATGGTACTTCAAGTAGGTGGCTGCTATTGGTTTTCAGAGGAATTGACCATTGAACTCAGTGGTGGTTCCAAGGGGATATGGGGCAGGTTATCAATAGCATCTACATGGCATTTCATTTTATGTTCCGATTTTTATTATATTTTTTGAGTTGATATTTGCTGTCTTATAACTAGGATCCAATGTTTTAGTTGTCACGTATAGCAGAGATTTGCTCACTCGGTGTGTGTGATAATTTGGCTGCCTTTAAGCTAAGAATTCTTTTAATATTTATAAACTATTGAAAAAATGAAAAAAAAGTTGTGAGGTAGAAATTATATAAAATTCAAATTTCTAGCTTCATATATAAGGTTTTAATGAACACATGCATTTTAACATGTTATCTATGCCTCTTTTCCTGTCCCAAGAGTAAAGAAAGTGTATGCAACAGAGATCATACAGTCTGCAAAGACTAAAGTATCTACTTCCTAGGTGACCTATTACAGAACAAGTTGGCCAACCCTTGATCTACAGCAATGGTGAAAAAATCAATTTCCTCTTCACACTGGTGGCATGAAAACATTTTAGGATATTTCTTGTGTTTCCTTCCTCTTTCCTGCTTTTTTCCTTTCTAAGATGGATTTTCCAAGTTTCTGTAAATGTTTAGCATCTAGTATCCTTTCGAGACTCTTCATTCTCTTGGTTACCCTCCTAGAAATGCCTTCCATTTTATCAACATTCTTCTGAAAATGTTGCTCTCAGAATGGAGCACATTTTATAATATGTAGTTTGAATACTCAAAAGAATAGTGACTGTATTTCCTGAATTGGATATTCTATCTTTTAAATCTGACCTGACTCCATTAAATTTTTGAAAGTCTTATTACAATGTCAGCTCATAATGAACACTGACTCAACTAAAATCCACTTTTACATAAATTGGTTTACATATATATATATTTTTTTCTTGATATTAAGTGTCCTCCCTTTTCATTATTACGTTTATTGTTTTTCAATGAAGTTGAACTATTAGCAATCATTTTGAGAATCTTATTTATTGATTTTAAGTATTCATTAAATTTAAAAATTCATTGTAAATGAAAATATTTGTGTTTACATCCAGTGGACCCTGATTTGGGATCAAATTGCTGTATGAATATGCCTTGATGTATAGTTAGTAGAGGACAAAACTAGTTTTGTATACATTATAATGTACAGTGTGGGCCTTTGGCAGATTAAATGATGGACTCCAGTGCTTCACTCCTTGGTAGTGCTGAGCACCTGCCCGCTTGTGGCCTCCAGGCAAGGACACAGTAACATACTTCTCTGGTATTTTACTTTGGATTTGACCATTTGATTTAACAAATGGGATAGTAGCAATAATGAAATATGTTTATGTAGCTAAACTTGCCACCTGGATTATTCTGGTGGCTACCATGAAACAAAACAACAAAACAAAAACAAAAACAAAACAAAACCAAAATCCTTTCTCAGGAAAGCACTGACCCAATTTCACTGAACAGAACCAGCATCTTAACATTTTCCCAGTATAATATCAAAATTTCTAGGGACCAGTGATTTTTACACTGGTCCTATCACTCTTCCCCTTTTAAATTGGAGGGTGTTTGTTGTAGTTATCCTGTCCCGCTTTGACACCTTTGCAGAACATGTCTGTTTACTTCCAAGATCTAAAGATCAAAAGTCACCACATTTGGATATGATATAGATCAGGATTTTAGTTTGATAATGTGTTTCGGTGAACCTGAGTGTCTTGAGATAGGGACAAGTGTATTTTTGCTTATAATAGGAGTCTTAATCTATTTTTGCTGCCACAATAGAATACTATAGACTAGGTCATTTATAAAGAGCAGGAATTTATTTTCTCATAGTTCCGTAATCTGGGAAGTCCAAGATCAAGGTGCCAGTATCTGGTGAGACACTTCTTGCTGCCTCCTCACATGGCAGAGGAGCAGAAGGGCAAGCAGGATGAACATTGTGTCCTCACATGGTGGGAGAGTGAGACCAAACCCACTCCCACGTGCCCTTTTTATAATATTGTTAATCCATTCCCAGGCAGAGCCCTCAGGACCTAAACACCTCCCCTTAGGCTCCACCTCCCAACACTTGCATTGACTATTCAATGTCCAACATGTGAATTGTGGGAAACACATTCAGATCATAGCAGTAGGGATATTAAATATTATAAAAAGGGAGAATTGTGGCAGATTAAATTATTTGTTCTGCTTTTAAAATTTTTCCCTATAGTAATTTCATGGCCTAATGCAATATTTGGCAAACTGTGGCCTGTGGACCAAATCCAAACCCAACTAAAGCCTTTTCCTTTTTTCATTTTTTGTAAAGTTCTCTGCTAATAATAGTCTTTACAGTTTTAAACCCTTAAAAAATTGCCCAGAATAATATGCAGAAGTGTATGTGGCTTGCAAAACTTCAAAACATTTTTTGTTTTCTTTTGTTTTTTAAACATGGCCCTTCACAGAAGAAGCTTGCTAATCCCTGGCCCAATGGAAGGGAAGTGTAGTTACCAGTCCTGGTCTTTGGGCTGTGCCATGTGACCTGTTTTGGCCCCTGTGATGTGAGCAAATGCCTTAAAAATGTTTGCGAGTTTGAGTTTGACACTGGGGATTTTTCTCAGATTTAAAAAAAAAAAAAGGTGTAAAATTAAAAAGATACACAGAAAAATACCCCAAACAGAAATGTATAGCTCAATAATTCATGACAAAGAAATAGCTATATGACTATCACCCAGGTCAAGAAATGAAGATTGCCTCAACTTTTGGAGTCCCATTATCTTTCTTTTCTACCTCTAAAGATAGCTACTATCAAATGTGCATCTTTAATTTTCCAAAGTCAAATATTAACCAGTATTTTCCTCTTTTTCCTGGACAATGCAAGGTATTTAGTACTCTTTTCAGCTTATTCACTCCTGATCACATGTCATTTTTCTCTTTGTTCTGTGTTTTATTTCAATAAGACATTGTTTTTACATTTAATATTCATTTGAACTTCCTACATGTTTATAATTTCCATTGATCTTTATTTCTTTCCATGATTCTAAGATTCTTTCTGAGTTCATTTTCCATCTGATATTGAGTTCCTATTAATCCAAGTCTTTTGGTGATGAGTTCTTAGCTTTTGCCTGAAAATGTTTTTATTTCTCCTAAATTTCTGGTATTTTTCATAAAATATAGAATTCTAGTTTAGCAGGTATTTGTTCATTTGTGTGTGTGTGTGTGTGTGTGTGTGTGTGTGTGTGTTCCCTGTTTTTTTTGAGAAGTAGGCAATGGGAATGACAATTAAGACTTCATGCTCAGAATGTGTGATTTATCCATGGAATCATTAAGATAACAAACACTCCCAAGAGCCCCCAAAGTTTCTTGGTGCCTATTTATAATCTTTCTTCTCCTGATCCTGTTTGCTCTCCTCTGTACCCAGGCAAAACAGTTTTCTTTCACTATAAATTAGTTTGCAATTTTTGAATTTGATATAGAGTCGTAAACTATATGCTCTCTTTTGTCTTTTTTTTCTGTTCAGCATAATTATTTTGGAGTCTGTTTATATTGTGGTGTATGCCAAAAGTTTATTTCTACTGGGTACAGATGTAGCACATTTTTTAAAAAATCCATTCACTCATTGATGGACATTTGAGTTGCTGATTTTTGGGTTTATGATAACACATGTGTAAGGTCTGTATGAACATATGTTTTCTTTTCTCTTAGATTCTAAGAATGGAATATCTGAATCTTATGATAGGTGTATGTTTAATTTGTAAAGAAACTGTCAAATTGTTTTCTAAGTAGTTATAATATTAAACATTTCCATCATTATTGTAAGACAGTGCCACTTTCTCCACATCCTTGACAATACCTAGTATTATCAATCTTTTCTATTTTAACTATTCCAACAGGCTTAGTAGTAGCTCAACAATTTTGAATTTTCATTTCCCAAACTACAAGTGGTTTTGAAAATCTTTTCCTGGGTTTATTTGTCATATGTACTTTTCTTTTGGTGAAATGACTATTCAAATCCTTTCCCTATTTTTATTGTTTTCTTCTTATTATTGAGTTGTGAGAGTTTTTATATTTTTTGGCTATAAGTGCTTTATTAGGTTTATGATCTGAAATTTTCTTCTGTACCTTGTCTTTGCATTTTTAAGTGTCTTTCAAAAATAGAAGCTATTATGTTTGATAAAGTTTTTTTAATGAATTGTGATGCTATTGTAGTTAAGATATTATTATCAAGTGCATAAATGGGATATTATGTTCATAAATTATTTCATAAGGTAAAGGGATTTGTAGTTGTAATGGAAGTCCCCAATCAGTTGAATTTTAGTTAATAAGAATGGAAGTTCATAGATAGTCTGACTTAGTTCAGATGGGTTGTTAAAAGAGATAAGAAGAAGCCTACTTAGAGAAGTAAACTGCCAGATTGTGAGAGGAAAGGATTGAGGGTGGTCTCCTAGAACTGAGAGTAGTCTCTTGCTGAGAGCTAGCAAGGAAATAGGGTATCAGTCATAAATCTGAGAATCAGTGATTCTTGCAAGAAGATCTTGGTTTTCCAAGAGATGGCAACCCCAGCTAATACTTTGAATCAGTAAATAATTCAACAAATATGCATTTGAAATCCTGACCCCCAGAAACCGAGATAATCAGCGAATATTTTTTAAGTTTATGGCCATGTGTTATGCAGCAATAGGAAAGCTTATGCACTAGGAAAGAGCCAAATGGAGTGGGAGAGCAGTGACTTCCAGAAGCAGATGAAAAGCAACCACGGATGAGGAGTGCTTCTCAAGGGAGAAGCAGCAACTGGATCAGGTTTGTGGAATGTTTCCTGAGAGGCTCATGAAAATACTTAGGGAGAAAATCCAAATGTATATTGGATTTAGTTATGAGAGATAGAAAAATCAGACTCATTTGTTCACTGAAGAAAAGTTTGATATCTGAATTTTGGAGAACTTTGTGATTTCCACATTGCATTTATGTGCCTGGCATTATGCTAGGAATTGGGTATTCACTGCTGAGCAAGATAGACATTATTCCTGCCCTGATAGACTTATAATGTAGTGGAAAACACAGTCCAAAAATACACAATTACAACAGAGTGTAAGTACTGAGATAGAGAAAGAGCCGGATGCTATGGGAACACATAGCAATGGCACCAACTTCTAATTCAGGGAGGTCCAAGAAGTCTTTGTAAAAGAAGCTGACCCAAAGAGAGGAGGTGGAGATGCCCACATTAACTAGGGATATTGGCACCATCTCCTTGACAGCAGAAATAACCTGTCCAAGGCCCAGAAATAAGAGAAAGCATAGCCTTTGAGAAACTGAAGGTGGTGTAGTATTGCAGGATCTGGGAGCAAGGGGAATTTGGAGGGACAAGAGGCTAGATAGGCTCCACATCACAGAAAAGCTCTGATCATGGATGGTGTGGTAAGCCTCATGGAAGAGTTCAACTTTTATTCTGGCAGCAAAGAGAGCCACTCAAAAATTTTAAATGGAGATGGGTATAAAACATTTTGTGATGTTAAAAACCATTTTGTTGTGTAGAGAATGATTTGGAGTAAGGCATGGCTTCAGGTAGGAGGGTGAAAAATGATTTCTCAAGTCCTTTCAAGGCAAAGGTAAGATAAAACAAAATAAAGTATTATTGCCATGCTAGTGAATCAGTTCTGATTTTTAGCTTAAAGTAACATTTCAAGTGGACACATCTTGTCCCAGGTGGTTCAAGCAGTTTAGTACTACCTCCCTCATCAATTTAGGACTGAGGTTCTCCTCAAAATCTTTGAGGCTCACGCATGTTCTTCTAGTGTGGTTAGATAGGTCATCCCACATTTGCAGCAGGTTGTGCTTGACTTCTCATGAGTCTGATCCTCTCTTGACCTAACAGGGAGGCAGAAAATCCAGCTGCAGCATATTCTAAAATGACTGTCTTTGTTTAGAGCTAGCTCTTTAGAAGAAGAGATAAGAGAGCAAAGGGCCACCTTGCTATTACTCTTTGAGCAAAATCCATCCTCTTTCTCATCTACATTGAAATGTACTTCAATGCTTATTCTCAAGTCTCTGGGACTCTTGAATCATTTTTTGTTCTTCATTGATCCAAATGGACAACTGTTCACTTCCTGTGAATTGTGGTAGGGATGATGAATCAGGGGTTGTTAGGGAGAATACAATATAATTTTATTTGGACAGAATGTATTATAACAAGAAAAATTTGTGATGATTACATAGTTCAACTTTAAGATAGAAGAACTAGATTTAAAAAATGACAAAACAGATCTGAATTCCAAAAAGCTCTGGTTGATTAAGGGAAGTTGATTGGAGTGTTGAGCAAGGAAGGATGATGAGTTGGCATCATCTGGAAGGATGGGTTGTGATCAATTGATGATGTCTGCCTGGGCTACATCCTCTTTTACAGTTTTCAAGATCTGAATTTTCTGGTGTACATATGGATTAGAATAGATCTATGCAACAAAGTTGAGGGTCACTTGATTTGTGTTAAGACAAAATTAAAAAAATTTTTTTCACATTCATAAGGCTTACATATTTGCAACTGGATAATAATTTCTTATAAAATTGGATCAGGAAGATTCTGATCAAGAATTACTTGCATGTTTCATTTACATCAAGAGGTTGATGATTCCTGAGTTCAGTGTTAAGTATATGGACTTGTCCTCTATGTATGTTGATTACAACATGGTGAATTCCTTACTCTGTCAGTTAACTGAATTTAGATTACTCTAGGAACCCATATTAAACCAGAATATATACATTTTCACTTTACCAGAGTATCTGTGTAGCAAGAAACATTTTTCAGCAAATATGCCAGCATGTAGATTAGAACTGACCTGCTTAACCTGTATTTCCTTCTGATCCAGGGATTTTAACTGCACTCTTTTCTCTGTTTGGTGTGACCTTGAACTTAATGAGATTTCTCCCTCTCTCACTTTCTCCTTTCTTTACTTTGTCCCTCTCATCTTTGTTTTTTCCCTTCTTTCCTTCCTTCCTCCAGTTCATAATTGTTCCATTATGATTTCCTCAGAGAGGCCTCTCATCCTGAAGACTAAATCAGTACCAGGCGTGGTGGGTCACACCAGTAATCCCAGCTACTTGGGAGGCAGAGGCTAGCCTTGGAAACTTAGTAAGACCCTGTCTCAAGATAAAATTAGAAAAGAGCTAAGTGGCAGAGCATTTTTCTAACACATATGAAGCCCTGGGTTCAATTACCACTACCACAAAACACAAAAACAAAAAAACAAACAGAAGCTTAGATCAGGCCTCCTGCTCATGTTCATGTAGCTCTCCTTACTGTCCTTTCATAATGCCGTATTTTTTAATAATATTATTTTGGATTATTTGAGTACCATCTATCTTTCCCTCTAAACTGCAAGCCCAATGAAATCAGGGTCTATGTCTGTTTTGTTTGTATCCTGTGCTCAGAGATCAGATCCATCTATGTGCCTGGAACACAGAAGCAGCTCAACAAAAATCAGTTAATAAAATTCATAAATGATTTTAACACAGTGAAAAGAGTACGAATAAAGATTGTACCCATGACAGGAAAGTTTTCACCGGGCATTTAAACTGAACAGTCTTTGAGGATGCGTAACAACAGTTCCCTCAGAGGGAGTGCGGGAGAGAAATGGAAGGACATTCTCCAAGGCGGGAGCTGCCTGTTGTCAGAGACATGGACGTGCGACAGAGGAAAGGGGAGTGATCTCGTGGTTGATGTGTTGAGGGCACCGTGAGATGGCCAGAGTGGCCTGCAGGTCAGGCTGCTTAATGAAGGCCTTGTGATGCCATTGTAAGTAGCTTTGGCACAATCCTGCAGAAGGTTATAGGGAATATTGAAATAATTTTAAGCAGAGGCATTCAGATCACATTTTTACTTTTGAAAAATTGTAGATTTGAAGGGATGAGACTGGAGTCAGGGATCTTTGGTGGAAAAATATTGCTATCTTCCAGGCCAGAGTGAAAATTGCATTAACTAAGGACAAAAAGGTGGCAATAGAGAAAGGGAGAAAATTGAAGAATATTTCATAGACACAATTTACATGTATGGTGGCTGGTGAGATGAAGTGGGGAGGTGTGTGTGGACACAAACCACATGGACTCTAGCTGTGGCAGTCTGGCCTTGTTGAGCTCTGCAGAGGATGGTGGGTCAATGCTAGGAAAAGCTGGGTAGGGGAGGAATGGGGCACTGCAATGGGAGCCTTTTACATGCTATAAATACTTATCATAACTTTTTCTTTATTTTCATGTGGTTTTGAGGCATGTAGGAAAAGTATAAAAAATTCAGCAAAGAAGGTTTTTAATTGGGAAGAGAGCATCAAAAACACTGTAGGGCTTTTAATTTTGACCAGGGCTTCTCCTTTATCAAGGAGGGAATTTTGATCAGAGATAGAGCCAGGGTCTCTACCTGTGGTCTCTCTGACCATTTAGTCTCTGCAGAGAAAGAATAAGTTATGAAAAATAATTTATATGTGAGGTTACATATGCTAAGTTACAAAAAATGTTGAGGTGTCATGGTAGGATGGGTTGGAATGATGTACTTTTTAACTTCAGCACATGATGTTAGAACAGCTCATTCTAAGTATCAAGAGCTTGGCAGATGATTTATTGGATTTTAAAGATCATATAAGACCTAAAATACTGCTGATTCTGTGAATGATTGACTTTTATTGTATCCCTATGCATGGAAGACTTAAATATCATGACTCCAAATTGAAATAACAGATACAACAAATTGACTTAATTTGTCAATTCCAAAGTCTGTGGAGGGCTCTGGTTCCAGAGTGTAAAAGTTAAGCAAATTTTAGATCTGACATGGTTACTGCAATCATTCCTCATGCCACAGACACAGCATGTGTTTTCCAATAGCCGTTCTTCATTTCTGATTCAAATTCTTTGAATCGATATAAAAGCATTTAATGAGCTTTAAGGAAGTACCCCCTTAAAACAAGCTCGTTGATATCAGCAAAACTAGCTCACTGTCTACTAAAAAGCAAATTTTCCTGAGACTCAAAAGACCTGAGTTATTTTCCTAGCTCTCCAGGGACTAGGAATATAACCTTGCTCTCTCTTTTTCTCTCTGGTGGCTTTGTTTGCCATTACCAATGTATCAAATCTGGATAATCGTCGTCCCACTGGCATCCCTTGTGGGAAGGTTGTGCAGACAGATGTTATCATATCTGCAAAATGCTGTAAAAGAAGATTTCTTCATGAATATAAAGGAGCATTGCTACTGCCTTGGCCCCGAATCCTGTACTTTACTCTGTGATGCAATATGATTGCAGCACATTCTTTCCCCAATGCTTAAAAACATCTATCTGAAGATCTTAACTAAGAAGGGTTTGTTCTGAAATGGCTTTCTGAGTGTAGGTGTCATGGCAGCTTCTGAGAAGAAATGAAGGCTTGTTGATGTGAAAAGCGGCCATGGAATTTCAAAATGAGAAGGCTGTGCTGGTGCCTACCCAAGTATCTGACACAGACAAGCAGGACTTACCTGTGTCCTAACAGAGCAGGTTCTAAGTGATCGTGCATATTGATACACCCACATCCACAGCTTAAGCTGTGCTCAGCGTAAGCTAAGTCATCTGACCGTATTCAACATTCCTGTCTTGAATTTATATCTAAGGAATATCTAACCTTTAGGACAATGACAAATCGAAGCGAACCTTCTAAGGATTAACTGATGTTGGCCTGTCAGGTGGCTGTGCGCACCGTTGCAAAGGCTGGCAATAATCAGTCCTTCTAATGGTAAGTGAAAGCACTTAATTGGATGCTGAGATGTGATTGGGATGAAATGTCAAGGGGGAAGTGAGAAATTCAAGGTTGTTGATCTGCCTAGTCTTATTTTAAAAGAGTTATATGCTGGCAAGATCTGTGGTTTAGCATTCTGGGTTTGGCATTTAAAAGGAGTCTTAGGGCTTAATAGTTTTAGCCATGGACCCAAAACTTTATCAAATGTAATTACTTCCTTTTCTTGGCTGGGCTAAGGGAAAATCTTTAACAAATAAAATCTTATCTGTGGGAGCATTAAAGTTATAGCTATTTATATATTTTATGTATTACAATATGAATCATCCAATAAAATTGAGAAAGAGGTTTTAGAATGATATTCTTTACATTAGAAAGGGAATACAAGTGATTGTTATCACTTGAATATTTAACTAGATGTATAAAACCCTTAAAAATAGTCCTTCTATTCTTTAAAATGGATGGATGTAGTGTTCTAGCATTTTGGATAGGCTGTTTATGGAATTGATATTGATATTTAATCTCATAACACTTCAAGTCACATACATGTCCATAAAGATCATCTTCAAACTATTGTGATTATTTCTAATAGTACATTCAGAGGTCTTTCATTACAAGGAAGTTATTGCAATGTGAAAATAGAGTTTTTTCTCTCTTTAGCAGTAAATACTGAGAGAGTTTTCATTCTTATGCTTGTAGTATACTTAAGTTGGTTATAAGAGAGAATGCCTTTCAATGGGTACTTGATTTTATAGCACCATTAGTACTAAGTAACATTTGGATGCAAAGCAGTGATTCTTGTAGGAAGTCTCCATTTAAAAGTCTTCAATAACAACAAAAATGATTATTAAGTAACCTAAAGGAAAACTATTAATTTTTTCTTTCTAGAAATTCAAGGCTCAGAGGAACCACCAAATAAGTAAAGAGCTCATGAAAGCCTTTGAGTGGGTGTTAGAGATACACTTTTGGCACAAAACTGTATTTTCCCTGTCCAGAAAATTTATCCAACATAGATTGTAAAGAGGTGGAGATCTCCGGGATTAATAGAGCCAAATTTCTGCTTCAGCTCTGTCCTTCATAGCTGTTCCCCTGGGTAAGTGGTTTGGTTTTCTCATCTCATCTCGTCAACACTAAAGCCAGTCTTATCTTTCTCACAAGGTCATTGCAAACATTGATTAAGACGGCTTTTTACAGATTAAGACAGCCTTAGTATAGACCCGACACACGGTGTTCGTTAAAAAATGAGACTTCCTTTCTCCTTCATTTCCCCTTCCAGCTTTGTATATGAGAACTTTTTAAAATCCAACTCCTTCCTGTGGTTCCCTACT
This sequence comes from Sciurus vulgaris, assembly GCF_902686455.1. Taxonomy (NCBI): domain Eukaryota; kingdom Metazoa; phylum Chordata; class Mammalia; order Rodentia; family Sciuridae; genus Sciurus; species Sciurus vulgaris. The sequence goes on from NC_136463.1 coordinate 136,989,904, forward strand.
GTGGCAGTCAATTTCTTGGTCATGAGCTCTCTTGCAGTTATTTTTGAGCCCAGGCATAGTAAAATGGAGGAGGGCTCTGAGGTTGGCCATTTTGTTTTTCTATAACTTGATGTGATTCTAGACTTAAAATGTACTGTTTATATGATTAATTGTTACATGTTAAACAGTTGGCACTCTTCTTTAATTTCTGTACTCAAAGTTTCAGATGGACTCTGTTTTAGGTTTGGGAGATCTAAATTGTCAACTGATGAGCTGCATGCAACATGAGGACATCAGTCTTTCTCAAAACTATCTTTTTCCTAGGAGGATGATCAGAATGGTTCATTCACCTTCATAGATTGTGTTCATTGGTCTAGAATAGTACTGACTGTCACATTAATTGACAGTTCATTGAGGGCCCTTTTCTATAATAGGGCAGGATTACCATGAGTTTCCCCTGTGAAATTCTGATTGGTGGCATTATAGCATAAACTGGTCTCAACTGTTTTGCTGCACTAACATTTGTAATGAAATAGTTTCAGAATGATTTTTCTTTTTTGAGAATATGTCTAAATATGAGGTAGTTTATGGTATTCTTTCAATGTAGTGTATGTACAAGTGGTTGCAGCTCATAGCTAGTCTAAGTAGTATTGGGAGGAATCCTTTTTATAAAGAAATCTGAATGCTGAATTCCGTTGCATTTCTATTGAACACTGTGGCTGCACATGACTTTAGGAAAGTTTCTAGAGAGTTCAAGTTACTTGCTAAGTGAATGTTCAGAGGACGATATATGGAATCAATATCCTTAAAGTTCCCTAGAAAGAACTTTATATCAGTGATATAATGTTTCCATTTTGTTTGCATGATGAAAGTTAACAATATTAAAATAGCACATTTTAGCATATGTTAGCAATACTTATCTTTGCTTTGGAAAAAAAATACCTTTGGAAATATCTTTATCTTATTTGTTGGAAACTCAGCGAATGATATTCTAGAAGGAACACTTTTCAGCATATTATTGTGGGTCACAGTGTGAATCTTATGTGATCATAAATATCATGTAAAAACTTTCTCTTCTGAAGGAAGGAGCAATAATTACTTCATTAGTTACATAAGAGAGTCATAGGTCTTAAGCATAAATTGATTCTGATTCATCAGGGATATTATTAAGCTGTCAAAATCTGTCAATATGGAGTGTGACAACAACATGTAAAATTCCATTAAAGGGTCATTAACGAGGTCTTCAAGCTCATGCTTAGCATTTTATCTGAGTTCCTAATGGAACTTTTCTCAAAATGGGATTTAAGTCAGATGTCTCATAAACTTTAATGCTGTTAGAAGTTTGCTATTGGAAGAACGTGTTAGTCTTTTTGAGTTTTTCAGGTTCCTATGTCAGACAAAATGAAGCAGCAGTTAAGTAGAACCAGAGTCATTCTCAAATCTTGACATTTATACACATTATTTTTAAAATCTGGTAAGCTCTGAATATTGGCTGCAGTTGATGACACATTAGTTTGCATATGAGACTTAAACACTCCTCTGGCACCAAGAGAGTCATTGTTAAATTTTGCAATTACTTTGATAGGTTTATTTTTTGTAGATGAAAGGAAGTACAATTTGTGATGAAAACTTATTTTTTTCTTTTATTACACTGTCTATTGCTAAGATTGGTGGTATTTGCCAATGACAGTGTCCAACAAGAAAGGTAGTGGAATGTGTATATATATATATATAATTTGCTTTCTTTAGAAATATCTGACAACCACACAAAAAGAAGTGAGTTATTACCATTTTCTGATAGCCATAAATATAAATCAAAATGCCAAATTGATTAAGTCTCAGCATTGTGGGTGACGGCAGTTATCATCCATGTAACTTAGTTCTTCATTTAAATGACCGACAGGCAGAGATTAGAGCTATTCTATCATCTTAATGAACACTAAGGAAAAGTTGTCTATGATGCATGGAATAAGAAGTTGTTTTCATTGAAAGCAATGATAAAGTTGCAAATGTAAAAAAAGTTGATACTTTGAATAAGTAAACACAATTTCCTATTTTCATTCCTAGTATTTTTTTTAATTTGTTATTTTTAAATTTTCCTAGTATTTTTAAAGGTAACTAAGATACAGACTTGAAAATGATAAACATCACATAAGCATATATTTTGGAAATTTCAGATGGGATGATCCTGATGAAAGAGAGCCAGATATGATTTATTTGATAGGATCCTGAGAGTTGAGACCATATTCACCTGATGGAAGGAGAAATTGGCAGGATATGTGCAGTTGCCAAGAAAGGATTAATTGTAAGTGTGAGTACTGAGCCAAAAGAAAGAGTAGAAGTTGCACAATAACCTTGAAAATCAGCATGAGCAGAGGTGGAAAGGTGACAGAGCCCTGCACGGGAGTTACAATGGGAGGAGATTTTAAGCAACTAATAAGATACAGTGATATAGAAAAACTTAGGTGTTATTAAAAAACTCAACTCAAAGACTGTTACTTTGGACTTAAAAATGGAGTATGATTCCTTTCCTGAATTATATCTAATAAGAAATTAATGTATTTAACAAGATTTTGTGCTGGTACCTCTACCACTGATTAATTAGAATCTGATTGCTGATTATGCCAACTTCGTACCTTGGAAGTTTCCAAGGGGGTGCTCACACCTTTTGAAACTTATTTTTGCTCTGAGAAAGATAATTATTATTCCCTGGAAGACTGAAAAATACTGAAGTAATAAAATAAAAATACCTCTCTGTTCTTAGAAGAAATGGGCCATCTTCAGCTCTGAGTGTTTAGAATTAGGGTCCCCAATGTAAAATTTGATAGGAAGCATTATGTAATGGTTAATTTGAATCATCAATTTAATTGAATTAAGAAATGGCCATGATTAAGAGCCTTCTGGGTGTGTCAATGAGGGCGTGTCTAGGAGTGACTGGAATGTGGGATAGTGAACTGAAGCGGAGACCCTCCCTAAGCGTGGGTAGCACCACCCAATAGGGTGGAATAAAAGCTGGAAGAACAAGGAAGCAGATGTAGATGCAAGCTTGACTTTTCTCGAATGGGTTCTTGACTGCTGCTTTGATGGTCTAAGGATACCGAACTCTTACTTCTTCACTCTTTCAAAGTGGACTCTGCCAATGATTTTCTGGGTAGTTTCCAGAATCCATGGTCTCAGTCTAGGGTAGCACTGTTAATCCTTCTTGTTCTGGGGTTTCTGCGTCTTGGACTGCGCAGCTGCTAGTTCTTCCAGCTCTCCAGCTGCAGATGGCCATTGTGGACTATCCAGCTTCTGGTTGTATAAGCCAATCTAATAAATTCCCTTTTTATAATCATACTTCTGGTTGATTTCTGTTCCTCTAGAGAACTTGACTAATACGATATGATGCTAATTGTTAAAGAAGGACTTGCTTTGGCCGATTATATGGTTTTGGGGATGAACAACTTGTATAATGTGCTGACTAACCAGTGGGGCTGAAAATCAGTTCCTAAAGACTAGTCAGCTGTGTGTCAGAGTATGACCAAACAGGGTCCATCCTAGATGAGTGAACCCAATTTAAATGTTGGTCCCCCATCACTGAACATAAAACCCATATCAAGTCTACACTGTTGACTTGCTTCCCAGGGACTGATTGAAATTTGTTTTGTGTGAAATGACCTGGAATGACCAAGCCTGGCATACTTAGTATCATTACTGACTTTTCTGTAATGAACAGGGTTGAAGGCAAAAGGATCACTTCATTTTGTCACTTAGAAACAAATGAACTATTCTTGCAAAAATTTTAAGATTGTAATAAATCAAATAAAAATGTAAATTTACCATAAATTTTTATTTTCTTGCTCTTAACTAGTAACTTCAAAAGGATATGATTGTATTTTTTATAAATAAGGGGAGGTATATTATTGAATAAGTTGATTTGGATTAATATTTTAAAAATAAAAAGATTTATTATTATTATAAAAAATGTTTTGAGGCTTGGGAATAGAGAGCAGTTTCTCATGAAAGGAGAAAGGAAAGGTGAAAATAATGGGCAATATCCATAAAATTGGTGAACCTGGAAAAATCATAAGTCTGCAGAGGACTAGAGAAAAAAGTTTGGCTTTTCAGAAGTCAGAGTTTTAGGAAAATGATTTCTGTAAAGCTACTTGGATTTGTTCTTTTCAACCAGTGATTTCATTTGCAAACTGTCTGTTTTGAAGCTCTTTAGGGTCTCAGAAATTTTCATACGGGTTATTACAATGACTCATTTGAGAGAGCTTATCTCCTTTTAATTTCTTTCACTTGACTTCCAAACTGCTCAGCATTTTAAAAACTCATTACACATTTGTGTTTGCAACTCACCACCCAGAGGTGGTTGAGCTGTGCTGCCTGGGCCCTGCTCACTCTGGAGAGTCTGCAGGTCAAGAGGTCTGTCAGAGGCACTTCCAACAGGGGAGAGTTGTGACCGGGCAAGGCAGCAGGTATGCCCTGTTCATCACTGTGCTATAAAGACATTATAAACACAAGGATGGGAAATTTTTTCTGTGTAGTAAACCAGTGACATGAGCTAGTTCAAATGTCGTCTTTGTGAAGGCTTTATTTTCTTTCTTTTAGGTTAATCCAATAATTCTACGTATCACTATTATGTTTCCTCCATTTTACTGATTTTTTTTTTTTTTTTTTTTTTGTTCCAGGGATTTAATGCAAGGGCACTTAACCACTGAGCCACATCCCCAGCCCTATTTTGTATTTTATTTAGAGACAGGGTTTCACTGAGTTGCTTAGTGCCTCACTTTTGAGGTTGACTTTGAACTCTCGATCCTCCTGCCTCAGCCTCTCAAGCTGCTGGGATTACAGGCATGCTCCACTGCATCCGACCATTTTACTGTATTCTTAAGTGCTGACTCCGCTATTGAAGTGTAATAAGGGCACGGGACATCCTTTATTCATCTTTGTATCACCATATCTAGCTTGGTGTTTGGTGCAGTAGGTGTCTTATGCAATTTGTTTTTGAACAAAAAACATAGGTTTTCCAATATGTAGTAATTCTCACAGGTCCATTTAAACATTAATGGAACTTTGCATTTCTGAGTTTTTTTTCTTTTTTTTTTTTTTTTTTTTTGGTGTTGATTGCTAGTTGGTACCAAACAAAATATGATTATTATGTTTTAAAGATAGTTCTCTCATATCTGCAATTATTAATTTCCTCAATTTGTGCTCATTTCCATGGTTTCGAACTATGTTTTTTTCCTCTATTCTTTTTATTTTATTGTTTTTTTAAAGAATATAACCAATTAACCGTTGTTTATTCCTGAATACATAGAAATATGTGATGGTTATGTTCTAGGTTAGATGGAAATTTTAATTAGTTAACATTGGATTCATATGTAAAACACATAAACATGGAAACAAATACAGCAGGTAGCAAAGACATAGTTCAACTTTGAGTTATTGAGAAAGAGGCTGTTTTTGTATTTTAAGATTCCCACTATGTTTGTCACCTGTATTTAACAATGTCTGCAAGAGAAATGACAGTTGGTAAAAGGTCAGAAGAGAAGGTTTGATGTGGTTAAACTCAAAGTGTCTTCAAAGAGTAGAATAAATTTTTGATAACACCACAGCCTGCCATCAGTTATCTAGCATTTGCACACTGAAAGAGATTTCAGAAAAATCAGATCTATTGCCATGAAGAAGGAAATGGAATGGTGAAACTACTAGTTGACACACTGGTCGAACGGCCTGAGTTGAGTTCAAACCTTGAGTTTTAAGCAGAGGACTAGTCAAGGGTTCTGTTCCAGACACAGAAGACTGTGGGCTTTATCACCCTGCTGGACTCAGGGAGGGAGTGGTGCCAAGAATGAGTGGCACCATCTCTGGCTCCTGATACACGGATGGCAAAGGACAAAAACTGGAAGTCATAAATGCTGTTAGACAAAGTTTATGTGAGGCCATTATTTTGAACTAGCCTCCTGCAGTAGGCCTAGAAGACCACATCAAAATGGATTCACTCATGCAAAGGAAGCTTAAAAACTGTTCTGTTTCCTTATTCCCATCTTATAAAGACCAAATGTTCTGTCATGTTCTGAGGAACACTCATTCTATTTTATGGAATGAAGTATGGTCAGATTCTAGAATCACTAAATAAAGTCAGTAGGTTGTTTAAACTGACTTTCTTGTAATTTTTTCCTTGATGTGAACTGTTCTCTTTCTCCATCTTCTGAAGAATCTTCCTGACAGGTATGGTGCTAACTCTTTATGGGGAGACATGTCCCCACAGGATGCTGACTTGTTGTAAACTAGTCTAGGTTATGTGAACATGCCTAAAAATCTCAATAACTAAGCACAGCATTGCTGTGTCTGAAACTTTATTTCATGAGATGGATATAGTAAGTAGGAAGTATTACCAGGCAGCATTTCTTAGGTAAGATTTCTATTCTGAAGGTTTTTTTCAAAGGAGGCCATAATTTATAAACTATAGTGCCATAAATGATAGTGCAAAAGAGTGGTGCACTCTCTGTGGTCATCTGGTTCTGAAAGCAAAGCTTTCCTTTGGTATCTAGAGGACATCTAAATCTGTGGGCCAAAATGCTGCTGATTATAACAAGAAACTTATATCTATGTCTGTTTATGTATTATTATTCCAAATGCTCAGTTACATATTGTTCTCTGTCACCTTGGTGTTCAGAATGAAAAGGGACAATGGGAATCAACAGACAGTGGTATTGCATCCCACCCTGGGTAACCAGGTGGCTTGTTTTTAGGGCCTCCAAACTTCTTCATTTTCCTGCTTTTCCCTTTGTGGTAGCTCTTCTGGCTTTTCTTTCTCTTTCTATTCCCTAGAGTTTCCAGCAAAATGATCAGATAAAAAGCAACTCTAGCAATAGTTGACAAACTGAGGCCTGAGGACCAAATCTAGCCCCATCTGGTTTTTTGCACTCCTGTGTTACAGGACACAGGGGACTTCTGGGAAACTGAGGCAGTGAGAAGCACCCCCCCCCCAATTCTTGTTACCCACAGAAAGATTTCAGACATATCGCCCAGAGTAATAGTCATGAGTTTATTGAAGGGATAGGAGAAGGGAAAGGGGGCACTCTCAAAGGAGAGGGTGGGTCATCCTAGAGAGAAGAGAGTCAGTGTGCCTCTCCTTCATTTCAGTTTTTTATTTTTTAATTTTTTACAGATTGCATTTTGATTCACTGTACACAAATGGGGTACATCATTTTGTTTCTATGGTTGTGCACAATGTAGATTCACACCATTCGTGTAATCATACATGTACATAGGGTAATGCTGTCTGTCTCAATCCACCATTTTTCATACCCCTCTCCCTCTCATTTCCCTCTGTGTAATCTAAAGTTCCTCCATTCTTCTCTCATTGCCCCCCCCCATTATATATCATTATCCACTTATCAGGGAAAACATTCGGCCTTTGGTGTTTTGGGATTGGCTTATTTCACTTAGCATGGTATTCTCCAACTCCATCCATTTATCTGCAAATGCCATAATATTATTCTTCTTTGTGGCTGAATAATATTCCATTGTGTTTATATATCACAGTTTCTTTATCCATTCATCTGTTGAAGGGCACCTTGGTTTCAAAATCTAGCTACTGTTAATTGAGCTGCTATAAACATTGACATGGCTTCATAAACTGGAATCCATATGCAGCAAAATGAAATTAAACCTCTATCTCTCACCCTGCACAAAACTCAACTCAAAATGGATCAAAGACATAGAAATTAGATCAGAGACCCTGCACCTAATGGAAGACAAAGTAGGCCTGAATCTTCATTACGTTGGCTTAGGATCAGACTTCCTTAACGAAACTACCAAAGCACAAGAAATCAAAGCAAGAATCAATAAATAGGATGAATCAAACTAAAAAGTTTTTCTCAGCAAAGGATACAATCAATAATGTGAAAAGAAAGCCTACAGAGTGAGAGAAAATCTTTTCCACATGTACTTCAGATAGAGCACTTATCTCCAAAATTTATAAAGAGCTTACAAAACTTACACCAAAAATACAAAGAACCCAATCAATAAATGGGCCAAGGAACTGGACAGACACTTTACAGATGAAGACACACAAGTGATTAATAAATATTTGAAAAAGTGTTCAACATCTCTAGTAATTAGAGAAATGCAAATTAAAACAACTCTAAGATTTCATCTTACTCCAATTAGAATGGCTATTATCAAGAACACAAACAATAATAGAGTTGGTGGAGTTTCAAATTGGTGCAGCCACTCTGGAAAGCAGTATGGAGAATCCTCAGAAAACTTGGAACAGACTCACCTTTTGACCCAGTTATCACATTCCTCGATTTATACCCAAAGGAATTAAAATCTGCATTTCAGTTTTATTGGAGATCCCAGAGAAGTTTCCAGGAGTCCTGCCCAGGTTCACCTCTTGACTTTTGACTGAGAGCAGGAAGATATTAGAATTTCAAGTCCCCACTGCCATAACAACTTTAGGTCACTTTGGCTTATGATGACCAGTTCTAATTGGATTCTTAACCATTAATTCTTACAGATTTTATGGTTAGGAGGAATTATCCTTATCTTCCTGAGTTCTAGGATCTGTTCTTTGGAAATGGTCACAAAAGTCTACCCCTTTAGGGTAACTTGGGTTCCTCCTGTTGATATTAATTTGGGCCTTTCTCCTGCAGATAACAGGTAGTTTGCTGAGAAATGTGACATATCCTGTCCACTTAAGCCAGGTATGTCTGGAGGTAAATTGCTTCTTGGAAAAGAAAAAATATGGGGGTCAGCACCATGGGCCCATTTTATAGAATCATTCTCTTAACCTCACATTCCCACCATTCATGTCCATCTGTCCCCTATCACCCATAAGCTAAAAAAATTTTCACCCTTTGAAAAGACTGTACAAAACAAAAAACAAAGAATATCATAGGTGTTCTGAAATGCCTAAAATATACATGGTCTGGCCTTTATGGAAAAGTTTGCCAACTATTTCTCTACAGAATAAAATTCAAGTGACTTATTTAACATCTTTCTTTCACAGTCTCCTCTTGCCACTTCCCATGTACCTTCTTTAGCTTCATCAAATCTTCATCATACCCTGCACCCCAAATCTGTGTTGTAGGGCTCAGAAAACAATACCCCAAAGTATGGTGCTTTTCATCTTAGAAGCAAGCCTAAAATTACAAAGTTTGACCTTCTTTCCTCCTGTCTTCTGTCCATGCCCCCATTGGCAAGCCATAGAAATCAGAATTTCTCTTCCCCTGTGTAGGTCATAAAAACTAGAACTTCTTTTCTCCAAAGCAAGCTATATAAAACCTAAAAATATTATTCTAGTCTTCCCCCACATTTCTGTCTTGGAACTAGCCATGAAGAAATTTTCTGATATGCCTTGTCTGATAGTAGATCAGGAGACAAAACACAACTTATAACAGCAAATGATTTTGTATGGAAGATATATGCATCAGATAATGTATTTGTTATGGAGAAGAATTGAGATTGTTTGCCACAATCTACCAGTTCAAATTTCTGGCAATTACTATGGCTATCCTAAGGAAGCCCTAGTAGAAGGGCCTTATCTGTGAGGAAGAACTGCACAGAGAGGTCAAGAAAATTCTGAACAAATAGACCTGAGTTTCCTCAGCCTATTAGAATTATTACATCACACTCTTTGTGTCCCATAATATTTCTACCTGGCTGTCCTTGCCTCATAGAAGCTAGTCTAAAAATGGATAGTTCATGCTGAGTCTCAGGGTTTCATTCTAAGGGATTAAATACATTTGTTTTTATTTTTCTCTTGTTAATCTTTTGCTATAGAGGTGTCATCCATGACCCTTATGATGGAAGGGGATAGGAACCACTCCTTTTTACCCTACGGTGTCTTCATACATGCTCTTTTCTCTTCCTGGGATGTTCTTACCCTGTATCTTTAGTGATCTGTACCTGTTTTTCATCTTCCATTTTCTGAAAGTGGCAGTGTACACAATATTGGTTCTTAATGATCATCATTTAAGAAGTAAATAAATCTTACCAAATAAATAATATCTAACAAGAGAGAAAATTATAACTGGTAGAAGGAAAATCAGTGAAAAATGTGTGCTTGCTGTTGTTGCTTATGCCATTTTGACAACATCTCTCTCCTCATCCTGCCTAGGTTATTTACTCTCAGCATAAATAATGCAGTATTCATCTTTTGATCTCTCTTTTCTCATTTGTGTTTTACTGATGTATATATTTTTCAAGGCACAGAAAAAATACAGTGCAGGACCTTGAAAATTAGTGATCCACTTTTCTCAGCAATGGTGTTGAAAGAATAAAATTTCAGGAGACAAAAAGCAACTTATAATAGCAAGTGATTTTACATGAAAGCTATATGCATCATATAATATATTTGTTATGGGAAAGAATTAAGATTGTTAACCATAATCTGCCAGTTTAGAGTCCTGAATATTTCTAGGGCTACCCTAAATAAGCTATTGTGGTAGCCGGCCCACCGACCCTCACGCCGAGGTCAGACCCATCGCTGAGCCTGCCTGCCTGCCCCACTACTGCTGAGGGACACTGCACTTGCCTCTGTGCTGACTCAGCACACCCTCGCTGGAGCTCCCCTGCTTCTTTGGAGGCTGGTGCAGGCATTTTGAATTATTCGAGAGGGTGTGGCCATCATCATTGGAAGGGTGGCTCCCTTCCTGAGACAGCTACAGGAGGCTGGAGGCCCTTTGACAGGACTCAGGATTCAAGAAGAGGAGGTATTGAGAGACTCGGGACCAGCTCAGAGCAGCCGAGTGAGTCTCTCCTGCTGGGTGAGGCTCCCTGGACAGGTCAGTAGTCCCAGAATGCAGGGAACTTCATGGAGTAGATGTGTCCAGTGAGACTCCTCCACTGGAGTCGTAAACCTGGACAACTGGGAGCATTGTAGTGGAGGACAACCCAGCAAGAGACTTCGGAGCAGAGCGAGGGTCCCAGGCCTGAGCAGTAGGTTCAGTCCCCAGAAAATGTCTTAGAGGAGGGCCTCTCAGAGAAAAAGTTCCTCGCAGGACCAGGCCCCCCAGACCAGGTGGTAGTTCTGGGCCCCAAGGAACATAGCAGAGGAGGGCTGCCCAGCTCAGGTGGTAGTTCTGGACCGAAGGGAACTTCTCAAAGGAGAGCTGCCCAGTGAGACGTCCCCACTGGGTGAATCTTCCCAGGGTGGTAGAACCAGAGACACAGGCCCAGACCAGCCATGCCCCAGCCCACAGTCTAGTCCCCCTTTTGACTGACCATCAGTCAACAAGTGGAGGCGCCTCTGCCCACTAGCAGGGAATATACCCCACCTGAAGGCCACCACCCCTAGAGGGGCAGCTTCCTTGTGTATCACTGCATTATCAAGTTCCTCCAAGACTTCAGGCTACTGAAGGCTAGGAGGTGAGTTATTGGAAATCTACAGGGACAGTATAAGTCCATAGAGGAAATCTGCAATATGTCAGAGTTTCACTACTAGAGGGGTAGACACCTGAACAATATGAGAAAACACGGGAAGAAAATATCCCAAACAAACCTAGATGCTACATCAATAAAATCCAATGACAGCAAGGCAGAAGAAATGTCAGAAAGGGAATTCAGAATGTACATAATTAAAATGATCAGGGAAGCAAATGATGAGATGAAAGAGCAAATGCAGGCTCTGAATGATGGTACCACTCAACAGTTAAAAGAGCAAATGCGGGACAAAAAGATCATTTCAATAAAGAGAGATACTGAAAAACAATCAAACAGAAATCCTTGAAATGAAGGAAACAAGAAACCAAATTAGGAACTCCATAGAAAGCATAACCAATAGGATAGAACACCTGGAAGACAGAACTTCAAACATTGAAGACAAAATATTTAATCTTGAAAACAAAGTTGACCAAACAGAGAAGATGGTAACAAATCATGAATAGAATCTGCAAGAATTATGGGATATCATGAAAAGGCCAAATTTAAGAATTATTGGGATTGAGGAAGACACAGAGAAACAAACCAAAGAAATGAACAATCTATTCAATGAAATAATTTCAGAAAATTTCCCACATCTGAAGAATGAAATAAAAAATCAAGTATAAGAGGCTTATAGGACTCCAAATATACAAAATTACAACAGACCCACACCAAGGCACATTATAATGAAAATACCTAACATACAAAATAAAGACAGAATTTTAAAGGCTGTGAGAGAAAAGAATCAAATTATATTCAGGGGGAAACCTATATGGATATCAGCAGATTTTTCAACCCGGACCCTAAAAGTTAGAAGGGCCTGGAACAACATTTTTCAAGCTCTGAAAGAAAATGGATGCCAACCAAGAATCTTATACCCAGCAAAACTTACCTTCAGATTTGAAGACAAAATAAAATCCTTCCAAGATAAACAAAAGGTAAAAGAATTTACAAAAAGAAAGCCGGCACTACAGAACATTCTCAGCAAAATATTCCATGAGGAAGAGATGAAAAACAATGATGTAAGTCAGCAAAGGGAAGAACTAGCCTAAAGAAATAGCCAGATAAAGGAGAAACCAAGTCAGGTCCAAAAATAAAAATGAACCAAATGGCTGGGAATACAAATCATATCTCAATAATAACCCTGAATGTTAATGACCTGAACTCATCAATCAAAAGACATAGACTGACAGATTGGATTAAAAAGAAAGATCCAAAAATATGCTGCCTGCAAGACACTCATCTCATAGAAAGAGATACCCACACACTGAAGGTGAAAGGATGGGAAATAACATACCATTTACATGAACTCAGCAAAACAGCCGGAGTATCCATCCTCATATCAGATAATGTGGATTTAAAGACAAAGGTAGTCAGAAGGGATAAAGAAGGACATTTCATACTGCTTAAGGGAAGCATGAATCAGCAAGACATAACAATCTTAAATATCTATGCCCCAAACATTGGCTCATTCATATACATCAAACAAATCCTTCTCAAATTCGGAAATCAAATAGACCACAACACCATAATGCTAGGCGATTTTAACACACCTCTCTCACCACTGGACAGATCTTCCAAACAAAAATTGAACAAAGAAACCATAGATCTCAATAACACAACCAAAATTTAGACTTAACAGGCATATTTAGAATATACCATCCAACAAAGAGCAAATACCCTTTCTTCTCAGCAGCATATGGATTCTTCTCTAAAATAGAACATATTCTATGCCACAAAGATAATGTTAGCAAATACAAGAAGATAGAGATAGTACCTTGCATTCTATCAGATCATAATGGATTGAAATTAGAAGTAAATTACAGAATAAAAAACAGAAACTACTACAACACCTGGAGATTAAATAATGTGCTATTGTATGATGAATGGATAACAGAAGACATCAGGAGGGAAATAAAAAAAATTCTTAGTGGTAAACAAGAACAAAGATACATCATATAAAAATCTCTGGGACACTATGAAAGCAGTACTTAGAGAAAAATTTATTTTATGGAGTGCATTCAATAAAAGAAGAAAAAAATCAACAAATAAACAACCTCACACTACAGCTCAAAGCCCTAGAAAAAGAACAGAGCAACACCAAAATTAGTAGAAGACAGGAAATAGTTAAAATCAGAGCTGAAATCAATGAAATTGAAACAAAAGAAATAATCGAAAAAATTGACAAAATAAAAGTTGATTCTTTGAAAAAAATAAACAAAATTGATAAACCCTTAGGCACACTAACAAGGAGAAGGAGAGAGAAAACTCAAATTCCTAAAATTCGGAATGAACAAGGAAATATCACAACAGACATGATCGAAATACAAAACATAATTAGAAGCTATTTTGAAAATCTATACTCCAACAAAATAGAAAATCTTGAAGACATCAACAGGTTTCTAGAGACATATGAATTACCTAAACTGAATCAGGAGGACATACACAATCTAAATAGATCAATTTCAAGTAATGAAATAGAAGTCATCAAAAGCCTACCAACAAAGAAAAGTCCGGGACCAAGTGGGTTCTCATCGGAGTTCTACAAAACCTTTAAAGAAGAGCTCATTTCCATACTTCTCAAAGTATTCCATGAAATAGAAGAAGAGGGAACCCTCCCAAACTCATTCTATGAAGCCAATATCACCCTGATACCTAAACCAGACAGAGACACATCGAGGAAAGAAAATTTCAGACCAATATCCTTAATGAACATTGACGCAAAAATTCTCAACAAAATTGTACAAATTGCATACAAAAATATATTAAAAAGATAGTGCACCACGATCAAGTGGGTTTTATCCCAGGGATGCAAGGTTGGTTCAGCATCCAGAAATCAATAAATGTAATTCACCATATCAACAGACTTAAAGTCAAGAATCACATGATTATTTCAATAGATGCAGAAAAAGCATTTGATAAAATACAGCATCCCTTCATGCTCAAAACACTAGAAAAAATAGGGATAGTGGGAACATTCCTTAACATTGTAAAGACCATCTATGCTAAGCCCATGGCTAATATCATTCTAAATGGTGAAAAACTGAAAGCATTCCCCCTAGAAACTGGAACAAGGGAGGGATGCCCTCTTTCACCACTTCTATTCAACATTGTCCTCGAAACTCTAGCCAGAGCAATTAGACAGACCAAGGAAATTAAAGAGATATGAATAGGAAAAGAAGAACTCAAACTATCCCTATTTGCTGATGACATGATTAAATATTTAGAGGAACTGGGAAATTCCACCAGAAAACTATTAGAACTCATAAGCAAATTCAAAAGTAGCAGGATATAAGATCAATGCTCATAAATCTAATGCATTTTTATATAAGTGATGAATCTTCAGAAAAAGAAGTTAGGAAAACTACTCCATTCACAGTTGCCTTGAAAAAAATAAAATACTTGGGAATAAGTCTCACAAAAGAGGTGAAAGACCTCTACAATGAGAACTACAGAACACTAAAGAAAGAAATTAAAAAAAACCTTAGAAGATGGAAAGATCTCCCATGTTCTTGGATAGGCAGAATTAATATTGTCAAAATGGCCATACTACCAAAAGTGCTATACAGATTCACTACAATTCCAATTAAAATCCCAAAAATGTACCTTACAGAAATAGAGAAAGCAATTATGAAAATCATCTGGAAGAATAAGAAACCCGGAGTAGCTAAAGAAATACTTAGCAGGAAGAGTGAAACAGGGCTATTGCAATACCAGAACTTCAACTATACTACAGAGCAATAGTAATAAAACTGGCATGGTATTGGCACCAAAATAGACAGGTAGATCAATGGTACAGAATAGAGGACATGGACACAAACCCAAATAAATACAGTTTTCTCATACTAGACAAAGGTGTAAAAAATATGCAATGGAGAAAAGATAGCCTCTTCAACAAATGGTGCTGGGAAAACTGGAAATCCATATACAGCAGAATGAAACTAAACCCCTATCTCTCACCCTGCACAAAACTCAACTCAAAATGGATTAAGGACCTCAGAATCAGACCAGAGACCCTGAAGATTATAGAAGAAAAAGTAGGTCCAGATCTTCAACATATCGGCTTAGGACCAGACTTCCTTAACAAGACTCCCATAGCACAAGAAATAAAAGCAAGAATCAATAACTGGGATAGATTCAAACTAAAAAGCTTTATCTCAGCAAAGGAAACTATCAGCAATGCAAAGAAAGAGCCTACAGAGTGGGAGAAAATCTTTGCCACTCATACTTCAGATAGAGCACTAATTTTCAGAATATATAAAGAACTCAAAAAACTACACCAAGAATACAAATAACCCAATCGACAAATGGGCTAAGGAAATGAACAGACACTTCACAGAAGAAGATGTACAAGCAATCAACAATATATGAAAAAATGTTCAACATCTCTAGTAATAAGAGAAATGCAAATCAAAACTAACCAAAGATTCCATCTCACCCCAATTAGAATGGCAATTATCAAGAACACAAGCAACAACAGGTGTTGGAGAGGATGTGGGGAAAAAGGTACACTCATACATTGCTGGTGGGGCTGCAAATTAGTGCAGCCACTCTGGAAAGCAGTGTGGAGATTCCTTAGAAAACTTGTAATGGAACCACCATTTGACCCAGCTATCCCACTCCTTGGCCTATACCCAAAGGACTTAAAATCAGCATACTACAGAGATACAGCCACATCAATGTTCATAGCTGCTCAATTCACAATAGCCAGATTGTGGAACCAAACTAGATGCCCTTCAACTGATGAATGAATAAAGAAACTGTGGTACATATATACAATGGAATATTACTCAGCCATAAAGAATAATAAAATTATGGCATTTGCAGGCAAATGGATAAATTGTAGAATATCATGCTAAGTGAGATAAACCAATCTCAAAAAACCAAAGAACAAATGATCTTGCTGATAAGTGGATGATGACACATAATGGGGGGTGGGATGGGGACAAGAATTGAGGAAGGAGGGATTGTATAGAGGGAACAGAGGGGTAGGAGGGGTGGGGGTGAAGGAAACAAATAACTGAATGAATCAAAAACTATTACCCTATGTAAATGTATGATTACACAAATGGTATGCCTCTACTTCATGTACAGAGAAACAAGATGTATCCCATCTGTTTACAATAAAAATAAATTTAAAAAGAAAAAAAAAAGATAGGGAAAACATCAACAATGTCAAAAATGTCAAGTTTTCCAAAGGAATACTAAAAGGAAAGGAAGAGAGAAAGTTCTCATTTCTTTTCCATACCACCAAAAAAAAAAAAAAAAAAATATATATATATATATATATATATATATAAAAATGTATATATGCCCTTACATTAGGCAGCTCTCATTTAGTCCATTTATGTGTGTGTTTTGTCCCTCAAACAACCTGGTACTATGATCGTGATCAACCTGTGTGTGTTTGTGCTATGCTGTGTGTTTGTCTCTCAGGAAACGTGTGATTTTTAACCATCAGTACTCAGCCTGTAGCTGACGATTGTTGAGCTCTCACATAAACCAGTACTCTTGATGATTGCCAGACACCCTGGGTTCAGATCTACCTGTCATTTTTTAACTATCTGTAACTGGGCATGCCCTCAGGGCAGTGTTTCTTAGATTTTAAAGATCATGTGGTCATCTGAAGAGCTGATTAAAATGCAGTCTAACCCAGTTGGTCAGGTCAAGGGCCCACATTTCTGTGTTTTAACAAGCTTCCAGGCGATGCCATTGCAGCTGCGCAGTGATGCTCAGGAAGCCTGGGAAGGCCTGGGAACATGTCTGCAATTCTTTTTATAGTGTGGGAACATTGTTTATCTGCCCCTCATATTGTCAATTTTCCTTGTGCGGTCTGTTGCTATTATTTATTCACTTATTCAGTAATAAATATTCATTGAGCGCATACTCTAAAAAAAATAAGCTATTGTGGTCACCTTTGTAGTACACTTAAAGGAAATTTATTGCAATTAAACACAAATATGAATGATAAAAAAATCTATTTTCAAATCAAAAGGGAGAAAGTAAAAATGAATTTGTTTGGCAGCTGACCAACTGTGGGAAATAGAAGTTGGAATGAGACTAAGATAATTGGTATTAGGTTACAATAAAGACATAGAAATTTACCACTGATCTTGAGGGAAAAATTATAACATTCTATTGTGAAATCTGGAGAGAGATGCTAAATATTGATATGGGGGAGGAAAGGGCAGGGAATGAAATAAATCTAGTATCGTAAAGTAAAATGCACTTTTTTTGTTGCTGGGGATTGAATGCAAGATCTCACCCTTGTGAAGCAGGTGCTCTACCACTGAGCTACACCCCAAAATTTTAAACTATTTGAACGCAGTTCTTATTCATTGTCTGCTTTTCCCTGACCTTTGTGCAACCTGTTATTAAAGCTCTGCCTTCATATTTTCCCACTTTGAAGCTACCCAGCAGAGATGTTCTTTAGTCAATATAAGGCCTTCATTTCTTATTCTGACTTGACCTGAATTTATTTTCTCATCACTTTTTTCCCCCTTGAAACCCCTGTTTCAACCTCTGACATCAAACTCACTTCTGTGGGCAAGTAAAAGCTGTGAGGTGTCAGGTTGTATTCACTGTATTCTCCTTAAAAATCCAGCTATGTCATTTACCTATTTATCATCCTCGAAGTTTGGAAGTAATAGCTATGGTTATTTATATTAAGATTCATTTTCCTTCATCATTCAGAGAATGTCAACATAGATGTGACACTATCCTTAGATATGTGAGCCCACCAAGTTGTTATGTGGCTGGCATTCTGCTAACACAATATATTTTGTTTAATTTACCTGACCTGGAAATCTTCTGGTATCATTTAAAGGATGAGAAAAATCCTTAATAAGGGTTTGTGAAATACATTTTACATACTATTTTGCCTCCTACTTTTACTAAATTAGTGTTTTCTAATTCAAAAGGAAAACATGTCTAGTTTCATGAACCTGTTTTTGGTATTAGTCTTATTTATTTTTCCTCCAGTAATTTAATGTGCTTTCTTCTGAAACTTTGGACTTTGCACTTTAATGTTATTCTAAAATTTCTGTTGGAACATAGAGAAGAAGATTCCAAACATTATCAATCAAATCTGCGTACTTTTTGACAACTGTAGTTGTCCACAGTAACAATTAGACTTGGTGAACCAGGAGGTGCTGCCCTTTATTTTTTGCTTGACCTTTCAGGGCCTTCAGACAAATAAATCAGCAAGCATGTCACCACAGTGTTCCTTATGGTCTGGTATGGATTTCTGACCTTTCTATCCCTAACTACTCTCAACCAACTGACACAAGTGGCCACTCTACCCCAAGGTCAATCAGTCTGGCTAATTGCTTCTGTGTGGCACTGAGATGAATAGATCAGTTTGGAGCATCAGATTCTCTCCCCGTAGTTTGTATTAGGAAACACAGGTGATCCTAACAATTGGAAATGGAGGAGGAGAAGACAAAAAGGATGCAAAGAAGAGAACTACACCTAAGGTTGGGGCCACGTGGATTCACAGGAATTATAATCTAACATATTTCTCCGGAGATGGAATGAGAAACCATTGACCTCTGGGCAAGGTTGAGTGGTCAGTTCCCTGAACTGGCTCCATGTTTGACTATGGTCCAATTTCAATTTCTGTTTATATAGCTTTATATCCCAACATTTTTCTCCCTGGGTAACTTGATTTCCCTTCAGTCAAAAGAACTGACCAGAAACAAATGAAATTCTTGTCATTTAGACCTTCCTCCCTGAGCAGGATATCAATGCACTCCATCTTATGATACTGCTCTGTGTATGCAGTCAGTGTGCTGTGGACAAGAATCTGACAGGCAGCCATTATCCATTCAGAGAATGTCATGCTCTTTCTGCTTTCCCTTGGACAGCTGGTCCCCAAAGAATTGTAGCACTGTCAAAATTTAAACATTGCCCAGTTCTCCTTAAATGTACTTAAGTGAGAAACATGCAGTCTCTTTGCACTTAATAGGTGCTCGGGCTATAATGGGAATTGAATTGAATTGCATGTGCTTTGCATGCTTGGTTTCCTCCGTGTCAGGAAAACACTACCAGCTAATCTTCATTTTGAGTAGTTGAGCAGCAAAGACCCTACATCCTCCTATCCTGACCTCTAGCCTTCAGGTTTGCACCTTGCTTGTTTGAAAGGTACAATCTCATATGGCTCAAGACACTTGCAATTGTTTTGGGGGAAAGTGTTATCTCTGCCAAGGTCATTAGGACACGAACACAGAGCTATCCTGTCTCCTGGCATTCCCAAGCCTTTTATCAGGGCTGGGAAGCCTTAGACCTCAGATGGTGAACATTTAGAATATACCAGTGCTGTTGGGCACATGGCAGATGGTACTAAGCATAAAGAGTAAATCAGGCAGCAATATGTGATGAGAATTTTTATTAAACTTACCAACTTCTTTAAACCTTGTGAGCTTCTTTTTTCTTACTTAGGAAGATCCTAATTTTTGTTGCATTCGTTTCATGGAGAGAGACCTGGAAAATATGTAAATAGAGATATAAATAATGCCCTCAAATAGACATTGTGCTTTATCTCCTTTAATTCTTAGGATTCTCACAGGTAGATATTTTTACCTGTATTTTGTGAATAAAAGAATTGTAGCTTCAAGTCATTAATGAACATTTCCCAAGGACTAGCAAGATATATGTTGTAGCCCACATCTGATTTATTCAAAATTTATAATATTTTTGCCATAAAATATTGGAATATAAATGAATTATCCCAGCATTAGTTTGAAGTGCCTTTAAAGCTTCCATTTATTTTCTTTTACTTTTCTTTTTTATAAAACTTATAAAAAAACTTAAAAACTCATCTTCACCAACAATATTTCATTTCTTAAAAAAAGTTTTAAACTTGGAGGCATTGGCCATGACTAACAGTAGGTTTCTGAGGGTATAAATTCATTGTTCCTAATCAGGTAGGAGAAAAGATTTTTCTGTTGCCTTGGCTCAAAGTAATTGCATATCTATCTCTTTATGTGAGCAATTAATCAGAGACCCAAGTAATCAAAGCTGCAGATAGAATTCCCATGTTGGATTTCCATGTTCCATTTACTAATTCTTAGCACTTTAAATGATTTCTTACCCAAGTAGCCTAAAACCACATGAATCACATGACCAAGTAAGGATATAGTAGGGATGATTTACCCATCCTGGAGAATGCATTTCAGATGATTTTGCAGGAAATATAAAGAAAAATGATTATGGCAAAGGTATTTTTAACTGGAAAGCATTCAATGGTTTATATCCCTAGTATGATATCATTGAGGCCTACATTTATAGTTTAAAAGTTATGTTTTACAGAGCAACTGGTATTCTATTCAATTCATTTAATAAAAAAAAGTTTCTGTGAAAAAATATTGCTTAAAAATGTGCATTTTTACACAGCTCAAAATGAGCATAATGTCTATTTTCCTTAGCTGTATGTGGGTTGGTAAGAAGAAAATCACAGAGCCATGGCTTCTAGGAACTGAAGTTAAGAAAACAAAAAACAAAAACCTCAGAACTGACTTTGACCAAAATGTTGAGTGTCAATTTATTTTAAGTGGGAAACTGTTTGAGGTGGGATTGAAGGGGTTTAAATTATCACATTAATCAGTAATTTAAAATTCAATTGTTATTTAGGTGCCTATAGCATTCACCAGGACAAAACTGATTGAGGTTCAAGGAACTTGATTTTTGAAAACTCGGTGCAAGGCTTACAGAGGTATATGCACCTCATAGGTATGTTGTGTTAGTCTGCACAGTGGTTTCTAAATTAAAATTCAAATGGAGGGCATTACATATAAATCAGATTTTGGCTTCCTTTGGGGGGGGGGATCCTGTTGTCCGTTTCAGTGGAGATGAGTGCTTTCCAGTTCTTTACATTCTCTTCTTCTCAAATAATGTATATTCAAATTCTTCATAGCTGACCCAACTCACTGGAAGCTCTGATTGTAGATATTTGAGTGTTAACCCTTATTTAATGCCTGCTTGCTGCTTATTCCCAAAACACATAGCTATATGTGACTCCTGTCTTTGAGACATTTTTCAGTCCTTAGTAAATTATAATTGGCTCTCTTATTAATGCCTAGGTGACATTTTGAAGTCATATGGACCTTAAAAGAAGAATTTATTGACATAAAAAAACAATATAGTGATGTTAAAATCATGAAATTGGTTAGGATCATCTGTTTTGACAGATTTACACGTTGAGAAAGATTTGGAACATATGAGAAGACTCTACAACCATTTTGGTTATGTATAAAGCAATGAACTACTGTAAGGTTGGGAATATAACAGGTAATTCCATGCAATAGCTTTGCTCTCCTTATTCTCTCATTCCCCTCTCTACTTCACTCTCTGCCCCTTATTGAATGAGGCAAAAAAAAAAAAAAA
The DNA here is from genome assembly GCF_902686455.1 of Sciurus vulgaris. NCBI lineage: Eukaryota > Metazoa > Chordata > Mammalia > Rodentia > Sciuridae > Sciurus > Sciurus vulgaris. Next base: position 137,011,684 of record NC_136463.1, read on the forward strand.
AAAAAAAATCATCATGGTAATGGGATATAGAAATGTAAATTCCAGTATACTTAGCATGTTAAAACTTGATATAGATAGAGACTAGGAAGGATTGTCAGTTTTAGCAAATTAATGCCTAGTAAAATTTGAATTTCAGATAAACTACAAATGCTTTTTAATATAATTATGCTCCATGTAATATTTAGGATATACTGATATTAAAATTCACATATAACTGGTAATATATATTTATCTCAACCCTAGAATAAGGAAAAGATGCTATAGTAATAACCAAGATTCAGTCGGCAGATGCATATTCCAGAAGGATGCTAGTCCCAACCTGAGACCTGAATATCAGACAATCCTGGTAGAGAAGGCATGTTTTTGATACTCCAAGCAGGAGACAATCAGGCAAGGTTCAGGCTGGCAAGCAACAAGTTGAAAAGTTTACAGGTCTTAAAGACATGTGCTTAGAATGATAATGGTATCTAATACATGAGCTTTAGGATAAATGAGCTTTAATATAGTCCAGGCACTGTTCTGAATGCTTTGCATGCATTAACTTGTTTAATAATCATACCCCTGTGAAATAGATACTATTTTTTCTTCTTCTTTTATAGGCAAGGATACTTGAGTATCAAAAACTAATTTGCCCAGGTGACATTTGATGTGACAGAGCCTGGGTTCATATTTCATTACTTACTCAGTAAATGATGGAGCAATAGGCAAATCGTGGTAATTATTTATTGAATACTAAATATTTTATGTCATGTAACTTTTATGACAACCCCATGAGGTAGACAGCATTACCAAAGAAAAGAATATCTGTGTTTTGTTTTTAGAGGTAGAAATGTTAGACCTTTTAATAATACAAGCTTCTTACACATCATTGCTGTAGAAAAAAGGCTCAGAGTGTAATCCTTTTCAACACCAGAAATAACATCAAGTTTTATATTTTTAAAAGCAAGAAGATAAAGAGAGGTGGTAAAAGTAGAAAATAAACAAACCAGAGAACATTCATTTATATATTAAATGAATTTCAGTGGGAATAATTTATAATCTACTAGTATTTCTGACACATCATATCATATCACTCCATGCTTTGCAAAGCTCAAAAAGTTCTCACAACAGAGCTGTTATATGACACATATATAACTATGCATACAAACGATCCCATGATATATGTGCACACACATATATACAAATATAACTTTTACATATTTTAATATGTGTAGTGCATATTTTAATATGAATATTGCTCTGTACAGATCTGAGTGTCTTTGTGGGCCTTGGATGCCAGGTAACAATTTAGGGAGGGTGAAGTCTCATGAGGAAGACTAGAGGGCAGCCTTGAGTTAAGCTCACTGACAGCAGTTCAGCCCACCAACAAGCTTGGAAATCCAAGATAGTATTGTTCATTTCCTGTCTAAAGATAATATACTGCAGCGTCTCTGGATAAATGAAATCTTCATGTGGACTTCTCTGAATCTACTTTTATTAAAGTTGACTTATTTCTTAAAAGTAGAATCATATTTCTGTTTCTATATTTTCCATCTCAAAGAGCAGGCTTTTCTTATTTTGGTTTGCCATTATGCTTCATGATTGTCTCTCTTCTTTGGGCCAGACTCTGATGCCTTTAATTGCAAAGAAAAGTAATGGATTCTATCAGACAAAAAACTGATCAAATAGTTCCATATGACCTTTAGTTCCTATTTTAAATGCAATGCTCAAAGCTTGCTTTCAGCTCTCTGACAGAAAGATTTCAAGTGTCTGAAGATCCTGTACTATAAGCTAATGGTAAATGTTAATGTTTGCAGTGGAAAAAAATCAGAGGCCAGTACAAAAATTCACTGCTGGACTATCATGGGGAATTTCTAGACTATCTTTCACTAGCAACTTACTTTAACTTTTCTCAGGTTTCAGAGAGGGCAGGGAATGTGACTAAAGAAGAATTCTTCTTAGGTCTTAGTCATAATAACTCTTTTTTATTAAATAAGGGAAAAGTGCAATGCCTTTTAAAAAATCTACTTGAGTTGATTTTGGTAACTGCTATATATCACGGGGTGAAATATGCCTAAATCAAAATGTAGGATTTATAGAATGTTTTTCATTCCTTCTGAGGGAAACATTTAGGAAACTTGCGTGAAAGAATATGGTGGCCTTAGACAATTCATCTTGGGAATAGCTATGAGAAGTTCATTAATATTTTCTTTTCTTATAAGCAGGAAATAAAAATCAGCATATTCACGGCAACAGGAGGTTCAAATCTGTAAGGGTGTGTGTTCCTCCTAGTGCAAGTGAATGTGCTGAAGATTATGTTCCTAGTTCATGGTAGGATCCTTCAGATTTGTTCAACTTAAATGTTAGGTGTTTTTCCTGTCTGAAATCTCTCAGGACAAACTGTTCAGCCCTCTCTACCTCAGTGTCTTTAACAGTAAAACAATGATAGCTGCTTTTTTTCAGGAGGATGCAGGTGAGAATTAGAGATAATTTTTAATGCAGTGACTGGCCCATGATTTTGTTTAAGAAATGAAAATTTTAACTATTATTAATCAGGTAACGGTTAAGTGTCCCAGCAGGTAGGTGGGCAGGATATGGTATTAAGAAAGTCTAATAGGAGGTACTAATTGGGGTCTAGATAGGTATGGTAGATGATAGGAAAATCTGAAGACTATCTTAGAAGAATCTGTGCTCACAATTGGACTAGATTGAGTATAAATAAGGTAATGGTTAATTTCTCAGAAAATTAAGGCAAGAACCTAAAAAGGAGATGAATTATGTCATTCAGTCCAACATGATTCAGACCATTAATATTTTCTGGAAACAATGGGATACATCCCTGTATATCCATTGGTGTTTCAAAGATATCTAGTTATTAAATAATTGAAATGATTAAATTCAGTATAATATGTGTGATAATGAAAGAATCCAATTTTATCTTAAAGCCTAAGTATGAGAACAGCAGAGGCCTCTAAAATTTTTTATTGTAATCTTGATTTGAGATTGAAATCATTTTTAATTTGTTATCTCACATGTAACCATGACTAGAATTTTCTTTAGTTTTTTATCGCTGTGTAATCCAGGTTTGACATGTTTAGAAAGTGATGATGTGTGACAGCGGCAAGAGTACTTTTGGTATGTGACTGTATAATCTGTCAAAGAATTTGCATCTGGCTTCTCTGAAGTGCTGTCATTCTCATGGACTTAGAAGGCCCTCAAGCCCCTCACTGTCCCACAATAAATGCTGTCACCCAGTCAACACCAATTTCATCTGCGTGTGATGCTGATGATGCATGTCAAACTCTTGTTAAATTCACTGTGGGTCAACTACCTAAATGTTTCTTCTCAATGATTCAATCATGAAACATAAGGTCCAGAAATACCTACACAAGCAGGACAGCTGCCATTGTTATGATAGCTGCATTAGGAACCTGACGGATGGGGTGGAATCTGAAACGAAAGAAAATATCAGTAAAAAAAAAAAAAAAAAAAAAATATATATATATATATATATATATCAGAAAGTAAATATCAGCAAAAAAAAGAAGTCGTGATAATTTTAACAAGTTAATCTCGCATATTTGTATATTATCCCAAAGGTATTTGATTTGAGTAGTTAGTTGCTGACCTTTCTCCGATTAAAATGGATGGTTTTAGAGTCCTATTGAAATAGATTTATTTTCATTCATTGACTAAACTTTCCTTGAACTAGGTGCACGATAAGCACTAAAGATAGATATAAGGACATCTATGACTTGGCCTCCTTCTTCCTGGACCACACAGACTACAGGGAAACAAAATTTCATTGGATAAACACAAATTAGTATAACTGTTTTCGAAACTTCCTTTTTTTGTTGATTCTGTTAATTGGCTTTCTTGTCCTTGCTCAAAAGGTCTAATGTTATTAAATGTGGAGTGCCTTAGAGGACGAGCAGGAGCAGGAAAGAAATCTCCTTGATTTGATTCCTATTCAGAATATCACTGGTTTCTTACACTTGTGTTTGAGTTCCCTTTTATTTCTAAGTAAGGGACAGAGATGGAGGCTGTAATGGTGTTAGATTGAGGATTGTTGGCTTTGGAATTTTTTTTTTCAATAAAAATTGTTGCTGCACACTCTCTGCTTCTCCACTTTGGTTAGGAGTCTCCCTTTATCTGTTTGGAACTGTAAGGTCTGAAGCATTCCTTCTAAAATTAACTCTTACCTCTCTGGAACATAGAGTAATTTAGAAATGACACAAAAATATGATCAAGTCTTCCTGATAATTGTGTTGTTTTCCCTCTATTGACCTGTAAATTATTACATAAATATAGTTTATGTATTATAAAATTAGTGTTTTTTTAAACTGGAGAAGATCCTCCCATAAAAGTGAAAAGTAAAAATTTGCCATACTATCTCAACATAAATTGAACCACTGTTGATATTTTGTAGACTGTCTACTCATCTTAAAAGTACCCTTATACAATTTTTCTTTAAACAAAATTAAGATTTTGGTAGAGAAAATTTCTAGATGTAAAAGTGTTTGGTCAAACAATATGAATTTTGGGGTTTTTTAAATGAGTTTGGGAAGGCATTTTACTAATTTCAGTGTTACATAGATTTTAATTATTTAATTTTACAAGTGTTTTTGAGCATCTACTAATTGTTAAGTGAGTCACAGAAGACATAAAAGTCAGGTAAAGCACAATATTTAAAAAAATTGAAAACATATTACCAAATTTCTATTCTGAATTAATGTAGCAATTTGTACTATACCATCAAAAGTAGGTATACTTCTGGATTTGCTAAGATCAGTTATTATCTTTTTTAAAAGTGTCCACTTGATAGGTGAGATTTTCTTTTTAAACAAATTCTTAGTATACTCCTTGGGCTTCTCCTTGTGCATGGGTCCTCCTTAGCTATGAACTTTGGGATCCTCAGATATCTTTGTTGGTTCAAGATAATTTTTTGTCCTTCTGCTTGTAACTCCATTCTTATACTTGCTCTGTATCCTTGAGATCTTTTTTAATTTTGCTATTGTTGGTAGTTATTTGTCTGCTGACTTTGTCTTATGTATGCATTAGATTTTTCTGTCACTTGCTTCTTTTTTCTATTCAGAAAGTAGGCTGCTTTTTTCTATTCAGAAAGTAGGCTTCTTTCTATTCAGAAAGAAAGCCATCAGAACTGGGATAGAACTCTACTCGAACCCTTTATTAATCTATCAAGAAACTTATTTAATGCTTGCTAACTTATTCACATCTCTCTAGGGAAGTACAGTGCCTGTCCCTACAACCATTTGGTTGATTGTCCAAAGCTCTCTGACTAAGAAAAATGCAATATGATTTTCTTAGTCAGGAAGACAGAAACCACTCTAAGGATTTCAGGCAGGGTGGCACTTATTACAGAAATTTTCAAGCTTGCACAACTCTTAGAAGGATTTGAAGAGCCAATGTCAATGGCTGCATAGAATACATAGGGATGATGTTTTTTTACATAGAGTGTGTGTATTTGATGACTTAGGTGAATTACATAGTGGATATTTGTCCATTTATCTGTTTGCATTTCAGGAAGTTGTTTAGTTCTTATATTATGAGTCACTGCTTTCTGTTAGAGGCTATAAGCATTTTCATAAAGAGTAATAGCCCCTTCACCTCTGAATGCACACTCAGGTTGGCCTATCTGCTGCTATTGCTATTATCTGACAGGCCACAGTAATATTATGTTTCCTGAAGTTGTCTCTGTGTGCTTTTCCATTGCTCCTTTAGTCCTTCTTGTTTGCTGTCATCCTGATTCAAGTTGCTGAGCCATAGCTTCTTGAAATCTGGCTTGAGTCCATGCTTCTCTAATATACACCCTCTGAGGGTGAGTTGCAGCAAGCACAGCTTCAGTGCTGTGAACTGGCTGTGCTCCAGGCCTCAGCTGCTGATAAATCTGCCTTGGCATTTGATGTTAAGTATAGCTCTCAGATGATGACTACGTTTTTTTGAAGCCGCATGCAACATTTTGATAGGCTGTTATTACAAACCAGCACCTAAGACTAGAAACAGGAATGGGAAGGAATTTTCCATGCATAGAAGCCCGTTAGCAGTGGTTGTCCTTTTCTGCACTCATTAATTTAGAATCTAAAGATTTTTTAACAGAATGTGATCCAAAAATCAAAAAAGACAGGCTAGGGCGCAGTCACCCTCAGGGTGACTTAAATATGTGGCCTTGGCAAGCAATATTGCCAGGAACCTTAGATAGCCTTTCACCTAGGATGTCCTTGAAAATAGGGATAGTTATCTATCATGTGTACCCTCAGGAAAAAGTAATGCCTTACATAGATATATAGGGAACAAAGATACCAGTTGACTCCAGCAATGACCAATAGCTTCACTTTTATTAATTTCAGGTCAGTGTTTCCCAAAGTTTCTTCAAACCTGAATTTGTAGTTATATTCCAAAACAAGCTTTCGTAGTTATAGTAGTTTGGAAAATACTGTAAGTTTTATCCACATCTGAGGAGTCACAATTAGCATTTTAAAACTTATGGCAAGTCTTACAGGAACAAAATCTATTACTTTTACTTGACCTAACATCCTCTCCATTTTTTAAAATTATATTTATTTTTTTTTCTTTTGCAGCATTTTGATGAAGTCATTTTGAAAACAAATCCACCACTTACATCATCCCTTGTGGCGGATTATTTTATTCTAGATGACTATACCTGAGGTTCTTGAACTTGTTCTGAGCATTGACCCCCATGGCAGTCTGGTGCCAGACACTGTGTCAAATAAATTTTTCTCTTGCTGATAGCAAGTTTTTCTCCTAATCTCTTACTGCATTCTTATGATGTTTTTGTTTGTGGATCTGTGTTTAACTTGATTTTAATGTCTTTAATTCTCCAGATGTGTAGGTTATTATTTTTTAGTAAATTTAAGAAGTGTTCAAACAATTCTTTCTTCATATTTTTTTCGTCTCTCTTTCCTCTAATATTCTCAGAGATACCAGATTTATTTTTGCATATCATGGTGTGTTTAATGGCGCCCACATTTCCCTAAGACTCAGTTCTTTTTTATTCTTTCTTTTCTCTCTCTTTGTCTTGCATAGTCTTTACTGAACTGTCTTCAGGTTTTCAAGTTCACTAATTCTATCCTCTGTCAGTTCAAATTTACCATTGAGTCCTTTAGTGAATTTTAAAAGTTTAGTTATTGTACTTTTTACTTTTCAATTTCCATTTGGCTCTTTTTTACAAAACAATTTCTATCTCTTTTTGTTATTTTCTGTGCTATTGTCACTGTTGAGGTAAATTACACATGCTAAGACATAGTCACCTCAGGGTTGGGGTTGAGACAATGACAAGTTTCTGTCTGAGTAATATCCATGCTCTAGGAGCTGAGTGCTCAGTGGAAGGGAGTCTGTGGACCTAGGTGTTCTTGGCTTTCTCTTCCTGGTGTGGAACTACTACCTCCTGAGTTGTAAAATGGGCCACTGGCATTCCGATATTTTCATTGTACCCGTGCCCAAGGCAGTCTTCATTTTGACGATGGGGTTTGGAGCTAAGAAAGGAGAACTTTTCTCTCAACAGCACTCAGCTACAAGCAGCTGGGAGTAGGATGAGAAATGCTGAAGTTCTGCTCCTCCTAGGAAGAAAGTTCTCTGGCTGATTCTGGGGAGGAAGAGATCCCCCTCTTTTTGGCTAGGCCACCTGAAGTGGGATCTTCACCTTGCTGCTCTAGGAGAGGAAAGGGAAGGACTTTGCCTTTCTTACAGAATTTCCATAAATTTCTTTGAATTGATGTTCATTTTCTGCTTGCCAGAGTCTCTTAAATGTTGTTTTTAAAAATAACTCCTACCAATTTTATTGGGGATCATGTAAATGAAGTTCCTTGTCTGTTTTGCGAGGAGCCCATTTATTCAGAGTAAATATTTTAAGTGCATAACACAAAATACATAAGATTACAAAAGAAGCCATCTATATTGAAATATAGTCAAGAGATATAGTCTGATATATAGTAGTACATGTGCTTAATTTATTAAATAACATCTAGCTGTGTTTCTGATAATTACCATACTTTAAAGTAGAAATGAGCATAATTTAAGCATGTATTTTAGAATATCTATAATAATGAGAATATCTTGTAGAAATAGCTATGTTTGCAATTGGTGAGAGTCATAGGGATGTTAATACCATTGTGGTGTGTTGTCTATGCTCATAATGCTAGATTCCAATTTTTAAGTCAGTGAAAATAAATACGTAAAATTTCTAGTTTGCATTCACAGATTCCTTATTGTTAGGGGTCTGCAAACCCAGGAGGAGATTGCACATAAAACTGTAGACCCTAGTGGAATCTAAAGACCATGAAACAACCCGTGTGTTCTGTGACCCTAGGGATTTCTCTGATTCTTCCTTTCAGTGGTATGTGAGAACAACTTGTAGGAATGTTGAGGTACGTGGAAGCCTCGTATGAACTTTTCCTGGGCAGCTGTGATCTCTGTCATCAGCTGTGTCACGTCTCTGCATCCTCTGACTACAGTAACCTTGGAAATGATGGCACAAGAATGATCCAGAAATTTTGATAAAAGATATATTACTTCCATTGTTGTAACAAGAAAGCTATCGGTAATTTTAGAAAAATAATATTGACTGAAATGTGCACATCTGATGTCTTTAAACTGTAAATATCAGACAATACAAACTCAAGGAGATTCAACATTTAGAAGAAGTTCTTAAATAATTGCCTACTAAAATTTCATGGGATAACATCTTTGTGAAAATACAATACTTTTAAAAATTGACTAGAATTTACCTATGAAGTCACTTGAAAAGAAAAATTTATCCAAGTCTTATATGAAGAAAAAGACTATTCTTTAGTCATTGCTCAGTTCAATATTTTATTTAAACTAATTCACATTTTGCTTCTACTGTGAAGTATAAATGTTTCTATGATACAAATTTGCTTTAGGAATGATTTCCTCCAGGTTTTATGTAACAACAGAATGGGAAGCTTTGCTCATGCCATTTGTTTCACCTTAACTAATAATCAGTTATCTTTTAGAAATGCTATTAAATATTTGGAAATATAAGGCTATATAAATTGTGAATCACTTCAATTATGCAATTTTACTTTCGCTCCATAGTTATCATACAGATCACTGAAAAAAATTGTAACATGATTTGAACTAAAACAGAAGCCTCAAGCTATTGTAACATGGTACCTTAAGAGATTTAGGCTAGATATAAAGGAGGTTTTATTATTCATTTATTTAAATCTCAGGATTGTTGCATGTTAGGAGGAAGCTATCTATTTCTTTAAATGTTATTTAAAAACTCTCTATCCAAGACAATTTGGGAGTCTCTTGTTGCCTGAAGATCATGGGTTGGATGGAATCACCTCTATGTCTTGTCTTGTCTGGCCATTTGATTTATGACTCAATGTTCTCATGCACTAAAAGTTTGGTATGCTGATGTGCAAATGATCTGGCTTGAAGGAATCACAAACATTTTCTCCGTTTATTATTTTGCTCACTTATAAAAAATACTTCTATTTTCAGAGAGATATTGGGAGATGATTATTAGAGTGTGCAGAGTATTGCACAAAAGAAATAAGAAAATTTTATATTTAGTGTTAAAACATTTGGTAGTTGTATTTGTTTATTATTTTATTTTCACCTTTACCATGGAACTTTTATTTCTTTAGCAATGGTAAAGGTTATCAAAGAATAATTTTGGTGCTAGCACTAGAGAAACACATCTATTCTGCTGGGACAAGAACTCTAAAGTGATTAGTGCTCCAGGGATGTGTGAAACCATTAGGTTTGTATTTCCATGAGAAATCACCTCCTTCTTCAAAACCTGAAAATCCCTACAGAGTTATGACTCACCTGGCCCACTGGGAGGGCTGTGGAGGGAAGCATCACACTGAGATGCAGGGATAATAGTGAGGACCAGGAAGACTTTAGAAGACAGACTTCTTGGGCAGAAAGAGAAACATTAAAAAGAAATAAAATATAAATACAATCGAAATACCTCTAAATAAATCAGAGAATAAAATAATATGGCCTAATGGCTCAAGACCCAAACACAGACTGAATATTTGGAGGCTGTAAATTTTGATCTTGACATGGTGATGAGCTTGCTGTGTGAACATTTGCACAGTCAAATCACTTCCTGAAGTTTCTGAGTGTGTGAGATTTAGTCCCCCCAGCTGAATAAGTTCAGAAGGTGATAGTATACCTACTGGGACTATTTTGCTCTTTTGTTATGGAATCATTTTCTTAATTGGAAATCAGGAGAAATACCATTTTTTCCTGATCTCTCTTTGTTCATTGCCAGGACCTCTCCCGCCTTGTGTACATTTGAAATTATAGGAACTGAAACTAAGAAACACCTTATACAAAAGTATTTACTGAACTCTATTCATCTTGAAAAGTGGAGTTAGGAATCATTGTCACATTCAGCCATTTCTCCCTCACACAGTACTTGACCTGGAGGTGAAGATGGACTACCTCCACACTCCCCTAGTGTAACACGGAATTCAGACGCCAGGTGTGTTTGTTGTCTTGCAAATGCAAAGAATGAGATCCATATAAGTTGAGGGTAGAGTAGTAAGATTTATTAAAAGCAGAGGAAGGCTCTTGAATCTCAGGAGGGGTCCCAAGGGAGCTATCTTCCATCTAGTGGTTTTTATGGGCTTGATTTGTCCCTACAGTCGATTGGTGGGATGATACCTAAAAATAGGATTCCAAAAGGCGTCAATCATCTCTCTCCCTTTTCTGTCTTCTTTAGCAGATCTGTGGAAAAATGATTTCTTAGCTTAATCAGCACAAGGGTAAGGATGAGGGCTTATAAGAGGGAGTAGTTTTTAAGGGAATATTCTGTGGTTGGCCATAGTTAGGGTCTATTAAGGGACCATCCTTGTGGCTAGGACCAGCTGGAGCCAGAAGCTTAATTTCCCATTCTTCTCCTCCTCTTTCTATTCTGAGACTTTCCCTGGCTGCCTGGAGTGGTCTATCTTCCTTTCTCACTAGAACACATTCTTACCACAAGGTTATTCTGGAGTCCGACTTAACTCTTGGCACACCTACGGTTTTATTCCTTTTTCTCAAATTCTACAAATGAAATTTTGCTTTGGAATCATAAGAATGGAGATTCCCACTAATACTTGGAAACACACATGGATTAGAGATGTGGGCACTCATCTCCTGGCTTCCAAATGCTCACATGACTGGGAAAATAATGCACAGAGAAAGTGGAAGTGGTAGACGTGGTGCTTCTTCAGTTGAATTTTATTTATAGTTCCTGGACCACTTGGCACCCTTCCTCTTCCTGGTCATTTCTCAGATTTTCCCAGCCTTTTCACCTTGAGTCCTTGTTCATTTTTCTTCTTTTCTTATCTACTTATGCTAAAAAAAATTATTTAAGATCACACAATTATTTTTGAATGAATGTTTCAAAGCTGAAAACAGAATACTTAGAGTTGCTGGCAGAATGGTATAACTTTCAGAGGTTCTACTTTGGAAGGAATATGCTGTGAAGGACACAGTAAGAAAGCACAATCTGTGAGCTAGAAAGCAGACCCTCAGCAGACAGATCTGCAGCACCTTGATCACGGGCTCTTCAGCCTCCAGAACTGTGAGAAATGTCTGTTGTTTATAAGGTATCCCAGTTTATGGTATTTTGATATAACTGCCCAAAGGGACTAAGATAGTGATCCATTTATTATCTCTTCATCCAGGCTTCTGCTCTTACCATCCTATTGCTATTGGTATTTATCATTGAAGAATACCTTCTTAAAGTCAAATACAGAATCTTTTTCTCAATCTTATTTCTTCTGTACTTAATGAAGCACTCATCCTTGCTGACCATCCTGAGCTAGTTGCTGGATCTTTGAACAGCTGCCTGATGTATTTTACATTTTTCTTTGTTCCTATTCATTCCTAAGATGTTAATCATCCTCTCCAGACTCATCTCCTCTTCTGGGTGCCATTTTTCATTTTTACCCCAGCACATCCCACTAGATGTTCAGCCAAACCTTAAACTCTAGGTATAAATTCAAACTCACTATATTTTGGCTGTTGAAATTTCAAAAAAGTACATCTTAGCTACAATGCAGTTTCTTAAAAAAAAAAAAAAAAAAAAAAAAGCCTTAATGGTTTTCTCATTGCTTCCTGAATTATATACAGGGTAACCATCATGATGTTCAAGGCCCTACATGATATGCCCTCAAGGCATAGTTCCAGCCTTTTCTTTGTCATTACTTTTTAACTCAGACCCTATCCTGAAGACCAAGATAAGAGATAGATGCATTTTATATGTGCCTATTTTTCTTTTTATTCCATGCCTTTGCTCATTATTGCTTCTTGGTCTGGAATTCTATCCACTCCCACATTCCTTTTCCAAAATGCTACCAGTTCTTTCAAGGCTCTTCCAAAAGTTCCCTTCTCCATGAGGTTTCTCTATCCTCCCCCTTCTTCCTTTTGAGAATGCTGTAGCATATTTTTCCCCATCATCTTCTTCTAACATTAATGTGTGTGTGTATTTGTGTGTGTGTGTCTGTGTGTATGTGTGAAAGAGAGAGAGAGAGATGCTTTTCTCATGTGCAATTTACATGTCCACTCTCTTTGAAGACTGTCCCTAGCACAATGATTTTCATATATACCTTCAAAAATATTTGTTGAGTAGCACTTACTTTCTCTACCATCATTTTTTGTTAACTTTGTGAGGAATCCCACGGAAACCACGTTGGCCACGGGAAATCACATAAGAGGGTTTATTAAGCAAACAGTGTCTCCCTGCAGGGTAAAAGAGAAAATGAGAGGAAAAGAAAGGGAAAGAGAAAGGGCAAGAAATAGTGGAAAAGCAAGGAGGAGAGAGAAAGTGAGTCAGGAGGAGAGAAAAGCAAGAGAAAAGATGGCGGGGGTAGCTACCCTTAAGCAGTTGAAATCTGCGGGGCTAACAGGGACCAATAACGGAGAAGGATGCTTGCAAGCTGACTGATGAACCAATAGCCAGTAGGATGTTCACAGACTGACAGTAGTTGGGAGGTGGGGCAATGGCTGCAAGGGAAAGGGTGGGGAGAGCAGCTTTGTACATTACAAACTTCCTATTTTGGACTGTTTAATCTATTACTCAGACATATATTTGTCTCAGTAACTTGTATATAGATAAAAGTATGTGTGAGGAATATGAAGATTATATGTGATTGATAACATGCTGAACAACAAAATCAGTAGCCAAAAAAGTAGGTTGAGTTTTAAAGAAGAGCAAGGCTAAATAGAACATTGGTCTGAAGGAAACATTTGGCCAAGAACTGAGCAATAGTTTATGTACAAGGAGTGCTTAAGGATCTAACTGTGGTAAATTTTATACTTCTGTATTTTATATTTTTACATTTATGTATTAATTTTTTGTGTGTGCATTAGTACTTTATACTTATACATAATACTGGGATTCATTGTGATATTCATACTTGCACATAACATAACTTGCTCCATTTCGGTATCCCTTCTCTTCCTGCCTGCCTCCCCCTGATTATCTTCTGCTTTTGAAAATCACCTTTGTGCCTTTGTTTAGATTTCCAATCTATTACATTAAAAAAAGACAAGTCTGTTTTTCATTTATAAGGTTTCTGCATAACTGCAGCTGTAGTTCCTTTTGCCTTTTTTGTTTCATAATATCTTTGTTCTTTTTTCATATGTTCTTTTTTAATTCATCTCGTTGGACAATCTAAACATGTTTATTTGAAAGTCTGCCATATTAGCTCATGAAAAGAAGCTTACTTAAGTCAATTTATGATCTGGTCTTTGGCAGTTTTTGCTCCTTCCTTCTTTTCTCCCCTTCTTTCTTTTGTATTTGACATTTTAGATATCTTCCTGGGTTTCTGGAATTTTGTGTGGTAAAGTCAGTTTTTTGGTGAGAGCTTTGTGTGCAGTTTACTTCTTTTTTCTTCTCTGCTTCTGGTTTTGTCATTATAGTCCACTGTTTTCTTTCTTTTTTTTTTTTTTTGTTGTCATTTAACTTTTTAGTGATTTATTGTGTTTTACAACATATCGGTCTTTCACTGATAGAAATGAAAAAACTAATCAGGGCCCTAACAAGTAATTTGAAAAATACTAAAATTGACAATGAAATAACAAATGCTAATGAAAACAAATACAAATGGGAAAAATCTGGTGGCACTTTAATTGCCAGGATAGAAATGAGTGAAGACAATAGATAAGAGAACACACAAGGGCCAGACCTGTAATCCCAGCAGCTCTAGAGGCTGAGGTAGGAGGATGGTGGGTTCAAAGCCAGCTTCAGCAACTTAGTGAGGGGAGACCCTATTTCAAAATAAAATTAAAGAGGGCTGGGGTTGTGACTCAGGGGTAAAGTGCCCCTAGGTTCAATCCCTATTATCCCCTCAACAAAAAAAAAAAAAAAAAAAAAATCAGTTAACATGTGAGAATGTTTTAATGCTCATCAGGGAAATAGAGTAAAACTGCAGGTAGGACACAAGCCTGCAGATAGGGCAAGGCTACAGCCTCACAATATTGAGTGTCCTGAGGGCCAGGCATAGCCCCTTAGAGAACTCGTGGGAAGGAAATGAACCCAGAAAGACCCATTCCACTCCTAGCCTGGAAACTCAGACACACTCCTGTGTGACTCAAATGACAAAAATTAGGTACAAAAATAGCCAGTGAGGACACATGGGACCTGTGGAATGTGGCAGGCACAGAACCCACATATATTCAGTAATCTCCAGGACCTGATTTGGCCTTGCCCTTAAAGTCACCTTCCTCTGGGTAGGCAGATGACCCAGACTCTCGAAGGCATCTAGGGCCTCTCGGACCTTGGCCCCTGAGAGGACCCAAGCACTGGGGCCCTTGGGCCAGGTTGCACCTGCTGGGATGCCCTTCTGGGCACTGCACCTGCGTTACCCACAGGCCTGGATCTGAATGGAGAAGCTGGGTTCGTCCTCTGGGGAGAAATTCCAATGACTGGCACTTAAGCCGCCCATTGCCTTGGGGTCTGTACCCATAAAAACCTACTGGCACTGGTGCATGTGCTTTAGACATCTGTGGATGTGGGGGAGAATGCTAAATCTATTGTTGCTAATTCCATTTGGCTGGTATCAGCACAGTCTTGGATGCTGCTCCTGGTGAGGGTATGGTGCCCAGCGAGGGTATGAGGCCTGGCAATTCACAAACCACATCTGCACCTGTTGCTTCTTCAGGTTAAGTGTAGCTGCCAGGGTCACCCGGGCACTGTGGGATGAATAGATATCCTTCAGGAAATATTTCTCCAGCTCCTGATCTTGTTCCTTGCCTGTAGATCTTAGCAGTGGGACTCAGGGCCATTGAACCCCATAAACCATGAAGTTCTTCCATCGTAGCTCCTGCTCAGTTCAGATGAATCCATAGTTCACTGTTTTTAAAGGTGTCACTACCAGCCCTCTGGTGTCCCAGTCCAGATCCCAACTTCACAACGTTGGGGTTGACTGTTCAGGAACACAACTGCAGAGCCTGCCACTGATCCTGGAGAGGGGTTTGACTTGACTGATGAGGCAATTCATTTCTCCTGTTTTCCTAGGTCCAAAGCTTCTCATACAGCTAGACCCTCTTTAGGAAGAAATTGTGGGGGCTGCAACACTCCAACCCCAGCCTCAACCCAGAGTTGAGGTTGTTTTACCATTTTTACTAAGGGTACATTTAGTCTATTCCCCTACAGGTACAAAACGCCAGGCTACTAGGTCCTGCTTCTGGTCCAAGTGTAGAGCAGGCCTGCAGCTCTACAACACTCCTCATGTTCAATTTTCCTTCTTTTCTAGTTCACAGAGATATTAAGTATTTTTGTAAATGTCCTTCTGTCTTCTGGGTTTAAATAATTTCTTTCTCATTCATTCAACATGCATGATTTCTTTCAGAATGATCAAATTAATTAATTAATTTTAAACCAGAACTAAATCAAGGCAACAGATGTCCAGCTGTATGGGCAATCACCCAGAGAGAGAACTGAAAAATATCTACTTGTAGAAACCTTACAGCTTGACATTTGTATGTACCTGTCACTGTAACCCTCCAACAGCAGCAGGGTCAGCTAGCCCTTAGTTTTTTCCTAACACCTTTCTCTGACTTCCTCTTTCTTCCTTTTTTGAATTTTCATGGAACAATCTTTAGAAATCAATTCTATAAAAATATTGGGAGAGAGGAGAGATATAAGAATAAGAACACACTATGATTTATGTATACTTCACAGTGCATAAATACCCTTAGTCTTACTAGAGGTCATTGTATATAATTCAATAACCATATCCCAAGTTATTTATTAAATATATTTTTTAAAATCTCTGACTCCTTTTCCTCATTAAAGTAAAAGTTCTCTGGTTTTCCAGAAAAAAATATTGAGGGGATCTTTACTTCTTTTCTCTGTGTTTCTGGAATTTAATTATTCATATGCATCAGAATCCAATAAATCTTTGTTGAATAAAACTTGCAAAAAAGTTGGGTACTTTCATTGTGGAATTGTAAAATTGTAATGTATGCATTTTAAATTCCAAACATTTACTAAAGATGTCATAAAAGAAGACAGGTAGTGGGAACAATCACTTCTCTGCAGTATCTTAATAGAATGAACCATAAACAATGATACTACACAGCATTATATATTTAATATAATAGTAGTTTCTCAATGACTACTATTTTTTGTGTCAGATTCTGTCATCTTATTTATGGAATACCATTTGCTTCTGCATTATTCTTCCCATATCTATTGCCATAGCACTAGTTTAGTCCTTTATAACTTTTTCTTTTCTGCACAAATTCAATTACTTTAAACTGTTCTACCTATCTTGAGTCTGCCTAATGGCTCTTAACATTTATGGGGTCCAGCACCTTTCTGAGAATCTGATGAGAACTATGGAACTTCTTTGAAAATGCACTTAAGCATACATAGTCCACATTTTATGTAAACTTTAGTGGAATTCATAAGTCCCTGAAGAGGGCATGTGGTCTCCAAAACATACTTCCATTTGAATCTTCAAATCTATCTCATCCATCCATCCATTTATTCACCAAATACTTTTAAAATTATTTTTTATTTTTTATTTTTAAAATTTTTCATTTGTTCTATTATTTATGCATGGCAGTAGAATGCATTTATGCATTTTGATAGATCACATATGAGTATAATTTCTCATTTTTCTGATTCTGATGTAGGATCACATCAATCATGCAGTCATATATGTACATGAGATAATAATCATGCAGTCATATATGTACATGAGATAATAATGTCTGTTTTACTCTACTATCCTTCCTGCCCCCATATCACTTCATGCCCCTCTAATTTGAATATGTACTAAATATGGTGGTGTGTGTGTGTGTGTGTGTGTGTGTGTGTGTGTGTGTGTGCATGTGCTAAGCTCTAAAAATAAAAGATAAGTAGAAAATGAGCTTTTCTCTTTTTATGGTTTGGACATGTGGTGGACCCAAAAGCTCATGCAGGAGACAATATAAGAACATCCAGAGGTGAAATGATTAGGTTATGAGAGTTTTAACCTGAAAGTGGTTTAATTTATTGATATGGATTAACTGAGAGTAACTGTAGGCAGGGAGAGTGTGGCTGGGGAGGTGGGTCACTGGTGGCATTCCTTTGGGGTACATATTTTGTCTCTAGAGAGAGGAGCTCTCTCTCTGCTTCCTAGTTGTCATGTCCCAAGTTGCTTCCTTCTGCCACACCATTCTGCCATCATGCCTTGCCTCTCCTTGGACCCAGAACAATGGAGTTGATGGACAATGGCCTGAACCTCTGAAACCGTGAGAACCAAGTAAACTTTTTTCCTTCTATGTTGTCCTTGTTAGGTCCTGTGGTCACAGCAACAAAAAGCTGACTAACACAACTCTTTAGGAAGTCTAGACTAGAGGGAAGAAATACGTTCCACGTATGTGACACAGTGTTAAAAGGATTTGAGGGCTAGAGAAGTAGACTGAAACAGAAAAGTCTGATATTTTTATAGGAATATTTAGTAAGAAATTCAGGAAGCAGGTTAACCTTCCTGAAGTCATGCCTTCATTATGCTACTCCTATGTTTAAAAACTTCATTTATACCCCATTAATAAGTTCAGCATGTGAAGTTGAAATTTAAGAATGTTCTTAACCAGATTCCGATGTATTTTTTCCTGTCACTTACTAGTCAAATAACATGGGATAAATTACATAAAATCTCTGGTCTCAGTTTTCTCATCTAATAACAACTACAGCTACACTGCAGGCATTGTATTGAAGCTTTATAGTTATTATCTCTAGTGTACCATCAAAATGGCTAAGGATGAAGACTTTGGGGTCAGCGAAATCTCTGATCTATTCTGGCTTTGCCATTTTTTTTTGCTATGGTGAACCCAGGGCCTTGTGCTTGCAAGGCAAGCACTCTACCAACTGAGCTATATCCCCAGCCCCACCATTTTTATCTGTATGATTTGGGGCAAGTAATTTTATGTGTTTGTTAGTTTTCCCAGTTTGACAAAGGGAATGATTTGGGGCAAGTAATTTTATGTGTTTGTTAGTTTTCCCAGTTTGCCAAAGGTGGCAGTTAGGATTAAGGGACACAATGCAAATAATCTTAACATGGTGCCTATTATGACACTAGATATTACTATTGGAAAGCATAAATCTTTTTAGTAGATACAATTATAATCATTTACAGGTAAAGAAACTGAGGTCCATTAAATTAAATAACTTTCTCCTCTAGGTCATATAGACATTAAAACATGCAGTTGGGATTCAGGTCTCTTTGACTCCACATGCCATGGTTAATTCAAAGCTGGTGAAGGGGTTGGTACAGAAGTAGAAGAGGAAGAGAAAAAAGAGAGGGTGCTGGTACCCTCCTTGGCACATGGTTATTAATTTCCTTATCTTTTTAAACATTATCTTCTCATACGAATTTTCCATTTCATGTGTTTTATCTCTTCTTGACTCAGAACAACCATACCTCCATACCTTTGTCCATGCTGTGTCCTGTCCTTCTTTTGTAGGTTCAATTTCTAGTCATTCTGGAAGGTCCTGGGGAATATTAATCACATTGTGGGTTCTGTATAGACTACATCTCCTGGGAGCCATCTTTTGTATCCTTGAAGCTCCTTAACAATTATTTTGTGTATTAAGTACCTGGCAATCATCTTACCCAATACTTTGTTACCTTTTACCTTTTGGGCCCATATATTTTCATTACCTTCCAGAGACCATACCTTCTTGTAAGCAGGAGCCATGGTTGGAACTCACAGTGCCTGCAGTGCTATCTGACATATATTAGCCTTTAGGGCATATCTCATTATTAGTGGAATATTTTTCATTTTGAAAGTTGGCTTGCTTCAGCGTGAACAGAACTCTGAAATTATAATTTCAATCATAAGAAAAATAAAGTTCTTTTTGTAGAATTAACTTATTTACAATATACATAATGCATAGAGTAAAGAACACTTTTTTATTCTTGCAGCTAGAAGATGAGTGGAAAGATAATAGTGTTATGGGTTTATAGAAAATCATGGCATCAAGGAATATATGATAAAATATCAGAGAGTTTATTATTTTTGCTCTCTTCTTTTCTTATTAAATTATCCTGGGAAAAATAAGTTACTGAAGAATTTTAAGAGTTCATCCTTAAAGTCTTTGTAAAACAGTGGTAACATTTGTAACAGTGTACTATTTATTTGCCATGCATAACATGGAGGTGTCAGTGGATAAAATTATTTTTTTGAGTTGTATGTTATGCTTTATTCAAATGACTTGTAACACCATATCATATGATTTTGGAGAAAAAGGTAAGAAATTGTGGCAGTATTTCAATTATTTTCTCAGTGAAAAAAAATTTTAACCTTTAGAATGTTGTTCTTATTGTTTGTAGTTAGCTTTTGACATATTGATTTATATTATCACGTTCTTCCTTTTTTCTTTCACTCAGATCATTTTCTGCAGATAAGAAAATCTTAGGGAAAAGATGACTTCAAACAGATGGGCACTAGTGCCTAGGGTTCCATCTTAGCCACCAGAATTCATTCTGCTTCGTAGAAAATGCTGTTACTGAGGTAACTAAGCATAAGGCATTGTGGTCATGCCATGTTGATTTTGGGAATTAGAAAATAACATTTTCATTTGTGTATGATCAGAAACAAGCTTACCTAATAGTTTTGTCCTTAACCTTAAGTGGAAGAAGATGAGACTAGAAAACTTAAATTTATATGGTTATTAGGGCATGATTAGACATTGTCTCATGGGGCAGTTTGGCATGAGGCTTGTGAAATAATATACCTTTTTGTTTTTCAATGGACACTTCTTGGTTTCCATCTCACTTGATCTCTCAGAGCATATGACACAGTTGCTCACATCTTCTTCCTTGATAACTTTCTTCACCTAGTTTGTTTCTCTTTTCTTTTCCCTTCCTTCCTTCTTCCCTCCCTCCTTCTTTCTTTCCTTCCTTCCTTCCTTTCTCTCTCTCTCTCTCTTTCTTTCCTTATTTGTTGTACCAAACATTTAACACAGACTCACTCTTGCACTCTACCTTTGAACTTCACCTGCAGTCCTATTTTAAAGTTTTATTTTGAGATAGGGTCTCACTAAGTTGTGGAGACTTGACTTGAAACTCGTGAGTCTAGGTGTGCACCAGTGCACAGGGCTCTTCTGGTTTCTAAGACATCACACTTCTGTGAATTCCTTCCTACGGCACTGGCCAGGTCTTCCTCATATCATTAACTGATCTTCCTTTTCTCCCTGTCCTCTGATTGGTAGAGTATTTGAATACATTCACTTCCTTGGTAAGGGTGTCCAGTCTCATAACTTAGTGTATTTTAGGCTAAATTCATGTCAGCAAATCCCAGATTTCTATCTAGTCCAGAGCTCTGACTTGAATTACAGACATAAGTAGCTGCTGCTGACTTGATTTTTTCATTGGATTCCTAACAGAAACCTGTCTGGACCTGTCCAAAACTCTTCCCTGCTAAACCTAAGTCTGCCAACAGTATTCTCTCCCTTATTTGATGGCACATGTATTGTTTCAGTTGGTATACCAAAAATTCTTTGCAACTGTCTTTTATTCAAACTCCACCTCCAATTTAAAATCCTCTTGGGTGTCATTCTGAAATATATATATATATATATATATATATATATATATACATAGATATATATATATTTACTGAAATATATATTATATATATTATATAGGTTGTATATATTAGGGGTATATATATGTGTGTATATATATGTGTGTATATATATATTATTCTTGTTATTATCTCTATTATAGTACTTTGGTCAAAATCATCATGAGTTTTTGTCTAGATCATCAAATATCCTAACTAAACTTGTCTTCCTCTTCTGACCAATTTCCCTCACATCCTGTGTGCTCGTTGGCTTAGTCTGAGCAAAAGCAGCCAGAGTGATCTTTTTAAAAAGAGAATTAGATCATGCTGGTCTTTGCTCAAAATCCCAAAATAGTTTCTTTTTTTTCCCTCGGAGAAAGTCAAAGTAATTCAGTGATTTTAAGGCCCCAACTGATCTTATCTGTTACTTTTCTGATTTTATCACTAGCTACTCTTCTTATTTCTGTTGTTCCATCTTTACTGGACTCTATTTTTTCTTAGCACGTGAGACTGTTCCCAGTCTTTTCCTCTCTCTATGCCACTCTCTCTAAGTACCTTCTCTGCTCATTCCCTCAGCTCCCTGTCTTTGTTGAAGTGGAGATTTGTGTTTCCTGAGTGTCTTGTTTAATGTGGCACTGCCCCCTTTCATGCCTAATGACCCAACTCTCAGGTGTCCTTTGTCTTGTTCTATTTTCTTTAAAAAAATAGTACTCAGTACCTTCCAACACAACAGATGATTTACTTACTTATCACGTTTATTACTTAATGTGTGTATTTATTGGATTATAAGTTTCACATGTGTAGGGGTTTTTGCCAGTTTTGCTAATTTTTGCATTCCAAGATGTTACAAGTTTCTGGCACATAGTACATAACAATAAATATCTGAGTAGGGAATGAATGGGTGGAATGAGTGAACAAGCCATCACATGGGCTCTCCAATGTCAGTAGGCTGACGGTGATTTCATAGCTGGGTGTGATGGCTTATTCATTATGGGAGTGATTGTTCCCCAGTCTGATTCCTGTTGTGTTTTTTAAAGAGAAAGGCTATAGAAGATAGTCAGAATTTTAATGTATCAAAAAGATGCCACAGCCATTTAACACTTGTTATTCTCTAGAAGTCTCTATTTTCTTTGTCTACTCTTCCTTTAACTTCCTGACCAACAAAGGTGCCTGTACTCTGGCAGGACTTACTTTCTGGGGAAAGAAAACAGTATATTTAAGTATTAACATAGCTTCCAATGCAGTAATAGACACTCCTATCTGATCTGGATCTTGGGAAGGAGTTCTGACTCTCTCGCATAGCAACTGTTCTGCTTTCTGTGGGGTTGGATATGACTGACTGACAGTGAAAGCAAGCCAAGCTAGGAAAGGTGTGGTACAGCGGTACAGCTCTCACTGGTATTGCAGTGAGTCATATTGTTAGTCGTTTTTAGTAATCATGGTACTAAATAAGTCTTCATTTGATTTGTGTTTAGGATGTCAAAGCTTATCTCTAAAGATGACGACCAACAAACCTTCCATTTCCTGCATGTGTGTTCTACTCCTCCCATCAAGAGGTGGAGTATATCCTCTGTATATCCATTTTTCTTTAATCTGGGCTAGCCCTGTGACTTGCTTTAACTAAGAGAAAACACATGCGTGCACACACACACACACACACACACACACACACCCTATTGCTGAGCCAGTCCTGGGCTTGGTTTTAAGAAGAGTGGTGGCTATTGATTTTGTTTTCATAGACTTAGCTATCATGAAGTCTAGGTCATCCTGTGCATGGAGAAGCGCTAGAAGATAAATCACCTGGTGGAGAGAAGTACCACAAAGAGAAGAATTGAGGTACCTAGTTAAGCAAGATCCCTGACCTAAGTGAGATCTTTTGACTCTTCCAGCAGAGCTCACCTACCTCTAAGTACTCAGTACCTGTAGAAGTGATGCTAGCCAACGCCACAAGGCATGGAAGAACCCTCTTATTCTACCTATAAAGTTGCGAGAAATAATAAATTTTTGTTGTTTTAAGCAACTGAGTTTTTGGAGTTTGATATATTTCAATGAAAAACTAATGCAATTGACTTTTGGGGACCAGAGAATTTTGCTTTAACCTTTAAATTTGGATATTGCTTGAAGTTATTTTATGGGTTTCCACAAACTTAAAGTGGTTTATTCCATTTTGGGGACAATCATCCAAAGCTACTAGAAGATAGCCATTTACTGCTGATGAGTTGAAAAGTGGCAAAGCTCCTCAGAGGTATCAAGGAGGTGAGGCCATGGGTTCCCACCTATTTTGTCACAGTCCTGCTTAAGGCTAGATGGTCTAGGTGGAGATGTTAATGGGTACAGGGAGAAAGGAGGACCAGAAATGTAACTCTTTCATTAGAGCAGGAATAGGTATAACTGACTGCTGTGTCAATATTTTAAAACCACAATGACTCTTGGAAAAATGAAATCTAGAGATAGTAACACCATATTTACTGTGTGTCAGTGATAAATGTGTAGAGGAAAGGTGTTCACTTGGCAGGTTTGGATATAAATTATAAAGTTTTTTTTCCCCAAAAAAGAAATGGTGATATATTTGAAATTGCTGGATATGTATTTCTGAGCTATCTGTTTTCAAGAATTCTTACCTTTTTATAGACTCATTTCAACTCTGTGTTTGAAACCAGATGGTTTATTCTTGAACTGCAAGACTGAATATATTAACCTTTAATGTAAATGCACTTACTCATCGAGCAGTTGGTTACTCCTACATTTTTCTGCATGACCTTGATAATAAAAAAACACTTTTCGATTCTTATTTTTTAATGCTTACTAGGAATTTTTATTGAGAGTTACCAAACCATCTGATTTGAATGCTTTAAAATGTAAAAGTGAGAAATAAATCGGCCTTGCTAGGGTACGCTGGATGAAAGTGTCGCTACCACTTTATAATCTCGAGTTGTAAAGAAGCAATTTGAGTTATTTTCTATGTGGTTTGACAAGTGAGCTTTTTGTGGGCTAGAGTTGGTAAAACAAAGACTTATTCAAGCTGTGAAATGCACTCAAGAGTAAACAGCAATAAATGACAAGAGGCCTGTTTTGTCAGATATGTTTTTGATGGCTGTGCAGGCTTCTGATTATGGGGAAAAAAGCCTGTTTAAAATTTTGGAATGATGGGTTTCTCATAGTGGGGATAGGTTGGTTTGGCTTCAAAAGAGTACAGATGGAAAGCTTTATCCTGAACTAGTGTTACCAGTCTGTTTGTCCTTATCTTTTAAGCATCATATGTTCTTAATACTTTTTAAAAGTTTAGTTTTTTTTTCTGATTGTATAGAATCCTTTTTAATTTTCACATAACTACTATTTTCTGGTACTGGCCTATTCTAAAAACTACACTTCAACACATCTGGATCTGTAAAACATTCGAAGTTGCAAGAATTAGTTCTTGAGTTGTATTAAGCTATTTATTAGCTTGGTATAAAAATGAACTTGAAGGAGTTCAGTGAAGTTCAATAAAGCTGTGGCCAAATTTGCCAACGTCAAAAGCTTAACTTTTGACATTTTTCCCCTAACTATTCTCAAGGAAAGAAAAAGTGAGGCAAAATTACTTACTTCTAGTAGGTTATTACTATAAAGGAAAATAAATAAATATGTTGAGATTAAAGTGTTTACAGGGAGGTAGAATGAAATGCCTTGGGGTTGACTGTTAAATATAGAAGTGGGAGGTGAATATGGAATTAGGTGAAAGGGAAAACATTTTTATAATTTGACTTTTATTTTGTTGTTGTTGAGGAAATGAGCTATAATTCTATCCATGTAAATCCAGTGGGTTCTTTTTCATTACCACATATAAACCCTGTTTACATAAAGGTCTCAAGGACACTTGCTTCAACTAAAACTTTTCCTTTTAATGTGCATTAAAACATTACATTCTTCTAAAATGGTGCTGTAATTTTAACCTCAGCAATTTTACATAGCATGGTTTTCACATTATAGGGACAGAGTTGAAGAGATTTTCTGACAACTTAATTGATTGGTATTTAATATTCTTTGGCTTATGTGTTTGGGCTAAAAATAACTGAGATGATCTCATTTTAACTATGTAAGGCTTTAAGTTCATCTCATATGTGGGTCTTCATCTTCATTTAGGCTTCAAAAGTTCCTGTTTGTGATTACAGAATTTGATTCTGATTATTTGTTATTATATCATTGCCTGTCAGAAAGCAGATTTAGTAGTTTAAGGGAAAAACATCAATAAAAGTTGCCTGCGTTCATGATTTGATTTCATCTATCAGCAAGAAATATTGATGTTTGTGGACAGAAACTGCTTAGATTTTTCTTCCTGACCAAATGAGTATGGGGTGGCATTCATTACTCTAATGGATGAATGGCCTAGTGCCTATTAGTATTATTCATCTATTTGTCCACTCACTATGCATAAACTTGATTTCTTTCACTATGATAGCTGAGATAATAGTCAACTTGGAATTGTACTGTCTGAAGCATGTAAAATATATTCTGTCAGTTCATTTTAAAAATATTAGGTATTTAAATTATCAAGTTAGTTTTAGTGAGAACTGATCTAATATAAGATATATATAAACCAGAATTTTCCATCTTATTTATGATTTAATTGCAACACTTCAGAATGTACTCCATTCATTTCTTTCTCTTTGCCCTTAAAACTAGCAGTAATGAATTCTTTAACCAGAACTTTTCAAAGTATTAGAAATGTCAGTATTTGGATTAGCTATAAGTTCGGGGAAATTTTTCAAATTTCCATTTATTGAGATTACTGACAGGAATACTATTATGCCTATGTGGTTTTGAATATATTGATTCACTATAAGAAGATGTCAAACTAAGATTCAAAAATCAATAGCCTCTGTATTTTGGTTAGAAGATTTGATGAAAGAGAAAATTTATGTGTTATGCCAGCATAAAATATAAAATAGGAATAATGTTAAGAAATATGAAATTATTATATGAGAAAATTCTTGAACACTTGAACAAATGAAATGATATTCTTTGTTCTTTTTAGAACATAGAGAAGATGTCATTAACATAGAGATGTAATTCTTTCTAGGTTAACACAGCAATTCTGTTTGATTGCCATGATACTGGCGTCAGTTTTCTTTCTGGAGTTAGATAACTTGATGAAAAAGTTGATGTGGAAAAATCATGAAAAAGGAATTAGGAATTCCCTATAAATAAATAGCAATGAGGGAATAGTAAAATATGTTAGAAAGCCTCTATAATTAAGCTAGTATAGAACTAGTGCACGATGAGATGGTCTAATGAAACAGAATAAAAGTTCCAGGAATAGACCCAAGTGCATGTTGAAATTTAGTATATAATAAAGATGGTATCTAAACTCCCTGTGGAAAAGATGGACTTTTAAAATAAATGGTGTTGAGAAAACTGGCCATTTCAAAAAAACATAAAATTGGATCTATCCCTTACATACAGTACTAAAATAAACTGTAAATGGATCAGAGATTTAAATATAAAAAAGGACCATTCAAGTATCAGAATATAACATCAGTGAATTCTGTATAACTTTAGTATGGGAAAGCCTTTCTATTTATGACTTAAAATTTAAAGTTATAAAAGATTAATTTGACTGTATAAAACTTTTACATTAGAAAATTCATCAGTAGAGTCAAAAGATGAATTATCAATTAAGGGAATATATTTACAACTTGTATGACAGAGAAAAATCTAATGTACTTGATATATGAATGAGCTCATAAAAAGTCAGTAGGAAAAGAAAAAAAGGCCAAAACTTAATAGAAAAATAATGGCATAAGACAGCTTTCAGAGAAAGATGTCTAATGAACCTTAAGTATTTAGAAAAATCTGAAAGTAAATTTTTACCCTTCAGATTGACAAAATAATAAAACTTTGACAATGCAATTGATTGGTGAGGCCTCAGGGAAACACATTCTCATGTATTGTTGTTATTTTACTCCCCATCTATGGAAAAAAATATTGGCAATAGCTAATAAAATTAAAAATCTATTGACCAGTTTTAGGGATTTATTTTGAAGGTTCTTCTACATATATTCAGAATAACAAATGTTGAATTTATTGTCATTCTTTTTTAATATTTTATTTTATTTTTTATTAACATGTATAAATTATATATTAATGGGGGTCAGTATGATATTTCAACACATGCTAATAGCTGCACTAATCAAACCCAGTCAGCTTTTATCCATCCTCTCTCTGCACCTTTCCCAACCTCTAGTAATCACTATTCTATATTCAGGTGAACTTTTTAAAATATTCCATATGTGATAGAGGACATGCAGTATTTGTCTGACTCATTGCACTTAAATAATATCCCCCAGTTCTATCCATTTTACTGCAGTGTCACTCTTTCCAATAGTAAAATATGAGAACTAACCTAACTTTCTAACTATAAGATAATTGAATACAGTATAGCACATGACAGAGTACTATGCAATCGAGAAAAGATTTCTTTAAAGTGACAGTAATTCTGACAATTAGTTCTCACAGGGAAATAAAAAGAGATCCAGAAAAGTATACATAGTTGCAATAGGCAGCTTTTCTGATACTGTTTCCAGTGGTCCCTGTGTCTTGATATTCATGGGCTGTGTCATCCCCACCTCTTGGTTGTAGCTGGACTTTGTGACTTGCTTCTCATTAATAGTTTGCTGCAAAAATTATGGGACTTTTTTTTCGGTAAGTAGGTTACAAAAGACTGAGAATTCTGCCTTGCTGCTACTCTCTCTCCCTGATTTCTCTCCTGTGCTTGCTGTGATGAAGACTGCCGGGTGCCTCCTATGAACAGCTGAAAAGCAAATGAGGTATTCACTTCAGTGCCTTGTGAAATTGAGTCAGGCCAGCAACTGCTAGTGAGCTTGGAAGTCACTCCTGCTTCAGGTGTACACTGAGATGTCTGCAGCCTGGGCCAACACTGTGACTGCAGTTCCAGGAGGGGTCCTGGGCTGATACTAATTATAGTCTCATGAGAGACTTGAAACAAAGAACCCATTTAATTGAACTGTGCCAGAATTCCTGACCCACAGAAATTATTAGATATTAAATGTGTATTGTTTTAAGTTGCTAAGCTTTATGGTAATGAGTCATAAGCAATAGATAACAAATAAAAGTTTATAGCTTTTGTAAAATAAAGAAAAGTAAAAATATTTATTTTTTATTAAAAAAGGTACATGAGAAGGAAAATTATCAGCAAAAAATCAAAGATTGAGTATTCAAATAATTGTTGTGAAATAAATTCAAACCTTGTGACCTTACCATCCCCTGAGAATCCTTTGTATCTAAGTATAATAATGCATTTTGTATCATAGGCCTAGCTTTACTTTAGCAAAGTCACAGCTTCATAAACTCATAGTATGAGCCTGTGTACAGATTTACAGGAAGTTCTAATTCATGCTAAAACTCGAAATATGTATATGTTTCTGGTGAGATTTTGGCTTTCAACTCTTTGAAAAATTTGTTTCTGGAAATATTTCCAACCAGAGGCTGACTTGTTTTGCTTTTTAATAACTTGACTTGGGTCACTGAAAAATGCTGGAGTTGAAGGAAGTTCCTATTTATATTCAGCTTTTGCCAAAACACATTTACTGCAGAAATTTAACAAGTCTTTGAGATAATGGGTGTTTATAAAGAACTGTGAAACTATCTTGCAAAAAAGTGATTCTTTTCTTTTCCTGAAGCTCCCAGTTGAGAATATATACAATTGACAAATAGTAAGCAGGTTGTAAGCTTCGATATTCCTTTCACAAGCTTTGAGGATCATTTCAGTTGTTTGGGAAAGGGTTGGCTAGACTGAAAGATAATGGATCAATGAGGCTTTTGTGGAGGAGTCCAAAGAGGCTTTCTTTTTCAGATCTCTAAGGGAATTCATGGTATCTTACATGAAGGAAAACAACTTCAGTATGAAAGAACAAGCTTTTGAAAATTCTTAACATACTTTATAATATCCCTGACTTATTTTTATTTTTATTTTTAAACTAGAGCCTTTGCAAGTTCAGGTCAGTTAACTGCAAGGGGAAAAGTAATTTTCTGTGATTTTCTTCTTAGATTTAGTCAGTTATACCACTCATCTAATGGCACCCATCTCACCTCTCATAAAGACTCAGTTCCTAGAATATGTAATATAACACGTAAGAGAGTAGATCTATACCGTAAGAGAGTAGATCCATACCATAAGAGAGTAGATCCATACCATAAGAGAGTAGATCGATACTCTCCTGTTTCTAGCTGTTTTTCTTAAAGGCATTGAGTGTACAGGGAAGGCCAGGGATGACTCAAAGAAGTGATCCCAGGGCATTTCCTCAGTGGTCAAGCGCAGCACACTGGCAGGTCATCCAAGGCTCAGTTAACTCAAATACAACCATATAGGAGGGACATTCCAGGATCAATGAATTGTGGGGTTGAAATGTTAGAAAAATTAACCCATTCATTTCAGTTCTGGAAAATTACAACTCTTGCTTCATATACCTGTATTTTTTTTTCAATTGGTTTTTTAAAAATATTTCTTTGATGGAATTTTCCTAGGGAAATTATGATGAAAAAAGGGAATAGTACTTTTGCCTCTGAAAACCCCAGGCCTACCTCGTTCTCTAGCATGAGCTGAGTATGCACTAACCCCAGGTGAATGATTGTTCACTTGAACACAGTTAAAATGCTTTTTCCTATCAGAGGGAGAGAATCATATTTTGAAATCTGATATGAATTAGATTGTAGACAGACGACTATTCTAGGAGGGTGTTTACATCAATGCAGGTTGGTGACTTCATAATCTATTTTTGGAAACATCAATAATGGCAGGGGTGTAAAGCAGTTTGAAGTATGTAGAGAAACAATATTCTCCCACAAGAATAAATGGTGAGAAGCTGCCTAGGATAAAATGGAGGTGACTGCTGTGGGTTGGAGGCCTGGGTCTGTGGTCAGCTCTGACTGGTAGCGAGGAGAAAAGGAAGTGAGAAGATCATTGAGAAGGAAGGAAGGAAACATGTCTGACATTTTGATGAGAGAGACAAGTAAATTAAATCTGTAGTGGTGTGGGCTGCAGCACAGATGTGAAATTGTAGCCCTTGAAAAAGAGGAAATAGAACATAAGGTTTTTGCTCCACGTGTGATTAAATCTCATGAGTCCATGGAGAGGAAAATTGAGATGCCGGAGAAATAAATGATGCTGTAAAAACTGACGTATACTGACTGAGTCAGAGGATGAAGATCCCTGAGAGAGATACAGTTGTTTTAATGATTTCTACTTGGAGCTAACTATGAAGATAAGCTGGACGTCCCACCATTGAAGAATGTAACTATCAACTTTTTCTTATAACCACATGTAGCCAATATTCTAGTCAAGAGTAACTGCTGATTTTGGACAGAAAAAAAGAAAACTATCAAGAATTTCAGTAAATCCTTATCTTTTAATATTCTTACTTTATTTGGATATTTGCTGGGCATAATACGAAGATTTCATTTTTGCTTGATACTTTCTATTCCTTCTATTCCCCAGATTTTGGATTTTTTTGTTTGTTTGTTTGTTTTTGTTGTTGTTTTTTTGGTCCACATACCTATTTTAAAGTGCAACTACAGGCATCTTTTGGCTGAAATTTTATTTTAAAAGAATTTATGGCAACCAAATAATGGAATTGTTTTGTTACCTTATTACCTAAAATGGTTCAACCTTAAAGTACACAAAACTGTCAAAAAGAGAATTCTTTTTAAGTATTATATCTTAGCTATGTTAGAAATCAAATTTCAATGTTAAGAGATAGATAAAATAATTTCCTAAGTCATAAATTCAGGTTGCAACCAAAGCAATTGACAGAACAAATTTAACTGGACATAGTGGTGCACATCTGTAATCCTGGCTACTTGGTAGGCTAAGGCAGGAGGATAGCAAGTTTGAAGCCAGCCTCAGAAACATAATGAAGCCCAAGTAACCTTGTAAGATTCTCTCTCAGAATTTAAAAACAGTATATATATTTATAGTTAAAAGGGCTGGGGATGTAGCTCAGTGGTAAAGTGCCCATGGCTTAAATCACCCGTACCAAAACAAAAACAAAAACAGAACAAATATATATCAACAGATTATTTTTTTCCATCATCTTGTCTGATTGCTTTACTTAAAATTTTAAAGAAAACAGTGCCTGTTTGGAGCACAAACAGAGATGTTTCAACTTAAAAATAACCAGTTATGAAGCAATTGTTGTGCTTCAAGAACCAAGTCCAGTACGTACCTCAACTATTTTACTTTTCTAGGGTTGCCATAACAAAGAACCACAACTGGGTGACTTATGCAACAGAAATATACTGTTTCACAGTTCTGGAGGCTTAAAGTCCAAAATCAAGGAACCAGAAGGGTTGATTCCTTTGAGGTCTATGAGGAAAGGCCCTTGTCCAGGCCTCTGTCCTTCATTTAGGTTGGTCATCTTCTCTCTAAGGTTCTTCACGTCATCTTCCCTCTCTGTATGTGTCCAGAGTTACTCTTCTTATAATCACTCCAATCATTGAATTTGGGCCCACCCTAATGACCTTATTTTAACTTATTTACCTCCATAATAGTCCTCTCTCCAAATAAAGTCACATTTTGAGGTTCTGAAGGTGAAGAATTCTATGTATCAAGGACAAAATTCAACAGGTAAATCTACTGAAGACACATTCTCTGACCTCAAGGGATTTTCAATCTAATATATGATATATAAATTTATTATATTCTTATATTTAAGACAGGTTGCATTTAAGAGAAAAGAAAAACTTGCTTTTGTAATAATGATAAGTAGTCACATTTCATCAGTTGTATTCTCAGGTGTGTTTGATACAGTATCTAATTTATACTTTCCAAAAATAATAAACTTAAACATAAGTCTCAAAAAAAAAATTTCTAGCAATTGAGTAGGGTGTGAATGTGTATGCATTCATATGTATATTTTTATTTATGTATATTAGAAATAAATATTAGCAAAATTGTATTTAGTGCTTGAGAAGTCAAAATTGCAACAATGGAATCAGATGTAAAAATTACTTTCCTTTGATCTTTTAAAGGTTGAGAATAGTTTAGCCCTTCTATAAGTAAAAAATTAGGATTTTTAAATTGTAAGTGAAAAATAGGATAAGAAGGTTGGTATCATTTTAATATTTCTCAAACCCTTTCTCATTCCCTTTGTGTGTGTGTGTGCAAGAGATCACATAGCATCAATTGGTTCAGAGACTCTTGACACATAACCCTTTGAATGACAGCCAATAGCTTATTGATATTTTTTTGAGTGAGTTCCCCCATCTTGCCAACTGCCCTGCTCACTGACCAATATTTGCCTTCTGCTTTCAAGTTCTTTCCCTTGATATTCTGTTGGTCAGGTCACTGCGTTAGTGTGTTACAATCTGTGAAACAGAGTTTACAAAGGAAATGTCATGCTGTTTCCTATATTTTTGTTGAATTGACCTCGGTCTGCAGTGGCATATACCCATTTTTGTCATTACAGAACAGGGCAGAGAACAAGAGACAGAATTTAGGTAACAGAGTATTCAATTCAGAAGAGAGAGCTCCAATCAAAATGTAATTAATGACACATAGTGTTCAGGGAATATGGAGGAAAACATTTCCATGTATTCTACTGAAAAATATTCAGTTTTTAAAATCAACTTGAAGAAGTTGCTGGCTAAATCTAAGGAATTCCCAAATAGTAGAAGTAAACTTATTTCAAGTACAGGAACATCTTTATTCCTATTAAGTCACACAGAAGAATAGGGAGTACTCCAAAGGAGAAATCCAGAGCAAACCCAAACAGGAACACTTATTTTATTTAATAGTTTCAGAATTTCCTCTGAAGGACAATTAGAAACTGATATTAGAATCCCAATGTATATTATGTACAACATATTATACTTTCTAATTTTAATGTATTATATATCTTGAAGGTGATGTATACTGTAGACAGCTGCTTACTTTTCTCCTTTCTTCGTGATAGTTCAATCATTTCCAACTTCTATTTTTTAATGAGGATCTGAGTCAAAAGGACTACTGTGTGTATTCTAATGATTAATATTTGAAGTTACAAGTATAGCACCCAACTTTTTCAGCGAAGAGTTTGATGTCCAGAGTAAACAAAACAAAACATGTAAGTAACATGACTTACCCCAGATGGTTGAAACAGGACATGTAAATGTGTGTTTACTTAGCTCTCTCATGAGCCACCTTCCAGCACTGGCCATTATAGTGTCGTAAGTGCAAATTTAGATGGGACAGGGGGTTTCAGGACTGCAGTGATTTTTTTCCACTCATTTTATGTACAGTAGTGAAGCTACAGAAAGATAAAATGACTATCATTAATTTGATTGTTAATTAATTAGACTAATGTTTATCTACTGTGCTTCCTGTGGAACTCCAGAACAGTGCTGTTCTATAGAACCTTCTTTGATGATAGAAATTTTTCTGTGCTATTCAGTACTATAGCCAATAACTACATGTGGCCATTGGCAACTGAAACATGGTAAATGTGACAGAGGAATTGTATTTTTAATTTAATTTAAATTAGAAAATTTAAATAGCCACATGTGTCAAGGCTTTGTTTATTAGACAGTATAGCTATGAGAATATGAGGAGGTTTTATTGCCCTGGCTATCTTTTTTCTATTCTTAGATTAATGTTTATAGAAATGTGTTTATTTCCAGTAGAATTTTCTTCATTTGGGTGGCCACATTATAGTAGATAGGGATCCTCTCTCATATCTAATTCTGCTTCTCTGAAGCTCTTTCTTTTGTATCCTGCCTCTAAATCCAGTCTTGTGAAGGAAATAACACATTAAATGAGTTCAAAAGTCACAATAAACACAGCATATGTTGTTGAGTTTTTACTACACAATTGAACTGATATTTTCTAACAGGTTACTATTCTTGATTTAGCACATAGGTTCAGTTTTCAAAAATGACTTTGAGATTAACTGTTTTCTTTGTGTGTATGTGTTTAAATAAAATACTCACTAATGGGTAATCTTAAAATGTGAGAACATTCTTTTTTGGGACTATTAAGCATATGGAGTGTTTGCATTTTCAGAAAGGAATGAATTAATGGGAAATAAGATTCTGTTATGCACTAGTGCTGCAGCTTTGCAACGTAATGTATCTTGATTAAAATTCAGTCTTCCAGCATGATTCTACATGATCAAAGATTTTGGGTTCAGAATTATTTGGTTGAAATTATTTGAAAATAATGTTACTGTTTAATATATTCTATCTTTTCTCTGTTCAGATATGTATGTTAATGGTATGCTAAAGAGGGACTGTCTATCTCTGTAATTATGCATATATTCATCCAACACATAAAAATCTTAGAAGTTTATCATGATTTTATGTTATGACCAGATTAGTAACCATTTTATTTTACAAATATTAATATTACTGAGCACAGTGATGCACACTTGTAATCCCGGTGGCTCAGGAGGCTGAGGCAGGAGGATCACAAGTTCAAAGCCAGCGGTAACAAAAGTAAGGTCCTTACACTCAGTGAGAACCTGTCTCTAAATAAATACAGAATAGGGCCGGGATGTGGCTTGGTGGTCCAGTGCCCCAGAGTTTAATCCCTACACCCGCAAACAAACAAACAAATATTAATATCTAAGGGCTGGTTCTTTCAGTTTTGGATTTCTTTTGAAAGGGCTAAATACATGAGATACCACATAGGATTTCTCCTTGTTCAACTTTTCTCTGATAAAATATGGTCCTGTCAGACTTCTTGTCTACTTATTTTCAAATTTCAGTGAGTAGAGATATATTGTAATCTTTTCAACAGAATGGTTTCTAGCTTATGGCATTAATCTTAATTGTAGTTCATAAAGGTCTACTAATTAAAATGGTAAGATTATGTCGTCAGAGAAGGCAGAGAATGTTACACATGTCTGTTTGCACATCTCAAAAATCTTTTCCATTGACTTTTCTTAATACCCGTATACCACAAGGAGAGCCTCTGAGAGCCAGAACTTCAGTTTCCAATAGAATGTAATACCATACCTCAGCTGATATCTTTCTGAATATTCTGAATATTTCCTTTTCTTTTCAAAAAGAAAAGGTTGGAGTAGAATGAAGCAGATATAACTTTCCTATGCTCATATATGAATAAACGACCAGTGAAACTCCACATCATGTTCAACCACAAGGATGGGATCCTAATTAGAATAAGTTATACTCTATGCATGTATAATAATAGGTCAAAATACGTTCTACTGTCATGTATATCTGAAAAGAACAAATAAAAAAGAAGAAAAGGCTGGACACATTAGGGGAAAATGAAATAGTATGAAATGTAGAAGAACTCTGAAAGTGAGTAGGAAGAATCAGAAAAAACCTTCACCTAGGACAAATTTTGTCTACCTAGTCTTAATGATAAAAAGGAATATGATAGGAATGAGGAATTGTCAACTTAGCTCAGTATTATTTACCCTAGAACTCATTACTTGGACGAGTCACTATTCACAATTTATCTGGACTTTAGTGTATGAAAAGTTTGTATATTCCCTAAGTATATACAAATATATATACTTAAAAAATTAAAAGTATATAAAACTAATGTCTATAATACATATATATATCAACTAAATAAAATATACTTAAATATAAAACCACATATTTATACCTGCACAATTTTGTGCAATTTTATTAAGATTAAAAAACAACTCACTATATTTTTCCAGAATATAAATTCCTTTTGAGGTCTCAGGTAGTTGAAAAAAAATTGGCCTCTTCTAGTCAACTCTTCTACTACCTAGAAGTATTCTGAGGTAAAACTTTAATTTTCCTTATTATGTAATTTCATATATCTTACATTATGCTTATGTGATGTGAAAATTATTACATTATTATTTGGCTTTTATTCATTCTTGATTTTTGTATCTAGAAGAGTTTTTTTTTTTTTTTTAAAGCAAGAATTTTTATCACCAATTTTAAACTCCTGTGTAACCAATCCTTCCAATGAGTGACATTACATAGCACAGAATGGAAAATTATTTAGGATAACCTGGCCTACAGTGGTGGTGGGGGGAAGCAGACAATTGGGAATAGAAGCCTCAGGTACATGTCCAGGTTCCCTTTCCTAGTGTATTTAAATTGGAAAAGTCACTTGAAAAGTCTCAAGGTTCAACTTCATTGTGGGAATTGGAAATGAAGTGCCTTGTATTTCTTCTGTAGTAATAAGAATCATGGATGAAAATACTGTGAAACTAGAAGGTGTTATATAAATGTCAAGTATTAATATAACTCATCCTTTGAAACAATTATTTTATGTCCTTATATTTTGTATAAATAAGAAAAGATGCCTATTTTTCAACTCATGTGAACAGACTGGTCTTTTGTGAACTGCCATGGCTTTTTGACTCTTTAGGATGGTCTTGGATCAAAGGATAAAGAAGTTTCTTCTATTTTTCAGTGGCTGTGCAATGTCACTAGCGTTGTCTTTCTAGTGACTAATAGTAACAATGAACAATGATCAGCAGACTCAGCAAATTTTTGTTAGTAAATGTGGTATGGAATTATTCATTGGAAAATTAAGGAATTTAGAGCAACAGTGAAGTGAGAAAACTCAAGAAGTTGAAAGCATGGTTTTGGAGGAAAAATTGATTTTGATATTTTAAAAAAGACTTGAAGTATTTTTCCCAAGAATAGAATTTTTTTCAGCTTCTCTGAATTTATTTATAGTTAATGCTGTTCTTCTCTTTCATTTTATATGGGAGCAGAATTATATTTTTAGCAAATAAGGGCCTCAAAAAGCCCAATCTAACTTTACATTTATCCTTTAAAACAGCTTCAAAACAAGTAGGCATGATTATTGTTATCATTATTATTATGAATTCAAGTGGTTTTTGAGGGGTGAGTCATATATCATGAATAATTCACTATTTTTAGTAAGCTTGTGCTGTTGGGCAACCATCATCATAATGTTTGAGACACCTCCATCAACCTGGAGGAATACTCTCTTCCCCGTCTTCTGTCAGTTCTATTCCCATCCACAACTGCAAGTAGACACTAATCTGATTTCTGTCTCCATAGGATTGCCTGGTATAGAAATATCATTTGAATAGAACCATAGTCTTTCATATCTGACTTCTTTCACTTAGCAAAATGTTCTTGAGGTTTATCCAAGTTAGTTGTAGCATCTATCCAGTTGGTTTCTTTACACTGTTGAATAATAGTCCATTATATGAATATGTCACATTGTGCTTATCTAGTCAGTAGTTAATGAACATTTGTATTATGTCTAGGATGTGGCTCTAATAAACCATTTGTGTACATTTTAGAATCCAAAACAATCCATTCAGACTGTATGTTCTGCCAGAAGGATTCTTTAGACAGAAGTACATATGAAAAGACTTTTTTCTTTTGACTAGTAAATTCTATCAGAATGATATGAAGTTCTGGCAGAGATCAAAACCATCTTGATGTCCCTAAGGGACTGAATTTACTCTTTTTTGTTTCTAAGAATATCTTTTTTATTTAAGAATGTAAACAAACACTGTCTTTCCCACATTAAAAAAAAATGTTTTTACTAGTGCATTATAGGTATACCTAGCAGTGAGTTTCATTTGGACATAATCATACATCCATGGAATATATTTGTTCCCAGTACTTCCCCTTTCCCTTCACTCCTCCTGCCCCCCTTTCCCCCTCCTCTGCTCTACTAGTCTTCCTTTTATTTATTTTTTAATTGGTGCTTTATAGATACACATAAAGGTAGAATTCATAGTGGTATATTCATATATGTGCATAACATAATTTGGTCAATATCATTCCATAGTTCCTTCCTTCCACATATTTTCAGTATTACTTCATTTTAGGTGTGTGTTTTGGAAGTGATTAAATTGATGTTTGTTTTTGTAAATTAATCTGATAATTTTAAAAAATATACAGTGAAATTTCAGCCACTTACATTTACTATTATAACAGGTCTACTTGGCTTTATTTCTATGATTTTGCTATAGGTTTTCTTTTATGAATTCTTAAATTATTTTTACAAGTTCTAACTATTCTATGACACTTATTTCCAGTTTTTTTTTTTCCAGAGACTACTTTTAAGCTTCCATAGAATATATTTTAACTTAATTAAGAATATTAAGACACAAACTATGCCGTTTTCACTTCATATTTTATAAAAGGAAAACTTTTATTCCAACCTTCTCTAAGATGAAGAATATTGAGAAAAGATAGACTTAATTTGGCTGAGAAGAATGAAGAATCTTTGTGCAGGAAGCACCCTGTAAGTTGGTCCTAGAAAAGAAATAAGTGGAGTTACAGAGAAATATATAACTATTTGGAAAGTTTTATAACATGTACAATCACTTACGTCATCATTTTTTTGGGGGGGTGGGGGTAATGGTTACTTGGCTGTTTTACTATGTGACCTTTCATTCAGAACCTGAATATATTCCTCAGGACAAAACTTCCTCCAGCAGTAATTGGAAATGTAAATGTTGGGTAAGGGGAGGAGGAGTCTTTATCTGGAGCAGACCTCTGGGAGTCAAGGAAACTCCCAGACCTGACACTGCAGTACAGGCTGTGAAGTATCTAGACAGACTGTACCACACAGCACGCAGACCTGTTCTGAATGGAGAGCATTGTGGCTCAGCTGAACATATCGGTGCTGTTGTATATCTTCTTTGTAATCTACATTTTTATGATTCAATAAAATACATAAATTTGCTTGTGAAAGTATTGACTTTTTCTGTGCTACCCAAAATGAAGCTGCCTTCCATATAGCTGAGTTTAATAAATGACTGTTGAATTGAGTGAATGCATGGATAAACACAGTTGTCAGATATGGCCCTGAAGAGGTGAAATGTTTAATTTAGTATGTATATTCACTTTCCATTTTGTTAATAAGAAA
Source organism: Sciurus vulgaris (assembly GCF_902686455.1). Lineage (NCBI taxonomy): Eukaryota > Metazoa > Chordata > Mammalia > Rodentia > Sciuridae > Sciurus > Sciurus vulgaris. The sequence continues at coordinate 137,050,583 of NC_136463.1, forward strand.
CTACAGACTGGAGCTGCAAGATAACCTTTACTAATGAGACTGACATTGCATACACAAACAACTGAAGCCTCTTTACCAGACTTGTAAAGTATTTTCATTTTACAACCAAATTTGATTTGTCCTGCCAAATTTGCATTGCTCTGCTCATTACTATCAATAGCAGTCTCTTCCTTTTTTACCCATTTCCATTTAGATCGTGACTAAAGTGAAACTTTTTCAGTCAAACTCTTTTTTTTATTTGTAAAGTAATTGCTATCAGTAAATAAGAATTTTGAAGCCTGTGAAACTGGGGTCCAGTCTTTGAGCCATTTTATTTAGGACATGCTAGTCTGCTTGGGAAACATTATTAGCCTAATTTAGAGCCAATTTTTTTTAAAATGAGTACCTTTTCTGTGAGCCTTGTGCCTTTCACATTTATACTATACTGACACACAGGTTCAAGGTGAATAACTATTTGAGGCATTTATATAGAAATATACCATTCAATGCTTTTTCTAATTATTATAGCAGTATAACCAGAGCAAGTCACCTTTAGCATCAATACCATTTCATAGATGAGGACCAGATTAGTGAAGATGTTTTACATACTTGGTGGCTAATTTGGGGCAAAGTTTAATTCTGCTGAGTCTCAGGCCAAGTGTCTTTACTTTCAAGAAACACAACCAATACTTTGCTACGAACACTGTGCTTAACTCTCAGACTTGGGGCTCATAATCTGTGTGCGTCACTTACATTTGGAACAAGATGAAGTAGACATGAAACATTTGTATGTTTTAAAGCCAACTTGAGCTCTGCCCTGCTAATTACAAAGGCACAGTCACCTTCTGCATTGTGTTTGAACTTTAACTCAGATCTAACTTTTAAGTTAGAGCCAATTCCCTCAAAGCAAGACATAGAGAAGATTTTTAATCATTCTTTCTCTCCAAAGGCAATCCTTCAATTACACTGAATGACAAACACATAATGTCTGTCCCTTATTATCTTAAACACACATATTTAGCATTTTTCCTGAGTACAACTTCTCACCTGGAAAACAATTCTCTCTCTTAAGGGCTAGCCCAAACTAGGAGAAACACATAAAAGAAAAAAACAAGTTTCAAAATTCATTTTTCATATAATTTAAATGGTAATTAAAAATATCTTCATCCAAATCATAGGAAACTAGGAATCCCCCCCCCCAACTAAGTAAGAGGAACTGAATTAAACTTACATGTGTCTAAAATTTTATTATTCAAACAGTGAAAACAAATGGTTAATGTGACTCAAGAAGAAAAATTGAATTTTGGATATAAGATCCAACCACTTTAAAATGATTTTTTTTTGCATTGTTTCCTTGTGCTTTCAAAAGAAAAAAATGAGAAATGCAATTAATATGGTTTAACTCTGCAGGATAAATATTATTATTTAATGATGTATAAAACAACTCTATTCTAACAGTTTCATGCTGGGTAGAGAAATGAAAAAAACAAACTTATGTTTATGTAAGTATGCATTTAGGACATTTAATTCTTTATTTTGAGCATATGGACTCATTTAACTTTGTTACCTATCAAGTGGATATTTTGGGAGTCATCGTGCATATCACATAATTCTCAAAACTCTGTCATACAAAATAAATGTAAGACACACAGACTGAAACCTAAATGTATCCATTTACTGATGGACCATTTCCTTTGCCCACCTCACTAATTCTACTAATGTAAAAGATATGTCATAATAAATAATGATACAGTCGGCGTTGCTGAGTAAGCACCTGTATAGCCAAAATATAGTCAGACCTGTGTATCTGCACCTGGTTGAGAGAATGGTGCCTCCAGAATTGAATTCCACCTCCTGAGCCAGACATCAAACGTTTTCCCAAACAAAACTATGTTACCATTGAATCCCCCTTCTGCCCTTCACAGTGAGACTAGATAGTGAAACCATACTTTTCTGCTTGACACACATTCCCCAAAGCTTTCATTCCTCTGAGCTCCTGGTCCTGCTCTTTCAACCTGGAACGTTCTCACTGTACAGTATCATAAGTCCAATTTGTACTTCTCTGGAACATTTTCTCTATCTTCTTTTCCTAGTCAAAAGTAATATATTTATACCTTTTCATGCCACTTATTTACCACTTGAATTCTAGTTATTTTTCAGTATGTTTTGTGTTTCCTATAAAATTGCAAGTTTTCAGAAGACAGACCATGCTTCTGTATTTTCCATGTCACCTTTGAAAGTACCTATCATAGGCACCTAGGAAATGTCTTTTAAAGAAGGCACAACAGTCCACTGGCAAACACAAGACTGAGTAGTGAATTCTTGATGAGTTCTTTTTCCTTATAAGTTGACTACATTTTGGCCTTGATAGCCTCACCTTGAGTTCTTCTACATCTAAATCCTCCATATATATGTGTGTGTAGATATGTATATATGTGCATACATATATATAATTTTTCTTTTGAAGCAGAGGTTGAACCTAGGGGTACTTAACCACTGAGCCACATTGTCACACTTTTTTTTTTTTTTTTTTTTTTGAGATAGGGTCTCACTCAGTTGCTTAGGGCCTTATGTTGCTGGCTTTGAATTTGTAATCCTGAGCCTCCTGAGTCTTCTGAGCTGCTGGGATTATAGGTTTGTGCCACCTTGCTTGGCATTCACATTATTTTAAAAGGTATTTATAACTGAAAAACAATAGTGGTTCAAATGGGTAAAAAAAAAAAAAATCATCTAGATTTTAAGGTGGAGAATAAATACTTTACAGGAATTGTAGAGTACTTTGGTGCAGTGAATTGATAGTAACTTGCCCCTGTAACTTTTGGGGTATGTTATAAGGATATTAATGCTGGTGTCAAAAAGATGCCCTTTGATTGATGAATATATAAATAAACTGTGGTAAATATACACAAAAACAAACAAAAACCCAAAATGAGACTGCCTAGGTTCAAAGCTAGTCTTAAAGTATTTAACTTGTCTAATTTATGTTGTATCATATGTAAAATGAGTCTCTACTTCAGGATATTGTATGGTTGAAATATGGTAGCTTACATAAAGCATGTAGGATTTATTATTACTATTGTTATTATACTTTTTCCCTTAATCAGTTCAAGAGTGCAGCTATTGATATTGACATTTTTTAGGTGGGAAAAACAGCTTCCCATTGTAATTTATTATGCAAGTTTGTTCTTCTCATTTTCTCAGGACGTGGGGAAAAGAAACTTCCTAAGAACTCTTCACTAACCCTAGAATATGTGTTACATAAGAAATATAGCAACTTAATTGCTTTGGAGACTGTTTATTGCAATATCTGGCGTATGTTTATTTTGGATTTTATTAAACAGCAAGCTTCCTTTGTCATTGTGCTTAGATTCAAGCAAGAGAACTCACTTTGACTATTTAAACAGAATAGTGTTTTACAGCAGAATATTGACATCCAGAGGTAAGAGGGCTGCTGGGAAAATGTGGTATTCATGTACAGAAGAATGAAATGCGACTCTTATCCCTTCCTAGTTACAGAAATTAACTCAGAATGGTTTAAATATTTGAATGTAAGATTTGGAACTACAAAGTTACTAAAAGAAAAGTAGGGGAAGTGCTTCAGGACAATGAAATGGACAAGAATTTTTTGAGCAAACCTGAAAGCACAGCAAACAAAAGCAAAAATAGACAAGTAGGATTACATAAACCTGCACAGCAAAGAAAGTAAGTGAAGAGAAGAATTACAGAATGAAAGAAAATATTTGCAAACTATAAATCTGATAAGTCTTTGACATCCAGAATGGTGAATTCAATAACAAAAACCCAAATAACCCAATTAAAAAGTGAGCAATCATCAGGGAAATGCAAATCAAAACCACAATTAGATATCACCTCACTCCAGTGGGAATGGCTAATACCAAAAAGACAAAGGCTAACAGGTGCTGGTGAGGATGTGGAGAAAAAGGGAACTCTTGCACACCATCAGTGGGAATGCACATTAGTGCAGCCATTGTGGAAGACTCTATGGAAATTCCTCAAAAATTTAAAAACAGATCTACCACATGATTCAGTGATCCCAGGCTCTAGTGCATATCCAAAGGAAAAAAAAAATCAGTATATTGAAGAGACATCTGCACTCCCATACTCATTGCAATACCTTTCATAATAACGTAGAGATGGAAACAATTGAAGAATCCATCAACAGAAAAAGTATCCATGCAGAGAAAGACAAGTATTGCATGTTCTCATAAGTGGAATCTAAAACCACTGGTCTAATAGAAGTTCAGAGTATAAGTTAGTTACTTGAAGCTGGGGAGAGTAGGAGAGAGGGAAGGATGGGGAAAAGTTGATCCATGACTATTAAGTTCCAGTTAGACCAGATTAAGAAATTTTGGTGTGCTGTTGCACAGTAGGATGACTACAGGTAATGATAATGCATTACGTATCTTAAAGCTGGATGAAAAAAGTTTGAGTATTTTCACTATAAAGAAATGATATGTGTTTGAGGAGATAGATATATTTATCCTGATGTAAACATTGGACAACGTACACATGTATTGAAAGATCACATGACTTGTATGTATTGGTTAAAATTACTTTAAAAAATCTACTCTCTTAGAAAACAAAAAACAAATAAATGCAATGCTGTAATGAAAAAAACCTTAGAAGTAGGCCTTTGGCACATGCATGAGGTTACTTATGAATTAAATTCTCTGAAGTTGAATTGCCAAGTCAAAAATGTGTATGATGTGATAACTTTTGATAAATTTCTTTCTGCAGAGGTTATACCAACTTGAACTTTTACCAGAAACTTTTTACCAGAACTTTTACCTTTTTAATCATCTCTTTGTTGGCACAGAACATTTTCAATCTTATTAGGCTTTGCCAGCCAAAATGGCAAAAAAAAAAAAAAGTATCTTGAAATAATTTTTACTTACTTTTTTTTTTAACTTTTCTCATCATCATCTTATTTATTTATTTATTTATTTATTATTTATTTATTTATTTATTTATTTTTGCCTGTTCTAACAGTTTCAGTGAGGAATATGTCTTATTCTCCCACTGGGTTTACCTATTTTTCTCTTAATTCTTTCACTTTTTCTTTATAGGTATGTAGGCTGCATTATCAAACATGACAGATTTAAGACATTCTATCATCCTAGTAGATTGATTCTTTTATCATTATAAAGGATTCATTCTTGACTTATTCTTAAATTTTTTATTTGTTCTAATTAATTACACATGACAGAAGAAAGTACTTTGATGGTCATGATACATAAATGGAATATAACTTCTCATTCTTCTGGTTGTACATCATGCAGGATTGCACCGGTCATGTACTCATGTATGCACATAGGGTAATAATGTTTGATTCATGCGACTATCCTTCCTATCCCCCAACCCCCTCCCCTCTCTTCTCTCTCCTCTGCCTAATCTAAAGTAACTCTATTCTTCCCTAGCCACCCTCCTGCTTATTGTGAATTAGCATCCTCATATCAGAGAAAACATTTGGTCTTTGGTTTTGGGGGATTAGCTTATATCACTTAGCATCATATTCTCCAGCTCCATCTATTCACCAGAAAATGCCATCATTTCATTCTTCTTTAAGTCTGAGTAATATTCCATTGTGTATATATACCACATTTTCTTTTCTTTTTTCTTAAATTCATTTTTATTGTAAACAAATGGGATACATTTTGTTTCTCTGTTTGTACATGAAATAGAGGCATACCATTTGTGTAATCATTTTTTACATAGGGTAATAGTTTTTGATTCTGTTATTTTTTTCTCCCCCCCACCCCTCCCTCCCTTATCTCTCTATAGAGTCCCTCCTCCCTCCATTCTTGCCCCCTTCCCTCCCTCTATATGTGTCATCATCCGCTTATCAGCAGGATCATTCGTTCTTTGGTTTTTTGAGATTGACTTATCTCACTTGGCATGATATTCTCCAACTGCATCCATTTGCCTGCAAATGCCATAATTTTATCATTCTTCATGGCGGAGTAATATTCCATTGTATATATATATACCACAGTTTCTTTATCCATTCATCAATTGAAGGGCATCTAGGTTGGTTCCACAATCTGGCTATGGTGAATTGAGCAGCTATGAACATTGTTGTGGCTGTATCTCTGTAGTATGCTGATTTTAAGTCCTTTGGGTATAGGCCAAGGAGTGGGATAGCTGGGTCAAATGGTGGTTCCATTACAAGTTTTCTAAGGAATCTCCACACTGCTTTCCAGAGTGGCTGCACTAATTTGCAGCCCCACCAGCAATGTATGAGTGTACCTTTTTCCCCACATCCTTGCCAACACCTGTTGTTGCTTGTGTTCTTTTGATAATCACCATTCTAATTGGGCTGAGATGGAATCTTAGGGTAGTTTTGATTTGCATTTCTCTTATTACTAAAGATGGTGAACATTTTTTCATATGTTTGTTGAATGCTTGTAGATCTTCTTCTGTGAAGTGTCTGTTCATATCCTTAGCCCATTTGTTGATTGGGTTATTTGTATTCTTGGTGTAGAGTTTTTTGAGTTCTTTATATATTCTGGAAATTAGTGCTCTATCTGAAGTATGCTTGGCAAAGATTTTCTCCCACTCTGTAGGCTCTCTCTTCGCATTGCTGATAGTTTCCTTTGCTGAGAGAAAGCTATTTAGTTTGAATCTGTCCCAGTTATTGATTCTTGATTTTATATCTTATGCTATGGGACCACATTTTCTTTATCCATTCATCTGTTGATTCCATAGTTTGGTTGGTTCCATAGTTTAGCTATTGTGAGTTGAGCTGCTCACTCACAATGTGACTATGCCATTATAGTATGCTGATTTTAAGTCCTTTGGGTATAAACCAAGGAGTGGGACAGCTGGGTCAAATGCTGGTTCCATTTCAAGTTTTCTGAGGAAATACCCACCCTGCTTTCCTTAATGGTTGCACAGTTTGCAGTCCCACCAGCAATGTATGAGTGGGCCTTTTTCCCCACATCCTCACCAACATTTATTGTTGCTTGTATTCTTGATCATTGCCAGTCAGACTGGAAATCTTGGTGTAGTTTTGATTTGCATTTTTCTACTGCTAGAGATGTTGAACGTTTTTTCATATATTTGTTGATCGATTGTATTTTTCTTCTGTGAAGTGTCTGTTCAGTTCTTTAGCCCATTTATTGATTGGGTTATGTGTTGTTTTGGTGTTAAGTTTTTTGAGTTCTTTGTATATCTTGAAGATTAATGCTCTATCTAAGGTGCATGTGGTAAAGATTTTCTCCCATTCCATAGGCTCTCTCTTCACATGATTGTTTCCTTTGCTGTGAAGAAGTTTTTATGTTTGAATGCATCCCATTTATTGATTCTTGATTTTACATCTTGTTAAGGGAGTCAGATCCTGTTAGGCACAGGGTCTCTGTTCTAGTGCCTAAGTCTTTAATCCCCTTTGAGTTGAGTTTTGTGCAGGGTAAGAGATAGAGGTTTAATTTCATTTTGTTACATATGAATTTCCAATTTTCCCAGCAGTATTTATTGAAGAGGCTATCTTTTCTCCAGTGAATGTTTTTGACACCTTTGTTTAATATGAGATAATTGTTTGTGTGGGTTTGTCTCCATGTCTTTATTCTGTACCATTGGTCTACGTATCTGTTTTGGTTCCAATACCATGCTGTTTTTGTTACTATTGCTCTGTAGTACAGTTTAAGGTCTGGTATTGTGATACCTCCTACTTCACTTTTTCTGTTCAGGATTGTTTTGGCTACTTGAGGTCTCTTATTCTTCCAGATCAAGTTCATGATTGTTTTTTATAGTTCTGTGATGAACATAATTGGGATTTTAATGGGAATTGCATTAAATCTGTAGTATGACCATTTTGACAATAAAAATTCTGCCTATTCAGGAACATGTGAGGTCTTTCCATCTTCTAAGATCTTCTTCAATTTCTTTCTTTAGTGCTCTGTAGTTATCATTGTAGAGGTCTTTCACCTCTTTTGTTAGATTTATTCCCAAGTATTTTATTTTACTTTTTTGAGGTGATTGTGAATGGGGTAGTTTTCCTAATTTCTCTTTAGAGAATTCATCTTTGATATATAGGAACACATTTGATTTATGGGTACCGATTATATATCCTGCTATCTTGCTGAATTTATTTAGTTCTAGAAGTTTTCTAGTGAAATTTTTAAAAATCTTCTAAATATAGAATCAAGTCACTGGCAAATAGTGATAGTTTGAATTCTCCTTTCCCTATTTGTATACCTTTAAATTCTTTCTCCTGTCTAATTTCTCTGACCAGGGCTTCAAGGATGATGTTGATTAGAACTATTCAAGAAGTTCCTTCTTATCTTGTTCTAGTTTTTAGAGGGAATGCTTTCAATTTTTCTCTATTTAGAATGATGTTGGCCTTGGGTTTAGCATATATGCCGTTTATAATGTTGAGATATTTTCCTACTATCCCTAGTTTTTCTAGTGTTTTGAACATGAAGGGGTGCTGTATTTTGTGAAATGCTTTTTCTGCATCTATTGAGATGATCATCTGATTCTTGTTTTAAGGTCTATTGATGTGATGAATTATGTTTATTGATTTTCATATGTTGAACCAACCTTGCATCCCTGAGATGAACCTCACTTGATTTTGGGACATTATCTTTTTAATATGTTTTTGTATGCAGTTTGCCAGAATTTTATTGAGAATTTTTTTTTCACTTATGTTCATCAAGAATATTGGTCTGAAATTTTCTTTCCTTGATGTTCCTTGCTTTTATATTATGAGTGAGATTGAGGAAATTTTTGTGTCATTTATATGCCTTTTTAAAAAACTTTCTGTGGTTATAGTTGGTCTGTTTTCCTACTGCAAATTGGTCTTTTCATTGATTTATAAGGCATTTATAGTTTCAGGAAATTATTCTTTATCTGACATATGAATTGCAAATATTGTTGCAATCTGTCAAAGGTCTTCTGATTTTGCATTTAATGCCCTTTTCTCTAACTTTAAATCATCTTATTTTTATTATTTTTCTGAATAATATTTTTTTCAGTACAGAAGCAATTTTTTTTTATAATTTTCTGATCTGAAGTTGTTTGAACCCATGGATTCAGAGGGCTGATTTCATATATAATTTCTTTTTTAAAAAGTTTTTCTAACTAGTTACACATGGCATTAGAATGCATTTTGACACATCATACATAAATGGAGTAGAACTTCTCCTTCCTCTGGTTGTACATGATGTAGAATCACATGGCTTGTATAGTCATATATGTACAGAGGGTAATAAAGTCCAATTCATTCTACCCCATTGTCTTTGACTTTACTTTTGGTGGTATTTGCCATGAAGAACTTCTCTCTGTATGTGTATTGCCAGATTTGTCAATCTGACAAAGTATGTGTTCTGACTTTTACATATTATAAATAGATTAATTTTTCCTGGGTATGTGTATAGGAACAAGAACTACCAGGTAGGTAAAATAAATCCAAATGTGGTATATGTATGAAGCCATATCTTACCAATGCCTTTCTCTATTCTCTTCAGTAGATTCCCATTTCTTTTATTAATTCCACTGGTCTTAAACTGACATCATTTTCTCTAGACAGTTCAAAAATTCCACTCCCAAGTCAAGGTTATATATACTTCTTATCTCTTCCCATGACTTTCTATTCTACCCTAAATGAAAATTATGAGGGTAGAATTTCCATCCATATAGCTTATTGCATTTAAATAGAATCATATAATATGTGACCTTCTGTGACTGCTTCTCTCACTTAGCATGTTTGCAAGGTTCATTCATATCATCATTCCTTTTATGGACGAACAATATTCCATTGTATGGATATCACAATTTGTTTATCCATCCATCAGTAATGGACCTTTGCGTTGTTTCCACTCCTTGTGAATAATGCTGCTGTAAGCACTCGTGGACTAGTTTTTGCAGTGTGTATGTATGTTTTTATTACTTAAGAGCATGTCCAAGAACCAGAAGTGCAGGTCATGTAACTCTGCTTAACCTTTTGAAGAAGTGCCAAAGCACGGTCCTGCCATGTTCTCCCATACGTTCCCACCAGCAGTGTAAGGGTTCTGATAGTTCCACATTCTCCTTAACACTTATTATTGCTTATCTGTTTTTATTATAACTATCCTAATGGGTATAGAGTGTCATCTCTTTGGGTTTAGTTGCATTTTTCTAATGATGTTTGACATTTTGCATGTGCTTGTAAACCTTTTTCTATATCTTATTTGGAGAAATATTTTTCCATTTAAAATGTTGAATTACTTGTGCTTTTACTATTGAGTTGTAGAAATCCTTCGTATACTTTTGATATACGTTTCTTTTTAGATATATGATTTACCAATTTTTTTTTCCATTCTCTGGGTTATTATTTTACTTTTCTGAAGGCAGTTTTGAAGCACAAATGTTTATAATTTTGGTGAAGTCTAAAGTATGTATTTTTTTACTTAGTAGTTTGCAGTACAAGTATCATATCTAAAAAAAAACCCCATGAGTCAGGGAGGGGGAAAGGAAGTTGGTGGATTAGAAGAAAGAAGCACCTCACAGCAACTCACTCACAAAGTGAGAAGATAGCTTCTCATCAAGGTAGGTAACTTTGGGGAACTCACTGAAACTTACTACTGAGCTGTTGAAAATTTTAAATGATAGGGGTTGGGGTCGTAGTTCAGTGGTAAAGCACTTGCCGATCATGTGTGAGGCACTGATTTTCAGTACCAAATATAAATAAAGGTCTTGACAACTAAAAAAGCATATATCAAAATTCATTAAAGTTATAGAGATGCACAAAGTCAGAAACTTGAAAGTAAGAAATAAAAAGGGAAGTGCCAGTTGGGGCACCAAGGAAGGAGAGGGGTAGTGCTGGTGAACAAAGGAGGTGGCATGGCCGGTGGGTAAAGAAAGAATAAAAATAATAAAAAGTCAACACAAGGAAACCTGTGTGTTAAAGAGGAAGGCTGATTTTAATGGACACAGAGTCCCTAGGGGGAAGCAGCTTAGTGTAAGCAAATTCAAAATTAGTTCCCCTGAGGAAAATGCGCCTGAGCAGATAAAGAGGACACAGTGCTTACAGTGCTTGGTGCGGTGTAGCCGGACTCTGCTCGCTGGGCTGGCAAGGAAAGCATCTGCCACAGTAACCACATGCGTGCATAATAATAAAAAATCTACCACCCTCATGCACACCAGCACTGGCATTGCTGCTGGGTCCATGTGAGTGCCCAAGGGGAAAAGCCCCTACCACGTGCATGTGTGCATGTGAGCGCCTGGCAGAAAAAGCTGCTGCTGCCATGGCTGGTGCAAATATCAGAGGGGAAAAATTCCTCTGGTTCCACCATCCCAGCTTGCACTCAGTACAACTGCTGGCAGTGAGAGGAAACTGGAAACACCTGCAGTCAATTAAAAAAAAAGATTCCCAGAAGACACTTGAACCAGAGAGATCAAAATAGGCACAAAGAACCTTATACCTGGACCATTCAGACTTCAGATTCTAAGGGAGAAAGCTATTTTCATTGCTGGTGCTATAGCAGACACACAGGAGCACCTGCAGTCCAGGGCAGATTCCCAGTATTTCATAGGCATAGTGGTCAAACTGAAACCTCTGAAGGTTTTGACCCTATGCCTAAAAGTGGATTTTACCAGAGACCTTAGAGATAGAGTAATCCTGCAGTGAGTGGCATCCCCAATAATAGGGAGTGTGGATCAGTTTTCAAACTGCCCTCCCTAGAGTTCCAAAGCTCAGAGACTAAACCCCAATTACTAGAATCTCCAATTTCGAACACCACACCACCCCCATCATAGAACACACAATTCGTACCCAAATTGTGATACGCCACAGAGACTGGAAGCTGAGCTCTGTTAAAACCAGTCGTGTCTCCTAAACACAAGGCAGGCGTCCGACCCAAAGACCACAAAGCCAAAATCAAATTTGAAATTTGAAATCCCATTCCTCCCAATAGTTTTGACCACCTCAGTAGAAACAAACTCCTTATTTCTTACCAAGAGTTTTTCTTTTTTCTTTCTTTCCTCCCTCTCACTTTTGTTTCACTTATCCATACTCGTTGCACTTTCATCCTTTTAAAAATTTTTAACAATTTAAATTATTTTCCCAAAATTATTTCTTTGTATTACCTTGCTTTCTTCTATCATGCATGATTTTATGTATGTGTATGTAATTGTGTGTGTGTGTGTATGTGTGCAGAAAAGTGAAAAAAAAATTTTTTATAATTTTAACTTTGCTTCCTTCTGCACTTATTATTCAGTCTTGATTTCTCTTAGGTTGGAGTCAAGTATACATGGGTTTGAGTTGATTAGATCTTACATTGGCTAGTTCTCTCATACTTGGATACGGCCTTTTTTTTAATCTCCCCTTCTTCACTCTCTCTCCCTACTAACAATTTTTTCTGTTCCCACTTCTCTCTTTATATTATGACTTTCAGTTAGCCTTTTCTTCCTTCTTGTTTACAGCTGACTTCTGCTGCCTGCTTACTGTCTCTCTGATCACTTTTTGAAAAATTTCTCCCACATTCCCACCCCATTTTCTCTATACTTAAGAAGTTGTAAGCCAACCAAACAATAGAATTATATCATTTATGCAATTCATACTCCAGTTGAGGTGATTATTAATACAGATAATACTCTGCATTATATAATAGACACTTGATGTCGAATGCTGGATCTATTTCACAGTTTTCTATTGCTGGTACTGACATTAATTACTGACCCCAACATTCTTATAGGTGGCAATTAATGTAATGGATGTCAAAGTAGACTCTGGATATTTATTTTTACATATCAGTTACTGACATTACTGCTATTCCTAGCTCCCCTTTCCTCTAAGATAGACTGGAAAGTGATTGGGATATTTCAAGATTATAGACTAGAAACCATGTTGCTGAGAAATTCCTAGAACCTAACCAAACAATAGTGAATCTCACCCCGCATGAGACACAAGAAATAATCCCACCTAAAACTAAATGTAACTTCAACTCATAGAATTGGGGAGACAAAGTCCCCAAAAGAAAAATCAACCACCAATGAGGAACAATAGAGGGGAACTTTAGCCATCCACCTTGACATCTACTCATGTATCAAAAACAGAGAGAAATATAATAATAACAGTAACTACACACATAAGGACACGAGTAGAGAAAGGAGAATTCAACTGAATTGATGCCCAAGTCCAGGACCTCTGAAAACATAAGGAAATGAATAAACAAATTTCCCCCAAATCTTCAGAATGCTCCAGCAAAGATCCCACATATAAAGAAATGGGTGAAATTCCAGAGGAAGATTGAACTAAAAGAAGAGCTAAGCAATGCATTAAGAGAGCAAATTCAGGAGATGAAAGACTATTTCGATAAATAAATATTGAAAAGAAACCAGTCAAAACTCCTAGAGATCAAAGACACAATGAATAAAATTAAAAATTTACTTGAAGGCATCATCAACAGTTTAGATTGAATAGAAAATAGAACTTAAGTCACTGAAGTCAGAATCTCAGACCTTGAAGATGGGATGCATGAATTTGAGTACATGGACTATAATAAAGGGGGAAACAGAACATTTTGATCAGAATATACAAGAAATGTGGAGCAATATCAAGAGACCAAACCTGAGAATCAGTGGAGTAGAAAAAGAACACGGAGGTACAAGTTAAAGGCATTAAGAATAATTTTCAATGAGATAGTTACAGAAAACTTCCCCCATTTCAGAAATGAGACCATTTCAGAAATGAGATAGACATACACATAACAAGAGGCATACAAGACCTCAAATATATCTGACCAAAAGAGAAGTTCTTCAAAACACATCATAATCAAAATACCTAACATAGAAAATAAGGAAAGAATATTAAAAACTGCAAGAGAGAAACTTCAGGTCACATTTAAAGGCAAACCAATACAGTTAACTTCTGACTTTTCAATGCAGATGCTAACATCAAGGAGGGCCAAGAATAAGATATTCCAAGTTCTAATAGAAAGCAATTGCCAACTAAGATTAGTATACCCAACAAAACTCTCTTTCCCATTTGATGTGGAAGTAAAAACTATGAATGATAAAGATAAACTAAAAAATACATGACAACAAAACCAGCACTAAAAAAAACCCTCAAAGATAAATTTCACAGAGGAACCCAAAAACAAAATCCAAAACTCTCAAACAAATGATGATCAATATAAGACTAATCAACTAAAGAAGAATCAAGACAATTAAATATTTAAAAATATAGCACACGACAAACATATCCACAATAACACTAAATATAAATGGTCTCAAAACTCCAACCAAAAGACATAGACTAGCAGAATGGTTCAAAAATCAAGATCCAATTATATGCTGTTTGTAAGAGACTTATCTCATAGGCCAAGACACTCACAGGCATCATGATGGTAAAAGGATGGAAAATATATTCCATGCAAATGGAGTTCAAAAAGAAGCAGGAGTAGCTATCCTCATATCTGATAAAGGTGATTTCAAGCAAAAATCAGAAGAGACAAAACAAAGAAACCCATATGAGTTTGGGACAATCTAACAAGAAGATAAAATGACAGTAAATATATATGCCCCCAAAGTTGAAACACCCAGTTACATTAAAAAATACTCCTTGATATTAAATCCCAGGTAGATCTCAACACAATAATTCTAGGTGATTGCAACATACCCCTATCACCAATAGATAGATCATCAAAGCATACAATCAATTCAGATATGTACAACCTAAATAATAGTATAAATAAAATTGACCTAACATATCTATAGAATATCTTGTGAGGGGTTTCCATGTCCCACATGGATGAGGGGAATAGTTTCTGTCAGAGGATAACAGTGTTGGCAATAAATCAATTAATTACTAAGAAACTTATTAATCAATAAACACAAGAGCCAATAATCTTTTCAATTGTTGTGGTGGATCAGGCCATACCAGATCTGGCCTCCAACAAGAAGTTGGAGATCCCTACCTTCACCTTCATTTATAGTTGTACAGGTAAAGGGGCCAGACCCAGAGGGGCTTCTTCTGTGATGAACAGAATGGGGTGGTTAGGGAAACCATTTGCTTAGGGAGTTAGCATATCCTCAGGTGGTTAGCCACTTTATAAAGGGCCACTTATTCCCCAGCAGTCTGAAACAGTTTCCCATGACTGTCAGTTCCTGGAAGTCCGACCTCTGTATCCCATGGCTCAGCCAAGTCTGATTCTGCTAGACATGGATGACTTCCACATATCTCACCCAAAACCTACTGAATTTATCTTCTCAGCAGTTTATGGAACCTCTTCCAAAATAGACTGTATTTCTAGGTCACAATAAGTCTTAGCAAATACAAAAAGATCAATATAATCCCTTGAATTTTATCAGACCATAATGGAATGAAATTAGAAATCAACAGCAAGAAAAATATTAGATACCACATAAATATATAGAGATTAAACATTAGTATTTTAAATGAATAATGGATGAAAGAAGAAATGAGTAAAGATATCAAGAAATTCCTAGAAGCAAGTGAGAACAGAAATACAACATATCAAAATGTTTGGGAAAGTATGAAAGCAGTAGTAAGAGGAAAATTCATTGCATTGAATACCTACATTAAAAAAATAGAGAGATCCCCCTAAATAAGTTTATGTTCTACCTCAAAGCCTTAGAAAAAAAGAACAAAATAATAGCAGAGTCAGGATATAATAAAAGATAAGATATAATATAAATCTTAGCTAAAATTAATGCAATTGAGAATAAAAAATTACACATGTACCAATGTAACAAAGAGTTGGTTCTTCAAAATGATAAAAATATTGATAAACCATTAGTTAAAAAAACTAAAGAAAGAAAAGATCCAAATCAGTGAGATTAGAAATGAAAGAAGAGATATAACCACAGATACTTCTGAAATCCACAGGATCATTAGAAACTATTTTGAAAATTTATGCTACAATAAACTACAAAATCTAGAAGACATTGACAGATTTCTAGATACACACAACTTGCCCCAGTTGAACAAGGAGGATATAGAAAACCTGAACAGACTAATATCAAGTAATGAAATTGAAAGAGCAATTTAAAGCATTCCAAAAAATCAGAGCCCAGGACCAGATGTATTGTCAGCCAAGTTCTACCAAACCTTTAAAGAAGAACTAACCCCAGTCTTTCTCAGATTACTGCATGAAATTGAAAGAAAAGGAGCACTCCAAAACACATTTGATGAAACAAGTATAATCCTGATACCAAAACAGACAAAGAGCCATCTAGGAAAGAAAACTACAGACCATTATCCCTGATGAACATAGATGCAAAAATCCTTAATAAAATATTAGCAAACCACATTCAAAAACATTAAAAAGATAATATACAATGATCAAGTAGGCTTCATACCAAGAATGCAAGGCTGGTTCAATATATGCAAATTGATAAATGTAATTCACCATATAAATAGAATTAAGAACAAGAATCATGATGATCTCAATAGATGTAGAAAAGACCTTTGATAAAATACAGAAATGATTCATGTTAAAAACAGTGGAGACTAGAGATTGAAGGAACGTACCTTAACATTATAAAGACTGTATACAACAAACCCATAGTCAACATCATACTGAATAGAGAAGGACTGAAATCTTTTCCTCTAAAATCAGGAATAAGACAAGAATATCCACTTCCACTACTTATGTTTAATATAGTTTTCAAAACTCTAACCAGGACTATCAGGCAAGAAAAGGAAATTAAAGATATACAAATTGGAAAAGAAGTCAAATTATCACTGTTTGCTGATGACATGATCCTATATCTAGAACATCCAAAAAATTCCAGCAGAAGACTTCTAGAGCTGATACATGAATTTAGTAGGCTACAAGATCAATACTCATAAATCAATAGCTTTTCTATACTCCAACAGTGATGCAGCTGAGAAAGAAATCAGGAAAACTATCTACTTCATAATAACTTCAAGAAAAATAAATACCTGAAAATTAATCAAACCAGGGAGATGAAAGATCTCTACTATGAAAACTATAAGACACTGAAGAAAGAAAGTGAAGAGGACTCAGAAAATGGAAAGACCTCCCATGTTATTTGATAGACAGAATTAATGATGTCAAAATGTCCTGACTACCAAAAGCGACGTGTAAATTCAACTGGATCCCCATCAAAATATGAATGAAATTCTTCACAGAACTAGAAAAAGCAGTCCTAAAATTCATTTGGCAGAATGAGAGACCCAGATGATCCAAAGCAATTATGAACAAGAAAAGTGATTCAAGAGGCATCACAATACTTGATCTCAAATTATATTACCAAACTACAGTAGCAAAAACAGCATGGTACTGGCATTAAAATAGACATGAAGATCAATGGAATAACAGAAGGCACAGAGATGAACTCACATTTTTTACAGCCATCGGATACTTGACAAAGGTGCAAAAAGTATATGTTGGAGAAAAAAACTAGCATTTTTAATAAATGGTGCTGGGAAAACTGGATTGAATATGTAGAAGAATAAATTTAGATCCCTATCTTCTACCTTGCACAAAAGTCAAATCAAAGTGGATCAAAGACTTAGAAATTAGATCAGAAATCTTTCAACTGCTAGAAGAAAACACAAGGTCAACACTCCATCATATAGGTGTAGGTATTGACTTCCTCAGCAATACCTGAAAGTTCAAGAAATAGAATGATGTGTGATGCTATAAAATTGAAAAGCTTCTGTATAGTAAAGGAAACAATTGAGAGAGTGAAGAAAGAGCCTACATAATTGGAGAAAATCTTGGCCAGCTCTTCCTCTGACAGGGGCTTAATATCCAGAGTATATGAAGAACTCAGAAAGCTCAATGCAAAACAAAAACAAAAACAAAAAAATCCCTAAATAGTGAAATCAATAAATGGGCATATGAACTAAATAGAAACCTCTCAAAAGAAGAAACACAAATGAACAAGAAATATATGAAAAGTGTTTAGCATTTCTAGCAATTAGGGAAATGCAAATCAAAATTTCACTAAGATTTTATGTCACTTCAGTCAGAATGGCAATTATCAAGAACACAAATAATAATAAATGCTGGAAAGAATGCAGGACAAAAGATATGTTCATACATTATTGTTGGGGTAGCAAATTAGTACAACCACTCTGAAAGCAGCATGGCGATTCCTCAAAAAACTAGGAGTAGAACCATCATATGACAAAACTATCCCACTCCTCCATATTTATCCCAAAGATCTAAAATCAGCATACTACAGTGATACAGCCACATCAATATTGATAGCAGCACAATTCACAATAGCCAAACTAATGAATCAATCCAGATGCCTGTCAGTAGATAAATGGATTAAGAAGATGAGGATATACACAATGGAGTTTTACTCAGTCAAAGAAGAATGAAATAATGGCTTTTGCCGGTAAATGAATAGAAGTGGAGAAAATCATGTTAAGCGAAATAAGTCAGACTCAGAAAATCAAGGGTTGAATATTTTCTCTCATATATGGAATTTAGAGCAAAACAAGGAAAAGAAGGTAGTTGGAGAGGGCATTGGATATTATAAAGATACAGGAAGGATCAATGGAGTAGAAGGAGAAAGAGAGTAGGGGAGGAAGGAAAGGAAAGGGGAAGGAAAATGGAATGAATTTAACAAAATTACATTATATTCATATATAAAGGTACCAAAGGGAATTTCACCTTTATGTATATGTAGGAGAAAGGAAGTTTAGTAGAGTAGAGGAAGAAAAATAGGGGGAGGGATGAGGAGAGAAAAAGTGGGGGAGGAATGAGGATCGAAATCAAATTCCTTGCATGCATGATTTTGTCATAATGAACCCAATTATTCTGTATGATTATAATGCTCTAAAATAATCCAGTTGCCTACCCTAAGGTCATGAAATTTATATCTGTATTGTCTTCTAAGCATTTTATAGTTTTAGCCCTTTTAACTAGATCTTTGCTTCATGTAAAGATGGTAAATGCAATGGACTGAATGTTTATGTATTCCTAAAATTAATATTCAAAGCCTAACCACTGATGTTATGGCATTAGGAGACAAGGCCTTTGGGATATCAGTAGGTTATGGAGGCAGATCCCACATAATTGGGATTAGTGCCCTCTTGAGGCAGAGCCAGGAGAATCTTATACTTCTACCATCGAAGGACACAGCAAATATTTGGCCATCTGCAACCTAGAAAAGCCAGAACCTTATCAGGTTAGAACACTGATCTTAGGTTTCTAGTTTCCAGAACTGTAAGGGATTCATTTCTGTTGTTTATAAGTCACCTGGTATGTCATATTTTGTTATAGCAGTCTGAAGGGACTAAGACAATCAAGGGTCCAGCTTAATTTTTAAAAATGTGTCTGCTACTTGTCCCAGTGCCATTTGTTGAAAAGACTATTCTTTTCCACTGAATCATTTGGGCACCCATGTGAAACCAACCAACTATAAATGTAAAGATTTATTTCTGGACTTTGAATTCTATTCTTTATGCCAGTAGCACATTATCTTGCTTCCTGTAGTTGGGTAGTAAGTTTTGAAATTGGGAAGTGTGTGTTCTCCAACTCTGTTCTTCTTTTCAAGGTGTTTTGGTTCTCCTGGGTCTGTTGCAACCCCATAAGAAATTTAGGATCAGTTTGCCAATTTCTGAAAAAAAGCCTTTTGTGATTTTTGATAGGGATTGCATTAAATACATGCCCTTTATTAGGTGAAGTTCCCTTTTATCTTTTTTTGTTCAAAGCTTTTAAGATAAAGGGGTGTTGGAGTTTTTCAAATGTTTTTTTTTCTGAGCTTTTTGAAATTATCATGTGAATTTTATCCTTTATTCTATTGATATGGTGTATTACATTAATTGATTGTTGGATATCAAATCTACCTGAGTTCCTGTGATAAGTCTTAGTCCTGTATACAATTTTTTTTGAATGTTGACAGATTTTGTTAGGTAGGATTTTGATAAGAATTTTTAAATTTATATATATAAGAGATATGGTCTATAGTTTTCTTGTAAAGTTTGTCTTGTTTTGGTATTAGGTAATATTGGTCTCATAAAATGAGTTCCAAGTATTCCTTCCTTTTCCATGCTTTGGTAAAATTTGTGAAAAATTGGTAATTTTTTAGATGATTGGTAAAATTTACTGATGAAGTCATCTGGGCTTGAACTTTTCTTTGTGGGTAGTTTTTTTTTTTTTTTTTTTTTAAATCTTGAATAAAGTCTCTTTACTTGATATTAACCTGTTCAGATTTCTATTTTTTTTTTTTTTTGAGTCAACTTTGGTAGTTCATGTCTTTTTAGTAATTTGTCTATTAAAACTGAGTTATCTAATTTATTGGCACACATTTATTCATAGGGAGTGTGTACTGGTACAAAAGTCAGAGACTCTTACTGTTCTCAGTTTTAGTGTATTTTCTTGAATACATGTTTATTATCCTTTTGCCCTTGAGAAAATTTGCAGAGACTTTAAATTTTTTTAGAATGATTTTTACTCATTAGGCTTGTTTCTATAGGAATAGTGTTTGTGGGTACCCTCACATCTTGATTCTGGACATAGTATTCCCTCTTATTCATCATTTTATCCCCAGTGCATGGGATAAAGCTTGCTAAAAAGTGGGCCTTCAGGAAGCATTTATTGGTTGGAAGGGTTCTCAGTGGATCTCCAAGAGAGAGAGAACAAGGATCTGGGGGCACCTTACTACTAGCTCCTTATCTAAGGAACTCAGGGCTGGTCACTCAGTGGAAACTCAACTAATCCATACTCTAGTACCCCCTAGAGAGGTGGCTCAGTTCCTTTGTCTAGTCTCTCACTCTGATAAACCAGACAGATCACATGAGTGCTGTGACATCTTTCAAAAAGTCACCTGAAGAACATTTACTTCCTTTCTCCTAGGTTTATGTTCTCATCTTAGCTTTTCAAATTCTAGGTCTTAACATTTTTGTCAAAAAACATCAACAGTTAAATGATTCCAGGGAAACCACATTTCTCCCTGTGGATTTTGAGTCAGATTTTTCTGACTTCTGAATGAGCTTCCTGGTTCCTCCTTCCCTGTATCATTTCAGACCTATCAAAGATAGACTTAGAACTGAAATACCAGTGATACGTGTTAATTCAATTGGTTCAGGTGCATAGGCTACATACCAGACCAAGTAAATAAGACTCTGGAGATGTGGCCAGTCACTAGTTGTTTAAACTTTCTCTATGATTCCAATGATTAGCCAGAGTTTAAAGGAGGCCCAGGGACTAACAGTATCCCCTTATTTCCCAAGACCTTGTTAAACATGCAGAAACTTGGGCTCCAACTCAGAATCACAGAAGTACAGTTTAAAATTATTCCCAGGTTATTAATTTGCACGTTAAAATTTTAGAATCACTGCTTTAGAAGAACTGATCTTTAAGCTTTAGTGTGGATAAGAATCCCCAAGGGACTTGCTAAACATGAATTTTTAGGTCCTAACTCTAGGGTTTCAGCTTCAGTAGGTTCGGGATAAAGCTGGCAATGTGTGTCTCTAACAAGTTTACAGGTGGTGCTCATTCAATTGGTGCAAGGATTACACTCTGAAAACTATTTCTGTAGACTTAGGTGTGCTCACCTGAAATCAGGAATGGGAGGAGAACTCACTCTCTCCTGTGGCTTTAAGTCCTGAAGGGAGTGGTGGCTGTGTTGGTAGTCACTCTTCTCCTGTTGGTACAATTGGATAAGACCTGCTCTTCCTTCTAAGGTATGGTGGGTGGTGTGGAAAGGTTTGAAACTTTCTCCCTGATTGTTCTGCAAGGAAGCATCTCTTCATGTGATAAGGTAAGAAACCCCAAACTGGGAAAAATGCCTACTACTCACCCTCGCCTTCCAGGGATGGGGAGTCCTCAGGCCTATCTTACTGTATCACACAAATGAGATAAAATGCAAAGTAGAAAAAAGTCAGCAAAATATCAATGAAAAGACAATTCAGAAGAAATGTATACAGTTGTTTTTGAAGTGCTCATACATTTTCTTGCTTCTATTGAAAACTAGTCATGGCAGTAGAGCCACTTGTGTCCTGTGAATTTCCTAATATCAGAACTCTCTTGCATTAAAGGTGGAATGAATGGGAGTGTTTTGTGTGAGATCTCGTAGGAAAAAATTGGATTTTCATAAATATTTTTGTACATAGCATTGGTTAATAGTGACTTCAATACTAGAAAATGCTATTGGTGATATTAAATATAATATATAAGAACTTCAAATGGTATAATT
Source organism: Sciurus vulgaris (assembly GCF_902686455.1). Lineage (NCBI taxonomy): Eukaryota > Metazoa > Chordata > Mammalia > Rodentia > Sciuridae > Sciurus > Sciurus vulgaris. Next base: position 137,072,705 of record NC_136463.1, read on the forward strand.
CAGTAGATTTTGCTAATTTAAAGGCAACAGAAAATTAAGGCATCTTTTTTTTTAGTTTAAGGGACTTCTATTTCCCCCTTCTCCATATCATGAAGCTTAGTATGTTTTACCATGAATTTATGGGATTTAATGTACAGTGGCAATGAATAAGCTCTGTATTTGCAAGTTGAAAGTGCTTATGAAGTCAATATTTAGAAATATCATAAAACATCTACCTGTCATAGTCATTCAATAACTTTTCTTAAATTCCTCAAATTTGTTTTATTATTTCAAAATCAATAATCTGTAGTTCTCATAGACAAAGGAAAATAAAGTGTTTGATATACATGACTTATTATTAAGGTAGAAAGTAGTCTCTTTTTTCATTTGATTACTAGTCTTACAACAGGCGTTTTCTCCACTATAAACTCACCTGATGTTTTCCATCTCGAAGTTTATTCCATACTTTGCTTACAAATTATGATTAGAACATGGCATAAATTGACTGAAATATATTAGCTTTTGTGCAGAAAATTCAACCAACTCTGTAGGAGTTTAACTCAAAGGAACCGAACCTGGAGGTAGCTAATGAGTAAGAGAAACAGCAAATAGGGAAACAGGTTGAGGTGAGAGAATTAAACCTGTCAGGTAATTGAGATGAAAGACTGAGACAAAGGTCCATGAGAAACAGGCAGAGACGGTTTTTGACAAATGCTTATCAATAAACAATGTCAGAAAGCACTAGGGCATAACAATAAGGCAGGCCAAGTTGATAAAAATGCATGCTGAAGGAGACTGAAAGGGAACCTATATTGTACAAGAGAGTGAGACATTTGCTGAGATATGCATATGGGCTTGTAACGGGTCATGTCTCAATATAAAATATTACCACCTTATCAACAGGAATACACAAAGAAGAAAGAGGTTATGAGGTCATTGTTCTTTTGATTAGGCTATGTAAACATATTTCCTTACAATGTGTTGAAAGACTGAAGGCCAGGTTGGTGAATATAATTGTGCCTTTAAATATTTTAAGAACTGTCAAAAAAAAAAAAAAAAAAAAGAATTGGGTTTACTCAGAGCAAAGCTAGTGCCAAAGGCAACCAGGAGAGAGGTAGACTCCTTTTAAATAAAAAAGAAACTCCTAACGTGCTAAGAAGAGAGTCCTTAAGACGTAAGAATGGGGCAAATTCCAACTTTGGTACTTACTTGCCCTGCCACCATGGTCAATTTAGTGTGTTTAATTTGAAGTTCCTATATTTAGAAAATGGAATAAGAATTGTCTCACAGTGCTGTTGTGTGATTCGAATGAATAGCCTATGTGAAGAGTCTGGCACAAAATTGCTAGAAAATAATTGGATTTCTCACAAATACCTCAAAGTTCACTGAGAATCATTCTCATTTGAATGCATTACTCTTCCCAGCTCTTGGTCTTTTTACTTTTTTCATATTACTCTTCAGGTCTTAGATATCAGACTATATTGGGTCCCTCCCTATAATAACTGAATTTTCTTACTATACTGCTCTAAATAAAACTTGATTACTTAGCAATCATATGAATAGTTGCAAGTTGTGTGAGGAAAGGGACAAGATTTGACTTGGCAAGTTTGGCGTTCTAAAGATCTAGCACAATGCTTTGCACTTGGTAAATTTCCACTAAGTTGTAGAAATAGATGAATGTTGAATCCCTGCCTTCCTAACCGTATTTCCACTATACTGAAGGACTTGTCCATCCTTAGTCCTTTAGCGTTAAAACTCTGCATCTCCTTAGTCCTCTTGTCGGCAATTAAGTGCATCTTAAAATAGTTTTAACATTTATTCATGCACATAGCATGCATTTATGACTTCTCATTATTTTCATGCCACCAGTTCAGCATAAAGAGATTTAAACAAATTTTTTTGGTAACAAGGATTGAACCCAGGTGTGTTTAACTACTGAGTTATGTTCCCAGCCCTTTTTATTTTTTATTTTGAGACAGGGTATTGCTAAGTTGCTGAGGTTGGCTTTGAACTTGCAGTTTTTCTTCCTCAGTCTCCTAAGCTGCTGGGATTACAGGTATGCACTACCATGCCTAGCCTTTTAAATTTTATATTAGAAGACTAGAATAGCCAGCTCCCTGGCTTCTCACTTGCCTCCATGATCAGTTCATTTATCAGCACAACCTTGACTTCTGTAGCTGCTAATAAAAATTTTCTTCAATGTAGATTTTTGTCATGGTTTGTCATGATTTAATGTTTCTGATTTACTGTCATCTTCTAAAGTGAACTGGTCTCATTGGTTAGTCCTATAAGAGTAGAAGTGCTGGGGGTGTGGCTCACTGGTAGAGCACTTGTCTAGCATGCATCGACCCTGGGTTCCATTCCCAGGACTTTAAAAAAAAAATTCAGTATATTTTACTTGAAGAGGAAAATGTTTTATGTGTGATGAGTAGAAATAGTTTGAATTCTATGAATCCAAAGAAGATAAAACCCTTCAAAAGAACGCTTTAGAAAAAAAATTGATTATAGTGATGATTACACAACTCCCTGTGAATATATGAAAAACCATTGAATTATATATCTTAAATGGTGAATTTATTGTATGTGAATTATATCTCAATAAGGTTGGCATATGTTAAAAAAAAAAAAAACTCTTCAGAAACTTTACAGAGTTTGTATTTTGTGTTCTTGTTACCATAAAAGTGAGGTAAGAATAGTTATAGGAATTACTCTAAATGGTGAGTGTTCGTAATAGTCTCTCTTGTTGCCCAGTCATTTAGTTATGGGTCTCTTCATAGTAATATGAAATCACACACGAACTGAGTAAATACTTATTGAGGGCACAAATATGTGGTCTAACTGGCACTTCCTAGTGAGTGCATTTGGAAATATTGGATCACAAAGTCTGAGATCGTAAGGACCTAAACATGTTATAGAACTGACCTCGTGACTCAGAACCACTGGGGCCCTGCAGACAGCTGATCACTCCTGCGAAGGTGATCGTAGTATATATGAACCTCATGAGTATGTGTTTGCACTGCCTCATGTGAGTTTCAGGGCACATTTCTGTGGGGGAAGAAACCTTGGATATAATTAAGTGATTCTGACTATTGCCCTGGAACTTTAAATATTTGCTTATGCCTCTGTACCTTCACACATTCTTCCTTATCTCCAACACCTGACCTCACTTTTACAGTATGTAAAGCTTATTTCTAATGACTCTCAGAACACAGTCACCTCTAGGAAATCCTTTGATTAGCTGCTCTTGACATTTTGTGTTTTTCGTGCCATTTTCTCTCTTGTGATCTGTGCTTATGAATTTCTTCTGGATACTTTCTTTACGCACTTAATTGCCTTATACTCTTCATTTGATTTACTCTCCTCATGGGTAGGGTCTTTTATTATCTATTATGGCATTAGATACAGAGGTACATTTCTTTGGTAAATGTTGACTTGTTTGGGTGACACTGTTGGATGATACTTGTTATAAAACTACTTTCACCTTCACATAGTGTGTAACTTCAGTTAGTAGATTATATCTGACATTTGGAAAATATGTGCTGGAATAATAGGCTATTTTGCTGAAAGAACTCCTGTATACTTTAAGCCAAGGTCTTTGTTTTTAGGTGAGGAAAGTCAAAAACAGAGAATTGATGTGCTTGCTCAAGGTCATTCAGAATAGAAACTTGCTCAGGGTGTCCAGACACCAGTTTGGGGCTCTTTTTGCTACAAAGTGGTCTTTCACTGATAAGGTGCAGATGCAGCTGCACTGGCTGGCAATTAACTTTTCTGGGTCGAATCTGAGCATGTTCCATGGCAAGTGCTGCTTGACAAAAGAAGAGACAGAATGCTACCAGGATAGGCTGAAATTAAACTGAAAGGAATATGACACAGCTATTTAAAAATGTTTAATTTCAGAAAACTCAGTGGATCAAAGTAATTATAGAGCAATAAAAGGTGAGCTGAAGCCTTAGATGGACCCTAGGAAGAGATAAGACTAGACTTCTTACAACAGCCACAGTTCTCCCTACAAAACATTTTCTGGTTTTGTTTTCTATTGTCTAGTTTTTATTAAACTGGCTGAGTTGCAAACAAAGCCATGGTAATGTAATGTAGATGCAATTTATTCATGAGCACATCTTTCCTTCTATGAGGAAAGACATCCATTTAAATAACACAAATGTTGACCTAAAATTTTTAAATTTTATAGTTACACGAGTGTGTCAATTATTCTTACAGCATATGGAGAAACTGGAATTGTATTTACATTGATATTTATTTATAAATTTAAACCTTAATAATTTAGCACTTTCTACCTTAAAATATACACTTGAAAAAATACAGAAAAGAAAAAAATCAATTGGTAAGAAATTTTGCTGCTGACACTAAATAAAAATTTCATGTGCTGGCTCAAAGAATTACTTTAAAAAATCCTTCAAAGTTAGTAGTGATTCCAAACGGAAGTAAGGTCACAATGTGAATATCACATTCCATTTAGAGGCAGCAGATTTGAGAAATGGGGAAAAATTTTTCTTAATCAAGAGTTAACTAGAGGACAGAAAAGAAATCAATGTTTTTAGAGAGAAGTTATAAATTTTTTCAGTCTCCAACTTTTAGAGACTAAAACTATTCAATGAGCACAATAAAAAATATCAATTTCAATTTTATGCAATGGCTAGTTAATGACTTGAAGTGGGAGAATAAAAGCAAAGCAGTTACCTGCAGTGAGAAAAAAGGAGCAAAGAAGGAAGAGAAGCAGAGAGATACAGGGAACATCCTGAAAGGAAGACGGACACAGAAATGGAAGCTCAAGTAATAAAGTCTGGTCCATATAATTGCAATTCTTTAGGTAACCTTCAATACGTTTTTGGTTGAGGTCCGTGGGAAGTATGGACATTCATGTTGACAAAGGCAGAGGTCCCAGCCGTACTGTGAGCTTAGGAATCCCTTCACTGGTTCAATGGCAGAACTCTGGGCTGAGGATCAGAGGTTGTCTTCTGTGTGACTGAAGCAGGACAGAGGCCCCCCACACTCCACAACCCTGAAGACCCTTACCATTCTAAAGCAGAAACCTCCACTATATGTGTAGCATAGAAGTTCCTCTTCTTCAGAAAGCTTTCTATCAGCAAAGACTTCTGCGTGCAGAGGATATTGTGGTTGGTAATTTTCCCTGTTTGTAAATGCCAGGTTTGCCAAAATTAAACAAACAAAACAAAACAAAACAAAAAAACCGTGTGAAATCTGTGTCTGGTCTAGGGGATGTAACAGGTTATACTTGTCATGTGAACCTCCAAGCTACTCTCCCCCCTAAAACACACACTCACTGGGTATAAATTTCAAAGCCTTTCTAAACTCTTTGTTCAGAGGAAGAATTCTTAGGCATGAGCCACCTTCTTCTGAAAATTCCTCAGGTGTTCAGCTCTTCTGTTCCACTTCATGACCTGTGTCTTCAGTCAAGTCACTTGCTTCAGTTTTGATAACTGTGAATGTTATACTTTTGCTTTTAATGATGACTCTGCAAATGAAAGTGTATTGACATAGATACAAATGTTTATGACTCTTAGTAAGATGAGTTTAAGCAGGTTAAAGTAGTAATGTAGTAATACTTTAGAATTATTTAATACTTATAGTGTATCCCTTTTTACTATGTAAATTTTTACCTATTTCCTTTTTTCCTCTCTTGAAAATATTAATAAAAGTATTCCCTGCATAATTACCCCTTCTAACATATATATTAGAGGAAGTAGTATATAGGATTTATATGCATGTATACATACATATTGCCTATATATGATAATAAGTTAATGTATAATGTATACACATGTATGTATTACATATATATAGCAGTAGTAATAAATATATAAATGTACCTGCTTCCCTCCCCAACTTTTGGAAAGAGTAAATGTGCTATCACATTGAGTTTTTTCTGAACTGACCTTGCTCTGTGCTTGAAAGGACAGGCAGGGTACATCAGTAAGGAATCATTGAAGAAATAAAGTGTTATTTTAAGGAAAATGGAATTAGCTGCTAACAAAAAGTGGACAGTCGATCCTGGAATGACTCCTACTCAGCAAAACAGAACTACTACCTCCAAAACGTCTACGAGTCCTGTGATTTCAAACCATATCCTATAACTGTGATCCAAAAATAGGAAGCTAGAATAAATAGTAGGTGCTGCTACTGTGAACAGCCTCCAATCCCCCAGAGACTAGACAGAGAAACCTCATGTTTTCAGGACGGTTAAGAGAATGTGGGAAGTGTAGTTTCTACATCTCCAGCTGGAATGACGATGGAATGGAAATGGAAACTACCAGTTCTTATTACCACCACATGGAGATACCATGAAATTTCCAGGACAGGAGGGCTTCTCAGACTTTCTTTCTCTATCCATCTTCCCAAGGATATTCTTATATATGTGCAAAAACAAGGCGGAATTTGGTGTGCTTCATTGCTGATCCCTTAAAAGTAAAGCTCCACAATTAAAAAGGGGGGATTAAATAAGTTACTGTATATGAACCCTGATTTTAAGCTCTTCTGTATCCCCCACCTAATAATATTGACTTTCTAGTTGAAATATTATTAAGAGAAAAATGATGAGAGAATTGATTATCAGTTAAATTTATTCCTATTAATTTGAAGCATACTTATTAGTGAATGAAGCTGTGGATTTTATATTACATACATTTTCTTGTCTAAGTGGAACTAAAATAGAACTTACATGTTAAGTAAGTTCTTTTTTTCCTTTACTGCCCCCCTAGAGTAAAAGTATTGTTGTAGAAAGCCTATCACATATGGAATACTTTTAAAACTATTTAATGGAGATGAAATATAAATTTTCATGTCTTCAGCAACTTCATGGTTTATCTGAAAATAACTTGTTTGATCTATCAGTGATGCTACTATATCATTTTTGCTACAGGAAACCCTGCCTAGAAAAATAGTATTAACTTTGAAACAAGGGAGCCCTAATGTGCTTTAGATAGAGACCAATTATGTTGAGAGAAAACAACATTGTGGGTGGCATGGAATAAAAAAGCTTTGTTTGGAAGTTCTAGGAGGTCCATAATTAGAGCCACTTGAAAGAAAATTCTTTGCAACTTATTGTCGATGACTGATAATGTGTTTCTGGTGATATTCTCAAAATGCCTTTTTTTTTTCTTTTGGTAAGGATAAAATTGTTGCAAGTACATTAAAATGATAGGTTTTTTTCTGGCATTTGTGTGCATTTTAATCCCTACTTTTTTCTCCAAGATATGTCTCTGAAAATTAATGATTGATTAACTTAGTATACAGCTTCTTGAATTACAACACTTTAGAAGAAGAAAATTTCAATATATGAAAGAATCTTTAAGTTTTATTTCCAACCTTCCATCAAATATATTCTTTAGTTGCTATTAAAATGGTTTATTCCATGGTATCACATCCAATTACGTTCTTCTCAATAATAAGCATTAGCCATTGCCTGCCCATGTCTCTGGATCCGTCGACTATAATGGAGACAAATGAGCAATCTCTTTTGAACTGTCAATGATGCTCTCTTATTGAATCACTTGCCCTCTTAGGCTAGCTCCAATGTCCCATTATTGGGTAGAATGAATGTTATACAAGTTGTGATTTTGTTTCCTTATAAGAATTTGCAATTGTGTTTGAAATAAGCCATAATGCAATTTTCTCAATTTTATATGTGTTATTTTTAGCAATGCAAAAGCTCTGATTGCAGTTTTTTCATTCTGTTGCTTAGTCTAAGATGGGTATCCATATTTAATCATAACCACAGATTACCTCAATGAATATGTGTTACATTATCTTTAAATAAATGACTGTCAACATATTCCAAGGTAATAGAAGTAATTGCATATTGATAACAGTCATTATTGCAAGTCATGGTCTGTAAAGTGCACTTGTATTTTTTTAATAAGGTACAATATATAGTCTATTTTAAGATGATAGTTTTATATTTCACATACAGACTCTAACATTAATTTAGCTGGCAGACTCTACAAATAGATAATGCAAAGTTTAAACCTGAAAGTAATAATATTTTGTATCTTTTCAAACTGAGATGAATGCTATGCATACCTTGGGAAAGTTGCCATTATCTGTAACAGAGCCTCAGAATTTGCTTCCAGTCTCCAACTAAAGATGGTAACAGAAGCTAAACCATTATCCTGCATTTTTGGAGGGAGATGTTTTCAGATTTTGTGGAGAGGCTTATTGTAGTTAACAAATCAAACTAAAAAATGCTACAGGAAAAAAAAAAAACTCCCTTTTTATAAATACTGGATTTATAAAAATGGATGAAGAGAATATCAGAACACTCATTTTCTGTGATCTCAGCTTTTATCGAATGAGTGGAACATCATTTGGACCATTATATTGTAAAACACAGGGTTTTTGCAATTATATTCTACATGTTAAATGCTCCCCCACTTGTTGGGCAGTGTGAGCTTGTGTGGACACCCAGGGTAGCCCTGAATGCAAGAACATAATCTCAGCAACATTTAGAAGGATGAACAAATATTGGGAAGACAGATCTCCTTAGTTGAGATGATTTAGAAGTCTGTCATTACTTACTACTATTCAGAATGTTGATATTTCTGCCCCCCCCACACATAATGTTTTAAAACTATTCCATCATAATTGCAAGAGTAATGGTCTTTAATTATAAGATCTCAATTTAAGCCCCAGGTTCATTACTATTGCTGTGTGATACCAGAGAGGTTATTTCATATTCCTGGGCCTCATTAGTCTGCAAAATGTGGGTTTTGGACTCTATTAGGAGTTTGCAAATCCTTTATTCTTACCAGTGGAAACCCTAGAGTTTGGCAACACTCAGTTGCAAAACAGATTGCCTGGATCGGATTCCTTCAGGGAAGTTTTGAGACCTGAAAGGAAACTTCAACCCTGATTATATTGGGAAAATACGAATATGATTCAGTTCAATATTATGAACTGACAAAGTGATTTTTTCTTCTTCTTCATACTCAGATTATATGATGCACTAAAACCTTATAATTATTTTATATTTACTTTCAGAAAATGTAACTAGAATCCATATTTCATTTTGAACTCCTAAAGTTATTGTATCAAGAATATAAGCCTGACCTGTTTTCAGTACAGGTATATCCAGTTGCTAGCTCTGTGTCCTTTAAGTTTAATCAACCTTCAATTGTCTCCATTTGTAAAAGGGATAATATTATTCATCCCCTAGGATCTTTTGTTGGATTAAATAACATAAAACATGCAAAATACTTAGTTGAGTTTTTGCCTCAATGGAAGTACTCAAATTGTTATGGCTGTTATGTGTAGAAATTATTTAGAGAATATTTTCCTTAATTTCCCTTTCCCATAAGAGAAAGGATCATGAAAGAAAGGAAATCCCTTTGCACTTTCAGGGAGAGAGTTGCAGATACTTAAGAAGGCTACTTCCTTTTCCATGATGGGGCTTTCTTTGACCAGCATGGTGACAGTTTTATCAAAGTAGTCATTCAGGAATAAAGAGGATGAATATTCACTTGGAAAAAAAGAGGTTCCAGGGATAAAGTTAAGGAGATGAAAACATTTAATCTTGATCCAGTTTCAGTTATAATTCTTTTTTGCCCCCATTAGGTAACTAATTTTGTTCAATGCTTGCTTTTGCTGGTAGTGTTTTTAGTGCCCAATGGGATTATTTCATCTAATCCTTAGAATACTATGAGGTAGCTAGTATATTATTCCCACTTTATAGATGAGATTAAAACACAAAAAGATTAAATTGCTTGAGGTTAAACTCTTAAGTAACAGCCAACAGTTAAAACTCAGGAAGTCTGACTTCAGAGCCAAAAAATATTTAATACCATATTCTTTGGTGTTGGAGATCTTTCTTCACATCGGAAGAAGAATGAGAGGGAAGATAGAAAAGAGGAAGTGGAGGTAAGAGAGACTCAAAATCCCCACTGAGCTTAGTTATATGGACAAAAATATTAACACTTAGTGTTCCAGAAATAAATATTTTTAGCATACTGTGGTTAATTGAATTATTGTTCTCATTAGTACTATGAAATAGCAATTATAATCTCATGCTGAGTGAAATCTACCTTGTTTCTTGGTTTTTGGACTTGATCATGTGACTTGCTTTGGTCAATGGGGTATTAGTGGATATGATGTGAACAAAGGCTTAAAATGTGCTTATGTATTTGGGATTGTGCTATTGCATGCCTGAATTTCGTTGCAAGAGAATTTATCTTGGGTAACCACTGGTAGAGCATGTCTGCACATACCTTGCAACTTAACGCCAATCTCAGTCAACAATCTCAGTCAACTCCAATTTAATTGCAGTTGATGCACGTTTGTGAAACTGATGCTCATTGTTGTATGACATTGAGGCTTGGTGTGATTTCTTCACCAGTATTAATAGTTGATTTTAATTTACAGCTATTAGTGTGGTCTCATTAAATAATGTTCCTCCTCAAAATTTAATATAAAACTCATAATAGCTTTATTTTGTTGTCCTAAAGTTGTATTAATAGAGCATTTATTAAGTATAAAAATAGTTTATTTGTTTAGAATTGAGTAATTGGGAAGTAATTTGAGAGTGAGTAGAAAATAGAACAAATGAAAAAGAAATGGGTAATCTGTGAGATCTGGGAAGGCATAACAAATACATAAATAATATCAAGACCACAAATGACTAGGAGAAGAGAAAATACTGCAAGGATAATGAATAGGTTCAAATCGAATGTCTAAAACTAAGAAATAGTGACAATAGTGGAAGAGAGCTTCTTTTCAATTGGCATTTTAATTCCTTCCTTGACCATTTTCTAACTTTTTCTTCATAAAAGTCAACTACTTGGGGAATCTGAGTTTGTATATCCTTTGACTCTTTGTAAGCAAGTGTTTGTCAAACTTTATTTAAGGTTTGTCTTGAAATTTACTTTGAGAATTCAATTGAGGATTGTCTCATTATCACATTCCATAATTATATTCATTCATGCAGCAGTTATTTATGTACTTGTTTGGGAAAAAAATGTCACTTAAAGTTCAAGTTGATTTTAACATCTTTGCCTTCTTCAGTCTGGGTGTGCATGTAGTGCTGGCAATAAGGATATTGATGGCATTCTTTATGATTTTTATGATGTTCTTTTATGCTTATGTACCAGTGCAAAGAAAGAAAAAAAATCCTCAGAGATTCTTTTGTATATATGTTTGTTGGTGTGTAGGAATGCTAATTTGAATGAATTTGACAAGTCTGGATATCTTTAGTTAGCAAATCAGGTAAGACTGAAATGATAGGGTGTTCCTAAACTTTGAAACCCAATAACGTCTAATATTAAATTGAAGGAGTTTTTTCCCCCTCAAAAAGAAATTCCATCTTGCCTCAAACTTTAGCAGAATCTACAAACCATAGAAATAACATTTTTGAGTGATTTTTTTTTTTTTTTTTTTTTTTTGAGGAGCGGTGGTGAAAGGGATGGATATAAAGAAAATAATGTAAGATCTATATTTGAGGCAAAGAAGAGTAGAAAGAGGACGTCTGTGGGTGACAATATGAGAGTGACATTAAATAAAAGTTCAATGGAATTATTGCTTGCTTCTGGGACAGTAGTTCTCAGTTCTGCCACGATTTACCTGCACAGCTTGAAAAAAACATAATTAAACAAAAAATCCGTGCATTTGCCTCACTTCCAGATATTCTGATGTAATTATTAGATTCCTGTATTGGGAAAAACTAGGAATAGAGAATTATAGTTTAAATCTGAATGGATAGTGGGATCTTGGTGCTGTCTCTGAAATAGACATGGGGAGCATCCACTTTATGCAAGGGAACATGGTCAATCCTGTGGAAAAGCCTAATCAATAAGACTCCCCCCAGCCCTTGGCCCTTAGAATTTAAGAATATACTAACTCAAGGGTAAGGAACAGAGAATTTATTTTTTATTTTATTTTATTTATTTATTTTTTTGAGAATTTGTTTTTAAAGAAAATTTTCCCCAGAGCTTCAAACTACAGTTTAACTCAAAATTCCATTTGTAAGTTTCATTGTTCCTTGTCACAGTGGAAACATAAAAGAGAACTAAAAATATTTTTAAAAGTGTTGAAAATAACGTTGGGTTCATTTTCAATTTTTTTTTTTTTTTTTTTTCTTCAAATCTGTGATTATCTTTTCCCCTGAATACATAGTTCTTCCAGTTGTGGAAAAGTGCTTGATATTTTTTAAGAGGTAAAGTAGAGTTACAATCTTCACTCTCAGCTCAATTCTGTAGTAGCCAAGTTAAGCTTATTGCCTTTTTATTTTTTTAATAGGAACTTTCCTCTCAACTACATAGAAATTTATAGGTTAAATAAAGGAATACACATAGTGAATATAATAGCCCTTGAATGGAGGAAATTAATGTTAACAATTTAGTCTTAGGGGTAAAAAATATTATGAAACATTGGAAAATTAGTTTTTTGAATTCATAAAAAATAAAATTACAAAATATAGGCTTTAGAGAAATTCCTGAATTCGAACACTGAACCCCATACATTTCTCATACTGAGATTGAAATAATTATCTTTAAGAATTAAGTATAGACCAAAAATAATAATGAATGCACCCATATTTATTGATACTGACTACCTGACAAGATGCCACTCATGTTTAATTCATAGGAAGTCACTTAACATTTTTGATATCTTTACAGAAGTACAGTTTTTAACGAGGGATTTTAAAAGTTCAGGATTGTTGAAAATGTGAATGAAAGAAAGACAACTGGAAAATATGTGTTAAGTATTTAGAAACCTAACCCGGGTAAGAAGTTGAAAATCTTAGGGACACAGGTGGTGGTTCATTTTCTTCTAATTGAAGGTCATGACTTTGGAAGAAAAAGAAGGAAGTGAGAAGTGAACAGCTGGCTGTATAGATGGTGTCAAAGAACAGGATTTAGTTTTCTGGACCACAGTGCATGATACTAAACTAATGCTCCTGGCAAAAGAAAGAGTACATCTAATGAAGAGTGGGAAGAACGTACTTGGCAGAAGATTTGCTGACCAGAACAAGAAGGCATTGATATATGAGTGGGGGAGAGAAAAAGGACCAAACAAGCTGTTAAATTATACCCGATGGAGGAAAACAAGCTGACTTAGGAGGAGTAAAAATAGTGATGGGTTGATTAGTAAATCAAAGAAAGATACCAGGAAAAGATCAAAAAAGCAATATTTGTAGCACGATAAACATATTCACATAGTGTGGATCATGATAACATTTTAAGTAAAAAGACATATTTGTGATATTTGAAGGATTTCATTATGACTTGATAAGGGGAGAAGCTTGAGTGCACCTTGTCCTGGGAAAGCTATCTGACCTTGAAATCCCAGTTTGTTACTGCTACCAACAAAGGTACTGAAACAACACAGAGCGCATCCTGGGGTTGGAGAGACTGAAACTGATTCCTATCACAACTAAAAGTGCTATAGAAAGAGAAAACTGACATGCTGTAAAGGAAGTGCACTTTGGCTTCTCCCTTTCCCATCTATTAGGCTATGATTTGTCAACAAAAAATTTCAAAAAACCTAATGAATAGCCCAAGAAGTCTGGATTCTTGTGGTGGAAAGTATGTAACAGAGAAAGTGGTAGTGATGACCAAACTAGCACTCACTGGGAATGTAATGGAAGTGGAAAGATTTGTAATTGGGCAACATGTGGCATTTCAGAGTCCACATGATTCTAATGTTTGCTGTGCCTGGATAGTACACGATAATCTCACATGGAAAAATTGTAACTTCCTTTATTTTCCCTTAGTTGAAGTTAATTTCTGTTCTCTTTATTTTTGCCTTCCCAATAGCAGAAAAATTAGTTTGATCTCCCAGTAAAATGTTGTCATATTATATTAATGATTTCCCAGTTGTTGTGGGTGGAAACTAAGTCAAAAGTCTAAGTTGGGTTAAGCTGATTCCTGGCATCTATCCTGGAGCTATGGTGCATGACCAGCAGTTTAACTCATCTGTTCTTTTTGCAGTGGTGGACTAGGGAGCATGGACAGGCTTTCTCTGCACACATACAGCCTTCTGCTCCTGGGCTTATAAAGATAGGATAGCCCATCTTGATCCTCTCACATCCACATTCCAGGTGTAAATAAGGTAACATTGCAGAGCATTGTGCACACTAGTGTCTACTCTGTAAATTTCTTCCTTCTCCTCCATTAAATGCCTCTTATTCCAAAGGAGGAGATAACACTGAGGCAGAGAGTAGAAAGAACTTGTTTTAGTCTGCTGTTATAGCAGAATACTATAGACTAGATGGCTTATACACAGCAGAAATTTATTTATCACAGTTCTGGAGGTAAGATCAAGGCACTGGCAGATTTGCTGTCTGCTGAGAGGACTTGCTTTCTAGTTCATAGGCAATAACTTCTTGATATATACTCACATGATGAAAGGGTTATTTAGGTCTCTTGAATCCCTTCGGTAAGGACATTAATCCCAATTATGAGAGTTAGACCCTCAGGAACTCCAAAAGACCTCCTAATACTATCACCTTGGATGTTAAGATTTGATAGATGAAATTTGGGACTAGGGAGGACACAAACACCCATTCTTTATCACTTGCTTAGCAAATTATATTCACAAATATCAGTTTTTAGATTAGATTCCTTCCCTAAAACATTAAAACCAAGAAATAGAACATTTCCCCCCCTTTTAACCTTACAAGCTTCCCTTCCTCAAGGCAATGCTAAATGGGAAACTTTAAGTGTTTAAGATATGCATGGAATAAAATAAGCAGATACTGTTTGCTATGGTTTGACTATGTCTCTTAAAGTTCATATGTTGAAATATAATTCTCAAATTCAAGTGTTGATGGTATTTGGGGATAAGACCGGTGGGAGGCAATGTGGGGTTAGATGAAGTCATCAGAGTGGGCCTCTATGTTGGAATTGGAGGCTTTATAAGGAGAGGAAGGGGGACCTGACACATTCCCCAGGTTCCACTCTCTTGCAACCTGATGCTTCTGCCTGTTGTGTTATGAGATAGCAAGAAGACCCTTGCCAGACATGAGCCTCTTGACCATAGACTTCCCAGCCCCAGAACTGGAGGCAATAAATTTTTCTCCATAAAGTACCCAGTTTGTTATATTCTGTTACTTAAACACAGTTTCATGTATTATACTAGAGTATATGTATTTTCATTTCAATTAGATTTATATGTGAAATTTGTATTAGGGGACTGGAAAGAGTCTTCATAAGCATGCCTATCTGTATCTTACATATTTTCAGAAAGGTACATTTGCTAGGAAGACAAACTATTAAACTCTCTGTAAGTTTCTTCCACCAACAGTGGAGTTGTTTTAAGAAAAGTAATCAAATTCTTGTTTTCTTCATCTGTACAAAAGGAATAGTAAATTGTACCAATTTATTTCATGAACTTTTTCCAGTGATTGGTTGTTGTAAAATATTTAAGTACCCAAAAGTGGTTAAGTCCTCAGTCTTCATCAGCAGCTAATTTTGTACCATGATAGAAACTTGGATTTTGGGGAGAAAAAGCAGAGTTAAGAAGAAAAGAGGGGGAGTTTCAAGATGGCGGACTAGAGGGTAGCTGCATTTCATGTTGCTCCAGGACTCAGGATTCAAAAGAGGAGATATTGAGAGACTTGGGGCCAACTCAAAGCAGCCGGGTGAGTCTCTCCTGTAGGGGAGGTGTCCCAGATGGGGCGGTAGTCCCGGAACGCAGGGAACTTTGTGAAGTAGAGCTGCCTGGCGAGACACCCCTCCCCCCGCTGGAGCAGTGAACTCGGACAACTGGGAGTGTCGTAGAGGAGGCCGCTCAGCACAGCGCTGGGACTCGGAGCAACCACTGGGGCTCCGGGCGGCGGCCCAGAAGAGGGGCTGCGAGGAGAGGTGTTTGGACTCAGAGCGACCACTTCTGAACACCGGGACCTGCCCGGAGGAGGAGGAGGAGGAGGAGGAGGAGGAGGAGGAGCAGCACGGCGAGGCGCTTGGACTCAGAGCAGCTGCACCAGAGCTACAGGTGGTTGCCAGAGGAAGAGCTGTGTGGCAAGCTGTTTGGATTCAGAGCAACCACTCCTGAATGCCGGGGCCTGCCCACAGGAGGAGGAGGAGGAGCATGGCCGCTTGGATTCAGAGTGACTATACCAGAGCTACGGGCGGTTGACAGAGGAGGAGCTGCGTGGCAAGCTATTTGGACTCAAAGCGACCGTTCCTGAACACGGGGGGGGGGGATGCCTGGAGGAGGAGGAGGAGTGCGGCGAGGCGCATGGACTCGCAGTGACTGCGTTGGAGCTCCAGGCAGCTGCTCAGAGGAGGAGGCGAGTGGTGAGTTGTTTGGACTCAAAGTGACCGCTCCTGAACACTTGGGGGGCTGCCTGGAGAAGGAGCGCGGTGGGTTGCTTGGTCTCGAGTGGCCGCACCAGAGCTCTGGGCGGCTGCCTGGAGGAGGCGTGCAGTGGGTCACGTGGACTCAGAGAGACTCAGAGCGACTCAGAGTGACTGCTCCTGAACACCCGGGGGGCTACCTGGAGGGGGAGGAATGGGGCGGGTCACTTGGACTCGGAGTGACTGCCCAGGGCTACGGGCGGTTGGCAGAAGGAGGCATGCAGTGAGTTGCTTGGACTCCTGGTGACCGCACTGGAACACCGGGCGGCTGTCTGGAGGAAGACCAGGCAGCTGTCTGGAGGAAGAGGCATGCGGCAGGTCTCTGAGACTCGGAGAGATTGTAAGGGGCTCCAGGTGGCTGCTCAGAGGAGGGGCCGCATAGCCAGGCAATTAGGTGCAGAGCAGGGTCCCAGGACATAGGAGGCTTCTTGGTGGAAGAGCCGCACAGAGACATGCTTAGGGGCGGAGCAAAGGTTCCAGGACTGCGGGCGGATTCTCTGAGGACAGGCAGCCTAAGGAGACTCACTGCGAAGGGTGATGCTCCCAGGCCCAGGAGGTAGGTCCGGGCCCCTGGGAACGTTGCAGAGGAAGGCAGTCCAGCCCAGGTGGTAGCTGTGGGTTGAGGGGAACCTCTAGGAGGGGAACAGACCAGCGAGACCTCCCCACTGGGTGTCTTCCCTGACGGGTGAGGTTTTCCCACAAGGATGGTAAAACCAGAGACACAGGACCAAACAGGCCTTGCCTCAGCCCGCAGCCCAGTTCCCCTTTGGATGAACATTGGTCAACAAGTGGAGGTATCTCTGCCCACTAGCAGGGAATATACCCCACCTGAAGGCCACCACTCCTAGAGAGGCAGATTTCTTGTGGAGCACCACATTATCAACTTCCTCCAAGACTTCAGCCTACTGAAGGCTAAGAGGGGATACACTAGAAATCTTCAGGGACATTATAAGTCAATAGAAGAAATTGCAATATCTCAGCGGTCCACTGATACCTGAACAATATGAGAAAAGGGAAGAAAATGCCCCCCAAAAATCTAGATGTTACATCAATAAAACCCAATGACAGCATGGCAGAAGAAATGACAGAAAAGGAGTTCAGAATGTACATAATTAAAATGATCAGGGAAGTAAAGATGAGATGAAAGAGCAAATGCAGGCACTGAATGATGAGATGAAAGAGCAAATGCAGGCATTGAATGATCCCACCAATTGACAGTTAAAAGAGCAAATACAGGAAGCAAAAGATCATTTCAATAAAGAGTTAGAGATATTGAAAAAAAAACCAAACAGAAATCCTTGAAATGAAGGAAACAATAAACCAAACTAAGAACTCCATAGAAAGCATATCCAAGAGGATAGAACACCTGGAAGACAGAACCTCAGACATTGAAGACAAAATATTTAACCTTGAAAACAAAGTTGAACAAACAGAGAAGATGGTAACAAATCATGAACAGAATCTACAAGAACTATGGGATATCATGAAAAGGCCAAATTTAAGAATTATTGGGATTGAGGAAGGCCTAGAGAAACAAGCCAAAGGAATGAACAATTTATTCAATGAAATAATATCAGAAAATTTCCCAAATCTGAAGAATGAAATGGAAAATCAAGTTCAAGAGGCTTATAGGACTCCAAATACACAAAATTAAACAGACCCACACCAAGGCACATTATAATGAAAACACCTAACATACAAAATAAAGACAGAATTTTAAAGGCTGTGAGAGAAAAGAACCAAATTACATTCAGGGGGAAACCATTACGGATATCAGCAGATTTTTCAATCCAAACCCTAAAAGCTAGAAGGACCTGGAACAACATTTTTCAAGTTCTGAAAGAAAATGGATGCCAACCAAGAATCTTATACCCAGCAAAACTTACCTTCAAATTTGACGATGAAATAAAATCCTTCCATGATAAACAAAAGCTAAAAGAATTTACAAAAAGAAAGCCAGCATTACAGAACATTCTCAGCAAAATATTCCATGAGGAAGAGATGACAAACAAAGAAGCAAATCAGCAAAGGGAGGAATTATCCTAAAGGAATTGTCAAATAAAGAAGGAACCAAGTCGTGTCAAATAAATAAATAAATAAATAAATAAAATTTTAAAAATGAACCAAATGACCGGGAAACCAAATCATATCTCAATAATACCCTGAATGTTAATGGCCTGAATTCATCAATCAAAAGACAGAGTCTGGCAGATTGGATCAAAAAGAAAGATCCAACAATATGTTGCCTGCAAGAGACTCACCTCATAGAAAAAGATACCTATAGACTAAAGGTGAAAGGATGGGGAAAAACATACCATGCACATGGACTCAGCAAAAAAGCTAGAGTATCCATCCTCATTTCAGATAATGTGGACTTCAAGCCAAAGTTGGTCAGAAGGGATAAAGAAGGACATTTCATACTGCTTAAGGGAAGCATAAATCAGCAAGATATAACAATCATAAACATCTAAGCCCCAAACAGTGGCTCCTCCATGTATGTCAAACAAATCCTTCTCAATTTCAGAAACCAAGTAGACCATAACACAATAATACTAGGTGATTTTAACACACCTCTCTCACCACTGGACAGATCTTCCAGACAAAAATTGAACAAAGAAACCATAGATCTCAATAACACAATCAATAATTTAGACTTAACGTACATTTATAGAATATACCATCCAACCAAGAGCGAATACACTTTCTTCTCAGCAGCACATGGATCCTTCTCTAAAATAGACCATATATTATGTCATAAAGCTAATGTTAGCAAATACAAGAAGATAGAGACACTACCTTGTATTCTATCAGATCATAATGGATTGAAGTTAGAAATAAATGAAAGAGTAAAAAACAGAAATTATTCCAACACCTGCAGATTAAACAATATGCTATTATATGATGAATGGATAACAGAAGATATTAGGAAGGAAATTAAAAAATTCTTAGAGGTAAATGAGAACATAGAAACATCATATCAAAATCTCTGGGACACTATGAAAGCAGTACGTAGAGGAAAATTTATTCCATGGAGCGCATTTAATAAAAGAAGTAAAACTCAACAAATAAACGACCTAACACTACAGCTCAAAGCCCTAGAAAAAGAAGAACAGACCAACACCAAAAGTAGTAGAAGACAGGAAATAGTTAAACTCAGAGCTGAAATCAACGAATTGAAGCAAAAGAAACAATACAAAAAATTGACAAAATAAATAGTTGGTTCTTTGAAAAAATAAACAAAATTGATAAACCTTTAGCCACATTAACAAAGAGAAGATGAGAGAAAACCCAAATCACTAAAATTCGGAATGAATAAGAAAATATCACAACAGACACAATTGAAATACAAAACATAATTAGAAGCTAATTTGAAAATCTATACTCCAACAAAATAGAAAATTTTGAAGATATCAACAGGTTTCTAGAGACATATGAATTGCCTAAACTGAATGAGGAGGACATACACAATTTAAATAGACCAATTTCAAGTAATGAAATAGAAGAGGTCATCAAAAGCCTACCAACAAAGAAAAGTCCGGGACCAGATGGGTTGTCAGCCGAGTTCTACAAAACCATTAAAGAAGAGCTCATTCCAATACTTCTCAAAGTGTTCCATAAAATAGAAGAGGAGGGATCCCTCCCAAACTCATTCTATGAAGCCAATATCACCACGATACCTAAACCAGACAGAGACACATCAAGGAAAGAAAATTTCAGACCAATATCCTTAATGAACGCCGACGCAAAAATTCTCAACAAAATTTTAGCAAATCGCATAAAAAAACATATTAAAAAGATAGTGCACCATGATCAAGTAGGTTTCATCCCAGGGATGCAAGGTTGGTTCAACATCAGGAAATCAATAAATGTAATTCACCATATCAATAGACTTAAAGTCAAGAATCACATGATTATTTCAATAGATGCAGAAAAAGCATTTGATAAAATACAGCACCCCTTCATGCTCAAAACACTAGAAAAAATAGGAATAGTGAGAACATTCCTTAACATTGTAAAGGCCATTTATGCTAAGCCCATGGCTAATATCATTCTAAATGGTGAAAAACTGAAAGCATTCCCCCTAAAAACTGGAACAAGGCAGGGATGCCCTCTTTCACCACTTCTATTCAATATCGTCCTTGAAACTCTAGCCAGAGCAATTAGACAAACCAAAGAAATTAAAGTAATACGAACAGGAAAAGAAGAACTCAAACTATCCCTATTTGCTGATGATATGATTATATACTTAGAGGAACCAGGAAATTCCACCAGAAAACTTTTAGAACTCATAAGTGAATTCAGTAAAGTAGCGGGATATAAGAT
This sequence comes from Sciurus vulgaris, assembly GCF_902686455.1. Classification (NCBI taxonomy): domain Eukaryota; kingdom Metazoa; phylum Chordata; class Mammalia; order Rodentia; family Sciuridae; genus Sciurus; species Sciurus vulgaris. The sequence goes on from NC_136463.1 coordinate 137,093,332, forward strand.
CAATGCACATAAATCTAATGCATTTTTATACATAAGTGATGAATCTTTGGAAAGAACAATCAGGAAAACTACCCCATTCACAATAGCCTCGAAAAAAATAAAATACTTGGGAGTCAATCTCACAAAAGAGGTGAAAGAGCTCTCTAATGAGAACTATAGTACACTAAAGAAAGAAATTAAAGAAAACCTTAGAAGATGGAAAGATCTCCCATATTCTTGGATAGGAAGAATTAATATTGTCAAAATGGCCATACTACCTAAAGTGCTATACAGATTCAATGCAATTCCAATTAAAATCTCAATGATGTACCTTACTGAAATAGAGCAAGCAATTATGAAATTCATCTGGAAGAATAAGAAACCCAGAATAGCTAAAGCAATCCTTAGCAGGAAGAGTGAAACAGGGGGTATCGCAATACCAGATCTTCAACTGTACTACAAAGCAATAGTAACAAAAATGGCATGGTATTGGTACCAAAATAGAAAGGTAGATCAATGGTACAGAATAGAGGACATGGACACAAACCCAAATAAATACAATTTTCTCATACTAGACAAAGGTGCTAAAAATATGCAGTGGAGAAAAGATAGCCTCTTCAACAAATGGTGCTGGGAGAATTGGAAATCCATATGCAACAGAATGAAACTAAACCCATATCTCTCACCCTGCACAAAACTCAACTCACAATGGATTAAGGACCTCAGAATCAGACCAGAGACCCTGCAGATTATAGAAGAAAAAGTAGGTCCCGATCTTCAACATGTCGGCTTAGGACCAGACTTCCTTAACAGGACTCCCATAGCACAAGAAATAAAAGCAAGAATCAATAACTGGGATAGATTCAAACTAAAAAGCTTTCTCTCAGCAAAGGAAACTATCAGTAATGCAAAGAAAGAACCTACAGAGTGGGAGAAAATCTTTGCCAATCATACTTCAGATAGAGCACTAATCTCCAGAATCTATAAAGAACTCAAAAAACTCTACACCAAGAGGCAAATAATCCAATCGACAAATGGGCTAAGGAAATGAATAGACACTGCACAGAAGAAGATCTACAAGCAAGCAACAATCATATGGAAAAATGTTCAACATCTCTAGTAATAAGAGAAATGCAAATCAAAACCACCCTAAGATTCCATCTCAGCCCAATTAGAATGGCAATTTTCAAGAATACAAGCAACAACAGGTGTTGGCGAGGATGTGGGGAGAAAGGTACACTCATACATTGCTGGTGGGGCTGCAAATTAGTATAGCCACTCTGGAAAGCAGTATGGAGATTCCTTAGAAAACTTGGAATGGAACCACCATTTGACCCAGCTATCCTACTCCTTGGCCTATACCCAAAGGACTTAAAATCAGCATACTACAGAGATACAGCCACATCAATGTTCATAGCTGCTCAATTCACAATAGCCAGATTGTGGAACCAACCTAGATGTCCTTCAATTGATGAATGGATAAAGAAACTGTGGTATATATATACAATGGAATATTACTCAGCCACAAAGAATGATAAAATTATGGCATTTGCAGGCAAATGGATGAAATTGTAGAATATCATGCTAAGTGAGATAAGCCAATGTCAAAAAACCAAAGGTCAAATTATAGCGCTAATAAGTGGATGAGGACACATAACGGGGGGAGGGAGGGGTTAGTGTTAGGGTTAGAGTTAGGGTTAGGAAGGGGGGCAAGAATGGAGGAAGGAAGGACTGTATAGAGGGAAAAGAGGGGTGGTAGGGGTGGGGGGAAGGGGAAAAAAAAACAGAATGAATCAAACAACATTACCCTATGTAAATTTATGATTACACAAATGGTATGCCTTTACACCATGTACAAACAGAGAAACAACATGTATCCCGTTTGTTTACAATTAAAAAAAAATGAAACAAAAATAAAAAAATAAAAAAATAAAAAAAAGAAGAAAAGAGGAAGAAACTGAAGTGAATACTTTTTGAGTGTTTTGTACACTGTTGGGAAAAACCACCTTTCCCTCACTGATGTCCACTAACCATCTTGAAGGATATTTGGAACATAGTAGGTGCTCAATAAATATCTGAATGAGGGCATAAGTATTTGCATACCTGTTTTACAATTTAATCTGTTGTATTGTTTTTCGTATCTGTGATGATAACTCAGCCTAAAATCAAGGGAGGAAGAACTTTTGGAAAGAAGTGTTAAGAAAATGTTTACTGGTTGGTATTGGAGTTTTTCTGGTGAGTCAATGATATGCTATATAATTAAGGAATAGTAATGGGTTAAAGAAGAATAAATGGTAAAAAATGCTTATTGTTTACTTACATGCAAAGTGAATAAGAGGCTAAAATAATCTTTAAGCATAAATGTTCTTTTTGTAATCTGTGACCTTCCTGGCCTCAGAGATCTGGAGGTGTTGCTTTAAGCGTGTGTGGAGGTAGGTATGGTAGCAAAGTCCTTTAGTAGAGTAGGATAGCACAGCTAGTTATTTCTCTCCTCTGGGAATTCTAGTCATGTTATCATAGGTGACAGTAGTGGCAATAGTGTAGAAGATCTCCCAGAAAAGTCTATGAAAATATTTGTATATATCACTTTTTGTTGATATTTGATCCCTTTGTTTTCAGGGTCAATGGATGGATGAGAATAATTACAAATTATTCTTTCTAAAGCATCATGGAACTTCTGAAGACAAAGTGTAATAGGCTCCTAGGTACAAGCAACAGAAACTGATAATGGTTAGGAAGTGAGTTTGGTTAAAGCATGTTGGGGAGCTCTTATAAACTCTCAGGAGTTGGGAGAATATTTGAAATAGGTGGGAGCCAACAGGGACATATAGGATCATAACCCAGATATTTCCCTAGGAACTACACAGCTCCAGAGCAACAGGTACTGTGACTGGCTGAAGCAAGAGTGTGTATCAGGAGCTTTGGGAATTGAAACACAAAGTCTTAAAAATTATGAAATTTTTTTTTCTTTTAAGTGTTTGAGTCATAACATCAATATATTGTACAAAAGAAGACTGTCTCATTTTAAAGTCATTGAATTAAATAAGGGTTACTTTTAAAAATTAAAACAATATGTACTATTGCAACCAGTGAAATATAGAAGTATATGAATTGAAAAAAATGACACAGTGAAATCAAAGGTGAAAAACAGATGGCCTCTATTAAAACTGAGAGTTCTATTTTCCAGATTATAGAACATGTAGAACTGTAAAGAATATGCTGCTCTGTAACCCACGTCCACTCAAGAATAGACAGTATTCCTCGGTCCGTGTTAATACTTATAGTTCTAGCTTATCTTTTGAAGTTTTCACAGCATTTAATTGTTTAAAAGCCACGCTTTGTTTAACAGCCTACAACTGATATTCAATTAATTTGTTCCTGATTTATAATTTTTGATATGTTTCAGTGAATATTTTGTTTAACATATTTTGGTATTTGTGTGAGTTTCTACAGGCTACATTCTTGGAGTAGAATTATTGTGCCAAAAGGGAAGACTTATTTAAAAATTTGAACACTCTTACCACTTGGTCTTATTAAAACATTGGCCCACTTTACAATCATACCTAAAGATTACAAGAGATCCAAATTCTCCATAACTTGGATATATTTTCTATTATGGAGAGGTAATATTAAGAAAAATTTAAGTGGCCCTTTCCAAATATCTGAGAGAGAAAAAGACATAATATTTTCTGTATTTTAGGTATTTTCTAAATTTCTGTTAATGTAATTAATTAAAATACTTAAAAGTATGGCGCTAAAATGTAGGTTAAAAAAAAGCTAACATTCAAAAAATACCACAGACCAAATACTTTGATAATATCGATAAATCAGACAAGTGTTTCCTTCCTAAAGATGATTTAGTACTTAAGGTTTTAGGATACGCTTTATCTTAATAGTAAATATGTAAGAATATTGAAACAAAATGTTTTTTCAAAGGCTAAAATTCTTAAGAAACTTGTTTCTTATACAAGTTTAATCATTTTCTTTGTAAAAAACATGTTGGGTTGAAACTTTCTCATCTAGTGACATAAATGTAAAAAGGTAAATGACAAATTATTTTATAAGAATTTATAAATGTGTGACAGCAGTTATATGTTATATATAACTAGTCCAGTCATTTTTCTACATTGTTTTTAATTCCACTTGGTAAACTGATTGTTCAGACTAAATTTTTTATATATAAATGCAGTGATTCTGCAAAAATATCTTTCTTGATTTTGTGTTGCTAAAATACAGTTTTCATTGATGTACTCAATTATACATCCCACACAGAGATAAGCATATGTGCTAATTGCTTCTGGTGTTTCAACTGCCTTTATATTTTAGCAATACAAATGAGAGTTTAGTTTTTAAAAAGAAGCACAACTGGTTGTTTCCATGATTTTTGAGTTTCTTTTTTCTTATCTTAAAAATAAACATTATAAAGGTGACAGGTCATCTTAGAAAATTGGTTTGTTATTGCACAGTTTGGCACATCTTCAGGGTATAATCCATGGCAGGATGAAAATGGCACATATTTGAAAAGGAAAGAAACAATTTCAGTTATATACATCCTAAAACTGTTGTAGGGCAGGGAATAAGGCAGGTTAAGGATTTGTTTTAAATACAGCATTGTGTTGAAAAAGACATCAGGATCCAAAAGACATCGGGGTCATTCAAGTGGTCATGGAAATCAAAGGTTTCTCTGTCATTATTTTTCATGAGGCTATATTAATATTTGGTTGAGTATCTCAGTGTGGATAAGAAACACGGAAATCGGGGTCATATTTATACACTCAGGTTATAATTCTTTTTTTTTTTTTTTTTTTACCATTTACCAGCTGAGTGAATTCAGACAATTAATTTACCTCGTTGAACACTGGTTTCCTCTTTTCTTTTTGGAAAAGAAATAATACCTACCACAAAGGGTGAATATGAGAAAAAAATGCACATGATTCACCTCAGATAGCATCTGGAACACAGTAGACCCCCCCAATATGTGCTACCCTCCCCTCTTGCTAGTCCTACTATAGGCCTTAATCTTCAAGGTAGTATATCGGTGTTTCCTAGGCACCACATCAGGAGGCTGCACATGTCTTTCAGCATCTCTGTATCAAAGCAGAGACCCCCCCCCCCACAGGACAGCTACTACACCCTCTGTGAGCTGTAAGAAAGAAATTCAGTGAAACCTCAGGAGTTCTTTGGTGATTATTCCTTTGTTTCTCAACTAGTCAGGTTTTATTTAAATAAAAAAAATTTAATATTCTTAGTGCAGATGTCACACTTTAATATTGTTAAATAAAGGGCTTCCCCTCAAACTACATGCCTTTCTAAATGTTCTTCCTATACCAAATCTTACTTCAAGCAAAAAGTATTTTTCTTTTATTCACGAACATGAATACTTATCAGATGGCATTAAAGAAGTTTCAACATTTCCCTTGCAACTACTGCAGAATCTTTTTACTCCTGTTTTTATGTGCTTTCTCTCATGTAAATTTTCACCTCTTGATAAACACCATTGCCCTATTTATCTACTGTGTATCAGTTGAGTATTGTTTGCAGATGTCCTAACTGTGCAAAGTGGGTCCCCTGTAGACAAGTGATTCTTTATGGAAAGTTTGTCATTCCTCCCTTGCTGTCTTACAGGATCTCTATAGCATCATGTGCCAAAGGCTGTTCAATATCTTTTCTATCCTTAAGAACTTTGCCCCACCTTTCACCTCTTTTCTCTCAGAAGATCATCTTGCTGTGAGGATGACTTTAAACCTGCTTCCATCCTTCAGTTCATTCTATACCTTATTTTATACATCCCATGCCTGTTTGTTTTTGCTAAAGTACCTTTATGTAACCTTATTATATTCACTTCTTTATGTTCAGCTGACATTTATTTTAACATTGAGGCCAAAGATCATCTTCTATTAGGAAAGAATTTGAAGACTCTTATGTAAGGCAAGAAACATGGAGTGAATGCTTATCATGTGCCAGTCATTCTTTTTTCCACAAGATTTGTTTACTGCTTCTCTATATTGATGGAGGAATTATTATTATTCTTTTGTATTCCTTTGAGTTAATAGATGTTTTTAGGACTTTTCAGTCATTTGCCTTTGGTCACGTGGTCAAGTGGCCCAGGTTTGATGTGAACTCAGATCTAGCTACCAAGGAGAAAATATTTTAATCATGTTGCAAAAACAAAAAGATTTTTAAAATACTGATTTTACTTAAATAGATCACTGGCTTAGCAATATGGTGAGAATAGGAAATGGTAGTGCTGCAGGTCACACCCTTGTGATTTTTCACCTTGACTCAGAGGTTGGACAATGGCCCTTGGGAATGTCTCACAGCTGTTCTCTTCCTTCTGTTCCTTTTTGATGAGGCGGGTGACCATTATACTTTTCTATCTTACTAGCATTCTTAAGAATTCATGCAGATGCTGCTCAGGGAACATCCTGGAGCCACTGCTACCATTACCTCCACTACACCTGCACTGGGAGTGGGGACGATGTCTCAGCTAAGGGAGAAGCCTGTCTGAGAAGGTGACTTATAATGCCGTGCTACACTACGTATCTCGACTTTTCACACAACAGTGTTGATGTCATGCTGAAGCTCTGGTTTCTGGGGAAGGTTATTTTATATAGAGTCAGAGACTCAGCAGATGGTGGCTAACCCACTCTGTTACAGCTCTGTAACACCTTCCTGCCCCTCCTTGGATACTGGGCACCCCTCTCTAGGAGTTTATTGCACTTTGAAGCACACTTCTTTTTGATCTGATTTTTGCTGGAAATTGATTTAATTACTACTTTTAACTACTTTTTCACACCCTCTGCTCCTCTTTGCCCTCTTTCTACCCACTGTTCCCTATCCCCTTTAATAAGCTACACTTGGAGATTTGACTTCTTTAACAAATTACCTTTCAAAGTTTTCAAAACCTTTATATTACATATAAACGTATCAGAGTGGTCAGATCTCCTCTGTTCAAGTAAGCCCTTTACCTTGACTGAAGTCCTTTCATGCTATGCCTCAAATGTGTAATTATCCTGAGGGAAACAGTGACTGTAGAAGATCTGCTTTCTTCTTCAGTATTCATTGAGCTATTTTAAAAGTGGGATTTAATTTGTGGCTGCAATTGATAGAATTTATAAATGCTATTAGAGGCTAAATGATTAAAGTTTAGGAAAACAGCATTTCCCATTTGTACATAAATGTATTTGAGAGCAAGTGGTCAGTTCCCCAAGGGAAAAGTGGGCTCCTGTTTAAATCTTACAAGCTTTGGTTTCTATACTTGAGTAGGCCAATAGATTAAGGAGAGGCATGTAGAGCAGTCCATTTTCAGTTTTCTGGGAAAGTCTCTGAGAAGAACAGCTGAATAAAAATGAACTTAGGTCACATTAAATCTAAAAACGCTTTATGAGTAAGTATCAGAGAATAGTCAAATAAAACATGGTTTATCACTTCTGGGTGTCAGAGACCTCTGAGACAACAGAGGTCCAATTGGGAAAAGCTTCAGGTTGGGAAATCAGAAATCCTACATCCACAATGCATAAGATTATCATTCATGCATATGCATATGATCAATTCATGAGCATTTTTTCATTTCTTCACATATCCTGTTCTGCCCCAAGAAGAAAGTCTAATTAAGCAGAATTTTTGTCCTAGGGAAAGGGGAATTAACATCTATTGGGAATCAACACTGTGGATAGAACATGATTTCATTAATTTATGCTAATTATTTAATTCTCCAAACAAGTAGAGGTAGGTATAATCACCTTGATTCTACAGATAAGAATCAAGGTTTAAGAAAGCATTGGGTTAGGATTGTAGCCAAGACTCTAATTTTAGACTAGAATTCTCCTAGAAAGGTATATAAAAAGTACATGTGAAAGTTTTGTGGTGTCTAAAGTTATGAACAAAGTGTAGATGAAACTTGATAGGGCACCATTTCACATGATTGGTGCTATTTTAGCTGAATTTCAAAGACTATGAATAGTTGGTCAGGAAAGGCGAGAAGAATATTCAAGAAAGAGAATGTGTCCTGAAAAGCAGAATGTGGTCTACACATTTTTAAATGTCTTAGTGAATGGACAACTAAGTGGGGGACATCTAGAATGACCTCGTCTGAGTGCCTCCTATTGAAGCTGACTCCAAAATGACTAAAATGTCCTTTAGTATCTGTGTTCATATTTCAGATGCTTAGGGTCGGCTATGTAATTTGTGTGTCCCTCGGTCAATAATTATTTCAAGGCAGTTGTAGCAAAACATTATAAACCAAGCTCTGGGCTCTTTTGAATGACCTTCCAATGACCTTGCTGATAGAAGAGCCATATCAGAGCTATGCCTAAACATTCTCTTTTCATATAACTTTTTATATGTTACATGAATTACAACTCTGTCAGCTTATACATGTGTACAAATGATAAAATTTGTCCACATAGATTTCATTTGAAATGCACAGATGCCTTGATAATTGTGCTTATTCTTATATATCTTAGGAAAACTTATGGAGTAGAGGGGCCTTTAATTTTTTTCTTCATCACGAATTATTTTGTCCATGTAAATGTCTAAAAAGAATAATGATGAAAAACAATGAACACATAATGTAGCTTAAGAAATAAGGATTTAAAACATAATTAAAATCCTTTATGGCATAATCTTTGATCATATTTTCCATTATTCCAGTCCCATCTGAAGGCACCACTATTATAGATTTGGTATTTTTAGATTCCTTTTACAATTTTATTTCATTTGTATATGTCCTTTAAATATTCAGAAAAATTATTTTTTACTTATAATATCTACTACATGCCTATGGTGTTCTGGGCTCTGGGGAACACAGCAGCAAAGCAAAACCTATTGATAGTATCAACAGAAATAATTTTTAAAAAGTCAGATTTTATATATGAATTTTAGCTTATTCTTGTCTGTATAACACAAAAATAAACTGAGATGGAAAAATGTGTCATATTTTTAGATATGAAGGCTCATCATCAATATGTCAATTCTCTCTAAGTTTATTTAAAACTTTAATGAGATTCAAGTGAAAAATGCCAACTTCCCTCCCCTGCCCTGGAACTCGTGAGATGATTCTAAGTGCTAGAAAGAATAGTCATGAAAACACTATAATAAAAAATCAGTGTATGAGTGTACCTTTTTCCCCACATCCTTGACAACACCTGTTGTTGCTTATGTTCTTGATAATCACCATTCTAATTGGGGTGAGATGAGATCTTAGGGTAGTTTTGATTTGCATTTCTCTTATTACTAAAGATGTTGAACATTTTTTCATATATCTGTTGATTGCTTGTAGATCTTCTTCTGTGTCTGTCCATTTCCTTAGCCCATTTGTTGATTGTGTTATTTGTATTCTTGGTGTAAAGTTTTTTGAGTTCTTTATATATTTTGGAAATTAGCGCTCTATCTGAAGTTGCAAATTAGTGCAGCCAATCTGGAAAGCAGTGTGGAGATTCCTTAGAAAACTTCGAATGGAACTACCATTTGACCCAGCTATCCCACTCCTTGGCCTATACCCAAAGGACTTAAAATCAGCATACTACAGAGATACAGCCACATCAATGTTCATAGCTGCTCAATTCACAATAGCCAGATTGTGGAACCAAACTAGATGCCCTTCAATTGATGAATGGATAAAGAAACTATGGTATATATATATATATATATATATATATATATATATATATATATATATACACACAATGGAATATTACTCAGCCATAAAGAATAATAAAATTATGGCATTTGCAGGCAAATGGATGAAATTGGAGAATATCATGCTAAGTGAGATAAGCCAATCTCAAAAAACCAAAGGACGAATGATCTTGCTGATAAGCGGATGTTGACACATAGTGGCGGGTGGGAGGGAGGCAATAATGGAGGAAGGAGGGACTGTATAGAGGGACAAGAGGGGTAGGGAGCAGGAAAAAAATAACAGAATGAATCAAACACTATTACCCTATGCAAATGTCTGATTACACAAATGGTATGCCTCTACTTCATGTACAGAGAAACAATATGTATACCATTTGTGTACAATAAAAATAAATTTTAAAAAAATCAGTGTGTGGTTGAGCCCTATTGGATATTAAAATGTCATAAAACAGCAGAAATTAACATAGAATTAAATTAGTGGATCAATAAACAGATCAATGAAAAAACACAAAAAATGAGTGTCTAATAATTTCAAATTAAATCTGAAAAGTGAAGATGGAACTTAAAAAAAATTCAGAAGTTTGAAAATAATTCTTTTGGAAAGGCACTTGTAATTTTTGGGAAGGAGTTCAAAATGATACAATACCCATAAAGGAGATTTGGCAGTATGTAACATAAAAATGATTTGATCTTTTTTTCCTAAATATATTGTAGTTTTACATTTTGCATTTGAATTTGGGCTACATTTCAAGTTAACTTTTGAATAAGGTATGAGGATTATACCATTTTTTTCAACCTATGAATGTCCAGTTGCACTTCTGCCATTATTGAAAAAAAATTATCCTTTTGTACCTTTTTAAAATCAACTGGGTATATTTGTGAGGTTCCATTTCTGGTTTCTCTATTCTGCTTCATTGATCTGTGTGCCTATTCCTCTGCTAATACCATGCTGTCTCAACTACTCTGTACTGTAAGGCTTAACTTAGAGTAGAATGATTCTTCCCATTTTATTCATTTTATTCTTCCTTTTCAGAATTGTTGTAGTCAATGTAAGTCCTGTGCCTTTCTACAATAAAATTTAGAACAGCTTTGGCTATATCTAAAAAATACCTTACAGGCAGTAAGGTATTATTGCTATTGTTATATTTACTCTTTATACTATTAGATAAAATATTAATGTTGATGCAATAGCATAATACAGCAATATTTTAGTGTAGTTAGAATATATAGAAGAATAAAATAAAAGAAAATATGGGTAAGTTGCATGGCAAATGTCAAGACAAAGTCATGAATTATAACATACAATTCTGTCCACTGAAATTACTTGAAAACAATCTCACCTTGGTATCAATGATTAGCCATGGCACTGGAGTTGTATCCTCTAAGACTATTTCCCTCCTTGGAGAAATGACAGACTTGAAATGTGGGTCAAGGAAAGTACAAGGTCGTCCTGGGACATCTAATTATACCAGAAATCAAGGAGGCTTCCAAGATTAATGGAGTCATGTCAAAAAATATAGAAGTCAGCTCAAAGAAGCTCCCAGTGGCCAAAACTGACAATATGCATACAAAGAGTGATTATTACAATTATTGGAATTACATTTATTCTGTAAAAATTGTTGAGACTGAAAGAAAGAAAGAGGGCCATGGAATTCATTTGTCACCATTTGAAACTGTCACTAAACAAACTTTTTACTTTGAAAAATGGGGGAAAAAAGAGAATCTAAGTACATTTTCTTGTCTTTGTTGGATACTTAAATTTCAGGTTAGCAAACATTCTCAGTCTAAAATACTGTTACTTTGCAATTCTCATAGGCGAGGATTAGGAAAGGTGTTAAAACCATTGGTTGAGTGGTTGATGGTAAAACAAACTATGTTTCTGCCTATGGAGGACAGAATAATGCTCCCCCCTTCCCTTTAGTGGTTCACAATCTTATCCCTGAAGACTGCGAATATGTAACCTTTCTTGGCAAAAGGGTGACAGGAAAGATGTGAGTGTAGATGATTTAAGTTAAAGATATTTACTAAAGGAAGTTAGAGTGGTCACAGGGTAAAAGAAACATAAGTAGAGGTTAGAGTGATGGAATTCAAGAGCCAAGGAAGGCAAATAGCCTCTAGAAACTGGGATGGATTCTCCTCTAGAACCCAAGCCTTGGCGATCCATTTTAGACTTCTTACTGTCGGAGCTAAAAGATAATTAATTTGCATTATTTTAAGTCAACAAATTTATAGTAATTTGTTATACCTGCAATAGAAAATTAATATAGTCCTACAATTATACCGGCCAGCTTACTTTCTTCTGTCAGATAAATGCAAGGATCAGTTTTACCATGAATTGAATTTGACCAAGGTTTTACATTTCAGATTTATGGAAATAACAGGAACCAGAAAAACAGGTTAGACCACACTGACCAATTCAGCATGTATAAGACTATTGGTTCAGTTTCTTGAAGCATGACACAAGGAAAAGTTTAGAATTGCCATTAATCTCATTGAGGAAGACTGAGGACAGAGACAGTTTGGATGGATAGCTGGGGAGACATTTTGGACATGTAAAGTGTAGGTACCTATTAGCCAAATGCCTGTGTCAACAAATAGTTGTACACATTGATCTGGAATCTAGAAATAGCCCAATATCTAGGAGTCATCAGAGTATAAGTTGTATTTAAAACCACAAAAATATGTGATCAAGAAAAGATAGTAGAACTTGGTAAGATAAAATGTCTTAGGGAATATTCTTGTGGACTTCTAATATTAACAGATCTTGATATAAAGCAAACAAAGAGACTGAGAATTTGCTGGTGATGTAGGGAGGATGCCTGGGAGATTGTGATGTTTAGAAAACCAAATGTAATAAGTATTGAATGAGGCAGAGAGTAATGAATTGTGACAAATTTTTATCAAAATGCTGTATAATATATATATACTTTTGCAAAATGCTTTTCCACTCAACTATATGAGATTCATCCAGGGTAATATGCTAACTCTAGTTTATTGTCAGTGTTTTAAAATCCATCTTAGGAATTTTTTCTCAACTTTTGTTTTTCTGTTGATGATCGTTTACTAAGTTAAAATGCCTTTTGAACATTCTTGAATATGTTCATTTTGTACATATATGAAAGTGCCTTTAGAGACTTTTCCTAGGAGTAGAATTGTGGAGTCATAGGGCACATACATTTCAGTCTAACGATATATAGTCCTCCCTTGGTATCTGTAGGGAAGTGGTTCTAGGATTCCCTCTGGATGCCAAAATCCATGGGTGCTTTAGTCCCTTGCATAAAATGGTATTGTAGGTGCATACCTATACACATTCTCATATATACTTTAAATCATTGCTAGATTATTTATAATAGTGAATCTAATATAAATTCTGTGTAAAAAGTTATCATTATTACCTAACCAATATAGTATAATTAGGAAAACAAGTCTGTAAATGTTCAATATAGACTCAATTTTTTAAACTTCTTGCTCCATGGTTAGTTGAAACCACAGTTGTGAAACCCTTAAATACAGAGAATGATTGTATTGCCAATTGATTTTTTCCAGTAAAGTATTCATCTTTATTTGCAATTGTGGTTGGATATTTTTTGTTTGTGCATATTAATTATGTATGATAGTGGGTCTCATTGTGACATATTCATGCATGCATATAATATAATTTGATCAATCTGATTCCCCAATACTTTCCTTTGTCCTCCCAGACCTGCTACATCTAGTCAATTGATTTTTGCAGTGGTCATATGACTTTACATTCTCATAATAGCATATGAGAATTTTTGTCTTTCATTGAGTTTTATCAGACTTTCAAATTTTTGTCAAGTTAATAGATATGTAATGGAACCTATTTCTAATTTTCAATTTTCTCACTACTAGTGAGGTTGAGGATTCTTTTGATATTTCAGTTTTATCTGCCATGTACTAATTACTAATACAACTTGCTCACATTTCTATTTGGTTATTTGTCTCTTAAAAATTGCCTTGGAGGTATTTATGTATTTTGGATAGTAATCCTTTGATCGATAATGGATTGCAAATATCTCTTTCTTAAAGCCTAAACCATAATTACTCATTTCACTTATGAACTAATAAACAGAAACTTACAGTTTTTTGATGTCAAAATAGTATTTTCTTCTATGTATTAGTGTCTGCAGCTGTGAAATATAACTGGATAATTCCCTCACAAGTTAGATATGTTTAACCTGATATAAACATTAATGTATACATGCGTTGAAACATCACATGGCACCCTATTAATTAGTACAACTTTATGTTTTCCATATCATCTTAAAAAGTAAAAAATAAAACTCATATTGCAATTGGGGAAAAAAATAATTCCTACCTCACAATGCTGTGATGATTCAATGGACTGAAGCATGTAAATCACTTAGCATATAATTGCTAAAATTTTTGATTTGCAGGTCTCAGTGACTATTTGCTGTTACTATTATTTTATCCTTTATTATACAAAGAACTGATAGGTGAAAAAATAATTTTATGTCTGGGACATGAGAATGAAATGCCTGTTCCATTTTACAATTCTAACTCTGTCATATATCAATCTTCAGATACATGTGGGAGCATTTGTAGGCTTTCTATCCTATTCCAATAGCACCCTAGTTTAATTCTTCATTAACACAGCAATATGATAAATCTTGATATGTGGTAAAGGAAATCTTACCTCAACAATTCCCCTGCAAAACAGTCTTGGCAATTTGTATCCTTTTCCATAAAACTTTTAAAGTAAAAATGTTCATTTCCATGAGAAGTAAACACCCCTTTGAATGAAATAGTCTATGTGCCAGAGATGAAAAATCAGTCTAATATGCAAATAAAAAAATACCCACTACTACAATTTCAGTGATGGATTAGGCAGAAATAATGGACTTAAGGTCACTCGAGTTGGAGGAAAGGCTTTTAAAATTCTCTCAAGTGACTTTAAGTTGCCATCATGCAATTAGTTTTTTCTTCTTGCTATTGTTAGTCCAGGAATAATTAGATAAGCATTGAAAGATCAGGTTTGTGATAGTCATACTATTCAAAAGAGCTCACAAAAGGAATGTTTGACTGTGGAGGGCAAGTGCCTTTTTCAGGCAAACTGATTAAGCTATTTTCATAAATGTTAAACCATTAAAACTACATAAAAGATGTTATTTTAGTGTAATATAATTAATTTATGTATAAACAATACACCATTTATGACCCTAAGATTATAGAACACACACTGGAGCTGAATTTTGATAACTCCAGATTTCGAGGAGGAGATTATGATTCATTCTTTTCTTGCATATCATTTAAAGGGTTAGAACATCACATTGAATTTTAAAATATAATTAATATGAAAGATTATACCCTGTCAGCTAATGGTTGATCTTTTTTACTTAGTTTGTTTTTGTGATACTTTATGAAGAATATTAAATGTGTTAAAAAGTCCCCAAAATTTCTTAGCATGTTATAGAAGACAGGCTGATCTTTAAATGAAAACCAAGTCATAATTTCTTAGTTTATATATTTTTGAATTGACCTTTATTTTAAAGGTAAACCTATTATTAGGCTTTCTTTTTATAGCACTTTTATTGAAGTATAATTGAAATACAATAAATGAATTTTTTTTTTTTTTCCTTTTTGGTACCTGGGATTGAACCCAGGGGCACTTAACCACATCCCCAGCCCTTTTTTGTATTTTATTTAGAGACAGGGTCTCACTAAGTAACTTAGGGCCTTGCTAAGTTGCTGAGGCTAGCTTTGAACTAGCGATCCTCCTACCTCAGCCTCCTGAGCCACTGTGATGACAGGCATAGGCCACTGCACCAGGCCGCATACAATAAACTGCATGTTTAGAGTACACAATGCAACGAATTTTACACATGTATTCACCTGTGTTGCTATCATTACAACAAAGATACTGTGTGGTTTCTTTGTGCCTTTTTGCAATCCTTTCCTCTACTGGTCTCTGTACCAGGCAACCACCGATTGAAGATGACAACCACCGATTGGAGATGAGCAGCTCATTGGTTACTGTCATTTCCAGACCAGAGATGATAGAATAAAATGCTGTTATAGAATGGTTTCTCTGGTAGCATGAGGAATGATAGAGTCCAAAAAGACAGGCATGATGGCAGCAGTTAACCATCTAGAGCATGTTGGATGCAATTATCATAATGAATAGTAAGGTTGAAATTACAGCCAGAAGGGTTCTGGTCTGTAGAGAACAGTGGGGGTGAAAAACCAGAACATACTATCCCAGGGGAGGGAGGTGTGCTGTCTGTGAGGTAAGATCTATTATAGTAAAAATGGCTAAGTGGAAGTTTCTGAAACTGCCTTTCTCAGGCAAAATAATAAATTAAGAAACATCTCATGCTAGAGGCCATAAATAGAAGTGGGGAGACATGATACAGATTAGTTAACTTGAAGACAGAAAGAATGCTTGTTTTAATTCTTTGGATAAAAACCAAGAAGTGGGATAGCTATGTCATATGGTCTATTCCTAGTCTTTTGGATTACCTCCATACTGGTAAAGTGGCTGTACTAGTTTGTAGTCCCACCAACAATTTGTGAGTGTACCTTTCTCCACATCCTCGCCAGCATTAATGATTTGTATTCTCCAAGACTGCCATTCTAACTGAAGTGAGATGAAATCTCAGGGCAGTGTGATTTGTATTTCCATTATCGTTAAAAGATATTGAACACTTTCATGTATCTCTTGACCATTTGCATTTTTGAATGTTTTCTTTCATATGCAAAGCTACAATGAAATTAGGATTAAGAAAAGGAAATCTCATGAAAACAGACGGAAGAAGAGATGAGTAGGGGAAGCTGATAGAAGGGGAGGGAAAGGGGATGGAAAAAAGGGAGGAACTGTGAATGACATTGAGCAAACCATGCAATGCACATGTTTGAATGAACATATCACAACAAATTCTACATTCATGTATGACTGTAAGGCACCAATTAAAAAATTAGTAGAAGAAAGAATAATAGAGGAAAGGACCTGAAATGGGGATGGGGGGGTGAGGGAGAGGTAGAACTGAGGATTGAAATGGAGCAAAATATGTTATATACATTTAAGAATATATCAGAATGTACCCCACAATTATGTAAAACTAGGCTGTACTAATAAAAAAAATATTTTTAAAAGACTGATCAAAATATAGAGGTAATAGGTACTAGTCTACCTCAATTCCTCTTTAATTCATCTCATGCCTGTGCAAATTACCAAATAGTTCCTAGAACTGGCAGTGGACTCCCCACCCCAACAGAAAAACAAGCAAGCAAACAAAACCCTCAATCAAGTATTAGCTCCAATTGCACCTGTTGTGCCAGGAAGAGTTGGTATGTCCACTGTGGGCATGAGGTGTGTAACCACTGATCTAGAAAATGCATTATCAAGGAAGAAAACATGAACCAGTTTTCATTCATCTATGTTGAATGTGAAGAGCTCAATTAAAATATAGTTTGAAGAGATTTGAACTGTCTGGATGTTCTTAAGAATATCACTTTGGTTTATGGTCTCAGTGGCTTGAGGTGTAGCCCAGTGGTAAAGTACTTGCCCAGTATATCACCAGGCCCTGGGTTCCATTCCCAGTACCACAACAAAAAATAAAAATAAAAAACAATTAAGAATCACATTAATTGAACAAGATGAATAAGAAATGCCAACTCTGTCAAAGGTTTTGTTTTCTAGCGAGAAGGAGATAAGCCTTGTGGAGATTAAGCTTCCTTGTGACATGAGTGACGTTGTTAGAGAATTCAGTAGGTAGGGTCATGCTGGCTCATGCTGCTGGTATTTCTCCTCAAAAGAAGATGACAAATTATTATACCTTGCACCTCTCATGAAAAGTAAGGACAGTGTCTTCTTGGCATTTGTGTTTTCAGTTCAATTTTTTCTATATTTGCGAATATTTCTTTGACTCACTTTTCAAGTGACACTGAGGTCTATCTGCTTTGAGTTGTCCTCAGCTGGAAGAAGCTTGTATCAAGTCTGGTTTTGGGGGTCATAGCCCCACTACAAGGGCTGTACAACCTAGTGGACACTAGCGCATCATTTTTCTCTGTTCTGGAAAAGGCACCATGTGGAGCTTATGCCAAGCTTCAACAGTAGAATCAAAATGTCGAATCTCAAGGTTTTTATTTATTTATTTATTTATCTTTGGTACTGGGGATTGAATTCAGGGACACTTGATCACTGAGTCACAGCCCCAGTCCTATTTTGTATTTTAGTTAGAGACAGGGTCTCACTAATTTGCTTAGCACCTCTCTTTTGCTGAGTCTGGCTTTGAATTGACAATCCTCCTGCCTCAGCCTCCCAAGCCACTGGGATTATAGGCATGTGCCACCACACCCAACGAATTTTAAGGTTTTTCAGAAGTGAAAATATAGTAAAAATGGCCAAGTACGAGTTTCTGAAACCGGCTCACTCAGGCACGATAGTAAATAAGAAACATCTTGTCTTAGAGGCCACGAACAGGAGTGGGTAAATAAGGTAAAGATTAGTCACCTTAAAGACAAAGAATGCTGGTTTTAGTTCTGTGTCATTTGTAGCAGATAATTATACAGCTGGACACAGGGACTTTCTCCATTGCCATGAAAATTTAGATGTGAGAGGTTCCAATGACAGCTAAATGTGTACATTGTTTCCTAACTGTCTTGGGAAGTCACATTGTGGGCCTGAAATCAGCCATGGTGATCTGACCAGCTTTTATTAAGAGACGGTCATACTCACACGTAGCAATGTGAGCCATGTGCTCACACAACTTGTTTTTTTCTGGCCTACATAGTTCATTCAGTCCTCTGTGTACCATTTCATTTTATGACGGATTACTGCTGGACCTAACTGACCTTGTGACCTTGTGACTTGTGTCTGACAGAACCAAGATCATGATAGACAGGTGGGTGGTATTTGATACCCTGTGATTAGTCACTTGGTCACTACAAGGCCAAATTAGCTAGTAGCAGTAGTACACAGAGGAATGACCAACCACAGACAGAGCCTTAATGAACTTTATATGAAATGAAATTCTGGCATTTGCTGGTAAATGGATGGAGTTACAGAATATCATGCTAAGTGAAATAAGCCAAATTCAAGAAAACAGACCGAATGTTTTCTCTGATATACGAACACTAGTTCACAATGAGGGGTGGATAGGGAAGAATAGAGTTACTTTACATTAGGTAGAGGGGAGTGAAGAGAGGGGAAGGAGTATGGGGGAAGGAATGATAGTAGAGTAAAATAGACATTATTACCTCATGTGCATGTATGACCGCATGACCGATGTGATCATGCAATATGTATAAAAAGAAGAATGGGAGATTACACTCTATTTATGAGTGATCAATCAAAATGTATAAATGCATTCTACTGTCATGTGCAACTAATTAGAACAAATGAAATCTTAAAGAATTAAAAATAAAAAATCTCCACACAAAAAAGATACAATGTAAATTTGATTATGAGTCTGTCTGTTACTGATGTACTGATAGAATGAAGCATTTGTTTGAAGGTGCACCTGAGTTGCCAACTTGAGAAATACTGCAAGAATGGGTGCTGTAATCTAGGTTGCAAATCCAATAGGTGCCCATTTTTCGTGACCCTATTTTAGGGCTGTGTCCAGCAGTTAAGACTCTGTTCTGAAGGGGTGAAAGTAGACCTGATCTGCATTCCCTCATTTCCTGTGCTCAGGAAATGTGCAGGAAGATGTGCTCCAACCCAGTGGCTCTAGCCCATAGCTAGAGGTCTGGCTTTGCAAAGGAGAGACTGCTTCTACCAGGATATACACAGAGCTTCTTTAACTTCACGTTATGACTGGTCTGTGGTAAATCTGAGTTCTGTGGGCCAATAGAAGAATTTCCATCCTGGTAGGAGTAATTGACCTCAGTTATCAGATGGATAATTGGGCTGCTGTTATATAGTAGGGGAAGATTTATCTTAGGTGAGTAAACCTGATCGTCTAGGTATCTCTTGGTACTTTGTGTTGGGACTAATGACATGTTAACTAACTCAGGCTGACTCCTTACTCCCTGGTGAGTAAGCAAGATCAAGTCCTCAAAGGCAGTTTCAATAGTTAATGACGATGAATCGGACCACCTTCAGGGATTGGTTAACAACAGTTCTGCGAACATGATCAGCTTGTGCTTGCCATATAGTCCAATGGGACTCTTGCCTGAGTGAACCCCCCCATGCCTTGCTGACCTTTAAGCTGATTGGTTCCCACCTAGCCCCACCTTACATAAAAGCTGTGTGATTTCCTCAATAAACGAGTTCCTGCTGTGACGGGTCTGATTGTCCTCTGCTCGGAGGGCTGGGAGCGGGCGGTCAGTCGGCCCTACCTATCCTGGTCTGACCTTGTTGGGGAATGTCCCCTTCCCTTGTTGCTGGATGAGAGGAGCAAGGGGGCTTAAGACCCCAACATCTGGCGCCCAATGTCGGGACCCTCAAGGCTATTCCGCAGACGAAGCGAAGAGGCAGTTTCAAAACTGAAAGTACCAACAGATCAGGCCAAGCGAGTTCCGAGGTAAGGCATCCCCGAAAAGATGGGGCAAACACACACCACACGTGGTGACCCTGCGCTCTCAGCTCTTAGACTCATGCTGAAGAGTAGGGGCCTTGAGTTGTCTGATACATAGGCGGAAAAAGCCTGGGACACCTTTACTCGGGTGGCCTCTTGGCTTCCCGCCGCTAATCTTTTTACTGGTCCACATGGGATCGTGTAAAACAACTTGTTAAGAAGAGGGAAATCAATTTAGGGGAGGGTCCCCCATTGGGAGTCTGCCCTACATTATCCACCCTTAAAGCCTGCTTCTCTCCAGGACCTCCCAAGGGGGGTTCCCCGCCAGCTCCTCCTGTTGCATCTCCTTCCAGAAACTTGCCACATAGTAAACAATGTTGGGAGGCCTTTAATGAGGATCCCAATCCATCTCTGTCTGCTCCTCCCGAGGTTGAGGAACCACAGGGCAGCCAGCCTCTACACATAGTGAGGGCCCACTTCTGCCCCAGGGAGGCTCATTGCCACCATCTTGTCTGGATGGCAGGAAATCTTCCCGGTGGCCATTTTATGATACTGGGGGAGAACGCACTGACTCTACCCTCCCCCCTCCCTGTATGGCCTTCCTGGTAAATGCTAACCCAGGGGGTAACCAGCCTGCTATATGGTACCCATGGGAGGCACAAGATTTAAAGGAACTAAAGAAAGCTGTTTCAGAGGATGGGCCCAATTCCCCTTGGGCTGAAACCATCCTCCAGGGCCTCGCCCACCAGCAGTGCACCACTCAGGATTGGAAGAACCTAACTAAAGCTGTCCTTCCTGGTCCTTTATATCTAAAGTGGTGTGCCTTTTTTAATGAAGAATGTCATGCTCAGGCTGAACGGAACCAGGCCACTAACCCTCCTGTCCCGGTTACTTATGGGATGCTCTCAGGGTCCAGTGACCAATTCTCTACTGGCCTCTTACAGGCTGCCATCCTGGCCCCATATCAAGAACAAGTAAGAGCCCTAGGGTTGGCGGCATGGAAAAAGCTAGAGGAGGGCCCCTCAGAATCCCCCATCGCAGGAATTACCCAGAAGGCAACTGAGGACCTAGCAACCTTCATTGAAAGGGTAGAAAGAAGCCTTCAGAGAAAATTTCCTCCAGGGCCCCTAAGAGATCAATTTGTTAAAATGTTAGTTTGGGAAGGAATGACTACCGATCACAAATTGGCCTGTGCAGGGATGAAAGATCGCTCCATGGGAAGGTGGATTGTGGCTACCAAAGATATTGGCCCGCAAGTCCATCAGTCTCAATCCTTGGTTGCAGCCCTCCAGGCCCAAACTGCCTCACTTGCTGGGGCTCTCACGGCAGCCTTGTCACCAGTCGGGGCTAAGGGCAAGGAGTATGTTATGGCTGCGGGCAAACCAGGCCACTTCAAGAGGGACTGCCCCACTGGTCGGGTGTGTTCTGAGGCTCTGTCCAGACACTCTAGGGGTTCAGTTCAAAGTCCGGCCAGTTCAGCTCAAAGGCTGGCCACCTCCAAAATGCCTTGCCCAAGATGCAGGAAGGGATTCCATTGGCAGAAAGATTGCAAATCTAAATTCGACATTGAGGGGAAACCTTTAAACTAATCAGGGGGCACCCTCCAGCCCCGTCACACAAAGGAGGTTTGTCCCCCAATAGCCCCCCTAAGGCACATTGGACTGTTCCCATTGTCCCTGGGGTCAGGCCAAAAATGGACATTTTTATAGCAGGAAAGAAATTCCACTGTCTCATCGACACTGGAGCAGATAGGACTGTATTAAGAAAGGAGGAAGTTCCACCTCAATGGAGGTTGATTCCTGGCCCCCAGTTGCTTGGGGTAGGAGGTAATACTAAATCAGAAGAGACCAAAGATTGGCTCAAATGGCGGGATGTGGACAGTGCCCAGGGAGACGTGTGCCCCCTCGTGGCCTGAGGTCTTACTGCAAATTTACTAAGACAGGATATCTTAGGGGAAGCAGAGGTCTATATAACAACTGATCACAAGGCAATGTATGATGACCTCCTTGAGCAAGAGGAATATGAACAACAATTTAATCTGTCTGGCCCTTTTAGCAATTACAGAGGAGACCCTCTTTTTGAGGCATCTAGGCAGAAGGTCCCAGCTCCCCAGGTAAAGCCTCACCCCCAATCCTAAGGGCCACTGTCCCAATAACACCAGCCATCCAATGCTCCCAGGTCCCCCAATATGGGTGGAACAGTGGCCATTACCCCAAAATAAGCTTCAACATTTAAGAAATATTGTACAAGAACAACTAACCTTAGGTCATATCAGACCATCTCTAAGCCCCTGGAATAGTCCAGTTTTTGTCATCCTAAAAACATCAGGAAAATGGAGAATGCTTCAGGATCTCAGGAAAATTAATAGTCGTATGGTTCCAGTGGGAACCCCTTTAAGGGGTCTTCCCTGGATCCCCTCTATCCCAAGAGATCTCTTGCTTCTTGTTATTGATATCAAAGATTGTTTCTTCTCAATACCACTCCACCCAGACAATTGTGAGAAGTTTGCTTTCTCTGTGCCCTTTACCAATTATCAAGGACCAGATGAACGTTATGAATGGGTGGTTCTACCCCAAGACATGGCAAATAGCCCTGCATTTTGTCAACATTTTGTTTCTGAGCTCCTTCAACCCCTACGAAAAAGGCCACAAATTACTTTGTATATTTACATGGATGACATTAATATAGGAGCCACTAATGCCCTACAACTAAGCTCAGCATACAAAGAACTCCAAGGCCTTCTGGAGAGAGGAGGACTACATATATCTAATGATAAGGTCTAAACTGTCCCTCCCTTCAAGATACTGGGAACTGAGCTTAAATTGGATTCTGTTTGTCCCCTTAAACCTCAATTACTCCTCCAATCCTCCTATTCCTTGGTTGATTTACAAAAATTATTAGGGGAACTTAATTGGTTGAGGCCATGGCTTCCTATCTCTATGGAGGACATCCTCCCTCTCTTTGACCTGCTACAGGACAAAGATCCAACAAACATTATTACCCTAACTCAAGACCATCAACATATTCTCCAAAATATACAAGCAGCCCTTAACTCTACCCGGTTGGCTCAATACCGACCTGAAGACCCTCTTAGCCTCTGGATTCTCCCCGGTTCTCAGTTGTCCACTGCAGCCATAACTCAGCGGGGAGAGCCCCTTCAATGGATACATGCAGTCATAGGGGCGACTTCTAGGGTCTACACTCACCTAGACCAATTGGCTGACCTTATAATTAAAGGCAGGGATACTGCCCTTAGGCACTATGGAAAAGAGCCTAATGTTTTGACAGTGCCCTATCGTGGGATTTTGAATGGGTTCAAAGGAATAACAATAGAGGATCCTGTGCATTGGAGGGTTTCTTAGGGAAGATTGATTGCCATTATGGGTCAACCAAATAGGTGTCCTCATTTTCAAAACTAAAATGGGCACCCCCTATACTTTTTTCCACTAAACCCCTCCCTAAAGCTGTAAATGTATTCACAGATGGAGGAAAAGAGGGATCTGCTGTTGTAATTTACCCCTCCCTCCCAGATTAGTGAAACAGGAAGTAATTACCCATTTTGAACCAGTTATTGAGTCAGCACAATTTAAGGAGTTATATGCAATTGCTATGGCCCTAACTCAAGTACAAGAATCCATGAATCTTTTCTCAGACAGCCTATATGTGGTAAACCTGCTACCTACATTGGTCTCTTCATATATCAAGTTAGATAAAAATCCTATTACCCCCTTGATGATCCAGGTACAGTCCTTGTTAAAGGAGTGTGCTGAACCCATATTCTTACAGCATCTAAGAGAACATCAAAATCTACCTGGCTCCCTTGCACAAGGCAATGCTGTGGCTGACATCAGGGACCTCAATAGCTACAGCCCAACCTCAACAGGACTTACAACTAGCCCAAGGCCTTCATGATCTGACCCATTTAAATTGGAGAGGGTTACATCATAAGTTTCCTTTGGTCCCCGTAAAGGACTTAAAAAAGATTGTAAGAACCTACAAATCTTGCCTACCTTTCTTACAGGTTCCACCTCTCCAATCCCCTGGGGTAAACCCCAGATATCTAAAACCTAACATTATCTGGCAAACTGATGTAACTCATTATGCACCATTTGGAAAATTAAAATATATATTCATGTCTATTGATACTTACTCCCATGCCTGCTGGGCCACTGCTCACTCTGGTGAAAAGGCCAAGCACACTGAAAGCCATTTCTTACAATGTTTTGCCATTTTAGGCTTGCCTCAACAAATCAAAACAGATAATGGACCCTGTTTTACAAGCAAATCATTACAAGAATTTTTCAACAATTGGCATATTAAACACACTACAGGAATCCCATATAATCCAAAAAGACAAACCATAATTGAAAGACATAATAAAACTTTAAAAAGTCAACTAATAAAACAAAAAGGGGAAAATACCCCCATGATCAATTAAGAACAGCAATGCTTACATTAAATATTTTAAATTTCTCAAAAAATCAGCCTTTAACTGCCTTCCAACAACACTGGGCCAATCAGGTGCCTGAGTATGATATAGTAACCCCAGGCCCCACAAGTATTGGGAGATAATTGTTTCACAATTTTCTGCATCCAAACCTGAATTGATTACTAACCAGGAATAACAGTTAAAATGCCCTAGGCATCAAGTTTCTGCTAGAGCATTTTAGCCTCTTTCAGATCCAAATCTCAGTCAAGGCTTACATTGAAATGTAAATGAAGGAAGCCAGAATGCTTAGTAGGAGACCTGTCACAAACCCAAATGAAAAAAAAAAAAAAAAGGCAAAAGAGTCTTACCTGAACTCCAGCAAAAGTAAATTTTATGGTGCTTTACTAAAGTAATTAACGGCCTTATCATTTTTCCAGGACTCTTGTTTTTTTTGAATTCTACAATTTTTTTTTGAGCTCATGACTTTTTTGATCAGTTCTATTTTTTTATTCAACTAGAGCTTTTGAACATCTGTTTTATTGCAATGGAAATTCACCTATAAAGTTACAAGGCCTTTGATTTTGTGTTATTTGTATGTCATGTTGTCTGATGTCATGTTTTGTCTGTATCAAAATTGAGCGCTCCTAAAATTAAAATTTTAAAAATGGATCCAAATATTTTTAATTCATGTGATTTCAAAAGGTTCAATTTAAATTGGGTAAACTAATATAAGTAAAATGTCTTTAAAATTAACTCACAAGTCTCTAGGTGGTCAAACTAATAAAATATTGATGTTTATATAATGTCTAACATCAATTTTTCTTAGGACTTTTCTTCCACAGGAAAGAGACGGCAAATACTGTTCAGGACACTTGTCTGATATCTTGGTTTTCACAAAATAAGTGAATTAGAGTTAACATGTATGGTATTACTCAAATGTGTTTGTAGAGACATCTGATTAATCTACAAAGTTAAAATGCTAATTGTTAAATAACATCGAGTCCTCTTAACTCCTTAAATTCCATGGGGTAACATACTTAAACATTATTGGTGTTTTCATAGGTTGGTAAATAAAAGGGTTTAAATTGCTTTGTGTCACTAAAAACAAGGTTACTAAGAGTTATGACCTAACAGGTACAATTCTATATATGAAGGGTAGCAAAAAGTTTCAACTGTGTTTCAATTAGAGTACTATAAATAACAAAATATTTAATCTTGTTGAAATAGAGTTATCTAAATTCAGAAATTTCATAAGAGTTGTTTCAGAATGTGAACAAAAAGGGGTCAACAGGAAAGAGAAAATAAAAGTTCTAGGTATGGGAATATATTTAGTAAAAGGGAAAAGGAAGAGTTTCTGGGTAAGAAAGTGCTTGTGTGATGAAATACATGAGGGTCTAAGTAAGTACTAAGAAAGTCTATGTAAGTAAAGGACAAATTTCAATAAGTTTGCATGTAACTAAGTTGGTTGTATGTATGTGAAACAATTAAAGCTATTTAAGGTTTTTCCTAAGGTGAAATACTAATGTTCTAATATAAACCAAAGTTTAATCTATATGGTAAAATGACAAGGATTTCTTAGAAACACTAATTTACTCTTAACTTTGTGTTTATTTTAAGTTTTATTTTTTAGAACAATTAGTCTTAAAAATTGGGGTATACAATTATGGTTAAACAACTGTTAGAATATTGTACGATGTTAGAGTCTAAATTTTTCTTTAAAAAAACTAAATTTGGTAAGATAAAAATGTCAAGGTAATTGTGAAATGGTCACTCTTTGTATATTAAATGTGTTCATATTTTCCAGGCATACAAGTTTTAAAGCAGGGAATTTATTAAGCTGCTATTCTCCAGATTAAACTTGTCTGTAATGGTAATTTTAAACTTATAAAGAGTAAATTTTAGTGGGGATTTATTTCTATCATTTAATGTGCTATTATAGGACCTGTTATCAATAGGGTATATGTAAAATTTGTTATTTTTTACACTGAGATAGATAAAAAATTTTAAATGTAAATGTATTTCTAAAAGTTAGAGCCTGATTTGTTTAAAGGTTAATATTGTGAAACATGAAAACATTTTGCCACTTTGCCACACAAAAGGAAAGTTAAAAGCTCTCTCAGTCTTTCTTTAATTCATGTTTTAGATATAATGTTAAATTGTGTTAACTAGTGTTCATATGTAAACTGCTTAAAATGACATTTAAAAAGAGTGTAATGCACAGTAGCAAAAATGGGACAACAGTGATTGAGATTGGGGGTCTCTGACCTCATGACTTTGGACAGTGGACTTCCTTGAGAGCTACACAGAGCTCCTAACATTGCACTTTGCAGCTCTACCATCTTAGATCTACAGGCTCAACTTGATTCCTTGGCTGCTGTCGTCCTGCAAAATCATCATGATTTGGATCTTCTAATGGCGAAGGAAGGAGGGCATTGCCTGTTCCTTGGTGAAGAGTGCTGTTTCTACGCCAACTGCTTTGGCATTGTACAAGATTAAATCAAAAACCTACAAGAAGATCTGGAACATCGTAGGTGCGAGCTCCACTCTAATTTCCTCTAGACTGGGTTACATGGGTGGCTCCCCTACTCCTCCCGCTTAGGGGACTGCTAATCACTATTATCCTTGTGTTCACCTTTGGGCCTTGCATAATCAATAAGCTTATCCATTTACTGAAAAGCCAGGCTAAGTCTGTGCAGCTCATGGTGGTCCGACAGCATTATACCGCCCTTCATAATGATGATTGGGAGCCCGATAGGATCATGGATCACTCGTATCAGGACACTGGGGTCTAAGTGACTCTCCCTTAAGCCCTGCTCCTCCTGAGGGTCCTGCCTGAAGTGCTAAGGTGGTAGTCAAAGACAGGTAAGATTCATGGGGAGCTCATACCGACCTAAGACAGGAAATGAGGGCTAGAGCCTCATTGTCCAATGACGGGTAAGGATGTTGCTCTGCCGTGGACAACCTAAGACAGGCACACCTTCAAGTAAGGCGGACCCCCAAACTGCTAGGGTGATGGTCCATGACGGGTAAGACCCTCCCAGGGGCAACCTAAGACAGACACACCCTTAGTATAAAACAAAAAAGGGGGATGTGTTGGGACTAATGACACGTTAACTAACTCACTTTACTCCCTGGCGAGTGAGCAAGATCAAATCCTCAAAGGTGGTTTCAATAGTTAATGACGATGAATCGGACCACCGTCAGGGATTGGTTAACAACAGTTCCGCGAACGTGATCAGCTCGTGCTTGCCAAGTAGTCCAATGGGACTCTCGCCTGCGTGAACCCCCCCATGCCTTGCTGACCTTTAAGCTGATTGGTTCCCGCCTAGCCCCCACCCTACCTAAAAGCTGTGTGATTTCCTCAATAAACGAGTTCCTGCTGTGACAGGTCTCCCTGACGCATCTGATTGTCCTCTGCCCGGAGGGCTGGGAGAGGGCGGTCAGTCGGCCCTACCTATCCCAGTCTGACCTTGTTGGGGAGTGTCCCCTTCCCTTGTCTCTGGTCAAGAAGAGCAAGGGGGCTTAAGACCCCGACAACTTTGGGGTCATTTTTGAAGATAAATGAGCAGGTCTGGCAGGCACAGCCTGAAAAAGGCAAGACAACGAAGGACTGACACTCTTCAAAAGAGTTCTCAAGATTCTTGAAAATCTTGGTGTCTCTACCCAATATGTCACCTGGACCAATAGAGGGTTTGCTGAGGATGAGTGAGATATAGAAAATATAACAGATACAGTTATTTGGGGATGTGGCAGAAGCTGTAGCTTATCTCAACCTTCTTGTAAAATTTTCCCTGGAAGAGAGAGATAACCAAAATCCTGAAAGCTCTTACAGATAACATGAAAGTACTATACAAAATAAGTATTTCCAGTTGCTCTAAGAGTTGTGTTATAGTGGCTATTGTGGTTTTCCACTGAGATCCCTCAGACATGAGAAAAGTGTTTTCACTTCTTGCCAAAGTCTCACAGCTGAATTCATCCCCAGAATTTGCCCTTGGCCTAAGGGCAACTCTCTATGGGAACAGCCAACACCCCAGGACTGATTGGAGATACTAAGGTCCAGGCCACTTCATTCAATTTTGAAAAACCTGAAGAGTCCAGGGGTGAGGACTTTGATGCAACTGCCTTTCAGTCAACTTCTGCCCCTGCTGATTTTTGCTTCCCTTGTTCTATAAGCTGTGGTGTTTCTTAGACATCAGGGTCCTAAAAATTTATGTTAGATTTTTTAAATCCAGGCAACGTAAGGGCAGAATGATTTCTGTCTTACTCTATTCTGCTACTGTAACAGAATACCAGAGACTGAAGATTTTACAAAGAATAAGAACATGATGCTAGTATCTGGTAAGGGTCTTTGTGCTGCATTATCCCATGGCGGAAGGGTGAAGAGCAAGAGAGGGAGCATGAGCAAGCAAGAGAAGGCCAAACTTGTTTTTGTAGCAAATCCAATCCTGTGATGACTGAAACAGACCCTCAGTATTGACATTATTCCATCATAAGGGCAGAGACCTCATGATCTAATTACTTCTTATTATGCCCCATCTCCCAGCACTTGCCTTGGGAATTACCATTTTCAACAGATGAACTTTGGGGGACATTTCAAACCATAACAATTACAAGAGGACAGTGTTCAAGTTACAGTAACACTAAAAACATTTTATCAAAGTATAAGTTACATAATGTAAAGCATGCATATTTTAAGCACATAGGTTAATGAGTTTTTTTTTTAATTTTATTTTTACAGACCATATTTTGATTCACTGTACACAAATGGGGCACAACTTTTCATTTCTATGGATGTGCACAATGTAGATTCACACCATTTATGTAATCATACATGTACATGAGATAATGATATCTGCCTCAGTCTACTGTCTTTCCTTCTTCACCCCCCATTTCCCTCTACACAATCCAAAGTTCCTACAATCTTCTCTTACCCCCCTAACACCCCCCCCCCAGTTATGTATTATCATCCACTTATCAGAGAAAACATTCAACCTTTGGTTTTGGGGATCGGCTTATTTCACTTACCATAATGTTCTCCAACTCCATCCATTTACCTGCAAACATCAATGTTTACAGCAGCTCAATTCATAATAGCTAGATTGTGGAACCAACCTAGATGCCCATCAAGAGATGAATAGATAAAGAAACTGTGGTATGTATACATGGTGGAATATTATTCAGTCATAAAGAAGAATAAAATATGGCATTTGCAGTTTAAAGAGTTTTAACATGTACACTACCCATGTAAATAAACCCAGCTTAAGCTGTACAACACTTCTAGCACCCAGTAAGATTGCCTCATGCCCTGTCCCTCCTACCATCTCCTCCACAGATAATTACTCTTTTCTGACCTTGACTATGATAAATCCATATTGCCTCTTTTTTGTTTGCTATTTTTTTGCCAACTTTCTTTGTCTACACCTATTTGGTTAGATTAAATGAGGTTGTTGAATATCACAGTAGTTGATATTTTTGTATGGTATTGTGTTGCATAAATATACTGCAATTTATACATCACTTTTATTAATGGATATTTGGGCTATTTCTAATTTTTGGCTGCAATGAATAAATTTCTGAACATTCTTGAACATGTCTTTATATGCATATAAATATGTCCCAAGAGACCTTATTTTTTTGTTTCTAAACAGTATACATTCATTGATAGTTTACTCAGATAGTCTTCCTCTGCAGAGTGCTGCATCCTTTGCAGGAGCTGCATGCTTCTACCCTTGATCATCCACTTTAACCTGAAGAACTCTTTAGTATTTCAGGTCGAACAAGTCTGCTAGTGAAGAATTCTCTCAGATTCTGTTTCATCCTAATTTTACCCTTGTTTTAGACATATCTTTTTATATCAATAACATTTTTAAATTGAGATATAATTCACATACTATAAAATTCATCCCATAAAAATTTAATTTCTTTACTATATGCATATTATGCATGTTTTAATTTTTTTACTATATGCATATTAATTTTATAAATAGGTTTTTCTGTGACATTTCAATATTTGAATCTCATATATTGATCATGTAAACCCTCCCTTCTTTCTTCTCTATCCCTTCCTTTCTCCTGCCCCTCCTGAGGTTACTTTCAAGTTCCCTAATGGTTCCTCTTTTACTTTCATATCATCTCTAATTTTTTAAGTTTTCATGCATGAATGAAAACATGTGATACTTGTCTTCCTTTCTGATGTCCTCAAGTTCCACTCACTTTTTACAAATGACATGATTTCACTCCTCTTTATGGCTGAATAATATAATATTTCATTACAAGTATGTACCATATTTTCTTTATCCATTCATCTGTTGACAGGCACTGAAGTCGAGTCCCTATCTTACCTATTATGAACAGTGCTGCAGTAAACATAGGGTGAGGGTATCTATTTTGTATGTTGACTTTATTTCCTTCAAATTTATACCTAGGCATGGTATAGCTGAATCATGTGGTAATTCCATTTTCAGTTTTTTGAGTAACTATATATTGCTTTCCATAATAGCTGTACTAATTTATATTTCTATCAACAGTATATAATGGTTCCCTTTTATCTACAACCTTGCCAGAATTTGTTTTTTCTTTTTTGATAATAACTGTCTGAGACAGACTCTCAATGTAGTATTGATTTGCATTTCCTTGATAGTTAAAGGTATTGAGAAATTTGTCGTATATTTATTGCCTGATTGTACTTCTTTTGAGAAGTGTCCAGATAATTGGTTTGTTTTTTGATTGAGTTACTTGGTTTTTTTCTTTTTGTTGTTGTTGTTGTTCTTTATATATTTTAAATATTAATCCTCTGTTAGATGAATAGCAGGCAAAGATTTTTCTCCCAATCTGTAGGTTGTCTCTTCAATCTGTTGTTTCCTTCATTTGCACAGAAACTTTTAAATTTATATAATCCCATTTATCAATTCATCCTTTTGTTCTAATAGCCCGTTTCCTGAGCTATTAGAGTCCTACTTAGGAAATCCTTGCTTGTGCCAATATCTTTTTTAATTTTTTAATTTGTTATAATTAGCTGTATGTGACAATAGAATATATTTATGCATTTTGGTAGATCATACATAAATAGAATATGATTTCTCATTTTTGTAATTGTACATATTGTAGGATCACATCGGTCATGCAGTCATACATGAACATGAGGTAATAAGTTTCAGTTCTTACCTCAAGATATTTGATTTTGAGTTGCTTTTTGTACAGGATATGAGATAGGGGTCTAGTTCTCATCTCCTAACACGTGGATGTCTGGTTTTCTCAGCAATTTGTTGAAGAGGTTGTCTTTTCTCCAGCTTGTTTTTGGCACCTTTGTTGCAGATCTGTTGGCTGTAGGTGTGTGGATTTATTTCTGGGGCCTTTATTCTGTTCAATTAGTGTAAGTGCCTGTTTTTATGCTAAAAGTTCACCTTTAAAAAAATTAAATTTTGTTTGTTTTAATTAGTTGTACATGACAGTAGAATCCATTTATACATTTTGATACATCATACATAGAATGTAATCTCTCATTTTTCTGATTATATATGTTGCAGGATCACATAGGTTATGCAGTCATACATGTACATGATGTTAAAAAAAGTTCACCTTTTTAAAGTATGCAATTTGAGTAACTTTTATTATAGTCACAAGATCATTCACCTATCACCACTTTAATTCCAGAGTCCTCCCTTCACCCCAAAGGGAACTCCATTCCCATTAGCCAGGGCCTGCTCATTCCCTTTTCCTTTTGCCCTGGTGACCATCTGCTATCACTTGAATTTGCTAATTCTGGACATTTGAATAAACAGAATTATACATCAGGTAACCTTTTGTGTCTTTTTTACTTGGCATAAAATTTTCTTTTCTTTTCTTTTTTTCTTTTTTTTCTTTTCACATAGGGAGTTTATTAAGCAAACAGAGTGTCTCCCTGCAGGGTAAGAGAGAAAATGAGAGGAAAAGAAAGGGAACGAGAAAGGGCATGCACTAGAGAGAGTGTGAAAGCCAGGAGGAAAAGCAAGTGTGTAGGAGAGAGAAGCAAGAGAAGAAAGATGGCAGTTGAATTCCGCTGGGCTAACAGGGGACCAATATTGGAGAAGGATACTTGAAAGCTGACTGATGAACCAATAGCTAGCTAGGATGTTCACAGATTGACAAGTGGTTGGGAGGCGGGGAAAATGGATGCACCGGAAAGGTCATGGGGAGCAGCTTTGTACATTACATTCCCCCGTTTCTGTTTTTATAAGAAAATCTTTTGCTCTCCAATTCTTTCTGAAGCCTTCTCTCTCCTTCCTGCCTAAGTGACTGAGTCTGGTTTTGCAGGTGTCCATTCTCCCAGGGGCAGTGTTCAACTTGCAGACTTTCAGAGGCAGATGGTTTTCATGGATTTCATTTCCTCGATTTGACTGATCCCCCATCTCTACACTAACTGCCTGTCCCCAATTCTGGCTTCATTCACCCCTCTAATTTTAGGAACTCCTTTGCTGTAGGGAAAGGTGTCAGTGACTGCTCTGGCTTCTTTGAGCTGGAAGGGGGCAGCATGGGGCAAGCAGTTTGGAGTTGCCTTTTAGAAATTGGGTCAATTGAGGGGTCCAAGGTAGAAGTCCGATTGGGGAAGAGCAGGTTGTAAAGGCATCTGGGAATGGGTGCTTCTATGAGAGAAGAACAAAAAGACATGAGTACTGAAATGAGATTGATACAATATAAATGGTGCAGAATCTGGAACATGCCAATGCATATCATAAAGATGACAGAAGTCAATAATTCCTCACCAGGGGGTGGAAGAATTGAGAAGTTGTTCCCATAACAAGGCCTAGCAAAGGCTGGAGAGGACAAGGCCTTTATTTGGGAACTTTAACATTGTCCAGGTTAGCAGAAATGTAAACACAATATTTAGTAGAGATCTCTATACTTCTGTTACTAGCAAACATAGATTAAGCCTACCTGTGTCTGTAGGCTTTAAACTGACTAAAACTTCTGACTCTGGCAGTTTCTCTTGATCATTATCAGGCACATTTGCCTAAGAATCTCTTTTGTAGCTTTTAGTCTTTATTCTAGAGGGCTAACACAAGTGTACATCTTAAGTTACATTTAAGTATTATTTATTTTAAATGCCCAAGAATGGCTGTAATTTGGTTTTAACTGTTTTGCTAGGTGTTTAAGATCAAGCTGGTCAAATTGACCTGTTCCTATCTGTTAAAGAGTCAGCTGAGTTCCCACAGGGGTCACTCATAGAGAACTTAAGAGCAGCTTCTTAGCTCCATTAGTGCCATTGGTTAGGCAGGGTCTCCTCGATGAGGTGACTTCCCTTGAAAGCACCAGGGATGTCTCCCTTTTTCCTTGACCCTCCTCTGCAGCAGGTGCACTGAGTGGCTTTTCCTCTAGTGGCCTCATCAATCTCCTTGATCAGGAGGTTGTGTGACCCAGAGTTGCAAACCTCCTTAGAGAAGTCTGCTTGTTCCCTGGGTTCAGGCTGACTTTGAAGGCAAGACCCAAATATGGACTTTTCTTGACCTCTGTATTTAATCTCAATCTCTAAGTTTGATCTTAACCAGCAAGCAAGTCAGTCTCACCAGTCATAAAGCAAGAGTACTGGGCTTTAACTTCAATGTCTATGACTTTACAGTTATTTACCCCCTTTTATCTAATTGGGATTTACATTATCTGTCCTATAGGTGATGGCTTACTATTTCAAGTTAATTTACGGTGTTCGCTCTTGAAGCCGTACTTCTGCAAAATATTGATTAGGCAATACTTAGAGTTTAGAAGGAAAGTACAAAATGGAATTACCAACAGTAAAACATTCAGTTTGCGCAATAGCTATCTTGAATTTTGACTGAGTCATTTATTATATTCCCTGTTTGAGATTACAGTAATCTTTATAACACACATCAAACTTTTGAACACAACTTTAAATGAGTTAACGTAACAAATTCCATTGATGGTAGTGGTCTGGGGACAATTGTATATAAAAAGCACATTCTTTTAAATATTAGAATCACACTTAGCCCTACAGGATGCTTGCTGGGTAAGAGGCAGATGTGAAAAGATGATGACTGAAGCAAGAGCAGATGTACAGTACTGGTCCAGGTTCACTTGGGGGCATGCATTCAAGTTAGTGGCATTGTCACAAGGCTTCGTGTTATTTTCCCTATGGATTCCTCTTGACTGGCCTCATGTATTCAGTTAGATGTGTCTCTGATGTAACTCCACTGGACATCGTACATTCATATTTTGAGTAGCAAAGGATAAAACCATATATGCTACTTGTATGTATGTGCCACAAATGGGCATTCATTGGACACAACTTTAAATGAGTTAAAGTCTGGCTTACTTTGGAGCCATTCTAATGTGCAGCAGGGTTGTGAGGCAGAGCCTTATCTCAGGTAAGGTGGGGCTTTTCACAAATCTTAGGTAAAATGTTCTAATCTTGAAGCTAATTTTTCCTCTTTTGCCATGACCAGCATGACCAAATTCTCAAGTTCAGTGAGGGGCAAAGGAGTATTAGAAATAAAGGTTTATAAACACAGATTTTGTAGATCAAGCTGAGATTAGATGGAGTTCTGTTCTCTGATGGAAATGCGGATCTAAAGAGTTATGTGAGTAATCTTTATATATGTATGTAAGCATTATTCTTTGTTTTCAGGAAAGTTACAGAGACTAGGACATTAACATATCTTTTTTCAGAGCTGCAAAGTGCAATGTTAGGAGCTCTGTGTATCCCTTAAGGAAGTCCACTGTTCAACATTACTGTAAAGTGGGAAGGAACCAGAGAAGAGAGCTGATGAAACACTGGTTATCTAGCAAAAGAATTCCTTTCTTCCCAAGAGCTGTGTGCCTGAGATTAATGTCAGAGCTGATAGGACTCCTGTATAGAGCCTCCCCAGGGAGGGTACTGCCAGAGCAGTTAGGCATCTTGTGCTCCTGCACAGGAACACTCCCAGGCACCAGGCATGCCACAGCCATGAGGTCATTAGAGACCCCAATCTCAGTCACTGTTGTCCCATTTTTGCTACTGTGCATTACACTCTTTATTAAATGTCATTTTAAGAAGCTTACATATATTGACTCCTGAGTACATATGAACATTAGTTAACACAATTTAACATTATATCTAAAACATGAATTAAAGAAAGGCTGAGAGAGCTTTTAAGTTAAGCTTTTAAGCTTTTGTGTGGCAAAGTGGCAAAATGCTTTCATGTTTAACCTTTAAACAAATCAGGCTCTCAATAACTTTTAGAAATACATTTAACAAATTTTACATATACCCTATTGATGACAGGTCCTATAATAGAACATTAAATGTTAGGTTTACCATTACAGACAAGTTTAATTTGGAGAAAAGCAGCTTGATAAATTTTCTGCTTTAAAGGCTTGTATACCTGGAAAATATGAACACATTTAATATACAAAGGATAATGTTTTTAAGTATGTTACTCCATGGAATAACTTTGTAAAGTAATTAGATGTCTCTAACAAACACATTTGAGTAAGCCCATATATGTTGACTCTAATTCACTCATCTTATTGTAAAAAAACCAAGATATCAGACAAGTGTACCAAAAGTATTTGCCATCTCTTTCCTGTTGAAGAAAAGTCCTAGAAAAATTGATGTTAGACATTTTACAAACATCTATATTTTATTAGTGTTACCACCTAGAGACTTGTGAGTTAATTTTAAAGGCATTTTACTTCTATTAGTTTACCCAATTTAAATTGAACTTTTTTAAATCACGTGAATTAAAAATATTTGGATCCATTTTTAAAATTTTAATTTTTATGTGTGCTTATATTTAACACAAAAGCAAAGGCCTTGTAATGCTTATCTCCATTGCAATGTAACAGATGTTCAAAAATAACTCTAGAGTTGGATAAAAAGAACTGACCAAAAAATTATTAACCTAGGTATGTAGGATCAAAATTGTGAGCTCAAAAATATAGCATTTAAGAAAACAAGAGTCCTAGAAGAAAAATGATAATGGCCATTAATTATAGCATGAGAAAATGGGAAAGAGAAGAGCAGAGAGAAGAGGAAAAGGGAGAGATTAAGTGTTGTGTTTTGGCCCAGGAGAAATTTTAATGGACATTTTTTCCTTGGGTTTGAGACTGGTCTTCCACTGAGCATTCTGGCTTCCTCCATTTACATTTCAATGTAAGCCTTGACTGAGATATGGATCTGAAAGGGGCTGCTTATATTATATGGGGAAGCAGGGGAAAACAGAGAAGCAGGGTCTGGAGACGCTTGAGCCTGCAGGAAGAGCCAAGAAGCAAGAAAGAAGAGACTTGAAGATAAGGAATCCCTTTCCATCTGCCCACTCGCTCACCAAAGCTGTGTGCCATTACACAAACGGATTTTGATGACTTTATGTTGGAGGTTGGGCGAAGCGTTCCCAGGGTTGAATCTTCCAGATTGGAGGACCCAGATTCCATGGTGGGGACTGAAACAGCTGAGTCTGTGCCCCGGCGACCCGAGGCCACAGAGTAGTCGACTGGAGATGAGAAGGCGGCACATAGATGGTGTTGTCACACAAACATCAATGTGGGGCCAGGCAAAAGCCAAGAAGAGTTGAGGACCTGATATCAGGGTTTTCAATTGCGAGTACGAGATGAGCCTCAACCCTGAGAGAATCTCCACCATAAAATCAGGAATCCACCTGGCAGATAAGACCGACTATAGGGGCCAGTAGTAACTATAAAAGTTGTGGCTGGGGTACCCCCATCCCTCAGCCTCCTTGAGGGTATAAATCGGCCTAGGGAAACTGGCCTAGAGGACTCACCAATCCAAAGCCGGTGATGAATGCAGAGCAGAGCATTCGGGCAGAATCGAAGGTGGGGCTGTGTCCAGGGGGCACTAGGGCTCAGATGGGGTTCCACTAGCTTAAGAGACAGTGGAAAGGACCCATCCTGAGTTGCGACATCAATGTAAGGGATCCCACAAAAACCACACCAGACATGGGAAATCACATAAGGGAATTTATTAAGCAAACAGAGTGTCTCCTTGCAGGGTAAGAGAGAAAATGAGAGGAAAAGAAAGGGAACGAGAAAGGGCGCACGCAAGAAAGTGTGAAAGGAGGAGGATAGAGAAAGTGAGTAGGAGAGAAAGCTGAGGAAAGATGGCGGGGTCAAAATTTTCATACTGAAGTTTGTGTTCTTTGTCACATGTGACCATTGAAGTCTCCACTTGGTTAATTTGCGTGGTGGTCAGCTAATGATTGGATTGATTTTTTTTTAAATATATAAGTAAATCCAATAATTCTTTAAGTCTTTGCTGGGGTTTTGTATGTGTTGAGCCTATTTTTAACATACCCAGGTAATGGTCAATTCTACCTTTAGATTCCACAGAACTTCCAGATGAGTCATGGCTGAGAGCATAAGGCTTTCTGAGATCTTTCCTGAGCATGCACATACCACTGGGCCTGTGCACAGCCCTATGCATGTGTGAAACCTAGATTCCCAGGTGTAGGTCTGAGCTTTTCAAAGCCCACCATAGACCTCACATTGCTCAGCTTTTCCTTTCAACCATTTTGATTATTCTATAGTTTGCCACAGTTGTTATCCACCACCTTAGAAAACCACTAGCCAGGAAAAAATAATGACAATTTTTTAAAGCAAAGAACTTTTTTATTTTGATGAATTCCCATTGACCATTTTTTCTTTTACAGTTCTAAGAATGTTTTTTATATTCCAAATTGTGAAGTTATTCTGCCATACTTTCTTCTATATGATAAGTAGCTTTGGCATTTTTATTTAGTTCTATGACCCATTTTGAACTAATATTCAGATCCACATTTATAATACTATTCTTTCCTCCATAGAAACACGTTGGCACCTTTTGTTAAATATCAACTAAACATTTATTTTAATGGGTCTAGTTCTGAACTTCTATTCTGATGATCTGTAATAGTCTAATCCTTTTACAAATACCAGGCATTATTGAATGTTGTAGCTTTAGTGGGAGACTTGAAATTAGAAAATGTGAATGTTCTCTTAATCTTATTAAAGAATAAGTTGACTAGTCAAAGTCCTTTTAATTTCCATATGAATTTTTACACTAATTTTATTTTCTTCCAAAAATGTTTATTGATTGAGATAATATAGAATATTTAAATAAATTTGAGTAGAACATAGTTTATAACAATGTTCAGTCTTCCAATCCATTTACATAGATCCTTAATTTCTCTCAATAGTGCTTTTTACAAGATATATGAAAAAATGTTCAACATCTCTAGTAATAAGAGAAATGCAAATCAAAATTACCCTAAGATTTCATCTCACCCCAATTAGAATGGCAATTATCAAAAATACAAGCAACAGTAGGTGTTGGCGAGGATGTGGGGAGAAAGGTACACTCATACATTGCTGGTGGGGCTGCAAATTAGTGCAGGCACTCTGGAAAGCAGTGTGGAGATTCCTTAGGAAACTTGGAATGGAACTACCATTTGACCCAGCTATCCCACTTCTTGGCCTATACCCAAAGGACTTAAAATCAGCATACTACAGTGATGCAGCCACATCAGTGTTCATAGCTGCTCAATTCACAATAGCTAGACTGTGGAACCAACCTAGATGCCCTTCAATTGATGAATGGATAAAGAAACTGTGGTATATATATATACAATGGAATATTACTCAGCCATAATGATAAAATTATTGCATTTGCAGGCAAATGGATGAAGTTGGAGAATATCATGCTAAGTGAGATAAGCCAATCCCCAAAAACCAAAGGCCGAATGATCTCTCTGATAAACAGATGATAATACGTAATGGGGGATGGGAGGGAGGCAAGAATGGAAGAAGGAAGGATTGTATAGAGGAAAAAGAGGGGAGGGAAAGGTTGGGGGAAGGAAAAATAACAGAATGAGATGAACATCATTACCCTATGTACATGTATGATTACACAAATGGTGCGACTGTACTTCATGTGCACCCAGAGAAACAAATTGTACGCCATTTGTTTTCAATGAATCAAAATAAATAAATTATTTTTAAAAATTCTGGGTTCAAAGAGATACATGACGTTCTAAAATAAATGTAGGCTTTTTTTTAAAGGCAAAAAAATAGTGCTTTTTAATTTTTAGTATAGAGTTCCTATACTTTTATTAAATTTATTCATAAATATTTTTTGCTGGTTATTGCAAACAATTTTTTAAATTCAGTTTATAATTACTTATTGCTAGTATACAGAATTATAACAGATTTTAAAATAGTAACCTTATATCTTGCACATTTACTAAGTTTATTAATTTTAACAATTTTTTCTGCTTTATTTTATATGATTTTCCATATAGAGGATCATATCTCAGAATAAAGATAATTTTAATAGTTCTTTTGTTTTTCTTACCTTAGTGTACGACTTATGGTTTTTAGTATAAGTGATTGATGTAAATAATGAGAAAATTTGAGCTTGGAGGAAACAATCTTATCAATTTTGCTGAAGGGTAACGCAAAAACATCCAGTACTTCTCCATATAGTATATTAGTCAGAAGCTTTTTGTGGATGCTTTTTATTAAATTGAGGAAATTTTTTTATTCTCGGGTGTGGACAGTTTTTATCCTGATGTACATATGTTTGTTTTTCTTAATACATTTGTTTTTCTTGACATTAAACTGTTTCATATTGAAATATTGAAGAGTTTGAAGGACAGAACAAACAGAGTTCTGGAAAGCTTTAAAATATTTTCTCTATATTTTTACCCAAACTCATACAAATTTCAAATGATGTAGGAATGAAGTGAAAGGTGAAGTTCCTCATAATTCGAGTGCACTTAGTTATGAATTGACTATGTGTGATGTTTGTTGGACACTTTATAATGATTTTTTTATCTTGACCGTGTCATTTAGACATCCTTTAAATGATTGCATCAGCGGCCGGGACCATGGGGCTGGCGGAGACGGGGGCGGCAGGCTGCTCGCAGGATGCGCCAGGGCCTGTGCAACCCGGCGGCCCCGCGGTCTGTAAATAAGAAGGTTGGGGCGGGGCGGCCGTTGGGACGCTAGGGTCCCTGCCCTGCTTGGCCCTGTTCGTCTTCCCCGCCAAGAATGCTGTCCTTCTCTGC
Source organism: Sciurus vulgaris (assembly GCF_902686455.1). Classification (NCBI taxonomy): domain Eukaryota; kingdom Metazoa; phylum Chordata; class Mammalia; order Rodentia; family Sciuridae; genus Sciurus; species Sciurus vulgaris. Next base: position 137,133,906 of record NC_136463.1, read on the forward strand.
CTCGAGTTTGGCGGCTAGAGGCTCGAGAGGGATGGCTTCACCCTGTAGGAGTAGGGTAGGGTGCGTCCTTCCTAGAAATGCGTGTCCAGGGCGGTATCTGTACCGCCCTCTCCATCCCAGTGAGGGGAGAGGCTGGCTGGGATCCCACAACCAGCCCGACGAAAACTGCAGGTGCTCCCTGGAGGTGTGAGGTTGGAGAAGCTGCGGACTGGTCGCTCCCTTAGCAGAGGTTAAGTTCTGGTCTCAGCCCAGCAGTTCACGATCAAGTGGTGCTAACCCGAAATTCTTCATCCAGAGTCATAATACATGTGGATCTGGATTGCTTTTATGCACAAGTAGAAATGATCTCAAACCCCGAATTAAAGGACAAGCCTTTAAGTGTACAGCAGAAATATTTGGTGGTTACTTGCAACTATGAAGCCAGGAAACTTGGAGTTAGGAAACTTATGAATGTCAGAGATGCAAAAGAAAAATGTCCACAACTGGTATTGGTTAATGGAGAAGACTTGACCCGTTACAGGGAGATGTCTTATAAGGTTACAGAAATAGTTGAGAAGAAACTCCAGCAGCTTCAAAGTGATGAACTTTCTGCAGTGACTGTGTCAGGTCGTGTATACAATAATCAGTCCATAAACCTGCATGACATCATGCACATCAGACTGCTAGTTGGATCTCAGATTGCAGCAGAGATGCGGGAAGCCACGTGTAATCAGTTGGGGCTCACTGGATGGCTGGAGTGCCTTGTAATAAACTACTGGCAAAATTAGTTTCTGGTGTTTTTAAACCAAATCAACAAACAGTCTTGTTACCTGAAAGTTGTCAAGATCTCATTCATAGTTTGAACCATGTTAAGGAAATGCCTGATATTGGCTATAAAACTGCCAACGTCTTGAATCACTGGGAATCAGTAGTGTGCATGATCTCCAAACCTTTTCATCTAAAATATTGGAAAAGGAATTAGAAATTTCAGTTGCTCAGCGGATCCAGAAGCTCAGTTTTGGAGAGGATAACTCTCCTGTGACACGTTCAGGACCACCTCAGTCCTTTAGTGAAGAAGATTCATTTAAAAAATGTTCATCAGAAGTCAAAGCTAAAAAAAAGATTGAAGAACTACTTGCTAGCCTTTTGAAGAGACTATCCCAAGATGGAAGGAAACCCCATACCAAAAGATTAGTAATCTGTTGGTATTCATCAGAGAAGTATTGTTGTTGTGAGAGTCATCAGTGCCCTATTCCATCCCATGTAATTCAGAAGTTAGGGGCAGGAAATTATGATGTGATGACCCCAATGGTTGATATACTTATGAAACTTTTTCGAAATATGGTGAATGTGAAAATGCCATTTCACCTTACCCTTTTAAGTGTGTGCTTCTGCAACCTGAAAGCACTAAATACCACTAAGAAAGGGCCCGTGGATCATTATTTAGCATCATCATTATCAACAACGTCATGCTCTGGCAAGCGCAGTTTTAAAATAAAAGACAGTCATATGGAAGATATTTCCAAAGACAAACAAACTGGGATTTTCTACCAAGTGCAAGAATTAAAAGTATAAGACTGGCGAGTCTCCAATAGATACTTCAGATTTCTCAAAAGAAAAAGACAAGAATGAATTTCCACTCTGTTCACTTCCTGAGGATGTTGACCAAGAAGTCTTCAAGCAGCTTCCAGTAGATATTCAGGAAGAAATCCTTTCTGGAAGATTTAGAGAAAAATTTCAAGGGAAAGGAAGTTTAAGTTATCCATTACATGCCTCCAAAGGAGTGTTATCTTTCTTTTCTACAAAACAATTGCAAGATAGATCCTTAAATCCTAGAGATAATTTATCCAATACAAGCAGATACACTCTGTGTCTCCTTGTGAACCAGGAACATCAGGCTTAAGTAGCAGTAGTTCCTCTTATCTGTCTAGCCCCAAAGATTATTCATATTATATAGATAATCGATTAAAAGATGAACAAATGAGTCAAGGACCTAAAGAATCTGAAGGTTTCTACTTCTCCAATACAAACCCTGCTGTTTCTGTTTTCCATTCATTTCCCAATTTGCATAGTGATCAACTTTTTTCCAAAAACTGTGCTACAGATAGTCATAAGCAAACAATGGCAACAACTTTTGTCAGGGACTCACAGAAAATAAAGAGCAAGATTCTGCTGATGAGAAGATTATTGTTCCATCTGGCATCGCGATCCTCAAGTGTTCTATGAACTTCCAGAAGAGGTACAAAAAGAACTGTTGGCTGAGTGGAGGAGACCTGGATCAGATTTCCACATTGTACATAAGTAAGCACATTCAGAGAAAGGTCTAGAAAGCAAAGAAAGTATCATTGTATTCAGATTAGCAGTTTATTAAGCTCTTCTAAATTAAACACTAATAATAATGTAGAAATCCAATGTGAAACATTCAGGTACAGCAAGAGTGGTTAGAGGAAGTAAATTCTAGCAGAAAGCATAAAAATCCTCGTAACAGAAGAATAATGTAAAAATTTTGTTCTTTTATTTCTACAGCTATTTTATGTTGCTTTTCAATAAAAGGAATATTATGGTCGGTACAAAAAAAAAAAAAAAAAAAACTGATTGCATCAAAATAGCCGCGCCAATGTAGCTGAATTAGGATGTCCTTCTTATCCTCAGGAGGTATTCCTCTCTGGTTGATTCACAATACATTTTAGGATATGAAGAGCTCTGGAAAAATCTTATAACTAGTTTTAACTCTACTTTTCCCAAATCTACTTTTTTTGTTTAAATCAGTACTTCCCCATATGATTTGTTGTCCCTTTTTTACTTTTCCCCTCTCTTTCTTTTTCACTTAATTCCTGTAAATTAGTATTCCATATTTTTTGGTAAGTACTGACTGTTGCTTTTGATTTTCATATGTGTTCAGTTAGCATTACTATTAAATGAAATACCTAAATTATTCTGAGATTTATCATGTAGGGTAGTCATCAGGTAAAGTGAATTGCAAACAGGGTGGTTGATGCTTTATTTAGAATTCACTGCCGTGTTAGTTTGTTAGGACTTTGCTAACAAGGTACCACAAACCAAATGGCTTAAACAACAGAAATGTATTATTTTACAGTTCTGTAATCTAGAATTCTGAGAGTCAGATGTTAGAGTGCAATTTTTTATGAGGGATTAGGGGGAAATCTGTTCCCCGTCTCTCCCCTAGCTTCTGGTGGTTTGCTTAGTCTTTGCCATTTGTTTTGTAGAAACATCACCCCAGTCCCTGCCTTCATTTCCTATGGCATTCTCCTTGTCTCTGTGTGTTTGTGTATGGATTACCTGATTCTATAAGAGCACCAATAATATTGCATCAGGATCCGCTCTAATAACCTCATCTTAACTAATTGCATCTGCAATGACCCTATTTTGAGATGATTTACCTTCTGAGGTTCTGAGGTTAGGACCTCAATATGTGAATTTTGGGAGTACAAAATTCAACCCATAAAATTGCTTTTCTGGAGAAGAAATGACCATCCTATAAATTCATTTAAGTTCGTCTTTACATATAGGCTCGAATTCAGGAAAATGAGAAATAGAAAAGGTAAGGAGGTTAGATACTATTGAAAGTTAGAGGCTCTGCTAATTTCAAGATGGAAGGCACACTGAATGCTGGAGATAGAAGAATGGGTATTACCAAAGGAATACCTTTTCCCAGAAAGCAACTGAAAACTTTAGGCAGTTACTCGATTGCCTCAATATAATCTAGTTTTGTACTAGTGAAGGATTCATCAGAATTCTACTCTGATAGGCTATATTATTGCATTCAGTTTATATATTTCAGAATACAACTCTTAAATTTTATTTTTTCTAAAGTCAGTAGCCACCCTATAAATTATTTAGCTGTAGCATTTTAGGATTTGCTCAATCTGGAATAACCTCAGAGAGCATATGGAGCATGTCTGTTTAGTAATGTAGGACACCTGGCACAGAATGTGTAGAGACTGCTTTCACACACATGCTACACAGAGCTTCCAATAAAACCTCTGTTACCTGCTAAACGGGAAGCATCTGTTACCTTGTGGAAGAAACTCACAGTCAACTATAAGGCAAGCTCCACAGTAAAAAGACCGTAGAATTATTGACTGAACACTTGCAAGTAAGGCTTTTGTTTTTATTTTCCTAAATTCCTATCATGGAGAATTGTGAATAGTGAGTGTTCAATAAATGTTTATGAACTATTTTGATTGAATAAAGATTAATGAATTATGTTGAATAAATAAAGGATTCATTTCTAGTCACTTTTATTATCAAATCTCTTATATATGCCAAAGATTAGAATCTGCTCTCAGATTATTCTGGGGTCCAATCTCAACTCTGACACTTATGAGCTGTGATTTAGTAAGTTATTAAAATATTTTGGGACTCACTTTCCTTTTCTGTCCAAAGGGGATGATAATTCATATGTAAGAAAAAAAAAGTTGTTACTTTCAGTACCAGCCATCATTATAATATTTTTGCCTAAATGAAAACTGCAGGTTTATAACCGTAACTTAATTCTACATGAATTAATCACGTCCTCCTCCATCCCATCCCTTACCCAGAAGCCAGTGTAATGTCTCTAAATTAAAAATCCAGCAGACACCTCCATTACTTAAAAGCTTCCAGTGTTTCCTATTGTATGAAGACTAAAGTCTGGACTCCTTGGGACTCCTACAACCCTTCAAAATTTGAATCTCTGTTTCTGTCTCTCTCTTCACAAACAATCCATACTCCAATCTTGTTAAGCAATTTGCTTTTCCAAGTAAACTCTGTGCTTTCTTTTTTCCACAAATGTGTTTGCCACGATGCATCGTGAACCCGTAATGGTCACCCTTCCAGACTTCCTGTCCCTTACCCCTTCACATACTTTACACCTTTCTTCCCAACTCACTTGTTTAAATCTGAGTTTTCTTTCTAGTGAGATTTTCTAATTGAAAAATGCCTTTGGGAAGATGTGTGTGTCCCTCATCACTGGGCTATATATTCTCCTAGAGGTTCTCTGGCTCTCTGGGCTTCATTGACTCCACCACTGACCATATAGTGTTCAACTCCCGATTGCTTCTCCATCCACCTCCAAAACCTTGGTATAGGCTTATCTCCTTGATGTTGCTCCTGGCACATGGTATGTGAGGAATAATCATTTATTGAACAAATGAATGAAGATAAGGTGGCATTTTTATAAATCAAGACACTGTTATCAGTATATAACGGGCATTGAGGATAAATAAAAGTCCTTTTAAATCTTAGGTTTTTAAACTATTAGAAAAATTTATAATAATCATTGCATAAAGAGAATAATAGAGACATCACTTTTTTCAAATAATGAACATTATCCTGAATTTTTTATAATACACAAGATATAGGAAAATAGTTAAAGGCAAGAAAACAATATTTTAAAAAAGGGGTCCCTTTAACTTCAGTGATATCAATACAATTACTAAAAATATATGAATATTGTTTCCTGTACTAACTGAATCTTATGATTATTTTCAGTTATATAAAAGCATTTCACAATATTTGTTATGCCAATATTAAATTCTAGTTTCAGAAGGGTAGGCAGATCTTATTGTGAGTCTTTAAGAGTTGCAGAACTTGAAGGGCCGTGAACCAAAAAAGGAGAACTACCACTTCTGAGTGAGGCACACAGAGCCCGGAGCCCAATTTAATCCTGACACTTTTGCTTTAGGTAAATAGTAAAAGCCTTTTTTTTTTTTTTATGAAGTTTATTGGGTGTGTTAATTTCATTTACTAGCAGTAGTGGAAGAATTTATAGTTCAGTGCCTGAATAAATTATATTCCTCTAGATTTAGGTGATAGACAATTTACCTATTTCTTTTAATAGGGAGACTTGTATTTTTTATATACTCCGCTTTCTCAAAGATGGGATTTCTAACTTTTAGTTTCTCATCATGTAATATCAATTTCCTTTTCTTTCTTTTGGTCTATGGAGATTGTATAATCCCCAAATGCTAATTTTTTAAAAAATGTTAACTTTATCACTAGAAAAATCATTCTAACACTTTGTCCAAAGGTATCATAACTCTGTCCCTTTGACTGAATGGAGGTGCCAGTCTTAGCCTTGCATTAGAATCACTGGGAGAGTGTCATAATTTGAAAATAGTTTGTCCCTTTCATACAATTGTGAATTTTAATCCCTACTTTGAGGTGTTAAGAGGGTAGAAACTTAATCTGACTGTGGTGTTCAGAGGTGAGGCATTTGGCAGGTGATCAGACCCTTATGGTGGAACCAACTAATGGCTTTATATAAAGATTGGATGATAAATATGTATGCATATATGCACATAGTCCCTGTCTCTTGCAATGCGAAGACCTGCACCACATCAGGACTCTGCTGGCAGGAAGGCCATTACCACATGAGCCTTTTGACCTTGGGCCTCCAGAACCATAAGCCCAAATAAGCCACTTTTCTCTGAAACGTAGCCTGTCCATGATACTGTGTCATTAGCAACAGGAAGTGGGTTACTCACATTTTTCAATATTTCTTTATGTTTGGGCCACATACAAGACAAGTTAAATTCCAGTCCCAAGGTGGGACTGAAGCATGGGTATTTTCTTTATGCTCCCTTACATGGTTACAAAGTGCTGCCAAAAAAGTAGAATCAAGAATCAATAAATGAGATGGAATCAAATAAAAAGCTTCTTCACAGCAAAGGAAACAATCAAGAATGTGAACAGAGGGCCTACAGAAAGGGAGAAAAATCTTTGCCACCTGCACCTTGAATACAGCATGAATCTCCAGGATATATAAAGAACTCAAAAAACTTACCACACACACATACACACACACACACAGACAGACACACAGACACACGGACAATAGCCCAATCAATAAACGGGCAAAGGAACAGAATAGGCATTTCTCAAAAGAAGAAATGTGAATGGTCAACAAATATATGAAAAAAGTTTTGACCATCTCTAGCAATTAAAGAAATGAAAATTAAAAGTACACTGAAATTCCATTTCACTCCAGTCAGAATGGTAATTATCAAGAATACAAGTAACAATAAATGTTGGTGAGGATGGGGAAAAAAGGTACACTCATACATTGCTGGTGGAACTGCAAATTGGTGCAACATTCTGGAAAGCACTATAGAGATTCCTCAGAAAACTTAGACTGGAACCACCATTTGACCCAGCTATCCCAGGCCTCGGTTTATACCCAAAGGAATTAAAATCAGCATACTACAATGAAACAGCCACATCAATGTTTATAGAAGCTCAATTCACAATAGCTAAACTATGGAACCAACCTAGGTGCCTTTCAACAGATGAATGGATGAAGAAAATGTGGTACATATATACAAAGGAATAGTACTCAGCCATAAAGAAGAATGAAATTATGGTGTTTGCCAGTAAATGGATGGAACTGGAGACTATTGTGCTAAGTGAAATAAGCCAATACCAAAAAACCAAAGGCCTAATGTTCTTCTTGATATGCAGATGCTAACACACAGTAATGTGGTGAGGAGGAAAGAATAGAAGTTCATTGGGTTAGACAAAGGGGAATGAAAGGAAGGGAGGGGGATATGAATAGGAAAGACAGTAAATGTATTGGACATAACTTTCCTATGTTTACATATGAATACACAACCAGTGTTACTCCATATCATGTTTAAGAATGGGATCCTAATTAGGATAGAATATACTTTAGGGCTGGGGGTATAGCTCAGTTGGTAGAGTGCTTGCCTCGAATGCACAAGGCCCTAGGTTCAATCCCCAGCACCACACACACACACAAAGATATGCTTTATGTATAACAGGTCAAAATACAATCTACTGTCATATATAACTAAAAAGAACAAATGATAATAAGAGGAAAAAAGTGTAGGCAAGAGTGAGCAACAGTGCCTTAGAGCCTACATATTATTTAAAATCAAAATCACTTGTCCAAGTTTTCTTTCTAAACCTACCAATGCCCCAGGACATTTTGCTACTGCTAAGTTTTCTCATCTTCCCATGTTTTTTTTCTAATTTAAAAAAGATAGCAATATACAGAGGTATGAGGAAGAAATTAAAAAGTGCCAATGATTTACTTTCCTAGAAAAATGGGATCATGGAGACCATTGCTAAAATTTTAGACATTCCTATAGATAATTTTAAATTTCTTGTAAGTAGAATTATTGTATACTGCTGTATGCATGCTATTCTCTGTTTGTTGCTCTTTTAATTTCTTTTATACCAGGGATTGAACCGAGGGGTACTTTACCACTGTGTCACATCCCAGTCCTTTTTTTAATTTTTTTTTTTAAATTTTTGAGACAGGGTCTTATTTAGTTGCTTAGGGACTCACTAAGTTGCTGAAGCCCTTTGAACTTGTGATCCTCCTGAGCTTCTGGGATCACAGGTGTGTGCCACCATGCCTAGTGCTATTTTAAGATTAAATCAAGCTTTATTTTATCAAAATAAAAAAATTAAAAATCCATAATATATAGTCAAAGAACAGACAGAATAATTTTCTCAGAGACACACAGCTAATGAATGGTGTCAGACCAGATTGCCTATCTCTTTGCTGAGGTTTGTCACTGATACCTTGTCTTTGAAATCAAGAGACCTTTACATCCTTATGAAATTACCTTAGATTCATATTAACTCCTTACTATATATGAACGTAACTATTCTAGGATGTCTATAAAATCATTTCTAAACTTCTATCATTCATGTTAGCACCTCTCTATTGCTGATTCCTGTTGACACTAGACTTTTGTTACCCTTGTCAATTACATTCTTTGACTTTCAGCCAGGTTTCAATCTACTGACCCTAACACTAAGTTATGAGCCCTACATCAGACTACTGTCCACTTATCAGCCATCCTAAAAATATCATAATAAAAATTGCCTCCATCTTATTAGCAAGCATATTGTTTAATTAGTAAAAATTGGGCTGTCATGTCAAGTAGGCAATGCCTGGTGATGAATGACAAAGAATTTCAGGAGTTCCTTCGTATTCATCTTAATTAGAGCTAAAATAAGGTCATATCCTTTTCTCACAAAATAAATGATACCCTACATATTATGGTAGAGATTTAAAAATCGGAATTTAAGTCAGACTGGTTCCCAATGTTCTAGTGACCCTAAACAATGTTTAATTAAGTCTAAATTTTTAGTAAATTATCTCCAAACTGGTCTAAAAGTTAACGAGATAATAATCGCCGAGGAGAGAACAGCGTGGTATCGATAGTTTAAAGCAGCAGCAGCCTGGCTAGCTTGCGTGTTTTCCTTTTATTCCAGATCTCATGCATGCTTAATTGACTTGAAACATTATAGTTCAAATGGACGGAGGTCTTGAAGATATGCCTATTATGTAATTAGAACTGAATTACATCTGGAATGTTTTAGGCACAAACTTATGGACATAGTTGAAATTGTGTGAGAAAAAATGCTAGTTTCTCATATCACACAGTTGGACATGCATATTGGTTCAGTTACCCAAAGAGGATGTCAGGAAACTTGGGAAGTTTATTTAACCAAGTTAATAGCATAATCATTAAAAAGCCATGGTGTTGATAGAGTGTCTCTTAACCAATAACTGATTACTCAAAATAAGCCTAGGGAAAGTATCTCATTTCTAGAAATTATTTTCTGATAATAAAGTCATTAAAATGACAAATGTGAGAAATGTACAAAATGAAAATCACCTGGGTTAAGCCATATCATAGCCATGATCATAACACTTGAGATTTTTACTCTTTTTTTCCCCTACTATGTCCTTAAATCAGATTTCATACTGGATATACTCTTTTTGTAATCTGCTTTACCAAGTTACTGTTAGAAAAAGTGTTCTTTGTCAGATCTGAAACTGATTTCATGGTTCTTCAACTGGTCTCACAGTTTTTATTCCTAGAATAAGACCACAAACAAAGAGTTGAAGGCTTTAGGAATCGAACATTAAAAATTCTAAGTAATGAGGCACGAGAACAGTACCTCAGGTCTTCATTGGTACAGATTGTATAGGGGGATGCAGTGATCTAATAACTATGCAACAGAATGGGGAACTGCTGACGCGGCTGAAGCAGATCGGCTGCAGTAGTTACAGTGGAGCAGACACCACACTGATGTCCCCCTGGAGAGCTGAATGGAAGCACACAAGATGACAGCATTTCCTGGTGGATGGGATTTTCGACCACAAATGGATTTTTCTTCTTTTGCCTCAGTATTAAAAAGTGGACCAACTTGTCCCTAACCATAGGGCCAAGAAGATTGATGGATCATCTTGGGTTTCTTCTGGATTGGTCCTTTGGGTTCCAGAAAACCATGACAAGTTTTGGTTTAGTATGCACTGACCCAAAAGATGTTTTTTTTCTTTAGCACATGTTTCTTATTAACTGTTCTCTGTGTGCCAGCATGCCTCTACCTCCAAGCCAGTGTTTCTCAACCGTACGTATCCAGATGCCCCAAGGATGAATCTACAGTTGGTGTTCTGCCATTTCCCATCAGCTGAAATTATTTTGCTGAACATGACTTTATGCAATTTGTATTATGAAATCAATGGGTATTTTGAGTGTGTTTTTTCAAACCTACCCCACCCTATCCCACTTTGAGGGTCACTGCTCTGGGTCACTGTTCTCACCTTGCAATCTCACATATCTCATTCGAAACATTGCACGATTCTGAAAGGGCCTGAGGACCCAATTTGAGAACCTATGAGGAAAAGTTGAGCATTGGGTTGGTCTTCACCAGGGTCACATGAATAGAGGCAGCAGGGCAAAGAGGCAAATGCGACAGCACTAGATAAGATGGTTCCAGATCATCCTGAACAACTGTGCAATCATTGGATTTAGATTCCAGCAAAATTAAAATATAAAATGTAAAACATTAGCATAGAGAACCTATATCCCAAGTTTGTTCCAAACAATCCCAAAAGCATATCTGAAAGGAACCAAATTTTGAAAAACACTGTCCTAAATAACTATCCCAACACACACACATTGGAAATTTAAGACTCCTATAACTGAAATTTTTCTGTTTTAGAATTGTAAGATTAAGTTAACTTCCCTCTGTGGTATCTAGTGGGAATGGTTAATTTCTAATAAAGATGTACATAAAAAAATAAATAAATAAATAAAAAATTCTAAGTAATGATACCTTACATACCATGAAAGACAAACTGTAAGAAAAGGATTTGTAGCATATATAACAAGTATAGGTACTAAGGACTTCAATGTATGAAAAGCTTTCTTAAGAACAGGAAAATTAGAAACTCAGAATAATTCATAAACAATATTGGCTTACATCTAGGAAAATGTGTTTGATCATGTCAATGATTTAACAGATGAAAATTTAAATAAAAACAAAATTGAGCTTTTAATGCAACATATTCAAGCAAAATTAGATTAACACAATATTGACTGGAAAGTCCAGTTCAACAACTTTATGGAAAAAGGTTATCTGGTTTTAACAAGAGTGCTGAAAATATGTGTTCCATTTTATCCAGAAATTAAACTTCTAAAATCTGCTTTAGTGAGATGGAGATCTGTACCGAGGTATTACCTGCCCTTGTCTAGTCCATGTTTCCATCCTGGGTTAAATAGTAGTACATTTCAGGAAATAATGCTGGGGCAGATGGATGGCCATATTAAAAAAACGAACCTCAATCCTTACTTTAGTGTTTTAAATATATAAAAAACAACTCAAAATAGGTCACAGAACCAAGCTTAAGAGCTAAAACTATAAAATTCACAAAGGAAATGTAGGAGACGTTGGATTTGATAAGAGAAACACAGGCTGTAAAAGGAAAAAAATGAATAAGTTGGACTTTAAAAAAGAACTTTGTCAACTTGAAAAACGTTTTTGTGCAGGTGGAAAGGTAAACCAAAGATTGGGGAGAACTGTAAAACACACATCTAACATGGGACTTTTGTCTAGAATATGTAAGGAATCCTTGAAACTAATGAAAAAGAATTCAGTACTCAAAAAAATGGGAGGAGGATTTGAGCAGAAATTTCACCATATGAAATGTCAAATAGCACATGAAAAAAAATATGTTCAATATGCCAGTATGCATGCCACTGAATAGTAACTTCAAGAGGGTAAAACTAAGATGATCAAGTGCGTATCGCAACTGATATAAATGAAAAGTGGTACACTTTGGAAAGAGCTGCAGTTTCTTTCTTTCTTTTTTTTTTGATTCATTGTACACAATTGGGGTACAACTTTTCATTTCTCTGGTTGTACATGACGTGGAGTCACACTGTATGCGTAATTATACATGTACATAGGGTAACATTTGTCTTACTCCTCCATCTTTCCTTCCCACCAACCCCCCTACCCCTCAATTCCCTCACACAATCCATCCTTCCCCCATTCTTCCCTTATCCCCTCCTCCCATTATGTATCATCATTCACTTATTAGAGAAATCATTTGGCCTTTGGTTTTTTGGGATTGGCTTATCTCACTTAGCATGATATTCTCCAACTCCATCCATTTATCAGCAAGGGCCATAATTTTATTCTTCTTTATAGCTGAATAATATTCCTCTGTGTATATATACCACAGTTTCTTTATCTACTCATCTATTGAATGGCATCTAGGTTGGTTCCACAATCTAGCTATTGTGAAATTGAGCTGCTATAAACATGGATGTGGCTGCATCACTATAGTATGCTGATTAAGTCCTTTGAATATAAACCAAGGAGTGGGATAGCTGGGTCAAAAGGTGGGCCCATTCCAAGTTTTCTAAGGAATCTTCATACTGCTTTTCAGAGTGGCTACACCAATTTGCAACACCACCAGCAATGTATTAGTGTACCTTTTCCCCCACATCCTCACCAATACCTGTTGTTGCTTATATTCTTGGTAATAACCATTCTAATTGGGGTGAGATGGAATCTTAGGGTAGTTTTGATTTGCATTTCTCTTATTACTAGAGATGTTGAACATTTTTTCATATCTGTTGTTTGCTTGTAAATCTGTGAAGTGTCTGCTTAGTTCCTTAGTCCATTTTTTTATTGGGTTATTTGTTTCTTGGTGTAAAATTTTTTGATTCTTTATAAATTCTGGAGATTAGTGCTCTACCTGAAGTGTGTGTGGAAAATATTTTTTCCCACACTGTAGACTCTCTCTTCACATTGTTGATTGTTTTCTTTGCTGCGAAAACCTTTTTAGTTTGAATCTATCCCATTTATTGATTCCTGATTTTATTTCTTGTGCTTTGGAAATCTTGAAGACAGGTGTCTAGAGACATGTGATCCACCCAAACTGAAACAGAAGGACATACACAATTTAAATAGATCAATTCCAAGCACTGAAATAGAAGAAGTCATCAAAAGCCTACCAACCAAACAATGCCTGGGACCAGATGGATTCTCAGCCCAGTTCTAGAAGACCTTCAAATAAGAATGAATACCAATACTCCTCAAAGTATTCCATGAAATAGAAATGGAGGGAACCCTTCCAAACTCATTCTATGAAGCTAGTATCACCCTGATACCAAAACCAGACAAAGCAACATGAAGGAAGGAAAACTTCAGACCAATATCCCTGACGAACATAGATGCAAAAATTCTTAACAAAATTCTGGCAAATTGCATACAAAAACACTGTAAAGAGATATTTTCTTATATAAGTATACAACATCATTTTGCAGTGATATTCTGAAACATGTATAATCTATTTTAATCATGTAAAACTTTGGACAAAACTAAACTGAAGAAAATTCTACAAAATAACTGATTACTATTATTTTTCAACAGTATAAGGAAAGACTAAGAACTTATTTTAGAGTAAGAATCTAAGGAGAAATGGCAACTAAATGTAATACAGATTCTCAATAAACTCTGGGACAGTAAAGGTTAGATGAAATGGGGTAAAATTCAAATGAGGTCTTAAAGCACTCTGTGCTAATGTCAGCTTCCTACTCTTGATGATTGTGTTAGAGTTATATGAGATGAGTAGCATAGAGAAACTGGGTGAAAGATATAAGGAAACTTCTCGTACTTTTCAATTTTTGTTATTTTTCTCTAAGTCTATAGTTTTTTCAAAATAAACAGTGAAAAAATAAGTTATAGTAGAAAATCTAAACATACGTGACCAAGTGACCCAGCCATTCTACTCCTAGGTGTTAACCTGAAAGAAACAAATGCATGTGTCCATAGAAAGACTTGTAGAATAATTCATAGCAGCTTAATTCATAGTAGTAAAGAACTAGGAATATTCACAAAACCAAAGCAATGAAAATAAGTACAATTTATATCAATTATACCTTTACACTGCTGTTTGAAATGATCAGTGCTCTTCTTTTTCATTCTCTTAAAACTGAAAAACCTTGGGACAAGTGGATACATTGGATTCCCAGATTAGGCTGTGGTTTATGTCTGAGATCCAAAATACCTAGCTTCATTTTTCTGAATATGCTTATGTGCTATCTACCATGGAATCTATGTTGAATATCTGCTTCCTGACCTTTTCATACAGATTTATGATTATAATTTATTGGAAAAAAATATAGTGTTTGTATTTTTAGCAACAGTGTTTGAGTCAACATTTAGTGCAGATCATTTTTTTTCCTTTGTTATAATTTAGTTCTTTGTAAAAACTAATTGAATAGGAAAAAGATAATAAGATAATAAATTCCAACTTTGGAAGTTTTGTGCTGACATCTCATTTTTATCCTATATCATTATCTTGTTCTCTTAAAATTATCATACTTTCATTATTCTATAATGATTTAATTTCAATGCACATCAAACAACTTAACAGCATACATGATTTAGAGATATGACTATCTCTAAATCTGTTTTACAGTCTATAAATAAAGTAAAAATTTAATCTATAAATGATATTTAAAGCTCATATAAATAATGTGGGAATACTACTTAGAGAAAGATTCCAAGAGTTGAATGGAAAGGTCTGGATACTTATGTTCATACAAATTGTTACCTTATGGCAATGTGTGCACCCTAAAGTGACTTTAGGCCTGAGATGACATGTTCTAGTTCAAATTTTATCTTCAAGATCTAGTTTTTAATTTGAATAGCCTTTATTCCACATTAACTTAGCATTGGATCATATTATTATAATGTCTAAGTCCACACTTCAACTTTAATGTACCCTCTCCTCAATATGTGACCTCAAATCAGAATTTGAATTTTTTGGTAACTTATTACTCTTCTCACCTGAGGACAATTTCTTTCTCTAGAAGTTACTCTAATACTTGTCACTATCTTTATGAATAATACATTTATTTTCTTTTTAAATTATCTTTGCAGATTTATGTTTATCTTTTATTGGAAAAAATATAGTGTTTGTATTTTTAGCAATAGTGTTTGAGTCAACATTTAATGTGGGATTTTTTTTTTTTTGCCTTTGTTATAAATTAGTTCTTTATAAAAACTAAATGAACATTTAATGAACATTTTATGACCATCCTATGAGATTTGATTAAAATATTTGATTTCATAAAAAATATACTGAAATACTTATTCAAACAAATAGTCTCTAAAAATCATACCTTGGAAATTCTACACTTACTCTTTTGTTGTCATAATTCAAAGTATTTTTAAACTTCTGTTTTAAAATTATCTTCAAAGACAGTGGCTCATCTAAAAACACTAGTAATTACTCTTCATTATTTAATGTTAAAAATTATTCAAATTTAATTAAAAATTAAAGTAATCTAATCCAGGTAATTTTGATATAACAAAACCATAATTCATTTTAAATTAGCTATTACATTGAAATTGTATTATATTAAAGAATTTTTAAAATATTATGGAATAAATACATTGCTTTCAAAGATGAGTTCTTTTTTAAAAAAGATACTCTAAATATATTCTGGCATATTTCACTTAAAATAGTTTCATTATATGATGATACTTAGTTCAGATGAAATGTTGCATTGTGCTATAAGGAATCCAGAAAGATCATGTATGTGTCCAGATTTATCTGAGAAATTTGGAATGCTTAAAATGAAATTTTCTCTAACAAATACTTACACTATGAGTTATCTATATAAATAAAGTATGAAAGACATATATATTTCCACTCATACACCCACACACCTACCCAGATATAACGTTCCACTTTCTCCCACACACCCATCCACATACCCAAACGCTGGACATATCCCACCCAAACCCACACTCTGTATGTGTAGCAAGTAGAATTGTGTTGAGACAAGAGTAAAATAAACACATAACTTTCCCTTTCGTTTTTTTCCTGACAATCTCATCTGAACAATATTTTGGGCAAATCTTATTAGAATCAAGGAAATTTCAATTTGAAGACTTGGTTTTATAATTGGCTATTAAATCTCATATCTGCATTTATAAATTAGAAGTAATATTTTTCTTATTTGAGGATTGGGTAAGAAAATGCTGATTATAGGGCAGACATTCCATACATTATTTCTCTCTGTTCCTCCATGATGTGTTTTTCATCCATATCCAAGATCATACATCAACATTTGTATTTCAATATTTGAACTTCATGACTCTTTCCCTTTAGTGACATTGGCTTGATTTCCAAAACTTTCCTTCCCTTCTTCATTTCTGATTAAATTTTACCTGTCTAATGCTAAAAATTTTACTTATACCTGTCTTTTATTTCACAAAGTTGTACAAAAGGATAAAGCGATTCAAGTGATTGTATTTTGTAAAAAGATTTATGAAAAATTTTGAAATTAAAGAAATATAAATGAGTAGTAAAGTTTCCTGTGAATCACTTCATGATGGAGCATATTAGGAGATCAAAAAAGTAATATCACTGTTTTCTTGTGCCAATGTGACTTTTTAAAAAGCTATCGTTTTGAGTATATAATGTCTACCATATAGAGTAATATCTACCATATAGAGTAGTATCCCTTCAGACTTTTTACAAATCTACAAACAAGATAAATGTAGTCATTAAATAATGAATTCTGATGCCAAAATAAACTCTGCATCATTACTATAATAACATTGGCTGAGAGCTTCTCCATATGTGTGAAACAAAAGCTTTGGTAATGATAATAATGACTGATGTATACAGCATGTGCTATATGTTAATGTACATATTTTTTTCCATTTGACTGCTTATCCCAGCTGCCAATTCCACTTTGTTCATATCAGCTCAAGCCAAGTCCCTGCTAACTTATATAATACAAATTAACTTACATAATAAAAATAGGAATGCTTCCAAAAGCATCAGCCCTTATTTGTGCTGGTAACTTCATTCTATGTAGGCTTGTGGTTTTCCCACAAATCACATTTGTAAATTGCATATTTTTCTAGATGAATCATCATATCGCAAATTAATAATCTTTTGAAGTTTCTCCATTTTCTCTTTAAAGCTCTGTAACACTATGTGGGTCCCTCATTGAAACATTTTTCTACATCTTTTCCTTGTGTACATAAAAAAGCAGATTCATTCAGGTAGTAAAGTCATACTGGTAATGATGCTCAGCTTTGCAAAATTAGACCTGTCCTTCCTTAATTTGTACATAGTTTATTGTACATAAAACTTATTTCTTTTAGTTCTACAATTTAATCACTGATACTAGTTGGCAAGTTTCTTTGGAGGATTAATGAAAAGATTTTTAAATTTACAAGAAGTACTACATATATAGTGTGAAATGCAGAACAGAAAATAATTGCGGTGTTGTTTGGATGCTGGGAAGTTGTTTATGAATGGCCAATGTGTAACTCCCTCCTGTTGAATAACTCCTAAGACGTGATACAGAGAGACCAGAACACAGATGAAACTGAATCTAGAGTTGTCTCTATTTCAATTATTTTATTTGAACATAAATATATTTATATGCATGCTACAAAACTGAGAATTAATTTTGCATCTTGCATTTTTCATTTTGTTACACTTCGAACATGTGAAGTATTTTTCTAAAATAATCTTAAATGATTTCAAATTCTATCATACATATTGCAATATTACAATTGTTGAGTATTTGGGTTGTTTGGATTTCTTCTTTCTGTTATGATTCTTAAATCCATTTACATGACATCAGTTTATATAAAACAATATACAAATATTTTTAAGATTCTTCATATGTAATTACCTTCCAGAAATTTATCTGATTTTTTAATGGCTTAAAGTTTTACTGAATGAAGCCAATTTATTTTACTGAGATCTAAAATTTTATTTTATGATCTATTCAATTTCATAATTCCTTTGGGAAACCCTAATCCTTCCATTCAGGAGAAAAATGATATTTGAAAAATCCTTAAATATTTTGAGTTTGTTTCCCTGCTTTAAAGAAAACAGTTTGTCCACTGTTGGGTTGAATGACATTGTATCACTTAATTTTATGTATATGTGAGATGACCAAAATTTAGAAGAGAAATCAAATAAGTTGATGGTTAGCCAGTTTATACAAAGGCTATCTAATGTCCAAATACCTCTTTATAAGAGAGAAGTGTTGTTGCTTTTCTTTTTTTAAATAACAATTCTTAAATCTATTTTCTTTGTGTGTAAAATTTATTTATTTAATTTTTAAAATTTGTTCTAATTAGTTTTACTTGACAGTAGATCTAGAGAAATGCCTGTAAATCATATGTTGAATATATGGGCAGCTGTTTCTCAGCTTAAATGAAAGAGTTATAAGTACCTTTTTCTAGAGCTTATGGAATTTTCAACAATTATTTCCCTATGAACAAAAAATACAATGATGGTTTGAATTAATACATTTTTAAAAAATGAGAATAAGTCAATATTAGGATACTGATTAGGGAAAAACTTTTTCAGAATGAATCCAGTAAAAATTCTGTTCATCACAGGCTCTAAAAGTACTGACTCTCATCACAACAATGTATATCTGGATAACAATTTTTGTAAAGTTTAGCTTTTCTGTTCTTTTGAAATTATGTTTTTAATATTTCTAACAACATCCAAATATATTTTCCTAAAGGATGCTATGTATGGAATAGAGGACAGAACAGAGTCAAGGCCAATATTAAAAAGAAAATCAGCAGTTAACTAGTATCTGGACTTTGCTCTGTATAGAAATCTTTTATATCTTAGTTACTTAACACAGGGAATCACTTTTTCAGAGAGAAATACGAGAAAGTAAATGCATTGAGGCATGAAGACTGGTAAGGGATTTAGAGTAGTTTTTGTTGTTGTTGTTGTTTTGCCTTTAGAATACACATTTTTATATAAAACATGAGTTGTATTTCTGAGAATTTGAAAAGGTAATTTAAAAAATGGATACATAGTAATTGTATATATTTTCTGGGTACCTTGTGATATTCTGATACATATATGAAATGCATAAGGATCAAGTCAGGGTAATTAGGATATCCATCACCTCACATATTTATCTTTCTTTATATCAGGAAAGCTTAAAATCTCTCTTTTAGCTAATTTTTAAATATATTGTTAACTGTTATTAACTATAGTCATCTTATTGGGCTATAAAACATTAAACTTTAATTCACCTGCACTGATGTATATGTGTACCCCATTGGAAAGATAAACAATTAATTTTCTTCCTTTAAAAGGAAATAGATAGGGAATATAATTTATGTAACTGGGGAGCTTCCTATATTAGTCAACTTGATGGATCAGTGACTTGGAGAAACATAACTGTTTTTTTTAAGACAAATATCCATGGATTTTTGCATGTCTGACTAACAGGCACTGACTGTTTGTTCCAGACTATCTTTTCAAGGTCATTTATAGAGAGAACAGATAGATTTTTGTCTCACACTGGAACCAAGAGAATTTTTTTTATAGTCTTAGAAAATAGAGATAGTGTCTCCCCTCCAGCAAAGGTCAACCATACTTTTCGTATAATTAAGACAGTGTGGACTTCTGGAGTGAGTGAACACTCATGCCTAGTGCTCATTATAAAAGTTTCATGTTCCCTAAATTTGAGGTTCCTTTTCTGAAATACAACCTACAGTGTGTGACTGTCACCTGACTTTCTTTGTATCACCTTATGGGAGTCGGGGCTCAGGGAACTGGCAATAAAATGTGCTGGTATTCTGGCTACTGCTATCGCTGTGAGTTTTAATAACATCCTCTACTTCTGAGCTGGGTTTCTTATGTCTTCATCTAATATTCGTGAAATTGTGATGGGCAAACATGCTTGCTTACAAGAATGATAAACTCTTAACTTATTTAGAGTTTTAAGGATAAGGATCAAATCCTGATGGAGATATCAATTTCTGGAAAAGAATGAGAGTGTGGTAGACCAATTAATGGAATTCAAGAGATAATCAGGCATTGTTAGTGAGCATGTGACCTAAATTTTCTATTTTATTGCTCCCAAATAAGGAAGAATTAAAGATATAGTTACAGGTCAAATAACAGGAAGTAGGTTCTAAGAGTTGCTCAAATGTTGTTAATATTATTATATCATTAATATAGTGTCCAGTACTGTTGAGGATATAGATAGTGGTCTTTGTTGAGACCTTGATAAATTATAGTAAGCATCTGCAAACCATCTTCCTTTCCGAAGACCACTCTGGCCTGTGATATAGAAAATAAGTTTGTTATAAACTAATGAAATATATAAACACTCCTGTTTCTAATATGTCACTGAATGAAGAAGTAATCTCTCTTCTCACTAAGTATTCCATAGTATCTTAAAGTTAACATAATGTATTCCAAAAACTCCCATTTAATAGCAACTGAAGGACAGTTTCGTGTCTTCTATTTACAATACCAGGTAGGGGAGTATTCCTCAGAAATAATACTCATTTTAAGAATGCATCATGGTAAAGCAAATGTAATTGAACAACCTAATTCATGTTCAGATTTTGACTTTAACCCCACCTGTGGAAGCATCCCCATTTTCTTCCAATCTAATTGCTGCTCCTTCTAGTGATGGCCTGTTGTTACTCTTCTTTCGGTAAGGAGACTTCCTTGCCAGTCTGGAGGTGAGCTTCAGGTCTGCTCTGTCCTGCTGATTTAGGCAAAGATTTATTGTGGCTAGGCAGATGTTCCATCCCTCTTTAGAAAACGAAGAAATATGCATCTGCACTAAATGTGAATAGAAACCTGTAATCACTATGGGAAGAAAGTAGGTCATTAGAAATTCAGTTGGGACCAAACTTAGAATATGGCATGCATTGCTTATTAAGGAATAAAGGCAATATCTATGCTGTATTATGGATTAAATGTCTCTTGCTATATGCCATTCTGAGATCTGCTCAGAGATAATTATAAAAGTTCTTTTTTTTTTTTTTTTCAGTAGGTACCAGCTGTATAAGTAAATGTCAACATTTGTAGAGAGATTTCCCTGAGAGAGAGAAATTAACAATAGATAAGTGGTTGACTAGTATTTGAGTTCTTACTTCCTTGGGCTACGTCTACTGTGCTGATGCAAGAAAACCACTGAAAAATGAGAATTTACCCAAAAATTCTAGATAAAATTTTGAGGTTAGCTCCATGTCTCTGGAAAGCTCCCTTAGGACTGGAGAGGTAGCTCGGTCCCAGAGTGCTTGCCTAGCATATGCAAGGCCCCGTGTTTGATCCCAGCACCACATAAAGAAAGTCAAACAAACAAAAAATACCCTCCCACACACACAAAGCTCCTAGGCTTCATGTTAAAATCAGGCAAAAATGAATGAAGTATTTTCATGACAATAGGGAAATAGATGCCCAAGATTTGAGGTGGACTTGTCAAAAACAACTTGCCTCTCCTAACTCAAGCCCATGTCAGCAGTTGAGCACAATCCCTGAGGTCCAACTTGGAAAACAACATATCTAAGGTTGCTTAGTCAAGGATACACAAAGCTAACATAAATGTTGTCAGAAATGAGGACCTTGCTTACCAGTATAGAGCATTGAGTATATTCAAAATATGGAAGTGCATTTAGCTAAGCTGCAATTGAGCAGCTTCTCAAACCTGAGAGTGAGTATGAAGCTCAGCTTACTGGCATGGAATTGCTTTCCTCCACTCTGCACTGTTTCTTCTTTTCTCTACCCTGATGCTTTAAGAATCAATGTGAATAGATGTGGGGCCAAGTCGTCTTGTCTCAAGATATTATTTGATCTCTCTTCTGATTTCTACCCACTGGCTGTATAGTATGATGTTAAAGTTCTATGTATGTTGGAATTTTCTGATTTTCTAGTTTTACATGGGGTGTAGAAATGGTATTTTCTATGATTTCAATCTTATGTTTGTTAAGACTTGTTTTGTGGCTGAACATAGGATCAATACTAGGGAGTGTTCCTTGAATATTCAAAAAGAATGTGTGCTTTGTTGCAGTTGGATAGAATGTTCTGTATGTGTCTTTTAGAACCATAAGGTCTATATGTTGTTCTAGTCCCCTGTGTCCGTATTGACTTCTATCTGGATGATCTATTCATTGTTGAAAATGAAGTATTTTTTTTTTTTTTTACTGTTGTCCATTTTTTTCATTATTTATTTATTTTAATTAAAAATCATAAATTTACATAGGGCAATATTGTTTGATTCAGTTATTTTTCCCTTTCCCCCCACCCCTCCCACCCCTCTTTTCCGTCTATACAGTCCTTCCTTCCTCCATTCTTACCACCCTCCTTATCCCTACCCTTAACGCTACCCCTAACCCTAATGCTAACCCCTCCTACCCCCCCATATATGTCCTCATCTGCTTATCAGCGAGATCATTTGTCCTTTAGTTTTTTGAGATTGGCTTATCTCACTTAGCATGATATCCTCCAATTTCATCCATTTGCCTGAAAATGCCATAATTTTATCATTCTTCATGGTGGAGTAATATTCCATTGTATATATATGCCACAGTTTCTTTATCCATTCATCAACTGAAGGGCATCTAGGTTGGTTCCACAATCTGGCTACAGTGACTTGAGTAGTATGAACATTGATGTGGCTGTATCTCTGTAGTATGCTGATTTTAAGTCCTTTGGGTATAGGCCAAGGAGTGGGATAGCTGGGTCAAATGGTGGTTCCATTCCAAGCTTTCTGAGGAATCTCCATACTGCTTTCCAGAGTGGCTGCACTAATTTGCCACCCCACCAGCAATGTATGAGTGTACCTTTTCCCCCACATCCTCACCACACCTATTGTTGCTTGTGTTCTTGATAATCGCCATTCTAATTGGGGTGAGATGAAATCTTAGGGTAGTTTTGACTCGCATTTCTCTTATTACTAGAGATGTTGAGCATTTCTTCATATATCTGTTGATTGCTTGTACATCTTCTTCTGTGAAGTGTCTGTTCATTTCCTTAGCCCATTTGTTGATTGGATTATTTGTATTCTTGGTGTAGAGTTTTTGAGTTCTTTATAGATTCTGGAAATTAGCGCTCTACCTGAAGTATGAGTGGCAAAGATATTCTCCCACTCTGTAGGCTCTCTCTTCACATTACTGATAGTTTCCTTTGCTGAGAGAAAGCTTTTTAGTTTGAATCTATCCCAGTGGTTGATTCTAGCTTTTATTTCTTGTGCTAGAGAGTCCTGTTAAGGAAGTCTGATGCTAAGCCAACAAGTTGAAGGTTTGGACCTACTTTTTCTTCTATAAGATGCAGAGTCTCTGGTCTGATTCCGAGGTCCTTGATCCATTTTGAGTTGAGTTTTGTGCAGGGTGAGAGATAGGGATTTAGTTTCATTCTGTTGCATATGGATTTCCAGTTTTCCCAGCACCATTTGTTGAAGAGGCTATCTTTTCTCCATTGCATATTTTTGGCACCTTTGTCTAGTATGAGAAAATTGTATTTATTTGGGTTTGTGTCCATGTCCTCTATTCTGTACCATTGATCTACCTCTCTATTTTGGTACCAATACCATGCGTTTTTGTTACTATTGCTTTGTAATACAGTTGAAGATCTGGTATTGCGATACCCCCTGCTTCGCTGTTTCTACTGAGGATTGCTTTAGCTATACTGGGTTTCTTGTTCTTCCAGATGAATTTCATAATTGCTTGCTCTATTTCTGTAAGGTACATCATTGGGATTTTAATTGGAATTGCACTGAATCTGTATAGCACTTTTGGTAGTATGGCCATTTTAATTCTGCCTATCCAAGAACATGGGAGATCTTTCCATCTTCTAAGGTTTTCTTTAATTTTTTTCTTTAGTGTTCTGTAGTTCTCATTGTAGAGGTCTTTCACCTCTTTTGTGAGATTGATTCCCAAGTATTTTATTTTTTTCGATGCTATTGTGAATGGGGTAGTTTTCCTAATTTCTCTTCCTGAAGATTCATCACTTATGTATAAAAATGCATTGGATTTATGAGCATTGATCTTGTAACCTGCTACTTTACTGAATTCACTGATGAGTTCTAAGAGTTTTCTGGTGAAATTTCCAGGTTCCTCTAAATATATAATCATGTCATCAGCAAACAGAGATAGTTTGAGTTCCTCTTTTTCAATTCGTATTCCTTTAATTTCTTTGGTTTGTCTAATTGCTCTGGCTAGAATCTCAAAAATGATATTGAATAGAAATGGTGAAAGAGGGCATCCCTGCCTTGTTCCAGGTTTTAGGGGGAATGCTTTCAGTTTTTCACCATTTAGAATGATATTGGCCATGGGCTTAGCGTAAATGGCCTTTACAATGTTAAGGAATGTTCCCACTACCCCAATTTTCTCTAGTGTTTGGAGCATGAAGAGATGCTGTATTTTATCAAATGCTTTTTCTGCATCTATTGAAATAATCATGTGATTCTTAACTTTTAATCTGTTGATATGGTGAATGACATTTATTGATTTCCGGATGTTGAACCAACCTTGCATCCCTGGGATAAAACCTACTTGATCGTGGTGCACTATCTTTTTAATATATTTTTGTATGCGATTTGCTAAAATTTTCTGAGAATTTTTGCATCGATGTTCATTAAGGATATTGGTCTGAAATTTTCTTTCCTTGATGTGTCTCTGTCTGCTTTAGGTATCAGGGTCATATTGGCTTCATAGAATGAGTTTGGGAGGGTTCCCTCCTCTTCTATTGCATGGAATACTTTGAGAAGTATTGGAATGAGCTCTTCTTTAAAGGTTTTGTAGAATTTAGTTGAGAACCCATCTGGTCCTGGACTTTTCTTTGTTGGTAGGCTTTTGATGACCTCTTCTATTTCATTGCTTGAAATTGATTTATTTAAGTTGTATATGTCCTCCTCATTCAGTTTAGGTAATTCATATGTCTCTAGAAACTTGTTGATGTCTTCAAGGTTTTCTGTTTTGTTGGAGTATAGATTTTCAAAATAGCTTCTAATTATGTTTTGTATTTCACTCGTGTCTGTTGTGATATTTCCTTGTTTATTCCGAATTTTAGGAATTTGAGTTTTCTCCCTCTTTCTCTTTGTTAGTGTGGCTAACGGTTTATCAATTTTGTTTATTTTTCAAGGAACAAACTCTTGATTTTGTTAATTTTTCTGATTGTTTCTTTTGTTTCAATTTCGTTGATTTTGGCTCTGATTTTAACTATTTCCTGTCTTCTACTACTTTTGGTGTTGGTCTGCTCTTTTTCTAGGGCTTTGAGCTGTAGTGTTAAGTCATTTATTTGTTGATTTCTACTTCTTTTGTTGAGTGCACCCCATGAAATAAATCTTCCTCTAAGTACTGTTTTCATAGTGTCCCAGAGATTTTGATATGATGTGTCTTTGTTCTCGAATACTTCTAAAAATTTTTTAATTTCCCTCCTGATGTCTTCTATTATCCATTCATCATATAGTAGCATATTATTTAATCTCCAGGTATTGGAGAAGTTTCTGTTTTTTATTCTGTCATTTATTTCTAATTTCAATCCATTATGATCTGATAGAGTACAAGGTAGTATCTCTATCTTCTTGTATTTGCTAACAGTAGCTTTGTGGCATAAAACATGGTCTATTTTAGAGAAGGATCCATGTTCTGCTGAGAAGAAAGTGTATTCATTCTTTGTTGCATGGTATATTCTATATAAGTTGGTTAAGTCTAAATTGTTGATTGTGTTATTGAGATCTATGGTTTCTTTATTCAATTTTTGTTTGGACGATCTATCCAGCGGTGAGAGAGGTGTGTTAAAATCGCCTAGTATTATTGTGTTGTGGTCTATTCGATTTCTGGAATTGAGAAGGATTTGTTTGATATACATGGATGAGCCAATGTTCGGGGCATAAATATTTATGATTGTTATGTCTTGCTGATTTATGCTTCCCTTAAGCAGTATGTAATGTCCTTCTTTATCCCTTCTGACTAGTTTTGGCTTGAAGTCCACATTATCTGAAATGAGGATGGATACTCCAGCTTCTTTGCTGTGTCCGTGTGCATGGTATGTTTTTTCCCATCCTTTCACCTTTAGTCTATGGGTATCTCTTTCTATGAGATGAGCCTCTTGCAGGCAACATATTGTTGGATTTTTCTTTTTAATCCAATCCTCCAGTCTATGTCTTTTGATTGAGGAGTTCAGGCCATTAACATTCAGGGTTATTATTGTGATATGATTTGTATTCCCAGTCATTTGACTCATTTTTGTTTTTTGACATGATTTGGTTTCCCCTTTATTTGGCTATTCCTTTAGGCTAGTTCCTCCCGTTGCTGATTTGCATCGTTGTTTTTCATCTCTTCCTCATGGAATATTTTGCTGAGAATGTTCTGCAATGCTGGCTTTCTTTTTGCAAATTCCTTTAGCTTTTGTTTATCATGGAAGGATCTTATTTCATTGTCAAATCTAAATGTAAGTTTTGCTGGGTATGAGATTCTTGGTTGGCATCCATTTTCTTGCTGGGCTTGAAAAATGTTGTTCCAGGCCCTTCTACCTTTTAGGGTCTGGATTAAAAAATCTGCTGATATTCTTATTGGTTTCCCCCTGCATATAATTTGATTCTTTTCTCTCATGGCCTTTAAAATTCTGTCTTTATTTTGTATGTTAGGTATTTTCATAATAATGTGCCTTGGTGTGGGTCTGTTGTAATTTTGTATATTTGGCGTCCTATAAGCCTCTTGTACTTGGTTTTCCATTTCATTCTTCAGATTTGGGAAATTTTCTGATATTATTTCATTGAATAGATTGTTCATTCCTTTGGTTTGTTTCTCTAAGCCTTCCTCAATCCCAATAATTCTTATATTTGGCCTTTTCATGATATTCCATAATTCTTGTAGATTCTGTTCATGATTTCTTACCATCTTTTCTATTTGGTCAACTTTGTTTTCAAGATTAAATATTTTGTCTTCAATATCTGAGGTTCTGTCTTCCAGGTGTTCTATCCTATTGGTTATGCTTTCTATGGAGTTTTTAACTTGGTTTATTGTTTCCTTCATTTCAAGGATTTCTGTTTTTTTTTTTTTCAATATCTCTACCTCTTTATTGAAATGATCTCTTGCTTCCCGTATTTGCTCCTTTAACTGTTGATTGGTGCAATCATTTAATGCCTGCATTTGCCCTTTCATCTCCTCGTTTGCTTCCCTGATTGTTTTAATTATGTACATTCTGAACTCCCTTTCTGACATTTCTTCTGCTGTGCTGTCATTGGGTTTTATTGATATAGTATCTAGGTTTGTTTGGGACATTTTCTTTCCTTGTTTTCTCATATTGGTCAGATGTCAGTGGGACTTTGTGATATTGCAGAATTCTTCTATTGGCTTATAGTGTCCTTGTAGATTTCCAGTGTATCACCTTCCTGCCTTCAGTAGCCTGGAGTCTTGGAGTAACTTGATAATGCAGTGCTTCCAAGGAAAGCTTCCCCTAGCCCGCTACTGGTTCCAGGACTTGGAGCTGGCTCTGTGTGGAAAGGCTCTCACTGGGGGACCTGCTCCGAGAAACTAGCCTGGAAAGGCGCTTCCTGCCAGAGGGGGCCGGGCTGTGGGCTGCTTGGGGAAGTCCCTGGCTGCCCTGTCCTGGTCCCTGAAGCAACCTGCAGGCAGGACCTCGCCGCCCTGATTCAGGGACTTGAAGCTTGGTTCTGTGCAGAAAGGCTCTCACTGGGGGGCCTGCTCCGAGATGTTGGAGAATCTGGCCCTGTGGGAGGAGCCCACCACCGGAGTGCGCAGGGCTGCCTGGGGAAGACTCTAGCTGCCCTACCCTACTCTAATAAGCCACCCGAATCTGGGCCTGCTGCCCAGGCAGTACTTCATTTGGTGGGGGAGACTCACCCTGTGGCTCTATTTTAGCCCGAGTCTCTCAATGCCTCCCTTCTTGAATCCTGGGTTCTGGAGCGACTGGAGACGCAGTTACCCTCTAGTCCGCTATCTTGGATTGCCCCAAGATGGAAAAAACCTGCGCCCCGGGTTCTGGGGCAGCAGGTCCACCTGGAAAGGTCTCTGGTTGCCTTGCCCTGGTCCCAGAGGCTGCTTGCAGGCCAGAGGTCTCCACTGGCTTGGGGACTTGTGGCTGGTCTCTGTAGAAAGCGAAAATGAAGTATTAATGAGCTCTATTACTATTATATTTCTCTTTCTTCTATCAACAATGTTAATATTTGCCTTATATAGTTAAATAGTCTAATGTTGTGTATATATGTATTTACAATTATTTTATCCTCTTGATGATTGATCAGTTTACTCTTATGAAATGACCTTTGTCTTTGTGGCAATTTGATTTAAAGTGTATTTTGTCTGATATAAGTGTATTTGCCCTGGCTCTATTTTTTAAAAATCCTAATTAGTTATACATGACAGTAGAATGCATTTCAACTCATTGTACACAAATGGAGCACAACTTCTCACTTCTCTGTACATGATGCAGAGTCACACTGTTCATGCAATCATATGTGCATATAGATAATAATATCTGTCTCATGCCATCGTCCTTCCCACGCCCACATCTCCTCCCCTCCCACCACTCCCCTCTGCCTATCCAAAGTTCCTCCATTCTCCCCTAGCCATCCCCCATTATGGATCAGCCTCTGAATTTCAGAGAAAACATTTGGCTTTTGATTTTGGGGGACTGGCTTATTTCACTTAGCATAATATATTCTCCAGTTCCATTCATTTACCTGCAAATGCCATAATTTCCATTCTTAAGACTAAGTACTATTCCATTGTGTATATGTACCACATTTTCTTTATCCATTCATCTGTTGAAGGGCATCTAGGTTGGTTCCATAGTTTAGCTATTGTGAACTGAGTTGCTATAAACATTTATATGACTGAATCACAGTAGTATGCTGCTTGTAAGTCCTTTGAGTGTATACCACGGAGTGGGATAGCTGGGTCCAATGGAGGTTTCAGGCAAAGTTTTCTAAGGAATCTCCATACTTCTTTCCAGAGTATTTGTACCAATTTGCCGTTCCACCAGCAATATATGAGTGTAACTTTCCCTGATAATTGCCATTCTGACTGGAATGAGATAAAATCTTGGAGTAGTTTTGATTTGCATTTCTCTAATTGCTAGAGATGTTGAAGATTTTTTTCATGTATTTGTTGATTGATTGCATTTCTTCTTCTGTGAAATATCTGTTCAGTTCCTTAGACCATTTGCTGATTGGGTTATTTGTTGTTTCGGTGTTGAGGTTTTTGTGTTCTTTATATATCCTGGAGATTAGTGCTCTAATCTCATGTGTGTGTGGTAAAGATTTTCTCTGTTTCTGTAGGTTCTCTCTTTATGTTATTGATTGTTTCCTTGCAGAGAAGAAGCTTTTTAGTTTGAATCCATCCCATTTTTGATTCTTGATTTTATTTCTTGTTCTTTAGGAGTCCTGTTTAAGGAATTCAGGCCCTAAGCTAACATGATGAAGATTTGGGCCTACTTTTTCTTTTGTTAAGCACAGGGTCTCTGGTCTAATCCCAAGGTCCTTGATCCACTTTGAGTTGCAAAATAGACATGTAGACCATGTATTCTGGTACATAATAGAAGACACAGAGACAAACCCACATACATACAGTCATCTTATACTAGAGAAAGGCGCCAAAAACATCCCTTGGAGAAAAGATAGCCTCTTCAACAAATGGTGCTGGGAAAACTGGAAATCCATATGCAGCAAAATGAATTTAAACCCCTGTCTCTCACCCTGCACAAAGTTCAACTCAAAGTGGATCAAGGATTTGGCCCTATTTTAGTTGCCATCTGATTGAAGCATCCTCTTCTATCCTTTAGTGTTTTACCTTATGTGTGTACTTAAGCTAGAGTGAACCTCATAAGTGGCGCATGATGGGTTTTTTTTTTTTTAAATCAATCTAATCATTCTGTGTCTTTTGACTGGAAAACTTAAGGCATTTGTATTTAAGTAATTACTGATAGGTAAATATTATCTGCATTTTGTTCAATTTTTTTTTTTTTTACTGTTTTGATCCTTTCTTCTTCTCTTGATGTCTTTTGTGCTTTTTTTCGTTACAATTTCCATCCATTAACAAATTACTATAACTCTAGTTATTTTAAGTTCTTTTTCTTTTAACTTTTATACTAGAGGTAAAATTGATTTACATACCACCATTACAGTATGAGAGTAGTATGAATCTGACCACATTCTTACAGTGAGTTTTATACTTTTATGTTTTTGTGTTGTTAATTAATATTCTTTCATTTCAACCTAACTCTCTTTAGGTTTTCGTCTAAGGCAGTTCTAGTGCTTATAGACTCCCACAGTGTGGGTTGTCTGGAAATGCTTTGCTGTCCTTCACTTCCAAAGGACAGTTTTGTCAAGCATTCTTGGTTGACAGTTTTTTTTTCTTTCTTTCTTTCTTTTAGCATTTAGAGTGTATTATCCTGGTCTGTAAGCTTTTGCTGAGAAATTTACTCATTTTACAGAGATTCCCTTGTTTGATATGCATCACTTTTCTTTGGGTGTCTTCAAAATTCTCTCTGTGCTTTTGATTTTTGAAAACTTCATTATAACATGCCTTGGTAAAGTTCTCTTGATTATTATGTGTCTTAGTGAAAATATACTTGATCTCTGTGATTCATTTCCCTTTCCAGATTTAGGAAGTTTTTCTCTAACTATTTAAGTAATCTTTCTTCTCCTTTTAATTTCTCTGTTCTTTCTAGAGCCCTCATAATGTGTATATTAATTTGTTTGATGGTGTCTTATAGTTTCCCTTTATTCTTTTTTCTTTCTGTCCCTCTGGCTGGGTAATTTCAGATGATCATCTGTGAGCCTACTGATTCTCTTTGGCTTGATCAAATCTGCTATTGAATATCCATACGGAATTTTTCATTTCAACACTATGTTCTTCAGCTCCAGACTGGATTTTATTTTTACTTATGTATGGCTTCTTGTTGTTAAGCATCCTATTTTGTTCATGCATTGTTTGTCTCATTTTGTTCCTCTGTTATTCTGTATCACCCTGACCTTGAGTTATAGGAGAGGGCCGGTAGCCTGGGATCAGAAGGACTGACTTGGCACTTGGGATGGCCTAGAACCTATGGCTACTCTTTGCTGGGGAGGGCCTGGAGCCAGAATCTGTAGGGGCTAATCTGGCATTGGGGTTCACTTTTTGCTTTTTGCTTTTGCTTCATCTTTTTCTCCAAGTGGTGGGTACTTCTCTCTATGCTTCACTATCCAGGCTTAGAGGAAGGCAACATGAATAATTTAAGACCTTTCTTTCCACCCTCTTCAGTATAGCTTTAGTTTTATCTTTTTGTCCTACTGATATTATGTAATCTCCAACATGGATTCGCTAGCTTTTGTAAAGATATTTTCAAGGATGAATAATTTATATTGGTATTTCTGTGAATGGGCAAGAGCTAGAATCTCCTATTCTGCCACATTACTTTATATCCCTTGCTAATGATATTGTATTTCATTGCAAGCTGGTTGCCTGGATCTGAAGTCATTACACCTGAAGCTCAGCCCCAAATCCAATCAGAACTACCAATAATAACTTTCTGTTATCTTAGACTTTTATCTAGGATGTAAGTTCTGATAGACTACTACTCAAGTATAAAGTGACTGTATAAATCTCTGAGAAACTTATATACTAACCAATAAATATTATTCACCAAATATAAATGTAATATATTTACATATACTGTATAATTATTTCACAATGCTTGAAGAATAAGGAAATTATATTTTACTATTGCAAATCACTTGGGCTTGTTTAAGTTGAGTCAAGATCAAGTTTTTGAAGCAATTGGTTTCCTTTTTTTAGGTTATGCTAGGAACATGAGGTGTAGTTAAACAAAATTAAGGAGAAGCATATGTACATTTATCAGTTGGGGAAGCTGTAATGGTGTTGTTGGTTCAAGATCACTTGCTTGGCTGGTAGTTGAACTCCCTCCATGCCATGGAGCCTCAGTATATGGCCTTTAGGACCTTTCCCAAGTATGTCACGCCTGGTATTCAGACTCCACAGAGTTTTACACAACCTTCCCATCTGAGGCCTTGTCACTTCTGTGGCGGGTGAGACCCGGGGCCCAGGGTTACGCCACGTGCATCTAAAGATGGTGACTGGCAGAGAGCAAACAGCGTCCTGATTATGCCTGGAGAAAGGCAGGAAGCATTTACAATTGGCTGTATGATAATCAGTTCAGCCACCTAGCATGTGGACAGATATACTTTACATGTATGCTTGAGCTAGTGATTGCTTGACCTTTAACAGGATTGGATGGACATATCTGGTTACAATTGCTTATGCATGGGACTGCTTGTATATTGAGGGTGTTATCTGAATAAACGGGAAGCTGTTTCATGAACTTCTGAAGAGTACGTGTCTTCTGTCCCGCTGGTCGGGCTGAAAGAGCAAGAAGCGGCGGCGAGCAGCTTGAAGCAACCCGGGCAAGAAGCGGCGGAAATCAGTAACTTCAGGATCTTTCATGTAAGGAGTTCTAGTCTGCCACAATTATAAAACAATACCTTCCAATATATTTTTCCATTTCTGGAAGATTCAACCATTTTTCTCATGTTTTATAACCAGCCTCAGTCTTGAGAGCGTAACCTGGAATCTTCATACCTCTGCCTCAAATTTTGTAATCAGAGACCAATTAGAAGTGTTCAACATCTCTAGGATTAGAGATATGCAAATTAAAACCACTCTAAGATTTCATCTTACTCAAATTAGAATGGCTATTATCAAGAACACTAACAATAATAGAGGTTGGCATGGATGTGGGGGGAAAGGCACGCTTTTACATTGCTGGTGGGGTTGCAAATTGGTGCAGCTATTCTGGAAATCAGTGTGGAGAATCCTCAGAAAACTTGGAATGGACCCACCTTTTGACCCAGTTATCCCACTCCTCAGTTTATATCCAAAGGACTTAAAATCAGCATACTACAGTGATATAGCCACATCAATGTTTATAGCAGCTCAGTTCACAATAGCTAGATTGTGGAACCAACCTATATGCCCTTCAATAGATGAATGGAGCAAGAAACTATGGTATATATACACAATGGAATATTATTCATCCATAAAGAAGAATAATATTATGGCATTTGTAAATAAATGGATGGAATTGGAGAATATCATGCTAAGTGAAATAAGTCAATCCCAAAAAACCAAAGACCAATGTTTTCCCTAATAAATGAATGATGACACATAATGGGGGTGGGGGCTTGGGGGTGAGAGAAGAATGGAGGAACTTTAGATTATGTAGAGGGAAATGAGGGGGGGTATGAAAAATGGTGGAATGAGACAGACATCATTACCCTATGTACATGTATGGTCACATGAATGGTATGAATCTACATCATGCACAACCACAGAAAGGAAAAGTTGTACCCCGTTTGTGCCGAATGAATCAAAATGCGGTCTGTAAAAATTTAAAAAAAGAATAAAAATAAATAAATGTGATATCAGATGGAAAATAAATTTATGAACTTGTTAAAAAAAGAAAAAAAGAAAAGAGTTGTGATTTGAATAAGGGCTTTAAGTGCTGTGTATGTGATTTGTAAGCAGTGTGTTGTGGCTCAGGCATGGGGGTGTGGCGAGATGGAATGATGACTGCACTGGGGTATGCCTTGTAAGCTAATACCTTCACATCTCCCTACCCAAGCTGGCAGTAAGCAGAATGAGAGGCCCCAGTTGACTTGTAATCGAGATTATGACATACTTAATCATATGGGGAATGAGGTCCAAGTGTAGTGGAGCCCAGATCCCTTTTGGTGGGAACAGATTGCCTTTGTAGAGAACATGTTTTAGGAAGATGTTTGCATCTAAGTACCCTAAAATGACGGGAGACTAATGTAAAAGAACAACCGGGAAAGATAACAGGGCATCTGTGTCCTCAGCTCCGATTTCTGAGCAGCACCTTTCTGGCACAAGCTGGTGAGAGAGTTTTTTTAAAGGGAATTTAACAGATAATATTGGAGATCAGCAGGGTAGGTACCATGATTTTTATGACAGGAATTTTTTTTAATAGTATTTGCTTATTTCTGTGAAGAAATTGGGATGATTTACAATTGTAAAGGTACAAGAATTTCAAAAGTTGTACACAGAGAAAGTGTCATTATCAAGAACAGCCATCTGTAGAGGCCTAGTGCATCAGGATTCAGTGGACCAGTAGATCCAGGATTTCAAGTTTGTGATTGAGATTGGGCTTGATTGTGGATATCTGCGAAACACCCGCTGGATGCGCTCAGGATATAGGAGAAAGTGATGGTCTGGATGCCCAGGCAAGTAGCTAACAAGTCAGAGAATTTGGTCTCATTAATGTACAAAGACTCAGGAAGGCTTAGGAAAATTTAGGGTTGTTGTATTTATATAAAGAAAGCACAGAACTTGCCTTATGTTTATGGTAAATCTACTCATTAAATCTGTGTCAGTCACAAAAAACATAAATTCCAGACAATTTCAAGGTATATATCCACTGGAGGGAGGGTCCTCTTCTGTTCTTGACCCCCTGAGTGCCATGGGGGCTTTCTTAGCAATGTTGGCATTTCTCAGGTGGATGTGAATGTAATGTACAAAAAAAGACATAGAGGTAATCAAAGAGTTAAAGAAATCTAACTTCTTGAGTTCATTTCTTCAAAGTAGACAGGGCAGATACTCTAGCTGATGAGCTGTTAATAAAACTTTGTCACTTTTACTGCTTTCTTTAGTTATAGCCAAGCTAGAAATATCACAATCAATCACTCAGGTCTTATTTAAATGACCATAAAAAAGTAAAGGCATAAAGAAAGTGGCCCATGAGATCTATAAAGGTCAGAGATCAATTCTGTAAGAGCATTTACACCTAACTTGTTTTTTAGCCTTCATTCTCATAGTGGGTTTGAGTAGAACCTACCTTCTTTTCTGCCACTGGCAAATATTATGGGTCTGGGAGATGAGACAAAGAAAATGATACTAAATTAGCTTTTTAAATTTTGACATGGTACAACAGTATTTCACTATGTATCTTATGTTTTACTGTCTATTGCCTTAGACTGTGTGATCAATAGGAACATCTTCTATCTCAAAGATAAGGGATGTGCTTCTATTGTTCACACAGACTAAGGCAATGGATAGTAAAATATAAGATACATAGTAAT
Organism: Sciurus vulgaris; assembly: GCF_902686455.1. Taxonomy (NCBI): domain Eukaryota; kingdom Metazoa; phylum Chordata; class Mammalia; order Rodentia; family Sciuridae; genus Sciurus; species Sciurus vulgaris. The sequence continues at coordinate 137,169,098 of NC_136463.1, forward strand.
ACTCGGTAAATTTAGCAATTGGGCTTCCCTGTTCAAAATGCCTTTCCTACATTACAAAAAGATTGACAGGTCATTAATTTCTCACTTGAGAGTCTTCAAAGAGATCTCTCCTTACAGGAACAAAGTCTTAATGATCCCTTGAAGGATTAACATTTAATTAGGAGGAAGTTTTCAACTGAAGGTCATTAGGCAACTTCCATCAATGTATGGAGTGGAGAGTTCAAAACAAAGAAGAATGTATTTGTAAAGCACACATTCATGGGACGGGTTGCTGTGTTTAAATTAGAGTTCTTACAGATACCCTTTGCCACTAACTTTTCCTTCCTACTCACTCTCAACTTGTATCTGAAATTAGGGTAATAGAAAGCAAACGAGAAAAGGCTAGCTGTCATACTTAGGAGTCAATATGGGGAGGTCTAGATGTGTTTCTTCAAATGAACTCTGCTGAGTTGAAAGCTATAACCACCAGAAACAAGGAGAATATGTGCATCTTCTAGGCTTAATGTCCTGAGAACCCTATACAGGACTTGGACCTGGAAAAATACCAGTTTCAACACTTAATAGCTGTGTAACAACTGGTGATATAGTTCTAAGCTTAGTTTCTTTATATCTAAAATAGGAATCATAATTATACCTTTTAAGAGTGCTCAGAGATAACACATATGAAGAACTTAGCATTGTTTGGAACAAAGAAAATAACCAAATATTGGTAGTCCCTATTGTTATTGTTACTATTGTTACTGTTATCAGTGTAACTACTATTATAAGAATAATTATCACTATTGAATATTAAAAGCAGTAATAAAAATAATTGTAACTGAGTTTAGTTAAAAAGAAAAGTGGTAGAGTACCAATGACTCCAGTTTTTCCTGTTTGCATTTTACTGCATGAAATATATATACCTTTTCCCTCTACACAGTGTCTATCATTTCCATTATGTTTAAACAGAAAAATGAAAGATCATTTGTAATTCATCACTATACTTGAAGTAAAATTCAGTGTATTGCATTTTTCACTCACTATGTAATTACATAAAAATATCTATCTGTAATTATCAAATAAAATATGTTTCCTGTTGGAGCAATTTTGCAATAAAGCAAAACAGAAAAACAAATATTGCCTTCTACTTGACATTGTACTACTGGATTATTCCTGAAGGACCTGTCACTGTGGCTTTTCTGCAATAAACACTTAAAACAGTTGTGTAAACCTGTTCCAATTATTTTGAGTTGACATCCAGAAGAAACTAGTGATGAGGGAGTGAGGAGGGTAGGCAGGCAATTTGCTTCATGTTCTTTTCTTATTTTCTTTTTGGTTGACCTTTCTTAGCTTCTGCTGTATTCATATAGCACACCAAGAAGGAGGCTGTCCCAGGAATTTCAGGTAGTCAAAATCTGGTTCTTTGGCTTGAATATTTTTTCACCTCCAGAATTCATGTTGAAATTTAATTCCTCATGCAACAATATTGGGAGGTCTGACTTTTTTCCTGATCTTTTTTTTTTATTGGTGCATTATAGTTGTACATATCGATGGGATTCGTTGTTACATATTTGTACATGCACACAATATAACAATATAGTTTAACCAGTATTACTCCCCCGCACTTCCTCCCTCCCTCCACGCCTCTCACCTCTTGGTCCCTTCCCTCTACTGATCTTACTTTGATTTTTAGGAGATCCACCGCAACCTTTGTTTTCCTTCTTCCACTCTAGCTTCCACATACGAGGGAAAACATATGACCCTTAACCTTCTTGACTTATTTCAATTAACAATCCTCTACAATGTTATCCATTTTCCTATAAATGCCATAATTTTGTTTTTCTTTATGGCTGAATAAACTCCATTGTATATATATACTGCATTTTCTTTATCCATTCATCTGTTGGTGGACACCACGGCTACTTCCATAGTTTGGTTATTATGAATTGTGCTGCTATGAACATCAGTAAGCACAGCAGCATAATTAATTTCTTCCTTGATTTTTTATGACCCATTCATCATTCAAAAGATATTGTTCAATTTCCTTGTATTTATATAGTTTCTGTAGGGTTTCATCATGTTAATTTCTAATTTCATCCCATTGTGATCTGATAAGATTCAAGGAATTATATCTTTTTTTGGTATTTTCTAAGAGTTGCTTTGTGTTCTAATATTTGATCTATTTTGGAGAAGGTTCCATGAACTGCTGAGAAGAAAGTATATTCAGCTATTGTTGGATGAAATATTCTATAGATGTCTGTTAGGTCCATTTGATTTATAATATTTTTCAGCTCCATAGAGTCTTTACTGAGTTATATCTGGATGACCTATCTAACGATGAGAGAGCTGTGTTAAAATTACCCAGTATTATTGTACTGGGGTTTATTGGAGGCTTCAGTTTTAGTAGTGTCTCTTTTATGTATTTAGTTGTGCTTTTATTTGGGGCATAAATATTCATCATTGTTGTATCTTCTTATTGGATTGTTCCCTTTACTAATATGAAGTGATCCTCTCTTTGAATTAATTTTGGTGTGAAATCTGCTTTGTCAGGAGTGAGAGTAGCTACTCCTGCTTGTTCTCAGGCTCCATTACATGGTGTATGAATTTCCATCCTGTTACTTTCAGACTGTGGCAGTCTTTGCCTGTAAGGTTTATCTCTTCCAAACAACATATGGTTGGGCCTCATTTTCTGATTCATTCTACTCTTGTACATCTTTTTATTGGAGTGTTGAGACCATTTATATTCAATGTTATCATAGATGTTTATCAATTCCTGCCATTTTGATTTATTTATCATATTCGTTCTAGTCAAATATTTCACTGCTGTAATTAAATGGCCCAACCAGATCAATTTTCAAGGAGGGAAAGTTTATTTAGGACTCATGGTTTCAGAGGTCTCAGTCCATAGAAGGCTGTCTACATTCCTCAGGACTTGAGATGAGGCAGAATATCATGGCGGAAGAGTGGTAGGGGAAGCAGCTCACATAGTGGTCAGAAAATACAGAGACTCTATTTGTCAGATATGAATATGTACCCCAAAGTCACACCCCCAATTCCCACTTCCTCCAGCCACACCCTTCACACTCACTTTAGTCACCACTCAGTTAATCTCTATCAGGGGATTAATTCACCGATTGCATTAGTCTCTCACAATCCAATCATTCTCCTCTGAACCTTCTAGCATTGTCTCACACTTGAGCTTTTTTGGGGACACCTGACATCCAAACCATAACATCTGCCTCTGTCCTCTAAAATCTCATAACCTTCTCAAAATGCAAAATACATTTTGTCCATTTCCAAGAGTTCCCATTGTCTCAACAGTTCTGAGACTGCTCAAAGTTCAAGTCCAGTCTCTGAGGCTCAAGGCAATCTGTCATTGTGAGCTCCTGTAAAATTAAAAGCAATTTACAAGTAACCAAAATATAATGGTACAAAGTAAACATTTCCATTCACAAAAATAGGAGAATAGGAAGAGAGAATGAGATCAACGCAAGACTGAACCCAACTGAGCAAACAAGTCCTAAGCTCCATATCTGGTATCTGGGGCACAAGCTTTCCAAAGAGCTTGTGTAGTTCTGCCCCCATGGCCTTTCTGGTTGCAGCCCAAGTGGTCCTTCTGTTGACTTGTCTCTGCTCCATTTCTGCAGCTGTCCTAGGACAATGACCCACGATACTGGCATTTCTTAATCTTGGGGGTCTCCACTGTAGCTTTGACTTCCTCCTCACATCATACTTTGACTTCTCAGGGGTGTTCACAGGGACTCTGACCCTGCTACACTTTCCCTGGCCTTCCAGGCCTTCCTTTGAAATCTTAATGTAATCCTCCATGAACCCCTAACCCCAGCATCCTGCATTCCTGAACAACCGGTGTAGGGGTATCAGGTTAGCTCAGGCATAGGTAAGGGCTGCAGAGTCAAGACCCCCAGATTCCAGGAGTTGGGTGGAAGCAGGCTTGTGGCGAGCAGCCTGCAAACTTGTTTATTGCAGGAACAGGTATACATTTTATAAGTTTCTTGCCCAATCACAATGTGCCTTGGGGGATCAGACCATCAGGCTCCTATACAGGTTCCCTTGGTAACACTAGGTCAACTTGGGGCAGTTGTTTACTTTCCTAGATATGAGAAGCAGAATACTCCTCCCTGTAATTTTACACACTTGAGACATTAACTGCTGTGAGCCAAGAACTAGGATTTCTCCCAACAAACCAGCATCACATGGTTGATGGCAATGTCTACTGACATCTCAAGCAATAGCCAAGCTTCCAGGTACACTGTCTGCAGCAGTGTCTGGTTCTGAGCACATTGAAAAATCTTCCTAGACCCCCCTCGAGCAAGAAGGATGCCCCAGTGGTCTCTTCTCAAAAGAATTTTCACCTTGACTCCCCTGAGTGTGAGATAGGTATGGTCTTGCCATCTCCTGAGATGCCTTCAAGTCATCATTCTTATTGTCTCTGGGCAAAATCTTTAGCATTTCTTTAGTGGCAGTAAGGTCTTTAACAACTGCTACTTCCTTAGTCCCAGTTTTATTCCTGCCTTTCAAGTTCAAGTTTTTTGAATCTTTCTCTTCTGCTTTCTGCTCCTGAGTATCACAATTTGGCTAAAAGCTGCTAGCAATATCCATGCCACTGCCTGAATGCTATGCTACCCAGAAATTTCTTCCACCAGATTAAGAAGTCCATCACTTTTAAAATCAGCCTCACATTCATATACTAATGAAACCTCCCAGTGTTCAGTAGCCTGATGCATGAGAGGTACTTGACAGTGAGCTTCAAGCCTCCAGCAGGCGTCTCAGGATGGGATTTGCCCCACCCAAAGATCAGAGCTACAGCTTCCAGGTTTATCCAAGATGGCTGCTCTGGCTTCGAAATGTGTTGGCAAATGGGGAGCTGCAGCTCAGGGGTGGACGTGATCAGCTGGAGGTCCTGGAGGCGGGATGCAGTTGGTCCAGCGGGGGTCCTGGAGGTCCGGTGTTTGGTGTGGTTGTGGGATCGTGGAGGCCAGTTGCAATCAGTCGGTCTGGGGTCCCAGTGATAGGGCACAATCAGTTGGTCTGGGGGTCCTGCAGGCAGGAAGCAGTCAGTCGATGTGAGGGCCCCAGAGGCAGGGAGTGATGGTTCGGGCTGAGGGATCCTGGAGATGGTGCTCAGTCAGTCCAGCCAGGGGTCCTGTGGGGCCTGGCTGTTGTCTCAAAATGGCGGCAGCCACGAGTAATCAAACCTGCAGGTACTGTAACCTCCAGCCGCCCCTCCCAACCTGCTGCACTGGGCTGGCCACTGTGGAGGAGGCGGGACAGAGGGGCGGAGTCGGCTCCAGCTGGCAGCGCCATAATTAAACCCCTGAATGCGCCACAGCCATCAGGCACTGCAGCCACTGCGAGGGCGGAGAAACCAGAAAAGCCACAAGCCTCAGCCACTAGGTGGGGAACAACTCTGGCTGTGCCCGGGAGCAGAGCAGGAGGGACACACCAGCCAGTTGGAACCTCGGGAGTCTTGCTCAGAGCCGAGGAAAAGCAAACTACATAGATCAGCATACTACAGAGATACAGCCACAACAATGTTCATAGCTGCTCAATTCACAATAGCCAGACTGTGGAACCAACCTAGATGTCCTTCAATTGATGAATGGATAAAGAAACTGTGGTATATATATATATACAATGGAATATTACTCAGCTATAAAGAATAATAAAATTATGGCATTTGCAGGCAAATGGATGAAATTGGAGAATATCATGTTAAGTGAGATAAGCCAATCTCGAAAATTCAAAAGATGAATGATCTCACTGATAAGCGGATGATGACACATAATGGGGGTTGGGAGGGGGGCAAGAATGGAGGAAGGAGGGACTGTGTAGAGGGAAAAGAGAGGTGGGAGGGGTGGGGGGAAGGGAAAAATAATGGAATGAATCAAACATCATTACCCTATGTAAATTATGATTATGCAAATGGTATGCTGTTACTCCATGTACAAACAGAAACAATATGTATCCCATTTGTTTACAATAAAAATAAATAAAATAAAATAAAATCAGTCTCACAAAAAGTCTCAGGACACACGCAAAATGCAGACAACTTCTCAGCTAGAAAATAACATGAGTGCCCTCTAGTCCAGTCCGTAATTGGACCAGTTGTGTCCTCCTTTTCCTGTAAACTCCCTTGAACGCTGTCTTTAGAGTTCACAGTCTTGTTGGTATTCTGGTTTTCTGACCTCCTACCAGAATCAGCCATTAAGTTCTGCTTACAATAATTTAATGAATTTCCAGCTGGCACTGCTAACATCTCAAAATTCCTTCCACCAAATCCAAAAAACTCAAAAAGCTTCTGGACCACATAGGTTAACCATGGCAACGACCCCACTTTTCAGTCCCAATTTGTTTTAGATTTTTCACTGCTTTGACTAAAGGACCTGACCATAACAACTATAGAGGAGGAAAGGTTAATGTTGGGGCTCATGGTTTCAGAGCTCTCAGTCCATAAGAGGCTGGTTCCATTTCTTGGGGCTCAAGATGAGGCAGGACATCATGGTAGAAAAGTGTTGTGGAGGGAAGCAAATCATATGGTGATCAGGAAAGAGAGAGAGAGAGAGAGAGAGAGAGGGAGAAATTCCACTTGCCAGATACAAACAGATACAAACATATACCGCAAAACCACACCCTACCACTTCAGTTAGCATTCCATTAATCCCTATAAGGTGATTAATTCACTGATTTGATTAAGACTCTCACAACCCAACCATTTCTCCTCTGAACCTTCTTGCATTGTCTCACATGTGAGTTTTGGGGGACACCTCATATTCAAACCATAACAATGTTTAATTTGGTCCTGTTTCTCATTTGCTTAGTTACCCCATAAGATTTTTTGTTTGTTTTTGTTAGCTCTGAGCTTTGTTTTTTATTTCTTCTCTGTGTGTTAGTTCTTGAAGTAAGTTCTGTAGTGCTGGTTTAGTAGTCATGTATGCTTATCTTGGAAGGTTTTAATTTCTTCTTACATTCTGAATGATAGCTTTGCTGGAAATAGCAGTATTGGTTGACACTTATTTTCTTTCAGGACTTGGAACACATTGTTCCAAGTTCTCCTACTTTGTAGATTTGTGCTAAGAAATTGGAAGTGATTCTGATTGGCTTGCCTATAAATGTGACTGATGTTTTTCTTTTGAGGCTTTAAAAATTCTATCCTTGTTCTGTATGTTAGGAATTTTTATTATAATGTGTCATGGAAAGATTCTTTTCTGATCTTGTTTACTTAGGGTTCTGATGGGCTTTAGTGTCTGGATGTCTATTTCAGTTTGAAGGTTTGAAAATTTTTGTTATTATTTCCCTGAAGAGTTTATCCATTTCATTGGCCTGCATCTCACAGCTTTCCTCAATTCTAATGATTCTTAAATTTGGTCTCTTTGAATTGTCCCAGAATTCTTGTATATTCTTATCATGGTTACTTATTTTCTTTAATACTGTCTGAGTGTTCAAGGCTGGTCACTTTGTCTTCCGACTTTGAGATTGTCTTCTGCTTGGTCTCCTCTATAAGTGACTTGCAATTGAACATTTTGTTTGATGATTCATTTTGTCTTCCATTTCTATGATTTCTGATTGGTTCTTTTTCAATATTTCTATCTCCTTATTGAATTTCTCATTCATAATCTGTACTGACTTTCTTAATTTATTCATTTTTCTGTTTCTCTTAGAATTCATTGATCATTTTTATAAAGTTTATTTTGAATTCCTTATTTGATATTTCATCAACTTCAATATTTTGGGGGTCATTTGCTGGTGAATTATGATCATCAAGAGGTGTTGTGTTAGCTTGATTGTTCATATTTCTTATATTTGCATGTTGGGTTTTATGCATCTACTGGAAGAGATTTCTCTTCCTCTCTTATGTGTGAAGATTTGTAGGGCACAGTCTTCACTTGCCAAAGTGTTCTAGAGTGATCTGGATTTTGACCTTCCAATAGGTGTGGTATCCACAGCCTTTGTGTTATTTCTCTTCATTTTTGCTGAAGTGATGTGTGTCCATAGGTGGGACCTGGGGGGCCACCCCTAGCTGTTTCTACTTGAGGCCTAGTCATTACTTTCAGTTTTGTCTCTTCTGTTCTTGTATTAAGTATGGCTAAAGATTGAGTATCATTAACTTGTTTGCAGAACATGGTTCACTGTCTTTTGGTTGAGTTTAGTTCAGCAGAGTTTCTACCCTGTGAACTTGTGTCCCTATGGGTTTCTAGTACCTCATAGAATAGGGATAAACAAACTACTGCAAAAACCAATGCAAAGAATATACAGCATTAAACTAAATACTTGATTCCTACTGTGACATCTACAATGTTAATTGCCACAAGAAACAAAAATGGTAGGGTCAGCAATTGCCAACAGAAAAAAAAAAAAGTGTCCATGAACTATGTCTGGCATTGAAGAAAAACACAGGTGTCAACTATGTCATCCCCGTATTAATGTGGGGGGTGGGAGTTACACAAACCAATTAGTACAAAAGATGGTAAGAATACATTAAATTTTTAAAAAATGTGATAAGGTGGTAGAAAAGAGTTCATAATTTCAAAAAGCGAACAGAGAATGAAGAAGAGATATAGTGTGTGATGGTTATAAGGAAGGAGGAGAAAAAATAAAAATAAAGGGAGAGTGAAAGAGAGAACAATAGAAGTTGACTGCTAGCAGAAGAAAAGAGAAGCAGACAAATGAAAAATTACAAATCCAAACTATACTAATCAAAACTGCTAACCCTCAAAAGACAAGGTAAGGAAAAATAACTACATTTAAAGAATGCTAAAAATGAGGAAAAAAGAAACAAATATGTATATATGTCCATGACTCAATCAGCACAGTAAACACACACACGAAATCATAAACTAAAAAAGGAAAAATGTCTTAATGAAAAATTAAGGAATCATTTCCACTGAGGTGGTCAAAACAGTCAACTATAATAGATGGACACTCTTTATGCTTGCCTGTCTCTTTTCATTTCTTCTTAGACTATATACTGATATCAAAAGCAGGGGCTGGGGGTTATTGACCTTTTCATGTTTTTGTGTTACACACCGAGATGCCAGTGGGAGTGGCCTAAGACCGAAGCTAGTTCAAATAATTCTCAGCTTCTTTTCTCCCCAGTATGAGATAGGATGGAATGGAAAGTACTGTCAGTTGGAGTTTTGCCTTCATAGACCAGATCAATGCACTCTCAGGGTGAGGTTCCTGCAGAGTTTTATGAGGGGAATTACAGCAGGTGGGATTTAAGTCTAATCAGGCCTCAGTGTCTTTTCTGTGTAGTTTCTGCTTTGGAGAGATTAAATCAACACATTCCTAGGACCTGGAATTTGCCCATCTCTACTGGGAGTTTTGATCTCAGGAGCCTCCTAGGGATTCTACTGGGTAGGTGAGCCAATTCTTCACCCCCTGTGCTGCCCACGAACACAGTCTTTCTAGGCTTCCTGAACTTAGTCCCTGAATGTATTCACATCCATCTGTCCAGATTCCCAACCCACTTCAGCTGATCAGATGAGCTACCAGACTCAAAAAGGAAGTGGGTTGGGCTCCTCTTCACTTTTCTAACTTGAATCCCCCTTGGCAAAATATTGCTCCCATTCTCTTAGGGTACACCCTACAGTACACAGAAGGTGCTTGCCAGGACAGTGTAGCTGCGTTTGCTCAGATCTCCTGGCTCCTACAGCAGCAGCTACATCATGGGCACCTCAACATGGCTCCTGCCTCAGCTCTCTGTGGCCACTTGGGAAATACCAGGTACTTTTTAAGCACCAGTACACAGTGAAGACTTGGGTCTAACTAATAGCAGTCTGCTTTTCTGATCTTAATTTTTCCACACTAAATCGTCCATTTTGTTTTCTGTCTGTGTTCCCCTTCTTCTGTGCTGAACTAGCAGGGCTGCTGCCACAACTGACTTGACTCCAATGTACTCTTTCTTCTTTGTTTAATGTACCCAAATTTCTGAGGCTTTAAGACATTCTGACTGTCCGATATTGCACATTGATGTGGCTGCATCACTGTAGTATGCTGATTTTAAGTCCTTTGGGTATAAACTGAGGTGTGGGATAGCTGGGTCAATTCATGGTTCCATTCCAAGTTTTTAGAGAAATCTCTACAGTGTTTTCCAGGGCGGCTGCATCAGTCTGCTGTTCCACCAGCAATGTATGAGTGTACCTTGCCAATATTTGTTGTTGCTTGTATTCTTGATAATTGCCATTCTGATTGGAGTGAGATGAAATCTTTAGTTTTGATTTGAATTTCTCTAATTGCTAGAGATATTGAACACTTTTTCATATATTTGTTAATTGTTTTTCTTCTGTGAAGTGTCTGTTCAATTCCTTAGCTCATTTATTGATTGGGTTATTTGTTTTTTTGGTGTTAAGTTATAGATCCTGAAGATTAATGCTCTATCTGAGGCTCATGTGGTAAAGATTTTTTCCCAATCTGTAGGCTCTCTCTTCACATTGTTTCTTTTGCAAAAAAGAAACTTTTAAGTTTGAATCCATCCCATTTATTTGTTTTACTTCTTGTGCTGGAGGGATCTTCTTATGAAAGTCGGATCCTAGTCCAACATAGATTTGTGCCCACTTTTTCTTCTATTATGCCTGAGTCCTTGATACACTTTGAGTTGAGTTTTGTGCAGGGTGAGAGAAAAAAGTTTAATTTCATGTTGTTACATGTGACTTTACATTTTTCTCAGCACCATTTTTTGAAGAGGCTATCTTTTCTCCAGTGAATATTCTTGGTGCCGTTGTGTAGTATGAGATAACTTCATTTATGTGGGTTTGTCTCTGTCTCCTATTCTGTACCCTTGGTCTATGTGTCTGTTTTGCTGTTTTTGTTACTATAGGTCTGTAGTATAGTCTGAGTTCTGGTATCGTGATGCCTCCTGCCGCACTTTTCTTGCTAAGGATTGCTTTGGCTACCCTGGGTCTCTTATTTTTCCAAGTGAATTTCATGATTGTTTTTTCTAGTCCTATGAAGAATGTCATTGGGATTTTAATAGAAATTGCATTAAATCTGTGCAACACTTTTGGTAATGTGGCCATTTTGATAATATTAATTCTGTCTCTCCAGGAGCATTCTAAGGTCTTCTTCAATTTCTTTCTTTAGTGTTCTGTAGTTTTCATTGTAGAGATCTTTCAACTCTTTTGTTAGATTAATTCCCAGGTATCTTTTCTTTTTTTGAGGCTACCGTGAATGGGGTAATTTTCTTAATTTCTCTTTCAGTCGATTCAGTATGGATGTATAGGAATGCACTTGATTTATAGGTATTGATTTTATATTCTGCTGCTATGCCAAATTCATTTATTAGTTCTAAAAGTTTTTTGGTTGAATTTTTTGAATCTTCTAAATAGAGAATCATGTCATCAGCAAACAGGGATAGTCTGAGTCCTTCTTTGCCTAATTGTATAACTTTAATTTCTTTCTTCTATCTAAATGCTCTGGCTACAGTTTCAAGGATAATGTTGAATAAAAGTGGTGAAAGAGAGCATCCTTGTCTTATTCCAGTTTTTAGAGGGGATTCTTTCCATTTTTCTCCATTTAGAATAATATTGTCTTTGGTTTAGCATATGTAACTTTTATTATGTTGAGGTTTGTTCCTACTATCCCTAATTTTTCTAGTGTTTTGAATATGAGGGGGCGCTGCATTTTGTGAAATGCTTTTTCTCCATCTATTGACATGATCATATGATTCTTAACTTATTTCTATTGATGTGAGGAATTACACTTATTGATTTCTCTATGTTGAACGAACATTGCATCCCTGGGATAAACCCAGTTATCATGGTCTGCTGACATTTTAATATGTTTTTGAATGTGATTGGCCAGAATTTTATTGCAAACTTTTGCAACTATGATCATAAGGGATATTGGTCTGAAAATTTCTTTCCTTGATGTGTCTTTGTTTGGTTTTGGTATCAGGGTAATATTAGCCTCCTGGAATGAGTTTGGAAGGATTCCCTCCCTTTCTATTTCATGGAATAATTTGAGGAGTATTGATTTTAATTCTTCTTTGAAGGTCTTTTAGAACTCAGCTGAGAATCCATCTGGTCCTGAACTTTTCTTAATTGGTAGACTTTTGATGGTGTTTTCTATTTCATTACTTGAAATTGTTTTATTTAAATCATGTATGACCTCCTGATTCAGTTTAGGTAGGTCATATGTAGAAATTTGTTGATGTCTTCCATATTTTCTGTTTTATTGTAATATAAATTTTCAAAATAGTTTCTAATTATCTTCTGCATTTCAGTTGTGTCTATTATGATATTTACTTTTTCATTACCTATTTTAGTAATTTGCGTTTTTTCTCTCTTTTTCTCTTTGTTAGTATGACTAGGAGTTTATCAATTTCATTGATGTTTTAAAAAATTTTTTTTCAAAGAACCAACTTTTTGTTTTATCAATTTTTTGTTTCAATTTCATTGATTTCAATTCTGATATTAATTATTTTCTGTCTTCTACCTCTTTTGGTGTTCATTTTTTTTCTTCTTTGTCTAGGGCTTTTAGATGTAATGTCAGGTCATTTATTTGTTGAGTTTTTATTCTTCAAACAAATGAGGTCAGTACAATAAACTTTCCTTTTAGTACTCCCTTCATAGTGTCCCAGAGATTTTGGTACATTGTATTGGTATTCTCATTTACCTTCAAGTGTACTTTTATTTTATCCTTGATTTCTTCTACTATCCATTGATCATTTGATGTTGTATTTAGTCTCCATGAGTTAGAGAGGCTTGTATTTTTTTTATCTTATCATTGATTTCTAATTTCAGTTCATTATGATTGATATAATGCAGCATATTATCTTCTTTTCTTTTATTTACTAAGAGTTGCTTTGTGGCATAAGATATGGTCTATTTTAGAGAAGTTTCCATGTGCTGCCAAGAAAAAAGTGTATTTGCTCATTGATGGATCAAATATTCTATATATGTTTGTTAAGCCTAAATTATCGATTGTATTATTTAGTTTTTGGTTAGAAGATCTGTCCAGAAGTAAGAGAGGTGTTTTAAATTCGCTCAGTATTATTGTATTGTGGTCTATTTGATTTTTGAAATTGAGAAGGGTTTGTTTGATGTACATATATGCTCCATTGTTTGGGACATAAATATTTACAATAGTTATGTCTTGCTAATGTGTAATTCCATTCAGTATTATGAAATGTCCCTCTTTGTCCCTTCTGATTAACTTTGACTTGAAGTCCACTTTATCTGAAATGAGGATGAAAACCCCTGCTTGTTTATGCAATTCATATGAGTGAGGTGTTTTTCACAATTCTTTTCACCTTCAGTCTGTGGATGTCTTTGCCTATGAGGTGAGTCTCTTGGAGACAGCATATTGTTGGGTCTTGTTTCTTAATCCAATCTGCCAGTCTATGTCTTTTGATGAGTTTAAGCTATTAACATTCAAAGTTATTATTGAGATATGATTTGTATTCCTGGTCATTTTGGTTTATTTCTGGTCTTTAATTTGATGCAGTTTCTCTTGATTGACTATTCCTTTAGTGTACTTCCTCCCTTTGCTGGTTTTCACTTTTTTTTTTTTTCACTTTATCCTCATGGAATAGTTTATTGAGATTGTTCTATAGTGCAGACTTTCTAGTTGTGAATTCTTTGAATTTTTGTTTATCATGGAAGGTTTTTATTTCATCTTGAAATCTAAAACTTAATTTTGTTGGATATAAAATTCTTGGTTGGCATATATTTTTTTTCAGAGCTTGAAATATGTTGTTCCATGACCTCTTAGCTGAAGGTCTAGGTTGAGAAATCAGTTGAGATCTGAATTGGTTTCCCCCTATAGATGATTTTCTTTTTTTCCTCTCATGGCCTTTAAGATTTTACCCTTATTCTATATTTTAGGCATTCTGATTATAATGTGTCTTAAGAGTCTGCTGTAATTTTGTATATCGGGGTTCTGTAAGTCTCTTGTATTTGATTTTCCATTTTATTCTTTAGGTTTGAGAAATTTTCTGATATTATTTCATTGAAAAGATTGTGCATTCCTTTGGTTTATATCTTCCTACCTTCATCTATCCTGATAACTCTTAAATTTGGTCTTTTCATGTTATCCCATAATTCTTGGAAGTTCTTTTCATGGATTCTTACCATCTTCACTGCATGGTCAACTTTATTTTCAAGATTATATATTTTGTCTTCATTGCCTGAGGGTCTGTCTTCCAAATGGTCTATTATGTTGGTAATGCTTTCCATTGAATTTATAATTTGGTTTATTGCTTTCTTCAATTTGTGGATTTCTGCTTTTTTTTCAGAATCTCTAACTCTATTGATGTGATCTTTCATTTTCTGTATTTTCTCTTTATTTCACTCTACCATCCTTTATTTCACAGATCAGTTTAATTATGTACATTCTAAACTCATTCTTGGATATTTTTTCTACTGTGTTGTCAGTAGATTGTCTTATTGGTGCATCTTGGTTTGTTTGGGGCACTTTGTTCCATTTTTTCATGTTGCTTGTGTGTTCTTCCATCTAGTTATATGGATCTGAGACAGTATAGATTTTACCCTGTAGATTTATATTGTCCCTGATGGTTTCTAGTACCTGACCTTTAAAAGGTTGACCAATATCAACAGTACCCAGTGTAAACAATATATAGACTTAAATCTAGTTGCTTCCACTAAAGTGTCTGTTGCTTTCTCACTATAAACAGAAATGATGAGTTCAATCGCTGTCTACTATATAAACATAAAATTTGCTAAAAGACAGTTTACAATCTCAAATGGTGGTCAAAGAGAGAACAGAAACAGTGTAGGACAATGATATTCATGAAGGAGGAAGAGAGAAGCTAGAAGTAAAAATCTATAGGAAGATTGGAAGAGGAACCAACAGAGATTGGCTGTTAGGTGGAGCAAAGGTAGAAAGGAAATCCAGGAAAATAGACCAGTGAGAGGAAGGATATATATAAAGAAAAAAAAATTAAAAATTTAAGAATATATAACAGAAGTACAAAAAGCCATGTATATATTACTGTCCTCAACAAACTAATGCATGAAAAATACCTTGCTCCAAATATGGTGAAGACATGTTAGAAAAGAAAAAAATAAAAATGAAATAAATCTCAATGGAAAATTGAACAGCTATCTCTTTTGGTGTTCAAAAGTTTCTCAGCCCTGTCTCTAACTTCTCATAGGACTGCCTGACCCAGACCAGCCCTCGCTGACGCACTGATCTGGGTTTCAGATATCCCAGGTTTGGCCACATTACAGTTTCAAGATTTCAGTGCTGCTGTAATTTGGTGAGAGACAATCAGGGATGAACAATTCTGAGAAATAGCAACTAGATGGTGACCACCAGCACTCCCAAGAGGAGGAAGACCCCAGGCGTAACCAAACCTGCAGGCACTTGGACACTGAACCTCTAGGTTCTGGTCAACTTCCCCAGACAGGGGCAACTGTGCCCCAGGATGGCAGTGACAGCAAACCTGCTGGCACCCCAACCCCCAAGGCCCTGACCAGCTTCCCAAGATGGATTCAGCCATGTGCAACCAAACCTGGAATCTCCCTGGCAGTGGGCCTCTGGCCAGTGGTGGAAGCGGTAGTGTGGGGGTTGGTGGCAGCAGGCAACTTGGTTAGTGGCAGCTGCAGTAGATCAGTGGAGATGGCAGCAGTTGGGGGATCGGCAGCAGTGGCGGCACCCAGAGAGAAGATCTCCAGGTGATCTCTTGGCAGCAGCCGTTGTGGCAGTCATTCTGGGAGAAAAGACCTCTGGGCATCTGCAGCTGCAGCATCTGGACAGCTGTGCCTCTGGCTATCGAAGGCCTTTTCGTAAGTTTTAAAGTATAAATTTTTCAGCACTCATGTAGTGAAGTTGATAAAACAATACTGGGTAGTTAGAAAAACTACAAACTTGATGTTAATTTTAGATATGTTTAGAAGAGATGAAAAATTTGTGAGGCTGTTTAAAACTGACACTATTTTTCAGGGCTATTTTATTATAAGGAAATAGTTAATCATGCCAATTTAGAATACTTTCTTGGTTTTCTACCACACAAAACAACTGTTCTTTTTTATAATGTCAGCACTTTAATGATATATGGTTTATATTCTGATTTTTTATTTACATTTGGAGTTATTTATTCTTATCACTTCAGTGTGGTCCATGGATCTGTAACATCAGCTTTGTCTGAGATTTCGTTAGAAATGTAGAAACCACAGCCAACTCCAGACCTCCTGAATCCAGACCTGCAATTTAGCAAGATTCCCAGGTGCTACACATGTACCAAAATGTTTTTTCTTTTTAATCTTAAAAATAAGTTACAAAAGTTTAATAGATCTCTGTAATAAATAACATTTGTCAAGTATATTTCTTAAGTCAGTGTTCAGCACTTTCTAAATCTAGTATTATACAATTCAAATGCATTATAAAATTCACTGAAATTAGAGACAAAGATATTTTTGTTATTTATTATACCGTCGTTATAATTACAAAAAATAAGCTTTCAAATTTCATTTGGATAATAATGGTAATTTGTTTAATTATATTTAAATTTTTGTTAAACAAGGGTATCAGATAATAAATGCATTAAATATTAAAGTACTTTTATAGTAGCTATTATCTATGAGGTTGGTAATGATCAAAGCATTAAATATTAATCTACTAATTTATTTGGCAAAAAATTTTTAATAAAGAAAGCCCTATTTTTTTCAGTTTGAAAAAAGAGGCACCGTGTATGATAATTTGCTGCGGCAATTTGCTTAACATTTTAAAGAGCCATTGTTTGAGCCAAGAAATAAGTTTCAGCTGCAGTTTTTCTAATATGGCAATTTAACTATCTCTTTTCCAAATGATTTCAAACAAAGCAATCACATTTTAAAAAGAGTCTACATAATTACCACTACTATTAGCAAGAAATGATTCCTATTAATTAATCTGACATGCATGTTAGAATTAAATTATTTCATGTAATTAAAACCATTGGCTGAGAAGTCAGAGAAATCCAGTTTCTTTTCTTGTATAAATTTTAGTATTTTTTTCCACAAAAATACGTGTTTTGGGCAAATGCATCATATCTTCTTTTACTTTAGGCATAATTCCTGGTACATAAGCTCCCCAGTATTTGTTGAATGAATGAAGGTCAAATTTGAGATTTTTAAAAATATATTTAGAAAGTGGAAGGGTAACGGACAGTGATTGAGCATTTTATTTTTTATTTTTTGACAAATCTTTTGGTAAAGAAAGCATGAGAACTCCATTTTGTACTAAAAAGGAAGTTGTAATATTTTGCAATTCCTTGTCCATTGACTGCTTTGTTACATTGAAATAAAAGATATTTGTAAACGCAAGTTGAAAATATATTAACTTTTCTGATGTGAACTGTGTCAATTATGGCAATCTATAGTAAATCTTTAATGTAACAGAGTTTTATTTCATACCTATTGTCACATCCCAAAATGTGATGACACTTGTACCTTTCCAATAAGTCAAATGAGAAATGTTATCTCCAATATGATGTGGAACCATTTTAAACAAAGTTATTTTGAATAAGGATAATTTCCAGTGAATCTTGAATAAATTCAAATATTTTGAGAATATTCTAGTGCTGCTGTGACAAATGATCAAAAGTTAGTGCTTTTAGTAATAAAAATTTATTACCTTTCAATGCTGGAGTCCAGAAGCTAACCCAGACCTCACTGAACTAAAATTAAGGTGTTGGCAGGGTTTCATTGTTTTCTGGAAGCTTTGGGGAGAGTCAATTTTCTTGCCTTCTCTAGCTTGTAAAGACTTTCCATATTCTTTAACTTGATCCTCTCTGTCTTTAAAATCTCCAGTGTCTGTTTGAATCTTACATCATATCACACAATGAATGTTTTCACTCCATTTTCTCCACTTACGAACCCTGTTATTACACTGGGCCTGGGTGGATAATTTAGGCTAATCTCTTTATTTTGAGGCGAGTTAGAAACCTTACTTTCTTCTGCACCTTTAGTTCTATTTGCCATGCAAGGTACCATGTTCACAGGTTCTGTGCCTAGGGATGTAGATATCTTTGGGTGAGTACCATTTTGCTTACCATGCTAGGTTTTAAGCATTCCTCAAAATATGTTAAATCAAGGGCGATGAACTTGTGGCACATTGATAAGAGATGATTCAAAGATAAGGGATTTTTTTTCTTTATTGTGTTCTTCGTGAGTTGAAATCTAAATATTTATATATATATAAATATATAAATTAATTGCCATCATTAAAATAGACTTGTTAAAATAATCTGGGTTTCTGGATTATACAGAAAATTTTCAAAATCCAGAAAATTGAGCAGCCATAGTTTGGTAACAACTGACCAAACTGTATTAGTGAGTGCTCAATTAAAATGGGTCCTGTGTTCTTTTTTTTTTTTTAATCTCCTACTTTATTTTATTTTATTACTTACATTTTAATTTTCATTTGTTCTAATTAGTTATATATGACAGTAGAATGTATTTATGTGCTTCGTTTACCTGTGTCTTCATCATTTCATCTCTATATCTGTGACTGGGTCTCAGTAGCCATTTTCCCTTTAATTTGATCTCCATTTATTTTATTTATATTCCCTAACTTGTCTCTGCTAGTAGTTAACATCCGGTGTTAAATAGATGAGCAAATGTCTACTAAGTTCAGTTTTATTAAGTGTACATTTTATCTGATCATAAAAATAGAACAAAGAAACCCATCATTTTTCTAAATTTCTATATTTCTCTAATTCCAATTCCCAGACTCCACTTATCCTAGTAACAGGAAGTTTAGTCTCACTTGTTATGGTGGACAAATTCCCAGAGGAACACACTGGCCAGCTGTATCCTGGATGAAAATAATTATAATACTTTTATTTTATAAAGAATTCTTATGCAGATCATATAAATCCTATGAATCAATAAGAAAACAACACATGTCCTAACTAAAGATGGGAAAACATCTTGAACAGGCACTTCAAAAAAACTGGTCAAAAAACAATGAATTTATTCATTTATTTAAATGGTCAGTAAACATATAATGAACAGTATAGTTACCAAAGAAGAAAATGCAATTCAACCTTGATGTGTTATCACTATATACTCCCCAAAGTAGGTGAAATTGGAGACTCACCGTGTCATGTCAGAGTGAAGATGTGGAGCAATTGGAGCTACGTTGCTAATGTGGGATGGATGGATAAACCCCTTCAGAAACTCTTTGCCCATATTTACTAAAGCTATATTTACACCTGCCTAGGATTCCACAGTTCTATTCCTACTTGTAGGTCATAGAAATGAGGGCATATGTTTTTTGAAAGATGAAAATGTTTAGAGTAACATAACTCCCAAATGGAAACAACCAGATATTCTATAGGAGAGTGAGTAAATGAACTGCATAATATTTATACAATGGTATCCCTCCTCTTGTAAAGGAATGAACTACTGCCACAAACAGTATGGGTAAATATCATAGGTATTAGTATGAGTGAAATAAATTAGAAATAAAACAGCACCCCCTGTTTCATTTCATTTACATGAAATTTCAGAAGAGATAAATTGGTGACAGACATCTGGATAGTTGGAGAGGCACAAGGGCATATTATGCATTGCTGGAAATTTTCCATATTTTACTTGTGCTTATAGAGTGTATAAACATATATAAACATTGTATTGCATGCCTAAGTTTTGTGTATTGCTTTAAATCTCAATTTGAATAGTTTTTTAAATGTCAACTTTTCCTTCATTTAACTCACTTCCCAACATTTGTGTTATTGCCTCGTCATGTTTTTAAGTTCTACATACATTTTAAACCCCTAGGTAGTTACGTTATTATTTTGCAAACACAATATTGACTTATGTTTACCCTCACATTTATCCTTTCTGTGTACTTTGCTAATTTATATCTCATGATTTCCTCCCTTTTGGTATATTTTAATATAAGCTTTGTAGTAACAAGTGTCTTAGTTTTCATTTGTCTTAAAATGGATTCATTTTGTCTTTGTTTCTGAGGATATTTTCTTTGTGCATAGGCTTTTTTAGCATCTAGTGTTTTCCAGCACTTAAAGATGCTGCTTCATTGCCTCATGACATCTATAATTTCTCATAGAAAGTTAGATGTCACTTTTATCATTGCTGCTTTGCATGTCTTATTTCTTGATGCTTTTTAACATTTTTACTTCATAGTTGATTTTCAAAAGCTTTACGATAATTTACTTGAATGTAGTTATCTTTAAATGTTTTCTTTAAATGTTTGGCATTGTAGAACTTCTTGAAACTGTGCATTGATATCATCCATCAGTTTTGGAACACATACAGCTATTACCACTTTAAATACTGTTTTTCCTTTTTCTCTTTTCCATGAGACTGCAAATCACTTATGATACGTATTTACACATTCTAACTGTATCTGATACATATACATATTACATATTTTTCTCCATTTTAATTTTCCATGATGTAGTTTGTATGCCAAAGTTTTGTGATTTGGAAGTTCAGGCCCCATTGTGGTGGTATTGGAAGTGGATAGGTCTTTAAAAGGAGGCACCTTGTGGAGGTGATTAGGTCATGGGAACATCATCTTCTGAAGGGATTAATGTAGTTCTTTCAAGACTGGATTAGTTCTTGCCAGAGTAAGTTGTTATAAAAGAGTTGATCCTGATAGTGCTCCAGTCTTTTGCTTCCTCTCTATGTTTCGTATTTGGCATGTGTTCCTGCCCTGTGATACCTTCCACTGTGTTATGAGGGAGACAGAGGGCCCTCACCAGAGGCCAACCAGTTAGGGTCATCCAATGTTGGACTTTCAACCTTCAAAATCTGAACTAAATACAAAGCTAAATATGCCTCTTTTTAGTCCAGAAAATGGACTAAGACACTAAGTTTGAAAATTTTGTATAGAACTCCTTTCCATTTTCTGTTACTATTCTCATTATAACTGTTCATCAAATTATTAATTCCACATATTGTCTTTTTTAGTACAAAACCAGTTGTTTCTTTTTTTTTAGAGACTCAAGTTCTTTGAAAAATTCTTCGCCATTTCATATGTTCTTTCTGTTGTAATTTAAGATATGGAGAGTCCTCCTTGAATGATTAGGAAAGACACAAGATAGAAATAATTTATTACTCAAAGGTATGGAAGGGTACACAGCCATGCCTGGAGGCCACACATATGTGAAGTCAGTGAACATATGCGGGGGAGAAAGAGAGAGTAGTAACCTCCGGGCTGATGTCTTTAGAGTAGTGCTCCCTTTTCCATTGGGGATACATCCTAACACCCCCAGTGGGTGTCTAAAACCGTGGTTAGTAATAAAACTTATATATACTATTTTTTTAATACATATCATATTTCTGTGATAAAGTTTAATTTACAAATTGGGAACAGTAAGGTATTAAAAATACTAATAAAATAGAACAGTTTAACAACATACTGTAATAAAAGTTATGTGAATGTGGTCTTTCTCTAAATATCTTTGTGCTGTAAGCACCTTTCTTGTGGCTCTGTGAGATGATGCAATGCCCACATGGTGAGATGAAGGTAGGTGAATGACACAGGCATTGTTCCATAGCACACACTACTACTTAATAACTTGAACACAAGCACTGTAGCACCATGACAATGATCTAATGACTGTGGCAGACACTAAGTGGCAAATGGGCAGGCGGCAAGTACAGAGTGGGTACTGTGGACAAAGCGATGATTTATGTCCTGGCAGGGTGAAGCAGGATAGTGTGAGATTTCATCACACTCTTCGGGATGGTGTGCAATGTAAAACCGGTGAATTATTTCTAGAATTTTCCATATAATATATTCAGACTCTGTTTGATCATGGATCACAGAAATCACAGAAAGTGAACCCCCTAATAAGTGAGGACTACTGTATTGGTTTAATGGTGTTTTCCAATTAGATCTCATGGAGGCACTGAGTTCCAGTGCTGAGGTAGACACAGTGGTATGTCTACAGTCACAGTATGTGAAGAGTGTGAAGGTCAGGGGGTCCATCAGGTAGGCCATATCTAGCTGCTCCTTAGGGAGGTGCTTACCAGGAGGAAGCTGTGTAAGGCAGACTTCTGGGTAGACCACACTGAAGAACTAGGAAGGGTGCCCAACTGGAAACTTCTCAGGGTGATGGAGCCCTGTTTCTTTTATAAGAAAGTCTATTGATATTCAAAATTGATACGGAAGCAATATAAAATTATAAGAACTAAATTCTCCATAATTAAGCCAATTATAGTCATTTTAAAAATAAATTGTTGATAGCTAAAATATATGGGTTCCTCATGGGTTTCTTCTCTTGTATAATTTTTTCTTAGCTATTTTCCTATGGTTTTATATTTTGGCATGGATAATACATTTGATTGCTTAAAACGAGAATGGAGATCTGCTTGATGCAGGTGGTGTTTATTCTCCCACAAAGAATGCTTTTCTCTGCTATGTTGATAGGATGGGGCTGAAGACCTGTTAGACACTGAGATGATTTGAGGCTGGCTCATAGTTTTGTAGGCTCACCCTGTCTCTAGTTTTAACCCATCCCAAGGGCCTGAGTCTACCGGGCTTTTACTTGAGAACTTTGCAGGGTTCCATACTCTCAGGATCAATAATCAGAGACTTTGCTTTACCATTTCGGAAGCTTTCTCCTCAGGGTTCACAGTCTACAAATTGTTCTCCACTCTTCCAGAGTCTTTTTTTGTGGTCTGGTGGTGAGAGAACCCTCCCATTTGTGAATCTTTGTCTCTATAGCACCGCCAGTTGGCGGGAAATTGTTTTTCAGAGGTTTGTTGTTTAGTCGTGTTCTTTGTACAGTCTCAGGACTTGTGAGGAAGCAGCCTAAATTTGTGGGCTTCCACTCTTGAGTTCTGTCACTACCCTGCTTAGCTGACAGAGCTTTGCTGGGTGTCTGTTCCAGGGCAGTAACCCTTTGCTCATATTCATAGTGAGTTCTTCTGATTGCTTCTGTAGTGCTTTGATGCCTTTAAGAATATAACTTTTTAATTTAACCTGGGTTTTCTAATTGTTATTGGTAGGCGCTTTGGTTGCTACAATGATTTCACTCCGCCTTAGCACCACTGTTTTTTCTGAACAAATTTATGTGTGGCCCTGTGATAAGTGCTGAGGTTGCAGAGGAATAGAATTTGTTTTTCCTTAGGGATTCAAAAACTTTATAATTACAGAGCGTGTACATCATGCCTCATATAAAGATAACTAATAAAGCAGAACATTGAGATAACTTACTAATAAATTGTATAAACAGTACAGTGAGGGCAAGAGAGACCTCACTGAGTTCTAGGACTGTCAGGAAAGATAAACTTTAAGGTCAACTTTAAAGAAAGGGTATTGTGAAGTAAGGAAAAGCATTTTATATTTGCAATAATGTGGGTCAAAACGAGGATGACTAGCATATTTGTAATTCTTCTCATAATACTTCTTGTAGTTTGGAAATGACCCACTGCCCATCAAATAAAATAATTAATAGACTAATTAAATTTATATAATTTAAAAGACTTAACTAATATATGAAACAATAGATACATCTCAAAAACTTTGTTAAACAGAAGAAACCAAACACTAATGAGTATAAATAGCCTCATTCCATTTACAGAAAGTTTAAGAATAGGTAATCTAACATATGGTGATAGAAATCAGAACAATATTTGCCTCTGGAAGATGGGAAGTAATGGGATCAGGACATAAGAGTACATTCCAGGGTGATGGGATTGTTCTGTATTTCCACTGATATGCTGCTTTTGTGGATATACAAGTATTTTAAAATTTGTTAAATTGTACGTAGTATCTATGCATGGCACTGAGGGTAAATTTTACTTCAGCAAAACAACTGAACATATACAAACATCTGAAATAATAAAATGGTGCATTTGGAAAACAGTTAATAAAAGTAATTTATTGCAGGGTATGGTGCTCATGACTGTAATCCCAGCAGCTCCGGAGGCTAGGAGAGGAGAATCAAGAGTTCAAAGCCAGCCTTAGCAATAGTGAGGTGCTAAGCAACTCATTGAGACCGTGTCTCTAAATAAAATACAAAAAATGTGACTGGAGATGTGGCTCAGTGGTTGAATGCCCTTGAGTCCAATCCCTAGTACCAAAATAATAATAATCATTTATTGAATTAAGAGAAGTATAAGGAAATAGTAGAAGGTATTTTGAGGCTAAGATTGGAGATTCTTAAGTATCAGGAAATGGAAAGCTATTAAAATTTTCTGTGAAGGTGAAACAATATCAGAATAATATTTTGAGAATTTTAATATCTAGGAACTAGAGAAGCCACTCAACAGAACAAAGATGTACAACCACTAGTTAGGCATTGCTTATAACCAATATAACCAATGCTGTATTTCATAGAATTGACCATTATACTTTGGTAAAATAGTAGCATTTTAGCTGCTTCTTTAGTACCTCTTTACCCAACAATAGTATATTAAAAATGAAATAATGTAGCCTTTACCAACAGAAGTGAATTCTACTTCTCTCCGGGTTGTTGAACTTATGATTAAGTGAGGTAGTAAGTTTACTAATATTCTAGTTTAAAGGGGAAACTTGATTTCTAGTCTTTAAGTTTAAGGCTTAATTTCTGTGAGAAAGTTTTAAAAAATGCAGCAAAATTATAACTAATGATGTGAAGGAAAGAAAAAAGAAATCGGTGGGCTGAGCTCACTGCTCTTTGTCTCTGGATGCTCTATGGCTTAAATCTGATTGGTTTTTTTTTTTAGCAAATCTTATTCACTTCTATGAAAAATATTAGAAAAATGTAACAACATAATCCAAGATACTTTCAAAACACATAAAGGCTATAAGGAAGTGAGAAGAAGATGGTAATGAGCAACAACAGATGTTTCTTTCTTGGATGAGTAATTAGAGATAGAAATAGCATCTTGCAGAAAGCAAAAGGGTTTTATTACAAACTCTTCAGGAATTCAGCAAGATATTTCACACTGATACATAACTTTTGGGACTCAAAAAAGTGAGAAAGAAATGCAGATCTATAAGCTACATGAGGTTATGTGCTGCTCCCCAATTGTGCATTGATGAATAAGGAAAAAACACAAAAGACTCCGTAATGACATTTTTCTATATTTAACGTTATATTATAATAGATTCATTACACTGGTTGAAATGTGAATATCTGCATTTCACTGTGTAAATACACATTTCTGTGGGAGTGGCAATGTATATCTTTTTTTAAGCTAGCTTTTCCACTCTAGTGTCTTAGGAAAATGTGCCAAAACATTTGATTGAAAGGGAATGATATATGGCCCGGGGTATTTTGTAGTAAAGAGGAACAATATGAGTTGGCATCAACAGGATAAATTATACTCCCATTTTCTGAACCATAAGAGCCTCTTGATGAATGAATCCCAGTGGGACATTGGATGTGTAGGAGCACTGCCAGAAGATAGAAAAGTGAGTAAAGGAAAGGTGAGTGGTGGGGTGAGAGGACCAGTTTCTCGCGTAATTTATTTTGATGTGCTCAGTCTTATTCTGTGGGTAAAAATATTGGAGAAGAATCAGAATCCCTTGGGCTCTTCCTTTGTATAACCTATCTGCTATTAATATTGCTGTTTGGAAGCTTGGCCAGTTACCTGCTTTATTTATTTGTTTGTCATGCTGTCTTCTGCCATGTTCTGAGCTCCTGCCACGGTGCCATGCCCTCTGCCCCCATGGCACTGAAAGGCAATCAACAGTGTTGCAAATGTTAAGGTTTTTGACACTTGCAAGTTTTCAATTTTGAAATTGCATTAGATAGGTCAGTCTTCTTAACTAAGCCAAATGCCTAAAGCCTATAATCATGGTCCCTTCATGCCATTTCTTTGTCATTTGGGAAAAATTTTAATACTTCTCAATTTTTATTCATCAAAGACAGTCTTACTATTATTTATTAGTGTTTGGATGGTCAGTGCTGGAAGCCATGGCCTTTGTGTTTTGCCTGTTTGTGAGTGGGCATGCTGTGAACACCCACTCAAGTTGGAAATGCAAGGCCTCACCATTCCATTTTGGAGTTTTTACTATGAGTTTGATATGTAAGGTATTTGCCTATTGCTAACAGTATTGAAACAACACATGAAGTTGCCAGGATCAAGTTGTCGTTAGAAACAGTGAACCCTATTTTTTATTTTTCTAATTTACTATCATAGCCAAAGTTAACTTATACCTTTGTGTTATCCTTTACATATTTCTTAATTTTTATTTTTAGCTGCAAATCATTCTTTCACTGATACTGAGGATATGTAAGTACAGAGAAGTACTCACAAATTTTTCATGATCACAGATCCAAGGGTTGAAAATGGATGTGCTTTATGAAGCTGTATGTGAATTTTTATTAGAGTGTTTTATTAGCTCTTCACCTCTGCACCACGGTGCTCCAAAAAGCATAGTCATTAATGTGAATATTTTTTAGATAATGCTCTTTTTGTATTTAAGCTCTAGTTTTGCTCAATACTTTGATATGTCAAACACAGAACTTCAATTTCTGTTTTTTAATTACTTTTCCAGTAAAACCTCCAAATTAAGTTCTTCACACTGGTAAGTATGTAATAATGTATTTGTAATCCAAAGTGTTCAAATTCTAATAGAAGACCCAAATTTGTAGAAATATTCTGGGCAATGAGATGTACCTGCGTTAAATCTTCTCCTTCTGTCGCTGGATATGTTCAAGAAAATGAGGAGCACTTGAGCCCACCCCTTCACAGTGGTGTAGCGCCCCTGCTTAGCAAGGTATCTGTCTAATTGTAACCCCTCGAGAGGTATATGGTTGAATGGCCTGCAAACTTACAATGTACCTTTCTGACCTTTTGTGCTCATGGAGGTACTAAGATGTGTAGCAACATAGGCTAACTTTTGGAGTTTCTGAGAAGTCTAGTCTCAAATGTATATGACAGTCGAAATTTCTCTTGATTATTTAATACTTACATTAATTATGTGTTTGTTTTCTCAGATACCTCATGAACAAAATCTTAGAAAATAAATGAGATGATAATTATTCAAGAATCATTCACTTGCCCTTTCTCCAAGAAAGTTTAATGAATCAGAAAGCATTAAGAAGTTCTAACTTTTTATACTGGTTTTTTAATCTGTTAGATGGATGAAAACTTAAAATATATCACAGAACAAATGTATAAGAAAGTTATATCTTTAGTAGCATTTTAGTGTTTTTTAGGCAAGTCTATAAAATTTTAAGAAAATATTCAAATTATGGTAATTAGACTTTTTAAAAGTGATATTTTGGAACCATTGTAAGTCTGGAAAATCTAAAAACTCTCAATTTGTTACTTTATTTTCTTCCTCAAAGCACTGAAATTGAATGTTTTCCTAAAGTTAGTCTCTTAATTTTGGTGGGACAAATGCTAGGTATAATTGATAGGCTTAATTTTTAGAAACAGTAGACTAAGTTGTTATAAACCAAAACTCCAGTTGAGAACAAGTAGAAAAATTACAAAAAATAATTTAAAAATTTAAAAAATCTCTTAGAGGCATCAAGTGGTGTCACAGCAATAAGAATCTTCAGGTCTAAAATTTAGGAGAGAGGGGAAAAATAGCCCAGCAGGAGGAGGTCAGCTGGGACTGCCCTGAGACATGAAGCTTGACTCCAGTGAGTGGGATATGTCAAAATGAGAAAGGACTTGGGTTTTCTAGGAATATGTACCAACATTAAATTTGTATGCAGATGGTAACATGGGTTCAAATATATTAAAAGCAAAAGCGAAAAAACTAGAATACACAATACAATTACCATGTTAGATATTCACGTAACTTTCCTTGTAACTAACGGAAGAGTTTGTGAAATAAGTATTTAGAGGATCTGGGCATTGGAGAAAGTGCAAGGTCTTTTTGGAGCAAACTGCTCCCTGTGTTTTCTTGGGCAATTGTCCCACCTTGATAGTTTGCCCTTTGCTTGTGCATTGTTTTCTTCCCTGCCTTACTCCTCTTTTTCACTTATTTTCGTAGCTTTTTGCAGCCTCAGGATTGGTGTATTGGCTTTGTTTCATAGTGAGCTAGAAGTGAAAAAGTACGCTGTTCTTTAAGAACAATGTTTATTTGAAAAGTGCAAAAGGACTTCAGTACCTTCTTACCAAGCAATGATGCCACAGATATTTATACTCCCTCCACAGGTGATAAGGAGATTAGAATATTAACAGCAACAACAAAAAAGACAGATATTGTTGCTCTGGCAACAGCTAACAAATTCCCCAATATTGTGAAAAGAACAATATCAAACAAATCAGTGTTCTAACATTGCTGCCTTTCTAAAAGACAAGAGCAGCATTCCCATTCCATAGAATGAATACAAAATATAAGACATATGTGAGGAGTGATCTATGGAGTCAAAAATAATTGAGCAACAAGGATTATTTAGCAAAAATTATTTTGGGAAAAATTGAGTGAATTTCCAAAGACAAACATGTTTTCATTTGGGGGTTAAACTGCCTTATAATGTGTTATAATACAGACGAATTCTAAAAATTTAAGCCAGATGTTTGATATAAATTGTAAAATACACTTTTCTCCCCCAAACCAAATTCAATAAAGCATTTTAATGTAAGTTAATTTGGGAGAGTAGATTTTATAGCAGATAAGTGCCTGAAGAGTTAGCATATGGTCCAAAATGTAGCTCTGGGAAAACACTAGATTCTAATCTGCTCTCTTCCTTAGTTGAGTAAGCAGCTTTTCTAAATAATTTGGTCTTTTTAATTTCTCAATTTATCTATACTCTTATCTTTAATGGATATGTACATTTCCGAAGTTATTTGGAGACATAAATGCAAAATAATAAAGCATACAGTAAGTATGTGGATGGTCCTCAAAAATCTATCTTCACCCCAGCTGTCTGGTCACCCTTTCAGAGTGACTTTCCTGAATCAACAGGCATATCCCTCTAGATAGACTATCACCTCAAACTCTGTATCCCCAAATATACAAATCATATCCTGCTCTAGTGAATCTCTGTCATCTATGACATCATGTTCAAATCCTTTTTCCTGGAAAACAAGGGCTATCTTCCCAGGTTCATCTCATTGTCAGTCCTTCCATATGCCCTGCACTTAGTCCAATGCTGTCCCTGAAGATAATCTGCTTTGTCCAACTTCTCTCTTTTAATATCTTTCCCTTTACCTGATGACAGGTTCCAAAACAGATCCTTGGTATATTTGGAAGCTCTGTTTTATAACCTCTTCTAAATACTTTTCAAGTTTTTCAAGCAAAAATCCTTTTCCTTTATTCCCATCTACATTGTTGCTATTATTGGTACAGTGCATTTATTTCTGTAATAGGTTAAAACTTCCTTTAGGTCATTTAGTATATTTTGTGTATGTTAATCTTTTTATAGTGTTTATCACAATGGTTATTAATAAATTTGTGAAAATGAGCAAGTCAGGCTTTCCTTATACACTAACAAGTAATGTGGTGCTTCACAATTTTTATATATACATGCATTGGAAGCTATTTGGGGAAATAGGCAGATTTTTCTATCTTAGGAAGGTTTTCTTGGGGAGCGATCCAAGAATGGTTACTTTAAAATTCCTATAAAATGTTATCCTAATGACTTATTCTCCTATCACAGATGTCAACAGATTTATGTTTTGCCTGACAAATATCAACTAAAAGGGAACTATATATCATGTAATGAAGAATGCTAATAATGTTGAAAGCTTAAGAATAAGGACAAAATAATTTCAATATTTTTAAAAACATAATTGTAAAAGTTGCGAGCTTAAGTCTGATAAAATTATTAAAATAAACAAGTACCCTAGAAGACAAAGTTTCATCATCATCAATGCATTTATCTTATATTTTTGAGAATTTGATAGCTATAATTTGTTAATAAACTTTGCAAAATTTTTATTGCAAAATTTCTTTGACATGAAACCATCACCCATATTGATAATCTCTATGATGCAGTGGAGTTAGAACAGTGTCCTCAACTTTAGCTCTGTTATTTTAATTCACTGGATTTTTAAACATATTATATTAGTAACTGCCTAGATAAATATATATCAGCAACCATGTTAATAATAATGAAGTAATAAACCTTACAGTTGTAAAATTTATTTTCATATTTTCACAGTCTTGTTATTTAGATCACTTTATCATCACAACATTGGCATGCAAATAGAATTAGGATAAGGCTGTGTTCTGTAAGAGTTTGACAAATCAGTAAAGTCGTGTCAGCATGAATGATCTGAGCTGCTTTTAAGAATCTACTATGAAGTGCATTTTCCCAGTTCATCACACCTATGAACACTAATGTTTATGGCTTTTATTCCAATTTGTATTTATTGAGCCTGCGTCTATGTTACTTTGAGAGGTATCTAAAGAATTGTTTCTTTCTTTTAAATTTGATGATTGAGACTAGAAATCCATTATGATTACTGAGGAATAACAGAAGAAGAGCTGCAACACTGAAACTGTAACTATGTATTCATTCCGATTCTGAGAAAACCCTGGAAATGCTGTTCAATCATACTTCTCATCTCAAGTTTGAGTTGTCATTCTGGTTGAAGAAAAGAACTTTGCGTTTTGTTGACTATAATATTCACTATTCAGTATTAAGTGTTCAAGAATTGTTTCTGAAGAAGCAGATTTCACAGACAGAAGCATCTGAGAGGTAATCACCATTTAATGTGTTTATGAACCACCATGGTGAAGGGGGTTTGTATTATCTCAGCTTGTAGATCCAATACTCTAACAAATTTTAAAAGACTTGAAGCCACTCTCTCTCAGACCACTACAGTGGAAACTGCTGCTTTTCCAATCATTACAGCAAAAAGTGTGGTTATAGTTTGCTGAAAACATCCATTTATCAAGATCCATTTTGCAGTTTGATGTCTTTTTGCAGGAAGACAATTGCACACCTAGTGATTATATTGTCGCCTGCATACTGAACATTTTTGTGGAAGATGTTTGGTGTCTGAATCTCTTCAGTCCACTATTACAAAGTACCACAGAGTGGGTGGATTATAAACAGCAGAAATTTATTTCCCATACTTATACAGGAATGTAGTCAAAGCCCAAGGTGCTGATAGATTTGATGAAGTGAGGGCCGGCTTTCTGGTTCACAGATGGCACCTTCTCACTCCTTCCTCACATGGTGGAAGGGGCAAGGGAGGGCACTACCTCATTCATAAGAGCTTTGCCCTGACTTAATTAATTCCCAAAGGCCCCCAATGCCAATACTGTCATAATGAGGATTAAGTTTTAACATATGAATATGGGGGGCACAAAACTTCAGTCTATAATGCCTCAGAGATGAATTTATCAGTACAGCAGAGATCCATTATTCTGATTAGGAAAGACTCTGTGTAGAACTTACAGTTAAAATGTAGCTTCAACTGCATTTTTCATTACCATAAAACCATGTGTAAGAGCCAAATGTGTTTCCAAACAAATCATTATCCATTTTTTTTTTTTTTATTTTAAACACAAAGGCAAAGCATCTATCAATGTTTAGAAGAAAATTAGTTAAATTGTTAGCAGGGTGCCAAAAACTCAAGATCTTTCACATACTATGGAAATGTTTAGTGAACATGGCTTGGGAGGTGTATTTATGTTACAATTTAGTTCTACCTCTAGTTGACTTCTTATATTTTGTGTTATCTCTCAAATGGTATGATTGATAACTTAAGGTACTGTCTTCTCTAATCTTTTTTGTTTTGTTTTCCCAAACTGTCATTTATTACTCCTATTTCAGTAGAAATTTAGAGAAGTTAGATACATGAATTTCAGTCATTTTTTTATCCTTACCAAGTAACTAGTTATTTTATACAACTATTTTTTCCACATTTCTTTTATTGGTACATTACTGTTGTACATATTGTCTTCTCTAGTCTTTGATTTGTGTTTCTTCCTGAATTAAACAAAAATGTTTTCCAGGCTTACACTACCTGGAAGGGATAAAGGAATATTCTAGTCCGCAATTTCCTTGAAATTTAATTTTCTGTCTCTCATGATGCATTTCAATTTCTCGATCATCTGTGGTTTTTCCATTTTCTTCAAAAACTGACTAGAGTTGCAGATTATTGTTCAACATGTCCTGCCAAACCTGCTGATAGAAAAGAATTCACTGCACTGGCTTTTTCATGTAACTATTGTCAGGAATAGCTCACAATAGTCATTATTATTTGATTTTTCATCTTTAGATAAAAATTACATAAAAAAATACAAGAAAATTAATAGGCAAATTTTGGTTTATCTTAAGGACTTCCTTATAACTACAAAATGTCTGGTTTTTGTTTGTTTGTTTGTTTGTTTCTTCTTTGTTAGTTGACCTAGAGTTGCAGTCCTGTTTATAAGGGTGGACCATTTAGATTATGTGTCACAGTTACCGTTTGCTCAAAATGATAAAATCCAAGTTGTTTCTTGGGTCCCTAAGGACACTTCCACATCAGTCATTCATCTAGAAGGACTCAAAGGACTCAGCATATCATTGTCTAGTTGTAAGTTCTATGACAGTGACACAATAGAATATGCAAGTGGATCAGCAATGAAAAAAGAATCTTGAGTCCATGAACTGACGTTCTATGCTCCTTTCCTCTCTGCTGTTATAGGTCACTTAGAGCATGCCTGTCTTCAGCAATGAAGATGGCAGTCATGTGTTTTCCATGTTTCTTCCCAGGGAAATCCATTTGAGACTTGATATCCATGTTATAACTGGGAGATGATCAAGTCTTAATGTTTACCCAAATTCCAGAATCCCAGAAGAAAGAAATCTGTTGACTATCAATCATGCTGTGTGGCAAATAGTTTAGGCACAACAAGACAAGTTTTTCCAATTAGGAATGTTAGAAAATCCATGTTCTTAAATTCAGTAAGGGCCAAATTGGAAGCAGGACTTTCAAAAGATAACAGCTTCTCATTTCATGTGTTAACTTATTATTCTCCATACAAGTATAAAATGTATATTTTGGTCTACATTTTTTATGGGGTTCCTTTAAGAATAAAGGAATTATGCAAGCGCTTATATGTGTACACTCATGCCGTGTGTGTGTGTGTGTGTGTGTGTGTGTGTGTGTGTGTGTGTGTGTGATGGGTAGATGTCAGTTGTGCTATGCTATTTCTGAAGCAAAACTATTTTTATTTTGAAGCACAGGGAATTGAACTCAGGGGTGTTCAACCACTGAGCTACATTCACAGCCATTTCTATTTATTTATTTTTTATTTCAAGACAGCTTCATTAAGTTGCTGAGGCTTGCCTTGAACTTATGATCTTCCTGCCTCAGTCTCCTGTCTCCTAAAGTTGCTGGATTATAAGTATATATCATGGCACTTCCCAGAAATTAAAAAAAAAAAAAAAATTAATCCCTGCTACTGCTATAGCAAGGGAGATAACATACCATGTAACAACTGTATTGTGATTTTGGGGGAGAGTTCAAAGAAGTGAAAGTTCTCTTTGAATTGTGACAATTATTAAAAGGGGATAATTCAGTGATTGATTTGTATTCTTTATTTTATTTTATGTAAGATATATTTTTACATAGGGTATCTAAGGAAAGAAGCAGGGTTGAAGTTATCACTGGGGGAAAAAATAGTCCATCTTTCATGAAGAAGGGCGGTATGCTCGGTATTTTCTTTGCATATTTATTTCCTTTCAGGCATAGTGCTGAGGTGTTCTTTTTCTTGTCTCTTTGCATTGTGAATGGGGAATCCTCATCACAAGGTGATATTTTGTGAAATTGCTTATCAGTAGAAACACTTGGGAAAAAAAGTTTGTGCCTACCAGAACCTTGCATAGTGACATTCGATAGTGCTTTAGTGATCATCTTTCTAGGATTCCCCACTTTCAAAAACAAGGACGAACACTATATCAAATACTTGACTTAACCATAACCATCCTTTGCTGAGATAAAATCTAAGGAATGTCTGAAGGTCCACATTATGTCCTCAAAAGCAATGATAAGCAGATGTTAATAGTACAAGGTTGAAGGTATCTGAGTACTAAAGGACTATGAACTTCAACATGAGTTAGGTAAATAGTTTCTAAAAGAATCTTAATGTTTTAGTCAAATATACATAAGACATGTGAGATGGTGTCTATCACTATGCTGTGTGTTCAGTGGTGATATTCTCCACTGTTTATTGCCCACAGGTTTGAGAGAGGGGCATGATCTTCACTTTAGTGGTGGCTAATGCAGCCTGTGAGACTTGGTCCTGTTTAGTCTTTACAGGCTTGGAGCCTTCTTGAAGTCTACATAGCCTTTGGGATTCGCACTCCCCTATCATCTTTTGACTTTCTTTTTTTTTTAAATGTAATTTTGTAGATGTTTAGAGACGGGTTTGCTGTGGGTGAGGACAAACGATGCCTACCATACTTAGCCTTACCCAGCGCTCTTACCCAGGCATCGGAGATCGAGCTCTGAAGGCACGGATCTAATTTTATTTAGGGTTGCACAGGACATATATAGACACATTATCCAATCAGGTTAACACACTTGTTAAAGTATAACAGAGCCAGCCTATAGGTGAAATTTACGTCGAGGGTCCAGGTAGTGTAAACACACCAAGCATGCCTAAGCAATTCTGCCCAGCAACAGGTCTGAGACAAATCACTGGGGGAATGGCAAGCTCCAGCACATAAGCATGAGGCAAGGCAGCCCGGGGGAGCTTTCTGTGATGCATGACAGAATGAGGCCTCCCCTCAGTTCAAACTCAGCCTCAACAGCTACAAAGACCTTCATTCCATGGTGAGTCTTTAGCATTACCTCAGTTTCTCTGTTTAGACTGTTTGGCTTACTTAGACCATGGTGTCAGTGACTGCTGTCAGATAAGCTTGAGGAATGTTCCCTACATAATTCTATTATTATTTTTTGATTTCTCATTTCCTCTCCCTTCACAGCACCTTGGAAATTTTAATTAGTGTGTTTCCTTTCCTTGCCTGGATCAGTAAAGGCCTCTACTAGAGTTCTGGGTCATTCTCAGTTTCATCTGAGTGTTTGTACTTTTACCATGTATAAAGAAAATACATGTTGCTCTGAGTGTCTTTAAATATTTATGTAAATGTAACCAAACTTTTCCATACACCTTAAGTTTTTACTCAATATTGTGCTTTTGATATTTATCCAGCTTGATTGGTTTGATGTGATTATTGTAACTTCTGTGCTGTATGTCACCTTACAGATACCCAGAATGCTTCAATCTTCCTCACTCCAGGGCCGCTCTTGACTTTACTATAAAACCCCCTTGACTGCAGGTAGCACAGCCATTACCCAAAGTTCATTCAAGGATTCCTTGCCTTCTCTCAACTGGTTGTCAACGATCACAGGAACTCAAGGGCTCTCAGTGACTTCTGTATAAAGATATTTGTTGATATACTCTGAGAAAAGAAAAAAAATGATGCTTGAGTGAACCAAATTAGCCCTGATTTTCTTTTTTTTCCCAAATCTTATTTGACAGACTTTCACAAAACCGTTTAATTTTTTTCCCGAGTTCAGCTGGAAGGAGGAGTCTGTCACTAGAATTAAAAATAACCCTTTCCCCAGACTTCCATAATGGCTAAGGAAGTTCAAAAGAATCATAATGTTTAAAGATATTATTGCTGCTGCCACCAAAAGGTTTCACTCTAGACAGAGGTGAGATAATTTGAAAATGAGTTTGTTCTATCTTTGTCTACTTCTATTGTTCCCAACACTTATTTAGAATAAGAATTTGAGGTTAATAAGGGTATAAATGTTATACTGCAAACTTGGGTCTTAAAATATATTTTAAAAATTGAGGCTACCATAAAGTATGCTTTATTTCTCACTTCATGATGCATTATTTGACCTGGTTTTGTTGTCTTTTCTAACCACCCAGACCAGCCATGTGACAAGTTTTCTTTTTTCCTCCTCTTCATCTGTTCTTTCAGGTATTGTGGCATGCTTTGTTGGCAGAGGATGTCATAACTTTTGTGTTTTCTAAAGGAAATATCTTCACTTTGGTCATAGGGTTGAGGAAACTTTCATTTTATTTTATTTTTTATAAGAATCTGGTGCATGGACAGGTGGTGTGCTGAGCTTTAAACAGCTTGATGAATGATTTGGCTCTGCATAGCAGTGTCAGATAATGTATCTCGGTTGGCAGTCTCAATGAAACAGAATACGGCAGCCGGTTTCTGTTATATATTAGAGTCCTCGTGTCTACTCGACTTCCAGCTGTGCATGCCAGGTATAAATCCTGTCCTTCCTCTCCCTTGTGTCAGTAATTCACTCAGAGCCACCCATTCTAGTCTGTTTACCTAGCAATCGCATTCACCATCAGGAGCCTCTCCTGTCTCTGGGGCAGATGTGTGTTCTTTATTTGCTGATATATTAAGTAAGACGATTCTAATCAACCAGTTTTGGAGGAATAATAATGGAGGATAGAGGGAGTTATTGCTTAAAACCCTCTCTTATGAAGGGGACTAGGTAGATAATTTTAAGAAGCTGGAGAATTTACGCTTATATTCCAGCTTTTACTAGCATAGTGATATTAACGTCTCACTATGTTTTTTTCTAATAGAATTATGCTTTAGCTAGTATTCTAGATCAAATTAGTGGTTTTTCTTTTCCCCTTATGAACAAATAGGGTAAAATTCACTTATATAAAGGAGCAATTTTTTCACTTAAGAACATTGAGAACTTGACCATATTTGTTCCTTAATTTTACACTGTGAACCAGAGGAAAATGTTTAAGGAGAAACATTGGGGTTTTGTTATGTATTTTATAAGTTAAAAAAAAAATCCATGAAGATAGTCCTATGAGATAAAGGAAAATGTATTGGGTGGGGACCAAATAGTGGCAGAAAAAAAAAAAAAAAAAAGGAATCGTTTACAGTAGTGTTAATCATGAGTTGAGAAACATCTTGACTACGTAAATTGAAGAATGAGACATTTGGAAATAGAATGAACAGAATCTTGCAGCTGATTAAATGAGGAGGGACTGAATAGAGGAGAAGGAGTGAGACAAATCATAGGAAGATGCAGAGGTGTGCAGAGGTGAAGGAAACAGATAATGAACTTAATCTGGAACACTGAGTTTGAGGTAAATATTAGACATTATGACACATTGAACAGTTGGACATGTCTTAGTTTAGAAAATACCTTGATTGGAGAATAATGGAAGTTGAAGTCATAGGGAACTGATTTGGTGACTGGGAGAATGAAAAGCAGGTGGTTTCTCAAAATTTTCAAATCATAAGGCTCTATAGTGGCTGTACTGTGTAATATGATAGTCAAAGATTTTATGTGGCCATCGAGCAATCAAAAGAGTATGAATTGGTATGTGCTGTCAATATAAAATATGCTTGGATCGTGAAAATTTTAATTTTTTAAAATTATTTTTAGTGATTTGCAGTTAATGACAATTTTTGTTCACATCCATTAGTTACTTAGGGATGGCAAAATGATGATTTTATAATTCCACCATTCATTCTTCAGTTTTTAGCTAGAAAACTTCTGTAAAAAGAAATGTTCCTTCATCATTTGGCTGATAAACTTTTGGATTCGTTTGAATAGAAAAACAAGGGTAAACTTTTGATCCTTTCCATTTATAGTCCATTTAAAACTACTTACAAGCAATTATTTTCTAAGCATTTTTTAAGTTCACTAACATTTTCCAATAGTGACCAAGGAGTATTTATTATTTTTAATAACTTATGGATAGAAATAAAATAATCACCACTTCTTGGCAAGTGGCGGCCTCGTTAAGTTGACTGAATTCTTTTTTACCAGGCAGCTTCTTTATGCTGTGTTATATAACAGGATTTCACAGGATTATTTTTCACATTTCATGCCACCAATCTGGGATTGGCCATTTTTTCAAGGAACCAGACCTCTTTGGTGGATGTGTTATTTAGACACTGAAATACCATTACTAAGGATATCCACTGTTACCAGGTGGATTTTTGTTTCTGGATCTTTTCAATAAATGCAATTAGAAAATGCCCAGGTTTATTTTTGAGAGGTAATTTACTATGATTTCTTCTGATATTGTTGATTCAAATACAGTATTATAGGGTTCTAACTTAAACTCATTAATCTTACTGTGTTTCTTTTCTTTCTTGCCAAAAAGTTCAATTACCCACTTACTTTATTGTACAATATACTAAATAACTATTTCATAGTAATAACAATATGATTTCTTAGGTGCTGTTTGTATATATTTGTAGTGCTTTTTTGTCCTAAGGCTTTCTCTCTCTAGGGGTGTTTAGTTAAATTGCTGTTTTAATGCTACTTGGTATTATCACTATGTGATTATATCCTCAAATGGCTATAGGTAGACTCATTTATTTTACTACTTTTCTTTAGGAATTTTTTAAAAAGAAATTTGTTTAATTTTCTTTTATGATTATACAGATTCTTTAATCTGTTCCAAAATAAAATTCTGCAGACCTAGATAAATTTAGAAAAAATGTTACTCTGTACCCTTTCCTTCTACTCTATTCCCTCTCTTCTTCTTTTGATAACCTTTAAAATTGTCCAGTATTGTTTGTCAACTTTCTTGTTGTGATGACCAAAAGACCTGACAAGAACAATTTTAGAGGAGGAAAAGTTTATTTGGGGCGCACAGTGTCAGAAGTTTTAGTCCATAGATAGAAAACTACGTTGCTCTGGGCCCAAGATAAGGCAGAACATCATAGCAGAAGGGTGTGGCAGAGGGAAGCAGCTCAGGTCATAGCCAACAGGAGGTAGAGAGGGATCTGTGCTCAACAAGGACAAAATGTAGACAACAAGGGCATGCTCCCAAGGACCCACCGCTTCTAGCCACACCCTACCTGTTGACAGTTACAACCCAGTTAATCTCTTTCAGGAAATTAATGCACTGATTAGGTTGACTCATAACCTAATCATGTCATCTGCAAAGTTTCTTGCATTGTGTCACACATGAGATTTTTTTGGGAGGCAGGGGGACACCTCATCTAAACCATAACATATTTTTATGCTCTTTTATATAAACTATCTCTTCTGTTTGCATTCACTTATCATCTACCTATATCCATCCATTCTTTCCTCTTAATAGATGAATGATGATATTCCATATGTACATTTTTTCTAAATCACTTTTGTGCATTTAATAATATTTCTCTAACAACATATATAGATTTTTTTCACTTTTTACAACTACAGAGAACTCTACTGTTTGCCTAGCCTGATTTATTCAATCAGTTCCCTCATGGTGGATATTTTAGTATTTTTGCTCTTTTGCTACTACAAACAATGCTTCAATGCATAGTCTTGAATACAAATATTTTCATATATTTTCCTTTGTGTCTTTGGTAGAGAATCCCGGA
Organism: Sciurus vulgaris; assembly: GCF_902686455.1. Taxonomy (NCBI): domain Eukaryota; kingdom Metazoa; phylum Chordata; class Mammalia; order Rodentia; family Sciuridae; genus Sciurus; species Sciurus vulgaris. Next base: position 137,208,246 of record NC_136463.1, read on the forward strand.
AGAAAATTGCTGGATCAAAGAGAAAATATTGTAATTTTATCAGATGGTTCAAATTGGTCATGTCTCCTAGCAGTTATATCATTTTACATTGTCATCAAGTGATGTAAATATGCCTTTTTTTCTATAGACACATCAGCAGAAAATGTTGTCAAATGTGGACTTTTGTAAAACTGGTAGTAGAGAGACAATATCTCAATGTAGTTTTACTAAGTGGAAGTATAATTATTTCTAGTAAAATGTACATATTGTCAGTGTCCACGTCAGTGAGGTTGGGCAATATACACTGCATACAATCCATACTCCTTTCAATATGTAGAAGGTTGTCCTTGACCCACAAAAATTTCTCATACTCCTTCATTTATTTATTTTTAGTACCAGGGATTAAAACCAGGGGTACTTTACCATGAGCTACATCCTCATCCCTCTTTTTCATTTTGAGACAGGGTCTCGCTAAGTTGCTGAAGTTGACCTTGAACTTTAGAACTGATCCACTTGCATCAGCCTCCCAAGTAGGTGGGACTTCAGGTGTGCTCCACTATATGTAGCTTCCATACTCTTTTTTCAGTCAAGTCCTACTCCCTAGAAATAGCTAATATTTTTATTTCTATTGCCATATATTAATTTTTCAAGTTTATAACCTTCATTTAAATGTAATCATAGAGTGTATACTTGTTTTCCTTCTTTTGATCAAAATGTCTTTGAGATTTATTCATTTCACATGTGTCAGGTTTTTTTATTGCTGAGTTATAATTCGTTGCACAAAAATATCACAGTTAATTATCCTGTTGATATATTTGGGTTTGTCTTAGTCCATTTTGTATTACAGAATGTTATAGACTGAGTAATTTATATAAAAAAAAAAGACTAAGTTTTGCTCTTATTAACAGAACAGCCATTTACATAGTTGTACAAGTCTTTCTGGAAATACTTCTTTTGTGTAGACACCCACGTCTGAAATTGCTAAATTATGAAGTATATCAACGTTTAAATTCACAAGAGAATATTGAATAGTCTTCAAAATTACTTGTACCAATTTGCATTTCTACTAGCAATGTATGACAGGTCCATTTGATCTACATCTTCTTTAATGTTTGGTTTTAATATTTTCAAAAGTTGCCATTCTAGGGTATGTATTGACATTTCACTGTGATTTTAATTTACCTTTCCTCAGTGACTGAATTTAGAGAATCTTTAGTTATTACTTATTATGTGAAGTATTGATTTGAATATTTTGGAAATGTTGATTGTAGAAGTTCCTTTTGTATTCTAAATATTAGTCCTTTGCTTATCTGTCTCTTTTTCTTACACAGTGAACAATTATTTTCTGCACTGTTCGTTTTCTTACTGGTGTGTTTTTGATAAGCTGAAGTTTTGATTGTCATGAAAACCAGTTTAATGGTTAGTGCTTTTTCCTTTGCCTAATTCCAAATAGCTATTTTCTATATGTTATTAGATGTATTCTTTTAAGAGCTTTATAATTATGGTTTTTATGGTTATTAGAAATTCTTTTGACTTAATTACTGTATATGGCTTGCAGTGTTGGTTTTTTGTTATTTCCTATTTGTAATTTAGTTAATACAGAACAGTTTGATGAAAACATTCTCCACTACCCAATGGATTTTACTGACAGTGAAAAATCATGTGACTTATTTCTGGACTATTCATTTGTTTGACTTTACTAGTACCCTGTCTTTATTGCTATGGTTTTGTAATTAGTTTTCTAATCTTGAAATCATGCAATATTTTTTTATGAAATTATTTTGGCTATTTTAGTTCTCTTGTATTTCCATGAGACTCCTAACGTTCATTTTCAGTACCTGCAAGAAAGATTTCTGAAATTTCAATTGGTGTAATAATGAAACCACAGATCAGTTTTTAAGAGCTAATTTATTAACAATATTATATTTTTATCCATTAGCATGATAAATCTCCATCTGTTGACTCTGGTTCTGTTCCTATAGCAATGATTTGTAATGTTAAATGTGGATTGTTTTTTGTAATTTTATTATGTTTATTTCTTTATTTTATAGTGTGCTATTGAAAATTTATCAATTTTTAAAAATTTATTTTCAGTTATCTGTTGATTGTATATAGAAATATAGTTGAGTTTTTGGATATATCTTCTATTTTGAGTCTTTGATATAGTAACTAAGTAGATTTAGCAGCTTTTTGTTTTACAGATTCTTTAGGGCTTTGAATAAAAGTAATCATAATATCTGCAAATAAAGATATTTTATTTATTCTTTCAAATCTATTCACATTATTTTCTTTACCTTAGTGCATTGGTTAAGACATTTGTTAAAATGTTGACTAGCAGTGGTAGTCAGCACAGTGGTGAAGGACTATATCTCAGTGAATCAGGAGGCTTAGGCAGGAGGAGTTCAAGTTGGAGGTCAATTTGTACAATTTAGTGAGGCCCCATCTCAAGATAAAAAAATAAAAAGAGCCAGAGATGTAGCTCAATGATAGAGCACTTGCCTAGTATATGTGAAGTGTGAGCTGTGTTCAATCCCTAGTATCTCTCTCTCTCTCTCTCTCTCTCTCACACACACACACACACACTCGCACACACACTCGCACACAGACATACATAAAGATAAAAGAGTGGGGAGAAGAAAAGTTGGAGGTAGTAATAATGCTGTAGTGGATATCTTTATTTTTGATTTTAGGGGACGATGCTTCTGTTCATTACATCATCTTAACTATAATGTTAGCAATAGGAATTTTTTTGAGATATGCTTTATTTGATTAAGGCAATTCTATCTGTAGTTTTTAAAGTATAGGCATTCAATTCCATTAAATTGCTTTTTCTCAATTTATTAAGAGGACCACATGATTATTTTGTTTTTATGTTAAGTAGGGTGAATTACATTAATTAATTTTCAAATATTAGTCAAACTTGTGTTCCTGGGAAAAATTCCACATAGTCATGATGTATTTATCCTTTTTATGTACTAAAAGAATTTTTGCTGATATTTTGTTAAGAATTCCTTTCTTAAACTATCCTTTTTAGGGATTGATAGTAATGTTTTTGGGCTTATTGTTGAGTTGTGAATTTATTTCCTATCTATATTCATTTTTATGCATAATCTTTATTTATTGGCATATGCATTTTTCTATGTTAAATTTCCTTTTCAGGTTCTTAGCAAATACTTTTTGGAATAAAAATTTATTGTGTACACATTGCATACATAAAATGAGTCAACTGAAAATTTTTTCTCCCTGTAATGTGTAATTCACATATAAGTTTGTTTTTGTCTCTCTGAGCTGATTAAGTTTAATGAGAGATATGTAATAATGAAGGTGATTTTAGGAGACACAAGATTGGAATGTGAGATTCCTGATATTCTCTACTGGTGATCAACTCTAGATGATAGATCAATTTGAAGATTTGTCCATTTTAATTTGCTTTTTATATTCTTTTCTCCATTGCTTTTTAAAATGCACACATAAATTGGAAAATATAATAAAAATAAGATTATGAGTACTCTTGTGTAGGAATTTCTAAAATATTCATCAAAGAAAGGGGAGCTATTGGTCCAAAGAGCTATGTTGTAAAACTAGACCAGTAGCAGAGCGTGTGTGTGGAGCTAATTGTGTTTGGTTCTAAGTGTCATCCATGTATTTTAGAAAAATCTCATGGGCAAAATGTGGAAAAAGGATGGCAGCAGGGTGAAACTAGAAGCAGTAAAAGAGTTTATAGCCATTGATCAGGTAAGAGAGGATAAAAAACTGAACTCTTATAGCAGCAATGGGAATAGATATGAGTGGTCAAGTGATTTCAGGGAGTCTGACAGTTTCTTATGAAACAGATGTCAGCTGACATGTTCTAAAATGTTTGAAGTCACCGTCTCCCAGAATTTAGTCTAAGCAAGAGTTGTTTTACAAAGTGATCCATGAACATGAAATTTTCTGGAGAAAATAAATTATAAAAAGCTGAATGTTTTATATTCATTTTGGAGGTTACCATAGTCCTTTGAGTGAAGTGGCTCTGTATACTTCAAGATTTTTACCCCTTTTATCCGATTATAAAAGAATCAACGACAGACTTGGGTATTTAAATTATCTTTAAGGAAGAAGAGTTTGCATGCATTTTGTAATAAGAATGAGTTACTTGAGTCCTCTTAAGTGATTTCACTTTGCCTAAATTCTAACTTTAATAATTGTCAAAGTGGATTTTGAAGTGTGAAGTTTAAGATTTCCTTAAAACCTTAGTTTAAGTGAAAAAGGTTTTGCTGTGTACTGAGTGTATTGGCATAAGCTTATTTCCTGGACATATGGATTGTAAAATAAGCTAGAGTGTTGAGAATTAAATGAGATAATTTATGCAAAGTCCCTAGCATAATGGGCACATAGTAGGCATTCCATAAATAGTAGCTATAGGATTTAGATTCAAAAAGCATTAACTTAAAAGCTGTAGTTGCACACATGAATATGGATCAAATTTTGGGGGAAGAATGCATGAGGAAAAAAGAAGTGCAAGAATGTAAATCTGGGAAAGTCTGGCATGTCAGAGAGGGCAGGAAGTGAGTATCTGTAAAGTGATGGGCAGGGATTTGTAGAACAAGAATAGGGCTACATCATGAAAATCAAAGTTTTAAGAAGAGAAGAGGGAGGGTGAGGCTAGGAAGTGTCTCAGAGCCATGGAAAAGTGTAAAGACAACTGGTCAGCTAGAAAGTTATTGGTGGGTTTAGAAAGATTGAACCCATCTTACACTGGGTGGAAAAAGGGGAAGAGAAAATACCTTGGAAAATTTTAGTTGGATTTTCCTATACTTTCTGCTTCCGCAAATCACATGAAAAGACTAAAAGTAAGAAAGAAAGATAACTTGAAGGGCTATGGGTTATTCTGAGAAGAAGAATCCTTGTGCACTCTTTAAAGCTCTCTGGTAATAGAGACAAGCACTTGGCAGCTCAGTTGCCACAATCAAGCTTTAGGAGACATAAAGTTTCTTAACGATAGGATCTGCTTAGGTAAATCATGCCAAACCCAAACAACATCATAAACCTGCTGACTTTGGGCCGCTCAAGGGCAGAAGCACCATCTTATTCATCTATGTATCAAAAGACTATCATAGGACCTGTCACTTAGGTGATGTTTAACAAGAAAAGGAATTTTAAAATTTAAAATGATGCAGCATGGATTGACAGTAGAACCGGAATTATAATTTTGTCTGTAATTTTATTGCTTATTCAAAATAATGTATCATATTTAGGAATAATAAGTCAGTTTTTATTATAAATAAATAGATATCTTAATTTTTAGAATTCAGATGAAAGATCTTTCTTGATCAAGGCTGCATCAAGGCTGCATGAAAGGATTTGTTTTGCTTTTGTAAGCTCTTTACCCCTTCATTATGAACTTTGCCTAGATCTTATGAGTTGAGATAAGGAAGTAGTCACATGAGCTAAAATTGGTGCCTGACAGGAGTAGGAATTTAAGAAGAAATCTGCCTCATCCAAGTAAGTCCAAAAGTAAAGGTCACACCTTCAGGATGAACTTCACCCACAATAATGTGATTTTGTTTAAACTTCTTGTTTGTAGAAATGCAAAGTAAAAAGTGGTTAATGACTATGTAATTCAATTGTATTTGAATTTTAAAAAATGTGAAGTTAAATATATGTTACAAAATGCTTTCTTTATAGAATTTTTCATACTACTCTTCAGAATGTTAGAGAATTTATATTCCTACCAGTAACTGAGACTGTACATATGCATCCTCGCCGATACTTGCTATGGTAATGTTTTTGTTGTTGAAATGTCCTAATAGGGCATAGTGGTCTTTCTCACTGGTGTTTTAACTTGCATTTGTCTAATGAAAAGATGTTGATCAGGTGCTCATTTGCCATCTGTATCTCTTCTTTTGTGAAGTGTCTGCCCAAAAGTTCTGTGTACTTTTTTTTTTTTTAAATTGGAGGTTTTTTAAAACTTATTTTGAGATTTCTTCGTGCAGTTCTGATACAACTATTATTAATATATTATTTGAAAGTACTTTCTTCCAGTCTGTGGCTTCTCTTTTTACTCTATGGAAGAGCAGAACATTTAAATTTTGATGAAGCTATATGCATTAACTTTTAATTTTTATTTTATACATCATGCTTTTAATGTAATATTTAAGTTAAATGTACACCTACTCTATGATCCAGCCATTGCAATTCTAGGTATTTATTTAAAAGAATTCAAAGTATGGTAATTGAAAGACTCATATATGAAGTTTAATAGCACTTCATTTGTAACAATCCCAATTATATCAACCATTGAATGCATCGATAAATGATGGTATATCCATACAACAGACTACAACTCAGCAATAAAACAAAGCAGCTATTGATACTTGCCACTATATATGTGGATTTCAAAATTGTCATACTGAGTGAAAGGAGACAGACAAAAAGTGTATATACCACATGTTTACATGTATATAAAATTGTAGAAAATGCATTTGATCATGGAAAAAAGCAGATCAGAGGCTGCCTGGGGACAAAGGGGCAGGAACGGATATGAGGAACATTTGGGGGTGATGAATTTGTTCATTATTTTGATGGTGATGATAGCTTCACAGGTATATTTTTGTGTCACAGCCTATTGTATTGTGCACTTTGCATGAGTGCTTTTAATTGTATACCAGTGTGTAAGTTACAGAATTGTAAATAACTGGTTTGTAAGAAATTCCAGTTTTTGTTAAAGCTCCCTTAGACTCATCTAGGAGAATTTAGTATCTTAAAGAATAACACTTTTTAGTCATCTACTTCAAACTCTTCTTATTCATCAGAGTGAATGTAACTCATCATTGACTTTAATAAAGGGTAAGGAATTGCCCATAATGGGAAAATGATGTCCATGTTCCTAGTAATGAATAGGGAGACAGACAGATATATGTACACTAAACAAGAGAGTGAAGAAAGATAAATTGTAACTTACTACTTAAACCAAAAAGAAAAAAATAAATGTGTGGTTAATCAAAGGACTAATATATATGAATGCTCTGTAACTGATTGAATGTTAAATAGAATTTAGGGCCATAGGTACAGATGATTAAGAAAATGCAGATATTTACTATTTGAAATTAAGTTTTAGAAGGAGTTCACTTAATACTGAATAAAGTAAGACATAGAGGCAGAGTGGAGCTGAATGAGAAATGCATCATTAACTATAATAAAGTGCTTATAATGTTTGGAGACAGATTAATGATGACAGTGACAATGTCACTTGTGATAAATGCAAAAGCAATTGCACTTCTTTATATATTCATTTTAAAAACTTCTTCCTAATTGCCCTTCTTTGGGCTGAATTCTTGTTTCTATTTTTTAAAATTTTCTGGTGCATGTCAGGGACCTCACTACTGTGATGATGATAATTATAATTACCAGATAGTCATTAAAACCTAGAATATAGAGAAGACACAGTATAAACAATGAAGTTTTTAGTACATAAATTATTTGTGTAAAGTTTTCAAAGATTTATTATTTACTACACTTCTGGTCATTAAAATGTACTCATAAAATGAGCCACTTTTGAGATACTGATTTGGCCATCTTACTACTGTAGAAATATAATGAATTATCAATAGGCTTTCCAGATTTTATTGTACTGATTGTATATGAATTAGATCACTGGCTAAGTATAAATTGAAAAATGGAGTAGAAGTTATCAAAAATGAAATACCACATCTAATGTTAAATTACAATGGGTTTTTAAATTACTAGTTTTCATCTTATTATAAAAGTAACACATTGAATTTAGAAAACTTAAACACAACATAAAAACAAAATTTTTAACCTATAATCCTACCATTAGACATAATTATTTTATTTTCATGTGTTTCCCTTTATTTTCTTACAGTGTACATATATTCTTATATGTAAATTATAAAACCATTTCACTTTTTCATTCTCTTATTGTACAATATCTTCTTTGTTTAATATTATACCAAGTAACTCACTTCTCTTAGTAATATAAATTAGTACTATTTCCTTGGAAGGCAATTTTGTCATGAGCCTTAATATACTCATTTTTGCTTATTCATTAATTATTCCTCTGAAAATGAATGATGTTTATATATTTATTAATATTAGCACATATGAAACAAGGCATAAATATATGAACAATAAAAACTGTTTACATGTATGTGTATTTTTATATCTATGAATAATCTAGGTCTGGATTTCCAAATAAAAATTGCATTCAGTGGAGCAATATAATAACATGATATGTTAGTCAGATTTTTATTACTATTACAAATACTTGAGATAAGTTGTTAAATGGTTTCTTTCACTAACAGTTTTGGGTGTTCCAATGCATGGTCAGTTGGCCCTATTGCTTTTGGGCCTGTGAAGAGGCAGCACAACCTGACAGGGGTGTGTGTGGTGGGATAAAGGTTCTCACCTCATTCCCAGGGAGAAAAATAGGTTAAGAGAATGGGATTGGGGTCCCACGTCGCCTCAAGGGCATGTCCACAATGATCTGAAGACCTCCTTCTAGGTCTGCCCTCTGAAAGTTTTCACCATCTCCCAATAATGCCATTCTGGGGATCAAGATGTTAACACTCAAGCTTTTTAAGATCCAAGGCACAGTTCCTTAAAAGCAGGTGAATACCATGTAAAACCTATTTTTACAAATGCTATGTGAGAGACATAAATTTCTAGTTGATGATACATCTATTTCTCTGTCACAGCAATTTCTGAGTGATGGGAATTATGGGTGTTAATTGTCTTCTGTTCTTTTTTTGTATCTTCCAAGTATTCTATACATAATTTTCATATATAATTTTCATAATCATAAAAATAATAAAGATTATTGAAACCTGTAAGCAGTTCCTTATGTCATTCAAATAATTGAAAACATGAGATGTCAGTTATATTACATCTCAACAATATTTCTATATTGCTATTTACAAATTCTTTAGTGTTATCATTTAAATAGTTTATTTTGTTTGTTGCAGTACTTTACATGATGCTATAAAAATAATGTGGGTGAGATATTATCTTAGATCACTTCAGGATTCCATAAATTTTTTTCTGAAAGAGCTCTGACTCCTAACTATTCCATTCAGTTGGAATATATGTGTTTTTAGAGCATAGTTTTAATGAAGAAAAAAAATAATTAGCTCTATTTAAGATCCTGACCACAACTTGAGTTAGCTATACTAAAAATGTGCATTATTGGCATTTGGATGATAGGCTGTAGAAGAATGAGCAAATCTCTCTGCCCCACTGATGGAAGGTCAACCCTCTCATGTCTGTAATGATGTCATTCTTCATTGGCTTGGAAAGTAGTCAAGACTTTGGGGGAAAATATTCTAGTACAGTTTCTGTTTCCAAGTTCTGTAGCTAACAGAATTACTAGCAAGGAATTTACACTTGGAAAGGTCACCAAAATGAACAAACTTAGTTATTTCCAATAGTTTAATTGATTTTTTTGTTCTTATGCATTTGAGGAACAGTGCCATTTTATTTACGTATTTTCAAATGTTTCATGATTGTATGTAGCAAGTTATATCCAAAAGAGTTATTGCTAAATTATATATGTCCTATTAAAGAGAAAATTATCCTTATAAAAGTAACCTTATTTTTTCCATAGGCTATTTTGTTGTTTAATCATTTCTAATGATTTTGTTGACCCCAGTTCCAGTAGTTAGAATGTAATGGGAAAATGTGAATTAACAAATGTTAATTATAGAAAAATATGTGATAATTTCTTCATTTATGGACTTTCATTTTCATAATTGTAGCATACATATTTGGAAATGTGCTTAATGTTTAATTCCTACCTACCTTATAGTTGCTTTTCAATATTCATTCTTCCTTACTAAAAACCTTAGTACTGGCTGGTCATCTTACCACCCACTGAGTTGGCAATGAAATGTAAGGAGTAAAATGTGAGCATGCCATGCGTGTGTGTGTGTGTGTGTGTGTGTGTGTGTGTGTGTGTTCTAAGAAGTTTCTTCAAAAGACAAAGGGATAATTTTATGAGACTTTTTCTCTGCTCACCTTGTTAGGCTGAATGTAATAACTACAACTTCAGTCATCCTGATTCTGAACTTAAGAAAGAAAACTATGTGCAAGAGATCAATAAACCAAGAACTTGGATGATCTGTACTACTATGTCACCTCCCACAAATCTCGTTTTGTCTCCCTTCAGGATTATTACTAAATAAAGTAAACTTATCTATTTAAATTGCTGATTTTCAAGGGGCATGTTAACCAGAACTAAAATAAATCCTTATGATACATAGGTGTATGATAAGCTCTTTGTATACTACAAACAACACATTTGTAGACATATATCACTAGATGACTACAACAAAAACTTAAACATCTACAAAATATTACATTGGACTTCATTATATATTTATTATAAGCAGAGAAGTAAAGATGTTATGATCCAATGTATACCAGAGGTCTTGAGACACCAAGTATTGCTCTGTATCTGATGATATATTCTTAAATGATATGCAGTAGGAGAAGCACTGAGTCTAAACCTGTACCTGTATGTCAGGTAAGTGGCAATTATCATCTAACCATTCAGGCATAGTGCTGTGGTAAACATATTTGATTTTGTCTACAGCCATTGGTTTTCTTGTCCTTATTGTCTTGGGTTCTCTTCTAACCCTTGCTATTTAGTTAGATGGGTGCTAGAGAGTAACTCTTGAAGCAGATGCCATAAAAATACATCAGGGCTCTAGTATTTAAGCATTATATTATATTTGTATGCAACTTTTTTGATCTATCCATTTATAGAATTGAGACATCTAAACCCAGCATAAAAGATTACAATTTTAAAATTATTACTCAATTTTGTATGAAACAGAAGGCCTTCTTTATTTGATGGTTCACTTATTCCAAAATGAAACCTATTTCAGAAGAACTATATCAAAATATCAATTAACCTTGAAAATACATACTTCTTTGAAACCATATAGGGGCTCAAAGAAATTGGTACTGAGAAATAGGGTTGTTGCTGTGACAAAACTGACCATGTGGTTCAGAAGCCTTTGGAGCTGGTTCATGGGAGGAACTTTTAAAAGGTGACAGCTGCAAGCTGTAAAAGCTTTAGAATATTATAAGTGAAGCTTAATGGATGATTCTGGTTGGAGATTGGAAGACCAGAATGCTGATAGGAATGCAGATTATGTTCAAGAGGTTTCAGAGGGAAGTGAGGACTCTGTTGGGAATTGGATTAGAGACCATTTGTGTTACATTGTAGCGAAGAACTTGTCTAAACTTCCCTATGCCCTGATACTATGTGTGAGGCTGAATTTAAAAGTGATGAACTGATGAATCTGACAGAGGAAATTTCAAGGCAACATAGCAGTCAGTCAGTGGCATGGATATTGCTGGCAGCTATTAGCTAGGGTTACTGGGTAAATTGGGAGCAGAAAGAAGAACTAAAGAATTTTAAAAACTTGCAATTTGTCTAGTAAATTTCATGTAATGCTGGGGCCAACAAAGTTGTGCTTATTGAAAAGATCATAGACCCTAAAGAGATGTTAAATACTTTGCAAAGAGATAATAGGAAAGATGCCTCAAGGGCATTTCAGAAATTCATAAGACCATGTCCACTGCAGGCTCATAGATATAGAAGGGAGAATTCCTTTGGAAAGAGATCATGGGGACACCCTACTACTCAAGGGGACATAGGAAGATGTTTTATCATGCTGAACAATGCAGGCACTCAGAGACCACTGCAGCCATGATTCCAGGGAACCAAGATATTGCAAAAAACTGGCAGCAGATCTTGATGTCATCCATGTGGTACTGGTTGTGCAGGAATACAGAATGCTAAAGTTCAAGTCATGGAGATTTCCACCAAGAATTCAGAGGAAGGCCTTGAAGGTCAGACAAAGTATAGCAGGGTTGAGTTCTTGAAGGCTTCCCCTGAGAGGGTGGCAAGGCCAAAGGGGAGAGGATACCCAAAACTTTTAGAGAGCACATATCCCTACCACGTTTCTTAAATATTCTTTGTGAAGTTCTGGGGCATGTTTGGTTGGATTTCAGTCTTGCTTTGGCCCCATCTCTTCTTCCTATTCCTCTGCCACTATTCCTCTTTTGAAATAGGAATGTTTATTCTGTGCCACTCTATGTTGGATATATTAACTTGCTTTTGACTTACAGGGACTCACAACCAAGAATTTGTCTTGAATATCAGATAAGACTTTGGACTTGGACTTTTGGGTAATGTTATTAAGACTCTTAGATATGGACTAAATACATTTTTTGCACTGTGATATGGACTTGAGCTTTTAAGGGCCAAGGACATAATGTTATGATTTGAATATGAGATATTCCCCCAAAACTCCTGTTACTGTGGGAATATTCATTGGTAAAAGGATTGAATTGTGAGAGCTGTAATCTAATCAGAGCACCCTGGTTTAAATGGAGGACTGTGTGGTACCTCCAGGCAAGTGGAGTGTAACTGGAGAAGGTAGTTCACTGGTGGTGTGTGCTGCTAGGGTTCATCTTCCCTGCACACCACTCTTCTTCCTGATCCCATCATGAACTGAGCAACTTTCCTCTGTTGGGTACTTTCTCCACAATGTGCTGCCTCGCTTTGGGCCCAGAGTAATGGTGCTGGCCATCTATGGACTGAGACCTCTGAAACCATGAGCCCCAAATAAACTTGTCAGGTATTTTGGTAGCAATAATGCAAAAGCTAACTAAAACATCATATATGTAATATTCCTGCAATAGTGGATTTATAAACACAGTGCAATCTGCCCTGCCTCTGCCCTGGATTGAGAAAGCCTATCACATCTTTCCTTCCTAGTAACAAAACCCATTTTTTTCCATAAAGAAACCATTTCATGTGGACTGAAGTAAACCTAAGCTGAAAATGTCCAAACTTGTGCTTGCCCTCTATTGGTTTAGGATACAGTCTGTGATAAACTGGAAAAATTAGAATTCTCACAAGAACTTTGGTACTCTTCAGAAACATGTGCTGTTTTCCTTAGGAATTGCAAGCTGTCAAGCCATGTAAACGTGGAGCATCCAGTGCATGTTTTGCCTCCCATAGAATAGAGCTGGTCTGACTGTGAGGACAGTGCAGAGAAAAACAGAGCCAAGACATTAAGAGAGAACAGTTACAACATCACTGTGTGCTTGGACCTATGTATACCTCTGAACTTTCTGTTATATGGAAAAAGATATTTGTTTTACTTAATTTGGTTTGAATTGACTTTATATCACTTGCTAACAGACTTATTGATAAAGCTTCTTTCTTATCTTAAAAAAATTAATAGACAAAGATACAGTAATGGATGTGGAAGAAAGTAGGTGCTCTTTTCTTGCTTGATACATCTCTTCGACATTTTATATTTCAATATTCTGACAGTCTAGTCTCTTTTTCTCTTGGGATCCAGTCAACCTTTGTTTTTGTCAGTTTTTTCATTGCTGTGACCAAAAGACTTGACAGGAACAATCAGAAGAGAAAAAGTTTATTTGGGGTCTCACAGTTCAGAGATCTTAGTCCATAAAAGACTGGCTCCATTCTTTGGGACCCAAGGTGAGGCAGAACATTGTGGAGGAAAGCAGCTCAAGAGAGGCTTCCTGGAGCCATCCAGGAAGAAGAAAAAGAGCGAGCTCTCTTTACCACAACAAAATATAAATCCTAAGGGACACCCCCAATGACTCACCTCCTCCAGCCACCCCATACCTGCCCACAGTTACCACTTAGTTAATCCCATCAGGAGATCAATTCACTGATTAGATTAAGGCTCCCATAACCCAATCATGTCATCTCCAAACCTTCTTGTGTTGTCTCACATATGAGCTTTTGGGGGACACCTCACATCTAAACCATAACAACCTTTACGCTTTTTCAGTCACTGTGCAAATAAGTGGTCACATTAGAACTTTTCAGGACCAAGATTTTAATTGAATATAGTGTTTTGATTTTATTCAACCAAGCAAGTTGAAATCAGTTCATGATAGTAGACTGGATTAACTGGTTTTTACTTGTTCCCAGTGGGTGGGGAAGGCTCCTTTGGTAAATGTTGGTCATTTTCATTGGACCAGAATCTCTTCTGCCCTTTTCTGGCAAAATACCTTATTTCTTTCTCTCTCCACTAATTTAGATGGGCAGACCAAATCAGTATTTCATTTCCCTGGCTGGGAATTGAAATATACTTTAGACTTGATCTATCCTGAGCAAAGCAATTAACACATGGTTGAGCATTTTAAGCCTAAATTGAGCCAATGTGACATTCTTTGCAATTTTCTTTCTTTTAATTTTTTACTGCCTCCCCCACAAAATATCATATGTATTGATGGAGTAGCATGTGATGTTTTAATATCCCATATGCATTGTGCAATGTTTAAATCAGGTTAGATGCAGAATAAGAGACTCTATTTTGGAGTTTCTGGATGCAACCAATATAATTTGAAGTTCTTGATAGCTACACTTGAACATCCCACATGTCTTGCCCTTTCTCCTAACTTATACCAGTACTTGGAGAAAGTCTATCTACCAAAGAATGAAGTCATTGAATGTGGCTGAACTGAGAGTTGAAAAATAAAAAAATGCTGATTGCATCATCTGAGTCAGTATGTGCAGCAAACACATGTGCCCATAAATGTGAGATTTAACATATATACATGTGTTATTGTGGGAAGCCATCCTTATTTAGCAGAATCAGACTAGGTTGAGCTATGGGACTCAGAGGCCTGGCTTCTAGGAACTGCCGGGAAGTATGTGGCACTGCATGGGAGTAGTTCCCTGTCTCCTTCTGGAATTTTTCCCCAAAGGATGGATCCCCTAACTCCACCCTATCCTGTCCATCACAGAAGAAGCTCCTCCCAGTTCTTGCCTTCTTTTACCTGCATATTATAAAGAAAGGGGAGTTGGGTGACTTGGTTGTTGTAAAGAGGCCAGAGCTGGTATGGCAGGGCCCGTCACACCCCCTTTCTCATATAAAGAGTATTAGCTCTCCTGTGTTTATTGAGTAGATAAGTTTTTTTGGGTAATAGATAGAAAAACATCCAACAACCTCCTCCAGCAGTCAACCCTTTCCTCCTCCACGCAGGACGTGGCAGAGAGGACCCTGACATGTTATATTGCTTTGTTGTGGGTTTTTGACTTCTCTGGTAAAATACATTCATGAGTCTGGTATTTGGACAATTAAGTATTGGATCATAACAAATATACCAGCATATTTAGCAGTAATGGAGTCAGTGTGGGTGTTTTCATGTGTGAACCTGTATTTTTGCCTGTGTGAGTCTAGTGAAAGCTGGTTATCTCTGAGAAATATGTTAGCTAGAACGGGAAGATTAATCTTTTTAGACTATATCCTAAATGGAGTTGTGGGAGCTCTTTTACCTTATCTTAATTGCTTAAAAATATTACAGTCTCTGTAAGTAGTTACTGACTTGAACCCCAAGGGGGATAAAGTTAGAAAATGCTATAGATTTCTTGACATGATAATCTGAGCTAAACAAGACAGAACACTTCCTAAGTACTATGGATTTGCTAATGTTTCCTTTGATGGTTAATTTTGAGGTCAAAGCCTTTGGTTATATTTTAGTGAAGAGTTAAAATGATGTTACAATAGTAATGAAAATGGTAGGTGTGGGAAATAAAATACTAACAATGCCAATGCCATTTTAAAAACCGGCTTATGGTAAGATTTGCATTTTTAAAATATCTGGGTGCAATTAAAAAAGAGTCAAGTGATAAACTAAATCATGAAAAGGAGGAAATTAATAAAACCCTGCCATAAGATGCTGCGTGTATTTACAGACACTCTGGGCATCATGTGATTGATTACCTTGCAAATTTGAATGTTCAAGTGCCATATGTGAGGCAGGAGAGAAGGGAGTCCAAGCCCAGTCATCTTTGTTCTGCATCTACTCAGTGGTATGTTAGGGAATGAGGAAGGCTCTGCTCTTTGTTAAGTGACTTTCACCTCTGACCTCAAAACGAAACATTTCTTCCCCTCTACTCTGGCTTCTTGCTCTGCCAAGTAAAATGGGCTTCATTGAAGGTGATCTTACATGTTGTAACTATAGACTATATGAAGTTATTAATTAATTGCCTCTTAGTTGAAAACCATTCTTTGATGCCTATTTTGTGATAATATTGTTGGGCCTTCAGTCTTTATTCTTGTGCTTTGATTTGAGTTAGGCTGTAGTATGGGGGGAATAAAAGGAGATGACAAGGCTAAGGGGGTTGAGGTTTCAATATGAGGTGTCCCCCAAAAGCTCGTGAGTGAGGTAATACAAGAATATGCAAAGGTGAGCTGATTAGATTATGAGAGGTATGATCTACTCAGTGGATTAGTCCACTGACATGGATTAACTGTAGGCAGGCAAGACACAACTTCAGGAAGTAGGTCACCGAGAATGTGCCTTTAGGGTTTATCTGTCATTCCTGATGCGCAGAGCTCTCCCCCTGCTTTCTGACTGTCATATCCTGAGCTGTTTTTCCTCACTACACCCTTCCACCATGATGCTCAGCCTCACTTCCAGTCCAGCGCTAAGGAGTTGGTTGACTGTGAACTGAACCTCTGAAACCATGAGCCAAAATAAAATTTTCTCCTTTAAATTGTTCTTATCATGTATTTAGGATGGAGTGACAAAAGAGCTGGGGCAAAAAGACCTTTCTAGTTTTTGTTTTTACAATGTGGTGGCAAGCATACCAATGTGGAGCCTGTTTCAGTAACGGCAGGAGTCTGTGGTGGTTGGCACTATCTGAGGAGTTTCTGCCTGGTCAGAGACATGGGCTTCATACTGTCTGAGTAGCTAATCATCACTGTAGAAGGCTGATTCTCAGCTGTAATGGGGACTTCCTCCTTTAAGCTTTTCTTTATCTTTCCCTTAGAGGGGTGTATATTGATTTTTTTATTGCCACATAAAAACTTACTGAAAACCTAGCAACTTAACACATATTTATACTCTCAAAATTTCCAAGATTTTCAAGGGTTAGGAATCTGGCATGATTTAGTTGGATTTTCTGTTCTGGGCATCACCAGGTTGCAATTAGGTGTCAGCCTGGGCTATGTTCTTATTTGGAGACTCCACCAGTAAAGAATCAGCTTTCAGGTTCATTCAAGATGTTGGCAGAATCCATTTCCTTATGGCTGTCTGACTCAGTGCTCCAGTATCTTATTGACTTACTGGAAATCACCTTCAGGTGTTAGAGGCCACCAAGAGTTCTCTGTCACGTAGCCCTTCCCAAAGGCAGCTCACACATGGCTGAATGCTTCTTGAAGGCCAGCAGGAGACTTTCTTACTGCAATCTGTCAAGATTAAATCCTCCATACTTAAAGGCATGACAGTTCATCATATTTTCTACCTAATGCTGGTTAGAAGACAGAGAAAGATTTAACCTACCCTCAGGAAGAAGGGATGAGGCCTGGAGAGGTGGTTCAGTGGTAGAGTGCTTGCATAGTATGCAAGAGGATCTGGATTCCATCCCCAGAAACCTCTTCCTCAAAAAAAGAAGAAGAGGGGATGATGAAAGGATGCTCCTGTGTGACTTGTTAAGGGTCAACTTAGAAGGTGATTGCCACCAGGCATGGTGGAACATACCTGTTATCCCAGCTGCTCGGGGGCTGAGGCAGGAGGATCACAAGTTCAAAACCAGCCTCAGCAAAAGTAAGGCACTATGCAACTCAGTGAGACCCTGTCTCTAAATTTTTTTTTTTTTGGAAAATATTTATTTTCCATAGATGTATACACTTATGCTAATAGGTAGTTATTGTTTTTTAATGAATTATTATATAAATATTTCAATTTCCAGTTACATTTCTTTTTTCTTTTTTTAAATTTATTTTAATTAAAAATCATAAATTTACATAGGGCAATGTTGTTTGATTCATTCTGTTATTTTTTCCCCTCCTCCCCCACCCCTCCCACCCCTCTTTTCCCTCTATACAGTCCTTCCTTCCTCCATTCTTACCACCCTCCTTATCCCTAACCCTAAACCTAACCCTAACCCTAACACTAACCCCTCCTACACCCCCTTTTATGTCCTCATCTGCTTATCAGCGAGATAATTCGTCCTTTAGTTTTTTGAGATTGGCTTATCTCACTTAGCATGATATCCTCCAATTTCATCCATTTGCCTGAAAATGCCATAATTTTATCATTCTTCATGGTGGAGTAATATTTCATAGTATATATATGCCACAGTTTCTTTATCCATTCATCAACTGAAGGGCATCTAGGTTGGTTCCACAATCTGGCTATAGTGAATTGATCAGCTATGAACATTGATGTGGCTGTATCTCTGTAGTATGCTGATTTTAAGTCCTTTGGGTATAGGCCAAGGAGTGGGATAGCTGGGTCAAATGGTGGTTCCATTCCAAGCTTTCTGAGGAATCTCCATACTGCTTTCCAGAGTGACTGCACTAATTTGCAAGCCCACCAGCAATGTATGAGTGTACCTTTTTCCCCACATCCTCGCCAACACCTATTGTTGCTTGTGTTCTTGAAAATCGCCATTCTAATTGGGGTGAGATGAAATCTTAGGGTAGTTTTGATTTGCATTTCTCTTATTACTAGAGATGTTGAACATTTTTTCATATATCTGTTGATTGCTTGTACAACTTCTGTGAAGTGTCTGTTCATTTCCTTAGCCCATTTGTTGATTGGATTATTGATTGATTGGATTGATTGGATTATTTGTATTTTGGAAAAAACTCTACACCTGTCTCTAAATTTAAAAAAATACAAAATAGGGCTGGGGTTGTGGCTCGGTGATTGAGCACCCCTGAGTTCAATCCCTGGTACCTGCCCCACCCCCTGCCTCCAAAAAAGTCTGTGTTTGCCACAGGGTGGTAGCTGCTTCCTGACTTTGCTCTATAACACTGTACAGTTCTATTTTCCCCCTTTTAGAAATTAATCAACTTTTACTAACTTATTAGTTCTTTCTACTATGTTTTACTTGAGGAAGTTTTCTAGTGTAAGTTCTGTCTCATGATGAGCTACTGAATGATACAAGCTTTATCTTCAGTGTGTCCCCAGCACCACCTAAAAATAATTTATAGAACTAACATATTTCTACCACTGAGGATCCAAACCCCTGGGCTTGACATCAGGAAAAAAGCTACATATTTTATTGATAGTGTCAATGTTGCAGGAAAAGTCAGGTAAAATCACACTCCATTTCTGAAGCTTTTCTGGTGTGAAAACCTATTGAACTAATATCTGGTAACCCAGTTACCCTTCCTTGTACAGGCCTTCTTCTCCACTTTTGCCCAGAGGGCAAGGAGCACCAAGTTAGCTGGGAGTTCCAGAGGGCATATGCTCTTTCAATGTGATAAATTAGTTGGCTGTTAAACTAAATGTTTCTTGACTTTCAAAATTGAGAACATTAGGATGGTCCTTTAACATATTTATTTGCCTTGCTGCAAAGGTAGTCAAGGTCTGCTGGATTTGTGATGTGCTAAATGAATGTTTAGCTGAGGTGCTCAGGTGGTTTTATTGGTAAGGTTAGCTACAAAAATGAAGGTGTGAGGTTACTGGAGGACAACGTGACATCCATTAAATTAAATACCTATTAAATTTTCTGAATGGTAGAAAAGGATTTCTTAAATGCAAGAGGGAATGAAGACTTCCAAAAAGTGAAGTAACTTAACACTTAGCTTTAGCAAGTTTTCTTCCCATTGAAAAGACTTCTTTTGACACTATTTCTGGATGTTTTTTGTGGCAATTGCAAACAGCTTGTAGATGCTGATGAAAATAAAACAAAGATGAGCAAAAGGGAAATAACTAGGCTATTTCAGATACTAGAAGCTGATATCATCATTTCTTTTCTTTTCTACTTGCTTTGGTTTTGCCAAAATGGTACACATCAATCCTGCTTTGCATTTTCTCTTTATGCCTATTATATAGACTTTCAAAAGCGAAGGCTTATGAGGTTAATTAAAGAATACATCAGTCAAAATGCATCATAAGAGTTCTAAAGACACTGCTCAGATGTACTTTGTTTTTGATGAAAATCTGTGTTTTTAAGATGGTAAAATGATTAAAATCCATATTTAGCAATACAACCATATTAGCTCTCCAGAGAGCCTGGACAAATTCTAATCATCTTGGGCTACAGAAAAAGCGATGAAGTGCTAGTGTAAATATGGGCCTGATCTTGAATTAGGAACTTTCAATCACTGAGAAGCAAGCAACTTACTTTTAGCTTTGGGATTTAGATTCTCTTCTGTTTTAAAAATATCCCTAAGTACCAGTGAATTTCATGGAAGCATCCTGTATTGATATAACTCATGTACATGTTTGTTCCTCTGATTTGTTTTCCACTAACCAAATTATTCCTGAATTGCGATGAACCAGTGACTCAAATAACACTCCTTTTATTCACAGGAAATCTGACTCAGGAAGCAGAATCTGCACAGCATTATTTGTCTTAATCAAGAAAGAACATGGAGGAGTTCTTTGGGGAAGTTAGACTTCCTTCGCAGACTAGACTTGCCACCCAAAAAGGAAATCTACAAAGTCTTAAAGTCTTTTGCCTAGGACTATCTTATAGAGCATATAACTAATAACCCTGTGCTGACAATTTAAATCGGAATTTCTAGTGTTGCTCAATCAGCTCTAGGTAAACATTTCATACATAGAACCATGACATGTTTGTTGATTGTGCAACTGGGGCAAGATAAACACTCACTTTTCTGATGGGGCTTCTCTACTTTATGTACTTCTTATCCATCTGTTTTCTTGGAAATTGACTCTGTGGGACAACTGAAAAGAAAAAATATTCGTTCTTGTGTAGAAATACCTGATGAACTTGTGGGTTGGTTATCGAGTTGACAGGTTTGAGATATCAGTGATAAAAAAAAATTTACCATAGGAAGAGGAAGGAATATCACCCAGAGTTCTGAAATAAATGCATAGTTATTTGATATGTAGCATGGCAGCCAATTTTGAAACCTAGGCTTATTAGGCATCCTGCTAGCAAGTATGTGGTCTTGAAAGAAGGATTCCATGTCTGACTTTAAAGAGCTATCTCTATAAATTCTGCATCACTTTAGGGTCCAGGTTAACTGATTGTCCTTCCCGCCTCCCCTTCGGCACAAACAGTTGTAAGAACATTCTTGTTACCTCATGTTCTGCATGCATCAGCAGGATTGGTAATTTTCTAGATACCCTGCTGTGAGGGAGTGTCAGTAGCTTTGCTATTGGAAATAGCATTCTGATGTAAAGAGCCTTGAAGTGGCAAGGGAGGTAAACTATAAACTTCCTTACCAATCAGCAGGAAGCACTCATTACAGACAATTTTATGAAATTCTCCTTAGTGTTTTCAACAATACTTGGAGGGAGATGCCATAAAGAATTGTACTTCCTGCTTGAGTAGGGGGCTTTAGGGGTTTAGATCTCTGATCATTTATTTTTTTAACTCTAAAAATGTGGTTTCCGACCAGAAAGATGATTTTTCTATTTGGTTGCAAAGATTCAGGTACAACAGACAGTGAAATTTCAATTATATCTAAAGCCTGGTGAAATCAGGGTCTTGGTTACAAATAACGAATCAATTTAAAAGTCGAGAAAGGTGTAGAAAAATATTGTGAATGTCTCAGGATCATCTAATCTGGAAAATACAATGTAAAAATTGAAGTAAATGTTCTGGTTAAAACAATTATATTTAATCCAGTGAGAAAAGGACTGACTATTTAATCAGTGATCCCTAAACAACAGGCTACCATCCAGAAGAAAATTAAAATGGACTCCATTTCTCCATATATACAACAATAAATTCCAGATGGAATAAAGATTGAAAAGTAAGAAATAAAGAAGAATCTTGCAGAATGTAATGCTAGAAACCTGAAGTATAAGAGGGTGGGGAGAATCTAAATACCAACTAGAAATCCATATGCTGTAAAACAAAGGCAGACAATTATAATTATGTAGAAACCAGGAATCTTTGACAAATTATATCCCAAAGGAAGAGAATAAGAGAGAGTCCAAGAGTTGTTTATAATGCCAATGCTAGTACAGGATTATTATTTAATATACATAAAGCTCTTACAAATTCACAAGAAAAAGACAAAAACTAAAGAAATAGTGGCAAAGAATATAAATAAACTATACAAAGATGGGAAAGTTCAAATGGCTAACAAAAATTATGAAATGTCTTAAATTTTATAATTAGTAAAATATAAGTTAAAATGACAATGAATTCATCAAGTTGAATAAATGATAATGATTATGAAAGGAATGGTAGAGATGGGTAACATCTATTACTGACAGAAATATGAAGTATTTCAACATTTTTTGGAAGACAGTATAGTATTGCAACATATATTAAAATTTTAAAATGTATATATCACTTAAACCAGCAATTCCACTCCTAAAATTCTATATAGCACATAGAAAAAAATCAAATTTTAAGGACATATGCAAAATAACAATATTCCAGCATTGTTCTAGTGACCAAGAATTAGAAACAAAGTACTGTGACTTAAGAGTTTGTCCCCTCCAAAATTTGTGTTGAATTTTTTTTTTTTTTTTAGTACCAGGGATTGAACTCAGGGGCACTAAGTCACATTGCTAGCCCTTTTTTGTATTTTATTTAGAGACAGAGTCTCACTGAGTTGCTTAAGGCCTTACTAAGTTGGTGAGGCTGACTTTGAACTCGAGATCCTCCTGCCTAAGCCCCCCAAACCACTGGGATTGCTGGTGTGCACCACTGTGCTCAGCTTTGTGTTGAAATTTAAATGACAGTGTTACGGTATTATGAGGTGGGAATATTAAGAAATTCTTAGGTCATGAAGAACAAGATTGGTATTCTTATAGAAGAGCACATTTGGCCTTCTCTCATGTTTTGTCACATAATGATGAAGCAAGAAGTTTCTCACCAGATATTAGTCCTCCAGAACTGTGACCTAATGATCTTCTATTAATCACAAATTACTCAGACTTGGGTATTTGTTATAATAATATAAAATGCAGCAAGATGCAAAATGTCAGAGTGGAATGACTGGACAAGTGACAAATAGTCACAACAGAGAATATTATGCAACCATTAAAATAATAAATTTGAATCAAATGAAACATTCTATGATTTGTAGTCTGGGTAGGATTATGAAAATGGATAAAAATAAGGGAGAGGCAGGTTTTTAACCTTGTTCCCCTTAGGGTGAACCAGCACATGGGTGAACAAGGACATAGGGTAGATGACTTTGTGGGGATAAGTGAAAAGGTAAGAGAGGTAGCTATAATAAAAACTGAATGTATGAGATGCTTTCTTTTTCATAAATCAATGGATATTAATGTTCATATAAATGTGCATGTGTTTTCCATGCAATGATGCATGAGAATGATCACTGACTTTTCACCAAGTTAGGGTTGTTAAGATTAGTGGCAGATGAAATGAATTTTAATTTCTTCTTTATAATTGTATGTAATATTTGAATTATTTAAGCTAGCATGTATTATTTACTTAAAATCCCTATTTTCGTGTGTGATTAGTAGAAAAAACACATCCAATTTCTTAAGCTATATTTATAATATTCTTAAACATATGATAGAATTGATCATAGGAAGTCATCATATAAAACTCAGGAGTGGCTTTTTGTCTTCTACTTTTAATTTTCACTAATTATACTGCAATTTTCAATGATGTTAATTTGATCTATATACTACAATAGTCCCCATGAATGCTCATTGGAGAGATAAAATGATAGCCTAAATTGGAATTGTGAGAAAGTGCTTATTTTAAGTAGATGTATTTATTATTTGGGAAAGTAATTGAGAGTTTTGTCATATCTCCAAGAGACTATGGAAATCAGAAATTCTAGGCTTTGAGTTCTTTCCCTGACACTAGTCATAGAAATTTAGTCACATGTTACTTAACAACAGAGACATATTCAGAGAAATCAGTTGTTAGGCTATTTTGACAGTGTGCAACTGTCATTGAGCACTTATACAAACCTACATACCTAGGAGATTTTAGCCTATTTGGGGGATATGTATTTAAAATTTTAAATAGACATGCGTATTCCAGTTGCTAGATGAAATGAGAACTACATTCAGCATCACAGATATTGGCAATGACCTAAACACCCAGACAATTACATTGTGCCCAGAGTCTCAAGGTACATATTATGAAATTATTACTCTCTTCTTTTCTGGATATGTCCATTCTACTTATACGCTCTTTTCTTTGTCTTCTGTCTTCTGATTCAGAACTAGCTGAACCCGTCTCTTCCTGAATTGCAATTTCTAAGTCCTCAAATAAAGTCCTTCTTTCTTTTGCAGTATCTGAGATTGGATGGATCAACAGTTGTGAGGATTAAAAGAGTGTCACTGGAACAAAGTCTGTATGTTCACTGCTTGAAAGCCAAAACTCAAGAGATGAGTTGGGGGGACAGAAATAGGTTCATTCAAGGCCTGGCACCCTGAAGAAGCGGGGAGCTAGTCCTCTTAAAAAGATCATCTCGGGGAACTGAGGGACACATTTCCCTCTGTGTGAAGGGCTTTTACAGAGACAGAAAGGAGGTTCAGGGGGACAGTGTGCCGGAAGGCTACCTGCTGAGCAGGGTCTTTGTCATCCAGGGTGTGTCTCTTTTTTCTTTGGCCAGAACATCACTATTGATCTTGATCTCCTGGGGCTAGATCTTGTAATGCTTCAGACAAATACATTATTTTTCTGGGAGCTAAGCATCATCTTACACATTCTGATATAATCTGAAGGTCACCAGATGCTCTGGGTTTTGTAAATCTAAAAAGAGATCATTTAACAGTTAAATCATCTTAATCATTTAGGTACAGCTTTTTCTTTATAATTTGGAATGCCAGACAAAGAAAGGGGAAGTAACTCTGCAAGAACAGCTCAAAAAGCAGCAGCCACTTTAGTAGCTTGTATAAAATCATCAGAACACTGCTTGGCTTTCCATAGACACATAATACATGTTAGCTCTTGTCATTATTATTATCATCTGCAGGATCCTCATCTTGTGTTTACTGCTAGTGAAGCAGATCTTGTAAACTTCATTTATTCTAAGATAACTTATGAAATAGAGTTTGTTAAATTGAATCTGCTGTCTTGTACTGTAGAATGAGTTCATTGTTTTTATTTTGATTTAACCCATCACCATATACAATACAGTATAGATAATTTTGCTAGTTAGAAAAACTCAGATCCATTGGGCTTAGCTTTATTTTAGCAGAATGGCTAACTGCAGTTAAATACAGCATACATCCAAATGATTCAAATCCTAACATGACAGGAATCCCGGTTCTTTAACACTAAATCAGGGGGCAAATCAGGGCTGCAGATGGAGTTGAGAAAATTCAATTATTGGCTGAATTATTGTTAGTATAAAAAATTATAAAATACCATTGATTTAATATTATGACATTAAGTATTGATGTTATAAATGTATCCACAATTTCAATTACAACTTTAATACTGGAATTGATAATAAATGAAGACTCTGGAATTAGATCATGTGGGTTCAAATCCTGGTTTCTTTCAACTGTCGTCTAATGACATTAGGAAAATTAGCCTCTCTAATCCTTTCTTTCCTCATCCATAAAATAAGAGTAATTTCTCCATCATATGTAAGAATTACATAAAATAATCTATGTAAGAAGGTTGAACTGTAGCTGTGACATGGTGAAACATTCAAATGTATTGTTATCTCTTACTAATCTTTGTTATTGTTGTTATTCTTCCTCTAATCTATAAACTTCAAGCTCCTTTATAAATATATCTATTCCCATGCCCTATAGGCGTTTCAAATTTAGAATATGTAAAAATGAACATACTCCTTTCTCCCCAGTTGAATAAGAATAGATAATGTCAGGCAATCCAGTTCACAGGCTCCAATTAAGGTCTTATTCAAATGCAAAGACCATACCAGACTAACCTTCATGGGTAACCTATGAAAAATATGAAAGGCCATGAGACTTACCTGTGGGAACATTCTGGCCAACTCCTTTCTCCCAGAGAGGTAGGAAAATGTAAGGTGGCATGAACCAGGATGGTAGTGTTATGAGTGGCATGCTTTGGCTATGTGGATCTTTACTATTTTACCTTCCTTTGTTATATTTCCACTATATGGAACCTTACTACAGGGAATATTATATGAAAATTGCAGTGTTATGTGTGACTGTGCAAAAGTCCAATGATGTAACACTAAAAAAGGTGTAACCAGTGAGAGAGACCCAAAATGGGATGTAACCAACCAGAAGTAGCTTAGAGCAACCACACCTGCCACCCCCAGTGCCATCCACCTTATCAAGCATGGACAGACGCAAGAAGAACTATAAGAAGACAGGCTGGAGAGTAAGGGACAGGACGGCAGGGAGCTGGGACCAGGCTGGACCGGATGTCAGAGGACACCAGAAGTCACCAGATGTCATCAGAGGGCTGAGACCCCAGGCAAACTGAGCTGAGGAGATGCCACCAACCTCCACTTCCCCCCTGCGGTGAATTCTCCACACTGAAGACACCTCACAAGGTGAGCACTGGTATGTACTAGAGTTGGGTTAGGACTAGAGTTAGATCAAGTGAAGTATGTAATTGTGTGCAGTGAATAAACCAGCATTTGAGAAACTACCTAACTCTCACGCCTAATACTTTAACCTCTGGTGACAGGTAGTTACGGGAGAATTAAAACCCAAAGACCAAAGGACATAGCCAATGGATTTGGTACTTTCTCAATTTCTGTTTAACATGCAGATTGATCACCACTCATACTCCCTAAACACTATATCATTCCCCAAGTTAGCAAACCCAAACAGATTTCCTGATATCAGGTCCCTTCCTGCATTGTGGGAGTTCTATCTTTTACTTAAATAAATCCTATTCCATTTACTTTTCTCTTCTGTTATTTTCAGTGGAATTTATTCATCAAATTTGTAAGACAAGAACCAAGAAAGAAATTGAAGCAGAGAATCTAGTTTTATCTCAAAACTCTGGTTTCACAACCTTTTCTTTTCTTTTTTTTTTTAATTTTTTTTTTTGTACTGGGGGATGAACTTGGGGCACTTGACCACTGAGCCACATCCCAGCCCTATTTTGTATTTTATTTAGAGACAGGGTCTCACTGAGTTGCTTAGTGCTTCACTTTTGCTGAGGCTGGCTTTGACTTATGGTCCTCCTACCTCAGCTTCCTTAGCTGCTGGGATTCCAGGCATGCACCACCGTGCCTGCCTTACCTTTTTTCTTCCCTTTTTTTTTTTTTTAATTCCTATCTTTACAAGTAATGTACTCCTATTTGTTGCTCAAACTGAAACTTACTAATCAACCGATGTCATCTTTTTTTAATAACCTGCTAGTTTATAAACAAGAAGACTCCTTTTGCCATACTTAGTCTTTTAAAATCTTTCACCTACCCTTGCCCAAGTTCAAAACCCGGATCCATCTGCAGGTCTAAATTCAGACCTGACTCTGGTTTGAACTCCTAGGAATCCTTTACAAAAGCTCTAAGGTGGTATCATGCCAAATCATTTAATAGGAAATGGCTAGATACAGTGTTTGGGATTAAACTCTAACTCTGAACTGACACCTAGTCTTTTATACATTGTCTCTTCTCCTGACATTGCCTTTGGTGTAGCCCACAGGGAGGCCCAGAAAATCTTAGAACCTGCAGGGTTACTCCTTGTTCTTCTCTGCCTAATGAACCTCCACTTTCCTTCAAAGCTTAGTTTAAGTATTGATCCCACTGGGAAACCTTTCTAAATCTCCAGCATGATTTTCAATTTCCCTTTCCTCTGTGTCCAAAGTGTCTTGTGAAAACTTTGTTGTCAGAGAACTTGTGGTGTAGATTGTAATAGCTAGATTGAGGATAGAAATTGTGCCTTTGTGATCTTGTGTCTGAGTAAGGTGCCTGACACATCACAGTGCATCCTGGAAATCTTGCCTGGTATGAAGAGAAGCTAAAACAACTATGATTTGAGAGTTTTTCTCTAGAAGGGGTAAAGAATCAGTATCCTGTATCCCATTCCCAAATTCTTACTGTACAGGGACTATCATGAGCTACTGATGAGAAGGGAAGGAACAGACAATTTGATCTTAATTTTTTTATTCAAAACTCATGAAGCTTAGAGAACTAATTTCAAAGCATTGTCATGATCATAAGGTGTATAGGCTGGGTTGTTTTGTTTACAAATTATAATCTCTCCAAAAAGGGAAACATATTGTCTTATTAGCACAGCTCAGAAGTAATTTTTATAGTATTTCAACAAAATAACTTCTTTAGACTTCAGAAATGTAAAAATTATGAGAGAGAACAAGATGGGTCTCCTTTTCAAGTTTTAGGACATTGTAGATGATAGAATTATTAGTTTACTGAAAAACTAAAGAAAAAAGTCCAATCCCAGGTTGGCACCCATGTTTACCATCTGTCCTCATTATTAATTGGTTTGGGAAGCATGTATGTGAGCATAAATTAGACCCACAATTAACTTGTATACTCCCACATCTTGTGGTGTATTACTTACCTTTGTAAGAATAATTGAAAATTATCTGCTAAAGGACTGATTTCTTGGCTTGGAAAATAGAGAGTAACTTCAAGATCTTTCCATCCAAAATAATTGGGATCTTTTCACTAAATGATAATGTCTTAACACAATAATTCTAGGACAAGACCATGTAGGCATGCCTTCTTCCACAGGAGAAGGAAAGCTTGATGCTGAAGGCAAATATTATCCCAAGCACTGTTTCTTAGTTCTTCCTTTGGCCGACATCTCTCTCTCTATTTACGAGGGTCTTAAAGAAGTTAAATGTTTCTGAATGATTTTCCTACTCCCTTTCTCATTTGGAATCTTCCCAGGGATTAAGTTAAAACTAAATTCTCTTCAGGCACAGAGAACAAAATGGCTTGGTAAGGTCTATCTTCTATTATTCTAGAAAAGTAGAATAATATTCACGTAAGGTATCGTGCTTTCTGTAAACTTAGGTCTTATTTGTTTGGTGCAGAACATATCCATGGCAATCTTTTACTAAGATCAGAAGCTATCAGGAGATGCTTTTTATCACTTCAATGCCTAAACAAAATCCATCAATAAAACTGCACTCAGGATTTAAAAGAGGATCTTTCTAAGTAGAAAGCACAGAGATATTTGGCAGGGAAATCAAAAGAAAACTAAAGAATTCTAAAAAATAAAAAGTTGGAGCTTGAAACTTGCACTACGATTTATAGGTAAAATTCTGCAGTAAAAGAGAATGTTAAAAAAAAAAAAAAAAACAAAAAAAAAAAAAAAAAAAAACAAGCCAACTATCTGCAGAAGGATTCTTCAGAGGAGTTGTAAAGGATGAAACTCAAGGACATCCACAACTTTGAGGTCTTATTTCACAAGAAGCAAAGTAATTGCTTTGTCACTGCAACTAATTGACTCAAATATTTTATGGAAATTATGTTGTTAAAATGAATACTTCAATTTACCATTAAAAGTACTGTTTTATTCTCAATAAACACTTTTAAAATAAATTCACTTTCATTTATTTTGATATTTTTTGACTTTTTGTAAAGTATTCTTCACTTCTGTAAAGTTGATACTCTATCTGTTGTCCCTACTTAAGATTTTATATGTTAGGGCATGATGTTGACAGTCACTATTGATACCTACCTCCAGATGACTGTAGCTCCACTGATGTGACTTTTCTGGTTTCTCTATACCCCCTCTCTAGTTTACTCTTTCCTGAAAAGGGAGAGTGATTTATCTGTAAACTGGGCATACATAGCCCAGCTCTCCTTTATTTCTTAGGAACGAAGTCCCCATAGGAAGTAGGTTTTCTTCTGCAGGGATGGGAGTTGCCAGCATGATTGATGGTCAATGTGTCAGAGTTGGGGAGAGATTGTATGACCCCCGTAACCTGGGACTGGCACACCTAAAGCCACCTCCTCTGCTTGTAATGAGAAGGATATCCTAGCCTCAATCTGCACTTCCTTTTCCCCCCTTGTCTGTTCAGAACCCCTATGGGGAAAGGGGTGCTCTTTATTAGATCATCTCATGGGTATTATCATTTGTCATATAGGTAGGCGTATGGAGAAATGAAACAAGAGTGGAATTTGTGAGCAAAGTATACCTTTGGATACTCTTGAAGCCTAAGGCTTTGGGTTTTAGTGTAGGGACAGGGCATTTTGGCATTGGTGGTTTACAGAAGTTTTTGTTAGGTTCTTGGAGGGAAATGTCCATTGACTTTTGTCTGCTGAGACCTGGCCAAACATTTCAATCCAGCTACATGACAGCTTGTTCTGCATGGGTGACTGCTACTTCCAGTAGCTTGTTTTGTGACTGAGGGACTGTTAGGAAGAGTCCATGTAGGCAGAGATGAAACTGAGTGGATGGCTTCATCGGAGAAAAATGGAAGGCTATGGAAATAATCTGAAGAATGACCAGAGACCTCAGTGAGAACATAGCTGAGGCAAGAATTAAATTATAGGCACAGACAAGCTCAGGGTCAGCACTACTAAGCCTTAGTACATAGCTATAGCTTTTAAGGGCAATGGTTCGACTGTAGGAAAAAGTCATTTTTGAAAGTCTTTAAGGCATTGGTGATCTAAAAAATATTTTCCCTTTTTAAACAGTGAAACAACTAAGTTGTGAGTCCCATACAAGGTGTTAGGAAGATTATTGACTCTAATTGTTAGTATCAGGCATACAAGCAGTACTTGCTCCACTCTCCTAAATTCCATTTTGTGTTCAGAGCCCAGGAGGTATCTGTCCAGCCGCTAAATTGGGGCTAAACTTGTATTCATGTGGCTTGTACATAAGTGTTATTCCCCTACCATATGGTCTCATGTTAGCATGAGATTAATTATATATGTGGGAAAATTCTTCCCTAGGAGGCAGAATTCTTCTGCCTAAGCCATTCTGTAGAAAGAGCAGTGGAAACAGCCACCAAAGCTCAGAACTGACAAGTCAGCTCACAAAAGTGTGAATGCTGTTACTGAGTAGAAACATATTCACTTCAGTATTCAGGGACAGGAAACACAGGGCTCAAAGAAGTACACACCAAGAGGTTAGAAAGAAATGATGGATGCATAGTGACCAAATTAATTTTTTCCTGAGATATTTGAATCAACTGAGTTTATAAATCTTAGATTGGGAGTTTTAAAACAAAGATTTTTCTCCCCATGTCAACACTGAGTTTTGGTCATGGAGTTTGGGAACATTAAATTAAAAACTGAATTTGTCTACCTTGTCCCTAGTATTGGGGGAAAACAGTTCTTCACCATTAAGAATGTCATCTATTAATTCTGAAGATGCCCTTAAAGGGCCTAAGGAAATTCCTTCTTTTCAAATTTTTGTAAAATTTAAAAATCATGTATGGATGTTGAATTTTGTGACTTTTTCTGTTGTCTTCATATGATTTTTTTTTTTTTTCTCTCTCTTTAGTCTGTTGACATGGTGAATTGTGCTGATTGAGGATTGAAAGTTGAATCAGCCTGGTATTCTCAGGATACACTGTATTTGATGTGTTTTTGGTATATTGATGACTTTGCTTTGTTATTACTTTTATGCAAGTTTGTGTGTGTGTGTTTCTGTTTAATGATAACACTGATCTTTAATTTTCTTTCCCTTTGCCTGTCTCCTTTTATATTAGAATAGGAGATGTTGGAAAGTAGTGGTTCTTCAATTTTCTGTGGTCACTTTTGTAGAATTAGTATCATTTTTTCCTTTAATGTTTAATATGCTTATCAGCTAACTTGCCCTGCAGTATTTTTGTGGAAAGGATTTTAAGTACAAGTTCAATTTATTTAATCAACATAGGACTATACAGGTTATCTATTTCTTCATAAGTTAGCTTTCATTTTTTGGCTTTTGTGGAATTTGTCATTTCATCTAATTAGTCAAATGCATTGATGAAAAGTTGTTAAATATTATTATTTTAAATATTTATAGTATCTGGATCATGTCTGCCTTATTCCTGATACTGTTAATTTTTATATTCTCCTTTTTCTAGTCAATATGGTAAGAGGTTACCAATTGCATCAATCTTATCAAAGAACTAGCTTTTGCTTTTATTGATTTTTCTTAATTTGTTCCCTTCTTTTAAATTTAGTTCATTTTGTTCTTTATCCTTCTGCATGTGTTTTGAGTATACTGAGGTGCAAATTTATATTATTGATTTGAAAGTTTTCTATTTTTGCCTCATTTTTATCTTTTCAATATCTTTATTTAATGCTCTAAATTTCACACTAAGGACTCCTTTAACTGAATCCTGCAAATATCAATATATCATGTTTCATTTTAATTTCGATCAAAACTTTCTAATATCCCTTGTTATTTCCCATTTTATTTGTGGGTTATTTAAATTGAGTTATTTAATTTTCAAATATTTGAGTATTTTCCAGTCATCTGTTATTATTTCTAGTTTAATTTTATTATGGTCACAGAACATATGCTTTATAATTTAAATTCTTTTAGAATAAAAAATTAGAACACAGGATATGGCCTGCCCTGGCAAATTAAAAAATTTTAACGCAAAACATAGCAAACTCTAGTACAAGAATACTAAAAACCCATTTTGCTTTTGGATTGAGTGTTCTATAAATATCAACTAGATCGATTTCATTGATAGTGTTGTTCAAGACTTCTATAATAGTAATGACTTTCTGTCTGCTTGTTCTATCAATTACTGAGAGAGAAGTCTTGAAGTTTAAGAAGACAATTATAAATTTTTCCATCTACTTTCGGCTGTATCCACTTATGCTAAATGAAACTCTCTTGTTTGATCCACATACATTTATGATGGTAAGTCATATTGGATAATTGAACCTTTCATTGTTGAATAATGTTCTTTTGCTGGTTCAAAAGTCCATCTTTTCTAATATTAATACGGTTGCCCCAGCTTTCTCAATTTGTGGTTTTACAGTTTCCATACTCTTTCTTTTCACATTTTTGCATATTTTTAGTTCCTTCACTTTCTGCATATCTGTGTGTTTAAAGTAATTTCTTTTCCCTTGGTTTTTTTTTTTTTTTTGTTGTTGTTGTTGTTGTTTGGGTTTTTAGCAATTTGAAATGGTTTATCTAGGTGTATACTTTTTGTTTTTGTGATATTGGGCATTAAACCCAGGACCTCAAACATGCTAGGGAGGTACTTTACCACTGATCTACAGCCCTAGGTGTATAGGTTTTGGTATCTAGCCTGTTTTTTGTCTTTCGAAATTCTTTGATCTATTGTCTGGTTTCTGATATTAATTTTGGAAAATTAATTTGGGGAAATTTTTTAACTATCATTTATTCAAATATTTATTTTTCCTTACTCTTTCTTATTTCTTCAGGGCTTCCAAATATGCATGTTTTCTTCTTTGATTTTTCCTGCAGCTTTTGGATGCTCTGTTCTGTTTTTTTCCTTCATTCTTTTTGTTTCAATTTGGAAAATGTCACTTGATCTATCTTCAAGTCCACTCTTCCCTTAGCTGTGTTTAGTTTACTGATAAACCCATCAAGGTATTATTTTTATTACTATGCTTTTCCTTTAGACATTTCCTTATAATTCTTTCCTAGAGTTCCCATTTTACTCCTAAATTATCCTATGATCTTAACATTTTCCATACTTTCCATTAAACCTTCTAACCTAACAATAATAACCTTAATTTTCCTTTCTCATAGTTTTCAAATCCTCATTATATCTGAGTCTGATTTTAATTGCTTTGTGTGTTGAGAATGTGTTGATATTTTATTGTTTTGTTTGCATTTTATTTGTTTGTTGTAGAAAGGACATTTTGTTTGTAGCTCAGAGCCTGAGGTAAATGGTTTATTATTCCTGGAATTGAGCATGCCTTTCTGTTTGCTTTTTCTATGGGGGTAGAGTCAATCTAATCAAAAAGTAAACTAAAACTAATTCGACTAAGACTGCTATCGTTATCTTCAGATCATCACAGTCTTTCATTTCCTCTGATGTTAACTTCATTTAGGATGCAACTGTTTACCTGTGGTTTTTCCTCATATCTGCTCTGTATTCAGCTTGCATTCTCTAGATTGTCTTGGAATTAGGCATTCTAATTCCAAGTATTTGCCTCACAGTAAGCAGTATTTTCCAGTGAGAACACTGTCGTTAGTATAGTGATGAGGAAAATGTAATAATATTAATATTATGATTACGATGATGATGATGATGATGATGAAGAAGAAGAAGAAGAAGAAGAACTTGGTACTGGAGATTTCAATCCAGGGGCACTTTTCCACTGAACTACATCTCCAGTCTTTTTTTTTTGAGACAAGTCTCACTAAGTTGCTTACGGCCTTGCTAAATTGCTGAGTCCTGTCTCAGTCTTCTGAACCTCTTGGATTATAGGCTGTGCCATGGAACCTGGCTCCATTGTTTAATTAAACCTCAGTCTTTGGCAGTTAAGATTTCCTTGGGTCTTAGAAGTGACTCCTTGCAGTGATCTTGTATCTCCCTCAGGGCACGATTTTCCCTGTTCACTTTCCCTAACTGCAGTTAGTCTTGATTTAAGTTTTCCTGCTCTTCCCCAAGCTTTGTAAGACTTTTGATCTATAAGGCAGTGAGAGGACTCTGAGCGAAGTCTTGCTCCTCTCAAACAGTGGTTGCTATTCATTCCTCCAAGGCTTATATACTACACGCACAGGTTTCATTAGGACTTTCACTATCTTTTTCTCATGTGGGTGTGAGCACCTGGTGAGGTCCAGGAGGAAGAACATGCAAGTGGCTGTGTATTCTGGTACCTGCAGTCTCAAGAGCTCTATATCTTCTTAATAACTTAAGTTCATCTTGTAGCAATTTATTAAACACTTTTGATAAAATTCTTACAGGTGTCTGGAAGCATCTGCTAAGTAAAGAAATGCTCCAATTTCTTCTTGGAAGAATCTGTCTTCCTTAGATTTTTTTTTTTTTATGCCTTATTAGTTGCCTAATCCAACCTTGTTGGTTTCAATAGATATTGAATAGGATCAAGAAAATTGTGATTTTTTTCAGATTATCTGGAAGTTTTTTTTTGTTTGTTTGTTTTTTTTTCATGCTCAGAAGCAAGCAAGCAAGGGAATTTAAGAACAAGGGGAAAGTACAGACTCCAGAGACAGTGCAGGGGAGAGGCAAGATTGCCTTTTAAGTCTTATAGCACACTCTCTTTTATGGGCTTCTTTAGAGAAGGTATTGCTCCCTATTGTGATTGGTTTCTAGCTGTTACTGGGGCTTAGAACTAGTTTGTTATTTCTTTTCTTTCTTTCTTTTTTGTTTTTGTTGATTAATTTGTGCTTTATGAGCACATAATTATAAACTGATTATGAAAACTTCAAATGTCATTAACTTGGTCCTCCAAGATTGGTTGTTTCATTTTTTTAATTTTTATTTTTACAGACTGCATTTTGATTTATTGTACACAAATAATGCAGTACGACTTTTCATCTCTATGGTTATACACAATGTACACCATTCATGTAATCATACATGTACATAAGGTAATAATGTCTGTCTCAATCCACTGTCTTTCCTTCCTGCACCCCTTCCTGCCCATTTTCCTCTACACAATGCAAAATTCCTCTATTCTTCTCTTGCCCACCCAACCACCCCCACCTCATTATGTATCATCATTCACTTCTCAGAAAAAACATTTGGCCTTTGATTTTTTGGGGCTTGGCTTATTTCACTTAGTATAATATTCTCCAACTTCATCCATTTACCAGCAAATACCATAATTTTATTCTTCTTTGTGGCTGAGTAATATTCCAGTATTTATATATACCACAGTTTATTTATTCATTCATGAATTGAAGGGCATGTAGGTTGGTTCCACAATCTAGCTATTGTGAATTGAGCAACTATAAACATTGATGTGGCTGCATCACTGTTGTGTGCTGATTTTAAATTCTTTGGGTATAAACCAAGGAGTGGGATAACTGGGTCAAATGGTGGGTCCATTCCAAGTTTTCCAAGGAATCTCCATAATGCTTTCCAAAGTGGATGCACCAATTTGCAACTCTACCAGCAATGTGTGAGTGTGCCTTTTTCCCCACATCCAGGCCAGCACTTATTATTGCTTCTGTTCTTGAAAATTGCCATTCTAATTGGAGTTAGATGAAATCTTAGGGTGGTTTTAATTTGCATTTCTCTAATTACTAGGGATGATGAGGAATTTTTCATGTATTTGTTGATCACCTGTTTATCTTCCTTAACCCATTTATTGATTGGGTTTTTTGTATTTTGGGTGTAAATTTTTTTAAGTTCTTTATAAATAATTTTGGAGATTAGTACTCTGTCTGAAGTGTGTGTGAAAAAGATTTTCTCCCATTCTGTAGGCTCTCTTTTCACATTATCGATTGTTTCCTATGCTGACAACAAGCTTTTTAGTTTGAATACATCCCATTTATTGATTCTTGCTTTTATTTCTTGCACTTTGGGGTTCTTGTTAAGAAAGTCTGGTCCTAAGCCAACATGATGAAGATTTGGGCCTAATTTTTCTTCTATTTGGTGAAGGATCTCAGGTGTAATTCCTAGATCCTTGATCTATTTTAAGTTGAATTTTGTACAGGGTGTGTGATAGGGGTTTAATGTCATTTTGCTGCATATGGATTTCCAGTTTTGCCAGCACTATTTGTTGGACAGGCTATCTTTTTCTCCATTCTATGTTTTGGGCACCTTTGTCTAGAATGAGATAACTGTATTTATGTAGGTTTGTATCTGTGTCTTCTATTTTGTACCATTGGTCTACCTGTCTCTTGGTGCAAATACCATGATGTTTTTGTTACTATTGCTTTATAGTAGAATTTAAATTCTCGTATTGTGATACTCCCTGCATCACTCTTCCTGCCCAGGATTGCTTTGGCTACTCTGGATCTTTTATTCTTCCAGATGAATTTTGTGATTGTTTTCTCTATTTCTATAAGGAATGTCATTGGGATTATAATTGGAATTGCATTAAATCTGTATAGTGCCTTTGGAAGTATGGCCATTTTGATAATATTAATTCTGCCTATCCAAGAACAAGGGAGATCTCTCCATCCTCTAAGCTTAGTTTTCTTTAATTTCTTTCTTTAGTGTTCTGTAGTTTTCATTGTAGAGGTCTTTCAACTCTTTTATTAGATTGATTCCCAAATATTTTATTTTATTTTTTTTTTGAGGTTATTGTGAATGGTGTAGTTTTCCTAATTTCTCTTTCAACTATAGAATCATGTCAGCAGCAAAGAGCAATAGCTAGAGTTCTTCTTTTCCTATTCCTATCCCTTTAGTTTATTTGGTCTGTGTGATTGTTCTGGCTAGTATTTCAAGCATGATGTTGAATAGAAGTGGTGAAAGAGGGCATCCTTGTCTTGTTCCAGTTTTTAGAGGGAGTACTTTCATTTTTTCTGTATTAAGAATGATGTTGGCCATGGGCTTAGCATAAATGGCCTTTACAATGTTGAGGTATATTCCTACTATCCCTATTTTTTCTAGTGTTTTTAGCATGAAGGGGTGTTGTATTTTGTCAGATGCTTTCTCAGCATCTAATGAAATAATCATGTGATTCTTAACCTTAGGTCTATTGATGTGATGAATTACATTTTTTAAAATTTTTCTGATGTTGAACCAACCTTGCATCCCCAGATGAACTCCACTTGATCATGGTGCACTATTTTCTTAATATATTTTTGCATGCAATTTGCCAGAATTTTGTTAAGGATTTTTGTGCCTATATTCATCAGAGATATCAGTCTAAAATTTTCTGTCCTTGGCACATCTTTGTCTGGTTTTGGTATCAGAGTGATACTAGATTCATAGAATGAATTTGAGAGCATCCTCCTTTTCTATTTCGTGGAATACTTTGAGGAGTATAAGTTCTTCTTTGAAGGTTTATAGAACTCAGTTGAGAATCCGTCTGGGATTTTCTTGTTTGGTAGGCTTCTTCTATTTCATTGCTTGAAATTGATCTGTTTAAATTGTGTATGTCCTCCTGGTTCAGTTTGGGAGGATCATATGTCTCTAGAAATTTGTTGGTATCTTTGAGATTTTCTATTTTGCTGGAGTATAGATTTTCAAAGTGCTTTCTAATTATGTTAAGTATTTCAGTGGTGTCTGTCATGATATTTCCTTTTCCATCACAAATTTTAGTAATATGAGCTTACCTTCTCTTTGTTAGTATGGCTAAGAGTTTCTTAATTTTGTTACTATTTCAAGAACCAACTTTTTGTTTTGTCAATATTTTAACATGTTTCTTTTGTTTCAATTTCATTGATTTCAGCTCTGATTTTAATTATTTCTTGTCTTCTACTACTTTTGGTATTGTTATGCTTTTTTCCTAGGGCTTTGAGATGTAATGTGAGGTCGTTTAGTTGTCGACTTTTATTCTTTTCTTGAACGAGCTTCATGTAATGAATATTCCTCTTAATACTGCTTTCATAGTGTCCCAGAGATTATGATATGTTGTAGCGTCATTCTCATTTACTTCTGATAATTTTTTTTAATCTTCTCCTTGATGTTTTCTATTATCTATGTTTCATTCAATAGCATATTATTTAGTCTCCAGTTGTTGGGGTAGTTTATGTTTTTTTTTGTTTTATCATTGATTTATAATTTCTTTCCATTATGATCTGATAGAATACAAAGTAGTATCACTATATTTCTGAATTTACTAAGGGCTGCTTTGTGGCATAACATATGGTCTGTTTTAGAGAAGGATCCATGTGCTGCTGAGAAGAAAGTGTATTCACTCGTTGATGGATGGAATATTCTATATATGTCTGTTAAGTCTAAGTCTTTGATTGTGTTGTTGAGTTCTATGGTTTCTTTGTTTAGGTTTTGTTTGGAAGATCTATCCAGTGGTGAGATAAGTGTATTAGTCACCCAGAATTAGAGAGAAATATGTTTGATGTACATGGATGTGTCATTGTTTGGGGTATAAATATTTATGATCATTATGTCTTCCTGATTTATGGTTCACTTAAGCAGTATGAAATGTCCTTCTTTATTCCTTCTGACTAACTTTGGCTTGAAGTCCACATTGTCTGATATAAGGATGGAAACCCCTGCTTTTTTACTGAGTCCTGTGCATGGTATGTATTTTCCCATCCTTTCACCTTTAGTCTGTGCATGTCTTTTTCTATGAGATGAGTCTCTTGAAGGCAGCATATTGTTGGGTCCTATTTTTTTAATTCAATTTGCCAGTCTATGTCTTTTGATTGGTGAGTTTAGGCCATTAACATTCGGGGCTATTATTGAGATATGATTTGTATTTGCAGTCATTTTGGCTTATTTTTGGTTTTTAACTTGACTCGGTTTCTCCTTTGTTTGGCTTTTCCTTTAGGGTAGTTCCTCCCTTTGCTGACTTGCGTTATTCTTTTTTACCTCCTCCTCATGGAATATTTTGCTGAGAATGTTCGATAGTGCAGTCTTTCTATTTGTAAATTCTTTTAACTTTTGTTTATCATGAAAGGATTGTATTTCATCTTCTAATCTGAAGGTTAGTTTTGCTGGGTATTAGAATCTTGGTTGGCAACCATATTCTTTCAGAGCTTGAAATATATTGTTCCAGGCCCTTCTAGCTTTTAGGGTCTGGGTTGAGAAAATCTGCTGATATCCATATGGGTCTCCCCCTATATGTAATCTGATGCTTTTCTCTCACAGCCTTTAAAATTCTATCTTTATTTTGGATGTTAGGCATTTTCATTATAATGTGCCTTGGTGTGGATCTGTTGTAATTTTGTACATTTGGTGTTCTATAAACCTCTTGTAGTTGATTTTCCATTTCATTCTTCATGTTTGGGAAATTTTCTGATATTATTTTATTGAATAGGTTGTTCATTCCTTTGGTTTGTACCTCTGTGCCTTCCTCAATCTCAATAATTCTTAAATTTGGTCTTTTCATGATGTCCCATAGTTATTTGAGGTTCTGTTCATGATTTCTTACCATCTTTCTGTTTGGTCAACTTTATTTTCAAGATTGAATATTTTGTCTTCATTGTCTGAGGTCTGTCTTCCAAGTGATCAAGTCTATTGATCATGCTTTTCATTGAGTTTTTTTATTTGGTTTATTGTTTCCTTTATTTCAAGGATTTTTGTTTTGTTTTGTTTTTCTTTCAGAATCTCTCTTTGTTACAATGATTTTTTGCTTCCTGTTGTTGCTCTTTTAACTGTTTTTTTTGGAGCAATCATTCTTGGCCTGTATTTGCTCACTTATCTCATCCTTTGCTCTGCAAATCATTTTAATTACGTATATTCTGAATTCCTTTTCTGACATTTCTTCTATCATGCTGTCATTGGATTCCATTAATATAAAATCTTGGTTTGTTTGTAACACTTTCTTCCCTTTTTTTTCCCTTGCTGTTCACCTATCTTT
The DNA here is from genome assembly GCF_902686455.1 of Sciurus vulgaris. Classification (NCBI taxonomy): domain Eukaryota; kingdom Metazoa; phylum Chordata; class Mammalia; order Rodentia; family Sciuridae; genus Sciurus; species Sciurus vulgaris. The sequence continues at coordinate 137,248,421 of NC_136463.1, forward strand.
CCCTGTAGCAGTGCAGATTTGGGTGTTGCAGTTTCCCCCTGTAGACTTATAGTGGCTCTGAAGGTTTCCAAAACCTCTTCTTTAGGGGGAAGATTAATGTTAACAGTACCCAGTACAGATGATATGCAGCCCTAAACCAAATAGTCCCTATGAAGATTTTAACAGTATTGTCATAATAAATATAGAGGATGAGTTCAATTATTATCTACAGTATAAGAAATAGATTTGCAATGAGGTCTACAGTTTCTAATGGTGGACAAAGAGGATAGGAATAGGTATAGGATGAACTGTTAATGGGATAAGAAAAGAGTATATAGTAGCACTAGATTGTAGGAAGAGTGAAAGTAGAATCAAAATAAGTTGGTTGTTAGCATCAGAAAAGGGAGAAAGAGACTCTCAGGAAATAGGTAAACAAAAGGTAAATAGAGAAAGCAATAAACATAAAGAAATAAAACTTAGAATTTTTCCAAAAGAAGAAAAAAAACCTACACTATAACAATCATATAATATTGAAACATCCCAGTCTTCAGTAGCTTTATGCATGAGTGGTACCTGACAATGAGCTTCATGTGTCTCAGGATGGACTTGGCCCCACCTAAAGATGGCGGCTTCCACTTCCAGGATAATCCAAGATGACTGCACTGGCTTCCAAACATGTTGGCAATTGGGCAGCTGCAGTGGGGGGTGTGGGTGCAGAGTCCATGTGGGGTGCAGTCGGTCTGGCCTGGGGTCCTGGAGGCGGGGTGTTCTCAGTTGGGCTGAAGGTCCTTGCAGTTCCTGAGTGTTGTCCCAAAACGGCAGGAGCCACGTGTAACCAAACCTGTGGGTATTGTGACAGTGGACTTCCAGGCAACAGCAGGCAGTTGGGATTCACTGGCAGTCTGCAGGCTGTCTGCAGGCTACTGGCAGAGGATCAGCAGGTGGACCACAGGTTGTGGGTGATGGGTAGGTGAAGGGCAGGTGATGGGAAGGCAAGAGGCAAGCAAAAGGGCAAAGCCAGATGATATGTGGTAGTCAGTAGTGCTCTGCACTCAAAAAGTAAGTGATATGCTGGCAGACTGCAGGTGATGGAGCTGGACAATGGGGTAAACAGCAGGGAATCGATGAGCAGCAACCACTGCCTTACAGAGAAACAGATTTTTTTTTTTCTGCTTGAAACCAGAATTATAGAACAACAATGAATGTAGCCTCTCTGTAGTCTGTCATCTTGGATCCTGGAAGTTTTTTGAATAGTTATCATTCTTATAATTGAAAATATAGGGGCAGTGTTCTTTATGGACTTGTATATGCTGGAGAGAGACCAAAGTCCTACTTTTGTTTCCATGTTTCTTGCTGTATAATGTGACATTACTGAAGGAGGTGCTTATCCAATAACTCATCCATTCATGCACATATTTCTAGAAAGCACATTATGAATAAGGATATCGAGGTCAATTAAACAAACTCTTCCTTGAATACTTCAAAACTGGTTTCTTATTATTTTAACGTGACTCTCTCTGACCAGAGCATGATTGTCTTAAGAAATATTTCTTGAACTTTAATAATTTCTAGACCCCTTTTAGAATAAAATAACTTTCATATAATTTTTTTAAAAATTTTCTTATAATTTTAAAATATAGTTGTTTGAGAAATTCTTTAGAAACTATTCCATTGAAAATACCTCTGCATTGCAAATTATCTGTAAAATTTAGCCTTCATTACTAGTCGAATTCAAAAAGATTATCATTAGATTGAAAACACAAAATAAAGTTCCCATAGATTTCAATGAACTTTAATTACAGACCTGAAATAGCAGTTTGAATACTAGTAGATAGGTTAGTTTCAAAAGTCCTATTTTTTTAATTCTTTGACTTTATGGCAAAATAAAGAATGAATGAGTAGTGAAGAATGAATGTAATATTTTAAACATCAAAGCCCTAATAATAAATAATTTTCCTTCCTTTAGTCATAGAGTCATATTTTCAGTTCAACTGGGTTAATGATCCTTGAATGAGGATTTATTTTGTCTCTATAGAGCCTATCAAATGTTGGCAACATGTCTAGAAACAAGTCTGGCATGTGAAAAATAATAGTGCTGTTAAGTTGTTATTAAATCTATAAGCAAAATAGCAGTGACATCAATGGTACTGGGACAACCAGAGGCCAAGTAAATAGTATCAATAGGCTTGCAAAATCACAGTCAAACTGTAGAAGCATCAGGAGCATTACGACTATCACACTTGAATAGTAGTGTATTTGGAAATATTGTGAATCATGCTTCTGCATGACAGTAATCTCTATGGCATTATAAATGGTAGAACTGAATGGCAAGACTTTAAGGATACTCTTAACGGAAATAGATGAGCATGAAATAGTTTGGAATTCAGGTTCAGTTTGAACATTCAAAAATTTGCTTACACAAAGTCTTAAGTAGACATCCTTAGAAAATTGGTTCAGGTAGTTTCAAATTCACCTAAAAAATACAATGGACATTTTAACCATTGTGAAATATCACATAGCTGAGAGTCATATATCTCTGTCACATAATGTGCTCAGAGACATTTAAGAATGTTGTAAAAGCATTGCATAAAATCTACATCCTTTGCAGCTAGGCAATCAAGATTAGTCTCATGACAGCACTGTTGATGTGTTATTGTAGGACTAGCTATAGAGAAAGTATGAGTGTCCTTAGGGAATATTATGAAGCAGCATTAAATTTGTTGAAAAGTTTTATTAAAATAAAAAGTTCCACTAAGAAAGAATGCTCTTTTTAGCAATTTCTTCAAAGGCTTCATTGCTCAGAAGTTTATTTCTATTTCATAAACCTTTTAAGTAATCAGGTCTAGTGGAAGGATAGGACAGGATTAAAGGAAACCTAAGAATCACATAGGAGAAAGGCAAAGCAAGCGTGGGGATTAGAATTGAGAATACTGAAAAACACTGTAGGGAACATTAGACCTTAGAAATAGAGTGAAACTTTAGTCAGGAGTAAAAGAACACCATTAATGGACAGGTAATGACCAGAATCTGTCAGTGAGTGTGGGCGAATGTATGTGTATAATTACAAGTGACATCAACTTTGGAAAAATATTCAATGATATCGATAAGAATAGCTAGTAAACAACAAAACTAGGTTATTTCATTATCCAAATGTAATACTATTTAAATTCATTTATGTGATGTGTTTATCCAAGTGCTCAATCAAAACATTTGTATTGAAGGAGGTGCTTTGAAGGGGAGGAAGGGGACATTGCTTTTTTTGCTCATGGCAGTGAGGGAGAGAGTGCTATTTGTATCAAGTGCTTTGGGAACCTGGGATACTAAATATCTTCCACCACGTGCAGGGCGCTGCACATACAAAGAACTGTTTTTCTTCAAAAGAGAAATACTGGAACCAGAATATCAGTATGCCCATTTTAAATAATGATAAACTGTAACAAATTTTCAACAGCATGCACATGGTTTTGCTTCTTAGTTTGTTTTTCAGGTGCATAGTCATCTCCAGATAAAGAATGTCTATTTTTTTTTTTTTTTTTTTTTGCAACTTTGGTAAAATTGGAAAGAGAGCAGATTTCTATTTTTAGGTAAGTTAGCTTCTAAAGACAGTATGATTCTCGAACATTTCCATTTTATATTGAACCAGTAAACAAATACATAGTTTTAAGCTACTCTTAGAAATAGTATGAGTATTCGTGAGTTTAATGTATAAAGAATCTTATAGAAAAATCTGTTCAGCAACAACAAAAATTTGGCCCCAGTGTATATAGGTGTTGTGTAAAATTTTAAGTCAACACTGTTGGATATAATAAAAAGAAATAGCTGGGGATTAGAAATTGAAGCACGCACTGAGATGTTGGAGACAGATAATTTGCAATAAAGCCTCAAGAAGGAGAAAAAGAAGAAGAAAATGAAACTTTTGTCTTAGAAATAAATTCATATTTCATCTCAGAGCAGGGATTGGGGTTAGATACATATTGTATTGGTAAAACGGTCTACAAAGGGAATGATCACCATTCTTTTTATGAAAGCAAAAGAGATTAAACATTTAGAGTACAGATACCTATTTAATTATACCTGTCATCTGAAGTAAAGTGGTACAAATGTATTAGCTGATGATGTCCTGATTGCTGGGAGAAGATATACTGATCCTAAGTTGCCAGTGAGACATTGTACTAAAAATAAATCCGTTGTAAATTATACCTTATTGATTATTTCAAATGCTAATCAAGGCCCTTACCTGGTCAGTTTTCTTTTTTATAGTGAATATAAAAATGTTCATGAGAATCTGTAAGATTCTCTAGATCCCAGTATCCCCAATATTGTCTCCCTAAAAACTTGTTTGTTAACTTAATTTTTCTACAATGAAGGTTTTCTAGAACCTAAATTGAGCATTTTAATAAATATTTCACTTTACACTAATTATTTATATGCATGATACATATTTTAATAAACATCCTAACTTTTCACTAATTATTCATCTGTATAGCATATATCACTTTCCATTTCTTATGGCATGCTATTTTGGGTGCTGACTTTAAAAACTATATAAAATATTTATAACAGTAATAATAGCTATCATTTGTTTGGGGCTTACTATGTGCAGGCAATTTACATACATTATCTCTAATTCTCATAATAACAATGCAAGATGGTGTTATTATTCCTAGTTTAGAGGTAATTCCTTGTGCATAAGAGAAATGTGTGGAATCGCTGGCCTTAAAGGCTCAAATCTTTATTACCCTCTATTCTTTGTATTATACTGTTATGCATGGAACAAAACTGTTGGGTTTGAACTGAGAAGCAAACCCATTACGAGTGACATAAAGAATTCATTATAGAAGTTTGAACTTACACAATCGTGGAAGCTGGTTAAACACCCTGTGTGGGGTTGCCCCTTTTGTGTCTGGTGCTGGGCCTGAAGTCAGCAAAGGGAATGGAAGATGGATGTGAGCAGGAAGCAAGGATGAGCTGGAAGTCGTGAAGATGAGCTGGAACACATTATGATTAACTGGAACCTGTGTCCGTCCCTCACTGCCTCCAACTTCAGTGATGCTTGTGAGCTGTTGAAGAAGCTGGCACACTGGTTCGCAAGCTGAATATGTACCTGGACCAGGATTTCAGGAAGCTAAAGGAGGAGATTCGAATGGGACTGGAGGAGCTGTGACCCAAGCCACTGTGGTTAGCAATCAGGTTAGTGAGGCTTTGGTGAGCTGCAGCAGTACAAGATTCTGCACTTGGACCTCTGAGAGAAATCATGGCTGCTTTACCCTGCTTCTGCCCTCCAAACCTCATGCACAGTTTCCCTGTATCCAGTCCTGCTCCAGACCCACAGGAATGAGTGATCTGAGAAACAAAAATTTCAGCCTAGCTAAGCTATCACAAGGCAAAGCTATCACATTTAGTTATACATATGGCTAATTTTCCAGCAAGGAAATTATGTAGAAATATGTTAAATGATACATTGTCACACATTCATTTTTCTCTACTTATCAAATATAGTTGTTATGTCTTGATATACTAGGTAAGTAGGTGTATATGGTAATATTTTTCAGGAGAAGAAAGATGCAAATTTATTTACTATCCATAATATCACTTATTTTACATAAGGGGAGCCAAAGTGATGAAATCCATTGACTAAGGATTTGAAGCATTGAAAATTCTATCTGAAACATTTTGCAACTCAAACTAGGGGTATCTATAATTCTAATGAGTTCTGCTTGAATGGAGAAAATGATAATGAACATCATTAGAGAAGATGGGATAGAGCAGTTGTTTTTGTTCTACTCTGTGGTTGCATTCTCCAAATATAAGCAGGAAATTTCTGCAGGAGTCAAAAGTGCTCCAATAGAAATGTTTTAGATATGACATTTTGGTACAAGAAATCAATTCATCTTTAAAGAAAGGACCTAATGTGTCTATAAACAGGCCCATTATTTTGTGGTCTAGGTAAGAGAATTAAGGCTAAGAATATAATTCTGAACACCAAATGTTCATATGGAAGTGGAAAAAGTCAGTTAAAAGCATATACAGCATTTATATGGAGCATGATCCTGATATGGTAATAACCCTTCATACCTCTTGCATGCTGCTGAAACACCAGATTATACAGGTGTCCTCAGGAGTCTCAGGGCATCATAGCTATTCTAAAATAGAATGCCAATTGACTCTTGAAATAAAATTATTATAAAAGTTGTACTTATTAAAGAAGTTTCAGAAAAAAATTAGCAAAAATTTTAAAACTACAGTTCCAGTGATATGAATCATGGGACACTAAGGAATTATCCCAAAACTTGTCTTAAAACAACATAGATTTATTATCTTGGCATTTATATGGGTCAGGAATTTGGGCATAACTTACCTGTCATTATTTAATAATTCAGCTGAAGTCCCCTAGTCATACCATCCAATATTTTTATGGAATCTGGTGATCTTATGTCCATAGTTAGCATAATTAATCCTTTGAAAGTATTGTTTAATGGGACTTACCTCCTGTCTCAGAGTTCATGCACAGCGATTTCAATGAGACTCTTACCACTCTAAATTCATTCTCCCCTTACTTTTTAAAACTTTTTGTTTATCATAAATTGACCTATAGTAGAGTTGCAGATTGTACAGAGATTTCTTGTGTACCTATCACCCAGCTTCCTCTAATTTTAATATCTTATATAACCATACTTCAATTATCAAAACTAAGATACAAACATCAACACAATGCTATTAGCTAAACTACGAACTAGTCGACTTCTCCAGTTTTCCCTCCAATGCCCCTTTCTGTTTTAGGATCCAAACCAGGATACCACACTCTAATTAATTGTCATATCTTTTTTTGTGTCCTCCTGTCTGTGACAAATTCTTAGTACTCCTTGTCTTTCAATACCTTAACACTTTAGAAATGTACTTTCAATGTACATAATATATTTCATGTTCAATAAAATACTTGTATGTCTCACAGTGTGGGTTTGACTTATGTTTTCTTATAATACATCTTAGGTATTAATTTAGGGGAAGAATATCACAGAGGTGATGTGCCACTCTCATTACATAATATTGGGGTATATGATATGTGATATTCATATAATTGGTGGCACCAATACTGATCCCTGGAGATAAAAGTTTGTGTACCTCCAAAACTCATGTTAAGATCCTAACTTAGCACTTCAGAATGTGACCTTATTTGGAAACAGTCATACACATGTAATTGCTTAAGATGAGGTTATACTGGAGTAGAGTGGTTCCCTAAACCAGTATTTCTGGTGTTTTCTAAAATATAAATATGGAGAAAATTGGGTACAAACAATGGTGTAGGAAGATGAAGTGTACATGTAGGTAGAGATGAGGGAGATGCTTCTACAAGCTGAGGAAAGCCAACAAACTTCCAGAAGCTGGAGGGAAGCCATGGAACAGAGCCTTCCTCACAGCCCTCAGAAGGAGCCAATCCTGTGGACACTGATTTTGAACTTTCAGTTTCCAGAAGCATTATAAAATAAATGTCTGTTGTTTAACTACTCTCTCACGGTATTTTGTTAAGGAGGCCCTAGTAAACTAATAAATTTGGTTAACTGACTACTATAAAAGTAGTTTTCTCCCTTTCTACACTCTGTTAGAAGTGAGTCACTAAATTGAGCTCATTCTCAAGGGTAGAGAAATGGAGATCCACTTTCTGAATTGAGGTGTATAAAACTATTTATGGATGTACAGTAAAAACATCACAATAATCAATCATGTTTTTGGCTAGACACTTTTGGACTATACCAATGTCCTGCTTCTCTTTAAACTTTCATTTAGTATTTTCAACATCCCTAGGTTGGACTTACCTGCAGCAGTTTTGGTGGTGTCCTAGGGTGCTGTTCTATTTTCCTTGTGAGTCTGTGCTCATTAATTAGAAGTTTTCTGTAAGGAATGATTGTTCCTTCTCTCCCCATTATGCATTTATTTATTCCGTGATTATATGATAGGGAATCACAGATTACCTTTTTCGTTGGATTATAATCTAGTACTGTCATTAATTGTTGCTCAAATTGTTGTGGTTTTGGTCATTAGCACATTCAGCTTGGCTTGTGTTCTTTGGCCATGACCCTGTCAAAAAAAAATTTTTTTTCAACACATTCTTGTTTCTAGACACCACAGAATGCTCCACACTCACCCTACATTTTTCTCTTCCCCAGACTGGAAACAACTCTTTCTCAAACAGCCCTTACATTACAGAATGGCCATTAGAGATCACCATCTGGATGCTAGTTGTGCTTATTGCTCTTAGTGTTTCACTTCTTCTAGGTGACCTTAGCAGAGAAGAGTAGGTCTTTGTAAGACCTAACCCCTGATCTATTTTCATCTTTGTAGTTTCTCTTTTCCAGAGAGTGAGAGAGATGAAATTGTATAATATGCAGTTTTTTGTGTCTGAGTTCTTTTTAAGTTTCACTTTCAGATTCACCCCTTATCGTTCCATGAAGCATAATTTGTTCATTTATTGTTGTGCAGGATTCTACTATATGGTTGGGTGTATAATTTGTCCACTTCAATGTTCAAGGATATCTGGTTTATATTGATTTTTTTTCCAGTTATGAGAATGTTTGTAAACATCTGTAAGTCTTTGCATAAATGCATTTTCAGTTCATTTGGGAAACACTTAGGAGGGGGATGGTTGGTCCTTTCCTTTTATATAAAATTCCCGTCTAGCTGTCTTCATTCTTGGGAATTCTCTATGGGCATATTCAAAACTAAAAATTCCCACTATGTTTGTATAGCAAACAAAAATCTGTTCTAAAATCTCTTTTTTAGGGTAATATAGGTTTTAAAGAATCATCTTTCTGATTAAAAATCTTTTAAAATTTATTTATATTGATACATTGTAAACAAATGGGGTAAAACTTATTTCTCTGGTTGTTTATGAAGTAGAGTCATACCATTTGTGTAATCATACATGTACATAGGATAATGATGTTTGTCTTAATCTGTTATTTTTCCCTTCCCACCATCCCTCCCACATCTCTTTCCTCTATACAATCCATCCTTCCTCCATTCTTGCCTCCCTCCCACCCCCCATTATGTATCTCATTTGCTTATCAGAGAGATCATTTGGCCTTTGGTTTTTTGAGATTGGTTTATCTCACTTAGCATGATATTCTCCAACTTCATCCATTTGCCTGAAAATGCCATAATTTTATTCTTCTCTATGACTGAGTAATATTCCATTGTGTATATATGCCAAAGTTTCTTTATCCATTCATCAATTGAAGGGCACTAGGTTGGTTCCACAATCTGGCTATTGTGAATTGAGCAGCTATGAACATTGATGTGGCTGTATCTCTGTAGTATGCTGAATTTAAGTCTTTTGGGTATAGGCCAAGGAGTGGGATAGCTGGGTCAAATGGTGGTTCCATTCCAAGTTTTCTAAGGAATCTCCACACTGCTTTCCAGAGTGGCTTCACTGATTTGCATTCCCACCAGCAATGTATGAGTGTACCTTTCTCCCCACATCCTCTCCAACACCTTTTGTTGCTTGTATTCTTGATAATCGCCATTCTAATTGGGGTGAGATGGAATCTTAGGGTAGTTTTGATTTGCTTTTCTCTTATTACTAGAGATGTTGAACATTTTTTCATCTATCTGTTGATTGCTTCTACATCTTCTTCTGTGAAGTGTCTGTTCATTTCCTTAGCCCGTTTGTTGATTGGATTATTTGTATTCTTCGTGTATAGTTTTTTGAGTTCTTTATAGATTCTGGAGATTAGTGCTCTATCTGAAGTATCAGTGGCAAAGATTTTCGCCCACTCTGTAGGCTCTCTCTTCACATTGCTGATAGTTTCCTTTGCTGAGAAAAAGCTTTTTAGTTTGAATCTATCCCAATTATTGAGTTCTGCTTTTATTTCTTGTGCTTTGGGGGTCATGTTAAAGAAGTCTGATCCCAAGCAAACATGATAAAGATTTGGATCTACTTGCACTTGTATAAGGTGCAAGGTCTCTGGTCTGATTGCAAGGTCCTCAATGCATTTTGAGTTGAGTTTTGTGCAGGGTGAGAGATATGGGTTTAGTTTCATTCTGCTGCATATGGATATCAGTTTTCCCAGCACCATTTGTTGAACAGGCTGACTTTTTTCCATTGCATGTTTTTGGCACCTTTGTCTAGTATGAGAAAACTATTTATTTGGGTTTGTCTCTATGTCCTCTATTCTTTACCATTGATCTGCCTGTCTATTTTGGTGCCAATACCATGCTGTTTTTGTTACTATTGCTTTGTAGTATAGTTAAAGTTCTGGTATTGCAATGCCCCCTGCTTCACTCTTCCTGCTAAGGATTGCTTTAGCTATTCTGGGTTTCTTATTCTTCCAGATGAATTTCATGATTGCCTGCTCTATTTTTGTGAGGTATACCATTGGGATTTTAATTGGAATTGCATTGAATTTGTATAGCACTTTTGGTAGTTGGCTGTTTTGACAATATTAATTCTGCCTATCCAAGAACATAGGAGATCTTTCCATCTTCTAAGGTATTGTTTAATTTCTTTCTTTAGTGTTCTGTAGTCCTCATTGAAGTCTTTCACCTCTTTTGTTAGATTAATACCCAAGTATTTTTTTTTTTTTTGAGTCTATTGTGAATGGGATAGTTTCGTCACTTAAAAAAAATGCATTAGATATGAATATTGATTTTATATCCTGCTACTTTAATGAATTCATTTATGAGTTCTAGAAGTTTTCGGGTGGAATTTTTCAGTTCCTCTAAATATAGAATCATGTCATTGGCAAATAGGGATAGTTTGAGTCCCTCTTTTCCTATTTGTATCCTTTTAATTTCTTTGGTCTGTCTAATTGCTCTAGCTGGAGTTTCAAGAACAATGTTGAATAGAAGTGGTAGAAGAGGGCATCCCTGTCTTGTTCCAGTTTTTAGGGGGGATGCTTTCGGTTTTCCTCCAGTTATAATGATAAGCATAGATGGCCTTTACAATGTTGAGGAATGTTTCTACTGTCCTTGTTTTTTGTAGAGCTTTGAGCATGAAAGGGTACTATATTTTATCAAATTATTTTTCTGCATCTATTGAAATAATCATGTGATTCTTAACTTTTAATCTGTTGATATGGTGAATTACATTTATTGATTTCTGGATGTTGAACCAACTTTGCGTCCCTGGGATAAAATCCACTTGATCATGGTGTACTATCTTTTTTTTTGTTTTTTTTTTTTCTTTTTAAGTTAGTTTTTTTTTTTCTTTTTTTATTGTAAACAAATGGGATACATGTTGTTTGTCTGTTTGTACATGGGTTAAAGGCATACCATTTATATAATCATAAATTTACATATGGTAATGTTGTTTGATTCATTCTATTATTTTTTCCCTTCCCCCCACCCCTCCCACCCTTCTTTTCCCTCTAAACAGTCCTTTCTTCCTCCATTCTTGTCCCCCTCCCTAACTCTAACCCTAACCCAAACCCTAACCCTAACACTAACTCCCCCCACCCTCCCCCTTATGTGTCATCATCCACTTATCAGCGAGATCATTCGTCCTTTATTTTTTTGAGATTGGCTTATTTCACTTAGCATGATGGTCTCCAATTTCATCCATTTGCCTGCAAATGCCATAATTTTATCGTTCTTTATGGCTGAGTAATATTCCATTGTATATATATACCACAGTTTCTTTATCCACTCATCAACTGAAGGGCATCTAGGTTGGTTCCACAATCTGGCTATTGTGAATTGAGCAGCTATGAACATTGATGTGGCTGTATCTCTGTAGTATGCTGATTTTAAGTCCTTTGGGTATAGGCCAAGGAGTGGGATAGCTGGGTCAAATGGTGGTTCCATTCCAAGTTTTCTAAGGAATCTCCACACTGCTTTCCAGAGTGGCTGCACTAATTTGGAGCCCCACCAGCAATGTATGAGTGTACCTTTCTCCCCACATCCTCGCCAACATCTGTTGCTTGTATTTTTGATAATCGCCATTCTAATTGGGGTGAGATGGAATCTTAGGGTGGTTTTGATTTGCATTTCTCTTATTACTAGAGATGTTGAACATTTTTCCATATGTTTGTTGATTGCTTGTAGATCTTCTTCTGTGAAGTATCTATTCATTTCCTTAGCCCATTTGTCCACTGGATTATTTGAATTCTTGGAGTAGAGTTTTTTGAGTTCCTTATAGATTCTGGAGATTAGTGCTCTATCTGAAGTATGATTGGCAAAGATTTTCTCCCACTCTGTAGGCTCTTTCTTCACATTACTGATAGTTTCCTTTGCTGAGAGAAAGCTTTTTAGTTTGAATCTATCCCAGTTATTGATTCTTGCTTTTATTTCTTGTGCTATGGGAGTCCTGTTGAGGAAGTCTGGTCCTAGGCCGACATGTTGAAGATCAGGACCTACTTTTTCTTCTATAATCTGCAGAGTCTCTGGTCTGATTCCAAGGTCCTTAATCCATTTTGAGTTGAGTTTTGTGCAGGGTGAGAGATATGGGTTTAGTTTCATTCTGTTGCATATGGATTTCCAATTCTCCCAGCACCATTTGTTGAAGAGGCTATCTTTTCTCCATTGCATATTTTTGGCACCTGTGTCTAGTATTAGAAAGTTGTATTTATTTGGGTTTGTGTCCGTGTCCTCTATTCTGTATCATTGATCTACCTGTCTATTTTGGTACCAATACCATGCCGTCTTTGTTACAATTGCTTTGTAATAAAGTTGAAGTTTGGGTATTGCGATACCCCCTGCTTCATTTTTCCTGCGAAGGATTGCTTTAGCTATTCTGGGTTTCTTATTCTTCCAGATGAATTTAATGATTGCTTGCTCTATTTCTGTAAGGTACATCATTGGGATTTTAATTGGAATTGCATTGAATCTGTATAGCACTTTTGGTGGTATGGCCATTTTGACAATATTAATTCAGCCTATCCAAGAACATGGGAGATCTTTCCATCTTCTAAGGTTTTCTTTAATTTCTTTCTTTAGTGTTCTGTAGTTCTCATTGTAGAGGTCTTTCACCTCTTTTGTTAGATTGATTCCCAAGTATTTTATTTTTTTCGATACTATTGTGAATGGGGTAGTTTTCCTAATTTCTCTTTCTGAGGATTCATCACTTATGTATAAAAATGCATTGGATTTATGAGCATTGATCTTGTAACCTGCTACTTTACTGAATTCACTTATGAGTTCTAAAAGTTTTCTGGTGGAATTTCCTGGTTCCTCTAAGTATATAATCATATCATCAGCAAATAGGGATAGTTTGAGTTCTTCTTTTCCTATTCGTATTCCTTTAATTTCCTTGGTCTGTCTAATTGCTCTGGCTAGAGTCTCAAGAACGATATTGAATAGGAGTGGTGAAAGAGGGCATCCCTGTCTTGTTCCAGTTTTTAGGGGGAATGCTTTCAGTTTTTCACCATTTAGAATGATATTAGCCATGGGCTTAGCATAAATGGCCTTTACAATGTTAAGGAATGTTTCCACTATCCCTATTTTTTCTAGTGTTTTGAGCATGAAGGGGTGATGTATTTTATCAAATGCTTTTTCTGCATCTATTGAAATAATCATGTGATTCTTGACTTTAAGTCTATTGATATGGTGAATTACATTTATTGATTTCCGGATGTTGAACCAACCTTGCATCCCTGGGATAAAACCCACTTGATCGTGGTGCACTATCTTTTTAATATATTTTTGTATGCGATTTGCTAAAATTTTATTGAGAATTTTTGCGTCAATGTTCATTAATGATATCAGTCTGAGATTTTCTTTCCTCGATTTGTCTCTGTCTGGTTTGGGTATCAGGGTAATATTGGCTTCATAGAATGAGTTTGGGAGGGTTCCCTCCTCTTCTATTTCATGGAATACTTTGAGGAGTATTGGAATGAGCTCTTCTTTAAAGGTTTTGTAGAACTCAGCTAAGAACTCATCTGGTCCTGGACTTTTCTTTGTTGGTAGGCTTTTGATGACCTCTTCTACTTCATTACTTGAAATTGTTTTGTTTAAATTGTGTACGTCCTCCTCGTTCAATTTAGGCAATTCATATGTCTCTAGAAACGAGTTGATGTCTTTGAAATTTTCTATTTTGTTGGAATACAGATTTTCAAAATAGCTTCTAATTATGTTTTGTATTTCAATCATGTCTGTTGTGATATTTCCTTGTTCATTCCGAATTTTAGTGATTTGGGTTTTCTCTCGTCTTCTCTTTGTTAGAGTGGCTAAGGGTTTATCGATTTTGTTTATTTTTTCAAAGAACCAACTATTTATTTTGTCAATTTTTTGTATAGTTTCTTTTGTTTCAATTTCGTTGATTTCAGCTCTGAGTTTAACTATTTCCTGTCTTCTACTACTTTTGGTGTTGGTCTGTTCTTCTTTTTCTAGGGCTTTGAGCTGTAGTGTTAGGTCGTTTATTTGTTGATTTTTACTTCTTTTATTGAATGCGCTCCATAAAATAAATTTTCCTCTAAGTACTGCTTTCATAGTGTCCCAAAGATTTTGATATGATGTTTCTTTGTTCTCATTTACCTCTAAGAAATTTTTAATTTCCTTCCTAATATCTTCTGTTATCCATTCATCATGTAATAGCATATTGTTTAATCTCCAGGTGTTGGAGTAGCTTCTGTTTTTTACTCTTTCATTTATTTCTAATTTCAATCCATTATGATCTGATAGAATACAAGGTAGTGTCTCTATCTTCTTGTATTTGCTTACATTAGCTTTGTGGCATAATATATGGTCTATTTTAGAGAAGGATCCATGTGCTGCTGAGAAGAAAGTGTATTCGCTCTTGGTTGGATGGTATATTCTATAAATGTCCGTTAAGTCTAAATTATTGATTGTGTTATTGAGATCTATGGTTTCTTTGTTCAATTTTTGTCTGGAAGATCTGTGCAGTGGTGAGAGAGGTGTGTTAAAATCACCTAGTATTATTGTGTTATGGTCTACTTGGTTTCTGAAATTGAGAAGGATTTGTTTGACATACATGGATGAGCCACTGTTTGGGGCATAGATGTTTATGATTGTTATGTCTTGCTGATTTATGGTTCCCTTAAGCAATATGTAATGTCCTTCTTTGTCCCTTCTGACTAACTTTGATGTGAAGTCCACATTATCTGAAATGAGGATGGATACCCCAGCTTTTTTGCTGAGTCCATGTGCATGGTATGTTTTTCCCCATTCTTTCACCTTTAGTCTATGGGTATCTCTTTCTGTGAGGTGAGTCTCTTGCAGGCAACATATTGTTGGATCTTTCTTTTTGATCCAATCTGCCAGTCTATGTCTATTGATTGATGAGTTCAGGCCATTAATATTCAGGGTTATTATTGAGATATGATTAGTATTCCCGGTCATTTGGTTCATTTTATTTATTTATTTATTTATTTTGAGACGACTTGGTTCTTCCTTTATTTGACAATTCCTTTAGGATGGTTCCTCCCATTGCTGATTTGTGTCTTTGTTTTTCATCTCTTCCTCATGGAATATTTTGCTGAGAATGTTCTGTAATGCTGGCTTTCTTTTTGTAAATTCTTTTAGCTTTTGTTTATCATGGAAGGATTTTATTTCATCATCAAATTTGAAGGTAAGTTTTGCTGGGTATAAGATTCTTGGTTGGCATCCCTTTTCTTTCAGGGCTTGAAAAATGTTGTTCCAGGCCCTTCTAGCTTTTAGGGTCTGGATTGAAAAATCTGCTGATATCCGTATTGGTTTCCCCCTGAATGTAATTTGATTCCTCTCTCTTGCGGCTTTTAAAATTCTGTCTTTATTTTGTATGTTAAGTATTTTCATTATAATGTGCCTTGGTGTCGGTCTGTTGTAATTTTGTATATTTGGAGTCCTATAAGCCTCTTGTACTTGATCTTCCATTTCATTCTTCAGATTTGGGAAATTTTCTGATAGTATTTCATTGAATAGATTGTTCATTCCTTTGGTCTGTTTCTCTAAGCCTTCCTCAATCCCAATAATTCTTAAATTTGGCCTTTTCATGATATCCCATAGTTTTTGGAGATTCTGTTCATGATTTCTTACCATCTTCTCTGGTCCACTCTGTTTTCAAGGTTAAATATTTTGTCTTCCATATCTGAGGTTCTGTCTTCCAGGTGTTCTATCCTATTGGTTATGCTTTCTATGGAGTTCTTAATTTGGTTTATTGTTTCCTTCATTTCAAGGATTTCTGTTTGTTTTTTTTTCAATATCTCTAACTCTTTATTGAAATGATCTTTTGCTTCCTGTATTTGCTCTTTTAACTGTCGATTGGTGCGATCATTCAGTGCCTGCATTTGCTCTTGCATCTCATCATTTGCTTCCCTGATCATTTTAATTATGTACATTCTGAACTCCCTTTCTGTCATTTCTTCTGCCATGCTGTCGTTGGGTTTCATTGATGTAACATCTAGATTTGTTTGCAGCATTTTCTTTCCTTGTTTTCTCATATTGTTCAGATATCAGTTGACCGCTGTGATATTGCAGATTTCCTCTATTGACTTATAATATTCCTGAAGATTTCTAGTATATCCCCTCTTAGCCTTCAGTAGCCTGAAGTCTTGGAGGAAGTTGATAATGTGGTGCTCCACAAGGAAGCTGACTTCCTAGGGGTGGTGGCCTTCCGGTGGGGTATATTCCCTGCTAGTGGGCAGAGGTACCTTCACTTGCTGACGAATGGTCATCCAGAAGGGAAGTAGGTTATGGGCTGATGCAAGGCCAGTTTGGGCCTGTGTCTCTGGTTTTGCAGTCCTTTTGGGAGAACCTCACCCGGCAGGGAGGACTCACCCGGTGGGGAGGTCTCGCTGGTCAGTTCCCCTCCTAGAGGTTCCATTCAATTCACAACTACCGCCTGGGCTGGGCAGCCTTCTTCTGCAATGTTCCCAGGGACCTGGACCTACCTCCTGGGCCTGGAAGCCTCGCCCTTCCCAGACGAATCTCCTTCGGCTGCCTCTCCTCGGAGAAGCTGCCTGCAGTCCTGGAGCCTTCGTTCCGCCCCTCAGTTTGTCTGTGCGGCTCTTCCACCAAGAAGCCGCCTAGGCCCTGGGACCCAGCTCTGCACTTTTTGCCTGGCTATGAGGCCCCTACTCTGAGCAGCCACCTGGAGCCCCTTACAGTCGCTCTGAGTCCCAGTGATCCATCACACACCTTTTCCTCCGGCAGCCACCTGGTGTTCCGTGCGGTCATTCTAAGTCCAAGTGACCCACCATGCACCTCCTTCTCCACCAGGCAGTCACCCAGAGATCTGGTGCGTTCGTCACGAGTCCCAGGAACTCACTGTGCACCTCCTCGTCCCGACTGCCACCCGTAGTCCTGGTGCAGTCACTTCAAGCCCAAGCACCCCGCCGCGCTCCTCCTCCTTCTCCATACAACCCCCCTGTGTTTAGGAGCGGATGCTCTGAGTCCAAACCGCTCACCACGCTGCTCCACTGGATAGCCGCCTGGAGCCCTGGCGCAGCTGCTCCAATTCCAAGCGACGTGCTGAGCCCGTATTTCTCCTTCTCCTCTGGGCAGCCCCCTGTGTTCAGGGGTGGTCGCTTTCAGTCCAAACAGCTCACCGCGCACCCTCTCCTTTGGGCAGCCTCCCAGAGCTCGGGTGGGTTTCGCTGAGTCCAAACGCTGTGCTGAGCAGCCACCTTTCCGATGCTCCCAGTTGTCCGCGTTCACTGCTCCAGCGGGGGGAGGGGTGTATCGCTGGCAGCTCTACTTCACAAAGATCCCTGCGTTCGGGGCTACCGCCCCGTCCGGGACGCCTCCCCAATGGTAGAGACTCACCCGGGTGTTTTGAGTTGGTCCCAAGTCTCTCTATATCTCCTCTTCTTGAGTCCTGAGTCCTAGAGCAACACGAAACGCAGCCACCCTCTCGTCTGCCATCTTGAATCTTCCTCTTTTTAATATGTTTTTGTATGCAATTTGCTAAAATTTTGTTAAGAATTTTTGCATCTATATTCATTAGGGGTATTGGTCTGAAATTTTCTTTCCTCATTGTGTCTCTGTCTGGTTTAGGTATCACGGTGATATTGGCTTCATAGAATGAGTTTGGGAGGGTTCCCTCCTCTTCTATTTTATGGAATACTTTGAGGAGTATTGGAATGAGTTCTTCTTTGAAGGTCTTGTAGAACTTGGCTGAGAACCCATCTGGTCCCAGACTTTTCTTTGTTGGTAGGCTTTTGATGACTTCTTCTATTTCATTACTTGAAATTAATGTATTTAAATTGTGTATGTCCTCCTCATTCAGTTTAGGTAATTCATATGTCTCTAGAAACCTGTTGATGTCTTCTAGAGTTTCTATTTTGTTGGAGTATAGATTTTCAAAATAGCTTCTAATTATGTTTTATATTTCAATTGTATCTGTTGTGATATTTCCTTTTTTTCCCAATTTTTAGTAATTCGAGTTTTCCCTCTCCTTCTCTTTGTTAGTGTGGCTAAGGGTTTATCAATTTTGTTTATTTTTTCAAAGAAACAACTTTTTATTTTGTCAATTTTTTGTATTGTTTCTTTTGTTTCAATTTCATTGATCAGCTCTGATACTAACTATTTCCTGTCTTCTACTACTTTTGGTGTTGCTCTGTTCTTCTTTTTCTAGGGCTTTGAGCTGTAGTGTTAGGTCATTTATTTGTTGACTTTTTCTTCTTTTATTGAATGCGCTCCATGAAATAAATTTTCCTCTAAGTACTGCTTTCATAGTGTCCCAAGGATTTTGATATGTTGTATCTTTGTCCTCATTTACCTCTAAGAATTTTTTTTATTTCCCCCTGATGTCTTCTGATATCCATGCATTATCCAATAGTGTGTTATTTAATCTCCAGGTTTTGGGGTAGTTTCTGTTTTTTATTTTGTCATTGATTTCTAATTTCATTCCCTTATGATCTGATAGAATACAAGGTAGTATCTCTATCTTTTTGTATTTGCTAAGAATAGCTTTGTGGCATAACATGTGGTCTATTTTAGAGAAGTATCCATGTGCTGCAGAGAAGAAAGTGTATTTGCTTGTTGATGGATAGAATATTCTATATATGTCTGTTAAGTCTAAATTATCAATTGTGTTATTGAGATCTATGGTTTCTTTGTTCAATTTTTGTCTGGAAGATCTGTCCAGTAGTGAGATAGGTGTGTTAAAGTCACCTAGTATTATTGTACTGTGGTCTATTTGTTTCCTGGAATTGAGAAGGTTTGTTTGACGTACATGGATGAGTCATTGGGGCATAAATATTTATGATTATTATGTCTTGTTGATTGATGCTTCCCTTAATCAGTATGAAATGGCTTTCTTTATCCCTTCTGACTAACTTTGACTTGAAGTCCACTTTATCTGATATGAGAATGATATCCCCGCTTTTTTGCTAAGTCCATGTGCATGGTTTGTTTTTTCCCATCCTTTCACTTTTAGTCTGTGGGTTTCTCTTTCTATGAGATGAGTTTCTTAAAGGCAGCATATTGTTGGGTCTTTCTTTTTAATCCAATCTGCTATTATGTGTCTTTTGATTGATGCGCTCAGGCCATTAATATTCAGGGTTATTATTGAGATGTGATTTGTACTCCTGGTCATTTTGGTTTATTTTTGGCTTTTAACTTGACTTGGTTTCTCCTTTGATTGGCTTTTCCTTTAGGGTAGTTCCTCCCTTTGCTGACTTGCATTATTCTTTTCCACCTCCTCCTCATGGACTATTTTGCTGAGAATGTTGTGTAGTACATGCTTTCTATATGTAAATTCTTTTAGCTTTTCTTTATCATGGAAGGATTTTATTTCATCGTCAAATCTGAATGTAAGTTTTGCTGGGTATAAGATTCTTGGTTGTCATCCATTTTCTTTCAGAGCTTGAAAAATGCTGTTCCAGGCCCTTCTAGCTTTTAGGGTCTAGGTTGAGAATTCTGCTGATATCCGTATTGGTTTCCTCCTAATATAATTTGATTTTTTTTTTCTCTCACAGACTTTAAATTTCTATCTTTATTATGTATGTTAATTATTTTCATTATAATGTGCCTTGGTGTGGATCTTTTGTAATTTTGTATATTTGGTCCTATTAGCCTCTTATATTTGATTTTCCATTTCATTCTTCAGATTTGGGAAATTTTCTGATATCACTTTGTTGAACAAGTTGTTCATTCCTTTGGCTTGTTTCTCTGTACCTTCCTCAATCCCAAGAATTCTTAAATTTGGTCTTTTCATGATATTCCATAATTCTTGTAGATTCTATTCATGATTTCTTACCATCTTCTCTGTTTGGTCAACTTTGTATTCAAGATTAAATATTTTATCTTCAATGTCTGAGGTTCTTCTGTCTTTCAGGTGTTTTATCCTATTAATTATGCTTTCTATGGAGTTTTCCATTTGGTTTATTATTTCCTTCATTTCAAGAATTTCTGTTTTGTTTTTTTTTTCATAATCTCTATCTCTACTGAAATGATTCTTTGCTTCCTGCATTTGCCCTTTTAACTGTTGATTGGTGGGATCATTCAAAGCCTGCATTTGCTCTCTTATCTCATAATTTGCTTCTCTGATCATTTTAATTATGTACATTCTGAACTCCCTTTCAGACTTCTCTTCTGCCATGCTGTCATTGGATTTTATTGATATAGCATCTAGGTTTGTTTGGGACACTTTCTTCCCTTGTTTTCTCATATCGCTCATGTATCTTCCCCTCTCTTAGTCTTCAGTAGCCTGAAGTCTTGGAGGAACTTGATAATGCAGTGACCCAAAAAGTATGCTGCCACTCTAGGGATGGTGGACTCCAGGTGGGGTATATTCCCTGCTAATGGGCTGAGGCACCTCCACATGTTGACAGATGGTCAGCCACAGGGGCACTAGACTGTGGGCTAGGGCCTGGCTGGTCTGGTCCCAGCTCTCTGGGCCTACCTCCCCAGCAGGGAACTCTCGCCAGGCAGCTCTCTAGATGAAGTAGTACAGGCAGCTGAGAAAGGGGTGCAGATCACTGCCTACCTCAGGCCAGAACCCAGGGCTGTGCATCTTCCACGGGCACTGGCTCCTGACTGAAAAGGGAACCCAAGGCGGACAAGCAAAGATGGAAATGGACGCGCCATGCCTGACATAAAATTTTTAATCAAAAATACTACACAGCTATTACTTCCTCATTGCCTCATTGACCCTAAGAGTAAAGAGTTTGAGATGGACATTATTTTTTTATAAATACAGTAGACTTGAGAATTTCAAGTCTTTTTTTTTTTTTTTGATACCAGGGATTGAACCCAGGGGTGTTTAGCCACTCTGTCACACACCCAGCCCTTTTTTATATTTTGTTTAGAGACATGGTCTCACTAAGTTGCCTAGGACCTCACTAAATTCCTGAGGCTGGCTTTGAACTCATAATCCTCCTGTCTCAGCCTCCCAAGCCACTAAAATTACAGGTGTGAGCCACCATGCCCAGTCAAAAATTTCTTATAAGTACTATTTTATTTTGTTCTATAAGAAAATATATACGTATGCATATAGTGTGTTAAAGTCAAAAAATTTTAACCTTATTAGTGGAAAATAAATATTTATTACTATCTGTCTGAGAATAAATATTGAACTTTAAATATAATTGAATAATTCATTTTGAGATTTTACTAGAAAATTATTTCCTAGAGTTTACTAACTTGTTAATAAAATTTTTATGTGGAATAATATTGTGGAAATTCTCAAATCCATATTTATCTGGTTGACCACAAATGCATACCTAGTGAAATAAACCCTGGTTTGATGCCAGACCAGTTATGTTTTTCCAGTTTTATCTGTCTATTCACCCATCTATCCATCCGAACCATAGATAACACGTAATATGTTTCAGGAATTATTCTAAGATTTTTACAGTCTCTTTAAAACATGTGACCACCTTATTGGGTAAATAATATTAATTTCATCTTGTTTATTAGTAATCCAAACCAAAGGATTAGGGAATCTATCTGAAGTCATCCATTTACTTTACTCATCTTAGTTCTTTTCAGTATGACTTCTTTTTCTTGTCTTAATTTTCTTAGAGTTGTGTGATGTTTATTTCTCTCTGTATTCCTGATCTTCCTAGTGTATTGCCCTATGGAGGTCAGGGCTCAGTAAGTAGCTGTTAACTTGAAGCACTAGAAGAGCAGATTGTTTAGTGAGGATCACATTTTCTCTGGAGGCATAATTGCTTTCCTAGTTCAAGTGTTCAAATGTTAACTTCTCAGTAAGATAGACTTTTTTAAATTGTCCATATGAATTGATGAACATATATGACCCTGAAATATTATTATGAAGGATAGGACAATTAATAAAAAATACCTAACTGAATTTGATGATTGTAAGAAACCTTGGCAATAATGGTCCCACTCACATTTTGTTAAATGGAGGAGCAAGCTTCAGAAGTGATGAGTGACTTAACTGGAATCTCTCCAGAATTCCAGTGCCGCAAACAGATTTTTGAAAATCACACTGTGTCTCTCTGAGCATTTGTGGGACGCTCTAATTGTGTCCACTATTAACTTTCTGATCTTCAAATAAAGACTGGAGATGTATATATGACGACTTCAGCTTGAACATGTCAAATATTGCTGATCTTCTCATTTTGAATCTGATTTTAGGCCCTTGCCGTGCTAATATATGTTTCTGTATTGTTCTAAATACAGTTATAGGCTTTTCTTTCTGTATCATCATCATTTTCAAATAAGCTGAATTTACAGTCAGGGGAAATCAGACATCCATCCACCTGACAGCATTTCATTGACATGAAGGAAAGGCATGATGCTTGATGGATAATGTCACTCACCGTGAGACCTCTCTGTTGCCATGTTTTTTGTTGTTTTCTCTTTTCTGATTCTATATATAATCCCTCTTGTTAACTCTAGAGCTTTACTTATGGAATTACTGCTTCTCTCTACCCCAACTATATTCATTGACTTATACTTTAGAGGCTCTTGCCCGACTTCAAATAACCATGAGTAAAGAAATACTACAGGACTTCTTTCTTTTAATACATTAGATCCTACCACAAACACTTTTTCTTACCCTGAAAAATAAACCAATTATTGTCCAAAAGGTCATCTCTCACAGTTGCAATTATGCCAGAGAAATTTTTCTTACTCATACATGCAACTATATTAAATGGTTTTTATACTATACAATTATGGATCAGAAATTTTGTTACAGAAAACACCTCTCAGGAAGGGAATTTTCTGGTATGAAAATCCCTCTAGCTCATGATTATGTTATGATCCTACTGAGACACTAGTTTTTTTTTATATATATGGTATTACAGGTATCAATACTAAATGGAAATATTTGTATTAAATAAATACCATTCAAGAACAGATTTATTTAACTACATCCTTTCCATCTATATGAGTTCTACTTTAATTAGATTCTCCTACATCTAGAATTATGAAAGAATCTAGGTTAAAAAAATCTTGATATGGATTACCCTCTGTATCAATTCATTTTCTTCTGAAACTTATTGACATAATATTTTACTGAACATGCTAGTAACTCTGTGTTAAGTATTTGAATAGGATATGAAAATATATGATGTTGAAATATTCAAAGGCAAAAAATGCACTTAGAAGAAACACTGTATGAATAACTGAAATAAATGCAGGACCTGACCACAACATTGCAAATTACTGTTTAAAATCTCCATGGATGGGTAGTTCTTTAAAAATAGAACTGTTTTGATCAAACTCAGTTGTTTCTATTTTTAAATTCTTGGCATGCTTCTTCAGTAGAAGATCATCCTCAAAAAGAAAAAGGCAGAAAGAGCCTCCAACCTGCAGTGCTTGAACCCCAGGGAAGCAACAATGACACAGGCAGGCATGCTTATTGCTTATGTTTGGCTTCAGACACTTGGTAGGAGGAACTAGGTAGTGAGGAAAGCTTGGCCTTTGGGTTATTAATTGAGCTGTGGATGTCTAGTTTGTGTAGTGTAACATAAAGCTAAATTGTAGAAGGCATTTGTGAGAATCAAAAATAAAAAGGTTAAGTACTTTACAGAACTCATAGTGATTCACCTTTAAAATCTTTACAATGTCTGATAAAACAGTAGGAAATAAAGCTCATCAATTTTAAAAGGGGGATGTTGATTACATGGTAATGTTTTAAGAATTCCCTAGGCATTCTTGGTAAACCACGACTTGGAAATGTTACGGATTATAGTAAACCAATTTAATTTTCTCTGTTGCTTAGATTTCTGGTGAGGATATTTAATGATGTGGATAGATTTCTGACTGTGCTAATACTATCACTTACAATAATTCCCCTGACTTGTAATATTTGTAAGCACCTTATAAACAGAAAATAATAGGCTTTCTCTAGGATTTTCTATTATAAGAAGCTATTTTTAAGTCTTTAAGACAGAATTTTATGAGATAATACAAATACTGCTTCTTGCAGTAATCTCTGAAGAATCAACACACTCAAGAATTTTCCTCAACTCTTTTTTTTTTTTTTTTTTTGGTAATTCTTTTAAATAATAAAATGAACATAAAATAATTTCAGCTGGGTTAATAAAAATGTCATTTGAGGAAATAAGGAATTCAATTTAAAAATTGTTTAATTATTAATTATTTATATTGTATGTTTTAAAGCTTGTTTTATGGCTTTTCATCTTGGATTCACAATTCACCAAAACCAAACATGGTCAGCCAGCTTCCAGTTGCAGAATACAGAAACTACTCTGGTAAGTTTAAGCAAAAGGTACTTTGTATAAGAAATTAAGTGCTTACAAAATCACTGGAAGGACTGGAGAACCGGCTTACATTAAACCTTCAGGAAGAATTTCAATATCAATAATATGGAGTTAAATTTCCAAAGATACCTTAGCTTCTCCAACCAGGAAGCTCCTGTCTGACTACTGGGTCCAGGATCTGAATGCCTTACCTGCAGTCTAAAAATGCAAAAGCTATCACAAAGAGGGATTCAGTTTTCAGACTGGAAGAAGATATCATCTGAGTGTTTTCTAGACTTTGACAATCTGTGAATGCATTTTATATTATACCTAAATCAGCAATTCAAACACCCACACTTCACCTGCATATGTAAGATGCCTAAGTCTCTTCATTTCTCCCTGACTTACATTTCTGGTAACCTCCTAAGTATCTCACAAATAGGAGCAACTCTGCTCCTCTTGCATCCAGACTCCTTTGCCCCATCCCTCATTTTCTACTCTTCTGTAGTCATTGATATGCATAGCCATCCTCTGATGGGGATGCCACGGCTCAATGGAACCCAACCAGGCCTGCACTTTCCTACTGTAACCTGAACATTGGTCTCTTTCTTCACTTTACTGGACACAGAAGTTCATGGCTTGAGTCTTCTGGAGTCATGAGGATGCAGCTGAATGTATATATCCAATGACACCGTAGACTCACCTAGTAGTAGCTCATAAGAACTGCTTGGTATTTTAAATTTTATTTTAATTGTGTTAGCCATTTGTTAATACAGTCACTACTAAAAATTAAATTATATGACTTTATAATTAACTCTTAACCTGATATCAAAGTAGAGCTTGGAAGAGGTACATAGAGTACCTCAAAATATATCTGTCATATAGTTTTCATATATATAATTAGCCTCAATAGAATAGATAACAGTAAAATACCAAAAAACTAGAAATTGTTTTGGGTACTTATAACCTTTGTGTCTTTATTTCTTGTATGCTGATAAGCATGTAGTAATTGTGTTTGTATCCTAACCAGAGACCTTGCTCTCCCCTTCAAATTTTCAACATCACTTCTGAAATTGAAAAAAATTTATATGTATACAAACACACACATAAAAAATATACATATAAAATTATAAGTATATATATGTGTATATATAAATATATATAAAAGTATATAAATATACATATATAAACAGGGACTTAGGCTGCCCTTGCTAAAACAAGTGGGTAAGTAAAAGTTTGGCATCTCTGCGTTCATTTTGTTTGCTTCCTTTGCTACCTTAAGCTTCATGACCTGCTTAGTTCTGAACACAGAATGTTAATTTAAGGAGTGTTCATCTAAAAACTGGTAATTTATGGTTTTTTAGCCATAAATTTACCTAATCTATTTTGTCTCCCTTTAAGACTGAGACAAGATTTGTAGGGTCATTTACAACATCCTATTTCAGATTGCTGGAGTGGTGCCTAGTAGTCTCTGGACATCACTCTATACCTCCCAGAACAGTGGAACTTTGCAGGCATATCACCCCTAGTTGAGACTGGCCCCCTAAACAGCAGCAATCATCTTATGGGAATTGAATAGTCTCCTTCCAGTATCACAGGTCTGATGTATAAACATCTTGAGCATCAAGTAGATATTGCCCCTCAAGTGATAAGGACTTCTCCAGAGCCACTTTGCAGAACCAGAACTGAGATAAAGATCAACCAGACCACAATTTGACCAAGACTGCTTACTTGTGCATACCTCTTACCCCTGCCCCAATTCTTCCTCTATCTAAACCTAAAGCTCATGTCAGCGCCTAGAAGACAGAGTTGAGACTTTGATTTCACTGTCTTCCCAATATGGCCATGATGATTAAAGTTCTTTTCTTTCTTTTAACCATTACCTTTTGGGTTTGTTTTTGGGGGCAAATGGTTTTTTGGACTCTGGAGACCTGTTTTTTTGGACTCTGGAGACAGGCCTCTGGCCTATGAACTAGGATTTCAGTAATGTATAGGTAGTCTTTTCCCACTACTAAGGCAAGGATCCAGAGCAGTGTTAGCACATAGTACAATTCATTTTCTCAATTTCAATTCATCTCTAGCCATTGAATTCACCTTAGGCCCAAAGGACATGATTTTCTGGTCTATTAAATTCTACCAGTTTACCAAAAAAGCTACCCACCTATCTGTTCCTAGCTACCTTGCTATTCAAGTAGAGGATTTAGGGAAAAATTTTTTTGAAATAGCTTCTTCCTGAATAACAGTATTGGAGACAGACTTTAAAGAACTTTGTGTATAACATTAGTTTATATATTTTAGGTATTTGATTCTGATTATTACTTTAACTACACCATGTAACCCAGGTGAGATCATATGCTTATTTCTCTAGAGAGGGGAATGGATATTCTAATTGTAATTACCTCTTAATTGCACTTTCTTGCCCACACAGGAACCCATGTCCATAACCCTAGGACATTCACTCATGGTTCTTCTCCTTCCCTATGGCTCTTTCTTCCCTGGCTGATGACCAACTCCCTGTTTTCTGGGCACTAAAGTTTCTGAGTTGTATGCCTGGTGGTAAATGGGTTCTTCAGTATCATATGTATTACTGATCAAACAAGATAATGCATTGGTAATGAAAGGTCCCCATGTACTCAAATCTTTTCAAGATAGCTGACTTTTTAAATATAAAATAAAGTGACTAGAAACTCCATTTTATATGGACTGAAGAAGTCCAGAGCTCTTCCCTGGGTTTCTGAAGATTCCCAAAGGAGAACCTACATTTTCTCAGAGGAAATATTTTACATCTTGCTCTGACTTACTGTTCTTAGTTTCATATTGTTAAACATTTGCCCTCTTGGCCCTTCCCTGTAGACAAAAGTTCTCTTCCTATTCCTTTCACCCCAGGGGTGGCCAAAGACCCCTCCTTGTCATCCCTAAGGCACCAAAGAGGTTATTGTATGTGACACACTTATTGTAGTTTGGAGAATAAACAGTACAGAAAATGACAATTTAGTCTTTGGTCTCATATGCCTATAAAGCCATTCTCTGAGCATTCCCCAGCTATACTGATGGCCCCTGTCCTTTGGCCTCTATCTCTTCTTGTTATTCTATCTCATTTCCAGGGTGCCAATCTACAGTCTCTCCTTGTCCTCCTTAAGGGAAAGAATAACATTTGGAAAATCAAATATGAAATCATTCACTAAAGACACACTTTTATATTACTATTCAGTGTAACTTGATTATTCTATTTTAACCTCCCTTATTAAAACTATGCATTTATTTGAATGCCAGCTGGTGTGGCATTTGTATCTTCACCTTTTATTACCAAAGACCCTTTGTTTTCCTGATCAAAACAGCAATCCTCTTCCTGTTATACCTAATCCCAAATAAAAATAAAATACTCTTTCTTTGTGACTATGTGTTTGCAAGTCTGGTTTTGATTTGTTTTATAGCCAGTGAGAAACTTATTCCTGGAAATGAGAAATTTTAAACTTTCAGACATAACCTTTTGTGGTTCGTTCTGCGTATGTAAAAAATCTGAATGTATCATTGTTAGTGGAAACTTTTGTTATGTTAGTGAATAATGCTGCTCAGAGTGAACACTGAGAAAGTCCTAAATATCTCAGGACTGTTAACTGCCAAACTATTTTAAAACAGTCTGGTAGTTTGACAGTAAAAATTTCAATCACTACTTAATTACTTCTGTGCTTTAGAGGGTTATGAGACACTGTAAATGTCAAATGTTTTTGTCTCTCAGATTTCTGTGAAGGACAGATGTATCTCAGCCATCTCTGGAAAGACTGAATATTAAGACAGATAATGCTTAGAAGTTAGGTGGGGTCAAAGGTCACCTTTAGAGAAAGATACTTAATTACATTATAGTAGGTCTCCAGGAAGTACGATCTATTCTTAATTTGCTTTCACACCCCCACAGATTTCTTTCTGAGTATTATTTCAAGAAACTTCTTTATGCAGGAACAAAAAAACCAGTGAGCATTATTTCACCACTCATGTCCTTTGCTACACATATTCATTTGTATAAAATCATGGTCTTTTAAACTTCCTAACCAGGGGCACTAAATATGCTAAATAACCTTAACGCAAGGTTAGTGAATTTATTTCATGAGATATATTTTTCTTTATATAATGAATATTTACTCAGCGATTTTTCAACATGTAAATTATAGTCTAAGGATTAGCTTATTATAAAATTTAAAACTTGGTGCAAAATTTTCACATAAAAATATTAAGATGGAAATCTGTCCCTAAGACAATTTAATGATATAGTTCATATGTTGTACATTTATAATACAGAAGAATGCTATTATAGTATTTATAATTTAAAAATTACAAAGATAATAAAACTGAATCAAATAGTAATATGTTGGTCTTCAATACTTGTATGAAATTTACTTAAAGGAAAATAAAGTAGTTGTTAAACTTCAAATGGATTTGGGTACTTATGTACACATGGGTAGTTGGTGAAATAGATGACTAGTTTTGATCACATACTCCTTCATTTTGGTGTAAGAGTGTATATCAAGTACTACTACTCTTTCTTTTCTTGGTTGTAATTCTCTTTTTTTTTCTTCATTAATTGTGTGACATATTCTCCATGGAAAAATTAGCTGAATATTCCTGAGGTAGTGAGAAAAGAACTGGAATAGAGGACCAGGGGAAAAGTGTATACTTAATGCACATGAATGAGAAAGTGAACATATATGATTGAATTAAATTAATTTTAACAAATAGGAGAATGAAGATCTATTAGCAGAGGTAGACAGGGGGGAGAAGAGAGAAAGAGGACTTGGTATCCTTCATGCAATGACCTAAGGACATGAATTCACTACTCTGTTTGTATAGGTGGGGCTATAGAAGAAATCCATCTTAGGAAGGTGGGCAGACTGCTCACCTAATGGCACTACCAGTCTTCTTCCACATTCCAAAAAGAGGCCTAGCACTCTCTCCAGTGGAGGTACAGATACACATCATGTTCTGGAGGTCATGCATGTGCCCACAAGTTGCAGTGAACCTCAGTTGATTCTAAGGTGATCTCCTGCCAGTAGTACTAGGCCACAAAAGAAAAAGTGACTCAAGTATGCTGGGGCATGCCCTTGATTTTCATACAGCACAGGAATATTATTTCCCCAAATGGCCAACAGTTGCACAGTTCAAGGCCCAAAGAGGCATATATACCTGCCACTGCAAGCTCCCACTACCTATCCTAACAAATGGCCAAAGCCTAATCATTTCAGTTGTTAGGTCCTCCCTAGTTGACTTGCCTGCCCCTCTTTCCAGGGTGTATCTCACTTGTCGCATTGTGGTAAACCTGATCTAAACATTATCATCTATCTTGCTGTACTTTCTTTCTGCACCAGGATAATTTCTGTCCTGATCTTAGACTTTATACCCAAGAACTGAGAAGTGATCACAGTGCTCTACAGTGAACCCCAACCTCCCTAACATATCTTGTGTACTGACTGTTTTGAGAACCCAGGAGAGGAGGTGATTGTGTTCATAAGGTTCAGATTTTTGTCAGTAGCCTAAGTCATCCATCTGTTACTGAACCGAGAAAGGAATTGCATAAAAATATACTGAGTCTCAAAAGAGACGTGCCCATGAACCACTGGAATGTAGGAAATGTCTATGAATTATTGGCTTGCAAAACAAGCAACTCAAGAGCAACCTAGCCCATACCCTGTGCCCATCCATGTTCTTACCCAAAGAAGTAGCATGATGCAAGGGCAATGAGCAAGCACAAGGAATACTGGCATAAAATCGTATAACTCCTTCTGTAGTCTGGCTACTAGCTATTGTCCCTTGGGAAATATTAACTCCCCAGATCAAAGGGTTGCTTTTCACTCACTCTTGAGATAGCCTTCATTCTCTCTATTTTCCTTCAAGTGTGTAATGATTGCTTTCCTAGAAATTCCATTTGTCCATATCTGACACATACTGAAAAAAATTCTTTTTAATCATATACCTCGAAGAGTCTATCACCCTGAGCAGAAGTCTTCCTCTCAGTGACCTCCTTGGATACTCCTCCAGTGACAAAACCAAGCCAGTTTTGTCTGTCCTATAGTATGCCAATCAATGAGATCACAAGTTTTGCAAAAGATAAAGACCAAACATGTGGAGATGAGAGGATCAGTCTCAAACCCATCTTTCCTGCTTTAGTAATTTATGGGGTATAGATGTAGGGGTTGAGACAGATAGAAACCACCACAGGGAAAAAATAACAGATCAATTCTCATGCCCTAATTTGTAATCTGTTAAAAGTTGCTTCCTATTCCCCCACTCTTACAAATTTAGAGTGTATGGGATGTGCCTTTCCCAGTCCCCTATTCTTAAACAAGTCAACCATGAATGACAGGTATAGGGGGATTCCAGGAGACTTCATAAGGTCTCAGGCCTTAATTCATAATTTTCTACCTGCTAAGATATTTCATTCTTGAATCCAAATTCATAATCTGTTAGTAAGTCTTATCCTACTCCCAGCTCTTATAATGTATACAGTGTGCCTTTTCTCACCTTCCTATGTTTAATCAAATTGGTTACAGACAAGAGATCAGGATGGTGTCAAGATACTCCAAGGATCTCGCCCCCCTCAGCTGCTTCATTAAAAGCTGGCCTCTTCCTTTGTTCATGGACCAGTTTTTCTCTTCCTGAGTGCTGCCTCCTTTTTATTTGAAGTGAAACTCTCCAGTTAAAGATTTGCCTGTGTGTTCATGTTATACTCTTTGGCCTGATTTCACTTCTATCATCATTAGGTTGAAAGTTCCCATCTCCCACATCAGGGTGGTCTGAGGTATAGACAAATGTGATTGGAATCAAGGGAAGGTGAAAGAGTCAGTGGTCAGTACATGTGTTACCAGACTTCATGGTTCTTTATAGGGTGCATGTTCAGAGCATCATTAACATGTTCTGAGGATGGAGTTTTGGGCCTCTGATATTAAAAGGTCACTGATATTTGGCCAGGTCCAAGTGAAGGCTTCGTGATTTCCAGTGGCCTGAGCTACCTCCAAGTTCCTCAAAAACAACTTAAGCAACCATTGCAAGCCAAATGTCAGAAGTGTTATCTATAGCAAACTGGTGGGAATATATGGCTAAGCTGCATGACCTCTAAAATTGGTGATAAAAGCAGGCAACTGAAAGCAAGTGAAGCTGGAGTGTTTATTGAGGTTTCCTCTCAGTTTCAAATCTAGTGCTATTCAATAGCTGTCTGGCAGAGGAAAAAGATGAGTTTTAGGTCTGACAGATGCTTGAGTTAAAAACTGGCTAGCAAATCTCATTCCTTTGTCTTCTTAATTCCCACAATATACTACCTAACAAAACACTGTCAATATTGCCTTGAGAAATTTTAAATCTGCCTCTTCCTTTCACCAGCCTTCCTAACATCATTACTCTCCTTGAGATGTTTATCAAGCTTATTGTTTTAATAGCTTCCCTGTTAGTTTCACCAGTCTCCTAACATCATTACTCTCCTTGAGATGTTTATCAAGCTTATCGTTTTAATAGCTTCCCTGTTAGCTGTCAGAACTCTACTTTCTTCCCACCCTCACACACTTTTTATTACTTGATTGACAGTTTTCTTTCTCTTTTGACCAGCATAGTTTTTACTTCACACTTTAGATTTAATAATTCCATATATGGTTCCTATCATGGGACAAGAGATGACTTTGGGAGAGAGTCTAAGGAATTTGTGGAGAAAGCTAGAACTTGACTCTGGACCAGTGGGGTCCTTGGCTTATGTGACAAAAAAGAATTTCAGCATGTACTAGCCAGAGGCATAGACAAAGTGATTTAGGAGAGCAGATACACATTTAAGGAAGAATTCAGGCTCTCCCAAAAGACAGAAGCATTTTGGAGATTCTTGTCTCCTCTTTTAGGAAACTTGGTGAGGGGTGGGTATGGGAAGGAATGTAGGAATGACATCAATGTGGTGATTTCAGGGTGGTTTATGGTGGTCTCATCATTTTCAGGATCCTTATTCTGACATAGTCTTTGAAAGCACCCAGAAACCACTTCAGACGTGAAAACTCACACAAGAGATTTTATTAAGCAAACAGGCAGAGTGTCTCCCTGCAGGGAGAGAGAGAGAAAATGAGAGGAAAAGAGGTAGAGAGAGCTTGTGCACGCAAGAGAGTGAAAGGCAGGAGGAGAGAGTATGAAAGCGAGGAGAGAGAGAGAAAATGGCGGGGGAGCTATTCTTAAGTAGTTCACAGGCTAATAACAGACCAATGACTGCCAAGAATGTTCCCAGGCTGACGAGTGAATCAATAGCTGGCTGGGATGCTCACAGACTAACAATCTGGGTTGTAAAATGGTGTGGGGGAGGGAGAATAATAGCAGATCTGATGCCAACAGTCTTCATTATTGATCACTAAATAAAGCTGAAAAAAATCTCCTAAATTATAGGTTTATAAAATATTTCTCTCCTTGCTTAGAGTGGTCTAATTAACAGTACACAAGGAAATTATCATAAGTGACTGAATCTAAGGTTAACTTTAAGAGTTACAGATTTTCCCAGAAATTTGGGAATGACAGACCTGGGAAAAGAACTAACTAGAGGAGTGGTAGGCCTGGAAAAGAATGTGGAACTTAAATTTTTTTTATTTTTTTGTCCTCCTTTTAGGTCTCCTTTGTACCTATTTCTTTTATTTATTCTATCCTATGTCATTACCCAGGCCAAATTAGGCCTAATTGTGGGAAATTGTCTACATAAAAATGTTTAGCGTATTTTACCCAGCATACATGATTAGACTGGATAAAAGATTATTTTCACCTATTTGCAATTGTTTACACAAAATTGATTTCAGGTAATAATCATTATTCATTGTTAGACTAATCTTTTTTTGGTACTAGGTATTGAACCCAGGGGAACCCTGGAGTGCTCTATCACTGAACTGTATTCCAGCTCTTTTTATTTTTAAGACAGTGTCTCGCTAAATTGCCCTAGCTGGCCTCCAGCTTGCAATCTTCCTGTTTCAGCCTCCTAAGTAGCTGGAATTACAGGGGTATGGCACAGTGCATTGTTTGAAATTAAATATGATTAATATATATCAAAATTTAAGAATTATTGGAATTTTATCTTAAAAATTGATAATTACAGATTATTGACTAAAGATAAATTAGTTGAGAATATAATATTGTTATACATTCTGAGTCACTGATTTAGTGTTCCTTACCAAAAATAGATTCTCTTGCCATAGTATTATTAATCAGAACATTTGGAGGTCATTCTTACATGGATTTCTTTTATGTACTTCAGCACTAGAAAATCGATGTGATCCAACAATATGTATAATCAGAAAAAATGAGAGATTATACTCCATTTATGTATGATCTATCAAAATGTATAAATGTGATCTACTGTCATGGACAACTAATTAGAACAAATAAAATTTAAAAAAATTTTAAAAAGACTGAACGTTTCTTACTTATTTTCTGTTGTCCGGAGAAAAACAATGACAACCTTATCATGTTATTTGAAGTCTTTCATGTTCTGATGGCAATTAGCAATTCCATTCTCTCTATTTACTTCCTCCATACACTTTCAGCTAGTGCTGTCACTATAATCCTGATTATTGAACAGGCAGAGTCCCAGTCTCCACTGGGGCCATCTTGGCTTCACTTCTGTGAGGTCTTCCTCCAGTCCCTCTGCTCTACATCTATGCTCTTCACTCTGGAAGTGTGGCGCTCTTTCCCTTTCCATGGCACTCATCAGGTTTAGCTGAATGAATGCCTCTGAACAGACCCATGCTGTGCTACTTGACAGAAAGAATAGTTTTGTGCATCCCACATGCCCCAAGCAAAGCAGTTTGCCCACTGGAAACATGAAATAAATGCTCAATTGAATTTGTAAAATAACAATATGGACTAGAACTTCCAGGAAAGGTTTGTAGAGAGTGGCATGAATCAAACTTAGAAGTTTTGGGAAAATATGTTCATGTCAAGGAAAAGAGAAATTAAGCAAATGTATAAATATGGAAGTAAATGGAATAGTAGGAAGACATTTCTTTTTTAAAAAGAAAAAAGATCTATGTGAAGAATAAGCCCTAGATCATGGCATAGGGTACTCTAAAAATCTGTGTACACTCGTTCAGTTTACTGAAGGCTGAAATTTTTTTTTTTTTTTGGTACTAGGGATTGAACCCCGGGGTCCTTAACCACTGAGCCACACCCACAGCCCTTTTTACTTTTTATTTAGAGACAGGGTCTTGCTAAGTTACTTAGGGCCTCACTAAGTTGCTGAGGCTGGCTTTGAACTTGTGATCCTCCTGCTTTAGCCTCCCGAGTTGCTAGGATTATAGATGTGCGCCACCACACCCCACCTGGAGGCTGAAATCTTAAATATGAGTTCCATACCAACTTCCACTGTTATGGCAGTATATGTTCACGAAGAGGGTGGTAGTTTATGAAAAAAATGAGGAAGCCCTCATGTGGAGGAAAATATCCATATTTATTCTTTGCTCTTAAGTGAATTCCACAGAAAATTTATTTTTCATTGAAGAAAAATGCATCCATGTTTAAAAAGATACTAGACCAATTTTTCTTTCTAAAATTTCATGAGTGACAAGTTTTTTTTTTTAACTCTAAATCTTAAAAAAGGAGATACACTTAGCATGTGTTTCCAAACCCTTTGTTGTGAACAACAAATCAATATGTGAATGGACAGTTCAGAATAGTTCAGGAAGCACATTATGGCATGAATGGAACCACAAAAACCTCTGAATAGTAATTTTGAACAAAGAGAACAAACAGGAGGCATTATACTACCTGAGTTCAAAGTATATTATGAAATTGTGGTAATCCAAACAGCATGATATTGGCATAAGTCCAAGGAATAATGGAACAGAATAGAAAGTCTGGAAGTAAAACCGTACATCTATAGCCCAGTGATTTTTGACAAGAAATGTAAGAAGGTACATTGGATAAAGACAGTCTTTCCAATAAATGGTGTTGGGAAAATTGAATATCCATAAGCAGAAGGAGAAAACTAGACCTCTGACTCTTAACAGGTATGAAAATCAACTCAGAATGGTCTTCTTAAATGTAAGACCTGAAACGTTATAAAACTACTAGAAAAAAACACAGGGGAAAATGTTCAGGTCATTGGAATGGGCAAAGATATTTTGGACAAATCCCCCAAAAGCAGAGAAAACAAAATTTTTTGAAAAATAGAAAAATGGAATTATATGAAAATAAAAAGCTGCTTCACAGCCGATGAATGAATTAAGAGAAACAACTAAAGAATAGAATACAATATTTGCAAACTGTACATCTAACCAGTTCATATCCAGAATACATAAGAAACTCTTTTTAAAATTAATTAATTGAGTGATCGCAGACAGCTGGGAGCATTGAAGAGGGGGCTGCCCAGAGGAGAAGGAGAAATACGGGCTCGGCACGTCGCTTGGAATTGGATCAGCTGCGCCAGGACTCCGGGCGGCTATCCGGAGGAGCAGCGTGGACTCAGGACTCAAGAAAAGGAGATATTGAGAGACTTGGGACCAACTCAAAGCAGCCGGGTGAGTGTTTCCCACTGGGCAGGCGTCCCGGACGGGGCGGTAGCCCCCGGACAGGGCGGTAGCCCCGAAAGCAGGGATCTTTGCAAAGCAGAACTGCCGGCGAGGCGCCCCTCCCCCCGCTGGAGCAGTGATCGCACACAGCTGGGAGCATTGGAGAGGTGGCTGTTCACCACAGCGCTTGGACTCGGCGCAACCCACCCGCGCTCTGGGAGGCTGCCCAAAGGAGAAGGTGCTTGGTGAGCTGTTTGGACTGAACGTGACCACCCCTGAACACAGGGGGCTGCCCAGAGGAGAAGGAGAAATAGGGGCTCAGCACGTCGCTTGGAATTGGAGCAGCTGCGCCAGGGCTCTGGGCGGCTATCCGGTGGAACAGCGTGGTGAGTGGTTTGGTCCCAGAGCATCCGCTCCTGAACATAGGGGGTTGTCTGGAGAAGGAGGAGGAGTGCGGCGGGGTGCTTGGGCTCGAAGTGACTGCACCAGGGCTACGGGAGGCAGTCGGGACAAGAAGGTGCACAGTGAGTTCTTGGGACTCATGACGCACCGGATCTCTGGGTGACTGCCTGGTGGAGAAAGTGGTGCGTGGTGGGTCACTTGGTCTTAGAGCGACCGCATGGAACAACAGGTGGCTGCCGGAGGAAAAGGAGTGTGGCGGGTCACTGGGACTCGGAGCGATTGTAAGGGGCTCCAGGTGGCTGCTCAGAGGAGGGGCCGCATAGCCAGGCAAAAAGTGCAGAGCAGGGTCCTAGACGGCTTCTTGGTGGAAGGGCCCCACAGACAAACTGGGGGGCAGAGCGAAGGCTCCAGGACTGCAGGCAGCTTCTCTGAGGAGAGGCAGCCGAAGGAGATTCGTTTGCGAAGGGTGAGGCTTCCAGGCCCAGGAGGTAGGTCCGGGTCCCTGGGAACATTGCAGAAGAAGGCTGCCCAGCCCAGGCGGTAGTTGTGAATTGAACGGAACCTCTGGGAGGAAAACCGACCAGCGAGACCTCCCCACCGGGTGACTCCTCCCTGTTGGGTGAGGTTCTCCCAAAAGGACCGTAAAATCAGAGACACAGGCCCAAACTGGTCTTGCATCAGCCCATAACCTACTTCCCTTCTGGATGACCATTCATCAGCAAGTGAAGGTACCTCTGCCCACTAGCAGGGAATATACCCCACCAGAACGCCACCACCCCTAGGGAGTCAGCTCCCTTGTGGAGCACTGCATTATCAACTTCCTCCAAGATTTCAGGCTACTGAAGACTAAGAGGGGATATAATAGAAATCTTCAGGGATATTATAAGACAATAGAGGAAATCTGCAATATCACAGCGGTCAACTGATGCCTGAACAATATGAGAAAACAAGGAAAGAAAATGCTGCAAACAAATCTAGATGTTACATCAATGAAACCCAACGACAGCATGGCAGAAGAAATGACAGAAAGGGAGTTCAGAATGTACATAATTAAAATGCTCAGAGAAGCAAATGACGAGATGCAAGAGCAAATGCAGGCACTGAATGATCGCACCAATCGACAGTTAAAAGAGCAAATACAGGAAGCAAAAGATCACTTCAATAAAGAGTTAGAGATATTGAAAAAAAACCAAACAGAAATCCTTGAAATGAAGGAAACAATAAACCAAATTAAGAACTCCATAGAAAGCATAACCAATAGAATAGAACACCTGGAAGACAGAACGTCAGACATTGAAGATAAAATATTTAACCTTGAAAACAAAGTTGAACAAACAGAGAAGACGGTAAGAAATCATGAACAGAATCTCCAAGAACTATGGGATATCATGAAGAGGCCAAATTTGAGAATTATTGGAATTGAGGAAGGCTTAGAGAAACAGACCAAAGGAATGAACAATCTATTCAATGAAATACTATCAGAAAATTTCCCAAATCTGAAGAATGAAATGGAAGATCAAGTACAAGAGGCTTATAGGACTCCAAACATACAAAATTACAACAGACCCACACCAAGGCACATTATAATGAAAATGCCCAACATACAAAATAAAGACAGAATTTTAAAAGCCGCAAGAGAGAGGAATCAAATTACATTCAGGGGGAAACCAATACGGATATCAGCAGATTTTTCAATCCAGACCCTAAAAGCTAGAAGGGCCTGGAACAACATTTTTCAAGCCCTGAAAGAAAATGGATGCCAACCAAGAATCTGATACCCAGCAAAACTTACCTTCAAATTTGATGATGAAATAAAATCCTTCCATGATAAACAAAAGCTAAAAGAATTTACAAAAAGAAAGCCAGCATTACAGAACATTCTCAGCAAAATATTCCATGAGGAAGAGATGAAAAACAAAGAAACAAATCAGCAATGGGAGGAACCATCCTAAAGGAATTGTCAAATAAAGGAAGAACCAAGTCGTCTCAAAATAAATAAATAAATAAATAAATAAATAAATAAATAAATAAATAAAATGAACCAAATGACCGGGAATACTAATCATATCTCAATAATAACCCTGAATATTAATGGCCTGAACTCATCAATCAAAAGACATAGACTGGCAGATTGGATCAAAAAGAAAGATCCAACAATATGTTGCCTGCAAGAGACTCACCTCGTAGAAAGAGATACACATAGACTAAAGGTGAAAGGATGGGGGAAAACATATCATGCACATGGACTCAGCAAAAAAGCTGGGGTATCCATCCTCATTTCAGATAAGGTGGACTTCAAGCCAAAACTAGTCAAAAGGGATAAAGAAGGACATTACATACTGCTTAAGGGAACCATAAATCAGCAAGACATAACAATCATAAACATCTATGCCCCAAACAGTGGCTCATCCATGTATGTCAAACAAATCCTTCTCAATTTCAGAAACCAAATAGACCATAACACAATAATACTAGGTGATTTTAACACACCTCTCTCACCACTGCACAGATCTTCCAGACAAAAATTGAACAAAGAAACCATAGATCTCAATAACACAATAATTTAGACTTAACGGACATTTATAGAATATACCATCCAACCAAGAGCGAATACACTTTCTTCTCAGCAGCACATGGATCCTTCTCTAAAATAGACCATATATTATGCCACAAAGCTAATGTAAGCAAATACAAGAAGATAGAGACACTACCTTGTATTCTATCAGATCATAATGGTTTGAAGTTAGAAATAAATGAAAGAGTAAAAAACAGAAGCTACTCCAACACCTGGAGATTAAACAATATGCTATTACATGATGAATGGATAACAGAAGATATTAGGAAGGAAATTAAAAAATTCCTAGAGGTAAATGAGAACAAAGAAACATCATATCAAAATCTTTGGGACACTATGAAAGCAGTACTTAGAGGAAAATTTATTTCATGGAGCGCATTCAATAAAAGAAGTAAAAATCAACAAATAAACAACCTAACACTTCAGCTCAAAGCCCTAGAAAAAGAAGAACAGACCAACACCAAAAGTAGTAGAAGACAGGAAATAGTTAAACTCAGAGCTGAAATCAACGAAATTGAAACAAAAGAAACTATACAAAAAATTGACAAAATAAATAGTTGGTTCTTTGAAAAAATAAACAAAATTGATAAACTCTTAGCCACTCTAACAAAGAGAAGACGAGAGAAAACCCAAATCACCAAAATTCGGAATGAACAAGGAAATATCACAACAGACACGATTGAAATACAAAACATAATTAGAAGCTATTTTGAAAATCTATATTCTAACCAAATAGAAAATTTCGAAGACATCAACAGGTTTCTAGAGACATATGAATTGCCTAAATTGAACGAGGAGGACATACAAAATTTAAATAGATCAATTTCAAGTAATGAAGTAGAAGAGGTCATCAAAAGCCTACCAACAAAGAAAAGTCCAGGACCAGATGGGTTCTCAGCCGAGTTCTACAAAATCTTTAAAGAAGAGCTCATTCCAATACTTCTCAAAGTATTCCATGAAATAGAAGAGGAGGGTACGCTCCCAAACTCATTCTATGAAACCAATATTACCCTGATACCCAAGCCAGACAGAGATAAATCGAGGAAAGAAAATTTCAGACCGATATCATTAATGAACATTGACGCAAAAATTCTCAATAAAATTTGAGCAAATCGCATACAAAAATATATTAAAAAGATAGTGCACCACGATCAAGTGGGTTTTATCCCAGGGATGCAAGGTTGGTTCAACATCCGGAAATCAATAAATGTAATTCACCATATCAATAGACTTAAAGTCAAGAACCACATGATTATTTCAGTAGATGCAGAAAAAGCATTTGATAAAATACAACACCCCTTCATGCTCAAAACACTAGAAAAAATAGGGATAGTGGGAACATTCCTTAACATTGTAAAGGCCATTTATGCTAAGCCCATGGCTAATATCATTCTAAACGGTGAAAAACTGAAAGCATGCCCCCTAAAAACTGGAACAAGACAGGGATGCCCTCTTTCACCACTCCTATTCAATATCGTTCTTGAGACTCTAGCCAGAGCAATTAGACAGACCAAGGAAATTAAAGGAATACGAATAGGAAAAGAAGAACTCAAACTATCCCTATTTGCGGATGATATGATTATATACTTAGAGGAACCAAGAAATTCCACCAGAAAACTGTTAGAACTCATAAGTGAATTCAGTAAAGTGGCAGGTTACAAGATCAATGCTCATAAATCCAATGCATTTTTATACATAAGTGAGGAATCCTCAGAAAGAGAAATTATGAAAACTACCCCATTCACCATAGCATCGAAAAAAATAAAATACTTGGGAATCAATCTCACAAAAGAGGTAAAAGACCTCCACAATGAGAACTACAGAACACTAAAGAAAGAAATCGAAGAAAACCTTAGAAGATGGAAAGATCTCCCATGTTCTTGGATAGGCCGAATTAATATTGTCAAAATGGCCATACTACCAAAAGTGCTATACAGATTCAATGCAATCCCAATTAAAATCCCAATGACGTACCTTACAGAAATAGAGCAAGCAATCATGAAATTCATCTGGAAGAATAAGAAACCCAGAATAGCTAAAGCAATCCTTCGCAGGAAAAATGAAGCAGGGGGTATCGCAGTACCCGAACTTCAACTTTATTACAAAGCAATAGTAACAAAGACGGCATGGTACTGGTACCAAAATAGACAGGTAGATCAATGGTACAGAATAGAGGACATGGACACAAACCCAAATAAATACAACTTTCTAATACTAGACAAAGGCGCCAAAAATATGCAATGGAGAAAAGATAGCCTCTTCAACAAATGGTGCTGGGAGAATTGGAAATCCATATGCAACAGAATGAAACTAAACCCATATCTCTCACCCTGCACAAAACTCAACTCAAAATGGATTAAGGACCTTGGAATCAGACCAGAGACTCTGCAGATTATAGAAGAAAAAGTAGGTCCCGATCTTCAACATGTCGGCCTAGGACCAGACTTCCTCAACAGGACTCCCATAGCACAAGAAATAAAAGCAAGAATCAATAACTGGGATAGATTCAAACTAAAAAGCTTTCTCTCAGCAAAGGAAACTATGAGTAATGTGAAGAAAGAGCCTACAGAGTGGGAGAATATCTTTGCCAATCATACTTCAGATAGAGCACTAATCTCCAGAATCTATAAAGAACTCAAAAAACTCTACACCAAGAATACAAATAATCCAATCGACAAATGGGCTAAGGAAATGAACAGACACTTCACAGAAGAAGATGTACAAGCAATCAATAAACATATGAAAAAATGTTCAACATCTCTAGTAATAAGAGAAATGCAAATCAAAACCACCCTAAGATTCCATTTCACCCCAATTAGAATGGCGATTATCAAAAATACAAGCAACAGGGGTTGGCGAGGATGTGGAGAATGGTACACTCATACATTGCTGGTGGGGCTCCAAATTAGTGCAGCCACTCTGGAAAGCAGTGTGGAGATTCCTTAGAAAACTTGGAATGGACCCTCCATTTGACCCAGCTATCCCACTCCTTGGCCTATACCCAAAGGATCTAAAATCAGCATACTACAGAGATACAGCCACATCAATGTTCATAGCTGCTCAATTCACAATAGCCAGACTATGCAACCAACCTAGATGCCCTTCAATTGACGAGTGGATAAAGAAACTGTGGTATATATACACAATGGAATATTACTCAGCCATAAAGAATGACAAAATTATGGCATTTGCAGGCAAATGGATGAAATTGGAGAATATCATGCTAAGTGAGATAAGCCAATCTCAAAAAGACAAGGGATGAATGATATCGCTAATAAGTGGAGGATGACACATAATGGGGGGGAGAGAAGGGTTAGTGTTAGGGTTAGAGTTAGGGTTAGGGAGGGGGGCAAGTATGGAGGAAGAAAGTACTGTATAGAGGGTAAAGAGGGGTGGGAGAGGTGAGGGGAAGGGGAAAAAAAATAACAGAATGAATCAAACAACATTACTGTATGTGGATTTATGATTACACAAATGGTATGCCTTTGCACCATGTACAAACAGAGAGGCAACATGTATCCCATTTGTTTACAATAAAATAAAAAAAAATAATAATAATAAAAAAAATTAATTAATTAATTAATTTAAGTTGTAGATTATGCAATATCTTTATTTTACTTATTTATTTATTTTATGTGATGCTGAGGATCAAACTCAGTGCCTCATATGTGCTAGACAAGTACTCTACCACTGAGCTACAACCCCAGCCCCATAGGGAACTCTTAACAATAAACAAATAACCTGATTAATGGGCAGTAGATCACAATAGAAATTTTTTAAAAGAAGACATATACATGGCAAATAGGTGAATAAAAAAATGCTCAGGCAAAAGCAAACCAAAACCATCTCATTTCAGTAAGAATGACTATTATCAAGAACAAGAAAAGAATAGGCGATGGAAAGGATGTGGAGAAAACAGAACCCTTGCACACTGTTAGTAAGCATGTAAATTAATACCCTATACCCATTATGAAAAACACTACAGAGGCTTCTCAAAAAATTAAAAATGGAACTACCATATGATCCAGCTATTCCACTCCTGGAGTATTTCCAAAGAAAATGAAATCATATGTTAAAAAGACATCTGCACTACCATGTTCACTGCAGCATTATTAATAGCTAAGAGATGAAAATAACCTAAATGTTCATTAACTGATAAATGGATTAAGAAAAGAAATACTATTCAATCTTAAAATTCTGTCATTTATGATAATATGGATAGAACTAGAGATCAATATGTTGAGTGAAATAAGCCAGACATAGGACAACTACTGTATAACCTCACTTACATGGAATCTAAAAAAGTTGGTCTCTTAGAAGTTGACATATAAGGGGGTTACCAGAAGATGGGGAGAAGTTGATCAATGACTATTAACTTAGGATTAAGAAGTTCTGGTGTGCTGTTCACCATAGGATGATTATAGATAACAACTACATACTTACTGTGTGTTTTAAAAAGCTAGGAGATAGATTCTGAATGTTTTACCATAAAGAAATGACAAATGTTTGAGAAGATAGATACATTACATAATGTGTACATGTGTCAAAACATCACATGGTTTTCCATTAATATGTAAAAATTTTTGTGTTAGTTAAATAAGAGAGAAAAGAAAAAAGAAAAAAAGAAAATAACTTTAGAATTAGGCTACCTAAATTCAAACCCGATTTCATGCTGTAAACTGATTTAAATCAAAAGTGTTATTCCCAATTATTATCTTGTTATAGTGAGAGTTATAGATTTTGCCCCATTCCACATGCATTTCCCCCATCTGTACAAGGTGGTAAATTGTGAGAACCAGACTACATTCTTTCATGGAAACAAATATTTCTTAGCACACAAACAAGATTCATAATATCCATTTTGTGTGATTTTGATGTAAAACCTCTGATCTTAGCACCTCAACCAGACTTGCATAAAGGGCTTTATTCAAAAGAGATGTGGCAGTCTTGTAGGCAGGAAGAATTCAGCTAAGCTCTAGTCAGAATCAGACAACAAGATCCTTTCTTAATGGATTAGCATAGGAAGGACCCAGTTTTGTCCAAAACCCAGAAACCTATTCTGTTTTGCATTCTTTGTAGGTGCTGAGATAAGAGTTAAGAGTTCAAGGGTTTATTTGGAAGTAACACTTATGAAAAGAGACGAGAGAAGCCAAATTGGCCAATGGGAGTCTTCAGACGGAAGACCTGACATGACCAGACTCCCTGAGACTATTCAGCAATCTTCAGCTCTGGGTGGACCAGAGCACCACCCTGAGTGTACAGT
Organism: Sciurus vulgaris; assembly: GCF_902686455.1. NCBI lineage: Eukaryota > Metazoa > Chordata > Mammalia > Rodentia > Sciuridae > Sciurus > Sciurus vulgaris. Next base: position 137,292,695 of record NC_136463.1, read on the forward strand.
TTGCTGAGAAAGATTCCTAAGTCCTCTTTATGTAAGAGCAGAAATACGTATAAATATTTCTTGCTGTTCCACTTACTTGTTTTAACATTAATTTCTACCACTGAAAATGTTATTTACCATTACTTAGGCTACTTAATAAATTCTCTAGTGCCAACTGGAATGCATAGTCTAAACTGATGAAGCAGGCACTGAATGTGGAATACTGATCAGTCAGTCAGATGCAAAGTTATCGACCTGTGAGTATGCATTCTTAATTAGGGCAACTAAAATGTTTATGATATTTACTTCTGTAGATTAAAAGAGTTAATGTATACAATGATCACTATGGCCAAATGTTTTAAAGTAGATCAGAGAATGTAACAATACCCCACTTATTACTGTGTGTACCTGGGCAATGTAAATCTTCTCCTTAAACATCAGTTTCTTACTTAAAAAATAAAGATAATGATAGTTTTTACCCCTTTAGATTGTAGGGTCAGTGTTTAACAAAGGGCTTGATGAATAATAAATCTTATAAGTCATTCACTGTATTATATTATGCAGGTAAGGGTCATTTCCTTGACAAAATTATAAAGTTATCTGGTTAAAGAACAAGAAAGAATCTAAGGTATAGTCTGAGTGGTCCTGCCAGTACACTGTCAACATATTAATAATGGACTTAATTTTTATCAAATAAGATATAACTATATTAATACTCTGAACAAAAATGATTTATACAATTTTCTCTCTCAAAATGTACATATCACTGGGACAATTAGTTCCAATAATCCTACCATAATGTCAATCAATTGATTTCCTTCTGCATAAGATTTGTATCATTGGGGACGTGATTGGGGAATATAAAGATATTCTTGAACTCTTAGGTTCTAACACATTTTGAATAAACAACAAATACACAAAGGATAAGACAGGAGATATGTGGAGATGGTAAGGAAGAGAGAAAGGGATATGGAAAATACCAAAGAAAGCCTGGTTTACAAATTTGGCTTAGAACATGAATGGTACTGTATACTTAGTGATGATCATATGTGTAAGTAGTCTCCAGGGAAATAGAACCAATAGATTATATCTACACTTGTTGAGAATTGGCTCTCTTGACTATGAAGGTTGAGAAGTCCCTTGGTCTGCCATCTTCAGTCTAGAGAACCAAGAAAGCCAGTGGTATAATTCAATCTTCTTCCCAAAGTCTGAGAACCACAGGAACTGATGGTGTAACTCTCAGAATTTAGGGAATTGATGTAAGTCCTGGAGTACCTAAAGACCTCTAGACCAGGATTTCTGATGCCCCAGGGCAGAAGATGGACGTTCCAGCTCAGAGGAGACAATCTGCTGTTCCTGTGCTTTTTTTGTTCTATGGGGTGGGCCCTGGACAGACTGAATGAGGCTGGTCAACCCAGTGATGGGGATCTTGTTTACTCAGTCCACTGATTCAAATGCTAATATTTTCTGGAAGCACCCTCATAAGGATATCCAAATAAAATGTTTTAACAGGTATCTGAGCATCCCTTAACTCAGTCAAGTTGGCAGATAAAATATGCCATCACATCATCCTTTAGCCAACTTTTGCAATATACTTTTAATAGTTTCTGTGAAATATGCACCATGACAAGAAAATATAGATAGGCATTTTTAAAGATGAGTTATTCTTTTCAATCTACTTAGATACATTTTTCAAACTTATAAACCCAGTTATTCATTTATTAATAAATATTAGAATGCATTGAATTAATGTACTATTTTTGGATGGCAGTGGGTTAGGTTATTGATTTCTTCAAATAGTATGTATATCATCTTATCTAGAATCAATATATTTCATTACCATACTGGTATGTGTTGGGTTTGGAATTGTACTTTGAAAATAATCTTATTCTAGAAAATGATTTTGTTCTCCATCTAGTCATGCTGTCTAATTTTAAGAAAACTTTATTTGCATATATATAGTATTTCATAATTAATACAGGTTATACTGATGATGAGATTTATCTAACTTTACAGCCTTATTTGTTCTCTAGTCTTAGAATCCACTTTCCATATATTATACTACTTGGAGATAATATCCCAATCATAGTAACCTCAATATTCTTTTATGTATTCTTACATAGAGGATTATCATCATCATCATTATTTGATTACTTGCTGCATACCTTCCTTAAATGGTTTGTGTCACAATATCTTTTTGATTTTAGATTTTCATTTTAATTACATTTTGACAACTTGTGTATATCTATTCTAAAACATTTCATTTTTCTGAGTGTATAAGTTTTATTCCAATTATACCTGATTTATCTCTAATCATATGAATAATACTTCATGCCAGTAATGCTATTTTTATGTAGAGAATAATTATCTTGATATAGTTTAAGGGTGAATTTTTCTGCTGGAAAACATTGCTTCTATGTTCAGAATTGAGGAAAATAAGATAATAAGGGTGGATGATACTGCTATGTTTATATATGTATAATACTTATACATATATATATAGTACATTTGTGTCACATACGTGTTTATATTTATATACTTATTTCTCACTTAAAATTTTTAATTAATTCCTGAATATCCTGCTGGTAGAGTAAATATTCATTGAATGGACATAAATATTTCTATATAGTTTCCATGGAAAATATTATGAACTTTATCCCAACCCACTCTATTAGTAAAACTTCAGTTTATATGGGAAAAATAAACATCAGTTGGGAAGTACATAGTTCATTTGGAAAACTTTATAAAGTTTTTTAGTATTTACTTATTTTTATAAGTTTCTTTAGCAAATTTTTAACCTGTTTGTGGTCACGGTTATCTTATATTCAAATTACATTTACAATAAAGGTAGAACATAGGAAAACACCTTCCAAGCAAAAAAAGGATCAAGCAGGAAAACACATTAAAATGCATGGGTATAATACAATGCAGGTACAATACAGACAGAAAGGTCTTCAAAGACGGTTTGGCAAACATTCACAAAATACTCGTTTTCATCTAAACTGAGGCACAGTTCAAATATGCTCCATTTGATATACTCTGACCAAACATTTTTGTTGGGAATGTTGAATTTTTCTTTGCCTGTAACTACAATTTAAGATGATACTTCTTATGGTACATTTAGTGTGACTTTTAGTGAAAATATCATGCTCCTCTATAAACCAGAGAAATTGTTTTGGTAAAGGCTTGAAATATGTGAAGTAATTTCATTATTTTTATACTCCAGTATGAAGATCTTTTATCCATTTAACACCTTTTATACATTTAGAACAAACACTGTTTTAGAGAACGTAGATATGTGGAGAGAGTAAATTGCCTATGAGTCAATGAAAATTAATGGAAGTTGTGTAATTTTTACCATAGTTCAGGACCAAACACGAAAAAGCACTCAGCTGGTAAAACTTCATTCCCTATTTTTTGAGATTCCTGGTTTGTACTAATTACTCTCATTCGTGGGTCTGGAAGTAAATTTCAATCTGCAATATCTTAGTGCCATTTATCACCCATCAAATAGCTACTCAAGGGAATAAAACAGAGCAGAGAATCCCTGAGCTACACTGGCCACCAGAGTTTAATTTCCAAAGTTACAAAGAATTTAACATTATTCATTACGTAAACTTCTTGTCCAATGTCACAACCGAAAACTTTGGCTCTACCAAATCTTCTTTTATTGTTGAAAACATGTACTTTCCACTTTCCATCCCTTTTTTCCCATAAAGACACTGAGATATTCTCAGGGGGGGGAGATGGTAAGATTAAGGGGCTTTTTTTTGTGGTACTGGGGATTTGAACCCAGGGCCTTGTGCTTGTGAGACAAGCACTCAACCAACTGAGCTATATCACCAGCCCTTTAAGGGTCTTTCTAAAAGTTAGTTTTGGGGATGTAGCTCAGTGGTAGAGCACTTGCCTCATGTGTAAGGCCCTGGGTTCTGTCCCTAGCATAACTTAAGAGAAAACAAAAAGTTAATGTTTTGATCTTATTTATGTTAAAGATGTTTATGTTGGCAAGCATGAAGGTGTCCCTGCCACTGACCCAAGTACCTGAAGTATGATTATAACCCAAGTACCTAAAGTATGATTATAACTGACAGTTCAAAGTACAGAGTTCTGAGTAGGGGGGAGGTCAGTGGTAGAGCTCTGGCCTACTATGATCGGGTTCAGTAACCAACACTGCAAAACACAAGTAAAGCAGACTCCCAGGCCTCATTCCAGGCCTACTAGAGCAGAAAGTGTGCAGCTGTGAAACATTGTCAAACACCGACACAGTCTTGGGAACAGGAAATGGATGTTTGAAATGAATCAGTTAGAAAAGGTAGTTGAGATATGCAAAAAATGCATGGGGATTTTAAGGGGTGATGTGACAAAGTTAGGTCAACAAGGCAAATTATTCAATTTAGTAAAGAAAATGAAAATAACACGGAACCAAACAAACATAAACAGATAAAGCATGTTTCTCTGTGCCATATTATAGCCTGATCATAGGTATAAATTTAGGGAGGAAAAAAGAAGCCAAGAAATATGATGCAGAAATTGCATTGTTTTTTTTTTTTTAATTTTGCAAATGTGCATCAGCCAAAATGAGATGCTGTTAATATCTTTTCTTCTTACTCCTGTGATGTGCATATATATATATATATATATATATATATCTAGACACACACACACACATAACTGTATGTATATATATTTATTTTAAGGATCCATGCTGTTATGGTTTGGATGTGAGGTGCTGCCCAAAAGCTCACATGTGAGACAAGGCAGGAAGATTCCGAGGAGAAATGATTGGGTTATAAGAGTCTTAACCCAATCAGTGAATTAATCCCTAATGGGGTTAATGGAAGTGGTAGGGTGTGGCTGGAGGAGGTGGGAATTGGTGCAGGGCTATGGGGTATACATTTTGTATCTGGAGAGTGGAGTCTCTCTCTGCTTCCTGATGATGTGACATGAGCTGCTTCCCTCTGTCACCCTCTCCCATCATGATGTTGAACCTTGCCTCAAGCCCTGAGAAATGGAGCCAGCCTTCTATGAACTAAGACCTCTGAAACCATGAGCCCTCAAATAAACTATTCCTCCTCTACAGTTGTGCTGGTCGGATCCATTTAGTCACAGCAGCAGAAAAGCTGACTAAAACACATGTCAAGGAGATAACACATGAATCAAATCCGATACATTTATAATCAATTAATAACTAAAATAGGATGTTCTTTTCCAAATTCACTTATCTTCAAATGAACTATAATTCCTTTTGATTATATCAAGAACAAGGTATTAATTAAGTGCCATTAAGTAAATACCGATTTTAGTAGCTGATTGTTTCTGAAAGATTTGATAGGAGGGTGTACTCAAGCTCACAGTTAACTTGGAAGATGGGGGAGGAGCAAGACTTTCCATGATGAGTTTGTAGGGCAAACAGCCAATATTCAAAACCAAGAATCTAGAATCTGCATATTGGAGGTCTATCTATACCTTATCTAGCTGATATATGTCCTTTATTTTTACCTTTAGAAGTTTCAGATATGACTTCTTAGTCATTTTAATTCCCACCTGTTTTTCATAACATAATGTTGCTTGCATGTTAACCTTTACTGTAATCATTATTTTATATTCAACTACAATTAATATTTGACTTATTCTTGTGATAATTCAATTTCATAATAAAATGAGTTGCAATTGATTTTGTTTACATCTTGAATTGATTTTAATGCCAGAGATTTCTCCTTTTGGCAGCATTTTTAAAAGTGTCAAATGTGACCTTTTCGTTGTTGAGTTTGGAGAATTTATTGTGATTTTTCCCCTCTTTTTGAATAATGAGTATTGAAATATATTACTATTTCTGTTTATTTAAGGTCTGTAAGTCTATATTGTTAAGGTGAAAGAAGCTCACATTGATTATTGATTTACTACAACACCTCTCTTTCAACTGTTCAAATCAGTACAGCAAATCCTGAAGCAAAGGCAAACAAAAAGAATTTGAAACTTTTTGCAAAGCTACAGACAAGGTGTAGCATACATAGTCTATGACTTTTGGTCTTATGTTTTATGATTATATGTTCTGAATTTTGATCAGCTATACACATCTCTCTGGGCTGGCATCACTAGTTAATAATAAGTACAAGTGTTTTTTGCAGTACTAGGGATTGAACACAGGGCCTCCACATGTTAGGCAAGTGTTCTCCCACTGACCTACATTCCCCAGCCTTAAATACAAGTTTTGTATTCATCCTGTTACAATGTAGGAGGGAAAATTTTGAATTATTGGAATTAGCCCATTGCAGCAAGATCTGCTAGTCGAATCCCAAATCCTTTTATACTTCCTTACTAGTGTGGTTCTGTGCCTAAATTATTAAATATGGCATGTGAAGAGAATCATATGTTCAATTTCTGATTCAACTAATTAAGATGCCTATCCTGGATTTTCTCTCCCTTTACTTTTTTGATGGTTGAAAACAGTAACAAACCGAAAAAATCTTGGAATTTGAGATATTGTGAATAGAAAAACTAACTGGCCAGCCAGATTCTCGGATGGTATCTTTGATCTGAGATTACCTGTCTTCCCTGGGATATTATATGAGGAAGAAAAAATTCATTTCCATGTACTTTGTATACTTTTCAGTCTCTTGGTTACAGTAGCTTAGACTAATATCTAACTAGTGCAATTTCTCAGGAATTTTTTCACATGTTCTTCCAGACTCATTATTCATTTAAGCTCCTTTTTAATTTAAAAGTTGACAATTTGGACAATTATACTATGGCCATCAAAAACAATTCTTGAGTTGAGAATGTTAGAAAATGTGAGGATGGATTAGACCAGAGCTGTTTTTCTTTCTCTGTAATGGCAACCTTGTTCTATCACTTATCCAAGTGTATTATCTGGCTGCCTCACTTTTTGATACCTTTCTTCATCTAGTTCAAAATAAGCAGACACTGTTATTTTCATGAGCTTCCTTGTCTCTTCATTATTGATTCATCTCAAATGATAGACACATTCTCCACTCTAAAAACATTAAATAGTAAAATAAACGACTGAGAAAAATTGTGTTGCTGAAGAGCCCCTCTTTTACTGAAGACCCACTTTACACGGATCCTGCTCCCAGTAGCCACAGGACCTTAGTACAGTGTTAGTCCAGGCCTCTGTTCCCTGAAATCTTGCCTACTTAACCTCTGAGTTAGGATTCCCCACTTATAAGACATTTCCTCCCAGAACTGAATATCTAACCCAGGGCCTCATACATGCTAGGCAAAGATTCTAGCACCGCAGTCCAGGATTCTTCATTTACAAAATGAGATTACAACCAAATATGTTCAACTACAACTATGAAGATTAAAGAGGTACCGAAGGACTTAATTGCAGAGCCTGGTCATGAAATCCAAAGTGCAATGGTAATAAAGTGAGTCGTATAATATCTAAAACTAGATACCCCCAAAAGCAGAGTTCGTCTATATTTTAAAACCTGTGCATCTGTTCTTTCTTTCTTTCTTTCTTTCTTTCTTTCTTTCTTTCTTTCTTTCTTTCTTTCTTTCTTTCTCTTTCTTTCTTTCTTTCTTTCTTTCTTTCTTTCTTTCTTTCTTTTCTTTCTCTCTCTCTCTCTCTCTTTCTCTCTCTCTCTCTCTCTCTCTCTCTCTCTCTCTCTCTCTCTCTCTCTCTCTCTCTTTCTTTCTTTCTTTCGTAATTTGCCACTAGGATCTTGGATGCCTAGATCTTTACTTGCATCTTCTCTGTTGTTCCTCACTTGTAGTACTTACCACATCTTGCTGTTTCCTTCTCTTTTACCCATCCTCCTTTCTCTTTTGATAGCTACTCTCCAACTCCATTCTGGATTGAACAAGGGAATAGTCTTTTAACAATTCCTATAGCCAATCCTCTACATAGCTATGAAATCATTTTCCTAAGAGAATAATGTTTATTTGCTTTTTTGATGAAAAAATATGTTTAAGGTGGCCAATTGGGGAGGAGGTAGAGTGAAAATTAAAATTGAAATTTCTTGGTGCTGCCTAGAGATTCTTTCTTCTATGCATGAATTTCAAGGAATTTATTTCAATAGGTGGAGTCAAACTATATATACATAGATTCATGGGACTATCAATTTCATCAACTACTAGATTTCTAATTGCATTTCTAAGGTGTTTGAAAATAACAAGAACTCCAAATTTTGTGCCTCTTAAAGTCCTGTTTGGGTAGCAAACCTGTGAAGAAAAATACTTTGGAGTCCTTTTCTTTTTCCTCCCCTTTGGCTTATCATTTCTAGGCACAGAGAACACAACCACAGAGGACTTTAAAGTCTCCTGAGAGTCTTATTTTTACCAAAACATAGTCACTAGACCACAGTTGTTGTTCTTGGTTATATATCTAAGGGACTCACTATACAGCAGAATGAGTTTGGGAAAAGCAGATTTTCATAGTGATAGTGCTAACTTCTGACCTACTACTAGAGCTTTGTACTTCTGAGGACTTCTTTACCAGATCACAGAGATGGAGAAATTTCCAGATCTGTCAGTTTATAAATCCTCTGATTCTCTTAATTACAAAACCACATTTAGCTGTCCATGGAACACTTCTGTCCTTATTGCTTTACTAGAAAATCTCTCATATTTACTTTAAAGCACCCATTTAAAATATTAATTAATTTTGGTATTAGGGATTGAACCCAGAGGCATTTAACCATAGAGCCACATCCCCAGCCCTTTTATTTATTTATGTATTTTTAAAATTTGAGACAGGCTCTCCCTAAGTTTCTTAGGGTCTCGCTAAATTGCTGAGGCTGGTCTTGAACTTGTGGCCCTCCTGCTTCTGTTTCCTGAGTTACTTGGATTATAGGCATGTGCCACCACACCTGACTTATTTTATTTATAATTGACACATAACAATTGTTCATGACTATAAGGTAGAGTGTGATGTTTCCATATATGTAGATTGTGTAATGACCAAATTAGAGTAATTAGCATATGTAGCACTTCAAATATTTATAATTTTCTTTGTGGTGATAACATTCAAAATCCTCTTTTTATATTTTATCTAAACTGGCTCCTTTTTCCAAGAAAGCCCAAGGTATGAGTATACAAATATTGGTTAACAGTGATCGGTTTGTCTTTACATATGATATTTTAGCATTTCAAATAATAATTTTAAAAAGACTAGTGTAGGGTATTGATAACACCTTCAGAGTGAACACATACTACAATGAAGTGCATTGTGTGGTGCCCCCTCAAAAGACCTGTGCATGTCCTATTTTCTAATACCTAAGAATATTACCTTATTTGAATAAAATGTCTTTGCAGATAAAATTAAGGTTCTTGAGACTGTGAGATAATCTTGAATTACTCATATTGATAATAATGCTGATCCTACAATAAACATCCTTATCAGAAAAAGACAAGGAGTATTTGAGACAGAATAGAAGAAAAACACATGCATAGGAAGTGGTGATATGAGGACAGAGGAAGGGTTTGGAATAATGTGGCAACAAGCCAAGGAAACCAAAGAATGTCAACGGCTGCCAGATGCTGAAAGAGTCAGGAAAGAATGTTCCCCAGCAACCTCCCTGCACTCACCTTGGCTTCAGTGTGTAGTCTCTACATTTATGAAAAGATATACATTTATTTTGTTTTAAGCCAGCAAGTTCATGGCATTTTGTTATAGCAGTCATAGGAAAACAATAAGCATGACATGTACTTTGTTCCCCCAGTTCTATAGTCTTTTCTTATGCCAGAAATATTCTCACAAATGTTTGCTAGAAGATATTACTTATTATTTTTTTAAGTGCTTGAAATTTAATTCATATACTAAGAAGCCATAAGACAAAAAAGAAATGATGGAAGTTAGAAAATATTTCAAAGTAATTGATAATGAAGATGTAACATTTCACAGCAAATTATAATTCCATGATAGAACATTGATTAATCTCACAAGCCTTCTGTTGAGCAGAAGGAAAAGATCCACCTTTGTCTGTCACGTGATTCTATTTGTACAAAGATAAAAGTTCATGAGCAGTCTAGGATACTCTCCGATGTTGGAATTCAGAACAATTCTTTACTGGGAATGGGGAATTTGGCACGGGAGGGATGGCATGGAGGCTGCCATGTTGCTGGGAAGCTCCAGAATCTTGATTTAGGTATTTGGCATGTTCCTTTTGTGGTATTTCAGGTTTTATGGTTAAAATGTGTGCATTTTTAAGAAGTATATTTTACTTCAATTAAAAGTTTGCTTTAATAAAGCAAAATCAACTCAAGATTTTTAAAGAAGTATTTTGTGTATATTTTTTAAAGTTTTATTTTTTTAACTGACAAATAATTATGTATATTTGTGAAGTAGGAGGCACGGTTCAATACATGTATACATTGTGGAATGATTAAATCAGTTTTATTGAAGTCATCTTTCTTTGCAATTAAACTTGAAGGGAAGGAGCAGAAAAAAATGCCCCAGTAGGCAGAATTTGGGGCCTTGGACTAGAGACAACATTCCCAGTTTTTGCCTAAATAAAGACATGTAAATGTAAGTGTTCCTCCAGAAAGCAGTTCTTCTGTCTTATTAAATGTTTACATTTTATTCAAATAATCTTGAAAATATACCTTATTTGTCAAATGAGAAAGCAGATGCCAGTGTACATATTGAATTGCCATGAATTCATCACAAAACATTTAAATATGTATTATTTAAAAGTTAATCAAAGCAAGTTTAAACAATTGATGGGAGAAACAATGTTATTATGTTACACTCAAGAGTTACTGGTTACATTAAACCAAATATAAAGTAGAAGTTATACCTCAGCAAAAAGTTTTTAAATTAACTTTTACTTGGGATTAATAGTATATTTGTTTTCATATTTTGTAGTGCCAGGGATCATACACAGGGCCATACACATGCCAGGCAAGCACTCTACCATTAAGCCCTATTCCGATCCCACTGTATATTCTTAAAAATGTTATTTTTAACTTTCAATTTATAGGGATGTTTAAATTTTTTTATTTCAAAAATCATTTTATAGGGTGGATAATTTTTTATATTTTTATTTTAATTATTGCATATTTTTAGGATGATATATTTTGACTTATATACGAACTACATGAAGTTTACAATCTACCTAATTAATATATCCACCAGCACTATGCAATAGATTGCTAAAAGTAAGTCCTGAGGTTTTTTGGGTTTTTGGTTTTTTTTTTTTTTTTTTTTTTTTTTTTGGTACCAGAGATTAAGGTGCACTTAACCACTAAGTAACATCCCCAACCCTTTTTTGTATTTTATTTAGATATTGGGTCTCACTGCCAACTCTGGCATCTTGAATTCAGCAATGCCAATAGTGCTTTTTCAGTCTGCAGTGATCAGGATATCATCCTGGATACCTGTGATAAGCCTGGTTCTTCATCTTTCCCAGGATTCTGTGAAATGTCTGGCATTCTTTTTTTTTTTTATTGTAAACAAATGGGATACATGTTGTTTCTCTGTTTGTACATGGAATAAGGCATACCATTTGTATAATCATATATTTACATAGGGTAATGGTGTTTGATTCATTCTGTTATTTTTTCCCTCCCCCCCCCACTCCTCCCACCCCTCTTTTCCCTCTATACAAGATATTTAAATAGGTTTTTTAATAGTGAATTATACTTCTGAGATAAATGAAGCCCTTGTCTTAGTTTATTATATAGCTACCTAGAAATTGCCATAAACTGGTTTGAAACAACATGAGCAGACACTTCACAGAAGAAGATATACAAGTGATCAACAAATATATGTAAAAATGTTCAACAGCTCTAGTAATTAGAGAAATGCAAATCAAAGCTACCCTAAGATATCATTTCACTCCAATTAGAATGGCTATTATCAAGAATATAAGCAATAATAAGTGTTGGTGAGGATGTGGAGAAAAAGGCACACTCATACATTGCTGGTAGAATTGCAAATTGCTGCAGCCACTCTGGAAAGCAATATCGGGATTCTTCAGAAAACTTGGAATGGAACCACCATTTGACCCAGTTATCCCACTCCTCGGTTTATACCCAAAAGGCTTAAAATCAGCCTACTACAGTAACGCAATCACATTAATGTTTATAGGAGCTCCATTCACATTAGTGAGATTGTGGAACCAACCTAGATGCCCTTCAATAGATGAATGGATAAAGAAACTATGGCATACATACACAATGGAATATTACTCAGCCCTAAACAAGATTGAAATTATGGCATTTACAGGTAAATGGATGAGCTGGAGAATATCATGCTCAGTGAAATAAACCAATCCCAAAAAAACAAAGGTTGAATGTTTTCTGATAAGTGGATGCTGATATATAATGGTGGGTGGTGGTGGTAAGGGAAGAATGGAGGAATGTTGGATTGTATAGAGGGAAATGAGGGGTAGGGAGGAGGCAAGGGAAGGAAAGATGGTGGAATGAGACAAACATCATTACCCTATCTATATGTATGATTACACGAAAGGTGTGACTCTACATTGTGTACAACCAGAGAAATGAAAAGTTGTACCCCATTTGTGTACAATGAATCAAAATGCAATCTGCAAAATAAAAATAAATAAAATAACATAAGTTCTCTATATCAAGTTGTGTAAGTTGAAAGTGTATGATCACACAAATGGTATGAATCTATATCATGCACAACCACAGGAATGAAAAGTTGTACCCTACTTGTGTACAATGAATCAAAATGCAGTCTGTAAAAATAAAAAAAAATTAAAATTAAAACAAGAAAGTGTGAATGTATCTTCTGTAAAGATACAGTCTCCATTAGTGTCTCACTAGGCTGAAGGAGGATCAGGACGTTCTTCTTCTAAGCTCACCTGATGACAGAATTCATTCCCTTGCCAATGTAGGACTGAGGTCCCTGCTTTCTTGCCAGCTGTGAGTTGAGAACCACTTTCAGCCTCCGAGCCCATCCATAGACCTTGTTACATAGACCCTGTTTTCTTTTTCTTTTCTTTTAAGTCAACAGTGGCATGTTGAATCCTTTAGGGGCTTTGCATTCCTCTCTGAACTCCTCTTGTGCAACAAGCAGGAGACAGAGATTTGCTTTTAAAGGACTTATGTGATTTTCATGTCCACTCAGTAAACTGAACTTTACACCTACAAAAATTCCTTTATAGGAATTTTTATGTTAGTTTAGTGTTTGATTGCATAACTAGGAAAAAAGCATATGTACTCAAGGATAGGGAATCCTGTAGGTACCATTTCCGAATTCTACCTACCACAATTCTCCTGCCTGAAATGACTAAAAACCTTGACAAAATAAATAAAATGATAGTCTTCATGTCAGTGGTTATCAGACAATAAGGCACAATGGTTACTAAGAAGAAACAAAGATGATGAATCCTATGACTGTTGCAGCTTATAGCATGATGAGAATTTCCATGTTGCAGCACAAAGAGAAGGAGCAGCAGTCGCTCTGAGTTGCGGTGGAACTAAGAGTCTCTAAGGCCAAAGGTAGAGTTCTGGAGAAGAGAGACTGGCATACAGAGAGAATTCTGACCATCTGAAACGAGCACCTTTCAAATCTTCAACTGAGCACCAAGCTGCATATTCAAGTGTGGATTTAACTACGGTCAGGAAGAAAAACACTCAAGATTCCTGAATGGATTGAAGGGATAATATCTGAGATTTACACAAGACTGGAAACAGTTCCTGTCAGTACCACATATATTGAGAAAAGTCAAAATTCATGGGAAATCTGGAATAGAGCACTCTAAATTGTATTGCCTTAGTGGTGGGTTAATATTAGCTCTAAACTGAATTTTATTCTCATCCCTGCATAAGAAAGCTTAAAGGCATGAAAAAAAAATGTAATGATGTTTGTCTCATTCCACCATCTTTCCTTCCCTTGCCTCCTCCCTACCCCTCATTTCCCTCTATACAATCCAACATTCCTCCATTCTTCCCTTACCACCACCACCCCCCATTATGTATCAGCATCCACTTATCAGAAAACATTCAGCCTTTGTTTTTTTGGGATTGGTTTATTTCACTGAGCATGATATTCTCCAGCTCCATCCATTTACCTGTAAATGCCATAATTCCATTCTTGTTTAGGGCTGAGTAATATTCCATTGTGTATGTATGCCATAGTTTCTTTATCCATTCATCTATTGAAGGGCACCTAGGTTGGTTCCACTGTTCCAAGCTAATCTATTGTCTTCAGAACAAAACCCAAGAATATTAATAAAAGTACAAAATTGTCCCATACTTAAGGTAAAAATTCATAACATCTGGTACCTAATAAAAAGTTCCAGACAGAGAAGGAATCAGGAAAATATTGCCTATAATTAAGACAAAAATCAGTCAAGAGAAACATGACCCAGTACTGCACAGTTAATAGAATTGTTGATGAGAACATGAAAACAATCTTTGTGGCCATGTTCCATGTGTTCAGTGTAGAGAAGAGAGACATGGAAAATAGAAAAAAGACCAGAATTGCATTCACAGAGATAAAAAATGACTATGTCTAAGATGACAAAAACATTGAATAGGATTAATAACAGATTAGACTGTAGAAAAAAAGATTAATCAGCTGGTAGACTTGGCAATAGAAATGATAAAAAATGAAAAATAGAAAATGAGACTGAAAAAATTAGCGTATGAGCATGGAACCTAATTTAATATCATCTCCAGTAACAATAAACAAATAGAACCTGAAATTTAAAAATAGCATTTGTAATAAACATAAAATGCTAGAAATACATTTCAAAAGATGTGTAGAACCTATGTACTAAAAAGTTCAAAAGCTTGCTGAGAAAAATTAGAACTTAGATATACCTTGATTAAAACACCTAGTATTAAAATGTCAAATCTCCACAAATTGGTATGGAAAAATGTAATCCTAGTAAAAAATACCATCAAAATTGTCTATAGCAAGTGACAAACTGCTTCCAAAATCCACAGGGAAAATGGTCAGATTCTGAGAATGAAAAGCATAAATTCAAAGCGTTTGTGTTACTTCATTTCAAAACCTAGTTAAAACTATAATAATCAAGGCAATGTATTTATCTAAAGATATATAAATCTATCAATTAAACAAGATAGGGCACAGGATTAGAACCATAGATTGAAATTTGATGAAGCTGACACTTTAATAAAAGATTGCCTTTTCAACAGCTTGCCCACAGAACAACTAGATATCTATATGTAAAAATATGAACTTCAATCCATGCCTCTGGCTATATACAAAAATTAAAAGATTATAAAATAAATGTAAATCCTAAAATTATATATCTTTTATAAAAATGAACTTCAGATAAAATCTTAGAATCTTTAGACAGATGGCATGCCACAGGCTCTGGCAAGGGTTCCATGGCAGATAGCAGGAGTAAGTGCTCACATCTTGATACAGGAAGTCAAAACGTGACTCAGGGACAAGCTTATATTTTTACAACAACCACGCTTAGGAGAACTCACTCCAGGAGACTAGTATTCCTACCCAGTGGCAATCCCCCTAATGACCCAAAGACTTCCCACTAAGTTTCACCTCTTACAGGTCCCACCTCTTAACATGGCCACGTTAAATACCAAACACCCAGCCCATGAACCATTGGAAATAAACTGTAGCTAACACTTAGCAGTAACAAGACGTTCTTCACTAAAAATAATGGGCAAAATTGTGAACTGATACTTCACTAAAGATGATGTGTGAACAGTATGGCAGACAAAATCATGACCTCCCAAAGATGTATATATTTTAACCCCCAGAACCTGTGAGTATGTTCACTTCCCCGGCACGGTGGAGTTCAGGTAGCAGATGTAATTAGGGTTTCTAGTCAGATTTAAGTGGGGAGATTATCCTAGATTAGCCAGGAGAACCCAATAAAATCACAGGGACCTTAAATGTGTAAAAGGGAGAAGAGTCAATGTCAGAGATGCAATGGACAACTTGTCTGGACCTTCCTGGCTCTGAAGGAGGATGAAGAGGCCTTGAGCCAAGGGATATTGGTAGCTTCTAATGTCAAAAAAGCAAGAAAACTGCCATTCCTAGTGCCTCCAGAAGGGGATGCAGCCCTGCTGGTGACTTGATTTTAGCCCAGGAATAGTCATTTCAGACATCTCAACTCTAATATAATGTTTTTATTGTTGTTAGCTGCTGACTAATTTGTCACAGCAGCAATAGGAAACTAGTAGGTGGCAAATAAGTGTGGGGATAGTTGCTCAACATCAATTGTTAGACAAAAGCAAACTAAACCCAGAGTGAGTACCATTATACTAAATTTTAGAATGACTGAAATTGAAAATACCAATCACACCAAGTCTTGGTGAGAATCAAATTTTGATAGAGAAATTGAAACTTGAACATTGCTGGTGGAAGTGCAGAATAGAAAACTGGTAGTTTCTTGACAATTTAAAAACAAAATATCTACCATATGAAATATCCATTCAATTCCTGGCTATTTACCTAAATGAGATAAGAGCCTGTCTCTACAAAGACTCATACACAAATGTTCATATTAGCAGTATTTATCTTAGTCCCAAACTGGAAACATTAGAATTATCCATTCATTTTGAATGTACAAACAGAATCTGGCATGTTTATACAATGAAATAGTGATAAAAATAAACAAACTCAGTATATGGTGTACACAGATGAATGATAGAAACATTAAAAATGACAAAAGTCAGACTAAAATTAGTAGATGCTGTCTGATTCAACATATATTAAATTCTAGAAAATACAAATGAATCTGGAGTGACAGAAGAAAGATCAGTTACTTTCTTGGGATAGGATTAGGGGTTGATGAGGCCAAAGGAGCAGGATTATAATGGGGCCCAAGGAACTTTAGGGATGACATGGATATGTTTGTGAACTTGATCATGGTGGTGGTTCCATGGTGCTGATATATATCAGCATTTAACTATACTCTCCAATTATGTGCAGTTTATTATACTTTAAAAAAGCTTTTGAAAAAATAGAACTGGGAATTCTCTCATTATGTTTGATAAGACTCTCAGGATTAATTAGAGGTCACCTAGTTCCATGTTCCAGACGTGTATCAGGCCAGGAGTACTGAACTGCTTGTGTGTGACTTAAACTTCACTAGCCTCTTCCCTTTTGCCACTGTGGGAGTGGATGAGAGGGGAACTTGACGACTGAGTGGGAAAGATTGATGAGCGGTTGTTGGAGAGCTCAGCTATTAGCTTTCCCATACAATATGGTAGGAGGATACTTCAAGATCATCCTAAACCAGTGAGAAAGTGAGGAACTATTAGACAATGCACCCCAAGGAACCAGCTGCAGGTCTGGAAGCTTAGGCAAGCAAAGACCAGCATCTGATCTGTGTATTTAAAAGGCCAACACTGAGAGACTGGTTACTTGCCTGACAGCAGAACAGGGAGAGAAGGCAACAGAACATGAGCTACATTCCAGAAATGCCAAAAAAAATATGCCTGTTTCTGTTACTCAAAAAGGAGCTGGCTATGAGTTGTCATGAAAGAGATTCTAATTACACAGGTTTTCAGGATGACATTATACCAACAGGTACAGTCAAGCTGTAGGGTGGATTGCTGCAAGATCAGAAATGAAGCTAGCTGGTTCACATTCACCTGGACTAGACAACACCCATTCTAGCAAATGGAAGTCAGAGAGATTTGACCTGGAGATCACTTCCCCATTGATAAAGGAGCCCACAAAAGCTCCCCACAGAGGGTGAGTCAATATGACGACTCTTTCTCCTGAGAGCCCTGGCATCAGATTGCACCCTGTCAGTCACCTGTACATGTTCTGCCTCTTCCTTCTTTTTCTTCAACCAGCATAGCCTAAGAATTAATGTTAGAGTGGGGAAGAAGTCTGGAAGAGAGGCGGGAAAACTGATGATGAAGATGGATTTGCGTGCTGTGTCCAAGAATGCTAGGTGCTTCCCCAAACCTACTGTCTCCTCTAAAAGAAAATTGTCAATAATATAATTTTGTAATTATACAATTTTTAACTGAGCACATGACTATCCCCAAATATTTCTTTGTCTTCTTGCGCTGAGAGAGGTCATGTGATCAAGTTTGGGCTTGATGTAAGCAGCAATGCCAGTTGTAACTCTGAGCAGGGTGCTTAAGCAAGAGGGGCAGAACTGCCTTCGTCTTTCTTTTCTACTGCCAGTGTGATTTTAGTTATGACGACCTGAGCTCTTTCGGCCATGCTAGGTAGAAGTGGAAGTCACAAGCTGAGGATGAGGGATAAGCTGGTAGAACGAGACTTGATGACTGGGATGGCTCTTTCAGACCTGGACTGCCTACCTCCTGATTTTATATGAAAAGGAAATTGATTTCCTTTTCTTTTTTTTAAGTTTCTGAGATTTGCCCTGCACATCTGAACCTAGTAATATAGAAAAGTTTGTCTCCCTCAGGTTTCACAACTTGAGGCAGAACTAAGATGGGGGAGGAGAGAAACTCTGAAGTGGGTACTATGGAAGCTTTGTATTATACTTGAATGGCCTTGATAATACCTGTAAAATGAGACTACTCACTAATTTGTGAGTGACGATGACAGCCTTGTGATCTACTGTTAGAGGTGCAGGTGGGAGATTGATTGAAACACCAGGAAAAGCAGGAAAGTGAAAGAATAAAGTCAGAGCTGCTTACTTCCTGCCTTTCAGGGTTAACTCATTCAATGAAATGGTTACATGTATCTTATAATTGACAAAGCAATGGTTTTTATATGAATGAACTCGATTTCATGTTAATGAGGTCTACTATCTTGAATTTCTCAGCCGAATCTTTAACCATCGTTAAATGTTGTTGAGTAGGTATAATAAAGGCATTGATATTGAAGTTTTAGTAATTAAATATAACTGTAGTAACTAAAGTAGAGCTATGATTATTTTCAGCTTTATCACAAGGAACCCTTATACCATATTGTCCTTCCACTGTTTAGGGTATTTGATAGTAATTGATTCTATTATGATCTTATGTAATATGGATACATTTCCTATGTTGGATTTTTCCATTGTATCTATGTAACATAATCTTACTCAAACACATTTTGGAAGGAACTGTCACCCTGCTCCCACAAATACTTTATTCTGTTTGATTCCTGGATAATTTTAAGATAGGATCCCTTGAGAGATCCTCTGGTGTTCAACTGACCTTGGAAATGCCCACTTTTTACAAGCAGCTTCTCCTTAACTTAGCTTCAGCTACTCTCCAGGATAGTGGCTACTCTTCTCTCAAGGTACTCAGATGGTCACCTTAGCTGCTCTTGAGAGAGTATGCTCCTTCTGTCAATGGTTACATCATTCTGCCTCACTTCTTAAAGGGAATTTAATGCATCCTATATAAATTATATGTCATGAGACCATTCCAAATATATTTTCCAAATCTGGCGCCCATCTTATTTTGTTCTGTAACAAATGGACCAAAAGATAATTTTTTTCTTTTGCAAATTAACTTCTCTAATGTTTTCCTCCCTTCTATTTATTTTGTAATTGCAAATGGTGCTGCCATGAGCTTTCTTTATGCATGAAAGAATACATGTAACAATTCTCTTTCCATACTGTTTACTTAGAGTAAATATTGAGAAATATAGTAACAGAAGGTAGCCACTAATATTTATTGATTCTTCCTATATACAGTGCTGTATGCTAAGGTATTAAAATGTTTTAATCTTCATAATTGAGGTACTGGTCTCAATGGTTCTAAAAAAAACTGAGGCACAGAGATACTAAATAAAATGTGTAAGTCATGCAGAGAGGGATATAAGCAGGATGTAAACTTAGACTCTCTTATTTCAGTGTCATTGAGAGGGGTTATGTTATTCACCACAGATGTTTTACAGGTCAACGAAGCCAGTCTAAACCTAACTTTAAAAGCTCTTCAGTGAAATAAGCCAATCCCAAAAAACCAAAGTCCGACTGTTTTCCCTGATAAGTGTATGATGATATAAATGGGGGTGGGGAGGTGGGGGGGTGAAAGAAGAATGGAGGAACTTTAGATTATGTAGAGGGAAATGAGAGGAAGGGGAGTATGAAAAATGGCGGGGTGAGACAGACACCATTACCCTATGTACATGTATGATTACACAAGTGGTATGAATCTACATTATGCATAACCATAGAAATGAAAAGATGTACCCCATTTGTGTACAATGAATCAAAATGCAGTCTGTAAAATTTTTTTAAAAAAACAAATAAAAAAAAAGCTGTTCAAAACTAGATCATAATCTATATCTCTAATCCTTTCCAAACCTACTTTGTGTGTTCTATCTACCTACCTACCGACCAACCAACCATGGAGGTGCAGAACCACTCTTCTGGCCAGGCTATGCCTCTATGCTTTGAGTGTGTGCAGTTACTCCCCTCCTTACCTTGACCACCTGGAACCTTTTTACTCACTCTGTAAGACTTTGTTCATGAAGACTTCCAACCTCCGCATACATAATTAATAATATTCTCTAGAATGGGGTAAGACTGCTAATAAGAATAATCTTTTGAAAAATTATCTTCATGGGAAAAAGAATGTTAAGGTGGTATCCAGAGAAAAAGTGGGGATAAGGAAAATTAAGGTGGGAGATATTTTATCTACTCTATCTAAATATTTATGAGAAGATTCTAGTAGAGAGGAGGCTAAAATGGGGATAATCCTTAGGCTAGGATTTCTGGAAAGATGTGAGGAGGTAGGAAAAGAGAAGTGAGAAGGATTTACCTTAGTGAGGTGCCCTAGGGAGAAGAATAATTTTAACCTAATAACTGAGGAGAATGCAACTGTGCCTATTTGGGACCTCAGTAATTCCAAGAGTTTGTAATTTAATGTGGAGAAAGAGCGTAGGCCATTGAGAGTCAGTGAGATCTTGTGGTGTCATAGGGAAATAATAATGAATAGTGCCAATCTTAATTCAGACTTTGCATTTAAAAGGAAGTCTGTGTTTGCAAGGAACATAGCACAAGCAAAAGGTAAAGAAATGGAAAGAAAACTAAAAATTTTAAGGGATAGCAGAAATGATGTTTACTCATCACCTAATTAGTAACATCTCCCCAACTCACACAAATGCATCTATTGTGTTTAACAAAGAAGAGGGTTCAGGCAGTCTCTTCTCTATGGAATTTTGTCTAGATGTTGTTTGCTGCATAGACCATGTTCTTTTCTTCTTAATTGTATAGCTCTTAATTAGACCAGTTATATTTTCATATTTTTAGCTTACTTATCAGTAGGAAATCAAGATATTTATAATTCTTACATTATCAAATGTATGATCAGTTCTTCTCTGAAAATAAACTCCAAGGAGAAATCATAAAATGACAGAGACTATTTCTTCTTTCTCTTTAGTCCTTAGATTTTCCCACTTACGTCTCTGCAAATGATCAATATATTCTGGTTGAAATGCTTCTCATGAAATCAGTTGTTATTATTTTATAACTATTCTTTTTCCCTTTGTAATATAGACATTAACACTGAAGATTCAGTGACTCTTTGGAGCAATTCTTTGATTTTCATTTTATTCTCTTAGGGCCACTAGGATGTCAGTTCAAAGTACTATTTTCCTCATGCTAAAGAGTCTGGTTTCTTACTTTGGTAATTTGGAGAATTATTTAGTTGTTCAAATTCATTCAAACAATAGCCAGTTCTGAGAAAAACAATTCTTTTTACTATTCTTTGTTTGAAATGAGAAATTCAAAGCTCTAAAAATATTACACACAGAGCAACACTTTCCAGGGAGAGATTAACATAGCAATAGGTTCCTCAGAACTGCAATCTACTACCTTTCAAACAAATGTCAGGTTATACTGGCCAATGCATTCAAATGCTCTAATCACATCATCTATTCTGTTTCTTGCTTTCAGAAACTAAGACACAGTTCTTAATGTTTGTCTCATTTTCACACTATCACCAAGGATACCTGATGCACGGATTCTCAGCACTGTAGAATTACAACAAAAGGTTATAGATCTTCATTACTGACTTCGGTACAGACAATCATGACAGAACTCCAGAGCACTGAATATTTCAGTGCCTAAGATTTTTTAAAGATGATTCATCTTAGACAATGTTTACCTTGTGTGTATAGTATGCATAATAAACTGAGGGCTTCCACAAATCATTATAAACCAATTGTTAAAATTGTTGGGCTCTATGGTATTTTATCTAGCAGGGAGATTTTTATTGGTTCATACTCAATATTTGGAATTTTCAGTTTTATTTTTAGAGTACAATATTTCTATTCCCATTTAACATTCTCAATGGTTATCTTTGCTAATTACAGTTGAATTTAGAGAATTAGAAATTACACAAAGACAAAGTTCCTGATTAAATAAATAACTTGGGATCAGTGAAGAAGCCCTTGCCTAGCATGTACAAGGCCCTTCATTCAATCCCCAGCACTGCCAAAAAAAAAAAAAAAAAAAAAAAATTAGTAACCTAAGGACAGACATGTGACAGACTGACAGATTATGACATGAAGTGGTGACAAGAGTAATAAAAGTCAGCCAACGCATAAAAGCTTAATGAATTAAAGTGGCAGAAATTCAGAAAGATTGTGTAATGAAAATGTGGCTATTTCGTCAGAGTTTTATATCAATTACTGTTGTTATTCTTAGCTGTTTCTTCACTGCATAATTTCTATAATCTTTTATTTTTAACTGTTGCTAAAGTTTCTATTACTCATGGATAATAACTAGTGGTATAATATTTAGTAATTATCATTTGTAGTATTCCTTCAAGGAATCTTGAACATTTCAAAGAAGAAAAAGTACCACCATTATGTTTAGGATTAAAATTATGAAATTCAATATTATATTTAATAATGGTTTGAGATTAATTATCACAAATACAGAATTCATTTTTTACATGGCCTATTGTTTTTCACATTCTATTAATATTTCACATTTAAAATATATTTAAAAAGAAGAATTCATTCAATAAATATAAATTGAGTGCATATTATTACATAACAAATCTGTGCAAGAAGAAAGGGAAACACAAATAAGGATGGGTAACACTTTGAAGAAGCTTACAGTGCTGTAGGAAGACAGATATGAAGCCAGATAAGTGGCAACCCATGAAAGTGAGCAACAGGTTAAAAACAGTGTCAGTGCTGCAGGAACACAGAATAAAGCAAGAAGCTCTGCTTTGGAATGGGGGAAGGGGGAGATAGACAGGTGATTGAGCAAAAAATGGGAAATTGCTACATTAAAAGAGGTACTATAAAACTAAGATGACTCTCAAAAGAGACTATGGAAGAATATGGAAGAATAAAGGTGGATGATTTTCTCTACCTGGCCAGTCATCTACCCTGGTTTCAGGTCATGAGCTCTCAGTTAGTGGCAAGGATAAATAGTTGATTCCATTAAAAAAATATTTAATAGCAAAAATGCCCATGAAACCTGCTATCACTAGACTTATTTCCAACATTCTTTTTAGTTGGAATTCCTTTTCCTTTCTCTATCTCTATAGGCCTATTCTTAGACTTGACAGAGGTAAGAATTTTATTAGATAAATTTTGAGAAATTATATTTTACTGTGATAAAGGAATACTTTTTTTCAAAAATGTTATCAGGACACATTTAGATGGGGATAATTAGTTGGAGTGGCTTTTGAAATGTGCTTTTTACACAGGAGATATACTGAGGATGATCATAGTTACATTTCACCTGGACAGGCTGAGGTATTGCTAGATTGTGGGAGGCTCCAAGTGGAGACTTAGCAAACTTAAATCCCTTACTACATCATCCTGAAATGCCACAGAAGGTATCCTGTGTATTGGCAAAACTGTCTTCCATAAGCCATATTATCTGTATCTAAGAGTGATGCTCCTGGTATTATTTCTTAGTTTGCAACCATGAAATCAAACATGTTCTTTTCCTTTTACTTGCTCATAAGATAACCAAGAGTCCATGCTCATATCATACAAGATTAAAAATTCCCATAGAAGGAAAATACCTTTACATATAGTTCTGGTAGAAAAGTCTGGAGAGGGTTGTCTGGAGTTGAGTTGAAAACAGGATTTAGTGGGGAAAACAGGGTCAACACCATATAAAACTCATTAATGAAGGGAATCCGGGGACAGATCCAAGATGGTGGAATAGAGAAGGTGCATTCCTCATTGTTCCATGGAGTGGAACCAAGAAAGCAGACAGGCAGCTTCCCTGCAAAGTGGGTGAACAAAAATAAAGGTGGGGTCTTTACTGGAACCTAAAATTGAACATTCAAAGCAGACCGAGGACACAGGAGGTTGAATATAATTAAACAATGAAAAGCTGCTGCCACAGCTTGGTTGGAAGCTCCAGTCATAGAAGTCCTTTCCTGAGCATAGTACAAGGATAAGGAAATTAAAGGAACCTACATTTTTGGGAGGCCCAAGGCATGCCTTGTTATGAAGACTTTAGAGACCAAAGACATTGCCCAACAAACCTGAAAGATGTGCTGCATGATATCCTTATGTGAGGAGAGAAGCCACTCTCTCTCCATGAGGTGCTTGGAGGACAAAGGAAGGAACTATTCTGCAGGAAGCTGATTCCTGGCAAACTTGAGTTTGGCTTAGTAAATGCATGTTGTGTTTTTAAATGACCAGTAAACACAGAGTGTGTTTAAGTGAACAGGAGAAAATAGAACAAGGAGAGAGGTTTACAGTCTATCCCTCCCGCTTCAATCTGACTGCTTGGAGAACCAACTGGGAGAGATGCATCTGGCCAGGAGCTGGAAATTGATGGGGATGGGGAAAATCGTTAGAGCCTGAACCTGAGACAGGAAATGTAGGATCTCCAGGTGACAAGGGGACTAAGAATTGGCTCTCCCATCACACAAGTCCCTGGGGTAGAATCTTCCCACATGGACCAGCAAGTATTGGGCACTGGAGGTGCGCTGATTTAAAATCTGCAGAACAATTAACATTCAGCAAAGAGCTTGGAGCCCACCTAAGCTAAATTCTGCCTCCAGGAACTGTGACTACAGGATTAAGTCTCTCTCACTTCAGCATCCAGAGGGTGGAGGGTCACACTCCAGAAGATCCCACCTAAAACTGCAGAGAAAAGAAGCTAAGAATATTTTGTACTCCAATGGAAAGAATTCTTTAATTTTTCATCAAGATTTTTTCTTTTTTAAATCTTTTCAACTGTTTAATTGTGACCTTACAGATACATGGACATTTATATAGTCTCCTACCATTTTTTTCTTCTCATCTCTAATATTTTTGAGCACAGTTATTTTACATGGATTAGTTTTTGGTGAACTAGGATGTTTGATTAGTATATTTTAGTTTTGCTTTGTATTCTCTTATTTTTAATTATTTTAAATTTTTATTTATATATATATTTTTTCCTCCTGTTTCCCTTGATTCTCTCTTTTCTCCTGCTAACAGCTAAACTGTTGTACTCTCTTTTACTCTTTTTTAATCTTTTACTTCTGTCTTCTCACCTCCTCCTCCATAATCATCACTTCCTATATCACTTCTGTTCTCTCCCTGTCTACTGTTTGAAAATTAAAACTTTTTGCAAACTTTCTATTTTTATTATAGGCAATAACTGATCATATCATTTCTGTTTATTGTGATAACACTATAGACATAGTAGTAAATATTTGGTTTAATGCTGTAAATTGTTTGCATTAGTTGTGTTCCCTTAAACAGTGAGATACTGGAAACCTTCAGAGACATTATAAGTCAATAGGGTAGAAACCCTATTGCCTAAGATCCATACTGTTAGATGGGTAGACACAAAAACAACATGAAAAAAACAAGGAAAAAATTACCACCCCAAGCAAAGCAATATACTCCAATAACAGAATGTATCAACATCACAATAGAAGAAATGCAGAGGAGTTTAGAATGTGCATAGGTAAACTGATCTGTGAAGTAAAGGATGACATAAGAGAAGTGATACAGGTAGCAAAAGATCAGTTCAATAAAGAGATAGAGAACTGAAAAAAAAAAAAAAAACAGAAATCCTTGCAATGAAGGAAACAACAAACTGAATAAAAAATTTAACAGAAAGCATCATTTGGAGTTACTCTAATACCTGGAGACTAAATAGTACACTATTGAATGATGAATGGATAAAAGAAGAAATCAGGGATGAAATAAAAAAAATATGTAGAGGTAAATGAGAACACTGATACAACATATCAAAATTTCTGGGGTACCATTGAAGGTAGTGCTAAGAGGAAAATTCATTGCACTGAGCACATTCATTAAAAGAATAGAAGGTAAACAAATAAAAAACCTAACATTACATATCAAAGCCCTAGAAAAAGAAGAACAAATCAATACCAAAAGCAGTAGAAGACAGGAAATAATTAAAATCAGAGCTGAAATCAATGAAATTGAAACCAAAAAATTGACAAAACAAAAAGTTAGTTCTTTGAAAAAATAAATAAAATTTATAAACCCTTAGCCACACTAACACCAAGAAAGATAAAACTCAAATTGAAATATCACAATTGACACTACTGAAATACAGAAGATTTTTACAAACTATTTTGAAATAAGATAGAAAATAATAAGATAGAAAATTTTGAAGAAGTCAACAAATTTCTAGAGACACGTGACTTACCCAAACTGAACAAGAAGGACATACATAATTCAAACAGGTCAATCTCAAACAATGAAATAGAAGATGCCATCAAAAGCTTATATACTAAGAAAAGCCCAGACAGATTCTCAGCTGAGTTCTGCAAAACTGTCAAAGAAGAATTAACACCAATACTCCTCAAATTATTCCATGAAATAGAAAAGGAGGGAACCCTTCTAAACTCATTCTATGAAATTAATATCACTCTGATACCAAAACTAAACAAAGACACATCAAGGAAAGAAAACTTCAGATCAATATCCCTGATGAATATAGTTGCAAAAATTCTCAATAAAATCCTGGCAAATCACATACAAAAACATATTAAAAATATAGTGCACCAAAATCAAATGCGGTTTCAAGAGAAATTAGGAAAATTACCCTTTCAACATAGGCTCAAAAAAATAAAACTGGAGGGAATCAGTCTAACAAAAAGAAGTTAAGGACCTCTACAATGAAAACTACAGAACACTAAAGAAAGAAATTGAAGAAAACCTTAGAAGATGGAAGGTTCTCATATGCTCCTGGATAGGCAGAATTAATATTGTCAAAATGGCCATACTACCAAAAGTGCTATACAAATTCAATGCAATTTCAATTAAAATCCCAAAGATGTACCTCATAGAAATAGAGCAAGCAATCGTAAAATTCATTTGGAAGAATAAGAGACCCAGAATAGCTAAAGCAATCCTTAAGAGGAAGAGTGAAGCAGCAGGGATCACAATACCAGAACTTCAACTATACCACAGAGCAATAGTAACAAAAACAGCATGGTATTGGTACCAAAATAGACAGGTAGACCAATGGTACAGAATAGAGGACACAGAGACAA
The DNA here is from genome assembly GCF_902686455.1 of Sciurus vulgaris. Classification (NCBI taxonomy): domain Eukaryota; kingdom Metazoa; phylum Chordata; class Mammalia; order Rodentia; family Sciuridae; genus Sciurus; species Sciurus vulgaris. The sequence goes on from NC_136463.1 coordinate 137,319,977, forward strand.
ATCCACATAAATACAGTTATCTCATAGTAGACAAAGGTGCCAAAAACATACAATGGAGAAAAGATAGCCTCTTCAATAAAAGGTCCCGGGAAAAATGGAAAGCCACCTGTAGCAAAATGAAGTTAAATATTTATCTCTCACCCTTCAAGAACCCCAACTCAAAGTGGATCAAAGACTTAGGCACTAGAACATAGACCCTGCACCTAATAGAAGAAAAAGTAGACCAAAATCTTCACCATGTTATCATGGGATCTGACTTCCTTAATAAGACTTTTAAAGCACAAGAAGTTAAATCAAGAATCAATAAATAGGATGAGTTCACACTAAAAGCCTTCTTCTTAGCAAAAGGAATAACCAAGAATGTGAAGAGAGAGTTTACAGATTGGGAAAAAAATATTTACCACATGCACCTTAGAGCATTCATCTCTAGGATATATAAAGAACTCCAAAAACTTAACACCAAAAACCCCCAAATAACCCAATCAATAAATGGGCCAAGGAACTGAGCAGACACTACACAGAAGAAGAAATACAGTTGTCAACAAATATATGAAAGAATGTTCAACATCTTAGCAATTAGAGAAATGCAAATTAAAGCTACACTGAGATTCCATCTCATTCCAGTTACAATGGCAATCATCAAGAATACAAACAACAATAAATATTGGTGAGGATGTGGGGAGAAAGACATCCTCATACATTGCTGGTGGGAATGCAAATTGGTGCAACCACTACAGGAAACAGTATGGAGATTCCTCAGAAAACTTGGAATGGAATCACCGTTTGACTCAGTTATCCCACTCCTTGGTTTATACCCAAAGGACTTAAAATCAGCATACTACAGAGATACAGCCACATCAATGTTTATAGCAGCTCAATTCACAATACCTAAGCTATGGAACCAACCTAGGAACCCTCCAATAGATGAATGGATAAAGAAATGTGGTATATATATACATAATGAAATATTACTCAGCCTTAAAGAAAGAAATTATGACATTTGTTGGTAAATGCATGGAACTGGAGAATATTATACTAAGTGAAATAAGCCAATCCCCAAAAAACCAATGTTTACTCTGATACATGGATGCTAATTCACAATAAGTGGGGAGGAGAATAGAGGTATTGAACTAGACAGAGGGGAGTGAAGGAAAGGGAAGGGGCATGGGAGTAGGAAGGAGAGTAGAATGAAGGGACATTATTACCCTATGTGCAGTATGGTTATATGACCTGTTTAACTCTACCTCACATACCAGCAGATGAATGAGAGTTTATACTCTATGTATGCTGTGTCAAAATGCATTGTCCTGTCATGTATAACTAATTATAACAAATTTTAAAATTTTTCCTTTAAAAAAAGGAAAGTTGGTGGAACCATGACCAAAACACAGGACACCAAGGTTGGAAGAATTCTTTTTCTTTTTTTTTTTTCTTTAATCAACTGCTGTTTTCATGTTACCCTGTTTATAGAGCTAGAGCTCTCAGAACTGTCTCTGAGTAATATTGATTTGTCACTGTGGAGAACAGACTAAGTAGGAGAGTGATAACAAGGCCACCCATGGAAGCTTCTGTGATGGAAGCCAAGTCCTCACATTGCAGGTCCCTGTTCTCATCACCTTATGTCCATAGGTCACATTCCAGTATCACCTTGCCTCTCCTCCTCAGATGCTCAGGCCATTCTTTGCTCCAAAGGCAGGCTGTGACAGTGAGCCCAGGTCTGTTGGCAAAGTTCATTGCAAAAGGAAGCCAGACCCGGGGGGCCACTGCTGGCCCAGTTTGAGAAAATGAGAGGGGGAATTGGGCTCTTGGCTGAGGACCCTAGCAACCTCACCTTCTGTTTCTTCTTATGCTAAATGTCAAGAAGGGACTGATGGGGTGGATGGGAGAATCCAGAGATGCAGCTTGGTCTGAAGGGGAGTGTGAGCGGGACTGGGGATCAGCAGCCTGAGTTAGCATGGCAGCTTTGACCCTTGTGCTGTGTGGTTTGGGCAAGTCATGTAACCTCAGATGGACCAAAAATGGAAGGGAATCCGTATAGGAAGAGTAATTTGAATGATTAAAAAAAAAAAAAATGAATAAAACAAAAAGTGTGTGTGTGTTGTGTGTTTGAACTGGAGGTGGGCCAAAGGAGCAAAGGAGTACAGGTTGTGCCTATAAAAAGGCAGAGGCCCACAGAAGACATCAAGGCTATTTTATTTGCTTTTGTTAATGCTGTTTTATAGTTTTATTTTTAACTAATATAAATGCTTTTAGGATGGTGCTCAGAGCAAAAAATATTTAATGTAACAGATGAAGATATTTCTGTCTTATACATTCTTTCCTTTATAAAAATCCAATAATATTTGCCTATTCTACTAAATTTTAATTTCCATTAATTTCTATTAAATTTTGTTCTTTTTAAAAAATATAGTACTAATTGTATGTAGCAAAATAAATTTGTTCCCTTAGTCTGGCAGGAGTTAAGCTACTCTTCACAATCCTATGAGTAAGTTTGACTAATTACCTGATACTTTTAAAACTGTCCCTGAATTACAGAGACCTTTGCTTCAGATTTTTTCTTTACTTGTCCACTGCTGTCTGCTAGTATTAGATTGTAACCACTAAATTAATATACAGGAAAGGAAAATAAAGTTCATGAATAAGAAGAAGTAAAAATAACATTGCCTTCCTACATATTTCATGTTTCTCATTTTAGGCAGTGACTTAAATATTCTGAGGGAAGTGGCTGTATGCAGGGAGAGGCTTTTTACTAAAAAATTGTAGAGGTTTAATGGTTTCAGTAAATCATCATTAATCTTGCTAATGAAATTTGTGCCCTTTAAATGGTAATTGAGAATTTTTTTAAATTCCATAATATTTTCATAACTTGCCTATTTTTAACCTCTATTTTTTAATGCTACAAACAGTAATATACTATTTATATAAATTGCTTTCTTACTTTAACTAGGGTGAAGGTTATCTAATTTTTCTTAGTGGAATACATATCTTGCATGCATTTGGAAAGTTAGTCTTCTGCATTTTGGTAATGCTAGTTTGTACAGTTTCCATAATCTACAAATCCTGATCAGGAAGCATTCATCAAGGGGAATTCCAAATCTGCTTTCTACATGTGAATTCACAACCAATAAATGATTAATTCCATTTTTATTTTGTTTTCACACTTAGTTGATTTTTCTCTTTTAGTTTATGATGTTCTTTGTTATAATTTTCCATTTAAAATGGGAACAATTATGTCAATGAATTTTCAGGTATAAATAGAGGCAATTAAACAAATCTTATTCTATTGTGTAGTTATAGTATATTCCAAAGGAGTAGTTTTGATTGTTTTTTGTTAATGTACTCAGTACATACTATATAATCATAACCAAAATTGGTCTTTTTTGTTGTTAAAGACTATGGGAATTGTAATTGATATATTAGGTAGAGATTTCTACTCCAGAAACACACAACCCATTTTAAAAAATAAAATAATTTTTAACAGAGGCATTTCCAAATAGTTTGGCATTATCTACTCTTTTATTCAAAATAATTGGATTCTAAAAGTTGAACTGCACAGATTTTCATAACTCTACTTAGACCTACTTGTTAGGAAGATTTCTCTGTTTCATCAGAATGTAATCATTCTGCAGATAAAGCAAAGTGTGGCAGGCTTTTCATCTTAAAGTAAAAAGGTGAAAAAGATAAAAGACTAAAGGCATTTTGTTTTAAAAACCAGCTCCCATTAAGAAAAACAGTTCCCTTTTTAGGCCTCAGTTGCAATATGATCTCTCAAGTTCTTTTATATGGCACTTGGCAGGAAGATGTCATTATTTATAATCAAGATTAGAATTTTCCCTGGTGAGCATCTAACAAAATGAACTGTTCATTAATAAAGTACTGTGACCTAGGAAGGATTGATGTCCCTCTAAGCTGGCCAGAAGACACCTTCCAAATAATGAAATAAACTGTATGATTCTCTTGGTAAGAGGGAATCATTACCTACTCAACTTTATTAGAATAGGCAGAAGACTAAGGGATTTTAGGGTTGCTGCCTAAGCAAAGGGATTTAGAAAAGAGTGCATTGGACCCCTCCTTTCATCAAATGTCAGCATAATACATCATTGCATGAACACAAAACCAAGAAATGTTAACAACAAAATAAAACAAAAACTTGAAACATGTTACTTTATAATTAGATAATTTGATGTGAAATCTAGGCCCATTACCTGCTTTCAAAGTTTAATATTCTTGAATTTAACAGCTGTTAAACCACATTTCATGATATTTGCCTTAGGAGTAGTTAATCATTTCCACTAGACCTACTATAACTCTAGTTCTTACTAAATGTGTTCCATGTGGTACTAAATACTAGATTAGTAAACTGGACAGGTGTAATTTTTAGTCTGGTAACCTTTTTTTCTTTGATGTTTTATTTTGCTTTGGTTCCCCCCCCCAAAACAGTATTTATTTAAGTGTCTAGTTTTATGACTTTTAATTTATAATTTCTTCCAAGAAGTTGATCATTTTAAGCTAAGAAAGTTATATCTAACAGAATTATTTTCATTAATTTCTTCGTGCTGAAATTTTGTCAAATGCCCCCCAAAATTACAAAGCTAGTCATTTATGAGAGGATTTGTTTACTCTAGTGGAGCACACTTAAAAGGGTTTCTCAGGAGTCTGATGTTTAGTTAATGAAATGATCTGAATTGTTAAATTAACCTCAATGTGGCACTTTTTGAATAGCCCCCAAACCGCTGTCTTTGGTACTTAGCCAGTTGGCTAGTTGATTTGTCACTTCAATTCATGGATTCCTTAGGTAGAATACTAGAAGAGACTGTTTTATAGGGCATTAGTTTTAATAGAGGTCATTAACTTGAATGTCTCTGTACAAAATCAGATTGAAAAGTGCTGACATATCTTCTCAAACATCTATTTCACACATACTACTTAAAGGTGTTATTGGAACTCATGTTATTTATTGCTGTTTATCCCTCACCTGGCCTCCCACTGTCCACATTTGTTTCTGTGCGATTCATTCACAAAGGAAAGAGAGTATTCTTTGAAAAAGAGAAAACAGATCACAGTACATCACAACTGTGAAGTCCTTCGAGGGTGTCCCATTACTTTTAGAATGAAATTTAAACTCCTTGTCTCTGTTCAGCAGACTGGTCGACCACGACTCTCAAGCATTACAACATTAACTTTCATACTTTGGTCATCCCAAACTTCTTTCAGTTCTTCTTGTCTATTGGATCTTTCCTATATTGGACTCTGCACATCTAATGTTCTCCATTAGTGTGATATTTCTCAGGGTTCAGTTTAATTGTCCATCTTCTCAGAGGTGACTTGGGTTTGAGTGTCTGATCACTTGGTCAAAAGCAGATTCCTTTCTCCTTTCAATTATCTTCCACTGTGGTACTCTGCAGTTTTCCTTCATAGTATCTACTCAAGATTATAATTAGGATTATAGTTGTTTATATGTCTCATGTCTGTTTTCCTGCTTTCAGCATCTCAAGTCTGGGTACCATGCAAGACTCTTTTATTCATTAGTATGCCACTAGTCATGAGCCGTAAGTATGACTTGAATATATATTCTGTTAACTAAACTTTTTTTTTTCTTTTGCATGTTTGATGTGGGGGATTGAACACAGGGCAACACACATGTGAGGCATTAAGCCATATCTCCAGCGTGATACTACTAATTTTTTTTTTCAAATAATTTACTTCACACATTTCTCAGAATCTTCATGATTTGAACTGTAGTTTTACTACACTTGTGATCTTGGAACCTCCTTTTGCATGGAAAACCTCTAGAGATTACTGTTTGTTTACACATTTTGTTTCTGAATTGAGATGACTCCCCAAGTGATCATTTAGATGTATTGCAAATGCTTTGTGATGCTCACTCACTTAAGCAATCAATACTCTTTTACATTACTCACACTCTGAGAACCGTATAGTTGCTATATGTAAGCATAAGAGTAACATCATATTTATTCTTCAGGGATTTTCTTTAATAGTCAAAAATGTATTTTCTTTCTGATTTCACGCCTTACATTGTCCTTTACCTCACAGATTAGTTTAAATATGAGCTTTTTAAACTCCTTTGACATTTCTTCCACTGTGGTATTGAAGGATCCCGTTACTGAAGTATCTTGTCTTTTGGGGGGTGGTTTGTTCACTTGCTTTTTTGTTGAGGGCTGTCTTGGACAAGATGGTGCCTGGCAGTGAGCCAAAGGACACTGGCTACCAAAATAAGGAAGTACCCAAAAAGGCTACTTACTTACTAGTTTCTTGGAGACTTATGATGTGTTAACGCCAAGTTCAAGGATTGGCTATCTAATATCATGCCGTACGTGGACAGCTCGTGATTTATATAGTGTTATGCTGGCATTCCTCTGCATGCTCTCCTGCGTGAGAGAAAGCTTTGCTATAATTGGCTGATAAACTAGGAGCCTGGGGGAGGAGAGAGGGAGAGAGAAGGAGAAGGAAGATAGAGAGAGTACAAAGGAGACAGAGAAACAGGGAGGATGCAATAAATCTTTTCAAACTAAAGATTAGTGGTGTCTCCTTTCTCCGCGCTGATTCCGCTGGACGGAACAGTTTTTCATGTTTATGTGTCTACCCACTTAACAGTATGGATCTGAAGCAGTACTTGCAGTGTTCCTGAAGGTTTCCCGTACCTCACAATTTAGGGGAAGACAACTAATAACAACAACCAATACAAACAGTGTATCACACTAAACCAGATAGTTCCTTCTATGACATCTGCTGGGACTAATGACATGTTAACTAACTCAGGCTGACTCCTTACTCCCTGGCGAGTGAGCTAGATCAAGGCCTCAAAGGCGGTTTCAATAGTTAATGACGATGAACCAGACCACCGTCAGGGATTGGTTAACAACAGTTCTGTGAATGTGATCAGCTCGTGCTTGCCATATAGTCTTATGGGACTCTTGCCTGCGTGAACCCACCTGCCTTGCTGACCTTTAAGCTGATTGGTTCCCACCTAGCCTCCACCCTAAATAAAAGCTGTGTGATTTCCTCAATAAACGAGTTCCTGCTGTGACGGGTCTCCCTGACACATCTGATTGTCCTCCGCCTGGAGGGCTAGGAGCGGGCGGTCAGTCGGCCCTACCTATCTCAGTCTGACCTTGTTGGGGAGTGTCCCCTTCCCTTGTCGCTGGTTGAGAAGAGCAAGGGGGCTTAAGACCCCGCAGAAATCTACAATGTTAATTACCACAATAAACAGAAAAGATGTGATAAGTTATTGCCCATAGTAAAAACAGTTTGCAGAAGGGATTACAATTTGAAATGCTGAACAGGAAGAGAACAAAAGTGATGATTATAAAGGAGGAGAGAAAAGAAAAGTAAAAAATTAAAGGAAGAGTGAAAGAGAGAACAACAGAGTTTGGCTGTTAGCACAAAAAAGAGAAAGAGAATCAAGGGAAACAGATAACTGAGAGAAAAAATATGTAAAATAAAAATTTTTTAAAAAATACAAAACTGAACAAATATATAATCAAACATTCTAGAATTGAACCATAAAACAACTTTCTTCAAAAAAATGCTAGAAATAAAATAGCCAGATGTGGAACCAACCTACCAACCTAGATGCCCTTTGATTGATGAATGGATAAAGAAACTGTGATATATATATATATATATACACACACACACACACACACACATACACACACAATGGAATATTACTCAGCCATAAAAAGTAATAAAATTATGGCATTTGCAGGCAAATGGATGAAATTGGAGAATATCATGCTAAGTGAGATAAGCCAATCTCAAAAAACTACAGGATGAATGAGCTCACTGGTAAGTGGATGATGACACATAATGGGGGGTGGGAGGGAGGCAAGAATGGAGGAAGGAGGGACTATATAGAGGGATAAGAGGGGTGGGAGTGGTGGGGGGAAGAAAAAAAATAACAGAATGAATAAAAAACTATTACCCTATGTAAATATATGATTACAAAAGTGGTATGCCTCTACTTCATGTACAGAGAAATAAGATGTATCCCATTTGTTTACAATAAAAATGAATTTTAAAAAATGCTAGAAATGTAAAAAAGACAAATATGTATATGTATGTCTATGACTCCCTCAGCTCACCTTAAAACAGAATAAAAAAATATTCTCAATGAAAAGTTAAAGCATTGTTTCTGTTGGAGTTGAAACACTCTTGGCTTCCCTTTTCAGCCGTCTTAGGTGGGGTGGGCTGGAGAATGTCATGTCTGTTCCACCCTCAGGCTGGATTGCTGGAGTGTTCTGTGAGAGGAGATCCCATAGGTGGAGCTCTATGGGGGCGGGATTTAGGCCTAGGTAGGCTCCAGGTTCTTTGTTGAATGGCGATTGGTGTGAAGATTTTAAATCTGTGCACATCCAGGTCTTTGCAGTTGCCAATCCATGCTGGGACACTGCACCCCAGGATTCTCCCCTGGTATCCACTCATAGCAAAGGAGCCAATCCTGTCACCCTTAGACCAGGCAGTCTTCCGGGATTCATGGGATCAGTGTCCAAACTCAGTCACTCACACCCCAGCTTTCTTTGGAATTCTCAGCAGGGTGCGTCCTTCCCAGTTGGTCTGGGAAGGAAACCTGGTGGGTTTCTCTGACCAGTATTCCCCTGCGTAAACCCCTCTCCACATCTGATTTTCTACTAGTCACTTAGGCACTCTCTCTGTGCTGCGGTATGGCTTTCGCCAGGTCAGTATTTTGGGCCCAGTTTCAGTTTTCAAGGAATCATCTCCCACAGCTGCCAGCCCCTGCATCATGGCTACAAAATGGTTCCTTCCGTCTGTCCCCATCAGTGAGAAGAGATGCACTTTCTTTCTTGCACAAGAATATTGTGAAGCACATCTTTCAGGTTAGTTCTGCAGTGTCTTTAACCTCTGATCTCTCAGGACCCAGACATACCTCGAGGCTCCTAAAATGCAGGTCCCTTTAATTCTCTTATCCCTCCACTTTCCACACAGGGAGACTGCCTGGCTGGTGCCAGCAGTGCTGGTGGTGTGGGGGAATTTATTCCTTATTTTGTTATATTAAACCTCCTGAGTCCCCAAACTTCTTTGAATGCCCAGTATTAATTCCTAGTAAAGTCCCTTTTTTATTGCACCTACCTTATGAGAAGCTGCCTCTCTGCTTTCTTGCTTTCACACCACCAGCCAGGAAAGTGGCCTCTTCTATTCTGCCATCTTCCTCTCTCGTATAGATAGTCTCTAAACTTTAATTTAACATTAAAAAGTTGAGATATAACCAACATAGTACATGTAGGTATGATTTATTCTTGTTACTAATGAGTGACTTCCTTTTGTACAAACATGTACCCACTCTACTCATAATTGTTCAGGGTAGTTGCACCTTGTGTAACCATGGTACTTTTATAAACATGAAAATATACTAAACGTGAAATTGCTGGGTTGCAGAATATGTGCATGTACAATTTTCCATTGAAAATTCAGATAGTTTTTCAAGTTGGTTGTATCAATTCATATTTGTACAAACAAGGTTGGATATTCTGATTGCTGTATATTCTAATCAATACTTAGTGTTCAATTTTCAATGTTTTTGTGAATATGGTGGATACAAAATGTGATCTCATTGTAATACTGATTTGTAGTTCTCTGGTTATTAACAAGGCTGTCTATTTATGTTCTACAGACCACTGTTTTTCCATTCTCTTGAGATGCTTCTTAAAGCAAGTAGTTTTCCTTATATATTTTGGATAATATAGTTCTACAGGACCATGTGTAGCAAATATGCTCACTGAGTTTCTAACTTGTTTTTATGGTATCTGTGATGAACTGATGTTTCTAATATTATCGTAGTAAGTTATTAACAGTTACTTTTGTTGTATATTATGTTTTCATATATACCTAAATCTGTGTCCAAATTAATGGTTCTTTTCCATCTTTTAATCTTCAATCATGCTGATATTACCCTATTCTAAATTACTTCATACATAGAACAAATCTTGATGTAGTACTTGACTCTAACTAAATAGAATTATGTTTAGAAAATGTTATGAAATTTTGAAATTTTTTAGATTTCCTTTGTGGTCTAGCATATATAATGAACTTTTTAAAAAAGTGTTCAATGGTGATTGAAAAGAATGTTTATTCTAAAAATTTAAAAATAATATTTTTTCATTTTGTCAAACTTGGTATTTTATGCTAGTTCATTCTCCTTTTTCTCAGATTTTGTGTCTTCGTACTTTAGAGGTGATTATTTTACTATTTATTTGCAAACTTAAGGGTTTGAAGTTAATAGCTTAAGTCTCTTCAGATAAGAAAAGAAACTTGCAACAATTAGCACCAGTCTGTTTTATTCTCACAGATTATATATATATATTACTATTGGTTTTCATAGTTGACAATTATTCAGATTTATCTTTCAATTGCGTCTTTCTCTACTTGCCCAGCATTCTACCTCAGACCCTTCATTTAGCATAATTATCCTTTGCCTGAAATATTACTTTAGAATTTTCTTTCGATAATAATGGCATTAAAATGTGGTAGGATACATTTAGCACATTTCATATATTATTCTACTGCCTTCTGGTTTTCCTTTTGTATTGAAAACTCCAAGTCTGTCTAATTATCAGTATTTGGTTTGTTTTAAGGTCCTTTCTTGGTTTTGGTTTCTGTAGTTTCACTATTGTGAGAGACACATTGCATTCTCTACATAGTCATATGAGGAAGTTGTTCTAAGATGGCGGCTGGCAAAGAGCCAAGAGGTGGAGCATGTGCGGCCTTAGTAGGGCGTGCTTATACATAATCTCTACTCTGATTGGTCAGGTTTCCTTCCGTGGACAACTCATGGTCCTATTCTTTGTTATACAGTGCCTGTGCTCCTGCACTGATCATGCGCCCCGGCTATTCTAGGATGATTGGCTGTTAGATTGTATATAAGAGGCTCCTTCCCTGGTGCAAGGGGAGGAAATAACTTCGGGCTAAATAAAGATACTGCTCATTCCCAGTCTGCCTCCGATTTTCCGTCTGGTGGGGTTGTTGCTGTGGGCAGCGACAAGTGGTGGCCCCTACAGGAAATTTCCACATGGAGTCTCTGGCCAGAGCGATATAGGGCGAGGGAAGGAAAAGAATTCATAATGGGGTCGGAAATCTCAAAGAATGAGATGGCCAAAGTCATAAAAGATTTATTAAAGAGTAATGGTACAGCAGTAAAAGAACCTACTGTAAAGTCATATGTTCAAACCTTAGCAAGAGTGGACCCGTGGTTTATAGAGGAAGGCTTACTTAATGTACCACAATGGGATCTACATAACAGGACTTAATAGCAGCAGAAAAACGGGAGGTCCCCTTCCTAAGGGAATGTGTCCTATGTGGCAACTAATTAGAGAGTGTCTAATATCATCTAAACCTAAAGTGAAGGAGGGTGTCCCTGAGAGTGCTGAAGCATTAGGACAAGTACATGAGTGGGAGTCAGTCAAATTAAGTGAGCAAAGTGAAGGTGAAGGTGAATTAAATGCTAGTGATCTTGAAAGTACTTTCTCAGAAAAATTAAAAGCAAAATAAAAAGAGCAAAAAAGGTTAAGTCCATTTCTACCTTCTACACCACCATGGGAGGATCCTGTGACTAAGGTCATTCAAGGTCTCTCAAGGCGTCTGGATACCCTTGAATGCAGAGAGTCACAGGAGTCATGGGATCTGACTGTATTTGAAGATCAAAATAGACAAAGATACCATCAATCGTTAGATTTTAAAACTGTGAAACATTTTAAAGAAGCAGTAATGACGTATGGGCCTCAAGCGCCTTTTACATTGAGTATGCTCAAGTCCTTAAGTAATTTAAATTTGACTCCTGCAGATTGGAAAATTGTGTGAAGCAGTGTTAAATGGAGGACAATATCTTATCTGGAAAGCTCAGTTTCAAGAACTCTCAGTGGAGACTGCTCGCAGAAATGCAGCGGCAGGATTTCCTGGCCCGAATGTTGATATGTTAAATGGGGAAGGACACTATGCCCCCTTAGATGCACAAATTCAATATGATCCTAGAGTCTATGCCCAGATATATGCAGCAGCAACTAAGGCCTGGAAAACCATACAAGGAACCAGTGACTTACAGGGCAGTCTGTCAAAAGTTATACAGGGACCCAATGAATCATATGCTGAGTTTGTTAACCGTCTCTTACAGACAGCCAGCAGAGTTTTGGAGATGTTGAAACAGCTATGCCACTAGTTGTTTAATTGGCGTATGAGAATGCCAATAGATTTTGTCAAGATGCTATCGGGCCCTGGAAGGCCAAGAAAGATCTTTCTGTCTATATAAAACTCTGCAAAGATATCAACAATGCAGTAGTTACAGGGAGCATAATTGCAGCAGCTATGAGAGGTGTCTCTCCTTTAAACACCTCTGGAGGGGCTCTCCCTAAAGGTTGCTTCCTATGTTGACATCCAGGCCATATCAAAAGACAATGCCCTAACAAAAGAAAAGAGATGACTGCAGTAAAACCTGTTACACCTCGTGCCCCAGGTCTTTGCCCAAAGTGCAGAAAAGGAAGTCATTGGGCTAATGAGTGTAGATCACGCACAGATATTGAGGGGAATGCGCTTCCTAGTAATTCAAAAAACAGGGCACAGGGCCCATTTCCTCGGGGCCTACAAATGTGCAGGGCATTAGAGAAGGACAATTCCCAGACACATATTCAGATGGTTCCTCATCACAATCCCTTCTACCCATTAACTCCCTTGTCAGAGGAACGAAGGAAAGCGCAGGATTGGACCTCTGTTCCACCACCCGAATAGTATTAACACCTGAAATGGGGATTCATTTGATTCCTACGGGAATCCAAGGACCCCTGCCACCTGGCACGGTGGGGCTTCTCTTAGAGCGGAGTTCAACTACTAGAGCAGGGCTTCAAGTATTTCCAGGAGTTGTAGATCCTGATTACCAGGGGGAAATTAAAATAATGCTTAGTTCCCCTCATGGTATTATTGCTGTTAATCCTGGTGACAGAATCACTCAATTACTCCTCCTCCCTAGTCTTCATGAATCATTTAGATGTTTACCACAAGACCGAAACAAAAGCAGCTTTGGCTCCATCGGCGCAGGACCTATGGTTTGCTGGGTTCAAGATTGTTCAAAGAGACCTATATGCAAACTCAAAGTACAGGGAATTGAATTAGAAGGGTTACTTGATACAGGGTTACTTGATACCATTATCAATTCTCAACACTGGCCAAAACAGTGGCTTTTACAATGGGCATCGTGTACTCTAAAAGGTCTTGGATATTCTAATAGCCCAGAACAGAACAACAAAGATTTTAAAATGGGAAGATGACGAAGGACATCAGGGAACGTTTCAGCCTTATGTTTTGTCTTGTTTGCCAGTTGCCTTATGGGGAAGGGATGTATTACAGCAATTGGGAGTATGTCTTACCACTGAGCCTATAGACTCTAGTGACAAAGGTTGGATGTTAATGAAAAAACAAGGGTATGTTCCAGGCAAAGGATTAGGCAAAAATTTACAAGGAAACCTTGAACCCATTAGGGCTAGGGAAAATCAGGCTTGGGCAGGGTTAGGGTATTTTCCTTAGGGGCCGCTGAGATTAATATTTTTAAAATACCATGGCTTTCTAATAGACCAGTTTGGGTCCCTCAGTGGCCCCTATCAAAAGAAAAATTACAAGCAGCCCAACAATTAGTACAAGAACAATTGGAAATGGGACATATAGAGCTTTCCACTTTCCCCTGGAATTCACCGATATTTATCATTAAAAAGAAATCAGGAAAATGGAGACTTTTATATGACCTTAGAGAGATTATTAAAACTATGCAAATTATGGGTCCTACTCATCCTGGACTTCCTAACCCTATAGCCATTCCCAAGAGTTTTCATCTTATAGCTATTAACATAAAGGATTGCTTTTTCTCTATTCCTTTACATCCTGAAGATGTTCCCAGATTTTCTTTTACAGTTCCTTCTATTAATCATGAAGGACTAAATCAAAGATATCATTGGAAAGTTTTGCCTCAAGGCATGGCAAACAGCTCAACTATATGTCAGGTCTTTGTAGATCAAACTATTCAGCCCGTGAAGAAAAAATATCCAGAGCTCATATGTCTTCATTATATGGACGATATCTTGCTAGCTCATCCAAGCCACTCAGAACTTCTTGAGATATTTGGAGATATGACTGTAAATTTAAAACAATATGGATTAGTTATAGCAGAAGCAAAGGTTCAAACTAGATCTCCCATTTTATATCTAGGGTTTCAAATTATGAACACATTCATCAAGCCTCAAAAAATTCAGCTCGGCAAAGATCAGTTGGTCACTTTAAATGATTTCCAAAAATTATTAGGAGACATCAATTGGCTTCGATCAACCTTAGGTCTCACCACAGGACAATTAAAACCTTTATTTGATATACTTTGTGGAGATCCTGATCCATCCTCTCCACGATCCCTAACAACTGAAGCTAGAGAGGCTTTAAAACTTGTAGAAAAAGCTATTGAATATGCTCACCGTGATAGAATTGACTTCACAAAACCACTTATGTTGATCATTATACCTCCTTTATACACACCCATTGGTGTTTTCTGGCAAGAGGGACCTTTGATGTGGACACATTTGTCTGTCTCTCCAAAAAATGTAATTGAACCCTATACTTCCATGGTAGCACAACTCGTTCTTCAAGGACTTAAATCTGCAATTAGAGTATTTGGAATTTATCCTACTACTATTATCACTCCTTACTCAGCCCAACAAGTTGAGTATTTATGCACCATGATAATGATTGGGCTGTAGCTAAATGCTCTACTTGTGCAAATTTTGATAATCATACTCCTAAATCTCCCTTATTATCCTTTTGTTTAAACCATCCTGTTATATTTCCTCAGGTAGTTAAAAAACAACCTATTCCTAGAGCATTAAATGTTTTTACTGATGGATCTTCTAATGGTACTGCTGCAGTGGTCAATTGCCAAAATACTATCACTCATATTACTTCTCATAAGTCTGCTCAATTGGTAGAAATGGAAGCCATGGTTATAGCCCTTATAGAATTCAAGGAACAACCCATAAATCTTTTTACAGACAGTAATTATATTGCTCAAGCAATTCCTAAATTAGAATTGGCTGGACCTGTAGCTCCTCATACTACAGCTTTTAGGTTATTTCTTCAAATACAAAAACTCTTATGGGAACGTAAAGAACCTATGTTTGTTGGACATATAAGAGCTCATACCAATTTGCCTGGTCCTCTACATGAGGGTAATCATAAAGCTGATCTTACAACTCAAACTATTTTCATATTTTCTTCAGTAGAACAGGCCGTTCAATTTCATGCTCAATTTCATGTTAACAGTACAACATTACAACGTAGATTTAAAATAACTAAAGAACAAGCTAGAACAATTGTTAAAAGATGGAGTCCTGTGTAACTCACTCTCCAGTCCCTCATGTTGGTTTCAACCCTAGAGGGCTTTTGCCTAATCATTTATGGCAAATGGATGTTACACATGACCCCAGTTTTGGTAAACTAAAATTTATTCACGTGTCTATTGACACATGTTCAGGATTGATTTTTGCTTCTCTCCATTCTGGGGAAAAAGTTAAAGATGTTATCTCTCGTTGCTTACAAGCTTTTGTAGCTATGGGCATTCCTAAAATGCTTAAGACAGATAATGGCCTTGCTTATACTTCATCATCTTTTACTCAGTTTTGTCTTAAGTTTCAAATTACTCATAAAACTGGAATTCCTTATAATCCTCAAGGCCAAGGCATAGTGGAGCATGCTAATTAAGCGCTCAAGCTCATGCTTTTAAAACAAAAAGGTGGAGATTGGGTTACCCCCAGAGATAGATTGCCTATAGCTCTTTTTACTTTAAATTTTTTAACTATGGATTCAGAGGGTTATTCTGCTGGAGACAGACATTGGAATCCTCATCAGCAACACAAACCGCTGGCCTGCTGGAAAGATGTCCTTACAGGGTCGTGGAAGGGTCCAGACCTGGTGTGGATGGGGGCGAGGATCTGTTTGTATCTTTCCACAGGATGCAAACTCTCCGGTGTGGGTGCTGACAAGACTCGTCAGACAAATCAATGATCACTCAGCCATTGACAAACACCAAGATGCTGCTGCTGTTGGGTCTCCTCCTGCTGATCCCAATGAGTAATGGAGAAAATTTACCACTCTGGTCCATAGTTACAGGATGGCCTTGGCCCCTACCATTGACTAATACTTCATCTGTCTACCTTTGATCCAGAAATTGCACTTTTTCTCAATTACTCTTTTCTGCTTAATGGCAGTTTATGCTTTTCCATTATGTCCTCTAAAGAGTCTATTGAAGATAATCCTTGTATTTTACTCGGTAATCAAACTTTAGGTAAGTTCTTGTCCCTTAATGCTACTGTCGCTTCTAGGGGTAATGTTTCTATAATTTCTGGCGTTAAGCCTCGCTTCATTCCTAAGGGTAATCATACCTCACCTCTACAACCTAGATGGGGTCCACATTGCTGGGAGTCCCCTCCCACGTGGCCTCCTTTGTGGTTCGGATGTCAAGGTTCCTCTTGTGCTATCTTTGTGGGGGAATCTAAGTCCTTTTCCTTCTCTCCTAGATTTAGTACTTATTCTAATAACTCTTTTGCAGGATATAATTTCTCTTTCCAAAATCCTACTATGGTAGAGACAGCCAACCCTTTTGATATTTGGTTTTTGTTTGGGGATAAGGCTTGCACAGATATCAGTACCCTCTCAATGCTCCTAGGGGGTTTTATAGCTAATGGATCTTATGACTACAATTTGACACAGACTTTTGAAACAGCTGTTAAAATTAATGTATCTACTCAAAAGATACAATTTAAGCCTACCCCTATCTGTGTCCACTCACCATTCATATTTATAGTTTCTAATGGTTCTATTAATAATCATACTCTAAATTGTACTCCTTCTACATGCTTCTTAACTCAATGTTGGAATAGTACTACTTTTCCTCTAATGATTGTTGCTCGAGTTCCTAGATACCTCCCAATGCCAGTCTCAGCTAGGACAGAAGATCTTCCTGTAATCTTGTCTCGACAAAAAAGAGATTTTGGGATATCCCTAGCCGTGGCTGTGGCCATTGCTGCTCTGCTGCTGCTGCTACTGCTGCTGGGGTTGCATCGGCTACAAGTATTCCCACCGCTTAGGCGTTAAACAATCTCACTGGCAGCGTGGCTACAGCTCTTCAAACACAAGACGCCATCAATCAACATCTTCATACTGGCATACTCATGCTCAATCAACGTGTTGACCTCCTTTAGGAACAAGTGGACATTTTAGCAGACCTCTCCTCGACAGGATGCCTCAGACATTATTCAGGACTATGTCTCACAGGAGTCTGATATCAAAATTATAGCATAGCTGCCAACTTGTCAAGACAACTCGGAGCTATGCTTAATGGGACTTGGAATTACCAATTTGATAATCTTACTAAAACATTGAGAGCTCAAATCATTTTAATCAATGCTACTAAAGTTGATGTGCCCTTTATGTCATATATGTTGTTTCAAGATGTTAATTGGGGTCAAAAATGGGCTGGCATCGTAGGATTCTGTTCTTGCTTCTATTTTTTATTGTGCTAGCTTTTTATTGCATGTGTAAGATGCACCTACGCCACCAAAGAGATAAGGTCATTATAAAAAATGCACTTGCCGCATTAGAAAGTGGAACTTCTCCTCAGGCATGGTTGTCTCATATGGATGGCTGGCAATCAAAGATGGGAAAGTCTCATGTGGTTAACTTAACTCCTAAGACAGGAGCCAAGACAGTTATATCAAGCTTCTCGGTAATCCCATGCCGGGTAAGAATGCTAACTGCACATGTGGACACCTAAGAGACACAGTCAATCCAGGTGTGGTGGTAGTAGCCCCATATCTTGTAAGCCTTCTGCCTTTTAAAACAAAAAGAGAGAGATGTGAGAGACATATTACATATTCTATACAGTCATACGCGGAAGTAGTTCTAAGATGGTGGCTGGCAAAGAGCCAAGAGGTGGAGCATGTGCGGCCTTAGTAGGGCGTGCTTATACGTAATCTCTACTCTGATTGGTCAGGTTTCCTTCCATGGACAACTCATGCTCCCTATTCTTTCTTATGCAGTGCCTGTGCTCCTGCACTGATCATGCGCCCGGGTATTCTAAGATGATTGGCTGTTCCATTGTATATAAGAGGCTCCTTCCCTGGTGGAAGAGAAGGAAGTAACTTCAGGCTAAATAAAGGTACTGCTCATTCCCAGTCTGCCTCCGATTTTCAGTCTGCGGGGTTGTTGCTGCGGGCAGCGACACACTATCTCTAAATGGGTTTAGATTTCTTTTTACTGACATGATTTAGGAATTCATTTAGCTTCATAGATTTATGGATTATCATTGAATGATTTTGAATAATTTGAAGATGATATTTTTTCCGTACTGCTTCTTTTAATTATTATTTTATTATTAACTTTTGAAAATTTGATCTTTTTAGCTATGCATGGCAATGGAGTATATTTTGACATATTATACATACATGGAGTATAACTCATTCTAATTAAGATCCTATCCTTGTGGTTGTACATGATGTGGCGTTTCACTGGTGTGCATTCATATATGGACATAGGAAAGTTATGTTTGATTTCTTTCCTTTTTTTCTTCTATTATAACCCTTTCTTTCATTTTTATCTCTCTTTAAGATCTTCCTGTCCTCATGAGTTACATTTGTAATTTGTGTGACATTTTCCTCTACATCATTATCTTCTTTTTATTTGCCCATTGACTATTAATTTTTCATATTTTTTATTATCTAGAATCTGTATTTAGTTCTTTAACAATTATGGTTGGACACTATTTACATTCTTATAGTTTAAGATTTGATTTCTTTTTTAAATAAATTAATCAGGAGGTTCTTTGTGCTCTCATAATTCTAATATATAAAAAATTACAATTCTATTTTCTGTTGTTCATGGTGTCTCTTCCTCAGTGTTTTGTTTTCATGTATTTTATTTTTAACTATAAACTTTTTTACTCATTTTCACATCTTAAATTAAGATTTATTCATCTAAAGATGATTTTCATTTGTATTGAACTGGAGACACTGCCAACCCAGAACCAGTCTACATTCCACACTGGAAGTTTGGTTATTTTCTCTAGGCCGTATAGTTTCTTTATGTTTATATTAAAACTTGCATGTGGATCTATTTGTAGTTAAGAATACTTAGAAGAAAATCAGGTCTGGCATCTATCCATACTGTCTAATTTTTGTGAGTGGTTTTATATTCTAGCCCTCATTCACTCTTGTTATATATGTAACCTTTAGATTTCAAGCTTTATATTGGGGATCTCAGAATGTCCTCTTTGGGAAATGCCACAGGCTTAACATATGTGCCCTGAATCTTTGGATCTTGTCAGAAACATTAGGGAGAATATTAGCTTTGGCATTTGATTATCTTCCAGGGTACTTTAGGAATTTTTTTTGTTTGATTGTGCAGTTTCTCTATTTTCATGCCAAATAAGAAATGCATTTAAAAAGAGGTATTTCATATCTTGACAAGTATTTTCATTGTTCTCACTGAGAGAGACTTTCATGCTATGCAGTCTTCCACACTGCTGGAACAGAAGTGAAGTTAAAATGTGATGTCACACTTTTTGGAACATAGGTCATTTTCTAAAAATGTAGTTTCTCTTAAAAGGAAGAGGAGTAAAAAGACATGAACTTTGAGGAAAGAGAGGTTAATTAATGTTTGAGGGTTATTAATCATGCGTTTGTACAAGGAATTCTATTGTACAAGGAATTCTAATTCTTAATTCTTTTTGATTTTAAAAAGACGGCAGTTAGAAAAAGTCTTCATGATAGAGTAAAGCTCTTGTAGTGGAAAAATGATGGCTAAGCAGAGCAATAAAAGCTTTTTAAAAATTGAGAGGAGGGCTACAGTTCATAGCACTAGCTAGAATAAAACAAATGAATTTCGTTTCACTGTGGTAGATGTGTGTGTGTGTGTGTGTGTGTGTGTGTGTGTGTGTGTGTGGGAGAGAGAGAGAGAGAGAGAGAGAGAGCGAGAGCGAGAGCGAGCTTGGTGAGGTAGCAGTCACAGTGACTTAAACACTAATCTAGTTGTTGCTGTGGATGGATTTTGTAGGTGTAATTAAAGCCCCTAATCAGGTGACTTTAAGTGAAGAAAATGAGTCTTAACTAACTGAAATGGTTGGAAGATCTTTAAAGCATTGCTTAAACAGAGAAGAAAGAATGAGAGGGAAAATGAACAAAGAAATTTTCCTGTGGATAACAGTGGGTTCAAGCACTGTGATCAGTTCTTCCTGACTGCCTTTCCCATGGATTTTCACTCACCTTGTACAAAGTCAGGTATGGCAAATTTCCACATTGTCTAACGCTTTCCTATAACTGACTTAGGCAGCCCTAAAAGGTATAAGCTCATACCTTGAAATAAGTTTTTCTCTCTCTAAACAGTGCATACTAAACTACTCTTTCTACTTCTCTGATTAAACAGTGATCCACCCACCCAGAGCAATTATTTTCAAAAATTTCTTACCATGTTTCTAATAATTTAGTTTTTCAGAAATATTCTTCAGGTTCTAATGATCTGACTACTATTTGCCAAGATCTAGAGAGTTGCAAATATAGCCAGCTGATGATATTAGCAGAATATTTGAGAAAGGATCTTGTCTTCAGTGTCAAAGAAAATAGCAAACTAGAAAAAGAAATACAAGAACTGATATATGGATTCCTGGAACAGGAGAATGTCCATTTCTAGGAACTGACATTTATTAAGCTCTTGAAGCACTGTCATCACTTGTAGCCAGGACAGGATACTGTCCTTATTGTTGTTGTTCTTCCTCACTTTTCTCCTTTCTTCTCTTTTTCTGGATTTTTTTAAAATTTATTTTTATTGTAAACAAATGGGATACATGTTGTTTCTGTTTGTACATGGAGTAACAGCATACCATTTGCTATGTCATATATTTACATAGGGTAATGATGTTTGATTCATTCAATTATTTTTTCCTTCCCTCCACCCCTCCCACCTCTCTTTTCCCTCTATACAGTCCCTCCTTCCTCCATTCTTGCTCCCCTCCAACCCCCCATTATGTGTCACCATCCGCTTATCAGTGAGATCATTCACCTTTTGGATTTTTGAGATTGGCTTATCTCACTTAGCATGATGGTCTCCAATTTCATCCATTTGCCTGCAAATGCCATAATTTTATTATTCTTTATAGCTGAGTAATATTCCATTGTATATATATACACCACAGTTTCTTTATCCATTCATCAATTGAAGGGCATCTAGGTTGGTTCCACAGTCTGGCTATTGTGAATTGAGCAGCTATGAACATTGATGTGGCTGTATCTCTGTAGTATGCTGATTTTAAGTCCTTTGGGTATAGGCCAAGGAGTGGGATAGCTGGGTCAAATGGTGGTTCCATTCCAAGTTTTCTAAGGAATCTCCACACTGCTTTCCAGAGTGGCTGCACTAATTTGCAGCCCCACCAGCAATGTATGAGTGTACCTTTCTCCCCACATCCTCTCCAACACCTATTGTTGCTTGTGTTCTTGATAATCGCCATTCTAATTGGGGTGAGATGGAATCTTAGTGTAATTTTGATTTGCATTTCTCTTATTACTAAAGATGGTGAACATTTTTTCATCTGTTTGTTGATTGCTTGTACAACTTCTGTGAAGTGTCTGTTCATTTCCTTAGCCCATTTGTTGATTGTGTTATTTGTATTCTTGGTGTAGAGTTTTTTGAGTTCTTTATAGATTCTGGAAATTAGTGCTCTATCTGAAGTATGAGTGGCAAAGATATTCTCCCACTCTGTAGGCTCTCTCTTCGCATTGTTGATAGTTTCCTTTGCTGAGAGAAAGCTATTTAGTTTGAATCTATCCCAGTTGTTGATTCTTGCTTTTATTTCTTGTGCTATGGCAGTCCTGTTAAGGAAGTCTGATCTTAAGCCAACAAGCTGAAGATTTGGACCTACTTTTTCATCTATAAGATGCAGGGTCTCTGGTCTGATTTCAAGGTCCTGATCCATTGCGAGTTGATTTTTGTGCAGGGTGAGAGATTCTGTTGCATATGGATTTCCAATTTTCCCAGCACCATTTGTTGAAGAGGCTATCTTTTCTCCATTGCATATTTTTGACACCTTTGTCTAGTATTAGAACATTGTATTTATTTGGGTTTGTGTCCATGTCCTCTATTCTGTACCATTGATGTGGATTTTTTAATATTGAAGCAGTCTACAATTTAGTCTTTGGTCCTCTTGCTTTTAATCAATTCCCTGCATAATTTAAATACCACCTCAATCTTCTCAAGATTCTCTGATCTGAGACTCACACCTTTAATAATCTGATCAGCATCTCCTAAAATGAACTCCCATCTCCTTGGTCCACACTTAAAATCCTGCCTATTCTGAACTCCAGGTATCCAAATGGAAAACTTCAGTCATCTCCATTCCTCTTTCTTACATTCCACATCCCATCTAATCACCCAGAAAACTCTCTAGTTTTTATGTTCAGAATAAATATGGACCCTAAGTCATCTCTCACTCTGTTCAGTGCTTCCTTCCTAATGGCCATCTTCCTCCTGGGCTCTGTCATCTAGCCTTGCTATTCCCACCTCTGCTTTCTTATTATCCATTTTCCATCCAGAGGTCAGAGTCTTCCTTTTAAAAGTCGAGTCATGTCATGTTACATTCAGAATTCACACGACCTCTAAAATGCTCTCTCTCTCCCTCCCTCCCTGCCTTGTAGTGCTCCCTTATAGTTCTCTCACAAGCTGGGCTTGTGCTCTCCCACTGAGCTACATGACTAACTTGACTTCTCATCTTACCCAGTCAAAGCCCATCTGCATCCAGTGACATCCACTCTAATCTCTTCTACCTCACTGTTTTATTTTCTGTAAAGACACAATTTTAGGATAATTTTACCCCTTTGATGTATTATTTCTCTTAAGCGAAGGTAAAATTAAGAACAAATCTTTGATTAGTGATACATAATATTTTAGGGACATGAATAAATTGGTGTTTTTTAAACACCGATCTAGGATTTTGAACCAAGAATTCAGGAAAAAAATTCACTGGTAAAAAGACAAGTAAGATGAAGAGCTTCCCTGTCCCCCACCCCCTGCAAAAAAAAAAAAAAAAAAAGAAGAAGAAAAAAGAAAAAAAAATTCCCTTTGATTTGTAACACATAACTACCACTAATGAATTTGATTAAAAAAATGAAAACCTGTTAAGTGATAAGGGCATAATCCAAACTGAAATGAATTGGATAATAAGTGATGTGAGAAATTTGAGATAACAAGTATACAAAATGGTTTCCTAAACTGTTATGTAGGGAGTACAGGAAAAAAACAAAACAAAACAACAACAACAAAAAAAACCAGCAAAAACTAGAGGATCTGCAATGGTATTCAAGAGGATTCTTTTAATTTTTAAGATGTGAAGAAAATTAAAAATCTAAATATTCATAATGGTACAAGGGAGAGATAGGAATTGAATATACACAAGTGAGAAAGATGTAAAAGTCTTAATTAAGCAGGATGGTATAGGATTCTAAGAAAGAGTAGATGGATTGCCCTTTGTGATTGTGCGTGTCTGTAGGGTTTCTCCACAGGAAGAGGAGAGAAGCCGGAGAGGATGCACATGACTGCAAACAGGGTTGGGAGTTAAGGTCATATATCACGGGCAAGGTGGTAAGCATGGATTTTGAATTTATTTTTATAAATTTGTATGTATTCATCAGCCTCCATGAGTCTGTGTTTCTATCTGATTTTATTTATTTTAAAGAAAAATTTCAAGTAAGTCTTGTAAATTGATACTTTCCCAGGTACTGGTTGTATTACTTTTATCTCAGAGTATTATGAGATTCAAAGTTTTAAAACTGTCATTGAGGGACTGTGTCTTCTTTTACTCTGGCATGTCCTCCTGGATCTTAATTTTATGTTCAACATGACATAGAAACTGTAAATATTGAGTAATTGGGTTATGATAGTGTAGTACACTCATTTCCTTCATTTCTTCTTTTTATTTCCTATATTAACATTTGTAATAAAAATTTATGCACAAAAAGTACTTGTCTTGAGTTTCAAGGACTGTGAGCCCTTCTGGATTCAGATGATACATAATCGATTGTCTTTGTGTGGGAGGTTGTTCTTAGAAGCCAGAGGGGGTTGGGGCTTTCGACCTGGGTGCAGGTTACATGGGTGTGGTCATGCTGTGAAACTTCATTGAGTAATATGCTTGTATTTTGTGTATATTATGATGTATATTCAGAAATATTAATATACAGGAAATAACAGTCCATTAAGTATACCCTATGTGTAAGTGCATCAGGGATGTATAGCTATATTTATGTAAATTGAATCAGTGCCACATTAGAACTATATATAGGATGCCACCAGATCACTCTATAAAAACTGCTATCTTAGATTCCTACAACAGTCTATCAAATACAGTGGTTTACTTGAGTAAATATTGTCCATAAACTTTCTGACCACAAAATTCTACATTTCTTGGATCCTGGGCTCTTCTGGGTCTATATTAGTCCAAAGTGTCTTCATTTTTCAGTGTCTGTCACCCAGAGGATCCATCCTTTCCTGAATTTTTAACTGTCATTGCTACTTAGATGACTCATCAAATCTTTCTTGTCTTTCTTCTCACCATGTCTCAGATCAAAACTGAAAGCTGCCACCTGACCATATCCACTGTAATGGAAGTATTATTTTTTCTTTTTTTTTTTTTTTTCTCTTTCTATACTTGGGTAAAAACTCTACAATGTGTCATTTTCTAGTATCATGTGAAGCTTGTGCCTTTCTTTTGCGATATATTCAATAGTGCTCAGAAAACATTAGCTTTTCATGGAAATCTTGCCATCAGCAAACTTCATCACATTGTTTAACATTCAGTTTCAGTAGGACAAAATGTAGTGATATAAGTGATCATAACTGATGATAAGCATATGCATTATAAAACTTTTAGTAAAATGGTTCAAATCTTTGGATGTTTTTGTAGAGTCACATGATATTTATTTTGCATATTAAGGTATAACAGTATTTGACTATGTTTTTTTTTATAAGATGGCATTTTATATAGGCATTATCTTTTTTCATGCACTGAGTTCTGTCTTGACTTCTCAGAGTGTCATAAGCTGACAAATGGATGTTACAAATATCTGTCACCTACACTTTAACTTTCAAGGTAAGAGGTCAGTGTTGAAAATCTAAGATGATGGTCTAATGATTTTATGAAAAGCAGAATCCACAGTATCACTGGTACTTGCTTATTACAATTCTATGTGCAAAAAAAAAAAAAAGAGATGTTTCATAATAAAATAAAGACAAGATAATATCTTTATTCTTGTTTTAGGGGGTATTATAGGGAAGTTTTGGAGGTGTTTTTGAGATCTCCAAAATCATTTTTAAAATAATATAAATCCTAAATACAGAAATAAATGATTAAGTTTACAGGGATATTTTTTATTAAAGTTTATTTTGTGTTTGGTTATGATGATATGTTTTATCATCACAATTTAGGTTTTGATACTAAATATTTCAGTTTCATACCAAATATTATATTATATTTAGTTGGGATTCAATAGCAACTTAAATATTTTGAGGCCAGAAAAAATAAATTAAGCAATTTTTTTTGAAAATGACACTATAAACTAAATCAATGTATGGTTTTATTTGTCACCATATAGTATTTGAATAAGATGTATATGCTACACTTGAAATATCACATTCTTATATGCAATAGATCAAATAACCCCTGGTCTTTGGGGAAGAAATAAAACTTTAGAAAAGGAGAAAATGAACCACAGTCATAATATTTGTAAAAAGAGATGCATAGCATTTATAGACAGGAGTTTAGGTCAAATCTGTAAGTAATTAGATATATCCTGATTAATATAGGTCTGGAACACGAGAGTAGGAAGTGATGGACAATGTGTTAGAAACAAGTACAGGGAGGAAGTCTAAAATACTGGCAGAAGAAAACTTTCTAGAGACTGTAGCCCAGTCCAGGTATTAGTTCTGTGGCAGATAGGTTGTTGCTTGCTAACAGATTTTTTTTTTTCTTTGTGATATTGAACTTGAATTCAGGAATTGTACTTAGTTTTAAAAGTTTGTGCCTTAGCAAGGCAAAGTCCTAATACAGGAAGAAGTAGAGGATGAGGCAGGGTTTTAAAATAGGGCTTCCTGGATAATAAACTGGGAACTGAAATATTGGAGTAAGGGTATGTTCCTGTAATATGAGGTCAAAATAGAACTGGAAGT
Source organism: Sciurus vulgaris (assembly GCF_902686455.1). Classification (NCBI taxonomy): domain Eukaryota; kingdom Metazoa; phylum Chordata; class Mammalia; order Rodentia; family Sciuridae; genus Sciurus; species Sciurus vulgaris. The sequence continues at coordinate 137,346,236 of NC_136463.1, forward strand.
GTCAATTGCCTTAAGGATAAATCATTACCAGAACAAAATTTCTCTTTTAAGGATGTTATAAATCTAAAGACTGGCGGAGAGCTGAGTGAGAATTCATTGTCTGTAGTGTCTCCAGCTGTGAAGAGTGAAATGTATAGAGTCAAAATACCTGAAAGTTTCTCATATACTTTTTAGCTATACTTTTTACTTTACACGAAAACACTGGAAAGAAAACCAAGCCACAACAGAATAAACTTGACATCATTCTCTGAATGCTTTCAAGGAGTCTTGAGAGTCTTACAAATTTTTATGTGTCTCTCTCTTAAGCATTTTGCTTAATGGAAACTCTTCACTTCCTTTAAAAATTATAAGCTAGATAATTTTTGGTGTATTAGCATTCCTGTTAGCAGAATAGTCAAAATGACTAATATGCAGAGAATAATAGACTAAAATAATATTACATAATAATTCTTATGTTATTTATCTGCAAATTTATTCTTACATTAAAATCTATAAGGTTATGCATTACTGTATTGGTTTGGTATTTGAGTAATTATATTTTTATGTAACATATATACACAGTGATACACAGATACACACAATAAACTATTTGCACACACACGATTAAACACACAATTAAAAGTTTGCAGTTCAGTTTGTTCTCCTTTAGGGGGAATTATGTTCTAATAAATGAATTTATTAGCTTGATATTATTTAATTTACTTTTAAATGAAAAATAAATATGGTAAAATACAGGCAACTATTTCTAATGGGAAAATATTACCAGAAAAGAATTAAATGTCAAAAGATTTCAAGAGTATAATTTTCCAGAAAATATGACAAGGACAAGTGAATAATAAAAATCATAAGGTCCCACCTTTTTCTACCACCCTAAAATTGCCTAGGAAAACTTATTCCAAGAAGACAAGTGATGTGGTGTTTTGGCAAAGAGAGGAGCTACCTGCTATCAGGAGCCATTCCTTCCCTTGCTCTGCAATAACTCTCTTTCCAAGGTTTTCTTCATACCATCTCCTGAGTCAGCCTCCAAAGCACAAATGAAGAGAAGCAGCTGTATTAATGCTGTCACCCTGAAAGGTGAATGGGCTGCCATTTCCAATTTTGTCGCCACTAACTTATGTAGCTGAGTGCCAGGATCCATGGGCCCTGTCATTCAACGATATTATTATATACAGCCATGGAGAGCTCGTAATGACGGCACAGGGTAATCTCCTCAAGATTAGGTTTCTGTCAAAACCATAATTCTTACAAAATTGGCCTGAGGAATTATAGTCCACTAAGTTCTAGATAAAGTAATAATTAATTTTAGTCAGTAGAGTATAGAGAAAAGTGACAGCATTATTGCTGAATACACACAAAAAAGGGACTTGCTTAATTAGGTGACAGTAGAAGTAGTCATGTTTGGAATTTTAATGAACCGTGTTTGGAAACTTTAGGCCTGTGGCCAAACAGGTAAAAACAAACTTAAAGAGTAATTTTTAGTGTTGAATAAAGAATTTAGTAACAAAGTAAAAGTAAATGGAAAGGAGGAAAATGCTGCTTTTTTTTTTTTTCCCAAATGAGATAAACTGTGTTCATCTTCGTTTTATCATTTTTTTCTTTATTTGGAGTCAGTGACATGAAAGACCTCTTGATGACTGCATAGACCCCATGTTGCAAAACAATCCAGGAATTATCCCTAAAGCTAGATTCTCTGATCTTTCATCAGGCAGCAGAGTGTAAATAGCTTAGGTTACACTGCATTAAAGTAACTTTTCTAAAAATTAGAACAAGTCTATTGTGGGTTTGTGTGACCCTCCAAGCAAGCAGTCCTCCTTACTCAATGAACCATATTACATCACTCTTTGGTTCTACCATCTTATTATACAAAGCCAAGCGGGTACTGTCACTTGAAAATGGCATATGACACCTATACTTACATTTTCTGATGAATTGCACATTCACATTAAATACATTGGAGAAGAGAAAATACATCCTTCCACCGTGTACCTGGAGGTAGAGATGAGAACTGCGTACAAGACAGTTTAAGTGTTCACAGTAGTTGCTAACTGGATAATGTTAGCCGTTTCCTGTAAAGGAAAAGACTGCAGTTCGCACTGGCTGTTTAAATTGTCTTGCCAGGAAAAGAACACAACCTTAGGATTCTCCTTTCATTTCCACAAAGCACTAATTAGGATAGATAGGAAATCTGACTTCTGTGAAGTATATAATACAAACTACTTAGTTTCAAAAACCTAGAATCAGAAAAACTTCAAAGTATACCACAAAGATTGTCCACTATTTTGATATATAAAGGTGAAAAAAGGATTTTTCTAATTTAAGAAACTTATTACAATTAACAAGCGCACCATTGTTCTATTATACTTATAGACAAGGTTGTACAAAAATAGCAAACAATTCTCAAACTCTGACCTGGTTGATTTAATGAAAGTTTATTTCTAAAGTATGTGTCTGGGAAAAACCTAATGATTTGTGATTTGAAGGGAAAAAATTAAGTCTAGGTGTTTAATTTTTCCCTTTCCTATTCTATTTACTGATCATAAACAGGTTTGTTTTCCTTGTCAAAATAATTTGCAAATCCTTCTTGATATAAAAGCTTAGATATCTAGATATCTCCCACTCCTTTTAGAATTACTTACATGCACTGTCAACAAATTTTAAGCCTTTATTTGCCAATTAACATTTTATTCATGTTTTCTTTCTTTTTAATAAACATTAGTTTTTAAACACTAATCACTAACATGAGTAGAAGTGTCATTGTCTTGGAAAAGGGGTATGATGCAGGTATTGACTTTTGTTGCAGTGAACATAGAGATTTATCGACCTGGAAGATAAGGTCAATATTTGCCTTGAGAGACAATAAATCTAGATGTTCAACAAAATATAAAGTCAATATTTGTATTAATACCTATGTTTTGAATACCTGTCCAAAGTCTCTGGATATTTCTTTGTAGTTGAATTTCTTGATTCTCGAGAAGTGTGCAATTTTAAGCAGACCTTGAAATGAAGTTTGAAGTTAAGACCAAAATAAATATCATTGAATGCTTTAGAAGTCGATTGGCATGAATTTTGTAATAGTCATTTTTGTACAAGAGTAACATTTTCTTTGAAATGTGTAAAATTTTTTTTAAAATGTCTTTTTATAGTATGTAATATTTAATGTATTTGTACATGCATACATATATATCATTTGTTATAGTATGTAATGTGTTTAGTTAACACCATAGCACTAAGTACATTGATCAGCTAATATATATATGTATATATAATATATACAGTCTTTTACACACACACACACACACACACACACACACAGACATAGAACACCAGAGTGCATAAATAAAATGTTGCTTCTTTTAGATTCTGACTATCACCTTCTATTGTCACTTTAAACTCTAGGTCATTTCTTTGTAAATATATCAACAGCTTTTTAAGTACAGTACTCATAATGTTATTACATTTTTTTTCCCTTAAGCACAGTCATTTTATTAGTATAGCTATATGATTGATTAAAGCACTCCCTCCATTAGGAGATACCCATTATATAGAGAGTGCATAGTATTGATTTCAGAGGCAAACTTTCTAGTAAGAACTTGCAATCATCAAAATAAAACAAAGTATCCTAAACCCAATATTCCTCCCTGTCAACTTTCTGTCACTGGCTTAGCTACCTTCCAGATCACCTGGGCTAATCAATGCAGGGTTCATTGACTTTTCTCTGTCCTTAATCTTCTACTCTTAATGCACGATGAATGTTTGAGCCCATGCAGCTACCTTGATTCTCTCCATCATTGAAATAGTCAATGACTTATTTTAATAGAAAAACAGTTCCCAAACTGGAAACCAGCATCAAACACTAGACAAGGAAACTCAAATTAACAAGGGCTGAAGACAGAGATAGACCATGAGCAAAAAACGTGAGAAAATATTCATCTTACAAATTTTTTTGAAAAATGCACTGCTGTTGTAAAAGACTGACACTTCTGTGAGAGCAGTGCTCCTCTCCCACAGCTGTCCTGGATGACACGCACTATAAACGACGACTGAAGTGGGTAGAGGTGCTGGTTCCGAAAAGCCTGTTCCACGGAGCTTTTTGGGCAAAGCATTTACATAGCAGCTAAGCTCTTGCTCTTATTACTTGCCATTGCAGCTGTTCCTCTAGTCTTACAGATTAAGCTTTTAAAAAACAAAATAGAAAACCTAATCCAGGTCTTATTGAACACAGACATTATCTGAAAGAAACGTTGACACTCCAAACTGGACATACATTGATCATCCCCTACTTTAAGCAAATGGAAACATTTTTAGATATGAGAGACAAAAGATGGAAGCTACTTCATATATGTATATATGTATATATATGAATAAATATATGAATATATACTATTTCATAGATATATGAATAAATCTTGTTACTTAATGTACTATTAACTTTTTTATCCAGCTCATTTGGCATTTTATAGCACACTAAAATTGTTTAATATTTTTATGTGTTTGTATGTATTTCTAGACAATATTGCCCATTCATTCATTTCTTACTGGACAAAATGCATTTTACTGCCTATTATAAATCATTCTTGAGCATTATCTGGGTTTATTTTAAGTTTGACATATAGACCCTTCCTCATGAAGCTTACAAAGGCCAGGTCATTAATAAAGCAATCAAACAAATATTTATTGACAAAATAGAATAAAATTCAATAAGAAAGCACATAGAAGGACTTTTAGAGAACGTAATGAGATGAAAAACTGATATTGGACTGAATTCTGAAAGATGATTACCACTTAAGTTGGCAAAAGAGGTGAGCAGTGAAAGACTATTGGGAGAATAAGCAGCATATTATTTAAGACCTAGGGGTAGACAGGAGTACAGTTAATTAGAAGAACTGAAAGAAGAGTCTTTGACTGGAGCAAAATGAGCAAGGAAAAAAATGATCTGAGATGAGTGAGGCCGAAGAAACTGATGCGGAGACTATCAGTCATTTGTAACGTCCTTATTGGTCATGTTAGTTTTTCTCTTTGTCCTTTAAAAGCAAATCATTTTAATCTGGAACATGACATGATTAGTTTTGCATTTTAGGTAACTTTACTCTGGAGAATGGGTTAGAAGGGAGCAAGAGTGGTGGTGGAGACCAAAGGTAGTGGGCTAATGGATGGGTCTGTGCAAGGTATCATAATGAATGGGGTTAGAATGATGATGGTTGAGATGGAGAGAAGTTGATGGGTTGAGGAATATTTAGGAAACAAGATTGAAGTGATGCATGAATTATTCAAATGGAAGGCAAAGGAGATAGATGCATCAGGAAGACTCCCTAGTTTTTGACCCGAAGAAGTGGCAGACTGATGAGTGCAATTTTACAGATGTGGTGTTTGAGATTCCTTTGTGACAATCAAGTGTTGGTGGAAGATTTGTAGGTGGTTGGTATCTAGGTAACAGTTCAGGAGTTGGGGGGCAGGGTGGATAAATGTGTATGGATTAGAACAACCAAAAAGGAAAAGTAGATGGGGAAGAGAATAAGGTCAAATCTTGAAAAGATAAAATGTTTGAAGGCCGAGTGGAAGATGAAAAGCTGAAATATAAAATTGAAAACAGGTTCAAAAAGAGGATGATCATTTTCTGTTGGATTTAGCAACATGTTAGTCAATGGTGGACTAATTGATTCATTTTGATGTAGTGGCCAAAAGGACATTGAAATGAGTTGAAAGAGTGAGTAGAATATTAAATAATAAAAACAATGACTATGAATAAAACTTCAGGAATGTCAGGGAGGTACCTGTTGCAAAGAAAGAAACGTGCATATTATAGATGCTAAATAAGTTCTTATAAATGAGCAAACAATTATTCACATAATTGCTTTTGAACAATTAATATAATATTAGAAGGATGACTATCACTGAGTTCTTTATTAATTAGACTTTTCATTTATCCTTAATTATTTTATGAGATGAGTGATAGCATTCTAATTTCTTTGTATGAGAAAATGGAGATTCAGTAAGCTTATGCAGTTGCTTAGTTTTAGAACAGGAATATGAACCAAATATATCTACAGAATCTGTTCTCTCCTCTAAAATGTCAACTTATTTGAAAACAAAACTATTTTTCCCATAGCTGGAGAAGATTCTAAGAATATCTTTCTTGGACCAAACTTTCTCTGGCCTAATAAACTATGCATAAAGGTCTACTAGATTAGAGATTCTCAGTCTCAGCTGAACAACTATTGTCATGGAATACTTTCCAAATAGTTGGATACCTTCCCCTCACACAGGGAATATCTGAGAGAGACTGAAAATGGGTGTTGGAAAAGAATTTCCTAGGTTATTCTAATGTCTTTGTAAAATTGGGGAAAAAAACTACACTAGATTGTTACTGTCATTAATATTAATAAAAACCCACAGGTCTAAATTATAAACAAATTTATTCTGGTGATTTCTCAATAGTTTCAACTCTAAATAGACATATTCTTGAAGAAGTAGTAGAGCCCACATCAGCTAGACAGAGACAGGTGAACACATCAGGTAGTGATGGCTATGAATCACGATGACAGTAAATGCTTCATGAATTTGGGGGGTTTCTCTGTGGGTCATCTTGATACAGTAGGAGAATGCCTTCTTGTCCTCTTGGTATGATACACCTTTGAGAAGCTGCTGATAGAGATGTTCCTGTCACCTGAGGAAAAGAGAAGACTGAGTTCAACCAGAAATGGAGGCTGCTGACTTGGGGACCTTTTCTCCTTTTCTTCAACTTATATGTGTGGACTTCAAGGGAAGCTCAACTTCGAACATTCCCTCTGAATGGAGATCTCCACTTTGTCTTCTGATTGGGGAAAATTGGCAATAAAACACTTTTGTGGCATTTTTGCCTGAAAATTTGTATATTTGTGTGCTTTTCCTTGTGAGAGAAAAGTAAAGGCAACCTAAAATAAACCCCAACGTCAAGACAAAATATTTTCACCTTAGCTCATAATTCATTGACCGTGAAGGGAGAACTCTCATAGGATTATGTAGGCAAAAATGAAAGATTTTCCATTTTCAGTTGCCAATCTTTGTCACACTGCTGTGCACTGCAGTGGCTACTTTGGGAGTAGAGCTACAGTTTTTGCTTTTCAAAAGATCAAATACACTGATATCATTAACACATCAACCACTGTTAAAAAATGGTACCTGAAATTAATTGTGGTCATTCTTCTTTACAATTTCAGTAGCTCTGAGTATAACCTATGGTGAGCTTGTTAAGAAGATGGTGCATACATAATTCATTTTTGATAACATAAATAGCTTTGATTTCTTTCATCTTTATTAGACTCTTAATGTACTGTGCTTGTACTTTTCAAAATAGCTTCTATTCAATTTCAAGAGAATTCTTTCTGTTCTCAGGGACCTACCAAAATAATACTCATTACTTTTTTTCATTATGAATTGGATTCCATGTATTGTAAACAGCTGGACAATGAATCCTATGTTTGGAGTGGGAAATTTTAGAAAAGTCTCCTTCTGTATATTTATTTTCCCCATGCAAACTTTAAATTTCTAGCCCTGTCACTAAAGTTATAAGTGTTTAATGCATATGAAAAATAGTAGTATTATGCCTATAATTATCTTAGGTGGGGGAAAATACAGAATAATTGAATTCACTTTTAATTAACCTTCAAAAATTTTGAAAATTAAGTGAACTGAAAGATTTTTTCAGAGTGAGAACTGTCAATGGTATAAGTAGGTTATGAATGAAAGCCTATCTCATACTGGGGATGTAGCAATGGTGGAGTGCTTGCCTAGGATGGCTGAGGACCTGGATTCAAGTTCCAGTACCACAAAACCAAAACCAACAACAATGGAAGGCTATCATTCTTTTAACTTTAGGAATAAAAATATCTGAAAAATTAAATAAAAATCTGAAATTACATGCTGTGTTTCTTCTCCCTTTCTTTCCTATGGGTATCTTTTTCATTATTTGTTGAAGACTCAATCCTTTATTGACTGGCTTTGGCACCTTATGAAGACGTATTCATCTTTTTAAAATAAACAATATAAGTTTATTTTTTATAGTTCTGGGAGCTAGAAAGTCCAAGGTCAGTGTGCCAGCAGGTAAGGGGTCTGGCAAGGGACTGCTTTTTGGATTGTAGATGGTGACTCCTCTATGTGTCTTCATATGGCAAAAGAGGTAAATAAATAAGCAGCCTGAGATACAGAGAAAACTAGTCCCATTCATGAGCACTCAATCCTTATGACCTAGTCAGTTCCCAAAGGCCCCAACTCCTAAAGCCTTGGAGGTTAGGAGTTCAGTGTGGGTATGAATTTTGAAGGGCTGTAAACATTCAGTCCATTGCAATAAGATGCTCCCATAGTAACCTCAGAAGTGTTTACTACCAATGGGCATGCCTACCAAGAGGGATGAGAGTTTTTATTTTCCATACTCTGGTTAATGTTTAGTATTGTCAGACATTTTATTTTATTTTTGCTAATATGATTGGTATGAAATAATATCCTTTTGAAGTATTAATTTATGGTTCTATGATGACTAGCGGCTCTGAGGATCTTTTTATATGCTTATTTGCCATTTGGATTTTCTCTTCTGGGAATTGCATATACATAGACCTTGACCCATTCTTTGATTTCCTTTTTTGTCTTTTTATACTTATTTCTATGACTTCTTAAGCATTGTGGATACTTGTATGCAACAAGAACTAGGATTTCTCCCAACAGAAGACAACTTAAATACTCATCAGCAGAGAATGGATAAATACATGATGGCATAAGTTAAAATGTTGCATAGAAGTTAGGAATACATGAATCATAGTTGCATATATCAATAACACTAAATGTCTACTTGTTTTGAAAAAATGCAAATTGAACAGTAGGCCCAGTATTATTTATGTAAAGTTTAAAACATGGAAAGTTAATCTGCATATTATTTATGAGTATGTGGATACAAAGATAAAATTAATATATCCCAGAATAGGTTTATCCTGACTTTAGGAATACCTAACTCCTATAGGAAAAAATGAGAAGAAAAATGTTTGAGAAAGGGCAAAAAGTAAGGCTTTGGCTTTCTAGTAGCATTTTTTTTTTTTTACACACAAAAAAATTAACCTACAAAGAAGGGGAAGTTAAATATTTTAAATCTGGGTGATGAGCATAACAATACTCATTGTATTTTGTAACTTTCTGTATAGTTAAAATATTTCATAATATATATCATAAGAGAAAAAGTTAAATAGTACTATTAAAGCCTCCTATATTAAAAGAAAATTGTTTTCATTGAAGAAAGCACAAAATTTTCAAGTGAAAATTTTAAGTACATGAGATTATATCTTTCATTCATTTTAATAATTTCAAGAATATTAAACTTGAAATTAGTGAAATTCTACAAAGTAAATTTTTTAAAAATTCAGCCTGCAATAGTAGAAAGATAAATCTTCATTATACATGTGGATTTTAGAAGAGTCATCTGTGATTCCTATTTCCCTCACTGAATGTTGCATTTGAGCAAGATAAAAAAATGAAGCCCTCAGTGAGAAAGTGTATGGACGTGGGGGTTAGCTTTAAATAAAGGAACATATATTTTGTTGGCTATAAAGATAATAGGTACTCTTTTTACTACATAATTTATTTATCTTCCTCTATTTGCTTTGCATTGTTTAGATAGTCCTTCTGCACACTGATAATATGCTTTCTTTTCCCCTCATTTTCTTAGAATATTGTAATTTCAAAAATCTGTGGCAGTTAAACTTCTTCCAATTTTTTTTAACTTTTCACTTTTTACAAGGCTTGTTTATGATAATACAGTTTCTCACAATAATCTGTCATACATATCCAAACATTGTATATAATTTATCAGGATTTCATTTTGCTTTTAGAATATATATGCTTTGTTTCCTTCTAAATGACATGCAAGATTGCATTAATATGCCATAAAACAAGAAAATAACACTGCACATATTTTTAAGATGTTTGGAAAACAAAATGAGAAAGGACATGTTAAGAATAAAAGGCACAAGTCTTGGAAAAATTTGTAGAAAGTACTGGTATGACCTCAATTATAAAACAATTTTCTATTAGCATTTTTAATTTATTAAAAAGTGTAGGCTATAAAATGGATACTTTATGGATCAACCTCATTTTTTATTATTGGGAAAAGAATATTGGCATTTTCAAGTTTACTATATACAGGGCACTGTATTTTATATCTAGAAACACTTACCTTATCCAAAAATTTACTGTGTAGGTACTATTTTAATACCTAGTTTACAGACAAGGAATGAAGGCCTAGTGGACCTAATTAATTTCACCCAGGTTGAGGAAGTACTAGGAAGTAGTAGATGGGAGTTGGATTTGGCAATTTTATTGATGTTTAATTCATGTTTAACTATTGTATTAAAGAAAAACAAGTCAGCAATTATATCTCAGTTCCTGTCATTTGACTCATCTTCATTAAATTGTCTCATATATGGTAAAGTAAAAACATCCTGACCAATCAAACATTCCCAGTGTGAGTTTTTATTTTCTTCCTTCCTGAAGTATTATTTTTGCATGAAATCAATCAGCCTCTTGTATTTCAAATATCAACAACAAATATTTGATTTTTCACAAGCAGCCCACAATAACCATTTAATTACTAGTAAATTGTAAATGTGAAATATTACCTGTGATTCGGGTTCTAATATTTACCTATTAGATATATTTTGTTTGGGAGAGTTGAGAGCACTAATAACATTAAATGAATCCAACAGAGGATTGAGAAAATCCTGTGGATGTTTATTTCAAACATTTTTTTGTATGTGTGGTACTGGGAATCGAACCCAGGGCCTTGTACATACTAGGCAAGCATTTTACCACTGAGCTACCCTAGTCCCTGTGGATGCTTAATACCTATGATAGGCATAGTTCTGCAATCCTTCCCTTCTTCAATTACCTGCAAAGAGCTTGCTTTTTCTAAAACTGAATATGCCATATATTTATGTAACAGATTTCCTTTTCCTATTATTCAATTCCTTTTTCTATTGTTGCTCTACTAATTGCATAAGGAATTTATATCAATGCATTTATTAAAACATCAACTATTGAGCACCTGCTTTGAACTAATCACAGTTCTATTTGCTGGTGATACAAGATGGAAACTCAGTGGCGAATGGGGACTAATGTTTGCAGAAGAATACATTATTTTCTTCATCTCTTCTATCTCTACCAATTCTCCAATGGAAACTAGTTCAATGAAGATATAAATTTTAGGGACACTTTAAGTTCCATTGTAAATGTTGGGCTTTTCCTTGAATGTAATTATTAGAATATCTATAGCAAGTGACTGCCTTGAAAGATAATATTAGAAATTTCCTGCTTGATCATTCTGATAGAGAGTACCATAATGCTGAGAGAGGAATGTAATTTAAACAGAAATTAATATACATCAACTTATAAACACAGGCAATAACTTCCTGAATACAACTTCTATAGCTCAGGAAATAATAGCAAAAATAAAAAATGGAATAGCATCAAATTAAAAAGCTTCTGTACAGCAAAGGGAAAAAGAGAGTGAAGAGACAGATTGGGGAAAAAAATCTTTGCCAGCTACACTCTGACAGAGGATTAATCTCCAAAATATGTAAATAACAACAAAAACAACCCACTCGATAAATGGGCATATGAACTGAACAGACACTTCTCAAAAGAAGGAATACAAATGACCAACAATTATATGAGAAAATGTTTCACATGTTTAGGCATCAGGGAAATGTCAATCAAAACTATACTGAGATTCCATCATGCCCCAATCTGAATGACAATCATCAAGAATACAAATAACAACAAACACTGGCAAGGATTTTAGGGGAAAAGGAACACTTTTACACTGTTGGTTAGAATGTAAATTAGTATATCCAATATGGAAAGCAGTATGGTGGGCCCTCAGAAAACTGAAAATATATCACATTTTCTTTATCCATTCATCTGTGGAATGGCTCCATTAGCTCCATAGCTACTGTCATATATAACTAAAAAGAACCAATAAAATACAAGGAAGTAAATAATAAATAAAATAAAACAAAATAGAACTATCTTATGATCCATCCATATCACTCATTGGTATTTGGTACTTAGCCACAAGAATAAAAGTCAGAATAAGTTAGAGATACATGCATATATATGTGTATAATGGCACAATCCACAAAAGCCAAGTTATAGAGTCAGCCCAGGTATCTCAAAAGATAAACAGATAAAAATGTGGTGTAAATACACACAACATAATATTGTTCAGCCATAAGAAGAACAAAATTATGTAATTTTAGGAAAATGAATACCATCATGACAAGCAAAGTGAGCCAGACTCAGAAACACAAGTACCATGTTTTCTGTCATGTGTGGAAGGTGGGTGGGAAGAAAGAGGACATCATGAATCTAGAAGAGAGACTATTAGTGTAGAAGAAGAGAATCTAGAGGGAGATGGGAAGGGTAAGAGGAAGTATTGGGGAATAAAATTAAACATATTATCTGTATATATGAATGTGCACAATGAAACCCACTATCCTCTATAATTAATATGCACCAATTTAAAAACTAAAAGAAGTTGGAAGGAGAATTCATACCATTTGTCTCCTAAAATAAATTAAACCAAGTTGGCATGGGTCCATTTTTCTCCATTCCATCCCACTACACACAGCCTATAAATCCTGGAAAAAAATACAAGGACAACCAAAGAACTCTGAATATGTAAGGAAGAAAATTAACTGGTTTGGGATCCCCAGAACTGAGGGACAACAGTGGAAGGACATTGGTACTACCTCACCCACCAGAAACGTACCACTCAGATCTCACATTTCCTGACCCCCAAACTCACTATGGGGAAACCTAGGAGAGAAAAAATAATAAAAATGTGATCTATAAAAAAAACAGTTACACAGAGATTGGAAGCTGAATTTGCAGTTCATATATAATATACAATACTGTAAGATGTGCACATTGTATATATTATAACAAGGAATGAATTATGTACATTTTGTTGAACAATTTTATGTTCTCATTGCATAATCAAAAATGAACTGATAATATAAAAATTTTTGAATGAAATATGGTTTATGAGAAGTTCTATGATGCAAAGAAAAAGCAACTTGGCATATCATCTTCAGTTGGGCTTAATGAAGACCCCAATTTCTCTCTTGTGTAGAATTTCAGACTAATAAATTTTGATGCAATAAGTTTTCATTATATTTAGGTTCAATAATAGTCTCTTTTTAATTTATTTTTAAAAACCTGTGTTAACTTTAAATTTCAGTGTGCTTTATTTTAAGTTAAAAATCTTAACGTTAAAAATTTATTACTTTTATACTATACTTATCACACATACATTAGGTTTGTACTTTGTTTAATACTTCTAATCTTGCATGAATTTTAATGAGATGTTTGAAGTTTATAATGTCAAATTTGTCTCATGTTTAATTTCTATAAGAGATACAAGGATGCTTTAATGATTTTGATAGCATTATTTTTGTTTTGTTAACTAACCTTTTTTGATTTTCCTTATCTTTTCCTTTTATTCATATTTTATAAAAATAGATTTGCTATTAAAAGTCATTAATCCTATTATTTGAATTAAAAACTAGAAACATGAATTCAAAGTTTAGTTTAAATTCTTACAGAAAGAGATAATTTTCAGAAATAGTCTCATGGGCATAGTGTTTTCCTACAGTTTTTGGTAGGAAAAACTGTATTTTCCTTTCTGGGTCTGAAAACCTTTATTTGTAACTTATTTTTAAAAGCATCTAATTGCTGTAGAGAAGAGACGAAATGCTGAAGGGACTGAACTGTGTTATTGTGCATCATTATGATTAAAATAAAAGTAGAGAGATTAACACATTTATATTGAACTTAAGATACCTTCCTAATACTTTGGTTGTCCTAGTCCATTGCAGTCGCTGAACATGAGGCAGAGAGGGCAGAGTGTGTGGGGTTTTTTGTCCTTCATCTCAACACCCCAGTTTCCTATATTCTTTCCTTTAATTGGGTTAATGATGGGTAAAGGTAAATTGTTCCCTGAGATAATATAACCTTAACAACTGATTGAGGGAGAATTTTGTCATCCTTGAGAGGTGACAAAGCTGTTGGTTTAAGTCCTGTCTTGAAAAATGTTTACTTGTATGTATGGAAGAATCTCATGTTGACCAGGGATTTGTTTCTAAATCAAATCCTATCTTGAAAAACTTGAAAAGATTATTGAGTGGAATGAAATAAAGGAAAGTGACTATCTTTTCCTGTGGCTAGATTCTCTCTTCTTTGTGATTTTTTTTTTTACTTCCTTTTAGAAGGGCATTTCTCAATAAACAGAGCATGCTGAGCATAATTTACCCTTTTCTTGATGACTCAGGCTCCTCATAATGAACATTGGTTAGTATACTCAACTGTATTAGAAAGATGCCCTTAAGAGCTATTAAGGTATGCAATACTGTTTGCCCCAACTAGCCAACTGCTCCCAGATGACTTAAATGTTCCAGACATAGTCAATCCTCAGTACAATGTACACTAAACAGAAAATATGTTCTGAGAACTGCAGGGAGATGTGTGGGGCTGGATCCAAACATGATGCTGTTGTGCCTACCTGTTCTTTGAAATAAAACCGTCTTTTTAACTTTTACCTACCTCACGAAGTTCTACTATTACGTGGCAAATTTTATTGGAGGGTATATAAATTATCATTGCCAGGTGTTTTAGTTTGGACACGAGGTGTCCTCAAAAAAAGCTGGTGTATTTAAAAATGCAGGGATATTCAGAGACGAAATGATCCAATCATAAAATATATAACCTAATCAGTGGGTTAATCCATTTGAAGGGACTACTGTATTGGGTGGTAACTTCTGTATTGGATGGTAGGCAAGTAGAGTGTGGCTGGAGGAAGTTAGGTCACTGAGGCCATACCTTTGGGATTTATATTTGTCCCCAGCACCTTTCTCTCTCTTCCTGCTTCCTGGCTGTCATGAGCTGAGCAGCTTTCCTCTGCCACACTCTTCCACCATGATGTTCTGCTTCCACTCAGGCCGAAAGCAATGAAGTCAACTGACTATGGACTGAAACCTCTGAAATTTTGAGACCTAAATAAACTTTTCTTTCTCTGTGTTGTTCTTGTCAGTTATCTAGTCACAGCCACAAAAAACTGACTAATGCACCAGGAGTACTAGGAAAATGGAAAATAGAAAACCAAATTTAACAAAATTGGCAGTGAGCCATATCACCAAAAGGAGAAACGTAATGCACATAATTTAAATAGTACTCTACAGTAGGCCTTTACCCCCACCCCAAAATTCTTAGTTGCATTTGGAAACTTAGTTCTTCAAAGTGTCATACACCCTGAACAAGATTTGCCATAAAATTCATCAGGGATTTCTTAGCTCAATATTACAAAAGGAAACACCTTAGGAAAGGTTAAACATCTGTCATCTGTTCTTATGAAGTACATTAATTGAATTTTTTCATTTTGATATCTTCTTAAGAGACTAGAATATTTTTGACTGTCATGGGTCAGAGGCAGAGAAAGGTAATTTTGAAGGTTCAAATACTTATGGTGGGGGAGTATTTTAGGTGGGAGTGACATGTGGGAGACTTACTTGGGTTTCATAAGAAGTTGTCATGACATCATTGGGCACTTAATAAGTGAGAAAAATGGAAGAACAGGAAGGAGAAAGAAAGAAAAATGACAAGGAAAATCTCAATGAACTTTTAAAATGTTTTCTTCACTTTTGTAAAGAAAGACATACTTCAATGTGCATAATTCATTATATAAAATTTATACACATTGCAGTTGAATGAGTGGATCACATTTGAATGTATTAAAACAATTTGTTCTTTAAAGAAGTTCCATATTTAATTTATTATTATTCAATAATAATTTTTGATATAAAGTTTTCTTTGGAAATAGAATTTTTGTGAAGGCAACTGAACGTCTTTATGGAGTGCATTATGAGAATGTTACATGCATACGATATGTAATAATAGAATAAGGGAAATAAGCATTTCTATTAATCACTAATCATTGCTATGTGCTGGGAAATTCATACTCTTCTAGTCATTTTGAAATATAACAGAGATTGTTTTAATCAATAGTTACCCTACCTTGCTATAGAAAAGCCAGAACTAATTTTCTCAAGCTGTGTTTTGGTGCCCCTTATTAAACATCTACCCTTCCTCTCCCTTTCACTTCCTAGATTCTCATGACCACTATCCGTCCAATTCTTTTGTAAGATTGGTGTATTAGATTCAACAAATGAATAATAACATGTGGCATTTGGCTTTCTATGTCTGGCTTATTTCACTTAACTTAATGACCTCCGGTTCCGTACATGTTGATGCAAATGACAGAATTTTATTTTTTTTTTATAACTGAATAATATTTCATTGTATAATCCATTTCCTTTATTTATTCATCCACTGATGGACCTTAGGTTTGTTCCATATTTAGTTCTTATTAATAGTGTGATAAACATATAAGGGCAAATATATTTGTGATATAATGATTTCATCTCCTTTGGATATATAGCAATAGAATTGTTGGATCAAATGTTATGTTATGGTTTGAATGTGAGGTTTCCCTCAAAAGCTTGCATGTGAGACAATGCAAGAAGGTTCAGAGGAGAAATGATTGGGTTGTCAGGTCTTAACCCAATCAGTGATTTAATACCCTGGTAGGAATTAACCGGGTAGTAATTGAAGTGGTAGGATGTGGCTAGTGGAGGAAAGAATTGGGGCGTGGCTTTGGGTATATATATCTGACCAGTGGAGTCTCTCTCTGCTTCTTGATCACCATGTGAACTGCTTCCCTCTGCCACATCTTCCACCATGCCTCACCTGAAACCCTAAGGAATGGAGCCTGCCTTTTATGGACTAAGACCTTTGAAACCATGAACACTCAAACTTTTCCTCCTCTATAGTTGTGCTGGTTGGGTCATTAAGTCACAGCAGAGAAATAGCTGACTAAAACAGAAATTGATACTGAGAAGTGGGATTGTTACTGTAACTAACCTGACCATGTGGTTCAGAAGCTTTTTGAGATTTTTGGATTTGGTGGGTAGAATTTTGAGACGCTTCGTTGTGCATGCTGGAAATGCTTTAGATTATTGTAAGCAGAGCTTAATGGTCAGTTCTGGTGGGAGCTCAGAAGACCAGAATGCCAATTAGGACTGTGGTTAGTGAAGACGGGGATCAAGAGGGTTTAGAGGAAAAGAAGACTCTATTGGAATTTGGAGTAGAGGCCATTCCTGTTATGTTCTGGCTGAGATGTCTGTGTTTTGCCTGTGTCCAGAGACTTTCTGTGAGGCTGATTTTTAAAAGCGATGACTTCTTAATCTGGTGGAAGAAATGTCCAGGCAGCATGGCATTCAGGAAGTACCATGGTTATTGCTGGCAGCTTTTAGCCAAATTTATTGTGATAATCAGGAGCAGAAAGTTGAGCAGAAAGATTTGGAAAATGTAGATTTGAAAGCTGGAGTTAAACTAGACCTAAGGAAGTTGCAGTTGTTAAAAACATTACCTCTACTAAAGAAATGCTGAAGACTTTGTCCAGAGACAATAAGAGAGATGGCTTTAGGGCATCTCAGGAGCTGGCAAGACCTCACCCATCTCAAGCTCAAGGGAATAAAAGTGAAAATTCTCTTGAGAAGAGACAGTGGGGTACCCTTCTTTGCACAAGGGGACCTAGGAAGTTTTTCAAGGTGCTCATTGCCCAGGCACTCAGAGGCTGCTGCAGACAGGGCCCCTGGAGGTTTGGTTACCGCTCAAGGTGGTGGCGGACTTTGGCATCACACATATGGTGCTGGATCTGCAGGAATGCAGGATGCTGGGGTTAGGGGGTTCATGGAGAGGCTTCCACCAAGATTTCAAAGGAGGGCCTGGAAGGCCAGGCAAAGTGTAGCAGGGTCAGAGACTCTGTGGACACTCCCTGAGAAAGTCAAAGTGTGAAGATGTGAGGAGAAGATGAAGCTGCTGTGGTGATTCCTGAGATTAAGAAAGGCAAGTAACGTGTGACATCATCCTAGGAAAGCTTCAGAAAATGAGCAGAGAGAAGACAACAGAAAGGCCCTGGGCCTGTGATCAGCAGAGCTACAACAAGCCCTTTGGAGAGACCATCACAATGTCATATGCCCCAGATGCCAGATGTGGAGCTGGACTTGTTTGCCCAGTTCGATTTTGGTCTTACTTTGGTCCTATTCCTTCTTTGTGTGCCCCTAATTTTGTGAATGGAAATATTTACTTTCTACCATTATATATTGGATACTTGTAAATTGCTTTTAATTTTACAGAAGTTTAAAATGTGAAATTGCCTTAAGCCTCAGAAAAGACTTTGAACTTGAATTTTGAGCAATCTTGGAATTGTTGAGACTATGGGGACTCTTCGGAATAGAAAAAATGTATTTTGCATTGTGAGATGGTTGTGAGCTTTTGGGGGCCAGGGGTGGAATGTTATGGTTTGGATGTGAGTTGTCCCCCAAAAGCTCACGTGTGAGACAATGCAAGAAGGTTCAGAGGAGAAATGATTGGGTTGTAAGTCTTAACCCTGTCAGTGATTTAATCCCCTGATAGGGATTAACTGAAATGGTAGGATATGGCTGGAAGAGGTGGGAATTGGGGTGTGGCTTTGGGTATAAATATGTGTCTGGCCAGTGGAGTCTCCCTCTGCTTCTTGATCACCTTGTGAGCTGGTTCCCTCTGTCACACTCTTCTACCATAATGTGTTGCCTCACCTGAAACCCCAAGGAATGGAGCCTGCCTTCTATGGACTAAGACCTCTGAAACCCTGAGCCCTCAAATAAATTTTTCCTCCTTACAATTGTGCTGGTTGGGTCATTTAGTCACAGCAGTGAAAAAGCTGACTAAAACAAGTTAGCTGTATGAATGTGGATTAATTTCTGGTTTCTCTTTTCCATTGGTCTGTGTGTATGTTTTTATGTCAGTACCATGATGTTTTGATTACCAAAGCTTTGTAGTATATTTTGAAGTCGGGTATTGTGATACCTCAAGCTTTGTTTTATTTTCTCAGGGAAAGCTGGGAATTCTGGGTCTTTTCAGGTTCCATATAAAATTTAGGATTGTTTTTTCTTTCTATGAAGAGTTTTTGGTATTTTAATGAGAATATTGAACATGTGGTTCTCTGTTTTCTGTTTTAAAAATTATGCAAAATTTGTTGAAGTGGTAACTGCTCTGACTTTCAAACTGATTATCCTGATTAACTTTTCTGATTGTCATTTAATTTTTCTAAAGCATTTGTACCATCAGAGATGTGAAGGAGAAATTATACTATCAAAATACTGTCAAAATTATACTAAATATCCTAAGGAATAACAGAAACAATAGCAGACTTTTGAGAACACAGTTCAACAAATCTGAAATTTGCATAAAATAGTTTTTGAAGTGAATTTACAATGTATGGGATTTAAATTTTCATAAAATCCAGTGACATGAGAAGGGAAAACTTTACTTCTCCTATTTTACTGGAGTAAAAGCCCAGAATATCAAGTTTTTGGCATGGGTAGTTCATTGTAAACTCATAACTGTTAACTCTTAGTTTTTGAAAATCAATTTTTTTCTCTTTGGCACTTAATCTGTGCCCTATAGCACAATACTACCCACAAAACCATTTATATTAGTTATGTATGTTATTTGGAAAGTTTTAAATATGAAGAGTGTAATTTAAATATAAACATTTAATGTAAGCAAAGATGAAATATTTTCCATCTGTTGTTAAAAACACTAGCTAAATTTTACTATTCTGTTAACTAGTTGAACTATTTTAGATTATCTAACATTTGACACATTTATTAACAGAAATAAAATCATTGTTCTTACTTTTCTTGGAAAAAAGTACTTGTTTCTTTGTGTTCACATGCTATTTTTTTTAAATCTATTTCTAGGTGACTGTTTGGTATAGTAGTTATAAACATTATTATAATGGAAAGTTGGTTTTTGATACTCATTTCAGTTATCTGCCCACCACTAATTCACATTCCACATTTATGATATCTATTCCTCTAAGAATTATATAGTTATAAAATCAAAATGTCTAGCACTTTTGATAGAGGTTAAAAAAATGAAAACAAACTTGAATATTGATCAAAAACTAAATTCAAATATAGTCTACAACAAATCACAACAACAATCAACCAATGGTAACAATGACACAACCTTAGTAATTTGGTAAGACTGAAAGTAATGGATGAGTAAAGATCTGTCAAATGCAGAAACAAATTCAAGACTGTAGACAGGAAGAACTTTAACAAAAAAGAGCAAGATTTGTCACTTGAATAATGTTAGAGGAATACTTTTAAACCTTTAAGAAGCAAATATTTTCATGCTTTCTGTGATGGTTTTAGAGTAGCAGTTGGGAAACTGAAGTCCACAGGCTTTTTGTAGGTAAACTTTTGTTAGAGCAGAGTCACTACTGTTCATGTGTACTGTACGTATTCTTTAGCTCCTCAGTGGCATAGTTGAGTAGTTGGCACAGAGAACAAAAATATGTGACCTGTAGTGCTAAAATATCCAGTTCTTTGAGGAAAGCATGGAAGACCATAGTAATTTTGCATTAGGAAGTTGTGGATGAGTAGCAATGATAAAATAATGTGGAAGTAACATGAAAAAAGTTCAGACAGTAGTGGGCATTTTCCACTCATTGCTAGCCAACATTTTGGCATGCCCTTTTTAATTTTTATTTATTTATTTATTGTGTGTGTGTGTGTGTGTGTGTGTGTGTGTGTGTGTGTGTGTGTGTTTCACAAGAATAGAATCCTAAGCCTCACTTTCACCTCTGGAACCAGTTCTACCAATGTAGTTAGACCAGTATCAGACTTGAATGAGAAAGAAAATTTGTTGTTTGCTACTAAGGTCATGAAGAGATATGCAAAGTAATCTTGTTTTGAATGAATATAAAGGAAAAACTAAAGCAAATCTAGCATATATGTTTCACCAAATTGCTAACAAGTAATTATAGGAATCAAGTGTGGTAAATTCAAATGTCTCCAAAATTCAAGGGTAGTTTAGTATCAATACAAACTAGGAAGAGAAGGGTGAACTTCAATATGATGAAAAACATAACTCAAAGGGTAAAGCTGCTTTGTAGTGAAATAGTAGAGGCACCTCTCCTGCAATCACTGGGGAGATAAGAATTGACACAATTCTTATACTTTTGTTAAAATAATATAAGAAAGAGGTAACAGCATGATCACTGGCAAAAAGACCAAGTGTCAAAGCTGGTAGGGCTGTCCCACAGAAAACCAACCAACAAATCAGTGGAAGAGTAAAATAGTTTAATACAGTAGCATATCAAATAGCAAATACTTTTAAACATACACTTTTAATGTATCATTGTATCAGAAATATGTCAGAAAATGGACCCACTACACTAAGGGAATAAAATATTTAGCTTAAAACTTAGAATTTACCAAATCTTGGAGAAGCAGAAAAATATAAGTCCTGGAAGGTTGGCAGAGGGGCAGTATGGGAAGTGAGGAGCGTGAAGAGAGCAGAGGAACAAATCACAATCTCCTACACCTCTTACATTAGGGGTGTAAGAGTAGGAGTAAAGGGAAAAATTGAGAAGTTGTGTGACCGGCACTGCGGAGAGTCAGCCAGGTGCCTGTGGAGAGGCCTGGAATCTGCTGCCTTTATGAAAATCGTGGTCTGTCTAAAAAAAGCAGGTATATCTGGAGCAACTGATACTTCTCTGTGGGATCTACCCTCTCTTTCTGGGTTTGTTTCTGGTGATATACATGGGACAGTGGGCTGCTGACAGGGCAAGCGTTTGGGAAGATTAGCAGGAAAGAGAGCAAGCATGAGCTTTGCCTCCGAGGGAGCAGCCGTCCCTGGATCTGTCAGACTTAATCATTCTGTGAGTAATGGCCAAGGCTTCACTTGTACCTCCAAGCTCCATGCATGTTCCTATCTTTGGCCAATTTAATGTGGAATAACAGGGAAGAGGTCTGGGAAATGTATTTCCCAACCTTATTTAGAAACAATAGTACTAATTTGACAACAAACAATTCTGCACAATCAGCAGCAAATGGAAAATAAAATGAAAAATTAATTTTTTTCTAGAAAGAAATCCTGTGACCCAGATGGCTTCACTGGTGATTTATAGCAAATATTTTTAAGTGATTTAAGAACAATATAACAAAACTTAAGATAATAGAGGAAGAAAGGGCAATTCCCAATTTATTTCATGAAATATTACCTTGATACCAAAACTAGATATAGACTTTATAAGAAAGGGAAAAGGAAAGAAAGAAACAAATTATATAGACCAGTGTCTATTGTGAACACAGACTTACAATTTTTTTACATGTAAGAAACTAAATCTGACACTATATAAAGCATAACACATCCTGTCCATATAAGGATTATTCCAGGAGAGCAAGGCTGGTTTAACATTCACATTCACAAATAGAGCAGTATAATTTACTATGGTAGCAAAGAAAAGAAGAACATTTATATGATTTCCTCAAAGATAATAAGATATCTGTCATACTTCACCTGTTTATTTACAACAAAAGCACATAGCAAACTAGGAATGGTGGACAAGTTTCTCAACTTGAGAAAGAACATCTACAGAAAAATGTTTACTCAAATCACATCTAATGATGAATACTATCTGCTTCACCACTTTTATTCATAATGTTACTGAAGTCCTTGTGAGCAAAAAGGGACAAGAGGAAATAATTGGATAAAAAACACATTAAAAAGTTAAAAGCAGGACAGACTGTATTCACTAGTGACATGATTATGTATACAGAAAATTCTAAGGAGCATAAAAGATTAGAAGTAATAATTAAGCAAGGTTTCAGGCTAAAGTCAC
This sequence comes from Sciurus vulgaris, assembly GCF_902686455.1. Classification (NCBI taxonomy): domain Eukaryota; kingdom Metazoa; phylum Chordata; class Mammalia; order Rodentia; family Sciuridae; genus Sciurus; species Sciurus vulgaris. Next base: position 137,369,046 of record NC_136463.1, read on the forward strand.
CAGAAAAGTCAACTTTTTTGTATTTGTCAATAGCCATTGAAAAGCAAAAGTATTATTTATAAAAGCAACGCAAATATTTAAAATCTAATGGTAAAAAGTATTTGTGTGACCTGTGTAATATGAATTAAAAGCATCGATGAGAGAAATTTTTAAAAGTCTCAATAATTGGAGAGAGCACTGTTTTTATGAATTTGAAGACTCAATATCATTCAGCTAACAGTTTATAAGTTGATATATAGACTCAAAGGAATCTCACTCATGATCTTAGCAAGATTTTTATAGAGATTGCAAAGTTGAAAATAAAATGTATGGGATTATAAAGGCCTATGAATAGTCAAAACTTTTTTCAGAAAAAAAATATTGGGTTGGAGGGAAAAATAAAAACAGCTTGCATATCGTATTGTCATAAGGACAGGTTGTCAAAACCTTCAGCAAACCAGAACAGAGAGTAAAAGATAGTCCTCTACATATAGTGGATTTTTTTTTTGACAGAAGCTTTGTAGCAGTTCAGTTTGTGTTGGGGGAATGTTTACAGAGAGCAAAACTAGAAAAATTGTTCTTGAAGGGGAAAAATGAATAAAAGCATGACCCCTATTTCATGCCCTATACAGTATTTATTAAAATTGGGCCTGTTACAGTATGGATCTGGAATGTCTCTCAAAGGCTCTTGTATTGAAATCTTAGTTCCCAATATAGTAATATTCAAGGGTGGAACTTTTGGGAAATGATTGAATTATGAGGACTGTCTTACAATTACCACCCAGCAGTTCATTCAGATCATTACTCAATCAGTGGACTAATCCACTGATAGATTCAAACTTTGGTAGCATCATTGGGTTGTGGTAACAACTGTAGGAGATAGGGTGTGCCTGTTTCATGGTTTGAATATGAAGTATCACCACAAAAGCTCATGTGTTGGAAACATGTAGCAATGTTCAGAGGTGAAATGGTGAGATTATGAGAGTTTAACCTCATCAGTAGATTCACCCACTTCATGGATTAAAAATTTGAATGAACTACTGGGTGGTAACTGAAGGCAGATGGGGCATGGCTGGAGAAAGTAGGTCACTGGGGACATGTTTTTTGGGGTTTATATTTTATCCTGTCTCCTTGCTCTCCTCTGCTTCCTGGCTATCATAGCTGAGCAGTTTTCCTGTCTGAACCTCTGAAACCATCAGCCCCAAACAAACTTTTCCTTCTGTAAGTAAGTTGTTCTCAGACATTTGGTCTCAACATTGAAAAGCTGACTAACACCTGGTAAGGGTAGACCTTGTCCCTGGCCCTTTATTCTCTCTCTCTCCTTCAGGTATGCTCGGCTACACACTTCCATCATGATACTCTGCTTTACTACAGGCTCAAAAATGATACCAGGCAGACCCTGGGTTTAAACCTCTAAAACTGTGAGCCAAAATAAATCTTTCCTCCTTTTAAATAGTTTCTGTCAGGTGTTTTGTCACTATGATGAAAAACTGACTAATACAGAGTTGTACCTATATATAAAAACTAAAATCATAAGCTTCCTAAAAGAAACTATGAGATAATATCTCATGATCTTAGGATGGGGAAAGGATACTTATGATAAACATACACAAACACACACACACACACACACACACACACCAATAAACACAAAAGAAAAGCACATTAGACTTCATGATAATTAGAAATTCTGCTCATCAAAAGACATACTTAAAAAATAAATAGGTTCACAACAAATTGGAAAATGTAAATAGGACATCTCCAAACTTGTATCCAGAGTATTTCAAGGTATCTTAATATTCAATAATCAAAAGGGAGTCTAAGTAAAAATAGATAAAATGTTTGATGGCCTTCACAAATAAAGATAGTCACCAAACATATAAGTCCTATGGGAAATGAAATTAAATCCTAATAGGCACTTGCTGCTATGGTTTGGATTGTAAATGTCCTCTAATGTGTTTAAGGCTAGTCCCCTGCTTTGTGCTATTGGAAAGTGATAGAAACTTTAATGGGAGTACCTAGTGGGAGATTTTCTGATCATCAGAAGAATGTACTTGAAGGTGACATTTGGACCTGGCCACTTCCTCTTCCTTTTCTTTCACTTCCCTGCCATGACATGAACCATTTTGCTTCACCACACTACCCACCATAATGTCATGGCGTCTTACCACAGTCCCAAAGGCAGTGGGGCCAACCCACCTCAGATTGAAACTGTGAGCCAAAATATACCTTTACTATTTTTCTTTATTTTTCATCATTTGTTTTTTATTTATACAGAGTGCCTTTTGTTTCATTGTACACAAATGGGGTACAACTTTTCGTTTCTATGGTTGTGCCAGATGTAGATTCATACCATTTGTGTAATCATACATTTACATAGGGTAATGATGTCTGTCTTATTCCACCATCTTTCATACCCCAGCACCTTCCTCCCTCTCATTTCCCTCTATGTAATCTAAAGTTGATTATTTTAGGTAATCACTACAGCAAATGGCAAGCTATATTCATTATCAAGGTTGAAAAACAGCCACTGCAAGTATTGATGTGAAGGTAGAGCAACAAGAACTCTTTCATTGCTAATGAGTGGACACAATTGCACAATGTTTTTGTAAAACTATTTTGCAATTGCTATTAAAACTAAGTATATATATTTTTTGTAACCCAGCTATATCAGTTTAATCTGAAGACTTGAAACCATAGGATAATTTTAAAGGTAAAGATTAGTACGAAGCATGAACAAGGTTTGGGTTAATAGGGTTCAACTAGTAGGAGTTGAAAAAAATTCTAAGAAATACCAGAATAATAGGTACAGAGAATAGCAATACCCTCAGGCTGAGACAAAGCACCTAGAAAAGACCCCCATACCTTCCCATTCCAGGTAAGATGGTGACTCCATGGAAGAGCATAACACTATTCATGGGATGGTAATATGCAGAGTCTATCCCCGGGGGTGGGGGGGACCATCCCCAGAAATCTTCCCTGTTTTGAAACTTTGCTCTAAAGTTCTCCAGAAGAATGCAGGAAAAGCTGTCCATGGGAAGCTATTGCCACTGGGTGCTGCAAAAGTCCCGTCTGCACTTAACGGGATCCTGAGGAGAGGTCCATGTTGGAGCTTGGAAGAACAACTGCTTTCCTTTTTCAGTGTCTTCTACTTACAAATTTCATGCCAGTTAGCAAAGGGTGGAGGGGGGGAGTATCCAACGATATTTTTGCAGACCTGGAAGTGAAGAATGGATTTGGGAGTTGGAACTGAGTGGTAAGGAATTGACAACTGTCATACCAGCCATTTCACCCCTAGATTATATATAAGAGAAAAGAAAACATGTCTGTACAAAGATGACTTGTAGAAGAATGTTTGTATCAGCTTCATTATTAATAATTCCAACCTGGAGATGCCATATAATGGAAAACTACTTAGAAATAAAAAGGAACAAAACGTTGATATTCAACAACATGGATAAATTCCCCTAAAAAATGCTGAGCCAAAGTTACCAGATACAGTATATAGGTTATGTGATATACTTTTAAAGTAGGAAAGAGGCAAAATTAGTCTGTGGCAAATGATCAGGAAAATATACTTGTTATTTATTGAAATGGGAGTGTATAAAGAATGGGATTTGGGGGAAAATCAAGAAAAACAGATAAAATTGTGACAATCTGGACAGGGAAATATTTCCTAAATAAGAAGGCTAGGGAAGAAATATGACAGTGAAAATGATTGGTAGTTTTGGCTACATTTCTGAATTAGTTTGGAAAAACACATTTATTTGAATTGGGTGGCATCAGAAATAGTAGGCCCATATTTTGAAAAATCTCCCTTTTTCTTTCTGTGACTAATTTCCTTTGGAAGTGTGCATGCAGGTGTGAGCACACATTCATGCATATTTTTATGCATCAGAAAATGAGATATTAAAGGAAATGATCCACCTATAGTGAATTTAACAGATGTTTTATTATTTAATGAAAGTACTTGAGTATCTGTTCAAAGAATAATCTGGCTGCATAGCGATTTGGTATCTGGTGAACATTGTCGATGATTGTGTTTGTAATGGGACCTTTTTCTTAGATTTCCTTGTGGAAGTTGTGGTGAGGTATTTGAATGAATTTACCTTTTTGAAATACGCCTGCCTAGTCCAGAGCCTTAAGTAGAGATCTTTTCTCAGAGCTTGTTTCTTGTTTAATGATCTGTAAATGAAACTGTTATTGCTTCTTTGCCTCTCATTTATGAGCACCATTATTTGTCACAGTGGGTTGTCTTTGTCAGACAATAAAGGTAGAAAAAGTTTTTAAGCTTGTCAGGGATTTATTGATATAAATGAGAGAGAAGTTGGGTCAAAATTAATGACAGTGTTTTTCTCTGTAGGAGAAGGGGAACAAGTTTTAAAAATGATGGCTTATTTTAAGATATATGATTCTGCCTCAGAACAATATCTTCCTTCTATTACTGTACTCTGGTTTCAAGTTTACGTACTCATTTTATGCTGTTTATGTTATATCTAAGAAAATCAATAGAAGTTTGGCTGCATAAACAAACAAAGGCCATTTATTGTGAAACTCAGCATTTAAAGAGTGTTGTGGGTGCTAGTCTACCATCATTAAAACACTGCACTTGAATTTAAGAAATCTATTGTTCTTTATCAAAATAAGCCATGACAGAAGGCATGGACATGATAAAATGAGTGATTATCAGAAGTCAATCGGATTTGTATTGTTCAAGGTAATTTTAGTAAATATACAATTTGAAGGTTTATTGCTCCCTTGTCTCTCATCAGCAAGGAAGGAGGAAATTGAAACTGCAGAAAACATAAGTTTATTTGATACATCAAAATTTTAAAAGCCCCTTTGGAGTAATTTGGGTGATAATAACCAAGTTTCTCTAATTGGAGAACAATCACCACTTACATAGCTAATTAGTCTGAGAATTATTGTTGTTTAAGTAGAAGCTGCAAATATGGGGTGTAGGAGTCATGTGTCTGTTCACACAAAAATACTATAATCTCTAGCATTTTAAATGAGTTTGTGACCTACATTCACATTTCTTTTTAGTATTACTCAGGTGATCAAATTTCAAGTTATTTACTTTATCTGTCTCCCTCATTTTCCTTTGTTATAGAAAAACTTTCAGATCCAGACTTTTGTACTGATGGAATTGTAGTTTCTAATGCTTTAATAGCTTTCAAAATAAGAAAGGGATTTTAAAAAAAGTAGAGTCAAATGCATCGTTGGTAGAAAATGCCACTTTAGAAAATAGGGTTTGATTTATTTCAAAGAGACATAGTGCATATAAAGGAAAGAAGGTTTAAGAGATAAAGCACTTTTAATGACTCTTCAGCAACTCTGCATCTTTTGGGGGTCTCAGAAAGTGATCATGTGCAGAGAATTTTGAAGGCCAATATTGCACTGGAGAAGTTTGCAAATATGGGGGTTGTGGGGCTGAAAAAAATTTTTTTGGTAGTTCCTGAAGTTGCCGTCTTTTAATTAGCATTCACTGAGGTGGTTCTATTTAGTCTTAAGGAGTATAGATTAGATGATTCTCACTAAAGTCATGTAAACCATGTAAATACCTTACTTTTATGCTATGTGATTACTGATTTAAAGTTCCGAGATAATTAACTTCAGGTAAAGGTAGATATCATTGTACATTTGTGTTGAATTTTTGTTCATCTAATGCAATTAACTAATAAAATGTTTGAAGTCTTGGAAGGTAAAAAAATTTTAAGTAGAAATTAAACTATTTTAGGAGCAAATCTGATGCTTTAAAAAAATTAATACCCAAGTTTGCTTGAAAAGCAAAGAATGAGATTCTTTATTAAAGGAAGAACAAAAATCAAGAAGACAACTCCTTAGGTTTAATCCTTCTTAACTATCTACCTGTAGAAGCCTATGCAATGTATCATGTCACATATGATGTTGGCCAATAGATTTTTATTAGCTGTCCTGGACCTCCAATACGAGTTTAATACTATATTTTACTGTTTAAAAATCAGATTACTTATAAACAGTGGAATGACAGTATGTTCATTATTGCTAACAGGATAGTGAGGAAATTACCCATAGTATTTGATTTTCCAATCTTGAGACATTTTCACAAAGTAAAATTATGTAATGATGTTTTGCTTTTCAGACTAGAAATTTCTGGTGATTGAAAAACTATTCCAAATATTTTGGGAAGATTGAACATTCTGAGAGTTTTAGTTTAAAATATCAGTTCAGAGATCCTGCATTCAACTATCAACTCTTTCCTATTTCCCACAATCTTCTCCTTTACATGAGTACGTGTGCCTGCTTAGAATCACCAGATTCTCTGCGGGCAGTGAAGACCATGTGGATGGGAATAAATGAAGGAATTCTTTAATGTTTGGGATTTAAGCTGTTGAGCTTCCCAACAGCTTAAACAGTTAATTTCTAGGAGTTTTTGATTCATTTTTTTAGAGGTTTGATAACAATATGGTTTTATCACTATTTTGTTTACAACAAAATATTTACAGTGTTTGTAAATATATATAAATTTGCTTTGTCATCAAGTAACAGCTATGGTTTTATTTTGGCCCTTTTATACTTCTTGGTTTTGACTTTCTTAAGTGCAGGAATGGTTTATTTCACTGTATTTAACTAGAGAACCTCATTAATTTTGAAAAAGATCATGCTGTAAGAACCTGAACATTTTAAACTTCAGCAGCATGTATGCAAGTGGAAGTAATTATATTTGGAAATGATATATCATTCAGAGTAACATGGAAACAATGACTTCTGCATGATTTCTTTCTTTCTTTCTTTCTTTCTTTCTTTCTTTCTTTCCTTTACATCACATTCTAAACAAAGAAAAGTTAATATACTTAAAAATGATATTTCTCTCAAACATAAGAGTTAAAATGTGCATTGTGGAAAAATTGAGATATGTGAGAAGCAAAAATCACATCACTTATAAAGTGTTTACAGTTTGATGTGTCCTTCTAAGTCTTTCTGTGTGTGTAATACAACTGAGCATACATTTTTATGTGGTTGAGATTCTAATGCTTTTTCATGTTATGAATATTTACCAATTCACAGTCCAAAGCCCTGCACATTTTGACAACTAATAATGTACTCTAACAAGTGAAGAGAAAAAAATATACAGTCGTTCCTTTTGTGGGGACAAACATTTTTATAAAAGACAAAGATGGCAAAAGGATAAAGATGGGGATAGAGTTACATTAAAATACTGCATTCCCTGAATTTATAATTTAAAATGAGACCTAAGGCAATGAAAACCAAGAAGTATAATGTTCTGAGAGTTCATTATTAGATCTACGGTATTAAAAATATGAGCCAGAAAATGTTTCTGTCAATTCAACAGTGTTTTCATACATTAGTCAAAAGAGTAATGCACATATATCAATGGAAGTAATCAAATTACAAATGTGAATTCAACTGCTTATTCTCCTTGCACTTCCTTCTGACCTTCCACACTAATCTAATGAATAAGCCCCAACATGTGTTCAGGGTGATTTAGCAATTCTTTGTCCAAAATGCTTCTTTTCCTTTAAGTATAATAAAATATATCTACAAATTGGTTAAATTCTCTCTTTTTGTCGTACAGTGTTGCCATATGATCCAAACTCTTACATCGTTGTGAAACAAAGAAATAAAATACTGCAATAAGTATTTTATAAAACATCTCCATATAGCTCTGTAGTCTATACTCTCTTCTGGATACAGATATGCCTGCAAAGTGTACTTTTCCAGTCTTTCTCTTCCTCCACCATCTCAGTGACTAAGTATAGAAATATGTTTAGCTGCAAGAGTTTGACTAAAAAAAGGGTTTTCAAAAGAGCACATCTTATCAATGAACCAAAGCATATATTTATCAAGAAGTTACCCTCTCCATCTATGGGCATGTATGACATATTTGTCCTATAAATACATTATAATATCAACTAAAATGCATAAAAGGGAAAATGGTTAGGATTGGATCTTATTTATCAACTCTTGGGCATATATTCCTATGTTCAGTACCTCCTTTTCTTTTCTTGCCCTACCACCCAGGAAATAATATTCTGCTCTAAGAGATCAAATTTAATAGTTCAATTCCCAAAAGACAAAAATCCCTGTTTACCCAGCAAAAAAAAAAAAAAAAAAAAAAAGTTTTTTATACCCGTCCTTTTAAATATAGTTTTGCTTTTAAAAAACATCTAGAAATATTTCAAATGGAACTTTTGTATTCTATACACAAAGTAGCATTGAATAGACTGCATGTGGGAGACACAGGCTATAATATATCAGCATCCTGCAAATAGGAAAATCCTAACCTACAATCTTCTTACCTCTGTCAACCCACTGCAAAAATGTAAGCATCTATAATGCTTAGAGGTGATTTTAGTAATTTCCATTTCACAACTCATTTCCAGTGGATAAATTTTAACATAAAACATACATAAAATATTGGTTTTACTAACCTTTTTCATTCAGTGGCACCTCTTTAACACCTAAAATGACCAGATATAATATTAGGACTTGTTTTTTTTTTTATTACATTTGCTACATATACAGCAAATATGCAGATCCATGAGGCAAGAGTTAATCTTGCCTTTCTATGAATATAGTGGCAGGTAACCCATGGAATACCCTTTTCTCCTGAGACCAGTACACAAATGTACTACACAAAGAGGTGATTTGACACTTTCATTTCCAAAGGACAATATTTCACATGAAATTTTAACAGTATTTACAAATTGTCAAATTTGGACTAACTCGTCCTGTGCATATACAATGTATATTGTATAGCAAGGTTAAAAAAAAATTCTCTTAACATGTAGGTCATTAGGGAATCAAATGTTTTCTACTATACTCTGGAAAACTTGGTTACTTTTCTCCCACCTCCTTCAACCCAGTGAACAACTACACAAAATACTGCTCAAAGAGGCAGCTCAGCAATTCCATTCCCAAAGAAAATATCACACAACAAATCTTAAAAATTCCTTACAAAGTGTGATTTTACTACCTCTACTTCTAAATGTATCTAGCACTTATAACAGACAGACCAGATATTTTAAATAGGAACTTGTCTACTGTATAAACAATACCACTAAATGATACTACCCAAACAGTGGTTCTAGTTAGAGATGTCTTCTGTATGTGAATATTGTAGTCTTGCACTGTTCTCTCCTTCTCTCTTTTTACCACCAATCCAGTGGCTAAGTGTAGGTATCTGTCATAGTTAGAAATAAGTGAAAAAATTCATATCTAAAGTCACTTATGAAAGACAAACTTTCCTATGAATTTCAAAATGAAATATGTACCATATATGCTAATTTTATTTTACCAGATTTGATTTGTTTTGTTTTGCATTGGTGATGTTAACCTTTCTAGTGAGTGTATGTAGTTTTTGTCTTTCTGAACTTGATTATGTTGCTGAAAATAATGTCCTCCAGTTCATTTGTGTTGTCACAAATGACAGGATTTTCCTTCTTTTTAAAGGATGAATAGTATTCCACTTTGTTTAAAAACACATTTTCATTATTCATTCATTGATGATACTTAGGTTGTTTCCCTATCTTTGTTGTTGTGAATAATGCTGCAAAGCACCTGGCAATGCAGATGTCTCTTTTAAAGCATACTGATTTTATTTCCTTTGAATGTATACATAGTAGGGGATTGCTGAATCATTGGGAAGTGCTATTTTGAACTTTTTGGACTTTCATACTATTTTACATAATGGTTGTGATAATTTACATTTTTCAAATGTAAATTTACTGTATGTCCTCTACAGCATTTGCTACCTTTTGTCTTCTGGATAGTAGCCATTCTAACAGGTGTGAGTTGATATCACAGGGTCATATTAATGGCATTTCTCTAATGATTAGGTATATTAAACATTTTTTCACATAGTTGTGTGTTTCATTTGTATGTCTTCTTTTAAGAAATGTATATTTAGCTTTGCTCATTTTTAAATCAGGTTATCTGTTTTCTTACTATTGAATTGTTCGAGTTCCTTATATACTCTGGATATAAACTCCTTGTTAGGTGTATAATTTGCAAATATTTTCTGTCCTTGAAGGTTGTCTCCTCCCTCTATTGTTTCCTTGTCTTTGCAGAAATCTTTTTGGTTTGCTTTTTCTTTCTGTTTTAGTTTCATACAATCTCATTTGTCTGCTTTTGCTTTTGTTGATTGTGCTTCTGGGGTCATATAAAAAATCATTAACCAGACCACAGTGTTCTAGTAATTGTGTTCTAGTAATTTTGGTTTTAGGTATTACATTGAAGTTCTAATCAATTGCGAATAAGGTTTTCTATATCATATGAAATAAAGGTTTAATTTCATTCTTCTGCATGTGGATATTCAGTTTTCCCAACACCACTTACTAAAAAGACATTTCTTTCCCCATTGAATATTTGTGCACCTTTCTTTTCTTTTCTTTTCTTTTCTTTTGTTTTTTTTTTTTCAGTACTGAGAATTTGACTGAGGGATGCTTTACCAATAAGCTGAATCCCCCAGTCCTTTTATTTATTTATTATTTTGAGATGGGGTCTTTCCAAGTTGCTTAGAGTTTCACTAAGTTGCTGAGGCTGGTTTTGAACTTGCAATCCTCCTGCCTCAGCCTCTTGAGACACTGGGATTACAGGCGTGGGCTACCACCACATCTGGCATTTATGCGCCTTTCTTGAAAACCAATTGACTGTAAATGGCATGGGTTTATGTTTGGGCTCCCTATTCTATTCCATCCATCAATGTCTCTTTTTTGCCAGTATCATGCTGTTTTGGTCACTTCAGTTTTCTGGGGTAAATGTTAAAGTCAGGTAGCGTGATACCTCTAACTTTATTCTTTTTGCTCAATATTGCTTGGGTTATTAATGTTTTTTTTCTAGTTCCATATGAATTTGAGGATTGTTTTTTCTATTTCTTTAAATAATATCATTTGAATTTAGGTAGTGATTGCATTGAATCTATAAATTACTTTGGGTGCTATATTTTATCAATATTGATCTTTTTGATTCATGATGGGATATCTTTCCACTCATTAATGCATTATAATTTTCAGGGTATAGTTTTTTCACTTCCTTGGCTAATTTCATTCCTAGGTATTTTATTATTACTATTATTATTATTTTTGTAGGGCTGGGATATAGCTCAGTTGTAGAGTGCTTGCCTAGTATTCATGAAGCACTGGATTCTACTTCTAGAATTTAAAAAAATTGTAGCTAGCTTAAATGAGATTATTCTCTATTTTTTTAAAGTTCTTTGTTAATGTGTAGAAACACTACTGGGTTTTGTATGTTGATTTTATATCCTGTATCATTAATGAATTTTTTGTTAGCTATAACAGTTTTTTGGTGATTCTTTAGGGTTTTCTATACATAAAATATTTTGGGTCTTCTTCTAAAACAGAAATAATTGAACTTCTCTTTCAATTTTGATCTATTAAACTTCTTTCTCTTGCCCAATTTCTTGAACAAGAACTTCCAGTATTATATCAAATAAAAATGTTGAAAGTGGGTATCTGTGCCTTATGTCTGATCTTAGAGTGTTGGGAGTGGTGATGGATGATGGGAGAGCAGTTGTTGAGATCAGGGTCTCTGATGCCGTCATGGCTGTGGCATGCCTGGTTTCTGGGAATGTTTCTGTGCAAAGGCACAGGATGCCTACCTGCTATAACAATGCCCTGCATGAGAAGGCTCTGTGCAAGAGCCCTATCCATTCTAACCTTGATCTCAGGCACACAGCTCCCGAAAATAAGGGAATTCTTATGCTACACAACCACAATGTTTCACCAGATCTGCTTCTCTGGTTCCTGCCCACCTTATAGCAACTTTTAACAATGGACTGTCTTGAGAGCTACACAAAACTCCTAACATTGCACTTTGCAACCATGGATTGTTACTGTGGCAAAGCTACATAGATGTCCTAGTGTCTGTAAAGTTCTTGAATACAAAGAATAATGCTTACATAGTCTTTAACCTGATAAGAAGACATATATAAATAAAGATTGCTGGCGTAGTTCTTCAGACCTGCATCTCCATCAGAGGGCAGGCTCCACCTGATCCCAGCCTTATCTTCAAGTTCTGTGCTTGTCAATCTTTATTTTCCAATCCCTCTTCGCCCCTCGCTGGACCCCAGAGTTTGCCCACTGATAGCTGCATTACAGATTTGCTCATAGTAGTCTCATATCTCTGTGTATTTCTATGGTAACAGTTGTCTTCTTTTAAATATGTGATTTTATTTTTTGAATTTTCTTTTTTTGTTTGTTTTCAAAAAAACCAGTTCAGTTTTGTTGACTTTTTTGATTGCTTTTCTAGTTTCTAGTTCATTTATGTATCCTCTGATCTTAATTATTTCCTTTATTCTTTTAATATTGGACTTGGTTTGTTCTTATTTTCCTAGTTCCTTGAAGTATAATGTTAAGTTTTTTGAATTTGAGATCTTTATTCTTTTTTTGAGGTATATTACATTTATTGGTATAAACTTCTCTTTTAGAACTGCTTTCTCTGCTTCCCATAAATTTTGTTTTCCATTTTCATTATCTCAAGGTATATTTTTTTCTTTTAGTTTCTGCTTTGGCCTATTGGTTGTTCAGAAACATGTTAATTTCATATATTTGTGAATTTTCCAAAATTATTCATGTTACTGATTTCTAGTTTCATACCATTCTAGTCATAAAGGATGCTTAATAGTAGCTTCAATCTTCTTAAAATTGTTAAGACTTAGTCTGTGGTCTAATCTATAGTCTATCCCGTAGAACATTCTGGATATACTTAAGAATAACATGTATTCTGTTGTTCTGGGGTAAAATATTCTTGTAGAAGTGGTTTCGTGATTTCATTTTCAAAGACCACATCTTTTCAACAAAAAGATGTTTACAAATTGTACATTTAACATAGATTAGTTACTTCAAACAAAAACTTACTTAGGCTGGGGAGATAGCTCAGTTAGTAAAGTGCTTGCCTTGGCCGTGGACTTGATTCCCAGCACCACAAAAACAAACAAACAAACAAAAAACTTACTTTGTTCACTATGTACAGTAGTTTTGAATAGACTCTACATATGTAAAGTAGTTATAACCTGAGTGTACCTTTAAAATATGAACATTCTAGTTTAGAACAATTCCTTCCTCTCACTCTTAAACAAATTCAGTAGACTATAACACTCACATGTTTAGAAGACATTCTTTCCTATTAATTTTAAGAGAATGTATTTAAGTGGGGAAGGGTTGTGTTGCAATTGGGTTTAGTACTAAGGAAGTGAAGTCAGGATCAACTCTCAATATGGCTAGGATAAGTGGAGGCTGACAGACAAGGAGTAGGGTGGGGTGAGGGGATGGAATATTACTAAGAGAAAACATCAGGGGTAGAGGAGATTTGGGGTAAGTTGACTTGCTATTTTTTTTATTTTTTCCCTGAAGACAAACCTGAACAATAATATATCAAGAATTCAATCAGATATCAAGGATGAAGAACTTTCACTGAACTGACTGAGCAGGTTTATTAAAATAGGCCAAGGACAGATTTGGGACAAGTGCGATAAGATTAAGAAGAGCCTGCAACAAGCTTGGGCACAGAAGATAGTCTTCTTTTGTCATTTACCAGCAAACTCTTGAACACCTAAGATGAGATTTTGTAAAATAAAGACTCATCTGTCCATTTCATATACTATATACACAATATAGAAGAACAAAATGCTCAGATAGGTGGGGACCACAGTTTTACTTGAGCATGAAAGCTGGGGCATTTAATTTTTCGCCTCCCTTACCTGAAGCCAGTGCACAAATAATGTGAACTGATCAGACAGGTGGTTTGGCCTTTCCACCCAAGCATAATAACATTATTTCAAAGAATTTTAATAAGATACTTATGAAATATAGTATTTTACTCTGTGTGTGCTTTCAACATATTGAGTGCTTCAGAAGTACTAGAAACTGTAGCAATTTTAAAAAGGAATTGGTATTATGAACACATATACAATAGTGAGGAATAAAATGTACCACAGAACAGTGATTACAATGTGAATATGGCTTTAAAATATGAGCAGTCTGGCATAGTGTCTGTCTTCATCTTCATGGCAGTCCAAAGATTATATTTTTTTCATTTCTGATTCTGTATGATCTTGGTATATGTATTTTTTCTTCTCTGGTGTTTATAATTACATACACTTTAATGAACACAGGTATTATATTAACTTTTAGTTCCCTCATATATGTATTGTATATATAAGGCATACTCTGTCCTCAGTGCACCAATTATAGATGAAAAATTCCTTCGGTTTTCTAATCAGCCTCTTCACAGCCTGCTGCTCCATCTCCTCTCCTCTAACCCATTGATCAAATGTGGAAATGTCACTTCTAGAGAGGGTCTAACAATTCCATTTCCAAAAGTCATTCCCAGAAGGCATTTCTTTTCTATGACTTAATATTCTTTCTTTCTGTTTTGTCAAAATGGCATTTACAGAAATATAGTTTTTAACTCTGCTTTATTATACATCAACAAGTTCTTTATATTTGTAAGTCTTAGATGTTGAAAATAAGTTGCATTTTAAAGGACTTGGGACTTTTAAAAATTTGAGAACTTTTTTTCATGTTATATACATAGGCCTTCTATAAAGAGCAGTGCATCTTCCCAAATGGTGATGTATAATTCCTGTTGGCCAAATGTGGGCAGCTCTCATTCTACCCTCTCTCTCTCCTAGTATCAAGCTCTGGCAGCCTGAAATCTGGCTGCTTGCTATCCATTTCCTTACTGTTGCTTTCCAGGGCTCTTTCTCCTTTGTTCTTCACTCCTTGTCCCGGGAGGACCTGGTCCTTGTCCAGGGAGAGCTGATCACTGTGTTCACATCCATGGCTCACCTGCCATCTTGGGTGATGTATCTTCCCTAAAGTAAAGGGACAATCAAACACCATGTCTTTAAATGCCTCTTTCATTCCCCCAAACCTAGACAAGTTAAGAGAACAATGGGAGCAATCCTGGGCTGGAAATTCCAGATACATATTATCTTGAATAACTCTGGTTTTCTCTGTACAAACTGGGAAGTAGGACAAGTTAGTGTTATCCATAGAAAGCTGCTTTCTTACATGTACATCATGACCATTGTTCCTTGGGAGGCTGGTCATATAAGTGAACTAAGCAAGTTAATGCTGATGAAGTCACTCCTTTTGCAACCTTCCATATAAAATGCTTCTCTGAGTGGAGAAGGTGTGGAACTGAGGACTCTGTGAAAAGAACACATGTCGCTCATCCAGCTGGCTGCCACTGGACAAAACACATGAGGGACAGAGATGCTCTCAGCCTCTTGCCACTGAACTCTTCTTGGAGCAGACTTTGCTGTCTTGTAATCTTTTCTCCACAAATCAAGTGTCTCCCATGCTGTCTCCAGCTGCTTTCTTTGACTTTGCTACAACCTATCCAACCACCCTGGCACAAATGGAATGTAGATGAGACAGGTGCCCAAATCCCTGTTTTCAGGCTGCTGCGTTACCCCCCACTGGATCTCATAAAGGGTCACCATGATCTCCATTGCTGGGCTCGGCCAGTGGTAGATACAAAGGTCTCTTGGTCACTGTAGAATAAGAGCTGCTGCTACCCTGAGCCTCAGCTCACCTGTCCAAAGAGCACGGGTGCATGTGCTGCTTCTCACCACACTCTCTGGCAGAACTTGAATTCCTTTTAAATAAACATGTTAGACATGTAAACACTCAGTAGAGTTCTTCATATAAGTAATGTATTAAAATCAAGTTTGCTTTAAAGCCTGAGCCTTTTAACTTTTTTCCTGCTTATTCACAATCTTTCATTAATATTATAAAGCAGAAGAAAGTACTTTGAACTTTGGAGAAATTCATGAGATTTATTCATTGAAGAAAACACAGATCAGAAAAATATGAAATATTTTCAAGCCTGGATGTAATAACCTTTTGATATTTTGCAAAGTAAAACAGTGACCCTAAAAATGTGTGATATTATATCCAAATGGCTTAATTTCTTTGTAGTTCCAGCTTAACTAAACTGAGTTTAAATGGCATGTACGTTAAGCTGTCTGATCAGTGTACCTGGGAGACTAGAAGTTGGAGAGACTACAATATAGTCATTAAGATCTTTGAAAATATGCAGTGTACAAGTGACATTTAAAAATGTATCTTTAACAATGAAGCAGCTTTAAGGGTTCTGCCAGCCAACTATTTCAATGACTCCAAAGAACTTAACAGGAAAGTGCAAAGATGAGTCAGCCCATGAATAAATCCAAGCCACCACCTTAATAGCAAACTCTTGCTTAATGACAGCTGAGACTGTTTCTTTCATTTCAATGGAACATAATGATGACAGTATTGTGGGGAAATGGAGAATATCAGCATTTCATTTTCTTCTAGGGCTAGAGTTTGGAAAGTGTTTTGGTGGTGTTTTGGTTGCATAGAGGAACTGTCACCAAAATTTCACTGGGAATATAAAGAACACTTCCCAGAATGGGTACCTCCTGCCTCAGTGAGATTTTAAGAAGTGGAGGAGATACTTAGATGAAAAAGCTCCATGTGAAAAGTAGGAGTGAGGGAAACAATTCCAGGAACTGTAGGAGGCCTTGAGAGACTGGAAAGAAGGGTGAATTTTGGAAGTCACCTAAAAATAGGGTGATTTGGGTGTTAAGATGAAATAAATTCATTTTGAAATGACAGAAGTACTCATTACATGGGAAAGCAAAAGCTTCATTTTTGGCTGTGATCATAGCTTTAAAGGCAGCATTGCTGTTTTGATGCACCACAGATTAGAAAACAATTAGAGTCTGGATTTCAAAAATGTTAGAAGAACCATGTCAGGGATCTCCCGATATCAGGACTCTGTAGTCTACAATTCAGCTTTGATTACAGAATCCCAAGGCAGCCTTTTCCATTCCCTGGAAACCCAGTGGTCATCTCTGACTTTTATTGACACTCTGCAAATTAAGAAAAGCATCTGATGAAATCAGTGACCTTAATGTTTTCTATATATTTACAACATGATAACTTGAGGCTTCTGTTTGCTTTCATTCTTTTAAAACATAGAAAGAAACTGGCTAAAATGGGGGATGTTTACTGATATGGTCTTAAAACACAGAAAGTTATTATGGTTTGTGGTTCATAGCTTTTATGTTTATAAGTTAAAAATGATTCCTTGTTAAAATTTTCATCTATGCCTATGTATATCAGGTTGAGGTAGTAACTTGACATTTGAAGTATGGTCATCAGGAATTCACACTGTAGAAGAAAGATAAGTACATAAACCCTTCGACTATTGTAGCCAAAGAGAATACAAATGTATTTTTTCATTGGTGAAATAAATAATGTTATCATGTGTAGCTGGCTACCATTCTTATATGAACAAAATATATGTATCTTACAAGTTCTGTGACCCGTCTTCAAGTTCAGCCACTCCATTTGGTCCTGCTTTTTCAAATTTCATGGAAAATTCTGTTATTGTACTTGACTAGAAAATTTATTGACATCAAAATATCTCTGTTTGCACCTCAGAGTGATATTCAAAATATTACCTTTATATGCCATTTGCTGAAATTCTCTCCTAGTATACTGCATATTAAAAGTTTTATGTTATGGGTGGTCCACTTTATGCGTTGAATATAACTTTTGCTGCTCTGCCACTACAACTTATTTTTGAATGGACATGTTTCTTCATTTCAGGAATGACTCTTGCAAATTAACAAGTGAACTACATACAACTGCAAACAGAGAACATGCGGAATGTAGCCTTTGAGTCATCTCTTTAAAAGTCCGCTCTTCTGTTGATGGGCAGAATCACAGCCTCTGGGACAGGAGTCCCCTGTGTTTCTCCTTTGCTAGCAAAGCAATAAATCTTCTTTTTCCTTTTTCTCAAAACTGTGTCCTTGTTATTGGATTGGCATCAGGGGCAAGAACAGAGCTTTTGGCAATATATGGGGAACTACTTTTCCCTAAAATTTATCCTCTCATTTGCTGGTGAAACCAAATATCTCATAATCAAAAGGTATGGATGTTTCCTGTCTTTCCATGGATACAGACAAGCAGTCACAAAATTAGTTTTCATAAGTAGCATCGTGATAATGTCATGAAATTCATACTACCCTGTTCATTGTGGAGAGTGTGAAGATGAATCTTCACCTTCTGGGAATCTTCTGGGAATCTTTTGTATAAAGAAGTCTGAAGAAATATGTGACAATTTTAGTGTTGTTTCTATGTTCTATGAATAATAATTGGTAACCTCAAAATGCTTGGTGGTTTAAAAATTTATTTTTTTGGTTGAAATAATTAAGTTGACATTTTTTAATATGACAACCATAGATAATTGTAAGACTGCTTTCTAAAATCAAAAAAGGTCTCTTATAATTGTTCTTTCTACTTATGCAAGAACATAGCGAATTCTTCTTTGGGGTTCTTTACTGAGATACAGAGTTTGAGAAACTTTTTCTCCTTTAACTAAGCGGAGAAGACCTGTGCAAAGTCCTCACTGCAAAATCTGAGGACAGAGTGAAGACTCCCCTAATTTTACAAAAAGTATGATGATGTATTGGCAAAATTTTTTTCTGAGTTTTATTTTCATAAAAATATACTGCCTGGTAGGATAAGGGAGGGCCATAAAGGTAGGATGATCATACATTTGCCAGGAAAATTTTAGCTTTTATTTTTATTCCAATGTGTTATTCATAGCACCTCTCTTACTCTTAGAAATATCTCCTTCCTTCAATGATAAATTATACATTGTACATGTTGTTCCCCACTTCTGCCTCCACCCTTATATTCTAAGGCTTCCCAATATTTGAGAACTTGATGAATTGCCTTAAGTCTTTTCACAACAATGGTAGTCCAGACCTTTGAGGAATGTAAGGTCCAAAAGAGAAGATTTTCTTTCTTACATTGTAATATAAGTTCCAGTTTACCTTGGGCATCCTTGGGTCGGGGTGCTACCTCAAGTTGGAGAAGTTTTGTCCCTTTGTTCTAGTCAGCAATAGTATACTATCTTGTGAACATTATATTATTTGAGCATGATCAAATCTCAATGTCTAATTTCTCATCTCATACTATACATAAAAATAGTTTGTCTAAAAGTTGAATCCTACCATGTCATTGCTTTGTTTAATAATTATCCATTGTCTCACTTTTATCTTCATATTTAAGTCTAAACTACCAAGCGTCATCATATAAATCATTAAATCTTAATTTAAATCTCTAAGGTTTATTTTCCCTGCTAACTTTCATATTCAAATGGCCAAGTGTCTCTTCAATATTCCATTTGGATTCATCCCGTTGATATTTTAGATGCTGGCATCACTTCCATCCATATTCAAATACCTGATTGTTTTCCTTTGTTGTTTTTTTCTTAGGGTAACTACAAACTCCTAAGAGTAATCACTCAAAAAAAAAAAAAAAAAAGAAAGAAAGAAAGAAATTGTCTCCTACTCAGTATAAAATCTTGAATAGTATGCTGGATGGGCATACTATTACAAGAGGGGATGCAGAAACTAGTCACCTTCTACCTCAGGGTATCATTATCTTCTAATACCAGTGGGAAAGAAGAACACAGACAAGCAGACATGGGGGAGATCCCAAGGGCAGTCTAGATGAGGGCTCATCACCTCTCCTCATCCTCCATCAACTACAATTTAGTAACAAGAAAATGGCTCCACCAAAGTCATGCTGGGCACCCTATCATTTAAATTTTGACGTTATTTCAGATGTGCGAAAATGTTCCAGATACCCTTTACCCAGATAACCTATTTGCTTATTTTTAATTGACAAATAATTATGTATTTTTATGACACATAATGTAATTTTTTTCTAGGTATACATTACAGAAAGATTCAGTAGAGTTTATTACCTTATCACTTCACCAATTTGTCATTTTTTGTACTGAGACATTAAAAATCTATTTTAGCCATTTTGAAATATACATTGCATTACTAACTGTGGTCACCATGCAGTGCAATAGATCACTAAAGTCTATTCCTCCTAACTGAAACTCTGTACCTTTTGATCAACTACCCCTTGCCAGTTCCTCCCCAATACCTCATCCTTTCTGTTCTCTGCAACTATGAGATTAATTTTTTTACAATTTCACATTGCATATAGTAATTATCTATTTTTCATTGATTCTTTTTATGTTTTTTAAGTTATATATGACAGTAGAATCCATTTGGGTAAAATTTTTCATGCCTATTTATATCTTATTCTAATTAGGACTCCATTTTTGTGGATATACACAATGGTAGGATCCACTTAGGATTTTTCATATGTGTACATTGGAAAATTATGTCAGATTCATTCCACTGTCTTTTCTATTCCTATTATCCCTCACGTCCCTTCATCCCCTTTTGTCTAATCTACTGAACATCTCTTCTTCCCCAACCTCCTTACCGGGGATTAGCTTCCACAACTAAAACATTCAACTTTAGATTATTTTGGAATTGTCTTATTTCACTTAGCATGATAGTATCCAGATCCATCCATTTATTAGTGAATGTCATAAAGTGATTCTTCTTTATGGCTGAGTAATATTACATTTTATGTATATATATTTATATATGTGTATATATATACACATACACACACACACTATATATATCACTATTTATTTATCTATTCATCTGTTGAAGGACACATAGGTTGGCTCCATAGCTTAGGTATTGTGAATTATGCTGCTAAAATCATTCATGTGACTGTCACTGTAGTATGCTGACTTTAAATCCTTTGGATATATGTCAAGGAATGGGATAACTGGGTCAAGTGGTGGTTCCATTCCTAGTTTTTGAGGCATCTCCATACTGCTTTCCAGTGTGATTGTACTAATCTACAGTCACACCAGCAATGTGTGAGTGTACTCCTTCCCCCACATCCTCACCAACATTTATTGTTGCTCGTATTCTTGATAGTAGCCATTCTGACTGGAGTGAAGTGAAATCACAGTGTAGTTTTGATTTTCATTTCTCTAAGTACTAGAGATGTTGAAAATTTTTTCATGTAACTATTGACCATTTGTTCCTTCTTTTGAGAATGGTCTGTTCAGTTCCTTTGCCCACTTACTGATTGGACTATTTCCTTTTGGTGTTAATTTTCTTGAGTTATTTGTATATCCTAGAAATTAATGCCCTACCGAGGTGCAGGTGGCAAAGATTTTCTCCCATTCTGTGGACTCTCTCTTCATGCTCTTGATTATTCCTTTGCTGTGAAGAAGCTTTTTGTTTGATACCATTCCATTTATTGATTCTTGATTTTACTTCTTGTGCTTTAGGACTCTCATTAAGGAAATCTATTGCTGAGCCAATATGTTGAACTGTTAGGCCTACATTTTCTTCTAGTATGTGCAGAGTTTCTGGTGTAACTCCTAAGTCTTTGATCAACTTTGAATAGATTTTTGGGCAGGATGAATAAAAGGGGTTAAATTTTATTCTATTACATATGAAATTCCAGTTTTCCCAGCATCATTTGTTGAAGAGACTGTTTTTGGTGCCTTTGTCTAGTATGAGGTAACTGCATTTATGTGGGTTTGTCTCTGTGTCTTCTATTCTGTTCCATTGGTCTTCTTGCCTGTTTTGGTGCCACTACCATGCTGTTTTTATTACTATAACTCTGTAGTATAATATGAGGTCTGGTATTATGATTCCTTCTGCTTTACTTTTCTTTCTAAGGATTACTTTGGCTATCCTGGGCCTCTTATTTTTCCAAATTAATTTCATGATAGCTTTTTCTATTTCTGTGAAGAATGTCATTGGAATTTTTATGGGCATTACAATGAATCTGTATAGTGCTCTTGATAATATGGCTGTTTTGACAACATTAATTCTGTCTATACAAAAACATTGAAGGTATTTCCATTTTCTAAGGTCTTCCTCAATTTCTTTGTAGTGTTCTATAGTATTTCCTGTAGAATTCCTATGCCTCTTTTGTTAGGTTGATTCCTAAGGAATTTTTTGTTTTGTTTTGTTTGTTTATTGAAGCTATTGTGAATGGAATGGTTTTTCTAAATTGTCTTTCAACTGATTCATCATTGGAGTATAGGAATGCAATTGACTTATGGTGTTAATTTTGTATTCTGCTACTTTACTGAATTCATTTATGAGTTCTTGAAGTTTGCTAGTAGAGTTTTTTGGATCTCCTGTATATAGAATCATGTCATTGGCAAACAGATAGTTTGTGCTCTTCTTTTTCTATTTATATATCTGTAATTTCTTTCTTTTGTTTAATTGATTTGGTTAGGGGTTCAAGGATTATGTAGAATAGAAGTGATGAAAATGAGCATCTCTGTCTTGTTCCATTTCTGTGGAAATGCTGATAGTTTTTCTCTAGTACAATTATGTTGGCCTTATTTCTGTCGTATGTAGTTTTTACAATGTTGAGGTATGTTCCTTCTATCCCTAGTTTTTTGCATGTTTTAAACATGAATGGATGCTGTATTTTGTCAAATGTTTTCTCTGCACCTATTGAGATACTCACGTGGTTCTTGTCTTTAAGTCTATTTAGTGATATATTACACTTATTGATTTCCGTGTTGAATCAACCTTGCATCCCTGTGATGAAACCCACTTAATCGTGGTACATTATCTTTTTAATGTGTTTTTGTATGTGATTTTCCAGTATTTGATTATGATTTTTTGTATCCGTGTTCACGAAGGATGTTGGTGTAAAGTTTCCCCTTCTTGATGTCTTTGTCTTGTTTTTACTAGCTTCATAGAATGTTTGGAAGACTTCCCTCCTTTTCTATTTAATGGAATAATTTGAGGAGGATTTGTATTAGTTCTTCTTTAAAGGCTTGATAGAACTTATAAGAAATTCTCTGGTCCTGGGTTTTTCTTTGTTGGTAGATTTTTGAAGGTATCTTCAATTTCATTACTTGAAATTGATCTGTTTAAATTTTCTATATCCTCCTTGTTTAATTTTGGTATGTCATATGTCTCTAGAAATTTGTTGATGTCTTCATCAAACTTGTTGGAGTATAAATTTTTAAATAGTTTCTGAATATCTTTATTTCAGTAGTGTCTGTGGTGATATTTCCATCTTCATCACAAACATTAATAATTTGAGTTTACTCTGTTTTAGTTAGCTTGGTTAGAGGTTTATCAATTTTGTTTATTCTTTCAAAGAGTCAACTTTTTGTTTCATTGATTTTTTTTGAAATTTTTTTAGTCTCAATTTCATTGAGTTTGTCTTTTTATTATTTCATGTCATATTAATTTTGGTGTTGATTTTATTTCCTGTCTTCTATTGATTTGGGTGATACTATTTTTATGGGACCTTGATTTTTAATATTACTTATTTGTTGACTTTATATTCTTTAAATGAATGAACTCAATGCTATGAACTTTCCTCTTAGAATCATCTTTATAGTGTCCCAGAGATTTTGGTTTTTTGTATCACTATTCTCATTTACTTATAGGTATTTTTTAATTTCATTCCTGTTATCTTCTGCTATCCATTCAACATACAATAGATAATTATTTAGTCTCCAGGTATTAGAGTAGCTTCTAACTTTTATCTTATCATTGATTTCTAATTTCATTTCATTATGATCTGATAGAATTCAGGGTATTAGCTCTATTTTTTTGTATTTGCAAGAGTTGTTTCATAGCTTAAAATGTGATCTATTTTAGAAAATGTTCCATGTACTGCTGAGAAGAAGGTATATTCAGTTTTATTAGATAAAATATTCTAAATGTCTGTTTAGATTCTTAATTGTATTCTTTAGTTTCTTTATTTAGTGTTTGTTAGAATGATCTATGTAATGTTGAGAGAGCTGTGTTTAAGTCATCCAGTATTACTGTGATGTGATCTATTTGATTCTTGATATTGAAGAGGATTTGTTTGGAGTACTTGGGCCCTCCATTATTTCAGGCATAAATATTTATGATTGCTATTTCTTGTTGTTTTATGATTTCCCTTAAGCAGTATATAATGGCCTTCTTTGTCTCTTCTAATTATCTTTGGCTTAAAGTCCACTTAATCTGATATGAGAATAGAAACTTTTACTTGCTTTCAAGATCCATGTGAATGATATATTTTTTCTCCCTTCACTTAGTCTGTGGATGTCTTTACCTGTGAGGTGAGTCTCTTGAAGACAACATATTTTTGGGTCTTATTTTTTAATCCATTCTATCCATTCTGTAAGCACCCCCCCCCCCTTTTTTTTTTCCTTTCAGAGATCATATGTATTATTCTAAGACCTCCCAGCTTTTAGGAGGGAGCTGTTTTACCTCTAAATGTGTCCAGTTGTTTTAAATTTCTGTCCTTGTTAAGAGGAAAGAAGCAGAGGTAGGAGGATATGAAAGTGTTTGTAATTTCAAGGGGTGAATAGGTCAAAAGCAGTTATGTCATTATGTCAACCACGTGCAGTTGGTTATGAGGAGGGAAGAGAAAAACTAGAAGTGAAAATTTAAAGGAAGAGTGAAAGAGAGAACAGTAGATTTTGACTGTTAGTGAAGGGAAAGAGAGAGGGAAACAAAGGGGATAAAGTAGTGAAAAATACAATACAAAACAAAATTAAAGTATACTAATGAAAAACCCTAACCCTCAAAAAAAAGAGCAAGGAAAAATACCTTCAAAAAAAGTTAAAATTTCTGACCAGCTGTAGCTGCCTTGTGAGCCCCAGTGAGCTACTGGAACTAAAGAATTGAAGGGTGCTGGGTTCTCCCTAGCCTCTCCAGTTTGTATTCCCCCAGGGGAAATGCTCTCAGTGGCTTATTTTCCCTGAGGTTGTGAGGGTCTGTTAAGTCTTTGGTAGTCTCAAATAAGAGGACCCGGCTACAGTTCCTATTGGTGCTGATGCAAGGTTGTTCCAAGATGGCACCTGGCTGGGTTCCCTGTGGATGACTGGTAAACTTGGGGCATCTTTTGTGGACCTGTTTAGTGAGTTGAACAGACTCTGGATCAGCTAGGGCAGAATGCCCCTCCAGTCTCAGTATTTTCCAAACTAAGCCTGTTGGTAGTATTTCTTAGCTTTCTCTGTCCTTATGTGCTAATTCCACTGCTCGTGCAAGCAGCTTACCTCTACTTTTGTACCTTTTCCTTGCATAATATACCCAAACTTTCTATTTTTCTAAGGCTCTCTATCAAATATTAAACATTTATTAAATATTAAAAATAAATATAAAATTTATTTTCACCTACTTTGGGGAGAAGCAGTATTCCTGTAGCTTGAGACCCAAGTAGTTGAGTGATGAGAAATGCTGTTACACTCTCACCTACCATCTTAGTAATTGTCTTTTTGTTTCTGACTTATTTCACTTAGCACATAGTATTCTCCAAGTCTATCCATATTTTCATAAATGATAGAAGTTCCTTTTTCAAGGCCATGTAGCATTCCATTTTACACACACACACACACACACACACACACACACACACACTCTCTCTCTACTCATTCTTTATCCATTCGTCTGTTGATGGATCCATAAGTTGCTTCTATAACTTGGCTATTGTGAATAATGTTGAAATGAGCATGGGCAGTTTTTTTTTTTTTTTTTAACATAGGCTTCTTTGTTGAAATATTTGCATCAGTAATATATAGGGTTCATTTTAACGAGGAAGGAATGGGTTGCTTTGCTGACACTGCTTTCCCTGCCTTGAGTCAAAACAGATGTTTGCTAAAATAGGTGGTTTCTGAATATTGACTCACTTTGAATAGATGATTCAAATTTCTTTTGTTTCTAATCTCCGCCTCTTATTTTCTCTTTCAATCTTTCTCCTACTTTTCACTTCCCTACTAGCCCAAGCTGTATTTTCTAGTCCTGAGAAAGAATGTCTCTTCTTTCTAATGCTATTTCTCTCCACAGTTTTTGTTTGGGTTATTCGCAAGCCTTTAATTCTGAGTGATAGAATCCTAATGTTTTCTTTAAATTATTTCAACATGGCTATTTTACTGTGAGGTCTGTTAGCTGCTTTAAGTTGATCTCTGAGAGCATTTCATTGAACTAATCAGGAGATGCACCCTAGGAATAATCAACTGGTCTCTAATCAGAACCAGAGGCCATCCTACAAGTACCTTAATGATCTTTACCACTTATCATCAGCAGAAATATCATTTTTATAATAAATGTAAGAAATAGATTTTCACTGGCAAAAGAAGTCACTTGCTAATTAACAAAATGGGTGTTAAAAAAGAGTGCTTTTTTGGTGGAATTAGTGAGTTGTCTATAGTGTTATAGGTCATACTCTTCTTTCCTTGCATAAGAAGACTATAAAAACTGTCATCATATATGCTAAACCCAACATAATTCTAAACAGAGAAAAATTGAAAGTGTTCCCTTTAAAAACTGGAACAAGACAAGGATGCCCTCTTTCACCACTCTTATTCAACATTTTCCTTGAAACTCTAGTCAGAGCAATAAGAAGACAGAAATTGAAGGGATACAAATAGGTAAAGTAGAACTCAAACTATCACTATTTGCCGATGACATGATTTTATGTTTAGAAGATCCAAAACATTCCACTAGAAAATGTCTAGAGCTAGTAAATGAATTCACAAAGTAGCAGGTTATAGAATCAATATCCATAAATCAAATGCATGCCTATACATCAGTAATGAATTCACTAAAAGAGAAACAAAGAACACTACCCCATTCACAATTGCCTCAAAAAAAAAAAAAAAAAAAACAAAACTTGAGAATCAATCTAACAAAAGATGTGAAAGACTTCTACAATGAAAACTACAGAACACTAAAAAGAAAAAGTGAAGAAGACCTTAGAAGATGGAAAGACCTCTCATGCTTGTGGATAGGCAGAATTAACATTGTCAAAATGGCCATACTACCAAAAGCGCGAGACAAATTTAATGTGATTCTTATTAAAATTCCAATGACATTCTTCATAGAAATAGAAAAAGCAATCATAAAATTCATTTGGAAAAATGTGAGACTCAGAGTAGTCAAAGCAATCCTTAGGAAGAAAAGTGAAGCAGGAGGCATCACAATACCAGACCTCAAGCCATACTACAGAGCCATAGTAATAAAAACAGCATGTTATTGGCACCAAAGCATGTAATGGTACAGAATAAAAGACACAGAGACAAACCCACATAAATACAGGTATCTCATACTAGACAAAAGTACCAAAAACATTCACTGGGGAAAAGATAATCTATTCAACGAATAGTGCTGGTAACTGGAAATTTATATGTAACGAAATGAAATTAAACCTTTATCTCTCACCCTGCATGAAACTCACCTTACAGTGGATCAAAGACTTAGGCACTAGAACAAAGTCCCTGTGACCACTAGAAGAAAAAGTAGGCCCAAATCTTCACCATGTTGGCCTAGGATCTGACATCACTAGCAAGACCCTGAAAGTACAAGAAGTTACATCAAGAATCAATAAATGGATGGACTCAAATAAAAACCTTCTTCTCAGTAAAAAAAAACAATCATAATGCGAAGAGAGAGCCTAGAGATTAGGAGAAAATTTTCCCACATGCACCTCAGATAAAACATTAATCTCCAGGATATATAAAGAAGTCAAAAAACTTAACACCAAAAAATCAAATAACCTAATCAATAAATGGGCTAAGGAACTGAACAAACACTTCATAAAAGAAGATATACAATTGATCAACAAATGTATGAAAAAATGTTCAACATCTCTAGCAATTAGAGAAATGCAAATCAAGACTACTCTAAGAGTTCATCTCATTCCAATTAGAATGGCGATTATCAAGAATACAAACAACAATAAATGTTGATGAGGATGTGGGAGAAAAGGTACACTCATAAATTGCTGGTGGGAATGCAAAATGTGCAACCATTATGGAAAGGAGTATGGCGATTCCTCAGAAAACTTGGAATGGTACCATTCTTTGACCCAGTTATCCCACTCCTTGGTTTATACCCCAAAGACTTAAAATCAGCATATTACAGTGACGCAGCCACACCATTGTTTATAGCAGCTCAATTCACCATAGCTAAAATATTGAACCAATGTAGATGCCCTTCAACAAATGAAATGTTACATAGATTACACACACACACACACACACACACACACACACACATATATGGTGGAATATTACTCAGCTTTAAAGAAGAATGAAACTATGGCCTTAGCTGGTAAATAGATGGAGTTAGAGAATATCATGCTAAGCCAAATAAGCCAAACTCAAAATCCAAAGGTTGAATATTTTCTCTGATATGTGGATGCTAATTTACAATAAGGTGGGGTAGGGATAGGGAAGAATAGAGTTACTTAATATTAGGTAGAGGGAGTAGAGGGAGGGTAAGGGATTTGGGGGTAGGAAGGATAGTAGAGTAAAACAGACATTATTACCTCATGTACATATATGATTGCATGACTGATGTGATCCTACAATATGTATAATCAGAAAAATGAGAGATTATACTCCATTTATGTATGATCTATCAAAATATATAAATGCATTCTACTGTCTTGTACAACAAATGAGAACAAATAAATTTTTTTTTAAAAAAGAATAAAAAGACAAAAACAAACAAACAAACCAAACAGGTTGTCTGCCCTGAGATCTCTGTAGTTTTAAATGGCTCCCTAGTGTCAATGGTCCTATAGAGAGGACTCTATCTAATAATAGGATGT
Organism: Sciurus vulgaris; assembly: GCF_902686455.1. Lineage (NCBI taxonomy): Eukaryota > Metazoa > Chordata > Mammalia > Rodentia > Sciuridae > Sciurus > Sciurus vulgaris. The sequence goes on from NC_136463.1 coordinate 137,397,533, forward strand.
AGTTATATTTGCCTCAGTGAAACTGCCTCACAAAGTACCTCTGGAGCACACAAATAGGAAGACGGCCCACTGAGGCTTCAGTGTATTTCCATTGTATGTGTTGGGTTACCAGTAAATAGTATCATATGCGGCAGGATTTAGATGCAGATTTGACTCTGTCATGGGGACTAGCCCATTTCAATTGTCCCCTGAATTTTCAGAATGTGTATATCCAAAATGAAGTATAGAAATCTACAACTCTAGTCCTTTAATATTGTAAGTCCAAGACTCAACTCTCTCTCTCTTTTTTTTAACCATCACTCAATGGAATTAATGAGAATTTTTAAATCCCTTGATCGGAGAACAAAAGAATATAAAGAAATGCCAAAAATATTAACTGTTGCCTAACAGTTTAAAAATATTACTCCAATAAAAATATTTGCAGATTTGCATATTATGAAGACAATCTTTTATGTTATGTATTTGTCAAGTAAAAATATTTTAAATCCTTTTATAGGAATATACTAAAATGCATAATACTTATTTATCCTAATTTTCAGCTTCCCTCAACTCGTATTAAGGTTTTGGTTATTTAACTTTCCTTAACAGGTACCTGTTAAATCAAGAAATGTCTTTCTGAGAGACTTTCTAATTGACTTCTTCAGATTCCTGAAAAACATGTGCGTGCCCTCGGACCTATGGTTCAGCTTGTGCAGTGTCAGCTGTAAGGTAATAATTATTTTATACTTGTCCTCTTTTGTGAACATCAACATTGCCTCCTGCTCACTTTCTATAGGCATTGGAATTAGAATGCTTGCTCTGGAAATTGCCAGGCATCTCAAAAATATTGTGATAAGTTAATTGTGAATTATTACTTGTCTTTAAATAACTTGCACCGAAAGAAAAGTTAGGGTGAGTGTTGAGATTAGGAAATTACTGCCTTTAGGTACATCTGTTTATCGCAGAAATTTACAAAACATCATACTAAGGGTTCAGGAAAGCCTTCCCACCCAATAAGTTTCCAAACTAAGAATCTTCTACACCTTCCCAGGTATCATAATTTTAATCCTGCATGTAATATCCTGGTCTTTGGTATTGGCAGTTCTTTCCTGATTTAGCAGAAGGTCATGGTTTGTGTTATTCCCTTTAAAACTTAATGCATAATAAACTTGAGCAACCTCCTGCTGCTGTTGGCATAGATTTAGATTTTTCTTGCTTTTCTCTGTTGCATCTTCTTGTAATGTACAAGGGATGAGGAAAAATTTAATCTCTTCGTCTGTAAAATGAGGGTGATCGTGTTAGGTGATCTCTAAGGTCCCTTCAAACTCTAAAATTTTATGATTGTAATAATGAAAGTTTAAACCACATTAGTAAGAGTAATAGCTTTTCTTAGCTAATCTGTGGCACAGTTTTCTTTAAAACAGCCCACTTTGCTTTAAAACAATCCACAAAGCTGCTTATATTCTTTCCCATACTTACTTATATTATGCTATTCTAACTCTCCAGCCCTGAAATTCCTTTGCTCTGTGTTATTGAAAATATTTTTCTTATACATAGCTGACTCTCCCTCATAGAAGAGGCCTAATTTCCAATTTGGCATTATCCCTTCTAGTGTATCATCTTGTCCCTAGTAGATGTTTAATTAAGTCTGTTGAATGCATGAACACATCACTTTGTATCTCACACTACAATTTATAAAGTGCTGTCTTGTTGTTCATTATCCAATATCACATAATTATGAAATGTTCAATTTGAAGGGTCCTAAGAGAGATTTCTATCAGTGGTTCCCGACTGGGGTGATTTTGCCCCCTAGTGGACAGCAGGCCCAGTTTGGAGACTTCTTTTGGTTGTCATAATTGAGGGATGGGTGCTCCTGGCATTGTCTGGAGAGAAGCTAAACATTTACACAATTCTCAGCATGGTTCCAACAACAACAACAAAATCACCTTTTATGTCTATAATGCTAATTAAGACCCTCATAAATAAGTTGACTCAGATCCTGAGAAATTAAACAATTTTCAGGATAATTCAGTGGCAGTGATTTTACCCAGTAAATTGATTCTTAGTAAATCTTGCAAAAGAGATAGAGGTATTTTTTCCACTTTATAATTGAGAAAATAGAAATTTGATATGTTAGTCAATGTCATGTGAGCTTTGTATTTGGGAATATAGAGGGTTCAATGTGATCCATGATATGCAGGGTAAGGATTCTCATATTATTTTATTTTTTCCTTAAGATTCTGACCATCACTTGCCAAACTCAGTGAAAGTTCACTATTACTCTTTCCTGGGATTTGTAACTAAGACACTGTACATAAATTCAAGCCATATAATCCTGGGAAATGGGAAACAGGCTTATTTTTAGTGCAAAGTACCTGGTATCTAGACATATACATGAGATAATTCAGTGCAAAATCATCACTTTCCATTGTTTTTCAACTACCAGCTGTTCCTCTCTTTTGAAAGGACTGTTAGTAGTTGACTTTTCTCCATAGCTTCTAAAAATTATGGTCAGAAGCTAAATATCTTGTGCAATTCACAGCATGTTCCCAACAGCAACAACAAAATATTCACCTAATATGTCAATAATTCCAATCAAGAAACTCTGCCCTGAAAGATCAATAAAGTAAAGATAAGGGAACAGGAGGAGAGGGCAGGGGAGAAGTACTGAATTAGAGCAAATTATATTCCATGATTTTACAATTCTGTCAAAATGAATCCTAATGTTATTTATAACTAAAAAGAACCAATGGGGGGAAAAAAAAAAAAGAAATCCTGACCTCATTTTATAAATAAGAGATCTCACTTATGGAATAAGGAAGCACAAAATGGGCCACAGAAATCTACACTAGATGCCCAGGTGTGGTATTTAGTTGTCTTGTGTACATGTAAACACAGAAGTCTTGCCCCTCAATTGGGTTATCTCAGTAAGGCCTTAGTTAAATGTTTTGGGGAGAAAAAAAAAAAAAAGTGCTGCCTATCCCCGAGGCATAAGGAAGTCCAGAGGTCAATGATATAGACCTGATAACCTCTTGGAGTAGGCACTAGGGAAAACAAACTTTCATTACTTTGCAGTGGTATGGATGTGTATATCTACATATATGTGTGTACATAATGTGTGTGTAACAATATCTGGGCCACGTTTATTTGTCATATTCATCTTTTAAAAAATCTTTGGACACTCGGTGCTAGGATTCACTTTCACGGTTTGGGGTACCCAGTTGTTCTGCTGTGCGGTCCCCAAGGAGCAGGCCTGGCTCCTGATCACCAAGAAATGAACTATGGCAGCATATCGACACGTTTTTTGAGTGCAGACTGCTCACCATCAGGTGCCTATCATCTGCCGTTTGCCTGCCTCTTAGCCTGACCGTCGCCTGCCTTACACCTATCCATCACCCAACGCACAAGTTTCCCACAACAGTCAGCAAACTGATCACCAGCCACCAGTGGAGCATCAGCTGCCTATTGTTGTCTGGAAGTTCACTGTTACAGTACCTGCAGGTTTGATTACACGTGGCTGCCACCATTTTGAGACAACAGCCAGGCCCAGTAGGACCCCTGGCTGGACTGACTGAGCCCCATCTCCAGGTTGCCTCAGCCCAACCAATCACTCCCTGCTTCTGGGGCCCTCACATCTACTGACTGCTCCCTGCCGCCAGGACCCCCAGACTAACTGACTATACCCTATCACTGGGACCCCAGACTGATTGCAACCAGCCTCCAGGATCCCATAACCACACCAAACACACCCAACCACGAGGACCCCTGCCTGACCAACCGCATCCTGCCTCCAGGACCTCCTGCTGACCACGTCCACATCCTGAGCTGCAGCTCCCCATTTGCCAACACATTTTGAAGCCAGAGTGGCCATCTTGGATAATCCTGGAAGCCAGAGCTCCAATCTTTAGGTGGGGCAAATCCCATCCTGATATGCCTGCTGGAGGCTTGAAGCTCATTGTCAGGTACCTCTCATGCATCAGGCTACTGAACGCTGGGAGGTTTCATTACTATATAACTATTATACTGTAGATTTTCTTTTTTCTCCTTAGAGAAAAATTTTTTTTTTATTTCTTTACTTTTCTTGCACTCTTTTCCTTTTGTTTACCTGTTCCCTCAGAGTCTCTTTCTCCCTTTTTTGCATGCTAACATCCAATTTCTTTTGATTACACTCTCACCCTTTCTATTATCTAGAACTTCTGTATATTCTTTTCTGATCCCATTAACAACCACATTCTACATCCCTCTGCATCCTCTTTGTCCTCCATTAGAAACTGCAGACCTTATTGCAAATCTGTTTGTTTTATTTAAGATAATATTTTAACTCATTCTGTTTATTATGACAATTTTGTTATTGTCCTCATAGGGGCTATTGGGTCTAGGATTGCATAGTGTCTGAATTGGGTACTGCTAATATTGATCTCCCCATAAATAAAGGGTTTTGGAAACCTATAGGGCCACTATAAGCCTATAGGGGGAAATCTGCAATATCCCAGATCTGCACTGGTAGAGGGGAAGATACATGAACAACATGAAAAAAAAGGGAAGAAAATGATCCAAACAAATCTAGATTCTATAGTAATAGAATCCAAAGACAGTATGTTAGAAGAAATGTCAGAAAAGGACTTCAGATTATACATGATTAAGATGATTTGCGAAGCAAAGGATGAGATAAGAGAGCAAATGCAGGCAATGAATGACAATGCCAATAAGCTGAAAGAGCAACTGCAGGAAGCAAAAGATCATTTCAACAAAGAGATAGAGATTCTCAAAAAAAAAACCCAAAAGGAAATGCATGAAATGAAGGAAACAATAAACCAAATAAAAAACTCAATGGAAAGCATCACCAAAAGACTAGACCACTTGGAAGACAGAACCTCAGACAATGAAGATAAAATATTTAATCTTGAAAATAAAGTTGCCCAAACAGAGAAGATGGTAAGAAATCATGAGCAGAATCTCCAAGAACTATGGGACATCATGAAAAGACCAAATTTAAGAATTATTGGGATTGAGGAAGGCACAGAGATACAAACCAAAGGAATGAACAACCTATTCAAGGAAATAATATCAGAAAATTTCCCAAGCCTGAAGAATGAAATGGAAAATCAAATACAAGAGGCTTATAGAACACCAAATGCACAAAATCACAACAGATCAACACCAAGGCACATTATAATGAAAACGCCTAACATTCAAAATAAAGATAGGATTTTGAAGGCTGTGAGAGAAAAGCATCAGATTACATATAGGGGGAGACCAATATGGATAGCAGCTGACTTCTCAACCCAGACTCTAAAAGCTAGAAGGGCCTGGAACAACACATTTCAAGCTCTGAAAGAACATGGTTGCGAACCAAGAATCCTATACCCAGCAAAACTAACCTTCAGATTGGAAGATGAAATAAAATCCTTCCATGATATACAATAGTTAAAAGAATTAACAAATAGAAAGCCTGTGCTACAGAATGTTCTTAACAAAATATTCCATGAGGAGGAAATGACAAACAACAATGTAGGTCAGCAAAGGGAAGAACTACCTTAGAGAAAAACCACTCAAAGGAGAAACCAAGCCAACTTAAAAACCAAAAATAAGCCAAATGACTGGGAATACAAATCATATCTCAATAATAACCCTGAATGTTAATGGCCTAAACTCATCAATCAAAAGACATAGACTGGCAGAATGGATTAAAAAGAAAGACCCAACAATATGCTGCCTGCAAGAGACTCATCTCATAGAAAAAGACATCCACAGACTAAAGGTGAAAGGATGGGAAGAAAACTACCATGCACATGGACTCAGTAAAAAAGCGGGGGGTTTCCATCCTTATATCAGATAAAGTGAACTTCAAGCCAAAGTTAGTCAGAAGGGATAAAGAAGGACATTTCATATTGCTTAAGGGAACCATAAATTAGGAAGACATAACGATAGTAAATATTTATGCCCAAACAATGGTGCATCCCTGTACAGCAAAAAAATCCTTCTCAATTTCAGGAATCACATAGACCACAACACAATATTTCTGGGTGACTTTAATGCACTGCTGTCACCACTAGATAGATCGTCCAAACAAAAACCAATCAAAGAAACCATAGAACTCAATAACACAATCAATAACCTATACTTAATAGACATATACAGAATATTCCATCCCTCAATGAGCGGACTCACTTTCTTCTCAGCAGCACATGGAACCTTCTTGAAAATAGACCACATATTATGCCACAAAGCAGCCCTTAGAAAATGCAAAAAAATAGAGATACTGCCTTGTGTTCTATCAGATCATAATGGACTGAGAATAGAAATCAATGACAAAATAAAGAACAGAAATTACTCCAACACCTGGAGACTAAATAATATGCTATTGAATGAAACATGGATAACAGAAAACATCAGAGAGGAGATAAAAAATTCTTAGAGGTCAATGAGAATGATGATACACCATATCAAAATCTCTGGGACACTATGAAAGCGGTACTAAGAGGAAAATTCATTGCACGGAGCGCATTCCAGAAAAGAATGAAAGGTCAACAACTAAATGACCTAACATTACAGCTCAAAGCCCTAGAAAAAGAAGAACAAAATAACAGCAAAAGTAGAAGAAGACAGGAAATAATTAAAATCAGAGCTGAAATCAATGAAATTGAAACAAAAGAAACAATTCAACAAATTGACAAAACGAAAAGTTGGTTCTCTGAGAAAGTAAACAAAATAGACAAACCCTTAGCCACACTAACAAAGAGAAGGAGAGAGAAAACTAAAATTACTAAAATTCGTGATGAAAAAGGAAATATAACGACAGACACCACTGAGATACATAACATAATTAGAAGCTACTTTGAAATGGATTCTCAGCCGAGTTCTACAAGACCTTCAAAGAAGAACGCTTTCCAATACTTCTCAAAGTATTCCAGGAAATAGAAAAGGAGGGTACCCTACCAAACTCATTCTATGAAGCTAATATCACCCTCATACCCAAACCAGGAAAAGACACATCAAGGAAAGAAAATTTTAGACCAATATCCTTGATGAATATAGATGCAAAGATCCTTAACAAAATATTGGCAAATCGTATCCAAAAACATATTAAGAACATTGTGCACCACGATCAAGTGGGGTTCATCCCTGGAATGCAAGGATGATTTAACATCCATAAATCAATAAACGTACTCCATCATGTCAATAGACTTAAGGATAAGAATCACATGGTTATTTCAATTGACGCAGGAAAAGCGATTGACAAAATACAACGCCACTTCATGCTCAAAACACTAGAAAAAATAGGGATAGTAGGAACATACCTGAACATTGTAAAGGCTATGCTAAGGCCATGGCCAACATCATTCTGAGAATCTGTCAGGTCCTGGGCATTTCTCAGATGGTAGGTTTTCAATGGCTTCTTCTATTTCATTGCTTGATATTGATCTGTTTAAATTGTGTATGTGCTCCTGTTTCAGTTTGGGAGGAGCATATGTCTCTAGAAATGTGTCAATATCTTCAGTAGATTCTATTTTGTTGGAATACAGATTTCAAAGAAATAAATTGAGGAAGACCTTAGAAGATGGAAAGATCTCCCATGTTCTTGGATAGGCAGAATTAATATTGTCAAAATGGCCATACTACCAAAAGTGCTATACAGATTCAATGCAATTCCAATTAAAATCCCAATTACATACCTTACAGAAATAGAACAAGCAATCATGAAATTCATCTGGAAGAATAAGAAACCCAGAATAGCTAAAGCAATCCTTAGCAGGAAGAATGAAGCAGGGGGTATCACAATACCAGAACTTCAACTATACTACAAAGCAATAGTAACAAAAACAGCATGGTATTGGCACCAAAATAGACAGGTAGATCAATGGTACACAATAGAGGACATGGACACAAACCCAAATAAATACAATTTTCTCATACTAGACAAAGGTGTCAAAAATATGTAATGGAGAAAAGATAGTCTCTTCAACAAATGGTGCTGGGAAAACTGGAAATCCATATGCAACAGAATGAAACTAAACCCCTATCTCTCACCCTGCACAAAAATCAACTCGCAATGGATCAAGGACCTTGAAATCAGACCAGAGACCCTGCATCTTATAGAAGAAAAAGTAGGTCCAAATCTTCAGCTTGTTGGCTTAGGATCAGACTTCCTTAACAGGACTGCCATAGCACAAGAAATAAAAGCAAGAATCAATAACTGGGATAGATTCAAACTAAATAGCTTTCTCTCAGCAAAGGAAACTATCAGCAATGCGAAGAGAGAGCCTACAGAGTGGGAGAATATCTTTGCCACTCATACTTCAGATAGAGCACTAATCTCCAGAATCTATAAAGAACTCAAAAACTCTACACGAAGAATACAAATAACCCAATCAACAAATGAGCTAAGGATATGAACAGATGCTTCACAAAAGATCTACAAGCAATCAACAAACATATGAAAACATGTTCACCATCTTTAGTAATAAGAGAAATGCAAATCAAAACTACCCAAAGATTCCATCTTACCCCAATTAGAATGGCAATTATCAAGAATACAAGCAACAATAGGTTTTGGAGAGGATGTGGGGAAAAAGGTACACTCATACATTGCTGGTGGGGCTGCAAATTAGTGCAGCTCCTCTGAAAAGCAGTGTGGAGATTCCTTAGAAATCTTGGAATGGACCCACCATTTGACCCAGCTATCCCACTCCTCAGCCTATACCCCAAGGACTTAAAATCAACATACTACAGAGATACAGCCACATCAATGTTCATAGCTGCTCAATTCACAATAGCCAGATTGTGGAACCAACCTAGATGTCCTTCAATTGATGAATGGATAAAGAAACTGTGGTATATATATACAATGGAATATTACCCAGCTATAAAGAATAAAAAAAATTATGGCATTTGCAAGCAAATGGATGAAATTGGAGAATATCATGCTAAGTGAGATAAGCCAATCTCAAAAATCCAAAGGGCAAATGATTTCACTGACAAGTGGATGATGACCTATAATGGGGAAGGAGGGGGGCAAGAATGGAGGAAGGAGAGACTGTATAGAGGGAAAAGAGGGGTGGGAGCAGGGGAGGAAAAAAATAACAGAATGAATCAAACATCATTACTTTATGTAAATGTATGATTACACAAATGGTATGCTGTTACTCCATGTACAAACAGAAACAACATGTATCCCATTTGTTTACAATAAAAATAAATTTAAAAAAATCTTTGGAGCAATGTGTTCAGAACAAAATCATGTTGATTTTTGCACCTCCTCATCATATTGCATGGTTTAAAAGCTTAAGGTTGTACACCTCTAAATGACAATCTGACGGCATCATACTTTCCTTATATGTATCAGAATAAGAAAAATGTTATCAGTGCAGATATCTACTCTCAGACTACAGAAGATAGCTATACTGGCTCTCAAACCACCGTAATGACAGGAAAGAAAACAGTACAGGTAAAGTGGTAAAGTGTGCAAAAAATATGGAAGAAACCTTTGGAGTAAGTAGTAAAGAGGTATAGCCTACACAAATGCCTATTTTTCTAAACACTTTGATTTATCAAGAAACTTGTGAGGGTTTTTTTGTCTTTATTTTTTGATCTAAGAAAACACTATTACAAGCAACCTTGCTGAGGGAACAAGGTTGGCATTTTCTAGAACTACAAAGTTGCCCTGGAGCAAATATATTATTTGTATACTTATATTGTGATAACCTCACTTGTTCTCAAATATTAAGAAAATGGCTTTGTTTATAGTTAGATGTTCTTTCATTGCTTCATGGTATTAGTTTCAACATATAATTTTTGTACAAGGAACTATGTTAAAGGTCCATTACTTCAGATTATGCTAGTTAGTTTTGTAACCAGAAATTATTTATTATCTGCTTATTCCTTATAATTTCACTTTTCAAAGAATGTGTTATTACCTTGATTTTTAAAGTAAATCCTTCTAAGTAAAATACATTTATCCTTGTTTGGTTTCCCATACATTCCTATAAGTCATATGTGCTTTTTTTTCTTTATATAATATATAGAATCATTTTAAATGTGGACAGTAAAGATAATTATGTTTCATCATGACAACAACTTGATTATCTTAGTACTTTTCTGGGGAAAATAGAAATATTTCGTTGAGGCATAAATAACTATTATTGCATGAATGGACAAGTTGGCTTTTATCTCTTAAATTTCATGATGTATACAAGTGTAGGAATAGTCAGTAATGAAATAGTACATTTATGTGCATACATTGAGACTTAACTATGCTTTTGATTGTGTTATGGTTTAGATATGAGGTGTTCCCACACAGCTCATGTGTGAGACAATGCAAGAAAGTTTAGAGGTGAAATGATTGGGTTATGACAGTATTGACCTAATCAGTGGATTGATTCCCTGACAGGAATTAAAAACTGAGTAGAAATCGGAGTGTGGCTAGGGAAGGTGGGTCACTGAGGGTGTGCCTTTGAGGTTTATATCTTATCCATGGTTGTTGGGGTCTTTAGCCCCCTTGCTCTTCTTGACCAGCGACAAGGGAAGGGGACACTCCCCAACAAGGCCAGACTGGGATAGGTAGGGCCAACTGACCGCCTGCACACAGCCCTCCAGGCGGAGGACAATCAGACGTGTCAGGGAGACCAGTCACAGCAGGAACTCGTTTATTGAGGAAATCACACAGCTTTTATGTAGGGTGGGGGCTAGGTGGGAACCAATCAGCTTAAAGGTCAGCAAGGCATGGGAGGTTCATGCAGGCGAGAGTCCCATAGGACTATATGGCAAGCACGAGCTGATCACGTTCTTGGAACTGTTGTTAACCAATCCCTGATGGTGATCCGATTTATTGTCATTAACTTTTGAAACCGCCTTTGAGGCCTTTATCTTGCTCACCCGCCAGGAAGTAAGGAGTCAGCCTAAGTTAGTTAACATGTCATTAGTCCCAACACATGGTTAGGGGAACTCAGTCTCTTTCTGCTTCCTGGTGTCATGTCCTGAGCTACTTTCCTCCACTGAGCCCTTACTTTGGGCTCAGAGCAACGAAGTGTGGACTGAGACCTCTGAAATTGTGAGCACCAAATAAACTTTTCCTCCTCTAAAATTGTTCTTGTCAGGTATTTTGGTCACAGAGGCAAAATGGTGACTAAAACAGATTGATGGGTTTTAAATCAACAATAGATTAAATGGTAGGTGAATTTTTTTCCTTCTGTATTTTTTCAAGACATATAATTGAAGTCTTGCTCAGTATTTACCAAGATTCCATGCATATTCACTCATTGGGAATATGTTAGGATACTTTCAAAAATAGTAAAAAAGAAATTCCTTTATTAAATAATTTATCTTTTTAAAAAGACTTTCTCCTTTTAAAAATTAATCCTTCACCTAAAAATGAATATCCCTTTGATTATATGCATTATCTTTGAAAAAGCAATGGGAGTAGGGCTATATTTTTATACTTTTTTTAGGTCTCATGAACAATCCCATAAATTACAGTATAGAAATGTATCTCCTTCTGCTTACATGTTTACAACCTTCAATTTGTCATATCCTTTTGATAACAAATATATATCACTGATGTTCCTAATTGAAAATTTCAGTATAATGTAAAGACCATTTAGAATTTAAGCAATATTAAGATTTCTCTACTTTTAAAATATTTATTATTTCAACTAGTCATTATTTCAATACAAATGCTAAGGGAAAGTTCAGATATGCATATTAGTTATTCAAGTAAGGTTTTTAAAATGAAAATTATTTGTTTATTGACCAACCAATACCCCTACTCACAGTCCTTTTCCTACTTCATTTTTATTTTTTAAGGCAGATCTCTCTGTTATTGCTTGGATGTGAGGTGTTCCCCCAAAAGTTCACATGGGAGAAGGTTCAGAGGAGAAATGATTGGATTGTAAGAGTCTTAACCAAATCAGTGATTTAATCACTGATGGGATTAATTGAGGTGGTAAGGTGTGTCTGGAGGAGGTGTGAATCAGGGTGTGGCTATAGGGTATGTATTATGTATCTGGGAAGCAGAGTCTCTCTCTCTTTCTCTCTCTCTCTCTCTCCCTTCCTCCCTCCCTCCTTCCCTTCCTCTCCTTCCTGATGATGTGAGCTGCTTTTTTCTGCCATGCTTTTCTGCCATGATGTTCTCCCTCACCTTGAACCCCAAGGAATGGAGCCAGCCTTCTATGGACTAAGACCTCTGAAACAGTGAGCCCTCAAATAAACTTTTCCTCCTCTATAATTGTGCTGAGCAGATCATTTAGTTATAGTAGTGAAAAAGCAAACTAAAACACTCCCCTTCAATCTCCTCAGTCCAAGTAACAAATAATGGAAAATCCATTGTCCTTTTCTAGTTTGGGAAGGTAGGCTTATGCCTATCCACACACAGAAATTTTGGGGGGCCACAGATATTATTTCAGGAAAGGGCAATTGCTTCTGCCTAAGTCAGTGAGCTTCAAGGGAATATTTACTGGAAACTTCTGCCAAGATCATCCTTCACTTTTAGAAGAGAATTACGGAAAGGAATGGTTGTGGACATTGCTGCCAAGCCTCCATCTGCAAAAGTTCTCTTATTACAGTCAAGTAACAGAGGCAATAGGCAGAGGAGGGCAAAACTAAAAGGCTGTAGAGAAATGAAATCAGAACATTGATTAAATCATGCCTAATTCCAATCTCAGTAATTTCCCTTTTTCTTTCTTTCTCTCTCTCTCTCTCTCTTTCTTTCTTTCTTTCTTTCTTTTTCTTTTTTTGTTTTTGGTGCATTTTTTGTTTTTATTTTTGTTCCTTTATTTGTAATTATTTTTGAGTTGGGTTTCCAATTACTTAAAAGAGACATCTTAAGTCAAATACGAGAACATTCAACTTTTCAACATATTTTCTAACACTTAGCTGAATTAATTTTCTCATGGGGCTAGTAAATAGATTTTCTGAGGACAGTTATAACAATGCTAGTACCTGAGGATAGCATTGCTGCAGTTCAGGTTAAGGAAGGTTGCACTTGGGGGTCCACATGGAATGTAGGCACTCTGGCTCTCAAAATGCCATAGGACTGGCTTCATAGATGTGCAACACATGTTTTTCACAGAGTCCTGAGCTTTGAAAAACTCATGGTTGGTTTCATGCTTTGATAACTATGACTTTGTATTGAAATTATTAACAACTCTTGAACAATGACTCCACTGTTTCATTTTGCATGGAGCCTTGGGAATTATGCTACTAGATCAGAAAAGGGTACTGACCTTGTTCTGTTCTTCTATGTGGAACACAGATCTGAATCTTGAAAGTGGGTTGGCACAGGAAGGTCTTTGTTTTCAAAGGAGAAAAGTCCAGTTAGTAAGTGGCAGGAAATCCATTCCAAGGATCATGGTTGGAGGATACATGGAGGCTTGATTGATCTCAGTCATAGAATTCTTCATATTCTTACTATTCAGAGCTCATATTATGCTAGGAGACTGAGATTTTATGAAATTAAGATTTTCTGTAAAATCTAGAGGAACCCAAGAAAAGAGTCATGGTGTTAAATAATCATTAGAATATATAATTTTATAGATCAGGACAATCTAGACTGCAGCAATAGGTTAGAAATCTAAAAATTGAATCTGTCCCTTAGCTTAATTTTACCTTGCCAAAGACTCAGTTTTTCTAATTGTATCTATATATCCTGTCTTAAATATTTAAATACTTGTAATTTTAAATGGTTAATATTATTTTAAAAACCTTTAGTATCAAGATACTAAAAGGGCACACTACAGATATTTTTATAGTAAAACAGTTTAGGAGGCTGGGGGATAGTTCAGTGGTATATGCACAAGGCTCAGGGTTCTATTTCTAGCATTATTTTTATAAAAGCTGATGGATATGTGCAGTGGGCCAATGGTAGTCCCAAGGGTTTGCTCACGTATCAATCACTAAATCTTTGAATACGGCTATATGTGACAAAAGAATAGACATTATCTTACCTGGAAAAAGTTGTGATTAGGTTAAGGATCTTGAGAAGAGGGCCTATTCTGTATTATCCCAGTGGGCCCTATGTGCAGTCACATGGATCCTGGTGAGACAGTGTCAGGGGCATTTTGGCATACAGAGAAGTAGATGTGAAGATGGTGCAGAGAAAGACATGGCTTAAAACCAAGGAGTGACAACGGCCATCAGAAGCTGGATGAGGGATGAAACAAAGAACAGATTTTCCCTAGAGCCTCTGGAGGGAGCACCATCCTGCTGACACCTTTATTTGACTGGGTGAATTGATTTTGTACTTCTGGCTGCCAAAACTGTGAGAGAATAAATTTCTGTTGTTTTAAGTCACCAAGTTTGTGGTAATGTTTTGTAGCAGCCACAGAAAACTGATGGAGTATGCTATTAATGATGCATAATGATGAAATTCAACATTTTATTTGGAAAAAGAGATGTCAACTTATAGGTGCAGGGTGGGTGTGCCAGATGAATGAAAGGTATCATTGAAAGGTCAATACCTCACAGGAAGCCCAGGCCTTATTAAAAGAATCCAATTTAAAGTCTAAGATAACGCTTTGCTAAAGGTAAAAGTGCTGTGTTCTCAGTTGAGGGATCCAGTCCAACACCAGAAGCTAAGCATGACTCATTGGCAATGGCAAAGAGCTTATGAGCTGTGGTAAGTGTTTTCAGGACAGCTATACAGGAAATTGATAGTTATTAATATTTAATGATTCATTTTATGCTTGGCAGGCTACCTATCTGAGAACAGACAAGTTCACCCACAGAAGAGTTTTTCTTGCTCTTGGAAATATTTTTATTGCTGTGTACATGGGTAATGGAATTATTTTTAACCAAAACATTTTAAACTATGACTTTGTATAGACATAGCTCATCTGAAATATTTATTATCAATATCCATTCTTATAGCCTCAAAATAGACATAATTAATTAAATATTTATATTTTACTTTATTACATCATGAATTTGAAGTGATTAAGAGATATAATAAAATCTAGTAGTTCCTTTTTAAAATCAGGGAGAAAAGAAGAAACTTGTAATTTGGAAAATACAAGATTTGTTTTCAACATTGTGACAATTCATGTGACAATTATATGACACAAATACCCTAGCCATTTAGGTGATTTTTCACACTTTCTTTTACACCTTATCAAATTGTTCTATTAGTCTATTTACTATGACACTATTCATGACTCTGTGTATATTGCTGTAGTTCTGCAAAGTTCTGTTTTTTTCTTGAATTAGAAAAATGGGAACTGAAGCTATTCCTAAATATCAGGGAAAATAATGTTCACATAAGTTGAATAGGAAATAAGACAAATATTCAAATAAACACCCACTTGGTAATCTTCCAAAAGAAAAAAATGAATTTAGTAAGTATTTTTTGAACCTCTGAAAAATGTAGGCATCGGAGCTGGAGGAACAAATAAGGACCACTGCCCCGAGGTTTAGAGTGGAGGGTGGGCAGTGTGGGAAGCCATTTAGTCTACAGTGGCATGCCTTCCCACTGAGGCAGGACCTACTCTTGAATTTTTGGCTCTAGTTCTACTTCTGAGAGAACCCAACCTGTGACAGGGAAAAAGAACACTCCAAGAATAGGAAATGGTATGTGCAGAGCCATATCATATGTGGAGATCTGACAGACCAGCCTCTGGGTCCACCCAGGTGCCCTGTCTGATGTCATAACTCACCACTACCCCCATACTTCAGCCACCCAAGCCTCCATGCATTTAATTCATCAACTTGCTGATAGACATTCATTATGACTCTGCATATAGCATTTCCTATCCTTGGAATGTTCTTTTCCCCTCTCACAGGTTGGTTTTTCTCAGAAATAGATCTAGAGCCAAAAAGTCAAGAGTAGGTAATGCCTTAGTGGGAAGGCATGCCACTGTAGCATAAATGGTTTCTAGCAAAAGAGCTGTGCTTTTGTATCCTCACTGTATGCAGTCATTGGCCTTTGACCACTGAGGGAAGCTGAGGCAGGAGGACTGCAAGTTTGAGACCTGTCTTAGCAACTTAATAACACTTAATAACTTACTGAGACCCTATCTCAAAATAAAATTAGTGAAAGAATTGGGGATGTAGCTCAATCTACAACACCAACAAAAGACTGTAGGGAAATCAGTAACTATAATCTCCTAGGATTTCCATGCCTAAGGGAAATCCTTTGAAGAAGGTCTTTGCTGTAAGCCATTTAGAGTAAAATACTGAGCAGCTGGGATCTGGAACCACATCCAGGAAACTACATGTGTGCCAGACTTGCTTTCTCACTGTCTCTGGTCTCTCTGCATTGAATTGAGGACTCCTTAACTACCTTGCTAAGGGTACCCATGCAAAACTTCTGTTCATTTACCTGACTTTATGCTGTCCTCCTAACACTCAGTTATCTCAGGCATCACATTATGTGTTTATATATATATATATATATATATATATATATATATATATTTCCTGTGTCTCCATTTGACTCCTGCATAGAAATGTAAGCTCCATGAGGGTAAGAACTTGTATGAGATCTCCAGATGGTCTGGTTAAAAGTTGTTCAAAAATCTTACTAGAAGAATAAATAAATGGTAACACAGAAAGTGGCACAAGACAGTTTTGGGAATAGAATAAATGTTCATAGAGAATACTTATAAGTTTCTTTTGAGTTTAAAAAGCAGGTAGAACAAGTAAATTTTAATCTTAAAGGAAAACAAGGGACTCCTTAGACCTATAATCTGGCTTTGGTGGAAGGAAGAGTTCATTGTCACTTTTACAGCTAATCACTCATCAAGTATGCACTGAAGTCTTTGGTTGGGGCAGCTCCCATCTTGGGACACCAGCTGGAGACTAGAAGCTCATTATCAAGGTGCTTACAGGTGAGCTGCTGCTGCCACCAACTTGAGACATGGTTGCTTACAGCCAGGACCTGAAAGATCAACAAGGGTCCTGCAGGCTTGGTTACATCTGAAGTATCCCTGCTAGGTGTGCTAATAGTCACCATCTTGCTGCAGATGCAGGAGAGAGGCTTGCAAGGGATCAGTAGGTGGGAAAAATGTGTGAGGGCATCTTGATCCTGGCTCACCCAGGCAACCAGCTTGGCACCCACCCAGATCCCAGAAACAACTTGAGCAGCACTTGCTGGGACCTGACATGGTCCTGCCAGTTTGGCAATCAACAGGGCCCTCTGGCTCTTCAGTCCCCAGTCTCACAACCATTTCCTAGCCACAAACCCAACTCAGTACCTGCAGTTACATGGTTGGCCCACAGCTTTCAATGCCTGGTCTTGATTTGCCCAGAACAGAACAACTTTCCAAGATAGGTACAAAGGTCCTGGCACTCAGGTCTCAGGGTATCCAGGGAGAGAGGTTCCTGATTGAGAAGTTGAAAGAACAGGGGCAGGAGAGATACAATTGAGAGACTAAATTGTAGACCAGGAATTGTGGGATCAACAAGTGAGGGAAGGGACTAAGACCAGGCTCCTGTGTCACATGAGTAGACACCTCAAAGGAGAGTCTTGGGGTGCAGTCTTCCCGAGAGACTGGCAATTGCTATACCCTGCCTCCAGGAGTCCCACCTCCAAGTCTAATCCTCCCACCTTAGTAACTGTTATCATCCTGAGGATGGAGTTACCAGCAAACTCCAGACAACTGCACCTATCAGAAGAGAAGGGAAGCAGGGAAGATATTGAACTCCAACAGAAACAATTGTTCAATTTTCCTTTAAGACTCTTTTTTCCCCCCTATTTTTTCCCTTTTTCTTTTCTTGTTTTCCACTATCACATCCCCATCATCTTTGAAATCAAGTACTTTTCATGCATCAGGCTACTGAAGACTGGGAGGTTTGAATAGTGTATTACATCACTTTTTACCTCATTAACATACATCCTACACCCCTCCCTCATCCTCTCACTGTCCACCATTAGAAATTGTAGACCTTATTGCAGACTTAATTTTTATGCTGTATATAATAATTGTACACATTATCTCTGTTTATTATGAAAATCCTGTTAACGTCTTAATAGGGGCATTTGGTTTAAGGCTGCGTATTGTCTGTACTGAGTGCTGTTAATATTGGTGTTCCCCTTAAAGGTGAGAAATTGGAAACCTTCAGGGACACTATAAACCTATAGGGGGAAACTGTAATACCTTGGATCCACAGTACTAGAGAAGAAGATACATGAACAACATGAAAAACAAGGGAAGAAAGTGCCCCAAACAAACCTATATGCTATATTAATAGACTAATAGCCATTGACAGCATGACAGAAGAAATGTCAGAAAAGGAGTTCAAAATGTACACAATTAAAATGATCTGTGAAGTAAAGAATGGATGATATAAGAGAACAAATGCAGGCAACAAAGTATCACTTCAATAAAGAGTTGCAAGAGCAAATTCAGGAAGCAAAAAGATTATTTCAATAAAGAGATAGAGATTCTGAAAAAAAAAAAAAAAAAAGAAATCTTTTTAATTCACGTGTTGAAATGAAGGAAAAAATGTGCCAAATTAGAAAATCAATAGAAAGCATCACCAACAGAATAGATCACTTGGAAAACAGAACCTCAGACAATGAAGACAAAATATTTAATCTTGAAAATCAAGTTGATCACACAGAGAAGATGGTAAGAAATCATGAACAGAACCTCCAAGAATTATGGGATAACATGAAAAGACCACCTTTAAGAATTATTGGGATTGAGGAAGGCACAGAGATACAAACCAAGGGAATGAACAATGAAATAATATCAGAAAATTTCCCAAACTTGAAGAATGAAATGGAAAATCAAATAGAAGAGATCTATAGGACCTCAAATGTACAAAGTTACAATAGAGCCACACCAAGATACGTTATAATGAAAATGCTCAGCGTACAAAATAAAAATAGAATGGAGTGATGATAGCCAGTTACCCAGGTGGAGATTTTTCAGAGGACAACAGGAGTCCACTTTTGAACATGAATAAATATATTATTACGTCCTAAATTTAAAAACTAAAAAAAGCAAGTCTGATCTTTAAATGATAGAGCAGAACTATGACTAATGTGCTTTGGTAGGAAACCCCAGCTGAGAGCTCAGTAAACCTCAAGAACCTGTGGGAAAAGGTAATGTAAATCACTATGATCTCCCTCCTTGGTCTTCCCCAGAAATTAAATGCCTGAGACAGCTTAGACTTCAAACAAGATGGATTTACTTGTCTAAGAGGTATTTTGGCAGTGGTGGGTGGGAGGATTGTCATTTCTCCACTCCTGGTAGCTCCAAAACAGGGTTGTTCATACAGGAGCTTCAATTTTACCAGAAACACAGAATCTCTGAGATAAACCAAAACCAAAAAGTTCCAGTTTTAAAAAACAAAGCTGATTCTGGAAGAAAGTATGGTGGGGGGATTTGATAAATTGTCGGTATTGGCATGGACATGTTGATTATGTTATCTTGCCTACACTACTACTTTGATTACTTTAAAACTTTAAAAAAAGTAAAAGTCCTTTAACCTTAGATATTTTTTGGATACACACACATAATCATTTGCATACAAATAGAAATACACACATTTTACCTTTCATCTTTTCAAATACAGAGATAAACAAAACTTGTTACAACTATGCTTTTTAAAAATAATGTTATTTCTTGTTCTGTGAAGTGTGTGTTCAGTTCCTTAGCCCATTTATTGATTAGGTTATTTGGTGTTGAGATTTTTGGTTCTTTACATATCCTAGAGATTAATACTCTATCTGAGGTGCAGATGGAAAATATTTTCTCCCTTTCTGTAGGCTCTCTCTTCACACTCTTGATTGTTTCCTCTGCTGTGAAGAAGCTTTTGAGTTTGATACCTTCCCATTTATAGATTCTTGATTTTACTTCTTGCGCTTTAAGAATCTTGTTAAGGGCATCAGTTCCTAAACCAACATGGTGAAGATTTGGGCCTACTTTTTCTTCTACTAGGTGCAGGATCTCTGTTCTAGTGCCTAAGTCTTTGATCCACTTTGAGTTGATTTTTTTGTGCAGGGAGAAATAGGGTTTAATTTCTTTTTGTTACATATGGATTTCCAGTTTTCCCAGCACCATTTGTATGAAAACCTGTTCAATATCCCTAGCAATTAGAGAAATACAAATCAAACAAAACTACTTTAAGACTTCATCTCACTCAAGTCATAATGGCAATTATCAAGAATACAAGTTACAATAAATGTTGATGAGGATATGGGGGAAAAGGTACACTCATACATTGCTGGTGGGAATGCAAAATGGTTCAACCATTATGGAAAGTAGTATGGAGATTCCTCAGAAAACTTGGAATGGAATCACCATTTGACCCAGCCATCCCACTCCTTGGTTTAAACCTAAAGGACTTAAAAAAAAAATCAGCATATTACAGCCACTCAGTCACATCAATGTTTATAGCAGCTCAATTCACAATAGGCAAACTATGGAACTAACCTAGATGCCCTTGAACAGATGAATGGATAAAGAAAATATTATATATATACATAATGGAATATTACTCAGCCTTATTTAAGAATAAAATTATGGTTTTGGCTGGGAAATGGATGGAACTAGAGGATATCATGCTAAGTGAAATAAGTCAATCCCAAAAAACAAAAGGTCAAATGTTTTCTCTGATATGTAGATGCAAATTCATAATAAGAGGTGGGTGGTGCTAGGGAAGAATAGAGATACTTTGGATTGGGCAGAGGGAAGTGAAAGGAGGGGAGGCGTTATGGGGATAGGAAGGAGAGTAGAATGAATTGAACATTTTTATCCTATATTCATATATGATTACATGATTGGTTTGATTCTACATCATGTACAACCAGAAGAATGAGAAGTAATACTCCATTTATGTATGATGTGTCAAAATACATTCTACTGTCATGTATACTTAAAACAAATTAAAAAATAATATATCATTGATTTTTTTTGTCACTTCACCATTTTTCCTTTTTTTATGTTTAATATAACTTGGTTGGGTCACTAAGAAAATGTACCATATGTCTTTTCTTTTTCATAAGATTAAAAAAAAAGAAATCTACAAAAAAGAATAGTCTTTTCCCAAGTCTTTCTCTCTAGTCCAGTCATATGTAATTCTTTTAGCTGTCTTAATTCGTAGCTCCCAAAGTATCTCTACCTATGAGTTCTGGTATTCTTAATTTATGTGTCCATTAGCGATTGAAAATGAGAAGTTAGCTTATTTACATCATATTTTCACCTTCCTTCCTTCTCATTTCCAATATTTTTAAATCTAAAATAAGGTTCCTAACTTACCTATCTTCAAAAGAAGACCCGTGCACCTTGATTTCAAGCTCCCCTCCATCTCAAGGCAGTGTCTCTGGTGACACTGTACAGAGAGAGACCAGTAACACCATTACCTCCTGAAAGGACAAATATGTATTAAAAATAACTGGCCTAATTCTCCCTGTTCTTTCTTTGACTCAGAGCATTTACTTTGGAAAACTTGCAATTCTCCTGTCATTGAAATATATATAATTCCTTGCGAGGATTTGATAGCTTTTTTTGTTAGCTTTTTCACCTCAGAATGTCTTTCTTAAGGATTTGGAGATGTAATCATCACAGAAAATAGTGCCTCTACCTTCTAGCTTCTTTGGAGGGTAGGAGACTCACTTCAGTGGGCCTGTTGCTCTTTGTGGCAGAACTGTCTCCTGCCATGAAGACGAGAGTTAAGAGGAAGTGGGTGTGAAAAATGGTGCTGTCAGTTCCTCCTGAGGACTAGTTATTATTTATCTTGAAGACATGTGTGTAATGGGGAGAGTCTGCTTGGCTATATGAAAGAGTGAGATTTCTTTCTGTGCAAAAATCCTTTAAGCAGATTGCCTGTGATATATATCATATTCTGATTTCATGAGTATTCAGTAGCAAAAGTGATTTCTTTGGTATATTTATGGAAAGATTTCTGTGAGTTTGAGGATTTTGTTGTAATTTCTTTCCAGAAACTTCCTATTGAGGTTTCCTTTCTTTTTTGTGCTTAATTATGTCAGGCATGTATTCTGAAGGTTGGTAATGTTACCTTATCTTGATAATCATAATTAACCATTTTGTGCCTTGTATCTTGATAAAGTTCTTAAACTGTGTCTTACTGGGATTGTGTAGATACTGTTTGTGGCAGGACACAGCCCACTGACTCTAATGTGTACTTAAAAATACCTCCTGGAATTTTTAATTGTCATCACCCCAGTTTACATGATTCATGGTCTCTATTTTTCAAATTCTTCATCCGCCTGATTTTTCTATCAGCTTTCCCCCTAAGGGCTCTACATCTTCCTATTCTCATCTTGATCATCATCTCTACATACCTGCTGCATAACTGTTAGCCTGGGTACATCTTTTCTATTTCCACTGCCTTTCTGCTTTTGTTTTTTTTGTCCTCATTTTGGGTTACACATTTAGTAAATTCTAAGTAATCATCTCTGGAGGTAGGCTTCACAAGTCCTTTCGTATCTGAAAATACCTTAATTTTAATCTAATATTTGCCCTATGTTTTGATTGCAGGAATCTGGGTTATAAGTAAGTTTGCCCCATCATCTTGTAATATCCAGTGCTTTATTGGTATAGCTATTCTTCTTGGTAGTTAGCTTGGGTTTTAAATCTTGAAAAGGTTTTAGGATCTTTTAACAATTATTTGCATTCTAAACTTTCCCTTCTGATTAACTAAGAATGGTCCTTACTCACTATTTATTTACTTGTATAAAACAGGTTTTTTTTGTTTTTTTTTTTTTAATTGTAGTTGTTGTTATCGTGGAGACTAGTCTCTTGGTCTGTGGCTTCGGAAAACATTTCCTGTGTGTGCATGTGTGTTTGATAATTTACTCTTCATCAGTACACTCTAATCTCTTTCCACAATTAATGTTACGATACTGCATCTTTTTTTTTTTTTTTTTTTTTGCTTTTTAATCTTCATTGTCCATCATTTAAATTTTGTGTGATTTCCAGGAAATTTTCTTTGTTTCATCTTCTAACCCTTATGTTGAATTTTTAATTTTGGAAAATAAACTCTTTATTTTTAAGACCTTAGTTTTGGTAACAATTTCCTTTTTTTTTTTACAACTTACTTTTCTTCTTTTATGGAGTTTTGCAATAATCTCTGAGCCTATCAGAGCTTGTGAAGTTCTTTTTTCCTATTATTTAGTTTTTTCCCGTTCACCTTGTCTCTCTTTTCCATTTTGTAGGACCAGTGGAAGTCAGAGCATTCTGATGCCCTTTCACTTAATATTAAGACATCAAAGTTTTTTGGGGAAGTCTCTAGGTACAAAGGGGAGAATTGTCAAATGACAGGCTGCACTTTAGATACTAGAATGAAAAACAGCTCTTATGCAGATGATTCCAAATTCTGGAATAGAAGAGTATTTCCTGTTAAGTCCTTCAGATTCCCTAAGGAAGAGTTGTCTACCCTGGGGTTAGGGTCCTGGAAGCTCAGTATTATGAATGGGGATAGAGAAGGGAATGCAGGTGACAGGTGTAATTTTTCCATATGCAAAGCTTTAAATTAATAGCATTATTTTTCAGGTCTACATACGTCTTCTGTTTCACATGACATGTATGCATTACAAGCATTTTTGGAACTGTCTCAATCCATATCTTAATTGTTCTGTGTGCTCTGACTTTTGGTATTCTCTGCTTTTCTAACCCAATTACCTCTCACTGTCTGCTTTCTGTTTTCTAGATCTACATTGATGTTACCTTATCATATTAAAAATAGTCATTCACTAGTACTTTCCAGTGTTATGAGTTTTCATTAGTTTTATTTCTTTATTTTCAGTATCATAATTTTATAAGGAAAGAATATAATGTATGTAACAAGTCTTTCATTTTAAATTTGAAATCCTCCTCTTAATTTCTTCTTTATAATTTCAACAAAACAAAGATAACATTTAAAATCACTTATCCCTTTAGCAATAAGACATCTTTTACTTTAAAAATGAACAAAGAGATAATAACAATAAAAAATACTTACTAAAGGCCAGGCATGGTGGCACACTCCTATAATCCCAGTGGTTCAGGAGGCTGAGGCAGGAGGATCATGAGTTCAAAGCCAGCCTCATCAACTTAACGAGACCCTCTCTCTAAATAAAATACAAAAAAGTACTGGGGATGTGGCTCAGTGGTTAAGTGTCCCTGGGTTCAATCCTGGTACTAAAAAAACAAACAAACTTACTACAGAAAAGAAATTGCATACAAAAATAGCTAAAATTTTGATTGATGACTCAATAGATTTTTAAGAACTTCAAAAATACACACTATTCGTACTGACTAGTACAAAAGAAACATGATTTTCTTGCATTTCACACATAATTGTTCCTTCCCTTCTGAAAAATCCACTCATTTTTTCCTAGGATACTTTTGTGCTTTGGATACTTGAGAGTTGAGACTATGTCATTAATTTTTTTACATCATCAGTGTCTACACTTTCTGACGTGTGGACATTTACTATAAAACAGTAAGCCATGTGACATTTGCAGCAACTCTTACTTGCATCAGGTGGTCATGTGGAGATATGGACTTACCATCGAGGTGTGTGTAAGTACATTCTATGCCATTCACACAATGACAAAATGCCCAACAATGCATCTCTCAGAAGACATTCCCCTCATTATGATTAATGACTGTATACACAATTCACACCCCCTGGAAGGGGGAGTGCTTACCAAAAGAATATAAATAACAAATGTTCTCTGGGTGTGGTGGCAGACATGATTGACACATCCTCAATATCACTGATTCATATGGTGTATTTACATCATGACCAATATTCACACAAAAAAGAACATTTTGTTCTTTTGGATAAATGTCAGCTCAACAATATTTACTTGATCGTTTGTAGTCTTTCCCCCCACCCAACCCAAACTCTGCAGATTATCAAAGCAAAAACTCAGACCAGACATTCTGATAAACCAGTGGCAGATTACAGTCACAAATTGACTGTTGGGGGTTGGTGTTGATCAGAGTCAGAGTTTGCACTCGGAGACAGCACATCCCCTCACTGCTCCTTCTCATTGTTGTTTACATACTACTTACCAACTCTTCAGTGTAGGTGAAGCACCAGAGTTCTGAATTGCACTAATGCCTGTTACCATGTTCTTTTACCTAATGGATCCACCTCCACAACCAATCTTCTGGGCATGAACTGTCACCTCCCTACACCCTCCCAAAAGCTTGGTCATATTTGTAGTACTTTGGTTCCTGCCTTCCAGAGTTTGAGAACAAATGTACCTCTTTATGTGTGTAGCCTAAACTTCCAACTGTTTTAACTATTAAGTGCCTCCAAAGTCCTTCCTGAATTTATTCATTGTGTATTCTCTTTGTTCTTTAACTTCAAACCCAGTCTCCTCTATTCTCCTATAGTGCTCACATGTTCACCTGCTGTAGTATAATGTTTTGACATGGGAAAACATCACTAGGTGTTTTAGACAGCTTTTTCACTGTTGTGACCAAAAGACCTGTAAAGAACAATTAGAGCAGGGAAAGTTTATCTGGGTGGCTCAAGGTTTCAGAGGTCTCAACCCATAGATAGCAGGATCCATTCCTCAGGGCTCAAGGTGAGGCAGAACATCATGATGGAAGGGCGGAGCAGAGGGAAGAGACTCAAGATATCACATCAGAAAGCAGAGAGGGAAAGCTATGCTCAGTTTACAAAATGCATGCCCCAAGGCTGCCTCCAGGACCCACCTCCTCCAGCCACATGCTCCCTGCCTTCAGTTACCACTAAGTTAATTCCTACCAGGGGATTAATTCACTGATTGGATTCAGACTCTCTTAACCCAATCATTTCACCTCTAAGCTTTCTTGCATTATCTCACACTTAAGCTTTTGGGGAAAACCTCATATCCAAACCATAAATGGGATTTTTTTTGCTCCATTATAATCCATATGTGACACACTGTCATTGACCATAATGTTACATGAAACATGATAAACAATAAGATTATGTGGTTTTTATCTTTGATCTGAATTACTGTTCTAATTCTTTTCTGATTGCTATTAGAGAAACTTGAAGTTTCTGAATTTTTGCTTAACAAATACTAACTAAAAGCATTATTTAAAGGGAACCATATGTTCTGCTCTAATTTTTAATGAAATTTGTATGTATACTATTGGATCAAAAACATTCATTAATGGAGATGAAATAACCTAATGACAACTGAATAACTTGAAAGAGAATTTTTTACCTTACCTTACTAAATTAGAGCATGTCATTATCAGTGATCTTCATGTCACTCCAGCTGTCTCAGAAGGCAGGCTTTGTCCCTGATTTTATTGACTTTCTCAGCTCTTTTCCATAATCACTGTTGCCTTTGCTCAATCTACCATCTGTTTGGTTTTTTTTTTTTTTTTCCTTTCATCCTTATTAACAAGCATCGTTGAAAAGCATGTCAATAAACACTTATACTTATTCTCAATATTCATAAATCCATTCTTTAAACTCCCTCCAATGGGCTCACTATTTGCATTGCCTTTAATCTTTGTTCTTTTCTCCAGTCTGTTATATTTGACTTTTAGTCACCAAGAAGCTATTTATATTCTGTAAATATAGTCCTAAGAAATTGAAGCCAAACCTTCCCTAGAGGAAAAATATAGTCAAATTGGTTACATAAATTAACGAAGGCATATTTTTAGAGTATTAACATAAGCATCATTGCTTTTATTGCTTATATTAAAGTGGTACTGAAATAAATTTTTAGAGTCAGAATTTGGAGCTTTTAGTTAAGATAACAGAATCATGCATTTTACTTTATTTATCTACCCCAAATCATCTGAAATAAAAGAAAAAATATTAAACAATAAGAATCAGCAACTTCACTATGCCATAGACTGAAGAATGTCTACCAGAGTGAGATTTAGACCAAGTGGCTGAAATTGGCAAGTGTCTCCCAATTCTAAACAGAGAAAAATGGAAAGCATTCCCTCTAAAAGCTGGAACAAGACAAGGATGCCTTCTTCGCCAATTTTATTCAACATTGTCCTTAAAACTCTAGTCAGAGCAATTAGAAGAAAGAAATTAAAGGTATACAAATAGGTAAAGAAGAACTCAGACTATCACTGTTTGCTGATGATATGATTCTGTATTTAGAAGATCCAAAAAATTCCACCAGAAAACTAGAACTAATAAATGAATTCAGCAAAGTAGCAGGATATAAAATCAATAGCCATGAATCAAACACATTCCTATACATCAGTAATGAATCCACTGAAAGAGAAATAAAGAAAATTACCCCATTCACAGTAGCCTAAAAAAAAAAGCTTGGAAATTGATCTAACAAAAGAGGTGAAAGACCTCTACAATGAAAACTACAGAACACTAAAGAAAGAAATTGAAGAACATCTTAGAAGATGAAAAGACCTCCCATGTTCTTGGATAGGCAGAATTAATATTGTCAAAATGGCCACATTACCAGAAGCACTAGACAAATTCAATGCAATTCCTGTTAAAATTCCTATGACATTCTTCATAGAACTAGAAAAAGCAATCATAAAATTCATTTGGAAGAGTAAGAGACTCAGAATAGACAAAGCAATCCTTAGCAAGAAAAATGAGGCAGGAGGGCTGAGGATGTAGCTCAGTTGGTAGAGTGCTTGCCTTGCAAGCACAGCGCCCTGGGTCCAATCCCCAGCACTGCAAAAAAAAATAGAAAAGAAAAGTGAGGCAGGAGACATCACAGTACCAGACCTCAAACTGTACTACATAGATACAGTAACAAAAACACCATGGTATTGGCACCAAAACAGACAAATAGACCAATGGTGCAGAATAGAAGACACAGAGGCAAACCCACATAAATACAGGTATCTCATACTAGACAAAGGTGCCAAAAATATTCACTGGAAAAAAGATAACCTGTTCAACAAATGGTGCTGGGAAAAATGGAAAGCCATCTACAACAAAATGAAATTAAACCTCTATCTCTCACCCTGCATAAAATTCAGCTCAAAGTAGATCAGTGGCTTAGGAACTAGAACAGAGACCCTGCAACTAGTAGAAGAAAAAGTAGGCCCAAATCTTAACCATGTCGGCCTAGGGTATGACTTCCTTAACAAGACCCCTAAAGTGCAAGAAGGTAAATCAAGAATCAGTAAATGGGATGGATTCAAATCAAAAAGCTTCTTCTCAGCAAAAGAAACAAAAATCATAATGCGAAGATAGAACTTGCAGATTGGGAGAAAGTCTATACCACATGCACTTCAGATAAAGCATTAATCTCTAGGATATATAAAGGACTCAAAAAACTTAACACCAAAAACCAAATAACCCAATCAGTAAGTGATCTAAGGAACTGTACAGACACTGCACAGAAAAAGATACACAATCAGTCAACAAATATATGAAAAAATGTTCAACATATCAAGTAATTAGAGAAATGCAAATCAAAACTACCCTACGATTCATCTCACTCTAGAATGGTTATTATCAAGAATACAAGCAACAAGAAATGTTGGCGAGGATGTGGGGGAAAAAGGTACACTCATATATTGCTGGTGGAAATGCAAAATGGTTCAACCATTATGGAAAGCGGTATGGAGATTCCTCAGAAAACTTGGAATGGAATGGAATCACCATTTGATCCAGCTATCCCACTCCTCAGTCTATACCCAAAGGACTTAAAATCAGCATATTACTGTGACGCAGTCACATTAATATTTATAGCAGCTCAACTCACAATAGCTAAACTTTGGAACCAACCTAGGTCCCTTTCACCAGATCAATGTGGTAATGCATTCATATATATATATATATATATATATATATATATATATATATATGATGGAATATTACTCAGTTTTAAAGAAAAATGAAATTATGGCCTTTGCTGGTAAATGGATTGAGTTGGTGAATATCTTTTACTCTTTTCTATCTACGTAGTGAAAAAAAATAGATTGATTGAACATTCATCTCAAGAAATTACAGAAACAAAAAAGATAATGGAAGATGAAAGTAGAATTAAATGAATAAACGAATAAATACAAAAATGTGTATTCAAGTACATAACATAATTACACACACACACACACACACACACAGAGAGAGACAATTAAAAATGTAACCAAAAACTTAAGGTATAAACATAGGGATGAATAAAGGAAATCATGAAATAGAGGAAAACATAAGATTTCCAATAGTGTAAATATGAAACCCTAGACAAATTGGGTGCTTAGAAATTACTGATTACCAAAATCAATTGAAGTGAAATGGTGAAAAAGACCACCATGATTATAGACACATGTATAGCTGCTGTTTTCAAAGAACTAACCTTTTTTCACAATGCCTCTTTCCTCCCCCAAAATCACTCCAATGCATTTCAGAAGATAATTCATTCACAAGTTCAAATATAATGTCTTTCTACTAAAAAAAAGAAAGAAAACTTCTGCTAAACAGAGAAAAAAGCAGTGTTTCTCTATTTTATAAAATTAAAATACCTCTAATATCAAAATGTAAGAAAGCACAAAATGAGAAATATATATAATAGTTTACAAAATTAATAAAAAATAAAATTCTACTAAAAATAATACATTAAAATAATTTGAATTTATTTCAGTTCATTTGAAATTTGCTGTGTGATAATAAGGGAAAATATTTTTATAATATATAAGGAATTTTATTTTATTTGAAAAAAATAAAATGACCTGCCCAAAGTAACATGGTTCCCGAGTGATAATGAACTTCTAATTTAGGGAGCACTTTTGACAAAAAGAATAATTGTCAGTCAACTTAAAGAAGTAGTGATAAATATGTATTTATTAAAATCTTAAAATTTTCAGAAATTTTTCAAAGTCCAAATGTATTTCTTGAAAAGATTAAGATGAAAATATTAATGTAAACATTATGCTTTCATTATAACTCGAATCCACCACAGCTTCGTAGAAATAGATCCATGATCATTTAACTTTTCTAAGAACTGAGTCCTACTAAACCTTTTGTTTAGATTTTAGTGTTTAGAAGTACCATGATGGTGGACATGGTGACACATGACATATGTAAGATGAATGTTCTCTTTTCTGTTAAACCTGTAGTCTGAGTTTACCAATTAACAAAAATGTGTTTGCTGTAAGCTAAACCATGTGGTTGAAATGTAGTCATTCTGAGCCCCTCCATCATCTCTCCCTTTGTCCTTAGTCTTCCAATCATAATGCCTGTAGTGTAGTAGGTGATCCAATTATAACTATAGCTTTTCCATTGCCCTTTCCAATTTTAATTAGTCAATCATGTAGTTTGAAACCCCCAACTCCTCTTATTAGAACAAGGGATGGTGCTGCCTTAGGGATAAAAACCTGGGTATACTACTTTCTGCCCATTGTGCTTGCTTGCCAGTTTATTTGGAAGCATGCCCTTCTGCAGAAGTAAAACTTGCCTTTCTGAGTAACGTTTTGAGTATGTGTCTGATTTCTTGGAGCACCTCCGGAGACTGAGGCAGGAGGATTTCAAGTGCAAGGTCAGTCTGGGCAACTTAACAAGACCCTGTCTAAATAAATAAATAAATAAATAGATGATAGATAGATAGATAGATAGATAGATAGATAGATAGATAGATAGATAGATAGATAAGCAAACCAGCCTGGGGATGTAGCTCAGTGATAGAGTGCCCTGCCTGCAATTAAAAAAAAAAAAAAAAAAAGTACTATGCTAAGTATTTTAAAGTATTTTCAACTCTACTAATTACATATCTTTTAGGCAAAACATTTAGAGATAAAAGCCCATCTGTACCAGGCTCATACTTCTACATTTTAATAATTTTAATTCTTTACTGAAACTATGGGTCAACATCATTCTATCATCCAGAGCATTTTAAGCACCAATTTGTAAATGACATTGTACGTGGTGCTATTCAGAGTAAGTTAAAACTTAATGGATCTTGCTTTTGAGGAGTTTAAAATATAAGATGGAACAATAATCTAGACAAAAAGTATTAGAAATTTAAGAGGCTGACAGACCATTCAAATAAAAAAAAAAAACTCTTGCTTTTAACAAAATATAATGTAGGTTTTCAGAACATTAGGCTACAGGTCTAACGCTTCAAAGTGAGAAGGAAAAAAGAAAGAAAGAAAGAAAGAAAGATTTAGAAAGCTTGTGTTCCTGAATATAAGCCAAATTCAACTTGCATGGAACATTTTCTGTCTTATTTAACTGTGTCCTAAACTGTTTCAATCAGTGGCAGATCTAGACAACTATTCATTAACTATTCTAAAGACTGCAAAGATTTCTCAAGATATGATTAATAGGTAGAATATGCCTATTATGGTCCCTGAGAGGGTAGATGTGACTCTGGGGAGCCTCACAGCTCTGGAGCTGCTGTTTACCTCTTTCACCCTGCCAAATTCATCCCTCTTCATGTGATCAGCAAATTGCCACTTGTGCCTTGCTCTGTACTTTACTAAATTTGATAATAAGACTCTTTCACTTCCAGCTGGGATTTTTGAAGATTACTTGCAATATTATTTCCTGGGAAAATAATCTTGATATTTTTAGCCACACAACTGTTTTGTACTTAAATAATTGAAATTATTCAGTGACAATTCTCTCATGTTTGCATTTAAAAATGCATTTTGGACAATGAATTTTCCTGAGATTGAATACAAAAAACAGAGGTAATGATTATTAATTAATTGCTATTTTCTCCCTTTTTCCAGAACATTGCAACATTATACATGAAAGAGCTTTCTCTAAGCAGTACTTTTATTTAGATATTCATTTCCTCTCAGGTTTTAGATTGAGTTTAACCTACTTTTGTGAAATAATTCATAGGCTCTCAGAAAACTCTGGGCTAGATTATCTGTGGATCACTGTGACTGTAAAGAAAATGCTGACATGTTAAAAAATAAGGTCAAGGAATCCCAAAATAGAAATAAATACAAGCATAGATTTTAAAACTGTGCCAGTCATTAATTATTTTTCCCCAAATACCCATTTATGTTTTTCTGGATCATCTTCCATTGATGCCTCTGCAGAATGATAAACAATGTAGCATTAAAAGAAAATGTCTTAGTATTTTTATAATCATTTCTAAATACACCGCAATTTTTGAAAATTTAAGATTTGAATTGAGACTCAATTATCAATTTATTTATTTATTGTGTATGTTACATAATATTAAAGGAATGATTAAGTCTCTAGAAGACAGATGTTTGGGAAGTCGTCATCCTGGAAAAACCATAGAGGGATTCAGTCTCCAGCAATAGAGCTGATAACTGGGACAGTGTTATACTCTTAGGCACAGGCTGAGGTAAAGCATACATTCTTAGTGAAAATGATAGCACCCAGAGAATGAAAATTGGTTGTCAGTGGAGGAAAGGGAAAAAACAAAACTTTTTGCAATGGTCTATGTCCTTCTAAAGTTAACCCTATCCTACAAAATTTAACTTATTATTAATTAGTTTCTCTCATGAGATTTTCTTGGGTATCACACAAAGAGTGTTGACATCGAGTTCTTGAAGGATGCACAAAATGTGCACCAAAAAATGCAACAAAATTATAATGAATAGATGGTAGCAATCAGTGGGATTCATCTTTGTCTTTTACAGAATCTAGAAGTCATATCAACACAAGTAGCCAACACAGGCCTGTTGGCTATCATTGGCGGCGCTGTGGATCTGGTGGTTTATGTTCAATCTTTAGTGTGTTCATATATACTTGGCCTTGAGGAGTAAGTAAAAACTTGTTTGTATTTCACTATTTCCACAGCTTTAGTCAACCTAGATTTAATTATGTTAAGTACTAAAAAGGTTAAAAAAAATAATCCTCAATACCCTAATGACTGACTATACAATAGTTAAAAGTTATTTTCTCATTTTAAGCAAAAGTTAAAAGTTAAGTTTGTAAAAGCAATTTTAAGCAGTTAATTTAATTTTCTATTGTTTGCTCTGGTGGAAAAATGTTTGAATTATTAATTTAAAAATTTGATTACATTGCTATTATTGTGTATATATATATTTCTAATTTGCATACATAATTCTATATAATTTTTGAGTCATTGAATTTACATTAAAAGCTACTCAGCTAATATAAATTGTTATTAACTTTTAATTTTTACTAGAAATTTTTATTTAGTCATTTTTGACCCTGCTTTGGAAAAAATGAGTAAGCTCTCTATTTATTCTTTTTTATGTATAAAGCTGAGATAGATGTTTATCATCAGATACATAGTCTGTCTATGGTAATAAAATTTCATGGTGAAAAATTAGGATAAATCATCCATCCATAAAAGCTCCTAAAGAAGATAATAATGAAAAAAGGTTGGGAAACACAAATGTAAGAATTTAGACACCAGAGCCTGTGCTTTAGGTATTGGTTCCAGGTATGGAGAATATATTAGATAATGAATAGGCAGGTCAGAATTAAAAAAGACTGTCAGATTCCATCCTTATCTTTATCTCAGGACAGGGATAAAGTGGGGGGAAAAATCCCACTGAGTTCCAAGTAAAACAGTAAACAATTTCCAGATTAGCCCCGTAATGGTAAAAACATAAAGCCTTAATTACCCCATCTGGCTTTATATTCTCTATGTTGATGTCTCCAAAATGTATACATCTTAAACCCCTTTTCTATGTCCTAGGCTAATCTTAAAGACTTTCATGCCTCAGAGAAAACTGAGGTTGAACTCTTACTATCCTTTCTTCTAATGCCTTCTTGCCAGACTTTTCAATCTTCCTGTTTTGCACAGACGTTCCATCAATTGCTTGAGTCAGAGACTGGGTGGTTAAGTCATTTTTTTATTCTTTTCCTGTAGTCTATTCCAGTGTCAAATTCTTCAGCAGTATTTTTATTATCATCAAAATACTTGTATCAAGCAGCAATACCTTTTTCCTGATCCCTAAAAGAATCAGTCTGGTCCCTGTCCTTTCATTCTTATCTCCTTCTAATCATTTCTCCATTAGCAGAGTTACCAGATTGTAGTTTAGTAAAAATTCACTGTTTCGAACTTTTAAATATTTTTTCCCCATCGTAAATAAAGCATACTACCCACTGGAAGTTCCTCCGTGGTTTTGTCCTTGTTGATGTCTCCAAGGTCTTTTCTTGGAACTTTCTCCTTTTCAGCCCAAGCAGATGTAAGCTCACAGTTTTTCAGTTCCTTTCCTAAGCCCAGTTCTTTGTAACTGTAGGTCTTTCGCACAGGTTGTTTCCAGTGCCTGGAGTGCACTTTCACTGCCACCTTTCCATGGACATATTCATTTATGTCTTTGAAGTCACAGCCAGAAAATCATGTTTTTTTTACTGGAACTCTTCCAGACTGTTCCATTGACAGAAGTCTCCATCTGCATCCTCTTTTTCTTTTCTCTATACTGATATCCAGTTTGTTTGCTTTTCAATTTGCTTAGTACAATATATAATTTTTATTTTTTGCTTAATTTCTATAAAACGCAAAGCCTTGCATTTCTTCCACCTAGCAATGAGCTTTCTGTAAGCAGTATTCTTTTGTTCACTTGGTATCATCAGGGCTCAACTCCAAATGTGTTGCATAGTGGGAAACCTATAAATCGTTATCAAAAAATGTGTTTTCTAGATGGCTGAAGGGGTCAAATAATCTTATTTCTAGAACTTGTAAGTAAAAAAGTTTAAAGGCTCTAGGCCTTTCTAACTTATCTGAGCTGGTAGAAATTGATGTTTTTAAATCAAGCAGTTCTTGAAATTCTATTTAAAATTTATGAGAGCATCATGCATGATTGAGACAAAAAGTTGTAATGAACTCTCCAGTTTTTCTTTTCTTCTAAATTCACTGATGTGATAGAGATATCATTATGCAACGTTTTATATAATAAATTGGCTTCATTAAAACAAAAATTTTAAAGACTTAGTTTGCATGTTACCATGTAATGTGAATTATGGTTAAATGGACTTTTATGGATTTCAAGTATAAATATGTAGTGTTCTGAATTATAATTTAGGATGTGTGTTATATATGATTAATGTGGAGCCTTGGACTCTTTAGTGATAGGTACTATCTATCATAATAGACCTGCTGAAGCCAGAGTAACTAGAGGAGTCCACACAGAGGTTATTTAGGAGGGCAACACTTGATCAATGAATAGTCAGTGGACAAAAGGGAAATGTGGCTTCAGTATGATGCTTCTGTAAGGATAATAAGAGCAAATGTTCCAAATAGTGGGTTTTGATTTGCAATCAAGTTGTTTTTCACACAGACACAGGAAGTACTGGAAGGGTTATGTATTGAATCTTCTTTATCTGGAACAATTTCAGAAGCCCAATTCATTCAAAATAAATACTGGAAAAATGTCCAAATTATTTTGGTATCTGTACTTTTATTATTTTTATTATCTTTCTTTAATGATGCTATCAATAATTGGAACTTTGAGATAATCATTGATAATCATTTTTGTTCAAAAAGGACGTATTTTGTTTAAACCAATAAGAGAATGTTTGACCATATTTAGGGAAAATAATGTAACTATTTTTAGAATTCTCAATTGAAAAAATTCAATACAAGAAACTTTCCTTAAGCTTGAACATTTGTGTACTAATTTATATATGTCAACATATAAATATTTTCTAATAAGCATTTTTAAATCATCTATTGCCTGTGTTTTATAATATATTCAACAACTGCTTTGATTTAAACCATATCAGACTAACCTTTATTTTGTTTTAAAATACATGTGATACTATCTGTTAATGACAGATAAAGATCTAAGATAAAAGTAAACTTTTTTATTATTGCCATTTAAAAAATAAGAGGCAGCAGAATTGTAGGCTTTCCATAAAAAGGGTTTTTTTTAAAGGTTAGAACTGGAGGTTAGATTTTATTGGAAAATACTCTTCCGTGAAGTAAAATGATCAGTTTTAAAATACCTGGAAAGGAAGAAATTTAATTCAATGATAACATTTTATCATCACTAGTTTAAAAATTAGAACAATTTATCATTCATAATCTAGATAAACTTATGTAGATGTATAAGAGTATAAATTCCCCCATGATATAGTACACATAACTGAATATTTCTTAAATCTCCTGGAAATTGAGGAGTCTGTGAAGGAAACTGAGGTGCTCCATGGCGCTAAGAAAATCAAGAGATGCCTAGCTTTAAAACAAATTCCCTACAGAGAGTGGTAGAACGTAGACACTATTGCAGATATTACAATTCATTTTATTTTCAGCAATAATTCACTTAAACTTGTAAGAATTGGCCCTTCAACTCATCTTTTCTAATTACTTTTTCATCACTACCATTTCTTAGTGTTCTTATTTTCTCTTTTCATCTCTTAAAATCATAATTAGATTGCTTTGACTCTTGCTTTTATTTTTTGTAATGATTTTAATAATTCACGAATTCTGTCATGTCTAAATCATCTCAAATATCAAAGTTACTTTTGGATAGTTGACCTGAATTTTTTAACACCTGGTTCTAGACAAAATGAAGATACCATCAAGGCTGATTTTATCAACCTTGCATTATAGATGCTCCTACTTTTAGAAATGTACTCAAATGTTCATTTCTAACTACTGAGATTTTTTAAAAAAACATACCTTCAAATATGACAACCATTTCAATAAAACAATGTTTTTATTTTTATTTTATTTTTTTTTTGTGTGTGTGTGTGTGGTGCTGGGGATGGAACCCAGGTTTTTGTGCTTGTGAGGCAAGCACTCTACAAACTGAGCTATATCTCCAGCCCTAACAATCTGTTTTTAATAAATGCAGACTCACCCTATTTTAGTCAGGGCTCTCCAGATACACAGAACCAATAGGATAATATATTGTATTGGTTCTGTGTACATGTGTGTACATGTGTATATATAGATAGAGGGGAGAGGGAGGAAGAGAGTGAGAAATATGAGAAGACATTAATTACAGAAATTGACTCACTTTGTGATGGTGACTGAGAAGTCCTAAAATAGGCCATCTGTGAGCTGGAGATGACAGGCCATCAATAGTGTGGTTGACTCTGTATTTAAAGGCCTCAGAACCAAAAAGTTTTGATGATTCTTTGTCTGAGGCTGGAGACTGGAGAACCTGGCAAAGGCCAGGTTGTTTCTGTGATTCCAAGAGGGGAAAAGGACTGGGGTCAAAAATTGGCAACAAATTTTATACACTCAGTCCACCAACTCATATTCAAATCTTCCCAGAAACTCTCTTAAATATGTGGAGCAACCCAATCATTGTAATCAAATGTCAAACAACCTTGGATTTCCCTTTCAGTGGAAGAAGGATGGGCCTGTGCCTACTGAAACACTGAGAATAAATAATGCTTTTTCAGTTCTCTGAGTATCCCTTAATCCAGCCATGTTCAAAACAAAAATCACATCATATGTTCACCCATAGGAATCTCTTTAAACTATATTTAATCTCCAAATAATTACAATAAAAACAGATCTGTCTAGCATGCTACAACTATCCTGTGTGCAAATGAAAATGCTCGGGGGAGAACAGCTTCTGGAGAGGGGCAGAGGGCTCTCTTGAGACCTCAGGGCTCACTTCCCGGGGAAGCATGTGCCACAGTCTGACCCACTTCCCCTGGGTCACCCAAACTGTGGCTCAAATGACTAAGACCAGCACTTCTCAATTTGAAAAAAGAGCCTCAGCAGATGCATGTGGTGCTGATTCTGTAAGCATGCAGAGGGCAAGAGCTTTGGGGTATGGTCACCTCCACCTAGGCTACAAAGAATAATGCAGAGACAGGCCACAGTTGGAAGCCATTGCAGTTTCCACTTTCTAGGACTTTCTAGGAGGTGATGGGGGTAAGTGTTGGGACTGATGAATGACACGTTAACTAACTCAGGCTGACTCCTTACTTCCTGGCGGGTGAGCAAGATCAAGCCCTCAGAGGCGGTTTCAAAAGTTAATGACGATAGATCCCCAGCATCAAAAAAAAAAAAAAAAAAAAAGTTAGTGACGATTAATTGGACCACGGTCAGGGATTGGTTAACAACAGTTCTGCAAATGTGATCAGCTCCTGGTTGCCATATAGTCCTATGGGACTCTCGCCTGCATCAAACACCCTCCCCCGCCATGCCTTGCACGAGTTCCTGCTGTGACTGGTCTCCCTCATGCGTCTGATTGTCCTCTGCCCGGAGGGCTGGGTGCAGGTGGTCAGTCAGCCCTACCTTTCCCGGTCTGGCCTTGTTGGGGAGGGTTCCCTTCCCTTGTTGCTGGTCAAGAAGAGCAAGGGGGCTAAAGACCCCTACAGGTAAGGCCATGCTTGAGACCTTAGAATGTAAGCCATCCGTGAACAACTCCAACCTTGAAGAGTTAAAGGCATGTGGCGCCAAAATGAGAACTGCAGCTTATGAAGGTAGGTGAGGAGGGGGAATCACCCAGAACCTTATGGCTACAACGTCTACCTCTGTGTGTCAGGTACACAGGATACAGGGTTAAAGATTATTCTTAACCAAGTTTTTTTAATTATTTTTTATTTGTTCTAATTAGTTATACATGACAGTAGAATGCATCTATGCATTTTAATATATCATACATAAATGGAGTGTAATTTCTCATTTTTCTGATTGTACAAGTTGTAGGATCACATTGCTCATGTAGTCATACATGTACATGAGGTAATAATGTCTATTTCATTCTATGATCCTTAGTACCCCCATACTGCCTCTCCTCCCTTCACTCCTGTCTACCTAATGTAACACTATTCTTTCCTGGCACCCCCACCCCCTTATTGTGAATTAGCATCCACATATCTGAGAAAACACATTTGGTCTTTGG
Organism: Sciurus vulgaris; assembly: GCF_902686455.1. Classification (NCBI taxonomy): domain Eukaryota; kingdom Metazoa; phylum Chordata; class Mammalia; order Rodentia; family Sciuridae; genus Sciurus; species Sciurus vulgaris. Next base: position 137,436,115 of record NC_136463.1, read on the forward strand.
CTTTTGGGGATTGGCTTATTTCAATTAGCTTGATATTCTCCAACCAAATGTGGCATAATTTCATTCTTCTGTAATTCTGAGTAATATTCCTTATGTATAAATATAAATATATAAATATATATATATGTATATCACATTGTCTTTATTCATTCATCTGTTGCAGGATACCTAGGTTGGTTCCATAGTTTAGTTATTGTGAGATGAGCTGCTATAAACATTGATGTGGCTGTGTCATTGTAGTATGCTGATCTTAAGTCCTTTGGGTATAAACTGAGGAGTGGGATAGCTGGATCAAATGGTGGTTCCATTCCAAGTTTTCTGAGAAATCTTCAAACTGCTTCCTATGATGCTTGCTCCAATTTGCATTCCCATCAGCAGTGTATGAGTGTACCTTTTCCCCCACATCCTCGCCAACATTTATTGTTGCCTGTATTCTTGATAATTGCCATTCTGACTGAACTGAGATGAAATCTTAGTTTCAATTTGCATTTCTTTAATTGCTAGGTATGTTGAACATTTTTTCATACATTTGTTGATCAATTGTATTCTTTCTTCTGTGAAGTATCTGTTCACTTCCTTAACCCATTTATTGATTAGGATATTTATGGTTTTTGGTGTTTTTCTGTGTCCTTTATATATCCCAGAGATTAATGCTTTATCTGAGATGCATGTAGTAAAGATTTTCTCTCAATCTGTTGACTTTCTCTTCACGTTATTGATTGTTTCTTTTGATGAGAAGAAGCTTTTTAATTTGAATCTATTCCATTTATTGATTCTTGGTTTTACTTCTGGCGTTTTAGGGGTCTTGTTAAGGAAGTCAGACCCTAGGCCAACATGGTGAAGATTTGGACCTACTTTTTCTTCTGTTAGGTTCAGGGTCTCTGTTTGAGTGCCTAAGTCATTGATCTACTTTGAGTTGATTTTTTTTTTTTTTTTTTTTTTGGTGCAGGGTGAGAGATAGAGGTTTAATTTTATTTTGTTACACGTGGCTTTCCATTTTCCCTAGCACCATTTGTTGAACAGGCAATCTTTTCTCCAGTGAATGCTTTTGGTACCTTTTTGTAGTATGAGATAACTGCATTTATGTGGGTTTGTCTCTGTGTCTTCTATTCTGTATCATTGGTCTATGTTTTGGTGGCAATGCCATGCTGTTTTGTTATTGTAACTCTTTAGTAGAGTTTGAGGTCTGGTACTGTGGTGCCTCCTGCTTCACTTTTCTTGCTAAGGATTGCTTTGGCTATTCTGAGTCTCTTATCTTTTCAAATGAATTTTATGATTGCTTTTTCTAGTTCTATGAAGAATGTTATTGGGATTTTTAATAGGAATTACATTAATCTGTGTAAGACTTTTGGTAATATGGCCATTTTGACAATATTAATTCTGCCTGTTCAGGAGTATGGGAGGTCTTTCCATCTTCTAAGGTCTTCTTCAATTTCTTTCTTTAGTGTTTTGTAGTTCTCATTGTAGAAGTCAAAAGGATGCCCTCTTTTACCACTTTTATTTAATACTGTCCTTGAAACTCTAGCCAGAGCAATTAGAAGGAAGAAATTAAAGGGATACAAATAGGTAAAGAAAAACTCAAACTATCACTATTCGACAATGACATAATTCTATATATGGATGATCCAAATAAATCCACCAAAAAACTCCTAGAACTAATAAATGCAGCAAAGTAGCAGAATATAAAATCAACACCCATGAATTAAACATATTTCTATACATCAGTGTTGAATCCACTGAAAGAGAAATTAGGAAAACTACCCCGCTCATAATATCCTAAAAGAAATAAATAAAATAAAATACTTAGGACTCAATCTAACAATAGAGACTTAAGTATGCACTATTGGATTTTGATTTCCATGGGACATATTACGCCTTCTTGCCCACTTCTTTTTGGAAAGGGAATGTCTATCCTATGCCTCTTGTGTTCTTTTTAAAATTTAAAAAAAAAAAAAAATCATCTCTATCATCATCTTGCACAATCAACAAAATTATTCCCCTAGCAAAGTACCTAGGAAAGGAGATAAATGAGTTTTCTTGGGATTCATTCCTTTCCCTAAATGTGGGGCCCTTTCTGAGGAAAGAAGGAATGCCGATGGACTGATCCATGAATATTGAGCTTGTAGGAAAATCTTAACTGTACAAGTTTGCTCTGACAGTTGATAGATCAAGAGTCCTTATGAAGGAAAGATAAATTATGTTCCTGGTATAGGGCTTCTTAAGGTTAAAAAAAGAAAAACCCTAGAGTTAATGGCAATATGTCTAAAAACTCCCCCTCAAAATCATGTACTTTTTAGAGTATAAAAAGTAAATACTTTACTATAAACATTAACAATGATATGTATTAATATGCCAACCTCATTAAAGATGTAATCTACAATTGTGGGTGAGAAATACACTGTTATCAGTTAAGGATTTGGTGACACATATGAGATATATCAAAATTTTTTGCTTTGCTGGAGCTTCTCAGTATTTACTATGCTTGCACTCATCATGAAAGCTTGATATTTTATAAGATCTTTTATTCTGATTGAATGGTCCAACCATTTGTGTGAGCTAAGTTGACATGATGAACCAGATTATCTTTAAGACTCATGAAAAATTTGGTTAAGGCATTTTTTTTTGTGGGGGTGGGGAATGAAGAGATGAGAAAACAAGGAAAATATCTGATGCTTGAATATTTGCCTAACCATTCTCAACAAACAGAAGAAAAAAATAGCCAAATTATAAGGAAAAATCTTGTCAATAAAATTAGGAGGAAATGGACATAAAACGTCAGGAATGGGCTGGGTAGATTGACAGGGTATGGTGTGCTATGGAAAAGACGCCACAACTTCTTATTCTTTGGCTGCTGCTTTCAGTACTATTGAAAATGGAACCCTTCAAAGAGCAGGAGAAAATAACAAAAGCTCTTGGAATATATTTTCTAGATACTGGAAGGTTGCTTTATGCCTGTATGCTTGTATGATGCTGTGCCCTATTTATTACTTTGTAACACCAGTAAGGTCACTATTTACCTGAAAGACATTGGTTACCTACAGAGAGCTGCAGGCTAAAGCCACATGCTAGAAATACTGGTGGTATTCTGTTAAAGATGTCATACATTTTCAGAGAAACATTAAATGAAGTGTGACAAATCATTAGTGATACAAATTCTTACAATTAATTAGCATGGAGTATCCTGGGTAGAAAACTGTGAGTTGTAACCTTATTGGAAATGGTTCTTTATCCATTAAATGAGGTCTTGCTGGATTAAGGTAGGTTTTAATCCAGTGACTACTGTCCTCATAAAGAAAGGAAGATTTGGTCACAAACACAAAGGGGACTGGGCCAGGTGAATATGGAGCAAAGACTGGAATGCATCCACAAACCAGTACACACCAAGAATTGCCAGCAAGCACTGAAAGTTAAGGAAAGGCAGGAAAGGACCCTCATACAAGACCTATAGAGAGAGTGTGTGAGCTTCCAATATTGTCTGACTTTTAGCCTGAGTATCTTTCAGACTATGAAAGAAAAATTTCTCTTGTGATAAGGAGAGAAAGCAACAAGTATGGGAACTTTGCAGCTCCCAAAACCAATACAGTGGCTATGTTGCCGATTTCAGATTCTATCAAATAGAAGGTACTTTTTCCATTGACAATTGATTTCTAAGTAGTTGCAAACTTCTGTAAGCAGGTGTTTCTAGATGTTATTACAGCTAATTTGCTTCAGTGGTTTACAGCATGGAAGTGACAGAACTATTGTGAGAATGGTGACTGTTTCACCCATTTCCCCACCTACAAAAGGGATGCTCCTACTAAAGCAAAGCAGTTGGAATGCCTGCACATAGAGATGACATCACCCAGCAGTCATCACTGGAAAGACATCTAATTAAATCCCTCTAATACAGATGATGTTAGATGCATGATCTGGGATCTTTCGAATCTTGGGTTCTTTAACTAATTCAGTTCTTAGGAAACCAGGAGAATGTTCAGGAGAAAGTGTCTGAACATCTGGCTCTGTTGCTATGCTGAATGTAGATAACTTTTGAAAAACAATATACCCACACTTACAGCACATAGCACCATGGAAATCTGAATCTATTTGTCATAGTCTAGATAAATTAAAATCCTATTATGATTATAATTTAGAATGAAAAGTGCTTGAATAGGGGGATAAATTTGTCTTTTGATAGAGTCATGAATCCTGAAAAGATTGTCTTAGAAGCAAAGACCAACCCAAAGTGGGGAATCCTGGGCTTTTTGCAATGGTTTGGGTGAAATGGTCTAAGGTTGGCATGAAAGTATTAGTAAGATATTTGGATAAAGATACTCAATAAATAGCAGTGGTTCTCAACTGGGAGATATTTGGCAGTTCTGAATAATTCATTTAACATTCTCTGGAGACTCTTTGTTTGTCACAGTTGTGAAGTTGCTACTGACAACCATTTGGTAGAGATTAGGGATGCTGCTAAACCAACCTATGAATGCACAGGATGGTTCCCTATAACAAAAGATTATCCAGCCAAAATGTCAATAATGCCAACACAGAAAACATGATATTTAGTACTCTCTATGGAGTACATGATTGGTTCTCTAAAAGACCTAAATGTGAAACTGCAAGAGTATGAAATATGCTAGTGGAGGTATTTAAGATAAGAGTGAAGTTATAAATTGGAAAGTTGACCAGAGAGGTCATCTGATAGTATTTTTTTTTTAGTTCATAATTTAGATGGATATTTTATATGAATGAATGTGTTTCCTTTTCATTCTTCATGAGAGTTAGCAATTAAGTTTCTCTCTCACCAGGTTTCAATGGTCTCACCTGTTATGATCTAGAGAGCACATGTCTCATGTGGAAAGGAAAACCATGGGGAGCCAGTGTCTTGCTTCTCTCTGCTTTGTGCCTCCTTTTGGCGTATGTCTTTGAAATTCCCAGTAAAGCTTGATATTGTCAGAGCTCTAATGTGTCTGAATCTGATTTGCTTATATGATCCTTGACATTAGCTCAGCAACCATTATTATTTGTTGTGTAGTTGTATAGACAATCATCAAGATGTTGATTCTTCTTCAATATGAGACAAAATTATCATTAGAGATGGAGATGGCAATGCATGCTTATTTTTCTAAGAGAAACTTTGAATAATTTAAAAACAAATATTTAATTGCATGCTAACATGCAATAAGCACTGGAGAAAAATACATGTTTTTCAGTACAAAATATTTTGCATCTAGTTTTGATGTGATATTTTGTCTAATACTTACAAAGTGCCCTCATTCTTTTGGATCTTTTGGGTCATTAAAAAACACAATAGATCCAAACTACCATTGTAGGACAGTAGCTTCAATTCTAAACATGCCTATAGTTTTTGCATGTTATTTTTGTTTGGAAGGTTACCACTACTTACCTTCCATAACTCCTGTCTTTTTGGTAAGACTTTGTCTTTCTACTCTTGTTACTGAGAAAGAGTTAGGGATAGGCGTATAGGGACAGCATCCTTATTAGTGCCCTTCCTACAACAGATTTTTGACTTTCAAGGCTTTGCATTTAGCATTCCCCATTGGTGAATCGAACAGAATTTAGGTTCTTTTGTTTTTTATTGTGAAAGAAAAAAAATTGTCTGTAAGATGGAAAATAATTACCAATTTACTATGTTCAAAAAAACTTTATATAAAGTAAAACTACAGAATCTGATATAAATATTGTGTTGTATGTGATTTTTGTAAGACTGTGAAAAGTAGAATTATTTTTAGTAATTACCTATGGCATATAATTTTCATAATATTTTAAATTTATATAATGCATAACTTAAGATTTAATTAAAGACAATTTTATTAGTACTAATAACTGATTTACACATTCAAAAGATAGATTGAATTTAAAGCATTTGAATTTCCTTCACATACATTTGATTATAATTTAATGTGATCACAATTTTAATATCATCTTTTTCCAGGCTTTTAAAAACCATATTTTAGTCAATAGCAACAATTTATATTTATTAGAACTTTATTAAAATGCACAGAGATTTTTAAGGATATAAAAATGCTGATTTAAAAATGTTTAGCAAGGTAAGATGGTACATGCCTATAATCTCATTAACTCAGAAAGCTGAGACAGGAAGATCACAAGTTTGAGGCCAGCCTCAGCAATTTAGCAAGACTCTGTCTCAAAATTTAAAAAATTAAAAAAAAAAAAAAAGGGATGGATATGTAGCTCAGTAGTAAAGCACCCTTGCGCCGCTTGCCGCCGACCAGCAGGACAAACGACACGTAATCTTCAGAAGTTCATGAAGCAGCTTCCGCTTTACTGGACAACACCCTCAATATATAAGCAGTCTCATGCATAAGCAATTGTAATCAGATATGTCCATCCAATCCTATTAAAGGTCAAGTGATCATGAGCTCAAGCATACATGTAAGATATATCTGTCCACACACTAGGCGGCTAAACTAATTATCATACAGCCAATGGTAAATGCTTCCTGTTTTTCTCAAGGCGCATTCAGCATGCCCTTTGGCTCTCTGCCAGTCGCCATCTTGGATGTATGTGGGTAACCCTGGGCCCTGGGTCTTGTCCGCCACATCCTTGGGTACCAATAAAATAAAAAAAAAACTTAAAAGTATCCTATAAAGGTGATAAAATCTAATTTTATGGGCTATCAAATTTTAATTATTCAGATCAAGGTCTAAAACAAATTTGAGGTTGTTCTTCACTCATTATACTAATATAATAATCTATTAGTTATTGTGGATTAACATCTTAACACCGTAACAAAATACCCAAGGTAATCAACTTAAAAACAGGAAAGTTTTATTTTGACTCTTAGTTCATGGTTGGTTGTCTGCATTGCTTTCTGGGATGGGTGACGCTGTACATCATGGAGTATGATGGCAGAGGAAGCTGCTCATGTCAGAGCAGCCAGGAAGCAAACAGAGAGAGAGGCTGGGGTCCCAGTGTCCCCTTCAAGGGCATGCCCTCCCCAGGGACCTATTTTCTTACTGCTAAGTTCACCTCTTAAAGCTTCTATCCATCTGCTAAGAGTGCCACGGTGATCAGACCTTTCACTATGGGCCTTTGAAGGATAATTATGCAAACCATAGAAGTTATATATTATTCTTTTTGGCTGATTAAACAAAACTGCTAATACTACATTCTTGCTGAACATTAGAAAATGGTTATCCTTGAAGGAGGGGTACCTCAGATAAAACATATCGTCAAAGGCAATCTGGTCTATAAACTGTTTATTTTTTCTTTTGGTACTAAGGAATGAACCCAGGGGTGCTTTATCACTCATACTCAGTCTTTTTATTTTTTCAATTGGGTCAGGGTCTCTTGCCAAGTTGATTAGGATCTCACTAAGTTGCTAAGACTGGCCTTGAACTTGCAGTCCTCCTGCCTCAGCCTCCGGAGTCACTGGGATTATAATGAACCCAGTTTACAAGTAGTTATTTTTTTTTTTTCTTGCATAAGACTATTTAAAGTCAAAGAATAAGTATATGAAAGTGGATCTTCCACTGTGTATTTATATCAATCTCACCGTGGCCCTCAATTTATTTTAATTAAGTGTTGCATAGCTTGTCTTACTTGTATGTTGAAAAATCTAAACGTGAGGTAGATGTTTCATAAAACCAGTCACACAGATAAAGTCTTCAGATTCACACAAATATATACTCTCTGCCTTTTGAAAGAAGATTCTGCCTTCCTAACCCTATTTTACTGTGATCAAAATCTAAAAGACAAAGAGATATTCATCTTGAAAAAAAAAAATGAAATGAAAACAAAGTGATGAATTCAAGTGACAGTTTGTTTCTGAGAAAGGAAATCAAACAATGGAGAAGAATGTGGCAGAAAACAATCACGTTTTGTTTCCAAGGGGGAACACACCATTGAGTTTATAAAAAAGAGTTCTTTGCAAATGTTTCTTTATAGGATCTATAAACTACAGACTTACTGTTTTCTTTACCATTAGATCACGGCTCTACCATTTTGTGCTTTGCCTAGGTGCCCTGGGAAACAGACATCAGTGAATCAGGCCTACAGAGATCCCCTTGCCTCTGGTTCTGGTTGGATTATGCCATAAAAAGTCAGTTGTGGAGGAGAGATAGAGTAATTATTTCTCCCTCCTTCTTTCCATGCTTTAGCAGTGGCTGCTGTTTTGGAGTGTCCATCTCCTACAACAAGTCTTTGCTGGTATTATGTTAAAACTGAAATATTCCTCAAAGGTTAACTCGTTGATATCAATATTCAGAGTTGGGGCCTTGAAAAGGAATTGGATCATGAAGATTAATCCATTGATGAATTCATAGTTTAATGGACTATTGGGAGATAGTGGAAACTTAGCAGGTAAAGTTTACCCAAAGAGACTGGGTCGTTGGGATGATAAACTTGAAGGCTATATCTGATCCTTGACCTCCCTGTTGCTCTCTTTCCTTCCTTGCTACTAAGAGGGTAGCAGCCTCCCTGGTCACATGCTCCCGCAACCATGATATTCTTACTTACCTCAGGTTCAAAGCAATGAATCCAACTGACCATGAACCGAAACTTCTGAAACTGTGAGCCAAAATAAACATTTCCTCATTTAAGTTTATTTCTCTCAGGTATTTTGTTACAGCAACAGAAAGCTTTCTAACACACTTAGCTTCTAGTGACTTCCTTCCCATTTCTCATTGATGCTGACAGTGGTGTTGGAAGGGAGAGAGACCTTCTAACTGTAACTTCTGTGTAGATCACCATTAAAAATTAGTTCACTTAATTTCACCTAGACTTTAAGTGGTTTCTTCCTTAAACTTCTTTCAACAAATTAATCTTTTCTACCATCTATTTCATGATGGGACACTAAAGGTTAAACTCTACTTAGTATACTTTCACTGAATAGAGTTCCAACTATGTTGGAATGAAAACTCAAATTTGCCATGCCATCTACATTTTTACTTTTTGGTAAACTAAGAATTTTTAACATATAATTAGAAAAGTGTGCTGGTGTGGTGATGGATGTCTATAATCCCAGTAACTTGGAGGCTGAGGCAGGAGGATCACAAGTTCAAAGCCAGTCTCAGTAACTTAGTGAGGCCCTAAGCAACTTAAATGAGACCCTGTCTCTAAACAAAATGTAAAAAAGGGCTGGGTAGTAGTTCAGCAGTTAAATGCCCCTGGTTCAATTTGCCCCCACCCCGAACTAAAGATAAATAAATAAACAAATAAATAAATAAGGGTATATATCATATATGTATAGCTTTATGGATTTCGCAAACTTTATTTATACATGTAATCAGCACCCAAATAAAGAAACATTATCATGTCCCCAAACACCCCCATAGTGCTCCTTTTAGTTATTGTTCTCTCAGATATAACCAGTATCCTATCTTCTGACCGAATTTGTTTCACTACTTTTTGAACTCTATGTAAAGGGATTCATTCAGCATGTACACTTTAAAGTATGGCTTCTTCTCTTAATATTGAGTTCCTGAGATAAGCCCATATTGTTAAATAAAATTGAACTCATTAATTCTCAGTCAGCTTGTGATAATTGACAAGTTTTGGGGTTTTTGTTGGTGGTGTGTTTTGTTTTGTTTTGTTTTCGGTACCAGGGATTGAACCCAGGGGCACTCAACCACTGAGCCACATCCCCAGCCCTTTTATGTATTTTATTTAATGACAGAATCTCAATAAATTGCTTAGGGTCTAGCTAAATTTCTGAGGCTGGTTTTAATCTTGTGATCCTCCTACCTCAGCCTGCGAACCACTGGGATTACAGGCATGTACCACCACACCTGGTAAGTTATCTTTTTCTTAAAATGTACTTTTCAGTTGCTCCCAGTTTGGTGCTATTGTGAATAAAATAGCTATGAATATTCCACACTTATGTTTTTATGAATACATATTCTTGTATTTCCTGGGTATAAACATAGGATAGAACAGTTGGGACATGGGACAGGTTTATATTTAGCTTAAGGAGATATGGATAAACTGTCTTCCAAAGTGGTTGCACTGATTTATTCTTACACCAAAAGGAATTAAAATGCCATTTACTCTGCAGTCTAACCAATATTTGGAAGTCAGTCTTTATAATTAAGTTCTCCTGTGTGAGAGGCTGATAAAAATCTGCTTAAAGATCATCAAGAACACATCTAGAGTCAAAAAAATTATACTTGCTAACTTACTAAAGAAGAGGAGATGACACACAATGGAGAATTTTGTCTCAGTATGAATAGCATAGCCTTTCTGTAGTGTTTTGAATCATCATAGGTGATTTTTGAGAAAGGTTAAGGAAAGAAGGTCTTTTTTGGTTTAGGACTTGTTATGAAATGATGGCAAATGAGTGATCACATACTGTAATAATTTCAATAGAGAAATAAGATGAAAAAGTAAAGCTAGAATTGTAAGAAGTAGAGACAGTGGTTAACTATTTGATCTGGAGAGGATATTTAGTGACCCTCAAGACTGCCTTTTCTCCTTGTATTTAGTGTTTTTTCTGTTATGGTCATGGAGTAATGCCATCAGATGCTTCTGTGAAATCATTTATGTTCAGCAGTGAACACCAAGAACTGCTGCTTTTTGCTAAACCAGCTACCAGTTGTCAGCTGTCAGGGCTGTTTTGTTATTTCTGAGTTTACCATGTTTGTCAAAGGTAGATAAAGTCAGGCTCCATGATAATCTGTGGTGTTCAGAACTGTACCATTGCCAAAACCCTATTGACTAGCAGGTTGTTTAGAAGATATCATTAGTATTTAGGATAGAGTTAATCCCTCCTGCCACTTTCATTCCAGAGTGAATTGTCAATTCATCAGATATTGTTATAACCAGGAAGAATCATTTAATATTCTGGACAGGATTTATTAATAAAATTCCAAATAGAAAAGAATCAGAAATAAATGATTCTTATAACAGATATTATAAGAGAACATGTTATAAATATTAGATTGAATGTTCTGGAGATTCAGTTTTATAGTGTATGAGTCATTTTCCATATCAACTGTAACAAGGAAAAGCCTAGGAATAGGGATGAAATTTCTAAGCATGTGGGAAAATTTAGGAAAACTGATGGTCAATAAATGATCTGACAAAAAGGCAAGGATTTAAAGAGTTTTAAAATAATAGTTCTATGGAAATGCATGTGTACAAAAATAAAATACTCAATCCATCTCATTTTAAACTACTATGCTTAACTGAGGACAATTATTTCAGGTATTTGGGAATAAATTATGAATTTAAATATGTGATGGTACAATAAACTTAACAATTTATAGTTTCTGAACTTTGCAAAGAATTAAGTAAAAAATTATCCAAGATATTCAAGAGTCATATATGAGGCATATGCTATTTCTTTTAAAGAAGATAAGCAATATTGAGATTTTCCCTTTCTGAAGGAGGAGGAGCAGAGTTGTTGGGTTCAGAATGTTGCAACAATGGTTTATCACTTCTCGTCCCATGTGGGCGAGGAAAAGGGTTCCTGTAGGGGGAAAGGGCTGACTGTGAACTAATCACTAAGACATTTATTTATCATGAAGAAAAACAGGAGACAGAATTATCTTTAGAATGGGGGGGTTGAGCCATTCATAAGGGTCTAGCTCTTAACAAAATGGAAGAGCCCACATTTTCTTTATTTATAGTGGTACAGATCAAAGGGGAACTGGTAGGAGCTTCTTCCATGAGAAACAAGATGGGGTGGAGTTAAGCAACTCATTTTGCTCTAGTGGGTCATTGGCATGTCCAGGGCCTGCAGATTCTGGTGGTGAACCATTCTGCAGGGAAACCACATACTCCAGGCAATCTGCAAAAATGTTTCATAATCATCAGTTCCTGAGAGCCAAATTTCCCTAATGGTTCAACCAAGCCAGGTTTTATTTGCTGGCCATGGATGGTGCCCCAAATAGAAAATGAAAAATCCATATATTTTAAAGTTAAGAAAAAATGAAGTCATCAATAAAACTTGAAAATAAAATTTTTTCCATAAATTATATTGATTGAATCTATAATAAAAAATTTATTTAAACCCCCAAATCTAAAAATTTGTGCTTGAATTTGAACATATTGACTTTATTTTGAAAAGTATACTTTATATATAAAGTATACTTTATGCTAGTATATTTTAGTTATATATAATTAGCTTAAGAAGACTATTTGCTTTTTGATTGGTTTATTTATGATATTTTATTTTGAGATAATGATAGATTTACATGCATTTGAAAGAATACTGAAAAATTCCATATACACTGTACTAAGTTTCCTCCCATGGTACCTAATTGTTTAAACACAGTATAATATTACAGTCAGGATGTACATATGGGTACAATTCATTGACTTCAGATTTCACTGATTTTATCTGCACTCATTGGTGTGTGTATGTAGGTATTTAGATCTACACAATTTTGTCACATGTGTAGATTTATGTTACCATCACAGTTCAGTCAACACACAGAACAGCAGTATCATTAAAAGAATCCCTTTTGCTACCATTTTGCAGTCACAACCACTTCCTTACTGACCTTCCTTACCTTGTTGCAGCTATGCAGCTATGAGTATAGAACCTTGGATTTTTTTCACTCAGCATAATTTTTTGTAATCCAAGCTGTTGCATATATCAATGTTTCAAGCTAGTGCATATTTGCACTTTTACTTATTGATTGATCCATTCATTTAATAATTCTTAAATTAAAATCATGTTATATAGGAAAATTTATGTTTATGTTGGACAAAATTGAATTTTAGTCTCATTTCACTTATGTACATGCATATATACATTTTTGTCTTCTTTCCTCATTCATTTAGTCAATATATATTTATTTTTAAACTTTTTTTATTTTTTTTTGATTCATTATATGCAAAAGGGGTACAACTTTTCATTTCTCTAGCTGTACATGAAGTAGAGTGACATAGTTTGTATAATCATACATGTATATAGGGTAAAGATGTTTGTCTCATTCCACTGTCTTTCCTTCCCTAACTCCCTTCTAACCCTCATTTCCCTGTACACAATCCATCCTTCCTCCATTGTTCCCTTACCCCTTCTCCTCCCACCACGTATCATCATCCACTTATCAGAGAAAACATTTGGCCTTTGGTTTTTTGGGATTGGTTTATCTCACTTAGCATGATATTCTCCAACTCCATCCATTTACCTGCAAATGCCATAATTTTATTCTTCTTTATGGCTGAATAATATTCCACTGTGTATATATACCAAAGTTTCTTTATCCATTTGTCTATTAAAAGACATCTAGGTTGCCCTTCAGTCCACAATCTAGCTACTGTGAATTGAGCTGCTATAAACATTGATGTGGTTGTGTCACTGTAGTATGCAAATCTTCATCATGTTGGCTTAGGTTCAGATTTTCTTAACAAGACTCCCAAAGCACAATAAATAAAAGCAGGAATCAATAAATGGGATAGATTCAAACTAAAAATCTTTTTCTCAGTGAAGGAAACAATCAACAATGTGAAGACAGAGCCTACAGAGTGGGAGAAAATCTTTACCACACGCACTTCTGATAGAGCACTAATCTCCAGAATTTATAAAAAACATAAAAAACTTTACACCAAGAATACAAATAACCCAATCAATAAGTGGACTAAGCAACTGAGCAGACACTTCACAGAAGAGTTACACACAATCAACAGATATATGAGAAAATGTTCAACATCTCTAGTAATAAGAGAAATGCAAATCAAAACTACCCTAAGATTTCTTCTCACCCAAATTAGAATGGCTATTATCAAGAGTACAAGCAACAGCAGGTGTTGGTGAGCATGTGGGGAAAAGGTACACTCATACATTGCTGGTGGGGCTGCAAATTGGTGCAACCACTCTGGAAAGCAGTATGGAGATTCCTTAGAAAACTTGGAATGGAACCACCATTTGACCCAGCTATTCCATTCCTTGGCCTATACTCTAGTATAGTTTTATTTACATTCAACTTCCATTTCTCTCTTGATCACATTCATATGTTCCTCTGTCTTTCTGATATGTAGTTCATATGTAATTGCTGATTTTACAAAATTCCCTGCTAATTCTATGATCTGTGTCATTTCTTGGTCATAATTTATTGACTAAAATATTTACCTGGTTAAAGACCTTCTTTTCTTTATTTAATGAAAGGCACATAATTAATTTAACTTTGGTGAGTTTTAGATTTAATTCCCCTAGAAATATGACTGGGCTTCACTCTGTGATGTAATTAAATTACTTGTAAATAGTGTGACATTTTGAAGGTCTGTTTTGGATCTTTATGAGAGTGAGTCCATATTAGGTAGTAATCAAATACTTTCATCTCTCTAATAAGGAAAACTGTTATCAGGACTATCCAATGATATGTGATCATTAGGAGAATTTGTCCCTAATTCAGTTAGTAGGCTTATAAACTTTTCTCATACCTGCTTATGTATCATTCTTTTTTTATTTATTCTGAGAATTGGGGTTATTTCTTCATGCACATATACAAAATGGTACTCAAAGACTATATGGGACCCCTACGCAGATCCAGGAGCTTGCCCTTGCTCTCACTCTTGAATACACACACACACACACACACACACGCACGCACGCACGCACGCACGCACACACACACGCACACACACACATACACACACTTGCTCTCTCAGTGCAACTTCTTCCTCTTATGTATTCTAATTCTAGGCAATTCTAGTGTCTTCTTCAACTTATTTTCATTGTAGAGGTCTTACATTTCCTTGGTTAAATTTATTTCCTATGTATTATATTTTATTTTTTGAGATTGTTCTAAGTTGTCCTCTTAGAACTCCAAACTTTGCTTTAATATTTTATGAAGGCTGCTTCCTCCTCTCTGTGCCATACCTAAAAATTGTCTTTAGGCAGTAAGCTAATTCACATTCTTAATTGTCTCCTTTGCTATGCAGAAGTTTTTTAATTGAATGCCATCCCATTTATTAACTCTTAATACATTTTCCTGAGCTTTAGGAGTCCTATTGAGGATTTTGTTGCCTGTTCAACTCTATGTTAGAATATTGACCCTACATTTTCTTCTAGGAGTTGCAAAGTTTCTGATATAATTCCTAGGTCTTTAATCCATTTTGTGTTGACTTTAAATTTTTTTTTTTAATTTGTTCTCATTTGTTGTTCATGACAATAGAATGCATTAATACATTTTGATAGATCATACATAAGGGAGTGTAATCTCTCATTTTTCTGATTATACATATTGTAGGATCACATCGGTCATGCAATCATATATGTACATGAGGTAATAATGTCTGTTCATTCTACTGTCATTCCTACCCCCATACCCCTTCCCTTTCCTTCACTCACCTCTACCTAATATAAAATAACTCTATTCTTTCCTATCCCCCCCTTGAGTTGACTTTTGTGGGGGGTGAAAGATAGGAATATAGGCTCATTCTTCTACATGTAATTAACCAGTTTTTCTAACACCATTTGTTTAAGAAGGCTGACCAACATGGGTTTTTGGTGCCTTGTCAAGCAAGGATCAAGAATCAGATGACTATATTTGTGTGTCTTTAGATTTGTCTTTGTGTTTTCTATTTTATTGCATTCATCCCTGTGTCTGACTATGCAGTTTTTGTTACTATAGCTTTGTAGTGTAATTTGAAGTCAGGTATTATGATGCCTCCAGCATTATGCTGCCTCTTGCTTTTGGTTGTTTATTTGTTTGGCTTAGACTTGCTTTGGCTATTCTGGGACTTTTATTTTGCCAAATGAATTTTAGGACTATCTTATTCTAGTTCAATGAAGACTGTCATAAGTGTCTTGATAGAAATTGCATTAAATCTGTGTATTGCTACTGGTAAAGTAATCATTTTAACAGTATTAATTCTGCCTATCCATGAAATGCTAGGCCTCTCTATCTTCTAGTGTCTTCTTCAATTTATTTTCATTGTAGAGGTCTTTCATTTCCTTGGTTAAATTTATTACCTATGTATTGTATTTTATTTTTTGAGATTGTTATAAATTGAATTGTTTTTCTGACTTCTTTCTCATCAAGTTCATTATTTATGTATGGAAATGCTACTGATTTTTGTATATTGTGTTTGTATCCTGAAGACAATGTTTGCCATGTGATTTTCCTTTGTTATCCAACACAGGTTCAGAAGCTAATCTCATGGTGAAAAAACCCAATGTCTGAGAAACAAGTTTTGGGGAGAAAGAAAGGCATTATCCAGTGGCCAGAGAATGAAGAAGAAAGAGCTTTGATTAAAAATAAGCTTTTTCACTTCAAGGAGTTAAGGGATTATATTGATAGAATAGGTATAATATAAAAGAGAGATAGCTCATAAGGGGTAAGAATATTCATGACTTTCCTGAAAATAGGTAGAAAACTTCCAGGTATTCATGTACCACCTCCTTTCTCTCTCTCCAAGGTCCAGCATTTGTGGTCATGGTGGCTGGTAGGAATGTCTAGTCTTAACACGACAAAGAAGAGACTAGGGAAGTCTAGGTCAATTTAATCCTATGTTTTTGTTGGCAAAAGTGTTTCTCAAATGATAAACATGTCACCATGCAAAGCTGAGTAGAATCTGCCCCAGAGCTTAAGGTAACAAAAGAAACAGCTACAACATGGAGAGATGCCAAGCATTTTCATCCTATTCCAATCACTGTTTGACAACTGCAAGGCCACACGAAGAGTCAATGTTTTCAGCAAAAACAATCTTACCCTAAAGAGAACCCAGGCAACTGTTATCATAATTACCCATGCATCAAAGGTATTACCTATAGAAAAACTATCAGGAGACTAATAACATATTGCCCAGCTTTGTGAGTTCCCTGATCAGTGATTTTTAAGTCAAGTAAGAACAGATGAAGGAAGCTCGTGTGTTCGCTTAGGTTTTTCCCTGGTAACATCTTTACTTTCCTAAAACCTGCTGCTATCTCTACCAGACCTCTATTTTTTTCTTAGGTTAGAACACTATATATGTGTACTTTACAATCTGACTCTTCTTTGAGTCTCATATTTTATGTGGTTTCCATTCAGATGCATATAATAAATATTTGTATGCTCTTTTATCTTTTAATGTGTCCTCAGTTTACTTCACAGACTCAAATACCAAACCTTTAGGGGTTGAAAGGAATACTCCTTTCATGACTATACATGCTTCAATCATATTTCATTCAACAGTATTTTAGTAAACCTCATGAATCTTCCTAAGCACTAGAATTTTAAAATTCTCTTCATCTTTAGTTGCATTTCATACAGACATTTATCTTACATTAAATCAAGTTTAATATCCTTTTGTATGCTTAAGAGCCATTTTATTTCTTTTATTTTTTGTAAACCATCTGTATCTTTTGACAATATTTCTCTTAATTTTGAGTATTTTATTTATTTATAGGAGCTCTTTATATCTCAAATAAGTAGCCCTGGACTGTGTTATTAGAGATAGTTTAATATTTTATGTTAAAATATTAAATTTTATAATGCAAAAATAAATATGTATATTTTATGTAAAAATAAAACTTACATAATATAAAAATAGGTTTTTGATATTGTAGTTATTTTAAACTATTCATCACCTTTTAATATTTAAAGTATAATTATTGTAGGTAAAAATACAGGTTAATTCAAATATGGGCCAGTGTTAAAGGTGCTGGTGAATGATAACTGAAGAATCAGAATTATGTCTTATGATAAGTGACTTTGGGGGTCAGACTATGTTTCAATTTTCCCTAAATTTATCTTTGTGGCTTTGGGGAAGTTACTGAATTTTCCTTACTTTGTTTTATTCATCTATAAAGCGGGAATACAATTACACAAAGTAGTGGGGAAATCACTTAGATCTGCGCCCAGCTCATTGCAAATGATGGTTAGCTATTTATGAATAACAGGGTAAGAGCCTTCTTGTATAGAAAAGCTCTGCATAGGAGATGTGAGAGGAATTAAACCTTCCCTTTAAAATTTCTCAAAACATTGTTCAGTAAACATTTTTCAGGAGATTATTGACTTAATTTTTGAGTCAAAGCTGCAGAATTACTTATTACAAAGGGTATATTCAAATTCAATTGGACCATTGTGTGATCTAATTTAAATTACCTGGCTCTTTTACTTCAGGGTTTTATTAGCATAGAAGAGAGCCTTATTATCATCAGTATCATTCTGTATTGGCATTGGCTGTGTCTGAATAGTCATTCCATACTAGTGTAATAAAGAAATACTTTTGAAGATTTCATTATAATTTTGGGCTATTGAGAACTTATTCAAAAGTCATTTGCTTTTTCTTTATAATACTTTTTTATAATCAAAACTTTGAAAATTAATTTTGGCCATTATATGGTATCAACATTAAATATCATGTAATACATTTTATTTTACTTTGGATAGCTTTTTTATTTACAATTATGGATTGCAAAGTATGCTATTTATCAAACTAAATGTCAGATGAATCACAAGGATTGGTCAGTGCTATTATTAATTCATGAATCATTCTACTCTTTTATAGTGTTACTTAATATTTTTACATGCAGTATTAGAAAATATTTTAAAGCAAGCATAAGAACTATTCTTGGTAACACTTTTGTTACTTTAAAAATCTTATGGGATGTTTACTATTAATGTTGCTGAAAGTTTGGTTCTTGTCCTTGATGCCAGTCCAATAATGGGGACATGGTTTTGAGAAAAGGGAAAAAGAAAGATTATTGCTTTGCTAGCAAAGGAGATACACAGGGGATCCTATTTCAGAGGCTGTGATTCTGCCCATCAGCAGAAATAAGGGGCTTTTAAAGAGTTGACTCAAAGACTACATTCCTCCAGTTCTCTGTAGTTGTAATTCACTTGTTAATTTGGGAGATAGTTATTCCTGAGATGTTCTGGTACCATCCCCAAAGTTGTTCCTATGGTGGGTGTGTACTTAAGGACAGATAAATCTGCTTAAAAAGGGGAAGAAAGGTAATCCTGTTTCCCATGAGATTAGGGAGGAGCAGGGAGAGAATAGAAAGAAATGTGTCCATTTAAAAAATAAGTTGCAGTGGCAGAGCAGCAAGGGCTACATTCAAAGCATAAGGTGGACCACTGTTACATTAATTCAGCCATGAGATAACTCCTTTTTATTGTGAGAAACACTGGCAATTATATATTTGGTGGCCTAATATCATCTACTTGTTCCCTGCATATGTTACTATTCATTTAAAATCATTTATTTTACATGATTTGTCTATATTTATCTGTTCTTTCAGGTACTATGAAAGGTTAAAAAGATTTTTTTACTAAATATAACCCATGTACCCATGTCTGATTTTCCTCATAAGACTAAGTCTCTCGAAGATACTTTTCACTATTGGTTGCATGTTGGGAGAAATTCTAGTTTTTGGCTCGCAGCAGTTAATGTCTCAAGTGTGTAAACTTGCAGAGAGGAGCATTCTGCTCTGACCACCTAGGAATGTAAACAACTGCCCCAAGTTGACCTAGTGTTACCAAGGGAACTCGTATAGGAGCCTGGTGGTCTGATCCCCTGTGGCACATTGTGATTGGGCAAGAAACTTATAAAATGTATATCTGTTCCCGCAATAAACGAGTTTGCAGGCTGCTCGCCACAAGCCTGCTTCCACCCAACTCCCGGAATCTGGGGGTCTTGACTCCATGGCCCTTACCTGTGCCTAAGCTAGCCTGGCACCCTTCCAGTTGCAGCCTGTAACCTCTGATCTGTATCCTCAACACTGTGGACCCATCAGAAAGGACAACAAGGCATATGGAGCGGTGTTGTTGATGAACTTAGGCTAGAAATAACTTTCTTTTTGGTTTCAAGTGTCACTTCATTCCACAAAACCTCTACATAAAACCTAAGGCCAAATTTTCCTCTGATAAGTGGTCGATGATGTATGAGGGGCGGGGTAAGAGGAGAATGGAGGAACTTTGGATTGTGTAGAGGGAAGTGAGGGAAGGAGAGGAGGTGGGGAAAGGAAAGAGTGGAACGAGACAAACATCATTGCCCTATGTATACATATGATTACATGAATGGTGTGAATCTACATTGTGTACAACCATAGAAATTAAAAGTTGTACCCCATTTGTGTACAATGAATCAAAATGCAGTCTGTGAAAATAACAATAAATAAATTTAAAAAGAAAATTTAAAAACCACCTCCACATAGTAAAGTTATTTTTCATAGGTTTGGGGGAAAAAAAAAATTACAGGGCTCCTGACATGAGTTTCCAGATTCTGTGGATAAGGCCAGAAGTATGCAGTCAACTGTAGTCTCCTTGATCATTATCTCAGGCTTGGTCAGGCTGGGCCTTGTAGGAAGAGATAAGAAAGTTGCTGTTTTTGCCTGGGGTGTAGCTACACTCACTAAAAGATGTTTATCCATCAGACATGTTACTGGAATCCAAGGTGATAGACTCAGACCAAAAGAGACAGATGGAAAGTAGAGGCAGAGATGCCAAGTTATTCATATTTGCAATCCTAAGTGAAGGGTTGGTGTAAAATTACCAAATATACTATTTTTAAAAAAATTCCTAAATATATATATATTTTTATTAAAATATTTTTATTTTTATAGACTGCATTTTGATTCCTCGTACTCAAATGGGGTACAACTTTTCATTTCTATGGCTGTATACAATGTAGATTCACACCATTCATGTAATCATACATATACATAGGGTAATACTGTCTGTTTCATTCTACTATCTTTCCACCCCATTTTCCTCTATACCATCCAAAGTTCCTCCATTCTTCTCTTGCCCCCACAGGCCAACCCCCGCCAGTTATGTATAATCATTCACTTATCAGAGAAAACATTTGGCCTTTGGTTTTTTGGGCTTGGTCTATTTCACTTAGCATGATATTTTCCAACTTCATTCATTTACCAGCAAATGCCATAATTTTTTTATTCTTTATGGCTGAGTAATATTCCATTGTGTATATATACCACAGTTGCTTTAACCATTCATCAATTGAAGGGCTTCTCGGTTGGTTCCACAATCTAGCTATTGTGAATTGAGCTGCTATGAACATTGATGTGGCTACATCATTGTAGTATGCTGATTTTAAGTCCTGTGGGTATAAACTGAGGAGTGGGATAGCTGGGTCAAATGATGGGACCATTTCAAGTTTTCTGAGGAATCTCCATACAGCTTTCCAGAGTGGTTGCACCAATTTGCAACTCCACCAGCAATGTAAAATTGTGCCTCTTTCCCCACATACACACCCACACCAACACTCATTATTGCTTGTGTTCTTGATAATAGCCATTCTAATTGGAGTTAAATAAAATCTTAGGGTGGTTTTAATTTGCATTTCCCTCATTACTAGGGATGATGAGCACTTTTTCATATATTTGTTGATCACCTGTATATCTTCTTCTGTGAAGTGTCTGCCCAGTTCCTTAACCCATTTATTGATTGGGTTCTTTGTATTTTGTGTGTAAAGTTTTTTAAGTTCTTTATAAACTTTGGATATTAGTGCTCTGTCTGAAGTATGTGTGGAAAAGACTTCCTTCTACTCTGTAGGCTCTTTTTTCACATTATTGTTTCCTTTGCTGAGAAAAAAGTGTTTTAGTTTGAATCCATCCCATTTATTGATTCTTGTATTTGTTTCTTGTGCTCTGGGGGTCTTGTTAAGTCTGGTCCTAAGCCAACATGATGTAGATTGAAGTGTACTTTTTATTCTATTTGGTGAAGGGTCTCAGGTCTAATTCCTAGATCCTTGATCCATATTGAGTTGAGTTTTGTACAGGGTGAGAGATCGGGATTTAATTTTATTTTACTGCATAAGAATTTCCAGTTTTGCCAGAACCATTTGTTGAACAGGCTATCTTTTCTCCATTGTAAGTTTTTGGCATCTTTCTCTAGTATAAGACACTTATGTGGGTATGTCTCCGTGTCTTCTATCCTGTACTATTGGTCTACCTGTCTATTTTGGTGCCAATACCATGCTGTTTTTGTTACTATTGCTCTCTACTAGAGTTTAAGGTCTGGTACTGTGATACTTCCTGCGTCACTCTTTCTGCCCAGGATTGCTTTGGCTATTTTGGGTCTTTTGTTCTTCCAGATGAATTTCATGATAGCTTCTTCTATTTCTATGAGGAATGTCATTGAAATTTTAATTGGAATTGCATTGAATCTGTATAGCACTTTTGGTATAATGGCCATTTTGATAATATTAATTCTGCTTATCAAGAACATGGGAGATCTTTCCATCTTCTGAGTTCTTCTTCAATTTCTTTCTTTAAAATTCTGTAGTTTTCATTGCAGAGATTTTTCACCTCTTTGGTTAGATTGATTCCCACTTTTTTTTTTTTTTTTTTTTTTTTTGAGGCTATTGTGAATGCAGTTGCTTTCCTCATTTCCCTTTCAGATGTTTCATTGCTTATGAATTAAAATGCTTTAGATTTATGCGTGTTGTTTTTGTATCCTGCTATTTTGCTGCATTCATTTATGAAGTCTAGAAGTTTTCTGGTGGAGTTTTTTGGATCTTCTAAATATAGAATTATGTCATCAGCAAATAGTGACAGTTTGAGTTCCTCTTTTCCTATTCGTATCTCTTTAATTTTTTTATCTATGTAATTGCTCTGGCTAGTATTTCAAGGATGATGTTGAATAGAAGTGGTGAAAGAGAACATCCCTGTCTTGTTCCAGTTTTTAAAGGGAATTGCTTTCAGTTTTTCTCCATTAAGAATAATGTTGTCTGTGGGCTTAGCATAAATATACTTTACATGTTGAGATAATGTTCCTACTATCTCTATTTTTTCTAGTGTTTTGAGCATGAAGGAGTGTTGCATTCTGTCAAACACTTTCTCTGCATCAATTGAAATAATCACGATTCTTAAGTCTATTGACGTGATGAATTACATTTATTGATTTCTGTATGTTGAACCAACCTTGCATTCCCAGGATGAACCCCACTTGATCATGGTGCACTATCTTCTTAATATGTTTTTGTATGCAAGATTTGTATGCAGGATTTTTGTGTCTATATGCATCACAGATATCAGTCTAAGATTTTCTTTCCTTGATGTGTCTTTGTCTGGTTTGGGTATGAGAGTGATACTACCTTCATAAAATGATTTTGGAAGTGTTCTGTCCTTTACTATTTCCTGGAATACTTTGAGAAGTATTGGAATAAGTTCTTCTTTGAAGGTCTTATAGAACTTGGGTGAGAATCTTTCTGGTAATGGACTTTACTTGGTTGGTAGGTTTTGATGGTTTCTTCTATTTCATTGCTTAAAATTGATCTGTTTAAATTCTGTATGTCCTCCTGGTTCAGTTTGGGAGTATCATATGTCTCTAGAAATCTGTCTATATATTTGATATTTTCTAATTTGTTGGAGTATAGATTTTCAGCGTAGCTGCTCATTATGTTATATATTTCAGTGGTGTCTGTCGTGATATTTCCTTTTACATCACAAATTTCAGTTATTTGAGTTTTTTCTCTCCTTCTTGTTAGTTTGGCTAAGGGTTTGTCTATTTTGTTTACTTTCTCAAAGAACCAATTTTTTGTTTTGTCAATTTCTTGAATTGTTTCTTTTGTTTCAATTTCATTGATTTCAGTTCTAATTTTAATTATTTCCTGTCTTCTGCTACTTTTGGTGTTGTTCTGTTCTTCTTTTTCTAGGGCTTTGAGCTGTAATGTTAGGTCATTTAGTTATTGACTTTTTATTCTTTTCTTAAATGTGTTCCATGCTATGAATTTTTCTCTTTGTACTGCTTTCATAGTGTCCCAGATATTTTGATATGTTATATTGTCATTCTCATTTACCTCTAAGAATTTTTTTTGTTTCTTCCCTGATGTTTTCTATTATCCATGCTTCATTCAATAGCATATTATTTAGTCTCGTAAATTGGAGTAATTTCTGTTTTTTAATTTGTCATTGATTTCTAATTTCATTCCACTATGATCTGATAGAACACAAGGTAGTATCTATTTTTTCGCATTTACTAACAGCTGCTTTGTGGCATAATATATGGTCTATTTTAGAGATGGTTCCATGTACTGCTGAGAAGAAAGAGTATTAGCTCTTGATGGATGGAACATTCTATATATGTCTGTTAAGTCTAAGTTATTGATTGTGTTATTGAGTTCTATGGTTTGTTTAGTTTTTGTTTGGAAGATCTATCCAGTAGTGACAGTGGTGTGTTAAAATCACCCAGAATTATTGTTTTGTGGTCTATTTGATTCCTGGAATTGAGAAGGATTTGTTTGATATACATGGATTCACAGTTGTTTGGGGCATAAATATTTATGATCATTATGTCTTCCTGATTTATGGTTCCCTTAAGCAGTATGAAATGTCCTTCTTTATCCCTTCTGACTAACTTTGATTTGAAATCCACTTTATCTGAAATAAAGATGAAAACCCTCACATTTTTTAATGAGTCCATGTGTGTGGTATGTTTTTTCTCATCCTTTCACCTTTAGTCTGTGGATGTCCTTATCTATGAGATGAGTCTCTTGAAGGCAGCATGTTGTTGGATCTTTCTTTTTCATCCACTTTGCCAGTCTGTATCTTTTGATTGATGAGTTTAGGCCATTAATATTCAGGGTTATTATTGAGTTATGATTTGTATTCCCAGTCATTTTGGTTTATTTTTGGTTTTTTAACTTGACTTGGTTTCTCCTTTGACTGATTTTTTTCTTTAAGGTAGTTCCTTGCTTTGCTGACCTACATTGTTGTTTTTCATTTCCTCCTCATGGAATATTTTGCTGAGAATGTTCTGTAGCACAGTCTCTCTATTTGTAAATTTCTTTTAACTTTTGCTTATCATGGAAGGATTTTATTTTGTCTTCTAATCTGAAGGTTACTTTTGCTGGGTATAGGATTCTTGGTTGGCAACCATGTTCTTTCAGAGTTTGAAATATGTTGTTCCAGGTCCTTCTAGCTTTTAGGGTTTGGGCTGAGAAATCTGCTGATATCCGTATTGGTTTCCCCTTATATGTAATCTAATGTTTTTCTCTCACGGTCTTCAAAATCCTATCATTATTTTGTATGTTAGGCATTTTCATTATAATGTGACTTGGTGTGGATCTGTTGTAATTTTGTGCATTTTGTGTTCTGTAAGCCTCTTGTATTTGACTTTCCATTTCATTCTTCAGGTTTGGGAAATTTTCTGATATTATTTTATTAAATAGATTGTTTATTCCTTTGGTTTGTATCCCTGTGCCTTTCTCAATCCTGATAATTCTTCAATTTGGTCTTTTTATGATGTCCCATAGTTCTTGGAGGTTCCATTCATGATTTCTTATCATCTTCTCTGGTCAACTTTTTTTTTTTTTTCAAGATTGAATATTTTGTCTTCATTGTCTGAGAATCTGTTTTCCAAGTGATCAATTCTGTTGGTGATATTTTCCATTGAGCTTTTTATTTGGTTTATTGTTTCCTTCATTTCAAGATTTTCTGTTTTATTTTTATTGAGAATCTCCATCTCTTTGTTGAAATGATCTTTTGTTTCCTGCAGTTGCTATTTCAATTGCTTATTGGAGTGATCATTTGTTGCCTGCATTTGCTCTCTTATCTCATCCTTTGCTTCATGAATTGCTTTAATTATGTATATTCTGAACTCCTTTTCTGATGTTTCTTCCACCATGCTGACACTGGGTTTTAGTACTATAGAATCTAGGTTTGTTTGGATCATTTTCTTCCCTTGTTTTTTCATGTTGTTCATGTATCTTCCCCTCTAGTAGTGCAGATCTGGGGTATTGCAGTTTCCCCCCTGTAGACTTATGGTGACCTTTTAGGTTTCCAAAACCTTTTCTTTAAGGGTGAGATCAGTATTAGCAGCACCCAGTACAGACAATATTCAGCCCTAAACCAAACAGCCTCTATGAAGTCATTAACAATATTGTCATAATAAATAGAATGAGTTTGATTATTATCTACAGTATAACAAATAGATTTGCAATGAGGTCTGCAGTTTCTAGTGGAGGATATGGATGGGGAAGTGTGTAGGATGTAATTGTTAATGGGATAAGAAAAGAGTATATAGAAGTTCTAGATCATAGAAAGAGTGAAAGTATAATCAAAAGAAGTTGGTGTTAGCATGAGAAAAGGGAGAAAGAGACTCTGAGGAAACAGGTAAACAAAAGGAAAATAGAGCGAGAAAAGTAAAGAAATAAAAACTTAAAAATTTTCAAAAAGGAGAAAAAAAGGAAAAAAAAGAATGTACACTTTAACAGTCATATAGTATTCAAACCTCCCAGTCTTCGGTAGCCTGATGCATGAGAGGTACGTGAAAATGAGCTTCTAGTCTCCAGCAGGCATCTCAGGAGGGAATTTGCCCCACCTAAAGATGAGAGCTAAGGTTTCCAGAATAATCCAAGATGGCTCCTCTGACTTTCAAATGTGTTGGCAAATGGGGAACTGCAGCTGGTGTGTGGGTATGGTCGGGCAGGGGTCCTGGAGGTGGGGCATGGTCAGTCAGTCTGGGGGTCCTGGTGGCAGGGTGCAGCCAGTTGGTCCAGAGGTCCTGGAGGCAGGGTGTGGTCAGTCAGGCTGAGGGTTGCTGGAGACAGGTCTTGGTCAGTGGGTCCCAGAGTTCCTGGCTATTGTCTCAAAATTGCAGCAGCTGTGTGTAACCAAACCTGCAGGTACAGAGACAGTGGATTTTTAGCAACAGCAGGCAGCTGGTGATCTACTGGCAGTCTGAGGTCAGTCTACTGGCTACTGGCAGATGATTGGCAGGTGGACCTTGAGTTGTGGGTAATGGGTAGGTGAAAGGCAGGTGATAGACAGGCAAAAGGCAGGCAAATGGCGCATGACAGGTGCCAGTCAGTGAGCAATCTGCACTCAAAAAGTAGTCGATATGCTGAGGGACTGCAGGTGACTGCAGTAAACAAATGGGGTAAACAGCAAGGGATTGATAAGCAGCAAAAACTGCCTCACCGAGAAACAGATATCCTCTGCTTGAAACAAGAGTTATGGAGCAACAAGGAACACAGCCTCCCTCTAGTCTGCCATCTTGGATCTTCAAATATACTATGTCAAGGAAAAGAAACTTGTGCTTAAAAATTTTCCACAAATAAATTCCAGGTCCAGATTCTTGTGTTGGTTATTTCTACCAAATATTTAAAGGAGACTTGTCCCCATACAAACTTTTCCAGAAAGTAGTAGAGAAAGGAATAGTTTTAAATTCATTCTATGATGCTGCCATCTCCCTAATACCAAAATATGAGAGAAATCTACAGACACACACACACACACACACACACACAGAGATGTCCCTCAAAAACAGCTAAACTGTTCAGACAAAATTTTAATAAACATATTCCAACAACATACAAAATAGAGAAAATAAAAATCATGACAAATTTTGCTTTTCAAAACTCTTATCAGCAATGCAATGCATTCAATTATGTAATTCATCCTGCTATTGGTTAAGAAAATGACTCTAAAATTGACATAGAAATGCAAAGGATCAAAAATAGCCAAAAAGTTTCAAACACAGTAACAAAGTTTGATATTTACACTACTGACTTCAAGACAGAGAATAAACCTATCGTAGTCAAGACACCATAATATTGACAAAGATAGACAATTGGATCAAGAAAGCAATATATACTACACAAGGAGACCTACACATGTATGGCTAATTGATTTGGGGTAAAAATAAAATCTAAATAAATGATTCTGGAAAAATTCTAGCCATTAAAAAAAAAAAAATCCCTCGAATCTTTCCTTAAACCACAAAAATTAACTTGACATAAGTATAGACCTAAATGTAAACTTAAAAGCATAAACTTCTTTAAGAGAACATGAAAAAAATCTTAGTGATTTTTTATTTGACAAAGATTTTTTTAAAAAAAAGAAATCACTAAACTAGACTTCAATAAAATCATAAATATTTGCTCTACAAAAGTCTCTGCTAAGAATATAAAAAGACAAGAATCACATTGGAAGAAAATTTTCAAAATATATATTTGATCAATAATTTAGATTATGTAAAGTACTCTTACAATGTAGCAATAAGTCCACAAACAACTTAATTTAAGAGTGAGTCGAAGAGTCAAATATTAAACCAATGAAGATATAAGTATGGTAATAAATACATTAATAGATGCTTAGCTTAAATTAATCTTTAGAAAAATTCACATTAATACCATAAGTTATATTACCAAATATTCATAGGAAGTACTAAATTCAAAAAGACTAATTAACCCTATGGTTGGTTATGATAAGATTCCATTGCAACAGTCATGTGCAATGGTTATGAAAGTAAATTATACAATCCTTGTTAAAAAATAATTTGTGTTTTATTAAAATATGTACAAGTCCCTACTATTATAGCAAACCAATCCCAGACTTTTAAGAGAAAGAAAGCATTTATCTACACAAAGACTTGAATACAAGTGTTCACAATAACTTTATTTGCAATACTCAAAACCTGGAATCTACCAAAAATGTCCATTAATGGGTCTTGATGTGATGCTGTCCTTCATCAGGAATAGGGGGCTTTTAAAGAGGTGACTCAAAGGCTACATTCTGTGTTCTCTGTTGGAGTTGTAATTCACGTGGTAGTCATTTCTGAGATGTTCTGGTACCATCCCCAAAGTCTGGATTGCTTCATTCCTATGGTGGTGTGTACACAAGGACAGAAATATCTGTCTAAAATGGGAAAGAAAAGTAATTCTGTTTCCCATGAGATTCAGAGGAGGGGGAGAGATTAGGAAGGAGCAGGGAGAGAGGAAGAAAAAGAAACATGTCCATTTAAAAAATAAGTTGCAGTGGCAGAGCAGCAAGGGCTATATTCAGAGCATAAAGTAGACCACTGTTACACTATGATTCCAATCATGTAAAATTCTGAAAAATGTATACCGATTTATAGAGTTATAAAGAGGCCAGTCCTGTTGCTAGGTCCTTGGATTTGATCCTAGTATTGAAAATAATAAATAAAAATAAATAAATAAAATTTAAAAAGTCAATACTCAAAGCAAGACAGGTGCTATGCATGACTAAGGAGCATAAGGAGCACCAGAAAACTTACGAGTGTGATGGAAATATTTGTCATCGTGATTGTGGTTGTGGATTAAACAGTATATATTTACTTGTCAAATGTGAAATTGACTTTGAATATACGCAGTGATTGCATGTCAGTTATTTCAAACTAAACTTCAATTTATGTTAGCATTTTGTTTGGTGTTATGATGTACCCTTGGAACAACATACAGAGTGGACATTATCATCATGTTAATCTTTCTACTTATGAGCAGGACACATCTTTTGATTTATTTAGGTTTCCTGAATATCTTTGAGAAAACTCTTCGTATACATATATTTTCATATAGGATGTAAACATAATTGAGTAGAGTTATTTTTAGATATTCTATATCAACACAAGTGATGTAAAATACAATTGTTTTTCTTGCAGTCTGTGGTAGGTCATTCACTAGGAAAGTATATTGGACAGTTTCCCTTTCATGGGGGCTAGTTCAGTGATTCAAAGTTATGTTTTTGGCAAATGGGTTTGTGATTGATTGATTGAAGTAGTTCCCTCAAATAGTTAATAGTCTTGTGGGCTATTGTTCTTTTCATGGATCTTTATCTGACTTTGTTTTTCTTTTTTGTGCTTTACCTGTAGCAGTTGACCCTGTTTTCCTGTTGACTGATGAATTGGAAAGGGTTAATTTGGCAGGGCTGAGCTGCTCAAATCCTATCCATTCCCAAGAAGGGTTTGCATTTGCCAACTCCTGGGAGATGAATTCTATGTCTTTGAAATATTCTGCCTGATAAG
This sequence comes from Sciurus vulgaris, assembly GCF_902686455.1. Classification (NCBI taxonomy): domain Eukaryota; kingdom Metazoa; phylum Chordata; class Mammalia; order Rodentia; family Sciuridae; genus Sciurus; species Sciurus vulgaris. The sequence continues at coordinate 137,465,742 of NC_136463.1, forward strand.
AATATTTTTATATGTCTGAGATTTGGGGCCACACTGTTCCAGTTTTATCAGATAATTTATGCAAATAATGTTATTTATGGTGAACGTCTGTTTCTATATGCCAATGGCCTTAGCCACTTTGATCAGATAGTTTATGTTAAAAATGTGTTTTATGGTGAGCTCTTGCTTTTGCTCTGAGTTCCTGAAGTTAGTCACACAGGTGCTATGTGCTTACATGCTTAACCCCAATAAAAACTACAGACCCCAAAGTTTGGCTGATCTTCCTTGGTTGACAGCACTGCCTGTTTGTCACACATCATTCCAGGGAAAATTAAGTTTATTCTGTGTAGCTCCACTGGGGGAGTCCATCTGCAAGCTTGTGCCTCCCTGTGTGCATTCTCTACCTTTTCACTTTTCACTCTCCTCCCACTTTGACCCTAAGTTTGTTCATGTATCATCCTTTGGTCAATGGGAGATTAGCAAACATGATAAAAATAGAAACTTACAAAGCTATCTGTGCTGGAACCTGCCAGTCCCCTAAGATAAAATCTTTCCTGGCCTGTGAGATCATGACAGATTGTGCAAACTTGAGCTGATTTGCCCAGGAAAGGCCACCTTAGCCCAGGCTGTTACTTCCTGACACTCTAGTTAACTATGAATACTTGAAAGAACACCCCCAACAACCTACCTACAGTTGCTTGGTGAATAAAAACTTGTTTATGCAATTGAGAGTTTTTATGTGGTTTGTTAGGTAGCAGCATTATTATAGCAATTGCTAACAATTACAGGCCCTATATGAATTTTCCCTATCCCCACTATTATAAATGTTAACAACCCACACATGGTCTGTTTTCAAAGTTACCAAACACTACAGTTTTATTAAATGTCTTGCCATGATCTGTCCCATACAGATCATGGGACCACTTTTCAAGAACTTCTCTGCTTATAACCTTCTTGGCATTATCATAATTTCTCAACTTGATAATTTATAATCATGTTCTAATTTGGTTCCTTGTTTTTGCTCTTCTCTTTAAGGTTATTTCTTTCTTTTTTTTTTTTTAGTCTTATTTTAATTTCACTGTCTTGATAATTAATGAGATTGGTGATTTTTTAAAATTTATTTTTATTGTAAACAAATAGGATACATGTTGTTTCTGTTTGCACACGGAGTAACAGCATACCATTTGCATATTCATACATTTACATAGAGTAATGATGTTTGATTCATTCCGTTATTTTTTTCCTTCCCCCCCCACCCCTCTCACCTCTCTTTTCCCTCTATACAGTCCCTCCTTCCTCCATTCTTGCCCTCCTCACACCCCCCATTATGTGTCATCATCCACTTATCAGTGAGATCATTTGCCCTTTGGATTTGTCAGATTGGCTTATCTCACTTAGCATGATATTCTCCAATTTCATCCATTTGCCTGCAAATGCCATAATTTTATTATTCTTTATAGCTGAGTAATATTCCATTGTATATATATATATATATATATATATATATATATATATATATATACCACAGTTTCTTTATCCATTCATCAACTGAAGGACATCTAGGTTGGTTCCATAGTCTGGCTATTGTGAATTAAGCAGCTATGAACATTGATGTGGCTGTATCTCTGTAGTATGTTGATTTTAAGTCCTTTGGGTATAGGCCAAGGAGTGGGATAGCTGGGTCAAATGATAGGTCCATTCTAAGTTTTCTAAGGAATCTCCATACTGCTTTCCAGAGTGGCTGCACTAATTTGCAGTCCCACCAACAATGTTTGAGTGTACCTTTTTCCCCACATCCTCTTCAATACTTATTGTTGCTTGTATTCTTGATAATCGCCATTCTAATTGGGGTGAGATGGAATCTTAGGGTAGTTTTGATTTGCATTTCTCTTATTACTAAAGATGGTGAACATTTTTTCATATGTTTGTTGATTGCTTGTAGATCTTCTTCTGTGAAGCATCTGTTCATATTCTTAGCCCATTTGTTGACTGGGTTATTTGTATTCTTCGTGTAGAGTTTTTTGAGTTCTTTATAGATTCTGGAAATTAGCGCTTTATCTGAAGTATGAGTGGCAAAGATATTCTCCCACTCTGTAGGCTCTCTCTTTACTTTGTTGATAGTTTCCTTTGCTGAGAGAAAGCTATTTAGTTTGAATCTATCCCAGTTATTGATTCTTGCTTTTATTTCTTGTGCTATGGGAGTGCTGTTAAGGAAGTCTGATCCTAAGCCAAAAAGGTGAAGATTTGGACCTACTTTTTCGTCTATAAGATGCAGGGTCTCTGGTCTGATTTCAAGGTCCTTGATCCATTGTGAGTTAAGTTTTGTGCAGGGTGAGAGATATGGGTTTAGTTTCATTCTGTTGCATATGGATTTCCAGTTTTCCCAGCACCATTTGTTGAAGGGACTATATTCTCTCCATTGCCTATTTTTGGCACCTTTGTCTAGTATTGGAAAATTGTAATTATTTGGGTTTGTGTTCGTGTCCTCTATTCTGTACCATTGATCTACCTGTCTATTTTGGTGCCAATACCATGCTGTTTTTGTTACTATTGCTTTGTAGTATAGTTGAAGTTCTGGTATTGTGATACCCCCTGTTTGATTCTTCCTGCTAAGGATTACTTTAGCTATTCTGGGTTTCTTATTCTTCCAGATGAATTTCATGATTGCTTGCTCTATTTCTGTGAGGTACATCATTGGGATTTTAATTGGAATTGCATTGAATCTGTATAGCACTTCTGGTAGTATGGCCATTTTGATAATATTAATTCTACCTATCCAAGAACATGGGAGATCTTTCCATCTTCTAAGGTCTTCCTTAATTTCTTTCTTCAGTGTTTTGTAGTTTTCATTGTAGAGATCTTTTACCTCTTTGGTTAGATTGATTCCCAAGTATTTTATTTATTTATTTATTTTTTTTTGAGGCTATTGCAAATGGAGTTGTTTTCCTCATTTCCCTTTCAGCTGTTTCGTCACTTGCGTATAAAAATGCTTTTGCATGCATTTGCTGTTCCCTATGCCAGTCTCACACATGCCCCTAGGTATCCTCTCACATTTTTAAGTCATTCTATGAGGGCTGAAATTTGATGAGTTATTACCAGTAACGTGTGCTGGTAGAAGTATTCAAGTTTAATCAAACATTTAACTATATAGTAAATTGTGCCTCAGAGTGTAAGGAATCCCACAAAAACCACGTCGGACACGGGAAATCACATAAGGGAGATTATTATGCAAACAGAGTGTCTCCTTGCAGAGTAAGAGAGAAAAATGAGAGGAAAAGAGAAAGGAAAGAGAAAGGGCGCTTGTAAGAAAGAGTGTGAAAAGCGAGGAGGAGAAAGTAAGCAAGTGTGTTGGAGAGAAAAGCAAGAGAAAAAGATGGTGGGGTAGCGTCCGTGAAGCAGTTGAATTCCGCTGGGCTACAGGGGACCAATAATGGACGAGGATACTTGCAAGCTGACTGATGAACCAATAGCTCGCTAGGATGTTCACAGACTGACAGTAGTTGGGAGGCGGGGGAAATGGCTGCAACGGAAAGGGCGGGGAGAGCAGCTTTGTACATTATACAGAGGCTATTAAATATTTGACTGTTGCTTGTTAGTATTCACTGGCTATTGATACCGCTCTTTACCGGTGACGAGTCCTGCTTCCTCAGGTGTTGAAGCATAACGCTGGAGAAGCACGCCGAGCAAATGTAGAGTGGAAATTAAGTTTTATTAAAGAAAATTAAAAGCAGACTTCTCCTGGGAAGAAGGGGACCCAAAAGCAGAATACATGGGATAAGCAAATCTTGTCCTTTTTATGGGTTTTAGTCCCCCATTCTTTCCCCCTTATCTCTTTCCTTCCTGCTTACAGGATTAGTCCCGGTTTTGCAGGTGTGATGTAAAAAGTGAGAAGGGGATGGGGCAGAGGGAGGGCCAAAGTGATTCAGTCAGGTAAGGGCCCAGGGGGCATGAATCAGCATCTCCCTGCCTGTAGTCCCTGACTTGGGCAGGTAAATTTGGTTATCAATGGGCTCCAGAGATCCTTGACATTCCATTCTCCCAGGGCTGTCTCCAACTTCCAGAGGCAGATGGTTTCATGGCTTCCATTTCCTCAATTAGACCTGATCCCCTATTTCTACACTAAATGCCTGTCCCCAATTCTGGCTTTAATACCTTATCTGGGAGATTTCCCTTGACCATCCTATTTAAAATAGCATCTATCTCACTCTGAAAATACCGTTATTCATACCTTTTCCCTGAGACTCTTGTTCATGGCACAGGAGCAGGTGTACCTCTGAGTGGGACTCAATTTCTAAGAGTAGTGATCAATATCTAGTTTAGTTTGTAAGTGCTTATTCATCAAATGTATGAATATCTATCTACTTCCACCCCAAATTTTCCTCTATATTAGTCACTTTAGAGGGATAAACCCAATAATAGGTTTATTCTATGGTGTTCTTTGGCAGTCTAAGTCTAGTGTACCTATCTAGGAATTACCATAAACCCTCCTAGATCATCTGGCTGAAGCCAGAATTGGGGACAGGCAGTTAGTGTAGAAATAGGGGATCAGGTGAAATCGAGGAAAGAAAGGCCTTGAAAGCCATCTGCATCTGGAAGTTGAAGACTGCCCCTAGAGAATGGAATGCCAAAGATCCCTGGAGCCCATTGATTACCAAATTTACCTGCCCTTGTCAAGGACTACAGGCAGGGACCTGTTAATTAATGACCCCTGGGCACTTAACTGCCTGTATTGATTTGGCCCTCCTTCTGCCATCTGCTGCTCACCTTTTTGCTATGTCATCAGGAAGTCCTGGGCCTAGTCATGTAGGCAGGGAGGAGAGATAAGGTGGGAGAGAACAGAACAAGGGAGACCCTAACCTATAAAAGATGTAGGGCGTGCTCACTTCTTGGGATTCTAGAACATCAGCTATGGCCCCATTCTCCCTCCTGGGAGAAGTCTGTATTATTACTATTTTTAAATAAAACCTGTTTAATATGCTTGCCTTGGCATGCTTCTCTAACGTTCAAACTTCAACATTTGAGGAAGCAGAACTCGTCACCGGTAAACAGTGGTATCATGTCCTTCAACATCTTCCCACTTCTATGAGTGATATGCATGCCTCTTTGTTTTTCTGTATCTTTCATCAGACCATTGATTACCAAGCCTGTGCATATCATACTTAAAAACACATGCTTTACACTCTTACCCTCTGGGCAATAATTCTCAGTGATAACATATTATAAACCCATAAGAAGAGAAATATAGAATCAATTGCCTTTAATTGTGAAGCACATTTCTCACAATGGATTAGGGCTTTGTGCATGTAGGAGAGCTTTATTTCCTTTTTCTTTTCCCCTTTCCCATCCTTAACTAATAATCTTCAGTTTTTATGATATACTCATTATACCTTCTTGCCATGTGGAACAGTTTGCCTTTACACATAGATGCCTTGGGCCATTTAAAGATGTTTCAAGATCAGATACTGATACTGCAGATTGCCTTGATGATACTGCTTCCTCAGGTGTTGAAGTATAATGCCAGAGAAGCATGACAAGGAAAGAGTAGAGTAGAAAGTAAGAAGCTTTTTTAAAGCGAAGTGAAAGCAGACTTCTCCCGGGTGGAAGAAGAGGACCCAAAGGCAGAATCCATGGTTTGAGCAAATCTTGTCCTTTTTATAGGTTTTATTCTCCTGTTCCTTCCCCCTTATCTCTTTCCTTCCTGCCTACATGACTAGCCCCAGTTTTGCGAGTGAGCTGCAAAAAGTGATGGGCAGGGGGAGGGCCAAAGTAATTCAGGCAGGTAAGGGCTGAGGGGGCATTAGTTAGCAACTCTTTACCTGTAGTCCTCATAAGGGCAGGTGAATTTGGTAATTAATGGGCTCCGGAGATCTTTGACATTCCACTCTCCCAGGGGAAGTCTCCAACTTCCACATGCAGGTGGCTTCCATGGCTTCCATTTCCTCAGTTTGACCTGATTCCCTATTTCTACACTAACTGCCTGTCCTTAATTCTGGCTTCAATACTTGGTGCCCCTGTTCCCCAGAAAAACTTCCTGGACTATGACATTGGAGTAAAATTGCTCCCCACATAGGCATTTCTCTTGGTTTTGGAGATACCGTCAGTCTTGTACTTTTATATATTTTATATATTTATATATTTTTAGTAATGTGTTGGGCATTAGACTGTCCTTCAAGGCCAGGAGGTATATACGGTGTAGACCTCTTCCTTTCTTGCTTCCTTCCTTTGGGGATCACTTAGCTTTGTATACAGCTCTCAGTACTTGATGTGGGGATAATAGTCAACCCTGGTTCTAAGTTCACTGCAGGAGAAGACAGGAAACTTCCAATTTTACATCTCATTAAAATGATAATAAAGAGCATTTTTAATTTGCAAGCCCCTGAGTAATGACTTAGAAACAAATTGTCATTTCATTATAGCTTAAACCTTTAGAATTGATTACAACAAGCTGTATCACAGTAATTGAGCGAGCACAAGTTTGTGAAAGATTAATTTCTTTACATTATTCTTTTTTACATATTGTCAATGCTATCAGTTTCTTCTCTTTTAATTTCATTCTGTTTCTACCAAAGACTGTTGCATCACATTGATGAATGTGATTACAATATTTTGAAAAGATGGGGATTTCCATGTTTTCTGGGACACTATGAGCTTTCATAAATATTCTTTCTAAATGTAGATTCTGAGGATGGCAATTTATTACATTGACAAATATTAATAAAAAAAATCCATCTCCCAACAGTCTTACTGTTAATTATTATGCACACTGCTGACAAAAGTATTTTATGTATGTTTGCTTCATGAAAGGCATTCTATTAGGCATTCAAAAGTAGATAGTAGAAAATCAAACATAAGGTCTCAACAAAACAAAAGCATCATATAGAGTCCCATAACAATAAGAGTATAGGGCTATAGTAAAAGCAAAGAGTTTTATAGTAGAGGGAAAGTTAAGAGCAGGGAAATGTTACTCAGAAATGTCCCTCCTATAGGTATGGATTCTGTATGAGTTAATCATAAGAAAAAGGAAGGAGAAAACCCAAAAGCCATTGTTCTTTATAGCTATAGGGAATTAAAATATGTCATCCCAAAGTTGGTTTCCAAGGCATATAGAGGTATGGCTATTCAGAGGAGCTGCAGACACCCAGGAATAGCTCTGAAACTTCTCCTCTGGGGACACTTTGCATCTCTAAAACAAATCTACATTAGTAAAAGGCAGATATAAACAGACTTTCTCAGAGGCCTTTTTCTGCTTTATTGGGATTCACCCAGAGATTGCCTCAGGATGTCACTACTTTTCTAAAGGCTATTTAGAGACTTTATCTACATGAGATTGCAACCTTTGTTCATAGTATATTTAACTCCCCCACCCCAGCTTAAACTCCGTATTTGTTTCTGTTGCTCAAAATTCTATTTAAACTCAGATCATCTGGCCCTTTGAGAATCATACTGTGTGTGTGGCTTCAGTGCCTGTGACATTTTGTTCTTTCTCCTGATACTGTCAGTGTATTTCATGAAGTTATTGAAACTTCAGAGGGAAAAGAGAAACTTTAAAACTTCCCCAAACAACTTATTCTGTAAGGAAGATAAAATTTGATTCCTTAATGTCAGAGACTGATACATAATATGAATTTCTGAGTTAGTTTTATGAAGGTCTTATTTTGACAAAATTGTTCTGAGTTAAATTCTAATTTTAACATTTTTTTTCCTCCAATTAGGAAACTGAAAATCAAATTTTATGGCTAAACCAAACCAAACATATACTTGTGTCGTTTCTTGAGCTATATACATAGAAATAATATTATCTACACTGTACATAATCATATAGTGAAAGAATGGACATTTTTTTAAGCTGTCTGTTTTATCTCAACTCCCTAAGGTTTCCCTCCCAGTAATGGGAACAAAGCCCTTAAAGCTGTTCCAGGAAACAGCCCCAAACAGAGAGTAAAAGAGTAAATTGAGCCAGATAGCCAGATAGTGCTCAAAGAGTAGGATTACCAGAAACTATTGACCACAATCTACGCCCTGTTGTAAAACATTGTGAAACATGTTGTATGTTATCAGCAAACCCAGACCCCCTTTGAAATTTCCCGGCAGCTTTGTCCCCCTTTTCCCTTTCATGTGCGACCCCTCCTGATGTGTGGTTTCTGCCTTTATAAACCTACAAGATTTTCTGCTAGGGACTGGACTCCTGGACTCCTGCATGAGTCATGAGTCAGGTTCCAGCGCGCTGGAATAAACACCTCTTGCGGTTTGCATCAAGTGACGCCTCCTGCGGTTGATTGGGGTTGCCGTCCATCCATGGGACAGAGTTCGGGTTTCCTTTTTGGGGGCCTTACAATAGTATTTTCTGTTGTTTAACTTAAGAGGTGAACATTTAATGAGTGTCAAAGAATAAAGCATTATGTTACTATTTATATTCAACTCAACATATTTAGAAAATTAACAGACATTTTTGTGGCTAATTTCTATTTAAGTCCAACTGAAATTCTATTATTCTTAATTTGGAGTATATTTAATGTATTCTTGGGAAGTGTTTATTTATATTTTTTTGTTTTTTGGTACTGTGGATTGGACCCAGGGACACTTTTCCACTGAACTACATTTCCATTGCTTTTCATTTTTTATTTTGAGACAGGGTCTCACTGGGTTGTGGAGACAGACAAATTTATAATCCTCTTGCCCCAGTCTCTTAAGTTGCCAGGAATATAGGTGTTTGCCAATTTGCTCAGCTTATTCTTGGAAAAATTATTTTAAACAACACTACATTTTAAGATACATATTAATTCTGTATCTCACGGAAGGTTTTAGCTTCTTTAATTTTCATGCTGAGGAATACAATAGCATATCATATCTAAACTATTTGAATGTTTTCTGAGGCTTTTCTGTAGTTGTAATATTAAGCTCTGATTTATGATAAAATGTGGCTATTTGTTAACTTTTCTTAAATAAACTGTGTTTAAAAATATTATTCCAAACTACTTCAAAATATCTTTTCATTTTTAAAAAATATTTTCAAATATTTTTAACTAGAGATATCTTTCCCTTATTTTTAGGACATTTATTTATAGATGGGATACACAATTAAACTTTATTACCTGAATTAACCAGATTTTAAGTATATCTTTACATCATTGCTTTAAAGAGTAAGGTGATTTAGAGCCGAGCATAATTTTCTGAGAATTAGTGGAGTTCCTCCAAATATTCATTAGTTTTAAATCTTATTTCTCTTAGAATTTAACCAGATAAATACTTTTTAGTAAAAATTAATGGCTAATTCTGTCACCAAAAAACAAAATTTCTAAAGAGCCAAGAGAACCGAATATTGTTTCTTATTTTGCTTAAATGTTCATATAGATCGGATAATAAATCTGTGACTTAAAATACATATAAGTGATCTAAGGTGTTGTCTAAATACTTTTGTTGTGTGGGGTGAAAGGAGAGACTTTTAAGGTTTGCTGGAAGGAACCAACAATAGAATAAAATAGGAGACAAGGTACACAGATTTATTATGTGTACAGGGCAATCACAAAGCATCATTACCACCATGCACAGTGTCACATGTCTGTAATTCCAGTGACTTGGGAGATTGAGGTAGAAGGATTGCAAGTTCAAGGCCAGCCTCAGTAACTTAGCAAGGCCCTAAACAACTTGAGGAGACGCTGTTTCAAAATTAAAAATAAAAAGGGCTGAGGATGTGGCTCAGTGATTAAGTTTTCCCAGTACCAAAAAAAAAAAAAAAAAAAAAAAAGTGTCATTACCTACTAGTCCAACATGATTCAGACACTTGTATACAACTTTTTCTAAGCAAGCATTCTACCACTGAGCACATCTCAGCCCCCTCTATGACCCTTTTTCATAGTGGAAGGGGAGAATGGGCAAAGTAGACAATTTTTGAGGAATAGTAAATGATTTCTAGGGGAATTTAATGGACATGAAGAAACATATCCACTGACACAGAGACCACTGGATGCACAGAACATACAGAGGATTGTAAGTGATTTCCTTTAGAGTATTGAATGGGACTAAAGTAGAAGGCAGTGAATGGTGTGTGACAGAAGTCTGTCAACACCTTGACAAGGTGTATCAAGTATGTTGAGAGACTTCTTTTATCTTTCCTCCTCTCCCATGAATTTGGTTAAATGAAAATTCAGAGAAGGGACCAAGGTCATTGTTTTCTTCTTTGACAGCTTCCAACTTTAAATAGACATGGAATGTATCTTTATATACTTTATAAAGTCTTTATATACTTTATCAAGTCAAGTCTCTCTAGTATTGGTTGCTCTGTAATTTCCTTAAAATTAAAATAATCAGCAACCTGGTGTCACATGCTGGGGTAACAGTCCCTGGCTCCCTTCCCATGTGTCCTCACTGTCATGCTTGTGTTAGTTTGGGTCCCCTGAGCATCAGGTAGTATTTGTTGGGGAGAATTTTTGGGAGGGGCTCCAGGAGAGGAAAGTCATGAGACTAGAGTTTAGACTGAACTCAGTGAAAAAGACAGAAAGGAGGGTAGAAGAGGAAAATTCTTAGATTACATGCTCTTCTAAGAAAGGATTTACTGGACTGGTGGAAATACTCCTGTCAAAATTATTCACAGTAGTGAGCCTGCCTTAGTATAGCTGTTAAATAGCCTGGAGCATCCCATGCAGAATATGGCTTGGGCACAGAGGTGGGATGGAGTCAGTGTGTAGCAGTCAGTTGTGCAACCTGAAATCAGTGATTGCAACAGTATAATTTCATGTCCAGCAAAAGACATTTTTAGCTTGTTAGAGGATTGAAAGAATCTCCTGACTTGCATAGGGCATTTGTAGAATCTGTCCATTTCTCCAGCATCTATTTCATCATTCCTCTGGAATGGAATTCAAAACATAGCAAGGCTTCCTTCAGATTAGCATATAATTAAGAAGAGATAGTATGAAAAGCTATCATCAAAATTATATTTACTGGAAAAAAATTGTCGACTTCAGAAATGAAGTCCAGTTAGTAAGAATAGTAGCAAGAATAACTTGATCATGCTTCCCATTATGTTGGCCTTTCATTTCTTAGACCTTCCTGCTTTAAGTTTTCAGTTAAGACTTGTGGCCGAAGATGAACCACACGGAATTTAAAATTCTTTGGATCAGTGTAGAGATTGAAACTGAGGAATGAGGTAGGAAGGGATGACCACGTCTTCAGGTCCAAGCTATTGCAACCTTATTGTTCCCCTGGCTTCCACTGCAGTCTATCACAGTGATTCTGGAAACTGTGAATGAATTGGAGACATCGATACTCTTCCTCATGTTCCTCAGGTGGTCTCATAGGATTGTCTAGAGTGTTTTCAATAATGTTAACATTCTGGAAGCCTCACTGCTTTTCATTCAGCAGTATTGCAGTGGAAGGTAGTCTGTTTTGCTGAATGTTATACAGGGCTATTTAGGTTTTATGTGTCAGCATTATTTCATAAAAGCCTTGTCTGGACTAGTTCTGTAAATCTTCAGTCAAGAAGTTTTCAGATTTTCTTCATTCCTTATTTAATATCGAGGAGGATGAGGATCAATAGCTGTACTATGTATGCATAAATCTTTTCACAAATAGTTTATGTAGCATAATTGGAAAAGTTTTTGTTATTTATGTTTGTGTAAGCTTATACCAAGAAATTCAGCAACAATAATATTTGAAAATTATCAGTATGGTTATCAATGCAATTTCTTATCCATTCTCATTACTTTCATTCTTCAAAAATGCTAATTTATTATTTTAAATATGAGAAATTCTAGGAATCTTGTTATTTGATTATTTATAAAACACTTTTAAAAACAAGATAATGCCTATATCCTATTAATTATTCATAACTGTGGCACTGATTTAAATTATCCTCAAAGAACTGCATTAATCTTGAAAGTCTCCTCTGATGTATTTACTAATTTGTTGATTTAAACACATTTAATAATAACTTTGGCACCAAAAACTTGTTTTATAGTTAACTATACAAAAAATTATGTAATTTTTATTTTTATATTTAATATCTAATTTCTTAATCAGCTAATAACCACCTACCTTTAGATTTTAAAAAGTGTGATCTGATCAAGTGAATAAAAGTTTTACCTTTTATTTTTCAAAATTCTTATCTTACAGTTAGCCTAAAGCATTTTCATCTTTAAAGTAACTTTCTAAGTTCAACACAACCTCTATTCTTACTACATTTTTATAAGTAAGTAGGAAATGATTTATGCTTTTTCATTTCTAGCTTTACATAAAACACAGAATTTCAATGAAAATGCTTTATGCTGGAAATCATTCTGTACTGGAAAAGTTCCAGACCAATATCTCTCTAAAGGAGAAAAGGTTGTTTAATAATGAGCCCAATGTCATCATCGTATAACAAAACGTGTATTTCCTATGTGAAGAACAGCTCATTGGGTGCTATTGATTTAGTACAATGTACTTGGATTGAGTTCTGGGTTCCCCATAAGGAAGCTTTTCTTTAATGAGTATGTTGGATGGACTAAGAGGGAACAGAAACACAATTTATTAAAGACAATTTAGTAATTGAGTTTGAATCTTTTTTGCAAGTTCATTTATTATCTTTTGCTAACTCCCCAGAAAATAAGAAATTCTCACACAATCTTTTATGATAACATGTAAAATCTACTTAAGACTTGCAAGCAGAAAATGAGAAATTAAACAGCTTAGTTGTGAATTATTTTCTTTCATAGAGCATTAAACATTAATAGTATAATATTTCTATTTAGAACCAAGAAACAGCATCTAATTAACACGGTAACATATTTATTCATGTGATTCATAAAAAGTATTAATAACATTTTTCTTGATCTCTAAAGAAAATGCTCTGTTAACCATTATTTTCTATAAAAAAGGCAACATTTATATTTGTGAAAGCTTGTGTTACTCTTGTAGGAAATGTTCTATAAAACTAATGTTGCCACTTTAAGATATCTCTTCCTTAAATTCAAAAAGCATATTTTGTTCAGATTCCATTGATCACCTCCTCAGGGTGATTAGAGGATCAGGGAGAATCTGTATACAGTAAGTGCTTAGATTCCTGGGAACCAGTTAGTCCTCAGGGATCCTTGTAGGGAGCTTCTCTCACTTTCTGGTCTTGGTGAACTTACAGACATCAATGACTAGAGGGCAGAACAGGTGAGACAATAGAGATAATTAACCACAGAATTTATTGCCCAGGCTGAATTGAACAGTTAGTGGAAGAAACAATTAGTCAGCAATTCCAAATGTTCTTTAGAACAGTGCTTCTCAGATTTTACTGTGCATGAAATTCCCTTGAGATCTTGTTAAATTGTGGATCCTGATTCAATAGGTCAGGGTAGGTCTGAAATTCTGCAGTTCTAACAGCCTCTTGCGATGCCCATGGTGGTGATGTACAGTCTGTGCTTGGAGTAGACTGCTCTGGAGCATGGCAGGCTGTTTCTTGTGCCTGAGGAACAATCACCCACAACCACAAGATGGCGCTAACCAGACTCATTGGAAGTGCGTTTTCTCATTTTACCTTGAATGCTGTAAGGTGGAGGTCTTTCTGCAAAGGCAATACAGAAACATATAAATCTATTTGCTCAGAGAACTATTTGTTCCTTCATCAGTTCCTACTACAGTTTTTCATATTGGTTCTTTTTGACCATCCCTCTCTTCCTGACCAAAATCTGGGCAAACTTTACAATTACTCCAGAGCCTTTCATTTCTACCTAACTAGTTCTGGTAACCTTCCCTTAAGCTAGTCAATAGATTCTTCTGCTGATCAATACTTCAAGTGCAACTTAATCTTTTAAGGTATGAAAAAGATTTTGTTCATTTTTAATGTAAACCATATATATTTTTTTCCTGAATAAAATTCAAAATTATAGAAGGGAATAAAAGTTTTCCAACACCTCTAAATTTAGTTACAAAATATGCTGAGTTTTATTCAAACAAAGGTCATTTCCTCACCCTCTGTATGCCCCTGAAAGGACTTCAAGATTTTTTTGTTGTGTATACTTTTGTTTATGCAGAGATGACAAGTAATGTTGTATAATGATTTTCCTATTACAATGACATTGTCTCTTCTTTTTGAAGCTATTGACAAGTAGTGTAGGGGCTACCATTGCCCAGCTGGTATACTTTGAATGATGTTAAAAGTTATATCTATGGACTGGAGATATAGCTCAGTTGGTAGAGTGCTTGCCTCACAAGCACAAGGTCCTAGGTTCTATTTATACTTCCATACAGTAATGTTTTCTATTAGCCTTGCAATAATGCATAAAATGACTATTAGGTTCTTTTCTTGGAATAAGGAAACAAATTTTGATGGTAAACTAAAAGAAATCATAGAGAATTTATCAAGTTAATTCTAGTTATCTTCTCTAGCCAGTGTTTTCTGCTTCCTTTGATATAGTCTAGCTCACACATCCTCAACAACTTTCTAGTCTACAGGATTCTCTCCTGGATTTTTTTTTTTTTCTTCTGCTATTATTCTAGCTGTTATTAGCATCGGCCAATTTTCTTCAGTTGGAAATTTTTTTTTTCTGTATTAAACAGTACACCAGAGACAAAATTCTTACTGAAGCTGAGACAGTTTCCTTGAGCTCTAGAAATATATTTCTGCTACATACCTTATATATATGAAAACTAGGGGAGAATTGGGACTTGAGAACACAACAGTTATCATCATGTAGGCACAACACATTTAGGTAAATATGCTTGTTATTGTGTAACCATGCAGGTTAAGTTACTGATAAGAATATATTTATCATTACCAACACCTTATCAGTGCCCTGATAATCTCCCTTGTTATTAGTTTACTCAGAATGTTCTTACAAGAGTGGAAAATGCAATGATAAGGAAAGGTCGTAAAGTACATACACTTTCATAAGACTAAAATTCTTTACATTTATAATTTCTGAGTTCTGCATTTATAAGAAAATTCTCACATGTAATTTGAATTTTCCTTTGGTGACAAAAATTTGTCACATGATTTAAAATTTACTGGAAAATCAAATTAAATTTTGAAAATGAATAAATACTCATTTATTCAATAAAACTCTTGTTTATAACCTTATTGTGACATAGTCTTTTAGTAAATAGTACCATTTGTAGTAACATTTAATAAAAATTCTTATTCTCATAAAGAATGAATTCCATTTTGCTCTTAAGTGATTACCTCATCTTCCTTAGCAACTTGTTCATTTACCGTTAAATGTACCTGTTTTTGATTTCTTGTGATCTATTTTTATCTTTACTCCTTAAATATCCACTTTAATTAATAGGTCTAAAGTAGAGTAAGGCTTGTATGAGTGAATTCTTGTTCTATAAATATTATCATAATTTTAAAAATTGATAAAATTAAATGATTAAGTAAATATGAAGGAAGAATACTTAAAATCCCTCTACTTTTTTAACTACTTGAAAAGATTGAGGTTAACTATGATCTTTGAAACAAATAAATCAAAAAATGTAAAGGGTGGTAATGCTTCAAACATATCTGAACTATAGCATCAAGGCTTATAGCGTATGGAATAAATAATGAGACCTAGTCATTTTGTTGACCACAAAGAGAAACATGTATTTATAGAAAAAAGGACAATTAGAAAAATTGTATATCTTAGTTAGAAAGTTTCACTAATAAAGTAATACAAAGGAAACTAAGATTGCTGAGATTTTAGAAGCTTTGTAACTCTGTAAAATTGGCATATATCAAAAGAGAGACTTTTAATCTGCAACTCAGGACATTCTCTTTATATTTATTTTAGAAGGTGGAAGGCAGTTAAATTTTGGAGGTCAGGTCTATCACATATAGCAGCTAATATGCATCATCATCCAAGAGCCATGAACCTGTCCTGATGTCTTCCCTAAGAAGTAAGCTGACATTCCTCAAGGGGATTCTTTCCAAAGAGCAGCCATAATGTAGGCAATTCTTGCTAATTTAATGACCATCTACAAGCTGTATATGAATATAATAATAAGGATGTCTTGAAGATGTCATTGTCATAAAAACACAGATGTCTGGATCTGAGAACTTCAATGAAATCTTTATTTCTTAGGAATGACTTACCAATTTGCGAATTGGCTATCTTGAAAAATAACAGTAAATAATAGATTTTAAAAAAATACAAATTGCGACAAATCAAATCACTTTACTTTAGAAGACTTTTGTTGTTGGAACATATAATGGTTAATATATGTTGTTTAGTATTTACTTTTTTCTTCAACTACACAAATCTGCTGTATTCCCATAATCACTAGACTCTGAAAGATAAGGCGGGCTCTGATTATTGAGTGTAGTAATCAGAATCAGAACTCTATAAGTACTTATTATAAATAAATTATATATATATATAAATATATAATCTCACCTAATAATTGGAATTTGGAATTGGGAATTGCCCAACTCATGTACCAAATATTTGAAAAAGAGCTCAGTTCAGAAATAGATAATAATAGTTCCAGCTAAAATGCTGGTGCTAATCATTTTCATTATGACTTTTATAATGATGTTCAATATCCTTTTGTACATTGGAAACTAGCACCTTAGACTCACCACCTACCTCTTTTCATTCTGGTTTTATCGTGTAATATTCTGCCAAATGTCTAAAATGTGAGATGTAAACTCTGTCCTTTGACAGTCAGTATCCTGAATGGGCAATTATTTGTACAAATAGTCTTATATGATAGTCTAAGTTTAGATTTGATTTCATCCAATACATATGACCTCACTTAAGATCCAGTTGAGAAGAGATAAAAGGGAAAATACCTTGCTAAATGATTTGAATATTTATAAGGGTGTGCCAACATTTAAGGATCTGAAATTTTACTTCACTTGTGAGCTATTATGTTCATTGGCCAAATTATTCATGGATATTGGAAGCAAAGATTACACCCCTGGATCAAAGATGAATGATTTTTGTTATTCACAGTCTATCAGTGAGCATTGGTATTCTCACATCCATTCATCTAACCCAATCTCATGGAGGTGATGTAGGTGGTCCAGGTTGGATATCTACACACAAAGAGGGCTATGTGTTATGGGAAACCTTGACATTGGGATCCTGAATCTTTTTTAATAGACAGTGGGAACACCTTTACTCCAAAGAAACACAATATTTCCATGTTTCAATGTAGAAACCACATAGAAGGGCAGTTAATGCCTCATTTGCAAGACATGAAAAAATGCAAGAAACTTGCAGGAAATTGCCAACAAGATGCAGGCTATCTCCTCATTTGATAAAGTTGTTAAATCCTTTCTTTCTCTAGTTTATATTACCTCTTTTCTTCAATTTTTTTTTAATGAACTTCAATGAATAGGCCAAAGAAAAATATATTTGGCTATATAGAAGTTAAAATGATATGTCTAAAATTTTGTAGGGATTTGGAAAAATTATGGAACATTTTGGGAAAAGATGCAAAGAAAATGTGCCCATTAGTAAGTAATGAAATAAAATAAATTACCTGCTATTGTGATTCTAAAAGATAAACAACTTCAAGAATGTTAACACTTGAAATTTATTAGTGGTCTAGTGCTAAATAAACATTATTTTTTGAATTACATTGAAGATAGTATCAATAGAGCTAAACTTATGCATTAATGTATATTTAAGTAATCTTACAGTCTTTCATAATTTTTTATTTTGTATTTAATACCCTAAATCTTTTAGTTGGTATGCCCAAACTAGAAATAATGACTGATTTTTAAGAGTTTTCATTTGTTATGAAAATTAGAGCACAGCACTTAATGAATTATTTATAAAATCTAAACAGGAAATCAGAAAAAGCATTAAAAATTGGATGGCTCAAAATTTACTAATTTAATATTTATAACAAAATTTTAATTCTTAATTTTGAGAAGAAAAACTTTTGAATAAATTACTTTTATTACTTTAACCATTACAAAATGATAGGACCGTTATGGTATCATTTTTCTTAGTTTTTTTTAAGGGTTTGAAAGCAGTAGTATTAATATTGCACAGCTGTGAAAAATCCTGATGAAAACTATAAGAAAATATCATACATAATACTGAATAAACATTTTGGAATTTTGTACCTCTGAATCTTTTTATCAGTTAAAGTAATTAGAAATTAAAGGTGTTATTTGAAGTTGTTAAATAAATTGGTGTGAAAATACAAGCTGTTGGGAACTATGAAAATTGACAGAATATTTTTATGCTTTTCAGAGAAAGCAATTTCTTGTGAAAGCAAGGAACAAAAAGGACATCAAGCATAATAGTATTATTAGGATCACTTTAATATTCTTCACAATATTTAATTTATGTTGTTTCTACAAGTTTTGCCATGAAACATAGGTGTTTTTGTTGATTTGATGTATCTTTTTTTTTCTTCTGTCAGTTGGGATTAAGTTATGTACAAAGATTCTACTGCTGAGAAAGAATTAATGAATGTTGAAAGACTCTGTTTTGGCTCTTGGGTCACTTCTCTGCTCATGCACACTGTTAAGGTTTGCATAGGAGGTATGTTCCAAACTTCTTTCTTGCGAGATGATGAAAGAAGGTTCAGAAGAGTAATGATTGGGTTTTGAGAGTCAACCTAATTAGCAAATTAATCCCTAGTGGGATTAACTAAGTGGTAACTGGAGGCGGGTAGGGTATAACTGGTGGAGGTGGGAATTGGGGCGGTGGCTTTAAAGTATACATATTTCTATCTGGCAAGTGGAGTCTCTCTCTGCTTCCTGCCCACCATGTGAGCTGCTTCCCTCTGCCACACGCTTCTGCCATGATGTCCTGCCTCACTTGGAGCCCCGAGGAATGGAGCCGGCTTCGATGAACTAAGATCTCTGAAATTGTGAGCCCTAAAATAAACCTTTCCTCCTCTACAATTGCTCAGGTCAGGTCCTTTAGTCACAGCAGTAAAAAGGCTGACTCAAACACATACCTTCCATTCCATGTACTGGATAAATTAATCCCCCCCCTTTTTTTTTTTTTTTGTGTGGTACTGGGGATTTGAACCCAGGGCCTATGCTTGTGAAGCAAGCACTCTACCAACTGAGCTATATCCCCAGCCCTAATCCCCCCTTTTAACTCCAAATTCCATCAAAGTATAAGCTTGAACTCAAAAAACGAAAACTTTTGATTCTGTCATTCCAATCTCTGGGTATGGATTTGAAACTCTGGAAGTTTAAATTAAAAGACATTTCTTCTCTGACACAGCCAGTATATAACAGTGAAGTTATAACAGGTTTGTCTACATAAAAAAACACCATTTGGAAAAGGAGAGTGAAACACAACAGATTTACTAGTGCATTGTAATTATCATAACCCCATGCCAGGAAAAATGAAAATCATCTGCTCTATAAATTGAATAGGTTTCTTAATGAGCCTACCAAGTCCTTATTTGGTTTACAGAAGGACTATCTTTCTCATTTCTCTCACCACACTTGGTTTTGAACTTTAGGTAATTTGATTTTTTTGGTTTGTTTCTTGTTTATTTTTCCTCCATGTAAACTGAGGTCATCAAGTGCAAATCACCTCAAGATCCAAGGGAGCTACTGGTACTACAACTCTTTTGTTTACCTTTTACTTCAGAAAAAGTTGGAAGGTTAGGAAAGGCAGGAGAGTTCCTTCTTAGTTGCACTAGTTCTGTTTAAGGAGTTATCTTGGAGCTATCTAGCTAGCTCTCTAGAATGACATCTACTTAAGTTACATGGAGCATAGATGGGTAGGTTCTACGCCTCTGTGAATTTGAGGAATGGAATCCACGGACACAAGGGTGAGAGCAAAGTAATGGGATTTATTAGAGTACTGGCAAGAAAGAAAGCAGACATCCTGAAGGGGAGGAGCCCCAAGAAAGTGCTGCCAGTGGTGTCTGCTATCTAGGGGTTTTTAAAGGCATATTTGAAGGTCCAGCACAGGTGATTGGTGGGGTGAGGGATGCTAGCATGAATCAATCAAGCTCTTCAAATTCCATGCTTCCAATTAGAAGTGCATAATTTCAATTCCTTATTTACATAATTAAGAGGACAGGTCCAACCTTGTTTCAGGTGGTCTAGTTTGTGGTTGGCTTTTGTTAGGGGTAGGAGCTATGGTAATTAAGGAAGGGCTGTTGTGGTTGAAGCTGCCAGGAACATAAACAGGTAATCTAAATCAGAAGAAATCCTTGGGATTAAAGCTGACAGAAAGTAGGAAGTCACAGGATGTCCCCCAGATCTGATGTCTCCTTTCAGATTGGCATGATGTCCCCCTCCCTTCCTTTCCTTCTACAAAGCCCTTATCCTGGCTTCCTATGGGAGATCTATCTTCCTGCCTCACTTACATCTCTTGGCTATCCCTAGCTGCCAAGGAGGCTAGAAAATATTGTCTTTCAGCTAAGCACATTGCTTATCAGCACAAAAGTATGCTGTAAGAGTTAAGAGAAACATGCGTATCCGAAAGGTAACTAGTGATCTGTGCAAGAAAGTGTAACACTAAATGTGTCTTCTTTCTGCCCCAGCAATGATGTTCTTTTTCACTGATTGCTGGTGAATGACTGGTAGCATCATCCACTTAAGGAACTACAGAAACTTGAACATCATTCTTGACATACATGTTTGTCTCTCACTTTGCATCCAAATATTCTCCAGATCCTTAACTCCCTTCAATCAATGGCCTTTTAACTTTATGAAACTTTACTCTGGCTACAATTTTCCCCATTATATTTTGAATCCAAAACAATAAAAATATGTTAAATATATTCATGATCACTTTCTTATTAGTTTTTTGGTCCATTGCAATAAGATTTCTACTGTTTTTCCCACCTCAAACACTTCATAGAAATTCCCCTACAAAAGTATTCAATGAAAACTTATTAAATGAAATAAAAATTTTCAGATTTTGTATTTATTAAAGTTTTGGGCTCCATCACCTACCTCATCCTCTTGAACCTTTCTTATCCCTTAACTTCTTTGATTTAATCTTTACCATTCAAACTTCTTCCCTCTTATAACCATAGAAATTACTCATTTTTCTTTCTAATGTCAATCAAATCACCTGGATTTAGGACACTTACAGGATACTATAGGACACATTCTAATATTTTAGAAACTGTAAATAATCATTCTTCTCCTTTATATTTAACTACTCTGTATAAAATGTGTTAATCACAACATTATTTAAGTATGCTGTGTTAGACAAATGTCTCTTCAAAGATGTCCATGATATAATTTCTGAATTTAGTCTACATGCTGTGATATGATGGAATGGATTTTTGAATATAAGTAAAATAATAAATGACTGTAGTGGATTATCTGTTGGTCCCAATCTAATCACTAGAAACCCTAAAGGCAGAGAACTTTTAAAGACCTATAGTAGAAGGGAAAGATGGAGAAATGAGAGAAAGACACTTGACCTTCCAGAACTGAAAGGAACAAATAGAAAGTGCCTGTGTTACCAACACCCCAGTAGAGCATATTCCTGCGTGGAGGTGTGAGCCACCTGGGAAAATAAAAAGTCTGAAAATAATCAGTCCTTACTGATGAAAGGACTGAATAAAATACAAAGACAGAAGTTAGATTTAAAAAGGGGGACACCTGGTGGGTCATTCAGCACTGATAGGAACTGGAACAAAAAAACTGAAAAAGGCCCCAATCCTTTATTTAAAGGGAAGTACATTAAAGGTTTCAGTGTGGCAGGCTTCTTGAGGTAAATTGTTTGGAGCTTGGCAGTTTACACCTATCACCCTAGGGCTGAAAGCTAAGGCAGGGTACCAGCGCGATCTGGGCTTTCTAGAACTGGGGAATTTCACCCAGGAGTTCCCAGAAAGGCAGCTTCCCTGCCTTAATGGCTCAAACAAACCCATAATTTATCCACAGCTTCCAACAGGAAAGCATGAGAAGAAATGTGGGTGGACTTTTGGAGCAGACTGGCACCCAGATGACTCTCAGAAAGGAAAGGAGGAACTCAGTCTTGCAACTGTGGGAACAAAATTTGGTGAACACCCAGAAAATGCTAAGAAGCAGATATTTCCCTAGAGTCTCCATTGGGGAATGCAGCCTTGCCGAAACCTTGATTTCTACCATGCAGGCTTTTGACAGTATAAGATAATAAACTTATGCCATTTGAAAACACTATGAGGTAATAAGCTATGTTGAGCCACTCAACACTGGGCATTGTCATGTCAGGAAGAGAAAACGTATCACATGAAAAATCCCTTTCCCTTTTAACAAAAATAAAGGAAATTCTTCAAATATGGAGTCAAACATGGTTCTCCTCCCCTCCTCAGCCAAATTTATGTGATGAGCTTCTCTTGAGCCACTTGCAAATATCACTTGAAGGCTATGCACAGGAATGCAGCCTCGGGATTTATGGAAACTCCATGAGCGGTGATACGAGGAACAGGAAATTGCCTGGAATAAATCTAAAGGCTTTAGTGGAAGGGAGAAGTTCCTGGAAAAAAGGAGTTTCTGGGGGGAATTAGTGAAATCGGGAATGCTCTAGCGAGAGTGTTTCAGTGCCAGAAGGAAACTCAAAGAGCAAGCTGGGTCTTTCAAAAAATTCCAGGGGTAAAAATAAACAGGTTGGGTATTCTCTGTATAAGAAAGAGGAACATATGGAAATACTCGCCAGGGGAAGGATTTACTGCAAGGGCCTCAAGAAATTGGTGACTCTTTTATCGTTTATTCATGAACTCGGAGTAGGTTTATCTCTTTGCTATTCTCACCTTAATGTCCACAATTTAAACCTGAACCCCAAATGAAGCCAATAGATGAGTGCATAAATAAGTGTATAAAACTTTTTGTATTCAGTATAAGTTTGAATAATCAAAACACATACACAGTAATACAGATTCACTAGAGGAAAGTGATCAAATCTTGAGTTTAACCAAAAAGAAAAAAAACTAGCACTTCAAAGTTCTAACTGCTAGGTATCAAATTATTCTAAAACTTACCTTCTATAAAGTCCTCTTGGAGCATAGAGTCATACTAGTCAAACTTAGAAAATTTAGACTATAAATTAAGGGACACCGTGATCAAGGTCAAAAGCAATATTAATTTTCTGGGTGATCAGATGCAGAGATATTTCAAAACAAACAAGTAAAATGAATAAAAGCCAAAAGATAAAATAGATCCAAAAGATGAAATGTGAATAAATTCTCCTGAAGGAGAAAAAGAACCAGGAGTAAGAGAATAAATAAACAAAACCAGAAAATTTTCTTGAGCTGCAGAAGACCTAAATTTGCAAATTTAAAAGGTTCACTTAAGTTATAGACTGCATTGAAGGGGGGAAACCATTCCTAGGCATATTCTGGTAAAAATTATAAGCAAGAGAAGAAATCTTATAAGTTTCTAGCAAATTGAGGTTAGAAAAAGTCAATCTGGCTAGGGGAGGAAATCAGACTACTGTCAAACTTTGTATCCACAATAATAGAATAAAAGCTTGAAGATCTATGTTTTTGAATTAATAAATGAAAATGAGTGTAACTTTGAAATTAACGAACAAGGGAAAAATCTATTTCCTCATTTAAGGGAAACAGTTATTTAAGGAATCAAAGAAGATACCATCAAGTGCCTTTTAGACATAAAAAGAGAATGAAAAAAAAAAAAAAAACCTTCAGATTATGTATATATATAGCCAAGAAGGAAATGTAAAGGAGAAATAAAGATTCTGAAAACACCAAAATGACTTTAGTTCCTACCAAAGTATGCGGTACATAGTACAAATTCTTCCTAGAGAAAATTTTGTAAGCCCAAATTAATGACCTAGTGCTATGTATCACATTATTCTAAAGCTTACCTTCTTTTTATTATCTTTATTTATCTTTTTTATTTTTACAGACTGCATTTTGATTCATTGTACACAAATGGGGTACAACTTTTCATTTCCATTGTTGTACACAAAGTAGATTCACACCATTTATGTAATCACACATATACATAGGGTAATACTGGTTCATTCTACTATCTTTCTGTCCTCCACCCACTTCCACCCCATTTTCCTCTACACTTTCCAAAGTTCCTTCATTCTTCTCTTTCCCCCCATCACCCCTCCTCATTATATATTGTCATGCACTTATCAGAGAAAACATTTGGCCTTTGGTTTTTTGGGCTTGGCCTATTTCACTTAGCATGATATTTTCCAACTTCATCCACTTGCTAGCAAATGGCATAATTTTATTCTTCTTTATGGCTGAGTAATATTCCATTGTGTATATATGCCACCGTTTCTTTATCCATTCATCAATTTAAGGGCATCTCAGTTGGTTCCACAATCTAGCTATTGTGAATTGAGCTGCTATGAACATTGATGTGGCTGCATCATTGTAGTATGCTGATTTTAAGTCCTGTGGGTATAAACTGAGGAGTGGGATAGCTGAGTCAAATGGTGGGTCCATTCCAAGTTTTCTGAGGAATCTCCATACAGCTTTCCAGAGTGGTTGCACCAATTTGCAACTCCACCAGCAATGTATGAGTGTGCCTTTCCCCCCACATCCATGCCAACACTTATTATTGTAAATCTTACCTTCTAAATAAGTATTTTATCTCATAGTTTGTGTAGGAAAGAAATTCAATAGCTCCTGCGATGCACAGTTTGGCTTAGTCTCTCTAGTGGAGATGCTGTTACATGTCAGTCAGGGATGATGTCCTCTTTTGGCTTGACTGAAGTTGTAACAGCCACTTCTAGGGCAGGTTAACTAGCAACAAGGTAGTTGCTACTGACTTTTGTATGGAGAACTCAGCTTCTCGCAGGAGCCTGTTCATCTGGAAGTACTTGAGTCCTCATGACATAGCAGCTAGTTTCCCCAGTATGAGTGACTGAGGACACCAAAGCTGAACCTAATCTCTTGTGTCTTTTGTGACCTTCTGTCGTCCTTTTGCTTGCAGAGGACAGTGCTGATTCAACTGTGAGGGGAGGACACAGGACAAAGGCTTGAGGAGGAATGTGCACTGGAGCCATTGTGGAGGCCTGTCATCCTGATACTTTAAATGCCTTCATTGTTAAATCTTTAAGAATGTTTAAAATAAAGGAACTTAGTATTCATTGGAAGAAAAGGAAGAAAAAAATAAATGAAGAAACCACAAAACAGATATAATAAAGACAAAGTTTGATATTTTATTTTTGATCATCAATTGCCAAATGAGTACAAAAGCTTTTAAAAATATGTTTGAAAAAGTAGAAAAGAGAGAAAGCAAGAAGTATTAACAATGATAAAAGATATAAGACTCTGCATTTATTGATTGATTGATCGATTGATTGATGGATGGTACTAGGGATTGAACCCAGGGGCATTTTATCACTAAGCTATATCCTTAGCTTTTTTTTTACTGGGGGAGGGTACTGGGGATTGAATTCAGGGGCACTCAGGTACTCAGCCACTTAACTACATCCCCAGCCCTATTTTGTATTTTATTTAGAGACAGGGTCTCACTGTGTTGCTTAGCACCTCACTTTTGCTGAGGCTGGCTTTGAACTTGAGATACTACTGTCTCAGCCTCCCTAGCCGCTGGGACTACAGGTGTGTGCCACCATGCCCAGCTTATCCCTAGCCTTTTTAAATTTTTATTCTCATTAAAATTGTTTATTTATTTATTTATTTTTGACACTGGGAATTGAACCCGGGGTTCCATACCACTGAGCTATATTCCCAACCCTTTTTATTTTTCATTTTGAAATAGCATCTTGCTAAATTGCTCAAGCTGGCCTCCAACTTGCCATCCTGTCTCAGCCTTCCTTATAACTGGGATTACAGGTGTGCACCACTGTGCCTGGCAAGACTTTGGGTAAATGAAAATGGAAATATGCAAACATTAAAATTCATTCTAATTAAAATTAAAAACGTCTGAAAGACTAATAAGAGAATGAAAAGATAAGCTACAGATAGAGAAAATATTTGCAAAGGATATGTTTGATAAGGAACTATTATTCAAAATACACAAAAACTCTTAAAAGTCAACGTAAGAAAATATACTTAATGGAGGGTTAATGATCTTAAGGAACATCTCACTAAAGGAGATACATAGAAGGCTGATAAACATGTGGAACTCATGCTCCACATCATATGCTATTAGGGAAATGTGAATTAAAACAACAATGCCATACTATCACACCCTTACTTGAATGCCCAAAATCTAGAATACAGAAAACACTAAGTCCCACCAAGGATGTGGAATAGTTAGAATTCTCATTCATTTCTGATGGGAATCCAAATTATTTCACCCAATTTGGAAGACAGTAACAGTTTTTTTTTTTTTTTCCACAAAACTATGCATACTATTTGTGTATGACTGCATTGCAGGGCATCTTCTCTTTTCCCCTCTCCCTTTCTCCTCTACTACCCTTCTTCTTGTTTTTTTCCCACCTCTCCTTTCTCCTTTTCCTTACTTTTTGACTTTCTTGCTTTCTGTGTCCATTCTTCTTCTCCTCATCTCACTCTTAACACATTGAAGGCTTGAAGGATTAGACAGTTGCAAAGACATCTTGGTACAGTAAAGGTTTTCTTTGGCAGAGAGTAATAGAAATCTAACCATAATGGCTTCAACAAGTATAGTGTTATTTTTATTACATTAGAAGGAGTCTGGAGGTCTGTGACCTGACCTGGAATGGTGCAATATGGTTACTTTCTAATAGTGAATAGTTAATTTTAAAAGCTTTCTCCAATTTCAGTTTTGCCTATAATGGGAAACACAATCTTCTAAGATGACCACTTTTATTTCATAGCTGTTAGAATAATAAGATTTTGTTCAATACTTATAGTACTGCTTGCACTTATTACCTATTTGCAATGGCAAATCTGAATGATTAACACCAACAAACACTTAATTCTCCCAGATATTAAATGTCTATAGTTGTTTATTTGCTGCACATTTCTTTCTATTCTGGGAATCAGGTAAGAGAAGCAAATCATATTTTGTTTCTAACCAAATACTATTCTCAAGTCAGAAAGAAAAGAGCAAGTGGTGGAAAATTGCAGCATTTCTTAATGCTTCTGCTCAGATATAACATACATCACACATATTCACAATTCCGGGATCAAGGTAAGTCACAAGGATAAGCCTGGCAATGAGGAAAGAAGTCTATTTTTTTCTGCAGGGAGTTGTTGCAAGTCACATGATACAGTATAAAGTATCTCATCATCACAAGGAATGAAGTAAATGGTTGGGAAAAATAAATTTCCCCATCGGTATAAGTCTATAATTATGAAACAATTTAGTAAAGTAAATAATACAGTGAGATTTGAAGTTGAACTTGAATCAATTTTGGCTCTGGTGATTACAGGTCATTTCTAAATGTTAGATTTTTCTTATTGACAAGGTATGTTAATTTCTATGATAAATGCTGTATTATAAATTATTTATGCCTTAAATTGCTTTGAGAAAGACTGGCACATAGTAACTGCTCAACAATTTGTTATTATTTCTTAGGCCATATGAAAATGATTAGTCTTATTTTTCAGTGTGAACATCAACGAACTTGCTGATAAGATTGTGATAGGTAAACACATAGATATTCTACTGATCTGGATTTTAATAGCACAAGTTGTTTAGACAGGAGAAGGTGAAGGGTTGGCATTTGTATAGGAATTGAAAGTTAAATAAAATAAACAGCAGTGTAAACAAGTCATGTTAAAAAGCAGAATATTTTATGCACTCCTATTTGGCCTTATAGAAGTATATATAGCTTATGAATTTTCATGAAATGAATTTATTTCAATAATTCAAAGATTGATTGCTTTTTTCCAGATTGTGAATAATCAGTTAAATGTATGTTAGCATATCTAGTCATCCTCTAATCTTGCAGAAGATATCCAAAACATATTTATAAATCTAAGAAAAAAGATGCTATTGATTATTCAGGATTTTGGTCCATTTATTCATGTATGGTAACAATCCTGTATAGTTTTCCAAATTACTCTTAAACAACTATTGACAAAAATGAGATGAGATTCAGTTTCGTGGCTTCTGGTTTCGGAAAGGAACTAGACTATTGATTTTTGTGCTTTTAAGTTTCTTTCTTTATTGATTAGCCCATTTTGCCTTCACCCAATTTTCAAACATAGTTCTTTTAATTGAGAAAGGAAGTTTTAAGACAGTGTAATGAGCTTGAATTAAATCTTTGGTCAGAACTATTTTCGTCATCTTTAATTTTTCACACCCTGGTATAAACTTCTTTTATTCTCTTATTTTGCAATTCATGAGACACTCAAAACTTGACCTTACCTCTCTAAATTAGGGTGGTCTAAAATTCCAGATGCGGTAGTTGCAAATATCTAGCTAATCATATTCATACTGAAGTGAAATGTAGAATTTTAACTGGAAATGATTTTTTTTCCTGAGAATGCAAATATCCAAACTATTTAGATACTAACTTGTGTTTATAATACATACATGTTACAGAGAATTACAAAAAAGCATTTGGCATTAAAAAAAATCCTAATTAATATCCTAGAAGCCACAAGGTAGCTATTATACTTGACTGTCAAATATAATTTTTCTCCCACTTTCTGTCTTCTGATGATAGATCCAATATCTGAATATAGGTACAGGCATGTGTTCTAGATGTCAACAGTTATAGGAACTCATCCTCTAATGATTACTCCCCAGGTAGGTTTCAGATCCAAGCAGGAACAAAGTCTGCTTTTCTGGAATTGCTGTGCAGACATTAGGAAAGGAAACTATTTCTTTTAGGATTGCCACGTTGAATTATTTGTATCTGAAACTTTTGATCCTGGTTCTAGTTTTGATGTGCTGAGCCTGTAACACTTCTTCAGATCTTGTGTGCCACCATGAGATCTTTTCCAAACAAGAGTGTATATTTCTCTTTATCCTGTAAATAAATGAGGTTCTGATAATGACCATACTAATTTCTTATGTAAATAGGCTGCTTATTTTGATAAATTAAAATAAATAGTAACAAAGTTCCAAAATATAACAGTCTTTTCTGTCTTTGATAAATTGAAAGTAGTTTTATCATACACCTGCTTCAGGTCAAGACCTGATAAGTTGATGGTGCATGACCCTGCTGTGTTGTGCATTGCAAATGGAGAGGAAAAGAGACCACACATGCACAGTCCCCAAAATTCTTTCAAAAGTATTATATTTTCAAGTAGCAGCAGGAAAAATAACAGTAAATTTGTGTCATAGATTAATTTTCACTGATTGTGCTCATTCTTTCTTCTGCACAACAATAATTAAGAAAAAAAGGAAGGAGGAAGAGAGGTAAGAAAATGGATTGATTGGAGCTTTGTTCCTTGTGTATGAGTGTGAAGACCAAAAATTAACCCTGAGTAAAGCAAGGATATGGCTAATTCATGTAATATTGCAGATCCTCAGCTTTTTGTCCTACCATTATTTTATCCTTCTCTTCCTTTTCTTTTCTCTTGTTTGATAAAATATGAGCTAATGTTTACTTTGTATATTTAAAGACATTATTAGGCAAGATTGCATTCTTCATTAAACTGAAGTCAAGAAATTATCATGGGTAATTTTGACTCCATCTTCTGGATTAATTATAAAACATAAAACTTCTGTAAAATATGAATCCACTATTTTTAAAGTTGTTTCTGTTTACCAAGTTCAGGTTAAAAGAAGCATGGAGAAGCAAGGTAAAAAGCACAATTGAAAAAAAAAAAAAACTTAAGTTTTCATTGAGTTTAAATAAGTTTTTTTAATTGACACAATATTCATGCATATTTATGGTTACAATATGATACCTTGATTTATGTATGCAATGTATAATCAGGGTATTTCTCATTTTCATCTCCTCAAACACTAATCATCTCTATGTATTAGGAAACATTGTACTGTTCTTTTTGAGTTTTTTTTTTTTTTAAACATATTGAATAGTTGTAGACTATAATTAACCTACCGTACTGTGGAATATCACAGCTTATTCTTTGCTGCTGCTGTGTTTTAAAGCCCCTATTTAACCTCTCTCCTGTTGATTGTATCAAAGTGTACAGGACTGTAGGCCATCATGTTAAGCGAAATAAACCAAGAACAGAAATACTGTTAGGTCTCCCTCACTATAACAAAATATCAGAGATAACCAACTTAATAAAGTAAATGATTTATTTTGGTTTGTGGTTTCAATCTATGGTCACTTGGCCCTGTTGCTTTGAGACTGTGTGGTGAAGGAATCCTATTTAACCCATGGTGGTCAGGAAGCAAAAAGAGAGAAAGAGGAAGAGTCCTTAGTCCCAATATCCCTTGCTCCCAATGATCTGCTTTCCTTCTACTAGCTCTATCTCCTGAAGGTTCTACCACCTCCTAATAGTGCTACAGACTTGTAGTCAAACCTTTAACACATGGGTCTTTGAGGGACGTTTGAGATCCAAACTAGAGTAGACAAAAACTGCATGTCTCTATCACTAGTGGAAATTTAAAAAATTGCTCTAATCAGAAGACGACAGTGGAATAGTGGTTACTGAAGAATGGAAAGGGAACCTTTAAGGGAGGACTAAGAGGTTCGACACATTCTTATATAAAAGATTACTAAGTCACTGCTTGGTGTGTGCTCTCTTTTACATGCTTTAGAGTGGCAGGAAAATGTCTTACAATTGAGGAATATTTAATATGGCAGATGGATTTGGAGATTCCCTAATAAGTATTCACATTGAAGAAGAGATTGTGGTTTTTTTTTTTTTTTTTTTTTTTTCTTATGATCTTTTGCCCCTGGAAATATTTGTTCACTAGAGATGGGGATGAATAAATAAATTAGCCACAAGTTGTATTGCTCAAAACTTCCCTGGATTGATAATCTATCCAAAAATTGAATGTTTTTTGAATAAAGCTTCTGGTAAATTATAAAAATGAATAATAAACTTCTTAGTACTTTTAAAAAACATGTTTCACAAAATTTGAAATGTTCATATAGAAAATGATAAAATGACCCCTCATGAAGACATACCACTTAAATAATGAAAAGCACCGTTCCAGGAAGGGGAAGAGCCAGTTAAGTGGGGCACCCACATGTCAGAGGCCGTTGCTGATGTTTTTAGCAGAAACTTTGATCTCATGATCAGTTGTGATAGGCTTAATGAGAATCAGTAACCAGAGACTGATTCACATTCAAGAATATTCTTGAGCACAGGTAAAGAATTAAGATCAAGATAGGACCAGAGACTGGCCAGGGTTTTAGGCACTGTGCTTCATGTTGTGGGAAAAACACCAATTAATCATTTAGGACAAAGTGACCTAATTCATATTACCATTTTGTCTCTAACACTAGATGCAAATCATTATGAGAGTTACCAGTAGGGAATAGAGTAAAGGAGAAATTCCAGTGGGGACTCAGAGAACACCAGTCATTAATTACAGAATATCATATGAAAGAAATGAGAACAGTGAAAGTTAGAATGTCATTTCCATACCTTTTTTCCCCCTCCAGATTTCTCCCAGGTTTTTCTTTTCCTTCCTCCTTTCAAGCTTGAATTGCAATTTTGAATTGTATTAGAGAATCTGGGCTATAAAAAGATTTTGCTTAAACTCATTAAACTGTAAAACTGCTTGTATGCTTATATCTTTGCCAATTTTTAATCTGAAGGTCTAAAAGACAGGTCTTCGGCTATGAAAAATGAGTAAGATTCCTGATTGAAATTTGGGCACATGCTTCTTAGACCCAGAAAGAGTCTTTAGATGGCATCAAAATGAATAATAAATGCCTATGCTAAGTTTTTTTTAATCATCTATACTTCTTCGTCTTTGCAATTCACTCTGTTCAGTACTTCTATGACAGTTCTGCTCAAGTTATAACATAATAAAGCTTAGAGAATGTTCTGCAATGAGGGTGTTATGATTCCATAAACAATTTTATGTTGGTATAAAGACACAAGCAGGAATTATAACTTACTTATGCCTCTTGATAGTCCTTAGGCTTAGATCTTTATGTCACCTCTATATTTTATATTATGATTTTAAAAATAGTAATGTTTTACCATTTAATAAGGACCTATGTATATGTGTCAGCACTCTTCTAATGCTTCACATTTAGTAGTTTATTCAATCCTCACACCAGTTCCATAAGAACAACATTATTGTTTTCCGTCTTTGTACAGATAATAGAAGATTTCTGAAGCATAGAAATGTTAAAAGTGCATGTCTCCCAGAGCACAGAACTAGTTAATGGCTGAGCAGGGATTCAAATTTGGGGAGTCTGTCTTTGAATGGTTCCTAACCATTAGCCTATGCAACACGAAGAAGCAATAAAAGAAAAATAAGCAAAAGCTAAAAATATTTAAATATGACCACTGGTTTCTACTTGTTTCAAAATTCAAGGTAATAAAAATGGGAACCAAATTGTTCAAATGCAAAAATCTCTAGTTTTCTTGTTATTTTGGTAAGTAAGATGGTCTTTTAAGGATTTATAAAAGGTAATTAAAAAAACAACAAGATTTGAGACAAAAAATAAAATCATTTAGGCGAAAAAAATTCAAAATATTCTTCCTTTGGTTTCTTTAAAGCACGTAAAAAGTGAGAATGATTTCATGGGGTGTTGGGGGTCTCTACTAGACTCAAGATCAGGCAAAGCAGAACTTCGTTACCACAGAAAAGCAAAGGGAGATGTCTGCACAACTGCACTGGAAGGTGGCAGCTGCTTCAACTCTGCCCACATTTCTTGGGATACATTAGGAAAGTGCGAGCTAGAGAACAGACACCCTCCCAGCAGGCCCCAGCCAATAAACTGATGTGTACCTACTCCAGCTCTCCTGCCTTCAGGTGGATGACCAGAAGCTGTGTTTGATATTTCCCATAATTTCCCCTTGGGACTCAATTTCTTTGACCCAGTAATAGCTGTCTTGATGTAATGTGTTCTGGATGTTGTTTGGAATATTTATTCCTGCCTAATGAACTACTCCAAATTTTAGTGGCTTCAAAGAACAACCATTTTTACTACATTTCAGAATTTTGCAAATCACAAACTTGGGCAGAGCCCAGATCTACGTTTCATTTGATTTCTATGACACCAACGGGGACACTCAGTTGGTAGTTGTCTGGTGACTATGTTGGTGTGGAGGATCAGAAATAATTTTGCTCACGATCCTAATGCCTCTGTAAGGGCAGCTGGAAAACTAAGCCTAGTGTGTTTTGCCTCCCTGTCCATGAATTATCCCTCCACCTGGTCTCTCTGGCAAGGAATTTCAACAGACAGGAAGTGGGACCTGCCAACGTTTTAAGACTTTGTTCTAGAAGTTGCCATAATACCCTCTCCAATATTTTGTTGGTCAAAGAAATCATAACCTGTCTCTTTTCACCAGGTTGGAGGAGAAGGAGATAGAGTCCTTCTCTTGATCTGAGGGGGTCTTAACATTTCTGACCATCTTTAAAGTGTCACACAACTTTCTCCTCTTTCCCCTCTTAGTGTTTTTGTATATGATAAATTTGTACCACCCCATAGCTACTGTCTTTAAAATCCTTTTCTCTGTAGGGGAAACCAAACTAAGAGAATTTTACATTTGACCCCCAAAGTGGGGGCCTTTTATATATGCTCTTTATTTCGATTCTTGTAACATCCTGGAGAAGTAGATGTTACTGCTTATTTCTCAAATAGTTCATGAATGAATGACATGAGCTACTTTGTCTAGTAAGCAGGACAATTACAGCTTTTTAAGCTTTAACTACAGTGTTTTGTCTCTGGACCTAGAGAGGAAATAAGGAGAATAACCTTAAAAAGAGTCATTTGGTTAAAACAAGATTGATTTGTAAATGTCAAATGGGACAGACAGTAGGGACAGTACTG
Source organism: Sciurus vulgaris (assembly GCF_902686455.1). NCBI lineage: Eukaryota > Metazoa > Chordata > Mammalia > Rodentia > Sciuridae > Sciurus > Sciurus vulgaris. The sequence continues at coordinate 137,499,356 of NC_136463.1, forward strand.
TTTCTTTTTTTCTCCCTCTCTTTTAACTCAATTGAGAGTTTCAGCTGGATTTAAGACACTTTCTTTTCTGATAATTTATCAAATGGTCCTATCAGTGGGCATGACGTCAAAGGCTGTGCTAATTGGCTTCCTCAACTACATGTCCATGACTGCCACAGCTTCCTAGATCCCGAATTAGACTTCCCAGGCAGTAGGACAGAAGGGGCAGTGACTTTTGTAAGCACTTTCACTATTTCAGGCACCTTCCTGTTCACGTTCACTGCTCGTTTTAGTCAATTTTTTTTTTTTTTTTTTTTTTTTTTTTTTGCTGCTGTGACCAAAAGACCTGACAAGAACAATTTTAGGAGGAAAAGTTTGTTTTGGGGCCCACGGTTTCAGAGATCTCAGTCTATAGAAGGCCAGCTTCTTTCCTTAGGGCTGGAGATGAGGCTGCACTTCATGACGAAAGAGGGGAAGGAAGGTGGCTGAAGACAGGCAAGCAGAGAGAGAGAGAGAGAGAGAGAGAGAGAGAGAGAGAGAGAGAGATCTGCTCATCAAGGACAGAATATAGACCTCAAAGGCATGACCCAGGGACCCACCTCCTCCAGCCACATCTTACCTGTGATCAGTTACCACTTGGTTAATCCCTGTTAGGAGATTAATTCACTGATCGGGTTAAGGCTCTCATAACCCAATCATTTCACCTCTAAGCCCTCTTGCCTTGTCTCAGACATGAGCCTTAGGGGGATACCTTGAATCTAGATCATAATACTGCTCTTTTATCTAATCCTCGCTTCAAGATAACATTGACATTCTTTAGACGAAGAAACTAATTCTTGAAATGAAGGTAGCAAGCAGGGATTTAAATGCAGTCTGGCCACAGAGCAGATAGCTTCAACTACACTTTTCTTTTTCCAATAAGAAGAAAATGCTTAGTGGCGATTTCCCTGTGGGTGAAGTGAATTGCAGGCCCTGGGATACCATGAGATTCTTTTGTACTGCAACTAGTCGTTTTAGTGCCCTGCTGGGGAAGTTGAAGCAATTTTCTCCTGCATGATAGGGCCCTAGATTTTATTATTATTTTTAAACAGCTCCTATTGAGGTCAAGTTTGACCTACTCCTGATATGATTGCTTTTCTACTTCTCCATGTTTTCTGAGCCTGCCTGTATTCTTGGCTGCTCATTCTTACAAATCACTGGTTTTTATTTTCTAAGTACTCACAATCTAGGTCTTGCTCCCGTGTTTATTTGGTTCAAATGCCATTTTAGAACACTTAGCATTTCCAGATGGTATGGTTGATGAAAAAGGTCTACATGAAGAAGCACATCATACCCTTGTAACATGATGTTATCAATTTAAAAATTTTCTTGCCTATGTGATGGGTGAAAAAATAGTATATCATTGTTTGGAATACCATTTACCTGATTATATCTAAACAACTCTCCTATTTATTTTCTAAGTTTTCTTCTTTTTGGAATTGCATTGTTTTGTTAATATTCTAAAATTAATTTGTAAACCTTCTATGTATATTAATACTTATATTAAGGATGACATAAGTGTGGTTCATTTTCTTCTCTTTCTTTCTTTCTTTTTTTTTTTTTTTTCTGGTACTGGGGATTGAACCCAGGAGTATGTAACCTCTGAGCTCCATCCGCAGTCCTTTTTATATTTTCTTTTGAGACAGAGTCTCACTAAGTAGCTTAGGGCCTTGCCAAATTGCTGAGACTGTCTTTGAACTTGTGATTCTCCTGCCTCAACTTCCCAAATTGCTGGGATTAGAGGCGTGCACCTGGCTAAATTTTTCTTATAATCTATAATTTGTCTTTTAATTCTGTTTATGACACATTTTTTATTCAGAAATGTTTAATTTGTAGGCAGTCAAGTTTATAATATTTTCCTTTGTGGTTATGCAATTTTGCTTAAGAACAAATAACATAGAATAATACAAATATTTTCTTAAATATATTATTACATTTTAATATTTAATCTTAGATAATAATGCATATATTTCTCCATCTAGCTAATTACAGCATCTAACTCTATCCTCTCGATAAAAATAAAAAATATTTAAAAATTATATCTTTAATGTTCCTATTCAAAGATATTTCCACATGTTTAACTCTTTTTGGTTGTTAGTCTATTTTAATTAATTGTCTGCTCTAATACTAAGAACTGTGTGTGTGTGTGTGTGTGTGTGTGTGTGTGTGTGTGTGTGTGAAAGAGACATGATTAAATGATAGCCGTTTTCCTTTTTAGTAGGGACATTTGCAGCTGTAAGCTGTAAGTCATTCAAAATACTACTTCTTCTGACCTCACAAATTTTGATATTTTGTGTTTTCATTATAATTTGGTTCTGAACATTTAATAATTTCCACTGTTTTTTCTAATTTGATCCTGAAGTTATTTAGAAGTGTGTGTTTTAATTTTCAAATGTTAAATTTTATTTAGAGAAATTTCTATGATTTTAATCCTTCTATTAAAATATGTTTTATGGCTTAGTATGTGATCTATCTAGATGAATGTGCTATATACACTTACAAAAATTTTGTATCTTGCTCAGTATGATATTATGTAAAAATCAGTTTATCAATTAGTTCAAGGTAATTGTTAGAGGTAATTATTTTTATCTCTGCCTTTACTGATGTAGATATACTTTTTTATCTCTGGTATAGTCTTTTATGAAGGCTATTTGATCTAATATTAACCACACTAACATTCTTATACATTCCATTTGCATGTTTACCATTTTTCTTTCATTTACTTCCAAGTTACTGGTGTCATTATATTTAAAGTTGATCTCTCTAGAGTTGGATCTTGCTATGCTTTCCATTATGGCAATCATTGTTTTTTAATTGAAATGTTTAGACCATTTAAAACAATAGAACAACAGTAGAACTTCGGTCTCCATTTATTCTTTGTTACTGTTTTCTCTAATTTTTTTAGTTTTTCTGTTCCATTTTTCTTATTGCCTTTGGGATTTTTTAAAAAGGATTTTAACCTACTTGCTTTTTAACTGTCTTTCTCAGAATTAGTTTTCTAGTGTTTGCTGTACGCATCTTTAATTTTTCCCAGTCATCTTTGGAGTTAATATTGTGCCACCATTCACAAAATTATAAGAAGCTTGCCATTACCAGGTGTAGTGGTGCACACCTGTAATCCCAGCAGATCAGGAAGCTGAGGCAGGAGTACGGCGAGTTCAAAGCCAGCCTCAGCAACTTAGTGAGTCTCTAGGCAACTCAGTGAGACCCTGTCTCTATAAAATACAAAATAAGGACTGGGGATGTGGGTCAGTGATCGAGTGCCCCTGTGTTCAATCCCTGGTATCCCCTCGCTCCCAAAAAAGCTTGCCACCATATGGTGCCATTTTTCTTCACTTCCAACTTGTGTATATTTTTGTCAAATAAATTGCATCTACAGATACAATAACCCCTACACAATGCAGCTAAAATTTTGACTTTAAACAGCTATATGCAAATTTCCATTCCATATAGAAAATTTTTAGTTGTGTTATTTCTTCCTCAAATTGTATGATATCATTTCAATTCACTCTGAAGAATTCCTTCAGCATCTCTTGTAGAATGCATTTGCTGGTGACTAATCTTCCTGATGTTCTGTTATCTTTATTTTGTATTTCATTTTAATTTCACCATCATTCTTGAAAGATTTTTTCAACACTTTAAGGCTATCATTCCACAGATTGTAATGTTCTGTGTATAGTGTATTGTTTTCTTCTAGCTGCCATCATGATTTGTCTCTTTATACTTGGTTTTCAGAGGTTTGGCTATAATATGACTGTGTCATTTCCTTTTTATCCCTATTTATCATAATTGAAGTTTATTAAACTTCTTGACTATATATATATAATTTACATCTTTTGTCAATATTCCTATTTTTATCAGATACTTCTTTCAAAAACATTTTCTATTCCTTTTCCTCGTCTCTTTCTGGGACTGTAATTACATTTATTTTAGACCTATCATTATGGTTCTTTGGTGCATTTTTTCAAATAATATGTTTTCTGTTGTATAATTTATATTAGTTTGTGTTGAAGTTTGCTTGCTTTTTTTAAAAAAAAGTAATATCTAATCAGTTATGACTATCCTGTGGTTTTTTAATTCAATATTTTGTATTTATTTTATAATTTCCATTTTACTGTTTTATAATTCCTATTTCTTAGCTGAGATTTTCTATGTATTTATTATGAACATATGTTTTATTCTGGCTTTGAATATGGCAAAATGTTCCTGGTTGAAAATTCTTTTGAGCCTATTTCAACTTCTTGGTCTTCTCAGGTACAGTCTTTTTTCTCATACTTTACTATTTCTAAATAAGCCTAGTAATTTTGAATTGCATACTGAATATATTAGTGGTATAGTATAGAGATTCAGATTCTATTTCAGAAGGTTTCTGATATTTTCCTTTGTCCAGCAGTTAATTTGGCTGACTTTGTGTGTTTTATGCACTTACATTAGACAAAATCTCTGTTTTTTTTTTTTTAACTGTATTTGGCTACCTGATATCTAAGCCATATATGTGAGAACAGGGGTTAGCCAGAAATGAAGGCACAGCATACACATGGAATTTTGGACTTTTCCTATTTAAATTCATTTCCTGGATTCCTACTCACCCTTGTTTCCCTACTGCTGAAGTTACCTGACCTCTGTCTTCTAGGTGTTCTGAATTTTTGTGGTATTGCTTGGCATGGAATAGGAGCTAATCTTAGGTAAAAAGTTATGAAAAGTTCACTTGCCTAATACCTTATAATAATTTTAATAATTTTTGATAGCTAATAGGTATGACCCTCTTTTCTGGTTTCTTGGCAATTTTTCTACATTTGTTATTTGGTATAAAAATTTCTCTTGCTTTTTATAGTTTAAACACAACATATTAGAGTCTGATAAAAAATTACCTTAAATGAAAAAATAATCACTAACAGGAAGACTTTATGATCTATTTTGATTTTATTTCATGCAATCAATACACTTATGTTAATTTCTTTATGTCATATTAATCATTAAATTTAATCTTAGGGTTTTTTTCTGGTTTTTATTTGTTCTTTTAGATACACAGGCATTTTCTCTTTTTGAAATATTTGAATGCCATTTTTAACTGGCTTTTGCTGGTATGATGAGAAACAGGTTATTTATGTAACTATATTCAATACACAAGCATATTACCTAAAATCAATTAATAATTCTAATGTTTTTAGTGAGACCCTTTTGTGATTACTAGTAATGTAACATGGTAGAGTAATAACAGAACATTAAAAATTTTGTTTTTTAAACTAATCTATCTCTTTTGCTATCTTATTACATTTACTAAAGTCTCTAATATGTTGAATAGTAAATTAATAATAAAATATGTGCTTGTATATAATTGGTAAAATGATAAATTTTTTATAGCTTTTGAAAAATATTTGGTTTGACAATATTTAATAATTACCAATAATATTTTTAAATGTCCATATCTATTGACTAAGTGATTTCTTCTTTGAAAATCTTTCTTCAATGTAAATAAAGCCACTAGGACTTAGGGACATAGGTAAAGTTGTATTAATTTCTTCATTATTTTAAATTTCAAAAAGACTCATTGGAGAACAACCTGAATGTCCATAAATAGTCTGTGTTTATTCATGTGAAGTGATGTGTGCTTCATATGACAAAAAAAAAAAAAAAAAAAAAAAGTGTTAAGAGCAATCTTAACAGCTGTGAGGACTACCTCATTGTATTTTGATTTGCATTTCCTTGATAACTAGTGATGTTGAGCATCGTTTCATAAGTCCATTGGGTATTTATATGTCATCTTTAGAGATATCTCTTCATGCCTTTTATTAATTTTTTAATGGAATTATTTGATGTTTTTGCTATTGAGTTGTAGGAATTCCTTATATATTTTGGGTGTTAGCTGTTTATCTGATAGATGATTACAAATATTTTCTCTCATTCTATAGATTATCTTTCAGTTTATTGATTTCTTACTTTGATATGCAGAAAATCTCTTGGTTTATGCAATCCCACTTGTTTATTTTTGCTTCTGTTTTTTAGCGTTTGGTATCCTAGCCAAGAAATTATTGCCAATGCCAGTGTTAAGAAGTTTTCTCTTTGCTTTCCAGTGGCGTTTTGTGGTTTGAGATTTTACATTTCAGTTTTTAACTCAATTTGAATTGGTTTCTGCATATGGTGTAAGATATACATCCAATTTCACTCTTTTGCTTGTGAATATTCAGTTTTCCTAACATTATTTATTGAAGTTTTTTTTTTTTTTTTTTTTTTCTGTATTGTGTATTCTCACCAACTACCACTTTGTCAAGGATTGACTTACTGGTGAGTTTATTTCTAGGTTTTATTCTTTGTTCCATTCAAAATATGTCTTTTGTGCTAGGACCATACTGTTTTGATATCTATAGCTTTGTAATATACTTTGAAAACAGCAACTGTAATATCTCATTTTGTTCATGTTGAAGCTTGCTTTGGCTATTTGGCAGATTAGGATGTGTGGAAGAGAGAGACCTTATACACTATAGGTGGGAATATAGATTGTTGTAGCCATGATGAAAAATAATATTGTGTTTTCTTAAAAATTAAAAACAGAACTACCATATGATCCAGAAATCCCAGTTCTGGGTGTATATCCAAAATTATTGAAATTAGGCTCTCATAGAGAACATTATAATCTTATTTATAGTAGCAAAGACAGAGAAACAACATGCCTGTCTACTGACAGAATGACCAAAGAAAGAAAATGTACTATACACATTGAATGGAATACTGCCCTTTACCAAGGAAGGAAATTCTGGTTTTGTTACAACCCAAATGAACTTGGAGAACAATGGGCAAATTGAAAGAAAGTATGCATAGGACATCAGATAATTCATAATCTCACATACACCAGAAATCTACAGTAGTCAAATTCATCAAAATAGAGTAGAATGGTGGCTAACTGAGGATGGGGGAGAGGGAATTGAGGATATATTAGTCAAAGGTCACAAGGTTTCAATTATGCAAAATGAATCAATCCTTGGGATCTACAAGAGATTATGTTCCTGTAGTTAAAGACATACCATGTTTGTTATGAAAGCAGATACCATGTTTGATGTTCTCACAACAACAAAAGGAAAAAAATGAGGGAAGAGGAAACTTTTACAGGTAATAGATTTATGATGATGGCTGCATAGGAGTATCTTTTCCTTCCAAGTTATCAAGATGTGCACATTAAGTGTACACACCTCTTGGTATGTTAATTTTACTTAATTTAAAAAAGAAAAAAAAGGAAAAGAAATCATTAAAAAAAACAAGTCAACAAATAAAAATCCAGCTTGTATTTGGAGTTATGTGTTTATTTTCTCAGTGTTGGGAGGAAGAGAAAATACATTTGAATATATTTCAAATGTTTGCAGGCATTGAGAGTAGGATATGGAATAATATGTAACAACTTGCGAAGTTGGTTCCATTTGAAAGAATATGGACTTGAGGAGAGGAAGGAGAAATTATTTAGTGTGTTATGTCCACTGTTTTACCCAAATGCGTTATTTTTGGCATCCAAATGTTGCTAAGGTCAGTATGCTAAGAATCTTGTATAAACATAAAAATGCAAAAAGTAAAAGCAATCTTGTAATTAGATTGCACTCCTTTATTTTCATAGTTTCCTTTTTCTAGTGTTTATAAATATGTATTCCTAAATTAATCCTAGGTAAACCCCAACTGAACCAGTTTACATAAGTACTTAAGAGTTCGTAAGACTTTCAAGGAACCTGCACAAGACCATATTACCTAAAAATAGAATGCACTTGGAAATAATGGAAATTTATATTGCCATATTTAAAGTAAAAATCATTGTGTATTGAATTTTAAACTTTTTTAATGATTAACACTGATGGTTTCACACATATAATTTTAATATTTATCCATAGCATTTGTAGGAAATATTTGCAATCACCTTTAATTCAATATTGAATTGATTTTGAAGCCCTTCTTACATATGCTCAAATGTTCCATTCACTTGACTCAGTTAATTCTGAATACTACCCAGACACCACTGGCTTCCTGGCTGGTTTTGCAATTAACCTCTAGCCTATTGACAACAACATTTTTAATTATTATGCCCTGTATTTATGAAATAGAGTGTGTCCTCTAAAATAACAGGCTATTGATTTCAGTTGCCATTTTAAATGCAATTAAAAATCTAATCATTTTTTGTAAAGCTGCTGAATATTCATTTACTAAACTTTTGTATTCCATCAATACAAAGCTTGCAACAAGAGTTGAAAGAGATTGCCTTTTTGAAATATATGTATGCTCTTTGTTCCTTTTTGTATAATTTATCAAATTATATTTGAAAATGCCATTTTATGGTAGAATATATGTCTACTTAATGACCTATTTTCTCCACTCTCAGGTTGACTCTAGTTAGAGGACTAGACATTAGTTACTTCATGTGATACTTTGACATATTTTATTTGGGTAACTTAGTGGGAGGCTCTTGGAAGACAAATGCTTTCTTTTGTGTGTCCTCTAAGTTTTATATAGAATGTTTAAACTGTATGATGACATTTTACCTGATACAAAGTAGGCCTGAATTCAATTTATACTCTAAGTTATTAATACACTAAACAATATTTCTGAGAGATTCTCACATGCTAGAATTTGTTAAACTTTTATAAATTATTTTATTTAATCACAATTTAAATGTTAATTATAAAAATATAAGTTGAAATTTCCAGATATTTTGCTTCAGTGAATTAAAGTAATGTATATTAAAATTGGAACAAAAGTCATGTTATTAAAGTCAGCATTATTTTATTTTAAACAATGGTAACAATAATCACTTCTGGTTATTTGTAACAAAGGAACTGATTCAGATTCAATTTCTTCTTGCCTATGTATTGAAGTCTAAAATATATGACCTTTCCTTATCTATTTATTAACAATTTCTTTACTTATTCCATAAGAATTTATTATGTGCCAATTATGACATTTGCAGGCACTGCTTAAATGAACATGAATCACAGTTTATGACCTAGAGGGACTTTATATCCAGAAAAAGTAAACAAAAACATTACAAATTCATTTTGAGAAATGATGCCACAGTAGTGTGTGTAATGATCATGAAGGAGTAGCAGTACATAATGACCATGTACCATTGCAGTCACTGCTAATGAATGAATTTTTAAAGAAAAGAATAAACAGAAATGCAGACATATGTGTCAGTGTGTGAATTCACAATTGAGAAATGTGAATTGAAAGATGAGATATGAAGGATTTCTAGCAATCCAGCGTGAGCGAAGTATCAGATTCAAGAGCAGAATGGCAGCCAGGTGCCATAATCCCAGTAGCTCCAGAGGCTGAGGCAGGAGGATTGTGAGTTCAAAGACAGTCTCAGCGAAAGTGAGACACTAAACAACTCAGTAAGACCCTGTCTCTAAATAAAATGCAAAATAGCTGGAGATGTGACTCAGTGGTGAAGTGCTCCTGAGTTCAATCCCCAGTACTCCTCTCCACCCATTCCCCCAAAGGAGCAGAATAGCAGGCAAGAAATTATATTCCATCAGTCAGAAGGGTGGCATCTGGGTATGCTTTATTTGCCAAATTGATGAAATTAGATTTATCTTTTAGTTTTTAAGGAGATTTTATATTTTTTAATACTGAAATGACTAACATTGAATTCAAGGTAAATAACTCTGGAATGTTAAAAATATATTAGGGAAAACAGTGGAAACAAAGGAAAGAAACAGGTCAATGTTTTAGTCACTTAAGTGAGATTAATGAGGACTACTACTAAGACAATCTTGACTCATATAAAGAAAAAGGTGGGATAAAGAGATATTGGGGGAATTGAGGAAGGTGGCAGACAGAGAAGGTTGCTTTCCAGGCTGCTACGTGGTGAGAGACCAGATAGAGGATCGATAGCTTCTTAGTGAGGTGGGTAAAAAAAAGATTTCACTGGGATTTAATACTTGATGCTTAAAGCAGCTTGGGCACTCAGAAGTTTGGATAAAATAAAATAAAGAAGAAAGTCCACCATCATTGGTGGCTATCAGAGTTGACTCATCACAGGCAAAGCAGGGAGAGGGGACTAAGGGAAGCCACATTTCAGTTGACTCCATGACATGTCTTGGTATGAAGAAACTTGAGATCAACACTGCCAGACTGATCCAGAGGCTGTGCTTCACAATATCCTCTTCTGGGAAAGACACCTTATGTTTCCTGGTTGCTCATAGAGAGCTAAGGCAGGAGCTATCTTGTCACTGTGCTGTGGTGGCCAGCAGAAGTAGGGACCAGGAGCTGAGACCCAGGAAATTTGAGCTGGGTTCAAAAAATGGACCTGGAAGATGCCTGCTCCAGGAACTAGACTGTGCCTACGAGACCAGGAGAAAAATCAGGTGTAGAAAGTGTTTTAGTCAAACACTTTCTAGGAGGATGAGAGAGCCCAGTCCCCTACCCCTTTGAGTTTAGTGGCTCATGAAACTAGTGGGGCAGGTTAGGAATAGGAATTTGAATGGGCAGGTAAGAGTGTCTGTGCACTTGGAAATCCTCTTTCTGGAACAGGGAAGGCCAGGAAGGGCATAATCCACAGGCAGCAGGGAAGGGGAGCAAGAGATTGGCTCCTCCACCTCACGAGTGGAACCCAGGAGAGTATCCTGGGGTGCAGTCTCTCAGTTGCTGGTTCCATGCAGATTGATCTAATTTTTCCAGAACAATCAACACAACAAAGTATCTGGGGCCTGACTAGACCTAAGACCTGCCTTCAGGAACTGCACCTGGGGTAACTGTGTCACAGAACTCTGCAGTGACCCTACCTTGAAAGTGGGAACAAACAATGATTTCCAGCCCACTCTACCTCACACTTCCAAGAAGAGAAGCCAGGTATTTCTGAAATCCAACTGGCAACCTGGTGAGCAACACAAGAAGAGGAAGGATTTGACAGCCTGCAGTCACCACTCTTGTGCACAGTACATTTCTCAAGAATAAAGCAAGACAGTTGGGCAAGACAACATGCGTATATTCTCATTGACAATTTTTGACCACTGCAATGGAAAAGATTTCTTAATTTTTTCAGCAAGAACCACCCCCCTACTTTTCATGTTTCTTTTTACTTTCCCCATTTTGTTTATGTACCAAATGGGACATGGACATGTTGCTCCCTGTCGGGCAACAAGGTCCAATGTACCTCCTCAGGGCCCGCCTGAGGAGAATACGGGCTGAGCATCATCATTAACTATTGAAACCGCCTTTGAGGCCTTGATCTAGCTCACTTGCCAGGGAGTAAGGAGTCAGCCTGAGTTAGTTAACGTGTCATTAGTCCCAACATATCCCCTTTTTTGTTTTATATTAAGGGTGTGTCTATCTTAGGTTGCCCCTGGGAGGGTCTTACCTGTCATGGAACATCATCCTAGCAGTTTGGGGGTCCGCCTTACTCGAAGGTGTGCCTGCTTAGGTTGTCCTCCCCTGAGGATCTTACCCGTCATTGACTACCACCTTAGCACTTCAGGCAGGCCCCTGAGGAGGAGCAGGGCTTAAGGGAGAGACACTTAGACCCCAGTGTCCTGATACGAGTGATCCATGATCCTATAGGGCTCCCAATCATCATTATGAAGGGCGGTATAATGCTGTCGGACCACCATGAGCTGCACAGACTTAGCCTGGCTTTTCAGGAAATGGATAAGCTTATTGATTATGCAAGGCCCAAAGGTGAACACAAGGATAATGGTGATTAGCAGTCCCATAAGTGAGAGGAGGTAGGGGAGCCACCCATGTAACCTAGTCCAGAGGAAATTAGAGTGGAGCTCGCTCCTACGATGTTCTAGATCTTGTAGGTTTTTGATTTTATCTTTTACAATGCCAGAGCTGTTGGTGCACAAACAGCACTCTTCACCAAGGAATAGGCAAAGCCCTCCTTCCTTCGCCATTAGCAGATCCAAACCACCACGATTTTGCAGGACAACAGCCGCCAAGGAATCAAGTTGAACCTGTAGATCTAAGATGGTAGAGCTGCAAAGTGCAATGTTAGAACCTCTGTGTAGCTCTCAAGGAAGTCCACTGTCCAAAGTCATGAGGTCAGAGACCCTAATCTTAATCACTGTTGTCCCATTTTTGCTTCTGCGCATTACACTCTTTCTTAAATATCATTTTAAGAAATTTACATATATTGACTCCTGAGTCTATATGAACATTAGCTAACACAATTAAACATTATATCTAAAACATGAATTAAAGAAAGGCTGAGAGCTTTTAACTTTCCTTTTGTGTGGCAAAGTGGCAAAATGTTTTCATGTTTAACTTTTAAACAAATCAGGCTCTCAATAACCTTTAGATACATTTAACAAATTTTAATATACCCTATTGATAACAGGTCCTATATAGAATATTAAATGATAGGTTCACCATTAGAGACAAGTTTAATTTGGAGACTAGCAGCTTGATAAATTTTCTGCTTTAAAGGCTTGTATACCTGGAAAATATGAACACATTTAATATACAAAGAATAATGTTTAAGTATGTTACTCCATGGAATAACTTTATAAATTAGTCAGATGTCTCTAACACGTTTGAGTAATCCCATACATGTCAACTCTAATTCACTCATATTATTGTAAAAAAAAAAAACAAAAAACAAGATATCAGACAAGTGTAACAACAGTATTTGCCGTCTTTTTCCTGTGGAAGAAAAGTCCTAGAAAAACTGATGCTAGACATTTTATAAACATTAATATTTTATTAGTGTGACCACCTAGAGACTTGTGAGTTAATTTTAAAGACATTTTGTTTCTGTTAGTTTACCCAATTTAAATTGAACCTTGTAAATCAAGTAAATTAAAAATATTTGGATACATTTTTAAATTTTAATTTTAGGAGCGCTCAATTTTGATACAAACATGACATCAGACAGCATGACATACAAATAACACAAAATCAAAGGTCTTGTAACTTTACAGGTAAATCTTAATTGCAATGTAACAGATGTTCAAAGACTCTAGTTGAATAAAACAATAGAACTGATCAAAAAAGTCATAAGCTCAAAAAAATGTAGAATTCAAAAAAGACAAGAGTTCTGGAAAAATGATACAGCCGTTAATTACTTTAGTAAAGCACCATAAAATTTACTTTTGCTGGAGTTCAGGTGAGACTTTTTGCTCTTTTTTTTTTTTTTTTCTCCCTTGGGTTTGAGACCGGTCTCCTACTGAGCATTCTGGCTTCCTCCATTTACATTTCATTGTAAGCCTTGACTGAGATCTGGATCTGAAAGGGGCTAAAATGTTCCAGCAGAAACTTGATGCCTAGGGCATTTTAACCCCTTTTCCTGGTTAGTAATCAATTCAGGTTTGGATGCAGAAAATTGTGAAACAATTATCTCCCACTACTTGTGAGGAATGGGGCTGCTATATCTTACTCCTTACTAGGACATGCCACTGATGGTTGGGCTGGTTACTCCCTCCACACCGCGTATATGGGACCTCATGGCAGGAGGACTAGGTGGGCTGGCCTGGGGAATGGAAGCAGAAACAGCTGAGTTGAAGTTGGAGGAGAAGGAGGGATTAAGAGGGGGAGAAGATGGAGGTGTTCAAGTTTATAGGAAGAGCAGAGAAGCGGAAGAAAGAAGAGACTTGAAGATAAGGAATCCCTTTCCATATGCCCACTCACTTGCGGAAGCTGTGTGCCAATATCTTTGGTAGTCATAATCCACCTTCCCATGAGACAATCTTTCATCCCTGCACAGGCGAGTTTGTGATTGGTAGTCATTCCTTCCCAAACTAACATTTTAACATTTACCAGGAAGTTCATACAGGGAGGGGGGAGGCTAGAGTCAGTGAGTTCTTGCCCAGTATCATAAAATGGCTGCTGGGAAGATTTCCCACCAGCCGGAGGCAGCGGATCTTTGGGGGAACCTTGGAGCCCCCTTTGGGAGGTCCTGGAGAGAAGGAGGCCTTAAGGGCAGATAATGTAGGGCAGACTCCCAATGGGGGACCCTCCCCTAAACTAATTTCCCTCTTCCTAACAAGTTGTTCTACATGATCCCATGTGGACCAATCAAACAAGTTTGCTTCAGGTAGCCAAGTGAGGGCCTTCCAGGTCTGAAATGCCTGGCTATCTGAGAGTTCCAATCCTCTACTTCTAAGGAGAATCCTAAGGGAGTAAAGGGAGGGTGTCAGACTTGGAATTGGACTGTCCCATATTTTATGGGAGTACACTCACCTGGAGTCTGACTGGCCTGTTGGCGACTTCGTCTTCCTCACACGGGGCACCCGTTGTTGCTCCCTGTTGGGCAACAAGGTCTGATGTACAACCTCAGGGCCTGCCTGAGGAGAATACGGGGCCGAGCCGGATGATGAGTATCATGGCAAAGGAAACACACCAGAGCCGGGATGTCCGTCAGCGCACAAGGCACAGCAGGAATCTCGTTTATTGAGGAAATCACAGAGCTTTTATGTAGGGTGGAGGCTAGGTGGGAACCAATCAGCTTAAAGGTCAGCAAGGAATGGGAGGTTCACGCAGGTGAGAGTCCCACAGGACTATATGGCAAGCATGAACTGATCACATTCGCGGAACTGTTGTTAACCAATCCCTGACGGTGGTCCGATTCATCGTGATTAACTATTGAAATGACCTTTGAGGCCTTGATCTTGCTCACTTGCCAGGGAGTAAGGAGTCAGCCTGAGTTAATTAACGTGTCATTAGTCCCAACATACAAATATATATATGTATTTATACATACACATATACATACATATATATACATATGTATAAATATACACATGTATAAATATGTATAAATATTTATAAATATACATATATATAAATATATATTTTTTGTTTTCTAGCATTTTTTGAAGGCAGGGTTTTTTTTTTGTAACTCTATCTTTGACAGGGTTTTTGATTAGTGAATTTTGGTTTGGTTTTGTATCATTTTTTACTTGTCTGTTTCCCTCAATTCTCTTTCTCTCCTTTCTTTTGCTAACAAGTTCTATTGTTCTCTCTTTCATTCTTCCTTATAGGTTTTTAAGTTCAATTTTCTGTCTTCCTCCTTCATAAATATCACTTCCTACAACTCCACTGCATTCTTTTTGTTCAGCTCTTGATGCAAATTTACTTTTTTACTGATAGTAATTTCTGATCTTACTACTTCTTTTTATTGTGCCAGTTACATTGTAGATGTCATAGTAGGAAGTAAGTATTTAGTTTAACACTATATAGTGTTTGCAATGGTTGTTGTTATTATTTGTCTCCCCCTAAACTGTGAAGTACTGGAAACCTTCAGAGATACTATAAGTTCATTGGGTAGAAACTTTGCTGCTTCAGATTCTATGATAGATAGGTAGACACACAAACACTGAAAAAGCAAAGGAACAAAACATCTCCCAAAGCCCAATATGCTTAAATAACAAACTCCATTGACACCACAGTAGAAGAAATGCCAGGGAAGGAATTTAAGTTTCATAGTTAAACTGATTTATGAGGTAAAAGACAAAATAAGGAGTGAAATCAGACAGGTAATACAAGAAGTGAAAGATTAATTAAAAAGGAGATAGAGATGCTGAGAAGAACCAATCAGAAATCCTTGAAATGAAGAAATCAAAAAACCAAATTAAAATGTCAATGAAAAGCATCACTAATAGATTATACCATTTGGAAGATAGAATTTCAGGCAATGAAAAAAACATATATAATCTTGAAAATAAAGTAGACCATGGAGAAAAGACATTAAGAGACCATAAACAGAACTTTAAGGAAATATGGCATAACATGAAAAGACCAAACTTATGATTCATTGAGATAGATGAAGTCTCTGAAATACAAGCTAAAGGAATGTAAAAAGTTTTCAATGAAATAATACCAGAAAAATCCCAAACGTTAAGAATGAAATGGAAAATCAAATAAAGGAGGCTTATCAGACTGCAAACATACAGAATTATAACAGACCCACATCAAGGCATATTATTATGAAAATGCCTAACATACAGAATAAAGATAGCATTATAAAGATGCTAAGGAAAAATAATAGGTCACATTTAGAGATAAGCCAAAAAAAAAAAAAAAAAAAGCCAATCCAGATTTCAGCTGATTTCTCAACCCAGACCCTAAAGCCAGGAGGTCTTGGAATAATATGTATCAAGCTCTGAAAGAAAATAAATACCAAAGAATAATACTATACCTAGAAAAATTAAATTTCAGAATAGAAGATGAAATAAAAACCTTCCATGACAAACAAAAGTTAAAAGAATTCACAAGTAGAAAGCATGCATTACAAAACATACTCAATAAAATATTTCAAAAAGAAGAAACAAAAAATAAAATTGAAAACCAGCAGAAGGAGGAACTACACTAGAAGAAGTCAATCAAAGGATAACTTAATACAAATTAAAAACTAGAAATAGAACAAAATGACAATGAATAAAAATCATCTCTCAATAATAACATTGAATGTAAATGGCATAAATGCAACAATCAAAAGAAACAGGCTGGCAGATTGGATTAAAAGATAAGACCCAACAATATACTGTCTCCAAAAGAGTATTAAGAAATCACCTACATACTGAAGGTAAAAGAATGGGAAAAAGTATCATTTACCTGACTCTTGAAATCAAACATGAGTTTCTATCTTCAGAATTTGTGACTTTAAGTCAAGTTAATCAGAAGAGACAAAGAAGATTATTTCATACTGCTTAAGGTAATTATACAACAATAAGAAATAATAATCATACATCAAATAAATCCTCTCAATATTGAGAAACAAATAGACCACAACACAGTAATACTTGTGACTTTATCACATCTCTTTCACCACTGGATAGATCCTCCAAACAAAAACTAAAAAACAAGTTATAGAACTAAAAAATATAAATAATTAATCAGACTTATCAGACATTTATAGAATACTTCATCTATCTATGACTGAATACACTTTCTTCTCAAAAGCACGTGGATCCTTCTCCAAAATAGACCACAAAGAAACTCATAGCAATTACTAAAAAATATAGAGAAAATTCTTTGTATTTTGTCAGATCATAAAGGAACGACATTAGAAATCATTAATAAGTTAAAAAATAGAAGCTACTGTAACATCTGATGACTATATAATATGCTATTAAGTAAACAATGTATAGCAGAAGAATCAGGGGAAAAAAATAGAGGTAAATGAGAATAGTGATACAACATATCAAAATTTCTGAGACACTATGACAGTGGTTCTAAAGAGGAATATTTATTGTATTGACCTCATTCATTAAAAGAATAGAGAGTCAGCAAACAAATAACAGTATATCTCAAAGCCCTAGAAAAAGAAGAACAAATCAACACCAAAAGCAGAAGGCAGGAAATATTTAAAATCAATGATGAAATCAATGGAAATGAGATTTAAAAAATCAACAAAACAAAAAGTTGGTTCTTTGAAACAATAAATAAATTGAAAAACACTTAGCAAAGCTAACCAACAGAAAAGGGAAGATTAGTGCTCTACCTGAAGTGTGTGTGAAAAAGATTTTCTCCCATTCTGTAGGCTCTCTTTTCACATTATTGATTGTATACTTTGCTGAGAAAAAGCTTTTTAGTTTGAATCTATCCCATTTATTGATTCTTGCTTTGATTTCTTGTGCTTTGGGAGTCTTGTTAAGGAAGTCTAGTCCTAAGCCAACAAGATGAAGATTTGGGCCTACTTTTTCTTCTATTTGGTGAAAGGTCTCAGGTCTAATTCCTCAGTCCTTGATCCATTTTGAGTTGTTTTGTGCAGGGTGAGAGATAGGGGTTTAATTTCATTTTACTACATATGGATTTCCAGTTTTCCCAGCCCCATTTGTTGAAGAGGCTATCTTTTCTCCATTGTATGTTTTTAGCTCCTTTGTCTAGTGTGAGGTAACTGTATTAATGTGGGTTTGTTTCTGTGTCTTCTATTCTGTACCATTGGTCTACCTGTCTATTACAAAACTTTATACCAAAAATATAAAGAACCCAGTCAATAAATGGGCCAAGGAACTGGACAGACACTTTACAGAAGATATAGAAGTGATTAACAAATATATGAAAAAGTGTTCAACATCTTAGGTAATTAGAGAAATGCAAATTAAAACAACTCTAAGATTTCATATTACTCCAATTAGAATGGCTATTATCAAGAATGCAAGCAATAATAGGTGTTGACCTGGATGTAGGGAAAAAGGCACACTTGTACCTTGCTGGTGGGGTTGTAAATTGTTGCAACCACTCTGGAAAGCAGTGTGGTGATTCCTTAGAAAATTTGGAATGGACCCACCATTTGACCCAGTTATCCTACTCCTCAGTTTATACCCAAAAGACTTAAAATTAGCATGCTACAGTAATGTACCCACATCAATGTTTATAGCAGCTCAAATTCACAATATTTAGATTGTGGAACCAAAATAGATGCCCTTCAACAGAAGAATGGATAAAGAAACTGTGGAATATATACACAATGAAATACTATTCAGCAATAAAGAAGAATAAAATTATGGTATTTGCAGGTAAATGGGTGAAATTGGAGAATATCATGTGAAGTGAAATAAGTCAATCCCAAAAAACCAAAGGCCAAATATTTTCCCTGATAACTGGATGATGATTCATAATGGGGGTGGGGATTGGGGAATAAGAGAAGAAAGGAGGAACTTTGGATTATGTAGAGGGAAATGTGAGGGGGAGGTAGCAGGGGTATGAAGGGTGGTGGAATGTAAATTTTTTTTTTTTTTTTTTAAGAAAAGAGACTATGGTATGACATGGTGACTATAGTTAATAATAATGTATTGTATTTTTGAAAATTGCTAAGAAAATTTTAAGTGTTCTTACCGAAAAATGATAGGGATGTGAGATAATGCATTTGTTAACTAACTTGATTTATCCATTTCACAGAATATACATATTTCAAAACAATATGTTGTACACAATAAAATATTTTAACATAAAAAAAGGAAAAGGGGAAAAACTTGAATTACTTAAATGTGTGATAAAAAGGAAATATCAACACATACACTACTGAAATAAAGGCAATAATCAGAAACTAGTTCGAAAATTTAAACTCCAATAAACTAGAAAGCTTGACGATATTGACAAATTACTAGATATAACCTACACAAGTTACACTAGGAGGATATAGAAAATTTAAATAGAACAATTTCAAGTAATGAAATTGAAGATGCCATCAAAAGGCTACCAAAAAAGAAAAGCCCAGTTCTTGATGGATTTTCAGCAGAGATGTACCAGACCTTAAATTAACATCAATCCTCCTCAAGTTATTCCATGAAATAGAAAAGGAGGGAACCCTTCCAAACTCTTTCTATGAAATTAGAAAATTTCATAGATACCAAAACCATGCAGAGAAACATCAAGAAAAGAAAACATCAGATCAATATCCTTGATGAAATTTGATGCAAAAACTCTGAATAAAATACTGGCAAATCACATACAAACACATATTAAAAAGATAGTACAACATGGTCTAGTGGTTTTCATCCCAGGGATGCAAGGTTATTTCAACATATAGAATCAACAAATGTAACTCACCACATAAATTAACTTAAATATGAGAATCACATGATTATCTCAATAGATGCAGAAAAAGCATTTGACAAAATACATCATCCAACCTGTTTAAAACACTAGAAAAACTAGGGAAAATGGGAACATACCTCAATATATTAAAAGCTATATACAACAATCTTAAGGCCAACATAATTCTAACTGGAGAAAAAATTTCAGCATTCCCACTAAAGACTGGAACATATAGGGACACATACTTTCACCACTTCTGTTCAATACAGTCCTTGAAACTTTAGCCAGAGCAATTAGACAAAAGAATTAAATTAGAGGCATATGAATAGGAAAAGAAGAACTCAAACTATCTGTTTGTCAAAGACATACTCCCATATTTAGAAGACCCAAAGCATTCCACCAGAAAACTTCTAGAACTCATAAATGAATTCAGTAAAGTAACAGGATACAAATTAACATCTGTAAATCAATTGTGTTCCTATATACCAATGATAAATCTGCTGAAAAAAATCAAAAAAATTATTCCATTTACAATAACCTCAAAAAGAAATATTTGGGAATCAATCTAACAAAAGAGGTGAAAGACCTTCATAATAAAAACTATAGAACACTAACAGAAGGAATTGAAATAGACCTTAGAAGATGGAAAGACCTCTCATGTTCTTGGATAGACAGAATAAATTTTGTCAAAATGGCCATACTACCAAAAGCACTACAGAGATTTAATCCGATTTCTATTAAAATCCAATAATGTTCTTCATGATTTGGAAAAAGCAGTCATGAAATTCATTTGGAAAAAATAAGAGACTCAGAATAGCCAAGCAATTCTTTTGAGAAAAGCAAAGCAGGAGGCATCACAATACCAGAACTTAAATTATACTATAGAAGTACAGTAACAAAACTGGCATGGTATAGTCACCAAAATAGACAAGATCATCAGTGAATAGAACAGAAAACACAGAGACAAACCAAGATAAATACAGTTCTCTCATAGTAGACAAAGGTGCCCAACAACATACATTAGAGAAAAGATAGCCTCTTTAAAAAGCGGTGCTGGGAAAACTGGAAATCCATATGTAGTAGAATGAAATTTAACCCCTATTTCTCAACCCACACAAAGCTCAAAGTAGATCAAAGTCCCTGCAAAGTAGATCAGAAATCAGAAACCCTGTGTGTACTAGAAGAAAGCATAGACCTAACTCTCCCACCTGTCACCTTAGGAACCCACTTCCTCAGCAAGACACCTAAAGTGCAAGAAGTAAAATAAAAAATAAAAAATCAACACATGGGATGACATCATACTAAAAAGCTTCTTCACAGCCAGGGAAACAATCAAGAGCATGAATAGAGAGCCTAGAGAGCGGGAGAAAATCTTTGCCAGCCACATCTCAGATAGGGCTTTAATTTCCAGGATATACATAGAACTCAAAAATCTTAACACAACACAACACAACAAGGAAACAAAGACAACAAAGAAATACCAAGTAATCCAATCAATAAATGGTCAAAGGAACTATACAGACACTTCTCAAAAGAAGAAATATGAATGATTAACCAATATATGAAAAAATGTCCAATATCTCTAGCAGTAGAGAAAAGCAAATGAAAACTACACTGAGATGCCTCCTCACTCGAGGGAGAATGACAATTATCAATAATACAAGTAACGATAAATGTTCACAAGGATTTGGGGAAAAGTGTGAACTCATACATTGTTGCTGGGACTACAAATTAGTAAAACCACTCTAGAAAGCAGTGTAGAGATTCCTCATAGAGTAGAAATGGAACAACCATTTGACCCAGTTATCCCACTCCTTGATATATCTCCAAAGAATTTTAGAGTTAGTGTACTATAGTGATGCAGCTGCACCAATGTTTATAGCTGCAGAATTCACAATAGCTAAGCTATGGAGCCCACCTAGGTTCCCATTAACATATGAATAGATAAAGAAATTGTGGTCTCTATAGACAAAGGAGTACTACTCATCCATAAAGAAGAATGAATCTATGACATTAGCTGGTAAATGGGTGGATCTGAAGACTATCATGCTGAGTGAAATAAACCAATCCCTAAAACAAAAGTTTGAATATTTTCTCTGATATGTCTAAGTTAACCTAAAATAAGGGTGAGGGGAGGGTAAAATAGAAGTTGAGAGGATTAAACAAAAGGGAATGAGGGAAGGGAAGGGGGATAGAAATAGGAAGACATGGAAAGAATCTGACATACCTTTCCAATGTATATATATGAATACACCACAGTGAATCCCATCCTCATGTACATCTACAAGACTGGGGCCATAATTAGAATAAGATATATTCTATGCACACATAATCTTACAAAAATGGACTCTATTGTATAACTAAAACAATATAAAAAAAGACTGGGTCTGGGGTTGCAGCTGAGTGGTATGCGTGGCAAGCATGAAGCACTGGGTTTGATCCTCAAATCAAATGAATAAATAAAACTAAAGATCCATTTATAACTAAAAAATATTTAAAAAACAAACCATAACACAACAAAAAAAGATTGAACTAACATGCCTGTGATTATTTAATTATATAATTATTATAAACTACTGGATAAATTACCCATTAAAGTAATTTTTAATTCAATTTTTAAAAAGAGATGATCAGAAGATGCTATTAAGAACTTGGGCATAAATCAGATGAGAAATATGAAATACATGACTATGAGTTAGAGGACAAAATCTAATATGACCCTAGGTTTCTAGACTGGGTGCAATTATGCCACACTGAATTGTCACATACAGAAGGCAAAAAAATCCGAGAGATGCCTGGAAGAGTTGAATGAGGCCAGCTTTGGACTTGTCTACCTTGAAAGATTTATTTGCAATAGCTAAATAGATAAACAGGAATATTCAAATCGAAGATGGATGTGAGAGTGGTTATCTATAGGTGCAGGTCATAGAAATACAGTTGATTATTAATAGAAGTACAGTATATGTGATCAATTAAGATAGGTGGTAGAAAAGTGGTAATAAAAATGTAGTCATAGCTTTTAATAGGTCTGGGAAAAAGCACCAGTATTTGACAAGACCCATGAGCATACAATATCCTAGAAAGCAATGGGAAAGAGTTTCAAATGAAAGGCAGATGAGCAAAGTAGATGGGAAGAAGTACTCTAGTAACAACCTTCCTTGCCTCCAGTTAGAGTTCACTGCAGTGTGATCTTGAGCAAGATGTCTCAGAAAGCCAGCTTCCTCAGTCATAAAATGGGAATAATGGTTCCTACCTTTTATTAGTTATTTTAAGAATTAATAAAAGTAATGCCTTACTACAGTGACACAGCCACATCAATGTTTATAGCAGCTCGATTCACAATAGCTAAACTGATGCCTTTCAACAGATGAATGGATCAAGAAAATGTGGTACATATATACAATGGAATATTACTCAGCCTTAAAGAAGAATGAAATCGTGACATTTGCAGGTAAATGGATGGAACTAGAGAATATAATTCTAAGTGAAATAAGTGAATCCCCCAAAACCAAAGACTGAATGTTCTCTCTGATAAGCAGATGCTGATCCATAATTGGGAGTAGGTAGGAAAGAATGAAGGAACTTTGGATTATGCAGAGGTGAGTGAGGGGAGAGGTGGGACAGTGGGGATGGGAAGGATGGTAGGAAAAATAAATGCTTGAGATCTAATAGGTAGCCAAAGGCTGGTTCTCAATATTACTATTTGGAAAAACTGGTCAAGCATTTCAAAATTTGAAACAGGCAAGTGAGAGACATTTCTATCCAATTTGTCTTGCAAATGTACATAGGTATTCATTTTATTATACTTCTCTCTCACTGGTGACACTCATGGTATAAAATAAAGTTCAAAATGTGAAATAGAAATCCATCTGTTTTATTATTGGAAGAGAGAAAGCTAATCCAGCTCACTGTAGCTACTCAAAGAGAGAGGAAAGTCACTTGCTTCCCTGAAGATGTACTTACTTAGGGAGCTATATTAGTATCAGGTTGGAGAAAGTTTTCAGGATGAAAAATTCTCCTGCTCTTCTCAGAACCACCATGACACATTGATATGGTTTCGATAACCATATCAAAAATAACCAACTGCATTGCATAATGTTCCAAAGGGAAAGTAAACCATGGAAACTGCTTCTCAGATAATCATATATTTTCCTATCGCTTCTCTTACCACTTTCCTTCTGCTTTAAATTGAAGGAGACATGACTGGTGGAGGTGGGTATGAAAGATGGTGGAATGAGACAGACATCATTTCTGTATGAGTACACGAATGGTATGAATCTACACCGTGTAACCATAGAAATGAAATGATGTACCCCATTTGTGAATCAAAATGCAGTCTGTAAAAAATAAAAAACTAAATAATAATAATTAAAAAAAGAATGACTAAGCAAAGTTTGTTTTGTTACTTAACTGTCATCTGAAGAAGATTATTACTAGAAGTGGTGTACAGGGTTTATTTCTCCCATCAAGGTTGAAGGTAAAAGAGAAGCATGGAGCCTGTTTCATTGTGAGCACCATCCCACGTGGAATGTTGACAAGTGAATTCATTATCTCCAGACAACATTTGCTACATTTGATGAAGTTTGCCTTTTATACATGTGGGTTACCATGAAGGAATTATAAGTTTTATAAAATTCAGAAAATACAAAATGTGTGTTCTATGATGGGCATGAGTTATAAGCATGTTTTGCAAACCTGGTAAGACAGCATTCCTAAATTATAGCATTTATTGGGAAGTCTGTGTATCTGAATTTGAGGGCAAGTGTAAATTGGTCTTTTGCAAGTCTAGGTAGCTACAAAGAACCACACCTTTAATTCAAGACTTTTTAAATTAACAAGAAAAATTAAGGATCAATTATATAGAAATAATAGTATGCCATTTACATAAACACTATTATTTGCCCGATGAACTGTAAGTAGCATATCTAGCACTCTTATGTTAATTTTCAATTTCTTCTTACTATGAAGATGCTGAAAATACCCATGCAAACCTGGGTAAAATGTAATCTTTGTTCTCATCCCGTCAATATTCATTTCTCTCATTGTCTGGGTTATTATGGTGGTGTGTGTTTTTGTAGCCCGTGGCATCCTGCAGTGAAACACCACCTTGTGGTTTCATGTACCAGAGCACTGGCTTGTTTTGTTACTAACTGTCATGTGAAGATGATTATTACTAGAGGTGGTATAGCGGGTTTATTTCTCCCATCAAAGGAGATGTGTTCCTATTGCTGGTGTGCTACTCACCGGACTGGTAATGTGGTCAAGGTATCCCTCATCATGAGTCTTGGTTTTTGCAAAAGGAGAGAATAGCATGAGTTTACATGTTGGTTTGAAGATAAAATGCAACAATATCTGAAAGTTGACAGCCTCAATGTCTGACATAGTGTAAACTTTTTATCTTTAGTATTATCATCACCAGCTCGACCAATTTCCCAATTACATAATATTCTTCATCTCCAATGTAAGATGTACTTACAGAGTTTATATTTTTATATAATAAGGTCTTAATTACTCCTATTAATATTAGAGTTACTTCCTCTAATAATGCTTTCTTAAAATGCTTACTACCAATTTTTACAAATAAATTCTTTCCAAATTAAGATCCAGACTTTGAGACAGTTTTCTCTTTCTTCCCTGAAACTTGTTTGCATATTTTTTTTCAGATTTCTCAGAACTATGTCCTCTATTTAGTCATAACCTTTAGTTCACAGATAAGTCTGAACTTACTAGATAGAAATGAGAAAGAATGTACCTCAAGGATACAAAGAATAACATTTAGCTTGCATCTGTTCTCAAAGTAAACTTTCACTTTAGAGAACTATGAATGCGCTTTTTTAGTTTTGATAACACACAGTTTCAATCTTGAATTACTTCATAGTTATAATAAAATAATCTGCACGTCTGCATGTACAGATCATGTATTTTTAAACTATATATTTTATAATTTTGAGGTTTTTTTCAATATTGGGTATTAAACCCAGGAATACTCTACCAATGAGTTACTTGATTTTTATTTTGAAATAGGGTTTCCATAAGATGCTGAAACTGTCCTCAAACTTGCAATCCTCCTGTCTCAGTCTCCCAAGTCACTGGCAATTCAGGAGTCGTCCCTGGGCCTGACTTATTTATTTTTCTTAATGCTTTTCATTTTTTAGAAACAATAGGAAAATCAGAAACCCAGAAGTGAGAGAGATCACAGTGAGATCTTTGTCTCTCTTTGTCATCACTAAGTGGCAATATTATTTTACTGGGACAGGGATTTTAATTCTGAATTTTTCTGGCAATGATATTGCTTACAGTCTCCCTAGGGACAGTGGACTATTTTATAAGATGATGCTTAAACTAAAGCAAAGGAATAACTAGAGTTTTGCTCTAGACATGATTGATGGTAGTCTTTTATGGAGTAACCAAATTATAAGTGACAAAGACAAAAGGGTGTGACTTTCCTCTAGCAGCTGCAGCTGGATCAGCAGATTACTTGACAGGATGCACTGTTTAAGTTGTTTATTTTCATGCAGGAAAAAAATTAAGAATTTTGCCCGTTTCGTCATGAGTAAGTAAAGTGAACATTCAAATGTTTGTAAAATGAAACAGGATATTTCTTTTGGGAAATAGAGATTAAATCTTTAATGTAATGCTAAATATAATATGAACGTTTCATATTCAGTACTGATAAACTGATTGCATTTCCTTTTGTGGATATAGATTGCATTTCATGTAGTCTGTATTGTGTCACTGTAGTAATAGCATCATGATATCTATTATGTTTGTTTCCCTTGGACGCTGCTTCATATGGGCACTAAAGTAAAATTTTATCAAATTAAATTTTGATAGACCTTCTAAAAATGTACTTTTCTTTGTGTGAAAGGTTTTTCTTTCATTGATTCTCAGTTCTCAAGAAAATGAATTATTGCAATCAGAAAAGAAAATGTACCTCAATGACTTTCACAAATAACATGTCATTTGATTGTTTATTCAATTTGAATTTTTAAATCCATCGATATTATCTTGTTTATACTAGCAATCCAAGGCCTGCTCTTAATAAATTTATTTCCCTATCTATAAAACAGCAATCACTTGATCTTTTATTAGTTGTTAATTAATACAAGTGCACCTGCAATCTTTATCCTTTTCATAATCATTGGGTAACAGTTTGTGAAGAGATAATGTGCTTGAGTAAATTGCATTGTCTCAACAGAAAATGCCTGTAAATAAAACTGCTTGAAAGATTTAATCCATAGAAGCAATGTTGTGTGTAAAATACATGTAATTCAAATTTTAAGTTACATCTAGTTTTATTTTTAACCCTAAGAATACACTTACACATATCACCTTGAAACCATAATTAAAATATCACAGAACATGTTTGTTGATAAACATTTTCATAATTCTTGCCATGTTCCATATGCAGTCAATCCTCAGTGTCTCTGGGGCTTTGGTTTCATGACCTCCATGGATATAACTGTGGATGCTCAAGTACCTTAAGTAAAATGATAAAGAATTTACACGTAATCCATGTATATCCTCACATATTCTTTAAATAGTCTCTAAATTATTTTAATACCTACTACAATATAAATACTATATAAAGTGTTTAGAGGATAATACCAAGTAAAAAGGGTCTGTATAGCTTTAGTACAGACATAATTTTAAAAGTATTTTTCTTGCACAGTTCGTTGAATCTCAGATGTAGATCCCACGGATACAGAAGACTGACTTTACTAGTCTTTATAAATATGTATTCTAGAATAATTTTTAGAATACAAATATTAACTCATTGAAATAGTAATCTTAAGAGACAGTAATTTTCATTTTACAGGTGTGGAAATGGAGACACACAGAGGTGAAATAACTGCCTAAGTTCATGCATCTTGTAAGTAGTAGATGTAGGAATAAGATCCTGTCACTCTCATTATATAATCTGTTCTTAATCACTGAGGATAATACATATATATATGATTATATATATAATAAATGTAATGTGTGTATATATTATATATTATATATAATATTACGTATATTATGCTAGGCAGCAATAAATTTGGAGGAAACAGATTAGAAAGATGTTCTGTCAATTGGGCATTATGTGCTTCTTTGTTGAGATAATCAAAAACTCTGAATTGGTGGGAAAGGTACAGTTTAATTCTCTTAAGACTACTGTCAAACACAACTGAACTTATGATTTCTATATCCCTTAATTAACTAGCAGGATGGACATGTTCACCAATTTAACATCTGTGTAAAATTCCAACTTTTTAAAACATGTTTTTTTTTTTTCCCCTCCTGTTTTCTGTTGGATTATTCTGCATCACATTAGAGTTGAGGAATGCTATTTTAAAACTCAGATCTGAAGCTATGTCCCACACACTGAGTCAGTATGCTGGAAGTTGATATCCACTGCTGGTTCTTTGAGAAATTGCACAGTACCCTCCATACTTCACAGTGACCTCCTCCACAGGTGCTACCCAGACCCAGTCTGACTCTACCAGTGACCTTGTGTCCAGACTTTTTCCAAGTGAGTGAAGATGTATTTAAAATAGTTGGTTAATGGAGAGTAACGGTTTCTTTTTGACATTTATATTTGATCATCCCTAAACTGGAAGAGCCAGTGATATAGCAGGCTTAAAGAGGGAGATAATATGCAGACATGTAGAATAGTGGTTAGCAAAAGTTTCATGAATTAGAATCACTAAGAGGACCTGTTAAAACAAATTGCTGGGTCCCATTCCCTGAGCTGATTTCTAAAAAGTTCCCAAGTGATGCTGATTCTTGTGTTTCGGGGATTGGGCATTAAGAACCTCTCATGGAGAACTTCCATATTAGGACATAAAATGGAACCTGAAATTCCCTATTATCAAATTCTTGAAGTTTGAAGTTAGTACTTATCTATCATCTCATTTCTACATAGTATTAGCCAAGGCAAAATTCAGATTTTTCCAAATATGAGTTTCTGTTGGATAGTTAATATTTGAATATATTAATGAGATAAAATGTGATGTTTTGATCCATGTTTACATTGTGTCGTGATCAATTCAGGGTAATTAGCATATCTGTGACCTTAAGGTTTTATCATTTCTTCATGGCGGATAAATTCTAAAATCCTCTATTTTAAGATGTATAATGCATTCCTATTAATTCACCCTGCTGTGCCAAAAAGACATCATAACTTATTCCTCCTATCAAACTATAAGTTTTACCCACTAAAAAACATGTCCCCATCCTTTCCTCCCTCCTACTCTCCCCAGTCTCTGGTAAGCACTATCCTACTCTTAAATTATATGAGACCAACTTTTTTAGATTCTACATATGAGATCATGCAGTGTTTTATGCCTGACTTATTTCATTTAATGGAAGTTTATTAAAAAGAAAAGAAAATTCAGGTTTTGAGTGTGAGGGGAAATGAGTCAGAGGTGAAAATGTGAATAATGATGTCTTAGGGGTCTTTAAAAGTTCACTGGATTAAAATGTATTCAGTAAGTAGGAGGATTGCAGGAAGTGAAAAACATGACTTTTAAAGACTGCTTCTTTAATATACTTTTATATAAAAGACAATATAGTAAAAGCTAGGAAATATATATGTGTATATACATATAAATTTCAAAACATTTTGAGAAAAATAAGAGTAATAAAAATATTTAGAAAAGGAAATTAAAATGCTTTTTTGGTCTTATAAGAATTTTACTATATTTTCTATGTTGAATGTAGCTCAGAGAAGAATTTATCCTCTTTTTGTAAAGAGTCTCTTTTGTCAAATTCTGTTAAATTTTAATTTAAATGCATATTATATTTCAATAAATAAATTTGAACATTCACTCTTTCAATAAACATGGTAGATTCTGGGCCAACAGCTTACAATCTTTAGAATCAAACTGTTCTATATTGAGCATCTATAATAATGCTGGAACCCTGTTAGCTGTTCAATAAATATTTTTGAATAATGTAAAGAATATATAAACAAAAGCAACCATTTAAAGGACTACCCAGTCAATTTCTTAAAGACAGCATATTAGAGAGAAATATTTCTAAAATATTTATTTTCCTGGATATAAGCATACCAGAGTAAATGGTGCTGTGTGCGTGGCAGGCTAAAGATCCCCCTCTCGTCAGTGGCATATTTTACAATGTAGGCCATTCTAAAGAGATGTTGCCGTAGCGCCTGGCTCTAGCCAGCTTCAGTGAATGTCTGCATAAATTCACATAGCCCTGATTTCCAGGCAGGAACTACATTCCCACGTCTGTGTCCAGGCAGCTGCTTATGTACCATTTCAAATTTGAAGCTAACCTTTCAAAATGTCAGCACACTCACTTTACCATCTTTATAATCACCAGCAATTTACATTTATTCAGTAGCTTCACAGCTTGAGTACTGTGTAAAAATTCTTTCATTCTCTGAGAACCTGTGTTCTCAGGAAGAACCATTCACTTCACATTTATGGCAGTTACACATAACTGGCCAGTATATTTGTGTAAGTATTACAGTCTGTCTTTCAACAGCTTCAAACTTAAGATTGGAAAATTCTGTCTTTTTCGTTGAAAAGTGAGCTTTTCAAAATGACCATGTATCCATAAGTTAATTGCAAACACATGGGAAGTTGATGTTGATTGAAACTGATGGGTGCATGTCTTTTAAATTCTTATTCTTAAAATGAAAGGCCCCCTGCAAGGATTCATGGGAAAAAGTTAGAGGACAAGTTCCTAGAAAGTTTTACAGGCTATGGCCAATTTATTCAACTAATGTCTTCTGGATTATGTAAGCTTGGACTTTGGATTCTTTGCTAATGCTGGAAAGCTAAATTACAACAGGTTGCTCAGGCAGCAAGTCATTAAAGAAGACATTAGCAGTCTGAAAAAATGAATATCTCAGTTTCCTAAAGTGTTCTGTTTTACAGAAGCAATAGAAGTTTTTGAATCACTAAGAACCATAAAATGAATAATTATGTATTAGTGTCATTATTAAGGCATATCTTCAAAATGTTAAAAAAATGGAGTTTCTATTTTGATCTTGCTATTATGTCCAGTGAGAGAAAACTTTGATTGTTATTTTATTACATTGCTTAGAGGATAACATTCAGTGGGCAGTATGTTTAGGGTCATTTTCTTTTACCTCAGCTCAAGATCCAATTTGGATAGATTCTAAATAGACCTCACAGCTAAGCTGATCCATTATCATACTCTATACTTGTTTTCCCCAAATACTTTCTTCTAGTCCTAAAAAAAGTGTAAATGGTAGATAAAAGGCAAAATGACATGTTTTCCAGTATTATATGTTTTCCTATTCCTACAGTGTTTGTGATAGCAACACTGTTGGCTTTATCAGATTGATAACTCCAGTAGCTCAGCAGAGGAAAAATAGCCACAGTAAAAAAGAACCATGTCATTGGTCTTTTCTGTACTCTACAACACTGTTATACACACTTTAAAGATAATGTGATTTATTAATTTTATAAATCTGATGCAGTTATTTGGTTTATTGCTTATCTCCTTCTCCCTTAAAATTTAAAATGCCAGTTGGTTAAAAAAAAATGACCAAGACATGACCACTTAGGTGTTAATAATTCTGTAAGGTAGTCTACAGAATTTGTACACTCAGCTTTGCAAAAAGAATAATAGACAAAGATGCCCTTTAATTATTTTGCCAACTAATTAACAAAAGAGGAATATATTGGTTATTTACACATTTTGCAAAAAAATAAAAGAAATGCATTATGCAGAATGCAACCCAGGAGAATATCAGTCCTGTTCCTAAGGACAGATATCACTATAGATATAACTATGAAGCACTCTCATAATTCCAAGACATCTGCACCAGCAGTATCTGAGATTTTATTAGATAGATTGTTTTACCAGTTTTTGCACAGCAAAATTCATTATGATTAATCACTGAGTTTTAATTAGAAATATTCTGATCCCATTTCAGATCACCATAATTATGCACATGCTGTTTTTCTTTAAATCAACCTTTGTGATCTCACTGACTTTGGCCTTTAGTTGATGGAACTAATGTTCCTTTGTGTCTAAGCCTAGGGAGTATGGCAAGTCAAATTCTCAATGATGATTCTCATATGGACTTATTAACCTATTATTACCATATTGTAATGACATAAAATAATGGTCTTTGGATACCTATTTTATTGAAGTAGTTGGGACTGGAATGTTAGACTCCACTAAAGTTAACCCCTTTCATCACTATGATCAATTTTTAGGCTGATAATTTTTGATTCCACAGAAAGTAATTGCTTTTCATTCTCCCATAAGTATGTGACATAGATATCTTATTGTTTTTCTAGAGCTTATTAGAGTTCCATTGACCTTATGGGTTAAGATAGAAGGAGGAGACTAGAAATATGTTTGTTACTCTCTGAAAAACTGCCTTGAGGAAGCTTAAGAGATACAGAGTACACACATATAGAGAGCAAAAGAAGGAGAGTCAGACAGAGATAAAACTATAGGGAGCCCCAAAGATTCTTGCTTCCATTTTTGGATAAAACTGTCCCTAAGCCATTTTTAAAACATGGTTGTCTCATGTACTTTGACACCAGCTCAAAACCTACTTTTGTTGTTCAATTTGTTCACTTTATAAATCAATAAAGTAGCATACAAGAAAAAATATTTCAAGCTTGTGAAGAAAATTGCAACATATATCAATTTTTGTCTGATTTTCAGAAAGTAGCTGCATTCCTTTCCCCTCCAGTTAAGCACAGAGGAACTTTAAAATGTTGGATGATCACTCTTTTCCATTCACACAAAAGATATAACACTTTGATTTCATTCAACTCACTTTCTTTGTTTTAAAAGTGAGTGCGTGGGCTGGGGAGATAGCTCAGCTGGTAGAGTGTTTGCCTCGAAAGTACAAGGCCCTGAGTTCGATCCCCAGTACCGCTAAAAAAAAAAAAAAAAAAAAAAAAAAGTGAGTGAGTGGGCGTCGGGCATGGTGGCGCAGGCCTGTAATCCTAGAGGCTTAGGAGGCTGAGGCAGGAAGATGACAAGTTCAAAGTCAGCCTCGGCAACTTGGTGAGGCCCTAAGCAACTCAGCAAGACCCTATCTCAAAATAAAAATAAAAAATAAAGAAAGAAAAGGACTGGAGATGTGACTCAGTGGTTGAGTGCCTCTGGGTTCAATCCCTGATACCAAAAAAAAAAAAAAAAAAAGAGTGAGTATGAATATTGATAATTCTCCACAAACACTATTTACACTTGTGTAAAAGTCAGTGCACTTGAGCTAGAGAGCCCTGTGGGCAATTTTTTTGTAATATGTATGTTCATCTGTCAAATATATGGCATTTAAGGGCAACCGCCAACTTCAAGACAATACTCCTATCAGCTTGAGTTTGAAGTGAAAATTTGAAACTTGAAAAAAGAGTCAAGGTCATAATTTTGTTAATTGTTTACTAAGATATTTCTTTTCCTTTTTCATTTCCATCAAAAGATCCTGCATAGGTGACTTTCCAGGCAAGCTCCTCCTTCAGAAGAGGTATAAGGTAAAGGGCTGGAGAATGGCTATTCTCGCTGTCATTTCACTGCCATGCGTCTGACTGAGAGGAGCTTAGGGACATGATATATTCCTCTGCACTCAGAAATGCTCAAGTAGCCTGTCCTCCAGAATGGTACTACGGTGCATGCCCTTTTTAACATTAATATATCATTCTGCTTAAAGAAAACAGCATTTGTATACTGAAAAAAAAAAAAAACTTGGAAAAAAAATGAAACTGTCCCAAATTGCTTTTCCTGTGATTAAATAGGATTTTGTACCCTAAAAAAAAAATCTATCAGTAACATTAATATTATTTTCTCATTAGGTTTAAGGCCTATGTTTTGACTAGAGTTCATTATTTAGTAAAAGACAACATCATATAGTATCAAATAAAATAATTTAAAATCAGATGGAAATTATCAATTATATGATAACAGATCTGTTATAAAAATATTGACAATCAAAGAACAGAGCCTATATTTTTCAATTTGGAAATTATTCTTTTCTCCAATTTGAACCTCATACCCATTTTTCAAAATGACTCTTCTTGGTATATTCAAACCACAAACATTCCCACCTAAGACTCGAATATAAACACCCAGAGAAAGCAACCAAAACACCAAAAATCACGCAGGCCCAGAGGAATGAATGATTTCAGGTACATTGTGGCACAAAATTCTATTGACTCTATTTCCTCGTAGAGGAAATTAAATTTGAAAGAGGTGAAGAGTAATGGTGAAAGCTGGAGAAAGCTATGAAAAATTGTTCTATGTTTTCAATTTCATCTTGTTCTCCACTCTTCGTCTTAAAGGTGATTTATCCACATATAAAAACAGTATCTCAGATTCCCATTTACTGCTGTCCAGTAGGATTTTAGGGCTTTTTTCCCATATTCCAATCACCAACATCAGGTGAGAATATCTAACTCTACCAAAATCAAGTAAATACTTGAGATTAAAAGTGATTTTACATGTGAAAATACTCTTGTGTTAATGTTAGTATTAATAGGTTACAAAGCATTGTATTATTTTAAAATCAAAACTCTATACTGATTCTTCATAGAAATTCTGTGTAAAAGATGTTCTTTATTCCTTGATGTAATGGTAGGGGCACATCATTTATATGCTTATGGTATTTTCCTTTTGCTTTGCTTATGCTGTAGTTATGCAACAAGAAATCAGAGGGGAGGGTTCACTTTGGCATCATAATTTGCATTAACAAAACAGATGTGTTGAATGACATTGCTTGACATTGGCATTTAAGTCATTGTTTATTGGTGGAAGACACAAGGTGTAGCCAGGTATGGTAAACATTGATGGCTCTCAGGGGAAAAAATAACTGTCAGAGAATTTGAAAGGAACAGTGGGAACTCAGAAAGGACAAAGACTCGATGGCAGTACTGCAGAATAAAATGGAGACTAACAAAAGTGAAGGCAAAGTGAACAGCTGTTATATATAGGTGTGTACATATACATTTACAATTATAGTACCCTATTAGGACAATTGCTTCATTTTCATCCATGAATCTGGCTATAAAATGACTCCTTGATTAGAAATCACTTCATAAGAGAATGCAAAAGTCTTAAAATGAATCTTATCAGTTGCATTCTTTTTTGAACAACATCCCAAATATCAAATACCACCGTGATGCTTCAGTGATGGCATACAATTATATTTAAGCCTCAAGGCACAATGAAAGCGAACAGTTTAATCAAGTAGACAGTATTAGAGCATGTTTCTCAGCAATGTCTCCCTTTATGCTTGCACAGATCCCTACTGTGGTGTTTATCTGACTCTTCTTCATTTCTAGAAAGCCCAGTGATTTTCTCTGAATGATCTTATTTAGGTTGACACTCTTTGGGGGCTGATTCTGCTCCACATGGGATGTTGTCAGGAGTGTCTACGCAGGAGAGACTATTATGATCTTCTCTGGTAAATTTATTTTACATTAACTTTACTTGTTTAACATAAAAATTATTATCATAATTATTATTATTATTTATAATTCCTCAGCCTCTACTTATCAGCAGCCCTAACTCTAGAAAATGGTTGCTATAATTTCTCCTTTCAATGTCTCATGGAAACTTAGGGGTTTGGCAAAACAACAACAAAATTGATATTGCATGTTTATAATTTCTATATAAGTGGTGTATTTTTGATAATTTTCTCATTAATGGAGAATTATTTTCAAAGGTTTGAACACTTTGGGGGCTCACATAATTCAGTATATTTTATGTGATTCTAAAATATTTAACAATTTAATGAAAAAAATGGTTGGGACTAAACAGCTTGGACAGTCATCTATTTGCTGAATGATAATTTGAGCATTACTCAGCATTTAATTGAAATAGTGGATATTATAAGATTAGACCATAGAAATTCCTATTAACTAAACATTCCAAGATATTTACAAGTTTTTACAATGTGCATCTCATCATCATCATAAAATTATAAAGAGCACAAAAACTACAGAAATTTTTAAGAAACAAAACTTTGTAAAATTGTATGTTCTGACATTTTACCCCATGCAATTTTATTGGAGTCAGCATGCAGTCTGTAATTACCTACCCTTAAAATGAAGTATAAGAAGAACTAATGGTCACATAAAGTCATTTCTTGTCACAGGTAGGTTGAACAAGACATGGGAACATATTACCCCTGAAGTTTATGAAGAATAGTCAAAATTAGGATCCAAAAGACATATAGAGAGAACAATAAATTCATTAGCAGTTACCAAAAAGTGATTTGGGTTTTACTTACACTGATTTTTCTTAGTTTTACAATGAAGTATTTTCAAGTATAACTAATCAAGAATGAAACTGCTTTTAGTAATTACTACCTTGAGAATATCTAAGTAGTTCTGGTAGGTCAACTAATTCTAGGTCATAGTAATCTTAGCAATGAATAATGGTGTATTACTATTATTTCATTTACTCAAGACTACAAGTAGTTGATTCAATTTAAAAAAGACTGTACTTCATTTCAGCTAGGGAAATAAACCCTGTGCTAGCTTCCATACAGTTATAGTTTAACTTCCTAACTTGTATCTGTTTCAAAACTATTATAAAGTATGAAAGATATTTAAAAGTTGAATCAATTATCAAAGTTTCCATTCCTCCAACATGTTAACTTTGTGCTAATTCTTCTGTGAAGCTTATCATTTTCAAATGCTGTATCATGGTACCAGTCTTTTCATTTACATTTTTTCAGCCTCACAATCTTAAAAGTTAGGGAAGTCTAACTTTTCCAAATAGTCAAACATCACTGTTTTCTTCACTATATCACCTTGATCTAGCCGTTTTCTTCTGTCTTAGCAGCCCCAAGTTTTATTCAATCCCTTGCTATCTTTTACTACAAATATAATCCTTTTCTCTTTAATATATAAGGTTGTCCGAAATTCCTATAACAAATTTCTTGGCAACATAAGAACAGAATGAGCCGATTCCTATAAAAACTATCATTCTTTTAAGGTTTGCAATTTAACAACGTTGGAACTTATACATACTATTTCTTACCCATTAAACGTTAAGTTTTGTTAGGCTCAGATTGTCTGTGAATACTTAACTAGGCTTTAATTTCAAGACTTTACACAAAGCTATTTGTAAAATAGACCTCTTTCCTGATCAAAACCATTTTATCAACTAAACCTATTCTACCGTCATTACTGATCATTTTTCTAAATACAAATCCATTTCAGTTCACCTGACCTCAGTCTATATCCCCATCTTTTCTTTCCTCTGAACCTTTTAAAATAGTTCTTCACTTTTTAGGTAGAGTCCAAACTCCTTCCCCCTTCAGACACTATCTACAAAGTATCCAAACTCCTTCCACCTTCAAAGCATTGGGAAGCAAATTTTTGCTGTGAAAGATCTTAATTTTTTTTTTCTAATTCCAATTCTTTTAATGCTACTTGAGTTGTATTTTCTACATACGTATCTGCAAATTAATTGATATTTAATTCCTTGAAATCAAAAACAGGAAAGTAAGCAATGAAAAGGAACTTAAATATGTATGTCCTAATTTCCCAGGTCTTGAAGACAAGTATCTGTTTTAATTCCTATTGTGTAAGTTAGCCAGTGGTTCTCAAACATATATTCTACATTAAAATCCACTTCTCCAAATAAGGAGGCCTATTTAAAATACAGAATCTCTGACCTACATCTGAGATTACTGTCTGCAAATCTTCATATTTAAGGCTACTGCCAGTATTACAGACTGAGATCACTCTTAGACACACTTAAACACACTTCATATCTATTGGAGGAAGATGAGACTAAAAAAAAACAAAAAGAACAACTTCCCATTTAATGTATATAAAGCATTCTAAAGAACATAGACATTTTTATTATGTATATGTTTGCAAATATACCTTTTAGTTGCTAGTGTTGGTACATGCTGAATCAGTTTTACCCTTATACATTATATTTTCTTTAGAAATAGGGGTGTTATGGTTGGGATGTGAGGTGTCCCCCAGAAGCTCATGTGTGAGACAATGCAAGAAGGTTCAGAGCAGAAATGATTAGGTTGTAAGATTCTTAACCCAATCAGTGATTTAATCCCCTGAGAGGGATTAACTTTGTGCTAACTGAAATGCTAGAGTATGACTGGAGGAGGTGGGAATTGGGGTGTGGCTTTGGGTATGTAGTATTTGTATCTGGTGAGGGGACTCTGTCTCTTTGCTTCCTGATCACCATGTAAGCCACTTCCCTCTGCCACACTCTTCTGCCATGTTGTTCCTGTCTTACCTGGATTCCTAAGGAATGGAGCTGGCTGTCTATGGATTGGGGCCTCTGAAACAGTGAGTCCCAAACAAACTCTTTCTCCTCTACAGTTGTGCTGGTCAGGTCATTTAGTCCCAGCTGCAGAAAAGTTGACTAAAACAAGGGGACATTACTTGAGATCTGAAAAAAATCTCCTAATGTCAGAATGGGCTTTAAATACTGATTTTATTAGTGACATTTGTGTTTTGCTCAACAATTATTATGTACCAGACCTATTCAATGTGTTTTACAAATATCTTCTTTAATTGATATAGGACCTTGTAAGATAAATGTAAATGGTTTTCATTTTATAGATTAAGAATTGGGGGCTGGGGTTGTAACTCAGTGATAGAGCACTTGCTTTGAAGGTGAGAGGCACTGGGTTCAACCCTCACCACCACATAAAAATAAAGGTATTGTGTCCATGTACTAAAATAAATTTTAAAAAGTAGATTTGAAGCCCTAGAAGTTCATGAACATATCTCAGAACAAACATCTAGTAAATGGTTATACCGGAAGTTCAAATTTTGCTCCTAATTCCATGTTTTCTCCATGGTGTCAGATTTGGTTATAGTTGACTGACTGCTATGCTACATAAATTATGAATTTATGTTAGTCACCTTTTTATAATGGAGTTAAGTATTTTAAAATCATTAAATCAGTTTATCTTTGACCATTAGATGTCATAGCCTAGAGAATCATAAATACCGTAATTTTGGTTTATAGTTATCAAACTTGAAGGTATCCCCCCTGATCCTGCCTCCTGGTAATCATACTTCCTGAGTGGGATGAGACTAAGCAATGGTAGGCATAGATTATGCTGAGATGATTACAAAAGATTGGGGTGCCTACATTGCTGGAGTTTCTCTACATTTTGCGGGCTTTGAAAAAAATGTTTTCATGAATCCTATAGCTTCAAAGAATGGAATTCTACTAGTAAACTCATGGACTTTAGAAACAGATTGTTCCCCAGTTAAGACTTCTGATGAGATCCCAGCACTGGTGAGTCCCTTACTTGTAGTCATGTGAATTTCAAGCAGAGGACCATTTAAACCATGCCTGGCCTCCTCACTCTCAGAAACTGAGATAACAAATGTGTGTCATTTAGATGCATTAAGTTTGTGCTAATTTGTTATGCAGCAATAGAAAACTAATACAGCTTTGGTTTGTTTGTATCCATTGGGTCCAATGATTGATTATCCAACCAGATACTGAATTTTTCTGTTTCAAGAATATATAAACTGAAACAGCAATTTTTTTTCCTAAGTCCTAAAACCATTATCTGAATGAATATGCCTGTGTTTTATTTGGCTGCCACTGGATATAGCAAGCAATTAATTTTTCTGTCTTTTTGGTTCTTTTAGCCCCTATAAACCCTTCATTAATTGAACAGACTAAGCATTACTATATGCCTCGGTGAGCCTATTCTGAATTAACTGTTTTATTTACTTTATGTTCCCTGCAGTGTTTTTTAAAAACAGTTTTTCAACATCTAGTAAACATATTCATAATACTTTTTTTCCTCTTATTTAAACTTGCAAACATTCCCTCAAGTTCATTAAACTAGAGCTCAGGAGAGCTCTTTTTTTTTTATCGCACTCTGGTTTATGATTATAATTTTCAAATGCCTGAGAAAGAAGAGGCTACTGCCAATGAAATTCCTGACCTCTGCCAAACTTTCTCATGTTCCCAACCATTTTTTCAAAATTTATCCAGTAAAATATAATATTCAACATTCGAATAAAATGTAGGATATTGTGTGTGTGTAAGGAGAAAGAGAGATATTGAGATTTATTTTTAGTTATTGGGACTGGGAGTCCCAAGGAAGCTGGTGAGACAGTTAGAAAACTTGAAAACCAGAGACCCAGTCATGTAGATTCCAGGTTTTCCAGTTCTGAAAACCAGGATCTCTGAGGAGAAGATCCATGTCCCAGCTCAACCAATCAGGTAGAGAGTAAGTTCAACCCTCCTCTGCCTTTTTGTTTGATTCTTGCCCTCAACAGATTAAGTGTATGCACACACTTTGGGGGTGTGGGGGCTTCTGCTTTACTGAGTCCACCAATTCAAAGGCAGATGTCTTCTGGAAATACCCTCATGGGCAAACCTAGAAATAATGTTTAATCAGCTATCAGGGCATCCTGTGATTCAGGCAAATTGACTAATAAAATTAATCATTCATTGAGTAAATATGCACATATTTGCTGTACATAAACCCTATCTATGCTCAGATAGTCAAGTTTCAGTCCTTGGAAAGGCTTTAGAGTGCAGTTAGGAAAAAAATTAAGTTGCCCAGCAAAGTAGAAAAAACACAATAATTCTTTAATCTTTTTTTCCTACATTAAGTCCCTTTTCCTTTGTTAATATGCCTTCTATATAGCCTTTAAGTCTTAGGTTTCTTGGTTATAAAGTGACCATATTGACAGTCACACTCTTTCTATATCATGGTCAAAAATAAAATTCTAATGTATTAAGAATGTTAATGTAAGAATTGAAAGTAGTCAAAGGAAATTAAGAAGAGTGTTTTGGCACTTAAGGTTTGGGAAGAACTTCCTAAGAATAGCTTAAGGTCAGAAGATGTCCAAAAGATATATTGATTTGACTGTTTACTTAAAATGATGGTAACACACCACAAAAGTCAATAGAGAAAGGAAAACCACATGACAAAAGGTTTACATCTTTAATAAATAAAAACATTCTATGAATTTATTGCTAAAGAGGCATATAATCATAGGAAAGAGATCTGAACTGATAAGTTGAAGAGGATAAATTGCATGTGAGCAATAAATATATGAAAAATGTTCCATTTTTGTAGTGCTCAGGGAAATGCAAGTAAAAAAACAAAAATTAGATAATATCACTTCAAGATTGGGAAGCTGTTAAAATATTTGAAAACTCACACTGAAGGAGATATATAAAAGGGGACTCTTTAATAATGGTTAGAATGTTAATTGCTGTAATCTTTTTGGGAGACAATCTGGTTATATTTATGAAAATATAACTAAAATTAACCGAATTTGAGGAATTTCATTTTATGTACAGATTTATCAGTACATAAAATACATGTGCATCACTATATTTGTCATTTTTCTGCTTTGTGCTGATTCATTGCAATTAGAATGATATACAACGATGTTGCTTGTGAAGATCTGTTGGAGATATGAGAGACTTGAGTCTAAGGATGGAGATGAGGATCCAGGCACGGAGTTATTTAGACATTTCACAGTTTACTAGGACATTGTTTTAAGTCACATGTGAAACTGTTCTG
Organism: Sciurus vulgaris; assembly: GCF_902686455.1. Taxonomy (NCBI): domain Eukaryota; kingdom Metazoa; phylum Chordata; class Mammalia; order Rodentia; family Sciuridae; genus Sciurus; species Sciurus vulgaris. Next base: position 137,540,322 of record NC_136463.1, read on the forward strand.
TTGGTTTTGCTTTGTTTTCAGGGTTGAAATGGATTCTGAGATCTGTAAGGCTTGCTGTCCAGTCTGGGTCACCAATCCCAATGACTCCCTTTCTAAATAGCAGACTTAATCTTAGAAGTCTCATTCCTTTCTGTACTCTGTTGTCCATCAACTGCTTTCCATCTTTAGTCATACAGAAGATATTTCATTGGCCATAATCTCTGATCATTATTCAATTAAGACCAGAATCTAACTTTAAAATTATGAATAAATCATTTTTCTGAAAGAAAAATTTTCTTTTCTTTTTTTAATCCTTTTATCCTTTTTTTAAAATTATTTTTTTATTTTTACAGACTGCATTTTAATTCATTGTACACAAATGTGGTACAACTTTTCATCTCTATGGTTGTACACAATGTAGATTCAAACATTCATGTTATCATATGTGTACACAGGGTAATGATGTCTGTCTCATTCCACCATATTTCATGCCTCTGTCTGCTCCTCCCTCTCATTTCCCTCTACATAATCTAAAGTTCCTCCATTCTTCTCTCACCTGCCCCACCCCCATTATATATTATCATCTACGTATCAGGGAAAATATTCAACCCTTGGTTTTTTGGGATTGGTTGATTTCACTTAGGATGATATTCTCCAATTCCATCCATTTATCTGCAAATGCCATAATATTACTCTTCCTTATGATTGAATAATATTTCATTGTGTATATATACCACAGTTTCTTTATCCATTCATCTATTGAAGGGTATTTAGGTTGGTTCCATAATCTAGCTGTTGTGAATTGAGCTGCCATAAACATGATGTGGCTGAGGAAAATTTTCTTGAAACAGGGATGCCTAATATAATTTATTTCACTCCACATTGTCATAGAAGTTATAGTCAGTAAAACTGAGGTATCACAAAGGATTAACACATTTATAAACTGGGGTAAATTCAATGAAACCATTATTATCCACGTGTGAATGGTTATATATTATCCACATACGAATGGTTATATATGTAAAAATTTCAAAAGCCTCTAGAGAAAAACTCTTGGAATTGCTAATGTATCTAGATTTTGGATGCAAAACATATTAAAATCAATTATATACTTAAATACCTTCAATAACCTATGGTAAATGAGAAAATAAAGTATCATTTGCCATAGCATCAAAATGCAGAATACCTAAGAATAAATCTAATTAAAAATGTTGGAAAGCATCTTCATGACTTTTGGATTTAAAGAAAAGATTTCTTTAATGGACAGAAAAGTCACTTTGTGTAGAAGAAATTAATTATATGTTAAACTACATAAGAATTACAAATTTATTCTTATCAAGAAATACCATTTAGAGAGTGAAAAGGCAGGTCAGAGAGTAAAATAAGTTTTTTTCAATAAATAAATCCAATCTTGTATCCAAAATAAAAAATAAAACAAATGTAATTACTTCTATAAGGCATGCACATGCGCACGCGCGCGCACACACACACGTGCGCGCGCGCGCGCGCGAGCGTGCGTACACAACAACCCAAAAGAAAAGGATTTTAACAGTCTATAAGATGAATAGGAAATATGCTTCAGGCCCTTCTGCTGTATACTGAAGTGTGACAGTGGTCTCAAGGTAGACCCTGTGATGGGATTTATAAGCTGAATGAGCTGCTACTTTTCATGGAATACAATTTTCATTTGAAAAATGAGTGACATACTAGTTTTTCCAATTTGGACATTAGTCATGAATTTTCTTGAAACAAATGGAAGTATTTTTGTTAATTGTAAAATTTAACTGTCAGGGAAAAATTAGAAGTTTTCAAAAATTGCCACTGTAAGCTTGAAAGCTTACACTCTTTAGCTTTCTGATGAGATTAGTTATGATATTAATAAATGTGTGGTGCTTTTATATCATGCGTGTTAAAATTTGGAACATCTGTGTGATGTGGGGAACAAATATTTTACAAATGACCAATGCATGAAATAACAAAATCTTATAAGGATAAAATCCATTTAAATCAAACATGGATCAAAAGACTTTACTATTAAAGTGTAAAAAATTGCAATAATATGATTTTAAATTTCACACTGCGACTGTTTATAAAACTACTACTGTGGGGCTCGGGTTATAGCTTAGGGTAGAATACTTATCCAGCAGGGACAAGGCCTTGTTTTCTATCCCCAGCACTACAATTCAAAACAAAACAAACAGACAAAAAACTGGAAAGATACCACCACTTGCTAAGTTACGGGATATTACTGGAAAATATTTGCAATTATCTGAAAAGGCTTTGCCATTTTTCTAAGGACAGGCTGCTATCATATATTTCAGCCAAAATGGTATTTTGCAATTTGCTGAATTCAGAAGCAGATATAAGAATCCATCTGTCTTCTTCAAGCCAGACATTAAAGAAATTTGCAAAAATTTAAAACAGTACCACTTTTTCCTTTTTTTTTGTTTTAAAAGATATTGCTTTAATGGATTAATACACACATGTTTAAAAATTTCCTACTTCTAATTTTGAATACAGTAAATATTGTTAGATATAACCTGTGGAAGCAAAGCTCTTCGGCGTTCTGACTGACTTTTAAGATCATCAAAGGACCTGGACACCCCAAAACTTGAGAACCACTGTTGAGGAGCTGGGAAATTAAGAGAGAATCTGAGATGTATGCCTTGAAGATGGAGATAGTAGAAGTTCCAACAGAGAGAACCCTGAGTTCTGGGGTTGACCAAACACCAGGGTGATGATGAGCCTCCAGAGCTGGTTTGCTATATGACTGACATTATGGTTCATTGACTTCTTACTACTCACTGAAGAGATGCTTTCCTGTTTTTCAGCAATGGTGACAAATAAAAGAGTAATGATTATTCATTTAGAGCAACCAACATCTGTGAGAAACACTGAATAATTTATTGTCCAGCTTGTTCCTCAGTGACCCCCTGGTTACTGACTAACATTGGGAACTTTTTGGTGTGGCTCTGGATGCCTTCATGATCTGGTCCTGTACTATGTGTTCTGTCTCACCTTCTTCCACTGACCTCTCATATGTTTTTCATCCATTTATTTCTATTACTCAAGTATTTTTCACTTTATCACATTCTTTTTCATATGATAAGGTGGTTCCTTCTACTTGGAGTTTTTCACTGTAGCCCTGTTAGGAACAAAGACCCTTGTGTTCTTTATCCAGACTCTCTAAAAGTAGCTGTCCTTGCTGCAGTCTCCTCACCGGGAGTTTGACTCTCTGTTATCTTCACACATCACATATTTCTTAAAAATAGCATTTACCTTAATAAAATACAATGATCTTTATCCTTGGACTATAACAAATTGCACACAGTGGTAGTTATTTTTCTGTTAGTATCTCTAACATCTAGCATTTTTATTCTGGAACATATTAGGAAAAATAAATGAATAAACCAATTGTGGTAGATAAAAGAAGAAACTTAGTTATATTATGCTTTGAGATTTGTTGTTGCCTACATGAATCTACAAAGGAAAGATGTAGAGAGAGGAGAAATAGGAATTATAAGTTGAATTTTATCACTTTTCTACACTTAACAACATCTGGTGGAATCAGAGACAATGAAAGACTTGATTTAATAGTGACTTCCTGCTGTCTGGATAAGATAACACAGCAAATTAAAGAAAGGAGGCAAAATTGGCATGCTATTAACAAAACAGTTCTTTCTGAATTACAAGGTCAGATAAGTCTATGAAAGTCTCCTTTCTGTGGTAATGTCTTTGAATTTTTTTTTTCTTGTGAATTTTAGTGGTAAATGTTCTTTTTTGATCTTCCCTTTTTTTCTCTAGTCTAGGCCTCAATGCCAGTTCTATTTTATTCTTGTATGAGTTGCTATTCTTTGCCACTTTCCTGGGTTCTTTCTGTGTTAACACCCTTGTACTTCTCCAGGCTCCACAGTTTGAGATGTGATCAATATGGAATGAGTCATTATCATCTCTCCCCTAGAACATTGCAAAAGTCTTTGAAATAGTTTCCCTTCTTTTCTCTTCCCTCCTTGGAGAATTGAATAATTTAAAATAATTGCATGCCTGTCTCCATCCTTCCTATGGGAAGTTTATACATCTCTGATTTAAAAAAAAATATTAGTTCCTTTTAGTTATACAAAATATTAGGGTTCACTTAAGCATACTTACTCAAACATGGAATATAATTTGCTCTAATTCAGTCCCTAGTTCTTCTCCTTTCCCTTCCCTCCTCTCTCTCCCTCTTCCCTTCCCTCTATTCAATGAATTTTTTTTATTTATAGTTTTTTAATTAAATTAGTGCCTTGTGTATATACATGAAAATGAGATTTGCTGTGGTGTATTCATATATGTACATAGGAAAGTTAGGCTGTATCTTTAATCTTTTGATGTGAAACGTGATCCCTTGTCTTGCTTTAGTCAATTAAATGTGATTAGAAGTAACCCAGGGCACTTTTGAGCAGGCTGGAGAGCAAGAAGTTTGTATACCCTGATTTTTTTTTTGTGCTGTGAGACTGGCTTAGTTCCAGATAGCAAATGTTGTATATCTGCCTGTGTTCTAGAAAGAAGTTATTATGGAGCAGAGCCCAGATGACCCACAGTGGTTATGTAATGTGAGAAAAAAACAAAAACTCTTTCTTTCTTTCTTTCTTTCTTTTTTCTTTTTAAATCTGAAATTTTAGTGTTATGGGCTACAATATAATTTAATCTGTGGTGGTGTATTATCCCTCCTATCCCCAGTATTTTCTCAAAACGGTAGCCAGAGTGAGTCTTGTAAAATTGTAAATCAGATAGTTCAACCTATCTCACTTAAACTATGAAATGTCCTCCTCCTATTGGGCAAGAGAAAAGACAAAGTCTTAGGATGGCAGACAAGCCCCTGCCTTTAGAGTCATAACTCCTGCCTTAGCCCTCTGCACTCAGTCACTAAGCATCACTTGGGCCTTCTTGCTCTTCCTTGGAGAAATAAGATTCTACCTTAAAAACTTTGCAGGGACGATTCTTCTTTCCCCTGGCTAACCTCACCTGCTTCAAGTCTTTACTCAGGAGTTACTTTCTTAGCGGGGCCTACATTGAATATCTTGTTTTTATCATTGAATATCTTGTTTACCTGCTAACCCTCCCCCCATTGCCTGCACACTCTATTGCTTCTCTTACCTTTTAACTTACTTTCTAATCTATGTAACTGGTTACACATACTATTTACTTTCTGGTCTCTCTCTCTGGAAAGAACTTTGTGAAATTAGAGATCTTTGTCTATTTTGTTCACACAATAGTAAACTAGAATAGCGACTGACACATAATAGGAAGGAATTGGTAATAAACATCAGACCAAAAAATCAGTTCTATCTATTCTTGACTTCTCTTGTATTTACCTCAGCTGATCTGTGAAATCTAATCTATGCATCTTTTTAAAAATAAATTTGTTGAGACATTATTATCTCATGTACATGCATGCCTGCATGACCGAAGTGATCCTGCCATATGTATAATCAGAAAATTGAGAGATTACACTCCATTTATGTATCATATATCAATATATAAATGCATTCTACTGTCATGTACAACTAATTAGAACAAACAAAATTTAACAAATTATGTTAAATAAATAAATTTGTTGAAAAGGCTGGATGTAAGGCCAGATGTGTGGTACATGTGTGTGGTTGCTGCTGCTTTTTTAGCAAGAGTCCTAGAAAAATATAGGTAAATGAAATGTGTACTTGATTTTTAACCTCCTTTTCTGGGGGCCTTTTATTTTTTATGTGAATAAAAGAAGGAAGAATTAGAATTACTCAGGTGACTAAATATAGATCAGATTATATTGTATAAATCTAAATATAGATTATATTACATATTACATTTGATTTCTTTTATACATAGAAAACTAAAGGGACCAAAAATATTAAGTAGATTTCTTATTGCCTTTCTTCCCTCTACACAATGAGTCAAGGAGAAAGAAGGGAAAAAGCAAGTGAAAAGCTTTCATTGAAGAACTTAATGGTGGCCTTCCTGCTCTGAGGAACAGCCTGTGAGGCCCAAGCATTGAGAGCAAGGAAGCTCAGAAGTAGGTGAAGAACTCAAGCCTTAGTATTAGGTCACACAGGATTCACACACTGGAAAAAACAATTTAATGGAGCTAAAGAATAGTGATGAAAAGGATCAAAGTTTTGCATTTGAACCCTGTTGACTCTAAATCATTCTGTAATATAATTATGTTGCTATTTAAAAAGTATTTTATATGTACTTAATTCTGTTTAAAGATGACTTCCTAACTGGTCTTTGCAAGTTCAACAGTCAATAAACTTTGCTTTTATAGCCCCTATTTGAATACCAAGTGAATGCCTTTTATAATTATAGCACTATATTTTCTTAACATACTTGATGTTTGATAATACTATACAAGCCATTAAAAAGTATCTTAATTTTTTAATCATGTTTAATTTTATTTACTTTAAATATTACTTTTGGAGAGTTATTTCTCAGTCAGGTCATTTAACATTTCAGAGCACATCAAATGTTACACTTTCCTTCAAACAGATGTATTTTACAATATCAATTGCCTCCATGGTGCCCTATGCCTTTAAGAGATCATTTTTGAAGATTAAGGAAATGCCTCTGAAAAAACAAACTTACATTTAAAGAGATGAATGTGCAATTATAAAAGCAATTATAAAAGCTTCTAACTGGATGTGGAAGGAAAATGTTGTTTAGGAAGGTTTTCTTCAATGGTCCTTCTAGGCTTGAGGGGAACTAGTCATAGAAGATAGAAAAAAATCAGAAAACTAATATTTTTGTTCAAGAGAAGCTAAAGGGTTAAACCCTCCAAGCTATTCTTTGACACAGAATCAGGGACTCTCTACATTTAAACAGTTTTCATTTAGAAATAGGAATGTTTGTCAATGGCTGATGATAGCCCCTTATATCTGTCAAGTACTTTATGATGCAAAAAAGAACTTTATAGTCATGACTGGGATTTGTTTCAGAACCACCAGATACAGAATGCTTGTTCCGAAATTTCCTTATGGTCTAACAGGAACTCAGTTGTTTTGCTTCATGCTACACTTCTTTATTTTCTTACTATTGGTGATTCCCCAGCGTAGTGCATCTAGAAAAAGACCACAAAATTTTGTTCTTTCAACCGTGAAATTCGAGTGTATCTCAAAGATTAAAATACACTTTACTTTGCTTTAGAAATTCTGCCATCTAACATCAGGCTAAAGGATAAAACCAATTTGAATATTTCAATTACCTTAGGCTCTTGACTGACATAAAATGTTAAACTGTATTTGATTTTTAAAATATCTTCAACACAGAGTCATCTGTTTGTGTCTTTTCTTCCATAAAGTTATAATTTAGACCAAGTTTGTCTTTGACTTACTCAGTCTCCCTTTATGCATTTTCTATTCTAGTTAACTTAATACTTTTTGAATATTGCTATTTAATTAATTTGCTTTTTCTACATAAAAAACGTACTCTCATGCAGGATTTTACAAAAGTACTAAAAATAATATGTAAAAGTCTAATGAGACTTAGTGTGCTGCTCTCGCAGTGATATTTGCAATTACTTTAAGACAAAGAAATGTCAGGTATCAGAAAGTAATTTAAGAGGGATTTGAAGAGATTACGGAGTCTTTCTGAATTCCCTGAATTCATCCCACGAAGTGATTGCCTATTCCACTCAATGTTTTTGGCCTATGGACAGCATGCATGCACTTTGCCCCAATTGTTTGTTGGGAGAGTCCAAAAGTTCAGAAACAATAAAGAAAAAGAATCAGAAGATCAAAGATCAAAACAGAACACCCACCCTTTTATGGTGTAAAACACCATATATGGCAAATAATATAATTGACCCACAGAACTTGTTCCTTCTCCATGTAAGATTACACACCTTTACTCCTTTACTCCTTGAATTTCCTTTGCCATTGTAATCAGATAAAAAATATAAATTATCTAATATTAATTAAAATATTGGTTACTTTTAGATAAATGCATAACATAGAGTATTATATAGAGATTTTTATTAAAAGGAGTTAGAATTAAAATTACATTTCCTGGAAGAGATGTCCTTCATTTACTGTCTTACATGAAACAAAAGAGCACATCTTTGATGAAAGGGTAAAATAATTCACTTATAGAAAAAATGGAAAATCATGCTGTGTTGGCATAAGCATAGGCGAATATTACAAAGGATGTGCACTCACCATTGGGCACTGATTATTTCAGATATAGTTTGATTGCAGGAGAGGACTTAGGCTACTAACCATTTCTTTTCAAAACTTTGCATTGCTGAATTTCTTACAATAAAACTACATTTCTTTTTATGATTAAACATTCAACAAAATAAAAGGAGAATGACTTGAGATTTTTCTTCTTAAGAGGATATCCTGACAGGGACAGGATGAGGGGAGCAAAAATGCCCCAATACAGGCTATGACTAATCTCTTTCTCCCATGCATTCCCCAGGAAAGCCAATGAAAAAGTGCAGCAGTTTTCTCTCCCTGCCAACAAAAGAGCATTCTGGTGTGCCCTAATCTGTTTTGTCCAGGTCTCCAGGGGAAATCCTCATCTGCCTAGCCAGTGAATTGCTGTTTTGTCAGTTCAGTTAGAAAGGAAATCAAGTATAGGATAAGGATTAAGGGCATTGGATTACAGGGAGGTGTTTTGGGTTTAAACAAAGAATATTTGTGTGTGAGAGTGCGAGGCCAACTGTATAATGTGAGGAAAGAAGACAAAAGAGAGAGAGCCTATTAGAAATACCTCAACGACAACTATATCAACCCAAAGTGCTGACAAGAGGCAAATACAGATCTTGTGACGATTAGCTCCTACATTGACTCGCAGACTGAAAAACACTTTAAAAATACCCTAACAGTGCTCTGAATAGAGACCACGTGAATTTATGGCTATAATGTTCTAAAATATTTTCATTAGATTTCTCTTTGACTAAAGTTGACAAGTTGTTGCAATATAGACAACTTAAATAGTATGTTGCTTAGTCAGATTTGGGTGATAAATCTGCCTGAGAAACAACCCAGCAATCCCAGTGATTTCAAACAAGAAACACTATCATACTCACAGGTCTGGAAGTTGACTGGGGTGATTTTCTTCAGCCTGTAAGTGAGATTCATATCCACTGTAATGTATCCCTCCTTTTAGGACCCAGGCAAACTTTTCTGCTAACACATAGCAAAAGCACTTTTGCACAAACTTGCAGACTAATTGAAAGCCTTGAATAGATGTGGCACACCACTGAAGTCACATAACACTGGTGGGAGCAGATGATGTAGCTAAGTCCAAATGTGGACAGACAGGGGGTATATTACACCCCAAGAGGGAGTCATTGAGAGGTCACAAAGGAAAGGGTATGAATGCATCTTTCTCCTCACCCCTCTGTCTTTTTTTTTTTTTTTTTTTTTTTTTTTTTTTTTTAACATACTGGGGATTGAATCCAGGGGCACATGTCACTGAAGCTATACATCCCCAGTCCTTTTTATTTTATTTTATTTTTTTGTTTTGAGACAGGGTCTCTCTAAGTTCCTTAGGGCCTTACTAAATTGCTGAAGCTGGCCTTGAACTTGCAGTCCTCCTGTCTCAGTCTCCCTAATTGCTGAGATTACAGGTGAGTCTACTGCTGCACTTGAGCTCACATCATTTTTTTTTCTAGGGGAGAGACTAGCTGGCTGATAATAGGAATCCAAGAAAGGGCAGGATCACAGGGGTCACTCCCTTTTTTAAAGCCTAGTCCTAACTCTGCCATAGAGACTGCTCTCCATTTTTGTTAACTCCTCCTCCACTACAATAATAAAATCTACTTGATTCTTGTTGTTGTGATGTAAGGAAGTAAACAGAAGAAATGGAATAGCAAAACACAGAACTCAGAGTCTTTTCCCACTTTAAAGCAGGTCTGCCACTTAAAATTCTGTCCCATAGACAGAGGGATTAGAGGAGTTCGGGAGACGAGTGTATCTATGCAAATCTAATACCACAAGTGATTGCCTGCTACCTGAGTGTGCTCTAATCAGCACCAGAAAATAATCAATGATTAGCAATTCAGGTAGATGAGGAAAGAAAAGAGGCACCAAACATCTTTCCTGGCTTAAGGAGTAAGCTGCAGAAGTTGTGTCATTCTTGTCTGTGCAGCATTCATTTTTTACTTGTAGAAAAACCATTATTGCTTTACCTATTCCCATTGGTATGTGCTTTGTGTGAGGCAAATTTAAACCCTGCTCTGTGAGTGACCCTGTGACCAAGGCTTGAGTGATCAAATCAAATCCCAGTGATGATTTTAAAGGTGAGCAGGTGTTCCAATTCGTGCTCTGAGGCTGTATTCTAGGACTTTTGTTAGGAATATTGAAAGAAAGCATTCCCTCGCCTGCCCCTTGAGAGCTGCTCTCAGGATGACATGTAAGTTGAAAGCTATAGGCAGCCATCTTTCTACCATGTGCTGGGACCTGAGACTTTGACGGGGGCATAACAATACAGAACAGCAAAAACTGTTCCTGCTGGCATAAGTTCATTTTCTGTGTCTAGCAATGTCTGAAAATACCCCTAGACCCACGAGTCAAAAAAAATTCATTAGTCAAGAAATTCATAGTATTGACCAATCATTTTTAGTTGATTTTTCTTTCATTTGATAATAGACAACTTCCCAGTTAGTTAATACTAGCATCTGCATTTTATCTAGTTTATATTAACACCTCACCAAACATGCATATCATATACCTACAAGTTCTTAAACTTTTTAAACAGAGGCAGACCTTGACAGATTCAGAGAAGCCTTAATTCCTTCTTGGACTCAGGTGCCATTGGGACCCACTTTCTGGATATGAAAGTGGCTGTCAGTTACAGAGGGTATTTTGGTTTTATGGGGTACAATGATGTAATCATTCGAGGCCAGGTATGTGCATTTTTGACCAATCAGGGGCTAGTTGAACAGGTTTAAAACTTAAAATTAGGAGGGCGGTTGTAAAAGGTCGAAACTCATTGTTCTTACTCTGGGATCCATTGTTTCCCAGAGTTTCAATATTTAGGACTAATTTGTGATGGGGGAAGGTCTAAGTTTAGGGTCCATTGTTTTTAGGAAAGGATGTGCTGTGAGAGGTTTTATGTTTGGCCGATTTCCCCTCCCTCCTCCTGAGCCACATTGTCCCTCCGGTTTTCTTGGGGAGGTGTCTTTTAGGAATATTATTTTCCATAACCCTTCACATACATTTGAAAAGGAATTACATTTCGTACAAAGTATATCATTTATTTCTTTGGTTTATTTTATTTTTTGTAATTACTTCCTGCTTTTCCCCTCCCCACAATGCAATTTAAATCATCAAAGATTCTTACATGAGTAGAATTTCCTTTAAGTCCACTAATTAGTTGTGGAAAATAATTCAAATAGAAATCACAGTCTCAAGAAGGTGCAAAATAATTTTCTTTATGGCAAATGGGTGCTGAGCATTTAGAGTAATTTTTGAAAGAATTTGTAAATGTAACTATACGTCATATATTTCACGTGATTAAAAGGTATTCTGGAAGGTGATATAAAAGCATTTTATTCTCAATGGAAGAATTGTAATTTGTATGAAGATTAGGGCCATCACAGGGCCTGAGTTCAAACCTGCTGCTAATTCCTTGTGACTTTGGGGGAAAATGACTCCGCTTTCTGGCCAAAAGTATTAACTACGAAATTAGGGAACTGAATGAAATCACTTCTAAAGATGTCTTTCCCTATTGAATGCTGCATGAGCTATCATATTGCATACATTAATTTCACTTTAAATAACATGCTTTCCTAAATTAATGGAACATTACCTGCATGTTTTTATAAACGCCTGCAGGTCCATAGAGCAAAATTCTGCTCTCAGTTTTACTTATGGAAAAACAACTACATCCCTAAGCATACAGAACCAAGTAAGGAAATCAAGGAATGACAAAGTGGTTTAATTTACATAATATCAACTTTGTCTCCTAAGCAGAACAAAGTGAAGATAATGCTGACCAATTCACTATGCATAACGTGTCCTGTGACTCTGTGGCTCATGCTGACACATTCATACTGTTTATCCGAGAGTAAGAGAAAAAAAATTATTATGCAGCATGTTGATGCTCCAATAAGCATATTCGAGCATTCCAAGTGCTTAATTACGAGCTCAACACTGAAGCCATGGTATAGAGAGGTGACTTACTCTGGGACCAATACAAACTTACATTGCTATTGAACAAACTGGAGAGGACTGAGAAGTGGATTACCAAGAGATTTTTTAAGAACTAATTTACTATACTGGATTAGTGAAGGTTCTTACGTTTTATTAATTTGTATCCCCTTTAGAAATCTTTTATTTATCTTATTTCTTACATTTGCTGAGAAATCCTTAGAGTCTTTGAGCTAAAAGAAAAGAGATTTTTTAAAAGGATTTTTTTGTTGCCTAATTCAATAGAATTTTCAGATAAGGAAAATTGCCATTAAAATAGTATTAAGTGTGTCTTTATTCTGGAACAAACTCAGTGAGTATTAAAATACACACATACATATGGTAAAGATTTAGATAAAAATAGCTAAACGTAGGAACAATTTCCCTTTAAAGTATTGCATTCAAGATAGCATTCAGCTCACTCTGAAGTACAAAGAAAATACATGCACTATAACTAAAGAAGAAGTAGAATATTATTTGGTGTGTTGTCTATAACATAAACTATGGATCATTCAACAAAAATACCATTGTAATAATAGTAATAGTGAGTAACAGCCTGGAAGTAAACCTTACTAATTTATATTTATTTGTTTTACAAAGGAGATGAAGCTGCTTATGATTATAAATGCAATGCAATGATTGAAATAAACAGTTGAGAAATTAAGTAAAGGAAAAATAGGGTAGAAAGGTAACAAATTCAGAGATTTGTAGAACGCAGCTAGAAATATCCATCAGATGTCTTACTTATTGGTAGAATTAGCCACATTTAGTTCTAGTTATTTAAAACCAGATAAAAGTACAAGTCATGATCCAGTATATTCATCATTTTATTAAGATAAATAAAGTTAATGAGAACATATATGTTTCTAGAACTCAAAACTAATGTTTCCTATGTAATCTTATGGACAATGTGTGACACAGAAACACACTCTGATGAACAATGTATTTCATTCAAGCCCTATAATAAATATAAAAATTCTTTTGATATGTCTTTTTAAAGTAATGTTTCTTTGAGATGATTGATGTAATCGAGTGAAGTCTAATTACGAGTGATTCTATGTTATGCTAAAATAGTGCAGCCCATTTTTACTGATACATCATCAAGCTATTAAACATAGTACTTTACATTATTATTATGAAGGCATTCTTGGAGAATGAGCTACATTTTATGTTATAGAAAATAAGCTAAATAACATTCTACTTCCTGAATTATAGAGCATATATTATCATTTCTACTGCAAGTGAGCTGGATGCTGTCTGGTATACAATTAATTTCACACAATACAAATAAGCCAATCCTCTGTTAGGTGGTAAGTGATAAAGATAAAACTTCCTGGATGCTTGCCTTGGAACTCAAGTTCTAATAGAGAAAGCTCTCAGGAAATAGAAAGACCCCTTTGTTCTCTTATCCATCTCCTAAGAAGCAGATGAATGAGAGAGCCTATAAAACAATCTAGAAGATATTGCACTCTTTAGTGCTCTCCTAAGAACTGCATTAGAAGTTTTATTGACAGTGAATTAAATTGCACTCACATTTATATCCAATCGAATAATCATCAATCTCTTTGAAAGATTTAGATTAAAATGGAGACATCAAGTTTTCTTTTTTTCTGAAAAATGTAATTAATCTAAGAATACCAAGAAGGAAATAAAGCTTTGCTTACAAACTTCACAAAGGTAAAAAGTAAAAAAATTTCAGAAGTAATGAAATATAATGATGGGTATCTAGTTCAACTCATTGGAAATGTAGGTGCTTAGAATAGGTTTAATAATTTTAAAAACGTTGATAATATTTACATTAGCAATCTTTTTCAGGGTTTTGGGGTTTAGAATATTTTGGTGGTTGTCAATATTTTTGTTTATTTCTCTATCTTCTTTATATACTTTTAATTTTTCCTTCTGAGGGGACTGTGGAACAAATATATCTTCCACAATTGGAGAATGATCTACATTTTGTTACAGAAAATAAGCTAAATTGCATTCTACTTCCTTAATTATAATGCATGTGTTATCATTAGTACTGCAAAGTGAGCTGGATATTGTCTAATATATAATTAATTTCACAAACACAAAATAAGCCAATCCTCTTTAGGTGGTAAGTTAGGTAGTAGCTAATGGCAATTGCTCTTTAATTTGGTCCCCCTGAAAACCTTATAACATAGTAAGATTTAGTGATGTCACTAAAAACTTTGTGGTTGCCTTTAGACCTCTCAGTTAAATATTATATAGCTAGAATACATTTTACCTCAGATAAAGCTTCTAATTTTTATAATAAATAAATAAAATAAAATTTCCATTTCTTAAATAATAAGGGATAAATACAGTATTAATTCTAATATTTGTTAACATTCTGATTAATTAATCTGATTCTAATCTGATTCTTTTACACTATGTTAGAAGAGGAGGAATTCATAATTGCTTGGAGAATAAAGTTAAATTCGTGAGAAGTCAGAACTTTAATTAGGCCCTGGAAAACATGTGCAATTGAAAACTGTTCCCAAGAATATCTCACCTTTGAGAAGTCCATTGGTGTTCAAGTGTCAAGCCGCTTTTTCCATTCTGATTTTGAGTATAACTGACTGATACTCAAATGTTGGGAAATCATTATTTCATACTCAGTGTTTCAATAGGTACTTTTCTTCTATTGAAAAAAAAAATCTAGATCCAGCAGGGAAATAGATGATTGTGGGACTTCTCGGTCTTCATTATCACATTGAACCAATCCTCTTAATAACCCCCCTTTAATATATCTCTTTATAAATCTATCAGTTTTGTCTCTGTGGAGAACCCTGACGAAAACCCTAAATTAACTTAACTAGGTAGAGAAAATATACTGATTTTCATTATTTCCTATTATGGTTTCAAAATGGTTCTTGCCTGAACTGTTGCTATTGTGACGGTTGTGAGCGGGATGAAATCAAATTTGTAAGTAGCATTAATAACCTAAACCATGGTGGCTCCATTATAACACTTTAAGGTGATCATTTGATCTTTAACTATGAAATTTATGTTTTAATTTTCTGTAAAGAAATATAAGTTAAAATAATTCATGTGCAGGTGAAATATGTTTTTAATATTTTTTATTTTTCTGAGTCTATATAATCACAATCTTTCAAATCTGTTTTTTTAAGCAAGAAATGATACTGCAAATGTGGTTTCTCAGAAATGTCATAATCTAACTGAATCTGCATAATTGGTGCTTACTATTTTCAGGGGGAAGGTAGATACAGCAAAAATGTAACACAGAAACTTCAGCGATTTTAGTTAGAAATTTGGGTTATCTGGCAGTCAGCACAGGAGATCTTTGGATAGTTCAGTGTGTGAAAGAATAAAAAAAAATCTTTTCACCAGGCAGGATTCCTCTGGGCCCAAGACTATGTTTAGTCACTTGACCACATTTATTAGACATGCTAGGGTTGCTAAGTTTCAAGGTATATGAGAATTTTATCTAAAATAAAGTGAATAAAAAGAAAATATTAAGGAATTCCCCATGTTTGTAATTAAAGCTTTCATGATATAAAAAAAGGAATATTGCACAATCATGCAGCCACAGATCACTACTTTCCACTAGCCGCAGTGAATGGTATTCATACATTCCTAAGACAGACTGATGCTTGTGAAAGGAAAAAGAAATGTTTGGCAAATCTCCATTCTTTGTAGAATGTTATAGCTAAGGGACTTTATATTGTCAGAGGTATTTTCAAAAACTCACTTTAATTTACACACTACTGGACCTTATTTCTGGTTGTGTTTAATTTGTTGACAATATAAGCTTGTGGGGAATTTACATATACCTTAGGTAGGGCATCGGACATCATAGGTATTAGGTGGGGATGCAAATGAATGATGTGTAGATCTTATGGGACAAACCAGTTTCACTGGATATCTAGGTTACATAGAAACAATAGATTTGGGAAACAAGTAATCTCCCAATGCCCACCTGAATTCATATCACTGAGACAATTTTTGACTTTTATAAATTATACAATCTTTTTCTATCCCCATGCTTAGCTACTTATGGAAAGGCTTTACTTTTCAGTAACTACCTTAAATACCTAAGAATTACCTGCATAAAATTGTTTTATGTTGAATTCCTTGTGGTTGACTCTGAACCATCCTATTACCACCAGACTTGTCTTTATGCATTCTGCCTCTTAAAAAAAGCATTTGTTTTTCTGCAGGGCCACAGATATTGAGTAAGTTGACATGCATTGGATTCTTAGTTTTCAAGCTACTGCTGTATAGGGAAATGTAATCAGACTAGAAGACTTGGTTCTTCCTTTAAAATCTCATTATGTAGTGGGGATAGTAGGGCAAAACAAGCAGGAAACATAAACTATTCATAAGGATAATGGACAAAAGCTTAAATGAGACTTAGGAGACTGGATTCTCAGCTGTTTCATTAACTAGAACTGTAGAATGAAATGAGTCAATAAACTTTTTGTTTCTTAGCTTCTTCATATGAAGGTAAAAGAAAAATAATACTTCAATAGTTCCTTTTGTCTCTGCAAATTCTGTTTCAGTTGTAATTATTATCTGTTCATGTTTTTTGATTTGAACCATAATCATGAAATTCTGTGGTTTCAGTATAAAGTTCTTAAGTATGAAAAGAAATAACACTTGAATTTTAAGAATTATAATTCTGTTTTGAAATAACAATATATGTCCACACGAAAACCTTTGGCAATATAGTAACATATGAAACCAAAGTTAAAGTTTTCCCAAAGAAATCTAAACCGAGTGACACATGTTAAACTATAGATATAACCATACAATGAATGACATAAAAAGAAATCCGGGTAGGCAGATACCTCAAATAGGCACAACAAATTACATCAGAAGAACAATATAGTGTTTTATTAATCATTTATATTCATTAAAAAAGTAGAAAGTAATGGGGTGGGGGGAGAGAAGGTGACATCCCATAAAGTGTTCTCAGAATTAAGTAAGCTTCTTATGCCCTGGGATCCTTTTTTATTTTCTTGCACAATTTTAAAGAAGGTACATAGTTACAACCTCGTTATGTTATGCAGTCACAAATGAAGCCCTTGAAAAAAACTCAGACTGAAAGAATAGTTGACTCCAGGAGAATTTTAAGACAGTTAATAAGCAAAGTTAGCAGAATCACTTGATCAGGTTCCAGATGTATTAGTTTCAAGCCACATTTACCAAAAAATCTTCACCTTGCTTAGAGAAAAGAATACTTCTAAGTAGCTATTATTATTAATCATGAGCAAACAGTGTGGAAATAAGAAAATGCAAATGACAACATAACCTTTGCTCATATGTTATGCATCTAAGTTTCTTGCCCTCCGTTCCAGACTTCCTGTCATGGGACATATGCTGAAGAGAAGTGTGTATTTTATTGCATTATGGTTGAAATCTTAGAAACTATATATGTAGGGCAAGGACAATATTCCATGGAGATTGTTGTCAGTCAATCTGGATGTTCTCAGTATTGTGTATCCACCCCTGGATGTGGGATGGGAAAAGAGGAGCATTTGGTTTACTTTGCTTTACTGAGTAGTCCTTGAAAACAGGAGCCTACATGGAGTACAGAAGCCAACTGCCCCTGTCTTAAGTGACCAAGGGGACCTAGAGGAAATAAGAGAGAGTATTGAATAGGAATTATATCAGGGATTTCCAGAGTTAGAAACAGAACACTCTTTGTGTCCCCAGATATTTTTGACCGTATCTAATTTTACATGCCTCACTAATATTTATAATTGTATATTCTCTAATTTTTTCTTTTGTTAATACCTACCAAAATGTTAGCTCTTAAATGAGTACTTCACATTTGTTCCAAAAATATAGGTTTTGTTTTGTTTTATTTTCCCCTTTTCTATTCTATTACTTATTGATATTCTATTTCCTTTGGGATGGCTGTTCTCTTTGTAGATTTATAAATGTAGTATCATAATTTCTTCTTTAATAAATATATTCAAGACTAATGTATTCTTGAATGTTTCATATAGATTTTCATACAGAGTTTACTCAGTTCTAAGTTTTTTGTTATTCTGTTTGCAGGTCCTACCACTGACCTGCATTTAGGAATATTTAGTAGTTGATTTCTAAATAAAAACCAGTGGAGCTCTTTTTTCAGTTTTTCTTTTCTCATTTTACTGCTTTGCAGTCAGTGAATGAGGAATAAGGCAAATATAATAGGAGCTACTTAGAATTTGTTGACATTTCTTCCGTAGACTAATGCAGGATCAATATTAATAGTATGTCATACATACAAGGGAAAATGTTATAAAAGCCAAGGACATGCTTTCATGTGGTAAAGATCAAGCTTGCAAATTATGATATCTAAGACATATCACAGTGTATTTTTTCTACTGATATTTTGAGTTTTAGTGTATCCATGTAATCAGGTTGTCACCAAATATTTATTGAGCATCTGCTGTGTTCTGGATAGCATTCTGTCTTGCTTTACTTCTTCCTTCCTTGCTTGTTTACTTTCTTCTAGTTCTGCTTCCTTTCTTCACAGTGGGTTTGCTGGACTCATGTAGTGAATTCATTTTAGCATGCCCAAAAGGCTTCTCGAGCCTTTTGACTGCGTTTTCAGTGCTCTGCCAAAGCATCTGGGGTATTGTCACATAATTTGCCCAGGAAGGTTTTTTTTGTGTCTGAGTTTTGAAAGAACCACCCTGAAACCATATTAGAACTGGTTACATGGAACCTTATCAAGATACTTTATCTTGAGTCATAGGGATGAGCCCTTGTGTATCAACAAACTCTGTCTTATTGTATATGTAAACTCTGCCATTGTTCTAACCTTCAATATCCAACACAACCCCGTCTTCCTTCAGGCATCACAAAAATATATTAGTAAGGTACTTTAGTGTTTTTTTTTTTTTTTTTTTTTTTTTTTTTTTCCTGTAAATAATGTATTATTTCATATCTGGGCTGTGCTGTGCTGAGCTATGTTAACTGATTTGTGCTGAGCCATGTCTCTAATTATTGATATAAACCATAACAGAATGAAGGAAAGTATATTAAGGAGGATAAGCATCATTTCATGATGCATTTGGGTGAAGTGTGACATTTTGTAATCTCCTTGCAACATTAGACACAGTGCTATATTAAGTGTGATTGGTTGCTTCTGCTGGCCTAGAGTTTTAGGGTAATCTAAAGATTTAAGTTTTTCAGGAACAAGCATCCAAATACCACCTTTCCAGATCTCAGATTATAACTCTCTTCCAAATCAGGGCCCCAACTTTAATATCAAAAAGTGACTGGGCTGTGTATTCTGTCTCTTTTATGACTTTACAGCCCTTGGAATCAAATTTTATCTGTTTTCAGCAAATCTGCCTTGTTACTGTAAGAAATGAGCATTCTTTAACTATTGCCATTGGGGTTGTCCGGTTTTCAATGTCATATCCCAGGTTCATAATGTTTAACTTGAGCCTGCTATTCTCTTCTTCAAGTCTTCTGAGGAAATTAATACAAATCAGACAACTCTGCATCCTTATAATGAATGACTTTCGCTCTCATAATTTTTTAAACCAGTACTTTTCCATTCACCTGAACTTCAGTCCAATCCACCATGGGTGAAAGTCACAGTAATTATGCTATTACAGCACACCAGAGGTCATTATCACTCCAATTCTGGTAACAACTGTCTTGGTTTGGTTCCACTAATAGCAGACCCTCAGAGAAGGGCCCAGGGGCTAGTACGTTACATGGTAGGTGATCTCAGAAGGCATAAGGAGTTTGGGAGGAAAATCAATCAGGGAAAGAGTAAAAGCCAATTAAAGAATATGATAATGAGTAGGCTACTACAGTGTATAATGGGGCCTCAATGTTATGGAAATCTTGTGTGGAGCCTCATAATCTCATTCTAGAATGGGAAATTGGGGGTATTTAGTCACCAAATCCAGTCCCTCACTGTTTAAAGCTGCCCCTGAAAACATGATATTCTCAACTAGTTTTCCCCAGATATAACCTGAGCAAACTCCAGTGATGCTGGAAAAAAATCCTTGGGGACAGGAGGAGAAATACCCAGACCCTTGATGAGTGGAGGGATATGTTGGGAATTGCCAACTAGCACTTGTAGTTAAATGGTTAACATGCTTAACAAACTCTTATCCTATAGGTAACATTTAGAAATATCTAGTATTTATATTTACCCTTTTGTGCAAATATGAGAAAAGAACTTAGCCTATTTGAATTTCATGTTAGTTATCACTTGAAAGTATATTTGCAAACTGATATTAAGAATTAGCACTCAAAACTTGTGATTATAGTTTTCTAATTTATTTGGTTACCTGTGTATTTTATGCTTTCCTTTGGATTCATTATTTGTTTAATTGATGGCTTATGTCCTGTAATAGTTTTCCAAAAGGGATCTATGAATCATAAATATTTAAATATGTAAAATGTCTTATTTTCCTTATCCTTTGAATGCCATTTGGGCTAAATATAAAATATAAAAGAACCTTTCTTTAGCGAAGTGCCTGTGTGTGTGTGTATCTGTGCTGGCACGTGCTGGCTCTCAGAATGAATGTCAGTCTGAGCACTTACACCTTTCTTCAAAAATATTTTGCAAGTTTTTTTGTTGTTGTTGTTGTTTTGTTTACTATTGCTTTGTATTTTCTTATTCTCACCATTTCTACCTTTTCTGAAATGTCTTTGGTAGCTTTCAGATATGTCCTTTATCATTGTTAACTCTTTTTGCATTCTCTCTGTGCTGTTTTCATTCTTAGAGAATTCTTGGCTTGCTTCAGCTTTGGTCATGCAGATTTTAAGTCCCACTAAGGACTTCTCTTTTTCTTTTCGTTTTTTTTTTTTTTTTTTTTTTTTTATTAAAATCTTTTTATCTTTTTTATTTTTATAGTCTTTCTTTTAAATTTCAGAGAATAGTATCTTATTTTCAAGATTCTAGTAGGTTCACATTTTTCAATGCAGTATGTTCTCTCATTGCTTTGAAAAAATTGTAGTTACCCACTCATTTTATTTCCTGTCTTAAATCTTTTTGTCCCACAGGTGCCAGTTCTGCTTCTTGAATTCTTTGTGCCTCATGGACTGAATTTCTGCAAACATGTGCTGATTTTTTACTGGGAAGTTATACTTGTATTTGAGATTTCTTGCTTGACTTTTCATTTGTATCTTTGTGTTTGTGAGGATGGATGAAGTGGAGCTCAGTGGTCTGCAGTGCTTCATCTCTTAAGTGAGCATGGAGGCACATGGAAGGTGTGTGTGACTTCGCCTCTGCTACTCCAGCTTCCAGCTCCACTACTATTGCCTGAAGGCAGTCAGCCAGCTTCCTTGGCAAAGCTCAAGGGGAAAGGGACATGATAAAGGGCAACCCCCTGTCTTTTGTGTAACTGTACCAGAACAGTCACATGGCTGTCACCCCTGAATTACTTTCCTGTTCCTGGCATTTACTATCTCTGGGGTAAAATACAACATGTATAAATACTATATTCATACGAATCCTTCCTCCCTGTCCCCTATGAAGTTTTATAAATAGTATCCTTCTTTCATTCAATCTTATTTTCTATTTTTCTTCTTTGAAGAATCACTTGACTGAGATTTAGCAAATAAAACAGTATAAAATATTGAAAATACACCAAATGTACTAAATATACTAAATATTAAAAATACTTCTTTGTAGATGTATCTTAAATATTTCTTGTAACCTACTTATATCAAAAAGACATCTGTTGTTTAATCTGAAATTTAAATTTAACTAGGAATTCTGTGCTCCATGTGGCGGCCTCTCTCATACTTTTTGTTCAGCTGAGCAGCCTTTTAAATTTTGTTTTCTTATGTATGATATTGGAGGTTGAACCCAGGGCTTCACACATCCTAGGCAAGTGTTCTACCACTGAGCTACATCCCTAACTCTCTTTGTTTTATTTCAAGACAGGGTCTTGCTAAGTTGGTAGGGTGCCTTGAACTTGTGATCCTCCTGCCTCAGCTTTCTGAGTAGTTAGGATTACAGGCATGTGCTGTACAATGCCTGACTTGAGAAGTTTGCTTCTTATTTATAACATTATATATATATATATACACATATATATATATGTATATATATAATGTATATATGTGTATGTATATATATCTGTTTATATGTATATCTATATGTATATATATATTTATATGTTTATCTCTGAATTTTTATATGTCTGTTTTTTATTGTAAAGATCATAGTCTACCTGCTTTTTTGTAGTCTCTCCTCTTTAAGGTAATGATTGTTTCATTTGAATACATTTTCATGGAATACCCAGTCCATATTCACATTTCCCTGAGTGTCAAACGGTCCTGTATTGTTAATTTGATTAAATAAAGGGATATACCTGTCTGGCTGTTTTATTGCCAAATATTTTAAAATCAAATATGATGAAACTCTCTTCACCTAATTTAATCATCTTGGTAGTGTGGTTCAAGTAGGAATATTAACCCTGAATTTTAACCACCTGGGGTTCAATTCTGCTTCATTTACTCACTAGATGTGTTACTTCTATAATCTTTTTAGAGTCAGTTTCCTTTTATGTAAAATAGAAAAAAAAATAAGTGCTTATCTCTTTGGGTTAAGTATTAAATAAAAGAATATGGGTAAGATACCTAGACTAGTATATAATATAATTATTATAGTATCATTAACTATTACTATTTCACTGTAATTGTTCTACTGACCCCATCAAATGCCAATTCCCCTCCTTAAATAACTCTAAAATCCATTCCTTTTCTGGACTCACTATTAATGCTTGCCTCATTAATGGATTCCTATGGTAGCTTCAAAAGTAGAATCGTGACATTCTGTATTTTCCCTTTCCAAATAATTCAACCTTGTGACCAGAATGATTTTATTAGCACAATTCTGATGATGATCTTTCCCTGGTTTAATCCCTTTGATGAATTTTATTTTTATCCTTATTATAAAGTCTAAATTCCTTTGCTAATCTATGGATTTTGCTAATCTATGGTGAGCCGTCCCAGTCTGTCACAATAGTGATTCTACTGAAAAGTCTTCTTAGTCCCTGGACTCATTTGGGTGAACCTGCTATGTTCTGCATTGAGTTTTCCTCTTGTGTCCCAATTAATTATGATTAAACTCTTCTCTTCCACCACTTTTCCAGGAAAAGAGGAAAACATCTGTCCTTTCTTTTGTTGTTTCCTCCATGCCTACCACAGTGGCAAGGTGACAGAAAACGTTTGCTAAATATGTGAATGAATGAGAAAAGGAAAGAAAGAAAAGAAGATGATTCTTTGAGGAGATAAAAAAAAATTGTTTTAACTTTAGTAATTTGAATTTTTGGCTAAGCATATAAAATCAAAAGGAATATTTGTATGTATGTTATGGGTCACAGGAATGTGAAGGTAAAAATATTAAAATGATTTGGTAGAAAAGTTTCTGAGCCAATGTAATGAATTAGAAAAGTAGAGGATGAATAACTGAACATCAACATGTGGAAACAGTTAATTCCAAGGTAGAAAAAGGAAATAAAAATGAGTGAACTTTACTTTCTTTGATGGTTTTTCCACTGAATAATCAAAAGCAAAAATTGAGGGTATATTGATATCATTCATTTTTATTAGGAATGTCATGACTAGATAAGACACAAAATGAGATTCTTGAGACAAAATTCAGTTGCCTTCTTGTTCATCTTAGAATGATGTTAAATGGAAGTTCCAGGCATCTAATAGTTCTGAGTAACTATATGATTTCAGAGTTTTGGCAAATAATTGGGCTTTCAGGGAGAAAAGAAATTGAATAGGTTTATCCTACCTACTGAGTTAAGTGACAAGAATTTAGGAGGTTTTTCAAATTCTGTATTGCATGGGAGTGGACATATTATCATATATCTTTAACATTTTTCTATTTCTGTCTTAATGTTTTATATTATTTTTGTTACATAAATATTTTCTCATTCTATTTTTAGAATTAATTGTAAAAAATGTTACTTTAATATTTCAGGCTCATATTTTGTTGTGTTACGAGAACCACCATACTTAACTATTTAACTGTGTGAACCAATACCAATTGTCCATTCTCTACTTTTTCTTTTTTTTTTTTTTTTTCCCCTATGTAAATTTATGATTACACAAATGGTATGCCTTTACTCCATGTACAAACAGAGAAACAACATGTATCCCACTTGTTTACAATAAAAAAAATCACTGAAAAAATAGAACCATAAAAACAGGAATAATTTTTTTAAGCTGTGAATTGGCACTAGCCTTCTCTCAATTACCTGCGAGGCTCCAGAGGACTCCCATGTGATTCCTGCAACATTCTGTGGTTGTGTTCCAGTTTTTTTTTTTTTTTTTTTTTTTGTCTCTTTCCTGGAATTCATCCCCAGATATACACCCAATTTATAAAAATATTATGCTATGGCATCATGTTATGAAAATGAACAGCCAAAGCCTCAACAAAAGATGCTTTTGGAAAAGTAAGCCCAGCTAAAATATTACCTACAAAAGTATAGAACATGGCAGAGTTTCCTCCTCAACACATAGAATAGTAGATGACAGCCTTTCCCTCATTCTTCCTCACTTCCTCAGATGCACTTTGGTTATCCTGAAGACACAGTGACATCTCAAATGTAGGTGCCAAGGAGACATGGTCTCCAGGTGTTCCCAGTAGAGGCATCTATCTCCCTGTATGGGTCTCAAGGAGGAGGAGGCTTTTGTCACCAGAGTCATAGCCCAAAAGTGTCCTCAGTCTTAGTTTCTTTCCTCTGTGGGCACAGGACATCCATCCCTCTCCAGGAGGAAATGTTCAGGAACCTATGGTGGGGGCTGTGCCACCAGGAAGCTGCCTATCTCTGCTGACACAACACTTGCACATAGACCTTTCTCCAGGTACAATTCTGGGGACTGCTGCTCAGGTGGGTTGGTAAAGCCTGCTGAATCTTGCTGGGTTTGGTGGTCATGGCTAATGCAAAGTCCTTTAGCCTCTGGCACACCTCTCTGGGATAGTGCCAGCTCTTGAGTCCTTTGGAGCAGATGGAGTAGGGTGGTGGGTTCCTCCTTCTAGGGGACATCTCTCTTATCCACAGCCTTTCCCATAGGAATGCACATTCCCTGATGCCGTCAAGCAGAGTCAATTTGGCATGGGAGACAAACGAATAGCAAGGCTCTTGAAGTCAGAACGGTTTATTGTTGATTAAGGAAACCCGGGCTCTACTTTTTCAATAATTATGAGGTTAATAAAAAGTTTCTAAATTTTTCTTAATTAAAATATATATTTTTTTTACCAGTCTTGGTACCTATCAAAACATAAAAGTAAGTCTGAATACTTGTGGTAATCAATGGAATCAGTGTGCAAAAACAGACCAAAAAAAAAAAAAAGATATTTTAATTATTCTAAGCTCATTTAATGTAAAATATTATTAAAGTTTTTGATATAATCATGGAGTAGAAATTTTTAGTTTTCTGTATATATATCTTTATGCTTTATTGAGAAAAATTTGAAGTTTCTCATCTCAGAGAGAAAGAGAGAGAGAAAGCAGGAAGCATATGCAGTTTTAAATTCAAATTTCAGTCCTAACATAATGGGCTACCTTGCCTTTTTAACTGTGAGTGAAAGGCTTGGATAGATTTTAATAAGTTATCAACCAACTACAACAATGATTTTACTCAGTGAATTTTTAAAAAGATGATAAAGTGCATGGTGTTCTGGAGGCAGCACACCAGTAGCTGTTTTTATGTCAGGTAATTACCACTGTCAGAAAAAGTAACCAGATTTGTTCCAGTTTTAAATAGTTATTTTCAGGGAGACAGGAATCTACCGATGTATTCATTTGTGACTTTTTTTGGGGATACACACACACATACACATGTACACATGTATACTAAACCATAGAAAAATGCACTAGCCAATTATTTTGAGTA
Organism: Sciurus vulgaris; assembly: GCF_902686455.1. Taxonomy (NCBI): domain Eukaryota; kingdom Metazoa; phylum Chordata; class Mammalia; order Rodentia; family Sciuridae; genus Sciurus; species Sciurus vulgaris. Next base: position 137,566,307 of record NC_136463.1, read on the forward strand.
TTACTCAAAGAAGTCTTGCTACTTTGATCAGATATAGTTCTCATTTCCCTCCAGAAGATCATAATGCAGTTTCTGCTTTGAATATGGTATGTGCTGACACTTAAGTTTTATGAAAAAAATAATAAATAATTCTCATCCTTCTCTAAAATGCCTGAAGCCCTGCATTTAATTCCTAGAGTCAAGAAGAAAGAAAAAAAGAAGAGTACAAAAGAAGGAATTAAGATAGTAATCCCGGCTGGGGTTGTGGCTCAGTGGTAGAGCGCTTGACCGGCATGTGTGAGGCACTGGGTTCAACTCTCAGCTCTACATATAAATACATAAGTAAAAGTAAAGGTCCATTGGCAACTAAGAAAATATTTTTAAAAAGATAGTCATTCATCTTGGAAAAAGTGATTTTTAAAAAATTATAATAGAAACCATGTTTAGAAGGAAACTTAAAAGCCAGCCATCTTATGGTTGATTCTTTTATTCCATTCCTGTCAATTGGTGGCCTACTTTCTGCTCTTCCATGACAAGAATGATATCTCTAAATTTTGAATAGCTTTGAGTTTATATTTAAAGCTTTTCCATCTTGAGCTAAAACTCTTTTGTATACATCTTTTTATTTATTGGTCAAATTGTGACCAAAGGACTGTGCTGACACTTTTTCCTGGACTTCTAGGATATTATCTCATAATGGAAAAGGCAGATGGATATATAGCGATTATTCTTGTCTTATATGAAGAGGGATCTCTTCCCCTGGAGACTCTTTTCTCACACATTTCACATACTGGTGCATGACATCCTTCATCCCACTACGTGGAGGACAGATATTTTTCACTAGAGCTACAGCTGCATCTGTAGTTTGAGATTTACCCTTCATCATTGAGCTTTTAGGGAATCAATCAATAGCATCTATCTTCCCTACTGAATTCAGAACCAGCTGAGAATCAGACAGATGACCATCAGTATTGCTAATAAAGCAACTTATGGAGCTGGGTGCATATGTAACTAACACAGTCTTCCAGTTGGTTTAGGTCTTCTGACCTGCTTCCTAAAATGAAAGTTGAGGTCTAGGAACACAGATAATCAATCCAGCAGACAGACAGGAAAACAAAGACAGAAAATCTCTAAATACTTATAAATAAAAATGGTTAGTCCACATTATAGAAATATGGACAAACCTGTCTGTCAGAAGTGCAAAAGGGTCAGGCAAGAGACTAATTTATTGCTCTGCAGAAATACAAATACTGATATTCTGTTGGTCCCCAGATGTCCAAGTGGTACCTATTGGACATCTTATTTTAATACAAATGCCATCATTCCTGTGGATTTGTTTTAAGCATTATTTTATTTAAAACTTGGAAAGTTAGTTATGATCACCTATGAAAAGGAAACCTCCTGTCCGCTAATGCTGTGGAAAGGGAGTGTGATGAGTACAAGACAAACATGTCAAGATGCAGGAGTCAACCACTGTCTGTCAGTCGTCACATGAGTTCGAGGCTCCATGCACATTGCTTTCATGTCTAATTTAGCTAGCAGAGCTCGAAGCATGACTTAACAAATATTTCAGATAAGAGGTAAATATTTTCCTAAGGTCACACAAATATTAAAATCAGAATTTGAACAGATGATATTGGGTATGTTTTCTCATATTCACCCCTTCCTTTTCCTTTCCTGTTCATAAAAGTTCTCACAGCTAATATCCTATTTTCTCTAAGGACTAAGTTTGTGTTTTTATACAGAGTTTAACTATTGATGACTACAAAGGCCAATTTTAACTCCTAAAATTATGTTTGAAATGCTGCCAAAACAACATTTTTCACTTTCAACTCCTGTCATCTGAAACTTCAAAACATATAAAGCAAAGTCTCTTGTTTACTTGACTTAAAGATCACACTCAAGGTAAATGACAATTTTATATTTTTAAATACCATTACATATTTGCAAGCTTCCAAAAATTCCTTGAAAGTATCCTTTGGAATGAATCCTGAAGTGCTTTATACATATATAGTGGGTCTTCTTCTGCAGTGTATTCAAAATGAAGTTCTCCAATAAAGTTGTATAATTCACATGAAAAGGTGTGGTAGATATTTTACAAATTCAATCCAATTCAATCCTCTAAAACATTTAACTGCTTTAAAGAAAATCAGTCTTTCTGTCAGGCTTTGGCAGTTAAGCTATAGTCTGCTGAGATGGCAGTATTCAAGATCCTGCATCCTGCTCAGCAGCAGGCATTAAACTTTGGCTGTGACCATGCAATCCCATTTTAAACTCTTGTCTCTATACGTGTCAGTTATAAGTTGGCAGCTGGCTGGAACAAACATTTAAATCTTTATATCTGGGGATTTAATTAAAGACTCTATAATGACATTAAACTTTGGATTGCATGGCTTGTAAATATATTTTTAAAGATAAACGCAAACATTTAAAATATTGTTAAGTTCCCTTTGCTGTCCTAAATGTAAAATTAGAGTGTGTTTTTATATTATAAATTGAAGTTTGCAAGAGATTTAATACTCTAAGCCTGAGGTCTTAAGTGGCCTATGTCTTTCTCCAGTAAGGTCATTTGGCAGAGTACAAAATGCAGAGCTCAAAGGAACTAATTCACAACTCTCTCTCCCACCTGGATACAAAGTTATAGCTCAGTCCTTCCCTGCTGGCTGGCTCAGCTTTGACCTTTCACACTGTTCCAGTCCCTTAGAAATCACTCTCCTGAATGGAGTAAAAATTTGCTGTTTAGCACTTTAAGGAAACAGGTAGTTCTGTGACCTCATGCCTTCAGGGACTTGCTTTTCTAAAAGTGCTCTAGACTTAGTAGGGCTTTTAGGGGACATTAAAAAAAAAAAAAAAGTGTTAGAAAAGGTTATTCTGTGGTGTCAGCTTTGGGGGATAGTGGCTACTCTTGCAGAATTATGGAACTGTGGAATGTTAAGCAGTGATAGACCCAAGAGATCACTTCCATATGAGGAAGCAGGGACAGAGAAGAGAACCAACCTGCCATAGTGACTAATTTGTTTTTAAAACCCAGGTCCTTTAATGTCCAGTCCAGTTCTTCACCAGCTCACAGAACACTGCATTAAAAAAAATAATTACTGTTATTTTAAAAAGAATTTATTCCTGTTTATTGTGGACAACTTGATACTACTATGTCCACATAACTCAACCTAAGTTCAGTTTAAAAAATTGTAAATGAAGGTAAAATTTGTGTTCACATTTTCACACATAAGGGAAATAATAGGATATAGTAGAAGTACCAAGGTAATAACAAAGTGTTTACAAATATGGATGGTAGAGCTGGATTCTCAAGGTTTCAACATTTAATTTGCCATTATCACAGTTTGTTTTGGGCACATTACTTACCCTTACTGTGCCTTTGTTTCCTCTGTGTAGAGTAAGAAAAGTATTAGTAGATATCTTGTAGGATTGAAGATTCAATTAATACACGTTGAATGCTCAGTACGGTACCTGACATGGGATAGATCTATGTAAGTGTTAGGCCTTTTTATTAGTAGTTGGCAAAGACTAGACATCTTAATCCCTATGAAACTTTGTCGTTATGTAAACCAAGGGCATTACCTATCTTATTAATTTTTTATTAACATAAATTATATACATCTACTATGTATTATTATATGACACAACACATACACAACCTACCAAAATGGTTGAAAAAAATGAGCAATCAGAAATTTTGGCATACAGTCTTTTGATTGATGAGTTTAGGCCATTAACATTCAGGGTTATTATTCTCACTAAAGAGGATATACTATGTTTCCTTTAAAATATATATAATTGATTTGTATTTATTTTTGAAGGTATGTATTTACGTGGGTCAGGGATAAAATAATCAAAGCTCTATAGTAGGAAGCCCAGTATCTAACCACTTTGTTTATTCAGTTTCCCTTACCCACTACCATGGTTAACATAGTTTGATGGTTGTATATATATCTTTCTAAAGTTGTTTTATGCAAATATAACTGCATAGTTTTATTTTTTTTCCTTTTCCCTCACATGTGTAACATCTTACCAAAACTGTTCTGCATCTTTACTTTTTCCTTAATATATCTTGGAGCATTTGACATATTGTAATATAGGGAGCTCTTTCATTTTATAAACTTGCAGCTACATAATAGCCCAACGCAAAGCTATGCTATTATTTTATTATTATCAAGCAGTGACCTGTTGGTGGTCTTCTGAGTTATTTCCAAACTTTTGGTATTAGAAACAATGATACAGTGAGTAAATGTACAGAGATCACTTTGTACCATGGAAGGCATCTGTACAAAAAATTCCAAGAAATGAAATTGTTGGATGAAGGGCATACATATTTAGTTTGACTGTCAAGTTGTCCTCCAGGAGAACTGTACAGATTTACACTAAACATCAGATATTGTTTATCTGAATTTTGCCAGGTCAGTCTGAATACATGAAAAATGCTACCTCCATGTATTGTTACTTGCATTTTTCTTCTTATGATAGTGAATAGCATTTTGCCATTGTTTAATGAAGGTTTGTGCTTTCTTTTTTTGTGAGCCTTCTTTAGGACATTGGTCTTGATTTCTTAGGAACTATAAAAAATTTAAGGATGAACTCTTTATCTGTACTATGATTAGCAACTATTTATCTCAGCTCAACTATTATTTATTGATTCTGATTTTCTCCCATGCAGACATACAAAATGTTTTTATGGAGTTGAATTTTTAAATTTTCTTTACTGTGAATTTTGAATTACTGCTGCAATGACTTTCCCTTTACTTGCAATGACTTTACTCCAAGGATATATAAGAACCCGCTCATTTTTCCTTTGAATATTTTTATGGTTTTATTTTTTGATCAAAAGTAATTCTCATCTGTATTTTCACCATAGTCTATTGGGATTTATATTACCCACAATTTTTCAAATGTTAATACCATGACTTGTATTTATTGGATTGAATTATATAAATTTTTCTCGTTTAAAGATATTCTTTATTCTTTAATACTGGGTCAAATAGCATCCCCTCATTAAAGACCATCTGTGGGTCCTGAATGTTGTATTCCACACAGTTGCCACACCCATTGTGAATGGTGCAGAACAGTCCCTGTGGCCATAAGTGGCAGCCTACCATCACTTTTCTGTCCTTCATTAGGGCATGTTACAACCTACTCTCCTTCAAATAGTGCCATGATCTCCTTGAAGGCAGACACTACGAACATTTTATCTTTAAAATATACAACGTAATATTATGATTGCCTACTTTATATAGGTTATAAGTCACTGTGGAGTGAATGATATGAATTATCACATCTTATATATATACTTATTAAAGTTGAGATAAACTGTATTTGATTCAACTAAGATGGGATGTTTCACACTCAGTTCAACTACCAAGTATAGATTTTTCACTGCTTTTCTGCATATAACACAATTAAAATACCTCCTCCACCCTGTCTGTGTTCTGCCCTGACAGGTGTGTGGTGTGTGTGTGTGTGTGTGTGTGTGTGTGTGTGTGTGTGTGTGTGCGCGCGCATGCGCACTTGCACGAGAGAGAGAGAGAGAGAGAGAGAGAGAGAGAGAGAGAGAGAGAGAAAGTATGGAGGGAGATATCTGGTTGAAGTTCCTCAAGTAATTGTATGAAGAAAAATATTTTATTTTTCAATGTTTTAATTCTGGGGGACATAATATAATGAATTGCATAATGAAACATTGAACTGAGGTATGATTTGGCTTTACTTCAACAAACTGGAAGTCATTTTCCTCATGTAGAAATGAATATCACAAACAAATTCTCCAAATTATGTTATATTAAATCAGTGATACATGATATAGTGCAAGAAGAGAGCTCAAAAACATGACATGAGTGAGTATGAGTTAAGTCAATTGAAAAATCGTTGGATAAATAATCACCATTTGTTTAAAAAAATGCATGTAGCAAAAATGTAATTCTGTTCTGAAATTTTAACTTTTTTAGTTTTATATTTTGACATTTCATGAAACAGCATTTCATTAATTATCTATTCATAATTCACATATTGGTATGTTTAAACACATGGTAAACTAAAAATTAATGTGGATTAAGAAAGTAAAAGTCAACCCAAACATTGTTTGGGCTGGAAAAACAGAGACAGATATAAGTAACAGTTAATGTAACAGAAAATGATGCTTTCCCAAGGATGTGTCAGAAGTGCTATAGCTGCCCCCTCCAAACAGGTGAGCAATTAAATATCTCATTCTTGCCTGGAGTATCTAAATCACTCTGACACAAAAAACAACATCCAACATAGTGGTAGGGCTTAAAATATGGGGTTTCTGGAAACAGTGCCCTACCCTTGTCTTGACTTTGGTGTTCTAAGAAAACAGGATAGAGAATCTTCTTTGCCACCCATATGCATTTACACATAGTCCTAATTTATGTCTATGAAAACCCTACCTCATTTAAATTGCTCTTGCACTGTACTCTTCTCATCCTTATGGAGCTCTGTTTATCCTTTGTTTGATGAGATGCCCTAGCTTTATGCTGGTATGTTGTCTCCCCCATTTCTAAGTATCAGTAAACCAACTATGTCCTTAGTGGTTATAGACTAATTGGGGTGAAGAGGTGGCTAAAGATACCTGGAGAAAGATATGTCTAGTACATTAGGAAAATTAGTTGATGCAGCTCATATGGAAAAGGGGTTGAAGTTGGGTGAAAATGTGTGTAAGATTAATTCACAAACTATGCGGCATGTGATCCTTTCTTTCCATTTGCTCCAGGTGCACAACAAATTTAGCTTTAAATATATAAGCAGCAGAGAGAGAGAAAGCAAATCAGTTTCATAGCTTACGGTTATAAGACAAAAACAAGCCACTCATTTAGGAAAAGTCAATTCTCCCAGCCACTGGGATTTGAAAAAAAAAAAAAATCCTCATCAAGAAAGACTGTGTTGAATGAATGAACTATAGTCTCAGCTGTATCTCTAAGCTGAGTAGAAACTAGCAATATGTTCTACAAAGCAACTAGTGCTACTGAAATTCCTCAGGACTAAAGAGCTCAGTCCTGCCTGTGATCACATTCCCTGTCCCGCCCTAATGTTATCATTCTCACCGTTATATCACCTCTGTGAAGTGATAAGGGCCTGGTCTAAGAGTATGTCCTTAATACATGTACCTGCTGGATTATTAACAACAGGAAAATTAAGGAAAAGTATACAAGCAGTACCAATTTGCCCACTCATTCCATTTTCCATGATTTCTTCCAGAGCCTTGGCATTGTTAGAAGAATAAAATTATAATAGAATAGTCTATTCAAGCATCCCCTATTACATTCCTAATAATTCATGTAACCATAAAGTACCAACTCATTTTTTCTCAAGGATGCATACTAACAAAAGCAGAAAACTTTACACTAAAAGTAATAGTGACTCTCCAAAACTTTATATAGAAAGTCAAATAAACCCTCAAAAGAGATTGTGATTGTAGTTAATTTGGGTATATTCTTGGTGCTCCTAAAAGAATATTTATATTTAAATCATATCTATTTTATAAGAGAAGAAGAAAATTATAGAATTCAATGGATAAAATAAAAACTAGATAAACTGTAAGCTCAGAATCTTGCTCATTAGAGGATGCAGAAAAAATTAGAAGATTAAAACAAGGTAAATATAAATCATCTAAACTTTTGAAAATAAAATTTGTTATAATTTTTATCAAATTTGAAAGTAAAAAGCTATCAGACCTATGAAAATATTTCCTGTTTTTTCCTTATTTCATTGTGTTCTTGTGGTTATTAAAATGAAAAAAAATATTGACTGGTGGTAGTGAATTTAGCTTATATTAATATATTCAAAACATTTGAAAGTTTTGAGGAATTTTACAGTTATTTTCATCTGATAGTTATTGTTCTCAGAAATTATTTGACTGCATTATAAATCAACCAACCAAATCAGTGTTTTGACGTTAGATTCTTTAAAGACTAAATTTTAGAAAAAGATCTATAAGTTGCAAGCCTTAAGTCCTTGTCACAGAGGACCTTGCAAAACAGTTGAGGAGACACTTAGTTATTATTTATAATTATTAAATATCAATACACATCTATATAATGTTGACTATCGGCAAGGAAATGTCCTAGGTGTTTAGTGACTTGATGGTGAATGTGTCATTTAGACCCTTGGCAAGAAAAAGATGGAGTATTCAGACTGGATAATTGAAGAAGCTATTTATAAGACTAGGTGTAAAGGTTTTAAGAAAGTAATCAAAAGATTGTGCAGTACAAGGGTTGGCATTGAGAGCTCTGTGGGTGGAAGAAATTTGATGGACATAACAAAACATATCTGATAGAAAAGAAAAAAGTAAAAGACAGGCATGATGTGCTTAGAGAGGAAAGAAAAATTATGCTATATTCATTGTATTATTTGAATGAACACTCAAGGTGTTGAGACATTTATATTTGTATTTTTGGTAGGGAGAAATTAATAGATGTGCAGAAAGAAAGAGGACTAAAGTAATTCTAACTGCTGATGCTGTTTGTGGTACAGCAGAAAATAGATTGAACTTAATGTGTTAGTCAGTTTTCTACTGTGTCAAATACCTGGGGTAATAAAGTGAGAAGAAGGAAGGGTTTATTTTAGTTTAGAGTTTTGGAGGTTTTAGTTGATGGTTGATTGACCTATTGCTTTAGGCCTGTGGTGAGGTAGAACATTGTGATGGGATTGTGTGACAGAGAAAGCTATGCACTTATGGCAGCTAGGAAGAAAAGAGAGAGGAGAAGGAGACAAGGGTCCCCTTATTCTTTTCAAAGGATGTCTGCAATGACTTGGCTTTCTTCCTCTAGTTCCCAGCTCCAAACTTTTCATGACTTCATTAGCATCGTGGGCTGGGGATTAGGATTTAATGCATAGTCCTATGGAGGACACTTATTCAAAATATAGGACGAAAAGATATTGAAAAAATTTTAATGGGAAACACAGATGGAAATTAATGTTAGCTGAATAAGAGGGAGATGGAAGTGTTTCTTTTATAAAATTAAAGATATGTGATTGTATTCACTGGAATAATTAATAATGGAAGTACACTTGGTTTTGTAGTTGAGATCAGAATTTCAATCCTTGAGATAATTTTCCTGATTCCTAGTCTAAAATTCTTTCATTGCACCATTTCATACACTCATTGATTCTCCTTTAGAATTTGTAAGTTGTGTCTTGAATCAATAAACAACTAGGCATAATCCCTAATATTTGGAGAATTTACAATTTAATACAAAATGAGAATGATGCAAATAAGTGCTTGCTTTTGCTATTTAATCCTAACTTCAAAGAATAAAAAATAATGTAACCAAATTTTATGTTTATGGCCCTAAAGTCAGTCATAAAATATATAAAACAGTGTTATATAAATTATTTCAAACACAAAGATTCAATATAATGTTATATATTGAATTAGGTGTTATTTTAAAAAATGAGATGTCTTTTAGAACTCATAAATGACAAAGGCCCTTTCTTTGAATTTAAGGAGCTTAAATTCATAACTTAATTATTTTAGTTTCCATTCCTCACTTGTCTTCACTAAGGGCAGACTTCATATTGCTTTTATACGATTAGTTTCTCTGTGTCTTACGTTTTCATGTTTATGGTTTGTGTAAGTCTAATTAAAATATTTAATTGTAATCGTAGAATAAGCATGAGCTAATTTAGGATTATCATGTGCACAGTGTTCTCCTACCATTAATTCACTTGGGATCAAGAGGTATTCAGAAGTAATTATGCTTTCTAAATAGAAATACCCTTATTTGTACCTGAAATGCAGAATTAGGATGTGAAGGAAAACAGTATTTATGTTACTTAAAGAAGTAAAAATAGAACTACCAGATCCACCAATCCTACTTCTTGGGTAAATAGCCACAGGAAATGAAATCACTGTTTTAAAGAGATACTTGTGTTCCCATGTTTATTCCAAACATTGATTATAATACCCAAGATTTGTAGATCTATATGTATATGACATATTTATAAATATACACACACATTCACTAGTTTTGGAGATCTATACACACATACTTTTATTATAAAGTCTTTTCATTGAACATGGGTCTGTGGAAAAGAACTTTTCATTGATTTTCTTTATTTAAAACACGCCTAGAAAGCATCTTTTATAACTTAATGATAGTCATAGAATATTATTCAACCTTAAAAAAAATAAGATACAGGATTCCACCCTTACTAGTTTGGCAAGAATTTCTGAGAAATTCTGAGAAGAATTTCAAAAAGTTGCAACTGTGACCAACTCTCTTAGGAGACCCAGAGAGAAAATAAGATCAATAAATCCTATGATCAGATTACTTGCTCATGATTCTGAGCACCTTGGCTAGGAGGGACTTTTGACTTTATTTTCTCTTTTTTTATTCTTTTATTATTATTCATTACTTTAATTTTTCTTAATTGTTTTTATAATTTTTTAATTTGATTTTCTTTCCCAGTTTTTACTTTACCCCCTTTAATTTTAATTGTACTTTTCTTCCTCTTCACTCTCCTGTTTTTATTTATCTATTTTATATTTTTATTTATTTATTTAATCTCTCTCCCTTTCACTTTTTTTTTTTCCCAGTGCTGGGGATCAAGCCCAGGGCCTTATGCACATTGAGGTCACACGCAGCTGAGAGAATGTAAGCCCAACTCCAGTCATAACCCAGTTGACCCTGAACTCTAACAGACACTCTGCTTAAAGAAAAAGGGAGACAAAAGCTCCTAGTTGTCCACTGGACTCTAGGCAGGCACAGCTAGAGGGAGGCTGAGGTCCAGCTTCTAAGCAGATACCTCTATAGTAGCTATAGAGAAGAAAAACTAGTGGTAGTCAATACCACATCTATGTGGATTTTCTACGTGAATCACAGCTACATTTGGTCTATATAGGGCTTATAATATTAAAGGTGAATCTCACAAAGATGAAGCTGTGATTCAACCTCTTCTTCCTATGAAGCTAGGTTTGCAGCAGTCTCTAATCAGAGAATAAGAGCAACTAGCATAAGAAATGCTTTCAAGTAACAGATCTACTATCAAATGTGCCTGTGGAAACCTCCAGCACCTGATATGGCATTCCACTCCCATAGTACATGTGGTGTACTCTGCTGCCGATTCACATCTGCCTGAATTACCATAATGTCCTGCTCCTCAAGCTTGCAGAGACTATAGGGTTTTCTGACACTGATACAGAATGTTCTGTGTTAAACCCATAAATCACATCCAAGAAAATTACACTGTGGAGTTAAGTTGAAAATAAATTCATCAGTATACAAAAAACTGAAAACCCAAATCACACTGGTAGAAGAAAGCTTCACACTGAGGAAGACAGCACAAAAATGTTGAAGAGATGTCTCCCCCAGAACATGTTCAAGTCTCAACTTAGAGAGGAAAGAAATATAAGAAAGAAGATAATTCATCACCACCTAAGGTGCATAGTAATAGACTCCAAAGATATCAAATAATTCAAAAGAATGATTTTTAAAAAAACAATAAAATTCAAAAAAATAAAAATAAGCAGTGGGATGAGTTGAATGCAGGATATAAATGAGCATTTCCATAAAGAAATGGAGATTTTGAAAAGAACCAAACAGAAATCTTAGTAATAAAAAACTCAATGAGTCAGAGAAAGACCTCTATTGCAAGCCTCAACAATAGACCAGATTATTGTAAATTTGCAATAATATTACAATCAGACAGAAATAAATGGGAAAGAAAGAATAAAGAATACAAGATCCCTGGAACATCATTAAAAGATCAAATACCCACATAATCATAATATTGGAGGGAGAAGAGTTGTACATTATGGGCACAGAAAAACTACCCGTGAAATAATTGCAGAAGAATTTCCAAATTCTTTTTTTTTTTTAATTGTAAACAAATGGTATACATGTTGTTTCTGTTTGTACATGGAGTAACAGCATACCATTTGCGTATTCATACATTTACATAGAGTAATGATGTTTGATTCATTCCATTATTTTTCCCCTTCCCCCCACCCCTCCCACCTCTCTTTTCTCTCTATACAGTCCCTCCTTCCTCCATTCTTGGCCCCCTCCCACCCCCCATTATGGGTCATCATCCGATTATCAGTGAGATCATTCGTCTTTTGGATTTTTTAGATTGGCTTATCTCACTTAGCATGATATCCTCCAATTTCATCCATTTGTCTGCAAATGCCATAATTTTATTATTCTTTATGGCAGAGTAATATTCCATTGTATATATAGACCACAGTTTCTTTATTCATTCATCAATTGAAGGGCATCTAGGTTGGTTCCATAGTCTGTCTATTGTGAATTGAGCAGCTATGAACATTGATGTGGCTGTATCTCTGTAGTATGCTGATTTAAAGTCCTTTGGGTATAGGCCGAGGAGTGGGATAGCTGGGTCAAATGGTAGGTCCATTCCAAGTTTTCTAAGGAATCTCCACACTGCTTTCCAGAGTGGCTGCACTAATTTGCAACCCCACCAGCAATGTATGAGTGTACTTTTTTCCCCAACACCTATTGTTGCTTGTTAATTGTTGCTTGTTGTTCTTGATAATCGCCATTCTAATTGGGGTGAGATGGAATCTTCGTGTAGTTTTGATTTGCATTTCTCTTATTACTAAAGATGGTGAACATTTTTTCATATATCTGTTGATTGCTTGTAGATCTTCTTCGGTGAAGTGTCTCTTCATTTCCTTAGTCCATTTGTTGATTGGATTATTTGTATTCTTGGTGTAGAGTTTTTTGAGTTCTTTATAGATTCTGGAAATTAGCGCTCTATCTGAAGTATGAGTGGCAAAGATATTCTCCCACTCTGTAGGCTCTCTCTTTGCATTGCTGATAGTTTCCTTTGCTGAGATAAAGCTATTTAGTTTGAATCTATCCCAGTTATTGATTCTTGCTTTTATTTCTTGTGCTATGGGAGTCCTGTTAAGGAAGTCTGAACCTAAGCCAACAAGGTGAAGATTTTGACCTACTTTTTCTTCTATAAGATGCAGAGTCTCTGGTCTGATTTCAAGGTCCTTGATCCATTGTGAGTTGAGTTTTGTTCATTCTGTTGCATATGGATTTCCAGTTTTCCCAGCACCATTTGTTGAAGGGGATATCTTTTCTCCATTGCATATTTTTGGCACTTTTGTCTAGTATTAGAAAATTGTATTTATTTGGTTTTGTGTCCGTGTCCTCTATTCTGTACCGTTGATCTACCTGTCTATTTTGGTGCCAATACCATGCTGTGTTTTGTTACTATTGCTTTGTACTATAGTTGAAGTTCTGGTATTGCGATACCTCCTGTTTCATTCTTCTTGCTAAGGATTGCTTTAGCTATTCTGGGTTTCTTATTCTTCCAGATGAACTTCATGACTGCTTGCTCTATTTCTGTAAGGTACGTCATTGGGATTTTAATTGGAATTGCATTGAATCTGTATAGCACTTTTGGTAGTTTGGCCATTTTGACAATATTAATTCTGCCTATCCAAGAACATGGGAGATCTTTCCATCTTCTAAGGCCTTCCTTAATTTCTTCTTCAATGTTTTGTAGTTTTCATTGTAGAGATCTCTTACCTCTTTGGTTAGATGGATGCCCAAGTATTTTATTTTTTTTTTGAGGCTATTGCAAATGGAGTTGTTTTCCTCATTTCCCTTTCAGCTGTTTCATCGCTTGCATATAAAAATGCTTTAGATTTATGCATGTTGATTTTATAGCCTGCTATTTTGCTGAATTCATTGATGAGGTCTAGAAGTTTTCTGGAGGAGGTTTTTGGATCCTCTAAATATACAATCATGTCATCGGCAAATAGTGACAGCTTAAGTTCCTCTTTTCCTATTCGTATCCTTTTAATTTCTTTAGTCTCCCTAATTGCTCTGGCTAGAGTTTCGAGGACAATGTTGAATAGAAGTGGTGAAAGACGACATTCCTGTCTTGTTCCCGTTTTTAAAGAGAATGGTTTCAGTTGTTCTCTATTAAGAATGATGTTGGCCATGGGCTTAGCATAAATAGCCTTTACAATGTTCAGGTATGTTCCTACTATCCCTATTTTTTCTACTGTTCTGAGCATGAAAGGGTGTTGTATTTTGTCGAACACTTTTTCTGCGTCAATTGAAATAACCATATGATTCTTACCCTTACGTCTACTGACATGATGGATTACGTTTATTGATTTATGAATGTTGAACCATCCTTGCATTCCAGGGATGAACCCCACTTGATCGTGGTGCACAATTTTCTTAATATGTTTTTGGATACAGTTTGCCGATATTTTGTTAAGGATCTTTGGATCTATATTCATCAAGGATATTGGTCTAAAATTTTCTTTCCTTGATGTGTCTTTTCCTGGTTTGGGTATGAGGGTGATATTAGCTTCATAGAATGAGTTTGGTAGGGTACCCTCCTTTGCTATTTCCTGGAATACTTTGAGAAGTATTGGAATGAGTTCTTCTTTGAAGGTCTTGTAGAACTCGGCTGAGAATCCATCTGGTTCTGGGCTTTTCTTGGATGGTAGATTTTTAATGGCTTCTTTTTCATTGCTTGATATTGATATGTTTAAATCGTGTATGTCCTCCTGGTTCAGTTTGGGAGGAGCATATGTCTCTAGAAATTTATCAATGTCTTCGGTACTTTCTATTTTGTTGGAATACAGATTTTCAAAGTAGCTTCTCATTATGTTCTGTATCTCAGTGGTGTCTGTCGTGATATTTCCTTTTGCATTATGTATTTTAGTAATTTCAGTCTTCTCTTTCCTTCTCTTTCTTAGTGTGGCTAAGGGTTTATCTATTTTGTTTACTTCCTCAAAGAACCAACTTTTTGTTTTGTCAATTTTTTGAATAGTTTCTTTTGTTTCAATTTCATTGATTTCAGCTCTGATTTTAATTATTTCCTGTCTTATACTATTTTTGCTGTTATTCTGTTCTTCTTTTTCTAGGGCTTTGAGCTGTAATGTTAGGTCATTTAGTTGTTGACTTTTCATTCTTTTCTGGAATGCACTCCATGCAATGAATTTTCCTCTTAGTACTGCTTTCATAGTGTCCCAGAGATTTTGATATGTTGTATCATCATTCTCATTGACCTCTAAGAATTTTTTAATCTCCTCCCTGATGTTTTTTGTTATCCATGTTTCATTCAATAGCATATTATTTAGTCTCCAAGTGTTGGAGTAATTTGCCTTTTTAATTTTGTCATTGATTTCTACTCTCAGTCCATTATGATCTGATAGAACACAAGGCAGTATCTCTATTTTTTTGCATTTCCTAAGGGCTGCTTTGTGGCATAACATGTGTTCTATTTTCAAGAAGGTTCCATGTGCTGCTGAGAAGAAAGTGTATCTGCTCGTTGATGGATGGAATATTCTATATATGTCTATTAAGTCTAGGTTATTGATTGTGTTATTGAGTTCTGTGGTTTCTTTGGTTGGATTTTGTTTGGAAGATCTATCTAGTGGTGACAGCGATGCGTTAAAGTCGCCCAGAATTATTGTGCTGTGGTCTCTGTGATTCTTGAAATTGAGAAGGATTTGTTTGAGGTACAGGGATGCACCATTGTTTGGGGCATAAATATTTACTATCGTATGTCTTCCTGATTTATGGTTCCCTTAAGCAGTATGAAATGTCCTTTTTTATCCCTTCTGACTAACTTTGGCTTGAAGTCCACTTTATCTGATATAAGGATGGAAACCCCCGCTTTTTTATGGAATCCATGTGTGTGGTAGGTTTTTTCCCATCCATTCACCTTTATTCTATGGATGTCTTTTTCTATGAGATGAGTCTCTTCCAGGCAGCATATTGTTGGGTCTTTTTTTAAAATCCATTCTGCCAGTCTATGTCTTTTGATCAATGAGTTTAGGCCATTAACGTTCAGGGTTATTATTGAGAAATAATTTGTATTCCCAGTCATTTGGCTTATTTTTGTTTTTTAAGTTGGCTTGATTTCTCCTTTGAGTGCTTTTTCTCTAAGGTAGTTCCTCCCTTTGCTGACCTCTGTTGTTGTTTTTCATTTCCTCCTCATGGAATATTTTGTTGAGAACATTCTGTAGTGCAGGCTTTCTATTTGTAAATTCTTTTAACTTTTGTTTATCATGGAAGGATTTTATTTCATCTTCAAATCTGAAGGTTAGTTTTGCTGGGTATAGGATTCTTGGTTCGCAACCATATTCTTTCAGAGCTTGAAATATGTTGGTCCAGGCCCTTCTAGCTTTTAGATTCTGGGTTGAGAAGTCAGCTGCTATCTGTATTGGTCTCCCCCTATATGTAATCTCATGTTTTTCTCTCGCAGTTTTCAAAATCCTATCTTTATTTTGAATGTTAGGCATTTTTATTATAATGTGTTTTGGTGTGGATCTGTTGTGATTCTGTGCATTTGGTGTTCTGTAAGTCTCTTTTATTTGATTTTCCATTTCATTCTTCAGGTTTGGAAAATTTTCTCCTATAATTTCATTGAATAGGTTGTTCATTCCTTTGGTTTGTATCTCTGTGCCTTCCTCAATCCCAATAATTCTTAAATTTGGTCTTTTCATGATGTCCCATGGTTCTTGGAGATTCTGTTCATGATTTCTTACCATCTTTCTCTTTGGGCAACTTTATTTTCAAGATTAAATATTTTGTCTTCATTGTCTGAGGTTCTGTCTTCCAAGTGGTCTAGTCTGTTGGTGATGCTTTCCATTAAGTTTTTTTATTTGGTTTATTGTCTCCTTCATTTCAAGGATTTCCATTTTTTTTTTTTTCTGCAAATCTCTATCTCTTTGTTGAAATGATCTTTTGCTTCCTGCAGGTGCTCTTTCAGCTTATTGGTATTATCATTCATTGCCTGCATTTGCTCTCTTATCTCATCCTTTGCTTCGGGAATCATCTTAATCATGTATAATCTGAAGTCCTTTTCTGACATTTCTTTTAACATACTGTCATTGGATTCTATTAATATAGAATCTAGATTTGTTTGGATCATTTTCTTCCCTTGTTTTTTCATATATTTTCCCCTCTAGCAGTGCAGATCTGGGGTATTGCAGATTTCCCCCTATAGGCTTATAGTGGCCCTATAAGTTTCCAAAACCCTTTCTTTAAAGGGAGATCAATATTAGCAGTGTCCAAATCAGACACTATGCAATCCTAGACCAAATAGCCCCTTGGGGACAATAACAAAATTGTCATAATAAACAAAGTGAGTTCAAATATTATCTTCAGTAAAACAAACAGGTTTGCAATAAGGTCTGCAGTTTCTAATGGAGGACAAAGAGGATGCAGAGGGATGTAGAATGTGGCTGTTAATGGGATAAGAAAAGAATATACAGAAGTTCTAGAAAATAGAAAGGGTGAGAGTGTAGTCAAAAGAAATCGGATGTTAGCATGCAAAAAAGGGAGAAAGAGACTCTGAGGGAACAGGTAAACAAAAGGAAAAGAGAGCAAGAAAAGTAAAGAAATAAAAACTTAATTTTTTTAAAATGGAGAAAAAAGAAAACCTACTGTATAGCAGTCATATACTAATGAAACCTCCCAGTATTCAGTAGCCTGATGCATAAGAGGTACCTGACAATGAGCTTCAAGCCTCCAGCAGGTGTCTCAGGATGGGATTTGCCCCACCCAAAGATTGGAGTTATGGCTTCCAGAATTATCCAAGATGGCTCCTCTGGCTTCGAAATGTGTTGGCAAATGGGCAGCTGCAGCTCAGGGTGTGGACGTGGTCAGCTGGAGGTCCTGGAGACGGGATGCAGTTGGTCTGGCAGGGGTCCTGGAGTTCCCGTGTGTTTGGTGTGGTTGTGGGATCCTGGAGGCTGGGTGCAATCAGTCCGTCTGGAGTCCCAGTGATAGGGCACAGTCAGTTGGTCTGAGGGTCCTGGCAGCAGGGAGCAGTCAGTTGATGTGAGGTCCCCAGAGGCAGGGAGTGATCGGTCAGGCTGAGGGATCCTGGAGATGGGGCTCAATTAGACCGGCCAGGGGTCCTACGGGGCCTGGCTGTTGTCTCAAAATGGTGGCAGCCACGTGTAATCAAACCTGCAGATACTGTAGCAGTGAACTTCCAGGCAACAGCAGACAGCTGGTGCTCCACTGGAGGTTGGCGATCAGTTTGCTGACTGTTGTCGGACAATCGGGAGGTGAACCTCGAGCGTTGGGTGATGGATAGGAGTAAGGCAGGTGATTGACAGGCAAGAGGCAGGCAAATGGCGGATGATAGATGCCTGACAGTGAGCAATCTGCTCTCAAAAAAGGCATTGATATGCTGGCAGACTGCAGGTGATCACAGCAGACTAATGGGTAAACACCAGGGGATCGATAAGCAGCAAAAACTGCCTCAACGAGAAACAGATATCCTCTGCTTGAATCCGGCATTACGGAGCGAAAAGGAATGCAGACTCCCTCTAGTCCACCATCTTGGATCCTGCCAGCTTTTTCTTGTTGGAGGAAAGTCCTTGGAACTCGCTTGGCCCGATCTGCTGGTACTTTCGGTTTCGAAACTGCCTCTTCGCTTTGGCTGCTTTTCAGCCTTGAGGGGCCCCATATTGGGCGCCAGATGTTGGGGTCTTAAGCCCCCTTGGTCTTCTCGACCAGTGACAAGGGAAGGGTACACTCCCCAACAAGGTCAGACCGGGATAGATAGGGCCGACTGACCTCCCGCTCCCAGCCCTCCCGGAGGAGGACAATCAGACGCATCAGGGAGACCCGTCACAGCAGGAACTCCTCCAAATTCTTGAGAAAGACACGTATGTTCAGACTCAGGAGGTATTTATAACTTCAAAATAACATGACCAGAAGGGAACCTATCCACAGTATATTATAGTTGCCAAAAGTACTAAAGAACAACAATAAAAAATATTAAAGCTACCAGGGAGAAACAACAAGTCACATTCAGAGGAAAACCATTTGGAATAACAACAGATTTCTAGTAGAAATTCTAAAGGCCAGGAGGGCATGAAATAATATATTACAAGTCCTGGAAAATAACTGCCAACCAAGATTACTATATCCAGTGTTTTGGTACTTCAGAATCAAAGAGAAATAAAGACCTTCCAAGATAATCATACACTAAAGGAATTCATGAATACTAGATCAACATTATAGAAGATGATTGAAGGAATTCTACATCCAGAAAAGGAAGAAAGATAAGCATAATCATGAGAGAATAAGTCTCTTTGGAATAGTAGATACACAAATGAAAAATAGGAAATAATAAAATATTATTAGTATGCTAAACCATCAAATTTCTAAAGTAAATAAAAGATGAAGAAATGTATATAGAATATTCAAAGCAACCATAAGAAAACTAGCACCAATCACATACTTTCAGTAATGACTATATAAGCAAATGATCTAAAATCTTCAATTAAAAGATGCAGACACACGAATACTATGCTCGCTGGGCACCATAGAATCAGCAGCAAGCAAATTGGCCCTTCTCTTGTGGATCCTGTCTTCAAGCAGGAAGACAGAAAATCAGCTCTGAATAGCCAACTGGTGAATCTGATGGTGATGTGTTCCAAGAAGAGAACACTGGATAGATTAAAAACCAAGATCTAACAATGTGCTGCATACAAGAAACCCATCTCACCTACCTTATATCTTTACACAAACAGACTAGAAATAAAAAAGTAGCAAAAGATATTCCAATCAAATGGAATCCCAAAGAAAGCAGATTAACTACACTTATATCCAGGAAAATAGATTTTATGACAAAATCAGAAAAGAAAAAGAACGTCATTAAATAGCAATAAGGGGAACTAACACATCAAGAAGACATAACAATTACAAATATATATGCATCAAATGTCAGCAAATGCTACTAGAGATGAAGAATGAGATAGGACCCAATATAGTGGGAGACTTCAATACCCTTTCTTTCAACAATAGATAGATCATCCAGAACCCCCCCTCCCAAATCAAAAACAAAACAAAGCAAAACAAGAGATTTAAATCTCATTATAAATCAAATGGATGTAACATACATACATCTATAGAATATTCCATCCAATAATGGCAGAATACATATACCCTTCATCAGCACATGAAACTTTTTCCAAAACAGATCATGTATTACACCACAAAACAAGTCTTAACAAATTTTTAAAATGAAATAATTTCTCACATATTGTCAGGTCACAGTGGAATGAAATTAGAAATCAACAGCAATGCAAACTGCAGAAATTATACAAACATGGAGATTGAATAACACAGTGGATCACTGAAGAAGTCAGAGGAGAAATTTAAAAATTCCTTGAATGAAACAAAAGTGGAAGTACAACATACCAAATTGTGGGATATTTCAAAATCAGCTCTAAGAGGAAATTTTATTGAAATGTGTTCCTATGTCAAAAAAATAGAGATCTCAAATAAATAACCTAATGATGCATCCCTAAGTCAGAGAAGCAAGAGTAAACCAAACCCAAATCGGTTGAAGGAAATAAATAATAAAGTCCAGGGAAGAAATAAATAAAATAGAGTATAAAAGAACAACACAAAAGATCAATGAAACTGAATTGGTTCTTTGAAATGATGAATAAAATTGATGAACTTTAGCTAAATTAACCAAAAGAGCAAGAAGATTCAAATAAATAAAATTACAGATGGAAAAGGAGACATTATGATAGATATCACTAAAATTCAAATGATTGTTAGGTAGTATATTTTTAAAGTACATGCCAATAAATTAGAAAATCTAGAAGAAATGAAAATATTTCTGAGCATATATGACCTACCAAATTCAACCAAGAAGATATAAACTAAATATTATTTAGTTTACTTAATATAAGTAATAATTATATTACTTAATATAAGTAATAAGATTGAAGTAGTAATAAACATTTTCCCAACAAAGAATAGCCCTGGGCAAGACAGATTTACTGCTCAATTTTACCAATCTTTTTTTTCTCTTTCTTCTTTTCTTTTTCCTTCCTTCCTTCCTTCCTTCCTTCCTTCCTTCCTTCCTTCCTTCCTTCCTTCCTTCCTTCCTTCCTTTCCTTCTTTCTTTCTTTTTTTATTTGCAGTAGTTGCGATTGAACTGGAGGCCTCATGCATGCCACGCAAGTTGTCCACCACTAAGCTTTACCAGATAGTTTGTTAATGCTTCTCAAACTATTCCACAAAATATGAATGGAAGGGACCTTTCCAAACTCATTCTACAAAGCCAATATTATCTGGTTACCAAAACTCAATATATCTGGTTATAAAAACTACAGAACAGTATAGCCAATGAACACAGATGCAGAAATCCTCATTACAATACAAAATACTTTCAAATAAAATTCAACAGCACATTAAAATGGTAATACTCCATGATCAAATTGGTTTCATTCCAGGGATGCAAGCTTGATTCAACATATGCAAATCAATAAATGTAAAACAGCACATATATAGAGTCAAGGATAAAAATTCACATGATCATCTCGACAGATGTAGAAAAAGCCTTTGATAAAATTCAATGTCTCTTCATGATAAAATCTTTGAGTAAATAAAGTATAGTAAATAAGGTGAGTAATAACGTAAGAAAGGCTATATCCATAGCCAATATTGAAATGAATGGAGAAAAACTGAAAGCTTTTTCTTTAAAATCTGGAGCAAGACAGCGTTATCCAATCTCTCCAATCTTATTCAAAATAATAATAGAAGTTCTAGCTAGAGAAATTTGTGAAGAGAAAGAAATAAAAGTTGTACTATTAGAAAAGGAGAAAGTCCAGTTATTTCTGTTTGCAGATGACATGATCTCACACATAGAAAAACCTTAAGAGTCCATCATCAAAAGACTTTTAGAACTGATAAATTCAGCAAAATAGAAGTTGTTACAAAATCAACTGCAACAATTAATACATTTTCCATACCCCAGTGATGAACTCATTGAAAAAGAAATCAGGAGAGCAATCCCTTTCACAGTAGCCAGCCAAACAAACAAAACAAAACAAAACAAAAACCCTAGAAATTAACCTAACCAAGATTCAGAAGATATCTACGATGAAAATTAAACATAAAAGAAGGAAATTGAATGATGCTAGAAGGCAGAAAGATCAACCATGTTCATAGAATGGAAGAATAAATATTGCTAAAATGATCATGCTACCCAAAGTGATCTACAGATTCAATACAATGCTGATCAAAATACTGATGACATTCTTCACAGAACTACAGAAAGCAATACTAAAATTTATATGGAAGCATGAAATTCCCCCCAAACCAGAGCAATACTCAGCAAAAAGGACTATGCATTATATTAGCATAATAACAGACCTGAAGATCAAAAGAAGAGAACAGAGGACCCCGAAATAAATGCACACATCTTCAGCCAAATGAATTTTAATAGAAGTGCCAAAAACATGCATTGGAGAAAGAACAGTCTCTGCAACAAATGGTGTGGGGAAACTGGATATCCACATGCAGAAAATTGAAACTAAACCTGTCTCTCATCTTGTCCAAAAATAAATTCAAAATGAACCAAAGACTTTAATGTAAGATTTTAAACTACCATAAGAAAACTTAGCAGAAACACTTCTTGATATTGGCATACACAGTGATTTCAGGATAGAACTCCAGTAGCTCAGGAAACAAAAAGTGATGGGGCTGCATCCCTAACTAGCTGCTGCACAGCAAAGCTGGCAATCAACAAAATGAAGTGACAATCTATAAAATGAGAGAATATATTTGCCAGCTATTCATCGGCCAAAGGCTTCATATCCAGAATATATAAAGAGCTCAAAATCCTCAACAACAACAAAGTAATTCAATTAACAAATAGGCAAATAATATGAATAGACACTTCACAAAAGAACCAGGTACAAATGGCCAAGAAACATATAAAAATGCTCAATATCTTTAGCCATCAGGTAAATGCAAATCAAAACTACATTAAGATTTCATCTCACTCCATTTAGAATAGCTGTGATAAAAATAATGCTGGTGAGGATGTGGCCAAAAAGGAACTCTCACACCATTGATGGAAATGTAAATTAGTATGTCCACTCTGGAAAATAGTATGGAGGTTTCTAAAAAAAATTAAAAAACTAAAAATAGAGCAACTATACTATTCAGTCATTGCACTCTTGGGAAAATAAAGTCAGCATACAAAATATGTACCCAAGCACACTCATGTTTATTGCAGCACTATTCTCAACAGCCAAGATATGGAATCAGCCTAAGTGCCTGTCAACAAATATGTAGATAAAGAAAATATGGTATATATATACATATATGCAATATAGTATTATTTATCAATAAAGAAGAATGAAGTCCCATCATTTGCAGCAAAAATGGATGGAATTGTAAGACATCATGCTAAACAATATAAGTCAGATACAGAAACAGAAGCGTCACATGTTTTCTCTCAAAACAGAAAACAAAAACAAAAAAACCTGAAAATGGTGAAATGAAAGTTGAAGATGTTCCATTAGGAACTGGCAAGGGCTAGTGGAGGGGTGAGAGGGGAAGGAGAAATGAAGTTGTACAAGACCAGAGCTCAATATGTGCATGTATGAAAATGCCATAGTGATATCTACTAATTTTTATAGTTAATGTGAATTAACAAAGATGAAATCTCCCTCTCTTAAAACCACATTGTAGTCAATATGATCCTGGAGCACAGCTCAATGACTAACTTATCCCATTCTGCTTAGCATGTTCCCAGATTTATCATTACAACTATTACATGGGGCTGAGGCTGTAGCTCAGGGTAGAGCACTTGCCTGGCATGTATGTGTGAGGCCCTGGGTTTGATCTTCAGTATCACATACAAATAAATAAATAAATAAATAGTCCATTGACAACTAAAAAAAATTAAAAAACAAACAAACAAACAGACAAACAAACAAACAAACAAACAACTATTACAGCCCAGGAACCTATTCAGCTCTGGGAAAACCAGAAAGTTGGTCACCTTATAGGATAATATTTATATCTGCATGAGTGCTCAAAAAAATAGATCTCATCATTTTTGACAACATGGATGAATCTGGAGGGCATTATGTTATGTGAAATTAGGCAGACATAGACAAGTACCACGTGGTCCCATTAGATGTGGAATCTAAAAAAGCCAAACTCACAGAAACAGAGAAGAATGTTGGTGAATGGGGCCTGGGGAGGGGGCATAATGGGGAGATGTGGGTAGGGGTATAAACTTGAAGTTATAAAATGAGGAAGTCCTGAAGATCTAGTGCCCAGCATGATGACTAGTTAATACTGCACATTGAAGTTTTCTCAGAGTAGAATTTTGTTGTTGTTGTTTGTTTGTTTGTTTTGTGGTGGTACTGGAGACCAAACCCAGGGCCTTATCCATGCTAGGCAAGCTCTCTACTACTGAACTACATCGCCAGCCCAAGAGTACATCTAAAGTATTCTAATCATTTACAGAATGGGTAAACAAAGGGAGATAATGGATTTGTTAATTAGTTTGATTATGATAGTCATTTCACAAAGTATATGTATTTCAAAGAATCACTTCATATACTTCAAATTTATGCAATTTTATTTAATAATCATATCAATAAAATTGGGGGATAAAAAACTGCTTGACAAAGCAGAACATGCTATTCCTAGGGCTGCTAAATTTCAACTATCTTCTACTTCAGCTGCTGAAGACCTTCTGCCTAAGTTTCACAGGGAAGCATCTCAGGGTTGTATCTTTTCACATAGATTAAAATGTTTAGGAGCTCTAGGATAAAATCCTTTCTGAGTTGTCTTTACCTCACATTGTGGTAAGTGCTTATATTACTTGATATTGATTACATGTTTGTTTAACTAGCCCAGGGGAAAAAAGGAAAGCAATTGACATTTCATGGGGTCTTAAAGCCTCCAAATTATTTACCACAAGAAAAACAATAATTTTTAGGAAAACCGTCACTAGAGTTTGTCTCTGGGAAACTAACACACACACTGGGGATGATTATTTACCCCTTATATAGGCTCTGAAGAATCTATGGGGACTCATTACATTTATAAAGATATAAAAATGCTCTTTCCTAACATGTTTGCAGTGCTGTTAAAGCAACATCGATAGTAAACGTGTGTGAGAACATTACAGTGACATTTTAAAGAGGGTAGATTTTGGCACAGAACAATTTATTAAAATAAAAATATGTTTTTGACTGAATTTTCTGTTTTTTTCCTTTTTTTCCATTTTATTATAAACAGCAATTTTCAGGAAACTATTCAGTGCAGCTTGGACACTGATATTCAGAACATATACCTAGATAATTTCACTTAAAATGCTCAAATTTTAAATTTGTAATAATTAAAAATCTTTAATCTGGCAGTTTTTTCTGATTAATATATGCCTTTCTGTACACCAAATATTCTGTCTTAAGAATTAATGAAGTAATGCTTTGATCTCAGTTCATGAAAAAGAAATGAGGAGCAAATTAAAGATTTGGGTTATATTTTAATGACAAAACTCTGTTTCAGTGACATGGAATGCTCTTTGAAAAAAAAAAAATAGATTTCCAAAGCTTAGAAAAATAAATCCTATTGTAAATAAATATATAGTGTAACCAGCTCTTCGAATTCATTTTGATTGCCAAAATACACTATGCTTGGACTTATTTTAAATTTTATTTTTTTTATTATAATCACAATAAAATATGTCTTCACTGTTTCAACTTAATGGAGTTCCCTGATTTTGTAAGCAAGGTTTTTATTTTATTTATTTATAGTGGAAAATTAACTGTGGGTTTCCTTACATTGACTAGTAACCTTTCCTATCGTAGTGGATCCTGATATTCCACACAAATTTCCTCTCCAGAAATTGATGACTTTTCTTCCAAGTGTTATTTGTGTAGTACCTCACTGTCTTTGTGAAGACCTTGACTGAAGACAGACACTTTCCTGGCTCTGTTTGTATCCAAAGAGTGGCTGATAGTGATATGTGAAGGTTAAATTTTCTCCCTTCCATCTCAGTGCAGTTCGCATGGACCATCCTAGTGCCAGGGCTCCCTGGAGGTTGACTATATGACTTTTCTTGAGATTGTATCACAGCCCAGGCTCCATCTGCCCAATCCTGCTTCCTTTTTCTTTCCCTCTAAAGGTGTGGATCCTAAGAACAGTCCCCAATGACTCCCACCTCCTACTTACCTCTGTCTCATCATTTTCTTTCCAGGAAATGATCCTGCAACATCCACTACAGCCATGGCTTCCAGACTGCTCTCATGAGTACTCGTGTGTGTATCTCTGCAAGTTGACCATGAATTATTTATTACCAGGAGAAAGTTGTGTTTTCTACCATCTCATTCTTACAGTGATTTTTTAAAAAAATTTACAACTTAATTGAAAACTTATCCAAAGTAGGATCAGGGAGATTTATTTCTTCCAAATAGTGTTTTTCATTGAAAAAGTTTGCAACTGAATCACTTATGGACAAAATATTATTAAAGCTTTTTTTTAACTAAAAAATCAATAACGTTTTTACAAACACTTTGATTCTTTGAAATAAATAAGTTCTCTCTCCACTTAAATGAAACAAGATTAAGAGTTAAAAAGGACACATTTCGGGTATGTTTAAAATAAGAAAATCAGTGGGGAAAAAAACCTCTCATGAATAGACCCATATTCAAAGAATAAATCTTAACTCTAATCAAAAGATTATTAAAAGCACCTAAGTTTATAACTTAATATTTTATTTAAATAGTTAAGTTGTAAGTATGGGTCATTTTTACGTGTATTTTCCCATTCAGCTAATAAACTATTGGTCTCATGCAGCAGATCACAGTACCTACTCACTGCATAATAAAAACTAATATTATTCTGCTTTTAGTTTTAATCTATTTTTAAAAATATGGTACTAGTTGGGTTGACATTATCAGAAAGGGTTTTTAAACTATTCAAAACCTGGTGACTCAAGGAAGGAAGAAAGCATAGTAACATCTGGTCTAGCTTAGTGTCTCTCATTCTGTACCAGGGAGACAAATAATGTGGAAAATTTGTTAAGATGCAGATTTAAATTTATTTTGTCTGTGGAAGTGTTAGAGGTTCTGAGTCTCTAACAAGTTTTCAGATAAGACATATATTATTGCTCCAAGAACCAGCAAGATCTGGACAATTAGACAATTAGCTCAGTCATCTCAGTATCATTCTCATTTTTTTGGTTCTGCTCTTAATTTGTACCTCACTTCTTTTTTTTTAATTTTTATTTTATTTTTACAGACTGCATTTTGATGTATTGTACACAAATAGGGAACAAATTTTTGTTTCTATAGTTGTGCATGATCTAGATTCATACCATTCGTGTAATCATACACGTACATAGGGTAATGATGTCTGTCTCATTCCACCATCTTTCATACCCCAACCCATTCCATGTACCTCACTTCTAACGGGAGGGAGCCCGTTAGTTTTTATGCATCATATTTATGTTAATTCTACTCTCGTTTTCCTGACCTGTTTCTTCATATAAACTCTTCTGATTAGGTTTATTTTATCTCCATGCATGTATGGTTAGAGCATCGTTTTCAAGTGATTTTTTATAATATCTGATGGAATAAATTTTCCTCCATTCCTACATTTTCTGAGTCACTGGAAATAAGTTCCTGTGGCAGAAATGAGTAGCTAATTGTGCTTAAAAGTGAAATAGAGGTATTCAGTGAAATTGAATGAGTAGGAATGTTGAACAACAAAATCTGGCTATAATAGGAAAATATATGTTTCAACCTAGTGCTGAAATTTTATCACAGATAAAATTTGTTTTTATCTCTTTGAGGAAACAGAATTGAATGTGTCTAACAGAAAAGGATTATAGATGTTGTACTTCATCTTGGTCAAAAAGGGATCAGGTCTTGTTTGTGATTTTTTTTTCATGTGTTGTAAAGCTAGTAATAGCAACTAACTTGGGAAAGGCTGTCCTATTTTTGTGACATTCAACACTTTTCAATTTTGGACATTTATATTGGTTGTTTTCATATTGTGTTATGCACATGCTTATTTGGTGAACTTCTTATATCCAAAAGGATAGTTTAAAATCTTTCTTTCTAAAGTCATTTTTTCCCCCAAATTAACTAGAACAGTTTAAGCACTTTCTCTATTGATGGCCATTAATAACAGTAGGGTTTAAAATTTTTCTTGCTTCTCTGCCCACGTGGTCTGGGCCTGCAGCTCCGGTGCGTTGAGTTCTGACCCCTGGGCGGCGGTCCTCTCCACTTGCTGGTCCGCGGAGGTATCCTCTCCTGCGCTCTTCAGGCCCCACGCGGTCGCCATCTCCGAGATTGTTGCGGGGCTCTCGGAAGCCCAGGACTGTCTTGGGGCGTAGCCGGCGCTGCCCTCCACCCTCCCTACCAGCAGACTGATTTCCGTGGTAACATCTGGTGGGGAAATGGTCGTGCTTTCGGTGCCCGCTGAAGTCACTGTGATCTTGTTAGATATCGAAGGACATTTTATTTCCTTACATCAAAGAAAATGTTAAAGAGTATCTGCAGACACATTGGGAAGAGGAGGAGTGCCAGCAGGATGTCAATCTTTTGAGGAAACAGGCTGAAGAAGATGCCCACCTGGATGGGGCTGTTCCAATCCCTGCAGCGTCCGGGAATGGGGTAGATAACTCACAACAGATGATCCAGGCCGTGGTAGATAATGTGTACTGGCAGATGTCTCTGGACCGAAAGACCACAGCACTCAAACAACTGCAGGGCCACATGTGGAGGGCAGCATTCACAGCTGGGAGCATGAAAGCAGAGTTCTTTGAAGATGTTGTTCCAGCAATCAGGAAGTGGAGAGAAGCTGGGATGAAGGTGTATATCTATTCTTCTGGAAGTGTAGAGGCTCAGAAACTATTATTTGGGCATTCTACAGAGGGAAATATTCTCGAGCTTTTTGATGGTCACTTCGATACCAAGATTGGACACAAAGTAGAGAGTGAGAGTTACAGAAAGATTGCAAACAGCATTGGATGCTCAACCAACAACATCTTGTTTCTAACAGATGTTACCTTAGAGGCCAGTGCTGCTGAGGAAGCAGATGTGCATGTAGCTGTGGTGGTGAGACCTGGCAATGCAGGATTAACAGATGATGAAAAAACTTACTACAGCCTCATCACATCCTTCAGTGAACTATACCTGCCTTCTTCAGCCTAGAGGAAGATTTCTATAGAAGACCAAACTATTCCTCAGAGTTGTCCCCCTAGTGTCTAGTTTTATTCTAATGGTAAAGTAACTTACTTATATATACATACATACATATGCAAGTATATGTATGTGTATGCTCATTAATTTTCATGGGCACAAAAGTGAGGAAAGTCATCAGTTCAGCAAAAACAACTTATTTAAAGATGCTTTATATGTAGAAATAGTTTGAGACCATAACGCTAACCCTTATTGAGGGCAAAATGTAGTTGATAGAAGAAAATACAGATCAAATGTGTTATGATTATCAAATTCTATACCAAAATGAGAACTGAATTTTGAAAATTATTCAGAGGCCTATTTTTAATACTAGATATACTTCAGAGGCATTCTTAATAATTCATTACCCTTATTTAATGGTGAGTTAGAAGATTTACAGCAGTTGTATTTCATATTTGCCTCCCTTTAGTACAAAAGAGCAAAATCAAGAAAGAAAACTCACTTGAGTCTTGATTAGTCAAGTATTTGTTACTTAAGAAGAAACTTACTAATCATGTGTCACCCATAGCCAGCACTTGCCTTATCGATGAAAAATGTTCACTGATATAATAGCTAAAAAAAGAAATATGGTTCTTAATGTTTAACAAAATGTATTCTAAGTCTGCTGATTGTTACCAGTTGCTTTTCTAACTTTATCTTAGCACAGTTTAAGAATATATATTAATTGCTACTTAGTATTTTTTAAAACAAAGTTTTGCTGAAATTAGTTCATAACACCAAGAAGAGCCCTAATATGTAATATTTTCCCCTTGAATATAAGAAATGTAAATTTTATAACAGTATTATTTATCCTGGTTCCATTCTAATGGGATTCCATGTCAGTTTTATGTTGTGATTAATAAAATCATCCTCTTTCAGTTTTAAAAAAATAATAAAAAAAAAAAAAAAAAAAATTTTTTTCTTGATCTTTCCCTACACTTTTAACTTTTTTCTAAACTCAAGAAAAATTATTGCTCTGATTTAACAATATTAAAAATTGGAGAAAATATTTATTAATGTTTTAAAATAAAAAGTATAAAAAGACTAGTATTAATCATTCAATTACTGTTTGTCTCAAAGAAATATTCTTTATTTTTCTTTTTACTATACACTGCTAACACTTTCTAAAAGAGATTCACCAAATTCTTGTTGATTATGAAAGTATTCTAGGACAATAAAGGGACATCTCATCTTTATTTAAGATATAATATATAGATGATTTTGACTTAAATATTCTGTCAAAGTTGATAATATCAAACAGTAATCTTTTAGGCTGAAAAAAATCATTGATAAAAAAAAAAAGGATCTACCATGTCTGAAGGTATATGACTTCATTGCACTGTTGACTTCAGAGAATAGTTTTTGAGAATTTAATGTTACATAAAAGACAAAAAGGTAAATAAAGTCTAATAATATCAACTATGTAGATATTAATGAGATCATGGAAAAGTTCTTAAAAACAAAAACCAAAGTGTTTTTTGAGCTGGTAATTCCTACTTTCACTCTATATGACGTATTTACTTTTTACAACACAATTACTTACTTGTACTTTATTGTAAGTTCTAATATTCTTTCATTTTTTTTTAAGGAAATAAAGTGTGGTAGTGACACCATAGTTTATTATACCATTTGTTGACCAATACTGTCTGAAGGCCTCCACTCTGATGGTAAATGAAATAGTTTGGATCTGAAGTGTCTCCTAAAGTTTTCTGTGTTAATACCTTGGATGCCAGCCTGAGACACTATTGGTAGGTGGTGAACCTTTGAAGGACATTAGGTCTTGAGGGAATGCCTTTGAAGGGACCCTGCCTTCCTGTCTCTCTTTTACTTCCTGTCCATCCTCATGAGTTGAATAACGTCCTATACCATGTGTAACTGACATTACACACTGTCTTTCCAAAGACCCAAAAATCTCTGCAACCATGAGACAAATAATTCTAACCTTCTAAGTTTATTTATCTCAGGTGTTTGTGTAGTTACAGAAAGTCAATGCAATTAGGTGTAATGGAGAAAACAGGCATGGCAGTTTGTATAGGCAGGTTATACCCATGACTTACATGTGTAAGATCCTATTCTTGGTCAAAATATAGCAGATTTGAAGTGCTACTTGTAACATTTCTTTCCTAAGAAGCCTCTATGGTTTAGTACCATATGTATGCATTTGATTTAGACGGAATTCAACCTTACCTCGACACCATTATAAGCACATCATCTCCATAGAAAGAAAGAAAACAGAATTTCATATCCAGAGATAAAATAAGCTTGTATAACATGTTGTTTAGTGTTACCCTCTAAATAAATGCAGAACATTTTCTTTAAAGTTTTTAGTGTCCTGACATAACGAATTTTATTTCTGACATTTGCAACACTGACTTCTTCATATATGTAAATGTCTTTAAAGATAAGATAGACATATGATAATGCTATTAAAAAGCCCTTGCCTTTTCCACTATTAACTGAATGTAAAGAACCATTTAAAAAAGTATCTGTTACATCCTTTCATCAAGGACCCAGTTCTTCTGAAGTCTGAACTCTTTTTCAAACTTTTTGCAAGTAAAAATAATTGTAGGTGAAAGTAATTTTCTTAATTTTTTTCTATGTGTTTTTCCTTGAAAAGATGGAGGTCCCTCCAAATCACTCAGATAGACTTAATCGCTGGTGCTGAATAAACTGTCTTGTCCAACAAATGTAGCTCAGGAACTCCTTATACCATGTCAGTCTTTTTCAGCTTCAGGGGTAAATTTCATTATTCAGGAATGCTTTGTTTGAGAATTTAAATTCACATTTAAATTTCTCCATTTCTCTTGTTTACTCTGTTATTGTTTTAGTTTTTGGTTCCTGATGAAGTCTAGTTCTCTTTTGTACAAGATTGTGATTCCACGACTTCTATTAGTGATAGAAACTTGGGAGCATAGTTCTGATTATAGATTCTTGTTAACTTGTCTTTGTTAGGTAGCAATGACACAGAGTTTAGATCTTTTCTTTATAATTATCCTTTTTGGTAAGCCCTTCATCCTGTTGATTTTATCACCTCTCCTTCGGCACACTCATGCCTTTGCCATCAGGTTATAAGCTATCTCAAGACATAAATTTGGTAGGACTGTTGGCCTGTATGGTTGTCAGGTAGAAAAGTTGCTGTGTCACTTTTTGTCTTCTGACTTTTGATAGCATACTCTTCGGTGTTGAACTTACTCTTGTATCATTGAAAACTCAAAGCATTTGAAGAATACAAACATACATAAAGAGAAAGCTTTGTGTTCACAGGAGTGTAAAGCAAATAGGAATGGTCCCAAAGCCTTGTTTTTATGTTTCCCACTCAGTCATAATAAAGCATAATAAGGCATCTTGGATAACCTTTGTGTTTTTTAGAACTTCCTGTCACAGAGTTGATGCAACCAACAGTTGTATTTTTGTTGAAAGTAAATTGTGTGTTTTTTTCTTATGTGCTAAATTTGTAAGACTGAATGTGACAGGTTTTTATAAGTCTATATATGTGTTTAGAAGTAAAAAAAAATAGTGCTTTTATAATTGTGGTTTTTCTTTTTTCTTTGTTGGAACTATAATCATATGGGCTTTGGAGATCAGAGGGTTTGGAGATCAGAGCTCTCTGACTTTTTAAGAAAACTTACGTGCCCCCCAACTTCATCCCTGCTTTAGTACTGAGGATTGAACTCAGGAGCACTTTACCACTAAGGTGCAACCCCAGCCCTTTTTATTTTTTTATTTTTTTGAGACAGGGTCTAAGTTGCTTAGGGCCTCACTTATTTGCTGAGAGTAGCCTCAAACTTGTAATCCTCCTGCCTCAGTCTCCTGAGTTACTGGGATTACAGGCATACACCACTATGCCCAGCAAGAAAACTTAAGTTTTTAGGAAAAAATATATGAATATGACTGACTGTGTTATAATCATTGGAATATCAATGAAATATGAAAGATCTTTTCTGAATTTTACAGAGATTTTAATCTAAGTGCAAGATATTTTTTTCTCTTTTTTTATTGAAAGAACTAGGGAAGTCTAGAAAAATACATTTAAAAAAAGATAACTTTTGTTGACAACAACAACAAAGTATAATAATAAACATCAAGTCTGTAATAATCACCAAGTCTATAGCTGAATGCACAGTCTAATTAGATAAACAGTAGAAAAAATAATGGAGTGATACCTACTAAATAAAAAATCCTTATCCTTGGTTTCCTCATCTATATCTTCTGGGCCTGGACTGTGAGCCTTACCCAGTGTTAAATGACTTACATCATGGAGAAAGCAGCCATCCCCAGATTTTCCTTCCTGTCTGAGAATTTGATAAGAGACTTCTATTGTATGTATGAAATGTTTCATGAACATATGGATTGATATTCCTTTGCTTAGCTCTTGAAGTTAATGGATGAAATTATAAAGCCTCTTGGAGATGCTATTCTGATTGATATTTAGAGACTAATAAACACTTATATAAATCAAAGCTAAGGTACAAAAACAAAAGCACTCCAATTCCAGAAGTGGAAAGGAGAAAAAGTCCAAATGTGTAAATTGTATTGGTTCCTTAAGATTTAAAAGAATTAGCTCAGAGAAATGATCAAGTTGCAGACACAGATTGGTTGCTGGGTAACGATATAAGAATCAAAGAAATTAAAATTGATAATCTAGTAGATAAAAGAAAAAATTGAGAACTTTTAAAGGTTAAGTAAAATTTAAGGTTCAAAAAATTTTAAAAGATTTCTAATGAGCATGAATTCTTGAACAAATTAATATGGTTATGTGATTTTCAAGTCAACCTGATTTTATCACAGTACAAAAATAAAGTTGGCATAATTTGTGAAAAGTTTGGATTATTTTTCAAGACAATCTTAATTAATTTGAATTTTCTTGTATTGGTTATAAGATGCTATTAAACTATAATCATCTCCACAAAGTATTTAAAATAGCAGAATTATAAAAATGTTTTATTAAATTTTATCATAATAAACTATTGTATGTTTTTCTCCCTAATAGCAAATTCTGTAAAAACTTTTATTTATTCCACTTACAATATGTGAATGAAATATAAGTTATTACCTTACAAACAAAATCATGTCAATCACAACATATTTCTCTAAAAAAATCAGCTTTAACATAACTTTCAAGATCAGTACCTGCTGAAACACTATAGAATAACATTTGCATTTATCAATGCATAAACTTTGTAAAATTTCCAAGCAGATTTCAACTCAATAGAGAGTCCTTAAGTTCTTGCAAGACTTGGTTGCAGCCACCCTGGCATGACTACCTGGTATATGGTGAAGGGCCTGAAGAGGGGATGGAATGACCTGCTTCAGGGCCAGTGAACTGGGTTGAAGGGTGAATACATAGGGGACAAGTTACCTGTTGTCAGTCCTGTTGGCCTTGGGTAAGGTTAACTGAAAGTGTTAACAGTGGGGCCATGCGTGTGACTTGAACTCAAGATTGAGAATGGACTAAATGTACTCCACAAGTCTGAACTTTAACTCATGTCCCGTGTGAGCAAGAATCACTCCAAACACCATTTCCAATACAGCACCATTTTGTTCCACTCCAGCTTGCTCCTGTCAAAGAAATACTGCATTGACCTGCGAGTGAGTCTACTGCTAGGGCCAACACATGGAATCATGATCCAGGGATCTGGAAATATGCACAGGGCAGAGGATAGGAGAGTGTCCTGTAGGGTTTTATAAACCAGATTGATTCCTTATGTTACATTTGAGGCTGATGAAGGAGTAGATTGATCTTGGGTTGATTTTTCTGAACAGCTCCACCAAACTGTACTGGACTGGGCAAAGGAAGAAAAGCACTTGAAAATGTGGTGTGGGAAGATTGAGGGGCTGGTCCAAGACCTAGGCCCAGAGAAGAAGTCTGAGGGTAGTAGCACACTAGGGTCCAAATTATATTAGGTCCAATGTGGCAAAATACTACACATATTTTTGTCTATTTAAAGTTTTAGAAATTTATTAATGTGGTAAATTATAGTATAGTCATTGTCTTTTATACTGTTAATACATTTTAAATATTTAAATATTTTAAATATTCTAAAAGTTTCATTTATTATATGTTGATACCAAAATGCACATATACATATGTATCATATTAAAGCTATGAATCAAAGAAAACTAAAATAACAAAGAGGGAAGTACTTCAGAAAAACTTGGTGTTCGAAGATATACTTTGTTCTTAATAATACTAGTATAACATTGTGGGCAGGCAAGTGTATAATCCGTGTCTCAGGCTCTACTTTTTTGGGAGAAGCTCAGCCAAGACAAATGTCATACAATATGCCTTTGCTGAGTCACTATATTTTTTGTGGAAGTCTAGTTATTTTCATATGTTATGGTTTGGATGTGAAGTATCCCCCAAAACTCACATGTGAGACAATGCAAGAAGGTTCAGTGGAGAAATGATTGGGTTGTAAGAGTCTTAACCCAATCAGTAATTTAATCCCCTGATAGGAATTAACTGACTGGTAGCTGAAGTGGTAGGATGTGGCTGGAGGAGGTGGGAATCGGGGCATGGCTTTGGGTATATATTTGTATTTGGTGTGGAGCCTCTCTCTGCTTTCTGATCACCATGTGAGCTTCTTCCCTCTGCCACACTCTTCCACCATATTGTTCCTATCTCACATGGATCCCTGAGGGATGGAGCTGGCTGTCTATAGATTGAGACCTTTGAAACAGTGAGTCCTCAAATAAACTCTTCCTCCTCTACAGTTGTGCTGGTTGGGTCATTTAGTCCCACCAGTGAAAAAACTGACAAGCAACATTATTCAATAAGAATCTGTCTTCTTTTCCAACAAGATATAACTGGTTAAATCAAATTTGTAACCATGCCATGACAGAAATGCATCATTAATTAGATTTAATAAGACTGCTATAAAAGAACAAGTATGACATAAGTGCTCTCAAGAAAATATCCTCATACCTGTTCTGTGGCTTATGGCATGTAAGTCTGAAGCCTTATAGGCATGCATGGGAAAGAACCAACCACAAAGCATGTTGCCTCCTGCAAAGCAGTCTAAAGTTGTGAAAAAAATATAAAACACCATTTGTAATGCATAATGGATTGTGTCCTTCAGTTATTTTCCAGAACAGTCTCTTTTAGGCATTTTGATTAGTATAGAACAATTATTTATAAAAACAATTTTTATAAGAATATTCAATTCAAAATTGTTTATTATAACAGCAATCTGATTACAACCCAAAACAAGAATATACATTCATGACACACATACACACACTAACACATTTATGTTTTTAATTTCATATACATTTTATTTTAATACAAAATAAAAACATTCATAATTTAATTAATTTTTAGTGTTAATCTACTAAAATCTTAAAGTACAAAAATACTGTCAGTACTTATAAGGAGTAAAAAAGGATCAAGATAATACATACATGTTATAGGATTTACATTGAAAGTAATAATGAAATTTAAAACATGCATGAAAAGGTCTTGAAGAAAATAGACAAAACTGTTATAAGCATTTAGTATACATGCTGTTTTTCTTTATCTTTTCTTTATAGGCTGTATTGGTTTGATTTTTTTCCTGCAGTGATCTTGTTTGAATACCTTATAAAAACTGATAAATGTAAATTCATTAAAAATGAATATCAACAATAGCATTTTGGAAATGTCTTTCCGGCAAAGTGATCCCTTATTACAGTATCATATGAATATATAATGCTGTGTGACCCAAGGACATAAACAGTTTAGAAAAAATAGTCACAAAGAAATTCTTTGTGTGATATTCTTCTAATCTATGGTAACACTGAGTTAATCATTTTCCATGAGTGATAGCAAAGTATGTTAATAATCACACTATTTTTTCTGTCCCTTTCATAGATATTTATGGTCACTTTTTGTATGATACCAAGGACTATTTAACAAAATGATAAAATCTTATATTTTGTGATTTTGATTATGTAACTTGGTATATGTTCTACCGTAGTGTAAGAGTAAATTGAAAGTAGTTGATAGGTAGGAGTTTTGTGTGTATCAGAATCAAAGAGCTGGCTCATATACACATTATAGCATACACATGTGTACATAAATACACACAAATTTGACAAGATGCCTTGAAAGTGTTATAAACAGATTTGTAGCAGTGAGGAACCATGCTCTTTACCTTTCAAACAATCCATTGTTAATTTCTCATTTTACATGATAATGCATGTTCTCTGATATTATGTATGTCATGTCTGGTTCATGCTTATCTCTCTGAAATTTTGAATCATTTTCACTTTAAAAAGTCCATTCATTTTCAAGGAACATTTTGCTCAGTTATTTAAAGCAAAGTGGCTGAGATGGCAAAATTAAGAGCACAGGTTAATTAGGATAGAGTTCGTTTCCCAGAGGTCACTGACCATGTCCCTCACAGCAGTTGGTTAAAGCACACATGAGCATCAGTCCATGCAAAGTGAACACTGAGGACAAATGTTTAGACTTTGGTAATGGTCATGTGTACTCCATTCAAGAGGGGAGGTTTGGAGAGTGACCTAATATTTATTATAGGACCTATGTTTAGACTTCAGATGTTATTTACAAATTCGACTCTTCATTTGTGTAACATAACAAAAGCTTAAAACTCCGAAGTGCTCTGGGCCTCCCTTAGCCTCCGAGAGGCTTTTCTTTTACTGTTTTTTTCTACTGCTCTTAAAAGCATCCAAAATGTAAAACAAACCAAAGTAGAGCTCAGTGATCTTGGTATATTAAAATTTGAAAGAGTCAACAATATTGGTTATATTGAAGAAAATGTTACTAAATACATGTGAGGTAATAAGACTGCTTTAAAATATGGTGAGTAGAGTCATTTTGAAAATCAAGAAATATATCCAGCATTTTCAGTATAAATTCAGCATTTTCTGTTTAAATTAAATATTAACATTAAGAATGACCATCTATATGCAGATAAAATTTTTTTCCTCTCTCCATTTTCCTTTTTCATACTGAAAAATGCATGTATTTATAAGGCACAAAGTACTAAAATAAATTTATAAAGCATAAAAAACAAAAAATCAGGCTATATATTTTTAATAAGTAAATATGACTGAAATGATTATAGTTTATATCAAATCTTTTTTTAAATTATAATTGAGACCTGCGGGGACACAACTGTAAAATTTTCTATAAATCTGTTGATATTTTGATAAAATAGGCATTTCCTAATTAATATGAAGCTTTTCATATATTAGAGTACTATATATAATGATCTATAAAAACATTAGTCTATTAAAGTCCATTAATATTCTGCCAAATGAATATATTCCTAAATTAATTTCAAAGTTTTGTGTAAGATAAATTAAGTGGGCTGAGAGTAATTTAAATTGTAATAGGCTTACTTTATGTTTATGATCACATATATTTATCTGCAAAGACTGTAACCTCTTACCAAAATTTAAATTCATGCTTTTTTTTTAGCTCTAACCTCTGGCTCTTTATCTGTAAAGTATGGAGAGTTCATGAATATTTCAGGGAAAAGTACTGAACATAGATGACTCAGAACACCTAAACAAATTGAAACAAGTAAAACCAAAATTGAATTGAAACGGGACATTGAGAGGTAGATTTTTGAAAATGTATGGATGAAATTTTAAATGTTATAGAAGTCAAAGTGCAAATAGACAAATAGGGTTCTATTTTTATTGCATCATCTGGTGGAATTTTTATGCAATTATAACAGGAAGACTATGGTAAAGGTAAACTGAAGCACATCTCTTTTCAGGATCTGCTCTGTGTATAGCATTTATTTTTGTGTGTGATTACTTTTCTCAAAACCTTACTCCCTAATTTGTTAAATTAATTATTGTTTAGCTACTTGACTTTCTTTTAGAGGACGAATGATTCATTATGATTGTTTGATTATTCCCATTCTTAAAGACACACTCAACTTTGAGATCAATGAGAGTAAATTCCAATCTTCTAGGATCAGTCCCTAATGTGTCTAAGAACCAAAGATACAGCATAATAGATTCACCTTATCAAACCAAAGCTGACATTGTCATTCAAAAATTAAAAATTTGCAGAAAGGTTGGTTTTCATACATTGCTATTTGTATGTTTCCTATTTTTCATCTATGTATGCTTATTTTATTGTTTTTTTTTATTTTTAATTTTTATGGACTGCATTTTGATTCATTGTACACAAATGGGGTACAACTCTTCATTTCTATGCTTGTAACATAATATAGATTCACACCATTCATGTAATTATACATATACATAGGGTAATGATGTCAATCTCATTCCACCATCTTGCACACCCCACCCCCTCACCCCTGTCATTTCCTTCTATGTAATCCAAAGTTCCTCCAATTCCATCCATTTATCTGCAAATGCCATAATTTTATTCTTCTTTATGATTGAATAATAATCCATTGTGCATATATACCACAGTTTCTTTATCCATTCATCTGTTGAAGGGCATCTAGGTTGGTTCCACAATCTAGCTATTATGAATTGAATTGCTATAAACATTGATGTGGTTGTGTTACTGTAGTATGCTGATTTTAAGTTCTTTGGGTATAAACCAAGGAGTGGGATAACTGTCAAATGTGGGTCCATTTCAAGTTTTCTATGGAATCTCCATACTGCTGTCCAGAGTGACTGCACCAATTTGCAACTCCACCAACAATGTGTGCCTTTTCCCCCACATCCACACCAACACTTATTATCGCTTGTGTTGTTTATAATAGCCATTATGATTGAAGTTAGATGAAATCTTAGGGTAGTTTTAATTTGCATTTTTCTAATTACTAGAGATGTTGAATACTTTTTCATATATTTGTTAATCTCCTGTATATTTTCTTCTGTAAAGTGTCTGCCCAGTTCCATGGCCCATTTATTGATTGGGTTATTTGTATTTTTGGTGAAAAGTTTTGTACTTTTTTATAAATTTTGGAGATAAGTGCTCTATTTCAAGTGCGTGTGGAAAAGATT
This sequence comes from Sciurus vulgaris, assembly GCF_902686455.1. Taxonomy (NCBI): domain Eukaryota; kingdom Metazoa; phylum Chordata; class Mammalia; order Rodentia; family Sciuridae; genus Sciurus; species Sciurus vulgaris. Next base: position 137,606,229 of record NC_136463.1, read on the forward strand.
TTCTCCCACTCTGTAGGCTCTCTTTTCACATTATTGATTGTATCCTTTGCTGAGAAAGAAGCTTTTTAGTTTGAATGCATCCCATTTATTGATCCTTGCTTTCATTTCTTATGCTTTAAGAGTCTTGTTAAGGAAGTCTGGTCCTAAGCCAACACGATGAAGATTTGGGCCTACTTTGTCTTGTATTAGATTGGTCTAATTCCTATGTCCTTGATCCATTTTGAGTTGAGTTTTGTGCAGGGTGAGAGATAGAGGTTCAATTTCATTGTAGTACATATGAATTTCCAGTTTTGCCAGCACCATTTGTTAAACAGGCCATCTTTTCTCCGTTTATTTATTATTATTTTTTGTTGTTGTTCGTTTGTGCAGTATGAGGTAACTGTGTTAATGTGGGTTTGTCTCTGTGTCTTCTATTCTGTACCATTGGTCTACTTGTCTATTTTGGTGTGAAAACCAAGTCATTTTTGTTAGGCTCCCCAACGTATTTGGAAGCTGGTGCAGCCATCCTGGATTATCCCTGAAGGGGAAGCTGTCATCTTTAGCTGAGGTGGCTCCCATCCTGGGACACCTGCTGGAGACTGGAGGCTCTTATTTTTTTGTTTTTGTTTTGTTTTGTTTTGTTTTTAATGTAATCATTTGTTTCTTCTGAAATCCAAAATGCTAGATATCTTACTAAAATAAAATAATGCTTATCATGATTATAGCATGATGTGATTTCAGTTGGTATTGACACCTAATTGTCTACAAGAGTGTATTTTCTTAACTGGAAAAATGGGAACATATTTAAGCAAGTAAAAACATATACTATAAAAGTATAGCCATGTTTTTATTTAACAACTAAAGCAGAGAGTTCGTTTAATCCATATTGCTAGTGGTTACAATTATAGATTCTAGAATCTGCATTTCCTAATCCAGCTCTGGATCTGCACTTTCTCTCTGCCACGGTTTTCTTATCTGTATAATTGGTGTATCATAATGGCACTTCTTTCACAGGTTTAATTTGAATATTAAATGAGTTGTATATGAACCCTTAGAACAAAGTAGTATGTAGTTGGTGCTTGTTACACACTGTAGAACTATTCTCTTTATTATCATCATGATCATTACTATTGTCATCATATCATTCAATCAAATTATTTTACAAATGATCCTGGATTGTGACTTGGTGATGGTCAACCATCTAGATTAGGTAATTAGGTTTCAATTGAAGAAGTAGAGAAATAAGAAGAGAAACTAGCTTCCTTAGGAATTAGAGGCAAATATTCCTTCCCTCTCTTTTTTAAATGTCAGTACAAAAAAAGTGTTGTGCATTCTCTCTATTGCTTTTTGTCTATTCATTCACACATGCTGCCTTCTTAGTGTTCTGAACAAATCTTGATCATTAAATTTTCCAAAAATATGTAAATTCTCTGGAAGCAGTGATATATTGGATTATAATTTGAAAATACTTTCTACCAAGAAAAAGATGATGACTCCAATAACAGGGATCTCTGGGTACCACAGGCCCTGGTATTCAAGCTAAGATTCTATCAGCTCTTGGCTAATTTTTCTACATAAATGCCATCACAAGTAGTAAAACCCAATGAAGTCACAAACTTTCACACATTTAAATCTTAGGTTTATCATTTTTTTTTTTAAAACTAGGCAAATTACTTAGGCCTCATGATCTTCTGTTTCCTCATCTATAAGATAGGGATCACCAGAGTACCATTCTCAAAGTTGAGTTGCAAGGGCTGTATAATCTGAGGGAATGATGTAGTGTCATGCCTAACATGGGATAATTTCTCAGTATTTTGTGTTAATGTAACATGTTGATATAAATTGATAATAAATTTAGATATGACAAGTAAACAAAGTCTTTTTAAAAAGATAATCTTTCACTAATTTGAATAGTTCAGTTTCAAAATTAAAGGAAATTTTGCTACATTTAACTATATAATATCGATCTCTGTCTCTGCATTCTTATAATAATTTTCCTGGCTAATTAACTTCAAGGAATATTGCTGAGTTTGCACATTACTGTCCTTTACTGTACTTTTGAGCATAATTAAGTACATCTCAGAGACAGGTTCTCTTACCACAGATTTATACTAATACATTAATTAACATAAAATATCATTCATTTAGTGCTTGCCAAATGACACTGAGAAACCTCAATTTTACATATTACATTTCTCATCTCCTGGGGATCTCTATTCCTTATCAGTGACTAAATGTAGACCAAGTCTTTTCTACCCTCCTGGAATCAGATTTTTGCTTCAACATAGCCTCACCTGGCTACCTGAATTCCAATATTTAGGTAGATAATTTTTCTTTTTCTGGTTTCCCTGGAAAAGGAATGATTTTCCCTTATGGATTGACTGAGTTTTTCTGTTTTTTCCTGGACTCTCTTTACCATTGGATCACCAGGAGAGCTTTTTTCTAACCATATACCAGACTGTTTTTGCTGTGGCATCTCCAACAACAGATCTTGTGAGTTTTCATTTTTTTGTAGGATATTTCATTTTATTAGTAATGAAGTGTTTCGTGTAGCTCTTTGAGAATTAGCCACTGACATTCTCTTACTTTGGTCAATGGATAATCCACCATGAATACAGATGAAAGTTGTAAAAGTATTGGGAAGCTGTGTAGTAAACGGGATTAACTTTGGGTTTAGAATGTTTTTTTTTTTTTTTCCCCTTCTTTCTTCAGTACCAGGGATTGAGCTCACGGGCACTTAACTATTGAGTCACATCCCCAGCCCTTTTGTTATATATGTATATATTTTCTTTTTGAGACGGGGGTATCACTGAGTTGCTTAGGGCTTTGCTAAGTTCCCAAGGCAGGCTTGAACTCAAGATCCTCCTGCCTCAGCCTCCCAAACTGCTGGGATTACACGCATGCACCACTGCACCTGGCACTTTCTCTGCTACCTTAATTAAGTACTTTAATCTGTGATAATAACTATACTCGAGGTTATTCCAGGACAGAGATTCTCCAAGTGTGGTCTAGGAATCTCCTGTTGACCTCAGAGATATATTCACACAGGGTCTACGAGGTCAAACTATTTTCATATTAATTCTATGATGTTATTTGTCTGTTTCACTCCCATTATCTTCCAAGTGTACAGTGGAATTTTCCAGTAGTTTTATGACATGTGCTATCACAACAAATTGACAATAGAAGCAGCTATAAGAATTTCAGAGAATGAGAATGTTAAGTATAGTACATATTTTTCATTTCCATTATTTGTATTTTATATAATTATTCAGCATTCTGTCTTGGCCAGAAATTGAAGACATTTGTTAAAATGTAAACCAATGTCATTGTTCTTAGTATTTCTAAAAAAGATAGTTACTTTTGTTAGACAATGTGATGTTATTTTCCAATGAGTTTATTTTTAAAAATAAATTAATAAATATTGTAAGTATTACAATTTCAGTTTATTTGACTTTCTTTTCTTTTTTTGGTACCAAGGACTGAACCGATGGTGCTTTACCACTGAGTCACATCCCCAGCCTATTTTATTTTTACTTTTTATTTTGAGATATGATCTCATTAAGTTGCTCAGGGCTTTGCTAAGTTTCTGAGACTGGCTTAGAATTTGCAATCCTCCTGCCTCAGCCTCCTGAGCTTCTGGGATTACAGGCATGCATCACTACGCCCTCCAGTTTCAGTTTTCTATATGATGAATGTGGAGAGATATAAACCCTGTAAACAAAAGTTTTCTGTGTTTCTCACTAATTATTAAAAATGAGAACCTTTTTGAGAGGTTTTAAGAACTGCTATTCTGAGCATTAAATGAAATATTATTTCCTGAAATAATGCCTACACAGAATAGGAATCTTATAATGTCATTGGCTGTGATAAGGCAATGTAAATTCATTTTATTATGCTATATTTCCTATCATTATAATTTGGTAAGTGAAACAATGTAAATATACAATTTAAAAAGGAAAATTAAAGTATGATTTCTGTGATGAGTAGAGACCAGTCTGCATAAATGATTTGATAACAATAATTTGACCTGGGGCACTGCAGATGTTGTTATTTATTAAGATGGCAGCTGTCTTTAGGAGACAGTCAATTTTTATACAGCTATAAAGTGATGCTCAGATATTTCAGAGAATGAGAATGTTAAGTGTAATACATATTTTTCATTTCCATTATTTGTATTTTATATAATTATTCAGCATTCTGTTCATTCACATAATCATCTGTTTATTTGTCCCTTGGAGACAAAATACATGGCTTAATGACCTACTGCTGTTTGCCAAGCATGGTGATCAATCTCGGGATGCAGTGCTGCTCAAGACTTAACTCTTGCCCTCATCAACATTATATTTAAGCTAAAAGCAACAATAACAACAAGAAAATATTATAACTTATGTGTAAGTCATATGTTTTCTGATGTGCTGCCAAACTTTTAAAGCTAAAACTTTAAAGCTTCTTTTTATAAGTTTATTTTTTTTTAATTACATCTCTGGAAACCATGAGTATCATAAAGGAACTATTATAGAGTAAGGAGAATGGGAGTAGGTGAGGAAGAGCAGATAATGGGAGGCCAGCAAATGATGTGGTTTTGAAAAGCATGCACATGTGAAATGAAATTACGACTGCAAAGATTTTGTGTGTTTGCAATAATTAGCCAGGTGTGGCCCGGCTGAGAGTGGTTGGCAGAATTATCTATAGAAAGTTTGCAGAGGGTTCCAATTTAAATAGAACAGCTACTCTGTGTAGGGAAAAGTGTAAATAGAGAAAAGTGTAAATAACAGCTGGCAGTAGTTATGTGTCTCAAAAATCCAAATAGTGTTCTGCTTTTGAATATAGGTTAAAGTAGATCTGATATGCCAGTGCTTTTTTTAGGATCTAAAGTCCTAGAATTCTGTAGAAACAGCAGAGACTGGTGTGATTTTGTGCTCTGCAGAATGTAGGCGCTCTTGGTTTAATGATTTGATAAAACTATAATCTACGGGAAAAACTTAACTATTTCAAAAGCATTCAATAGTTTCAGTATATCCCTATTGTTATATCAGCTTTTAAAAGTCTCTTCCTCTGTAAGTAAAAAAAGTATGTCTAAAAACCATGTCTCAGTCATAGCTAGTGATAGTTACACTAGTATTTCAACACAGGATGATGGTGCTATGTGAAAAGCACTTGAAAATCCTGAGAATATTCTTTCATTCAGAATAGATAGCATTCTGGAGTAGCAGATTCTAGGCTATACAAGAATATGAATCAACACATGCACCACTTATTTTCATAAGAAATATGCAACTTTAGTCTCTCCATCTTGTAGTTTCCATGCATACTTATGCCTTGTAGTATCTGTTATTTCTATAAAATGTGATAATTGGTGATAGGTCTAAATTTTGATATGCCATTGATCAGTAAGCAAAGTTTAAAGAATATCAAATCACATTCAGGAGAATCTTTAATTTTGATAACTTCCTCACTTAAAAAATTGTGTACTTACCTGTGAAGTTTAATCATGCTTTCTTTTTTTTCAGATTATAACACTCCTGTTATTTCAGAAAACCAAGTCAAGGAAAGGAGGGGGGATGGGAATGAGAAAGACAGTAGAATGAATCGAACTTAACTTTCCTATGTTCATATATGAATTATACAACCAGTGACGCTCCACATCATGTACAACCACAAGAGTGGGATCCTAATTAGAATAAGTTATACTCCATGTAGGTAGAAAATGTCAAAATATACTCTACTGTCATGTATATCTAAACGTCAAAAAAATAAAAAAATAAAGAAAACCAAGTCTATAATCAGGTGCAAGTTATAGATTCCCAGCATGGGAAGGGAATTCAAAGTCCCTAGTTTAACAATCCACATTTTGCTGGATACCATCTACTATGAATACTATTGGTGGCAATGAACTCATTAATCTCTAAGGCACTGAATTCTGTCTTAATATATTCCTAGTGGTCTTACCTTATATACTCAGTGGTGGGTAGTTTATATTTGATGACAATGATGAGTGATTCCTTTTCTTTGCCTTCTAGTGTTGGAATTTCATCAACGCCCAAAAGCAGTCCAGAACATTCTCGTTCTCTGATGGTTACACAATGAATAAAAATGAAATTTCCTAGTTTTTGATATTTGTTTTATTTGCAAAAATAACTTTTGCTTTTAAATTTCTTGATATTGTTGTTTTCTTAATTCTGTGCTAGTTCTTTTTTGTGTCGCTGATTATAAGCATGTATTTCAGTGTCCCTGGAAATCACCAAGTTACTCTACTGTACTTTTTCTAAAGTTCCTGCTCCTTCAAAACTATTTTAATTTTAAATTTAAATATTTTTGTTAGTGCATTATAATTATAGATAATAGTGTGGTTCATTTCAACATAGTCATAAATGCATATATAGTTAACTTCATTTCAGTTTTTTGTACTTCCTCTTTCCCTCTCCTCCTCTCTCCCTGATGCCCTTCTTGTACTCTATTGGACTTCTTTATATTCATTTATTTATTTTTAATTGGTGCATTGTGGTTCTCACTTCTTTTTATTTCTCCTTGGAATATATAGTCATTTTGTATTTAGAATTATAGTTACTTTTTTCTTGTAGTCTTATACAATGGAAATTGACATAGGAACTTTTTAAATAAGTGTGTTCCCAAGCAGTTGAAGCAAATAAGTTTACTCTGTTTTTATGTATCCTCCTCCAGTCCTTTCATATAAAGAGATCTGCTTATTTTCCTACAAGTAGAAAACTTGTAGGAAATAAAATTGGGACTGGGGAAATAGCTCAGTTGATAGAGTGTTTGCCCTGCATGCATAAGGCCCTGGGTTCAATCCCTAGCACCACCTTAAAAAAAAAAAAAAATAAAATAAAATTTATTGCATATATAAATATGGTATACAATGTATAATACTATATGTATATATTAAAGTAGTTAATATCATTTAACAAATTAACATATCCATCATCTCACAGAGTTATCCATTCCTCCACCCTGCCACCCCATCCCCATGACAAGAGGTGCTATTATCAACTCAGCAGAAATTCTGAATATTGTTTAACTATAATCCTCATGTTGTACATTAGTTCTTTCCAGTATTTTCTACATATTTGATATTTTGTATTCTTTGATCTACTTCTCCCCATTACCTTTATAGAACTTACTAATCTAAGCAATTTCCAATGAAAATATTTTTTCTACTTGTAGGAAAATAAGAATATGGTAGCATACATTTCATAATCATGGTTCATTTTGTCTGTGATTCTCCAACACCCTATACTTCACTTATTTTCCTCCTGTTTAAGAGCTACTGGAATTGTATCTGATTGCTAGATACTCAGGATTGCTGCAGTGTGATATCCACTAGGGACTTTGCTAGTCGGCTTTTGTGGTGAAAGTCAAGTAAATAAGGAATATTTTAAAGTTAAGTGTGCAGAATGTGATATTATTGGGCAGCAGTTTTCTATCCGGGTTTCTTTTTTTTTGCAGATAATGTTTTTCAGGTGATGAGATTTGCCAAAAAGAGACAGCTTATTAGAGTAAATAACCTTTTAAAAAAGATAGTTTAGCTCTCACTTTTTCTCCCCCCTTTCTTTTGACATATGATAAATCCAAAGGGTAGAGATTTCATTGTAGAATGTAGTCACTTCTAAGTATTCAACATTCAATTTGTTAATTACTTTCTCATGGGTAGGGGTCATTCTAAATACTTTCTTCTAAAATACAAAGTAATTACTTTGCCTTAAATGAAGAAAATTAATGGAAAATTGTAGTTCCTTTTAGTAAAGCAATATAGACATAAATTAAAGTCTTAAATTTATGAGTGTTTTAATATGCCTTTTAGGTTATTCAATGATTTAGTGAATTCTGATGTTATAATTTAGAAAGGATGTTAACATCCTTTTGGCAATATGTTACCCTCTACCTGTTCTTCATTTATGTGACTGCTGATAGTCAGCTTTTCCTTTTGCCTCTACTTGGTTATATTGTTAGAACAGAATTGAAAAGGACCATGTACTGCATTTTCCTGTAGTCACATGAAATAGTTACTTTTGCTGTAGTCTCCAGAGAAAATGTAAGATATACTTTTGACTATCATCTTACAACCCAAACATAGCATTTCTATTTCTTCTTGATGCTTTATGCACTTTCTACTTTCAGCTTTATGCAATATTCTAGTTGAATGCCAAAGAACCTATAAACAGGACGAGTGTTACCTGTGTTTGTATATATAGTGAACACCTTCAGTAACCTTTATTCCTCTTCATTTTAAAGAAGGGAATGTTCCTTGTTACTCATTCTCTTGGCATTATCCATTCCTAAGGGAGAAAAGTTGATTCTGCTCTTTTCATAGGACACGGATTATTTCTGCAACTGATTCTCTGGGCTGCAAGAGCCATCTCCCTACTGAGATGAGCTAAGCCAAAATGTAGAGGGTACCAGGGAGAAAAAAATAACTGCACCCTTGATGACACATCCTTTGGGCTGCTCTACATTAGTACTTGTTTTATGAAATATTGTCACATTATTGGTCAAAACTATTCTTTTCCGGGTGCCAGGGATTGAACCCAGAGGTGCTTAACCACTAAGCCACATCCCCAGTCCACTTTATTTATTTTTTTAAATTTTGAGACAGGGTATTGCTAAGTTGCCTAGAATCTCACTAAATATTTGAAATTATTTTGATTCAGGTCATCTTATAGGGAAACACAAAACTCTTCATCCTATGATTAAAATGCTTTAATTTCTTAACCCCTTTTATTCACCTGTTTGGACCTTCCATTTCATGTAATTTTTTTTCTTTATAAACTTTAATAATTAGGGTTTATTTTCTTTTTTTCCCCATTGTAAGTAGTAAAGATGAGAGACACTATAATTAACAGAATGACTAATTGAAAGGAAGAATTTGAGGTGATTTTAATACCCTATTCCAATTAAATTCAGTAATGTTAACTCTGAAGAATATTATAGAAGTCAAGAAATAGAAAGCTATGACATTATGTTTATATCACTGGCCAATACATTCATAGTATTTCAGAATAAATACATATTCTTCTAAAATGGGTGTATAACCTCCTAGAACTTTGTTAAATTAAAAAAAAAAACAAACACCAAAAAAGCATTTTAACAATATTACAGTCCACAAATTCAGCTATGCAGAAATATTGCTCTTTAAATTTTTCTGAAAACCAAGCTTAATCTCTATCTCAGGCCCATTCTGCTTGATAGCAGAAAACTTACTAATATTTTCTAAGAAGATTCACTTCCAAGGACATTCACCAAGGATATAGTACATTTTAGAGCAAAGCTTAGTCAAACTCAAACATTTTTCTCATCTTATTTTCTGTTGCAGAAACTGTGTTCCTATGACTTTTATAGCATTTTGATATTTCATGAAGAGATACGTCTACACTCACTCTGTAAGGGCATCCCCCAAGAAATACATACTCCACAATGGAATGTAGTCATTGGTATCTCTTTGAAGCAGCTCTTGTTAATCTATCTATCATCCTCTTGTGCTCTTAGTGATACTTGACTGCATTTCCTTAACATGATTTTCAGATCCATTTGAACCAGTAACTAGCCATAAATACTTCCTGTATCCTTCTAATGATCCAATGGACAGTTTACTGTTTCTTGCATGCCAGGTATTTTAGGGTATCAATAAGACTTCTCTGTTCCTAATATTTCATACCATGGCCTCATTACAGGTTGAAAAAAAAAAAAGATGAGGCTGTCTCTTGTCCTTTTGAAATGCACACTATCATTCAAAAAAAGAAAAAGAGAAAGGTATTCAGCATGTAACCATTTATATAATTTGAAAGCAAAGTAAATATGTCATAAGAGAGAAGTTAAATATCCTTGTTGATATTGACATATTAGATAAAACTAAGTGGAAAATTTCAAAACTTTAGCTTTGCTGTTACTTAGAAGAGTTCTTGGAATGAAATACATGTTTCCTGATAATTAAAATTACTAACAATAATTTAGGTAAGGGATTTAATCTTCCTTCTTCCCTCTCAGCAGATTCCAATCTTAATCAGCTCATTTCCCAGTCACCTATACAAATACATCTTAAGATAACTTTTATTATAACTGGCTGTTGATGATTAATTCCCACTTAAAGAAAGCAAAATGTGACTGTATCATGATTATTCCCACAGATTTCTAAGAAAGTATCAAATGTATAGTTTTTTCACAGAATGTATATCAAAAAAGTACATCCTGTATTTAGTAGTTATTAAGTAATGCTTCTGAATTTGATTCTAACCTGTTTTTAAAGTAAAATGACTTAGAATCTTAGGAATGATCTAAGTCTTACCTCTTACCTTAATAAGGAATCGCTTTTTCAATGTTCATAACAGAAGATTAGTCATGGTTGTAAGATACCTCTGTCAGATTCTCTTTTATAGTCATATAGTCTCTTAAAACTTGTAATATTTTTATCTTAGTAAAAAAATACTTTTTAAGAAGGAAGGATTATTAACTCTTTTATCCAGTAACATCATCAACTGTGTGTGCTTTTCGAGGAAATACTTATTTCTATTATTGCCCCAAATGGAACTTCGTAAGTATTATGCATTTCTGGGAAAAATACTTGTTCAAAAATTGGACTAGCTAGATTTTTTGTTACTATTGATCAGCTTTGACCCTTGTTTGAAAGAGCTGGAATTGGACATTATCATTGCCAGTCATTTCTGTCCCAAGGGAGAAAATTTTTAAGATGAACTAGCTCTCCTCTTTGAAGTAGATATTTAATTTTAGGTAAAACCTAAGTTTACCTGTTTCTCTATAACCAATTCTTTTGTGTTAATATTTGAATATCCCATAGTAGCATTTTGAGCACAACAGCTAATGTCCTCTTAGCTTCTCTGTAAACCAATATTTCTGTCTCATTGCTTATCCTTGTCAGGCCTAGTTACTGAAGACACTCTTTTGGCACGCACCAAGTATCCTGAATTTCTAAGTGCAGTTTATGGTTAGACTTCTCTGAATATTGAGTACTTCCTTGTAGTCCACTGACATCTCACTATACATGATGCACACCCACAAAGGTTTGCCCTTATTCTGCTCTCTGGAGAAACAGAAGAAACAGTGTGCTCATACGCGCACACACACACACACACACACACACACACACACACACACAAGCACACACAATCTTTTCAACACAAGTCTGTTCCTGGAAAACATGTACTTCCTGGCTATCTGCAAGTCTTGTTTTTTCCTGGTAGCCATTCTTTTAATCTTCTCATCTAGTTATTTATAGGTTCCTTACCATTCTTAATACTAGAGAGTGCCCTAAAATGTAGATCAACATATGGATATCAAGTAAGATCTACATTGTAAATGAAAATGAACCTTAGAAAATATGGAAAAATGTTTTAAATTTTCTATCAGAAAGACTTTCACTTTTTTCTACATCAAAAGAAAAAAATTTGCCAGATGTGGGGCACACCTGTAATCTCAGCGGCTTGGGTGACCAAAGCAGGAGGATCACAAGTTCAAAGGCAGCCTCAGCAATGATGAGGTGCTAAGCAACTCTGTGACACCCTGTCTCTAAATAAAATGCAAAATAGGACTGAGGATGTGGCTCAGTGGTGGAGTGAGTTCAATCCCTGAGTTCAATCCCTGGAACCAAAAAAAAAAAAAAAAAAAAAAGAGAGAGAGAGAGAGAGAGAGAGAAATAAAAAAAAAAAGAAAAGAAAAAATTTCATCTCAGTGTCTTTGCACCTACCTGAGTAATTGATTGTCATAATTATGCTAGGTAACAAAACCTTATCAACACTGAACAATAAGCACTGATTGCTCACACATCTGAACTTAGCTTGGAATTGGTGCTGTGCTTCAGCTGATCAAGCCTGGGTTTAATTACAATTCTAGAGGTTGGCCAGCTGTTGACTAATCTAGATTGCCTTGGCTAGGGTGAATGGAATGGTCAGCTTTATCCCCCGATTTTGTTTCTTTTGAGAAAATCGGCTGTTGCTGGCACAGTCATAAAAGTATGGCAAATACCCAAGAGGATTAGAGGGAAAGTACAAATACGTAAGCACTTTCAAGTCTCTGGTTGTTTACTTGCTAATATCCCAATGCCTAAAGCTGTTCACATGTCTAGGCCTGTAGTCTGTATGGCAGAGTACTACCAAAAGTTAGATAGCAAAGAGAGGATGCATGGAGGAATAAAAATTTGGAGCCATAGAAAAAGACCAACAGAGTAAAGGCAAGGGAAAAAGCAGGAGGGAGGGAGGAAGGGAAAAAGGAAGTACTGGGGATTGAAAGGAAGCAAACTGTGTTACATGCATTTATGAACGTGTCAAAATTAACCCCAATATTATGTGTAAAGATAATGCACTAATAAAAATATCTAAAAAATTGAGGGACAGTTTTGCCATCTACATATAAATACTTAATTTGGTGATCATTTAAAGAAAATCTGTGAATTCAACTCTATGACAGATTTTAAAAGAACAATCCTAGTTTCTTTAATAAATGAGCTCTTGTTTATTATTTTATAGTAGTGATAAAATTTTAAAAAACTGGTTATTGACTATTTGCATAAAGTACCTCTAATACTACATGCCTTTCAATGACTTAAATTTTGACTTGTTCCAATTGTGCAATAAGGCATCATAAAAAAGAAAAGAGGATTCAAAAGTACTAGGTGATCAGTTAGTAAGAGAAACTGAAGTTAGACATAAAAAACTTTACTACAGGAGTTAATGAACTTGAAATTATATGTCTTCAGAGTGGTTCCGAATCCGTTCCTGATTTTCTAGTTTCCTTGGCTTGCGGAACAAGGCTATTTCTGAGATTGTGATAAATCCAGAAGCATGATGAATCCCTTCTGCCTCCCTTCCTTTCTCTGCCTTTGTTTTCCCTTTCTCTCACCTTGTCTGTCCTCATCTTCCTTTCCTTGTGTCAGTCAGCTTTTCACCACTGTGACCCAAATACCTGACACAAACAACCTGGAAGAGGAAAGGTTTATTTTCATGGTTTCAAAGGCTTATGTTCATGATCAATTGATTCTAAGGCTTAAACATGGTGGAAGAATGTGGTAGAAGAAAGTATGTCAGCTCATGGCAGCTGGGAAGCAGAAAGAGAAAGAGAAAGAGAGAGATATGGGGGCAGGGGAAGGGGCCAGGGAAAAAATGTACCAGTACCCCAATACGCCCAGTCCCCTACTTTCTCCAACCATGCCCCACCTGCCTGTAGTTTGTAGTTTCCACCTACTCCCAGTAATCCATTTAAATAGTCAATCCATCAAATGGATTAATCCACTGATGAAGTTAGAGCCCTCATCATCGGATCACTTCTCCAAAGCTCAACCTTTGGACATTGCAGTATTAGGGACCAAGATTCAACACATGAGCTTTTGGGAGACACGTTGTTTCATTTGATTTCACATCCAGCCTGGGGCAGCATTATCATAATGTTCCATGTGGCAATTGAAGTGTTTAACATTTATGGGGAACAGATATGAGAGTACTAAAAATTATAAAATAGGTTAGGTTTTTGCCATACATGACACTAAATAACATATTACTTACCAAATTAGTGATCATCTTGAGATTATACTATCATACTATGTCAGTCTCACATCTGGTAACTCTTTTTAAGTTTCTTTACACATATTTCAATCCTGGTGTCTTACTTTCCATTACTCAGATATATGTTCTTTCTCTCTTTTGGGACTCAACATAGGCAAGTCTCTCTGAATAAAATCTATCTTTCTCTTTTTTTAAATTTTTTAAAATTTTCACAAACTGCATTTTGATTTATTGTACACCAACAGGGTACAACTTTTTGTTTCTGTGGTTGTACACGATGTAGATTCATACTACTCGTGCAATCATACATGTACACAGGTAATGATGTCTGCCTCATTCCACCATTTTTCATGCCCCCACACCCTCCTCCCTCTCATTTTCCTCTAGGTAATCTTAAGTTCCTCCATTCTTCTCACACACCCCCACCCCCAATTATATATCATCATCCACTTATCAGAGAAAACATTCAGCATTTGGGTTTTGGGGATTGGTGTTTTTCACTTAGCATGATATTCTTCAATTCCATCCATTATCTGCAAATGCCATAATACTATTATTCCTTATGGCTGAATAATAATCCATTGTGTATATATACCACAGTTTCTTTATCTATTCATCTGTTGAAGGGCATCTAGGTTGGTCCCACAATCTGGCTATTGTGAATTGAGCTGCTATAAACATTGATGTGGCTGTGTTAATGTAGTATGCTGATTTTAAGTCCTTTGAGTATAAACCAAGGAGAGGGATAACTGGGTCAAAAGGTGGGTCCATTCCAAATTATCTCTTTCTCTTGAAACAGTCCTTACACATGCTTTTCAAACTCTTAAATGAAGAACAATTTTATGTTCCAGGGGATCATGAACAATGCTGTGTTACTTACTATGAATCCCTAAGGTCTTGTAGAAGATTGAGCATAAGGAAGGCCTATAATATGTGTTATTGAAAGAATAAATGATGTTTGCTATATATAAATCCATATCCATTGAAATATTTTCATGTATATTTTACATATATATTCATATTTGTACTTGTATATATGGATAAAAATATTCAAATCCAATATTACTATGTTGTTATCTATTTGTTCAAGTTGAGGAGGATTTGATGTGCATATATGCTCCATTGTTTGGGGCATAAATATTTTATGGTTATTATGTCTTGTTAATGTATAATTTCCTTAAGCAGTATGAAATGCCCTTCTTTGTCCCTTTTGATTAACTTTGACTTGAAGTCCACTTTATCTAATTTGACAATAGAAACTCCTCCTTATTTATGTGATCCATGTGAGTGATATGTTTTTCCTATTCTTTCATCTTCAGTCTTGGATGTCCTTGCCTATGAGGTGAGTCTCTTGAGAATGGTATATTGTTGGGTTTTGTTTGTTAATCCAATTCATCTTTTCACTGATGAATTTGAGCCATTTAATATTCAAGATTATTATTGAGATATGATTTGTGTTCCTGGTTCTTTTGGTTCAATTCTAGTTTTTAGTTTGAATTAGTTTCTCCTTTGATTTAATATTCCTTTAGTGTGTATCCTCCCATCACAGATTTTATTAAAATTTATTTTTTTATTGTAAACAAATGAGATACAACTTGTTTCTCTGTTACTACATGAAGTAGAGACATACCATTTGTGTAAACATACATTTACATATGGTAATGGTGTTTGATTCGTTCTGTTATTTTTTCCATCCCTCTCACCCCTCCCACCCCTGTTTTCCCTCTATACAGTCCCTCCTTCCTCCATTCTTGCCTCCCTCCCACCCACCATTATGTAGCATCATCCGCTTATCAGCGAGCTATTCATCCTCTGGTTTTTTTGAGATTGGCTTATCTCACTTAGCATGATATTCTCCAATTTCATCCATTTGCCTGCAAATGCTTAATTTTGTTATTCTTTATGGCTGAGTAATAGTCTATTGTATATATATATATATATATACCACAGTTACTTACTGTTCATCAATTGAGGGGCATCTAGATTGGTTCCCCAATCTGGCAGTTGTGAATTGAGCAGCTATGAACATTGATGTGGCTGCATCATTGTAGTATGCTGATTTTAAGTCCTTTCGGTATAGGCCAAGGAGTGGGATAGCTGGGTCAGGTGGTGGTTCCATTCCAAGTTTTCTAAGGAATCTCCACACTGCTTTCCAGAGTGGCTGCACTAATTTGCAATACCACCAGCAATGTATGAGTGTATGTTTTTCCCTACATCCTTACCAACTCCTATTGTTGCTTGTGTTCTTGATAATTGCCATTCTAATTGGGGTGAGATGAAATCTTAGGGTAGTTTTGATTTGCATTTCTCTTATTACTAAAGATGTTGAACATTTTTTCATATATCTGTTGATTGCTTATAGATATTCTGTGAAGTGTCTGTTCATTTCCTTAGTCCATTTGTTGATTGGGTTATTTGTATTCTTGGTGTAGAGTTTTTTGAGTTCTTTATAGATACTGGAAATTAGTGCTCTATCTGAAGTATGAGTGGCAAAAATTTTCTCCCACTCTGTAGGTTCTCTCTTCACATTGCTGATAGTATCCTCTGCTGAGAGAAAATTTTTTAGTTTGAATCTATCCCAGTTATTGATTCTTGCTTTTATTTCTTGTGCTATGGGAGTCCTGTTAAGGAAGTCTGATCCTAAGCTGACATGTTGAAGATTTGGACCTACTTTTTCTTCTATAAGATGCAGGGTCTCTGGTCTGATTTCAAGGTCCTTGATCCATTTTGAGTTGAGTTTTGTGCAGGGTGAGAGATAGGGGTTTAGTTTCATTTGGCTGCGTAGGGATTTCCAGTTTTCCCAGCACTATTTGTTGAAGAGGCTATCTTTCCTCCATTGCATATTTTTGGCATCTTTGTCTAGTATGAGAAAACTGTATTTATTTGGTTTTGTGTCTGTGTACTCTAATCTGTACCATTAATCTACCTGCCTATTTTGGTGCCAATACAATGCTGTGTTTTGTTACTATTGCTTTGTAGTATAGTTGAAGTTCTGGTATTGCAATACCCCCTGTTTCACTCTTCCTGCTAAGGATTGCTTTAGCTATTCTGGGTTGCTTACTCTTCCAGATGAATTTCACAATTGCCTGCTCTATTTCTGTGAGGTACATCATTGGGACAGACACGATTGAAATACAAAAAGTAATTAGAAGCTATTTTGAAAATCTATACGCCAACAAAATAGAAAATCTCGAAGACATCAACAGATTTCTAGAGACATATGAATTACCTAAACTGAACCAGGAGGACATACATAACTTAAATAGATCAATTTCAAGTAATGAAATAGGAGAAGTCATCAAAAGCCTACCAACAAAGAAAAGTCCAGGACCAGATGGGTTCTCAGCCAAGTTCTACAAAATCTTTAAAGAAGAGCTCATTCCAATACTTCTCAAAGTATTCCATGAAATAGAAGAGGAGGGAACCTTCCAAACTCACTCTGTGAATCCAATATCACCCTGATACATAAACCAAACAGAGACATGTCAAGGAAAGAAAATTTCCGCAATATCCTTAATGAACATCAATGCAAAAATTCTCAACAAAATTTTAGCAAATCACATACAAAAATATATTAAAAAGGTAGTGCACCACGATCAAGTGGGTTTTATCCCAGGGATGCAAGGTTCGTTCTACATCCGGAAATCAATAAATGTAATTCACCACATCAACAGACTTAAAGTTAAGAATCAAATGATTATTTCGATAGATGCAGAAAAAGCATTCGATAAAATACAGCATGCCTTCATGCTCAAAACACTAGAAAAAATAGGGATAGTGGGAACATTCCTTAACATTGTAAAGGCCATCTATGCTAAGCCCATGGCTAATATCATTCTAAACGGTGAAAAACTGAAAGCATTCCCCCTAAAAACTGGAACAAGACAGGGATGCCCTCTTTCACCACTCCTATCCAACATTGTCTTTGAAACTCTAGCCAGAGCAATTAGACAGACCAAAGAAATTAAAGGGATACGAATAGGAAAAGAAGAATTCAAACTATCCCTATTTGTTGATAACATGATTATATATTTAGAGGAACCAGGAAATTCCACCAGACAACTTTTAGAACTCATAAGTGAATTCAGAAAATTTGCAGGATATAAGATCAATGCTCATAAATCAAATGCATTTTTATACATAAGTGATGAATCCTCAGAAAGAGAAGTTAGGAAAACTACTCCATTCACAATAGCTTCGAAAAAAATGAAATACTTGGTAATCAATCTAACAAAAGAGGTGGAAGTCCTCTACTCATCATGAGAACTACAGAACACTAAAGAAAGAAATTAAAGACCATAGAAGATGGAAAGATCTCCCATGTTCTTGGATAAGCAAAATTAATATTGTCAAAATGGCCATACTACCAAAATCTATACAGATTCAATGCAATTCCAATTAAAATTCCTGCATTGATTTTTACTATTTTTTTTTTCATTTCATCATCATGGAATATTTTGTTGAGAATTTTCTTAAAATTCTTTTAATTTTTGTTTATCATGGAAGGTTTTTATTCCATCATCAAATCTGAAGCTTAATTTTGCTGGGTATAAAATTCTTGGTTGGCATCCATTTTTTTTCAGAGCTTGATATATATTATTCTAGGCCCTCCTAGCTTTGAGAGTCTGGATTGTGAAATCAGCTGAGATCTGAAATGGTAGATAAGCATTCAACCTCTACATCCCTAGCCAGCACAATTATCTTTTAAAGAAGATACTCTTCTGGACTAACAAAAACTGAAAAAAATTATCGCCACCAAGTTTACATTAGAAGAAATACCTGAATGAATGATTCCAGAAGAAGGGAAATGATGCTCCATGGAAGTACAAATCTACAAAAAGAATGAAGAACACTAAAACTGTAGTTATGTGGATGGATACAAAAAATATTTTTCTTTCCATTTAAACCTCATTATAATATATTTAGAAGTTTAAACAAAATAATGCAATAGATTTGGGTTGAAATATGAAAGAGTAAAATGTAAAAATGTGTAGTAAAATTAATGACAATAAGGTACATATTGGGAATGGGAAAATCTAACCATAGTATTTTAATGTTCTTCCATATGAAGTTTTATTTATTGCTTGAAAGTAGATTCTAAAATATTGAAGCAATACAATATTGACTCTCAAGCAACCAGTAAAATAATAGAAAGCACACATGGCTTTATGTAGTCAAAAAAGGGGGTAATAAAAAATATAAAAAAAAAAAACTAACAGAAAACAGGATATATATGTAGCCATATTACTAATTAAATTAAGTATAAATGGTCTCAATGTAATAATTAAAAAGCAAAGATTGACAGATTAGATACATACTTGATAAGCAATTGTATCAAGAAATGAAATTAAAATATAAATATACAGATGGTTAATTGTAAGAGGATAGAAAATATGACATGGTAAAATAAAATGATGTTCATGGTAACTATGTAAGTATCAGAGTACAATGCAGAGAAAATAGTAGAGATAAAGAAATTAATTTCATAATGATAAAGAAATTAATTTATCAAGAGGAGGTAACAACAGTAAAGATTTAATCACCTAATGTATGAGTTTCAAAATACATGACAGGATCCAAGATGGTGGACCAGAGGGTGACTGCATCTCCAGTCACTCCAGAACCCAGGATTCAAGAAGGGGAGGCATTGAGAGACTCGGACTAAAATAGAGCCACGGGTGAGTCTCTCCCACCCAATGAAGCGCTGCCCAGGCGGCAGGTCCGGATTTGGGCTGCTTATTAGAGTAGGGCAGGGCAGCGAGAGTCTTCCCCAGGCAGCCCTGCGCACTCCAGTGGTGGGCTCCTCCCCCAGGGCCAGATTCTCCAACATCTCTGAGCAGGCCCCCCAGTGAGAGCCTTTCTGCACAGAACCAGCTCCAAGTCCCTGAACCAGGGCGGCGAGTTCCTGCATGCAGGTTGCTTCAGGGACCAGGACAGGGCAGCCAGGGACTTCCCCAAGCAGCCGGCAGCCCGGCCCCCTCCGGCGGGAAGCGCCTTTCCAGGCTAGCTTCTCAGAGCAGGCCCCCCAGTGAGAGCCTTTCCACACAGAGCCAGCTCCAAGTCCTGGAACCAGTAGCGGGCTAGGGACAGCTTTCCTCGGAAACACTGCATTATCAAGTTACTCCAAGACTTCAGGCTACTGAAGGCAGGAAGGAGATACACTGGAAATCTACAGGGACACTATAAGCCAATAGAAGAATTCTGCAATATCACAAAGTCCCACTGACATCTGACCAATATGAGAAAACAAGGGAAGAAAATGTCCCAAGCAAACCTAGATACTATATCAATAAAACCCAAGGACAGCACAGCAGAAGAAATGTCAGAAAGGGAGTTCAGAATGTACATAATTAAAACAATCAGGGAAGCAAATGAGGAGATGAAAGAGCAAATGCAGGCATTTAATGATCACATCACTCAACAGTTAAAGGAGTAAATACGGGAAGCAAGAGATCATTTAAATAAAGAGTTAGAGATATTGAAAAAAAAAAACCAAACAGAAATCCTTTAAATGAAGGAAACAATAAACCAAGTTAAAAACTCCATAGAAAACATAACCAATAGGATAGAACACCTGGAAGACAGAACCTCAGATATTGAAGAAAAAATAATTAATCTTGAAAACAAAGTTGACCAAACAGAAAAGATGGTAAGAAATCATGAACAGAATCTACAAGAATTATGGGATGTCATGAAAAGGCCAAATTTAAGAATTATTGGGATTGAGGAAGGCACAGAGAAACAAATCAAAGGAATGAACAATCTATTCAATGAAATAATATCAGAAAATTTGCCAAATCTGAAGAATGAAATGGAAAACCAAGTACAAGAGACTTATAGGACTCGAAATATACAAAATTACAACAGACCCACACCAAGGCACATTATAATGAAAATACCTAACATACAAAATAAAGACAGAATTTTAAAGGCCGTGAGAGAAAAGAATCAAATTATATTCAGGGGGAAACCAATAAGAATATCAGCAGATTTTTCAATACAGACCCTAAAAGCTAGAAGGGCCTGGAACAACATTTTTCAAGCCCTGAAAGAAAATGGATGCCAACCAAGAATCTTATACCCAGCAAAACTTACTTTCAGATTTGACAATGAAATAAGATCCTTCCATGATAAACAAAAGCTAAAGGAATTCACAAAAAGAAAGTCAGAATTGCAGAACATTCTCAGCAAAATATTCCATGAGGAAGAGATGAAAAACAACGATGCAAATCAGCAACAGGAGGAACTAGACTAAAGGAATAGCCAAATAAAGGAGAAACCAAATCATGTCAAAAACCAAAAATGAGTCAAATGACTGGGAATACAAATCATATCACAATAATAACCCTGAATGTTAATGGCCTGAACTCATCAATCAAAAGACATAGACTTGCAGAATGGATTAAAAAGAAAAATCCAACAATTTGCTGCCTGCAAGAGACTCATCTCATAGAAAGAGATACCCATAGACTAAAGGTGAAAGGATAGGAAAAAACATACCATGCACATGGACACAGCAAAAAAGCTGGAGTATCCATCCTCATTTCAGATAATGTAGACTTCAAGCCAAAACTAGTCACAAGGGCTAAAGAAGGACACTACACACTGCTTAAGGTAAGCATAAATCAGCAAGACATAACAAACATAAATATCTATGCCCCAAACATTGGCTCATCCATGTACGTCAAACAAATCCTTCTCAATTCCAGAAATCAAATAGACCCCAACACAATAATACTAGGCAATTTTAACATACCTCTCTCACCGCTGGATAGATATTCCAAACAAAAATTGAATAAAGAAACCATAGATCTCAATAACACAATCAACAATTTAGACTTAACCGACATATATAGAATATACCATCCAACAAAGAAGGAATACACCTTCTTCTCAGCAGCACATGGATCCTTCTCTAAAATAGACCATGTCTTATGCCACAAAGCTACTGTTAGCAAATACAAGAAGATGGAGATACTACCTTGTACTCTATCAGATCATAATGGATTGAAATTAGAAATAAATGACAGAATAAAAACAGAAACTTCTCCAATACCTGGAGATTAAATAATACACTATTATATAATGAATGGATACCAGAAGACATCAGGAGGGAAATAAAAACATTTTTAGAAGTAAACGAGAACAAAGACACATCATATCAAAATCTCTGGGACACTATGAAAGCAGTACTGAGAGGAAGATTTATTTCATGGGGCGCATTCAACAAAAGAAGTAGAAATCAACAAATAAATGACTTAACACTACAGCTCAAAGCCCTAGAAAAAGAAGAGGAGACCAACACCAAAAGTAGTAGAAGACAGGAAATAGTTAAAATCATAGCCGAAATCAACGAAATTGAAACAAAAGAAACAGAAAAATTAACAAAATAAATGGTTGGTTCTTTGAAAAAATAAGCAAAATTGATAAATGCTTAGCCACACTAACAAAGAGAAAGAGGGAGAAAACTCAAATTACTAAAATTCAGAATGAACAAGGAAATATCACAACAGACACGAGTGAAATACAAAACATAATTAGAAGCTATTTTGAAAATCTATACTCCAACAAAACAGAAAACCTCGAAGACATCAACAAGTTTCTAGAGACATATGAATTACCTAAACTGAACAAGGAGGACATACACAACTTAAATAAATCAATTTCAAGCAATGAAATAGAAGAAGTCATCAAAAGCCTACCAACAAAGAAAAGTCCGGGACCAGATGGGTTCTCAGCCGAGTTCTACAAAACCTTTAAAGAAGAGCTCATTCCAATACTTCTCAAAGTATTCCATAAAATAGAAGAGGAAGGAACCCTCCCAAACTCATTCTATGAAGCCAATATCACCGTGATACCTAAACCAGACATAGACACATCAAGGAAAGAAAATTTCAGACCAATATCCTTAATGAACATCGGTGCAAAAATTCTCAACAAAATTTTAGCAAATCGCATACAAAAATATATTAAAGATAGTGCACCACGATCAAGTGGGTTTTATCCCAGGGATGCAAGGTTGGTTCAACATCCGGAAATCAATAAATGTCATTCACCATATCAACAGACTAAAAGTTAAGAATCACATGATTATTTCAATGGATGCAGAAAAACATTCGATAAAAAACAGTATCCTGTCATGCTCAAAACACTAGAGAAAATTGGGGTGGTGGGAACTTTCCTTAACATTGTAAAGGCCATTTACGCTAAGCCCATGGCCAATATCATTCTAAATGGTGAAAAACTGAAAGCATTCCCCCTAAAAACTGGAACAAGGCAGGGATGCCCTCTTTCACCACTTCTATTAAATATTGTTCTTGAGACTCTAGCCAGAGCAATTAGACAGATCAAAGAAATTAAAGGGATACGAATAGGAAAAGAAGAACTCAAACTATCCCTATTCGCTGATGACATGATTATATATTTAGAGGAACCTGGAAATTCCACCAGAAAACTCTTAGAACTCATAAATGAATTCAGTAAAGTAGCAGGTTACAAGATCAATGCTCATAAATCCAATGCATTTTTATACATAAGTGATGAATCTTCAGAAAGAGAAATTAGGAAATCTACCCCATTTACAATAGCCTCGAAAAAAATAAAATACTTGGGAATCAATCTCACAAAAGAGGTGAAAGACCTCTACCATGAGAACTACAGAACACTACAGAAAGAAATTAAAGAAAAGCTTAGAAGATGGAAAGATCTCCCATGTTCTTGGATAGGAAGAATTAATATTGTCAAAATGGCCATACTACCAAAAGTGCTATACAGATTCAATGCAATTCCAATTAAAATCCCAATGATGTACCATACAGAAATAGAGCAAGCAATTATGAAATTCATCTGGAAGAATAAGAAACCCAGAATAGCTAAAGCAATCCTCAGTAGAAAGAGTGAAGCAGGGGGTATCGCAATACCAGATCTTCAACTCTATTACAAAGCAATAGTAACAAAAACGACATGGTATTGGCACCAAAATAGACAGGTAGATCAATAGTACAGTATAGAGGACATGGACACAAACCCAAATAAATACAATTTTCTCATACTAGACAAAGGTGCCAAAAATATGCAATGGAGAAAAGATAGCCTCTTCAACAAATGGTGCTGGGAAAACTGGAAATCCATATGCAACAGAATGAAACTAAATCCGTATCTCTCACCCTGCACAAAAATCAACTCAAAATGGATCAAGGACCTTGGAATCAGACCAGAGACCCTGCATCTTATAGAAGAAAAAGTAGGTCAAAACCTTCAACTTGTTGGCCTAGGATCAGACTTCCTTAACAGGACTCCGATAGCATAAGAAATAAAAGCTAGAATCAACCACTGGGATAGATTCAAATTAAAAAGCTTTCTCTCAGCAAAGGAAACTATCAGTAATGTGAAGAGAGAGCCTACAGAGTGGGAGAATATCTTTGCCACTCATACTTCAGATAGAGCGCTAATTTCCAGAAAATATAAAGAACTCAAAAAAACTCTACACCAAGAATACAAATAATCCAACCAACAAATGGGCTAAGGAAATGAACAGACACTTCACAGAAGAAGATGTACAAGCTATCAACAGATAAATGAAAAAATGTTCAACATCTCTAGTAATAAGAGAAATGCAAATCAAAGCTACCCTAAGATTCCATCTCACCCCAATTAGAATGGCGATTATCAAGAACACAAGCAACAATAGGTGTTGGCGAGGATGTGGGGAAAAAGGTACACTCATACATTGCTGGTGGGGTTGCAAATTAGTGCAGCCACTCTGGATAGCAGCATGGAGATTCCTCAGAAATCTTGGAATGGAACCACCATTTGACCCAGCTATCCCTCTCCTTGGCCTATGCCCAAAGGACTTAAAAGCAGCATACTACAGAGATAGAGCCACATCAATGTTCATAGCTGCTCAATTCATTATAGCCAGATTGTGGAACCAACCTAGATGCCCTTCAGTTTATGAATGGATAAAGAAACTGTGGCATATATATACAATGGAATATTACTCTGCCTTGAAGAATAATGTAATTATGGCATTTGCAGGAAAATGGATGAAATTGGAGGATATCATTCTAAGTGAGATAAGCCAATCTCAAAAAACTAAAGGTCGAACAATCTCGCTGATAAGCGGATGAGGACATGTAAGGGGGAGTGGGAGGGGTTAGCGTTAGGGTTAGGTTTAGGTTTAGGGTTAGGGTTAAGGAGGGTGGTAAGAATGAAGGAAAGAAGGACTGTATAGAGGGAAAAGAGGAGTGGGAGGGGTGGGGGGGAAGGGGTAAAATAACAGAATGAATCAAACAATATTGCCCTATGTAAATTTATTATTTTTAATTAAAATAAATAAATTAAAAAAAATAAATGCTATTGAAGGAAAACAAACGGGACACCCAAAAACATCATTATGTCACAATACAAAAAAACAAAAAACAAAATACATGACGCACAAATGTATAGGATTATAGGTAGAAATAGAGAAATCTACAAATATATGTTAGAATTTCAGTATCACTCTTAATAATGAAAACAAGTACTTCTTATTTGTGCCATATCATTATATGATTTTTAAAAATTTTATGCAGTGGGGTTAGAGTGTATCCAGACAACTGTAATGGTCTTTTATTTTCAGTACATTATTTAATAAAGTATGAGACATTCAATACTATAAAGTTAGGTTTTGTGTTAGGTGATTTTCCCCATCTGTATTCTAATGTAAGTGTTCTGAATATATCTAAGGTAGAGTAGACTTTTGTACAGTAGATGTTTGTTAGGTTATGTGTATTAAATATATTTTTGACTTAGTAGTATACTCAGTGTATGAGGTTATAATCATGATACGACCCCATTGTAAACTGAAGAGCATCTATATTTGTTGAGAAATTTGGGATCTTATTTCATGAGTAATATTGATATTTTCTAGTAATATTCATGTCTGTTTTTTGATATGTATTTCTTAACCTGTGAGTTATTCAGAAATGTGTTTTTAAAGTGCCAAAAAATTGAGATTTCTGCATGTAATGATGATATTGATTTCTAATCTGCTATGGAAAGAGAACATACTTTCTATGATTTTTGTCATTTGGAGTCTGTTAAAACTTGTTCTATGTTCCCAGTATATAGTCTGTTTTTGGATTGGCCAAATAATGCCCATGGGCTGGCTGCTTGTTATTATGAATTAAGATTTTTGAAATAGCTCTGACCATTTATTTATATACTATTAACAGATGTTTTTCTACTAAGATGACTGAGTTGAGTAGTTTACAAATATTAAAGTACTTGTTCTTTCCCTCTTACAGAAAAATATTTCTTTTTGCTTGTATCTTGTGGAATGTAGTATGGACATTTAGAAAGATGTATTTTCTTTCATTGGGATAGTGTTTTATGACTGTCAGTCAGCACATATGAATTCATAGTGTTGTTTCATCTTCAGCATCCTTATCAAATTATAGTCTTAGGTTCCAAGAGGGGTGTTTAAATATACAACAATGATTGTAGGGTTTTCTATTTTTCCCTTTAGTTTGGTCAGTTTTTATGTTATTAAGTTTTTAGAAAAAAATTGGTTCATTAATTATTTTCAAATAATGCCATTTACCTTTGTGTTACTCTTTTCTTTTTGTGTTCAGTTTTTGCATGATGTGTCTTATATTTGGACTTTGTGTGTTCTTATTTGCATTGTAGCTCTTGTAGAGGACTAGACAGGAGAGAGTTGGTGATTTCAATTGTATCTACTTTGAGTTCTTTACTTAATTAAGATATTTAGTTTATTAACATATAATTTGATTATTAATATGTTATACTATATTATAACTTGATATGAGTTTTGTGTGTTTGTGAAAATTAAGTTACTTTGAATTTTTAAATCTTTGATATTGGCATTTCGCTGTACCCACTTAATTAGCTGCACTTTTTGATTAGTGGTAGATTTTATATGCTAATATCTATTTATTCACATTATGTGCAGATTTAATTTATACCTTTTTTCTATATGATTTAAAATCTTAATATAATTTTATTTATATTTCTTCTCTTTATATTATTACTGGCATATATTTTGGTATTACATATATATAAACACATCAATCCACTATTGTTATGTTCTGCTTTAAATAGATAGTGGATTTATATATTAAGGAAAGAAGAAACATTTCCTTTTATGATGACTCCCTGTCTTCCATTTTTAGCACTCTTCATATTTTTCCTTTGGCTCCAAGTTTGTTTTATACCTGATTTTTGTGGGACTGATGAAGTTTCCCTAGTAGATTTTTTAGGGAATATCAGTTTTTCTTTGCTAGTAATATAGCTGTTTCTCTTTCATTTATGAAGAACATTTCAATGTGCATAAAATTCTAGGTTGTCAGTTTCCTTAATTCAGCATTTAAAGATTTCTTTCTTTTTTCTGCTCCTCTGGCCTCCATCATCTCTGATGAGAAGTCAGCTTTCAGCTTCACACTTATCATTGCTTCCTTGTGTGTATGTGTCTCCCTTCCTGCTTCCCACTTGTCCCTCAACCTGGCTTCACTTTCTCATTCCAATCGGAATACCTTTGTCTGGCAGGAATGATTCTTGGACATCTTTCTTCCAATTCCAGCAACTGTCTGCAAATATAAAAGCATCTCCCATGCCTTGCTTAACTAAGAAAGACTTGTTCTACTGGAGTTCATTATATTCTGTTATACCCTTAGCAATTTGACTTTAAAGAAAAGTAGGGCTTTTTTTGTTCATTATTGATTTCTGGTTTCAGTAGTTATGAGTACATTTCATGATCTTCTACATCCTAACTGAAAATGGGTCCTTACGCACATTTATTAATATAGTATATATTTCCTAAAAGTCTCCTGTCCTTAAATTCATGCCAAATTTATGGAGCCATTCTATTTGGAGATATATCATGTTAGATCAAAGGAAATTACGTATTATCACAGATCAATGGATAATTGATACAAAAAGTTTGAAGGAGACTTGTTTTAGAAATTTAGATTAAAATTTTCAATTGGTTTTATGTGGAATAAACAGAGAATTTTTATCCCAAATAGTTGAACATTGTTATGACTTAAAGTGAGGAATTCTGAGATAAACAACTATTTTGAAAAGAGCATGTCATCAAATGTTGGTGAATATGTGACTTCTGTCAAGGAAAAAGTCATAAAAACAAAGTATACAGATCTTGTATATAAAATTCAAAGATTCAAAGACCTTTTATAATAAATTCATCCATGCCATTCCTCATACAAATCAAGACAGGATTATTTGATTCTAGAAGACTTTCATTCCCTCCCAGCTATTCTTTCTCCTGAAGTTAATCATTGTTGGGACTCTTAATGTCATGGATAACATTCTTATTTTAAAATACTTCACAAAAAGAGTCATACAGTATATAACATTCTTTTCCTGTTTGGCTTTTTTCAGTAGCAAAATAGTTGCTATCTCTTTGAAGGGACTGTGTATGGAAGAATAGAAATCAAGGGAGGAAAAAAAACATAATAATTATAGCAACAAGCTTGAACCTAATCCAAAAATCATTATCATGTAGACAATGTCCTGCAAATTTGCAATGTAGGGTGCATTTTGGGTTCTTTATATGGTGTCAAATAATTTATGATTGTTCAGTAGTCACTTGCTAGTAATCTCATTGCTACTGATCTCATTGGTTCCTGGGGTGAGAGTTGAAAATCCATAACATAGAAGTAACATAATTATTTCATGTGCGTCTAATGATATAAAGTCTTTGAGGCATAAAAAGTTTAGAGAATTTGATAGGGTGGAAATTGTATTAAATGACAAAAAATTTACATAGAAGGCCGGGGGAACTGAGATAAAATAGATTACAGAAGGACTATTTTTTACTCACATTGATATGTGAGTATGATACTTAATTTTATCTAAAATTTAGCAATGTAAAGCAGTCAATTTGAAATTTAAATAACTGCCTTTGAAGAAAACTGAGTTTTCATCCATTCACTCTAGATCCTTCTGAGAAAAGAAAAGTTGAATGTGTACAATGTTTTACTCCCTTTGCTCATTAATTTTTAAACTCCCATATTTGAACCGCCTGCCTTACAATGATGTTTCATCTGATTGGTTATGGCAGACACATTACTGTCATGTTACAAAACATACTGCTTCAGAGAGCTGATTAATTTTGAATACTTGGTTATAGATGAGAAAACATTGGTAAGTTTGTTTTAGAATAAAGAATCTATGTGGAATTAATAATGTAATCTACAAGTTCAAGCAAAATTGTCTCTGTGCAACATTTATGTTCATCACAGAATTACTGGAGCGATTTGCCCAAAAGGCATATTGATAAGGTAGCTAAATCATTTCAGTCATCAGGGACATAATAATTAATGTTTCACTTATGTTCATTACACTGAAAAAGAATGTAAGCCAATATTTGGACAATGTGGAAAAGTTATTACTTTAGAAATAAATGGTAGACATTTAATAATTTTAGTTTCAACTACAATCTCTTAACAAGAAAAAAACAAAAATAACTGTAATAATGGTTTATAGCATTGGATATTCTTTCCAAATAAATATTTGCCTGAGTAGGCATCAGCATCCCCCATGACCTTTACTCCATTTATGTGCTAAAATAGAGCTTTCCTTTGCACGACTGTGAAGTTTTGTTATGAATACCAAATTATTACTAGGAAGTAGAAGGACTAGGAAGTTGGAATAAATCATACTATTTAAAACCCCACATGGTACAAGAAAAGGAGAAAGTGAATGAGAAGAGAAGTAAGAGGAACAGAAGCATTAAATTTAAGGGGAGTAAGAAGGAGATGCATGGAGAGAAAAAAAATCCAACAATATGATTTGGTGTGTAAGTCTCTTTCCTCTTCCAAGTTTTGTCTTCCAATTTTTTTTCCAGTCACATTTCTTCTTTGTATTAATCTTCACTTGTCAAATTTCACATGCTGGAATTCAGAGCTGGATAGCTCTCATTTGTATTTCAGGCTTAGAAATCTTGTGGCTCTCTCTAAGATTTAAATCCACTCCTATTAAATCAAATGCTTCTATACATTAGACAGAAAGAATTAGCTCACTTTAATGGGATGTGGCTTGATTGAAGGAATGGATAATCCACATTCTTTTTTTTTTTTTTTTTTACTTTATAATTCAACAAAAATAAATAGTATTAATTGAGAATAAAACACTAAGGTAGTCTAGGTATGTATAAACCAAAAATCAACAAAACAGGCTTCATGCAATAGTGCAAATATACCCTAAAACCTGTCAGGTGTTCTTAAAAGCAATAATGTGAGAGAAGATAGCCTGGACAGTATGTCCTGTTGGAAAGATTTCCTAAGCTGAGACAGTTTTACTACACGCCAACAATATCATTTTCTATTTGTTGTCAGTACTTTCCAGATAAAGGCTATAAGAAACAAACCTGTCCTTGGGAAACTTGCTTGGGTTTATTACTCATCTCAGGGAGGGAGAATGCTCACGAGTGGAAACTGGGGGTATCTTAGTGACAGAGTATTAGGAAAGACTTCTTAGAATTCAGGCTTTGGTTGGGACAGTCTAATAAAGCAGGGGTTCCCTTTGAATTTGGAACTTTCAGAAAGCAGGAACACTTGTATGATGGGATATCTCCATAAATATTGTCCATAGAGTGGGAAAATAGGGAGCAAAGCCCAATCTGAAGATGATAAATAGACCCTAGTTATTCATATTAGCCTGGGGTAAGGATGTTTTGAATTTTGAAACTTGAACAATGTTCATGTTTTGTGTGTGTTCAGACATGATGTGTTTTCATTTCACTCCCTTGTGACAAAGCAGACTTGCCTGTTCTCAATATCCTGTTAAATTGGTTCAACAGGAGAATGTTAAGATTTAGCTGTGATTTTAGGTAAGGGAATGGATGTCAGAAACTAGAGGTCTTTCTCCATGTAAAGAGTCATTTTGCATAGTGTTGAAATTTAATGCAC
Organism: Sciurus vulgaris; assembly: GCF_902686455.1. Taxonomy (NCBI): domain Eukaryota; kingdom Metazoa; phylum Chordata; class Mammalia; order Rodentia; family Sciuridae; genus Sciurus; species Sciurus vulgaris. The sequence goes on from NC_136463.1 coordinate 137,636,659, forward strand.
AATTATTATTCCTTCTAGTAATGGAAAAGATAAATTTTGTCTCTTACCTCTTCTTTGTCTTTTGGTAAAGTCTTGGGGTTTTTCTATGCATAGAATCATTTCATCTGCAAACAAGGATAATTTAATTTGATTTTTTCTTATTTGTATTCCTTTTCTTTCTTTTTTCTGAATTTCTCTAAGGAGAATTTCTAGTACTATATTGACAAGAATGGTGAAAGTGGACACTCTTATCCGGTTCCTGGTGTCAGAGGAAATGTTTTCAGTTATTTCTTATTCAGTGTAATGCTGACTGAGTTTGTCTTATGTTGACTTTATTGTGTTGAGGTAATCCTTCTGTACTTATTTTGTTCAGGGCTTTTATCATGAAGGGATGCTGATTTTCATCAAATACTTTTTTTGCATCTTTTGACATAATTTTATGATTTTTATCCTTCATTCTGCTTAATAGTATGTACTACAATTATTGATTTATATTTGTTGGGCCACTCTTGCATCCCTGAAATGAAATCATCTTGTCATGGTGCATGATACTTTTGTTGACCTCACTTTGCATTTCATTTGCTAGTATTTTCTTGATAATTTTGCATCTATGTTCATTGGCATTATTGCTCTCTATATAGTTTTTGTCGTTCCACTTTCAACTTTGATTATATGGCAATGCTAGCCTCATAGAGTGAGACTGGAAGGATTCCCTCCCTTTCAATTCTATGGGATTGTTGATAAGCATTGGTATTAATGCTTTTTTAAAAGTTTGGCAAATTTCAGCCATATAACTACCTGGTTCTTACCTTCTATTTTTTGGGAGGGTTTTATTACAAATTAAATCATGTTTATTATTATTTGTTCATTCATGATTTTTATTGATTAAATTTTGATAGGACATATGTGTCCAGATATATTTTTCATTTCTTATACTTTTTTCAATTTTTAACATATAGTTTTACACAATGATCTCTAATGATACTATGAATTTCTGTATTAACAATTATAATATCTCCTTTGTTACCTCTAATTTTATTTATTTGGATTCTTTTATTTTCTCAGTGAGAGTAATTAAAGATTTGTCAGGTTTGTTTATTTTTTCAAAGAACCAGCTGTTTGTTTCATAAATCTTTTACATTATTTTTATTTTATACTATATTATTTACTTCTGCTCTACTTCTGCTTTATTTCTTTCTGTCTACTGATTTTGGATTTAGTTTATTCTTGCCCTTTCTAAGTCCTTGTGCTGCATCATTAATTGTATTAATATATACATATATATATGTATATATTAGTTTCAGTGATGGGGATTGAACTCAGGGCCTCATACATCCTAGCACTCTTCACTGAAACCACACCTCAAGTTCTCATTTTTTTTTTCCTTTTACTCAGGCATTCGTTTACTATAAACTTCCCATTTAGTACTGCCTTTGCTGAATCCCATAAACTTTCTTATATATTCCCATTTTCATTTTTTAAGAATTTCCTTTTCAGAGGGTACCAGTTGATTTCCTCAATGCTTCACTGTTTCCTCAAATGTAAGTTGTTTTGTCTCCATCTATTTGTATAATTTCTCTTATCATTGATTTCTAGTTTACTCCATTCCAATCGGAAAAGATACAGAATATGATTTCAATTGTTTATTTTTGCATTTGTTAAGAGTGGTTTTGTGGCCTGATACATGATCTATGCTAGAAAAAGTTTCATGTGCTAATAAAAAATGATGTGTATTTTGCCTGCTGGATGCACTCTTCTGAAAAAGTCTTTTAGGTCCGTTTGATCTGAATGTAGTTTAACTCTGATTTTGTTGTTGTTGATTTTTTTGTCTGGATAATCTATCCACTGATGACAGTAGACTGTCATAAACCCAAAGTATTATTATATTGGAATTTCTCTTTTCCTTTAGGTCTAAATGTGCTTGTTTTATAAAACTGGTTATTTGGACATTTGCTATCTATAGATTTACACTTATTATATTTTCTTGATGAACTGTTCCTTTGCTCATTATTTAGTGGCCCTTATGTCTCTTCTTACAATTTTTTGTTTTATAAGCTATTTTGTGAGGCATATGTATAGCTTATCCTGATTGCTTTAGGATTCCATTTACGTGGAATATCATTTTCCATTATTTCACTTTCAATCTCTGTGTGTACATACTGGTGAATTGAGTTTCTTGCAGGAAACATATTTTTTGGTCTTATTTTTTTTTTTTTAATTTCTTTTTGTCAGTCTGTATCATTTCTTTTATTTGTTCTTATTAGTTAAACAGACAACATTATGCATTTTGACTCACTGTTCACAAATGGAGCATAACTTTTCATTTCTCTGGTTGTACACAAGGCAGAGTCACATAATTTGTGCAATCATACATGTACATAGAGTAATTATGTCCTTCTCATTCCACTATTTTTGCCACCCCCAGACCCTCTCCTTTCCCCTCCCCCCGCTCTGACTTTCCAAAGTTCCTCAATCCCCCCGACCCCTCATATGGATCAGCATCCACTTATCAGAGAAAAATATTTGACCTTTGTTATTTTGGGATTGACTTACTTCACTTAGCATGATATTCTCCAACTCCATCCATTTACCTGCAAATGTCATAATTTGATTCTTCTTTAAAGCTGAGTAGTATTCCATTCCGTCATCTATTGAAGGGCATCTAGGTTGATTCCACAGTTTAGCTATTGTGAATTGAGCTGCTTTAAACATTGATGTGACTGTGTCATTGTAGTTTGCTGATTTTAAGTCCTTTGGGTATAGACTAAGGAGTGGGATAGCTGAGTAAATTTCCATACTGCTTTCTAGAGTGATTGCACCAATTTGCAGTTCCATCAGCAATGAATAAGTTTACCTTTTCCCCACATTCTCACCAACCCTTATTGTTGCTTGTGTTGTTGATAATTGCATTCTAACTGGAGTGAGACGAAATCTTATAGTAGTTTTGATTTGCATTTCTCTAATTGCTAGAGATGTTGAACATTTTTTCATATATTTGTTGATCAAATGTATAACTTCTGTGAAGTTTCTGCTCAATTTCTTAGTATATTTATTGATTGAGTTATTTGTTTTTTTGGTGTTAGGTTTTTTAAATTCTTTATATATCCTGGAGATTAGTGCTCTCCCTGTAGTGCATGTGGTAAAGATTTTCTCCCATTCTGTAGGCTCTTTCTTCACAAAATTGATTGTTTCCTTTGTTGAGAAGAAGCTTTTTAGTTTGAATTCAACCCAGTTATTGATTCTTGATTTTATTTCTTGTGCTTTAAGAGTCTTGTTAAGGAAGACAGGTCCTAAGCCAATATGATGAAGATTTGGGCCTGCTTTTCTCTATTAGGCACAGAGTCTCTGGTCTCTGGTCTAATTCTTAGGTTCTTGATCACTTTGAGTTGAGTTTTGTGAAGGGTGAGAGATAGAAATTTAATTTCCAGTTTTCCCAGCACCATTTGTTATATAGGCTATTTCTCCAATATATGTTCTTGGCACCTTTGTCTAGTATGAGATAACTGTATTTATGTGGGTTTGTCTCTGTGTCCTTCATTCTATACCATTGGTCTACCTGTCTATTTTGGTGCCAATATCATTTTTGTTACTATAGTTCTGTAGTACAGTTTAAGGTCTGGTATTATGTTCCCTTCAGCTTCACTCTTCTTGTTAAAAATTGCTTTAGCTATTCTGGGTTTCTTGTTTTTCCAAATGAATTTCATGATCACTTTTTCTATTTCTGTGAGGAATGTCATTGGGATCTTAATTGGAATTGTGTTAAATCTGTATGATGCTTTTGGTAGTATGGCCATTTTGACAATATTAATTCTATCTATGCAAGAATAAGGGAAGATATTTACATCTTCTAAGGTCTTCTTTAATTTCTTTAGTGTAATGTTTAGTGTAATGTAGTTTTCATTATAGAAGTCTTTTGCCCATTTTGTTAGGTTGATTCCCAAGTATTTTATTTATTTATTTATTTTGAGGCTATTGTGAATGGGATAGTTTTCCTAATTTCTCTTTTAGTGGATTCATCACTGATGTACCAAAAATGCTTTTGATTTATGGGTCTTGATTTTATATCCTGCTACTTCGCTGAATCCATTTTAGTTCTAGAAGTTTTCTGGTGGAATTTTGTGGATCCTTTAAGTATAGAATCATGTTGTCAGTAAATAGTGATAGTTTGAGTTCTTCTTTTCCTATTTGTATCCCTTTAATTTCTTTCATCTATCTAATTACTCTGGCTAGAGTTTCAAAGACTATGTTGAATAGAAGTGGTGAAAGATGGCATCCTGTCTTGTTTTAGTTTTTAGAGGGAATGTTTTCAATTCTTCTCCATTTGGAATGATATTGGCCTTGAGCTTAGCATAGGTAGCTTTCACAACATTGAGGTAAGTTTCTATTATCCCTAGTTTTACTAGTGTTTTGAACATGAAGAGGTGCTGTATTTTGTCAAATGTTTTTCAGCATCTATTGAGATGATATAGGTCTTATCTTTAAGTCTTCTGATGTGATGAATTATGTTTATTGATTTCTGGATGTTGAACCAATCCTACATCCATGGGATGAACCCAGCTTGATCCTGGTACACTATCTTTTTAACATGTTTTAGTATGTAATTTGTCAGAATTTTACTGATAATGTTTGCATCTAGGTTCATCAGAGATATTGTTCTGAAGTTTTCTTTCTTTTATGTGTCTTTGGTTTTTGTTTCAGGGTGATATTAGCCTCATAGAATGAGTTTGGAAGATTTTCCTTCTTTTCTATTTCATGGAATACTTTGATGAGTCTTGGTGTTATTCTTTGAAGGTCTTATAGAACTTAATTGACAATCAATTTGGTCCAGAGCTTTTCTTAGTTGGTAGGATTTTGATAGCATCTTCTATTTCATTGCTTGAAGTTGATCTGCTTAAATTTTGTATATCCTCTTAATTCAGTTTGTGTAGACCATAAAAATTTGTTGATGTCTTTGAGATTTTCTATTTTATTGGAGTACACATTTTCAGAATAGTTTCTAATTATCTTATTTCAATACTATCTGTCATGATATTTCCTTTTTCATCACAAATTTTAGTAATTTGAGTTTTCTCTTTCTTCTCTTCATCAACATGTATAAGGGTTTATCAATTTTATTTATTTTTTCAAAGAACCAACTTTTTGTTTTGTCAACTTTTTCAATTGTTTCTTTTGTTTAAATTTCATTGATTTCAGCTCTGATTTTAGTGATTTCCTGTGTTTTCCTACTTTTGCTGTTGATCTGTTCTTTTTCTAGGGCTTTGAGATGTAATGTTAGGACATTTATTTGTTGACTTTTTATTCTTTGAATGAATCAGCTTAATGCAATGAACTTACCACTTAGCACTGCCTTCATACTGTCCCTGAGATTATGATATGTTATACCAGTGTTCTCATTTACCTCTAATAATTTTTTCATCTTCTTCTTGACTTCTGCTATCCATTGATCCATTGTTCATTAAACAACATATTAGTCTCCAGGTGTTGGAGTACCTTCTATTTTTTTTTTTTTTTTATCATTGATATGTACTTTCAGTTCATTGGGATCAGATAGAATGCAGGGAGTATCTGTATTTTTTTTTTTTATATTTGCTAAGAGTTGCTTTGTGACATAATATATGGTCTATTTTAAAGAAGGATCCATGTGCTGCTAAGAAGAAAGTATATTTACTCACTGATGGATGAAATATTCTATGTGTGTCTGTTAAATCTCAATTATTGATTGTATTATTGAGTTCTATATTTTTTATTTTTTATTTTTTTTTTGGAAGATCTATCCAGTGGCGAGAGAAGTCTGTTAAATTCACCCACTGTTATTGTGTTGTCGTCTATTTGCTTCTTGAAATTGAGAAGAGTTTTTTTTTTTTTTTTTCATGTACACTGATGCTCTATTGTTTGGGGCATATGTGTTTATAATTGTTATGCCTTTTTGATATATGATTCCCTTAAGTAATATGAAATGTCCTTCTTTATCCCTTCTGACTAACTTTGGCTTGAAGTCCATTTTATCTGATATAAGGATGGAAATTCCTGCTTGTTTACACAGTCCATGTGATTGGTATGCTTTTTTCACCAACTTCAGTTTGTGGATTCTTTTCCTCAGAGATGTAATCAAGATAGCATATTGTTGGGTATTTTTAAAAAGTCCAATCTGCCAGTCTATGTCTTTTGTTTGATGATTTTAGGCCATTAACATGGTCTCAATAGAAGTGATTTGTATTCCTGGTCATTTGTGTTTATTTTTGATTTTTAATTTGACTTGGTTTCCACTTCAATTGGACTTTCCTTTAATGTAGTTCTTCCCTTTGATAATTTTCTTTGGTGTTTTTCATTTCCTCCTCAAGAATTATCTTGCTGATGATGCTCTGTTTCTAGTTATAAAATCTTTTAACTTTTGTTTATCATGGAAGGTTTTTATTCCATCATCAAATCTGAAGCTTAATTTTGCTGGATATAAAATTCTTGGTTGGCATCCATTTTATTTCAGAACTTGGTATATGTTGTTACAGTACCTCCTATCTTTGTGGGTCTGGGTTGAGAATTCTGCTGAGATCCAAATTGGTTTCCCCCTATATGAAATCTGATACTTTTCTCTTGCAGTCCTTAAAATTCTATCCTTATTCTGTGTACTGGACATTTTCATTATAATGTGCCTTGATATGGATCTATTGTAATTTTGTACTTTTGGAGTCCTGTAAGTCTCTTATATTTGATTTTCCATTTCATTCTTCAGGTTTGGGAAATTTTCTGATATTCATTGAATAGAATGTTTATTCCTATGGTTTGTATCTCTGAGGCTTCCTCAGTCCCAATAATTCTTAAATTTGATCTTTTCGTGTTATCCCATAATTCTCGGAAGTTCTACTTATGGTTTCTTACCATCTTCATTGTGTGGTCAACCTTATTTTCAAGATTATATATTTTGTATTCATTGTCTGAGGTTCCGCTTCCAAGTTATCTTGCCTGTTGGTGATGCTTTCTATTGAATTGTTAAGTTGGTTTATTGTTTCCTTCCTTTCAAGGAGTTTTTTTCAGACTCTATAACTCTTTACTGAAGTAATTTTTTTCTTCTTGCATTTGTTCTTGTAGTTCTTTATTGAAGTGATCTTTTGTTGCCTGCATTTGTTCTCTTTACTTCATAGATTATTTTAATTGTGTACATTCTGAACTCCTCCTTCTCTGACATTTTTTCTACCATGCTAGCAATTGATTTTATTATTGGAGCAGACTGGTTTGTTTGGGGCCCTTTCTTTCTTTGTTTTTTCATGTTTTTCATATGTCTTCACCTCTGGCATTGCAGATCTGAGGTATTACAGTTTCTACCTTACAGACTTATAGTGTCTCTGCAGGTTTCCAATACCTTGCCTTTAAGGGGGAGACCAATATTGGTACCCAATGCAAACAGCATGCAGTCTTAAACCAAATAGCTCCTATTAAGATGTTTACCATTTTATCACAATGACCAGAAATGGAGTGTTTGATTGATATCAACAATATAAATAGTAGGTTTGTGAATGGTCTACAGTTTCTATTGGTGGATAAAGAGAGAACAGGGTAGTGTAGGATGAGATGTTAATGAGGTAAGAGGTGAGAATATAGAGGTATTAGATCATAGTAAGCATGAAATAAAGATCTAAAGAAGTTAAGTGTTAGTAGTAGAAAAGAGAGAAAAATACTCTGAGAAAACAGATAAGTGAGAGGAAACTGTAGAAAGTAAAATAATAAAATAGAATAATAGAAGAAAATGATTTAAAATGTAAAAATAAAAGAATATACATCAAAATCGCAATATACTAATCAGACATCACGGTTCTTAGTAGCCTGGTGCATAAAAAATACTTGGTTTCAAAAATATTGCGGTTGTGAGAGTAGGGAAAACAAAGTGAAAAAAAATATCTAGAAGGAGGATTGAACAATTTTTTCTGTTAAGTTTGACATCTTCTCTGCTTCCCTTCTCATCTGATAAGTGGGATTGTCTGGAGTTTGCTGGGATCACCACCCTCAGGATGGTGAAGGTTACTAGGGTGGGTGGGTTAGTCTTGCATTCAGAACTCCTGGAGGTGAGGTACAGCAATTTCTAGCTCCATTAGGAGACTGCACCCCAGGAATATCCTTTGGGGTGCACTCATGTGAGGTAGGAGCCTTGTCTTAGCTCCTTATATCATCCTTATATCATCTTATATCATCCCTAATTTATTCTTTAAACTGTACTTCACCCCCCGCCCCCAACACACACACTTTTGAGTTCTCAATCAGGAACCTCTATCTCAGGAGGTCCTGAGGGCTGAGCACCAGGATCTGTGAGGATGTCACGGAGAGCTTCTTTCTAGTGGGCAGATCAGGCCAGGTGTTGCAAGCTGCAGGTCGTCATAGCTGCAAGTGCTGGGCTCTGTTGGCTGGAGGGTGGTGTTTGGAGGTTGTAGGTAACTTGATAATGGGCTTCGAGGCTCTGGCTGGTGTCCCAAAATGCTAGTTGTCCCAGCTGAAGATGGTAATAGCTGTAGCAGAGGTAATCCAAGATGGTGGTGATGGTGTCACAAGACAGGTGACTGCTTTCAGAGACGGGGGAGTGGTCATTGGCCACGTGGTGGTGTCGAGTGTCCTGTTCAGAGTTGCAGCCCTGTGGCCCATGGGGCAGTGGTGGGTGGCTGCCCCCTGTCCAGGGACCCCCAAGTGGAGGCTATTATGTTGAGGTGGCCATGGTGGCAGTTGTAGTGCCCCAAGATGGAGATGACTGGGAAAGCCCCATGTTGGTAGATGGGGAGCCAGGCATGATAGGTCCTGTGCAGGCACAGCAGTCTGGTGCAGGCGGAGTCTATATCTTTTATTTGGAGAATGTAATCCATTCACATTCAAGGTTCTCATTTAAAAGTATGGGCTTATGTCACATTGTAATTTTCTTCTAGTGGTCTTAAATATTCCTTATTCTTCCTCTCTTATTTATCTTTATGGTTTAATGGATTACTATATTAATGATTTTTTCTATTTTTCTATTTTTCTTTTGTGTATCAACTCTTCCAGTGGAATTTATATTTTCATATGCTGTCATGATAGCAATTGTTTTTACTTCACTTCTGGATTTATTATTTTCTGTAAACCTGATTTATCATCATGAATTCTCTTAGTTTTTGCTTATCTTAGAAGATTTTATTTCTTATTTGTTTTTGAAGGATAACATTTCTGTATGCAGTAACCTTCATTGTCAGTTATTTTCTTTCAGGATTTGGAATTTATCATTTCACTCCCTCCTGGACTATGGAGCTTCTAAGAAATCTACTATTAGTCTAATGAAAATCTCCTTCAATGTGGCTTGTAATTTTTCTTCCAGATTTTAAAGTCTTCCATTGTCCTGTATTTTTGAGGGTCTTATTATTATTTGTTGTGCTTAAGATCTTTTCTGGTCATGTCTACTTGCGGTTATGTAAGCCTCCTGTACATGGATGTCCATGTTTTGCCCAAATTCAAATTTTTTTTTTTATTTAATAGATTTTCTATGCCCTTATCTTTTATTTCATTGCCTTTGGACAATGCAATGATACAGATACTTTCTTGCTGAATAATGTCCCATATATCTTGAAGGATGTCATTAGTCTCTCTTCTTTCTTCCTCCTTTCTCCCTTTCTTTCATCTCAACATGTTATTTCAAAAGCCTGTCTTTAAGCTCTAATATTCTTTCTTTTGATTAATCTAGACTTTTTTCAAAGCTTCCAACTGTATTTTTAATTTTCCTTATTGAGTTCTTCATCTCAAAGATTTCTGTTTGACTCCTTTTTGAAACCTTTATTCTCTGCTGAATTTTTCAAACATATTCTGCGTTATCTTCCTAATTTCATTTAACCATTTATCTATTTTTCCTTGGATGTCTTTGAGCTTTTAAGAAAACATCATCATTTTGAAATTTTATGAAGCATTTCACCTATTTCTATTTCTTTTTTTTTTTTTTTTTGGCGGTGCTGGGGATTGAACCCAGGGCCTTGTGCTTGCAAGGCAGGCACTCTACCAACTGAGCTATCTCCCCAGCCCACCTATTTCTATTTCTTTGGAAACTATTACCAGAAAGTTATGATCTTTTGGAGGTTATGTGTTTATAGGTATTCATACAGCAGAACTTGTGACATATACATGCAAACTCTTTCTTTCCCATGGTCCTACATTGACATTTGTGCATCTAAAGTATTATATTTATCCCACTTTTATGGGATGACCTCTTAACAAGCAGATTTCTCCTGAAAACATGTCTTGAGTATTGGCTTGTTATGAAATATTGACTTGATTTCCAGCTGAGCACCATAGCATAGTCTTCCTGTAGTTTCTTTGGATGTGATTGGTGGTGAATCTGGGCACTGCACATGTCATTTGGGAGTTGGATAAACCCACTGTCTCTGTAGATTTTGCAACAGTGGGTATACTTTAGCAGTTTAGGCAAGTGAGTTGTTTAAAGAAAGGTGTGCATGGTGTCCACAGCATGGATACATCTACAGTGGGAATGCTGGCTCCTAACAGCTGATGGAGGTTTCCTCAGACATTGTTAATATTGACTCTCTTACCTCTAAGGTTCTTTGGTACTGGCAACATCAGTAGTGGTGAAGGTACTAAAGTACTTGTCCTTTGACTAGACAGTGGTATGAACCCAGGCACTTTATAAGGACAGACTATGGCAGGTACCATAGCACCCTCTCTGTTGTATTCATGCCAAGTCCTGTGAGTAGTGCATGATCGAATAATGTGTAGGGGTGATCAGTGAGGTTGGACATTGTATGGTGGCAACAGGAGTTTTGAAGTTTCTCTTTGGTACTACTGTGAGCATGCCCACCTAGGAACAGGCCCTGGTGCCCAATGTTAACTGTGCATGCCTAGGGACAGGGAGATGACTGGAGATTTTCTCTTCCATCTGTAATGCTCACTAGGAATGAGCAGAAGAGGACAGAAGCTGGAGATGTCTCAGTCGGACCTAAGAAAAATTCCTCCATGGACCTCCCTTGACTACACACTCAAAGGTGGGGTGACAGATGATATTTTCTCCCCTTCTCACCCATTACATTAGCTGAAGTGTCTGTGGGAGCAAGTGAGAGCAGAACACAGCAAGCACAAGGCAAAATTTCTTTTCAGACCTCCTTAAATCATGTGCTTCATAGGATGGGGCAACATACAGAATAGGAGTTTGTTCTAGACCACCCAGGATGCCCCTATGGGCAAGATATCAGTGAAGCCATGGAATTCTTTCCTCATTCTGTCAGTGATAGGGCCATGGGCAGTTGGGGGTCAGGGAGGGAGGGAACCACATTGTGGCTGCCTTTAGTCCTGGCACTAGTGTGAATCTGCACATGACTGGCCATGCCCCTTACCTCGCATGTTAAGCTCCCTTAACTTCTGGTTTGTTCTTGAAGGAGGCACACTCTGTTTCCCTCCATTCTGCTCTATGTCACGACACCTGTTTCCCATAGTATAGCACATTTACTTGGTTTGAGTCAGTTATTCTGCTGAACCTAGTCATGAGGTAGTTACCCACTTATCCAGTGCAGTGGAATGTATCTGGGATCCAAGAGACAGGAATATGCAGGAGTTTCTGACCCTTAGTGCACTCCACATTCAGAAAATAGCTCCCTCTCAAGCTGCTTCCTGGCTATAGCATCAAAGGGGTTTGCTGGGAGATGATGTGAAATACTTTTCTAAAGCAAGTCTTCTCTGAAGATTTCAGGTTACTTATCCAGTTAGGATAGGATACAAGCCTCTGAGGATTGTGAAACTTTCCAATGGATAGAATTGCAGTATTAATGCTGATAGAATATACAAGGACTCTCTCTTGCATCCTTACTCCTGCAGAAGGGTGATTCTGGCTATAGAGCTGGGTGGAAAGTTTTGGGATATTTTGTTTCTCTTTCTATGTTATTGTCCCAGGTCTCTGGCTTTTATAAGTTATCTGTTTTTCTCCTGTTGATTTATAGTTTTCTTCCACAATTACTAACCTTGAAATGCATTGTACACTCATTGTTTGGTTCTTTGTGGAGGTACAATTGAGTTCTGTCTATCAGTCATCTTCAAATGCCTCCCATTACTTTTTCATTGATTTTGAGATGTTTAGTTAAAAAAAGGTTTTGGAATCTTTCCTAACATATTTAACTTGACAAATAATGTGGAATTTATGGAAAAGGAAAAAAAAAAAAAAAAAGAAAAAAAAACTACATGAGAAATCCGGAACTACAGTGTCAATGGTATTTTAAAACATGTCTGAGTGGGTGGACAACTAATTACATTCTTGTAGTTTTCATCTACTGACCTGTGTACATTATTATTTGAGGAGAGGATTGTCAATGATATAGAAATCTCACTATTTTCAGTAACTTTTCTCAAAGCTTTAGACATTTTTAGACTCATCACCTGGAGAGTGAAACACCAATTTTTCTCTAAGTTGACAAGAAAACAACTTCTTAACAGATGCAGAGATCAATACAGAAGTTATCATATAATACACTAAGTTTATTTTTCTTACCTCAAAAACTTCATTTTGACTTACACGGTACTGGTCAATAAAAATAAACAAAACCAACAAAAGACTTTAAAAATCCTAAGGAACCAGGTCTTCACAAAGCCATTTTAATTGTCATAAGTATCCTAAAACAGAGATTCTAAGATTTAGTTACTACAAGATTATCTAGAATGCTTGTAAAATACGTATTCTAGGGCCTCCTCCTATATGTAAAGAATCTAACTTATTAGGATTCCTAATATATGTATGTAATTTCCCCCATCTCCGTATTTCAAGCCCCTCTACAGAAATGTTCTTTGAGCACAATTACCTTACTCTAACTCATTTAGGGTGGAAAACAAATGAGAAATCGAAAGAAAGCATTACACTCATAAGACTCTATTTGCTAGTAAGAAGAATATCTTGATATATTGAAAGAGGAACATATTAAGCCTACTTAATCATTTTAAATTCTTTTCCACAGAGAAGACATATTTTTTCTTATTCTCCATCCATTACTATAACTGTCTGTGCTAAACTTGTTTCATCAATTCCCAGCTGAGCTAGTTTTAAGGATCAGAAACTTAGTTGGCATCTGTCAGTGGTCCTTCAATATCACTCTCTTGTAAAGAAATGGAGAAAATTAATCAAAACTTCTCTCAGAGGGTTCTGGGTATGTTTGGAAGTGACATTTTCATAAATTGCTTGCTGGTTGTGCATGGGGTAAAGAAGGATGGATTGATGTCAGCGTACCTAAAAGTAAGGGACAGTTTTCCCACACTTGCTTGATAACTCTCTCTGACAAACCCAATAACATACATTATTGCTTCCTGCTGATAGCATGATGTGCAAAATCTAAGTAATCAAATTTCTCCTAAGTTGAAATTTAGATTAAAGAATGAAAGTTTGTCAAAAGTTATTTTGTCCTATTCAGAATGTGAATATTTTAAATAGCTGAAGTAGAATATTTTTTTACTAGCAGTCATCATTATATTTTCTTACGTTCTTTGAGCAAATGCATATGATGTCTATAATATAATGTGTGTAATTTTGTTAAAAATAAAAATTGTTGAAGAAAAATTTTCCCAGCATTTGTAAGCACCATTAATGGCATAAACTTCTAGCAAATAATTTCTATCTATTTGTTAGACCATACTATTTAAGAATATAGACTGTGCAGCATTTTCATAGCTTATATATTTGAGCTTACCTTCATATTTAGAAATTAAAAATCTTAAATAAATTATAAAATATCTTCCATGCATTTATTGACAAGTTTTCCTATTGTTTTATTTTCAAATACCAATTTCTTAGCTTCATACTTCCTAATATAAAAATATTTATTGTCAGTCTTAATGTAAGTATCAAGTATGCTTATGTTATTTTTGGTGAATGCTTAATAGTTTTACAAATTTTAACTAGTTTTTTGGAATTGAGCAAATTCATGTGCTGACAAGAGAAATACACCTAGATCCATCTAAGTATCATTGTAGAAAGTGATAAGAGAGTTTGTGATTGTTTATTGCTATAATTTCTGCTTGAAAGACTTCATTGCTCCCTCCTGCAATATTGGAGGACATCATCTTAGGGTCAATAAACTTCCCAGTGATTCTGAAAATCAGACTATCTCTCTGTTGCCCTCAGACCAGAAGACTCCCAAAATTAGTAAGAAGAGACATTTTAATATATATTAATATCAAATTGTTCAAAATTTTATTGATTATTCTACTTCTTAGGGGTTGTTTTGGTAAAATTATATCTAAAATTTACTGAGCTAAATATTGAACAGAATAATATTCTTGCCAAGGATATTTAAAACAATAGTAAATTTCAAATTTATGTATTAGGGTAATAGTTACTACTCTTTTTTCATTAAATAACCCTTTTTAATATAATGGGTGAAATTTAACATTAATGTAATACTTTTATACAATTATAAGATATTATCTATGAAGATAAGAGTTTTTTTGTAAAATGGCAGATAAACTAATATGAGGGTATGGGTCATAATATATTATTATGAAAGTTTGGAAAAAGCAGAAAGGAGCTGGAGAAAAGAAAAAGAAATAACTTCAAACCAAATGTTAGACATAACTTTCGAGAAATTCACTGTTTTTTTTTTCTCTGTAAAAAAAAATATATATATAAGATGTGAACCTCCTGAGGTCCACAACCAATTACATTTCTTGGTTGTTCTTTCTTTTCAAAGTTTTCCTCATATTTCTCCTTACTCAAATTGTGTTCGATTCTCTTGGATCCATAGTTAATAATAGGAAAAGTTAATAGCAGGAAAATTAAAACCACCATCACCTATTGATAGAGTGATAGGCTTTTTCTCCCCCCCATAGCTTTGTTGAGGCAAAATTGAAGTACAATAAAATGCACATATTTGAAGTATAAAATTTGATCAGTTTTGTTATATAACCAATAATATCAATATAAAAACCATTTCCATTTCTTTTTTTTTGAAATCATACAGATTGTGTTCACTGCATGAATTATTAACCTTAGAAATCAATCACCTAAAGATATATAGAAACCCACCCCCACATGTAAACTATTTCGAAATTAAATGTCACATTTATAAATATCTCAAGGTCAAGGAAGAAACCACAAGAAAACTAAATAAAAAGTGCTTTGAAGTGATAATAAAAGCTTAAAATATCAGGATCTCTGAGATGACACAGTACTCAGATGGACATTTATAACATAAAGTACTTGTATCAGAAGGAAGCTAGCATAACAATCAAATTACTTTCAAATCATGAAGTAAGGAGGAAACAATAAGAGTAGGATCAGAAATATATGAAATAGAGAAGAAATAACAGCTAAAATTTGATAAAAATCAAACAAGTCTAATCAAGAAAAAAGCAAGAACACAAAATTTAGTATTAATGGCAAGGGAACTATCAAAATAACCCTACAGATGTTAAAAATATTTAAGATAATGTTGTAGTTGTACACCAACATATGCGATATCAAATAGTATGTGGCATAATATATGGTCTATTTTAGAGAAGGATCCATGTGCTGCTGAGAATAAGTGTACTCAGTCATTGATGAATGAAATATTCTATATATGTCTGTTAAGTCTAAATCATCAACTGTATTTTTTAGTTCTATAGCTCCTTGATTAGTTTTTGTTTGAAGGATCATCCAGTGGTGACAAAGTCACGTTAAAATTACCCAGTATTATTGTGTTCTTGTCTATTTGATTTCTGAAGTTGAGAAGGGTTTGTTTCATGTACATAGATGCTCCGTTGTTTGGAGCATAATTATTTATGATTGTTCTTGTTGATGTATAATTCCCTTAAGCAGTATGAAATGGCGTCTTTGTCCCTTCTGATTAACTTTGTCTTAAAGTTCATTTTATTTGGTATGAAGATAGAAAACCCTGTTTGTTTATGTGTCCATGTGAATGATATGTTTTTACTTATACTTTCACCTTCAGTCTGTGGATGTCTTTGCGTATGAGGTGAATCTCTTGAGAACAGCATATTGTTGGGTCTTGTTTTTTATCCAGTCTGCCAGTTTATGTCTTTTGATTGATGAGTTTAGGCCATTAAAGTTTAAGATTATTATTGAGCTATGATTTGTGTTCCTGGTCATTTTGGTTTATTTCTGGCTGTTAGTTTTGAATTAGTTTCTCCTTCGATTAACTATTCCTTTAATGTTCCTCCCTTCACTGGTTTTCACCATTTTTTTTTCATTTCATCTTCGTGGAATATTTTGTTGTTGTTGTTGTTGTTGTTTTTGCAGTGCTGGGGATTGAACCCAGGGCCTTGTGCATGTGAGCCAAGCACTCTACCAACTGAGATATATCCCCAGCCCCTTCATGGAATATTTTGTGGAGAATTTTCTCAAGTGCAAGCTTTCTGACCGCAAATTCTTTTAACTTGTGTTCATCATGGAAGGTATTTATTTTGTTATCAAATCTGAAGCTTAACTTTGCTGAATATAAGATTCTTGGTTGGCATCCATTTTCTTTGAGAACTTGGTATTATGTTATTCCAG
This sequence comes from Sciurus vulgaris, assembly GCF_902686455.1. NCBI lineage: Eukaryota > Metazoa > Chordata > Mammalia > Rodentia > Sciuridae > Sciurus > Sciurus vulgaris. The sequence goes on from NC_136463.1 coordinate 137,653,115, forward strand.
CACCTCCTAGCTTTGAGGGTCTGGGTTAATAAATCAGCTGAGATCTGAATTAATTTCCCCCTATATGTAATCTGATATTTTTCCTTTACAGCTTTTGAAATTCTATTCTTATTCTGTATGGTATGCATTTTCATTATAATGTGCGCTGGTGTAGGTCTATTGTAGTTTTGTACACTCCGGGTCCTGTAAGCCACTTTTATTTGATTTTTCATTTCATTCTTTTTTTTTTCCTTATGATTTTTTAAAAATTTATTTTAATTAAAAATCATAAATTTACATAGGGCAATGTTGTTTGATTCATTCTGTCATTTTTCCCCTTCCCCCCCACCCCTCTCACCCCTCTTTTCCCTCTATACAGTCCTTCCTTCCTCCATTCTTGCCACCCTCCTTATCCCTAACCCTAAACCTAACCCTAACCCTAACACTAACCCCTCCTACACCCCCTTATATGTCCTCATCTGCTTATCAGCGAGATAATTCGTCCTTTAGTTTTTTGAGATTGGCTTATCTCACTTAGCATGATATCCTCCAATTTCATCCATTTGCCTGCAAATGCCATAATTTTATCATTCTTCATGGCGGAGTGATATTTCATTGTATATATATATATATGCCACAGTTTCTTTATCCATTCATCAACTGAAGGGCATCTAGGTTGGTTCCACAATCTGGCTATTGTGAATTGAGCAGCTATGAACATTGATGTGGCTCTATCTCTGTAGTATGCTGATTTTAAGTCCTTTGGGTAGAGGCCAAGGAGTGAGATAGCTGGGTCAAATGGTGGTTCTATTCCAAGCTTTCTGAGGAATTTCCATACTGTTTTCCAGAGTGGCTGCACTAATTTGCAACCCCACCAGCAATGTATGAGTGTACCTTTTTCCCCACATCCTCGCCAACACCTATTGTTGCTTGTGTTCTTGATAATCGCCATTCTAATTGGGGTGAGATGAAATCTTAGGGTAGTTTTGATTTGCATTTCTCTTATTACTAGAGATGTTGAACTTTTTTTCATATATCTGTTGATTGCTTGTACATCTTCTGTGAAGTGTCTGTTCATTTCCTTAGCCCATTCGTTGATTGGATTATTTGTATTCTTGGTGTAGAGTTTTTTGAGTTCTTTATAGATTCTGAAAATTAGCGCTCTAACTGGAGTATGAGTGGCAAAGATATTCTCCCACTCTGTAGGCTCTCTCTTCACATTACTGATAGTTTCCTTTGCTGAGAGAAAGCTTTTTAGTTTGAATCTATCCCAGTGGTTGATTCTAGCTTTTATTTCTTGTGCTATCGGAGTCCTGTTAAGGAAGTCTGATCCTAAGCCAACAAGTTGAAGGTTTTGACCTACTTTTTCTTCTATAAGATGCAGGGTCTCTGGTCTGATTCTGATTCATTTCATTCTTCAGATTTGGCAAATTCTCTGATATTACATCATTGAGTAGATTGTGCATTCATTTGGTTTTTATCTCCACACTTTCATCTATCCCAATAAATCTTTTGGTCTTTTGATGTTTTCCCACAGTTCTTGGAAGTTCTGTTCATGGTTTCTTAACATCTTCTCCTCATTTTCAACTCTATTTTCAAGATTAAATGTTTTGTCTTCCCATTGCCTGAGGTTCTGTCTTCCAAATGGTCTAGTCTGTTGGTGATGCTTTCTATTGCATTTTTAATTTGGTTTATTGTTTCCTTCATTTTAAGGACTTCGGCTTGTCTTTTTTTTCAGAATTTCTGCCACTTTATTGAAATGATCTTTCATTTCCTGTATTTTTTTCTGATTTCATTTCTTATACTGTCCTTTACTTTGCAGATCAGTTTAACTATGTATTCTAAATAGAAGTGGTGGTACAGGATGTGATCACTATGAGGGAGAAGGAGAGAAGAAGTAAGAAATTAAAGGAAGAGTGAAAGAGAGAATAGAGATTGGTTGTTAGCAGAAGAATATAAATAATCAAGGAAAATAGTGGAAAAATATATATGAAGTAAATTTTTTTATCTTTTTTTTAATTGTAAACAAATGGGATACATGTTGTTTCTCTGTTTGTACATGGAGTAGTCATATCATTTTTGTAATCATAAATTTACATAAGGTAATGTTGTTTGATTCATTCTGTTATTTTTCCCTTCCTCCCACCCCTCCCACCCCTCTTTTCCCTGTATTCAGTCCTTTCTTCCTCCATTCTTGCCCCCCTCCCTAACCCTAACTCTAAACATAACCCTAACCCTAACACTAACTCCTCCCACCCCCCATTATGTGTCATCATCCACTTATCAGCAAGATCATTCATCCTTCTTTTTTTTGAGATTGGCTTATCTCACTTAGCATGATATCCTCCAATTTCATCCATTTGCCTGCAAATGCCATAATTTTATCATTCTTTATGGCTGAGTAATATTCCATTGTATATATATGCCACAGTTTCTTTATCCATTCATCAATTGAAGGACATCTAGGTTGGTTCCACAATCTGGCTATTGTGAATTGAGCAGCTATGAACATTGATGTGGCTGTATCTCTGTAGTATGCTGATTTTAAGTCCTTTGGGTAGAGGCCAAGGAGTGGGATAGCTGGGTCAAACGGTGGTTCCATTCCAAGCTTTCTGAGGAATCTCCATACTGCTTTCCAGAGTGGCTGCACTAATTTGCAACCCCACCAGCAATGTATGAGTGTACCTTTTTCCCCACATCCTCGCCAACACCTATTGTTGCTTGTGTTCTTGATAATCACCATTCTAATTGGGGTGAGATGGAATCTTAGGGTAGTTTTGATTTGCATTTCTCTTATTACTAGAGATGTTGAACTTTTTTTCATATATCTGCTGATTGCTTGTACATCTTCTTCTGTGAAGTGTCTGTTCATTTCCTTAGCCCAATTGTTGATTGGATTATTTGTATTCTTGGTGTAGAGGTTTTTGAGTTCTTTATATTTTCTGGAAATTAGCGCTCTATCTGAAGTATGAGTGGCAAAGATTTTCTCCCACTCTGTAGGCTCTCTCTTCACATTACTGATAGTTTCCTTTGCTGAGAGAATGCTTTTTAGTTTGAATCTATCCCAGTTGTTGATTCTTGCTTTTATTTCTTGTGCTATCGGAGTCCTGTTAAGGAAGTCTGATCCTAAACTGACATGTTGAAGTCCGTCATGTCGGTTCTACTTTTCTTCTATAAGATGAAGGATCTCTGGTCTGATTCTGAGGTCCTTGATGCATTTTGAGTTGAGTTTTGTGCAGGGTGAGAGATAGGGATTTGGGGCGGGAGAGACCTGGGGCCCAGGGTTACGCCACATGCATCCAAAGATGGCTACTGGCAGAGAGCCAAATGGCATGTTGAATGTGCCTTGAGAAAAACAGGAAGCGTTTACCATTGGCTGTATGATAATTAGTTCAGCCGCTTAGCACGTGGACAGATATATCTTACATGTGTGCTTGAGATTGTGATCACTTGACCTTTAATAGGATTGTATGGCCATATCTGGTTACATTTGCTTATGCATGAGACTGCTTATATATTGAGGGTGTTATCCGAATAAAGCGGAAGCTGCTTCATGAACTTCTGAAGAGTATGTGTCGTTTGTTCCCCTGGTCAGCGGTGAGTGGTGGAAAGCAGCAAGTGGTGGCCCGTTTGGGGAGCGGTGAGTGCTCGGGTAAGTAAAAGACAGTTTTGCTAGCATAATTAATGAGAAGGTTTCCCTATTTGAGGAAATTGTTGCCTTAAGGATTTAACGGAAGGTTCCCCTAGAGAGGGAGCATAACAGAAGATTCCCCTGGAGAGGGAATGTAATGAAAGGCTGTCCCAAGAGACAGGGATGCCCTATAGTAAATGAATATGTGTAAGGTGTTATTTGTATTACCTTTTCTTGTTTGGTTTCTGTTTGTTGTTGTGGTGATATGGACATTAATTCGTTTCTGTCTGACTTCCAAAAAACCAAAATTTCAAGAACAGTTATGATACGGGGAAAAGATATTAGAAACTATAAGAGAAGAACAATCAAGTCGAGCTTCTGAAAGAGAAAGTAGATGTTCAGACCTCTGTACCTCCGCCAGAGCAATATTAACTCCAGAGATGGGAGTACAACCAATACCAACTTCGGTTGTTGGCCCATTACCTAAAGGAACAGTGGGACTAGTTCTGGGGAGGAGTTTTTCTGCTTTAAAAGGATTAAATATTGTCCCTGGAGTTATAGACCCTGATTTTACAGGAGAAATAAAAATCCTTGATTCTTCACCAAGAGGTGTAGCAATAATAGCTCAGGGTGATTGCATAGCACAATTGTTGGTCTTATCCAGGTGCCATGATCAATATCCATCAAGGAATATTATTAGGGGAAATAAAGGATTAGGTTCTACTGGCCAAAATATGGTCATGTTAACATTGGATTTAAAAGATAGACCTATGAGAAAGTTAGTGATAGAAGGCAAAAGTTTTGAGGGCTTATTAGATACTGTAGCTGACAAAAGTATTATCAAAATTACAGAATGGCCCAAAGCCTGGCCACTTCAACAGGCACATCAGACTTTAAGGGGATTGGGTATGACTTCCAATCCTAACAAAATGCAGCCATGTTAAAATGGAAGGTGGCTAACCAGGAGTTATGTTCTGATACTGCCTGACTTAATGCAGTTGCGGGCAATCCTCAATGGAATCTAAACATGCTGACAGGCCGAGGACCATATGAAGGGCAAAGTAATCAGATTAATTTCCATCCTGGTATGTATCAACAAATTAACCCTCAACTTTTAATCTATCATTATATGGGTGATATTTTACTAGCTCATAAGGAAAAACCTGTCTTAGAGCAATGTTATAATTCCTTACTAAAGTCACTGGAAAGATGGGGCTTACATATTGCCATTAAAAAAGTACAAATGACAGACACCAAAAATTTCCTGGGATCTATCATAAATGCAACTATGTTTAAACCCATAAAAATTACCATTCAGGTGGACAAACTTAGAACTTTGAATGATTTTCAAAAACTTTTGGGTGATATTAATTGGATTAGACCTTACCTTCATTTACCCACCTCAAGTTTGGGCCCCCTGTTTGATATTCTTAAAGGTGATTCTGACCCCCTTTCTAAGTGGGTGCTTACCCCTAAGGCTCAAACAGTTCCCAAGCTTGTTGAAACAGCTATGGAAAAGGTTCATCTTGATCGTATTGACCTAGCTAAGCCTTTATCATTCATTGTCTTGGCCACATATAAGTTACCCACAGGAGTGTTTTGGCAAAAGGGTCCTATTTTATGGGTTCACATGAATTATGCCCCTAACAAGGTCTTATCCTTGTTTACTGAATCTGTGGCAGAATTAATCCTTAAGGCATTAAGAGTATCCCTTTCCACCTTTGGTATTCAACATGTCACAGGAATTTCCTATAATCCTACTGGACAAAGCATTGTTGACTGTGCCCATTTAACGCTTAAAAACATGCTTTATAAACAAAAAGGGGGAATAGGGGCATCATACAGATCCCCACAAGACAAATTATCTGTTGCCTTGTTCATCTTAAATTTTTTAAATCTCGATTCTGAGGGCCGATCGGCTGCTGACCGTCATTCAGAGCCTAATAAAAAAATCTACCTCAAGTGCTCTGGAAGGACATTCTATCGGGACAATGGAAAGTTCCGGATCCGATATTAATCTGAACCTGAGGGCCCGTTTGTGTTTTCCCACAGGATGCACAATCGTCAATTTGGGTGCCGGAGAGATGGGTCAAGGCCTCAACAGAGACCCAAAAACAGGAAGAAGATGAGGAGGCTTCTCCCGCTGATGGTGTTGGTGATTTCTCACCAAGTTAATGGAGGAGACTCTCGTGAACTATGGGGGATAGTAAAGACGTGGCCCTATCCTGTACCCCTTACCAACTCTTCTATTTTGTATCCTCCTATTTTTACAATTGGCCACATTTCTCCAGTCTGCTGTTCAATGGGAAAAAGAATCGTTTGGGTTTTTGTCCGTGGGAGGTTTATTGTGTGTTGTATCTGTTCTGTGCATATAGTGTTTATACAAACGCGCATACATCAGCGCAGAGAAACAGCCATTATTTGCCAAACTCTTGTCGCAATTGATGCTGGCTCATCCCCCCAAGTCTGGTTAAATATGCTGGACCAGTAGTCAAAGATGGGTAAGATTCATGGGAGCTCACACCAACCTAAGACAGGAAATGAGGGCTAGAGCCTCATTGTCCAATCTTGCTCTGGATCTTGCTCTGCTGTGGACAACCTAAGACAGGCACAGTCTCCTTTATAAAGAGAGAGGGGGAAATGTGGCGGGCGAGACCCTGGGCCCAGGATTATGGCACAAAATCCAAAGATGGCTACTGGCAGAGAGCCAAATGGCATGCTGAATGCGCCTTGAGAAAAACAGGAAGAATTTACCCTTGGCTGTACCATAATTAGTTCAGCCGCATAGTGCAGGGACAGATATATCTTACATGTGTGCTTGAGCTTGTGATCACTTGACCTTTAATAGGATTGTATGGACATATCTGGTTACAATTGCTTATGCATTAGACTGCTTATATATTGAGGGTATTATCCGAATAAAGCGGAAGCTGCTTCATGAACTTCTGAAGAATACATGTCATTTGTTCCGCTGGTCAGCGGCAAGCGGCAGAAAGCGGCGGCAAGTGGCAGGGATTTAGTTTCATTCCATTGCATATGGATTTCCGGTTTTCCCAGCATCATTTGTTGAAGAGACTATCTTTTCTCCATTGCATATTTTGCCCCTTTGTCTAATATGAGAAAATTGTATTTATTTGGGTTTGTGTCCATGTCCTCTATTCTGTACCATTGATCTACCTGTTTATTTTGGTACCAAAACTGTGCCATTTTTGTTACTATTGCTTTGTAGTAGAGTTGAAGATCTGGTATTGTGATATCCCCCACTTTGCTCTTTCTGCTAAGAATTGCTTTAGCTATTCTAGGTTTCTTATTCTTCAAGATGAATGAGTTTGGGAGGGTTCCCTCCTCTTCTATTTCATGGAATACTTTGAGGAATATTGGAATGAGTTCTTCTTTAAAGGTTTTGTAGAACGCGTCTGAGAACCCATCTGGTCCCGGGCTTTTCTTTGTTGGTAGGCTTTTGATGACCTCTTCTTTTTCATTGCTTGAAATTGATTTATTAAAGTTGTTTATGTCCTCCTGGTTCAGTTTAGGTAATTCATATGTCTCTAGAAACTTGTTGATGTCTTCGAGGTTTTTTGTTTTGTTGGAGTATAGATTTTCAAAATAGCTTCTAATTATGTTTTGTATTTCACTCGTGTCTGTTGTGATATTTCCTTGTTCATTCCGAATTTTAGTACTTTGAGTTTTCTCTCTCTTTGTCTTCGTTAGTATGGCTAAGGGTTTATCAATTTTGTTTATTTTTTCAAAGAACCAACTCTTTTTTGTTAATTTTTTCATTTGTTTCTTTTGTTTCAATTTCCTTGATTTCAGCTCTGATTTTAATTATTTCCTGTCTTCTACTACTTTTGGTGTTGGTCTGCTCTTCTTTTTCTAGGGCTTTGAGTTGTAGTGTTAAGTTGTTGATTTGTTGATTTTTACTTCTTTGTTAAATGTGCTCCATGAAATAAATCTTCCTCTAAGTACTGCTTTCATAGTGTCCCAGAGATTTTGATATGATATGTCTTTGTTCTCGTTTACTTCTAAGAATTTTTTAATTTCCCTCCTGATGTCTTCTGTTATGCATTCATCATATAATAGTGTATTATTTAATCTCTAGGTATTGGAGAAGTTTCTGGTTTTTATTCTGTCATTTATTTCTAATTTCAATCCATTATGATCTGATAGAGTACAAGGTAGTATCTCTATCTTCTTGAATTTGCTAACAGTAGCTTTGTAGCATAGAACATGGTCTATTTTAGAGAAGGATCCATGTGCTACTGAGAAGAAAATGTATTTGTTCTTTGTTGGATGGTATATTCTATATAAGTTGGTTAAGTCTAAATTATTGATTGTGTTATTGAGATCTATGGTTTCTGTATTCAATTTTTGTTTGGAAGATCTATCCAGTGGTGAGAGAGTTGTGTTAAAATCACCTAGTATTATTGTGTTGTGGTCTATTTGATTTCTGGAATTGAGAAGGACTTGTTTGATGTACATTGATGAGCCAATTCTCGGGGCATAGATATTTATGATTGTTATGTCTTGCTGATTTATGCTTCCCTTAAGCAGTATGTAATGTCCTTTTTTTATCCCTTCTGACTAGTTTTGGCTTGAACTCCACATTATCTGAAATGAGGATGGATACTCCAGCTTTTTTGCTGTGTCCGTGTGCACGGTATGTTTTTTCCCATCCTTTCACCTTTAGTCTGTGGGCATCTCTTTCTATGAGATGAGTCTCTTGCAGGCAACATATTGTTCGATTTTCTTTTTAATCCAATCTGCCAGTCTATGTCTTTTGATTGATGAGTTCAGGGCATTAACATTCAGGGTTATTATTGAGATATGATTTGTATTCCCGATCCTTTGTCTCTTTTTTTTTTTGACACGACTTGGTTTCTCCTTTAATTGGCTGTTCCTTTAGAGTAGTTCCTCCCTTTGCTGATTTACATTGTTGTTTTTCATCTGTTCCTCATGGAATATTTTGCCGAGAATGTTCTGTAGTGTCAGTTTTCTTTTTGTAAATTCTTTTAGTTTTTGTTCATCATGGAAGCATTTTATTTCATCATCAAATCTGAAGGTAAGTTTTGCTGGGTATAAGATTCTTGGTTGGCATCCATTTTCTTTCAGGGCTTGAAAAATGTTGTTCCAGGCCCTTCTAGCTTTTAGAGTCTGGGTTGAAAAATTTGCTGATATTCGTATTGGTTTCCCCCTAAATGTATTTTGATTTTTTTCTCTTGTAGCCTTTAAAATTCTGTCTTTATTTTGTATGTTAGGTATTTTCATTATAATGTGCCTCTGTGTGGGTCTGTTGTAATTTTGTGTATTTGGAGTCCTATAAGCCTCTTGCACTAATTTTCCATTTCATTCTTCAGATTTGGGAAATTTTCTGATATTATTTCATTGAATAAATTGCTCGTTCCTTTGATTTGTTTCTCTAAGCCTTCCTCAATCTCAATAATTCTTAAATCTGGCCTTTTCATGATATCTCATAATTCTTGTAGATTCTGTTCATGATTTCTTACCATTTTCTCTGTTTGTTCAACTTTGTTTTCAAGATTAAATATTTTGTCTTCAATGTCTGAGGTTCTGTCTTCCAGGTGTTCTATCCTATTGGTTATGCTTTCTATGGAGTTTTAAATTTGGTTTATTGTTTCCTTCATTTCAAGGATTTCTGTTTGTTTGTTTGTTTGTTTTTCTCAGTATCTCAACTCTTTATTGAAATGATCTTTGCTTCCCGTATTTGCTCTTTTAACTGTTGATTGATTCGATCATTTAATGCCTGCATTTGCCATTTCATCTCTTCCTTCAGTGCCTGCATTTGCTCTTTCATCTCCTCGTTTGCTTCCCTGATTGTTTTAATTATGTACATTCTGAACTCCCTTTCTGACATTTCTTCTGCTGTGCTGTCATTGGTTTTATTGATATAGTGTCTAGCTTTGTTTGGGACATTTTCTTCCCTTGTTTTCTCATATTGGTCAGATATCAATGGGACTCTGAGCTATTGCAGATTTCCTATATTGGCTTATAGTGTCCCTGTAGATTTCCAGTATATCACCTTCCTGCCTTCAGTAGGCTGAAGTCTTGGAGTAACTTGATAATGCAGTGGTTCCGAAGAAAGCAACCCCTAGCCCGCTACTGGGTCCAGGGCTAGGGGCTGGTTCTGTGGGGAAATCCTCTCACTGGGCGGTCCTGCTCCTAGAAGCTGGCTATAGACTGGGCCTGCCCCCACCTGAGGGAGCCAGGATGCTTGGGGAAAGCCTCTCCCTGTCCTGCCTTGGTCCCAGAAGCCACTTGTGGGCCCAGGGCCCGCTGCTGGGTTCAGGGCTTGGGGTTGGCTCTGTGCGGAAAAGCTCTCACTGGGTGAGCCTGCTCCAAAAAGCTGGTTGTGGTTGTGGACTCCGCCTGCTGCTGCCAGAGAGAGCAAGGCTGCTTGGGGAAGTCTCTCGCTGCTCTGCCCTGGTCCCAGAAGCCACCTGCGGGCCGGGCCCCCTGCTGGGTCCAGTGCTTGGGGTTGGCTCTGTGTGGAAAAGCTCTCCCTGGGCAGGCCTGCTCAGAGGAGCTGGCTGTAGATCACGCCTGCCACTGGAGGGAGCAGGGCTGCTTGGGGAAGTCTCTCACTGGCCTGGTCCCAGAAGCCACCTGCTGGCCAGGGTTTGCCCCTGGGTCTGGGGCTTGGGGTTGGCTCTGTGTGGAAAAGCTCTCACTGGGTGACCTGCTCCTAGAAGCTGGCCGTGGATGGAGCCTGCTGCTGGAGAGAGCAGGGCTGCTTGGGGAAGACTCTTGCTGCCCTGCCCTGGTTCGAGAAGCTGCCCCTGTCTGGGCCTGCCGCCTGGACCAAGCTTCACCCGGTGGGAGAGACTCACCCCACGGCTCTATGTTGGTCCGAATCTCTCAATACCTCCCCTTTGTGAATCCTGAGTTCTGGAGTGACGGAGATGCAGTCACCCTCTAGTTCACCATCTTGGATCTCCTCTGAAGTAAATATTTAAAAAATTAAAAATAAGAATAAAAGAACATAACACATATAACACAAAACTAAAATATACTAATCAAACATCCTAGTTCACAAAAAACTAATCCATGAAAAATAAATGACTTCTAAAATGCTAGAAATGAGAAAAAACAAATATGAATATGTATAAATATTCAAGTGCCATTGAGGTCACAATTAAACAGAGAAAAAGAATTTTTAAATAAACTTGATGACAAGTTAAAGAATACTTTTTATCAGAATTCAAAAGATTCTCAGTTCCTCTTCTGAGCAGTTTCAGGTGGGGTCATCTGGAGTGTGACGCTCCATGTACCCTCTGGATTGCTAGAGTGATAGGGATAATCCTGTAGGTGGAATTCCTGGAGGCAGAGTTTAGGCTTAGATGGGCTCCAGGCTCTTTGCTGAATGCCACGTGGTCTGGTGATTTTAAATCCATGTACCTCTAGTGCTCAGTACTGGCTGGTCCATGCTGGAGTCCTGTACCATAAGGATCTCTCCTGGTTTCCACTCGTGTGGTCAGTGACCCAGTTTTTAGTCCCGTATGTCATCTTCAGACCCCCATGTTTCCTTTTTCCTGGTCTCAACTTCAGTCTCCAAACAATTTCTCCCACCCCTGTCTTTACAAGTTCCTGGCCAGAGGTGTCTCTCCCTGTCAGTTCTTCAAACAGCAGGATCAGAGGCGGGTGGGTTTCTGTGACCACTTGTCCCCTGGGTAAACCTCTCGTCATGTTTGATTTTCTCCTGGTCATGTAGGCACACTCTATGTTGTGCAGTGTGTGTTTACTGGACCTGTATTTCGGGTCAAACTCAAGTTTGTCAGGAATCGTCCCCTTCAGCTGCCACCCTTCACAGCAGCTGCAAAATGGTTCCTTCCTTTTTCCTCTGAATGCCACCTGGAAAGATGGCAACTTCTTTCCCTGAACATAGATATTGTGCAGTACATCTTTCAGATCTTCAGGGCAGTGTCCTTGATCTCTAAATGCTCTGTACCCAGACATGCCTCATGACCCTCCCCCCCCCCCCCCGAAATGGATCTTCCTTTAATTCCCTTATCCTTCCACTATCCTCAAGGGGTACTTCTCTGGCTGGTGCTTCTGGCTCAGCTGTGGCGGTGTCTCTGCTGCTGGGGATTTCTTCCTTTTTTAAATTATATCCAACTTCCTGGGTCCCCAATCTGCTTTGAATGTCCAATTTTAAATTCCAGTAAAGTCCTCCGAATTTTCATGTTCACTTACCTTTCTGAGAAGATGCCTGTCTGCTTTCTTGGTTTTACTCCACGGAGCAGCCAGGAAAGCGACCTTCTCTATTACACCATCTTGAAAACCCCTGAATGATAGGTTTTGTTTTTGTGTTTTTGTACAAAACTTCTCCTTCCAGGCATTGATGGGATCATTTGTCTTGTCATCCAAAACACATTTTCATGACTTACAAACTGAGAAGACATTTACCAAGGATATTAATGTTTGTAACCAAAAGAACTTGGTAATAAATTGAATATAGAATTACAGAAACAAGATTGATTTCATGTTCCTGGACCTGGTAAGTTTGATGTTCTTTATTGAGATAGATATTATTTATCTCAGTTCTGGGATGAAATGATGTGAAATTAGTGTTTATCACATATACATATGCTAAAAGATGTGTATGTATATATGTCTTTTTTGGGGGGTTACCAAGGTACCAAGGATTTAATCCAGGGGCACTTGACCACTGAGCCAGAACACCAGCCTTATTTTGAATTTTATTTAGATACAGGCTTGCAGTGAGTTGCTTAGTGCCTTGCTTTTGCTGACACTGGCTTTGAACTCGAAATCCTCCTGCCTCAGCCTCCCAAGCCACTGGGATTATAGGCCTGTGCCATTGGGCGCAGCTACATCTACTTTTGAAGTACTGGATGGAGGGGATTTTACCTACCTAAAACCACAGTTGAGAATGGGCGAAGGATTTGATGTACTGGCAAAAAGAATTGTTCATTGAACCAATGTGCCTTAAGATCTGAGCTATTTAGAGAAGAAAGCGAGAACTAGATATTGAATTAATTGAGGAAATAAGGGTACAAGAACTGAAGATTCCACTATGGTTAAATAACAAATAGATCATGTAAGAGTTGAAAGATGGATGCCAATATTCAGATTTTATAAGACTTTAGGGATAACTGGATATAAGTGAATGACTAAATTAGGTGTGAAGCTATTGGTGGTAAAAGTGTGAAAGTATCTGATAATTTGAATATATATTCCACATTATCAGAAACCACTGTAATCATGGTAATATCTAAATTGACAGTAATAATTTAACAATGAGGAGCTATGAAATTGACAGATTAAAATGAAAATGAGTCACATTTATCGGATGGAATTGAATTTCATAGGAGAATGTTTTATCCAATGTTGTTGGAACATTGATAATCTTGGAGTAGCATTAAAGAGTCAGAGGCACACTAATGAAAAGTTTGATATCCATTTAGAGGGTGAGTAGGTGTAGTGGCACTCCCTCTCCCACCAAAGAATCCTCATTAAGCTTCTCTGGAGACCCTCACCAAAATTGTTCTTACAGGATATCAGCACAAATTTCTGCAAAAAAACTTGGTTAGTTAGGACTTCCTATTTTTTCTGAGGACTATGTTACTTTGTTATGCAAAAACTAAGTTTGGCCACAGTCTTGATGATGTCACTTTCGGTTTTTGTGGTAAAACTTGTAAAACTTCTGACTAAGCTAAAAAAAGGGACAAAAAGCACTTTTGTGAACTCAAAAACACATATATATACTTTTATGTAGATTCCTACAAAAATGTAAACCTCTAAGCACCCTCCGCCCCCCGCAAAGACCCCTATGACTGGATATGAAGTTCCAAGAATTTCCAGACTTAGGGTCCAGAGAAAATATTTTAGGCACCGGCCTCACTCTGCACTGCTGCAGAAGATAAACCTGCTTCCTGCTAATTCCTCTGGTGTCCTGCCTCATCTGTCATCATAGGAACACAGTCCCTAGAAAATAAGCCAGGATTCTCTTATTGGGAAAAGAATAGTAAACTGTATGTAAATAGATTAATGGTTTACAGAATGTGCTCTCTAAGAGAATCAGAGGCCACAGAAGAAAGATTGCAAAGGAGGTGGGGAGTAAAAGGTTTGAGCTAGAGACAAGGAATCACAGGCAATATATGGTTGAATTTATGGGGGAATGAGAATGGGTCATGGGTAGGGGGACTTAATTTTAGGCAATGCTCAAGGATAATGTTGATGTGAGGTTCCTGAAGTGATCTGGCTTACAGGTAATTCTTTATCATTGTCAATATTTTTAAACTCCACCATTGGAAAAACGCCCCTTTGACTTGGTATGGGCAGATAATGAAACTAGTTATTTCACATGATCCTCACTGTAATTTGAAAATAACCGTAGTACTAAGGGAATCTAGATTAAATTCCTTCAGTTATTATGAATAATTATGAAGTATACCCTCTCTTCCAACACCATTCTAGAGACTGGACTTAAGATAATGAACAAGGCAAGCTAGATCCTTGCTCTGATGAAACTAAGTCTGTGGTGCTCAACTAATGTGAAAATAAACCCTCTGTTTGGGAGGGAGTTGGGACCAAGCCACTGGCAAAGTCCTTGAGTAAAAAGACTTTTTTTTTAATATTTATTTTTAAACTCCCTGGGTTCTCTAAGGAGGAATCAGTAGCTAAACACTTTCTCATATTAAAATGAAATTAGCCAGTTTCAGGGAATGGCAAGTCTGCGTCTTATTCCTAGAAAAGTATACACAATGCAATTACCCCACAGATTGAAGACTAATCACTTATGGTTTCTATAGCAATAATTATTTTATTAGAAGGAGGGAAAATAATTGCTTTCCTTATTTTGGATAGTACTATAACTTAATATGATATTTTAGAGATATTGCTAGTAATAGATTTTAGAAACATGAAAGGTCTACATTTCTTGCTTGGGCACATGAACTGAGTCTTCTTGTGGTAGATATTCCAGTGAGTCTTAAGTGTGAATTCCTTATCATGTGTATGTCAACACTTGTTTCATTTAGCTAAATGTCTTTCTTTCCTATTTGTTTTTGTACAAGAATCCCCACGAAAATTTTTGAATGGGATATTGAGACACGATTTTTCTTCATTGTCATTCCCACAAAATTCCTTTTAATTTTTTTGGATACCAAATAGCTGATTTATTGATACAGAAACATTCTGAGTAAATACTCTCTATTCATTTAATAATGAGCAAAAGCTTATATTTAGAGGGGATGCTAGTTTTTTCATATTTTGGGTGGGAATAACTATTTTGAATGTATCCTTGCATCCCAGTTCCATTGTTTTCACACGCTCCTCTTTCTACTTCTTCTCAGTCTTCACCTGTGTAAATAAGGAGTGGGAAGAGGAGGAAAAGGCCATGTTACTTCCTCATCACATGGTCGGTTGACAGACTTATGAAATTGTTCCAGCATTAAGCAGTATTAGATCTCTACCTGAAACTCGAGGTTTAATTTGGAGCAGTCATACATGAATATCAACTTTGAATAATGATTTTTGTCTTACCCATTCTTATTATCATTTGCTTATGGGAGTCACTCTTCAAGGGTTTGAAAATTGTACAAGGAAAGATAATATTTTTGTCTAAGAGCCCCTCAAAACACACTAATTTAGCTCTGTATTACGCTTTTGCATATTTCTTTATGAATTAAAGAACACAATTTTCAAATATTAATGTACATGTATATTTACATGTGAGAAAAGTAGAAAATGATAGGAATGATTTGAAATTGTATATATTTCTGTTGCTGCTAATTCATTGCTAAAACTCAGTTTTACACAATACTCATTTATTTTCTCTATTCTCAGTACTCATGTTTGCATAAATAGTCCATTTTCTTTAAAAGGGCATGTGCTTGTAATCAACACATTGGCATGGATTTTCCCAATTAAATCATTTCTAAATTTTGATTTCAATTCTGAAACAAAATTTCAAAAACTTAGGCAACCATTTAGGACAGGCAGAACAGATTTAAATGCTAATGGTTATTACTTAGAGAATGTAGGTAGAAATACTTTAACTCTAAAAAGGCTGAATCCCTTTGCTCCTTTGATTGTTAATGTGAAATATTATATGTGCATTTACTATATGTTACTATATCTCTGTTACTGGAATTCATAGGCTAAATATTTGAAAAAAGTAAATCTGTTATTTAACTCTATCTTAGGTAGGAGTTCATGGTATCTGAATGGTACCTCTATCATATGATAGGTAACATGTTGATAATAGTTGACAAATCTAAGTTATATAAAATTAGGTGACAACTCTCATAATCTATTTTATCTCTGGACTTTCTTGCATTGTCTCACACATAAGCTTCATATCTAAACTAATGAATATGAATAATAATAAGATGAACATGGATCAAATCATCTCTGATCCCGTGTCCTTCCTTCCACCTTCATCAGAATACATTACTATGTTTGAACTTACTTCCCAAACTGAAGATATTGTTATAGCTAATATCTTTAATAATAATGTGAAAAAACCATAATTACCAAATCCTAGCCTCTTACATTTGATCTACTCTCCTAAGTAGGAATTAGGCTCATAATACATTGCATGAGTCTTTGCATTTTAAATGTCCTTCTCTATAACTTGACCATGAAGAACTTAGGTGTGAAGGATGTTGAATAATTCATCTTTGTCTTACAACACTTACTACAATTCTTCACACATAATTATTCTGTCTATGATTTACTGAGTACCTTCTCTGTGCTAAATACATTCATAGTTATCATATGGAACTTCAACCAATTAATTAATGAATAAAAGTTAACGCTTTTTGTTTGATGACTAGAGAAAAAGGGAAATAGAGCCATTTGTTCCAATCTGAGTGCAAAAGGGCTGGTGTGAATGAAAATGGGTGCAGATAGTAGCAGAATCACAGTGGCTGGCATGATATAGTATCTCTGCTAATCTTCTATAGATAAGGAGAAAAGATGCTATAAGAGAGAGAAGTATTAGATGAAATATAAGTTGTGACAAAATAAATGACTACAGTTTGAAATAAGTTTCATGGAATTTAAAGTATAAATAGTATAGAGCAGAATATTTGAAAAAATAGAAACCATAGCATTAGAGTATTAAGAAACATTTCTTCATAGATATATCTTATTTATGCACATTTCAAGATTGAATTGCTAGCAGGAAAGGCAGTCTCATGAGTGCAGTCTTTAGATCCTCAGTCAGTGATACAAGAATGGGTCTTGGACCTACAAAACTTCCTTTCCAAGAGATAAACATCCAACACAGCTTTTGCTTATTTCTTGTTGTGTGGTTATCTTTCTCTGTTTCAGACTCAGGGACCTCTTATTTGCTCTGCTTAAGCAAGTATCAGTGGGCCTCAGGCACACTCACAGCTTTCAGTATTGCAGACTCCATAGAGGAGAGACAGGGGCTTGTCTACTGTGGCACAGGGCTGTGTGCGAAGGTCCTTTACTCTGCCTCCACTGTCAGGGATAACTTTTAGCCAGGGGGTATCAACACACACTATCAGCAGATCTTGCTGTGTGTCTTCTCCATGTGAGTAAAAGTGTCCATTCAGAACTTGAATACCATTGTGTTTTCCTTAGTGATCCTGATACCAAGATGTAACTGGCTGAAATATTAGGACTCCTATCCCTGGTAGTAGGAATAGTTATCGTCTTTGTGGTTTTCTAGGTAGTTGGAGTCCTCCTATGTCATTGATCATCATGGTGTACTGATCAATAGGCAACTGAATACTCTTCGTTCTGGACTATCTTTAGAGGATATTTGTGGAGTGAAAGGGATGGAGAAAGACAGAGAGAGAGATCACATTTACCTTGGGAGTAAAGTTCAGGCTTGTCAACATCCCTGAAAGATAGAGATAATAACTACTTATAGAGCACAGGTAAATAAGTCGATGGTTCAGTATGATAATGTATCTCCCCAGAACAAATTACGGGCATCATAAAACATTTTTTAAATAAAAAATTTATTTTATACAAAACTGCCTTAATAATTCCCCCCCCCCCCCCCCGGGGATTGAACCCAGGGGTGTTCAGTCCCTGAACTAATCCATAGACCTTTTTTTTTTTTTTTCACTAAGTTCCTTAGGGCCTTTCTAAGTTGCTGAGGCTGACTTTGAACTTTTACTCCTACTGCCTCAGTCTCCTTAGCTGCTGGGATTACAGGTGCATGCCACTACACCTGGCACACGACTTAATAAAACTTGCTTTCCATACACTGAAGGTCCCTAGGAGGTATTCCCATAATGCAGTCCACTGTGTGTATTATTTGGTCCTCTGCATGCCACCCAGTTTGAATTGGGAAAAGAAAACTTGTGTAAGAAAACAGTGACATGCTAGCTATTACTTTTGATCAGAGTAATACATTTGCTGTTTGTTTCTAACCCAGGAATCTTGTATCTCTACCAATATCTATGAAAGTGTGGCAGTTTATCCTGATGATTTTCAAGTAAAGTAAAATCTCAGTTCCTTTGGAACTCTTCACATAGACCTCTCTGGAGTTGGGTGTATATGAACATTAGCCACGTTTGAAATGCATTACAATTTTATACTATTATCTTTTCAATTTTGAGAATTTTCAGAGATGGATGTATATATAACAATTACCAACCTACAGTTCTTAATGAAGGTACAATTGCCAGGAGAATTATTCGCTTTAGTATCAATGTTTTATTTTTATAAATACAGGGCATGGAAATAGGTTGGTGTAGAAATTGTACCATAGATTTAGAAATCATGCACGATTCACATTTTCAAGGACTTAAGTAAGACAATGACTACAATAATTATTTTAAGTAGGTAATTGAGTGACTTTTTTGATACTTGCATGAGATATTTTTAATATATTTGTCAAAATGAAAGATTTTAAAATTATGTATAATTATATTTAGATTGATCTATCCATCTATCAATTGTACTTAAAAAACAACTTATAGGTTATGGGCTCAGGATCGCTTATTTAATTTTTCTCACTGAATTTAAAAAACTCTAAGAATGTGTATTCTGTGAAATAAGATGAAAATTCTTTTAAAGTGTCTATGCTGATCATGTTTAATCTCCACACATTACTGCAGTCTCTAGACTACAGATCATGTCAGCTTCTCCTGCTGAAATTGTGAAACTAAACATTGTTGTAAATTACTGCAGTTTAGCATATTTTTGTGATCTGTCTCTCACCTCTAATAAGAGTCTTGTTAAAATTGCACCATAAAATGTGTTAGTTTTAAAACACAAGATTATTAAGAGAGGTTGCAATTTTATATTTTAAAGTTTTTAAATAGTTACAAACTTTTAAAAACCATGAAGTAGACTTTAAAACACTTTAAATATTTTTTAATTCCCTTAAAAATTTTCACTCTGCCCTCTTCTGAACATTTAAAATATTTTAGCAGCATCTTTGAGGAAATTATTTTCTGGTCCCTTTATTTAAAAGTTCTATATTATATATAGAATAGAATAGAATTATATATAGAATAGATGAATATTATGTATAAAACTTTTAAATATAAATATATACACATATATTTACATATATATTTTATATTGTATATAAAATAGTCCATTTCTTTCAAAGAATTCAGAGTATGTAATTTATATGTAATTAATACATAATCTATATAAGGTCCAATCATATAATAATAAACAAGATCGATGTTGGTATACGCTTCCTTGTATTCAACCTATTTTTCCCTTAGAATGTAACATGTGATCACAGTGTAATGTTAATGGAACACTAATTATATTCCAAGTGATTCCAAATTGTTTTCTATAATTACTTTATAGCAGAATGTACTGAGGGTTCTGAGGACCTCCTTCAGGCTCAATGATACACCACAACAACACAACAGGACTCAGAATGAGCTCAGAAATCGTGGTTATGGTTTATTACAATGAAAGGAGGATAAAGATCTAAATTAGCAAAGTGCATGGGATGAAGTCCAAAAGATATCAGAGCAAGGTTCCAGGTATCCCTTTCCAGTGGAGTCAGGTATGTACATGTTTTCTCTCCCAGAAATAAAATGTGGCAGCATTTGAAAGGTGTTGCCAATCTTGGAAGCTCAAATGAATCTTTGCTTTTTCCTGGGTTTCAGCCATGTGGACATGACTGACTTCCGCTATTCAAATTCCAGAAATATAAAAAATCATTCTCCTTAAAATATACTGTTAGGACTGAAACCACCACTGGTGTACTTTTTTTTTTTTTTTTTTTTTTTGGTACTGGAGATTGAACCCAGGGGCACCTTACCATTGAGCTACATCCCAAACGCTTTTTATTTATCTTGAGAAAGAGTTAAGCTAAATTGCTCTGACTGGCCTTAAACTTGGGATCCTCCTGCTCCAGCCTCCTGAGTTTCTGGGATTATAGATGTGTGCCACCATTCCTGACTTAAAACTGCCACTACTGAACAGAGGACATTAGTGAAGATAGTGTTATTGACATAAGTGAGGAAAAGAGTTGTGACTGGAAGGATCAGGATGTCTTAGAGGCAATTATGCTGCCATAAACAAACAAAACAAAGGCAAAAATATCACATTAAAAGAACTCATGAAGATATTTTCTGACATAAAAACAATAATGAATAAAGTGTTGTAAGATTATACAAAATTAGAAAGGAATATTTCAATTTTCCATGGCATAGGAAAAATTCTCACTTTATGTCATAGTTTATGGCAAACAGAAGGTAAGCACTATTCAAACTATTCTTAATAGGTTTTTACTTTCTTTTTTGACAAAAGTTTAATTTTTAAGATTTTAATGTTCTAATCTGCAATAAACCAAATAAATAATATTTTATTAATACATTCATTTCCTATACATTTATAATTGAAATTTTGACAAAAATTTTGAAAGTCATGAAACAATTATAATTTTCCCATTATTTAAAAATATATATGTTTTTAATTGTGACAAGATATACATAAGATAAAATTTATCAACTTATACATTTTTTAAGTGCATAGTTGAGTAGTGTTAAGAATATTTACATTGTTGAGAAGAAGATTTTTAGACCTTTTTCATGGTGCACAGTTGAAAATCAGTACTCATCAAATGACAACTTCCATTTCTCCCTTCCCTCAGCCCCTGATGACCACCATTATTCTTCCTGTTTCTACAAATTTAACTGCATTAGATATTTCATATAATTGGAACCAATGGTATTTGTCTTTTGGAGACTGATTTATTTCACTCAGTATAATATCTTCAAGGCTCATCCACGTTGTAAAATGTGTCAGAATTTTTTTCATTTCTAAGGCTGAATGATACTCCATTGTTAACATATACCACATTGTGTGTATCCACTCATCTGCATATGCACATTGGGTTCATGCCTCCTGAGGAAAATCCTTGAAAAATAAATTTAATTGAATGTTCAGATGGCCTGATAGGAAGAATTTCACATTCAGACAGATTAATACAAATGGCCAGATGATTGTACACACATATGTATTTTATGGATATTCCCTTTACTGAGTTATGAATGCTTTATATTGATTTCAAGCATTCCTATAATCATAATTAATATGGATTTATTTATAACACTTCATGTTCTATGATTGATGTTTTAATCTACAGTTTTTATATTCATTCATCCACCAAATGTTTACTTGATTTTAACTGTCTTCCAGATGCTGTGCCAGGTGCTTTGACTACATTGGTGAACAAGGTCTCTGTCATCTTAGAAAGTTCATTTTTAACATGAGAAGACAGAAAACAAGTAAGTACAATAAATAAGCAAATTGGATAGCATGTTAGATGATGGAAAAAATGAAAAGATAGAAGAAGGTAAAGCAGATTAGATGCTCAGAGGAGTGGGCAAGTTGCAGTGCTTAATAGGATGGCCAGGAAAAGTTTCATTAAATAAAACTTGAAGTTGGTGAGGGATTTGTCCATGTGCATATTAGGGTGAAGATAATCCAAGCAGAGTAAACGGTCAGTGAAAAGCTCCTAAGGCAGGAACAAGCCTCCCATGTTTAAAGAAATAAGGAATCCAGTGTGGTTAGAATCAAGGGAACAAAGTTGTCAAAGGTAGTAGATGAGGTCAGAGAAGAGGTCAGAATAAGAGAAGACTCAAGATTTTACCCTGAGGCTGTAGGAAGGGAGCTGAAGCAAGGTTTTGAAAAGAGGACTAAGTGAATGGTCTCCTTTTATATAATGATTCACTGCAGCTACACAGTTCAGAAGAGCCCTGGGATGGGGTACTGAAGTAGAGATGAGGAGGCCACACTTGAGCTCTTGTAGCTATTAGCTGAAAGATTAAGTTGGGAATAGTGGAAAATGGTGAGGCTTCAGTGGGTCCTGGGTTTCCTGAAGGAGCAGATTTGAAATGTGGGAAATAATAAAGGTTGGATAAGCTTTGGCCTCATTATTTGAATGTATGGAATGGCCATCATTTTAGATAGGTAAAGCTACTGGAGAATCAAGTCTCTGGGACAAAATCAATTAAAATCTCAAAATCAATTTGTCAACTTTATTTTGAGAATTTTACATTATACAACCAAATAGCGATGCTGTGAAATTGGTTGGATAAAGTCGTCTTGAGTTCTGGACATAGTTCTGAGTTGAAGATTTATATATGGAAGTTGGATGAATGTAGACAGCTTTGGAAACAGAGCCAACTACACAATTTGTGGGGCCCAGGGCAAAAAATGTGGGATACTTTGTTTAAATGGCAGGAAAAAGTTTCTTCCTTTCTTCTGTAATCTCTTCCAACCCATCATGCTATTTTTTATTTGCTATTTGATGTTGTACTTCCGTGGGCATGGGATACTCATAGTAAGTTCAGATCCTCACAGATGCGCAGAGTCCTACCTTGCAGTCTGATGCAAAGGGCTCAAGTCCCCAACCCTTCTCATAGGTGCACCCACATCTCTCACAGCATGCAACAAGTGGCGGTGATGACTGGGTGGGAGCAGTGGAGCAGGAGGCAGAGGATCCTTCCTGGGGAAGTGGAAGTCAGTTGGGAAGAAGAAACGCTTATGAACTGAAGTTTCAGCACTTGGTACATTCTCCCGTTTTCTATTCGACTACACCTAAAAGCCATAACTCAAAGATAAACTTATTAAGAATGTCAATGTAAACAGTGCAAGTAAGACCCTATGTATTTGCAGTCATCACAAGCTCATGAAGGAGTCCCCACTTCAAAGCCATTCTACTGAATTTGGTAATTAGGGAACTTAGTGCAGAGAAAGCAGTGAAGAGCTAGCTCTTGAGCACCCCAACGTGAGCAAGCAAAGCAGAGCGGACACGCAGGAGATTGAAAGGGAAGTGTCTGGGAGCTAGAGGGTCAACAGAGAAAGTATGCCATTTTGGAATTCAAGTGAAGAAAGCTATTTGTGGAGAGGAATGTGGGTTGTCACAATGCAGCAAGACTGGGCATGAAGGAAAATGAAAATGAGTTTTTGCACTTAGTACTCAGGCAAATGCCCCCAGCAAGGGTAGTTTTAGAGAAGCAGTGAGGGTTGAAAGTCTAAATGGTGAGGATTTGAAAGTGACTGTTTTAAACAGTAAATATGGGCAACTGTCTTGAGTTATTCTGAGAAAAAGATCAAAGACATAGGCTATAACTGAGTGGGGAAGAGAGATCAATATGCTTTCTATTTTTTTTTTTAATGAAAGCAATGTCTTTAGTAAATTACTATTTATTAGAATAATCGCAAATATTGGCAAATTTGTAGCATCTCACTCATCCGCAAGTGAAAACTGGGTCATTGAGTGATTTATAAGTTGTGGGTAATTGATTCTCTCTTATCCTTAAAGTGAGTTATGAATTTAAGGCAGCTAAGTTGTTTCAGATTGAAACTCTTAGTCCCTGACTTAAAATGTGAATGTCGTACTTTAAATGACTTTGAATTCCTTTGTGGAAGGTTATATGGCAGAATATGATATTACTCAATGATTTAAACAAATTAATATATTTTCTTAACATTTGGGAATCCTGTTTTCTTAAAGAAATCCTTTGGACAGCATAAAGGTGGCCAAATCATTGATATACTAATTTTTCTTTTTTTCCGATATTTTCTTCATCATTTAATATAGTCTGTATATATTTATGATAAAATTTATTAAAAGATTCAGTAAAATTTTTGACTGATGTGCATCTTAAAATGAAGTATTTCTTTAAAAATAATGTTAATATACTTAAATATTGACCCTTTCATAGATAAATCAAATACCCTTTATAAAATGTCAAATCACTATTTCAAATAAGTTACTTCCTTGGTGTTTCTTTTTAAAATAATCTTGTTACAATATTAGCAGCATTTCTAATTTTGTTTTACCACCTACATAACAGTTTATTAATGTGTAAAGCCTGGGTTAAAATAAACCTAACACATAGCACATTTAGGCAATGATAATTATAATAAGAATGTTCTGAAAGGTCCCTTTCTAACCTTGCTTTATCACTATTGACTTTAAAATGGAGGGCATACTTTTCTCTAAAAAAGTATACATGGAAAGGCATGATTAAAAGCACAAAATAGCAAAAGTTGCAGTTAGAATAAATTAATATAAAATAAAGGGAAATAGTGGTTTTGTAGAAAGAAAAACTGTTATAAGGATAAATGCTTCTTTCAGGAAGTAGATTAGATACCAAAGCAACTTCAAAATAAATGTAATTATTTTAAACAATGTTAATAGTTAATTCTTCTGAGCTATATACATAGTTCTCCACTTGAAATATTTACCATGTTCTCTTAGGTTGGAAGTGACTTGAAAAGGACATGAAATTCATGCAAAATCAATTGTTAGGTTTCATATAATTAATGGTTCATATTCTAGATATGATTGTCATATAAATAAATGCTTTCATATAACTAGTGATATGACAATAGTGAGAATACATTAGCCATATTTTCACATAATATTCTTTTTTCTTTTTTTCTATTTTTTTACATTTTGCCATTAATATATGGCTAAATCTACTTCTGATTTAGAAAATCTAAGTTATTAAACTAAATTCATTTTAAAGCACAATTATCATGGGGCCCCACTTCTTTTGCCCTGACCAAGAAGTCAGGAAGCTCCCCGCTCACTCTGGGACCCAGCTAGCTTCAGGTTCTCCCTGTATGTTGAGCCTTCCGAGGCCCTGATAAAGGTCTGGGCTGTTGCCCAAGACCAGGAAAGAAATGAACTCCAGCTGAGTCAAATCATTTAAACTTTCATATAAACACCACAACACAAACCCCTTGTTAGGGACATAATTAGGTAGAACATCCCTTGTCCTGCTGACCAGTGGAGCATTTGCTTCATTCCATCTCTACAATTGTTTTCTAACAAACGTTTTGGATTGGTGACCCTGATGTGTAGTACTTCTGTCTTTGGAATCCCAAATGGCCTCATCTCAGGATAGTTTGGGGCACTCCTTCTATGAATTCCCTTGCCTTTAATTTTGGGGTAAAGTCTCCAGGTTGGCAGGATGGAATAACTATGTCTCAGTGCTTGATTAAAATCAGCCATTTTAATTAAAAAGAAAACTATTACCAAGGCCTTTTACCCGTATTTTCCCTTCCTCCTTCCTTCTAGCCTGTCCTTTCTTTCCTTCCTTCTTCTTTCACTTTACTTATTTCCCTTTCCTCATTGGAATATCAAATTCCTCTAAGATTAATTTTCCTAAGCTTTAATTAAGGACCATCTTTAAGAGGCAACATTTATTGCTTTTATTTTGTCTTAACTTCCAATGATTATTCAGTACAAAAATTTGAACTGTCATCATGATTTGTTTTGTCCAAGGAAGAGAAGACTACTGTAAGAAATTATAATGTGAAGTCACAAGTGGTGGTGCCCAGGAGGCTGAGGCAGGAGGATCGTGAGTTCAAAGCCAGCCTCAGCAACTCAGCGAGGTCCTGTATCTAAATAGGATATAAAAAATGGGATGGGGATGTGGCTCAGTGGTTAAGCACCCCTGGGTTCAATCCCCAGTACCAAAAAAAAGGAAAGAAATTATAATTTGATTATATTCACTCTGACTAAATACCCCTCACTTATAGAAATGTGCTCTGTAATATAGTTAATAATGTAATCAAATGCTTCATTTTGAAAACCTGAACTGAAATTTATAAGAGAATTTATACACTGGCACATTGCTTGGTGACTCTCTGTGAGTCCACAAGTAGATTACAAATGTCCCTTTCATCAGCACCAATGGCAGTCTCCAGATGTTCCCATGAGGACAGGTGCTTAAGAGTTCCATTTCTGGGGAAAATTCATATTAACATACATGAATTTATTACATCATGTGTCCTCATACATATTTTACCTCTTTCCAACTTTAGGAAGAAAGCATATGAATATGAAAAATCAATCAGTAAATAGGATTCAAGTCTTTTTAACAGCTCCATGTTAGGTTAGAAGCTAAGATTTCTCTCTAATGACACTTCTATATGTAACCAAAATATCCCAGATTCATGAGACTTATAATTTAGACTCATTTCCTCCATTTTTTTACATTGAAAGCACTCTACCCTGTACATAAAATTATCTTCTTTCTTCAGAAATAAAATCAAAATCATGACTGTCTAAAAGAAGAAAATTTGGTTATATTGTCAGTGTGACCCATTTAAAGCAGCTCTATTTTATGCCTTGCAGTTTTAAACAGATCACCTTATTTAAGTAACTGAATGCGGAGAAGCTCAGGAGGAAAACCTAACGGCTGAAACGGTGTGATGATGTTATCTTGTGAATTTCCTTCCTTTGCGATCCATCGGTTTGCCTACACTTTATTTTTTATTTTTAAGTTCTTTCTCTTCTATGGAGGTTATTTCCAGTAGAAACAGTAGGAAAGAATGAGGGTATTTTTATTTTCTTGCTATTGAAAAATAAATCTTTATTTCACATTCAGTGCGTTGTTCTGCTCCAAGTGTCTTAAGTAACATACATATCTACTTTATAGTTTCTGCCTACAGCATGAAATAATATAAAACAAAATTAATGAAATGAGTGAAAATACATTTCTTTTTTAGAAAAAATGTCTATGTTTATGAAAGTAATAAGTTGACTGCAGTAGCTAGACTAGTTCAAGTTGTTTTTTTCTAACAGAATTGTTGCTGGGCTAAAATTCTGATTGGAGGCATCCTCTCTGGAGGTCTTTCAAAGGACAGCCTGCTAATGATGCCAAATTAAGAAGAGCAGGCTCATGTTCTGGGACCGTCTGTATATGTAAACCAACAGACCAGGCCTCAGTAAAGTGCCCTGTTCTTGTCAGTTAGATGGGCTGTATAATCTATGTCTGGCCAGCTTGTGAGATTAACCTTCCAAAAGAGACAAGAAGGGTGGAGATGTTATTTAAATAAGCACCACAAGTACCCTCTGCTAGTTATTCAGAGCCAAAAAATTAGCATAAAATATCCTAATTCAGTAAAACTGTGTATTTCTTCAAACAGCATTAGGCAACACAGAATCTTTAGAACAGCAACTGGCACATTTCTTCTGACATGAAAAACGAACCCCGGCTTGTATAATGGAAAACACATACCAGCTCAAGTGCTTGTCTTCTCATCATGGATCACAGCCTTGGCCTGGGGTCTTCCATTCCTCTTCACTGAATTACCAGCAGTGAGAGAGGCCAATATCTTGGGGCTTTTATTTGTATCAGGTCTTAGTCATGATCCTACGTAGGCAAAAATATGTCAAAGTATTTGGCAATATAATGACCTAGAACTGTTATACCCGTTGGCAGAAGGCAGACCAGCATAAGGTGGCTCCATATGTGCTTCCAACAAAACGCTGATTTGGCCAGATCCCTGAAGCAGCCACACAGTTTTGAGGGTCTATCCATGACCATCACTGGCATTGGGAATTTATAATGATGGCAAATGACATGGTAAAATTGCCTCTCCTCACCACATATTTGAACTTAGGACAAAATTCTGGGTCATCCAAATGTCTTACTTTGAAATCCAAAGTCATTTTACAATGATTGGGTTTTAGGTCAGGAGGAAACATTTGACACACATTAATTTCAAGTTCCTTATATTTGGGTGAGGAGACTAAAGTTCAGAGAAATTAAGTATAATGTCAATAAAAATTTATAATACAGATTCTCCTGGATAATGAAGCTCTCCTTACTGAACAAAAATTATTTACATTGCTGGTAGCTAAACTGTAGTTCATTTATTTTTCAAAAAATATTTATTGTTACTAAATGTCTGTCAGATACTGACCTATGAAGTAAAGATACAAAGGTAAACAGGAAAGGATGTTTCAAGGTATTTAATTAGGTTCTAGGATAGGAAGATAAACAATTAAGTACACAAATAAATTTAAAAAATAACTTCAGTAGAGGATATTAACAAATCATTAGTCAGTCAAACAATTAAATAGCTAGTGTTAGATATATTTTGGAGACAAATTTGAAGGATGTACTGATGAATGAGATTTGAAGAGTGAAGGAAAGTGAGATTTCAGAAATAATTTCTAGGATTATTTGACCTGAATAGCTTGTTAAACGTAATGACGTTTAGTAAGATAGAGAAGGTACAGAGAGAAGTAGAAATTTTATGAGAGATGAGGGAATATAATCCAGAGTTCTGTTTTATCCATAAAATAGATTGAAACAGTGTCTCAGATTCATGGAAAGAATGTCAAGGAAGCAAT
Organism: Sciurus vulgaris; assembly: GCF_902686455.1. Taxonomy (NCBI): domain Eukaryota; kingdom Metazoa; phylum Chordata; class Mammalia; order Rodentia; family Sciuridae; genus Sciurus; species Sciurus vulgaris. The sequence goes on from NC_136463.1 coordinate 137,681,326, forward strand.
GATGTATATAAAACTATGTCAGTCACTTATGTAAGGAACACTATGTAAGGAACACTTGGTGCTATATGCAACTTTGAGTTGTTGGCAATTGGTGTCATGTCTCAAAGATCACCTCTAGGTATATAGTTCACGGCGGGGGAATGTCCTTTTTCATTTCTGCTTGTGGAATGTCCCATCTCTGTCTTCTTAAAAAGTCCCCAACTCTGAGCACATGTTATAGATTATACTACCTGCTATTGTTCCTCAGTATAACCCTCTACAGATTCTCAGACTTTGTCTCTTTATTCAAAAATTTAGGACACTTCACTTTCTCTCCAATACTACTCCAGCCATAGGTATTATAATTCTGAATATCCACATGGACACAGAATTTCTAGACCTGCAATGACATTCTGTTCCAACATAACTGCTTGCTTATTCAGTTTCCATCTAGATCTTTCAATCCCCATTACAGACTCAAATTTGAACTTCCTATTTTCCAGACACCATCTTCTGGGTTTCTAGTGATCCATCTTATACTTGAATTCCGGCAATTCTTTCATTAATATTTGATTGAGTTTTTCTCCTTTTTTTCTCCAAACCTTTGGTAATGGTCCACCATGAGCCTAAGTTTTTTTCTGAATCTCTTTTATTTAATTTCTCTCTTATTCCTTCACTGTTTTCTTTGGGCTGGCAAACCTGAACACAAATCGGACCCAAGAATTTCACAGCTTTTATCCTGCTCCTGGGTAAATGAATATGGCTATAAATAAGCAATCATGCTTACAGATTAAATACTACTTTAAATTTCATAGTCACCCTTAGGTAACCTGCTGAATTTCTTTCTACTGCCAATTTACTCTGCCACAATCCCAGACAATTCTCTAACACAGTCTATTTCTTCCAACTTTCAACACCTCTGCCTTTCCTTCAATTTTAGCTTATGATCTTGCATTTGGTTTCACTTAAGGGAAAAATACTAAATGAAAAGAATTTGGAACTCTTCACCACCAACTCTGCCAACCTCCTGAGCATCCGTATACTCTAGCAGTTCACCTCTCATAGAAAATTCTCCATGCTCATAGAAAAGACCAACCCAAATCCCATCCTTCTCAAAGACAGTACCCCAGGAATAATATTTGCCTTTTTCTGCATCATTGCTTTTCCCTCATACTAAATAATCCTCACTAGCATACTACAACTGAATTTACAAATGATATCTTAATAAACTCCTCTTAAAGTTTATGTCTTTCTTTAGATATCACCTCATATTTCTGGTGATGTATTCAGAAAAGATTTCTTTAACCACCCTTTGAAACCTACCCATCTTTCTTTACTCCTCCTCCTAACCATCACCCACATCCATCCTTTATACTAGTGGATTGATTCTGCCTTCAAAATAAACATCAAGTCTACCCTCAACTCACCATCCCCACCAACACTACCATTAATCTAGCCGGTCATCTTGCTTTTGGATTAGAGTTGGCAAATTTGTTCTCCCTGTTTCTCATTCCTGCTCAGTGGACTTAGTGATAGTCTTAAAATGCAAGTCTGATTATGCTATTTTTCTGATGAAATTCCTTTGTAAGGGCTTGCTATCACATTGTAAAGTGTAAATGTAATCCCTTTCCTGTGACCTGTGAGACCTGCTTACCCTTTCATTTCACCTTGAGTTCTTCTTCCTGTATCTCTGGCCCCTTCCCTCTTTCCTGTCATACCAAGCCTTTCCCTCTTCAAATCACTGGCTCTTTTCACTTGTCAAGGTATGGAAAGGCCTATCCTAACACCTGAATTGGGTTCTTTTTTTATTACAGCTTTTTATTGGTTTCTTTCATAGCATTCTTTCCAATTCACAAATGCATATTTACTCTTTTTTTTATATACTTGCTTTATCTCTTATTAGAGTATACATTCCTCAAGAGTAGAAACTATATTTCATTCATAACTGTCCCAATAATAAACATACTGCCTGCTACACACTGTCAATAAAGTGTTTAAAAACAAACAGCTCCATATACTCCCTTCTCTTTCATTCTCATTTGAACCAACTGCAGATGCCTTTTTCCATCCATCTAAAGAAACAATTCTCACCATTGTCACCTGAAACCTCCATGTTATCAAATCAACCAGTAATTGGTGTCTTCCTCTGTCTCTCTTTCCTTTTTCATATTATTTTTAAGCTTGACTTCAGGGTTATCTCATTATTTAGAATCTTCTCATTCACCAGTGCCTCTTCTCTGATTTTTTGTATCACTTCTTAATTTCCACTTCTAATTTTGGAATATATTGAAGCTCAGTCCTTATTTTAAATGGCTTCTCTTTTTTAGCCACACTAATCTCTCATACCCTTAGTACACTATGAACTATAAATTTATATTTCACATGTAGAATTATTTCCAGGGTTCCTGACATGTACATGTAGCTACATACTCAACATCTTGTATTTTGATAAATAATACAAATCTGAAACTTAATAACTTGAAAATCAAATATCTGATTTTATTGCAAATTTGCTCTACCCATTCTCTTCTCCACCTCAGAAAACAGCAACACTGTACCTTCAAGGCCTCTGATTAAGGACTTTGAAGTTACTTTAGCTGTCCTCTTTTCTATTAATCCAAATTATCTGTGAGTCATCTCTTCTGATTAGAAGGTAAGTTGCTGAGGCTGGCTTTGAACTTGTGATTCTTCTGCCTCAACCTCACAGGCCACTGGGATTCATTTTCTTTTTATCTTCTTTTCAGAAAGCCCTTCTTTGAGCACCTTCTATAAGATGACCAGTCCCATTCAACTCCAACACAGAATGCCCTATTCTCCTCAGCATACTTAATGCTACTTATAGCTATCAGTATTATCTGGAACACTTTACATTTTTTTTTAATTTGCTCTTTATCTACAAACTAGAATATTAACTTCTTCAGGGAAGGAATATTGTTCACTGTCATATTCTTAGGGACTACAATCTGTCTGGCACAGTAGACATTCCATAAATCTGTGTTGAAAAAATGAATATAGCAGATATAAAAGGCATAAGAATGTTAAGTCACAGTTTTCCAACACTACTGTATCTTAAAAATTATGTGGTGCTATTTCTTAGAAATTCCAATTATGTGAGTTTTTAATGCAGCCAGAATTCTGTATGTATAATGACTATAACAGAATGATTATAGAGTACTCCAGCATGAAGACCTGAACACAGAAGAAATATCTAGCCATGTGGTAGGTTCCATTTTGTGACACTATTCAATAACTGATATTATTTTTTATATTCCCTGTCACTGAGGATTTGTGTAATTTGATAAACTGAACTTTCAAAAAACCCAAAATTTAGTTAATGGATATAGTGTTTTTTTACATTTAAGATAATTGTCATGTTGCTTTTTAATTACATTAATAGAAGCTTTAATACCTATACATTTATATAAACTAGTATCTTAGCAATGTGTTAATACATTGCAATTTTATTTTTAATCAGTAATTGGATTTGAATGAATCTAAAGTCAAAGAGCACAGAAATATTTACATACTTTTCCAGTGTTTTATTATTTTTGTCTTTATTTTTATTTAAAAATATTGTCTAGATATTCAACATAGCATCCAGCCCACCAAATAGCTGTGCAGTTTAATGAGCTTTTTGTCCTAAGAGAAAATGAGAAGCTGTATTTAAAGAAAGAAAAAGTAATTACTTAATCCAAAAAAGCAGTCATGTAGGTAGAAATACAATAACTATTATGCTGAATTATTCCTCCATTAATGAGAATATGACAGATTTGGATTTCTTTATGAGGCTGTTTCTGTCTCTATCCATCCGTCCATCTCTTATATAATCTATAATTTTACTTGTTGCCAACTGTTCAGTTTATAAGTTATGAGAAAATGGTCACAATTGCCTGAGAGTTGGTTCCCAATAGTACTATTCTGGGGCAAGAGTGATGGCAGCAAGGGCAGTATTTTTCTTCTAGATACTCAGTGATGTTTCCTTTTTCCTACAAGGTACGCTTAAGCTTAAGCTTACCTTATTGTCACAGCCCAGCTGCTGATTGCATGTCAGCTCAGAATTACTATTTGAAAGTAATACACTCACAGCTGCTAATCTTTTGTGTTATGCAGGTGATTAAAAAAAATGTAAACTTTGCAAATAACTTAAAAAAATCTACATCGTATACCACCATAGAAATAAAATGATGTACCCCATTTGTGTACAACAAATCAAAATGCAGTCTTTAAAAAATTTAAAAAGTAAATAAAGAATTTAAAAAATATCTTCTGGAAGAACTTTAGAAACATTTATTTTTTAACAGACCTTCTTACTCTTAAAAAAGTTATAGTTCTATCAGTCTCTTATTTAAATTTATGTTTTTAAAAATTTATTTAAAAATACTGATCTCTCATACTCGAGTCCTCCAAGAATAATTTGTGGCATCTCTATTGGGTTAAATGTTCTTTGTATAGAATGTGATTACATTATTCATTTGGATGACTTTATATTAAGCTAGGATTTAGCTGGATAATGCTAATGATAATTGATTTGAGAAGATCTTTACATACTTAATTCAATTTTAAATACATTTGCTAAATTTTATTTTAATTTATTGTCTATGGATTATAATCCTCATATGACTTCATATAATGCATTAATATTGATTCAGTTGTTGAATGGCATTTGATTTATAAAAACAACATTCTTTTTCCTATATTTATCATATAATATTTTCCCCATTTATATTATATCACATGATATGTGGTACTCCAAAGTGGTTTTTTTCTTTGTTTGTCTTAGTACTGGGGATTGAACCCACGGGCACTTTACCACTGAGCTACATATCTGGTCCTTTTTTAATTTTTATATTTGTTTTTTCTTTCAAGAAAGGGTCTCACTAAGTTTCTTAGGGTCTTACTAAATTGCTGAGCCTGGCTTTGAACTTGCAATTTTCCTGCCTCAGCCACCTGAACCCCTGGGATTACAGGCATGCTCTATAGCGTCTGGCCTCCAAAGTATTCTTAAAAATACTTTTATTCATTTAATTCATATTAATTCAACATTTTTCTTAGTCTTATAAATTTTATTCATTGTGAAATACATCTTTTTAACATTTGTAATTACAGATACACAAATAAATATTACATATAAAACTACCCATAATTGTGAATAGAGCAACTTTTATTTGAAGCATATTACTCTACATATAATTCAGAGCTTTAGGAAATAATCTAAATGAATGAAGTATGTTCAACTCATGAAATATTTCTTTGTAGAAATAAACCCATTCTCTGATGGAATTTTTGCTATTCACATGAATACAAGATCCTCAAAGTCGTTTGGTCAAAATATTTGAGTCGACAGTACCGTGAAGTCTCTGGATATTATTAAATATGGATATTTGCTTAAGGCTGTTGTGAGATCTGATTATACATATAATCTTTTTCTTTATATGTAGCTTACTTAAAAAGAAAAAAAAATGCTTTGAATTCCCTCTTGTAGACAGAGATGTATTTGAGAGTGGAAGTTAGTCAAAATGATACTATTTCTATAGAGCAAATTTATTTAAATGAACAAAATAGATATTTGAAACCTTCTGAAGGGAAAAATATGGTACATACACAATGTTATATATTTATTGAAAGGAAGCTGAAAAAATAGATATATAAAGAGAAACTGTAGAACAGGTGGAATAGTGAACATTATTACACAACTTGACCCACATCCCTTCTAATCCATTTACCATTTTCACAGACCTGCTATTATGTTGGCTCCCCATTCCCCCGTAAAGCAAGCACCTGCATCCCTTTGTCAGAGGGATGCCTCCAGGCTACCAAAATCTGTTTTGCCTCCATGCATAGAGAGGTGTCCACAGACAACCAGAAGTATTTTGCAAACTTCAGTTGCCATAGTTTCTGTAAACTGACTGACTGGTGCACAAGGACTGACTTGTATTCCCTGGACTCCCAAGCTGTGACCTATACTTTCAGAGGTAGCATGCAAGGCTGAGGCAGTTATTCACCCTTCAGAGGATTTCATGGGCATTTGTTCCTAGTTCTAATATGGTGCTGTATTGGCTTTGGAAGTTCCAAAAGAAAAAGGGGCCCAGTTTTTAATGATGTACATATGCCAAAATTGCCTTGAAAAAGACATTGAAGAAAGAAATCCAAAGACTAAGAAATGCAGACATGTGATTGTGTTATATACATGCTATGAAATTTTCTCCAAAAACCATCACCAAGCATGAGTGATCGCACAATGAACCTGGTTTGCTTGTTGCCCCCTATACTTAACTGGCCACTTATTTTGCCCTTACCTTAGAGCAGTCCAAAGTCACCTAGGTCTTGACATTGTTCCAGGCCTGCCTCCAGGAGAAGACATTCCCTTAGAGGAATATCCCTTCTAAGGTTATGATGGACGGTATCAGAGATTTTATAGACTTGGCCTCTTTAATTTCAATAATAATGATAAGATTCACAGCAGCAGAGGAATGGAGGGTATCACTTAATAGAAGCAAGGTGGACAAAAATACCATAATGTACATCAAAGAACAGTGAATAGGAAATTTTGATCTTCGGGTGATCATGATGGTTCCTAGACCATGGTTTAATAAAGGTGATGAGGGGTTTTCATCTGTATTGTAACTATATATACATAGAGTGTATATTGTATCTATGGAGAGTATATATAGTATCTACATGGTGTATGTATCTCCCTACCTCCACCCCACAACATATACAGAGAAAATCAATAGTGTTGAACAGGAGTGGCTGTCCGTCCACCCAAAGACTGTTTTCGCACTAATCTCTAGACGGACTGGGTCCTTTTGAGGAAGGTCCTTGAGGTGCCAGAGAAAGTATATGCAGAAGTGATTTCTCTAATCCTTTCCCATGAGTAACGTTACACTGGGGCAAGAGTAATACCCTGATATTTGAAGAGAGATTAGATATGATCTATGAGCAGATGTTGATCTGAGAAGACCTCAAATGCTTATCATAATGTCCTTGTTTAGGTGGGAGGGAAAATAAGGTTCAAAGGGTACACAGATACACCTAGTGTTCATTTCTCCCTCTCTCTGAGTTTATAATTGAGATGGATATGCTTATGATTTGGAAGAAACTTTAACTTGGTTCCTTGACCTGCATAAAGCATGATAAAAGTCATTATGATAGAGAAGGCCATGTAGAAGACAGAGTAGTTACATGCAGTTGTGCTCAAAGGCTTATTGTTTTCCAGGGCTGTCCTCAAAGAATTAAAAGATGCAGCAATAGTGGTTTCCAGAACATACCCGTTAATTTACTAATCTGTCCTCTGACCAAAGAAACTGGGTTGCTCAAATGACAGTGGCAGTAAGATGGCCGGGGCTATAGAGTGTCAAAATCCCTTGCCAAGTTTCTGTATGCAAGCCAGATTATTTCAGACTTGGACTTCACTGCCTAAAGGACTGACTTCCTCATCAAAGGGCAATATCAAGTTCTATTTATTTAGAGTCATTAGTATTTAGTCAAGTAATTTACCTATAGCAGACACTCAATTCTAATCTTTAAATCAATGAATGTTATGAAATTCCTAGAGACTTTGTTTTTTCACAAGTCTTTGGTAATATTTGGATTTTTAAAAAATAATATTTACTTTAACAATATTTTGTATGATATTTGTACTGTATTTTATATTACAAAAATCTGATATTCCTAGATACATATTTGAATTGAAAGTACACATCTTGGTATCTTAATTTAATGTATCTAATGTCTTAAATTTGCTGTTTGTAGGTAAAAACTACATCTCTCAAAATCAGTTCTTTTTACAAGTTTTGCTTTTTTCCTCAGAATGAGTGCTTTAAAAGACTAAGTTCATACATTGCCTACTATGTTTTACCCTTTTGAGGTTATGGTTTTGGGAACAACTCCATTTTTAGGTGTGTTCCTTGAGATACTGACACTAGTTTTTCATCACTAAAAGGTAGATATTTGGGGGAATTTCAGGTTGCACTTTTCTCTCAGCCAGATGTCCATTCTAAAACCATCCACTAACGCTGAATAAACTTATTGCTATTTCCTTTAGGAGTTCATACATATCAATGAGATGGAGATTTTGAGTTAGGTATCCAAACTCTTAAATAAAAATATATGGTTAAATTGAAATTGTAAAGTTTTAAAAATAAATTATCAGGGTTACCATAATGGATTTACTCTATTTTCACAGGAAAAGGAAAATCTTAAGAAAATCTCAAAGTATGAAATTTTATAACATGTAAATGGACAGGAATTATTTTTCCAAATTTGCACTCCCTATGTTTTCTTGTTTTCATCTAAATTCATTTTCTCCCATTCCATTCCTTACTAGGATTATTAAGAGAGTAACACCTTCTGCATTGATTGAAAGTATGTTATTTATACTTTCCACTTATATTTGCAGATTTTTTCTCAAAATTTTAGATTGCCTAAAAATACGATCCATATGCTGTTTCAGCTTAGTGACATTAGAAAAATCATGTATTTGAAGGGGCTGCAAGTTTGTGACTAAAATTAGGCTAACATACTCCCTGTATCTTTGGTAAGGAATTTATAAATAAAGTAGCTCTTTTAAATTCCATGTAAAAAATTCCAAATATTCTTCAATAGTACACACTACTTTGGACTGATGGAGTATTCCTTTGGAAGTGATGCTCAGTGTCAAGATCAATAAATATTTTCATGTTTTTAGTGACAAAAGTGCTGATCTAAAATGTTGAACCACAATGGCATATCTTTCAAAGACTGAAAATGAAACCCCTTAAAATTATATGTATGCCTTTAAAGATCTATAACTCATTCTTTTAAATAAATAAATCAGTTCTGATTTCATTAACTTACAAAAGAGAATAACCCAAAGCATTAGTAGGGTAATTACTTTTTCTTAATGAACTGAGTCCATAATGTCTTTAAAGCAATCTTTTTCTAGTGAAATTTAAATGTATGTATAATTAATATTAAGTGAATAGATACTTTAGATATTATGTGCTATTTCAGTAGATGAGAATACTGTTGAAAAGGCGAATTTTTGTGGCCAGGGTAGCAGGTATCAGAGATGGTTACTGTCAAACTTTAAATTAGTATTTGCTTAATAAGAAACAACTAAAAGACCCAAAATATTTAAGCCTGGCATCAGGAGAGATTTGAAGAGAAATTGCGAGTGCAATGAATGTTGTTTTTTCTCAGTTCATTATTGGCCTTTCAGTAATTTCTTCTTCTTATTATTATAGTTAACCAATTCATTTGTCAAAGCTTTTTAGTACTTGATTGTTTATCTTATCCTTTGTTCTTTCTGTTTTCATTTTTATCAATCAAAACTACTATAATAAATTCTAGCCAAGTTCCCAGTTTCATTGCTACATATGGAACCACAGTGAATAATGATGAGAAAACTTTAATGGAGGTGGTTGGAATAAAATAATAATATTACGATTGCACAGAAATAGTAAGTAATCAATAATGAGGGTCAATTTATGATCCATATGCTCCATCTAAAGAATGTGAAATGTAATTAGTTATATTAAATTTATATTAATCAAAATCAATATATAAGGAGTTTCTTCAGGTGGGAAAGACTAGGATTTTGGTACAAGTTAACTGAATGGCCCACAAAGTAAATTCATAGCAGTATTTCAGCAAAAGACTAAGGGTCTATATAGAGGAGGAATAACTTCTCAGTGAAATGATCTAACAGGAACAAATGAGAGTGGAATTGTTCCAGGTCATTAAATTGGCATTCAATGTACTGTTCAATCTCCAGAAAATTAGCATACTAAAAATGAGAAAATTAGGCCAATTGACAGTCAAAATGGACAAACTCAAAATTGGAAATTTGGGCAGGCTTAATTAAGAACACAGGTGACAAGTGCTTGCCTCTGGCAAATAGCATAAAAGATTTACAAATCGATACACATACAAATCCTAATATGCTTTCCAGGGAGGAATAGTGTTAGATCTTCACTGTCTAATCAAACAGCAAATAGTTACTTGTAGCTATCTATATAAATTTATATTAAGATTAAAATAAAATTATGAATCTGCACTACACATCCCCAAGTTCTCTGTAGTATTTTGTGGTTTTTGACTAACATATTGTTTCTCATTGTGATATATATATATATATATATATATATACTTTTTTTTTTTTCATCACTGAAGAAAATTAAATTGGTATCATTTTGGGTGAAAACCCTTAGTGATTCAATTTTGGGTAGTCTGGGTCCATCAGGTATAATTTTCATGATTAAAAAATAACTCATGTAGCCAGGCACAATGGCACACACTTGTAATCCCAGCAGCTGGGGAGGCTGAGACAGGAGGATCACATGTTCAAAGCCAGCCTCAGCAACAGAGAGTCACTAAGCAACTCAGTGAGACCCTATCTCTAAATAAAATAAAAAAATAGGACTAGGGATTTGACTCAGTGGTCGAGTGCCCCTGACTTCAATACCTAGTACCCCTCCAAAAAAAATTCCAAAAAAGTTATGCTAATGGCTAATCAGAGTCTGCAGACAAAGATGAAATGATAAAACAAAGTTATGAAAAACTGCAAATAGATTTGTTCATATTTTCAGGAAATCTGAGTATGTGAATTTTTTTTTCTCAGACTTCACTAAATAGAATCAAATAAAAAGTGAAGTAGTAAGACACTTCTATGTTGAAACCATACATTTAAAAAAATCTTAAAATTGTAAATAAATAAGAAAAACTGCTCAGAGTTTATATATCTAAACTATAAATAAAACTACAAGGCTGTTTAAAACTTTGTATCTTGCAGTTGTAGTTTTTGGGGGATATAGAAACAGCACACTACTGCTTTATTAGTAGTAACTGTAAAATAACTGAGAAACTATATATATATATATATATACAAATTTATATATTCATATATTATATAATTTTTAAAATATTTCCATATGGAAAGAAATTTGAAGGAAATAAATTTCAGTAAATAATGATCCCTTTCTAGATGAGTACTGACTGATTATCACTGGTAGGATTTGCTGGGTCACTGGATAGATGACTAAAGGATTGGACATATCATTAAAAGGGGACTTTCCTGGGATTACAGAAACCAGCAAAAGTTTAAAATACACATGAGCTGGTGTGGTAGATAAGAGTTTTGTATACCCCAAACAGAACTATTTTATGTACCTGCCAAGACTTCTCATGTGAGTTTTGCTGAATGTATTAGAGGTAGTATGGGAGCCTGGGATCTGTTCTCTCCTGCAAAAGGGCCAGGTGGGAGAGAAGATTTGTGTAACATTACAATGCCTAGATACAAAAGTTCATCAGAGGGAGAGTTCAGTAATATACATAGTACAAAATTTGCTTCCAAGAATTTTTAGACTTTAATTGATTTAATTGCAGCACAGTCTTAATGTACTAGAATTCCTAACTAAATGAAAATGATCACCATTTCTTACTGTCTGATGAACAAAAGAAAGGGATTCTTTTGCCCTCTAGAAAAATAATGTTGACATGAATTTATTTGGTTCTTTTTAATAAAAGTTTTCAACACAAAATTTTAAAACATCAGTTGAGTAAAGAATAATTAAAATGTGACTCATAACCAAGGCAAAAACAGTTAGTAGAGGTAAACTTAAGACCTAGTTGTTAAAACCAGCATTTGGTCTTTAAAGGGCTATTGTAAATATATTTTATAATACATTTAAAATATTAAAATTCATAAAAATAGATAAAAGTTGAAAATTTACTAAATAGATAAAAATGTCAAGAATTTGAATAAATAAATGAACTTTCTAATAATGACTCAAAACAACTTTTAGAACTGAAAGTATACTGAGATTCTACCTCAGTCCAGTCAGAATGACAATTATCAAGAATACAAGTAGCAACAAAGGTTAGCAACAGTGTGGGAAAAGGATACATTCACACATTGCTGGTGATACTGCAAATTGGTTCAACTCCTCTGGAAAGCAGTATGAAGAATCCTCAAATATCTATGAATGGCACCACCATTTGACCCAGTTATCCAACTCCTTGGTATATATCCAAAAGATCTGAGATCAGCATACTGCAATAACACAGTCACATCAATGTTTATGGCAGCAGAATTCACAATAGCTAAAACATGGAACCAACTTAGCTGCCCATCAACAGATGAATGGATAAAGAAATGTGGTGTATATACACAATGGAACATTACTCAGTCACTAAGAAGAATGACTTTATGATATTTGCCAGTAAATGCATGGATCTGGAAAATATCATGCTAAGTGAAATATGCCCATCCCCCCCAAAATCAATGGTTGAATGTTTTCACTGATTTACAGAAGCTAACCCACAATAAAGGAGGCTGGGAGGGAAAGAAGAGAAGTTCAGTAGGTTAGACAAAGGGGAACAAAAGAGAGGTAGGGGAGATAGGAATAGAAAAGATAATAGAATAAATCTAATACAATTTTCCTATGCATTCATATGAAAATACTTAAGTGAACCCCACCATCATGCCTACCCACAAGAATAGAGTCTTACTTAGAATAAGATATGTCCTATGCTTGTATAATTTTATCAAAAATGGATTCTACTGTCATATATAATAAAAACCAATAAAACAAAATTAAAAATTAAGATTTAAGCTTTAACAACATACTGGACATACAGATACAGGATAATGAACATACAGAGAAGTCATTGAAATTACCAAAGTGAAGAAAAGGGGAAACCTAATAAAATAATATAATATAATAGTTAATGAATTGAAGATAAAATTAAATATTCTAACATAAATGCAAACTGAATAAAAATTGAGGAGAATAGAATGTAAAAAAACCCAGAGAGATAAAATTGGAGAATTTCCTACAATTCAAGCAATTATGAAAACTTAAGGGGAGAATAAATATTAAAAAATCATAAATTAGTACATTATAGATATATTTTAAAAACTAGAGAGAAACTATTTAAAGCAGAGAGATAACAGAGACACACGTTTCATTCAGAAGGACAAAATTAACAATCAACAATGCGAGAAAAGAAAATGGAATACAATGGAAAAATGCCTTAAAAGGTAGAAAGAAAAAAAAAAGCAGCTGTTTACCTAGAATTTAATGTAACAGCAAAAAAAAAAAAAAAAAAAAAAGAGAGAAAGAAAAGGTCTGCAAAGTTAAAGAAAAACTTTAAAAATTCCCGTAAATGAAGGACTGACAAAATGACAAAAATTTTCACTAATAACTCCCAATATAGTATAATATACTAGTCTTTCAAAATGAAGTAAAAAGATCCACATAGAAACCATAGAAACAAATCCATATGACAGAATGAAATAGAAAATAAATGACATATTGTATAAACATAAAATAGTATATTTTTCTTCCTATTTATAATACAATATTTTTCTTTTACAAAAATTATTATTTCTATCTTAGCATTTGTACAAGTCTGACTTTCTCATCTGTAGCAACAGAAAACAAACCATTAAAATAAAATTAAAATATTGTGTCCAAAATTTCTCCTTTCATCTCTGACAATTCTTTATTTTCTTTTTAAAATTTAAATTAAAATATATAAACTATCAAAGTAATGCAGATCAATGAGGGACTCTCATGTTGTATCTTGAAGCATACATAAATTGTGGAATGTTTGAATCAGGTTAAATATATCTATCTCCTCAAACATTTATCATTCTTCATGTTGGAAATATTCAAAATTCTTTCTTCTAGGTTTTTGACATATATAATACATCGCTGTTGTTTATACTCATCCTACTGAGTGCACACCAGAATTTCATGCTCCTAACTATAATTTAGTTTCCATAATCCATGTTTTCCTATCCATCCCTTCCCTCATAAATCATATATATATTTACTAAAAATTTACAAAAAAAACCTATTGATATAGTAACAATAATGCCACTTTATTGTGAGGCACATATATGGTGCATATGAAAAGTCTGCCTCTGAGACAAATTTTCTGTGTGATTTTTCAGTCCCAACTGAGGCATTTGTAATGTGTTGCCAAGCAAGCCTCATTTGGGAGTTGTCCATCTGTACGGACATGGTGCACTGTCAGTGCATTGAGGTTTTCCAGTGTGAGATGTAGTCAAAAACTTAGCCTCTAGCTCAAGTCCCAAACCACATTCATGTGCATATCTGCATTCCTAGCCCAGAAGCCTCAGTATGAAGGCCTTCTGCTTAGGAGTTTGGGCTTAGGCACTTTCTAGACTTCCTTACAGGGCAGACCTTGGCCAATGCACTTTGCCCCAGTATGACTCCATACTATCCCACTGTTAGTGCTTTCCTACTGCTTCCTCATGGCCCCTAACACCTGGGAGACTTTGGGTAGGAACTCCTCAGCTATGAATGAGTGATTTTCTTAATTTGTTTTCTTGTCCTCTGATCTCCACCTAGTGCTATCTCATGAGAAATGTGAAACACTGCAGCATGGTGCCTGTCTCTCTTGACTTTGCCTGCTGTTGCAGTAAGTAAATAATGACTTTTTCATTTTGGCCTGTCTTAAATGATGACTCCAACACCTAACACACACAACACACACACACACACACACACACACACACACACACACACACACACACAATATGCATGTATATATAATAAGCACATACATATGAAATATGCATACACACTATATATATTAAGAATTTACATTTTTTTGTAAAGTGGCAAAACATCAATCCAAAATAGATTGCATATTAATAATAAGAAAAGCAATAACACATGATAAAATTAACATTAGCCATTTTGCAACTGGGTTAACTCTATACAGTTCAAGTAAAGAACAGAGATTTGGAATGAAATAAAATAAAGCACAACACAAGATCCACATGAGACAGTCACTCTTTAAAAAAAAAAAATTAAGATGTAATATTTGTAGATCTTTATGGGTTGTACTATGGTAATTCAATATATGTATGCAGTGTGCAGTAATCAGCTTAAGGTAATAAACATTTCCATCTCTTTACTCATTAATTATGTTTATGTGTTGAGAATTTCATACTCCTCTATTCATTTTGAAATACATTATATGTTATGTTAACTGACAGTTACCCTACTGTGATAAAGAAGAACCAGAAGGAATTTCTCCACTGTGTGTTTTGGTGCCTCTCTTTAAACTTCTTTCCATCCTGCTCCCTGCCACCCTTTCCAGTCTCTGATGTTCTACAAGATTGGGGAGTTATTCTTTACATAGGCACACATGGACTTCGAGTAAAAACTTTGAAAGAAAGATATCAGATGTGAACTGCACGTTCTTTGGATATATATCAAACAAATTAGTCTAAATATTATTCAGCATACCAAGTAGTATTTTATGATGATAAAAATATATTTCACTAGAGAAGTTTAACAGTTTTAAATTTCATGACCCTAATGCTCTACCTTCAAAATAGGTGAAGCAAAAATAGATATTACTAAAAGGCCATAGGCAGAAATCTAAAATTTTCATTGAAGATTTTAAATCCTTGGCAGTGAACCAGAATATATATATAAATACTTTATGGATACATATACAATACTTTGCATAATAAATTTTTAAATCAAATATAATATATACATACAAAAAATGGACAAATGGTAAAGCATTGTTTGGTGAATTTTCATAATCTAAATACATCTGTAACTAAACTAAAGAATGTTCCCTGAATTCTGGAAAATACATTTGTATCCTTCTCAATTATTAACTTGTCCAAAGGTAAATAATATTCTGGCTTATATTAGCAAGGACTTATTTTTCCTCTATTTGAACTTCGTTTAAATGAGAGTATACACCATGTAGCATTTTCTATCTGATTTCTCTAGCTGAGAACTATGTCTGTCAGTCTTATACATGCTGCTGCACATAGCAGTGACTTCTTTCCTGCTTAGCATTTGATAGTATGGATATATCCCAGTTCATTTATCCATTCTACCCTGGATATTGGATATTTGTGTCATAAGTAACCTTCACTAAGTCTGTGGACTGCATGTATAGTTTTAGTGATTTTGATGAACAGACATTCTTAATTTTAATTTTAAGGCAGTTTACTTCATTATATTTTATTGTGAGCATTTTTTATAAAAAATAAACCTCTGCATTTAAAATGTGATTAAAAAATAAAACAAAGTAATAGTGTTTCCGGATGGAGAGACTAGGAATTTTAAAACATTCTTTACCTTTCTTATACTTAAATTTTTTAAAAAATATTTTTTTTTTTAGTTGTAGGTGGACACAATACCTTCATTTTATTTTTATGTAGTGCTCAGGATAGAACCCAGGACCTCACACATGCTTGTGAGTGTTCTAGCACTGAGCCACAACCCAAAGCCTGTATTTTAAAATTTTGAAAGAGTGATTGTTAATATTCTTACCTGTTGGTTAAATTTATCATATTTCTAGTTCATTTTCATTGGTGAGTACTGAACTATAAAAGACTCTATCTTGTATAGTCAGATAAATAATTTTCCTTTATCTTTCTAACTTCTAGTCCTTTCCTGATAACCACTATGGTCTATTCTTTCATTTTTAAATATTCTTGTAGAAATGATTTTATATTAAATAGTGATAATTCCATTGCATAAATATTACTTTGCTTTCAGGGTTTTTATTAAGTATTATGATTTTAAGATCATTTTATGCTGATATGTACTAAGCAAATCTGTTGGTTCTAGTTACTATTCAATATCCTGTCTTGAATTTACCATATTCTATCTATCTACTCTAATGGAAAGGTAACCTGGCTGTTGCCAGTTCTCTTAACCACACAAATAATACTGTTCTTTCCTTCTATCTATTTATCTATCTATCCCCAAATGAATCTATGTAAAAATTTCTCATGTAAATATAACTAGAATCAATTTTTTTAAAACTAATTTTAATTGACTCAATTGTGCCACATTGTCTCCTGAAAGGGTTATGCCCGTCTATATTATATCAGAGCATACATAAAGTTTTCTAAATCTTTATATTTCCACTTATTTTTATTATCTGACTTTGTAATTTTTTTGAAACAAACTGGCAAAAATTTAGTTCCAGTGTTGCTTTAATTTGTATTTTTATGGAAACTATTGATTTTGAGCATTTTTTATATGCTTTTGAAATTCCCAGGCCTCCTTATTTCTAAATTGCTTTTTGTGTCCTTTTTCAATTTCCTACTACAGTTGCTACATGGTATCTTCTTGATATGATGAAATTTCTTATATATATTGGATATAGTCACTTCGATTTCCTTTGACTTTGCAACAATGTTCTATCATTATATCTCATTTCTACTGAATTTTAATGTTATTCTTCTTTGCACCCATATACACATACAAATAACAACAACAAACATCTGACTCACCAAGGTAATATCATATACAAATAAAGATTTATTTTCTCTATTCTCTCAATCATTCTGAGTTTTATTTCTTTTTCTTTGATAAAACTAAGGGCTTGACCATGAACAATAGGATGATATTGTAGTGGCAGTGAGGCTGAGATGTTCAAAGTGTCTTGATAAAATATACTGCTTTCTGTGGGTTTCTTTTCAATTTGAAGAAGTTTCCTGTTTGCTAAGAGTTCAGTTGGCATCATGACAATTCATAAATATATATTGACTCTTAATATAGTCTTTATATTTTGTCCCTTAATTTGAGATATTTACTAAATTATTGTGTGTTAAACAAGTGATTTGTTGGGTGCTATGTTCTAATATGTCTTTCTGCCAAAATTCATTTGGTAAAACTTAATCCCCAATGTGATAGTTTTGGAAGATGTAGCCTTGGGAAGATGATAAGATATAAATTCTCTACCTTCATGAATGGTATCAGAACCCTTACAAAAGACTCATCAGGGAACTAGCTGACCTTTTCTACTTTATCAGAACACAATTAGAAATGGGTCTTCTTGAAGCATGGGATCTGCCAGTACTTTGGACTTAGATGTCAGAGTCTCTGAACTGTGAGCAGACTTCCATTGTCTATAAATTGCACAGCCTGTATTTATTATAACAATCTAAACAAAGTAAGACACTTGGGAAAAACTTTATCACAATGTATATAATTTGAGTAAACTATTAGATTCAACCAGGTAATATTTATTTAGAATTTTGCTTTTTAACAGTAGTCTAATAGTAAAACTCTTTGGTATTCAATTTGTCTTTGTGAGATTTAATAGGAGAGAGAACCATTTGAATTGGCTGTACTGAAAAATTATCCAATTATAAAGATTATATCTGTTTTGTTTTCAGTTTTATAATTTTTCCATTATTTCATGGGTGAGAATTATACATTACTATCTGTTGTTTTCAGATATTTTTCTTACTAAGGCAATATCCTACTAAGCTTTGCAGCATTTTTGTTTCCTACTCATTTTTAGTATTTCTTCTAAATATTTCATGCATTTTTTCTTTGAGCATGTGATCTAATGATTTATATTAGCCAATTTTTATAAAATATTAACTTATTTATGAAAATGGTGTACTCATGGTAATGTAGTATACTGTATATATTTCAGATAATTCTATTTTGAATTTGTATTAGGTTTCTTTTGTGGTTATAACAATTACCACAAGCATAGGGGCTTAAACAACACTTATTTATCATCTTATAATTCTGAAGTTTAGAATACTCACACGAGTTTCAATGGGCTAGAGTTAAGGCTTTGTCAGGACTGTATTTCTTCCTGGAGCTATAGGAAAGAATCTATTTTCTTGTCTTTTTCAGCCTTCAGAGGTCATCATGTGCCTTGGCTCATGTTCCATTTCCTCTATTTTCAAAGCCACAGTCACATAGCAAGGAGTCTAAAATTTGTTTTTTGTATTATCATATCTCTTTCTCTGTCCACAGTCAGGAAACAATCTTGCTTTTAGGGCTCATGTAGATTAGGTTGAGAACAGTGGGACAGGGCAATTCTGGAATATTTCCTTTTCTCAAAGTCTGTATCTTTACTCACATCCTTTTGGTCCTATAAGGTAACATTCTCACATTCCAGAGATTAGGAGTATGGACTTCATTGAGGTCCATTTTTATGTCTACCAAAGTAATATTTATTTTATAACATTCATAAGTAGCATTGATTTAGGTAAATATTATTCATCTATTTTGCTATATTTGAACATCCGTATTACAATGCTTTGCAATGTGATTTGGTGATAGTCTTTTCTTTTTATTCCAGAAGTAAAATATTTGAGTTTAAATACTTGAAATAAACATATGGCTTCTCCTTTCTTTGAATATTGGAAATATATTTCTTATGAAACCATATGTGTGCATCTTTTTGATAGTCTTGTTCATAAAATCTATATTCAGTTTCTTCCTAAGTGTTAAGTGTTAGATGTTGTATGCTTTTATCTTATCTTGAGAAAATGTTACTTGGGCAGATTAATAATTTGCACAGTTTTTTGTGGAGTCCATTATGTATTATCTAACTCCATATCCATATTGACTCTGGGCTTGAGCATGTAACAGCTTAAGACCTGGCACAAGTAGACACTTAAAAACATTGGTCTTGCCACTTGGAACCCTTTGGAATAGAAACCTAGGTTGTATTATGGAATAATTAGGAGTTGCATGGGAAGAGCATCCATAGTCTGCCAGCATTCTCAAGCATGCTGCAGGCAGATTTGTGAAGCCATTTAGAATCCTCAGCTCTGACAAATCCATCAAGTGGCAGTATCCCTACGGGTGACTCTAGGCAAAACCAGCAAAGCATAGCCAGATTAAGCCAGTTTGGAATTATCAACTCTATTAAATCAGAAGAACTAATGAAAGTGTTTTTTGTTTGTTTGTTTTGCTTCAAGCCACTGTACTCAGGGATGGCTTGATGCATAGCAATAAATAACAAAAATGTGTACAGAGAAGAAGGCAACACCATAATAAGCAAAACCTAAAACATATGCCATTAACAGTAGGACTGGGTAGTGGGTAGAGGATGGTAGGGCAACAAGTTTCTCCTTTTGAAGTTGAAAAAAATGATGAGGAATTTGTAACTGGTGTCAGGAGAATTTGTAAAACAGTTGGTAAAAAATGTTTCCTATAGTAACTTAGAACACAGAAAATTTATCTAGTGAATGTAAAAGGTTTAGCTAAGATTTCCTGGCAGAATTTTTAAAGCACCGATTGGTTTCTTTAAGTAGCAATATGGGGCATTGCAAAAGAGAAATGAGCCAAAGAATAAAATATTCGTTTGCATGGAGAATTTAAGAAGTTAAAATGTAAAATAATTTCACATCTCCAGCCACTCCAGAAAGCAAAAGATACTTGAAGCAAAAAGAGAAAAAAAGTAAGAATAAAATCAAGGGTTTAACTGAAAAGTTCCTTATTAGAAATTTTGAAATGTATAAGCCAATGCTTAAGCTTAAGCATTTCAGTTAGACAAATGTTTTTTAAGAATATTAAGGGCGTTTTCCCATAGTAGCCTTATATGTGGTAAAGACTGGCTAATTTCAAAGAAAAACACCACAGAATTATGAATGTGACTTTTTTGAAGTAAGAGCTGAACCCCATTCACATTCATAGGAAACCCAGAAAGCTATCTAACAGTTGTACCAGCATGGACTAGCAGATAGGGAGTTCAAAATGAGAAGGGACTCTGGGTCTCAGGCAAGACAAAGTCTTTGATCAGAGAGGGAATTATCTGCCATCTGACCCCTAGATTCTAAACTTGCAGGAACTTTACCCACTTTGAAATAATAAGGAAATAAATCTTTCAAAAAGATGGCCAGGATATTGTCAATCAAGAAACAGAATTAAATCTGACCACTATTACGGTAAAACCTTAAAGTTTGTTTCACAGAGCACAGTCAAGTGCCCAGATGGTCCAACAAGGAGCAGAGATGAATTGATTAGGAAACCATTCTCAAGTAGTATACTCAGAAAAGGAATTTTCATTGTCCTTATCCTGTCCCTGTATAACTATTGTGTGCATGTGTGTGTGTATGTGGTGTGTGTGTGTGTGTGTGTGTGTGTGTGTGTGTGTGTGTGTGTGTGTAAGGGAATGGATTGCATTTTCTGCCTGCAGTTCTCTGCTTGATTAATTTCATTCAAGGGATTGTACCTAAAGAATTGCATTGAAAAGTCTCATCCTTTAGCACCTGAGGGTGATGAGATCATGAACTTTAAAACTAAGCTTGGTTTTGTAATGTGACTTCTGATGATCTTGGGAAAAAACATGGTATATTTTACATGTAAAATGTAAATAATGGTGGTCAGTGTGTGTATTGTAAATAAATTCAAAATGGTCAGGGACTCTTTGCCATTCCTCTGTTAAAGAGATTGCACTGACACTGGACTTGAACAAGCTTTGATCAAAGAGATACCTTAAATGTAATAGGAGTTAAGATATTTGAAAAACAGTTACATCTAGGATTAGTCATGTCAGGAAGCTTGGCCTGGCACACTGAATGATGAGGGGCCACAGGCAGAGAGACCCCAGCCCTTCAGTCATCCCTACCAAGGTTCAATAAGTATTAGTGAAATCAATTCAAGCTTCCTGGTGACCACTGCTGCAGGAACGTACCAATATACCAAGATAAATAGTCCAGCTGTCCAACCCCAAATTAATAAAATGACAAATTTCGAGAATCAAGAAAAAATATTTTATGATACTTCAGTTTGGGGTTGATTGTTATGTAGCAAAAAGGTAATAGAAAAAGTTTCAAACTTATGTTTTACCAAAAAAAAAAAAAACATGATAGATTGAGACTGATTTTTAAATTTGATGACATGGAATCACAAACAGTAATTACTCCTAATTTTTAGTTCTTCAAGTTAAAATTGTATTACCTTCCATATTCCTAACATTGTGAACTTATGTACTTTTTCTTTATTATATTATTGCTTTATTAATTTATCTCATTTACAGTATTATATCGTTGCTGCATCTGGTGTTTTTTATAATGTACCTTTATTTTTATTTAGTATTTTAAATATCTTTCTGTTCTTGGGTTTGTTTTGATGTTCTTTTATACTTTTGAGTCACTTTATTGAGGTAAAATTGATATACAAAAAATTCTACACATATAATGTAGTTGTTTGAACATATACCTTTACCTCTGAAGACATTTCCACAAATGCTTCTTGAATTGTGTGGCTATTTCCTTTATTTTTATTCTTAATTTCCAATAACATAGTGTCTCAGAGATTTTGATATGATGTTTCTTTGTTCTCATTTACCTCTAAGAATTTTTAAATTTCCTTCTTGATGTCTTCTGTTATCCATTCATCATATAATAGTGTATTATTTAATCTCCAGGTGTTGGAGTAGTTTCTGTTTTTTACTCTGTCATTTATTTCTAATTTCAATCCATTATGATCTGATAGAATACATCTTCTTGTACTTGCTAACATTAGCTTTGTGGCATAAAATATGGTCTATTTTAGAGAAGGGTCCACATGCTGCTGAGAAGAAAGTGTATTTGCTCTTTGTTGGATGGTATATTCTATAAATGTTCGTTAAGTCTATATTATTGATTGTGTTATTGAGATTTATGGTTTCTTTGTTTAATTTTTGTTTGGAGGATCTCTACAGTGGTGAGACAGGTGTGTTAAATTCACCTAGTAAAAGTTTTAATATCCATTCATACTTATCCATTCATATAGAAAGCAGCTATAAGTTATTTTTTCCTCATAGTGGTATTAGTAGGTTTTTTTTTATCCTGTAATTACTTAGCAAAGTGTTTTTAAAAATGGGAAGCATTTGGATATTTCTTGTTTGTTTGTACATTCTATTTCTCTTTCATAGGCCCATATATCCAACTGGTTACTTATTTATTCATGTTCCAATTTTAACTTGTCTAAAATTGAACACTTGATTTTAAGACTTCCAAATCAGAGAGTGGAAATTATCTAACATCTTTACCCAGAATTCTGTGCAAATAGCAGCTTTACTCATCTGAAACTGAATGTGAAATTAAAACTTTTAAAAGAAAGTTTGGAGTTCTGCAGTCATAAAATGAAAATCATGATGTAGCCACATTGAAGCAGATATTTGAGTTGAAGGTGAATAATCTATTCATTAATTCCACAACTATATACTCCCTTCCTATTCTATATCAGGCATAGTGCTAGTTTAAAGAAATTCAAGGTTGTATTTTAGTCTCTTTTCATTAGAGAATCACTGGCTTATGGAGACACACCAACTCTGACAGTAATACAATATAGCAACAGCAATGGAGGGACTCATAAGGAGTGACATTAAAGCAAAGGGGAGGGGACTCTATCCAAGTCACTGTGCCACAACAAGATCAGGAAAAACAAATATTATTTTAAACCTAATAAACAGAGACTGCACTGTTCTTTATGTGTAAAATAAATACTTTAATTTTTTTTTCTTTTTACAATAAACCATAGTATAGTGGTTACATATCTAAAAAAACCATTTTGGTTTAAATCTAAGTTTCACCAGTTAACTACCTTGGTGAACATGGACAAGTTAATTAGATTCTTTGTGCTCAGATTCTATATCAGTTAAATGATGATACTAATAGAAATTATAGGTCTGTTACAATTGAGTTAGGACTGTACCTGGAAAATAGTAAGTTTAATTTAAAGGATTATTATTATTCTTAAATAGGTAACTAAAATATTTTGGATCAAGGAAAGGAATAAAAAATGACAGAAGCAAAGTTTTAATTTAGAGCTATACTGATAAATTCAGAATTCCTTCAAAGAGTCCTCTGTTTTTATTTACTTCTCATTTCCCCATAGCTAGCCCTATTTATTTGGAATGGTCTCTACCCAGATGTGTGTGGAAACATTTACACAAAAAGAAGCAGCAAGAAAGGGAGTGAATTGTTATGTCACTTTATGATTAATACTGAATTGATCATAAAAAGTTATCTTTTAGTTAACTGGTGTCATTTTAGAATTTCTCTTTATTTTCCTACCAGTTAATAACTTAGGATAATTTTGTTAATCTCAGAGTGATTTATAATATACTGACGTCCATATGGCTCACTCAAATTTCTACACTGTGATTTAGATAATTTCATCATAAGTTAATATTTTATAAAAATCTGGGCAGCTGATTAGCACTTTCTTTGACATAAATCTTCTAAAAATTGTCTAAACTGTCATGTTCCCTTTTGTCCAGTGTTCTGTTACGATAGCATGTGACGGTAGCTGGAGTGCTTGGTTAATTAGTGCATTGTACTGATTCAAGCTGACTTCCCACATGGGGACTCTTGGTTGTGCTCTGATTCCCATCCACAGGCTGCAATGCACCCCACTCAGAGTCAGATAAGCAGTATGTTATTGGTTAAAAAAAGAGACTTGCCAGCTACCTGTGAGGACATTAGTTCAAATCTGTCACCGTCACTAAGGGGAGAAACATCAATACTCCTGGCTTACTGCTGGTATATTACTACAATAATCTTTATTTATGAAAGAGCACCATTTGACCCATATCCAACAATTAAGGTTCCTTGTGATCTCTAGTTCTTGCTCTGAAATCAGAAAAGCTGGTTTCATATGAAATAGCTGGCTTATATCATAAGAAATTTTGTCTTCACTATTCTAAAATAGGGATTAAAAAGGTGAGTGTAAAGAGTCTTCTATTCAGTGGTCAACATGGGGAAATAAACAGGGTTTCGATTGACAATGAGGAAAGATATCCCCCTTAGTACTTTGATTTTATAGTGAGTACCAGATCTTGTAACAGCTATTTAATCAACATTAGACAGACTTCTAACGTCCCAGGCCTCTGACATGTTCATTATAAGGAAAATATGTTTAGCTATCCTATTTGGCTATTTGGGATTCTCCATACATTATTCCATTAGTTTTTAATGTTACATACAACATGGAATAAATGTAACTGTTAAAGAAATAGATATGATTGAAACCATCTTCTGTTAACTGTATGGGTCCTATGGAAAGTAAGAAAACTTCTGTATTTGTAAATTTTTTAAAAGATCTAAAAATTATTGGCCTATATTAAGCAACCAATGCACACAAATAATATATAGAAACTCAAGCTTTCTAAAACCCATTTTGTAAAAATCAGTTACATTATGAAAATTTATTGAAATTCACTTTATTCACACAGAGCAATGATATATATTTTCATATGATACTTCTTGGTATTAATAGCCCACCTAAAAGATAGCAACTTCCTTGAACATTTACTGCTAAGCAGACACATGCTTGTTAATGTATCTAGTGTAAATTAGTGAAAACTGATAATGGCATCATTATTTAGAAATACCATTTTATATTAGCATTCTTCAGAAATAATAATATTTAGAACTCCTGTTTTAAGAAAAGTTTGTCAGTGACCTCGTTAGAAACACTTTCAGTGCATAAAACACAACAAAACCCCCTAGTTTATGGTGACATCAAGAAATGTATTAACCCATATCTTGATCTACAGGATTAAATATAACGCTAGACTGTTCATCTAAAGCAAGTCCCTGCTTTACCCTGTGACCAGGGCTATGATTGGAGTGTTCAGCTAAATTAGATCATCACCAAAGTCGGGATGGATCTGGCTTTGAATAATTGACTTGAATGGTCATGATCACTGAGGCTGCAATGCCATGATTAAGGCAGCTGTGCTACTTTTAAGTAGGTCAAGCTCGGTGATTCACTGAACTCTGTAAGCCTTAGTTACTGCATCTGTAAAGTGTTTTGTGTATATGTGTGTGTTCTGTTTTGACAAGAATGAATAAAATGGTTAAGAACATGAATGCTAGAGCCAGATATCTGAGTTCAAAACCCAGGGTTGTATTTATCTATGGTAAACAAATGTATATTGTGGTTTTTGGGTGAGTGGGGTAATCTATCTGTGACTCAGTTTGTTCATTTGTAAAGCAGAGAAAATAATAGTACTTAAAATATTATGTAAGGTTGCTGTCAGTGGATACACACATCCTCACACCTGCACATACACAGTGCTTTGAACTGTATCCACTGTATATTAAATTTAACAAATGTACTAAAATCTATTATTCTGTTAGTTATAACTTGGAGGCTTATAAATTAGGAAGTGACATAAATATCAAACTCTTGAGAATCAAATTTCTCCATTATTAGCATTTGTTTCTCACCGAATATGTCCCAATGCCTGATACATAGTCATTAACAATTGAGAATCTATTGACTATTCTCTTACTGTTACTTTGGCTATGAATATGTAGAGTTGGATTTACCTCATTTCCCTATGACTTATACTATAATTAATAATGAAAAATAATAGTCAACATTCTTTTAGAGTCAATTTGGAGCCAAGGCTTGTTTGTGTTTATCATATTGTCTTTTTTCTGTCTTCCCCAATCCACCCCATATCTCAACAGTGTAGGAGATTTTAACTCTTGTTTTAAAGATTATGAAATTCATATTTAACTATAAATTATTTACTGAGTTTACATATATTTGTAATACATATTTTACATCCATTGTTTTTACTTTATATGAAGTATATTAAAAACTTCATATAAACTGTCCAGGATATACAAAGAATTCAAAAAACTTAACACCAAAAAATCAAATAACCAAATCAATAATTAGGCAAAGGAACTGAATAGACATTTCACAGAAGAAAAATATGAATTGTTAACAAATATAAGACAGATATCATTACCCTATGTACATGTATGATTACACGAATGGTATGAAATTACATCATGCACAACCATAGAAACAAAATGATGTACCCCATTTGTGTACAATGAATCAAAATGCAGTCTGTAAAAAAAAGATAAAAAAAATGTTCAACATCTCTAGCAATTATAGAAATGCAAATTAAAACTACCCTGAGATTTGATCTCACTCTAGTCAGAATGGCAATTATCAAGAGTACAAGTAACAATAAATATTGGTGAGGATGTAGAGAAAAAGGTTCACTCATACATTGCTGGTGGGACTTCAAATTGGTACAACAACTCTGGAAAGCAGCATGGAGATTCCTCAGAAAACGTGGAATGGACCCACCATTTGATCCAGTTATCCCATTCGTTGTTATATACCTAAAGGTCTTAAGATTGCCATACTACTATGACACAACCACATTAATTTTTATAGCAGCTCAATTCACAACAGCTAACTATGTAATCAACCTAGTTGCCCTTCAACAGATGAATGGATAAAGAAAATGTGATATTTTATATATATATATATATTCTATTATGTACAGTATATAAATCCACACACACACACACACACACACACACACACACATATATATATATATGGAATATTACTCAGTTGTAAAGAAGAAAGGAATTATGGCATTTGCCAGTAAATGGATGGAACTGGAGATTATCATGCTAAGTGAAAGAAACCAATCCCAAATGTTCTCTCTGATATACAGATGCTGACACACAATAAAGGGAGGTAAGAAAGGAAAAATAGAATTTCATTGGATTAGATAAAGGGGAATGAAGGGGAGGGAGGGGCATGGGAATAGGAAAGACAGTGGAATGAATTTGATACAACTTTCCTATATTCATATATGAATATGTGACCACTGAAACTTCACATGATGTACAACCACAAGTATGGGATCCTAAGTTACACTCCATGTATATATAATATGTCAAAATACACTCTACTCTCTTGTATATCTAAACAGAGAGAATTAAAAAAAGAAAAAATCAGAAACATAATAACTCAACTAGAAATGGACAAAAGACTTGAATAGGCAATTCTCCAAAGGAAATGTATAAATGGCCAACAGGTATATAAAAAGGTGTTCAGGTTCATTAATTATCAGGGAAAAGCTAATCAAAACTACAATGAGATGACTCTAATAAAGGACATAAAATAACATGGGTTAGTGATGATGTATAGAACACAGAAACTTTTACTCTGTATGCAAAATTTTGCAATTATTATGGAAAAGAATATGGAGATTCCCCCCAAAAGTTAAAAATAGAACTACCATATGATGTTGTAATCCCATTTCTGGGTATTTACCCAAATGAATTAAAATCAGGGTCTTGAACAGAAGTGAGCTGTTCAGTGTTCTTTGTGGTATTATTCACAATAGCCAAGATATGGAAACACCCCAAATGTCCAATAATGGACATCCATGGGAATGAATAAATGAATAAATAAAATATGTATATACAGGAATATTCTTTGGTCACCAAAAGGGATTTTGAATATTTTGATAAAATATTCTTATGTGAGAAAAGAAATACACAAAATTGGTCTAATATAATTATATATTAACAAAAATGACATTAATATGCATATAGCATATATAACTATTAGCATGGGGAAATAACTGGGAGGGAGCTGTGATGCTAGCAGACACAATGGGAGAGAGAGGAGATAAGTAAAAATTAAAGGTCAGATTACACTACGTATAAAATATGTGTGGTAATTGAATTTATCTCCATGTACTCCATACACACACATGTGTGTGTTTATGCATAGCTATGTGAATTTACTTCTTTAAAATGAAATACAGTTTCTGGCACACGAAAGATCTTTCAAATTGTTGAGGGGTATGACCTGGGATCTTCTAAACACAATTATAGCATTTTCCCAGTAAATTGCAGTTATAAATAAAAGGAAAAAACAATCAAGTGTTTCCTCCAGATCATCAAGGCAAGTTACTATGCTTGTAAGTATTAGAAAAGATTCATAAAACTGTGAGAAGGTGTGGATGAATGAGCAGAAGGTGAAGTGTCTTTCTGTCCTGCTTATTTTGCAACAAAATACTTTTAAGGGATAACTTAAGTTGACTTCAAACTAGCTAATGATCTCTGTTGAATTTGTGAGCATCTTGGACTTTAATATACTTTACTTTTGAAAATGATTAATAATTTTTTACAAAAAGTAATGAATAATTACAAAATTAATTCCATGGGAATTGAAGGTTTTTACCAAATATTATAGTTTATTGTTATACCAGAAATGTGTGTGCTTTTGCTTATGCTAATTATTTTATGGAACAGATGTCTATCATGTTTTAAAACATTTCATGAAACAATATTCATATTCACTTTTCAAAATACCAAGCAATATTAATTGTAACAGTGTCCAAATTCCACTACCACTTCTCTAATCTTCTACCTTACTGAAATGAAGAGAGAATTCTGGGAATTACTTAAATTATGGGAGAATAACAGCAAAAGAAAAGAAAAAAAGAAAAAGAAAAAAAGATGAGCGAAATTTCTTAATAAGATTGTCAAGTAAAATAAATATGATTCTTCTCAAAAAAAATTAAAAGAATTATAAAGATTAAAACAACACAGTTTGCTTTTGGTCTTTCTGGTATAATTAGTATTATATTTTTTACTTTCTTTTCAGTAGAATTCTTTCGACATGGTTAATAGCTGCATGATGGGATTCTTCTCCTATTGTCTTTTTTTTTTTTTTTTTTTGTTAGTCCAGTTTACAATTCTCTTTGGTTCCCTCAGTTATTTTCACATACATTGCACAAGTTTTGTGTATGACACAACTCTTAAGCCACCAAGTACCATGAAGTATGTCTGGCCACCTGTAAATTAAGAATGCTATCCTTGCTCTTCGTATTTACCAAACAATGATTTTGTTAATCACAAAATCATTGGAGATCATTGGAGATGTCCTCTCACTGTGACCTGCATGGGGAGGAAAATCAGTAACTGTATGGAGGTGTAGACCAGCTAGAAACAAAAGTCTGAAAACATAATATTAAGAAATAAAAACAAAGAACACAAGAAATATGTTGTAAGTGGGGGCTTGATGTGTGGAAAAGACCTGATGGGTCTGATCCTAACCAAGGGGAAAAGCCTGCAAATGCTTTATTTACGGTGAAACACATCAAAGGAATTTATTGTGAGGAGGGCTTCCTCAAGGTAAACAAGAAGTGAGAGACTGTGAGGAAGTTGTCCTGATTGGAGACTTATCATGTGTGCAGTAATTCCTCCTCTAGGCAGCTGGCACCTCAAGGCTACTTGGGCACACTGGTTTCTCTTTCCACCTCCCAGGAGTTGTATTTGAACCTAGGACTGTCTGAGCCAATAAATTCTGGTATCACAGATTTCTCCTTGAGCAGGACATCACCAGGGCAATGGAGGAATCTCAGATGAATGAGATGACACCAGAGAGTTCTCCAAGGGGCACGACTCTACTTATAGATGGCTGAGACAAGCTCACAATTAATTTGTGCCTCCCAACAATGTCCCTACTCAGTGCCACATTCTCAAGAACCCCTGACACCAATTGTGATTGGGTTCTTGGAAATGAGACATGGATATGTACTTACTATGGAAACAAGAATTTATCTTTTTTGGGTAAAAAGAGTACATAAAAGCACTTCTGGTAATGTTAGGAGTGCTTATAAAAGCCATAGAAGTACCTATTTCTTCCTTTAACCTTATAACTATAATCTCTGTGTGTATGGTCTCATGTGTCTCCTGTAGAATGGAAACACCATAAACTAAGAGAAACATTCAGTCTCCTGGCCCTCAGGCTTTACTCTTCACTGGCAATATGTTTATTTGTGCTTAGACTCTGTTATGGTTCGAATCCACAATTACCCCCAAGTCCCATGTGTTGAAGGCTGGTTCCTCAATGAAGCAGTGTTCAAAATGGGGAAGTTATTGGATCATGAGACCTCTGACCTCATCAGTGAATTAATTCATTGAGGGATTCATAGCAAAGTGGATTATTGGAAGGTGGTAGATGCTGTAGGAGGTAGAACCTAGTTGGAGGAAGTGGGTCCGTGCCCTTTGGAACTATATCTGTACCAAGTTATTTCTTCTCACTCTGCTTCTTGGCTACCATGAAGTGAACCACTTTGCTCTACCACACCCTTATACCATGATATTCTGCCTCATGACAGGCTCCAAAACAATGGGGCCAGCCAACCATGAACTGAGAATACTGAACTTTGAACCAAAATAAAATTTTCCTCCTTTAAATTTCTTTTCCCTGGTATTTTATCACAGCTATGGGAAACTGACTAGCACAGCCTCCCTTCTTATCTTAGTCCATGTTCTTTTCATATCTGTTAAGAGACTTCAATCCTCAAACTACATTTCATAGATTTAATTCCTGCTGAGTTCCTGCTGCCTTTTAGTTAGTTTCTGCCACATAGGCACTGATGGTAGAAGTCAGAGATACAGGGAGAAAAGATTTGTTTTTTATGTGACTTCTGTGGCCATACTGTGGATAGGTCACAGTCTCTGAACTATGTGTCCTCCCAGCAGCAGTAGGTACCAATTGATTGCAACAAATTTCAGCACTTCTGGCAAATGCAGGTCAGAATTTACTTCAGTCCAAGAACTAGTTCTGGGCATCCTTTCTACAGTCTCAATATTCATTGTCTTCCTGAACAATTCTAGGACTGACTGTGTGGCAATTTCAGTGGTCCAGTACCCACTGTGTGGAGCTTCCATATAAAGTACAAGTTTCATCCTCAGGATGTTCCTTGGTGGTCTTCCCATTACCTTCGTTTTCTTATCTGAGATGTTAAACTGTGATCTCAATAAGCCCAACTGTGCGTTCCCCTAGCCTGAGAGACATTAGCAGCCTACTGTGGTTAATAATCTGAGGTATTCCACTGTCTTTCTGTTTTCTTAGTACTTCTCTGCTTTGTAATGAACACCCTATGTTAAATTCCTTTGAAAAGTCTGGAGCACTTTATTTTCCTAACTAAAGGGAGAGAGGAAAGTGCTGTATAATAATTTAAACCAATAAATATTTTAGTGACTATAACTACTGTAACATGGACACCCAATATCTGAAACAAAATTTCTCCTTATGTTGCGGTCCTAGGAACTTTACAAATTCACAATAAGAGTGTTCAAAAATCATAGCGAGTTTTCTAAAGAATCAAATCAGGCCATATGGCACACAAGACCCTGGAAAGAGTGACTATTCTTACCCTCCACTCTTATAGTCCCCAGTGCAACAGAGCAAGTCTCTTCATTTCAGTCTCACCAAACTACTTGTGTTTCTCCAAATGCCATAATGCCATATGCTGTGATTTCACAGAAGGTATTGGTCTGCATAGTTCATTCTACACAGTTTCGCAGAAGGTATTGGTCTACACAGTTCTCTTTACCACTTATCAGATGCTAATATTAAGATCAAAGCTCACCTCCTTTCAGAATCTCCCCTACTCCAAAGATGTCTCAGCATCTGGTGTATTTTTGTCTACAGCATGAACACTCTAATTGTTGGCTTTTTTAGCTCTAGACTAAGATGTTTTGAACCCCTACTGGGAGTGTTCCCTTCCTTTCTATTTCATGGAATAATTTGAATAATGGCATTAGTTCTTTAAGTTGTGATAAAACTCAGCTGAGAATCATCTGGTTCTGGCTTTTCTATGTTGGAAAGCTTTTAATTGCTGCTTCAATCGCTTTGCTTTTCATTGGTTTGTTTAGCTTCTCTTTAACATCTTAGTTCAATTTGAGTAAGTCATATATACCTAGAAATTTGGTCATAGCTTCTAGATTTTCTGGTTTATTAGAGTATACATTTTCAAAATAGTTCTTAGTTATCCTTTGGATATTAGAAATGTCTGTGGTGATATCTTTTTATTCATACTTTTGATATTTGGGTCTTCTCATTTGGTTAGTTTGGCATGTATGAATATGTCACAATAAACCCCTCTATTGTGTAAAATTATAATTTACTAATAAAATTAATAAAAATAGTTCTGGAGTCTATTGCTAGAGAGGAAGAGATTAAAATATTATGCTGCTTGCTTACTGATGGTGAATGTGAATTGTTAATAGCATTTTGGAGAAGAATCTGGTGATATCAATTAAAATTAAAAATACAAAAATCTTTGCTAGCTTTTCTTCTGCCAATACATTAATATCTAAAATACATAAAGAACTCAAAAAACTTAATGCCAAAAAAAAGAATTGGCAAATTATCTAAATAGACATTTGTCAAAAGAAGACACACAAATGGCCAACAGATAGGTGAAAAAATGTTCAACATCTTAATCAATCAGGGAAATGTGAGTTAAAACTACAGTGAAGTTGCATCTCAGTCCAGCTGGAATGGCAATTATCAAGAATACAAATAGCAATAAACACTTGTGAAAATGTAGGGAAAAGGATACACTTCTGTGCTGTAGGTGGGATAGCAAATTAGTACACCACTATGGAAATCAGTGTAGAGATTCCTCAAAAGACTAGGAATTAAATCCCCAATTGACACAGCTATCTCACTTCTTGGTATTTATCCAAAGAACTAAAATAAATATAGTGTTGCATGCATGTGAGTGATTATAAATAGCGAATTCACAATAGCCAAGTTATGGAACCATTGTAAGTACCTGTCAATAGATGAATGGATAAAGAAAATCTGATATGTATACACAATGGAGTTTTACTAAACCATGAAGAAGAATGAAACTATGTCATTGCTGGTAAGTGAATATAACTGGAGAACACCGTGGTAAGTAAAAGTAAAGTAAGCTAGACTCAAAAAGTCAAGGATCAAATATTTTATATCCATAAAGTAAAGACAAGGAATTTTTTAGAAGAGGGAGAGATCTAATAAAAATAGGAAGAACAGCAAAGTAAAAGAAGAGGATTGAGGGTGAGAGAGGAAGGATAGAGAAGGAGAAGAATTGCAGAATGAGGTTAACCAAATCATGCTATGTGCATATTAAGAAAATATCAAAATTAGTTCCACTTTCATGTGTAATTATACTGCACCTAGTTTTAAAAATTAATATAAGGAAGACCAATAGAATAGAGGTAGGGGATCAGAGAAAGGAGGAAAAGGAAGTGGATAGTACTGAGGATTGAAATAGAGCAAATTGTGTTATATGAATTCATAAATATGTTAAAATGAATCCCACAATTATGAAAACTTATAATGCACTAATAAAAACATAAATTTAAGAATACTGAGTCAGAATGTCTGGTGTAAAATCATAGCTCCCACAGTTACTACCTGAGTAACTGCAGCAAGTCACCCAAGCAATCTTAAATTACTTCTGAATGTGAGGTAGCATAACAATAGAATCACTCATATATATAAGGAATGTGGTATTTTATCTGCCACATTGTCAGCATTGTGTAAAATCTTAGGATTACTGTTTGCAAATAACTATGCTTAATATGATTATAACCAAGTATAAATGCTGAAATGTATAACCATTGTAGTTTAAAGACCTTGAGATAGGTTAAAAGAAATATTTACTTATAGAAACATAATCAGTATATAGGGATTTATGACTATAACCAGGAAACACAAATAAAATTTTTAATTTAATTTATGAAAACCATATAAATATTGGAATATTACATGTGATTTGAATTTTCAAAAGGCCACATTCATTATCAGCATCACTGATGCATAGAAGAGATAATATGTTGGACTTAATTGTACACTAGTAAGACTGAGCATAACATTTCTTCTGTTTTATTGTGTCATGGCTTTGGTGTAGCTGCTATGACACTTTGGATTTAGTTTATTTCATGAACATCCAGAGGGTAGAATGTCACCTAATGAATCATTAATATTGCTGTAGCAGCATGATTTTCCATTATATTTTCTTTCTGAATGGTAACCTGACTTGACCTTAATGAGTCTGGGAACTAATAGACTCATAGCTCATCTGACTGTACATATGATAATAAGGATAGATGTACATAGACCTTCCTTTTCTTTTTATCAGCAATGGAATGGATCCATTTGGTAATAATCAGCAAGTGAGTAGATGATTGCTTTATTCTCTCATTCATGGGCCTCACATTATTTCCTTCTTCAATTGCCTGCAAGAAATGGATGATTTCTTCACAATAGAAAACTTGAGGTAGAATTTTGCATTACTCAGAACAAAAAGACTTAAAATATGAAACAGGAGGCAAAATATAAGTTAACTGCTTTGTAAAAAATATTTCAAAAAAAAAAAAAAAAAAAGACTCTTTTACATGGGATTTTCAGGAAATGGCCCCTGAGTCTGGTATGCTTACAGGAAGTTTATTTGGTGTGGTACCTATTATAATACCTAGAGCAGAGACAGCAGAGTGGTCAGAAAAGGAGCCAACTCTAATGCAGTGGACAAATGGTTCTGCTGATTCAAAAATACAATTCTACTGAATATTCTTAAGCTGAGATGGTTTGTTAGAGGCATACCAAATTGAGGAAAGGCATACAAGTTTGTATTTTTGTGTCAACCCAACAGTGAGTGCAAGTTGTCCCTGGAGAAAACAAACTTGAGTGAGGCCACTGAACTCAGAGTTGAACTCAGTACTTCTGGCAGCTGTAGAAACAGGTGTGGTGGCACACTACTATATCCTTACATACATGAATCTCCAGGGGTAGGCCATGAAGTGCTGAATCTTCTGAGTTCAACCATTACATCCTCCAAGATGTTCCAAGTCCAACCAAAAGAAATGTGCATGCATGTGTGTATTGAGAGAGAGGGGATGGGAATATCTATTAAATCATGGATATTTGTAGTACCAAAGTATATATTTAATTACAGAATTGAGAAAATAAGAAATGTCTAAGCTTTATTTAAGTAATCAATTGAATATTTGTTATGGCTTTTGGAATTGTCTATCAGGAATCTCTAAAGCAATATTATTCTGAAAAGTAATAAAAATTGTAAGTGGTTGCAAATTATTTATAGCTCAGTGAAGAAAGTTAAAATACTCTTTTAAATAAAAAATTCTTTATACACAGCAAATATTATAGTGATTCCTTTAGCTAGATATTAAATAAAAATGTGATTGTGATAACTTGTAACTGTACTTTAACAAATATGTCAATATTAGTGTGAATTCATCTTATTAATTTTATAGCACAATACCCTTTTCATTTGTTTCACAGTATGAGAAGGTATTAGTAAAGTTAAAATTGCTATTTGTGCCTTTCAATTACTGAAGAATCTGGTCCTTTCAAAGAAAAGTCAATATGGATATTTGGACATATAAAAAAAGTGTCCCAGTCTCAACAGAACTATGTTATGTGCAAGTACAAACAATGGCATAATGAATCACACTATTACATATAAGAATAACACACCAATAAAAAGTATCCCAAATAAGAAAAGTAATAAAATAAAATATACATATTGATTATAGCAGCCATGTTTTCCAAACCTGCTTATTAAACTGGATTGAAAAAATGTGAAGGAAAAGGGAGGGAAAACTTCTCTTTATACTACAATTTAGCATCACTGACCTTTTACCAGAACTGATTGATAGGGATTAGAGAAGATCACTTTCACCTGACAGAATAAAAGTGAAAACAGAAACTCATAATAAGATTATGGGTGTAAAAGTAACGTGACTTCAGTCTAAAGTAGAAAAATAATATCTGAAGTCATTTCCTTCCTATATATTCTTGATTTTTTTATAATGGATTTAGTTTGCTCCAAAACTTAAATGCCCTTTTTAATATCACACTTTCCAAAATAAGGTAAGTTATCATAGTTGTAAAATGATAAATTAATATTTGATTATTGCAAAAAGAATTGAAAGCAAAGTGAAATGTAAACAAAATGTGATAGTATATGATTCCAAAAGGTAGCCATTGTTTGTTGAATTTATACACACACGAATTTTTCTGTGTATGTATACATACATACCCATGTGTATATGTCAAATATATATCCATATCCAAATAATGTGTGTGTATTGATGGACTCATCAACATGATCATACCAACAATTCATTACTTCTTCAATTTAGAATTTCAGACACTTTCCCCAGTCAACAAATGGAAATGAAAACTTTTTAAAATCACATGTGCTTTAAAATATGTATCCATTTCCAATTGCAATCTTTTAAAAAAAATTGTGATCATTGCCTGTATTTACTATCAGTACTATAACAGACATGCATATATTTACATCTTACTTGATTACATGTAGTTTTCCTCAAGAAGAATTTCTAGATGTTTTTCTTTATGTGTTTTAAACAATTATTTTGATTCACATTTTACTTTAACCTTTAGTAAACATTTATTATTTTTATCTTCACTGCTTGTGTAGAAGGATGCCAATTTTGCTCTTCGTTTTCTTGTTTCATAGCATCTCTATTTCTTCTTAAATCTTCTTTCCTAGGTTTCCAAGTGAAAAAGTCAGGGATGGGGTGGGCTCATTAATATGCATGGCCTTGAATACTACTTTTGCTGAACATATTTTACATTTATGGGCCATTACATTTCATCATTAGCAATATAATTTGTCCATTTTTCAATTGTGGTTTAGTTTTGCTAATATTGTTTTAAAATTTCATTTATAAGAACAACATTAAAGATATTCAATCATAAACCCATTGCCTCTGTAATTTTTACTTTCTAACCATTTGTATTTTAACTTCATTTAAGGCCTTCATAATGTTTTTATTATTTAGTTTTATAATAAAGAAACTTTGAAATTTCATGTGGTCAGATAGCAGTATATTTTTTAAATGGTTTCTGGTATTGCTGTTTTGGTTAGAAAGATTTCTGCTTTCTGGATTCTCTTTAAGATTGATGCTGAAGCACTTATTAATGCTGTATGCCCTCTTTTAAAGTTTATTGAAAGTACTAGAAGGCTGTCAAACATATTAAAACAGTGCAAAATGAAGAAAATCAACTACCTATAAGGAGACTGAAGAAAGTTTTTAAATATCAAAATACTGATATTAGATTAATATGAGATTATTTAGGGATAAGGATCCCCAGCAAAATAAAGCTAATGAATGAAACCCTACTCATTTCAAGGAGTCTTTCAGTGAAATTCTTGGGATATTGACATTAACAAGAGCAGGGAATGGAAGCCAGTGTGGGTTTGGGAGTTAGTGGAAGAATTCATCAGATGTTGGCTGGGTAGCTGTCCTCTGCATTTAAGGCTTCCAGCACAGTCAATTTCAGTTATGTTGAGGAATCTTATCCAAGTTACCAGTGCTGCCAAATCAGTGCCCTCTTATGAATCGACAAGAATTACCAGCTTTTAAAGAAAACCAACACTGCAGAATAGCAAAAGTAGGCTGCACAAACAGTGGGACTAAAGTTCAAAGCATAAGAAATCTTAGAACTACTTTTTATTCGATAGCTCACAGATATGTTAAAGTATATCAAATCCCCAGACCAGCAATATAAAAAGAATGAAGGAATTAGATACCTGAACACTATTTTTAAAATAATATTGTTATTTTTGCTGTTTTTATAACATTAATTTTTAATAACTCTGATATTTGAGTTTAATGTATGAGAAGGGCATTTAATTGTATTTTGTTTTAACTTGTTACTTACACTGTATAATGTTATCTATATTTGATTCATTTGTTTTGACCCTTTTTTTTGTTAGTACCACAGCATTTTAATTATTGACCCTTATTATAAGTTTTACTCTTTGCTACCAGAAGTGCTTTATCATTGCTTTTTATTAATTATATCTTATATTAATTGAATTTTATGTTACTACTTTATCATTTTTTAAATTCTCTAACAACAAAAAAAATAAATGTACTTTTTACAGATTTCATTAAACTCTGATGAATTTTTGATGAGTATCAACTGAGCAGACTTTTAATATTTGATCTTTTCTATAATTTGGATCTTAAATGTCCCCCAAAGGCCTATGTATTAAAGACTTGATTCCCAGCCTATAATGCTATTGGAGGTGATAGAATCTTTAAGAGGTGAAACCTAGTGGGAGAAAGTTAGGTCATCAGGGACATGCCCTTGACAGTGACACTAATGTCACTAATGGACAGTGACACTGAGGGACACTAATCTCTTGTTCTTTTTCACACTCAGCTATGAGGTGAATGGATCTTCTTCTCCAGGCACTCCCACTAAGATCAACTGTGCCACCACAGGCCCAAAGCAATGGGATTAATCATTTTTGGACTAAAATCTCCAAATTTTCAGTCATAATAACTGCCTTAATTTTATTTATTTATTTATTTATTTATTTATTTATTTATTTATTTATTTATTTATTTATTTATTTATTTTTGGCACTAGGGATTGAACCCAGGGATGCTTTACTACTGAGCCATCTTCCCACCTAGCCTTTTTTATTTTTTGAGACAGGTTCTCACTAAGTTGCATAGGGCTTCACTAAGTTGCTGAGACTGGCCTTGAATTTGCCATCCTCTTGTCTCATTCTAACAAGTCACTGGGTTTATAGGCCTGTGCCTCTGTGTCCAGCTCTTTCCTCCTTTTAACTTGATTTATGTCAGGTATTTATACAGTAATGGAGAGCTATCACAATATTCTCAATCAGTGCTATGATTTCTCTTTATCAAAATGTTCCATACCTTCAGTAAAATGTGTTTTGTTCCTCATGTATAAATAGTTTTATTTTAGGGTTAATGCTATTAGTTATTTATTTTTGCTCTTTTACATAGCATATTTTCCCAATACATCCAAAGA
The DNA here is from genome assembly GCF_902686455.1 of Sciurus vulgaris. Lineage (NCBI taxonomy): Eukaryota > Metazoa > Chordata > Mammalia > Rodentia > Sciuridae > Sciurus > Sciurus vulgaris. Next base: position 137,720,511 of record NC_136463.1, read on the forward strand.
CTGGTATATATAGATATGCAAATTTTAGGAACAATGAAGATTAATAAAAACATCACATTGAAAAGTTTCTTTGCCTTCTTTTGTAGGCATTATGGATTTTATCATATTATCTACAAGTGTCTATAATGTAATCTTTTCCTCTTTTTTACATCAATATCCTAATAATGTTTTAATGTTTTTATATTTATAAATGCATATAACATAATTTGCTCCATTTCAATTCCCAGTACTTCTCCTTTTCCTCCTGTCCTTCTTCTTCTGACCTCTTTCTCTATTCTACTGATCTTCCTTCTATTCTTCTATTTACTTATTGTCATTTTACTTGGTACATTATAATTACAAACATAAGTGGAATTCATTGTGATATATTCACCATGCACATAACATAATTTTCTTGATTTCATTTTGTGATTCCTCCCCTTTCCCATCCCTCCTCTCTCCCTGTCAAACCCCTTACTCCACTCTACTTTTCTCTCCTCTATTTTCATGAAATATCCTCTAAAAAATTGTTACTTCTCTTTACCTTCCACATGTAAGAAAAACACATCTGATCCTTGACTTTCTGAGTCTGGCTTATTTCACTTAGCACAATGTTTTACAGTTCCATTCATTTGCCAGTAAATGACATAATTTCTTTTTTTTTTTTTTTTGACTAAGTAAAACTACACTGTGTATATATTCCACATTTTCTTTACCAATTCATCTGTTGACAGGCACCTAGATTGGTTCTATAATTTGGCAAGTATGAACTTCACTGCTTTAAATATTGTAATGCAGGTATCACTATAATAAGCTAATACCAGTTCTTTCAATATGTTTCTGTTTCACTTGTCAAAATTTATAATTAGTGTCCTTGCTCAGTGCCATTCCTATAAAGGTTCTTTGGTTCAGTGAACTAAAATATGATAATAAATATAGACTTTTTCCCTATAATATACACATGAATGTCAGAGATCATGGTTTCCATTAAATCAATATTGAAAAGGTAATTCCAGCTTCATAAAATTTCTACTAATTGTAACATGATGTGTCTCTTATTTCCTGCAGGAAAAGAAAATAAATGATGAACTACTTTCAAAATAAATAAATACATGTGAACTAGCTTATAAGTTTTCAAAATATTACAAGGAATAAAACTCTGATAAGAATACCAGACAGACCAAAGAAACTAACTTTAAAAGCTCTGAATTTTGTCTAGAGTCCTTTCTTCTGATAGGATGCACTATAGGACTGTGTGATGGTGATGGTCTACTCCAGCTCTGGCATTGTTATGTTCTTGGAAAAGTCTCTCCATTCTCAGTAACTTCTTCCAAGCCCTATTTTTTTTTGTTAACTAATGAATTTAATGAAAATGATACCTTTATAGTCAGATAGTACAAATTTATTTTTAGATGCTCTCTTTTAGTCGGTGAGTCACCTAATTTTATTTTTTAGCCTCTGAAATGATTAAGTTGGCATTAGCTGTAAGAACTACTCTCAGGAAAAAAAAAAATCACCATGTCTATTTTATATTGCATGTTCTCATGTCCTTTTTTGAATTAAAGATAATTTTCAACCATTTTTCAATTTGATTCTATGAGCATTTGATGTGTTTTTTTCATTTCTTGTTCATTTTTTATCATTGGCTGGTAGAATCTTACTGTGCTAATGCTAATTTTTTTCTTCAAATCATTGGCATTATTATTGTGCAGATGTGTGTGCATGCATATGTGCAAGAGGGAAAAGTCTGGGACCTTTTCCTTTCATTTAATTTTCTAAGAAATATGAACATCAGTAGGATGGTAACTTATACTCTCCCCCTTCATCTTGTCAGCAGTATATTATATGCATCCCTTTTGCTGAAATTTTAATGTTTAAGTGGGTTTTTTATTAGGATGAGGTCTCAGAGTTTCTAATTCAGATGTCAGAGGTTGGCAGCAATATCAATAAGAAGCCATCAGCAGGGCCCTTACTCCTAATTCTCATCCTGACATGTTACAAAAATAAGCATGATAATTTTATGGCCCCTTTTTCTGCCTAAAATGTAACTACATTAATCTGGAAGACAGCTGATTTTTCAAGGTCAGAAGTGCTTAGTTACAAATTGATGAGCTATTATGCGTGTCTGTGGTTTTCTTGATGGCACTGTATTAATAATATGCGTGCAGAACAGGCCATAAAAATTCCATTTAAAGGTATTAAGGCATACTGGGACATTTAATCAGGTTAAAATTCTTGTCAGTTGGTTCCAGGCACAATGCTGTTCAGCCAATGATCAACAAAGTGTGTGGAATATAAAGATGCATGCCTATTACATGAGTTCAGATTTCACTGAAATGACCTTTATTGTTTTCTGCATCTAGCAAATGATTCAACTAAAATGCATTACAGGGGCATTCATTGTTTTAAGTAGCTCCCACTGTCTCCCAGCCTGGATTGTTTTGATTAGAGAATCGGGAGATAATATACTTGTAAAGGTGTGACATTCTTTCAAGGAAGGAAAAAAAAAAATCACTCAGTGATGAAATGTTTTTATAATATGAATCACATTGTAAGCTTTCTTTTGTGGTTTATAAAAGCTATCGCATCAGGTGAGCACTATGCTCTTAAAAAAGCAAGAAAAACTAAATGAGAAAAGACTATGGAAGGGATTCTTTTGATAGCCTCTTATAGTATACCTTGCAAGTTCAAAGGGAATTCTATATAAGATATGAGATATAATACAAGAGAAATGATAATTAGTCTGCACAAGTTTGTGCATATTATAAAAGCAACATTTTATTTTTCAGGTAAATGAAAGAATGAGCATTTCTAGCTTTTGAAAATCTCTCTTCTTTTTGTGGATAAATAATAAATTTATAGATGGACATGTTTCTAATAATACTTTTATGTAATAAACAAATGGTCCAACATTCAAGTGGCAGCAATTACAAAGCTATATGAAACTTTCTTTTCCAATTTATTTATTTATGAAGGTCTTCATGCATTTATGTAAGTATGTATGTATTTTGGGTAACTGGGAATTGAACCCAGGCATGGTCTATCACTGAGCTATATCCCCAGCACTTATAGTTTTATTATTTTGAGACCAGTGTTTGTTTCTAAGTTGCCCAGGCTGGTCTCAAACTTGCAATCCTCCGCCTCAGCCTTCAGAGTTACTGGTATTTTAGGCAGGGGACACTATTCTTAGCCTTCTATTTTTAAATTGTGTAAAGTTAGCTAAGATTCACACTTGTGTTTCATGCACATGCTTATATATCTGTATAAATATGAAAATATTATAGTAATCTTCATGCTTGCCTACGTGTTTATTTATCTGTATCAAAGTGAAAGTAGTTTGACAAATACTAAACTATATTGATTCTTTCAAATATTTTTCAGTAAACTGAATTACCTTTTTTTATACTTGAAGACAACGTAGATTTATTTCAGAGAGAAAAATAGTCTTTCCCATTTCTTAAAAATTCAAGTTATTTTAAGCATAATCTCACATATTGATTTTCTATTTGGATTAATATATTTTATTTATTTAGTTTCAGGTTAAAAAATAAAAACAGAAAGTGATATTGCCTTCTCTCACCCAGTTTTCCCAATTAGCATCTTGCTTTAGTGTTGTACATTTGTTACAATTGATGAACCAATAATAAATTAGTATTAACTAAAGTCTATAGTTTAAATTAAGGTTTATACTTTGAGTTGTATAATTTCCAAAGTTTTACAAAGTGCATAATATGCATCCACCATGGCAAGACCACACAAAATAGTTGCTCTGTCATATAAATCCCACATGCACCACCTATTCAGCCATTCCTAACACTGTTTGCAACCCCTGGAAACCTCTGATCTTTTTATTATCTCCATTGGTTTGCTTTCTCCAGAATATCATGTAATTGGAACCATACAGTAGACTAGTTTCTTTCACTTAACACATATTTAAGGTTCTTTTATATATTTTTGTACTTGGATGCCTCCTTTATATTTATGTCTAAATTTTATTATCTTATATGTAGATGTACTATAGTTTACTTGTCCATGGAAAAATTAAAGGAGAGATTGGTTGCCTCCAGATTTGACAATTATGAATCAAGCTGTTATAAACAATCATGTGCTCATTTTTGTGTGGACATTAGTTTTCAGCACATTTGGGTAAATACCAAACAGTACAACTGCTGGATTGTCAATGAATTTTAAAATTCTTTTTTTTTCTTTTTTTCTTTTGTACAAAATAATAATAATATATTATTTATCATCTTAATGAAGAATAGGTATCAGATACATTCACTAAGATTAAGTATGACCTTATTAGGTTTTTTAAACAATTCTTTTTTTATTATTATTATTTTTATTTAGCTCTTAATTTTTTACAGACTGTATTTTGATTCATTGTACACAAATGGGGTACATCATTTCGTTTCTATGGTTGTACACAATGTAGATTCACACCATTCATGTAATCATACACGTACATAGGGTAATGATGTCTGTCTCATTCCACCATTTTTTCATACACCCCTCCCTCTCATTTCCTTCTACATATTCTAAAGTTCCCCCATTATTTTCTCATTTCCCACCCCCACTCCCATTTTATATCATCCTCCACTTATCAGGGAAGACATTCGGCCTTTGGTTATTTCACTTAGCATGATATTCTCCAGTTCCATCCATTTATTTGCAAATGCCATAATATTATTCTTCTTTATGGCTGAATAGCATTCCATTGTGTATATATAGCAGAGTTTCTCTATCCATTCATTTGTTGAAGGGCGTCTAGGTTGGTTCCACAATCTGGCTATTGTGAACTGAGCTGCTATAACATTGATGAGATTGTGTTACTGTAGTTTGCTGATTTTAGGCCCTTTGGATATAAACTGAGAGTGGGATAACTGGGTCAAAAGGTGGGTCCATTCCAGGTTTTCTTAGGATTTTCCATACTGCTTTCCAGAGTGGCTGCACCAATTTGCAACTCCACCAGCAATGTAAAAGTATGCCTTTTTCCCCACATCCATGCCAACATCTAGTATTGTTTGTGTTCTTGATAATAGCCATTCTAATTGGAGTAAGATGAAATCTTAGATTTGTTTTAATTTGCATTTCTTTCTAATTACTAGAGATGTTGAACACTTTTTCATATATTTATTAATTGCCTGTGTATCTTCTTCTGCAAAAGTGTCTGTCCAGTTCCTTGACCCATTTATTGATTGGGTTCTTTGTATTTTTGGTGTTAAGTTTTGTAAATTCTTTATAAATTTTGGAGATTAGTGTTCTATCTGAAGTGCATGTGGAAAAGATTTTCTCCCACTCTGTTGATTGTATCCTTTGGTGAGAAAAAGCTTTTTAGCTTGAGTCCATCGCATTTATTGATTCTTGCTTTGATTTCTTGTGCTTTGGGAGTCTTGTTGAAGAAGTCTGATCCTAAGCCAACATGATGAAGATTCGGGCCTACTTTGTCTTCTATTAGGTGTAGGGTCTCTGGTCTAATCCCTATGTCTTATAAATGAATTCAGCAAAGTAGCAGGATATAACATTTGGAAACTCGAATTATAAAATGTAAAACTCAGCATAACATTCAGATATAATACTGTTTTATATAATTTATTTATGACTGCCTACATTAAGTTGAAACCAAAGTTTCAAACATAAGAGAATAAAATCATTTTATTGCCTTGATAATAAAGATAATATCATCCACATCCACTGATTGCTTCTTAAATATGAAATACTGTTCTAAGCTCTTTGCAATAATTATTATATCTACCTGCAAGAAAACAAAGCTCAGAGAAGTTGCATAATTGATTAAGGTGCTGTTGTGAGTTATCCCTCACAATCGTTTTCAAATGTAGGTCTATCTGATCTAAGTGTATGCTCTTCCAAATTAGGAGATATGGTTTTCCTAAAATGTTTTATGTATTGAAAATGCTTTTATTTATTTATTTTTTTGAAAATGCTTTTAATAATAATAATGACCTGGCTTTTAATGATAATTTTTTGTATTTAGATTATATATTTTTTGTTAGCCAGTCATGCCTTGGTTTCATTGACCTAAAACATAACCTCTTCAGAAAGGTATTTGGTGGCTCATTAGGAATGACTAAAATATCTTTGATGCATTAACTTTGGCATTGGTTTTCCTTAATGTAGAGGTGAAATTATTTTGCCCACCTTCACCCATAGTTGTTTAGCAGGAAAACTCACTTGTAAGACTGCATTTGGATTTGTGTTTGAACTCAAGTTTGAGTGCAGATTATGAGGCTCCACTAATCTAGCCATAAGGAAAAATTGTATAGTAACATGTACCAATTGTCTGTCTTCAATATTAACATTCAATTCTTTTAAGAGAAAATAAACTTTATTTGTTATTTTGAACAATTTTTGTATATTTAATAAAATGATTTTTTCCCTTTCATTTAGTGAAGGAATTTTGCTGAAGTCCTTTTCTTCCCTGAATTTGTAGCATTGACAAATAGTATATGTGTTGTCAAAATTCAACCACTTATTTAGTGACATTTTCACTTTAAGCTATGCCCATTTTCAGTCTCTAAGAGAATTATAAGAAATATTTTTTGAGTCTAATAGGTCAACAGTTTATGAAAAGAACAAAAAGGTACTTTGTGCAATTTATTTAAAAGCTGTGCAGGAAATGTCATGGTAAAGATTAGATAATTGTTTTGTTCAGCAAAAATGCAATTTTTACTTATATAACAAGACTTCACCAACTGAAAATTCATGTTAAATGTCATTAATTCTTTTTAAATAATTTAAAGATGGTTTGATGTCATTTATTGATGGTGATAATTGGTATAAATAATTCCAACATGTATTTATTTATAAATGCTTTAATTAAAAATTTGGGTCAGTATAATGATGCGGGAGTAGCAGAGTTGATTTTATAGAATATCATTTTATATTAATTAAAATTAATTTCAAGCAATTTTAGTGAGAAACTCTAAACTCCTGATTGAATTCCTCTTTTTCTTTTCTTCCCTCATAAATATTTAACACTTTGTGATTGCACCATCACTTAGCTTTACATTTCCAAAAAAGGGCCTTTATGATGTATCTTAGGGATAATGGAGATTGAGGTCATATAGCTTCAAATAGCTATTTGCTGAAAGCAGCAACAAAGTGCAGGAGAAATAGATTAACTGACCTCATGGATCATTCTTCATTCCTTTCAGCCAATATGTAAAAATGTGTTAAAAAGAGCATTGTTTATGTGTAGAAGACAATGGAAAAGAAATATTCAATTTCAATTTTAGCTATCCTGTGGGCTAAAGTAATTATATTTCCATTATGTATTTTATAATTTATCTTTTAATTTATTAAGCATTTATTACAAGGAGACAAAAATTTTAACCATTCAATATACTATACCTAGTAACCTGAAGTAGCTTCTTAAATTACAAAGGACCTTTACTGAAAATCTGTTCTCTATCTTTCTATGACATATGGTTATCTAAGATTCCTTTAAAATAAAATTTCACATTTAGCACCATTGGAATCACTATTGCACAGAAGCCCATGAGAACTCATCACACATCAGTATCAAGAGGGGGTAGAATAATATAGTATCAGTGATTCACATAAAACTGATGCAAATCTGAGAGTTTGTTTTCAAAACACCACAAAGCTGTTGAAGAACCACAGCAAAGTGGGATAACCAGGTAGTATTTGGTGAGCCTGTAAAACTCACTATCTTCATTGGAGCAGCTGGGAACAAGTTTACCAGAGCTCTTAAATTAATTTTAAGGTTGTCTCCCTGCTAAGGACATTCCATAGTCTAATCTTCCAAAACAATACTATAACAATTTTAAAGATCAAAACATTCTATTTCCTATTATGTTAGGCTGTCTAAGAACTTTTTGTCTTTTAGTTCTAGATTTTTGTTGCAATTTCGATGTTGTATCTGGGAAATTCTTTCTGTGTTTCCAGTTCCTTGGATGGTACAAGTTTTACAAAGATTTTCTAAAACTATTTTTTTGTGAACTATCCTTAGGTTAAAGAGAATGGAACTCAGTAATATGTGATCCAACTAATAGATGATCATGGGTAGAATAAATACTAACAAATCTGTTAACACCTAAGAGCATAAACATCACAGGATGGATGTTGAGAATTTAGACAGCAGGCGTGCAGACACTGGTTAGGTTCCAGGGTAGGGTCCTGGATCCTGTATGACTGGGGACAAGAGGTCAACGTACGAAGGAGAGTAAAGCCACACAGAGGGATTTTGCTGTAAGTCTTGAAGCTATATAGACTTTTCTATTGTCCAGACTGATGGGGCTGGGGAGTGAGTATAGGGAGCATGAACCTATGTGTTAGCATAGCTAAAGAATTCTCACTAACCCAAAGAAGCAGGGAGAAATTTACAATCACATAGAGAGTATTTTCTCTGTAAAACTCATGTGTTCATTAAATTTAGGTTCTACTTAATTTGCTGTTAAGGGTGATAATCCTTTGCACAGGTAAAGTTCAGGTATGATATTATTTACTATCAAAGCTGTAGCTTTCTTCCAAGGTCAATGTTCTTTCACTATTACTATCTACAAGAGTCCATATGCTTCAAATTAAGAAACATTTTTTTTAAACTCTTTTCAGGATATTTTATATTCCAAATTTGTGCATGGTACCAATGGATTTTCCTCTCAATTTTTTTTTTTCAGTCAGAAGCCTCTTACCATGTCAGTAAATCATGCATCTTACATGTATTTCTCAACAAGACTCACATCTCTTTATTGTAATTTTTGCATGTAGAAAGAGTCTCAAAATCTGAAAAAAAATAGCAAATTGTTCTGAGTGAACAAAGACCTCATGAAGTATCAGTTTATTATTTTATAATGAGAATATAGGAAACATTTATTCATAATGACTTACTAAGTACTTATAAAGTATGTATAAGTAGGCATATGGGAAATAACAAAAAGACAATAGCTCTTATCATATCTTTTCTTGTAATGGCCTTATAATAATTGGGGAGAATATATATATATATATATATATATATATAGAGAGAGAGAGAGAGAGAGAGAGAGAGAGACATGACAGTGATTACATATATGTATATTGTGTATAAACAATTCTATTCAGAATAACTAATGGTTAGGACAAAGCAAAAAGTTCTAAAATCACCTACTTTGTGATACAGCAAGAGCATAAACATAAAAGTAGAACAAATTCTGAAACTTTGGAATTCTAATTTCATGTTTTTTCTTAAATTTTAATCTTATGTTGCTTTAATTTTTTGCAATTAATATTGATCATTTATAGAGAAATATTACCAGACAATTATGATCTTTCAGAAAATGCATTTCAAACCTTAAAATGTCCTTTAAACTGAAAATAACTATCTTAACATCTTTTCATTTTTAATTAAAGTGTAAATTTAATTTAATATGTAAATTAAAGTTTCAGTGATATAGCTATATTAAAAATATAATAAAGGTATCTTAATTACTTATATGTAGTAGGAAAATATCCATCATTTTATAGCAATAATACAAAGCTATGATCACAATTACAAAAAAATCAAAGAAGGTAAATTTCTGATATAAATGGCAATATTAAAGGACAAACAGAAAATTATTAAAGAAAATTTCATGTTATTTAATCAAAATTTTAAATTGACTACTTAAAGAGTATTTTTTTCCTTGAGAAATATATTTCCTTTTGAAATAAAAGGTCAAATTTCAAATTTGTATCAAAATATATTGTAGTTTTCAAGATAGGTACATCATACAATTTGCATAATGCAAGCTATGTGCTGCATGAATTTAAATATTGCATTAACAAAGATGACAAACTCTAGACAAAAAAATTGTGCATCTCCCATAAAGTGAAGATAATTTAAAATCATGTTCTTTTGTTGATCTTCTCACATACATATTTGATTCTAATTTTTCTTGTTCTGTGTCTTGATATTCTAAAATTCATTTTGGGGAAATATACTGAGGATATTATAATCTTTATTGATTGCTAAAATTGCAACAAATATAAGAGATAAACTTTTGAACTTGATATTTGAAATGTGATTGAGGTCCACAACTTTATAATAAATTCCTGCATGTTGTCCTTGAATGCTATTTTCTTGAAAATCTTAATTATATCACTATTGTTTAGGAATCCCCCCTGAATTCTCTCTTATTTATTTTATCTTAATATTTCTAAACATTAGTAAAAGTTTTTTCTTATCTAATAAGATATTTGTTCAAATACTTATGAAACCTAGTCTTAAGATTATATAAGTATCGCTGGTGCTTCTGGTAATGAAGATAAATATTGGGAAACAGAGTTGGTAATTAAAATTATGAAAAGTAAAAAGTTAATGAAAGCATAGACATTTATTTGTGAGCTCAGGACTTCATTTTTATCATGTGCACTCTATTTAACAATAAGAAAGTCATTACCAGGCAGTAGACAAGAGTTGAAGTACAAAATTCACTCATTCATAGCACTGTATGAATTTTAACAAAAATTTAGAGAAAGTGTGCTGCACTGCAAAAACAGTTTTAACACTACATCTTTTCAATTTTCTTATAATTTAGAGGAAGCTTGGGAATACTATGACAGGAAAAAAGACAATAAAGGAGATCAGTTTGAAGAAGTCATAATATTTATGAATCGGTATTCATAGCACAGGCATAGGTTAGATGAACTTCCTTAAAACATATCACAGAATATATTTTTTAAAGTCAGCCAAATGACAAAAATACTATATGGGTGTATTGTTGATATCATTTTTACAACTTATTTAATTAGTGTCTTATAATCTATCCTTGATTTAGTTGTTTTTGTGGTAAGTTTTAAAAACTTCTTGAAATATTAAAGGCAATATATGCTTAAGAATGTGAATGGAAAATAAATTAAAAATAAAAATAACATTATCCTGCTCCTTGGTCTATACCCAAATGACTTAAAATCTGCATACTACAGTGATGCAGCCATATCAATGTTTAAAGCAGCTCAATGCACAGTAGCTAAGTTATGGAATAAATGTTCTTCAATAGATGAATGGATCAAGAAACTGTGGTATATATACACAATGGAATATTACTCAGCCTTAAAGGAGAATAAAATTATGGCATTTGAAGGTAAATGAATGGAATTGGAGAATATCATGCTAAGTGAAGAAAGCCAGTCCCAAAAAACCAAAGACCAAATATTTTCTCTGATATGTGGAGGCTGATCCACAGTGGGAGCAGGGAAGGAACTTTGGATTGGGTAGAGGGGAGTGGGAGGAAGGAAGGGGTCAGGGGAGTGGGAAAGATGGTGGAATGAAATTGACATCATTACTCTAAGTACTTGGGTAATTGAACAAATGCTATGGACTCTACATCATGTACAACCAGAGAAATGAATAGTCATGCTCCATTCATGTACAATGAATCAAAATGCATTATTCTGTTATGTATAACTAATTAGGACAAATAAAAATAAAATAAAAATGAAAAAGTGAAAAATCAAAATAACACATTAAAATGAGATTATACAAACATTTATAGTCTAAATTTGCAATTGTCTATTTTTACTAGAAAAAAGTAGAACTAAAGAAACTCTTGAAATTAAAATTGTACTATCAACAAGAAACATTAGATTCTAATGAAATTCTCCTGAACTTAAAGATAATGAAAAATGTCTTTTTTAGTTAAGATTTTATTTTTAATTTTTTTCCAATTTTGTAATATCTACTGATTTCTGCTATAGAATATGAGTGAATTAACATACTTTTGCTCTACTTCCATCTCCCTGTTATTCTGCCAAATTTTTAACTCATAGTTTTAATTTTACATTTTATGTACTTATAATTATGGCATATACTAGTGCTGTTCATAAATATTTCTCATGTTCTGCTTTTTAAACATATGGTAGAACTTTACTTTATATCCTATTCTCATCTTTTCAGGTTACCATGATAAAATATCACAAACTTGGTGACTTAAATAACAGAAACCTAATTTTTACAGTTCTGGAGGCTAGAAGTTCAAAATCAGTAACAGCATGATGAGGGCTCTCTTTCTGGCTTCCAGACAGCTGACTTCTTGCTGAGTCCTCACATGGGCTTTCTTTGATGCTTTTGCACAGGATCAGGTGAGGGGAGGGGAGGAAAAAGAAAAAGTGAGCAAGAGAATCATCTCCTTATGAAGTTAATGATACTATCAGAATCTTAATTACTTCCTAAATCCCCTTTCTCCTAATACAGATACAGTTACTTTGACATATAGGGCTTCAAAATAGAAATTTGCAGAGGACAATCCCTGTTAAAATTCAATGTAACTTTGTGAATTCGTTGGCAAAAAAAAAGAAAAAGAAAAGGGAGAGATAGAGATAGAGATGAGAGGCAGAGAGAGAGAGAGAGAGGGAGAGAGAGAGAAAGAATTTTAAACCCCTTGGGCTGATTTGCCAGGTTCCATTTTCATTGCTGCAATGAGAGTGGAAGTTCTGTGGAGTCCAGGCCTTCCACAATCTGGGGATCTAAAGGTCTACCATAGGCAGAACCCATGCTGAACAACAAACAAGTAATAAACAAGGTTTGCTGTGCTAAGCCACTGAGATATGGTGGCACACATTATTATAGTGTAACTTAGCTCATCTGTTAGAGGCACTAAACTCTACAATTTGATCTTTATCAGTAGTTTCCATAAGTTTCAGTCCTGCAAATTGCATTTATTTATTTTTTCAGCACCACTTTACTTTCATCTTGTATTATGTAATTCATTATTGAATAATTTTCTTTTGAAATTGTAGTATTCACTGTTATGTTATTTCTTTCTTAGGCAGTTCTATTTGCTTTGTAAATGTGTAAAATACAATATGGTTCATTATCTTATGGACATATTTCCACTCTCCTTTTCTTCATTGAATTCTGTTTTAGAGAAGTCTGATATTTTCACCCTTATATCTGACATGCTTTTCTGTTGGAAAGAACATGAATGTTTAATTTCTTTACATTGAGAAGTATTATACACATATAGGTAAGTATGCAAAACATAAATAATGACATAATGAATAATTATAAGGCCAGCTTCCAGATAGAAAAATAAAACACTTCCAGAATCCCAGCCTGTCCTTCAACAAGCCTTTCAACATCTTTTCTCTCTGCTCCCCATAGAATTGTAACTAATACGCTTTAGTTTCCTGATTATTACTTCTGTGCTTTGTTTATATTTTATCACCACTGTGCGTATACGTTTGTATGTGTGTGTTTAGTGATACATCTATATATTATGTAATATAATCTAGCCATACATATATATATATATATATACTTATATACACCAATTTAGTTTAATTTTTAGAATTAGAAAGCAAAATTGGGTAGCAATATGTCAATGAAAAGATAAAGAAAAAACCCTCTATGTTAGAAAATTATGTTAGAAAGAAAAGATAACTTCCTCCTCCTCCTCCTCCTCTCTTCAGGCTTTGTTAACTTGCTGAGACTGGTCTTGTGATCCTTGCACCTGGCTGAAAACTGGTTACTCTTGATGAAAATAAGAATAAGTGGTAAAATGTAGATAGAATATTTAAAAATTGCTTTATAGTTTTATGTCAGTCAGTGATACTGGAGAATAGTGATCCTACTCAAACCTGCTACTGTTTTAAAAGAATTTCATTCTACATTTTTTGGTAAATTATATTTATCCATGTATTTGGATATCATGGGATAGAAAGAAAGAAGAAGATTGGTGTCTGTAGTAAACCAAGAGAGCTAGATTCTTTCATGGCAAATATGGAATCTTTCAACTTCCATAATAAATTCTGGAAAAAAGTATTTTGTGATGATTTAAATTGTTCAGGGAAACACTACTGTTAAACAAAAAATTGTGGCTTTTGTTAGAAATAAAATTTGAAATTATTTCTTATTTTACAATTAAGGCATTTTTAGAATATTGTTTACCAAACAGTTTATTTGGGGGTGTGCAGAGAAGAGAAAAATAGAGAGCTACTTAATAGTACCATATGTTCATAAACAATTAATCTGAAAAGGTTTTTCTATTTTTCTTCTTGGTGATTCTTTGCAGATTCTTTGGAAGCTTAAAACAGTTTATGATTACTAAGATAAAAGGTTTTAGAAAGTACTAATAAAAGTTTTGGGGAATATTGGCTTTTCTTCACTTGACCAAACACTAGATTAATAGTAGACATATATTCAAATCCTTTGGATATATTTGGGAAATAAAATTGCAATCCCAGAAATGGTGACAAAGACTTTTAAAAGATATCTAATACTTTCTCTGTAATTAAAATTTTGATTATATATTCATTTGTGGCATAGATTATAGATCAACTTTTATTGCAAAATATTTTTATTATGATGTTAACAAAGCATGTACATTCTTAATGGTATAATTCTTCAGGAAAAGAGTAGATTTATTTTAAAAGAGTCTTTCAACAAATCACAAAGTTTTTCTCCCATTACTATACTTAGTGCCTTAAAGATTTTCTTTTCTCTCTGACCTTTACAAGAGCCCAAATTTCAAACTTTAAATACCGAATGTTAGAATACTTTCCTGGAGGCAGAAGGAGCTCACTCAGAGCAAAGCTATTACACAGCTCGCATACCTGTATATAGTTTCTGCTCTAGGAAATAAAGGTTAAACACACTTTTCATAACACAAAAGCCAAACAGTGACAAATGGAAGGGCATGTTTTTTAACCTCTTTTTATTATCTGTAATGTTGAAGAAATACTACAGTGAATAAGACATTTTAAATGGAAAATTTTATTCAATAGATTGTGTCTGACTGACATGCATGACATGTTATGTCCCAGTAGCACAGAAACAAATTTGGAAGTCATTGTAACAGTTAGGACTAGCAGAATAGAATTTTAATTGCAGGGCAATATTTTGATGTAAAGGATAAAAGGGAAATTTCAGTCACTCATATTCAAAATAGACCAAATAAAACCTTGCTAGGGATACATGATACACACTTATTGTTATCAATGCATTTAAGTATTTAAATTCTGCCTTCCATTTGTAGTCCATAGTAGCTGAATTATTTATTATGAGCAATGACAACTTTCAATTCTAAATTCTATAGGAAGCTTTTTTCCCCCTTTTATCTTTTTGGAAAGGGGGTATCTTCTATAACAGAAAAGTGTTGACTTTGTTTTACTATTTCTTATATTTGGAGCCTTCAGGCTTTCGAGATCAACTTAGAAAACTTTCTATACTGATTATAAAGAAATACAGAGTAAAATCTAGATAAATAAAATAATTAAACTAGATTTGAAGATTGAAGGATCCTCTGGGCTGTCTGAGGATGTGAAGGACAAAAATTACTTTGTCAAAATCAGAGATATCTAAAAAAGAGCATGTTACAAAAGTGTTTTTTGAAAGGCTATAAATCATGCAACATGACAATTCCATGTTTCCAGGTCAGAGAACTTCAGGTGCACATGCTATTTAACTTCCTGGTATTAAAGTTGCATTGCACATCAAACTGCTACCTTGTCCAATAGAAATTTAGATATATGTTAATTGTAAAGTACTACTAGGTTTCAAAACTCAGCACAGTTGAGAAAATGTGATATACTTAATAATTTTTATTTTCACTAAACATTAACATAATATTTTGAAGGTTAAAATTACTTTGACCTGCTTCTTTTTACCTTTGCAAATATGCCTCTAGAAAATATCAAATTACATATGTGGCTCAGAGAATTATTGTTGGTCAAACATGAAGGTATGATCTTGAAGAATTATTTTTATTTTCTCTAATACTTTCTAATCACTAAATTGATCAGAATGACTGACCAGCACTCTCTAGCAATGTCTAAAACTTGAGAGGGTTTCAGATACTGAATTCGCTTACCATAAATCACCACTTTCTTTCCTTCAAGATAGACATGGTTAAGAATTTGAAGTTCTTTATTCCAACACTTTAACATTTGGATGAAAGAATTTTATGTATTTGAGGTTATTTGAATTATTCCTTATTTTAGAAACTAAGTTATAAAGAATATTGAGAATTGTCTAGATTTAAAGCAATTAAAACTTCAATGTAGCTGTGGCCTTCTCTTCAAATAACTATTTTCATGTAAAAAAAGAAAATGCATGGAAACTCTCAAGTCTCAGCTTAAAACTATGTACACAAGATTTTATAAGTTAAACAATTTGGTTACTGTTTTACCATTTTCTGAAAATGTTCTGTAATCACAATCTGTATTTAACCTGAGCAGTCCATAAATGCTACTGCATAATATTAAATATATTTCATGTTATATATTTAGAATATATAAGATACATACTTTAAATGATATCAAAACTTCTTTGGACTTCAGTTGATCTAGGGAGGTAAGAGACAATGTGAAAAAATGGCAAAACAATCCTCTTTCAGCACTGTTAGTCTTTGGTTTTGAATCAGATTTATAAAAATTAGGTATAATCTTATAAATATACTAATTTGTTTTCATAATCTGTTTTTGTGTCCACAAATTATTTTGAGATATAAGGAAGTATGAAGTCATTAGCATTTTCCTTGATTTGACTTTTCCCCCAACAGAGTAATTTCCAAGTTTTTCAGTAGTATAAGCATATAAATTTTCTCTTTATGCTTTAGTGATTATGAAAATCTGTTTCTTCAGTGTGAAATAGTCTTAATGTTATTAATTTTAGTTGGCAACACACAAGTAACATTTCATCCATAAAATACTGAGTAAAATTGCCAGGTGCAGTGGCACAGGCCTGTAATCCCAGTGGCTGGAGAGACTAAGAAAGGAAGATGGAGAGTGCAAAGCCAGCCTCAGCAAAAGTGAGGCACTAAGCAACTCAGTGAGACCCTGTCTCTAAATAAAATATAAAATAGGACTGGGGATGGTTCAGTGGTCAAGTGCCCCTGAGTTCAATCTCAGACACTCCTCAAAAATTTTTGAGTAAAATTAAAAATTTAATGTGTCCTATCTAGATCTTGAATTTACCAAGATTCAAGATTTAATGATTTAAGAATTAAATGGCAATTTGTATATTACCATAAATCAGTCACAGAAGTACATATGTATCACTTAGATGCATTTCGTCAATTGACTCAAAGACTTCTATGTTTGTGAGTATAATGCTTAGATGTTTGCATATATGACTACAGTGTATTCATTATTTTAGTTAACATGTAACCATAGCATTCTTTATAAAGTAAATGTACAAGGAAGAACAAGTAAAATAAAAATATAAAACCAAGTCATCTCTATTTTTGATCAAAAAATAGGAAATATCTCATCATTTTGCTATTAGACATCAAAAACAGCTCCTGCAGGTAAAAACCTGATAAAAATCCCTTCCTCTTGCTTTTCTGACATGTACAATGAGTCATTTATTATCTAATCCTCACTGTTTCATTGATATGATATGCTAATTAGGATTTAAGATCATAGCTTCTGCAACACCTTTATAATGTCATAAAGAAAAGAAGCACTATGTTTTCTCTTTATTGAAGATATTGCACTTGATCATGCAAATCTTGTATTTCTTGAAGCATGCACAAATATAAATAACTAAATCTCACATGGTGCTTTTTCAGAATAAACAAATGTTCTCTGCCATAAACTGGAGCACATGGTTTGAAAACCTTTGAAAGCGTGATTTTTGACATTAAAAGATGTGCTCTGAACTTTATAGCTTATGTAGTAGTAAAGAACATAGTTGAAAAGAGAATTCAACTTTCGTTATTATACTGCATTTTACAAACAGTCCTGAAAATTTTCATTTGGATTTCAACTACTCCCATCACTCTTCATATTGAAGACTTTTTTTAAACCAAAAATAAAAAGTCATAAGTAGATTAGTCTTGCTTCAAGAATAAGCAATCTTAAATTGATCATATACATTTGATTAATGGATATTTTGTTCTATAAAACTATTTATAGGATAATAATAGTGGGAAAGTTAGAAATGTAAATTGTACCTTTATATGGATTTTTAAAATTTATGTGTCTAATCCATATGAAACAGATGTTGGATAATGACAGTGCATGGTGATAGGAGGAACATAAATTGTACAATTTTTTTTTTTTAATTACTGAGAGGATATTCAAAATGTAATCAGTATTTTTTCTTAATTCCACATAATCTTTCAAGATTTATTTCAAATGATGTAACTTTAATTTTTCTTACCATTTAGAATGCAGAAGAAGAAGAGAGATTGACATAACTATTACCATATTCAAATGTACCTCCCCCTTTTGGTGGCCTCTGAAATTTACAATTTTACATGCTGTTTTAGTCAGCTTTTCATTAGTATGACTAAAATACCTGACAAAAACAACTTAGAGGAGGAAAAGTTTATTTTAACTCACAGCCTCAGATGTTTAATTCATGCTCTGGCCCAAGGTGAGACTGAATATTATAGCAAAATGGTGTGGTGGAGGAGAGCTTTTCTGCTCTTAACATCCAGGAAGCAGAAGAGAAAGGAAAGAGCCCAGGGGACAAGGTATAATTCCCAAGGGCAAACCCTAGTAATCCACCTTCTCTAGCCACACCCCACCTGCATACAGATGCCACCCAGAACTGCAATATTTTCAAATTAGTAATCTATCAAATGGATTCATTTACCAATTACTTTATAAGCTAATCATTTCACTTCCAAATATTCCTGCATTAACAAAGAAGTCTGGGGAGATACTTCATAGTCAAACCCTAACATGTGACATGATTTTCTTAAATATAGCAGATGTATGGTCAATTTTCAAGAACAACAACAACAAAGGATGATAGTTATTTCATAGGAAGAGCAGAGTCTAAACTCTTCACTTCAGGAAAGCTCTGGTAGAGTTTTACTTTTCTCTTCATTTTGTTTCCATGTCATTTATCCATTAGTATAAACTTAACACAGAAATTCTTTCATCTCCGTACACTGGAAAACTAAGTTGTATTTAAAACCTACATAGTTAGAGACTAGCCAGTTAAGAACACTGCACAAGACAGTGAGAAGGTTTCTCAAAAATACACTTTAAATAGTTTTATTTGCCCTTAAGTTCTCTAAAAACTCCATCACATATATAATTATTAGTGATAATGTAGTACAGCCTCAAAATCAGAATACTATACAGATATTAGAATGAAATAATGTTAATGAATCTCAGGGTAGATGATAGCATTAACATTCTCAAGATTTTGTATTTCCTGCTATTCAACCCCTTTACCATTTTGGTTAACTCCATTAATGGGAAATATCCTTCCCTAAGCTGCTGATATTGAGCTCAACACATGATGTATTTTGTTCAATGAAAAGCTAAAGAACCAGAAATGAGTATGTTCTTGGTATGGACACATGCAAATGGGCTGGCCCTCCTGCATTTTGTGAGCTCATGTAAATTTGAGGAAAAAATTCACACAGTTAAGATGCCATTAATAAATTTCAATATCAGGTATAACTAAACAATGCGTGGCTTATGACTAAACATATGCATAATCAAATGCAGTGAGAAAATTCAAATGTTCTTTCAACTTTTAGTAGTAAAAAAATAATACAGTTGAGGGACGGAGAATAGGGAGCACAAAATCATGGGTAATATTATTTTTTAATCTGGAAATTTGCTTGAGTATTATTCTCTTTTGAAAATAAAATTTGTAAAGAAAATTATGTACAACTTCTGTAAAAAAAATTCTTTACAAAACCAAACAGAATTCCATTGTTTTATTCATCTTTTAATTCCCACACACTAAACATAATATTTAAAAACTACTAGGCACTTAATAAATGTATGTTGCACTAAAATACAAAGAACAGCAGCTTATTTAATTTAGGGAGTGGTCACAATCCAAGACAGATGTGTAGGACACCCTTGCATATACTGTTCACTATGGCTTCACGAAAAAGAAGAACATGCAGAATAGATTTTTTTTTCTTCTTGCTTATTTTTAAAGTTTTATTGGAAAACTATAAGTTATAATTAAAGTGGTTATTATGAAAGATAGCAATAAAATAATATCATAGATTTACTTTGACAACAGAAATCTGAAATGTATTAAGAAAGCACTTAAAAATACCTCTCCATTACGGATGATAAAAAACTATTGGCGAGAGTGCAAGAGGTAGAACCAAGAAAAAGACAGGCTAGAAACAGTGTGCCCTGTGGGTGCTCATTAAAACTTATTGCTTGCTTGATTGACTGAAGCAAAAATGTCTCAGAGAATTTTGATCAAAGTATTGAGTTCTTAGTAGGAATTCCTGACATTGGACTTAAAAGGTTCAGATGTTAATAGAGAAACTGAATCCTGTTGATAATTTTATTCAGTGAATTCTAGTTTTGTTGTGGGAAGGATGGCAAATACAGTTGAAGCTATCACATTTTTGGAGATGTGTTCTTTAGAAAAGCAATGGCTGGCCAGTGACCACAATGATAGGCCTCCAACATTGCAACAGCAGTCCCCAGCTAGCTTTTGGTCCCCAACTTCTTTTAAGTAATCAGTGCTGTCTCTTTAGTTTTCACCACTGAATGTTGACTAAATTTTATAGTTTATAAAACCTTCCTCTTCTTTTGTCAATTTTGGAAACTTATAAATACAAAGACCCTTTAGATTTTAAAATGTGTTATCTAAATGGTATTTATGTTTAACATCTTCTAGGCTATGATTATACTTTTACTTATTCTCAACAGTTTTCTTTTTTTTTTTTTCCTCTTTGGATGTCAGGATTCCAAAATGTTGGAAAACTATAACTTAGTTATAATTAAAGTGGTTATTATGAAAGATAGCAATAAAATAATATCATAGATTTACTTTAACAACAGAAATCTGAAATGTATTAAGTAAGCACTTAAAAATACCTCTCCATTACAGATGATAAAAAACTTTTGGCAAGAGTGCAAGAGGTAGAACCAAGAAAAAGACAGGCTAGATACTATGATACTATTTCTTTTTCTAGGGTAGAATTTCACATTTTTTATTCCATTGTCTTGCTTTATTTTATTAATCTAATCTTTAGTTAAGGTATTCTATTTCCCTTTGACTTATTATTCCTCTTCCAAGTTAAATTTAACAATTATTTTAATTATTTTCATTCTTTGTGTTGCAAGTATTCAAACCAACTATAAAATATTACTTGTATATACTTTTATTGTTTTAGCATTTAGTTTTTGACATTGAACAGTCTTTTTTACTACTATTTCTTTTATTTTTAAAAAATTTCAGAGTTCTTTACCCAGTTTAAGTTGGAAGTCATTTAAATTTTTTCTCTTCATTTCCAAGTTTTATTTATTTTTATTATTTTTAATCCTGTTTATTTTTTAAAGTTTTATTTGAAAATTATGATGTAGTTATAATTAATTACTATAAAACAAATCAATATAATTATATAGACATTTACATCCCTGTAAACATATTTAATTTTGTTTATATAGATAGAAATTTATAAAATTATTCCTTACTTTGACTGAAACCTATAAGGGAAACTTTTAAAGATAATATAATATATTTTCATTAGAAGGAATGGCTAGTGTGGGCATAGTCTAGGGGATAAAACAAATTTAAAAATTAACACTTTTTTTTCTTAGATCCACAATATTCTTTGCCCACTGACTATGCTCATCTGTAGAAACTACTGCCTTTTTAAATGACAAGCCAAGGCCAACATTATTCTGAATGGAGAAAACTGAAAGCATTTTCTTTAAAAAACAGAAACAATACATGGATGCCTACTTTCACCACTCCTATTCAACAAGTCCTTGAAATTCTAGCCAGAACAATTAGGCAAGAGAAAGAAATGAAAGGAATACAAATAAGAAGAGAAGAGTTCATATTATCTCAGTCTGCCATGGACAGGATCCTATATTTAGAAGATACTCCCCCTATTAAAAAAAGCAAAAAATCGGGCTGGGGAGATAGCTCAGTTGGTAGAGTGCTTATCTTGCAAGCACAAGGCCCTGGGTTCAATCTCCAACACCAAAAAAAAAAAAAAAAAAAAAAAGAAAGAAAGAAAGATAGAAAAAGCAGAAAATGAAAACCTACACCAGACTTCTAGAGCTTAACAATGAATTTAGAAAAGTAGCAGGATACAAAATCAACACTCATAAATCAATTGCATCCTATATACCAATAATAAATCAGCTGAAAAAGAAATTAGGAAAACAATCGCATTCACAATATCCTCAAAAAAAAAAAAAAAAAGTTTGGGAATCAATCTAATAAGAGGTGAAAGATCACTACAATGAAAATCACAGAACACTAAAGAAAGAAGTTGAAGAAGAGCTTAGAAGATGGAAAGACCGTCAATGTCCTTAGATAGGCAAAATTAATATTGTCAAAATGGTCATGTATCAAAAGTGCTATAAAGATTAATGCAATTCCCATTGAAATTCCAATGACATTCTTCACAGAAATCACAAAATTAGTCATGAGATTCATTTGGAAAAATAAGAGAACCAAAATAACCAAAGCAATCATTAGCAAGAAAATCAAATAGAAGTCATCACAATACCAGACCTATAGTACAGAGCTATAGTTAAAAAAAAAAAAAAAAAAGAAGAAAAAAAGAAATAGCATAGTATTGGTGCCAGAAAAGGCACAAAGACCAATAGAATAGAACAGAAGTCAGAGAGAAAAACAAAAACAGTTATCTCATATTCTATAAAAGTAACAAAAACATATATTGGAGTAAAGATAGCCTCTTCCACAAATGGTGCCTGGAAAAGTGGAAATCCATACGTTTAGTAGAATGAAATTTAAACCCTATCTCTTATTATCTACAAAACTCAAAGTGGATCAAAGACCTAGGATTTAGAAGAGAAACCCTGTACCTACTAGAAGAAAATGTAGGCCCAATACTCCAACATGTCAGCTCAGGAACTGATTTCACTAATAAAACCCCTAAAGTGCAAGAAGTAAAATTAAAAAATCAAAAAATGGGATGGCATCAAGTTAAAGAGTTTCTTCACAGCAACAAAACTATTGACAGCATGAAGATAGAACCTACAGAGTGGGAAAATCTTTTTGCCACCTGCACCTCAGATAGAGGGTTAATATACAGAATATATAAAGAACTCAAAAACTTAGCATCAAAAAACCAAATAACCCAGTAAATAAATGGGCAAAGGACTGAACAGACTCTTCTTAGAGAAAGAAATACTAATGGTCAACAGATATATATATATATATAAAAATGTTCAGCATCTCTAGCAATTAGAGAAATATAAATTAAAACTACACTGAGATTTCATCTCATTCCAGTCAGAATGGCAACTATCAAGAATAAAGTAACAATAAATGTTGGGGAATATGTGGAGAAAACGATACACTCATACATTGATGGTGGGCTACAAATTAGTACAACCATTTTGGAAAGAAGTATGGAGATTCTTTAAGAAACTAGGAATGGAACCACCATCTGATCTAAATATCGCACTTTTCAGTATATATCCAAAGGATTTTAAAATCAGCATACTACAGGATGCAGCCACATCAATATTTACGCAATGTCTACTCTATAGAGCCAACCTAGGTGTCCTTCAGTGGATGAATGGATAAAGAAAATTTGTTATATATACACAATGGTGGCATTTGTTGGTAAAGGAATGGAACTGAAGACTATCATGCTAAGTGAATTAAGTCAGTTCCAAAAAAGTCAAAGGTTGAATCTTTTCTCTGATATGCAGAAGCTGTTCCAAAATAAGTGGGGGAGGATTGAAAAAAAAAGAATAGAATTGAGATCAAAGAAGTAGACAAAAGGGGATGAAAGGAAGGAAGGAGGGAGGGAATAGGGAAAGTCTGTGGAAAAAAATCTGATCTTATTTTCCTATGTACATATATGAATATACCACAATGAATTGCGCCATCATGTACATTCCTAAAACAGTAATTAAAAAAAAAAAAAAAACCTTCAATAGCAGAAAACTCAGTAGGGTAGGGGGAAGGAAACAGGTGGAAGGAGGAGGGAAGAGAAAGGAAAAGTACTGGGGATTGACTTAAAACAAATTTATTCCCTGCTGTTATAATTATGTTATAGTATATTCTATTATCACATATAACTAAAAAGAACCAAGAAATATAAATAAATAAATAAGTAAATAAATAAACTGAAATGATAAGGGAAGAAAGAAACAGAATAGATAGATACTTGCATGGTAATTGCCCCTAAAAAATGCCAAATATATCAACATGCTTACCCTGATTTGAACATTACACAACGTGTACATGCATCCATATGTGATGTGGTACTCTAGAAATATGTATAATTATTGTGTATTGTTTTAAAAGAACAAGACTAACAAAATTTAAAAAAATCAAAACAACCTAAGGCAAGGATAAGGACAATACAAGAAGAGTATTGGAGAGCTACTGTGTTTGAGCCTTACAATGGAATCAGTACTGCTAGTCCTGGGAGTCCTGTGGCTTTTAGCCTGTCCCTTAGCTCTCCTCTTGCTTCTCTCTCCTCTTTCCTAGATCATTTATTACAGAACTGCATGCTATTATTATTACCTTTCCCATTTTCATTACTACAACCAGTTAAAGTACTTATATCTTTTTATTGGGATTATAATTCTCTGACCTCTTATTAGAGAACTATTGTTGCAATTTGCTTCAATGAGAACAGTGTTACCAATTATCATATCAATTATCAATTTTAAAAAGTCATAACATATATTACAATTTATCTGTAAAGTCAGTGAATATTTTACCATTTTCATGAAAGTTAGAAATGCTATCATCTTAGAATACAGTATGAAAGGATCATGTCTAGATAGGCAAATCTTCCTTAAGCTTTAAGGAAGCAGAGATAATTGCTTTCCTTGAAGGTTTTTTTTTTTTTTTTTTTAAAGAAATGATACATCTTTATTTTTCTGGGATGTTTTATATTGAGTCCGAACTACAGGCAGGGGAATGTATGAACCGTTTCTAGGCCTACAAGTCTATGAGATTTTTTAATTACAAATTTTTTTCTCAAAGTATTGCTGGTTTAGAGGTAAGTCTTTTTTCCAGGTTGATAAAATACAAACAAATTCATTAGGTTGTTTTCAGGTTTAAATGAGATTCCCTTTATTAAATACCTCTCACATAGTGCACATGCAGGAAATACTGACTGTCATTACTGCTGCTTCTTAAAAAGTAAACTGAAATAGAATTCAGAATATAATTTTAAATTATACTTACAAGCACTTGATTATTTTAAATCCCCCCTGACATAACTGTGGTATAACAAAGTAGAAATGTTCTGCAAAAAATTGATCAAATGAGGTGATGATAAAGTTGGTAGCTGAAATCTGTTTCTTTAGGGATCTGTCCTTCTCTGTGCTTCCTCCTGGGAAGTTCTAATTTTAGTCTCTATGCTGACAACCACAGAGGATCATTTTCTAATCTAGACCTGTGAGAAATTCAGTTACAGTGGAAACATTAAAGAGTGTGAAAACAGAATTTTTTTGCTATAAAAAAAAGTCATAAAATTTCAAATCTGGGAACATCTTTCTATAGACTCACTATAGACTTATTTTACAGATACATAAAAGAAGGCACACAGTAGTTAGATGTTTCATCAAAGGTCATGTGGTAAGTTCTGAAAACTCTGAATAATGAGTTCAGATCTCTGCTTTCCCTCCAAAATTATATCAACTATAATGCATTATCACATAAAATGTATTAACAGATAATTGACAAGTTAAAGCATGGACTCTTTTATCTCATAGTTGCTCTGTACAAGGGTGATAAAACTTTAGCAAACCCATGCATATTCATGGTCAGATACCTTATGCAAATATACAAGTGTATGTGTTGGAAATCCATCAAAGCATATGGTATATATGTATGTAGTTACATTAAACATGAACACTGAACTAAATGTTGAGAACTACTACAATTAACATGCAACAATCTATGATATTATTCAATGGTAAATGTTTTGCTAAACAATGTCCTAAAAGAGTTCTACCAAAAGGCTGGTTACCTCTTGGTAGTATAATATCTGTTTCCATTCAATTTAAACATATGTCCACTTTCCTGGATTTTGATACCTGGAAGTTTGATACAACTCACATTTAGAAAGAACGTATCTTTATCTCAATTCTATTTCAGGATAGAATTGATGGTTAGCCATACCATTCATTGTCCATATACAATAAAGCATGTATGCCTTAACTTTTATTTTTACTACTACCCTAATGTTCATTAAGAGAAGTACTAACTGAATAATTCAGGGAAGAAACAGACAAAAAAAAAAAACATTTTTGGCATAATATAAGTTATATGCAAATACATAAGATACTAATATAGGCATGTATTATTTTTTAAATTAAATTATTTCTTAATATGGCAGGATTTTCATATATATATATATATACACATTATATAACTAAACATATCATTTATAGAAAATAATCCCTGTGTGGTAAGTAGACTATCCAATTATTACTTTCAGATCTTGTTTAGCTAATGAATTGTTTCCAACAATATGATTTTATGTATTGATTTGATTGAAATTGAAATAATGTAAACAATCATTTTAATAAATGTGCTCTTTAATACAATG
This sequence comes from Sciurus vulgaris, assembly GCF_902686455.1. Lineage (NCBI taxonomy): Eukaryota > Metazoa > Chordata > Mammalia > Rodentia > Sciuridae > Sciurus > Sciurus vulgaris. The sequence continues at coordinate 137,746,934 of NC_136463.1, forward strand.
AAAATTATATAAAAATGTCCTCTTAATTTTTTAGTAAAATCTTCTAGCTAACATTTCTAATCACTCTTGTCAAATAATGAAAGAAGGAAATAGAGTATTACTACTTTTCCTGTTCTTATAACAAATTCCAGAGACTCGTTGACTTCATAAAGAAAATAGATTTATTAAGTTCACAATTTTGGAGATTCAAAGCTATGACACTGGCATGAGCTTGACTGTTTGGGGAATGACATCCTATGGCAGAAGGATATGTGCACACATGAGAGAAAGAAAGAGAGAGAGAGGAAGAGAGAGAGAGAGACGTTGATTGATTGGCTGATTGAACACCACCAGACAAGAAGTCAAAGAGCAATTTGGGGTCAGTCTCAGGCTTTATAGCCACTCCCTTCCATAAGAACTAACTCAGGGCCCAATGAGAACTACCTCAATTCCTTCTTTGGCCAATGTCTCCAATCTTCAACCACCTTTATGACCCCTCTCTTAAGGTTTCATGTGTTGGACCAAATATCCAACACATGAACCCTAAGGGGCAAACTGTATCCAAACCATAGAAGATACTAAGTAAGATTTCTCAAAATACAATATAATTTCTGGATTGTGCAGAGTATACCCATTTAATGGATTGCTGAAGAAAAGGTAAAGAAATTTTCAAAAAGACTTAAGCTTGCCTATAAATAAAGTCACATTGCTAGAGACAACTCATTAGCTAAACGAGATCTGTCAGTAACAATTGGACAGTTCATTTACCACATAGGGTTTAGTTTCCATAAATGATATACTTAGTAAGTATGCATTCGGTTGTTTAAACTTCATTTATATTTTGCTTAAAAACAGTTAAAGAAAATAAGATGTGTCCGATAAAACAGAAGGAAGTCTGTGCCCAATAAAATAACCATAATAAAGGAGGTTGGTCCATTTTGAAAAATGGCATTTTAAATAAACTCAGTCATATTCTATTGAAATTCTTTTAATTTTGAAAAAATGTTCTCAATTTTTAGTAAGCAGAGAAAACGACACTTCATTTAATTTTTTAACTCTGATAGATAATGACTATCATGAGATGGTATTGGTTGTTGATACTTGGCCTTTAAGTTAAGCAAGGCTTTATAAATAGCCAGAGTGAAAAATAAATGAACCTTATCTCTAAAAGTACTTCTGACAAGTTGTAAATATGTAACATGTACCTACCTGTTTTAGTCCAACTTTACTGCTGTGACCAAAAGACCTGACAAGAACAATTTTAGAGGAGGCAAAGTTTATTTGGCACTCATCGTTTCAGAGACCTCAGTTCATAGATGGCTAACTCTATTGCTCTGTGTCAGAAGTGAGGCAGAACATAATGGCAGAAGGATGTGGAGGAGAAAATTAACTCAAAATATGACTATCAGGAAGCAGAGAGATCTTCAATTACCAGGGACAAAATATAAACCCCATAGTTGTACTCCCAGTGACCCATCTCCTCTAGGCACACTCTACCAGCCTGCATTTACCACCCAGTTAATCCATCGTAGATTAATACACTGATAAATTTACAACTCTCATAATCTTATTTCACATCTGAATATTTGTTCTTGTATTTTCTCACTCTTGAGTTTTTGGGGACACCACCTTAAAGTGAACATGCAATATGTATTCTTTCAGAAAAGTTTAAATGTGGTGTTTTATACTTTAAAAATGATAACTTCTATATTGAATGCTAAATTGTATGGTTATAATCATTTTTAAATTATTATTTTTTCATTAATCTGTACCTCCTTTCAATTTAGTTTAATACTTCCTAAAATTATTTAGATAGTTCATTCAAACATTATTGCTTCCTTGAAAATTTTCCCAAATGGTGCTATAATTACATAATAATAGAGACCAATTGGTGGAAAATATTTATCTAAATTTTCTACTCTTCTTTTATTATAAATACCAAACATTTTGCATTTAGCTTCATGAAATTTTAGAGTCCAAATATTTTTTCTCTGGGTTTAATTTCAAAATTTGTTGGCTTGAAATTTTGCTGCTCTTAGCATAATGGTAGGAATCATTTCTAAATGCTTATCATTCATTTAGAATTGTACTCAAAGAAATTGTCCATTCAGGTATTCAATAAATTTCACTTTGGTTGGTTTAGAGTTGATTATATTTTATTTAAAAACCTGAAAACTCTAAATCCCGTGACACTAAAAAATAAAAATTTTTCATTAATGACATTTCCTTTGATACATGAGCACTTAGTTTCCTTAACATAAAATTACAATGATTTGCTTAGAAAGAAAAACTTCCCCTTCCTTTTACATTGTACTGGAGAATCTCTTAAAGCACAGCATGTACAAGGACATATTAACTGTTTCCTCAAAATGTCTGTAAGTGAAGAGATAAGACATAAAGTTTTGAACATAGCTGAGATCTTGTAGAAAAGTCAAAATTAGAGCAGACAATATGACTTACGTAAATAGAAGAAATTTACCTGCAGATATCCTAACGCTGAAGTGAAGCATACAAGTGAATTTGGGAAGCCTTGTATTCTTCTCTCTACTAGGGACATAAAATTAAAAGTGGATGATTTAGTACATTACTGGATCAAGTGAGAAGTTCTGGGTTTCAGATGGCATCACTGTGTAGGGAGCTAAAGAAGAAATACCCAAATCCTATTGAAATATGATAATAGCATGAATTACCACTTGTCAAAATTTTTGCAGAGAACTCTGGATTTGTACTACTTTTCCCTACATACTTAATGATCATATTCTGTTTCATTCTTTCAAAGGCCGTGTTTGATAATTTATATGGGCACTCTGTCAAAGAGTCAAATGAGCCATCAGAGCAGTGGTATAGGTAAGGAATGAAAACAAATTAATATTATCCAAGCCATGTTGTTATGAAGAACTGGGGAACTTAGGCAGAGGCATAGGCAATAGGAGATGATTCAGAATCTTTGTAGTACTAGCGCATTGGCATTTTCAATCGTATTTTGTGCAATTGCATCTTAGGGTATTTGAGTTTTCATTAAATAATATGTATGAATGAATAGCCAAATTGAAAGAAAAATATCTAGAGAATATGATTATACCTATGCTGTTTAGAGACAAATGAATATAGTCAACATTGAAAAGGAAAATAATTTTTCCTTGAGAGAAAAAAATGTATAGAAATTGCCATCAGGAATAATATTAGGTATAAAACAAAAATGACTGTCCTACCCAGGCACTGAGTGCTGTTATATCTCAAAGTGGAATGTTTCAAATAGTAGCTGTGTTCTCAGAAGTTCAATAATGCTGATAACTGGTAATGACACATAGATGAAAATATTATGATGACCTGAGTTTAAATTTGCCTCCTCATCACATATTAATTATCTACAGCACAGAGTAATATTGAATGTTACTTTAAAAATGCTTTTAATAAAAGCACATTGTACAAACATTATGTGTAAGAACTTTTTTTTCTGTTCATCATCAGGCTTGTTCACTCAGTGAAGCCCAACAAGAACATTTGTGACCTAGAAAACATTAAGGAAAAATTATGATGCACAAGGGAATATGAATATTGTAAACATAACATAAATGAAGGAATAGGGTTTAATTAACCAAGGAACAATAATTTATAAGGCAGGAGATATATTTTCCAATCAATTAATTATTCTTATGTCCAGTTTATCATGACAGATACACAAATGTATTATATTCTATGGAATCCTACATGAATTGCTCTTTATTAAAAGTAGCTAGATTTTACTGTTAGAGATAGACAGAAATAAGCACAAATAAAATTTGTGTTTCATTTTCTTATGTTGTAGATATGCAGTGTGATTTTGAAAGGTGAACAGATGGGATTTTATTTTTAGTGCACATTAGCACACCCCATCAAACTCTCATTTGCTTGATATACCAAACAGCATTATATAGCTTACAACTTTAAAGTATAGTTCTGCCAGTCATGTAAATTTTAAATATCAGAAGACAAATATGACTCCAATGACCACTGAGTTGCTAAACTATTTATTTTAAACAAATGGTTAAAAAATCATTTATATTGGAGGAATGTATCCAGCTGTCAGTTATGTAAAATTAACAAGAGCCTTTCCATTTAGAATTTTTTAAAAGGAAGACATGCAGTGGAGGAAGAAGAAATAACTGAGTGTGCAGAGACACCTGGTGAAGTAAATTAATGAAGCAATTTCTGTATTATAAGATCACAAAATTGTCTTCCACTTTGTCTCAGGTATCACTTCTGATAAGCATAAACTCCCAGTTTAAATATATTCAAAATATGTAATAGAGATGTCTACTGTAAGATAAAATCAGTTATCTATTTTGCCAACAAAAACTTAAGCATTATTTTATATTTAGGGTTTGTCCCTAAACTTTAAATAATATTTTAAATATTTACTTAGTTTTGTTGATTCAATTTTTAAGGAAATAAATTTTATTCTTCACTAAGTAATTATTGGCTCAACTTCTTATTTGGAAATCTGGATTATGGTGGTTACAATTAATTTTAAATTATCACTATGATAATTCCTACAACCTACTGCGTTACATACTTAACTCCAGTCTGTGCACTCTCAATAAGGGTAATGTTACCTCAATCAAGTGAAAATGAGTGTAAAACACAGATATTTGAAGAATATTTAAAAAGATACATCTCTGGTATTGAAATTTCATGGAGATAAGAACAGAGATAAGGAAAATAAATGTCTAAAAGTCTCCTTAGAGAGATGGATAATGAAAATAAAAAGGCTGAGTAAATACTGCTTTAGTATTCCTCCTTTTCCTGTATCCCCTTCTAAAACTGAGGTACATTTTGCCTATACTACAATATATTCATCTTAAGTATGGAGTTAAATGGATTTGACAATTGTACTCACCCAAACAAGAGAATATAGAAACCTTTTATCCTGCTTAATAATTCCAGTGAGCCATTCCAGATAGTATCCTCAGAGGTAAATTTGTGGCTGTTTGTTGGATTTCTACCACTACAAATTAAATTTGCCTGTTTGCAAGCTTTATATGAAGGCAATCATACAATACCTACTCTGGTTACTTTTTTGTACAATCCAGTTTCAGTGAAAATTATATAATGTGATTTTGACATAATTTGGTTATCCTTTCTTTTGCTTATGGACAGTCAAGATTGTCATGCTTTTTGACTACTATTAAACTGCTAAGATATTTTAGTACATGAAAAGAATGAAGAAAAAGAAGAGATATTATTGGTGAAATATCTAATTTCAGAGGAAAATAAAAAAAGTACTCTCTCAAACTAAGATAATAAGCCATAAGTCTTTTCTATGTTATTCAAAGGTTCATATTCATGTAAAAATTAAATTAAATTCATCTTGAATCAGAACAATTTTAATAAAAAATTATTAAATATACCACATTATTAATAAGTGATTTTAGAGGGAAAGCTCATCAAAAGAATCAGAAAACTTCAGTATATTATATTCTTAATCTTCCTCTTTAGACAAATGCTTTCAATATTAAAAATATGTCTAGACTAATAACAGTCAAGCAAATTGTACACATTTTTTTTCTTCCATGATGTACATGGTTAATTAGGAAATAAATCATATAATTTATAAAAATTCAAACATTTTTATTCATGTGTCACATATCTGTCTTATATTTGCATATCTGACAAATAAATCATCCATTTAAATGTTTTCCTCCTCCATAGTTTTCAATTATTTCATGATTAAGTGTTGATACAAATGCAATAATTAGGAACATTCTGTAACAATACCAACATGATGATTGCATTTGTAATTTAAGTCAATTTGGCAAAGTTAAATTCAAACACAATTTGTTCATTGTATAAAACAATATACTAATTCAACTGACAAAATAAATTGTAGAGGTATTAGTATTGTTTCCTCAGAATTGTCTCTACTTTTTTTCAGTAATTTATCTTCAAATGACTATGATTAAATCTATTTGATAATGGGTCATAGGTAAATGGAAAAACAATCTTCAAATGCCACAGTTTTTTGCTACTATATTTACCTCTAAGCATCATCCATCAAATATTTTCTAATGTACTACTCAGAGAGGCAAATTTAATACTTACAATTAACATTAAAATTCTATTCAATGATTCTTGATCATCTATTGAAAACTGTAAGGTGCAGGTGTACCCTATGCCCTGTCCAACATCAGTCATTTGATAGTGTCCTGCAGTTGACATTTATTGTCAGTTCACATTTTGCAATCAATATGTATTTGCTATGGTCCAAATGGGTTTGTGTCTTCCCCCCATACATATATTTAAATTCCAGCTCCCAAGATGATGGAATTAAGAGGGGTAGCCTTGGAAGGTGTTCTTAGATGATAAGGGTAGAGCCCTGATGAGGGTAATTAGTGCCCAGATGAAGGAGAGTACAAAGTGACCTCCCCTTCCACCATGAGCACAGTGATTTGATGCCATCCATGAGGAACGGTCTTCCCCAGACCAAATTTGCTGGTGCCTCCAGAATTTTGAGAAATAAATGTTGTATAAAACCACCCAGTTTATGGTATCTTGTTATAGCAAGCCTAAATACAAAAGCTTACATTTTATTCAAAATATTGTTTTAATTTAAGATATAAAAAAATTTAAGAAGTGGATCATAAAACAATATTTAACATTTGAAATATAAAATTTTTAGTAAGACCTTTGTGATATTGGTTAGGCAAGAATTTTAAAAGTACTTTATTAAATTATTATAAGTTGTATTTTATCAAAAATAAGAACTTCTGCTCTTCAGAGATACAGCTAAGATAATGACAAATAATGCCACAGGCTGGGAGAGAAGACTGTGGATTATATATCTGATAAAGCACTTGTATCTGGAATATGTAAGAAATTCTCAAAATTTAATGTGTAGTAAACAAGAAAAAATAGGCAAACATTTTATACAGATAATTGATCAAATAATATGTACGGATGGCAAATATAAACACATGAAAAGATGTGCAATATCATTAATTATTTGGGAAATTCAAAAGTTAATAATAAGTATGACTACAGACCCACAAGAATGCTGTAAATTTTAAATCAAACAAAATTTTAAAATGGGAAGTGTTAGCAACTATATGAAATAAGTAGAAGTCTATATATTTCGATCAAAATAAAAAATGACAGTCATTCCAGTTGAAAAATGAGTTACTGTTCCAATAATTTTACTGAGAAATTAGAGTTTATAAAACCACAATTGGAAAAATGAATGTGAATATTTATTATTTTAAGCATCAAATGATATTTCCATTTTTCATTAAAAAATCAGTTTTTTTATCAGTTATTCTCAGGAGGTATTGAATCAATTTACAAGGAGCACCAAATTATTAGCCAACATAGATTGGATATTTACCTTGACAGTTATTTAAATAAAGGTATCCTGATGTTTGCAGGTCTTCAACACCCATGATTCCTGTTGAACTGGTGGAGATATGAAAGTAGTTGTTCAGCAAATAGAAAGTGAAAGCTGTATGTTTGGGCACAGAAAGCCTCAGCCATTCACCAAGGAAAATTATATCAGAGAATTTTCACACAAAAATTTGTGTGTGTGTATACTTCAAAGATTTTTTATCATGGCTCAGACACTTGCTGCTTAAAACTTGTGCAAATTATCTTCTTTAATAAAGGGTAATTTTCATCTATCACTCATTTTCCATGATCTTCTTTTCTTCTGTTTTCCAGAATCTGTGCTGAACTGTGGTGCTCATTAAACAAGTTCTTAAATTTCTAAAATGTTCTTTGAAGATTCCCACATTACTTGCAACAATTTCTTCTTTAAGTAGCATCATTTTTGAGGAGATGCAATCCATATAGGTATGACCTCTGTTGTTTCAAATGTTCATGTCCTTCAATGTCTTCTGTTAGTTTTCCAGTACTTAGTTGTTTTTATTTAGATGGATTTGGTGTCAATCTTTAACAGCTGAATTTTCTTAAATGTTTCCCATTCTTGTTATTTTTTTTTTTTTTTCTTGGCTGTTATAAGTGCTAGGTGAGCTAAATGCTATCTGGATGCATGATGATACCTCAATCAACATTTTTTTTTTCCTGGACATTGGGATAGGACCCATGAACTTTAAGTGAGTTGTAGGTTAACAGTGACACTGCCCTTTATTTTAACCCAATGAACATTGAGATACAATATTTTCTGTGCTCCTGTGAACATGCAAAAGCAGTATGTATATGTATGTAGTATGGATATCATATATATATATATATATAATATATATATATATACATATATATCACTTGATTTAGGTTGCAAATACCAGGGTCAATTGCTATTAATGTGGAGAAACTCTAGATGAATTGTTTTTCTTTTATTATTCACTTGCCAAGAGAAACTCCTTCCATTTAACTTCCATTCACTTTGATTTTGAGACTATTCCATGAAATCACTAGGAAAACTCACTGTATAATTCCTGTCACTAATCCTAAAAAAATTGGTGGAGAATTAAGTGTAATAATGCAGATAGAAGACTTATCCCATAAATACTATTTTTTTTACTATAGTTGTTTGTGGCTAGTTTATATTTCCTAAACATAAGCACCAACATATTAATTTCTGATATTAATCAACTCATTCTTTCTTTTAGTAAACTGTTGAACAAAGACAGAAAATCTCTACATATGCTAAAATAGTGCTGGGATGCTGAAATAGAAATATGACTTGGCAAACAAAAGTATATAAAGCTGGGTTTAAACATTCACATTTTGTAGATAGAAAAAACTGTTCAGGAAGTTATATACTCATATTGAATTGGCATACAAACATTAAATTTGTTTCTTGAACATGAGTATAAAGAAGCAATCTTTGATAACCAGAGTTTGACTTTAGTAGTCATTCTTTTTCTTATTAAAATTAATGTCCATTTTGGTAGATTCAGTTTTGGGGTTAATTCTGTTTCATAGTATTTTAAGTCATGATTTTAGAAAAGATATAGATTCTATAAAAATGTCTCTATTTTTCTTTCAGCAACTCCAAAATGTTTGTTCTTTGTATATGATTCATATTAATTTTTACTGAAGGCAGATGCAATAACCAAAGAAGGCGTTAGAGAAAAGAATTTAGCTCAATCTCTATTTTTAGTTTGAACTGCAGCTGTAATGGAAAAAGGAAACATAGAAAGAAATGTAACTTGGAAACATTGTTGACTAATGTTCTGAATCTATTTTATATGTGAATAACTTTTAGTTATTGGAGCTTATCTGTCAACATAAATGCTCATATGAGGTAAAAGAAATTATTTCATCCAAATATCATCACCTAACACTGATTTTATTTTTCCTCATATGAAACATTGGTAGAATCAAACGCTCATTCCAAATAGTATAAAACAAAACATAACTACAACTGTTCTACATCCCCTTTTTTTAAACTGTAATTGAAGTCTAATTTGTATTCATCTAAAATCATCAACTTTGTGTTTATAAATTCAATGAGTTTCAGTAAATTTATAAAGTTGTCACCTAAAACCATACCTGTTTAAGAATAATTGGATCACCTGCCCAGAAGTGCTCTCTAAGCCTTTTATATTTGGTCTTCATTCTCAGGACTCACTCCAGAAAAATATTCGTCTGCTGTTGCTGTAGTTGTGCTTCTTCTAAAAATTCATATAAATAAACTTTTACAGCAATAATCATTTGTCTCTAGCTTCTTTCAATGAGCATGTTTGTGTGTATGGGTGTGGAGGAGTGAGTCATTCCTATTGGTGCACATATCAATAGTTTATTTCTTCTTTAGCTGGCTGTGAAATAAAAGCTAAATAAAAGTAGTATTACATTGCATGAATATACCATATTTTATTCAGTATTGGTTGAGTATTTGGGTAATTTGCAGTTTTGGGCTATTGTTAAGTGCTGCTTCTTTGAACATTGTGTATATGAATTCATTTCTATGGGGTAAAAGTCTAAAACTGAAATATCTGGGACTGAGGTAAGTGTATGTTTAATTTATTTTAAAAAGTCCAAAGTGCTTTCTAAAATATGATTTAAAATTCCCACCAGAGAAGTATTCAGATAAGAAGAGGGTTTTGTTTCCAATTGCTCCATGGCTTGGAATAGAAGCAATGGAAGCACTGCTTTTTAGCAAGGTAGGTGAAAGAGGGAATTCACTGAAATTCAGTACTGGACTGTCAGAGTCTTAGAGCCTCAGACTTTTGGGTACATTGAACAAAGAGTAAGAATGAATATATTGGAACCAAACCGTTTATAGTACCAGAAGTGATGATGGGTCACCATACAGGGAGAGAAAATACAAATAGAAGAGAAATGCAATAGACAAATCTGGCACAGAAAATTCTTCAGATAAGAAAAGCAGTCTAAACTTAGTGGATCCAGTCTTCAGGGCAAACTGATGTTTGAAAAGTGCTCTGTTTCTCAATTGTCAATCAAATAGCTGAGGTGGGATTCATCTTGAGGAGGTCAAACTGCAGCTTGCTGCTGTGGGAGCTCAGGAGATAATAGCAAACATTGCCACACTGTCTCAGAGAGTACCTGCCATGTGTTGTAGAGTGTGTCTAGCAGAACATGAGTGAAATGGTACAGAGAAGATTGTACACAGAGTGTTGCAAGTCAGAAATACAAATGGGGAGGCATCTCACTTTCCCATTGATTCTGAAAGTTCATTGGACCAGCTGAAGAGGGTCAGAAAACTGAACAGGCAAGTGGAAGTACACTCAGGGACTGACCCTGAGAAGGCAGTAGTCTTGGGCAACAGGGTGAGACCTATGGAGGATTGGTTCTCCTGCTGCATGAGTAGAATTCTTTGGAGGCTTCAGAAATCTAGATTCCCAGCAGAGATCAGCATCTGCCTGGAACTATGGATAGATAGAGCCAATCTTTCCAGAGAATGTACTACCCCCCAAAGTCCCTAAAGTCTAATTAGATCTAAGCCACAACCACCAGAACTTCTCTCTTAGAACTCTTCAGCAGCCCCGCCCTGGAAGTGCATCAACCTGGTCTTCCTGTATAAGACAGTTAGTCTTAGTATATTGACAGTACTTCCCACTGCATCCTACCTTGTACTGATGAGAAAATAAATTGAGAGCTATTTCAACCATCTTCAATCTTGGACCACTCCAGATGGGTGAGCAACACAAAAAACAGGAAGGGGTTAATCTCATTCACATCCCTCATGGGTGAAGGAAAGTGTTCCTGTAGGAGGGATGGGCTGGCTGTGAAATAAAAGCTATGATGATATTTACTTAACAGAAATAAAGACAGAAGGCAAATTTACCTTAAGAGCAGGGGTGTGACTGAGCCATTCAGAAGGGTCTGGCTCTAAGGAAGGAAAGAGTCTGCACTTGCTTTGTTTATAGTGATACAGATCAAAGAGGACCAGTAGGAGCTTCTTCCAGCAAAACAGGATGCAAGGGTGGATGTAAGCAAGCCATTTGGCTCTAGCGGGTCACTCCCACATGCTTGTATTTGCACTTGAGTGGTGAGCTAATGCAGGATAACCACATGACCCAGGCATTCTATAACAGTCATTATCCAACTGTGAGTTCCTGAGGCCAGATATTCCTGGGTAATGGCTCCAACTATGCTCAGTTCTCATACAAGTAATCATGAATGGCTTCCCACAGGTTAACAACCCCCAGCCCTTAACCATGTGTGCTCTTGTGCTTTCTCTGTCTCTCAGTAGGTATCCCAAGAAGAAATGGAAAGAAGGACATTTGGGCATAGTGACCATCCATCCTTATTGGCAGTTTTGACCACATCAGTTCAGAAAATTCTTTCCTGTTTTCATTAAGAATCTTTGTGTGTGCACGCATATGCATGTGTTTGTGTGTGTTTTTACTAAGCTAATTGGTTCATGGATATACATATATATAACTTTTTTTCTTATTTTTAACATTTTTTAATGATCATTATTTTTTCTTTTGAGGGTTAGAGAATTTGTTTAATTTGGTTTGCTTACTTGTTTCCCTTTCTCTCCTTTCTTTTCCTGCTAACAAATTCTCCTATTATCTCTTCCTCTCTCCCTTTACTTTCTTTATTTCTATATTTCTTCTCCTTATTTATAGCTATCACTTGCTACATTTCCTATTTATTCTCATTATTCACATTTTGAACATTTTAAACTCTCTTTCCTATCAGTTTCTTTTAATACACTATATTTCAACCATCTATTACAACTATTTGATTTATATATCTCCTCCCCTAAACCACTAATGTTGTTGCAGTTATGAGTATTATGAATAGTATAGTTGATTCCCACCATTTATTTTAATGCCATATATATTTTACAACCATTTATTATTTTGGTTGTTTGCAATGGCTGCTCCACCATTTCTCTTTATATGGTATTTAGTGATGTAGATGCCATAGTAGACAACAGGTATTTATTTTAATGCTATACATTGTTTGCTTAAGTTGTTACTATTACTTGTTTTCCCATATTCTGTGAGGTGCTGGGAATCTAAAGGGGTATTAAAGTTCACAGTGTAGGATTCTGCTACTAACTGAGCCAAACTAACTGAGCCAAAAGACAGGTCACCTTGATCCACATATAAATTAACCACATTCTATCAGTGATACTATAAAACAAAGAATACAAGATACAAAAACCCCATACAAATGATCAGGCCCCAAATAGAAATGGTTAGAGGAGCCCCTAGGCTCCACTCATGTGGTCCACTACGACAGCAAGAACAACAGCAATAACACAAACCTGTGGATACCACACCCATGAGGTGTGTCAATCTAGATTACTCTAGAACAGTTTGTCAAGAGAAGGTTGTCCCCTAAGAACACCCACACATAAAAGTGGAAGAAAAATCCATCTCAATGGATGCTTAAAACAAGCATAGCAATACAAGAAATATGAAAAAACAAGGTAACATGATGCCTCCTAGTCAATTGCTCATAATTTATCAGCAACTGACTCCAAAGATACTGAAGTAGATAAAATATCAAATAAAAAAATTGAAAAAAATAAGGATAAAATGATCAGTTAATTCCAAGAGAACACAGGCAAACAACTGCATGAATTAAGGATATAAATACATGAAATGAATTAGAAATTCAATAAGAAGATAGAGATATAAAAAAAGAACTAAATAGATATCTTGCAAATGAAAGTCAATAAATCAATAACATTTTCATTTGAAAGTCTTACTAATAGCATAAGCCATGTTTTAGGTAGTATTTCAGAGCTTGAAGACAAAGTGGCCAGCCTTGAACATTCAGACACTATTAAAGAAAAGAAAATAAACAATCACCAATACAGACAAGAACTCTGTGACAATATATGAGACCAATTAGGAATAATTGAAATTAACAAGTGTTGTGAGTTTCAGATTAATGGAATAAATAACTGCTTCACAGACATAATAACAGAAAGTTTTCCAAACCATGAGAATGAGATGGACCTCAGGATACAGAAAGTATTCAGAACCAAAAATAAACAAAATCAAAATGAACTTCTCCACAACACATTATAATTAAAATGCCTCAGATACGGAGCAAGAAAAGAAGCTTTAAAACCTCAAGAGAAAAATGTCAGTTCACATTTAGAGGTAAGTCAATCAGAATTACTTCTGATTTCTCAGCACAAACTACAAAATCCAGGAGGACTTGAAATGATGTCTTCCAAGCCCTGAAAGTAAATAAGTGTCAATGAAGACTGCTATATCCCGCAAAACTTTCCTCCAGAGTTGAAGAAATAAAAACCTTCCAAAATAAACAGACACTAAAATAATGCATGACTATTAAGCCAGTACTACAGAAAATACTTATAGAAGCAATTCACACAGAAGAAATACATCCCAGGGTTCACAAATGTACAAATTTCATTTGAAGAGTAACTAAGAATGTGAGAAACAGGACCACAATAAGCATTAGTAATAGATTGAAATGACAGAAATTAATAAACATCTCTTCGTGATAACATTGAATATAAATGGTCTCAACTCTCCAATTAAAAGACGCAGAAAGTAAAAGAATGTATATTGATATACCATGCAAATGGAACCCCAAAACAAGCAGGAGGAGGTACTATCATAAAATCAGACTTCAAGTCAAAATTAATCAGAAGAAACAAAAAAAGATCATTTCTTACTGGGAAAAACTCAGCTAAAAGACATAGGAATAGAAAAATTTGTGCCCCAAATGTTGGTGTACCTAATAACATAAAACAAACACTACTTGAATTAAAGTCTTTGATAGATGTCAGTACAATGATAATGGGTAATTTCAACCCACCTCTTTAGCCAATAGATATAGCTAAAAAATATTATAAATCAAATGAACTTAACAAACTTCTGTAGAATATTGTATCCAAAAATAACTGAATACACTTTATTCTCAGCTGTTCATGGAACCTTCTCCAAAATAGACCATATTTTAGGTCACAAAGCAACCAGTACAAAATACAAAATAAATGATATAATTTCTTGCTTCTTATCTGATCATAATGGAATTAATTTAGAAACATGCACAAACACAAACCCACACACACACACCTACAGAAACAATATAAACACATGGAGATTGAACAATATACTTGAATGTAAATAGGTGATAGAAGAAATCAGGGGAGACAATTTAAAAAGTTTTAGAATCCAATGAGAATACTTATACAACATACTCAAACCTCTGGAACACTATTGAAGGCAATTCTAAGGGGAAACAAAATTTTATAGCTATGAGCTCTAACAGAAAAAAATCAGAAGGATTCCTAATAAACAACTTAATTGATGCTTCTCAAGTTCTTCGATAAACAAAAACAAATTCCAAAATGAGAAGGGAAGAAAAGATTAAGAGCTAAAACTAATTAAATGGAGGATTAAAAACATATAAAGGTTGAATTAAACAAAAATTGAATGTTTGAAAAGATAAACAAAATCGATAAGACCTTAGCCATGTTCATGAATAGGCAGCATTCATATTGTTAAAGCAGCCATAATAACAAAATCAATAGACAGATTCAATGCAATACTCATCAAAATACGAATGACATTCTTCAAAGAACTTGGAGAAAAACATTCCTAAAGTTCAGTTGTAAGAATAAAAGAATCCACAATTATAACCCAAAGCAACTCTAACTCAAAATAGCAATGCTGGAGGAATCACAATATTGACTTCAAATTGTACTACAGAGTCATAGTAACTAAAACTGGGTATATGTATAAAAACTGATACATAGACTAATGGTACAAAATAGAAGATATAGAGACAAACCCAACCAGATAGAGTCATCTGAGCCTTTTTAAAAAATTTTCAAACCATACATTGGAGCAAAGACAAACTTTTTAAATGAGCAGTGCTGGGAAAACTAGTTATCCATATGTAGAATTATGAAACTAGGTCTTTATCTCTCACAAAGTCAACTCAAAATGGCTCAAAGACCTAGGAATTAGATCCAAAACTATGCAACTCCTAGAAGAAAATGAAGGAACAATGTTTCAACATTACCACTTTCTCAATAGGACCCCCTAAAACTCAAGAAATAATGCCAAGAGTTAATAAATGGAATGTCATTAATTTTTAAAGCTTTTGCAGAGAAAGGAAATGTTAAAAGTGAACAGGAGAAAACTTTATTAGCTACTCTTGATAGAGGAGTAATGTTCAGAATATATGAAGAACTAAGATCTTAACACTAAAAATTGGGCAAATGAACGAAAAAAAAAAAAAAACACTTCTCAAAAGAAGAAATACGAATGGCCAACAAATATATAAATACATATTTAACATCATTAGTAATTAGGGAAATGCAAATCAAAACTACTCTGAGATTTCTTCTCACTCCAGTTAGAAGGCAGTCTTCAATAATACAAACAATAATAAATGCAATAAATAATAAATGCTGGAGAGGATGTGGAGGAAAAGGAACAATTTTATATTGTTGGTGGGATTATAAATTAGTGCAAATCACTATGGAGTTAAAAGACTAGAAATGAAGTCACCATATGACATAGTTATATAACTTTTTGGAATTTATCTTAAAGAGTAAAGTCATCATACTTTAATGATACATGCATGCCCATGTTTATTGTAGCACAATTTGCAATAGTCAAACAATGGAACCAGCCTAGGTGTCCATCAATGAATGAATAAATAAAGAAAATGTATATATACATGATGGAGTTTTCTTCAGTCATAAAGAATGAAATTAGCAGGAAAATGGATGGAACTTGAGAGCATTATGTTAAATGAAAAAAAGCCATACTCAAAAATTCTGTATGTTTTATCTCATGAGAGAGATAAAGATGAAAAAAGAAAGTTATTTTTGGAAGGAGGCAGAAAAAAATCCCACCAGACCTATGTAAAGATTCTATTTATTACATGTCCTTTTCAATATTCTATAGTCAATCATTTGTACATTCTATATTCTAGGGGATATGAATTTTCTCATTGTTTTTATTTGTATACACCTACTGATATTAAACACTTTTCCATGTGCATATTTGCATTATGGGAAGCTTCTTTCCTGAAACATCAATGATTTATACATTTGTTTAGCAATGCCCATTTATTTTCCATAAGCTGCTTGTTGTTTGCCATCATTATCTTCAATTGTGAGTTTTTAAATATATTTTTTGGATAAATTTTAATATTTTGCTAAATGTCCATATCTATATATGTATATCTATATAGATATATGTATATCTATGAGTTTCTATTGTCTATCATATGATAATTTTCCTGTTGTCTGTGAATTACCTTTTCATTTATTTTAACAAGGTCTTTAAAAAGTTCTATTTTCAAATATTTCTTTTGTCATTTGTGCTTTTTGTATCATATAGAATTTCTTACTAACATTTTCTCCTTCCTTTGTGTTTTAAAGTTTTAATAGCTATATTTAATTTTGTTTCATATTGAATTAATTTGTTATTTGTGGTAGATGCTAAAATTAAATGTTTATGCCTACAGATATCCAACATTTCCACAGATTTGTAAAAAGATTCCTTTCTAAATTGTTATTTTCTTTTGTTGAAATTCAGTTGACCATAGAGATGAGAGTCTATTTCTGAACTCTGTATTCTATTACATTAATCTATTTTTCTATCCCTATAGCACAGTCTGATTACTGCTGATTTATAATGTAGTATAATGAAGTTATATAAATCATTCAACTTTGTTTCTTATACCCTTTTTTCTGTTTATTATAGATAGTTTTCATTTTCACATAACTCTTAGGGAAATTTTGCCTATACCTATCAAAAAACCTGCTAAGACTGATAACAATTGCTTTGAATCTACAGATCAATGTGAAGAAAATTGCCATTTTGGCAACATTGAATCTTCTAGTTCATAAAAATGTTATCCCTCTCCATTTATTCAGGTATTCTTCATTTTCTCTGATAATAATTTTTTATTCTTTAATATGGGGAATTATGATATTGATTATGAATGTTTATACAACTTGCATTTCTGGGGTACATCTCAGATAGTTATGATTTTTAATCCCTTTTATATTGGCTGCTACTTTTTCATGTTATTTTGTTTAGTGTGTATTGCATTATTTTCATGTAGAGTTTACTATATAGATTATTTTCAACTGGATTTTTGCTCACATTTTTCATACTCTTATTGGTTTGTGTGTTTCAGTTATTTCAAATTCTCAGCATTATTTTGGTGGTCTCCAGTAATAATGTTGGTATATGATTTTTCTCTTTCTACATAGAAATATTCCTGTGTTGTCTGTTAGTACATCCTCCCAAGTTCTTATGTTTATTATTAAATGGTACATCTTTTCTATCACTCTACCTATTTGTGTCCCTGAAATTAACATAGCTTATAGTTTTATCTTGACTTTTTTAAAAATCCAATCTGATAGTTTTTGTCTTTTATTTGGATTATATAGTACATTTACATTCAAAATAATTATAATATTTTTTTGCAATAAGGTTTGGCCTTTTTTGTTTTCTGTATGTCTTTTATTTCCTTAACTACATGTTTTTTTAGTGCATTATAGTTATACATAGTACCGGGGTTCATGTTGACATAATCATACAAGCATGGAATATAATTTACTCTAATTCAGTTCCCAGTACTTCCCCTTTTCTTTCCCTCCTCCCTTTGCTGTTCCCTTTTCTCTACTCTACTGGTCTTCCTTGGATTTATTTATATTTTTATTAAACTTCATATATATTTAGATGTGTGTGTGTCTATATATATATATATATATATATATATGATAGTTTGGTCAATTTCATTCTGTATGTCTTAATGTTATTTCTACTTTTATAATACTCTTTCTAATTTGGTCTTAAAGTCTGTATTTTGAGAGTGCCTATAGGGTCTAGGCTTCCCCTGACTAGAAATTCAAGGAATTTGCTGTGGACTGTTTATATTGTGCCTATCCTAAGTGTTGAATCCATAACCAGCTGTCTCTTTCACAGAAAACTTATATATTCTGGCAGATGCTCTTGTAACTCTTTTCTGGGTCTGCATTTGGTTTATTCCTGCGAAGATCATACTTTTCTAAAGAGATCACTATCCCTAGCCACCAAAAAAGGTTAGGTTTGGCTCTCCTTGTTAGGTGAGATACATGAGTAGGTAAGAAGAAACTTTTTACTTTCAGATCCCAGAGAGATTAGGATGATGACAGGGAGCTGACAGGATCACCCTAGCTGATAGGGAGAAAGAGACAAAATGTGGGATCCTGCCTTCATTAGGTCTCTGGGCATTAACCCTTAGGCTTTCCTATAAGAGTTACAGATTAGATAGTTTAAAGAAATCCCCAGCATGAAGGGAGAATGCATTTGCATGATTATGTCATTGAGTATTAGATTTTATCACTGTCAGCAATGTCACTGACAACCACTGTCAGGAGTACAGCTTGTAGGTCAACAGTTTGAGGAACAAGTAGGCTGTATCTCTAATAAATAGGCTGTGTCTTGAACAAGCACATGGGGAGGTGAAGTTTTAAAAGGCCAATGGTGACTAGGTAACACTGGCTTTTGAACTATTTATGTTAAACCTAAAAATAGCTGTCAGGGCAGCAAAGATATTAAACAAATTTATAACATGTCTCATAACTTTTTATTCCTTTTTCTTCTTTCTTTTAAAATAATCTTTGTTAAACAAATATGCCATTTTGTTCCCTTTGTTGAATTTCTACTTGTGTCTTTGAGTATTTTTTTAGAGATTGATCCAGAAACTGTAATATGCTTATTTAATTTAATCACGGGTTATTTTAGATAAGTATTCCCTTAATGTTGATAAATTATAGAAACTATGTTTAGCATAGTTCTATTTATCCTTTTTTTTTGTGCTATTATTATCATGTATATTTCACCTAGTTTTTTTAAACACCCAACAATATTGTATTGTGATTTTTGCTTTATCTCATAGTGTGTCATTTTTAAAAAATTAAGGAATGAAGATGTGTATTTATTCTTATTCATTTGAATAGTAGTTTCTGGTGTCATTGGTTGTTTTATATAATGTATTATAGTTGCTCTGGATTCTGTTTTGTATTTATGAGAGTAGTTGTTTCCTCACCTTATATTAATTTGCAAAATCTGCCTCTTTCAAAATATGTTATCATTGCTTTTTGCTCAGTTTAAAAAATATTTTTAATTCTAGTTGCCAGTGGTCACATGTGTTCAGTGATGAGCCAGTAATACGGGAATATCTTGATAAGACACTCATTATTCCTCTAAGACTTTCATTCTTGTCAACTTCATTGTGAGTATGTGAATGAATTTATTTATTTCAAAGTTGCAACCAGTTCTCAAGTCTCCATTGGCTCTTGTTTTTAACCAGAATCTCTCAGATCTCCCTCATGTTTACGTAATTTAAAATTCATTGGGGATATATGGAGAGTTTATTTCAGAACTTCTATGATACTCTCACTTCCTGGATCTCATTAATTTCCAGTTGATCTTGTACTTGTACTAACCTGGAGTACAGAGTTCTGGGTTCTAAGTTTATTACTCCCGACTAAGTCTCCAAATCCAAGGGTCGCGCTACCTCTTCTCAAATCCAATCCTTCACCTCTAGTGACAAAGTTGCTGGTTTGTTACTAGACACAATCCAGATACAATATTCACAGAGGGATGAGAACAGGGAAAATGGGAGCTGATAAAATCAAGAAGTACAATGATGTCACTGCCCAATGGTGTAGAAGTGTGTCAAAAGGAATCCTCTTCAATATGTTGCTGAGCTAGGCTTAATTTTCATGTTTAAACTCCATGGAAATGGTTGTTGTTGCCAACAGCTGAAGTTCATGTCCTCATGAACTATTCAACAAAGGTCACATAACACTGTCAAGTTAGCAGTGAGTCCCTGAAGGGAATTTTGACTTTTAGCATTTAGGGCAGATTTCTGAGAGCTGTTGATATTTTGAACAACCACTGCAAGAATAATTTCATGGGTGGGTTTTATGAGCTAGTTGTTTGAAATGACATCAACAATAGCCAATGGGTTTAAACATTGAGACTACTTAGAAGCTTGGTCAACAAATATAAATGAAACCTCAATAACAATGAAGACTAGACATTGAAAATCTTAGTATACAAGTGAGGGCCTCTGTGTTATCCCATTTTCAACAGAGAACATACGTACAGAATTTCCATTATCTAATTAATATAGAAATGAAAAAAAAATTCTTAACCTTTAGGTTGTCATTTATAAATGTAAGAAAATATCTTTAATAATGAAATTTGAAAGCATTTTTTAGCCTCAAACAAAAATACAAAACGACTTAAAAAATAGGGATTTTTAGAGTAGATGTGGCCCTGGGAGAAGACTTATAAAACAAATTTTAGACAAAAAAGAAAATTAACACAGTTTGGTGTTGGTCTAGCTTTGCTCTGAGCCAGTACAGTGTGTGGGAAAAGAGATATAAAGGGATGTTTGTCTGATGATTGAAGGAAAAGGAAATAGATCAGAGGAATGTCAGTTCTTAGATAAATAATGTAAAAGTGAACTAACTAAAAATATTCAATTTGTCCAATGATCAAAACTTGCTTAGAATGAGCTGGCTAAGTCAGCTGTTTTACAATTCTACTGAGAGTGGGCTCCCTGGAGTGATTTGTCTGATTCTTTAAAGCACCACCGCATTTTGCAAAACTGCAGGAAAATTATGTACACATTTTTTTTTTTTTTACAATTAAGATAGATATAAGATTATCATGTTGACAATTAAGTTTTAGGTTATATTAAATTAATCCAATATTTTGTGAAGTCCCATAAGCCTAACTTATTAAAAGAGAAAGGTAGTGTGTTTTCAGATGCTTTTTTGGGCTAAGTATAGACAACTAAAGTGAACAAAAAGCAGTTGCTTCTAACATATTTGTTTAGTTAGCTAGGATCTATTTTTTCAGTGCACATAAAATGAAAATTAATATAATTGTCCCAAAATATTTTCAAGTGGTCTAGTATGGGCAAGATTGAGAACAAAGAGTCCTAAAATAAGCCACAGCTCTGATGCTTAGGAACTTTATTTTGGGCTGTTTTTTCTTTTCTTTTTTTTCTTTCTTTTTTTTTTTTTTTTTTTTTGCCATGCTGGGGATTGAACCCAGGGCCTTGTGCTTGTGAGGCAAGCACTCTACCAACTGAGCCATACTGCCAGCCCCTTTGGGCTGTTTTTTAACCTCTTAGCCTCTAATTTATAACTACAAATAATAGTACTTACTTTCTAGAATTATTATAGAAAATATTGAATATATTTGATTAATTGACTGCATATTAGGGGTTCAATAAATGTCAGTTCACTTCACCTTCCTTCTTTGCCACCAAGATTTTAGACCTAGATTAATATTTGATGAGATGACTTCCTTTTAGCAATTCCAAATGGGCAAGTAAGACAAAATTAAAGTGATTGTCAGATTCTGCACAAGGTAAAAAGCTGCTTGTGCAAAATTATTCCAAAATGGAATGGTGTTAGGTGATTGTAGTTATGAATAGCAGCACTATCAGTCATGTTGCTTATTCTAACAACAGTGGCTAGGGCAGGAAAATTTTTATTTAAGATTCATTTTATTTGCTCATAGAATACCATTCTTTATTCCTGAATAATGTATAATAATATCAAAATATGTTAATTTTAAACACTAAGTAGTGATTCTAAACATATTAAATATTGATTCTAATAATCAAAATAGAAAATGATGGCAAAGATATTGGTATTTATACTTAAAGCTTATTAAAGATGGACATATTTATAGCAGAAAAGGAAGATACATAGAACAAAAGAAATTCAAATTTAATGCATTTTTGTTCTTTTGGATTCCTTAGAGAACTTTAAAAGATGCCTACAACCATTTTTCTCTCATGAAAATGTGAACCGTGACAGGAAATAGCTCAGTCTCTCAGAGGTGATGAAGATAATTCCAATCCCCAATTTACTGTGACATAGCCTCTTGCTTTTTATAGCATGTCTAAAACAGTGTCCTAAACTGAAGCTTGAAAAAAAAAAAATCACACACACACACACACAGACACACATCACAACACAGGAATGTAGAATATGCTATATTGTTGGTCTAATTTTCCTGTAGAAAATATTTGAACAAATGTATTCAACTTTATTTGTAAAATGAAGTAAAGTTTTATTACTTATAATGCTAATCTGATAAATATAGAACACCAATCCTAATAATCTAATGATTTCAGAAAATGAAATGTCTGAGACTGCCAATGTTGAAATACCTACTTTTCTATATGGCAAGATGAAATAGTGTCTCACATGTTTGTTAACCATAGTAAAAAATAGTCACTGAATATATTTTTTTTCCTAACTGTGTTTGATTATCCATCAATAAATGTGGGGGCGCCTGGCTCTCCTTACAGTGCTTGACAGAGTTCCACTGAAGGATGATTGCAAAGACTCATCCTAAAAGGATTGCATGCCAGATGTATGCCTCCCTAGCTTGGAGTTTTCCTAATAATATATTACTCACTTCAGTCTGGGGATCTTGCTAGAGGTGATGGGAATAATTCTACAAATTTCCAGAAAAACATCATGGAGACAAAACACATGTTGAAACCCTGTGATGATTAACCTCACTACAGCAGAATGTTTTTATTATGTTAAAAACCAAACACTGCATTTACTGGCACAGCCAGAACCTGTCGGGGCACAGAAACTTATAGATAACAATGTTTCCCCAAGTTCTAAGCACAAAGTACTTCCCACAGTAGCTACTAGATATGGACCAGCTTATTTTATCAATGGCAAGCCCTGGTGATTAAGTAAGGATAATCTGTAAGGCTACTGTTTTCTCATAATCTTTTGGTAAAAACAATTTCTGCCTATGCTTTGGAAACTTCTTTGATTTTATTAGTCACAAGCCTGTCATCAAAGCCTGAAGAAAAATGTATATAAACCCAGCCTTCCCCAGAATAAAGTGGGAATGATTGCACCAGAACTAGAGTCTGTGTCTTTCATTCTCCATCCATTGCCGATGCTGTCTCCCCGTGCCCCCTTACCAGTGTGGAACCCATGGACTCCTGCTAGGGCTGGACCCTGGCAAATAAAGATGAGTATGAAAAGGTATGTTTAATGAATTTCCAAATGTAATTTTCAAGCTCAAATATTTTTTTCTACAAACATAACTTTAAAGCCTTAAGGATATTTGAAATATAATTTTGAATAAGCATATACCCTTATGTTTTAGAACTGAGAGATAAAGCTTATTATTCTGCAGCCTCTTTAAGTACTATCAATCAAACTGGAAAAATATATATGAGAACAGCACAAGTAGGTAAAGGCATCATGCAAAATATGAAAATTATGAGTAGTCATATGTTATTGGAAACAAATTTATCTCCTTATACCTTATTCTTCAATACTGTGTGGCTGCTGAACTGCAAATAATACTTACCCAAACCATAAGTAGTTTTCATTACTCTTTAGAAAGAAAATTACTCATAATAAAGATGAAGAAATAAATATCAATATTTGATTCAATATCATGGTTCAATATAGTTTATTTTTCATTAATTGCTACTCACTTGGCCTTTAAGTGGTCTTTCTTCATTAATGTTCTGTTTATCTGCAATTTATTTTTATTATTTATCAACCATTATTATGTACATATTACCCATTCCGCAAAACAAGTCTCATATGCAATTCTGTTAACAAAAAAAAAAATGCAGTATAGAAGTCCTCTGATATTAGAATGAAAGAGAGATGGATTTTATTTAGCTACTGAATTACTCTCTATATGCTGGCAAAATTGCTAAGGTTTTTAAACCACAGTTTTCTCAACAATGGAGAGAGTAGAAATCACCTACTTCAGGGGATTACTGTAAATATTATAAAATATAATGCTCGGGAAGAACCTATCCTCTGGATTCATAAATAAAAGGTTTGAATAAATAATAGCTGTTGTTATGGTCACAATGTTCATATCATTATATCTGAATAAAATATGTCTCAAAGATCATCTTTTACTAATTATGGCTCTAAAATAAGACAGAGTGCCCCCTTACCACCTGCTGCTCCTTTGAAAGCACAGTGAATTATTTTATTTCACAACTTATAAACAATTAACAGAAATATTTCTAGAAATAAGGATTGGAAGGCTAACAAAAGAGGACTTTGCCACTTCTAAAATATAATTTGCAGATTTACCTGTTCAAATATTTGTAAAATTTATTTCTGATTACCTCCTAGTATACTGTGTCCAGAGCATATTTTATAAAGATTTGTAAAGCTTTTGGAATATTAAATACCTTTCCTAAATAATGCCTTGGCAAATTATATGAGAATGAGTGATAATCATAACAATTGAGTTGACTTGAGAAATGAAATACATCACATTATTAGAAAAGTCATACAGCAGTAACAATAATAACAAAGACATGAAAACGAGTGTGTGATATTGTGTCACATTTAAGCCTCTAGATTTCTCCTTTCCTTGTGGAGAAGTGTCATTAAGAACCTAGCATTCTCTATTATTAAAGAAATATTGATTAGCTGTATGTGGCAGAAATGAATTCTTCAAAGCTATCTATTTGTATATACAGAATTGCACTTAAAATATTTATACTTTCACACACATGTACATATATGCATACATATGCATGTGTCTGTGTGAAGGCTAATTTAAAGCATATAGTTGCAGTGGAAACTAACTATATTCTACTTGTTTTTAAAACAACCATTGACTTGCAAATGTTCTTTTACTTATGATTTATGCTAATCAGGAAAACAAAGAATCATGAACACATTTCTATTGTATCTGTAGGCTGTTAGAATATGAAAGTTTTAGAAAGGTATGAATTTTTGAAATTGTTATTCACTTCTGTGAAAGTATTAATTGAAGAGTCACACAATTTTCAATTAGAAATAAAAAGAATTTTAGGGTCTCTTTGGTATATTCCATCAACAAAGGTGTACATTTTTACTTTCACACAAGGTTTTTTAAAATTTCCTTTCTTTGATATTTTAATTATTTAATTTAAAGAAGCAAAATCCATGCTTAATCTAACCATAATTCTAAATATTTGAAATATTTAATCTTACAAATAAGACCAATTGAACAAGTTGTAGATTGACACATTTTTCATTATATATACTGTGTGTTTGTTTCTGTGTAAAGAGAAAGAGAAAAAGTGAGAGAAAGATTCATGTGTTCTGCTTTGAACTCAGAAATGGCATTTCATTAATTTCTTTAAACAGAAACAGTTTAGTTATCGCATCTTTATCACTAAGAGGAAAGGCTGGGTTTTAATAATGATGTTGACTCTGAGCTCTAGGTTTTGTGTGGTTGTAGAGATGGGGACCACATTTCTTTGTTTGCTGTCATCCAGAAACATTACCAACTGAGGCTCCTCACATTCTCTGGCTCATGGGTCCATCAATCTTTAACATCAGCAACAGATTATGAATTCACACAGTGACTTGGATTTCAGGTAATTATGGTGAATGAAAAAGCCAAATTCATAAGATAATATAGTTTATGTTTTCATTTATATAATCACAAAATGACAAAATTATGGATAGAAGGAAAACCGGCATTTGCAAGGGGTTAAAGTAGGGTAAGTAGATAGGAAGGATAAGAAAGAGATCACTATATAGCAATGGAATCTATGTTAAACACAACATTTTCAAAGTTACTCACACTTAAATGTAATAAAATAGCATATAACTACACAGACAGATTGTACCAATGTTAATTTCTTGATTTTGATAGGAATTTCAACTATTTCTCAATTCTCTCAATGTGTCTATTTTGTCAAATTTTTCTTTGTTATTATTTCATGTGTTGTAAATGATTCAGTTTTTCAAATTTTAGGTTTCAGTTATTTTATGCTAGTTTATAGAAATATGATTGGGTGTTGTATATTGACCTTTTATCTAATTAACCTGTTGAATGCACTCTTGACACTGTATTCTGTCTCACTTTTCTACTCTTTGAAGAGTATCAAAATGACATTGAACCTATGTACGTAATTCAAGATAATCACTTTATCTTAAAATCCTTAATTTAGTCACATCTTAAAATTATGTTTTGCCAAATAAGAACATATCTGCTTATTTTACAGATTAGAATATGAACATCTTAGGGGTTCATTATTCTACCCATTATAATGCTATATGTGAATAAAGATAAGTTTTCTCCTTCCTTTTCAAATTATATCCTTTCTGGTTTTTGCAATTTATTAAAGGAAAATTTGTGTACAAAAATTCTCATATCTAAAACATATAAGGAGTTTTAATGTATTTTCATTTCTTTAATGGTTACATAATGATAGCATCTTTTTAATGTGTTAATTTGCCATTCACATATCTTCTTTGAAGAATGGACCACTCAAAATTTTAAGTTGAACTGTTTATTGTCTAATTTTTTATCTTTTAAAAGATATGAGGTATAATTAATATACTATAAAATTAATCTGTTTAAAGTATAGAAAATATGTTCATTTTCCCCAAGTTGATCTAGAGAGTCAGTGAATTCCAGTCAAAAATCCAAACATATATTTTGGTACACATTTACAAACTAACCCAAAATTAGAAGAAAGTATGAACTACTTAAACTACTCAAAACAACCTCAAAAAGAAAACCCCTAAACAGTGGAACTTTCATTATATGATTTTCAGATTTAATGTGAGGCTGCCTTCATCAAGACAGTGAAACATTAGAAGAAGATATTCAGTATATATGACATATATGTCAATGGGAGAACATATAAATAATACATGAATTTATTGTTTTTTTGTAATGGCCATCAACATTAAGTTTACAAAAATATTGTTTTTTCAAAAATTGTGCTGAACAGATGAATATTTATGTCAATAAAAATGAGCTTCACCTTATAATCACATAAAATAAGTGAAAATTAGTCATAGATGTAAATCTATGTGCTAAATCTATGAAACACTTAAAAATATCACCATACAAATCTTTAATTCCATAGGTTAGTTAAAAATTTATTAGATGGGACACAAAAACTAAGAACTAAGGAAGAAAAATGTTTAACTTCATAAAAATACTAAGCATATTCTCCTTTGTTGCATGGGCCTACAACACCGGAAACCTTAACCTGAACAGCAACCTTTCAGGGACTAGGGACTCAGACAGCACACCGAAATCAGAGGAGAAGAGCTTTATTTGGGAGAGATGGAGCACTTGTCACATAGGAAGCTACTTCTGTCTTTATTGCATATAACACTGTCTTTTATATGCTTGTAGTTAAGTTAGCCATACATCTTAAAGGTCAAGACTTGTGTAAGCAGTTACTAGCCGTCTAGACTATTTGGCAGAGCATAGGTTGGTAACAGAAGGTAAAAAGCGACCATGTGAACATGGAAGGTGACAGCTGTCAGACCACAAAAGAGCTGTTTTACAGCTCACAGAAGAACATCCTGTTCACAGAGCACACAAAGAGTATGTGGCCCTAATCCCTGAGGATCCTGTTTGGCACCTCTGTCTTTCTACAGAACACCATGTAGGCCTCCTTCCAGGGGACAGGGCCCACACTCCTTAGCTAAGGAAAAAACAACAACAACAACAACAACAACAACAAAACAATCCTCTCAAGCCATAGATCATGAGAAAATATATATAAAATATGTCTGAAAATGTTGATGTGAATTTAAAATGCAGTTATATGAAATAACCATCAGTTAAAATGCACAAAAGAATTGAACCAATTCACCAGAGAAAATATGCAAACAGCAAATAATTATATTCAAAGTACTCAACCCCATTAATTGTTGGAAAATTCAAATTAAAAAACAGGAGCCTACTAAGTAAAGATAAAATAAAAAGGTTCAGAATATCAAATGTTGGCATGGATGTGGGATAGCTGAAACTATCACTTATTGTATTTAGAAATCTAAATAGTAAGGCCACTTTGAATTTAACTTTTCAAATATTTTTTTTCTAGAATTCAGCACTCCATACATCCCTGATTGTTTACTCAAATAAAAACATATCTAACCAAATTCTTCAACATAGCAGCTTTATTTATAATAACCATAAACTTTTAACACAAATGCCCATTAACTAGTGAATGAATGAGCAAATTTTAGCATAATTATACAACAGTGTGTTATTCAGCAATAAAGAGGAACTAATTAGAAATATGCTTGTAATCTTGGATAAAATCTAAGAAATATGATGCTAAGAAGCCAACCACAAAAAACATGTTGCATGATTCCATTTATATGAAATTCTAGATAAAGAAAACTTATAGTGACAAAAGTTAGTGGTTACCAATGGTTATGTTGGAGGAAGTTACTTAACTACAAAGAGGCATTAGGAAAAATTTCAAATTGATACAAATATTTAAGATTATTGTGGTTACTTAATTTGTGTGTGTGTGTGCGTGAGAGAGAGAGAGAGAGAGATCAAATAAACTATGCTTTTAAAATTAATAAATTTGATTTTATGCAACTTATACCCCAAACAAAGCTAATCAGTTGGGAGTCTATATGGGTAATTAATTTGAAGTATAAAAACACTACTCTCTACCTCTGGGAATTGAATTTCTTTAGAATATTTTCAAAAGATAATGCAATTTCTAATCTAAAAATGATGAATATGCTATAGTTCATAGATATTTTTAACTCATTAATGAGTTGAAGATTTCATAGACACCAAAATAAATTAATTCCATAAGATGATTGAAACTTCTTTGGAAATAAGACAAAAATCTGTTTTTATCCCGGGCAAAACTGTGTGAGAAGAAACAAATCCTTATGAAGTAAAGATATGGCAAAACCAGTCATTTATACAGGAATCAAAACTTTCCTCTCAAATTCCCTCTCCCTGATGATCAGACATGGAGTGTTCATTTTTGAGGAAGTGGTTGGTAAGGGCTGCATCAATTTCCCCAGACTTGCCTTTCTCCCTTTATGTTAGCCTACAATGACTTTTCCATCTTACATGTAGGTCATGGACCTGAAATGCACCTTCTTTCTTTTTTTTTTTTTTTTTCCCCCTTTGGCAGTGCTGGGGATTGAACCTAGGGCCCTGTGCTTGTAAGGCAAGCACTTTACCAACTAAGCTATCTCCCCAGCCCCACACCTCGTTTCTAACAACACTTAGCAGTACATACTTCTCAACCAATAGCAGGGGTTTAGGGTTCAGATTGAAACTTAATCTCATTGGACAATTTATGGCCCATCAACAACAAATTTACTTGATTTTAAAAAAGGAACAGGACAGGTATTGACACAGATTGGTGTAGTGTAGCAGGGGTCTCATAATTCCTAGGTGTATTCACTGATGTTCTGCACTCAAAATATACATGATCACATGTAGAGAGGCTAGGTTAGGAAAGATCTCATTAAAGACACATCCACTATGCCTTCAGTCTTCTATCTTGTATACATTCCTGGTAGTCCTCTCTGGGCTAATTCTCATTTTGTAGTGCAATTTACATCCCAACTATGATAGCTGTAACCTAGTAAATAGTGTTGGCAATGACATATGTTTGCCTGGTACATAGTACTTTAGGCAGAGTTCTCTTGAACCTAACAGAGATCGTATAAATCCTTTGAGTTATTATTGCAAAGACATAACTAAACAGCAAATTTACAAATATTTCTGAGGTTAGGGAAAATACTTGATAAACATATGCTAACATCCTTTTATTTTTCAGATAGCATCTTTCCAATGATATTTTTATTTTTTTGTCAAATAATAAATACCCCTTCTAGTACCTTTTGCCATTCAACAATTACAGTTTAGTCTCATCACTTCTATGCATATCATAGTAAGCAATAACATTAAAATGACTTTGCAGAAAGTTCAAAGTTTTGCATAATTTAATAAACATTGTCTCAAGTGTTCATGTGTACTTCTTAAAAGAATGAAGACTTTCACATTTTAATATAAATATTCTCCCCAATGACACATGCTCTATTATTTTAAATATAACTGAGATCTACTTCATAAAAATCTAAAGAACAGACAATTTAGACTGCCACTAATTAGATTCTGGGCATGTTACATGTTCCTAACAGAATATTAACTTTTTTTTTTTCTTTTTTCAGAATGAGGCCAGTACAGTTGCTTTCTTAAAAAATTACAATCTAACAGAGTTTGCAACATGGTATCCTTGTCAATATGTACTGTTGCAATACTTATATAAGCCTGTACTGAGTACATCATTCTAAATAGGAATATGTTTTAACAAAGATTAATATTTAAATTTAATATTTTAGTACTTCAATTATAACAGTAGTTTTCCTTCACTTTAAAGTCTAAATTAAAAAAAAAAAACTAGGATGTTGTAATAAATAAGCTCCTTCTATATATCATCAATTAACTTTATTTTCTCATTATGCAATAAAATGAATAATTTATAGTTATCCCAAATATGCACAAGGAGGATAAAATACAGAAGTCCCTAAACTATTGATGGTATTTGGATCAAAAAGAATAGAAATTAAAGTTCTAAGTAGTTTAAAAGGTAATATGTATATTTTCTGTCAAAATAACAAAAACCCTAGTAAAAAATACAGCAAATTTTTGATCATCTAATATTGTACATTACTTAAACATCTAGTTTTATAATGTGAGCAAAATAAATATTAAATAATTTTCTTTGCAGATTTATTTAACTTTTCATCATCATGGCATCATGGTTTGCCCATTAATATAGACACTTCAGGTATATATGTGGGTGTGTAGGTATGTATGAGTGAATGATATTTAAAATAAAATCAGCTATACTGCAATGGGTTAGCTTTAGAATAATAGAATTTCAATTCATATAAGTCAAAATTAAACAAAATATGCCAGCTAAAATGAAGCAGGATCAGTTACTCAATTCTTAAATATCATGCAAGTACAGAATGATTGTGATTTTGTGCAAGCATCAAGTCATTTTGAATTTCCACATCTGTCTTTTCAACTAAGAGACAAGTTATTTAATTAAATCTTCATTGCATTTCTGTTCAAATCTCAGGTCTTATAATTTGTACAGTTCCTTTTGTCATGATTCACATGGAAACCTTATGAATCTCAACATTTATTCTTAGATTTTTCTGTTATGTAGGTACCAAGCCTGTATGTTGACTTAGAGCCATTTCAAAATATTAAAATATTTGTGTTTAATAACCCATGTGGTTGTTTATTTGTTATTTCTCCATAATAATTAATTCTATTACAAGTCATCTACTATGTTATTAAATATTTACTTATTGTGGAGAAAATACAACAATTTGCACAAATAACAAAGCAGTTCCAGATGGTGTTACACATGGATGTCCAGATGAAGAGACCAAAACTTTTATATTTCATGATCATTAGTGAGACTGAGAAATGAATATAAAGTTCAGTGATTTGGGTGTCAATAGTTGGGTTAATTTGTAGAAAACAGATTTTCACTGATATTTTCACTAACCAAAACATTGCAACTATGGTTTTTTATGTTTAATAATCAACCAATAATTTTGTATATTTCAGTAGTCATGATTAAGGATAATAAATAACATTGTAATCTGTTTTGTGTTTGTTTTAAACAATGTAACTCCCCAGATTTTGTTAGGAGAAAACATAGCAAACTATCTTTAAAACACATAGAATAACTATAAGATAGTTTAATTTTTGTAGAATTGAAAGTAACTTCCAATTAAATATATATTAGTTATATAAGCTATACATTAAAAATACAGAGAGAGAGAAAATATACATGTACTACTGTCTCTGCATTTAGAGCAATTCTCCCTCATGTAGGGTACAAGTTTTAGTTATTCTGGATTCATAATAACAAAGTTGAGGAAAATATCGAGCAAAGGCATAACAATCTTCTATAGATTCAGAAAGGAAAAAAAAAGTGAGATATATAAGATGTACAAATTTTGACCTATCAAGAGATATATAAAGATAATTTGAAAAATAACAAAAATTAATTGAAAAATAATCTTTCTAAGTTTCTATGAACATGAATTTTAAGATGAACTTAATGGCCTCAGTGGGCAAACATTATTGCAGTGTTGTCTGGAAAAATTTCAAGTCTACAAAACTGATGGCTAGTTTTCATCATTTCATATTCTTGTGATTCTGTGACAATGTGGTGACTACATTGCTGCATTTTGCTTCAGTTTTAGGAATCAAATCACTTTCCTATTTCTATTATTTTATTCTAATTGACTCATACTGTTCTCCTTGCAAAGCTCACTTTTTATTCTTTAAAAAGATACCACCTGATTACCTACCAAACTCCCCTTGCCATGACACATATCACTCTAGTTCTCTCATCATGAGAACCTGCTCTTCTAGATACTGACTGACTGCACTTGGTGCAAGAGTTCCTTAGTGCTCCCACTGCTTACTGCAATTCTATATTCTTGCCCAATGAGAGGAGTTTTCCTATTGGCTTACCATAATATCATGATCTCCTTCATCTTTTGCTTTTCCTTAATTTTCCTATTTTCTTTCCAACAATTTTCAGGTTTTAAACTTGTCAAAATAGGGAGAAGAAAGGAGGAAATTTGTCATACATTTACTGTGTTGAGAACTGTGTTCTTCCACTTAAATCAGAAGAAACAATTTTTTGTAGCTATTGGTGAGTGCACCCAAAAAGATAAATCAGGATTAAACTCTAACCCTTCAATTTCTAATCTTCCAGAGGTAGTGTTATCATATTACAGATTTGAGGTGGATCTGGTTAATTCCAGATATTCTTCATTTTATTAAGGACAAAACATGTAGTGGTAAAGTAAGGTTAATTTTGAGGAGAAAAGAAAAAAACAAAAGATTGATTCTTAAAAAGTTATTTTTGAAAGAGAGGGAAAGGGTATGAATGGGAGGGACTTTCTGACTATTAAAATTTCACTGTGATAGACTAATAATAAAGGTAATTAAGAGAGAATAAAGAAATTATGAAACAAAGAGAAAGAGGAATCATGACTTACATAGCTTTGTAGGAAATTTGTTTTTAAACTTTCGTAATAAAAAGTAGATTTCACATATATGTGAATACATATATATTTGCACCTCAAAAAATCCAAAATATAAAACAATTTATTCTGTAAAAACTCACTAAAAATTATGTCAGTTTTGCAACAGTATCACATTTATCCCTTGATTATCTGAAAAGACGTCTCCAAAGAAAGCAGCTATAAATCATGAGTGTTTTGAACTTGGGTTCAGAAAGTACTTCCCATGGTGCCTTACAATAATTTTTGAATCCATAAAGATACTAAGAGTTAGAGACTAAGAGCTTATGACATTTATTTTCTTAGGCAATTTATGGAAAATCAGTCACATTGATTAATTCCTGATGATGCAGGACGCTAATGCTGAATTGGTGAGTATAAGAATAAACAAAAAGAATGAGACAAAAACTCATGTAATGATAGTGATATGCAGAACATTTAAAGATAAAAATGTTTTCAAGAGAAGGCGAATGCTCGAGTCAATGAGTATTGGTCTAAGGTACATATGCAGAAAGAAGGACAATTTATGAAGATAGTATTCTGTAATGGAAGCTATTTACCTGATATTCCAGCACAGTGAGAAGTACTGCTTGACTCAGAAGTGTTGTTATTACAGTAACAAACCCCTCAAAGAACACTTATATGTGTTCATAGAAGTAGGAGCAACGTTTGATCAAAACAGACTAAAACTTCATGAAGAAAGTAAATATTCATTACCTCATAGTATTTTAAGAAGAATCTGACTAATATTATCTTATGAGTTCATGAATCATTTGCTCAATGTCTTTTGAAAATAACCAATTAATTAATTTAAAGCCTGTCAGGAAGAGAGTCATTCCTGTTCTTTGGTCACAATTTCCATAATCTAATATGGTTACAAGAGGTTCCAGAAATTTATTAGTTATAGTCATGTAGTTTTCATTAATTTTTGCATTTATAATAATTTTTGAAAGAATTTTTGAATCTTTATAGATTTGAGGAAATAATATTTGATAAAAATTAAAACTACATATTGAGAATTAGAATGATATATGTACTGTAGACACAGTTGTATACAGTGACCTATAAAGTGGCAAACTAATTTCCGCCCCAATAAGGAACTAGTGAGATTTTCCTTACCCAGAGGGTCTGGGCAGTTTTGGTGATTCTGGATCAATTTCTGTAACAAAATTTTCTACAACTGAGTTTTCACCATCTACTTTAAGAATTTCGTTAGTAAACATGAAGGTATTTGTTCTATCTATAACATGTATCTTATGCAGATGAAAGAAGTATTTATGATGCCCCTAGTTTACCTGCGTAAAGGTAATGGGTGGAAGAGGCATTATTTGCTTTCTAAAGCACTTATTCTTTTGAGTAGTAGGATGTTGAAAGAGGTCTAAAATTTTCCATTGAATAATCTACTTTCCAATTTGTAGTCTTAAGACAACATGTGCTTTAACTGTGCATCCTGGCGCTTCCTGCTGCCTCAGACTGTACCCTCCTCAGTGTAAGCCCTGCTACTTATGAGTCACATAACATTGACAGGTAGGAGGGCGTGCTTAAAAGTATAAACATACACAGATCACATTTAAGTTTCACAGATTATTATGAAATTTTCCAAAGAGAAAGAAGAGAAAGCTGACACACAATGTTTACCATTTGAGGGGTTATAGAATGAGCTGAGCATTATGATGACCACTGAAGAAACATTTTCTGGAACATCCTACATCCCAAATAATACTTTATTTTTCCACAAGAAGACCAAATCTCTGTGCTTACAAGCAAGAAAATAGCAGCCATATTTTATAACACATTTGCACAATAAATAGTATATATTTTTGTTTTGTATGGTTTTACTTTTATTAAATAAAACTTTCTATTTTATGTCTTTATCTCATAAAGGAAAAAAATCCCTATGAATTTGATGGATTTGTAGCTTTTTTGCTTATGCTTGTGAGTTGTCGTCTATACTTTGAACTGATATAGTCAATTAAAAACCTAAGAAAACTAAGAGCTTGAAATAATAAATATGAATATACTAAAGGTATTGATAAATTATTTCAGTGATATAAATAAAAACACAAAGTTTAATTGTTGAAATGAATCTACAAAATAAGATTTTGAAAAGGTAGAATTCTGACACAATAATTGTCAAAATACTAGAAAGTATTAAAAATCAATGATGCTGTTTTATCTTAATTTTTATATTGTTTTATGCCTTAATAGCTCAATCACAACTGTCTTCCTAGTGCCTCAGTGTATCGTTTACCATAGGGGCTCCTATAATGGGGGGTGAAGGGCGCAGTGTCAATAACCACACAGACACAGGAGCCTGTAAGAGCAGGTGAGCTTGTAGCTACTGACTCGTTTATTGTGGAAGCTTCTTCTTTTATTGAATACCTATCCAATCAGCACGTCAATCAGCACGTCACACCACTCGAAGCCACCAATCATTTAGTCTCCTAGAACCACCGATCATTTAAGGGTTTTGTATTTTGCACCAATGGGATATTTTACTCCACATCAGTGTGGAAATTAGGAAGTTAAACACAACTGTGAAGCATATGCCTTTATGGTAAATGGTGATGTCGTTTTGGTTTGTGGTTTAATCTATAGCGATGTGGACTTTTTCTTGATACAGGAAAAGTCCACGGAAGAAGTGGGTAGTAAATAGTGGCCTTAATAATGCAGTTGAGAACATGGGGAATTTGTCAGAAGAGAATCAGAACTAGCTCTACAGTACCTGATTCTTTGTATGTTCAAGAAATAGTTTCATTAAATATATTAAAATAATAAGGGTAAAAAGTGTCAATTATAAAAAGTAAATTAAAATGGTAACTCATTCTCACGAAGTCAACTTAATCAGCTCAAAGATGATCTCATATCATCTAGGATGCTCTTTGCTGGATTTGCTTTCAACTTCTTATACACTTCCATGTCTCTCCGCCTAAGAAGTTTGGTAAGGGCAAAGACCTTATCTATCCCACAACTCTCTTTACTCCTAATGCCAAGAAAACAATTGGTCATAGTGGAGAAGCTCAATT
The DNA here is from genome assembly GCF_902686455.1 of Sciurus vulgaris. Taxonomy (NCBI): domain Eukaryota; kingdom Metazoa; phylum Chordata; class Mammalia; order Rodentia; family Sciuridae; genus Sciurus; species Sciurus vulgaris. Next base: position 137,783,243 of record NC_136463.1, read on the forward strand.
CTTATTTATAGAAGGAATAAGTAAGGCTAGCGCTTCTTTTACACTTAGTCTATCTAAAAGGGAACTTAAGGTTTTCCCTTCAGTCTACTTTCAAATTATTCTAATTCTCAAGACAAAATTCTTGGTTTCCCCTTAGGTACACTTTTTGCACTCACATCTAATATTTATGCAAGTTTTTTAGCTTCACACTATATCTGCAGTCTAATCCTCTTGATTATTTCATAATATCCCTTGTCTGGACTGTAGCAACTTTTAAAATGGTTTCCTTCTTTACACTCTTACTTTCTCCATTAGTTGTTGTCCAAGTAATAGCTGTCCAAATGTACAGAAAACCTTAGTAGATCACCATCTAACAGTTTTACTGTGATATTTTAAAGCTTATTTCTTTGAATTTACACTGCTTAAAATGTGTGATGAACCCTAGTTATTTGGCTTGAAGTATATTTTCAAGTTTCTTTGGAATACCTAAGATAAATATAAATATTTCCATAATTTTACTTCATATTTTCTTCATTTTCATTCTGGAACTCTAATTTCCATGTATATTTGACCATTTATTCATGTCACTTTTTCCTGTCTTATATTTTTCACCTTTTAGAATTTTCTTTTTTATAGGTCAATTTGGCTATTTTTCTGAACTCTTCAAATTCACTAATTCTCTCTTTTCCTGTTTATTATAAAACATACCTCCTAAATTCCAAATTTACATGTATATGCCAGTTTTAGAATTTCTGTTTGATTCACTTTTATAGCTTCAAGTTTTCTGGTTAAATTTTCCATCTTATCTGTTTTCTTGAACATGTCAAAATAATATATGTATTTTTTTCATTTATTTTGCATTTTGGGGGATTAAATCCAGGTCTTTGAACTTGCTAAGAATACCATAGAGCTGTATTTCCAGTCCTCATGCACAGTTATTTAAAATCACTAGACTATGATATAAAATATCAGCATCTTCTATGGTTTTATTTTCTACCTATTTTATGGATTTTGGTCATTTAAAAAAAAGTCTAAATATTATATATGAAAAATTGTTAGGGTGTTAAATGATGATATATTCTTTCATAGTGAACTTTCTTATGGAGCTATGTATCTTTAATCCCATCAAAGCTAAGTGTAAGATCTTTGAGAGATATTCTTTCACTGGTTTGCTTTTACTCCTAAGACATAGGATGGAAGGGATTGCAATTCAAAGAATGCAATGCTAAGTACAACTTTCTACTTTATCAGACTTGGCTTATATTGTTTCAGTTCACACAAAATATGAGCATTGGCAATCACCATGAATTGCAGCAGACTACTGATCGAGGTCCTATGATTTCTTCCTATAGAGGGTGTTGCCACTCAAGTCCCAATTGCTTTGATTTGCAGAAGCCTAATTCCTGTCTCTCCAGCCCAGGAAACTATGAGTCACCACTTTCTGATTTGCCTCTGTCCCCAGTACAATGACTTGGAAAATGTCTTGAGTGAACAAGAGGTAAATGTAGTTTCACCTTGACGTGCTTCCCGTCTCTCCTGGGCTGCAGAATTCATTTCTAGTAGTGTTGTGTTTCCCTGACATGTTCAAGTAACTGTTTCTGTTTAGGTAGTTGATTTTTTATTTTATTGAGTTCTTATTGTTGTTCTCTACAGGAGGGTTGGGCTGATAGAAGTTATTCTGTTATTTCCAGAGGCAATTTCACTTTAAATAGCATTTTATATAGGCCATCAAATCTCCAGTTACATTTTTTTAGAAAAATAGCTATGGGTGTGATATAGCTCTGGTAACACAGGTTTCTTGAGCATTTAATCTGAACAATTCTAGTCTTTTAAATGTCTATGTGTATTTCTCCCAAAAAACATATATAGAGATAAATTTTTATACCTGTATTTTTTGAGATTCTAATATGGTGTTTTTGACAGACATATAAAATATATAAATTTTATAGAAAGGGAAAACTATATATAATTTCAAATTAATATTTTTAACTTAGAACCAAGACTTTAAAAATACTGGGATTCTACTCTTATCCAAAGTGCCTGAATTTATATGTTTTTATCACACTATATAATCTATATTTTCTCCTCTTTTCATTTAATATACACATGGAATTTAGTGGAGTAGCTTCCAAACTTATATAGTCACTTCCACTGTATTTTTCCTTTATTTAAGAAAGCCATCTCTTATTTTGCAACTAAGGTCAAGCTAGGGAATATAATACTAATCTTTACTATGACTTCTCTCCACATGATTACCACGTTGCTAGGGAGGAAAAAAGCCAAGCAACAAAGCAGGTCAATGGCATTAGATATGAAAGGAAAATCCTCTTTGCCAGACTTCCTAGAAAATCAGACGCCATGTCAGGATTAACTTGATACCTGATAAAGGAGAAAGTTATTGAAGTAAGCTTTCCACATAATATGTTTTTTCTCATCTTCTGATTTCACTTTTTCTCCTACAAATAAGAGAATAGAATTTCAGCTGAACAGGATTTATTTACTACTAAGAATATCAAGACAAAATAAATAAATATTAGTTAAGAATGGTGGAGCAAGTACTGATAATGATATCTGGCTTTAGAATCATATGCCTAAATTAAAATTCTAATTTGGAACTTTAGTATATTTAGACAAGCTTTCCTTTTAAGCTCAATATATTTCTTTCTAAAATAGACACAAAAAAGTGCCCTACATATGTTTTAATATTATTTTAGTGATATAAATTTAGTACTGAACAAAATACTTGGTATGTAATAAGTTTTCAATAAATGTTGAGTTACTATTTTAATAATCCACCTAATGTTTAGTATTATATATTGCAAGGAAATACTCTGATACTAATTCTTTATTCTCAAAAGATTAAAGATGCTTCTTATGGCTTCACATTCTTTTCATTTTACTTCCCAATTACTAATATTGCATTAGATTTAATTTAAATATTCCCTCAACCTTTTTTTTTTTAAACCAGGTAAATAGAAGCAATGTTTGATTTTGATTAAGGATGCAGTCTATTAAAACTTTGTTTTCTCTTTGCTGATGCATTGATCATAATTATCTTGTCAGATGTCACTGAAGGCAATGACAAGGTGGTAATAAAGCTTAGCAAATTTAAAATAAATTCAGGTTTTTGTTTTTAAATCAAGCCTGTGATTTCTGGAGCTTTCACTCAAGTATAAGACATGCCTTAAATAATAGTTAGAACAAATAAAATCTAGTTTAAAAATGTCAAAATTAAAGCATATTTCTTTGGAAGTCATGGAGTTATTTATGTAGATATTAACAATACCTTCCCACACCCAGTACAAAGCACAGTATATGGAATTAATTCACTAAACTCTTAACTGTAAAATTTAAATTAAAGCAGATTTCAGGGAGGTAAAGGTGGGACATGGTAGACTACAAAGAGATGAAGATGAGAGATTTCAGAGGACGTTATTTAAATAGCTTAACTTAGGTCAAAACAGGTTTCAATTGCACTATGATCAATTAAAGAAAATAGAAGAAAAGTCACATAAGAAAAGTTCAGAAGTGGCATTTTTTTTTTTTAAATCAGATTATTCAAACTTTTCCCTTTTCTCTTGTATCATTCATGGATATACAAAGTTCTGGATCCACAGTTATTGAGTTTATAACAAAAAATACAAATCTGAAGATTAATGCTGATTTTGATTTAAAAAGACAGAAGTTCCCATGACCCCAAATATTTAAGCTTACCCATAATATATATGTTTATATATAATACATATTTACATATATAAAATTCTGAGGTTTTTCAGGATTTGTTCAATAGTAATTCTGTATGTAATATGAGACATTAGTAAGACTGCATTCAAATTTGGTTCAGAATATAAGATAGAATAAAATAAATTTGAAGGAAAGTGCATTTGTGTCTTATTTTAATAATTTAAAATAGAAAAATAATCAAAATTGGTTAACTTCTCCAACAGCATTGATTAAACTCTATACTCCCATTGACATTTTTCCCTATTATATATGCTTTATATCCTTTATTATTCAGATAAAATTTTCTATATTTCTTCCAGTACCTTTATTTGGTGACTAAACTATGGTTACAAACTGATTTTAATGAATGAACTAATCAGATAACTCTACACATAATTATATGTTAATTATGCATATATCATGAAAAATAATATTTCAAAAATGAACAAATGTGGTCGATGACATGAACATTTCTTCTAATTCCCATGTGATTATTAGAATCACTTGATGTACTTTTTGAGATGCAGATGCCTGAACCAAATGCAAATTATTCAGAATTTAATGTGTCCTGATACAAGCATTAGTATTTTTTTTTAAATCTCCCCACTATGTCCTTGGGATTGAAACCTCTGATGTGATTGATGGAACTCAGATAAATGCAATGGCAAAAATATAGAAAGTAAATTTAGCATTATACTAATCCAAGAAAGAGAAAATGAAATAAATCATTATTATATATTCAAAGATTAATAGAAATTCATTAACTGTCAGGGGAAAAGTCTATTCTATTCAGCAAGTAGAGCTACTTACTTCTGGTCAAGGATATTAGAAGAAGTCTACTGTTTTATTTCTCTTTCCTTTTTTTAACAGATGACTTAATAAAGACTTTGAACATTAGAAGATATTTTCCTGTGTAAGAATTATAGACTTGTGTTAGTTTTGGGACAGAAACAATGTATAATATGTAAATATAATAACTTTAAAATTATAATCAAGTATGTACTCAAGGGATTGAGTATTAAGTGATATCTTTACTGCTTTATTGTAACTATATTAATACAAATAATATTTTTCTCTACAACATTAAAAACGGATTGATATTAAATAAACAATTAACTAAATTTGCAATCTGTTTATTATGTTAGACAGCCCTTTTACTCTTAAAGCTACTTTAATGTCAGGTAAATAATTCTATTTTAATTAATAAAATTTTGAAAAGTGACTACTCTATGATAAAAGACTGTTTTTCTTAAAATGTTACCACTATGAAAGGCTGGTATATTTTTTTCCTGATACCTCATATGCTATAAATCCTTTGACAGAAACAAAATTAATATTTAAATAAAATAAATGTCAGGACTCTAAATTCAAACTAAAATTTTAGAAAATGTCCTCTTACATTTATTTATATTTTGGCATTTGAATTATTTAAAGAACTTTGAAGCATCTAATTAATTTAAAAATATTTATTTCTATAATATTGTCCTCAACTTAATAAGCAAAAGGAAGATCTTTAACAAATTCAAACCTGCAACAAATCACCCACAGATTGTGTGGTATAAACAACACAAAGTTGTTCTCTTATATTTTTGAGATTAGAAGCCCAGATTGATTCTTAATGGGACATGAGTCAAGAAGCCAGGAGGGCTACTTCCCTCTGGATATTCTAGGAGAGAACACATGTGTATGGTCCTTGACTCATGGTTGCATATCCCTTAAACCTCTTGCTTTAGTAGTCTCATTTCTTATTTCTTACTGATTTCCTGCCTATTTCTTATAAGGATCTGTGTTTACATTAGCTTCACCTGTAAAATTCTGTATCCTGTCCCCCTTTTAGTATCTTTGTCCAGTGACTCACAATTAACCTGAAGTTTTTGCTCACATATGCAGCTACCCAGTTTGCTCCTAGTTTTTTCCCCCAATTGTGATTTACAAAAACTGTTAGAATTACCGAAGATGACAAAGATACAGATTTCTGGAACTATATACCCAAAGCAGAGGTCAGGGGTGGTATAGGATCTGATGTTTTTACCCAAATCATTCCTGTACTCTGCAAAAATTGAGGAAACCTAAGTCAGAAAAGAACTTGATTCATCCAGCTTTTCCTATTATACTTGTTTAAGCAGAATTTGTTTTTAAACAACTAGCCAGAAGTTGGATGTCTGCCTTGTTTCTTTATCTTCTGTCCTTAAATCAGTAAGGGACTGGATCAATGTACATAAAGACTCAGGAACATATTCTACAAGTACACTGTTTTAAAATTTCACTCTAGCTTATAATATGTATAAACCTATCCTCTACTGTGTTTTACCATTTATTTATTTTTTCAGTACTGGGAAATGAGCCAGGCATGCTCTATCAATGAGCTTTACCCCCAAACCTTTCTATTTTTTAAGTAGGATCTCACTAACTCACTCAGGATAATCTAAAACTTATGATCTTCCTGCTTGAGTCTTCCAAGTAGCTAGGATTACAGGTGTACACCACCAAACCTGGCACCATTTATTTTTGAAATTTGGAAAAAAATCAAAGAACAAACCAATGGGAGACTCTAAATAAAGTCCAACTTGAGGTACGGTCTATGAAATTTTTGAGGAGAATTACCAATGCAGTAAAAAGATCTTGTACCAACTTCCTTTAATCAAGCAGGAAGGTTAATGGAAAAAAAAAAAAAAAAAAAAAAAAAAAAAAAAAAACTTCAGGAGCTGGAGTTTCTTCTCTTCCACATCCTGTGTGGAGGAGAAAAGGGTTAACTGCCAAGGAAGGATGTTGGTGGTTTTTACTCAGAAAGCTTATCTACTCAATAAGCACACAAGAGCCAATTCTCTTTTTATGAGAGGGGTCATGTTGGGTCTGGTCATACCAGGTCTGGCCTCTTTAACAACAACCGAGGAGCCAAACTCTCCTTTATTTATAACGTACAGGTAAAGGGGGCAAGAACCAAGAGGAGCTTCTTCCGTGATGGACGGATAGGGTGGAGTTAGGGAAGCCATTCTCTTATGGAGAAAATTCCAGGAGACAGGGAACCACTCCCACACAGTCTCACATGCTTCCTGGCAGTTCCTAGAAGCCAGGCCTCTGTGTCCCTGATTCTGCTAAATAAGGACAGCTTCCCATAGTCTTGGGTTCTGGATCCTATCTAATCCAGCCTCCTCAGTATTAGTCTCAAGGAACTTTACCATACCATTAAATCCAGGGATCTGAAATGTTGGACTAGTTTTGTCGTGGAACATGTTTTCCTTCAGGTAATATTAAGAAAGAGGTCATTTCCCTTAGCCAAGCAGGGATGACTATGCTTAGAGCCATATGTTAGAAGACATATTAAACACAGATTTATATCCTGATATCAGCAGGGAAAGTATTAGAGACTGGCTTTGGGATGTATGCATTTCAGCTGTTCCACAGGCTGTGGATTTAGTAGCATGTATGATTTGTGATCATACATATGATTTATATACTTATAAATATTTATATTTAGATACATATAAGATTTCCAGAAATAAAAGTCAATAAATAGTTGAAGAATAAATGACTGAAAACTAATTCTTCAATTTAATTTTATTTATTTTCTCCTCAAATTCTGAAAAATTTTCTAATTGATTTTGTGTACTAATTTTTGTACATGGCACTTGATGCTGTGTGACCATAGAATCAGAACCTGCCTGTTACATGATCATTATATTAGTCAACTCTGCATTACTATGGTGAAATACCTGAAACACTATGTATGAAGTAAACTGAGGTTTATTTTGAATCATGGTTCTAGAAGTTCAAAGACTTGGCATTTGCATCAACTTAGTTTCAATTGCTGGTGATGGATGGTGGTGCTGGGGAGTGCGTGTCAGAGGAAGCTGCTTATATCTTAAACTACAGCAGAGGGAGAGAAAAGACAAGACTAGAGTCAAAGACTCCATCTAGGGTTTATACTCCAATGACCTAAAGATTTCCCATAACCCCCACTTCTTAAAGGCCCCAGCATCTCCTAATAGCATTACCCTGAGGACTAAGCCTTTGAAAATGGACCTTTGGGAGACACTACATTCATCCAATCCATATTAATCGTGAATCACAACATGGAAGATAAATTACACAGTTAAAAGTAACAAAATGTGCAAACCAATGTGAAAACACAAACTTTACTAATTCAATATTCCTCGTTTCTAAGTGAATGTAAACATGTTAAGTCCCAAACTTCTTTTACTTGTGATATCCCTAATATTTTAAGTGGACATGTGTGAAAAACTGAACGTCATTTCTGCTCTTTATTATCTCATCAAGTTAACATTTGTGAGTGAAGTAGTAAAGACTTTAGGAATGCAAAGAAAATAAAAAATAAATTTTTTCTTTAAAAATTTCCCTTTTCAGAAAAAACTTTTACTAGTTTTGTTTCTCTACTAAATTTTTAAAATAATTCTTCTTAAATGCTAATGCATATGATGTTAAATTTTGATGTTTGTTTGAAAATTATAGCTCAGTTTCATCCAAGTTATTACCAAAGAGAATTTAAAAGAATAGGTAATATAGATGTTGAAGTTCAAAAAGTGATTGTATTTTCTGTCATGGCAGTATACTCAATAAATCTTTGGAAAACTTCATAATATCAAAGAGTAGACTCAATCTTAAATTAAAATGTTATATTTCAAAATACATGTTTACATACTTTAAAAATATTTTATAGCCTCCTTAGCAAAGATATCTAAAATTAAAATAATTTTTAATGACAGATATTCCAGCTCTATTGCTTTAAGAAGTTTTATGTCCAATTACATATTATAGACTCACACAAACTATAAAATGTCAAAGTTAATATTATAAACATATCTCTAGCTTTCTTATGAGAGTAATTCTGATTACTAGTACATTTTATGAACCATTTATCAAGAATACCAAAAGTATCAATACTCTAGTGCCTACATGTTTATAAATGAGAAGCATTAATCTGTAAGTCCTGACTTTCCTCCAAGAAGCATGTGAAATCACATACCTATCTGCAGTTCTAAAATCCAGAAGTTCTGAAAGCTGAAAGATTTTTGTAAATATGGAAAAAGTTCACTTGGTATGCTAATCTTACTGTAGCAGGCAAGATGTTTATAGTTCATATTGATACCTTTCAAAATGCTTTTTCATGCTTTTCCACAAAAATATTATTGTGTTGATTTTAGATTGCTATCTCAGATTCTACAGGGGTTGCTGTGTGATTTTTGTTATAAACACACTAAAACATTTCTAAATATCTGAGCAATTCTAAATTTTGAATCACTAGTGGCCCTAATGTTTGGTGGACTTAGATACCAAGCAATTAATAGTCTGTAAAACTCTTATACACAATAAGTATTGTTATTTACCATTCTTTATTTTATAATTTTATTTAAAATAGTGAGCAAAATACTACTTTTAAACCACTTAGTCATAACAATAAAAACATAACTCAAATAATTTTATAAAATGCTGAATTGACCAAAGATTCCCACTTTTAGGAGAAAATTCAGTGTGAGTGTGTACACACATGTGCGTGTGTGTATATGTGTGTGTGTATGTGTGTTTATTCACCTGGATTAAAAGACTGATGGAGTAGATTAAAATATGAAAATCATCATAGATATTTTAAATTGGTAAAAGATAATTTAGAACAAATAAAGGTAAAGAGAAAATAAAATAAATTGCTAAAATATTTGTATTATAGTGGATAAAAATTTTGAGACAGGGAAAGAATATTACAAAATAACAGTAGTTTTTAATACAGAGAGAAAACAATAAAATTTTTTATGATAAAACCAACTCAGTTATGTTCAGGGAATAATGATAGTAATTATTAATTATGTTCAGGGAATTATTATTATTATTAACTACATGCTTGGGATTAAACCTGGGCCTTGCATATGCTAGGAAGTACTCCATCAATTATCTAGATCCCCAAATCCAGGGAAATTTAAAACATTTGAAAAAAGAACTGTGACAATCACTTATATTTAATATAGCATAGTAACTTAAAATTAAGGATTAGTGAGCCTGCAGGGTGCAAAAGTGAACACTTAAGAGTTGTACTGAGGGAAGGAAGTGTAGCCAATATTTTTCTTAATCCTTTGATAATGGATTTTAATATTGTATTTTAACATTTGGTTTCATTAGAATTTAGTGTGTTGTTACAACTACAGCATCAACAGAAGTTTTCTTTATTCTTTTAATTTTTTACTATCCTTTAATTACAGAAGAATTTAAGTGTTCTGAAGAAATGATAAACAAATCATAATTTTATTTGCTTGTCAAAATGACTAGTTCTTTTCTCAGAAATTATTAATTACATTAACCGGACCTTATAAATACATTTTGTTGCCTAAACATAGAAAAATTTTATTACAGCAGAAATCATTTGCAGTTGTCAGGGAACTTGTTATTATAACCTTGATGTTCTTTATTAAAAATGAATTACCTTTGTCCATTCTACTATTGCTTTTTGAATCAACAAATTATTTATTAAAACTCATCAGATGGCCAGTTTTCTGGTAACATGATCCAAATACACATACATCTTTATTCATCCTGCAGTTTTTTTTAACTTAAAATAAATGAGACCACAATGAAAATACACCTTTATTTAATCAATCTTTCACAGAGCCGACTGTTATGGATCAGTAAGTCAGTCAGTCACCTTGGCTCTGTCTTGTAGTTAAATGGATTTATCAATTATATATTTTATACATATTGATGAGAAAATGCCCCAGATAGGTAAGTAAAGTATAAGGAATATATTAGACTTGAGATGATGAAAAGAAAATTCATGCTTAAAATACAGAGGTTTAGTGTCTTAGAAATAGCCAATGGAGTTCAAGTCGCTCTATTTTCTGACAGTGTCCCTGGAGATTAGTCAATGTCAAATCTTTCAGTTTAAATCAAATCCCTTATACCTGACAATATATTTTCATGTTAGAGAGTATTTAACCTTTTATGATATCTGAAAAATATCAGCATTTCTAGCAAGTTGACTAAAGCAGTGAGAAAAATAAAATATTGAAAAATTTACTGTTAGGTAAATGTACGCTGCTGTTTGAAGGCATTCTGGTTGCTCATATGAAATATTTGGAAGAAGTTGCTATATGATTCTTTAGTCTAGATCTTGGCCTCTCCATTTTTCATGTGCTTATGAATCACTGGAGGACTTTGTTAAAGAGCAGACGCTAGCTTAATAGGTTAGGTAGAACCTGAACTATTATTTCCAAGTGACCTACGCGCTGCAGACACATGTGCCACACGTGTGCCACACTTGGATCCCAAGGCTCGAAAGCATTGCATCTCAGACTGTGATAAAATGGCTTATGAATGCTGATGTTCAGCCTCTAACAATTCTGCTGCAACAGGTCTGTGGCAAAGCCTAGGCACTGGTATCTAAAATAATTCTTTAGAAAAAGATCATTTCCCATTCTGTAGGCTCTTTTTTTCACACTCTTAATTGTTTCCTTTGCTATGCAGAAATTTTTGATTTGATGTCATCCCATTTATTGAATCTTGGTTTTATTTCTTGAGCTTTGGTGATTTTGCTAAGCAAGTTAGTGCTTGTGCCAATATGTTGCAGTGTTGAGTCTTTGTTTTCTTCTAGCAGTTGCAAACTTTCTAGTGCAAAATTCCTAGATCTTTGATCCACTTTGAGTTGACTTTTGTGGAGAGTGAATGACAGGGGTCAAATTTTGTTCTTCTATATGTGAATATCCAGTTTTTCCAGCACATTTTTTTTTTTTTTTTAATAAAGGAGATCTTTTCTCCAAGGTATGTTTTTGGTGCTGTAGTTGAGTATATGATAACTGTATCTATGTAGGGTTTTCCCTGTGTCTTCTATTATATTCCGTTGGTCTTTGTGTCTTTTTTTGATACCAACACCATTCTGATTTTATTACTATTCCTCTGTAGTATAATTTGAGGTCAGGAATTGTGATGCCTCAAGTATGGCTCTTCTCACTCAGTAGTGCTCGGGGTATTCTGTCTTTTATCTGCCAAATAAATTTTAACATTTTCTAGTTACTTGTCTGACATGGGATTAACATCCAGAATATATGAAGAATTTTAAAAACTCATCACTAAAAGAACAAATAACTGGATCAATAAATGGTCAAATGAACTAAATAGATATTTTTCAAAAGAAAACATAGAAATGGCCAACAAATCTATGAAAAAATGTTCAACATGCTTAGTAATCAGAGAAATGCAAATCAAAACTACACTGAAATTTTATCTCACTCCAGTTGGAATGGCAATCATCAAGTATACAAATAATACTAAATGTTGACAAGAATGTGATGAAAAACACTTACTCCTACAATGTTGGTGGGACTGAAAATTAGTACAACCACTATGGAAAGCAGTACAAAGATTCCTCAAAATATTAGAAATGGACACACCAGTTTTCCCAGCTATCCCATTCCCTGGTATTTATCCAAAAGAACTAAAATTAGCATAACGTAGTGAGACAGGCACATCAATGTTTATAGCAATACAATTCACAATAGACAAGTTATGAAACCAATATAGGTGCCAATCAACAGATGAATAGATTTTTTAAAATGCGGTACATATACACAGTAGAGTTTTACTCAACCATAAAGAATAATTATGGCATTTGCTTGTAAATGGATGGAACTGAAAACATCACAGTAAGTGAAGTAAGCCAGGCTTGGAAAGTCAAGGATCCAGTGTTTTCTCTCAAATGTGGAAGCTAAAGCAAAACGAGGGAGAAAAATTGTGGGGATACCATGAAATATAAGAGAGCTCAGTGATTATGAGGAAGGGAATGGGGGTCTACAGAATTAAATTGATAAAATTATGTACATATATGAATATACCATAGTGAATTTCCACCTTTATGTATACCTATAAAGCACTGATTTTTAAAAATCAGTCAGTAAATAGAAAGAATACCAGTAACATAGACAAAGGGGAACAAGGGAATGGAGGAGGAGAGAAAAAGAAGAAATACTGGAGACTGAAATGAAGCAAATTATATTCCATACATGTATGATTATATCAAAACGAACCCCACTATTACAACTATAATGCACTAATAAAAACATTCAAAAAGTCTTCAGGTGACCTACTGAACAACCAAGGATTGAGAATCAATGCTAAAAGGAAAGGAATGACTTGGAATATTTTAGAAAACTTCTGAGAAGTTCTGGTTGTAAAACTATAAAAGTTTGTCTACTTCAGGGCTCTGGAGGCCTGGAACTTATATACTTTTAATGGTTGCCATGCAAACAAGAATAACTGTACCTCTAAAGCCTAAGCACAGTCTCAAAATAAAAGCATGCTTTGGGCAAATAATACCTTTAATTGGGACAAATTGACCCTTAGGATCAAGCTATTAATGCTCATTGTCCCTTCTCTATCATTAGCACATATCAGTGGGTGGATCAGCATAAGAGTAGCAAATGAATACTTTGTGTGGTAATAACTGTACTAAATCTGAATATTTCTTAAAACCATTTGCACAACTTTAATGTACCTGTGATTTAGTCATCTCCTTGGAGTGCAATTTTAAATTGTTGCTCCCTTGGTTTAGAAACCTGTATGTGGTTTATGACCCAGTTAGTTTAAATTGATTCTTTCCCTATGTACCCAATTAGCAATTATGGTTTTCAGAGCCCAAAGGGGGGAGTCGTGTGTTGGTGGTAGAGAGTCAAAGTCATTAAACAAAATAGCACAAACAAAAACAAAAATAAAAAACAAACCAACTTGTTATTAGTCATTTTGAAAAATTCACTGCAAACATTGCTTAAATTATTCTAACTTTTGTGTTCAAAGTAATTTCATCTATGCTAACAACTTCTATGCTTGACAATGTCAATCAACACAACATGTTTCATTCTGTTCTTAATACAAGTTCTTGTCTTTTCCCTTCATTTAACTACGCATTAGTGCTTATATTTCGTCTCTTGTCCTCAGGAAATTGGAACTCCATCATGTTTCTCATATCTTAAGCCCAATTTTCAGGTTAATTATAAAATTATTACATAAAGAATCTAATCTACAGAGTGTCACACACTCTTGCCTTATTTGGACTCCAGACCTGTCAAACTTAAGCAAAAAGAATAATTTCAATGAGTAAGAATGAGCCATCCTTAAGAGCCATGGAATCCATATGGCAAAGACTGAAATTTCAACATTATTGATCACACACTTGATTAATACACTTCGCCAGACCGTCCCTGAGTTCCAGAAGACCCTGTTACTTGGAGGAAAACATGCATACCATCATTCAGGCTGAAATCTCCATTGTGCAGCTGGTCTCTAAATACAGAAATTATGTCTGGGCAGCCAATGTCTTAGGGTAGCTGGAATAGCTCTGAAAAAATGAACACTAAAGGGATGGGGAGATGAGCTATATTGGTTTGGTAGGGCTGCCATTACAGAGTACCACATTCGTGCGGCTGACACAGCAGATATTTATTTTCCCTCAGTTCCGGAAGTCTAGTAGTGCAACATTGAGGTGTTGACAGGGTTGGTTCCTTCTAGGTAAGGAAATCGTTGATCTCTCTACTGACTTCTGGTGGCATGCAGTAACTTTTTGTCTCTGGGCTTATAGCAGTTTCATGCTGATCTCCGTTTTGATGTTCACATGGGGTTCTCCCTGTGTGTGCTTCTGTTTCCAAATTTTTCTTTTTTATCGCAACATCAGCCATTTTGAATTAAGGCCTGCCCTAATGAACTTGATGAACTGTTTCCATGAAAGGTTACACTCTGAGGTAGGATTTGAGGAGACTAGCACTTCAACTTGTAAATTTGAGTGACATGGTTCAACAGATAGCACAAGGCAAATGATTTTAGGGTTCCTCTGTTCCTAAAGATCAGCTGATAGAGTGAAAATTCAACTGTGACAGCAAAAGGCACTGAGTCCCTCTTTTTATAAGGAGCATTGTGCCTTCCTGCCTTTTACTTGGTTGAGAAGAGCTGTACTCTTAAGTAGTATCTATCAAAGCCTTAGAGTATGGTAGACCTCACAAAGTATCCACCTCATCTTTCCCACACAGCCTCATTAGGGACTCCTTATAAAGAGAGGAATCTAAGACACAGAGAAGTTAAGAAATTTGCCACGGAACACAGAATATGAAGAAGAACCCCAATTCACAACTGGAATCTGATCCTGGAAGATGGATTCTTGGCCACAGTGGAAAACCAGGAGAACTAACTGGTCTGCTGCCATAGTGGGAGACTCAGTGTCGATTGTGCAGTGGGTGTTTTTTCCTACAGGAGATCACAGTCCATTACCTTTACTATATTTAAAAGGAGACTTTTCTACTATTTCACAGGGACTAAATATGGAAGGGTAATGAAAATCCTCCTTTCACCTAAATGTATATGGTGCTGACTTTGTCTGATTTATTGAGGATATTTAATTAGATCAGTTAATTAATATGAAATTAAAATGTGAATGTGAACTTGAAGACCTCTGCAGAAACCACAAAGTGAAGAAGTACTTAAAGAGTCCTGATATATTAAATTCAAAAAGATACAGGAGTTGATAAAGGGGAAAACAATGACATTTGACCATTTTAAAGAGAATATAGGTATTTGTGAAAATAATGAATGGGAAATTTAAACCACTTTGCTATGCAGTGAGAGTGGCAGACTTAAGGCAAGAAACTACCACCCAAACAGGTATTTGCTGATTGTGAGAGAACTATTCTCCTTGCTGCAGTAAACTCTGTTCCCACCCCCCAATGTCTGTAGTCATGCAGAGATCAGTTAAAGGGGCCACTGCTTTCACAGTGAAGAGAGATTTGAAGACATTTTTTCAGAGGAAGAAAAACTCAAGACAGAATAACAGATGAGCTTCTAATGAAAGAGAGTTGAGAATTACCTCATTATTGCCTTTCTGCAGAGGTAGCAAATGTGCCACCAGAGCCCTTTGAGAGTGTGAAAGGGAGATCATACAGGTTTGAGTATCAAGTCTAATTAATAAAAAGGCTGCAAACAAAAAATAGCAAAAGTAACCAAATAACACAAGTAAATGCAAAGAATAATAGTACCATTTATTTTTCTCTGTCTGCTCGCACCTCCTTTTCCTTAAACAATATTCACTACAACATCAGTGGTAGCTCCTGTAGGTGGATGCTCTATTCATCACTTAACCAGGTTAAAGAACAGGCATTAGATCCTGGCTTCACTGCTTTCACAGGTGCTTACTCTGTGCTTTCCAGAAGCACACTCTGGAACAGAAAAACATATTTTGGTGGTGAAGTACGGGGGTCAGGTTAGAGACTGGTGGGACTTAGAAAAGCTGGAAACGAAATACACAGAGAAAAGTTCAATATAGGTAAGTGCATAAAAAAACACAGGTTGAAAATCCTGCAAATAAAGAAGACTGTTTACATGTCAAGTATTCAGGCAGACAGGAACCTGCAGATCTGCTAGCAATAAAGGAGGGAGGAAAATCAGTAGGAGAAAACAGGAGTTGCCATTAATAGAGAAAGGCCTTGGTAAGTGTGGCAAGGACCTACGCTCGCCTCACACTTGTGTTTGTCTCCTGTGGAAACTAATCTACAAAAACAGCTGCCTAAGGCTTAAAGGTGGAGAGAATTAAGAACATTAGTAAAGCACTTAAGAAAAGAATACCCATTAGCAAAACATTCTTTCCTCATATCTTGTGCCATTTTAATTTTTGTTCAAAGGTCTGATTTGAGAGTAAGGCACACAACTATGTAGGTTCAAAGGCTGTTTTTAATGAGAAGTCATGTGTAATTTAAACATTTGTTTTGTGAGAAATATATTCTCAAAAAAAACAAAAAGTTGAAATGTATTGTGAGACTCCTTATTTCTTTCTGTTTCTCCAGGGGGACCCCAGAGGGAGCATGATACTTCGGTTTGCTCTTCTCAGCCTGAAACCATCCTGTGGGGCACAATTCAGGGTTCACTGGGGTTATAAAAGTTTTTAACGTGTGATCTTCAGGTATGAGGATATCTCACTAAAGTGTAAAACCGATTCATTGTAATCTGCTAGATTTAGGAGGTTAAACACCTGAGGGCAAAATCATGGCATAGTGCAGATGTATTCTGATTCTAATAATAGAAAATTGTAAGGCATTCAGAGGGTGGGAATCTGGAGTTAGGATTTTCATAATTTGCTGTCAACATACATCTTTGTTCTGATCACTGGTTATTTGTTTCATTAATACAAAATAACAAGTGCTCCTGCAGAAACAACTGACATCCTGCCATGTTGCAATTAAGGGTAGGCATATGAATCACATCCCACAGGTAGGATGAAGTGGCACCTTGTATCCTGAAATGAACAAGAACTACAACAACAAAAGCAGGGTCACTCTGTTTTAGTAACTAACACCTTGATATTTGTCATGGGTTGCTGACTCCCTCATTGAAACACATTTATCCCTGACTTTTAACTGTTACTATCTAAAGTGATATAATGATCCCTTTGACTGTAATAAGCATGTAAGAAAATTTCTATTTGTTCAACCTGAACTGGCAAGCGTTAGAACCAGCAGTATTGATAATACAGGATAAACATCCCTAATTCAAATATACTAGACACAAAATGTTACAAAATCCAAAACTCTTCAAGTACCAGCATGGTACCACAAGTGGAAAATCTCACATCTGACCTCATGTGACAATTGAAACACAGACACACTAAAAATATTGTGTTAAATTATCTTCAGCCTATCTGTGTAAGTCATATGTGAAACATAAATGAATTTTGTGTTTGGACTTTCTTCCCATACCAATATATCTTATTATACATATGCAAAATTCCCAAATCCAAAGGTAATCTAAAATCCAGGACATTTCTTGTCCCAAACATTTTGAATAAAGGGTATTCAGCCTATATTACATTTATTGTCCTTTAATTAACTACTGTATTGGTTAGAAATGGACAAGTCAGATTTTTCCTGCCTTGTCTCTCTCGAGAACCTCTTTTCTGAATGATCTTTTGTTTCTGGGACTGAGACTGCCTTGAACATTACTCTGTTTCTCTAGGGCTTCCTGCCAATGATCCATACTTCTTTTGGTTTGGTTTATACTATCCATTCCTTCTAGATCACCCAACCCCTCTGGTACCACTTTTCCATCAAGCAAACTGCTATCATTTCTTTATGGCCCAAATTAAATCCTGTCACTTACATAAAAGATTCAGATTTTGCCTTATGCTAATCACTCCTTCCACTATGTTCCAATACATTTCGCCAAACCTACATTATCTTATAATGCTTAGTTATTAATTTTTCCAACTCTACTTCCTAGGACTGTGCTTGGCATATAATAGATCTCAATGTGGTTTTAATTTGCATTTCTCTAATTGCTAGACATGTTGAACATCTTTTTAAACATTTGTTAGTCATTCATATTTCTTCTTTTGAAAAGTGTCTGTTTAGTTTCTTTTTCAATATATATATATATATATATATATATATTATTTTATTTTATTTTTTTGATGTAAGTGTTTTGAGTTCTTTGTATATCCTGGATGTTAATGCACTATCTAAGGTACAGGTGGCAAAGATTTTCTCCCATTCTGTAGGCTCTCTCTTCATACTCTTGTTTGTTGCTGTGAAGAAGCTTTGTAATTTGATGACATCCCACATGCCTGTTTTGGTGCCAATGCCAGGCCATTTTTGTTATGGCTCTGAAGTATAATTTAAGATCTGGTATTGTGATGCCTCCTGCTTTGCTTTTTTTGCTAAGGATTGCATTGGCTATTCTGGGCCTCTTATTTCTCCAAATGAATTATATGACTGCTTTTTTATTTCTATGAAGAATATCATTGGAACTCTGATGGAAATTGCATTGTATCTGTATAGTGCTTTTGGTAGTATGGCCATTTAAAAAATATCAATTTTGCTTAACAAGAACATGGGGGTCTTTCCATCTTTGAAGGTCTTCTTCAATTTCTTTCTCTAGTATTATATAGTTTTTCATCATAGAGATCCTTCACCCCTTTTAATAGATTTAGTCCTAATGATTTTATTTTTTTGAGGCTCTTGTGAATAACATAGTTTTCCATATTTCTCTATTAGCAGACTCATCATTGCAGTAAGGAAAGCAATTGATTTATGGATGTTGATTTTGGATTTTGTTAGTTTGCTAGATTGATTTAAGAGTTCTAGAAGTTTTCTGGTGGAAGTGTTTTGGGTATTCTCAATATATAATCATGTCATCAGCAAACAGAGATAGTTTGAGCTCTTCTTTTCCTATTTGTATCCCGTTAATTTCCTTCCCTTGCCTAATTGCTCTGGCTAGAGTTTCAAGGATTATATTGAATAGGAGTGGTGAAGTGGGTATCCTTGTCTTATTTCTGTTTTTAGAAGGAAGGTTTTCAATTTTTCTCCATTCAGAATGATGTTGCCTTTGGATTTGTCACATACAACTTTTAAAATGTTAAGGTATGGTCCTTCTCTCCCAAGTTTTTCTAGTGTTTTAAACATGACTGGATGCTGTATTTTATCAAATGCTTTTACTGCATCTGTTGATATTTTCATGTGATTCTTCTCTTTAAGTCTTTTTATGGATTACCTTTATTGATTTCTGTATATTGAACCAACCTTACATCCTGGGATGGAACCCACTTAATTGAGGTACACTATCTTTTTAATGTGGTTTTCCACTATCAGTTCAGAAGAAGCCAGTAAATTTGGACATCTACAATTTTTGAACATCACAATATAGAATATGAATTATATTTACAATATATTATCTTCATTTATACCTGTCACAAAATACTACATACTCTCTTGGAAAGGTATCAAAGTCAGTTCCTTATGTTTTCCTATGTGTCTTGTTATGATAGTTTTCTTTTATAATGAGTAAAAAAAAAGATTAAACCAACAGAAAAAACGTACAAAGTAATTAGTCAAGTTAAGCTCATAGTAGTTGGAACAGTAAACTACAAGGTCATTATATGAACAGAGTAACAATGAAAACTGACAATAATTTGTGCTTCTATTGAGTGTGCTCATCTACATAGAAACATAATTTCAGTCATATAATTTACTATTATAATTGTAAATCACTTTGTGACCATATGCCTCAGCTACAAAATAGAGACCACTGATTATTGTAATAATCACAACTAAAATTCCATTACATATGCACCAGTTGCATGCATACCACATGCAATAGGCAATTCCCACAACTGTGATTATTCTTCAGACTACATAGTGGACACATCATTGCACCTTTCATTTCTATCTCTGGTTATAACTACTTCCTAATTTTAAAATGAACCCATTACTTTGGTTTCAATTGCCAGTATTTAATTTTACCTAGTGGAATGACTCTTTGGAAAACACACCAACCTACTCATGAGACTTTTCTGCTGTGTCTTCTCCCAGAGCTGGATAATTTTTTATATTAATGAGTTTGGTTTTATGATTACCTGAAAACATTTTTCAAAATATTATATGTAGAAAATAGAGGCGAAAGAAAAATTAGTAACTAAAGCAAAAGTTCCTTATTTACTAACTATACATTTAATTGGATTTTTTTCTATTTCATTTTTATGCTCAGGGAAAAACTTAAAAAAAATTTAACAACTCAAAGCTAAATTCAAGAAAGTTCCTAGTAATTCTCACATGCATCCATATTAATTTTAATCATTAAAATCAAGGACTGCCTTACAAGCAATTAAAATATTTCTTATATGATAATATTTTTCCCAGAGTCAACATTTTCTGAAGTTTACCTTTACCCATAGAGATTTCTTTGACCAAAACATTGTGATTAATTTTTTCAAGAAAAGTGAGTATTTTGAAATTCATACCCCAGTGACATTTGCATAGAGGCCACTACTGTTTAAAAACTTGTAATTTTAATGTTTAGATGGAAATAATATGTTTCTAAATAATAATGTTTTTATATTTCTGTATTTGACTTTTTTTCTGATATTGTCCCTATGGGAAAAGACAATAAAAAAAAATGACAGCATAAAATGAGATAAAATCTAGATATAAAACATAGAATTTTGATTAACGATTTAATCTATGACCCTAAAAAAGAATGACATCCTGAAAAAAATCTGAAAGCACAAAACATAGATGCAAGGCAATGGAAAAACAAGAATGTGTCAGGCACATTCAGGATATTGTGTATATAATATTTGGTCTTTCAAAAGAACAAAAATAACTGATAAGGCACAGGATATAACAAAATAAATTAACAAAAGTTATTTTCCTACAGAATGTTTAAGTCTAGATAATAAAAACAATGAAATATTCCTTAAAATGTGATTTCACAAAGACTAACATCCCAGATCCACACACCTCTATATTGATTCTAGTGATGATTATGAAATATGCAGTAACTATCTAGAAAGAATGAACACTGATCAATATAGGAAATATAATAAAACATGTCACAATTCTCATCAGTTACGTTGAAAGCTACCGGACAGTGAGATATCTATAGAAAGAGAAAGAATCATGGATTAAAAATATTGGATTCAGAGAAGAGAGCATTCTTCTGTTAGGGCAAAAGTTGTTTTGATATATTAAAGGATTCTGGGCATCTGTAACTGTAAGACGTCTGAGTAAAGTAATTTAGAAACTACTTGTGCCAGAATGGGATAGCAGGGAAGTAGATTTGGGGATCGAGATTTACCTGCAGGAAGTGTGTTGGGGAATATTTCTGGAGCCAACACCTATGTGGAATGAAATACGTATGAATGGACAAAGGAGGAAATTCAACTGTAATTTTGTTTTATTCTGCAATAAAGTTTCATTCTCTACCTCTCCCTAGCTTCTGATCACCATTTTTCAACTCTCAGCACCTATGAAATTAAACTTTCCAGGTTTCAAATATAAGTGTCATTCATATGTTACTTGTCTTTCTCTGCCAGGTTTATTCTACTTAACAGAGTGATCTTCAATTCACTCTGTTGTTGAAAATGACAGGACTTAATTCTTTATTATAGCTGACTAGTGCTCTGTTGTGTATAGTTACTACATTTTCTTTATCCATTCATTTGTCTGTGGCTATTTATGGTGCTTCCATTTCCTGGTAAAAGTGAATAATGCCTCAGGTGATCCTATTGGGAGCTCTGGTGCCAGAATGACTCTTTTTGTTCTGAGGTGGGAGAGAGAACCCTTCTTTTAGACTCTCTGATTGAACAGTTATTGGAAAGAGATGTAGATAATATATCATAACAAATTCAAAGCCCAGATTGACTACAAGAGCACTTATCCATCCAGGATTTGAACCGACACCAACTTCATTAATTATATTCTGTGCCAGGAATATGTGTTTGTTTGTGTAAATATGCGCATATGTTTATACATAGTATATTTGTATATATGTATGCATGTGTATATGTGAGTGATAATATACAAGAGCAGACAAATAGACATGGTTTAAAATAGTATGTAGCAATATATATCTTAATATTTATAAAAAATCAATTTATGACTATAGTGATCATACATTGTTAAGTCTGCAAAATCAGTCCTAAGGACTCATAGCAAAATTAACTATAGGTATATTTAAATAAAATCAAACAATGAGAATTTTAAAAGAATGTTAGATATTGAATTTTAAAAACATCGAGGAACCTAAAACTATAGAGGAAAACATCAAAATTTTAAAAAGTAAAAATCTAAATATAAACATAGGCAAAAAATTAACAGAAGTGGCATGTTTCAGAAAAATATTTCAGTATTAAAGTTAGATCAAAGTGATATCTATAATACTAAAAAAGAATTCTTTCAAATAAAAGAAGAGAACCGAGAACATGTGGAAAAGCCTGTTAGTAGGTAATTAAAACACTGGAAATCCAACAGCATAAGACCATAATAAGATAATAAATTTTATACAAAATAAATGAGATATAATTTCTGCCAAAAGATTGCTATGTAAAAATAAATATATAAATAAATAAGGTGGGTTTGGTAGCTACTGCTGTGTGATGTTGAGGGAAATGGACATAATCATTACATGTTAATATAAATGTAATTTTAAAAAATATTTCTTAAAAAGTCAATCTAACAATAGGTGGTAAAATTGGAATTATGGCAACACTGAGTAAGTATTTTGTGAAAAATTTTCCTTTGAAAAAAGAACAAAATAAGAATGTTATTGAATAGAGATTATAGGAATATATATGAATAAATGTATTGATAGTATACTTTGCAGGAAATTAAAAGCAGATTTATGCCAGTTGAAATAGAATGATTTCCACAACTCATTTTCACCCCTTACTTAAAAAAGATAACACAGTACAATATCAGATGTACTTAGTTTATTTTCCATTGCTATAACAAAACACTAGAGTCTGGATACCTTATAAAGAAAAAAGGTTTATTTTTCTCACAGTTTTGGAAGTTGAAAGTTCAAAACAGTTGGTGCCAGCTCTGGTCAGATGGCATCATGGTGACAGCACATGTGAGAGAGAGTGACCACATGCTAACACTAGAAGCCAGAGAGATGGAGGAGGGGCCTGTCTTGCTGTTTTATTACCTTCTGACAAGAACTAAGCTGAGTCCTTGGAGAGCTGCATTAATTGTTTCTGGGGACATTGTTCCAGTGACCCAATTGCTTTCCACTAGGTTTCACCTCTTAAAGTTTCCATCACTTCCCAACATTCTTACACTGAGAATCAGGATTCTAATACATGGTTTAGGGACAAACCAAATCCAAGCCATATCAACACAGAAGAATATAAATTATATTGATCCTATATTTCTAAAACAAGTAATAAAAATTCTAAGTATGTATTATTTATTTACAATTACAACATCATCAAAGAAGATGTAATGGGTCCACAACAAACATGAAATTTGGATTACCTGTTGGAAGTGAGAGGATTAGAATGGAAAGAATGAGAGGATATGATAAGAATGAGATAAGTTGCCCACAATAGGAAACATGTTCCATTTCTGAGTTTGGGTTGTGTATGAATGTGTATGCCTGAATGTGTGTATGAAAGAAAGAGAGATAGTGAGAGAGAATATTAACATTTAGATTTTAGTATACTATATAAAAATAGTGAGATGTATGAAATTATAAGTATAATGTGCCAATCATTTTTAAGAAGTGAGTGTTCAAATGCTTTTTTCTTTTTTACTACCATATAGTAAGAACATTAAAATATACATGTATTTTTATGTAGTCAGAAAATATATGCATGATACACTTCATAAAATAAAACTTCTGAAACAAAAGTTACACAAATCTTTATTTCATTCTCCATAGTTCTAATGTGCCAATTCTTGTACTATTTTCCTTACATTTTACCAATTGCTTATAATCATGCTATTCTAGTTTGCTGCATTTGGGGAATAGATCTTTGTGTGCAGATTTTACACTGATATATTTTTCCTTTATTTTTCTATATTTTCTACTCTAGATTTTTATAATCTTAATAGACAAACTATTAAGATTCTAATACCACTATATGATTTGATCATTTTAGGTCTAGAAAAATCCAGTTTAGACTAGGGATCAGGAATTATTTGGGGTAGGGTTTGTACTTAAATCTAAAGCAGACATATTTGTTTTGGGTCAAAGACAAATGTTAGGCTACATATTAGTTTTGTAGCAGGGCTGCACTGAGGTAAGGATATCTACCTAACAAGACCTATTCAGGAATTAATAAAACAAGTAAAACTCTTAGAAAAAAAAAATTAGGATTTTTCCCTTCCAAAATAGATAAAAAGGCAGGATTCATTGAATTCCGAAATGCATTGCCATCCCTTCAGTCTAAATACTTTTCTTACATTATGTGGCAATTTGAGTTAAAGAAATGACTTCTGTAGTCTTTTTAATTTTGCTTCTTCAGTAGATGCTTTATGTGAACTATTATTCTCCCAGAGTTTAATACCTTGCATATCTAGTCCTTATTACATTCCAGTAATAACTGTTCCTATGCAGTCTATACTATATTCCAATAGACATTTCATTCTATTCCATATGCCAGAGCACTAATGTGGATTCAGTTTCTATCTCATTTTCTGTCAAAATTAATTATTCCTTGAGGCTTTTCTTGCCAAGTAGTTAAGTATTTTTCAAAGTCCTTTTGTTTTTTCTTTTCTGAGTCCAAGTATAGAGAGAAATTTTCTGATAGTTTCTATTGTACTTGAACTGAATAAAGCCAAATTTGAAAACAACATTAATATATACAAGTCTTTTGGCATACTTGGAATGAACATGGCCTCAAACTTACTTAAATAAATCAAACTGGTTAGACCAGTTAGAATCCTAAAATGTCATATTCTTTCTCAGGTAACATTAACTTGAATAGTGCATTGTTAAAAGGAGCTGAACTGAAATAACCTCTTCTTATTAACAGGCATCATAGAACTTGATGGAAAAAATAAATAAGGAAAGGGGTTTTGAATAAGCTGAATGCTTTATGAACTTCTACTTCTACATTTGTGAAGTGGGAATAATAATATCAAGAACATAAGGTTGTTGTATTTTTATTTTTAATTTTTAATTTTTTTTTTTTTTTTTTTGTGGTGCTGGGGATTGAACTCAGGACCTTGTACTTTCAAGGCAAGCACTCTACCAACTGAGCTACCTCCCCAGCCCAGGTTGTTGTATTTTAAGAAAATTTTTCTAATTTTAATTTTTTAAAAGAAACAAGTGTAATATTAAAGATTACATTTATTAGTTTTAAAAATACTATAGAACTTTTAGTACAGAGAAAAAGTATTTAATAAATTATTTTTATTCTATTTTTATGTTGTTTAGTTGTAATCAGTTTTGAATTGGAAGATTTTTAATAGTAAGGAAAAGATTTTTAATCTAGGACTGCTTGAATCCTATCTGTCTGCCAATATTTCCTTTAGTAGAATGACAATCAATGTGCTATTTAATAATTATGTGATTTTATATATTAAATTTCTCTTAACAATTTAGGCGTAAGGTCAAAGCAAAAAAAGAAAAAAAAAAAATCCTGTTTTCCCCCAAATTTAAAATTTGGAACCTAGCTTCCTTGGTTGGACTATAAGAATAGAGTAAGATCATCTGACAGAAAACAGTGCATTAAAGATCCTGAATACACCACGGAAGCTTCTTCATCGGTTGGAATTGGGTTCCCCAAAAAGCAGCCTCTGAATGGTGATTAATGTGCAGAACATTAAACAGAATTTGGAAGGAAACAAAGTTATGCAGAGAGAGAATCTGACTTGTGATGTAGACTTTTAAAAGGTTCCAGTCAACCTAACAATGAGTTCTGTAACTTGGATATACCTTTGGTGTTTTGTCAAGTTAGGGTAAGAAAATCTTACTAATTTGTTGATTATCCACTGGGTGCAGACCCACCTTGGAAGAAAGTGCAAACAGTGGACAAAACCAGATAGCATTAACTATAACAATTTCTGACAGCTGAGTGCAATGTCCTAGAAGAACTTGTAACTCTTGAGGAATGACATAGATCCTGAAAGAGGATTTGACTGACACATAAACACAGTTTATATCTTGTGTGGCTCAGATCCAAATATTCAGACAGGTAATGCAAACAGCAATTTCAGACCTTTAGTTAGTGCTTTTTCAAGGGAGAAACTTTGAAGAGGAAGGTTATTGTGGTCCAACCATAGCCCTACCACTATAAGTTAGACTTCGGGATGAAAATGATGCTCTCTCTCCCCGCTTCTACCCATCCTGGGTTCCCCTCAGCCTCAGCAAGTACTCTGCTCATCTCAGTGTTACTGGGAAGCTAAACCAGAACCTCATCCTTAAGATATCTGAGCCAGATTTTAATCAGTTTGGGTTGCTCTCACTTTTCAATATGCAGTAAAAAATGCAAAAGGGAATATGATAAGTTCCCTCAGATCAACAGGGTGTTAAAAATATTCCTCCCTCCCTGACATAATAATAGTCTTACTTACTTCTAACAATAAGGTCAAATACCCTTCTTATTACTGCTGCTCTCTTAGCATGAGGAGTTTATAGTGTCCAGGCAGCCTACGTAGTTTCCAATTCAAGAGGACTCTTGCCAGCTCTCCTAATAGAAGTGTTTCTCCTTTAAGAGCCAATAGAAATGTTCATTCTACAAGTAGGTCACTGATTGTGATAATAAGCAGAACCTCTCTTGCTTCAACCATTTAA
The DNA here is from genome assembly GCF_902686455.1 of Sciurus vulgaris. Classification (NCBI taxonomy): domain Eukaryota; kingdom Metazoa; phylum Chordata; class Mammalia; order Rodentia; family Sciuridae; genus Sciurus; species Sciurus vulgaris. The sequence goes on from NC_136463.1 coordinate 137,809,988, forward strand.
TATGTGTTTTCTTCTTATTGTCACCTATATACATATTTTTAACGCACGTTCTATGGTGTCCTAGAGAATGATGTAAATATAAAACTATTTCTGATCTTTAGTTAGAGACATGGTGGAGGCCACCAACCATGTATCCTACAGGTCATTAAGAATATTTCTTCCTTAGCTGGATTTCTGCTTGGCTTGTCCCACTAGACATATAGGGCCTCTTATCCCACATGCCAAGGATCCAACCAAGTACTTAAGGAGACTTTCAAGTATATCGGTTTCAACTATTAATCAGGGAATGGCAAAGGGATAATCCTTCAGATGCAGATGCGGGGACTCCAGTTTAGCTGGATCCAGATCAGTATCACAGGTACTACCTGGTTTTATAAGCCTTTATCCTAGAGGGAGAGGGAGAGGACAGCATGATAAGGCTTTAGTTCTCTGATTATCAGTTTCAATTTGGAGCCTGAGTCAAATAGTCTTTGAAAAATTCAGGTTTTCCCTTTCCTTGGTATGTAGTCACAGACCTAGTACCACAGGAATTTATAAAGACAACAGGCAGAATGCAATGACCCTCATGGAAAAGGAGAGAGGTAGCTAAGAGAAGTACCTCTAGATTTACAGGAGGATAAAGGATCATGTAAACAAATGGATGTTTTTTTCTTTTGAAAAAAGCTGAAACCAATTGAAAGCAAAAGAGGTCTTTTTCCCAAGAGGAAGGGATTGCAGATCTACCTAATTGACCCAGGAATTAGTCAGTAGGGCTGCTATAATATAGTACCACTAACTGGTTGACTTACAAACAATATATATATTTTTTTTTTTTCTCATAGACAGGAGGCTGGAAATCCGTGATCAGGATGCCAACATGATAGGGTTCTGGTGAGGGCACTTTCCAGGTCACAGACTGCTGACTTCATGTCAAATCTTCACACAGCAGAAAAAGCTAAGACCCCAACTGCAAAGACCATCACATTGGAATTAGGGACTCAACATATGCATTTGGAGACAGACATAATTATTCAATCTATTGCAGTCCAGCAAAATCAGGTTGTAATAAAAGCTTGCAAAAATAAAACAAAATGAAGCAAAAAAACATCGAAGCTAGCGTGGTATGGGAAAATGGAGAATAAACTGAAATTGGAGCTGAAAAGTAAACGCAAGACCTGAAAAATGGAGAACTTGAAAAGAAGGAAATAAAAAACTCAGTTGTCTCCCTCAGGAGCCATGTGGTCATTTGTGCATCACAACAGAAATCTTGTCTCCTCTCATGTCCGTCCTAAATAAGATGAACATTTTATAGAGCAGTTTCTTATTTTTTAAGCTTCCGACTAAATGACACTGCATGGTATCTGAGATCAGTAGACTTTTATTTATATTCTCAGAGAAAAGCTAGGCCCTTTCAAGCAGTTGAAGGAGCATGAATAAATATGTTACATGAAACTTTGCTCTTATTAGACCACAAAAAAACAAACAGAAAAAGTATGCATAAATTGTGTTTTTTCCCTAACCTGAAGGAGATATCAGAAAAAGTAGGAATGTTGCTATGGACTATTCATCTCAGTTCCTGTTAAAATTCCTTGGAAACTAAGCACAATTTCTTTCTTTCCTTACCACAGAAAAGTAGTGGGATAATAGAAAATAAATTGTATTATTATAGGAATCAGTATTTTTTGCAAGATTTTCTTCTTTATTTAAAAGTTGTGGAAGTACAGAATTTAGATAACAGCTATTCTTTTATCCTTTTAGAGGTTTGTGATTGGGTAAGACATTGAATGTGAGAAGAAAAGTGTTATAATTGAGTGAGAAAATTTAAAATACAAACAATTCTTCTTTGAACTCAGGGCGGAGCATGTGTGTACAAAGTAAAGGCATAAAACTTTCAGTAGAGATATTTTTTGTATTGAAAGAAACACATAAAATACTCTTAACATTTGTGTTGGGTAAACCTCATGCTAATATTTAATCAATTTTATGTTATTTCTAATCTTAAGAGACTTTATGGTTTTAAACATAATTTACCTTTTTTTTTTTTTTTTTTTTTTTGTAATTTCCAGTGGAACAGGGTGTCTTTGAATGTGCATGTACCATGGTTTATCTCCAAAGTACTTGCTAGTTAAAGAAAAAAATCACAATAATCCTTAGATTCTAGGCTATTAGACAGCTTTGTATTCACCAAGAGACTTGAGAAATATTTTTGGAATTATCTGTGCCGTGCAGATGCTCCTAAGCCACAGAGAAAATTATTTAATGGAGAATTTGTATCCCATAAAAGATTGTGCAGCCGAGAAACTGGATAGCATGACTGACCATGATGGAGGGAAAATCCAAACAAAACTGCAATTTTGTAAGATCATCTGCCAGTCTCTGTGTAACAAGGCATTTCACTCAACTTCTCCTCCATGTTAGCTGCAGTATTCTACATATGGGTCCTATGTAGTTTCCATGGGTCTGGCTATAGGAAAATATAAAGACAAAGTGAATATTTAAGTATTAGGAAAATTTTTATATTTGGGTTTTTGGCATGTGACTAAAAGACTTAACTTTCACTTCTCAGAAAATTAACACTTTCACTTTATTTCAAAGATTTCTCAAATTAATGAAAACATAATTATTCCTATCAGAGCACACAGAGAGGGAACAGAAAATATTTTCTAAAACCCTAGTAGTAGGTCAATATTTTTAAAAATTGTGGTGTAAAAATATCCCCTATTTTTACAATTAGGGGATAACAAACTTTGTTACAAAATTAAGAACATATGTTCTCATTCAAACAGGTACCTATATATTTGAAGAATTAAAATCATATGACATAAACAATGAAATGAATCTTTGATAGATTTAGGTTAAGATAACACTTTAAGTATGTGAAATTTAAATAGCAATAATTATACTGATTTGTAGGGAGGATTCTGCCACGTTCAGCATGGGTGAGGGAAAGGGTTTCTGTCAAAGGACGGTGCCAGCCATTGATTAATCACTAAGAAACTTTTTTAATTACATAAATACAGGAACCAATAATCTTTTTAAATGGAAGGGGGAGCAATGGATTGAGCCATGCCAAGATCTGGCCTCTACAAAGATGGAGAAACCCACCTTCCCTTTATTTGCAGTTGCACAGATAAAGGGGAACTGGGAGGAGCTTCTTCTGTGAGGAACAGGATGAGGTGGAGTTAGGGAAGCCACTTGCTTTGGCTGGTCATCCCAGTAGAACTAGCATCTCCTCAGGTGGTGAGCCACTCTGCACCGTCACATGCCCCAGGCTGTCTGAAATAGTCTCTCCTGACTGCCGGTTCCTAGGAGTCAGGCTTCCGTGTCCCCTGGCTCAGTCAAGCCTGATTCTCCTCGTCATGGATGGCTTCCCACACTAATTTATTTTATAGTTGTAGGAAACAAAAACTACATGATGGGTAAGAAAAATAAAACAACATCAAGTATGTTTACAGTAAAATAATTTTTAAGTACTTAACAAGTTATATGTACGAACCATCACTTATTAATTTTCAGTATACTCACTATTTTATGATTTTAAGTGATTAACTAAAATCATGTTTTGCTATACCTTGAAACTAACTCAGGCAGAGGGATAAAAGCTCCACAACACATTTAAGAACTCTTATCTTTAGATGTCAAGAAACTTGTTGTGGGGAAGTAAGACATGAGAATAAGGAATAACAGCGTATAATAAATATACAGTATAAAATGAACCTTTACCCTTAGGTTAAGAAATCAAGTAAGCAAGGTAATTTTATTAAAGGAAAAAGTCAATTTCCTTCATGTGATTTTCATTTCATTCATTTCTTCTTAGTTTTTCCCTCTCCAGTCTCTTCTTTTTTATCAGCATTCTTCTCAAAAGTAAATACTAATATTTCAACACATTTTTCCATTCCATTTTTAAACTTGATTAGCATGTTTTCCTTTACCAGTGGCATAAGTTAACATTTTTCATAATTTCTGCTACTACCACGCATATTGCTATTGCCACATTATTATGCAATGTTTCTCGTCCTGGGAAGAGTGACTTTGTGTCATGTAAGGTCTCAGTAGAAAACAGCACACTCAAAATAGCATTATTAGATGAGGGCTTATTAACAAAGGATCATTTACAAAGGTGTGGTCTCAGGAGAACCTGGAGGAGAGCAAGAAAAGCCTGACCTGTCACCACTTCCGTGCCCAACAGGACTGGGAAGGAGAAGTTGCAGAAAACTAGAAAAACTTTTGGGTAGACAGGGTCACCTCTGGGAGGCCAAATTATTCTTTCAAGGACAAAGTCAATCCCAGGTGACACAACAGAAAAGGAGCAGAGAAGATAAATAAACTGTTCTTACTCCATTTTCTTTGTTCCTTTCTTATTCTTCCTCTTAAGAGAAATTATCCAGACTTTAGAAATTAATCCAGAGGAAGACTGCAAATCCTTTCAACATCCTATCGGGATATTATTTAACAAGTCCTCCCAGGAATAGTTTCTTTCACTGGGAACACCAATCTCTGCTTGACCTTGCATATTTATTACTAATGACAGCATCCATCTAGCTGAGCTTGCATATTGCACACTTCTGTGTACTGGGTATCAAGTTGTTTGCATCTCGTAGCAAAGACAACCTATACTGACACCATCACCCTGTAGGACATTCTTACTGTTTTTTCGTTTAATTAATGAGTTAAAAAAATATCATTAGACTTTTTTTTTCTTTCCATTTTTGTGGGAGAGTTTTATTTTTAACTGAACCTGATCAGAAACTAGAAGGCACAGAGGCCCTGTTAACATGTAGGTCAGCCTTGGGCAAGAAGCAGGGTGCAGAAGATGGATAATATATCTAAAAGAGAAAGTGGAAGATAGTCTACCCAGTTGCGATTTTTGATGTGATGTATATTATGTCTTCCTCAAAATAACTATCAAATGATGAATACATTTTAAATGATTGTGATTATATATGTAGTTCTTTTTTTTTTTTTTTTTTTAATCAGTGAGGTTACTATTGTACTCTATGGACACATGCACTTTGAAGTCTTGTGAGGCAGATAAAATAATTTATTGGTGGAAAACTCAAAATAGGTAATAGAAGCTCCACTAAATGTAGTACAAATTATAATATAGTATATAGCATATATTAATAGAAGTAAATAGTATAGTTTATTAACCCCCATTATTCAATATGTGCAACATGACCAATATTTCAGGATACCATAGCTCCACCATGTACTGCTCTATATTTGTAAGTTTAATAGAAGAAGATGGCAGGTAACATTTTTCTGACTTTGAACTATACAAGTTTCTTGATTAGAAAACTGATCTTATTAGAAGTAGGAACTTCCAGAGCCTGTAACTGATATAATCCTGTTCTGCTGACCTAACTCTGACCTGCCAAGTCACATCCCAGTTTAGGTACTGAAAGGAAGGGTGATGATAGTAATGGTGAATGACCTTCCAGGGCCATCCGCTTTTCTTTTTTATTAAATAGACAAATGTGCATTATCTTTGATTGAATCCAGGTCTGGAAATGGGGCATCAATAAGATTCTGTTCATTTGGGTCATTTGGAAAGTTATAGGTTCACTTGTGAGGCACTGGCATCATAAGCCCCTTCTCCAGGCAGCTGAAAAAGTCTCCTTGTAAGATGTCTGTTCATAACAAAATCCAGTTAGATCCCCATCCACCTCCTTGATTTGGTTCTAGGAATGCAAATGACTGGCTTATTGGACATAAATCAGGCTATCTTTTCTAGAGTTGTGAGTTCCACATGAATTCTAGGATTACTATTTTGTAATATGAGCAACATCTTCAGTAGAGTAGGGTAGACCTAGAACCACCTGGCATGGTGTCTATGTCCATTTCTCTCCTGTGTCCCCTTTCTGAGCAATGTGTTCATCCATGTGCTGAAATCATATACACTGTCCATCAACAAACTTTATTTGAAGCTGGAATCATATGAACTGTTTATGCTTATTACATTCACAAAATCAAAGCATGCAACAAAATAGCAGACAATTATAATGCTACCTTCTGAAAAAAAAAAGTAGTAAGAAAAAGATGTCTTTTCAATTTTATAATTCCCGGGAATGCAGAAGCTCAGCTAAGCCAGAGGTAGTTATTTCTAGGAAATTTTCTTAAATTTTAAAAGAGGCAGCCCATCCTTTATTGTAATTCCTTAGCATTGAGTCATTGAACATGATAATAGTAGTCTATAATAAAAGTTGTATCTTTCTCCATGGTCTTCTTTTGTTCCATAGTCTAGATGTATCTCTTCAGATATGCTTGCTTCATAGACATATGTGATATAATACTTAATAATTTAATATTAGTTTAGCTATCATAATATTAAATTATTGAGCTAGTTTTACATTCTTTTCCTTAAGATAGTGCTTTAGAAGGATGCATATATGTAATTTATCCATAGATAGTCCAAAACCCTGCCCTTAGATCTAGAACAGCATAGTGCTGGTTCCTGAGTTTGTGTAAAGATATATATCCTCCCAGAATTGTCACCACTGAACACTGTATATTGTGTATTATCTGTAACTTATTATCAGCATGGTTAATTAATGCAGAATTCTATAGGGTTTGTGCATTTTGGAGGAGAACCCAATGTACTACTAAACCAGGACATGTTTATAAGTGCCAAGTTTTGTGTGTGAGGCCCTCATTGGGCCATTACTTTGGGTCAAACAGTAGATAAAATTTTCACTGTCTAATAGATGAGTGTATGAAAGAGACTAAAGTATTATATCCAGGACCTGTGCTGAGCTCTAATTGAGGGTGTTATCTTCCTTTTCTAGAGAAATTTATTGTGTTGTCCTTCTCATAATATTTTAAGTAAAAAAATGACTCATTTTTTAATAAGATTGTCAGGTTGGAGGTTGTGACTTCTTTTTAATAAGATAGCCTCTCTTCATTTGGACTCATCAATAGTTCACAAAAAGTCCAAAGGGCAAGGATCACTTACAAAGTCTTAACCCAATGTTTCTGATCACCTGTGAGTCTTGCTGTACGTTATCTGTAATTTCTTGGGACATGCAGGAGAAAGAGTACTCTAATACATACTGTAACACAAGGCTTGATTTAATATTGTCTGGATAGCTTTTAGCTCTTCTTACAACACATGTTCTCATGTCTACTTTAGACATCTCTAGTGTTACTTGACAACAGTGCCTTTTATAAAAAAAAAATATCCAGATACTGGATGTTCTGTCTAAACTATCCAAAAAGGCCAGTAAAATGTTGGGATTATTTTTGTATTGTTTTTGTGCTTAAAATTGGAATTTCATTTCTAGTAGCTGTTTGGTTTATGTAACATGTTAATTAGCTCAATTTAATCATCCCACATAGTATACACAAGGTAAAACACATTGTACTCCGTAATACATGCACTTATTATTTGTCAGTTAGAAAAGATTTGTAAAAATCTAAACAATAAAAACAATACCATAAGACAAATCTAAGACTAGATCTGTACCATTGTATTCCATTCCCAGGTTTCTGAAGTCCAGTCTGAGATTTTCATCAGCTTATTTCAACATCTTGACTACTATTTTGAGAAACTACTACAGGCCCAAACTGGCTAAACCATTTTATCCTTTTATTTTTCACCATTCTACCAATTCTGTTTATTTTTTCTTTGCTCCAGAAAGTATGGCCTCCCTTCTCTTAGGTATGTGCAGTCTTACTCTCAGGGTTCATATATTACTAGTTAATCCACTATTCTAATTATCGGCTTGTTTTAGAGAAGCAGTAGTTGACAGACTTCCAGTTCCTTTAAATGATCTAATTATGTGTACTTCAGATGGTTGATAGACTCCTATCTTGTCACCTACATCCCCTAGTACTAGTAAAAACATTCATAGGATCTGTTGAAACCCATTCTCCTGGATTTTATAGCTGCTTCTCACTCCCGTGGGCTTCAAGAGACACTTCAAGAATCTTAACAGCAGGACTTTAAGATAGTAATACGATCACAGTGCAGTTTTTTATGTTAATGGACACTTGGTCCTCTCCATACTCATGACTTGTTATCACCCTTGGCAGTAAAGTTTCTTACTCCCAGTGTAGCCTAATCCAACTTTGTTTCTACATTAAAAATGAATCTAAAGGAAATTATTTACCTTATTTAAACTGATTGTTGATATAAGACAAACTATCAGTGAAATATAAATTAAGATGAATGGAAAATGTGGTTTATATGCAGGATTTATATGACATAAGCAATACATTATTACTAAGAGACATACAAACAGAAAGAAAGGAGAGTCACTGATTCATTTCGTCAACAAACTCTTGGTGAAAGTCTTTCTAAGAGTTTCAGGGTTTTTAATTCATCGCTCTCTTTAAAATTTAAATTAGTAAAATTGCAAATAGCTGAAATTCGTATAGTACTTACTCTAAGTTACGCTGGAATTCAAACGTTCCATACAGGTTGTTAAAGCAGCAATTTATTCATCATCTCAATCCCCAGTTTATATAAATTGAAACACAATGTTACATAGGCAGACTTTGAAAGAGTCAGTGATTGTGAGCACTCTGGTTCCAAAGTCCAGGATGATAATGTTGGGTAATTTATATGTCTGCTAGATCTAATTAGTTTATTGTGTTTTTATGTACTCTGTTTTCTTTTTTGTCTTCTGTCTGATGGTTGTATTCATTATTGATATGGAGGTATTGAAGTCTCCAAATATTATTTTCGAACTGGGTATATCTTCAATTCTATCCATTTTGGCTTCATATATTTTGATGACCTGTTATTAAGTATATAAATGTTCAAATTTTTTGTATCTTCTTATTGCATTGAAACTTTTATTAATAAAAATGATGTGGTTTATATACAATACACAATGGAATATTACTTAGCCACAAAGAAGAATGAAATTAAGGTATTTGGAGGTAAGTGGATGGAGCTAGAGAATATCAAGCTAAATGAAATAAGCCAATCCCGAAAAACCAAAGTCCAACGTTTTCTCTGATAAAAAGGATGCTGAGCCATACTTGGGGGTTTTGGGGCTAGGGAAGAATGAAGAAACTTTGGATTGGACAGAGAGTAGTGATAGAGGGGGGATGGTGGGAAGAATGATAGGATGAGACAGACATTGTTACCATACACACTTGCATGATTGCAAGACCAGTGGGACTCTGCACAGAGGAAGGAGAAATTGTGCTCCATTTGTGTGTAATATGTCAAAATGCATGCTGTTATGTATAACTAGTTAGGACTAATTAAAAATGTCAAAAAAATATTAAAAAGAAAACCTATAAGCAACACTTCAAAGTCCTGTTAAGTCTACAACTTAGGTTGGGTAAGGTGTGTGTGTCCAAAGGCCAATGTTCCAGGAAACATGGTAACAATTCAGAGTGCTCTAATATTGACCATACTTTCTTTAATGGTTGAATTTTATAACCATATTTTTATAAAATCACCATTTGTGCCATAATTAACTTTAGTGATACAACTGTTCTAACTTGTTTCAAATAATGAGTCAATATTAAGTCATAATAGCATGGTCAATGTCCTTCAAGAATGCTTGCTTCCACACAGACTGTAAAAAAAGAAAAATGGATTTCCAGACTCACATTAAAAGATAGAAACCTTGCATTTACTGTTCAAATTCTTTATGATACTGTCATCATTGGTCATTATTTTTGCTTTACGTAGTCATGAATTTTTAAGGAAATTAAGAAGAAAAGTTTTTTGCATACTTTCCTAGATATTTATTTTTTCTGAAGTTTTTCATTCTTCTTTAGACTTTAGAACTTGACTATGATGTCGTTTTACTTCAGCATGAAGAAATTCCTTTAGTATATTTTGTAGGGCAAGTCTGTTGACAGCAAATTGCCTTAGATAATCTATCTGGAAGTGCATTTTCTTCACCTTCGTTTTTGAAAAATCCTTTCACAGGATAAAGCGTTTTTCTTTTTCTTTCAGCACTTTAAAGATGTCATTCCACTGTCTTTTAGCCTTCATAGTTTCTGATGAAAATCTTTTGGTGATTTGAATTGTTCCTTCATGTAAAATGCCATTTTCCTCTGATTACTTTTAAGAGTTTTCCTTGATCTATGGTTTGTAGCTATTGAACTTTGATCTACTTTTGCATAGCTTTCTTCAATTTATGTTTGGGTTTCTATGAGCTTTTAGGATTTGTAATTGTGTCTTTTACCTTATTTACCTTATTTAGGAAATTTTATGCCTTTGGAGCCAACCCAGGCACTTCATCCCTGAGATGCATCCCCAGCCTTTATTTTATTTTATTTATTTATTTATTTTAGAGACAGGGTCTTACTAAGCTGCTTAGGGTCTCACTAAGTTGTTGAGGCTGGCTTTGAACTTGTGATCTTCCTGACTCAGCCTCCTGAGTCACTGGGATTACAGGCATGTGCTACCACGCCATTAGTTAAAAACTATTTTTTTGTTTCTTATTCTTTCTTGTTCCTTCTGGAACTTTGACTAAACAAATGTCAGGGTTTTTATTATGGCTCACAAGTCACTAAGTCCTACACATCTGTTTTCTAGCTCTTCTTAGTTGGATAGTACACATCTACTTCCAAATCTGTCATTTCTATTGTATTATTAAACTCATCCAGTAATTCGTTTTATTTCAGAAATTTTATTTTTGATTTTCTATTTATCTTCCAATTTTCTCCAGTAATATTATGAGAATTACTTTATCTCATGGAGAACCATTAATAATAACAAATTAACATTCTTGCTTGATACTCTAAACATTTAGGTCATAGTTGGGTTTGATGTTCAGCCCTATTGACTTTTGATTTTTTCCTTGACAATGGAAAACATGTTTCTATTATTTAAATACTGATTTGTTTGAATATCACATGTACTAAATCTTGTAAATTTTATGTTGGGAAAACTCTGAATTTTGTTTTTATATTTTTGTCTGTAGGCAGTTAACTTTGATATAATCAACTTGCAAACTTTATCTTTTCCTTCTTGGATGGCAGCTCAAATCCCATTTCAGTGTTTTAAACCAAAACTTTAGGCTGATTTTAGTCTTCCCTGTGTATGCATGGTTGAGGAACCACCAGAGATTGGAAAGACCTTATACAAATAATTTAAATAATCATATCTCTTGTTTTCTTTCTTTTGGTACTTGAATCTCGTTAATGGTTGTTGATATCAAGGTTTCTTTCTTCTGATTTTTCAGTCCAAAATGAGCTAGAGTTTGTGTAAGTATTATAGTTGCTACAGGAACATCCATGACTATGACTTGTCTTACAGTAATATTTTTATAATATTTTCTGCACTTTCGAAAGCTATGTTTTCTAATTTTAGTTATCTGTGATTAACACCTAGTTGATTTATATTTATAAGAATGCTTTACTTTTAACTATTTTCCTCAATCAACTTTGCATTACTGAATAATGATTTAACTGTTTTCGTTAAACAAGTGTGAAACAAGAATAAGACAGTGCTTCAGCATTCCTTTTTTCTCTTCATTTCCTTTTGGACTGATTTCTCCAACCTCTCTAGCCATTATTCCTCACCCATCCACAAGCATACAACACTCACCAGCTACACTTCACCTTGTATTTTTGTAGGTTTTTTTTTTTTGTTTTTTTTTTTTTTTTTTAGCTTGGGAATTTACTCTTTTTACTTTTAAACTTCTTATGTGAAAGGCATTAAAGCTGTTTTTTCCCATATGACAATACAGTTTTATAAGTTCTTAACTTACAAATACTTTATAGAATCCCCTTGATGTTTTTCTTCTTTTGTGAAAGAGAACTATTAACCAAAGAAGGTTTCAGTTTGATAAAGCCTTTGACTGTGTGTGTGTTTTAGAATGCATTTCATATAAATTACTAATTATGTTATAATTTAGATAGGTATAAAATCTAATTTCAAGTTAATGTACTTCAGAACTTCATCATAGTTTGTTTCTTTATTCCAGGGTTAATGTGATAAAATTTGATTTAGTCAGATTCTTATTATTTGTAGGTAAACATACATTCTATCAAAGATATTTTTTAAAAAATTCTTATTTTTCATGTCTGTATAAACATACACTATAAATTCTATAGGCCTACCTAGAGGTTTTGTTTACTTTGATTTTTTTTTTTGTTTTTGTCTTTGCTATTCAGTTTGAGAGTCCATTACCATTTCATTCTGTCATTCTATCAAATATTTATTTCTAATATTTTTAAATGTTCTTTTAATATTTAATTATAGTATAATTTTGTGTAACTACTTCTATTCTTTATATTTCTTAATTTTTCTCTTATATCATCTGTCACCTTGTTAACTTGCAGTGACGGATGCTTCCCAACTGAGGTAGTAAGATAAGCAATTGTCTTGATTAGTTCTATCTTTTGACACTCCTCTGTGTCCCAGAGTAGAAATGATTAGTCCCAGTATGTAGGCCCTCTGCATTCCATTCTCTAGAAAAGCATGATGCCTTGTTATTACTTGAAAAATATATGACTCCTTTCTCCGTATGAGACCTTTTTTTTCTTCTGCTGCATCATTGATGTGAATTCAAGCTATTCACATTAAATTTAAAATGATTCATTCAGATTTTTTGGTAAGTTGTGTGACATGTATAAATCCCATTCCTCATTGTAGGAATTTCATTATAATATTTACAACATATTAAATAGCATACTTTTGGTATGGAAAAAGGCCTGGTCATAGAGATGAGAAACCTATGTAGAAATTTAACTGAGCAAGGAACTTTCATTTTTTAAAAACTATACTCTAAATATCATTCACATAAAAACTATGGGAAAGACACAAATGCATTTGAGTTCGTATTTCGATTACTATTTTTTTAAATTTATTTTAATTTCATTTCGATAGATTTTACCATTTGGTGACGTGTAACCTGATGAATCTGCTGTACTTCCCAGATCCACAGTGCCATTCATCCAGTAAAATGAACATGCTTTTTACTTGTAATGAATACAATGATCTCAAACTTTAGAATAGCATTCACCATAAAATTTTGTTATGATTTTTGCAATAGATACACTTACTCATCCTGAATATATGATAAAATATAATATGAAAAACATTTGAATGAAACTGATCTGAAATATTTCCATATATTTTAAAATTATTTTAAAATAATTATAGAGTCCACTTTTGATTTTTGTTTTTCAGAACAAACTAGTTTTATTCAAAATCACTTCAAAATATTGCAGTAATATTTATTTTCTTTTAATAAAATGTGATTTTTGTTTTACAAAACTGGACATGAAATCAACTATTGTCTGTGGTGCCCTGGTATTTTTCTAGTCAAGGAGAATTAGAGATCAATATGTGGATTTGGGGTTTACAGAGAAGAATAGACTGTTAATCTTTTCCCATGCACACGCTCTGTAATCCAGTAGAAATTTGTTCTTAGCTTGCTTTACGCATTTGTCTGATGTAATTTGCATAAATTATATTCCATAACCAATACCTTGGGAATAGTTCTAAAAAACATAAAGGAGCTGAAACTCTAGTACATTTCACATATAAGCAATTTATTTTCAGTATCCTTCCATTATGCCATGTGGAGTATTTAATAATAGAGTATATGTATAAACCTGTATACATTTTGTATAGCAAGATTTGTCTTTACTGCAAATTTTATAACATTCTGAATAGTTAAAACGAAGTTTATTTTATATTCAAACGAAAGTCTCCTGCATACAGCTAGGTTGACAAAATTCGTCTCTCTTCATTCCCAAACCATCTCACAAAGATTCTGTGAACCATAAAATTTAGATTATTAGAGTGCCTGTCACAGAATATTAGAAAAGAGCACTATAGGCCCATAAATGATCTAAATATTTGGAAAGTTGGATTGAGGGCAGAACCAATGAAAGGTCATTAGACCTGAGCAGTTAAGACTTTTAAGTACTTTCTAATGGCACACATTTATCATTGAAGGACATTGTATGTGTTTCATAGGTGACTTATACTGAGAAGAATATTTCCAATGTTCCTATGAAGTAATATGTAGCCTATATCAAAAAACATATATAATACAAAAAAGGAAACCATTTAAAATATTAGGCAAAAGATTTAAGCATACAGTTTATAGAAGAAGAGATATAAACTAAAAGAAAATGAGTAGCTATTCATAGTAATATTTAGTTTTCTAAGAAATGCTAACTAAATATCTAAATTCTTTCACTGTTTTACTGAAATTAAAAGATAGATTATGACTAAATCAGAGCAGAGAAGAGGAAAGACTTTTAAACTTTATATTTTTCTTATTGTACATGGCTATAATCATTGAATACAATTTTGAGCCTCTTAGGAAAACTAAATATATGCAAGTCCTGTGTTATAGTAATCCCAAATAGATAGAAGTATCAGGAAAAATCTTCCATGATTTTTAAAAGACATATAAAAGAGTATTTACTGAAGTTGTATCAAAGGTTCCAGTTTGAAGACAACCTTACTAAACTAGGATAGTGAATAAGTAAACTACAGTGGCTGTACACATGACACATTTTGATTTATGTTTTTAGAGATCATGAATTTGAACTTCAGAGAACAATACAAATGAATATTTAAATATGGCATTTTATTACAGCATTAACATATACCAAACCTAGAAATCTAACAAAATATGTTCACGAGCTCTACACAGGAAATAAAAATCATTGAAATAAATTAAAGATTAAGATGAATTAGATTCAGGCATATATCATGTCTTTGGGTTCAAAATTAATAATAAAAACGTAAAAGTGATCCCTATACTAGTACAACTTCATTAGAAGTTTTAAGTATTCAGAAAATTTTCTAAACTGATTGTAAAAATCATATATAAATGATAAGTAAGATAATCTATAATTAGAATTTTTTTTATAAATACTCAAATGTTAAGAGAATAAAAAGTACAATAATGGAAACAGGGTGGTATCATTGCAACGATCAATACCTAATAAGGAGTCCGGAAGTGAACTTGTGTTGGAACTGCAGTTGGAGGTTGGAATTTCGGTGCCATGGAAAAAGAAAAATCACTTTCACTTCGCTATATAGGTGTGTATCCACATGGGAAATAAATGTATTCAATTCTTATGGCATATAGAAAAACATAAATGGGAAACATACACACACACACACATAACACTTTTTTCTTGAATATATAGAAATCTATCATGTGAACTTCTGTAAGAGAATATTTGTCAAAAAGGATGTAAAATTCACAAAATCATTCTTTAAAAAAATGCACATGTTATTCCAAATGAAAAATAAGAACACCTGTTACTCAAAAGACACAGTTAAGAGTGGGAAAATGTAATTCATAGGAGTTAGAGGACACAAAAGGATTGATATTCACAAAAATTCATGTAATAAGATATTACTTATTAATGATCAGGGAACTGATATATACTCCAAAGAGAAAGTAAATAAATATATTAAAAAGATTTCATACTTCATTCGTCATCTGGGAAATAAAATTATCAACAAAAAATTACAAAGATAACACCAAGTATTGTCAAAGATCTAGGATCACTGGAATGCTAATGTATCTTTTTTATTTTATTTTTTTAATTACTTTTTTATTTTTACAGACTGCATTTTGATTCACTATACACAAATGGGGTACATCTTTTCATTTCTATGGTTGCACATGATGTAGATTCAGACCATACATGTACATAGGGTAATGATGTCTGTCTCAATCCACCAGTTTTCATACCCCCGAGAACAAAATCGACACAACTATCTGTTTCGTAAAGTTCTGTCAAAGTATAAAACTCCACATTTGCCTACCTAGAAATTTTCTATGATCAACTATTTGTATAAATAAATATACAATAATTATGGCAGAAAACTCATGTATATCTTCAACAAAGGAGGAATTAGGAATGTCCATAGTTGCCACAAAGTGTACATAATGCAAATATGTATAAACATTAGAATGGGTGAACATATTTTGGTATACTCATAAAATTGTCTGTATGTATGTATATGCATTGATATATATTATAATTATGTATAATATTATACATGTGTGTATGTGAAGCAATGTAAATAAAGAAGTTATTACATTCAACCAAATAAATGAATATCATAACCATAATTTTCAGCAAAATAAATCAGATATAAATGAGTATATTCTGCAAAAATCCCAAATATAAAATAATTAATACTTGCAGGTAGTCCTTATGATAATGTTTCCTCTGGGAGAGGTCAGTGGCTGGGAGGACATACCATACAGGCTTCTGGAGAGTGGCGATATCCTGTCTTTATCTGCATGCTGATTATAGCACTGTGTTCATCTTATGTAAATTTAGTGAATTGTCCATTTACATTACATAGAGTTTTTCTAAAGGTAGACTGAATTTCAATTTTAAAAAGAAAAAAATGTTTAATTGTAAGATGTGCTTAGAAAAATCAGAACACTTGTGTATTGCTGGTGGAAATAAGAAATGATGCAGCTGCTGTGGCAAATGGTATGGTGTTTACTAGAAAAATTAAGCATAGAATTATCAGATGATCTAGAAATTTTACTTCTAGGTGTGAACCAAAAAGAAATGAAAGCAGTAACTTAAAAGGACACATTCACATGCTTGTTTTAACAGCATTATTCATAAGACGTGAAGGTAGAAGCAACTCAAGTGTTCACTGATGGATGAAAGAATAAATAAACTGTGAATGAGGAACAATGCAATATTGTTACTACATCAGGAATGAAAGAACCTGAAAACAAAAATAATTCAATACAGTGTAAATCATTGTAGTCTTAGTAACAAATCCATACAATGTGGAAGTAGTATTTACAGAAAAATCTAAGTTGAATAACGTAAAAAATATAAAAATTAAGTTCTTAGAATTTTGTTCATTTATTTATTCAGTCTGTTAGTTTTTCAGCTATTATGTATTCAACATTGAATATGAAAACTGGACTCAATGTCTTTTTAAAAACATTTCAAATTTCTAAATTTGTCATACTAAATCTGAAAATATGTGTTTAGCGTGTCCTCTATAATCAAAAGTTTGCAGGCCGAATTTTAAAAATCAGAAGACAGTCTTTGCAGTGAAGGAGTTTTTCATATTCCTGCGGTTATAGCTTAGTGCAAAAATTAAAAGTAGAGATGACCTTTATGGAAGGATATGACAAAAATTTCTTCGGTTTATAGTTTTCTCTCCTGCTCCTTTTGTGTTTTGGATGGGGAGAGACACAGTGACTTAGAAAAATATTTTGGTGGTGTTTCTTCTTTTTTGCGGGGAGGGATGGCGTATGGTGTTGACTTCCTTTCTTTTCTTTTCTTTTTTAAATAAATATTCAGCACCTTTATAAACAGCAGCAAAGCTTGCACTGAGAAAATGTGTTGTGTATGTGCATAGCACATTGTGAACATTTGAGAATTAAGTGGGACATGTTGGATAGGTGTTTTCAGAGCTATCTAAATTAGAAGAAGGGAAAGAACAGCATGAAGGAACCAAAAGAGAAGAAGAGAAGCACTTCATGGGAACAGTCTTCAGGTTGACTATGGAAATACAACTATATAGGAAGAGGAATTGTTTGAACTTCCATGCTGTGTAATTTCAAATAGGTTTATATCTATCTATCTATCTATCTATCTATCTATCTATCTATCTATCTATCTACACATATATAAATATATATTCATTTTATTAAATAGAACTGTTATTTCTAAATACATAACAATGTACATAGGCATATATATTTATATCCAGAGGTGTGTGTACTTGCCTATTTCTGAGTATTAAATGATTGGTAAAGTGAAAAAACTGATAGTTGGTTTCTGTGCCTTTAAGTATTGGTACAAGCTCAAATATGTTCCTAACTAATCAACAGTAAAATTAGTTTCCACCCAGAAGGTATTAAGCAAAGATGCAGCAAGCTGTTTGCCTGAGATTAAAACTCTGGTGAGCCAAATCCAGTAAATGTGAATGTAGGAACACAGCTTTCCTTGCTGGTCTTTAAAACTCTAATCTGGTTTTTTCCCCCATGGCTTTAAGAAAACTTGCTCAGTTGCTTATAGTCTACATGTTTCTACTAATGTCAATTCCACCTTGTATTTTTTTAATTCTGTACTTGATTATTGGTAGGGATGGGGTTTATGAGATGCAAGCAGTACCATGTAGTTGAGAATTAGACTCAATAATGACTCCACACACTTTATCTAAGGAACATTTCAAACAAGGACTGAATCCTCATTTATTGTCTGCCACAGCAAATTAGCCTTGAATTTAAGATGGGATCCGGGAAGTGGAAATGGGAATAGCTTCATTTAAGATTTTTTCCCACTTTCAAAGTATACAGATGTGAGACAGTTGACTGAGACTCCTGATTTGGGGTTGTCAATTAAATGTTGAAAAGTCATTTTCCAGCAAACATGTTCCTCTTCTTCAAGTGCCCTATGGTAAAAGGTGGCAGAGCAAATAGCAATTATTTCTAAAATCACTTTAAACACCTTGTGAAAGCAAATATATTACATTAAATTAAAACTGGTTTGTCTTACTTTTTTACTTTTTTGCATTTTAAAATTGTTCTGTTTTTCTTAGAGTGTTTATGACCATTCTCCTGCATTTCCTTCTGTGACTCACTGTTTCCTAAGACTTCATTCTCAGATTTTTGCTGTACATTATATCCTAAGAAAAACTCAATTACTCTCCCAGTGTTGCTGACACATTCCAAACTTACATCTCCTTTTTCTTATGTGATACTTATTTTTCCCTCAGTTGCATGACTTGCCTTCAGCCCAGCAGGATAGATGCAACCCTGATATAAACACGATTCCTACCTAAAATGTTTTCCTTCCTCAATTATCTCCATTTAATTAATTGGTACATTTCACTATTAAAAACTAGAGGTGTTGAAATCATTTCTGTGTTGCTTTCCTTTCATTCTGTTCACCTAAACTTTTGCAAGGAAGATCAGATCACACTTTTCCTTTCAGCCACTCTTGGGACTGCGCTGTTCCCTAGCAGTACTCCTTCCCCCTCCTGATCCTCAGTTTCATAATTTCATCCTATAGTTATTAAAAAAAATAAGGCTTCCCTCAGAAATTTCTTAGGCCAATTCATCTGAAGCCACTAGCAAAATATTCTTCTTTAAACATACCTTTACCTATCACTTCCTTTTTAAAGACAAATGAACCCACTGATGAAACTTTTGAGACTCTGTAAATTTATTCCTTGGTATTGATTCCCCTTTATTCATTGTTGTATTGGAATGGCCTTTTTGGAAAGCCATTACTCAGGAACTCATCTTTTTTCTTCGGTATATAGTTTCCTCATTTACAGGATATTTGCATTTTTTAAAATTATTATTAAATCTGTAGATGTTTTCTTTCCAAGACTGAAGCATGATTCATTCTCTAAATCCTGGATTAATCTCTACCTTCATGTGATACTTCTCAAGCTCACTGTTCTTTATGTTTTGAAACCGTCTTTGTTGTCATAATCCGTACAAAATTATGTTATTTTGTTGTTCTTTCGCATTTGAGAATAGTTCATCAGAATGATGACTACATCAAAATAAATCACTTAATTTCTTTATTTGGTTCTTCTAAACCCTGTATTATGCTGTATGTAGAGACTCAAAATTCTTTTTAGCAGATTAATGATTGGATTAGTTATGCGGACTTCATTTATATACACCAGCAATCTGCAATCTATTTTTAATACATTTTTAAATTATAGCATTTTTGGTAGAGCAAGAGTCCTCAACTAGCAATTGAGCATAGGTAACAGTAACCCTGAGGCCTCTGTATTCCAAAAGGTCAAAGAATAATTATGTATGAGTAGTTTTCCGAAGATATGAGGAATAATAAAATTTATTGATGTATAAATGATAAATTTAGTGTAAAAATGTCCCTAAGTTTTTGTTGAATTTTTAAAAGTGAAGGGCATTCAGGTGATTGAACACATAAGATAAGGGAGATTTCAACTTAACTTTCTAGTTACAAACATAATTTGAAATTATCATAATTTTCAATATTACTCTTTTATAAGGTAGCTTTCATAAATTCATGCATGCATATAAAGAAGACTTGAGTCAGTATCATGGCTATCCTCAGATTAATAACATTAGGTAAGAATGGAATATGAGTAAAATTTTCTACTGACTTCTTGGTGTCTGCCAGAATTGATGTGTTTTTTACAACACTATTTTAATTTATGACCAGTTGTGGTACATTATTTTCAAATCCTCCAAGGGCTTATTAGTAAGTCTGTCACTCCAAAGAGGATACCAAGAAAACAATTTGAGAAGGGAATTGCTGTCTGTCACAGTTTATCATATGGATTGGAAATGGAGAGTGTTTCCATATAAATTCTAGGGAATGCTTCTTATTGTGGAGGTAAAATTGAAATTTCTAACAATTGAAGCAAAATTGTGCAAAATGTCTCCTCTACAAAGTGATTCCAGGATATAATTGCCACCTTCCTTGGATATACCAGGCTTCTTGCCCCTAAATACTGTTGGGTTTATGTGAATAGCTTTTGGCTATATGCTGGGGACACAGACACAAAAGAACTGAAGATGGATCACATGGCTTCCTTAACCAACATTGCTTTAGTGTTGTATGTCTGGTACATATATATGTATAAATAGAGCTAAGAATAAAATATTTTTCCTGCCTTTTATACTTACAAAGAATTGGGAAAAGAAGTATATGGATTAAATACTCTATTTATGCCTCTGTCACTAAAAAGAGAACCAGTTCTGTTATTTGCATGAGAAAGGAATCTTTTCATCACCACAGATCAACATTCTGCTTAGGCAGCAACACCAATAAGCAGGGTCACCTATGTGATGGTATCCTCAAATATAAGTTGAAATCGTCACTGGCCATATCAGGCACCACTTAGGCCCAATTCCCATCTCTCCACTCAACTTTTTATTCTAGCAATGGCTTTGGAAACCAGCTGTATGCAGAGACCATCTTAATTGTAGCTTGCTTAGCCCTAGGATTTATCTCTAAATTCTGCTATGGAAGTTCAGTTGGCTGCACTACAGGATGCCCTGAGGAAGATAAAACAGTTCTACTGTGTATGCAAATCTAGAACAGTGAAATCATCAGTATCTAATGGGATCACCTTGGACTATTAGATCTAGAGGATACTCACTACTTTTGTTCCTTGGGCAGATAATTCTGAGCTTGTGTAAAGATTCTCAGAGTTCCTTTTGTGGAAACGAACTGTTTTCCTACAATGGTGGCCAACTTGAAAATTCTTTGGGTAGACTTTTTGTTCTTTCCTGTTTCAAACTTCCCAATCACCCAGCTAGTTCCTCAAGATCACTTCCTGAAATAGCTTAGTTGTGTCTAGCTCTTGCCTTAGTCTGTTTTTAGAATGAAGCAAGGATGCACATTTCTAATAAAAATGGCCCTATTGAGAAGCTATGAATGAATTTGAAAATTTTATTTTAAGACAAGTGAAAAAAATCTCATTATTGTTCTTGGATATTAACTTTGCATAACTGAATATGAAAAACACTTTCCAAAAAATGATCAAAACTACCCTAAAGATTTTGGAGAAGGAATAAATGTACAGAATAAGTGATTTGATTTTTTTCAAGTATTTCTTGATTATTGCAATAAGAAAGCCTAAGGACGTTCTTACCACAGTGTAATACTGCACTTTAATACTATGCTAATGACTCTGGTAAAATAATTTATTCCAGGGTTGATAGTTTCATTGAAGTCATAAACTGCATGGTACCACATTTGATCCCTTGTGCTCAGGAAACAGCACAAAACAAATTCTTATTGAATCAGTCCATATAAATAAACTCCCCACTATAAATAAGTTGTAGTTAGGTTAGCCATAACAACAACAGTGCCAACTCCCTTACACATCCATCTGCTAAACCTGGTAATTGGATATTCACAAGGTGAAAGCTAGTGCTGCCATTCTTCTGTGAAGGAAATTTGCCATTGACTTCACAAGTGTGTTCAAGGATCTCAGTGAGAAGGCCCCAGGAATCCATTTACCCATTTAAAAAATATAATTGTTCTTGGATTTTCAACTACCAATTTTAAAAGATTCTAGCATAAACTCAGTAGGAATACAATTTATTATTTGTAGGATGCAACAGAGACCTTGAAAGAGTGCCATTTCACTCATTAAAGCAGCATAAACACAGTTAGAAAAGTTGCTTTTAAAATTAATTTTGCCATACTTTAAGATCTTATCTTATGAATCACACGGTTTTGAAAGAGATACACGCACGGATTTTTGAAAGCAATGCACTCCTTAATTTATCCAAAAGTGTTTATTTAATGCCTAATTATATATTGTCACTATGCCGGAAACTTGTTACACAGAAATGAATAAAATATAGTGCTTGCCCTCTTGAGGCTGGTTATCTAGAGAGGGATGTTGTGAGGATAATTTACAATAAAAATGATGATCGCTTTAATAGTCGTATGAAGTGCTATGGGAGCATAGAAGAGAGAATGACATTTTGCCAAATTTTCTTATTTATTTTGTTAACTTTTACTTTATGTTTAATTGAGATTTATTTTTCTGCTACTTGTTGAAACAGACCTAGAGTACTTTCTGTGAAACATGAAATACCAGAGCAAGAAAATATACATTATCATTTATTTCTTAATTTACTTATCCTGCTTTGTATGTTAATATTTATCCTAGTTTGCTTATTATTATTTTTCTAACATTTGATATTTTTACTGCACCTGGTGAATATATTGGGTTTTGAAAAATTCCAAAATATTAACTTATCATAATATAAAGGAGATGATTAGAATTCAGAAAGTTCAACCTCTTGCAATGGTTCTGCAACTATCACCAATTCACAATCTCTTTGGGCATAAACTTTTCCATTCTTAAAATTTTTAAAAAAAAGGTTAAATTTCAGCAAGTTTGTCAAGATTAAGTTCAGGGTTATACAGGGTTTTGAAAGAGTTCAGCAAGTGGAATTTTACTCAATTTTATTACAATGTTGATAGGATTTTAAAGACATTTTTGTACTTCATAAAAACATGCTGTCTGGGACTAAGAATAGCTTATGTTATACATTTTTATCTATAATATGATACAGACTTTGAACATTCATAAATTCACTTGGAATGCTAGTTCAAGCTTTTGAATAGTTTCTATTTTCACCTTTAATTTCCTTTCTGAATCTACCACTCATCTTATTTTCTTTTGCCTTTTTTGTCAGCACATCTAACAACTGAAAAAAAGTTCATAGAAAAAAATCAGCTACAATGTTCTCAACTAAAAGGTTTACATAAGTTTTACAAAACAATATAATATCCCTAGAATAAAAAGTGATAGCAAGAACATCATTAATTTATTACATTTTAGTTCTACCCTGTTATGTCTAGAATATTAAACAAAATGATTCTTTTCCACTATGCAAAAAGTATAACAAGAATTAAATAGTGTATTGAGAATTTAAATGTCTGTTTTCAAGCTCAATCAAAAGTTGTATCTATTTCTCAAGAAAACATTAATGAATGTTATACAATATTATATACTCTTAAATATGGAAATAGAGAAAGTTAATGATTTTAATGCTAACTTGGATTCAAACATATTTGGAAAAAGTTGGCAAATTTTCTTTGTAAATATATTAATAAATAAACCTAATTATACAAAAGTTCCACTTTAATGAAAATAATACCCTAGGAATTTTTAATCTGTAAAAGTAGTTAAATAGTTTGAATCAACTGTCTTATTCTCTTGGGACAAACAAAATTTCCAAAGTTTTAACATTATTCAAACACCTTTAAGTTGTGAATAAGTTTAACCAAATGAAACATTCATGTGATAATATCAAATAATAAAAATAGATAAACTTGATTAAATTCAATGAAATTTGTGGAATATATGTTTATTTTTTTAACCATTTACATGTATAAGTAGAAAAATATGTTTTATATTTAAGAAATAAAGGTAACACCATACCCTGAACTTAAGCAGAATAAACTGGAAAACAGGGGAAGGGAAGACACGTGTACATGCATTTTTAAAAATTGCAATTTTTTTTCTTGTTGTTTCATCCACAGAAGAGTCCCAAGTGCATGACACACATTAGAAGATGAACAAATATTTGCTCAAGGAATAAATGGAGACGGATCACTAGAAGAGTGGATTCAGGATAATTTGACTTAAGACTAATTAACTGCTTTGACTAAGTAGCTTGTGTTGATTTACAGCTGACACACAGCACTGTTCTTTTAACTAAATTATAACAAAACTCTTGGTGTCTTGTGGTATCTTTTTCCAGATAGGCTTATAGAATGGATTGCCATCTTGTTCTTTGATGATGCTTCCTCAAGTCAATTCGAGAGAGTACCAGTGTGCAAGCTTGCTTTCTGGAGGTAGAATTGGGGTCAATTATTCTCTGACCACATTATTGAGATTCAGTATGTATGAGGTAATGGTTTGGAACAAAGGTGTACCCTCTCTTTCTTCTAATGCCTAGAATAGGATCTGGTTCGTAATTTTTGTATGATTCCAAAATCAAAGGTTTAGATAATTATCACCATAAAAATCTGATTAGAAAATAACTTAATTCAATGAAGTAAAAAGAAAATAAAGGGTAGATTTTTAATTAATAAAAACTATGTTGTTTATATAACCTAATAGCTGTACAATACCTTATATCAACTTATAAAATATGTTCACCTACATACACATTGTTTAAATTTTCAAAAAATGAATTCTGCTATGTACATTTGAACAAATTGGCTATTTTAGAACCATGTAAACAAAAATTCTGATGGTATAAAATAAGGAAACCATTTCATAAATAAATATTTTCCAGAGGATAGTATCTTACGTGCTTTCAGCAGGCAATGAATGAAGATAGTGAAAGCTACACAATGGAATACAAAACATCCATTTTAATTCTAGATTTACATATTTTACAATGGGACGTGAGTAATCTCATCAATTTCATCTCTCTAATAAGAATAAATAATACTTATCTCACAGGATTTTGATCATTGTTAAATGATTTAAGATATGAACAAGTTCACAGCACATAATATGCACTCCAAAAATTATAGCTAATGCAAAACCAAAGTAGTTCAAACCATAGAGAAAATAGGAAAAACTAGAAATGAACTCCTCAAGGGCATCACAAAATTCATATGTGAAATATGTTTATTTTGCATATAACAATACTTTCTTGTCCACATCCTGATTACAATATAAAAATGCAAATAATATTGTAAATTTAAAAAAAATAATTTATGTATTCCCTATTCCTTAATTATTGAAATGTTTTCATAGCAGCAAAAGTTATGATTAAATTATGAGATATTTTTGTTCTCATAAAAAATGTCAAAGAGTTGAGGTCACTTTCAATTACTTGACACTGGAATGAACAACAAATTTATCACTGAAAGTAATTTCATGTATTATCTGTATTTTTTCTAAAAGACTTGCCGAGTCAAGTTGATATTATTGCCATAAAAAAGAATATTAAATCATACCAAGAAAAATACATTTTTTGGGTTCAGAGAAGTACTTAAGTTCATTAAATTAGCATCAAGAATTTTGTGCTTCTGAGCTTTACAAATTCAAACTCAAAAATTAAATTAAATAACAAACTCTGATCAAATTGTATGTGTAGAATTATTCTTTGCTAATCTTTTGAAATGCATAAATATATTCTGAGATCTCTTTGGTACATTCTCTTGAGACAGGAATCTAACAAAGGAAGTAGAGTTTTCATTGGTTCATATATTTCCTCATGTTAAAGTCTTTGTATACTCTAGGAGAGAGAATAAAATTTTGAATATAAAAAATCTTTCTTAATTGTTATTTAATTTTTGAGTTTGAATTTGTAAAGCTCAGAAGCACAAAATTCTTGATGCTAATTTAATGAACTTAAGTACTTCTCTGAACCCAAAAAAATGTATGCTAGTATTTTTCTTGGTATGATTTCATATTCTTTTTACGGCAGTAATATCAACTTGACTCGGCAAGTCTTTTAGAAAAAATACAGATAATACATGAAATTACTTTCAGTGATAAATTTGTTGTTCATTCCAGTGTCAAGTAATTGAAAGTGACCTCAACTCTTTGACATTTTTTATGAGAACAAAAATATCACATCGGCTGAAACAAAAAGATTGCTTCTCACTGATTATTGCATTCCTACATTTATCTTTCTCAGTCCAAGAAAAAATAGATAAAAATAGAATATGATTTCATCATAATATTATAGCACTATAGGGTAGTTAGGAGCTGATTTTGACAGTCCTGGAATAGATTTCCATGTATACAATTTATTAGTTCTTTGAAATTTACAAAGCATTTTGCTCTTTCAAATGATAAGTTTCTTCATCTTTATAGTGGGGTGATGATGTTACTTCAAAGTTAATAAGTTAATAAAAGTTGAAAATTAAACTAGAAAATTCAAAATTTACGTAGTATTCTGTACATAGTTATTGACTTAACATAAGTATGTAGTAATTATATTCTCATATGTATACATATGGCATCTTTTAGAATTCAAAATGAGTTTAATTTTGGAGTAACATAATTACTAGAAATGTCAAATCTAATATATTTTATAACCTGGCCTCCAGGAATGGGTAATCTAAAAGTGAGGCTCCAACATGTTACCATTTTTTAAAATATAAGTTTGACATTCTGCCATACGGTCTGACCAGTTCTGCATGATTCCTTTGATCTATCCGGCACACTCCTACACCATGTAGCTGACAAATCTAAAAATGGACCTCTGACATTTTCCTCGTGCTTACTCATAAAGCACTTGCTTAACCTTTTTCTTACAGTTCATCCTGAATTGTTCCCCACATTCAGAGTGCCTGTCTTCTTGATTTATTTTTTAGTGTCAGTTTTTCCAGCCCATGCTTCTGACATTTAGGTTCACTTTACCACCTATGACCTATGTTATATTACTTACAGTATGAATACAGAATTTTCACTCAGTTCTCTTGACTTTAACTAGTCTGGGGATAATTTCCAGTCTTGGAATGATACACGACAATTTACCCAATAATAGGAAATAATTCTGCTGAGCCAACCTTAGATTGATGAACAGACATTAGATATATCTCCATTATTTATTTTTTATCAAAAATGACATTTAAACACCTAAACATTACAGCTATACTCATAGGCAGATATCAGTAAACTACTATGAATGGTCAAAAGATTAGCAAATTTCCAACTTCCACTGTCAGGCACATCCATTGCTCATAATTATATTTCCACTCTTACTCTAACTATTCTTCTGGAAAACTTGAAGAGATTATGTAATAATTTCCTGCTTCAAGAGAGATCAATTGAGTTTCAAAAACCATTCTTTTATGGCTGATACCTTCATCTTTGGAAAGAGTTTCTTATTATCCAATGATTCTATCTTGATTTCTTGTTTCACAGTGCTTATTCTCAATATTTAGATCTTCTTTAAAGAGGATATGTGTGTATAAAATTAACATGTGCTTATTATGTTTCAGTATAATTATAATCCTAGCACTAAAGAAAGAATATTGTATTTCCAAATCTTCCCAAGTTTCTCTATTCCTGGATAAAAGCTATAAAGCTTCACTGTAATAATCTGTTTGCCCTTCACCTTCTATACTTCTACCTAGATTTACAGGGAAATCCACTACCTCTTTGGCTTTTCAAACTTCCAGTGCTATTCAAGATACTTACTTGATCTGAGTACTTCAAATACACCTGTTTGAGTCTGTCTCACTTTACTGACTCCTTGACTTTGAACAGTCTATTCATATTTGTATTTATGTTGATACAATCTATTTCTCATCTGACCAGGTGATACACTGTCTCTATCATCAACCCTCCATAAATATGCTTCTTTAACAGATATTTGGGCTTGCTTCTTCCCTGATTACCTGATCCTGTTATCAATCATTCCTCCTACATGATTTATGATTGGAAATAGTTATTTGTAGTATATATGCCTTAGAAACTGAGTTCAAATATTTACCACTGGAACATGTCATTTTCCCTTTATTTCTAAAAACAGTACCTTTCTCTACATCCATAGATATATAGTAGCAAAACCCTATTTAAAAGTCTAGTTATTCAATTAATGATGTTGATAGATAATTTTGTTTTGCAGGTTTAATTGTTTTCTTTCTTTGGTACTTGGAGTAAATGGAAATATATTTCTTGCTATATATTTATTCTTATTCTTTAGACATCACATGATAAAATTGGTATTGTTCACCAAAGTAGGAAAAAGTTATTGAAGACCTTTTATAGCCTTCTTTATCTTCATTGAAAAATCGTTATATTCAGTTATTAAACATAAAATGAAAGTGAAGACCAACATATGTAAATTATATCTAAGTTACTTGAGTATTTCTTCAGTCTCCAAGCTAAAAGGGAGCAGATGTGTTTCCTACTGAACGTTATTGAATACCTTTCAAATTGTATTTGCACATTTTTTCTCTATTAGTCAAAGTCATTTTCAGCTGTAGTTTGTAATCAAAGCTCACAATACTTAAAAGAGAGCTATAACAACATTATTTGTCTTAAAACCTGTGTGGTTATTGTAAAGAAAATCTGGCTTGCAGAATTTAAATGAAGAGATGGAATTTTATTGCACATTTGGAAAATAATAAAATCATCCTTTTACTACCAGTAACATCAAGAAAAATATGAATTGGCAGGTAGATTTTATGCAATACAGCAACTTCGAAAACACTGAAGACTTTTTAATTCAAAAATTAGAGTGAAGAGATAATATTAAATGATATAATTCTTCAGAATTGGCTATTACAGCTCTCCTTTACTGAAGATGAAGTGAAAGAAAGCCAGAATTCTGCAACACATTTTTCTGAAGTTTTGGATTTGATATACATGAATTGGGTTTGGCAGTTATACAATTTTTTGTAAAAGCAGTTTGTTTAGTCATTTTAAAACCTGTAAAAGTTTACATTATCTTACTTGAAACAAGAATAACTGAGTTGAATTAATTTACTTATTAAATATATTTCAAATATCCATTTGATACAATTGGTTAAGGATGCTGTCTTAGTAATCCACCGGTTCTGTCACACTAAGTTGCTAGTAATATATGCAGCAATGTGAATTTGCATGTACCACACTGGGAATTATTCTGACAGTTTAATTCCATTTGATAATATCTCAAGCAATTAAAATATTGATGTTAAATATTTAATCAAATGTATGCAGAAAATCTGAAAGAATTTTAAAAAAAACTAATAGCTTTTAAGGAGAGAATTATAGATTTTTTTTCAGCATACAACATGAGTTATTTATGCAGTGTTCATGGATAGAAAGGAAAGTTCACTCAAAAAATGGATTGCTCCCAAATTAATGCATAGAATATGTAGATGCTTTTAAAATCAAAATCACAACTGACCAATAACGTTAGTACTTTCCATGCACTAATTAGCATAAATTTGGACCAATAGCATTAGTACACACACACACAGTGTATCTGAACGGTGGATGTAAACTATTTAAATTATCATGCTTTCACATCGTAGTATCCTCTTGTAACCTTTTCTATAACATCTATTAAATATAGAAAAACGTAATTTTTAAAATAGGTACTACTTCATGAAAAAAAAATTTACTACCTAATCTGCCAGAGATACTAAAAATAAAAGTCCACTAATTTTTACAGTAAAACATCTTTTTCAGTTTCGTCCCCACCCTCTCTACTCTTAGCCTGTCCTCACATGCAGTCACCTTCACCCACTGAGGAGACCTACTGGCACCAGGGACAAGTCGGGAATGCAGTGCCAGGCAGGAAACAAGCTCAAGGACACACTTAAGGGATGCTTGGTCGTTATTCTCTTGGCCCTAAGTGTGAGCTGTGACATGACGTCACATCAGCGTCCAGAATCACAGTCCCCGAGTGGGAACTACAGAGTAACCTGGACAGTAAGGGAATTAGAATGCAAACTCTGAACACCGACAGAAGATCAGGCGAGAGTCAAGAGCAGAATGTGTCAAATACCCAAGCGTTAGGAAAAACGTATTAAGAGGTACGGTGTTAGCTAACAGGAGTTAAAACTGAGAAATTTAGAAAGTTTCAAATTATCTAACATAACAATACCTTTGTTATGGAATTCCGGGATGAAACACCGTTCACTGCTTCTGCAGGCGAGGGGGGGGGGGGGGGGAGGGCGGATCTGTGCAAGCTGCAAGTCTCTGTAGTCCAGAAAGGTCGCAGGTCCTAATGATGATCCACCCTTCAAGCGTAGAAGGAGACTCCAGCAGCTCACCAACCACCTCTTCCATTCGAAAAAAGTAACTTGGAAACGAAAGAACAGACAAAACAGCACCACACACTGGAACACCACACACCCCACCGTGTTTAGGGGTTTATTCCAACTTTATGCTAATTAGGGTTTAAAAGAAGGACCAATGATATTGGTCCAAATTTATGTTAACTAGTGCGTGGAAACGTACTAACGCTATTGGTCCGAATTATAGATATTTGAAAGTAACAACTGTGTACTATTAATCCTCAAATTCCTAAACATAGACACTATGATAAGCTGGTGAATCACATTTATTAGCTCTTGAATGAAGGAAGAGCATCAACTTGGCAGACTCTTACTAGTGTCTAAACAGAAGGAGGTTGTGGTGAGAGATTTTAGACCTGTGCTTTAGTGGCTTAACGTAGGTGTTTCCAAATGGAAATTAAACTTGACTGGGCAAATTTTATAATATGTTACAGAATAGTGGATGCCAGTTTAGGGTCTTGAAAGAAATCTGGATAAGTAGAATTGTTTAATAAGAAATTATTTTATCAGTTAAGGGAACCAATGCCTGAGAAGAAGGCTAATACGGTCAGTCCATTTTGAAAAATCATTGTCACACCCAATAAAATTTTTTGATTTGTTAATAACAGTATATATATATTTTTTTCTTTTTTTTTTCTTTTTTTTTCAGTGCTGGGGTTTGAACCCAGGGCCTTGTGCTTGTGAGGCAAGCACTCTACCAACTGAGCTATCTCCCCAGCCCAACAGTATATTTTTGAGAAAAAAAAAAAAAAAATTGGAGCAAATAGTAAAGTCATGTTGACATAGGTTGTCTTGATTCTCAGTACTGACTTTTAAGCTGTGTTGATGCAAAAAAAATTAATTTCATGGTACTCCTTACCTACTTAGGCTGAACTGGAATATATATCATTCTATCAGAACACTTTCAAGACCTATAAAAGGTCTAGGATTTAATGATATTAATAATGGAAGAATTTAGCCACAATTGCTTCACAGATATGGCAAAAGATATGAGATTCCTGGATTAGAGGCCAATAATTTTATAATTATGAGACATGACATAACTAAAATTGTTCCCCAGGCCTTTCAAATCTATAGAGGATACCTACGTAGAGGATGTCATGGGTTAGCTGAGATGGAAGCCTGTCTGCGCAGTGGACTGAAATGTATGCAGAGAGCATAGAGCTTGGGAGATTTTACAACAGTTACAGCAAGAGAAAGAAAGATTACTTTTTATTTAATAATCCATCTTTCAACCTGACATACTTCAACCCTTAATCAAATTCAAATTTTCAATTGATAATGTAACTTTGTTGATCATCATGATTAGTCTAACCAACAGAGATTAGGATCAAATCCACTTTCTTTGTCTCATACGGTATTTAAAGACAGTATCAGTAGAATTATAAGCAGCATCGACAGCTAAAAATATGGCATCGTACTCCTGCATGCCTCCACTGTCCCACATTCAGCCAGTTGTGAAGAAATTTCAAGGAAACCAGTAAGTCATTTCAGAAAGCCCAAATCAAGTCTCAGATTGTTTAATCCAAAAGCCTAAGGAAAAAATCCTTCAGATTTTCTTTTCATTTTTTAAACATTTAAAATTTTTTTTCTAATTTGTTATACATGATAGTAGAATGCATTTATACATTTTGATAGATTTTGATAGATCATACATGAATGGAGTGTAATATCTCATTTTTTTGATTGTATATATTGTAGGATCACATAGGTCATGCATTCATATATGTACATAAGATAACAATATCTGTGTCACTCTACTATTATTCCTATTCCTGATCCTTTCCCTCCCTTAACTCCCTCTACCTAATATAAAGCAACTCTATTCTTTCCTACCCTGCTTTATTGTGAATTAGCATCTGCATATCAGAGAAAACATTCAGTCTTTGGTTTTTTGGTTTTGGTTTATTTCCCTTAGCATGATATTTTCTAACACTATCCATTTACTTGCAAATACCATAATTTCAGTCTTCTTTAAAGCTGAGTAATATATATATATATAATCACATTGTCTTTATCCATTCATCTGTTGAAGGGCATCCAGATTTTCTAATTTCATTTTTCAATTCAAATCAATATCAATAGATGTTTTGAGGACTATTATAGAAGTACACTGAGAAAAAAATAAAGGATAAATTTTATAAGATATATTACTAACATAAGTCAAGTTTAAACATCTGTATATCTGATGAAATTAATTTATTAGTTTAAAGGCTATGAAAGCACAAAATGATGTTGCTTCTCATAATTTATGATAAATAAAATGAAAAGCTAAAGCTATTATTTTTGAAATTGGGAATAGAAGACAGAGTATTCTTTCATAAACCCATGTGTATGTATATGACTCTGGTGTTTGATTGTTTTACTCATAAATGAATAAGAAAAATATATGTAAATAGCATAAGTATTTAATTCTAATTTCACTAAATATCACAATTAAAATATTTTTATCAATTTAATGACAAAATAGTGATACAAATCAATTGGTCTAGAATTTAATATTTATTTAAGCATTTTAAAAGAGACTAATTTGAGATTTGATGATTGGGGTATTTTCTAATATAATTGGATTAACTTTATATATATATATTTTAAATTTTGCATACATAATCACAAGAACAACACATGCGTTTCTTATCTGCAGGTTTCATTCAGTATGTCTTGAAAAATAGGACAGTTCTCCCCAAATTCCAGTTATATTTTAAAATAAGATCATTACAAATACAATTTTAGGAAGTTTAAAGATCCAGTTGTAGGATTCATTCACTCTACTTTCCTCTAAAATAATTTTTCTCATGAACAACATGTAGTCTGAACATTAGAATATGCAGGAGCAAAGGGGTTACCTTCCCACCTGTATACCACACAAGCTGAAATCAGAATATTCCACTGGAGCCACACTGTACTGCGTCAAAGTTCACACTTCCCGCTCACTGGAATATTTACTAGACAGAGAGGTGGGACTTCCATGCACTTTTATGGAATTTTGAATAATCTTTTTAATAATCTAATAAGCCTATTGCATGGTTTTATGAACAATATGCATAAGGTTGACAATGTTAATTTTTTTACTTAACTCTTCTCTGATAATCTGAAAATACTCAAGAAACTCAAATATATAACAAGATGTTTAAATATCATTATGCTACTTGTGCCGGATAGGGAATCAATGTTTTATCAAAGAATTGACTAAGCCTAAGTATGAGATAAGACTAGAATTTTAGTGTAAGGAAATACAGGAGATAAACCTTTTGAGTATTGCATTATGGATATGTTTCTGCTACAGAAACAAAAAGCGTGATTTATATAAGAAATGTAGTGTCAATTGAACTTTTTTGAAACTAAAATCTTTTAAAGGTCACTGTTAATTAAAAGAAAAGACATGTTCTGGAAGAACCATTTGCAAAATCTATGACAACTTGTAAAGAAGGTAAAAACGTAATCATTTAGTTCAATAAGACATCTAGAGCAAGAGATTTGTTTATTAATTTTAGCACTGTTTTGTGAATTTTGAGTTAATTTTTATGTGTGATGCAAAGATAAAGGTTTAGTTTGCATATAAAAATTCTGTTATGATGTCTTGTTGAAAAGACTAACTCCCTCCTCCTCACTCATTGCCTTTAAAACATCACTGAATAAATAATCAAATGAACATATGTGGGTGTATAGTATTTGAACAAATAAATTTTGAGTTCATATCATGAGTGCATTATTCTCTTATAATGTCTTTTGTTTTAATAACATTGGTTTCCTTAAAGTTACTTTTGTGATATTCTCCCATCTTCATTTACTTTGAAAAATATTATATAATTCCTACTGTTTTTCATCTTATATAGTGTTCTTTGTGGAGAGATTTTAATACAGATTCACTTAAGTGTTCTTTGTCGAAATGATTTTGATACAGATCCATTTGTTAAATAGACGCAGAAAAATTGACATTTCTTTTTAAGTGAGCTTTGGTAGTTTTGTGACTCACAGAGAATATGTCCATTTCAAATGAGCTCTTTAATAGGTTGAAATTTTAAAGTCAGTAAGTTCTTGCTAGGCACTGTCATGCATGCTGCTAATCCCAGCTGCTCAGGAAGCTAAGGTAGGAGGATTGTGAGTTCAAAGCCAGTCTCAGCAACTTAGCTAGGCCCTAAACAACTCAGCAAGGCTTTGTCTCTAAATAAAATACATAAAAAAGGGCTGGGAATATTGCTCAGTGGGTAAGTGAACCTGGGTTCAATCCCGGGTACAAAAAAAAAAAAAAAAAAATAAGGTATATAATTTGTGCCTTTTTAGTCTTGAAAAATCAAGTTCTATTGATCTTTTTAAAAATTTTGAATTACTTTATTTTCTTTATCACTCATTTCCATTGACTTTTTTTCTTTGTTCTTTTTAGATATACATGATAGTAGAGTATATTTTGACATTATACATATATGGAGTATAACTTGTTCTGATTAAAATCCCATTCTTGTGGTTGTACATGATGAGGAGTTTCACTGGTTGTATATTCATATATAAACCTAGGAAAGTTATGTCTGATTCAGTCTACTGTCTTTCCTAATCCCACCCCTCCTCCCTTCCCTTTATTCCCCTTTGTCAAATCCAATGAACTTCTAATCTCCCCCATCCTCCTTATTGTGTGGTATCATCCATATATTAGAGAGAACATTCAGTCTTCAGTTTTTGAGGACTGACTTATTTCACTTAGCATGATAGTCTCCAGATCCATCCATTTACTAGCAAAAGTCATAAAGTCATTCTTTTTCATGACTGAGAAATACTTCATTTTGTATATATACCACATTTTTTTTATCCATTTATTGGAGGGCACCTCGGTTGATTCCATAGCTTACCTGTTGTGAATTGAGCATTGATGTGGCTGTGTCACTGTAGTATGTTGATTTTTAAGTCCTGTGGGTATATACTGAGGAGTGGGATAACTAGGTTATATGGTGGTACCATCCAAGTTTTCTGAGAAATCTCCATACTGCTTTGCAGAGTGATTGCACCAATTTGCAGATGCAGTAGCAATGTATGTGTGTACTTTTCCCCCCACATCTTCACCAACATTTATTGTTACTTATATTCTTGATAATTGCCATTCTGATTGGAGTGAGATGAAATCTCTAAATTTTGCATTTCTCTAATTGCTAGAGAAATTGAACATTATTGATTTTTGATCATATTATTTTTGTCCTTTTTGCATAAGTTTAATTTGTTCTTCTGGATGGTGAAACTTCAATCATTGACTAGCGACTTTTCTTCCATTATAAGCATATGATATATGTATTTCCCTTTATCACTGTTTTAGTGATATTGAACAAACTTTAAAATTTCACATTTTTATTCTCTTTCAATTCAAAATGATTTCTAAATTTCTTTCTAGTTTTCTATTTGATCCATGGTTTTTAGATGTTGCCAAATTTCCAAATACTCAATAATTTTTAAGACCTTTCTGTTGTTGATTCCTAGTTTAGTTTTGTTATTGCTCATTAAAGTAATTTGTATGTTATTAACTATTTGTTGAAATTTTTACATTATTGACTGATTTTAATTCTTTACTTTTTTATTTTGTTGTTTTCATTTATGTTCCATGATTAACATTTTTCCCCATAAGCCTAAACATATAAACGTAAATGGTTACAACTTAAAAGGTTAAAGATACACTACAGATATAACTAAGGAGCTTTTTTCTTTCTGTTTATATATATTAAGTCTTGAAAGTTCACACCAACAATAGATTCCTAACGTATAACATGAATCTATGTTGATTCCCTACAGTGTTTCTGTAGATCCTTTTTCAGTTTAGAGATGTTCTGAAATATCATGGAATAATTCTCAGTAGGGAATCTGGTGACACATGACATGCACGTATATTTCTCCTAGAAGTAAGATAAGGAAATGGAACCGAATCCCTTTTTTCAAGAAAAATCTGTGATCAACTAGTGTTTACTGTGGGAACAATTGTTAGCAAGTTACCACTTTCCAGAAGGTTTTATAGTTGTCTACAACAAAAAAAGTGACCTAAGAGGTTCATGGTCATTCAAGCAATTGTCCTTTCACTGAGAACTTTTTCAAGAGTAAGGTCCAAACATAATAAAAATAACATAATAGGCACCAGGGCGGCGCCATCACCGCTCAGTCCAAGTCGCAGAGCCAGCTGGCAGGTGAGTCATGGGGCCTGCACTGCGGAGGTAGCAGGCAGGCACCCAACCCAGAGCTAGGCAGTGGGCAGCCACCGGCCCAAACACCAGGCCAAGCACAGACGCCATCACTGAGCAACCCAGCCTGGCCACCACTGGAAGGTCTGTTGCCAGCCCAGAGCAAGCCGGCAGACCATCCTGTCAGCCTGCCTGCATCATGGAGCTAGCCAGAGGTTTCTTTATAGGCTGGTGCAGGCATTTTGAATTATTCCTGAGGGTGTGGCCATCATCACTGGAAGGGCAGCTCCCTTCCTGAGACACCTACAGGACACTAGAGGACCTTTGACAAGACCCAGGAGTTAAGAAGAGGAGGTATTGAGAGACTCAGGACCAACTCAGAGCCACCAGGTGAGTCTCTCCCACTGGTCAGGCTCCCTGGATGGGGCAGTAGTCCCGAAATGCAGGGAACTTTGTGGAGTAGAGTGGCCCAATGAGACTCTCCTGCTGGAGCCGAGAACCCAGTCAACCTGGAGCATTGCAGAGGAGGGCCACACAGCAAGAGGCTTACATGCAGAGTGAGGGTCTGAGGCCCAGGAAGTAGCTCTGGTCCCCAGGGAACATAGCAGAGGAGGGTTGCTCAGAGAGGGAGTCCCTCACAGGGACTGGCTCCCTATGCCCAGGTGGTAGATCAAGACCCCTGGGAACATCACAGAGGAGGGCTTTCCAGTCCTGGTGGTAGTTCTGGACCGAAGGGAACTGCTCAGAGGAGAGCTGCCCAGCGAAACTTCCCCATGGGGTGAGTCTTCCCCAATGGGCGAGGCTTTCCCACCAGGGCAGTAGAACCAGAGACACAGACCCAGATCAGAGGTGCCCCAGTCTGCAGTCTAGTCCCCCTTTGATGACCACCAGTCAACAAGTGGAGTACCTCTGCCCTCTGGCAAGGAATATACCCCACCTGAAGGCGACACTCATAGAGGGGCAACTTCCTAGTGGAGCAAAGCATTATCAAGTTCCTCCAAGACTTCAGGCTACTGAAGGCTAAGAGGTGAGTAATTGGAAAGCTACAGAGACAATATTAGTAAGTAGTGGAAATCTGCAATATCCCAGAGTTTCACTACTAGAGGGGTAGATACCTGAGCAATATGAGAAAACAAGGGAAGAAAATGTCCCAAACAAACCTAGACGGTATAGCAATAAAATCCAATGACAGCACAGCAGAAGCAATGACAGAAAGGGAGTTCAGAATATACATAATTAAAACGATCAGGGAAGCAAACAAGGAGATGAAAGAGCAAATGCAGGCATTGATTGATGAGATGAAAGAGCAAATGCAGGCATTGAACAATCGCACCAATCGACAGTTAAAAGAGCAAATACAGGAAGCAAAAGATCATTTCAATAAAGAGTTAGAGATACTGAAAAAACAAACAAACAGAAAACCTTGAAATGAAGGAAACAAAAAAAAACAAATGAAAAACTCCACAGAGAGCATAACCAATAGGATAGAACACCTGGAAGACAGAACCTCAGATATTGAAGACAAAATATTTAATCTTGAAAACAAAGTTGACCAAACAGAGAAGATGGTAAGAAATCATGAACAATATCTACAAGAATTATGAGATATAATGAAAAAACCAAATTTAAGAATTATTGGGATTGAGGAAGGCTTAGAGAAACAAATCAAAGGAATGAGCAATCTATTCAATGAAATAATTTCAGAAAATTTCCCAAATCTGAAGAATGAAATGGAAAATCAGTACAAGATGCTTATAGGACTCCAAATACACAAAATTACAACAGACCCACACCAAGGCACATTATAATGAAAATACCTAACATACAATATAAAGACAGAATTTTAAAGGTGGCAAGAGAAAAAAATCAAATTACATTCAGGGGGAAACCAATACGGATATCAGCAATTTTTCAACCCAGACCCTAAAAGCTAGAAGGGCCTGGAACAACATTTTTCAAGCCCTGAAAGAAAATGGATGCCAACCAAGAATCTTATACCCAGCAAAACTTACCTTCAGATTTGATGATGAAATAAAATACT
This sequence comes from Sciurus vulgaris, assembly GCF_902686455.1. Taxonomy (NCBI): domain Eukaryota; kingdom Metazoa; phylum Chordata; class Mammalia; order Rodentia; family Sciuridae; genus Sciurus; species Sciurus vulgaris. Next base: position 137,848,343 of record NC_136463.1, read on the forward strand.
TCCATGATGAACAAAATCTAAAAGAATTTACAAAAAGAAAGCCAGCACTACAGAACATTCTCAGCAAAATATTCCATGAGAAAGAGATGAAAAACAACAATGTAAATCAGCAAAGGGAGGAACTACCCTAAAGGAACAGCCAATTAAAGGAGAAACCAAGTCGTGTCAAAAAAAAAAAAAAAAATGAGACAAATGATCGGGAATACAAATCATATCTCAATAATAACCCTGAATGTTAATGGCCTGAACTCATCAATCAAAAGACATAGACTGGCAGAATGGATTAAAAAGAAAAATCCAACAATTTGCTGCCTGCAAGAGACTCATCTCATAGAAAGAGATTCCCACAGACTAAAGGTCAAAGGATGAGAAAAAACATACCATGCACATGGAAACAGCAAAAAAGCCAGAATATCCATCCTCATATCAGATAATGTAGACTTCAAGCCAAAGTTAGTCAGAAGGGATAAAGAAGGACATTTCGTACTGCTTAAGGGAAGCATAAATCAGGAAGACAGTACAATCATAAATATCTATGCCCCAAACGCTGGCTCATTCATGTATGTCAAACAAATCCTTCTCAATTCCAGAACTGCAATAGACCACAGCACAATAATTCTAGGTGATTTTAACACATCTCTCTCACCACTGGACAGATCTTCCAAATAAAAATTGAACAAAGAAACCATAGATCTCAATAACACAATCAATAATTTAGACTTAATGAACATTTATAGAATATACCATCCAACAAAGAGTGGATACACTTTCTTCTCAGCAGCACATGGATTCTTCTCTCTAAAATAGACCATATTCTATGCCACAAAGCTAATGCTAGCAAGTACAAGAAGATAAGAGATACTACCTTGTATTCTATCAGATCATAATGGATTGAAATTAGAAATAAATGACAGAGTAAAAACCAGAAACTACTCCAACACCTGGAGATTAAATAATATGCTATCATATGATTAATGGATAACAGAAGACATCAGGAAGGAAATTAAAAAAATTCTTAGAGTTAAATGAGAACAAAGAAACATCATATCAAAATCTCTGGGGCACTATGAGAGCAGTACTTAGAGGAAAATTTATTTCATGGACAGCATTCAGTAAAAGAAGAAAAAAATCAACAAATTAATGACCTATCAATGCAGCGCAAAGTCCTAGAAAAAGAAGAACAGAGCAACACCAAAAGTAGTAGAAGGCAGGAAACAGTTAAAATCAGAACTGAAATCAGCAAAATTGAAACAAAAGAAACAATTGAAAAAATTGACAAAAAAAAGAGTTGGTTCTTTAAAAAAATAAACAAAATTGATAAATCTTTAGCCAGACTAACAAAGAGAAGGAGAGAGAAAACTAAATTACTAAAACTTGGAACAAACAAGGAAATACCACAACAGACACAATTGAAATAAAAAACACAATTAGAAGCTATTTTGAAAATTTATCCTCCAACAAAATAGAAAATCTTGAAGACATCAACAGCTTTCTAGAGACATATGAATTACCTAAACTGAACCAGGAGGACATACACAATTTAAATAGATCTATTTCAAGTAATGAAATAGAAGAAGCCATCAAAAGCCTACCAACAAAGAAAAGTTCGACCAGATGGGTTCTTAGCCGAGTTCTACAAAACCTTTAAAGAAGAGCTCATTCCAATACTTCTCAAAGTATTTCATGAAGTGGAGGAGGAGGGAACCCTCCCAAACTCATTCTAGGAAGCCAACATCACCCTGATACCTAAACCAGACAGAGACACATCAAGGAAAGAAAATTTCAGACCAATGTCCTTACTGAACATTGATGCAAAAACTCTCAACAAAATCTTAACAAATCGCATACAAAATATATTAAAAAGAGAGTGCACCACAATCAAGTGGGTTTTATCTCAAAGATGCAGGGTTGGTTAAACATTCAGAAATCAATAAATGTAATTCACCATATCAACAGACTTAGAGTCAAAGATCAAATGATTATTTTGATAGATGCGGAAAAAGCATTTGATAATACACAGCATTGCTTCATGCTCAAAACACTAGAAAAAATAGGGATAGTGGGAACATTCCTTAACATTGTAAAGACATTTATGCTAAGCCCATGGCCAATATCATTCTAAATGGTGAAAAAACTGAAAGCATTGCCCCTAAAAACTGGAACAAGGCAGGGATGCCCTCTTTCACCACTTCTATTCAACATTGTCCTTGAAACTCTAGCCAGAGCAATTAGACAGACCAAGGAAATTAAAGGGATATGAATAAGAAAAGAAGAACTCGAACTATCCCTATTTGCTGATGACATGATTATATATTTACAGGAACTAGGAAATTCTACCAGAAAACTTTTAGACCTCATAAGTGAATTCAGTAAAGTAGCAGGATATAAGATTAATGCTCATAAATCCAATGCATTTTTATACATAAGTGATGAATTCTCAGAAAGAGAAGTTAGGAAATCTACCCCATTCACAATAGCTTCGAAAAAAATAAAATACTTGGGAATCAATCTCACAAAAGAGGTGAAAGACCTCTACAATGAGAACTACAGAACACTAAAGAAAGAAATTAAAGAAAACCTTAGAACATGGAAAGATCTCTCAAGTTCTTGGAGAGGCAGAACTAATATTGTCAAAATGGCCATACTACCTAAAGTGCTATACAGATTCAATGCAACTCCAATTAAAATCCCAATGACGTACCTTACAGAAATAGAGTAAGCAATCATGAAATTCATTTAGAAGAATAAGAAACCCAGAATAGCTAAAATAATCCTTAGCAGGAAGAGTGAAGCAGGGGGTATGGTAATACCAGACCTTCAACTATACTACAAAGCAATAGTAACAAAAACGGCATGGTATTGGCACCAAAATAGGCAGGTAGATCAACGGTACAGAATAGAAGACATGGACACAAAGCCAAATAAATACAATTTTCTTATACTAGACAAAGGTGCCCAAAATGTGCAATAGAGAACAGATAGCCTCTTCAACAAATGGTGCTGGGAAAACTGGAAATTCATATGCAACAGAATGAAATTAACCCCTATCTGTCACCCTGCCCAAAAATCAACTCACAATGGATCAAGGACCTTGAAATCAGACCAGAGACCCTGCATCTTATAGAAGAAAAAGTAGGTCCAAATCTTCAACATGTCGGCTGAGGATCAAACTTCCTTAACAGGACTCCCATAGTACAAGAAATAAAAGCAATAATCAACAACTGGGATAGATTCAAACTAAAAAGCTTTCTCTCAGCAAAGGAAACTATCAGTAATGTGAAGAGAGAGCCTACAGAGTGGTAGAATATCTTTGCCACTCATACTTCAGATAGAGGACTAATTTGCAGAATATATAAAGAACTCAAAAAATTCTACATCAAGAATACAAATAACCCAATCAACAAATGGGCTAAGGAAATGAACAGACACTTCACAGAATAAGATCTACAAGCAATCAACAGATATATGGAAAGATGTTCAACATCTCTAGTAATAAGAGAAATGCAAATCAAAACCACCCTAAGATTTCATCTCACCTCAATTAGAATGGCGATTATTAAGAACACAAGCAACAATAGGTGTTGGTGAGGATGTGGGGAAAAAGGTACACTCATACATTGCTGGTGGGGCTGCAAATTAGTGCAGCCACTCTGGAAAGCAGTATGGAGATTCCTCAAAAAGCTTGGAATGGAACCACCATTTGACTCAGCTATCCCACTCCTTGGCCTATACCCAAAGGACTTAAAATCAGCATTCTACAGAGATACAGCCACATCAATGTTCATAGCTGCTCAATTCACAATAGCCAGATTGTGGAACCAACCTAGATGTCCTTCAATTGATGAGTGGATAAAGAAATTGTGATATATATATATATATATATATATATATATATATCTATATATATATAATGGAATATTAATAAAATAATAAAATTATGGCATTTGCAGCAAATGGATGAAATTGGAGAATATCATTCTAACTGAGATAAGCCAATCTCAAAAAAACCAAAGGACGAAAGATCTCACTGATAAGTGGATTATGACACATAATGGGTGGTGGGAGGGGGGCAAGAATGGAGGAAGGAGGGACAGTATAGTAGGATAAGAGGGGTGGGAGGGGTGGGGGGAAGAAAAAAAATACCAGAATGAGTCAAAAACTATTACCCTAGGTAAATGTATGATTACACAAATGGTATGCCTCTACTTCATGTACAGAGAAACAAGATGTATTTAAAAACAAATAACATAATAAACTTTCTTTTTTCTCCTTCTCTCTACTCTTTATATTCTCTCCGTTTAACCAAGTAAAATACAAATAAAATTACGAGGTAGATTATACCATGATTTCCAGAGCATTGTGATCCTGAAATTTTATTTGAATTGTAATAAATTGAGCTCTGAATGCAAAAAGCACAAGTGAGGTTGTGATTAGAAGATAACAGCAAGTGACAGTAAGCATTCTGATGTCATTAGTATGAGGTCTACCATCACACGTATCTTCAAAATACTGAAGTTGAACTTAGTGGTTTTAGTTTGCTGCATTGAGGCAAAAGGCACAGCCCAGAACTGTGAGGTATCATAATCAGAGTTGGGGGATTATTATAAAATTTCGTTACATGGTGGGTGGGTCTAAGGTAGATTTAAAGACACAATTCTTGGTTGTAGTCAGGGAGTAGTTCAGTAATTCACCAAATGGACATTTGTTTTTTTTTTTTTTTTTTTTTTTTTTTTTTATCCTAGAAGGCTGGATGATGAAAGCAAGCTTCTAGTGGAAGCTTGGTAAAAGACTATTTATTCACTTATGTATACATTGAGAATTTTTGATATTTTTATGGCTTTCAAGTTTCTTGATTTTTTTTTTTTTTGATGTTTAACCACAGTAATATGTTGGTCATATCTACTTATTGTTATTATATTGTGGAAGCTATTTATATCTATTTGAGACAATTACAGCCTAGTTCTTAGATGCCACCTACCAAGACATTCTCAACTTTCCCTATGGATAATGATAAGAATATGTAAATATAATTGCATTGTTATTTTTATAGAATCAATGAATATGTAAGCATTATTCAAATTCAACTAATAATTTGACAGGAAACTATGACTTTTCATTTACTGTATGTAGAACAATATCATATTCTTAGCTAGTGATTCACCAAAAGCGTAAGCATAATCATAATACATCACAGATTTATGAAAATTTTTCTGAGCAAATTTGTATGCAATATAATGAAATTTTAATTTGAAAATAATATTTACAAAGCAGTAGACAAAGAGGAAATTTTCCTGAATAACTGTGGAATACTCTGAAATCATTCCTCACAAATGGTAAGCAAAAGTCATACGGTAATGAAACACTTTTGTTTTTGAACTTATCAAATGAATGGTCTTATGAAAAGGACAAGTTTGAGTTACTCCTTTATAATAAGATACAAAATTGTAAGCACAGTACTGTTATTAAATATTTTAAAATGAAAAAGGGATGTAACAAAGCACAAAGTCCATGCTTCTTATAATAAAAAATATTTTATGTATATTAAGAATTGAACTTGGGAGAATATAAAAATAATCACTTTAAAAATTTTATAGTTAGTGTTAAAATATAGTTTCACATACCTGGTTATTAGATAAATTGAGATAATCAAGAAACAGTAACATTTTAAGTAAAAGTAATATGAATAGATTCCTAATATGAAATATAATAATATAACAATGACAACATAACCACTTAATTGTCAGCTGTGGATGATGGACTAGAAATGGCCAGAATAATGTGGGGAAACAATCAGGTGTCTATTTTATTGAAGTCAATTAAAAAGGTATGGAGGAATTTAACCAAAGTGGAAGTTGAAGGAATGATGGAGACAAACCAAATTTAAATAAGTAGGCAACAGAAATATGAAGGCAATAGAAATATATATGTATTCCTGAAACAAAATTAACTTAGAAATGAAGAGGTTGAATCTTGAAAACACTGCACTAAGTGAAATAAACCAGTCAAAAATGAAAAAGACCATAAGATTATACTTAGGTGAGGTTTCTAGAGTCATCAAATTCACACAAACAGAAAGCAGAATGGTGGTTACAAGGGGTTAAGCAAAGGAGAAGATGGAGAGCCAGTGTTTATTGGTATAATCTTGGTTTTGCAAGACAAGAAAAGTTCTGGAGATGGATGGTAGTGATAGTTGAATAAAGGTCTATATATACTAATATTATTGAACTATATATTTAAAAGTAGTTAAGCTGATATTTTGTGTTCTGATTTTTACCACCATAAAATATTTATTAAATTCTTTAAAAATACTTCATATGAGATGAGCTAGCATGTTTTAAAATGAGAAAAAGATAGTTATCTACATCCAATCAATAAATATTATTAAATATCAAATGGTTTAGTTTCAGAGAATAGAAATTTATGTATTTTTTTCTTAAGACAATGCATAAGAATAGTAACACATGTATAGTGATAAGAGGGAGATAGAAAAGTCACCTTTCAGATGGTTTGATCTTTTTGAAATATACAGTGTAATTATTTCTCCATCTTAGGACAGGAGAGACACAGTTTTCAGCATAGTTAATAACTACGTACAACAAGCTGAGCATGACGACACACACCCTTAATCCCAGCAACCCTAGGAGGACAAGACAGGAGGATTGTAAATTCAAAGCTAGCCCAGCACTTAGCAAGACCCTCAACAACTTAGCAAGATCATGTGTCAAAATAAAAATAAACAAGACTGGGGATGTGTTTCAGTGGTAAAATGCCCCTGGGTTCAATACCCAGAATCGAGTGAGAAAGAATCGCAAGCATAGAATTCCATGAATTAAGAGTGACAATTTCCATAGTAAGTTGTAACGTATTTTATATATATAAAAAAATAACAACAACAACAACAAAAATACAGAATGAAAAGGCCATCCACTTAAAAACCATGAATAAACAAACTACATTATCTTTTTACTAAAAATAAGTAAATGTAAATTTACAGGTTATTGGACTCTGCCTAGAAAAGAAGTATTAGAAGATGTAGATAGAAGTTTCATGATATTTTCTGTTGATGAAAAACAGTAAAAAAAGACAGTAATGAATGCTAGTTACAGAAATGACAGTAGGTGAGGGATGAACAGATTGCAGGGATGTTAGTGGAACAGGGAATGAGTTGTATGACCCTAATTTCTCAGGACCAGTTACTGGAGAAAACTATAAACAGGGAAAGGAGCAACAATTTTCCTCTTCAGTGTCACCTGCTGATCACAGTGTAGTAAGCGACCCCATACCAGCTGTGCAGAGCTTCCTGACATAGTCTAACAAGTTCTGCCAAGGTATTTGTGATGTCTGCCACTTAAATATCAGGAAATAGGAAAGACTGAGCTTGAGTACTTGGATTTTAAAATGAGCAAGTGTGATAAATGCAAATTAGGGGATGGGTGTTATGAGGACTGTTTTGGTTCACTTTATGTGTCAACTTGGCAGGGCTACAGTACAAACTGTTTAGCCCAACACAGGTCTAGATGTTGCTGTGATGGTACTTTTAAGATGAAATTAACATTTAAATCAGTAGACAGAGTACATTCTAATTATTCTTCGTAATGCAGATAGGCGTCATCCAATCAGTTGAAGGCATTAAGAGAAATAACCAAGGTCTCCTAAAGTTGGAATTACTTCTTCAGACAGCCTTTGGATTAAAGATCAAATTTTCTCTGGGTCCCTATCCTGCCAGTGTGCCCTTTCTTTAAAATACTTTCTCTCTCTCTCTCTTTCTCTCTTTCAAATTTATAAGTATATATAAATTATATATATACACATTTTACAAACACACATATATACATATCTATATATTTACTAACACATCCTACTGGCAATTTCTCTGAAAATTTAAATGAGGGCCCAGAGTAATAATCTGAACAATGATGTAAGGTTCTAATATGAAAGGAAGCAATTAAAATTACTTGAGTTAATGAGAAGAATAAACACTACTTCCAATAATGAAGCAACATTAATTAACTTAAGTTACATAGTATGATATTTGCCCAGAGTATTCCCATGTGATATTGCTCAAAAAAACAAGACAGTGAAAAAGAAATAAAGCATTAGAGCCTAAGAAATTAGAAAATGTTGCATTGAATAATCTTCACATCAGATTCATGATGCATATTAAAATATTACAGGTATGAGAAATCTTTCAGTAAAGACAGTTATTTAACTTTAACCATTTCAGTGAAAATAATTTTTTTGCCTTTTCTTGACCTAGGGACTCATAAGCTCATTTGACTATGAAATCTTATGGTACATTTCTGTGTGTGTGTTTGTTAGTAAATACTGATATAAAGCACTGAATGGTACCAAGAAAGAGTGTATTAGTTGAATTGGGCTGCCATAGCAAAATACTACAGACTGGGTGGTTTTAACAACAGAAATTTTATTTGTCTTCTGGAGTCTGGTAGTGCATGACCCAAGTGCCAACAGAATTTCTCCTCAAGCCTTTCTCCCTGGCCTTTAGATCAACACTTTTTCTCTGAGCCCCACATGGCCTATTTATTTGTGCACACATATTATTAGTGTTTTTTACTCTTCTAGAGGATACAAGTTTCACTGGATTGGAACATTGCCCTATGACACCATTAAACTAATTATCTCCTTTTAAAGGCCTTATTTCCAAATACATCCACATTAGAGGTTAGAGGTTTTGAGGACACAAATCAGTCCATAACAAAGAGTGACTTTTTTTTTTTTTTTTTAGTTTAATTTGGTCATTTACATCAATTCAATTGGTGAATTTCAGCTGACCAGTTTGTGAACATCAGATAGCTTTTTCACCTAATTAAAAACATGATAAAACATTATGTCAATCCTTGAGAAATATGAAAAGATAATTTAACCATTGGTGATTATTATATGTACCAAGAAAACTAAATGCTCACTTATACATCATAATGAGATCTTGTAATCAGTTAAGTGGATAAAGTATCAAAGGCAGTTTCATCACTATTTTGAATATCTATTTTTTATTTTCTGTGATTATGGAGAGTATACAATTCAAAATACTTTCTTCATTTTGTGAAGTAATGCTACTATTTACTTTTTATTTTCTTTTCACTTTTTTTTTTTTTTTTTTTTTTTTTTGACAAAACAAACCAGATTCTAGCATTATCAGGGAAGTGCAACCTAATTTCTGAAGGACCCAAGAATTTCATCCAGCAGGGAGCACAATTCAGGAATGGTTGCATTCTTAGGAAAAATTTCAATAAGGTATGCTTACATTAATGAAAGCAGAGAAAACTGAGAGTCCTTGAGTTCACACTACCTTCAGATTGTTTAGCATGACCAGTAAAAATTCAGTTTTCTGGACAATGAATTTAAAGGATTTATGCAAACAATGTATGCTCCTTTGCACAATGAGCCTCACCAGGTTCATGAGTTGCACAACTGATTTAAAGATTAAACAATTAGTTTCACTCACTGACTCCTGCTAGAATTAGAACAATGGGTTTCCAAAATTATTCCAGAACCAGCATTTCCAGTATCACCAGGGAATTTGCTAGAGATGAAAATGCTTGGAATCTACCACCAGTCAGCTTCAATCAGAAACTCTGAGTGTAGGGTGCAGAAATCTGCCTTAACAAGCTGTCCAAGTGATTCCAGCCCACACTTAAATGTTTCCTAAATGATTGTGCTTCATTTCTTCTCTTATCTAAGTTTCAATTGAAGCTTTTTCCTCTAGTGACAGTGGGAGTCTTCTATATAAAGGACCCCTTTTCTTTTTTGCTTTTTCTTTAAATGGGGAATTTCTTAAAATAAGTTCCAAAGTACAGTCCTGGAAGCCAGTTCAGTGAACACATATTAAAAACAGGGATGAAAGTCCTGAAATGCTATTGAAGAAATGTGTTTATTTAATCCAGTATGTCTTAAACATATTTGATTAAAGAGCCTTTTTCCTCCACAAGTAACATTTAGTAACTTCTTCAGGGTCAAGTATTTCCTTAGAGGAGTTACCTGAACTTCTTTTTTGATGCACAATCCTCTTGAGCAGGTCAGTCAAGAGTGAACCAGTAGGCTCAGGAGAAAATATACACCAGTCAGACTGTCATCCTGGCAATTTGCATACTGAGCCAAGTAAGATAAGAATGTAGATTAGTTAAAGTGGTTTCACTGTTTTATTATAAAATATAACCTTAAAAAACTTTTATTACTTTTAAGTGGCCAAATAATAAAATATTCTATTAAATAGACTCTAAATTATGAGTGTTTTCTAAAGTAATAGGAATTGTCTCCTATTCTTGGGGCCTGATTTTTAAGCTTCTCTTTGATTCGTGAAAAGTCCAATATTCTTTCAAGTGATTCCTTTAAAAAGCTTTGAGTAACTATAATTTACTTTGGTTTCTTTGATTCAAAGAATATTAATTAATACAAGAATACAGAATAATGGGTTTAGGTTGCAGGCCCTTAGAAGACTGTAGTGCCCTGAGTGGATTTTATAGGTTTCTTCATTTTCCTAAGATAGAACCAAAGTTAAAGAACTTTGATGATGACACATGATGACACATTATCAGTATATGTACATAAACCAGCTTGTTAAATTTTGTTTATGGTCACCTGAAACCATACAACATTGATGATGGAGAACTGAGTAGTAGTACGGCTATAGACCTTAATACAGTTAGATTCAATGTTATTTTTTAAAGAGAAAAAAATAAAGTTACCATCTCAGATTTCTCATTTATTTTCACAAATGGAATTGGCACTTTTTAAAAAAAATCACACTTTAAAAATCTTTAGTATTTGCAACCTGTAGATTAATATTCAAAGTTTAAAAGGAATTCCTATAACTCAATAGATTAAAAAAAACAACTTTATAACAAACTTGAAAAGATGCTCAACATCACCTAACATCAGGGAATTACAAATCAAAACTAAAATGGGATACCACCTCATATCAGGTAGTAGAGAGGGAAGGATACCAAAACAAACTGAAAAGGAAACTCAACCAAATAGAACTGTTTTAGTCAGGTTTTTTGCTGCTGTGACCAAAAGACCTAGTAAGAACAATTTTAGAGGAGAAAAAGTTTGTCTGGTGGTCACAGTTTCAGAGGTCTCAGTCCATAACTGTCAGACTCCATTGTTCTGGGCTAGAGGTGTGGAGGGACATCATGGCATTAGGGTGTGGCAGAGGAAAGCAGTGCAGAATATGGAACCAGGGAGCAGAGAGAGAATTCCACCTTACTTACATATACTTCAAAGGCATGCCCCCAGTGACCCAATTCCTCCAGCCACACCCTACCTACAATTACCACCCAGTTAATCCCTATCAAGGGATCAAGTCACTGATTAGGTTAAGGCTTTCATAACCCAATCATTTCATCTCTAAACTTTCTTGTATTTTCTCACACATGAGCTTTTGGAGAACACCTCATATCTAAACCACATCAAAAACAAACAAAAATATTAGCAATTTCATTTATTAAAGTATCTAAAATCATTATATTCATAGAAAGAGAAAGTAGAATTGCAGTTGTCATGGATGAGGGTGGGGAGTAATGTGAAATTACTGTTCAGTGGATATAGTTTCATTCAGGCAAGATGAGAAACCTCTGTAAGTCTGCCACACAACATTGTGCTCATAGTAAATTCTGTACTTACTTTATACTTAAAATGGGTTATAAGAGTAGATTTTATATTGCTTACTTTCTAATGACAGCCCAACCACAACACCAAAGATACTTAATTCATGTAGTTAAAATGATAAGATTGGTTACACATTTAGTATTATTATATTTTGTAAAATATATATTTGTAAATATATATATGTATATTTGTTAAAAAGAATATTTGTAAAAGAAAACTGAGCATGGTGGTGCTTGTCTGTAGTCCCATCTATCTACTCAGAAGGCTGGGACCTAGGGATCACTTGACTCCAGGTTAAATAACAATCTGGGAAACACAGTGAGACCCTGGTTAAAGAAGAAAAGTAAGACAATATTATTTTATTGTTTTTTTTTTCTCCTTGTCATGAAATAACTTGTCATTAGGAGACTTAATCGAACTACAAAACATATTAAAGGATTTTCTTCAGTCAGAAGGAAAATGATGACACGAAAAATTGGATTTACCCAAAAAAAACTAAAATGTCATTTTCTCATTTTTAAAAACATCTTAAAAATAATACCAACATATTGGGGTGTTTATAACATTTGTAGAAGAAAAATCTATTACAACACTACAATGTCCAAGCATCCAAATTAGTGCTGTACACATTCTAATTGTTTCTGGAAAAGTTTCCAATAGTTTATTCTAGTAGAGAACAAACAGCTGAAAAGGTATATTTTTCTCTGTGAATATTTGAATTTTTTTTTTTTTTTTTTAATTTGTGGTACTGGATTGAACCCTTGTTGCTTTCCTCCAGTTCTTTCTTTTTTTTTATGTTTTATTTTGAGACAGGGTCTCCCTAGTTGCTAAAGGTCTTACTCATTAAATTTTTTAGGCTGGTCTCAAACTTGTAATCCTTCTGCCTTAGTCCCTGCAGTCATTGGAATTACAGGCACGTACCACCATGGTGGGCTATATTTATTTATTTACTGAATAGATAAAAGTACATGTGTTTATCATGTTCAGTATGATGTATTGAGTTATAGATGATATATATATTTATATATATATTAATTTAACTAGTCCATTACATATTAATATATATGTAATGGAATTGTTAAATAGAATTAGCATGTTTATATAGTTATTTTTTGTGATGAGAACATCACAGATATCCACTAATTTTTTTTTTTTATTGTAAACAAGTGGGATACATGCTGTTTCTCTGTTTGTACATGGAGTCAAGGCATACCATTTGTGTAATCATAAATTTACATAGAGTAATGTTGTTTGATTCATTCTGTTATTTTTTTCCTTTCCCCCCACTCCTCCCACCCCTCTTTTCCCTCTATACAGTCCTTCCTTCCTCCATTCTTGCCACCCTCCTTAACCCTAACCCTAAACCTAACCCTAACCCTAACGCTAACCCCTCCCACCTCCCATTATATGTCATCATCCGCTTAGCAGCGAGATCATTTGTCTTTTGGTTTTTTGAGACTGGCTTATCTCACATAGTATGATATTCTCCAATTTTATCCCAAAGGACTTAAAATCAGCATACTACAGAGATACAGCTACATCAATGTCCACTAAATATTTTTTAGAATAAAATATTATTAGTTAATTATTTTTAAATTTATTTTTATGTGATGCTAAGGAGCAAACCTAGTGACTCACACATGCTGGCAAGTGCTCTGTCACTGAGATACATACAGACCAAGCACTACAATATATTTTTACTAATTAAATTTATCATATTTTATAATAGATCTCTTGAATTTATTTACCCTGACATTTTATCTTTTGACCAACTTATGCCTACCATTCCCACCAGCAGCCCAGACCCTAAAATATATTAATTTCATAAAATTAGAGGGTTGAATGACATAAGGGTCACATGAATGAGACCGATTTATATTGCAAAGTATTAGTTGAGTAAAGAATTAAAATCACAGGCCTTAAAAATACAATTTAAAAAATTATTCTTAGCTCAAAAATCTTTACATTCATGGTTATTTTCAAAGCTACTTCTCTGAACTGAAATTAGGAGACTGAAAGGTGAATTTTTAAAAGGTCATGAAGTAGACTATAAAAATGAGTTATTAGATTTAAGAATTAAATTATATGAAAAGTCACAATTTTTCTTAACTATTATGCCATTCTGTTTAATTGATAGAGACCATATTCAGCTGATATATTCCCACATGTACTCTATAAACTTTAAAATTATACTTTATATGAATCTCCATTTACTTAAATTGTCTTTCAAGTTTATCTTTTACTATTTCTTATAAAAATAATGTTTAATATAATACATATATATTTTTGTTATATATGAAATATATATCAGAGGATGAACAGAATATGTAATAAGTATTGTTTTTCCAGAAGAATAAGACTTTAAAGTGTGAAAAGGACTTAAAATTAGCACACTATAGCAACACAGCCACATCGATATTTATGGAAGCTCAATTCACAACAGAAAAGCTATGGAACCTACCTAGGTGCCCTTCAACAGATGAATGGATAAAGAAAATGTGGTATATATGCACAGTGGAATATTACTCAGTCACAAGGAAGAATGAAATTATGGCATTTGCTATCATGCTAAGTGAAATAGGTCAATCCCCCAAAACCAAAGGCTGAATGTTCTCTCTGATATGTGGATGCTGACACACAATAAGGGGGGTGGGAAAGAATAGAAGTTCATTGGATTTGACAAAAGGGAATGAAGGGAAGGGAGGGGGAATGGGAATAGGAAAGACAGCAGAATGAATAGAACATAACATTTCTATGTTCATACAGGAATACACTACCAGTGAAAGTCCACATTATGTATAACCACAAGGATGGGTCCTAATTAGAATAAGCTATACTACATATAGATACAATATGTCAAAATATATTGTCATTTGTATTTAAAAAGAACAAAATTTTAAAAGATTAAAAACAGTGTTATTTGAACCTTATAAAAATCAGATATGTAAAGGAATTGCTATACATCACAATACAGATTGATACATATGCTTTTATTGTGCTAGTCAGATTCATGGTTGTAGTTTCTAACATGTCAGTTTAAGATTGGGTCATACAATTAATGTAAAATGTCAGAGGGGTGATTAGTATCTATATTTAGGATTATATTTACCCTAAAATTTATGTTTATGATAATGTGATTTATCTAAAATAAAGCCAGTATGGTTTAATTTTATAATGATTAAAAAAGAAACTAATCCTATTTTAAACATTATTTCAAAAACTAAAAATTATTTCCCTATTTCTGACATGGGTCATTAGTTTATAATTGATATTTTAGGTAACATTACCCAAAAAGGGTTGAAGAGGTTAATAATGTGAAGTGTATTAAACCATTCTTTTAAATAGTAGCAAGATGACAGGATTCAACACACTCTAATCAGGTGATATAGTACCTCTATTCACTAATAAATTGAAATAATGACACTTTTTAATTTTCTTTTTAGATATGCTTTGAAAGTTTAGTAAAATGTTTCTGAAGTCTATAAGCTGGAGATATCTTGGGGCAGTGGTGTTGCAATTAAATTTATGTTAGATTTTTGTGCAAATACCTCCAGGAATTTGAAATTTCTAATTAGAAGTTTTAGAGGTTATTTGACTACTAAGGAATTTTGGTAAAGTCAACCCCGCAACACACACACAAGGTTTACTGATGAATATGCTGTCCACTTAGGCAATTTGTGGTTCTCTTTAACAAAAAACAAACAAAAAACCTCTGTTTTATGGCAATTAGCAGCATCTTTAGCAGCAAAAAGTATGGCATCTTTAGCAGCAAAAAGTAGACCAGGTTATCAGCAATTATATTTTTAATGACTTCTTTTTGTTCTATTTATTTTAGATCTTATAATAAATTGGTATAAAAATTGGGCCCAAATCGTTTACACATTAGTCAATCCATGTACTAATAGCATAGGGATAGTATTTTAGAATCATAGGTTCAGTAAGTTACTATATGAACAAGGTATGTTTGTCAGACCCGTCTTTGGCAAATTTTGTTTTCCTCATAGTCATTTACTCCATTTAAGATCCATTACCTAAAGAGACACTCTTCTGGGTTGTGTGTGTAACACAATGCTAGAGCACCTGCCTCTGCATGGGCAAGACCCAAGGTTTGATCCCCAGCAACACACACACACACACACACACACACAATTTTCTAGCTTCAGAAATTTTCAATCTGGTTGCTAAGATGTACATTTCAAAAGTAACTAGAGTGTAATGTAAAAGTTGTAAAACAGCCTGCACATGGGGCTCTGAGAATACAGGGACCAACCCAGTGGCAACAGGGATGGCGTCTAAAATAAGAGAAATTAAGCTGCGTCCTGAGAATCATACAGATATTAAACTTGGCAAAACTGAAAAAAATAATGGCAAGAAGAATATTTCTGCTAATGGAATAGTCCTAGTATGGTAATGATTACACATATATATATATTGAAATTAAATTTTATATAATATGTTCACAAACAGAAACACATTTGAGTACATGTAAAGCTGGTAGAATCTAAGTAAGTTATGTGAATTATACTGATTTTTTATTTCTTGGTATTGGTATGATATTTTAATAGTTTATGTAAGATACTGTACAAAGAAATTAAGTGTCAGGTGCATGGGGCTTCTCTGTACTAATTTTAAAACTTCTAGTGAGTCTGCAACTATTTCACAATGCATTATTTTAAAAAGATGTTAGAAGACAAGTAGGGAAAGGAAATTGCAAATGAACACAAGAGCATATAGGAAAATATAAATATTTTAAATAAATTTGTGTCATGGGAACAAAAGGAGAGGAGATGTTACTTAAAAAGGTAGATAGTGACAGTTTCCATAAGGTATTATGCAGTGTGCTAACAAATTTAGAGTTTCTCCTGAAATCATGAACAAGATATTTGTCTCTCTGGGAAACAGAAATAAACAATCAGATGTAACTCCATCTGAAAAATACTCAATGAGGGCTATTAGAATCTCTGCTGCCCTTTTACAAAGAGGAAACACTCAGGAGATTTGAGGTACCTGAGGTAACTTTATAGTACTATTTTTACTTACAAATGAATCAATATAATACATTTAATTCAGTGGTAACATAACATAATACAATACATAAGAAACTATTGTGGATTTTGCTTATTTTTTAGTACATGTTAATAATACAGGTTAATAATTTTCACTGTGCTGTTTTCATGCAAGCATGTACAGGGCCTTGGACACCTTCACCCTCCCCTCTCACCTCCCTTACCTCTCTCAGGTGTCATCTCAGTCCTCTTGCCTAATAGACCCTCTTCTACTTTCAGGTCATCTTCTTGCTTTCTGTGTTTCACTTATTTCATTTAAAATGATGTTCTCCGGTTCTATCAATTTCTCTGCAAATGATATAATGATATGATTTTATTCTTTATGACTGAATGATACTCCATTGTCTGTGTACACCATATTTTATTTATCCGTCTAATGACATACATCACCTAGGCTGATTGCATATCTTACCTATTGTTATTAATGCTACAATGCAATAAATATGCATATGCAGGTTTCTCTTGTATGCTGACTTCATTTTGTTTGAATATATACTCAGGAGTTGGTATAACTGAATCTCAAGATATTTTCCATTTGAGTTTTTTGAGAAATCTCCATAATTTGGAAAAACTGGAAAAATAATGGCAAGAAGGTATACAAATTTACATTCCCATGAACAGTGTCTAGAGGTTCCTTTTCCAGCACATCCTTGCCATCATTTGTGATTTGTATTTTTTAGATAACACACATTTTGATGTGGGATGGAACCTCAAGGTAGTTTTGATTTGGATTTCCTTGATGGTGAGTGATAGTGAACATTTAGGTATACAGTTCTTGGCCATTTATATTTTGTTTTTGAGAAGTATGAACTCAGATCATTTGCTCATGTTCAATTGGATTGTTTCTTTTTTTATTGAGGTGTTTTAGTTCTTTATATATTCTGATATTAATGCTGTGAGATGGATGGCTGACAAAGATTTTCTCCCATTCTGTAGGTTGCCACTTCACTGTGTTGATTGTTTCCTTTACTGTGCAGAAAGCTTTTAGTTTGATGTAATCCATTTGTCAATTCTTGCTTTTGTTTCCTGGGCTATTGTATTTCTATTCAGGAAATAATTTCCTTGATTATTTCCCTATGTTTTCTTTTAGAAGTTTCAAAGTTTCAGTACTTATAATTAAATCTTTCATTTGCATTGAGTTGATTTTTTTTTTTTTTTTTACAGGGTAAGGTATAGGGGTCTACCCTCAGTCTTCTACATGTGAATGTCCACTAAATTTTGTCACATTGACAGTCTTTCCTCTGAGTAATTTTTGACTCTGGTTAAAAATCAGTTGTTTGTAGATATGTTGACTTTTGAGGGCTCTCTCTTGTGTACCATTGATCTATATAGCTGTTTTTATGCCAGTACCATATATATTTTTTTTTTATTACTGTGGCTCAGTGGTATGTTTTGACATCAGGTATCTTAATACTTCTTTCATTATTCTTTTTGCTCAGGATTACTTCAGCAACCCTTGGGTTTATTCATAGGTTTTTGTTTTGCTTTGCTTTTGAGGTTTTTGTGAATGGGACTGCTGTCCAGATTTCCTTATCAATTATTTCATTACTGGTGTCTAGAAAAACTACTGACATTAGTATGTTGATTTTGCATCCTTCTACTTTATTGAATTTTACATCTTTTGTTGGAGTTTTTAGGATTTTCAAAACATAGAAGCATAATATTACAAAAGGGATAATTTTACTTCCTCCTTTCCTATTTGTATCCCTTTTATTTCTTTCTCTTGCCTGAACAATCTGGTTTCTGGTACCATGTTAAATATGAGTTATAAGAGTAGTCCCACTTGTCTTGTTCCTGATTTTACAGGAAATGCTTTTAGATTTTCCCCAATAGGTATGATGTTGGCTATGAGTTTATCTTATAACATTTTTAATACATTGAGGTATGATCCTTCTGTGCCTCATATACTCAGTGCTTTAACCAGGAAGGGATGTTAAATTACACTGAGGGCTTTTATTCTTCACCCACTGAGATGATTGTGTGATGTTTCCTCTTGATTCTATTTGTGTGTTGTATTACATTTACTGATTTGCATGTTTTGAATCCTCCTTGCATGTCT
Organism: Sciurus vulgaris; assembly: GCF_902686455.1. Lineage (NCBI taxonomy): Eukaryota > Metazoa > Chordata > Mammalia > Rodentia > Sciuridae > Sciurus > Sciurus vulgaris. The sequence continues at coordinate 137,867,096 of NC_136463.1, forward strand.
ATAATGAAATAAAATTGATCATGTTTGATATTTTTAATGTGCTTTTGAATTTTATCTGTAATTATTTTATTGAGGATCATGTATTAATATTTATTAGGCATATTGGTATATATAGTATATGTTGGTATACATACTCTATTTATTAGAAATATTGGTGTATATAATATGTTGGTATATATTATACCAATATTGGTATTGGTATTTTCTTTCTGTTCCATTCTTTTTCTTTTCATTATTTTTTATACTATTGTTTTTTTTGTGTCCTTATCAGATTTTGGTAGCAGTGAACTAAAGGGTTTCTTTACTTTCTATTTTATGGAATAGTGTGAGGAGCACTGGTGTTAGTTTTTTGAAAGTCTGGTACAATTTAGCACTAGTCCTAGGCTTTTCTTTGTGGGAAAATATTTTATTAGTGATTCAATATAATTACTTAGTATTGATCTATTAAGTCTTTTTATAATCCCTTGTTGGTAGGACATACGTTTCCAGAAACTTTTTCATTTAGTCTAGAATTTTATAAGTTATTGGCATATAATTTTTAAAAGTATACCATAATGACCTTTTGAATTTCAGTTCTATAGATGGTACAATCTCCTTTTCTTGACTCTAATTTTATTTATTTGGGTTTGCTCTTTTATTTTGATTAGTTTATGTAATGTTTTGTCAATTTAGTTGTATCCTCTTAGAGAGCCAACTCTGTTTCACTAAACCTATCTCTTGATTTTTTTCTCTATTTTATTTATGTATATTTGATCTTTATTATTACTTTCTGTCTACCGATTTTGGATTTTGTTTGTTCTTGTTCTATTAAGCTTTGAGTGTAACATTAAGTTATTTGAGATCACATTCTTTCTCTCATTCTTTGCTGTATTCACTCATTGCTAAAGAGTTCCTTCTTACTACTGTTTTTACTGTATCACAGAGATTCAGGTTTTTCAGTCAGATTTTTTTGCCTCTGTGTCTAAAAAATCTGACCAGAACAATTTTAGAAGAGGAAAAGTTTATTTGAGGGTTCAGGGTTTCACTGCTCTTGGTTCACAGAAGGCCAGCTCCATTCTTCAGGGCTGGAGATGAGGCAGAACTTAGTGGTCCAAGAGTGTGGCAGAGGGAAGTGGCTCACATGATGATCAGAAAGCAGAGAGCCAGGTCTGCACTTGCTAGATATAAATATATATGTCCCAAAACCACGTCCCCAATTCCCACCTCCTCCAGTCACACCCTCCCCTTGGGTTACTACTCAGTTAATCCCTATCATAGGATTAATTCATTGATTGGGTTAAGACTCCCACAACCCAATCATTTCTCTGAACCTTTTTGCATTGTCTCACACGTGAGCTTTTGGGGGACACCTCACATCCAAACCCTAACATCAAGTAAATTGTATTTCCATTTTATTTTGTTCTATGAATTTTTAAAAGTTTCTGCTGATTTCTTCAATGCCCCATGTTTCTTTCAAAAATGTATTTTTCTATCTCCATGAAATTGTATAATTTCTGTGGTTTCTCTTGCTATTATTGGTTTATAGTTTTATTCTAAAGTGATTATGTAAGATACAATAAATTATTCAAAGTTTTTGTTTAAATTGTTAAGATTTGCTTTATGGCCTAACATATGATCTATATTGGAAAAAGTATGATAAAATGTATGTATTCTGTATCTGTTTTATGGAATATTCTGTGGATGTCCTAAGTCCATTTGATTTGGTATGCAATTTAACTCATGTTTCTTTGTTAATATTTTGTCTGAATTTTCTATTGGTGAGAATGGTGCATTGAAGTCATCCACTATTACTGCATTGGGCCCTAACTATGCCATCGAGTCTAGTACTATATGTTTTATGAAACTGAGTGCTCTGATGTTTGGTGCATGTGTATTTACAATCTTCTCAATGAAGTTTCCCTTGATCAATATATAGTGACCTTTATCTTTTCTTGCTGATTTTTGTCTCAAAATCTATTTTACTGGAAGTATAAATATTCCTGCTTGTTTTGTGATTTAATTTGGTTAATATTACTTTTCATCTTCTCACATTTAGTCTCTATATATCTTTGCTTATCAGGTGAGTTTCTTGCAAGTAATTGTTGGGTGTTATATTTTATCTAACAAAATAGTCTGTATACTTTAATTAGAGAATAAAGATCATTTACATTCTGGGCTATTATTGAAAGGTATGTATTTTTCCATATCATTGTTTTTTTTTCAGGTAGTTTTGAAAGATCTATGTTTATTTCTTCTCTTATTTATCTTGAATATTTGATAATTTAGTATATTGATAATGTTTCATTTTTTCCTATTTCTTATCTGTGTCTACTCTTCTACTGACATTTGTTATTTCCCATTCTCTCATGATTTTGTGCATCTTTTCTTCTCTTATGTGTGTAGGATTAACTTATCTTTTGTAACACTGTCCTAGTCATCATAAATTCTTGTAGTTTATGCTTATGTGAGAAGGTCTGTATTTCTTATTTGATTCTGAAAGACAACCTTGCTATGCATAGTAATCTTAGTTTGTAGCTATTTTCTTCTGGGACTTGAAATACTTTATTTCAGGCATTTGAGGCTTTTAAATTCCTGCTGAGATATCTGCTGTTTACTCTAACAGATTTGCCTTTAATTGTGACTTGGCACTTCTTTCTTGCAACTTTTAATATTCTTTCTTTGTTTTACATTTTAGTATTTTTAACTATGATATGTTGTGAAGAAATTTTTTTATGGTTAGTTCTACTTAGAGTTCTAAATGCCTCCTGTACATGGATATTCAGATCTTTCTCAATATTTGGGTAATATTCTACATTTATTTCAATGTATATATATATTTTTTAACCTGGGCATTTAGCTGTTCTCCTTTCAGTATACAGTTGTATGATCTGTTAATAGTTTCCCAGAGATCTTGTACATTCTCTTCATTCTTTCCCATTTTTTTTCCTCTATTGCTCTCTGAATGCAATATTTTGGTGGAGTCATCTTTGAGAGCAGACTGCCATTTTCCTGTCTGACATACCCTATTATTGAGACTTTCAAGTGAGTATTTTATCTGACTTATTTAATTTTTTATTTCCAGTATGTTTATTCAGTATTTTTCCAAAATCTTTTTATTGAAATGTTCATTTATATTCTACATTGTCTTCCTTAATTCATTTAAATATTTATTTGTGTTCTAGATGTCATTGTCCTTTATGAAAATCATTGTTTTGATATTTTTGTTTAGTTTTTCATTATCTTTAATGTTTTATAAATCTGCTTCTATGAAGTTATTAACTTTAGTGGGTGTCATTTTGTCTTTTTCATATTTCTTTTGTTTTATGTGTTGAGATTCATGCATCTATTGGAATGGATAATTTTTCCCCTTTTATGTGAGTACTCAATAACCTGCCTTGTCCTAATGATGCGGCTTGGGGTATTGGTTTATGTAATGTTCAGTTTAGTTCTAATTGGAGTTTATAACATAGTATCCTTCTAGCTTCTTTGACTGCAATCTGTGTTATGTTACAGTAAATGCCATATTAGAGACTGGGGGACCTTCTTTCTCTGTCAGTCTTGCAAACGTATGGTCCATCTGGTATTTCAGGTGAGTCTGATGGAGTTGGGGTACACCTTCTGTTGTTACTCCTACAGCGGGAGAGGAAACATCTGATAGGGATTTCCTCAGGTAGTTAATATTGGTTTTATTACTTGAAAGCAGTTCTGATACTGGCTGTTCTAATCACGGTGGATGGTCTAAAGCTTTTATCCTCTGTTGAGTCACAGTGAAGATCCTGGAATTTCACAGGGGGATATAGGGGACCAGGGTCCTAACTTTCATCTGTTGCCCTCATGTCCTATGTTGACAGCATTGTGCAAACTGATTGGGTGTCACACCCACCCCACTGTCTTGAAGCTGATGTTTCTGCCAATGTTTGAATGGGACTGGACTATGGCTGGAGGCAGGTCCAATTCCTTTTAGCTGGGCTGGGAGTGAATTCAGTGACAGAGCACACTCACAACCTACAGGAAATCCTGGGATTGATCTCCAGGCTACAAAGAAAGAAAATAATAAAATAAAAAAGCAAAAATTAAATAAAACCAGTAACAGTTATTGGAAAGATAGTGGAAAAAGCAATATAGGTTAAAATGAAAGTTAAAAAGATGATGGAAATAGTAATTTTTGAAAAGGGAAAAAAGAATAAAACAAAAGAAAAAAGAGAACAAAATAAACATGCAAAGAAGATGTAAGAGAAAAACAAAGATGGTGACACACCTGTAATCTCAGTGGTTTGGAAGACTGAGGGAAAAGGATTATAAATTCAAAGCCAGCCTCAGCAGCTTAGCAAGGCCCAAAGCAATTTAGTGAGACCCTGTCTTGAAAAATATAAGTGGCTGGGATGTGCCTCAGGAATTAAGCACCTCTGGGTTCAAACCTCAGTACCAAAAAACATAAATAAATAAATAAATAAATAAATAAATAAATAAATAAATAAATAAATAAATAATAAATTGAGAAAGAAGAGGAAACAAATAAAATAGCAATAAAATTATTATTACTATGGAATGAAAATTTTCTCCCCTCCACGGTACTCCAATGTAGAGGAGACAGTGAATGTTCACAATCGTTACTTCTCAAAGCTTCTCTCTGAATCTTCTTAGGCTGTGTGCCCCATAAACAACAGGAAATGCTGGTTATTATTTACCCCCTCATTATTCTGGAACATTTGGGGATTCGTGCTTCAAATCAGAGCTAACACCAGTGCTATGACTTGTCAGAGACCTAGCACAAAATGTGGACCACCACATAGATTCTCTCCGGAAGTACGTGGGCTGCCCATTCTGAGGGTGGTACTTATATAACTGAGATGCCCCAGAAGGCAGGGAGAGGCAATGAAGTTCCAAAATAATCATGCATGGGAGAAGCAAGTCCCATGCAATATCACGTCCACAATTCTTGTGCTTCCAGACTTGACTCCCATGCAAAATCTCATGTGACTGACTGTTCACTCCCATAGAATTGATAACTGATTTTCTGACTTATTGAGTGAAAGGGCCTTCTGTTCTTTTCCTTGCTTCAGTCTGGTTTCTCACCACATGGAAGTCTCAGGAGTGTGGTGTCAGTCTCCTTCACGTCAAACTGACTATAGATGTTACTGCCCACTGAGTTAGTGCTATGATTGAGAGATAAGATCTCCCCAAAATTCTCATGTGTGAGACAATGCAAGAATGTTCAAAGTCAAAATGATTAGATTATGGGAACTTTGACATGGTCATTGGGTTAATTTTTTTATATTAATTAACTGGGTGGTAATTATAGGCTATAGGGTATAACTAGAGGAAGCAGGTCACTGGGGGCATGTTTTGGGGTTGATATTGTGTCTCTGGGGAGTGAAACTGTCTTTCTCTCTCTCTCTCTCTGCTTTCTGGTTGCCGTGTTCTGAGTGTCTTTACTCTACCAGGACCTTCTGCCATGAAGTTCTGCCTCAACTTGGGCCTAGAGTTACAGAGCTGGCCAACCACCAACTGAACTTTTGAAACCATGAGTCAAAATAAACTTTTCCTCCTCTAGTTGTTCTTATCAGGTATTTTGGTCCAGTGATTAAAAAGCTGACTAAAGTAGCCAGTGCATTGGTATTATCTCAGGGGTCCCAGAAATAGGAAAATGTAGTAGTCTTTTCCTCCCAGAGTAATAAGCTAGACTATAGTACTGTCCTTGAGACAGCTTCTGGTTACAGCACTGTGAGCATATGCTGGGAAGTGTAGGTAATTTCTTCAGAGCCAGGTCACTGTGCAGATTTCAGGTCTCTTATCTGTTTAGACTGTATGTCCCTACGGTGCTAAATCCTGAACTAGTGGAGTTCACTAGAGCTCTCCATCTATCCTTTATACATCTACTCTCACTGGCTCTGCTGTACTGCCATGCATTCAGTGTTGGAGTGCTCTGTTTTCTTAGCTATCCTAGTCTCCAACATCACTGGATTTGTTCAAGTCTCTGTCTCTTCTTAATTACATTCCAGAACTCTCCTATGGTTACCCATCTCAATGAGCAGATACACTCATACTGTTTTGATTCTATCTCATAGACAAGCAGGTAAGTGCTGGGTGCCTCTAATTCACCATTTTGGAATCCTCTTCATCCCAACATTCATCTATTGTTGGTTTTTCTTAATTGTCAATTTTGTTTTTGGTCAATAGCATATATACGGTCATTTTGAATGTTTTGAATATAAAAAAAAAGAAGTGAATGTCTCTAGGCATTATGATACATGCTTGTCATCCCAGAGACTCAAGAGGTGATGCAGGGACACCTCAAATTTGAGGACAATTTCAGAAACTCAGGGAGATCCTCAACAACTTAATAAGAACCTGTCTTAAAATTAAAAAATAATAAACCTGGAGGTGTAGGTCAGTTGTAAAGCACCCCTGTGTTAAATTACCAGTACCCTCACATCCCTCCTACTGCCAAAAAAAAAAAAAAAAAAAAATGGATGTGTATTATAGAAAATTTTAAATGACATAAAGAAAATTTCTATATTGTAATGTTTTCCTTAAATTTTTGTGTAATATTTGGAAATATAATACATAGAGTATATATTGGTAAGCTGACTTTACAACTTGATGCTGAGCTAAGTATCACTATATTAGTCATGGAGTGATTCAGTAGGAGAGAACAAGAAAGTAGCAGTTGTTTGGAGTCATCAAAGATGTAGTGCATAGGAGTCAGATCAAAGAAGGCTTAGACTGATTCAAATCCAAAAATACCTAGGGCTTGTTTGACAAGTTGTATGTGATGTTTTTCATATGTATCATTTCTCTTAAATTCCATAACAAACATCAATTAATATATTGAAGTCATATAAATGTATGGAAATAGAACAGATTAAATCCTGCAGTCAAGAAGAACTTCAAATTTCTCTACTTGCCAACCACTGCACATCCTATTTCCAGAAACATAAGTGCACACACGTGTACAGCACTCTACTTGAATTATGACAGATATTTTAAAGTCAGAGCGGATATTTGCATTTTAATATTCTTAATTTTGCTAATTGACACTCAAACTTATCATACACAAAATTTACAATACGGTTTTACATATAAAACTATGAACTTTTTATTCTATCTGTGTTTATAATATTAATTTTCAATATCTAAAATGCTTACTTATCGACTGGCTTCACCAAATAAACTTGCATCAAATGTATTCACTATACATTCATAATTGTTTTATTTTGTAAGTAATATAACTGATAAGCACAATTCCAGCTTTCAAAATTGGTCACTTTGACAGTGTTCATGGGAAGAAAAGTGAATATTTAGCACTATCTGTGTACAATGAATCAAAATGCAGTCTGTAAAATTTAAAAAAAATTAAAAAATAAGTAAATACAATCCTGACCTTGTGCAAAATTTTGTTGACTTATACTTATCTGTGATGTAATGAAAGAACTGATTCAGTATTTGGTTTTAAATATGCCTCATGAACAGATGACGATGCAGTTCTTCATCAGTAACCTCTCTAACAAGGTGCTGTTGTATGTGAAATAGCATGCCACTGTTGTACACAACACTGTTCTATACGAACAAAGGAAGGATTTTATGAAAATTTGAAGGAAAATTGTTCCAATTGTGGTCTGACTGTGCTCTGCCACTTTTCTTCTATGTTTTCTCAGTGGTTTTCTAAATGTTTAACTGAGAGTATGGTAATATAAAATCACTCAAAGATAAGGCCAGACCTAAGAATGTGATTTTCCATTAGAAATAAAACAAGAATATTGATTTATTACCATGTATTTCACATCATCTCTATCTCCTTCTTCAAGCGCTGACAACTTGTTTTAACATACTTGTCACCTTGACAAAAATTGCTGTTAACTTTTAGCTTAATATCATGATATAAAATGGAGTGTTTAACATATAAAAATTGACACTTATATAAATCAAAGTATAGTTTGTTTTTATAATGTTCTTATAAGTTGAGATGCAATATATGGCTGAATTAAATTATATTCTACTACTTTTTAAAAATATGGTCACCAAAGTGTTTTCATTTTTATTTGGCATTTTTCTTTAATATTAGTTTCTTTCTCCCAAAATTCATCCTGCTATTACTTTATATGTATTGCCACTTGGGGGAAAGAAGCATGATGAGAATATACAGAATCTTGAATTTTAGATCTTGCAAGTAACTAAGTATTCAAAATGGTAAGTTATTCACCCTGGTTGAGCCTCATTTCTTTTTTTTTATCAATTTTGTTTTAGTTATAGATGGACATAACTTTATTTTTATATTTTTAATGTGGTGCTGAGGATTGAACCCAGTGCTTCACATGTACTAGTCAAGTGCTTTCCTACTGAGCCACAACCTCAGCCCAGAGTCTCAGTTTTTTTATCCTTATATTGTCTCAGTCTAGATAACCCCTAAGATGTTTCTACTTACAAAAATACTCCTCTATCATGCACATCCCAATTGAGATCATCTTGAGATACAGAATAACATACAAGAAGTTTAATACAATCGGAAAGAACACAACTGTTTTGGGGGTGCCACATATTGATCTCAGTGCTTTGTACATGTTAGGCAAGTTCTCTACCACTGAGCTACATCCTTAGACCTAACATAAAAGGTCTGAAAATTATGTAAAAATAAAAATGATACTATGGAACATCTATTATTCATATTAAAATGTCTTTCAAAAGGTTAATATGCAATGTCATTTTAGTTTTCATGTTTTTAATATATATTTCAAACATGATTTTTATTATTACCATGTGTTTCACTTTTCTCTTTCCCTATGTAATTGGAAACTTCTCATTATATTTGGGTCACTTGTCATTTGGCAATAAAATTACAAACTGGCTTAGTAAAAAATTTCCTTGGGAATGAAATGGTTTCAGGTTAATACAAGAGCAAGATAATTATTGATTCTAAGTTACATAACATATGCAGCACATTAAACACAAAGAAGCAAGAATCAATACTTTTGACTATACATGGAGCAAAATATTAGCAATATGAACATATAAAAGGAATAAACACTGAGACATGATCATTTATCTCTGATTGGAGAATAAGGTCTTGCGAGAATCTTATCAGCAGAATCACTACCTCTTTTCCTAAGAATTTCATTAAGTATAAGAAAAACCTGCAGGGAGTAAAATCAGGAGGAATCTGCTATTTCAGCTTCTCCAAGCTTAGATACTGATGACCAAGTAGAAAAGTTGGAATGAGTGCCAGCAGGTAATGTGTTCCCAGAGTCACTTAGTCTAGATGACTCTACCCCAATGGGAAAACACAAGTTCAGGCAGGAGGTGGGTTTTAAATGATCTCAGGTGTCAGATGGAGTTCAAATGGGCAGACTTTTAAAGTTGGAAATAGCATTAAACAATAGGTAAAACCACATAAAAATTTCAATCTGCTCAAATTTTAAGGGTATTAAATGACTCAAAACCTGAGAAATATTTATTCATCTATAAACAGGTCTATGTTTACTAATTGCTAGGAGTATAAATTAATAAATATATTCCCACTTTTACCAATGTAATACTATTCTGAACTTTAATCCATGGAAGTGGAAATACCACTGTTTTCTATTGTGTTGAAAATTATTTTTAGACTAAAGAAAATAATTATTAAAACATTCAGGTTATGTTATGAGTGATTATGGATCTTGAGTGTCCCCCAAAAGACCCATGTGTTAAAGACTTGATCCCCTGGGTAGTGATGTTGAGATATGAAGGAATCTTTAAGAAGTGGGGCCTGTGAGCCTTTCTTAGGTCAGAGGGGCATGTCCTGAAACAGCACAGGGGACTCAACCTCCTCCATGCTCTTCTTTAGTCTGTGTTTATGAGGTGAATGATTTTACTCTGTCATGCACTCTGATCATGATGTGCTGCCTTGTCACAGACCCCAAATCAAATATGGACTAGACCTTCCTAAACTGTGAGCCCAATTAAATGTCCTCCCTTTATAAGTTGATTATTTCTGGCATTTGTTATACTAACAGAAAGCTGACTAACACAGGAGAGTTATCTCCAGTTCAGACTCATACAAAGAGATAATAACACCATATCTCAAATAAGAGAAGGTAAAATAGTCTTAATTTCTTCATTCTTATTTTATTTAAAACTAAATGTCAAGCCTTAAAAAAAATGTGTGTATTAAATTCCAGTCAGCACCTCCATACCGGTCATGATTAATGATGAATCTGCTCACTTGATAGTCTTCCCACAGAGATAGTGAAGCATGCAAACAAAATGCTGATTATGCACCTGCAAAGGTCTCTCAACCCATGGGCTCCTGCTGCAATGTTCATGGTCGCAGCCACGGAAATCATTGTTTTCTATTATAGGAAAGTAGAGCAGCTAGTATTGGTTAAACCCTAGTTCATCCCCTTCATCAACAAGATCTTGTTTATACAATTCTCATTGAGTAGTAGTGGTACAATCGCCATTTTTATTAAGGGAAGCAAGATTTAGGTGAATACATTTATTGATAGTTTGACAAAGGAATAAAAGCCAAGAGAGAGCATTAACATTGTTTCAAATTTCTATGCATTTAAAAGAGTATTAAGAAATCAATTGCATTTGAGTCCAAGAATGTTTTGGTTTTATTTAAAGATTTCACTACTACCTATTTTAAACTTTCACAGTGACACCATTTTAGCGAGGCGATAAACTGGCATCGCCACTTAGGAACACAAAAAACTGGTTACAGGAAAAGGAGATGATGGATGACTGAAAAAGAACGCAAAGAGCAAGAGTGAAATATTGGAAGACACACAAAGAAAAAAAACAATATATTTTATTAATCACAGTAGAGAGGTAATTCATTTGCAGTGCCTCTCAATTAAAAAATAAATAAATAAATAAGCATGCCCTTAAAGAAAAATTTGGAAAAAAAGGTGCTATTTTAAAATAGTTTGGTTAAATCCTTCCCTGGCATATTTAAAGGGAGGGATTAATGTCTATGATAGTAGCTAACATCAAATGATAACAGTATGCTATGTTGTGTTCTAAGCTTATTATTTACACTATTCATTTAAGCATCTCAACAACCCTAGAAAGTTGGCAAAAGTAATTTATTATTCTTAGATTAAGACCCTGTTTTCTTTTGCACTGAAGTAATCAAAAAAGGGTGGTAGACATTAACCAATATATCCGTTTTCAAATCTTCATACTAATTTTTCCTACTGGTTACCATAGATAAACCCACTAGTCTCTATAAAAGTACACAGCTGTCCAAGTGTGGCAAGGGCTTTGCAATCCTCTCGCTTCTACAGCCCCGTTCTCCTGCTGGGTCGCTCATTTTCACTAGCATCAAGCCACCCGACTGTTCTTTTCCTCCCTTTATTCCTATTATCCATCAAGGTATGGTTCCACTTATTTGCTTCCCCTTGAAACAAAATTTAATCAAATTCACAGTGTCTAGCCCTTTTATCTGTCCCAATCCTAACTTTCTCAAAAAGTTCTTACTAAATATTAGCAATAACTTCCATGTTGCTAATTTAATGATCGTTTTATTTGACCTTTGAGCGTCATCTGTTATGGTTAATCCTTCTCTCCTCCTTTTCAGATTATTTTCTTGATTTGATGGCATGCAGAAGGTATTTTTAGAAAAGTAACCCTTAAAAGATGGGGTAGAAGTCCAGTGTATAACAAGTAATTTTCAGACAAGGTAATTAGGCCTATGTAAATATGAAGGTGTTCGGGGGCAACCTTAAAATGTGTACTGCCTAGAACAAAAATATCAATGGGGGTCACTTAGAATAGGTCTCAGCATTAAAAAGTTATAAATGAAGATAATAAATGCATATAAAAATCCCCTCTCTCTTATGTGGTTTTCTAACAAAAAATTTATTTTCTTGAATTTTTCTTCCCTAAATTGTGCTTTTGTTTTCAGTTTCTAACTATAATGATATTGATTTTAACTCATTCTTAATTATTAGAAGTGTGATTCCCAAAGAAAATTTAATGGCACTTAAAATGTGTAAAACTTGGTATATTTTTTTCAAAAAAATGGTTTTGAAGAAAACGAAATACGTTGGAAAAGTAAAATTATTTATATACCTTTTTCAAAACATTTCATTGTATTCTAAAATGTCCATTATTTACCTAATTTATATATTATAAATAAGAATACATAAATGAAATAAGAATTGAAATAACAAATAATAATTTAAATCAAACATGTAAATACACTTGGATTATAAATTAGATTTTGAGGAAAAGTAGATATCTTAAGAAATATTATATAACAATATTATCCAATTCCATTTCCTTGTCAATATAGAAAGCTGTTGCTACTTTCTACATGTCTTTTTCTTTTTCTCTTTTTTATGGTTGTACACAATGAAGATTCACACAACTCATGTAATCATACATATACAAAGGGTGATAATATCTGTCTCAGTCTATATCTGTCCTTTCTCCACCTCCTCCTGCCCAATTTTCCTCTACACCATCCAAAGTGCCTCCATTCTTCTCTTGCTCCCACTGGCCACTCCCCACCCCTGCCAGTTATGTATAATCATTCACTTATCAGAGAAAACATTTGGCCTTTGTTTTTTTGGGACTTGGCTAATTTCACTTAGCATGATATTTTCCAATTCCATCCATTAACCAGTAAATGTCATAATTTTATTCTCCTTTAAGGCTGAGTAATATTCCATTGTGTATATATACCACAGTTTCTTTATCCAGTCATCAATTGAAGGGCATCTAGGTTGGTTCCAAAATGTAGCTATTGTGAATTGAGCAGGTATGAACATTGACGAGGCTGCATCACTGTAGTATTCTGATTTTAAGTCCTTTGGGTATAAACAAAGGAGTGGGATAGCTGGGTCAAATGGTGGGTCCATTCCAAGTTTTCTGAGGAATCTCCATATTGCTTTCCAGAATGGCTGAACCAATTTGTAACCCTACCAGCAATGTATGAGTGTGCCTTTTCCCCCATACCCAGGCCAACACTTGTTATTGCTTGTGTTTTTGATAATATCCATTCTAATTGGAGTTAGATGAAATCTTAGAATGGTTTTAATTGCACTTCTCTAATAACCAGAAATGATGACCCCTTTTTCATTTATTTTTTGATCGGTCACCTGTATATCTTCTTCTGTGAAGTGTCTGCCCAGTTCCTTAGTCCATTTATAGATTGGGTTCTTTGTATTTTTGGTGTAAAGTTTTGCAAGTTCTTTATAAATTTTGGAGATTAGTGCTCTGTCTGAAGTGTGTGGAAAAGACTTTCTACAACTCTGTAGGCTCTTTTTTCACATTTATTATTTCCCTTGCCAAGAAAAATCTTTTCAGTTTGAATCCATCCCATTTATTGATTCTTGCTTTTATTTCTTGCCCTCTGGGTGTCTTGTTAAGGAAGTCTGGTCCTATGCCAACATGATGAAGATTCGAGCCTACTTTCTTTTCTGTTAGGTGAAGGGGCTCTGGTCTAATTCCTAGATCCTTTATCCATTTTGAGTTGAGTTTTGTGCAGGGTGAGAGATAGGGGTTTAATTTCATTTTACTGCATATGGATTTCCAGTTTTGCCAACACCATTTGTTGAACAGGCTCTTTTCTCCATTGTACGTTTTTGGCACCCTTGTTTAGTATAGATAACTGTACTTATGTTGGTTTGTCTCTGTGTCTTTTATTCTGTACCAGTGGTCTACCTGTCTGTTTTGGTGCCAATACCATGCCGTTTTTGTTACTATTCCTCTATAGTAGAGTTTAAGGTCTGGTATTGTGATACCTCCTGCATCACTCTTCCTGCCCAGGATTACTTTAGCTATTCTGGGTCTTTTGTTTTTTCAAATGAATTTCATGATTGCTTTCTCTATTTCTATGAGGAATGTCAATGGGATTTTAATTGGAGTGTGTTAGATCTGCATAGCACCTTGGAAGTATGGCCATTTTGATAATATTAATTCTGTCTATCCAAGAACATGGGTGATCTTTCCATCTTCTGAGATTTTCTTCAATTTCTTTCTTTAATATTCAGTAGTTTTCATTGTAGAGGTCTTTTGCTTCTTTGATTCCCAAGTATTTCTTTTTTTTTTTTTTTTTTTTTTTGAGGCTATTGTGAACAGAGTTATTTTCCTAACTTCTCTTTCAGAGGATTCATTTGCTTATGAATTGAAATGCATTAGATTTATGTGTGTTGGTTTTAGATCCTATTTTGCTGAATTAATTTATTAGTCCAAAAGTTTTCTGGATCCTCTAAATATAGAATCATGTCATTGGCAAATAGTGATAGCTTGAGTCCTTCTTTTCCTATTCATATCCCTTTAATTTCTTTGGTCTGTCTAATTGCTTTGGCTAGTATTTCAACATGGTATTGAATAGAAGTGGCGAAAGAAGGGATACCTGTCTTGTTCCAGTCTTCAAAGGGAAAGTTTTCAGTTTTTCTCCATTAAGAATGATGTTGACCATAGGCTTAGCAAAAATAGCCTTTACAATGTTACACTATCCCAATTTTTTCTAGTGTTTTGAATATGAAGGATGCTGTATTTTCTCAAATTCTTTCTCTGCATCTATTGAAATAATAATATGATTCTTAACCTTAAGTCTATTGATGTGATGAATTACATTTATTGATTTCCAGATGTTAAACCAACCTTGATCCCTGGGATGAACTCCACTTAATGGTGGTGCACTAATTTCTTAATGTTTTTGTATGCAATTTGTCAGAATTGTGTTAAGGATTTTTGTGTGTATGTTCATCAGAGATATTGGTCTAAAGTTTTCTTTCCTTGATGGATCTTTGGTTTTGGTATCAGAGTGATACTAACTTTATAGAATGAATTTGGAAGTGTTCCCTCCTTTTCTATTTCATGGAATACTTTGAGGAGTATTGATATAAGTTCTCTGAAAGACCTGCAGAACTCAGCTGAGAATCCATTTGGTCCTAGGCTTTTCTTGTTTGGTAGGCATTTAATGGCTTCTTCTATTTTATTAACAATGAAATAAAAAATTTTAATGAATTTAAAAATATTCTGTTTAAATTGTGTATGTCCTCCTGGTTCAGTTTGGGAGGATCATATATCTCTAGAAATTTGTTGCTATCTTCGAGATTTTCTATGTTGGAGTACAGATTTTCAAAGTACTAATTATGTTATGTATTTCAATGATCTCTGTTGTGATATTTCTTTTTTTGTCATGAGTTTTAGTAATTTGAGTTTTCTCTCTCCTCTTGGTTAGTGTGGCTAAGGGTTTATCTATTTTGTTTACTTTTTCAAAGAATCAACTTTTTGCATGGCAACCATGTTCTTTCAGAAATATGTTGTTTCAGGCCCTTCTAGCTTTTAGGGTCTGGGCTGAGAAATCTGCTCTTCATATTAGTTTCTCCCTATATGTAATCTGATGCTTTTCTCTTGCAGCTTTTAAAATTCTATCTTTATTTTGGATGTTAGGCATTTTCATTATAATGTGCCTCAGTGTGGATCTGTTGTAATTTTATGCATTTGGTGTTTTGTAAACTTCTTGTAGTTGATTTTCCATTTTACTCTTCAGGTTTGGGAGATTTCGTAATTTTATTTCATTGAATAGGTTGCTCAATCCTTTGGTTTGTATCTCTGTGCCTCTCTCAAACCTGATAATTCTTGAATTTGGTCTTTTCATGATATTCCATAGTTCTTAAAGGTTCCATTCATGATGTGTTACCATCTCTTCTGTTTGGTCAACTTTGTTTTCAAGGTTAAATATTTTGTCTTCATTGTCTGAGGTTCTGTCTTCTATGTGATCTGGTCTGTTGGTGATGCTTTCCATTGTGTTTTTTTGTTTTGTTTTGTTTTTTTGAAATTTGGTTTATTATTTTCTTCATTTCAAGTAGTTCTGTTTAATTTTTTCAGAATTTCTTTCTCTTTGTTGAAATGATCTTTTGCTTCCTGCTGTTGCTCTTTCAACTGTTTATTTGAATGATTGTTCATTGCCTGCATTTGATCTCTTATCTCATCTTTTGCTTTGTGAATCATTTTAATTTTGTATATTCTGAACTCCTTTTCTGACATTTCTTTTACCATGCTGTCATTGAATTCTATTAATATAGAATCTTGGTTTGTTTGGAACACATTCTTCCCTTGTTTTTTCATGTTGTTCATGTATCTTCCCTTTTAGCAGTGCAGATCTTGGGTATTGCAATTTTCCCCCTTGTAGGCATATAGTGACCCTGCAAGTTTCCAAAACCTCTTCTTTAAGGAGGAGATCAATATTAGCAGCACCCAGTACAGACAATATACAGCCATAAACCAAATAGCCCCTGTGAAGACATTAACAATACTGTCATAATAAACAGAGAGGATGAGTTCAATTTTTATCTACAGTATAACAAATAGATTTGCAATGAGGTCTGCAGTTTCTAATGGTGGACAAAGAAGATGGGGAGGAGTATAAGATGTAGCTGTTAATGGGATAAAAAAGAGCATATAGAAGTACTAGTTTGTAGGAAGAGTGAAATTGTAATCAAAAGTAGTTGGTTGTTAGTATGAGAAGAGAGAAAAAGACTTTGAGGAAACAGGTACACAAAAGGAAAATAGAGTGAGGAAAAATAAAGAAATAAAAATTTAAAAGTTTTCAAAATGGAGAAAAAAATTTACACTGCAACAATCATATACTATTCAAACCTCCCAGTCTTCAGTAGCCTGATGCATTAGAAGTACCTGACAATGAGTATCCAGTCTCTAGCAGTTGTCTCAGGATGGGATTTGCCCCACCTAAAGATGGGAGCTTCTGATTCCAGAATAATGCAAGATGGCTGTACTGGTTTCCAAAAGTGTTTGCAAATGGGGCGCTGCAGCGTGGGGCATGAACACTGAGTTTGTGTGGGGTGCGATCAGTCAAGTTGAGAGGTCCTGGAGGTGGGGCTCAGTCATTTGTACTTGGACTCCTGTAGGTCTTAGCTGTTGTCCCAAAATGTATGCAGCCACGTGTAACTGAACCTGTGGGTACCGTCTCTACCTGTCTTTATATAAAAAAAGTTTTTAAACTGTCAATGGACATTTATTTATTTATTTACTTATGGTGCTGAGAATTGAACCCAGTGCCTCACACTTACTTAGCAAGCACTCTACCACTGAGCTACTACGCCAGTCCTGCATGTCTTTTTAACTAGACCTAAGTATTGTAAATGTCAGAATAATATGAATTGATTGGTATACAGTCCTACAAATGCATATGAATTCTTGATTCCATCTAGAACTACAATTTGGTCATGAACAGACACAAACAAAAACATTGTATTAATTATTAAGAAATAATATTTTCTTATGGAAGAAAATATTGCACTCCTATTGAGAAGGATTTGACCAAATATTTTGACTTTTCATTTACTCAGTTCCTCTCACTGAATGTTGTTTCCCTTCACCCCCAATTCTTGTCTGGTTCAAAGTCAGTACAGGCTCAATTCATAAACTAACCCAGCACCTGAACCCAAGTCACCCTACTTTCCAAGGAAATAAAACAAGGGATAGGAAAAGAAGTACACTGGAAAATGAAGGTTATTAGCAATAAGGAAGATGTTCAGGATTGTATTATTGTGCCTGTTTTTGTACCAAAAGTAAAGTAACAAAGATTTCTATACATTCTTTAATTAACTTATTTTTGTATATTTGCAATTTGCAAGGTCATCTAAGGAGACCAGTGCAGAGGACTTCTGTATCAGGATCACATGTAAATTATGAGAATTATTATCGATTATTATTGCCTTAGAGTTATTACTTATGCCAACAGTGCATCAGGATTGTGTATTAAGAAGTATCTAAAATACTCTAGTTCACAGCAAACTTGGCTATATTTGTATGAAAATTAAGTAAAATATATTGACACAACTTGATTGTTAAGAAGGCTTTCATGGATGGGATTGAGGAATTACAGAAGACAAAGCAGACCAGAATATGGACATTCTCTCCCAGTGAATAGCACAACTGTTTTCATCTGATTTAGAGATGGGACATAGGTTTTGTTGTGTTTTGTTTTTGTCTTATTGATGCATTGTAATTACATATAATAGTTGGATTCATTATGCCATATTTGTACATGAACATAACATAATTCGATTAATCTCATTCTCTTTTACCTTCCTCTTTTCCTCCTCTCCTCCTTTGATTTTTCAGAACGCTCATAAAAATTTTTCACAAAACCACTGGACTATCAAAATAGAACGCAACTTGAAATAAAATTGAGATTTGTTGACTGAAATGCCTCTTACAGAAAATGTCAAGTATATATTCATATTGTTCATATTACAAATTCTTTAAATATTGCATTTACTATTTTAAGTATTAAAATAACAGTTTTTGATGTTTCAGGTTTGGGGCATTTAAATTTTAATCATAGTTTTAATGGATACCATGAGGTATCATTTAATTCCTTATCTCTTGCAGCAGCTGTAACTTTCTGAGCTTAAGAATTGAGTTGGCATTTGAATGTGAATATACACCTTAAATTTCTTAGCTTTCTCCATTATTCTTTGCTCTGCTAGAAACCACAGTTTAAAACATTAAGAAAAGGAACTAGGTGCAAGTCAACTACTATTTGTTTAAAGTAAGAAAAACAAAGAAACAACAAAAATCCAGAGCTTCCCCCCCAAATTAATATGCTGTCTATTCAAATTAAAATCTATCAACAATCAAAGGAAATGCTTAGGTCTTATTATTTAGTTTTAAACTGTAGATCTTCAAATGATTTATTTACATTTAAAATAAACAGTATGTCTAAATGAAATGCCTATAAAAATTAGGGGAATATTGCTTTTGATATACCTGAGTACCATTGCTGCAGGACTTAATTAGAAAGAGCACAAAACCTTGAAACAGCATTTAATTAGTGATCATCTACTTAGGTTGGAAACACATAAGTCTCATGATTAATCAAGAAATAGAATATCCCACATAAATTATGACAGCAATGTCCTGGGCAAGATTTGAAATCTGGTGAAAAAGCAAAAACCAGTATAAGACAATATCTTAGTGATACCGCCGTTTACCAGTGCCGAGTTCTGCTCCTTCTAATGTTGAAGATTGAACACTAGAGAAGCACGCCAAGGCAAGCGTATTAAGCAGGCTTTATTTAAAGCTAATAATACAGACTTCTCCCGGCAGGGAGAAGGGGGCATGGCTGATGTTCTAAAGTCCCAAGAAGTGAGCGCACCCTACATCTTTTATAGGTTAAATTCTCTTTTGTTCTCCAGTTCTCTCCCCCCTTATCTCTCCTTCCTGCCTAGTGACTAGGCCTGGTTTTGCATTAAGTGAGAAGCCATGGACAGGGGGAGGGCCAAGGTGATCCAGGCAGGTAAGGGCCCAGGGAGCATTAATTAGCAGCTCCTGGCTTGCAGTCCTTGATAAAGGCAGGTAAATTTGGTAATCAATGGGCTCCGGAGCTCCTTGACATTCCATTCTTCCAGGGGCAGTCTCCAACTTCCAGAGGCAGATGATTTTATGGCCATTTCCTCGATTTGACCCGATCCCCTATTTCTACACTAACTACCTGTTCCCAATTCTGGCTTCATTAGCACTGATGGAAAAAGATTTTCATTAAGAATACAATCAAGTTGTGTCAATATATTTTACTTAATTTTCATACAAATATAGCCAAGTTTGCTGTGAACTAGAGTATTTTAGATACCTTATTTTTTTTTTTTCTTTAAGACTTGAACTTGTGTTTGTTGTTCTTGCTGTTTTGATTTATATTTTTCTCTTTTCAGCTATTCTTTTACTAAACAGATTAATCACAGATGTTCCTTCCTTTCCTTTCTCCTTTATTTTTACATAAGAAAATATCAAGAAACAGGAATCTGGGAAAAACAGGATTGTAGACCATTGGAATGAATTTGAAAAATCTTGTGTAGCATCCTCATTTTGTATGAGAGAACATCAAATCCAGGGTTATAGTAGTTAGTGATTTGCACATATTACAGCTATTGCTCCAGAATCATTTCAACATTATTAGTATTAGAGACTGAGTTTTAATTATAAGTCAAAGGATAATGATGAAGATCTTACTGTTGCTTCCAGTTGAGTCACACTTTAGAAGGCCTTTTGCTATCTCTAGACCTTTAACTTCTGTTTTCTTAGAGCATTGACTTTAGAAACTTTGTAAATTAGGACTCTACTCTTTTGAGATGTGAATATTTTTAAAAACCTTCTTTCCAGTTCACAGCCCAGAAATACCTTTCTGAAAGACCAGGAGTCATACCTTTGAAATGTAAACATCTCCTGATTCCTATGAGAAGATAGGGACCTAGCTTCTGCAGACTGCTGCCTCCAAATTATAAAACTGCCTTTTGTCATAAAGGGAAAGTTTAGGTGAGCTTGGCAGCCTACACCTGTAATCCCCACAATTTGGGAGACTGAGGCAAAAAGATCGCAACATTGAGGCCAGCCTCAGCAACTTAGCCAGGCCCTAAGCAATTTATTGAGAAACTGCCTTAAAATAAAACATAAACAAGAGGGTTGGGAATGCTACTCAGCACCCGCTGAGTTTAATCCTCAGTAACCCCCCATCCTGAAAAAGGAAAGTTTGCTTTTTTCTTGGGTAAAGGCAGTAAGCCAACACAGTTGGTGGTCATAACCCCATGCCCCACTCCAGTTCTTAAAACTTCCCTAGCCCTCCTAAGCAGAGTTCAGCTCAGACAGATTTTTGGCCTCTCACCCCTGTTGCAATAAACTAGAATGAAGTAATTTTGCTTGTTTTTATTTTGTCCAATGCAGTTTTTACTTTGACGATAGCTATGTACATTTGACTGAAAACAACATTAGAGCAAGGCTTACCTAGAACAATTAAGTAATTTGATGAAATATTAATGTAGATGTGTAGGGATTATGGGAAGGTGGAAAAGAAACTGATAAATTTGTTTTAGGATGCAAGAGAAGGTGAAAAAGGATTAAGAACAAGTCTTGGCAAATAAGGAAATAGAGCATGGTTAAGAATACAACTAAAATTTCTCATATGGTTGTCTTTGTTTTTACACAAAAACAATCCACTTTGTTCTGGATATAGTGTTATAGATACATAGATTCTCTTCCTTTAAATACTTAAAAATAACTATTTGACATAATTCTGACATAATTCATATTCCTAGAGTAATAAAGTGTAATTGGGTGTGACATTTATCATAATGTTTGCTTTTTCCTCTTGCAAAGAATTCATCCTACTGTATAAGTGGTTTTCTAAGTATTTTCAGTCGAGGCAAAATATTCTATCTGTGCTGGGAAAGATGTGTAGTTACAATATTAGGTATGACAACTTATTTATAAGATATTCCTTAGACCAGGCACTATCCTTGGATGATACAAATGTAAATTTCAGACACTTAGAATTTTCAAAAATGAGTAACGTGACTGAAACACAGTTATATTACACACATAGATTTGGTTGTCATGAGTAAGGTAGTAAAAAAATTAAGAATACAAAGATAGTAAAGATAGAAGATATGGTAAATTAGATTTCTGCCATTTTGTGCAGTGATGATGGAAAAATATCAATAATGAAACATGGTTTTAATATTAACTGGGTTTAATATCACCTTTCATTTCAGTTTCCTTACAATTTATGATTATTTTATTTATAAAACACTAGTCTTTCCTCCTAGACATTAAGAAACAAAGATACACCTAAGATAAGTTTTATACATTTATCTTTGATGATGTTTGCCTATTCTTCTGAACCTGCCTTAGAATCCCCTCTTTAATTGTGGGGAGAATGCACAGAAGAGTACAATGTTACTTATTAAAATCACTCATGTAGCATGTAGACTTTGGGAAATGTGCTTCATTAGATAGTTACTTAATAGATTCGGATGCTATTTTTGTAAATGTGATATGTGAGTCTCCAGCAATGCAGGTAGCCACATTTTGTGCTTTGGACAAACTAGCTTTTTATGAGTGCCATAGGGTTCTCATCATTTTGTTTATCATCTGCAACTATGCATGGCCTTAGAATAATTTTCACTCTATTAGGTGTTTAGAAGTGGACTTGGATTTAAATCTTGGGAGGCATTGGCTTTTGTCACTAAACATCATTAGGATGAGAGGTTTACTTTGTTTTAGAACTCTTAGTGTGGCTGTTGTTACTCACCCAGCCATGTGTATATGGCGTGGTGGGTGCAGCTGGGGTACTGAGACATACCCTGTCCTACTCACTCTGCTTACAAAGTGAACTCTCTGAGATTCTCTGGTCACTGATTCCAATATGTTGTACACAAGAGAGTAGGAAGAGTGCTACATGTACTAGTAAAGTGTGATACAGAAAAGTTGCATTAAAAAAGTCAAAAAATCTTTCAAAAGTAAAAAAGAAAAAAAAAAAGGCATGATGCGTGATGTAAGCATTGTGAGTGTCTTGAAACATCACAAATCTAAGGTGGAGAATTTAAAACAGATAAATGAGTCCCCAGATATGAAATAATGTGGTGATCTACATGTTCCTTATTATCTGAGACCAGATACCAGAACCAGGGCAGCAGGCCAAATTGAGATCCGCCAGTCCTGAATGAACAAGACCTGCAGTAAAAGTGCACTCCTCCCTAACAGATGCTCTACTACCAACACTTTTTCTCTTTCTAACTCTGGCAAGAAACTTTCCCATTTTTCTTTCTGTGTAATTTGGCTCTCTCCTATATAGAACACTTTGGATGAGAAATCTTAGGAAACATGAGAGTATAATAAATTTGAACATGTTGAAATATTTATTTTCAGGTTTTTGTCATGATTTAAAATTATCTTCTTTTTGGGGGGTGGGGTACCAGGGATTGAACTCAAGGGCACTGAACCACTGAACTACAGCCCCAGACCTATTTCGTATTTTATTTAGAGACAGGGTCTCACTGAGTCGCTTAGTGCCTCGCTTTTGCTAAGGTTGACTTTTGAACTCAAGATCCTCCTGCCTGACTCCCAAGCTGCTGGGATTACAGGCATGTGCCACCGTACCTAGCAAAATTTAACTTATTAAGGGACCTCTTCAGTCCTTGTTATGACAGAACCCTTATGTCCCAGTAAGACTTCCTGAATAATCAGTGTGTCAGCTTTTATACATCATAAAAGCAAATGCTACTAATATAAAAGTAATAAAGTAATTTAAGAGATAATTAGAAAGCTTAATCATTTAATAACTTTTTAATGTAACTTTGCTAAGTAATAGTCTAACATTTGTACTTTCTAATTTAATTGACGTGATTTTAGAAAAATATGAAAATTCCACACAGTTGTCCAAACACTCCTGTAAGTCTCAGTAAATATATTCTATGTTTAATACTGTTTGAAAAGTGTTTAGCTTTATTTTGATTAATTAACATACCATGCATATGGGAAATATTTCCCAAATTGAATTTACTTAAAGGTTAGCTATGTTGACCCATTTCTAGGCACCCTCTTGTACATTCAGGAGATCCAGGTTTCTGGGCTACACAGGTGCTGAAAAAACCATGGGGAAAACACTGGGTACCCCAAAAGTCAGGAAATAAAATTTACTCTCAGTTTATACCTGAATTAGAGGAAGTGCAGAGAATAATATCAACAAATTTTCACTTTTCATAAGATTGTAAAGTACATGGCTTTGATATGAAATGATTGTAGTAAATACAGTTCAGTGGTGTCTGTCAAAGTGGTGTTGATACTAGGAAGAACAGAGGTCACACATTGGGTTAAAGTATCAATACCTGAATATCCATTCACCCAGCCTAGGACTAAGAGAAAGAAGCTCACAAAATAGTCTCTTGCATAAAAGAGGAAGTAATAACCTTTCCAATAGGTGTGAAAACCAGTGGAACGAAATGCCCCAAACAGCCCATAACACTTCAACAACTGACTTCATTGATACCAGTAAAGGAATGTCAGAGTCAGAACTTATAAAATTCATAGTTAAAATGTTTAAGAAGTGAAAAAAAAAAAAAATGTAAGGAGTGAAATTAGAAAATACAGGAAGTGAAATATCATTTCAACAGAGATTCTGAAAAAGAAAACAAAGGTAAATCATGGAAATGAAAGACTCAATAAGCCTAATTAAAGTTTAAAGGGAGCTAGGCACGGTGGCACATGCCTGTAATCCCAGCAGCTCTGGAGGCTAATACAGGAGGATTACAATTTCAAAACCAACCTCAGCAACTTAGTGAGATCCTGTCTCCAAATTAGAAAAAAACAAAACAAAACAAAACAACAACAAAAACCTTAAACATGGCTGGGTATGTGGTTCACTTGTTAAGCACCCCTGGGTTTAAAGCCTGGTACAAAAAAATAAATGTAAAAGAAAACATCAGCAATGAATTAGACCACTAAGATAGCTTTTCAGTTCTTAAACAAAGTACATGATCTTGAAAATAAACTTGACGATTAAGAAAATGTGTTAAGAGGGTGTGACCTGATATGTTAGAGTGTTAGGCCTTCATTTTCTTCTGGAATATGCTAGGTTTCTGGTCTAATTCTAAGATCTTCAATACATTTTGTGTTTTGTGCAGGGTGAGAGATAGGGGTTAAATTTCATTCTCCTATATATGGACTTCCAGTTTTTCCAGAACCATTTGTCAAAGAGCCAATCTTTTTTCCAATGTGTGTTTTAGGTATCTTTTTCTAGTGTGAGACAAGTGTATTTATGTGGTTTTGTCTCTCCTATTCTATTCCATTGGTCTTCTTGCCTGCTTTGGTGCCAAAAAATGCTGTTTTAGTTAATATAGCTCTGTAGCATAACTTAATGTATGTATCACAATGCCTCCTGCTTCATTTTTCTTGCTAAGAATTTCTTTGGCTATTCTGGGCCTCTTATTTTTCCAAATAAATTTCAGGACTTCTTTTTCTCTGAACGTCATTGGAATTTTGATGGACTTTGCATTGAATCTGTATAGCCCTTTTAGTAGTAAAGCCATTTTGACAATATCAATTCTGGCTATCTAAGAACATGGGACATCCTTCCATCTTCTAAGGTCTTCCTCATTTTTTTTTTGTTTAGTGTTCTTTTGTTTTCATTGTAGAGGTCCTTCACCTCTTCATTGATTGATTCCAAAGTATCCAAAGGATTTTATTTTATTGTTTGGAACAGTTTTATTAATTTCACTTTCAGATGATTTGTCATTGGGGTATAGAAACACAATTGATTTCTCGGTGTTAATTATGTATCTTGCTACTTTGTTGAAATTATGAGTTCCAGAAGATTTTTGGTGGAGTTTTCTTTTTTGTTGTTTTTTTTTTTTTTTTTTTTTTTTTTTTTTTTTTTTTTGCGGGGGGGTCTTCTAAATACAGAATCATTTTATCGGCAAACAAGATAGTTTGAGTTCTTTTTCCCTATTCATGGCCCTTTAATTTCTTTCTTTGCCTAATCTCTCTGAGTAGAGTTTCAAGGACTACATTGAATAGAAATGGTGAAAGTGGGCATCCTTGTCTTGTAAAGCTTATTCATAGAAAAAGAAACAAGAACATGAATAGAGAGCCTGCAGAATGGGATAAAATCTTTTTTTTTTTTGAGAAAATCTTTGCAACCTGCACCTCTGATAAGTGTGTTAATTTTCAGGATACATAAAGAACTCAAAAACCTTAACACCAAAAAAAAAAAAAAAAATCAATAAATTGGTAAAGTAACTAAACAGGCACTTCTAAAAAAGAAGAAATAAAAATAGTCAACCAACATATGAAAAAATGTTCAGTATCTCTCGCAATTAGAGAATGCAAATTAAAACTACACTGAGATCTCACCTCGCTCCAATCAGAAAGGCAAGCATCAAGAATACAAATAACAGTAAATGTTAGTGAGACTGTGGGGAAAAGGTACACTCATACACTGCTGGTGAGACTACAAATTGATGCAACCACTATGGAAAGTGATATGGAGTTTCCTCAGAAAACTAGGAATGGAACCACAATATGAACAAGTTACCCCACTCCTCATATATATCCAAAGGATGTAAAATCAACATACTACAGTGACACAGCCACATCAAAGTCTGTAGAAACACAATTGACAATAGCCAAGCTAGATGTCCTTTAACAGATAAATGGATAAATAAAATGAGGTACATACACAAAATAGAGTATTATTCAATCATAACTTTTTGAAATTTGCTAGTAAATGCATGGATCTGGAGCCTATCAGACTAAGTGAAATAAGTCAATCTCAAAAAAACCAAAGGTAGGATGTTTTTCCTGATCTGTGGAAGCTTACCCATAATGGAGGGGGTGGGGATAAAAGTTCAGTAGATTAAACAAATGGGAATGAAGGGATGGGGGTATTTGAAATGGAAAGACAGTTAAATGATTCTGACAAAAATTTCCTTTGTACACATATGAATACACCATAGATAATTCCACCATCATGTATATCCACAAGAATGAGGTCCTAATTTGAATAAGATACAATCCATGCTTGTATAATTATAATTGATTCTACTGTCATGTATTACTAAAAAGAAACAATAAAAATTAAAATAAGGAGAGAACATGACCAGAATATCCCAGAAATCTGGGATAACATCAAGTGACCAAATTTAAGAAGGATTAGCAGAGATGAAAGTTCTAAATTACTAACTAAAGGACTGCACAATATTTTCAATGAAATAATATTGTAAAATTTATAGTTTTAGGAATGAGATGGGAATTTATGCATACAGAACATGCATATAGAACATTATTTTTGATCATCCAAGTAGGATAAAATATAGACTCAAAGGCACGTTATGTTGACTATGCCTAAATATACAGATGAATAGACCTTTAAAAACTGCAAGAGAAAATAACAGGTCATACTTGGAAGTAAAACAATTTGTATTTCAACTGCTTTCTCAATTCAGGCCTTAAATGCCAAAATAATACATACCAACCTCTGAAACAAAATGGATGTCAACCAATAGTACTATATTCAGCAAAATTAGGCTTGAGAATTGAAGATGAAATGAGAACATTCTATAATAATCAGAATTTAAATGAATTTATAACCACAAAGCCTGCACTATAAAACATGCTTGATGGAGTATTTCATGCAGAAGAAATTAAAAATAAAGGTGAAAACCAGCACAGGATTGAATTACACTAAAAGAATAATCAATTAAAGGAGAATTGAGTCTGAATTAATCCTTAGAATAAATTTTAAAAGGCAGGAAATAAAAATACTCTTTTTATAAGAACATAGAATATAAATGGTCTAAACTCTTCAATTAAAAATATAGATTGGCAGATTGAATTAAAAAAACAGGACCCCAAAATATATATTGTTCACAAAATAATCACTTTAGAGACAAATACTTTCCCACACTGAAGGTGAAAACATAGGAAAAGGTGTACCATGCAAAAGCAAGTAAGGGTAGATACTCTTTTATCAGAGTGGACTTCAAGTCAAAATTAATCAGAAGAGACAAAGAACATCACTTCACATTCACTGGTGAAGGGAATCGTCCAACAATAATATATAATAATTGTAAATATTTTTATCCCAAACAATGGTGCATCTACATGCATAAAAAACAACTTCTCAATGTTAAAAATCAAATATATCACAATACTATAATATTGAGTGATTTTGAAACACCTCTCTTGTGATAGATTATCAAACTTCAACTGAAGATTCTTCAAAAATAACAATACTGCTAATAAATGGATGTAACAGACATTCATAAACTATTTCATCCATTGACTACTGAATTTACTTTCTTCTCAGCATCACATGGAACACTTTCTAATGTAGATATTATTTTAGATCACAAAGCAAAAAATGTAGAGAATGCCTAGGATCTTATTAGATGATAGTGTCATTAAATTAGAAATTGATGATAAGATTTTAAAAAGAACTAACACCTGGAGATTAAAAAAATATACACTTATGAATTTATGAATGATGAACTGATAACAAGAAATTGGGGAAGAAATGAAAATATTCTTAGAAACAAATTAGATTAATGATAAAACATCAAAATCTCTGGGAAAGTATGAAGGTACTTCTCAGAGGAAATTTTATGGCACTGAGATATAAAATTAAAAAAAGAGAAAGATACTAAATAAAAAATATGACAATAGATCTCAAAGCCCTAGAAAAAGAACAAACTAACACCAAAATTATTAGAAGACGGAAAATCATTAAAATCTGAGTCAAAAATCAATGAAATTGAAATTAAAAAAATAATATAAAGGATCAATGAATCAAAGAGTTCGTATTTTCAAAAGGACAAACACTAAGACAAACTTGAAAAGAATGAGGAAGAAGACCCAAATTAACAAAATTAGAGATGAAAAAGAAAAAAAAAAAAATCACCACAGACATTAGAGAAATCCAGAGGATAATTAGAAACTGTTTTGAAAATTTATATTCCAGTGAGCTAGATGATCTTGAAGATATTGACAAATTTCTAGAGATTTCTCATCTATCCAAATTGAACCATGATGAGATAGAAAATTTAAACAGATCAATATTAAGTAATAAAATTGAAACAGTTTACAAAAACCTTACAACAAAGAAAAGCCCAGGACTGTATGCATTCTCAATAAGTTCTAGCAGACCCTTAAAAAAAAAGCTAATAGTATTCCTCCTCAAATTATTCCATAAAATAGAAAAGGAGGTAACTTTGCCAAATTCATTGTACAAAGCCAGCATCACCCTGATACCATGACTGGACAAAAACACATCAGGAAAAGAAAAGAAAACTTCAGACCAATATCGTTGATGAACATAATGCAAATATTCCTAATAAAATATTGGCAAACCACATACTAAAACTTATTAAAGAGAGAGTGTAGGTTTCATTCCAGGGTTGCAAGGTTGGTTCAACATATGGAACATTGGTCAATGTAATTCATCACATAAATAGACTTAAAGAGAAAAATCACACGATAGTCTCAATAGATGCAGAAAAAACATGTGACAAAGCGCAGTACCCATTCACGTTTAAAACACTAAAAGAGTAGCTATAAAAGGAATGTACCTCAACGTTTTAAAGCCTGTATATGACAAATACAAGGCCAACATTATTCTGAATGAAGAAAACCTGAAAAAACAGAACAAGACAAGGATTTTAACTTTCACGACTCCTATTCAACATAGTCCTTGAAACTCTACCAAGAGCAATTAGGCAAGGGAAGGAAATTAAGGGATACAAATAAGAAAAGAAGAGCTCAAACTGTGTTTGCTGATGACATGATCCTATATTAAAAGAGCCAAAAAATATCAGAAGATTTCCAGAGCTAATAAATGAATTCAGCAAAATAGCAGGATAAAAGATCAACATGCATAAATCAATTGCTTTCCTAGACTCCAATAATGCCACTGCTGAGAAAAAAAAAATTATGGCATTTGCCAGCAAATTGATGGAAATAGGGACCATTATACTAAATGAAATAAGCCAGATGCAGAAAGTTAAAGGTCAAATGTTTTCTCTGATATGCAGAAGCTTGATCAAAATAAGGGTAAAAGAAGAAAAGGTGGGGGGAAATTTCCATTAAAATAGAAGATCAGTGGAGTAAAGGAAGGGGTTGAGGGGAATAGAGGAGGGATAGGATAAGGGAAGAACACAGGAATGACCTCCCTAACTTTCCTGTGTGCATACATGAATATACCGCAGTGAATCTCACATTTATGTATATCTAAAAGACACTGATTTAAAAAAATC
This sequence comes from Sciurus vulgaris, assembly GCF_902686455.1. NCBI lineage: Eukaryota > Metazoa > Chordata > Mammalia > Rodentia > Sciuridae > Sciurus > Sciurus vulgaris. The sequence goes on from NC_136463.1 coordinate 137,896,618, forward strand.
TATAAGTACATAGCAGAAAGATCAGTACACTAGAGGGAAGGGAATGAGGTGGGGAGGGGAGAGAAAGAGGAGGTATTGGGGACTGAATTAGAGAAAAAATATACCATGCTTTTATAATTATGTCAAAATGAATCCTAATCTAATGCATAACTAAAAAGCACTAATAAAATGTGCTGTTTTAAAATTGAAAGTTATATAAAAGTTGCAAGAACAGTTCATTGGACATCTATGCATTTGCTTGCATTTGCTGATTTTCATCATTTTGACATGTTTACTATATGTTCTCCTTTCCTGTTTCTCTTCCTTTCTCTCCTTCCCTCTCTGTCTTCCATCCTCTTGCTTATCTTTCCCCCTTTATTTCTCTGATATATTTATCCTTTGGCTAAACCTATTAACAGTTACAGACATAATGATGCGTTATTTCTTAATAATCAATCCAGTTTGTGTCTCCTAAAAACAAGAACATTCTATCACAGGTCTGGTAAAATTAACATGTTAGGGAAACTTATAAAAATTACATCAAATATACCATCTCTACTCTAATTTTTCTGTTGTTGCAATAGTACTCTTTACATATTCTTTTCATTCAATGATAAAATCCAGTATCATTCACTTTACTTACTTGAATGTACCTTTAGCCCCAAACTGTTCCCGAGCATTTTTTGTATCTCACCATGGTGTTATTTCTTGAAGAGTACATGGATTTGTCTTATTGTTTCCTTATGATTAGATTTAGATTGTGCATTTCATTCAGAATTCCATATGACTAATATTATTTTTCCAAGTACAAAATATCAAGAGGTCATAATGCCTATGAGCCCCATAAACTTTATGTGTTACTTTGAAATATTTGGGTAAGGTGTCATCTTCCATATGAATACATTAAGCAGCATGTAGAAATGTTCTGTGAATATGTAATATCACATCCTCATCAAATATTACTTGATGGCTTTAGAATTATTAGTTCTTACCTTAATCAAGAATGAAAAATGGGCACAAGTGGATTTTTTAAAGATCTATTATTCTCATACTAGACTATATTTATTTAGTAATTTACTTACTTATAATCATTATGGGTGCACTGTTATGCTTTGTATGTTAGTTGTCCCCTAAAAGATCACATGTGATACAATGCAAGTGGGTTCAGAGGAGAAAGAATTAGGTTATGACAGCCTTAAATTAATCAGAGAATTAATTCCTGATTGGGTTCACTGAGTGGTAACTGGAGGCAGGTGAGTTGTGGCTGGATGAGGTGGGCGCTGGGGTTATGGCTTTGGGGATGTATTTGTATCTGGCAAGTGGAGTCTCTCTCCTCTCTCTCTCTCTCCCTCTCTCTCTTTCTCTCACTCTCTCTTTCTCTCTCTCTCCTTCCTGATCATCAAATGAGCTACTTCTCATTGCCACACTCTTCACGATGTCTTGCTTTATCTTGAGACCTGAGGAATGGAGCCTGTTCTCTATAGACTGAGACCTCTGAAAACATGGAGTCCTCAAATAAACTTTTTCTACTCTACAATTGTTCTGATTGGGTCTTTATGACACAGCAGCAAAAAAGCTAACTAAAACATTCACATTCAGTGGATTATAACCCATTTTTTGTTATACTTTTTTGTGCCAAAATTCTCCCAAATAGATCAGTTTGAGCAGCTTCAAAGTGACTTTGACCTTTTTTTTTTTTTAATAGTTAAGAAATATCCTCAGTTTTATTGAGTATATTCTCTGCCAGGTATTTGAATTGATGATTTCTTCAAAAATTTCGTTTTCTTTTAAGTGGACAATGGTTTGGATAAGCAAGATATAATTGCTTAATCTGCTGGGGTGGGAAGGTAGCATTGCACTTGGATCCTTCTAGCACAAAAAACTGGAGGTTGGTAGGAAAGTAGGTAGACAGATAGGTAAAAAGAAAGAAAGATCAATCAATCAATCAATCAATCAATAGAGACAGACTTTGAAAAATCACATTTCTACTGATACCTTTATTTGCACACTTACATCTGTTACTGATCCTATTCCGTATTTGTATCTCTTTTCTCATAACATAAATACTGACTTATCATAATATCATATATCTCTAATTAATGTATATTAACTTGTCTGCTTAATTTTAAATTATGTATAATCTAATCTGTGAAAGGAATTCACATTGCAGGTCTAACCTGCTCTTCATGATAAGGTCTGTTTACAAGCTTAGCCCTTGACTGGTGTTTGGGAATTTCCATTTGAAAGCATTCCAAAGCCCCTAACTCATGTTTCTCATTGTGGTTATACCTTCGAGGCAGGCAATATGGCCTAAATCAAACATGTCCTTTTTCCTGTGTGAGTCTGAAATTTTTGTACATATATGAGATAAAGGCCATCTATGTAATCATTCTTGATAAAAACTGTTTGCAATGATTCTGCTGTGAGTTTACTGATTGAAAGTCTTTCATGTATGTCCTTTTGGGGGAGATTAAGCATGCCCTGTGTGATTTTAATGGTAAAGGACCCTTAGAAAATTGTGTCCAATTTCTCCAGATTTTACCCCAGATTTTTCTCTGTTGATTTTGCTCTGAGACTTTCTTGGTGTAATACATAATAGTTGTGGGTATAACTATGTACTGTGTCTGTGGGTACCCCTGGGGAATTATTAAGCCTGCAGGCAGTCCTGAAGACCTCCAACACAACTATAAACAAAAAAAATCTAAGGATAATTTCATAATAACATTTTTTTCTGTCATTAGACTGAAAATAATGAATTAGAAAGTTTTTTTTTTGTTTTTTTTTTTTACTTTTTATTTTGAAATTGCAGAGTACAGATAGTTCCATGCATCTTGTACCAAGTTTCTTCCAATGGTTTTATTTTATAAAACTATTATACAATGTAAAAAGAAGGAAACTGACATTAGCATAACGTGAATAGATTTCTGTATTATTTCATTACATACATGGATTCATGCAATCATGATGACAATCAACATATAAAACTCTTTCACCAACACAAAGTTCCACTACAGGCTGCCCATTTGTAGTCATATCCAACATCCTCCTTACCACCATCCCTTTCACTGCAAGCAATGTTATTTCCATCTCTATATTTTCATTATGTGAATGTTATATAGATGGAGTCATACCATGAGTGGTCTTTTGAGTTGACTTTTTTCACACTGAATAATTCAAATGAGATTAAACAAGTTACTGCCTATATCAATAGCCTACTTCTTTAAAAAAAAAAAATAATAACCTTTTATTTTTATGGTGGTTTTGTGTTCACAGAAAACTGATAAAGCATGTACAGAGAATTTCCATATACCTCTGTTTTAGTCAACAATTTTTTTTTCCTGCTGTGACCAGAAGACATGATGAGAACAATTTTAGAGGAGGAAAAGATTATTTGGGGGCTCATGATTTCAGAGGTCTCTGTTCATAAACAGCCAGCTCTATTCCTAGGGTCTTGAGGGGAGGCAAGGCAGAACATCATCATGGAAGAATGTGGTGGGGGAAGCATCTGGGAACATGGCAAAAGGAAGCAGAGAGAGAAAGAGAACCTCCACTCCCCAGATACAAAACATATGCCCCAAATGAACGGCCCCAATGACCCACCTCTTCCAGCCAGACTCTACCTGCCTTTAGTTACCACTCAATTAATCCCTATCAGGGATTAGTTCACAGATGGTGTTAAGGCTTTCATAACCCCACGTCCAAACAATAGCAACCCTTTTCCACCAAAAGTCACACTAAATTCCCCACTATCAATGTCATGAACCACGGGGGTATATTTGTAATAATAAATAAACCTACATTGACGTATCATTATCATCCAAAGTATTCATTTCACCTTAGGGTTCACTCTTCATATTGCACATTCCATGTTTTAACGAAGGTATATAATGATAGTGCCATTGTTGTGCTATCATAGGAATAGTTTCACTGTGCTCTTCCTATCCATCCCTTTTCCACGCCTAACCCATGACAACTACTGATCTTTTTATTTTCTCCATAGTTGTGTTTCTTACAGAACATCATATAGATGGAATCATATATACGGAACGTATTGGATTGACTTTTTTCACTTAGTTTTAGGCATTTAAGTTCCTGCATGTCTTTTCATGGCTTGACTGCTTATTTAACTTTAAAGCTGATATCTGGAAGTTTTGAGTTCATTTTCCATTTACCTACTGCAGTATACCTTGGTTGCTTCTGAGTATTGTTAGTCATGCATAAAGCTGCCCTATCCATGTGCAGGTTTTGGGAAATGAAATTTGAGTTCATTTGAGTAAATATCAGGTGGGGTTTTTCGAAAGAGTATGTGTAGTTTTGTAAGAATTGCCAAACTATCTTCAGAAGGGGTCATACCATTTTGCTTTCCCATTCATTAGCAGCAAATGAGAGACCTTTTTGCTCCACATTCTTGCCAGCATTTAATGTTTTGAGTGACTTGGATTTTGTCCATGTAGGTATGTAGTTGAAACTTATCATTAGAATTTGACATATGTTGTTGAACATCTCATATCTTACTTGTCATCTGTATATCTTCTTTTGTGAGGTGTCTACTCAGGTCTCTGAGTCATTTTTTCAAAATACTGGACTGTATATTTGCTTATAACTGTTATATTCTTCTTTATAACTGGATAATGCTCCTTTGTAAGCATTTTGCGAAACACCAAATGTACTCCACATTTTGCCAGCTATTGATTGTTGATTTTCTTCATTAATTCATTTATTGATTATCACCTAATCTGAAGAATAATATGATGTCATTTGTGAGAAAATTGATGGAACTTGAGAACATCATGTTAAATAAAATAAATCAGACTCAGAAAGAGAAGTACCACATGTATTCTCTCACATGTGAAAGCTAGAGTAAAAGAATAAAAAGGGATGCCATGAATCTAGAAGGCAGACTATTAGTGTAGAGAAAGGGGGCCAGAAAGAGGGATGTGAAGGGAAGTCATATGGAGCAAAATTGGTCAAAGTATGTTATATGCATGTATGCATATGCCCAATGAAACCCACTATGCTGAATAATTAATATGTGCCAACTACAAAACAAGAAAAATAAGTTGTTTTTGGAGTTCTTTGTATATTTTGTATAAGTCTCCTTTACCAGATATATTTTTTCAATTATTTTTCCAGTCTGTGACTCATTATTTTTATTTTCTTACAATGTGAATTTCCAGTTGTCCCTGCTCTATGTGTTGAAAAGACTGTTCATTTTCCACTGTATTGTCTTTTCTCTTTCATAAAAGATCAGTTGACTATATTTATGTGGTCTATTTCCAGGGTCTTTATTCTGTTTCATTGACCTATTTGTCTGTTCTTTAGCCAGTACCTGTTAAAATTTAGATGTAAGGTGATCCCCCAAAACTCATGTGTGAGATGATGCACGAAGGTTTAGAGGTGAAACGATCAGTTTACGCAACCTTAAATTAATCAGTGTGTTAATCCCCTAATAGGGATTAACTGAGTGGTAACTGAAAGCAGGTAGGGTATGGCTGGAGGAGGTGGGTCTCTGGGGGCATGCCTTTGGGGTATATAATCCATGATCTGAATTTAGTTCTCTCTGCTTCCTAGTGCCATGTCTTCAGCTACTTTTCTCTGCTCCGTTCTTCTGCCATGATGTTCTACCTCACCTTAGGCCAAAGTAGTGGAGCTGGCTCTCTCTGGACTGAGAATTTGGAAACTGTGATCCCCTGAATAAACTCTTCCTCCTCTAATTGTTCTTGTCAGGTGATAACACACACACACACACACACACACACACACACAACTGATTAAAATAGTACCACACTGTCTTAATTAGTGTGCTTTACAAGAAGTATTGAAACCAGATAGTATCAGTGTTAAAATTTTGTTCTTTTCCCTCAATTTTGAGTAGGCTATTCTGTGCCTTTTGCCTTTCTCTATACACTGTAGAATCAGTTTTTTGATATATGCAAAATAACTCTTTGGAAAAGGGTTGAAATTGCATCAGATCTACAGATGCAATTGGAAAGACATCTTGATAATACTGTATCTACCTTTTCATGAACATAAAATATTTCCCCATTTATTTACCTCTTTTGACATTTTTATCAGAGTTTCATAGTTTTCCTCATATTGCCCTTATACCTATTTTATTTTTCACAAAATATAATTATCCTTTAGATCTGTGCCTAGGTATTTCACTGGGAAGATTTGTTAATGCAAATAGTAATGTGTTTTTAATCTCAAATTCTACTTGTTCATTGCCGATACAAAGGGAGATAATTAATTTTTATATATTAATTTTGTATCAAGCAGCTTTGTCTTAATCACTTATTAGTTCAAGGAGTTTTTCATCTATAATTTACAGGGATGTACAGAGATGATCATATCTAAGACTGCTTTACAAACCATCAAGCCCCAAATAATTTTTTTCTAATTTTTTTTCTTAAAGTATTGCATTTGTTGTTTTCCACTTATATCTATTATCCAATTAGAGTTAGTTTGTGTACAAAGTGTGAAGCATAGGTTGAGATTCATTTTCTTGTCTAACAGATATTCAAATTCTTTAGGACTATTTAATTGGGAATGTGAATAAATTGGGGACTTGTCTGAGCCATCTCTCAGCAGAGGTGTACCCTTCGGAGAACTCTTGGTGTCATCTCACTGAACTGAGGCCCCTCTGTGGTCTTGGCAATGTTCTGCTCAAAGAGAATTCTGTGATACTGCGAATTTTTTGGTTGAGACAGCCCTAGGTTCAAACACAACTCCCTGGAGTTGGAAAGAGATAGCAGTGCACCCAAGTAACCTCGAGGCTCCATCTGCCTGGAGGAGGAAGAATTACTACACGTGATAAGTCCCCACCCAGGCCAACTTCTCCCCAGCCTCTCACTTCTTTACCTTGAAGAACTCTTCCTGGCAATAAGTCCCTTTGATGTGCTTCCCTATAAGTAAAGCATACAGAGTCTCACTCTTTGTTAGGATCAGACCCATTATGTCTTTTCTACCCATTAAGCCCCCACTTAAAATATATTTCTTGTGTTCTTTGTCTTTCTTTCTTTTTTTTAAAAGTTTTTTTTTTTTTTTTTTACAGACTTCATTTTGATTCATTGTACACAAATGAGGTACATCTTTTTGTTTCTATAGTTGTGTATGATGCAGATTCATACTACTCATGTAATCATACATTTATATTAGGTGATGATGTCTGTCTCATTCCACCATTTTTCATACCCTTGCACCCTCCTCCCTCTCATTTCCCTCTACGTAATCTAAAGTTCCTCCACATCTTTATTTCTTAATACAATTTTTTCAGCCTTTTATTTCCAGCCAGCCCACACCTCCATAAGGTTTAGTGATTCCCTCGCTGCACAGATTATGGTGAGAACTGGCACCTGGAACAGGGTCCGCTGTGAGGAATTCAGAAGGAAATATTTCAGATGGGTGCTCAGCTGCTTCCTCATAGAAAACATGCATTAGTCCATTTAAAGAGAAAGAGTGGAGGGGGGAATTTTTAAGATAGCTTGATGTTAAGAATGGGGAATTTTCTGAAACTATAACTAAATAAAGAGAGCTATATTAAGCTTAGGATGAAAAATGCACAGTTGGTGCAGCTTTAAGAATTTGTTATTAAAATTTTTCTTTGTTTCCTTAAGAAGGGAGGTATAGATACATAGTCTTGGGAGGAGCTTGGTAAAAAGCTGCGTTAGCTCTCTGGCAAAGAGACTTGACAAAATTCCCATGGGAGTGTTTATCTTTTGGTTTTTGATTAAAAAGCTCTCTTCATCCACCTTTTAATAGCGTAAAATGTTTGATTTCTAACTCAATTTCCTATTTTAAAGGCCACAAAAAGTTCACTAAGGGCTTCAGCCTCTGACATTTCTCAAGCCCCTCCCCTTCTCAGCTACAGTCTTTGTTTTCTGAGAGCAGACAGGAAGGATAAGGAAAAAGCTAAAACTCCGACAGTGCTTTTTAGAAGAACTTATCAGCCTTCCTGGAGATAAAAGTTTAGAAGAAGATATGTTAATGGTGATTTGACCAGAAATTGCCAGCTTCTGCCTGGTAGTGAAAAAAAAAAAAAAAAAAAAATCAGAGCTACATTTATGCCACCTCTGTGACCCTACAGGATTTATGACCCCATACCCCCCCACACACAATTAATTTACCTTTTAAAACACAAACTGTATCTGACTTGACCACGTTTCTTTGTTAATAACCTCCCTCTCTATTTCTACAGCCCCAGGAGAGAAAAATGGAAATAATCTAAATATACGAGTCTGTCTTTCTTTCTTTCTTTCTTTCTTTCTTTCTTTCTTTCTTTCTTTCTTTCTTTCTTTCTTTCTTTCTTTCTTTCTTTCTTTCTTTCTTTCTTTCTTTCTTTAAAACAAGGACTTTTATAGGCATCCAAACATTCTTTGGATGTTTGCGCTTTCTAAATTAATGTATTTTTCTAATCAGTTTTATTTTATCTAACTATGCAGTTTTGTTCACTCTGTCTGTTCAAAAGCCTATTTTTTTTCTAGAGCTGGTGGTGCTGGGAATGGGTCTGGGAGTTGTTAGGAGAAAAAGCCAGCAATCTGAAATATTTTATTTCAGTGTCATGATTGTCAGATTTCAATTCTGACATTTCCATCTACACAGGCCTGCTTTATAATTAAATCTGTTAGGTCTTTAGGCCTAAGTAACTCCATTTTAAAAAACCGCATCTGCCCACCCAGGCATAATCTTCCCAGTAGGTCCACCCCAAAAGACTCCCAATGACCAAAACCATAGCAAAGACGTCAAGTAACAGTCACAGGGCCGGACAAGTTATTTTTTGACTGTTCTATTCTACATGACTATATATTTTACAAGATTTTCCTGCAGGTTGCTGTTCCTTGAAGAGGGGCAGCCTGGCAGACTCTCTCTGTCAATAAACCTTTGCTTGAACTCAACTATGTCTCTCATGGATATTTGCACCAGTTACCCTAATGAAATCATAATGTAAAGTCTGATTGGCTCTATCTGAATTTCTAAACCAGTTAAATCAAGTAAATCAAGTAAAAGCTTTGATAAACATCTGCACCATCACTTCCAACCTGAGGAGCTCCACCTACAAAAGTTATAAAATGTTTGGTTTATTTGTCTGATTTGTGTATATATACACACAATGTCTTGTCTTTGTGTCTACATGAATGTGGTATTAAAATGAATAAGTAGATAAATGAACACTTATAATTTACAATTAAAATAAAAAATGGATCCAAATACATTTCAATGAATTCAAGCAACTTATAGAAAAAAATTCAATTTAAATAGGGTACACAAAAGTAAAGATGTCTTTAACATGACTAACAAAGTTTTCAAGGTGGTCAGATAATAAAGTGATAATTTACGTAAAATGTTTAATTATCTCTTACTTCTAACAATTTTCTTCAACAGGAAAGAGATGGTTAATATTGTTATCTACAATGATTTGATTTCTTGGCTTTTACAGTTGAGAATAAGTAAGTTAAATTTAAGATAAATGGGATTAATTATGTAAGTCTTTATTAAAGGAGACATTAATTTACAAAGTTAAAGTGCTCAAATATCATTTACTAAATATAGAAATATCAAGCATTCTTAACTACAATATATTTGTACCTTAGATGTGCTTGTAATTTGGTTAATATAAAAAGGTCTAAAATTCCTTCGTTCTTTATGTTCTCACTGACCACAGAGTTGCTGGGAGTTAACTTTCTGTCAGGTGTGATTTATATACAAGAGTCTAAGAAATTTTTTGCCCATAAATAAAAAGCTGTAAATGTCCAAATAATTAAAGAAAAATTTGTACAAAATAAATTTCAAAAATTTACATGTAATTGAATTGGTTATATATAATTGACACAATCCACTAAAGTTATATAAAGGTTTTTCTTCTTTTAGAAATAAAGCTTGGCTTTGTGCTGAGTTTCTGACATGAAGCCTATTTACAAGTGTAGGTTAGATCTTTTCACAGACTCCCATTAATTGGGCTTTCTAAGTAAAGAATAAGACAAAAAAAATGCTTAAAACATTAATCTATTCTCATTCCAATAAAATAATTTCTTATGCCTGTTAAGTTTATTAATTAAAAAACTAGTTTAAAGGAATTTAAGGTTTATAAAATTTTGACTAATCAGTAACTGTTATTTCAAAGTATCACATTACATTCCAGGTTTCAATTTTTTTCTTTAAAAACTAAACTTGATTAATTTAAAAACATTAGTGTAATTGTGATGCTGTTACTGATTAACTATTCTCCATTATTAAGTAAATTTTTATTTCCCAAATATACAAGTCTTTAAAATGTAAGATTTAAAAGAACATTTTACTAAGTTGATGCTCTCCAAACTAAAGTTTTTTACAACAGTGGTCTCCTACAAACTCATATAAAAATGACAAATTAGTTGGAAATGTATTTATTTAATATTTTATGTTACTTTCTACACTGAGAAGTAAACTTAACTATATTTTTAAAAGATAATAAAGAGAGCCTGGCTTATTGTAAGATACAGAGATGTTTTGCTACTTGCCCTCCAGAGGGATCTGAAGGCTCTCTTGACTTGTTTGTTTCATATTTCAGAAGTAATGTTAAATTATGTTAGTTGATTCACATTAATTCAAAAATTGTATATAAAAATTTTAAAAAATAATATTCAACTAAGAGACTAAGATTAGTTTCAAAAATAGAACACCCCCCTAAATTTTGCCAAGAGAACAGGTCACATAATTTAGGACTCTGCCTCTCATCTCATTCCAGGTTAAGATAACCATTCAAATTCATTTAAAATTAAGTTCAAAAGATAGATTTTTGTTACAAAGATTATTGTACTCATAAAATAGACAATATACTCTCTCTATATATAAATAAATAAATAAGTAAAGGCTTAAAATTATATAAAATTAAATTTCTTGATTCACAGCTATTACACAAACTAAATATGTTTTTACTCTTGTGAATTTCATTTTGTATTTTCCTTACAAACTTTACAACTATTGTCTGCTAATGCCTTACATAAGTACAAATTCTAATATAACAACTTAATTTAAGATAATAAGGCTATTACCTATGGGTCGAACAAGTTGTTAAACTGGTGTTTGGTATCTATACTGACCCCATTTCAAAATTTTGTTGCTCAGTGCATTTCTAGAGACAAAATTAAGTCTCATAATTGGTAAAAGATAGGACTTCCTTCACTTTGGTGTCCTCAGTAGCTCAACGGCAATGACTTTAACAATTCTCACATGCTAACAGGTAACTTTGGCTAATTTTCCTGTCCAAGTAAAAATGTTTATTAAATCACTTCTTACTGCTTACATACTTTTACAGTGCTGAGTCATCTACAATTTAAGTCTAATGATGCTCCAACTTATGTCAACTTTTTTCTACAATTTTAAAAAATAAAAAGGGGGAAACAAAACTCCACATAGCCCGACAAAATTGTTTAAACTTTTATTCAAATTATGATATTAAAAGTCACTGCTGGTGAGTGATACATGGAGCAATAAAATAAGCCAAATTTAGTAATGATATAGGATAGAAGATATACTTGTATATTTCTAAGAAACCCAACCTGTCATCATGGAGACAAGTGATTGACCTGACACATAGTTCAACAACAGAGAGGTAATAAGATTCCAACCACAGAGTCTTGCTGGCTCTGTTGAATTGTCGGGTAAGTGGAGTCTCTGAAGAAACTTATTGGAACTACTTCCCAGATCCACCTTTAGTACATTCAGCTGTGTGGACTGGAGAAATCATCCCAGTATTTACCAATGATACTCATATGATGGGAAGTTATACAGACAAACACATTACACCTATTCATGTAACTGAATTTAATTACTCTGGCCTCAGTGGAAATCTACCTATACATTGGTTCCATGATAAACATGTTGGCTGTTTAAAAGTAACTTTCAAGGAAAAGACAGCATATGGGGGACCTAGACCAACCAATCATAATGACCCTTGGGACTTAAGATCATATATCTGGGCAGTTATTAAAATTGGATTTTTCCATAATAGGCCAGTTATTCCCACAGAATATCCACCAGTACATTATTGCCCTAATCATTCTGCCACAGAATTTGGAAACTTTCCTAAATGGATGGATTGTGCAAATGTCTTGCCAGTACAACATAAAAATCTCTAAAAGTGGTGGATATATTCTGAATTGATATTCAAGAATTGATAAAAGACAGCTATGGGCACTCTGGTGGTGGACTCCTCCCACAGGACCAGATTCTCCAACTTCTTGAACAGGCCCCGCAGTGAGACCCTTTCTGCACAGAACCAGCTCCAAGTCCCTCAGCCAGCTCGGCAAGCTCTGGCCCCCAGGTAGCTTCAGGGACCAGGACAGGGCAGCCAGGGACTTCCCCAAGCAGCCCGGCTCCCTCTGGCGGGAAGCTCCTTTCTACGCTAGCTTCTAGGAGCAGACCGCCCAGTGAGAACCTTTCTACACAGAGCCAGCCACAAGTCCCCAAGCCAGCAGAGACATCCCACCCGCAAGCAGCCTCTGGGACCAGGGCAGGGCAGCCACAGACCTCTCCAGGTGGCCCAGACCCCGCCGGCCGCAGGCTTTTACCACGGGGCAATCCAAGATGGTGGACTAGAGGGTGACTGCATCTCCATTCGTTCCAGAACCCAGGATTCAAGAAGGGGAGGCAATGAGAGACTGGGAATAAAATAGAGCCACAGGGTGAGTCTCCCCAACCCAGTGAAGCTCGGCCTGGGCGGCAGGCCTGGATTTGGGCAGCTAAGGAGAGTAGGGTAGGGGAGCTAGAGTCTTCCCCAGGCAGCCCTGCGCACTCCGGTGGTGGGCTCCTCCCACATGGCCAGCTTCTTGGAGCAGGCCCCCCAGTAAGAGCCTTTCCACACAGAGCCAGCTCCAAGCCCTGGAACCAGTAGCAAGCTAGGGGCAGCTTTCTTCGGAAACACTGCATTATCAAGTAACTCCAAGACGTCAGGCTACTGAAGGCTGAGAGGTGATACACTGGAAATCTACAGGGACACTATAAGCAAATAGAGGAAATCTGCAATATCACAGAGTCCCACTGACATCTGACCATTATGAGAAAACAAGGGAAGAAAATGTCCCAAACAAACCTAGATAATATATCAATAAAACCCAATGACAGCACAGGAGAAGAAAGGTCAGAAAGGGAGTTCAGAATGTACATAATTAAAACAATCAGGGAAACAAATGAGGAGATGAAAGAGCAAATGCAGTCATTAAATGATCGCACCAATCAATAGTTAAAAGAGCAAATACGGGAAGCAAGAGATCATTTCAATAAAGACTTAGAGATACTGAAAAAAAGAAAAAAACAGAAATCCTTAAAATGAAGGAAACAATAAACCAAGTTAAAAACTCCATAGAAAGCATAACCAATAGGATAAAACACCTGGAAGCCAGAACCTCAACATTGAAGACAAAATATTTAATCATGAAAACAAAGTTGACCAAATAAGGAAGATGGTAAGAAATCATGAACAGAGTCTACAAGAATTATGAGATATCATGAAAAGGCCAAATTTAAGAATTATTGGGATTGAAGAAGGCTTAGAAAAACAAACCAAAGAAATGAACAATCTATTCAATGAAATAATATCAGAAAATTTCCCAAATCTGAAGAATGAAATGGAAAACCAACTACAAGAGGCTTATAGGACTCCAAATATACAAAATTACAAGAGACTCACACCAAGGCATATTATAATGAAAATACCTAACATACAAAATAAAGACAGAATTTTAAAGGCTGCGAGAGAAAAGAATCAAATTACATTCAGGGGGAAACCAATAAGAATATCAGCAGATTTTTCAATCCAGACCCTAAAAGCTAGAAGGGCCTGGAACAACATTTACCAAGCCCTGAAAGAAAATGGATGCCAACCAAGAATCTTACTTTCAGATTTGATGACAAAATAAGATCCTTCCATGATAAACAAAAGCTAAAGGAATTTACAAAAAGAAAACTGGCATTACAGAACATTCTCAGCAAAATATTCCATGAGGAAGAGATGAAAAACAACAATGCAAATCAGCAACGGGAGGAACTAGCCTAAAGGAATAGCCATATAAATGAGAAACCAAATCATGTCAAATAACAAAAATGAGTCAAATGACTGGGAATACAAATCATATCACCATAATAACCCTGAATGTTAATGGCCTGAACTCATCAATCAAAAGACATAGACTGGCAGATTGGATTAGAAAGAAAAACCCAACAATATGTGCCTGCAAGAGACTCATCTCATAGAAAGAGATACCCACAGACTAAAGGTGAAAGGATGGGAAAAAACATACCATGGCCACGGACACAGCAAAAAAGCTGGAGTATCCATCCTCATTTCAGATAATGTGGACTTCAAGCCAAAACTAGTCAGAAGGGATAAAGAAGGATATTACATACTGCTTAAGGGAAGCATAAATCAACAAGACATAACAATCATAAATATCTATGCCCCAAACATTGGCTCATCCATGTACGTCAAACAAATCCTTCTCAATTCCAGAAATCAAATGGACTACAACACAATAATACTAGGCAATTTTAACACACCTCTCTCACCACTGGATAGATCATCCAAACAAAAATTGAATGAAGAAACCATAGATCTCAATAACACAATCAACAATTTAGACTTAACCAACTTATATAGAATATACCATCCAACAAAGAACAAATACACTTTCTTCTCAGCAGCACATGGATCCTTCTCTAAAATAGACCATGTTTTATGCCACAAAGCTACTATTAGCAAATAAATGACAATAGTGATACTACCATGTACTCTATCAATCATAATTGATTGAAAGTAGAAATAAATGATGGAATAAAAAACAGAAACTTATCCAATACCTGGAGATTAAATAATACATTATTATATGATGAATGGATAACAGAAGACATCAGGAGGGAAATAAAAACATTCTTAGAAGTAAAGGAGAACAAAGACACATCATATCAAAATCTCTGGGACACTAGGAAAGCAGTACTTAGAGGAAGATTTATTTCATGGGGTGCACTCAACAAAAGAAGTAGAAATCAACAAATAAATGACTTAACACTACAGCTCAAAAAGCCCTAGAAAAAGAAGAGCAGACCAACACCAAAAGTAGTAGAAGACAGGAAATAATTAAAATCAGAGCTGAAATCAACGAAATTGAAACAAAGGAAATTAACAAAATAAATAGTTGGTTCTTTGAAAAAATAAAGAAAATTGATAAACCCTTAACCACACTAACAAAGAGAAAGAGGGAAAAAACTCAAATTATTAAAATTTGGAATGAACAAGGAAATATCACAACAGACACGAGTGAAATACAAAACATAATTAGAAGCTATTTTGAAAATCTATACTCCAACAAAACAGAAAACCTTGAAGACATCAACAAGTTTCTAGAGACATATGAATTACTTAAACTGAAAGAGGAGTACATTCACAACTTAAATAAATCAATTTCAAGCAATGAAATAGAAGAGGTCATCAAAAGCCTACCAACAAAGAAAAGTCTGGGACCAGATGGGTTCTCAGCCAAGTTCTACAAAACCTTTAAAGAAGAGCTCATTCCAATACTCCTCAAAGTATTCCATGAAATAGAAGAGGAGGGAACCCTCCCAAACTCATTCTATGAAGCCAATATCACCCTGATACCTAAACCAGACAGAGACATCGAGGAAAGAAAATTTCAGACCAATACCCTTAATGAACGTTGACGCAAAAATTCTCAACAAAATTTTAGCAAATCACTTACAAAAGTGTATTAAAAAGATAGTGCACTACAATCAAGTGGGTTTTATCCCAGGGATGCAAGGTTGGTTCAACATCTGGAAATCAATAAATGTTATTCACCATATCAACAGACTAAAAGTGAAGAATCACATGATTATTTCAATAGATGCAGAAAAAGCATTCAATAAAATACAGCATCCCTTCATGCTCAAAACACTAGAGAAAATTGGGGTAGTGGGAACATTCCTTAACATTGTAAAGGCCATCTACGCTAAGCCCATGGCCAATATCATTCTAAATGGTGAAAAACTGAAAGCATTCCCCCTAAAAACTGGAACAAGGCAGGGATGCCCTCTTTCACCACTTCTATTCAATATCGTTCTTGAGACTCTAGCCAGAGCAATTCGACAAACCAAAGAAATTAAAGGGATATGAATTGGAAAAGAAGAACTCAAACTATCCCTGTTCGCTGATGACATGATTATATATTTAGAGGAACCTGGTAATTCCACCAGAAAACTCTTAGAACTCATTAGTGAATTCAGTAAAGTAGCAGGTTACAAGATCAATGCACACAAATCCAATGCATTTTTATACATAAGTGATGAATCTTCAGAAAGTGAAATTAGGTAAACTACCCCATTCACAATAGCATTGAAAAAAATAAAATACTTGGGAATCAATCTCACAAAAGAGGTGAAAGACCTCTACAATGAGAACTACAGATCACTAAAGAAAGAAATTAAAGAAAACCTTAGAAGATGGAAAGATCTCCCATGTTCTTGGTTAGGCAGAATTAATATTGTCAAAATGGCCATACTACCTAAAGTGCTATACAGATTCAATGCAATTCCAATTAAAATCCCAATAGTGTACCTTACAGAAATAGAGCAAGCAATTATGAAATTCATCTGGAAGAGTAAGAAACCCAGAATAGCTAAAGCAATCCTCAGTAGAAAGAGCGAAGCAGGGGGTATCGCAATACCAGATCTTCAACTCTATTACAAAGCAATAGTAACAAAAACGGCATGGTATTGGAACCAAAATAGACAGTAGATCAATGGTGCAGAATAGAGGACATGGACACAAACCCAAATAAATACAATTTTCCCATACTAGACAAAGGGGCCAAAATATGCAATGGAGAAAAGATAGCCTCTTCTACAAATGGAAAACTGGAAAACCATATGCACCAGAATGAAATTAAACCCCTATCACTCACCCTGCACAAAACTCAACTCAAAATGAATCGAGGACCTCTGAATCACACCAGAGACCCTGCATCTTATAGAAGAAAAAGCAGGTCCAAACATTCAACTTGTTGGCTTAGGATCAGACTTCCTTAACAGGACTTCCATAGCCCAAGAAATAAAAGCAAGAATCAACAACTGGGATAGATTCAAACTAAAAAGCTTTCTCTCAGCAAAGGAAACTATCAGTAATGTGAAGAGAGCGCCTACAGAGTGGGAGAATATCTTTGCCACTCATACTTCAGATAGAGCCCTAATTTCCAGAATATATAAAGAATTCAAAAAACTCTACACCAAGAATACAAATAATCCAATCAACAAATGGGCTAAGGAAATGAACAGACACTTCACAGAAGAAGATGTACAAGCAATCAACAGATATATGAAAAAATGTTCAACATCTCTAGTAATAAGAGAAATGCAAATCAAAACTACCATAAGATTTCATCTCACCCCAATTTGAATGGTGATTATCAAGAACACAAACAACAATAGATGTTGGAGAGGATGTGGGGAAAAAGGTACACTCATACATTGCTGGTGGGGTTACAAATTAGTAACATTAAATTAGTAACAGCCACTGTGGAAAGCAGTATGGAGATTCCTCAGAAAGCTTGGAATGGAACCGCCATTTGATCCAGCTATCCCACTCCTTGGCCTATACCCAAAGGACTTAAAATCAGCATACTACAGAGATACAGCCACATCAATGTTCATAGCTGCTCAATTCTCCATAGCAAGATTGTGGAACCAACCTAGATGCCCTTCAGTTGATGAATGGATAAAGAAACTGTGGCATATATATACAATGGACTATTACTCCACCATGAAGAATGATAAAATTATGGCATTTGCAGGCAAATGGATGAAATTGGAGGATATCATGCTAAGTGAGATAAACCAATCTCAATGAACTAAAGGTCGAATGATCTCGTGGATAAGCAGATGAGGACATATAATGGGGGGTAGGAAGGGTTAGTGTTAGGCTTAGGGTTATGTTTAGGGTTAGGCATAAGGAGGGTGGTAAGAATGGAGGAAGGAAGGACTGTATATAGAGAAAAGAGGAGTGGGGGAAGGGAAAAAAATAACAGAATGAATCAAACAACATTACCCTATGTAAATTTATGATTACACAAATGGTATGCCTTGACTCCATGTACAGAGAAACAACATGTATCCCATTTGTTTACAATAAAAAAAAAAAAAAAAAGACAGCTACCCCAGCTATGCCAGGGTTATATGACTCCTTGAGGATTTGTTGGCAATATCCTGACTTTCAATGAAGGCAGCATGCTAAAAGATCTGTGGCATTTGATAGCTGCCTGGGATTTTCTCCATTTTGCAGATGGTCCCTTGTATGACTTCATAGGAGCTTCAAAGACGGTACCTGCTATGGCCTATGAGCCTTTGTTCAATTTCCTTATGTTTTAATTATTGGAAATGTAAGAGAATAAACAGAAAAGGAGATAAATATCATGTAACTTGCAAGAAATATAATCTAACAAACTATATTATATGATAAAGGGAAAGGGATACTAGTTCTTTACCAGCTCTCCTTTGTGTTACTCCCAGCTAACAGACACAGTGCTCGGAATAGTCACTATAATATCTTTCATAACTTCTGCTGTGTCATCCTCTATGGCTTTATCTAAAATCATTCATAGTGCTCATTTATTTAATAATCTAGTTCAACATATTTCAAGGCCTTGCATAATTAGGTAAATATTGATAAAGAGATTGAGACTAAATCAAATGCTTTGGAAGCTACTGTTATTAATATTTGGAAATAAACTTGCTACTCTCAAATTTAAACAAAACTTAGATGCCATTTCAGATATAAATATGTCTGCATTACTTCAGCCATGTATAATGCTTCCCAGTGGGATTGGGAAAAGGTCAAAAATCATCTAATGTGTATATGTCATAGTAATAATAACAACCAGGATCTTACTGAGTAACATCATCATGTCTAGGACATTCAGGAAAACAGGAACAGACTTGTGGATCCTTCATTTCTTGTTGAATAAATATGTTCATGATTTAAAAATCTTTAATCCTGGAAATGTATTGAAAATTCCACATGGTATATTTTTGAAATTATGTGTTTGCTACTAATTCTTTTTGTGTTATGATAATATGTTGCTATACACTCAGAAATGAAATCCAGGAACTTTAAGTAAAAACACATTACTTGTGCTTAAAAAAGGGGCGGGGGTAGATATTGGGAGCCACCAATGAATTGTGGGCTTGTCCAAGGTTGTGGATGTTCAGAGACGTGTTTGCTGTGGGTGAGGACGAATGATGCCTACCCTACCTAGCCTTACCCAGCACGCTTACTCAGGCATCAGAGATCGAGCTCTGAAGGCACGGATCTAATTTTATTTAGGGTTGCACAGGACATATATAGACACATTATCCAATCAGGTTAACACGCTTGATAAAGTATAACAGAGTCAGCCTATAGGTGAACTATATGTCGAGGGTCCAGGTAGTGTAAACACACCAAGCATGCCTAAGCAATTCTGCCCAGCAACAGGTCGGAGACAAAGGACTGGGGGAATGGCAAGCTCCTGCACACAGCATGAGGCAAGGCAGTGCGGGCGAGCTCACATCACAGCTTTCTGTGATGCATGACAGAACGAGGCCTCCCCTCAGTTCAAACTCAGCCTCAGCAACTGCAAGTTCCATGGCGAGTCTTTAGCATTACCTCAGTTTCTCTGTTCAGACTGTTTGGCTTACTTAGACCATGGTGTCAGTGACTGCTGTCAGATAATCTTGAGGAATGTTCTCTATGCAAGGTGTGCCCCTCAGAGAACTCTTCGTGTCATCACACCTATCTGAGATCCTTCTGTGGCCTTGGCAATGTCCTGCTCAAGAAGAATTCGGTAATACTGTGGAATTTATTGGCTCAGACAGTCCTAGGTACAAAAGCAACTCTCCAGAGGTGGAAAGAGATACCAGTGCACCCAAGAAACCTCGAGGCACCAGCTGCCTGGAAGAGGAAGAATTACTACACACGTGATAAGTCCCCAACCAAGCCAACTTCTCCCCAGCCTCTCTCTTTTTTACCTTGAAGAACTCTTCCTTACAATAAGTCCCTTTGATGTGCTTCCCTATAAATGAAGCATACAGAGTCTCACTTTTTGTTAGGATCAGCTCCATCATGTCTTTTCCACCCATGAAGCTCCTGCTTACAATGTATTTCTTGTGCACTCTTTGTCTTTATTTCTTAATACAATTTTTTAACCTTTTATTTACAGCCAGTTCATACCTCCACATGGTTTAGTATTCCCTCACTGTGCAGGTTGTGGTGAGACTCATTACTGAAAAAGCTACACTTAATTCATTGAATTATATTTGCACCTTTGTTACAAATCAGTTGCTGTGAGTGTAGTTGTATTATCTCTTTCTGGGCTCTCCATTCTGCTTCATTCATATATATGGCTGTCCATCTCCATTAACACACAGTCTTGAATACAATTGCTACAAAATTTCTTAAAGTAGGGGAAGATGATTCCTCCTACTTTGTTCTTTTTCATTCTATTTGGGATTTTATTTCTTTTGCTTTTTCACATAATTTTTAGGGTAAGCCTGTTAATACATAAAACAAATGTTAAGATTTTGAAAGGAATTGCTATGAACTTTGCCATTTTCAAGCACACTCATGCGTGCGCATGCACACGTGTGTATATGTATTTCTTCCATCATTCTCAATCATTCTTTTATCCAGATCTCAAGTGTAAATTTAAGCATTTTTCAAATGTGGGATGATTAGGCTCAAGAATGAAAGACCTCTACGATGAAAACTACAGAACACTAAAGAAAGAAATTGAAGAAGATCTTAGAAATGGAAAAATTTCCCATGCTCTCGGATAGCAGAATTAACATTGTCAAAATGGACATACTATCAAAAGTGTTGTAAAGATTTAATGCAATTCCAATTAAAATTCAAAAGACATTCTTAATAGAAATAGAAAAAGCAATCATGAAATGCTAGTAAATGGATGCAACTGGAAAAATAAGAGATTCAGAATAGCCAAAGAAATTCTTATCAAGGAAAGCAAAGCAGAAGGCATCACAATACCAGACCTTAAATTATACTACAGAGCCAAAATAACAAAAATGGCATGATATTGGCACCAAAACAGATACATAGACCAATGGTGCTGAACAGAAGACACAGAGCCAAACCCACATAAAGACAGTTATCTCATATTAGACAAAGATGCCAAAAACAGACATTGGAGAAAAGGTAGCCTTTTCAACAAATGGTTCTGGGAAAATTGGAAATCTATATGTAGCAAAATGAAATAAACACTCCATCACCCTGCACAAAAATCAACTCAAAGCGGATCAACGACTTAGGCACTAGAATAGAGACCCTGTGCCAAATAAAAGAAAACATATGCCCAAATCTCCACCAGGTCAGCTTAGGAACTGATTTCCTTAATATGACTCCTAAAACACAAGAAGTAAAATCAAGAATCAATAAATGGGATAGAGTTAAACATAAAAGTTTCTTCATAGCAAAGGAGACAACCAATAATGTGAAGAGAGGGCCTACAGAAAGGAAGAAAATCTTTACCACATGTACCTGAGATAGAGCAGGATATATAAAGAACTCAAAAACTTAACACCAAAACAACCAAATAACCCAATCAATAAATGGGTTAAGAAACTAAATAGACCCTTCACATAAGTAGAGTTGACCAACTATATGAAAAAATGTTCAACATCTCTAGCAATTTGAGAAATGCAAATCTAAACTACACTGAAATTCTATCTCACTTCAGTCAGAATAGCAATCATCAAAAATACAAACAATAATAAATGTTGGCAAGAATGTTCAGAAAAATGTATACTAACACATTGGTGGTGGGGCTGCAAATTGGTGCAACCTCTATGGAAAGTAGTATGGAGATTCCTCAGAAAACTTGAAATGGAACCACCATTTGACTTAGTCATCCCACTCTGAGGTTTATAACCAAAGGACTTAAAATCAACATACTACAGTGACACAGCCACATCAATGTTTATAGCAGCTCACATGGCTAAACTATGGAACCAACCTAAGTGCCCTTCAACAGATGAATAGATAAAAAAAAAAAAAAGTGGTACATATACACAATGGAATATTACTCAGACACAAAGAAGAATGAAATTATGGTATTTGCCAGCAAATGGATGAAACTGGAGAATATTATGCTATGTGAAATAAGCCAATCCCAAAGACCCAAAGGCCAAATGTTTTCTCTGATATGTGGATGCTAATTCACAACAAGGGGAGGTGGGCAGAAGAATAGAATTACTTTGGACTAGACAGAGGGGAGTGAAGGGAGGGGCGGGGGGGTAATGGGGGTAGGAATGATAGTAGAACGAATTAGACATTATTATCCTATGAGCATATTTGATTACATGACCTGTGTAGCTCTACATCATGTACAACCAGAAAAATGAGAAGTTATATTCCATTAGTATATGATGTGGCAAAATACATTCTACTGTCATGTATAACTAATAAGAAAAAAATTTAAAAAACTAAAAATTATAAAAAAGAATGATAATTTCCATGTATAATATGTAAAGAGCTGGTTAAGAGGGGATCCTTTTCTTATAACTTTCATGTGATAGATGCACCTCAGCCTTCTGTAAGGAAATGTAGAATCAAGTGGAAAAACACTTGAAGAAGGGAGAGAACATGATGACAGAACTTGAACAATAACAGGATATTCACTTGAAAATGTATATGTTTTTATCTGACTGATTAAAATGTCCAAATTAAGTCTGAGTGATTGGTAAATACTGAGGCATGTTACAGTTTAAATGTGATGTCCCCCAAAAGCTCACATGCGAGAAAATGCAAGGTTTGGAGGAGAATTGATTGGGCCATAGCCTTAACCTAATCAGTGGATTAATTCCTGATGGGACTAACTGCATATTAAGTGGGGGTAGGTGGGGAATGGCTAGAGGAGGTGGTTCTTTGGAGGTGTGGCTTTGGGGAATCTATTTGTATCTGGCAAGTGGAGACCTCTCTCTTTGCTGCCTGATCATCGTGTAAGCTGCTTCCCTTCTCCACACTCTTCTGTCATTATGTTCAGCCTCACATTGAGCCCCAAGGAATGCAGTCAGCTGTCTATGGATTGAGACCTCCCAAACCATGAGCCCCCAAAGAAACCTTTCCTACTTTACAGTGGTGCTGGTCAGGTCTTCTAGTCACAGCAGCATAATAGATGACTAAAATAAGGCATAAGCAGTGCTTGTACTCTGGAAGAAATTATTAGAATGGTGATATGGTTAATAATGATCAGACAGGAAAATTTCATGTATGCAGACTGAGACTTGAAAGTTGAGAACAAAAAAGTAGGAACCGGATATGGTACAAGGCTTTCTGTCTGAGGATTTAAAAATTAAGTGTGCCTACAACATAATTTTAAAAGGAAGGAGTTATCTGGTTTGAAATCTGGAATGTAGGAAAGAACCAGATAAAAATTTCAAATTAATAGTTATGACAGATAGAGGACGTTGTTTTAGTTTCTTGAATATGGTGGACATAATTCTATTTTGTCCTTAAATCTGATGATCACTTTGGGGATGAAATACATGTTTGATAAAATACATGTTTGATAAAATTAGTAAGATGTCAATGTTGATATTAATGATGAAACTATTCTTTATCATTTTATAAAAACATACTCTCAGAAATTGTTCTTGAGTTTTTCCATAGCTAATCAGAATCTGTTGGAAAGTTTTATTTGTTTTTCATTTTGACCCACTGATATATAAACTTACATATAATTACAAATATACACATTTATACCTAAGTGTCCTCTATTACACACACACACACACACACACACACACACACACACACACACACATATATGTATTATATATATTTATGTGTTTATATATGTGCATATATACACATAAACACAGTACATGTGTGGGGATGTTCAGATATTCCTACAGGTCACCAAAATTTAACATTCTTTACTGGGATATATTTTTCTAAATTTGCACTCTTAGGCATCTCAATTTTAACCTTCTTATTGGATGATATATTATTTTCTCCCTCTGCTTACTGTGCTTCTTAAATGTCACAATTAATTGTTTTAAAAAGCTCGCTCTCTCATTTCAGTACTTCTGGATTCTATGTTATATAATCTTCCTAAATTAAAAAAAAAAAAAATCAGTGTTTGGATATTTATTCTTTCTTACTAGTTTATATTGGAAACAAATTCCTTAGGTTATTCTCTTTGAAGCCAAATATATTCCTGGCTCTCAAACCAGGCTACTCAACATTTTAATAAGTATTTGGATGTCCCTCAAGAGGATACGTTATATCTTCCCTCAACATGGTTTGGAAAAAAGTAATACGGAATTCATCCTACTGTTATTTTAAGATTTTATCTATGAATATTTAGAGATACTTTCTCTACTACAATTTCTATAAATACATGACTAAAGCTTTAGCAGCAATATCATAAACATATTTTATTGTGTCATGCATAATTATGTTTATGTATGTATATTTTCACATCCTTTTCAAAAAGAAGATGAAATTCAACAAATGAGTGACACTGATTGCCCTTGGACATTTCCTGGGTAATTGGAGCCATTCTGGACTTCTGAGACACCACTGCTCAATAGCCTAACAATTGAAAGGCAGTATGTGGCCCAGGAGAGTACAAGTTCTCACATGGAACTAAGATTAGAATGTCTTTAATATTCTGGAAAGAAAAGTTTAACAGAAGATAATACAAGATGATGATTACAAGTAATTTGTAAAAACAGCCCAATCTGTTTGTTTTTTGCTTGTATAATGAAAGTATCATCTAACCTCCTGTTTATTCCAGGAAACAAAGTATCACCCTCTGAAATAATATTTATATCTCCAAAGCATGGAACTATGCACTCTTATTGTACCAGTGTAGAATTCCTGGTTTTAAAAATGTAATGTATTTAAAATGCAATGAATGAGGGAAAACTGGATGAAAGGTACACATGACTTCTCTGCACCATTTCTGAGTTTCCTCTGAATCAATAAGTATTTCAAAAGAAAAATTATATTCCTCTTTCATTAAACATTATAGTGAGATTACTATTTAAAAACATATATTCTTTGTGTGTATTTCTTTGTGACCCATGCTAAATTGTGTAAAAGTTACAATAATTTTTACTTTGTGTAAAATTTTCTTTCAATTAAAACTTTCTTGAGTTTTAATTGGAATGTGCTATTAGTACATAACAAAGTTAAAAAACCCAAAACCTAGTTAACTTAAAAGCATCAAAATTACTTTGAAAGTAATCTTATTAATGATTCAAGATGAGATTCAGTAAGGATTACATAAGACAAATAAAACAGAAGGTACTTCTGTCATTCTTCATGTATTTATTACGATAAATGAAGGTACTTCTAAAACAAAGGTATTATAAAATCAGTTCATTA
This sequence comes from Sciurus vulgaris, assembly GCF_902686455.1. Classification (NCBI taxonomy): domain Eukaryota; kingdom Metazoa; phylum Chordata; class Mammalia; order Rodentia; family Sciuridae; genus Sciurus; species Sciurus vulgaris. The sequence goes on from NC_136463.1 coordinate 137,922,002, forward strand.
AGTGCTAATATTTAGCTTTTTTGTTTTACCCATATTATTAATCTATTCAGGAACTTCTTAAAAAGTTATATTATGTAAACTTCAGTTCATATCCAATATAAAGAATATAAATATTTTCTTTTTAAAAATATTTTTGTTTTCTTTTTGTATATACATTTGTGATCATTAACATTTTTAGTTATTTTCGTAGCCTGCACAGTAAAATCACCAAACTCAGGAAATGAAGCATTGATATACTTTTAAAAATATATTTTTTCAGTTGTACATGCACACAATACCTGTATTTTATTTATTTTTTATGTGGTGCTGAGGATCAAACCCAGTGCCTCGCATGTGTGAGGCAAGTGCATTAGTTCATACAGACATATATATATATATATATAACACAAAAACAGAAAAACAGACTGGGGATGTGGCTCAGTGGTTAAGTGCCCCGGGATTCAATTCTCAGTACCAAAAAGTAAATAAAGAAACAAATGAACAATGGTAGGGGAAGACGAGGTTGCAATATTTAATACTGTGGTCAGAGTCAACCTCATTGCAAAGGTACATTCAAGGAAAGACTGGAAGAAATAGGCCAAGTAGATGTCTAAGGGAAGAGCACTCTAGGAAGAAGCAACAGATATAGCAGGTGTGAAAGTGGGACTTTTCCTGGTTTCTTTGAAGCACAATAAGTAGGGTAGTATGCCAAGGGCCAGGAACAGGGTCTAATGTAAATGAATAGGTGATTACTTGAAAACCTGATTACATAAGGTTTTCATAAGGCATGTTAAGGACAAGTTTTGAGCTTTGAGAGAAATGGGGAGGCACTGCAGCATTGTGAATAGAGGGGTGGCAAGATCACTTTAGGCTTAAAGGGATTATTCTGGCTGCTCTCCTAGTACTAGATGTGTGTGGAGTGGAGATGGTGTGCATGGAGTGGGCAGAACTTGTCTGACTCCACTTGCATTAATCCAGGTGAGAGATGTCAATGGCTAAGACCAACAGAGGAGCTGAGATAAACTCAGACACTCGACAAACTTTGAAGGCAAGGCGACAGTAACTCTTGTTAGTTTGGATGGGTGGGGAATAGAGAATTTTCAGTATGAGGCTGAGATTTTGGGGAGGCAAGAGGCAAAAGTATATGGAGGAGCAAGTTAGCTATGTTAAATGCTCAGGGTTTAGATTATAAAACAGGATGAGGGTTGTTAACTGATTGTAGTCATGTATTGCATATCAGTAATAATTATTCTTTTAAGCTTTAAATTAGTTTAAAATTTTCATTTTGAAAAAAATCATATTTTAAGCCTGTAATGTTTTAGAGAATACTTTATAAAACTAAAAATCATACTTGTAGGGCTGGGGATATACCTCAGTGGCAGAGGGTTTACCTCGCATGCATGGGATCATTGGCTTATTCCCCATCACATCAAACAAACAAACAAAAAACACTTGTAAAAAAGAAAATATTTGTAATGTCATATTTCTGCACAAGAATGTTTTTGGAGTCATCCCTTTCAAAATATAAACATTTTAATACAGGGCATTTATTTTGTAACATGAAAAATAGTACCTTGCAACCAGTATTTCATGATATATAGAAAGTATAAATGGTAGTCATTGCTAACCAAGACTCCAGCTTGGATGAGGTGATTTACAGCATTTATTTCATATTAAATGAAATATATGCTGTACTATATTTTATTTTTATCACACACACAGAATTTTCAGATTAAGTTACATGGTTCTAAGACAGCATGCCTCTTTGTTGTCAGATAAATACAGTAAATAAAAACATCTGGAAATACAATTCAAAATTGGAATCAAGTGAAGTATGGGTAAATATTCCCTGTATTAAAATATCTTTTCTGTTAAACTTTTATAAAGGCCAAGTAGAGAATGAGGCAAATCTAATTAGACTGGAGTCACTAAATCAATAACATTTCATTGGCAAATGTAATAATGAGAGGAAATTTTAATGTAAAAATTTTCATCAGAAAGACTTAGTTTTGGGAGCTGCAATACACAAATTTAAAATAAGGTTTTAAAACATCAAATGACTGATGGAGTAATTATGAAAAAATGTAGTTTTGTTTGAATGCATACATTATGCTGCAGGTGTGAATTTCAGAGTACACTAGAATCACCAACATGACATTCCTGTTGTGAAGTCAATAAGAAAAAGCTATTTAACTTGACAAAAATATTTGTCAGTATTCAAAGAATAGGATAAAACTGTAATCACAGGTTCCTCTTTTGAAACAAGTATTATTTCAGTATGTTCAGATTCACAGGATATATCTCTTCAAGATTTCCTTTCAAAATATATTCAGGTGTTAAAAAGGCCAGTTCATGTCCAAGAAACTATAATAAATTCTCTTTCTTGAACCATGCAAAACACTGTGGTTTCAGAAGAGAGGACAAAAGCAACAGCATATTTTAATCAACCAGTGCTACATAATCTTTTTATTAACAGTGAGACATTTTCAGTATATAGTGTTTTATGTTTATTATGTGTATCTTCAATTTTTGGATGGAAATATTTGTTGTTATTTCTAACAAAACCCATACTCAGGTTTTCTCCTGTCTGAAGCTTTACTGCTGTTGCTGTTTTTTTTATTTTTTGTTTTATTGTTGTTGTTGTTGTTGTTTTTTAAATTGTTTTGTGCCCTTTGTTAGTTTACACCATCTTTTCCCCAGCAGAATAAACTTAATATCTTAGAATAAGCCCATTTCGTAGGCCAGTGTAATATTTATAATCAACATCCAGTTGAGGAGTTAAAAATTCACCTTAATTGGAGAGACAAGTGATAGGGAATTTTATTCCACATCTATATCTGTACTTCCCAAAGATGCGATTTACTAAAAACTTTAGTCTTCTCCTTGGGAGTCATTTATAAATTGCCTGTATCAATAACAGAAGCCGGCATAGTGAAAGCCACCACCTCGTGTCTTATCTGGGACCTTCACCATCGATCACCCTCTCCCTCCCTTTCATCTTCAGTATTTTACTTCTTCCTTACTTTTTATCTTCCCTTTATGAAAATGTGAAATATTAGTTCTTCCCAATCCTCTTTTCTTTCAAACCTTCACTGTTTCCACCAATCTGTATTTTAATTCTCATTCCTTCTTTAATTCAACATGCTCATGTTTTTATGAAATGATTTTTATTAAATTATTAATAAGCATTTATTCTGATGTGTATAAAATGTTTCAATTGGATTTTAATTCAATGCGGAGATAAGTAGGGAAGTGAGTATCTGGTCTCTCCTTTGGCAGTTAATGACTGCTCTGTGAAAAACAGATCACTGAAGGGTGAGACTGTAAGCAGAAGACTGAAGAGACTGTCAGAGCACAACAGGAGGGACTGACAAGGCCTTTGATTTGTGTATTAGGCATGGTTATATTTAAAGTTTAGATTTATGCTGTATTTTGGAAAAAGCTTGATCATGATTTGATAGACTGAGGAATATGAGTAGAAGGAAAAATCATGTTTAACCTCTTTTTTCTATTTTTTGACATGTATGTGGAAATGCGAAACAAGTGACTAGATATGAGTATGAAATACAAGAGTGAGGCAGTGGAAGTGTAGAGCAAGCAAAGATGTGCCACGGAATGCGACTCAAGGAGCTCACTAAGGAGAGACTGCAGTGCTCTCAAGGAGATGGAAATCATAGCTGTTCTTGATAAGACCTATTTTAGGAGAGCAGAAGGATGGAGCCCCGTTAGTATCAGCTGAGGAAATCACGAGAAGAGGGATGTTGGTGACAGCAAAATATAGATGTGGAGTTATGGATATAACAGTTAAGGTTCCTGTTCTAATGCAACTTCCATTCTATTAGAGGAAAAAGGACACCCACAAGACATGAAATACTTTTAAATTATGATAAGTATTATTAAGAACAAACAGTGGAAAGGAACTGAAGGGAATTAGCATTCCAAAGTGAGAGAAAGCATCAATGAAGATGTGACATGTAAGCTAGCAACAGACTGGGTGAGAGGGAACTGACCTTGGCCATATGTTTCCTTGATCACACTCCCTGCCAGGCTGTATGTTCCCTGCCCAGGGGAATAATTTTAAGCATGTCTGGAGGAGGTGTAATTGGGAAGAGTAAATACAGTTTCTTAAATAAGCCTTTCCTGTATTTAAGAAGAAAAACTGTAATATAATTTTAATGTAATTTTTTTCTGATAGGACTGTTAGTGCCCTATGGAACTGATGACTTCTGAACACATGCTGATTCAGAACACATGTAACAGTGTGTATGAAGTATTGGACATTCAGAGATTATTAATATAGAATGTTTAATCACACTTTATGTTTAGAATTCTTAATAGTAGGCTACGCCTTGCACACTATGTTCATTCAAGCACTTGGGAATGACTATTGAGAAAAGGGCATAAAGCATAATTTTTGCCAGGCTATGATATTTTCTTTAACAGGGAAATTGGATAGCCTGAGTCACCATTGGAAAGACCAAACTAAGTTTGTCCCGGACCTGAGTCTTCCAACAGATATGATCAAAAGTTGCCAAAGTTAAGACAAGGCATTTCAGGTGATACTATATTAATTATCTCTTCTGCTAGTAATAATTGTATGCCTCTTTTCACATAAGTATTTTCATAGGGGACATATAAAATTCACCATTAAAAGTCTGTTATTTTACTTTATTTATTTTTAAGCTACTAACTAGTGTGCAAAAGCCACATCAAAACTTATATATGAGCTATACCCAATCATCAATTCCCACTACTGGGATAAAGAATTAAAAGTAGAGTCAGGGCCTATTACACTGAATAAACATAAAGGATGGAACATTATGTAATATATTTCTCAATCATGAATATTCCAGACTGGTAGTTGGTCTTTTCTAAGAGATAATTAATTTTTTTTATATATTTTGACTTGCCATAATGTGTTCTCTAATATCATAATATTGATCTGCCTCCAGATGGCAGTTAGGCAAAGAGATTGTGTAGAAGCACATCTGCTTCTTAAAACCATGATAGTCTAATAGTGTCACTCACTGCTTCTGCTCATGACCCAAGGCTGCCTCATGCCTCCTGGACTAACGCTTTAGAAGAGGGCTGGAAAGTGAGACCCTTACCTCTTACCAAACATTAAAGAAAAATCATTTATGATGAACCATAAAATTTATGACAAAGCCTTTAAAGGAAAATATTGGACTATCTTCATGACTTGATGGATGCAAAGATTTTTTTTTTAAAATCAAAAACAGGTCACAGAAAAATAATCATAAAAACTGAAAAAGACTGATAAATGTGATACTTCTATCCATTAAAATGCATCATGAAAAAAATGAATTAACAAAGCACAGCCTAGAAGAAAAATATTTCCAAAATACACATCTGATCAAGTGTTGGAATCCAGGATATATACAGAATTTCTATAAATTAATTTTAAGAATTGAAAAATAAGGAAAATGTATAGACAGACACTTAAGAAATAAATTTAAAAAAAAACGAAAGAAATGCTTGACTGAATGAAGCTCAGTAGTAGAGCACTGACTTAGCAGGTGCAAGGCCCTGGATTTAGTCCCCAACACAAATGAGACACACACACACACACACACACACACACACACACACACACAATAAAGAAAAACAGCATTTGAAAAAAATTTGCAACATTAACAGTCCTTCGGGAATTATAATTTAAAGCCACAGTGAGATATAATTATCCACCCCCCCAAAACAGGTTATAATTTTTAAAAATTTATTTATTTATTTTTATATGATGCTGAAGATCAAACCCAATTCCTCACACATGCTTGGCAAGCACTCTACCACTGAGCCCCAACAAGTTATAATTTTACAACCTCAGCCCCAACAAGTTATAATTTTAAAAGGCCTAAAACATCCAATGTTGCCAAGGATTGGAGAATCTGAACTCTCATCCACATTCTGTGGGACTATAAAATCATGCACTTTTTTGTAATAGAAATTTGACAGTTTCTTATAAAACTAGTCATGTATTATATTCTGTGACCCAGAAATTATCCCTATTATTTATTTACCGAAGAGAACTGAAAATATATGGGAAAAGCCTTGTACAAAAATATCTACAGCAGGTTTTATGGTAAATAGCTAAAACTAAAGAGAGTCCAGGTGATCATCGAAAGAAATGGCTACATGTGGGGTGCCTCTCTGCTACGTCCTGCGTAGATGAGAAAAGGGTTAACTGCCAGAGGAGGATGTTGGCTGTATTTTTAATCTATTACCCTAAAACTTATCTACTCAATAAACACACAAGACCTGATGCTCTTTTTAAATAAGAGGGAGCATGACAGGTCTGGCCATATAAACTCACCTCTAAGAACAACCACCACCTGGAATAGCCCAACTCTCTTTTATTTACAGACACACAGAAAAAGGGATCAAGACTGGGAGGAGCTTGTTCTGTGATGACCAGGATAAGGTGGAGTTAGGGGAGCCATTCTTTTTAGGGGGAATATTCTAGAAGGAGACAGGGAACTACTCTCAGGCAGTACCACATGCTTCTTGGCAATCTGGGAAAGACCTCTGTGGTTATTAGTTCCTGGAAACTAGGCCTCTGCATCCCATGGCTCAACCTAGTCTGATTCTGCTAAATAAGGATGGCTTCCCATAGCTACACAATATTTTTTCAATAAAAGTGAATACTGCTGACAAAAGGAAGACAATACTGATATATACAAAAAAAATGGCCAGGTCTCTGAACATGCTCAACAAAAGAATATATAATGCCTGTATCCTATATGACTCAAAAAATATGGTTTTATAAAATCAGTAAATTCAGATAAGGTAAAATATCAGAACAGAAGTTGTGATCTGACACAGGAAAGACTGAAGGAGCTCCAGATGCCTCACTGAGATTAATATTTTATATCTTAATAAAGACTTGGGGTTACAAAAATGAAAGTGCTTGCCAAAACTCAGTGAGTTTATGCATTTATTTATAATCAAGTTTTACATCAAAAGGAGAATACCTTAAAATGCTATCATGTCCCGTTAATGATAGTCATGCATATATTTGGTTGGTTGATATCTTTTTAAATATGAATTATTAGAAAAAATGATTCATCAATAGGGACAATATTGAATCAAATATTTTATCAGTATATGATCAGATATTACAAAAAGCAAAGTAATAATGATTGTGAACATATAGTAATCACTGTAAAATTCAGCTGCAGTGTACATTTCAAATTTTTCATAGTAAAATATTAGAAATAATGCTCTACATATATTAAAACAGATAGCTACATGCTTGCTGTTTAAACAAGGACTCTTAGTTAGAACCTGAATTTTGCATAAATTAGATGTATTGAAATCCATTTTCACCTTTATATTTGTATTAATAAGAGAAAAATGACAAAAACATTGTCAGTATTAAGATTTTGTGTTTATTAGGTAAATAATTTTAAAAGTCTATTTTACTTGCACTTTTTCTTATTCTTTTAAAATAGTTTTCTTATGTCATTTTCTAATTAAATCTCAAAGTACTGAATAGATACTTAATATCTTAGGCTTTAAGGTCTTTAATTTGCTTCTTTATACCCATAAATATTCATAACACTATTATTTCAGAAGTCCACCTAATGTTTTTGCATTTTTCAAATTTTCCATCAGAACAATACAGATATGGGAAATCATTATGTTAAAAGTATTTTCTTTTAAATATTAAAGCATCTTCAAGGAAATCCTCATCACTATACAGTAAGCCAGAATTTATAAATTCCTGTTTTGTAGGAAGAAAGATGAGGTTCAATGTTATCAGGGGGCTTTGTGTTCAATAATTATGTGTCTCATTGAATGAGTGTTTCTCTGTCAAGCAAGGGATAGAGTGATAGATCAAGTTTCATAGACAAACCCTCAGGTGCATGATCTGCCTTGTGACAAGCTTTGAAGTAAAGAAAGAAGGAGGTGCCATTGTTCTAGCACTGTGAAGGATGAGGTTAACAATAACAGAGAATATCCACCATAGCAATTAAGCCTTCAAAAAAAAAAAAAAGATAAAATGTACTGTTCAACTATGAACAAAATTCCCATGCTAGAAGAAGGAAATGTGGTCTATTGAGTTTAGTCCATACTTAGTAGGGGAGACGTGATACCCTGAAAGAAAATTGATATGCTATACAGAATTGGACTCAGAATTGGGCAATCAAATGGAAATACAAATGTATACATTTCATTGGGGAGCTAAAATCATCCTTTAGAGGAATGAAATGATGCACCCCATTTGTGTACAATGAATCAAAATGCAGTCTGTGAAAAAAAAGATGAATTTATGTTGTTAATATCTATAATTATTAGTTTTAACACTAAGAAGAGTCATTTTTTTTTCTCTTTGGTTAAGGCTAAATTGAATTACATGCAACATATTTAAAATACACTGAACAGCACAGACCTAGAGAATTAACAAATGCAATTGATTACAATGTGGGAAGATTGCACATTGATTTCTCAGGTAATTTATAGTAGACTAAATTCTCATCTGGCAAGAGTAGTTTTATGTAATGCAGGTAGGTAGAACAAATAACCACTTAAAAGTCTTGAAGTTCTGTTTTAAAGATTCCTTCCAAATAGTTATAATTTGTAATATTTATATTTTATAATAATCTATTGTGAAATAATTCATAACAAGATAATTTTAAGTTTCACTTATGTTCCTTTAGTGTAAGTGGTGAGATTTAAATTTATAGTCTATATTCTTTAAAATGTTACTTTATATTGAATATTTTTCTTACTGGCCCATAGCATTAGGATAAATCATAATTGGTATTTCCACTAAAAAGTATTGCTTTAGAATTATATTATTAATTTCATAGTGTGAAGCAAAACAATATAACACAACACACACCTACCAATGTTATTGCTTAATAAAGCATAGCAGGTCATTTGATTTATTTTTATGTTTATGAGATAGGAAAATCTTCATGTTAATCTCTGGGCAATTTATTTTGGAAGACTCTGGCTTTTATTAAGATTTTATAAGGTCAAATGCTGATTACATATATTTTATGAGAAAGTAAAATTAATAACAATACAACTGGGAAAGCTGAATCATTCCCTATTAATCAAAATTTAGAAAATATTTGTTATGTGTTTATGTACATATGTATGTGGGCTAGATTTTATAGTCATAACTTTTGGAATGTCAGAAGATTTTTATCTCCACTAACATGTTCTCAGTTTTACCCAAAAGCAGGTGCTGGAGTTTTTCCTTATTCAATTCCCTACTCTGGAGTTCTTACCCTTCTGCGTGTGAATAAACATAATTAACAGACAGATGTTAAAACATATCATACCAGATCCATTATAAAAAAAAAAATATCTCTAACAAGGGGGAATTGAGATCTGGTGTTTTTAGTTGATTACTGTATGTATTTGAAGTGCATTCAGAGTTCAGACTTGTGTGAGCGCCTTTCTAGGGAAAAGTATAGACCTCACACTGATGTACTGCAATCACCAGGTAGCCTTAGAAAGACAGAATTTAAGTCTGCACTATGGTCTTCTGCATCAGAATTTGAATTTTTACAATCTCCCCAGGTAATGAATTTGCCCACTAAAGTTTGAGAGCTCTGTGCTACACATACTAACTACTCTAGAGTCCTTACTTGTCTACATGTGAAGGGTTTGTCCATTTAGTGAAATTAGGTAGAGCTACCTTAGTGTGTTGATCCTATTAATAAAGCGTGAAGAAAAATAAGGCCCTGTTTGAGAAGTCTTCCATATATGACAGAGGGACAGCCATTATCTCTCCATCCTGCAGCACATACGGACAGTAGATGTTGAGAACCTCTCATGATTTCTTAATTCATTAAATATTTGCTTCTTTCTCTGGCAGAGGCTGACCATCCACCTCTGCACACTCAGCCCCCCTTAGGTCAATCTTTCCTCACAGACAGAACTAGCAACCCCAGTGGAGATTGCTGGACATTTTAAGTCATTTCTTTTACCCTCAAAATGTTCAACTCTTCTTTCAAACGAAGACTTCGGTCTTTAAACTATTTTCTGTTACGATTTTGAAATGTTACTTGTTACCTAAAGAAGAAGAACATTAAATATTTTTCTCTGTGCAATTTTTCTATAGCGTTTTGGATCTTCTCTGAAAAAACTGATACTTCAAAGTCAAAGTAAATAGCGAGACAGTGAAGACAGCTTTGAGGAAAACTGTGGTGGAATCATATATTTGCAATGAATGATATGAATAGCTCCCTAGTTATGATTAGAATATTGGTTCTAAGGTCTGCTTTATTTCATTTGATGCTTTGATATAAAAAATTTTATATTTCTTTTCAACTCTAAGGTAAAATACTTTTAGCAATATTTAACTTCAGTACTGTGAGGAAAATCAAAATACAATATAATTTGAATTACATTGTTAATGTTATACACAAACATTGCTTACTGGTCTTTAAGCACTCAGCACGTAAATAATGTGTTTTCTGAGGATCTTTGATATCTAAAAGATGCTTCCCAATAGGGCAATTTCATGATCAGAATTCACTATCATACATTGTAATGATGTGTTTTCTCTCTGTAGGATGACAACTAGCTCATATAAGCAAATGTATAGTACAGTAGAATTATCTATGATTATATTCTCAGAGGGCATATAGCTAAAATTAAATGAAATATTAATCTAATTCTAGCTCAGAATATACATTCAGTTCCAGTCTCATTTGATATTATTTTAAATGAAAATCAATATTAATCTATGTCTACATGAAGACCTATTATTCAAAACATGATGTTTCTTTCCAATCACGGGTATATGCTCAAATATTCAATTGAATTTAATAAGTTGGATGGAATAAGTTATTTAAAGAACAGCATCCTCAAGTATATAAGTCAAGTACTGGGTGGTGTGACAGATACCTCCCAGGCCCAAGTATACTGATGTGGGTTGGTTAGGGTTCTTCTATATCTAGAAACTTAGAGATATAAGACTATGTCATATTGAACTTCCACTACACAATCTCAGACCTGATGTCCAATGTCAAGATAGGCAACATGTTTTATTATCAAACTTTATAAAATCTGAAAAGAAAAGAATGTCCATGTTTTCTTACTGTAAGTGGGAAGCATGTGTAGTGTTTATAGCAAATATATCAGAATATAAATCGCACATCATTTTATATATATATATATATGCTTGAGATAAAATGTGTGCAAATGTATATGCACATAAGGGTGTGTATATGTATACAATATACACATTTATCATACATATATGACATTTACATATATGCATACACACATTTATAATGAACTTAGGAATTACTTACATTCCAGGTCCTTTTCATTTTCCTTTTTTTTTTTTCTTTTTTCTTTTTTTGGTACCAGAGACACTCAACCACTAAGCCACATCCCCAGCCCCGATTTTTTTTTTTTTTTTTTTTTTTGTAGTTTTTGTTTAGACAGGGTCTCACTGAGTTGCTTAGTGCCTTGCTTTTGTTGAGACTGGCTTTGAACTCTTTGATCCTCCTACCTCAGCCCTGTGCTCATGGGATTACAGGCCTGTGCCACTGTGCTCAGCTTCCTTTTTTCATTTTCGTAGCAACTACATACCTTTTACCTTCATTCCTTTAATTAAAAATATGTATTAATAATTGCTGTAGGTGAGGACCTATAGTTATATACCTACTTGTTACCAAAGTAATCTAATAATTGAAATTATTTATTTATTATTAACAGCTGTAGGTCAGGAGCACTTAACCATATTTCTATTTGCATTTTGTTACTGTAGTTTGTCTTCTGGAACATGTATGCAGACTTCAGGATTCTTGCTTCTAATGTTCTATTTCTTTTCTCTGCACATGTTTCTGAGGGAAATATTAGAAACATATAAATAGACACCAAAGGATTACTCGACTAATTCAACACACTCCTGCTTCAGCAACTCTATTTGAATCTTTTTTATATTTGTTGTTTACAATAACTCTGGATAAAATGTAAATTTTCCCACAGGTTCTTAAAATAGATGTGTTTAAAAAAATCCTCAGGAGGAACATATGAGTTGAATAACAACAAGCTTTCCTTTTAAAAAGCCTCCTTAGCATATTTTTTCTTGGGGCAATTTAGACAGACTAAACAATTTTGACACAAATAAGAACAGCCTAAATTGTAATTTTAAAAGAAGTCTTGAAATAGGTAAGTCTCCTCTTGAGAAGAATTGTAGTATAAAAATTCATTCCCAAATGATAATTGGAGAATTTTTATCTGTGAACTGATTCTTAATAAGTAGAAAGTATTCTAATTTTAAAGAGAAAGGAAATAAAAAGAAAAAAATAACCTAAGTTAACAAAAAAAGTAAATGGTAGAATGAACTAACAGCAAATAGCACTGTCTAGAAAGCTTTTCTTCTTTTAAAATACATATTGCTACAGTCTCTAAAATTAGCACTTATATGTTCTAAAAGATATAAGGTAACCCCAAAGGATTTCAGCAAGTGCTCAGACATATTACAAAATTTTAAACAAGGCAACATTTTTGTTTTAAGAAAAAGGAACTATAAAATACATGTTTTAATCAGTTTGGGTTTCCATAAACATATAGTAGATTGGACATCTTAAACAGCAGAAACTTATTTTATCACTCTTGTGCATGCTAGAAGTCCAAGATCAAGATGCCAACATGGCCATGTTCTGGTGAAGATGCATTTCTGGCAGGTAGATGGATGCCTTTTCACTGTTTCCCTACATGAAAATGAGAGAGAGGAGGAGGGAGGGAGAGTGTGGGTGTGTGTCAGCTTCCTGGTATCTCTTTCTATACTTACATCAATTCAATTATGATAACCCCACATTGATGATGTCATCTAAATTCAATTATCTCCCAAAGACTCCATCTCCAAATATCATTCCTCTGGGGTTTAAAAATTCAACATGCAATTTTGAGGGAATAAAATTCAGTCTATAGTACTATGCTCATGAAAAATGTTGAAGGAAAAATAACATTTACAAAATTAATTTTGAATCCACATAAAATAATTAAAATTCTTTGTACAAATTTGAGGGGACAATAAAAAGTGAAAATAATTCATAATTTCATTTCCTAAAGAGAACTACTGTGAATATCTGTAACCCTCCATCTATCCATCGGCCTTTATGATACAAAATTCAAGAAAAACAATGGGGAAATACTTTGAAGTAATTGGATTATTTCTGGGTGATGGCTACCTGAAAGTGTGTGTGTGTGTGTGTGTGTGTGCGTGTGTGTGTGAAAGTGAAAGAATACATACGTGTAGGTTCATGTGTTTGTACATGCAAATATGTGGGTTCCCCTTTCAACCATCATTAGAGAAGAATTCATCTATATGTATTTATTTCAAAATTGCTTACATAGAGAGTTATACAATTTTGTTATTCTAGGAATGTTACATAAGCAGAATCATGTATATAGCACTTGGGGAGTGACTTTTATTCACTTAAAATAATTTTCTGGTAGTTTTTCCAGATTACCATGTGTGTCAGTTGTTTTATAGTTTTAGTTCTAAGTAGAAAGTCATACTACAAGAGTTTACTTAAGAATTTATCCATTGAAAGACATCTGTGTCATTTTCAATTTTGCTCTATTGTAAGTAAAGCTCCTGTAAACATTCATATGCAGGTATTTTTGCAAATAAATGTTTTCATCTTTCTGAGACAAATGTTCAGAACTGCAATTATGGATTGTGTGATAGCAATATGTTTAGTTATGCAAAAAGCTGCCAATTATTTTCCACAGTGTTTGTACCATTTATTTTCCTAATAGCAATGTATGAGTGGTTTACTTTGCATTCTCATACTTATTGTGCCAATACTTTTTAAAATTTAGTTTTTATGTTTATGTGAATATAGTAATATCTCAGTTTAGTTAAATTTCTTTCCAAATGACTAACAATATTGAACATCTTTTTAGATTCTTATTTGAAAGTGGTATATCCTTTCTGTTAACTTCCTATTCATGTCTTCTGTTCATTTTTAACTGGATTGTTTCAGTTTTTACAGTTGAATATGAGGGTTTTTTAAAAAAATTATATACATAGCCTAAGTACTAATTCTTTTTGGGTATGTGGTTGGTACATGATTTCTCCCAGCTGATAACTTGTTTTTTTGTCCACCCATGTAAGAGGGTTTTTCATAAAGCTAATGTTGATGAAGTTCAGTTCACCAACTTTTCTTTTATGGGTTATGTATTTGGTTATCAAATATAAGAATTCATTACCTTGATATAGATTCTATCCCTTGTTATCTCTAATACTTTACACGGATAATTTTTGTTTATGATCCATTTCAGTTAATTTTCATATAAGATTGAGTTTTAGATTGGGGTTCACTTTTTAGCCTATGCATAACCAATTGCTCCAGAATCATTTATTTAAAATATTATCTTTCCTTCATTTAATTACTTTTGCACCTTTGTCAAAAAGTAGTTGGAGAAAAGAAATATGTAGGCATAAATCTATCAAACTATGTATTGAATACATAGGTAAAAAACCGTCAAATATTGTAGAAAATATTCCAAAAGGCATGATTAAGTGGGCAAGATATTCTATGTCCATGAGTAGGAAAACTATTATTATCATGACAATTTTTTTCCACTTCCATGGTGGATTCAAAACAATCTCAATTCAAATCCAAGAAAACTCCTTTATAGATTCTGAAGCTTATAGGGAAAAATTAGATGAATAAGAATAGCCAAAACAATGCTTAGAGGGAGTTAAAGGACTCCCAAGTGCCTAATTTTAAGACTAACTATAAAATTATACAAGTATGACAACACAATATGGGTAGAAGACACATAGATCAATGGAGAACAAAGAGCCCCAAAATACACACTCACAAAATAGTCAAGTGACCTTCAACAAAAGCATAAAGACAATTCAGTGGGGAAAGTCTAGCTTACTAAGCAATTAGAATTCCCTGTGCAAAAATAAATAGACAAATAAATAAGTAGAAACTAGATTAACTTTATAAATTAAAAAAAAGTTAACTTAAAATGGAACTAGGCAGGGTGGGGGGTTAGGGAAGAACAGAGGTACTTTGAATTAGGCAGAGGGGAGTGAAGGGAGGGAAAGGAGACATGGGGGTAGGAAGGACAGTAGAATGAATTGGACATTAATACTTTATGTGCATATATGACTACAAAACTGGTGTGACCCTGTGTCATGTACAACCAGAAGAATGAGAAGTAATATTCCATTTATGTATGATGTGTCAGAATGCATTCTACTGTCATGTATAACTAATTAGAACAAATTTTAAAAAATTTAAAAAATGGAACTAGGCCTATATTCATAAATCAAAACTATAATTTTTTTCAGAAAAACACAAACACAGGAGAAAATCTTCAAGGCCATGGATTTGGTAATTAATTTTGTTTACAACACCAGTATGATCCATTAAAGAAGAAAAAATAAATAAATAAATTTGATAAATTTGACTGTGTTTATATTAAAACATATCCAATAAAGACACTGCTGAGAGTATCAACAAAGTCAAACATAAGAGAAAATATTTGCAAAACTCATCTCATAAAGAATATATATGTATATATACATATATATATCAAATAGACAAAGAATGCTCAAAACTCAATAAAAATGCAATGAAAAACTGAGCATAAGATCCAATCAAACACCTTATTAAAGAAGATGCAGAGATAGAAACAAGAATATGAAAGAATGCATCCTATGCTAATACGACAATGCAAATATAAGTGTTATTGTTCATATTCCTAGATAATTATTCAACTGGTAGGAAAACTTATCTTTAAAGAAAAATTTGCTTACAGATATACATAACATACAGTTTAGTCATAAAACCACAACTAGAATCAACAATGATGTTCTTTGATAAATGAACTGATAAACTGTGCCACCTCCAAACAATAAAATATTATTCACTGGTAAGAGTAACTGCTCAATCAAGCCACCAAAAGACAGGGATACGTTTTAAATGCATATTTCTAAATAAAAAATACCTATTTGAAAAGACTATGTATTGTATACTTTTAATTATATGGCATTCTTAAAAAGGCAAAATTATAAACAAAGTTAGTAATTGACAGGCATTCAGATGAGGAAGGGTTGACTAAGTGAAGCAGAGGTAACTAAGTGCAGTGAGTCAGGTCTGTTTAATGCTACAATGATGGAAACATAAATATTGTCATTGTAATCTCACAGCATTTAAATCTAATGCATGCAAATAAATACCAAGTATATTAGGAGGTCAAGAGACCACAGGAATGTGACAAAAATTTAATCATGTTATAGTTTATAAAAAGTAAAAGTTATGAGGATGATGAAGTATACACAGAAATCCACAGAATTTTGGAAATCTAGTCTGTAAGATTAATGGCAAATAAATGAATCAATTGAATCAATACAAAGCATGCAAAATCCCATAATATTAAGTATTTGGGACCAGACATTTAAGCATCTTAGTAGTCATCACTCCCTCCCAAGAAAACAGAAAAACTTGAATATTAATAACTTTTATTAGATTCATCAAACACAAATTGCTGTCTTCCTAACTGGAGATATATGTAAATACAGAGAATAACGAGTTCCTATAAAGGAAGCCTAGGAGGAGGGGGTCCATTGCTGGAGTCAGTAGAAGGGTAGGGAAACCAAAACTGTGAACAGTTCATTGCTGGAAGCACACTGTGCCAAAGCTAGAGAATTAAAGACTATGTGGAGGGGCCAGTGCAATTTTACAGGTAATCAACCTTTCCATGTTTCTGACCTTCAAGAGCCTCACCAAGTTCTCAGGATAAAGATCTGAGAAAATTCCCCCTTGTGTTTCTGGCAGAGAAAGTAACCACTTTGACATAGCTAGACCATTCTGTTCTTCAAAACTTCTTCCCTCAAAGCAGTTTTACCAGAACCTACTCTCCTTGAGTTTTACCAAAGCCTAACTGATATGGGGGAATAAAAATACCCAATTCCAGCTCCCAGTACATGTTCTGCCTTACACAGGGGGAAAATCCTTCTCAATCACTTGTGAAGAATGTGGTCAGGGTCACAAGTAGCAGGCTTACTTAAAGACTACAATCCAATCAAAGGACCATAGAATATTATCTCTTCCCCCATACCCTACATGAATAGGACATTTGCATATGAACAGAAGATCACAACTGAAGAACTGTATGTTTCAAACATTATTTAAGAGATGTCTAGGGAAGCCTAACTATAACAGGGGAGACAAATACAAGGGCACTGAAGGTCATTTTAATTTCTCACCTATAGCTATGACCAACACAGCCCATCCTTTAGCCAAAATAAAGCAAAAGATCTTACACTAAAGGACTATGTATTTTAACTCCTTTTAACTGTCAGAGCATGTTAATCTTTAAACACAAATTTAAATCATACTAAAAAATGAAAAATTTAGTTTGAGGGAACAGAACAAGTATTAACACCAGACTCAGATATGACATACTTGTTGGAAATATCAAACAAGGAATTTAAAATAACTAGATTAATATATTTTATGCTTTAATGGGAAAAGGTGACAATATACAAAAACAAATGGATAGTGTAAGAAGAGGGAGAGAAATTCTAAGAAAAAAAAATAAAAAGAGGTGCTAAAACAAAAACAAAAACACTATGAGACAAAAAAATAATGCATGGGCTTACCAGAAGACTGGTTCCAGCTAAGGAAAGAACTGACGAGTTTGAAGAAATGTCAGAAGTTTTCCAAACTAAAAAGCTAACATTAAAAAATAATAAAAGACAGAATATTCATAAAAGTTATACACAATGTACAACTTAGTTTTATGCCAACATGGGAAGATAAAGATGATACAAAGAAAGTAACAGAACAATTTTATGAAGTGAGAGGGAATAAGATTTTGCAAAATTTGTGAAACACAAAAAACAGACGCTACAAACTCAAAGAATATTAAGTGCAATAAAAAGCGAACATAAAAAAAAAAAAATCTCCACCTAGTGATGTGGTTTGCATGTGATTTGTCCCCCAAAGGTCTATGTGCTAGAAGTTTTGTCCCCAGTATGATGGTATTGAGAGGTAGTGGATCTTTCAGTGAAGGATGAGGGAGTCATGACTGTCATCATAAAAAAGAGTTAAAGTGTCTAAAGAGAAAAAAAAAAAAAAAAAAGAAATAGAAACCTCCCACCAGATCAGATTTATACCAAATAAAAGAAGATTGTTAGACAATGATGGTGTGTTAGTTAACCTTTTGTTACTGTGACCAACATACCCAACAAGGGCTAGAAGAGGAAAAGCTTATTTACGATTCTTGGTTTCACATGTCTCAGCTCAGAGTTGACTGATTCCATTGTTCTGGGTCCACAGTGAAGTAAAACATCATGCTTAGAAGGATATGGTGGAGGAAAGTTGTGGCAGCCAGGAAGAAGGGGTGTGTGTGTGTGTGTATGGGAAAAGGGAAGTGCGAGGGACAAAATGCAATTCCCAAAGGACACCCCCAGTGACCTACTTCCACCAGTCATACCCCACTTGCCATCCACTTACCATTCATGAAAGTGGTTGATAGTTTGAACAGAGTACTGATTAAGTTACAGCTCTCATAACATAATAGTTTTATCTCTGAACATTCCTGCATTATCACATGTGCTTTTTGGGAGGCACCTCATATCTAAATCATAGCAGAAGGTAAAATAAGATATTTTATTTTTTCTATTTTTAATTTATTTAACTGAAAATATTGTATTCAAAATAATCATGAGAATAATATATTTGTGACTTAACTTAAGGATAAGTGAAATGAATGATGGCAGTGTTAAAAAGAATAAGAGGGAGATTCCAGAAAGCTTCAAGATACTAGTATTATATATGAAGTGGTATAGTGTTATTTGTAAATGAATATGGATTAATTATAATTATGTGCTGCAAACACAAAGGCAATGACTAAGAAAAGTATATAAAGGATAACTGTTATGTTAAGAGATAAAATGAATTAATGTAAAATACCTCACTACAACTGAAGAAAGCAGAAAAAGTAAAGATAAAAAATTTTAAAATATAAAGGGCAATGAATAGCAAAAAGGTAAAAATATTAATTCATCTGTGCCAGTGTTCACTGTAGATATCAAAAGACTAAATGCATAAATTATCAGAGTAGATAAATAGAATAAGACCTAAGTACATATTGCCTATATTCAACCCACTTTAAATATGAAGACAGATTATAAGTGAAGGGATGGGAAAGCCATACTATGCTAACACTAAATAATGTAAAGTGAAACCAGATGTATTAACTCCAGACAGATCAGACTTAAAAAAAAGGGGGGGAGGATATTATCAGGAATAATGAAGGATACTGTATAATAAAAAGGTATCAATTTTCTAATTCTTAGCATTTAGATGTCTAACAAAACATCAAAATAAGTAAAGAAAAGCCTGACAGAACTTATGATAAAATATAGATGAATACACTGTTTTCATCTATATGAAAAATTTAGCCTCCCTCTCAGAATTTAGTATATCTAATAATTAATAGATCAGTAAGGAGATAGTTGAACAGAATAGCATCATTAGTCAACTACATCTAATTGATGTTTAAGAATACACACTAATCACAAACTCATTTGTAACATTCAATGAGTATTAGTTTGGTAGGGATGTAAAGGATGTAATAAAGTACCACAAATGAGTAGCTTAAAGAGAAATCTGTTTTCTCAAAAATCTGAAGTGTAGAATTCCAAGATCAACATGTCAGCAAGGTTGTCTACTTTGAGTGCTATGGGAAAAAATTCTGGCCCATTCAAATTTTCTAGCTCTATAGTTTTACTGAATCTTTGATATCTCTTGATTTGTAGAAGCATCGCATTGATCTGTACTTTCATCTTAACATGGTAACATCCCTGAATCAATTATTGTATTTAGTTTTCCCTTCTTATAAATTATGACACCAAACACATTGTATTAGACCCGCCCAAATGACCTTACCATGACTTAATTACTTGTATCTATAACAACCCCAATCCAAAGATTGTTAGACACTGGGGGCGGGGGTTAGGATTTTAACATATGACAGAACTCAGTTCAACCCATAATAAGACCCACACATGCATAGTCACACACACACACACACAGTTTTGATTACCTCAGGTGCATATTTTTGTTAGATTTTTTAAAGAGAAATATGAGAGAGAGATCAATAATAGACTACTATATTAATAAAAAAGAAATAACTTACCATAGGCAAATTTCATGGGGAAAGTAGAATGGAAATGACAAGTTAATGACAAATAAATGTAAATTATCTTAAGTAAGAAGAGCTTACTCATCTATTCTAAATCAATGCTGGTGAATTATTACACTATTTAGAGTCCATTAATCATTTTTTTAAAAAAGAAAGCAATGTGGACTAGGGATATGGCTCAGAGATAGAGAACTTGCCCAGTATGTGTGAGGCACTGAATTCAATCCCAAGTAAAGTGGAAAAAGAAAAGGAAGCAACTTTATGTTTAAACTTACAAAACCCTGAAATAATACATTAATTGAAGCTTAATAAACTTATGATAAAAATGCTATACATTAACCGTGATGTGAGGAGGTACAGTAATTTTCAAATAGTTTTCAAAGAATAGTGAGAAAAGTTGTTTGAGGTCACAGGTTTAGAGAATCCAAAATGAAGATATTCCTTCATAAATCCTTGTGGTGCCATAAACAGAATTTGTACTAAATTTCATGGAAACATAATTTTGTTTCTGGTCTTATTCTAGCCAACATTTATTTTCACCTCCTCTGGTCAAATTAATATTACAAAGCACTTTACATTGATCATAAACAGCCCTGATGAAGACCTCATCTGTGAGAGTGGGAGATGGTGAGTGAAGGATAGGATGGTCACACACAGAAAGTGATCTAGAGAAATGAAGTTTGTTTTATCCTGCTGCAATTCACTTTTGCTTATATAACATTTGTGATATTAGAATAATAGAAAATCTGGTTTTACATTCAATCTATTTTTTAATTTTTAAATTTTATTTGTTCAAATTAGTTATACATGACGGTAGAATGCATTTATACATTTTTATAGATCATACATAGAGTGTAATCTGTCATTTTTATAATCATACATATCACAGTATCACATTGGTCATGCAGTCACACATGTACATGAGGTAATAATGACTGCTTCACTCTGCTATCATTCCTTCCCCATTCCCCTTCCTCTCCCTCACTCCCCTCTACCTAATACAGAGTAGCTCTATTGTTCCCTGTCTTGGCCCCCAACCCTGTTATTGTGAATTAGCTTTCTCATATCAGAGAAAATATTCTGCCTTTGGTGTTTTGGGTTTGCCTTATTTCACTTAGCATGATATTCTTTAACTCCATTCATTTACCAGCAAATACCAGAATTTCTTTAAAGCTGAATAATATTCCTTTGTGCATACACACACAGACACACACACACACACACACACACACACACACACACATATATATATATATATATATACCATATTTTGTTTATCCATTCATCTGTTGAAAGGCATCTAGGTTGATTCCATAGTTTAGCTATTGTGAATTGATCTGCTATAAACATTGATGTGACCGTGTCACTGTAGTACATTAATTTTAAGTCATTTGGGTATAAACCTCAAAGTAGGATGACTGGATCAAACGGTGTTTCCATTCTAAGTTTTCTGAGGAATTTCCATACTGCTTTTCAGAATGATTGCATCAATTTGCAATCCCACCAGCAATGTATGAGTGTACCTTTTCCCCCAATGTCCTCACCAACATTTGTTGTTGCTTGTATTCTTGATAATTGTCATTCTGATTGGAGTGAGATAAAATCTTAGTGTAGTTTTCATTTGCATTTCTCTAATTGCTAAAGACATGGAACATTTTTTCATATATTTACTGATCGATTATATATCTTCTTCTATGAAGTGCCTGTTCAGTTCCTTACCCCATTTCTTGATTGGGTTATTTGTTTCTTTTTTTTTTTTTTGGTGTTATGGTTTTTGAGTTCTTTGTATCTTCAATCTTTACACCATAAAACATGTAAGATAAGAAGAGAATATGCATGTGGCCAGGATTATTGGAATTATGAAAGGAGGATGTATATTGGTAACTGGTAGAGAGATGATTTGTGCTTCATAAGCAAAGGATAGTTTCAAAGCAAGTCAGGGATCAAAAAGTATAAATCTAAGAACTAAGGATAACTACAGGATTGATCCACAGATTATCCGAATGGTTCTGAGTATAGTAGGCTGTTTGATGACAGTGACTCTGCTACTGAAGTCTGTGTAAAGGGATATCACCAGTAGCAGGACAGTGTTAGCAAAAAGAGGAGTGTGATGATGCTGTGTATCAACAAACCAAGGGCTCTGAGGCTACAAGACTTTGCATTGCTTCTGAGAAGTTGGCATATCTTTGTGTTTTAACAACTTACTCCTTTGGTTAAGCAGGACCAAGGGAAAAAATAAGATCAGCTGTAGCTATAGTTCATCCTCTATATAAGTAGGATAAACTCACTGACATCTCAACTCATTAGAAAAGGTGGTCTCAGTTTGATGTTGAAAATTATCTTTTAAATATTTTGCGGATGTCATGAAACGTCATATTATCTAAATGATATCTCTCACTTATATATTATTTAACGATTTCTTCTGTGTTGCATGTTTGGGTTATTTCTGAATTCTAAATATCACAAATATTACTATAAAGGGACCACTCTTACATTCTTCTCTTCAATAACTGTTTATGTGCATTCCTATATACCAGGCATTATTATAATTTCAGCACATGAAATGGTGAAATTTAAAAAAAGGAAGAAAGAATTATTGACCAGATACCTCTACATCTTATGTTTGTGCTTAGGTTAATTTCTTTGGACCAAATAATGCCTTAAAAATTACTGATTCATAACTTTTGAACATCTTGAAAGTAAAACTGTATATCAGTGTTTCCTGAAATGTGAATAAATTACTTTCCACCACATATATTAGAGGGTACTTTATATCAAAAACACTGGGAATTCTAATTACAATATTGAAATTTCTTTGTTGAAATACTATTATTGGCATTTAAGAAAATGATATTTTTATACTACATAATTTTGTAAGTTTTGACATATGTATCAGCCATGAAAATTTATTTATTTCTAATATTTATAGAGTTTATAAGGAAAACATCTTGCTTTCTTAGCTTGCATATGTTGAATGTAAGTTAATTATATATAATATTTTACAGAGTCCTTAATTTTATTGATATGATATTTATACTTCTAAAAATTAAATGTTTTTCATAGATTTAATCTTAGGAACCTTAATCATTAATAACCTCAATCATTAGCATTATTAAAATTTTGACAGGTCTTTTGCAAACTGTTTTCTTGCTTTATTATTTTCAATTACTTTTTGATTTGTAGATTTTTGAAAGCATTTTAAACATTAATGTGGTCAAATATGTTGACCGTTTTACTTCGTGATTTCTTTTTATGATGCTTGGAAAATGTTCAGATCCAAGGCACATTACACATTTACACATATTTTCATCTTCTAAGTTTACTGGTTGCTTGTTTTTTAAAAACGTTTTGGCTGATATTATTATCTGAAGTAATGTATATGTTAAGGTTATATTTAATATTTTGGTTTTGGTTTGTTTTGAGGCAGTTTCTTTGACATTCTTTATCAAAAGATATTTTGAAAAATATTAAAATGAATGATCATTTTCAATCTTTACAAAACTTGTGAAGAAAATACCTCTCAGGCACAGAAGGAAAATGTGTAAATTTTTGAAAGATTTTTCTCAAACAATTTGGCAGCAATCATCAAATTAAAAATGTGTTTATATGTAAGCCTATAGTGGGGCTATAAAGCAACTCTGAAAATATTCAGAATATATATATTTGAAGCAAATTTCAAGTTCAAAAGTACCATGATATAAATATTCACTTCTTTGTGTAAACTTACATATGAAAGTGGTCTAGGAAGCTATATAGTATATGGTTAATAATGATTACCTGCTGGTGAGAGTGTAGACAGAGAGCCAAGAAATTCTCTGAAATATAAAAGAAATAAAAATACCCAACTTTTTGTGGTAGGCAAAAAGAATAGCACCCTGTGTATGTCTACATGAAAATCTTCTGAACCTGTAATGGTATTGCCTTACATGGCAAAAGGACATTTTTTTTTTTCTTTTTTTTTTTTTAAGGATGGATCTTACTAACAATCTGATTGGTCTCCTAAACTCAAATCATTCTGCCTTAGCCTGCTGAGTAGCTGGGACTGTCTCTATCTATAAGAATGCATCACCTTGCTAGGCTTTATAAAAGGAAATTTACAGCTGTGAATTAATTGAAGATTATGAGCAGGAAGATTATTGGATTATCTCTGTGTGTCAGATGTTATCACAAGGGTCCTTGTAATGTGAAGTAGCGAGATAGAAGAGTCAGAGGAATTATGAATATAGAAAGAGAGGTTCAAGCTGGGCCTGGTGGTGCACTCCTGCTACACCAGCAACTTTGAAGGCTGAGGCAGAATGCACTCATTCCAAACCAGTGTCATCTGACTCACAGGGCAGTAAATTAATGTGTATAGTAGTATTAATACTTTATTCATTAAATAAGGAAATTTCAAGATAGGTTTATAGACACCACTGACTACAATCTAGATTTTAAATGTAGAAGATCTGAGCAATGCCTTCCAATTAATGCTTGTGAAATGATCAAATAAGTAGCCATTTTTTTTTTTAACAAATCTATCATTTGCCAAATTAAAAAAGTAAAAAATGAAATCTAGAGAAGTTGGGAGGCCAGTCAAGGAGTTGTGACTACCAAAGGAGGTATTGTCCTAAGAATCCAACAATATTGACTTTTCAGCTTAACACTTCTTTTTTTAATACCTTCTTAGAACTCAAATCTTTAGTGTTAAAAAGGAATATATTGTGAAGAATAATGTAATAAACTGGAAAAAGTTACTAAATTTATGACCATGATTTGTGCATACCGATTTTATATACTTGAAAATTATGTTGACCTATTTTATTTATTTAGAGAGAGAGTGATTGTTAATTAAATGCTTTTAGAGATGGAGTATGGTCCCAGTATTTCTCTATGCTGCATATTTTCAAACATGAAATTTGTACCTGTCACTAGTGAATGAAGAGAATAGTACAATCCTGAATAAGCTCATACAAAGAGTGTCTGGAACTTTGGCACAAAACACATATCTAAAGCTCATTATTTTTCTCCTTTTATTTCTTTGTTGCTTGAAAGATTAAGGTAGGATGATTCCTGCAATTCCAAAACAGAATGTTTGTAGGAACCAAGGCCTCCATTTTGTTTTTGCTGACACCTCAGGGCCATTCCCAGTTTCTAAAGGCTTCCACATTCCTTGATTCATGGTACCTCTCCTTCCATCATCTTCAAAGCTATGTGAGGTTGAGTCCTCTGCCTTGACTGCTACCTAATCATAGTGTGTGTGTGTGTGTGTGTGTGTGTGTGTGTCTTTCTTGTATCTTCAGAGCCAATAATAGTGCTTGGGTTATTACACTGAATAAATGGAGGATGTCTAAATTATCCTAGACAGATAGGATCATATTCTAAAGGGACAAAATTATTTTATGGTGTTATTAAAAACTTTAAGCGGTAGTGCTTAATGTTTTTATTTTTCATGTTTTGTGACATTAAGTAAATTAAATTGTATTTTTAAGAGGGAAGAAATACATCATATTTATGTTCATAAAAGTTTCTACCACAATGACTAAACTTAAAGAAAAAATTAGTTCTATCACTTACAGGTAATCTCCATTATGTGGAAATTATATGAAATAGTCCTACCACATCATGGAAGCCCTGGGTCTCACAGTCCAACAGGACGCAGCAATGAGACTTGATGCTAAAATCTAACTAAGATTATTCATAAAATGTGTGTATTTTAATGAACTAAAAGTAACAAATGGCTGACTGTGATAATTTATCATTTAAAATCTAAACTGACTTTAACAAACTTGCTTTTATATTTAATCATTTGTCATATATTGGGAATCTCAATAGTCTAAATGTCCTTGACCATTTTCTACCTCAGAGAAACTGATGGTAAACATCTGAAACATTGCCAGATGCTCCGAGAAATTTTCTTTTTTTAAACCCTTGTTGTAAGAAGTTATTTATAAATTGTGACAAAATGGGATACTTAGCCTCTAAGTGTTAGTTCCTGATGTGTGCTATCATTTTCTCTATTTATCATATTTTATGTAGACACCATTAAATTTAGCATTTCCACTCTAAATTTAATATTCTTTCTTTCTTTGCTCCTCTCTCCCTCATTCTTTCCCTCTCCTCTGATTCTGTCCTTCCTCCTCCATCTCTCCATCTTTCTTTCTTCCATTAGAGGGATACTGAGGATACTGAAACCAAGTGGGTTGGAAATATATATTTATATATATAATTAGAGTGAGTAGTTGGCTCACTGCATGAGCCGAGTCCCCTGCTAGGTGCCCTCATGTATGTAATTCCATCTGTGTTTCACTAAATAGCCTATTGCACTTGAATTTGAAAACCCTTGGTTTAAATGTGGAAACTGTTTAAGAGAAATATCTAAACTATTTGCTGATTTCCATATTTGGGTTTATATTACATCAGCCAGAAGTAGTGTTGTCATTCCTCCCTGGAGTGGACTATATTTAATTTTTTTTTTTTTTTTTTTTTTTGTCAACCACAGGAAACATTAACATTAGTTGTTAAATGAGGAAGGCAAATGAAATTGTTTACTTTATCTTTATTTCCTTTTTAAGGCAATACTGAACAGAATTAGTGAATTACCAGAACTCTTTCCAGCCTTCAGTGAGTTGATAATTTTTACCTATGTGAACAATTCTGAACACTATACCGTCTGTTGATGAACTTACTTTTATTTTATTAGGAACAGAGGGGCAAGTTCTTCCTTAGTCTTAGTTGTTTTAGGAATATTATCAAATAGATAGGATTTCTAATCAAGATAACCTTAGACTTAAGACTAATTATGATGTTCCAGGCAGATGCTATACAGTTTTTCCTTACACCTTGGTGTTTCTTTCTTAGAAATCTGACTGTCTTAATTTAGTGCCACCATATATACCGTCCTTTGAAAAGGGAAAACTTGTTATTTGTGCTAGAGGTGTGGGGAACTTTTTGAGATATTCCCAGAACCCTCTAATAATAATAAGTGGATAACTTTATTGAGGAACAGTAAAATGAAACGGCAATCAATTTGTTCAGCATAACTGTGTCTATAATTTTGTTCATCAAAATATTTGAATTACATCTGATTATCTTATTAAAATCACTAAATTAGTTTAATCCATAAAAATACAACTGATGTTTACATGTTGGTCTTGTAGCCTACAACTGAACTGACTTTAAAAACCAAACCTAGTAGATTTCTGCTGGGTTGTTTGGAGCTCTCTATATAGGACCATGCCATCTGTGAATAGAGGTAAATTTACTTCTTTTCCAAATTGAATACCTTTTATTTCTTTGAATTGTTTAATCGCTCTATTTAGAACTTCTAGTACAATGTCAATAGCATTGGTAAAATCGGGCACCTTTGTCTTTTTCCAGATCTTAAGGAAGGAAAAGTTTTTGGTGTTTCACTATTGAACATGAGATCAGTTTTATTGTTAATTTTCCCCTTATTTTATGCCCCTTATAAGGAGTTGTCATCTATTCCTTGATTTCTGAGTGTTGTTTTTCATAATCATGTTAAGATGATGAGTTTTTTCCCAACACCTTTTCCTGCATCAATACAGATGATTATGTAGTGTTTTCTTTATTCTGTCAACACAGTGTACCATACTAATTGATTTCTTTTGATTTCACTACCTTTGCATTCCCCAGATGTATTTCATTTGTTAATGATGTAAATCCTTTTAATGTACTGTTGGATTTTGTTTAGTAGTATGACTATTTTGAAAAGGTTTTTCATTCCTGATTTTCTAAAACAGCTATGTTTATCTAAGATTAGATATTTTTCAAAATATTAAGGAAATATTTAGTGTCACTCCCTACTACCAGATGCTATGATAAATACATTGTGTAAAATTCTGTGTGTGGATGGAAGATATAGATCTTTTTATCTGTAGTTTACAGTCTAGTCATCTGTAAAGTCTAGGATTTTCGAGTCTATATGTCTTCCTTTTTTTTTTTTTTGAAGGATTAGAGTGTCATAATGTGAAACAAAACAACATTGGCAAGAACATCAACCAAAGGATGTATGATTCAATTTTGCAATCTGAGTCATTTGTGTGCTTTTATTCTATTTTCTGGGTAACACTATATATCCAAAAATGATATTTACTTAAATTAAAACTTGGTTCAATTTAAATAAAATCAAAAGTAGCACAAATCCACAAACTTTAGTTCTGATGTCTTCCCGGATTATCCAGGTATTGCCAAAAGTTAAGTATCAAAATTCTGCCATTTTGTGTATTTTTTTTTTAATTTACTTATGCCTTTGAATAAAAACATCACAGTATTTTGCAAATTTATTTGTAATTTTGGCACACATTATTAATAATTGCTACGTAAAGAATATTTTCAAAAACATACAAGCTAAATATAATGAATTTTCATGTTTTTTGATTATGAAATTCAAGATTTAGAAGATGATTTTATTTTGTGCACTAATAGGTTATCTACTGCTCATGCAATCTTACAGGTATAAACACAAACACACATATCTTATATGATTGAAAATTATATAATTCATGTACCATTAACTGTCTATATATGTCTACAAACATTCACATATGTATGTATACAGGTGTACACATTTAAATTCCTGAATTAACAGGCTTTTTAAGATTTGACGGGAAAATAATAATAGTTTTACACAGTAGTTTTGGGTTGAATTTCAGAAATTTATTGATATGTTATTTCATGCCACTTATTTTTTGTTAAAAAGTAACAAAATTGATTACTTTTATATTATTAAAGTCAGTAAAGTGTCTGTGGAATT
The DNA here is from genome assembly GCF_902686455.1 of Sciurus vulgaris. Taxonomy (NCBI): domain Eukaryota; kingdom Metazoa; phylum Chordata; class Mammalia; order Rodentia; family Sciuridae; genus Sciurus; species Sciurus vulgaris. The sequence goes on from NC_136463.1 coordinate 137,950,908, forward strand.
AAATTGATTGGTAAAAATTTAAAATAACACTTTGTTAAAAGGAGAGACTGTGGTAGGCTCAGTACTTATTCAACTTATGCCCTTTCTGTGTGTTTGGAAAGAAAAAGAAAAGGCACAACATTAGCATACACCCACTGAAAAATAAAAGAATAATGAGATTGCTTCATAGAATAAGAAATTTTCAAATTTCTTAATAAAGGAGATAAAATTCTCCAGTTTACTAGAAGCATTAAAGATTCACTCAAGTACTTTTTTTCTCTGAAGGATTAAAGTACTATGCATTAATAAAATGCACAGGTGAGCTGAACAGAAAGAAATTAGTTTGCCCCATGCAAAAAAATGAAACATTGGAATAAAACCAACAAAATAATTCAATTCATGATGTAAATACCATACATGTGAGGTGGTAAGAGAATCCTGCATATTGGCTCTGTGAATTAAGATGTATAATATTAATTCTCACAAGAACACAACAAATGTGGTCTTTGGTTTGCATGATATATACTGATGAAAACAAATTCTGCATAAAGCTAGCAGTTTGGAAGTTTTGGGTTCTCCATTAAAGAAGGAAATGGAGTAGGAGGAAAAGGAAGACAGGCACAAAGAGGAAGAGAAAGAGGAGGAAGAGAACTCATCCACTGGTCCCAGAAAATAGGCTGCTTTAAGAGTTTTAAACAATATAGAATATAATCTTTGAAGTGGAATACATAATTAAGGAAAAAGCAAATTAAAACCACAATTTTTAAAATTCTGTTTTATATATATACATATGTATGTGTGTGTGTGTGTGTGTCTGTGTGTGTGTGTGTGTGTGTGTGTATATATATATATACATGTATCAAACATTCACATGGTTTTCTTGATATAACATATGTTATTATGGACAGTGAATTCATCAAGATGGTGGGGTAGAAGTTACCAACCTTGGCAAAGTAAAAGTGAAATGATTTGTATATTAAAAATACATTGTCTTCCAGAATCCAAGGAGATTTCAGTCATGAAACATTGTCACCTGGCTTACTGTTTCACATGGTATCAGTCTCATGTTAGGGATTGAAATGACAATTGCGAACATTGAAATGTGTCAGACTGACCATAAAATGTGATTATGGGAGAAATAAACACTCTCCAAGTTCAGCTTATTACCTTGGTTCTGAAAGAGAACTCAGTCCACAATATCCATAACCTGTGTTCATTCAAGTTCACCTAGAACACTTCCAGTGACAGGAGCTGACCACTTTGAGAGACAGTCCATTCCTTTGTTGAACTCTAATTATGAAGGGGGCATATTACTGTGAATTGAGCTGAAATATGCCTCTGAAATTGCTTTTGTCACATACAAGAATACACTGGATACTATTCCCTAGTTTCCATCATATTATATTGACTATCTGAAGGGATATTTGTATTTTTAAGTCTTACCTTTTGTAATTGAAACATTTCAGCTTTTTTTTAAAAACTATTTCCTCATATCATACAGCTTTAAGACTCTTTTGTCTTAAAGCCAATCTTATGTTTCACATATTATAGCTTATAAATATTACCTTTAAAATGATTGCAAGGAGAACTAATTGATATATTTCACATTTAATTGGGCCAAGTTAGAGAGTATCATAGAGACAATAACTGTTTGTATCTGAACACAATTTTTCACTAATTCTGCTTTTTATTAAATTGGATTTGTTTTCTTATAAATATCCACAATTGATTTCATATTCAAATTCATGACAAGCTTAGGCATTTAATTTTAATGCTACTTCTTATTAACAGATTTTAGTCATTCCCCAGCATTTAACATTCCAGTTGTTTCTTTGAGTGTAACTGAATAACTACATATTTATTGTTATTAGTCTCAAAATATTTGGAATGATCTATTTGGATCAATTATGAATAGCATAATAGTAATTCATTCTGGAGAATTCTAAATGTGATAACTTATGCATTAGTTCTTTTGTCATCCTAGGTTTGTGTATTATGCATCATTTAAGTGAAATTCCCCTTAAACAATATGTTCCTGAGCTCATGTTTACCCAATACGTTCAACCATACTTATTCCTTAAATCCTGTGTCTTTTCCCAGTATTTCTGTCATAGTTGTTATAAAATATTTTTATACTACCACTCTGTTTATACAATTGATTCAAAGTTTTAACTTTTAATGCATGAGGCAGAAAAGAGTTCAGTGGCACACTTCTAAAAACAATAGAGATATTCAACTGTGGAGAGTGGTTACAGAGGATGAGAGAGCAATGACTGAGATCGAAGGTTTCTGATGACTTCATGGCTGTGGCATGCCTGGTGCCTGGGAATGTTCCTGTGCATGGGCACAGGCTGCTTAACTACTGCGGTAATGCTCTGCATGAGGAGGCTCTGTGCAAGAGTCCTATCAGCGCTGACCTTGATCTCAGGCACACAACTCTTGGGAAGGAATGCTCTCTTATGCTAGACAACCACGTTTCACCAGTCAGCTTCTCTGGTTCCTGCCCACCTTACAGTAACTTTTAACAATGGAATTTCTTGAGAGCTACACAAAGCTTCTAACATTTCATTTTGCAACTGTGGATTGCAACTGTGGAAGAGCTACATAGTTGCCTTAGTTTTTGTAACTTTCCTGAATACAAAGAATAATGGTTGCAGTGTCTTTAATCTGATAATGAGCCATATATGAATAAAGATTGCTCTTTAGATCTGCATCTCCATCAGAGAGCAGAACTCCACCTTATCCCAGCTTAATCTTCAAAATCTGTGTTTGTGAATCTTTACTTTCCAATTCTCCTTCTCCCCTCGCCGGACCAGAGAGTTTGGTCACTCTGGTCATGGCAGTCAACATTTATTGACAGCTATCTTAATATTTTCCTAATTGTATCAACATCTATGTAAAGTTTCTCATGAACACCTGTCAATAATGAAATGTTCTCAAATGCCTCAGTGAAGGAAAGGGCATGCTTAACACATACTTCATACTAACTAAATTTAAGATTCATATATATAATAAAATTTTAAAAGGCAGTTCTTGGTATAACTTGTACTTAATTTGTTCATGTGAATTTTAGATAATCATATCTATGTTTTTAAGTTTCTAGAAACCATCTATTTAACATAATGAAATATTGCTGAAAATTTATGCTTGTTTATCTAAACATTCATTTACTTAGAACACAAAAATTAATCACAAGTAGTAATAAAAATTACTCTAGTGTGGAGAAGGTATTCACATCCAGTCTTTAATTTCAAAGTCATTGGTGAAATTCTTGCAAAAGGCAGCTGTGCTTGGGTATTTTTCCTCCATCCTTGCTTTCTTTGTGTTATGTTGGTTGGAGCTTTTAAAGAAAAAGGATATTTTTATCTTTGTTTTCTTGATGTGGATAAACAAGTGTCATATCACTCTGAAAAGTCATTTTGGGGACAATGTACAACACAGTAACACCTCAGATGTTTACCTGCTTGGCAGTTAAGCATAATAAATATTTTTTCTTTAAATACAATGCCAAAATAAACAGACAGAATAAAAAAATAAATTCCTTCTAGAACCCAATCCTACAGAAATGTTTCTTTGCATTAAATAAAGGTAGATATTTATCTGAATTCCTTAGGGTCTATGGAAGAGTTGGACTTAGATTTCTATTGTAGTTTTAGCTCCTTTTATCATTTAGTTCTTGATTTTAGAAGCTGTCAAATAATGGGTGGATTCCATGTTTTCTAATTTTTTCCATTTAACAATGGAAAATGTTCTTACTGTTTTTGATGATGACAGAGAACCAGAATGCTCTTTCATGGGAAAATGTGAAGTAGTTCTGTTATGTTTATATATATATATATATATATATATATATATATATATATATATATATATAAAATGTGTGTGTGTTATATATGTATATACACACACATATATGCATATATATGATATTGTGCTATTTTCACATAAGTGTATGAATTTCTTTCATAAAGAAGTTTTTATTGTTTGAAATAGCCATTAAATCCTAAAGTGTAAAAATCATGAGTAGAGAAAAAGCATATTTAGTGGATGTCAATTTTTCTCCTTAGAGTTTCTGATTTTCTTTATTCTGTTTGGTTAGATATCAAATCATATGCAAAAACTAATTCAAAATGGATCGAAGAAGTAACTAAATGAGCAGCGATTACAAAATTTGTAGAAAAACACAGGTACCAATTTTCATGGCAATGAATTTGGAAGTAAGTTCTTAGATAAGACACCAAAAACAAAAGTGTTAAAAAATTTAAAAATTTTGCTTCAAAAATCTCAAGAAAAGTGAAAAGATAACTCACAAAAGAGGAGTAGTATGTGTAATAAAGGATTTGTATACAGAATATTTAATGAACAATAAAATGTAGGCCAAGTAAAAAATTGGCTAAAGTTTTGAATAAACATACCTCCAAAGAAAAAGCACATGAGAAGGTGTTCAGTATTAAAGGAATTCAGATTAAAATTACAATTAGCTATTACTTAAAACCTACTAGAATGCCCATCACCAAAGAGATAGTAACAAGAGTTATGCAGAGAAAAACTGGAACATTCGAACACTTTCAGGATGAATGCTCAATATTGTTGACCGCTTCACAAACAATTTGGCAACTTGTTAATCAGTTACACATAAATGATCAATATAATCCAACAACTGTAATTCTAGGTATTTATCCAAAAGAGGTGTAAATGTGTCTCTGAACAAAGATTCATACACAAATATCTAGAGCAAAATTTATTTAAAAAGCTCCAAAGTGGAATCAATTCAAAGGCCCATTCACTTGTGCATGAAAAACTGCAAATATTACAGTGTGAAGAGTATATATTTTATGATTGTGTTTAAAGAAAAGGTCCCAAAAGAACAATAATATAGTGAGAGAATTTATATTGAAAATAGTGGTTATGCAATACTGTGATTACAAATACAGATTTGCTGCAAATGACTTAGAGATCTTATTGAAAAGATGCCAACATTCTAAAAGTGGATTGTAGTAATGGTTGTATAACAAATTTTATGTTATATAAATTTAATCTCAATAGAGTTGTTTAAAAATTTACATCTTCAACACCATATATGTCATATATGTATATATAACAGATTTATCATATATATCTATATCATATATGATCACATGCCATTTTTAATACCCCAAGTTTAGAAGTGATAAAATTGATTTTGCTGTCACCATACAATGAAACAATATTTATAAAACAGTATTTATAAAATAAATATTTATTTGCATGGAAAAATATTCAACATATTTTAAAAAAATGGTTACATAGTACGAAGAACCCCTTTTGTAAAATAACATATACATATTTGTGTATGAGATTCATACCTATAATTTTATAGGAAAATGTCTAAAATATATGCTTTTGAGTTTTAACAATATTTATAAAGATAATTTCTGATAATTAAATGTTTTACAGATTTTATTTCCTTACTATTTATTTTTCTATATTGAATATGTAGAGTCATACTTGAAATTAAGAGGAAAAATAAAAATCAGTTTTGGTACATTTTCTTCAAAAATTAAAAAGATAAAAATGTGTTCTTAATTTGATTTGAAGTTTCTAGTTAATTAAACTTTTATGAATACTCACCATTTCTACAAGAAGGTACTTATCAACTACATAAAAATGAAGTGCATAACATATTACTTCAAAAATCAGTTAATTAAATATTCAAATCCATGTCTGAAGTTGAAATATGACTGATTAGAAGCAATTCATTTTAAAGCTATTCGAAAAGCACTAGTGGTTGATTTTTTGTAAAAATTGACCTGGAATCCTGTTATATACTTTTAATTATAGCAACAAGCATATTTCTGCTACATTATTTTGTACAATCATTTATTAATTTCTTCCACTATCTTTCAAATGTCATTTGAACTGCTACATAAGCGACAAAGTCTAAATCATTTTAATTGCTAAATTTCCTTCTCAGGACTGCTTAAAAATAAAAAGGCAATTTAAGCAATTAATCTGTCAGTGAGAAAACAACATAGATAAAAGCCTGATTAGCTTGAAGCCACCTTATCAGAGACTTCAGTTAACAGTAATTTTGGGAACAAATTATCTACAGTAAGGGAAAAAAGACAGATTTTAGATTTAGAAACAAAGCAAAAAAGAAAAAAAAAAATCTCCAAAACAAAGTTTTAGGAACAATTGATTTTTTTCCCTTTATAACAAAACTTATTATTTAAGTCCTTCTTTATTTCCTTTTTCTAAGACTCAGGAGAAGACTCAAAGTCTCCTTCCACCACTACTAGTGGAGCAGTGCCTCCTCTCCCTGACTTTGATCCTTTGTCATGACTGATGCTTGTACTTGGTGTAGCACAATACCATTTCTTGTATTATTTTCTTCTTCACTTAATTCTTTAACAATATAAACATGACTTATCTCTTGCATCTTTAAAAATATTCATTTAATAACCAAACTTCTCAAACTATTCAACTATGTGTTTCTCTACCTTATCACGCTATATCACTATTATCCTTTTACCTCAATCTGCCTTCTCTCAGACATTCTCCTAAAATACATCTCAGGTACTGTCTTAGTTTGTTTTCCTTTCCTATAACAAAGTGCTTGTAAATGTATAATTTAAAGAATAGAATTTCGTTTGGCTCATGATTCTGGAGACTGGGATATCTGAAAGTATGATACTGATATCCTCTCCACATCTGATGGAAATATTTGGAATGCATCACAATATGGTAGCAGATAGTATCACAGAGAGAGACAGAAGATGCACTGTAACTTAAACCTTCATCTTCTTTTAAAGTCATCAATTCCATAATGGGGGCCCTACTCTCATGGATTCATTTTATCTTAATTATCCCCTAAAGGTCCCATCTCCAATATCAGCAACATATGAGTTTGGAGATTATGTTTCAACTCATGAACTTTTAGAGATATTTTTAAACCATGGCAGATTATGAATGACTTCTCAACAGTTACATTCAAAGCAAAATGTATGGATTCGATACCAGAAAAAACTGAGTTATCTAATGACATTTATATAAGCTCAGGTAAACTGCTTAGCTTCTCTCTTCTCCTACTTTTATCATCTTTAAGATAATTATTATAGATCTCATAGCTATTTTTTAAAGAAGTTTCTGAAAATTAAATGGGAAAATAAATGTGAAGTTTCTAGTCAAGAAACTAGAAACATTTTTAGAGTAGGTATGTAATAAATGTTAAATATTATTTTGAAAGTATTTAACTTATTAACATGTATAGACAAATTTAGCACCTACACAATACCTCACTTAATTTTTCAAGACTTCTCCACTGATATGTGAATAATAGGCTCGTGAAAATATACTCAACCTCATTAAACACATAAAAATTAAAACACAAACCATTATGAGATACCACTGTATAACCATTAAGTAGCAGTTATTGAAAAATCAGTTCACAGCAAATGTTGGTGAGAATACAAAGAAATAAGAATCCACATATATTGCTGATGAAAATATAAAACAGCCTAGTAGTTCCTCAAAAGGTTAAGCATAAAACTATCATGATATAAACATGAATTTGTATCAATACCATTTAAGAGATTATTTTTCTGCTGTATGTTATTTCTAATAATTCATTTCTTCTTGGTCTCTCTATATCTTGGAGTGGCCATGAAGAAGATGGAATTGGATGAATTGGAAGAAACCATCATTTCATTTCCCTCTTTTCACTGTAGAAAACCCTAGTATTAGGAGAGGATGAATTCGCTTACAAGTTTAAAACACGTTTGTAGTTTTGATGATTACATAGAAGTAAATATTCTCATTTGATAGTTGAAGTTGTTTTCTTGAAATTAAATGATTGTGGAAATTCTATTATCTTAGAATGATCAAACAAATCTTTCAAAAGGAGAGGAATTATTTCTTTCAATGGACATTATAAAGTTACATTGGGGTATAACACCAACATTTTCTTCAAATTACTGACAAACAAAACAATGTGTATAAAATATAATTACATAAAGCTGTGGTCTGTCATGTTATAAAACAAAATTAAAATATCACTTCAATTTTTCAAATCAAGTTTTAGATTTAATGTGGGAGCTGCAGTTATTTAATATGTTTGCTCTGTGAGTTGTTGTCTTTGAAAACCAGAGCTTCTATACAGATCTTAAAGTATTCTTACCTATACATGTATAAGCTTGCCTGTGAGGTCAGAAGGCTTTCAAGAACCAAAATTTAAAGAAAGTATTCAGTCATAAGTTATGTGTTCTGGCTACTAGAACTTGCCTTTAATTGATGCCTTAAAGTAAACTAGACATTTACATTGTACCTGATGTAAAATCATACATAGAATTTCAATTTCTTTATCATTCCTCACCTCTGATCTGGGTAATACTACAGTTTCATAAAGATCGCTCTCCTTTTTCCTTATTTTTCCCTACTCAGGTTGAGTTTTGTCCCTAAAATTCTATCCTATACTGACTGACTAATATAATACTGAATGTGCACATATGAACTTTCATTTTGTTGTTCAGAACAACATGGCAGGCACTCAATAATTTGTCAATGAAAAATAATATTTAATTCATTCAACATTGATTGATCTATTATTTTACACTACTTTCAGAAAACAATGACTTGTCTGTAATTGCCACCTATCATCTGTGGTGTACTCTTTGGATATTATGTTCTGCCTGCTAGTGCAAATTTCCCCCAAGGGGGAAAAAGTCTGTAGATGGGTCAGTTACTTGGTGTTTGCCCCACAACACTAGACAGATTAGGTTCCAGACCCCTTCCATGGATGCTGAAATGGGTCATGCCTCAATGTGTCTCAGGATATGTCATATTCCATGGAACTACTCTCTTGAAGACATTTTTAAATTATCTTTTCAGAGTCAACATAAGATAGCAGATGGATAATCTGCTTGAAGGCAGTGGAGGTCATATATCATTAGGCATCAGGGAAATTCTATATGTAACCAAACATCTGCATTTGCAAAATAGAGCTGAAAGCTTTCCAAAAAAAAATTCTCAAACCTTAATTTCTTGCCAATTTAACATCTGAAAAATGTAGAAAAGGTAATCATGAAAACAGAGTCAGTGAATTTTTGACTGAAAGGGCCCTTAGAGATCATGTTTTCCAACTCAATAATTTCACAGATGGAAAATGGAGCCAAAAGAAGTTAAATATTTCACCTAAGTTCACATAACGAGTCACTGACAAAAGTGGGACTGAAATGCAAGCCTTTCACCAGTATTTTATTACCATGCTGCCACTCTCACCTACTCCATTTATTAAATCCTGTGTATGTATTACAGACATTAAGGCTGCACTCTAAATACAATACCAGAGTTCCCAATCATTTTTAACAAAGTTTCTGTAATTGTATTGGAAAAATGACAGTCAAAATTGTCTTTCATATATGCCCAGAGAATGCTTTCTCCTGAAGAAAATACTCAATATCAAATTAGGATAACAAGATCTTTAGAAAATGAATGGTTCCATTTGCTGAATTAAATATTTAGAGCTTCCCAGAAATGTGTTGGCATGAGTTCACATGTTTGAATATTTCCTTTCCAGTTTATAAGAACTAGCCTAAGAATGAGGAAACGTGAAATGAGATTGAAGCTGTATATTTCCAGGGAGGTAGGTTAAGTCACTTTCTGAATGCTGGATACTGAAGAATGTTTGATAGATACAGGTTAGATGAGGCTCTGGACAGGTGGCTAAATCATCTTCCTGTAAGAGTGTGGCTTAGGGATGACAGACTGCTGGGGATGAGGTAAATCGGGAAAGGACTGACATGATGGGTAAATTTCATCAACACTCTTTGGGCCCGATGTTTTCTAACATGTGTGCTCCAGTGTGAGGGTATTATCAATTAAAAAATGTTACTGACAATTGCCAGATCTTACCAGAGATGCTTGAAATTTGACAGTGTTTCGCAACAAACCTGCATGAAAAAGATTTGTCTTATATCTTGTGTCCTTCGTAAATTGAATGATTCATTGATTTATGTACCTAAAAACCAGTTTAACAAGAACAAACTGAGAGCAGAATTTTAACTCTGTTTTTCATAGAAGTTAGAAATATTTTTGAGCCATTTTAAATCTTAATGAATTTAATGTAATATTTGGGTAGATCAAGAAAAAGACCATAACTTTTTCAAGGTATAGAATGAGTCATTCTTCATTTTGGAGATTTTTGTGTGTGTGTGTGTGTGTGTAATATTTCAATGGGCACTCCCACATAATTACATTCATTATGGTTTTCTACATTCATATGTAAGTATCCAACTTCTTCAATATTTCCCCTGGGAGAGCAGTCTTCAAGTTCTTAGATATAAAAATATATTATTTTAGTATGAATTAGCATTTTAGCTTTTATTTCCTTTACAGTACACATAGGGTATCATAATTTTTAAATTCTGAGTTTTATTTTACAATACTTAAGGAAAATCAAAATATGGACTTAAAAATCAGATACTTGTTCTGACTGTTGCAAATTACTGGTTTTGTAGCTGTTCTGAAGAATTTGTAAGCATCATCATGTTGGCAAAACTGCTAGAAGCACACAAGCTAAGGAACAGAGTGTCTATTTGGAAACGCTGACATGATAGAGCTCTAGATCAGAGGTCAATGGTTCAAGTGCATATAGAAATTAAGAAGTTAGTAGGCAGTTATGACCTGGGCCAGTAGAAAACATTGGAAGTGCTGTCCTATAACAGGGATAAATCTCTCTTCTCCATTTGGTTTTTCTTCGGAAAGATAAAAGTTCATAATAGCGAGCACATTGATGTGCCACCAAGATGCCATATCCAGAAATTAGTGTTCAGCTCTGTTGGTTCTTTCAACAATCAGCCCTGTCAAGGACAGCTTCCACTGCACACTGTGGCCTTCCCTAGTGTCGTCTCTTCCTAGGCATCACATAAGCAATGTCAGGTTGAGGAAGAGGGTTAATGTGAATTCTATGGTGAGCATTTCAACTCCAGAGTGTCTCCTGAGGTCAGCCCAGGCTGTCGCTGGGATTGCCTTCCTCTGACCACCATGTACTGCCATCGAAAGGTGTTCCTAAGTGTGCTCTTGGGTTAACATTCTGCCCACTAAAGTCAATCTCAGAGTCTGGTTCTCTGAGAGTTAAACTTATGACATTCAGTGTTAGTATCTCATGATAATTTTCAAGGGAAACTAGCAATATGTATTCTTATGTGAACTCTGCTTATTTTTAACAGTTGCCAGCAAATTTAAATACTTTTTCCATCCACATAGCTGTAGGCTACATTTAGATCACAGACCATAATTCAGAACTTTCCTGAGACATGTGCCCCTGAGTAAGCACTAATAGAATCTCTTTCCCTCTTGAATGTATGCCAGTTTAGATAATAAATGAATTTTATGATCACTCTTTTCTTAAAACATCAATTTGCCACCTCTGCTTGAGAAAAAGCCTTCTGAGGCAGCAAATTTCTGCCAGGTTCAATTAGGCCAAATTTGTTAAGTCAGAGAATGGGCCACCAATTGCCACAAGGCATGTAGAGCATATTTGTTCTTACACTGTGGTTGGCAGTCTGGTGAAGTTGGATGGAAAAGGGAAAGCCATTTCAGTGTCACAAATGGCAGTCAACCAAGCCACGTCTGGCACAATGTTTTGCCAAAACCACTTTCTCAACAGGAGAAAAATCCTTATCTCCCTGCTGGGTTATTTTCATGTTTTTGGCCTCTTTGCAAGTCTATTTAGGCAACTGTAAATCCTTTAACTAAGCTGGTAAAAACTCTTCATTTTGACATCTTAGATGATGTTTCTAATTGTTTTTAAGCATCTGGAAATCATATACAAAAATTAGTATATACGAGGGATCAAAATAAGTATAAATAAGTATAAAATACAGAAATGAAGGAAAATACATCACTAATGAGAATGTAAATATTACAGATATTTTCATAAAACTATAAACAACAAATTACTAGGTGATTAGTCAACTAATTAGTCAATTAACATAAACTGAAAAAACTACTAATTAATTTTTGAGTCAGAGAACAAGTGAAATTGCTGTGACATAAATGTCTAGAAAAGTATGGTGTTGAGAATACTCTGTATCATAAAGTGTAGAAGGAAGTCAAAGTAGAAATTAAAACCAAATCCATAACACTGGATGCACTTGTTTAATTCAAAAAAGAGTTTAGAAAATAGAAAAACAAGAAGAAAATCATAAGACATTAATTTAAATATGCAAAATTATTTTTTAAGACCAAGTGTTGCTTCTTTGAATACATGAAAATAAAAATGCTTATCCTATATCTTTCATTAGAGATATCTATCTAATGTCTCATGATCTAATATTAAGCGAAAGATCAAGAAAATATGTACTATTTAGGTAAAGAAAATAGCTTAAGATTATAAAATGTATAGAAGTTTTAATATATTAAAAATAATATGTAACATTATTTAATAATCTTATTTACATAGCTTTTCTTGTATATATTAGAGATATATGCATATATAGAGTGTGTGTGTGTGTGTGTGTGTGTGTGTACATTCATACAGTGGAAAATCAAATTTAATCTAGTTTTTTGAGTCATCTTAAAGGATGCAAGTAATCATATACTGTCAGGAACAACTGAGATACTTATAAAGATTTATGAAGAACAAAACATGAGAATAAACCTAATCTAAAAAACGAAATATGAGAGTCAGCTCAATGTAACTATTTAGAATAAACCGAATACCTATTTCCTAAAACTATGATATATGAGAACTGTAACTTTTGTACAAAGAGAACTGAAAATCCTTTTCACTTTATAGCTACTTGCTGGCTACCTGAATGCATGTATTAAGGGTATATTTTTATTAACTAAATTTATCTTAACAAACAATATACTAGAGTATACATGTTTTGGATAATCGTATAAATATTTTGATTTAATTTATTTCTTAGAAATTACCATTTGGGGACTTTTTTATCAATTTAGGTTTCTGCCTTCTCTTATAGCCAATTTTAGTGATTTGTTCTAAATAAAATATTTCAAAACAACTTTATTAGAGAATCATAAGTAACTACCTCAATTTTCAATAATAAAACTATCAATCACATATCCTCTTCCCCTCTTGAATAAAAAATCAATCAAGATGAAAAGGGAAAAGATAATTCAGAAATATGGAATTAGTGATTGAGAAATTATTACCTGATTAGCTAAATTTATAAGTTAATAAGTACCTAATAAGTTTTTGCATTACTAGGAAAAGAATTAACATAATTAATATCAATATGTCAAAGAAGAAAAAACATTGGATTAGCTCCAAAGATGCTAAAATATGAATTCTGTAACAATTGTCATCTAGACTTGATGAAGGCATTTAGTGATAGCTAATATATACTGAGCAATAAATGTACAGCAGGCCACATACAGAGCTCTAAGTATATTGTCTCTTTTATGTTTAAAAAAAAAAAAAACCCTTTGAACTCTTTGATTAGATCTATAACTCTTTCTACAGACCAAAAAATAAAAGTAAAAAATAAAGTAAAACTTAGACTTAAAGAGGTAAATTCATTTGTTCAGGATCACATGATAATTTATCTGATTTGGGAATAACAGAGCAGGAGACACAGTACAGTTCTTATTATATAATTTTCTACCATTGGATAATTTAAGCCAAGTTTATGAATTGCATATTTGTATATATATTCTACATAAATAGAAGCTACACAGGTTGACATGAAAACTTCCTATGATTTAATATTAAGTGAAAGAGCAAGAAAATATAAATTATGATACTAAATATAAAAAAATATTTTGATTATTTACTAAAATGTACAGAAGTTTTAAAATATTAAAAAGAATAGTATTATTTAATGTTATTATTATATGGTTATATAACAAAATTATGTAGTGATAATTCTATTTTCTGTTACATTCTAACTGTATTATATAGTTTTCTTCCATAAGAATTAACATTAATAATACAATAAAAGATTTGTATAAAAATCTAATATCCAAAACTAATGTATTTTTATAAAGTATAAAATGTATCAGTTTCTCCTTAAAATATAGTTCTTATAACTGTAAAAACCGATTTGGGAACTGCATCTACAATAGAGTTCCTTGAAATTAGAGCAGGTTAACCAATGACAGTTCATCTTACCCTCTCTTCTAGTTTTGTAGGACAATTGGTTCCAAACTTATTTCTTTTGTGATTGGAAATCTTGTACCCTATCAAATGCCTGCCAGGAATTTTAGGGGACTTTTATTTTACCTGATCACTTCTTAGTGGATTTGTGGCTTCTCTCACCTTCCAGAACTTTCTCATGCCTTGCTTCCTAAAGTTATTTTTTATTTGCAACTCAAATGTGAGAGAAAAAATATCCAATTTTCTGCAGTTTCCCTAGGTATCACTTATACAATGATCACTGGTTTAAAAACAGAAATAGTGACTACTAGACCTATTACAGCCCAACATAAAAGACAAAAATGAATTTAGATATATTGACCTTAATTTTGTTATAAAAATGTAATTTGACAATCTTTACTTTCTTATCTGAAATTTCCAGCTTTCAAATCTTTTACTCTGACTCATACCACCTGTTATGTGATTGAGCTCCTGGCTACATTCTTTAGTTTCCTCTCTTCTAACTCCTAAAATTCTTTTTCCCCCAGAGAGACTTTGATTTTTTTGAACTTAATTTATGAAAAATCTTTACACAATCAAAATGAATGATCCCAAAAGTATTTTGTTAACTGATTCCTGCCCCCATTCCCCTCTCCACATGGAATCATGCGGCCAACTCTTAATTTTGCTTCCCATATTTGCATTATAACAGCCTAATAAATAAATAGTTATTTTTAACAACTTAACCACATTTGTATCTTATAACATTAATATTGTGTAGTCATCCAAATTCTGTTGCTATGGGTGTTGTTATCTGCTCATCTTTTCAGTGACTGGTATTCTGCATTTACAAATGCCAACTTCTATGAGACTGGTTACCATTGTCAAAACTCAATCTCTGCAAACATTTTAGCTTATAGAAGGGTTAAATAAGATAGTTGGACTTTGTGAGGACACTTTCAATTTAAGTAACACAGGGTGTTTTTACATGCATCTATTAAGCAAGGTAAAAGGAAATTTACCAAACCACTACATTTATTTAATTTCTTAATGCAATCTTATGATTTGAAATATGAGTCCCCAAGCCCATAAAAAAAGCTGTACTAATTATATTTTAAGAAGTATTCATTATCATATTTCCTCCTTGGATTCTAATAAAAACAAGCTTTTAATTTTCATTTACATCTTTATATGACTGTGTTATTTGAAGAAGTAACAATACTTTGAGAATAATTATTTTTCCATACCAAATCTCATGAACATAAAATCTAATTTACAGTTCTAAGTTGGGATATCTCCAGAGAGATTTTGGATGATGGTGTTATTTCACTAAATGCTGTATCAGAGAACCCTTAGATAAGAAGAGTTACACTTTTTTGAACAAACCCAAGGTAAAAGATGAAAGAGCAAATAAAGATAATGATTTAATATTATTAAAAGAAAAACTATGGAAACTTCAATGAAAATGAATTAGGACTTTAAAACAGTAGACAGTAAAATCATAGACTTTAAAATTTTGTTTTGGTTTAAGTATCAACACATCTACATAAATGCAAAAACACAAAAATTGAAAGGAGAACTTACACTATCCAAAATATTGAGGAAATGTCATTGAAATGGTGAGAGATGAAAGGAGAAAAAACAAAGAGAAAATATAGTATTTCATAAGACTTTCTTCCCTGCTAACTTTCTTATATGACTATTTAAGGAACTTTAAATTTCTCTTCCCTGAAATATCTTAGCTTTATACTAAAACTTGATCTTACTCAATCATTTAAAAACAGAATTTCCATTTTATCTTTCAAAACTCTTGCTTACATAGGTGATGGATTTTGCTTCCAATCTCTTAGACACATGGTTTTCATTGACATGGTGCCTTTTGATTCTAAAAAAATTCATCTCCAAGAGAATTTACTTATACCTTACAATAAAGATCCTTGTTGAATTTTTAAATATTTAACTGCTAACAGATTTCAATTTTATTTCTCCCTTCCCTTTGTGTTCCTCTGGTTACACCGATAAGAAAGTCCACGTACTTGCTACTTTGGGTGCCAGAAATTTAAGTCAAAAAATCCTGGCTCGTGTGTGGGAAATTGGGGCCACAAACTACTCTCTAATAAAAGCCAAGCCAATCAACTTTCTGTATGTGCTCAAGTCATTTTTGGACTTGTTTCCTGCCTGTCCTGCTTCTTCAAGAAATTATCATATTGTGAGTAATAAACTATTTCATAAGCTTGCGATGTGTGTGTAGCATCATCAGTCTTGACACCCAAACAAATTTTGAGTGATAGGTCTTTCATGTTTCAGTGTGGTAATCACAATACAGATCTACAATTTAGATAAACCCTCACTCCTCCCATGGGGTGAAACAAATAAAGGGACTCCTTACCTAATTATTTCAGATGCATATCCTTGTTAGAAGATCTTATTGTCAGAACCTAGTGAACAAGAGGGAATTGATCAATCCATACAGCTGCCTCTTACTTTGTATTCTTAACCACTGCTCATAAAAGGTCAATGGCTCCCCTGTATGGCTTTTAGGGAAGGTGAATGTAAGCTTATTACTATTGTTTAATTCCTGTTGTCTGATTTAATATGTATCCTTTTAGGAGCAATATATTAAAAAAATTTTTTTTTGCCCCAGAAATACTTGAAATGGCTTAGACATATACACTAGTTACAGGAATCCAAATACATATTATGTTGTAGTTCCCAATCATCAATTTTTCTATTCACATCTTACCTATTTTACTTAAACAGGGCTAATTATAAATCACTGCACATTACATAGTAATTTTTAAAACATTTACCATGTCAAAATACTATGCCAAACATTGGACCACTATAAAAATTATTCCATTATTAAATCTCCAGCAAGAAATTAATGTAGTTAAAAATCCCTTAAACATTAAAAATTCATACAATTGTCCTGGCTTTATATTAGAGCTATTATTTCAACAAGATCACACCAAAACAAAAATGAAGCCCTTTTCTTCTTACATTCATTTCAGACCCCAAAATGCAAGTATAAAAAGCATATTTGTGAGAAAACTAGAGGTTAGAATTTGACAAGGCAACATGTCATGTGGATAAAGCAATTTTATGAAACTAAGATGTTCATCCCCGAGGGTACCATTATGTCAGGGTGTCATGCTGTTACTCTGACAGGGTAACCCAAGGGAGGTTAAGCAATGTCTGCGTCTTAGGTAATGTCTTGGTTCAGAAAGCTCAGAGGACCTATGCCCTCTGTGTTCATCTTAACACTAAATCTTTGGAATAAACAGATTTGTTTTTATTATCAACCCAGTTCTGCTAAAACCTTAGTTAGATTAAAAATAATTCTTATTTTATGTTATGATTTTATAACTATTACCATATTTTAATTGTACAAAGTAATGGATGTCATTGTGAAATTTCCATAAATGTATATAACATGCTTTGTATCTTCTCTCCCTAGTGTCTTAAATTTTCTTT
The DNA here is from genome assembly GCF_902686455.1 of Sciurus vulgaris. Classification (NCBI taxonomy): domain Eukaryota; kingdom Metazoa; phylum Chordata; class Mammalia; order Rodentia; family Sciuridae; genus Sciurus; species Sciurus vulgaris. The sequence goes on from NC_136463.1 coordinate 137,968,438, forward strand.
TCCTTTTAATTTCTACAAATGCAAGTGCAGGCGTCATATGATATTATCAAAGGCTCCCCAAACCTTCTGTAACAATATCTCCACCCAAAGTGCTTCCAATTTCCCTAGAAATACAGTAAGGAAGCTTTACAGATTCTGGCACCATCTTAACCCTGCTCCAGTGATGGGAGCAAAGCACTAAAACCTTGAAAGCAGTTAACAGCACCAGTAGGTTTGATTGATATATCATTAGGAAGTTTTCCACAAGATGATCTGTTTTCTCCAAAATGAAAATACTTTTCTACTCTGTAAGCAAAAGACAGTTTAGTAAATTTGCATTTCTTTTTGGTCAATTTATCTCATAAACTTTGCTCTTCCTTGTAATTTTCACAAGTCAGCAAAGTATGCAGATCTAATATAACTAAATAGGCCATCTCAGTCATTCTTACTACTTAGAAGACTACCAATACTATCAGTTTGAAAAGTCAATGTCATCTTTAAATCTTCCTTTTTGAATTGGGGATATGACTCCAGTGATTCTCTACACCCTTTGGGTTAGCGCATGAACCATAGTGGGCTTGGCTAATGCAAACATCAATTTGAACTATGGCAATCTTTTTTTATGGTATCTTTAGTTTATTTCTAGCAAGGATTTACACACTACAGTATTATTATACTTGGTTCTATTCTGCCTTCATACCAGTATTTAAATTGTTCCAATATTACCAGAAGATTACTTTATTTTGTTATTACAAGACAACAGTAGCCTTGGATAGATTTGCTCTATCAAGGATAACAAAATGTTATACTGGAAGTTAGCATGCATTGAATTGTACAATTAAAGTATAGGACCCCCTCAAAGTTGGATACATTTCTTACATTTCTTTATTAATAAAATCTCAGTGACAAGGCATATCAGACAATTGAATTCTTCTGTTTTGAGAGAACTGATTTGATTGTATTAATTTTACAAATAAGTTTCTGTTTTAATTTTTGTTTTAGTTGTCAATAGATCTTTTATGTTATTTATTCATATGTGATGCTGAGGAACCCAGGGCCTCACACATGCCAGGCAAGCGCTTGACTACTGAGCCACAAGTCCAGCTCCTATAAGTAAGGTTTTTAATCTTTCAATACCTCTTTCAAAATATGACTACAGCAAAACTAATTCTGGAGAAAAACCACTGTACCTCTGTCACAGGCTAATTAGACTTGATGGATATTTATGACAGTCAGATTGAAGATCGTACCAAGATTATGACCTCAGAAAAAAACATTTGTTACAAAGATACCCTAATCTCCTCCAGTATCCCTTGCTTATCCTAGTAATGGCTGCGAAAATGAGTTCTTTAGATGTATTCAGGTCATGAATACCTTGTTTTATATACTATATGTATTCTAGTCCGAGATAGTCCTGGATTTTAGTCACATGCTCAAAATTTTCAGATCATTTAATAACTCTACTTATAAAGTCTAGCACATATTACACTATGTAAGTTAAATATTAGAAGCATTTAGTGTAAAACTAAATTTTAATGCTAATAATTCATTTTAAATGATACCCAAATGATTTAAAGGTAAAATGAAGTAGAATCATTGTACCAGTATGTTTGTTAAAACTGCTTTTCTAAATAATTATAGATAAGGGATTTAAAGATCCCATATCACATAAAGAGTGACATATAAGTTTTTTAACACATTTTATTGATCTATAAAACATTTACCATGATCCATCAATCATATAATTTCCATAATAATAAGATTAACAACTGACATTATGTTTTTTTCAATTCTAGATGATTCATATTTTAAGGAAAATAGTTCAGTGTTTGGGTCCTTTTTCCAGATTATGAGATTTTAAGTTTATTGTTGAAAGATAATCATTAAATTTTAGGGGGAAATAATTCCTTAGGAAATATTCTTTTTTTTTTTTTTTTTTGGTACCAGGGAATAGAGCCAGGAGTATTTAATCACTGAGTCACTTCCCTGGCAGTTTATTTTTTAAAATTTGAGACAAGGTCTCACTAAATTGCTAAGGCTGAGGCTGGCCTTGAACTTATAATCCTGGTGTATCCTCCCAAATCACTGGGATTACAGGTGTGTGCCAACAAACCCGGCAGGAAATATGAATCTTTAAAGAGCAAACCTGCCCTCAGAGAATGTCAAATATTTAAAATATATGCCTTTCAGTCACCACTAGATAAGATCCACCATCTTTGAACCCGTTTTGTTTTCTTCAAGAGCAATAGGATTATTTTTGTCCTCTCGAAGGGTAGTTTTAGAATGCATTAAGTACTACTAGTAACCATCGCGAATTAAAAAAAAAAAAAAAAAAAAAAAAAGTTTGAAGATAGAAACAAATACCCTAGGAATTACAGGACCATAATGTTATAATTTGATCTCCCAAATACCATGAACAGGTAATTTAAATGTAGATACAAAACCTACTACAGATAGATGATGATTTTTTTGTTTGTAATTTACCTAAGTATTTTACTATTCCTTTTGTTTTGTCATCTGGTTATTCAAAACCCTCATAAATGAAAATATGGAGAGAAATACAGGATACAACTAGTTGGGGATGTAAAAATTCAATTGTAGAAGATTTACTAACATAGCTGTTTGATTTATTTTGGTGGATTTTCCTGGTTTGGGAAAGCTGCAGACACATATATCATTCAAGGGATCTGATTGTGATGGTTTAAAGATGGCCTCAAAAAGTCTTTGACACTCTTCCTTTTGAAAGGTGGAGTCTTTGTCCCCTTTTAATTAATCTACGGAAGGCAGGTGACTGTTTTGGGAGATCCATATTGAGAAAATAACCCTGATTGACTTCCCAGGCTTGGTCATAGCTAATCATGCAGCTTCCTCCTGAGTCTCGTGGAGTGCTCCTTCTTACTAAGTTCCACTTGGGATGCTCAGTTTGAGACTGTCACTATATTGGAAGTTTAACTACTTGTAAGTCTGCCATTCTGAAGTCATGAGGGGGTAGGCTTTCCAGTTGACAGCTGCTCTTGAGTTCCCAGATGACAGCCAGCATCAGTTAGTTGATTGTGATTGGTTCTCTTAGATACCATCAGCAGAACAGATCCCAAACAAGATCTTTCCAGTAAAGTCATCACTGAATCCTTTTCCATAAGAATTGTGAACAAAATGAAATTTGTCTTCAACCACAAAGCTTCAAGATTGTTACAGAACAATGATAATCAGATTACCTGGGCATCGACTCTGCTTTCTGCAGGCAAATAAGAATTTTCCTGTGTTTAGAATTCAACTCAGGAACCAGTGTGGCCATTTCAGTAGTGGAAATGTTTTGTTTGTAAATTTTTTTTGAATTGAGAAAAATGTCCAGATTATCCAAAGGAAAAATTACAGCAAGAATTCAACTTTTCAGAACCTTTCTTCTCTAGCTTGCAACCATGATCTTAGAGAAGTTTACTATGACCATCTGAAATAACAGGAATAATTCTGCATTTGATTTACAAATGGATCTATTTGGTATATTTTCAAGCTTAAAAAGAATAATAGTTTTGTTATGGATGTATTTGTGATTACCCTGAAAGCCAGTGAGTGTCTACTGGAGAGAAAAAGATGAGTACCAGTTGCTGCCCCAAGATCAGGAATCAGCTGCAGCAAGAAGTTAGTTGTTCATTAATGTACTTCTGTTTGTCTTAAGAAAAAGATTACCTAAAGGAAAGTGAGAGGGAGGAAGGGGCAGGGTCTATGAGAAATGGTGGAATGAGACAGACATCATTATCTTATGTATATGTATGATTACACAAATGGTATGAATCCACATCATGCACAACCATAGAAATGAAAGGATGTACCCCATTTTTGTACAATGAATCAAATGTGGTCCATAAAAATAAAAAATATAAAATAAAAAAAAGAAAAAGAGACTTAGTGGAATCATACAGAAATAGCTTTCTAAACTTGTATGGGGAAGTAGGTCTGTGACTCAAAGAATAGATTTCAGTGACCATTGAATGAGCCCCTCAAGTATCTGACTGCAGGGAAAGTAATTAACCAAGAGTTCCTACTGATGTGCTCTAAAATCCATTGATTTGCTTCCCATACTTCCCACAGTCTATTCCCACTCAATGACTGAGTGTGGCAGGGTACTGAGACAAACCTGTTCCTAACATGAATGTCTCCTCTCACAAGATCCTGAGTCAAAAATTCTCAGTTAGCCTTATCAACCCCTCCTTAGAAATGCAATGTAGATTATTACACCAGTTGTCTTGTGAGTCTCATGACAGCTTCACATAATAATGTTATCATAATTTACTTTTTTATTTGTACTCATATTTTTCAGAACTGAGGCTTGAACCTAGGGCCTCACATATACTAAGTAAGTTCTATTCCACTGAGCCACATCCTCAGTTATCATTTGCTTTTAAGGACATATAACCTCAAAATATATTAGGATCATTTTCTAAGGTCACATATTTGGTAGTGTTATTGATGGAATTTTCTAAGGAAGTGTGACAGGAGTGTCCACTTAACACAAATTAGCTAAAATATTATTTTCCCAATATGGTTTTGTTAAATCATGAATCATATTCTTGTCAATTATTATTTCAGTTACAGTCTGGGTACTGGGTGAAGCACAGAAAGTTATACCTTTTATGGTTGTGCTAATGTAAACAGGATACACATTGGAAGTAATTATATATTTTGCCAGTAACTCAAAAGATGAATTCTGGTATGTCATAAGCAAATAGGCCATACTATAATGAAGCAAACAAAACAAATAGATATTTTGGGAATAAGCTTTTAGAAAACGTGAAATATTTTAATTCTTGGGTAGTATATTTTAATTTGCATAGAAAAGTTTGACCTGAATCAATCAATAAATCTATCAGTTTCCTCTGTTTAAACATTTACAAAGTTCAGAGAACTGTCCTTGTTATGAAATCCTGCTGGCATGGCCACAAGCAATTAATTAGCTACAGATAATGTACATCCTTCAAAGCATGGCTAAATTTATTTCTATGTATTTTAGCTTTAATAAATACATAGGTGATACAACTTTCTAAATTTCCAGACTTAGATTTGCCAGATGATACTATCTTACCAGGAACATGGAAAATTTATATTTTGGGAAAATTTATTCTTGCAAGTTTGGCAGGACAATTGTAGCTAGGAAACTCAGGCTTCAAGAAGAATTATTTAAAATTAAATTAATTGGAGGTTTTATTTTAATGAGTGCTCTGAGAAGATTGTTGCAGGAAATTAAAATTCAGTAGGTTTTTTTCTTAATGAGAAATGTCTTCAGGCAAAGAGTTTTTATTTCTAACCATTAAACCATAAGTGAATCATCGCAGGAAGTTTCTGCTAGTGACCTACCACTTTCCTCAGTATGTTTCCAAATTTGATATCTTTTATTCTTATGCATTTTTATTTGTGCTAATGGTATTTACCTTTATTCTAAAAAATTTAATATATCCACTAGCTATAACTAGTTCAATATTTAACAGTTTTTCTGAGTGAAAGCAGAATATTTAAAAATTAGAACTATTTTTTGGGAAAACTAATAAAGTACACCAAATATTGCTATACCATGGCAGAGTTATGAAAATTCTAATAGCAGATGTGTGTCACTAACAAAAACTTAGAAATGCACAATATACAATAAAGTTTATGAAACAATTGTGATTTGTGTACTAAAATGAAAATAAAAACATAATATCTAATTGTATGTTATTAGAAAGCCATGCCTTATCATGTCATATCTTAGTAATATTAATACCTAAATATTAGAAATAGCATTGCGATTTCAAACATAATTTCATAATAATACATTTAAATATATATGTAATTGAATGATTATAATTATTAAACCTAAGCATTCATGAGTAGTATTACTATCACAGTCCCAACCCTAGCTCTGCAAATTTGTATCTGAGCTTCTTTCAGACAAATAAAATAAAAAAAATAATGAACAAACATTTGATCCTTATTACCTAGTAGAAGAAAACATCACATCATCAAAGAGAGTAAACCTTTATTTGAGTGTTTAAGAAAAATGCCAGGAACTGGGGTTCTGAAACAGAGATAAATATCTTCTAAAATCTGGTGAATCACGTGTTTTGGTAGCAATCGTTCTTAGAGTTTGGGAGAGAACAACAGAATAATTTTCAGTGTATACAATTTTGTAAGGAAGTCATAAATAAAATCTAAGAGAAAACTAGCTTGTATGGCCTTCAAAATGCCCTGAAAAAAAAAAAAAAAAAAGATTTTGAAATCTTAGAATTAAAAAAGAAAAGAAAATGTTTAAGATTTATTATATTTTAATGTTAATATTGTCATTAGCTGTTAGTCCTATATGCTAATCAGTAAATATGCATATGAACATTTTCTTTGAAATTTCAAAATTTTTGAATTTTAGTAACTTAATTAAAAAGTTCAAATTAATATACATATACACACATGTATATATACATATATATTATACATAGCCTATAATATAAATTAATATGTAGTTTTTTCTTCCCCAGAAACTTTATCATTAAAAATCAAGTAAAATTCATGCATGGTATGGTACTCCTGTAATCCCAAACACTTGGGAGACTGAGGCAGGAGAATTGCGAGTTCAAACCTAGCCTCAGCACCTTAGCAAGTTTCTGAGTAACTCAGCAAGACCCTGTCTCTAATAAAATATAAAAAGGGACTGGGGATGTGCCTTGGTGGTTATAGCTCAGTGGTAGAGCACTTACCCTCACATGTGAGGCACTGGGTTCCATCATCAGTACGACATAAAAATAAAAAAAATAAAATAAAGGTACTGTGTCCATCTACAACTAAAAAACAAAATAAAATAAATTTAAAAATTCAAGTAAATACTTAACAACCCATCGTGTAGCACTATTGGAAGGTAGGAGAACATTTAAGAACTGGGGCCTAATGGGAGAGAGTTAGGTCATTGGGGGCATGTTCTTGAGGGGGATATTTGGATCTCAGGCCCTTATTTTCTTCCTATGTTTCCCAGATGCAATGAGGTGAGCATCTTGCTCTATCACGAGTTCCCTATTGCAGTGTTGTGCTGCCTTACCACAGGCCCATAGGCAACAAAGTCAACCAACTGTGGACTGAAATATCTGAAACTGTGAGCTAGCAAAAGTCTTCACTACTTATAAGTTGGTTATCTCATGTGTTTTGTCAGCATGTTGGAAAGCTGACTGAAAATGTGCAAAAGCTTCAAGGTGTGACGATGATTGTCCATTGTAGCAGGTGGAGAATAAACATGAGGAATGGAAATCATGGATGGTGTCAGATTTGTAGTCTTTTATGCACCACTGTAAGGCTCTTGACCTCACTTTGATTGAGACAAAAAGACTTTGGAGGGTTTCCAAGCAGAGTCAGCAGTTAACATTTAAGTTCATGGGATATTTGGGGGAGGGTTGGAAGGTGGGATCAGGGTGAACCTAACCATGCTCAACCACTGAGCCACAACCCCAGTCCTCTTTATTTATATTTTATTTTGAGACAGGGTCTCGTTAAGTCGTTGGGTCACTTTTGGATTGGCAATCCTATGCCTAAGACTCCAAAGATACTGGGATTACAGCATGGGCCACCGCACCTGACTGAAATTATTTGTAGAACCAGAAATTGTGAATACAGAAAAGAACACTGAGGTCTGGGACACTACGATGTTTAAAAGTCAGTGAAGGCACTAGCAAAAGAGACTAAGGTCTCTTTTGAGAAAAATGTGAGAGAAACCAGAAAGATACAGTCATCCCAAGATGTCTAGCAAGAAAAGTGCTTCAGGGAGGAAACAGTTGAAATGTTTGCAATTATTTTGTTGATTTAATAGAATAAGGTCCGCAAAATACGTAATTTGGTAATTCCGAAGTTTGTCACTTTCCCAAGAGCCATGTGAAAGAAATGTGAGAATAAGAAACTTATTGGGGGAAGAGATATGGAAGTGTACAAGAGCAGGAGATCTAGAGATGGCGTTCTTTTATTTTTGGCAGGGTTCAGTGTGGCAGTAGAAGGGAAAAGTGCTGTCGTTGTGAAAGGAAGTAGAGAAATGAGGGGATATTTAAGAATAATTTGGTATGAAAGAAAATATTTTCTTAAGAAAGCATCAATTATTGTCATTCATATATAAATGTTCCCATAGCTCCAATGGGAACATATAGCTACAATAGCTCCATATAAAATGGAAGACAAAAAATTGACCAAAGGGACAGTGGAAACAATTAATGGATTAACATTCTTAAGGAGGCAAGAAGGGATGGGAAGTGACGCACAAGCAGATCAGCTTTATATAGGAGAAAAGGCAAAAATCATCCATAATATCTGCTTCAAGGTCCCTACAGGAAACAGATGGTACATACCTAAAATATAATCGCTCAAGAACCACATAGTTATAAAGCTGGGAATATGGGAAAATTATTTTAAAAATTAAATTATTTCTTACCCTGAACTCAAACTGACAAAAAGAGTAAGGACAGACAGGAAATGTCTGTGAAGTTAGCTGACTAATTGAGAGGTGATCTATTCATTCATGGATACGTCATAGAGAGTGCATGTATACTTTGCTCCTTTTAAAATTAAATGTATTTGCTGTATATCAAATTTTTTCAACATTGTCTATGCACCAGACCCACTTGAAAAATACTTAAAATCAGTGATAACTTCTGTACTATCATCAAAGATTCTGATTTAATTGCCCTGGATCTAATCAGGACTTAAGAATTTATAAAAGCTCCCATGTATATCCACCCTGCTGCCAATTTGTAAATAGGACCTAATGGAAGAAGTTTTGATGTGGAAAAAAGTCTTTAGTATATTAGTCAAAAAGCAAGTTGTAAATTAACTATGAGTATAGTTTGATTGAATTTTTTTCAATTATAGAAAAATAAATGCCATCTCTATGTATCTATTTTGTCACACATGTGCCATATAGCATTTTATGGGTGAAATGGCGATGAAACTATGAAAGCAGAGTTTTGGATTTCATCCTATTTTTGGTCATTGAAATTAATATGAAATATTTTTGCAGTTTAGAATAAAATTGCCAATAATATGCAAATAATCTATATCAGATTAGAAAAGGAAATGAAACAATTCATCTATAAAACCATCATCGTTTTCTTGTTTGCTTTTTACTTAAAAACACAAAATAGTTTATTCACTACTTATTGATCTGTTTAGTAGTGTAACATCATTTCATAATTTCTGACTTTTTACTTCATTATAAGTGGAATTATATTTTTTCATTCCCTTTACTGTTAATACTTTTAGTAGTGGTTATTTAGCCTTTTATGTGTTTAAGAGAAAAATTACTTTGGCCATGTAGCTTATATTGTATTCAGCAATCTGTTTTATTTCAATTTGCTATTTTAATCTAATTTTTTTATCTATTTTTCAAAGTGAATTCCATTGGTTTTATCAAACTTCAATAAAATAGAAAAGAGATTGATTCTGTAATGCTATTCTGTTTTTACTATTACATATACATTTTCTTCTGTTTAGTGTATTATCTTCCCCTTGTGTTATAATTTTGTGCAGGTATGCCATATATACATTATATATAATATATATATGTACATACACATATATGTGTGTGTATATATATATATATATAATATATATATGTGTGTGTCAGGGAGTCCTTTGTGTATGTGTTTACTTATTCATATTTGATTGACAACTGATGGCTCTCTCAAAACTGTATAAATTATTCTCATTTTTTCTTCCTCACTATTCAATTTCTTACTTTTCTGTTTCTATTAAGGTAACTTAAGCTAGAGCTCAGTTTATGAAAAATGTATGCTTCCAACCCAGCAATTATGAAGAATTCCATATCTGTGGCAATCCTTGCATATGAATGCCCTTATTATGTAATTTCTTATGGATGATTGGAATAGTTGGCCTGTCAATGGCCAACTTTCTAATTTTATTTTCTTTTGGGTAGTTTCCACATAAGTATTACAGCAGGTACTGATCTTTTTGATGCTGCTGTCCTCTTTGATTATTGTTTTTATTATTTTGACTTTAATCCTGTAGCATCATAAGTGAGAATATGTACAAGTGCCATTCACCAGCTGTGGTAAAAAATGTGAATGTTGTGTGGGTAATGAGTATTATCCAGGGTTTCTTGACTGTATTTTCTATCATAATTGTTTTAGTTAGCTTTTTCACTGCTGTGACCAAAAGACCTACTAAGAACAAATTAGAGGAGGAAATGTTTATTTGGGGATCATGGTTTCACGTTTCAGAGACTCAGTCCATAGGTGGCTGACTCCATTCCTCAGGGTCCGAGATGAGGCAGAACATCCTGGTGGAAGTGTGTGGCAGAGGAAAGTAGTTGGGAAGATGGCGCCAGGAAGGAGAAAGAGAACTCCGTTCAGCAAGGACAAAATATATACCCTGAAGATGTGCCCCCAAGGACCCACGTCCTCCAACCACACCCTACCTGCCTACAGTTACCACCAAATTAATCCCATCAGTGTATCTACATACTGATTAGGTTAGGGATCTCATAACTTGATCATTTTACCTCTAAACATTCTTGTATTGTCTCACAACTGAGCTTTTGGGAGACACCTCACATCTAAACCACAACAATAACTAAGTATTCTCTTTATTTTGTTGTTTTATTCTAAATTTTCCCTTGGGCTGTTCTACTGACTTTGATTATTGATGGTCAATGACATTGATGATTGATGGTTCCAAATGTATTCTTCCTTTTGAAAAGATCACATCAATTTCATCAAAATTTTTACACTTACTTCCTACAAAGACAAACCTTTCACACTTAGCATTCATATGCTTGTTTAGCTACTGTAATGCCTTTTTCATATACACATGCCACTGGTTTAAACTGTACTTGTAGAAGAGGCAAAATTAAACCAAAGTTGTGTCCTTAATACTTAATTCCACCTCCATCTTCACTACTGAAGGGTGAGCTCAGATTCACTAACCATCTTTACTAATCACAGGTGTCACAGAGGAGTAAAATTTATAAGTCAGACTTCCCTAACTTCTTCAGTCTGGGTTAATGGCAATATATCTTCTATAATTATGTTGATCATTATTGTTATTTCTGGTACAATCCTCTATTTTCTAAGAATTACAAAATTTTCTAGCATTCTCTTCCGTATTCCCTTGGCTATTTCAATAAAATTCTGAAGGAAGGTACTGAGACAAACACTACACATATTTTATCATATAATTTGAAAGTCTGAATTATCATCACAAAATTAGGATGTTATTTAAAATTTTAAATATGGGTTATATTTTGAGACATTGGAAGCTGAAATACTTACTATATTCTTAGTTGAACATCTGCATTAAGTTGTTTATAACCTGCTTGCTCTTTTCATAATTTGATTGCATATGAATTAACAACTCTATTCAGGTCACACACTAGAAGTAAATACTTTTATTTTGATTTAATCACACTTCCTTAAATTGTGAAAGTGATTTAGACTTCCTTTTCACATTCAATAAAAGTTCCTCCTAATGCTGATATCAGCTGAGTGATCATGTCTATTTTAATGCACCTATACATTGATTGACTAATGATATAGTGAGGATACAGCAGCTGCCACCGTTTCAGTGGCTTCAAACATTAGACACATTTTCTCATTAGAGAAATGGACTAATATACATTTTATGGTTGGTGGGAGACCATGTTGTATTTAATAAAGACAAGGAGGTCTCAGCTTGTGGTTTTACCATTTCTTGGGTTCTCTTTATTATCTTTTTTCAACAGTGGATGAGTAAAGAGAATGTGGAACTAACACACTTTACTTCTTGAAAGACTAGGTCTGAAAATTGAATTTTTGTCAAAACAGCTCTGCTCAGATAACACTGGTGAAAACAATTTATGGGATTATAAATTGTCATCTCTGGCTACAAAGCAAAATGAAAATAAAAGAAAAGGGATAATGTATTTGTATATAAGTTATTAGATCATTAATGGTAATAATACACTGAATTGTTTCCTTCTGGGAAATAAAATTTAGCTACATCAAAGAAGCTTACAGCTCTGGTACTCTGTACAAGTAAAACTCACTACAAAGAAAAAGTAGGAAGAGGTGTTCTCATAAAGAAAGGTCTTGACAGACAAGGTACACCATTAGATATTTTCATCTAGCACCTCTTAAGTATTAGGAAGGAAGATTATCCATGCCAGTCAAGAACAGTCTATAATGATCACACATATGTACTTCAAAGGTCACCTGTTTCTCAAGAAGAAAATAGCTTGATTCCATTTACTTCTCTCCTCTACTTAAGATTCTTAATGACTGTGAAATTTTGTTCAATGTAACACACTAGAAATGATTCAAATAAATAATAATTCAATGCATTAATCTGAAAATTAATCTGTTTGCCTATGTAACATTTAATATCACAGTATTTCCTTGCTATTTCTTAGAATCCTGCAGAGTATGAAAAGCTAGAAACTAAAAATTGGTTCTAGAATGTACTGCATGTTCAATACGGACTTAAGAAAATTGATCAAATATGGAGTTCAAAATTCCCCTGCATTTCCACATTCAGACAGATGTATGTCATATAGTGTTTAATTTATCCTAGTTGGTAAAGCACCTGTCAGTGTTTGTTGAGTAACTTAAAATATTGTCATATTTAATTTTTACTTATGATTATATTTTGGCATCAGTAAAGAGGGAAAGGATTAATCACAAATATTAAAATAGCTTAAGCTATATATATTTTTGTGAAATAAACTATATTTTATTAGATGTTATAAATAATTATCCTAATATATAAGTATTTTCTAGATTACAAACAATTTAACAATCTTTTACTTTAAACAATATACTTCAGGATATCTGTATTTAATAATTTCATATTTTAAAAGTGGTTTTTAGCTGTTTTGCTTAACTAAAGGAAAAACTAACCAAAGATAAATTGAAAAAAACAAATTCCTCCTGTTTACCTAGAGACAAGTTTTGTATTATTTCAGAAAAAATGTATACCTATATTAAGAAGTATGAATTTGAAATGTGCCATTTAAAGGTACTGGTTTATTCTTTCAAATACTCCTTAATAGTCCGTTCTCTGTCAATGCCACTAAACACTGCATTGGTTCTCGATTGATATGTTTTGTTGTTGTTTTTTCAGGCTTTGTTATTAAAATACAGATTAAATATTTATTTTAAAAAATGTCACTTTACCTATATGCATGAACATCTGTAAGGTAAATTTATTATAGCACAATTGTTGACATGAAGAGTTTACGCAGTTGGTAATTTTATAAATGTTATCATACTCTTTCTATCAGTGTTATCTTATAAATACAGTGATGAGTTAAATAAGATAAACATGGGAGAATTCTTGTCTCATTCCATTTAATTCCTGTAATATTCAAAGCCAGAAAAATTTATTACATCAGAGAGAAAAATGAAGGGGTTAATTTGTGGATTTTCAGGAGCCTGGTAATGTTCTGTCTCATGATTTGAGTGACATTACATAGGGTTATTTCCATGACGAAGCATGAAAGTCACATTTAAAATTTATTTACTTTTTCATGTATTCTGTACTTCAAAATTTTTATTAACATGCAAATCATATAATGAATTCCATTAATTTAGTAAGACAAAATTCGTTTTGCATGCTTCAGAGCCATTTCATTTGGTTCATTTGAGAAATGTATGCCAATTTTCTTGTCAAATATTTTGTTATTGCTACCTTGTCATCTAATAGTTTGTGATGTTTATATTTTTAGAGTTTATTGAAATAAAACATATAAGCTCTAACGTGTGTGTACTCATTTAAACAACTATATGCTACATATTCACCACTCTAAAATGTTCCCTGAGAACCTCTGTGATTCCTCACTCCTGCTGCCACAAACTTCTGCACTATTACCATTGCTGGCAACCACTTATATGCTTTCTATAAGTGAATTTGCATGCTCTAAATTTTTCATAAAGGGAATTATATCATAGGTTCTTTGTTTTATTTTGCTTTTGTCATAAAAGTGTTTTGAAATTCAGAAATATTGTTGCACATATTGATGATTTATTCCTTTTTATTGGTAGATAGTATTCCGTGGTGTAGCCGTGTCTCAACCTGTCCACATATTGGCACCAGTTTTCAATGTAATTTCTAGTCATTAACTTTTAAATATAAAACCTCCATGAAAATTAATGAACAAGTATTTATATGGAACTTGATTTCTCTTGGGTAAATTCTTATAAGTGAAATATTTCTTCAAATGATCCATGTATGTTTAACACAAACTGTTTTCCAAAGTGCTCGTAATATTTTACATTCCCCACAGTAGTGTAAGGGTAATCCAGTTGATTCATATGCTTGCCAGCACTTTTTACTTTTAGGCATATCATTTGTTTTGGGAAGTTCTGCAATAAATATGAATCATGATTGATATCACCTTTTTATATGGATACCAAATTATTTCAGCAATACTTAAAGCATCACCTTATCTTTACTGAATTGCCTTTCATCTTGTTAAAATCAATTTTCATATAAGTGAGTTTCTATTTCTGCACTCTCTTCTCTGGTATATTGACTCATGGCCATATTTAGGTTGAAACAATACTGTTTTGATTGCTATAGTTTCTATTAATACATAAAATAAGGTGTTCTGAATCTTTCACATGTTCTTTTTTATTAGAATTGTTTTGGATATTTTTGTTTCTTTGCTGTATAATGTAAATTTAAAAATCTTCCCGTTGATATCTACAAGTTTGTCAACATTTTCATTAGGATTAAATTGAATTTAAATACAAGACTAGGGAGAATTGACATTATAGAACTATTGAATGATCCAATTTGGTCAGGATATAGGATTCCAGATGTTTAGAAATTCTTTGTTTAATCATCGTTTTGTATTTTTCCAGACATACCAAGTTAGATTTATATCTAAGAATCTTATTTTTTTAGTTTGTTGTGGGTAGTATTGTTCTTGGAATTTCAAATCTTAATTGTTTGTTGCTAGTGTATAGGTCTGTGATTGCTGTGTATATTAACCTTATATGCTAGGCTCACTTATCAGTTCACTTAACTTTTATGTAGATTTCTTAGAGTTTTCTCAATAGAAAATTACATCATCTACACAGAAAAACAGTTGTATGTTTCCTGTTCCAACTGTATGTCTTCTTTTTTTTTTTTTCCTTTTCCTTATATTACCAAACCAGCCAAGTTTCTAGTACAATTTAGAATACGGTGGTAAGAGTCCATATCATTTCACTTTATTGTTTTAATCAAGAAGAAAAGCATTCAGAAAGTAGGCATTAATGTCTTCGTTATGAGCATAAATCACAATAATTCTACATATAATTTGAAATCTCACTATTTATGAATGATGTGTAGTCTTCATCTTACTCTGTTCTTTATTTTTTCATGTCTTTCAGAAAATTTATGCTCATAAACAAAAGAAAGTCAGCATTAAATACAATGATAGCTATAGTGCTAATTGATAATTTAGTTTTGTTCTTTGTTAAGACACTTCTAGTTCTAGTTTGCTGACAGATTATTTTCCCTTCATTTTTTTCTTGCTTTTTAAAAATTTTAAATCATGCAGGGATATTGAATTTTGACAAAGGTTTTATATAATGTATTGAAATAGCCACATAACTTTTGTCTCTTGTGTGTTAATATGGTGAACTATGCTGATTAATTATTGGGGGGGGTTTCATGATGCATATATTTAATTATAAATTTTAATATATTAATAGTCCAAATTAATGGGCTTCACAGTGACATTTATATAGGCATATATCATAACACGGTCATGTACACTCTGCCCTACTGTCTCTTTCCTGCAATATCCGTCTTTCTTTTCCTCTTCCCTTGAAGAATCCTCTCAGCTACTTTTGAGTTGTCTTTGTTTGGTCACATATCACATACGAAAGAAAACATTAGATGCTTTTCTTTCAGGGTCTGGCTTATTTCATTTAAAATGAAGTCCTCTAGTTCCTGCAAATGATATTATTTCATTTTTCTTTATGTCTGAATAATATTGCATTGTGTATAGACCGTATTTTCTTTTTAGCTCTGTGGACAGGGCCACAGTAAATATTTGTATGCAACTTATCTCTTGAACTCATTTCCTTCAGATGTATACCCAGGAGTGTTACAGTGGAATCTTATGGTAGGTCTAGTTTTACATTTGAAAGAACCTCCATTGTTTTCCATAGTGAATATACTAATGCACCTTCCCACCAGCAGTGTATAATGGTCACTTTTTCTGCACATCCTCGCCAGCATTTGTTATTTTTGTTTTTGTTTTTGATTATAGTCAATCTTGTTATGGCACAATTGCAATAAATCACTGAGTTGAATTTAATGCAGGAGACAGAACCATCTTTATTGACCAGCTGGTGGGCCCCCAGCTGATGGGACGAGGGCAGATTGCAACCCCCTCCAAGGGTTAGAGTACACTTTTGACACCATAAGTAAAGTATGTCAGTACATTAATCACAAGTGGCTGTTGCTATGATTCAGAACTGCAAACAAACATCATGAGATCTAAAGTCATAAGCAGAAGGGGAAGTGAGTTAAAACAACCCTAGTTGAGTACAAGTTTAAGAATGGTTACTAACATCTAGTTGAATATTCTCTGACAGGGTATATTGCCCAAGAAAAATGGGAACAAAAAGGAGAAAATTTTACATTGTATAAGAAGAACAGAAACATTTGCCTTTCTAAGCAAGGTGTGCTAAGCAGGATCAGGATAGCAGAGGTGGAGTTTTCTCATGGGAGAAGCATTTCTTAACAAGACATGGAATCTCAGGGTAAAATGAAGTCTGGTCATTGCCCATATAGCCTGGCCCATAATAATCTGACTGGGTGAGAAGAAACCTTAATGCGGTTTTGATTTGAATTTTCCTGATAGTTAAAAATGTTGAGTATTTTTCAACTATTTAATAACTGTATTTTTTTTCCTTTTTGGTACCAGTAATTGAACCCACTTAACCACTGAGCCACATTCCCACTTCCCCAACCCTTTTTAATACTTTATTTAGAGACAGAGTCTCGGTAAGTTGCTTAGGATCTGCCTAAGTTGAGGAGGCTGGCTTTGAACTCACAATCCTCCTGTCTCAGTCTTCCCTGCTGCTGGGTGTGCTGCTTTTTGAGAAGTGCCCTCACAGATCATTTGCCCATCTTTGATTGGACTGCTTGTTCTTTCATTGTTGAGATTTGGGGGTTCTTCATACATTGTGGTTAGTGTTCTTTTGTACCATGAGTAGCTGGCAGGTTTTGCCCCGTTTGGCACGTTGTCACCTCACTCTGCTTCCTTTGCTGCACAGTAGTTTTTTTTTTTTTTTTTTTTCCATTTGCCAGTTCTTTGTTTTGTTTTCCCTGAGCTATTGGAGTCCTGTTCTGAAAATCATCATCATCCATGCCAATATTTGGGGGACACGTCCTTTACATTTTTTTGTAGTCGTTTCAGGTATTAGATAAAGGTTTTTAGAGGTGGCTTGTTTGCACAGGGTGAGGTATGTGGGTCTAGTTTCAATCTTCTCCATGTTGATACCCAGTTTTCCCAGCACCATGTGTTGCAAAGGCTGTTTTGCTCCAGTGTATTTGTGGCACCTTTGGTTGGAAATTTGCTGACTATAGATGCAGCAAATACAGGTTTTCTGAGTTCTTCTTTTAGGCAGCTTTGCATTTCTGTAATGAAAATACCTGATTAGTCATTTTTGACACAAAACATACTGTGTTGCATGAGGGACCCACTTTCTCTGTAGGCTTTAAAAGTGGGGTCCCTCTGGTGGTTAAGGCTGGTGTAATGTAGACAACAGCGTGTGTGTGTGAGGGGGGATATACTCTCTGTGGTTACTCCTACATTGGGAATGGAAGCCCCCTGTCAACTTTGGGGAGTTTCCCACGGCATTTTTTTTTTTTTTTTTTTTTTTTTTTTTTTTTTTTTGGCTCTGCTACAGGATTTTCTAATTGTCTGCTGGTTCTGTTTTCATCCTCTATTTAGACACTGGTGCAGTCCCAGATGTTTCATAGAAAGAGGCAGGAACCAGGGTTACAGTTTTTATTCTGACTCTCACTCTTACCAGCATGATCTCATAGGGATGGGAGCACCTGATGCTGAAGACCCTCCTGGGTACGGGGTCTCCAACAAGTATTTTATTTTTCTCTGCTGTTGCAATGGAGGTGAATTTCCAAGGGCAGAATTTCACAATCCTCTTTTTCCATGCCTGTGATGGACCAGGCATTGGCTGGGATTTTGATCCTCTCAATTTTTTAAATTGATCTATCCAGAGTTTGAATGTGACTAGGTCATAACTAGAGCAAAATTCAATGCTTTTCAGCTAGGATTGTAGTTCAGCACTAGCAGAACACATAGTGAACATTCTGAGTGCAAGGTTCCCAATAACTGCAAAGAATGATGAGAAAAAAATAATAAAAAAGACAGAAACCAAATAAAATAAAAGCAACACCAACAATACTATTACCAACCACAGAGAAATGGGAAATATAGAATGAAATAAAAACTTATAAATAATTTTAAATAAATAAGTTAGTAAGTGAAAAAGTAGGAGAAATAAAAAAAAAAAAAACAAGTGAGAAAAGGAAACAGAAAAAGAAATAGATATTGATCAATTTCTTTTTTTGGAAGGTTGTCTTGGTCAGCTTTTTTTGTTGCTGTGACTAAATGATCTGACCAGAACAATAATAGAGGAGGAAAAAGTTGAGGGTTAACCATTTCAGAGGTTTCAGTCCATAGAAGGCCGGCTCCATTCCTTGGGGCTTGAGCTGAGGCTGAACATCATGGTAGAGTGTGTAGCAGACGGAAGCACCTCACATGAGATCAGGAAGCAGAGAGAGAGAGTCTCCACTCTCCAGATACAAAATATATACCCAAAGCCACACCCCAATTCCAATCTTCTCTAATTACACCCTACCACTTCGGTTACTGCTCATTAATCCCCATCAGAGGATTAAATCACTGATTAAAACTCTCAAAACCCAATCATTTCTCCTCTGAACCTTCTTTCATTGTCTGACACATGAGCTTTTGGGGGACTCCTCACATCCAAACCATAATAGGGGGGTTCCAGGAATTGAACTCTGTGGCTCTTGACCACTGAACCACATTCCCAGTCCTATTTTGTATTTTATTTAGAGATAGGGTCTCACATTGATTAGCACCTCTGTTACTGAAGTTGGCCTTGAACTCTCTATCCTCCTGCCTCAGCCTCCCAAGCTGCTGGGGTTAACAAATCTGTACCACCAAACCCACCTGATCAATTTCTTAATGCTGAGCAAAATCTTTCATTCCAAAATGAACTCTATTTGCTCATGATATGCTATCATTATTATTTAATAGTATTTCCTAAGGATTACATAACATTTTGTAGAATTTTCCAATTTAAATAAATGAATCTGAGGTTTTTCTTTCTTGAAAACATTTTATTAGAAATCTAATTTCTTTAATAAATACCCAACTGAATGTATTGGATATAGTGAATTTTGATACTACCTTTCAAGAAATTTTTGGTTACTTATTCTGAATTATACATTATGGTCAAGAGCTTTTTATAGTAATCCCTCTTACCCTTATTATTTTCTGTGCTTCATGTTGATATTTCCTAGCACTGTTTATTTTTGTCTTAATTTAAGCTTTTTTTCAATGAATTAGCTTTTAATTTGATTGAATTTGTGTTTTTATCATCAATTTCATTGATAACTGCTTCAATCATTTCTTCTGTGTGCTTCATGTCATTCTTTTTATTCATATTTTTTCTTTACAACATAGGATCTTTAATTTTAATAGAGATATTTCTTCTTATCCAACAAACATTAAAACTACAAATTTCCCTCTAAGCGATGCTTTAGTAGTGTCCCATAGATTTTGCAAGATCTTAAAATTCATTAATTTTAAAATATTGCTTTCATTTTTTCTTAAAATTTCATCTTTGAACTATAAGTTATTTGGATATGTGTGGTATAATACCTAAGTATTGCTTATTTCCAATTTAATGCTGCTATGATCCAATAATATATTTTTATAGTTTCTATTCTTTGAAATGTGTTAAGGTCTGCAATATAGACTGGATTTTAGGGTATCTTTGTGTCCACTTGAAAAAAAAATATAGTTTTTTGCCATATCAATTAGGTCAAATAAGTGCTACTCTAATTTCACTCTCATGCAGATCAAATGAGACAAATGAAAAGTGAGAGATTACCTGTGAGAGATGGGGATTTACTGAAAGTCCACATGTGAAATGTTCTGTAATATGTAATTTGGATGTTGCTTAATTTGGGTCTTACATTTTCAAAATTTATCAATTTTACATTAACATCAGTGGATTTCACTGTTTAAAAATTGTAGTTTGAGTTAAAAGTTTTTGAAAGTGAAAGGAGGCAAGTACAGGAATTTTCTCAGACCTCCTTATTAGTAGGCTATATATATTCTGTATAACCTTCCAGAAGGAGTACTGAGGATTTTTAACCTCTGTGTTCCTATTAATTTTTTTTAAATCTGTGAGAGTACACAGCTATTAATAAATGAGTCTCAACATCATACTTCCTACTTCTGAAACCAAATATACAAATTATATTATACTTTTCTCTTCTTTAAAAATGTGATTATCAGCAAAAACATTATAGCATTGACAAAACTTTACTGAGTCTCTATTATCAGCATTCCCATTTTTGTTCACAGGTTATTATAATCTAATGATTTAATTATTTTAAAGTAAAAGAGGACAGAGGATGTAGCTCAGTGGTAGAGTGCTTGCCTAGATGCACAAGGTCCTGGGGTTCAATCCCCAGTACCAGAAGAAAAAAAAAAATAAGAGTATTTTGATCACTATTTTTACACTCAGAGAGTTATTGACTTGTTTTCTTTTTGATTTTATCTTGCATCTTCCTATGATATTGATGATATTGCAAGACAAAAATGATAATTACTTGGTTCTATCTATCTAGCTCTCTAGTTCTGTTTGATTTATTTTCCTCTAAGACTCTGTTTTGTTTTATTTTGTAATATTGTATACATTCAAAGGAATATGTGAAGCCTTTATAAAAGTTATAATGGAACTGTAGTACCATATAATATGACAAAATAATATAATAATTATTATATAAACTATAACATTA
Source organism: Sciurus vulgaris (assembly GCF_902686455.1). Lineage (NCBI taxonomy): Eukaryota > Metazoa > Chordata > Mammalia > Rodentia > Sciuridae > Sciurus > Sciurus vulgaris. The sequence continues at coordinate 137,989,489 of NC_136463.1, forward strand.
CTTATGCCTCATCTCTGCCTCTTACCCTGAAGTATTAATATCTTGAATTTTGCATTTTCATTATTTTGACTTCTTTCTACCTCTCATTCTTGATTTAACAATTGTAAGAATTCACCTAGTTTAGAATAGCACCTAGTTTACTCTTGTAAATGCCCCACGTTAAAACTAAGTTGGTATCTAATGTTAAATTGTTAAGAAATAAATATTTATTAAGCTTTGACTATTTTACTAACACTGTGGTAGCACTTTTAACTTTATCTAAATTTATTCTCACAATTTTATGAGAAGTACTATTTTATAAATGACAGAATTGTGACTCAAACCATTTTAACTTTTATCAGTTTATAAGGCAGGTAATTTGAGGCAATCCTGTTGAAAGCTAATTCAGTAAGACAACCTTGTCCATGTTTCTATGACACTAGAGTGCTACAAAATATTCCCCTTTTCATCTTTTCAGCAGTATGTATTAATGGTATTTTTAATATCTCTATTTACATAATAAACAAAAATGGTTCCTAAATAACAATTAAAGTCTATTTTCTCAGCACTTTTTCTTCACTTTTATGCTTCCCTTAATACACATTTACATGTATTCAATTTAAAATAGTTCAGTAGTACATAAAATACTCCTATGATTACTTGGCTAGATTTTATATTGCAGGAAGTCACAGTTTTATTGAGTATATAATGACTTTCAAGTTACAACTTAGGAACACTAGACTCAATGTTGCAGTTTAAATTGCTTTCCTTCAGAGTAAATAGTCCCAGATCTTCAAATAATTCTATTTAGAGGTTATCACAAGACTACTTTTAAAAAGACCTCAAGTATCATATTAATATTTCATATATAATTAATCAATCTGCAAAAATCTTCATTATTCACATCAATCAAAGTTTAAAACCCACAATAGTTCCTGGACCAATTTATCTCTTACTTCTTCAGTTCTATTATAGAATAATTAAATTAAATTATTTCCAACTTATTTTTCTAAGTAACACATATTATGCAATGAATGTTCTTTTCAATGAAATAATTACTAGAATCCATAAACTATCATTTTCATATTTTTCTTTGATTTTTTTGGAGCAAGTAGGTACATTTTATCTATTAATTTATGAACTTTATTCCACAGTACAGGAACTGACTATTTCAATGTCTGACATTAAGTTTCCTGTGATATTGCAAAGTCATTTTAATTATTGTATTTCAGAGTAATCATACATCATATAAATGGTGAATTTTAAAGACAGCTGCTTGTTTCATTATTTATTGTGACTTCTAGCTGGAGTGCAAAGGAGATACTTTTTTGTTAAACTTTTTATTTTGCAGTTAAAGCACTGCTTTAAAAGACTTAAAGTCATGCTTATCTGATCAGTAGACTTAATTATTTTTTAGAGTACCATTCTTTTTAAAATATTTCACTCACTAAAATCATATTTTATTTCAGAAAATTTTAGAAATTACCATATATTCACCTTTGCCAATATTTCTTCATTTTTTAGGTTAAAAAATAATTTGAACTTGGATATATCTATGTTCATAGGGAAGAGTAGCTAGTAAAATATTACTACAGCAGGTTCAAATAACTATCCTTATTTCAAGGCATGATTTAAATAACAAGAATCTCACAACTATGTTAGACTCAGCTTTGATAGACTTCAGAAGACTTTTCATAGAGTCAAATCATTCCATGTATAGTTAAGACAAACACCTAAAACATGAATTAAATTCCCCAAATGCAAGCAAAGTAATTCATATTTTTCTGTACAAACTTATATGACAGCTCAAAATGTGGTGGCTCAAGACCAAGTCTCAGATGATCTACTCTGTAATTAAGTACTTAAAATCCTAAACAAAGACCATTACTTGAAATGATCAATTACTGAAAGTACAAGAAGAAGAAGTAAAATTTCTCCAATTCTCTGGTCTACCTGGTTTCTATAGTAAAACAACTTCTAAAATATTGTCCCACTCTTCAGTTATTAAAACTACTCATAGTAAATAGAAAGTGCATTCTATGATTTCCTAACTAATGATAATAGGACATTAGGGAAATAAATTTTCATTAGCCACGTTTTAGTCAGCTTTATCACTGCTGTGACTAGATGACCCGACCAGAACAATTGTAGAAGAGGAAAAGTTTATTTGAGGGCTCACAGTTTCAGAGGTCTTAGTCCATAGAAGGCTGGCTCCATTCCTCCAGGCTCAAGGTAAGACAGAACATCATGACCTTAGAATGTGGCAGAGGGAAGTGGTTCACATGATGATCAGAAATAAAAAAGATTCCACTTCCACTGTATTGCCAGGTACAAATATATACCCAAAGCCATGCCCCCAATGTCCCACCTTCTCCAGCCTTCAGTTACCTACCCCTCAGTTAATCCCATCAAATGATTGATTATTGATTGAATTAAGACTCTCATAACCCAGTCATTTCTTTGAACCTTCTTGCATTGTCTCACATGTGAGCTTTTGGAGGACACCTCATATCCAAACCATAACACTATGTCCTTTTAAAAATATACATTATTTCAATAAAAGGAATACAAATAAATGTATAAAATGAGACCTCCAAGTTTAGCTTTTGACATTTAGTACAGGATTGTTTGAAACATTTTCAGGAATGATTATTCTTTTAAAATTCTTTAAGACAGTAGTTTCTATTTTTATGTGTATATTGGTAATCTTTATCAATATAATTTTTAAGTTTTTCAATTCATACTTTAATATAGAAATTATTTTGATAGTTTTTAAATTTATGTGAAGGGTATGTGAGACTCATCTTGAGAAACCTAAACATAAATACATTTTCATAAATGTTCACTTAGATAAATTAGTTATGTATGTCATTAAATATAAAAATATGAGTATAGGTCAACCATACAACAAATAGCCACTATAAACATTTGAAGTACTGAAAAATCATATCTATCTCTCAGACTACATTAACCTGGAATTCTGAAGTTAAATAAGAGGAGAGTTAAGACCTAAAACTGGTAGTGGATGGTGGTGGTGATGGTGGTGGTTATATGTAGTAGGAAGGAGGACAAATATGTAGGAAGTGCATAAAAATTGTCTGCATAAGAAATTAAGAAAGTGATGTTTTGCCTAATGGGCTTATGGAGCTTGTTTTTCTTGCATCCAATCCAATTTTTATTGCAAATTTCTCTTTCATTGAATTGGAAAGTTTCCTTCCTTCTAAGTAAGGATATAATTTCTTTATGTATGTTCTTGTACCATTCCCACACATATTTAGGATACGGACTATATTTAGGCCATTTATAAATAGTTAGACTTAATCAACAAGGTAAACATTCATGTAGCAATTACTGCAAATTAACCACTTTGATGTTAATCATTTCTATTTGTGGGTTTTCAGACTTGATTTCTCATATCTTTAAAAAAAGAGGTAACTTTACTAACCTCCTAAGATGCCAACTTTCTGAGTCATTGAGAGCCACATCAAAATTAAAAGAGGATCACCTTGAGCTCCCCAAAAATGCAAATCAACTGGAAAAACACCAGCTGGCCTTAATCTTCCAACATTGCAGTTTAGTCTGCCTCATGTCAGCAGGCTAGCAGGTATTCTTTTTATAGAAACAGAAACTTAGCAGATGTAGCTGCTGTTTCTTTCTTGTCAAAAGTGAAATTCTCCTGTTCCCTGCTGTACCCAAACACATGGAGACACTCACAGGCTCCAATTGAACACAAATATACGTTTGAAGAACAGTGTTAGTGAAAGTTACTAACTAGTATAGGGGGTTAGGTCAAAGGCCTAATCTTCAATTTTGCACTCAATAGCTTTAAAGTCCAATGTTCAAAGAGCTATTTTTGTTTCCAGGCATGATTCAAACATCATGAGCTTTATTCTGTTTTTTCAACAAATCATCATTAATGAAATCTAAAATAAAATCTAAACAGACAAATAGGAATCACCAAGTACATACTCTTTCTTTAAGATACATAAATGCCAGGAAATGGTCCTGAAGGTTAAGCTGAGGCGATGTTCCAGTTTAAAAATATTCACCTACAGTTCACTCTGTTAAATCTCAGAATGTTCTGATTCAATCTCTCTATCCATTCTTTTGTGCCCTTATTTTTAAAGCACATAAGTCACTGTCTCCTTTTCTATGTTACTGTGTCCCAAAAAAGATGAAGAGGTAATATATGCAACCCAAAATAACTATTTCTTATAATAAGTAAAGGTTAAAACCATTTGTACAGTGAGTCATGTAGGCATCAAGTGCTGCACAAGGATCCGGCGTACCATGGCATCCACATACAGATTTCAAGTAAGTGATGTGCCCACACCTCAACTGGGGAAAGTAAATCCACCCATTCTTTTTCCCCATGATTTTAAATGGGACACCATATGAAACTTCACATTGCAAGAACATGAAATATACTTGTCATCCAAGTAAGCACTTCTATTTTCTATTTATTCAATTACTTTCCTTGTTTTATATCATTTTTTTTTTATCATCAGAGGTCCTAAAGCAGACAATAAGCAGATTACTCCCCACATTGTTCCTCTCCACCACAATCTGTAGTTGGCCCTTTTTACTCTATAATATGTCATGTGAACTACTTTGTGGATTTTTGAAAATTTTCTTTATCAAGCAATTGCTTTTTGGTAAGGAATCTTTCTGGCAAACTACATGATTTATAGCACTTCTAAGGGCACATGAAAATATTAATTTATATATATTTTTACCCCCATTGTATACCAGGCACTGTTCTGAGTGCAGTGGAAATTATTGGGAACGCAGGTCAGTTGTCATGGGGTTTGTTTATCACCCTGAATTACTATTAATGTATTTATTCACTGTAAAAGAATAAAATGCGTTCACTAGTCCTTAAGTGCAAGGACATAAAGAACTTTGAATATCTGAGTTATTGTTTATATTGTGCATGTGTTAATAATATTTATGATGTAGCTTTATATCAAATGGAAATAAGAGGTACTATTTGCAAATATCATGTGATTATAACACACCATGTAGGACTAGATCACAAGGACATAGCAAAATATGAAAATTAGGCATCCTGTACATTTTACTACATATGTTTCAAATATTTTTATGTACTGAAGCATAGAAATGTAACTATAATTTCTAAATCCTTTCTCAAAACTTTCCTTCCTGGGTCTAAGTTCTCACTTGAAGTAAGTGTAAAATACTCCCTATATTTATAAAACTTTCTTATAGGTATATGCATTTATAGATATATGAAAATGTCTTTGCAAACTTTAAAATTTCATAGATCACATAACAGTAAATGTCATTTTTCAGTTCAGTTTTTACCCCGTTTGATATTTATTTATGACTTTACATATGGTTTGATTTCAGTGATTTTAAATGATTTGTAATAGTTCTCCAGGATGTGAACAAACCACAGTTATTCATAGGAAATAATAATAAAGAATTTATTTCCTTTTCAATTACAAATAATTCTACAAGAATTATTTTATGTGTCATAGAGTACAAACAGCTTCAAATTTGCTAGTTGTGCCAAATTTCTGTGAATGTCTATATCAAATTACATTCTCAAAAACATGTATAAATAATTATTTTCTAAACTTTCAAACACTGATACTATACTGTGTGTAAACCTTAATTTTGCTAAACTAATTGATGAGATGACAGATCTCATTTTATTTTAATTGTATGTCTCTGATTTCTATGTTTACTATTCCATGTTTACTACTCTTAAATATGTTCCATAGATTGATTGTTCATATCATTTGCCTGCTTCTTATTGATTATTTATTTTTCTTTCTTGCTTCATAGGAGTTATTTCATATCCAAATACTTCATTTTTTTAGGACTGCATATCCCTTTTCTCTCTGACTTTCTTTTTTCCCTTTGTATGCTTAAACTAAAGTAACTTTTTTTAATTTTTCATGTTATTAATGTATCTGTTTTTTCCTTCATGGTATGACATTTTGAGACTTGTGTGAATAATTTTTCATACTTTGATACTATAAATATTGTGCATGCCCTCTTCCTGGTTTTTATTCTTTTTTAGTTCCTCAATCCATACCTATTTTATTTTGTTCATAAGCTGAAGTTAGGTGTTCTTGATGCTACATTTAACCTTATGAGTTTCAAACTTTCCTTGTCATTTCCATGAATCATATAAATTTTGATGAAATGATAAATCTAAATCACTATAAATTTGTATATGTAGCATATATATTCATTTAATATTTTCTGTAATTACTTAACAAATTGATTAGATTCTTTTTTTCTTTTTTGGTACTGGAAATTGAACCCAAGGGTGCTTCACCTCTGAGTTATATCCCAAATCCTTTTAATTTTTTAATTTTGATACAGAGTCTAGATAAATTGCTTAGGACCTTGCCAAGTTGCTGAGGCTGTCTTCAAACTTGCAGTTCTCCTGGCTTAGTCTCCTCAATTGTTGGGGTTATAGGTGTGTACTACTGCACTGGGTTCAAATTGATTAGTTTCTTACTTTAAAAGTTTAGTATCCTATAAGCCTGATTCAGTGGATGAACAAAAACTTATTTAATAATGTTACTATTGGGAATGTATGAATTATTATAAATAATTTTCATGACTTGTGTGTCCATATATATTTATGGGACAGTCAGTCACATTAAGAAATTTTAAGATTATCCACACTGCTTTCCAGAGTGACTGCAACAATTTGCAACTTCACCAGCAACGTAAAAGTGTGCTTTTTTCCCCACATCCACGCCAACATCTATTATTGTTTGTGTTCTTGATAAAAGCCATTCTAAATGGAGTAAGATGAAATCTTAGAGTTGTTTTAATTTGCATTTTTCTAATTACTAGAGATGTTGAACACTTTTTCATATATTTATTCATTGCCTGTGTGTCTTCTTCTGTAAAGTGTCTGTCCAGTTCCTTGGCCCATTTATTGATTGGGTTCTTTGTATTTTTTGGTGTAAAGTTTTGTAAGTTCTTTATGAATTTTGGAGAATCCTAAGAAAACTTGGAATGGACCCACCTTTTGACCCAGTTATCCCACTCTTTGGTTTATACCCAAAGGACCTAAAATCAGCAAACTACAGTAACACAGCCACATCAATGTTTATAGCAGCTCAGTTCACAATAGCTAGATTGTGGAACCAACCTAGATGCCCTTCAACAGATGAATGGATAAAGAAACTCTGGTATATATACACAATGGAATACTATTCAGCCATAAAGAATAATAATATTATGGCATTTACAAATAAATGGATGGAATTGGAGAATATCATGCTAAGTGAAATAAGCCAAGCCCCCAAAAACCAAAGACCGAATATTTTCCCTGATAAGTGGAGGATGATATATAATGGGGGAACTTCAGAATATACAGAAGAAAATGAGAGGGAAGGGAGTATGAAAAATGGTGGAGTGAGACAGACATCATTACCCTATGTACATGTATGATTACACGAATGGTATGAATCTGCATTGTGTACAACCATAGAAATGAAATTATGTACCCCTTTTGTGTACAGTGAATCAAAATGCAGACTGTAAAAAATTAAAAGCTAAATAAAAATAATAAAAAAAGAAAAAAGATAAGAAAAAGAAACTTTAAGAGAATTCACTTGTAATTTTTACATAATTTCTCTGTAAGTAGTTTAAAAATAGCATTGTTTAAATCACTAAATATACATTTTCATATGTAATATGAATATAGAAATATGCATGATATATCTTTCAAAAACTGATGAAGTTATGCAAATACAATTGAATAATTGGTTTTCCTTTACATTTTGATTCTCTCCTTTAAATTCCACGTATTCTTTGTAATAACTTTCAAATTTGCTGAGAATTCACTGTTTATCATTACATCAAAATTATCATTTTGATATCATTTTATCATTTTAATAAAATTCACCTATTATCATTTCATCAGAATTGTAGTATGGTTTCACCACTACACTAACAAACTCTGGTAGTTGTGATATACATAATTGTGGATTATCTGTGTGCACATACATAGGTATGCATACATGAGAGCTGAAAAAGTCTGCATCGGTGTTGTGACCATCTTCCTGGCCTATGATGATAGACAAATAAAGACCTTCATGACTTTTCTGTTGACCAGAACAAAGCTTCTTCTGTTTCTCAAATTGCACTCACTGTTTTTGTCTTACTAGACTATAGGATATTTGAATGATCTCGACTATTTTTTGAAGCTTTATTATTTCTCAGAATTGGTAAAACAGTTCCACCTTGATCCTCCTTTTTCTCTGATACAGTAGAGCTTACTATCACTGTACATTTTTCTTTCAATCTCCACCAGTGAAGTTTCTATGATTGTTCTCATTTATCCTTTCTTCACATGCAAAGACTTTGCTGTCTTAAACTGCAATCTATATGCTAATGATTCTCAAACTTCGAGCTTTGCGTGTCTTACATACAATGGATTATTGTACATAGCCTCTCAAAAATAACCACAGTACTTCAAGACCTAACAAGGTTGAAAATTAAACGTGTCTATATTGTATCCTGCTTGGTATCCTGTCATCAATTTCCCATTGCCCGCCTCAATCCCAATCACTGTCTATTCTACCTGTTTATTCTTCTACACATCCTGTGGTGGTCAGTGACTCAGTAATTCACTTGGTTTCTCAAATTAGAAACTTGAAAGTCAAATTAAATGATAATTTCCCTTGCATGGCCGTATTCAATTCAGCATACAATCTTTTCCATATCCTAAATATTTCTTGCTCCCTTCTGTTCAAAATTAGTAGATAAAACTAGGTCTTAAATTTTCTCTTTTTATTTACATAATATTCTAACTTTTTTAATGTGGAATTTTATGCTGTGTTACACCCATCTTAATTCTATAAGAGTGATCCCAAAAATCTAACTTGATCATGCGACCTTTTCTCTGCCAGAATTCTTTAGCAGGCTTTATCACAACTTCTCTATGATCCTTTCATTACTTTTTCTGAACACATCTTTACTACAAATACATTCTGAAAAACATGTAACTTCTTAACTATTCAAAATTTTGTTTCAGATTTTTATACTTGGTTGATCATTTAAAATGTTGGGTATGATACCATATATCTCATTAATTTTTATTCTTGAAGCTACAACTATATAATCTATAGGATGTTGCATGTATGAAAGAGGTACTTTTATAATTTAGAACTATTTGAAAAATAATAAATGATATGGTGGTTTGAGGAGAGATTTTCTAAAATCCAATATATATATATATATGTATATAAATATATGTGTGTATGTGTGTATATATATATTCACTTAATGATATAACAGTTTATGACACATAGGCTTTTTATTCTAATTATGAGATTTTTTGTTATTTCTAGTATCAATTCAGTAATTATAATTGGAAGTTATGTATAATCTCTCATTTTTCCTTGAGAAAATTTAGTTTTTCAACTAAATTGAGACTCCTCTTTCATTGAGGGTTCAACTAAAAGTTATTCAGTATTTATTAGAAAAGTAACTTCTGCTGTTACCCCCCAAAAAGGAAGAGACCCCATTGAAATTGGTCAATATCATCTAATTATTAATATTAGAAATAGTAAATAAGTAATCCTGAATTCTCCTTATCTTAATTAAACTTATATCCTTTTCTGATGATATAATATCATTTATAAATGCACAATAAAAACTCCCAGGTATAGATTGTTTTTAATTTGATTTGACAAGTATGCTGAATTTTGAATCTCATGGGTAGCTATTAGTTAACCGTTAACTACTACATTACTGAATAATCACTCAGGTGATAGAGTCTAGGAGGTATGTATAATCTTGAAGATTGTGTCTAATCCCCCAGTGTTTAATTATGGCAGGTCCCATTTAATTATATTGTCATACTAACAATGAGGTACTTATGTAGCCTTTATTAGCTGTTTAATAGTTACTGCCTTGCTCAAACTTGGGAAATAAGCCATGGATGAGTGGAAGCCAATTAAAAAGGAGGAAATAAATTAGAATTGAGGGTCAATTGCTGGAGTTAAGCATATGGGTTTAAGCATGTACAATGGAGAATAGTTATTCTAAATTTTAATATTCTCTTCTTTTTTGCCTTCATAAAATATTTAAAAGTGCCATATATTTATATTCTTCTATACATCACATGCAATATTTTATTTGCCAATGAGCCATACTCTATTTGTATGGAAGTAATATTTTGAATCTATTAAAAAATATAATATGCCTATGAGCAATTTCATTTCTTCAGAATAATAGGTCTTATTTTTAGAGCAGTTTTAGGTTTACAGAAACATTTAGCAGCAGAGAATTCTCATATAGATGGAAAGTAGATTAATGGTTTCCAAGTATTTTGGGTATGGAGGAGTGAGAAATGATTGTTATGGTATATAAGTTTATTTTCCTTTTTCAATGTTGAAGAGATGAAAATATTTAAAAAGAGAGATGTATGACTAGATTGAAAATAACCTGTTATACACTTTAAAGGAGTGAATTTTATACTATGTGAACTGTATATTAAATAATAAAGCTCTAAGATGTAAAGATAAGAAAAAACATCACCTAAAATTCACCAGCAATAGAAATATTGTCAATGATCCATACAGTGCAAACTATGTGCAAACTAGTGCAAACCATAGTGCAAACTATGTATGTTTTAACTGGCACAAATATCTTACACTATTTATAGTTTTCAGAAATTGTTTTCCTGTCATGTAACAGTGTTGACAGATTTATTTTCAGTAAATGAATTAAATTATAGATCATCTTTTTCAATATTCAAAGACTAATTCTCTGAAAATATACTTTATTATACTTTATTTAGTAGATATATAAGTAAATTGCTTTAACTTTTGTTTATTATAAATTTTAATCCAGTGGAAAATTTTAGTCAAGTAATTTTGAAAGATACCAACTTATCTCCTCCAGAAAAATTTGAGACAATATAAGTACTAAAATCACAAAAAATAAATACTTAACACTTCAAGACAAATTCTGCAATTGATAATCTGAAGATTGTATTAAGATCCACTGCAATAAATATCATCATAATTCCACATCCTATAAAAATGATTGTACCATACCAATCTTTTTGATTTTTATCAATCCTTCTTATACAAGTCTTCAATATTACACTTTGGTGATAAATACATGCCAACACTTAAGCAAGCACATAAAAATGATATCATTTTTTAGGTTGTTTTGTTTATGTTTTACATATATTTTATTTAGATGATAAAGTACTTGCCTTAAGACAAATGTAGCATAGATACTTAGAGTGCACATTCTTATTTTTTGAGCTTCTAGATGTTTTACATCATTAAAATACACAAATATTATAATTAATCATGTTTGAAATGTTTGGTTGCATGTTTAAATTATATACATTACAATTTAAAATATTTAGAGCCATAAGAAGTAGTATATTTGGCTTTCTATAAACACTAAACTTATTTTTAAACAGATGAAACTGTTTTTTAGAAATATATCACTCATATTATTATTCCATAAGTGGAAGGAAGCATGCCAAACTCCTTTCTACATCTTTCTAAGATGTAATTTATGTACATTATATCTTTAAATAATATGTGGACAGTGTAACCATGCTGACTCATCACTCAAACATTTATATGCAAATATCCAAAACAGGTTTAAGCAGTTTATATTAGAATACCATATGTTTGACTTTTGGGTGTACATCTGTATTCAAGATTTATGATTCAAATGTATGTTTTCATCTCAACTACTGAGATAAGTTCTTTGGAATATAATTAAATGTGTGAAGGCATACAATACTTATCTTTCAGTGTTAGAAAAAACATTTGTACGAGAAAATTAAAACTTTTCAGTGTGCAGAAGTATGACTTGAAGTGTCTACAGTAAAAACTTACACAGTAATTCATCAATGCTGTTTTCTCTTTCAGCATCCTGATTCCCCTTTTTTATTCTTTGATCTGTCTCTAATTTTTTTCTACTATACTACTATGATTTTTCATACATTTTAATTTTTGACTACCCACCAGCAATTATCTTTATAGCAGTAATCCATCGAATATGTTACATTCCTCTAAGTCATTATAAAAATATCAAGTTTTCATAACTTGAGGTCTTATGTAACTCAAAACTTTGCTTAAAATATTGTGTACATATATTTTTCCCATGAGCAAAGATTCCTTCAGTTGACCAAATTATCAAAAAATGTCAAAGGTTTCCAAAAAGAGGTCATTAATTTCACTCTGATATGTAAAGAGCTTGATTTTTATGACTTTCATTTTAATAACAGGAAAAAGCTATGAGTCAATTAACTCTCTTAGACTCATCAGAAAAATAAGTCTATAGGTCAAATTGCCTATAATCTGAAATCTATAGAAAGAAGAAAATTCAGTTACAGCTAAGACCTGCTTACCGGGAAAGATGCCACTGGGGATTTGAACTGGTGGAACATTTATTAAGGAATAATTTTGATGAATTTGTTGGGGGCCAAGTATGGATTAGAGGGTGAGAGAAAATCTCCCAGAGGCTACAGTCATAGTGGGACCCTGACAATCCTTCATGGGCTTTCTTCCTTTCAATTCCACCAAATTCTTGAAGTTAGGACCTGAGAATAATTCTCTTTCAGTTCTGACACAGGGAGAGAAAGAGTAATTATAATGATATATGCCCAGAAACTTCTACATAAAGAAAGCCTACATTCTGGAGAAAATGACTTTGTCATAACTAAACTAAGACCCATTATCCCAGTTGCGAGTAAGCATTCCTCCCAATCCATGACCCTCCTCTCTGTTTTACGTAATAGGTATAGTACCATCAGCAGGTGTCACTTTTAAAGATATGTATTAGTAATTCTGTTGTCAGGAAAAGGAGTAGGGAAACTAAGGGGGAAAACACTTGTGAAGGTAACAGTTCTAAGATACATGTCTGCTAAAAAGTTGAGATGTTATCAGAAGATTATAAAACATCCCATTTCCCCCACATTTTCCCAGACTACAACAGCTATAATATAATACCAGTAGAAAACAGATAATAGAGCTGGAAGACACAAAATCTCTTTGAGGGATAATCCACAGTCCAAACCCGAAAATGGAAAGAAAAGTGCAGAACACTAAAGAAAGTAGAAACCTCTGAAACCTCTGTATCTACTACAAACAATAAACACAACCCAGTTCCTAGCAAGATTCATATCGATCTTCTCATTACGTCCTATTTAATTCAGTTTCTCGCACTCAATGTCCTGCATCTCATTTTCAACAAGTAAAATTAAAAGGCATGTGAAAGGTAAGAAGAATACACTCTGAAGAGACAAAGTAGTCATTGGAGGCAGAATCATATATAAAACAAATGTAAGTATTATCAGGTAATTTAAAGTTACTGTGTTAAATATGCTAAGTGATCTAATGAAAAAAAGTAGACAATGCACAAGAACAGCTGGATAATGTAAGCAGTTAGATGAAAACTCTAAGAAAAAATCCAAAGGGAATGATGGAAATGAAAACCATAGTAAGAGAAAGGAAGCACCTTGATGAGCTCAGAGACGGATTAGACATAGCTGAAGAATGATGAGCGAAGTTGAAGACAGTTCAAAATTATCTCAGACTGAAGTGTGAAGACTAAAATGAATGATAGCAGAACGTGATATTCAAGAAGTGTGGGAATGCCTTCAAAGGTCTAACAAGTGTAGTTAGAAAACCAACAGGACTGGAAAGATTAAGTGGAATAGAAGAAAAAACAATAATAATGTCCCAAGGTTTTCCATAATTAGTCACATTTAGGAACATCAGAGAACATGAAGCAGTTTAAATATTAAAATTCACTGTCACATACACACTTCAAAATATATAATACTTAGTGAGGATGTGAGGAAAAAGGCACACTCATACATTGTTGGTGGGATTGCAAATTGGAGCAGCCACTCTGGAAAACCGTTATGGAGATTCTTCAGAAAACTTGGAATGAATCCATTTGACACAGTTATCCCACCCTTGGTTTACACCCAAAGAACTTAAAATCAGCATACTACAGTGATGCAACCACATCAATGTTTATAGCAACTCAATTTAAATAGCTAGATTGTGGAATCAACCTAGATGTCCTTCAGTAGATGGATGGATAAAGAAACTGTGATATATATACACAATGGAATATTGCTCAGTCATAAAGAATAATAAAATTATAGCATTTTCAGGTAAATGGATTGAGTTAGAGAATATCATGCTAAGTGAGATAAGCTAATCACAATAAAATCAAAGACTAAATGTTTCCTCTGATAAGTGGATGCTGATACAATAACTGGAGTGTGGAGGGGATAAGGAGAGAATGGAGGAACTTTGGATTATGTAGAAGAAAATGAGGAGGGGAGGGGTTGGGAAAAGGAAAGATGATGGAATGAGACAAACTTCATTACCCTATGTACATGTATGATTACACGAATGGTGTGACTCTATATCATGTACAACCAAAGAAAGTTGGACTCCATTTGTGTACAATGAATCAAAATGCATTCTGCTGTCATGTATAGCTAAATAGAATAAAACATTTTTTGAAAAAAGGAAAAAAAAAAAAGAGGAAGCAGGGGAGACTAGATGAGCTGACTTTATAAAGACCATTAAATAAATAAGTGTTGGAAGGCTTAAAATTCTGTGTAAATGAAATATTTGGTATTGATTATTCACATGGAATTTATGGAACTTATTAGAAGCTAAGAGATCCTGAAGAGTTTTAACTTTCAAAGAAACTACAGTCATGACCCCCCCCCACACCAAATAAAAAGGAAATAACTGTAAAGAATATCGATGAGGGTAGAATGAAACTGGCACACTATGCACACTTTCCTGAGGATTGAACTTATAAATCTCTTTTGTAGAACAGTTTAATGATACGTCACTAAATATAAATATGCAGGAAATGTACATATTTTGGTTTGCTAATTCCTTTTAAAGAAATTACTCTAAATATATAATTGAATAAGAGCTCAATGTTGTATGTGTACATTTTTGATCACAATGTTGAATTTAATACTGCTAAAACTTATAAACTAATTATCTAAATATGGGAATATTTATTTAATCCACAGAATGGAGTTCTGTATAAATGTTAGAAAATAATGTATATCTCCACTGGGAGTGCAGCTCCAAGGTAGTCATTCTGTGGTGAGTACTTAGCTTTCACAAGGCCCTAGGTTCAATCCCTAGCACCACAAAAATGAGGAAAAGAATGTGTATCCCTTATCAGTCACAGAAAGAGAACCACAGCAAATTAATGAATAATCAAAATGATAATTAATAATTAATAATCATTAATTAGCCTGTATATTGTGACTTTATCAAAAACACAGAGTGTAAATATATGAAGTATTCAAATTTTGCAGGGAAACACATGAACATGTTTGCTAAACTAAGAGCAATGTATTATTTACAGTCGTGAATTTGTACACATATCTATGTTAATGCATTATAATGATTAATATTATGTAAAAGTGTTACTTTTATATTCATAAAATAGACATCAATGAACATGTAATATATCATAATAAAAATAATGATTCTTTTAAGATCAATAGCTTCTACTTAAATTTTAAATAAAATTTTAAACTGGATTTTATTAAAATGATGTTTAACAGAGGTAGAGTTAAAATTACTAAGTACTTAGGAAATCTAAAAAAAAAACAATCTAAGTAATCCAAGAATGAAATTTTAGTTACCTTTAAAATGAACCCAATTTATTTCATCATGCATTTTCCTATTATTTTTTTCTTTCTACTCATTCACTCATTTACCCTGAGGAGTATTAAATATTGGCTTTCACTGACAATTTGTGCAAAAAAATGATGAAAATATATAACACTGGAACTATTACTGAACTATACAAGAAATAACATGATATACAACTGATCAGTAAACTGACAAAAGCACATAGTGTTCATCCCTTTAATGCTTTCATAAACTCAGGTATGGCCTTTCTTAACAAAGAAGTTCCAAATGTGCATATTTGAAAAAGATTTATCACCCATTCTTCATATTTTCTAAGATATCAAAAGCAACCTATTTATTTTCTCAGAAACTAAACCTATTTAGTCTCAGGGTAAAGTGGGAAATGTGAGCAGTATCTGAGGACTGATTTTTTAAGTATACAAATTAACACAAAAACTGCCAATTAAATATATGAAGCCACTTGATGAAAATCCAACACTATTTCAAAAGTATTTCTTGGAATATTTAGTTCAATAGTTATATAGAACCAATCTCAGTTTAGTGTTTGGGATATATTTTAAAGCACATTTTAGTCTATTAAGTAAATTAGGAATGGAGCTACTGTATGATCCAGCTGTCCCACTCCCTTGTATTTACCGATAAGATCTAAAATCAGCACACTGTAGTGATACAGCCATTTCAGTGTTTATAGCAGCACAATTCATGGTAGCCAAATTATGGAATCAACCCAAATGCCTGTCAATAGATGAATGGATCAAGAAAGTGTAATACAGATGCAAAATGAAGTTTTACTCAGCCATAAAGAATTAATTAATGGCATTTGCCAGTCAATAGATGGAAATGGAGAAAAATCACACTAAGTGAAATAAACCAGACTCAGAAAATCAAGGGTCAAAGGTTTTCTCTGATATGTGGAAGTGAGAGCCAAATAAGGGAAAGAAGATGATGGGGTTGGGGATAGGTTATCATAAAGACATGGGAAGATCAATGGAGTAGAAGAAGGAGAGCAAGAATGAGGAAGGAGGAAAAGGAAAGGGGAAGAAATATGGAATACATTTAACACAATCATGTTATCTACACATATAAAAGCACCAAAGAGATTTTTGTCTCTAAGTATGGTAGTATCAATCAAAAGCTAAAAAAATAAAGGAGTTAAAGCAAGATCAGTAGAGTAGAGGAGGAAGAATAGGGCCAAGGAAGAGGGGGAAAAAAGGGGGGAGGCGGAGATCGAAATCAAATACCTTGCATGTGTGATTTCGTCAAAATGAATCCAAATACTGTGTATAATTATAATACTGTAATAAAAAGAGAATCCACCAGAATGCCTATGATGAAAACCTCATAATTTCGTATACTCACATATAGTTAATGAGTTATCTTTCAAATTGAGATGATTTGTAAGACATTGTCCATCAGAAGATCATGAAAATAGAAACATAATTTTCTTATTTATTTCCACACACTTATATATTTCTATCTCTTATGTTTTCAACATTCCAAATATTTCAATATAGGATACCTGCTCTTAGACTGCAGGAAAAGAATAAATGACTTTTCATCTTGATATAGTAGATGAACCTTCACAATCTCTACTTCTCCAAAAGAGACTAAACTGAATGTGGTGAACAAGCAAGTCTTTCTGCTCTTGAAGAAACTACAAGTGTGGTATCCACTTTCTTCCAACAGTAGAAGAGTGCTCACCTTTAACCTTTTTTCCACCTGCAGTCTTTGTAGTATTTGACTGACATTTTATTACAGTGTATTGTTTTTTAGTCCCAGACCTAACTTTTAATAAGTGCTTCACATGATGAGGCTGGAGACTTTCAAACAGTGGAATAAATTCCATTTCTGGCTTGTTTTTAGTTGTGATCCACTAATAAGCTTGAAGAAGAAGAGAGTGACACTGTCCCCATTTCTGATTCCTTTCCACATTATTAGCACATGAGACATCTTAGAATTCGGTACCCATTAGCTCTTTGCATAGTAGCTGCAAGAGAATACCTATTCAGTTATCCCAGCCATAGCAGACCCCAAGTCCTTACTCTGAATTATTTCACCATCTTTTAGGTCTTTCAGTCTTCTCTCACCAGTGAATAAATTGTTTAAAATAGCTTACTTTGAAATAAGTATTGTGGTTATTATTATATAATTGGTTTCTGACTGCTACATGATTTTTGAAGCGTTTGCAGTGTAGAAGTTGAGGATAAAGCCTTCTCCACATGTATAGTGTAGGAACCAGAGATCACAAACTGCATCACTATTTACCTATATAGGCAGAGACACTGTTGACCAAACTGCCCAGATAGAACACACCCTGACCAGTGGTATCTGATCACCAGAGAGCAGCATTTAGGAAAGTAAAAATCATCAATGAGATTCAGCAACTACTGTAGGGAGATCAAATGAACCATACAGAAGAGGCGGTTAATATGACATGAACTACTGGAAAATGAATAATGATTCCTTGATTGGATATAACATAGGAATTTAAGAGACAGAAACAAAACATACACATGTGTGTACACACACACACACACACACACACACATGCATGAGCATAACACATTCTGGATTTTAACTTAATGATTTATGTTCTCTAAAAATTTTGTCAGTATTTTAGTTGATATGGAAGTAGGTTACAGTTGATTTGAATGAGCAAACTGAAAGACCAAATTAATTTACTCAAACTACAGTACAAAGGAAAAATCCCTGCATTTAAAACAGATCTAAGACATCTAACATTGTGATAATAGTAGCTTTAATGAAGGAAGTAAATTAGAGTAAATAATACTGATTTTTTTCAATTAAGTAAAGAATAAAATGTATTATAAATACACATTAGAAGAAATTTTCCTGCAGAAAATATGCTGTGGAACACATTTTCAGGCAAGATATACATACTCATGCTTGAATATGATGTATATATTCATTAATTCCAGGAACAAAAAAAGAGTAGGCTTATTTATAACTGTTTAGAACTTCATAACAAGTTACTTAAATAAAAAAGTCAGCTTGGCCTCATCTGAAACTGACTTCAATTTAAATTTGCCGGTTCTTTATCTAAAAATTGAAAACAGGATGATGAGGCAAAAAATCTACACATAAGAAAGGAAAAAAATATATATGCAAGAATCTCATGCCCATCTAAAGCATTATTCATCCATCTAGATGACAAAGTTATTTAGGTAAATATGATGCTTCTAAGACTAAGTTTCTTTTGTAGTCTCCCTGAGAAAGAGAGAAATTTTACTAAACTGACAAAAATGAAGAGAACTAAAGTGTATTGCTACATATATTTAACTTTGAATTGATTGTTAGCATAATTGAGAATGTATAATTGAGGAGATAAAAATGATCCTTGAAGAGAAATTAAAATAATTTTCATCTGGTCTTCATTAGTGCATAATGCAGAGAAGTAAAAACACTTATAAATTTCCATTTTTAAATATAGTACCAGTAGAGGAATGCAAAAAGAACATCAATCCCAAATTAAAAAATAAATAAATAAATGTTTTCTGAAGAGAAGGCAAAAGGGGTTGAACATACTCTTGACCAAACAAGCTAAATAGAAGGAAATAAAACTGATGGATATTCAAAAGGAATATAATAATAAATTGAAATTTACTAATGTTGCATCAACTGTGAATAGACTGAATTCTCCTATAATAATGTCTATTTTATTTCTTTTTGCTTGCAGAAGATATTTTAAAAAATAAGACCTAACTATGAGGTTGAATCTAGAAGTCTCTGCTGCTTTTGATGAAGCTAGGGGATTTGTATAAGAATGATTATACTGGTAAATATTTTAAAACTTCTGGATGAAGAAGTGTGACTTTGCAGAATGAAAAGAACAAAACTGCAGACTTGTTAGAGCATTCTGGGTTTTTTTTTTTTGTTGTTGTTGTTGTTTGTTTTTTCTCATTTCAGGCAGAATAGGTGAAAATATTTTGGTGTAGAAAGTGAATTGTAAGGTTCTTTTTTATTATTATGATTTCCAAAAGAGATAAATTATTTTCTGGAGGGAAACAGCACTGGTTCAAGGAGCATCAGCCTCAGAATGAACATTTCTGAGCTATGCAGAGCTGGCTTTCGTGAGCTCTGCTTCCAGCTTGACTCAAGCAAGTACAACATATGCAGCCATTTTTTCAGTAAGGGAGGAAAGAAAGGAACAGCATTGGGTTGATTTCTTAGGTTAATAAGAGTAGTTAGGAATTGATTTACATCTTTTATTATTAACAGCAGTAGTTGGAAGAAAGAGATTTGTTTCAGGAAATAAAAATCCTGACCAATTCTTGCAGATGTTGGAGAAGCCAAAGAGTATCCCCCTTCTTTGAGAACTTTGGGGATCAGTTGGGAAGATAAAGGAACTCTGTCAATATGCTAACCAATCAGCATATGCCATCCTTGAGTTCATCTAAAGAAATCAATTCTGGAAAATATTTTTTTAGCAATATTGATAATATTTATTGACTAATCAACAACCTGGGAAATTCATTCAATTTACCTTAACTGACTAATGACATTGGGCCTAACATCCTTGACAATTCCAGCAACTGTTTTCTACTAAGAGTTAATAATCTTTTGCTTGTTTCTTTGTTTCGTCTATTAGGCATTTGTAAAATTTTGTTCTTTCTAGATATACATGGCAGTAGAGTGTATTTTGACATATTATGCATAAATAGAATAACTATAACTAGTTTCGATTAGAATCCCACTGGAAAGTGAACTGCTCAATATCAGATTGAAACATTTCTTGCACACCAGAAATTTTGAAAAGCACATGATCTCTTTTGCCACATCCTATGAAAAATAAAAATGTCATGATGAACTGAACCCACTGGGAAACGATCTAAAAATTGTAGAGCATAAATTGGGGATAGTTTGAAGATTCTTCGGAATTGATGGAATAAGGAGTGATGATTTTCTAGATCCGTAATACTCCATGGGTGTTCATTGATAATCACACCATATTTTCTACAAAAATTTACTACATCTAGCATCCTTTAAGTCAGACATCTGTTCTTTACCAATATAGGAGTAACTCTTTTCTGGCTTACTCTGTTTTATTTAAATTTTTATGTACCCATGACTATGTTTCTGGATTTAAAGGGCCAGTACTATAAGGGCATCTCCAGGGAATAGAAAATAATTCCCAACCACTGGAGATTGTGATGCAGGGTCACAGAAATGAATAACTTGCTGATTTATGTCTTACTCCTATGTGGAAGGTACAAGAATACCAGGATATGTTTAGGGTGTTTTAGAGGTTAGACGCACTTGGAAAACATGAAAACTTTGTTTACGGGAATGTGAAGATTTAGTAGGGGTAATAGAGCATCATGTTCTGAAATGTTAATCTATGTACTTTGTGCTCACAATGTCCTTATTTCCTGTGTGTGGCATGAAGTAGGAGGGAATTCAGTCTTAAAATGAAGTCATAGGTGCCTCCACTATTGACATATACAACCAATGAACAAAGGGTTCCCTGCCACAGCCCTATACCACCAATATACCAGCCTTGGCCATGTTCCCAAGTAGGGGAGAAAAGTCACAAAAAATAGTGAGATGTTTCTCGTAGTCCAACAGAAAAGGAATTTAAATAAGGTGCCCTTTCTTGTACACTTGATTTTGTAACCTGAGATTCATATTCACTACTCGTATGTATTTTGAATTCTGTGTCCCAGGGACAACACTGAGGACAATATTCCCTCTAAAAATGCATGTGGTGTTCACATAAATTTCCAGTGTAATATGCCACAATAATGTATTACTTTTTAAAAAGCAGGAATCATAGTATACATATAACCTGATAACAATGCAGTAATAATAAAAATTGCCAGCAAAAGTTTCAAAGCATGCTTTGTTCATTAAAATATTATCATTTGAAAGTTGTAATGTATATGTCTAAGTAATGATTTTGTTATAAAGGCAATAGCAAAAGAAATATTAAAATGTATTGGAAATATGAAACTAACACAGCACAAATCTAAGAGTTTTAAGAGTCAGCCTGAAATAGTAAACAAAAAAAAATTTATAGCCTTTGAAGCATTTTCTAAAAGATAGACATATAACATGTGAACTTGACATCCTAGCATTTCCAATAGATATGATCATGTCTCAGATAAAACTGCCCATAATCAATTTTTATGTATGTTGACTTGTGTTTTCACACGAGTTTAGTCAACATTTCATTGTTAATGAAACTAATCAAATACTTGAAACAGTGAAGTTATCAGTTTACCAATACTGTCATATGAATTTTCTTTCAATATGTTCATGCTTGAACCTTCAATAAACCTGGCATATATTTGGTATATTGTTGAGTTAAAAATGCAAAGTCAAACATGGAGCCAGATGTTAATTTTTTTAAAAGCACAAATCTCATGCACATCCTCTTTCTGCTAGCACTGTTCTCTATTTGCTGAAAGAATATATATTTTCTCCTCATCTTTATAGTTGCTTATCTCTTATGCATAACCTACCTCCTTATGCACTATTTCTTCTCTAAAACAAAACTCATATCTCTATATCGTTATAGATTTTTAGAAAGGGCTGTAGTATTTAATATTCTACTCAAAGACCAGATTTAATTTTATGGTGCCAAAATATAAACAGCTTCTTTATTCAAGCCATATTTTGTGATTGGTATTGACAAAAAATTCAGAGCACAGTACCCTGAATTTGCTTTATCAATATACAATAATTACACTAAATAAGCTAGTAAATATTTGTGTGTATCTCAACTATGTCTTAGTGTATAATTCATTTAAATTTCAGATTTTTAGAAACACAATTCAACTTGGACACTTTTTTTTTTAGCCACTATGCAGGAAAGCTATTTAATATTACCCTGAATTTTTTTCTCCCCATCATTTATGCTGGCTGAAATTCAATTAGTTTCCTTTTATTTTGAAGGAATAAATTCAGGATTTGAAATATGAAACTGAGAGTACATACTAAATAGTTTAATACGATTAACAATTGCCTGAGTGGTGCCAGTCACTTCTGAATTTTGCTTTTAGGGTTATTTTTCTTGTTTTTTCTTTTGTATTGTTGTTAAAGCCATATGCAAATGTTCAATTGCAGTTCCACTCCCAGTAGCCCTAAACTGGAAACAATCAGATATTCATTAACTTCTAAAAGTATAAAACAGGGAATGAGAGAATAATGGGGGAATTTTAGAATATGTAAGAGGAAATAAGAGGGAGGGGGGTATGAAAAATGGTGGAATGAGACAGACATCACCACCCTATGTACATGTATGATTACACAAATGGTATGAATCTACATCATGCACAACTATAGAAACGATATTATGTACCCCATGTGTGTACAATGAATCAAAATGCAGTCTGTAAAAAATTAAAAGCTAAATAAAAATAATAAAAAAAATATAAAACAGCAAGGAATGCCTACATAAGTGCATAAAGTAACATGGACTACAGTGGAATGCTACACAGCAACAATAATGAAAGAAATATCAGAGCATCAAGGATCGTGAGCATCTCAAACAACCATGCTAGTGAAATAAGCCAGATGCAAAAGACCACATACTAAATAATTCAATTTATATCGCACTTCAGAAACTCCCAAGTAAGACAGTGGTTTTTGGTTGCAAATGGGAACACAGAAACTTTTGGTTTGATGAAATATTTTACATTGTATGTGATGATCATTATTATATAACTCATTTCTGAACATTTGGGAAAACTCACCAAACTTTGCATTTGAAGGAGATTAATTTTTCTATGTCTTCTTCCACAATAAATATGACTTTTGAGAAAGACAATATGTATAGAGGCCCAGACACTAGACTCAACTCCATCTCTTAGGAGAGGAATCCTCTTTAGTTTCCTGTGATGGTTTTTCCTGATGTAATATTTATACAATATGCTACTGTACAATAATTAAAGATAGGTTTATCTATCTACCTACCTATCTATGTATATATCCACACATTTTATCATAACATGTAGTATCATTTTATATGTATTTGAGTTAATAAATTTAGAATATGTATGTATATTTTTGTATGTAGGTATGTAAACATGTAACACAATAACACTATGATATAAATCCTCAAACATACAAATGTTAATGTAATTTTATTATAACGTAAA
This sequence comes from Sciurus vulgaris, assembly GCF_902686455.1. Taxonomy (NCBI): domain Eukaryota; kingdom Metazoa; phylum Chordata; class Mammalia; order Rodentia; family Sciuridae; genus Sciurus; species Sciurus vulgaris. Next base: position 138,013,271 of record NC_136463.1, read on the forward strand.
TAATATGATCTATTGCTTCACTAGAGTATGAATTAGGGACACATTCAACTTTATAAAAGGACAGCAAGAGTCCTGAGTTTGTTGGTTGAAGCTTGCAATTCTTATTCATGGATGTCAGCATAGATCAACTCTTTCTCCTCCATCTGCCTTGCAGTTTTGACTTTTGTATTCAAGTTTTTCACCTCATAGAAGTGAGATGTCTGTTCCCAAATCCAGACATCATGCCCATTTTCCAAGCAGGAAGAAGGCTGATTTGAAGGTGAAATGTCTTTCATCATGACCTATTTCCCATGAACAAAGAAGAGTACAGGAGCTGAGTCATCCACCTGGGCAGTAGTGCCTGTGTTAGCATGTTCAGCTGCACTGCCAGGGATATAACCTGCATGTGGTAGACAAGGCAGTTATTAATGGTGACTTGAGACTTGACAGACTATGGAGGAGGGCAGAGGTCAGGAAATGGTGGAGAACTATTTTTGGCGGGTGGTAGGGCAACCTGACTACCTTTATTTTTATTCAAAACAAGAGTTTTTCAGGTCCCTAAAGTTATGACATGGGACAACTTTTCATGTGTGATTCTAAGTTGTTAACTCAAGTATATATGAAAATAACAACAAAATTGATTTAGAGAATTTTGAGGCATTTATTGATTTCTTTAAAAGCAAAATGTAATGTGATAGGAAACCAATATTTTGCGGTCATGGATGTGTACCTCAGTGGTCTGTGACTGCCCTGCCAGAAGTTTAATGTTCGGTGGTCCCAATGCTTCTCTTTGAAATCCATGGCTACATTCCTGCAGAAGCTGTGCTTTACAGGAATGTCCTAGAATGGCTGGGGTACTAGGGGACTTGTTCCTGTCAAAGAAGATCTTCCCTGAGGGGTGGCTTTGGTTCTAAGAACTTAAATTCCTTTTATTGACTTTTCTCTGTGACAGCTTTGCCAAACCTTCTTTAGAACTGAATGCAATCTATCTAAAACACTTGTACCTAAGCTTCCTTCTTTCATTTTGTTCTTCCTTTGGAACTGCATCTCCATGGTGGTGTGAGGGCTCTCCTGGACCACTCTTTCACTCCCCTCCATTTCCTCTCATGGGCTCTGTCTAATAAATCTTGCAGAGCTAACCTTGTTTTCAAGTCTGCTTCTCTGAGTATCCAAACTAACACAAATATTCAGAAGTTTCCAATACATAAAGCAATAAACAAAAAAACATTCTTGAAAGATCAATAAAATAAACATATGTTGCTAATTTTAGCCTAGGGCAAAAAGAAAAAGTTTACTGACAAACTATGTAACAGGGAAAAGTAATTACATACAATAAGGGAATTAAAAATAAGTTCAGGAATGATTTTATAAAAAAATTGAAAATCCATGTACTCATTCAATTTTTAATATTGTCAATGTATTTTCATTTGTTTATGCATTTATTCATTTATTATGTGTGTATACATGTGTATATATACATATATGTGTTCATGCATGTGTTTGGGTGTGTGCTGCATATGTGCAAAGACTGTCCTAAGACTAATATATGCAAAGACTGTATTTTAAGAAAAGCTTTGGTAGCAGTAAACAAAAGACAGAAAACAAAATTGACAAAAATTCCTGGATATTTTATGTCCCAGTATGGGAAACAGAAAACAAACCCAATGAATGTGTGTGTGTGTATTTGTGTGTGTGTGTGTGTATACATACATATACACATTTTTTTCACGATGTTATGGTTTAGATATGAGGTGTCCCCAAAGATTTCATGTGAGGCAATGCAAGCAGGCTCAAAGGTGAAATGATTGGGTTATGAAAGCCTTAACCTAAGCAGAACATTAATCCCCTGATAGGGATTAACTGGACAGTAACTACAGGCAGGTAGAGTGTGAGTGAAGACATAGGTCATTGGGGTTGTGCCTCGGGGTTTGTATTTTTTTGGTGAGAAGAGCTCTCTGCTCCTTGACTCTGTCTTGAGCTGCTTTCCTCTGCCATAATCTTACATCATGATATTCTGCTTCACCTTGTGCCTAGAGCTTTAGAGTCAGCCCTCTGTGTGTTGAGACCTCTGAATCTGTGAGCCTAATAAACTTTTCCTCCTCTGATTATTCTTGTCAGCTCTTTTGGTCAAAGTGGTGAAAAAGCTGACTAAAACATATGGTACACAGTGGTAAGTGCAAAGGAGTAAAACAAAGTATCAAAGCAATGGTTGTATTGGTGAATGGGTGGAGGCTCTGAAAATTTCAGATGAAATGACTAGGAGGACTCATTGAAAAAGTGACATTTAAGTATTGACCTCAAGGAAAAGGGAATGGGCTCTGTAAATATATTAATTTATCACAAAGAGGACTGCAATGCCAAAAGCCTAGGGCAGAAGCACACCCACTGTGTTTGAGGAAAATCTAGGAAGTTAATATCTTCACCAGAGAAAACTAGGGGAAAGTGTGTTGTAGAATTTAAATCAGAGAGTCACATTTAGGTCTTGTAGGCCCAGGACAATTTTTGAGAAAAATTAGCAATATGCAATATTTTATATTTATCAGAGTACATCTGACTTCTGTGTTGAAACTAGATTGCATGGGAAGAGAGGCTAAAGCAGAAAAACCCATTAAAGGCCAGCCCAATATCCTTGACAAGTTCAATATAGATTGTGAGAAACTGATGGCAGTGCAGGTTTTGGTAAGTAGTCCTATCTCAATATATTGTAAATTCAAATCTAGATGCAGTCTGCCAACACCTTAGGTGTGACTTTAAAAAGAATTGAATTTGCCTTTTTTTCCCCTGAGCAATTAGACACTAGAATGTTTATTCATTAAGGTGAAGAATGAGAGACAGAGTAAGCAGCAGAGGGAGATACAGAGAGAGTATAGGAGAGAAAGAATGGTTGGGAAAGGGACTTGATAAATTTAAATTTGGTGGGTGAAATTTAAGATCATTTTGTAGATATCCAACTGAATTAGACAAGTAAGTCTTTCTTTTTCTTTTAAATTTTTTTTTATGTTCCTTTTAGATATACAGGACGGTAGAGTGTATTTTGATGTATTATACATACATGGAGTATAGCTTATCCTAATTAGGATCCCATTCTTGTGGTAGTACATGATGTGGAGTTTCACTATACATGTACTCATATATGAACATAGAAAAGTTATGTCCAATTCATTTCACTATCTTTCCTAACCCATCCCCACCTCTTCCCTTCATTCCCCTTTGTCTAATCTGCTGAACTTCTATGTATGTTCTTGCATGTTAGCATCCACATATCAGAGAGAAAGTAGGCCTTTTGTTTTTAACTGGATTATTTCACTTAGCATGATATTCTCCATTTCCATTCATTTACTGGTAAATACCATAATATCATTCTTCTTTATGGTTAGATAATATTCCATTGGGTATATATACCACATTTTCTTTACCCATTCATCTGTTGAAGGCCATGTAGGTTGGTACCACATATTAGCTATTGTGAATTAAGCTGCTATAAACATTGATGTAGTTGTATCACTATAGTATGCTGAGTTTAAATCCTCTGGAGTCTAAGGAGTGGATAACTGGGTCAAATGGTGGTTCCATTCCAAATTTCCTGAGGAATCTCCATATTGCTTTTCAGAGCGGATGCACCAATTTGCAGTCCCACTAGCAATGTATGAGTGCCCCTTTTCCCCACATTCTCAACAATATTTATTGTTACTTATATGCTTGATAATTGTTTTTCTAACTGCAATGAGATGGAATCTCAGTGTAGTTTTAATTTGCATTTCTCTAATTGCTAGAGATGTTGAACATTTTTTCATATGTCTTTTGACCACTTGTGTTTCTTCTTCTGTGAAGTGCCTGTTCAGTTCCTTTCCCATTTACTGATTGGGTTATTTTTGTTTTTTTTGGTGTTAAGTTTTTTGAGTTCTTTATATATCCTGGAGATTAATGTTCTATCTGAGGCACAGGTGGCAAAGATTTTCTCTCATTCTGTACACTCTTTCTTTAAATTATAGATTGTTTCCTTTGCTATGAAGAAATTTTTTAGTTTGATACCATCCCATGTATTGATTCATGATTTTACCTTTTGTGATTTTGTGGAGGATGTTTGTTCCTAGGCTGACATAATGAAGAGTCAGGCCAACATTTTCTTCTAGTAGGCACGGGGTCCTTGATGCTTTTTAAGTTGAATTTTGTGCAGGGCGAGAAATAGGTGTAAAATTTCATTCTACTACGTAGGGATTTCCAGTTTTCCCAGCGCAATTTATACAAGAGAGTATCTTTTCTCCAATGTATGTTTATAGTGCTTTTGTTGGTATGAGATAACTGTATATGTGTGGGTTTGTCTCTGTATCTTCTATTCTATTCCATTGGTCTTCTTGTCTACTTTTGTGACAATACCATGCCATTTTTCTTACCACAGTTCTGTAGTATAATTTGAAGTCGGGTATTGTGATGCCTCCTGCTTTACTTTTTTTTGCTAGGATTTCTTTGACTATTCTGGGTATCTTGTTTTTCCAAATGAATTCCATGACTAATTTTTCTATTTCTATGAAGAACATCCTTGGAACTTTAATTGGAATTGCATTAAATATGTATAGAACATTTGGTAGTATGGCCGTTTTGACAATATTAATTCTGCCTAAGAACATTGGAGATCTTTACATTTTCTAAGGTCTTTTTCAATTTCTTTCTTTAGTGTTCTGAAGTTTTCATTGCTGAGGTCTTTTACTTCTTTTGGTAGATTGAGTTCCAAGTTTTGGTTATTTTTTAGGCTATTTTGAATGAGATAGTTTACCTAATTTCTCTTTCAGCTGATTCATCATTAGTATATAAGGCTACAATTATTTATGGGTGTTAATTTTATATCCTGCTACTTTGCTGAATTCATTTATGAGTTTTATAATCTTTCTGGTGGAGCTTTATTGGGTCTTCTAGATATAGTAACATGTCATCAGCAAATAGAAACATTTTGAGCTCTTCTTTTCCTATTAGTATCCCTTTAATTTCTTTCTTTTGTCTAATTTCTCTGGCTAGGGTTTTAAGGATTATATTGAAAAGAAGTGGTGAAAGGGGCATCCCTGTCTTTTTCCAGTTTTAGAGGGAATGCTTTCAACTTTTCGCCATTTAAAGTGCTGTTGGACTTGAGTTTAACATAGATAGTTTTCATAAGGTTGAGGTATGTTCTTACTATCTCTAGTTTTTCAAATGCTGATTTTTTCAAAAGCTTTTTCTGCATCTATTGAGAAAATCATGTGATGCTTTTATTTACATCTATTGATATGCTGAATTACATTGATTGACTTCTGTATGTTGAAAAATCCTTGCATCCTCTTACTTGAACATAGTTCACTCTTTTTAATATGTTTTTTGGTGTGATTTGTCAGTATGTTATTGAGAATTTTTGTATATATATTCATCAGGGACATTGGTCTAAAGTTTTCTTTCCCTGATGTGTCTTTTTTTTTTTTGTGGTTTTTTTTTTTTTTTTTTTTTTTTTTTTTTCATTTTAGCTTGTTCCCATTTCTTTGACTTTGGCCCTGATTTTAATTAGGTCCTATCTTCTACTGCTTTTGATGTTGATTTCTTCTTCTTTTTCTAGGATTTTGAGATGTGATATTAGGTTATTTATTTGCTGACTTTCTATTCTTTGATTGAATGAACTCAATGCAATGAACTTTCCTCTTAAAACTGCCTTGTAGTGCCCCAGAGATTTTGATATGTTGTGACATTATTCTCATTTACCTCTAAGTATTTATTTCATCCTTGATTTCTTCTGCTATCCATTGGTCATTAAGTAGTGTATTATTTGGTCTCTATGTGTTGTGTAGCTTCTATTTTTTATTTTATTCTTGATTTCTAATTTTATTCCAGTATGATCTGATAGAATATATTACCCTATGTTTTTTTTTTTTCTTTTTTTTTTTTTTTTTTTTGGTATTTGCTAAGAGTTGCTTTATGGACTATGATGGTCCATTTTAGAGAAGGATCCACATGCTGCTGAGAAGAAAGTGTATTCAATCATTGATGGATGAAATATTCTATGCGCCTGTTAATTCTAAATTATTCATTATATTTTCTAGTCCTATAGCTTCTTTATTTAGTTTTAGTTTGGAGGATGTATCCAATGATGAGAGATGCATATTTAAGTCATCTAATATCATTATGTTTGTTCTATTTTATTCTCAAAATTGAGAAGGGTATGTTTGATATATGTAGATGCTCCATTGTTGTGGGGCATAAATATTTATGATTGTTATGTCTTGATGACATATAATTCCTTTAAGCAGTATTTAATTTATCTTCTCAGTCCCTTTTGATTAACTTTGGCTTGAAGTCCACTTTATCTGATAGGAGGATAGAAAACCCTGCTTGTCTATGATTTTAATTCAGTCTACCAGTCTATGTCTTTTGATGGATGAATTTAGACCATATAGATTCAATGTTATTATGAAGATAAGATTTTTATTACCTGTCATTTTGATTTTTTCTTTTTTAATTTGAGTTAGTTACTCCTTTGGTTGACTATTCTTCTAGTGTAGGTCCTTCCTTTGCTGGTTTTCACTGTTAGTTTTTATTTCTTCATGAAATATCTTGTTAAGTATGTTTTGTAATGAAGACTCTCTACTTCTGAACTTTTTAAACTTTTGTTTATCATGGAAGGTTTTTACTTCATTATCAATTCTGAAGCTTAATTTTGTTGGGTATAGTATTCTTGGTGGGCATTCATTTTATTTCAGAGCATGGTATATATTTATCCAAGATCTCCTAGCTTTGAGGGTCTGGGTTGAGAAATCAACTGGGATCCAGATAGATTTCCCTCTAAAAGTTACATTTTGTTTTTCTCCGACAACCTTTGAACTTCTTATTCTGTCAGTTTGGCATTTTCATAATAATGTGCCTTGGTGTTGGTCTGTTGTGATTTTTTTTTTTTTTTTTTTTTTTTTTTATAATTATGGTCCTGTAAACCTCCTGTATTTGATTTTCCATTTCATTCTTAAAGTTTAGGAAATTTTTGTATATTATTTTATCAAAAAGATTGTGCATTTCTTTTGTTTTATACCTCTCAGCCTTCACCTATCCTGATAAATTTGATCTTTTAATGTTTTGACATTATTTCTTGGATGTTCTATTCATGGTCTGTCAATATCTTTTCTCCGCAGTCAACTTTATTTTCAAGATTATATATTTTGTATTCATTGTCTGAAACTCTATCTTCCAAGTGGTGTAGTCTGCTGGTGATGCATTCCAATGAGTTTTAATTTGGTTTATTGATTCTTTTATTTTGAGGATTTCTAACTGATTCTTCTTCAGGATTGCCACTTTTTGTATTTTCTTTCTGATTTCATTTATGTCATCTTTTACCTCATAGATCTGTTTAATGATGAACTTTCTGAATTCCATCTATGACATTTCCCCCACTGTAGTGTCAATGGAGTCTATTATTGTCTATTCTGTGTTGTTTGGAATGGGTTGTTCCCTTGATTTTTCACATTGTTTGTGTGACTTCCCATATATCTGGATGGATCTGAAGTTGCAGAATTTCTAACTTATGATTTATAGTGTTCATCTATGCTACCAGTGTCTCACAGATTGGGAGGGGGTAGCCCAATGAGAACAACAATCTATGCAAATCAAATAATATGTAGGGTTAGACTAGGGACTTAGTTCCTATTTTGAAACAGGTGACTGACCAGATGGTGCAGTGGCCTGTTTGGTGGGCCTATTCACCCCAGGCCAGGCCATCCAGGCAGCAAAGTAGTGAGCTAGATGTGGCAACCTGACCACAGAGTGGTGGGCCATTCAGAGTAGGCTGAATGGGTACAGAAGTAGCCAGCTATGTTCTGTGGGTCTAGCTAGTCTGGGCCAGGTGGATAAGAATGGAGTGATGGGTCCTGCAAGTCAGCAGCAAAACTGTGTGCTGAGCTCGTCAAGCTTGGTGGTGAAACATTAGCCATACAGACAGGCTGGGCTATGGGTCATTGGTGAAGTTGCAGGTCTTGGGGGTAGAGCAGTGGGCCAGATCAGGAGCTGGGGTTGGGAGACTGGGTCCCTGGGTGAGTACTGGATTTGTGACAGACCAGCTGACCAGGCAGGCCTGCTGAGAGCCAAGTGCCTTCACATCCACTCTTCCAACCTCCCAACCTGTTTTAGCTGACCTTGCCAGTCAACACAAGCTGCAGAACTCACAGGGCTGGGAAGAATCCAACTCTTGTCAACCTCTCCAACCTGTATTCTCCCATGTGAAATGCTCCCAGTTTCTGATTTTCACTGAGTTTGCTAGGCCCAGCCAAATCCTTGCTAGGCTCAGACAGACCCATGCTGACTTAGCTGTGAATTAACAGATCTGGGTTTCCAGTTCCCTTTGACTCTGTCATGCTACAGTCCCAAGATGGTTCCGGATTCAAATCTACAGGGATGATTGATAAACTCAGGGTGACTTCATTTTTTTAGGTCTGCTTATTGAGTTCAACAGTTTGCTCAGCTAGGGAAGACTGCTTCTCCAGTCTCAGGATTTGTCACTCTAAGACTTGGGGAGAAGCAGTATTTCCACTGCTTTAGTTCTGTGTAACAGAGTTAGGAGAAAGGTTACCTCTCTCTAATCTGCCAACTTGCCCCTCTCACAAGTAAACTTTTAAATAACTATGTCTGGAGTTCACAGAAGTTTGAAGATCTATGTTTGGGAATCATTTTAATTTTGATGTCATTATAATAAAAGTGATAAAACTAACAAAGGAACATAGATTTAAAAAACAGAAAGAAAGAAAGGGTGCCCAAGAATCAAGACTTTGCAGAAAATGTGATCTGGGAGGTGGGAAGAAAGAAGGAAAGTGGGAAGTGGAAGGAAAGAAGAACTGGAAAAATGTGACATCTCCAGGGAAACAAAGTGTTTTGTGAGTGAGAATAATCATGTGTGTTAAGCACTGGTGAGTCAAATAAGGGGAACATGGGGAATATTGAAAGTGGCTGATGATAAATGGTTTTGAGCATTTTTAGTGACAGAAGTTAGCTTTTGTTTTTGTTGTAGATGACTATGTGACATTTAAATTTACAATAAATTAAGACAAGATTACTTATCAAAACCTAAACTGCCATCAACTTGCCACAATCATCCTACCTATTCAAGATTATTGGAGCAGATACTAAGAGGTTTCCCTGCTTTAGCCTCTGGTCCCATGCAATTTTGTTTAAACATAGAAGTCAGAAGCATCTGCTAAATTTTTGGTAAAGCAATTTTGTGCCTAGAAAAACTGGGACAAAAGAAACTGGAGATAACACATATGTGAAAGTGCTTCAAGCAGTCTTCCTTAAAGGTCAGGGGGCAAGGAGGGAGGAATGGAGTGCAGTTTAGCTGGAGAGGAAAGTCAGGGCAAAGGAAAATTTTTGAGGGAGAATTACTCGCTTATTACAAATTGATAAATGATTCGATGAAAAAGGAATGAATTGGAAAATAAGAAAAGGGGTTTCTACAGCCATGATTTCAAGTAGCTAAGTAGGAACAGGATGAAGATAAAAACAGATGTTGGAGCAGAGGCACTGACTGCTCATCCTTATCCTTCCAACTGCAGAGTTTGTGCATAGCTATAGTAGACCCTGCATGTAATAGTGTTCTTCCTCAAACTTCTCTGGTGCTGGAGCAGATGTTTGCTAAAATAAGGCATGGCCTGTAGGTGTTGAGGTAGTGGGGATGCAGAAGTGACACATCAGGAGACAACCTTGGATGGACAAAGTCCATGGGTCAATGCTCCAGCTTTAGGCTTACTGTGAAACAGTTCTGAGGCACCTCACATAGACACTTGAAAGAACGCCTTGCAAACTGACACCACATGCCCAGAGTAGTAACGAGCTCCTCTAAATGTTTTTATTAACATTGGTCTTTCCCTATTTTACTTTCTAATTCCTTTCCTTACTTTCCTAAGAATACTTCCAAATAGACTGCCAAGAGGTAAGACTTTGTTTCAAGGTCTGTTTTGGGAGACAAGGGCAAATTAAGATAGTGGCTTGGTCCTAAGAGTAAGGGCAGTTAGTACATCATGCTGGAAATGATGCAGAATGTAGGCACAGACGCAGGTCTGAGGTTGGTGTGGAAGTGAGAAGTCGTTTACTTCTTTCCTAATGTTTCTTTGTTCTCATTAAAATAGAAAGCAACTGATATGCTGAGTATGGGAATGTATTAGAGTTTAGAGGAAAAAGAAGAACATATAAAATAGTCACTGGAACAGTGGTAGAAAGAATGGACTAGAAAAATGTGGTATAATTTCTGGACAATATAGAGGACCCACTTGTATGAGTGATCATGAACCATGAATATATTCTGATTTACATATTTATTAAGTCTTAGCTACTTACTCTGCCTAGAACCCATACCATTCAATTTCTTTCTAATATCTACCTTCATATAGCACTTTAGAACTTATTTCTATTATGACAGCTATAACTAATACAGTGATCCATCACATCTACAAATCTCTAATTGAAGAGAGAGAAGAAAACTGCTTAAAGTGTTTTTAACTGCCTGTCATTGGGATATAACTAGTATGGGAGAAATAATGAGAAAAAGTAAAATATTTAAAATAGTCAAAAGGAAAAGCACAAATAATTATTTTACACTTGATAAAAATCATTTTCATTCTTAGATTTAAATTACTATTATTATTATTATTATCATCATCATCATTATTCTTTTGGTAGCAGTAATTGAACCCAGGGACACTTAACCACTAAACAACATCCCCAGTCCTTTTTACTTTTTATCGTGAGACGGGGTCTTGCTAAGTTGCTTAGGGCCTTGCTAAGTTGCTGAGATTGACTTTGAACTTGCAATTCCTCTTCCTTGGCCTCCAGAGCTGCTGGGATTAAAGGTGTGCACCACTGTGCCTGACTTTGATGCAAGTATCAGTTTATGAGGAACACTCACATGATCTATTACATTTCTCCCATGTGTATAATACAAACATGGAATTGATATAAGAATAAGTATAAACAACTACAAATTCTCACTGTTATACTGTTATAAAATAGTAAACATTTGTTATCATGCTTACAAATCTTTGGCTATTTTATAATACGTCAATTTCAGGTGAGGATCCTGAAGTCAGAGAAGAACACCTTTATGGAATCTCTTATTCAATTTGACAGAGGCCATGCCCAAAATAATCCCTTCCTAGGGAAGAAGCTGGAGAAAGGAATGAAGAGAAGCCTGACCTGACATTTAAAATATGGGTTTGGGACTGATAGACTTCACATTCCTCTGGCCAGAGCAAGTCAGGACAGAGGCCAGGTGCACAGGGAGGGGAAAAAAATTTGTAACAGTAACTATTTGGTCCACTATTCCTTACATGTCACCATATCTTATTATAAAATTTATTTTAAACTCTTTCACAGTAACAATGAAACCTGTGTGCCACTATTTGGGTGATGATGTTTCTCTTGATAGGCCACAGCCTATAAAGGCTTTCCAATCACACCTACATTAGACCCTAACATAAGATTCAAATTTAATAAATATTTGTGGCTTTACTACCTATGGTTACCAAAGTACTACTGCTTTTTGATCAAAGCACAGTTAAGTGAAATAACTGAAGTGGGATTTAGAAGTGAAAGGAAGAAATAAAGATCCAATCACTACCAGACATAAAATTATAACTAAGTAGTATTTGTGAAGAAGATAAATGGAAAAAGCTAATTGTAGAGAGCAAATTATGTTTAAGAATATTCAGAAGCAAGGAATACTTACAATAAATGTAAGAATATACTTCACAGTATTATTTTACAAAATAAAACAAAAGAAAAAAGGAACATAGGAAAGAAGGAAGGAAGAAAAAGGGAAGATATAGGGAAGGAAGAAGATGGTGTAGTAAGTGTGTAGTAATTGTGTTCTTGGGATATGAGTTTTATTAAATGAACACTTCCAATTTTCCATGTACATTTAGTTCAAAAAAGGTATAAAGTTTTACTTTAATAGATATGGGGCGATGTTAGATCTTTGAAGTTTTTCTTACATAGTACTATACAGTTATGTTAATCTATTTAACCATGTAATTTTTCTTTGTATTGTAATCTGTTTACCTAGTTTCACTGAGTTAAGCAAAAAATAGTTTTGCCTTGCTATTACAACTCTTATTGTCTGTATTTTGTGTTTCTTTTAAAGTATTGTAGTAATCCATATCAGCATCCCGCAAATTGAGTCCATCTTTGAAAATGCATCAACTCTAAAAAGTTGAAAAACTCACACTTCTGAAACTTCACTGTTATACACCAACTCTGGGCTATATGAAATTCATGCAGAAAACAGATGTCTCAATTTTGCTTTTATTGGAAATCATGCTTTGATTTCATTGTGTCTCAACTGGTCGTTTTCCTTAAATTTCCACTAATTCTTTAAAAATCTATATTCTTTTTCTCTTCCTATATTTATTTTATTCTGAATTCTTTACATATTCCATCATGGTTTCAGGAGGGAAATCAATGTGTTAGTAATTTTAAAATGCAAAAGTATTAACATGCACAGATTTTCCTTTTCTGGACTTTTTCTCTGTACAAAAGGCAATAAGATCCCTTGACATTAATTAAGTTGTTAAATTTCTCAGAGGCATTTCTGTCAAAACTGGTAATAATTTCACAGGTACATAATTATATTAAGTTCTCTCTCAATCTAGTGTCTACCAGGGACTTGTTCGTTTTGGAAATTTAAAAATCAAAAGGAGATAGCTCCAGTTTTACTTTCTGTTATTGAATAATTGCTTCTTAATCTTATCCTCAGCAGGTGGAAAAGATCTATCTGTTTGATTTTATTAGTAAATTTCTGTGATGTCTGACCATATTTAAAGCATCTAATAAGAAGGTAGCATGTACATTTCAAGGCAATTTCAAGAGTTTATACAAAGTATTAATTCAAGATAATGTGAGAAGTAATTCATAAGAATGCTCCAGAAGCAGCTGAATCAACAAGCAATGTTTTTACTTATTATCTCAGCATCATGAAAAGCAACATCTTCAAATATTTAGTAAGTAAAAGAAATGATTTCCTTGGCATTCATTTTCAAAACAAAATTTCAAAACTGTTAGAAGCTGAGCCATCCAGAAAATAGTCAGTTACCCTCATGGCATTTAGATAAATGGTAGCAAGCCACATCTAAAGGTCATTTTTACATGTGTGAAGGCTAAAGCATTCTTATTTTCTCTCATAAATCAAAACTGCTTGATATCTCAGTTATATATACTTATGATTTTAAGAAGTATATTGTAATACAGACTTTGTTTTAATTTCCAACATCAGCCAGACAGGCGAGAGAGAGAGAGAGAGAGAGAGAGAGAGAGAGAGAAGGGGCAGGGGCAGCAACCTCTTCTGGATTAGACACTGTAGATCCAATAAAAGGAGTCAATAGAGTATACCACTGGGAATCCACTATTAGCATGATGTTGAATCCCAAGTAAGCATGCTGCATCTCAATAGATGAACTTTAGCCTACCTGTTAGATGTAAGTCAGTACAAGTGAGAATTTTCTACAGCAAAACTGAGGCAGCATTCTCCTTGCCCCACCTCAGGGCATAACCCCTCTCCTCTTAGTAATGCCGGCTCGAGAAGTTAGAGGAAACTCACTGAAAAGCTACCTTATGCAGTACAAAGTGCAGAGACCTCAAAGCAGCACTTTCAATAAAGCATTCCAGATCATAGATTTACAGCCCTATTTTTCTAAAACTACTTAAGTGATTCCACTGCTTTTGGCTGTTCACAACAGTCACTATCAAAGTCATTATCATTTAGCATATTACATCACTTGAAATTAAACTTCATGGTTTCCCATGTATCCATTTGTTCTCTATGCCAATTCTCTTTTTATCTCTCTCCAAAACCTCTGCACCGTGGCTCCCTTGACTTGTCCTTTTCAACACTGTCACTTTAGAGCTTCCCTATATAGTCTTACCTAAATTAACTCTCATTCTCCTCAGCAAAAAATTCCTCAATAACCTTCTAGATATAGCATTTTTCTTTCCATATGAAATGAAGAGAGAAGGTTTCTTTTTTACTTTCATTACTGCTTCCTGACAGTTACATCTTTTCCTACCCTGAATAGGGGGCCAGGATATCACCATATGGATCTGTATTATAAGCCAACATAGTCTGACTGACATTGGAAAACAGGTTTTATGCCAAATGACTGTAGGATTCCTCAGCAACCAACATCTAAACAGAAAGAGATTATGAGAATGGGTGAGAGATGAAGTCATAATTGCATCAAACATTATGGCAAAGTCAAAGAATAGAGCAAAAACAAAATATTTCCTTGCCAGGTTTATGATGAAAGCGTTTGGCTCTATCTCATCAAATTTGAAGGGAACTAGCAGCTAACTTAAGCAAAACACATAAAAAAATTTTATTCAACTTAATTTATAGAGTAGAATACAACATATATACAGATAAATATATTTGGATATTAATATCAAATTCTGCAAGGATGCAGTGTGTCTTTAATTATTTCAGCACCTGTCATACATTTAAAACTTAAAATAATGAAAACAAATCTCATTAAACTAAACAAATAGAGCCAAGGTGTTAGAAAGTGGTTTCAATTTATGTAAATCTTAATAAAGTTATACTAATATAATTTTGGAAAAAATATTAATTATTATTCTAAAGGTATTGAAATTAGTTAATTAATATTAAATATTACACAGGGAGAAAGTGGCCCAAAACAATAACTGATTACCATAAGCATAATATATTCTAATATTTATTATATATATAACTGCCAAAGGAAATAAACCCGGAAATATCTTCTGAGTCATTATAGGTTTATATTATATATGTAATATATTATATGTGTAATTCATTGTCAGTAATAAATGTGCTATTATAATTACCTTTAAGGTAAATATCATTACTTTTGTTACCCTATTGTCTGATTTTTAAAAATTTCTTAATTTTCTTCATAATTTCCTCAAAATCAAACACCCTCTCATGTATTTCACTGTTATAAATAGTAGGCTGAAACTCTCTATTTACCCAAGCACCAACTACCAAAGTGTGTGACTTAATAATATTTACTTCATAATTGGCAATGTATTGATAAAATATTTTTTAAAACATAAATGAGTAAGGTATCTCCCTCCATATATTAAAAAAATTCAAATCATTTGTTAAAATTTGTGGTTGTTTCAACCACATTATTCTGGAGAACAATGTCAGTACCCACTAGGGCTCAGCATATATAGAGATAGAAGGTAAGTAGGAAGAAAATATGCCCCATCATTAATGGAGGAAGAGAGTTTAATGAGAAATATGACCTGATTTAAGTTGATCTTAGGTTTTTTTTTTTTAAGCTTTGAAACCTTGAATTATAAATAATTAATATCAAAAATCCTTCTGCAGCTCTCTGCCTGCTAATCTCAGTAAGATGCTGGAATCAGTAGCCAGTGACCACTTCTGTTTCTTTCATATTTTTATTCAGCACCTGCTCTGATTATTTATTTTTTAAGTTTATGAAAATCTTTTTAAAATCCCCCGAAATTTCAATATTTTTCCAATTAAAGCCACATGCAATTTAAATGAGTTTCTCACCATTGACAGAATTTTTAAAATATTGGATGAACTTGTGATTAGCTATCTTTGGGGTTGTTACTTACATAGAGGAAATAACACCAGCACTTCTGGTATGCTCAGCTTCATAGTATATACATTTTAAGTAGCAAATGAAGCTTTTAGAAAATATTGACTTTTAATATTTTTCTGGGTATTTTATATTTGATTGTAGTTATACAATATTCAACTTCAGAGTTACAAAATATAAAACGATGCATTTTACTTAGGCTTTCCTAATGTCAATATTTTTAGTTAACATATTCTTGAGTAATTTTAGAAAATTATTTGAAAAAAATCGACAGGGTCCTTATGTATCCTAAATATTCCATTTTTTATTTTCTAAAATCAAGACACTACTTAACATAATTTTCATGCAGTTATCATAATCAGAAAATTAACAATGATGAAATAATTTGTAGCCCTCAGCACTTAATAGAGTTGACAATTACTCCAAGTGTTTTTAATAGAAAAAAGAAACTTCCAGATTATGAAATGCATATTAAGTTGCTGTGGTTTTTTTGTTTGTTTGTTTTTTAGTGTTCTTAATGAACAAACATGTTTCTTTTTTGAGTATCATGATATTGGCATTTTCAAAGAGAGCCATTTATTTTATAAAATATTCTTTAGATATGACTTATTTGACATTTCCTAATGATCAGATGGTGCCTATAAATGTTTCTGAAAAGTACCACATTATGTACCTCCCAAAAGGAGGTTTGTCCATTTTTAGTCACTGACTTGTGATCACTTTATTAAGGTAGTGTCTATCATTTTCTTTATTGTAGAGATATGATTTTTCTTATTGTGATTAATAAGCATCTTTTGTCAGGGTGCTTGTGGAGACTATGTAAATATCTCATTATTCTCCCAAATTTCAGCACTAGGTTTAGCACTCATTAATTATGTTTCCTGAATCAATATTATTATGAGAATCAGGTGATTCTAGTCCTGGGGCAAGAAAAGCAAAATAATATGCCTGTAATATATTTATAGTGCCAGAAGGAAACAGTATCCTGAGATTAATGAGTATATTTCAGAGGATGCAAAGACCACTTAAAGGGGTTTCTACAGGGAAAACTTGGGACTATTTGAACATTAAAATGGTGCTATTAAAGAATTATACTTCATTGCATAGAATAAGAATAAATAAGATTCTTGAATAGAATAAGATTCAATGCGATTCTAATTCATTTTGAAATTAAGAAAAGCTTTTTTAAATAAAGATATTCAATCAATAAGTACAGAAAGAATGATGGGTTCTAAAAGCCAGCATATGAAATGAGTTTTATTAAAGAGCAAAACCAGTACTGGAGTTTCACAGAAAAGGAGAGAGTGTCAGGAAAGAATCCAAACTGTGGAGATCTTGGTTTATAGGGACACTAAAGGAGAATTTTGCATGCTTCAAAATTTCGTTGAATATTAATTTGGTCAATTATTATGAATCAATTAGGCATTGATGTAACTTGGCATGCTATTTCTGGTGTATTAGAAGTCAAGTAAGAAATGAACGTAAAAGCGTGCAGAGTCATAACCAGGAATACCGGAGAATGAACTTCAATAAGAAGCCATCAAAGATGATGCAGTTGACTCTTTCCCCACTAGCAGGGTGTCATAATTCTACTAGAATTCGGAATCATTTCCACATATCTCCACCTGAAGCTAAATATACAAGTATAAGAGAATAGGTCTACCCATCTCCCTCTCCATCCCTATCATGGGAAGAGAATACTGCCTCTAAGGGAACCAGGGACCTAATGGCCTTCACTTAGGTGAGCTGGTCTCAAGGGCCTAATCAACTTTGCTATAAAGTAGGACCATGTCAGACTTAGGGAGATTCCCTGTAGGTGTACTGACTATGTCTACATGAAAGGAAAACACACATAGTGAACTGTAGCAAATATAGGCAAAAGTGTACATTATTTTCTTGAATTGATAGGTTTATCTTCTTTGGAAAACAGGAAAAGTTCTTTATTGCATTTAAGAAATGAATTTTTTCAGGCATAAAGATACTCTTAATAGCAGGTGTTGGGCAAAAACTTTTAAATGGAATTTCATACACTGGCATTGAAGTAGGAAAGAGGAAAAAAGACTGAGTAGGTCATTGCTTCTCATCTTGAACCAAATGTTACAGAAGGCACACAGGGTCTATTCTTGTGGGGTGACTGTATGTTACCTATATGAAACATGATTGTTCCAAGAAATGATGCCAAGTGGCTGATAGAAAGTGAATGACTGGCAGAAACTGGTCTAGAATTAGTATAAAGGACTGTACTAGGGTAAAACATTTTCCCTTTGTACCATTCCTCTTTCTGTCTGCCAAATTCCAGCCACCCTAATTTTCAGTTTATCAGACACAACAGAGCTTCCTTCAGGGAGAGTGCATACTGCTGTTTCCTGGAACACAACTCCTCCCTTTACCACCCCTTCTTTTCACATTTGTGTTGCTGTACATTTTAAAAACCTCAGTTTTCATGTTCTAACTTTAAGAATTCTTCTCTAATCTTCATAACTAGGTCAGATTTCATTAGAAACAAGATTTCATGTAATAGTTCCATCTATATTGATTATCATTGCATTTTAAGGTTTATTGTGTTTCTTTTTCTTTTTTTTTTCTTTTTTTTTTTTTTTTAATTAATGGTTGTCTCTTCATTGCTCCATAAATTCCAGGAAATTAGGCACACTATTTTGTGTGTGTGTATGTTCTCCTCCCCACCCCCCATCTCACTTTCTTGCTCTTTCCAGGACCTAGGGTATTTCCCAGCACACAGTATATCCTAATTAATGACTACTTGAGCAGAACCTAGTGGGGGGGAAGATGAACACGGATATAGAAATAAAAGTTGATGATGCATAACCAGGATGAAGAGTTAAGAAAAATGACTTCTAAGGCAATTCCACTCATTTTCCAGATGATTTCTATCATGTGCAGGATATCTTTCAAGGAGCCAACTACAACATCATTATCTAAATAAACCACAAGACAAAAAATCTTTTAAAAGTTATGAAAACAAAACAATCTTTCATTTTATTACTATAATACCTCACATTTATTCATATGTTTGTATTACTTCTTTTAATGTAAACTTTTGTGGCATGTTTTAATTCTCTTAATGATGAGGAATTTCTGGTTTGGAAACACCAAGAATTTTACTCAAAATCACTCTATTAATTCAAGATAGATATTAAAGTGGCATCAGTGTTTTAGGTTATATAATTTATTAATGGTATATTGGCATATGGAATTTTTAATAACTATTTGTTGCTTAAATTACAATTTGTTCCAACCCCCCCCCCCCCGTCTCTGCGTCTCTGGCAAAGATAAGAATGACTTTTTCACTTTGATTTCAAAATGGAAACATAGAAACAAAAAAATTGTAAAATTATTTTTACATAACAAATTCTGCTTGTCATTAGCCATCATGTTCAAATGGTGCTACCATGACAAATATCACTAATTCACATATTATGAAGACCAGATTATATTTTTAAGAATTACTTTATGTTTTCTGATTTTAAAAGAAGAAGATATTTGTAAAATATCAGATTCTTGAGACTAGTAATAAGTAAAGAACGCTGTTGCTACTCAAGTTGTAAACGAACACTGACAATACATGGATATATTCTATTATATTCCTGATTCTTTTAATCTTTTCAGTATTTACTTAGTGCCCCTTGATTGTTTCAAATCTATTGCAGTCAATGTACTTACTATATGTTTATATATATTTATATATGGTTTCTATATGCCTATTATATGTTTATTATATGTTTATACGTGGTGATGATTGTTTAAAAATAAACATTCTTAGAAGGTTGATTATTTCCTAAGCAAGACTATTATCAATTGAAGCAATGATTATATTTCACAGAATCCAAGTGATTTTTAAAATAAGCATTATAGTAGTGTAAAATCTCCATATTTCTGGCCAACTGATGAGTGCTGAACATTGGAAGAGGTATTTATAGTAATTCAAGTAGTATATATACCCAGAAATGCTTTTCTAATATTCACAAGTGAAAGTTCCACAACACAATTTTTAACTATTCATTGTGTCTCCAAATTGAATGCTTCAAAAAATTCTGTTTTATCATTATGTAGTTAAAATATATCAATTCTTCCCCATCTTCATGCATTTGATATATTTTCCACATTTTTTTTCCTAAGGAGCCTGAGAAACCAGGCCATTTCTTTGCTTGATACATTTATAGTATATTAAATTTCCACCTTCATAATTTATTAATATCCTGCATTTGTATAATTCTTTTTAGATTGCCCAATGACTTCACTATATCTATCTCTTTCTATCACAATAATCCTATTGTAAGTAGGACAGAAATCTTTTCCTTTTTACCATTTAGGAATTAATACTTAGAGAGATTAAAAGATTGCCCAAGGTCAGACCAGGAGTAATGTTGGTAATCTTAACCTTGAATCCAGTTTTCTTCTTTTGAATCTAGGGATTTTGCCTATTATCACAAGCTGCTTTTTATTAAATTTTGTAAGGTCAAATCTGCCTTCTATCTTAATCTCACAGAAATCCCCTTTATCCAAATAAGCATTCAATTTTAATTTCATGATTCATTTAGAATCCAATGCAAGTTATTTTATTAGACAGTTAGGCCTTTATACAGTTGTTTAATTTATTCAGTTTATTTTAAAATATCCATTAAGTGCTAGAAGAAAGGATAAATAAACTCAACCCATGTTTGTAATCATCATACAGCTATAGAAATGATTACCATGTGGGAAGAATATGCAAACTACATTGAGAGCCTGTAGAGTTGCAGAGTGTGTACAGCTATAAGGGGGACAACGATTGTCTTCTTAAGAAGTCTTTGCATGGGGAGCTGTTCATCGGGTGGATGTGCAGGTTAACATGGGGGCTTCATAACAGAATGAACCACTTCTGCAACAGCACAGATTAATGAAGAGCAAAAGGGAAGAGTTTAATTTAGTTTCAATATGATTTAAGTGATAGGAAGAGTGAACTGTAAGCAAAGGTCCTGACCCATAGGCATGCAATTTTATGGGAGCGGTGGGTCTCACGCACTGGCCTCTAGATGTTACCCTACAGACAATGTGGTTGCGTGCACTAAGGGCCATGCTGTGCAAGGTGTTAGCAAGAGGACACACAAGCAAAAGAACAGTTCAATAAAAAGGCTAAACAATCAGAGAAGTGCTGTGGAATTTAAAGATATTTAAGATTTAGAATTTAGGATTAATTGCATCTATTTTCAAAGATTTTTAAGTGACAAGTTAAAAAATTTCAATTTCTATCAGCTCAAGAAACAAAAGTCTTCAAATAGCTCTTTTTATTTGGATTTCCAAAGGCTGCTGTTGACTTTCTGACAGGCTCAAACCTATTACCACGACTCTTTTGGAGTCAGCTCTATTCTCTAAGTCTGGGCTTTATTCTCAGGTAATAACACCAGGTTATTGCTCCTCACTTCAGTGTGAAAATTATGATGTTTATCCTATGACATCTCTAAACTAGGGACATTGTCCCATTCTGGACTAACCACTGGGTCGGAATAGCCATTAGTAACCCTGGATCACATTTCTCCTCATGATGGCAATATGGGTCTCCCCACTCACAGGCCTATCACAGTCACAGTAGTTAACTTCTTAACTCTTGAATTTTCAATTCTGCCAATATTCCAATGAAATTGACACATGTTAATTAAGATGAGATAGAAATCACAATCTAGAGCTTCTATATCCTTTATATATTTGTTCATTTACATATATAAGCACATTTTCAAATGCCCAAATTATTTATCTCTTACATTATCAAAAGAATATAACTTTAATAAAACATAATATTTACTTCAAAAGTTAACATAAGTGTAATAGTCATAATTCAATTTAAGTTTTTGTAGGTGTTCTGCATCTGGGAACTTGGGGCTTAATGAGTGAAAGAAGAGGTACGGATAGACTGAAAATGGCAATCCTGAGGCAAAAGCCTAGGGAAGGCTTCTAAGTTCTTGTATTACTAAGCAGAAAGGCAGATTACACATTGTACATAATAACAGGAATGCAAAAGGATGACGTGCCAGTGGAACACTCGGATGGAATTGTTTTTAGGAAGCTTATTGAACACAGAAGAGACATCTATGATCCTGCTACTCGAAAGACTCTGTGATTTTTGAAGTCATGGATACAGGTGAGATTTACAGGTACATTGTGTAGCGTGAAAAGACACTGCCATAAACATCAATAGCATAATGTCTTTACTTTCATAAACATTTTTTCCAAACTCTGCACAGAAAGCCAAGACAAAAACTGTTCCTTGTATACTTTAAGTAGCACCAATCTGCAAAACCATACTATACTCCAATATCAGTATAAATAAGGAATCATTTGAAAACAAAATCAAGAGTATGTATACTTAGAAAATGAAATCCTGCATTCTCATAAATATGATGCCTGATATTTTTTTGTGCATACCTGCCTTCTTTTTCAAAAATACTCAAAAAACTGTTAATAGTAGAGGAAATGCAATGAAGGAGGTAATCTTATTTTTCATTAAATACTTTTCTATACACTTCAAAATTATTGTATTCCTTTTTTTTTTTTTTTCTACATCATGTCATTCTTTATTGGATTCTTTTGGCATTTCAGATATTCATTATTAACCAAAAAGAATATCTATTTGCAGAACATCTTTATAACACTATAGCTATTTAATCTTTTTAAATTATTTTTATTTAGCTTTTAATTTTTTACAGACTGCATTTTGATTCATTGTACATGGAGAATATCATGCTAAGTGAAATAAGCCAAGCCCAAAAACCCAAAAAAGGCTGAATGTTTTCCCTGATAAGTGGAGGATGATATATAATGGGGGTGGGGGTGGGGAATGAGAGAATGATGTATTCCTTTTTTAAAGAACATTTTTCCATTTTTTAAATTGGTTCATTATAATTATTCCAAATAAAGGAATTTATTGTGATATATTCACAAGTGCCCACAGTTTGGTCAATTTCATTGGCTCTGCTTTCCCTCTGCTCTTCCCTCCCCATAAAATCACCATCCTCTATGCTAATGGTCTCCCTTTTATTTTCATGAAACTCACATTCCTGGTCCCTCCCCTTTACCAGTGAGCTTCAATCCTAGACTCTTGTGTGTGTGTGTGTGTTTTGTTTTGTTTTTTGCAATAGGGTCTCCCTAAATTGCTGAAGCTAATCTCAAACCTGTGATCCTACTGCCTAGGCCACCTGAGTCTCTAGGATTAGAGGTAGGAGACATCAAGCCTTGTTATGAATATCCCCTTTACAACCCTGCTTTTTCTCTCTAGCTTCCATGAAAACATGTGAATGTTGACTTTCTGAGGCTGGTTTACTTCACTTGACATGATGTTCTACCAGTTCCATTTATTTACCTGAAAATGTCATAATTTTATTTTTCTTTACTGAGTAAAACTTCCTTGTGTAGATTGTAGATATACCACATTTTCCTTATCTATTCATCTGTTGACAGGCTCCTAACCTGGTTCCACAACTTCGCTATCATGAATTCTGCTGCTATAAACATCAATATGTGCGTATTGCTACAGCATACTAACTTCAGTTCTTCTGTATGAACACTAAGGAGTGGCATAGCCTGTCATATTGTGGTTACATTCCTAGTCTTTGGGGAGACCTCCATAATGATTTTCATAGAGATTGTATTAATTTATAATCTGACCAACAGCATATAAATAATCATTTTCCTTCACATCGTCTCCAGCATTTATTATTTGTATTCTTGATGATTACATTAGAGATGGAGTGAAACAATGGATTTGAATGTTATTTGATTTAGGACAAATAAAAGAAAATATTAAAGTCGAAATATTTGGAAAGGAGATTAAATTATGAATTCATCTCTACTTTGAGATAGTTCTAATAAAAATAATGGTTACAATAAAAATGTGCACTTGTCTAATAGCGCTTGTTAATTAGCACTAACATCAACATCACAGTCAGAGAGATGCTGTAGAAAAGGAAAGCAGAAAACTGAGACAGAACTCGAGATCAGAGAGATTCCAAGTATGAAATGTACTCTATCCACCATTACTCGCTTTGAATTTGAAGGAAGGAGACCATGAGCCAAAGAATGTGAAGAATTTGCAGAAACTGGGAATAAGCCCCAGACAAACAACTACAAGCTGAATTCCACAAAAAAAAAAAAAAAAAAAATGAATGAGTCTGGGAGTGTTCTTGCATTTGTTCTTCAATGAGGAATTCAGACTTGCTGACATAATTTTAACCCACTGAGACACTCACTCAGTGTCTAACTTACAGAACTCCAAGACATATTTGTGTTATGTAAGCCTTTAATGTGGTAATTTGTTTTGATAGTGGTGACAAATTAATACAATAAATATAAGTGGATGTATCTATGCCTCCTATGGAAAATGGATAAAACACTTTCTTTATCCTAAATGAGTCATCAAGAAATCTGGTTTAGTCAGTTGTGCTGACTCATACTTGTAATCCCAGTGACTCCAAAGACTGAAGCAGAAAGATCACAAGTTTGAGGTCAGTGTCAGCAACTTAGCTAGACCCTAAGCAACTTAGTGAGACCCTGTCTCAAAATAGAAAAAACAAAAAGACCCTGGGGATCTGACTCAGTGGTAAAACACCCCTGGGGTCAATCCCCAGTTTAAAAATAATCTGGTTTTATATCCATCTTTGTCATTTCATTTTTTTTAACCTCTCTGGGCTTACATCATTTTCTTCATCAGAAAAAGTGATATTTCATAGATATTTAAAGTTTTAGGTTTAAGTGGCTGTAGGTACACATATCTGATGTAGTCTTGAGAATTTAGAAGGAGAAAAAGTGTCAATTGTGCTACATCTTTTAAAAAATTTAACTAAACACTTTATTAATTTTTCATTTACTTACAATTTTGTTATATATTAAAAACCCTGTTATAAATTCTGTAGTTTTTTTTTTTTTTTCCTTTTCCTTTGCACTGAATTAGAACAGAAAAAAAAATGATCCTAAAAATACCAGGGAATACTTTGAAACCCTCACCCTTTCCCACTTCCGCTCTTATCTACCATAATGCCAGCAACTATGTTCAGAATTCTGATAATAAAAACTTCCCAAATATGTATTCATGTGTACATGTAAGCACACATACATGTCTATTATTTTCAATTTAAGCATGTTTAAAATCTCAGTCAATATGAAATTACATATATATATAGTTTGTCAATCAGATAACTTCTTTCATATCAAATAGTTAATAGTTAATTAAATTTGAAAATTGTGGTAGATACTAGGTAATCAACCCTGTACATGTTAAGTGTGAAAAATAAATAAATAAAAAGAGAGAGAAAACATTCCATCCCTGCATTTTTTAAAAATCAGAATGTATTATGGTAGTCACAGAGGTCCACAGGAAATCTTGCTTTATTAGAATTTTTTATGTGTTTTCTATTTGCAAGCACTTCATGTCCTCTGACTCACTTACTAGAGTGAGGTTGTGTATTAAAAACAATGGCTGTGGGTGTAATTGGTTTTATGAACTAAGTTATCTTCAATTCTAAGTGCCAAAGTGTCCATCCAAAGTTATAGTTAACCACTTGCAGAAAAGAAACATTCTATTAGGAGAACTCCTCAAAATGTCATTTAAAATTTTTATTTTGCAAGATAATTGCTTACTTGAATTGCCTAAAACAGTAGGTTTCTAAGAAGGTTTTAAATTTCTCTATAATCTTAACATGTTTATTTCTTTCATCGATAGTTAAAAGTTTTAACTTCAGATTTGCTCTTCCTTGGTTGTTAATGTTGTTTTTCATCCATAAGATTTTGGCTGAACCTTTCAGGACTGGAAACATGAGAGTCAAGATGGAAATGGCAGTCAACTCGAGGAAAAAGTAGCATCCCCAACATTCTGATGGAGCAAAAATCTATTGGTGCTGTATTAAGAGCAGAAATCTGTACTGGAGACATATTGTATGGGTCCAGGAAGATACCCTGAGGAAGACTTCTGTGTCACAGTAGTAATTCTCTTCTGAGAACTGGAGACATAATTTTCTTGCTTTTCTGAGGACAAAGTTTGAAATACAACAATTTATCTTTTATTGCTTTCATTAGTCTGCATTTCCACATGAATGCATTAATCTTCAGCAATATTTTTTTTGTAGAACACAGATTCTCCTTGACTTATGATGGGGTATATGTCCTGATAAATGGATAAGTTGAGATTATTTTAAGTCGAAAATGGACTTAACACACTTAACCTGAACGCATAGTTTAGCAATAGAGTAAACTGTGGATTATCAGTTGGTTATTCTTGTGATCACGTGGCTGACTTGAAACTGGGGCTTATCACCACTATCCAGCATCTCCAAAGTGTCACACCACATGTTGCTCAGGAAAAGATTAAACTTCTAAGTATGTTTACTACTAAATGCCTTTGACAAAACAAAACAAAATAAAACAAAACAAATCAAAAAACCCTAAGTCAAACTATCATAAATCAGGGACAATCTATATATTGAACATACCAAAATTATGTATTTGATTTAAAGAAGACTAAGAAAATTAAATTCACTTTCTCACATGAGAAAATGTACATTATGAATATTACATGTAAGTTTACTGTATTCTTCATGTTCCATTCTCCACGTTCTTCCTTTCCCTCCCTCTTCTCCTGAAGTAACCAATATAATCTTTGCATTTATTATTCCTTTCCTTTATTAAAACTTTGTTATACTTTGTCACACATACACTGCTCACTTTTTATTCTTTTAATATACAAGTATAGAATAATATGGTATTTCTTCAGTTTTGCTTAAAAATATTTAAATTTCTGCTCTGGCCAAAAGGAGGCCTGTACCTTTCTTGCTGTAAAATATCCCGTAGTAAAAGGTCACAGTTGGTTTATCTACTTTCCTGTCTATGAACATTTGGGTATTTAGTTGCCCAACAGTTGCTACTGTTTTGAACACCATGGAATATGATCTGTAAATAGTGCTACACAATTGAATGGAATTCTTTTAAATAAAGAGACTAGACCTGATGAGCCTTTAGGTAGATTCATTTCCCATTTTATTAGATAATTCCAAGTTGTTTTCCATGTAGAGGTATCAATCTGTTTTCTCACCAAAACTCTTAATTCTTGAAGATAATACTTCAGACCACATTATGTTGTTGATGGAATTTTAGCAGAAAGGTTTGTTGAACACTTATAACTTTGCATTTTTCTGATCACTAAAATAGATTTCATGTTTTGATTGATTGTTTACGTTTAATTTTTGTGAAATATTTATCCATATCTAGTAATTTTATCATAAAATTTAATTTTCCCAAAGGTTTAAGTTGTCTAATATTGCTATAGTTACAGGGTTTTTAAACATTTATATTAACCTTGCATATGTTATCCATAATTTTGGATTGTTTTTATTAATGTTTTGAATGTGTCTCTTATGAACAGTAGATGCATGAATATTTTCCAGTCTTTGTCTTTTAAAGTGTTTAGCTTATTAAAATAAATTTCAGTACTTGAGTAATGAAATTACTTGGATTTATCTATACCATTTTATTTTGTATGTTCTCTGACCTTGTGTTCATTATGTTCTTGGTGTTCAGTTTTACTTTCTGGTTTTCTTTTGGATTGATTTCTTTTCAATACATTTTTCCAAGGGGTTTTTTTTTTTTTTTTTTTTTTTTAAGTTTTACATTGTATCTGTATTATTTTATAGTTAGGGGATCTTTGTACATATATTTAATAATACAACATCTAAATATTTTCCACATGCTTCAAATCCAATTGCCCTCTCTGGTTTATGCTGTCATTATTGTTAGGTACCTTAAACCAATCTTTTTAAAAACACAAAATAAATAATTTCTTATGCAGCCTTTATTTTTATATACTTTCCAACATTGTTTGTTATTTGCATAGTTCGTCATGTTTTTCTCATGCATCCAAAAATACTCTTTACAAGTGTGGGTAAGAAGCTACCTTTTATTTAAATAGTTCTTTTTGTCATAGCCATGACTGAATGTTAATGTGACATAATTCAAATACCTAAGTTGATAATTACTGTGTCTTAGTATTTTTACTATATTTATCTCATTGCTTTCTGGTTCTGATATATAGAGGATAGCCATCAGTTTAACATTTAATATTATAGAACATTTCTTTAAATAGTTTTCATTTTTCATATAATTTTTTTTTTTTTTTTTTTTTTTTTTTTTTTTTTTAGATCTTTACTTGTGTTTGGGGCTGCCCAGTTTCATTTAGCTAGTCTAGATGTGGCTTTATTTTTACTCACTAAGTTTAGCAGTGATTTCCAAAGGTAAGGAGTCCAAATGTATCTTTCATTAATTCTGAAAAGAAGGTTCAGTTGTTACTTTAACTATATCACCCCTTTCCTAATGTCTCTAATTTCTTCTGGAATTTCACTTAAAATTATTTTACATATGTCACACAGTCATTCATATGTCTTAAACTCTCTTCTACATAGTCCATCTCTTTGTCTCCTTCATCTGCATTTTTTGATAATTTCATCAATCCTGGGGTTTCATTTATTCTTCAGATATTTCTAACTTGCCTTTTACTCAATCCATTGACTGTCTAATTTTAGTTGTTATAGTTTTCAATTCTGGAATTTCTATTTGCTTCCTTATAAATATGCATGCTTAGAGTTTTCCCTTAAATATATTATTTTAAAATTTGCTAAGCATAGATATTTTATATTCGGTGTCTAAGACGCAGAATATTCATGGTATTCGATGGTGTGACCCTCTTTTTTTTTTAACTCTTCCTTCTGGAGGTGTTTCTCCTTTTGTACTTTCATTCCTTATTGTGAACTCAGGAATTCTTTCAAGCCTGGATTTCATATATATTTCTCAGAGAGAAGTTGCGTTTCTTTTTTCATGCACACAAGTATAGTATTAACCAGAAATTAATTTGATTAACTTAAACTATATTTCAATTTGAGCTTGTTTATGTCTTACCAGTACTGAGTGCTTCCATTTGATGCATATGCACATACTTAAAAACTTGTTTTAATTTTATACATCTAGAACATATAGTAAAATAGATAAAATGTATTTCTTTCTGGAACAATTTTTTATCTTTTCTACTTCATGCCTTAATAGGGTCTTAATTTTTTAATATGAATTCTGACCTGGTATGACATAATTTCTGTCATAATGTGGTTCCTAAAAAGCAAAGGACTGTGTTAGAGATCTATAGCTATCACTAAGGAAATTGCTGACTTGGTCCTCAATGTACTCGTATATTCAACTTGCCAGCTCAGTTATATATTTTAAAACATCTTAAAATGTATCTTATTAATATGGTTAGATCTTTTGTACTTCAAGTTTTTTCTTAGAATATATTAGGATATATTAGAATAATATATTCTATAGAATAAAGAATAGAGAACAGATACAGTAACTTACTGTAACAAAAAAGCTTAATACAAACTAGTTGAGAGAACATTGGCAGTTATGAATCTCTTACACCCCATGAATGTGAGTGAAGATTACAGGTTCCAGGCTACTATATAGAGAATGTTCTACTATAACGTTATCTTGTTTGATAGAATCAATGAACAAACAATACATAGCCTAAGATGAATTCTGAGAGTTAATACATTAGGGACTATTTTATTTTACCTTTCTTAAGATCATTAATGACTTTCTCACAGAACCTATTCATTACTTCCAGTTTTACTATCATAAGCTCTTTAATCACTTTATCATTCTTTTCTTGAAAATATGTTGACTTCTACTATAACTGTATTTTTCTCCTAACAGTAGCAATATTCTTATTTATTTAATTTATTAGTTTTAATTTTCATTGACCCTCATTGTTTATAACTTTATTATTTTCATAAAATTATAAGGACTTCATACATTTTTATATTCAAAATATTTGACAAACTATGTGCCACATACTCTTATCAATCAGTGATCCTGAAATGTTTGACCTTGGCTGCCCCAAACCAGAGTACATTTTTAAATAAAAATGCCTCTTTGAAAATAAGTGTGTTTCCGAACCAAATGCCATCCATCACTGGCGTTTTATTTTATCCTTTTATTCTCTCCTCATTAATGAGACAGAACCCTCCATTGCCGAGGAATTTATTTCCTTCTCCCTGGGACAAGCTACATCTACATTTCTGGCCTCACCCTGAGGTATACTAAGTTCAACACTTTTGGTGAAACATTTGGTGTGTAAAGGAAGAAAAAAAAAAAAGAGTAAAATCTCTTCTTTATAATCCTTCAAGCAAAGATTCCAAACTGCTTGTCTGAGATTGCTCTTTTAAAAACATTTCATTTAGATGAAATACGAAAGAGATTCTTGGGTTCTGGGTGTTCCTAATAAATGAAGATGAAACTTCTAACCATATATTTCAGGTCAAACTATCTTGAGGAAGAATTGTACAAATTGTAAATTTTTGAAAGCATTATTTCTGTGGCTCAGCACCTTCTCCCTGCATGTGAACAACTGATCTATTCCACCTTCAAGTAATTCCTTGACATGTTTAGAGTATACAGGACTGGCTTCCATCCATTCCCTCAGTTAGACCTCTTCATAGTTTCCGATCCTCTGCCAGTCTTCCCCACTTCTTTTCTGCTTGTGGCAGATGCTTCTTGGAGCTGCCATGGCCAACATAGCAGTTAGGTTACTGACAAGGATGTTGGTACAGATGGCCTGATTTCTGCCAAGGGCCCATGCATCCATGCCTAGGGTTCTTACTCCTATTGTATGAATCAAAGTCCTCCAGAGAAGCACTGTGCAAGATGATTTTGTGGTTGATCTCTTCCTGTTGTGAACTTCTACTATCTTTAGTCCCTAAGCAATAAGCTCTGGAAGTTCCCCACAGCTATTTGCTGTAGCTCCTGATTGGGCAGTAGCAGTGTTTCTAGTAGGTGGTTAAAAACTTCAGTAATCATGAACTCCTTTCAGAGTGAATTCTTCCTGTAGGAAATTTTTAAATATGCATATTAATTTATAGATTAATTCAGGGGTTCCTATGCTATTTACCATTTCAATCTTTTACCTTATTATTACCAAGCAGAGTTCTTCTTACTAGGTCCACAGTAAACCAGAAGCAGAGAGAGTCATAGATGTCTGGGTATATGTACAACTAGATATTTCACACACACACACACACACACACACACACACACAAATGCATACACAACTCTATAGTTGTGTGGGTTTACAACCATTTTATTTTAACTCATATCGTTATATTCTCATTTGTCTTTAGATCATGTTCTTTCATATCTGTATTCTGTTTTAGGTCCTCAGTAAGCACCTGAGAACACTTTTGGAACAAATAAGAGAAAGTGTGTCAATTGATTCCTCTTTTGTGAAATAGTTTGTGATAATAACTGACCTCACTGCCCTGGGAAAAAACCCTGGTGTGAACAAGGTTATGAAGAAAGAGAAAAATTCCCAACTGTTCACGTTTCCTGTGAGAGTATGCCTTTCATGAGGATGTTTGTAAAAACAGATACAAAGTTTTCAAAAGTTAAATTTTATCCTCAGTTTTGTAAAATTGCATCAGACAAGGGCAGTTCAAGTTATGGAATTGGTATTATTCATAATTAGCTATATTTAGTTTTATTGACACTAATCTCATAGGTACAGTTTTATCAATTAATGGAAATGAATCGGTATTAGAATGTTTATGCAACTGCATCAACATATTAAAAAAATTTTCTGCAATTTTCCTCTCAAGAATACCCATGCTTTTTCTTATAGTCATTATTCTTTCTTAATTTTCTTATTTTGGCCTGTAAATTAAGTTGAATTCATACATGGAGTATAACCCATCTATTCACTAATTTAATGATCACCAAGCATTTCACTATGTTTGAAAATACTTTATCTAATACACATATTTTTTAAATACATATATTTATCACCTTAAGAAGGAAACTGGAAAGTCAGAAATTTCTCAAAATGCTATCACAATATTTAAACCTGCTGAGTTTGTTACCTTTACTTTAAAAATTATGTTAATTAGTTTAACATGGTTTTTATTCAAGGAATACCAATATCTGTTCCTCATATCCTGCCTAAAGTTTAGGTAAAATTAAGACATAAAGAGGAAGTTTTCTTACAATTCCAATAATTATTTTCTCCCAATTCCCTAAACTTTTGAATGATTAGCCATGAGATTTGAATTTTTATAACTATATTTCAATTGCCTTTTATGATCACTTTTCTTATAAAACATTTAGTTAAACTGAATTTATATAACATTTTTTTGAAATTGAGACTCTTTTGAAATTAAGATGCATTCTCAATCCAGAGGTAAAATAATGGAAAATCATTCCATTTCTTGCGCTTTCTGAATTTCTGTTTCTCCAACTAACTTTTAAACCTCAAATCTTCAGTATTTCACTCTAAATGCCCAAACCACTCGAATAATTTCATTTATGCTTTTAACAAGTATTGATTAAATGTCTGGTATGCTACAGAACTTTTATATGCAAAATGTGAAGGATATAATTAAAGCTAAAGCAATCATAAGATCTGAAGAAGTTTACATTTGAATTGGAGACACAGTGCTCTAACCATTTAAACACCTTGCAAATTCTATGGTGTTAAAGTACACATAACCATGTAAGACATGGCCTTGTCTAGTGCAGAAGACAAGCAAAAATGAAATACTAAACAGGAAGAAGAGAAACAGTAGAAAGAGACATCCAGAAAGTGGGAACTACACCAAGGGGGAACGAGTACAGCGAAATTCAAAAAGTCAATGGAACTAAAAGGGAGGCACCTTTGCAACTGAACTGAACATCTCCAGGGAGAGTCTAAATCTAGAGCCCTGCTGCCTCTGCCTCTGTCCTCACTGCTCTTGCTCTTAATCTCAGGACTAGAGGTTGCGGGTCTTATCCAGACCTCCCTGAGAGAGAATAAGGACCATGTCCTTGCCAGATTGACGAAATTCAGAGCTATCCACCAAAAACTGTCTCCCTTCTGCATTTCCAAAATAAGTGACAAAGGTTTTGAAATAAAGGGAAGCAAATCGAATCTCTTCATGTAAGACTGAAAAAAAGAAACCCTAAACTCATATTATCAATTTTAACTAGACAAGGACACAGAAATTTTGAACGTATGTGTTATTTCCCAAAGCCTAAACTTTTAATGACCTTTTATATTAACTTTTTAAAATTTGTTTTCAGTGGATATTTAACTGATTCACCGTAGTACCTACAGATTTAAAGATTATGTTTTATGAACAATTATAGCATATACTATGCTTCTTTGAGCCTTTTGTCTTCCTAGTTTCTTTTCCTCCTCTTTTAGCTTGCTAACCTCTTCAGAATTTTATGTAAAATGAGCCACCCTACTTCTCAGGGATAGCATAATTACATCCAAGGAGAGTTGTGTTTGTAAATATATAGATTTTTATGTATTTAGCGGAAGCCTGAATTGACCCTGAAAAAGAGGGCTATTCTATATATATCCACGAACCATTTATTTTATGAATATAGCCTGGAAACTGCTAAGTAATCTTTGGCAAGTTCCAAACTTAGAAAATAAGCCAAATACACATGCCTAGATGTTTGTAATCTTAGTGTTAATTAATGTGTTCAATAATGTAATAAGCTGTCATTATTGAAGGCAGCATGAAAATCAACAAAAATCATTCTATTGTGAAAATACGAATTCTACTAATAGTGGAAGATGGATGAAATACTGACTCAACTTCAGAAAGGATAAAACATTCTTGCATCTATAGAGGAAAAAAACACTTATGCCATGGTGGAAGATGGATTTCTAAAGAGAGACATGCAGTGAGGAAATTTCTGTGAATGGTACTAGTAATAAAGATTGAGAACCACAAAGCTTCATATTTGTAAATTATATTAAACTTGAGAGCTGAGCTCTTGGGAATAAATACAGTAAATATCGGTGCTCTGAGGAGTAAGGAAGTGAGCACAGATTTTAAGATATTTTTATTTAAATATTTTTTAAAGAGTGACAAAATAATTTGAGGCACTCATTGAAAATTTGTACTGTTTTATTATTTTGTGCTCATTTTCTCTACTTTTTCTACTATAGCATTTATTCCTATCTGGATTCATCCCCTGCTGTCCTGACCTTTTTTAGCCCCTGCATGGATCTTTCAAAAAATTATATCGTTTGTTAATTTTCTCTATTTTATTAAAATACAAATCAGGTTTCTTATTAAAATGTGCAACCGACAGTTATCTATAAGTGTTTTTTCATAAAATCTCAGTTAAATTCCAATTTTATTCAATTATGAAAGTTCAGCTCTTTCCTAATGAAGACATGCTGTGTTTAATAAGTATTAACTTGTTAAAAGCTGTGCTTAATTCTAATAAATGTTCCTACTGCCATTGGCTCCTTAAGAGCAGCCCAAATGCAACTTCACTACTTCATCCAAGTCTGATATTAATTCCACATGCAGGTATCACTTGCACAAATTTCTCAGGAACACATCTTCTGTCTTCATATATCTACACTTGTTTTTTTAAAATTTTCCTTATTCTCTTAACAAAGGGAAAGAAGGAAAGAAGGAAGGAAGGAAGGAGGAAAGAAGGAAGAAAAGAAAGATACAATTCTTGTGGACAGAAAATGTCCGAATAATACATATAAAAATATTTATATACATAAAAGCATATACATATTACATATGTATATATAATATATATTTATATATAATTGAGTATGCTTATTGAATATGTAAATTTGTGTATACTATGTATTATATAATACACACACATTTAAATAATAAAATCATATCCACTGTATATATGTATATACATACATTTATATGTATATAGGATTGAGGAATATAGTTTGAAACAGCTTTAAAATTTAAGGTAAATGGCAATCCGTAGTATTATTTACATTTAATATCTCAATATATCTCCTACTTCCTGGAGTCCACTGTATTTCCAGTTTACAATTTTCTAACTAATTGTGATAGAATAGGATAGAATATTAATTAAGTAGTTCAAAGGAGACATTTCATAAAGTGAATAATAAAGATATTTAATAATCCTGAAATACTTATGTAAATATATATAACATATGTTATGTATAGCATATATTAGAAATGTGTTATAAAATTCTAGGCTCTGCTTCATTTAATCTACTGATTAGCCTGAGATCAAAGACTTCTTTTTGGTGCTATTATTAACAACAGCCACTATTGCAATCCTAAACCTAACTAAATCCTGTATACTCAGCATTCTTTTTAAAATTTATTATGATACCAGTTTAAAAAGGGGGAGATTTTTCCTTTTTCTTTTCCCTGTGGTGCAAATTTAAAATTGTTCATATTGATTTATCTCTGCTATAGTAGGGAGGAGTGAGAGAAATGAGCTTCTGTAGGCAAATACCCAAGACTGTGAAACTCACTTTCTTATGAATTATGCCAAAGGAATAGAAATAACTAAGAGCAAACACATCTGAAAAGTGATGAGGAGTTCTGCAAAATTGTGATAGCAAAAATAATTATTTTCATATTTTGCTGAAATGGAGGAAAAATAAGTAAAGATATTTTACAGATATTTTTCACTTAAAAAACAAAAATTAAGTAAAATTGTTTATTCAATATACCAGGGGAAAATCCTATTGAAAACTGAAAACTTCTTATTTGAATTAAATGTTTTAAAAAGTACTGAAATGAAAGAAATGCCATCTTAGTAAGGTATAGAGAGCTTTGGACCAAATTAAAAGATCTGCATTTGGATTTAATTTATCTAATAAACAATTTTATGCTCTTCTACCAAGCAGATCCCCTCCTCCTTGTTTATTTCATCATATAAAAGAATGAACTTGTCCTTTCAACTCTTAACATTTTACAGCTTTTGGGCACTTCTATATGTTCCATATACTTATATCTACATCATTTATACTTTAATGTTTAATTGTGGTAAAATAAAGAACGTGAAATTTACCATCTTCACCATTTTCAAATGTCATGGTGTGTCCATATAGTCACTTCATTGACTAACAGGTCTCCAAAGCATTTTAATCTAAAAGAACTGAAACCTGATGCTCATTAATCAATAGTTTCCCATTTTGTCTCTCTCGGATCTCCGGTAACCATCATTCTGCTTTCCCTTTTTCATGAATTCAACTACTTCAGATTCTTTTTATGTGACCTCATACCTTATCTGTCTTTTCATGATTGGTTAATTTAACTTAGCATAATGTTTTCAAGTTTTATCCATATCGTAACAAGCAATATGATTTTCCTACTTTTAAAAATGAATAACATCACATCTTATGTGTGTGTTACCCTTTGTTTGACATTTAGTTTGCAGTCACCTCTTGGCTATTATAAACAATGTTGCTATGAACATGGGTATGCAAATATCTCTTCAAATTACGCTTTCAATTCTTTTAGGAATACGCTCAGAAATGGCATTGCTGAGTCATAAGACATCTTCATTTTTAGTTTCTTCAGGGGAACCACAATATTTTCCCATAATGGTTGCCATCATATATAGCTTAAATTAATATTTAATTTCTTGTCATTATTCATATTATGATTTTATTCCTTAATAAAGTCAGAAGAAATTCAATAAATACTGTGGATTGTTGTACCCAGAAATCACACATATTCCTGTCAAAATACCAAGTCCCACCGTGAGGCATTCACCTTGGAAATCAACTGGAAAAGTCAAGAGAATTAATAAAGTTGTTTACGTAAAATTACCTGCAAGGCATTGCTTTAAACTATAAGCAGAGAAGACTAAAAGACAACTTGATAAAAAAAGCTAACTTGATAAACTAGGAAAGACAAACTGTCTAGAAATTTAAAAAATTTGCATGTGCTATGATAGAGAAATGCTCATATTTCCATGAAAATGAGTAGAAATTATTTACATCTTTTATTTTTCTAGGTTTACTTAGGTCAGGATAAATTAGTATTGGTATAACTTGATAAAGTGAAGGTGATTTAAGAAATTACATCATGGAAGTGGGAGAAGCATACAAACTGAGTGTGACCTTTCACCTTTCAAAGTATCAGTTTAGGACACTGAAAGAACACTGAAACTTTAGAAGATGGAGAGCATGCCACATGAGACTACGTAGCTTAGAGCTGCTTTATTCTTTACTTATTTAGAAGTTGTACTGTTGTGGTTAGAAAAAGCTTAGGAAGTGTATTTTCCTTATTTGGAATTTCAATTGCAGTTCCAAAATTCTGTCCAGGGACTTAATCCTATGCTACAGTCCTCCAGGAGCCATCAGCTAAATTAATCTGCAGGCTAGAATCAGGGAAGAATGTGTTTTTAAAGCCATATCCCAGGAACAATATTGTTTAAAAGGGATGTTACCCCCATTATTTTCCTGTTAAAAGATTAGCTAAAGAGTAAATGAGGCATGTATTTATAACACAAAACTGTATTAAGGTACGTAGACTGTGAAATGTATGAAAAGATAAATTTGTAAAGTATCTGACTTTAAAATCTTTATCAAATTAAGTTTATCATTTCATAAAAATAATTTAAACCATTTGTGTTCTTTATTATGCCATGTTAGAAAAATTCCTGCTGGTTTTTATGTAGTCAAATATTTAGTCCACCAATAATCATGCACTGTTACTTGCTAGGCATTGGCATAAACCAGGAAGTAGCACTAAAACATAGCCAACTAGATAAGCCAGAAAAGACAAAAATGCACAGAAATTAAAATAATTTACAAATGTTACGATAGAGAACTGCTCGTGTTTCCATTCACATGAAGCAAGATGGAAGCAAGTGTGTTCTTTGGTACCTTCTCTGAAGCATATAATAAATTACTGAAAGGCTTTAGTTAGACATGTGATGTATTCAGATTTATTTTAGAAAAATCACTTTGGAATCTCCCAGGGTATTTGACTATGTTGAGGTCAAATTTAAAGTAATCTAATCCTACTTAAGAAGGCACTGTATTTATAGGTAAGAAGTGATCATAGGCTAAGTGTGCACATGAGAAGACAAATGGTAAGTACATTTAGGTAATCAAAATGGACATAAATGGTGGTCATGTGGATGAGGCACCAAAGACAAAGGACAAATTAAGCATGCTTAAATTTTTCCTAGATGACAAAAAATTAGTATCTGATGTTCTATTATGATAATCCTACAATTCCTTGTCTATATTGGTAAATTTACTTGTTACAAAAGTTATTATATTTGTAAGTTTAACTTCTCAAAAGGAATGATATTATATGGGCAATAATGACAGCATATAAAACAATAACATGGTGCAAAGATTAACTGATGACAAAAATATTGTTCTCATTGGAATATAAACTATCTCTTGACTGCAAATCAGGAAGTACCCCTTATTTCCTTCTATTTGACATCACAGTTGTGTGTCTTATACAGACAAATCTTTAGGAATCAGATCCATACTCCAAGTTCTAAAAAGAATCTTATTTATGCAGACATGGGATCAGGGAGTTGGCATGAGAAAGGCACTGTGACCCTAATAGGAGTAATTTCTCTTAGGTATCAAATACAAAGGGCTCCTCTATTCAGATGTTCAGGTTGTGTAGATATTCTTTAACTATAAAAGTCCTCCATACACCAGTCTGTTGACTCAGAAGTAAATTCCTCCTCCATCATACAAGTCAATCCTTTTGTCCTTTAATCTTGCATTTGCTCCTGAGATGTATAACTATTTCTGTTTTCACAGAGGATTTTTATTCACATGAAGATGAAGAATGCACAGGGTGTCTATACAGTCTGAAGACATTAGTGAGTGTAATTGTTGAGATGCGGATCTTAAACATCCCCCTATTGCTCATGTACTGTAGGCCTGGTCCCCAGATGGTGCTGTTGGGAGGTAATGGAACCTTTAGGAGATAGGACCTGTGGAAGGAAGTTAAGTCAGTGTGGGCAAGATCTCGAAGGAGCAATGGAATGCTGGTCCTTTCATGTCTCTTTTCTTCCTGGTTACCATGAGGTGAGCAACTCTGCTTCACCCCTTGCTCCATGCCATGAGGTTCTGTCTTGCAAAAGGTCAAAGTTACAGGGACAAATGATCGTGAATGAGATCTCTAAAACTGTGAGCCTAAATAAACTTTTCATCATTCAAAGTTGGTTATCTCAGGCACTTTTTCATGGTGAAAGAAAGGTAATACAATGTTTTGCTATTTTATTTATTACAGATGTTCTTGATGACACTATGTAAATTTGTCAGATAGTACAAATTCCCTGCATATTATAGGAAGGGAACCTCTAATAGCTTGACATAGTTTAGTAAGATAAATACTAGTCAGAAACCAGACTCATGAAATAATAATCTTAGATCTGGAAAGTACCTTAAAAGTCAATCATTTCTCAAATTACTTGTTTATTCCTTGAACAACTCGATAGCTTTATTGTATGATGAAAAGGCAATACACACCTTAAAATTATATTAAACACATTAACTTTTCTATAATGTATTCCCTTTGGTATTAATTCTTTCTTGAGTTACATGGATAAAATTAATGCCTATTGTGTCCAGTCATTACTAAACTGTTCAGAAGGCAGCAAAATGCTACCAAACAATGCTTTAACAATTCTGCTTTTCTGTTGTGTTTTAAAATGCCATATTGAGAGAATTTGCCAAATGCCCTCAGAGCTGCCAATATAATGTATGCATAACTCTTTGTCTTTTTCTTCCAGTACCACAAAGTTATGTCAGCCTCCTTATTCCTAATATTGTATCTTTCTTTGATATTCTTTTGTGCTTTCAACTGGACTCACCAAATGTTATTGGTCTTTTCAATTCCATCATTAGGTTTTATTCATGCAGTCAAATCTTTTTATATTTTGCTTTGTTTGGATTTATGGTTTTATTAATTACTTCTTTTTTCTGTTTCAAAATAAAACCTTACTTATTAGTACATAATCCTTACATCCTTTTCAAGGGTTTATACTTGTACTACATACCTTTATATTGATAATTATGTATATTTTTGCATTAGTTTGTTTCCATAGAGCCAAGTATAACTTGTTTTTACATCTTATCACTATATTTTCAATATCTGTATGCTTATAGTTATTATAATATAATTATAAGTAATGTAAAATTATTACATTGCCTTCAGTTTTTTTTTTTTTTTTTCCACTATGGGAAAAGAGCAGTGCTACAGAGTCTATCCTGCTGTTTGCATTATGTTCACTGGTATAAAAGACTCTTTGGCATGTTCACAGTAATGGAATCATCTTACTGCACAGTAATTACACTTATTAGTTTACTAGGTGTTGCATATCTCTCAAGAGTGATTACAATTTCTCTCACCATTTATTTATGCAATTCCTCTTTTTTCCAAATCTATTCCTATACTTAAGACTACCAACCTTTTTCTTTTACTTATCAATAATAAAATAGTCCTATTTTACTTTATATTTATATGATTACTAATAGTGAAGCATCTTATATTTGAAAGTCATTCTGGCTCTTTATCTCGACATACCCAATTATAACTTTTCCCCACACTTCACTGTATCCTTCCTTTCTTTGGTTTTCTTATAAAAACATCAAAATTTGTTAATTATTCTAATGCTAAGTCTTTGCATTGGTGTGTTGGTTATTCATAAATATATTTTCTTGAATTGTACTTGGACTTCCATTCATATTATACAATGCTATGTCGGACAATTATGAGAAATTAGTTTCAGCAGTTTGCTTCCTGAGTTTGGGTATGGGTGGGGTTCTATCACTCCTGGTATTCACTAAGCTAGGCAACATTTTGCATGAGTTGGATGCTCAATAAAAGAAAAGGTACTTGTTAGCATGTCCATCTCCTATTAATCATTACTTTACAATTTTAACACCCCCATTATAAGTTATCAGTAAACAACTCATTTTTAAAATAAACTAATATCACTTAGAAAGTAACAATTGTTAACATTTTGTCTTTTATAATAAACTAATATTACTTAGAATGTTATAATTACTAGCCCGGTAAGGTGAGGTGGGGCATGCTTGTTGCTTGGGAGGCTGAGGCAGGAGGATCTCAAATTCAAATACAGCCTTAGCAAGTTAGTGAGAACCTGTACAAGTTAATAAGATCCCTTCTCAAAATGAAAATTTAAAAAAAAGATCTGGAGACATGGCTCAGTGCTTGAGTGCCCCCAGATTCAATTCTTAGTACCAAAAAAAAAAAAAAAGTGACAATTGTTAACATTTTGTCTTCTTGATGATTCCTAGACCCATAGACACAGAAGGACAAATATCGCTTAATTTAAGTTAAATAAGGTATCAAAACCAATCAAACTTATAGAAAGAGAATGGAATGGTAGTTACCATTGGCTGGCGAGAGGAGAAAATGAATTACATTCAGTTGGTATGAAGTTTCATTTATGCAAGATGAGTAATTTCTAAAGATCTGTTGTACAAAAGAGCTCATATATTCAGCAATACCATATTGTCTAACTAAAAGTTTAAGGGGATTGATTTCACATTAAGTAGTCTTACCCCAAGTAGAGTGGGTGGCACAATGAATTTTGTAGGTTGTGCATGCCCATTACCTTGACAGTGTTCATGGTTTCACAGGTGTATAAATATGTTCTAAGACAATGAATTGCATCCATTAAATATGTGAAAATTTTTGTATATCATTTATACCTTCATAAAGTGATTCTAGGTAATAAAATCAAAATTGAATAATGAATGATTTAGTACTTTATCAAATCACATTCTATAATTTAGAAAAACATATTTACATATAAAAATTGTGACATCATGTCATTCTATCTCCCCACCTTTCTACTCTTCCTAATATTTCCAAGAATACTGACAACTATGAAGAATTTTCATCTTTAATTTCTTTCTTAGCATTCTTGAATGGATGTCTTCCCAGCCAAGAGATTAACATTTTTATAGAGTAACAAAGTTCTCCCTAAAATATCTGTTGGGTCTAGCTTTTATGGTCTAGGTAGACATTCACCATGCCAGAATCTCATGCTTATGTTCTATCATAAAGCATTATTGTAAAGTAAACTGGGCTTTTTAATAAATATTTTGTCTCATAGTAAATATAATTTCTTTAAAACTGTTTAAAATTTTATTTGTTCTAATTAGTTTTACATGACTGTAGGATGCATTTATACATTTTAATAGATCACACATAAATGGAGTATAATCTCTCATTTATACATATTGCAGGACCACATCAGTCATGCATTCATACATGTACATGAGGTAATAATGTCTGTTTTACTCTACTATCATTCCTTCCTCCATTTTATCGTCATTTAACACTTTTTACAAGGATCATTTCATACTAGTTTTCCTTTAAAAATTTCTGTTTATAGCTTCAAGTCCATTTGTTAAAATTACCTTGAATTTTAAGCTTTCTTCTATCTTTTATATACTTCTTTGCTCTTGCATATTCAGAATTTTTTTTCTGCAAGCAACCTATTATTATTACTAAAATTTCCTATTACTGAATCCTGAACTACCCTGCAAATGCACCTACTTCCATAAATGTTTTTGTTCTTGTTTATCCCTTATCATTAGTAAAAACTGTCCTTGTGAAAGGTGTATAATTTTCTAGGCCGAAATAGACAACCTTGACAATAATAAATTCCAAGACTTCAAACTGAATTTCTTCCAGATTTTCTGTCATTTCAATTTCCCTGCCAGTCAGTTACTTTTTGTTGGTTAGAATTTAGTACAAAATAAAAATCCCTCTCATCATTCTCTCTAGCTGCTAAGAGATTAAATTAACTATAAAGCAAGCCAAGACAGGCTTTTAATAGAATAGGTTTTGTGGAATGTCTGGAAAGATTAATTCTTTTTTATTATACTTGCAGTTCTTGAAACTCTGTGAGCTTTTGTTTTTTATCTATAGTATCAAAGTAGTAACGCTTTTTTGCTT
This sequence comes from Sciurus vulgaris, assembly GCF_902686455.1. Classification (NCBI taxonomy): domain Eukaryota; kingdom Metazoa; phylum Chordata; class Mammalia; order Rodentia; family Sciuridae; genus Sciurus; species Sciurus vulgaris. The sequence continues at coordinate 138,055,629 of NC_136463.1, forward strand.
TCCATTTTACATATTTTCCCAAAGACTAAAAGTAACAAAGAATGTTGAAGTGTTTTCAAAATCTTCAAAATTTGTTTACACTTGTGCTATGGATTTTTTCTTTATGTAAGCATTTTGAAAATAGTTTTGTTAATTTTGGCCACAAATTATACAGGATTAGCACTCCTTTAACTTCTTCTATCATGTGAAACACAGTAAAATAGGAAGGTTATCAAACAAATAAATTGTTTTAATATCTGTCATTTAATTACTAGACCAACTAGTAAGTAGTTGATCGAAGGATACATTGAATTAATCTGAATGTGTCCTTCAGGATTTAAACCTTATTACATATGGTTGGAACAATAAAGTCCCCAAAAGATGCCCATTTCCTAATGCCTGAAGTTTGTGATAGCGTTAGGTGTATGGAAAGGGAGAAATAAAGTTACAATTGAGATTAAGGTTGATTAGCAGCTGATCTTAAAATGGGGAGTTTATCCTGAATTATTCAATGAATTCAATGTAAGGTTCTTCAAAGTAGAACAGGGAGGTAGATGGGGAAGTTAGAGTTAGAGTAATGAGCTATTAAAACAGCCTGGGGCACTTTGCTTGGCTGGAGGAGCCATGTTGGATGGAGGAGAGAGTTTGCAAGTCAGAGAATATCACCACTGTCAAGAAACTCAAATAGACTGGAAATAGAGTCTAGAATTTGCAGAAAGAATAAAACCCTGGCACCACCTTCATTTTGGCCCAGTGAGACCTATTTCTTGTTTCTGATGTCCTGGATTGTATGATAATGTTTATGTTGCTTTAAATCACCATATCTGAGGGGTTGTTTCTTCAGTAGTTTGAGAAAATTAATAATCAGTATTGTTTGTATTATTAGCACAATCACAAAATAAATATGTTTTTGAATAAAAGTATTGCTGACAACTACATGAATTGGGAAGCGATGGTGGTAGGATTGTGGAAACAGATACTTCCCATTCTTATATGTTAAGGGTATTCACTTTGGTAAAATGATTAAATGGAAAAGAGGCAGAATAATTTCTTTATGTCTTTTCCAAGACAGTTACTTAAGATGATTTACTTCTTGGCAGGTCTCTTTCTAATCAATATAAAGCACTTTATATGTTATGGAAAATGCCAAATATTCAAGAGTTGAACACTGAAGGTAAGAAGAGTCAAGATTCCCTTTTGTTTCATTAGGTGAATCTCTAAGGCACATTTCTTTTGAATATCACTACTAATAAATAGAAAACTAAAAGAAAAGTCAGTTGTAATAATAAAATCAAAGTAGCATAAAGAATTGCCATCACAAAATTACATGCATAAGTATTTGTACACACACACACTCACAAACACACACACACATACTCATGCTCAAGATGAACTGAAGTGGTTTCATGAAAAAATATTCAACAGATATTATGCAAATAATATTTCCAGAAGGTGTGAACCTAAAATATGGAATAAGTTTTCTTGTAAGACCAGAAACTAGACATTCTTTGACAAAATATTTTCATCATTTAATCACTCTGCATTTGTTTTTGATGTGTTCTTAAGACAATATTTCCAGCTGTAGTGATATTTTTAAAGTTATTCAATCTTTTCAGACACTTAAGAAAAAATACCACAGATGTAGTGGCCTAAAGCAAAGCAAACATTATCACACAGTTCAGGACATCAGAAATATGAAATGGGTCTCACTGGGCATTTTTTTTAGTTGATTAATATCTGTTTTCCTCAGTAAAAACTTATAAATTCCCATAAACTCAATGGGAACAGTGTTCATTAGTGTTTATCTTCATTATTTTATTACCTCCAGAGCTTAGGATTTGTACTAGGGCACAAATGAACATTTGTTTAATGGACAGTTTTTGTTATAGAATAAAGTCTTAACATTATTGAGATCCTTCTTCATTTTTTCAATGTTCTGGATAGACAAATTTCTATTTAAAAAAATACCCAACTAGCTTCTTCTATTCCATATGACAAAGAAGCTGAAGTCTAATATCATCTGTCTGGATGTTGTCCAGGAAATACATGCCAGTCATCAGGAGAAAAAATATCTGTTTTTAAACTCCAAATTAGAGAATTCAAAATTAATCAGATTTTTAGATTCCACAGATTTTCATCTGAGATACTGATATCTAAAACTTCTGAGACTCTCATAGCATTAGGAATTGGTGTCTTCTATTCAAAAAATAAGAGGGTAAAATTTGTTGTTTTAGAATTCATACTACACTACCTCTATAGTAAATTCATAATTTAACTTGATTTTTAAAATTTTTTAAAAGTTTTGGAATAGTATATTTTTAAATTATCAGTAAGGGTATTAGAATGAGTTGGAACGAGAAAATTATGAATAAATTCAATCACTTTCCAATTGGATCTTAAATACGTCTATTTTTTATACTTTAGTCACTAAATAAATCCTTCAAATATGCTTATATTTTAAAAAGTTTACTCTATTTATAGCAAATGTAAAAGGCCAAAAGGCATGCCCACGTAGTATGATTACCTACTATCAACAATGGAGTTTTTTTACTTTGAAACATTATTAACAAGCTAAAGGTGTTTCTGAATTCAAGGACATCCACAGAGGAGAAGAAATCAGAAGAAGAAAATAACATGAACATTTTTAAGTGGAAGAAATTATAAATACCAAGCTCCTAAAATGTGTTTTCATCAGAGATAATATTAAAATATTAAAATCTTTCCAGGAGCTAGGTAGTATTATAATGATTCAAAACAACCCAGTGAAACAGTTTAAGAGAAACAAAAACCATAATTCTCCTTAGTAATGCAACCAGTTGATTGCATTTGATATAGCTCATCTTTTTCTTAGTGTCTTATAAATAAATGTTGCAATTTATTTTTGCCAAATTTGTGTATAATTATAATTGATAAATACACATAAAGCATATGGGTATTTGCATTGAAATAATAGAGTAAAATACATATTAAAATCAAGATGAAGTAGTGCATTTGCATTTGTAACCACAAATGTCAGGTCAGAAACAAAAATTAAATTCAAAATAAAAAATATTAAAATGTGCATGTACAATAATAGTAGTTTGAGATGTATGTACTTATTTTAAAATAAAATAATGTAACTTTGAAGAAATTATGAAAAGTCTTACTATACCAGTCATGAAGATACATTTTCAGTTGAAATGTGAGGTAATGTGATGTTCATATTACTATCTTTTGATAAATAGTAAGGATATGCAATAATAATGTTCTTAGGTCTTTTCTCATTTTCTACTGCTGAATAAGTATGTAGCTTAAGTAGATAACCCTAGGGCCCTTACATGTAAAAATGAGGATAATCCATACTCTACACATTTTGGGAGAAGTTATTCCTAAATTACCTCAAACAATATATGGTACATTGCAGATCTGCAACTTACGTAAAACTGATGCCGGTGATGAGAATCAATCAGAGCTGGGTTCCATTTTCTCAGATGTTGAAGGTTGAACACCTGAGAAATGACAAGGCAAGCATAGAAGCAAATTTTATTTAAAGGACAGAAAAGGGATAGACTTCTCCACAGAGAAGGGGCCCCAGAGTTGGTTATCTGAGGAAGTGGGGGGTGTCTTGCCCCTTTTATACTCATGCTCTCTCTTCCCCACATCCTGCCTATGGAATTAGTGGCCAGAAGGTGGGCCAAAGTTGAAGAGATCCAGGCAGGAAAGGGTCAACCCAGGAGGCATTAGTTAACCACTCCTACAACTCCTACAACTCCCTGAAGGGAGGAAAAATTCACTGGAGGCAGGTCATCTAGGTAACAGGTGGAGGAAGGGGAAGTGTCCTGAAGATATTAACATTTTATTTCCTACTGAATCAGCCCCCATCCTTCTGACCCAATCATTCATAACCTATATTGACTGCCTTTTGTCCTGCAGCTTCAAAATAGCAAGATGTTGGTCAGACGTGATTCATTCCAATTTAAAGATTTTCAACTCTATAACCAATATGGACTATATGACTAAATAATGAAGAGGTTTCTTTATTGGATAGAAAGCATCTCAGAGCAAAAATACCATAAACATGACTTTATTTCAAGGAGAAAAAGGCTTAGCAACACCAGAGTGAAATTTATCTAGATAAAATATATCCTTAGATGCTCTAGCAATAAAAGTTTAAAAGTTGATACTTGGTTATCTACTTAGAAAATACAAAATGGGTCATTGCTTCTGTTGATTAATAGTTTTAAAGAAAAAAGATAGAAATAATGTTTCCTGACTCTAATAGCTGTAGCAAATATTTTTACAGGAAAAAGCCTTTCCAAAAACTGGAATAAAATAATAACATCCTTTTGTATCCCTAGAGCAATAAAATTACTCAGGCACCCTTGGCCTAAACTCATTCTGAGGATAAAAATATTGTTCAAGACCAATATTTTGCTTTTTAATTATCATGATTACTGGGGTTTTATTATTCAAATGTGAAGTACATCTTTTAAATAACTTTGACAGTTGGCTCTTAGTTTCACATTGTTTTATGCCAACTCCATTTTATTATGTGAAAATCATTACTCTTATTTGTAGGTCTCTTGAGATTTTAAAGTAAACTTGCTGTATCTTATTGTAGTCCATTTTTAGAAAGTATTACTCCTTTTAGTTTATAGGCCATTGTAGTTCAGAAATAAATAAAATAAAACTAGAGGCTACAAGCAACACAAAGTAAAATGATTAACTTGCGTTTTTGTTTTCCTTTCAGCCTGAGTCATTCTATGAATTCAAATGACCAAGTTTCTTTTTAAATGGTAGTTCTTAAGAACATTTTGAGAATGGTTTACCCAGTATTCAAAGTACTTTAGATGAACTATTGCTATTTGTATTAATTATACATATATATGCTGATAGTGCATAAATTCTGGAAAGAGGAAAATATGCCTAATAGTTAGGGATGTGTATTCACATATATTTATATTTTTTTTTCATGGTATTCTTAACCTCATACATTTCCCAAGAAAATAAAAGCACAAAATTTGTAGCTGTACTAGTCTGCTAGAGCTATGTGTCAAAATGCCAGAATCTGAGTGACTTAAGCAACAGAAGTTTATTTTCTACTTGTTCTGGAGGCTGAAAGTCCAAGGTCAAGTTTAGGATTGGTTTCTAGTGAGGCTTCTCTTCCTAGCTTCTAGATGGCTTTATTCTCAATCTATCTTCATGTGATCTCTTTTTCATGTGATCATTGAGAAAGGCCCTTGTGTCCCTCTTCTTAGAAAAGCATCACCAGTACTATGAGATTAAGACCCCAAACACGAGTTCTTTTAACTGATTGTTTCCATAAAAGACTTATGTCTAAATACAGTCACTCTGGGGGTTACACATGCAACATATAAGTCTGAAAGCAGAGAAAAACAATTTATTCCACAAAAACATCATTTGCTTTTATTTTTCATTTACTTACTAGTGATCTTCTATGAGACAGATGTTCTTTTGAGTTTTGGAGTACTATACTAAAGAGCATTGACATGGTTCCTTGCACATGGAACATATACGATAGCTAGGAAGATGAATGAGATTATATGTATTAAAGGGAGTACATGATAAAAGATAAAAATATAAAAAAAGAAAGTTCTGAATAAAGTAGGTTAATTGAAAGATAATCCTACTTTGATAAAATGTCAATCTAGAGGAGACAGAAAGACGTCTTGAATATAAGTGCAATTTATTTCAAAAAATTTCAATTTATATATTTTATTGATATATGTTTCTCTCATTACAATGATCACTTTAACAAAATAGTGAAATATGCAAACATGCATCAGTTTTTTAGTCTACATGGTAAATACAATTGTTCATATTTGAGATACGTTTAATTACATTATACTATTTAATATCTGTAGAATATTATTAGGTAGTTGATGTAGGTATTCAAAAGAGGTAGTTTCACTCAAATAAAACTTGAACTTAACATAAGTAATTTGTGGAAGATGAATGGTACTAGTTGATTTAAATTGTAGTTTATTTGTTACATCATGCTGATTCTTTTAGTTCAATTCTTTTTTAGTTGACAGAAAATTGTTAAAATTAATGTTTTATAATTCTGTTATATTTTATATTTTCTATAAATGTTTTATTTTGTATTTTCTATAAAATTTTTGTGAGTCCTCATTTTTATTGCATTTCTTAGGGAAAACAGGTAAATAAATAAAAGTGTAAATTTGTAAATAAGTAAGTATGAACATAATGTTAACTTTTTAAGAGGAAAATATTTTCAGCATGAGCCCATTTTCTTTTCAAGGAGAATTGATCATTAGTTTCCATTCTCCTTAAATACCTAAACATTCTCACAAAGTCTTACAGGCTCTGAGAATTATTGCTTTACTTTGTAACCAGTGGAGAATTCAAGTAAGGAAGCTTTTTAAATAAAATGATGTATATGTGCTTAAATTAATATATAACAGAATCATCTCGTATGTTTGTTTTGTAAAAGAGTAAACAGAAGAGATTAAAGTTTTTCTAGGCAAAAGGAAATAAAAGAGAGGATAACAACTTTACGGAGACCCAAGGATAAGAGAATGCATGGAAACTAAAGGGACTGTGTAGTGTATGGTTTAATCACAAAAGGTAAGGTAGGAAAGGCCAGAGATGGCAAGAGGACATCAAAGTAACTAACAATAGCAAACATTTCTGGAGCACCATGTGGTAGGCCTGTCTTCTGTCTTTTATATGAATCATCTCAGATATTCCTCAGAAAAACTGCAGATGTTACAACACATGGATCATGTGCTTGAGCCAGATTGTCTACTACCTATTATCAACGTAACTTTGAGAAACTTACTTAATCTCTATATGCCTTAGTCTCTGCATCTATAACATGGGGTAATTCAAGCATATCTTCTTACATCTTGATTGCAAAAATTACATGAATTAACATAACAAAGGCACCTAAAATAGTGCCTGGCACATGGTAAGCACATTGCACAGTAAGGGCATGTTTTAGTTATTAATAACATTACTGCCAAAAGTTCATATTTGCAGAAATTTTCAAAATGGGTCCTTTTAAAAATGCAAGTCATAACTAGTAAGTATTCCAATCACAAGTCTATACTGGGGTTCCTAGCTCACAAAAAGCAAGAACAAAATTCTGGACCCTCAAAACATACTCTCATAATTCCTCCTTACCAAACAATTCTTCTTTTCAGGTAGAAAGTGCACCTTCATTTCTTTCAGATTTCCTATGAGAGAAGTTTTGCTATCTACATTACCTTCCCACACTGGGGGACGTCTAGTAGACATGCATATGAATCTGTCACATGAATCAATTATTCAATTTAAAGCTGCAGATTTTCAAGGCAGTTTTCCCTTCCAACTTTAGCAACTGGAAAACAGCCCAACACATCTAAAATAACTGTTTCTGGAAACAGCACAACAGGCAGCACAGAATTGTGATCCCCCAAAAGGGAGATAAGTGAAATGAGAAGTATGATTACCATAGTTTTCTGCCCAAATTTCTAAAATGAGGGTGAAGAAGGGAGAATTCAATCAGGTGTCAGCAGACTTTCTAACTTGAGACAGAGGTTAGTATTTGGAAAGGCCAAAGTAACTGGAAATTGTGAGAAAAAAGTAAAAAAGAAGAGGGAGCTACGAAGAGAAAGAAATCCAGAGGAGTATACAGAGGACCCCCCTATAGAGTTTGTAGTACAAGCCAAAAGTGAAATTCTATTGAGTTGTGTAGAAACAGACCAAGGAGTTACTAGTTTTACAATTCCTCAAACTCCTGCAGAATAGACAATGAATTCCAACCAGCTAGAGAGCAGGGTAATTGTTAGTAGCATCCCCAGAGGGTACATGCTCCTTAATACAAATAGACTATCTATTAGGCTTAGTGTACTTTAGACCACTTTAACAAACCTTTAGCACACCTGCAAGAGTCAAGTTCACTTGTAACTCAACTGCTTGCTATAATACAAAATAGCACTGGCTAAGTAAAGACAAAATTAACAACATTACATTCATAATGTCTGAGTCAGTCTGCTCAGGCTGCCATAGTAAGTACCACAAATGGAGTGGATTTAAACATTTGCTTTCTCACTGTTCTTGAGGCTGGAAAACCATAATCAAGATAACGGCAGATTAAGTTTTAGGGGGAGTGGAGCTTTTCTTCCTGGCTTGTAGGTGGCTGTATTCTTGTTGTAGTCTCACATAGAGATTTTTTGGTGTGTGTACAGAGAGCAAAATAACTTTGATAATTTTTTCTCTTTTTATAATGACACCAATCCTAGCAGTTCAGGGCCCTAATCCATGACTTTATTTAATATTAATTATCTCCCTAAAATACTTTTCTATAATTAGCATCATATCTGGACTAGGATTTCAATATATAAATATTGGAGGAAAATTGAAGTCCATAAAATTATCCTACATCTAACAAAACATGAAAATATATTTCAGGGTGGAAGAATATGTGATTTATTAAAAAGCAAACATCAGTAAATGCAACAGACCTAAAAGTAACACAAAGGATGCAAATAGCAGACAAAATGTTTACAACTCTATTCATATTTATTTTATATTTATAAACTCTATTTTATATTTATAAACTCTATTCATACTTATTTTATATTTATAAAGACCTAAATGGATAGAAAGAGCTAAGTGGAATTCTTACAAATGAATAATATACTATCAATAATATGCTATCTGAAATATTGTGGTTCTTTTGGGTGAAATTAACAGAAGAATGCTGGGAGCTGATGGCATTTTTAAATTTTGCAGTAGAAATCATCTAAAACTAATCAGGGAAGTAAACATCTGAAAATAAGGGAGGAAAAAAAAAGTATAGAGAACTGTGGACAACAAAATTTGGTCTAATGTACATATAGTACCCCAAAAGCAGATAAAGGAGAGAATGGGGGAAAAAGTTCACAAAAGTAATTACTAAATATTTTATAAAATTGACTAAATCTGAACTAACACATATGAGAAAGTAAGTAACCCCAAGAGTTAAACCAATTATACTTATGAAGAACAGAAACAAGAACCTCAACTAATAATATTTAAGTAGCTAAAATAGCAATGATAAAGAAAAAAAATTAAAATAGAAAAAAGCAGAGAAAACATATATACAACATAAATAAGGATAAGCATTATGGAGAATTTTATTTAGATGCTATGCAAGCAAGGGAAGAATGGAGCAATATAAAAGTATTTAAGAAAACAGAAAAAAATGATATCAGAATTTTACCTTCTATTTAAAAACTCTTCAAAACTGGAGGCAGAGTAAAAACTTATATTCTGACAAAAACTTACAGGAAATATTAATATTAAATTGTACCTATTACATAAATTGAGGGAAGGTATTCCTCAAGTAAATATATAATACTAATACTAGATAAAAACTTGAATCTATGTAAGTGAGAATGAATAACCTGAATATTGTTATGGTGTGGATAAAAATAATCTACTTAAATTCCATCATTTCAATGGTATTTTTTCTTTGAAAAGTTATAAAAACCAGATCAAATTCCATGTAGACTAAATATCAAGAAGGCAATAGAAAAAATTAATTAATTAATTAATTAATTAATATGACAATGGAAATCAATAAAAGGGGAGTGACACAAAAGAGAGAAATAATGAAACCAAATACTCCTTTCTTCAAAACTCAATAAAAGTAATGACTTTTAGTTGTACTAATCAAAAATACTAAAAAAATAAAGAATTCATAAATAAATATCAAGTTTGAAAAATATCACTACAAATCTCACAATAATTAAAAAATAATAATGAATAATCATTATGTTCAAATTTATGCATTGAAATTGACAACAGATAAAATTAAAACAATCCTTGAAAGGCATATATAAGCAACCTCAATTCTGGAGGAAATAGAAAAATTCATTCACGCTCCATTAAGTAATTTCAATTTGAAATTAATAATCTTCCTACAAAGAAAACTCAGGTTAATTTGATCAAATAAAGAAAAATAATATCAAAGTAGTACAAACTATTCTACAAAGTAAAGGGGGGAAAAAAAACACATCTCAAATCAATTTACGAGCCTCCAAATCAAAAAGGGAAATTTTAGGAAAACTGAAAAGCAAAACTTCCAATCGCCCTAGGGATTTCATTTAAAATATTAGTAAAATATATGTAGTAACATTGAAAATAGCTAATATACCACAAAGTAGCTGTCTTTTCTCAGAGAAGTGAAACTGATTTAACACTTCAAATAATTAAGATATTTTAAAAATTGAAAAAATTTCAGCACTTGTTCATTTAAAATTTAAAAATTTTTTTCAGCAAACAAACACACAAAGTGGTCTTCCTCAATCTGATCAAAGGCATCTCCAAACCTTTAACAACTTTGCTCCTGTATGGTGGAACTGAATAATATTCTCTGTGATTGGGATAGGGCAAGAATAGTCTGTCTCATCACTTCTACTCAACACAGTAATTGAGGTCTTTGTAAAAAAAAAAAAAATAGTATTTTCAGATAAACTGGTAACATTTATAGAAAATCCTAAGCAAAGATGACTCCATAACTAATTGCTGAGTTGTGGCCACATAGTATGGATCACTTAATACTTCTGTATTAAAAATAAATAATTGGTTAATGGAAGTGTAAAAAATGCTATTTACAATAGATCAGGCAACATGACTTGTTTGTAATAAAATTTTAAAATGTAGGTATAAGACCTGGATACTAAAATTGCATACCAAGTTCATGGATTAGAGGATACATTATTCAGAGACCCCAAACACCAGATTCAACAAAGTTAAGCACAGTTTCTCATGCACAGAGACTACAAGAAAAGAGATATATGTTGTCTTAAGGAATTACATTTTGGTAATGTGTGTGCTTACCATGCATAAGGCCCTAAGTTTGATTCCCAGCCCCCTCCCGACACACACAACAAATTACATTATGGGAAACTACAAGAAAAAATTACAAGGGAAGCCCTTTTTCCATATGCTCTCTTTCAGTACTAATTATTACTATGCAAAGGTAACTACTCTCATGATTTCTAACTACATAAAGAAATTTCACTTATTTTATGCCTTTCTATTTTATTTAAATAGATTGTACAGAGAGTGTACTTACTTTGTACCTGGCTTACTATACTTAAAGTTGTGTTTAGAAAGTATGTACTTAAAAAATTTATAATAAAGATCATTTTTTCTCATTGGCATGTAATTGTCTATTGTGTTCAAGGAACATAAAATATTTATTGATTTCACACCTAATGGAACTTTGAGTTGTTTTCTGGTTTTGTTTTGTTTTATTTTGTCCTTGAAATGCTGTAAGCATTATAATACATTTCATTTTTAGAGCAGACATATTTATTCCTTTTAGTTATGTTTCTGGACAACAATTATTGGGATATAGAGTATACATTTACCTTTACTAGATATGACCAAAATGTTTTTCAAAGTTCACTGATAGACAAAATATTTGATCTATACTCTTAAAAGTTAATTTTATAAAAGACAAAATAATTCTTTTGCTTATGAGCATGCAAAATTTGTTCAGTAAATATTTTGATGAATTCAAAACATGGAATTTGTTTTATTTCTATTAAATATAAATGGGGTCCCATATACCCAATGAGTTATACATTGGAGCATTTATTCCAGTAAAATTCCCACACGTGTTCATATGAAAAACTGTACTTGAATGTTCGTATGTTCTTCAAAGGGCAAATTCGTCAACTCTCTATGGTACATCCATACCACGGAATAGTACTCTGAAGTTACAATTGATTCAATTTGGATATACATCCAGAGAATTAAGCTGAGTGAAAACAAATAGAAAATCTAATTTCATAAAGTGCTGTGTGGTTCCATTTATATAACATTTCTGAAAAAACAGAATTATAGAAATGAAGAACAGATTAATGATTGTGAGGGCTTAAAGACCAATTGAGTCAAGGAAGAAGTGTCTGTGGTCATAAAAGGGTGATGGGAAGGATGCTCATGATGATGGAAATACAGTTCTTGACCTTGTCCTACTCCTGACATCCTGGTTTGATATTAAACTAAATTTTCCTCACCATTGGAGGAAACTGAATAAAGGGCACACAGAGTCTCTCTATGCTACTTTAAATCTGTGATTATCTCAAAACAAAACATTTAATAAAAAAAAAATATATATATATATATGAGCCAGTATTTTAGCATGCTGATTAGTGGAGAGCACTGTTACAATTTCATAAATAAATCAGGGATTAGAACCAACTTTCCAACTAGATAACGACAGTTGCCTGAAAAGAAAATTACATCAGTCATTTTCTTATCTGCAATTTACCATTTCAGCAGTTCATGTATGAAGAGGATTATTTAAAATAATTTTAAGTCTAAAGAAAAAAAACTCAAAAGTACTCCAATAATCCTCCAAGAACAAGAAAATCATCTGTCTGTGGAAAAGTACAATAAAACTTATTTTATTTTAGGAGCCACCTCTCCCAAAAGACTTTCTTTTACTAATTCCCATTCCTTTCTCCCCCATTCACTATCCTCCCACTCGTATTCCCAGAGAAATAATATACATATCTAGAATCTTCGTGACAATAAAATAGCTAAAAGTAAATTCTGGAAGCCTCAATGTACTCTAGAATTTCAGACCACTTTACATTTTGTTCAAAACCATTAAATAAATTGGTATTTATTTTACATTTACTGGTTTTTAAAAAGTCAGCGACTTTATAAGACTTTTTAAGAGCATTCTTTGGTTCACAGCAAATTTGAGAGAAGTGACAGATTCCCTACTTGCTCCCTGTCTTCACACATGTGTAGGATCTGCCATTATCAACAGTTGACACCAGAGTGGTACATGTAGTATAACTGATGGGCCTTCATCACCATATTATCATCACCCAAAGTTCACAATTTACATTAGGATTCATTCCTAGTGTACATTCTAAGGGTTTGGACAAATTAATAATGACATGTATCCATCATTGTGGAATGTAGACTATTTTCCCCTGACCTGTGAATCTATATCTATCCATTCATTATCCCTAGCCCCTATCAACAACTGTTCTTATTTACTCTTTCCATACCTTTGCTGTCCTTTATAGTAATTGAAATCAAACAGAATGCAAAAATTTCAGATTGGTTTCTTTCACTTTGCAATATGCATTTAAGATTCTCACATGCTTTTATTTTCATGGCTTGATATCTCATTTCATTTTAGTAGTGAATAATATTCCATTTGCTGAATAATATATCACAGGGTTTTTTTAAATTAATTCACCTATTGAAGGTTATCTTGATTGCTTCTGAGTTTTGTTAATTATAAATAATGATGCCATAAACATCTTTATAGTTACTTCTTTTTAGATGCATCAATGCATTTTTTACTTTGTCTTTCTTTTTTTAAGGGGCACTTAACTATTATTTAGGATGTGGTTATGGATGGACAGTTTTGCAAATAGCATGGCCCTTTCTCCAAATAATGTTTTAAGTGGATGAAATAAAGTTCATATTATTTCATAGAGAAATCAATTTTAAAGGAATTTAATAAAATATTATTAAAAACATTGTGATATAGCAACTTATGTTTCCTGTATTAATGCATTAAATTATAAATTAAATCCATAAATTACCATGATTTTGTCTGTGATGAAAACAATGTTTGCTATCTGCAAAAATTATAATGTGCTGTGAAATTATTTCTTATTTTTATTGGTGAATAGATAGTTCTGATACCATTGTAGTACTGCCCCTATATAAGTGAATTTTTCAAAAGCCAATTTCAGATAGAGTTAATGAACATGTAAATGTAATGCTCTTTTTTTCCCCATTCTTCCTCTTCTTTTTCCTCCCACTCCCACTACTGGAGAAGGGATATACATATCTAGGATCTTCGTGACAATAAAATAGCTACAAGTAAATCTGGAAGTTTATGTAACATCTCAATTCCCTTTATGGACCCCAATTTGCTATGGTTTGAATATAAACCACAAATTTCATGTCTAGAGGTAGGAACTTTAAGTGATTCTTGGGTCATGAGGGCTCTATTCTCATAATTGGATTAATGTATTATGAAGAAAGTGTGTAATTTCTAAAAGGGAGTTCAATTATTTCTTATCCGTGTGATGTGTTTCATCATGTTATGATTTAACTTGACCACCAGAAGACAGCACTGTGATCCTAGATTTCTCAAGTAATAAAGCCGTGAGGTAAATAAATGCATGTTCATCATAACTTACCCAGTCTATGGTATTCTGCTATATATACTAGCATAATCAGATTGAGATACCATTTGAATATGAAGTGTTCCCCAAAAAGTCATGTGTGAAAATGTTTGAAACAACACAAGAATGTTCAGAGGTGAAATAATTAGGTTATGAAAGATGTAACCTGATCGGTGGATTAATTCACTGATATCAATTAACTAGGTATTAACTGTAGGCAGGTAGGATATGGCTAGAAGTAAGCCATTGAGGGCATGCCTTAACATACTTATTTCACCTCTGGTAAGCTTGTGCTTCTCTCTCTCTCTCTCTCTCTCTCTCTCTCTCTCTCTCTCTCTCTCTCTCTCTGTCCAGAGTTGCTTCCCTTCACCATGCCCTTCTACCATGATATTCTGCCACATCTTTGGCCCCAAGCCTACTATGAAACGAACTACTGAAACTGGTGGGAGCCTGAATAAATTTTTCCTCCTCTAATTTTTCTTGACAGGTCACAGTATTGTCACAGTCAAACATAGTTGACTAAAACTCCGTGGGAATCTCTGGACCCCTGAATAAAAACACATAAGACATTGACATTTACCCCAACATAGCTATTCTAACTTTGGTTAGAATCTAAGAAATAATTTTGTGAAAAGTTTAATTATTTTGTTTAGCATTTTGAAGTTATCTTGGATGTTATTTTCTATACTTTCTAAGATACTCAAGGATCAGTTTTTTAAACACTTATTTTAATATATTTACCTCTCTTATGTAAATCTTATCTCATGTTAACTTACTGTTTCAAATATGTTCAGCCTTACTAAATATATTTGTCAGAGAAGCTGTGGAAGTCTACTGAAAATAGAGAAAAGGGACCTGCAAGTCTCAGTTTGAAGAAAAAAGAGAAAATAGGGAGTTAAAGATGGGTGTACAAGAACTGTCCATGAATCTTTCTATTTGTGAAAATTCTGGATTTTCGCCTTGTATTTGTAGTTTATAATCACCCTTGCATTGAGGAGACCTGTGTTTAAAGTCCAGGTTTAGCATCACTTTATTTTAAAATAAAAACTATTGATTTTAATGCTTAATATTGAAACTTCAATTAGACCTTACAAATGTGCATAAAAGAATGGAACAGATAACAGGTGTTCTCGTTTCTTGTATTCTACACTTACATCTCTGTTTTAATCTACTTTTGGTGTAATGAATCCTATATTATTAGAATAACAGGGGGCTTTACTTGCTTAAAATAATTATAGAGCATTAGTTTATCTGACCAGAAGGAAGTGAACTTGAAGTAAAATTGACTTATGCAAAACAAGAAATATGTTTCTTGTAATTGAGAAGAACCAATTTTGGATCAAATCAATCCAAAGACTTAAATTATCACCAAAGACTTACATATTATTACCAAGGATCTCTTTATCTTTTCCTATCTCCTCATTTGCTTATTATTTTTTGTGGTCAGTCTCATCATCCCATAGGGCACACAGAAATTGTCTTATAATACTGTGACTGCAAATATTTCCAAGGCTTCATAATACCAGAAAGTTTTAAGTTATAGTAAGACTGTATGTTTCAAATAAGCTCTCTATGATATTCAGTAGATTAAGGAATAAGTATAGTATGATTTGTTTCTTTGTAAAGCAAGGGGCAGAAGTGGGTGTATATTTTGATGGGCTTCTCCCAAAATGTAGAAATCACTTTATTAAAAGAAGTGTGTGAAGTAAATATTGTTTGTAGAGATCAGAAGGTATATAGTGGTTGACTAAAACAGACACGTGCACTACAAACAGACTATATGATTTATAAAATCTCTCTCTCCCTTTAAACTATGTGAGCATATATTTCCTCTGTTCCTGAATGTCCCTATTGATTTAGTGGCAGCATGGAACCTATTTTAGTGCATTTATGTAATATTTTACTGGATTCTAACTTTAGACATTTTGAATCTCAAAATTCCTTGGAAATCTTCATACAACAGATGCAATGCCATATAATTTTGGTTCACAGTTCTTTAGTAAGAGAGTCAGATATCAATCATTCCTATTTACATTGTTAGCTTAATAAGAAGTATAAATGTCTCAAACATGTTTCCCTCTGTGGAACAAAAATTATAGGAAACTTTAATTAAGCATATAAATTCTTACAATTTCGTTCGTTTTTTGCTTTTCTTCTTAAATATAATGTCTCAGCTCTGTTCCCTTTCACTGTAGTTTCTGTTTTGATGTGATGGCATCGTCTATGGAAAGTATTAGAAACTCAACAATAACCTAAAGTACAATCACTGAAGATAGCAGAGTATACCATTATTAGAGCAAAGAGGGAATTTAGAGATTGTTTCAACAACTTATTTTTAACTATTAGCAGGTCCTGAAACCTCTACTATAGTTTTCCTATTCATTCTGATTTCGTTCCAGCCTCTCAAACTACTCAGATCAGTATCCTAAATGTGCAGCAATGATAGTTTTTTAAGTATCATTTCATTCTAACACTGAAACAAATTTTTTTCAAATTTGAAATGTAATAATAAATAGAAAGCTGTACCAAAACCATGCAAGAATTTCCATAACAAATTTAAGAAATCCCATTAGCAATAAGAAAATTAAGTTTATTTAAAAATTTAGAAACATAGATAAACAAATCAATGACTGGTCCAATTACATTTGGTTTTAGATTCAACTTCAAATCCTGACGCCTCTGGGAAAATTATTACTGATGGATCAACATACAAGTGATGTCAAACTACATAAAAAGCCTCTTTCAATATTTGTCTTATCAAGATATTAATATTTCCCTAAGACAATTCAAGTTACTTTTATTACAGAAATAACATGGAAGGAAGAATATTTCTAAAATTCGGAAAATGCATTTCTTCAGGGAATTGGAAACATGTAATTAAAAAGTGATCTAAATTGGTTTATCAGAGAAGATTAGATGTTTCTGACTGGAGAGGTATCCAGTGTATCTCTGGAAAAGACTTTTATTACTGTGAACTATTTAAATACCCTTGTGAAGGCAGTTATGCTGTAGCCATTGACTTGAGGCTTAGCTTGCAGAGTATTAATATTTTTTGCTCTCAAAAAAAGAGGACCCAATACAATATATTTTATTTTTTTTATATTCTTGTCTATAATCTCATGAGTTATGTAACACATAGTTAATAAGATTTTTAATAAAAAATGATAAAAGGGAAACTAACATCAGTATCAAGGTAGAGGTAGACTTCAAAGTTACTAAGTGAAGCAATTTAATCTACAGTGTAATTTTGGAGCACCTTATAAGCAGAAACAATTATTTACCTAATATTGTCAAGTTAAAAGATATAAAATTTTTTAAAAAGATAAAAATGCTTTTTTTAAATCTTTTGAGATGGTGAGGTCAATTGGAAGCCCAGAAGATACAGAAATGTGGACAATGCAGCATGAATACTCCCCTCAGCACCAAAACAGGGTAGAACCTCATGCAGAGTAGATTTAAACATGCCGACAAGAACTATCACTTAACTATGTGATTAACTATGATTTGAAAGATGAATAAAAAGTAGTTTCTTTAGTAGTATTCCAAATGCTGCCACCTTCTAAAACAAAATAAAATTAATTAACCTGTAAAAATTAAGTCTTATTCCTCAGATCAAGGAAAAAAAATACTGAGAAGCCCCTTAATTTTATGAAATAACATCAAACAGGTGAATCAAGAATCAAGCATCTCTTATTCTGACCGGAGAGAGAGGCGAAGTGTGTAAGATAAACATCCTGGGACATACTACCAAACTGTGCTCTGAACTTGCCAGTGGATTCCTTAACATGTACTGTTTTTAGGACATACTGAAACCCAAATCAACATCCTGATTTCCAAACTTTCTGTAAGCAATTGTATTGAGATCCCAGTGATAATACTTCAGCCTTGCTATCTATCCATTGTCAGGTTTACTCAGCTTATTATGAATATCTGGGATAAGATATTTCCATTATCTTATTTCTGTTAGCTTACGTAGGAACTAATAAATGAAAGGAGAAAAACTCTGATTAGAGATATACAATAGTAATATATATTAGACTATTAAGCAACTCCTTTAATGATTTCTAAATATCTCCATGGAATAGGAAACATGATTTCCATGATAAGTGAGAAGGGGTGTATACACACAAAATCATGTATGCAATGTCCATGAGTGTGTTGGTGTGTGAATATGTGTGTGGTATTACAGTAGAAGAAATGAAACAAGCATTGGAAAGTGCTAGAATGGTAACAGTGTTGGTCTCTGATTAAACTGAGGAGTTTTTTTTTTTTTTTTTTCCTTGAGTATCTTTCCTAATTTTCAAACTTTCCTATCATGAACTATGAGTGCATATTATTTTTCGTGAAATGGGGTAGAAGTAAGTTAAAAATTAGAAAAGCAAAAGAAAGAAATGTGTTTGCTTTCACTATGATGTTTCCCAGACTCACCTGTACTGTTACACCTGGATCAGAGTGTATAGATGCAATCCAATCTATTTATAACTTTGGTAAGTAGCATCTCTTTCCTAATAGAATAGCAAATCCTTGTTCTCGCTTAATATTAATTAGCCGTGTATAGAAGAAAAATATGTCCCAAATTTTTAGAAAAATAAAGGAAGGAGGGGAAATTGGTTCTACAATTGCATTGGTAAGAAATTTAGCAGTTTTTGATGCCACACATTTTTAAAAATAGGACACAATTTAGTCATGAGCAACTCAACAAAGACTACTTCCAGGGACAGGTTCTAACTGTGAAGGATGTGTTGGAAACCTGCTTATCTTAGACTTGTTTCTATGAAAACACGCACTTGAGCAAGATCATGAGAAACATGAAAATCTCATAATTTTTGTTTTGAGAAAGGCTACATGTGAAATTTAAATAAAATTGGAACAGAACTAACTGTGATATTGAGTCATAAAATTCTTTGGAGAAATAAAATGATGTAGAACAAATGAGTACTACAATAAGGCTAGTTTGGTTATAGTACATCATGTAAAATGTTAATTCAGTAGTGATCACTTCCTAATTCTTTTCTGACTTTTGAGAGCCTTTTGGTATATAACTGTTCAGAGTACTGCCTTATAATCCTTTTAATATCTGTAAGGTCATCATGATGTTCCCCATTACACTTCTGGTTTTAGTACTTTGAATCTTCTTTCTCTTTTCCTTGATCACTCTGAATTTCCCATTTTACTGATCTTTACAAAGAACCAACTCAGTATTATTAATTTTTTCTATTGTATTTCTATACTTTGTTTCATTAACACCCCACTAATCCATATTATTTCCTTCTTTCTGCTTGATTCCAGGTCAGTTGACTCTTCAAGTGTCATAATGTGGAAGTTTGTGTTACTGACTTGTGATTTCTTTTTTTTTTTTTTTTTTTAATGTGGGAATTTACAGCTGCACATTTCCCTTTGAGCACTGTTTTAATTGCATCCCATTAATTTGGGTATGTTTGCCTTCATTTTCATTAATATCAAAGTATTTTCTCATTTCCTTTGTGCAATTTCTTCTTTGAATCTTTGACTAATTAGGAATTTATTACTTAATTACCACATCTTCATAAATTTCCCCAATTTTCCCCTATTATTTCTAGTTTCATTTCTGTGTGAAGAAGGAATGTATTTTGTTTGATAAAACAACTTTTAAATTTTATTGGGACCTTTTTTCTGGCCTCCAATGTGAACTATCCTGGGAAATGTTCCACATGTACTTGAAAAGTATCTGTAATGTTTTGTGTTTTGGTGAAGTGTTTTGTATGTCTGTTTAATTTCATGTTAGTTTCCTAACAAATATGACAAACAAAAACCACAAACTGATAGACTTAAAACACAAAATTTATTCCTCACAGTTCTGGAAGTCAGAAGTCCATAATAAAGTATTGGCAGGTTGTCTTGAAGTCTCTAGGGAGAACAAGTTTCATCTTTCTCTCAGCTTCCCATGGTGCTGGCAGTCCTTCCTGTTTCTTGGCTTTGCAGCTCTGGAACTTCCACTTCTTCCTCCGTTGTGCCATGGAATTCTCTTTTTGTATCTGTGTAACAATTTCCCTCTTCCTATAAGATAGTAATCACATAGATTAGGACTTGCCTCATAACCTCATTTTAACTTGATTATGGCTGCAGAGACACTTTCCTTATGTAGTCACACACACAGGTCCTGGGGATTAGATAGTAAATATATTTTGGGGGGGACAAAATTTAGCCAATAGCACTTATTATTATATTTTACTTGTTTATCTACAGGAAATAAGTTCTTTGAATTTAGTAGATTGATTTGTTCTGTTAATCACTTTAACCTCTGAGCCTAAATCAATACCCAAGACATCACTGGTGATTGAGTAACATATATGAGACAATAAATAACAAATGTTTGATTTCTCTTTTATGCCAATCACCCAAACTAAAATCTGTGCTTAATATCCTATTATGGCTGGAATCTGTGGCACATGCCTGTAATCTCAGTGGCTTGGGAGGCTGAGGTAGGAGGATTCAGAGTTCAAAGTCAGTCTCAGCAAAAACAAGATGCTAAGCAACACAGTGAGACCCTATCTCTAAATAAAATACAAAATAGGACTGGGGATGTGGCTCATTGGTCGAGTGCCCCTCAGTTCAATCCCCAGTAACCCCCGGGAGGTAACATATATATAATCTCCAATGTTGCCTTGCCTAGTATACAATTTGTATCTTAACCATTATTTGCAACTTTATTGCTATTGAGAGCTGTTCCAATTTTTCTATATATTTTTTTCTATATAAATGCTAACTATTAAATATCAAAGTGGGTTCTGTAGTTTTTGGGACATTTTCAAACTCAGTGAACTCATAGTCAGAATTAAAGAAACCAAATCAACCCTAACTTGCACAAATTATTGGCCTGTTACCTTGTTGTTAAACTTCATGTGTTTAGTGAAATTCAGTTTAGCCTAAGTTCAGTAAATATCATTCTGAAGTAACTGAGCGTTTCATCACATTTTTTTCTTTACTTTTCTTTGTATGTGTGCATGTGTGTGTATGTGTGAGTGTGTGTGTGTGTCAAGGACTGAACCCATGAATGCTCTACCACTGAGCTACATCTCTGGTCCTTTTAATTTTTTTATTTTGAAAGTGTCTCCCTAAGTTGTTTATGCTGGTCTCATACTTGTAATCCTCCTGTGAGCCTCCAGAGTCACTGGCATTATGGGTATGCATCACTGCATCCGACGTACAGCAATTTAATGTAGGTGATTATAGTGGAAAAAATCATTGAAATGAAACTTGACTTACTTTGCTATTTTGAAGCTAAAAGCCTAATGCTGACAAATTAACAACAGATACTACTACCTGAAAAGCTTTTGGAGATAATTTTATCAATCTGTGATCATAAACACTAATCCTGGATACTATAATAGCCTTTTATATTTTACTTTGCTTCAGTCTAGTTTTGTGTAACTTCTTATTCTAATAGACCCACCAACTTGAAGTGATTAAGAAACCATTATTATTGGAGGAAAATATTAATAGACTTACAAATGCTAAAAAATCTATGCTAAAAGTGATTATTTAGGTTTTAAAACATAATAATAAGTTGTTATGATATTAATATAACGAATATTGTTGCTGCCTGCAGCAACAATCCTGCGGGAATTTATCGGAGGTGGACATGAACTACTTTTATTATCTTTATCTGAGCTACTTCCTTGCTTGTGTTTGCTTGTTCGCTAGATTATAGAGGAAGAGAGGCTTTGCTTACTTTTAGTTTTAGAGGAAGAGAGACTTTGCTTAATTTTAGAGGTGCTACTCTTTCAGAGAGGCTACGCTTATCAAAGGTCTACTGCTTTTTAAAGGCGGGTGGCTTCTTGGAGGTGTGGGGTGCGGCCTGCAGCATGCAGCCTGTGTCCTGCAACCTGCTACCTAAAGGTGTGTCCTTAGTCCTCTGTCCTGTGGTCTAGAGGTGTGTGCTTAATCCTGCGTTCTGCCAACTGCCAACCCCTCCCTGCAAAGAGAATAATGTCTTATATACCCTAAGGCAGCCAATCAGCTTTGGATTAAGTAGCATGGTTGGAGCATGCACAACGGTACCAATCAAGAAAGAATGAGGAATATCTGTTGACCGCTATCGCAGAGGAGACATTAACTAATCAGGCAAAAGTAGATCTCCGCGGGGTTAACACTAATTATGCGCCACCTCTTGGCTCAATGCCAGCCGCCATCTTAGGGCTACTTAAACATGTCTCTGCAAAATATGCTGTCTTTACTAATGTTTAAGATCTATGAATGATATTTGTATTATCTACATTCTAGTTTATTATAACTTATAGCTTTAGAAGGAATTTTTTTTTACTTTGCCAGTGAAAACTCTTAATATATCATATGAATGATTGTTTGAAACCTAACTATAGGAAAAACAAGTGGCAGGATGATTTTTACTATATATAATTATATATCTTTAACCATCATAACCAAGAGATTATTTTGTGTATTTGTATATATACAAGTTATATTTGTACACAAAGTAGCAAGATAATACTTCTTTTTATTATATGTGTACATGTCTGCTTTAAATATAGTTTCTTTGAAAAGATACATAAATGAAAATGATCATAATATTAACAATTCTGTACTTCTACCTGCTAAAGATTTTTTCCTGCTAACAATCCATATATAAATAATAAGCATTATATTTTTCTTATTAAAAAATAATTAGTAATGTTAATATAAGAATCATTGATAATGGGTTTAGATTAACTTCTATAACCTTATTTGTAATTGAATTTATTTAATGAAAATATAATTTTTGTGTTTATACATATCTCCATAAATATAAAAATAAGAATTACAGATTAATATGTTAAAAATAAGAAAAAAATGAATAAAATTTTATTTTGGGATTTTTATACTTATTTAGTAATACTTTCTGTATGGAATTCCAACTCTGACTAATATTAGGTCCTTTCATTTCACTAGAAATTATTTATGGCAAAGATACCAATTCTAATATATTTCTAGATTAGATAAATAAGTTTTATACGTGGAAAATGCTAGTTTCTCAAAGAAATATTTTTTGCCTTTATATTTTTATACTTCATCATTCAATAGAGTGTTATATTTACAAATTATAAATGAGTTTATATATGTGAGTGTGTTGTGTAGGAATATATTGTACACTATATATATTTGTAATATTTGTTCAATATTCAGTGGATACCTAAAGAAATTTAAGTGTCTTTAATTTAGGAAATGATCAGAAGAAAATTAGCATCAGTGTTTTTAAAATATTTAGTATACTTTTTGCTTCTACACATATTTTTGTTTATTATCTTAAATCAATATAGATAATTAAAATTTGTATGTTACTAATAAGGTTGTTTCATCTGTTTATTTAGTCTTTTAGCAGTCTTGACTTCTTTCTTGAGAAGAAAGACATATCGTATATTATTAAATAAGTTAAATTAAGTGACATTGACCATATTGATGTTTTTAAACTATATTATTTAGACAAAGTAGGATAGGTTTATATTGAAAATTCTTTTAAAAAAATAAGAATGAGAAGAAATGATATGTGCAATGGATAAAACTGTTTTTCATAAGTTATCTCTAATCAAAAAATGTTATGGATCCATTCATATGTGTTCCTTTAATGTGTTACAGTGTTTCACAATTCATTTGTTTTTCAGTACACTTGGGTAAAATGATGGATAATAATTTTGGAACTAGCAGGTCATGGCAAATGTTTCATTAAATTATTGATATGTCTCATTGAAATTACCTTTTAAAAATTTATCTTTTCTGAGGTACTTACTTCTGACTTCCTCAATGGAAACAGGTATCAGTACCCAGTCTACTATGTCTTTTGTATATTCCCATTTACTTATGCTCTTAAAAATAATATTCTGGGAACTTCTTTATATATTCTGGGGTTGTTGAAGGAAAATATTATTTTCTAAATTGTCTTTCTTATAAAAATGTTCAATATGCTACAACCGTAAGCTTTAATTTGTTATACATTTAATTTACTAATAAAAAGATTGGCATTTAGCATGCAAAGATGTAGGGAAAAATAAACAGAGAAGTAGCATATTAACAGGTAAATCTATCAATAATATATTAAAGAATAAATTAACTAAAGAAATGAAAATAAAAAGCCCTAAAACTTAAATAGGTTTGTAGTACAAGAGTGTGTCAATGTACATGAGTTAAGACTGATGACTTAATGGAGAAATAGACAAATCCCCTTCTATTGTTGAAGTCTTCAACATCCGTCTCTCAGAATTGAATGATCAAGAAGTTAAAAATCAGTGAAGGAATAGTTGATTTAAATCAACTTATGACTTGTTCTAATTGAAATTTACATAAAAATCCATCTTACAATAGACTGCACATTTTCTCATTATCAAATGTAATATTCGTCATGAGAGATGATATTCTGGACTGAAATATACCTTAAGAAATTCAAAAGAACAGAAATAATATATGTTATCAGACTACAATGGTACTAAACTGAAATTTTAAAAAGTGAAAAAAATAGCTTGAAAATATTTCAACACTAAAGATCTCTTTTAAATAACACCCAGATCAAAGGAAAAATCTTGAGAGAAATTTTTAAATATTCAAAGATAAAAGAAAAGACTCAGGATAAGATATATACACCAAGGGCATTAACCAAGTGACCTACTTCCACCAACAATGCCCCAGTGGCCTACAGATTCCACCATTAATACATCAGATTATTAATACATCAGATGGATTAATTGTCTTATGAAGTTAGAGCCCTCATAATGCAATCACTTTTCTCCACCTCTGGACATTGCAGTATGGGAACCAAGTCTTCAACCTATGAACTTCTCAGGGATATTTCAGATCCAAACCACAAGAGTTGACATCATTTTCCATAAAGATTGAAAAATTCATGCACTCTTCCTCATTATACTAGAAATAGCTAGTGTATAAAATACAAGAAAAGGCAACTAGATAAAAAATAACTAGTAAAAAAATACTGTTTTTCACAGATGACATGATTTTCAATGTAGGGGGGAAAAGAACAATTACTGACATGAGTAAATATGTATAATAGCAAAGTATAAGAATACAAGATTAATATGTAGAAGTTAATTGCTTTCTTACATACCAGCAAAATACAAATTTGATTTTTTTCTTTTTTTGGTTACTAGACATTGAACATAGGGGTGTTATACCACTAAACTACCCTCTCAGTAACTTTTTTCTATTTTATCTCATTTATTTTAAGACAGAGTCTAGGTTGTGCAGGCTGGCCTTGAGCTTGTGATCATTCTGCCTCAGTCTCCCAAATTGCTGGGATGACAGGCATTCACCACAGTGCCTAACTTGATTTTTTTATATATACAACATGATGTTTTCAAAGATGCATCTCTACCTTCATTTTCTGTAAGAGATTGTGGATAACCAATATTGGTTTCCCCTAAGTATTTGGTAGCATTTGCCAGTGAAACCACTGGACAGTGCGTTTTGATTTTCAAAGGCTATGAATTATTAATACAAGTGCCCTAATAGATATTAGCTATTCAGATTATAAGATCTCTTGTGACTTTTGGCAGTTTGTGTCTTTCAAGGAATTGGTCTATTTCACTTAAGTCATGAAAAATGATTTTTACACACACACACACACACACACACATATATATGCAGTCTATGTATCCACAGGCCTAGCGTACCTAAGAAGGGACCTACCAGCATTCATACAACAATGACTTCTTTTTGAATTTCCACATCTGCTTTCTCCAGTGGATTTTCGTTTTCAATGCAAACATGTATGATAGGGGATCAGAGTAGGTAGAAAGTTCGTTCATCCCTAGTAAGTATTTTTCCAGATTTTTATTCTAAGCCATTAGTTCTTCTCAGTATTCTAGAGGGATACACTTTTGAAACCCTAAATCTAGAAGAACACTACCTTCTGTGCTTTTGCTGAGGAGTATCTTCCCATAGGCAATGAACTAAATGCTTTTCAACATGTGCCTACATTAGGAAGGAGAGGATCCTAATCGAACTATTGACAGTTAGAAAACAGAAATGCATCACAATTAATAATAATTGGTATTTCAGATTTATTGAGCTTTGAGCTAAGATGGAAAGTTGAATTATCTTTGCTTCTCTGTTGAAAATCAGATAATGTTGTATATATAGGTCTATTTCATGCTCTCTGTACTGATCCGTAGTTCTGTGTCTATTCTTTTTTGACACCATGTTGACTTCATTAATATAGTTTCATAATAAGGACTAAAGTCAGTAGTGCCAAACTGCCAACATTGTTCTTTAGTATTTTGTGACTATTCAAGGTCTTTTTTGATTTTCTTTGAAAACTTTAGAATTAGTTTTACAGTAGCAGCAAAATAATTTTCTGAGATTTCAATTGTTAAAATCTGTACATTAACTTGACAAGAGTTGACCTCCTGCCAGGCACAGTGGCACACACCTGTAATCCTAGTGGCTTGGGAGATTGAGGCAGAAGGATCACAAGTTCAAAGCCAGACTCGGCAACTTAGCAAGGCCCTAAACAACTTAGTGAGAACCTATCTCAAAATTTAAAAAAATAAAAATATACAGGTCTGAGGATGTGGCTCACTGCTTAAGTGCCTCTGGCTTCTTTCCCTGATTACTCACCCCACGAAAAAAAAAAGAGTTGACATCTTAACAATACTGAGTCTTCTTATTCATGAATATGGAATATATCTGTTCTAAAAAATTATTGATTTTGCTCATTAAAGTTTAGTAGATTTATGCATCTATGTCCTGAACATACTCTATTAGAATTACATGTAAGTATTTAATTTGCTGAATATGTATATGATATTTATATAGCTTCAACTATATATATATACATAAATCATTTTTCATGACTTAAGTGAAATAGACCAATTCCTTGAAAGTCACAAACTGCCAAAAGTCACAAGAGATCTTATAATCTGAATAGCTAATATCTATTAGGGCACTTGTATTAATAATTCATAGCCTTTGAAAATCAAAACGCACTGTCCAGTGGTTTCACTGGCAAATGCTACCAAATACTTAGGGGAAACCAATATTGGTTATCCACAATCTCTTACAGAAAATGAAGGTAGAGATGCATCTTTGAAAACATCATGTTGTATATATAAAAAAATCAAGTTAGGCACTGTGGTGAATGCCTGTCATCCCAGCAATTTGGGAGACTGAGGCAGAATGATCACAAGCTCAAGGCCAGCCTGCACAACCTAGACTCTGTCTTAAAATAAATGAGATAAAATAGAAAAAAGTTACTGAGAGGGTAGTTTAGTGGTATAACACCCCTATGTTCAATGTCTAGTAACCAAAAAAAGAAAAAAATCAAATTTGTATTTTGCTGGTATGTAAGAAAGCAATTAACTTCTACATATTAATCTTGTATTCTTATACTTTGCTATTAAACGTATTTTTTGTGCTCTTACATGGCAGAGAACTAAAAGGTTAGACTATCCCAAGAGTGGGCTTGGGAAGTGCAATATCAAGCCATGAGATCTTAGGGAATTCTGTGGATAGGAATAGAGATAATAAAGCAGTTATCAATAAAATGATGCCGTTTCCTGAAGCTGGCTTCATAGCCATGTGAAATTAAGAACAAGTAGTAATTCTCAACTACCATCATGTGCATCTTGTCCCCTTAATCACAGATTAATTGAGTTTGTAGCACTTAAAAAAAAAGCCTTCCGAGTAAATCAATTGGTAAAATAAATAAATAAATAAAGTCAATTATACATTCCGTATACCATTCCCTATACCAAACTTTTGGACTGAGATATATGCCCACTGAATAAGTAGAAACTCAGTTTCAACCTCAGTCCTGCCATTTACTATTGGAAAATTAATCCTTGAATAAGAATTTAAGTCTGAATAAAACAAGAATGTTAGCCTCCACCTGCCTGCCTTCTTGGAACTTAGGAGTAAACTGAAGTGAAATATTTGCATAAATAGGAAAGCAATTTTAATATTTGTAAAAGTCTATGAATTGTAACTTTTCCATAGTCATATCTGAAACTGTTTATAGGATGATATTGAAATAAGTTGCTTAATTTCCCCCCTTAAGAAGCTTTCAATTGACATGGAGCTATGACATACTCTCTCAAAAATATTAAATTGGCAGAAGAAGTTATTACAGTGCATTTTCCAAGAAATAACATATGAACTTTATTGGAAAATGTAGGATAAAAACTACGTAGCATATGAAAAGTCTGAATATTCAAATTGATTGGTGTGGTAGAGAAAGGGAACTTAGATAATTGGTACTGCATTAAGCAAAGACATTGAGATAGGAAGTAAATATACTTTATTCCTACAGCAGTGGAGAAATTGGTGAATCTCCATAAAATAAAATCATTTTAAGGAAAAGAATTCATGTTATTGCACATATAAACCAAGAGGATAGTTTAAGGAGTAAAGAAACAGTCAACCATATAAGGGTATGAATTACTGATATATACTACAATTTGGATGAACTTCTAAAACATTAAACGCAACTAAAAGAAGATATAAAAGGTGGCATAATGTATTATTCCATTCATATGAAATATGCAGAGACGATAAATCCATGAAAGCAGATTCAGATTGGTAATTTGCAGCTGTTGGGGGATGAAGAATATGAATGACTGTGGGGACTTATTTTGGAATAAGAAAAAAATAATTTAGAGTTAGATAGAGTTGGTGATTGTACAGCCTTGTGAATATACTAAATGCTATTGAATTTTTCACTTTAACATGGTTAATTTTATGCCATGTGAATTCCACCTTATTAAAAAAGTACCAAAAAAAAAAAAATACAAAGGCAGTTTCCCAAGAGGGCTAGTGAGCACAGCACAATTTTACCAGGGTATTTATAGGGACTAAACTCCTCTTTAAATTACTTGTCGAAAATTTTGGGAAAAGTTCTCATGAACTGACAGTTATATTTAGTAGGTTCTAGCATTTTCCAAATGCAAACATAGAAAACCTTTGTTTGTCAATCAACTATTATTTAAATTTCTACACATTTTAAAAACTTCATATTTATCCTTAGAAGTCTGTATCACTGTAATAAGTCTCTTAGAAAACAATACAATCAGTGTGTCTCACTGTTTTTCCGAATTGAGCAAATCACATTGTATTTTCTGTCATTTCTTCATGAAACTCTTGAAGTTAACACATCTTTCTTCACTAATCTAGAAAATTATTAAATCACTACTTGACTCTTAAAATATCCCCTTATTGGTTTCTCCTCTATTACAGGATAAATATTCATTTAAACTGGATTAAATTTACTAATATCAATATAAGTTGATTTCTTACATAATTATTAAAGTGGAATGAGGGATTCTGGTAAAATGGCTCCCAGGATCTACAAAACCATTTCCTAATATCTTTCTGTTGCCAAATTTTGACCCATGGCTCCTATTCTTATGGACACTTCATAAACAAAAATATGTTGGAATATAATGTGTAAGTTTTAAGTAGTTTAAAAAAAAAAAAAAAGCATGTGGAAGAACATAACAAAATAAGGACTTATCCAGTTGAGTCAGCTCGCTTTAGGAAACTTCCTAGGAAATCTCAGACACTTATATATCATGGGTTACAATGAAATGCAAGAGAGACAAAGGAATAAAATATTTTAATCATACAATTACTACCCTCAATAAAATTAGGGTTTTTATAATGGAATTAAATTCTAAAATGTCTATCAGGAAAGTTGTGAAAAATCTTTTCCTTTTGCATATTAAATAATATGTACTTACTAAATAATTAAACAAATATATTAAATATTTTACATTATGTATTTTGTGTTATATATTATGTATTATGTGTACATGAACTGGAACAGGCACTATATCAGAAAGTATAATTTTATTCATTAAGCAAACGTTCCTTGACTACCCACTCTGTTTTTGCCTCCAGATTAAAAATTAAGGAGTAAAATCAGACGTGGCACTAGTTCTCAGGGAGCTCATGATCTAGTGAGGAAATCATTCTATTCAACTATAAGTTAAATAATACCCTTCTATGAGATCATATAATAAATGTGGCAATGGGAAGAGAATCATCTGAATATTCACTGTGAAGCTGGGCACTGGAGCTGAGATCTAAGGATGATGCTTTAAGTAAGTGGTGGGGAGGTTTTGGATAGAAAGGACACAAAGGACAAAAACCCAGGTAAGGGAGAGGATAACTGAATATGACTGATGAGACCAAAGTTAAAGGACAAAGGGTACTGAAGCAGAGGAGACTGAGCTGCAGACAATACGAGAGGTTTGCAGCAATGCTAAGGTGTTGCACAATCACCCAGGGGACACAGAGTGCCATCCCTTCCTGCTTCATAGTTTGTCATTGCTCCAGAGGCGTTTTTTTTTTTTTTTTTTATAATTGGATATATGGAATGCTTTCCTTATCTTCCTCTCCACTGTATTTCTTGCTTTCTTCCTGGCCAGCTCACACGTTGCCCATGTCCTTTATACAAATCTCACCTGTCTTAGCAACATGTATCTTTTGATGCATCACAGAGAGATCCCTCTCATGAAGTCTTCATGACAGCAGATGCAACTTTATGCCCTTAGTCATGGTTAGTAAAACACCCTATCACAAACTCTACATAATTGTACCTTGCTTCTTTTCTCATTGCTTTACTTTTTTTTTTTTTTTAATATATATATATCAGTCTCTTAAATTAAATTGGAGCCTCTTGATTCAGGGATATGATGTCCTCCAGTTGGTTTTCCTAGAACTTGCAAAAGGCTTGACAGAGCATTAACACAATAATTAGTTACTGGGTGAACAGATGAATGAATGTTGGTTTCACTGATTTATTTTATTCTGTAAGTTCAGTTCTAAGACTTACATTACACTATGTACAAATCTGTCCCAGACTACAAATACCTAAGAAGAAAAATAGAAAATAAAATTATATTTCTAGACCTGTAAACATAGTATTCTGGCTTAAGAACACCATAGGGATAGTTTGTATAACCATTT
The DNA here is from genome assembly GCF_902686455.1 of Sciurus vulgaris. Taxonomy (NCBI): domain Eukaryota; kingdom Metazoa; phylum Chordata; class Mammalia; order Rodentia; family Sciuridae; genus Sciurus; species Sciurus vulgaris. Next base: position 138,086,714 of record NC_136463.1, read on the forward strand.
TGACACTAATACTGAATCACTTTAACACTAACGAAAGCAAAGTGCTTTTTTATCTTAGGAGCAGAATTATTAGGAATTTCTGCTGAAGATGCTTTCAATTGCTTAATAACCACTTTATTTATTACTCCTTTTATTTATTAACAATTATTTTGTGCTCAGACTCCCAGCATTAGAAAAATTGTTCCTATCTGTACTCTGTGTGTGTGTGTGGTGTGTGTGCACGCCTGTACACAAGCATGCTGTAAAATTGTAAATATTAAGAATTGTGATGATAGCAAACAAAACACCATTATTTTGGGCTATGATCAATATGTTCACTTGGAAGGAATCCAAATGTACACATTTTGCTAGAATTTCTATCTGCTCACTCTAGTATCAAAGTCTTACACTAAAAAGAGAGGCTTCACCTGAAGCCTGCAGAGAAGAGTGGTACTGGTACATATCATTGTTGGCACCACTTCCGCAACTTGGAGAACTCTCCTATCTGCTCTCTTCTCCTGCGACTTCAAGCTTTTTGACTCTATTCATTTCTTTTTCACCTCAATATCCTAAAATGCTTTGCGAAATTGTGATGCTGAGACACCTCAATCCTGTGTTTCTCTCTGAAGACTGAAGTTGTGGTATAGGTTAAACAGATAAACGCATATATAAATACATTCATGAACATGACAAGGGTTCTGGAGCTGAAAAGGGAAGCAGGAGGGGGAACAAGATTATTTTTCTCTTGTTGATATGTCCTGGTTCTGAAAGAACATTTTTCATTTGCATCAGTAGAAGCTGTTTCTCTGCAACCCTAAAGAGTAGGAGAGGCAGGTATTCATATCTCATTTACTCATTTAGAAAATATAGATGTAATAATGTCAGTCTCATTTAGTTGTCATGAGTTTAAGTGATACAATATATGTAAATTGTTTAGGACAAACCTAAGTTATTAAATGCCTTTATGTTATCTATTATTTTATAGTCCCTATTTCAAGGAAGTATCTTAAGGCTAAGAAATGTTTATATATTTTTCCAAAGTAATAAGGGTTAAAAAGCTAGTATTCAAATTAATGCCTCCTTTGTCCCAATATATTGTTGTCTCCCTTGAATGACTTAAGGGAGATCATAGTTATTTTCTTTTTTCTTTTTTTCTTTTTCTTTTTCTCCTTTCCTTATTTATTTTTTAATTTTTTTTTAATTTTTACAGACTGCATTTTGATTCACTGTGCACAAATGGGCTACATATTTTCATTTCTATGGCCGTGCACTATGCAGATTTATCCCATTCTTGTAATCGTACACATAAAAAATCTTTTGAGAGGGCGTGGTAGTGCACACTTGTAATCCCAGAGACTCAGGAGGCCAAGGCAGGAGGATCTTGAATTCAAAGTCAGCCTCAGCAAATTAGCGAAGCCCTAAGCAACTCAGTGAGACCCTGTCTCTAAATAAAATTTTAAAAAGGGCTGGGGTTGTTGCTCAGTGGTTAAGCACCCCTGAGTTCAATCCCTGGGAACAAAAAATAAAAATAAAAAGAATTTTAAAAAACTCTTTTGGAGGTACCTATCTTAATAATCAAATTCACTTTAATTTTAATGGCAGAATTGTTCATGACTGAGAAAGGATGGTTGACAACATCTGAATCTAATAAGGGCAACACAGAAGAAAGAGAATCTAAGAGGAATAGATTTCAGCAATTAAGGTTAATTGGAACAGAAATAATTTAATTTGGACTGCTTTTCAATGTTTTAAATCTCAAAATTTGATTTTAATTAAAGCATCAATTCAACTATAAACTATGGTATTGTGTCCCAAAAAGAGACAGCCTGCTTGACAAAATATAATGTGATTCATTAAATTCCAGTGATCAGGAGCTAGGATAAAATACAGTTATGTGTGTTAGGCAGGCAGGAGCAAAGCCTAATGTTAACAGATATAATAAAGAGCAGATAAAGGCTTCTGAAGCTCAGTATGTACTAGAACTTATTTTAGCTCATCAATTGTGACTGCATTGTTACATGAAAAAAACTACATGCTTATATTCTTTTTTTATTATTTAAAATGTTCCCAATATACTCATATTTTGTAATGTGCCTGGTGGGAAAGCACTCATTTAGAAGAAAATTGGTAATCCTATCATTTCTACAGCAAATATGAAAATGAGAGAGAAGTGAGCTTTAGTAATAGCTAAAAGAAATTTCTCAGTTAGCTCTTATTAGGATGTCTTAAACACTGAATATCAGAAAAGAAGCAGTTTTTAGACAAGAGATGACAGAGCATGCAATGGGACTAATAAGTGAATGCCTCCAATTTAGGCTAGAAAGATATTACCAGCACTACTACAGGGTATATGGGTATATACAGTGCCTCTCAGTGAAAGACTTAAAAGTGTGTTTTGGGGAAATATATATTATGATGTTAGTATAATTATCAATTGTTAGGCAAATTCACTTCTAATAATATGTATATATGTGGAATTTATAAAGGGGTTTAAAAGAAAGCTTTTGTTCATATGTTTAATGAATGAATCTGCAAAAAGTTACATGCTTGAAGAACACCAACAAAGTACTACAATGTACTTTCAATGCATTCTTATGTATAATTTAGTAAATGTGTGTATAGATATCAACTATTAGCTTGTCTTAAGCTATTTCAACAATTACTACACTATTTAGTTTATTATAACCTATTCTAAAATATCCGTCTTTTCCAGACATTTTCAGTTATAGTCTCATTTATACATTCTTAGGTATCAAAGGTATTTATTTTGATACTTTCCTTTGCAGTAATATTACAGGAACTAGTAAAGAATAACTACCTCTGAGCAGCCAGCTTTATAGGACATGGATTATCAATCCATTGATTTTTAGTCAGGGCTCAAGACCTCATTGTTTTTCTCAAAAGAATTTACAATTAAAAAAAGACATTTGTAATTAGACGGAGATTTTGTTAAAATTTTCAAAGTTATAGTCTATTTGTTACATCAGACTTTTAAAAGTATACATGATTTAGGTTTTATTACATTTTTATTATTTATTATTTTATTACATTTATATGTATTTATTAAGTATAATTGTATCTATAAATAAAAAATAAATGATTTATTTATTACATTTGTTTTATTACACAGATATATTTTATTTCATCCTTTAATTGTGAAATTATTTTAGATCAGACCAGATCAGATCAGAAATTATTTTAGACCAGTTTTATACAACCTATAATGCTTTCATAAGAATTTTTTCACTTTTTGTTAAATATTACATATGTCTAATTTGTAACTTATTAAAATTAGAAGAGTCATTTGGATAATTATCTGCTAGATGATGAAGGTTGTATTCCTTGTTGTCAGGTCTCCTTTGAAATATTTGGATAAATTACCATTTAAAATGTACCTTGAATACTACCTTGTTTTGCAACACTGACAAATAGCTGTTTGACTCCCTATTATATTATAAAGTGAGTCTACTGATGGTGATTGGCTCATGCTATTCTTGGTAGTGACTCCCACATTTTTTGTTCCATGGGGTTATTTTGTTAACTTACAGGTCCTTCAAACATGGTTTATTTGAGAGAATAATAATCGGAAGTTCAAAATACATGTTTTATCAGTGTTGTTTAAGATTGGCAATGGACATCTATGCAACTACTGTATTTTAGGTTCAGGTTTCCAGCAAATAGTCAGAAGTAGAGATTTAAGTTCAAGAATTCACTGCATTATTGCGATCTCCATATCATAGTAATATATATCAGAAAGGGTTAGTAATTGGATTGGGCAAAGGCAGATGCTGGACTGCAAACTACTCAAACCAACCCTCAGTCAATTTCTAGGGGTATTTTGGAGCTGTGATGGCCTTGCAGTATTGTTCCAGCTATGACAAAGGAAACTCATATTCACAAAAAATTGGAAGAAACCAAGGAGTTGTCCCTGAGGGGCTGACCTGAGCATAGGCACTGTGGATTTGTCAACAGTGGTGAACTAAAAACAAAAAGAAAAACAGATCTTAGCTAAAAGCTGCCAGCAGCCAACATTCTCAGGGCACAGAAGAATACATGCTTCAGTTCTAAAATTATTTTTTTGTTAAATAATCTAACAAAGATACATTCATTGAGAAGGTGTAGCTCAGAGGTAGAGCACTGGCCTACTAGGCCTGAAAAGACACCAGGGTCAATACCCAGTCCCAAATTTTAAAATTATAGAATATAATTTAAATTTTTGATCCTGTTTTTTGAAACAACAATTAAAATTTTTTTAAAAAATTTTCTAGAGGGATAGGGACTTTAGTAAAGATGATGACTTGACTACATCCCACTGAATGTATCTGAATTTTGGGAAGTAGTTTAGTCATTAAATATGACTGGTTGTTTTAGAAAGGACTGGGAATATTAGGAACACAGATGATACCTCCTTTCTTGTAGTGGCAGATGCACACAGTGGTTGTTTAGTGGGCAGGGAATGAAGAGATAATTAGTATCCGAGAATTTAAAGAAGGAGTCGCTAATGATACTTATGATAGGCTTTCTAGTGGCACTGCTGCCTTGGAATGGTCTGGGAGTGAACTTGTGATAATGTTTTCCTGACTAGTGGGGGTTCATGCGCAGGGAGGAAGACTGCTCTGGATAGTTAAATTTCTATAGACTTGGAGAAAATTTTTATAAAGCTGCACCCTGTTGATAAACAAGGAGTTAAAATTTGTGACACAGCAGAGACTCCAATAAGGCAATAAAAATACAATTCTATGAAAATTTGCATTTAAGTTTAAAAAAGGCATTCAACAGAAGAGATAACACAAACTTTCGAAAACAATCTCAAAATATTGGAAAGTAAGGAATTCGTTGCTTTCCACAGAATTCAAGGAAAATAAAACACTGATAATACACTGTCTTCCCATAGACACTGGGAAAATAATCAAAAACCTTTAACATGGAGGAACACAGTAACCAGGATATGAAGTTCCATTTCTACCAATGACAGTACCAAATCTCTTCCCCAATAGTGTTTAAAATATTAGTTTTAAAATCCTATGACGTTATAAATTCACTAATATTTATAAAACGATGATAACCTGACAAAATTTCAGATATAACATGCGATACATTGGTTTACTTATAACAATAGACAATGAAAATTATTGAATTTATCCTACATTATTATAAATTAGGTTATTGGTAGGTTATTGTGATAATCTTGTTTGACAAGAGGTTTAATTTCTGATTACCTCAGATATCCAATGACTGAAAAGGGTAAAATCTTCTGTAAAGTGTTATATTTATTGTTATTAAAATATATATCATAAAATATAACACAATTGCCCTAAAAATATTTATCTATATAACAGTAAACTTTACATTCCATAAAATATTTTTATTAGTGTGTATCAGTGAATTATTCAACAGAAGTAGAGATAATTTAACAATATCCCCACATTTATATATTGAACAACTTAATGGAAGAATTTCCTTTGAATATTTTCTCAAAATTTTATTTTTATTTTTTATTAAGTTGATGCTAAGGTTGTTTATTTTCTAAAAATGGATGGAGTTTCTCAGTATTTAAAAATTGGTAATATAAGTCAAGAACTCTGAGGGTTTTTTCATATCCAGAATATTTAATTCCCCTGTGCCTGATAATAATTTTGCATGTAAAAAATAACACAAAACTATGTCAATTTGAAATAACCACCCACACACCTTATGGAATTAAAATATTGTGTGGGCTTGAAATCATGAGTATGTTCTGCAAGCATGATCTCCAAAACCATATTTTTCCAAAAAAAAAAAAAAATATAATAATGACAGTTGTTAAACCAAATGATTTGATATTTTAATGTCAGGAACTTGCTCAATAGTCTCTGGATCTTGATTTATAGTGTTAACTAGAACATTTGGATTTCAAGGACATAAAGTCTCATGATAGTAAAATATAGTAACACAAAATTTTAGAATGAAGAAGGAACAGAGAGTCCATTAAGAGCTATCAGTTTTTAGCATTGCCTTGAAGCATTTTTTTAGGTGCGTATTTTTGTTGTGGATGAAGGAGTTATGTTCTATATCAATTTAAGCAGCCCTTTACAAGCATATGGCTATAATCTAAGATATAGGAAAGGTTACGCACTTTGAGGGTGCCTCTGAGAGCAATGTTTAATTCCTGAACAGACTTGGCACTGTGAAAACGGAATGGAAAGAAAGCTTTCCAATTCACACAACTGATTGATACTTAAAGCACAAAAGATAAATATGGGAATTTCTTTCACTCTTGCCATCCATTAAATGAGTAAAATTGTTTACTGCACATACATGGGCCACTTGGAGCAATTTCCAGGGTAATTTTTCTATTCAAAACCCCCAGAATACTAACTGTTTCTTTTATATCTGGTTTAAAATTACAGACTAGAGAGTAGTATTTTTATAAACATGTTCACATTTTTCTCATTAGGATAATTTTCACATGTAAAACAATATTATAAGAAATAGACAAAAGAAACTATTTCATTAACTGAAAATTACATGTATACAAATAAAAAAGAAGTCAAAGATAATGATATAAACTTATTTGTCAGGATTGTTCCTCTGGTGTCCTTATTAAAATTTAATTAACCAGGTTTCTAACTTAACAAATAAAGAGGGACTTAAATTTTTAAATATATATTACGATCTACAGTCATTCTGAAACTTTGTGATTTCAGTCATTATAGAAAAACTGTAATCTCTTTTTTTCATAAAATTAATTGGGTTAGCTGGAATCTTTTTTATTTAATATTCTTAATCTCTGATAAACAGAATTATCTTACTTTATTTCTCAATCAACAGGCACTATTTACTTTATTTAAAATATTGAACATTTATGTGTCTTTTAAAAGCAACTGTTGAACTAGTTAGACTGGATGCTTGATGGTATTTTGTAGATACCTAGTGCCAGATACATTACAGGCTTCTTCAGCAATAAGATATTAAGTTATATCGTTAAAGGACAAGTGACTTAGGTGGCTTGAGAAATTCTTAACTGAGACAAAAGAAAATAATTTCACAATTATTAAACTAAATATTCAAAGAGTAATAAAAAAGTAAATATCTGTGCTTCATTTATTAACAGCTGGTTATATATAATTTTAGAACTCCAAGATCTATATTTAGGGTTAGTAAGCACTGAGAGTTCATGTTCACAGCCAGGGCTCTCAATTATTGGTAGCTCTAAAGTAGGTTTTTGTTCATTTTTTTAACCATGAAATTTATGTTTTACTCGATACTTGATCTATTTGAATAAATCATTAAATTGACCTGCTTTCTTTGTATTATGGAGACTTAGTTCTGCCATGGAGGAAAATTACTTAAGTGTGCCATTTACAAAATACTATCATGATACTGGCCTGTTAACATGTTAAGCTCTATCTGTATACTTATTCAATGCTTGTCACTAGTGTGGAATCATTTTTGTAATGTCAGAGAAAAGTTCTTAGTAGATGTTCTATGACTATCTCTGCCTTGGAAAAAGAAGTCCAGAGGCTCATTGCTGGATGGCAAGCAATTTGATCCTTAGTTAAATTTAATTTCACTAACATTTATTCAACACTTTTCATATGGAGACTTCAGGTACAGATTAAAGGAGAAATATATGGATTCCGTATTGTATAGTTCAGAAATCTTATAAGCTACACTGATACATAAAAAAATCAAATTAAATTTCTAAGTGTAGTCTATATGGTAGGTTCTACACAGTGTGCAAGCTCAGTGGCCCCAAGTTCAAATTCAAGTTCTACAAATTAATAATTTTGTAATATTGGAAAAGTCACTCAAATTCTCTTGGTTTCAGCCTTTTCACATGTAAAATGGGTATAAAATTTTTTTTCATAGATAAATTTTGAGAACTCAGTTTATATATTCACACATAATACTGTATCCCAATGACTGGCTTATGGTATTGGTTCATTAGAAGTTACCCATTATTAGGTTGATATTGCTAACATCACTTTAACGAGATAGATACATTTCACCAAAGAACAAGTTTGTATTTCTGAGGTTCAATTAGTGTTATAATATTTTATGTATTCTGCTAATTACTTTACATCTTATGGTAAATTATATCTAATATAATTCTTAAAGATAAACATTATTTTCCTCTATAGCTGAGGACAATGAGGCTTAGGGATGTTAAGTTGGCACTCAAAACTAGGTATATTTGCAAAATTGCTACCATTGAAATAATTAGCAGAAAAGGGAAGGTGGATCATGCTAGATGGAGAGAATATGACGTATAAAGATATTGGTTCAGTTAAGGTACTCAACAGTTTATCCCAGCTTGTTTTCTTTTTAAGATTTTCTGTGATCGACAAGTCCCAGAATTCCTTGTGTTCAGTCATGTGTCAAATATTACATATTTACAATCACTCTTGTACTTATCAATCATGCTTTGGACTACAGCCAGCTTCTACTGGAATTACATTCTCTGCTCAGTCTCCAAAAGGATATTTGATGCATCCATTTACTTCAGAACCAAATTAAATTCTCCATGTTGAGATTTAGTGTTGTCCTATATGTTTGCTACCTTCATTGTCTAAGTTGGTGTCCCATTATTCTCAAAAATGGTCTATTAATTTTAATCAAGCTGCATTTTTGCTGATTTTTCTGAGGTTTGTCTTTCTAATTCCTTTTTCAGTCCCACTGGTTAAACTCCCATTTTTGACTAGAAAAAAAATTTTCCATTTTCTTCTACTTATTTAAATACTTCCAATTCTCTAATATCTAGTTTGAGTCCCTCCTATCGCAAGAGATATTCATTAATAATAATAACCTCAAATCTGAGGCAAAATTTCTTGGAGAACACACCATCTCCTAAACTTCAAGACATTCTCTAGTACCAAGAGATGAAATTAAGGTGGGGAAGAAACTCCTGAGAGATTTTCTCATATTTACTAAGAAGACTTTTCTTCTGAGTCTTGGTTTACTGCATCTCACTACTCCTTATATGTTATACTTTGTTTTAGCTCAATACATTGTAAACTTTCATTGTGATTTTTTTATTACATTAGTTATTTATAATCAAATTGTTAATTTTCTAGTTTTCTGTTATTAGCAACAAGTTTACATCCAATGAGTGAATAATGTATGTATTATGCATATTCTTGGAAGTAATATATATATATATATATCTTGAAGTTATTTAGTGATTATATATATATACACACACATACATATATACACATACACAGATGTATATGTGAATATATACTTCATATATGTATAATTAATTAGAGTTGATCAATTGTGTTGTTCAAAGCAGTCCCAGTGTCCATTGTTTAATAGCCTGTGCTTGCTGAGTAGACAGATTGAAATGTTTTTATTTGATACCATGTATTTTTAAAAAAATTTAACACAATATTCAAAAGAAAATGAGTTCCAAATTATATGATTTTAAAATGGCTATTTAAGCACAAGATGTGAAAAAAAATTGGGAAGAAATTAATTAGTAATACTTAAGGATTTTAATTAAAAGTAACTAAAAAATGACCTGAAGACCACTGAATATTTCTTATCTTCAAAATTTATTCAAATTATAGTGAATATTCAAGTTCATTATAAAATATGCATTTTAACAAAATAATTTTTAATTTCAAATTTTTTATATTCATAAAGTATAATATACAAATTTTTTTAATTTCATTCAAGCAATATTTTAATGTAATTGAGATATATTAGTACAGCATGTCTGTTAGATCATTTACATAAACCTTTCTAGATACATTATAATGTAAGTTGTGACTGAGAATTTCCTTTGTTCTTACCTAAAATTTTCCCTTGAGGCTTGACTTGTAAAGAATGTAAAGAATGTACCTGAAGCTACTGGCAAACTATATTTGTCAGAAATAGGGGGAAAAAAAATCTTATTGAAGGATGAAAATTGCTAGACGAGAATTAATTGCTCCTGAAAAATGTATTATTTTCTTCTGGCTCCTATATAGTTTGAAGACCATTTCAGAATTGTTTTAGATGGAATGCTTCTCTATACGTTAGTTTATGGCAAAGGCATTATTTGAAAAAGTGATTCTGTACACACAAAATAGACGTTTATTCCCTCATTCCAGACCTCTGCACTTTTCCTACTTCAAAATTTTATTCAGAATGTATTTTAAGGATTTTACTAATTTTTTTGCTCCCTGGAAAGACATTCCTAAAAGTCTAGAAAATGAATTATCCTTAAATACTTGCATGTGTACATCTATAGAATAAGTAATCTGTAAACTATAGTGAGAGTCAGGGATTTATATGTTGATCTCAGTTCAAAGTTCTGTATCAACATCATAAAATCCAATTTTTAATGTTTCTTCTATTTCTATAGTATTCTTTTAAGATTCTGCAAAAATTGCACTATTTATTTTCTTATTGACAAAAGTGCTTTGAATTCGCTTTCATTCAATTGATTACATGTACACATTATAATAGAATATTAAATACAAACATTTAGAGCTATGAAAAGAACTATATAATTTATCTTATCCAAAATTTTCCTTTCACAAGTGAGAAAACTGAGATTTAAAAAGTTTTAAGACTTGACAAAATGTTATCTGTCATGGCCAAGAATAGAACTTTGGTTTTTTGGTTTTTCAGAATTGTGTTTGTGTTCCTCAGACATCAACTAAAAGGTCACATAATTTAGAAATCATTCCCTGATTCTGAAAGCTACACTTAGTGTTATAGCTGTGTGATCCTCATATACCCTATGCATCCACCACCCCCAGAGTTATTGCTTATTTATCCATATTTACCACAAGTTCATAGTCTTGTTGAGCTGTGACTACCTTACACATCTCTGTAAACCCTGTGCTATAAAACTACTCAAAAAAGCAGGAGCAGAGTAAATGTTTTATAAATGAATATGTTCAAAAGACAATGGGGAAAAGCCTATTTAGAAGAGTTAATTTGTGATCATCAAAAAATATGGAATGACTCAAATTGTTTTCATTTGGAAAACGTCTAGACAAACCATCCATGCAAAGAACTGATGTTCTAACAATGTGATTGAACCAAGATCAAATTCTTACAACTAACATAATCTAGACATAAAAGATAATGTTATATAATGTTACTCATACGGCATTTCCAGAAAAGACTAAACTATGATAACAGAAAATAAGTCAATGTGTATTAATTGCTAGTAGTGGGGGTAATGTTTGATGGATAAAGGACAAGGGAAAATATTTTAATGTGTTTTAGCAATTTTATAGATTGATCATAATGGCAATTGTACTATTTTAGGCTTTTGCCAAAAATTGCTGAACTCTATGAAAAATAAAAGTAAATTTTCTGTATGGAAAGTATGTTTGAAGAAATAAATGGAATATAAATAAAAATATACATTATTTTACAAAGTCATAGTACATTATTTTACAGGTCATAGTAAGAAGGTTATTCAACAATTGTAATCATTAACTATAAATTTTAAATAAAATTGATATTTGTTAATATTTTTTAAATTTATATTTTTTTGATAATAACATATTAGAAAAGGCTCAATAATATACCAGAAGGAGGTATATTAAAAGATTTATTGCATGGAATTGATTTAAATAATTGTGGGCTGACTACACTAGTCCAAATTTATAGGGCAAACCACCAGGTAGGGTAAGCTGTAAATTATAGTTTGGGCTAAAGTGGCTGTCCACAGGAGAATTTCTTCTTCAGCAAGGCAGCCTTAGTTCTGCATTCAGATATTATAACTGATTGAATCAGTTCTACATTATCTGGGATAATTTCTTTTCTATTTTGTTTTTTTAATAGAGTATCACTTTCAATCTCATGGACAAAATATCCTCATAGTAATACACAGACTATTGCTTGATTGAATGCCTGGTAGCTATTGACTAGCCAAACTAACACATCAAAAGATTCTCACAGTTTTAGCATTCTGCTAAAATCAATATAATGATTACAATGACAACCTTACCATTTTAATCTAATCCTCCAAGTATTTAAGAAAGAATTTATTAAAGAATTTAAGATATCTAGGATTTTGTTCTTTACCTGGTTATAGTGTATCAGTTGTACTTTCTCCATGTTATTTATTGCTAGGTGTTTCCCAAAACTATTTTACTTTATATGATCCTTTCACTTAATTAATTAATATACTGTTGGCAACACCTTGGCCTAATTTGCCCTATGATTCTTTTACCATCATGCCTATTATAATCTCAGAACAAAGTCTTAGTATCTATAAAATGAAACAGAAATTGACAATGTATATTTGATATGGGGAAACTCAAATAGTTCAAATAATTTGGTATAATGTAATAACAACACTTTTTATTTAAATAAATGCAATGAGCCTCAATCTTCTGAGCTTAATCATTTCAGGGTATATGCTGGCAAGAATGTATCTTCTGCAGCTTCACTTCAGAGATGTTTGTCCAATACTAGAACTGTTTGGCCCAATAACTTATGGAAACTACTTTTCTTAAATATATATGAATTAAGAAAAACGGTCCTTTTTCAGGGAATGTAACTGATAAATAAGTTGTTCTATGTATTTTAATATTATGCCCCAAAGCACTCTAACATGTGTACAGAGACTTCTTTAGAACTGAGAATGATTTTGTTAACAGTTTTAAAAGTTTAGGATAAAAACTAAATGAAAAAGTAAAAGGTAGTTAATAAAACTATAAAATCCACATAGGTTGATAGAAGCTAATATAATTCCTAATACATTTGAAGGTTTGGATAAAATTATTTTTGTCAAGTATGCTTCCTTCTCAGATTTTGTCAATAATAGGGAACCACAAACATTTCAAGAATTTAATGTCTATTTTAAAAGTACATAAATGCCAGGAAAAGAGTGTCTTGTTCTTGTTCCTCTCCCTAAACTCTTTGCTTGTTATTCCTTACTAGGTAAAATTAAAGAGTTTAGTACACTTTTTATAAAATTCAAAAAGCCTGAGGACTCTATTCAAAATATCAAACAAGGCAGGAAGATATTTTCATAATAAGGGCAAATGACAATCTAGTTTAAAATATCCCCAGATAGAGTGCGTTGTGCAATGTTGTTTTATGACAAGGCGATAAATAGAACAGTGAAAAATAAATAATAAAAATATTATTTACCACTTTAAGAACCTGATATGAAATGAACTGTAAATAAAATATTTGATCAAAAATTTTTAAGAGGACTAACTGGCAAGAGGTGAAGAATGGTATAGGTGTATACTTTTGCTTTTCATAACTGTGAATACAATTTTATAAATCCTACTCTCTTCTAGAGTAAAATCGATAGTGTCATAATGCAGATTATGTTGGAGTAAGACAAAAAGTAATTGGGAAGATTTAAGTGATTCCATCATATAACAAGCTTTCTATTTCATTTCATTGGCTGATACTTGAGAAAATTTCTATCAAAATTTCCTTAATAAAACACTTGAAATAACCATATACCAAAGATCCAGGAGTACATATTAAGGCAAACAATTTATCTAGGCTTATATTTTATTTTTAATTTTCACATCACTGTTTGCATTCCTTCAGCACATAATATTCACACATTCATAGTAAAATAGAAACTTATCAAAACTTGTAACAAAACTGATGCTCAAGGACAATGTGTCAGTTTTATTTAGTGGGTTTCTTTACCCCTAACCGTACTCATGATGTTTTACAGAAACAGAAAAAGAGAGAGAGTGCTTTATGAGTTTTGTTTACTTTTTAATGAGTAGCTCCTTAAATGAAAATGTTTTTTGTGTAAAGTTTCATGTTCCATTATGGTACATGTTTTCAATGATTGGTCTTCTGATATTCTTGTGGTTTCAGAATGGCTATTATCTAAGCCTAGTGTCAAATGCTTAAAACTCACTGAACATAAGTGTCAGATAACCTATTCCTCTGCTCACAACCATTACTGCCAGGTCCTAACTCATTCTTACCACACAAACATACACACTTTAGACACTCTTTCTAAAATGATATCAACTCTTACAAGAAGAAAAAATAAAAAAGACTTCTTATTATGGCTTCAACATACAGAATATGGAACTTGACATTCCAACTTTACTACAAATTTTCTCATGCTGAATCTGAGAACTTCTTGTTGAAACTTTATGAAGAAGAAATGAGTAATAATTGCAAAATATGCTCCAGTTTTAAAATGCCTGGTTATAATCAAAGCCTACCCTCCAGTAGAAAATATTTACCAGAGATGGTCCTTGCTGGGGAAAGGCATGCCTCTCACTGCAATCTGTTCTTCCCTTCCACTTTCACATAAGGGTAGGAATGGAAAAATTGCCAGCATTAACATGTTTCAAGTAAATATTTTGGAAACACTACAGCCTAGTAAGGGATTAGGAGCAAAGGGGGAAGATAGCTAGATCACTGGAGAAACATTGATCAGGGTCTAACCTCTGAAACATAAAACCTATCAAAATCTGGGATTTGACTGCAATGTTATCGAGTTATGCTTTTCCTTCAACCCTTACCACCATACATAAAGTGAATGCTCCAGCAAAATAACAGTGGTTATAGCTGAGAGAACAGCAAGACACAGACTCTTTCTGGGAAGTACTTAGGGAAGCCTAAAATAAAATCAAGACCAGTAAAGGAATTTCAAGTTGCTCTTTGCAACAGCAAAAACAGCTAATCTCCTGGTCATATTAACATAAATTCTCACACTAAAAGCCTGTTTACCTCAGTTTCCATTTCCTAACATTAATTATTATTAGATTTAATGCCTGGATTTTAACAACAACAAAATCTCAAGGCTTTGCCAAGGAGGGGAAAAAAATAGAAAAATACACATTCTGAAGAAATGAAGTAATTATCAAAAACAAACTTAGATGTATCACAGACATTGGAATTATTAAAAAAAAGGAACTTTTAAAAACATGATAATTCATTAAGGGGTCTAGAGAAAAAAATAGACAACATTTAAATGTGTGGTATAAGAGGTGGAAAGTAGGAAAAGAAAAGGCTATAAAAAAAGAAGACTAACAGAACTGAAGAATGCCTTTAAGGGGATCATGAGTAGACTTGACATAACTCACAGAATAATCAGCAAACACACAAGTAGTTTACTAGAACCTTCCCAAACTAAAATGCATGTGGAAAAAAATGAAAAAAATAGCATCCAAGAACAATATATATAATAGATATTTTGTATAAAATATATTATATAATTAAAATATAAAATATTATAATATATTATATACATAATATAAATGTAATAGGAATACCAGAGAAAGAGCAAGCAAAGAGAGAGTAAAGCATAAGAAATATTGGAAGTAATGATAACTAAGAATATTCCAAAATCAGTGACAGATACAAAACCAGACCCCAGGTCCATGAAGCTCAGAGAACATGACCATACAAAATCAAGAAATCAAGTCTAACAAACTAACTAACTGAAGCATATTTCATATTCTCACTATAGTTAACCAATGATAAAAAAAAATTCATGAATAAGATGGGGAGTGGGCTTATCTACAGTGGTACAATTTACAAGGATTAGTGGATTTCTAGTGACAATTTATGCAAGCAAGGTGAAAGTGAAGTGAAAAATGACCAATGATCCGGAATTATATACACAGAAACATTGTCTTTCAAACTGAGAGAGAAATAAATACCTTCTGCTGTACCAAAATTGTAGGAACTCATTGCAAGCAGATTTTTCCTGCAAGAAATGGTGAGAGAAAATTTTAGAAGGACAATGGCATAGGTCAGAAATATGTATCTAAACAAAGGAAGGAAGAATTTTACCACTGGTGTTGTAACGTTGAGGATATTACTTTGAAAGAAGTATATTTGTTTTATTAAAAGAGGAGATAAAATTCAATAATATATAATGCTTAGTTAAAACCAAGAAAGGCAGAATAAAGAGGGGACTAAAGAAAGGACATGAAAAGATAAAGCACAAAATTCTATATATTAAAACAAGTATGTGAAAATAATTTTAAATGTAAATGACCTCAATATACCAATTTAAAAAGATATCACCAAAATTAAAAAAAAAAAAAAACAAGAGTGCACTGTATATTGCCTACAAAAAGCCCACTTTAAATGTAGAAATTTTAATAAATAAAATGAAAGGAGATGGAGAATGAAATAATGGTTACAGTACTCAAAAGAACACTGGTGTGGACATATTCTTTGCAGACAAAGTTAAGTTCCAAAGAAGGAAAATTATCAGGGACAGAAGGGACATTGCACAATGAGAAAGAAAGCAGTTTTCCAAAATGACAAAATAACCCTAAACATATATGCAACTAACATCAAAATGTCCCATTATGTGTATTGAATGAAGTAATGATTGAACTAAAAGGAGACATAGACAAATATACTCTTACAGCTCAAGATTTCAAAACCCCTCTTCTAGTAATTGATATATCAAGCAGACAGAAAATCAGTAAGAATATAGAGGACTGAAACAGCACTATCAATCAACTTGAATTAATTGACATTTATAGAACAGTCCTACATAGTTACCCAGTAGAGTTGAACACTTGTGCCCCCACAAAGACCTGCATAAGATTTTTACTATAGCTTTATTCATACTTACCAGACACTGAAAATGCCTAAGATATCCTTTGATGGTAAATGGACAAACTGATATAATTGTATAATGTAATACCATTCAGTGAAAACAAAGAATGAACTATCAAGTTATGCAAAGACATGGATTAATCTTCAGTGCATATTGCTAAGAAAAGGACACCAGTCTAAAAAGGCTATATACTCTGCCATTTCAGTTTTCTGAATTCTGTATAAGATAACACATGTCCCTGGTATAAATTCTGTGTAAGACAATAGATAGGTTCATGGTTTTCAGGTGTTTGGGTGGGAGGGAATTTGGACAGTTGAAGCAAAGGGGATTCTTTACAATGATGAAATTCCTGTATGACTACAACTGGATACATGGCAGCGTTTGCCTTATTGAATTTTATAGATAATTTAATGCATGAAATTTTAGAAATCATTAAGGAGGTTTGAAATTCTAAATTGGAATGCAGAATGTGAAAAGGAAATATATTTGTATTATAAATACATGAAAAGGCTTACTCACGTGGGGAAATAGGTGTTTACCTTAGTAACTTTGGAAATGTATTGACTCTGTAAGGCTACAGGCAAAATTAACTGAACATGAGCACTGTATTATAGTTAGTAAAGTTATTTCTCACTTGGGTAAGAGTTATCAACTCTGAAACTACTAAATAAGCATAATGGAATTAGACAAGTAAGTAAATGAATGGCAAATGTTGGAGACTAGGTTTCTTACTGTTGGTATAAGAGATTATACATAAGCAAGGGGACACTGGATTAGAATTGAAGTCATCAGTGTGAAATCAAGTTTAGTTTAATATAGGTAATCATGGTGACATGCAAATATCTTTATAGACATGTGAGTAGACAGATGTTAGTATACATGCATGTGTTCTCTTGTTCTTCTAGCTAGGAAGATATAGAAGCAACAATATTTCAGTCACAATGAGCAAAACTGGTTTCCAAATGTTAATTTTTGTTAATTTACTTGTTCTATTTTAACTGTTACGTTAACATGAAAAGTGTACATAATCATGTGATTGTTTTCAATATATGTGTAACATTATAGTGTGACATTTGAGCCAGGTTAGTCAACTCTGTCTCCTCAAATATTGATCATTTCCTTATGGTAAAAACATTCAAAATCCCTTTATCTAGGATATTTATATCCTTTTGAAATATGCAGTTGATAATTGTTTTCTACAGTCACCCAAGTGTGCAACAGCACACAAGAACCTACTTGCTCTCTTACCTAACCATATATTAATATCCATCCTGAAACAAAAGGAACCAGAGCTCTTACAGGAACAGCTAGTTCTGAGGTTGCTGTAGCAAATGCTCTTGATGAACCTAGAACTTTTTGACGTGCCATTAGGGAAAAAATAGATAATAAAAAACCCAACCCCACAACTATGAATTTCTTTCAAAGTGACAGAACAGCTAATTGAAAGTACTTCCCAATGAACAATGCTGAAGCAATTTCTACAAATGTGTATATACAACATAGTATTGCATTAATCAGAGTGCAGAGTAAATATCCATAATGATAAAAATGTAGTTAAACAAATTCATGGAAGAGAATAACTATTTTCCCTACACCAAAGATTTCCAAATAATTGGTATAGATACTTCCTAGTCAAGGATGTAAAGCATAATTTCTGCTCCTAAAGTGTGGCTGCTCACAGTGACATCTTTCCAAAAAGAACAGTATGGAAAAGACAAGAAAAGAGTAGTTTACAGTGTAGAACATGAGAAGCACTACCTCTATCAGGTGATCAGGATCAATATTAATAGTGATAATTCAAGTTGACAGCACATAACTTAATAAATCATGATGAGAAGAGCATTTGCTTCTGTGTTCTTCCTTCCTGAACTTACATTCTCACTCTACTCATCATGAATATATCAAATAAATCCTGATTAGGAAGAGTGTACCAAAACCTGACCAGAACAAGTAATAGGTACAGCCAAAAAGATCTAAGGAAACATAAATAAGTGCAATGTGGTATCCTGATTAAAACTCTGGAATAGTACAAGGACATTAGGTAAAAATTATGGAAGTCAGGGTGTAGTGAGGACTTTTTAAATAATAATTCATCAATACACAAGAATCTTATAATCTAAAATATTGACATATACATGGATGTGATGTCTATGGGAAGTTTGTAGTAGAGTTGCAACTTTTGCATAAATAAAATTTATTCTAAAATATAGAAGTGTATTTAAAATTATGAAGTTTCCTTTTTGCCTATGAAAGTCAATTTTGATCTCATAAAATTAGAGGTCAGCATGTGTAAAAAGAACTGAGGAAACAACATAAACATATCCTTCTTGAAAGAATAAAGGGTAGCTTCACCTAGCATCAACTATACTTTTCTCATCCTTTTTTCAAATTGTTTTGTCCTGCAAAACAGCTAATGATGGGGTCCAGAAAAAAGCAGACCAAAGTCTCTCTGTAATAGCACATAGTAATCAATATTCAAAATGACAATTCTAAATTTATAGGTACATCAAATTTTATTAAAATGCTGTTTACTATGTCAGTGAAGTATGTAATATATTTAAAATTAATGAGGTTTTTAAAAATTTAAGGGTATTGAAAATTTACTTAACCAGGACTCTTAAATTCCTAATAATAGTAGGTAAATTATTTCTTAACTATTTGATAAATTATGTCTAGAATGCCATACAGCAATTAGACTATATAATGTTTCCATTAGCAAATCTCCTGGGATAAAATTATATTATATGAAAAGTGTATTCTAATTTGATCTTTTAACTCAATATATTGTTTGATTCCTAATACTAATCTGTCTTGTCTTTCTGAATAAATAAGTTGATTATTTTGCTCTTTCAAAATAGCAAGAGACAACCATGGTATATTTTGAATACTATGAATGAGACTTTGTATTGATATGGAAATAATATGTATTTTTTCTTTTAAAAAAACAATAACTTCTAAAGAATTTATGTAGCATTGTAAAAGAAAACAAGTAAATCCTCCCTCCAGATCTTTGTGGAATGATAGTAGCTACATTATATTTGTAGACACTGTTTTTTTTCATACTGGAAATTTCAAAGTGGTCACTCAACATTAATTGTAGGTTAATTTATCCTTTTTGTCTGTGCCATAGGTAATATAATCAAACACTTTTCATTCAAACCAAACCACGGATGTAGAATGAAATTAAATTGAATGCATAACTTTTGGCCAGTCCTGTGATTCAATATTTGATGCATTTGCTAATTAGAGTCAATTCGTAGCTTTTTTTTTTTTTTTTTTTTGGTTATTTTTTAATGAGAATGTTGAAAGAATGTTTTAGTGAGAAGTTGCCAGGAGATATTCAAGAACCTCTAACATGCTTATGAACATTAATTTTTTACTATCTTAAATATCCACATTCATCTAACACTTTCTTTGTTACTCTAGAAGAGAATGTAGGCAATTGACTTCTCCGAAGAACTATCTCTGGAATGTGTGTTCTAGAACTCTCATATCTGGCTCAGATGTTCTAATGAATGTCTGGATTTTTCCACTATTTTTGCATCTATTGTGTTTTCATCATAAATCGGTTTGGATTCCAGCTACTCTCTTGTCCTAATTTGAATCTCCCTCTGCTCTTTACTCTTTCTATGCATGCTTTGGGTGCTGTGTGTGTGTTTGTACATGTGTATGTTACCTGACATTACTTGAAATTGACAGTATTCAATTAGTTTCAAATTTTATTTACTTTCTTTTGGTTGTCATTCTAGACTATTTCTATGTGATTCTTTATATCCTCAATAAATGTCTGCTCAAACTCAGATATGTGAGACTATAGCATTTTTCTCACTAAAAACAATTTTCTGTAGAGTTAATATCATCAATGTAACACTTGCTAGTTTATCATCAAAGGTTTTTATTTTTAATTTTTTTTATTTTGAAGAATTTGTTTTATCATGTTATCATAAAACCCAGTACTACAATTGATTGTTTTTACCTGCTCTTTAGCAATATTTTATTCTAATTTTGACATTTTTGTAAGGTTTAACACTCCTTTTTTTAAAAGTCTAGTTACTATTTTAGTATATTGCTGCCTTGGTTTAGAAATCTAGCTACTAATTCCAAAAGTTAATAATGTTAAACAAAACTATATAGGAACGTCTAGGACTCTTAAAACATTGAATTGCTTGAAATGTTTTAGTTCGGGAACAATTTCTTGATGGTTGTTGATTTCTTAGGCCATTGGAATTCTTAGCATGGTGAGCCTCTTCTTTGAGCAACTCTGGGTCCTAACTACAAGCTTCAGCTGGATCAGTTGGAAATACATGGTTTCATGAGAACAATGTTTTGTTGCTAAAATTTATGTCTATCCTTTTCCTCCTCAACTCACCAAATAATCTAAAACATGTGCTTGAGAAATACCTTAAGTATTTATTGGAAATATAACAGACATGCTGATCTAATCTTGCACATTTATATCTCAACATAGCAAGATCATATGTGTGCACCTAAATATCAACCACTGCAGCCCTCTCCACATGTATTATCACCCTACAGTGAGACACTACATATTTCTATATGGAAGAAGCCTTATATTGTGTAGTCCTCCATGTTTTACTCAATAGCTTAGAGAATTTAAATAAATTATAAAGAAACCAGTCCCTTTGTCAACCTCTGTTTATAAACTTTTGAGGATTTTATTCTCATTAAACTTTTTTTTTTTTTGCCCAGTGGAACATATCGTTTATTACTTGCATCTTAATTTCAGCTGAAATGTTAACAAACATGGGATACATTCTTTTTTTTTTTTTTTTTGGGGGGATTCTATTTCTCTTTTTTTTTATTGTAAACAAATGGGATACATGTTGTTTCTCTGTTTGTACATGGCGTAAAGGCATACCATTTGTGTAATCATAAATTTACATAGAACAATGTTGTTTGATTCATTCTGTTATTTTTTCCCTTCCCCCCACCCCTCCCACCCCTCTTTTCCATCTATACAGTGCTTCCTTCCTCCATACTTGCCCCCCTCCCTAACCCTAACTCTAACCTTAACACTAACCCTTCCCTCCCCCCGATTATGTGTCATCATCCACTTATTAGCGATATCATTCGTCCTTTGGCTTTTTGAGATTGGCTTATCTCACTTAGCATGATATTCTCCAATTTCATTTGCCTGCAAATGCCATAATTTTGTCATTCTTTATGGCTGAGTAATATTCCATTGTATATATATACCACAGTTTCTTTATCCACTCATCAATTGAAGGGCATCTAGGTTGGTTCCACAGTCTGGCTATTGTGAATTGAGCAGCTATGAACATTGATGTGGCTGTATCTCTGACCCTCCATTTGACCCAGCTATCCCACTCCTTGGCCTATACCCAAAGGACTTAAAATCAGCATACTACAGAGATACAGCCACATCATTAAACTTTAAATAACACTATTGGGATTATCAACAACACTATTGGGATTAACAAAACAAAACAACCTAAATTTTCCTCAAAGAAGCCAAATACAATTTGTAGCACCTTGATATCAATTCACTTTTTCCTCTGTCCCTTCCCTTCTCCTCTCCTTTTTTCCCCTCCCCACTCCCCTCAGCTTTGGTCTCTTTTCTCCCATATCAAACCCCTTCTGCCCTATTATCATTCTAAATGTGTGTCTGCACTCATATATCTAGATACCCCAGGACTATCTGTTCCTCTATACTGAGGATTTCTAGTCCCTGATGGTATCTTAAACTACCATTCCCCAAATTTTCTCGAAAATTAAATTTCTTATATTTCCTGGATCTTTGAAATCAAATCTGCTGACTGCTTATATTTGAGATTCTCAATCAAATTCCTCTTGGCTAAGTATGTACCCACCCATTTTTTATTCTCTGACCTACAAATGTTATATTTGATTGTATATTGCATTTTATTTAATATGCTCATATAATTTCATATCATGTGTCATAGTTAATGTTATATAAAATAACATCTTTTGGATTACTTGTGATATTCATTTTCTTGTTGTTTCAATTTCAGTTCATTTATACTGCTTGTCTATCCTACATCATGGAAAAAAATGAAATCTGATTTATTCCTTAATGTGTATAACCATAATTCAGAATTGCTATATAACAAGCTTAAAAGTTGAATGTTATAGGTTCAATAAGTTATATAAATCCAGTTCATAACTTATAAAGTATTTTTATTAAAAGACATAGGTATCACATACAAACAGCACATAAATGCAAGTTGACCTTAATGATATATCTGTTGAAACATTCTCCATCCTTGACCTAAGTGGAAGAGTACATTATAGTTTTTCCTGAGCTTCTAAAAGCCCAAGCACATGTCATATCCTAAAACTCAGGATGAGCCACTTTGACTTGGTTGGTTCTGGGGTACTCCAAAGATAAAACAATTTGGAAGAAAACTGCATGATTTGACAAATTAAAGTTATGTGGACTGTGAATGGGGATGAAATTTATTATGCATAATTCCAAATTTGTTCTCATAAACTCCCCATCTGAATTTTATGAGGTATTCATTTCACATTACCTCGTAAGTACTGAGAAATATTTTTTTTTTCTAATTTCTAACCTGTGGACTGAATGTTTGTGCCTCCTAAAATTCATGTGTTGAAATTATAATCCCCAATTTGGGGGTATTATGAAGTGGGGCTTTAGGTCATGATATCAAAGCCCTCATATATGGGATAAGGGTTCTGAGAAAAGAGGAAAGGCATGATTTCTTTGCAATGTGAAACAGCAAAACACAGACTGTATCACGATAGCTATGTGATACAGCGAAAGGTATCTGTCTGCCAACCAGGAGCGCCCTAGTCAGAATCTGAATCAGTAGGAATAAACCTTGGTTTTACACTACCCAGGCTTTAGAACTGTAAAGAGTTGTTGTTTAAGATAATCTATGGTATTTTATAATAGCAGTCTGAAGTTACTAAGATATACATCACTTTGATGAGTTAATAAAATTTATATGGTTTTAATTTGAACTTATTTGGTTCTAAGTCAATATAAATAAACATAAATTTGAAGTCTCATTGAAAGTGTTCATGTCCTCTAGTTCATAAGAGGAAGAGGTATGCTTGAAAAAAAGATATGAAATACATATATCATCTTAGGTGAGAGTATTCAGTTCTGATCTTTTATATTTTTTCTTAAACCTGGTCACATCTGCAATATGTTCATTGCCACAAAATTTATCTCATTTGAGTAGCAAGAACACTTGGGTTCTTAGTTGTATTGTAGTTTAATTTTGGTAAATTCTATACAGTGTTTTTTGCTAAATTCTAGAGATTGCTTTCTTAAAATCACTGTTTACCTTCAAGATTGCCAACTTGAGATCAGTTTTCTGGTCTCATCTTACTTGAGCCACTAACAACTTTCCTCACCTTTGAGCACCATCTCCTTAAAATCATTTTTTTATTTTGCAGGGAAGGATTTCTGAGGCATTCCAATCTCTTGTTTTTATTATTTTTTATTTAATTATTTATTCATATTTTGGTGGTATGAAAGATCAAATCAGGGACTTTTTACCAATTGGCTATACTCGCCAGGCCCCTTTTTTAAAAAAATTCTTTTTGTTTTGAGACAGGGTCTCATAAAGTTGTCCAGGATGCCCTCAAAATTGCAATCTTCCTTATTCAGCCTCTCCAGTAGGTGAAATTACAGGCATGCCCCACCATGCCCAGCTTTAGTCTCTTGGTTTTAAAATCCTCTTTGGCATCTCATTTTTTTGTGTGTTCTTGTGGTTAGTCTAGTGCTGAGGGTTTTTATCCACCTAAATGAAGGCTCATATGACCTTGTCCAGCTCTAGTTCTTTAAATGGCATTGATATGCCCATGAATCTCAAATGCATATCTCTTCCTGACTCCAGACTAGACATCTCCACTCTCTCTATTTACATGTATAAAAGTAATTCAAATCTTACAAAACAATAATCTAATTGTTAAGTTCCCAGTTTATGCTTCCATACTTCCCCATCGCAATAAACTCCATCAGCAATCCCTCAAGATTCTCAGTTATATTTCATTATCACATCACACCCTATTTATCGATCAATCCCATCAACTGTAGCTCAAAAATATTTCCCTAAATTCCTTCTACCTCCCCTTTCTACATACCATCTTAGACCAATTGCTTTCATTTCAGTATTTTTAAATATTCTGCTTGCTTTAACATATAATCATTTGTTCACATACTGAGAAGTAGAAAATGTATTTGCATCTTCCTTTCTCTCTCCCACGTACATTTCCCTCCTTTCTTTTTGCTTTTCTTTTCTTTTATCCAGATATGTGCTTGTATGTCTGTGCACATCAGGCCTATCTTTTTTCCTCCCTGTCTTCCAGCTTTCTCTTTCTTTTTTGTTTCTTGCATCCAGCTTATTACCTGATACTAGAAAACCCAAGTAAACAAAAAGTGTATTCTATCTATATTTATGACTGTTAGTTCTTTTACAAAATATGTACTTGTTCTTGTTTTTATACAAACCAACCAAATTATATTTTATATTCCCAGTTCTATCTTACCTTTTCATACAATAAAATAACTAGGCAATCCTACCAAATCAATGAGAATGGATTTGCTTTATTATTTAACAGATGCATCAAAGGGCATAACACAATCTTTGTATCTATTGCCATATTGATAATTTCCCTTGTTTCCAATTTTTATAACTATGAACAATTGAAGACTGATGTATGAAATGTTCTTGTAAATATCATTTTGTAGTAGTATGTCTATGTAGGATGTCCCAGGAATACAAGGACTGAGTTAAAATTTATATGCAACTTTAATTTTTATATATATTGCCAGATTGCTTTCAAAAAACTGTAAAACAGGAATGTAATAATTGTTCTTATATTATTTATAATACTATATTTCAGTGTTGTTTCAGTAAATTAGTTATATGGCATCCAATTACATTAATTTCTTTGGCAACATATTAGAAATACAGTTTGGGCTCTTAAATTAACAATATTTGGGCACTTATTCCAAAACTACTTACTAGAATTGAAAAGTAAGAGGGGGTAAAACAGATTTTGAAAATATCAATATCTTTACCAGTTAAATGTATTATATGGAATAACAGTCAATCATTTTTTAAGATGTGAAAGTACTGCATAATATAAATTCTTTCATTCACTTAAGATTTAACCAAAGAAAATTGTGGAATTCCTCTCGTGATTTTTACATTTGCATTAATTTATGCATTTTCATAATTCCTCCATTTCCACTAGTTATTAAAAACTTACATCCTCAAGTAGAGTTAAGTTATTGTTCTCTTCTGTCAGGCCTGATCAATATCAACTATAAGCATATTATCTCAAAATTAGAAATTAAAGCTTCAAAACACATACCATAAACTGTTGTTTATACCCTTTTTTCTTACAGCTTAAATAACTGAAGTTAAGAGAGTTTGAGTCATTATTAGACTCTAACGAAGTTGCTTTAATTGAAGATGCCTTAAAGTAGTTTGAAGTAAGGAGTCATTTGTGATAGTATTTACCCATGTACAGTTTCTAAACTTTGTTGATGCTAAGATGCCTTTGAGTTGGTAAGATCGCTAATTTTATGATTGGTGCCACATGATTGATTACTTCATGCAATTAATTGGCAGTGTGTTTTCATTCATAGTGGAGACTTTTTTTAAAGCACTTATTAAAACTGATGGAGAATTGCTTTCATAAAGTATAGGCTTCATTTTTAACAAGTGCCACACTCCAACACAGCAGAATTAGAGTACAGAAACAGGAACATGGATATAGGATTACTTTTAGGTAATAGTTATCGAATAAATACATTACAAATTGCCATAGTCCCTCAAGTTATACAATATCATTATCACCTGAAAATAAGGTTCGTACTAGTTGTTCAATACATATTTTATAACTAGTATATACCAGTGTTTCTCATCCTTGAATAGCATATAGATCCTTTTAAAGATTCCCTAGCACAGAATAAGTTTACTTGTGGCATAATTTTACATAAATATGTTAGCATCAAACTAATTATACCACCCCATATGCTTATAGCACTATGTAAACACAAAACAAAAAAAAAAAATAAAAAATCAAATGAAAATACAACAGGCAGAATATCCAAATTTATAATCTTAATTTAATACAACAGATGATGTTGCACTACTGAAATCAAAACCTATCTCAAACATGAATTTGTTTATGAATATTTGTGTGTCAATACTGATCTCGGTATGCATGAAGTTTATGGTTACTGTGTGCATTCTATGATGAAGCATTCTATCACTTTGCTTCACTTTATCTATAAACACCATCAAATCAGCATGCCTTATCTTAAAGCAAACTAATCACTTATATGTTAAATTCTGAGATTTTTTTCCTCAGTTGCTCAAAATAATATAAACTAATACTTAGTACCAACATGATAATAAACATGAATGTAAATCAAAAATAGGAAGAGACAGAACTTAGCTACAAATTATCGAGTTTTATGGGCATATAGAGAAATAAAATATTCTTTTTACCTAAAGATTATTATAGTATTGAAAAGAAAAATTTCGAATCTCAATATCGAATTCAATGACAACTAAAAATGCATCACAAACACACTTAAAAAGCACCAGGACGTGCATTTTGCTTGGTTGGTTGTTTTTCTAAGACAGTACATGAATAGATTAAAAACTTGGTTCACAGAAACCCAGGGAATACTGAGTCGCTAGAACCCAGAAGTCATTCCAATTTTGGGGTCATTCAGTGAATGTTGGGGAGTTATCTGGACAAACACAGTAAAAGTAACAAGAGATAGCAATGCAGGGAATTAGGAAGTTCAGGAATGAGGATGTTGCAGCATATGGAATCATACAGCAGCAGAAGGCAAGCTCAGGGAAGATTTACCTCACTCTGAAAGAACTGGCCTGAATGAATTAGGGTTAGGATTCAAGACCCTGGGTACTCCTCTGAGAAAGGAGCTATGGCCTTGGTTTTACTTAATCAAAACCATATTGTATGAAATCTTGTGTGATTCCAGAACAGATCAGGAGCCATGCTCAACTACTGAGCATAAACCTAATGTCCATATTTGGTTAAGCAAAGCAAAACGAGGAGAAGAGTGGAGTTTACAAATATAACAAAACTAAGGATCTTGATTTGAAATGCAATCCTATAAAGGACAAAATTGAAGTGAGTGGTGGCAAAAATGAACTGTAAATTTTTAGACTAATGACACTTTAAACTTCAAATTTTAATTACATTTTTCAGTGGCAGAGCTACAAATTGAGCATGTGATCTAGAATTATTCCATAAAAATATTGTAAATAATGTCTGATTAAAAATATTGATCCTATATATTTATAATAAGCAGTTATATATTTAAACTATTTCCAAGTTGCACATATGAACATTTTTATTTTTTAAAATTAAGGTGGCATGATCTATAGAACTATATTTTGTCAAAATGGTTATACCAACAGTCTTAAAGGTATAAGAATTGTTGTAATAGGAATGGACCATGGAGAACATAAAAACTTATGACACCACAAGAAAATTAAAGAAGATTACTCATGTACTTAATCTCTTTAAAACATGACAAGAAGAAAGAAATGGGAACAAGACAGAGGGCACAATGGTTTCTCACTGGCTACTGATTTTAACTTACTGCTGCAGAAAGAAATACCCTCTTCTCTGAGATGGTGGGAAAGTCCTCATTTTCTACTTTTCCCTTTTTATTTTTACAAAAATACTTTCAAAAGAGTACTTTTAATATTTTAATATAAGAATTCTATTATACATAGTAGTTGTTAGTGAAAGTTAAAAACCAGATTTCACATGGTGGTGGCTTATTGTTCTGAACATTATGGTTGATGTGATGAAGGGTCTATTAGCAACAGAGCTCATTGGTAATAGCATAATGATTATCATTTAGCTGATCAGTAATTTAATTTTAATGACCATTATTGCTGTGACCTCTAAATTTGAATAAGTGTGCACAAAATAAGTTTCTTCCAAAATATGTCTTTGTTCAAGGTTTAGATATAGAATATTGCTGATCACATTTAGCATTAGTTAATTTTAAGGTAGATTGCCTCATATAGAGAGAAAAATGACAAATTTTATGCAAACATTCCACTTCTTTTTTACTGATAGCATGAATGAATAGCAGATTTATGTTGTGTTTACTATCATTTATGTATACCATTAGATATGACCAAAGAGTCACCCCATCATATCTTTAAAGACATAAGTAGAATAGGTAGATTTTTCTCTAAATTTTAACTCTTATCAGAGATTGCTAAGAGATTTCATTGAAGTGCATTTTCATCCTGTGTGTGTAAACACACACAGACAGATGCAGAGATTAAAAACTTTGGCACTAAAACACAATATGGAATTCCACACAGATGATTATAACTATATTTCCTGTTTCCTGGAAGTTGAGATTTCATGCTATGGACAAAGATTTGACCATTTATTCAGAAGTATTCTGAAAAAAAATACTGCAAAAAAGTCCCATAATTTAGATTATTAGAACATACACACTCAAAAAACATCATCTGATCCCTTCACATAGAATACTTCCTCAACTTTCTTATGAGCTTCCTTGGTGAGGCTCAATAGTAGTAAAGATGTAATCTCCTGTCTAATAACTGTAAGTTCTCACAATTTCAAAAATCATAAAGATCATGCAGTTCTTCTCAAAGTGATGTCTGCAGATAATGCTTCTGTGTTCAATATATAAAGAAAAAAAACTCTGTAATGATAAGAGTCAGAAATTGATTTAATTTCTATGCAATATTTAGTGGAGATCAATTGAATTTTTTCCCCAGTAGGATTGTGTCCATACTGTATTCTAACAAATCATTGGGTGAGCTCTTACATAGAGTATAGAAGTTTTGTAAATTCTCACTTCTCTCTCCCAAGACTTCCAGACTCCCCCAAGTGGATATCTGAAAAATTTAGCCAAGTAAGTCTAAATAACTCTGGCACTTCATAATGAGCTTTAATCAATCCACATCAACTTTTTTTAGATTAAAGCGTGATGCATGGAGAATTTTACTTTTGATGAATCTAGCATTCCCTGTTCTATCACCTATAATTTATAATTTACTCACAGGAATGCTGCCTCTCTTATTAAGACTCTTTCTCTTCTCCATTTCCTCCTTCAAAAAGTGAAATCAAACTGTTACCTTCTTAAGGGCCATATTATGATTTGCAGGGTCGGTGTTACATAAAATTATCCCCATATAGAAGGCACAAAATGGACTGTATTGCATTTTGACCTCCAAATAAACAAGATAAACACAGTTTGTATCAAACTGCAGTTTACTCTGACATAGGGGCATGAGAATGTCTGGAATCTGCTTTAACCAATTAAGTGTTTC
The DNA here is from genome assembly GCF_902686455.1 of Sciurus vulgaris. NCBI lineage: Eukaryota > Metazoa > Chordata > Mammalia > Rodentia > Sciuridae > Sciurus > Sciurus vulgaris. The sequence continues at coordinate 138,116,555 of NC_136463.1, forward strand.
AAGGCAAAAGGAAAATAAAGCCTTCGGTAAATCCATTGAAGGCACCATCTCCCAGCCTCCCACCGACCATTATCGATCGTTTTAAGTGCCACTTAATGAGTCGTATAGTAGTAGCAAATCTATGGTGTGTTTATACCTGATGCGATGCCCTCACTCCACCACCTCAGAGGAGTTAAACTTACACAAAGAGAGAATCCACTGGGTGGGAGGACAAGATCAGGCTGATGGTTGCCTTGACCCCTTAAAGCTCAACCCAATAGTCTTGTCTCCAGGGAACGCTGCGGACCCCATTTCCTACTTTGCGTGACAAACCCATTAGTTCCTGTGCGGGAGATTTTCCATTCAGGTCGCTTCTAGGGCGAACGCTTTTGTTCACTAGCACTCTCTGTAGTGGGAGAAGAACTAGAGAGAAATGCAAAGCAAGCTTGTGGCAGCAGCTTCGTGTGCCGCAAAGCATCCCTTTCCTCTCAGCTTTGGCAATTTAGGAAGAACCGATGTTCCCAGAGGAGGTGGATGAAGGGAAAGCCAGAACAGGGAGCACATAAATCAGGAGTCCCTGTTTGTACCTTCTATCCACTTCCACTCACATTGCCAAAACTCCCCTCCCCCAGACTATCAGCACTTCTGATTTCTATAAATGGGTGGGGGAGGTGGGTGGGGGACATTTTCTTCCCTCGCCTTTTTCCAAGATTCTGAACAGGATACCAACCTCCATAACCACAAAAAAAAAAAAAAAAAAAAAAAAAAAAAAACACAAAAAAAAATAGAATCATATAAACCAACCCCAATGGGTAGCAATGATCTTCAGGGAGAGAGAAGCCGCGGCTGGATTCGGCTGCAGTCGGAAGCGGTTGGCTTTGGTATTGAATTATTAATTTATTTATTTTCCCCTCGCCCCCACCCCCACCCCAACTGGCAGACAAGAAACCACGGTCTCTTCATTTTCCCCTCCACCCGCACCTTACAGGAGTCTCCCACTTCTCGGCGGCGGGCCGCCGTGCCGCCTGCCTGCGGTGGCCGTCGCCTCCCGGGCCCTCTGCGGCCGCGGCGCTGTGCGGGGCGCTCCCACTCGCGCCAGGGCTGGCGCGGCCGTGGGTCCCGGCGGCGGCGGGGGAGGGCGGGGGGAGGCAGCGGGTGACAGATGTACTCCTCTGACAGCTCTCAGTATCAGCCCAGTGGCTCCCTGCCATTGGCTCAGTGCAATGGACCGGCAACGCCGCTCACTATAATAACACTCATGCCTGCCAGCAGCAGCAACTCCGAGAGCGGGCGCCGAGCGCGGGGGATGCTGCCGCCGCCGCCGCTGCTACTGCCGCGCGGGCGGCTCCCGCTGCCCGGCTCTGCTCCGCAGCCGCGCGGGCACTGACTCCTCTGGGCTCGGTCCTGCCTGTTCGGACCCCTCCCCGCCCAGGATCCTCCCGTGGGGCTCATTGTCCCACCGCGAATTAGAAGAGAAACACTCACTCAGAGAGAGAGACAGAGGAAGAGCACGGCGAGCATGCGGAGGCGGAGGAGCCTCCGCGCGCACGGCAGAGGGGTGTAGTGGTCCTGTCTCCCCAGGGCGGGCAAGAGAGGCGGCCGTTTGCCCTCCTGGCGGGTCCCCAGCCCACCCTCCCCGGGCTCTGACGCGCTGCGGCTGCGGGCGCGGGGTGCATGGAAGCGGCGGCTGCGGTGGAGGAGGCGGCGGCTGCCCCATGGAGTGTTACTACATTGTCATCAGCTCCACGCATCTCAGCAACGGACACTTTCGCAACATCAAGGGAGTTTTCCGGGGCCCTCTCAGCAAGAACGGGAACAAAACTCTGGTAATCGTCTCTCTCTCTCTCTCTCTCTCTCTCTCTCTCTCTCTCTCTCTCTCTCTCTCTCTCTCTCTCTCTCTCTCTCTCATTTAAGAGGACATTTAGAGGATTGCGACTACTGAGAGGTTGAGAGGTTTGGAAGTGCCACCATTCAATTTGATTTACGATATATTCATTTGCTTATCTGATGGGAGTGGAGTGAGAATTAGATATAGAAAAAGAAAGGAATCTCAGTAAAGCTATGATCCATGGCTTTGATTTGATTGACACTTCCACAACGCTCCAGACTCTCTCCACCTCATGCCATAATGCTGAAGACAACCACAATCTTTCCCTATTTGAAGCATGTTGTGTCAAAAGGACCTCTTTGAAAAGAAAGGAGCCCTAACACTAAGTGACCCCATAACATCTTTTGATTTAGGAAGCTGAAGGTGATTGAGGATGTGGGTGTTTCTGATGGAGGCAGGGAGCCATGTGGCTGGTAGCACAGAGGAAGTGGCGGGACTGAGTGATGGTCTCAGAAAGAGTTTGTATTGCGGCTCTTCCCTGCAGGACCGACTGTCAGCAAACTTCTCTTGTGAGAAGTTGTCAGTACTAAGCTAATAACAAGAATGATTCCAAAAACCATGCTGTGTGCTTTCAGCTTGTCATTCTAAACAGGTTGGGGACAAGCATGAAGGGTGATCACTATGTCACAATTACAATCATTAGAAAACATGATAGACAACTGAACCCATGCAGTGACTGGAAGGTTCTCACTAGACCACAGCGCTACATCTTTCAGCATCCTAGTAGGGATAGCACTCCTGATTGGTGGGAGAAGATGTGCTGAGCTCTGAAATAGTGTTAGTTGATATATCTTCTTCATTCCATCCAAATTCCAATAGTTACAAAACCTGCCTGTAGACCAACTAACTCTCATGTACTTGTATATCTGAAGAGATATTCACTTCCACACAGGAAAAAAAAAAAAAAAAATAGAAGTAGAGTGAAGTCTCATTAGGTTAAGTACTACAAAGAGTAGAGTCAAAGTAAGGTGCAACATACAAAGGTCTGATTCACTAAAGCCTGGGCCCATTAGCAAGCAGCCTACCCTCCCCTTTTCACACAGTGGTTACTTAGCCTGAATGTTCAGAACACAAGTTTAAGGACCAAATCTACCAAAAGTACATGTGATATTCTTAATCAGTTTTAAAAATATAATTTAAAATGTGTTTCTACATGAATTAAAAAATTGTGGTGTATGTTTTCCAAAGATAAGAAATTCTCATCTGAAATTTTAAATTGATTTTGACATTAATGTAATATACTTGATATCTTTTCCCCTTTAATTTATTGTCTACTTCCTTTCAGTTCATTCAAGATTCAAAAAGTCAGGGCTAGTTTGATGCTTTTGTTGTTCTGGATAAGGCTGGTTGTTGTTGTTGCTGAACAAAAGAAAGTAAAAAAAAAAAAAATCTTCTGCAGACTTCCTTATTGGAATATTATTTAAAGTAGGCAGAGGTCAGAGGAATTATTGAAATTTTTCTGACCAGAGAGCTCAACTAGGTGGGAAGGTAGAATTGGGGGGGAAACACTTTCATTTTGGAGAAAATAAACACAAGTTTATTTTTTAAATGAAGTTTCACTTAGGGAAAAGGCAAACTTACTGAACAAGACTTCATTTTCATAGTTACTGTAATGGTGCAGGTGATAAAGCATACCTTAGAGTTCACAGAAAAATAGTTATTCTCCCAATATCCACTTGCTAAGATGCTATTAATCTTGATTATAAGTCAGCCTGAGGTTGTCTAACAATGGTCAAGTTTGCATATGTTGACTTCTTTGTCATGTACTTGAAGTTGATTAGTTCTATTTTATCACTTATGTTGACAAAAAGGTGGGTTAAAGTCTAATTTTGCCAGTGTAAACTTGTGATTAAAAGAGATGATAAAAGCAGCCAGTTATATGAGAAGAATACTTCTGAATGTAGGTAAATGTCAGGATTAACAGATGGGGATGATATACTTTACCATATTTCTCTTAGTTGTAATGAAAGAGACTTAGAGGGCTTTCATGATTGTCCTTCCGGGTTGTTGAGGAACTGCCCAAGTTTGTATTTCTTCTGTATGAGATTTTATACTGACGGAAATTTTATAAATTTTTATATTATGATCCAACTGTGTTTGGAACTATTTTTTCCTGGATGATACATATGTGTGTTTTCTAGATGTCTTTGATGTCTTTGGTTATTGAAGACAATGAGTTTTATGCCTAACATTATGAATAATAGAAGACATTGGGAAATATTCATCAAGGAATAATTTTAGGTATGAAAAAGAGCTATCCATACTCACCTGAAAATGTACTATTTTAAAACACATAGGTTGTTGTGAGGATTTTCTGAAAGTTAAAACTTACTAACAGCTAAAATTAGAAAATTGGAGCTAAAATGTCTGAATTAACAACTTAATAAGAAGCACAAGTATTACTTAAAAGAAATATATGTCATATTTTAAAAATTTTAAGTAAGGATTTATGCATGCCAGTTTTTTTAATTTTTATTTTAAATTTTTAAAATTGACACATAAAATCATATGTACAATTGTTTTAACCTCCGATTTGTGGAATAATAATCATGAGATCTTTTCTAGTTTATTTTATATTTGATTTTGATATATCTCAATTTTACCTTTAAAAATATCACTACATTTCTGCATTTTAAAATATATACTAAATTCGAAAGATTTTAACAATATCTAAGTGATTTTTTTCTTATTTTAAGAAAGCACAACTTTAAAAACTCTTGTTTTCTCTCAAGAAACTGAATTATTTTCCATTACTAGACAATTAATGAATATTTTAGAGTTTTTTAAAATTCAGATTAAAAGTTATTTTATAAACTTCCACAAATTCATAAGATTAATTTAAGATAATCTGTATCTATCAGTACAGTGTTCTGTCATAAATAAAATGTTACTTGCATAATAACCAGTGGAACTCAGGTTTCAGTGACATTGATTAATTGTTAAGGCCTAAACTCAGAATGCAATCCTGCCACTCATACTGAGGAGGTTATCAAAATATAAAGTCCTTTCCATAGGTCATTTCTATCACCCATACATAAAATTTTGAAAAAAGCAAGTACATTTAAAGATTAAGCCTGTTGTTAATTTTGAACCTATTCATAAACTTTTAAATACATTCCACTTGACAATTTTAATTAAAAATATACAAATCTCCATTTAGTAATGTTTTACAAGAGTGAGATCAATCTATTTGTCCTGATTTTTACTGCAAATTATATTGTATCTGTGATATAGCTTTACTTTCATGAAACAAGAAATAGATGGATATTTTATAGGATAAGTTATAGGGTTTAATGGTAAAGAATAAAGTTTATGCTCCATATATTCTCATTAGTTTTCTTTAAGCTTTTTTTTTTTTTTTTTTTTTTCAATCCACCACTGTGTAAGCAACTGCTTTTTGGTTAGAGTCATTAAATTATAATTTTTCTTGCAATTGAACACAAAACTTCTTTGCCTTATTTATATAGCTATGTAGTTTAAAACAGCTTTCCAGATATGTAATATATATATTTAATATGGAATTTAAGTTATTTCTAATCACTATCACTTGTAATATAGAATTTGGGGGACTTTTGGAAGTCATTATTAATTTTCTTAATTCTGTTAGTTGACCAACATTTTAGTATTTCATATAGTAGCATTAGAACTATTTCACTGGTAGTTTTGAGGTCATGGATTGAATCAACAGTATAATGCAGATTTCCTGACATAGTCTAAATTATGGAATCCATAAAGATCAGAATGATATTATGATTAAGAGACAGTATTGATTCATTCATCTGTTTGTCCAAGTCATTTTACTTTAGTGTTTGCCTCCAAGTAAAGAAGAATAGTACCAGAGTCAAAGAAAAATTTGAATTTAATTTGGTTTTTACTCCTTATTTTCAAATATGCAAACATCACTAAGTTCTGTTAGGCATAGGCCCTGTTTCTATAGGTTGCCCTCCAATTTCAGTATAGGAACTACCAGATTTAGCAAGAAAAGAGTTATTAGTTGTTTCTCAATGTATTTGTAATTTAGTTCATTTGATTTTGTTGAGGTGCCTCAGTTGTAAGGCACTATTCTGGGCACCACAGGCTCTCTATATTATAAACTAAATATATGCTAAGATTTATTCATAGATGCTCCTGTTCCTTTTGATTCTGTTGAAAATATATTCACATTCTTTGACATGCTTGTAGGGTTTCTTGTCACTCAGGATATTTTCTTATGTATTAATTGTAGAAAGTAAGAAAAAATATTTTCTTTTCCTTCATGTATACAGGAAATCACAAACTTATTTAGGTAGGCTTTTGATATATACTATACGACTTTTTGTTTTAATTATCATTATAGAATATTGCAGTATCCATGCTGTTCCATCACTCACTGTTTCTCCACTCACTGAAACTCAATTGTGATTGATAAAAGACCAATTGTTGACTATTATTGTTGAAAAATTAATGTTATTGGATAAATATCATCAAGGGAGTATAAGAGAGGTGGTGGATTATTAATGTACTATCTTAATATATCACCAAATTTTCCCACTTTATGAACTTGTTCATATAATGTCTTCTTATATAGTCTTCCAAGTTTCTTTCAATTTCTCTTATTTCAGTATTAAATGCTATCTGTGTCTCATTTTTCTGAACTTAATGTGCCGTTTCTTCTATGCTCTATTTGTTTTTTATTGTAGTGAAATTTTACAGCACATGCACTTTTAGAACATGTTATTCAAGTTATGAAAAATCTAAGAGTGGGACTTTTATAATTATGACTCAAAAATTAGGCAATATTTTAAAGAGAAATGTTGTTAGGTAATACCTGTGATTTCTACATACCATTGGTAACTAATTAAATATTAATTCTAAACAGCTGAAATTCAAATAGCAACATATTATCTTGTCTTTATTTCTTAGATTTGCACTGGTATCTTCTTGGCTACTGATGGGTACAATTATGGTTTGCACTCAAAATACAGATCACCAAAAGTTTCAAGGCCCATCTAGTCTAGAGGTTTCAAAGGGTTCTTTTCAGTATCAAACGCAGATTCTGGGAATAGTTTTTTCAGTGTTTTACAATACTTGGGGTTAGGTGCCAAAGAATGATCTTCATAATTTACCACTTGTCTATTCTGCTTTTTCTTGCTGTGTAGATAGTTCACTTATTTATATTGCCTTCTCAACCAATGAGGGAACTTAAAGTTACTACTCCTGGTTTAATCCCAAACTCCGAGTTTACCTATGAGGATATAGAAGTATTTTTATTTTTCTAAGTGTGTGCTTCATTGTATCAACTTTTTAAAAAATAATTGTCTTCAAAAGTTTTCAGCATATTCATATTTTCCTATATTATCTGTTTACTATGTCTTAGTTGAACTCATTAACAGTATTCTCCAAATTAAATATCTAGAAATGCTGGAATCTTTAAGAACCACTTAGAAATTTGAATTGGTAGATTTTTTTTTTTTTTCATTTAAAATTGTAAATTTGGAGCTGGAGTATATGTCAATGGTAGAGCATGAGTGCTTAGGATGTGCCAGGATCTGGATTCAATTCCCACCACCAAAAAAAACAAACAAATAAATGATAAAATTAAATAAAATTTTAGATGTTTTACTTATCCCATTAGTGGTTTTGGTTTTTTCTTATTGTTCTTGTCTTTTTCAAAACCAAGTCTAACTTTTTGAATGTAATTTTATTTTTAAATTATACTGAAACATGTTTAGGTCATAAAACATATTCAAAAATGGTTTATTAAAAGTATTATGGATAGCACAAATCATATTAAGGTAATGATATTAATAATTATATCTGTGATAAAAATAAAACGTTAAAGTGATTTCTTCAGTGACCCTGTTAACTGAGTCATGTTGAAGAGGATTTCTGTACATTAAGAGTTTAAGTAATCCTTTGAGAAAAAATAGCAAGTATGCTCCATGGTATACCGCAGCCAAAATTCATGAAATTATTTATTTCTATTCATCACATTTTTATATTGCTGACTATAAAAAGTAAAATGTATAATTTTGTTAGTGTTAGTTTCTCAAACTTTTAGACTGATATCACTTGATATGTTTTATCTTATTTTAAATTATCCATCGCATCTAAGAAAAACTTGCAATATATAGTATATTTATGACAGTGTTTTCAGCTAGCAAGGATTCATTAATTTTTATAAATGTATTATAGTACACTTCCTAGCACAATGTTAGATAAAGTGGAGGTAATAAATAATTAAAATTTAATCCTAGTTGTCAAAGTAAACAAAGTCCATTACCTGATGTACTACTCTAAACTCTTTCATAATGCTTTGGCACCACTGAAAGAAAGTTACATACTTTTCTCAATGAATGAAAATACTTCTCATATACTAAATATTTACGATGGTATTGCTCTGTCCAAACTATAGGAAAACTTTGTTTTTTCTTAATAGCTTTAGAACAATGAACTAAGTTGAGGGCTGAGAGGGCTATTTTTATGTCTTAACTAGAATAGTAACTGGTTATTTAATCAAATACTAATCTAGGTGCTGTTTTGAAGGTATTTGAAGGCACTTTGTAGATGCAGCTAACTGCTAGAATCAGGTGACTATACAGAACATTACCCTCCATAATGCGAGTTGGCCTCACACAGTTGAAAGCCCTTTCAGCAGTAACTAAAATTTCTTGAAGAAGATATTTTTTCCTGAAGACTACTGTCCTGAAGCTCCTACCTGATTTTCCAGCCTGCCAACTACCCTTTGTATTTCAAGTTTACCAGATCCTATCATCACTGAGTTAATTCCTCAAAATAAATACACACATACACACTCTATCAGTTCTGTTTATTTGAAAAATTCTGATACAGAGCATCAGTTCATAATACCTTTTCTACAGTAAGACAGTTAAATGATGGAAATATGAGTCCTATTTTGATTTAATAGGAAATAAATGAGTATGTTGATAACTACATAGGTTTAAAATTGATGGAGCTTATTGTGAACATTTTCAGGTTTTTTCATAATCAAGTTTATAATTATTTGAAATATTTGACTTGATAACAATCTATCTCTAAGTCAACCTCCTCTCCACAAAATTCGATAACTATAATAACTATGTAAAATCACAGTTATTCTTATCAGTGGTACTCCAGTATTTCATTAAGCATGCATTAATTGTATTTGAAGAAAAACAGGCTATCTCTAAATGAGAGAAAAATTTTAATGCAATTTTAGTAGATACATTTTGATATCCCAAAATGAAGAAAATAGGCTTTAAGTGAAGCTATATACAATAAAGAATTTACATTTTATGAACAAGAATATCCTCATGAAAAACATACAGAATTATGTTAATGTCCAGTAGCTGAAATCGCCTGGACTGCAACTGTAATTGAACCTAGTTAGCATGTTGCTGTTTGTTGGAATGAGATAAACTCTGCACCATGGGGAACCTTGCAACATCTCCTGAAGAGAGCATGAAGAATAGTTTTATAGGATTTGGGATTATGTGAGGTGATTCTGTGAATTGATTATTAAATCATTATTTCTGGATCTTGTACTATGATAAAGAAAGGCCAATTCTACTATTGGTTTCTTAGGACATTTTAGATAGACAGCAAAAGGAACAGAGTAGAAATAAAATTTTAATTGGTAGAAAATCTATGTTGGCTCGTGTTGTCTGGTAGATGGGGACATTGGGTATCAAAACAGTGGGTTGACTTTTGTCTGTGCTCAGTCATGATTGAGGCATAGTCTTTTTTTGTCTTTTTTCATTGCGATCATAGAATGACCTCATTTGATGTTAATGTACCCTGAAACTGTTCATGTTTAATAAGAGAACACCATTCCTCCCTTTTCAATACAGAGAGTTCTCAGCAGCTGTTCTTTTCTGTCTCAGATATGCCCATGGAATGGATGCTTGCAAATGGAAAGGACAGGCAGGGGACAGGAGATCAGAGAACACAGGTGATCAGAGGATAAGGTGATGGGGAAGATGATTTAGGGAAATGAGATTCAAAGTTGGGGATCTAGGGATGAGCAAGGGTAGCTGAATGATTGAGAAGCATCAAGGTGGAACATGGAGGAGGTGTGCCCCATATTACCACATTAATAGAGGATTTTGGGGAAAAAATCCAGCTCCTGAGAGAAGATACAGGGGAACCATGTTTTCAAGAGAAACAAACTTCAGTTCAAGCAAAAAGGTCAAATTTAACTTAAGTAAAAAACATAAAGCTGAAGAAACGTACCTATTATAGGCAATTATGAATTAAGGTGGACACAGACCAAATGTTTTAAGACATGTAAAAATATACAGAGTTATGTCAGAAAAGAGGATGTAACCTAGACATATGGGTATTGAAGTTTGGGAAATGAAGAATAATTTGGGAGTTCTGGGCTTCTTTGTGATCAATGACATTGCAGGCACAGGGTATAATTAGCCTGGTTCTGATATGCCTGATTCTTCATATGTTGGAGAACATAGGAGATCAGCTCTTCTGTCTCCTGCAAGAGCATAAACCCCACTTGTGAAAGCTGCTCTCTCATGACCATTACCTTCCCAAGGCTCCCTTTTCTAATACATCACACTGAGGGTTGGAATTTCAGCATATGCATTTGGAAGGCACGAACATGCAGTCCCCATCACCCATCCATATCAGATTACATGTGTCCCTCAGTAAACACCTAAAGAATGTTAATGTGGAGTGGTAAAATTTTGTTTGGAGAAAATTTAGAAATAAAGTGTGGTACTCTTGAGAGTCGCCAAGTACTTTAGGTTATGGGAAGCAGGAAAATTTTTGATAATAAGTTACTGAGAAGGGAGACTAGTTGAAGAAAAGGGAAGAGTATGATGGTCATAATTTTCTACTCAATGACCTTTTTCTAGTGTTGGTTGACAGAATGGCAGCATCATGATATTTTGGGAGAGCTGGAGGTGTAGCTCCATGGTAGAGGGCTTGCCTAGTATGTATGTAGTGTGTATGAGGTCCTGGGTTCAATCCCCAGCATCAATAGCAAACACACACACACACACACACACACACACACACACACACACACACACACAAAGACATTAGTGATACGTGTTTCAAAACCTGATAGCAAATCTCTGCTTATAGTTGAAGACAGTCAATGTTTGGACAAAGTGACTTCATTGTAGAGAATATTTTCACTACAGAATTGTGCTCTTGCATCCAATTTAGAATGTCTAAAGTACTTACTCTCTTACTTACAGAATGATTGAAAGTACAAATACTCTATCACCAGATAGATCTGAGATTAAATCCTCTCACTACCTCTGTATTAGTAAATAGTGAAAAATCACTGCCTGTAATCCAAACCCACAATTAAATTATGTATCTTAGTCATATCTTATGTATATCTTTTTTCACATAAGAAATCTGCAATTAGATAAATTAAGTGGTTTGATAAAGCCATGGCTAAAGGTTGTCTGATTTTATTTGCATTTTCCTATAGTTACAATGTGGTCACTGTTCCAGCCATCACATCTACACTATTAAATTAGAAAAAAGGAATAAGGAGGAAGGACAAAAAGCTGAATGTTCATTTTGCAAGAAATTCTTCCCAACAACGTTGGCTTATATATCTTTGGCCAGAACTGTTTCAGAAAACCATTCCTAAGTAGAGGAAAGGATGGAAATACGATTTATTAAGCTGACACATTGCTAATTCAAATAAATCAGTGTTATGTTAGTAAGAAAAAGAGGGAATTAATCAGACAAGAGAGATCTACCATGACTAGTCCCTAGCTTTGTGACCTTGGTAAGAGTCACTTATTTCATTATCAGTTATGTTATGTTGAAAAAAAAAGTGGTGATACCTATGTAGAAAACTAATTTGCAAATCAAATGTGATAATGAATATGTAGTGGTTTGCTCCAGATTTGCCACAGAAGTCCTCAATAAGTGATGGTAACTACTGCAAGTATTTCTTGTTGTATCATTCATTTTCTTTAACTGGAATTTCATTCATTCGATTCAATATATGTGGACCTGACATAATTTGAATACCCTTAATATTGAATCATATTAGTATTTCATTTTTTCTTACTGTCCGTCTGTTTGTGCTGCTGTAACAAAATAACACTTACTGGGTAGCCTATATACAATGTGATATTATTTCTCACAGACCCAAATGTTGGAAATTCCAAGAACAGGGTGCCAACCAATCTGGTATCTGTTGAGAGCTTGTTTCCTCACCGATGGGCTTTACAGTCTAACTTCAAATGAAAGAAACAGGCAAAAGGATTTTCTTAGCTCTCCATTACAAGGTCATTAATTCACTCCTGAGATTGTGCCATCTCCCAGTGGCCTCCCCTCCTGATACCACCACATCGGGCATTACAATTTCAACATGTGCATTCTGGGTGGTCGAAGACAAGTCATGCCATAGCACCTAGTTTACCCATGGCATCCCTTACTTGTCCCTATCTCAGTAACACATCAAGTCCCCTCCTTTCTATAAAGACTGAGCCCTAAATATTTTAGGAGATAAACAGATGAAAATCCCAAGAAAACTTTCAAAACTAGTAATTTATTTGTCTTTTAGGACTCATAAAACTATAGGAAACTAAAACTTTAACAAAGTTGAGCATTTCTTTTAACTATATACAATAATACTTCCTATCATATTCCCTTGCAACGTTCTTTGATCACTGCAGTTCTGATATTACAAAAGTAATATTTACACTAGGGGGCAGCATAACATTTCCTCTTGCTCTCATATAGACAGGCAGAACAAATAACCATAGATAATAAATTTATCAAACATAGTTACCATAGTCTTATTTGCTAAAAGTCACCCTAAAACTTCATTATCCACAAAGTCAGTTTGGAAATATGACAATGGTTTGATGTGATTGCTACATACTTAATTCCCTATGTTTTACCAAGTAATCATTTTTGACCCTTTTCTATCTCGTTCACATCATTCACATGGAATGTATGTGGACATTCTGACATAGAGTTGGTGACCAAGTACATCTTTGTAGACAGTCTCTTGGCTGAAAAGGTTTTGGTTTTCCCTACTAAGGTTGTTGTTTCTCGGTGCTTGCTAGTAACTTTGATCCAGTAGTTTCATAATTCTTAATGCCAAATTTACTTACATTTCATGATTAACTTAAAATTAAATTTGACATTTTTCATGAACATTATTATACAAAATGAAGGTGTACCATGATGACCATTAGTTGTTGATAGAATAGCTAAAATACAAAATAAAGTCTATGTGAAATTTTGAAATCCATCCCTTATTTTCTCAAGTCAGTCACAAGTGATAACTACTGACAAAATATTTGATATGCAAATATCTAAATTTTATTATCCTTTAGTGATGTTTCCTCCATAACAATTGGCAATACATTTATTAGGGAAAAAGGTATACATGTATAAAATAACATAAACTGTTTTATTTGTATTATCAATCCCTAAATTTATTAATTCAACACAAAAGATGCCTTTTTATGAATCAAGCTTAGAAAAGTTGATATTAATGATACATATTGCTCTTCAAAATCATATTAGGCTATTTTTCAGGTAGACTGATCATAATAGAATTTCAGATGTATATATTACATACTGCTGTTCTGGTAAGTTAAATTTAAGGCCGTCTATTCCCATTATTCTTCAGCAAAATATTAGTGAAGTAAACAATGAATAGTAAATTTAAACTAATTGATTCTCTTTGTATTGTGCCTAGCATATTGTAAGCATAATTTCATGATATAAGAGAAGCTGAGGATATTTTCTTATAATGTTAAATCACTTTAATTAAAATATGGCACTTCAATTCATATGTGCTATTGTATAAATAATTATTTACATTTCAGAATCCAAACATACCTACAATCTTAACTTATTATTGAAGTACAGTACAGTTCTATCAACTATAGGAACTATGGGTCAGTGGAGAGACTCCCGATTTCTCTCAGTACCCTCCATAAAAATAAGGATGATATTTATTTGTGGACTTATGGCAAAACAGATATGTGAAAACAAAGCAAAGTCATCCATATTTTCTGTCTCTCTGCCTCTGCCACCCTCACCATTCCCTTGAATTCCTCTCTCTCCTTCCCTCTCCACCCCATAGTGGAAGAGGGTATTGATATTTCACCTTCAACCTGTCTGAATATATGATTGTCAGAAAGTCCATAGCACCTGACTAGCTTTATACAAGGACCAGAAATCAAAACAATGATTATATGTCCATCTGATATAATATGAGAGATCTGAACATAACAGTGAATTGGGGGAAATCTGAAGTAACTCAATAGCCAATATTACACTGGATGATCACAATCCTAGAAGTTAAAAATGAGAGAGAGAGAGAGAAAGGCAGAGGGGGAGAGAATATCATTAATTCTTCTTATGCAATTAAGATTATAAGCTAATACAAGAAGATTTGTAGATTTAAATAACTGAGTGATGGTACATTCAGGTTTACCTGAGTCAGTCCAACTTTAGGCTGCTATCTTGCATGTAATTGCATTTCTTTTAACTTTGTAACTCTCAAAATCATTCAAATTTGTATGATAATTTATACTGTTACACTGTAAAATACAGAAAGCTCCACAGTGAAAGGAACCTGCCAGAAATGATTCCCCATTCTCTGACCTAACTGGAACTCTACATTCCGTTAGGATTGTAGATTTCATACAAGAATACTGTCTATGGATGGTGTCTTTAATATGAAACTTGGCTATTTTTTTGAACAACCTCAAATCCTCTAGTAGGCAGTGAAACAAGGAATGTAGTTTTCATTCTCCTTACCTTCTGGCATTTTTTAGTCATGTAAAGGAAGAAGGGACATTGTTATGGTTTGGATGTGAGGTGTGCCTGAAAAGCTCACATGGGAGACAACATAAGAAGGTTCAGAGAACTAATGATTGGGTTTTAAGAGTCTTACCCAATCAGTGGATTCATCCCTGAAGGGATTAATTGAAGTGGTAGGATGTGGCTGGAGGAGATTGGAATTGGGGCATGGATTTGGGGAATGGATTTTGTATCTAGAGAGTGGAGACTCTCTCTCTGCTTCTGAACACCATGATGTGAGCTGCTTCCCTCTGCCATGCTCTTCCCTCATGATGTTCAGTCTCACCTGGAGCCTCAAGGAATGGTGCAGGCCTTCTATGGACTCAGACCTCTGAAACTATGAGCCCTTAAATAAACATTTCCTCCTCTATAATTGTGCTGGTCAGATCATCTAGTCACAGCAGTGAAAACACTGACTAAAACACTTTCAAAGACAGGATGATGTTAAAGCACGGGGTAAAGGGGATCATGCCAGGCAGCTGCAGCAGAGTGAAGAGACAGCCACAGTGAATGTCCAGTGGCCACACAGTAACTCCATCAGTAAGAGGTTCTTGGAGCTGAAAAGCCAGCTGTTATTTTGGCCTACATCGATGGCCCTATTTGGATGATTCTGGTTCTCCAACAAATCCAACTCAACAGGGTCACCTTTGAATCTGTCAGTTGCCTCATACCTTTTGGATAAATGTGTTTATGCTTCACTTAGTAAGTTAATCTTGGGGAGAATTAGGATAATTGTAGAATTTGTTTTTCAAAACTTTGGGGGTTTTATGCAGGATTTTCACAGAGTTTTGCTTCCTCGTTTGCTTCCTGCCAGTTTTTTTTTTTTTTTTTTCTATAATAGTGTTAAAAAGCCTTTGGAACTAGAAAGATCTGGGCTTGAATTTTGGCTCTCCTATTGAGTCAGTCATCAACCTGAGTTAGTCATTTAACTTTAGTTTCTTTATAGATAACAAAACAAATTGACTTAATTCCTGCTGTAAACTAAATATTATTCCAAGCATTTTATTTAAATCATACACAATTACTACTGAAATGCTTTGAGAAGAGTAAGTTGGGTGAAAAAGATTGTTGTAAAGATTATTATGAGGAAGGTGTCTGCTTCAGTGTCTAGTACATAATAGAAGCTATTGAAATTTTTACAAATACTGTTATCTTGAAAGGAGATTTGTCCGTCCTCCTTTCCAAAGCTAATATATAGATGTGTGCTTTTCATACAGAACATGAGTTGTCAAAGAATAGGAAATAGGTGGTTAAGGGAGTCCAATGAAATTAAGGTGCTTGAGTTGATCGAAAAAATTTAGCACTTATATATAGACTGTAAGTAGATGCTCTTGTATATTCTATGCAGTAATACTAAAATCCTATAGAGCATAGATTCAAACCTAGATAATGATAATTATTACCTGAAGGTATAGAAAATGCATTAGAACCTTACTTCATAGGCACTGAATCTTAATGTCTGTGGGTGTGGTCCAGGAATTTAGCTTTGTAAGAGTCCCCAAATGACTTTTACGTTCCTAGGAAGAAATGTGTCTGGTTGAGTTTCAAGGGACTGTTCCAGAAGTATGTTTGGACATTGCAGATTTGTGTTTAGAATGAGAGACGAAGCCTTGTTCTAATACTTTCTTAAGTTCTCTGCCCACCACTTCTTACCCTCCACAACAGAACCTCAGAAAGTTTGAAGTAATACATTTGTTTCATTGTTAAAAAAAAAAAAGAGAAATAAAAAGAAAGAAGAAAAAAGTTTAAGTAGAATATGAAACACGTAATTTTAAAATTACATTGTCTAAATATACAGAAGTGATAAAAATGTCATACTGCACTTTGTAAACAGAAAAAAAATCTAATTGTAGCCTTAGCTTTCCAAAGAGAATTTAAAGTGTTCAAATTCCTTTTCATCCATGCCTTGAAATGTAAGAGTTCATATATAGAAATTGGAGACAATAATGCATTTCACGGTGTTTAACAATTTTCAATATATACTGTTTTATAAAAGTCATTGTGTGGAATAAGAAAGCAAATGAATAAATCAATTGAGATAGACATCAGGTAATTTGGAAAATATAAAAACAAATGTAAATAGTTTTATGAATGTAAAGTAATTGTTAAATACTTTGGTGAAACATGTTTCAAAGGTTCAACAATTGATAGCCTGAATTTGTAAATAAAATTATCCATATTAATTATATTTTAAAAATTGAATGATTTCATATTTCAATTATCTCTTCTAATTCAAATCAAATTATTTTATTTAAAAATTTTTTGTTGCTACTCTGAAAGTCATTGTTTGCATGTAAGTATTTTCTTTCATGATTGCTTAGAATTTTTATGATTATAATCTCAATAGAGTAAATTCTACTTTAATAATTTCTTGGTTGAGCCAGTTATTTGATAAGATTTTTTAATCTTCTAGATGAATTTCCTTAATCTTATCTAAAGTTTGGTTTTAAACTATCTTTTCAAGTTCTATAAATAAATCAATTAGTATTTTTTATTTATTTAATATCTATTCTGCATTAGGTTTAGTGCTAAACATTTTCTTAAATACGTCATTTAATCATCACAACTATTTAAACAGGTATTGTAACAATTACTGTTCTATGAATAAGAAAATTTACATTTTAGACGTTTTATCTTATGAATGTTTATCTGTTATATCTGTTGTGGACTCTACAAAGAATGCATATTAATATAAGATTTTAACATAGATATGTCCATGTTTATTCCATTTTGTTTTATTTAGTGCACAATAATATCTTTCTATACTAAAAAATATGGCTATATACAACTACAAATGTTTAGAATTTAGAAATATACATGTATATACATGTATTTAGAAATATACATGAAATATACATATGTATATTTATTATTTATTAAATACCACATTCGAATAACAGAATTTGGTTTGCAATCTTTTTTTTCTTTAATTTATCCTTTTTGGTACCAAAATCTGAATACTGACTTAAAATTGCCATTTTTACCCACTTATTAGTTTATCAAAATGTACATCAAGGACATTTTCATGTTTCCATTTCTTCTCAGTATGGAAAATTAAAGAGAAACTAGTCAATTAGCTTAAGTAAAGTACCAAATGGTATGTTTCATGTCCATTATATATTTCCCTGAAATAGAAAAACTAAATATTATTTAATAAAAGATGATATACTTTTAGTAAAATTCAGGGTTTATAAGGTTTTTCTAGTACTTTCAATTCATTTTGCCAGTTTCTTTCAGCATTTTTTCCTTGGTGTTTGCAATATTGTATTTAATAACTAGTTTGAGTAATAAATGTTCACATACTAAAGCAGATAGAGAATTATTTGTAGGCTGTTTATAGCTGGAAATGCAGCATCATTTTCTGGGATATATTATTGAGTTTGCCATTTGTATGAATAAAATAAAAGAAACTGCCCATTTTCTAATCACTGAGCTTGGCAAAACACATTTGTAGAAGGATGGCTTTCAAATTGAGACTGTTCCATCCTTCTCAGAAGATTGTTTTCAGGGAGGGTACCAGAATGGTAAATGTCTAAAGCCTTTTAAGATGGTTTTTGGTAAGATGCTGGTGCTTCTAAATTTACTTTCTCCTAATTGCTGCTTGGGTTGCAGAGGAAAGGAACAGGGAATGAAAGCAGGAAGGAGAAAAGCACCTTGTTATGTGTGAACAGGGACTAATCAGGAAGGAGCCTTTGAGCAACCCTTTGGTGAAATTTGCAAAGAGGATCTTATCATCTCTGTCCTCCTCAATCACTTCCAAGACTAATTTAACCAAAGTAAAATATTTCAATGTAGTTATAGACATTTTTATTTTATTTTATTTTTTAAAAACATGTTACAGACTTTTTTCTTGGTTTTATTTAAGGTAATTCTATGGTCTAGAATGTTCTTAGCTGGTAAAATAGGATCATTTTCCAGGGTTAAGGATGTCTTTATGCAAAGAAAATACTGTATAACTTTTGAGATAGAGGATAAAGGAAGTCAACATAGCTCATTGCAAAAGAGAAGCTACAAATACTGCCTGATTAAAAATAAAATCAATGGTAAATATCCTAAAAATAGAAGCTCACAAAATAATATCAAACCCCTAAATTGTATTTCTTATACTTCACATTGTATATAAATATATGTTCATAATACAAAAGGCTCCTGATTTTTAATCAGGCAGATATTGTTATAACCTCCATTTTACAGGTGAGTAACTGAAGACACTGTTTTGAAGTGCCATAAAGGATTTGGACTGATTTTGTTTTTGTGTTCTCATCATAACCACAATAAAAACAAGCTATTTATATTAATTTTTATAAAATTGAAAAACTACGCATATTGCCATTCTGCAAAGAAGAATAAAATTGATTGATGTCAGTCATACAATACAATTTTAATATTTTATTTGCAAAACACATTCTACATTCTACCCTTAGAAACAATTTATGGTCAGATATATGCATGACAAAAATATTTCAAATCACATATGAAATATATATATATACACACACATATATAATGTGTTTTCCCAAATAATAAGTGTGTGTAAGTTGAACTAGGGAAGTATATAAAGCTTTTCAACAAGTTTTATATTAAAAAATTATATAGAATTATCAAATTATGAATAATTAATTATTCCACTAAATTAAAAATACAAACTATTAAAAAGAGTTTGTCTGGAAACATTTAATAATTGGGGAGTAATCATACTTAATGATAACTTGTCAAACATTTGTCTATGAATCTGTCAGATCTGTTTTTTTGTGTCAAATTTTGCATTATAATTCATTAACTTTCCTTAACAGGAGTTATAAGAAACAAAAGAGTATGATAGAGTTTTCTACAGATATAAGTTAAAAATATTGCTTAAATTTAAGTGAATTAAGCAGCATAATAACATGAGCTGATGGCTTTCCCTTTCTGCTCTCCAGTTGCTTAGTCATCAGGGTATAGAATCACACATATCACTTTGCTTGAGCCTGTTGAAAGTCATGCTCAAGGAGAACATAATATTGCAATAAATGGAGAGATATAGGAAGAGAGAATTTAAGATGGGAGACAAAATAGTAAATAAAATAAGAGATATAAAAAATATTATGTAGAAAAGTGTTACAATTTTTAGTAGGTTAAGAAGTGCAGTATGATAATTATTTGATCAATTCCATCAATTATAAACTTGACTGTCCTACCAATATCTTTATAACTTCAGAGTCCAAGAAGAAAGTACACTGGTTTTTCAGTTGAGTAAATTTTTAATAAGAAGATAGTGGCTTTGTGCTTTACAATTGAATATTTTTTTTAATATTCAATGACGTTTATTTATCTTTAATTTTCTATTATCAAGAATGATAGATGACAAAAAATAGAGAAGTGATAGACATATAAGCAGACATTCCCTTCTGACAATTTTGTAAGTTCAGAAAACTAGAAAGAAAATACCATGTTCATGTAATATACACATGCAAGATAATATTATGGTCTGTCCCTCACACATCAAGTTCATCAGATTAGGAAATCAATATGGCGTTAGAACCTTTAATCTATTTTTCATTATTTTCATCTTTACATTGTACAAAGACATAGGCAGTCTCTCTATTCCTGTTAAATACACCTTTCCTACTGTATTGATTTATAATTTTTTGATTGCATTCTTTTAAAAAGCTGTTTGATTTCCCCTCAAACATTGAATCAAACTTGAACCTTCCTATAACTTTCCTATGTTCATATGTGAATATACCACCAGTGAAACTCCACATCATGTATAACCACAAGAATGGGATCCAAGTTAGAATAAGTTATACTCCATGTATGTATGTCAGAATACACTCTACTAACATATATATCTAAAAAAACAAATAAAAAAAATAAAAAACAAATTTGAACCTTCCTATATGCTGAGAAGTGCACCAAAACTTGGTAAAATGGCGCCCAGTGAGATAAATTATTTATACCAATAGAAACCTTACTTTTTCAATGGAAATTAATATACTATTTTAAATTACATATACTAAAAAAAAAAAAAAAAAACTTTCCTACTTTCTTCAATAGAAATTTACTCTATTGGAACCAATTCAGATCATTCATGTTTTGGGAAAATAAACTATTATTACAGGTCCTTTGTGAATTTCAATAGTATTTAAATGTTAACTGCTGGTTTTTAAGTGGCTTTTAGAGAACACCATGATATAAAGTATACAGGAACAAAACAGAAACACTGAAAACAAAATAACTGATTTGTAGAGAACATGTGTGTTGTGTGCTTTTATGTACATGTGTGTGTGTGTGTCCTGATCTCAACTAGGAGTGGGTCACTCTGTAAATTATTTCCTGAGAGTCATTTAAATAAATAAGCATAAAAGAAACTAAAGAAGATAAAGGACCTGAAACTGAGAAAACAGGTTTTTAAAAAAATCTGTGAATGAAATCCCATTTGATTACTGCCTATAAATAAACCAGAAAATGGTATTTGAAGAAGAGTTGCTCACATTACAATAAGTGTGGCATTGCACTGAAAAACCAGGAAATAAAATAATCCTTCCCACCTACCAACTGCATTACTATGTAAGTCAGAAGTCCTGCGCATTAGGCAGATGAGAATTTTATTCTCTTTATTTGGTGGAAGTGAGCAATTGGTATTTTGAGCAGCAATTACTTTGAAGCACACTTTTTCTTATTCCAGTCTGGGAAAAGGTAAATAAATGTTATTTCCATTCCTTAATTAAAAACTTCAGTAATAGTGACTACTTAAAAATTTCATCCTCAAAATTAAAAATGTACTGAAATTTAATATGTTTAAGATACTACATGATGCACTATGAATTTATACTGGAAATAAATTTTGTGAAAATGAAAAACTGACATGAAATAAAATGATTGCTCATTTTAAGGTTTGAATTAAAAACAAACTCTCCAATGCAAAATAAACAGAAATATTCCTTAACTATATGGTATTTAAAGAAAAGTGTCATATATAGGATGGATAGTTGAGAGGATTTGGAAAAAATACAGAAATCATTGAAGGTTTCTCAATTATTTTATGCAACTCTATTAAATTCATAGAAATTATAAATGAGGGAAAATCACTTGTTCATATTTCTCATTATGTTAATGATTATAAGAAACATTTCTTTTATTGACTTTTGAATATTTCTCAGGATCAGATTAATGGTTATCAAAACCATTTGAAGTGTGCATAAGTGACAAGTGCTGAACATTACAAAAACTCTGTTTTATGAAAGCTGACATCCATGCCAGCATTTAATGCCAAAGGAAGTCCAGTACATGTAAAGCATGATTGTACTGCATTGTTCACAGTCTTAAAAAAAGAACCACATTTATAAATACACACATAAACATCCCAAATGTAGTATATGATGCATATCAATGTCAATATTATGAATTAAATTATTTGATGGACAGAATCAATGTAAATCATCCTTACTCAGCTTACAATATTTTCACTAGACTTCAAAATAGAAATAAATAATTTGATTTCAAGAGGAAAGCATAATCAAAATATACTTGTGCAACAGTATGAAGAAATTGGTATTTATCAAACATTGGTCAGTTGGACTGAGAATTTTTAGGTAAACCTTTAAGAGTCTTATGAGTGTGTCAAATTCCCCTTCATTGATTGACAAGGGTAGTTAAGATAATGGTGGGCCATTGACCATTTGTAATTACCAATATATTAAAGCAGCATTGGTATCCTTATTTGAAGATGTTCTTTGATATAACGTTCACTAAAAATACTACTACTATAGTTGTGTAATGCAAATACTGTTAATGCTAATTAGTCATACACTTAAAATATGATAATTTTTGTGTTATATATATTACCACAATTAAAAAGTCAAAAATTAATGTAGAAAACTACAGCGAACCTGTTTACAATCCATCTAAACTTCTGTAAATGTCTTTCATCTTTCTTCAGTAAAAATGTAATTTTAAGTATCTAAATTCCAGTGTTCCCATGACTATGCACATGTGTATCTGCTTGTGAGAGATTCATTGATTGTGTGACACATTTTTTTTCAGAGCAGCAGCAGTGATTGTATTGTAGAAGATTCTGACTGAGTTTATGTGCCAACTTGGATCACTTACAATCTGGAGAAAACACATTTTCATAAATTTTGAATTTTTCATGACACAGGTTCCAGGTTGTAGCTAAAAAAGTGGTGTTCCATCTGTGGTTTTCTAACTTCCATAATGGTAGAGTAGATTTCTTTCCTCTTTGAGGGATACTCTACTTTTTTCTACATAAACTTCTAAACACTTATTTTCCATTTGTTTTACTCATGTAGATTTTTTTTTCATGAAAACTTTCTCATTCACAATTTATTTCTGTGTAATTTCGAAATTTAAAAGCAGGAAAAATGGCAGTCTAAATAGTGATAATAAGTGATAACATATTGCAGAATATACTTTGAAAATATACTTTTTTAGTGAATGAGGGTGAGTGATGTGCAAACTGCAGCTACATATTGAATTCTAGTAACACATTACTTCCATCAGTTCGTGATTATTCTGCCTGTGATGAAGACATTCTCCTATTAGTCCAATCCTATCCAAACAGGATACTTTGATTGTATCTAAAAGGCCCTTGTGTATTACTGAAACAATTCAATCTTTAATTCAAGAGCACTCCAATGATAAGGTTGGCGGGATGGAGGACAGAAAAGGTAATAAATTTGTTTTAATTCCCTCTGTTAAACATCATTTCCAATACTAGAATGTTTGAGGGATATAATTTTAAATGTTGTATTAAAATTTATAAAATCTGCATCCATGAGGTTATAAAAATCATTATACACTTTGTTATTGCTTTCCTACCTACCTTTTTTTGTAGTTATATTTGCTAAATTCATTTGAAAATTATAACCAACCTGAAACTTTAAAAATTAATATGAAGTGTAATATTTTACATCCAAATTGATAAAGGGTAGAAATAATCTGCATCTGTGATATAAAAATAATTTAGAAAAATGAGTATTTTTTGTTAAATGATGGTGAATACAGTATAAATAAATTTTTATTGACAGTGGCTAATAGAATATACATGGATAGGCAAGTAAATAAGTACATGAAAGACGAAATTTCAACTTCAAGTGGTTTTTATAAATCTTGTTTCATGCTATTTTGGTTTTATAATATAGGGATAAATTGAATGAATTGTTTATACTATTATATCCTTTAATTGTTCTTCAGTGAATAGTGTTTATTCATTAATTTATTTTGACCAATATTAATAGCATTTTACCACTTAAATTCTTCCTAGAGATGAATTTAAGTGAATATTTGAAATAAAATTTATTGATTTTGAAATTTAATCCAATTAAATATAAATAAATAGACTGAACTTTGAAGATTACTAAATGTATATTAAATAGAGAGCAGGATAATTTTTCAATTTTCTTCTTATAATCTCCTAACCTCCATTGTTTTGATTAAGTTGTGTCTTGAGTGCAGCTTGAGTAGTGTATTTCTAGAACTGTGGAGGGAGTCTAGATTACTCATTTTATGAAACCATCCTTTTTAGAAGATCTTTTAAAGACCACATAAAAACTGTTGATAGAATTGATGTTTTTGGAAAATTTTAAGCTATTTTTGGCTACTTCCTACCTGAAGAAATTTAAATACACATTTTTACCTAAAATTTAATGAATCTGGAAAATAATTATTTTTTTAGCCAGGTAGATATATAAATTTTACCCTATATTAGCATTGCTGTATCTGAATTACATAGAAATAAAATATCTGTTAATGTTCAGAATATGTGCTCAATAAAAAAGCAATTATTTTATCTATTCATGCTATACTCAATAGCTTTTTGTAATGATCCAAATATATAAATTATATAGCATTATGTCAGAGGAGAACACAGTCCCCAGCCCCTGTGTCTAGTTACTAGAGTGTTGTGTTTACAAGACATAACTGCATAATTAAGCAATTGGCACACCTTAGCAATATTTTTGTGGAATCAAATTAGAATACCAAAAACTATTTTCCTTTTTTTGAAGGTTCATCTTTAGAAATGAACAGCTCAGTTTCATGAAAAGTAAGGTGAATATCAGAAGACAAGATATTCCAACCATGATATTATATGTGGTATATAAGATCAGTAAAGGAGAATTAACACCCATTAACAATAATTGCATATTGTAATTTTAGATAAAATTATAGCATCTCAGGTTTCTAAGTAAAATGAATTCAATATCTAATTTAGACGCTACTGCAGTGGATAAATATAGAGCTTTATTCTGAAACAAAATATGGATTTTAAGATGGTACTTAATGCCATCTAGTCCGGAATAGTGCCAATACCAGAGAAGGCTAAATAGAAAATTCATTAATTCTCCTCTGTTTACCACTTTATTGTCATCTCTGATCATTATGATTATTTGTCTTAACTACACTCATTAGTATATAAAGTGAATCATAATACAATTGAGTTTAACCAGTATATAAAAATTTCATATTCAGGCCTTTTGAAGAAAAAAAAAAGTGTTGACTTAAAGTGAACTAGATGAAGACAAGTTTATATTTCATTTAATTATTCAGCTCTCTAATTGATTTGCTTCTTAAGAGCTCTATTGTTATTTGGAAATGTTTTTACTCGAGCACTTTGTATTTTTCCTGAAAACTTGCATATCTATGTTCCATTTTTTCCTCTAACCCAATTGTATTACTTTACAAAGATCTTGCTTTAAAATGAAGTGCATCTACAGTGTGCCTACACTGAACCTAATTACTATAAGCTTGACATTTGTTGGATATTATTAAGTTCATTAGCAAATACATTATTCATTTGAATGTACATCATACATATATAAAGTTATGGGGAAATATTGTATTTAAATAGTTTAATCTAAACCTTTATGATTTCAAAATTTGCTGTGATTATTAATCATTCTTTAAATTGCATTGGTGGCTAAGAGAAATTAGAAGTATGTTTGCTCTAGGAAGCTTGACAAGTCAGAGTCCCATTTAGGTTAAGGATTCAAGTATTGAGAACTACCAGTCTTAGAATTCCCAATTCATTGAGCTAATATGGTTGTGAAGTGACTTTCAACTTTCTAGGAGAGTTTAGAGGAAATAATGAACAGAGGAAAGATAATCAGTCCACTTAATATTGATTAAATATGGAATTTCTCATGTATACCTATCACAGACTCTGGGAACAAAATAATGAACAAAAATAGCCCCTATTCCTACCTATCCTGTGGTACTTGGCTCTGCTGAGTTGAGTATTGATGGAAATAATTACTCAGCAGATCATAAAACTCTGTTGAAGATGTACTTCATACAATAGCAGAAGGATAAGTGGTAGTTAGGTTAGAATGAAGAATAGCTGAAACATCACTGTTGGGATGGGGTGAAATATCACTGAAAGTACCACAGCAGGAAGACAGTGTATTTTATCTCAGAAAGTAAAAAAAAAGTCTGTGTACTTGAAACAAATAAAAACGAAGAGTCTTATTGAATCTGAAGCCCCCTCCCCCAATAGGTTAAGATCCATATAAACAAAATCACATACAAATGAATCTGTAATTTTACTTTTCCCTCAGAACAATGTTTTTGATGAAGTCATTCCACAGTGATTATGGGCATCAGAATGAAACAATTGTTTTGGTGTTTTTAAAGCATCGTGATGACTGCAGAATGAAGAATACAAGGTAGTTAAGGAGTATGTGGGTTGCCCATATATGTGGTTGTTATAGCAGCACACACCAATAATGAGGACAGTTCGAACTTGAATAGAGACATTTAAGATGGGGAGATGACAATGAATGCATGGGAATTCTGAGAGTCATCCTGATTGGTGGTTAACTTGCACTGAAGTGTGAAGTATGAAGTGTGTCAAGAATGTTTGATGACATAGAAACCTTATATTTTCTCTTCTGGACAGCTGAGTCCTGGTCTCCAGAGCAGGCCAATCTGTGTCATGGTTTGGCTAATCTTGGTTTAGGTTTCATAGCTGCCTAGGATTAGGCTGATCTACTGTGCCTCCTGCATCTCTTGCTCTTGCTCTTTTTCAATACCTAGAAATAGAATGGTTGGGTTGTATTTTATGTGATAATAAATTCAAATTTATTAGGTAGAAAATGTTTTCTAAAGAGATAATCCTATTTGTTCTGTCAGTAGAATTGAGAGGTTCTGTGCTATTACATGCTAAATAACATATTTAAAGTTTTGCTTATTTGGTGCTTCTGATTGAAATCTCATTAAGGCTATAATTTTCATTTTCCCTATTTTAGTTCTCTCATTTTTGACATTTGCTTTTATTGAGTATTTAAGTTTGCTAATTGGAAGAGTGTTATAAAAATCTTTCGCCTGTTGACTTTCTTTGCTTGTTTGTTACTACATTGAGTAATATGTCTTACTCTCATTGATTTCACAAACATTATTGATAAAGTTTTTACAAAATCAATTGCCTTATTGTTTCCCTTGCCAAACAGTAGTTTTAAAATGTAACTTACCTTATTTACCAATATGTTTCCTGTATTCCTTATGCAATGCAGCAAAAGCAGTTCTGAGAGGGAAGTTCACAGTAATGAACACCTACATTGATAGAGAAAGAAGTAAGATCTCAAATAAACAACCTAATGTTCAAGTCTATTGGTAAAATCAAATTTCCAAAATTGAGGGTCTAGGAAGGATTTCTTGCATTTTTTTTAAACTTATGTATCACAAATTGATAGTAAAATAGACAAATGAGAGAAAAAAAAATAAAGAATGACTTCAGGATACCAAGAGTTATTAGAGGAGCAAATGATAGAAGATATTTGCATATAAATGTACAATGGATACTTCAAAGTAAAGCAAAATTTGAATTGTATGTGGTATTGAAATGGAAAGTTTATTGATATCAGCTAATTTTAATTTCCATAATATTTGTCAAAATTACAATATTAAAAGCAAAATTTTAGGGCAATAATCTATCAATAACAAATGCATTAAATATTCTTAAATTATTTGCTGGACAAAATATCAAATGCCTTTATTGAACATGCATGTTACTTTGGGCACAGAGGGAAAGCCTATGAGGGGGTGTTCAGTGTAATTATTTGTTCTGATTTACCGAACACTTATGATATCACTAGTATTATGAACGATAAGAACTGTTATGTTGTGGTCCTGAGAGATTTTTCCACTTTTCCTAGATTTACAGTCATTTATCCTACATAAGAACTTAGTGATAATTTTCAACCTCTATTCAGGAATTTGAATACTGATGTCAAGAGAGAGGCCAAGTGCATTAGCTAGTAAGACTTAGGGTCAAGACATCTCCAATCTCCTTCCAGATTATTTTAATAGTGGGGAGGAAATCTACATTAAAGTCTCCCTCTGAGTTTTGACAAGAACCTCTTAATGCAAAGCACTTTAACCTCTTACTTCCATATAGTAATAATATGTAGATATATGAGAATGTCTTTATAATACTTTATGTGTTTTGTGGTTCCAAATTTTTAAAAGTGTTCCAAAATTCTTTCATTTAAAAAAGAATTGCTTTTAAATGCAATCCCACACAAAAGTGACATAAAAAGAAATTCTAAGGCTATAAAAGCCCAAGGTTTAGTCTACTCATCTATCACTTATAATGGAAGCTATGCAACTAATGATCCATTCGTCATTTTGAAATTCTATTTCCAATGAATGTATTGGGCTGCTAAGTGCCTGGAGATCAGAGAACTGGAGTAAAGCTATAAAAATTAAATAAAGTACTTTAACTTTGGAAAATGACAAAATAAACTCTTTAAGTATAAAAAGAGCTGCTGAGTAGCTTAGAAATTCACTTTTAAACATATAATGCATCCACAATAGCCACTTTAAACAAGAATAAATTTTTAAAATATTTCATTGTTAAAATTGGTTAAAATTTGAGAGACACAATTTATAGCCTTCATCCATCAGAGATCAGATTTAAGAAATATGTGATGCAAAGTAAAGGAAATATTTTTGGTCTGTGAAAACATTCTAATAACTGTTGAACTGAATAATATTGACAATTGGCATAACTAGATAATTTTTAAAACAGTTCTAGAGTAGAGACTATGTATTATCTACACATTTTATAAAATATTAACTGGCATTAAGCACCCCAAACTGCTAATATGCCTTATGGGCTTTGAATTATGTGTGTATCCAGTCAGTGAAAACATATTTTACCTTTTACCTTAGCAAAGCATGGATAGAAAATCTGTACCTCCTTCCACTTGCCAGGCCCTCAGTAAAAGCAAAAGCAATAATGGAAGACAAATAACAGGAAGTCCCTTCCAAGCTTAATGTAGGGGGTTTGGAGTTACTCATTAGTATATTAAATTTCTATACCATGAGAGTTGGAAACTGCAAAATGTTATGCCTACTTCATTAATGTTGTGCTATATAATAACACTAGTTATTCATGATGAATTTTTACCTGTAATTGATGCTGCATATTTAGTTGGACTCATTCAATGCTAAATTTGAAAGCATCTTCAATATATTGGTCAAGAGCAATCAATAATGCTCATGCTGACCACATAAAATGGATACAGATAACTTATAACTTGTACTTGAAATACTGTTGATTTCAGGATCAAAGGTAAAGATTCATTCACTCTTTTCAAGATAATTAAATGAAATGTTGGGGGGAAATCTCATTAGTAAATTGATATTTAGTTTTAACCCATTCATTTGTTTTTTCCCTTCCGAGAAAATTGATAATTGATTCATGAAATACAAAGTACCAAAAATATTATTGCCTACATTTAAATATAAGATGAGGCATTAAAGCAGTAAGAACTCAACATTTGCTAATCTCTAAGAAAGGACATTTTTTTTTGGAGAATGTGAATATAAATTATTTGGATTCAACAAAAAACTTGCCATGAAAAGGTATAAACATATGGAAGCAGTTGAAGGAGGTGTATGAAGTAAAATAAAATAAAAAGATGTAAACACTAACTACTTGTCTTAAATAATCGTGGAATATCAGACATAAAAACATAATTTCCATTTTGGTGTTAGGAACTGGGTACTATTACAAATGTTCAGAAGTAAATGAAGACACAGCTTTTTTGGGCAAGTAAATACAGATTTATCTGTCAGATTTTTGAATATTCAATATTTTAATTCAATTAATTGAAGTTATAACAAAAAATTGAGTTATCTTTTCCACTGAGCTATAAATACTATATAGTTGTACACTTTCAGTTAATGAGTTTAGTTATTATTGTCAATTATAAGACCCACTACATTTTGTAACTTTAATTATTATTTTAAGTACCACTGAATTTTAATTGTCAATCTAGTTTTCAAATGAAATTTCTATTCTACATTCCACATTTAAACCAAGTCCAACAAAATTGAAAGTCCATAGTTCCATAGGAAAACAGGGAAAAGGAAAAGAAGTAAGTGGGTAAGTGTCCCTTTCCTTATCTGGCTGGACTTGTGGTGTTACAGTCACATGTAGAAGGTTATCAGTCTAACATTGACTACCAACAGAGGCCTCTGGGTAGCAAATTGATAATGAAATTGAATTCTTAGAGAATACTTGATAATTTTAATAGACGATTCTATGATAAATCAGATAAAATTTTATCCTTTTTACCTCAACCTTAGTTTTGCTGATCAGGAACCACAGAATTATCTTGTTTCTGGAAGTCCTTTTCCCTATACACAGATCTTTATGGCAGGATTTTAGAAAGATACCCCAAGTCGTGATTATTGCTATGGTGTTTGCTTCATGGACAGGATGCTTATTGTCATTACCACCAGAGAGCTTGTAAACTACATCTGTTCTGTTCCCTCCCTGCCCTGCTTTATCTGTTAATTCTTCCTGTGGTCAGGGGTAGAGAAACATGCCCACGTGTGAGCAGGAATCTCATCTGGGAATTGAATACCAGTTATTCCATATAGTAAATCTCTCCAATCTTGATGTTTCTTTCAGGTTTTTCCCTCAAAGTAGATAGATTGCTATTGAAGTGTTAATTGGAATAACTGAATTTCCCACCAGGCACAAGAAACACAACATTGCTTTCTTTCCCTAGTTATGAACTTAAACTAGACAATGAGAAAGGAGTAAAGATTAATCTGGATAATGAAAGTAGTAGTCTTGAGTGGAAGTAAGTAGCCCCAATTGTTGGTTATTCTCTGGATTACAAGATTCTTGTGTTACTTGTTTTGAGGTCTGTTTAATGTCCTGATACAATTCTTGCACTCTAACTTAAAGATATAATCAAAGGTACTAGTACAAATTTATATGCTTTGGCATTTTTGTAAAACCAAAATAGGTAAAGTAAAAACAACTTGAATGTTTAATATTAGATTTATTCTGAAGCTGAATTTAGAAATTCCCCCATCCCACATTTGAATGAGCCCTTCCCACATTGTCAGGATGGACCCCTGACAATGTCTTTATGTGGTCTTGTTCTTGTAAAAATCTAGAAATATAAAAATATTATTACTGCAATTAGTTAAATATGTTTCCTTCACAGTTTTCACCAAATGTAGGGAATATCTTAGTATATGCAATACTTCTTGTGCTGTATTAAGTCTAATGTTTTAAACAGAACATGTACAATTATCACTGTTAAGTGAACTGCAGGAAAAAGTTGAAGTCAAAAATTTGATATTCCCATGTTCCCAAATTTTTCAGTAAACCAGTTTATGTATCTTAAGAGTAAATTGCTTACAGAATTTTATAACCAATACAATATGGTTTATAACCAATACAATATGGTAGCAGTTTGTACCAATTCATTTTAGTTGTTCTTTTCCATACTTTTGTTTCTGATTAATTTTGTACAGAGAATTATCAACAAAGCCCAAATTCAATTATGTTAGAAAAATCTTAGAGAAAGCAAATCCTGAAAACATGTTGTACATTGTCACCCTCAGATGTCTGTATATCAATACCTGAAACCTGTGCATATATTACTTTACACCGGAATGTCAACTTTGCATGTATGTTTAACTTAATAGTTTTTGGATGGGGAGATTATTTTAGGATATATGAATGGGTTTAATGTAATCTCATGGGACTTTATAAGAACAGTGAGGCAGAGGAGTCAGAGGCCAAGAAGATGTGAGAACGGAAGCAAAGGTGAAGGGATCAGGGGAGTTAGAGCCCCCAAGGGCTAGGGCAGGAACAGAGAGGGGAAGGTGCTGTATTGTTGACTTTGAAGATAGAGGTGAAGGATGCTGGTAGCCTTTAGAAACAGGAAACACAAAGAAATGGATTCTCCCCAAGAGCCTTTAAAAGGAAGGGAGTCCTGCCAACACCTTCATTTAAGCTAAATCGGACCCATTTTGGATTTCTGAATGCCAGAACTCTGCTGTTTTAAGCCAACACATTTGTGGTACTTTGTGTCAGCAGCACTAAGAAACTAATACCAACCTTTGAAAAAAATCTTTATGGTATTTATCAGACTTAAATTTCCATTTAATATCGGTGCTCATCATTGAAATAAAAAACATTTAGTTTGAAGTTTTGAATTAGCAATTTTGTGTTCTTTCTCTTTAGAAAGATGCATTTACACAAGACTTACAGAGATTGTATCTTTCCTTGTATAGAAGATTGGTTAAATTTTGCAACCTTTTTTTTCTTTTAAAATAATTACAATGTTATAAAACAGGTACTAGTCTTTTGGAAAATACTTTTTCAAAGACCAAAGTCATTGTGTAATTCACTATCTTCTTTAATTGTATGTACCTGTTGGGCAAATAATAAAAATAAATTGAACAAATAGTTATTTCACACAACAAAATAGTTTCTTTCCATCTGAAATAACTACTTATTGTTTTTTAACACTGGAAAGGATTTCCTATGGAAGTTTAACAATTAATTCAAACCAGATGCTCCACTTTGAGAATAAGGACTTGCTTGGCAGTAACATTATAAACCTGTCTACTTGCTTTTATTTAGAAGTCATTAAGCACTACAGTAAAGTAACTAATTACTGCTGTTCAGGTACTATAATCACCTTGCATAGAGAGTCAGTATGGGAGATAATGCAATAACAATGAATCTTACATTTATAGAGTGGAAGTATTATTAAAGAAGCAAATAAAATATGTTTTCCACAATCTTACTCCTTAAATTTTGGTAATTCTGAATTAGTTAATAATAAGTTGAGTAAAACAGGGTCTGGTTAATTTAATAATTCAATATTTTATTCTTAATTGCTGAAGTATTATAATAGAATTTAATTTTAAATATCTTATTATCTTTATCAAAATGCCTTGAGTAAAATATGCAAATAGGTTATTTCATGTCACACATAGTATATACTCATTGAAATCATTGATAAATAATGATGTATTAAGGACATATCAAAAAAATTGTATATTTTCAATTATTATTCCTGGTCATAAATGAAAAATATATATATAATGAAAGAAATGATTTGTTTGTTTCTTGCTTTTTTTCCTTTTTAATTTTTGGTATCACGGATGGAATCCAGGGGTGCTTAACCACTGAGACAAATCCCATACCCAACCCATTTTATATTTTATATAGAGACAGTGTTTCTTTAAGTTCCTCAGGGCTTTGCTAAATTGCTGACACTGGCTTTGAACTCATGATCCTCCATCCTCAGCCTCCCAAGCTGCTAGGATTACAGACTGCGCCATTGTGCCTGGCTTCACTGCAGTAGAAGTCATTGAAATTCTAAAGTTTGTATTTGAAGCTATTTTAGCTTCCTTTTCCAGTTTATGGCTCTGAAAGGAAACAATATTTCCTCATGGAAGAATCTATTCATACTCTGTAATCATGAATTGAACAATTATATTTTCTTTAGCTAAGTTATATTGTTCACTTTTGCAACTGGCTTTGGCAACATCAGAACAACAATGATTCAAGAAATTTGTGTGCAGCAGTCAACCATTATTTAGAAGACAAATAAAACAGTGACCAGGAAGTTGTCGTCATGGGAATGGAGGTGTAGAATTTAGAGGCCTACACTGCTACTCTATCAGGAGATTTTCTTAGAGTTTACTATTGAATTATAAGCTATTTGAAAAAGTATAATCATTTTTGTATGTGCTCCTTTTCTCTTTTTAAAATAGTGATATTCCAAATAGAGGAAATTTAGTTTAGTTTTGTTTTTTTCTCCTAGGCTTCTCCTTGATGAGATTAGGAAAATGGTGTTATCAATGTTTATATGATTTGACCTAACAAACATTTGGGGACAGATTGTGAAATTGAGATGCTTTCTTCAGTTTGAAATCTGGCTTTTTCCACTGAACTAGATTTTCCAATTTGCCATAGTACACTTTGTGTAGCATATTTTCCAAAACTGTAGTGTATGTGAAAGTATCAGAAAGTTAGGTCTTGAGATATGAGTATGATAAATACATCTTTTCTCTGATTCCCAAGTAAGTTCTTCAGGAGGAACAGAATATATGAGATGGGTCCCAGAGGAGGAAGAGTGTTTCCTCAAACATAGTGAGAACTATACCCAAGCAATCTTTCCATGTCACCTATTCTTTTATCTATTACTATTCTACATTCTTTTCTGTGTGCAGTGTATTTAATGCTTCTGATTATGAAGATAATTTATAAACATATAAATAGAAACATAATTATTACCCAGAGTCCATTGTTTTCATTAGGGTTTACCACTAGTGTTATGTTCTATGGGTTTAGACCATTGTACTGCCTTGTATAACTTAATTATAAGACACATTCTAAGAAATGCTTGTTGGGTGATTTTACCATTGTGTGAATATCATAGAGTATACTTACACAAGCCTCAATGATGTAGGTCAATCACTCTACCTGGCCTTTTGTTACAGTCAAGAGACACAGTAAACCAAATGTACAAGGCTACTCCTGGCATAACATGGAACACTGTTTTGTGGAAAACTTGTTTTTCATAGAATTATGCTTTAAAGAAATGATAAAGTATATAGTAATAAATACATGAACCATTAGCATATTCATTTGTTATCATTATGAAGTATTATTACTGTATATAATTGTATATTAGACTTTTATATGACTAACAGCACAGAAGGTTTGTCTATACCAGCATCATCACAAACATGAGCAAGGCATAGCATGAAGTTATAATAGCTATGACATCTAGGTAATAGGAAATTTTCAGCTCTACTATTGCTATAGGGCTGGGACCTTCTGGAAAGTTAAGGCAGCATGAAGGCTCATCCCCCGCCACTCGCTTTCAAACCCCAGTTCTTGGAACCGAGTCAGAAATATTTGAGACATGTCTCTCAGAGTAACATGCATGAGTTTATTAGAAGGGATATGAAAGGAGGAAGGGGGGCACTCTCAAGGAAAGAATCTTTTTCAGAAAGGATAGAACAGTGTGCTTCCCCTGTCTTACAATTTTATTGGGGGTCTTAGGAAAGTTTCCAGGGGTTCCATCCAGGGTCACCTCTTGACTTTTGACTGTCAAGGATGTCAGCCTTTCACATTCCCACTGCAATGGCAATTGTAGGTCACTGTGGCCCATAATGACCAGGTCTAATTGAAACCCATTCTTACAGATTTTATGGGTAGGAAGAATTACTCTTATGTCACTGAGTTCGGGGATCAGGTCTGTGTACAAATCACCCAAGTCCCGCCTTTGGGGTAACTGTGTTCCTTTTATTGGAATTATTTGAGCCTGCATTTCTCCTACAAATAACAGGTATTTTGATGAGGAATGTTATGTATTCTGTCCACTTAAGCCAATCAGGGTTGCAAATAAATTACTTTTTAAAAATCAAAAATATGTGCAGTCAGGAAAGTGGGCCAATTTTATAGAATTATTCTCTTAACTTCATGTTCCCATCACTCACACCCATCTGTGGCCCATCATTATCATCTTATGGGACCACTGTCATACATGCCATCTGCTCTATGTCCTCATGCAGGGCTTGACTGTATAATGATGTGGATCCACTCTTACGTTATCATACAGTCTTTTCACTGTCATAAAAATTCTCTGCTCTGGATTTTACTTTTTATAAATTATAATGCTTCAGATCAGAATTACATTCTCCTTAATAGACACTATTGCCACTGGAATTCAATAGCATTTTAAAATAATGTTTAGAATATTTTAAACTACTTCATAATGATGTAGCAACATGATTTCAATCTCAGTTGCTTAACATGCAGGTTATTCAAGCTTGTTTTGTTCTTGATCAGAGTGGATGGAGTTCTAAATTAAGGTATAGTTTTAGAACTATAGGCATTTTTTGTTTAAGAAACTAATTTTCATCTGCTGTAGGTGATTCTTTTATAATTCATGATAATTAGATAGTGAGGAATAGATAAAATGTATATTTTATGCTACATTTTATTTAATTTTTATGGGGTACCAGGTGATTTTTTATTAATTATTTTTAGATATATAAAGCATTAGGATATATTTTGACATAATCACAAAAGTATGGAAAATAATTTGCTATAATTCAGAACCCAAGACATCCCCTTTCTCCCTCCCTTCCTTCCTCTCCTGGCTTCCCTCTCTATACTCTATTGATCTTTCAGCAGTTTAGTTATTATATTTTTATAATTAGTGTCTTGTGTATGTACTTCAGTTGGGATTCACTGTGCTATATTCACATATGTATATGCAAAAAATTTGGTCAGATTCATTCCACTCTTCTTCCCTTTTTCCATCCTCCTTCCTCCTCCTCTATCCCCTTTCTTCACTCTACTGATCCTACCTATATTTTCATGAGATCTCCACTCTCTTCCCCCCACTTTCTTTGCCCCCTTATTTTGGATTAGTTTCTGCATATCAAAGAAAACATCTGACCTTTGACTCTTTGGACCTAGCTTATTTCATTTAGCATAATAGTCTTTTTTTCCATCCATTTACTGGCAAATGCCATAATTTCGTTCTTCTTTATGGCTGAATAAGACTCTATTGTGTATATAATCCACATATTATTTATTCATTCATCAGTTAAAGCCCTCCTAGGTTGGCTCCATAGCTTGGCTATTGTGAATTGTGCTTCTATAAACACTGACATGGTTACATCACTGCAGTATACTGATTTTATATCTTTTGGACATATACTAAGGTGTGGGATAGTTGGGTCATATGGTGGTTCCATTCCTAGTTTTTTGAGCTAGCGATGTAGCTCAGTTGGTAGAGTGCTTTCCTGGCATGCAGAAGGCCCTGCATTCAAGCCCTAGTCACACACACATACACACACACCACGTGAGTTTTTTAAGGAAGTGTTTTTCCCAACCTTGGAAGATATTTTAGGCAGAAGAAAACAGCACTACAGTAAAAACTACATGTTTATATTGACAACTTGATAGTCTCTAGAGAAAGAAACTTAGATGAACATTTCCAATAAAGTCTGAATGATTATATTTAAGACTTTTGCATATTTGCTAAAAAAGATTGTTCCTGTTTAATAACTATTTAACATTTTATTATGGTATTCTAAATATAAAAAATGGAATAATATAGGGCTCTCATCTTAAATGAGTTATGGCCAGGATCCTTATGTACTAATAATTCTGTTCAGAGAAGAAATGGGAGCAGAGCAATAACATTGATCAGATTTATGTTGTGTCCATTTACACCCAGAATTAATATGTTATAAAATACTCTGCAGGCATAAAACAGCCTTCACTCTACTTGTAGAAGGGGAGTGTTTTGAATAGATTTTAGAATAATTGTGCTTAACAATAATTAAGCTATTTAGTTTGAACTATTTTAATCCAACCTTATAAAATTCACATTTGGTTTTTCTCTGGGTCATAGTATACTGAGTCTGCAACACAAAATTATAAAACCAGGAATCAAGTACTCTCATTGAGTGCTCACAGAGAAAAATTAAGAACCTCCTCTTCTATACTAATCCATGTTATTTCATTTTGAATACCTGGTAACTGGAGAATGGTGTCCTCCTTCTCAACCACTTCCAATGATGGTCATTTGGCTTATCAGTCCATTAAGGCCCTGAGTATTGTAG
Organism: Sciurus vulgaris; assembly: GCF_902686455.1. NCBI lineage: Eukaryota > Metazoa > Chordata > Mammalia > Rodentia > Sciuridae > Sciurus > Sciurus vulgaris. Next base: position 138,154,128 of record NC_136463.1, read on the forward strand.
AGAACCCATCTTTTATCTGGAACTGGCTATATAGACATTCTGCATCATGCAAAATTTACTGCTCTTCAATTTGCTATGTGCTAATTATCATCTCTCCTGCTGTCAAATGTTCTCTGATCTTGTTTTTTTTTTTTTATGATACTGTAGATCTTAAGGTTACAGAGATTTTGACACTTTTCCTATTTATTATTTCCTTTCAAACCATACTTATAAATTTATTTGAGTATGATTAACAAACAATTTGAATGACAGACTTGTAGTTTCAAAAATCATTCCCATACACTTGGCATGGTGATGCACACCTGTCATCCCAGCTACTTAGGAGGTAGAGGCAGGAGGATTACAAGTTGGAGAGCAGCCTGGGCAATTTCGGGACACCCTATCTAAAACTAAATATGAAAAAAAGGGGCTGGTGGTGGTGTTTAGTGGTAGAATACTCCTGAGTGTCATCTCCATTACTGGAAAGATACTCATCCGTTTTTGACAATAAGCAGATTTTATTATGTGGCTCAAGCCTGCATGAAGGTTCATTGATGCTTGTAACCCAGTAGCCCTAGAAAAGCTTTCAGAGGATTTAAAGTTGGGTCTCCTAATCTGGGATCCTTGGTTCTCAGAGACACTATAATGAGTGGTATGTGAAATATCTTAGATCATTGGATAAGTTTCTGATCATTTTATGGATATTCTGTCAAGTTAGTATGAACTTTAGGATTTGGAGTTCAAAAGAATTTCCTTGAAATTTTAGCTATATTTGCATAACTGCTGAGTATTACAAATTGTATAATAACATATAACTTGTTAGTTGAGTTAGATAGTTCATTAGATAACTTATATAACCTTGTGTATTTCTATCATATCTTGCCACTGAGTATGGTTTATCAAACTCATTTCCAATGCCCTCTCTCTGCTTTGCTCATTATTTTAAGAGAAGAAATAATCAATGTTTAGATCACATAACAATGATAGATATTTCTATCTTCATCTCATCACTGAGTCTTACCATCCACTATTCATATTTCTGGAGGCTACATACTTACATTCACTTTCCTTCACTCCTCTTCCTGAGTCCTTAATTCCAGCAAGGTCAATGCAGCAAACAAAGATCTAGTCACAGAAGCTTCATTCCACCTCAAAGTTTTGGGTTACACCTGTTCAAATGTGCATCTTCTTAGAATAGGAGTCATAATACTAACTTGAATGATCTGATATTAAAGTAATTATTCAGTTTTTTATGTTTCCACATATATTTCTTTCCAATAAATACTACTTATCTATGGAATATATCTTCATTATAATCAAGTGTTTGAATGTTAAAGCTACTAATGAGCCAAAGGGAAGTTTTCATGGTGCTGGTTGAAAATTTTAAGTTACGTAAAATAAGCTTTCAGGAAATCTTGGGGATGATGAATAATCATTTTGTCTGACTTACTTAACTCAGAAGATTTTTAATGTACACATTTTTACGACCAAGATCATTAGAAGATGAAGTGCTTGAAGGGAAATGAATTGTGCACAATGACAATTTGTCTTCTATAGTCTATGAACAGAACAACATGTAGATATGTTCATGGTATTGAGTTGTATATTACAAAATCTGGATAGCTTTTTATTTTCTGGGGAGTAAATGGTCTTAAATGGCATTCTTGCTTCTAGCGATTCCCAACTGAAACAATGTTCAACTAGGAACTCAAATTGAAAAAGTCATCATTTTTTTACTATTGCTGTGAAAAAAAAATAATCCAAGTTCTATCATGCAAATTACAAGGTCTTCCATAATTTGGAAATTTCTTATTTCTTTAGCTCACTTTACCTTCCCCCTGACACACTCTTGCTTCATACTTTATCTTAGCAGGAAAGACTACTTTCACTTCATTAGTACCTGTATATTTAAAATTTCATGTGTTTTGTATATATTTGCAAAAGATACTGTATTTTTAAGTGCATACTTAAGTAAATATATTTTTAATGCATATGTAAGCCTCTGGGATATGTTATTGCATTAAGTGACTATCCCAAAGGCTCCAGCCATGTCAGTCCCTGAAAGAAACCTCAAGACTGGGGAAATCGATTTATCTATTTTTTAGATACAACCTAACCCCAGAATTATATGATGCTTTTGAATGACAGAGCTCTGAACAATGTCTGTTGGTTCTGAACCATATCAACACACTTTGTGATTTCTCATGTTTCTTTCTGTGTTTTTTTCCCCCCCTCATGATATGTTTATGCTTTTCCTTCTCATCTAAACACATTCACACAAGCTTTATTTTGACCTCTTGGTTAAGTATCTTCTTTAACTCACCACATGTATGGTGTTCTCTAGGCAAGTCTTTAAGCTTTAAAGATTCAGGGGATGAACCTCTTCTGTGTCACCAAAATATGCTTTGTAAAAATTTACTACTATTATTTACGTGCACTTTTAATTGTTCAACTTCCTTGGTTCATTGATATTGATATTCTTGAATTAAGGGGATTTATCTTTGGATTTCCAGTAACTATCACATTTACCAAAGAGTGGCATTTAAATAAACTAATGATAAAGAAGAGGAGAGGAAATCTTTTAAATCTAATAAGTAGTCAGAATTAAGAATTTAAAAAAAAAAATCACCTGTATTCTGAGTGTTGAAGTTGTTATTTTTTTTTTATCTTTGGGCAGAAAAGTATGGATCAACATAACAGAGTACAACATATAAAAGTTAGCTGTGGTAATTTCATATATCTGAACTCAAACATGTGCCAACATACAAGTGGATTAAACTTATTCTAGAGAAGAAATATCATTACCATTTTTACCAAAAAGGAGAAGAAATGGTAGGCTTTACTTCATGACATAACTAAAAAATTGTACTTTTGCATAAAGTGCTTTGGTTCAGGGCTTCCTTTACTTTGTAAATCTTAAACAGTTATTCTTCAGATGACTTCAATGAAGACTTCTATCATAATCTAACAAATAAAGAACACCAATCAATATCACAATTTCTTTCAGAAAATACAGGGGAAATACTTTTTCGTATTTTAAGAAGTCAGTGTTTCCTTGATGTTAAAAAAAAAAAAAAACTAGAAAAAAATTACAAGTAACTACAGACAATACTCCTTATTATCAGTCTTGTGAAAAATTTCAATAAAATATAAACAGTTGAACCCATCAATAAATGAAAAGGACAATACATACATTGACAATACATTGTTGACTACCTGGGGTTGTCCCATGAATACAAGATTGATTTAACATCCCAAAATCAGTTAATATTTCCTTTATAATAAGCAATAAATACAGATGATAATCTTAATAGGTACACAGATAGGTTTGTACTAGGTTCATGTATGATAATGATTTTGAACAAACTAGAAATAGGTGAGAGATTTCCACTCATGAAAATGGATATCTATGAAAAATTTACTACTAACATCAGACTTAGAAATGCAAGACTGGCTTATTTTCCCTAACTTTAGAAGTAACAGTAAAGCCCATTCATCACATTTTTATTCAATAATATGTTAGTTGACAATATAAAGTGTTAAGCAACTGAGGCACAGAACAATGGGCATGGATTTCAAATCATCACGCTGAGCAAAAGTGTTTACAATAGAAGTAAAAACTGTAGAGATAGAAAGCAAATCAGTGAGTGCTTGAAGTTGAAGATCAAATTGAATAGGGAGAGAAATAAAGGAACTATTTTGAAATCAAGGAAATGTTTTACAACTTGATTGTGGTGATGATTGAGTAGGTGTACCAATTTGTCAAAATGCCTAGAAATGTATTCTTGGAAAAACTGTATTTTATCATATTTGAGTTACACTTCAAAATGTTTGTTTAGAAAAGAAAGTGCATTGTTTTTTATAGTATAGAATATGTCCACTTACATATCATCATATTTGATAGCATATTATTTCTAAAAGAACTTATCCAATTGTATCTTAGATATTAAAGATTCGTAACAGCATGTCTAATCTTACTCAGTATATAACAGCTAAAATTCAGTTGCAACACACAAAGTAAATGAGAATGTTTTCCTCATCATAGAGATAAGTTATTTGCAATGGACTTCCTGCCTTTCATGAATATCTAGGACTAGAAATAAAATATTCCCAAATAACGTAAAATGGATCTCTTGCCTAATGATTTTCTCAGAACATTGACAGCACAGTCAAAATTCCTTCTGACTGACTTTATAACCTGAGTGATATCTCTTCTAATTCTTTTTTATTTGTTCTAATTAGTTGCACATGACAGTAGAATGCATTTATACCTTTTGATAGGTCATACATAAATAGAGTATAATATCCCATTATTCTGATTATACATATTGCAGGATCACATCTGCCATGCAGTCATACATACATGTTAATAATATCTGTTTCACTTTACTATCATTCCTTCCCCCATACCCTTTCTCCTCCCTTCACTACCTAATATAAAATAACTCTATGCACCCCCCCACCACCTGGCTTATTGTGAATTAACTTCCACATATCAGTGAAAACGATCAGCCTTTTTTATTTTTGCATTTGGCTTATTTCACTTAGCATGATATTTTCTAACTGCATCCATTTATCAGCAAATGCCAGAATTTCATTCTTCTTTAAAACTGAGTAATATTCCATCATATATATATATATATATATATATATTCTATATTTTCTTTATCCATTTATCTGTTGAAGGGCATCTAGGTTGGTTCCATAGTTTAACTATTGTGAATTGAGCTGCTATACATATTGATGTTCATTGATGTGGCTGTGTCACTGTAATATGTTGATTTTAAGTCCTTTGGATATAAACCGAGGAATGCCTGTCTTCTCAATATATACATGTATGTGCATACACATGAAAACACACACACACACACACTCTTAATATGCTTCCCGCTCTGATGATTAAGAATTTTCTTCCATTACAGAAAGACTTCAAAAAATCTACAAATTGGAATGTCTATAGGCACTGTTTTTGTTTTTCCAATACTAACTTTAATTATATAATCTTATATTTGTGTTTTGTTTTGTTTTACTGTTTTCATGGCATTAAATTGTTTTGTTGAGTCCCCTAACTTCATTACTTCCTAAGAGGGATGTTATTTTTTTTTATGTATTCCTAATGTGTTCTCAAGTGGCCATCATCCAACATCTCTGCCTTTCATTCACATCTTACCTTCATTTTTCTTTTGTTTCCATTCAATAGATATTCTCTTATTCATTGAATGTTAGTACTGCTTTCGGTTGTGTAACTATTCTCTGTAACAAAAGTATGGTGTTCTATATTTACTTTCAAACATCTCTTTTAAAGTGCAATTTTCTTGTTTTTTTGGGTCAAAATCTTCTAAAAACAAATTACAATAGCTTTCAAAAGTCATCACGGGATATAACAGGAAAAAGAACTGTAGAAGTAAGATGTTATATTTATTTCTTTCCCATTTCATTCTGTTTTCTTTTTTCCCCTCTTTCAATATTATCTTTTGTGAACATATGGTGACCAGGTACTTGACAAGCCAAGATTCATTAGTGCCTCTGGAAACATCTTTAATTCATATTTAAAGTTTTGTTGTTGTTGTGCCAAGGATGGAAGAAGCTGAACACAGACCTGAGACCACATTCAATTCTCATTCCTACATCCTAAGAAAATTAGATTCTTTAAAGGTTAAGGCCAACAATCCTTCTGAATGATGACTTCCACATTTGCTTGATATGGTGGTGGGTGTTGTCAAGATATATATATATATGTATGTATGTATATATGTGTGTGTATGTACATATATATACATACACACACATATATATGAGAAATATATCACCTCATATGAAATTAACATAAAACATAAAACAATTGTAGTTCTGTTCATCTCCAGCCTCCATAAGGAACACACTTCGGCAGAATAATTACCTCTAAATGAAAGTTTGTGGACGTAGAAATTTGCATTAGGAAATCACTTCAGTTATTTTGACATGACATGAATAATGGAATTCTGATTATAAAAAGTTACTTAATGCCTTAATGTTGTTTTCTGTTAAGCTTTGAGTATTTACTTATTACTTTGTTTTCTTTCTCTGATGAAGATCAACAAGTTGTAACACAAGGAATAACATAGAATGTAAAAAACTCAGGTTCCACCTTTGTCACTTATTAGTTATAAGATCTTGGTCAAATAATCTAAACATTTTGAAACTGAGATTACTTTTCCCACATAAGACAATAAAAATATTTTCTAGCAGCCTCAGAGTGATTTGATGAAACAAATGAAATATAGTCTTGATAAATTTACTTTGAAAATTGAAAAGACAATTTATATGCTGTTATTTTTTTGATCTGATATTACTTTTACAATATGCTTGTGATAATTAACTCAGGTGTAATATATATATATATTTATTGTAAACAAATGGGGTACAACTTGTTGTAATGATATATTTACTGTACATTTTAAATAATTATATTGACAAATTTTCTTGCCTTTCCCATAGTAAAAATATAGACTTAGTAATCTTAATATTACATATTGAGTAAATATAATCCTGCAGAAAGCAAAATAATTCCATAATTTTCATTATGTACAGATTATATATATATATCTAAATATGTACATATATCACATACAAGTTTGCATATACATAGATCGGTAAGAATTAAAAGGAAAAAGAAAAAAAGACCATAGGGAAACTAAACACAACTCACTGACAATATGTGTCCCCAGAGTCAAAAATAGTCCTTGCCAAGTAGCTTCCATAGCTAGCATGATTTTAACACTATTTTACCATTACATTCTAAGACTACCTTAAATGTCTTAAAGGTTTATCATATCAGTTTGTCTATTCTAAAAATAAAAAAAAAATTCCTTGCTCTACCTTCTCAAAAAATGCTGAAGTAATAATGCACCAAATTTAAACATAAAGAGTTAAGAGGTATTACTGACTCATTGCAGAAAGACTCTGAGATATGAAAACTAAGATATGACTAAAAATAGATATATTTTTAAATATATAACATACATTTTATAATATATAAAATAACACCTGAAAATTGCATGGTATTAAAGTGCAATCAAATGGGAGTAATCAAATAGATTATGTAAGGAGCATTTATAATACGTATAATACAATATTAATGCAAAAGCAAAAGTGTGTATATTTTCATTTTTAATTTTTAAATATTTTTAAAACCCATTGTTTCTTAATTGTAAATTAATTGCAAAAAGGAAATTTTAAAATACATAAAAATTCATCCTGTTTAGTAATAAAATAATTAAATATATATGTATATGTCTGACAACTTCAAATCTTATGTTTTAAAAAAATTTCCATTAACATGCTATGTCTAGTAATAAGGTCTTCATTTAATCTTATACTAATATTTACTATTTGCATCTAAGGTAGGAAAATTTGTTTCTTTTTATCATGATATGTAAATGGAGTAAGATATTCACATGTATTATCTGAAAACTTTTAAATGACGTGAAAACATAGAAAAATATGCAGATGGCTCAAAAAGTTTTAACCTTAACTTCTTAGTTTGCTTTTCATGTCTTATCCTATCAAAAAGTACCATGTCAGGGAAAGGTGTTAGATTCATATTTTTCTTTTTTTACTATTCAAATCTCTGATGTTTAATATTGTACCACACTGGGGCAGCAGTCAGCAAGATTAGTTTTCTTAAATAAAAGTCCATCGCAAGTTCCTGGTGTTTGGCTGTAAAAGGCTAGCAATCAATTTGCTTTTCCTTTCTTCCTATATTTGACTTCAAAACCATCACCCATTTGAAATTTAACTGCAAGAATGCTAATAATAGATGCTTCTGATTTATTGACCTCCCATAACTAACATTCCTTAAATGATTTAAGCACATTAGTATAGCTCTTACGTATTTATTTTTTAAAATCAAAGTTGAAAGGCAACAAGATGGTTTCTATAGTTTCATTTGTACTAGTTTCTACATTTTTCTTGCTGTCAAATTACATGTCAATATTCTGTATTCTTTCCTTTTTAAATAAAACATTACTTCTGTTTTCAATGCATGTACTATCAATTATTTGGGAGTCTAAATAAAAGAATTCTTAAGGCCACAATTATTATATCAATATAATTATATTAACCCTAATTTTTTTTCTGTCCCATATATATGTTTTGGCCTTTTATGATTAAAGTAATACTATCCATACAGGAAAAAAATTGGCTTCAGATATGATTTTCTTCAGCACCATTGATAATTATTGTCATAATTTTCTATTTTACATTGAAGATAGTTTGAAAACATTAATAGTACAAATATCAACAGGACAAAATGTTCTCTTTAGCATATTATTGAGGATATGGTAACCAAATAAACCAGTTTATTATCAAGACAAAGTGACTATTTCTTTTTCATAGATGGAGATGCTATTTGCTTTTTACTATTCATTTTTTAGATCTAGCAGTTTATGATTTAAAAAATAAACATCTAGAGTGAGAATGGTTAGAAAAATGTTGAACTGAATTTTAAAATAATTCTTAGTATATTAGAGTACTGTAAATAAGTAGACAATGTTATAAGTTACAATAGCAAGACATTAAAATAATATTTGGAACATTTTATTATTTAATTCATTGGAGATTGAGAATATGGGGTTTTAATCAAATTTTATGATTGGTTAATTCCCAGGGCAGTTAAAATAAAGAATCTCTGAAGAGGCCTTTGTATTTCTTGTTAAATTCTATGCTAACTCAGTATTTATCTAAGCACTTTTCCTCCTGCCTTTGTTTAATCTATCTCTTGGTCTTTTTCTCTAACTCTACCTTGTTCTCTCAGGTTTGCTCATTATGATGCAAAGCAGTATAATGGCAAATGAAATAATTTTACTTGTTTGGGAATTCAATAGTCGAGTGTTTTTATTTAATGATCTTTGAATGGATCTGAAAATTGAATATTTATATGTGCACATTTCCTGAGCACTTTAATGTGTACATTTTACTTCAGAATACACAGTCATTGAGGCTGCCCAAAAATAAAGTAACAATATATTGAGTAGCTTTTGCTAGAGCCAATGGTTCAGATATCATCATTGGTATTTGACAGAGATGCAAAGGCAGGCCAACAAAGTGCGAAACATTTATAGTGGAAAAAAGGCAAGGCCTTGGGCTGCTGCTGGAGGTTGATGGCACAGGGACACTGGAAGCACATTAATGGTAAGAAGAACATCAGACACAATTTGTTTGGGAACCTTATTTCGCTTTTCCTGTTTAGTCCTGAGTCGGAATAGGGAGCCGGGAAAGGAAATTCAGTTGTCATTGGCCAGGTCGTATCTATTCTGTGTCAGTTGTTGCAGAGATTGTGATTTGTTTTCCTGTGCTCTTTACTGCAGAGATTATGGTCATAATTCTATTGTCTTGTATGGTCTGGATATAATTCATTTATATGCACAGTGTCATTTGCTTTTCCTTGACCGGTTCAAGGAAATTTATGTATACTGATTATTGCTGGGAGGTATTCAGTTTTCTCCATCGAAAAATGTATCATGAGAACTTCTTGACAAATTTCTTTTTGCATTCACCTCATTACAATCATTTGACAAGACAACAGCTGCAAAGAAGCATGTTGATTCTGGATAGAATGAATTGAAGCAGAATCATGATCACTATGTCAAAACAAGAACAATAATCATCCTGGTAAGATGCTTTTGACTAGAAATCCCAATGGTCAAGAGAAGGAATTTTGCAGGCTGCGAGGATCAATCCTAGTGTGCCAGTTAACTTTATTCTTAAGGTGATCAACCTTGCCTATTTCATTTTACTAAGTGTAGCAAATGAAATAACAGCATTGTATTCGCAATGGCACAAATACTGCCATCACTAGCCAACAAGAACTCTAGAGCAATATGATTGTATATCTCTATTCATTCCTCTAAGCTGAGAGTGAATAGTATTCAATCTATGGCAAAGGTGGTTCTGTTAATAGCTTCTGTAAGAGTTAATGGAATACAGTTGGGAGTGGCACATGTCTATAATCTTAGCTACTCGAAGGTCAAGGCAGAATGATCACAAGTTCAAGGCCAGCCTGGGCAACTTAGGGAGACCCCCATTCTCACAAAAGCAAACACTCCAACAGAGTTAGTGGTAGAATTCTTAGAGATTTTTCTATTTGTGTGAGCTTCACATTTGGACTATTCCTCTGCTTGTTTATATAAACAAGTCATTTATTCTTCCAAGAACAGTAAAATCCAGAGTACCTCATTTTGGAGCTCATTTTTGAGTGACAAATTCCAGACTTGCTAAATTGTAGTTCTGTGCACCAGTTTCAGAATACTGTTGCTAAAGTCCATGAGGGATTACCCTGAGGAAAACAGGTTTAGGTTGCAAAAGAAGGAGTACAGGACAGGGGAATATGAAGATACAGAAAAGGGGAACTGATCACAGCATTAGGTCTCATCCAAATTCTTGTAGTGGCTTGGTTACATATTTGAATCTCCATTTGTGTGTACTAGGTAGCAAAATTGTGGCTCATGTCTGAGAAATTTTGTTGAATTCAAATTTAGCATTATTTTAGGATCTGTTTAGTATTGCAGAATTGATTCTTTTTCTGGGATAAAGTATCCAACAAAGTCACATTTTGATTTATTCAATCTAATTTTTAGAGGTAAATTCAAGCAGATATAATTCCCCTTGGTTTCATTTGGTGAGAATAGAGTTTTCCAGATGTTTTGTTGTTGTCGTTGTTGTTATTGTTGTTGTTAATCATGGAAATCAGTCTTTGAATGGCACATTAAGCAGTCAGCATGATTAAGGGTAGTTTTAACTATTTGTGACAGTCTGAGAATGGCGTCAGAGTGAATATGTTTTGTCCTAAAAATTATCATAAAGAAGGGGGAAAAAAAGAACAGGGCCCACGAGGGCTGGATGGTAAGGGTTGTGCTGTGGAAAATTTGAAGATTAAATTTTCACAAGTGTAAAGCAATTGAAAATCAAGCTAGGAATTATATATATCATGCTAACCAATAAATAATGAAATATTTATTAGTTAATTAGACTTCTGAACTTTAGTGGGTTCTTTTCTAATTATTTGTACCTATATGAGTAGAATTTTTTACCCATAGAGTGAGAGTTGTACAAGATCAACATCTGTGGAATGTATCAAATACCATGGGGAATGTACAAATATGTGCACAGCACACACAAATTATGCTTATGTATTTCCTTTGGAACCTTAAGAAACAGGCCTTGCAGAGGCATACAATGTTGCAATTCCATTTGGAAAGTAAAGCATTTCCTCTTTGATTTATAAAAGAGGTATCACACAGCTCGGAAGAATATTTTCTTGTTATGGGCTCTAAGATTACACATATGTGGAAAATAAGGAAAAACTGTGGGATATTTAAAATACCTACCATTGTGTTTCATGATTACTTCTGGGATGATTCTGAGCAAAAGTGACTGACTTTAATGGAGAAAAAGTAGTGTGCCCATATCTACCAGGAACTGATAAGGTTGACCGTCTACGTTTATAGTTAGTTCGCCTTAAGTATTCAAATTAAGGCACATATTGCATTAGTTTTCTTTCCTCAAAACATACTTATCATTTCTCTTGATCTTGATCATTGTTTTTTGACATTGGATGATGCCTTTTTTTCAGTATCCTTCTGTTTTCATTATCAATAGGTGTCCTGGATTGTCTGTAGGGGAAGGACTGTAAATTTATCAGGGGCCTCATTTTACTTTTATAGAGCCCTTTCAAAATATTCTGCCAAGTGATGTAGCTGAGATAAATGAGCAAATTCCCATTCTAATTTCTATTTTCTAATCAGGTCTCTGATTTCAAGTTCAAGTTCATTTAAAAAAGAAGATGAAAGCTGATGTTAAACATTGAGGTCTTTAATTCCTGAATGTCATTGAAAAGCATTTTTTAATCTCTCCTGAAAATCTTCGGAAGTTTCATACTTTCTTTCCATATGTGATTGAATTTGATTCATTTGGTTTTTTATTCTAAATGTTTCAGCCATTCCTATTAAAAGACTTTGCACCCCTTCCTTCTATCACTCATAGGGAGTGATTCTGTAGATCCCTTTCAGGGTAACTACATTTGGCTTTTTGCAATACAGGATTTACCACCTGAGATTTTCAACAATGTGTACTGTTTCATATAGGAAACTCTAGGTCACACAGACCCAAATGAATTATATATTCTTTGAATAGCCTTCGACCAAAAAAGTAAAGAAAGTTTAGATGTGCAGTGTAAAAACTGACAATGGCTAGTTGAAATTGATGCTTGTGTACTTTACAAGTTGACTCCCTGACCTGGTATCTAACTCTGTCCAAGGGGAAACCTGACAATCTGTGTTCTCCAGAAGTTGAACAGTAAGAGTTAATGCTCTCTAAGGATTAGAGGTACAGAGAAAGGCAAGGTGGGATGAGGCAAGGAGAGGAGAGACGAGGAAAGAAGAGGAGAATCTAATTGTGTTGTGGGTGAGTCACAGCAAAATTCATCTGAATGGACACTGGTCCTAAAAGAGCCTCAAAGTAGTTTCTCTTTGAAAGTCCGGAGAGCAGGTGCAGAGGTCCTTTCCTTGCATTCTACCTTAGACATACTTATGAAAAATAGCACTTTCAAACAGCCACATAGCATAACACTTGGGACTAGGGATGTAATTTGGTAGTAAGTGCTTGCCCCGCCTGAGTGAGTCCCTTGGTTCAATTTCTAGCCCTGTCCCCACAAATGTACTCCAGATAGTATAACACAAACTATCCTAAAAGAATGAGAAGAAGTAAAGTAAGATCTGAGTACTGCTAAACACATAGGAAACAATAATCAGTGTCAAACTAAGAAACTGTGATTTGTTTGGGAAGAGTATTCGGCTTTTCCTGGTGTGTCTTGAGTTGGAAACAGAGGCAAAAAATTGGGAAATTGGCAGTCGTTGACTCAGCCCCATCTGTACTGAGCTGATTGCTGTAGAGCTGGACTGGCTATTGCAGAGATCACATTTAGAATTCTGTTGTTTTATATGGTGTGGCCATTGTTCATTTGTATGTTTTTCTGAAGGCTAATGCCATTAATAATAATATTTGGCATTTATCATACAACTACTATGGAGACTTCTTGTGGTTTTTATTCTTACAAAATACATTGTGATATAAATCTTATTGTAATATAAATCTTATTATTCTCAGTTTATTGAGATTTAAACAATACCCATCAAGGCATGTGTGTGTGTGTGTGTGTGTGTGTGTGTGTGTGTGTGTGTGTGCACAAATTGCTGAAAGCAAAATCACATTAGGAAATGATGTGACTAATAACAAGCCTCAGGAATGACTGTCTTCAGAAGGTATGTTCCTTGATATCTTATGAATCAACATATTCTTTATATACATACAGCTTAACATTACTCCCTTTAATATATTTTTATATACCTACAATTTAACATTACTAACTTTAATCATCATATTATGTACAAATGTAGTTAGGCATAAAAATGAATAAATAGATACTATAAATAGAAAGTACATAAATATCTCCAGGTTACTAAGTGCTTGATCGGCGATTTGCAGTTCTAATGTTATTCCAGGGGCAGAAATAAGCAGGATAAAATGTATCCACTTTAGAATCTTTAAAAATGAGTAGGACAGTCAGGTGCGGTTTCATACACATGTAATCCTAGTGGCTCAGGAAACTGAGGCAGAAGGTAGAAAGTTCAAGGCCAGTTTCCATAACTTAGTGAGATTCCATCTCAAAATAAAATATAAAAGACTGAGGCTGACTCAGTACCACACACAAAAAAATTTTTTTTAAAAAGAAAGAAAAGAGAGAGAAAAAGAGAGAGAGGAGAAATTAGGTCAATTTCGTTGTTGACTTATACTTTCAGTTTGCTTAAGAAATTTCTGATTCAGTCAACACGCAGCAAATAGATACAATATTTCCAAAATTTACATAGTCAGTGTCTAAATGTCCCTACTTAAAAATAAAAGGTTAAACCAGGTATTCTTTAATCTGTTCTATATTATTTTTGGATGTTGTTTCTAAAGATATTGAGAAATATTAGATAAAGATCTCTCTACACATAATCAACCATAGATTTGTCTTACTAAATTTTCCAGAAATAATACAAGTCTACAAGTTCTTGCACTGAATGACACTTTCAATGTTTGACAAAAATTTTATAAAGCCTGTTTTCTCCTTTCTGTTCTCATACTACCTAAACTTAGTGAAGGACTAAGTTCCAAACATAATTATTCTATTTTAAATAATCTCTTAAAACATGCTAAATATCCTAGAAACCAAACCAAAGAATCCAACCAAAGAATCATTTGTACTTGCATTCTCAAACAGAAGTCTACTGTAAACATACAAATGTAAAACATGCCTAATACACAAGAATAATGGTTATACCTGGGCTACCCAGAAAAAAGTCTCTTGAGACACCTTGAATTCCTGTCAAAGAGAGAGTGAGTGAACAGAGACACCAGAACCTAGCAAGTTCTCAATAGATAATAACTTAGTTTAAAACTGATATTACCCTTGACATGATTTTTAGAGTATCACTTTGAGTACTCTCTTTTAAATAAGATTTAGTGTGGTAGAATTTCTTCCACATGTATGCTGAAGAATTCTTCTACATGCATGCAATGGACCCTATGTCCTTTATTAAAAAAATCAAATAAAAGTTTCATTTAAGTGTAGGATGAATCAGTAGCAACAAATTAATACAGCTATTTAATTTTAAATCAAGGTTAAGATGGAGCAATATTATTGTTTATTTATGAAATGTACTTATTAGATATTCTAACATAATCACTATTGCTTCAACATACCATGTTGAAACCATAGTTCCACCAATATGTTCTAACTCTCTTCTGCTGTTCAGCATGTAATTTGAAATCAACTTAAACGATTAATTTAATGGAATATTACTCAGCCTTAAAGAAGAATAAAATTAAAATGAATGGAGTTGGAGAAAATTATGCTAAGTAAAATAAGCCAATCCCCAAAAGCTAAATGATGAATGTTTTCTCTGACATTCGGATGCTAATTCACAATACATCGGGAGATGGGGGAATGGCACTAGGGAAGAATATAGTTACTTTGGATTAGATAGAGGGGAGAGAAGGGAGGGGAGTGTATGGAGGTAGGAAGGATAGTAGAATGAATCTGACTTCATTACACTTTGTCCATATATGACTACATGACCAGTGTAATTCTACATCATGTACAACCAGAAGAATGAGAAATTATGTTCCATTTATGTATGATGTGTCAAAGTACATTCTACTGCCATGTGTAACTAATTAGAACAAATGAAAAACTTATTTAAATTTAAAAAATAAAAAAAAAATTAACTCTGCTGCATCCTTATTCAAAACTAATACAATAAATTTAGGAACTGAACACATTTAATAATTGATTCTTGAGGCAGAACCCTGGAGAACTTTCAGCTGGATAACAAACTGTTAGTGAACTCTTCTTTAGTTCATGCATTTTAATGATTATATATTTGCTTAAATGTATTATTGTGGCACTCTTTTGAAATAACTTTCTGAAGATCCAGGGGGTCTATTACTCGGAGTTGAATATTTTGTTTTGTTGCTCTTACAAAGCAGAAATGGTAATATCACCTGTTATGTGATCTGAAGGATATGTTACTATTTCTGTTTTATATTTGACATAGAAGCAGAGGTTTTAAGATGGTGTGCTTGAAAATATGATGTACCCTGTACCCCGTTGCTTAGAATTATTAGGAAGTATCAAATGTTTGTTTCACTGTATGACACATAATAAATTTCCCTTTCTGTTTGGTAATTCAAATTATATGAAGAGAATGTTTAAATATCCACAGAAAGTACTCAATCCTTAGGGTATATACGTAATCTTTTCTGCTTAGCATCTAGATTTCATTGTGAAAGAAACATTAACAATGCTTTTTATGACAGCATTTATCTATGACTGTTATCATTTTTAGAGCCAAACCATGATTACATAAATTTTCATTGCTTAATTTTATTTTTTTTTTAATTATCAAATTCCAGTTTTAAGTATTGATAGCTTTCTGTACATCATTATTCCTTTAAATACACTAAATTTTGAATTAGTGAGACTCTTGTTGTTTTATTTTTGTGACAACAAATGAATATTGTCAAATATTTTCTCAGTCTGTAGGCTGTTTCATCATTCTGTTGATTTTTTTTCTTTGAATTGTTAAAGCTTCTTAGTTTGATGTAATCCCATTTGTCTAATTTTGCTTTTACTTCCTGTGATTTTAGGGTCATATAAAAATCATTGTTTATGCCAATATTTTGAAGCATTTTCCATGTTTCCTTCTAGTAGTCTTGTAATTTTAAGTCTTACATGTTGGCATTGACCCATTCTGAATTGATTTTTGTAGAGTGGAGGGTAGAATCAAATTTAAATTTTCTGTATAGGGGTACTCAGTTTTCCATTTATTTAAGAGGTGGTTTTGTCCCAAAGTTTGTTTGTAATACCTTTCTTGACAATCATGACTATAAATGGGTTTGTTTATTTCTGAGATCTCTATTCTGTTCCATTGATCTGGGTGTGTTTTTATGGCAGTACTATGCTGTTTTGGTTACTATGACTCCATAGTATGTCTTGAAAACAGGTATTAGGATTCCTTCAACTTTGTTCTTTTTGCTCCAGATCGATTTGGTTATTTGGGATCATTTTTGCTTCTATGTGAATTTTAGGATTATTTTTTGTAGTCTGTGAATAATGTCATTGGTGTTTTTATGGGGATTACATTGAATCTGTAAACTACTTCAGGTAGTATAGGTATTTAAAAATATTAATTATTCTGATCCATGAACATAGGAGGCCTTTACATTATTTAATTTATTTAATTCAATTGTTTAATTCAATTTCCTTCATCATTGTAGACCCATTTGTAATTTTCATTGTAGATTCATTTTGCTTCCTTGGTTAAATTTATTCTAAGATATTGTAGAATTGTAGTCATTATGATTGGATGACTTTTGTTAGTGATTTTATTAGTATATAAAAATGTTACTAATTTTTGTGTATTGATTTATATCCTGATGCTTTACTGAATTTATTTACTGGAAATAAAAGAATGGAAAAAAAGAGAGTCCAAATGGAGACCAAAAGCAAGCCCAGTATAATTATATCAGACAAAATGAACTTCAAGGCAAAAAAAAAAAAAAAAAAATGTAAGAAGAGACAAAGTTTATTATATACTAATCAAGGAATCAATTGAATAAGAAGATACAATTATTGAAAATGTATATGCACTCAGAGAACCAAATATTATAAAGCGAATGCTGTTAAATCTAATGAAAGAGATAGGTTCAAATATAGTAATAGTGATCTATTTCATTACCCCACTTTGATCAATGAACACATCATCCAGACCAAAAAAAAATCAATAAATGCCAACTTAAACTATAGTACAGATCAAATGATGTTAACATACACTTTACAGAACATTTCATGCATGTAGAATATACATACATTCTTTTCTTCAGTGTTTAGATTCTCTTCAATAGACCATCTGTTGGCCACAATACAGATATAAGCAGATAAAAAAATTAATCACATTTTGTATCTTTTCTGACCATATTGGAATAAAATAAGAAATTGAAATATAAAATAGAGACAAAAATAACTTTTAGAAATTATACAAGTACATGGAGAATGAGTAACCCACTTTTGAAAATAAATGGATCATTGAAGAAATCATAAGAGAAACTTTAAAAACTCAACAAATGAAAATGGATGCTCAGAATATCAAAACTTAATTACCAAGAGGTAATTTCATAGGAATAGGCACTGACATAAAAAAAGTAGATTTTAAACAAGTAACAATGATGCATCTGAAGGGCCTAGAAAATGATGAGCCAACCACACCCCAAATTAGTAGAAGCAAAGAAATAATGAAGATTAGAGCAAAACTAAATAAAGTAGAAACAAAAATACAATGAAGAGGACATTTTGAAAAGATGAAAAATTATCAACGAAGTCTTAGCTGGTTTAATGAGGAAAAAAGGAGAGAAGATCCAATTAAATGAAGTCAGAGTGAAAAAAGACATTATAACCAAAGACATGGAAATATGAAGTCTCATTGGAGGCTATTTTGAACAACTATACCATAAAAAGTTAAAAAATGTAAAAGAAATTATTAAAGTAGATATAATATAACCTATTAAAACTGAACTCTGAGTATATAAAATGCCTGAATAGACCAATAACAAGCAATAATATTGAATCTGTAGTTAAAAAAAAAAAGTAACCCAGCAAAGAGAAGCTCAGGACTAATGGCCCCACTGCAGAATTTTACCGGACTTTTCATGAAGAAATAAATTAAATGTTAATTCTTGAACTATACCAAAGAATTAAAAGGGAAGGAACCCTTCCAAATTCATTCTGTGAAACCAGCGTTACTTTGATATCACAACTAGGCAAGGACAAAATAAAACAAACAAACAAACAAAAACATAGGCCAATATCTCTGATAAACATAAACCCAAAAGTTTTTAATAAAATATTAATAACCTGCATTTAAAAATATATTAAGAAGATTGCACAACATAATCAAGTTGGTTTCATTCCAGGAATGTGAGGTTGGTTCAATGTATGCAAATCAATAAATGCAATTCATCACATAAATAGAATTAAGAACAAAAATCATATGATCATCTCCATAAATGCAGAAAATGACTACTTATTTATGGTTAAAACACTGAAGAAAATAGGGATGCAAAACACTTACCTCAGAGTAATAAATCTATAAGTGACAATCCCAAAGCCAATATCATACAAAATGAGGAATGCTGAAATCATTTTCCTTAAAATAAGAAGCAAGACATGAAAGTCCACTATCACCATTCTTATTCAATATAATTCTTGAAATTTTAGTCAGAGCAATTATGCATGAGAAAAAAATTAAAAAGATACAAGTAGGAAGAGAAGTCAAATTATCTGTGTTTGTAAATTTTATGATTCTATACTTAGAGGACCCAAGAAACTCTACCAGAAGGTTTCTACAGCTGATGATACACACACATATATATATATATATATGAAGAATCCATATGCATTTATAAGCAGAATCATTTGAAAAATACTGGATAAATTATGCTTCATCCTTAAATTTTTTTGTGTCTACCTCAAAGAACATGGTCATTCTGATAAGTAATTATAACTTATCAAACTATAACTTTTGTTATTTAATATTGCTATAGTATTTAGTCTAATATACCATCCCTATCTATCTATCTATCTATCTATCTATCTATCTATGATCTATCATCTACCCACAATCTCAATGGTCCCAAATTCTTCTTTTTTGTGTAGTACTTATCTTTGTTTTGATATTGATTTTAATAACAGATCGCATTTTTATGTTCGACTTTTATGTACTATATATTTTAAGAACATTTTTATAACCTTAATAAGATTGTAGGCATTTTTAGATTTAATGTATTTCCTTTGTTCTTTTGATACTAACCATTAGTGAAGTGTTTATCACATGAGTCTCAAAACTCTGGTAGGAGGCTTCTCTTAAAATGATGAAGGTTACCATAATATGTTAAAATGCTAATATATTTCATTAGATATGCTTATTAAAATAAATGGACTAGAACCCTAGTAAAATGAGATTCAAAACAAGTATATTTGGAAGGACAGGGCATTAAGTTAGGAGAAAATACCTGGACTCTGAGAATGTAGGGAAACATGCTGTATTAATTAGTCTGCCTACACTTCTTTCCCCATATACATCTTTATTTTCACTTCTGCTCTTTGTAGTATAGCCTACCACTTATTTTCTTGTAAAAACATGAACACCACTTCTTCCACACCTCTCAAACTACTTGCATGGTCTTTTAAACTAAATATTAATTTTTTTATTATATTCTAGTTTTGACTGTATACATTTTGGGATTGTGGGGAAAAGGGTAAAAAAGGAATAGGCACCCACACTCAATGTTATTTTTGATGCTGCAACTTAGGTGGGGCACATATAAGGTATCTTTTAATACCAGGTGAAGTCTGGGATTGCTGTCTACCTTCTGTCCTCCAGTGTCCTGTCATGATGACTTCCACCACACAGTAGACACCACACAGTGATAGCTATCCTCATTCACTGCATGTCATAATTGAACTAGTAGAAAACAAAGCACCAGAATGTTGTTTTTGAAAAAGAAACTTATGAATGAAACTCAGAGTTTACTAGGTAAGGAAAATTACTATTTATATTCTGACTTGAATCTTTTTTTTTTTTTTAATGAATTCTCAAACCAACTTTTCTTTGAATCTTTTTCACATCTTAGTGGAAAAAAAGAATGTGTGTGTGTATGTGTGTGTGTGTGTGTGTATATATATATATAAAATTAAAAATAATATGTATATTCATATGGAGATTTACCCACAATACTTCATATGCATTGAATATAAAATATCGGTAACTGGAAATTATATTGAGTTTGAAGATCACTGATTAAAGCACACCTCTAAGAGTAATTTGATGTATACATTTCTTTGGCAGGGTGGCAAATGCATACACGTTGCCACTCGTTTGTTCTCTGCCTTAGACAGATATCACGCACTGTAAAATGGAGATGAAAGAATGTTTTATCAGGGAGGCATTAATCTCAGTATGCTTCACTGCTTAATTCAACAATCTTCAAAATACAGAGAATACATATGGAACTAGAGGATGTATAAGACACTGACAAAAACACTTTTTCCAGAAGATTTAGAAATCACTATAGAGGTTACAAAGCAGTTTGACAAATTTGAAGATGTATTTTGTCTCAAGGAACATATTTAAAACTCTTTGTGTAAAGCATGTTTTATTTCTCTTGTCTACCTGATTTGTGAAGATACTCATTTAGGTTTGAAAGAATGCTGATGAAATAAATCAGAGCTGAATAACAGTATTTCTATCAGTGTTTGAATTTTTAAAATATTCAATGATTCACAACACCTAAATAAATCAATTAAAATGCAAGTAAATTGACAGTTAAGTGGCAAGTGAATCTAAATAGTATTTGTATTTCTAAATGTAAATTTAAGTAACAATTTTGATATGAAATTGTTTGGAAGGTCGATAAACTTATTCCCAGTTCATTGCTCTTACTTTTCATCCTCTAATATTTCATTATATTGATTGGTTTTAAATTATAAATAAACTTATTTTCAGTACAAAGGAAATTATTTAAAACTTTTTCATTAGTTTGCATGAATAACATTAAATATTCAGTTTATCTTCATCTTCTATTTGTTGCTTTTATGTGATAATTTATGATCGTGAAGCTTCCTATGCGAAACCTGTAATGCATAGGAAACCACCTCTTCTGGAATATGATACCTCTGTACCCCTTCACAAGTTTCTTTGGAGAAAAATGAATCCATTGTCTTGACCTAACCAGCTTACCAATAGAAAGAACTCAAAGATGGAGATTTCAATTTGGGAATATTGACTTGAGTTACTAGTTAGTTTTCTCTTACTGTGCACCAATTATTATACATTTGGCAACTGGTGATGACTCATATTTATTACATAGTTCCACAGTTCCACATTCTGGTGCTGCTTGGCTATATTCTCTGTTCAGTGTCTCACAGTATCAGAGTCAATCAGAAGTTCTCATCTCTTAGCTAGAGAATTGAGATTGAATAATCAGCTTTCAAGAATTTTCCAGTTGTTCACTGCTTTAGGTTCTTTTGAGTCAGTAGGACTGACATCCTCGTTTCCGTCCATGTTGACAGTGCTCCAGAGGCTGCTCTCTGCTCTGAGAGTCTGCTTCTATTCTTATATTTGGTATTTTAAATCGATGTGTATAATTAGTTACATCTGCAAACTCCCTTTGCCATGTAACATAAGCATGGGAGTAACACCAAGAAACAGAAGACACGGGGTCCAAATTCTGCTTATCATAATTATTTTCCCAAGGGAATGTGTACATTTGAAACAACATACTTGTTTACTTTAAAATGTTTCCTTTATCCAATTAAAAACACAGGTAGAACAATTTCAGTGCATGAGGAAACATAATTGAATGCAAATGTACATTTTATTAGTGATTTAATATTTTATATCAATTCATTTCCTCAAAATAGTTCTTTTACCTAGTGTCACAATGTATTTTTTCATCAGAAGCTAGGAAAACGGGTTCATTTCAATGCATACAAGATATAATGAGAAGTATATAACATCTACAAGTCCATGATGTTTATGGATTACACCAGATTCAAAATGCATATACTCTAAATCTTTAGTTTCTTAGACTCATTGGAAACAACATGTGCAAATAAAAGTTATCAGTGTCCAAGATAACATATTTCCACATACTCCTTGTTGTAATCATAAAGTGTAATACTATTACATACTGATAAAAGAATTTTGTGGTAATTTTGTATTTGCACCATTTGTGTGAATATGTTTTCTCATGATCAGCAGAAATTCTCAGTTTTCAAATTCTATATATCATCTCATGCAGATTAGCATAAAGTTTAATTTTTGCTAATTAGGCAGAGGTGAGGGAAGCAAATTAACTGGAAACATTACTTTGCATTTACAGTAGTCTTATCATTTTGTGCATGTGCATGGGGCATGTATTCATCATTTTCTTTGCATCAGTATTAGAATTTAATTCTTCGGGTATCTTAACTGAGCAAAGTATTTGTTTACAAAACACATTGCTGCAAAAATTGAATTGCGGAAAACTGGCCATCTAGAAAATAGTCTTACACAATAATTTCATGGAACATAATTTTTGTTAACTAAATATGAATTTTGCTTTTAGTTATAAAGAAAATGCATTTAACTTTCACATGTTTATAACATTGAAGGTATAGAAAGGCAAAACATCCAAAGCAGCAATTTAAACTCCTTTGTAAAAGTGCTTACCATAAAATGTATGATATCGGTGTGGGAAATTTAAGAGTTTGACTGTAATTCAAATCTTTGTGATGTATACTGTATTTTCAAAAAGTGTTGCCCATTAACTATCTTATTTACCTTTTATTATTATTATTCATTGATTAGAATTGTCTTTAACTTGTTAAAATGCTTTTAAAGTTTTCTTGACTCTTTAAAGTTCATAGCTAGTATACAGACTTTCATTAACATTCTGTAACTTCATTTCTACTATTTAATGGACATTCAACACTTATGAAACATTAGTGAGTAATTAACGGTTTAAAAAAAATTACATTCTTCTTTTGACCTGGTTAGCCAGAACATTAGATTTTATGTTGAGTAAAGCTCATGACACATGTATTGGCATATACTGATTCAATCCATCTGAAATTTTGGAATCTACTATGTAGAATGTAATGATTAGGAACAAAAGGGATGTAAAAATGGAACATTGCTCTGTAGGAGGACTACATAAGAAAGCTGACCATTAGTAATTCATATACAAATAGAAAAACACACTTATTTGAATTAATATCAACCATTTATATGAATTAAATAAGCTTTTTCTTAGGTTTTATTTGTAACTTCATCAAGGTAGCAAAAACAAATTTCAACTTATTTGTCTGTTGTGTGTGTAACATATATGGTAATTCACATATCAGAAAATTCTAGTGAGGAGAATAAAATGAAATGTTTTGTGTGAAAGTTCTGTAAAATTTCTGAAGTACTATTGTGTAATATAACCAACCAAAATTTTTTAAAAATAAAAGTGTCTTCACATTATTTTGAAATCTTTCATATCAAGAGATCAAGCATTCTTAAAATCAATACCCATTTTTTTTAGGCAATGTTATCTCTGGGAATGTGAACTAATTTTTAGTATTATATAGTTCAAATTTTATTTAAAAAACAACAGAAGCAGCTTTAAAAAATAAATGGCTTGCAGTTATCTCAGACATAAACTAAAGAAGATTAATAATTAAAACATCTGTAAGATCCAAATCATCTCAAAGGACTTGCTATTTATGTTTATAAAAAGCTATAAATAAAATAAAATGACCTTTTGCTTATTTTTTCTTCTTTACCATTTCACTGAAATGGAACACCAACCCTTTAGTTGATTATATAATTGAAATAACCTTATTATTTCCCTCCACCCACCAATTTTTAGAAGAAAACCTGATTTTCTTTTTTCTTCACAGTAAAACCTTGGCAGGAAATTTAGTTTCTAGAAGCAACACAAGGCACTCAGATTTGAAAAATCAGGAGATATGCTATTGTAGATCCGTAAGGAAAGTAAAAATATTTAAGAGCTCTTCGGAAAGTTATACTTCTTGACTAAAATGAGCAAGATTGTAGAGGACCAACCAAAGGTCAAACATCCTCCCTGAATTCATTATCAAAAAAGGCAAAGGATAACAATATATCTACAAACTCAAGATGATATAATATGCCAGCATTAACTCACTAACATTGTAAGGAATGTTGCCCTAGAATTAATTGGTCCTGAGACTAGATTATGGATTTGTCATTGACATGTCTTTCTTGGTAAGTGGAACACCTAAGAGACACCATTGCCATATTTGTTTTGCTAAAAAGATACTGAGCCCCATGCCTGGTTTCTGACATATACTGACCTTGCTCAGTCTTTCTACCTTTGGTTGCTGAAAATTAAAGTAATAGCTGTATTAACCTCTTCCTGTATTTTATGAACAAAAGAGATTATGAAACAATAAATAAATTATACAACAATTCTTGCAGTAATAATTATGATGGACTAACCAGAAGATAAATAACCATTACTATGTTTGTGAAAATGCAGCTACATGAGGTGCTGGGTCTTTTATTAGTTAGCAGGTACATGACATGTACCATACAAATGGAGTTCTTTCAGATTGTATAATTATTTGAAGTGTCTATATTTTTTCCTGTCTTGATTGTGGGTTCTAAAAAACCTAGACATCATTTCAAATCACACTCTACATCTTACTGGCAGTAGTTCCTTTTCTGAGCATCAGTTTTCTTTCTATGGTATTACATTAATAATGTAGAGCTCATAAGCTAAAACATATAGAACAAGGAATGCTGGCAAAACATAATTCTAAAATTTCTTAAGTTCCTTCTTTGCCATTGTTTTCTTTCTGTAATTAGCACTAAAATATTGAAAATGACCAAAAAGCAGTCACAAAATAACTGAATAGATTAATAAGAACAGTAACAAGAGAATTATTTTCAAACTCTTCTATAAAGGAAGATTTTAATTCACATTGACTGTCTTCAAACTGTATCTGTGGTTTTCCTAGATGACTTTGTTACTATAGCTGGTTTCATATATCAGGAGATTTGTAAATGTAACTGGATATAATTTTTAAAGACCGAAAAATATATAGTAAAGCAACTTGAGTAAAGTTGGTAATGCATTCTATTCCATGTTTCCAATGGAAATGAATGCTTATTCAGCAAGTAGAATATATGGGATAGTTTTAAAAATTATTACATTATATCAGAAACTGTTCTAAATATGTAAGTTATAGTCTAATTTAACAGAAATTTTTTTTTGGAAAATACCATATGTTGTATGGGTAACTATCATACTATTCATAAGTTACAGAGAAAGAACACCACTTCTTAATGCATCATGACACACAACCATACACAGAGTCACACTCAAAATGTTTTATTCTTCTCTAAATTATTTTGAGGTTTTTAGGAAAAAACAATTTGTGTTACTATTTTATTTCATTTATATTTCTGTGACAAATATAAGTACTTTTTAGTCCCACAATATTTTTTTCTCAATCTTTGCTATCTTTTGCTGTTAGATTCTTCATTAATTATTTTAATAATAGTCTGTCACTTTCAGACTAGCCTATTATGTGCTCACATGTAAATTTATATATTTTCTAATTTTTGAATGATAGGATAGCAGTATTAAAATTATAGCTTAATGTTTAGTTTCATGCAGCATTTTAAAGATTTTACTGCATAATTTTCTGGCATTGTCTCTATGGCATGACAAGTCTATTCTCAGTGTAATTGATATTTCTTTCTAAATAAATACACCCTTTCTACTTTTTAGTATTATTTTTTTCTTTTCAGAATATATATATGATCAACTCAATGCATTTTGTGGTTAGCTTATTTTAATTTTCCTTTCCAGTACATGGTGTGACATTTAAAGTACTCCTAGTTATATTTCTAGAAAATTCTCAATTTTTTCTTCCTCAAACAAGGACTTCTCTTTCAGTTCTTAGATTTCTTCTTCTGAAAATTTGTTAAGGCTTGCACTATAGTCTGTTGACTTAACTCCAAAGCTTACTTATTTTCATGGTTTATTCCTTTATTCATGTACACTGCATTCTGGGTAGTATCCTGTATTTTGTTTCTCTAATTCCTGTCTTGACTGTGGGAGTCTTTGATATTATAGGGATGGTATGGAACTCCTGAAATGACATGAAAAAAGTGAATGTATGATTGTAAATGTAGAATATCTTGCAATATGATGGTTGCATAGTGAGTTATTTAAATGACTACAAATTTTATTTACTAATTAACATTTTCACATTAATTTATACTATTGAGTAAAATTCAACTTTTCCCTATTTATGTGGAAGAAATAATTTCTGAGTACATTGATAAATTTACTTATTTTTGAAGAATTCAATATTATATTTCAGTGTCTTCTAGAGTAGAAATATTTATTGTCTTTTTATTATCTTTTTCAATCTTAATTTTCTTGTATTTTAGAATTCCAGTTATGGATGCATCTTAGAGGTGTGTGCGTGTGTGTCTGTGTGTGTGTGTGTGTGTGTGTGTGTGTGTGTGTGTCTCTGTGTGCGTGTGTGTGTGGTGTATGTTTCTCCTTTCTTTCTCAGGTCTCTACTGCTTTTCCTGGTAGATTTGTATTTACATTCTTCTGAAACCCTATGGTGCTCAGTAAAGCCAGGTGCAGCAAAGCAAGATACTGCACCTGTGATAAGTGAGGAATACCTTCCAATTATCCAAGAAGCTATTTATGAGAATGAAAATTAAGCTAATGTCACTAAAGGCAGACTCAGTGATGACACTTTAATTCCTGAAATGACATGAGAAGTGCAGAAGTATGAAGATAAATGTAGGCTGTTTTGTTAAATCCATGCTTGTTTCATAGAGTATTTCATGTGCTGTGATCCTAACAGATGCAGAACAGAAGAACAAATTAGTATGAGAAATCACAGATGAATTGGACCATGAATCTATAATCAGGGTAAAGAAACTGGAGAGGTCTTGCAAAGAGATAACTCATAAATTAGCAACTCTTAAAGTTATTTGCTTGCTGTGATTACTCTATGCCCTAAATCCTAACAGATAATTATTCAAAATTATCAATTATAGACCTGCACCCAGATACACATAGATCCTAAAAGCATCAATTACCAATTCTATGGATACATTTTATGATATTATAAAATTCATATATTATTATAATTATATGAATATTATGATATAATTTTAATATTATAACTCTAGACCATGGCTACTAATTGGCATTATAGTTTAATAATTTTCATTCTTGAATTTCAGCTCTATGCTAGTTTTGTATGAGTAAGGATGCTACTTTTTTTAAACTGAAATTGACAGCTATAGTAACTTACCAGATGAAAACTTTCTACAGGTATTTATTAATTTAATTATAGGAAAAAGAAGAAAAATGCAGAAAGGAAAATAAAGAAGGAAAAGAGAGAAGAAAAGAAGGAAAAAAGGAGGAGTGAACAGATAGAGAGGAGGGAAAGAAGGAAGGAGGTAGGGAGGGAGGCAGGAAAAGAAAAGTTGGAAAAGAAAAAAAAGACATTTCTTATATTCAGTACTCAAATGCATTTTATATTATTTTGTGTGGTTGCAATTAAACTATTGAAAAAAATGTTAACTTTGTTGGAAAGAAAAAGAAGGAAAAGTCAACTCGGTTGATCCTTTTCAGGTATTCTATATATGTGACAGTGGACATGGTTGCCAATGGTTGCAACTTTGTTGCTAAATTTGTTTTTATAGGTGTCCTATAGATGGGATTCTGGGACATAATAGGTTAAATCAGATTCAACTGTGATGAAACTGTTGCAGAATAAATATTGCTTATGAGAGTAACTAGCTTTCCAGGGCCTATGAGATGTGACAGATCTTGTTTATTGATAAATTGCATGTACCAGGAAAGATGCTACAATAAGTATTGATTACATTGTGCATAGAACTCATTTTGCTACAGCATGTGAATGCCTTCATGAGCTGACAATCCATTAAGTATCACTTGTGTGTCTCTTAATTCCATTATTGCTTCTTTTACTGCTTTATCCTTTAACTACCTTTAAATAGATTGCCGAAGAAGAAAATGGGTAAAGGGAAAACTCTAATGGTAGCTTCACATTTGGAGGGAAATAAATGACTTTATTAGGATAAACTGGATTTCTGCCACTACTTCCAAATACATACTTAATACAAAAATAAACTTAAAGCATTCGCACTAAAATATACTACAGCACAATAGGTAATAAAGTGAAGAATTCTATTTTAAATCAATAGTTTTTCTTTGAGAGTTTGTTACTCACACCACACAAAATTTCTTACCTTCTAGTGACATTACTGTAGTTTTTACTCATTTCTTCATGTATATCTGATTTTGTTTTGTTTAAAATGCACAGATACCCTGAGAGTTACATCTGCTCTTCTCAACTGCCACATAATGTTTTGGTTTGTTACGAATGCTAAGGTTTAAAATAATTTCTTATGATTTGTGGATTTTCCTAATTTCTCTATACTTTTTTTTTTTTATCTCTGGAGCAACGTTTAAATAGTTTATTAAATAGTTTGTTGTCAAAATTTAGTATTTGTATAATTTATTATCTATTATTTTCATAATTATTGGCTTATGTTCCATACTTGCCATAGTGTAGTAACTTTGAAGCATAAGAGAAAGAAAATACGTTTCCAATTTACTTACAAGAACTAGATATGTGCCTCTATGATGTGTGTGGACTTGAAAATGAAGAAAGAGAAGCAGAAAAACATAAATAAAAGGGGAAATAGTAACTGTAAATGAATTGAATGGGGTAGTAGTGGAGGGAGGGGAGCAGTGGGGGAGGTGCGAGATATTGAATGGGTTGTGTTTCATGCTTTTGTGATTAGATCAGGATGCCTCTGGTATAGTATACAACTAAAAATAATTTTTGAAAAAACACATAAAAAAAGAAAAATCAACTGAAAATTAAAGAACATTCTTAGATAAGTGTTTTTTCTCTTCATCACTCAGTTTCTTATCTGTATCTAAATAAGATCATTTCCCCCCTCATCCATAGTTTAAAAGAGAGATTAATTGACATATAAAATATTAATTGATAGCAAAATAAGGGACTATATATGTACATAGAATAGTTGGGGGCATTCCATCACCCTTCTCATTTCCCTGTCCTCCTCTCTCCCTTTGTTCCCCTTCCTCTGTTCCAATGAACTCTATCCTCTTTTTATGGAATCCCCCTGCCTTTTTATAACCGTCAGTTGGTCTATCTTCTGCATGAGAGAAAACATTCGACCCTTGATTTTCTGAATCTGGCTTATTTCACTTGGCATGATGTTCTGCTGTTCTAGCCATTGACCTGCAAATGTCTTCATTTCATTTTTCTTTATGACTGAGTAAAACTTCACTGTTATGTTTATATACCACATTTTCTTTATCCATCCATCTGTTGATGGGCATCTCGACTCATTCCATAACTTGGTTATTGTGAATTGCACTCTTATAAATATTAATGTGGTTATATTTCTATAGTATGCTGGCTTTAGTTCTTTTAGATATATGCAGACGAGTGGGATAGCTGGGTCAATTTCTAGTTTGGGGAGGAATCTCCATAATGCTTTCCAGAGTGGTTGCACTAATTAGCAGTCCTACCAACAGTGTGTGGTTGAACCTTTCCCCCACATCCTTACTAGCCTTTATTATTATTCTATTCTTGATTGTAATTCTAATTAAAGTGAGATAAAATGTCAATGTAGTTTTGATTTGTATTTCCCTAACAGTTAGAGAGGTTGAACACTTTTTCCTGTATCGGTTGGGGCATTGTATTTCTTATTTGAGAGGTGTCTGTTTAGTTCTTTTGCCAATTTATTAATTGTTTTTTTTTCCCATTGGTTTTAATTTTTTTGAGTTCTTAATACTCAATGAATTTATTCTTTCTGCATATCTGTAATGCCTAATTTATTTGTATATACACATATATATGTATGTGTGTGTGTGTGTGTGTGTGTGTGTTGCGCACAAACATATTAGAGACTGGTAGAGATAGAGGAAAGGGAAAAGGGAAGGGAGAAGGAGAGGATAAGGGGAACTACCAGGACTGAATTGGAGCAAATGAAATTATATGTTCATATAATATGTTGAAATTAACCCCAATATTATGAGTAACCATAATGCACTCATAAAAGTTTTAAAAGAGTGAATTTTAAAGTAAGCTGTGGACTTCAGGTGATAAAGACGTCCACCATGAGCTCATCAGTGTATCAATACAACACTGTAGCAGAAGATGTTCTGCCACAACCAGTGGGGAAGGCTATTGTGGTGGGGGTGGGAAAGGCAGGTCATGTATGGGAAATCTCTGTGCCTCCCCTTTCTATTTTTGCTATGATAATAAAGTTGCTCTAAAAAATCTATTACATTTTAACAGTAGTCATAAAAAATAAAGCATCATGAAGAAACAAAATTTGAAAGATAAAATCGAAACTGCATTGGTAATAATAATGAAGCTTGGAATTGTGTGAAACTTGTTTTAGGATGTGAGGAGGAATGAGAGGTTTTCACTACTTACAAGTATAAGATGAAGAGGGTGAGGGGGGTGGAGGAGGACCGGAGGAGGGAGAATGGACTGTGGATGGATATGAATGTGAAAATGTCATGAGGTGAAGAAAAGATTCAGTGAAGACACTGATTCTAGGTAAAAATGACACTTTTTTCTGAGTTAGATTCCAAAAATATAGGAATAGGAACAGATATTGTAAAAGAAAATTATAGACAAATTTAAAAAACTAAGAATATGAGCATATATGCCTTCAAAAAATCAAATTAAGAATATGTCTTACATGTTTACCTAAAGTTTACTGAGCCAATCATGAATCTAGAATATCAGTGTTCTGTGCCAACCCATAGATAAAGTCACACATTATTTATATTTGCCCAGCTATGCGTGGATGTGTGTGGCCATGGCTGATATATGCATATCTTAGTAATAAGGAAAACTAGGCAAGTTACTTTCTACTGCTTCAATTTTCTCATCTCTAAATTGGGAAAAAATTCATAATATTATGAATCTCCAAAACATTTTCACATTGAAAGCATTTCATATATGTATTTGTTGTTATTGTTAACAGTAATTCCTATTATCATTATTTTAACCTTTGTTTAGCCATCTTTCTCACCACTATGACCAAAAGATGTGACATAGCAATTTTAGAGGAGAAAAAGTTTCTTGGCACTCATAGTTTCAGAGGTCTCAGTTCATAGATGGCATACTCCATTCCTTGGTCCCAAGTGAGACAGAACGTCACACAGAACAGTATGGAAGAGGAAAGCAGCTCAGGACATGGCAACAAAGAGGCAAAGAGAGACACCTCCATTAATCAGGGACAAAATGTAAGCCCCAATAGAATACTTTCCCAATGACCCACCTCTTCCAGGCATACCTTATCTTCTTATAGTTACCCCCCAGTTAATCCACCAAAGTGGATAAACACACTGATTAGATTAAAGCTCTCATAACCCAATCATTTTACCTCTAAAACTTCTTGCCCTGTCTCAAACAAGACTTTGGGGAACACCTCATACCAAACTATAACAACCTTCTTCTTTTACTATTACCACTGTGTATTGATCAGAGTTCTCTAGAGGTACAGAATCAACAGGAAGTATGATTATAAAAAGAGGATTTTTAGATTGGCTTACACCACCAGAAGCTGTATAGCCCACAGTGGTCGTCTGCAGGCTGGAGAGCTGGAAGAACCAGCAGCTGTACAGTCCTACAGGCAGAAGCCCCAGAACAAGAAGGATCAACAGTGTTACCCTAGTCCGAGACCCAGGTTTCTGGAAACTACCTGGAGAATCACTGGCAGAGTCTACTTTGGAAGAGTGAAGAAGTGAGAGTCCAATATCCTCAGATGTTGGAAGCAGCAATCAAGAACCCATTCAAGAAGAGTCGAGAAATGCAAATCAAAACCACCCTAAGATTCCATCTCACCCCAATTAGAATGGCGATTATCAAGAATACGAGCAACAACAGGTGTTGGCGAGGATGTGGGAAGAAAGGTACACTCATACATTGCTGGTGGGGCTGCAAATTAGTGCAGCCACTCTGGAAAGCAGTGTGGAGATTCCTTAGAAAACTTGGAATGGACCCGCCATTTGACCCAGCTATCCCACTCCTTGGCCTATACCCAAAGGACTTAAAATCAGCATACTACAGAGATACAGCCACATCAATGTTCATAGCTGCTCAATTCACAATAGCCAGACTGTGGAACCAACCTAGATGCCCTTCAATTGATGAGTGGATAAAGAAACTGTGGTATATATATACAATGGAATATTACTCAGCCATAAAGAATGATAAAAATTATCCATTTGCCTGCAAATGGATGAAATTGGAGAATATCATGCTAAGTGAGATAAGCCAATCTCAAAAAGCCAAAGGACGAATGATATCGCTAATAAGTGGAGGATGACACATAATCGGGGGGAGGGAAGGGTTAGTGTTAGGGTTAGAGTTAGGGTTAGGGAGGGGGGCAAGTATGGAGGAAGGAAGTACTGTATAGAGGGTAAAGAGAGGTGGGAGGGGTGGGGGAAGGGAAAAAATAACAATGAATCAAACAACATTACTGTATGTAAATTTATGATTACACAAATGGTATGCCTTTACGCCATGTACAAACAGAGAAACAACATGTATCCCATTTGTTTACAATAAAAAAAAAAAGATGTATGTGGTTTAAAAAACAAAAAAAAGCCACACTAAAGAACTCTGTATGTAGACCTAGGTACACAATGTATTGAAAATGGGATTAATGGTCACACAAAACACCTATTTCCTAACACTCCTGCTGTTCCTCAATAACGCCACAAGTAATAAAATTGCTGGTTTGCCCTCAAAAAAAAAAAAAGAAGAGTCGAGCTTGCATCAGCATCTGCTTCCTTGTTCTTCCAACTTTTATTCCAACCAAGTCACCATCCTATTAGGTGGTGCTGCCAATGCTTGGGGAGGTTCTTCACTTCAGTTCACCATCCAACATTCCAATCATTCCTAAACACACCCTCCTTGACACACCCAGAAGCCTCTTAATCATAGGCATCTCTTAATCAAATCAAGTTGACAATTCAAATAAACCTTTATATACTTTTATGTTCTCTCTCCATAATATAAAACAATACATTTTATTTGTTTTTTGCACACACATAAACACACATACACACACACAATTTTTTTTAAAATCAGCTGCATCAAGCCTAACATTGTTAAAGATTTTTTGTTTTGTTATGTATGTCTGATTTTATATATATGTGCATATATGGGTTATATATATTTTATTATATGTATATAATATATATTCATTCACACACACAAATACACACATATAAATATGTATACATATGTTGTTACTAGGGATTAAACCCAGGAGCACTTTACCACTGAGCTACATCCCAGTTCTTTTAATTTTTTTTATTTTGAGACAGTGTCATGGTGAATTGCTTAGGGCCTCGCTCAGGAGCTGAGGCTGGTCTCAAAAATGCGATACTCCTGTCTCAGCCTCTGGATTTATGGGATTACAGGTTTGTGTCACAGCGCCCAATATGTCTGATAATATTTTATAATAAGAGTGAGGTATAGGAATATTTAATAATATTCATGGGGACACATATTAGTAAGTGAAAAATTTGTCTCTGATTGAGTACCTTGTTTTCATCATCTATTTTCTGCTCTGTAATTCCAGTCATTTATCCTTTAACTGGATGAGCTTCTTTCCTCCCTAGAAAAATATGAACAAAAATTACAAATGTTATTATTGAATCATGTAAGGACATGTATTAATGTATATACTAGCCCTAATTGCTATTATATTGTTATTATATTTTGTCATTAAGACATTTATGAAATACAATGTATTTGTTAATTCTTTTAATAATGAAGAATCAGGAAGAGTAATAATATTCTCATGACTTATGCTTACACTATGTATACTCTTATTTGCATATTTATTTAATGGTAGCTGAATCTGGTTGACTATACCATTATAAATATTTCTTATAAACAATTTAGTTTATAAGATTAAAACTTATATAATTCTATCCCCTGAGGTTGTTTGGAAATTTCATTTTACTAAAAATATGCTATTAAAAATATATCAAATGAAGTTTGCTGTTGCATTAAATATTCTATGGTGACTATTATATGAATTTTTTTTTCTTGATTATCTTCTCCTTATTTGACACTTTTTCAAATCTTAAAGGTCAAAAGTTAGAAATATTTAGGAAATATTTAAAAGCTCTACCATATACACATACATTTATTCTACAGTCTTGGAAAATCTTTTAAAAGAAAAAGTTGAACGTATTTTCAACTCTTGAAACATTTATTTTATTATATCAACTATAATTTATTATTTAATATAAAAGTTAAAAGAGAGTAGACTGAAAAGTAGATGATTAAGGAAAAATAATTGGAATCATAGGTTAATAATTTTAAAATAAAGGATATGATAAAGGATATGATATACAATAGAAAACAGATACCATATGAAACAAGGTAAATGGAATGCTTTCTCCAATGAGTTTTCAAATGAGTCAGTTCCATAATCTATCAGATACAAATACCAGATGCATTCTTACATGACCTATTTTGCCAAAAGCCTACAACCACAACCTCTAGATCAATGCTATCTTGAAACTTCACTGGACCAATCCTGTTTTGTGTTTTGGAGAATACTGAAGTGGAGGGATGATTCTTTTATGTTCTGCAAATCGTACATAAAAAAACGCTCTGTTAAGTGTCTAAAGATAAATTTAAATGGGTTTAACAATTAACTAATTTTATTAAAAATGTTATTTATTTAACCATACTCTTCCATTGGTTTCAAAGTGTTGTCAGGATAGAATACAATTTTGATATTTTCTATTAAAGACATTGAGCTTCTATTAGTTTAAATCAAATTTTGCATGTTTATAGGTATAGGTTACTAGGTGCAGAAACATGATGAAAAATGAAATGGCCTTTCCCAAAACTGATTCTATTCAGACAGTACACTGGAAAGAAAAAAAAAAGGAGGAGGAGGAGGAGGAGGAGGAGGAGGAGGAGGAGGAGGGGGGAGAAGAGAAGAAGAAGAAGAAGAAGAAGAAGAAGAAGACAGAAGAGAAGAAAGAAGAAAGAAGAAGAAGAAGAAGAAGAAGAGAAGAAGAAGAAGAAATAAAAAAACATGTCAAATCTACTTTTTCTCAGATGTATCTATTCTGATGATTTGGGCTATAGACAGTAGAAACACGGGATCATTCTGGCTAAAACTGCATAGGCTTTATTATCTTACATAACTGGAAGTGCAGAGTTCAGTAGAGTTTCAGGGATGATTGATTCAAGACACATAACCAGCAACACATTTTTATCTGTCATTCCTGAGAACAATTCTGGAAATCTCATTCAGTCAAATTATAACAATCAGGGGATAAAGAGACATCTCTCGTTCTTTGTGGTAGTGACAGTGTCAGCCTGTCATCTTGGCCAGAATTGGATCAATGCACCAATTCCAGGCAAGAGAAATGGGATCACCATCAATGATGTGGACAGTGCATAATCATCTGGTGTAGAACAAATATTTGGAAGTATCTGCAATATCAATAATCTTGATGTACTCAAAGTTAGAGAATCAGAAAAACCATCAACTGGTTTTAATGAGGGAGTAAATTGTCCTAATGTCTCCTACACACTTTTAAAGTACTACTCAAATCTTTGTTTATAATTTTTAAATTTTATAGTCTAAAACAAATATCTAGTATTATAAGTAACGATAAGTGTTATATTACTAAAATAAAATTGAAATTGAGTTAGAAGAAAAATATGGTGGGAGAAAGGACTTCTCTATTGGTATTATACTGATAAACTCAACTTTAAGGTTCTGTGATTCTTTATCTAATTTCAACTGGAATTCTCTCTCCCTATAGTCTTATGAGAGTTTACAACTGAGAGAATTGATGCAGGAGAGTCTTAACTAATTTAAACTATCTGATTATTATGACTACTGTCTTTGACCAAATACATTCCCATTTGACTTCTCAGGCAGTCTGGATTGAGAAGTCAAGTGAACAATAATAATAAATTACCAATCAATTAAAACATGGATTTTCCCCTTTTGATTTTTTCCTTACTGTTAACCAATAGGCTAGAAAATCATTTTCTTCTTTTATTTTTTATTTTTAAAATTTTTTGTTCCTTTTGGTTATATATGACAGATTATAATTTGACTTATTTATACAAACATAGAGTACATCTTATTGTAATTAAAATTCCAGTCTTCTGATTGTACATGATGTGGAGATTCACGGTGGTGTATTCATAGGAAAATTATGTCAGAATCATTCCACTGTCTTTCCTATTCTTGTCCGTACTCCTTCTCCTTCATTCCCCTTTGTCTAGTCCACTAAACTTCTATTCCAAATCCCCCTTTGTGTTTTAGCATTCACATATCAGAGCAAACATTCAATCTTTGGTTTTTGGGGATAGCCTTATTTTACTTAGCCTAATAGTCTTCAGATCCATCCATTTCCTAGCAAATGTCATAAAGTAACTACTTTTTATGGCTCAGTAATAATCCACTGTGTATATATAGTACATTTTCTTTATCCATTCATCTATTTTAGGGCTCCTAGGCTGGTTTCATAGCTTAGTCTTGTGAAATGAGATACTGTAAACATTAACATGACCACATCACTGTAGTATTCTGAGTTTAAGTCCTCTGGGCATATACCAGAAAGTGGGATAATTGGATGAAATGGTCATTCCATTCCAAGGTTTTGAGGATCTCCATTTTGCTCTCCAGGGTGGTTGCACCAATTTACACTCCCACCAAAAATGTATGGGTGTATACTTTCCGCACATCCTCACCAACATTTAATGTTGTTTGTATTCTTCATTGTTGCTATTCTGACCAGAGTGAGATGAAATCTCAGTAAAGTTTTAATTTGTATTCCTATAATTGCTAGAGATGTGAACTTTTTTTTCATATATTTGTTGACAATTCATATTTCTTCTTCTGTGACATGTCTGTTCATTTCCTTTACCCATTTATTGATTTGGTTATTTGCTTTTTAGGTGTTGAGTTTTTTGAGTTCTGAAGATTAATTCTCTATCTGAAGTACAGGTGGCAAAGATTTTCTTTCATTCTGTGGACTCTCTGTTCGTGCAGTTGTTTGTTTCTTTTGCTGTGAAGAAGCTCTTTAGTTTGATACCATCCCATTTACTGATTCTTGATTTTACTTCTTGTTCTTTAGGTGTCTTGTTAAGAAAGTTGGTTCCTAAGCTTACTTGATGGAGTGCTGGCACTGTATTTTCTTCTAGTAGACAAAGGGTTTCTGGACTAATGTGTAGATATTTAATCCAATTTGAGTTGAGTTGAGTGCAGGATAAGAGAAAGGGTTTAATTTCCTTCTGCCACACATGGATTTCTAGTTTTGTTGAAGAGGCTATCTGTTCTCCAATGTTTGTGTATGGAAATTTTGTCCAATATGAGATAACTATATTTATGTAGATTTGTCTCTGTAACTTCTATTTTGTTCTATTGGTCTTCATGCCTGTTTTGGTACCAATACCATGCTGTTTTTGATACTTAAACTAGTATAATTTAAGGTCTAGTATTGTGTTACTTCCTGATTCATTTTTCTCAATAAGGATTGCTTTGGCTATTCTGGGCTTGTTATTTTTCCAAATGAATTTCATGACATTTTTCTATTTCTATGAAGAATGTTATTGGAATTATAATAGGAATTGTATTAAATCTGTATAATGCTTTTGGTAGTATGGTCATTTTGACAATATTAATTAATTCTGCCTATCCAAGAACTTTGGAGATCTTCCCATCTTCTAAGGTCTTCTTTGACTTCTTTCTTTAGTGTTCTCCAATTTTCATTGTAGAATTCATTCATCTCTTTTGCTAGATTGATTTCCCAGTTGTTTTTGAGGATATTGTGAATGGAATAGTTTTCCTAATCTCTCTTTTGACTGATTCATCATTAGTGTATAGAAGCACAATTGATTTATGGGTGTTAATTTTATATAATGCTACTTTCCTGAATTAATTTATGAGTTCTAGAAGTTTACTGGTAGAGTTTTTTGAGTCTTCTAGATATAGGATCATGTCTTTGGTAAATAGGGATAGTTTGAGCTCTTACTTTCCTATTTTCATCCATTAAATTATTTTATTTTGCCCAATTGCTCTGGGTGAGGTTTTCAAGTACTGTCAAATAGAAGTTGTGTAAGAGGACATTCCTCTCTTGCTCTAGTTTTTAGAAGGAATGCTTTCAGTTTTTTCCACTTAAAATACTATTTGATAATAAATTGATGTTGTACTTTGTCAAATGATTTTTCTGCATCTATTGAGATAATAATCTTATTTTTGTGTTTATGTCTATTGATGTTGTGAATTATAATAATTGATTTCCATATGTTGAACCAAAGTTGCATCCCTGGGATGTAACCCACTTCATCATGGTACACTCTCTTTTTAATGTGGATTTATATGCAATTTATCAGTATTTTATTAAGAACTTTTGCATCTATTTTTATCAGGGATATTGGCCTGGGGTTTTCCTCCTTGGTGTGTCTTTGTGTGGTTTTGTAATCAGATTGATACTAGCTTTATCAAATGAATTCAGAAGGGTTTGTTTCTTTTCCATTTCATGGAATAATTTGAGGAGAGTTATGTTAGTTCTCTTTGAAGTTTTGGTAGAACTTGGCTGAGAATCCATCCAGTCTTGGACTTTTCTTTGTTGGTAGGCTTTTGATGCATCATCAATTTCATTGCTTGGATTTGATCTTCTTAAAATTTCCATGTCCTCCTGATTCAATTTTGTGTGGTCATTTGTCTCTAGAAATCTGTTGATGTCTTCAAGATTTTCTATTTTATTTGAGTATAAGTTTTCCAAATTGTTTCTGATTATCTTTGTATCTCAGTGGAGTCCATGGTGATTTTTCACCATGAATTTTAGTAATTTGAGTTACTTTTTCTCTTTTGCTTAGGCTGGCTAAGGGTCTATCAATTCTACTGAGTTTTTTCAACTTTTTGTTTTGAATTTTTAAATTTTTGTTTCATTTTTATTGACTTTGGCTTTGATTTTAATTATTTCCTGTCTTCTACTGATTTCAGTGTTGATTTGTTCTTTATATAGTGTCTTAAAATGTAATGTTCAGCTACTTATTTTGTAACTTTTATTCTTTTTATGAATGAACTCAGTGCTCTGAAGCTTTCTTTTACAACTGCCTTCATTATGTCCTAGAGATTTTGAAATGTTTTATCAATATTCTTATTTATCTCTATTTTTTATTTCATCCCTGATTTCTTATGCTATCCATTGATCATTTAGTAGTATATTATGTAGTCTCCAGATGTTAGAGTGGCTTCTTTATTTTTATTATATCATTGATTTCTAATTTCATTCCATCGGATAAGATGTAAGGTATTTCTCTCTCTGTGTGTCTCTGTCTCTCTGTCTCTCTCTCCCCCGCTCTCTTATTTATTTAAAAAGCATTGCTTTGTGACTGAATATGTAGTCTATTTTAGAAAATGATCCATGTGCTGCTGAGAAGAAAGTGTATTCAGTCATTGATGGATGAAATATTCTATGTATATCTGTTAAGTCTAAATTATTAATTTTATATTTTAGTTCTATAGCTTCTTTTTTGTTTGGACAATATATCCAGTGAAGAAAGAAGTGTGTTAAAGTCGCCCAGTATTATTTCATTGTGGTCTATTTGCTTCTTGAAATTGAGAAGGGTTTTTTTTTTTTGATGTATGTAAATGCTCTGTTGTTTGAGGCATAAATATTTATGACTGCTATGTCTTGTTGATGTACAAGTCCCTTAAGCAGTATGAAATGTCCTTTCTTGTCCCTTCTGATTAACTTTGGTTTGAAATCTACTTTATCTGAGAGTAGAAACCCTTGTTTGTTTACAAGATTCATGTGAATGATATGTTTTTTTTTTCCCATCATTTCACCATCAGTCTTTGGATATCTTTGCCTATGAGGTGAGTTTCTTGGAGATAGCATATCGTTACATCTTGTTTTTTTTTATCCAATTTGCCAATCTATGTCTATTGGTTGATGAGTTTAGGGCATTTACATTCAGTGTTATTTTGGGGATATGATATTTATTCCCTGTCATTTTGATTAATTGTTTGTTTTTAATTTTAATTAATTTTTATTTGATTAATCATTCTTCTAATGTAGTTTCTGATTTTTGCTGGTTTTTGATTTTATTTTTTATTTCATCTTCATGAAATATTTTATTTAGTACATTTTGTAATGTAGGTTTTATGGCTGTAAATTCTTTTAACTTTTGTTGATCATGGAAGATTTTTATTTCATCATCAAATCTGAACCTTAATTTTGCTGGGTATGGTATTCTTGGTTGGCATCCATTTCTTTCAGACTTGGTATAAATTATTACTCTTAGCTTTTCTGTTCTCTGTTGAGAAATCTGCTATAATCCAGATTGGTTTGCCTCTAAATGTGACCAGTCATTTTTCTCTAGCAATCTTCAAAAGTTTACCCTTATTCTGTATATTGGATGTCTTCATAATGATGTGCCTTGGTGTAGACTCTGTTGTAATTTTTTATATTTAGAGCCTTGCAAGTCTCCCATACTTGATTTTCCATTTCAATATTAAGGTTTATAAATTTTTCTGATATCATTTCACTGTAAATATTGTAAATTCCTTTGGTTTGTATCTCCAAGCCTTCATCTATCCCAATAAATCTTAAATTTGGTCTCTTCATGTTATCTCATATTTCTTGAAAGTTCTGCTCAAGTCCTCTTAACATTTTTTCTCTATGGTCAACTTTATATTCTGGATTATATATTTTGTCTTTGTTGCATGAAACTCTATCTTCCAAGTGGTCTAGTCTGCTGGTGATACTTTCCACTGAGTTTTTGTTTACTGATTCCTTTAATTTGAAAATTTTTGATTGATTTTTCTTCCTGATTTCTATCTCCTTATTGAAATGATCTTTCACTTCTTGGATTTTCTGACTTCACTACTCACATCATTTTTTACCTTGTAGATCATTTTAATTATAAGTTTTCTAAATTCCTTCCCTGACATTTCCTCCACTATAACATCATTTGAGTTTGTTAATGAGGTAATTTGATTTGTTCAGGATGTTTTGTTCCCTTGTTTTTTCATGTTTTTTTGTCTATCTACCTATTTATCAGTAAGAATCTGAGGTCACAGTTTCTACTCTATGAATTTATAGCATTCTTGAAGATTACTAGCACCTCTCATTTAGGGGGAGACAACAACAACTAATACAATCAATATTCAGCATTAATCTAAATACTTAGTTTCTATTTTGGCATCTAAAAGATGAATTGGTACTATAAACAGAAATGGTATGGTAGGCAATTGACAATAACAATAAGATGGTTACAAAAGGTTTTTCTAATTCAAAAATGTGAAGAGGAAGAATACAGAAGAGATGTTGACTGCAATAATTGAGAGGGACAATGAGAGACAGTAGTGGTAAAGAGTTAAAGGAAGAGTTAAAGAACAATAGAATTTGGATGTTCACGAAAGAAAAGAGGGGAAGATAATCAAGAGAAATGTGAGAAATATAATACAAGACAACAATAACAACAATAAGGAAGAAATAATATAATATAAAACTAAGTTATTGCTAATTAAAAAACATAGTCCTCAGAAGACAGATTCAAAAGAAATGCTGGAAAGGCTGGGTATGGTGGAGCACACCTATAATCCCAGCAGCTGAGGAGCCTGAGGCAGGAGGATAGTGAGTTCAAAACCAGCCTCAGCAATGGTGAGACACTAAGCAAATCAGTGAGACCCTGTCTCTAAATAAAATACAGTATAGGGCTGGGGATGTGGCTCAGTGGTTGAGTGCCCCTGAGTTCAATCCCTGGTACTCCCCAAAAGAATAAATTCTGGAAACAAGAGGAATAAAACAATACATATATTTACAACTGTTCATGGACCATTCCGTTCACAAAAGGT
The DNA here is from genome assembly GCF_902686455.1 of Sciurus vulgaris. Taxonomy (NCBI): domain Eukaryota; kingdom Metazoa; phylum Chordata; class Mammalia; order Rodentia; family Sciuridae; genus Sciurus; species Sciurus vulgaris. The sequence continues at coordinate 138,196,241 of NC_136463.1, forward strand.
TTTTTTTTTTTTTTTTTTTTTTTAAGTTTTAGGTGGAAGATTGAGAAATTATTTCTGTTGCAATGGTGAAAAAAAGTCTATAATATTATATGTTGATTATCAATTCCCAAATATCTTTATTTCCATTTTTTCTTGAGGTATGTATTATGCACAAAAGTAGTATTCAGGAGTTGTCGTGTCCTTCTTCTTTTTGTGGAGTTAGTCAGGTTGCCCTTTCTTAACTTCCCAGTTCAGCAGTATGAGGTGGGACAGGTTGGAGGATGTTGTCTACTCCACTCACAGTGAGGGATCACTGTAGAGGTCTGTGAAAGGGCTTGCCAGAGGCAGAGCTCCTAGATGTGGAGTTTTGATATAGCAGACCCCCCAGTGTTTTGTGGAATGATGTTTAGTGAAGCTTTCAAATCAGCTCACTTCCACAGGCTGACTGTTTCCTATCTACTCTGGGCATCTGTATTGCTTGAATCTCTCCTGGGTTCTGCTGGAGAAGTGGAGGAGCCAGTACTTCATCACCCCCCACCACCTACCATGGCTCCCGTAACTTGGCCTTCTGGGCTCAGTCCCAAAGCACACATTCACTCCCCCAACTCCACCGGATCAAGTCCCCAGTTGTCCCCAGCTGGTCCTGCGAATCCTGGGACAAAGAGTGAGAGACATGGAGCATTTCTAGGGTCTGAGTGTCTGAAATTCCTCTGGGTGCCACAGTTTCCATATTTGAATTTCACCTGATTTTCTAGTAACACACACTCTGGATCACATGGTGGGAATCTGCGATGTCAGGTTTTGGGACCCAGCTGGAATTACACAGGTCTGGGTGCCTGGGTTTGAACCCAGACCCGCCAGCCACTGGGAGATGTGTAGCATCTATCTCACAGGAAAGCAAAGTGCAGCTCACCCACTGGTTTACCTCATCAGTGTCCCTGAACACCATCTTCTCTGCTTCAAGATATGCCTCAGTGCCACCTAAAATGTGGGCTGTCTTAGTCTCTGTCTCCAAACTGTCCATGGTGGATCTGCATTGTCAGCTGTAGGTGCTGGTGGTGGTTTTTCTTTCTTTTATTTTTTAAATTTTATTCAAACCATCTTCTGAGTCCCTACAGCATTCTGAGAGTCCAATATTAAATCCCAGTAGGATTTCTTTTCTTTTCTTTCTTTTTTCTTTTTTAACTGACTTCAAGGAGAAGCTGTTTGTCTGCTTTCTTTGTCCCAAACCAAGGAATAGTTTGAAAATTAACTTTCTCTACTATGCCATCTTGACTGCCATAGAAATTTATTTTCTTAAGTGTAACACGTTTAAATAGTTATGGATTACAATGCTATTGTTATGCTTTGGATGTGAGGTGTCCCCCAAAAGCTCACATATGAGATAATGCAGGGAAGTTCACAGGAGAAATGATTAGGTTGTAAGAGTCTCAACCCAATCAGTGAATTAATCCCTTGTGGCATTAATTGAAGTACTAGAGTGTTGCTGGAGGAGGTGGGAATTGGGGCATGGCTTTGGGGTGTATATTTTGTATCTGTAGAGTGGAGACTCTCTCTCTTTCTGCTTTCTGATGATGTGAGCTACTTCCCTCTGCCACGTTCCTCAGCCTTGAGGAATAAAACTCACCTTCTGTGACAAAGACCTCTGAAACCATGAGCCCTCAAATAACCTTTCCTTCTCTATAATTGTGCTGGTCATATCATTTAGTCACAGCAGCCAAATAGCTGACTAAGACATTTAGAAAGATGATTTTCATGTGATATAACATAATTAAAAATTAATCAAATTATTTGAGACATTTGAATTGCAGGCATTCTGAAAACCAAACAACATGCTACATTGGTATTTTCAGTGTTGATATTCAAAATAATTAAATTTAATGACTGGTTTGCTTTATATACTTTTCATTTATATCTCAAATCCATTTCCCACTATTCACTTTTTCTGATTACTAAAAAATGTTGTCATCAAACACTCATGATAGTAACTTTATAGGATTCAAAAAGTACCCAGAGGACATTGAAGAACAAGGAGCACATTGCATATCTTCTTCAAGATAAAAAATCCTGGTTTGGGAACAGAGTGAACATGAATAGCTAACCAAAAGATACATAGATGATGCTGGAAAAGAGCATGTAATTGTCTTTCTTGACTGAAACCACATTACCAATGATCTCCCTCTAAATTATTAGCCCATCTCCAAAGTCATGGATAAAAGGTCTGTCAGGAGACACAATCCAACAATATTAATATGAACTAAAATGGGTGGGTGAATGTTGTGGATTAATCAATAGCAATGAATAGTCTGGATGCTGAAAGGAGCAAAGTGAAATCAGTTGAGGAAGATCCAGGAATATTCTGGAGAAAGCATGCAGGCACACTGTCATAATGCATTTTTATGGACTCAGATATGTGTGCAGATGTAATAAACACACTGCATACTCAAAATATGCAAACAAAGTTATACACATAATTTTAAACTTAATGTGCCTAGGTACTAAAAATTCTGGCTACAATATAATAATAGAAAATTTAATTAAAACAAAAATGTCTAGCAGCAATGGAAAGTAGTAAAACTCTAAGCATAAATTTATGTCCAATAGGCATTTCCAAGAATCTCTTAGAAGAGAACATAAATGAAGATATAGATGTGGATTAACACTAAAAATAAATGAAATGAAAAGTATTTACTTGGAGGGATGTGGAACAGTCACCTGGCTAGGTGGAGTGATTTCCTAACACTAAAATATCCAGTCATGCCTTACTTAATTAACAATGGAGACACAGTCTGATAAATCTACCACTGGATAAGTCCACAGTGATTTAATCATTATGCAAACATCAAGAAATATACTTAAGCCAGGAATGGGCACAGGCCTGTAATCCCAGCTACTAGGGAGGCTGAGGCAGGAGGACCAAGAGGAGATCAAGAGTTCAAAGCAGGCTTCACCAATGAAAAGGCACTAATCAACTCAGTGGGACCCTGTCTCTAAATAAAATACAAAATAGGGCTGGGGATGTAACTCAGTGGTTGAGTACCCCTGAGTTCAATTCCGGTTAGGTTAACACAAACCTAGATGGCATGGTGCTATACACCTAGCCTATAAATTGTAGCCTATTCCACTGCCAAATTTGCTCTACCAGATTGCTCTGACTTGCTGTGCAAGATTGCTCTTGCCAGATTTGCTCTGACAGGTAATTTTTCCTCCACAATCAGCTTATGTAGTATTTCAAAAATTCAAAAATTCTTCAGCTACCTTCACATCAGCACTCATAGACTCACTTTCACACATGCAGTGAAAAGCAATTCCTGAATTATTTAAACCACTCAGAGGTTCAACATTGCAATGATACTTTTTGCTTTGGTCAAAGTACTTTTTGCTTTGGTCATGGAAACATAAGCTTCCATGTCTGTTCTTCAATTCTGGTTAATAGGCGTTTCTCTGTATATGATATAGGCTTTTTTCAATTATTTATTCTTCTTCAACATCTTAGTTATCTTCTTCAACATCTTCTTCAACATCTTAGTTATGGTATAGTAGAGCATGCCTGACGAGTGAGCAGTAATAAGCACCGGTTCTCTGCCATTGCAATCCTTACTCATGTATAAATTCATTCCCAAATTAATCACTTGATGTGACTCCTTTTTGGCAATACTAGTGGTGGCTTTTATAAGCAGAGTGGTCATGATGAATAAAATGAAATGCCACAAGACAAAATGATGCAATGAAAAGATGCATGAAGCTTCTGTTGGCTGGCATAACATGGTATAATATTTTACATTGACCTTTATACTAATATTTCAAAAATATAAGCAGAAAAAGCCCACTCTAATATAATGATTTAAAGTATAATACAGTTTATATACAAACTAGTAACATAGTCTTGTATTCTTATTATCAAATAGTATGAACTGTACATAATTTTATGTGCCATACTCTTATATAACTGGCAGCACAGTCTCATTACATCATCATCACGGCAAGCACTTCAGTAAAGCATTGCACTATGAGCTTACAAGGTCTAAGATATCACTGAGCAATGGGGATTTTTCAGCTCAATTATCGTCTTATGGGACCAGTGTAGTATATGTAGTCCACTTTTGACTGAGTCTTCATAATGCAGCACATAACTGTAACACAAAAGAAAAAAATAACTCATGATCAAGGCATAAGGGCCTTGAAAGACTTCACACATTACTGTATGCCAGAAAGAAAGTGCTATTTATAAGCAGACTCTGTGGGAAAAAACATTGAAATGTCATTCTCATGTCACCATGCTGAAATTACAGAGAGCCTGAATGATGCTAGGAGTCTAAATTGAATTCTGCCCAATAAGGAAGAGCTGATAATAAATTGACTTTTTTCTTATCCAACATTTGTGTTCTCTAGGTTAGTCTGTGGGAATGGATTGCCTGGGATGCAAGGATAAGGAAATGCGTAGTGTAAGCACAAAAGGACGGGAAGCAGACCTCAACGGATTCAGAGAAACCTTTGTACCTTCGTGGACTCAGGCTGTTGGGGTCCATTTTCCAGATGGGAAAATGACTCCCAGTTACAGAGGGGATTTTGGTTTTACAGCGTACAGTGTGTCATCATTGGAAGCTGTGTACCTACTGCTTTGGCTGTCACGGGCTAGTTGAACGGTTTAAAACTTTAATTTAGGAGGGTGGTTGTATAAAGTTGAAACTCATTGTTGTCTGGGGACATAAGAGTCCAGATCCAAGGGATGAGTAGTCAGATCTTCCCATTGGTATTTGCTGTGCTTTCTTTAGGACTAATTAGTCATGGGGAAGGCCATGGTTTCCAGCCCAGCCTTCATATCTGTCCCCTTCCCCCAGGGCCCATTATTCCTTGGCTAGTTTCTCCTTCCTCCTCTGGAGTTGTACCTCTCTCCATTTTTCTTCAGGGGCTATGTTGCAGGAATATTACTTTCCATAATCCTTCATATAGTCTAAAGAGAATAATAGTAATAATTAAAACAACTAAAAAGAGACCTTTGTTTTACTATGCCCATATGCCTGAAGTTCTGAACAATGCTAATGATAAACTTCACTCCTCCTAGTATCTTTTATTGGTGTAAGTTTTAAGAATATTGTGATGGTTGAGTGTTGGTAATGCCATTTATTAATTTTGTAGTGTATGTGGACATCATTTTGGAGAACTCCCAAAGTATGACATATGTAGAACTAGTTGACTCTGATTCCTTTTGTTGTCTGTTTTCTTTAGAGAATTAATTCATGTGGGTGGAAGTTTTTCAAGACTCAGATAATGTCTTCAGGTCTAGTGACACTGCATTCTCTTTTATTAAAATAGATTCTAAATAGGCAATGGCAGTGCAGTGGAAAAAACAAAGAACGTGAATTATTCAAATTCTGTCATTTTACCTTTAAATCACCTTCTAAACTTTGTGGAGTTAATTCTTATAAGAAGCATTTTTTTTTTCCCCTTAAGATCTCTCCTATATCGGATTAATATAATTAAAAAAAAAAACAAATTTTTTATTTGAACTACAGTATGTATTTTACCACCTATTCATTTTTCTTTTCCATTTTTCATGGCATGATATGAGGCCTATGTGTTATACTCATGTGTCTGTGTTCACACATTGATGGAGGCATTGTCAGAGTCTGGAATGACTGTGTATTTCAATAGAATTAACAATGTGATATCTATATTTTCATCCACATTAGTGTTTCATTTCATGATTTCTACTAGATCTAATTTAGTTGTGTATGGGATGTTAAGTTATTTTTTTTCTGTTTAAATATGCCAGTTGAACTTCTGTTCCCCAATGCAACATTCAAGTGAGGTTATTCACTAAAATAAAACAGAATTTTAGGGCTTTTTTTCCACCTCAGCAATGTATATTTAGTGTTGGGAGTCAAAAGAATAATTCCATTTTTAACCTATTCTTATGATAATGTCATTCCACATTTTGTGCTTATTTTCTTACATCATTGCCTCAGACTTCGATTTTTTTTTTTTTTTTTCACAATGTTACATGACCTCCCCTCTACCCTTAGCTTTAATGGCAAGAACAGTTTCTAAATTGGAGTTTCTGAATAGAAACATGTATAAAAATAAAAATGGACAGGAGTAAAAAGAATAAAATATAAATTGCAGAATTCTACATTTAAGAGTGTTTAAGCATAAATAAAGACATGAGACTGTAGACTAATATTTTAATAATTACATAAATAATGATATAAGGTAAACATCCTATACTTTTTCTCCTTAACATAGCAACATCTTAGTTCATTGCACTTCCTATCTTGTTGGCACTCTTATTATATGTTCCCCTTAGTGTCTTCAATAACATCTACCCAGGGCCTCATCATTGTCTTTTGCTCTGGGTAACATCCTGTACTCATCAGTTTCCTTTGTAGCATGTGTGAATATTTTTTCTTGGTAACCTTTTATTGTCTGCCAGAAATGTCTATTAGCTTGATCTTCTTTTCCTCATTTAGTTAGATGTTCCTTTAAAACATAAGTCTGGCCAGATGTAAGTATAAGCAGGCAGATGGCTCTTGAGTGATTCTTTTGTGATAAGGAATTGGCTTCCTCTGAACATGGCTTTACAATCATTCTGGCCCAAGGCAGTATGAATGACCTGTGGGCTTCACCAGGATACCTTTCAGTTCCATGCAAATAGGAAAAAAAAAAAAAAAAAAAAAACAGAGCAAAACAGTAACATTTAAGAACAAAGAGCCTGGGTTTCTATGTGAATACTGGGTTTGCTGGCAGGGAATCCATAAACAAGATTTTCTGAGTAGAAAGTTGAGTTCCTATGAAGTATTATAATACTTTTGTTAACCCAAGTAACATACATACCAATTAGCATGACTAAAAAATTTAAATAAGCTAAATTAATGTAGTTAGGTTAATGGAGTTCTGATTTTATTGGGAATCTTAACTCATTACAAGTAAACTCTATAGTCTGCTGTATGTATGAACTCTGGAATTTATTGAGGGAGTATTTTGTGTTCATAATTAGAGGAATATTAGTGCATAAATTGCTAGAAGTTATCAAAGGTCAACACCAAGTTATTTTTATTTGTTTAGTGTTTGTGATCATTGTTAAATATTTATTGAGTTTAGTAAGAAGAATAGGTAAAGCAATAGTGAATCTGAAAGAAGTGAATGTGTTGTGCTTTTTGAGGAAATAAAATATAAACTGGGATTTGTATTTATTTAAAAAAATCATACAGTACAATGACTAAATTTCCCTCTTTTTTAAAAGTGAAATTGTAAAATTCAGTCCATTGGAGGTCGTTGAGAACTGGAAGGATGAATTAGAAAAGATATTGCTTAATGGTTGCAGTGGCTTTGGAGTAAGGAAGACTAGGGAATAGTGGTATGAAGGTAGAATTTTGTAAATGTAATTAATGTCACTAAATTCTATATTTAAGTGGTAAATTATATGCTACGTATATTTTGTCCCAGTAAAGCCATTTAAATGTGAAGAAAAATTTGTGAATACATAATAAATAAGCACTAAAGCACTTCTAGTCACAATATACTATATATATACATATATACACATATACACACATACATATACATATATATTCTGTATATATATTCTGTGTGTATATATATGTATACATACATATCCATATATATAATCTGTATATATATTCTGTGTGTATATACATGTATGTGTGTATATATATATATATTTATATTCTTTATAATGGCCGAATGAATCATGTACCCACCCCCAAATCTTCTCTGTTGAGGATGCTAGGCAAGATGTATAGGCAAAATTTATGTACCAATGGAGAAATATTCTTCCTCTCTAAAGTACAGCAATATGTTTTAATACCTGGCATACATTATTCATTGTATTTTGAAGAATAAACTCAAAACTTCTACTAAAAATGATTTAAGGATACTAAATTACTTTCTTTTCCTCAGATATCCTCTTAGAACAACAGTAATTCTCAAGGTAACAGTTAGGATTACTTTACCTTTCTTATTTCAGTATTTTAATGGCTTCTCAAAAACTCATGCTTAAAATTTTCCTTGGTATATATTGCATTAAAATAATTTTTTATGTTTGCATGTCTAAAGGTATAAAATTATTTTTATTCTCTGCAAGAACTCATTTTAATAGATTATGCATCAGTAACATGTACTTGAAATACTGATATTTTTTGTGCTAAAAGGAATATTTTTAAAAGTTTAAAAATAATATATACTTAATGATCATCTTAAACCTTATTTTGAAAATCTCAATTTGAAGAAATCTAAATATTTAATTATTTTTAGTCAAAAGAATAGATATGAGTTATAGACTACATCATATACCTAATGCCATTGAAATAACTTATGATTTGTACAGAGAGATCTAAAACTTTGGTCCATAATTACCAACAAATTTATAGTCATACAAATATTGATATTAATATATAGAATGTAGATTTATGAATGAATAACTTAATAAATTTTTATAATATGTGTACACACAGATTATAAGGAACACAATACTTGTAAGGTCTTTTGTCATTCTGACAAACTTTCACTTAGTACATTGCTTTATAATTTTAATTCTTCTGAAAGTCAAAACATTCCTCCATTTCATCTCTATTCCAGCTACTGCAAAAATAAATATCTTACCTTAAAATATTCATATAATATACAATCCTCCAAAAATGGAATTTCCCATGCAATTCTATTCCATATTATTTGCTCTCAAGTGACAGTAATTTGATATTTCTCACAATAAAAGAAAAATAAATCTGATATTAGCAATCTGGTGTTGAGGTTTTAGAGTTATTTTTTAATAATTTTGTAACCAATGGACATGCATTAACTTTACACACTAAAGTTACTATTAAATATGTATGTTAAGAACATAATTACAGTTTCAAATAGAATTTAATAAGAAAATGTATTTAAAATAAAATCGTGAAAAATAGTGTATTTTAAGAAGATAGAATTTTTTAAAATCACTAAATAAACATTTGGGACATGCTTTAGGACAAGAGGAAAGTATTTAATTGTAGAAGTTGGTGATTTAATCTTACCTCTAACTGGATATGTGATATAGTTGGATATATTTAGTGAGTTTTTGCAAACACAAAATCTTCAGCTCCTCGTTAATAATTTTTTTTTTTTTTTAAACCTAATGTTATGCCCTTCAACCTGACTGCCAAACTTGAAACTGGTTATTTGGAAATGTTCCTTAGAAATGTGTTAATTTCTCATTCTTCTCTCCTATGCCGAGTGGCCTTGGAAGATGTCCTGTGATACAAAGCACTAAGTGAAACTACATGCAATTCAAGACTAAAATAATCAAGTAGTTAGCTATTAGATGGTATAATTTTCCTTTTTCTAAGAACTATATTTAGAAGTTGAATATTTCTGATTTTTACAGAAAATTTTAATCAATCCACTTATCTTTTAAAATAAATAAAATTGAAAAATATATAGACCTTCTAATTGATAACATGAATTTCAGTGGAATTTATAATTGGGTTATAAGCTCTTCAAATTGTTAATATGTAATGCTTCTTGTTTTAGGGTTTGGTAAGAATAAAGCTTATGTATTCATATATCTACTTATATATACTAATATATATACTAATATGATATTTTATGTATGTGTATATGTGTATGCGTATGAAAGACTAGGAATTGAAAAGCAAGGGGTAAGGTATTATGAAATAAAAATTTCTACAGGATTTATAGAGTACATGTACATGTATGCATATGTATGTGTATACTGAGAAGCATACATTTTCATAAGTAATATCCTTGGGAAGATGTCGAATAAAAATTAATATGCCTATACTTAATGTGTCTTAGGTTAACAAGTCTCAACTGAAAAATTTCTAAAATGAATAAATTAAACCTATCATGAATTTGTGAGGAGCAAATGGTTGCAAGTTATTGTACAATTGCTGTTTTCTTGGACCCAGAATTTGACTATCAGAGAAGTATGTAGTTTACAAAGACTTCAGGAAATTTTGATTATTTAGTGTGTTTGCTATTGCTTCCTAATCATACATAAATTTCTACATGTGTTGTATTCTACTCATTCAATTACAAGCTCATATGAAAATATGTGAAAAATAAACTACATTTTTGTAAGTAGATGTTTGTAGTAAGTATCTGTTGTTCAGATAAAAACTAACAACTAACTTTTTGGCTAAATATTTTAATCCAGAATAGAAATTTGAAGATGGGAAATTGTTTTCCCCTTACTTAATCTTCAATGAAGAAGCCTAAGTCTATGCTATCACCAAATGTAGCCATCTGCTGAAACAGGAAAATTTCTTTGGAAATATATCTAATTTTACTCTGTTAAAAATAACACTCCTCTTTGTCTTCGGTGTTTCCTTCCATAACCTTACATGGTAAACTATATTTGGTAAACAGGTACAAAAAAGTAGATCAAATCTTTCTTAGAAAAACAATTTTTGGAAAAACTACAGTGCATATTTTATGAAACACAAAAGAAAAAAATTTCACAATAATTTGTTGAATTAAAATATATTTGATGGTATAGTAAAATCTTCTAAATAAAAGATTGTAAGATTAACTTGTTAAAATAAGGTATGTTTAGTGAAGCCCATTCCACATTTGAGCAAGCCACTTTTGTGTCAGCACTTTGGAAGGAATGCTGGTGATTTTCCATAGTGTAACTTTAACAAGGTGATATTTAAAGTCCATGTTTTTATATACAAGTATATGTCAAAGAAGAAGATAGGAGACATTCATTTCAATTGTTCAAATTTTGCTAAGGACAAAACCTCAAATACTCCATTCATCTTTTTTACTAGAAGTGCCCCTTTTTCAAAAACTTACAAAGCTGCTAATATTTTAATACATTAATGCTCTACATGGTTTAGGTTCATTTTGTTCTGAGATAATTTCTATGAAATATACAATCAAATATAATATACATATATATCACAAACTGATATTTAAGATAATCAGGTTTTATTTACTATGACATTTTTATTTAGTAATGTCTTCTCTAGCAAACTAGTTTCCAAAAGGGAATCTACACATAAACACATATGCAAATACATATAAGTATAAACTGATATGTGTAAAATATATTATGTTTCTAAAAGCAAATTCTGGTACTCTGATTTACATATAATAATAATATAGAATTTTATTTATACTATTTGAAGGAATCCTTGTTCTTGTTTCAATAAAAATAAGGGGAAGTTAAGGAAAGATCTGCATATTTCTATTATGGGTTAAATATTTTATTTGGTATTATATTTATTTGCATTTCAGAACACACTCTGTGTATTTCTTCAACAACTGTGAGAGTGCCATGATTCCTGTCCTGTCAGAACTAACAGTTGGAGAGGCTAGAACAGAAGAGAACACAAAAATTATCCATAGTTTTTGATAAAAGAAGCTATCAGAGGTTTTTACAGCTTCTCCATTAGAAAACATGCAGGAAAACTGATTTACAAATGATAGTTTCTAAAGGTAGTTATTACATTTTGCCTTCTCTTAAAATTGAATGTAATCTCGATAACTGAAAGCTTGATATTCAAGTAAGTATATTTATCTACAAAAAAAATGGCATAGAATTTTACTTTAGGAGATGAAAGCAGACAGTGACAGTTGTTCAACAGTATGTCTTTATAAACATTAGCTGGTGTGTGTGTTTGTGTGTGTGTGAATGCATTTGCATGTGTATTTAAACTCAGGGCATAGCAATTAGTAGCAGCAGCACTTCACATACTGATTCAGCAGTTAATTTTTATTAGAGAAACTTTGCTGTGTTCTGTCATGGTGTGAATGTGGCTGCCCTAGTATTAGCACCATGTGTTGAATTCATTACAGTTTTTCATAAGATCCCAAGAGAGTTTATTCACAGATGAAGATTTACTGCCAACCACCCATAACTGTCTGTCTGGCCTTGGTTGTGAGCACAAAGATAAGAAATTATCCACTGGAAATAACTCATCGCAGTGCATTAAAAATAATAAGCATTCATCGTAGTCAGTAAAGCTGGAGGTTTACAGTTACTGACACTTGACTCTGGTTTTGTGACAGCTCCCAGGATTTATGTGTAGTATCCTATGTCCTCTCAATGTCTCACAGTAGACCCTGAGTTTTTATGACTTCAAAGAAAGATGAAGGATGCTGGCACTAGAAATCTGTCTATTTTATTGATTTTCTCATAAGTGTATTTAATTATTCATTGAAGGTTCCATTTAACAATCTCATCTATTTTTAACCAATTAAGTTCACATTAAAGATTTACCAATATCATTCTAATAATAAATGATGATTGATGGCTTTTAGCCATAAGTACCCAATACCAGAATTCTCTAGACCACTGTGGATATAAGATCCAAATAAATATACCTGCAGAAAAATGATCAAAAGTATTCATAGCTATTATCTTACATTAAATGAATGATTTAATTATTTAATTATTATTCCTTATAAAACTCTATGACTTTCTAACATTCATAGAATATTAATGCTTGAAAATATCTGAGCTAGTATTTTTCCTGTAAGAGTAGAGACTTTCACATATTATACCACAGTCTTAGAATAAGTATGATCATGTAAGATTAGAGGAGGAAGTGGAATAATTTACCATCTCATTAGACTTTGTTATTATTTCTGCTGATCTGACAAACACTTTCACTAAAATATAAAGTTTTTATTTCTTGATATTATTATATTTGCTTTATTACTAGAGGAAACTTTAGTACTAAAATAATTTATTGAAATAAGACATGCTCAGCTATAAGCTATGAGTTGGAGGGTCTTCAAAAATCACATATTACAAAAACAAAATAAATGTTCACAAAGGATTGTCCAAAGTCACCTGATATAGATAGTAGGAGAACTAGGTCTCATATCATTCATCTCTCAGTCCCGGGTTATATCTGTTTATGTTGTATTTTATAAATTCATACTTGTAATTTTATCTGTTTTCAAGTTGCATGCATACGCTGTTTTTTCTGAAGTCCAATTTCAAACCAAGTATTCATACATGCAAGATATGATTCAGTTGGATTCTGTTACTTATCTATTTCCCAGGAGAAAAATTCAACACTAATTTCCCAATTTTGACTTCCAGTGAGTTTATGCCTTAGCACTGACATATATTTTAATTTAAATCTAGCTTAAAAGCAATACTTCCCTCTTATGTCTATGCATTTCTCTTCTTTCCCATTTTCCTTTCTTTATAAAATGTGCATATAACTAGCCAGTGTTTCCTTATTGGTAAATAATTTTTCTCTACCTGTTTATCTTCATGGACTTCTCACTACATAAACATAAGTTGGAGTCATTAAATAGCATAAAAATAACAAAAGTAGAAAATCAAAATTTTATCTGTGCTCAACAACTATGAGGAAAAATCAATGGTCCAAGCAACTCCAAGTAAGATGTTCTCTTATTAAGTAAACACAAATGACAAGGTAAAAGGGAGGTCACCAAAAATAGTTCTGTCACAAATCCTGTTCCTTTGACTAAAGTAACTTATTCTAGTAGATTGGTATTGACTATTTCAAAACTTATTTTTTCTATGCTGTATAATGCAGATATGCTTCTATATTCATATGTTTGGTATTTAACGTACATATATATATATTTCTTTTAAATAAACTGACAAGAATACATATGTATATATGTAGTAAAATAGTTTTGAAATATATTTTTAAAATAATCTAACTATATAATTGGCTTTATCTAAGATTCAGTTCCCTAGAAGCAGATCCTGATATAAGAATGCGAGAACATACAGTCTATCAAAGAACTTTTTCAAGGAATACAATTCTTATATTTAGAAAATAAAAAATATGGCACATATAGTGGAATTTGAACTTCACATATCTTCACTGTATTTATACGGAATCAATATGCATTTTTAAATTTCTTTTTATTTAGTTTTTAATTTTTTACAAACTGCATTTTGATTCATTGTACACAAATAGGGTACATATTTTGTTTCTATGGTTGTACACAATGTAGATCATACCATTCGTGTAATCATACATGCACATAGGGTAATGATGTCTGTCTCATTCCATCATTTTTTTTCCCTGAAATTCAAATTAATCTCGGATTCCTTTATCAAGCAAAATTACTTAGCCTCAAAGAAATAAAGAAAAGACAGAGGAGAAAAAGGAGCTCAGCAAAGATTCATCCTAATTATGTGGATGCTCTTTTTATGTGCAAAATACAAGTTACAACATAAAGTTAGTCCCACCTTGAGGCTGGCCTTCGGTGCCAGTGACACTCAGTTATTTTCTGTAGGCTCTGAGGGACTGGGTGGGATTGGCATGTTGGGAGAATAATCCTAAATAGATAATTCCCATTCAGCAAATGGTAATTCTCCAGAGAAGGCAGTAGCTTTGAATGGTTAGTGGACAATAGTTACTATATACAGACCTGTTTATTGTGCACTTGCATGTAAATTTGGCAAATATGCTTCCTTTTCCATGTAATGGAAATACATTTTTTTTTTATCATTCCAAAAGTTTGTGGAGATATAGATAAGCAGAAAACACAATGCGTTCTTTAGTAACCATCTAGGGCATCTTATAATCAAAAAATATGTTTAGTCTTGATCCTGTTTTCATGATATAATCTCTTTTTCTTTTAGTATTTTTCTATTTTTTACTGATAATTGAGACAATTGCCTCCTCTGCTTATTATTCTTACAGAAATTAGACTGTGCCATTTGCTGAACAGGGTAAGATGGCTATTATCTGCTCCCAATCTTTATATATTCTACAAATCAATGGTACTTTTAAACACAGTATGAATTTTGACTGGAGTAATCAATTACATTATAATATCTCTTGGATTAATATAGTACTACTGATGAAGTTTCATTTCTACATTTCCATAATAATGATAATTTCACAGATAATTCTGCTCTTATCAGAATACGAGGCATGAGTTTCCAGTGCCAGGAAAATAGTTAGTTTTTAAGTGGCAAAAAAGAAAAAAAAAAAAAAGTTAAAAAATACTTTCTAATACAGGCAAGATTGGGTTGAAAAGTATCAAAAGAAAAAGACCAGTTGAACTGTATTAGGGAAACAGGGCTTTAAAATGCTGGTAAAACCAGGCAAAACATCAAAGTCTTAGTACTGAAGTCTCATGAATATAGAATAAAAGTTTGGAATCTAAAGGGGACAATGTACAGAGGTGAGAACAGGTTAGAAATAAATGAGAAAGGTTTTGGCTGGTCACTGGGATATACAGAGGGTTTGAGACTTGCCTGTGTATTAGAATCCTGGGGCTTGTTAGGTTGTTCTGAAAGACTGGAGGTTCTGGGGATGCCATCTCACACATATAGAAATTGTTATAAAATGCTTATTTTTTCAAGAAATCAAGTGTCATTCAGCACACTTTTCATTGAAATAATATTTCATATCATTTGAACAAATCAATTAACCCATCTCTAAACTTATTTATAATGCAGGTTTATCATAAACTAATGTATATCTTCATAGAAATTTGAATGCAATGTGAATGCAAACAGGAAAACCTTTTTTATTTAATCACTCTGAAATAACAGTTGTTAACCTTTTTTCATTCCCTTTTCTGTGCATATTATTTTACATAATTGCAATCAAATGGCTTATATATAATTAAATATGTTGAAAATATATCTGTTCTTTCTGGTTATAAATAAATATTAGTTTGTCAAAAGGTAATTTACAAAAACATAGAAACAAATATAACAAGAAAAGATGACCTGGAGACGCACAACCTGTAAATAACTATCGACATTGTGGTATTTCAGGTTATGTATTATTTTTCAACATTGAAAAGAATCAGTAGTGATTGCAGTAGTCCAATATTAACATTATTGATAAGAAATGTTAATATCTCTTATAATGGAAAAATAAATATGATAATACCTGTATTGTGAATGGGGGGAGATACATTTTAAATGAATTCTTTCAGGTTATTAGGGAAGATGAGAAGTGCTAATAGTTATCAAAACTAAACTGAGCATTTTCTTGCTCTTCCAGAATTAAATAATGTGAGAAATTATCACCACAAAATAACAAATATACATAAACTGTCAAACTTGCATTGCAATTTATAGTGTGTTAGAGGTTAGTTTATCATTTGATTGCTAGAACTTGACAACATAAAGCTCCAAGAAGGATTTGAGATCATCTGGGTCAGTGGTTTTTAAACTTTCCTCTGTGGTGCAGAAAGGTTTTACCTTGGAGACATCAGAGTTTGATGGTGATGTTCACTCAGCAGCTTTGGGTCGCCAACTTTCTCTGGAATCAAGTGAATCTTCTTTATATCACATATATGTGTACTGTTGAATTGTTTGTTATTCAGAAAAAAATGTAAATGTTTTAACTGGCTTAAAATGGAGGTAAAAAATTCAAATTTAATTTGATCCTATTCAGTGTTATATGTGAAGAATTAGAGGTTTGTCCAAGTCAAGTTTATACCCTGGTTAGTTTAAAACTGACACTAGAACTTGAATCCTCAAAAATTGCAGGGCAATATTTTTCCCACTAAGTTATACTAATGTATGTGTTGCAGAGTCCGGTTTGGTATATGGAGAACACAAGATTTTCAACCATTATAAACTATTGACATTCTTAAAGTTTTCAGGTTACAGTTTTAAACAGTTAAATTCATTTCTATAGATGGGATAATTATAGACTTAGATTCTCTTGTACAACTAAAAAAAGTTTCAATTATATTACTGAAAAAGAAATATACTACTACTACCATTTAAATCTTATAATCTCTCAGACTAAAAGTAAAGATTCTTGTTGGTAGAGGTAACTTATTCTCTCTGAATCTCTGTATTATGAGGGAAGGCCTAGATTAGATGATCTTTAATATGCTTTGCATCCTATATTGTTTTGGATGCCTTGCCCTGATAATAAGAGAAATCTTTGTTTAAATGGGCTAAATCAATAAGGATATACATTATATATACTATAAATTTCAGAGATAAGACAGACTCAGGTTTATTGACGTCATGTGTGACCCCAAATCTGTCTGTCTTTACATTTGATACTCCAGGCTTGGTTACATTCTTGGCTGGTAATAAGACATCAGAAGAAATTTTAGGTGTCTCATTCAGACACAATAAAGTCAATAGGTAGAGAAAAAATATGTTTTCTTATAACTTTCTCAGAGAAGACAAAACATATTTTTTGTAAAAAGCAGCCCAGCTGACTTGCTCTCTTATTTGATGGTTTAGAGTTGGTTCACACGTATATTCATGTACCAGTCAATAGCAGGTATTTTATTTGCAGCAGAGAAAAAGCTGACTTTAGAAAAACGTAACAAACCCTTTGTAGGCTCACTTCTATTAGTTCTATGGTATCTACTGACAAAATTTTCTGGTTTTCAGGACACTTTCAAATCACAAAAGTCCTCTGCATTCCAAGCCTCTAGGTATTCCAGAGTTAAATTCAGATACTAGAAATCATGTTAATTTGCAAGTAATGAAAATTAAAAATAAACATTGACAATTGAAATATTAGCACCATATAATTGATAGAAGCTTAAGTCACAAAGGAAAGACTTACAAAATAACATCAGGGCAAACATGAGCTTCATTCTGTAAATCCATTGGAAGACAACCTGTAATGATATAAAGACAACCTGAATATAGCAATTTCTGAAAAATAGAATAAACGATGACAACAAAACAACCTATTAGAAAGTGATATCAGAAATGTATTCAACATTTGGGAAAAAGGGTGGTTCTCACTTGACATGGTGCCTTGTTATCTGAACCTACTTAACAGAGCAAACTACCTGAGGAGATCATAAACAGTGGGTAAATTATGTATGCATAATTTGAAAAGTTCTCTCCATCAACGTTTAGATGGAAAGGTGATAAAGGGAATGTTTTCATCTTTTATAATTATTAATGTGAATTAATAATTAATCCTTTTAAAATCACTAGATCTACATACTATCACGATGCATATGTGAATATACTATGAAGAAGCATAAAAATAATATTACAATAGAATATAGCCAAAGGCATGAAACTTTCAATGGTAAAATTGTAGAGAATAACTAAAAACTTATTGTACATAAGACAACAAAGCAGGCAGTGAAGCTCTTGCCATTCTGTTCAAATAAAGGTTTTATTTCTGGTAATCGAAAGACTTTTTCTAAAATAAGTTTGAGAAAAATATACGTACACACATACACATTTTTATTTAAATTGTCTTAGTCATGCTATATTGTTGCCTACAATTGTTGGTAAGAGGGAAAATTAACATGTACTTTGATTCAAATGAAATTAGTGCCTTTGCCTGTCAGTCCTTTCAGCCATTTTATAATGCCAAGGAAACATTATATCTGAAGGAGGAGGGGAGGAAAAAAATGTTGTGCCACTAGATTTGTAGAATAATCAAGTGGGCATTAACAACTTCATTTTCTTTGAAATCAAGTTAAATTTTTTTCTTTAACTTAATATCTTAAAACTCTGAAGGCAAATGAAATGTTATAAATTCAAAGAGCAGTCTCCCTGGGAAAACGCTATTAGTGCAGAATTGCTAACCACGAACAAATTACTGCAATCAGGAGTTATCTGAGTGGTATTGTAAGTCCACTCTACCTCACTACAGGCATATGATCCCAGGATTTGTGTTCCTTGCTTTAATATAAGACTCTCTGAGTGGGGAAAGGGATGTACTTAATGATCATTCATTTGATAAAGCATGCTGGTGTCAAAAGAAGTTCTTCAAAATTTAGATTCTCATAAATCTGGAGTAATTATAGGTCCTTTGGGGGAATTCATCAGCATTTCTGTCATAAGAGCTATAAGAAAAATCACTCTTTATAAGTAGTCATAGAATAAAAATAAATTCTGTACCTTTTTACTTTTTAACACAAAAACTTTCATCTTTTTCACTGATGATATGTCTGCACAAAAATTAAGTATCCATATGTATGGATATACTTTAATTAATGCATTTATATACTTTAATTTAATAACTGCAAAGACATAAATATGATCCATGACGATCCTCCCCAGTAGTCTTTGTCAAATGTTGATTTAAGGAGATAATTGGGATGCAAGTATTTAAAAACTGTTACATACTGCAGAAATATGACTTTACATGAACAAATCAAACAATACTGCTGAACTCATAAGCTTCAGAGTCCAATGAAAGATTGGGTGAACTTGTTAAGAGTCACGTGTTTCTTTCTCTTTTGTATGTATGTATGTGTTTCATTTTAGTTAAACCTCAGAAATGAATCTTGTGCTGAACTAAAGTTTAAAAATATAGCTTTGTAAATATCTGACAAAAAATCTACTATATCTTTAAACAACGTTTTCATTTTTATTTTTAAATGTACTTTTTTACTCATAGAGGGACACAATGCCTTTATTTTATTTATTTATATTTTTTATGTGGTGTTGAGTATTGAACCCAGTGCCTCATATATGCTAGACCAGCACTATGCCACTGAGCTAGAGCCCCAGCCCAATATTTTTAATTATTAAAACATTTTCTTCTCTTTTTTTTATTTTTTATTTTTACACACTGCATTTTGATTCATTGTACACAAATGGGGTACAACTTTTTGTTTCTATGGTTGTACAAGATGTAGATTCACACCATTCATGTAATCATACATGTGCATAGGGTAATGATGTCTGTCTCATTGTGCCATCTTTCATATCCCTGCCCCCTCCCCCCTCTCATTTCCCTCTACGTGATTCATTTATCTGCAAATGCCATAATATTCTTCTTCTTTATGACTGAATAATATTCCATTGTGTGTATATATACCACAGTTTCTTTATTCATTCATCTGTTGTAGGGTATCTAGTCTTTTAAATCTATGGCCTTGATATTTTCCTTTTAACTTGAATTAGTAACTTGGGCAAAGGCCTGTGAACAACTTTCAAAGAGTTTTCAGTAAGAATTTTATAAGTGGTGATAGAATTAATATCATAGCATCTCCAGAGATAAAATGTAATTAAAAATAATATGATCAATTTTAACAAAAATAGGTATAATATCTAGTATTTTGTCACAATAACTCAGATTTATGTCTGTGAGAATTTTTTAAAATTTAGGAGATGTTACCAAAATTTATAGAAGGCAAATTAAATAATTATTATTGATAAACATAATACTTTGTATATGTGAGGCAGCTAACCTTTTCTTTAGTTAGCTTATATTCCATTTGAAGACAGATACAGATAAGAATGATACAGCGTTAGTATGCCCATGATTGTAATATGACGAAAGTTTGAAGCAGAGAAAAAACTCTTAACCCTCATGGGCAGGAAATACCTTTTGAGAGGATGACACCTAACCCTATGTTTTATGGTGCTTTGAAATGTTATATGAGAGAGGCAAATGGTAGTTAATGTTGGGAAAGTAGAGTAGTCATTGATAATCAGGGTCTTAGTAAGAAATGCTGAAGATGTTGACTTTTATTTTGTGAGTGATGAAAAAGCCATTGTGATATTTATGGTGAAGAATGCTAAGCTATCAGGTTAGAAAAATTATTTTTGAAACAGGGTAGAGTACAAGGAAGGGTATGGAGAGTACTGGATTAGTAAGGACGTCCAACAGGTAAGAGACTAGAAATAAGACTTTCAACGTAACCTATTCAGTACTGTCATTCTTCTCTGTGTTGTAATGTCATTTTTATTCATAGAAAATGAATCCTGTCCCTTTGCCTCGAAGAACAAGTCTTAAGACATAGTGGCTACTTCTATGTGCTGGAGAGCCCAATCCAGTGAATTCAGAAAAGGTTGAGCTACCAGATCTTTGGAGTTTTGCCAGTCACAATTATTTTTAACTGGATTAAGTACATTTAGAAGTCCATGTATTATCACTCTGGGTTTCAGTGTTTGAACAAAACTACACTGTGCTGATAGGCTTAGAAATCTGTGTTGCTTCTAAAATGACCAGGCTGTCATTCTGATATAAATTCACAATCTGATAGTAATTTAATAAATTAGCCAGGCACAGTGGTACACACTCAGAGGGCTGAGGCAGGAGCATCACAAGTCCCAGGTCAGCATAAGCAGATTAGTGAGATCCTATCTTAAAATAAATTAATTAAAAAATAAAAATTAACTAAAAAATTAATTAATAAAATTAAAATTAATAAAATTAATTAATTAAGAATTGGGGGGTGTAGTTTAATAAAAACATACCCCTGGGTTCAAACCTCAATACCAAAAAATAAGATAAAATAAATCAAAGGAAATTTTAATAGGTTTGCATTTACTATCTTAGCTGTATTGTGATCTGTATATGGTATTAAATATGCATATAAAATACCTATGAAGAGGCATAGTAAACAAATTTAAATACTCATTTATGTAGATTTATATTTTATGTATATTTATGTACCTACATACATATATGTTGTTATATATCACACAATGATGTTTCTCTCAATGACAGACCATGTAAGACAGTGCTACTATAAGATGATAATATCTTTTCTGGTTGGTAAGTACACTCTATGATGTTTACATATGATAAAATTGCCTAAAGGTTTATTTCTCAGAACATTCCCCTTATGCTGACAAGATGAGAGGAATTGTGTTTTTAAGTCACTTGCCAACAATAGGAGGTATACACCTCTCCAACAAAATAAATAATTCTGTGGATGGAAAAAAAATGTGCAAATGTACAAAATGTACAAAAATCTGGATTAGCTATGCAATTGAATTTAATGCGAAGTTACTTTTTTTTGGCAGTGGTTCTCAACTAATATTGTATCATCCTGTAGAAAGCATCTAGAAATGGAAATATTGGGATTTTAAGTGACTGAGGGTTACTATGGGCATTAGTGGGAAGGGCTTGACATTCTACACACCCAACAATGCTCAGGACATTCTTATGCAACAAAAAATTTCCCAAGTAAATTGTCAACAATATTAAGAGTTGCTGGTGTAAGGCCCCCAAAAATGAAACCCCAACTCTGTCCCATGGATGGACAGCAACCCCAATCAACCGCAGGAGGCGTCACTTGATGCAAACCGCAAGAGGTGTTTATTCCAGCGCGCTGGGACCCAACTCGAGGAGTCGAGTCCCTAGCAGAAAATCTTGTAGGTTTATAAAGGCAGAAACCACACATCGGGAGGGGTCGCACATGAAAGGGAAAAGGGGGACAAAGCTGCCGGGAAATTTCAAAGGGGGGTCTGGGTTTGCTGATAACATGTTTCACAATGTTTTACAATAGGGCGTAGATTCTGGTCAATAGTTTCTGGTAATCATTCTGTTTGATCACTATCTGGCTATCTGGCTCAATTTACCCTTTTATTCTCTGTTTGGGGCTGTTTCTTGGAACAGCTTTAAGGCCTTTGTTCCCATTACTGGGAGGGTGACCTTAGGGAGTTGAGATGACTGGGAGGGTGACCTTAGGGAGTTAAGATAACTGGGAGGGTGACCTCAGACAGCTTAAAAAAATGTCCATTCTTTCACTGGTACCTATGTTCAAGAACCTAAGGTCTTCAAGCAGCCATCTCTACATATAAGTTATGGCTTAAGACAGATAAGGGTGAATTTAACTTATGAAAGGAAGTGTGAAATACAAAATAATGTATATAAAATCCAGAATCCAAGTTAACTTTCTTGATTTTAAATAAAATCAGATGCTTAATATGATGAAGTTCAGAAGTGTGTATTTATTTTTTAAAAATTCACAAAATTTTGGCATAAACAACTTAGTCATATCAAAGAAGACAGAATTATAAAACACCATTCTTCACATTAAGGAGCTTAAAGCAAGTTGTAAAGGTGACATGACCTATTCAAATTTTTATACATCTAAAATAAGATCAGAGCCTATAAGTGAATCCACAACTAGTTATTAGAATTTAGAGAAGAGAAAGAATGCTTCTAGATTGAATTTTAAGAAAGTCTTTTGAAAGAGGTAGTCTCAGATGTTATGTGTGACTATAATGCACTAGTAAAAGCACTTTTAAAAGATGTGGAAATGAGTTCTTGAAGGATAGGTCAGATTCCCAAAAGAGAAGTAGAGAGGGAAAACATTGGTGGATCAATATAGATTGTATTGAAAAATGCTCAAAGTAATTTAAGTTGTTCATGTGGAGGAATAGTGGAAAAGTTGATTAGAAATATAGAGTCCTCAGATGGTGAAATTTGTTGAATTAAAGAATTAGGGGACTTGATTTCTTCTTAATAAAATGTTTTGACGATATAATGAAAAACTCAAAGGACATATCTTAGGCTAAGTTCCTAAGAATGAAGAGACAGGGGATAAGCTTAAGCACTATTATTTTCTAAGTGGCTGCATCTGAAACAAGGGAAATGAGGGACAAGGCATTGAAGCTGGAGAAGGGAGCCTGAATTAAGCAGATTACTGTTAAGGGTCATTGTTTGGTTTAACCTTGAGGGAATTCCTGAGAGTCCATGAGAATTATATGAGGACTTTTCTCTTAGAGAGGAAAGATAACAAGGATTTAACCAATTCTCAAATTACCTTGGTTAAACAATAGATTAAACATTCACCTTTGAGTTGTTAATACCCCTGCTCTTCCAGACTGTAAATTCCACAAGATCCTAGGCAAAGTCAGATTGTGTTTTACATCAGCACAGTGGTATTTGCAATGGGAAGAAAAGAATTACTACAAAATGCTATAGAAAAAATTTCCAAGTCCAACAAGTAAATGGATATAAGAAGATAAAAAGGAAAGAAATGTATATCACATTATTTAAGCCTGATTTGAACAGTAATACTGTTTTGGTAATGAAATTACTTTTATGGTTGAAATTGCTTTTTTTTTTCCTGAATAGATGTTATTGAATCCAAATATCCTGATTCTGATAGTAAATGTTTAACTACGCATATAGAAAGAATAGAAAATCAGGTAATATAGAATGTATTCTCATTTCCAAATATGCTAAATATATTTTCTGCTTCCTTTCACAGAATACAATCATCATTACAACTTCAGCCATATGTGTAGTAACCCAAGGGGTCAGGGGATGACTTGTCTCTGACAGCATAATGACATCAATTATTTCTGCTTCTCAGAATTATAGGATTGTGCTGCATGATCTAAAGTTCATTTCAAAGAGCTTAGATGTTTATACAGAGTTTTAAATATAAAGCAACTCTCCTCCACACAGAAGTACACACCTTATGTACACACAAACTCACAAATTCAATATTAATGCAAATTGGCACATGCCTATGTTATGTGCTGATGTGAGACAAAATGTGGTTCAGAGCTTAAAAAACAAGATAGTGACTATTTTTGCATGGAATTTATCTGAGCAATGAACAGAAAACTGACATCCTTCATCTCTGCCACTATGACCATTTTTTTTTTTTTTAATGAATCTATTGGCAATAACAGTGATGTCTTGGGAAGGTGGCTGCTTGGCTTCCACAAATGAAGTCATTCCATCCACTTGATTACTTAAATTCTCCTCTACTAAGTTCATCCTTTGGTGAGTATTCACATGGGACACAAATATCTTCATGTGTTCACCCATGCAGAAAAATTTATAATAACCTTTTTCCCATATTTCCTCATCACCAAATTTTCAGCCATTTTCCTTTCAAGTCTGTGACCATTCAGTTAAACCACTGGATAAAGTCCATGAATTGGCATATAATTGCACACCAGGGTATTTCTATTTCCAAGAAAAATGAACAACTGCTCTATTTGGTGATATCCCAGAAGGAACTTGTACTGTTGCAACTCTCCATTTTTAGAAGGTCCCTTCATATTGTACAGAAACATCTGTAAACCAAATCCCAGTTTCTTCTTCCTCTGTTAATTGATGCTTGGGACTACCCATAAGACTGTGGGTATGGGTATGGAGAAGAAAGTAGTATAGCCGGTGTGTGAGCTGTGCATTTGGGCATTTCTTCATGTAACATACTTGTTCCTTCAGTGTACGTTTAAACATGATCATGTATATAGTGTTTCCATTTCATATGAAGTACTGCTATTCACTTCCAATTTTATGGCTTAGTCGGTTGGATAACAGCATCTAACTTTAATGACATGCAGGTGAAAGAGTTTCCAGTCCTGACATTTGAATGATTTGTCACAGAAGCTTCAAATGATCATTCTCTATTTTTTTGTAACACCTGACCGTATGGACAACTATGTTTTAGAACTATACGTTAAGCCTAAAATTATTTTGTTTGCAATGTATGTTTTGATGTTCACTGGAGAGCAAGTCTTCACAGTATTCAATTTTTTGTGTCAATACATTGTATATTTAGAGATTTGGAACTTTTGCAAGAATGTGTCACAATCTTCTGCACACTTAGTATTTTCCTCTACAAATGAAACAAGAACCGAGGAAACCAAGCAGAGTTTAAGTGTGTCTTGGAATAGTTTTAGTAAAACATCTCTGTTGACCAAGTCATTGTCCATCACCCCTTCTGTTAGAATTCTTTACCTCAATGCCAGGTTTGTTAATATCAATAAATAGATTCAGGATCACTAATATTCTACTGGTTTTAACTCCAATTGCCTCATTAGGAATGATCTTGATATCCAAATCCTGTATGAAAATATTAAAAGTATTTTAACATTTCTGGGATTGAGGCTTTCTTGCCTTATCTCAAGATTATCCATCTGAATATTTTTAACACATCTACATGGGGAACTTTTTATACATCATTCCATAAGTGTGTAGTGTTATGACTTATGGCAAGGAACTGTTTAGCTATCTAAATACATAAACTATGTAAAAGTGTGTTCAGTAAAAGGCCCAATGAGATTTTAGGATGCACCCTCAGGCTTCCATCCTGCTTTAAGCTCTCCCAGTGCAGTTGAAATGGCACTGATACTTCTGTTTTAAGACGCTACGTGTGCACTACTCCAATCTGCTGAGTACTACTGTCCTACCACCCACTTCTCACCCTCTGAACTACAGCCTTGTGCTGCGTGAGCTTGCACGTGCCTGCACTCTCCTTGTTGTTCAGTTCTCCACCGCCATGTCATCTCCCCAGCCAGGTTTTCCTGGCTACCAAATCTAATCCCCGCACACCCAGTTTCTTTTACTACACTTATTGTACGTTTTTTTGAGGAATGTGTCATCAGATGAAATTACCTTGGTATTATTTGTTGTTATTAGGAAAGGTTTGAAGAAGCTTTGTGTAAACCTTTGGCATACAGCCCAATCTTCCCCTTAGCCTGGAATTGGCCTCAAGTGTCAGTGCCTGATTTCATTCTGAGACAAAAGCACTGGCCCTTCAAAACTGAGTTCTTAGGATCTTCTTTTAATAGCATAAATCAAACCAAGACATGTAGATGTATGTTAGTTTTGAGGTTATATTGAGAATATTCTTGGGTTTTACTCTCTGAACATGTACATATTAGACATCTGGTTTTCCTGTGTTTTTGTTGTTATTTTGAAGGTAGTTCTAGATATCAAAAAGTATTTAAAAGGACTGATATCTCCTGAGTATAATTAATTCTTTTCTATATTTTAAATAGTTTAAAATGATACTGAATACATTTGAGTGAAAATTATACTACTACTAATGTGTTTTTAAAATACTACTGATGATATTTTGTTAAAGACAGTTGGAAAATAATTATTTTAATAGTTAAGAAGTTATAATAAATGATTCCTAAATGTGACTTCCAAAAGAACTGAAAGTTTATGTTTTGAAGGGAACTTTTATTTTTACCTCTTGAATATAAACTTTATAATGCATAACTCTTTTCTTTCAAGTTTTCTTTTTGTAATATTACACAGTTTAATACACATTTTTTATCCTAAAAGCCTATGTAACAAAAATAATATATATAAGAAGTATAAATTTTATTAATTTTTGTTCATTTTTATTCATATGCATAATTCATTCTATGCAAATATACAGTATTTATATCATGTTATGGGTTTCATGTTAGACGTTCAAATAGCATTTATTCAAAGTGCCAGAAACATATCTATTTTTTATTTGTTGTTCCATCTTCATTTTTTAATACAGAGGGAGAATTCCCATGTTACTATCTTCAGAATAATATTTTCTTTAATGTTTTATTGAAATATAATTGACACCCAATAAACTGAGCATATCTGGTGTATAGAATAAATTAAATTTTGAAATACATATATATCAATGAAACCATCCTTCAAGTCACGGTAATGAACATATCCATCAACCTCAAAGGTACCTGATACCCCTTTACAATAACTTCCCTCAAATGCTGTCAGCCACAAATTCCCAAGAAACCATTTATTTAATTTTACTATTTAATTGTTTGCTTCTTCTGAAATTATAAATAATTTAGCCTTTTGTATCTTACTTCTCTTTTTATTACAATGAAAACATAACATGAAATGTACCCTTGTAAATTTCAACTACAATACTGTATTGCAAACTCTAAGCAAAATGCTATATGGAAGAAATCTAGAATTTATTCCTCTTGTAAACTGAAAATTTATATCATTTGAATAACAACCCTCCATTTTCCCCTCAATGCAATCCTTGACAAGCAACATTCTATGCTATATTTCTTTGAATTTAACTATTTTAGGTTTCTGCTAGAGGTGAGATCACACAGTATTTGTCCTTTTATGACATGCTAATTTCACTCAGCCTAATCTCCTCCAGAAACCATGTTGCTGCATACGGCATGGTTTCTTTCTTTGTTAATATTGAATAATATTCCATTGCATGAATATACTCTTTCATGTATTTATGTATCAATGGATATGTAATTTGATTTCATGTCTAGACTTTTGTGAATAATTTTATATTCATAAGGAAGTGAAGATATTTAGTTCTGATGTGTAATATTTTTTTAAGTATTTTTGAAGTACAATGTGATGTTTTTATTGATGTATACATTGGATAATTATCAACACAAGGTAATTAGTGCAGCTATAAACTTAAATTTTCTTTCCTTATGGGGAATATATTCAAAATCCTTCATTGTAACTACTTTAAGATGTATAATACATTACTGTTAATTATACTTACTTTGCTATGCCATAGAATTCGAGAACTTATTTCTTCTAATTATAATTTAGTACCCACTGACTTATCACTCCCCACCCTCTTTGTCCTTTATTTTCCAAGTAACTGCTATTCTATTCTGAAATTCTGAGATCAACACATATAAGATTATGTGGTGCTTGTCTTTCTGCTCCTGATAAAATATTAGCTTAAAAACTACACAATTATTTGAATTTATACCCAGGAGTAGGATTATTGGATTATTATGGTAGAATGGCTGATGCTATATATAAACTTATTTGGGGGCTCTTTATTTTGTTCCATTGGTCCATATGTTTGTTTTTATGACATTATAGTTTTCTATTCCTATAGCTCAATGTACTTTGAAATCAGGAGTTGTGTTGCCTCCTTATTCATTTCAGTGCATCTACTCTCAGTATTGTAATATCTGTAATCAAGTGCTACCATTTCCCATTCTACCATCTTGTTCATGTAACTATATTCAAAATGATGTTCCTATGTTCTGAGGTTGTATGATACTGTTCAGCAGTTGAGATACTCTGTCATGATTTCCCAGCTTTTTGATTGTGACCAGAATGGTTATTTTCTTTAAGAGTGAACTCCATATGTAGTTATGAGAACCATTTCTGAATAAGCTAATCCTCCCTACTTTCGTTGACTTTATATGTACCTCTAAACCTCTCCTAAAACTTCCTATTTGCTTAATATATTTAGATAATTTTTTGTTTCTTGTAACTAATGTTAACTACTAAAATTATCTAACTTATCCCTCAACTTCCATCATTACGTAGGAATTTCAATGAACTGTCTACAAAAGTCTCTTCTAGGAATGACAGTAGGTTATATAAGGAATTTATGCACCCTAATGATATCTATATAGTCACACATGTATTTTATTTTTTCCTCTCTAGATCATAGGCTTCTTAAACACAGCAACTATGTGCCATACACTGTTGTACACCATACAGTGTATTTCAATAATACTTTTGGATAATAAGAGAATATGCAAGTATAAGGTTGCATTGTAGACAATTATTAAATAAACTAGATAATGAAAATGTCAATTATGCATTTTTTGATATGCATTGTGAACTGTATGGTATTTAAGAATCAGCTCTTAAGCACTAACTTTTATAGGGTTATTCTTCCTTATCCTTTTGTATAAAATATGTTCAGTTCAAGGCAATGAAAAATTTGCCATAATGCAAAAGAGGAGATAATGTGTCTTTTTAAATGGAAATTAAATTTTTATTTGGATTATTTCATATTCAAGGTAATACACAGGGGAAATTAAATAAGGTCATTTAAAGATGTTTTTAGCAATATGCAGATGCTTACTAAATAGGCTAAGGAAATAGTATTTTGTTTAGAAGTTCTGGTGCAGAGATTAAACAAATTAAATCTTTAAAAGTTATAATAAATCATTCAACTGTAGTGTAACATTTTAATTTTAAACACTTCTGATTAACTAGAATTACTTGTACACTATAGGGTGTTTAATTGTTAAATTGAATTAGGAAATGCTTTATTTGATCAGAATGGTAGCCTATTCTGAGTTAAAATATTAAAATCATCCAGAAAGTTTCAACTGTATTCCTCCTCCATGTTCATCTTTCTCTCCAACAATCACACATCAGCAGAAACAAGTTACACAAGCACAATTACTTGCTGCTAGTATTTAAATATGTCCATTTTATTTTAATGATTGTAAATTATTAAACACACATTACTATTTATATAGAGAGTGAAGCAGGAGTTCTAAGTCCAAAGACAGTGCTTCTGCAAGATGCTAACTCTTGTGGACCTGTAGAATGAGTGTAAGCTGAAGAGCATCTTATTTTTGGATAATAGAGACTAGGTGATACAGACACAGTTGATTAATCAATTCTTCAGGAGAAATCTAAGTATTCACCTGCTCTCTGGAAATATATCCGAATTTACCTCTGATTTTTGTAGCTCCTTAGATTGACTAGAAGAATAGATTATATAAGTGCAATGCTTTCTAAAAGGAAATTATATTGTTAAATATACATGTGCCAAGATTATATGTGTCTTGGTAAAACTTTGTGTTTATAAAAGAAACATTGTGTGTGTGTGTATATATATATATATATATATATGATTTGTACTAATATGTAACCAGAAGAGATTTTCACATTGGTACTTACTTCTTCACTGAATCTGTTTTGTGTCACACAGGTTCTGGCACTTAAAAGGCAATGAAAAAAATACAGGTTTAATGAATGAATATATTCAAGCAGTTACTCACACTTTGCTTCATTCCAAGAGAAATATAAGAGTAATATTCATGTGAACAGGCCCATCAAAATTCTGTGATTTCTATTAGATCTGTAACTTTTAAGTAGTTGCCTGTGTTGAATTGAAATTATTTTATTGGCAAAAATTTCAGAAAGCATTATGTTACTTTTAAATTTAGTGAATGGGATTATAACCATTTAGAAAAACAAGAAAATATTATAACTCTGGAATAGCTAAATGTTTAACTCAGGAATATAACTATTATCATAAACCTTACCAATATTTATGATACTAATATTTGGTAGTGTTTCCTTCCTATATTTCCTGACATTTTTGTAATGATATTAAAAATGCAACTTTATATTTTTTCCACCTAATATTTTAATATAAGAATTTTAATCATTATATATTTCAATAATGCTATATCTGAATAATATAATAGTTGCTTGATTTTTCATAAATCATGGATCACTAAAATTATAATCAGCCAAAAAAGTTGGCACACAATATAAAAGTTCTGTGATGTAGTAGGGGGTTCAAATAATTTCCCTTTCAGTGACTCCTGATGGCTCATTATTTCTAACTTGTAGGGTTGAATAAAAGAGAGGCAAAATGGAGTTAAGATCTCAGATGTGAAGTACATTAAAATACATTAGTTTTTTTATTGCTTGTTTTTGGTTATACATAACAGTAAATTCCATTTTGACTAGATGATACAAGCATGTAATTTATCTTATTTTAATTCAGACCCCAGTCCCTCTCATTTCCCCTTTCCTTTTTCCACCCCTTGCTCCCTTCCCTATGTTGATCTTTCTGCCATTTACCCATAGTCATTATTATTTTTTAATTAATTTCTTGTGGATGAACACAACGTTGAGATTCACTGGAGTGTATTCACATATGTACATAGAAAAGTTATGTCAAATTCATTCCACTATCTGTCCTTTTCCTATCTCCTCTCCCTTCCCTTCAACCTGCTTTTAGCTAATCTACTGAACTTATATTCTTCATCCCCTCCCCCCTTATTGTGGATTAGTTTTTGAATACTTGCATAGTGTAAAGATGGAATCATTCAATGTTTGTTATCTCTTCACCCAGTAGATTGAATTTAGTAAAAGTTGTGGTTGGCTTGTGTTAATGTGTACACATGTGTGATTGCACACACATGTAAAAAAATCTAGCATTTTGACTAGTGTGACTGGAGAGAGTGAGCTAGTAATTTGAAGTGTTAAATATCAGATATACTTGATATGTTATTACAGTTTATTTAAATGGTCCCCAAATTACAATGGCTATTTATTTTTTTACTTTACAATGGTGTGAAAACAATAGGCATTCAGTAATAACTGAACTTAGAATTCTGCACTTCTATATTATGCTCAGCTAATGATATATGTTATGATGATCTCACAATGCTAGGCACAGTAGTGAGTCATACCTCCCAAACAGCTGTGATATGTTGAGGATAAACATCAAGCTATTCTACAGTTTACAGTGTTGCTAAGCTATGATGTTTGTTAGCTTAGGAATATTAAGTGCATTTTTTGATTTACAATTTTGCATAATAGGTTTACCAAAATGTAGCCCTATCAAGTTAAGGAGCAGTTGGTCCCCTGCACATCATTCTTTTCTACACATAACATGGGATGTTCTGGAAAAGCCTAAAAATCGAAATAGGGCAAACCCCAAACACTGTAGTTATCCAAGACAGGCAGGATTTTAGATAAAAAGACAAACTAACTAGACACTAAGAGTTTAATCAGCTCTTTTTCTGCTATGACCAAAAGACCTCACAAGAACAATGTTAGAGGAAGAAAAGTTTATTTGCAAGCTCATTATTCAAAGGTCTCAGATCATAAATGGCTGCATCCATTGCTCTGGACCAAGGTGAGGTACAACATCAAGGCAGAGGGTGTAATGGAGGAAAGCAGCTCAGTATATGACCAGGAAGCAGAGAGAGAAACTTCTCTGCTCACCAAGCACAAAATATATACCCCAAAGACATGTCCCAATGACCCATCTCCTCCATCCATACCCAATCTACCTGCAGTTACCACCCAGTTGATCCCTATGAGGGTATTAATGCACTGATTAGGTTAAGGCTCTCAGAATCCAAGCACTTCACCTCTAAACTTTCATAGTCTTACACATGAGCTTTTGGAGGACACCACATGTAACTAAACCATAGCACCAAGTAACCATTGAAATAACCATCTACCAAAATTTGTTGAAAAAAATGGTTAAAGGGAATTCCACATATTATGCTAAAGCGTCTTAAGTTTTTCTGTTTCTTTCTCAAGATGTTTCTTGTGCTATAGATGTCCTGAAATCTTTCCATTTATTTCCAAATCCACCCCCCAATTTCTTCCAATTATTTTGACTGCTCTGACCTCTCTCCATATCAACTTTAAGACTTTTCTGTTGTTATTATTAATGTTCGTTCTTCTCACCATAACCCTGTAATGCCTTTCCAAAATAAATCAAGCAAGAAACTTTCAGGGCATCTCAGTGCCTTCTCTCATTCCCTTTATATATTCCCAGAAGATGCTCAGGCCCTAATTGGCAAAGCTAGAATTCTTACAAGAAAATCAAATGAGGAAGAAAAGGAATGCTGTGAATTCACAAAAATAATCTTCTCTGTCGCTGCCATGCATCTCAGGAACTACTGAAAATAAGTAGTCAGTCACATTACATGTGAGTTGACAATGGAACCCATGATCCTTTTTATTTTTATACTCATAAATGTATGTTTTTTAGTAGTTTAAGAAGAAACCTGAAACCTGATCCCAGTGGCTCTGGAAGCTTGGGCAGGAAGATCATGATTTCAAAGCCAGCCTCAGCAAAAGCGAGGCACTAAGCAACTTAGTGAGATCCTGTCTCTAAATAAAATACAAAATAAGGCTGAGGATGTGGCTGAGTGGTCGAGTACCCCTGAGTTCAACCCCTGGTACTCTCCCCCGACCCCACACACACAAAAAAAACCCAAAACCAAAAACAAAAGAACCTGAAAGTAAACTGAAAGTTAAGCAATAGCTTAAGTGAAGATTTTCCTAAATGGTGACTGCTTTGGTCCCTGAAACATAAAAGTGATGTTTCTAAGAAAAAAGTCAAATGTTCAAACATAATGTGTCATAAAAATGCTTGTATGAAAATGAATACAGTTTCACCACTGCTGTCCCAGTAATCCTGTGCTTAAGTAATCCATTTCATGCATATACCTGCAGCGAATAGTTTAAACTCTGCCTAGTAATGAGTAGTTAGAATAATGCAAACTCAATACTGACATATGAAATGACTAAATGTGTGTCCGGGAGGTCAAGTGATGCCATTGGCATGTATTAAAAATGAAAATTATAACTTCTGATTTGTATGCCCATAACTTTGATGATATACATGGCTCAACAAAAAGAAGTGAAATTCTCCTGTATTTGTCCTAGATTGTTCATCAGTTTAGAACTAAATTGATACAAAAATAATTCTCCCCGAAAAAAGTTTCATCAGAGTTTGAAACTGTAGCATTGATGGAGATCATAGAATAGTTTTAAAATTGCTCCATGTTAATAGTATTTACCCTACAGGAAAGTTTAAGCTTCATTTACAGTGTGCAACCATTCAAAACTGTGTTACTTTGCAGAGGCTATTAAAGTAATTATCCAATTTAAGAACATATTACTGTGAAGACACCATCTGGCATAATACAGAATCTAGAGGGCAGGATTTGTTTTATTATGGGTTTTTAAAAAAGCATCAAATAACATAGATAATCTCTTAACCAACCCTGTATAATAATAAAAATTATGACAAGACTAAGAAATAAAGTAGATATACAAGGACATTATAGAATATTTCTCTTCTAATAAGAAGCCATCCTATAAATCTCTGTTTAAAGCAATAATACATTTAAATATAAAAAGTTTATAAGATAAGAATTTCAAAATACTGAATTACTGATACATATCATGTACTTGGTAACCTATTTACCTATTTCATTGTGATTGGCATATGAAGAGAAATAGTATTCGGTGGTTCAATATTAGCATATATTGATTTGCAAATTGCATAAATTTTTAAAAAACAAAGAAATTAAAGCAGATCTATTTGATTTAAAATTTTATTTTTTTCTTAGACCATAGAAGTTACTTTAGGACATAATAAAATGAGAAATATTAAAACCAATTATAGTTTATGACTTATCAGTCTCATTAATTTACAGATGTACCTTCCAATGATTTTCTATTAGTGTTTCAAATTGAAATTATAAGAATAAAGTTCTACTTTAATGAAAACATTTCTGTAAGTAAGTTGTTTATTTCAAATACATTTTTCTTACTGCTTTCAGTCCACACATTGCTCTGTTAAGTGCACATTTTAATAACTGTGAAAACAGTAACTGCTTTCCATATGGTTAAGTGGCAATATTGTATAATTCATAGGCACACCATAGTGATTAGCATTAATGCTTGCAGTGTTTCCAAGAATATCTTGATCATGAGGTTGGTCTGCAATAATCTAGGTACTTGGGGATTTCTACTTTCAAGAAAATGTTGATTTTGCTTTTGTTCATTCATAAATGATTGATAGATTGTAGATAAAGATAGTCTCTATGGTATCTATCAATCCTCATATATCAATCACAATGAACTAGTTGGTAAGCATGTGATGTTTATCAGTAATTATAGATGATAGATAAATAAAATAGCCTCTATGTTATCCACCAATCCTCATATGCCCATCATAGTAAAATAGTGAGCTAAGCATGAGCTATGTATCAGTAATTCAGTATTTTAAAATTCCTACCATGTAACCCTTTTTATACTTAAATTTATCAAGTTAGCTACCTAGTTAGCTGGATGATGAATTTTAAAAATTTATTCTTCAAAAGTTTTGTTTATACTAACTTGAAAACTATCAAAAATTGATGTATAACATTAAAATTGATGAAGGTCTTTAACAAATGTAGTATCTATGAGACTGAACATACTGTGGTCAGTCATTATATATCTTTTACAAACTCATGTATTCTTTTAATTTCACTTCTCCTGCTCAAATTTCTTAGCAATTAAATATGAACTAAATTTTTCTAAGCTATGTTCTTACAGCAAGCAACATGTAGTCAAAGAAACACATTAGTAAAATCACTGTGCAGATATTCTTTAAAGATTGACTAAGAAATGTCTTGGTATTATGTTTACTACTTTGTGTAAGTAAATGAAGTATTTAGAAGATATGTACCACTGTAGTTTTGAATGATTGTGTGTTCTATGTGCATTTATAAAGACAAGATTATAGTTGCTGCAATTTTTAAAGATGACTTTGAAATCATGCCATTTCCCCTAGAAATCAAGAAAAGAGCATCATGGACATGATGAGATTATATAATAATGAATTCAAGCAAATAATCAGTCTTCTGATCCAGTAATGCATGGAAGCATGAGACAGCTTGGGAGGATGTGTGCTTTGTAAGAAACTCAGAAAAGATACTGATGCCAATGTTAGTAGATTAAGTGAATAATGGTCTCCTGAGAAATCTTGCTGAACATATACCTGTGCTGATTTCTGATTGTACAAGCTTGAATAGGAAGTAATTACATCCCTGAAGGAGTTCATAACCTAAATATAGAGAGGACATGTAGGAAAAGAATCATAGCACAATTTGAGCACACTAAGAATGTGTACCTACTATAGATATAACACAGATTAAGAAAAGGTGGAGGATGGAAAGAAGCTTGTCAGACAAATAGGAAAGCAATTTTATAAGATATCAGAAAAGGTTTAGTTAGAGAAATGGAATAATGTGATGGATTTAGAGAAGTAGGCTAAAGTCTAAAATACAACATTGGTATGAAAGAATCACATTTCTCTTTCATGCAGGGTATTTTTTAAAAAAATATTTAATATGTAGAGTTATACCTAGGGATATTTAGAATTATTTTTAACAATTAAAATGTTCACCACCAAATGTGGAAATAACACAAAATGATCATAAAGTTGTTTCTGCATTTCAATTCTAGCTTTACCTTTGGAAATTCTGTAGCTTGTCCTAATTCATTTTTATCTTCTACATGACGGGAAAATACTACTTACATGTGAGCATCCATAGAGAATACTGCTAGAAGTAAGAGCTGGTAATTGTTACAAAATACCTTATATAATTATTGTGAAGAACTTATTAAAATCATATTTCTTTATCTATAAGCATGAATATTATCTTCTCTAATAAAAATTGTAGTGTACTTATTATTAGGTATATAATATTTTATTATATAAATTTAAATATAGATTGATTATAATAACATCAATCTTAGCAAATTTGTCTCATCTCCAATAATGGTCTTCTACTGCACAACATTTTTCTCCTCCTGTGGTATGGGGATTGAATCCAGAGGTGCTTTACAACTGAACAACATCCCAGCACCTTCCCCTTTTTAAATGTTGAGACAGGATCTGAATAATAGAGTCTATGGGATAGATATACCAAGATATGATAAATCATTCACCTAGTGTAGGAAATACTGGTTATTCCTAGTGCAGATGTATTGTAAGTGAAATTGCTATGATATATATCTATATATATATATACTCACACATATGTGTGTATATATATAATATATTACACATACATTTGCTATGTGTATATATGTATATAAATATATGTATATAATATACATATATGTATATAATATATATTACACACACACATTTGTGTGAACATAAGTTTTCATATCTATTCATAAATGCCCAGAATTACAATTGCTGGATTGTATGGCAGGTATATTTTTAAGGTATTATAAATCTTCCCAACAATTTTTGAACCTACCCCAGTGATCTATGTTTGTCTCCAGATTCTTGACAGCATTTTGTATCGCCACATTTTGTCGACATTTTTGCATTTCAAACAGGTGTCCAGTGATACTTCATTGTAATATTAAGATATTTTACATTAAATGAAAATATTCAATTTCATTATAACTTATTTATGGATGGGCAGAAAACACAGTCATTTTAAAATCGATTATTAAGTTGAAATCTAAAATGAATATATAATTCTACTCTAAATTATTGAAGAACTAAGAAAACAGGAAGAGAACTATCCATTTCAAGTGATGGAATTGAAACCAGACTCTTGGAAAAGAGTTGAGGCATTCAACATTCCCATGAGAAAAATAATATATTTACTTTTAGACATTTTTTTTCAAAGTTGAACTAAAAACAGTGTTTTCTGTATCAAAATACAATTGTTTTTCATCTTCTCACCATACTACTTCCAGAAGTTATACTGTGAATACAGCTTTAACAAGACTTTTGTAAGGTTACACAATTGCATTTCTTGGGTGAATATTTTGAGTCTTAGGAAAATAGACAACTGGTAATTGATTGAATTCCAAAGATTCAAATGCTGAATTTCTTATTTTATTTAAATGGTGACCACGCAAGACATGTTAAAAGAACAGCTTTGTTTAATATAAAATGTATTAATATAAGAGCAGTAGGACTTAGAAATTGAGTGTTATAGCATTACTAACATAGAGGAATTACATGGAAGTGGAAAAATAGTTTCCTTGGTGATTTCACCAAAGTAAATCTTATCTATAATCGAAATAACACAAGAAAACATAACATTTATTTTGCATTTTCTTAAAAGGAACTTTTTTTACATAACATATGTTAGCATTTCATCTAGGGTCTTATTAAAAATGCCCTGGCATTTCTGTTGTCTGAATAGAATTTCACTACCTCACACATTTTGAGCATTATAAAATATCACATTAACCATTCTAGCAGAGTTTGGCATGACACGGAAGATATATTTTTCTAAGAGAATGTATTATTCATTAAATAAATAGTAGGAGCAATATGAAAGAATTCTGTGAGTACTAAAATTTAATCAAAGCAATTAAAGTCAAAGGTCTTGGTATATTGCTAGACATATTAAAATCATTAAATATTGTTGGACTCTTCCCTCAGGAATGAAATTGATTCCCACTGTCAGTAATAATCTGACCGTTATTATGCTTCATCATTTTGAACTAGCTCATAAGGCTTAATTTATTCCATGTACTTGTGTATAAGATACTTTTGAGTTCATTTTCCTATTTGTGTTACATTTGATAAGTAATATCTAACAATTATTGTAGCACTAATTTACAAATCTACTATGATAATACCTCAGAGGAAATATTTTTAATATAAATTGAAAGAGATTTCTATACCATGAAATTAATGATTTTCAGAACAAAATACTTTTGCAATGCTTTTTTAAGAGTGAATAGTTGAATGCCAAACCCTATTCATACAATACTACAAAACACTTTTACTTAGAGTCAAATATAATGATAGAAACTATCGGTTTATGACCATCTACAATGTATCAGAGACATCTTAAATGATTGCTATTCAGAATTTCATTGTTATTGCTGAATATTGCAAATAAAACTCAGAATAACATGTTCAAGAACATTCTTCTGGTAAATGGCAAACATGATCTATAAGTTGAGAATATATAAAGTACACTCAGTGGTCATCAAATGTAAACAACCAGATGCAGTGACAGGAAATGACCAAAGTGTATTTGGCAGAGTACACAAACCTAAAAATAAGCTACTTGAGTAAAATGTGAATAAAGTCCTCAAATAAAATAACCAGGAGTTAAAATAGACAAAATCAAGAAAGTATTATAATATGCTGCTCTTTATGAAAAGGACAGAAATAATACTTAAAACCACCAGAATTTATAAATAAGAAACTCAAGAAATAAATGCCTAATATGAACAAGGCTTCATAGGATATAAATATTAGTAAAATGTTATGGAAGGCTGATTCCCCAACTTTGCCCTATGCCATATTTTAATGCTTTTAATCACAATAGGTGGAAAAATTCATATTATTAAATGATAAATATCAATGCATATTACTGTTTTTAGGTTTTATTTAACTACTTTCTATCAAGAGCCAGGAAATATCAATGTTGTTTCAATATTTAAATCTAAGATTTCAGAATTGGTAATAAAAGAGTGTTAGAACTTTGTACCTAGAGTTTTGTTCTGTTGTGACAAGTGTCTGAAGATGGGTGTATTCTTATCCCTCAGTGCACATTTGAGACATGTGTAACTGCTATAATTATTTTATTTCCTTTGTGATGCTGAGAAAGCTTTCTCTTCTGAAATAAAAACATGAAAATAAGACAGCATAATTCCAAAGAGAGAATGATTTAGCTTGCTGTAAGGAAAAAAAATAAGAGTGTGAGTCTCTTTTGCTTCCCTAAAAAAGTAAAATGTTATATATACCACATTTTCTTTACACAACATAGACATCCTCACACCTTTAAAAAGAAAGAAATCTTGTTATTTGCTACAACACAGATGAACCTGGAGGACATCATGTTAAGTGAAATAAACCAGATACAAAACAACAAATACCACACGATCTTACTTATATGTGAAATGAGAAAGTGGAATTCACAGAAGCAGAGAGGAGAATGACCACTCTCCAGGATTGGAAGTGAGAGCAGGATGGGAATATGCTAGGCAGAGGGTACAAAGTTTCAGTTATGAGGAAGGTGTTCAAGCGCTCTATTGTACATCTTTGTGAGTACAAACAATAGAAATAAAATGTATTCATGAAAATTTCCAAGTCAATTTTAAGTGTTCTCACTACAAAAATTATTAACTATGTGAGGCGATACATATTTTAAATAGCATAATCTTGCATGAAAACATAGGAATATATATTAATAATGAATCCATCTTTAAAAATAGGCCATTCAAAATGTAACCCATGGTTCTAAATCACTCAGTTGTTTCAGTTTACTTCGTTCCTTGTTCTCAAAATTAAGTATTTTAATATACTCATTGTTAATTCTTTTAAACCAATGTGTTCATCCCATCTGAAAATTACTTTATAAATCAGAATGCAAAACTTAAAAAAATTTGATGCATTCAGCTGATGGAAATGAGATGCTTAACCAAATATTGAACAAATGCTGTAGAAACAATTTTCCTACAACACATTTTTCCTTAACTGTATGCATTTATACAGCACCTATTACTATAATGTCTGTATATCTTGACAAATGTGTCATGCCAACATAAAACACTACATTCTCTGGCCAAGACTATATGAAACCATATGGAAATTTGAGCTATTTAAAAACAAACACAAAAATAAATTACCCTGAGATCAGACATTGGATATTATTATTAGATTAACATAACGTAACTTTCTCTTTATATTTCTGTCCTATGTACCCATGTAGTTAAAATATATAATGGAAATTATTGCCATTGGCCCTAACTCATAGTGATTAATAAATGATAACTACTACTATAAGTGTAACTACCAATACAGCAACCATGAGCTGCACAAACTCATACAGATCTTTGGTAAAATCCATATTTGGTTAAAATTCAGAAATTCTGAATGAAGATATCCTTCATTCTTCAAATTTAGTTAGTAATTACAGAAGCTTAAAAAAGTTCTATGGTAATTGACTGTAAAGACAATTTTCTTTAACATGTTTACTATTTTTAGGAGACTTTATTTTTAGAAGAGTTTTAGATTCACAGCAATATTGAGCAGATGGAACAGGGAATTACCACTGGCACCATATACACATAGCCACCTTCATTATTGTCAAGTTCCACCATAGTGCCTTTGCAACAGTTGATGAGTTTTAGTGTGTCATCATCACC
Organism: Sciurus vulgaris; assembly: GCF_902686455.1. Taxonomy (NCBI): domain Eukaryota; kingdom Metazoa; phylum Chordata; class Mammalia; order Rodentia; family Sciuridae; genus Sciurus; species Sciurus vulgaris. The sequence continues at coordinate 138,237,082 of NC_136463.1, forward strand.
TGGACTACATAGTTTGCATTTGAGTTCACTCTTCAGTTAAGCATTCTATGAGTTTGTAAAAATTTATGGTGATGAGCATTCAGCATTATACTACACACAGTAGTTTAAGTGCCCTAAATGTCCTTGGTTATAGGCTTATCAATCCCTCCCTTCCAACCCCTGAGTATTTAAACCCATTTGTAATAAACCCATTTATTGAATAAGATCTTAGAATTGTAGTAAAAAGTAGTTGACCATGTATGTTTTAGTTTACTAATAAGTCTCATGCCCTGTTATTTTTGCTCAAAATGGCTTAGATATTTGGGATTGTTTGTGCTTCCATATTAATTTTGTGATTTATTTCATAGTAATGTTAATAAAACCATTGATATTTTGGTAGCAACTACAATGAATCTGTAAATTGTTTTGGTTAGTATGGACATTTTAACAATATTGATTCTTATGGTTCATGAACATGGAATGTCACTCCATTTCTTTGTATCCTCTTTAATTTGTTTCATTAATGTTTTATAATTTTTATTTTAAGATCTTCCATCACTTTGGCTAAGTTTATTCCTAAATACTTTATTTATTCATTTTGTAGCTATTGCAAACTAATTACTTTCTTAATTTTTACTTCATATATTGTGCTATTGGCATATAGAAAAAGTACTGATTTTACATATTGATTTTTGCATCCTGCAACTTTCCTCAATTTATTTATTACTAGTAATAGTTTTGGTGAACTTGAAGGATTTTCTAGATATAAAATTATGTGATCCGCAACAGTCATCAATTTGACTTCCAATTTGGATGTCTCTATTTCTTTCTCTCACCTAATTGCTTTGGCTAGGGCTTCCAGCAATGTTTGAGTAAAAGTGGTGACAGTAGACATCTGTTGTAGTCAGTTTTTTCATTGTTGTGACTAAAAGATCTGATCAGAACAATTTTAAAGGGGGAAAAGTTTATTTGAGGGCTCGCAGTTTCAGAGGTCTCTATCTATAGATACCGTGCTCCATTCCTCCAGTCTTGAGGTGAGGCTTCCATCATGGTGGAAGAATGTGGCAGAGAAAAGTGGTTCACATCACAATCAGAAAGCAGAGAGACACTCCTTTGGCCAGATAAAAATATATATACCCAAAGTCACACCACAATTCCCACCTCCTCTAGCCATACCCTACCACTTCTGTTACCACTAAGCTGACCCTTATCATGGGATTAATTAACTGATTGGGTTAAGACTCTCAAAACCCAATAATTTCTCCTCTATTCTTTCTTGCATAGTGTCACATGTTAACTTTTGGAGGCCATCTCACATCCTTATCTTAGTCCAGATATTTGAAATCTTCTCCCAACTCAATATAATATTAGATGTTGATTTATTATAAATGGGCATTATTATATTGAGGCATATTCTTTATATACCTATTTTATTCAGTTCTTTTGTCATGTAGTGATACTGAATTTTATCAAATACTTTTTCTGCATGAGCAGAAATGACCATATGTTTTTTGTTCTTAATTCTGTTGATGTGATATGTCACATTTATTTACTGGCATATATTGAACAATCCTTACATCACTGGAATGAATTTTACTTATCATGGTGAATAATCTTTCCAATATGCTGATAGATTCAGTTTGTTGTTATGTTTTTATATTATTTTTGCAAAAATGTTCATCAATAATAATAACCTTTTGTTTAACTTCTGTGAATGTGCACCCTTGTCTGGGTTTGGTCTCAGGGTAAGACTAGTGTCATAAAATGCATTTTGAAGAATTCCTTCTCCTCCTCCTCTCCTTCTTCTTCCTCCTACTTCTTGAATAACTTAAGGAGAATTTGATATTACTACTTTGATGTTTGGTAAATGTTTTAGTTATCTTTTTCACTGCTGTGTCTACATGATCTCACTAGCACAATTATGGAGGAAGAAGGGTTTATTTAAGGGCTCACATTTTCAGAGGTCTTAGTCCATAGAAGGCCAACTGCATTCCCAGTAGCTCCAGGTGAGGCAGAACATCATGGCAGAAGAGCATGGGAGAAGGGAGCATAGTGATTAGGAAGCAGAACTAGAGAGAGAACTCCACTCTCCAGATACAAAATATATACCCCAAAGCCACACCCCAATTCCAATCTCCTCCCTCCACACTCTACCACTCCAATTAATCCCATTAGGGATTAATTCACAATTGGGTTAAGACTCTTACAAACCAATCATTTCTACTCTGAACCTTCCTACATTGTCTCACATGTGAGCTTTTGGGGGACACCTCACATCCAAATCATAACAGTAGAATTCAGCAGTGAAGCCATCTGCTTCACTTTTCTTTGATGTTAGGCTTTTTATTATTGTTTAACTATCATTACTTATTATTGATCTTTTCAGATTCAGTATTGGTAATGTGTATATGTCTAAGAATTTGTCTATTATATATTATCAATAGTTTTGGAATATAATTGTTCATAATAATTTAAAATGAACTTCTACTTTCCTATGGTGTCATCTATAATGTTTCCTTTTTCATCTGTGATTTTATTTGAGGTTTCTCTCTTAGTTATACAAAGAGTTTGTCCATTTAGTTTCTCTTTTCAAGGAATCAAACTTTTTTTTTGTTTTTTGGTCTTATTTTGTTTTGTTTTAGTCTCTGTTCCATTTATTTCTGCTCTGACATTTATTATCTCTCTAATTTTACTAATTTGGGGTTTAATTTGTTTTTGTTTTCTTAGTTTCTTAAGATTCAGTGATATGTTGTTTATCTGAGATCTTTGTACTTTTTTGATATGAATATTGATCACAATAAACGTTCCCCTTTGTATTCCTATTGCTACAATCCCATAGATTTTGGTATGTTTTATTTCTGATTTCATTTCTTTCAAGATGTTTTAAAAAATTCTTGATTACTTCCTTGGTGAATTGGTTTTTCATAATTAAGTTACTTAATTTTCATATATTTTTATAGTTTTCCAAGTTTTCTTTTTGTTGATATCTAACTTTATTGCATTATGGTAAGAAAATATATCCAATGTGATTTCAATTTTTAAAATATTCTTGAGACTTGTTTTGTCACCTAACATATGATCTATCCTGGAGAATGATCCATGTGTTGAGGAAAAAATAATGTGTATTTGGGAGTTGTTGGATGTAATATTGAGTAGATATGTTAAGTTCACTTGATGTAGGTTACAATTTAATGCTGCTGTGTCTTTGTTGATTTTTTTGTCTGGATGATTGGTTCCTTACCGAGAGTTTAGTGTTAAACTCCCCAGTACTGTATTTACATCTATCTCTCCCTGTAAATCTATTAATAATGGGTTTACACATTTGGGTGCTCTGATAATGGGTTCATTTATATTTGTAAATGTCATTTCCTCTTGCTGAAGTGACCCCTTTCTCATTATATAATGACCTTCCTTGTCTGTTCTTGTGTTTTTAATTTAAAGTTTATTTTATCTGATATTAGTAGGGCTACTCTTGCCCTCTTTTAACTTTCATTTTCATTGAATATCTTATTCTATTCCTCTGCTTTCAGTCTGTGTGTCTTTAAGGGGTAAAGCCAGTTTGTTACAAGCAATGTATAATTGGGACTTTTTTTTTTTTTTTTAATCCATTCTGTCACTCTATGTCTTTTAGTTGGAGAATTTGTCATTTACATTCAAGATAATAACTGATAGGTATTATATAAATTGTATTCTACATTATTGTAGTTCCTTTCTTTCTCCCCTCTTCATAGGTTTCTTTGGTGATTAAGTGATCTGCTCTGTTGCTTTTGTTTCCTTCTTTATTGATTTTTATTTTTATTATAGATTTCTGCTTTGTGGTTACCATGAGGCTTACAGAAAACATCTTTTGATTATAACAAACTATTTTGAAATGATAGCAACTAAACATTATCATAAGATAAAAATAGAAATGAAGAAACAAAAGAATAAGAGAAAATGTACTCATAAGAAAGCCTCCAGTTTCATTCCCTTCCTCTCTAAATCTTTGATATCCCATTTTATATCTTGCTATATCATCTATTGCTTAACATAGTACTATAACTATTGTATTTTAAATTGTTTAGTTTTCATATTAAAGCTATGAATGTTTTATATCATTCTTAGAATATTAGAGCATTCTTAATTTGTATAATTACTCATCAGTAAGTTTTATGTTTTTTTGTTTTATCCTCACTAATTACTATTTTAAATTGAAGACATTTCTTTAGTTTTTCTTGCTGAACCTAATCTGGTGGAAATATATTCTCTCATTGTCTTGGAAAGTCGTTATCCCTTCTTCATCTCTAAAGAAATGCTTTGTAAGGTGTCACTGAAAGTTTTTCTCCTTCATTACTGTAAAAATTCCATGCCACTCATTCTTGGTCTGTGGGTGTCTACTGAGAAGTTGACTGTCAAGTGAATTGGGACACTCTTATATGTTATTTGTCAGGTGAATTGTGATGCCCCTATAAGTTATTATACCCCTTTTCTCTTGCAGCCTTGACTGTCTTCTCTTTTCTTTCACCTATAAGCTCTTGACTTATTATTAGGATGTTCTGGGGTAGACATGGTGGAGTGAAATGTGACTTGTGACCTTTGATATTCCTGTACATGAATTTTTGTATCTTTATGAAGCTTTGAGAAGTTTTCTGGTATTATTTCTTTGAATGATATTTCTACCACTTTGGCATTCTAAAGCCCTTTGTGAATATGATAACCCCAATATTTTCTCTTTTACGTAAAGTCTATGGCCTGGAATTTTTATCCCTAACCCATGCAGAGTATAGCTCTCCCCACACTGTGCTGCTTACAAGTGGAGAAGAGGTGACCTGGGCAGCTTTTCACTTTCTGACTTCCTCAGTGTTTTATTATTTGTTTCTTTTGTTAAACTAAAAGTAAGCACTGTGGTCTGTCACTGTATTTTCTTAGCTCTTGTGCTCTTAGTTTTGTGTGGGGATAGCTGTTGCACTTGGCATGTCTGTGTCAGGTGGATATTCTTCACCTGTCATCTTGCACCACCCCTATTTATTGTGTTATGTGATTTATTACATCAGTTTTGTAATTTTCCTCATATCAATCTTGTACATACTATTTTACATGTATAACAAAGTATTTCATTTTTACATGAATTTGATATAAATGATAATTGTGTTTTTAATTTTGATCTTCATTTATTCATTCCTGGTGTAGGGGAAAGTGATTGCCTTTTCTATATGAACTGTTTCTGCGACCTTACTATAATTGTTTATTAGTTCCAGAAGTTGTCTTTTGTTGATATTGTTAATTCTTTCTTATTTTCTACATAGATGAGAATGTCATCTATGAACAACGACAGTTTTATTTCTGTCTTACTAATTGGTAAAACTTCTACTCCCTTTATTTGTCTTATTACATTAGGTAAATTTCTAATCCAGTGTAAGAAATTACAGATGATTTGGGACATGTTTACCTTTTTCTTGACCTCAGTAGGAAAGTTTTGAGTCTCTTACCTGGCTGTATGTCTTTGTGTTAAACTAGGCATCCACTAACCAACATATAGTAGGACATTTTTGCTATTGTTGTTGATTCATTTTTTGTAGTGCTGCGAATAGAACCTGGAACTTCACACATGCCAGGCAAATGCTCTATCACTGAGCCACATCCCTAGTCAAGGATCTTACATTTTTATCTTATATGATAGTCTTTGCCTTTTAATGGATATATTTAATCCACTGGGGTTTTTGTTGATGTTGTTTATTTGTTTTCTTTCTTTGAGTCAGGGTCTTGCTCTGTTACCAAGGCTGGCCTTAAACAACTCAAACAATCATCCTGACACAACCTGCTGAGTAGCTGGAACTATAGGCACAGGCCATAATCCACTGATATTTAAAATGATTGCTGGGGGTTGGGAAAAATGGCAGATTAGAGAAGGTCTCTTTCCTGGTTGCTCCATGGTGTGAAACTAAGATCTCAGACACACAGCTTCTCAACAAGGTGAGAGAGGGGATCTTTTCTGAGAAATAACTCCAGACATTCAAAAAAGATTGCAGAATCAGACAGTTGGATAGAACAAACTAAAAGAGATCTTAGGGGCTGCTGTTGCTGGCAGCAGGAGAGATCTCTCCTGTGCTAAACTTGCCAAGCAACACTTCAATTAAAAGAACCCCTAATTTTAGAAGGTCTTAGGTGTGTGTAGATATGGACAGATCAGAATTAAATTCACTGACAGCTGTCCCTGGCCTGAAGAACAGGTTTGGCAAACCCACAACACGGGGCACAGTTGTGTCTAAGAGACCAGAAGAAAATTGGGCCAGTAGAGCAGGATTTTTAAAAGGGAAAACACAGCTGGACTCTTCCCTCCCCTTCCAGAATGGTCACTACAAAGTCAGGCTGGTTGAGAATTCAAAAGAGTGGGGAGGAATTCATTGAGTTTGAAATAAAAATTTGAGTGTCCTAAAAACACACAGTTCACACATGTCTGAGGGTAACAGAATTGACCCCTCCACCACAAGAGTGAAACCCAGGAGTTTTTGCAGGGGTCACTCTCCCTGCATGACCCAGCATCTGCTCAGCCAGGGAGGTGCTCTGATTTAAGATCTTCAGACCAATTCAAGGAAGAGCTTCAAAGCTAACACAACCTGAATTCTGTCCCCAAGAGTCCTGCCCCTGGGATTACCCATCACTCCTGCCTCTGGGATTACCCATCACTCCAGCAACCCCAACTATCACACCTGAGGAAAATATTTGGAACTCCAATGGAGTTTATTTTTTCTATTCACTATTAAATTGTGACCTGAATGGTGCATGGACACTTAGACATCTTCAGACATCTCTCTATCTCTTTTTGGTTTGGTTTAGTTTGATTTTTTTCCTTTGTTTCTCATTCATAACATTTTCTAAGTCACTTATTTCACATAGATCAATAGGTTGAGAACTAAGATGTTTAATTGCAATGTAACAGTTTTGTTCTTGCACATTCACCTTTATTTTTACTATTAATTTTTAAGTTTTATTCTATACAATTTTTTCTCTCACTTATCTGTTTCCCTTGATTCTCCTTCCCTCTTTTCCTCTGCTAACAGTTAACCTTTACTGACCCATCACTCATCCTCTACTTTCTAATTCTATTATCTTTCCCCTTCTCTCACAAACATCACATCTTATACTACTTATTTTTTATCCCTGTTCACAACTTAAAATTATAAATCAATATGTAAACTTACTGTATTAAACTGTGGGCAACAACTGAACATATCATGTCTGTTTAATATGACAATTAACAGATACCAAAGCAGGAACTGTTTGGTTTGATGCTATAAATTGTTTGCATAGGTTGTTATCTGTCTCCCCCTAAACTGAGGTACTGGAAAAATTCAGAGTCCCTATAAGTCCAGAGGTTAGAAACTCCAGTGCTTCAAAACCAAACTTGCAAATTGGTAGACATACAAACAACATGATAAAGCAAGGGAAGTAATTGCCTCAAACAAACCAATATAATTCAGCAACACAATCCATTGGCACCACAGTGGAAGAAATAAATGACAGAGAAGGATTTTAGAATGTTCATAGTTAAATTGATCTATGAGGTAAAAGATGATGTAAGGGAGAATGTACAAGAAGCAAAAGATCACTTCAATAAAGATCTAGAGATACTGAAAAAAAAAGTCCACAAAATGAAAGAATCAATAAACAAAATTAAAAATTCATTGGAAGCCTTCACCAGCAGACCAGCAGACTAGACCAATTGGAAATCAGAGTTTCTGGCAAAGAAGACAAAATATATACTCTTGAAAATAAAGTTGGAGAAAAGATGTTAAAAGGACTTTAACAAAACTTCCAAGAAATATGGGGTAACATATAAAGTAAAAACTTAAGATATATTGGGATATACAAAGACTTAGAAATATGAACCAAAGGAATACACAATCTTTTCAATTAAATAATATCTGAAAATTTCCCACACCTTAAGAATGAAATGGAAAACCAAATACAGGAAGCTTAAAGGATCCCAAATATACAAAATTACAACAGACTCACACCAAGACACTTTATTATGAAAATGCCCAATATACAGAAGGATAGAATTTTAAAGTCTGCCAGAGAAAAATGAGAGATTGTTTTTAGAGGGAAACCAGTATGGATCTCAGATGATTCCTCAACCCAGATCCTCAAAGCCAGGAGGTCATGGAACAACATATACCAAGCTCTCAAGCAAATGGATGCTAACCAAAAATACTATGCCCAGCAAAATTAAGCTTCAGATTTGAAGATGAAATAAAAACATTCCTGATAAAGAAAAGTTAAAAGAATTCAAAATTTAAAAGCTGCACTACAAAACATACTCAATAAGATATTGCATGAAGAAGAAATTTAAAAAGAAATAGTGAAAACCAGCAAAGGGAGGAGCTACACTAAAGGAAAAGTCAACCAAAGGAGAAACTAATTCAAGATAAAGAACAAATAAATCAAAATGACAGGGAATAAAAATCATTCTCAATAATAACATTGAATGTCAATGACCTAAACTCATCTATCAAGAACTAGAATGGCATATTGGATAAAAAATAAGACCCAAGAATATGCTATCTTCAAGAGACTCACCTCATAGGCAAAGACAGCCACAGGCTGAAGGCAAAAGGATGGGGAAAAACTTATCATTCACATGGATTTTGTAAACTAGTAGGGGTCTCCATTCTCATATCAGATAAGATGGACTTTAAGCCAAAGTTAATCTGATGGGACCAAAAAAGTCATTTCATACTGCTTAAGGGAATAATACATCAACAAGACATAGAATCTTAAGTATTTATGCCCCAAATAATGGAGTACCTACATACATCAAACAAATCCTTCACAATTTCAAGTATTAAATAGACCACAACACAAAATAGTTGGTGATTTTAACATGCCTCTCTCACAACTGGATAAATTTTTCAAATAAAAACTAAATAAAGAAGCTACAAAACTAAAATATACAATTAATAATTTAGACTTAAAAGACATATTTAGAATATTTCACCTATCAATAACTAAATACACTTTCTTCTCATTGGCATGTGGATCCTTCTCTAAATTAGACCATATCTTGGACCATAAAGCAACTCTTAGCAAATACAAAAAAAATAGAGATAATACCTGGTCAAATCATAATGGAATGAAATTAGAAATCAATGATGAGAGGCTGGGGATATAGCTCAGTTGGTAGAGTGCTTACCTCACATGCACAAAGCCCTGGGTTCAATCCCCAGCACCACAGGAAAAAAAAAAAAGAAAGAAAGAAAGAAATGATGAAATGATTGCTACAAAATTCAGGGATGAGATTTTTAAAAAATACTCAGTTAAAGGAGAATAGCAGCACAACATATTAAAATCCCCTGGGATGTTATGAAGGTAGTTCCAGCAGTTTGTTGCATTGAGGTCATTCTTTAAAAGAATGGAAACTCAACAACTAAGTAACCTAATGTTACATCTCAAAGCCTTAGAAAAAGAAGAACAAAACAATACCAAAATCAATAGAAGACAGAAAATAATTAAGATCAGAGTTGAAATTAATGAAATTGAGTTAAAAAATAGATGAAACCAAAAGGCAGTCTTTGAAAATAAATAACTAAAACTGACATACTCTTAGCTAAACTAACAAAGAGAAAGATATGTCAAATGACTAAAATTCAAGATGAAAAAAGAAATATCACCATGGACACCACTGAAATACAAAAGATAATCAGAAACTTCTTTGAAAATCTATACTCCAATAAAACAGAAAGTCATAAAGACATCAATAAATTTCTAGAGATATATGACCTACCCAAATTGAATCAGGAGGACATTGGCAATTTAAACAGATCAATTTCATGCAATGAAATTGAAGATGCTATCAAAAAGTCTATCAACAAAGAAAAGCCCAGGACCAGATGGCTTTGCATTCAAGTTTTATAAGACCTTTAAAGAAGAATTTACACCAAATACTTCTCAAATTATTCCACAAAATAGAAAAGGAGGGCACCCTTCCAAACTCATTCTAGGAAGTTAATATCACCCTGAGACCAAAAGAAGACAAAGATGCATTAAGGAAACAAAACTTTAGACCAATATACCTGATGAACATAGATTCAAAAGTTCTTAATAAAATCCTGGCAAATTGCATACAAAAACATATTTAAAAGATAATGCACTATGATCAAGTGGGGTTCCAGGAATGCAAAGCTGGTTCAACATATGGAAATCAATAAAGGTAATCTATCACATCAATAAACTTAAGAACAAGAATCACATAATTATCTTAATAGATGCAGAAAAAAACATTTGACAAAATTCAGCATTCATTCAAATTCAAAACACTAGAAAAGCTAGGGATAGCTACTTCAATTTTGTAAAAGCTATTGATGATAAACCCAAGGTCAACATCCTTCCAAATGGAGAAAAGTTGAAAACATTCCCTCTAAAAACTGGAACAAGGCAGGGATGCACTCTTTCACCACTCCTATTTAACATAGTCCTGGAAACCCTAGTCAGAGCAATTAGACAAAAGAAAGGAATTAAAGGGATACAAATAGGAAAAGAAGAGCTCAAATTATCCCTATTTGCTGAATATGACATGATTCTGTATTTAGAAGAATCCAAAAATTCCACCAGAAACTTCTATAACTAACAAATGAATTCAACAAAGTCACAGGTTATAAAATTAACAACCATAAATCAGTTGTGTTCCTATAAACCAATGATGAATCAATGAAAGAAAAATCAGGAAAACTATTCCATTCACAATATCCTCAAAAACCAAAACATACAAAACACAATGAACTATTTGGAAATCAATCTAACAAAAGAGGTGAAAGACCATGAAAACTATAGAACACTAAAGAAAGAAATTGAAGATGTCTTTAGAAGATGGAAAGGTCTCCCATGTTCTTGGATAGGCAGAATTTATACTGTATAAAAGGCCATATTGACAAAGTACTATACAGATTTAATTTAATGCAATTCCTATTAAAATTCCCATGACATTATTCATAGAAATATAAAAAGTAATCAAGAAATTCATTTGGAAAAATAAGATGTCCAGAATAGACAAAGCCATCCTTAGCCAGAAATGTGACACAGAAAGCACCACAATACCAGACCTTAAGTTATACAATAGAGCTTCAGTCACAAAAAAGGCATGGTATTGGTACCAAAACAGATGTGAAGACCAATGGAACAGATTAGAAGATACAGAGTCAATCCCACATAATACAGTTATCTCATACTGATACCGCCGTTTACCAGCGATGAGTTCTGCTCCTTCTAATGTCGAATTTTGAACACTAGAGAAGCACGCCAAGGCAAGCATATTAAACAGGTTTTATTTAAAGGTAATAATACAGACTTCTCCTGGCAGAAAGAAGGGGGCCATGGCTGATGTTCTAAAGTCCCAAGAAGTGAGCGCACCCTACATCTTTTATAGGTTAAATTCTCTTTTGTTCTCCAGTTCTCTCCCCCCTTATCTCTCCTTCCTGCCTAGTGACTAGGCCTGGTTTTGCATTAAGTGAAAAGCTATGGGCAGGGGGAGGGCCAAGGTGATTCAGGCAGGTAAGGGCTCAGGGGGCATTAATTAGCAGCTCCTTGCTTGCAGTCCTTGATAAAGGCAGGTAAATTTGGTTATCAATGGGCTCTGGAGCTCCTTGACATTCCATTCTTCCAGGGGCAGTCTCCAACTTCCAGAGGCAGATGGCTTCATTTCCTTGATTTGACTTGATTCCCTATTTCTGCACTAGCTACCTGTCCTTAATTCTGGCTTCAATACTAGAAAAAGGTACCCTAAACATACGTTGGAGAAACAACAAATGGGGCTGGGAAAACTGCAAATCTATATGTAATAAAGTGAAATTGAACCTCTATCTCCTGCACAAAACTCAACATAAAATGGATCAATGACTTAGGTAATAGATCAGAGACTCTGCACCTACTAGAAGAAAAAGTAGGTCTAACTCTATACCATATTGGGTAGGATCTCACTTCCCCAATAAGATGCTTAAAGAGTAGGAAATAAAATCAAGAATCAATAAATGGGATGATATCAAACTAAAAATCTTCTTCATAGCAAGGGAAACAATCAAAAACATGAACATAGAACCTACAGAATGGGAAAAATTCTTTATCACTAGTCCCTCAGAAAGAGCATTAATCTCCGGGATACACAAAGAACTCCAAAAAATTAACAACAAAAACCCCCAAATAACTCAATCAATAAATGGTCTAAGGAATTGAACAGGCACTTCACAGAAGAAGAAATACGAACGTTAAAAATATATGAAAAATGTTAAACATCTTTAGCAATTAGAGAAATGCAAATCAAAACTACACTGAGATTCCATCTCATTGCAGTTCAAATGGCAATTATCAACCATACAAGCAACATTAATTGTTGGCAAGGATGTGGGGAAAGAGTTTCATTTATTACATTTCTCCTGGGGCTATAAATTGGTGTAAACACTGTGGAAACCGTATGGTGATGCTTCCGAAAACCTGGAGTGGAAGTGCACTTTGACCCAGTTACCCAACTCATTGGTTAAAATCAGCATACTACAGTGACACAGCCACTTCAATATTTATAGAAGTTCAATTCACAATAGAAAAGTTTTGGACACAACCTAGATGCTCTTTAACAGATGGATGTAGAAAGAAAAGTGGCATATATACACAAGTAATAACTTAGTCATAAGAAGAATGGAATTATGGCATTTGCTGGTAAATGGGTGGAACTGGAGAATATCATGCAAAGTGAAATAAGCCAGTCCCCGAAACCAAAGACTGAATGTTATCTCTGACATGTGGATGCTAACCCCCAACAAGGGAGTGTGGGGAGAGGAAGAATGGAAATCCACTGGATTAGACAAAGGGGAATGAGGAAAAGGAGGAGATAAAAGCAAAGGTAAAAACAAAGATAGAGAATGAATCAGACATATCTTTCCTATCCTCATATATAAACACACAACCAATGTAACTCTACATCATGTACAACCACAATAATGGGATCCTAACTGGAACAAGTTATACTTATTCTATATATGTATAATATTTCAAAGTATACTCTACTGTCATATAAAAAGTAATTAAAATAAAGTGATGATATGTTTACATTTGTATCTACCACATCATTGTTTTTCATTTTCAAAAATTATTATTTCTATTTGTTCTACAGGTTCAGAATCAGGTTGTAAGAATAAATAAGAGCTGATCGATAAAAGGAATATTTACATTATCCATGAAAATAAATCTTGCAATTTATGTGTTACTAAATTAGTTTTCTAGTGCTCAGTGTTGAAGTTAAACTATAATGATATTTGAGAATCAATTCTGAAGAAATTGCTCTCTAGCAATACTGTATATGAAATAAAATAGTGGTTCTCCAAAAGCTCTCCTTAGATCAGTATTGATCTATATATTTCCTTTCCTAAATCAAATGAAGAACATAATATAAATATGCACATAGTTTATTGGTACCAGATATGAATATATAAGAAGTTTGTGGGAAATCAGAATGCAAAAGTTTAAAAAGAAAAGAGTTATCCATGTCTCTGAGCTCGGAGACTCTATAAAGTTAAATACCAAATTCAAAGCCTTTTATCTGAAAATGCTTATTCATCAATTTATGAAAACTTATTTGATATCTTTCCTTGTTACTAATATGTATTTCCCAAGGAGTGAGTTTCATTTCATTATTTTGCATTTCTTCAGGATCAATATCTAGACACAGATTCACTGATAATCCCATTCTTTTCTATACCATTGTAGCTCATTTCAATATGATATGAAATGTAAATATCCTCAAAGTTGGGTAATATAGCAAATCCTGAATGAAATCTTGGTTGTGTGAATACATAAGACTTTACATGCTCCTCCCATTCTGATGTTTATTTCATTCATTCTATCCTTAGATTTATTCCAAAATATGCATACGACTTGATTTCTAGGCTAGCTCTTCAGCTCTATATGGATTGCTTATAGCATGAAAAAATTAAAATAAAAACAGTCTAGGACAAAGGGTTTGAGATGCAATTCCAACCTCATAGATCTCCTAATCTATAAGATAATTTTGCAGTAGTGCTTTCTTGATAATTTTGTTTGAAATTGTATTTTGTTATTTTTGATATTTAAATGGCCATCCCTTTATGCAGTTATGAAGGTAAGAAAAAGTATTGTAGTAATTTTTTGTGCTTTAAACCTGGTATTGATTAAATCATTTTCAAATTAGATGATCTTATAATTTATAAATGATGAATTTTCTATCTTCCATTTCATTATTTAAGCTCCATATTTCTTTCCTTTTCCCATAAAGTGATGACCTGGTCCCCATCGCTATACTAAACAGTATAGTGTTAATAAAAATGTTTGCCTTTTTCTCAATTTTAAAGAGAAAAAGGCTTAACACAGGTGTTTATTAAACCTGAGGTTTTGCATAGGTTTTGGTTTTACTTTATATAGAATTAACAAAAATTCCCTTTTCCTATAGTTATCTATTTTTAAAAATCATGAAATAGTAATAAAATTTGTCAGATTCATGTTATTTAATTATAATTTTCTCCTTCATGATATGAATTGTAATAACTTTTTAGAAACATATTTTGATTTTGTCATATTTTTATGTTCTCTCATTAATGAGGCTTTAAACTAAGATAAATAAATATATGCTTTGACTACCTGCTTTTACCTGATTCTAATTAATAGGTATGCTTACTGTTGTCAACACTTTTTTGAAATTCTATTGGTCCATGGCATTCATATGAACTATAGTGCAATAAATATTCATTCACAATTTGTGCTTTAAAAGTTGTAATGTGGGGCTGGGGAGATAGCTCAGTTGGTAGAGTCCTTGCCTTGTAAGCACAAGGCCCTGGGTTCAATCCCCAGCACCAAAAAAAAAAAAAAAAAAAAAAAAAAAAAAAAAAAATTGTAATGCCCATTTGACTAGCCTAGATAAATTAACAGTTTGGCCTCAATAAATGTTAATTGGATCTGAGACTAGAATTGTTTTTTGTAAAGAATAAATATCAGGCCAGGTGTGGTCATAAACACCTGTAATCCCAGTAAGTCAGGAAGCTGGGGCAGGGGAAGTGCAAGTTTGAGATAAGCCTCAGCAACTTAGTGAGGTCCTAAGCAACTTAGGGGGACCCTGTCTCAAAAATAAAAAAAAAAAATTTGGAATGTAACTCAGTGGAAAAATACCACCCCTGGGTTTAATCCCTAGTACAAAAAAGGACACAAAAGAAAGCAAGAAAAAAAAAAAAAGGACTTTCTTAAAGAAAAGAATATAACAGATGCAAAGAGAAGTAGAAGATATGAAGTGAAACTTATAGTGGGTAAATGTGTAATAAAGATTAGTGGCAAGGAAAATTAACAAATATAAAATCAGTTTTGAGAAATTGATGGATAAACAGTTCTTAGAAGAAAGACTTTATATGCATAAGCATCAATTTATCATCCTAGGGTGTCCAGATTCAGAAGTTGTTGTAGTGGTTTATAGGAACTTTGGGGAACTAAAAATTCATAGACTATGTTAAAATCAAATTATCTTTGATGTCTTTCTATAGATAATTGCATTATAAGGATAATGAAATAGTTACTGTACAAAGGCATTGTAGTAATTCAGAATACACTTCATTTTGTAACAATGATCATTCTATCATTAAGGCATTTTTTTTTCCCATTTTGCTCTATTTGCTGCATTTTTTCCTTTGTGCATCCAAAAACTGATTTCCAATGACTTTACCTCAAAGGACCATAAAGTGGAGTTCAGGAAAATATTCATTCTAGAATGTCATTGTAACTGAAAAACAATTTGTTGATGAAAAATTTGGCAAACACAAAGTGTAGAACTGTATACTCAAAAATATTGAAGAACTACTTTTTGAAAAAAATTACAGGTAAAAAGAATTGCTGAGTTTATTATAACTTTCTCTATGTTATGAAGATATAAGGAGACTAATTTCTACAGAGATAAAACAAAGCAAACCAGTATACATTAAAATTCAATTAACCCTTCCATTTATCTGTTGTTTTTAGTTCAGTAGATAACTAATTGTAAACAAATAAATATAAGGTTTTCATTTCACCCATGATTCTGATATTTGATTGTATCATAAATAACAGTGACCCAGTAAACCTTTTATTGTAGTGAACAGCCTCAGAGATTGAGCCCTTATTTTAGCCAACATAATTATTTTGAAATATAGTTATATGCACAGAGATTGTAAGCTTTAGATCAATTTTATTTGATTGCATTTGATCCTCGATTGCATGCACTATGTGTATAATCAATTACACACTCGGAGGGAAAAAAGGGCATTTACTCACCAAATATAAGTAATTGCTAGATACTCTAGTTATGTGTTGCTTTGAAAGGTATAGGCAATTATTATTTGCTATTAATTCTTTCCTATTTTGTGTGATTACCAAATAAGATCAATTTTTGCATGACTCTTCTTTGTAGGAGTATTGTGAAATGCAAAAATGCAAGTTTCCCCCATACACAAAACCACTTAATGTCCCAATACTTTAATGTCCCTAATTTGTATATTTTATCCTTTTAAAACTTTTTGTGTTTTATCTTTTTGTATCTATCTGTGTGCTGCAGCCCTTTCAAGTCAAGCATTATCAAATATTTGTAACATGACTATTAGTCAATGCAGATATTCCCCATTATCTATGGATATATTCAGATTTTCTTTAATTAACTCAATTGTTGAATTAGTTGAAATAGAATGAAATTTAATTCCTTTCTTCCACGTGTCACTTATTATTTTTCTGTAGTCAATGATCTCTAATGATTTTGTTTATGACTTGGAAATGAATCCTGACACTCATTCCACACTTGTTTAAAATCAACATTGCAAGGATATAATCTCAAGCTGCACTGCAACTTTGCCCCAAATTGTGTAAATGAGAGTGTGTACTTGCTATAAACTCTCCAGACTCTCCAGGTTACCTTCTTCCAGAATAAGGCCAATATGCATTCTGTTGGAGATACTAAATGTGATTAACACCAGATTAGTGTTTTAAAGCTCAATTGATTCATGAGGTTTCTTTAAGCAAGGGAGATGGGGAGATTGTTAGAAGACTGCTAAGCACTAGTGTCGGCATTTGGATGGTGTTTGCAGAATAGGCTTCTCGAACTCTATACAAAGGCCGCACTCTGACTTTCTGATGACTCTGGAGAATGTCTCAAAACAGTATTTCAGAAGCCAGATTTTTTGTTTCTCAAGTATAAATGATCCAACTATTCTTTTTTCCTCAAATTACATTTCCTTATGATTAAAAAACATCAAGAAATTTTTTTGAAAGACAGCATCTTTCATAAAAACAAGTTGGATCAGATGTTCATTTGTTTATTTGAACAAGAAAGAGGAGTTCTCTATTAAAGTGTTTGTAATTTATTTTGTAAATTTAAAATTTTAGTAATACTAACTTATACCCTACCTATGCCTAACTCAATAATTTTTTTGTGCGCAAAATTAAATAACCTCATTAAGTTGGTATGGGTGATTTTGACTCCAAAAAAAGTTCAATAATTAATTTGTAGTGAACTAAATATTCAGTTTTGAGCCAAGTGCCATATCACATACCTGTAATCCCAGCTGTTGTGGAGTCTGAGGCAAGAGGATGCAAGTTTAAAGGCAGTCTGGGCAACTTAGGGAGACTCTGGCTCAAAATTAAAAATATAAATGACTGGGAAGGTGACTAAGTAGTCAAGTGCCCCAGTACCATGAGTAAATAAATAAATAAATACATAAATGATTTTTCTCCACTATTGTGAGACCTAAATGAGTGTATTACAAGGACTAAATTATCAATGAATATATTTAATCTTAGTTATAAAAATACAAAGGTTAGAAATAAATTAATTTTAATATTTGCAAAGTTATGATACAGTCTACAATACCACTTTCTGACACCAGTTGCAAGCTCAATATACACAAGATTACTATTTGTGACACATTAATACAACTTTAGGAGTCTCATGACCAGTTTCAGTTTCACTGAACTAAAAGAAAGCTTTTCTATTCAATTACATTTATTTCATTGAAAGGACATATTATAAGCAGTCAAGAAAAGAGTTATAGCCAGGTGTAATAGCCACCTACAATCTCAATAGCTCAGGAAGCTGAGGCAGAAGGATCTCAAGTTCAAAGCCAGCCTCAGCAATTTATCAAGACCCTAAACAAATTAGTGAGACCCAGACTCAAAATGGAAAAATAATAAATAAAAAGTTCTGGGGATGTGGCTGGATTCAATCCTCCGTATGAAAAAAAAAAAAAAAAAAAAATGGTTATATGGGGCTCAGTACAAGAAAGTAACACTCACACAAAAATATTCCATATTCCAGTTGTTTTTCCTAGTTACAATCACAGATAGTATTAATATTCCAGGCAATGACATGTGATAATATTCAAGGAGTATTGCCAAACATAAAAGCTTACCCGAGCCTTGGTTTCTGTATCTTTTACTGCAGGTGTGTCACATAAACATGGTTGATTACTGGAATGGCTAACTCCTGACACCATCCTCTCAGGAGGTAGACCTGATGATGCTGGTTGACCCAAAGACCCCATCATAACTCACATTATCAGAGTACCAGCATGGCGTCTACCCAAACAAAAATATTTTTAGGAGGCAGTCTATTTCAAAGCTTGTAGACTATCTCACAGAAGCTGATGACAAAGACAATATCTCTCTTTGCAGGATAAAATTCTTTACACTCTTAAGACTTTGAATGCTAATATTGGTATCTCAATATGGAAGTTCATAAGGATAGTAAAAAATAAAATGACTAAATTGCTGCTGCCCATTCTGTTAGCTAGTTAATAGGACCCATTTGTCATAGATTTTTGATTGAGATAAACTGGCCAGTTTTAGAAATAAAAGCATTAATAGTTTTTGCTTTGGTGTACAACAAATTAGAATTTTATTTGCTTTCTGGATGCCAGATGACGTTTTTCAAATTACAGAGAAACAATATAGCTGCTGTTTCATACTTGCATAATAAACATTTTAGCATTGTGATTGATATTCTGTTTAATCTTTATCTTTTATTCTATGTTGAGTTTTTGGTATTGATTGTTATCTATAGGTTTTAAAGTGTGCTTTTTAAAGTGGCACTGTTGGTGTAAAGGCAAAGTACTAATTTACATATCATTTTGAGAGAAATAACCTTTCTTTTTAATCATTTAGTATTAGATATGGTGTGTAACTATACAGACAAGTGTTTTTGCACATTCATTTCAATCACTATGATAATAAGCTTAAAGAGATAAAAGCTGTTCTATTTCTTATTCTGTATTGTTAAACCTGTGCAAGTATTTCAATTACCATAATTCTGAAAAAGTTTTATGGCTTGAAATTCTAAGGTAATATATTCCCTTTCTTGTATTCAATTTCATTTTTTTGTATTCAGACAAAAGTACCTGACAGCTGCCTTTGAATATGTTTTGTAGGTATTTGAAAAGAGTAAAGTATGGGGTAGGAATGAAAAAAAGCATAGAACAAAGTTGATTCTGACAACCCATCATGTGATAAGAAAGAATAAGATATTTTTGTGTATTATATGGTACTTAGATAAAAATAGCATGAAACTGCAGTAGCAACTTTATTTTTTGTCTTTATTTTTTTTAACTATCACATTGAATTCACCTGCCTCTGCACATGTTTGCTAATCATTTGGTTAATAAACATTTAGAAACATTTGTTGTCCTCCTATTAGGTCCTAGGAAAAATTATATAGAGTCTGGAAAAAAAAAACACAGTTCCCAACATCTGAGATGTTTCTAGTAGGAGCAGATCGCACACGATCTGGTATTAGTTAGCTATATAATGCATAAATAAAAACTTCTTATAGGTCCCAGTTTCATATTCAAGGGATGTTACTGTCTGTTGTTTTAACAGTAAATCTATTTTGGAGACTTTTCTCTTTTAGTCACTTATGATTACTAGTTATACATCTTTAACATTTTGTTTGTAACTGTGAGCTATGATTGATTAAACATGTTTTTGTCTCTTTGATTAATAATCACCTGACTGTAACACGGCCCACATAAAACACCCTATGTGCCTCTCTTTTTCCTAAGTCACCGGATTTGGATTTTTTTTTTTAAACAATTTTCCCTAGTTTTCAAGTTATTGGTCATGCCTAAGATCTCTAAATTATTCTTGTCTCATGCAACATATCCAATAAATCAGCAAGTTCTGTCAACTCTATATCCAGAGCTTATTTTAGATGCATCTAAAGTATGTGGTGTTCTTCACACTCTTATCAATATTGTTCATAAACAATGTCTTATTGAACTCTGGCTTTTTAAACTTTAATATTAGGGTCTGGGCATAAATTATAATCCACTATTCTTTTCTACTCCTGGGACGTTCCTAGTTGCAGATCTAACCACGTACATTATTTTATTTTTTCTTGAAGTGCAATAAAATTTGAAATAAATGAAAGATGAAGAAAGTGAAGATCAACTTATAAAAGAATAAATAATAAAAACTTGAAAATTCCAAATGAAATTTTATGACCAGTGCAGCATAGCACAGTTTCTATAAACATCAAATTTTGCAAAAGAATGTTCCATAATTTTGAATCTGTATACAATGCTAAAATATTACATTGGGAAGAATGAGAGACTTCCAGATCTTGAAATATTTAATGATGGCATAATATGTATGTCATTGGTTTATTCTTAAGTTTTTTTTTTTTTTTCTAGTTTATAGCAGAATAAATTTGAAAATACTACAAAATAGAAAAAGTGTACTGAGGAGCATATACGTAACTTAATCAAAACCAGCATGAATTATTAAAGCTTAAGTTGAAGAGAACTTAGTTAGCATAAGAAATGGTAAAGTGCCTAGAGAATCTTGTATGTATGGTTATCATAATAATGACATCTATATACTAGTTGTAGAAATATATGGCAATATATCATTATAAACAAATATTAAAGTGCTTCCATTTAATGTTAATATTCACTCGTTAACAGCATAAATAAAACAGGAAGTTTGCTTCTTCTCTACCATCTCCCAGTCATGTAAATCTGGACAAATGCTGTTGCCTTTCCAATCTCTATATTTTTGGTCTACTAAGTTCCTGCCCATTGTAACTCAGATTATAGTAAGGATGACAACCAACACATCACAGTTAGCATGAATTATGTATGTAATGGTCAATAAGGAGTAGTATCATTTCTCCAATTACTAGAGATGTTGAGCACTTTTTCATATATATGTTGATCACCTGTATATCTTCTTCTGTGAAGTGTCTGCCCAGTTCCTTAGCCTATTTATTGATTGGGTTCTTTGTATTTTTGATGTAAAGTTTTTAAATTTCTTTATAAATTTTGGATATTAGTGCTCTGTCTGAACTGTGTGTGGAAAAGATTTTCTCCCACTCTGTAGGCTCTCTTTTCACATTATTGATTGTATCCTGTGCTGAACAAAGCTTTTTAGTTTGACTCCATCCCATTTATTGATTCTTGCTTTGATTTCTTACACTCTGGGAGTCTTGTTAAGGAAGTCTGGTCCTAAGCCAACAAGATGAAGATTCTCTTTTTCTTCTGTTGGTGAAGAGTCTCAGTCTAATTCCTAGATCCTTGATCCATTTTGAGTTGAGTTTTGTATAGGGTGAGAGATAGAGGTTTAATTTCATTTTACTGCATATGGATTTCCAGTTTTGCCAGCACCATTTGATAAGAGGCTATCTTTTCTCCATTGTATGTTTTTGGCACCTTTGTCTAGTATGAGATAACTGTACATATGTGAATTTGTCTCTGTGTCTTCTATTTTGTACCATTGGTCTGCCTGTCTATTTTAGTGCCAATACCATGCCATTTTTGTTACTATCTAACGCTAATTAGAAAGGCTATTATCAAGAACACAAGCAATAATAAATGTTAGTGTGGATGTGGGGGAAAAGGCATGCTCATACATTGTCGGTGGATTTGCAAATTGGTGCAGCCACTCTGGAAAGCAATATGGAGAGTCCTCAAAAAACTTGGAAAGGACCCATCATTTGACCCAACTATCCCATGCCTCCATTTATACCCAAAGGATTTAAAATTAGCATACTATAGGGATGCAACCACATCAATGTTCATAGCGGCTCAATTCACAATAGCTAGATTGTGAAACCAACCTAGATGTCCTTCAATTGATGAATGAATAAAGATAATGTGGTATATATACACAATGAGATATTAATCAGTCATAAAGAAGAATAAAATTAAAACATTTGCTGGTAAATGAATGGAGTTGGAGAATATTTTGCTAAGTGAAATAAGCCAAGCCAAAAAAACCAGAGGCTGACTGTTTTCTTTGATATGTGGATGATGATACAGAACAGAGCGGGGATGACGGTGGGGAGAAGAGAAGAAGGGAGGAACTTAGGATGGTGTAGAGGAAATGGGGAAGAAGGGAGTGGGAGAAGGAAAGATAGTAGACTGAGACAGAAGCATTACCCTATGTATATGTATGATTACATGAATGGTGTGAATCTACATTGTGTACAACCATAGAAATGAAAAGTTGTACCTTTTGTGTACAATGAATCAAAATGCAATCTGTAAAAATAAAAATTAAAAAAAGAAATATTATCATAGAATGCTATGATTTAAATGTTGGCATCACCCCAAATTCTTAAGTTGAAATCCTTACTGCAAAGTTGATAGAATTAGGAGGGAAGGACTTCGGAAGGAGTTTAGACATGAGAGTAAAACACCTAATTGGCATTTGTGTTCTTATAAAAGACATCTGAGAGTGTCTTTTGCCCCTTGTCCCATATGCAGACACAGAAACACCGTCTATGGATAAGAAGCTATTTTAAAAAATAATATGGTTTCTTCAACAAAGTAGTAACAACCTAAGTAATTTTTAGTTTACTATTGTATAAAACATTGAAGTAGATCCAAGGCAAAACTGATACTTTATTCCCAACATAATCTAATAAGTATCCATTTAAAAATGTACTTATATGTTTTATAATTAACTATCAATTATTATTTTAGCTCTATTTGTCCTATATGACCCCATGGACAAATATAACCATCTGGGAGGAAGAAAAAATGATATTAATATCTCAGGCAATATATTCAGAAAGTCATGGATTGCAATATTATCTATTTAAATCTTTTGACCATAAGAAAATTGTTCTCAAATATATTCAATGAAACAATACTTTTACATAAATATTGTTCTTTGAAGTGTTGCATTTTATATAACACTTAATGTTACTTATCACTGTGACATGTGCATAAAAACATGCTTACTGTATTACAGCTATTTTTACATCAGTGCAGTACAAAATTGAAGTAGCACATATCATGCCCAGCATTTACTGAAAAATACTAGCTGTTAATATTATAGTACAGTTGAATATAAAGCTATCAAATTTGAAATCATTCCTAAGATTTTAAGAAAGTGTAAGCCTGTTCTAAAGAATAATGCTGGAACAATTACATGGATCTACTCCATAAATATGACTTTTGCTGTACCCTTTGCTCTAATACTAGCTAATACAGTCAGTATTAAAGAACAATTAGAAGTTTCATAACTTTTCCAGAAACAACTATTTACTTGTTTTTAATATGCCTATTTAAGTCAATGTTCTACTGACATGCTTTTTAAAGAATGTAATTATCACTACCCCTCAGGAATCATATTTAAGCTATTTGTGTGAGATATCAAGAACAAAAGCCTAAAGTCCTATTTATATGAAAAAATGTCCTTCAGCCAAATGTACAAAAAGAGCATAAACTCATGTATATTTAATTTTTCTTCTCTTCTGTAGGCAGTAGCAAATAAACCATTTTTAGAATATTTAATTTGCTTAGCACAGATGTGGAGTCAATGTCAGAAACAACAATGATTACTTGGATTATAACTACTCAAGAGAAAGAACCATGTTTTAACCATATTTTGCCCTTATGTCCTGGCATGATGCTTGGGACAGAATAGATAATGTAAAACATTTATTGGATGCATAAATTATAATATGGAATGTAATCAGTGTATGCCACATAAAATATCATATGGTGTATGATGGTGTATATGTATAACACTGGTATTATTTTCTATAATGAACATAATAATTTTTGGAATTAATTAACTGAAAATTTTGTTCTTTTACTTTTGTTAATCAGTTTAGCTGTATTTTTTTCCTCCAGAACGCATCACGAAACTGAAAGGAGGATGTATTTTTGATGACTCAACCTGAGGTTTTCAGTTTATTTCAGTTACACAAAGGATTGCATGCTTCACTCAAAGCTAGCCAAAAAGATCCAATTCCCTCTTCCAGACTCACGATTTTATGTTTTTATAGCCTTCCAAATACTTTCAGTACCTTCCCATTTTTGGTAGTTTTATGAGCCAGTTCAGCAATAAAATTACTAAAAGTTCAGTTATGCTTTTCAAAGGGATAGAAAAATTCCACTGGTCACCCTTTACTTTCTTGAATCTTTGAAGAATTAGATACAAAGGAAACAAAGCAAAAATGCATTTTAGGAAATGTTTGAAACAGAGAAACAAGTCTTCATAGTGTAAATCTTATAAAATTAGAATAAAAAGTTTTCTCTCATTTTAGAAACATATTTAAATAGGCATATTTATGTTTTAGATTTTTGTGTCTAAAGTAAACTTTGTACATATGAAATAAAATTACTATACCTTTACATATTTTGTAAACAACTTAAGCTTTTTCATCTAGAAAACACAAGACATAGAGGAATACATTTTTAGTTTTAAATTTAATATTATACTTTCTCATTTACTTTAAGCATAAATTTTTGGTATTTCAGATAATGTGTACCATTAGGAATTCTGTGATTATTAGTATCTACATTTTAAAAATATAGACCTATGCTATACTTTGACACAATAATAAATGATTGCTCACGATTTTACAGATTTATTATTAGCCTTTGGAATACATCAATTACTTTTTAGAGGGAGAAACACTTCTCTAATTATGGCTTTATAACATTTCTGTACTTCATTGTCTTCCTAAGTTCTATTGTACTCAAGTAAAACTGCTATTGATTTTTTTCCTAGATTTCACTAGAGATACTTCATTGATTACCTTAATATTAAATAACTCTTGCAAAAGATTAAATATCTCATGAAAGTAAAAAAAATAATTCTCATTGTTGTCAAAACATCTTATTAAGATCTCTGTAAAAATATCAAATATTTTTATGTTAATTTAGCTCTGAAATTATTTCTACTATGGTTTACCAGAAATTTCAAATTTGGGGATTACTGAAATTAGGATAAAGACAATATACAATGTGCTGTTCTTTCTTTGTATTACACTTTTATGTTTTATAGCTGTTTGTGTTCACTTTAAGATTTTCATTTTCAATTTCTAGAGGACTCAAAACAGCACTTTGTCAATATCTTCAGATGAGCCTATATATGCATAAAAATAATACCAAAAATTATCATTGTTACAGTGTTACATGGCACAGGTGAGTGACCAGTTTTACTTTAGCTATCATTGACTAAGCAATGGAAATTGTTCACATCTTGAGTGCAAAAAAATTATGTGTCCAATATTGAATCCTGCACTATGCCAATCACTACCTTATGTCTCATTTTAAAAAATCATTTGATTTTCACCTGTAATGAATTGACAATAGAACATGATCTGGAGAGTTAAAACCTGGAAATGTAAATAAATACTTACTCTAATTCTTTAAAAAGAAACTTTATTGAGGTATGAATGATATACCAAACTGTATTTTTTCAACGTATACAACTTCATGAGTTTAGAGATAAGTGTATACCCATGAAACCATGATTCCATTCAATGTCATAAACTAATTCAATAACCTCCAAAGTTTCTTCTTGTTGTTCTTTTTTATATTTAATTATTGTTGCTATTATTTTTTGATAAAAATACAATGTAACATTTTAGCAAAAACTTAAGCATACATTGCAGTATTTTAACTATAGGAAGTAAACTATAGTTGTGTTCTTGAAATCACTTCTCTTGTGTGATTGAAGCTTCATAAACTTTTAGTAGTAACTTCCTGTTTCTTCCTCCTCCTGGCCACTGGCAACCAGCATTCTACAACCCAGCCTCTATGAGTCTGCCTATTTTAGTTTCCATATTTGTGATTTTATATATTATTGGACTTTTTTATTTTACTTGACAATATCCTCCAGTTTAATGGATGTCACAAATGGAAGGACTGAATACCATTTCATTATATGCCAATATTTTATGTATTCATAAATACATAAAATTCACTAATGGTAGTGGATATCTAAGTTGCTTCCAAAGTTCTGACTAGTTTTGCTATAAAGAATTTGGGAGGGCATATATCTCTTCAAGACCCTGATTTCAATTCCTTTGAATATATAACAAAATGTAAAGGATTGTTAGATCATATGCTCCAATTTTGAATTATTGATATTCTTTCAGAAAGTCACCAAAAATACAGAACATAGAAAGGATAGTCTCTTCAAAAAATGGTTATGGGAAAACTGGATATCACATTTAAAGTCCATGTACAAATATTAATTTAAAAAAAAAAGATTAGCATATACAACCTGAATCTGAAAATTCCTGGAAGATATGTATGGATAAAGCTTCTTGACATTGACTTTGGTAATGATTTCTTGATATGGCACCAAAACCACAGGCAATAAAAACAAAAATAGACAAGTGTAGACTAAACATTTTATACAGTAAAATAATCAACAAAATGAAAAGTTAATCAACTGAATGGGAGAAAATATTTGCAAATTATTTGTAACTGTCAACTTTGTGCCACTACAATGAAATGCCTGAGAAAGGCTACTTATGAAGTAAACAGAAGTTTATTTTAGCTCATAGTTATGGAGATTCAAGTAGAAAACTAAGTGACCTTATTGGTTTGAATCTTTGGCAAGGGCGCACATTGTATTGAAAGTAAGTTTGAGAATGTGTGCTCACATCACAAACTAGGTTTGAGAGAGAGAGAAAATCCTGGTGGGGTCCTACAGTTTCCTTCAAAAGCACAATCCCAATGATCTAAGAACCTCTAAGTCAGTCCCATTTCTTAACATCCACAGTAACTTCCATTACTGCCATTTTAAGAACCAAGGCTCTTCATGTGGACCTTTGGGGGACCCTCATCCAAACCATAGCATCATATATCTGACAAAGCTTTAATATTCAAAATATATAAATAACTTCTCAACTCAATAGCAAAGCAATATTCTAATTAAAAGTGGGCAAAGGAACTGAAGAGACATTTCTCTAAGGCATAAAACGATACACAAATGGTCAGTTATGGTAAAGTGTTTAATGTCACTAGTAATCAGAAAAACACAAAGCAAAACCATAATGAGTCTGTACCTGTAACCTTTTAGATGGGTAGTATTAGAAAACAAAAAGAACAACAAAAACCAAAAGATAAAGATTGGCAAAGACGTGAAGACAAGAGAAACCTTGTAAACTGTTGGTGGGAACATAAGTAGGTGTAACTACTATGAAAATAGTATAGTTGCACTAATATAATAAATGATGATTTGTACATAAGTAAAAAGATGATGGAGTAAACAACATTACTCTATGTAAATTTATGATTACACAAATGGTATGTCTTTATGCCATGTACAAGCAGAGAAACAACATGTAACCCATTAGTTTACAATAAAAAAAAAAAAAAAAAAAAAAAGATGATGGAGTGGACCAATACAGTAACCTTGCAGGCTACATTAATTATGTCAAAATGATGACTCCATGGCTATTAGAATGAGATTAATTTATGTTAAAATGATGATTTGGTTGGAGCTGTGGTATTTACCTTTATAATTAGATAATTTTTGAATATCAAATTTTATTATTTTGAGAAAAAATATTTTTAAATTAAAGCTAATTTTAAATTTGTTTAGTGAACTTGAGAACATTTTCTTCTCAAAAAATATCCTTGAGAGCTCTTTCTTACATAACCTCCCAGAATGCAGACAAACTTAAACATAGCAATATATGTAATTTTAAAAAATTGCTAAATGGTTTATCATATTACTCTTTTCTGCTCAATGTACTCCCAAACCCTACATAAACTTACAAAAATGCAACTCTGGTCACCGTTTTTAAAATGTAGTGAAAGCAGCTAATTATTATAACTTGGACCTAAAATCCTCCATCTTTGCCTATATGTGATACTCTGAGCACCACAATATTCTCTCCAGCTTATGACCTCTCAACCTTGTTATTATCTGTAATCATGTAACTCAGCAATGTTAGTGCCTTCTATGTGAACATTCTTCTAAATCCAACTTCTAAGTCCAATATTAGTTTGAAAAAGAAATCAAAGCTGTGAAAGATACTTAAAGAAGATATTATTACAGACGTTTACATGAAGGCTATGACTTTAAGCTAACATATGCAAGAAGAATAAAATTTTCACCACTCTTCCTTGCTAACTATCCTGATGGTAGGGTTGCCAGATTACCAAATTAAAATTTCAAAATATCCAGTTAAATTTGAACTGTAGGCAAACATACTTTTTTAGTATAAATATACCCCAAATATTACATGGAACTAACTTGCTTTCCTGTCTCTCTACATAAACTTAAAAAATATAAAAAGAACTTCTCAACTCAATAGCAAAGCAATATTCTAATTTAAAAGTGGGCAGAGGAACTGAAAAGAGTGCTCTCTCTCTCTCTCTCTTTCCTTCTCTTTTTTCTATACTTATATTTATAATTTGAAATTTTAATTTTAGTTCAACACTGTATTTGTCTGGGAAACTTACTTGAGATATAAGTTTGATCCCTTTAAGAATGTCCTCAATACCCCTTACCTTATGTCTTGTCTATAGCATGTGTCCACAGCTTACTTCAACAAAGATAGGTACTCCTCTGCTAAACACTGCAAAAAAAGAGCCTTGAGGGATATTGTACAGTTTGATTGTAATTTTCCAAACGACCATATTTAAACTCAGCACTTACAGATTAGTACAATCAGCAAAAACATATGGGAATGATAAATATTAATTTGTAAAAAGTTTGTGATTTGAAAATTTATATTGTTATGGGGCACAACTTAAGAACAGATCGATCACCACTGAAAAGTCCTAATTTGAGAGTCTTTGTGAAGTCGACTGGCTGACTGCCTCACACGATGCCCCAAAAATAGCTATTGGGAGAAGAGCCCCAACCACAGGGTTGTAGGGGTTTTTATACCATAAGTCAGGTCATCAATCATAAGTGTCTGTTGCTATGATTCAAAATTACAAACTAACATCATGAGATCTGAAATCATTAGCAGAGGGGGAAGTGGGTCAAAATGACCTTACTTAGGTACAAATTAAAGACCGGTTACTAACATCTAGATAATCACTGTTGACATCACTGTTGACAGGGTACAGTGTTTAGGAAAAGAGGAAGCAAAAAAAGAAAAACTTTTCATTATACAAGAATTGTCATTTTGTCATTTTATATTGCCAAACAAGTCATGTTAAGTAACTGATGATGGGTACAGAGGTGGGGTGTTACCATGGGAGAAGCATTTCTATGTAACATGGAGTCTCAGAGCAAAATGGAGTCTGTTTAGTCATTGCCCATATAGCCTGGCTTATAACATTTCCATGGAGTCAGATCTGTCAGCCTGTCACAATATGATTTCTGTACTCACTTGTACCACCTTCCTCACCTTTTCTCCTTTAAGTGTCTGGTGACTACCTCACGCTCACTACCCCTGTTCTCATGTGTTACTCATGGTCACTTATTCATATGTTCAGATAATTTTCTGTTTAAACTATTTCCCTTTTTTTAATATTTGAATGGAAGGCAGGGATGACTATTTCATCTATTGTAAACACAAAGCAGTTATCTTGGACTGAAAAATGTCAAAGGAAAAATTTTGTGCTTTGACTTCACTGAATTATGTATTTATCATTGTATTTGGTATGCAGTCTATGTGCCTTTATGTGCATATTCCTCTCTCCATCCACTATGAGATTCTTGGTTTTAACATCTAAACTAATTCATTTATTTAAAGTTTAAAAACAGAATGATCTCAATGTTAAAAGAAAAAAAAAAAGAACAAAAAACCTCCATTCACATTAGTACAACTTGGCAGGATGACTCAAACTTAGTCTTTGAGGTTAGCTTCAAATACACAAAGTGATCCTGTGCTCTCTGGAGAACATGAACTGTAATATGATGGATGATCATGTTCAGCATTGGTCTAGCACTGCAAAAACTATTGCCTTCTAGGAAATATCAAGGATTCTTCTTAGGAGTTAAAGTCAATTTTCACCAACTTTCTCTAGTGAGAATCCTTCCCCTACTTATCTCTATCATTATTTCCTCTCAGCAGCTCATAAGAGACTCACTTGATCCCAATAACGCATTTAACCATGCCCCTAAGGCAATCATGGTCATATTTTATATTTCTCAAAACATTAGTTTTTTTGTGTGTTTTGTTCTGAAAAACTCAGAAATTTGTGGAGTGAACCCAAATGCTTCCTATATTGTGATTTTTTTTTTCCTCCTTGAATTTAATTGTAGGTTTTAGAAGAAAATAAAAATGAATTTGTTACTTCTCTCAGAAGAAATTAACATTTTAAAAGCATGCGTTAATATGAAATAACTAAGTCTTGATGTGTTTGCAAAAGATTGGTGTGACTTTATTCACTTCAAACACTTTTTTAAATAAAAGTTTTTGGTACAGGTACAGGGGATTGAATCCAATCACTGTGCAATACCCACAGCCCCTTTTTATTTTTTGTTTTGAGACAGGATATTCCAAAGTTGCTCAGGGTATCATCACTAAGTTGCTGAGGCTGGCTTTGAACTCGTGATCTTCCTACCTCAGCCTCCTAAATTGCTGGGATTACAAATGTGGGCCACTGCCACCATGCCCAGCTTTCAAATGCATTCTTTTTAGTTGGTTTGTTCTAGAACGACCCAGAACTCTGTAACAAACAGATTTTGTTCTGAATTATACCCCTAGAAAAGAATATGTGTGAAATGGGATACTACTAATTTTAATTTTAAGTTATTATAAGTATTGAATATTTAATTTTATACATAGCATATACATAATTTAATGTTCACAAAATATCAGATTGTTTCATTTTACTGGACATCTATGAAACAGTGTAAATCTAAGAAAAATAGGCTGTTCTTAGAACAAAGTTAATTTAAATAAATTATGTTTGACAAAGTCTATGTAACTTTTCAATTATAATATCTATAACTTAAAATGGATGACTCTAAAATTTCCATAGATTATTTTATTTTACAGTTTTAAGTAATACCTAATACCTGACTAAATAATTTCAAGACATGCATGTGTGTTTCTGTGTGTACACAAGTATCTGTATGTATGTATATATATTTGTATATATCTTTTTCCATAAATATATTTCTAACATTTTTGGCTAAAAATAATACCTCTAAATTTTTTCATTTGCTTTTATAACTGATATGTTGAATATTCTAGAGAAAACTGGAAGATCCTGTTTGATGTCACAGAATTATGATTTTAAAACTCAGCTCAGTCTTCAGTCTTTCTGAACAGTCCTTTTTTTGTGGTCTTAGTCAACATCTTTTCCAATTTCTCTCAAAATCTTGTCTAAATATTTCACAACCTTCAATGTCTTTACTGAGATCTTCCTTCCTCATCCTGAACTCTTATTTTAATTCCTCTCCCCTTACAAACCCCTTCAATTCCCAGAGCTATGCTATATAATCTGAACCCAGGGTCACATCCTCAATATCATAACATTCCTATTCTCATACTTTAGTGGAGAATCAAGGAAAAGATTTTAGAAGGATAGTTGAAAATCACGTAAATTTCAACTTGAGATTTTGTTCCTTGGATCAAAGGTGGGACCTGATTCAAATCTTCGCATGGTCTTTTTTCTTTTTCTCACATTAACAGTTCTAGTCACTGAGTCTCACTTTTTAAACAGATCCAGCTTCTGCTTCTACATCATTTCCTATTTGAAGTATTGCAACTATCTCCATATTGGTCCTTCTGGTTCCTGGAGAGATCTAGTCCTCTAAAATCAGTGCCCCATTTTTGCCAGTTATGTTTGGCTTTGGCTTTTTGCTTACATCCCACATAATTAATCTTTATATTTTATGCTCATTATACTTTGTTCTATTGGAGTCTTACAAATTTTATCTAAATGTAAACACATAGAAAAATATAGATAGCTGTGGAAAATAGTAGCACTTTGTAATTAAAATATTTTAAAGATGTTAATCTAGTATTTTGAGGAGAATATTTAACTTTAAAAAATCAGACTTCTGTGAAATTATTCTTAAATTGCATAAGAAGTGTTCTCTAGAGGACAGCATACTTTTTCTTTCATAATTTTCATGAATTTCAGAGTGATTATGTGTAGAGATTAAAAAGAACAAAAAAGAAGCAAATAATATAATCAAATGTAAGCTGGTCTCTCTAAAGCATGAGTACATAAATATGTAAGTCTCTGCTTTGGGTTCTCCTGATTTTCTTGGAAAACTTTTGAAGATTCCCCATGGTTCTTTTTAGTTTAGAAATTGTCCTTTCCTACTATAAACATTACAAAGCTGGGTATGTATTGTTGCTTAGCATTGGGCAGGAAAGGTTATCACAATTTAGAATTTTAAAAGAACACATTGTCAGTTCTTTAAGACATCAGCATGGGAAGATTTGATATCTCTTTTGCACATTGCCATGTTTCTAGAGATTCTTAAGAAATTGCATGGAGATTAATATAATGTGCCAGTGAAAAATGTCAATTTTGTTTGCATTTTATTTTTTGACAGGAGAAATTAAAAATAACATATCATTCATAAGTCAAATGAAGTAATATAAAAGTGTACTTATGAAATATGTAAAATTTTCTATTGAGATAATAGAACTAAGATGAATTTCATTTAAAAACGTTTTTCATTAACGTGTTATAATTATGCATAATATTGGGGTTCATTTTAACATAATTATACAAGCATGGAATATAATGTGCTCCAATTCAATTTGAGAACTTCCCCTTCTTTTCCCTCCCTTATATTCTCCCTTCTTCCCTTTCCTTTAATGATATTCTTCCTAATTATTTATAGCATTTTTTTCTTGAAATTAGTGTTTATAGTTATACATAGAGGTGAAAAAATAATTTCTAAACAGTGTCTCTACTCTCTTGGTAAGATTATCACAAAAGTAAAGTATGTGTTAAAGGCAGAGTTCAAGTGGTCATAAAGTAAGAATTTCAAGGTACCATATCTTACACTAGCCAAATATGTTTTTTTAATATTACACAATGCATCACAAAGCCATGACCTACTCTTCTGCTTCAAAAGAGAGATGCTATTTCAAGGGTGGATCTCCTTTGATTACATAGGTGAAAGAAAGATGTGCAGTGTTAAATAAGCCCCATAACAAGGATCCTAGAATGTTTGTTTGCTTCTCTTTTGTTTTCTTAGACTACTGAAACATATGTTCCTACTATAATGTATTAGTAGCCTGACTTCAAACCCCGAGACCTTATCAAATGCATGGGACCTTTAACTTAGTGTTTCCATCTGTAAAGTGTTTACCTTATTGCCTGGCATACAGAATGTGCATAAATTTTAGCTACTATTGTAAATTTAGCTTACATTTAATTTACTTTTTTCCTTTATTGTTTAACTACAACCGTATTTTTATGTTAATATCAGACTAGTTAGATTTTAGAAAGCCAGGTAATGTTTTGCTCTTTGAATTCTTAATAGAAATACTTTTTATAGAACTTGAATTAGCTTTACTACATCAGCATATTTTTCTCAAGCTAAGTTGGAATGTCAAGAGATAAATCTGGTTTGTGATTTCTTCAGAAATCTTGACAAACATAAAAGTGGTATAAAGCCATTATTCATACAGGCAAGCACAGATGAGGTATTTTCAGTCTGTGAAGTCTGCATTTTTAAAAAAGGAGAAAAGCTTTATGAAAAAAAAAAATTGCTTTTCCCCTGTTCTGTTATCTGTTTCTTTGAATTTCAGGATACATTTGTAAATCAAATTGTGTTCAACCAGATCCTGCTCAAACCAGAAGCTTAAAGCCTTAAAGAGTGCTTTGAGGCATGCACAGGTTAGTTTGATGTACAAAAAGTGATTAAAAATAGCATTGCAAGCTTTTAAGGCAATACTGTCAATACAACATAGTACTAATAACAGTTTATCCTGGTGCATATTTTAAAATATAATAGAAAAATGAGCTCAGCAATTAGTTATCAAATCTTTTATGTATTAGTCACTGTTCAAGGACTTAGAGGGCAAGTAGGAGATAACAAAAAATACCTAAACAAAATAAGGTAAGTTTTCAGCTCTGCAGATATCACATAGACGTGAGAATAAATTTAGAATAGTATTTTTAAACATCAAATGAAAATACACATGTGAACAAGTGTATACATTGGAAGTTTCTAAGATTACTCAAGGATGTTTAATTTAGGTAGTATCTAGGACCTAGAAGTGAGGTGAACCTGGGATGTTGGAGGAACCTGACATTATTCCCGTGGCTTGTTATGTTAGGCTTCTGTAGAAGTTTGGAGACTGCAACACTAAAACTTTGGATACAACTTTCTCAAGAAGGCTGTCTCCTCAATCTTTCCATCCAGTTAAAGCAAGTACTTCAGTTTAGGTGTTCCTTCACACCACTGATACATAGCTTGGATGCTGGAGGTAGAATGGTGGAAGATATTTCTGTCACATTTAATGAACTCTTTTATTTTTCCACATCATTTTCTTTAGTCTCTCTCTCTCATCTCATTACACTCTAAGTCTATCTTAGTCTCATCTCTCTGCTTTGGGTAGTAATGTTGAAATAGTATTTTTGTACACAGACACATTCATTCATTTAATGAATATTACTGAACACTTACTATTATTAATGATAGGAAGATAGTGGTATGCAAAACTTATTATTTATACTCCTGGAACTAAATGAATGTACTACCTCAGGGAAACATGTTAGAAAGAAAAATATGACAGGGATAGAGAATGATATTCTTTCTGCCTGATATTCTCTCTCTTTTACAAGAGATCATGAATTCCTACATATCTAAAGAGTCTGATTTTCAAGAAAAATTAATTTATTCAATCAACTATTTCTTTTGTCACATCTATTTACTATTGAATTGGACATGAGTGATTTGGGGTCTCTTGAGAATAAAATCTAGTTTGTTTGTTTGTTTTTGGTAAAAGGAAGTTTGCTTTTTGAATGTCTCTATCACTTATATCCAAAATCATCCTCATGCATTGACACAATGAACTCCTAAATACATGATTAATACGATGACTAGATTGTCTATAAGATGTGCATCCTGAATACTATACAAAATTTTGAGAACATGTATGTGAGCTCTGAATTGTATCAAATATCTAAAGAAGAGCAAAGACCATATGAAACAATAATTGTGTACTTTTATTTGTCACACATAAACCACTACCTTTCAAACAATTTTGCCCAATTTCAATGTTACAGATACTTCTAAGCAAAAAAGAAATAAACTTTAAAACGAATGTTCACAAGAGGATAAAACAACAAATAATCCAAGAATATAAAGTTTCAAGGGGAAAAGATCCAAGTGCAGCTCTTGAATTGCGTGAAGGGAATCTTGACTCTTTTGGCTCTTTTTAAAATCATAAATATTATGTGTAATATTTAATCATTAAGAAGTGTTGAAAATGTGTCATGTAATTTTAAACATTATCTTTATGGCCATATGTATGAAATCATGACTTCTTCCAAAATATATCTCAAATCTTCCTCTTTAACTCAATTCACAGAGTTGCCATCCAGAGCTAAGATGGTATTAGTTAAATTGTGTCCCTTCCTAAATATGTTGAAGTCTTAACCCCGAATACCTCATAATGTGAGTTTACACATATAAAATTGAATCAAGGATATAGGACTTACAAAGAAGGCAGAACACAGGGTCTCAAACACAGAGGGAAAATATCTTTAGGCTAGTAAAACTTCCTGAGAAAGTAAAATTGCTTGAGGAGATAGAGTTGATGTGTTATTTACTCATAACTCAGTGCCAATATAAAGCAGACCATGTAGTAAAATTAAGAACTCATGATCTCAAAAGTGAAATAGTAAACTGTTTTTAGAGTTACAATGATACATTTTTCAAATACATAAACTACTTGTGCATGTTAGTTGTCCAAAACAGCATGATATTAAATAACTTAATCTATAAAAGTAAAGCATACTGCTTCTAACTAACAGTTAATCAACAAGTTAAAGAAATTTCAAGTAGAATCTGAAAAATAAAATAAATTCTAATGTGTTGGTACATGCTTCAGTTTATACTTGGTTTCAGAAAGCCTGTGCTTTCTTTAATAACTGCACACTTTCGGTGCTCTATTGTTAGTGAGGAAATAGGTGAAGAAAGCAATGTTGACCACCCTGAATGAGTATAGTCTCTGGTTTTATTTCTCTCTATCATGTGAAGCACATTTTATATATCACTTTTATGACTGTCTTCCCTCACATCTTGTCAAGTGCACACAAACTAGTCCTCTAAGAACAGCTCAGACAAGCCCTGCACTACTGAGGCTTTCTTGATAATCTCATGTTGTGTGCTTCTCCACCACTGCCTATTGTTTTACTCTTTTTTTCAAAGTGCTTTCTTCTTTGATGGTGTTCATCTTTATATGATGCTCACACTCACCCCCACCACATGAAAAAAGGGTCTAGTTTTTATTATGCTGAATCCCCATCCCTTAAACACATAATCATTGCTCAATCATTGTTTTATATATTGAATTCTATGGATCCATGATGCAAATCTCAAAGATTTCAGAAGACCTTTGTTGAAATCAAAACAACCTTTTAAAATACACGTCACCTTATTTTTATTTTTATTAAATTTGTTCTAATTAGTTTTACATGACAGTAGAATGCATGTGGACACATAGACACAAATGGAACACAACATCTCATTGCTCTTACTATACATGGTACAGTATAGCCAGATTATATCAGTAGTATAATCATACATGTATATAGGATAATGATGTCCATCTCATTCCACCATCCTTCCCATCCACATACCCTTGCCCTCCTCTCATTCTGCCCTGCACAGTCCAAAGTTCCTTCATTCTTCCCCACATCCCCTCCCCCCCATTATGGATCAGCATCCATATATTGGAGAAAAACATTTGACCTGTAGTTTGGGGATTGGCTTATTTTTCCTAGCATAAAATTCTCTGGCTCCATCCATTTACCTGCATATGCCATAATTTCATTCTTCTTTAAGGATGAGTAATATTCCTTTGTGTATATGTACCACATTTCTTTATCCATTCATCTGTTGAAGGGCATCTAGGTTGATTCCATAGTTTAGCTATTGTGAATTGAGCTCTATAAACATTGATGTGGCTGTGGTATGTTGATTTTAAATCCTTTGTGTATAAACTGAGGAGTGGGATACTAGGTCAAAATGGTGGTTTCATTCCAAATTTTTTGAGGAATCTCCATACTGCTTTCCACAGTGTTTGTACCAATCTTCAGTTCAACTAGCAATGTATGAGTATATCTTTCCCCCCACATCCTCTCCACACTTATTATTGCTTTGCATTCTTGATAATTGCTATTCTAACATGAGATGAATCTTAAAGTAGTTATGATTTGCATTTCTCTAATTTCTAGAAATGATGAACATTTTTTAGTGTTTTTTCGATTGATTGTATTTCTTCTGTGAAATGTCTGTTCAGTTCCTTAGCCTATTTATTGATTGGATTATTTGTTTTTATGGTGTTTTTTGAGTTCTTATATATCCTGGAGATTAGTGCTGTAGCTGAGATGCATTGGTAAAGATTTTTCCCATTCTGTAGGCTCTCTCTTCATGATTATTGATTGTTTCCTGTGCCGAGAAGCGTTTTTAGTTTGAATACGTCCCACTTACTGATTCTTGATTTTAATCCTTGTGCTTTAGGGGTCTTGTTAAGGAAGTTAGGTCCTAAGCTGATATGAAGATGTGGGCCTACTTTTTCTTCTATTAGGCTCAGGGTCTCTGTTCTAGTGCCTATGTCTTTGATCCACTTTGAGTTGATTTTGTGCAGATTGTGATAGGAGTTTAATTTCATTGTACTACATATGTATTTCCAGTGTTCCCTGCACTATTTGTTGAATAGCCTATCTCAATAGATGTAGAAAAAGCATTTGACAAAGTACAGCATCTCTTCATGTTCAAAACACTAGAAAAAATGCATATAGTAGGAACATACCTCAACGCTGTAAAAGATATCTATGCTAAGCCCAAGGCTAACATCATTCTAAATGAAGAAAAATTGAAATCATGCCCTTTAAAAACTGGAAAAAGACAAGAGATGCCCACTTTCACGACTTCTATTCAACACAGTCCTTGAAATTCTAGCCAGAGAAATCAGACAAAAGAAATTAAAGGGATACAAATAGGAAAAGAACTCAAACTATCACTATTTGCTGATGATGTGATTTCTATATTAGAATATCCCAAAAATTCCACCAGAAGGCTTCTAGAACTCATAAATGAATTCAGTGAAGTAGCAGGATATAAAATCAATACTGATGAATCAAATGCATTTCTACTCATCAGTGAATAATCCACTGTAAGAGAAATTAAGGAAATTACCCCATTCACAATAACCTCAAACAAAAAAAATAAAATAAAATACTTGGGAATCAATCTTACAAAAGAAGTGAAAGACTTCTACATTGAAAACTATGGAATGCTAAAAAAAGAAATTGGTGAAGACCTTAGAAGATGGAAAGATCTCCCATGCTCTTGGATAAGCAGAATTAATATTGTCAAAGCAGTCATACCAAAGTATCATAGAGATTCAATGCAATTCCTATTAAAATCCCAATGACATTCTTCATAAAACTAGAAAAATCAATCATGAAATTCATTTGAAAAGATAAGAGACCCAGAATAGCCAAAGCAATCCTTAGTAAGAGGAGTGAAGTAGGAGGCATCACAATATCAGAACTTAAACTATACTACAGAGCAACAGTAACACAAATGGCATGGCATTGACCCCAAATAGATGTGTAGACCAATGTTACAGAACAGAAGACACAGAAACAAAATCACATAAATATCTTATCTCATACTGGACAAAGGCACCAAAAATATCACCTTGTTTTAAATAGCATTTGAATTTCATTAAGCTCTTTACTCTCTAATGAGAATCTGGTATTGTCCAAAATGTAGAGGTGTTTGTATTAGTCACAGTATTCCTTGCCTTTTGTGGAAGGATTAGAATTTTTGCAGAAAACATTAAAACAAAAGAGAAAAATAATTTGTAAATTTGGAGGCTGCTATATAATGCAAGGCTTCCCATGTTACCTCTGGAAAATTCTGAATGAATTATTTCAAAACAACTTTGAATAAAAAAAATTAGAAACTCTTTTATCTTCCACATTAATGACTAGCATGATAAATGGAATTATATTAAAATACTCATAAATTCATCTTAATATAAGTTTATGTAAATGTTTTGATTATTTGGCTCCTTATAGCCAAAAATGTATCAAAATTGATGCTTTGCATTGAAGGACTCAAAATTAACAGAAGGAATTTTGATATTTTTTATTCTGTTTCTTATTTTTTTCTATAAATATGCCACCTCAATTTTCTGAAGTCATTAACCATAAAATATGCGCTTGGGAAAGAGTGTGACCCTGGGGATTCAAACTGTACATATTAAAATGGCCAGCACCTGGGTTTTGCCCCTACTGAGACACCAAGTGCCATACTTCATCAGTTGAATGCTGTGTGACGGACATGAGCAAACCATTGCTGTCCTTCATGCAAAGAAGCAATTTATACAGGCACATTTTCATCACCAGTAAGAAATGTCAGTGCCTATAAATAGTTTATCCATGAAATAAAGGCATAAAACAGTGAAATTGTTTTCATAGTGCCAAATCATTCACTAAACTGTTGTCAATTGCAAATTTAACAGCTAAAATTAAAATTAGCATAATCACCTACGCAAGAAATGATGTATGTGCAATTTATAGTGTTTTGAATTTCTGAATGTTGTAGTTAATATGATTTATGCCATTCCTTTATAAAAAAATTTAAACTACTCTAAAGAAAATTTAAAGATATTAGGTAAATTGCTAAACCTTTTTTATTTAGGAAAAAAATACTTTTATAAAAATCAATTTCTTTGCCTTAAGAAAATGTCTATGAATTCTCTTTGACATGGAAAATTCTGACAATTCCACAAATAAATTGTTCTAAGTCAGATTTTTAACTGTCCTTTCAATCAGAATGAAACACACTTTTGGTGAAGTCATTTTTTTAATCTGAATTTTTTTTTTGAACCCAGGGCCTTGTGCATGCAAGGCGAGCACTCTACCGACTGAGCTATCTCCCCAGCCCCTGAATTTTTTTAATAGAGAGTCGTGAAATTTTTGTGAGTAAATTTTATCTTCACATTCAGTAGCATTTATTTAAAGCTAGTTTTACCAAATAAACATACAGGTGTATGTTGGAACATGATTGAGCACACAACTTCAGAATGGGACTGACACTGAAACCAAAGTCCATTCTTTCACTTCCATTACTTGACATACCATTGAAAACAACAGAATTATTTGCCACAGTTAACAGTATCTGTAGGACTTCATGAATTTACGGTTTCAAACAGAGTTCTGTATTCATTATATTTTCTACTGAAACATTACTTAGAAAACTCAGTATAACACTTGTCTCTATGTTATTTGGGTAAAGTAGGAAAACAAAATTATTCTTATAGGAATAAAGTGTTTTGAAGAAAATGGCCGATATTTTTGTTCCAATTCATTTTTCAATGTACAACATATCGTATAAAAAGTATTTGTATGTTCAAACTCGCCAATTAATTTATTTTGTTTATATTATTGGAATTCTATATTCCTATATTGAATAAGCATACTATATTGCTGAACATGGTAATGTAATTAATTGGTACATGATTATTTCTATGGTTATATATACAAAATATTTTTATAAGAGAAAGGTTATTTAGATATTTTAATTTAATAAGTAAAAACTTTAAATGGTAAAAGTTACACCCTGAAATTTTCATAGAATGTTTTTTGTGATATTTTTTTTGATTAGGAAGTGTAAGTTTTGGTGAAGAGGCTAACTGAGGATTCTCTTTTAGAGTGCCTTACTCACCTTTTCTATGAGTACTTGGGAATCAATAACATTATCCAACAATGTGTACAGCATAGTGTCTATAAATAGCTCAATTACCTGGCCTTAATTGTTGTGGAAATGTAAATTATTCAGTGAAAATTTAATTTACTTTATCTTGATTCCAGCCTTAGAGATTATTCTATGATTTATAGAGCAGTTTGAAATAACTGTTAGGAAAAAAGCAAGGACTAATCTAAAACAAGTCATGGCAGCTATTTGGACATTGAAGATTTATAAAGTTCAGATATAAATAGATTCTTTCAGATGAAACCTGCTATACATATCCTGCAATTATAAACCTTACATTTTTGTTAATTAAATGAAGTAATAAAGTCATTTTTACCACTGTCTCAGCCCCACAGACAAAAATGAAGTAATAAAGTCATTTTACCACTGTCTCAGCCCCACAGACAAACAAACAGATTCTCACAGATAATCAAAAAATATATATATATATAATGAGGTATTATGGTAACTGAACATAAGAAAAAAATATAAAGACTCACAATTAACAATATTACTCCTCTGATTTCCTTTTTAATTGGAATTATTTTATTAACTAAATGAAAATTAATTATATTTTGAAGTCCTTACTATAGTTCAATATACTATATAGTACTATATAGTTCAGCAAAAAATTTTCTCACATGGCTATTACCATAATTACATGTCTTCTTTTAGAAAAAGATGATTGAAAATAAGCATTAAAACTTTATGATATGATCAGATAGCACTAAAGTACAGTAATTAAATATATAATAAAAATTATACTGCAATTAAAATTTCTAGTTAAACATTTCACTTAAGTATATTTAACACATTTAACAATGAATGTTCTGTAGTCACTTAGTTATTATGTTAGTTATCTTTCTATTATTATAACAAAATATCTGAGATAATTTAAGAAACAGAAGACTTTGGCTCTTACTTTGGAGGTCCATGGTTGTTTGGTCACATTGCTGTTAAGCCTGTTGAGAGTCAGTACATAATGGCAGGAGCACATGGCAGAGGAAGCTACTTACCCATGGCAGCCAGGAAACAAAGAGAAAAACAGGAAGTGACCTGGGCCTCAATTACCCCTTCAATGATAACTTCTTTCCACTAGGTTCTATCTCCTAAATGTTCAACTGCCTCCGAATAGACCTACAGACTAGGGAACAAGCCTTCAACACCTGAGCATTTGTTTGACATTCAAGACCCATCCAACACATAGTAGTTCCTAATTTAGAAACTGATCTTAATCACTAATTTATAAATATGGGCTATACGTGAGACATGATCTGCTATATTAACATACTCACTTTTCTTAATTATAACTCAAAATTTCTGAAATTCTAAAGAAATCAAAGTCTATTTAAAATTTAGAAGCAGTATATAGGGTGAAGTTTGCAGTAATTGACAATTATGCTTCCCTCTCAAGCCAGAGAGCAAAAACATCCAGGAACTACCAAAACTTCTTGGTACTCAAACTAGAAGAAACAATTCTTAATGGGATGTTGCAGGGGAAGTTGTGAGATGAAGTCTATTGACAGCATTCTAGAGAAGTTTCTGTTAAATTCACCACCTGCCCTGACTGATAGACTCAATCTATAGTGATTGCCTAAAATATTCAGTTTCAACTCAAAACAATTATCTTTTGGTGCTTTAAACAGTGACATAAAATCATTTTTCATTAAATGCAAACAAAATATTTAGAAAACACTTTATTAGGGAAGCACAAACAAAATGCCATCTCCTACTCATTAGGATGGTTACCATTAAAAAATTGTTAGTATATAAAGAATATACTTGCTTTGTTTTTAATTAGTTGTGAACTGTTGGTAGGAATAAAAAATGGTATAACTGCTATGGAAAATAGGGTGATTGTTCCTCAAAAAATTAAAAAAGACATTGCCCATGTGATTCAGTAATTTCATTCCTGGGTACATATCCCAAGAAACTCCAGAAGTGCACACACACACATACACACTGAAAAAAGGCATGTGAAGTCACAGTGAGGAGGCCCCTGTCTACATTAGGGAGAGGAGCCTAAGGAGGAAGCCCCAGCAACACATGGATCTTGAAATTTTGGCCTCCAAAACTGTTCAAAACAAAACAAAACAAAACAAAAACTATTGTTTGATCTACCTACCCAGATGGCAACTGATGAATGAATGGATAGACAAAATGCACCATATACATATGGTAGAATATCATTTAGCCTTAAAAGGGACAGAAATTCTGATACACATTACAATATGGTTCCACCTTGAGGAAATTGTGCTAAGTGAAATAAGCCTGTAATGAAAATCAAATAAAATCAGAAACAGAAAGGGAGTGGTGTTTACCAGAGATTTATGGGAGGAAGAAATGGAGAGTAGCTTAATATATATAGAATATCAGTTTTGCAACATGAAAAAGTTATGTCATAATGTCCTGAACAATATTAAATTATTCATTTAAAAGTATTTAAGATAGTAACTTTTATGATATTTGTACTTGCCAAAGAGCAAGCAATGAAAACATTTACCTTATAAAAATTATCATTCTACTTAATGATGAACCTTTTGAGTATTGTTCATTTTCCTTTTGGTATTCAAAAGTAAATAATAATTTGTCTTTAGAGTTAAAAGTATCTCAAGTTAAATGTAAAAATCTATTGTGTGCCCATTTTGCCCAGAAATTCAAACTCTAAAGAATATCAGAGTGGAAGGACATGAGTGGAAACTGTAATTTGTAATTGTTACAAATAAATAAGGCACGTGGTGGTGATTTCAATTCTGTTCACCACTAAAGCAGCCTTTTAATTTCCTTTTGTCATGTGTTGCAAGTTGCTGTATATCAAAACCGAAACATTAAAAAAATGCATTTCTGGTTATTATAACAATGTAAATAGTAAACCAAATATAGAAGTAGTAATGATTGATATAATTAGTGCATTTTTATCACAACTAATATATAGCTCCTAGTGGACTTTATGGGATACTGAAAATACATCCTTTGAAGATAAGCAGTTGAGGGCTTCTGGCACATGTAAAGATAAAATTAATTTTCAAATAATAGTTGTCTTATGTGTTTGGTTGCATTGTCATCATCTAGAGAACATTTTAAAGCACAACTCACTGGACCAACTTCCTCAGTTTCTATTTCAGTAGGTCTGAATTGGGATCTAAAAACTACTTCTGGGAGTTTG
Source organism: Sciurus vulgaris (assembly GCF_902686455.1). NCBI lineage: Eukaryota > Metazoa > Chordata > Mammalia > Rodentia > Sciuridae > Sciurus > Sciurus vulgaris. The sequence goes on from NC_136463.1 coordinate 138,281,357, forward strand.
TAAGTGATGCTGATACTGCTAGTCTAAGGAACACATTTTAGGGCTACTGTCGTAGAAAATAGAAACAAATATTAAGGGATAAGTTTGCAATCATAAAAATTCAAACATCCTACAGAACTAAAATATTCTAATTCTTGAATGACATTTTTTATATTTACCAAGAAAGTAAATTTATATTCACATGTGAATTTAGTCACTTTAATCATTTTTTAAGAAATTGGATGATTCCAATTTGAGGATATCAAAGTATCTGCATTGTAGATTTTTAAATATTTTCTAATAAATGTATCTATTAGTGTACATCTCCTTAATCAACTCTTTTTACTTTATGTATATAAATGCAAAAATCAAATCATCACCATAATTTACAAAATGAATAATACCTTGATCTTGTGTTAATATATATCAGATTTTAGGTATCATACTTTATTCTGATCATGTTTTTATTCAAATAATTTGAAGCACCTCCATGTCTTGTGTAGAGGATAGAGTACTGTCTTCAATTACCTTGTGTCTGCTCTTCTGATTGCTTAGTGACTACCAGAGAGGGACCTAAACTAATGGTATACTTTCTCTTTGCAAGATTTCTTTCTATTTTCTTTCAGGAAAGAATACGCTGACATAAGTCAGTACTGCAGGATGTAGGTATTGGCAACAGGCTCCCAGGAACCTGTCCACCCTTTTCAGCATTGTCTCAGCTTTGATCATCCCAGTGTCTAAGGACACACTTATGCCTCATTCCCTCTGACCAAAAAAAAGGAGCCATTCTAGTCTAGGACTGAAAAAAGCGTTTTCTATTCTGGAAATAAATTAACTGAGAATGCAGCAAGAGCACAAACAGAAGTCCTACTATGACAGTGTTGAATAGTAGAGTTTGAAAGGATGGGTTTGCCATGAGCCAATCTTTTTCTTTCTTTCATTCTCTCTTTCTTTCACACTTTCTCTTCCCTCTCTTTCTTTTCTTTCTATTATTTAGGTGAGAGGAAATTGAAGATATGATCTATATAAGGCCATATTAGCAAAGTGGCCAAGATCATACCTCTGTTTGGCAGATAGTAAAGGAGAGAATCGAACTTAAATTCTAGCAAACTTTTTCCATAACAAAGCAACGCAAAACTTGGTGGGGCAGAGGAGAGCAAGGAAGAGCTAGCATACCCAGCAGACATGACGCTTCTCAGAAATATGAAACTAATAGAAAAGCAGATACATAGTTATGAATTGTCTTCATATTAGTGAGGCTTGCTAATCAGTGCTCAGAGAGTTATCAAGACAAGAATGGGGTCCTTATTAAAATAAGATACATTCCATTCTTGTATAATTTTATCATGTATAACCTAAAAGAACCAATAAAAAACATCATTAATTACCTTCAAGATGTCATTTTTTTTCAGAAGCCAGTTCTAAGAAAATGAGTATATTTGTAGTTAGAAAATGGAGACATGGTCTCCTTTAGAGGAAACAAAGAGGGCAAAGATAAAGTAATGACATGTGTGCTATTTTAAAGTGATTACTATATCTAATCAATAAAGTGAGTATAATTTTGTAAATAGATAAATAAGCAAAATATAGTTAATGTATATCAACATATATATAATATTTTAGTATTTTCTACATACTACCAGGTCACTCAATATTCAAAGACTGGAGAGAACTACTGCAAGAAAGGTAAAGTAATCATCTTGTTTAAGCACTATTTATTACTTAGAAATATGTGACACAAAGGTTTGAGGAAAGGTACAGTGACAAAGTGCTGTGAGTATTTGGTGGCTTTCATTCCTTCTGTATTTAGCGTGCACCACTTTTTCAAGTACAAAATATCCAAAATAATACAATACACATATTTAGTATAATTTTGATATATCATTTCTTTAAATTTTAAGTTTCATGAGACAGAATTGGTTATATATTTTGACAAAATTGACTGAAAATGTCAGCAATTTAAACCGTTTTAAAGCATTAATATCCAAAAGTTTCTCTTACTTAATTTGCCTGTAAAAGTACTTTTAAAAACCACACAGTGGAGAAGGGAATGACTAATTAGATGAGTGTCTAGTTTTTTCATTTAACAACATCTAGTTTTTTTAAGTGATGGTATGAGATGCTAAGCAAGAAGTTTAAGAAAAGCAGACAGTTCATATTCTGAGGCAAATATATTGTTTTAAGTAGAGGAAGATAAATTATAAACAAGTAAGTAAACCTAAAAAATAAGGTATAGTATTATTTAGTAGCAAGTTATTTTGTGGAAACTATAGATTAGCACTGCAAATGTCTCTAAATGTCTAAAGTAGCTAGGAAATAAAAGATATGCAGCAGCTCAAATTTTTGTATCCTGCTGAGAAGAGTTGAACTACTGTTGAAAACCATTTGGCCGTGTTGGCAATTCTGAATGTGTGAGTACTCTATATTCTTTAACCCAAAATTTCCATTGATAGGTGTATCCAATAGAAATATGTGTGTTTTTGCGTGGATTTCAACAAAGCCTTTGACATGGATGAGAATATTCAAGGAATATAATGGACACAATGAAAGTCCTTGTGGAAATCAACAAAAAAGCAGATAAATAAATTTTGATGTATTAATTCACACAATGAAAACACAAAGTAATACCTTAAAGATGAAAAACAGAGAACTGACTTACATCTCATGGTTTTTGGCCATGGAGATCAATTATATAAGTATTTATGTCTATAAATAAAATTGTGCAATGTATTATCTCTTGCCATTTGCCTTCTTCACTTAGCATATTTACAGGGCTTCTTCATTTTGCAGCATGGGTATGTTATTCATGGGTAAATAACATTCTACTATATAGATATACGGTATGTATTTTTCCATTCATTAGTACAGGGTTGATTCCACATTTTAACTATTACAAAGAATGCTGCTTTGGCCATATGTGTATAAGATTTGTGTGGATGTGTTTTTCAGTTCTTGAGCATATACCTGTAAAAGAAATTTCTAGGTCCTATGTTAAACTATGTTAAACTTTTAATGAACTGTCAGGTTGCTCCACAGTGGGTATACCATTTGCGCATTTCCACTGGTAGTGTATGAGGGTTCTGTTGTCCACATCCTTGCCAATATTTGTTATTAATCTGTCTTTCTTATATGCATTCTAAAGGATGTGAAATGGTATCTCACTGTAGTTGTCACCTTACGTTAGACTGATGACGATTACTTTAAAAAAGAATGTGCTGGTGAAAAAACGTATTGAGTTACTTTGGTGATTTTGAGTGCTTTTATGTGGTGTTATGAATCATTATCCTATTTTAAAAGCAGTGTCACTATTGTAGTCTTTTGCACAGGGAGGGACAGAAAAAATACTGTTCCTCAGATCCACACCATATGAACACTATAGTTTTTCAGCTTTTCCTTATTTTTTTCTTCTCATCATCCTCCAACCAGTAGTCTCATCTTACTCTGTGTGAATACACTAGAATGAATTAGAGAGTAATTGCCTCTGGTCTGTATTTCCGTTGATGCTCCACTTAAACCAAAAGGAGGGGGAGTGGGAAAGAAAGAAAAAAGTAAGGGAATAAGACTAATAGCACTAACAATTTAGTATGAAATAGGAAAACAGAAGAGTAAACAGAAAACACTATATGGCACGTTAGCATTGGAGTGAACACAAAGCCGGAGAAAGATGTCAGAATTCAGGGAGGGAGCAACTGATTACTCAGTTTATCTACAAACCTTAAATCTCCATCAAGAGCTGTGTTCATCAAAGTTAGGAAAATATATAATCTATTGTCTTTCACAAGTACTTATTCAAAGTTGTCTGTCCTATCAACTTCTCTGAAATGCTGCCTCTGTGAGGTATTTGGGTATTAGGTAAATAAATGTTAGGAAAAAAGCCTATTTTATACAGTAGTTATTAAGGGGAATAGGTAAAATTTCACTATTTTTATTGATGACCAAATAATTTTGCTGATGAATTTTAAACATAACAGAAATATAGAATATTAACATGTATCATAATGTTCCAGGTAAACTACATAATACAGTGGTAACAATAACAGTTGTAAAATAAAAGCCATGCACATATCATGTGTGTCTTGCTCCTGTCAATTTAAGGGAAGAGCATATAGTATTACAATATATTTCTTCATTCCAGGAACACATAGGATTGCATTTTGAAAATATCATTTCTTTCCTTATGAATGGTTTTCAGGAGTAAAAAGCTAAAAACCAAATCTTGTCATGGAAGAACTGAAGAAAGTGAAATCTCTTGTTTTTCTTTTTTTATTGGTTTGGAAAGAGAGTGTGAAAAGGGACCTTCCCTTCCTAAGAGGAGCTTTGATTTCAGCATTTTTCCACTGTGGCAGAACTGATTTTCTGTAACATTGATACCTCTTTTAAGGTTCAAGGTCCATTTCTGCAGTTTGTGGAGGTAGGAATTTTGCATGTTAAGATGAAAAGATGGTATATATTATCTCATCAATGACTGAATTGATTGCACTTTTTAACACTTTTATTAAGAGTATTGACTCTGTGTAAATACATCTGATCTCAGAAATATATTTTTGCCTTATTTGAGGTAAAGTTAATGAAAGAAGAATCAATGACTATGAAAATGTGTGAAGAAAATCAGTAGGTGTTAAAAGCCTTCTGGTATATATTCTCTAGATGCCAATAAGATTATTGATGTCCTGAAACATACATAAAATCAAAAACCAAGTGACCACACATTATGAGGGAAGAAAATGATCCCTCTCTGTTTTCCTTTTCCTTTTGGTCAATTTTATTTATTTGTATTTTATATGAAAACAAAATTTTAAAATACTGTATTTTATGATAAGGTTTTCCTATATTTTTTGAAGAAGCATAAGTTTGAGATAGCCATGTATAATCTGTGCATTTCCTAGTATTTCTTTATTGAGCTATATAATTAACCATGTAAACAGTACATTATGGCACAGTTATTAATTTTTATCATTTTCTCAGTATTATATAAAATTATTTTGGACTTCCTATAAATTTACGGCGAAGATAGTAGTAGGCAAAATTTCAAAATATCACTTAATATTGTATGAACTCTCACTGAAAGTCATAGGATCTTTTGATAACTCACTTATCCGAAAGAATGAAAGAAGACAGGTTGTTTTACCCTGTTTAGAAGGATATGATAAAAAATCATGCACAAAAAATCTAAGTCAACAGAGGCTCCAAATTTTTATTAAAGAAAGTCATTCTGAAGGAAAACCCTAGTGCATTCAGTGAGCACATGTACATGGGTCTTAGCTGCATACTGTGTAGCTGGAAAGTGAAAACTGACATTCCTGGGTTCTATGCCCCTAATTTAAAGAACACAACAACATACTGCATGAATGTCATAACTCCTGAGCTCATTTTAATAAACATTCATAAAAGGCACTTTTCTTCTTGGAAATTAGGAATATGAACTTTAAAACATTCTTCTTTTCTTATTCTTGGACAAGTGGCCTCCAGCAACTTCCCATAGTTAATTCTCCACAGATACTTGAATTCTTGGTGTCTATAATGCCATGGGGAAGATTTCTAAACCAGGAACAAGATGGCTTAATGAAGTGGAACACTAAATGTTTGGATATGAGGATAAATATCTGCTCAGTTAGATATAAGTACTTTAGAACTATAAAGTCCTAGCATTTCTATGATCTTCCAGAATAATTTTACTTAGAAATAGTATTGCATTTCATTATAGTTATTGATGGTGTTTATAATACTGATAGGACTAGAATCACTCATTGTCTACAAATATTTACTAATCACCTTCTCTTTGCTAGGAACCATTCTAAATAACACTGAAAAGGAGACAACATTGATACAGTAAGGTAATTTAATTTTTCTTCCAAAAGGGAAGTTAAACAATAATCAAATAAATATGCACGAGTATTCATATGAGTAATTTACTCATGTGAATGAGTAAATTATAGTAATATACAGAGCAACATATATGAAACAGAGTATTGTGATGGGAAGTGCTTAGTGGAAACATAATGATTCAGGGAAATGTAATGTTCCTCTTCCTGAGAAAGAAATCAGGAGTCTGGTCGCTTGAAAACAAATATTGGGAACAAATAGAAAGATTCTGGCTTGGACTAAAATGGTGATGCAGATAGAGAAGAATCTAAAAATGTTGTTCTCAGTTTATTTTTATTAAAAAGTTCTCGCTACTACGGATGTGAATAAATGGCACTTATGAAGTCCACAATATATTTTTTATAAATATCTATGTAAAAGCAAATCTCAAAAGTCTTAGTCATTTGTGGTAAAAGAATCATAAAGTCATTTTTGGTAATAAATTCTTGTTTAGTGTCTCCATTATATAGCAACTATACAAGAAAGACTTGAGGACTATTGCTTTTTTTTTTTTTTTTTTTTTTTTTCTAGATTAACTTTGTTTTAACCCTCTCTGCTATTTCTTCTTCTGTGAGGTCTGAGTGGCATGATAAAATATCTGAGTTCTTTCTCAGCAAAACCATGATTTTCTTGCACTTCTCTCTTGAATGATTATTTTCTTACTTATATCTAAAGAAGACTAATTGCTATTTTAAAAACAAAATGAGTGCAAGTAACCATTCCAAATCTCCAAAATATTGATATGTTGAAATGTTTTTTAAATCTCTTTAAAGTTTCACCTCCATTTATTATTTTCATCACTCTTCATATGTTGAATGATTTCATACAATGTGTTCATTTTCTGAGTTATTTGTTCTGTAGATCTTCCTGTAGTCCTTTTGTCTTTCTTCCTTTCTTTCCAGGTGTAGTCCGTGGTTCTGACGGAAACAATATTGTTTATTCAACACTGAAGGAATGATTTTGCTGAGTTGACAGGGAATATTAAAATATAATAGACTGAACAGCATATTGTAATGTAAGAAATTAATCATTAATTTACAAAAATATAATTGAAGTGATGTTTTTAAATGATTATTTTACCTCTTTTCTTATAAATTCTTGCCCTGAGGTTTAGAGGAATCTAGATACAAATAAGAATGTGTACAATGATTCAGCCTGATGCTAACATTGTGCTACAAAGCAACTGGGGTAAAGTTCCTGACTCCTGAGTATTTTCTTGCTTTTGGTTAAGAAGCTCTTGTTATGCACAGAATAGCAGTGAGTTGCTTTTATTATAATAAAAAAATATTCGATAAATATTCCTTGAGTCATTGCCATTAAAGAGGCACTGTTTTAGATACTGGCATACAGTAGTAAAGAGGCTCAATAATATTCACATTTTCTTGTGTCTCATTGTAGCAGTGAAGGAGTTTATAAATGAACTGACACATGTTCCAAGTGTTTATAAAAAATAAAGGAGGACAAAGGGACTGAGAAAGGCAGGAGTATAGGTTTTACTATGGATGAAGCTTTTAGGAAATGCCTGCTATTTGCACCAACTTCATAATTCTTAAGGGATTTTTTTGATGTCAACATTGATAGGAATTTGTGCTGATTCCTAGAATCTGTGACTAGTTAACTATACTCAGAAATTACCTTTTAACTTGTAACCCTTTTTCAAGGCCATACCAGGTGTTCTATAATAATGAGCTTTTATATATAGTCATTAGGCTAACACTTGTGAGTACTTGCAATGAACTGGGTTCTGTGGTTGATATTGGATGTTCAGAGTAAAATGAATCTGACCTTGAACTAAAGAAGCTCAGAACTAAATGATCAGATGATGCCTCTTAAATGTGATATGGCATATCCCTCAGCATCCCACACCTACTAAATCACCACCATCAGCAAAGGAGTTGAATTTTTTATATTTTCTAAGTCCATGAGGGTTATTTGGGTGTAGAATCAATGTAAAGAAAATGGTGGAATAAGACAGACATCATTACTATGTACATGTATGATTACACAAATGGTATGAATCTGCATGGTGCACAACCATAGAAACTAAAAGTTGTACCCCAGTTGTGTACAGTGAATTAAGATACAAATTTTTTTTTTTTTTTAAAGAATTAATGATCAGGAGAGGTAAGCAATAGTAAATTTATATTTCAGCATTCACCAACAAAATTTCATCAGTGTTTCTCTGACTTGCTATACGATATCATTCTTCTTTTTTCTAAAAATAGCCTGGAGGTTTTCAGGTCACTTTACCTTCTGAAGCTAAAAATCTAGGTTGTGACCTCCAAGTGTGGACATTACAGCTGCTGTGGGCTTGAAGGTGGGATGTTCTCTCATCTGTTATAACTGACTCTCAAACAACTTCAACCTTCACTCTTGTTTTTTCTTAGACTTCTGTTTCTTGCTAGCAAAATGTTCACTATTATAGCTATTTTATTTATTTTTGTTGCTTTAGAGTTGTTTTTACTAAGTATTTGTCCATAAGTTTGAGGGAAAGTGACCATTTTTGATATCCACAACTTAATTTGCAGACCTATGAATATGTTCAGTTACCTAATAAAAGGAAATTAAGGTTTCTAATCAGCTGCATTGAGATAGGAAAATTATACTGTGATTATTCACAGGGAACCAATGTAATCATGGAGTTCCTTACCTGTAAAAGAGGTCAAAAATATCATAGTAAATAGAATGCCAGTATATTCCTAAGGTTTTAAGAGTCTTCTTTCTGGAATGTAGTATTCAATACAAATAAATTTTGTGATTATTTTTGCAATTAGATATAATGGCTTCCTAGGCTTGGGAACCTCAGATGTTCATGTCCATTCTAGACATTCTGAATGGTGGGGGACAGCTCAGACTATGACATCTTCAATACAAAGTAGTTCAATACTGATTGATAACATGATCTGTAAAACATTCCTCTACAGTGTGTCAGGTATTACAACTGGCCCTGTTAAATAGTACCAAAGTGAAAATGTCATGCTAGGAGGCTTGTGGAGCCATTAAGATAACTGATTATTAACTAATCATTAACAATAAACTAAACAACGGTGTTATTCAGGTTAAGTCTAAATCACCATGGAAAACATTTAATTTTCAGTGAATTGAGAATATAATAGTTTATATGTGGTATTTTTAATTTTTTTTAACTTAAAACTAAAATAAGTTGAGAAGATGATTAGGATGGAACTCATTCTTTCTCTTTTATAGGTAAGAAATTTAAGAAATGATTTACAGGAGTCTTCCAGTTTTTTGTTTGTTTCATTTGTGCTTGTTGCCTTTTGAAACAAATTTAATGTTTATTCACAGATTGGGATAAATGGATCAAAGAAAAAATTTAAAATGATGCAAAATTCAGAGGCTACACCTTGTGGGAGTCAAGGCAAACTCTGGAGCAAAGTTTTTGACACTACAGTTTCTTGTACTAACTGAAGTGGTACAAAGAACAGCTTATTTATCTTGGAGAAATTATTTCTTAGTCGTCCTGAAACCAGAAATATTAGGTGTTCAAAATCCTGGTTAATCTTTAAAATTTTCTTCATTAGACGATTAAGCATTTTGGAAATATAATGTGGAGAGAACTGAAAGGCTAGAAACTTGGATTTTACTCACAACTCTGTCGTTTAACATGAACCATCAGTCGAATTTTTCTTTCTTTGCATCACATATTTCTATCTAGGTGAGGAATTGTCTTCTGAAATTCTGAGATTTTAGTAGGTTATGCCCTTTTCCAATTAACAGTAATAGCTTAGATATAAATTACACAGAATTTAACTGGGAAGATGTTTTCTAAGTCCTTGTCCTTTTCTTCATGAGAATATTAGAAATGTGCAGTTGTTCATCCTTAGAGAGGAACAGAAGCCCTGCTCACTGATATTTAAATCTTGCCAATCATATTATGCATTTTGTTCCTTCCGGAACTCTAGATATTTTGAGGAAACAGGGATGTCATTGCAGTGCATATGATTGCACGCAAATTTATCTTAATTGACTGACATTTTCTATTTGAGCTTTGTAATGGGCCAAGTAAGTGCTGCTTTATTTTTTCCCCTAGATTCTAAACTTATATCAGATGATGCTTTTTTTTGGACAATAAGGAAAATCTAGCTACACTTTTCCACAGGGAAGAATAACAGTTTAATAATATTTAACAGATATTTAACTTGTTCAATTTGTTTATCTCTTCTATCAAATCTCAACATTTTTAAAAATAAGATAAAGTAACATTTCATTAAATTTCTTTATTAATTTTTCTCAATAATACAATATTGGTTTAAGTGTTCTCTCTTCTTTAAAAAAAAATCTTGAAAATACTCTTTTCAGGAAGTTTTTTTTTTTTTTAATTGCCATGGTTACCACATTATACTTTGGGTAGAGTCAAAGGTGCTCTATAGATATGTTTTCTGCTACTGACTCAACTTACCCTATCGCCCTGAGTTTGATTATCCTGAGACTAACTGGGTGATTGTGCAAGGGCTTTGACTCACTCTATTTTCTTGTATCATCTTTGGACAAGACAAAAATGCCTTTCTGAAAAATTTCCTTTGCAACATCAGAGCACAGAGAAAAAACATGAAAGAGTTTTTGTTAGTTTCCTAAGAATGTCTTACCAAAATGCCACAGATGAAGTGACCTAAAAACAAAAAATTATATTCTCAATTTCTAAGGTTAGAAGTACAAAGTCAAGTTGTCAGGGAGATGACTTCCATCTTCCGAGGCCTGTCTCCTGTGCATGTAGGTGCCTTCTTCTGTCCTTTTCTCTCTCTCTGTCTCTCTTTCTCTTAAAAATTTTTTTAGATACACATGACGGTAGAGTGTATTTTGACCTGTATACATACATGGACTATAACTTATTCTAGTTACAATCTCTTTGCAGTTGTACTCTTCATCTGCACTCTGTATGCATCTCTGTTCAAATCGCTTCTTAAAAGGAAATCAGTCATTAGGCGAGGGTGCACTCCAGTGACCTCATGTAACCTTAATTCCGGTTTTAAAGACATTGTCTCCAAATACAATCATGTTCTAAGGTTCTAGGTATTGGGATTTCAAAGTATTAATTTTGGGAGACACATAATTTACCTTATAGCAGAGGTAACAAGATTTTGACATTTAAACAAGACTTTGACATTTAGTTCTACAATATGGAGGTTTTTTTTTGTTTTGTTTTTGTTTTTTTATTCCATCTGAGTTGTTCTTTTTCTCCAGGTTCTGGGCTTCTGAAATTTATAATATGCATAAGTTTGATTAGTTCTGATTACATTTGAATAATCTAGAGTGTTCCCCACTTTACCTCCACTCTGCTTTATTGTCCATGCTGTTTTTATTAGTGATACTGTATTTTCTACTAGAATATGAGTATAGATTTATGTTCAAAACCTTTAGAAAAGAGTAATTTATTCAATATTTTAAAAATTATTTCATAAGAATGGCAAAGAGTATTTTCTCAATGTAATACATTTTTAAGGTGATAATTCTACACTTTAAGTTGCTTCATAGTGCTATAGGAAAGGATGTGGCAAGAAATTAACCCAAAAGTGATATCAAAAAATGAGGTTACTGATTACCACATGGTTCCAGGTTTTTAATACAAAATAGGAAGATGTCTTTATTCTGCTCTCTTTAGGTACTTTAAAAATACAATGACCATGGAATTTAAAGATAATACATTTCTATGAGATATATTTAGAAAAAAAAAAAGTACAAGGATATATTAAATAATCATTATAAATAAATTGTAAGTTGGCTATTTCAATTTTTCTCCCTTCTAAAGCAGAACATAGATCTATAGAACTATGGGTTCATGTTACATAATGCATCTAAACTGGGAAACCAGACATTTTCATCTCCATCTCTTTTTATCTTTTCCTTCTCTTGTTATATTTTCTTTATGATTTTCTGGTTCATCTCAAATAGGAAGCCTCTCATGAGTCAGATTCTCTGCCTTTTCTTTGTAAGACTGTGAGTTCTTGCCCTAAAATTTTAGTATGACTTTCCTTCTGATGGAGCACCTCTTGCACGGTGCTGTCCGGCCTGCACATATAGGCACTGGGTGACTGTCTCCTTGCTTGCTGCACCAGCAGCTCTCTAAGAGATGTCATTGCTATTGTCCTTTCTCTGTGTAGGCTTGAAGGTGCCGTTGTTTTAATTACACAAGGTGGTTTGTCGTTTTCTAAGGAAACAGGCTTCCTCTTCAGCAATATTGCATGGCCATGTGAAATAATTCAAGGCAATCACCACATTTCTATTGAGTAAAATGTTAGATGTTCTATGTAATTGTCAGAATTAGGTCATTGGTTTTCAAGTTTCCTTCTGAAATATTTTTTACTGGTGAATTGGTCAACATGAAAACATCTAATTTGATTATCAAAGAGTTACTACTCCATAGGTCCATAAAGAAACACAAACGAAAAGGTGCTCCTCAGAAATCATTGTTTCATGTGTTACGTGAGGTTCCATGGAGTTTTGGTAAGGTGAGGTCTCTTGTATTTTCAGCATTGACACTCACTAGACTGAGTGGCCTGAGATAATTCTAGGAGAGTACTGAGTTTCAAACATTTTAAGTAGTAAGACATTTTTGCCACATGAAAGCTTTACATAGGTACATCTGTATTTTTTCATCTATTTACCACCTACCTAGATATCCCACGGTTATAGGAATATGAATTAAACAATATGTATTATTAAGTCAATAATATAAAAGTAAGGTTATTCTTGTTGAAGGTCTGATTGGCACATATTTTATTCCCCATTATTTCATTTTCCTTTGAAATCTTTGAAAAAGTTTTTTTTGTTTGTTTGTTTATTTTGTTTTTAATAAGTAAGGCTGTGGAGAATACACTTTATTTCAAAAACTGAAGATGCTGGAACAGCTGCAAAAGTAAACAAGTTCAACCAGTCAGGATGCTCTTCCAAGTTTTCATTTGGATAAAACTGTAGGGTGGGAGAAAGTTTCTTAAAATACCAGTTTTCCCTTTTGGGAGGAAACAATATTGTGCTTCCGTATAAATTTTGTTCTTTCTGACACAAGTGTTGTCATTGACTTTTTTTCTCATATATTTAACTATTTAAAATACTTAATTCACCATATATAAAAAATAACTTCTTAAATATGACCCATTCTAGCATAATTAATAACGGCATAGCTTGTAAGAAAGAAAAAGTTAAGTCCTTCATCAATGGTATGTAATTTAGAGTTGGGTTTTAAGTGGGAGCTTTTTGGTGCCTCCAAAATCACATGGAGCGGTAGGCTTACTATCTATTCGTCACATTCCACCCTAAGTCAAAGGCAGGAAAACAGGTCAGGGTGATTATTTCATTTTTTTATATATATATAAATATAATGATTATATTATGTATAATAATGTAATATATATGCATGAATATGCATTGATAAAAGTTAGTTTTCACATAAAGATTGTTATTGTTCATAAAGATTCATGTAGCTTTGGGTTAGTATTCCACAAGGTTGCTATCTTAGGATTTCTGTCACAGGGGACTAAACCCCCCAAATATCTTTCAGTAAACTATTTCTTTCCACTATTCAGGTATTTACAAATCTATTTCAATAGGAATATAATTTCTGGTCAGCAATATACCATAAAATATTTGATACATGATTCACATAAATTAATATTAATTTATTTTAAAAATTAAAAGAGCATTCCAATCCTGAGTACTCTGCGATTATTTTAAGAGCTCTTAAGTGTAATTAACATAATGAAGTACTAATGAAATCTAACCCACACTTGGATAGTATAATATACTCTGAATAACTATAATCTGTCATCAGTTAAAACCACCTTTATCATGAAACCTTTGATTCCATGTATTATTGTGGAGATGTAATTCACATTACTTTTGTTAAAAATTTTAACACAACTGAGCATGCTGGTGCATGCCTGTAATCCTAGCAACTCGAGAGGTTAAGGTATGAGGGTTGCAATTTTGAGGTGAGCCTCAGCAATTTGGTGAGGCCCTAAGCAACTTAGGGAGATCCTGTTTCAAAATAAAATATAAAAAGGGCTTGGAATATAGCTGAATGATAAAGTACCATGGGTTAAATCTCCAGTATAAAAAAAAAAAAAATTAACCTGAAGACGGTCTACTCTTACCATTTTAAGTTCTATATTAACTTTTGAATGGCCAGGTTACACAGCCAGGTTATTTATCAATAACTAAAAATGAAATTAAAGTCTGATTGAAACTAGTAAAGAGCAAGGAGGCTACGAAAGACAAATATAAATATATATACATTACATATATGTGTATATACACATACATACACACACAAATTAAAATATGTAGAATTCATGAAAATGAGCTTAGGCAATTCACCTCTTTTCAGATGTAACACTTTGTCATCTCAGAGAGATGGGATGCTTCATGTCAGAGACAGCCAGCAAAATTTGGAGTACAAATGATCAATACTTGTTATATTGTAATCTGGTTGATGTCAGACATGGATCTATCCGAGGTCAGCGTGTCTCAGATTTGAAATGTATGAACATCAGCAAAAACTGTGGGATTGGACATTCAGAAAATCCATGAAGAAGCCATCTTACGATTCCAAAGAAAATTCTAACTCTAAAGATATTAAAAGACCTAGGTTTTTATAAAGTTCACATAAGGTAATATTTTAACTTTCTACCTTGAATATTTTTTTCCTACACATCATTTCTAACCATTAAAGAACTAGGAAAAAAATGGAAAGCCTGCTTTTCTTTGGAGTTTTCAATTCAGTTAAGTTCTTTCATCCTGGTTCTTATGTCCTTCTGTTATTCAGTTATAAAGAACATTTTGTAAAAAATTACTATGACTTTTTCCCATATTTATAAGGCAAAGAGTATAAACTAAAATAAATATTGATAACCTACATCAGACAGGTATTTTGAATATATGCTAAGCATTTAAAAATTCATATGCCTAAATATTTTTTAAATGTATAGGACTAAATCTCCAGTGTAGTTCCATAAAGGAAAGTGACCATCTTCTCCTTTGCATTGGGTAAGAAAAGTGAATTTCTAAAATTTGCTTAATTTAGCTCAGAGCTTACAACTTGAATTAGAATGTAGGTTGATAGAAGTCCAAAAATCATTGCCCTTCCCCCTGATCTATTTGGCTCTCATATTTTGACTGCTTCACTAGAACACAAAAATTCATTGGGAACGTCCTAAGGACCAATCATTTCCTTTTTCATTATTCTTTCAAAGTAACATCAATTAGTCTCCAATATGATTTTTACTGATCAAATTTGAACTCTTTTTATACTGATCTGATATTCAAATTTCATCACAACTGTATTATACTTCCTTATTTTAAATGAGGTATTTAAACCACCTCTAGGTTTATAGAAATATTGCAATGATAGCAGAGTCTTCATATACCCCATAGCCAATTTCTGCTGCTATCTAACACTGTTATGGTCTGCATACGCACAATTACAGAACTGATAGTGATATGGTATTACGGACTAAAGTCTATACTTATTCCAGTTTTCTAAGCGTTTACTAAAATTCTTTTTCTATTACAGGATCTGAAAGGATAATGCATCAGGTTTGTTATGTTTCCCTAAGTTCCTCTTGGCTGTGACGGTTTCCCAAACTTCTTTTGTTTTTCTTAATCTTTCCAGTTTTGAGGAGTAATAATCAACCATGTTATAGACTGCATCTCCACTGAGATTTGTCTGGGTATTTTTGTTTATTTATTTATTTTTATCATGATTAGACTGGAATAATGAATTAGAGGAAGAAATGCTACAGAGGTCTCGTATCTTTTTTATCACATCAACACAAAGCAACATAATATCATCATAATTTATCTTTGCTGATTTTAATATTGCTCAACTGGCTGAAGTAGTAGTTGCCAGGTTTAGCCACTGTACTGTTAATTCCCCTCCTTCCTTATCCATTCAGGATTGTTCTTCCTAGTAAAATAGTTACGTGTATGGTCCACACTCAAAAAGTTGGTAGTGACAATTCCCTTTTGGAGGGCAGAATAGCCATGTAAAACATTTGGAATTATTCTGTGCCAATGTTTGCTTCTGAATAAGACATTTGTATTTATTGCGGAGAACACAATACATATGTAGTTTCTTTTCCTTTTGATCTTTAAGACTGCAGTTAATTCAAAGGATTCAAGGCATCTTTTCTCCCACCTCCTTCAGTGAGGTTCTTAGATACATCCACATTGCAGTTAGGTTTTGTTTTCTTTTGCATTCTACATTCTGTGCTGTGATTCTGCCAGGGTACAAATACATTTTTGAATTGCACACATTAAGTTTCCATCTTTATGCTGTAAAGTTGAATACATATGTAGGTATTTAGGCAGATACTTAACTGTTATATATCCTCAATCACACTCTCATATAAAATAGTTCTAGTGTCATAGAAATTTCTCTCTGTTTCATCTGTTCAGCCTTTTCACCCTTCCCCTGAACCCTGGCAACCACCGATGGTCTTGCTGTCAGTTCCAGAATGTCAGATAATAGTCATGAAATGGTGAGAGCTTCTGTAGACTTGCTTTCTTACTATCCACTTAGCAATGACTGTTTAAGACTACCCAGTGTCTTTTTGTGGCTTGAAAATTACTTTCTTTTCATTGTTTATAGTATTTCTTTGTGTGTATGCATCACCAGTATCCATTCGCCCATAGAATGACATCTTGATTGCTTCAAGTTTGAGCTATTTTGAATAATCCTTCTGTAAGCACTCACAAGCAGGTTATTGGAGACATAAGTTTTCAAGTCAGCTGAATAAATATCTAGGAGTGTGATAACTGTATTACATCTTAAGATTATATGAAACCTTGAAATAAACTCTCAGACCGATTTCTGAAGTAGCTATTTTGTATTTTCCCAGCAACTGATAAGGTTTTTTTTTTTTTTTTTTTTTTTTTTTTTTTTTTTTTTTTCTGCATCTTTCTAGCAACCAGTACTGTCTGGGATTAGCATATTAGCCATTCTAATTGGAGTGTACTAGCATCTCACTATTGTTTTACTTTGCAATTTTCTAATGGTAAATTATATTAGGTTTGTTTTCATATGCTTATTTGCCATCTGTATATGTTCTTTGGTAGCAATCTGTACAAATGTTTTGTTCATTTTTAATTAGGTTGTTTTCCCATTATTGAATTTTTAAGAATTCCTTTTATATTTTGTACATAAGACTTTCATAAAATATGTGTTTTGAGACTATATTCTTTAATTGTGGCTTATCCTTTTAGTATCTACCAGTGTTTCTCAAAGCAGAAGTTTTTCATTTTAGAAAGTTCATTTATCACTTTTCTTCTATGGATTATGCTTTTGAGGTGGTGTCTAAAACCTCATTGGCTACCCAAGGTCACATAACTTTTCTCTTGTTTTCTTCTATAGTCTTGGTAGCTTTGCATTTTATATATTGCAATCTGATACATTTTGAGTAAATTTTCAGGAAAGATATAAGATCTGTATTTAGTTTCATTTTATTGTGTATGTTTAATTTTTCCAGCAAAATTTCTTGAAAAATTCATCCTTTGCTCAATTGACGAAGATCAAATGACAATATATATTTGCACTGATTTCTGGGTTCTCTATTAAGTTCAATAAATATACATGCTTATTTTGCCATAATTCTTGGATGCTTGCTGTATTTTCTCATTTTTTTTCTCTTTGCAACTAAGGATATATCTTCAAGCACACTGATTGTTGCCTTAGATGTTTCCTGTCTATCAATAATCTCACCAGTTACTCTTTATTTCTGTAACAGTGTTTACAACATTAGCATTTCCTTGTGATTCTTAGAGTTACTACCTCTGAATTACTTTAACCTGCTGTTTTTGCACGTTGTCTATTTTTTCCATTAGATTCACTAACAGTTTAATTATGGTTATTTCAGATTCCTTGTTTGGTAAATCCAAATTCTACATCTCATGTTAGTATGCTTCTGATGTTTGTTCTCCATCTTTACAATGTGAGTTTTCTTGGTTTATTTTATGAACTGTGATTTCTTGTTGATATCTGGACATAATGTTAGAAATATTACTTTAGCATAAGGATTCATGTGAATCTTCCTAGGAGGTGGGTTGTGTTTTTGTTTGCTATGACTATGTCAAAAACTTAAACATTTCCTTGGTTTATTATTATTGTTATTATTAATATTTTCTCTCTGTTGTCTTTGGAATTTCTTGACAACTACTCCAAAAGTAGACTCAGTGCAGTAGCTCTTTCAGCTACAATCCATTCAGGAGGTCCATTGTCATGGTTGTAAAGTATAGAAAAGGGGATACATTATATAATATCATGTTAAATCTTAGTATTTTAATTGTCCCTTGACCCCATTATTTGATTTAAAATTTTTTTTTTTCCTTACCTCTTCTCCCCAACTTAAGTGAGACCTAAAGGTAGATGGAGGTGGAATTGGGGAAATGCTATTTCTCCAGTAAGATTAGGCCCTAGCCTTTTCTCCTGAAAAGTAGACCTTTGTTACGTAGAATGTCTTTAGTTCACTCAGCATTCTTCCCTGAACCTTCATTTTGAGAATATGGTTGAGTACCATGAAGTAAAACACACAAAGATGTGCAAATAACCTTAAGACCAAGGCCTACAGAAATTTCGCATTCTCATGCTATTTCACATGCAAGCTCAATTCATCAAGATTACCACTGAAGTGTGCATACCAGTTTATGGACCTAGTGGCAGGGGTCCAGGTAAGATCCAGAGTGTGGCTCTCTGAATTCATTTCTGTCTCCAGATTTCAGATTGGCAATTTGCATTGCAACTCCAGTTCTCTGACAGGTCCAGGGAAAGTGCTGATTTTTGTTTGTTTCATTTTTTTTTTCTTCTTCTTTTTTTTTTTGTCTTCTTGAATGGTGTCTTCCAAGTTCTTTGCCTGACAGGGCTAGAATAGGAATTCTCTGGTCATACATTTTAATTGATTACTCACTCTGAAGTATTTGCACTCATTTTCCAAATAAATTATATTTTTTGACTTCACCCAATTATGAGTAATTAATATGTCCTGATTCACAAGATGGGCTCTATAGTCAGAGTTTTGTTTAAAACATGATCTGCACAGTTGTTGATAGTCATCTGGCTTTAAGATGTGATTTTGCTTCTTTAGGTTGAATCATCAAATGAGTGTGAGACTTTGGTAGAGTTAAAGGAAAATTAAATAAAATAATGAAAATGGATTATCTAGCACACAGCCCAAATAGGTATTAGCTGTTACTATTTGCTCTTATAATTAATTTTATTATTACTCTCACTCCCTTAAAACCACATTAACCCCTGTTATTTCTTGAATATACCAGGGACCTTTGAACATATCACCAAACTTTGGGCTGGATATTTCCTCTACATGAGTTGATTTTCACATGATAACCCTATGAATAACTTCATCATCTCCTTCAAGTCCTATTCCAGTGTTCTGCAAATGTCATATTCTCATGGAAGCCCACCCAAATGCTTTTTTTTAAAGCTGAAAGGAGAACTCTTCATCCTTTCTTGGACTTTGTACATCACCTATTGCTAAGTGCAATTGTCCCATAGCATTTGTTTTCATTTAACATTCTGCTCTATTCATTTTATTATATTTAATATCTTTATGCTTCTTTTTAAATTAAACTACATGAACACAGAGAATTTTATTTAAATACCTGTAAATATTGTCCAGGACAATATATGACTTATCATATGTGTTGGATAGCTTGGTAAAAACTTGAATACTGCTGCACAATACTATGCATACAGAAGTATTCCTTTACGGAATGTGGGCATGTGATAGTAATTTTCTTAATTATCATAAAATAAATACTATAAATTTTGTGGCTTAACACAATAGCATTTATTCTGTCAGTCCTTGATACTGGAGGTCCAAAATCATACTGTCCTCATTCCATGCTTTTCCACAGTCTCTAGGAGAGAAGACGGCCATTGCCTTTTCCAGCTTCAGAGAACTTCAAGTGTTAGTTGGTTTGAAGCCCTGTAACTCCAGTCTCTGCAACTCCAGTCTCTGCCTGTATCTCCACATGGCTTTCTATTTTGTGCCTGTCTTCTCTGCTTTAGTTTCTAATAAAAATATCTGTTATTCTATTTAGGACCTAATCAGGTAATTCCACGATCTTTAAAAGGACCTCAACTCGTGGGCAACAAGGACTATTTTGCAAAATATAGTCACATTTGAAAGTTGTTACTTTCTTTTTTGGGGGGGTGAGCATTCAATCCACCAGAGTATATTTGGCATTATTGTTTAAGCACTTGCTGAATTGTGTCTGGAGATAATTGATATATTTAAGTTTTCCATGAAAGTCTGATCTCTGCATCTGTAGCCTGAACATCATCTGGGAACATTCTTGAAATGCAGAATCTCAGGTTTCAGAGTCATGCAGTTGATTTAAATATTAAATATGCAGTTTCTCAAGATCCTTATTTGCTTCATGTGCATATTAAAGTTGAAGAAATTCAAATGTAGAAATGAGTGGAGAAGAAACTAACATAGAAATGAAGGGCCTAGAATGAATTGGAAACTAAACAACAATGTTACAAGATTTATGAAAACAGGTGGCAGGCAATTGACAAAAATTGAAAACGTGACTGAGGACATTCACTGAAATCAGTGAATGAGGACGAGAAGTTTAAAGAATCCAGAAAACAGAACATAGATAATTTATAGGGGAAAAAATTTGATTGTGAGAGTTATGTAGTTTTCGTATAAGAAAACCACCTTAGAACAGACAAGAAGAACAAACAAAATACCATAGAATGCTTTGCTTGGATGAACTTTATCTTACTGAAAACCGCTGCTTGCTGCCGGGGCTGCTCCAAGGGGCTGCACTTAAGGAAAACCTAGGCTTCTCTGCCTGGCTTGCTCCAAGCGGCTCCGAGCCCCTTCTCACGCTTTCGGCCTGACCAGCGGGACAGAAGACACGAACACTTCAGAGGTTCATGAAGCAGCTTCCCCTTTATTCAGATAACACACCCTCAATATATAAGCAGTCTTATGCATAAGCAATTGTAACCAGATATGTCCATCCAATCCTGTTAAAGGTTAAGCAATCACTCGCTCAAGCATACATGTAAAGTATATCTGTCCACGCGCTAGGCGGCTGAACTGATTATCATGCAGCCAATTGTAAACGCTTCCTGCGATTCTCCAGGCATAATCAGGATGCCATTTGCTCTCTGCCAGTCGCCATCTTTAGATGCATGTGGCATAACCCTGGGCCCCGGTTCGCTTGCTACATTATCTGTCTTTAATTCTTGATAGATCCGGAATGACTAAGACACCCTTGGAGGTTCTATTAAAACACATATTTCTTTGTGCACCCTCAGAATTTCTGGTTTAGTAGGGGAGGGGCAGGCCCCACAGGTTTCATCCCTAATATGTCTCAAGGTAAAACTGATACTGGTTGTACGGTAATATTTAGAGAACTTTTTCCTTATGGTTATTTATAGTATTTTTACAGACATACTAATAAAAAGGAAAACAAATGACTAAGTTCCCTGAGTTCTTTACTTCCTTAATAATGTTTTCTGATTTCTCTTAACAAGGTAGATCATCTCGAGATATATATTCTAGTTCTAAGAATAATAATGATGGTAGAGAAGAATGCTAATTTTAGATGTAAAAGTTCTGGTACCACGTATTCATAATTTCTGTGATGTCGAATGCAGGTAACCGGAAAAAGAGTCAGACCAAAGGCGGCTGAACAAGCTTTATTGGGATCGACTCTCAGAGGAGGTTCACCTAACAGCCACAGTGCAGGTCCGGCTGGGCTGTGCTTTTGTAGTCTGGGATGTGGGATTGAGGGGGAAGCTTGAGGACCTCGTGTCCTCCTGGGATTGGCTGGGAACACTGCTGACCATCAGACGATTGCGAGGCTCCATTAGGGTTTATCTGTCAGTGTCTGATTGATTGTTCCTTTGGGCATGCAGGCCTGCCTGATGCTTTGCCCCCGAATAGTCGCCTTAGACCGCCCTAACAACTTCCTTGAGAAATCTTAAGTTTTCAAATAGTGCAACAGTATTTTCTGATTTTATGTTTTCCTTTTTGGTGCTAGGGATTAAGTTGGTCCGTTTTATCACTGAACTAAATCTCAGCCCTTTTCATTTTGAGATATGGTCTCACTAAATCGCTGAGGGTGTCACCAAATTGCAGGAGCTGGCCTTGAACTTGTAATCCTCCCGCCTCAGCCCCCCAAGTCACTGGGTTTGCAGGCATGGTAGGTACGTGCCATCATGCCCTGCTTCGCCTTTCATTTTAAGAAATGGTGTATCTTGGTATGTACTTAATTGTCAGTGTCAGATACTTAGGCTAGAGACTTGCTCTTGGAAAACGATTGTTAAATGAATGCTACTGAATGAAATCTTAAACTGTCTACCATAATTTAGTTGAGAATAGCAGATTATTCAATCAGGAATATTTTCTGAATATTTCAGAACCTCCCTGTAGGATGTCACAAAAAAAAGTGAAGAGATCTCAAGGGAGAAAACATAAGCACTTCATTATGTTGGTCAAAATGTTTGAATTAGTTTGAAATAAAATGACACATAGTTTTACTAAAAGGATTTTAAACTTTAAGAATAGCTGCTTCAAGCTTAAAAGCTGGAAGTCATTAGCAATTAAAAAGAGCTGTTCAGATACTTGAGGGGTTTGAGATTTTGACAATTATTCATAAGTGTAAAGGGACTAAATGATAGATGGATGGATAGATAGATAGATAGATAGAGAAATATACTGAGTTATTGGGTATCCAAGCCAGTTTTTCCTTCCCGAAACATCCAGGAAATAAGTCTGTTATAAGAAATAATGAGTCTAATCAAGAGAGATGTTTATTATGTTAATAATTAGGAAGTGTAGCACTTGAACTTATCATTTACAATAATGGGGAGAATCAAGAAACTGAACTAAGGCTGAAAATGTTTAATCATTTCTGAACCATACAAACATAGAAGATAAATTCCCATCAAATGAAGTTAGAAAACACCCACTTGGATCCCTGAGATCCAAAGAAGTAATTATGTTTTATATCCTTACTACTGACTTTAGGAGGTATTTAATAAATAACATTAAATAAGGAAATGGAAAATCCCTAACTTACTGAACAGACCAACATTGAGTTTTTCAGTGAAGTGCAGAGAAAAAAAAAAAAAGTGTAACTGTTGCTGGCAGAGGAGTCATATTCCTTTATCCATTTATAGATACATTTTTTTTCGTTAAGACTTTATCTTTCCCCTCTAAGAGATCATTAGTATAAATATTGAAATTCTATATAATTATCCCTCAAAATGCATGCAATTTTAGATATAGAAAAACATGTTATTTATAGTATTTAATTTGCATGAAAACATTTCACTAACATTTTTAAAGGAAGGAATCTTATCAATTTCCTCTGGAAAATATATCTGGTGTGATTTTCTGTATCCTAGTTTATCATCACAATCAGGAATGATGAGCAAAATCTTTTTTCAAGCAAGTTAAAATAGAAGAACCAGTTGTCATGACATAAAGCACACTTATATGTGACATAGCATCTGCACAATTTATGTACACTTTGGCCAAAGCATTTTTTTTTTTTACAATAGTAAGACTGTAATGCCATCTATGTCATTGTACACAACTGAAGTTCTAATAAGACTGATTACTATTCCTCAATAAAAATAATAAATTTTCTCATTAGATTATTAGTAGCTAAAAAGGGAAATAAAGGTTAAACATATTAGCTCTTCTTTTAAAAAGAAGAGTAGTTGCTTTGTCACATTTGTCTGACATTCTGCTGAGTTGTCAAAGTCCATCAAAAATGACATGTTCATATATTTTATTTCTGATAATGAGAAAACTGTGGTGTGAACTGTCTTTAACATAAAATGCCTGTGCTTTCTCCAGATAGCCCCTGTCCAACCTACCATAAGCTTTACTTTGCATATTAAAAAGTATGCTAAATATGTATATCAGATCTAAATCAGAAGCAAATAAAATATTTTAACGTTTAGTCTAGTCATATTACTATTCCTGTAGTGTAACAATAGAATGCTACAAAATAAAATTGCAGGACACAAACCTCAGGTGTCAGCTTGTCACCATGTTACATTTAAAGTGGTTATTAAAATCATTATGCTATCAACTTGTGAAGTTTGGATGCACCAAATATAGCAACCTGGTTTAATTGCTCACCATTTCATTTTGAGTGAAAGAAGGAAGAGGAGGGGGAGAAGAGGGTGGATGAAGCTAGTTGTTTGAAAGGAAACATCTAAAGGCCTTTTTCTATCAAAATGCAATGAGAAAATAATCCCAGCACAGCGAATAAATGAATACTTGCTTGCTGATCTTAGATTTCTTATTGTCCTCAAAATTGGGGGGAAACATCCATTTAATTTCAGCTTGAAGCTAAGAAAATGCTATTATATAAAGTGCAAGAAAGCCAACCTGACATTGCATAATAATTCTACTTTTTGAAGTTATACAGAACCAGTCCCAGAGTCATTTTTCCCCAATATATTTGAATGATGAACTGATAAGTAGGATTGTCATTGTGTAGTGGAACTTGTGTTGTTTATAATTAGGTTTCCACAATAGCAATGAAGTTACAAAAAGCATTCATTAACTCATGCAATTTTCCAGCTACTCTTTTTGGCCTTGCATATTTGTACACAGATCAGTATTACCTAATGAGAAAGAGCAAGAACTGGACATGAATGCAATATTAATTTAGAATGCAGGAATAAATTTGGGATTCGTGCATTGTGCAATGGAATTATTATTATCTACTCATTTTTAAAATGCATTTCCTTCAAATTTCAGGAGTAACAATGGAAAACTAATGTTCCTTAACTTGATGAGATGAATCTAATAACTCAGTATTAATGTATACTGATAATATAAGACTATCAAATACTTCAGTATAGACTTTTATATTTTTCACTTGTTTAAATGTTATGACAAGATTAATGAGAACATATATATTACAAAAATGTATACACTCACATATTTTAATTTTTTATCTACCACATTTCATCATTTAATACAGATTTAATTTCTATTTCATAGTATAGTACATTTTAGAATTATATAAATATATTTTTCTCTGTTCATTAATGGTTAAAATATATTTTTAAAAATACTATTTATTTTTTGTCTAATTTTCATTGGATGGAATATTGGATTTATTTGTGCACAATTCCACAATTTTGGGCAGAAGTGATACTAAATAATTAATTTTAAAGAGCTAAATTATTTTCATAAATTCAAATCACAGTAGCATGATACTAACTTGAATTTGATATTAGATTTATGGGCTTGGGATGTGACTCAGAATAATGCATATATGAAATTTTAGATTAGATCTTAGTCCTTAGACAGGTATCATTTATTTTTTATTTTAAATAGATTATATTTTGAACCTCTTAATTTTTGCACTATATTTTATAGCTAAAAAAAAACTGAATACTTAATGTTGGAAAAGCAAGAGAGTAGTCCAAGGGAAATGTGAAGTTCACATGTTGAGTAAAGACAGGTTTTAGAATTCAAAAATAAACATTAAACTTTAAAAAATGCTTTACAAAATAGAACCAAACAGCAAATTTTAATGTTTAAATGATCATCTATTAGTAATATTTAATTTTGTTTACTACCTCTAACATAAATATCCATAAGCATATTCCTTAACACAGTCCATTGTGGACATATGTCTTTCTCTGGGAAAAATAAACACAAAAAACTTGGGTTCTGATTTCCTAAAATTTTACTTTTTAATATATTATAAAACATTGTCTTAGCTACTTTTTTATTAACTCAAATTCAATTCAATCATACCTCTATAGAATATTTTGGATACTCATATCAAGAATTGAAGTAGCTTATCACTGACAGAGTATCTGTTATGCAATGTTTGGGGAAAAAAACTACACAGAAGAAATATACCATGAAAATTATGGTATAGTGGGCATAATGGATAGAATTTTATAAAGACAAAATACAGAGTATTCACCTGGTTATAAAATATTTTTAACAGTTCTTTCTCCTAAATTAAATAAGTTAGCTTTTTTCCTATTGCTATTTCCTTGCAACATTGCTTGCCCTTAAAAATTAAATTTTTAAACATTTTCATGTGAGTCCAGGTGATCCAACAAAGGAAGGAAGGAATAGAAGAGGAATGCAGGGAAAAAATGCTTAGTATTTTCTGATATGAACACAATATAAAACAATATGAACTAAAAATAAATTATTCTGTACTTCCTGGTAGGTACAAAGATTAGAATTGTGGAAAATATGATCAACCTATGTGTTTAGAAGACTCAGTTATTCTGGCTATAATCATTTGGTAACAAAGACAACAAAGACGTCATGTTGAAGTATTTTACAAATCATTAACAGTCAGTCATTTGGTTCTTTTCACATGCCAATATTTTACCTGCAAATACTAGAGTCTTTATAAAATCTGTATGTATTTAATACATGTACTGCATATTTCATAGAAATATAGTCAATATCAGTGCTTGCTTTTTAATGTAGGAGTTCAAAATGCTATAATAAAATATCCCCCTGTTTATATAAGTATATGAATTTGTATTTATATACATACATATTTATGGATACTGTTTATAAAATGTTCAAATGACATTAGTATTTCAATCATTTAGATATTCTCTCATACATTTCATTTTAAAATCTCTACTTTTCCAAACAACATACAAATATTAATAAAGTAATTTTTATTTATGATAACTGCCTAATCAAACATTCCAAGGAATTAAAATATCTAAATGGATTAAGGCAATAAATTCTCAATAAATGTATGACCTCCTTAAGTAGAACACATATTTCCTTTTTGTCTATAGATCAGGCATAGGAAAACTATAATCCTGAGCCAACCGGTTATTTTGAAAAATAAAGTTTTATTTAAATATAGCCATACCCTTTTTTTCTGTGTTCTGCGTATGGCTGCTATTCTCTGACCATAGCAAATTTGCTTATTTGCAACAAATACCATATGTTATGCAAAGTCTAAAATATTTTCTATCTTTATAGAGAGTTTACTAGTCATTGCTATTGGTGATTCTCATGACCAGTGATAAGAATTATTTGGATTTTAGATTATTAACCAATCAATTCTATGTGTTCACAGCTGTTATTTCCATTAGAGCATGTATTGTATAGTCACATGCTCACAGCAACAATAGCAAAACACATACTCCCTTTTTGTATATTTAACACTCAACTTGAGAAGTATAGCTGATTTATGCTTATGATTATTTCTCTCTAAAATTGGAGATACTCTTATTCCCATAAAATAGCTCAAATACAATGAAAACCATTCTACTGTGTGAATGTCCACCAGAGTTAGGAAGGTAGAAATAGTGTTTATATGCAAAAATAACTCTGAAAATGTGTCTTCACCAGTAAATAAAATTTTCATGAAATATCTCATGTTACCAATACTTTCTTTACAATGTAATTTTCTCCCATTCAACATTATTTTTTACAGACTTTTTCAAAGTATAGAATAATAATAAGATATTGGATCTGCAGATGAATTTCTCAATAACAGGCACTGAGGTGTTACAAATTTGCAGTAAAAAATCTGCTTGCACATTTGTCAGATGTTCCACTTTGGGGATGGAACACTATGGAAGTGGCAAATTATGTTTACAATAAAATGCTAGTATTCAGCCAAGCTCATCAGGTGTGTAACATCAAAATCATTGACAAGAAAATGACACAACAGCACCAGTTGGGCTGCATACCGATGACATGCTCTTCAGTCCTTTGTCCTGTTAGAAGTCTTGAATAGTAATTAACTTTCAAAGTTTTTTACAGGTAAAATCAGTCTAAGTTTATTATATCAGATTAAATTAATTATATCAGCTTAATATTTTCACAAATTAAATCAAGGTAATTCATAATCATTTATTTTCACTTTTATCTTAAAACTGATCAATAAATGTTACTAGGAGTATTAGTATCATTGTTTTCTAGACACCTAATACACAACCAACTAACTGTCCTTATTTTGAATTATAATATATAAATCATAATAATAAATACATCATAGTATCAAGATTGAGTTAGAGATTAAGTATTGAAATTTAATATGATTTCGATACCAAATTTCTATACCAAATTCCAGCTTCTACTTAATATTTTATTAACTCAAATTTATACCATAACAGACAAAAAACATTTTAAGAATTTGTTTTCCAGTTTTACAGTTTAATTTAGCACAGAACTAATATTACAAAAAGGTGTTATTTTATTTATTTGTTTATCTTGAAGAGGGGAGAATACTATTGCCATCACCAGGGGTCTCTCATACTTGGACCAACTCATTTTGTGTAATTGAAGTCATTCATGGCCTACTCAAATATCTAAATAAAATGCAAATCAAGACCCCTGAATGATAACAAATGCTAGTGGCAAAGAGTAAAGAAAAGCAGCCTCTGTAAGTCGTCACTTTCATGAAGATTTGAAAGTCAGTCGCCTGTCCCATTCATAGTATTTCTGAGAAAAACAAACATCCACTTAGAATATAGAAAATGGCAGTATCAGCAGACCATACAATATTCTAGTTCTGCTGACTCCAGTTTCCCAACAGAACACTGTAAGTGGGATTTTCTCTGAAATCTGGTCAGAGTCCCAGAAGGAAGAAAATAGATGGATATCTCTGGGCCATGAGGAAGATGGAGAGCAGAAAGCAATTCTTCTTCTTTTCTTTCCCTTCCCTCTTAATAGCTACAGGATTAGGAACTATTAAAAAATGATTAAGATTAAAATATTGGAATAAAAGAGTCTTTTATTATTTTCCTCCACTTCTCTGACAGATTGCTCTGTCACATTTGACCTTGGAAGATCACTAAGCACAAAGGGGAAGGACACTCATTAGGAAGTATGTAGGCAGTGGCCAGCCAAATCTTCAGATATGAGACCCAAAGAGACAAAATTCCTAACATTATCCTCTAAGAGGAAGCAAACTCAAGGCTCTACCTGGGTCAAGGTGAGCAACCTTTGAAATTTTTAAGCATTTTTCTTTATAGAGATAAAGAGTTAAAATATTAAGAAAACATAAGAATTTTATTTTTGACAATGAGACTATTGTCCTATTTGGGCTATTTGGCGGATGAAATACAATTCCCCCTACACTTCAGAAAATATGACAACATTAATTTAATAGATTTTTCATTGATTGCAGTAGCAAGTATAAAATCAAATAAGTAATAGAATAGTAATTTAAGTAAAATGTAACACCAGTGTCAAGTGACTTAATCTGGTCAATACTGCTAAAGTAAACATTCTATCATATAGACTTCATGTTTGTGTTCTTGTGAGGCAAATAATGTCATGAAAATCAGACAGAATAACCAACTCTGAGTACAATAATGCCAAAGTGACAAGATAGTTGAATTTTATACTTATTTATACATTTCCATCAAAGACTATTGATTCATAAAGTGTTAAATATTTTATTTTGCAGATTATAGATACTGTACTGTGGCCCACCTTGTGAAATAAAAAGATATGTGAGGCTGGTCTTTAACTTTTAAGTACTTCTAAACTATTTGTGGAAGTAATATGTGTTTTTCATGTAGAGATTACTAATACGTAGTAATATTATATATTAACCTATAGCAATATTATACATTGCTCATTTCTGAATGGTGAGTTCAGAAATTTGGGGGAACATTAGGATTTGAATTGTTAGAAATTTGGCAAGATTGAAATTAATAGAAAATAGAACATTTCTAGAAAGAAAAATATTGTGAAGACTATTTCTTTGACAATTTCCTTGGCCACCTTATGGAAGATTTTGTCTAACTTGACAAACTTTTTTTTTTTTTTAAAGAATGAAAAGTACCAGAGCTAGAGTTGAAGGACTTTTTGTTCTGACTGAAATAGAAATTTAATAAGTGAATGATAATATGTAGTTTTACTTGGTCATTTATTCATTATTTTATTTAACTACCTGCCGGGCTTTTTCTAAAGCAAGATTTAACATTATTACAACTGCCTGACTCTACAGGTATATTGCCTGGAATTCTCTATGCATCACTATGATAATCACTCAAAATATACTATGGTTCCCCATACACACCTTGCCCTTCCTCCTTGGTACTTTCCTGAGGTTATCTTCTTGCTTTAGCCTCTACCTCTGGTCCTATCAAGATGAAACTCTTCTCTGACCTTCTTCCTTCTCATGCATTCAATATAGGTCTCAAATTCCTTACCTCTAAGTGAGTGCAACATTTAGTGGATACTTAAAACAAAGCATGTTTTGCAAACCTGTGATTATTGGTTAGCTCAATTAGACAGTTACACCGTTTCTGTTTTGCTCACTGCTACATTCTCAGCACTTAAAAATAATACTGGTCACATAGAAATTTTGAAAAATATATTCATTGACTGAAGACTGATCTCCTTGAGTATAGAGAGTTTGTTTTATTTATCTCTTGAAAGCTAGAAAATGTCATGTGCTTCCTTTAATCTCCTTAGTCTCATATATATTAAGAAATAACTATTAAGTGGATGGTTGGTTGGAAAGAAAAAATGGCAAATTTGAAACATTTAAAATTACAAATCTATCATGTCAATAGAAAATTCTCTAGCCTTAGGATTTAATTGTGAATTTCAGAGCTATTCTGATTCACAATAGCTGTGTTGCTCTCATCAAGTTGGTGAAGTTATTTAGACATCAGTTTTCTCATTTGTTAAATTAAGGAACTGGACACTGTACAACTATATTACTTGTTAGGAGCTATTTTTACACATTCACCCAGTACATTTTGCAGTGAAACCTCTGCTTCAAAGGTTGCTGCTTTGCTCCACAAACACGTAATTTAACACCTAATTGTCTCCACATTATAGGAAATGAGAAAGTTGTCATGGAAAGGTCATTCAGGAGAATTTATTCAGCACAGCATGGCAGTTTCTGGCTTTCAAGAGCTGCCTGGGTTGTAATCACTTGTCTGGTAGCTGAGAGGCCTTTCTAAACTTGAGTAGATTTTTCTGACCTATTTAAAACCCACTTAAATTTCTGGCTTCTTTTTGGAACATGGGGACTTAATTTGACTTATGTAAATGAGATCCCTTTCACCTGTCTAGTTGTTCTTGCATATCTGTTGGGTTAATAAATATGGTTTTAAGCATGTCCTTTGTTTAGGCAGGATTTTAAATAAAAGGAAGAATCAGGTTTATGGATTCCCTGGCATTTTGAAAGTCCTGTAGCCCCTTTCTACATCCAATTGTTACTCTTAAGAACAGACGGGCTCAATTTTGAGTTCTAATTTGAGACTCATAAGAACACCTTCTTTTTAGAATCTTAAAATCATTCCGGAGAGAAATTATCCAATCTAAATAATGTAAAATTTATAATTACTTTAACACCAATGTTAGTGCTTTGATCAGTGGTTACCAATTTCTAGAATATGCTAATCATTAAATAAATCATACCATGTAATATCAATATCTTACAGTGTAATATCAATATCATGTAATATCAATATCTTACAGTGAATGTATTGCTATCAAGTTGACTTTGCCAATAAGAGGAAATGAGAACTGTGTGCATGTTAAAACAAAAAAAAAGATCATACTTTTGGTTTTGTATTTGTGATAGTGTAGCATGTTAGTTTATTGCCTCTTGTCAGTTTTTCTTGTTTTGATGCATATAAACACCAAGTGCCTTAAATCTCTAAAATGTCATTTAAAAACGAACAAGTGCAATACAGAAGCTGCCCTTTGACAAATGCATTGGGAACACAGCCAGGAACACATCCTTCACCATCCCACTTTCCTAGTTCTTGATTCTAGGTCCCCTCAGGCAGTAAGACTCTAGAGATGCCTTAATGGCACACAGTTTCAGGCCACAGCTTTATTAGCTTAAACAAAGAACATGGCAATTGTTCCCAGATGGATTCAGCAAGCTGCTAAACAGCAATGATGCATAATCCCCTAGTGACTGGCTTCTCTTTAGCACTAAACTGCCCTTTAGGATGGGAATTTGGGTTCTTGCACTTGCCTGATAATTTTATTTGAAATTTACCTTTTCCTTTGGAGGGCAACAACTATCATTTGTCATTTCACCTTTAAGAGCATTGTAAACATAAGAACAATAGCTAGCAAAATAAATATTCTTATAAAAGTATCATTTAGTACCAAGTATTCCTCACATGTAAAGACTTAATAAGTGGGCTAACCTATACCTTTATATTGAACCTGCCTTTATTGAATATCCTAAGATAAGCACTTGCTATGTGTAGAGTCAAATTGCAATGTAATTGTGATGTGAATTTAACTGAAATGTAAAAAAATTTCTATTGTCATTCTACTTGGTTTAGAACAAAACAAAGTATCCTTTATTTAAATCAGAGAAAGGAATATTATGGCAATAGAGAAAAGTTTATAGATCTGAATGTGACCATGTTTGCTTTCATTCTGTACTTGCTAAGCATAGAGGGTCCATTTGTATATAATAACAAGGTTGAAAATGATGCATACTTTTTTTCTTATAATATGTAGTGCATTCAGGGAGACAGACATAACTCAATTATAAAATTTAATGTATATATCAAATGAATTATTACTAGAGATATAAAAGAAAGGATTAACACATTATTTTATCTCAAAATGATTAACATTTTCATAAAAGAACTTTGAAAAAGACATTCTTGACCAGATAACTCAGACAAAGAAGAGTAGAGGATTGGTGACATTTAAATTACAATATGATAACAAAAGAATAAGAACATGAAACAACAGAAGTTGATGCTATAAGTAAAAAATAAATCTTCTATTTTGTATTGTCTTTCTGTTTCCAGAGGGAATAAATCTGTATTCCTCCATTTTTCATTATTTTGATTGACAAAATTATAAATAATTCCTTGTAAAAATAGGTCATTGTCAATGGATTTAAATTTTCCCCTATTAAAAATAGGTTGGATGGGCATATAACTCAGTGGTATAGTGCTCACCTACATGCATGAGGCCCTGGGTTCAATCATAGTGCAAAATTAATTAATCAATTAATTAAAAGAAATAAATAAAAAGTAGGGAATTTTATTCTTCTTCCCCAATTTTATTTTCTTTATTTTAGTATTTTCTGTTATTTATGCTTTGCTTATTGGTCTCTTTTACAATTTTAAATACTATACTTCAATGTTTATTTCCAAGTGCATCAGTTTTTATGGATTAATCTAACTTCATGCTGTATAAAATGAGAAAATTATATTCAATTCCATTTCCTCCACTTTATCAGCTTCTATTTGTACTACTCTTATGTTTAGAGTGGTCCTTTTCTGAAACCACAACGGAGTCTTGCCCTCAACACTTAAAACTTCTAAATCTGATTATAGTGTTTATTATTATGAAAATGTATAATATCGAGCCAACTAGTAGACCTATAAAGAAGAAAATGCAATCTTAGGTCACTGAAAATGTTCATCTTTAAGGAGAATCATGTACATATTAGATTCAAATAAATTTGGTTTTCTTCAATATGATCAATTATACATACTGCAGACTTAATCATCACAGTGTATGTTAAATACTTCTTGTCAATCAAAATTTAGTGATCATAATTTTTTCAAAGATACTTGAATAAAATAATGGAGAGAATGAAACGAAATCATTAAATCTAAATACTGTATATATTATACAACATATTGATATAATTATTAATTATTTACATTTAATACATTACTATATTCTACACTATTCTTTATTATGTTATATGCACTATATTTAGAATTAGATGTATGTGTATAAGCATTATTTATAGAATTAATTAGCTACTATAAGAAATAATGCATCATGTATTATTTTTATAATGTGAAAAATATTCTTAGCAATTTTAAGGATTTAAGTGTTATAACATCTCATATTAATTTAAAAAAAATTGAATTATCTTTTGAAGTTTTGTACTGACCTGACCACTGTCATTACAAAGATAAAACGAATTGTCCTATTGGATCCTTGAAACAGCATATTCTACATATCAAAGGATATTTTATTATATAATCAAGATACCTTACAAAATGTGTAATCTCCCCTCACAAATGATACTTAGTTTTAGACTGTTTCCAAAACATATTCAGAGAAGTATCAATTTACAGGTAAAAGAAAAGCCATATATAAATCTGTATATACTAATATAGACAAATACATTGTAGAGGAAATGACAAATTTTTTTACATAAATTATTGGTTATATAAAGCAATTTATATATTTTATGTTTACTTCTGGAGAGTTGAATGACTACATTTTCTCTAATTTTTAAACTTCAGAAAGAGGAAAAGAATAATCCTATATAACCACTTGATAACAATCTTATATTTTATAAATATTAATTACATAGAGCATAAATATAATGTGAAAATATGTATTTTTCAGACTCATTCTAATAAATATGACATTTAATTAATTTGTCATTTAATAGATGTTTTTACATCTACTTGATTTATTTACTGTGAGATGTCTAGGTGGAAAAAAATTTCAAAATTATATAAACCAATTGTTTACCTGGAGATATAATATGTAATCTGCTTGGTGAATTTACAAGTCCCAGATTTAATAACAGAGAGGTTTTCTTCAGTGGGGATTTCTTTGATGTACTTGGTTCAGTTTTAATTGTTACTGGTATTAAAGATGGAAGAATGTACTGATGTTTACCAGAATATTTTGTTGTTTGATATAGATTTCTTTACTGTGAGTTGATTAAAGTGAGAAATTTATGTGCAGCAATAATTCCATTGAATGTCAAGATAGGGTTTTGCATTTTAGTATGTGGTCATATAAGAGTCATCCGGTAGTTCATGAGTGGGGAAGCAAATTTAAAAAGAAAACTGTTAGTACACAATTGAGGGTACTTGCAGTATCTCATCACCAAACTTTAATATCTGTCCTTCATGGTGAGTCACCTTCCATCCTCTCCCAAAGAACTAAATTGGTTCTCTGAAACACTGAAAAGAATTCTATGAGAATAAACCTTTTTACTAGATGATGGAATCCAGCTTGGGTGTACAAATGCCTATAATTTTTACTAGATACTCCTGAGAAACTAACATGACACAATAAAATATAAATTCTCTTTAACTGCAGCCTCAATTTGTAAGAATAAGCTAGCAGGGAAAGAAGCAAAAAAAATAGTTATTTTTCTAGAATAAAACTCTGTAACAAAGTATGTTTTGTAATCTCCAGAACATACTAACAAAAAGCAGAGCTATATTTCATACATTCTTAAAGCTGCATTCAGAATAAAAAAGTATATTTGGTTTCTTAAATCAAGATAGAAAAGCAAGATTTTTCTTTTGAAGGCATAGCATCATCTGGTGATACACCTGCATATATGTGCCTGCATATTACTGAAAAATTATTATTCACCTTACTATTTAGAGCTAGTGTTAATAAACTCTTGTCTTAGAGACTTTGAAAAGTAATTATTATTTTTTTCATTTCTTCCTTTAAGTTTTTCTTTGTGTCTACACACACACACACACACACACACAAGCACACAAATAGAGCACACACATACACCTGTATTTCTTTTTAGAATAAATAGCACCTGCTCATGAAATTTAATTGCCATTTTCTGAATGGAACTGATTATTAATTGTGCCATTTAGAGGTATTACCCAGAAGCATAATAATGTTTCCTATTATATTTAAATACTTTCTGAAAAATTTTCAGTGTCTGACATATTAGATGTCTGAGTGATTTCAATTTCCTCATCTAATTGCATTTCAGTAGTATGAGTGTGGCTTGAGAACATTTTAAAAATTCAGATTCTCAGGCCCCATGCCGGTTCTAATGAATTAAAATCTACTTGTTGAGAGCTAATTCCTAGGTATATTCAGGTTTGAAATTCGATATAAATTGTCACCAGTTGGTTTAATAACTCATCCATGAAGAAAAGGAATATCCTCATATGGGAAGTTGGCTTCATGGAAAATAGCAAAATAAGGTCTACAACAGCAAGAAGTCATTAAGTACAATAGAAAGAAGATGATTTTGGAAAGAGTTTCATTCTCCACTGAAAAAATTCCATCAGTTTCAAATTCCTGGGCAATGAATGACAGGAGTATAAATGAAATGCTGAATTCCTTGTTATAAAAATTAGAAATCCTTTCCAAAATATTAAAACCAAAAAGTGTACTTGACAGAAGAGAAAACTCAATTTTTCCATCATCATATGTAGAAAATAATCAGGTTCAAGGATAGAAAGTCAATCAAGAATTTTTTATTCTTTGTGGGGGTTTTATGAAGCCTCTCTCTTTTCAATGATGCATACATTCATCAAACTGTACTGGGCTTTCCCAATACTTTATGCAAATTATAATTCTCTTTCATTCACATCATAATCAAACATCCATTCCTTCAGTCTTTAAAACTTATTAAAAGACTATCATAACTTGGTTCTTTGGTCAGTTGGTGGTCCTGCATATCCAAAGAGCTACTGTTTTGTCAATTATGGACACAGCAGGAATTTGTTGTGTGCTAAAAGAATTTGGATGTGGACTTATATGGCTCCTTTATGATTCAACTCTTATTTCAAATCTGTATACTATAAAAGATTAGTGAGAAAACTATAATTAGAATTTACTCTATGGAAAAGTTAAGTTCTTTCCAGAAGTTATTACACTATGTCAAAATTTAAATGCATATTCTTAATGTGTATCTCTGCCAGCCTAACACTTTTTTGTTATTTTTAATGTGTCACAAAATCATTCACAATAAAATTAGTTAATGCCAACCAAAATGATGATTCATCAGTCTTAAAAACTGCACTCTTAAATGTTGGTTCCAGTTATTTTCCCCTTTCATTCTGAGACCTAGGTGTCAATAGATGAGTTAATCATACTCCCAGTGCACAGTGCATTATCATTCATTTATGCAAGATCTCACACTTGTTTAATTCTATATTTTTCATCCTTGATCTTCACTACCATTTTTCACCCCCCCCAAATAGACATGTTATAACTTGCTCGATAAATGTTCCTAAATATACGTGTTGAACAATGTGAAGTTTTGATACATGCTTTTAATATTTAAATGTATATAAACAGCTTTGTGCCAAATTTTATTGTTTTATACTCTTTCCATTTTTCTCTATAATGAGTTAATGCTTCTTCCTTCTGCACATTGTCAACACAATTCATTCATATTTTACTTAGATTGCCTCTGATTTCATGCTACCATCAACAACCCCAAAATTTTACAGGGCTCCTGTCACTTAGCTGAAATGTTCCCATAGCAGTGTAACTCCCAAGTTGTGGCACAAATGCATAATTAATTCAGCTAAACACTCCTGGAGAATCGTTTTCCAGTGTAACTCTCCTAATTTATAAACAACCCAACAGTGTGCAAAGAATTTTTTCCTCCCACATTTGTCATAGCACTGACATTGCCAGTCCCTTTTTTAAAATTTCCTTTCTATGTTGTATTATTTTTGTTTTAATGTGTACTGTATTCCATGTTAATCATTGGGACCTACCATATTTTCTGGTTTACCTATGATTCTCTAATGCCATGTCTTTTCTGTTTGGTTTCCTAATGATTTCCTAGAGTTCTAGATGGTTGCTGTTCAGATGTATTTATGCAACAATGATGAAAATGTTCTGTCTGTGCTATCCCATACTGTCACTACAGTTACCTTTAGGTGTTCAGCACTTGAAATGCAGTCATTATCACCTAAAGTGTGTGTATTTTAATTTAAAATATATATTATTAGTTTAAAATTAATAGTAGATTAAAACATCCATAGTCACATATCATTAGTGAGTATAGCATATTTTATATGCAGCTCTGAATATTGATGCTCATTGGTTTTGGATAATATTTTTTATCGTCTGTTAACTTAAATCATTTTATTTTCAAGACATTTATTTTGATCAGAGCTTCCCTCCCTCACAAGAATATCATGGAAGCAATTAAGTTTCCTTCTCCCTGAGTATTATCTAAGGCACATGGCATTGCTCTGTCCCACCAGTTCTTTCACTGATTTTGATTATGTGTTAGGTGTTGCCTGCCAAAGGTCTATACTGTAAGATGCGTATTGTTCCCTTTGTGTGTAGTCAGTATTTTGTGGACAGATATTCTTAAACCACATAAAGTCTTGTTTTTTAATCAACACTTCAGTCAATTGTGTTACTACTATTAATGGTTCTTGTTTGAAGCGGCTCTTACTGTGATGCTTGTGAAATGGTAAATTTTTTTGCTGGTACTGAAGACTGAATCTAGGGATGCTTTCCTGTTGACTACATTTCCAACCCTCTCTCGTCTTTATTTTGAAACAGGGTTTCCCAAAGTTGTGGAAGCTGTCCTCAAACTTAACATTCTCCATCCTCAGCCTTCCAAGTTGCTGGGATTACAGGTGCGCACCATCATACCTAGCAATGAAATGATAATTTTTCCCAGGTCCAAAATCCTTCCTTCATTTACTAGCTTGCATCATATTGTGTTAAAAAAGTACTGTTTTCATCTATGATATGTATCTATTCACTTACATATTTATAATAATATATTCACACCTTCCTATTTTGGTTAATGCTCTACATCAAATATAATTGTTTATTTGATACTAGATGTGTGTAGTGGGAGATCCTTCAAGTTGACTTCTATAAATTCCTGACAAGTCCATTCAATCTTCAGATATTTACTTACTTGCTGTCATATATGCTATGCCAGACCCATTTTTCTATTAGCCCTATAATTAGCAATTTCAGCAGAGTACCCTGGTTCTTGATAAGAAACAAAAACTTGAAGCTAGGCTGTTTTCAGAATATCTCTAAGCTCCCTCACTGAACCCAGAGAGTGAGAAAATATGTGTATCCTGTGCACTGCTTTCTCACTTGCATTTCTCCCTCCCTCTCTCCTCACCCCACTTTCTTTCTCTCTTGAAAAGATTCATGCAGATATATTCAATTCTAGTCTATTTTCCAACAAGACATAGAATTTGCTATTTTCTTGTTTTTAATTTGAGCAACTCTATTTCTCTTGGTAATAACTTGTAGAATTTATATGAGAACTGAGGTAATGTTATCTATCTCTAAATAAGAATTATCATTGCTTTTGTGAGGAACCTGGGGGTACTAATAACGTAAGATCTGTAAAGGTGGTTTCTCATTAAAGTTTTATATGCTCTCTGATAAGGAAATTTTTCTTGCTGTACCTTTGAGTTTCTGACAAGCCTTATTTACTCTGACCCAGATGGTAAAGATTTTTTTCAATCGAATCTTTGTAGGTAAAGGGTCTCCTATGAGACCTTCACCTGGACAGGCCGAGAACTGTGATTTCTGATGGCACATCTTGCTGTGGAGACACTAAGTTCAAGTTCTTAAGACATTGAGAATGCACTCGTGGCAAAACAGTTTTTGTACTTTTATTTATTTTTTCTGAGTTTTAATTTTTTACTTACTTTCTAAATATTTCTTACCATCTTATTACCTCTGCACTGCTTTATAGAGGAGGTTTTGATATTTTATTCAGCATTTCTATCATTTCCAATAGGATCACACACCTCAATAATTTGACAGTGTTGTCTTTCTCACAGAAATGGAGCGTTTGGGGCAGGGGTACTGAGATTGAACCCTGGGGCATTTTACCACTGAGCTTCACCTCTAGCCCTTTTTACTTATTTATTTTTATTTTGAGACAGGACCTAACTAATTGCTTAGGGCCTGTTAAGTTGTTGAGTTTGGCCTGGAACTAGCGATCCTTCTGCCTTAGACGATCACGTTGCTGGGAATACAGATGTGTACTACCATGTTCAGCAGAAATGGAGTTTTTAACCTGAATTCTATCTATGTAAAGGCAAGATTTATAAGCTACTTCTCAATGAAACAAGATTCATATACAATCTGAGGTAATAGTTAGCTATTTGTGTAATCTGAATGTTTGTGTTCCCCAAATTCACATATTGAAATCTAATTACCAATAGCATGGTATTAGGAGGTGGTACTTTGGGAGGTACTTAGGCCGTGAGAAAAATAATCAACTTCATAACTAGAAGTAGAACCCCCATGCAAAGGAGACTCCAGGTACTATCTTGCCCCTTCCACCATGGGAGGACACAAGAAGAGCCACCTATGAATCAGGGAATGGGCCCTCAACAAATCTGTTGGCATCTTGATCTTGAAATTTCCAACCATTAGAACTATAAAAATATATTTCTTTTATTTAAAAACTACCCAGTTTGTGGTATTTCATTATAGCTGCCTGAATGAACTAAAACAGTAGTGCTTTAATTTTCATTTCATGCAATAAAGTTTCTATCAGCAGCACCAAAATGATACTTTAAAGTTATATTGTCATTTTAACAGTTTCTCTGAGCTATGATTCATATGCAATGTAATTTATGCACTTATAGTTTACAGTGGGATGTTTTTAGTATGTTTACAGAGCTGTATAACCATTACCACAATCTAGTTTTAGTAATTTTCATTCACTTTCCAAAAAAGAAACAGCATTAGCAGTTATTCCCTCCATCACTTGTCCATCCCCAGCAAAACCACAACCCAATTTCTTTCTTTATGGATTTATGCATTCTGTATTTTTCAGTTAAACAAAATTGAAAAGTAGATGTTTTTGTGTGTGACTGGCTTTTTTTACTTATCATAACGTTTTCAAGATTTGTCTGCATTGTAACATGTATGAATAACTTGTATGATTTCATGATAGATGCATCACATTTTGAACACACACCTATCAGTTTATGGATACATGCATTTTTCCACCTAGGGCTATTATAAATAATGCTGCTATGGACATCTATATACAAGATATATATAGTGTCTGTGTGGGCATGTCTCATTTCTCTGGGTCATTTGGTACCTGTATATTCAACAATTTAAGAAACTACAAAATTGTTTCTGAAATTGCTAAACTAATGTAAGTTCTAATCAGCCACATATGTGTTAAAATTTCTTCATATTCTTTCCAACAAAAGTTATTTGTCTTTAATAGGGTGTTATTGTTTTGCTAATTTGTTTCTTTCTTAATAAGAGTATCAGATTGGATGGGACGTGGTACCTCATTTTGGTTTAGATTTTCAAAATCTTGCTGGATACAATTTGAGACATCTTCCCATATGCTCGCTGGCCCTTTGAACATTTTATTTGAAGAAATTTCTATGTAAACCTTCTACTCATTCCCTTTTGATTATTTATCTTTATCTTAATGAATTATAAGACTTCTTTATATATTCTGGTGCAAGTTACCTACCAGAAAATAATGATTTGCAAATATATTCTCTTATTCTGTGTGCCACCTTTTCACATTTTCATTTATGGTAACATTTATGTAACAGAAATTTGCTGTATTTTTTAACTTCTAATAATATCCATCTTGCGTTTTTTCTCTTATCATTTATGATTTTGGGTTCTAAAAAACCAAGGCCACAGAGATTTATGTCAATATTTTCTCCTAATATTTAAATAATTTTATTTATTTATAATTTTATTTATAAATTATAAATAAATAAATTATAAACAAATAAATAAAATAAATAAATTTTATTTATAAGTTTATTTATAAATAATTTATATAATAGAATACTATCTACAATCCACTTTTAATTATTATATATGATGTAAGTAAGGCAAACTATATTATTTTCATGTGACTCTGTGGTTCCATTTCTTGACCTTTCTTTTCTTTTTTCTCTATTGGCTTATTTTGACTGC
The DNA here is from genome assembly GCF_902686455.1 of Sciurus vulgaris. Lineage (NCBI taxonomy): Eukaryota > Metazoa > Chordata > Mammalia > Rodentia > Sciuridae > Sciurus > Sciurus vulgaris. The sequence continues at coordinate 138,322,834 of NC_136463.1, forward strand.
TTATAGAAAGTCAGCTAACCATAAGCTATTTTTGGACAAATTTTTGTTCCATAGATTGTATGTCTATTCTTATGATAATATCACAATGACTTGATTGCTACCGTAGTTTTGTAGGAAATTTTAAAAGAATTACATGTGATTCCTCCAGTATTTACTCCTCAATTCCAAGACTGTTTTAGCTCTTTCTGTACTTTCCTTTTCCATATGATTAGCTCATCAATTTCTGCAAAATAGAATTATTCCTAATTTTTAACTGTTTTATTTGTTCTAATTAGTTATTACATGACAGAAGAATGCCTTTTGATACATCATATATAAATAGATTATAACTTCTCTTTTGTCTGGTTGTACATTATGTAGAGTTACACAGGTCATGTAATCATATGTGCACATAGGTTAATAATGTCCAATTCATTCTACTGCCATTTCTATCTCCCTGGTCCCCCCTCCCCTCACTCCTCCTTATCTAGTCCAAAATGTCTGTATTCTTCTGAACCCCCTTATTGTGAATTAGCATCCACATATGAGAGAAAACATTTGACCTTTGGTTTTTTGGAATTGGCTTATCTCTCTTAGCATAATATTCTCCAATTTCATCCATTTACCAACAATGCCATAATTTCATTCTTGAATTATTCCTATTTTAAATTATTCTTAAGTAATTCTTATTTAAAGATTATAATTCACAAGCATGACATTTATTCCTACCTACTTGAGTCTTCTTTACTTGAATATTTTTTATAATTTTAAATGTAAAAGTCTTTCACTTATTTTGCTAAATTAATTCTTAAGTATTTTATGTATTTTTATGCAATTACAGTTGGAATTATATTTTTATTTCATTTTTAATTTTTTTTGGTGTGGTGTTTAGAAATGAAATAGATTTTTGCATACTGATCTTTTATTCTAAAAACTTGTTTGCTGGTATATATTTCTAATAGCATTATTTTGTTTTCAGTGAATTTATTAAGATTTTCTGTATATACTATTATTGTATGAAAATGGAAGCACTTTTAATTCTTTTCTAGTGTGCATGTCTTTATGCCTTTTTCTTGAATAGCTTGCCTGCCTTGAACCTTCACCATAGCTGTAGAATAGGAGCCCAGATCAGGGATCCTTGTTTGTGCATTGTTTTGCTAGGAGGCTTTTAGCATTTTGCCCATTAATAAGATACTCGTTTGGATTTGTATAGATGATTTTCATCAAATTGTGGGATGTACTTACAATGAAAGAAAGTGTTTAGTTTTGTCAAATGCATTTTATGCTCTTATTAAAGAATTGCTTTCTGTCATTGATTCTATAATCATGACATATTACAATCAATAATTTTAAGATGCTAAGAGACTTTACATTCCTGAGATATATCCCACTTGGGATTGTGTCTAGTGCATATCCTATGTTGCTTACATATGTCTGGTAGATTATATTTGGTTGTAGTTTTCTGTGGAATTTTGTGTATATTTCTAAGAGATGTTGTTCCATAGTTTTATTTTCTTTGATATCTATGGTTTGGAATAAGAGTAATACCAATCTCATAGAATGAGTTGTAAATTTTCGCCCCCCTTCTATTTTGGGGAAGATTTTTTTGAGTTAGTGTTAATTCTTTAAATATTTGGTAGAACTCAGCAGTAGACTCATTTGCACAGGGTTGTTTTCATTTGTTATTATTTTAAAAGTTACTCGCTATTCTATTTTTATACATATATGCGTAAGTTCCATTTCTTCTTGAGGAATTTTCTATGTCTTCATGGGGTTTATTCAATTCAGTTAAGTTATACATATAATTGCTTATAGTTTTTACACATAATTACTTATACTATTCCCTTGTCAATCTTTATATTTCTGTGAGTTCAGCAATGATATCCTTTCTTTCGATTGTAGTTTTAGCACTTTGATGCTCTTCTCTTTATTTTGGTAAGTCTAGCTAAAAATTTGGCAATGTTGTTGAATTAAAAAAGACAACATTTTCATGTTTTGATTTCTCCATTAATTTCTATTTTTATTTCATTATTTTATTTTATTTTATTATTTTTTTGTAGTTTACCTTCTACATTTTTTAAATTTTAATTAAAAATCATAAATTTACATAGGGCAATGTTGTTTGATTCATTCTGTTATTTTTCCCCTTCACCCCCACCCCTCCCACCCCTCTTTTCCCTCTATACAGTCCTTCCTTCCTCCATTCTTACCACCCTCCTTATCCCTAACTCTAAACCTAACCCTAACCCTAACGCTAACCTCTCCTACCCCCCCCTTATATGTCTTCATCCACTTCGTCCTTTAGTTTTTTGAGATTAGCTTATCTCACTTAGCATGATATCCTCCAATTTCATCCATTTGCCTGCAAATGCCATAATTTTATCATTCTTTATGGTGGAGTAATATTCCATTGTATATATATGCCACCGTTTCTTTATCCATTCATCAACTGAAGGGCATCTAGGTTGGTTCCACAATCTGACTATAGTGAATTGAGCAGCTATGAACATTGATGTGGCTGTATCTCTGTAGTATGCTGATTTTAAGTCCTTTGGGTATAGGCCAAGGGGTGGGATAGCTGGGTCAAATGGTGGTTCCATTCCAAGCTTTCTGAGGAATCTCCATACTGCTTTCCAGAGTGGCTGCACTAATTTGCAACCCCACCAGCAATGTATGAGTGTACCTTTTTCCCCACATCCTCGCCAACACCTATTATTGCTTGTGTTCTTGATAATCGCCATTCTAATTGGGGTGAGATGAAATCTTAGGGTAGTTTTGATTTGCGTTTCTCTTATTACTAGAGATGTTGAACATGTTTTCATATATCTGTTGATTGCTTGTACATCTTCTTCTGTGAAGTGTCTTTTCATTTCCTTAGCCCATTTGTTGATTGGGTTATTTGTATTCTTGGTGTAGAGTTTTTTGAGTTCTTTATAGATTCTGGAAATTAGCGCTCTATCTGAAGTATGAGTGGCAAAGATATTCTCCCACTCTGTAGGCTCTTTCTTCACATTGCTGATAGTTTCCTTTGCTGAGAGAAAGCTTTTTAGTTTGAATCTATCCCAGTGGTTGATTCCTTTTATTTCTTTGCTATGGGAGTCCTGTTAAGGAAGTCTGATCGTAAGCCAACAAGTTGAAGGTTTGGACCTACTTTTTCTTCTATAAGATGCAGGGTCTCTAGTCTGATTCCAAGGTCCTTGATCCATTTTGAGTTGAGTTTTGTGCAGGGGTGAGAGATAGGGATTTAGTTTCATTCTGTTGCATATGGATTTCCAGTTTTCCCAGCACTATTTGTTGAAGAGGCTATCTTTTCTCCATTGCATGCTTTTGGGACCTTTGTCTAGTAGGAGAAAATTGTATTTATTTGGGTTTGTGTCCACGTCCTCTATTCTGTACCATTGATCTACCTGTCTATTTTGGTACCAATACCATGCCGTTTTTGTTACTATTGCTTTGTAATAGAGTTGAAGATCTGGTATTGCGATACCCCCTGCTTCACTCTTTCTACTGAGGATTGCTTTAGCTATTCTGGGTTTCTTATTCTTCCAGATGAATTTCATAATTGCTTGCTCTATTTCTGTATGGTACATCATTGGGATTTTAATTGGAATTGCATTGAATCTGTATAGCACTTTTGGTAGTATGGCCATTTTGACAATATTAATTCTTCCTATCCAAGAACATGGGAGATCTTTCCATCTTCTAAGGTTTTCTTTAACTTCTTTCTTTAGTGTTCTGTAGTTCTCATTGTAGAGGTCTTTCACCTCTTTTGTGAGATTGATTCCCAAGTATTTTATTTTTTTCGATGCTATCGTGAATGGGGTAGTTTTCCTAATTTCTCTTTCTGAAGATTCATCACTTATGTATAAAAATGCATTGGATTTATGAGCATTGATCTTGAAACCTGCTACTTTACTGAATTCACTTATGAGTTCCAAGAGTTTTCTGGTGGAATTTCCAGGTTCCTCTAAATATATAATCATGTCATCAGTGAACAGGGTCAGTTTGAGTTCCTCTTTTCCAATTTGTATTCCTTTAATTCCTTTGGTTTGTCTAATTGCTCTAGCTCGAGTCTCAAGAATGATATTGAATAGAAGTGGTGAAAGAGGGCATCCCTGACTTGTTCCAGTTTTCAGGGGGAATGCTTTCAGTTTTTCACCATTTAGAATGATATTGGCCATGGGCTTAACATAAATGGTCTTTACAATGTTAAGGAATGTTCCCACTATCCCTATTTTTTCTGGTGTTTTGAGCATGAAGGGGTTCTGTATTTTATCAAATGCTTTTTCTGCATCTATTGAAATAATCATGTGATTCTTGACTTTAAGTCTGTTCATATGGTGAATTACATTTATTGATTTCCTGATGTTGAACCAACCTTGCATCCCTGGGATAAAACCCACTTGATCGTGGTGCACTAGCTTTTTAATATATTTTTGTATGTGATTTGCTAAAATTTTGTTGAGAATTTTTGAATCGATGTTCATTAAGGATATTGGTCTGAAATTTTCTTTCCTTGATGTGTCTCTGTCTGGTTTAGGTATCAGTGTGATATTGGCTTCATAGAATGAGTTTGGGAGGGTTCCCTCCTCTTCTATTTTATGGAATACTTTGAGAAGTATTGGAATGAGCTCTTCTTTAAAGGTTTTGTAGAACTCGGCTGAGAACCCATCTGATCCTGGACTTTCCTTTGTTGGTAGGCTTTTGATGACCTCTTCTATTTCATTGCTTGAAATTGATGTATTTAAGTTGTGTATGTCCTCCTCGTTCAGTTTAAGTAATTCATATGTCTCTAGAAACTTGTTGATGTCTTTGAGGTTTTCTGTTTTGTTGGAGTATAGATTTTCAAAATAGCTTGATTATGTTTTGTATTTCACTCGTGTCTGTTGTGATATTTCCTTGTTCATTCTGAATTTTAGTAATTTGAGTTTTCTCCCTCTTTCTCTTTGTTAGTGTGGGTAAGGGTCTATCAATTTTGTTTATTTTTTCAAAGAACCAACTATTTATTTTGTTAATTTTTCCGATTGTTTCTTTTGTTTAATTTCGTTGATTTTGGCTCTGATTTTAACTATTTCCTGTCTTCTACTACTTTTGGTGCTGGTTTGCTCTTCTTTTTCTAGGGCTTTGAGCTGTAGTGTTAAGTCGTTTATTTGTTGATTTCTACTTCTTTTGTTGAATGCACCCCATTTAATAAATCTCCCTCTAAATACTGCTTTCATAGTGTCCCAGAGATTTTGATATGATGTGTGTTGTTCTCATTTACTTCTAAGAATTTTTTTATTTCCCTCCTGATGTCTTCTGTTATCCATTCATTATATAATAGCGTATTATTTAATCTCCAGGTATTGGAGAAGTTTCTGTTTTTTATTCTGTCATTTATTTCTAATTTCAATCCATTATGATCTGATAGAGTACAAAGTAGTATCTCTATCTTCTTGTATTTGCTAACAGTAGCTTTGTGGCATAAGACATGGTCTATTTTAAAGAAGGATCCATGTGCTGCTGAGAAGAAGGTGTATTCGTTCTTTGTTGGATGGTATATTTTATATAAGTCGGTTAAGTCTAAATTGTTGATTGTGTTATTGAGATTTATGGTTTCTTTATTCAATTTTTGTTTGGACAATCTATCCAGCAGTGAGAGAGGTGTGTTAAAATCGCCTAGTATTATTGTGTTGTGGTCTATTTGATTTCTGGTATTGAGAAGGATTTGTTTGACGTACATGAATGAGCCAATGTTCAGGTCATAGATGTTTGTGATTGTTATGTCTTGCTGATTTATGCTTCCCTTAAGCAGTATGTAATGTCCTTCTTTATCCCTTCTGACTAGTTTTGGCTTGATATCCACATTATCTGAAATGAGGATGGATACTCCAGCGTTTTTGCTGTGTCTGTGTGCATGGTATGCTTTTTCTCATCCTTTCACCTTTAGTCTATGGGTATCTCTTTCTATGAGATGAGTCTCTTGCAGGCAGCAAATTGTTGGAATTTTCTTTTTAATCCATTCTGCCAGTCTATGTCTTTTGATGAGTTCAGGCCATTAACATTCAGGATTATTATTGTGATATGATTTGTATTCCCAGTCATTTGACTCATTTTTGTTTTTGACATGATTTGGTTTCCCCTTTGTTTGTCTATTCCTTTAGGCTAGTTCCTCCCGTTGCTGATTTGCATCGTTGTTTTTCATCTCTTCCTCATGGAATATTTTGCTGAGAATATTCTGCAATGCCAGCTTTCTTTTTTAAATTCCTTTAGCTTTTGTTTATCATGAAAGGATCTTATTTCATTGTCAAATCTGAAAGTAAGTTTTGCTAGGTGTAAGATTCTTAGTTGGCATCCATTTTCTTTCAGGGCTTGGTAAATGTTGTTCCAGGCCCTTCTAGCTTTTAGGGTCTGGATTGAAAAATCTGCTGATATTCTTATTGGTTTCCCCCTGAATGTAATTTGATTCTTTTCTCTCACGGCCTTTAAAATTCTGTCTTTATTTTGTATGTTAGGTATTTTCATTATAATGTGCCTTGGTGTGGGTCTCTTGTAATTTTGTATATTTGGAGTCCTATAAGCCTCCTGTACTTGGTTTTCCATTTCATTCTTCAGATTTGGGAAATTTTCTGATATTATTTCATTGAATAGATTGTTCATTCCTTTGGTTTGTTTCTCTAAGCCTTCCTCAATCCCAATAATTCTTAAATTTGTCCTTTTCATGTTATCCCATAATTTCTGTAGATTCTGTTCATGATTTTTTACCATCTTCTCTATTTGGTCAACTTTGTTTTCAAGATTAAATATTTTTTCTTCAGTGTCTGAGGTTCTGTCTTCCAGGTGTTCTATCTTATTGGTTATGCTTTCTATGGAGTTTTTAACTTGGTTTATTGTTTCCTTCATTTCAAGGATTTGTTTGGTTTTTTTTCAGTATCTCTAACTCTTTATTGAAATGATCTCTTGCTTCCCATATTTGCTCTTTTAACTGTTGATTGGTGCGATCATTTAATGCCTGCATTTGCTCTTTCGTCTCCTCCTTCAATGCCTGCATTTGCTCTTTCATCTCCTCGTTTGCTTCCCTGATTGTTTTAATTATGTACATTCTGAACTCCCTTTCTGACATTTCTTCTGCTGTGCTGTCATTGGGTTTTATTGATATAGTATCTAGGTTTGTTTGGGACATTTTCTTCCCTTGTTTTCTCATATTGGTCAGATGTCAGTGGGACTTTGTGATATTGCAGAATTCTTCTGTTGGCTTATATTGTCCCTGTAGATTTCCAGTGTATCACCTTCCTGCCTTCAGTAGCCTGAAATCTTGGAGTAACTTGATAATGCAGTGCTTCCAAGGAAAGCTGCCCCTAGTCCTCTACTGGTTCCAGGACTTGGAGCTGGCTCTGTGAGGAAAGGCTCTCACTGGGGGGTCTACTCCGAAAAGCTACCCTGGAAAGGCCCTTCCCGCTGGAGGGGGCCAGGCTGCGGGCTGCTTGGGGAAGTCCCTGGCTGCCCTGTCCTGGTCCCTGAAGCAACCTGTCGGCAGGAACTTGCCGCCCTGGTTCAGGGACTTGAAGCTTGGTTCTGTGCAAAAAGGCTCTCATTGGGGGGGCCTGCTCCAAGATGCTGGAGAATCTGGCCCTGTGGGAGGAGCCCACTGCCGGAGTGGGCAGGGCCGCCTGGGGAGGACTCTTGCTGTTCTGCCTTACTCTAATAAGCCACCCGAATCTCGGCCTGCCTCCTGGGCAGCACTTCACCACTTCACTGGGTGGGGGAGACTCACCCCAAGGCTCTATTTTAGTCCGAGTCTCTCAATGCCTCCCCTTCTTGAATCCTGGGTTCTGGAGCGACTGGAGATGCAGTCACCCTCTAGTCTGCCATCTTGGATCGCCCTGTCTATTTCATTATTTTAAAATATAATCTTTGCTGCTGCTTTTTATCTGTTTGATATGTTTGGTTGATATACTTTTTCCATTTCTTAAGGTGAAATGTAAGATATTGATTTGAGATATTTCTTACTTTTAAAAATATTCGTTCATTCATTCCTTCATTCATCGTGGTGCTGGGGATTGAACAGAAGTCCTTGTGTATGGTAGGTAAGCACTATACCAGTGAGTTGCATCTCCAGTCACCTTACTTTTGAATGTATTTATATATTCATATTTCCCTCTCCCAGTTGATTTAACAGCACTGTTTACTTCTTGATATGCTTTGTGTTAATTTTCATTCATCTATAAATATTTATTGGTAATTTACTTTATGTCCTATTTTTATTTAGAAATTTGCTATTTAATTTCCAAATATCTGTGACTCCCCTGTATTTCTATCTGATTCTTTTCTAATTTTATTCAATTATGGTCAAATAATATAACTAATATAATTTTAATCTTTGTCAATTTATCAAGTTATTTCTTATGGCCTATTGCATGGTTTTTCTTGCATAATATCCCATGTATGTATGAATGATATACAATCTACTATAGTTGGGTCTACACATATCCATGTTACTGATTGGTCTACATGGTTTTTCAAATATTATATAAATTTGTTAATCTTTTGCTTAGCTACTTATATACATTACTTAAAATGGTATTGAGATCTTTCACCATTATATTGAATTTTCTATTTTTCTTCCAATCTTTTCAATTTTTGCTTCATATATTTTGAGGTTTTCCTGCTACATGCATCTGTGTTTTATAGTTAAATCTTTCTAAGCCTAGATTTTTAAAATGTGCATACTTCTATTTCTTGCAACATAGTTTTCTTTGAAACTGAATTTGTCTGGCATTACTATGGTCATCTGGCATGCTTATGGTTGTTTTTTGCATATTATTTTTTCCCATAATTTTATTTCAACTTCTTTTCTTCTTTGAAGGTAAATCATGTCTCTTGTAGAAAGTATATAGTCAGATTTTTAAAATACATTTTGATACTTCCTCCCTTTTGATTAATTATTCTGTTCATATCTAATATTATTATTGATATAGTTGGATTTGCATCTGCTATTTTATTTTCATTTTATTTTGTCTTTTGCCCTCTTTTTTCTCCTCCTTTCCTTTTTTTTCTTTTCAGTAAATGAACATATTCAATGGTAAACATAAGAATTCTTCACTATGTTTTAAAGTTATTTTCTAAGGACTTTTCTAAGGTTTACAATATCCATTGTATAAAAAAAATTTGCACAATACTATTTTATATGTCTCTATTTCATTATCCCCATTTTTGGTTTGTTAGTGCTATACATATTAGGTCTCTCCCACCCTGCTCCCCAATATATATATTAAAAATCTAAAATGTATTCTTAGAATGATTTTACTATATAATTTTATGTATTTTTAAAAACAGAGAAACAAGAACAGAGAAGTATACATTTAAAGTGCTTGTTCTACTAATTTGTACTTACCATTTCCTATTCTCTTCATTTTTTCTTCCATTTTAAGATGTCATATGATGGCATTTCTTACTTCAGTAAAGTCTTCTTCATTTGCAGTGTACACCATCTGACATTGCTTTTCAGAGAACATAACCTGGGACATGTTTACTAGACCTCCTTTATCATAAGAGAAGACAATGGTGTTGCCTGGGCTCTTCTTATCATATATCTCTATGATTTCCCTGTTAAGGTTTGCAGTACTATGCCTTTGTTATTACAACCATTGTTAACTTCAACCAATGATAGGTGATTATTCTATGGTTTCTACAATGCCCAGAATATAAAGTGCTACAGAATTTGATCTGATTAAAGCTTGTTCTTTTTAAGGGAGTAGCCTTTTAGTTCAGTCCTTGAAATTTGCTGTGACACAGAAGGATCCTTCTTGATAGTTTTTTTCCTAAATTGTCTCTGCTAAACTTGGATCTGGTCTGCCATTTGAAATTGTTGCTATAGTGCAATTCTGGCCTTGAGCTCTTAATGATCACCACCAAAACATTATTTAGAAATTTCCTTCAGTCTTGATTTTACCACACTCTGTTGCAAATAAATCATTTTTCCCTTGGGAGCACTTCAAAGTTTTCTGTTCTTAAAGTTTGGCTGCCCCTCTGAGCAGAAAATTTGTGCCACTGCTCTGGAGTAACACGTTTTGAGTGACATCCTTTTTTCAAATTCCCCAATTTTTAATCTGATAGCATTGCTATTACCAAAGAAAGTATTTTTATAATATATTTGAGATACAGATGAAGGATTCGTGTTTCCCTCCTATTCCTAAAGTCCCTAAGACAGTACATTTATATCATACACAGCTAAGATGATAATCTGATAATACAATTTAGTTAGCCATATTAGGGCCTGATGCACTTACCTAGATGACTCTACCTCACCCCAAGACTCAAGGCATACCATTTTTGAGTCTCTGCAGTATCACCAACTGGCTTCTTTGATACAGGCTTCATATTCTACAAACCCTATTGCTTGTCGTGCCCTTCACCCTTGTCTCTGCAGTCTTAGGACAGCCTACTGACTCTCAATTGAGCTGCAAACTTCATTTTCCTTCCAACATCTGCATAATTCTAGGTCTGATTAATATGGGTAAAACAGGAGGGAGAAATGTGAAAGTCCTGCAATACTACTGGCTACTAAATTTATCCTATTTACTGATAACCTGCTTCTAGCCTGGGTTGCTTCTTGCGGCTTGGCGCCGCTTCTTGCTCTTTCGGCCCAACCAGTGTGACAAAAGACATGTACTCTTCAGAAGTTCATGAAGCAGCTTCCCCTTTACTCAGATAACACCCTCAATATATAGACAGTCTCATGCATATGCAATTGTAACCAGATATGTCCATCCAATCCTGTTAAAGGTCAAGCGATCACTCGCTCAAGCATACATGTAAAGTATATCTGTCCACGCGCTAGGCAGTTGAACTGATTAGCATACAGCCAATTGCAAACGCTTCCTGCTTTTCTCCAGGCATAATCAGGATGCCGTTTGCTCTCTGCCAGTCGCCATCTTTAGATGCACGTGGCGTAACCCTGGGCCCTGTGTCTTGCCCGCCACACCTATTTGTTCATCAGATACTTATTGGGCATCTGATTCATGCATTGAACTTCTCTGGTACAAAAAAAAAAAAAAAAAAAAAAAAGTATTTTGAAAAGAAAATGAAGATGCAGCTCAGTGATAGAGCATTTGCCTGATAAGCACAAGGCCCTGGGTTCAAATTCTAATACCTCCCCCCCATGGAAAAAAAAAAAGAAGAAGGAAAAGAACACAGTACTTATAAAGTATGCATTCTGAAGTAATTTGTATGTGTTCATTGTTAGTTATTATTTCACCAGCTACTAGGCGATATTCATTCAGAGTTCATACAAAGTATTCCACCTTTGGATTCTATTATTAACCTGCATATAACAGATTTGAAGCCCTGCCTATTATCTTAGATCTCAATTTAGTACTCAAAATCAGCTATGAGGATTGGGGCTTTAGGGCACATTTCATCTCTATCTACTATGATTCAGTTACAGAACTAGTACCCAGAATGCAACATAAAAAATAAATTACTCCTTTGTCAACAAACTAAGGGTTAGAAGAAGACCAAGGGAGAAGCTACAAAACTCAGGTAAGAGAGAAATAATTCATTTAACTTAGGAAGGCACAGGAATTTCAAAGAAAGATGAAGCAGAGATAACATTAAGTGGAACCCTTGGGATTAGCAGACTCTAAAATGGGTGAAGAGCATTGGGTGAGGGGAATAGCATCAATGAAGCTTGGAGTTGAAAGATCATAATTCTGGGAGCAAGTGGGTTGGTTAATCCAGAGGGTCTGTGAAGTGCTCAAAGAATAGAATTGGGAGGATACCCTGCTTTGGTTGGAAGGGTTTGTAGTTCATGATAATAGATTGAAATAGACTCATTGAGCAGGTTTAAGTACTGTCTAGCACTCATCTCTGGAAACATGGAAGAACTACTTCATCTGTCTGTCTTCTTTTATGATCTATTAATTAAAGGTAATAACAGTTAAAGTGTTGTTATAAGGATTAAATTAGAAATGCCTCACCTGGTGCTTGGTACATTTCAGTTGCTCCTTAAAATTAAGTTGTTTCATAACAATGAAATACCTCCTAAGGAAGAGATTGTGTTAGTCAGTTTTCCATCACTATAACAAATATTTGAGATAATCAACTTATGAAGAAAAAGTTTTACTGTGACTCACAGTTTTGGAGGTTTTAAATTAAGGTTGGGTTGACCATTTTGCTTTTGGGCCTGTGATAAGGCAGCATATCCCGGCAGGATCGTGGGGCAGGGCAAATCATTCACCTCATGGCCAGAATGTGAAACAGAAAGAGAGAGAGGCTTGGGTGCCACAGTCCCCCTGGGGAGCATGTCTCCAATTACTTACAACCTCCCACAAGGCCAACCTCTTCAAAGTGTCCAAATCTCTCCAAGGTACCAAGCTGAGAAGCAAGACTTTAACATCTGAGTTTTGGGGGGACATTCCATAGCCAAACAATACTAGAGGCCAAAGAGGAACAGGGAGTGACAGTGTGGCAGATCTGAACTCCACTGAATGACTGTTACTAAAAATAAGAAGCTTTCTAAACACAGGCAACCACCTAGGAATGGACCCCGGGGAGCTGGGTGTGCACACATCCAACTGGGACAGGCTGTGTATGCCCGATGGAGACTCTGTGCCTTACAGAGAAAAATGATAGAGTTAAGTTACAGTGGGCCCAGATGATTAAAATGGGCAATTATGACATTAATTCCATGAAACTTTGAACAGTTTCCTTCGCAGAATCCTTCGCAAATTATTGAAATTCAAATATATCATAGAATTGTTCTCTTAAAAAGTCAATGTGAATGCTGATCTCAGAAATGAAAAAAATAATTTTTTCTATAGGTTTCACAGTATGGCCATAGTCCCATCATTTTGCTTCTTTTTTTTTGGTGGGGGGGCTTGGGGCACGGTGTTAGGAATTAAACCCAGAGATGCTCTATCACTGAGCTACAGCCCTAGACCTTTTTATTTTTTCTATTTTGAGACAGGGTCTTGCTAAGATGCTGAGGGTCTCCACTAATTTGCACATGGTGACCTACAGCTTATGATGCTCCTGCCTCAGCCTCCAGAGTGGCTGGTATTATAGGTGTGTGTGCCACCATGCTTAGCCCCCATCGTCTCTTGTTTGAATGAATTTAACCACCTCTAAAAAAGCCTCCTCTTATCAATCTCTCTTCTTAATGATATTAAAATCAGTAACCTAAATAATGACAAAACCCTCAGGTTGCTGTACACATTGCAACTATACCTTTACTCCTTTCTCTCCCCTTCTCCTGCATACATGCCCTGGTACTTTAAGCCCAAATAAAATCAAATTGGTTTTGTTTGCTGACCCCATCAAGATATTTCAAGCCTCTGTGACTATGTACATGACTTGTTTACTTGCTGGAAACCCATTCAACATCATTTTTCTTGGGTAATTACTACCGATTCTTCACAGCTCAGTTTAGTTGTCACTTTCTCCAGAACCCCTCTTGACCTCACACGCCTCACTGAATCCTGTGAAATCTTTGCCACGGTGCTTATGCCACTGAGTTGACAAACTCTATTTAGTGACTATCTCACTAGCTCCTATGTTCCCATCTGCCAGGAAAACTCTGTACTCCCTCTTTGTGAACCTAGAATGTTAGTAGAATACTTGGCAAACAGTAGGTTAAGCTAGAACAGGGTAGATACCTCTTTTCTGGGTAATTTCCCTACTAAATTATATTCTCTGACCTCAGTGTGATAAATTTTTATGTTTATTATATTCACATTAAATATCACAGCTCTTTTGTTTTTAGATATATTATTCACTTCAAGTTTCTTATTGAATTAAATTTTCATGTGTATTTTTCAGACATTGATTTTATGTCTCCTCATCTGTTTATGACATCTTAATTTCTAAAAAGTACAAATAAAAATCACTTGTGGCACATACTGATACAATAAAAGGTGTAACCCTAGTAGCAATTTATTCCTAAAGACAGAGAGATGAAGTGGGAGAGTGAGAGGGAAAGAGAATTATAGTAAGTTTTTATAGAAAGATTAGTGATACTATAATTTGTAAAATTAAAAGGCAAAAATGATTTTTATGTGATTTTCACGTAATCTTTATTTACAAATGCCTAATTTGATTTGAATGTGATTTCTTCATTTGAAAAGCCTGCATATGAAAGCTGAGACTATTTCACCAGATGTAGAAAACATTTCTAGAAGTTGCCCTTGTTAAGAAAATAATAGTTATTTCAAAGTTGCTGAGGGATAGTTGAATTTCTCCCAGGAATTCCAGAATTTATAGGATTCTAAATCTATACAATTAGGAAAAGAGATCGACCAGGAGGTAGTAAAATGTTAATAATCATTTTAGGATTTAAAAATTTTCTTGGTTCCTTGACACTCAAGTGAACTTCTACAACTAATGAAGTTTTTTAGCAGCATCTCTGCCTCTTTATTTGGCCGCCAGATACCTGCCTACCTGGTCTCCACCTGTCTTTCATATTCTACTTTCACTTCTATTGACATCCTGTGAGAATGTCCTAATGGCCTCATGGACACAGCAAAGTCATTACTATTCCATAGTTGTGTGGTTCAGGTAAATATCATTAGTATCTAATATGATATTATTTTAGAATTATCTACTTTAAATCTGTATACTAATAAAATATAAACTCCAAGAAGAAAGAGGTTTAATTCTACATTGTACAACGCTGTATTCTTAACCACCTCAGAACTGTGTCTGGCATATAGTAGGAATTCTAATATTTATTAAATTAATGAAGGTATACATCATTAATTTTGAAAGAATGTTCACTCCTAAGCATGTTTAAGTGTTCAAGAAATGTTTATAAGTGAAAAAAAAGTGGAGTTTAGTTGGAAGTATAGCTAAATTATTCTAAACTAGGAGTCTCAATGCAAATATTGAAAGTTAATAAAGTTCCACGTAGCATGCTAATTTTCTTAATGAAAATCCAGAGACAAAAACTTCTGTTTTCTTGTAAACTGCCTAATCATTCTAATGTCATCTGAAGGAGAAGAGATGAGGACAGGCATTTGAGTTACAGAGGTCATGACCACCTACTTTCCATTCAAGAGCTCTCAATCTGGGTATTAATTAAATATGCTCTGAACGTCTATTTATTTCTCTTCCTTGTTTTTATTTTACATCAAAACTATGACTTTATACAATAAAGAAAATACTCTGGGAAAGAAAGAAAGAAAGAAAGAAAGAAAGAAAGAAAGAAAGAAAGAAAGAAAGAAAGAAAGAAAGAAAGAAAGAAAGAAAGAAAGAAAGAGAAAGAAAGAAAGCATTTCTGCCTTTAGGAATTGTCAGAATCCTGACTCTGCTCTGTTCCACAGCTAGTGGAGGCCTTCATGTTCACTTTGGTCATGATAAGTGTTGTTAGCCTTAGTATGATCACTAGGGACTTTGGGAGCCTGCCCCAGGGGACACAGAAGAAAGCTGGTCATAGGGTTCAGTGGACAGAGAAGCCCAGGCAGCAGACATTTCTGCAGGCAGGGCCTAGTAGCCCAAAACATGAAGGAGCATGCATGAGGGCATATCCTATCTTTCATGGGGATATTTGCAAGGATCTTAGGCTACTAAATTAACAAGTAGGATGCAAATGTTTTTATTATTGTTCTTATAAATATTAAATTATAGACTACAGTGATATAGGCAATCATGGTTTGTGTTGATTTTTATTATTATAGCCCATTATTATCAGTTTCAATCACAGTATTGGAACCAGTCTGCTGAAGTTCAAATCCAGATTCTGTCACCAATGAGTTGTTTGATTTTGTGCAAATTAGTTAAACTCCCTGCTCTTCATTTGTTATAAAAATAAGATCAGTGTCATAAGAACATTCATAAGGAGAATTATGTGATGTGAAGCAGCTAGAAGTGAGCTTGGCAATTAGTAGTGTTATATAAATATTCACTATTAATAATATTACTTGTTTTCTATAAACATTATCTAAGAAGCTTCTCTGTTTGGCTAATTAATTTTCTTTCAGAAAGTCACATTAACATTCTTATTAAAAGCAACTTATAGTATTTTGATTGTTTCTGTGTATGTCTTATTTAAAGTGGTTTTTCCAGCATTAATGTGAACAATACAGACACCTGTATCACAGAGCAACCATAACAAAAGCTGTGGAACATTTGCATATTAAAATAACAGAGTTTTATTAGAGAAAAGTTCAATGTTGACTAGGCAAATACATAATTTGTTCTTGAAATACATACATACAATATTTCCTAGAAATTGATTTTATAGAGAACATTGTTTTTTCTGTTGTTTGCTTTCTGTTTTAGAAGACCAGCGTTGACTCTTTTGTCTAGCAATGTGAGTCAGTCTAAAGGATATATGTTGGTCACATGACACCTTTTCCAGTGGTCAGAGTTTTGATCACTGAAGTTCATACCATCTTTGTAATATTATTCAACCTAGCTTTCTCATATTTTTGCTACATATATTAACTGAATGAGAATTATTCTAAAAGACAGAAAACATATATACCTAATCTAAATTGCCACAATTCCAAAGTACAAATATAGTACTAGAAACAAATTGCTATGGGCATCTATGTATATATGCATATAATTTAAACAAATGAAGTCATACCACATTTATACATGCCAAAAAAAGTAAGTACTTAATCATTTTAATAGTTATACAATATTGTATTTTATGAGGATATGATCTCATTATTGTAAAAGAAGGTTTTAGTGATTCATATGCAATTTAAAAGTGTGAGTCCCTTTGCTAAGTTACACATTGTCAAAATTTTAAACATTATGTTTAATTTAAAATGTATTTCCTAAAGTAAAATATCAATTCATAACTAAAAAATTATATTTTTTATTAATAGCTGAACTTATTGCTGACTTCTACCTGATTCACAGAATAGAGAATCTAAAAATAGTTTGATCTACCTTTCAAAAAAAGATCATAACATAGAATAATTTTGGCATACTAAAGAAAAAAAAAAACTAGCATCCAGAATTGAATATATACTTAAAAATGTGCAAGAATGTAATGATCTGTATCAGTATGTTATTGAATAATATTTGTTCTAACCTAGGGTATTTAATACAAATAAGTAATATTTTCCAGGAAAAGCATCCAATTAAATGAAAATTTTATACAGTGAAAGTTGTAAAATATTGAGGTTTTTTTTTTTTTTTTTATCATTTATCAGTTCTCAATGAAATGTCTTTTTGTAGAAAATGGCCTGATAGAAACTTTTATTAAAAAAAAAAATCGGGTTGAGGAACCATACTCAGCCCTTTAAGCTGGGATTTAGGAGTCCCTTGAATCCATAACTTAGTTGCTTTCACACTTGCTAACCCACCCTGATTGAGAGTCTTTGTAATAATTGTATGGACTTTATAAATCGACTGAAACCTATTTGCCTAACCTGTGAGTTAGAAGTAGATTCCATGCATGATAAGTCAGTGAGACTCAAGTTTCAAGTATTTTTCTATGCTTCTCTGATAAATTAGCTGAAACACAAACTTTCCATGACCAATATTCTAGAAATAGCATACTGAAAGATGAGTTGAAGTTGATATTCTAAAATAGAAATATCATTTATAGTTCAAGTATCAAATTCTGAGCACCCTGCAAGTCCCCCAATATGTTGGAATAATTCATTCAGCAAAACCCAACAAAAATTTTTATTGACCAGTTTATTTTCATACAACAGGAAGCCCTGCAAACAGGTCCCCCTCCTAACACACACACACACACACACACACACACACACACACCTACCTCTGAGAAAAATAAGGAATTTGTTACTTTCAACCATCTCTTTTTCTGCTTCTAGTCTTCTGAATTATTAATTGTGTGCTTTCTATGCAATAGCTCTCCTTTTTTTCTGACCTATGTCTATTCAAACTTACACCATAATTGTCCACTCTTGTTTTATCCTGGAAATACAATCATTTTTGACCATATATTTCTAGCTAAATTTTACTGTAAGCTGGGATAAATTAAGAGAGTTTCACTGTAGTGCTGCAAGAGAACAATTGAAAATTCAATATCAGAATTTCCATTTGATGAAGGTTTTCAGTTATCTTTGCCTCAATGAGCCTCTTTCTGTACATGGTGTCCCTTTGAACTCTGTCATCATCTTCTCAGTGGAATTCCTGCCCTTTTTTCCAAGTTTTTTTGTTTGTTTGTTTGTTTTTTTTCAGTTTATCGTTGTTTTCTTTGCTCAAGCCACAGAAATGTAGTCTCTCATTTTCTCGAGGAAAAGCAATTCATTCCTGCTCTTCCTTACCCTAGTCCATTCCCGCCACACCAGGGAAGGGAGTAGTGGGAAGATAACCGCTTTCACCACAGAGGCCTTCAGTGTATCTTCTAAGTAAATATCCTTACTAAACAGAATCCTAATGGCATAGTTTAAAATGTTATTTCCTTAATACATTTTGATCAGTGTTTAATAACATCTAAATTTTATACATGTCTTCTACCCCTATAGTGTTTCTATTTACTAACTGGTGTCACTATAACTTATGATACCTTGTATTCATGAATGAATTTTTAACAACTTATAATGGCTAGGAAAAACTATATGCCTAATATATTTATCAGGTTTAGTACAATTTTAATGTACTATATGTATAACAACTTTATATGGGTGTTATAAAAATGTCATCTTACTAAAATTTATTGGTTAACCAGTTTCAACTCATTTAATAAGACAGGATTAAGTATTTTATATTTCAAATATTTAAATTTAAACTAAATTTGCATTTAATAAAAATGAACTTATTCTTAAATTTTTAGTTTTCTTTAAAATCTGTGATATGTGTGTGTATGTGTATTATATATAATTTATATTTCTCTCTGTACTAATCTTTTTGGCCACTATCGACTCTTCTTAATGGAGAAAAAATGTCAGGCACAGAAAGAGGGCTAATGGGTGAGCTAAAGTCAGAGTTCACCATTACATAGTATAACATTTGGGGCAAATCATCCTCCTCCTTCTTGTCTAAAAAATAGTCACCTGAGGGAGGGTTCATATTGTCAGAGCTGAGATAGCGTATTTGCCATTTGTAGCAATCAATGAATGTTAATTTCTTTCTCTTCCTCATTATGTCTTCTCTACTCAAATCTTAGTTGCAAGTCTTCTGAATTCAAATGTTTCCCTTTTCAAAATATCCCTTTTCTTTTGGATATCTGAAATATATGATTATTTTCAAATGGGCTTTCCCTGCTGAGCTAACAATGTATCAGAAACACAGACTGGCACTCCCATTTGGAGTTCAAGACAAAGCAGAATTAACTGCAGGGACAGAGCCTGCAGGCATTAATGGGAGGGACAGCAGGTTTCCATATATTGTTTCTCTTATAATGGGAGCTGTGGTTTCATGATGATCTTTATAAGGCATCTGGGAAACCTCTGTGATATGACACCAACAGTGTCATGTTTGTTTTTTGATAATATATTTTCTAAAAATGCATAAAGCTAAAAGTTTTGAGGACTATTATTTTATCTTATTTTGTTCTCAGCAAGACCGTTTCACTTCATAGACAGGAAATGGGAAGAAAAGGAAATTTATGATTCTAGGAAGCAGTAGAACTAGTCTCAAATTAATTTGGAATCCATCTTTTTCATTTTCACGATAGATAATCCCTACATATCTGCATTTGATGTTTTGTTAAGTGCTTTCTGCTCCCATTGTCATATAACAAACTTTTAGAATAACATATAATTTAACAAATATACAGTTTCCTTGATTTTACCTTCCCAAAATGCAATATTTGAAAATATATTAATCTCATCCAATCCAAAGGTTTCCAAATAATCCTTGCTGAAATTAGTCATGAATGAGTTCAAACCAAGGATCAAAGTGAGACTGGCTAGCTCCTTCTTGAGAGAGAAAGTATTTTATTGAATGGATCTAACAAATTTCAGGGTACTTTGACATTTAAGAAATATTTGTTATGTCCTTTAAACATTTTGTTGCTCTTGTGTTGGTCATCAAACTCAAGGCCTCATGTGTGCTAGGCAAGCTCTCTACTACTAAAGTACAACCCCAGCTCTAAAGTTTATTTTTATATGGTAATAAAGTAACAGTTCCAGAATTTTTAATCTATCTTATGCTATGCTAAAATATCTAATAATTTAATAAATTTTCAAGCAAGCAATAAATAGCTTATAAACATTATAATTGAATAAAGTTAGATGACTAAGGGTTAGAAATGATTAAATAACTCATATCTAAGCACTGGAAAATTTAAGTCTTGATAAAGAATAAAACCTCTGGATCAATTTCATAAATTTAGTAGGGTGGTTCCCCTAGAAATGAGTTGCTACAATCTCATATTTGTCTTTCCCTTTTAAAGGTAGATACTTTAAATAGCATATCTACTATCTCACCTCCCAATCACTCATCATCGTGAAAGAAATTGTCCCCATCACTCAACTGGAACTGTTCTCCTCTGAAGCCTTTATTTTATCAGTCACACTCACATGTCATGTTGTCTCTCAGATCCCCAGTACCTTTCCATCATTTCTGTCCTGATTGATTCTCTTTCATTAAGTATTTTTTTGCACCTGGAATATATTGTCATTACTAGTCTCTTTGCTTCCAGTCTTAACTCTCTGTATCATTTTCTACCCTATAGTTATATTCTTTTTGCCAAAATGCCAATCTGCTCCTTACTTACTTCAGATTCTTTTTTGGCTTTCTCATCAGCTTTTATTAATGCTCAAACTTCATGGCATAAATAAAGACACCTCCAGAATCTGACCTGGTCTGTGCTGTCATTGTCACCAATGGCAGTCCCTCACCCTGCTCCAGAATAGGTAGCAAGTCTATAAGCCACATCAAATGTCTTGTAAAACCTCATGGATTTACACATATTGTTTATTTTTCTGGAATATAAAATCTACTACACTCATTCATCTTCTGACACTTATTCAATTTTTAGTGAATTAGTCATTATTTGAAAATAACCTCATGAGTCCCTGAATTGGAATTATTTGCCTTATTCTAGGCACCAAAGACCACACCATCCTCAAACACAAAAAATTCAAAGTGCTGAATGCTAATGCCCTCTGAACATTAATCAAGTAATGTTTAAGGAGTTTGTTGGATACCGAGCGTAGCTCCCTTGCCCTGTAAATTCAAAAGCACTGAGGTTTATGTCGTCCACTAGGTTCCAGAGCTCCCTGACGGGAAGGCTTCAATTGTCCATTATAGAAATTTCCTTGATAACAATTTTATTGGCTTTCAGATATTGTATCTTCAACATATCTGATTTCTTAACATTTAAAGTGGTTTCTTGTGGATAAAAGGTAGTTACACTGACTTTTTCATCCCCTTCAACCACCTGTGTCTTTTAATCAATATAATCAGACCATTTATTTTAAAGGCAATTATTTAAATGTTGGAATAATATCTGCCACGTTTGTAATGCTTTCTCTTTATTATGGTTGCTGTTTCTCTCCCCATTCCCGTCTTTTTCTGATTTTTTTCCTCTGTTCTTTGGATAATTAATGATTCAATTTTATCTCTTTTCTTAGTATATCAATTATACTTCTTAATACAGTTTAGTGGTTAGTGTTGAATTTACCTTGTACATGTTCACTAACTAAATCTGACTTCACACACTACCATAAATGGTTCACATATAGTGCACAAGAAATTATTCTTGATTCTTCCTCCAGTCACTCATGACATGCTGTGATTCATTTCATTTATTCATATGCTGTAACCACCTACTTAATTGTTAAAATTGTTGTTTTCCACAAATTATTCCTTCAGATGAATTAAGAATTTCTAGAATGTAATGTGTCATTTTAGTTTCATTTATTCCATTTCAAAAACTGTGTATCTAATATCCTTTCTAAAGATCTTCCTTCTTTCTCTCTCCATTTCTTGAGGGGCAGATTTGTTGGCAATGTATTTCAGGAATTTTTGTTGCTATGGGAAAAGTCTATTTTTGCTGGATATAGAATTATAGGTTGTTGCTCTTTCTTTCAACCCTTTGAATATTTCATTCCACTGTCTTCTTTCTGTCATGATTTCTGATGAGAAGTATATTTTTAATTCTTATCCTTATTTCTCCATGGGTAAAATTTTACTTCCTTTTTCCTTTTTGAAAATATAAATTTGTGATTTTTCTCTTTGGGTTTCAGTTGTTTGAATATGATATGTGCTGTGTTTTCTGTTGTTGCTGTTGTATTGTTATTTATCTTTTAAGATTTCCTCTGAGCTTTCTGGATCTGTGGTTTAGTATCTGCTACTAATTTTCACAAGTTCTCACAGTATTACTTCATATTTGCTCTATCCATTTTCTTTCTCTTCTCCTTTTGCTATACCAAATACATATAAGTTGCAGACTTTGATATTATCCCATAGTTTCTGGATGTTCTCTCCTGTTCATTTCTTGCTTGCTTCCTTCTCCACCTCCTTATTACATTCAGTTTGATAAAAACCTGTTGACACACTTTAGTTCACTGATTATTCCTCAGTCATAATATGACTACTGAAGAGTCCATTTTTTATTTCAGTGCAATTGTCTTCAATTTCTAGCATTTTATTTTGATTCTTTCTTGAATTTCTATCTCTCTGTTTATTATAGTCCCTCTGTTCTTGAAAGTTGGCTGTTTTTCCTTTAAAGTCCCTAGCATATTAAATTCCCCCAATTTAATCCCAATATCTTTGTAATATCAAAGCTTGATATTTGATTTTTCTCTTTGAATTCTTTATTTCTTGAACATTTATCATTTATCATGCCTTTTAAAAAAGGCTTGATGTATGCCAGGTAATAGGAACTGAGGTAAGAGGCCTTTAGTGTAAACGTTTGTGCTCATCTGGTGACACCTTGGATTGTGTTTAAAGTCTTCTGTAGTTAAAACTGCAGGAAGCTTTAAATCCCTTTTGTCTTCTTGATTTTGAGTACCTTTTAATTTTGCATTTCCCCACATCTACTTCTTACAGTCTATATTCAAATAATAAAACATACTATAGCCCTGTTGTTTGATTGTAAGGTGTGCAGTGCCGGGGTCCAGCCCTAGCAGGAGTCCATGGGTTCCACACTGGTAAACGGGGCGCGGGGAAACAGGGACGGCGATGGATGGAGAATGAAAGACACAGACTCTAGTTCTGGTGCAATCAATCCCACTTTATTCTGGGGAAGGCTGGGTTTATATACATTTTTCTTCAGGCTTTGATAACAGGCTTGTGACTAATAAAATCAAAGAAGTTTCCAAAGCATAGGCAGAAATTGTTTTTACCAAAAGATTATGAGAAAACAGTAACCTTACAGATTATCCTTACTTAATCACAATTATTTTAAGCATATCTAACTACGTCAATGAGCTAATACAATGTTTATTTCCTTAATATCTAAACTCTATATGACCTAAGACTATTTTTATTATTTTTGCGGTAAAGTGATAGACAAATAATGTCATGTAACCATCTCTACTAGGTCCTTCTGGTTAATATCTAAATTGCTGAGTTAAGGGTTACAGGAGGGCAGCGGTCCCAATGGTTATTGTGTATCAACGTTTATTATAGGGGTGACATATTTTTTGTAGGAAGGAAAGAATGTTGTGAAACCTTATTTTTTTTACCTTACCACCACACATTAACAAAACCATCATCTGGATTAAACCACCCTGTAGGAGACAGGGAGAGATCTATATCTACCTTCTCTAAGGGCTTGCCTTTAGGGGGGTACCAGGGCTTGCCATAGATAAAATAAGCTAGTCTATATCTAGTAGCTACTGTGGGAGATGCTTTGTGCTTAGAACTTGGGGAAACATTGTTATATATAAATTTCTGTGCCCCAACAGGTTCTGGCTGTGCAAGTAAATGCAGTGTTTGATTTTTAACATGATAAAAACATTCTCCTGTAGTGAGGTTAATATCACAGGGTTTCAACATGTGTTTTGTCTCCGTGATGTTTTTCTGGAAATTTGTAGAATTATTCCCATCACCTCTAGCAAGATCCTCAGACTGAAGTGAGTAATATATTATTAGGAAAACTCCACAGAATAACATCCAAGCTAGGGAGGCATACATCTGGCTACAATCCTTTTAGGATGAGTCTCTGCAATCATCCTTGAGTGGAACTCTGTCAAGCACTGCAAGGAGAGCCAGGTGCCCCCACAGTGCAGGACAGGGAAAAATTCTATAAACTTTTGATTAAGATTAAATACTAGTCTTGTCTCAGTATTATGACTGTTATAGTTGTTGTTTTTTTCTGTAGTATAGCTTCTTTTTATTTTTCTCCCCAGATTACTACTTCAATTTTTAGCTGAAGAATACCAATCCATTTCCTTGAATCTTTGATGCCTATTGACAGTGTTGCCCCCTGCTCCCCATACTCAACCTTAGGAAAGATAGAAAGCCTACATAGTCTGAAATGGACATAAATCCTCTTTCCTGGCTGGATATAGTATTTGGATAGACTTGTGGAAAGCCCCTATCCTTTGGAAGGAGGTCTTTATCACAGAGGAGACTATTACTGACTTATTGACAGTAATCTTCCATCCATCTGCCAAGGACACAAGAATCTTTCTTAGATCATCATCATGAGAACATGGTGGAATTTATCAAAGAAAAACACATAAATGCCACAAAAAATATTGGGCATCCCCTTAAGATTGTGACCTCAAAGAGTTTGTCTCACCCAGTAGAACGTGGTCTGCTTGCAGCAATTCGTCAGTTAACATTCAAGAGACCCGACAATTTCTTGGCTACAGTCACTTTTGATCCAAATAAACAGATCTTATTTTCTGAATTTCTCTGACTATGCTTTTCTCTCCAGAGTCTGAAGTGGAGTTTTACCTTATGATCTCTGTTCTCTGATCATTCCACTTAAAAAAAAAAAAATTCCATTTTTCTTTTTGTTAATGTAGGAATGATGACTCTCAAGCTCTGCACAGAGCTGGGATCACAGGTCTTTATCAGCTTCCTACTCTAGTTCGCTTTGCATTCTTTTTCCAGTGTTTCCTGAGACTGCAAATAAAACACTTAAGCTCACATGGTTAAAATAAACACTGAAGTTCATTATCTCAGTCTCTATTTCTGAGAGAAGTTAATCTAGTATCAACAGCGAGACAATCTACTCAGAAAAACAACTCTTATCTTACATTAGACTACTTCTGCAGCTAAGAAAGCAACAGATATACATTACATGGTTACATGCCTGTCTTCTACCTTTCAGAGAAAATGGATGCGGCCTAGAAATTAAGAGGTTTTGTTTTGTTTTTATAGCACTAAGGATTGGGGCCAGGACCTTGTATGTGCTAGGCAAGAGCTCTACCACTGAGCTACATCCCCATATTTTTAAAATTTATTTTGAGACATGGTCTGTCTAAGTTGCCAAGGCTGACCCTGAACTTGTTCTCCTCCTGCCTAACCTCCAAGGAGCTGGGATTATAGGTATGTGTGGCCACACCTGACATAATTTAAGAGATTTCTATAGTGAAACAAGCATCCTCAATAGTTGTCACTCATTTTCCATACTGTGACTCTGTAAGATCTATTTCTATGGGATTCTCATTTTGGAAATTCTATTTATGGTGTTTTATATGTTTGAACTAGAACTGTAACTTGTCAGCTGGCATTCAGTTTTAAAAACCTAATATGAGTTTTCTTATTTTCCTTGAAGGGTGAGACTCCCTTCCAACCTTGCTTCAGCAGAGGGTTACTGTAGGGCAATTTCAAATTTGAGCCTCCTCTTAAAATAATCTGTCTAAACATGAGAGTGAAAGTCTAATTCAAATGAATCTGACATAATTTTCCTATGTACATATATGAAAACATCACAATGAATCCCACCATCATGCACATCTACAAGAATGGAGTCTTAAGAGAATAAGATATATTGCATTCTTACATAATTATATCAAAATGGATTATACTCTTATGTTATAACTAAAAAGAAACAATAAAAATGTTTAATTTGGTCTTCCAGTGCATTCCTGAGTTGTAGTAATCACTGGTTTAAATTGATCAGAGAGTTCAGCAAGTACTATTCACAGGCTAGGACTTCCAGTGATCAAAGGATAAAGAATCAGAAAGATGTCTCCCAAGAGGGGGCAGCTTTTTTTGTTCCAGTTCTCAGAAATGTGAACATTCCTCACTGTTGAGGTGTACTTAATTGAGCTCACCAGTGTTGTCCAAAGACATATGATATTCAAAGTACAGCCCTTTCAGTATTCAGTCTCTGCTTTCACTTTGATTTTGGCGTAGATGAGTTTGCTTTTATGTGGAATCTTTGTAAAAAAATGTTTAAATGTGCATTTTTGGTATAATCATTTCAGTACATCTGTGATTTTTAATAAAATTGTGAATGTTCTGCCTCAGCCCCTCATTTTCCTTCCTGAACTCTCCAAAAACATTTTGTGATTAAGTGTGTAGTCTTTGTGGCAACAGAACCTGACATTTCAAAGCAAAATGTCAAGTATATTGAGACAATAATATAGGCTTTTACCACCCAGAAATGGTTTACTTTTTGCCAAATGGGGCAAGAATTTAAACCAGATAAAGTCTAACATAGGTACTAGTAGGATTTATTTCCATTTCCAAACCTTCAGACATCAAATATATGAAAATTCTTTCCCATACTAATTACTCTTCTACCACTTTGGGCAGCACTTGCATGTCCCACAGTTCAATTCAGTTCTGATACTAACTGTATCCAGAGTTAGCATCAAACCTTACAGGTTAAAGACTCATTCTGCAAGACTATCCCCACTTTAGATGGTAATCCCAAATCCATGCCACTGTACAGTTGAAATTCATGGGATATCAAGACTTCTTCCTCAGGTTTGCTAATTTGCTAAAACAGATCACAGGATTTGGGAAAGAGTTGCTTTATTATTACCAGTTTATTGTAAGGATATAACTCAGGAGCAGCCTGATGTGAGAGATGCATAGAGGAAGTTTGGGGAAGGATTGTGGAGCTTCCATGACCTCTGTGGGTGCACCACACTTGTATTCCTGGAGGTGTTTATTAGCCCAGAGGCTCTCTAATCTCCGTTGGTTTTTTAATTTAATTTTAATTTAATATTTTTATGAAGTTCTCTTTATATAGGTATACTTGATTAAGTCACCAACCATGGGTGTTTGATTTAATCTTTAGCCCCCCTCACAGCACCTTATGGGTTGGAGAGTGGGGTTGAAAGTTTTGACCCTCCAATAATGTCTTGGTCTTTCCAGAGATCAGCCGCCATCTGGAAGCTATCTAGGGACTCCCAGACACCAGTCATCAATGTAGCTTACTAAGAGACACTCATCACTCTGGAGATTCCAAGGATTTTAGAAGCTCTACAAGAAGCTATGGACAAAGACTAAATATATATTTCTTATAATATAACAGTACAATAATCACTTTTCCACATCCCTTTTCTAATACTGTCTCTTTTGTTTTTAATATTGCTCTGAGATTGTGCAACACTCAAAGGTCTTCTATCACTGTTTTCTTCCTGAATAAAATTCTCTTCTTTATATTTTAAGAAAAGATAAAAAAGATAAAAAATAAAAAGCATTTCTCTTCTAGAAGAATAATAAGGAAAGTAATCATATTTAACAGATATCTGCAAGAACTGAATGGAATGAGTGTTTAATGCAAATATCTGGAATAAGAACATTCTAAGGAGAATAAATATCAAGACTAGATATCAAAGTGTAAATATGATTCAGAAAGTTTCAGAAATGTTAAACAATTTAAATGGGTGGCTTAAGCTATAAGATAATAATAGAAAACCATGACAACTCTGTTCAGGAACCAAATTGTTTAAGGAATAAGTATCATTGTAACAGTATTCATTATAATAATGGTGATGGTCTATTGTAGAGCTTGAATTGAGAAATGATATGATCTTAAATTATTTGAGGAACTGTTGCTTTTCCAAAAGTTATTCATTGGAAATGCTTATATATACATATTTTGAATTGTCCTTGAAGTTCAGCCCAGGATAAAGACTTCTATCCAGATAATCTGTTTGGGAAATAATTCCAGGAAAAAAATAAACTCCACAAAAGCAGAAGAGGTAAGAAAGGAAAACCAATTTGTTATACAGTTCAACATTAGTAAAATTAATTTATGCTCTATTTCACTGGGATATTTTGTACAATCTTAGAAATGCTTCTTAGAAATATCTGTCTAGAAAATAAGAGAGAAATAATCTATGCTTGAGTTCTCACCTTCCACGTGGTCAAGGTGGACTCCAATACAATTAACTTTTCAGAACTCCTGGGTTGTGCATTTGGCAGTGTGACCTCTGTACCATGAGTGAGAGAAGCTCCTGGGCAGGAAGAGAAAGATGCTTCAACCTAAGCTGGAGGGAAATTTAGTCAGGTATTGCTACAGATGCTGTCGGGAACTTTCTTATAGCCAGTCACTTAAATAGTGAGAATGACAAGAGATATGGCCTTGTTATACTCTTACATATGCAGTTTCCTAGGAGGTATAGACCATGAATTTCAAAATGAAAGTTTTCTGTATGGACATTATATTAGAAGAGATAAGTTTGGACATTTCTTCCTTGACAAATCTTTTTCCTACAATGAGAAATAAGCAGACACTATTTCATGTCTTTTCCCTTCAACTCTTTAAAGAAACTAATATAATTTATTCTCAATATAGATCACAAGGATGCTCTGAAACTTATTAAAAATGTAAATTGCATACAAATGCTATTTTTCAACATTTAAAATAATTATGTATTAACATAGTTAATTTAATATATGTATAATTTATATTATTTTATAATATATAGTATATAAAATATAAACAGTGCCCAATCTACTTCTAGTTTTGCAGTTTTAATCACTTTAAATAGGATATTTCTAGCAGAAATACTTGAAGATATAATATGTGATCAGATCACACCTCCTATTTGGCAATGATAATTTGCATATGGCATTACTTGCTGTTAATTCTAAAGATATTGCTCAAATGATTGAGTACCACAAACCCAGGCATAATTAATCATTTTAATAATATCTTGTATATGTGCTGCTAGTTGCTGTTCTACTATTTTTATACATATTTTATTTTTGCAATTCATTTTGTAGTTGATAAATAAAAGATGCATATTTTTCACATGCAACATGTTGTTTTGAAATATATATTAAAAATAAATGTATATAAAAATACATATGAAATGGCAAAATCAGGCTAATTACCATATTCATAACCTCATATACATTTTTCTGTTCTTGTGAGAATAATTAAAATTTACTCTCTTATCAACTTTTAAGAATATAATATATTGTTACTGCTATTTCCACCATACAGATCCCTTGAACTTGTTCCTTCTATCTAACTGAAAATGTATGGCCTTTGAAAATTATTTTAAGGAACGTTACTTCTGCTTTCATTTGGTTTTTATTTTCATGGATTTTTTCCATCCTTTTATTTTCAAGCACCATATCATTGTATATATTTTTTAATGCATTGAGTCACTTTATGTGTTTTTATTGGAGAATATAATTTATTTACTTTTAAGGTAATTATTGAGAAGTAAGGGCTTACTCCTGACATTTTGTTAATTATTTTTTATTGTTTGGTAGAGACTTTGCTCCTTTTTTCTTGTCTTCATCTTTTCATTTTTTATTTAATAATTTTCTATAATAATATTCTTTGATTTCTAATTTTATATTCTGTATATCCACTACAAATTTTTACTTCATTATTATTTTGGAGATTTAAAAAATACAACTTACTCTAATAATAGGATATCAAGATAATGACCACTTGTTTGGTTACATAACAAACCTTTCTTTACACTTTCATGCTATCCCCTTTGATATGTTTGATGTCATGATTTCTATCTATTTTGTATATTTCTTAACCTTTATTGTAATTCTTATATTTTAGTGTGCTTTCACCTTCCTACTAAAGATATAAGTGACTTACACACCAATACTAGAGTATTAGAGTATTCTGAATTTGAACTTACTTTTACAGTACTTACTTTTATCAATATTATATGTTCATATGTTTTTCTATTATTAATTAGTATTCCTTTCTTTCAGTTTAGAGATTCTCATTAGCATTCCTGTAGGACACTGTCTCCTGGCTTTTGTTTTTCCTGGAAAAGATTTCTTTCTTCTTTTATTATGAATGACAGCAGTGCTGGATACAACATTCTTGATTTCTTGATTGGTAGTTATTGTTTATTTGTTTGTTTTTTCCTTCAACACCCTAAGTAATTCATTCCATTATCTATCCCAGAAAGAAAGTTATTGCCTGCCTTATTAAAACTATCTTACATAGTATTTTTTTTCTCTCCTTTTAGGGTCCTTTTTCAAAAAGTCTTATTTTGACAGATTATTATAATATGTTTTGGTGTTGTCTAGTTGTGATTGATCTGATGGGAGACCTTATACCTTCCTTTACCTGAATACTTGTATCTTTCCTCAGATTTGGAATACTTTTTTTTATTACTTCTTTAAAACATTATTGCTACTCCTTTGTCTTTCTCCAGTCCTTCACAAAATTCTTTAACTAATATTTCCTCTTTTGATGCTTATCCTTAAATTCCAACAGCAATCTTCATTTTTCCCATTGTTCTGTTCTAACTATAATATTTTCAAATACCCTGCCTTTGAGCTCACACATTTTCCCCTAATTATTCAATTCTGCTATTGACACTGTGTGAAGTATTTTTAATTTTGTTCAGTGTATTTTTATCACCAGAATTTCTATCTGTATGTATTTATAAACATGTATATATTCGTAACTTTTTCTGATTTATATATACATATGTATAAGTTTCTAACTATTAGTCTGGTACTGGGGTCTGTCTTGGGCCTGGTCTTACTTGGGTGTGCCCTTGCATGCCTGTACCCCTAGTCCTTTGGGATCTGAGGCTATGGGTACTAGTATATAGCTTGTGTCCCCTGGTGCTGATTTATAAGATGAGTGTACAGATACTGATTTAGAGGATAAAACCCTAAGGACTGGCATGTGTCCTGGGGCCTCAGGGAACAACCCAAGATCGGGGTATGTGGCATAGTTCTGAACCCCAGGTTCATGAGAGCCCTCCAGTAATAAAATTTACAGTGACAGATCTAGAGTCTAGATCTGCTAGAGAATCCAACTTCTGAAGCTAGACTTAAGAACAGGGTTGTAAGGTTCAGTCTCGTCCTGGATAAACCTGTGATTCATAAGTACGAGTTTGGTGTTTTAAGCAAGGGTTGCCAACCTGTGATAGGGAAGACCTGAAGACTATTACTACGTGGGCCTGAGTAGACTGGACTTCTGTATCTACAGGGGCAGACTTAGAGGTTGAGTCTGCAGGGATGAGTCTGATGACTAGTATTATGAGGTCCATCTTGACCCTGGGGTGGGTTGATGTGTGACTGTATAGAAATTGGATTGGTGATAAGTTGAGCCAAAAGTGTGGAGCTACTGGGTACTGTCTGGCACTGGGTGGGGTTTGGAGCCTGGGATATGTAGGTTTAGCCCAGCATTGGGATAACTTTGGAGATAGAGTTCACCAGGCAGACCTGAAACCTGAAACCTGAGACCCAGCCTTGCACCAGGTTGAACTTGGAAACTCAGTCTGTAGGTACTCATCTGAAGTCTAGGATAATGGGAACTTCCATGCTAGATTTTACTTGGACAAGCTGACTCTGGTGGAGATATCTTATGCAAAGTTTGTTGTTCACACTCCCTCTCTACTTCTAAGAATATTTCTCTCCATACTTTGCTGTTTGAAATTGATGGAGAAGTGACATAAGTAATATAAAACTATCTTCTCTGTACTTTTTAAAGCAGCACTTTTTATTTCTGTGATGTACCCATATTCTGTAATCTTTCACCTCATTTACTTAGATCTTGTGAAGGTATTTTCAAGGGTAGATGTTTGTTTTAAATTCATGTTTCTCTGGGGGATGAACACTGACGTGTCCTATTCCACCATCTTTCTGACATCATCCTTTCTTCCTTACAGTGGAATGGTTTTGTCAAACAGTGGGATGGCTGTGTTAAATATGTTAATGTGTTAATAATCTAAGTCAAAGCCTGTTTCAATATTCATAATAAAGAAAGAGAGGGGCTATAGGGCATCTCAGTCCAGCTAGTACTGGTTTTGTCCATACAATTATATGATTAATTTTAAAACACTCCTGTCCCTCATGGTACACATACAATAATGAGGTCACTGTACTCTGAGAATGTTCTCTCAAATGAAATTCTGATTCCTCACTGTAGTTTCTATTGAATTGAAAGTCTGATCCAAAAATGTTTCTTACTATTGTACATCTTGCAACTTCTATCTTAACCATGTTATGTTTCTTTTGATACCTTAAGAGGGTAGAAATACAAAGAGAGAGAGTCAAAGAGAGCACACAAAGGGATCAAAGTAACAATGACTTTAAGAGTTGCATATATAGAAGTTCATAGTCATATTTTTCTAACATTTTTATAGTTCTTAACATATTTAGGTATGAAATATAATTGTTTTAAATCTTAAAATTGTAGTCAAAGGTAAAACAAAGATAATGGGAGGCTCAAAATCATCAGGTGATGGGAATATAGAGACATTTTATATTTTATATTGACTCCTTTTTTAACTACCTATTGTAAAATATTAGAAATTAGTCAAATTATGTTAAGTGTATGTATGAATAAACCACAATCAAGTCCACTATTCTGTACAGCTATTATGCACAGTTAAAAATGTTAGATAGTTACAACCATTTGAACACATTGACTGGATATTGGATGATAAAAGGGAATGACTGTGCTTTATTTATTGGATTCATTTGGTCATTTGGCCTGATTACAGTTTTGTGATTTTGATTTTATTTGAAGTCCTTCCAATTTAGAGATACATGCTGAAAGATTTACAGATAAAATGATATGTAGCTGGGAATTTCCTTCTAATTTATCTGGGGCAAGGGAAGAGTGTGTGACAGGAGGGATAAGATAAAACAGGACTGACCTTGAATTTATTACTGTTGGAGCTGAGTGGTAAATAAAAGGGGATTATTATATTCTTATCTGTTTTGTAATATGCCTAAAGATTCATAAATAATTAAATTTTATAGACCGATTATTCATATTCAAACATGAGCTACGTATTTCCTCATTATTTCCTGGAGCTAGTTATTTATTTTCCTGAACATTAGTTTTTCCCTTGTAAATTTAAGAAATGTTTAGAATATATATCTCTATCATTTCTATCAAGATTAATTGTGCTGAGAACGGTGGCATACTCTTGTAATCCCAGCAAATCCAGAGGCTGAGACAGGAGGCTCCCAAATTTAAGACCAACCTGGGCAACTTGGAGCAACCTAGTGAGGCCCTCAGAAACTTAGTGAGAGTCTCTGAAAATTAGGGTAGTTAAGGGAGGGGAAGGAGTATGTAAGCAGAATGGATAGTAGAGTGAAAGACATTTTACCTCTTTATATATATGACTGAATGACCAATATGACACTGCAATATGTGCAATCAGAAAAATGAGAAATTATACTGTTTATGTATTATTTATAAAAATGCATAAATGCATTCTACTATTATGTATAACTAATTAGAACAGATAATTTTTTTAAAAAGATAAATGCAAAAATAATACAAATAAAAAGGACTGGGCACATAGCTCAGGAACAATTACTGATTGTCTGAAGGACTACCAATATTCAAAGAAAAAAAAACCTTATGTCCTAAGATGTAATCAAGACAGAGGAAGTAAGTTTCGCTTACTTCACTGTAATTACAATTAATGGGGAGAATCAACTAGTTTATCAAGAAATTTCTATTCTTTCAAAATAATTCTGAGCCCTAATTCAGCTTTGAACTGAAAACTGTTGTCGTTCTAGCTTAATTCCAATATTGGTTGAAATGCTATCTCTGCTTCACACACTTTAGCCATGGAATCATATTACTTAATTTCCGTGTCATTTTGATTGGCTTTTCCATAAAGCATTATTTTGAAAATTGAATAAAAATTCAGTAAGCAGCTTAGATCTACAGGACTCATTAGCATAATTTAAACTATTTTAAAACATGATGGAAGTAATGAAATTGAATAATTAGAAATAGTTCAAAAATCTGCTGAGAAATGATAAACTAAGTTTTGAAATTGATGGGATCATACATAAATAATTTACATAATTTTGTGCTTTTCACCTCTTTCTCATAAAACCTAACAATGGGTAACTGTATTAAATTAAGTGACAAGTATGCTATGTATTTATAGTTTATGAAAAATGGTTCATTACTCCAATGCATGCACCCCAGATTGTGGTAAATTTATTGTTACATGTGTTGTGTGCACAAATATATAATATAAAAATATGGAAATATCAGTCATTCATCAAATTACTAGCAAACCACTTTTGGACTTCATGAAAACATTTAAGTTAAACATTAAAACCACGAGTCCCTTCCAGAGATGACAGTTGTCATTGCCACAAACAGAATAACATAATTTTATCTCCAAGTCCCAGTGCCTAAAAAGTGTCTTATGGAAGCTATGAGAACTGAATATATAGTTATTCTGAGTTTTAAAGGAGCTGTGTATATGAGAATTTGCAAGTGAGAAACGTAATATATCCTGTGATGCAGACTTAAGTTTACATCTTCCTCACATCAGCACTTCAGTGAAAGAATCAGCCAAAGTTTCAATGTTTCAACATGTAAAATTTATTCCTGTCAACATTAACATTTAAGCAGGCATGAAATAGCACGTAAATTTAAATTTAAAGAAAATCTGAAATCCCCAAACAGTTTGCTATTTTATGGTGTTTATACAAAGGCTAATGATGACTGATCACATTTTTCCTCTTCAGAGGTATGGTTGTATAGCTGTCTTTATTTACTATAACAATCTTGAATGCAATGTGCTATACAGGTTGTTCCTTTTTAGTTTAGGTAAGTAACTTACATGACTTGCAGAAAAGTACTTTTTCCACAAAGACTAGAAGATATTTTAAAATTTCAGTCAAAGTTTATATAGGCCAAGATGAAAATGTTAGTCAAGTGAAATCTAGTTTGTGTGAGTACATTATTATATAGATATTAAAAGAAACAAAATTCTCAAATTAAATGTACACACACCAATTTAAACTACTTCCAAGAGGACACGTTTTAGACATTAAGCATACAAATGTTTTATATTAACTGAGTTGTTGCCAGAAATTTACAATTAAATCAAAACAGCTATATGAGTTTTATTTTTTATGCTAACATAGAGATGAAACTTGTTAAATCAACAGTTTCTATTTCTCCCTAGGATTTTCTTTTACTGTCCATGTTTCTGTGGTTCTTTACAATTATTTTGTCTTTGCTTTTAATATGTAATTTTTAAACTCATAATTTCTTTCAATTTTAATTGCTGGTATTTGCTTTATTTTTCTCAATATTATATTTTGTTTCTATTTCTGGTTATTATACTATAATTGACAACTTTCAAATTAAGGTAAACTTCAGGGGAAAGAGTTAACTGAACCCTTTCCTGAAATTTTATTTTTTAGGACTATGCTGAGAAGGAGAATACCATAGACAAAGCTCTGGAAGATCTGAAGGCTAATTTTTACTGTGAACTCTGTGACAAGCAGTACTATAAGCATCAGGAATTTGACAACCACATTAATTCATATGACCATGCTCACAAACAGGTAAGAAAAAAATTGTTCATAAAAAGCTGACATTTCTGAACCTTTATAGTAGACTATAAAATATGAATATGATTTATTTTATAATGTTTCTGTGATTTCCAGTTTTTAAAGATGTTATTCTGGTATGATGATTTGGTAATCTATAGCAAAATCTATTTTTTTAAAAGCATCATAAAGTTTGAAACAAATGATCAATGTAAAGGAATACCATTCATTTGCCTTTTAGTGAGTGTAGGTGTCTTGAAAGCAATATTATACAAGTGATGATCTTCTAAAGTCCTCAAATGTATTGTGTTAAATATTTAAATCCATGTTATATTCATCAAATGTAAATACATTTTATACATACAGGCATGCATTGCTTAATGATGAGGGACACATTCTGAGAAATGAGTCCTTCAGCAATTTCATCATCAGACAAATATCCTCATGTACTTAAACAAGCAAAGACATCTACAAAGTCACTAGGCAATAATCTTTTGAGACTACCATCATTCCACATGCCATTTGTTATTGACTGAACTTTCTACAGCTCATTATTATAATTTGTTATGGAAAGCCACTTAGATTTAAACTACCATGGGATCATGAAGAAATAAAAATTCATGTTCTACAAATGGTCCCAGGGTTATGGATTAAATAAGACAATATGTGTATAAATTAGTTTATTTGAATGTTATTGAATTTTACTGTCAATTGTAAATCCAAGATGGATTTTGTAACACTATGTAAAGATACGTTTAAAATAGTGATCATGTTAGATGTGAAGTTAATATAGATTTCATTTTCTAATATGCTTTATGTTTAACAATGCAACTTTATTTGTTGTTTTACTAATGATATGATAGCATTTTTGCTTTAATTTAAATAATTTTATAATTTAGGCATCACCTACAAATACTGTCTGCAGAACTCATTTTGTAAATGAAAGGCAGAGCTTTGAATATTCCATTAATATCAGATTTATTTAGCATAAAATAAAGTAGGAGGAAATGATCACATTTTTCGATGCTTATAAATGAATTGTGGGTATTTTATTTGATATCAATTTTTCATACTAGTTAAACTGTGCTTTGGGGAGACTGTCAAAGGGAGAAACTAGCCTTCAATTATGTACTGATTAATTAATGAACATTTAGCTTAATGATCTGCCCTTGGCTTTTTCCCCCTGGTATGTAATAGATCCACTGACATACTGTCTATGTCTAAATAATTAGAAATCTAGAAATATTTATTTCACACTAAAAAGACACACATATAAATTTATCATTGCTTGATTTGAACATTAAAATCCATCAGAAGTTGTATTTTTTTCTAAATTTGTTGGCACTATTTTATACACACAAAAAAAATCTGCAATGTGTTGCTGATGTGACAAATCTAAGAAAGTGGTTCTCTTGTTTTTTTCCTAGAAATCTGAGATCCCAGTATATGTTGTTACACATGTATTTCATTACGTAAAGTAGGTATTTGGAAATGTATATGTGTGTTTGTTTTAAGAATATCTTGCTAGCTATTAATATATATTTCAATAGATTATAACTTTTTAGTTATAAGGTTTCATAAAGGTCAAACTCACTTAGGTTATCCTCAGGACTTTTACACTTCCTTATTCTTTTAAACTTAGCCTACTATATATTCTAAACAAATAAGCTAAGAGAATTCAGGGGTATCCAGCTTGTTATTTTGGAGGTCCAGAGGTTCACATTTGAAAATATTCAGGGACATCAGGTCCTAGAGAGATGCACTTTCGAAATACTCTGGTAGATAGCATTGTTACAACTGATCAATTTGATATGAGATGATATTATAGTAACTGAAAGTATTTAAAATCTATATATTCATTATATCCCTTTTCTTCAGGATAAAGGCACATCCACATCTTTAAGGGTGTTTGCCTAGAGAATTCTCTCGCTTTTAGGAACAAATGTGTCACCCCATGACAACTATCCATATTTTTATGACATGACCCCCAAATCCTTGGACACTTTAAATGAAGTAGAAGTAGAAAATGGTGGACAATTCAGAGTCATCTGTATTGATAATCTTAGGTTGGGATACGTTAAAAGCAAACAAACATAGAAAAAATTATGCACTGTCTGATAATGGCTTGACCTAACACTTGAAAATTAGGTCTTATTTAGGATTAAGTCCACTGAACAACCAAGAAATCTGTCTACATACAGAACAACGACAACGAAAATGCATATGAGTAAGAAATGTAGTCACTCTGTGACACTTGACTGAGAGAATGTAGAAATAGCAATTTTGGTGGAATGAGACAGATGTCATTACCCATGTACATGTATGATTACATGAATGGTATGAATCCACATCGTGTACAACCATAGAAATGAAAAGATGTACCCCATTTTTGTACAATGAATCAAAAAGCAGTCTGTAAAGATTAAAAAAAATTTAAAAAAAGAAATAGTAACCTGTATATTTGTCTTTTCTTAGCTTTGGGAAAGTTTCTGTAATGATTGCTTTGAATAAGCTATCTACCCCTTTGGCAGTCTCAATTCCCTCTTGAATTACTTACTATAACCAAAGTTCATATATGCTTCCTTCATTCCTGTGTATTACTTTTCTTTCCTTTTTTCCTCCTTCCAGTAAGGATTATCAAATAGTTGGTCTTTGAGCTCACTAATTCTTTCTTCTATGCAATCTATTGCATTTATCATTTTGCTTAGCATATTTTTTCATTACAAGTATTTCTGTTTTTAAATTGCTTCTATCTCTTTTTTTTAAGTTTGTTTGTTGAAATGTGAACTATTTTTCTACATTTTTTCAGACTCCTTGAGTTTCCTTAAAATAGCTGATTTAAATTCTCTGAATTTTTGAATATCCGGTCGATCTCTGGCTCTTTATTTGGAACTTTGGCTAAGATCATGATTCCTCAAATCTTTCTATGCTTCTTGGTCAACTGGGTATTAAATGATTAGATTTTTATTCCAGTCATTGCAATCTTGATTTGTTTGACCCTATCTTTCCAAAAATTCTAAGCAGGCTGCTCTGCTTATTTTCTTCAAGCTTGTATTCATTTCAGCACAAGATGATGACTTAAATCCAGTTTTGCTGTGAGCTGGTCATTGATGGGTTGTCATTATTTCAGCAGTAGAGTACAATCCAAGATCAAGTTTGTCCCAAATGCACCACTAGTGTCTTGTTCAACATGAACTTGAGAAGTACCTAAAAAGATCAGTCTATTTCCATAAACCTCTTAAGGTAATGCCTCATTCACAATTACTGGCCTGTGATTAAGCAATGCAGGATTTGTTTTCTGCCAGTACTGGGCAGTTTCAAAATGGAGGGATGAGCTTCATGTTCCTATGTCATGTCTGTGGCCACTGATTCCACAATGCTGTTTTACCCCGAGTCCACCTTAATCCACCAAATTCAATGCAACATGGCTCAAAGAAGCCCACAGCCTATGGGATTGCCTACTATTCAGGTGGACTCAAGACCCAGGACCACTGCAATAAGTTGGCTGGAACCTGGCATCACACCTGTTTCAGAGACTTCATCCACAGACACTGATCTGAAGATAAAAGCCATTAAAAGCTGGCCAGTATTAGGTTTCACCAGCTCAGCACTGAGTCCCAAGGCAATTCCTAGGCTTACTATCCTGTCCTACTCCTAGAAAATAGGGTCTTACTCTTTAATATGCTTCTTGAGATTGGTAAAGGCCACTAAAGATTATATTAAGCTGGTCTGGGTCTCAGTCTGAAGGACCCGCATAGTCTTGGGAATACTTCTTGGCCCACTCTGTAGATGTTGGTGATGTAGGCCAAAACCCAAGTCCATCCTATTATGATGAAGAACTCTCTCTGGTTCCAGAGCAGGTTTAAAGGCTTCATCTATATAATCATTGGCCTTGGGGTAGCTGTGTTTTCTTAGGTTTTTAGATGGTACTTCATGACAGTCCTTTGTCCACCATGGCTGGCACTAAGCTGGTTGACACCTGAGTCTCACAGTTATAAAGACTTGCACAGTTTCTGAGATTTGAGGGCTCCCATGACCACTCAAGGCTATCAATGATGCGAGTGAAAACCTGAGTCTTTCTTGCTATTTGTTTTCTCTCTATTTCAGGCTCTTTCTGTAGTAGGCACAGGCTCTGCATTTCAAGGCAGAATTCTGTGCTAGCTTCCATCACTTTCTCCTCCGTGGGTAGTGTAAGGAATTCCCGGCTTCCCCCACCACCTGTCAATCTGTGTTAGCCTGCCTCTCACCTTACAGGAATTTCTGGCTTACATTGCTGTAATCTTCCTGCCTCCAGCATTATGTCCTAATATGTCATTGGTCCGTCAGTCAGTCTGTAAGAATTCTCCTCCGCAATTGGTTCCTCTCAGCCCGCGAAATTCCTATGTCTGAGAGGAACTGTGCGCCATCTTTCTCCTTTTCTTTTCCCCCTTCCCCATGCAGACGTGAATTCGTCTGCGCAAAATAAATGGTTCCTTGTATGAGACCTGTATCTGTGAAGCATTTCTGGGAGCTAGCGACGAACCATAACTGCCCTTTTTCACCTAACAGATAGAGTCTTGTTCTACTCTCTGCTGCCCACTGTTGAGGGAGGAGTGGTGGAAGGAGAGATGGAGGTATTACTTTGCTGTTTAGCTAACAGTTTCAACAACTCAGTCTACAGGCATTGACCCCAGGAAGTTAATTATATTGTTAACACACACAAAATTAAATACTTTGCAGAAAAATGACATTTTTAAGTGTAATAATTATTTTACTCTATATACCCAAAATAGTTGATCTTTTACTTTAAAACATAGGGAATAGTTTTAAATAATCATAACTTCCATATTAAGGATAACTATACATCACCATATCTTATGAAAGTTTCACTTTATACCCACCAACCTGGTTTAATTTTTATGCATCCTCATTTGAATAATAAATAATATGGTTGGAATATGTATGTTTATTGAAAAGTAGCAATATTTCTGGACATTTAAGGAAGATGGAAGTTTAAAGGCAATGACCAAGAAAGCCTCATTTTTCTTGCTAGTGATTTATTTATCCAATCTCTGGAATGTTCAGGGAATTTTTTTAATCTAAAAGAACATATTATTAGTATATTTATATGTATCCTAGAGGAAATTATAGAAACATATATTTACATATGTAGCAAATGCATTTGAAGAGTCTAGACACCTATATAGCTCCCACTAGCTCCATCAATAACTGCTGGTGTGTACAGAGCTTTTTATTTAAGTCTTTTCAGAGTTCCACTTCTGTGTCTATACACAGAGAATTTTGATGAGATGATTTTCTTTGACCTGTCTGGATCTAAATTTCTAGAATACAAAATCACCAAGTATAATAATAATACTTATGCATCATTGTAAATTATCCATATATACTCAATTACACACTTCACAATTGATTCTCTCATGTAAAAAGATGAATAAAATAGTGTCCAGTAAAGTTATATCATTCTGAATTCTAGTCACTGAGATTAAAAAAAAAAAAAAAGATCAGAGAATCAGCATCAGGTAAGAAGGAAAGATTTTCCTCTAAACCATTTCACCTGTTCATCTGCCCTTAAAGTAAAGCCACACTGTGTCTGTCCTCTCACCTGGCAGCCTATGGGCAATTCAGAGCTATTTTCGCTGTAAGAGATTTGTCATACTGATGCTATGAAGAGATAGAAAAGGGAATGATTGCCTTATTGCTACTGTCCCTCAAACATCTTGATTTTTGCTTTAGTGGCTGCAATGTGGCTGAAATACCTCCCAAAAGGCACTGAAGTGCCCTCTGCCTCAGCAAGTCAGGATTCAGTGCCTTGCTGCTTGCGGTTTTGTTCTGCCCCAGAGGAAGTCAAGGTCAGACTGGGTTGTTGGAATGTGTTGTTCCTGCAGGGCCTTCTACTGCTATAGAAACAGAATAGCTTTATTCCTCCATTTGAACATTTCCTAATAATTTAAACTGCTGTTCAGTGATATGACACTTGAGAAATAAATTACTTCTTGATATTTTTGTGTAAATATTCACCTGTGGAATAAAAGTACATAGAAACGAATGGTTAATTTAGAGTGAAGATATAGATAGATAGATAAAAATATATATAATATGAAATAGTCACTTCAGATATCTTCCCTGTGATATTCATTTACTCATGCTTGTGTGCTGTGTATTTCAGTTTGTGCTCTTTCCTTACTGCTTTTAAAAATTATTTTGAAATTTTTTCTCTTAGAATAAAGGAAGAACATGTAATTTGCTCCTACAAAAACCCAAAGAACCTCAAAATGACTGTTCCACATGTGTAAATATGTTTGTATATTATCTATACATATATATCATGAGATACAAATCTTATAAATCATCATTATACTGTTCTCTTTTGACATTTCTCATTCAAAGCCACTCATGTTTCACACAGCACTAAATTGTAGGTTTTGTCTTGAGTTTGTACCATGCTTTAGATAAAATAATAATTTCTGCTATCTGAACTGATGCCATTTTTATAAATTTTCCCCCTATCAGCTTCAGGTCTCCTTCTTCTTTTCTAACGTCCATCATTCATCAGGCTGAGATGAAGGAAGATGGACTCAGTCAGTCAGTGTTGAGTGCAGAAAAAAAAAATAGAACTGAAAGCCACATTTTATGCCCCATATTACCTAAATGTAACTGTGCATAAAAAACACTTGAAAAAAATCATAAGAGAAACATACAGCTAATTCTAGGGGAGTTCATTTCATGAATGTCAATTAGGCATTGTAATCCATTAAAAACATTCAACCTTTTAATGACAATTTATGTGTTTATTAACCTTTGGAAGTCTATCCTCTTTCTTGTTTGTGTGGTAACTTGGTAGTTTTATCAATGAGATTACATGTGTTT
The DNA here is from genome assembly GCF_902686455.1 of Sciurus vulgaris. NCBI lineage: Eukaryota > Metazoa > Chordata > Mammalia > Rodentia > Sciuridae > Sciurus > Sciurus vulgaris. The sequence continues at coordinate 138,365,218 of NC_136463.1, forward strand.
CTTTTACTACACTATTTTATAGTAATTTTTATGGTACTTTGTTAATGATCATACTTTAACAAATACATTTTCTGTGATTACATCTATTTTGGGAAATAATTAACGAATTTATTATATATTTTTAGTGTGTCCAATTATTTATCTTTCTTTTTTATTTAATGAAATTGAGAAACTTTCTGGGTGTATGTTAGTTTGTTTGTTTTTGTACTGGGAATTGAATTCAGGTCCTGTGCATGCTCAGCAAGTGCTCTACTACTGAGCTATATTCCCAGTCCAGGAATTATTTTCAATACAATTATATTTCTAAGAAGAAAATTGATCCAGGAAAAAAAAGAAATATGTAAATCTAAGATTAACAAAATGTGAGGGTTCAATAGCAGCACCTCTTGAATATCAAATTTTTTATCTCCTACTAATCTTATCAAGAGTCAATCTTTACATTATCTGCTCAAAGGATTATTTCATAATATCTTTCAAGATTCTCCTGACATTTTTAGCAGATAAGACTTCAGTATTTCTGCTCTTGTGGTAGGAGGAAGTCATTTTATAGAGCAAAGAAACTTTAATTCTAGTTGTATGATAAAAGCACCAGAGAAGTTTTTAGAAACAGAATTCCAGAGTCTGGTATAGATTTCTGGCTCATGCTCATGTTAGATGATTTTCAGATGATTATGAGGCCAGGGTTGGAAAATAGAAAGGGGATACCCAGGATGGTAAATTAATATTTGGAATGCACTCTGATAAACTGTGTCCTTCTATGATCTAGAGGATATAGAATAGCAAAACGGCAATCCTTTGGGCTACAAAACAATTATTTAGATAAATGTAAAAAAGATAGAGTGAGAAGACAAGAGGATGAAGAGAAGCAGTTAAACAAGCAGATTTTGATTTTCCCTCTTAAGCATTGAGCTAAAGAGGGAGAGATGTATTACCAAGAAATGGAGAAAGTAGAAACCCTGGAAAGAGAATGACTTTGGGGCTACCTGCTCCACATCAATTTGAAACTCAGCCAATATCAAATATATTTTGGCAGCAAAAGGAATTTAAGAAACAAATTTTTTGGTTGACCTGTCCAGGATATTACTTTTAAATGTGCCAAAATGTCACCTTGAATTTTCCTGCTTCCCTCTTGTAGGATCCAGAAGAAAACTATTTGAGAACTTGTGATCCTGCCATAGATAGGGATGAGATGCAGATAGATTAGCTGGGTCAATGAGCAGGTTGGAAGACATGGCTAACTTAGAGATGTCTGACTTGCTAGGGAGAATGAATATGGAACAGAATTTGAATCACCAAAAGAAGACTGTCGAACCTTCAATCAGAGATATAAAAAATATACAGTGGGACACTCCAGGTGTTGACTTCAGAAAATGGAAGCAGTCGTGTTCCCTGTACTGATAGAAAGTAGATAGTGTCTATGGAGAAAGTGTGAATTTCAGTGGGAATTTCAGCAGCCTAAACAACACGTAAGACCCCCACCCACCAACCAATACACACAAACATACCCAGCAACTAAGAATATGTGAATTGGAGTAAGAAAAATAAATTGGAAGTTAATGATACCTAGCAATTACACCAAAAAATGTAATTAACAATCTATTTATATATAGGTTGAAATACTGTTCATTTTCTACTACCCATTTGGGGTTAGCTCATGTAGATGGGTATTACAGTTTGGATGTGAGGAGTCCCCCAACAGCTCACATGTGGGACAATGCAAGAAGCTTCAGAGGAAAAATGATTAAGTTTTAAAAGTCTTTAACCTGATTGGTGATTTAATCCCCTGACAGGGATTAACTGAGTATAACTGAAGTGGTAGGGTGTGGCTGGAGGAGGTGGGATTGGGACATGACTTTGGGGTGAATATTTTCTATCCAGAGAGTGGAGTTTTTCTGTTTCTTCTTCCTGATCATGATATGAGCTGGTTCCCTCTGCCACACTCTTCTGCCATTATGTCCTGCCTCACCTAGAGCCCCAAGAAATGGAGCTTGCCGTCTATGGATTAAGACTTCTGAAACCATGAACCCTCAAATAAACATTTTCTTCTTTAAAATAGTTCTGATCAGATTCTTTAGTCATAGCAGCGAAAAACTTACTAAAACAGAAAATGGTACCCAGAAGTGGGGTCACTGCTGTGCCTAACCTGACCATGTAGTTCAGAAACTTTTTGAGCTTGTTGGAATTGGTGGGAGGAATTTTGAGATACTTAGCAGTACATGCTGGACATACTTTCTATTGTTGTTCTCTGCAGCTTAATGACCAATTCTGGTGGGAGCTCAGAAGACCAGAATGGCAATAGGATTATGGTCAGTGAGGGCAGGGTTCAAAAGGGTTCAGAAGAGTAGGACTCTATTGGAATTTGGAGTAGAGGCCATTTGTGTGATGTTCCAGATGTGAAGTTGTCCACATTTTGCCTATGTCCTGACACTTTCTTTGAGGCTGATTTTAAAAGTGATGGACTTCTTAATCTGGTAGAAGAAATGTCTAGGCAGCATAGCATTCAGGTGGTAACATGGATATTGCTGGCAGCTTTTAGTCAAATTTATTTTGAAAATCAGGAGCAGGAAGCAGAGCAGAAAGATATGGAAAACATGGACTTGAAAGGCCAAAGTAAAACTAGGGCTAAGGAAGTTGTAGTTGTTAAAGACATTACTACCACTAAAGAAATACTAAAGAGTGTCTAGAGACAGTAAGAAAGATGGCTTGAGGGCATGTCAGGAGCTGGCAAGAACACACTCATCTCAAGTTCAAGGAAGTAAATGTAAAGATTCTCTTGAGTCAATTGGGGCACCCTTCTTATACAAGGGGGACTAGAAAATTTTTTCAACATGCTCAGTCACCTAGACACTCAGAGGCTGCTGCAGCCAGGATCCCTGGAGTCTGGCTACTGTTCAAGATATTGGAAAATCTTGATTTCAACCATGTGATACTGGTTCTGATGAAATGCATAATGCTGAAGTTAGGGTGTCATGGAGATTTCCATGTAGGTCTCAAAAGAAGGTCTGGGAAGCGAGTCAAAGTGCAGCAGGGTTGGAGTACCTGTGGGCACCCCCTGGGAAGGCAAAGTGTGGAGAAAGGAAGCTGAAGGTGCAGTGGAGACCCCCAGGATTAAGAAATGCCAGTAATGTGGGACATTGTCCTAGGAAAGCTGCAGGAATTGAGCAGAGACAAGCCAACAGAGAGGCCACTTGGACAGCAAACAACAAGGCCACAGGGGCAGAGGTACACATGCCATTTGGGGAGAACATCAAGATGCCATGTGCCCCAGATACTGGACATGGAGATACAGAACTTGTTCGCCCAGCTGGATTTGGGTCATGCTTTGGTCCTACCCCTTCTTTCTATGCTTCTATTTTTGTAAATAGCAATGTTTACACAATACCTTTATATGTTGGATAGTTGTAAATTGCTTTTAATTTTATAGGAGTTCACATGTGAGATTTCCTTGAGCCTCATAGAAGACTTTGGACTGAACTTTGAGCAATCTCAGAACTATTGAGACCCTGGTGACTCTTGGGAATGGACTACAAGTATTTTGCATTGTGAGATAGTTGTGAGCATTTGGGGACCAGGGACAGAATGTTATGATTTGGATGTGAGGTGTCCTCCAAAAGCTCACATGTGGGACAATGCAAAAGGGTTCAGAGGAGAAATGATTAGGTTGCAAGAGACTTAATCTGATTAGTAATTTAATTCCCTGATAGGAATTAACTGAGTGGTAACTGAAGTGGTAGGGAGTGGCTGGAGGTGGGAATTGCATCTGGGCTATGGGGTATATATTTTGTAACTGGAGAGTAGAGTCTTTCTCTCTTCTTCCTGATCATGACATGTAGCTGGTTCCTTCTGCCCCTATGTCCTGCCTCACCTCGAGCTCCAAGAAATGGAACTTGCTGTCTATGGATTGAGAACTCTGAAACCGTGAACTCTCAAACTTTTCCTCCTTTAAAATTCTTCTGGTCAGATTCTTTAGTCACAGCAGCAAAAAACAAAAAAAAAACCAAAAAAACCAAAAAAACAAAAAACAACAATTAAAAAAAACTGACTAAAACAGTGGGACTGTAATTTATTTAGAAAACAAGAAAGCAAAAATGTCTCTTTTCACATCTATTCACATCTATAGTACAACACATAGTAATTTTTCACTCTGCTATATATTTTACCAATAAGTATTTCATTGTTAATAATACAAATGATAATTCGGTTTTGCTTTTCAAGCTATTACAGTGACAAAACTGTACCCAAATTTCCAGAATGTGCTAAATTATACCAAACTTGATCATGAATAAATATAAACAGGCTATTAATGCTTAGTAATCAACATAGTGCTTATTATTATGCTTGTCTATTTTAGAATTGCCTAGGTTTAACCATTAGATGAACTATTGCACTTAGATATCACCAGCTATTATTAAAAAAAAAAAAGTCTTTGTGAAGGACTACAAACAGAATAAGAAGATGAATATATAATGTGTATGCATATTACATTTATAATATGTTATGTATATAGTATGTGTATATGTATGTATATTGAATATATACATATATACAATTAGTCTGCATTCTTCCTTAACCCAGAAATACAAATATTTGCAGTCTTAGCAATTTGATATTGGAAGTGCTATAAAAAACTAGTATCTCTGTGAGCAGCACTGACAAAGGAAAATTCTGGAAATCTTTGACTTATAAAAAATACGTGAAATTGTGTACATGATTATGATCACAACCTCTGGTAAAAGACACAGAGATGTTTGAAATTCTATTTGTAATAAACATTTTCTTTCTTGAAATAAATGCCTTTTGTTTTTACTGAATATTTGGCTTATCAATGCTTTCAGAGGCAGCTGTCGGTATAAACCTTTTTAAAATTTAATCTGGACTTCAGAGAAGTTATGAAATTAGCAAACACAAGCTATTGTGTTGACGTGCTATCATAATTCTTCAAGTGCTGAAATTCTGTTTTATCCCATTAATCATTATTCTGTGGATGGACAACTTTTGAGATGTCATATGACTTAATCCATCTTATGCTACAACAACAGAATACATGAACCTGGGTGTTTTATAATGAACAGAAACATTTTGGGCTGGAAGTGGAGAAATTCAGGAACAAGAGGCCAGAATCTGTTGAGAATCTCCTTGCTGGTCCTCTGGCGATGGAAGGCAGAAAAGCAAGAGGAAGTCAGAGGTGCCTGATCTCTCCCTCTTACACAGAGTCAATCCCACTCAGTCTAGTGGCCTCTTAAATGGCCCAACTCATCATACTGTTACAGTGGCAATTAAATTTCACCTTGAGTTTTAGAGGAGACATTCAAACCACTAAACAGTATATGATTAATATAATATTGTTTCATAAACCTCAAGGTGACTCTGTTATAGCTTTTTTCTACAAATACAAGAAATAAGCTTAAAATATGGATTATCTATAAAATAATAATAATCTGAAAAATTTTCAAACAATCATCCCTAGAAATAGTAGTAACTCCCTTTGTACTCCCTAAGGTAAGGTTCTAGTTTTTGCTTACCATGTTATTCTTACTCTTTGATGCCATATCTAGGTCATGATGATGTTTAATGAGGGTTTATTGAAGAAATATGTTACCGAGTAAATGAACGGATTTTGGTTTCTTTGTAAAATGAAATGAATGGTAGCTGATGGAAAAAGAAAAGCAATAGACCTACAATGGTGTCTTGGATCACTATGGTGTAGTAGTAAAGACAGAGATAGGTGAATATCAGCATAAATATTCTCTATGTAGAAGCAACAAGACTCCCAATGAACTGAGTGTTAGAGAAAGAAAGAAGAACTCACAATCTTGTGCCCAGGTTTCTGGCATGAATTTCTGGGTAGATAGCATGCATAGGTCTCTTTGGGGGCAGGAGGGAAAGGAGGGAATCAGGGTAACTGGTAGATAGGGCTCTCTTTCTCTTTCCAGGTAGTTTTCAGAACAGTGACTTCATGCTCCCCATTTAGAAATTCCTAGATCCTCAGAAGATATATATCAGATATACAATCTCTATAAGTTTTCAGGAATTCCATAATGAATACATGCCAATTTTTTTCTTTTAATTGTTAATGCTTGGTTCTTGAAACAGTGATTCTCAAGTTAGCCAAAAATCAGGGGTACTTACAATATGTGTGAACTTGTCAGAAAGTCAGAATTTTTCAGGTCATACTGTAAAGCTCTTCTTTAGTCTTAGAAAACTAATATTTTTCTGTGTAAAGATTACTTTACTTAAAATGTACCTAAGAATATATTCAAATGTCATTACTTAGCATCAAATTATGATAACTACTATATAAAAGTAATGATAAAGTTTATTCTTAGAAGTAAAGAAATTTTCAATGAAGATGTCCTTGAATTTTCTCTAACCTACACCACATATTCTACTTCTCATCTTCATCCTTGCCTGGGTGGTAAAAAGCAAATGTGTATAAATACATTCTGTATGTGCCCACTGAAAAGCACATGTAGACCCATTTCCATGAGATGATCTACTGTGTCCCTGTTTCAAACAAAGGAAACTTTCCTTTCAGATCCCTTGTTTAGCTGATTCCCTGATTTCTGTTTGTTGGTGTGTATTCTCAGCATAAACTTCTAGTCCCAATAAGCAATGTGTAAACTTTGAATAATCTAACCCAAATCTCTGCTGCATTGTTGTAAAGGTTAAATATCACTGTCAGAGACATGCAGTCCAGAATCTCTCCAAGTCCTCCTAGGTGCCTGCCAAAAGAGACCAGTGTTTCAGGCACTGAAACATTAAAGGCTTTGTTATTGCTTATTTGATTTCTTTATTGGAGGATTTTTCAAAAGAAGAAAAAAATGGCAGAAAATACAGTCTTATGAGTAAGAACTACTACATAATATGTCAAAGTGTTCTACCTAGGGGAAATTATATGAAGACAAAAATCTATATTAAGATATTCATTCTCACAATTTTTAAATTTAAAGTATTCTGTATATATTTTATGGTGCCTATTGGGTAAAATATATTTATTTAGGCATACAAATGAATAAGAAACATTTTATTACAGTGTCAATGATTTTCTTATCAACATATACACCCACATACTTAAAAATGCATTCACGCTAACATGCATGTCTTCAATGCACTATAAATATGATAGGCAAACATAAAACCAATTTAAAATGTTCTTTACATTTTAGCAATTAAATTTCACACCAATTCATTTATGTGATTCATGCTTTATAGGTAAGAATTAAATAACTTATTAATGTTTTCTCCCATCTTCACACTTGCTTAAAATGTTTCTTAAGGTTTTTGTACCAATTTGGAAAATATTGCCTAAGTATGTAGTCTAGGAGTACATGCAGCTTATATTTTTGTAAGATAGAGATATTAATGTGAAAAGATTGATGCCTCTTTAGTGATATTCCTCAGGGCCAAAGGTGAAGTCAAATCATCAGCATGATGTGTTCCAACCATGAAGTTGTGATTCATGTCACAAAATCTCCTAACAAAATTCTCCACAGAATAGTAAAAACTTTTTTTAGCAGATTGATAATTTCTTTATAATTTCAAAATGTCACTGTGCTGTCTCATTTTAACAAAGATGTATGGTAAGAGTTTAACTGAAATATCCAATGAAAAGAATATTTGCTAAATGTTAAACCCAACTTTGTTTCACCCTAAATATTATTGTGTGCTGCAGAAGGTCTTTCACTCTGGAGTTCATACAAAATGTTACTATAAATGTTGCATTCCAAATATAGTTCATATGGAAGGAAAAATAGGGGAAAATAAATAATTGTTATCAAAAGGTGGGAAAACATAAGTTTTCAAAGAAAACGCAGTTTATTTTGTTCAACCAAAATATCTTCATGGAAAATTAATAAAGAGCAAACAAAAATTTACATGTCCTTTTAGAAGTATCTCTCAGAAATAAATATATACACATATGTGTGTATACATATGGTATATATTACTTTTTCTTCAATGTGTAAACTCATGATTCTTGTGAAATATAAAATTATGTCATTTGTAGAAAGATGAATGGAACCAAAGACCATTATGAGAAAGGTAGGCCTCTCTCTCTCTCTCTCTCTCTCTCTCTCTGACTCTCTCTCTCTGCTTCTTTCTATGCCCCCACAAACTAAAAAGATCAAGGGTCATATTTTTTCTCTCATATGTGGAAGCTAAAGAGGAGAAAGGAAAAGAAAGGTGGCAGGGACCTCATGAAAATCAAAGGGAGATGAGTAGAGGAAAGGACCAGGGAGTAGGAAGGAAGAAGGAAGGAAGGAGGAAGTGCTGAGGAGTGATATCAGCCAAATCATATATTTTTATATTTTGTACATGTACTAATTATACCACAGATTCTCCCATTATGTATAGTAATCCTGCACCAATAAAATAATAAAAAGAAAAAAGAAACACAGTGAAAAGTCCTACCTTCGATAGAGTGTCATCATCCCTAGAGTGTCCCCTAAACAAAGACCAACACATTATTGAAAACAAAACAAAAATAATTTCTTTTGTCCATGTTCAAGTCTTGGGTAGCTCTCCATGATAACTCCAAGTACAGGGTGATATTAGCACCATACTCTAAACTGAATTCTGAACCTATACAAATTATTCCTTCCAAGGTGTGTAACATGTAGCAGATCAGTAACATTTCATATCAGAAAGCATGATGCATAGGGAAACCTGTATTAGAGTGAAGGAATATAATTTTAAAAATCAGCTTTTATTATCTTATAATTCTAGGAAAATTAAGAGATTTTTTTTTTGTTTTTTTCATGAAAAAGCAGTAATGTTAATACTGTTATAGAGGATGTGAGGGAGAATTTAATCTTAGGATTTTATTATTTCATTTCATTTTTAGAAATGTAATATATGTCTAATATATTAATGTAATAATATATTCATTCCCTAAAATTATAAAGTAAATTGGTAGACAAAACAAAGAACTATGTGATAAATTAATAGAAATGGTGCATATTATGAATGTATTTAAGAAATATGGACATAAAGAACATTTTTAATATGGTATATACTTCCTGAAACATCTATTTTTACACAGAAAATGCCTTCTTTAAAAAGACTCAATTTTGTTATGATTAAGAAAAATAAGAACAATAAGCTGTCCATCTCAGTGTTACCATCTTCCGATTCACATTCTCTCTAAATCTCATTATGAAAACTAGGAAGGGAGATCATACCATTTCAAAAGCACCAGAAAATGAAAAAAAAAAAAAAAAAACCAGCCAGAGTTTTGCTAAGGTAGGCCTCTCTCTCTCTCTCCCTCTGACTCTCTCTCTCTGCTTCTTTCTATGCCCTTACATACATATATGTATGCAGACATGCATTACACACACACACACACACACACACACACACACGCATCTGCCCATACACACTACAAATTGTATATAAATATAATTATATATATATATATATATATACATTCCTATTAAGGATCAGAAAGTAACATAGTGCTACCAGTACTGAACAAATTAAAAGGTTTTCCTTTCAAAAAAACTTACATTTTGGTGGAGTGAAGATAGTCAAAAAAACAATTTAGTGGCTCAATGTAAGTTTCAATATTATTAACATTGAAGAAAAGAAGTTAGGAGTTGAATGAAAGACAGGGAGAGCTTAAATGAAGAAGTTAAGACCTCTGGGATGCTGTGGCAAAAACTTAAAGTGAATGAGTGATAAAAAATATCTAAAGTAATATTTCCTGGATGCTGTAAAATGTGCTGAAGTAGGATTGTGCCTGGATTCTTTCAATAACAAAAACATACTTATTCATTTGTGACAACATGGTAGACCCGGAGGACATTAAGTTAGGTGAAATATGTCAATCAAAATAGTCCATGATTCTACTTATGGTCATATTCATAGACGCAGAGAATACAATAGAGGTCACCAGGGTTTAAATGATGTGGAGAGTAGAGAATTATTTTTATACAAGATGAATAGATTCCAGAGATCTGCTAAGATAGCACGCAAGAATATGTTACATGTGCTTCAAAATTGATAAGAAGAATAGAGTTACTTTACATTACGTAAAGGGGAGTGAAGAGAGGGGAAGGGGGATGGGGGTAGGATGACAGTAGAGAGAAAAGGACATACCTCATGTACATATATGACGAAATGATGTGTTCTTACAATATGTGTAATCAGAAAAATGGAAGATTACACTTCATTTACGTATGATCTATCACAAAAGGTAGAAGAAAGGCACAAGGAAATTTTGGGAGGTATTAGATGTGTCTATAACCTGATTGGAGTAATGGATATCACAGGTGTTTGCATATGTTTAAACATATAGAATTGTATACATTAAATATATGTATATGTTATATGTATAACCCACCCTTTGGTACCTGAGGGGAATAGGTTCCATGTCTCCCCTACAGATGTCAAAATCTAGGGGTGCTTAAGATCCTTTGGCAAAATGACATATTATTTGCACATAACCTGGGCACATCTTTTTATATTTTTTAAATCTCTCTAGATTAGTCATAATATCTAATTTGAGGAAAATGCTGTACAAATAGTTGTCCTGCTGTATTATTGAGAAATAATGACAAGAAAATGTCTATATGTTTAGTGCAATTCTTTATTTTTTTAAAATTTTCATTTGTTTTAATTTGTTGTACATGACAGTAGAATGCATTTATACATTTTGATAGATCATATGTAAATGAAGTGCAATCTTCCATTTTTCTGATTACACATATTGTAAGAACACATCATTCCATCATACATGTACATGAGGTATGTCCTTTTCACTCTACTATCATCCTACCCCCATACCCCTTCCCCTCTCTTCACTCCCCTCTATGTAATGTAAAGTAACTCTATTCTTCCCTAGTGCCAATGCTTTAATGTGAATTAGCATCTGCATATCATAGAAAACATCAGGCCTTTGGTTTTTTGGGATTGGGTTATTTCACTTAGCTTGATGTTCTCTAACTCCATCCATTTACCAGCAAATACCAGAATTTCATTCTTCTTTAAAGTTGAGTAATATTCCATCATATATATGTATATATATACACGCCACATTTTCTTTATCCATTCATCTGTTAAAGGACATCTATTTTGGTTCCATATTTTAGTAATACTGAATTGAAGTGCTCTAAACATTGATATGGCTATATCTCTATAGTTTGTTGATATTAAGTCATTTGGATATAAACTGAGGAGTGGGATAACTGGGTCAAATGGTGGTTCCATTCCAAGTTTTCTGAAGAATCTCCATACTGTTTTCTATAATAGTTGTACCATTTTGCATTCCCACCAATAATGTATAACTGTACATTTTCCCCCACATTGTTGCCAACATTTATTGTTTTTTGTATTCTTAATACTTGCCATTGTAATGAAGTGAGATGAAATCTTAGTTTTGATTTCATTTCTCTATTTGCTAGAGATGTTGAACATTCTTTCATATATTTGTTGATCAATTATGTATTTTCTTCTGTGAAGTAACCCATTTATTGATTAGGTTATTTGTTTTTTTTGGTTTTTTTTTTTGTTTGTTTGTTTTTTAGTTCTTTGAAATGATTTTGACATGCAATTAGTTGAATCCATTAATGCAGAATCCAAAGATTTGGAGGAGTGACTATCCTTCAGTTAAACTTCAATAAAGCTGTTTAACAAACAAAAAGCAGGGAGTGGATTAGGTGGTGGCCAATATGAGTGGCAAAAAGTACAGACTAGGGAATCTATAAGAAATGTATTTGTAAAGGAAATATGGGGACAGATAAACTTTTTGTAGACCATAACAATGATTTGAGAATTTATTTTTAAATGCTATTGGATAATGCAAAAGTTCTGCCTCAGAAATAACAGCATCAAAATTGATTTTTAAAGAAAAAAAAATCACTGTGGTTGTTATGTGCAGACTAAACTGGGAAGAGGGGGTTTGAGGACAGAAACAAGACTAGTGGGAAGCTATTGCTATACTCCAGAGTGCAGATGACAGTAGTTTCAGTTACATAACCAAGGTTTCCATGGTATGGATGAACTGAACTCTGGATGTAAAAAGAAAGAAAGTCCCTCAAAATTTCTGTTAGAGCATTTCATTGAAAGGTGAAGAAAATTGGCAAAGTGTTTAGAGTCAGACATCAGGTGGTAGACTTGTCATGTTTGAGTGTTCCTATACATAGATGATGACTATGCAATCAAATATAGTAATCAGACATTTAAAATTGACAGCCATAAAATTGATGGTCATCCAGAGAATTCAGGGATATGGAGATGTGGTAAGAGAAATGAATCCTTAATACTCCACACATTGAGAAGTCAGGAGAGTGAAGAGGGTGTGAACTATGGGGCTTGAATGAGCAGGACATTAGGGTGGAAGGAAAACAAGACTATTGTCAAGGAGAAGGGGTGAAGAATTGGATCAAAGATAAAGGTGATTATTTGATTTTGAACTTCAAAATGTGAATAAATTGAGAAGAGAGTTTTTGTGGTATGATGGAGATGAATGCTTACCTACAGGTACAAGTAAGTATAGTAGGATCATGTAAGAATGCAAAAGTGAAGTGAGTTCAGCTTCTGCTACTCAGATGCAAGTGCTTCTTACCATTGAATGGTTCTTGAGAACATATAAGAGAATGAAAGCACATGGAGGACTTAGACATCTCTGGCAAGAGGCCATTTTTAAACTGTACATGAAAGGGGCCCAACTTTTCATTTCTCTGGTTGTACCTGATGTACAGTCATACCATTTTTGCAATCATAAAATACCTATGGTAATGATATCAATCACATTCCACCATCTTCCCACTCCCTTGCCCTATCCATCCCCTCACTCCTCTCTGCCCAATCCAAAATTCCTCCATTCATATCTGCCCATCCCCCATTATGGATCAGCATCCATATATCTGAGAAAACATTTGATCTTTGGATTTTGGGGATGGCTTATTTCACTTAACTTGATATTCTCCAACTCCATCAATTTAGCTGCAAATGCCACAATTTTATTCTCCTTTAAGGCCAAGTAATATTCTACTGTGTATATATACCATAGTCTCTAGATCCATTCATCTATTGAAAGGCATCTAGGTTAGTTTCATAGCTCAGCTATTGTGAAGTGAGCTGTTATAAACATTGATGTGGCTGCATCACTGTAGTAGGCTGATTTTAAGTCCTTTGGGTAATAAACCGAGGAGTGGGATGTCTGGGTCAAATGGTGATTCCATTCCAAGTCTTCTAAGAAATCTACATACTGTTTTCCAGAGTGGTTGCACTAATTTGCAGTTCCACCAGCAATTGATGAGTGTACTTTTTCCGCACATTGTCCCCGACACTTATTGTTGCTTGTATTCTTGATCATTGCCATTCTGAGTAGAGTGAGATAATATCTTAGAGTAGGTTTGATTTGCATTTCTCTATTTACTGGAGATGTTGAACATTTTTTCATATATTTGTTGGTCGATTGTATATCTTCTTCTGTGAGGTATCTGTTTGGGTTATTTGGCCTTTTGGTGTTTTTTTAATTCTTTATATATCCTGGAGATTAATGGTCTATCTGATGTGTGTGTGTTAAAGACTTTCTCCCACTCTGTAGGTTCTCTCTCCATATTATTGATTGTTTCCTTTTCTGATAAGAAGCTTTTTAGTTTGAATCCATCCCATTTGTTGATTCTTGATTTTATTTCTTGTGCTTCAGGGGTCTTGTTAAGGAAGTCAAGTCATAAGCTGACATGATGAAGATTTGGGCCTACCCTTTCCTCTATTAGGCACAGGATCTCTATTCTAATTCCCAGGTCCTTGATTCACTTTCAGTTGAGTTTTTTGCAGGATGAGAAATAGGGATTTAATTTCACTTTGCTACATATGAATTTCCAGTTTTCCCAGAACCACTTGCTGAAGAGTTTATCTTTTCTACAATGTATGCTTTTGGCACCTTTGTCTAGTATGTGATAACTCTATTTATGTGGGTTTTTCTCTGTGTCTTCTATTCTGTACCATTGGTCTGCCTGTCTATTTTGGTGCCAATACCATGCTGTTTTTGTTACTATAGCTATGTCATATTGTTTAAGGTCTGGAATTGTGATGCTTCCTGCTTCGCTCTTCTTGCTAAGGATTGCTTTGGCTATTCTGAGTCTCTTATTTTTCCAAGTGAATTTCATTATTACTTTCTCTATTTCCATGAGGAAAGATGTTGGGATTTTGTTTGGAATTGCAATGAATCTCTATCATGCTCTTGGTAGTATGCTCATTTTGACAATATTAATTCTGCCTATCCAAGTATATGGGAATTCTTTCCATCTTCTAAGGTCTTCTTTAATTTCTTTCTTTAGTGTTCTGTAGTTTTCATTATAGAAGTCTTTCACCTCTTTTATTAGATTGATTCCCAAGTATTTTATTTTTTTTGAGAACAGGGAGTTTTCCTAATTTCTCTTTCAGAGGATTCATCACTGATGTATAGAAATAAATTTGATTTATGGGTGTTGATTTTATATGCTGCTACTTTGCTGAATTCTAGAAGTTTTCTGGTGAAATTTTTTGAATCCTCTAAATATAAAATCATGTCATCAACAAATAGTGATAGTTTGAGTTCTTCTTTTCCTATTCATATTCCTTTAATTTCTTTTGTCTCTCTAATTGCTCTAGCTAGAGTTTTAAGTTTCAAGTTTCTATGTTGAATAAAAGTGATGAAAGAGGGCATCCTTGTCTTGTTCCATTCTTGTTTTAGATGGAATGCTTTCAATTTTTCTCCATTTAGGATATATTCGCCTTGGACTTGGCATATATAGTTTTTACAATGTTATGGTATGTTCCTATTGTCCCTATTTTTTCTAGTGTTTTGAACAAGAAGAGTTGTTGTATTTTGTTGAATGCCTTTTCTGCTTTTATTAAGATGATCATATGATTCTTATTTTTAAGTCTATTGATGTGATGCATTACATTTATTGATTTCCGTATGTTGAACCAACTTTGCATGGCTGGAATGAACCTCACTTGATCCTGGTGCACTATCTTTTTAATATGTTTTTGTATGCAATTTACCAGAATTTCATTAAAAATTTTTCCATCATGAGGGATATTGGTCTGAAGTTTTCTTTCCTTGATGTGTCTTTAGTTTTGGTATCAGGGTGATACAATTTTCATAGAATGAGTTTGGGAGGGTTCGCTCCTTTGCTGTTTCATGGAATACTTTGAGGAGTATTAGTATTAGTTCTTTTCTGAGGGTGTTGTAGAACTCAGGTGAGAATTCATCTTTTCCTGGGCTTTTCTTAGTTGGTAGCCTTTCAATGGTGTCTTCTATTTCATTGCTTGAAATTGATCTGTTTAAATTGTGTATGTCCTCCTGATATGTCTCTAGAAATTTGTCGATGTCTTCGAGATTTTCTATTTTGTTGGAGTACAAATTTTCAACATAGTTTCTAATTATCTTCTGTATTTCAATAGTGTCCATCATGATATTTTCTTTTTCATCACAGATTTTAGTAGTTTTCTCTCTCCTTCTCTTTATAAGTGTGGCTAGGAGTTTATCAATTTTATTTACCTTTTCAAAGAACCAACTTCTAGTTTTGTCAATTGTTTTCAATTGTTTTTTTGTTTCAATTTCATTCATTTCGTTCTGATTTTAAATATCCTGGTTTTGATTTGTTCTTGTTTTTCTAGGGTTTTGAGGTATAATGTTAGGTCATTTATTTGTTGACTTTTCATTCTTTTAATGAATGAGATCAATGCAAAGAACTTTCCTCTTAGCATTGCCTTCATAGTGTCTCAGAGATTTTGATTTGTTGTGTCGGTATTCTTGTTTACCTCTAAAATTTTTTAAATCTCCTCCCTGATGTCTTCTGTTATTCATGTGTCATTTAATAGCATATTATTTAGTCTCCAGGTGTTAGTGTAGCTTCTATTTTTTTTATCTTCGATTTCTAGTTTTATTCCATTATGATCTGATAGAATGCTGAGTAGTACCTCTATTTTTTTGTATTTGCTAAAAGTTACTTTGTGGCAAAAACATATGGTCTAGTTTAGAGAAGGATCCATGTACTACTGAGAAAAAAAGTTTATTTGCTTCTAGATGGGTGGAATATTCTATATATGTCTGTTAAATCTATGCTATTGATTGTATTATTGAGTTCTGTAGTTTCTTTGTTTAGTTTTGTTTTTGGAAGATCTATATAATGGCAAAAGAGGTGTGTTAAAGTCACCTAGTATTATTGTGTTATGATCTATCAGATTCCTGAAATTAAGAAGGGTTTGTTTGATGTATATAGATGCTCCACTGTTTGGGGCATAAATATTTATGATTGTTATGTCTTGTTGATGTATATGTTCCTTAAGCAGTAGGAAATATCCTTTATCTCTTCTAACTTTGGCTTGAAGTCCACTTTATCTGATAGGAGAATAGAGACCCCTGCTTTTTTACACAGACCATGAGAGTGATATATTTTTCCCATCCTTTCACTTTTATTCTGTGAATGTCCTGTCCTATGAGATGGGTCTCTTGAAGACAGTAGCATATCATTGGGTCTTTTATTTAAATACAAATGCCAGTCTATGTCTTTTGATTTTTGAGTTTAGACCATTAACATTCAGGATTCTTATTGAGATATGATTTGTATTCACAGTCATTTTGGTTGATTTTTGGTTTTAAACTTGGTATCTCCTTTGATTTGCTTTTCCTTTAGTGTAGTTCCTCCCTTTTCTGGTTTTCATTGTTGTTTTTCATTTTCTCCTCATGGAATATTTTGCTGAAAATGTTCTGTAATGCAGGCTTTCTAGTTGAAATTCTTTAAACTTTTGTTTATCATGGAAGGTTTTTATCTCATCATCAAATCTGAAGCTTAATTTTGCTGGATATAAGATTCGTGGTTGGCATCCATTATCTTTCAGAGCTTGACATATGTTGTTCCAAGACCTCCTAGTTTTAAAGGTCTGGACTGAGAAATCTGCTGAGATTGGAATTGGTTTCCAACTATATGTAATCTGATACTTTTCTCTTAGGGCCTTTAGGAGTCTGTCTTTATTTTGTATGTTGGGCATTTTCATTATAACATGCCTTGGTGTGGATCTGTTGTAATTTTGTGCATTTGGTGTCCTATAAGCCTCTTGTATTTGAGTTTTTCATTTCATTTTTCAAATTTGGGAAATTTTCTGATATTATTTTGTTGAAAAGATTGTGCATTCCTTTGGTTTGTGTCTTTGTGCCTTCCTCTATCCCAATAATTCTTAAATTTGGTCTTTTCATGTTAGTCCATTGTTCTTGGAGGTTCTGTTCATGGTTCCTTACCATCTTCACTATGTGGTCAATTTTATTTTCAAGATTATATATTTTGTCTTCATTGTCTGAGGTTCTATCTTTCAAGTGATCTAGTCTGCTGATTTAGTTCTACTGATTTTTCAATTTGGTTTATTGCTTCCTTCATTTCAAGATTTTTTTTTCAGTATCTCTATCTCTTTATTGAAGTAATCTTTTGCTTCCTGCATTTGCTCTCATAGTTGTTTATTGAACTGATCTTTTATTGCCTGCTTTTGCTCTCTTATATTATCCTCTATTTCACAAGTCATTTTAATTATGTATGTTCTGAATTCCCTCTTTCTGACGTTTCTTCTACTGTGCTGTCAGTGAATTCTTCTATTGTGGCATCTTGGTTTGTTAGGAGTTCTTTCTCCCTTTGTTTTTTTCACATTGTTTGCATTTCTTCCCCTCTTGCAGAAGCATTAAGGTTTCTACCCTATAGATTTATAATGTCCCTGCAGATTTTCAATATCACACCATTAAGGGGGGATCAATATTAATAGCACCCGATGCAAACAATATGCAGCTTTAAATCACGTATTCCCTATTAAGATATTTATAGTTTTGTCACAATAAACAGAATTGATGTGTTCAATTATCATCTACAGTACAAAGAGTAGGTTTGCAATAGTGTCTACAATTTCTAATCTGGGACAAAAAGAGAACCAGGGTGTAGGATGTGATGTTTATGAAGTAGGAGGTGAGAATATAGAGGTATTAGATAATAGGAAGAGTGAAAGAGGAATCAGTAGAAGTTGACTGTTAGCAGAAGAAAAGAGAGATAGGGACTCTCAGGTGTAACCAAGCCTGTAGGGACCTTGGAGTGGTCTTCCAGGTCCCGGCTGTTGTCCCTATATGGAAGTGGCTGCGTACCTAGTTGGTGTTGGGGGTGGCAGCTAACCTGTAAGTACCTTGATGTTGGGCTTCTATTTTCTGACTGATGTCCCACAATGGAAGCTTCCCCAACTAAAGATGGCAGTGGCAGCAGCATCAATAACCCAAGATGGTTGTGGAGTTGACCTAGGATGGAGGCTACCACTTTCAGAGATGGGGCTGTGAGGGCAATCCATGCAGTGGCCTTGGGCTACCTACCTGGATGTGCAGCACTGTGTGGGCATTGTTGCACGGGCCCTGTCTGTTGTCCTAAGGTGATGGCTACCATGTGGGTGTGCTAAGGCAGCATCTGAAATGTCCAAAGATGGAGGCTGACCTTCAGAGCCATGGGGACCACATCGTGGGCACTGTCCTCTTCTCCACCTAGCCTGGAGCCAGGCGGTCTCCTCTCCTCTGAGCAGGCGGGTGACCAGGTGCTCTCCTCTTCTCCTGTATGTTATTCTTATATTATACATTCTCTGTTTACATACATACATACAAATATAATCAAAGAGATTATGCACTATGGATGCCACAATATAAGAACAATGCATGATAAAATAGTATATACTATTGCTATGATCATTGTTTATATTCTACATTTTCCACAGTTAGACCTTATATTAAGAGTCTAAATTAACGTCACTAAGAGACCCTGTTTTTACATCGTTAGACATTACTGTTTTCAATGCCCAGCTAACATTCTTCTTAGGTTCCAAGTGCTTGACTACAGTAAGCTTGTTTTCCTGCTGCTGACTAAAGTATTTTAGTAAGCTCTAAATAATATTTCAATATTTATGCATCTATTCAGTTTGTACTTCTTTTTTCAGTGTTAGTCTAAACTAAGTCTAAACTCTTACCATCTAAATCAAGAATGAATTCATCAGACTGTAAAATTTTCTCCATTACCAATCTATAACAAAAGTAGCAGAGGGCCCTGCTGAAGTCTCCTATACTTAGCTAAAATCAGACTACAATGCTTAATAAAATTTTACTGAACTTTGTTATTTAAGAATTATAAAAAGGAATTACAAACTTAAAAAAAAGTTAAAACTATTTAACACATTATTCATGATATCTCCAGGTGATCCTCCTGTGTAGGGAATCGCCTATTATTTTGTTCTTTTTCTTAGTGTTTCCTGTAGGGAAAGGGTTCACTTTCTTCCCCATCTTCTTCCTATCCAGAATCTATTAAACTAATGGGGGAAATGTCTTATTTATTAAGTCCTGTCCAGATTCTTCATATACCTAATAATCAGAAAAGTAAAGCTATTCATGGTGAACATTATTTACATTGTTTTGATGAATGGTGTCCCTCCTAGTTATCTTAAAAATCAGTAACTCGAAATTGTAATTTGACATGACTTTGACCAAAATACTTCTCATTGCAATGTTTTACTAAATCAGAAAATGACTTCAGTTAACTATTCTGAGAAAACCAAAACTGCTTACAATTGAAAAAAAAAAAAAATAGCTCAATTGCAGAAAATAACAGAAAAGAATTACAATGGGGAAAAATTCTGACAAATGACAGCTGAACTCTCTGTAGGTTATCTTCCTCTTCAGGAAGTCACCTTACATGTCCTCACCAGTTTATTTTTAATTACTGACTTTAAAAATCAAGGCAACATTTAAAAAAATTTGCTTTTTTCAGTGAGATTGTTTTACAATTGACATTGGTATGTCACTTATAAAATAATTCTCTCTCAAATTTATGTCACATAAAAATTATTTCGTGGAAAAGGTATTGTGAAATTACTGATCCTCACTGACTAATTCCAGGAGAGCCAAGTTACATGATGTTCCAATAGCTAGAATCAGTGAAAGACAAGGTTAATGCGCAGTTATTGCATTATCAAAAGGCCGCATGGGGTGAATGAGAGGAGAAATGTTATAAGAGGTTCCATCAAGCCATTTCCTCCATTCTATTTCTCATATAGTTTTGCTGTTTCCTTGAAATAAGCATGCAAACCTACCTGAAGTTCTTGGCTACTGTCTATTCTAATCATTGGGGACTTAAATCCTGCCCAGTTCTGTCTCATTATACTTAGTTCACAATTACCTATTATAATCAATATTGACTGTTTCATTGTTACTTTTTATTGTTTTTTGTGTTTTACAGTGCTCAGGATTGAAACCAAAGCTTTGAGCATGCCAGGCAAGCACTTAATCACTGAACCACATCTCCAGTTTCCTTTTAATGGAACTTTTATATTTTTAGACCTACATAATAATTGTGCAGAATAGTTAGTTTCCTTATGACATATTCACACACACACATAACACAATTTGATTAATTTCAGTCTTATTACTTTGCCTTGTCTTTCCCTCCTCTCATTGTTCACTTCTTTCTTCTATACTACTGATTTCCCTTCTATTTTAATGAGATTCCTCATTTTTCCATTTCTTCTCCCTAGCTTCCACATGTGGGAACAAGCATATGATCATCACTTACTGAGTATGTCTTTTTGACATTATATGCTCCAGGTTCATTCATTTCCTGCAAATGACATAATTTTGTTCTTCTTAATGGACAAAAACACTCTACTATGTTTATGTGAAACATTTTTTTAAAATCTATTTATCTGTTGACAGACACCTGGGCTGGTCTCATTACTTGGTGATTGTAAATCATGCTGCTATAAACATGGGCATGCATAAGTCTGCACAGTCAGCTACCTTAATACTATTCTTTCTTTCTTAATACTTAATTCTTTCTCTTTCTTTCTTTCTTTCTTTCTTTCTTTCTTTCTTTCTTTTCTTTCTTCTTTCTTTTTTTGTTGTTTGTTTGGTTTTTGGTGCTGGGAATTGAACCCAGGGGAATTTAACCACTGAGACACATCCCCAGCCTTTTTTTATATTTTATTTTGAGACAGAGTCTTGCTGAGTGGCTAAGGGCCTCACTAAAATGCTGAGGTTGACTTTGAACTCATGATCCTCTGCCTCAACCTCCCAAACCACTGGGTTTACAGATGTGTGCCACCACACCTGGCCTTAATATTTCCTTATAAAATGATCTAAAGGAAGGTTAGAGGGAAACTTACTAACAAAGCTATTTTTTTTTTCAGTTACAACTGAATAATTATAAATTTTCATATCTAATTTTCATAAACTTTAAAATATTCTTCAGTACTCATTTAATCATATTTTTGTTTTTGTGTTTTGTTAAATTTAGTAATGACAAGGGACATTATCAGCATTTATACATTAAAGCAATCCACATTCTAATAACTGAAAAACACTATATTAACTAAGAAATAGACGTAGTTCTCTGTTGATATTTTCAAACTATATTTGCTCCAAGTTATATGAGAAATTGATAATAGTATAACATACTTTATCATTGCAAATAATGTACTTAGACCTCAAAGTAATTTGCTAATGATTTATGTATTTAATCATTTTAGCTGTTGAAAATTTAGGCCATTTCTTATGATGTTTTCTAAAGATCACTTCTTAATTTGAATTTTAAATTTGCAAGCACTGAGTTTATATGCTTGTCGTATTCATTTCTCTTCGCGTAGAAGTACATTGAATAGTCATTTTTAAGTTTGTAATTTGTTGAGATAATGTAAGCCGTAGGACTATTACAAGAAATAAATATGTGTTGATTGTTACATTTTCAATTGTAAATTTTCAAAATTGTTGTTTATCATTTAAATTCATAGTTTTCCCATCCCTTGTCCTGACATGACCTGTAATTTTCCCTGAGGAACCAAATGTTACCAATACAGACTTAAATGCTTATTTCATTAAATTTTTAATTTTAAAACAAGTAAATTCCCTGTAGATTATACAACATCAAAAGGTATTAAATTGTTAATCACATGTTGAAAAAGTTTTAATACATACCTGAAAATCATATTTTGAAAAGCATTTGATGAGAATGTATACATTTTAAATATATCTTCTTTACATTTTATAAGATATTTTAAATAGTTTTATTTTATTCTTCTGTGTAGTGTATAATTGAAACATGATGACTTATTCTATAACTTCATATTTCTAAAAGACTAGATACTCTTTGAATATGCAAAAACAGATTCAGAAGGGTTTGCAAGAGTTCATAGCATTGTGTACATAGAACTCATCCATAAACAAAATGTTCTATCTATAAATCCATTATTATGGTTTAGATTAAGATATCCACTAAAATCTTTGTGTGAGACAATGCAAGAAAACTTAAAGTAAAATTGATTGGGTTATGAAAGCCTAAATCAAATCAGGGCATTAATCCACTTGAATGGATTAACTGGATGTTAATTGTAGGTACGAAGGTTGTAGCTGAAAGAAGCCAGTCACCCGGCTGCCTCTGGGGTATGTGTTTTTGTCCCTGATGAGGAAAGCTCTCTCTCCTTCCTGATTGTCACGTCCTAAGTTGCTTTCCTCCACCACACTCTTCAGCAATGATGATCTGCCTTACTCAGGCAGAGAACAATGAAGTTTGCTCTATGAATTAAGACCTCTGAAACAGTAAGCCAATTGAACTTTTCCTTCTCCACTATCAGGTCTTTTGGAGGTAGCAACAACAACAACAAAACAAAACAGCTGACTAACACTTCCACTCGCTTTTCATTTTATGGCACTTAATTTGGAGACTAAACTGCAGTAAGTTACTCTCTCTTTCCTCTGAGTTCAAATCAAGGTGTTTACATCAAGTAGTTTGATAGCACACTATACAAACTCACACCAACTTGTCTGTGTTGCCTAGAATTTGAGTTCCTCCTCTTTATAAAACATAAAACTGTCCACTGGATGTTCTAGTCCAACTAGCAGAAGCCTCAGATTGGGTGTTTGTGTGTATACATGCGAATCATATTTTTTTTTTGTATTAACTCTCTTCTACCAATTTTAAAAAATTTCTGTGTATCTGGGAGAAAAAAAAAGCCTTCAAAGCATATGTAAGCAATAATTTAATAAGTGATCTGATCTCTGAGAAGTCTTTTTAATATAGAATTAATTGGCATTAATAAGGTCATCTCACCCTTTGTAGTATTCAAATGTTCAACAAAGTCAATCTGCTAGGTGCTCAGGAAGCAGAAACAAACAAACAGCAAGATACATTTATTCCTAGGGAACTGTGTTGTTTTCTCACCCTATACTACTGTGAAAGCACAGTTTTAACTGTGGCTAATGTTTCCCAGAAGGTTGTCAGGTCATTTAATTAAAGTGACTCTGAACTAGAGGAAGAAGTGTACTTGCAATTCTCAACCTTAGCATAGAAACACAATGGGGCTTCACTTATACCTTCATTTTCTTGTTTGTCCAGTTTGTTTGTTTTAGTAAGCCCACTGTGCTAAAACAAAGAAATCTAAAATGTGATCTTTAGTTCAACTTCTTAATAAAATTTTTCTTACAAAACATATTGTTTTGCCTATGCACTTTAGGCTGCATGAACATTATGTTTCTTTTTAAAAGCATGTAGCTTTTGTCTTCAGACATGTTAAAACAAAGATAAATTCTAAAAAGTTAGTGTTAAAATAAAAAAAAACATTGTATTACTGATATTGTAAACAATATGAGCAAAATACTGAAAGACATCTAGTTTATTAAAATCATGAGGATATTATGAAAACTTACTTGCAAAACCCTACAGTTTTTATTTTTTTAATGCATTGTACATAATTGTTGACAAATTCATACATACATGGAATTTCATTTAGTCCATTTCAGTTCTGTTTCTCCACCCCTTTCCTTCCACCCCTCTCCCGTTCTCCTTTCTCTACTCTGCTGGTCTTCTTTTCACTCATTTATATTTTATTTTTGATTGGTCCTTTTACATAGACATAAATGTGAAATTCCCAGTGTTTAATCTATATTTGCACAGAGGATGATTTTTAAGTTCTTTCCTCATTTCCTCCCCTTCCCTGTCCCTCTCAATCTCATTCTTCTATGCCAATCATCTTCCTTATAGAAAGATGTTATCTGAGCCTCTGCCCCCTTTTTTTTTCTGTTGATTTTGTACGTGAGAAAAAACATTTGGCCCTCGACTTTCTGAGTCTGGGTTACTTCATTTAGCATGATGTTCTCCAGTTTCATTCATTTACTGGTAAATATCATACTTTTTTCTTCTTTATGGTTCAGTAAAACTCCATTGTGTACGTATACCACATTTTCTTTATCCATTCATCTATTAATGGCCACCAAAATGGGAACCATAATTTGGCTATTGAGAATTGTGCTGCCAAAAACATTGAAGTGACTGTATTGGTATTTATGCTGACTTTAGTTCTTTTGGATAAATACCAAGGAGTGGGAGAGCTGAGTCATATGATGGTTCCATTCCTAGTTTTTTGAGGAATCTCCATATTGCTTTCCAGAGTGGTTGCATTAATTTGCAGTCCCACCAAAAATGTATGAGTATACTTTTCTCACTACATCCTCAACAGCATTTATTATTATATTTCTTTTTTGATAATTTCCATGCTGACTGGAGTGAGATGAAATCTCAATGTAGTTTAATTTGCATTTCCCTGATAGCTAGAGATGTTGAAAATCTTTTTTCATATATCTGTTGGCCATTCTTCTGAGAAATGTCTTTATCTCTTTTGCCAATTTGTCATCGTATTATTTGCATTTTGGTGTTAAGTTTTTTGTCTTCTATGTATTCTGAATATTAATCCCATCAGAGGAGTAGCTGGCAAATATTTTCTCCAATTCTGTAGGCTCTTTCCTCACACTTCATAGTCATTGGCTTTACTTTGCAGAAGTTTTTTAATTTGATGGATCCCACTTATTGATTATTGATTTGGTTTCTGTGCTTTAGGGATCTTGATGAGGAATTTGGTGCATGCACCAATATGATGGATTGTTGACCTATAGTCTTTTAGCAGTTGTAAAGTTTCTTGTCTAATTCCCAAGTCTATGATACACTTTGAGTTGACTTTTGTTCAGGGTGAGAGATAGCAGTTATGTTTTATTCTTCTATATATGACTATTAGGTTTTCCCTCTTCTCCATCAAATATTTTTAGCATTTTTGTTAAGTATCACATAGCTGAAAGCATGTGGATTTGTCATGTGTCTTCTATTCTGTTCCATTGATCTTCATGCATATTTTGATAACAATACAATGCTATTTTTGTTACTATAGCTCTGCAGTATAATTTGAGATCTGATTTTGTGATACCTCCAGCATTGCTCTTCTTGCTTAGGATTGTTTTGGCTATTCTGCGTCTCTTATTTTTTCAAATGAATTTTAAAACTACTGAATGGAGAAAAACTGAAAGCAATTCCTCTAAAATCAGAAACAAAACAAGGATGCAGGCTCCCATTGCTCCTATTCCACGTAGTTCTTGAAAATGTTTACCCAGAGTGATCAGACAAGAGAAGGAAATTAAAGGGAAACGCATAGGGGGAGAAATGTGAAATTTTCTGTTTGCTGATGATATGAACCTATATCTGGAAGATCCAAAAATTTTACCCAAGGACTTTTAGATGCGATAAGTGAACTCATCTAAGTATCAGGACACAAGATCAGAATAAAGAAATCATTGCTTTCCTAAACTCCAACCATGATTCTGCTGAGAAGGAAATCAGAATAACTACCCCATTCACAATAATCTCAAAAACACAAAACAACAACAGCAACAACAACAACAACAACAATACTTGGGAATTATCCTAACCAAAGAGTGAAAGATAGAATACAAAGAAATTGAAGAAGAGCTTAGAAGATGGAAAACCTCTAATGTTCTCGGGGAGACAGAATTGATATTGTCAAAATGGCCATACTACCCAAAGCACTTTACAGATTCAGTGCAATCCCCATCAAAACATCAATGGCATTTTTCACAGAACTACCTTACTGAATATTTTTTAGTATTTTAGATTTTTTAGAAATGGTTGGTTTAAGCCTGACTCACACAAAACATAGCAAATTTAGATTTTGTGAGAGTTTATCTAATTCATAAGTGGTACTTTCTTTCCATCTTCCTGAGGTGAGAGGGAATAAGGCAGCTCTCTAGGATCTCTTTTAAAAGGGCACTAATTTCAATTGCAAGACCTAACACGTCATGATTTGATCACTTCCTTAAACAATCCATCTTTTAATATGGTTGCCTTAGGAGTTAGAATTCACACATATAAATTTTGTGGGGGTGCAAATATTCAGACCATAGACAACACCTTCTCCTTTTCTAATACCTTTAGTGAGATACATATTTAATGCAGTTAGATTCTCCAGACATATTCTGCCTTCTTTTCTTCAATCCCTTAATTTCCTAAATGAACTTTTAAGATTTTTGTACTTAAATGGTCATTCTTGGTGTTGTGAAGTTATTTGGGTTTGGGAAAATTAGTAATGTCAAGTACCCACCATTATAATAACATGCAGAATAGTTTCACTGCACTAAAAATCACCTGTGTTTCATGTACTCATTCTTTTCTCACTTGCTTCAAATACTTTGTGACTACTTCTCCTTTTACTGTCTCTATGGTTTTGTCCTTTATGTATGGTCTTGTAATTGGAATCATATACTATGTAACCTTTCAGACCAGCTTCTTTCATTTACCAACATGTATTTAAGGTTTGTCCATATATTTTAATGGCTTAATGGTATATTTATTTCTATTGTGAAATGATATTCTATTATATGAGTGCACTACAAGTTTGTGTGTGGGTGGATACAGGATTGAACCCAGTTTTCTATCCATTCAGCTAGACGACATTTTAGTTGCTGCACATTTGGGACCATTGTGACAAAATAAATGCCTTATAAAAATCTGTGGGCAGAATTTTGAATAGAAATTTTCAATTGATTTGATAAATACCTAGGCATGTGATTGTTAGATTTTTTGTTAAGTTGATATTTATCTCTGTAAGAAACCACAAATTATATTGCAAAGTGACTGCACCATATTACATTCCCACAGCTATGAAGAGGTCCTTTTGTTGTTCTGTGTCCTCATTGCTGCTTGGTTTTGACAGATTTAGGATTTGATTCTTTCTAACTGTACATAGAGGTATCTAATTGATTATTTTGCTATTCTCTAATGACAAAAGATGTTGAGCATATTTCCACATAATTGTTATTGAATTATCATCTTTTTAGATCATTTTCCATTTATTATTTATTTGTTTGTTTTTGTATTATTTTTTAGTTTGGTTTTTGTTTTGAGTGCTGGGGATGGAACACAGGGGAACTTTAGCATTGAGTTACAACCTCAGACCCTTTTATGTTTTATACTGAGAAGGGTCTCACTAAGTTGCCCTGGCTGATCTTGAATCTGTGGTTCTCATATTCATTCTCCCTGGTAGCTGGGATTGTAGGAGTGCTCCAACATGCCTGACCTTTTGCCAATTTTTAAATTCTGGGTTTTTTTTTTTTTTTTTTCTTCTTACTGTAGAGGTGTAAGTGTTTAGTGTATAGTGTAGATGAAAATCATAAACCATTTAAAAGTTTAATTTAACATCTGAAAATATCAATACTTATGCTTGAAAACACACTACAGTTAATCCTACATTAAAAATGGGTAATTAAGATTAGTATAGTAGTATAGTAAAGATAATAAAGATGGTAGAGCATTAGGAGATGTTCGTATTACAAACACGTCGGTGATAATATCTGAATATGGGAGAATTATATTTTCATAGATTGTATAACCTGCAGAAAGAATACAAAGTTATTTTAGTAGTGAATACAGCAATAATGAACAATAAGAAAAAATAATTTTTACTATTTTCAATAGTTCAATAGCTCTTTACTTTGAAACCTTTTGTTGAAAATTACATGTTTACCTCATAATTTAATACATAATATCAACTGCAAAGTAGTAGCTTTTCTTACCTAAATTCACTGTCTTTCTAGTTTATAACAAATGTAGACCTGGAAAGGTGACAAAAATTTTTTTACTTCTTTGCTAGTAGGGCACAAAGTACAAGCAATCTTCACACAGAGTAAAAGCACAGAGAGCTTGGAGAAGCTTTTTAAAATTTTTTCAATATGTCTATATTTCACCGTCTTCCAGATTTAAGTGACTTGTAAGTGCAGAGTTTGAAAATAATTGATAGTTCATTTTTAGATAGGATATAAATTGCTTAGATAGAGACAACATTTTTATTATTTTCTTACCATCTAACTCTAAGAAGTACTTAAGAAAAGTATCTCCATGTTGAAACATTTCAATTTACAAATTTGAAAATGTTGCTGTCACCAATATAAATTTTGTATATACATGAAATGACCAAGTCCTTATTACATACTTATTTTTAAATAATATCTATGATTCATGGCAATTATAAGATAATTAGTCTTGTGTTTATAAATGTGGTTAAACATTGTACTTTTAATCTAACTATGTTTAATTTTATATTTATTAATATTTGTATGATAAGATTACTCAATATTTGGATATAATGACAATCACTATGTCAAAGGATTTCACTTAACACTTTGTTCATTCTTACAATTTTAAATGGGTTTCCACTTGGTTTTTTAATTAATCTAATAGATTTTATTTCTTAACAACCTCTTTTATGTTCTATGAAATATAAAATAAGTGTACATTTTTGAGTATATGTGTGTGTGCATATTTGTGTCTATGCATGCAAGCATGTATAGTCACTTGTAGAAGTCGAATGTTGATTTTGGTAGTTGTAATCATATACAGACATCACTAATTGAGGTCAGTGTAAGTTGCATAGATTTGAGAGGCATTGTGAGTGTATATGTAGTTTTCAAAATTTCCTTCTCATGTGATAGATTTTATGTGTATGTATTGTGTGTGTGTGTGTGTGTGTGTGTGTGTGTGTGTGTGTAAAACTCAATTTTTGTGTTATAATTGGTATATAGTTTTGTAGGTATTAGGCATAGCCTGTGTACTTGGAGTCTGGACTGATTAACCAATTGGCTTCTCCAGTCCCCTTATGTGGTTTTCAATTTTGATAAAGCACCCATCCATATATATCATTCCTATGGCAGTGTGTGATTGTCCTTATCTTCTTCATGGCTAAACCTGGTGATGGCACTTCAAGCTTCTCTTTCCTGGGAGAACTCTTTGGCAGATGTATTTGGACTCCTGTAGGAGCCTCAGGATCTTTGGCTGCTGGAAGATGGGTGACAGGTGGATCTTGTGAGTATGGGTGTCTGTGTGTGTGTGTGATGCAAGTGCCTGTGGACACCTTTCATCTTTTGAAGCCTTTGCTTTGGCTGTTTTGGCTTTGAGAGGGACAGGAGCTTCTGTGTTCTCTTTCAGTGCCATCTTGGAGTTAAGGTTCCTAAAGTTTTGCCGTGTCTAGGATGAATTCAGTTATGCTATACTGGACCTTCTTTGTAGCATTCCCAGTGAAAACAAAGAACAAAACCTTTCTCGGGCTCAGGCAGGGTTGTTCTTTTGAATATTTTTGTTTTATGTTACAGAAACCATAGATCTTGCATGTGATATTGTTTCCTTTATCACTGGTTTTGTGATAGGCTTAAAGCCAATTTTGTGAGCAACCTGAAACTCATTTGATATGATTTATGTTATTATTTTTGAACAGCTCATGCTAGTGCTATGCTTTGGACCTGACATCTAATCTCAGCTAAGGAATGCAGTTACATGATTTAAAGCATTGTGCATAGTCATATCAGATTAAAAGACTATGATCTAGATGTTCCCCACTCAGGAAGCAATAGACATAACTGTAAGATACTTCAGTAGGAACTATTTTCTTAAAAAAGGTTATAGATTGTCACCAGCTGCAGCTTGGCCATGTCTCAATGACACAGTAAAAGACTGTTTTCCCTACAACATTTATCCACACCGTTATAGGTTTACCAGCCCTTATGTCTTTATTATTCTCCACTATCCCCCAACAATTCATGTGTCTGACTGAAAGCTCTTAAATATGAATTATTAGAAATCCACTCACAAAGAATGAAGGTAACTTCAAAAATAGTGTAAGTTTTAACGTTTCTGTGTTCTTACTCTCAACTAAAAACTATGCTAAATGTTTTTGAATGGTTTAGTATAGACTATGAAACCACCAACACAACCTATGATGCAAACATATTCCTCCCCTCCAGAAATTTCCATCTGCCTCCTTATTTATTATCTTGTGTATATGTGATAAGATCTGTCTTTAATACATGATACAATATTATGAACTGAGGACTCTATTCTGTCTCTCCCTTTTTTATACCAGTCCAGGGAAACAATTATTCTACTCTCTGCTTCTGAGTTGGATTATTATTTTAGACCCCTCATAAAAAGGTATCTTGTGGTATTTGTCCTTCTGAATCTAGTTTATTTCACTTAGCATACTAACCTCCGTATTCACCTACATTGCTACAAATGGCATGACTTCTTCCTTTAAAAAACATTTTACTGAGGTATTATTGACATATAAAGTCATAAATATTGCATGTGCATGTGTGTTTTGTATGTGTGTGTGTGTGTGTGTTGTGTGTGTGTGTGTGTATTCAGCTTACATAACTGAAACTTGTTCTTTAACTAATGCCTCCCCAATTTCCTCCTCTCCTACAATCCCTGGCAACAACCTCACCAACTCTCTGCTTTTATGAGTTTTATTACTTAGGATTCTTTGTGCAAGCAATATCATGCACTTTTAACCCTCTGAATCTAGCTTATTTGCCATAATGTGAAACCTTCCAGATCTAACCATGATGTTGAAAATGGTGGTATTTCCTTCATCTTTTAAGGCTGAATATTTCATTATGTACATGTACCATTATTTATTCATTCAATTATCATGGACATTAGGCTGTTTCCATATCTTAGCTATTAAAATTAATGCTGCAATGAACTTTTAAGCACACATATTTCTTTCAGTTCCTAATAGTTTTTTTCATTTGGATACACATTCAGAAGTAGACTTGCTGAATCATATGGTTTTATATTTGATTTTTTAAGGACTCTCCATACCAATTTCCATAATGTTTGCACTAATTTATATATCTATTAGCAAAGTATGAGTTCCCATTTATCTACATCCTCACTAGGATAATAGCCATCCTAACAGGTATTTGGTAATACATCACTATGATTTTGATTTACATTTCCCTGATAATTATTAATATAATATTCATATACTTGTCTTCTGTGGAGAATTATGTGTTCAATTCCTTTGCTTATTTTTTATTCTATTTTTTGTTATTGAGTTGTAGGATTTCTTTCAATATTTTTAATATTAAACTGTTTATCATATATATGCTTTGCAAATATTTTCTCTTGTTCTGTAAGTTACCTTTTCATTTTGTTGATTGTTTCCTTTGCAGTGCAGAAACTTTTTAGGAGCTATTACAACTGATGCCACAGAAATAAAAATGATCATAAGGGACAATTACTAGTAAGTATTTGCCAACAAATTGAACAAACTAGAAGAAATAGACTATTGTTGAGCATCATATTACCTATTAAAATTTCAGTTAAAGAAAATAGAAAGTGTGAACAAACCAATAACTAATACTAAGATTGAATAGTAATGAAAAGCTCCCCAGAAAGAAAAACTAAGAAATAAGTCTTTTCACAGGTGAATTCTGTCAACATTACAGAAGAATTAATATCAATCCTTCTTAAATTATTCCAAAAAATAAAAGAAGAGAAAATACTTCCAACTAATCTTCCAAGACCAACATCAAACAGATACTAGAGTCAGACACATGATACAAGATAAGAAAGCTAAAGACCAATAACCCTGAAGAACACAGATGCAAAAGTCCTCAATGAAAGATCAGCAAATTGAATTCAACAGCACATTAAAAGAATCACACACTATGACCAAGTGGGATTTATCCATATGATGAAAGACTGATTCAACATAAAGTAATCAATTGATGGTGAACGCCATTGACAATAAATTAAGAATAAACTTTTTAAAAATTCCATTGACAATACCATTAAAAAAGAATAATGATTTACACACTGAAAATAATAAAATACCGATAAAATAAATTGAAACAGACAAAAAAGTAGTAGCGCTAAGGGAGACAATGAACAAAATTGAGAGTTCATTAAATTTTTCCCATACTTTGTGAAGTAAATATAATATTTTCTCCATCTTACAGGTATGGAAAATAGTTAAACAGTTGAAATCTTATAGATGGGGGTTTGAACAAAGGTTTACTAGAATCTAGTCCTATGTTGTTTACCATTGTCAGATGACAATTTAGAGTTGTGGATAATAATTTTTGGCTATGGCCTGGAATTTGAAGGTGAAAATGCATTAGTTTTCACAAGCATAATTACAGCATTATATTTACCATAGCACAATATCCAGGGTATAAGATTTACTTATTTGAGTCAATGAAGGAAGTTTGTCAGGAAGAGTTCAAACATCCTAATCATATTCAAATGCCTTTAAAAGGATGACAAACTTATCTTGAGTTTTTTGTAAACCTATCAAATCATGATTAACTGAGTCATGATTTAGTCTTAGCACTGGTCCAATGATAAATGGCAGGTATTCCATAGGAATAATTAAACTCTACCATATCAATCTTCTAATTTATTTTTGTTATATTCCAAAACTTTTCCTGAACCATCTTTGAAATTGTGGAGGGTTAATTTTTGTATCTAAAATAGACTTTAAAGTTGTAAATATGCAAAACAGATTTTAAAATCTATAAATACTTACAAACATGTAGAATGATCCTCAAGAATATATTGTCTTGCCCTTATTTCTCAACTCCATCCTCAGGTTCAAATGGTAACAAGTTTAACAATTTCTAAAAATGCTTATCCCAAGGTACTTAAGTATATACATGTGTGTACATATACACTATATAGTCTTACTAACTTAATTTCAACTTGCATTCTGATATCCCATTATGAAAATGAAGAATTGCTTTCTTTACCTCCTGATTTTTTCTGCATCCACCTATGATTTTTATTAAATATATTATCTATATGGTATCTAGTAATCTTTGATGCTTTTTTCTTTACTTCAGAATTCATTAGTATTGCACAATATATATTGACCTGTTGATATAAAAGATAAAAGTCTTAGTATGCCTGCATTTAAAATTCCCCCTTCTTCATAGATTTGTTAGACAATTTGACAATTTTAAAAGAACACCATTACATTTATTATGTTCTGCAACCATAATTAAGTCGTCAATGCACTGTGTCTATGTTGAATCATTTTACACCCAACAGCAGTATATATGTTATGATGACTAAGTTGGTGCTTTTTACAGAACCAAGCTGGTAACTGAACACATAAAGAGGGAAATGTAGTCTTTTGTTACTAAGTCCTCCTGCTTGAAAGAGACTAATGCTGCTTTCAAGAGTCAAAACAACTTCCTTTTTATTTTGTATAAGCTTTATTTGATTCTTCTCGACAATGCTCAAGTCACTGAGTCACATAGTTCATGCTTTTTCTTCTTATCTTTTTTTTTTTTTAACTTTAGTCTTTCCTGGCAAGAGATGTCATATTTAGAATAATCATATGACATGTTTTAGCTCTGGCATATTTCAAAATAGTTTCTTTGCTTTTGACATTTGCTTGAGTATAGAATTCTGGATTTAAATGTTTTTTTTACTTTCCTGGTGCTGGGGATTGAACCCAGGGCCTGGCACACATAAGGCATGTTTTTCCACTGATCCATACCCCAGAAGTCCAGCTAGACTTCTGTATTTAACTGTTATTTCTTCAGCTATTGAATATGCAGCATTTTGTTTGGATTTTATCATTCAGTGATACTGAGGATCTCAGATTCATTCTAACTTCTTTTAGGTGATTTTTTTTTTAATTTGGAAGGACTGGGGTTATTTGTACAGAGATGTGAAATATCTGTTTCCTAGGTATCCCTTCCTTGAAAAGGAGTTTAGATTCTGGGCTTTTTCATTAGGGGTACAAAGTATTCATAGGTAGGTTTCCATGAGAGGTGAATTGATGGCGAGGAGCTAGAGGGAAAGAGCCCCTCTACTATTGTTAAATTAGGATGTTTTGGTTTTGTGAGAGGAGACTTACCCGTATAGTGTTCAGTTTCATTTTAAAATTTAAATAATTAAATTTATGTCCATTCCCCATTTTTGATCCAGTAGGCAGATTTTCTGGATTTCCCTTTGGAGTTACATACTTAACTCAGAATTTTGAACTGTTGAGTTACTTATTCGTATTTCTTAGCTGTTCAGTCTAATTGACTTGTATATCTGGATTTCTTCCAACATTCAGGTACCCTTCTGGCTAATTTTCTTTTTTTTTTTTTTTACATTTTAACTTATATTTTTTCATCTTATTTGATCATTTGAAAAAAGAAAATATAAAATATTTGTGGTAACATATTTTTCAAGTCATTTGACATTGCCGGTTTCCTCAGAACAATTCAGAAAATAATATATAAGAGGGGTCATTGCCCCAAATATCTATTCACAGAATAGAATCCAAGCATTGGAATATAATTTTCAAGGTTTTCTTCAATAGAAAAGCATTTACTTTTATAAAGAATACATGTTTTTTTTTTTTTTTTTTTTAATTTCCCATAGTAGTTGGGATTCTAGATTGGCCATCTTGATTACCAGCCCCTGTTGTGCACATGTCTTAAGTTACTTATTAATTTATATCGTACCGTGAAGGTATTTTGCAGATAGCAGTAAGATCCCAGATGAGCTAAATTTAAGATTATCCCTTTAGGCCTGTCTTAATCCCATAAGCCCTTTAAAAACATAGAGTTTTCCCTGGTTTATCTAAAGAGAAAGTCAGATTTGAAGCATGAAGGGAATTTGACACGTGGAAAACTCCCACCACAAGCTTCCCAGAGCAGGGATTACACAACAAGAAATGAGACCCTGGTGAAGCCAGTTCTGACGGGCGGCCAACAGAGGAACAAGTATCAGGGTCCTACACCACAAAACCAGAACGCTTTCTACAGCAGGAATGAGCTCAGAAGCCTCCAGATAAGAAGTCAGTCTGACTGACACTCTGATTTCACATTTGTGTACCCTGGGGAAAGCACAGTCATTCTGTATCTCATGATTTGTGGTACTGTGACTAATAATGTGTGTCATTTTAAGCTATCTAGTTTGCAGTGATTATTTTTATACAGCAATATAAAACTGATGCCTTCCCTCACCATGGTAAATTTGTCATGCTAAACTCTAAGCATTCCTTCCCCTTTCTCATGTCTTTGTTTCTAGCTTAGAAACTACCTGCCATGTCCCTTCTTCTCTCTCCAGAGTTGGTTTGTATCATTGTTCTGTTTCGTTTTTGACAACATACTCAAAGCTTATTTACAATTCTTCATAAATTCTTTCATTTCTTGGAAATACGATTCCAACCTCTTCTGAAAAAAATACCACTTTATGTCCATACATGAAATATTTTGTTCTGTGAAATTTTATATTGCTGACAGCATTGCTTTTCATCTCTTTGCTTTCACAGCACCTTCAATAGTGCTATATACCTAGGAAATAAACAATCATACTGCTCAATTAAATCGTGACACTGCAGACACAAAAACGGCAGCAAGTTAAATATAATCCTTCAAATGGATGGAAGATTTGAATAAAAATATTGCACTGTTGACTGTAAAATAAATATTGGTAGTGGTTTAGGGTTGTGAATTCAAATTATCAAAGGTCTCATCATCTAAATCATGATAATAACAATATTTATGCCATGTAACTGCACATCATATAGTTTGACAAATATTTCATATTTATCATTTTTTGATGTTCAAAAAATCCTAAAATGTAATAAGCTCACATTAAATAAATGAAGACACATACGTCTTTATAATATATAGCATCATATTGGTGAATGATAATATAGCTTAGTTTTCATATTATTTATTCATGTGCTTATTTATTTATTGGTACTAAGTTGCTGAGGGCCTCAGGAAGTTGCTGAGACTGGCCTCAAATTTGCAATCCTCTTGTTTCAAGCCTCCCAGGTAACTGAAATTACAGGAGTGCACCACCTGGCAGAAATTTAAAATCACAAAGAATTTTAAAATCCTCTCAAAGGCTAACAAAGGAATTAATTTATCTTCTTAATTTATCTGTTAATTTTGCTACATTTTTCTTAGTGAAATTGGATAAAGTCATTCTTACTGTTGCTTTCTGTTGAAAACAGATCTGTCCTTCACAGAACAGTACAATTGTCCACAGATAAGTTCTCTAAAGCCTTAATGAAAAAGCAGTTTATAATTTGATCAGTTTATGAATTAGAACAATTCTCAGAGGATCTATTATATAAAAATTTCAAGTGACAGGATTGCAAGTTTAAAAAAAGCTGGTGTTTCACCTCTAACACTGAAATTTGCTATACACTTGCTCAAAGTCATAGGACATAGTAGAGTAATACTTTTTGCCTTTATGTTTTTTTACTCCAGTACTAATCTGATCTCTTCTCTTTTATTGGATATCTGCTGCAAAGTAACTCCCATTAAACTCAAATTGAGAGTGACAACCTGTATTGTATATAAGCCAGTTTTGCATAACTATGGAAAATGGTAACGAGCTGCTTGTAAATTAGAAATATATATTATCTTGATGAACAAATAGATTCAATAAAGCACGTGTTCTATACTGTTTCATCTTTTAAGTATAATGTATTCTACTGTTTAAATGTAGTGGTTTTGATGAAGAATTTTATATGGAAGTCTTCTGAAATCAATACTTGATAAAAGGCTATTGATTTTAGCTAATTTATAGTTCTAAACAGAATTACACATGATGGAAAATATAATGCCCCATCAAGATATTCGGGTTCTTATACTCAGAAATTGCACATATGTCACCTTACATAGCAAAGGGACTTTGTGTGATAAATTTAAGGACTTTAACAAGAGGACAGTCTCCTGGATGTCCCTGCATTATATTTTGAACTAGATATAATCTCAAAGGTTCTTATAAATGAAAGAAGCATACAGGAGAGTCATAGCCAAAGCTTACGAGTAAGAGAAAGACTGCTGGCTTTGAGGGCAGCAGAGGTCAAGCCCCAAGGAATGAAGGTGACTTCTGAAAACTAAAAGTGACAAAGAGATGTGATAACTGTTACAGAAGCAATAGGAAACTCATACAGTACCTAAGACATGATTACTTTTAGCAGAAACGTACCATAACAAAAGTGTGCAGTACGTTTTGGAAAAAGAATAGATTTCAGCCATAAGATTTATCTGGACTCTCTGGGCACAGTGGTATATGCCTATAATCCCAGTAACTTTGGAGGCAAAGGCAGGAGGATTACATGTTCAAGGCCAGTGTCAGCAACTTAGTGAGGCCCTAAGCAACTTAGAGAAATCCTATCTCAGACTTGGTGATGCAGCTCAGTGGTACCAAAAAAAAAAAAAAAAAAAAAAAAAAAAAAAAAAAAAAAAAAAAAATTACCTAATAAATACAATTTTAAATTTATTAATATGTAAATGTATGAACAATTGCTGCAAAATAGACATACAAATCACATTGAAAAAGTAACATCAATATGAAATTGATTTTCTAAAACATAAGGAACAAAGCACATTTGACAATGTCTTCTACCTTTAGAAATGTACTTTTTATCCATACTCAATGAAATGTCATCATATATAATAAAATGTATAATAATATAAAATCTTTATGCTAATAAATTTGGAGATTTAGATTAAATAGACAAATTTCTGAGCACTGACCTACAAAAATTTAAGCAAGAGGATATAAAAAATAAGTAGATCAATAGAAAGTAAGGAGATTGAGTAATAAAAAGTCAACAAACAAATCCCAGGTCTAGATAGATTCTCTACTAAATTTTAGCAGACTTTCAAAGAATAACAAGCATTAATGCTTCTCAAAGTGTTCTCTATAAAATGAATGAACCCTTTCAAACTCATTCTACAAAGACAGTGTTGTCCTGTTTGCATAACCTGATGAGGTCTTGAAGGAAGGAAGGCAGGAAGGCAGGAAGGAAGGAAGGAAGGAAGGAAGGAAGGAAGGAAGGAAGGAAGGAAGGGAGAGAGAGAGAGGAAAGGAAGAGAGAGAGAGAAAGAAAGAAAGAAAAAAAGAAAGAAAGAAAGAAAGAAAGAAAGAAAGAAAGAAAGAAAGAAAGAAAGAAGAAAGAAAGAAAGGAGGAAAGTAAGAAAGAAAGTTATAGATCAATATCTCTGATAAATATAGATACAAAAATCTCCAATAAAATACTTGGAAATTGAATTCAGCATCACATTCAAAAACATACACCATAATGAAGTTGGTTTCATTCTAGGAATGCAAAATTGTTCAATATATGCAAATCAGTAGACAATGCAGCATATAAATAGAATTAAGGATAAGAATCACTTGATTTTCTCAACAAATGCAGAAAAAAATACTTTGATAAAATTCAACAACTCTTCATGATAAAATCCTGATTGAATTAGGTATATAAGAATCATAATTCAACATAATAAGGGCTATGATAACTAGACCATAGTCAATGAATAAATGTGGAAAACCAAAAGCATCTCTTCTTCATACCAGCCACAAGATATGGGTGTTCATTCTCAATATTTAATAGACTATAAAAATTTTAGCCAGATCAATGAAGCAAGAAAAAGAGATAAAAGGAATGCAAATGGAAAAAAGAGGAAGTCAAATTATCCCTGCTTGCTGATGACATAATTCTATACTTATAATATACTTGATGGGGTAGAAATCACCTCATTCACAGTGCCTCAAAAAGCAGGGGGCGAGAGGTACATAGATGAGAAGAACAAAACAAAATAGAAGAATGAAACAAAACAAGACAAAATCTAGGAATAATCCTAACCAAGGTTAAAGACCTCATTATAAAATAAAAATACTAAACTCAAGAACACATTAGAAGATGGAAAAATATCCCATATTCTTGAATTTGGAAAATTAATGTTGTTTAAATGACCATAATAATGAAAGCAATCTAAAGATTCAATGCAATCCCCATCAATATCCCAAAACTATTGAAAAACACTTCTAAAATGCAATACCAAAGCACTGAAGACTCTGAATAAGCCAAGTAATATGAGCAAAATGATCAATGCTGAAGGCATCACAATACCTGATCTCAAAACATACCTCAGAGCCAAAGTAACAAAACAGCATAGTATTAGCATTAAAACAGACTTGCCTACTAACAGAATAAGAAAGAATACATAGAAGAAAATCAGCTTAACTACACCAAAATGGTTCCTGATAAAGATATCAAAAATATACATTGGAGAAAAGACAGATTTTTCGACCAACGGTTCTTAAAATGGAAACTAGGTTCCTATTTCTCACCTGTATAAACATCAGTGCCAAATGGATCAAAAACATTAATGCAAAGCCTGAAGCATGAAAACTTTTAGAAGACAACATAAGGGAAACACCACAAGATATTGGGATAGGCAATGATTTCCTGAATAGGACTTCAATAGCTAAGGAAACAAAAGTGAGAATTGATAAATAGGGTTACATCACATTAAAAAGCTTTTGTACAACAAAGGAAACAATCAGTAAAGAGACACCTGTAGAACTGGAGAATGTCTTCCCCAAATATCCATCTGACAGAGGAATGATATCAAGAATACATGAATAACTCAAAAAACTCAGCATCAAAAAAATAATCAATCATATTTTGATCTAATCAGACTATGAGCAAATATTTTCAATAGATCAAAAGAAACTACAAATGACCAGTAATATATGAAAAATGCCTAGTACCTTAGCCATCAGGAAAGTATAAATCAAAGCTACAGTGAGATTCCATCTCACCTCCATCAGAATGGCTAATATAAAAAGAATAACAAATGCTGGCAAGGATATGGTAAGAATGTAAATTAGTACAGTCACTATGAAAAACAGAATGGAGATTCTTTAAAAAAAAAAATTAAACATTGAAATATCCTATGATTTAGCCATACCACCCCTAAGCATATATCCCATGGAGATGAAATCAGCATATAAAAAAAGAAACTCTTACCATGAATACTATTCATACTACCTAACATATAGAACCTGCCTAGGCACCTGTCAACAAATGAATGGATAAAGCATATACATTGGTTAGAATATTAGTCAGTCATAAAGAAAAATGAAATCCTGTCATTTGTATGAAAATGAAGGACACCGTGTTAAGCTTAATAAGCCAGATACAGATAAGTATTTTGTGTTGTCTCTACACATGTGGAAACTAAAAAGAAACACACATACACATACACACACACACACAGACACACACACACACACACACACACACACACACACACACACACAAACCTGAATGTAGAAGTGTGATTTTCAGAAAAAGGGAAAGGGTTTCCAGGGAAGAAGGGAAAGAGGGGAAGACAGAACAGGGCAAAAGACAAGATAAAGAGGCATGACCAATGCATATATGTGAATGTCACAGTGAAACCCATTAATTTGGATTTTTAATATTATTTTCAATAATGAAAAG
Organism: Sciurus vulgaris; assembly: GCF_902686455.1. Classification (NCBI taxonomy): domain Eukaryota; kingdom Metazoa; phylum Chordata; class Mammalia; order Rodentia; family Sciuridae; genus Sciurus; species Sciurus vulgaris. Next base: position 138,405,643 of record NC_136463.1, read on the forward strand.
AAATATGTATTCACAATTAAGCTACTTTAATTCAAAATGTTACTGCTACTTATTTCTTTAAGCAATTATACAACATAGCTAAACAATACTTTGTTAGAGGTTTTGTCCAGGTTTACAAGATAAAGTCACTCCTAGCTCAGCATACTAAATTTACTGAGTGAGTGGGTACTGTATTTGCTTTGCATAGGTATTTTCTTGCTCCTTTGATGAACGGAGAAATGATTACTATGGATCATGAACATAGAAAATAGTGGAATCAATTTCATTTCTTGAAATATTCCCTAACATATAACTTTTTCATTATACCATTAAAAAAAATTTTTTTTTACATATAGACTTGATTCTAGGGACATACGTTTTTAGGGAAAGCTAACCTGAACAAAATATCATCATGGATATAGACTTTAAAACTGAAACTATTTGGCAGTTTCCATTCCTAGTTTTCTAAGGTGGAACCAACCTAGATGCCCCTCAATTGATGAATGGATAAAGAAACTGTGGTATATATATACAATGGAATATTACTCAGCCATAAAGAATAATAAAATTATGGCTTTTGCAGGCAAATGGATGAAATTGGAGAATATCATGCTAAGTGAGATAAGCCAATCTCAAAAAAAAACAAAGGATGAATGATCTCGCTGATAAGTGGATGATGATACATAATGGGGGGTGGGAGGGAGGCAAGAATGGAGGAACGAGGGACTGTATAGAGGGAAAAGAGGGTGGGAGGGGTGGGGGGGAAGGAAAAAAAATAACAGAATGAATCAAACATCATTACCCTAGGTAAATGTATGATTACACAAATGGTATGCCTCTACTTCATGTACAAACAGAGAAAGAAGTTGTACCACATTTATTTACAATAAGAAAATTAATTTTAAAAAATCAACTAAAAAAAATTTGAAGCCATTTTCTGGATATAATCCCAATTTCAATTTTATCTGGGACAGCATCATACACAGTTAAATGCTGAAAGCCTCAGCCTTCTGGAGATATCCTACATTTTCTTGAGGAAAATGGCAATAAATATAGACCTTTAAATATGTCTGAAGTTCTTAGGAGTCTCCTGAAGCCTTTATGAAAACTGTGTAGTTAGTAGATTAGATATTATTTTAGCCTCAGTTGTAGTATATGGCACTGTTCATGAGCCTTTCCCTCTCCGAGAGATTAGAGAATGTGTAATTTTGCTTAGCTTATTTCTAGACTGGACTATGCCAAGAAACTATATGACCTGGGCAATTGTTCAGGTTGAAGCAGTCTTCTGGAATGTAAAATGTCTAATTTATTTAAAAAGAGAGAGAAAACAATGTAGTAGTTTTTTTTTGTTTGTTTTGTTTGGGGGTTTTTGTTTGTTTTTGTGGTGCTGTAGGTTGAACCCAGGAACTTGTGGATGTTAGGCAAGCACTCTACCAACTGACCTATATCCCCAGCCCTGTAGTAGTTTTAATGCTAATGATTCTACAAAGATCAGATTCAAATAAACCAATTAGTAAACAAAAATAAGTTAAAAAGTTTTTTTGTTATTGTTGGATTTTTTTCTGCTTTTTTGTCTTTTCACATGCTTTCCCTCCTTTAATTGTATATTCTCCCCACTGGAAATTTTGTTTGAGAGTCTTCAAATCATAACTATTCATTTTTATTTAACCAATTAAGAATACTTATATAAATTCATAATTGTTAAAAAATGTGATAAAATCAATGTATTATGTGAAGTTCATATAACATAAAATGTATCATAATGAAGTGTACAATTCAGTGGAGCCTAGTAAATTTAATGTGGTGTAACCAAAATTTTTGCCAAGTTCTAAAACTTTTAATCACCCAGAAGTAACCCTGAATCTTTAAATGGTCACTCCCCATTTCCTTACCCTCAGTCCCAAGAGACTATTAACCTGCTCTCTTTATTTGCAATTTATATAAGTTAAATATATAAATTTATATCCTGGCAATTTCATATAAGTTGAATTATACAATATGCACCTTTTTTGTCTAGTTTGTGTCCCACAACATAATATTTTTCAGTTACATCCACAATACATACAACTTTTTATGTTCTTACGAATAATAGCCCACTGTATAAATATACCATAGTTTTGTTCCTTCATTATTAATAGGCATTTGGGTTGTTTCCACATTTTGGTTATGGAAAGGAGTACAGCTCTGGTCACTTGTGAACAAGTGTTTGTTTGAATATCTGTTTTCAAACAGTTTTGTAACATACATAGGAATAGAATTGCTGGATCATATGGCAATTCTGTGTTTGAATTTTGAGGATATTCCAAACTATTTCAACAATGTCTGTACTATTGTACATTCCCCAAAATAATTGAAAAGCATTCAAAAAAGTGGTGTGGGAGAGTCTCATGAAAACTGAAGGGAGACCAGTACACTGAAGGAACCAGGAAGGAGGAAGAGGGAAGAGAAAAGGGGAGTATTGGGGGATGCAAGTGACCAAATCATATCATTATATTGTGTGTAGGTATAAGTATGCAGCAATGAATTCCACTATTTTGTGTATAATGCACCACATTAAAAGTTTAAAAATTTTAATTTTTCCATATCATTGCCAGCATTTATTTTCTGGTATTTTAAAATTTTATCCATCCTAGTGAGTTTGAAATGGTATCTACTTGTGGCTTTAATTTACATTTTTTTAATTACTAATAATGCTGAGCATGTTTTCCTCTGCTTTTCCACCATTTGTACAACTTTTTGGAGAAATATCTATTCGAGTCTTTTACCAAAATTTTAAAAATTGGATTGTTTGTGTTTTGTTTATATATTTGGAACAATGATTTTTAAAGTTGTATGGTTTACAAACAATTCTCCCATTCTCTTGGTTGTGTTTTCAGTTAACTTGATGATGTCCTTTAATGCACAAAATTTCTTAATTTTGATGAAGTCCCATTTATCTATTGTTTTCTTTTCTTTCAGACTTTAAGTGTTGTAGGCTCAGAAGCATTGCCATACCTGAGGTCATGAAGTTCTAGCCCTGTGATTTCCTCTGAGGGTTTTATAGATTGAGCTCTTAGTTTTAGCCTTTCAATCTATCTTGAGCTGAGTTTTCTAGACAGTGTGAGGTAGGTATTCTAATAGTATTCTTTTGTAAACATCCTTCAATTTTATTTTTAAAATCTGCTCTGGTACAGCTTTATACCTTCCAGTTTATGGAGTTATCACTATAAATTACATTTTATTTGCTACATATATATACATTAACAGTTTTTAATATGGGTTTTTATATTTGTTTTCAAATTACATAGAAGTCAAAGAGGAGTTGCAAAACAAAATGCCATTTATTTTTATATTTACCTGTGCACTTCCCTTAACCACTGCATTTTTTTTTTCTTTGTATGACTTCACTTTATACCATGTCCTTTAATTTCAACCTGAAGGGCTACATGTAACATTCTCATAGTTTAGTTTACTTGAAACAAATCTGGCTTTCGTTTATCTAAAGTATCCTCATTTTCCTTTATTTTCAAAAGGTAGTTTTGTTAGTTAGAGTATTTTTGGTTAGTTCTTCATTTTCCAAGTAGAGCAGTGTAGCAAGGCAAAATCCCATAAAGCTCCTACAGTGTTTGTTTGATATGTGTGTGTGTGTGTGTGTGTGTGTGTGTGTGTGTGTGTGTTTCTGTGGCTATGCAATACAGGCCCTTGGAAATTCCACTCTTTCATTTTCACTGATGTCACTCAATAATAATTTCTAAACGTTTGAAAAGATGCTGAACTTCACTACTAAAGTGGCTATGTTTCCAACAGTGCATCCTTCACAGCTTCCTCTGACCACGTTTAATTGTGGCTGAGATTCTGTTCTGGACTTAGGGATTCAGAGGCCCTTTTGTCTGCTATAAAAGAACATCACAGCCTAGGTAATTTGTAATGAACAAACACACTTTTGGAGACTGGGAAGTCCAAATTCCAGGTGCTGACACCTTAAAGGTTTTCTTGCTGTCTTGCCCCATGGTGGAAGAGTACAAGGAAGAGGAGAGAGAACATAAGAGGGGGCCAAAATCTCTGCTTTGTAATAAAGTCACCCCTGTGTTCACAAACTCATGTCCATGACAATACCATTCATCTATTCAATTTGCTGCCCTTCTGACTTAAACACCTCTGATCAGTGTTCACTGGCCAACACTGTTGCATTGGGAATTAAGATTCCAATGCATGCTCTTTTTACATTGAAATCATAGTGCATGTATTCCCTGCCCTTTAGATTCCTCAGGCTGATGTTATCCCAAATATTCAAGCACCACCTTTGAGTTCTGTCTCTGCAGTAGCCTATGTCAGAATATCTGTTTCTTCAAAAGCTGTGGAACAAAATTTGAAATAGCTCTTGGATACAGGTTAGCATGATCACCAGGCAAACTGTGCTCTCATCTTAGTGCCTGGAAGACACAGTTTACTTTGGCATGAATCATCCTGTCACGCATGCAGTTTTGAATGATGACTTGACATTAGATTCTCTTAGAAGAATACAAGTGCATGTCTCACATCCTATCCAGCAAGAAATTTTTTGCTTTCCCATAGCAGTTCTAGGTTTCAGCATTTAAGTTACAGTATAATTACATACAGATGAGATTACATGGATGGATGTGGTAGTCTTTATGTCTTAGAAGCCCCATCTCATAAATAAGAACTAAACCTGGCCAAGTCTCAGTTATTACTTCCTACCAAGTATTAGTAAATCCTTCACATTCTTCCCAGTTCAAACCCAATTAGAAGTCATTTGCAATCATAATCAAAGTTTTCTATTACATAACTGGTATTTCATCTTTATTAGATATATAAGAAACAGAACTCTAAGGTAAAAATTCCTCTGTAGATGACGAAACATTTGTTAATGGTTTACTCACAATGTCTTTATTATATACTAATTGATAAATCATAACTGTACCAAGTATTTTTGAGTAAGAAAAAAAAGATAGGTTTAAATTTATATAGTGTATTTCCCACAGACCAGTACTTCTATAGGATATATACAGTAATCTCCCATTACACCAAAGAAGTGATAAAAATGTTAGTCAATTCACATAGATTTCATACCCTTAAAATAACATATATAAAAATTTTATCCATTTTATTGAACATATTGATTTACTTGTGAATACTCAAATTTTTGGAAATATTTGGAATAATCTAATTACTTATTAAGCCAAATACATAAGTATATAAGAATTCGCACAAGAGTAATTGTTGCTTCAGTTATAAAATACATCACATTTTTACATTTCAAATTTAAATTTAATAAATTCTAATCCAAGTAAAAAATGATAGTGAGAAAAAAAATGGAAAATGTTATATAATGGAAAATAAAAGTATAATTATTTCAATTTTTCATACAGAGAGAAAGAGGATTAACAACTTGCATATCTTCTGGTTACTTAATACTATTAATATAGATGAAGATACTTTTGATTATATTATAAAATATTGGCAATTCTTTTAAAAAGTTAGTACTGTAACCCAAACATATTACAAATATTTGACGACTCAACATTATTTGTAATAGTGATATAGTATATCCTTATAAAGTTGAGCCATTATTCAACCATTCTTCAATTTCTACCCATTCAAGTTACTCATGTGTTTTTTTTTAAATAATAGTGTCAATATCTCTTACAATCAAGTTCCCATTGCTCTCACTATATTGCTAAAGATCTTATCCAGATTTTTGTTAGCAAATTTTCAAAGCCTCCTATTGTAAAAAGAAGTTAATCACTGCCATCCTGTGCCAATTCAATTTGACAAGCATTCATGAGCACTTACAATGCACAAGACACTTCTGATCCACCACTTAAGAAAATGAACTCAATGGTCGGAAAATCAGTTTTAGACATAACACATACTGATTGCAAAGACTTTTATATTAGAATGAGAATAGGTTTTTTGTCCACAAAAGGAGCCTTGAGTTAATGGAATCTAAAGAACGAGAGGCCTTGGGGAAAGATATTGTTCAGATCTGATATGCCATTAAGAGATTAGATGCTTTTAAAGCTGCCAGGAGAAAAGTCCAAATGATACACATTCGTGATAGTAATGGGGGAAGAAATTTTGAAAAAAAAGAGTCTTCTACAGTATCACTCAACATAATGCCATTGATTAAATAATGACTAGAAGGAAATTACACCTTAAAATGTGATAACATCCACTAGAATATTTTAACCTTCTCTGAAGAAGTATATTTGCTAACATTCTAATAGAACTCTCTGCAGAGTCTCTTTCAAGAGAGCTAAATTGATTCAGGAAATGGAGGTGGTGATTGAGTTGTAATATTTTGAGGGAATTACTCCTCTGTAAGGTAAAAAGCATACTTAGATTTTTTTCAAGAGCCAATGAAAATAGTTCTTGATAGAAACAACTCTCCAGGATTGAAAGGAAGTTTTATACCTGAGGAAACAGTAATAGTGGATAATGTATTAACTATGAAATGTGAAACTATTAACAGAAATATTGAAACAAAAATTAATAGAAACACATAATATAACACATAATATAATTCTTATTGCTCTAAACATTTTATTTAATATCAACTAACTTTATTTTAAAAGCTGACATTGGAAACATTATTCTTAGAGAGTGAAGTACAGGAAGGAACTTTCAATATCATCTGAGAAGAGAGCAATCTATTGATATGAAGAAAATTATCTAGAGATAATTAGATGTTCTACTAAGCAGATACATAAGTTAAGAGTATTTTCAACTATAAATAAGAGAAAACGCAAAGTTTATTTTGTTCTCAAATTCTATAAGTAATCAGTGTAAGGGTGGTGCTATATTTCAATGATGCTATTATGGAGTGTGAATATTTTTATTTTTTTGCTTTAGCATCTTGGCCTATTCAAACTGATAGCATTTCATTATCTGCTACCTGTCTAGACTTATAATTATACATAGAAAGGAACGGAATATCATTTTAAAAATAACGAAGAAAGGTAGTTTTTCTTTTCATGAGATTGTTTTAAAAGGGATATCCACTTCAGAGACATCGATTTACAATTGTATTAGTGGGGACTGTGTGACATATCCACTTTGTTTACAAGGGAGGCTAGGATTTTAATATTTTAATTCAGTGTCTTTTTCCACCCCCCCCCCCCAAAAAAAAGGAATTTTGGTAATGAATTAGAAGAATATAATTCATAAACTGAGAGCGACTTACAATGTTCATTGCAGAAATCATGATTGGAGTACTCATCTTCTATTAGGGTTCTCTAAAGACTAGAATATATGAATGTATGAGAAGGAGATGGATGGAGAGTAGGGTGGGAGAGAGAGGGGGAGGAGGGGAGAGAGAGAGAAACAGAGAGAGAGAGACAGAGGAAAGAGAGTTTAAGGAACTTCTGCACACAGTTATAGGGGCTGATAAGTTCAGGATTTCAGGATCTGCAGGACACGGTGCCAGGTATAAACTCAGGGAAGAAATCTGAAAGTTGTCTGGAGACCTAAGTTCTTTCTCTTTCACAGGACCTTGGTCTTTTCTCTTAAACTCTTCAATTGATTGAAAGAGGCTCAAAAACATTATTAAGGATAATCTACTTTCCTCAAAGTCTGCTGGTTTCATTGTTAACCCCTCTAAAAAATACCTTTACAAGAAAATCTAAAATTTGGCCAACTGTCTAGGTACCATGGTCTTCCCAAGCTGACATGTACATTGAACCATCACAAGTCCACTCTTGCTAACTTGGCACCTGTACACATCCCCTTAAACGATATTCAATTGCCAAAGAAATATAATTATGAAGTGACACTCTGCCTAACATGGCACGACTACCCTGTATGTGATAGAAAACACACTAACCCTTTCCTCAAGAATAGGAGGTAAATGTATCAGGTGATGTTCACTCTTCTCTTTAATGTTCTATAACTTAAATACTAAAATGCAAAATTAGCAATAACAAAATACTGTGATATAATTCAATAATCTTATGTGATAATGGGATAAGAAAAGAGAACCAAGATATGTAAAGATGATATAGATATAGTAGATATAGATAGATACAGAGTTTGCCCTTTATCCAAGGTTACACAAAACTGATATTTGTAACTTCTTTCATTCACTGTCCGTTTCCTTTTCCTTCAGAATGTACCTCTGCTGGTCACAACTCTTAACAGGATGAAGTGACCCAAACCTTCACTCTAAAGGAACTGGGTCATTATTAGTCCTGCCTGAATAGAGCTTTAGTATTTCCTTACATCAATCATAGATTGAAGTTAACGCTAAGAGAGTCCTCAAGGATCACCTGTATTCCATGCATTCTTTTCCTCCTTTCTTTGTGGGGTAACTGCCAATTTCTCTTGGAAATCAGAACCAATCTCTTTATCCAATACAATTATTGCCTTGTTTGTCTATCAATTCAGAGGCAGGAGGAGACAAAGTGACCAGGCACATTCTTAACTTCTCATTCAATGGGATTGTGAGTAAGCCTCCTGGCAGAAGCACTTCTTTTGAAATCGAGAGCTCTAGGCCAGCAGAGCATGCAGTGTGGGACAGAAAGCATAAATTTTGCTAGTTGATCACTAGGGGTGATAAGGATTGGTACCACTCTCAGGTTCACCCACCAATCAATCTCTCGAACCATGAATCCCAGTTATGGAATTCGTAGCACCATAGGTTGGCCACTAATTCACAGCATATACAGCCTTTTGGAGAACTTTGCCCCAACCCAACAAGGTATCGTCCACTAGTTGGAGCTGTAACTGCGTTTTCAAAAATTGATCTGCTCTCTATGAAACTAACTGATTCAGGATGATGGGAAACATTGCAAGACCCAAGAATTTGAAAACATGGGCTCAATGCTTAACATTATTTATTGTGAAATGAGCTCTTTGATCAGGGAAATAAAGTGGAATGTCACAATTTTACATAAAGCATTCTGTTAAACATGGAGGGTAACTTATTGAGCAGTATTGTGGGCAAGGAGGCCAATTCATACCCAGAGTAAATTTCTACTCCAGGAAAAACATAATATTATTCCTTCAATAATAGAAGCAGTAGTTCAAAGCAATCAACCTGCTGCCAGGCAGTTGACTGATCATCCCAGGGAGACACATGATCAGTGATGGTCTCCGCTGCTGGCCAAGTGCACCCCCAGCAGTGATGGTAGTCAGATCAGCTTTGGCGAGTGCAAGTCCATGTTGCTGAGCTCATGCATAACCTCCATCCCTACCACTCTGGCCACTAGCCGATGACATGAGTGACTGGAGAAGGAGACTGTTTGGGCTCCATAGAACACGTTTCCTTTTCTCTTGATTGTTAAAATCCTCTTATCTGAGGTCCTTGTCACCAACTTCCCAATCATATCCCTTCTAAGTCCCTACCCAGCCACCTAACACATTGGTCTCAGCTCATGGATTGATGTAGAATTTCATATCTGACTATTTCTCATTTCAAGAGAAATACATAATCATATTCACTGTTTAAGTTTCCACCCTTTGGGAGGATTCCTTCCATTGTTCTTCAGGGGGGTCCCAGAAAGGAGCTGTAGCATCCCAGATTGCTACTTTCAGACAGCACTTGCATCTCACCCAGAATCACCTATAAACCAGGTCCAACTTTCTTCTCCCTCTGTCAACTGTCACCTGCCCAGTGTCATAATTTAGAGAATTCTTCTTTCCCCACCCTTTAAAAAGTAGCAGCTCTGGAGAATCAGTGCAAACATCAAGGCATAAAACAACCAGGAGCTGTGATTAAAATATAAATGGCCTGCAATTCATATTTCTTTAGCCCTGGCTGTTCTCTTTTCTTGGAGGTTTTGTTTGTTTGTTTGTTCTTTGTCTCCTGTTTTCCTCTCTTTTTTCCTGAAATATCCTCACGTCCTACAAATCTTTGCTCAAATGTTCCCATCTCAATGTGATCTCCAATAATGAAAATATGCAAAGCTGCTGCCCAGTGAGTCAGGCCTTTGTACTCTGCTTACCTTGAGTGTGGCCAAAACTTGGGTGACTTGTTTCTAACTGGATAAAATATGAAAAAGTGATAGACTTCCACACCATTGGCTATGCTGCTTCATGTATAGCATTTTATGAGTTCATCCGAGAATGGGAGAAGAGTTGTTCCTGCAATCTTGAAGCCTCCATTCTGTGGTAAGAGCTTGTGAAAAAGCTCCTGAGCAAGAAACTCCTGAGCAAGCAACTGCTGGCAGCCTCTAGTTGCTGAGTGGCCCTGAATGGTGGTCAGTAGGAAGCCCAGGCTCTCAGTCCTGCAACAAGGACACAAATAAATTCTGCCCGAAACACTAGAATATTTTTTCCTTGACAAGTTTCCAGATGAAAATACTGTCCAAACAATATCTTTATTGGTCAAAGAATAGGCATACTGACTCACAAAAACTAGCAGATAATAAATGTGGATTACTTTAAGATAGTGAATTTGTGGTGAATTGTTAGACACAAACACACACACCACACAACAAAACAAAAACAAAAGTAATAAACCTTTCCCAATCAGTGTTTTTGAGATTGCTATTTTTTCTCTTACCGTGTGCATGCCTAGTGACTGTCTCTGCTTAACTTTGTTTTGTCCACATCCATTTTCATTATCTATTATTCATTCAACTAACATATTTATGTGTTTTAATCTCTGTCAACTATGATGAAAATATCGTGAAAAAGGGCAGAACTGCTTTCCTCTTTGTCACAGCAACTCTGCTAGCATAGCACCTGACAAAAAAAGGAGGCCATTCAATGACAGGTAAATGAATACAGGCATCACAGTCAAACCACCCAGACTGGAAATATGAGATAGCTCGAATAACATGCAGCAGAGTAAATATAGAAGATAAACCACAGGGCATGATCCAGGACATCCTGACTCCAGGGTGGATTCCACCACTTACAATAACTCTGGACAAGTTTGGAAAATTTGCTTACCTTTTTTTCTCTCAATTCTGAATATGAATACTGTTATGTTTTGGATATGAGTGTCCCCCAAAAGCTCATGTGTTAGTCAACGCGGCTGTGTCCAGAGGTGAGAAGATTGGATCACAAGGGATCTGACCTCTTCAGTGGATTAATCTTTTCAATGGATTAATAATTTGAATTAAGTATTGGGAGGTGGTGGAAACTATAGGCAGGTGAGGCATGGCAAGGTGAAGTAGGCACTAGGGAAGTGACCTTGGGAAATGTGTCTGTCCCTGGTTTGTTTCTCTATTTCTGTCTGTCTCTGCTTTCTGGCTGCCATGAGCTGAGCAGCTTTCCTCCACCACACCTTTCTATCATGATTCTGCCTTAGAGCCAGCTGACCACAGACTGAATCCTCTGAAACCACAACAAAAAAAATAAATCTTTTCTCCTGTAAGTTGTTCTTGTCAGGTTATTTTGGATATAGTGACCAAAAAAAAAAAAAAAAAAAAAACAAACAACTGAGGAACATAATATAAGCTTTGTCTACTTACATATTGATTTTCAGAATAAAACAAAGAAATGTATATAATATTGCTTAATTCATTTTAAGAAGCAGCATTAATTCTAAATGAAGAGATCCAGAAGATATGTTTCAATCTTCATATTACAGACAAGAAGTTAACAATATAACACTTAAGAAAAATTGAGAGTTGCTTCCCAGGATTGGGTATGATACATACTCACATATGTTGGGAGGGGTGTAAAAATGGTGTAAAATTCTGGGCAACTGTTTGGAAAATATTAAAAGTCTCAGAAACATCACATGCATATAATTTACTCCAGAATTTCTGCTTCTGCTTATAGGAATCTGTCTTGTGACTGGTCAGGTATAAAAAGATTAGAATTCAGGAATGCTTATGGAAGTTTGGCTTGTGATTTTAACACAATGTAGTTGACCTGACTGTTTATGCACAAACTGATGATCTAATATAAAGTTTTATATTTTCTCTTTTGTTGGTTGGAATGTATATTACCCCTCACCTTCTCTCTTTCTCTTCACATTGATTACATTTTGGCCAGTCTCTTAACTTTGTCCTAACCTGAGACCAGGATCTTCACATTTCCAACCTAATGGGTTTGCTGAGAACATATCTGAAGACTAATGTTGATATATTTTTTGTTGCCCTGGTGACATTTTGTCTCTCTAAAGAAAAAATAATAGTAATTCAAGGAGAAAAATGGAGTAGTCCTGCTAAGAAGATATCATATCAAAGAGTATTTATTTGCTATGCTTTGCCATTTTCTAAATGCATATTTACAAAGCATATATTAAATTATATGTCAGGGTTCATTACAATTTGTTTTGAAGTAGAACAACTACACTACCTTTTCACACAATTTCTTTTTAATTTTTTTTTCTTATTTTTAAATAATCTGGTTAACTGACATTCCTGTCTTGGTATTTATCACTAAGAATTTCTTTTTATTTATTTATTTATTTTGATTAATTGTACACAAATGGGGTATAATTGTTGTTTCTCTGGTTGTACACGAAGTAGAGTAGCAACATATGTGTAATCAAACATTTACATAGGGTAATGATATTTGTCTCATTCTGTTATTTTTCCTCCACCCCCCCTTTTTCCACTCTACAATCCATCCATCCTCCACTCTTGCCTCCCTCCTGTCCCCTGCCATTATGTATCATCATTCGATTATCAGAGAGATCATTTGGTCATTGGTTTTTTGGGATAGGCTTATCTCATTTAGCATGATAGTCTCCAACTGTATCAATTTACCTGCAAAAGCCATAATTTTATTCTTCTTTATAGCTGAGTAATAGTCCATTGTGTATACACACCACAGTTTCTTTATCCATTCATCAATTGAAGGGCAATCTAGCTCCTGTGAATTGAGCAGCTATGAACACTGATGTGGCTGTATCTCTGTAGTATGCTGATTTTAAGTCCTTTGGGTATAGACCAAGGAGTGGGATAGCTGGGTCAAATGGTGGGTCCATTCCAAGTTTTCTAAGGAATCTCTACACTGCTTTCCAGAGTGGCTGCATTAATTTGCAGGCCCACCAGCAATGTATGAGTGTACCTTTTCCCCCACATCCTCACCAACACCTATTGTTGCTTGTATTCTTGATAATCACCATTTGAATTGGGGTGAGAAGGAATCTTAGGGTAGTTTTGAATTGCATTTCTCTTATTACTAGAGATATTGAACATTTTTTCCTATATCTGTTGATTACGTGTAGATCTTCTTCTGTGAAGTGTCTGCTTATTTCCTTAGCCCGTTTTTGAGTTATTCCCAATAAATTCCTGGGGAACTTTTTGAAATATTGGTATTTCCATAAACCTCACTCCATAAACCTCATGGGTATTGTCTTGTTGCATGAAACAAACCATATTATTTCCATTTTAAATTCCTAAAAGAACTTGCTAAGTTTCTATTGTGTACATTTCAAAATTAATCTCTCTATATACACTATGATGTAGACTTTTGTTTTGCTACAAAAACTTATAAGAAAGGATATCAAAACTCATAAATTATGACCGTAACAGTCTCCAAATTATTTGGTCAGTTCTATAAACTCTGCAGTTGAATATTACATGAACTGATTAATCTAAATATCAGGAAGTATAAAGTAAGAGAAGTATGTGTTCAAATATGATCAAAATTAGCAAGATTCAGTGGGTGTAGCTCATCTCTCCTGGACAACTTCTGCAATCTTGATACACTAGCACTTTAAACACACAGTTTTTGAAATTAGCATTTAGACAGGGTCTCCAGATATGTCTAAAGTCAATCATGCTATAGCTGAGACAACAGTATTGGTATTTGATAATTGGCAACTTGATAGTCATCTACTGTGTCAATGTAATTACATTAATTCAAATTAATGTAGCAAATAGAATAATTCATAATCGTAGTGGTGAGTCTGAAAGAGTAAATCATGAAAGCCTTGATATTTCACATACTTGCATCAGAATGGAAGCTTTGCTTTTCATTAGAAACATTGTACTTCTATTAATGAAATATAAACTCACTTATTTTAACATTCTATTATTACATGCATCATATTTATTATACATGTACTTATGTGTATATATTACAGAAATTAACTTTTATTAAAAACACTAAGGTCTACCTTTCTTGTTTGTTGCCTATAGCTTCCCAATAAAATATTATTTTATAAAAGAGTCTTTGATGATTAACTCTTCCATTAGTATTGCAACTTTTTTACTTCGTATCACTTGCCACTCTAATTCTTTTAAGTACTTATTTTACTAAACCTAGCCTCTATTTCCTTTCACAATTCTCCTTTAGCATCCTCTACTAGCAACCAAATTAGTCACCCCTCTTGATTGGATATCTCTTCCATGCAATGACAAAGAGTATTTCTCAAAGGAGTGATAATAGAAATGGAACAGATAAGATCTCCCATGATTTGACTACCAATTATTTATCCATTCTTATCACTTCTGCCCCACCCTAGACATATTTCTCTACATAGATATTTGTTAGAAAATGCATGTTCTTCTTTCTGTTTGTACAAAACAGTTTATTTTCCCTGATAACACCCTTCTATCTCCAATGTCTAACCTTTCTTCCTCAGGCTAATACAACAATATTGTTCAAGACTCAGTTCACATGTCACTTTTCCTAAGTAGGACTCCTTGGTATTTTTAGGTCATGTCTGTTTTTAGGTACTACACCACTGTACAAATATCTCAAAAAGGGATTGCTAACATTTCCTGGGTATGATCTCTTCTTATTTCTGCGTAGTGTACCTAAATACACCTGCACTTGCCTGCAGGTACATTTACAAAATAGCATTTTAAAAATACTATTGTAAAAGTGTGCCTTTTTCCCCACATCCATGCCAACATCTATTATTGTTTGTGTTCTTGATAATAGCCATTCTAATTGGAGTAAGATGAAATCTTACTTGTTTTAATTTGCATTTATCTAATCACTAGAGATGTTGAACACTTTTTCATATATTTATTAATGCCTGTGTATCTTTTTCTGTAAAGTGTCTGTCCAGTTCCTTGGCCCACTTATTGATTATATTTATTGATTGATTATATTTTGGATGTTAAGTTTTGTAAGTTCTTTATAAAATTTGGAAATTAGTGCTCTATCTGAAGTGCATATGGAAAGGGTTTTCTTCCGCTCTGTAGGCTCTCTTCACATTATTGATTATATCCATTGCTAAGAAAAAGCTTTTTAGTTTTAGTCCATCCCATTTATTGATTCTTGCTTTGATTTCTTGTGCTTTGGGAGTCTTGTTGAGGAAGTCTGATCCTAAGCCAATATGATAAAGATTCAGGCCTACTTTGTCTTCTATTTGGTGCAGGGTCTCTATCTAATTCCTAAGTCCTTGATCCATTTTGAGTTGAGTTTTGTGCAGGGTGAGAGATAGAGATTTAATTTCATTTTACTGCATATGGATTTCCAGTTTTCCCAGCACCATTTGTTGAAGAGAATATATTTTTTCCATTGTATGTTTTTGGCTCCTTTGTCTAGTATGAGGTAACTGTATGGATGTGTGTTTGTCTGTGTGTCTTCTGTTCTGTACCATTGGTATGCCTGTCTATTCTGGTGCCAATACCATGCAGTTTTTGTTACTATTGCTCTGTAGTATAGTTTAATGTCTGGTATTGTGATAACTCCTGCTTCACTTTTTCTGCTCAGACTTGTTTTGGCTATTCAAGGTCTCTTATTCTTCCAGATGAAGTTCATGAATGCTTTTTCTATTTCTATGAGAAAAGGCACACTTTTACATTGCTGGTGGAGTTGCAAATTGGTACAGCCACTCTGGAAAGCAGTGTAGAGAATCCTCAGAATAATTGGAATGGACCTACTTTTCACCCAGTAATTCCACTCCTTGGTTTGTACACAAAGGACATAAAATCAGCACACTGCAGTAACACAGTCATATCAACGTTTATAGCAGTTCAATTCATAATAGCTAGATTGTGGAACCAACGTAGATGCCCTTCAACAGATGAATGAATAAAGAAACTGTGGTATATATCACAATGGAATATTATTCAGCTATAAAGAAGAATAATATTATGGCATTTGCAGATAAATGGATGGAATTGGGGAATATCATGCTAAGTGAAATAAGCCAATCCCAAAAAACCAAAGGCTGAATGTTTTTCCTGCAAGTAGATGATAATATATAATGAGGGTAGGAGGTGAGACAAGAATGCAGAAACTTTAGATTATGTAGAGGGTAATGAGAGGGAGAAGGGTATGAAAAATGGTGGAATGAGACAGATGTCATTACCCTATGTACATGTATGATTACACAAATGGTGTGAATCTCCATCATGCACAACATAGAAACAAAAAGATGTACCCCATTTGTGTACAATAAACCAAATTGCAGTCAGTAAAAATAAAAAAATAATTTAAAGAATACTATTAAAATAGTATTTTAAAAACTATTTAAATACTATTAAAATAATAAAAGGCACTGCTTTATTAAAAACAGTATTTGAAAATACTATTAAAAATAGTATTTAAAAAATCTTAGACATTTAACAAAGTATCTGTTGCTGGTACTCAATAATTATCTGTTGAGTCTATGTAAAGTTTTTAACAAATATAAATGACTAAAACTATGAATTCTTGAAATTGAGAAGTAAAATTTTCTTGACCTGTTATACTTTAATTCTAGATCTGGTTTTTAAGATCAAATTAATGTATACACATTATAAAGCCGTAACTAGTTTATTAGTCATATCAATCTAATGATATCAAAGTTCTACTTTACATGACATGTTTGCACAATTTACATATTTATGACATGGTTTATCCTTTGTCAAATTCTACCTTGCACAAAGTATTTTTGTACAAATGTGTCAATGGAAATGAGCTTCTCAAAATTTACTTTATATAATTAAAAATAATCCTACAATAATCACACATATGAAGATAAATGATACAGATTTAAGTATATATACACATACATCTTCTATAAAACCCACCAATTAAGATATTAGAAATTATTTGAAACTGAAGCTGTGTTTATGCTCTACGTAAGTGATACAATCATAATCTAGTCATAATACAGGATCACTAGGAGTCTAATGTTATTTAATCAGGATAACTAATTTTTATTAAGATTAAGAGAAAATTCCTAATTTGTATAAAATAACCAATTTATATAATAACTTACAAATATTTATTCAACAGAAAGTTTATATATCTGGAATTATTCTAAGTCCCTGGTACACATCAGTCTATAGGTATAGGTACAAGACATGTATTAAAACTTTATTCAATAATTTCATTAAAATGTGACAAGTGTATTTCTTAATTCTCTTAGAATCCTACTCTCAGACTGACATATCACAATTGCATAGCAAAATAAAACAACAGGGGAAAATGCTACCTTAATCATTTTAATAGCTATACATCATCTCCATGAAAGGTCACAGTGAAAATATTTGGGGTATGGGACCAATTTGGTCTCCCTTAAATCATACTACATACATATCTATTTATCAACTGTATTCAAGTCTATATACTTTTTTTCTGACATTCAACACAGAAAATAAGCTCCTTTAATAAAGATGAAAAACACTGCCCAAGGGAACAAGATTCCTTAGAAAACAATATTAATTTTCTTCCAAGGTCTTGAGTTATTTGGGAAACGTGCCTGATATTTGAGAAAAGGTATTGCTTTATATCACATCATAATTTGCCTTATGGATTAATATAAGACATTTACTCTTAGAAAATATTAGAAGGACCAGATAACTTTCTAGGATACAGCACATCAAAATATAAGGAACTTTATTATGTATAACTGAAATATGTAGTTATTTGAATTTCTATGAAACTTAGGAGTTTGTAAGAGTATGAAATGCTTCATCTAAATTTTGCAGAGAAACTTAGCAAACAACAATCAATATGAAGAGAAGAAAATTACATTTTCAACTTATACCTTTTGCTGTAATGTAGCAATATGCTTGTTCATTTTTACAAGCCAAGGTGGAAGAAAATACTTTTGTTAAAAGTGGGTTGTAGGGGCTGGGGTTGTGGCTCAGTGGTGGGGCTCTTGCCTGGCATGTGTGGGCGCTGGATTCAATCTTCAGCACTACATAAAAGTAAATGAGTAAAATGAGGATGTTGTGTCCACCTACAACTAAAAAAAAATAAAAAATAAAAAAGTGGGTGTAATGAATATTGTTTTCCTTTGATGAGGAATTCCAACACTAGAACTTTAAAATTGCCATAGACCCAAAGGCTATTAATTATTTCCATTTTTTTAATAGAGGCTCAAAGAACTGAAACAAAGGGAATTTGCTCGAAATGTAGCATCTAAATCCAGAAAAGATGAAAGAAAACAGGAAAAGGCACTTCAACGCCTGCACAAGCTGGCCGAGCTAAGAAAGGAAACTGTATGGTGCGTATGCAATGAAATGTGAAGTTTTCTTAAAACATGACCAAAAAAAAAAAAAAAGTTGGAGGAGTTAGAAATAAAGGGCACAAATCTATTTATTTCTGTACCCAGAATAAGGCACACATGTTTTCATGGCCTTCTGTAGGCTGTAAACAGTAATTTGAATTTGAATTTTATGCAAACACCTGTTTAATGCACATTTCAATAAAATGCCAAAATTACTATAATTTTAGTTTATAAAAAAGTAGATTCATATTATGCTTCCATTTAAGCTATCTGAATTGAAAGCTATCCTATTTCTTGGTGAAATTCAAAACATTTGATTGAAGAAGAGGGTAAGAGACTGTCTTATGATCTTGTTTGCAAAGGAAGTTTTAAGAGGATCTTATTTTTAAATGAAATTTTGGAGAACATTTATTTGAAATTTTCTTTCACATTTTAAAAAGAGGTCATGAAGATGCAATGCACATCAGAAGCAGATCAAAATTAGTTTCACTGTGAATAAACTATACCTGGAGTGTTAAAAGTTCATGACTCTTAAACTTTGACCGGCTTCTCACAGTGAGCAGCTGTTAGATGTGAACAGTATCATAATACAGACCTCACAATCCCAGGCAGGGCAACATTATTAAAAGGAGACCACTTTTAATAGTGTGCTTTTTTTCCCCCTGATAAATAAAACTTCTTTTGTTACTGTCTATAACAAAGTTATTTATAATAAATCTATTGTACACTGAATAGCGTTATGAAATTTACTGATTTACCAAAAAAATTTTAGGCATGCTGGATTTAGAAAATAATTCATGAAAATAAAATTTGGACATATTTAGAATCCTTTATGAACTGTAAATATATATATATACTAACCAGATATATTTTACTAAAATATATATACCTATATATCATAAACTAACCAGATGTTTTGCATATATATAATATGCACACACACACATATATAATATCATACACACACACACACACACACACACACACACACACACACACATATATATGCTAACCAGATGTATTTTTTTACTTCATGAGGGGAGGGAAAAATGGAAAATTATAACATTTGAAGTTAATGTTATAGAGAACTGTGAAACTTATGTGATTTAATATTCTGGAAGTAGCATTGGCAAAGGTAAATTCTAATATATTAAGAGAAATAGAATTGATGAGACATGTACAAAGAACCCTAATATTTCTTACCTAAATTACTGTCCTCGTTATGGAACATACATTTTTACATTATGCACGTGCACAGCCCCATACATACCCAAACATACATGATTCTTTCATTAACTCTGTTCTTATAAAGATGTGCAAATAGCAATTGTCACTGTTACTAGTAGCAGATGAGGCAAGAGAAGAGTACATTGTATTAGTGATTAAATAAAGAAAATATCCCAATATAAAGGTTTAGTCATTTAAACTTCTAAAACACTAAAATTTTAAAAGAACTTGGAACATTCTGCACAAGATGGAAAGATTTCTAATATTTATGTGCTGACCACATATATTTTTAAAATCAGCATTCACTATTTTATGGTATAGTGTAATGCCATTTCTTTTGCCCTGCATTACTGTATATTAGGATGTCACTTACAGGATAATTACTTTCAGGATAATTTTAATATTGAGCCTAGCAACTCTGGAAGACTCAAAGCTATCATCCAGTCAGCACTATTTCTTAGATATCTTTGCATGACAGCAAACTTCTTGGGCCATGGTAGGCTCTGAGTGAATGCTGGTTGAACTGAGTTGTGGAATAAAAATCTCAGCATTGCATTTCTAAGGTCAAGATTGTGTGATTTTTCAATTTCTTTCATATTTTTCACATAACATCAATAAAGTCAAGTATTTGTGAATTAAAAATAATTTTACTGTAGAGAATTTTATAACACTACAAAATGTCACTGAAAGAGGATGTGGAGGTAGAAAATCTTGGACAAGAAATAATGCTTTGAGGGCATAGTACTATCCAAGACATTGCTGGTTTTTTTGGCTGTAAGAGTAATTATAAGACCATATTTCCTAGTTATCCCAAACAACAACCAATAACTAAGAGGGACTGTGACAGTGTGGAAATCAATTGCAGCACATGAAAGTAGTCCTTGCAATGATTTAAAAATTTGGAAAAAAAGATTTAATGACATTTCTAAGATTTAAGAGTTTGAGTGTTCTTCCTTCAAAGTGTCCTATTTACCACACATTTGGTTTCTTTTTCTAGTGCTCCTGGAAGTGGCCCCATGTTCAAGTCAACAACTGTTACTGTGAAAGAAAACTGTAATGAAATATCTCAAAGAGTTGTGGATTCAGCTAATAACCAGCATGATTTCAAATATACTTTGATTCACAGTGAAGAAAACACTAAAGATGTTACCACTGTTGCTGCGGATCCAGAAAGCACAAATAATTATACAGCAAAAAATAACCAAGTTGGGGATCAAGCCCAGGGAATTCACAGACACAAAATCGGCTTTTCTTTTGCATTTCCAAAGAAAGCATCTGTGAAGCTGGAGTCCTCAGCTGCAGCCTTTTCTGAATACAATGATGATGCCTCTGCGGAGAAAGAATTTAGCAGAAAAAGTAGATTTGTCCCCAGTGCTTGTCATCTTCAACTATCTTCACTCACAGATGCAGTTTTGAGTTCTGAGGAGAAAACTAACTCTTTTCATCCACCAGAGGCAATGAGCACTGAGAAAGAAGCTGCTCAAACTCAAGAGATAAAAGAAGTTTCTAGTGAAAAAGATCCATTATTATTACCTTCATTTTGCCAGCTTCAACTCCCTTTTACTTCCAATGCAGATGATTGCCAAAATTCAGTTCCATTAGCAGATCAAATATCACTGGAAGATGTTAGTATTAATGAAGACATACCTGTGAGTGATAAAAGTTCTGAGTTGTTAGGAAACCAATCCACAGTTCTTGAAATGTCTAATGATTGCAAATCTGTGCAAGCTACCACAGAGGAAAACGTTAAAAATAATGATGCACCCACTATTGAAATTGAAAATAAAAATGGTCCTGTGACACTGGACCCTTCAAATACCGAAGAGGTTAATGTAACCTTACATAAAAAAATAGATCTATGTAAAAGACCATGGGAGCCATTTGTACCTGTACTCAACAAACTTGGATCAACAGTTCTTCAGTGGCCATCGGAAATGCTGGTTTACACAAATACTGAGCCATCGATTTCCTATAGCTGCAATCCTCTCTGTTTTGACTTTAAGTCCACCAAATTAAAAAATAATCTAGATAAGAATAAGGTCCCCTTAAATGACCTTTCTTCTCAGCAGAAGGGAGAAGACTTTTGCAAGAGATCGATTTCTGATTGCAAGGATACATCTCTTACAGAACTTACAGATTGTGAAATTGAAGGCAGCAAAACTGAATACACACAAGTCACTCCTCTTCTGACTGATGATACTCTTCCTAGTAGTTGTGATTCTGAAAGACATGAGAATATAGGTCAGAGGTCTAAAAATATTTCCTGTGGGACAAAGAAAACAGAAAAATATAATTTTACTAGAAATCAAATAAAGCATAACACAATGAATGAGAAATGCAACAAAATAAGGTTAAAAGATACTCATGAACATTGGTTCCATAAAAGTAGAAGAAAGAAAAAAAGGAGAAAGTTATGTCAGCATCATCATGGGCAGAAAACCAAAGAATCAGAAAGTTACTGTAAAATGGAAATGGAAAATAGTTATTCTGATAGAATTAGGAAAAATCCACTGGAACCAATTTCAGAAAGGCAGTATGTAATTGCAGGGCAATTATTAGACTCGTATCAGTTACCTGAAAAAAAGCCTAAATCATCGTCTATATACTTAAATGAAAATGAAGAAACGTGTAAAATCTGGAATAGTGACTACAATAACAGTGATGCCATCAGTTCTAAAAACCACTGCAAAAAGAACACAATACTTTTAAAAGGACAATCACATCCAACAATGATATATTCTGGGAAGCATAATTTAGCATACTCCAGAACTTACTGCTGTTGGAAATCCAGACTGTCAAGCTGTAGTCAGGATCACAGATGCACAGCTTTTCAAAACAACACAGAGTGCGTGAGTCAGAATCAGCCCGTTAAGAGAGGTTACAATTCCCTCATGAATGAATCAGAAAGATTCCATCGAAAACGTAGACAACATTCGTACTGTTATTCTTCAGATGAAAGTTTAAATCGACAGAATTATTTACCAGAAGAACTTTTGAAGCCAGCAAGAGCTTCGATTGCTCCCTGTAAGCCTAAAAAGAAAAAAAGGAGAAAAAGAAGCAAATTATACATGGGAGGTGAAACTTTGGAAATCAAAGAAGATACAGATTATTCCATGAAAAGGAGTTCTTTAAGTCACCCAGATGGGTTAACGAGTGAGGGACAAAAGGAAGAAATAAAATCACAAGAAGTTGCAAATATTGAAAGGAACTCAGAAGAACCAGACCAAGGGAAAAACAAATTGGTTTTGCACCCTAGCAATCCCCTGCCTTCTGAAGCCAGTGATGAAACTGAGCAGTTAGTAGCACAGGCCACTTCTACTGAACCATCAGAGGTTTCCAATGCTCCTACCACATCTGTCTACGTAGCTAGTGCCCCAACGAAAGAAGCACTTGGCAATACTTTGCTTGAACACAAAGAAAGAAATGAGACTACAAATATAAATGAAAAGCAAATTCCTTTCAAGGTACCTAATATTGAAAGGAACTTTAGACAGTCACAGCCTAAATCATACCTCTGTCATTATGAACTGGCTGAGGCCCTTCCACAAGGAAAGATGAATGAAGCATCAACTGAGTGGCTGTGCTATAATTCAGGAATACTTAACACACAACCACCGCTACCATTCAAGGAAGCACATATCAGTGGTCATACCTTCGTAACAACAGAGCAAATCCTGGCTCCATTAGCTTTACCCGAGCAAACATTATTGATCCCACTAGAGAACCATGACAAATTCAAAAATCTACCATGTGAGGTCTACCAGCACATCATACAGCCAAACGTGCTGGCCAACAAGGTCAAATTTACCTTTCCTCCAGCTCCTCTCCCACCCCCGAGCACACCTCTGCAGCCTTTGCCTTTGCAGCAGCCCTTATGTTCTACCTCTGTTACCACTATCCATCACACTGTTTTGCAGCAGCATGCTGCAGCTGCTGCAGCTGCAGCCGCAGCCGCAGCTGCAGGAACCTTTAAAGTGCTTCAACCACATCAACAGTTTCTTTCCCAAGTCCCAGCTCTGGCCAGAACATCTATACCTCAGATCTCAGTAAGACCAGTAGGACCTAGGCTTTGTCCTGGGAACCAGCCAACTTTTGTTGCTCCTCCTCAGATGCCAATCATTCCAGCTTCAGTTCTTCATCCCAGCCACCTGGCTTTCCCACCTTTGCCCCATGCACTCTTTCCTTCACTGCTTTCCCCACACCCAGCTGTCATCCCTCTGCAACCCCTCTTCTAGTCATCACCATAAACCGGAAAGAAAATACTCACATGAAAACCATTGCTCTATGCGTGGGAGTTCCTCTCAATGAATAATTGGATATATAACTGGTGGGAAAAAAAAACAAACAAACAAACAAACAAAAAAACTGGCCAAAATATGGCCTCATTGATTTCAATTCATTTACTGTAAGTGTAATGATGCAAATAAATTCTTAAGTTTCTGATATATAACATTATTAAAGCACTGAATAGTTTGAGAATCAATACTATATATGCTGTATATTAAAATGATGTCTTAAAAGTATGTATAATGTACATAAAATATATTTCTAGTACTGTAATTTATGTTATAAAGTATGCTTTCTGGTTTTTATTTCTAATCTTTGTGTATTTGCACCTATTTAACGTTTAGACAAAGCTGATGGCACTATGTTTTGTACCATGTTCCTTGAAACTGTAAATTCAGTGAAAAATATCTCTTGCAATAAATTTTTGTTAACTATTTAAGTAAATCAAACTTTGGTTTTTAGGTGGTTTTCACTATTTTCAGAGTGTTAATAATAGGATGTGTTCTACTTATGTTGTTTCTTGAGTCCACTTGTGTCTCTGAATCTCTTAGGCCCAACAAAATATCTTTGAAGCTCTATCAATTCTTGGATGTTACCATCTATCAGAATAAGTATATCAGAGGGTCCATTTGTTTTTCTCTTTATTCTAATATTGTTTATAATTTACTGTATTTCTCAGTCCTCTAATTAGACAATAAGCCATGAAAAATATGTGTTAATGTAATATTAGTATTTGAAGGGATAATAACTCAAAAACATGAGAAATATGTAGTATCCACCCAGGAATTCTCAAATAGAAATTGCAAACAACTAAATAAGTGTGCATATAACATTTTTGAATGTTAAATTTCTTGAATGTATCATGTTCGTTTTCAAGTATAACAGGAAATATATAATACTAGCATGGATTGTTTTAATTCTAACAATTCACGATCCATTAAATAACATCTTGGAGAGAATGACATAAATATATCATATATATTTGGGAATCTGTAAGTGGGATAGAGGGAACATAATCCTCATGCAAATCTTTTTAGTACTTATGTTTTTATCACATTCCCAAATCAACCAAAAATAATTAGAAAGAATTTTCATCACTTTTCCAAATTCTGTTTCATTTTAAATTATTTCTGCAGTATTCTTTTCTTAATTGTGCAACACTTTAATAATTATACATTAGAAAACTAGGAAATATTACACTTTTCCTAAGGAGGTTTCTAGTATTTGCATTCTCCAGACCATGCAATTTAGTATAACAAAAACCTCCCTTCTAGACTAGGCTCACCTCATGAGGTATAAATGTTAGAGGATTCTGGTAGCTGGGTAATAAATCTGAACATCAGGGAGCTCAACAGAGCCCCTCATAAGGGAGAGCAACTTTGAAATAGAGTTGTTCAGAGGAAATGTTATTTCATTATGAGGAAACATTAATCTATATGAAATGGAGTATATTAATAATTTAGAACACAATATTTCCCATATCATAAAAATTAATATTGAATTCCATTTTAACAGAAATCAGGGAGAGAATCTAGGCCATTTACTTTCATGAATACTTGCCATAATGATCATTGATTTAAATGTTCTTTTGCAAAATGCTTGTGAAAGACTGCGCCAGTTTATGATTGACAAATAAGAAGATAAAAATAGTAAGGAAGTAATTCCATTTCAAATGCTGTGTGATAATATGTTCCAAAAATGGGAACTTAAATTGGAACAGATGATTTTTCCTCAAGCAAAATATTTGAAACTATCTTTGAAGATAAAGTAGAAGGAATTTCTACTGGGAAATGCTGACCCAGTTTGTTTTTAGTCTGTCAAAGCAGAATTGTTCCTTCTGTTGTTAAAAAAATCAAACCAAGATATTGACTTTAAATTATGCAGATTTCCCCTCTTTTTTTTTTTTTTTTTCCCATCATCTTCTGACTATTATTCTGGTTGTTCATTTCTTATCTCTTATCTCTTGTTTTTTTTTTTTTTTCTTAATCTATTTTCTTTTCAATCTCATTGTAGACATAATTTGGGTATATGTGTGTTTTCTCATCTTTCTCCATATTGTTATTTCTTTTTCTCTCAAATTATGTGAATGTCTTAATTTTTGTTGTTGTTGTTAAATAACATGTTTAGACATGCTTCACTTTTCAGTTGTAATTGAATATATTTTTTTTCGGTTGTATAGTGGAAATATCTGGAAAATTTGAGGAGGAAAATTCTTAGTTAAGATTAATTGAAACTGAACTTGTTAGTACTTTGACTGTTCTCATGGATACAAATATCTAGACAAGAAAATTGAATCACAGTTAATTATTGAAGCCATTCTGGTCATAAATTTTTCTAGATATTTAACACCTTGATAAAATATCATTTAAATAATCTGAACATTCTGTATGTGTTAGAAACTCAAAATGAATGAATGATGAGGTACTTATTCATCTATTCTGATAACACTAAGTCCAGAATCACAGGAATTAGGTCAATTGGCTACAGACCAACAATAGGGGAGTCAGGAAGGAGTCATCAAGAAACTGTGCTGTCAGGGGACTACTGGTCAAGCACATTAGCCGCAGCAGGAGTCAAGGCAGTAGGGCAGGCATACTCTGGAAGCACTCTGGGACATGGGCTGATGACTTCTCCATCAGTTATATCCAGGAGTCAATATGCTAATCCTTTCTAGGCATAAATTAATTTATAACCTATAAGCTATGGAAATTTAAATGATTATCACACATCTCTTACCCACCATGTCTAGTCTTCTAGTTATAGGTATTACTATAGCATGTGTTAGTATGTAGAAGAACAAATTGGAATATAGAATGAAATCTGAATATGAAAAGTAACTGTATGCAACAAACAAAAATGTTTACATTAGATAATAGGAAGGAAACTTGCACAGTTTCATCTATTATGCATACGTCAGTGACGTATTTTCTCCAGGTTATTTTATGGGTCAATAGCTGTATTTAACTGTCCTCATGACATCTCAAAGTGAATATATCTAAAAAGTACTTTGTGCTTAGAGCTCAAAATCACTGTTTCACTTTATAAGTACCACTAAAACCTGTTCTTTGTTCTGTGCATAACTTTATAATAAAATATATTATTCAATTCAGAAACCAAGGTTTTATGGCCACATCAAAAAAATAAATGAACCATTTGGCTCCATTTTCTTAAATTCTTTTCAAATATTTTCCACTTTTTTTCCGACTGCATTCTCTCTAAAGTTCTTGTCCTAGTAGTTCATAAAGAATGCTCTTTTAAATTCAAGTCTTCATTCTCTCCAATATCTCATATCTATAGCCCATCTTCTCCAATGCTGCCAAGGCCACAGTTGTAAAAATGCAATTTTAATATGATAGGTCCTCTGCTTCAAAACCTATTATGGATTCTGTTATTCTCAAGGTAAATACCAAAGTCATGAGCATGTCATAGAAAATCTGTGGTGAAGTAGATGCCAGCAACTTCCATCCATATGAGCACTCCTCTGGGTCACCCATTCTAATTTACACAATTCCAATTCTCTTTGTGCTTGTGTGAGCATGTTCTATTATCCTCAATACCTTCCTTTGTATACTTGTTTTCACTTGGATAGTGAGCCAAAATTCAGCTAGATAGTCAGTGTCTTTTAGGAATTCTGTCCCAAGTTTCCTGTTCCCAGATAAGATAGCTTCCTTAATTTATATTTTTATGAGATGCTGTGCACAAATTTTGCTATAAAATATTTTCTGTGTTGATATATTGTCCCATCTGTCTCATTCACTAGATTAAGAGATCCTTGAGTCATGTAGTATGTGACATAGTAGAACTCAACAAAAATTTATTGAAGGAATAAAATAAATTGGAAAATATATAATTATAATCTATGCAGATAACTTCCAGAACTGTTATCCTTTTTTGCTCCAAACTAGTCTTAAATCAACCTAAATTAAAATCTGATTTTCCAATAACTCAGGACTTCAAAGAGCTACTAAGCACAAAGAACTTATTTTCTAATGAAATTTTGAAGTATTTAAAATAGAGCTCCAAAACCAAAATCAAAGGATAACTCGAACCTTTCCCCTGTCTTAGAAGGCAAAACTCAACCATGTCTCTCTTTAGCACTTTATCTGTTTATCTACTGACCTACCTATGTGTTTACCTATCATCTATCTATTCTATCATCTTTCTATCTCCCTCCTAGTGCCTGTCACCATAGATTGGCATTATACATTAGACACTAAACTAGCTTTTAGGGCTAAAATAATGACTACATCACAATGGCTATTCATAACGGAATGTGGAAGGGTAGTAGACGTGCAGAATTTTATATTTATTTATGCCATTTTTGCTATTTCATTAATAAACAGTTAAAATACATTAAATTTCTGTTCACCTTTGTTTTTTCCCCACTGTCCTGGGTTCTCCATTCATCCTTCTGTCTATTCTGTCCCCCTCTAATTTCTTACCTGGCAAAGCCACTGTCACCTCCATGTCCTTGGAAGGCAAGGTTGCCCCAAGAAGCTTTCCCTTAAGCTGTTTGCCTTCTCTTATATATAAAACTGAATGAAGTCTTAAGACTTATGTCATGAGTTGAGGCCCACGGTTCTGCTTTAAGAGCAGCAGTATGTACTGTGCAGTTTGTACCAAAGTGTTGAGTGTCATTGAAATGAAGCCTACCATGGCTGACCCTGTGGATTGTGAGCACTCCTCCCCATTTTGGATTGACTACCTTGTTGCAATGGAAAAGACAACTTTTTCTATTCACAAAAGCACAATTGTTTGTTAAATCCAATGCCCAGAGCAAGACCTTCTAACTTATTTACACAGACATTTTGTAGAATAGTACCTGCCCTGAGTTTTCAACATTTAAAACCATGAGTTATCAAATATACTTGATCCTGAGACCTCCTGGCAGAAAACTAGGCATGCAACCAGTTTTTATTGTCTTTTAAATATGTTTGAATAACCTAATGATGTGTTCTGATTATATCTTTTTTGTGGTAGTAGTTTGAATATATGTTTTTACATATTTACTTAATGTCAGTCAGCTTTTCCATATTATGACCAAAATACCTGACAAGCACATTTAGAGGAAGGAGATTTATTTTGACTCCAGGTTCCAGAGGTTTAGTCTGTGGTCATCTGATTCATTGCTTGAATCAGATGGTTGGTGGTGTGATAGAGAATTGATGCTCAGCTCATGGCCAGGAAACAGAGAGACAGAAAGGGGAAGGGGCTCAGGGAAGATGAGTCCTTCCAGAGCACATCCCAGTGACCCACGTCTACCAGTCATGTCTCACTTGTCAACCTTTATTACCCTTCACTCCATTCCAACTAGAATTGATGGAATAGGTTACAACTCTCATAATTTAATCATTCCACCTCTGAATATTCCTGCACTAACACTATCCAAACCATAACACCTAATATTTTCCCCCTTAAAATTCTGTTTTTACCTGCTTCATTTTGTGTTTTGTAAATTACTACCTAACATTTTTCATAGAGTATGATTAGTATTTCTTTACTATCTTCCCTATATTGAAACTATTATGTAATACACTTTACATTATTTAAAAACATGCCTTGTTATATTTCAAATTTTGTTTGCCACTATCACATTCCGTATCTAGTTATTTTTCATTACTATTAAGGCTATCTTAATAATTTCATTGAATATAATTTTTTTTCATTCTTTCATATGTTTATCAACAACATATTATGTAAGGAATCATGATGAGAATCTCAACAATTAACCCTTCGGGCTTCTCCAAACAGGTTTTCCTTCTCTTCAATGTCCAACTTTCATAATCATCAGCCATCCAAATCTGAATGTTCATCATGCCCTACAGGAACTAGAACACAGTGAACTAGAGAAAAAATCCATGCAATCATGTACAACACAATTCACTTTTCTTGCTTCTTTGGGTTAATTCAATGCCTGGGCTTCTAACTGGAAAGCTCTCTTTGCATAAGCCCCTGAGCCGCCCTGCTTATTCTCCTCTAGAACAAGGCCATAAGTTACTTACTTTCTTTCTTAGTTCCTGTCAGCACTCTCTCATGTTGTGCAGATTTCACCAGCTGCTTGGTTTGCCCTGGTTTTCTTGCCCCAGTAGATCTAACTTCTTCCTGTTTCCTAAATTTGTCATCTCTTTTGATCTTTTTATTTGTACTTGCTGAATCTTACATCTCTTTTGGAGCTAATTATATCACTGCTGCAGTGCTTACTGTCTTCCATTACACCTTTCCCCCTTTTTAACAAATTCTTATTTCATCTCCAATTTGAACCCTCATGAGTTATAACATCTTAAATGCAAAGAGAGTATTTTAAATCCTCACATTCAAGTGCCACTAATTTTGAATCTTTTATTAAAATTCCTATACATTTTAAAAACAACTAAGTTTGAAATTAATGCATTGAGTTTCAACTAATCTTCTTACCTTATTCAGCTTATTTTTTAATCCAATGATTTTACAAGTGGCTATTACTTTAACTTATGTGAATTGGCAGGGAATCAATCTGCACATTAAAATGATAAGCCTAAAAGAGATTATAGGTTTCACTAAATGTCTGCCCATTCCAAGAACAGCTGTACTGAGACCAAAAAATGATAGAAACATTAGCATGCTCTGTAGAGATGAGAAATCTTTTGTTTTCTGTCTTACAGTGTAACTGTTCAGAACAAGACTTTAGTAAATCTGTACCATTTATTAGATACCATGAAACATAAACAAGTATTTTAAATACATTTTAGATACTAGTAATTATCATTGCCTTTCATAGTATCAAGGGTTTAATTATGCACTTTCCAATTTGTTGTGGTACTATATAACACTACTTTGCACCATTCTTCTGAATCATTAAACAAAGATTTACCTGCAAAATATAGAGTCAGAATATTTTCCAGTATTCATATAACATTATTCATTCATGTGGACAATGTTTGCCTTAATATGTCAGCATAGAATGGATTATACATAAATGCATTTGCTTGTGGATAAATGTATCTACTGTTAGATATAGAAATTAAAGCTCATTGTAGTTGTACTGACAAGTTACTACAGTACCCATTGATACTAAGAGCTGGTTTATCCATTTTGAGCTGAATGACAGTTTGGTAACAGAAGAGATGTTTAAAATTTGACCATGAATACAGATTTTTAGATAGAGTATAAAATAAATTTTCTACATGAAAAATGATACATTATATTATTTTTATACACAAATTTACACTTAAATTCATCTACAAACTTTGAACTCAATGTCAGAAAGTCGATTTTTATAAACATTTATTTCATGAATTGGTTGCGTGGAAGGTCCTTTGCAGTATTGAATACTCTTTTCCTTTAGTCAAAAGAACCAGTTTTCACTTCTCTGATTTTAATTGACTGCAACTGCTAGATACTGTCATCTTGGCAATGCTACTGTTTGTCTTTACAGTTAACGAAGAAGTCACATTGCTTCTATGCCACCTTGCCTATAATACCTTCTAAGAATAACAGTATGACTTTACAGAACAGTTGGGGCATTTTGAGGGAGGAGGAGTGATCATATAGGGTAAGTGTAAATGTTAAAATTAGGCACTGAGTATTTCTGACTTTCTCTGGTAGTAAACTCAGCCATTTACAAGGAGGAAGTTTTAGTTCTTAACCCGGCCACTTGCACTCAGTTATGTTTCAACCTCCTCAAGGTGTCTTCAAATTTTCTTCCTATTTTGAGAAATATTTTGACAAACTATTGCTTTAGCAATTAATAAAAATTGAAGCCCAAATCATCCAGGTAGGGTTAGGTTAGTACACAAGGAGGGTACTGGCAAGCTGTCTTCAGACTTCAGAGAGATAAGGATAATTTGTTCCCTCTGGACAAACTTTGTAAACATACACACTCACTCACTCACCCAGTTGCATACATACCCCTCCCAAGGACTGCCTGTTGATTCTGTCTGGAATTCCTGCACATTGTGCTCTTATGCTCTTAACAGGATACTCCTCTCTCTCTCTGCACAGACTTAGGCAAGAGGTACAGTGGAATGTACTGTCAAGTCTACTATAGTCTAAAATAAGCTTTTGTAAAAAAAAAAAAAAAAAAAACAAAACTCTAACAGCATGAAAAACTGTAAGACCTCTCCCCTTTCAATGCCATCAATATATATCATGTTTTCTTAGATTTTCTAAAATTAAGAAAGCAAACGTATTTATTCTACAACGATGCCTTGGTAACCTCTTTACCAAATTATTTAACAAACATTTATTCAACGTCACTTCTCCATGTTTTGATTAGCAGTGAGAGGAAGGAGATAAAGCACACCCATATTATCATTGTAGGCTGTAACTAAGGTATTCTCATCTATGAGGCATTAATTTAATTTAATAACTTCTTTGGGCAGGGTTGTCTCTTATGATCATTCATGTCCAATATGTACCAGACCAAGAGATGAGCAGGGTAAAAGTGAGCTCATTCCATCTTCATATATAAGATGCTAGTCCTTGATAGTTTTTAAATAATGAGATGAAAAGCCCTTATCAAAGTAGCAGATTAGAAATATCACTAGAATTACAAAAGAAAGAGTAGATTAGTGTGTGTGCATTTCTTGGTGGGTATTGATGAAAGTTTCAAACAGTAGCCAGCAATTAGAATTAAAAATCATTAAATAATCTAAAGGTTACATAATCTAAACATACTTAGGAATCAATTTTACAGAAGAAGTTTTGGAAGAGAGCAGAGAGGAATTAAAAATTAAATTTAGAATTCTGGCCAAAGAAATAAGGTCTATGTGGTGTTTTGCAAATAATGGGATCACATAAAACAGAAGTGGAAGTCAGTATGCAAATTTGGAGCTCTTTCAGGGAAATGAAAGAAAATATGTTCAAGTAATATGGTTTTGCAAGAAGTTCCCAGTGGGGAAAAGTGGGCAAAGAGTGCATGGGATATCTCCATATTATTTCTTACAAATAAATGTGAATGTAAAGAAACATTTGAGGTTCCTAGAATATATCCAAATAGAGTCCTCTAATAAATAGTACCATAGGTAGTAGAAGTTGTTTCATCTGGAACAATAAAACTAGTTTACTGTCAGTATTTGATTAAAATAAGAAAGCACACAGGCACAGTTCAAGCACCATATACTAATTCACATTATCTTATTGTATGTTAATTTCACCAACCTTGTCTGTCTTTTAAGTCTGTCTCTTTTGCTTTGAATTTGTGTTTTAAGTTATTGGTCTTCTTTTCTTTTATAACCCATACTCAAAATAAATCACCTATGAATTCCAACCTTATATATTTAAACTGCATTGAGTACTTGAGAACACAGCTGAACAAATCAAATAGTTTCTTGTTCCTTCTATTTTTCAGTCTTATCATGTGGCCACACTCATGCCACAGTTAATGTGATTTATTTAGCAACCACTTTGATTTAGAAATTCTAAAGTTTTATACTTCATTCTTGTTGGAGTAAACTCTACCATTTTACACTCATAGTTTTATCATTTTACTTAGCACTGAATAAAATGATGGAATTATACTAACAGATGCAAGATGAACAAAGCGACTTTAAAACAAACAAATCCGAATCTTGGTAAGCAAATTATCTCAACAGGAGTAAGATAAATAAAGTGCAATCGCATCTGCAGAGTAGCCTCAGAGTTTCACACTGAGCTCGGGGAATAAGTTTTAAAGGAAATTAAGAATTCATTCACTCTGAGGAGATAGAAAGGCAGACCATTAAAAAATGATCCAAAATTTATTTATCTTTTTTTTTTTTTTTTTTTGTATAAGGGGTTGAACCCACAGACACTTTGCCACTGGGCCACATCCCTAGACTCTTTTTATAAAAAAAAAAATTTGGAACAGGGTTTTGCTAAATTGCTGAGGCTGGCTACAAATCCTCTTGCCTCAGCCTCCCAAGCCTCTCATCTAGGTCTAAAATTCAAAATTGGTATTACTAAAAAATATTTTGTAGTTATAAACCTGCTTATTATGAAATCATGGTGTTGGAAGGCTTGAGATTTCCCCCCAGGAATTCAAGATTCAAGAGAAAAGTGAATCCTGGATGTAACAACCAACCCTTAATCTTAAAAAGAAGAGGAAGAAATTAAAAAAAAAAAAAAAAAATGCTAGAAGAGTTTTCAAAGAATGAGTGTGTAAACTAGAGGATTATGGTAACATGGATATAAATCCAAGAATGGTTACAAATAAAAGCATATGTTAAGATTTATCAATGTTGGTTAGTCAGATAAATACAAATTGTGCATTTTTCATTTTATGACCTGTAATTGCTGATTATTAATTTTCATAGAAAGAAAGGCCTAGAAACCATGCTATACTGAGTTT
This sequence comes from Sciurus vulgaris, assembly GCF_902686455.1. Lineage (NCBI taxonomy): Eukaryota > Metazoa > Chordata > Mammalia > Rodentia > Sciuridae > Sciurus > Sciurus vulgaris. Next base: position 138,439,746 of record NC_136463.1, read on the forward strand.
AAAGGAGAATTTGTGGGCAAGAAAGAATATGCAAACCTTTTCAGAATTTCTATTAAGATACAAAAAGAAGTGGAATTATTTTGGAAAGAGAACAAAAAAAGTTTTAAATTTTATAATGATGTCCAAGATCTCAGTTATAAATATATAAAAATTTGACCAGGTGCAAAGTCATCTATGTTTATCTGCAACTTAGGTCTCAGACATGCTAATTAAGTGTTTTGAACATATATTTGAAGGATCCTCTGCATTCGAATACTATAATGCAGTTTGATGTTGTATGTTAATGTCATTCAACTTTAGGGAAAATTTTTATCAAAACAAATGTAATTCACTGAAGCTTTTTTCTTGGTACCATTTTTCATTTTAGATTATAGTCGAATGTGAGGAAACAGCTTCATGTAAGAAAACCTAAGAAAAACACTATAAAATATTCAGAAAATATTCATGTATAAAAAAAGCATTATTTGAATAATATTAAGATAGACAAAAGAAAATCTGAGAATTCTTTGAAGTCCTAATATTTAAATTTTAGATGAATAGCTATTATTTTATAATTCACATAGAACCTGAATTTCAATATACTAAAGTTATTTTGCATAGTAGCATATTATGAGAATCAAAATTCTATACCATTGATCACTTAACATTACTCACTGAAATCATATATTAGATTAAAATCAGACATGATTTATAAAGTAAAACGGTTTTTCCATTTTTAATTCTGTATGATATAACATTCTATTTAATAATAAAATTAATTTTTTTCTTTACTATTTATTGGCCAATGAAATAATAAAACAACTTCCTGTGGCAGGATTAAATTCATGCAATATTTCTTAGAAAACAGAAACTTTCAATTTTTACCTATATTCTTGTTGTGATTTTGATTTTTTTAAATTAGCAAACTAAAATTCAAGATGCTTTTTTCTTTATAAAAATCATTTGTAATTGATTTTGCTTATTAAAAAGAATTTTAATTTTACATATATATTGTTAGTCATGACATGCAACCAAGCACTTTGCACTTTCTAACCCTTTGTGGAATGGTGGCAGCAGCACTAGACTTGTGGTGTTCTGTTCCTTTCCTCAGACTAAGAGGGAATTTGTTAAGATTCAGTCATTCATAAATCAGTAAATCATAAATCAGTGGATGATACGACTATATCAAGAAATTGGATTCTGTGTCAATCAGAATCGTGAGCCAAAATTAAACAAAAATTCCATTGAGATGAGCTAATTCTCTAGATCCTAAGACAGATGAGTCTGAGTCATGCCTCTGAAAATGTATACTTTCCTCAGTAAGCCTGTGTGAATGCTTTAGCAAGTCTTCTCTCAGTGGCCTCTACTTACTGGAGGCACATCTATTGTAGCAGATGTGATATGGTAGCAAGCTCTTTAGAGGCTTCAAATATCTTTGGTTAGAGAATCTGATATTTTCTTGGGATCAACTTATCAACTACCAATAAAAATATATCTACACTGGAAATAAAATACTTATTAAAATATTCTTCAGACCTGCTCTTTTAGTATGAAAACAGTTCAGAGATTAGAAATTAAAGCAAATTTTCTAAACTCTGTATGAGGAAATAGAAGAGATTCATCTCCCTTAGAATTTATTGTCTATTTTTAGGGGCACATCCACATCGTTTGGGTATGGCAGCCTGCATAATGCTATCTATAATTCAGATGGGATTTGAATATGTCCCCATAGGCTTTGTGTGATGAAACTTAACCCTACTGTGAGATATTGAGTGGAATCTTAATTTGACTAGCATGTTTAGAGGTGGGGAATTTTATAGTTGACTAGGATAAGTTCATTGGGGTGGACCCACCATGTTTGAATGTTGGTGACTTTACAAAAAGAGGATGAAACACCAAAAGGCACACCCACTCACACATACACACAGACACATGCTCCCTATCTTTGCCACGTTATGTCCTGTACCACCACAGGACTCTGCCAGAAAGCTGACAATTACTAGATGTAGCCCCTCCATCTAGCACATAGAGCATAAAGTAAAATGGACCTCTTTTCAATGTAACTCACCCAGTCTGTGGCAATAGAAAACAAGCTAACATACATACTGAGCACTTACTAGTCATGGTACTAGATAAGTCAGTTAACCTCTCTGAACCCAGCTGTCCATAAGTAAAATAGAATGACAATGATAGATATTTCGTCGTGTTGTTGTGACAACAAAATAAAATTCTGACACATTGCTGGCATAGTGTAAGTACTCATAAGGGTCAGTGACCATTTTCATTAATCTTTCCTACCTGTCTTTGGATGACCAACCACAAGCAGAATCGGAGGTAGATACTTGTGTGCAAATGACTTATTGAAAACATGCTCCCAGAAGATATTAGGAAGAGAAGAGAGAGAGAGAGAAAAAAAAAAAAAAGAAAAAGAAAAAGAAGAAGAACAGGAAAGGAAATGGGAGAAATCAAGAAGGTTGTCATTGCTGGAAAGTTGCAAGGAAGTGAACTTTAGCCTGACCCCTTGGAAGAACTTGGAGGCGAGGCGTAAGTTCCATTTGAGTATTGACCTTGATTAGAAGCATAGTGAGCTTTCAACCCAGGCTCAGAGCAGTCTTTAGAACATGAACCCCCAACTTCTTTCAACTCTTTGCAACTAAGAAAAGTGAGTGGTACCAGTATCCTAATGAAAGTCCTCTGAAGACAGTTGCTGTTTCAGGCCCTTAGTAATAAAATTACAAAGAAGCCAGGGGAGAGCACACCCAAAGAGCCAGAGAAATTCCAGTGTCTGCTACACTAGCTTTCCCCTCTACTGTTTTATATTGTTTACTCTTTTACCTCATTGCAATCTCGTCACACTTTTGTTTTCAAATGGGATTTATTTAAATTTTCTTTTCCTTTCAAAAGCTTCCACAAATCACTCTGTGTTAGAAGGGGATCCTGAGGAAACATTTTACAAGGGAGGTGTCAAGAGGTAACTCTCCATGTGGCTCTCACATTTCCTCATGCCCTGAGACACGGAAAGCTTTTTGCTCTAATTTGTGTTTCAAAAACGTTTTAATGGTGAACAACCTTGGGAAAGAGTTTTTCTCTCCAGGAAGGTATGTTGACTGTCCATTATTTCAAAATTTTTAAATCACATGCTGTAAAATGAGTGTTCCTCTTCTCTAATGCAACCATCTTGTGTGCAGGTGTCACCTGGGCTTTTTTACATTGCCCTGTCAGAATTGAGGCTCAGAGAATCTGCACAAAAATGCTCATCAATTCAAGTAACAAATATTGCTCTTCATCCTAAATCAAAGTTTCATACTTCTATCAGAATCCAGGCAAATGTGGCATGCTGGGTAGGGTAAACTCTCAGACCATTCTCTCCTTTTGATTCAAAAGGATTTGTCATAAAATTGCTTATGTCAGTTATTGTTGATTCACATTGTTCTAATTTTTTAGTCACTTTCTCCAACAGTCTTCAGTCTCCTTCCCATGAACAAAGCACAAGTAAACAAAGAAAATACTAACAAAAATATTTCAGCACCATTTTCTGTCTTAAAATATATTGCTTAATCACAACAGAAAAAAATTTACAAAAATGACTATCTATTGCATGTAACTTTCTATTTAATTGCATATTTATGTTTATAGATGACAAGAATAAGGCTCCTGAAGGTATCAAGGAATATCAAAGCCACAGCAAAGGTATGAACTCACTGGGTATATAAGAAGGTGGCATCTACTGCTACAGAGAAGGCTATAGTAACACACTGGAATAGGTTGTCATCCTTTCTAAGTTGTGCTGGGGAAATTCCCTGGGACACACTTATTTCGAAAATACCAACAAAGATGATTAGAGAAAGATAGACAGAAAATGGCACATAAGATGGAAGGAAGGACTAAAGTCTAACAGATTAAAATTCTCCCAACAAATGAACAAAGATAGTTTATGTTTTTGAAATGTCCTTTACATGCACTGACCATAAACTAGTGTTTTGTTTATTCATTTAGTAGAATAGTAGAGTAGACTGTCATTTTGTAAAGAAAAAAAAAAAAAAAAAAAACTAACTTGAGAGTAAGTTGGAAAGGGAATTTTTATATTCTAACTCTTATAATAACTAAGTACGTGATATTTAACAAAGTGACCTCCCTGTGGTTTAGGGATTTCCCTCATTATAGGCAGGAACTGAATTAAATGATTCCTAATTAAATGAATGGAACACATTTTACAAGAAATTACAGTTGTTCCAAATTATATCTCCATCCATCACTCTGTGTCCTGGTTCTGAAACTCTCAATGAGAAATTGTGATTTTTTTTTTTTTAAAATTGTACTTGGTTTGAAATAATTGACTTGTCTCCTAAAAGAGAACACATACCCAGAATAGTAAATGGAATATAACACATGTTGCATTCTGGCACACTCTTGGTTAAGAAGATGAGGGATTTTAGGTGCTTTATAGACTGATTACTTGTACCTGATGGGTATTAAGTGGTTCTCTGTGAGTCGTTATAATTTACAAATGGGAATATAGGATTTAACAGTTGTTCAGCTTATCTGAAATATAAATATAAATTTTCCAAAACCCTAATTTATTTCCTTTCACCTGAGGCAATTTCTTTCTCTGACAGGCTGGGAATAAAAATCTATTGTGAATGAATGGAGAATAACAGCATTGGTCATAATCATTTAGAAAAAGAAATGTGTATAAGAAAAGCAATATAGCTTTTGCTCTTTTTAGCTCTAGTCCCGTGATGCTCTTAGAAAACTGTAGCAGATTTAATAATAGTGTTTTGACTTTGCTATAAATCTCTGGCACCCCCAACTGAGCCACTGCAAGAAATAATATGATTGAAAATCAGTACACCTGTGTGTCAACAGAAACCCTGCTCTTTCTCTGGAGTCAGAAACAGATGAAGAGATTAAAATAAAGAGCATTATAGACACTGTGACTGTGCAGATTTGTATAGGAAAGGACAAACATATATTAATTATTAAAGTAGTTTTGAAGTAAATCATAACAAAAGGACTATATTTCACACAATGCCAAAATATTGGATAAAACAAAATTTATTATAGAACACTTCCTAGATGTCTACCCAATGGCCATTTTTTTAAAGTGACCACTCCTTGTGAAACTCCTAGTGTATGAGACAATAATCTTCCTTACTGTTTCTCTCTTCTGAAATAAGGGTTTTCCTTTTTGACAAACTTCAGTTGAAAGAAATCGTCCTTTATAAAGTTTGACCTGAATAATAAGGGTATGGACATATTTTACAGGGCAAGCAAACGTTAACTGAGGATAAATAATTTTTACTTAAAAGTTAACATATCTAACATTCTTACATTTAATCTTAATCTTTATCATAAATAATATCAGATATATTTAACATCACATTTTACTAATGAGTAAACTGTGGGTAAGTAATTTGTTCAAGATAATTTGCTAAATAAGTAGTAGACAGGGTGCATGTGTGTGTATTTAATTGAGTACATCTATATAATGGAGTACTATTCCACATTAAAAAGCAATGAGCTATGAAGCCATAAAAATTCACCAGGCATTTTAAATGCATATTTCTATATGAAGAAGCCAGTATGAAAAGGCTCCACACTGCATCATTCCAATAATATGGCATTCTGGAAAGCAAAAACTACACAGAAAGTAAAAAGATCAAGGGGTTCACTGAGAGGAGGAAAGAGATAAAAAGCTAAATAATAAGGAAATTTTTTAAAGTAGTTAAACTATTTTGAAAATACTGTACCTAGTGGATACATGGAATTTTACATTTGCCAAAGTCCACAGAATTGTGTAAGACACAGAGTTAACTTTATGGAAGCAATAACTTCATTTAATGATAATGTATTAATAGTGACTCATTCTTTGTAACAAACATACGACAGTAATGCAAGATGTTAATAACAGCAGAAATCGGGTATAGCAAAGGGATACATTTAAGAGCTCTTTGTACTACATGCTCAATTTATTTTTAAATTAAAAAGTCTCTGTCTATAGAAACCTTTTTTTTTAATATAATGTCCAATTATTAAATTTCCATTTGTTGTAAAAACATTTTCATTTTTGAAGGAAGGTTTGAACCCAATGGTACCTTGTAAAGACTTTCTTTGAATTGTCTTACCGTCTTTGTTAAAGATCAGTTGATTATATGTGCATTCATCTATCTCTGGGCTTTCTGTTCTATTTGGATGGTTTATTTTTTCACAAGTCTTAATAACTGTAAATCTAGTAATTCTTAAAGTCAGGTAGTGTTAGTTCTTCAACTCTTTCTTTCTTCTGTATTGTTCTGGCTGTTCTGAATCTTGTTTACCATATAAACTTTAGAATAAATGTGTTAACTTCCACAAAATAGCTTTCTGAGATTTTGATTAGGATTGTGTTGAATCTATAGATCAAGTTGGAAAATAAGCATCTTAACAAATGTTATCTTCTTATTCATAAACATAAACCTTTCTCCATTAATTTAGATCATTGTTGGTTTCTTTCCACAGGGTTTTGTGATTTCCTTTTATAGGTCCTTTAAATTTTGTTAGATTTATATATATAAATATTTTATTTTCATTGTGCATACTATGGAATGAATAGCATCCTCCCAAATACATTGAAACCCTAATCCTTAACATGATTATATTTGACCTTTAAGGAGATAACTAAAGTTAAATGAGTTATAATCTAGGAGGACCAGTGCTTGTGTAAAAAGAGAAAGAAATTACAGGAGTTTGTTCACATAGAGCAAAGACCCTGCAAAAACACAATAAGAAGGTGGGCATCTGCCAGTCAAATGGTGAGGCCTCAGGAGAAACTAGATCTTCTAGCACATTGATCTTGGACTTCTAGCCTCTAGTACTATGAAAAATGATATATATTTGATGTCTAAACTATCCACTCTGTGATATTTTGTTATGACAACAAAAGCAGTCTATACTATAGTGTTGTGTTTTAAATTTCAAATTATAATTATTTACTGCTGTCACATAGAAAAGCTGTTGGCTTTTATATATTAACCTTGGACCCTGAACATTTTTGTAGTCATTTATTAGATTTAGGATTTTTTTTTAGTTGATTCTTTCAGATATTCTACTTAGATAATCATGTCATGTATGAGCAAAGTTGGTTTCAGAATACCTTCATTCATTGTTCCAGTTTTGAGGCTTTGTGTGCTATAACCAAAATAAGTTGATAAAAATTTCTAGATAGTAAAATACTACATTTCCCATTTTATCATAATTTTAAGCAAATTCCAGAATTGTTTATATTTTCATGTTAATGGTTTTGCTGTGTTGGATATTTTGAGGAGATTACTTTAGAAATTTGATTGTGACCCAAACTGGGTCACTTCCTGACTGGATTAAGTGATTAACCTCAATACATGTTCTGTTAAATTGCAAGAAACTTTGCCTGAATCCTTTAAAAAATAATAATAATTATGATGAAATTCTTAGCCTCAATTGTTCAAATAAAAACTACTCTGTGGAAAGACTCCATAGATGGTCTTTCTTCCCCATATCCATAAATTATAGAGTAAAAATTTCTGGACTATTGGTCATACAGTCTTATAAGAAATAATCAAGGTCCATGATAATAATCAAGGTTTCATGAAGTATTGGTAGAACTGGCTGTAATGGTGTGTGTGGGCAAGTGAAAGTGATTCTCTCTCTCACTGATAGCTGGTGGTGCAGAATGTCCACTCTAAGACATTTTCTTACTGTTACCAAAATTCCTGCAATTATCTTACAAATGGCACCAGGATTACTTATAATTTCAGTAGTTGTTCTGAAACCTTTTGACTTCTCAAGACAATATAATTAACAGAAGTCCAGAAAAGAAATGAGGGGTATTATCAAATGATTAGTGGTTGGTTTGTTTTGATTTAGCTGAGACCTCAAAATGAAATCCTGACTCCAACCTATCTTCCCGTAAACATTTTCTGAAAAAGACTAAAAAAGAAACACCTACCTTTTAATTCATCTCACACATATTTCTTGTGCCCCAGATACTAAATCCTCCTTTAATGACACTACAATTTTTGTAGATTCTGCCCCCTCCCCTGGCTCTCCTCAATCAGTAGAGAAATTACTCTTTTTTCAAAGGTCATCTCCAGAAGGCTACTATTTTAATAAGTGGCTACAAGAAACTTTCAAAAATGTATTGAAGTAACCCCAACTATTGATGTAAAAGATTCGTCGCCTCTGTTTTCATAATGGACTAAGATTAGAGATAATTTATTTAATAAATACAAATCAATTAGAATGGAAATCTGCAGGCTTTGACTTATCTAACATGAGCTCAATAATTTCAGTGAACCTTAGAAAAGTGACAAGCTAAGAAACAAAACAAATATGAATTTTCAGAACTATTGCTGAACTCAGAAACAGAAGCTATACCAAAAGAACACTGCTAAGAATCAGAGGTCTACTGTTAAGAAATTGGGCCTTGAAAGAGCAAATGCCCATATGGACTGAATTAAACAACTAAATTAAAATAAAATAAAGTAAAATAAAGAGCTCTGATGATACAAAATCTACCTCATGGTGCTGTTTTAAGGAGAATTCACCATCTAGGCACTCCCTGTCCTTCCATTAAATTCTCAAGGAGGACTAACTGTAAATATATATATATATATATATACATATATATACATATATATACATATATATATATGGTGGTTATATTTCCTTATAGAAATGATGTCATTATTTATTCCAAAAATCTCATTTATATAAACAAAAGAGTCCTCAGAACATTAAAGATCCTTGGATAATATGAATCTCTAAAAGTTTCAGATCCTCAATCATTTTTCTTCCTAAAACTGTCATCTTGAGACCATTATCAATAGAATACTCTGAACAGAGACAGAAAGAGAGAGGGAGACAGACAGACATACCGATAAAGAGACACAGAGAAATGGACAAACAGTGAAAGTGTCTTCTCCCTACCAAACCCTACCAGGAATTTTAAGATCAGTCTAGGTTATTTTCATGTCATAAATTGTTCAGGCATATTTCAGTCATCTTTTTCATCACTTTGAACAAAAGAGCTGACAGGAGAACTAAAGTAGTAAAAGTTTATTTTGGCTGAAAGTTTTAGAGGTCTCAGTTCATAGATGGCCAGCTTCATAGCTCTGGGCCCACGGTGAGGCCGACCACCATAGAGAGAAGGCACATGAGAGGAAAGCAGCTCAAGACACGGCAATAAGGAAGCAGAGAGAGTTCCACTCACCAAGGACAAAACAGAAACACCAAGCCATGCCCCCGTTGACCCACCTTCTCTAGACACACCCTACCTGTCCACAGTTACCACCCAGTTAATCCATATGAGTGGATTAATCCAATGATTAGGCTACCTCATAATCTAATCATTTCTATCTGAACATTCTTACTTTGTATCACACATGAGCTTTTGGAGGGCGCCTTGTAGCTAAAGCATAACAGGGAGAGTCAGTGTCTGCTCTCCCAAAATATAGCACCTTGATATTTGAGGAAAAAGCAAAAATAAAAAGGTCAGTCTCACCTTCACTTCCCACCTTTACCCTGAAGCAGACCCAAAAACCTGGTTAACTTTTAATGTGTGTCCCTGTGTCTTCAAAAATAAGCATATTCTTTTCCTTCTGATATAGGGAGGACTCTACTGGAATGAGGGTCTTCTGACCTATTTCATAGAATGGCAACTATGAACTTACCACACAAAGGCAGTTATTATAAGACAATTGTTCAGCAGCTAACATTTGAATGTTTCCTCTCTCCTCTCGGTAAAACTGTGAAGCCCAATCAGGCAAAACAATGTGGTGAAGTTTTGGTATATTTCATATGGAACTAACAACTCATCTCTGCCTTCTCTATACATTAAATAATCACACTTTGTACATATTGTAAATATGAGAGATGAGAGGTGATGATTTGTAAACATTTGATCATTTTTATGGGTATAATACTTTCAGAAATCAGTTTGTACATCCAAAGACATAACATTTCTCTGATTATGGTTGAAATGTTAACTTTTCTCTTTTCCTGCTTCTGTTTTTGAAATGTGCTTCATCAGAGAGAGGGAGAGAGAGAGAGACTTATTACAAATACTATAGCTCTAATTTGCCTTTTTTCCCTTCGCTTTTTTTCTGTGTGTGGATAAAAGTGGTGATAATTAAGTTTAAGTTGTACCTTACCTCCTTTTATGTGTGCACCTTCTCAGGCGCCCCATTACTGGTTAACCACTTAATGCTGGAGGGTGGGAACTCCTGACACCATATAACATCTCATTAGCATGAACAGCTGGAGCCAGAAATAGATGGCACCATAGGGACTAATTACCTGAAAAGACTTAAATAGCAAATACCTACCAGAATCTTTTTTCACAGAAAGCAAAACTCTGTTAACCCATGTATTTATATGCCTAAAACTAATATTTATTTGAAATTTAAATTTTAAAGACTCTCAACTGTAAAGCTGCTTGGTGACAAAATTTATCAGGACAGTTACCTCATTCATTATGTCTTATCCTGTGTTATTATGAGCTTAACCTGGTTAGTGTATTTGATGTGTCTGATCTCAGGGATATTTCAATGGAGACCACAGAGAGACACAGGCATTTTTTTCATCACTGCTGTTGTGAGGCCCAACAAAGCTATTTGAATATATTTGAATATAAGATAATTAAACATTTGTCAGCCATGTTTGAACAAGGTCCCTGGACTCTAAAGAACCTGCAAAGCCATTGAAATTATAGTCAATAGATTGTGAACTCTTTCATATAAAAACACGTATGTTTTTTCAGAAGGTGTACATTCCCTTGGAATGTTCCATGTTTTAAAAAGTGTTCCAATGTTTTCAGAAACCCCAAAGCATTACTGCCACATACCCTTCCCTCCTGCAAGGAATTATAGAAATATTAGCAACACTATGAATTTTAAAGTAGAATATGTGACATATATCCCCAAGGAGAAAGGGCCAGCTCATCTGAGAACGAGAAAAGACAGAAACTATTAGTCACAATAAGGCAGGATCCACACATATAAGTGAATATGCCATTGACAAAAAATTTTAACCACTTGTGATAAAATGAAAAAATACGTTTTTCACAATTTTGAGGATCATATTTTATTCTATCATATTTTGCTGCATGTAAATATTAAACTCTGACTTCTTTTATTAACTCAGAGTGGTTATATTATTTTGAGGTTTTTGTTTTCTTCTTTGTAATCTTTCATGACGAAATGGTAAAGAACGGCTGTGTTCAATCTTCTCCTTCAAAGGTTGAAAACCTGAAATTTGGCTACTTCAGCTTCATGTTCTCCCTACTCTCCTTTTTATAAGCTTCCCCACAATGAGAGCCACAAGTTGCCATTTCTATGGTGATAGCCTCTCTGGGTGGCCCAGAACCAAATAATTTTCTGGAACTCAGAAAATACATTGCTGAAAGAAATGTGTTTGAAAACCACTGAAATTTACTGACATCAACAATAAAATTCAACAATTGAAAAACATCATCTGGGAAGTTGGTGTATATATTGATAATTAAAAACTATTGAAACAGGCATATTGCATAAGGATGTTTTTAAATTTCTAAACCATGGTTTTACCCAAGACCATTTCTATCAATTATTTTAGTGATTGCTCAAATCACATTACTTCATGCATCTTCACCTAAGCTGAATCCTGGCCTTGTTGAAAAAATGTAGAGTAGCAACAGTATATAAATTCATCACAACGTAGATTCAAATGGTACAAATTTCCTTGACTTCTCTTGAAATAACTTTCAAACAGAAAATGTCCATGTTTGAAGCATCTTCATGAAAAGAGATGGGAAATAGACTTGTATAACTCTACAATCTCTCCCATGTGGCATTATGCATTATCTGCACACCCATTATAGTCTCTAGTCTACCACATGTAAATAGTGTTTGCAAACCAATGTCATACTTGCTGCAAAGTAGGACAAAAGGCCTTTGAAATGTTGTAAAGATAAGCTAACTTGTTATGTCTTATAGATTCAACTATTTAAATGAAAAAAGGCATAAATATATAGATGATTATAATTTTTTAAAATTATTTATTTATTTTTATTTTTTACAGACTACATTTTGATTCATTGTATACAAATGGGGTACATCATTTCATTTCTATGATTGTACATGATGTAGATTCATACCATTCGTGTACATAGGGTAATGATGTCTGTCTCATTTCATAATTTTATACCAAGTAATTGTTATAGTTCATATTTAAGCTGCAAAGTTTTTCAGAACACTGTGAGTGTAATTGTGTGTTAATCAGCTTTTTATTTTTGTGAACAAAAGACCTCACAAGAACAACTTAGAAGAGGAAAAGTTTATTTTGGATACAAGTTCTCAGAGGTCTCAATTCACAATCAGTCAATTCCATTGCTCTTGGCCTGAGGTAAGAAAAAACATCATAGCAGAAGGGCATGGTACAAGAAAACTGCTCAGCTCGTGGCAGCCAGGAAACAGAGAAGGAATGAGATGCCAGAGTCAAAGTATAATCCCCAAGGACAAGTTCCCAGTGACCTACTTCCTCAAGCCATGCCCCACCTATCTACAGTTATTACCCAGTAATCCATTCAAATTATTAATTCTTCAATGGATGAATCAACTGATTTAGGTTACAACTCTCAGAGTTGAATTATTTCACCTCTGAATATTCCTGCATTTCCATGTGAGTTTTTCAGGGGAGATCTCATATATAAATTATAATGAATGTTTATTTTATAAGTCAACTGGGCCATCATGCCCAGATATTTTGTCAAACATTATTTTAAATATTCCTGAAACCATGTTTTTGAATTTGTTAGCATGTAAATATGTAGACAACATTATGGAGGTAGATTACCCTCCATAATGTGGTGACATTCATGCAAGTCTTTGAAGTTCTTGATATAATAAAAATGGAGCAAGAGGAAATTTGGTCGGCAGCAGACTGCTTGCATTTGTTTTGTTGTGAATTTTTAATTTTTTAAAAAATAGACTGTGCTTAGAATTTGAAATGAAATTCTTCCCTGAGTCTTTTGCCTACTGATCTACTCTACATAGTTTTTTGCAGATTTTTTTATTTGCACCTCAGCAAGTCTATGAACCAATTCTTTGAGATAAATCTCTCTACATACATACATCACATTAATTTTGATTCTCTGGAGAGTTCTGCTGAATACAGCAAGTACATAAGTCATCCTATTCTAAGAACCAATTTATCAGAATTTTTTATTTTTTATTTTCCTAATTCATACGATCTTGAAGGATATGAGAATTTGCATATTGTACCAAAATGTACACCATTATAATTGAGAAATGTTTTATATTTTCTGGGCGTAAGTTAAAAGGAAAAATTGATTGTCTTTTAAGAATGGTGTTTGAATAGCATTTATTAATTTGAGAAAGTTATGATTAAAGTAAATTATAGTAAGATGGAAATCCAGGGATAAGCAAACAATTGTTTGCTGGTATATTAATAGCCGAAAATTTCTGCAGACTTACCAGATGTATGACTATTGAACCATGGCAAAAACTAAATTTGGTTTCAATCCATATGAAGCCACAGCAATAGGGAAAAAAAGCTTAGAATAAGAAAAAAAATCTAAAAAATAAAAATATTTGTGATACGGCAAAGCATCATCAAACCATATTCAGTAATTGTAAAAGTAAAGAATGGGTCGTTTTAGTCAGTATTCTTGCTGCTGTGAATAAAACATTTGGCCAGAACAACTGTAGAGGAGGACAGGTTTATCAGAGGTTTTAGTCTATAGAAGGCTGGCTCTGTTCCTCCAGACTCAGGGTGAGGGAGGCATCATGGCAGAAGAGTGTGGCAAAGGGAACCACCTCACATGATGGTCAGGAAGCAGAGAGAGAGACTTCACTCTCCAGATATAAAATATACACCCCATAGCCATGCCCCTCCATGGACCACTTCCTCCAGCCACTCCCACCTGCCTCCAGTTACCCCTCAGTTAATCCTGCCAGGTATTAATTCACTGATTAGTTTAAGGCTACAACCCAATAATTTCTCTTCCAAACCATCTTGCATTGTCTCACACATGAGCTTTTGGGGGACACACATCTAAACCAAAACAATGGTTATATTGGAATAATGTGAATTTTAATAGTTAATCTTAAAAGTGCAGAAACTAAAAACAACTAGTAGAGAAATTGCTGCTAAAATATAATTTAAAACTAACAACACAGAATTTTGGATAATTTGAATAATAATCTGCTCATTTAAAATCATATCATTTTATAGAATAAGAAAAGTGTCTTTTGAAAAAATTGAATCTTTTATCTTTCACTCACCTCAACCATAAATTTCATTTCTCTTACTTCATTTATTATTTGGAATGAGGCCTAGGTGTCAGTGCCATAAAAAAATAAGTATATAACATAGTAGGATATCTAGTTAGAGAATAGTTAGAGTCATCACTAGATAGAAAGAAAGAGCAATAGATTCTTTGGAATAAAAGAAAGCACATGCTTAAAAATAAATTTCCTCTTTCTTGTTATAGCCCTTTTATTCTGGCACTGATTCTGGAAGATGTGACTTTTATGGAGGAAAAATAGAAGAGAAAAAGTAAAAACAAAAGCAGAGAGCATTGTCCAGTGTTTAGTGGGCCCTGAATATTGAATGTTTGTCATGTTCCAACTGTAAAAAAAATCTATGAGACATCAAGAACTGGAGGAAGGTCTGATCTATTTGGTAAGATGATCAAGATTGCTGGAAGCATCATGGGAGAAAACATACCTTGGACTGTGTTAGACACAAAATTGAGCAATGTAGGTCATTCTCAAGGCAAATAAGGGAGGGAGAGGAGAAGAAGGAGGAAGCGGGTGGGAGAGAAGAGATAGAATGAGACTTTAGTATGTATTATTTGTATATTTATAATGAAGAAATTAAGATTTTTTGCTCTACCTAAAGACTGGTGGAAGAGGGTACTGGTGAAGGGAAAAATAAGCCTAGAAAATTATTTAATATTAGAAGAGACTGTAATAGATTATTAGCTAATTTAAAGTTCTTCTCATCTAGTGACCCTATCCTTTGCATACTTTTTTAACTCCTATACTTTCAATGGAATTTGAAAACAATGAAATTTGCATCAGTTACAATAACAAACACAAGAGTGTAGATTACTTTGTACAGTTCAATCTCTTGTATAAGACAGATACATTTAAGTCCTTGAAAAGCTAGCCCGTTTTCTGAGAAACCCGACTCTCTTCTTTGTACCTTTTCTAACACTGGTATTTAGTATGTTCTAGATTGTGGATATGAGAAAGCATAGTTTCCTATAGATTTGTCTAGTTATAAAAGTCAACATATCTCATTCTCTCAATGATTGGAAACTTACTGGAAATATCACAAACTAAAATTTCAGGTCATTTTTTACCATCTGACAACCAAGAGGATAGGTATTGTTGATTTGAGAGATGAGTGCTAATTTAGATATGGTAACTGAAGAAGATCAAGAACTGCTAGAAAAGGTCAAAGAAAAAAAAACATGATTTGTTGAGAGAAGAATGTTCTAGTCCAGGTGCACAAAACAGATGGCCTGATGCAAGACCACACTTTCATGTTTCAAAAATAAATTTTTGGAACAGAGGGAAAAGGCAGGGATGCTGTCAGAGTGGATGGAAAGAGAAAAGCTTACACAGGACTTCACATTTTAAAGAACTTTTATAGTTAATGAAGTGGGATACAATGGGGGTTTTGAACAGAGGTGTTCTATCATTTTTTCTTTTTCTTTTGAAAATTTTCAAATATATGTAAGAGTAGGAAATACAGTACTTTTTAGTACCATTTGGAATGTATAACTTGACTTTTAAAATGTTTAATTTCCAGTTTTCACTTGTATGTAGAGAAGTAATTACTTTTATGTAGACCTTGTGTTCCACAAATGTGCTCACCTCTTCTATAGTTCTAATAGTTTTTCCAAACCTTGTGAATTTATAAACAGGAATTCATATTGTATGTGAGTAGAGACAGTTTAGTTTTTTTGTTATAATCTGAATGGCATTTATTTATTTATTCACCTTATTGAGCACATGAGACACTCCAACACAATGTTGAATACTAGTGATGAGATGAGGTACTTTTCCCTTGTTACCAATTTTGGGGGGTAATACATAAAGTCTTTAACCATTAAGCACAATATTAATAACAGATTTTTTTGTAAATGTGGGTTACATTTAGAAAATTTTCCCTTAAATTCTTGTTGATTAACCTCTCAAGTTAGGAATTGCTGATGATTATTTTTAAATAATTTTCTGTGTCTATTGAAACAAACAATTTTTTTTTTGGTTGATGTGGTAAATTACACTGATGAATTTTTAAACATTGAATTAATCTTTCATTCCTAGGATAATCCATATTTTTCATTATGAGTATTCTCTTTTATGTGGTACTGGATTTGATTAACTCTTATTTTGTAAGCATGTTTTATAATGGATATTCCTCAATAGATATTTATTTTTCCTCTTGTAATGGTTTTGTCTTTTGTTTGCTCAGGACTGTTTTGGCTTTATAAAAAGAGTTTGAAAGAGTTCCCTCCATCTTTTCTAAGACAGCACTTATAAAGTAGGTGTTAGTTCTTTCTGAAATGCTTAATATAATTCACTTGTGAAATCATCTAGGCCAGGAGCTTTATGTATTATAAGGATGTTTGATATAATTTCTCTAAAAGAACTATTCCAGTTATGTCTTTCTGAGTAGCCTTTTATAGTTTGTGACTTTCAAGGAATTGTTCACTTCACATAAATTGTCATATCTATTGGAACAAACTTGTTTATAAAACTCTACTATTATACTTTTAAGTTGGTATATTTTTAGTAATGTCTGTTTCCTTTTTCATATTGATAATGTTTGTTTTATTCATTTCTCATTGGTTTGTCTAAAGCTTGGTCAATTTTACTGATTATTTCAAAGAACTAGTTTTTTTTATTGATTGTTCTTCTGTTCAAATTTTCATTAATTCTCTCATTTTTGTTAAAAGAGAGAGTATGATCTCTTTTTTTGCTTATATCAGAAGCCTAGATAAGCATATCAAATTAATTCTTCATTTGTAATAGTCACATTTATTTCTATAAATTTATTTCAAAGCACTATTTTACTTTCATCTTACAAATATTGCTATAATATAGTTATTAATTGACTTTTGACTTACTCACAAATGTGTTAAATACTAGCATATTGTTTACTTTTCAAATATTTGGGGATTTTACAAAAAATTTTTTGTTATTAGTTTGTATTTTAGCCTCAACTCATTCATTTATTCCTCAACTCATTCAATTATTTAATAAATATATTCCCCCAAACCAAAATGAAAATTCAGACGTAGCAGAACACAGAATCTTCTTCAAGTGACATATTTAGAAAAAAAAAATTTTGAATTTTTCCTTCTTACAAAATAATCTGTTTAAAAGTGATATTAAAAATCATAAATTTATTTGTCTTATGTAATTTACTGGCTTACAACTGTAACTATCAATTCCTATCTACTTCTCCAGTAACTTTTTTTTTTTTTTTTTGCAGTGCTGGGGATTTGAACTCAGGGCCTTGTGCTTGCAAGGCAAGCACTCTACCAACTGAGCTATATCCCCAGCCCTCCTATTTACTTCTAACCTACTTATATTTGGTGATTTTCTACTACTTACAAAGTTAGCTTTCTTCTTTATACTTCCATGACCAGAATACTTTTCTTAATTTTTCCCTTCAAAAACCTATAACTTACATGTATTTTTACCAGTGATTCAAATTTTCATTAGTATCATCTCTTAAAACTTGAGTAACACTAACATTCTTGGCCATTCAACTTACTGTGAAATTATGGAAATTTCTTTGGGTTTCTTTTCATCTTTAACTATATATCATTTTAACTTTCTGATTTTTTTTCCTTAACTACATTCATGTGAAATAATTTCTATAGCACTTTAACAACTTCCATAGTGTCTAGTGAGTTCTGGTCTCCCTTTAAACATTAAAAATGAAAAAAAAAAAAGTGAGTAAATATATTTTTTATAAATCTCAAGGAGAAGTCAAAATATTTTAACTAACCTTGTTGAATAAATGCATTCAATGTAAAATCTCAAGAGGATAAATCCATATCTCTTGATAATTGAGGATAAGATTCATAAAATGTGAAAGTTTAAACTTTCTAAAATAAGGAAACAGATTTTTGGAAAGATTAAGTTTTTCTCTTCAGGCTACATTAATTACTTTCAGGATATTTAGAGTGATCATGGTCACATATATTAGGGCCTGATTTTAATCTCTATATAGACTATATCATAGGAAAGCATTCATATTTGAAAATTTTTATCAAAATGTATCTATGTGGTATTGTCTCCATGTTAAATGTTGAGATAATTGAATTATGGTCTTTTTCATTATTAGTGAAAAAATGAAAAAATAAAAGTTTTTCTTTCTAATTTCTTTCTTTCTACAATGATAAGTATCCCAAGAGAAATATTGAAATTTTCTTTGGTGATTCTAATTATCTGCAATTCTTTTCAGGGACAAACTTTTTAGAGAAAATAATAGAAAATTCAAAAATTCAGAACTCCCTACCAAGTAACTTCAAATCTAAACATATGGAAAAATAGCAGAAATATGTACTTGTGAATTTTCTGTCTTGATGGAAATGAGGTAAAGCAAGACCACTTCTACTACAGCATGTCTGCTGGGAGATTTGAAGATAGAATAGTTCCTAACATTATATCTGTTACCAAATGGGACATGTATTGGATTCATTAGTTTATCTTTAAATTATTTTTTATTACTTATAAAGAAGTTGCAACAGATTGGAATAAGATAATTCACGACATAGAATATTATTCCTTGTCTTGATTCCAAGCAACTGAGAATAATCTAACATAGAAGTAAGAGAGTACAAGTTCGGTATAATTATATACATTGGGTATAATGTCTGTTCATCACTTTGGTCAAAGTAGGGATTATGAAAGGTTTTTGCAATATTTTCCTATTAAATTCCGTTTCACATTTATCTTCTGAGCAATTTATATTTCCCCTAAATCCAAAGACTCCTGACCTTAAATAAATAATAGTATTATTCCCATTATTTCCTGTTTTTGCTTAAACTACATCTAAATTCTAAAATTTTAGAAACTAATTATCTTATTTATAGTTTGTTTCCAGTAGTTTGCTGTTTTTGGTATATCAGGGTTACATTTAATATCACAAGTGCACTTTGAATCCTTGTTTTCCCAGGATAAACTAGATGGTTTGACATAGCAGGAATGGCCAACAATGCAAGCAATGAAACTCTATAGGAAGACTGATCTTGAGGCTCTACAGTGATAAGCAGTTTTTCATTCATCAAAATGAACAACTTCACATATGCACACAGAAAGTGAAGGTCAGACATCTCTAACTTGCATAAAATACCTAAGTGGCATATCACACATATTAACATTTTCTTTAGTTGAATATTTTATATTTGGGGCTTTATTTCATTTTTTATAAACCCATAAATTTTTCTAAGAAACAAATAATAGGCAGCATTTGATAGTGATTCCTAACAATCTAAAATCTGGTCAACATGAAGAATTTTGAGATGAATGCTCATTGACAGACTGAATACTTTCTTTAGAAGTCACATTTTATTCACATCTCTCTCTCCCTGTGTATGCACATGCATCTTTCCCTTTCTGCATAGTACTTTGCCATTCAACTGTGACAAACACATCACTAATCAAATCAATCAAGAAAGTTGATTCTTCAAGTTGCCTTTCTTTTTTCTACACACAGTAAAATCTTTTATAATAGTATCTGGGTCTTATAGACTGTGATTACAGCATCTGTTTTATTCCTTTCATAACTTTAATACTAAAATAAAATTGAAAATTCAATCTTATATGAGTTCTGGATCTACAGCTCACAGTTTTTAAAATCATACTCTCATTTCAAGATTTTATAATTATTAAATATATCAACTATTCCTCTTACAGTATTTGCCATGAAGGAATGGGGCATAACACTAAATATTAGAATAAAAATCCTAATTTAGATACAACTCTGAGCTAAAGCATGATTTCTCTCCAGATCAAATAATTTCTCTTCCTCTATTTTGGAAAAAAAATATAGTCACATTGTCAAGAATAAGATTATAGTTTTGTTTTAGCTTTTTATGTTTAAATCAGGTGCATTTTGTTTTCCTTAAATTTCCAAGATGGGATAATAATAATTTTAGTCTTTACAAATATCCTATTATGAACAGTTTCTAGGAGGGACACATATGATGTTATCTTTCTTCGGCATACTATAGAATTTATTATATTGATAATTACTGAGGTGTAGCAGAGGATTTTATGATAGCATTTCACTTGGTTTAGTAAAGTTCTTTAAGAATCTTTTTAAATTAGTTTAATTTTACTTCATATAGAGAAAAATAGGGTTTTCTGTCTTTATCATTATTCTTTAGTATTACTAAGTTATTGAACAAATACAATACAGAAAATGGAAACATCAGATTAGACGTGTGTGTATACTTGCTCTCTGCTATCCAGAAGCCTGTCAAGTTTGCATTCAGATATAGTTTGTTTTGGCTTTCTACGAAATGAATGATTACTTTAGGATTTCTTTTATAAATCTGCCCTTTATAATTAAAAATCTTCACCTTATTAGTTGGAAAATATGTTCCCAAATATATATTTTCACCCTTGTATAAGTCAGTCAATGAAAAATTAGGTAGATTTTTTAAATGATGGTACAGAGTTGGGGAAAATAGATTTATAAAGTGCACCTATATCGTTAATCTATAAGTTCTTGAAAAGAGATGCACACTCATAAGGTGAACATTACTAAGTGATACAGGTAAACAAGGACTCTTTAGAATTCTTTCTCATCTTCATGTAACACTAGAGATTAATTAGTGTACTTAAGACATAATGATGTAGATAAATAAACGTTTATGTGTTTGCAGGTATTCTATTGATTTTTCTCTCCAAGTCTTGTAGTTCCTCTGCTGCTTCCATATATCTTTTAGATTTTGGTGTCCTGTAACAAACAAATTCCTTTCTTAGCAAGTCAATTTGATAAAATAATGAAAAATTATTGAAGTATTATTGGAAATGGACAGTATTAATATAAGGAAAACAGGGACTCACAGCACTCTCCTTAGTTTTGCAATGAAGGAAGAGTTTACAATATGATGTTACATACGATTAGGAGTCACTGTTCTCACATGTTGTATAATCTCCCATGGAGTACCTTCACTTCTAAAGACTAACAAAATTTATCTTAGTAACAATGTGTGACTGCCTGTGAGTATTCTCTCTCTAGAGATACAGTGACAATATCAGGAGTTTTGAATGCTGGGAGAAGGATCATCTTTTTTTTTTTTTTTTCTTTTTGCCCTTATGAAAGATTCAAGTATGATTGAGAATGACTGTATGCCAACCTGAGCAGAACATTTGTCAAATAGAAGTATCACGCACTCAGCCTAGATACTACCAAGGAGTAACCTTGTATTTTAGAAGGTGTTGTTTATCTTCCTTGTTCTATAAGCAGCAGATTTATGTGATGTTCAAAATCATACTAGGAATTGTAGTGCAGATTTAAACTAAAGGAACCTGGATCTAGAGCTCACAGTTTTTACCAGTATATGATTTTTCTCTTCATATTTCAAGAGATTGAGAATGCCTTAAAAGATTAGCAGGCTATATTTCATTGTAATTTCATTTTTTTAATAGAATATTGAAAGTTTTAATACTGTACTAATTTTATAAATGTGTAAAATGAAAGCAATTTAATTTAGGGATACATAGTTATGCTTGAGCTTCTCCCAATTAATAGATTGTGTGATTTAACAACAAAAGTGTGTTTTTTCATCCTACTGGAGGTTTGGGTTTCCAATAAGGACTCTCTTCTTGGCTTGTAGAGGGCTGATTTTCTTTAGACCTCACAAAACTTTTCCTTGAGAAAATTTCAAGTGAGAGAACAAGGAGAGGGAGAAACAAGTTTTCAGCATTCTCATAAGGACATCAACTCTTAAAAGTTTTCCAGTATTCTCATAAGGGCACTAACTCTAATGGCTTGATTTAGTTACCTTGATTATCTTCATGTAGTTCCTATCTCCAAGTACATATATACTAGGGGTCAGAATATAAAGTTAGGGAGACAATTCATTCCATAACAGGTACATTGGGTCCAAGAAAAACAAAAATAATAGAAATATTTATAAAATTTGTGTTTTTTTTTTTCATTTCGTAGAACTTTTTAATGTTAAAGAGACTTTATAGATTTTTACCTTAAAAATATTATCTATGACTGGGTGAGGTGGTGCATGCCTATAATTCCTATGGCTCATGAGGCTAACTCAGGAGAACTGCAGTTCAAAGCCATCCTCAGCAACTTAGTAAGGCCCTAAGAAACTTAGCAAGACCCTGTCTCAAAATAGAAAAAATAAATAAATAAAAACAGGCTGGTGATGTAGCTCAGTGGTTTAACACTCTGGGTTCAATCCCTGATATCCACCTCCAAAATACCATTCATGCTTTATTCAAACTGTGTGTCAAGTAAATATGAGTTTGATTGGTGCATGTTTTCATTAAGTTGATGTGATCTCTTTAAAAAGGCAGAGCTATCTATTGAATCAACATTGCATACAAGTTCAAATGAAATTATTCATATGCTGAAAGAATAAGGTGTTTTTGTAAACTTGGTTCAAATGGAGTTGGTTCTCAACAAAGCATTAAAAAAATTGCTTTCAGTTAACACAAATATCAAATGTCTAAAGAACTTCAGTAGCTTTATATTAATTTAGTGATCAGTGCATGATTTATCTGAGTTTCAAGTTCACTATTTCTTGCTTGTCCTGTGATAATGTAGATGAATCATGTATTTCTCTCTTACATGCATGTATGCATATGTCAAAATGAACCCTGCTATTATGTATAACTATACTGCACTAATAAAAGGATTAAAAATATTTCTCCCTTGTTCGTTGGCCCAATATTCAGTATTATCAGTAGAAAATGATAATGATATCAGGGAAAAAGAGGATGGTGGAGAAATAGAGAATTCTATTTCTTTTTTTGATGTGCTTGTCTGCTTGGGCTCCTGGAGAGTATATGGCTGATTTGAGCAGTCCCCCAGGGGTTAGCAGCAAATTCTACCTTATTGGGAAAGGTTTACAGGGAAGGCTAGGTGGGTAGCTCAGTGGAGCACTTGCCTTGTATACCTGAGGTCCTGGTTTTGAAACCCAGAACCATAAATAAATAAATGACAAATAAATATGAAATAATAAAATGCTTACTGGTAGCTTTCTGTGGTCAATTCACAGCATAGTGCTTGCAGGTGCTTTACCATAGCATAGCACATTTTTTTTTCCTCAGGCAGATTTGTTGATGGTAATGATTTGCAATTTCTACCAGGCATCCCTCCTTGAGCACCTTCCCAACTATGAGTTTAGTTGAACCCCATGAGTAGCTGTTAAGTTTGAGTGCCAGATTGCTTCCAGTGACAGCTTTCTGGTGAGTGCATAAACAATACACATTTCCTATAACTTTCCAGTAAGCAAGGTTGACGGCAAGCAAACTCCTTTTCCTACATTTGCCACCCAGATCATAGCCTCATTAGCTTCCATTAAATTCCCTTGTCCTCACAACAGCCTTTCCTTTAACTATCCATCTTGGTTCTTTGACTGTAGTTCACTTGTGTCTAGGAACAACCCAGAAAACTTCTCTGATATTGTTTGGGGGGCAACCACATTGTTCCCAGTTAAAACTGGCTCACTCAGAGTGAGAGAGGATTTAGAGACCATTGTCCTTACTGGCAGTAGGCCTGCTCAATAATGTGTAGTTCAGGAGCACTGAAAGTAAACTTTTTAATCCAGTCTCTTCAGTTCTGACTGTGGTGGAAATCATGCTTCCATTCTAATACTAGTTAGATTGCAGTGTATTTTTTGCTTTTGTTCTTTCTTCTGCTTTGCATGTGTGTGTGTAATAATGAAATTATGGAAGTCAAACTTTGTCTTATAGAACACATGTTAACAAGTAGAAGAATTATATGGAAAGATATCTCAAACTCCGATGACAAAATACATAAAAAGGAAGAGAACACATTGATTTATGATGTATGTCAAACATCATTAAGCATCATCAAACATCATTAAAGATTTAATGGTTGCTTAATATTTATAAACATGCATAATGAAAAACGATAGAACATTTCAAAACTAAAATTATTATATTGTAAATGGATTTATATATTAATAGATAAAATCATAAAAATAAATGTACCAATCACTCACTGAGTTCTAGTTCTATGCTGGTCTGTT
Source organism: Sciurus vulgaris (assembly GCF_902686455.1). NCBI lineage: Eukaryota > Metazoa > Chordata > Mammalia > Rodentia > Sciuridae > Sciurus > Sciurus vulgaris. Next base: position 138,464,011 of record NC_136463.1, read on the forward strand.
TTGGTATTATATACATAATTTTATGTAATTATCATAACAAATTATGGGCTGGGAATTATTGTTCTTATTTTAGAGATGATAAAACTGAGATTTAAATAATTAGCCTCAGATTATACAAAATCCAATCATGAAAATAATTACATTCTAATTACGTTTTAAATTCTAATTAAGAAGCAGAGATTATATTCAAAAATATTTTATAATATTGTATTATTTCAAAGATGGTGAGCCTAACTACTAAGTTACATCAGGAGTAATATAATCTAGATGAGGCTGCTATATTTTGTTCAGTTACTTCAATCATGACTGTTGTGGTTTAGATCTGGACTGCCCTGCCAAAGCTCATGTTTGAAGGCTTGTTCCCCAATGTAGCAATATTCAAAGTTGCAGCCTTTAGGAAGTGATTGGATCAGGAAAACTCTAACCTCATCAGTGAATTCATCCATTTACAACAGAATGAACAACTGGGAGATGGTGCAAACTGTAGGTGGATGAGGAGTGTTTGGAGGAAGTAGATCACAAGTCATTATCTTGAGGTCTGCATTTCGTCCCTGCCCCTTTCCTCTCTCTCTGCTTTCTGATTCTCATGAGCTTGAGCAACTTAACTTTCCATTCTCTTCAGCCACCATATTTCCACCATGGAACCAGCTGACCATGGACTGAAACATTTGATAACATGAGCCTAATAAAGTTTTTCTCCTTTAAATTGTTTTTCTCAGGCATTTGTCACGATAAAGAAGCGTTATCACACAGTTATCTAGAAGAGTTTTTCTAAGGAAGCATAATTAAGTATCTTCTGTTTTCTATTTAAAATATTATTTGAAAATAATTTTAAGCTGAGAGTTTCAAAATAGTACACAGAGCCACTGTATTCACTTCACTTGTTATTGTTTCTTCATTATTAGAGAATAAATTGTAGAAAAGGTGCCACATTGCCTTTTAATACTTCAGTTTATATTTCATGGGTGCAATATAGCACTCAAAGCAATGATTCAATAATATAATTCAATCTAAATCTCATCCATTTTCCTGATAATGTTCTTTTCAGTTCAAGGATCCAATCTAGGTCGCATGTTACTTTTAGTTGTCTCATTTTTTAAAACTTTATTGTACACTGGATCTGGAATGTTGCCAAAGACTCATGTGTTAAAGGCTTGATCCTTTGCTGGTGGCACTATTGGTAGGAGGTAGAGACTTTAGAAAGATGGGCCTAGTTGGATGAAGCAGATCAGTAGGGCGTGCCTTCAAAGGGTTTATTTTGTACCTGGCTCTTTGTGCCTGCCCTCTCTCCCTGTCTCTCCCCCTCCCCTTTCCTTGCTGCAATAAGGTGAACCACCATGTTCTAACATACCCTCTCAGCTGTGATGTTCTGCCTCACTGCAGACCAGTATCAATGAAGTCTATTGACCATGGACTGAAACCTCTGAAACTATGAGTCAAGTCAAATCTTTCCTCTTTTAAGTTGTTTATGTCAGAAATTTTGTTATAATGATGAAAAGCTTACTAACAGTATTTTCAGTCTGCAATAGTTTCTTATTTATCTTGCAGATCCAGGACAATGAGTTACTCTTTTAACAGATTTAATTTTTAGACCAGATTGAGGTTCATAGTAAAATTAAGTGGAAGTTACAGAGATTTTCCATGTAACCCCTGCCCTAACACATGGGTAACCTTCCTAATTATCAACTTGTAAACCTTGTTTCACTTTTTTCCTAATTCATTTGTTGGTGTTCATTAGCGTCCACTAGATTTCAGATGACATCAAAGAGATGGTATCATAATATAATTTAAACAAAATAGTTTTAATTCACAAATAATTATTAAATATCTATTTCTTTAGAAAATATTCAAATTGTCCTATATGAAATATGAGACAATTAAGCTTGTGTTTTTTTTTAGAAAGTTTCTATAAGAACTACTTAAGAATGATTTTTCTCATTAAAAGTCATAGATAATTTGTTGTTCCTAAGCAAAACATTATGAAAATGTGTGAAAAGGAAGCCAGGTGTGGTGGCACACACCCATAATCCCAGAGGCTCAGGAGGCTGAGGCAGGAGGATCACTAGTTCAAAGCCAACCTCAGCAAATTGAGACCATAAGCAATTCAGTGAGATCCTGTCTCTAAATAAAACACAAAATAGGGCTGGGGATGTGGCTCAGTGGTCACGTGCCCCTGAGTTCAATCCCCAGTACCCTTCCCCCCAACAAAAGAAACAGAAAAGAAGATGCTTAAGGTACAAAAATGGAATATGTTCTTGGCCTATAGTAGGGAATGCACATGTATATTTGATGGCTTAAGCAACTGGACAAGTCAGGACATTCTTTGGTGAAATAAGGAATGGCAAATCCTCTTAGAAACAAGATATCAATAACATTGCTATACTTTTTGCACAGATAAGCAAATAATGAATAGACATTTGACTCTTGCATATAAAGACATTTGAGGAAATCTTTATATATACAATTAATATATGGCAGCATCATTGCTCTCATTTATTTTACTATTAAACAAGTGAGACACTAAAGCAACAGAAATATAAAGGTGAAAAATATATAAGGAGGAGTCTTAGTGAGAGGAATGAGTCCCAACATAACAATCATATATTTAATTGCATATTAAGAGTTAGGAATTTAACTTTGAGTTTTAAAATATATGATTGTATGTAGGAAAGGAATAGAATTGAAGAGATAATTCTAGAAGTCATTTTAAAATTAATTAGTTAACTTCATGTAAGGTGAAGTAAAAGTAGCACAAGAACACAGAAATTTGCCTGGACCAGTGAATAATCAGCTATTACTCTACTATAGGAGAAAGAATTGGGCGGTGCTGAGTTGATGGCTGGCTTGGGTTGGCTTTGGTGGTTAATAACCATCAGGTTTCTCATAGGTTTATGTTTGTGTTTTGCGATTCCAAATGTGCTTCTGGCATCGTTTTTTAATTTTTTGGGGTATGTTTACATTTCCCTGTTGTATCATCACTTAATCTTTTAACACTGTATTATTCTGAGCTGCTGTAATGAAATGTGACTGGAAAAAAACAAAATTCCTTTTTAAATTACTGGCATGCTTAATCTTCCCTAATAAATTGACAAAACATATTAAAAATTTCAATTAAAATAACTAGATATGTCAAGTTCTCAACAAGACCTATTCCTTTCCTTTAAAGTAAATAATAATGCAATATTTAATCTATATGGGCCAATCTGTAAAACTTTTCTTATCTGGATTAATACGTTTTACCAGCTGGTTATTTACTGAAAGACATAAGATACTGTAAAGTTATTGGTGAAAAAATCCAGAGTATATAGAGCAAGAACCTTCAAATACCACCTTAGCTATAAAAAACATGATGTGCTTATTTATTACATGAAAGACATATGTTAATGTGATTTTTAAAATGGCTCACTAAGTCTGAAAATACAAAATGCAATCATTTTACTATAAATGTGGATCTGCAAACCAAGATGTAATGTATTTACTCATTTTCCAACAATGAGTAACTATAGTAGTTGACAATAAGGTATTCCCAATCATACACAATATTAAACAAAACTTCATAAGGCCACATATGATAATGTTTAATAATTTTATAAGTAGTGTGATCTTTTTGCTCAGAAAAGCAATTGGATAAGAACTAAACATGTAAAACAAATCACAGTGAGATTCCACCTCATTTTAAGTAAGAATGACTGTTATCAAAAGATTAAAGCTAACAAGTGCTGTGGAGGATTTGGAAAAATGGAAACCCCATAGATAGTTGGTGGGAGTATAAATTAGTCCAGCCATTGTGGAAAACAGAAAGGATAACTCTCAAATGATTAAAAATAGAACTGTCCTGTGATTCGGTATTCCCACTGCCTAGTATATACAATGGTATGGAAATCAATATTTTGAAGAGACTTCCATGTACTCCCATGTTCACTGCAGCACTATCCACAATACCCAAGAAATGGAAACAACTCACATGACCAACCTGTGTTTATGTATGTAACACACACACACACACACACGTGCACGCGCCCACACACACACATGCACACACCATGGAATGATACTCAGTCATAAATATAATACATTTCTATCATTTGCGACATGGATGGAGGTAGAAATCATTACATTAATTGAAATAAGTTAGGTACAAAAGACAAGTACCACATGATCTCAATCACATGAGTAATAATTTTTAAAAACTTGATCTCAGAAATTGAAAGTAGAATCACCATTACTAGAGTCTGGGAAGAACAGGAGACACTGAGGAATAGAGAGAGGATGAACAATGAGTCCTAAGATAAAGTAAGTATAGATACTTGATAGGAGGAAGAAGCTCTGGTTTATTGTGCATAGTGTGGCAACTCTAGATAATAATGTACTGCACATTTTAAAAAGCTATAAGAAAGGATTTTGAATGCTTTAATCCTAAAAAAAAATGCTTAATGTTTGAACAGGTAATATATTTACCCGAATTTAACTTTATGCAAAGTATACATGGAATGAAACATCACATGGTACCACATAAATATATACAATTTTATGCTATTATGTAGCAGTTATAATTCTTTTAAAATAACAAAAATAAAAGGAACTATCCAAGTTTGTTCACTATAAAACCAGAATTCCATCATTATTTTTTGTATATTTTTAAAAGTGTTAATATTGTAACATAACAGTAAGGTAAATGAAAATACATTTGTAGGGTCTTAAAAGTTTTTTGTTTTTTTTTTTATAATAATTATGCTTCAGTTGACAAGACCAAATGACTTTTCCCTTATTTTATGTTCTTTTCACGTACTTTACTTTGTGCTTCTATCATTTGTGCCTCTTTACTTTTCTTCTTTCTTCTTTATTAACTTTTTAAAATTTCCCTTTTAAACTTTCCTGTCCTTGCAAACAGTTTTTTTTTTATCACTATAATACAAAAATTTTTATGACTTTCACTCTTTTTTTACTAGTGCTTCTTTATTGTACAGAATAATGGGTTCATTGTGGCATATTCATACAGCATATATAGATAGAAAATTTGATAATTCTGTTCCTCAACACCTCTGCTTGACCTCCCTTCATCTCTTCCCTTGATCCTATTCCTTTAGCCTAATGGTCTTTTCTACTTTCATGATATTCTTAATTTTCTTCTTTTTTTCCTCCCTAGCTTCCATGTATGAGAGAAAAGGTATGACACTTGTCTCTCTGTATCTAACTTACACCATTTAATATGATTCTCTCCAATTCCATCCATGTTCTGAAAATGATATAGTTCCATTCTTTTTTATGACTGAAGGAAAATCTATTGTGTATCACATTTTCCTTACTTATTTATCTATTGATGGACACCTAGACTGATTCCATATCTGGGTTGTTGTCAATTGTGCTTCAATTATATTGGTAGGCATGTGTCTCTAAAGTATGCTGAATTTAATTATTTTGTTTATTTAAACACCAAGTACTTATATGCCTGAATTATATAGTAATTCTGTTTTTCATTTTTGAAGAAGCTACATACTATTTTCCACCCTGGCTCTACTAATTTATATTACCCATCAACAATGTATAAGAGTACATTTCTTTTCACATCTTTACCTTTGTGGTTATTTGTATTTTTTTATTTTTATTTTTTATTTTTACAGACTGCATTTTGATTCATTGTACACAAGTGGCGTACAACTTTTCATTCCTATGGTTGTGCATGATGTGGTTTCATACCATTTGTGTAATCATACATGTACATAGGGTAATGATGTCTGTTTTATTTCACCATCTTTCATACTCCCACCCCTTCCTCCCTCTCATTTCCTCCTATGTAATTTAAAGTTCCTCCATTCTTCTCTCAGTCCCACCCCCTCAGTCCTGTTATATATCATCATCCACTTATCAGGGAAATCATTCAGCCTTTGGTTTTTTGAGATTGGCTTATTTTACTTAGCATATTATCCAATTCCATCCACTTATCTGCAAATGCCATAATATTATTCTTCTTTATGGCTGAATAATATTCCATTGAGTATATGTACCACCGTTTCTTTAGCCATTCATCTGTTGAAGGGCATCTAGGTTGGTTCCACCATCTAGCTATTGTGAATTGAGCTGCTCTAAACATTGATGTGGCTGCATTATTTTAGTATGCTAATTTCAAGTCCTTTGGGTATAAACCGAGGAGTGGGAGGGTAAAAAGTAGGTCCATTACAAGTTTTCTGAGAAATCTCCACACTTTCCAGAGTGACTGCACCCAATTTGCAACTCTACCAGCAATGTAAAAATGTGCTTTTTTCTCCACTTCCATGCCAACATCTATTATTGTTTGTGTTCTTGATAATAGCCATTCTAATTGGAGTAAGATAAAATCTCAGTGTTGTTTTAATTTGCATTTCTCTAATTACTAGAGATGTTGAGCACTTTTTCATATATTTATTAATTACCTGTATGTCTTCCTCTGTAAAGTGTCTGTCCAGTTCCTTGGCCCATTTATTGATTGGGTTCTTTGTATTTTTGGTGTAAAGTTTTATACTTGGGAATCAATTTAACAAAAGAGGCAAAAGACCTCTACAATAAAAACTACAGAACACTAAAGAAAGAATTGAAAAAAAAAAAAAAACTTAGACCATGGAAAGATCTTCCATGTTCTTGGATAGGCAGAATTAATATTGTCAAAATGGCCATTCCACCAAAGGCATTATACAGATTCAATGCAATTCCAATTAAAACCCCAATGACATTCCTCATAGAAATAGAGAAAGCAATGATAAACTTCATCTGGAAGAATAAAAGACCTCAAACAGCAAAATAATCCTGAGCAGAATGAGCAAAGCAAGAGGTATCACAACACCAGACCTTAAACTGTACTACAGAGAAATAGTAACAAAAATGGCATGGTATTGGCACCAATATTGACAGATAGAACAATGGTACAGAATAGGACATAGAGAGGAACCTACAGAAATAGTTACCTCATAGTAGACAAAGGAGCCAAAAACATACAATGGAGAAAAGATAGCCTGTTCAAGAAATGGTGTTGGGAAAAACTGGAAATAAATATGCAGTAAAATGAAACTAAACCTCTATCTCTCACCCTGAACAAAACTCAACTCAAAATGGACCAAGAACATAGGGATTAGACCAGAGACTCTGCACCTAATAGAAAACAAAGTAGGCCTGAATCTTCATCATGTTGGCTTGGGATCAGACTTCCTTAACAAGTCTCCCAAAGCACAAGAAATCAAAGCAAGAATAAATAAATGGGATGGATTCAAATTAAAAAGCTTTTTCTCAGCAAAGGATACAATCAATAATGTTATTTGTATTTTTGATCATTGCCATTCTGACCAGAGTGAAATGAAATTTCATTTCCCTGATGGCTAAAGTTGTTGAAAATTTTTTTTTTATATAATTATTAGCCAGTTGTGGTTCTTCTTTTGAGAAGTGTTGGTTGAGTTCTTTTGCCTATTTATTGAATGAATTATTTGTGTTTTTAAATTGTTGTTTGTTGTTTTTCTTCTTTTGAGATTTTTTTTTTATTATATTCTGGAGAACATCAAAAGTTCTCATGTTCATGGATGGGCAAAATTAATATTGTTAAATGGTCATATTACTACAAGTACTCTACAGATTCAATGTAATCCCCATTAAAATACCAATGACATTCTTCACAGAACTAGAAAAGGTTCTAAAATTAATGTGAAAAAGAAAGAGGACACAGAATAGCCAAAGCAAACCATAGCAATGCTGGTGGCCTTGCAGTACATGATATCAAATCATACTACAGAGTCATAGTAACAGAAACAGCACAATCTTGAAAATAAAAGACACATAGTCCAGTGGAACAGAATAGAAGACAGAAACAACTCACACAGATTGAGCATCTGATTCATGACAAAAGTGCCAAAAGCATACATCACAGAAAAAACAGGCGGTCCAACAATGGGTGGTGAGAAAACTGGATATCCATATATAGGAGACTGAAGTTAGATCCCTTTCTCTCACCTCGCACAAAGTTAGTTCAAAATCGATCAAAACCCAGATATAAAACTAGAAACTTTGCAACTGCCAGATGACAACAGGGGAAATACTTCAAAGTAAAGGCACAGGTCCCAACTTCTTGAATAGAATTCCTACAATTCAGGTAATAACACCAAGAGTCAATACATGGAATGGTATCAAATTTGAAAATTTCTGCACATCAAAGGAAACAACAGTGTGAAGAGAAAAAGCCTACAGAATGGGAGAAAATCTTCACCAGTTATTCTTCCAACTTCTGCCTTTTGAATGTAATGTACTCAATTTTTCAAAGTGATTTTTAATTTTTCCAACCTTTGCTTTTTTCATGGTATTTACTCAATTTTTCAAAGTGATTTTTAATTTTTCCCTCAGTATTTTTTTTTAGCAAATTTAAATGCGATTCAATGAAAACCATACAGTTTACATATAAACTTAGAAATACACTGAATAGTTGAGTAGCAGATATCTTAATTTGGAGCATACGTTTGTGAATAGAACATTTTTAAAAATAGAATATTTAATAGCTGGCAAAGTAACTGCCTTATGTAGCTACATTTGAAAGATATAATTTTCTACTGAGGGAAAATAAAATCGTGGTATTGGTTTTATTAGTTTGTTTTGTTCATCTTTCATGATGTAATTTTATTGACAATAAAAGAAGTAATGCTAACTTAAACCTTCTAAACTGAAAATAACTTTTATTCTTTAAATAAGAGGCAAAACATTTTAGGAAAGTAGGTGGTCATGATGATGATTCCACGGAAAGCAAATCTAAGAAATTTGAGAAATCAGATTGTCTTGGTGTAAGAGTCTGTTCTGTAAGTTTCTGTGGTATCTACCTTCTTTACCTACACCTACTTTATGTGGCAGTAGTTTAATAATTTTGGCAGAGAAATCATACACTTGGTAGTTTTATGTATCTTCTATTTTCCCAACGTAGCAATAAATGGCAAATAACCAGAGCTAATATTATAATAAAATCTAGTGTCTTGGAGAACTTGTTCATTCTTGTCATCTAAGACACCTAAACAACATTCTGTCCACACCCATTCCCCAGTAGCTCTGCTTTATGTAAACAGTTAGGAATTAAGGAGGTCATTGTATTTCATATTACACACTATGCTTTAAAGAATAAATGCAATCAACTCCTCTTATGGTAGCTGATATGTTACTAAGATTTTTATCCAGTAGGTTCCATTTATGTTACTGAAGGGTTTAATGTTAAGGCTGCTGTTTTTGTTTGTTGGTTGGTTTTTGGTACTGAGGATTGAATCACAGGAGCCCTTAACCACTGAGCCACACCCCCAGCCACTTTTGTTTTTCTATGTAGACACAGAGTTTCGCTAAGTTACACAGGGCCTTCCTAATATGCTGAGGCAGACTTTGAATATGCTACCTTCCTGCCTCAGCCTCCAGAGCTGCTGGAATTACAGGTCTGTGCCACCACATCTGGCCTTGATTGCTGGATTTTGATTCATCTTGCTGCCATATTTAGAGGAACAAACTTCTCTTCCCATGTAAAGTGTCAGGGAACTATAAATCAAATCATTTAAATTCCAGTAATATAATTGAAATATAAAACACAGGATTAGAATAGTACATCACACATTTCCAAAACTCTTTCCAAAAATAGTATTTCCTAAATTTTCAAGCTCCATATTGAATGTGATTCTGAGGTCTAGAACCATGCTCAGTTCATGTCATTTATATTAATGCAGAGCTTGGTCCACTTCTGTAAAAATCTATTTAAATGCTTATTCCATTGCAAATGTCTAGGTACTGCTGTAGTCTTGTGACACAGAGCATAGGGGTTTAGTGCTTGGCAACATGCATTATAAAGAAACGCACTCATAGATTATAATGCACATCAACATTTGGAATTCAGTAATTTATTTCAAACATAGTTGATAACAAAAGGTATGAGACAGCTATCATAGCCATACATACAGAGAGGAGAAATCCACTAATGTACTCAATGCGAAGCATGCTATTTAAATTCTGAACTTCATCATCATAGACATAGGGAGCATGTGGCAATGAAAGCCTTAGCCTTTCCTGGGTTGAACTCTCCAACATTGTTAGCTGAGCCTGATGGATTATTGTAAATCTTTGCTCTACTCTCCGGGGCTCACAGACCATGCTGGATCTCTGGATTCTGTATGTCTTGCCTAGATTCTAAGCACTATGTGGCATACCATGAGAAAAAGAAGAATGAAAAGTCTTTACTTCAAATAAAAAGTACTGAGAAGAGATTCATTTTGTTAAATACATTTCTGGTCTTATTTTAATAATATAATAGAGATATAACAAATAAACTTTATTTTCAAATTCAAGAACTTGTGAATATCAAAAGTAAGTAAATCATTTTGAATAATCCCAAGCTTAAGAAAGTCATTTATTGAAAAGTTAAGCTAAAATTTTAAGATGGTATTAAAAGAAATTCTATTTTTTTTTCCTTTATGCTATTTTTCTTGGTCAGAGCCTCACTGGGGCTGCTTCTTCAACATTGCTAGCCTTAGTTTTATTTCTCAATATCCATCCTTCCTTCATTGACAACCATACAGGTGAATCCTTTAAGATAATACTGAACTCACATTAAAGATGGTATTTTTTTCTATGATCCAAAATATGAACATAAGGAGGTACAATAATAGAAATATGTAGAAGTGTTTATCACAGCTTATTTTTTTTCTTACTATCTCACCTTCATAATTATGATATGTGACAACATTATTATCCTGTATTACTTAGCATAATTATCTACAACATAGAAAATGCCCAATAAATCAGAAAATTAATGGTAAGCTGTGGAGAAACAAAATAATAACAGTGAATATTGGTTTTGTGAACTGTCTCTACAAACAACATGTCTTCCTAATAATGTCATTTATTTTGGTTTTTAAATAATGCCTTGTTTATAAAAACACTGACTGAAAAGTTATTTTGCCCTACTAAAATTTTATAATTATTCTAAAATATTTCAAGTAATTTAAGATATATTTTAAATATGATTTTAGTCATCCACCTTTCCTCTCTAGAATGTCTTCAAGGAACATATGTCGAAGGGACTGTGGCAAAACTTGCCAAAGAACATTTTATTACTAGCTTATGAAATGCTTCATAATGTAATTCTAGAACTCTATAAAATCCTCTGGACAATTTAAAGAAAAATGTACTTAAACTGACTAGCTGAATCGGTTTGAAAGGTCTAAAATAAAAGTAGTAGTTAAAATGTTCAATTTGAAAATTTTCCCAAGTCCAAATATGAAGCTTGAAAATTTTCCTTCAGTTAAATTAAAAACATATCTATTCCTGGTCCCTTAAGGACACAATGACAAAATTACATGGAAGTTGATTTCCCACAGTTTGGCAGATTTCTCATTACTGTTTAGATGTCATCACAATGACATTCAAAGTCCAGGTTTCTACCAACATTCTGTTCAGGACACTGGGGTGTCATCCCAGCAGACTGATTTCTATGCCTCTTTTCTTCTGAGGTTTCACCAGAATCACTCTTAACAGTCAGTTCACAGAAACAGACTTTTTGTAGCATGTGCTTCCAAATATTTTCAGCATGTGCCCATTGTCTAGATCAAATGGTTTTCAAATTTCGAGTAGTTGTTACAATAGCACCCCCATTTCTCCATACTAAATTTTCTTTTTTTATTACACTCAGGTTTATATTTAAAAGGTATCTTAGAATGGAAAGATGATGAACAACAGAAATCTGTTTCTTGTAGTTCTGGAGGTTGAAAGTCCAGGATTAAATCTTTACTACTTTCAGATTCTCTTGAGGGCCCACTTTCTGACTCACTTAGGGTACTTCCTTGCTGTTTCCTTACATAGTAGAAAGAAGAAGGCAGCTCTGAGTCCTGTTCTATAAGGTCCCTAATGCCATTTGCAAGGAACCAGCCCTTAAAACCCGGTTCCCTCCCAAAGGCCACCTCCTAATACCATAACATTGGTGATTAGATCTCAATACATGAGTTTGGGTGTCACAAACATTCAGACCATTGTACACATCTATTCATAAAAAGATGGTGAAACAGAAAGCTACAAGACCAAAGTCAGCAAGGTACTTTCAGTGCCTCCAAATGTTTAACTTAGATGGCTGCTCCAGTATTCAACCAAATAAGGTACTAGTCATACATCACTTTGCTTCATGATGACAGAAAATCCAAAGAAGAAAAAAGAGATGTCTGGACCTGAGCCAAGATCTTGACACCTTGGATATATAGATGGAAGAGCTTAAAAAAAGTGTTTTATTGATGCATGCTGACTTTACAAAAATTTCAAGAAACCTACCTTTTAAAACTTGGCCCAGTCTTTATGCTTAAATCATATTAATTTGTGGTTAGGACATTTCCACTATTCTTACTTTAGATGGGAGATGTCTTGCATTGCTTCATTTATAGTAGGGTCAGTTTATAAAGAGTACAAACAGTTGAAAAGAGAGAAGACTTGACTGCCCCTTAAAACCTGTCATCTATTTATTTATTCACATGCACCTAGCTGACATTTGAACTTATTTGTACTTCAAGGTAGACTAGGTTGGATTTGAAAAAATAGCCACCAATGTCAATAAAATTATCTAATTTTAAACTTCATTGAATTTTTAAACATGTGAAAAGTTTTAATCAAAATTATTATAATATTTGGATAACTAATATTTTAATACTATCAATTTCTTTTGAATTCTCATCTTAAATAACCAAACTATTTTTCTTTGTGCAACAGTGTTTTCTTTGTATGTATTAAAGCATTTATCAATTTTATAAAGAATATTAGTGTTGTTATATTTGTTTTCAAATTGAATGAATCATAACAATGCAGAATTTTCATGTTTACAAGTAATTTAAAGTGTTGTTCAGGTATGGTTACAAGTTTTGGTTCAATTGCTTGAGTTTCAAATTTGATTAAATTCCCATCAGATAATTTTATTTGCTTGTGACAATTGAGACTTCTTGCTATAACCAGCAATGTAAGAACAAAGTGCTTATCATTCAACTAAAAATGTATATTGAATATTAGGTCTAACAATTAACTGCTTTTTTAATAATCTAGCTATTATTTTATAAGAATGGTGTGTTTTTCCTATGAAAACTTTTCTAAAAACTTGATATTTTACTATTGTTTTTAAGTCTTTTATAATCTGTGTGTAATGTTATAACTTTAACAAATAATGAATTTATAAATAAACAAAAATATCTTACAAAGAATATAGTATATAAAACTCATTTTTGATATGTATTCGAACTAACTTTCTCATTTATCTTAGATTATTACTTGATGATATTTATTTTACATAATTAGGAATATTGTGGTAACATTGCCTTATCTCTTAGTTGGACATTAATTTTTAATTCACAATTACTCATACTTGCTATTTTGAGGACATGTGGATTAAAATTTGGGTCAGGGAATTTTTCTGCCCTATTTTTGTACATTTTAGAAGTGTCATTACAAAGGACTTACGCAGCTGTATCTGAGTATTATCGCCTCAGAATATGCAGGGGATTTTTTGTTTTGTTTTTTGTTTTGGTACTGGAGATTTAACCCATGGGCATTTAGCCCCTGAGCCACATCATTGTATTTTATTCTGCTGAGGTTGGCTTTATCTCTAGACTCTCCTGCCTCAGCCTCCCAAACTACTGAGATTACAGGCCTGTGCCACCAAGGATTCAGCTTTTTGATAATCACTTCCATACCCATAATTAAGCAATAGCATAAAATTGGGTAACCTAAATCATGCGTCCTTATGCTGTAATACTTTTCACAAAAATTCCTAATTTACTGAGCATTAATTGTTTGACATCTGAGGACTGGGGGTTTGCTGGTTTCTCAGGTTGCCTTCTGAGTTAGTTCGATTGTGAGGGGAAACAGTTACAACTCACACAAGTACACAACCTGAAAATCATTCATGGAAATAAAACACATACAGGTACAGTTAAAAGAAGTCATATCTGGGCTGGGGATATAGCTCAGTTTGTAGAATGCTTGCCTTGCATGCTCAAAGCCCTGGGTTCAATCCCCAGCACCACCAAAAAGGAAGAAGTCGTATCTGTTCTTCTATTAGTAAATATCTAAGAAGTAGATTAGTGGCAAGTTTAATATATATTTGTCCTTACCTATTTCTTGTTTTTGTTTCTAGACACAGAGGTCCCCCCGGTTCCCCTGCTGTGACCAGAGCAATCCACATTGAGTAAACAAAATTGTCATTTAGTCTTCATCTTTAACTTAAAAGGTTTTCAGTGATAGTTACAATTTTTGAAAACTATAGTAAAAGAAATCATATCTAACAGGTCAGGAATGTTCTATTTAGAGTCTTCTTAATTTAATGGAGTTTCTGTAAACATTAACCACAGATCACTAAACTTTAAAAAACTGGATTATAATACATTAAAGAAATATTTCACAATATTAATTTTATTACCAAATATTTTATACTGTTTCAACATTATTACTATGAATCCAGAGTCAAATATGAACTTAGAGCATATAAGTCTGTATAGCAATGAGACTCTCATCTCCTGCAGCCTCAGAGCAGAAAACTGGGTCAAAATATGATTGTGAGAATATTAAGAAGATAAAAAACTGCATTTGAAGATTCAACATATGTTCTCCATAAAAGTAATGGCACTGAAAGTAAAGGAGAGGTAGCTGGAATAGGGAGGCTTCTGTGGCTGCAGTGGAGAATCTTGAATATCAGACCCCTTAGAGATGACTGTCTTGGTTACCCTGCAAGGCAAGAACAAGGGTGGCAACTGATGTTAAGTCAAGGAATGTCTGCAGTTGGTGACAAAAGAGAGAGATGGTAAATATCATTTGCATTCTCAGAACCAAAAGCAGAATTTTCTGTAGCTTGTTCTATGAAATTTCTTAATATACTTTTTTTCGAGAATGTCACCAGAAGTCACCTTGAAAAATCAGTAAGATAAAATGAACTTAATGTAGGCTATGAATATTATTGGATAGTTCAAGGATTCTATCAGTGTTACATTTATTTGCTCTTGATATGTCATTTCTATGTATATCAACCCAATCTCTAATTGCCAGCAACTGTATCTTTGTGTCTTTTCCAGAGATAACATCAGTAGGGTGCAACCAAAGAAATATGTATATATGCATGCATGTCCATGTACACATACATATTGCTATGCATGTATATGTATACAGAATTGGCATTGGCCTGGCTTACACAATTGCAGGATTTGGCTAGGCAACTCTGAAATCCATAGGGCAGGCAGATGTAGAAAGAGAACATGGCAGGTTGGAACACATGAGAGCTCAAAAACTCTTGTTCACAGGCAGAATTTTTTCACTGTCAGGGAAGCCTCAGGCCCATGTGCAAAGCCTTCCAACAGATTGAGTCAGGATTAGTCAGATAATCCAGGATAATCATTCCTTAAGGTCAACTAAGAGTTGTACAAATTTCATCTGCAAAATGCCTTAATATCAGTACCCATGTTAGACTGAATAACTGGGAACTGAAGTCTAATCATGATGAGACATTGAAAAGAGTCATCACACAGGGATTCTCTGGGGGAAATAGGATATGCTGCCTGTATGTGGGTCAAGCTGTGAGAGCTAGGGGGATAACTGTCCCCTCCCAAATAGCCCTCAACCAAGAACGAGTGGGTGTTGAGAAATAAGTGTAAAGAAAAAAGACTTTACAGGCTAAGCAGGATATTTCTACTGAAAATTTCACATTTACAGATTTACATTATCAATTCAATTCAATTGATTAAGTTCTGCCATATTTATTTACATATTTTTCTATCTGTAAAATCAATTAGGGAGGAGAGTAAAATGAGGAGTGCAAAGCAAGAAGTAATTTGATTGACTATAGAAATTGGTTTGGTTTTGTGCTAATAAGTAAGAAATTTCTCTAAGAAACTTGCAAACAACTTCTTGTTTTTTGCTCTTTTAATGTATCTTAATCTATAAAGTGGATTTAATGTCAAAAGCTTAAGTGTACTTTTTCTAAAATATCTTAAAATTGCTGAAGACATTCTTTGCATTATAAAGACATTTTTGTTTCTTTAAATCTAGTCTATGTTTTCTGAAAATTGCTCTCACTCTCAATCTACTGCTTTGGTAAAATGGAATTTATTGCTATGTATAAATTGAAGATTATAGAAAAATTCAAGACATTTTCTTAATTATACTCTCATTATTGTGTCTGCCAAGGTAACACTAAGCCAGTATGACTACAGGTTAGGATATTAAAATGCTGCATGTTCAAGATTATTAAAGTATTTGCAGTAAAATGTAGCAATTTCCATGCATTTACCTCAGTAAATTATGGGTTGTTTAATGGATTGTTTCAGAGTAAGAAATGAAACTATTTCTTGGAGCAATTTAATTTGTTCAATAGATTAGTATTCTTCATGATATTATGTTTAGAAAAAAAAGCATGTAACAAAGTTAGAGAAAAGATTACACAAGCCTCTATCATAGATTGTTAGACTTTTTCCAAGCAACTTTATAGCCTTTGCAATCCAATGCAACTGTTCATATGTCTACATATTTTTATTAGGACAACATCTGCTTTGAGAAAATAATAACCTACATTTGAAAATAATTCAATAGAACACTGTGTCTGAGAGTCTTAAGGACAAGTGTGAAATTGTTTTATCTTCATTTTCAAAGCACTCTGGACAACTGATAGAGACAGGACAGAGAGCATCTGCTGTAGGGGTAACTCACGGGATATATGTCAAATTGTGCTCAGAAATCACTGAGGCACAAAAAGAGAGCTTGTAATCACATTGCATTCAGATTGTTGTTTAAGCCTAGAAACTATGTAATTTAGAACTCAATAACTTTGTTGGATGTTTTAGAATTTTTAATTAACAGATTATTCTATTAAATCATATATTTCTCTCCAGCTGACTAAAATGGATTTCCACCTGGGCTCCATTTCCATATGTTAAGCAATTCCTAACTAAATAAGCAACACACTGATGTATTAATTCTGATATTATAAGCAGGCTGCCATACCAAGGACAGGAAAATAAAAGTCCTCTCAGTATATTACATTCTCCTTTTAAAAGTTAACAAGTATCCCCAGTCCCCATATTATTAAACTATTTTCAGTGACTAAAATCAGGGATACCTTATTTGGTGATTGATGTTTTCAGTGGCTGGTGCAAATGATTAAAGCACTCTAAAATTACTGATAAATGCAAGCATATTCAAGCATATACTTCAAGGATATGTATATTTTTTAAACCATACCATTGTTATTATTATCTCCTTCTATTAATTAGAATTATTTTTTCACATAAATGTTTGAACATAAAGGCCCATAAACTAGTAGTAGAAATCTAGACTGCTAGATTTAAAAAGATTTTTTTTTTTTAATTATTAGTTTTGCTGTTGACTAAATGTCTGGAAAGCAAAAGAGGTAAATGTAAAAATATTGTAATAAACTTATTAAAAGATAAAGAACAGGTATGATTAGCAATCCCTACAGGAATACAATAAAAATGAATGCCAAGTATCCCAGATTAATGACAGGAAGAAGTATGATCAGGACTTCTTTCTCTCCATTTTTACTTTACCTAGTGCAAGTTGGTCCTTCACTGACATGAAGATACAGTGATGAAAAGAGCCAACATATAATACAATGGCATAAAAAATATTGTAATCTAAAGACATTTCAGAATCAACAGAGTCAAAAAGACATTGTCTGCCTCCTCTCTTGCCCTACCCTAAAATCTGCCTGCCCTATCCTAAAATCTGCCTAACAGAAGAGACTTTGGGGAAAGAAAGTCAATTGCCGTAACTTCACTTTCTGGGGAGGCTCAGTCACTGGTGCACCAGGATGAAAAGTAGAATAAATACAGATGGTCACACAACTATCTTACATCCTGTCTTACATCCTAAGGACTTATTTTTCTGTCCTGAAATCATGTGTTGTTCAAGATTCTTTTCCCTTTCCCCTTCCCCTATGAAGAAGTTGTATAAATTCTTTGGGCCATTTCTTTGGGCCACTTTCTTTGTGAACCCCCACAAACATGTGAATAGACTGTGTTCTTTGTTTTGCTAACCTGCCTTTTGCCAATTCAGTTCACAAGATTCCATCATATAGCCTAAGTGGGTAAAGAAATCATTTTTAACCCACTTGGGTTAGAGGAATAGTTTTTTTGTTTCCTATGTGACAATAACAATGAAATAATTAGAACTCTAGTTTCTGTATAAAACTCAGGCTTCCATTTATTCACCTTTCTTTCTCTTTTATGCTCCTTCAACTTTCCTAATTTAAAAGGTTTAAAAATCAAGGTGGTTGATTTGTCGCTTTTGTTTTATCTGGTTTACACTTTGCTGCTTTCTCTTTATTCTACAATCTGTCATGGCAATGTATAGAATATTATGAATTGGAAATTTTTGCACTTTTGTAAATCTGATATAAATTTGCTTTATATTTATATCAAAATTTGCTTTTTATTTATATCACCTGCAGTGAAATACACTTCTTTGTAGGAGTGTGTTCCACAGATTGCTGAGGCAGCCACCTCCACTGGTGATGGGATGGTGATGGCCTGACGGTGATGAGAACAAAGGACCAAGTCAACGAAGTTCACATGTACACTCCTTTAGGACACATTCTCATCTTGCCGCAAATGTGAAAGACTGGAAAATATTTGATGGAAACTCGAATTTACATTCATAGTTTGTATATACACACCCACGGTGACTTTTCTATATTAGGATCAGAGCTGTAGCAAATGGTTTCTCAAACGCTCTTGAATATTCCCGAATAGACTCAATATATAAAATAGTATCCTATCCTATGCTTCATGGTTTCTTCAATGAGCCTATGCTTTCTTAAGTATTCTGAAGCATTAACACAAGTACTGTGAGAAATATACCTTCATATTTACATTACAAATATTTCATATTCATTTTAAAAATAATATTTTCACTTTTGGCTAATTAATCTATACTTGCAATGTACCTGCAAGAATCATTTCCAGGTATTGATGCTACAATTCAGAAGAGGATAACATAAAATTAGTTCAAATTTCCCTTGCAAATGAATGCCCCATTTATTCTGATTAAATAAAAATAGAACTTGTTGCTTATTGCTGAAAGATACTCTCTATGGTTTTTGGAACTTTCTTTGTGGCCAGGTGTAAAAGTAATTAGTCAGTCTATTTTGAGGGAAAATCCCCTTTTTAAAATTGACAAAATGTATATGAAGGTCCTGGCAAATGTCTGACTTATTCCAATTGCAGCATGTGTTATTTTTTTAGACAAATCTGTTCAAGTTCAAATTAAATTTTTCTTAGAGTTTTCAGAAATTACCTAAATGACAATAAATTGTTGTTTTTAATTTTCCATGAATCTATAAAAGTAAATGGTTATATTACTACCTAATATATTAAGTGTTTAAGAGTCTGTTGATATATTAAGTAGTATTAAGAAAAATCCTATCATTTGAAAATAAACAATAAAACAAAGTTCAAATTTTGATGCAAACATCCTTAACTATCTAATAAATATAAATAGGGAAAAATATTACTTGTGTGAAAAATGAGTCAAACAGTTAACACATTTGAATAGCCTTTCTATTTTGTAGATTGGTATATCAAAGTCACTTGGAAGATCTCCTTTAAAATGTTGTCCAGGGTTGGAGAGTGGTACAGGGGAATGGTTCCCAGGTTTTCATGGGCACAAGACACATACATGAGGTGGTTAAAACATAGATCCATTAGCAGAAACTGTGATGCAAGTCCACTCCAGAGGCCCACAAATTGGCGTTTCTAACCAGTTCCCAAGGGATGCTGAGGTTACTGGTCTGGAGTCAACCATTAGAGAATTCCTGGTGTTGTAAAAATAAAACGTTCACAGATGTTTCTCATTTAATTTACACTCCAACAGATGATGTTAACTTACATTTACAGAAAACAATGAAGAATGAGACAGTTATATCTATCTATCTACCTACCTATCTATCTATTTTGTTCTATGTTCAGTTTGAAGTAATACAACCCAGGAACCTTTGACCATTCTTATTATGTACTGAAGTATTTGAAGAGGTATGAGTATAGTTAGCTTATAATATAATTTCTCTTGCATATGCTTGGACTTCACACTTGTTATAAAAATATTACTGAATGACTTTATAATGGTCAAGTTGATTTTGAAATGTGAAATGTCATATTTCATTTACATGTTTTCTATTTGCAATAGAAAGGTGACAATATCCACCTGATAATGACTCTGTCATAGCAATGATCATATTGACAAGTTTTCAGCAAAGACAATGAGCTGATTATATTAAAGAAATTATTGTATAAGAAAAAACACATTTGCATGTTTAATTGATCTTGACTATATGAAACTCAAAGAAAACTAGTTTATTACAGTTAAAATTTTATAAATATTTAAATCATAAAAACACTGAATTTTAACCTTTCTTAGTAATCAGATATCTATAATCACTGTGCTTTCCCTTAAGTGAATATTTATGAACAAACTTAAGAACCAACTAAAAACTTTTGATGTTATAAACATATAACAAGATTACAAGCTGCTTTCCATCTTTTCTTGTTATTATTCTGGAATCATTAAATGGGGCTTCTTACTAGTCACCATATAGGATTTAAAATAGGTTATCAACATGCTGATAGATATATTTTTCCCCTGTAGCAACAGAATTTTCTATTTATTAATAGTACAAAATAGTAATTCAATGCGCAGTTTTGTGCTTTGGACATGTGTTCATGAATCACTAGATTAAGCAGGAAAATAATATTCTTCAGCAAAAAATGAATTTTTAAATGTCATCAAAATTATAAAATTTTTAATGCCAAAATATCTCCGATTTAAAATATGTGGTCCTTTTCTAAAAGTTATTTTTTATTTCACTTCATTTATTTTGTGTTTGTGTTTGTTTATTGTTATTATTGAAGTAGATGTCCCATATTTAAACACTTGCCCTTGCTCTTGCCATCTGACACTTTATGCAATGTGAATAATTGTATCCATATTTATAATCTATTTTAGCAACAGTCATCCTCCAAATCATGTATTTATTTTTCCCAAACTAGAAGGTATCAAGCTCTTCAGAATCTGCAGATACAAACAAGTTGAAATAGTTTCAGCCATTGAAAAGGCTTAAAACCTGTTTCAAAAATGTTACTCTTGGTGTGATATAAACTGCCAAAATGTAAATTCATTTTGTTTAATATGTTATCTACTTAACAGATGGCATTCATGTGAGGCATCCAAGAGAACATATATGAGCATTAAGTGTGTATATCTGGATGAAACTTCAGGCCAAGAATTCTGAGGTTTTCTTTTTGAGTATCCTTACCTCATTGTCAGTGAATTTTTCAAATTAGGAGTGATAACAAAATGAACAACATTCTTCAAAATAAGCAACATAGTATGGAAACTTTGTAACTGATCTCATATTTTTATGAACCTACTTTTTATTTAAAAAGACATTTTAACACCTTAATAAAAAAATTTAATAATGAATTTTTTTTCATAAAAAAACCCAAATGATTATATTAAGATAGAAATTGAGTAACAGCTCATATGTGTCATATTGGAGATATAGGACAAATTTAAAAAAACATATAATAATGCTGGATTTTTGTTGCTTATACATGATGTTTGTAAATGATTTTTTTTTCATGAAGACAACAGCGAACACACATTATGTAGATTTCTTAATGGAAATACATATAACTTTATTGAACCTTTTCAAACTAGCTTGAAAGTGGAACTTCTCAACTATTCTGTTTAATAAATGAGAGAATCAGAGACCTAACTACTAAGAAAATTTCTCAAAATCTTTTGCAAATTAGTGTAATCCAAAGGCTAACACCTGAAAAAGACTTCTAAAGTAATAGATATTCCACTGTTGTTTGGATTAATAAAATGTCTTTCGTGGACCTATACTTTCAAGGTTTCTAAAAACAGCACAAAAGTGATTCATTTTCAAATGAAGAAAGTAAATACAAAGTACAAGTTAGGAGACACAAGTTCTCAATGGATTAAGAGTGAAGGTCATAGATCTAGAATGCCTTGGATCATATTCAACTTCTGTCATATGGTAACTTCGTAATTTTGGCAAGTTGTTTATATGCTCTTTCATTTCCTTATCTATTCAACTTTTGATGCAGTTGCTTCATAAAGTTATCAAAGCATTAGATGAATGTATGCATTAAGAGCATATATGGCAGTGCTTGAAATGAATGAATATTCAATACATACTGTTTATTATCACTCACCATTGGGTAAATTAAAAACCATTATTCCTATTCCATAGATTTGAGGTTAAATTTACCCATGGACAAACAAGTAATAATTGCCACAGCAATTATTTGAACTATGAAATACATGAAAAAGTCATACTATACTACCTGCAATGTCAGTTACAAATTGTACTTCTTCCAGGCCCCCTTAGATTGTTTGCAACACATGAAGTACTAATTAACAAGTCATTCTTAGTGTTTACCTAGCTCATTCCAGATTGTGATGGATGCATGGAATAAAGTTCAGAAGCTACACAAAAATACTTGTGAAATCATACTGCTTTTTTTTTTTTCCTGTTGTAAAGTTCATTTAGTTGTCTACTTAATGCCCCGATTAACATAAAGTTGATAATCTAACATGCAAGTATAAAGATGCAGAAAACTATTCAAAAAGACTGTGAGAATTAATCACCCTCTATGCTTTCACAACCACAAATTTAGAACAATTAGGGCTGTTAAAGATTTGTATTCCTTAATAGGTATTTCTACAACTATATAGAATGTTGTAGAAATGTATAAAGTTACAAAAAATTCTGGTTAAATAAGTGTATGACTCAATTTATATAAAGTATACTCCTGAACTCATATTAAAAGCTACAAGACATGCTTTAGTAAAAATATATTTTAGAGATTAACTTAATTAATGTAATTGCAAAATCTAGAAAAACTTCAGTGCAATTTTATCTTTATTGGAAAAATTTTGGTGCCACTTTCCTATCAAGAACTGAATGGACAAAGAAATTCATTATAACTATCTGCAGTAATGAAAATAAATGTACTAAAACAAAATGTATCACTATGAATGTCTTACAAAGAGAATATTGAATAAAGAAACTAATTTTATTACTGCTAAAAGTTTTAAAATACCAAATGTACTACATATTTTATGGATACATAAAGGTAAAAGTTACAAATACAATGATATATTTACAAATAATATATAACAAACTTCAAAGTACTGGTTTTTGGGGATTTGTTTTGATTTTTGTTTTGCAGTACTGGGGATTGAACCCAAGAATGATATGCCACTGAGTTACATCCCTATCCCTTTTTATTTTTTTAATTTTAATTTTTAAAGTTTATTTATTATTTTTAATTTTTTATTTAGTTTTTTAGTTTTTTTGAGGCAGCATATTACTAAATTGGCCAGGGTGGATTTGAACTTGAGAGCCTTCTGCCTGAGGCTCATGATTGGCTGGAATTACAGGTGTGCAACACCACACCTAGCTTAAAACTGGTAAATTTTGAGAAAGGTAAATGAAATAGGATATAGGATGAATAACTTGGAAAATGAATTGTTAGTAAGGTTATATTCTTTAACGCAAACTTATATGAATCTAACATGATAAAATGTAAATATGGATCACATCTAAATGTTTCACAAACGTATATAGCATTGCCTTGTTTCCAATACTTCAGCATTTTTATTACTTCAAATACAATGCAAAAAAAAATATTATTTGCAATCTAGGTAACGCTTATCTCACTAAAATATTTCAATGAATATAGTGGATGCTATTTTGTTTCAGCAATTTTTTTTGAAACTTGCCTATAAAGTTTCCTCCTAAACTTTCCCTGATTTTTCTCTGAAAAATGTAAGAAGAATTTTGTATGAATCCTCTGAAGAACTGTATTTTCTTAGGTAGCCAGAATTCCTTTTAGTTTGAATTCCCCAGATAATTTCCCCTGCATTTGATTTTGTGTTTCCTGTGTACCAGTCATTTTTATAGCACCAGTATTCATTATGTTGATCCCTGACCATGTTATAGCAGTTTTTTTTTTTTTTATTATTAAAAAGCAGTTTGTATTGGTATGCAGGCAAACAACAGAAAAAAAAAAAAAAAATCCCTTGAGCATTTCTCTGTATTCCCTTACAGCACAAGAAAATAAAAATTTTGACTTTTTAATAAATGCTTTTATTAGAATCATGTGGAAGAAGGATTAGATTGTTTTCTTAACTCTAAAGGGCAAAATTAGGGCCAATGGCTATAACTTCCAGCAAAACATATTTTTGTTCATTATAAGCAAAACTTTTTGCAATTTTATAACTAAAGATTATAATTGCATTAAAAGTTTCTTTTATTTAGAAAGAGATGGAATGATAGCACCCTCCTCCCTCACTCTACCTCCCACCCCACACACACACATACACTCAAAGACACATTCCTCAGATGCCCTAGAAGTTACATATATTATGGTGGGAACGTGGAACAATAGTGTATAAAATACCTCTAAATATACTATCTACTCTGTGGATGCAAATATTATATTAGCTACCAGTGCAATAGTTAATTTGCAAAAATGGAAGGGGAAATCTACTAATAAATAAGGACTTTGCCACATGCTTTCATGAATTAATTTTAAAATATCATTTCTGCATATGATATTTTTCAATTATGTGGTTTCTACCTTATATATCATTAATATCTCTGGTTGTGAAAAAATTACCAATGTTATCTTTTATAGTAATTGGTAGTCTACTACTTAAATTGATTAATATTCTGAATATTAATCTCCATTAACCAATTTTATTTTGTAGTTTATTATTTTTATGTTTTATTTGTCATTTATATATATAACAGTAGGGTGTATTTTAACATATTATGTATACATGGAGCATAACTTCCCATTCTACTGGTTGTACATGATGTGGAGTTTCACTGTCATGTATACATACATGAACATAGTAAAGTTATGTTCAATGCATTCTAAAGTCTTTCCTTTTCCCATCCGTCCTTCCTTTCCTTCCTTTCCCCTTTGACTAATTCAATGAACTTTTATTCTCTCCCTTTTCCCTTTATTAAGTGTTTGCAACCACATATCAGAGAGAACATTTGCCCTTTGGTTTTTTGGGATTGGCTTATTTCTCTTAGGATGATAGTCTTCAGTTTCATCCTTTAACCAATTTTATATCAAATTGCTGATAACAACTTGGAAGGAAAAGTATCATGGAGTTTCTTTTCTTCCTCCTCTTCCATATCATTTGGCAGCCCACATTTATCTTGAATAAGCCTTAATATCGTCTTAGAATGTGTTCATTTCTAATCCACTTTTGCATATTGACTAGTATATCAAATAGTATTATTACTTGTGAGCATTCAGATGTATAAACACATATGTAAAGAGACCTCTCCTTTTCAGACACAAGGTTTTGATGTTTTCTTTAAAAATATTGTATTCAAGATACTACACAATTTTTAATTCCTCACAATTTGTATTCCTTTTCTTCCCATTAAAAATTAATTAGTAAAATTTACTGTGTAAGAATCTAGCATAAAAACAGCCAAAGAGAGTAGGCTTGCATTATTACCACTAGAGAAATTTATCTTATGGAAATTATTACTCTATTAAATTTATATAGTTGACTGTGTATCTCAATATTAAGATATACTTTTTTGCTTGATTTCTAATGACTCAGAGTCACAGTACAATGAAATTCCATAAGCAAATCTTTTAGTAATTTTTCTAATGCCTTTGGAATTAAACATCCCTCCCTGACCCAAAGCTCATAATCTTCTCTAGTTCATCCAAGTCTTATATATATGCATTTCTCATTTAACACAGAGTTTAACAACAACCTTACAAGTTCTTGGTTCTTTATCATCAAGCATCTTTCAGATTCAAAAGTCACTAATAATACAATTTCATATATATCCATGCTAGGGTTGCTTTTAAAAATGAACCTTCATCTAAGATCCTTTCCAAATGTGTTTCTCCCTGAATCTCCCAAGAAGCTTCTTTTTTACCCTATATATTGAAGTGCTGGAAGTTCCTATGTATCTCAATAATTTACTTCCTTGACTAAACCTGGACCCCTAGGTCCCAGTTTTTATTATATCCTGCAGAGTTTTCATGATACTGAGTCTGACTTCTAACTCATCCGTTTTGAGCCTTTAGTCTCATCAACACAGGTTTTAGAACTAATACCCTCTTGGTCTATGGATCTCTCCTTTCTCTTTACCTTAGGATATCTCTCTTCCTAGCACATATCTTCAGTGTCACCTCACATAGTGTGAAATATATGCTTGTGTCATGAATTATGTGGGTAGAGTGTCATGGTATAAAAATATCAGTTTCTGTCTGTACAGTGTTCCTTTGTGTGGATGATTGCAGAGAAACAATATAGTTCAAGTGACATATTCCCTAAGCTAAAATAATTTAAACATGCTTTATTTATATGTGAATGCATGTTACATGCAAACATGTTACCTGTTTATTTGCACCTACTGGCTGAAACATGGTACAAACCTTACTGTTATTTGTATAAATTCATTATTCTGTTAGCCTTTCACTCCTGTAGGCCACGAAGAAAAATTTTCCTTAGACCACAACAGCAATAATACTCTAAAACTGTAAATGGTGATTTGTAATATACCTCACAAAAGTTTAATAATCCTAAATTATTTTCTAATGTTTGTGTTTTTCAAATATTTGCGTAAATTTGTCCATATAACATAAACACTGAACCTTTAGGAGGGTGTTTCTCTCTTCTGAATTGAAAATATATAAGTTAACCTCACATAAAATTTGATTTTCATAATATTTTTGTATACCAGTTAACCTTCATTACACATAAATGCAGACATTAGAAGACACCTTTATTAATTGCCTCAATTTTAAAAAGCAAATTCTTTCGATTTTTGTCACCAATTTAAAAACAACATTCTTATAATCTATTATGTGATGTTTTAAAGGTGTTCATCGTAGTAAGCAATCACTTTACTACTATTGTCCATATGAATTATATACATGCCCTATTTGGGGAAAATAGTGTCTTTTAATTGCCATAATTTCAGAAGATAGAATATGAATGTTTATGATGATAGTAATGATGATAATTTCAGTAATAATTTTCAAGGTCATTAATGATTTCCTTAAACACTGAAGTATTTACATCCAGTTTCACAGCCATGAAATTAAAGTGAAGCACAGAGTGAAAAAAAATCTATAAAACCTTAAATACTGTAATTGATAAAAATGGAGACAGATTGATTAGAAATATTCATTGCCTTTGTTTTAAAAATAGCTTTACTGAAAATTTACTTGCTATTCATTTTTAACAAATTACTGTAACTTTAGAAAGCATATATCGTTATATCTTCTGCTTATTCAAGTACCAATAATTTGTTTTATGACTTATATCCAAGAAGAAAAAAAGGCACTCACATGGAAAGCTCTACATTACTGCAGAAATGTGATTTTGGAAATGGAAATGATAAATGTATGGTCTAAATTAAGCAATTTAATCTTTCTGAGCTTCACCCCCTAATTTTTAATCATCACAGTTTACTAATTTAAAAAAAAAATCAGGTTTAATAGTAAGCAAACCAGCAGAATATAAAAGTTTGAAAGAAAAAAATACCCCCAAACTTTTGTTCAATGATAACTACTTTAAAAATGTTTTTTTCTATATATTTTTCTAAGACTACTCACATTTTCCAGGCAAATCATGTAACTTTAAAAATATTGTTTCGTAAATACTCTTGAAAACATTGCTGACATCATAAAGCATAACTCAAATTTGGTAACAAATGTATAGTTTAGTATATGCAGTATGTAGTAATTACTTCATATCCCTTGCATTAACTTCATATTTCTAATTTATCTTTGTTTTAAATAATACATTAGTGAAAATTGTGTACCCACATTTTGTTCACTTTGTTTACCTTTGTGTACATTGATGTTCCAAAGATAAGTTCCTGGATTTTTTAAATGATGGATGAGAAATATTTTTAGGTGTTTTCCATACTTTTTTAATTTTCTTTTTATTTCTCACTCCCAATGCTAATCTTTCTTCCTTTATCCCTTCCTCTTTTTGCTTCCTTTCTTCCTTTCCTCCTTTCTTTTCTTCTCTTGTTGACTCTATCACTCTCTCCTTATTTCTTCAATTCTATCATTTTTATTCTTTCATATACAAATACATAGCAAGTACTTCTCAGGTACTGGTATCATGATAGATGGCATAAATACAAAATTAAAATGCACTCACTTTTAAGATCTTTTCTAAGGAGACAGATAAGTGATTAATAAAATACAATGCATGCTATAGATGCTATGTAAGCATATTAGAAATGCTAATAACTCAGCTATGGAGAGGAGAACAGGAGAAATAGAAAATGTGTCTGTAATGAGACTGAAGAGTTACTCTGAAAACATTAAAAACCAAGGAAAGGTACCCTAGATTGGGGAACATCATGTGCAAAGTCATCAAGGAAGAGGCCAAATATAGTTCTTAGATTTAATTTTAGGAATTGATTGATGTTTGCATATTTAGTTTTCAAGATCCCTATATAACTAATGGCTAATGTACTAGAAAGAAGAGGTAGTGTTTCTATCATCATAGAAAGTCCTTCTGGAAAAAAGTTTGTCCTAAAGTTTGTCATTGAAAATTCTTTGTAATTTCAACTACCTACTATGTCTCAATGTATTCATACTCTATTATCTAGTGATCTTTCTATTTCATTGGGACCTATTATACATTAATCTGCTCTACTATTTTACGATACCTCACTTCCCTCATGATCTATTTTTTTTTTTTTTTTTTGGATCTAAGTACTATAGACAACTATAATCCCATCCTGTATGCACTAAACTTCCTCTTATCCACTTATTTCTTGTGGCTCTTTCATTATGGCTCATAATTATACTTTATTTCTTCAGTGTAGTTACTTTCTTATTGTCCTGGATAAGTATTTTATGTTTTCTAAATACCTCTGCTTACCTTACTTTATTATTTTAAATAAAATAAAGACTTATTTTACTCTGAAAAGTTTTTAAAACTTGCAAAGTTATTTTTCAAATGCTTCTCTAGTATTTAATAACCTACCTGCCTCTAAATTGTTTCCTTTTCTATTACTTTGGATAAATTTTGTTTATACACAACTTAATATTAGACTTTCTGCATGGTTATGAGATCTGATTCTGGAAAAAGCTTGGGCAAATTTATTCTCACTTCTCTCTGAAACATCAACTTTCCCTCCTAATCAGAACTTTCACATCATTATATAGGAAACTGTGATACTTTAGAAAAAGATTAAAATTCACTTAATCCCATCTTCTCTAATAACTACCACAATATTTTTCAATTCAGTTTGTAGAAAATCTCTCAAAAGAATTTTCTGCACTTGTTTTCAGTTATTCTTCCATTTTGTCCTACGTTTACTATAAATAGGTATTGATGCAATCAATGCTGTGAAACTGTTCATGTTATCATCATCAAAAACCTACATGCTTATAAATTCAAGTCAATTATCAGTGTTCTAATAAGTAAATCCCATTAACAGATTTTACACAATTTGACACAATTGATCAGCCTCCCCTCACTCACTCACTCAGAAACTTTTATAGAATTTGACACAATTGATTAGCCTCCTCTCAATCACTCACTTAGAAACTAGAAACTTTTACAGAATTTGACACAATTGATCAGCCTCCTCTCAATCACTCACTCAGAAACTTTCTTTGCCTTTAACAAAAATAAAAAGTCACACTTGTACATTGTTGGTGGAGCTACAAATTGGTGTGGTCACTCTCGAAAGCAATATGGAGATTCCTAAGAAAACTTGAAATGGAACCATCTTTTGACCCAGTTATCCCACTCTTCCATTTATACCTGAAGGATTTAAAAATCAGCATAACACAGTAACACAGCCACATCAATATTTATAGCAGCTCAATTCAGAATAGCTAGATTGTGGAACCAACCTAGATGCCCTTAAATGGATGAATGAATAAAGAAACTGTGGTATATATACACAATGGAATATTATTCAGCCATAAATAAAAATAAAATTATGGCATTTGCAGGTAAATGAATGGAATTGGAGAATATCATGCTAAGTGAAATAAGTCATTCTCAGAAAAACAAAAGTTGAATGTTTTCCCTGATAAGTGGATGATGATACATAATGGAAATGAGGGTTGGTGGGTGAGAGAATGGAGGAACTTTGGATTACATACAGGAAAATGAGAGGGGGAGGCGGCAGCAGTGTGAAAGATGGAATGAAACAGACATCATTACCTTATGTACATGTATGATCACATAAATGGTATGAAGCTAATTCATGTACAACCATAGAAATGAAAAGTTGTACTCCATTTGTGTACAATGAATTAAAATGCAGTCTGTAAAAATAATATTAAATAAAAAGTAAATAAAAATAAAGCTTTAATTGTCTTCTCTTTTTCATAACTGTTCCTCAATCTTTTTTGCTTCTTATTCTTCATCTCTTAAACATTTAAGCTCTGTAATATTTTCCCAATAACTCATTATACCTCTTCTCTTTCCCCCTCCTGACTTTTCTAAAGATCTCATTCAGTTTTGTGGATTTAAATAGCATCTTTACACTGATGGCTTCCGGATCTATATTTCTAGCAAAGAACCATCCAACTTTCCATTTCACATGTCCACTTGAATGTCTCGTTGCTGTCTTGATGTAGATATCAAAAGCTGAGCACCTTCCTCCCCCCTAAAATCTGCTCTTTCCTTGAACTCTTAGCTCTCAGTCTCTATTCTCCTCTTCCCTTATTGTTTTCCAGCAGACCAGCTTCTTTTCTCCTTTAATATTACCATTGTGATTTTGCCCTGGTATGGAATTCTGGAATACCCTTTTTGTGGACTTACTGTCCTCTTATTTTCTCACCTATTTATTCATCTCTACTCAAATGAGGTCTTTCTCAATGACAAGCCCTCCCTGATGTTCCTAGGCATTTTTTTTTCTATACTATTTAACAACATATCATACTTACACATTTTATTTTTTTTAATTTATTGCACATGGAGAAGTCAATATGACTGCTATGATTGCACAGCATATTTTTGTGCATTTTGTTATCTGTGTTGAGGAGAGGCGTGTGTACAAATATTTCCTGGCTGAGAATTGACCTATATTGGTTGCTGCTGATTTGCACACCAGAGCAATTTTTTTTTTTGTCGTTATGTTTTTTTGTTCTGGGCTCATGTTGCAGAAAATGAGCCTACATTTTCTGCCTATGCAACATCTTTAACTTTTTGTTATCTGGATCAGAGGTATGAAAACCATGTGTAATAGGCAAATAATAGTGCCCTACAAACCTGGATGAATATTAAGATTTAGATACCCATAGACTAAAGGTGAAAGGATGGGGAAAAACATACCATGCACATGGACTCAGCAAAAAAGCTGGAGTATCCATCCTCATTTCAGATAATGTGGACTTCAAGCCAAAGTTAGTCAGAAGGGATAAAGAAGGTCATTTCATACTGCTTAAGGGAAGCATAAATCAGCAAGATATAGCAATCATAAACATCTATGCCCCAAACAGTGGCTCATCCATGTATGTCAAACAAATCCTTCTCAATTTCAGAAACCAAATAGACCATAACACAATAATACTAGGTGATTTTAACACGCCTCTCTCACTACTGGACAGATCTTCCAGACAAAAATTGAACAACGAAACCATAGATCTCAATAACACAATCAATAATTTAGACTTAACAGACATTTATAGAATATACCATCCAACTAAGAGCGAATACACTTTCTTCTCAGCAGCACATGGATCCTTCTCTAAAATAGACCATATATTATGCCACAAAGCTAATGTTAGCAAATACAAGAAGATAGAGACACTACCTTGTATTCTATCAGATCATAATGGATTGAAGTTAGAAATAAATGAAAGAGTAAAACACAGAAACTATTCCAACATCTGGAGATTAAACAATATGCTATTATATGATGAATGGATAAAAGAAGATATTAGGAAGGAAATTTAAAAATTCATAGAGGTAAATGAGAACAAAGAAACATCATATCAAAATCTCTGGGACACTATGAAAGCAGTACTTAGAGGGAAATTTATTTCATGGAGCGCATTTAATAAAAGAAGTAAAACTCAACAAATAAACGACCTAACACTACAGCTCAAAGCCCTAGAAAAAGAAGAACAGAACAGCACCAAAAGTAGTAGAAGACAGGAAATAGTTAAACTCAGAGCTGAAATTAATGAAATTGAAACAAAAGAAACAATACAAAAAATTGACAAAATAAATAGTTGGTTCTTCGAAAAAATAAACAAAATTGATAAACCTTTAGCCACACTAACAAAGAGAAGACTAGAAAAAACCCAAATCACTAAAATTCGGAATGAACAAGGAAATATCACAACAGACAGGATTGAAATACAAAACATAATTAGAAGCTATTTTGAAAATCTATACTCCAACAAAATAGAAAATTTCGAAGACATCAACAGGTTTCTAGAGACATATGAATTGCCTAAACTGAACGAGGAGGACATACACAATGTAAATAGACCAATTTCAAGTACTGAAATAGAAGAAATCATCAAAAGCCTACCAACAAAGAAAAGTCCAGGACCAGATGGGTTCTCAGCCGAGTTCTACAAAACCTTTAAAGAAGAGCTCATTCCAATACTTCTCAAAGTATTCCATAAAATAGAAGAGGAGGGAACCCTCCCAAACTCATTCTATGAAGCCAATATCACACTGATACCTAAACCAGACAGAGACTCATCAAGGAAAGAAAATTTCAGACCAATATCCTTAATGAACATCGACGCAAAAATTCTCAACAAAATTTTAGCAAATCGCATACAAAAACATATTAAAAAGATAGTGCACCATGATCAAGTGGGTTTCATCCCAGGGATGCAAGGTTGGTTCAACATCAGGAAATCAATAAACGTAATTCACCATATTAATAGACTTAAAGTCAAGAATCACATGATTATTTCAATAGATGCAGAAAAAGCATTTGATAAAATACAGCACCCTTTCATGCTCAAAACACTAGAAAAAATAGGGATAGTGGGAACATTCCTTAACATTGTAAAGGCCATTTATGCTAAGCCCACGGCTAATATCATTCTAAATGGTGAAAAACTGAAAGCATTCCCCCTAAAAACTGGAACAAGGCAGGGATGCCCTCTTTCACCACTTCTATTCAACATCGTTCTTGAGACTCTGGCCAGAGCAATTAGACAAACCAAAGAAATTAAAGGGATATGAATTGGAAAAGAAGAACTCAAACTATCCCTGTTCGCTGATGACATGATTATATATTTAGAGGAACCTGGAAATTCCACCAGAAAACTCTTAGAACTCATAAGTGAATTCAGTAAAGTAGCAGGTTACAAGATCAATGCCCATAAATCCAACGCATTTTTATACATAAGTGATGAACCTTCAGAAAGAGAAATTAGGAAAACTACCCCATTCACAATAGCCTCGAAAAAAATAAAATACTTGGGAATCAATCTCACAAAAGAGGTGAAAGACCTCTACAATGAGAACTAGACAACACTAAAGAAAGAAATTAAAGAACACCTTAGAAGATGGAAAGATCTTCCATGTTCTTGGATAGGAAGAATTAATATTGTCAAAATGGCCATACTACCTAAAGTGCTATACAAATTCAATGCAATTCCAATTAAAATCCAAATTGTGTACCTTACAGAAATAGAGCAAGCAATTATGAAATTCATCTGGAAGAATAAGAAACCCAGAATAGCTAAAGCAATCCTTAGCAGGAAGAGTGAAACAGGGGGTATTGTAATACCAGATCTTCAACTCTACTACAAAGCAATAGTAACAAAAACGGCATGGTATTGGTACCAAAATAGAAAGGTAGATCAATGGTACAGAATAGAGGACACGGACACAAACCCAAATAAATACAATTTTCTCATACTAGACAAAGGTGCCAAAAATATGCAATGGAGAAAAGATAGCCTCTTGAACAAATGGTGCTGGGAGAATTGGAAATCCATATGCAACAGAATGAAACTAAACCCATATCTCTCACCATGCACGAAACTAAACTCAAAATGGATTAAGGACCTCGGAATCAGACCAGAGACCCTGCAGATTATAGAAGAAAAAGCAGGTCCAAATCTTCACCTTGTTGGTCTAGGATCAGACTTCCTTAACAGGACTCCCATAGCACAAGAAATAAAAGCTAGAATCAACCACTGGGATAGATTCAAACTAAAAAGCTTTCTCTCAGCAAAGGAAACTATCAGCAATGCGAAGAAAGAGCCTACAGAGTGGGAGAATATCTTTGCCAATCATACTTCAGATAGAGCACTAATCTCCAGAATCTATAAAGAACTCAAAAAACTCTACTCCAAGAATTCAAATAATCCAGTCGACAAATGGGCTAAGGAAATGAATAGACACTTCACAGAAGAAGATCTACAAGCGATCAACAAACATATGGAAAAATGTTCAACATCTCTAGTAATAAGAGAAATGCAAATCAAAACCACCCTAAGATTCCATCTCACCCCAATTAGAATGGCGATTATCAAGAATACGAGCAACAACAGGTGTTGGCGAGGATGTGGGGAGAAAGGTACACTCATACACTGCTGGTGGGGCTGCAAATTAGTGCAGCCACTCTGGAAAGCAGTGTGGAGATTCCTTAGAAAACTTGGAATGGACCCTCCATTTGACCCAGCTATCCCACTCCTTGGCCTATACCCAAAGGACTTCAAATCAGCATACTACAGAAATATAGCCACATCAATGTTCATAGCTGCTCAATTCACAATAGCCAGACTGTGGAACCAACCTAGATGCCCTTCAATTGATGAGTGGATAAAGAAACTGTGGTATATATATACAATGGAATATTACTCAGCCATAAAGAATGATAAAATTATGGCATTTGCAGGCAAATGGATGAAATTGGAGAATATCATGCTAAGTGAGATAAGCCAATCTCAAAAAGCCAAAGGATGAATGATATCGCTAATAAGTGGAGGATGACACATAATGGGGGGGAGGGAAGGGTTAGTATTAGGGTTAGAGTTAGGGTTAGGGAGGGGGGCAAGTATGGAGGAAGGAAGTACTGTATAGAGGGTAAAGAGGGGTGGGAGGGGTAGGGGGAAGGGAAAAAATAACAGAATGAATCAAACAACATTGCTCTATGTATATTTATGATTACACAAATGCTATGCCTTTACGCCATGTACAAACAGAGAAACAACATGTATCCCATTTGTTTACAATAAAAAAAAAATTAAAAAGATTTAAAAAAACAGGAGGAAACTCAAATGGACAATTCATCAAAGATCTAAGAAAAACATGACAAAGATGAAGGGAGTGCACATTTTTTTAACAAATAAATTATGAGAGAAAAAAAAACACAAAAAAACCAGAAGAGAAATTGGCAGATTAATAAAGTCTTAAGAGATGAACTGATAAATTAACAATTGCAACTTTTTTGGATTATGATTCAAAACATTTTTGTTTTATGCAACGATATTTGAAATTAAATTTGTAGACTAGTACTTTGTCCTAGAGATACCTGTGGAAGTATTTACTCAAAAAAAGACAAGATGTCTGCAATGTACATTAAAATAGCTCAGTGGAAGGACATAGCATATGAGGATATAAATGAAACAAGATTGACCATGAAGTGACAATTATTAAAGCTGAATAAAAAAATTATACTATTATTTTTTTATGTGTGATGGAAATTTTTCATAAATTTTTTTTCATGAAATGGAAATAAAGTTTTTCATAATAAAAATTTTCATAATAAATTTTTCATACCATCCTGTTATAGAAAGGATGGTAATGAAATTTGAAATGAAATATATTCAAGGACATTGTAAAGTATTCATTGTGTTTCATGTAATTTTATTATAGTTATGAAATGGAGAAAGAGTCATATTAACATTAATATCAAGTGAGTGGCAAATGAAAAAACAGAAATGAGCAAACAGAATTACACAACAATGCAAAAACGTGCCTTAAAGTGTTTTTATTCCTGAAACCAATATCCTTGCAGAACATTTGCATATTATGTTTAGTTGAGTTTAGATATATGGTTGTTAAAGACCAGAATACTAATTTGTTAACATGTTGACTTTTGAGATATAGAGTTAATTGTTAATGAATTGGTTGACAGGCAGGAAATACTGTATATCTGTGAGAGTCAGAAGAATGGGTTTGATTTTCAAGTTTATTCCCTACTTTCTAGTTAGAACACAATTTTAGAAAAAGAAAATCAGATGAGCAATTTTATTTTTTCACACACTTGCTTTGTAATATTTAGTGTACCTAGAGTAAAAGAAGCCCTACCACCATTACCATGGTAACTGTTATATAAACATCACATTAATATATTTAGGGAGAATGGAGTTGCTGGCATGGTGAATTTAGACCTATAAGGTCTCTGGTGCCAGAACAAGTTAAAAGATCCTTAGGGTTTTATGTACTCCAAGAGGTCTTACAGATCAAAAGATCATGTAGTACAGTAGCCTGTCAGGGACAAGGAGCGCTATGGCTATCTATGAGATGATCCAAACCTTAAGACCATCCAGAACTCTTATCCCACGTTCTCCAGTCTGCTTCAGAACCTTTTCTATTTTTGACTAGAAAGACATTCACAGTAGACTACAGCATATAAAATGGGTAAAATATTTCCCAGACGCTATGGTAGTGTTAGCAGTGGGTACATGACTTCCTTTCCCACTCACTTCCTTCATTTCTGAATATAAAGCCCAAGATCTGAGGTAGAGAATAAAAATGGAAAGTTTTAACTAGACTCTGACTAATTTATATGTCTCAAATTGATTCATTAATCACTGGTTTGGGCTAAATTTAACTGAAAGCAGTGAAGTTATCTGTCATTAGACAGACTTGGGAATCCAAGTCAGAAATTAGAAGCCCATTCTAAAAATAAAGACTAGCCTGCTTTCTAAATTCAAATTAGTGATTGAGCAAGTTACACCTCGTTAAGTTAACTGTGGAAAAATATTTTGAGTGGAAAGTAAGAAATAGAGCGATATCTAGAAGGTAGGTCTAGGAGCTATATCAAGACAAATATTTTACTTAATTCAGGAGGGAATTAACCATGATTAAGAGCTACTGGGAAAGATGTAATTGAGAAAGAGATCTTGAATATTCAGGAGGAATAAGAAATATTTGTTAATATGAAGTTTCTGAGAAACCATGAGAGAGAAAAAAAAAAAAAAAACTTACAGGAAACAATCATAAAGCTACTGTCCTCAGAGGAGAAGGCAGGGTGGGTTTAAATATAGACAGTTTTGCAGGGTCAATAAGCAAATGATACTTTTCAAATTTTGGAGAAATATCTGATTTTGTGCTGTTTAAGAAACAGAAGTCAACCAACTCCATCTTAGGATACTTACACTATTTTAATCATACATTATCTGAAATGATTTGCAGTTAATTCTTATTAGATTATCTTCCAGTATAAAACAAGGGTTGAGTCACTGAATAGTAAAAAATATTAAGTATATACAATGAATATTTTTCAAGGTACATTTATTCTTCATAATTTACTATGTATCATATATAAACAATGTGCATAAAATAGATGCATTTTAGAAAGTTCTACAAATATAAAAGAACATTAATCCATTTTTTCTTGATTATACAGATATATTCCATTTGTAAATTTATTAAGCTAGGTACTTATAATTGCCCTTTAAAAAGTGTATTATATGTATAAAACATTTAAAAATCAAAACTAACTTCACAGCTCAGAGAAATCACAATTGTTCTTTAGACTTTTTTTTTTTTTTTTAGTATATTTTTGTAGTACAAATAGTCTTTACCAGAGATTGGAAACTATGTAGACAGGCTAAAACCATTCACTGTTTCCGTTAATAAAGTTTTATTGGAACACTTTCATATTTATTTGTTTATGCATTATTTTTGGCTGATTTTACTGTACATCACAGCAGTTGGGAAAGATAACCACAACATCCACAGAGTAAGAACATAATTTATATTATCTGGCCTTTACAGAAAAATTTTACCAATCCATGTTCTATCTGTTTATGCATTATGCCCAGTATAATAGGGACCTAAGTAACTTTAGCCTCAGTTTTATAATCTCTCCCTCTGTAAGCTGTTGTGTTTTCCAAAATGTGATGTTTATATTTAGTTCTTTGAAAGATTTCTGTCTTGAATTCTGTTCTGCTGATACTAGGTTATTATTCAACCTGATATTAGAATAAATATAATTGAATAAAATTTTATCTGATATTATATTTTACTACATAAGATATTTGAAATAGTACTTGATGTCTTCTTATTTCATTTTCTTGTTTATCTTTATTGCATTACTCTTCTGTTTGTTTAATTTCATAATTTCTTTTCAAAGTATATTGAATTTTAACTTTATATAAGTTAAATACTTCTACCTTAATAGACCAATTTAACTCATTCAAATTCATTCCTGTCCATTACTGATATTTTTGAATTTAATATTGATCTGACTTTCATGCCTTTATTTGGTTTGGATTTGTTTTACAAATACTTTCAACTGCCTTGACCTTGCTTTGGCTATGTATTGCTGTTTTCTTCCAAGTGGTTGAATATACTGCATGTGTACTATTTCTACTCTTTTGACAGTTGTTTTTAATGCATTAATACATGTATTTTAGCTTATTTTTCTTTATTAATTTATAGAGTTTTTGTGTGTATCCTCAATACATGAAATTCTAGTCATGGACTATAGCAATATTTTTAAAAATATTTTCCCCTTTGCCCTTCTCTGTTCCACTTTGAGGTCATCTGGTATTTTATTTTCAAATTATTACTTTAAAAATAATCAACAACTGGGCTCACTAAGTTTTATTTTCTTTTCAAAATTACTTCTCATATTTCAGGTTTCTTCATAAATTTTTCTAAATAGGTTCTTCAGTCATAGTAAGGATGTGATGAATGTATTATGACATAAAAATTTTTTTTTGCAAGTAAAATTATTTTTTATTTTATTTAACATAATACCTTATTTCAGCATTTAATCCATGTAAGAAAATTATTAATAAGATAATTTACTCTTTTGTATCTTAAGTGTTTGAAATCTGGTGTGTATTTTTTTTTAATTTTATTTATTTATTTTTTATTGTAAACAAATGGGATACATTTCGATTCTCTGTACATGGAGTAAAGACATACCATTCATGTAATCATAAATTTACACAGGGCAATGTTGTTTGATTCATTCTGCCATTTTTCCCCCTTCCCCCCACCCCACCCACCCCTATTTTCCCTCTATACAGTCCTTCCTTCCTCCATTCTTGCCCCCCTCCCTAACCCTAACCCTAAACCTAACCCTAAACCTAACCCTAACCCTAACGCTAACCCCTCCCACCCCCCATTATGTGTCATCATCCACTTATTAGCGATATCATTCTTCCTTTGTTTTTTTGAGATTGGCTTATCTCACTTAGCATGATATTTTCCAATTTCATCCATTTGCCTGCAAAATACAAAAATTAACATGATTGTTTCTAATATGACAAAGCTAATGACACTTCAGTTTTGACTATAATGAGTATAATGTGTATGTCCATGTTTGTGTTTGTTTGCCACATTTATGAATATTTTAAAATAATAAATGTACAATGGCACATACTTAAAAATGTTAAAATAATAATATTTGCCCTCACAGTATTTGTCAAAAATGTTATAGTTAGGCCTTTGATTGAAGACTGATGTGAAATGAATTTTTTTCTTCATTGTTCAAAGCAAAGTTCTAGATAAATGTGAGGAATTTCACTTTCACTTGATGCATTTGAGTACTATCGTACATACATACCGTAGACTTATTTTAAAAATCTGTTTTTTATTCTAGTTTATAAAAGATGATGTAACTTCTTGGAAATTCTGTAAACATAATCAATATTGACAGCTTAATCTGAATATGTATCCACGTTTGTAACATGAACTCACATTAGGTCAAACATTGTGCTATTGAAAGTACTTAAGAAATTTAATAAAATACCTATATCAGGGAAGATATTTGAAATATTTTATTTATTTATTTATTTATTTGGTACTAAGGATTGAACCCAGGGTTGTTTAACCACTGGCCCACATCCCCAGCCCTTTTTT
Organism: Sciurus vulgaris; assembly: GCF_902686455.1. NCBI lineage: Eukaryota > Metazoa > Chordata > Mammalia > Rodentia > Sciuridae > Sciurus > Sciurus vulgaris. Next base: position 138,504,160 of record NC_136463.1, read on the forward strand.
ATATTTTACTTAGAATCAGGGTCTCACAAGTTGCTAAGTGCCTCACTAAGTTGTTGAGTTTGACTTTGAACTCGAGATCCTCCTGCCTCAGCCTCCTGAACTCTGGAATTACAGACTTGTGCCACTGCACTTATTTTAATTTCTATTTTAAATAGAAAATATGAGCACATTATAAAAGAAATTTAAACAGTTTATATTAAATCTCTATATTTCTACTGAAAGTTAAAACATGAAATTTTCACAAAATCAAAAGCTCACTCTCTCTTCACATTATCGTGAGATCTAATAGCTCAGAGGAAATATAATTTTTCAAAACACTTTTATATTTCTGACCAGGTGAAGTGTAAGGTAATTGTGTATAAGGGTATGACCTAAATGAGAGATAAGTGACAGACAGTAGAATTTCCATAATACTCATTTAGTAGAATCATTAAACATAATCATGTGTTGTATATTATGAGACAAACATCATTATGAACAAAACCATCTTTATAAATTACTACATTATATAATGAGTAAATGTCAACATATATATTATGAAAGGAATAGAGAATGTGAATGAGGTCTATATAGACCTTTTGCAAAGGATGTCTTATAATGAAAGAAATTTCAGGCAGTAACCATTCTTACCCTCTGAAAAATGAATGAGATCCATTTCCTTTCCATGTTGATACTGATCAAAGTAGAAGGGAAATGGGCTTCCATGAATTAGAAATTAATAGACATTGCAACTAATGCATGCTGTTCTAAATAATCTAATTGTTGAGCACCCAAGAGTATATATAAAGCCTAAGATTTTTTTTACTCAGAGGAAAGGATCCTCTGTTGTATTATTGATAATACCAGTTATCTGCATTCAGAAGTGTAAGCACTGTTCCATTGACATCCTTACCATCCAATGACATTTTTACCAGGAGAATTTTCAAAGTTCATAGAATAAGTATATAAGCAGGCAGAATTACTTCTAATAGTAGTGGCACTTTGCTGGTGTTCATGTGATAAAAGAGCTTATGACACCATATTTAGTACCTAAATAACACATGCACAGTATATTTAATATTTAACAGCTATTGAGAGTTTAATTATCTAAACAATATGGAATTGGTCTAGAGATTTCAAATAAATTCTAAATCAGGACCTCAGAAACCACATTCGAACAGGAAGACGCTGATTATCCACTGGTGGTAATCAATCTTTTTTGTGTTCTTGACAAAATTGTGAATACAAGAATCTGAGTGGCATAATTGGAGGAATTAAAAGATTCAAAATGCAACACAAAAGAAGTCAGCAATAATTACAGTAAAATTAACTACTAAAGTACAGAAATGTCTTTTCCTGTCTATCAAACCATCTAAGGTAATGTACTATTATGTACTTGGTTGCCCTTCAACACTTTTGTGTCACTGTTTGAATTAAGCCATTAAGTTACCTAACTTCCTTAATGTGAAACTGGAATTCGTGTTGAGAAAGTTTGTTTCCTGATTAAGTCGAATTTCTAAATGACAGTGAACAAAGAGAAAAATAACCCTATACCAGTTGCCTTACTTTTTTCTCATGTTTTCTTAAACATTCTTCTAAGAATTAATATGAATGTCAGTGCAGGAAGCAGTACCTGTCTGAATACAGCGATCTGACAGGCAATGACACATCTGCCCCCAAACACACCTCATCCTTGGTTTTTCTGATAATTTTTTTTTGTTTAGTTATACTCTCAAGGCAAGAGTAAATTATAATAAAGTAAATCTAAAAAATTAAACCCAAACAAATTTCTTGAGAGGAGTTATAAGTTGATTGATTTTATTGAAGTTGTATTAAGGAAAAATTATCTTTCAGGAATAAATGAAAACAAAGAGAACTTGAAATATGATCATAGGAGGGGTGAAGAGGATAGCTACAGGTGAAGAGATGAGCATGTACTTCCCAGTGTGGGATTACACATAACAGGAATGCATACCACGTACAGAAATCCTTGATCTCAGACTGGCTATTGCCCATTGGAGAGTCTTTCGACACTTAGATTCTGACTACTCTTGACTTTCTTTCTTTTAAAATATATATACGGAAGTACTTCAGTAAAATATTTAAAAATATAATTTCTGTGTAAAAACACAGAACCATTCCAAGTTTTCTGAGGAATTTCCATACACCAATTTGCATTCCCACCAGCAATGTACGCATGCACCTTTTCCCCCATATCCTTGTCAACAATTATTGTTGCTTGTATTCTTGATAACTGCCTTCAGACTGGCGTAAGATGAAATCTTAGAGTAGTTTTGATTTGCATTTTTCTAATTGCTGGAGATGTTGAACACTTTTTCATATATTTGTTGATCGATTGTATTTCTTCTGTGAAGTGTCTGTTCAGTTCCTCAGCCCATTTGTTGATTGGGTTATTTGTTTTTTTTTTGGCTTTAAGTTGTTTGAGTTCTCTACATATCCTGCAGATTAATGCTCTATCTGAGGTGTGTGTAGTAAAGATTTCCTCCAAATCTGTAGACTCTCTCTTCACATTATTGATTGTTTCCTTTGCTGAGAAGAAGCATTTTAGTTTGAATCCATCCCATTTATTGATTCTTGATTTTATTTCTTGTGCTTTATGAGACTTGTCAACGAAGTCAGGTTCCAAGGTGACATGATGAAGATTGTGCCTACTTTTTCTTTTATTAGGTGCAGGGTCTCTGTTCTAGGGCCTAAGTCTTTGATCCACTTTGAGTTGAGTTTTGTGCAGGGAGAGAGATAGGGATTTAATTTCATTTTGCTACATATGAATTTCCAGTTTTCCAGCACATTTGTTGAAAAGGCTATTTTTCTCCAATATATGTTTCTGGCACCTTTGTCTAGTATGAGATAATCGTATTTATATGGGTTTGTCTCTGTGTCTTCTATTCTGTACCGTTGCTCTTCCTGTTTATGTTGGTGCCAATACCATGCTATTTTTGTTACTATTTTTCTGCAGTATAGTTGAAGGTCTGGTATTGTGATACCTCCTGCTTCCCTCTTGTTGCTAAGGATTGCCTTGGCTATTCTGGGTTTCTTATTTTCCCTAATAACTTTCATGATTGCTTTTTTCTATTTCTATGAAGAATGTCAATGGGATTTTAATTGGAATTGCATTAAATCTGTATATCGCTTTTGGTAGTATGGCCATTTTGACAATGTTAATTCTGCCTATCCAAGAACAAACTGGGAAAAAAATCTTTACTTGCACATACTCAGAGCACTAATATGCAGGATATAAAAGAACTCAAACAACTTAACACCAAAAAAACAAATAACCCAATCGACAAATGAGCTAAGGAACTGAACAGACATACGATCGACCAACAAATATATGAAAATATGTTTAACATCTCCAGAAATTAAATGCAAATCAAAACTACTCTAAGATTTCATCTCACTACAGTCAGAATGGCAGTTATCAAGACTACAAGCAACAATAAGTGTTGGCACGGATGTGGGAAAAAGGTGTACTCATACTTTACTGGTACGAATGCAAATTGGTGCAACCACTATGAAAACAGTGTGGAGATTCCTCAAGATACTTGGAATGGCACCACTATTTGATCTGACTATCCTACTCCTCTGTTTATACCCAAAGAACTTAAAATCTGCATACTACAGTGACACAGCCACATCAGTGTTTATAGCAGCTCAATTCACAATAGCTAAACTATGGAACCAACCAAGATGCCCTTCAACAGACGAATGGATAAAAAAAATGTGGTACATATACACAATGGAATATTACTCAGCCTTAAAGAAGAATGAAATTATGGCGTTTGCAGATAAATGGATGGAGTTAGAGAATATCATGCTAAACAAAATAAGTCAAACCCCAAAAAACCAAAGGTGGAATGTTTTCTCTGATAAGTGGATGCTGAACCATATGTAGGGGGAGGGGATGAAGGAACTTTGAATAGGGCAGAGGGGAGTAAGGGTAGGGAAGGGGTTGTGGGGTGGGAAGGATGGTGGGATGAGGCAGACATTATTATTCTATATACATGTATAGTTACACTACCAGTGTGATTGTGTACCATGCACAGCTCCATTTGTGTACAGTGTGTCAAAATGCATTCTACTATCATGTATTAGAAAAAATTGAAAAATTTTAAAAAATTGAAAAAAATCACAGAACCACAAAAATTTTCAGAAATAAAATTTTGAAGCACCATCATTAAGAAGTGATTAATGAGCCAGGTGTGGTAGCTCACCCTGTAATCCCAGCTGCTCAGGAAGCTGAGACAGGAGGATTGAGTTCAAAGCCAGCCTCAGCATAAGTGAGGCACTAAGCAACTCTGTGAGACTCTGTCTCTAAATAAAATACAAAATAGAGCTGGGGATGTGATTTGGTGGTTGAGTGTCCTTGAATTCAATCCCAGGTACCAAAAGAAAGAAAAAGGAGCGATTAATGCAAATATTTCGCTTATTTCATTTAAATGTCTTTTAGTTTTATGGCTTAAGAATATAATAAAACCAGTAGGTAATTTTAAAAAAAGAAATCTCTCACCCCCACCCACATCCACCATCACACTATTATTTCTTTTGTATTTTGTAAAATATTTAATTCTATATAATTTTTCATAGCTTATATATAAGTAGCAGTATAATATGCACACTGGTCTTTGACTTGTCTTTTATAAATTAAAAATATAGCTTTAACTTAGCTTAAATATTTTTGTTTTTACATGTGCATGATTTCTTTTTATTCTTTTTTTCAAATAGGAACATGTTACTTTTTTTCGAAGGTAACAAAATTTAATCAGTCCAATGTACATGATTATTTGGGAAAGGAATTTGATGGGTAAAATCAGTAAGAATCTTCAATTGACCATATAAGACAAAGTGAACCGAGTGAAGGACCTGGGATCAATGGACTCTGAGTAATACTATTTTTCTAGGGTCTGATATATTAAGCCATGTGAGTGTTTTGCATTCAACAGTCAGTTCCTCACTTCATATAATGTTGACTTGCTAGTATGTGAACCACTCTGACTTCTGCATTATTCTGATGTTTTTCTAACATAAATTGAGTATGAAGAATTTAATGTCAGCTGGCATCACATCAGAATTGACTATACAATTTAGTTCGAGGAATTAGTCATGATCAAGAGGCATAAGTGTTTATAATTCTGATAGATAATGCCAAATTCTGTCTGTTTGTACCAAATTTCACTCTCCAGCAAATTATGAGAATGTTATTTTTTAATCTTTAACTGGAATGTATTACCAAGCTTTTTATGTCTTTCAAATCACTTTTGCTGGATGTAATACACATCCTCTAGTTGGGTGTTTTATCTGTTAATAATTCAATGGATATTAATTCACCAAGTTTTGAAGGTGAATACGCCCTAGAAGAAAACAAAAATAAGACTGTTTCCCTTGGTAAGAGGCTTCATATTTATGATTTTGTGGTTCTCCCAGAAATCCATTTTTCTAAATCTCTCAGTTTTGAGTGTTCTGGATATCTTTTCACAGGGAAAAAAATGCCATTTCAATATGCAAATTTAAACCTTTAATTTCAGAAAATATTCCAAAAGTTGTGTTCTTAAAAAAATTTTCTTTTACCAGAAAGTATAATTAATGCATTTTTAAGATTTCTTTTAGGTCTTTTTCTTGTCTATTATTTTTGTGAAAAAAATTTAACACTTTTTAAAAATATATATGTATATTCACATATGTTGAAGATCATTTGGTTTCCAATTTTTTGAAATAACACATAAAGCTGCAGTGAGTATTTGTATAGGTCTTTTGACCTACATGGCAGGTATGTAGTGTTAGCTCCATTATGATCCAAACTTGTACTTTGACCATGACTCTTGACAACTACTCTGACTTTCTTGAGAAATTATTTCTTCCTAAGGGACTTTTTCATGTTTCTGCCCACTTTCCTAACATGGTACATTTTCTTATTGATTTGAGGAATTTGTTTATTTATTGTGCACGATTTCATTCATTAGCAGATGTTTCACCACAGGCCCTGGGAAGTGTAGGAAACTGGAGAAGGACTTGATAATGATGGGGATGCAGCAGCTTCCACCGTGCCAAAGTCATTAAGGCCTGCCTGAATCCTTTTCTACCCACCTCATCTCTCTTTGGAAGAACATTCTTCAACTCCCAGGGAAATGGCAGGAAAATCTGTCCCTGTCAGGAAACAGGTCAAGTCTCATTGCAGTTGAAAAAACATCAGACAGACAGTCATGCAAACAAAAAGAACCTTCAACCCCTATGAGAGGCCCAGGAAAAAGGTCTGACCCCAGTCTAGAGACTGTCTGGAAAGATGGGATTCCTGAGAACCCCTCTACCCTGAGTCCTGGAGCTTCCAAAGACAGACAACCAGTGACAGCCCCCTAGCTAGCAAGCACTGAGTGGCAGCTACAGAAGCACAAATAGTGGGGGAAAGAGGGAAAGAGTAGTAAAATGATTTGCTTTTCAGACACAATCACAAAGGAAGATCTACTGCTAAAGGTGGAACAAATATTGGGAAAACCACGCCAGCATCTTAGCCTCCACCATAGAGTTACAAGGTAGCAAGAGGGGAATTTGAAGCCTGCAAAACACTGAAGTAACCATGGCAACAACAGGGGAAAATCTGCTCAATTTCTTGTAACATTGACTACAGTTCCATATTAAATTTCTAGCAAAAAAAGAAATTTGACAATTTCCAGTGGTAATTTTATTTTGTTTGAATTTTACTGCAGTCTGTACAATTTATACAAATGTCTTACTTTCAACCAAACATAACAAGATCCATAAAGAGGTAAGGAAATAAACTCCACAATGTCATTATATAAGCAAATAACCATATCAAACTTAATGTTTAAAAGATCCTTATGAACAAGCAAATTCAGATCAGTTAGAGTCACCCGCTAAGATCAAGAGGCAGAGATGTGCAAGGTGGCTAAACATAAGAGGAATGTAAACAAAGATAGGAAAACTACTGTAAGAACAACTAATAAAAATGCTAGAAAGGAAACATTCAGAAACAGATTGTCTTCAGACTACACTTAAGTAAAAAAGATTTAATCAAGGAGCAGTGAACATGAATACAGTTCATATAACTTGATAAAATATAGAGAAAATATTGAAAAAAATCAAACAGAACATCTAAAAGCTTTACTACAATATAAAGTAAAGTAGCGTTGTGTGTACATTGTGTGTACGTTGTGTGTTCCACGGTAAGAAGAGAGACAATGGGACAGCAGATATATTTAAAGATATAATGGTTGATGATATTTAAAAACGAAAGACCTTGAACCAGTTGTATACCAGTTGTATATTGGAAATGGAGAAATAATTTAGTGCCTATATTCTTAGTCCGTGTGTTCATGTAGAAAATCTCAAAGTATTTACAAAAAAACTGGTAGAACTAATAAAGTAACTTAGGCAAGGTGTCAGGATATAAGATTAATATATAAAATTGAGTCATAATTCTATTTACTAACAATACATAATTGGAAATTGAAATAGCACTGCAGGATACACCAGAATAAAAATCTGAAATATTAAGGGTGAACTTATTTAATTTCCTTAGTGAGAAACTGGACTTAACATTGAGCAGATTTGTCTAACTTCCCTAATGTATCAATGGCCTGCCCATTGAGAAAATTTAACTTCCTCCCCAGAAAAAAATTCTAAAGCATTATGAAAAAGGAAAAAAATAAATAAATTAAAACTCTGTTGCTGAATTTTCCCATCACCTATTCTGGGGTACTCTTCTAAACTGCAGAGAATAAGGACAAACAACAGTGCCTACCACAATATCATTCCAAAGAACATGATGAGGTGATGTCAGCTGAAGATGCCTAAAAAATAAACTACCTGGTACTTGTCCCAACCTTGACTTTCTCAGCGTCTCACTACTGATCAGTCATCCCTGTTTTACAATCAATGTCTCTGTTAAATGTGAATATATAAGTTAGGAAGTAAATTGTGAGAAAAGAGCTGCAAACAGAATAAAATAGAACCAAAGGTAAGAGGAAACAGGACTTGGTGGTTGTCAACAATGTGAGATTGAAAAATTCTAATGCATTAAACATTATGCAATGTATAAATGTAACAAAACATCTTACGGCACCCCGTTAATGTGTACTATTCTTATGATTTATGTATCAGTTAGAAATAAATTTAATTTTAAATATTAAATAAATAAAATGAACTTTTTTTTAATTCCATGAATTTATAAAAGAAAAAATAAGTGAAAAAACATCTATAGGTTAAGATACCATTATGTATTATAACAGAAATATATGGGAAGGGAGTTCGATGACAGTAAGATCTGTTCATAGTTGTCATCAAACCAGTCTTTTTCTCTGTTGTCTTACTGCTGTAAGTCCTCCTCTGTTTTCTGTTCAACGTTATGCTTATACTTAGGCACACTCAGGGAAGACAGGGAAAGCTGTCAAAAGGTCCAGTACATTTCAATGTCCTTCTTTTCTGTTAATGAAGTTAGCTTTCCTATATCTGACTTTCTTACTTGTTTAAATGTTTTCAAATAGGCTGGGTTTTGGTTTCATATCATGCTTTGCTTTTTATAATTTATTTATAGCTGTTATTATTGTAATTTATCAAGTTTTCTATAGTCACTTTTGTAGTTGGGTTAGTCTATTACCTGCATTCATAGATGGACACATAATTCCATTGACTGAGTTCAGGAAAAATACTATTTGTTCATAATACTTATCTATTAGTTGGTAAGAATTTTTCTGTGATGTTATTCAATTCACTTTTTAATATTTGTATTAGTTCTTTGTAGTTACACATACTATCGAGGTTCATTTTCACATAATCATACATGCATATTTGTTCCACTACAATTCACTTCTTCGTGTTGATTTCCTGATACAATACCACTTCCTTTTATCATTATTCTTAACAAAAATAATTGGGTTTTTCTGAATAACTTTTGCAATAATATTCCATTTTAGAAGCAACATAGGTAGGGTAATGAAACATTGTCTTAAGTGGATTTATTTTAAGAATGTCAACTGTTACCTATAGTCACATATTTTTATTGCTTTCTTCAAATCAGGTTTGTCTATGTTTTTAGATAGTCTTGTTCCTATAATAATTTGAAGTCTAACATGTCTGTGGAGTACTGATATCAGCCCTGTGCACCCCACTCACAAAACCAACTGTGGCTTGTGTCTTTCCACTTTAGATAATACACATTTTCTGAAATCTGTCCCTGAACATTTTCATAAGGAAGTTGAAAGATAGTGCTCAGAGGCTACTTGTCTTTTATTATTACATTGTTTTCTTCCCTGATCTTTTTTATATTAGGGAGGACATGCATCACCTCTGCAAACCAGGGTTATGTCTTTTCCTAGTTTTGTTGCAAAGCATGTCAAGAATGTTAATCTCACCCCCCCCCCCTTAGGGTGTTGTGATTACCATAGGAGGTGGGTCTGTGGATTTGTGCAGCATTGACATTATAGAGCCCAAAACATTATCTTTTATTTTCTTTACATATTTTCACACTATATGTAGAATTTAACACTTTCATATCTATTTTTTAACAGAAGTTTGAGTCATTTTGTTTTCAAAATTTTATTATTACAAAATGTGCCTTCTTGAAAAACTCTTTTTAATCAATGAAATTTCTTAAATTTTAAGGAATAAAAATATTAAACTAAACATTTAGGTTTAAAGGAGAAACAGCTTACCTAGAAACATGGAGATGAGAATTAATTTCACTTACTGTATGAAAAATACTTTGACACAAATATACAGTTTTTAGCATGTGTGATTTAACTTCATATATTGAAATAAATCTCTCAAGTATCCTTGCATAGCAGAAAAAAATCAGTAAGACATTTCAAGAATAAAAAATACTATGGACAAATATGTATGGAAAAATGTTGAAGATTTTTGGTCTTGCCTTCCATTCATAAGATGCTATGTTAACTAAACCTCTTTAAACTGATTAAAATGTTATTTTGTTATTTCCTACATTCAAAAGAAAAATACTTGTTGCCTGTCACTATTATTTGGAAAATAATGAATTCAATATATTTGAAACTGGTTTCAGAAAGTGTCTAATAGGACCATAGTAAATATCCATAGTATAGCATGTGAATATCATGAGAGACACATTACATACTCTACATAGTCATATGAGGAAGTAGTTCTAAGATGGCTGGCAAAGAGCCAAGAGGTGGTGCATGTGTGGCCTTAGGAGGGCGTGCTTATACGTAATCTCTACTCTGATTGGTCAGGTTTCCTTCCGTGGACAACTCATGCTCCCTATTCTTTCTTATGCAGTGCCTGTGCTCCTGCACTGATCATGACCGGGCTATTCTAAGATGATTGGCTTTTTGATTGTATATAAGAGGCTCCTTCCCTGGTGCAAGAGAAAGAAGTAACTTCAGGCTAAATAAAGATGCTGCTCATTCCCAGTCTGCCTCCGATTTTCAGTCTCGTGGGGATGTTGCTGTGGGCAGCAACAATTCTAAATGACTACAAACGATATTTAATATGAGAAAATTGAGATCACTAATATTGGCTGATTAGTAATATTGATCACTAATTTTGGTTATGATGAAAGTTATTATGATTCAAAAGAAGAGAAATGGCAATATATTAATTGTGAATCATGAAGGGAAGAATTCAAAGCTATTTTCAGAATTTTTGGTTTTGCAAATAAGAATTTTATTTGTTTCACTCACATTAAACAACTGGAAATCATCAACCCTAACAATTAATTTTAATATCATTTTTTTGTTAAGTATTTGAACTTCCTCTTTTTTCTGAGCACTAATCTTTATTATATATTATTTTGGTATGTCCTTTATCAATCTCTTCTCATTATATTTCTTTAATTTATTGACTTCTTTTTACATCTTCATTTTAGGATGTGTCCTGTTTTGCAAATAGGATATTAAAAATCTAACGCACAAAATCTCTGTTTAAAATTTTGTTTTCTCACAAGATGATGTAGGAACATCTGTAAATCATTAACCGATTAGCCACATATCTCTGTTTGCAATTCTTTTTGGAGTAAAGACCTCCAATCTTGCTCCAATTGGCAGTTTGACTCCTTGGAGGAGGTTGTATGCTGAGATTCCTTAAATGAAGTTTCTATTTATTATTGACTGACTATAGGATTATTATTTATATTTGCAGGATTATTTAAAGCTACAAGTTTATATTGATAACCTTGCTGTGTGACTTCAAAACTTGCTATTTTTAAGTCCCTATTATTTGATTACTAATAGTAAAATCCCAACTTTTTTAAGTTACAATCTAATTTTCAAATAATTAAAAATGAACAGATTTCTAAGTTTACGATGATTGATTCATTATATATCAAAACTAGTATTACTAAAAAAAGAATCTAACATTTTGCCTTCATGAAGGATAGATAATAACAAAAGCAATATTCTTTGATGAATTTGTTATGATGAATTTCTTTTCCTTAAATCAGTAAACCTAATTGATTTAGTGGCATGGTCAGCTTTGCCCTGTTAGTGTAAAAGGGTGGATGAGATTTATGCTTTATATTTAATGTATTGCCTTTTGAGATAAAATGTTGCCCCTTTTTTTGGAACAGGAAACCTAACTCTTAATTTTTCATTAAAATGCTTCTTTTTAGAATCACTCCTTATGGGAATGGGAAAAAAGTTGAATTAGAACATAGTCTAATAAATAGTGTATTAGGGGGTGACACATCTTAAGAAGAAACTGACAGACATTTGATTTTTTATGTCTGAAAATCCTGTCAACACTGGCATTTTTGGCCTATACAGGGTCTCTGGGCTACAGTCACTGCCATCTGTCTGAGTGGCAAACTGCCTATTCATAAATTAGTTGGACCATTTCATCAGGGCTGAAATGCCAAGGAATAATAACTACAAAAGAGAAGATTCTATATTTCACCAAATGCTGCTATATCTATAGGTAACTCATTGTAAGAGCATTGTCATAGATTAAAATGCCATCTAGCCTACTTGAAAAGATGGGCCCAAATGAAGGGCTCAGAGGGGATATATTGGATTATACAAAATATTTCTAAAATGTATTAATCTTGAACTGAAAGGAATAGACAAGTATGATTTGTGAAGCACACATTCAAATTAGCAAGTTTAAGACACTTTAAAAATAAGTTTATGCATATACAATAATTTTAAGGTGATGCTCATAGTCTTTATACAATGGTTATCTCTTCCCACATGGAGAAAATCCAAGAATTATTGTACCTATTTTGAAAGTGCTGAGTTAAAAAAAAAAAAAAAAAAAAAAAAGAACTCCAGGTGCTCCAGGTGTTTATGTTTGAGCACACACATCTCTTCTGCAAATCAGTAAGTTTGTGTTTGTGTTTTCATATCACTAACAGACCAAAAGTAGATCACTTATGATCTTTGGTAAAAAGACAATGTTATATAATCTAAGATAATGTACCTACGGTTTATACTTTATTTTTCATTCTTCTAAATATTGCCTAGTTTAATTCACTTGAAAGTATATATCTCTTTCAGGTGCCTTCACGGTGAATAAGAATTAGATGATCTTTTACTTCAAGTAGTATGCATACCAATCTTCCAATAGGTTCATTTGTTTTATTTAAGAGGAATGCATTTAATTTCACAAACAAAAATATTTTGAGACATTCTACACGTTAAGTGACTACTTTGAATATTTTGGTTCTTATTTTATAATGGGTTTGAGGTTATGCCGAAAACATTCTAAGGATAGCACATTTTCAGTCAATTTTTACACACAGCATATTGAGTGTTTTTCAAATACTCATACCATCTTGAATACAGCGAAAGTACCTAATACTATATAATAATGTAGACTACAAAGTCGATTGTGAAATACAAGCAGATTTTTGTATCTTCCAAAAATTTATCACTAACAACAAAAACTTAAATTATATTTATCACGAACAATGGAACAGCAAGTGAATGCTAATGGAAAGGAACAAAGAAAGTAGACGTAATTTATAATACACTGTGTGCAGTTCTGGCATCAGTCCATAATGAAAGTGCTCAACTCTTATAATTATGGGAGCTCCAATGTCCCTCCAACATGAGTCCAATTTCTATATTATATTACCTTTTTTTGTTGTTGGAAGGAGTGTCCTATGAAGAAATAAAATATATTAGCGTTACAGAGTCAGCCAAACTCTGTGAGGCTATATCTTTTAAAAAAGATTAGATCCTTACTCCACCTTGAGTGACCCAGAAGTTTTAATTTAATGAAATAATTAGCCTGAATTATGAAGCCAAAATAACTTATGAAGGAAATTTATGGTTCAATCTTCATCCTCCTCTCCATCTAATAATTTTATTCTTATCATATATGAGCATATTCCTTTTAGGAAGAGTAGTTTAAGCTATAAACTAATAGGACTGAATTCTACATGCAAATACCCCAGATATGCATCACACAATTGGTTATTTAAAAGATGGCTTCAGTCTTTGGGCATTTATTGATGATTCATTGGGTTTACCTATTTTAGGAATTTTATGATAGCAGGACAGTATTGTAAGGTCTTAAAATTTCAATATCTCATGTAAATGATAGAACTTATTGATCACAAAATAAAATGTGAGAGTCACCAATAAAAGGATAAATCAATTTCTATGAGATCCAGAAGAGGAAAAGTAGATATCCAGTTGATGGGAAGGAATAAAAAGGACTTCTTAATGGGGAGGAATTTTGTATTTGATTTTGATCTTGAATAACCATTTGGATATGGAAACAGGAATTGCCTGAAAAGGAGGTTGGAAATGGATAACAGAAAAACAGCTATGTCCCTCCAACAGCTCATCAAGAACAGTCACATATGATGTCGTTCTACTGCTCAGGTGGGGGTTAGAAGGCGCGCTCTGGGACATGGGTGGAAACCCTGAGTGTTGAGAAGGAATGCTAATTTTCAAAAAGTCATTTTAGCATCTTTAGCTTCAGAAGGTAACTCTGAAAGAATTTCATATGACTGTTGCTTTGAAAGGAATCCTAACAGCAAAACTCAGGAGTCCAGTTCAACTCTGAACTAGATTGACTACATCCCCACAAAATCCATCAAGCAGAAAAAAACATGCCTTTTTCCAGGCGTGAATGCTATTTACCTGAGAGCAGCCTCTGCTATTCTGTGTCCAGAACTCAATGTCTTGCATTCAGTATAAATTTACAAGAAACTCAAAAAAACAAACAAATTCAACTTTCCTTCATGATATAAAGCAAATGACAAAATCAGACTCAGATGGATCCACATGTTTGGGCACTACGCAATAGAGAATTTTAAATAACTATTACTGGTAAGTTAAACACTCTACTAGAAAAGACATAAAATATTCTTAGGCTGATCGGGCATTTTAGAGACAGGTGGGAATAAGGAAAGTCAAATAGAAACACCAGAAATTAAAATGATTGCAACAAAGATGAAGAATTATTTTGAAAGGCTCATAAAAGTACGCTTCATAGTCTAAGAAATAACCATGGAACTTGAGGATAGTTCATTAGAAATTTTCTGCATTTAAATACATATTGAAGAAGAAATGAAGAAAAACAGAAGAGGCATTCAAAAGCTTTGAGATAATAAAAAAGAGAAACATTTTAACAAGTATGTGAGTGGGATCCTAAAAGAGATGAAAAATTGGTGTGAAAAAGACTTAAAGATACAATGACTGAGAATTTTATAAAAACAATGAAAAGCCAATCAAACTTAAGATCTTAGAATCACAATGAAACTCACCAGGTGCAGTGGTGCATGCTTATAATCCCAGCAGCTCAGGAGCATGAGGCAGGAGGATCATAAGTTCAAAAGCAGCCTCAGCAACTTAGTGAGGCCCTAGACAACTTAGAAAATCTGGTGTCAAAATAAAAAAAAAGGACTGGGGATGTGACTCAGTTGTTGAGTGTCCCTGGTTTCCATCAATCCCTGGTACCACAAAAATAAATAAATAAATAAATAAATAAATAAATAAATAAAAATAATGATCCCAGTGAATCCAAAACAAGACACACACACACACACACACAAGAGAGTTCTATACCAGTTAAACATTTCTCATTTAAACGATAGAAAACCAAAATACGGAGAAGTATGAAAGAAAGTCAAACAAAAATGAAAAATTACCTATAGAAAAATCACCAGAGATATTGTGCCAACTCTGAATGGATTCAACCCTACTTTGTAGGAATGGCTGTTTGCTTGTTTATTTATTTAGTAATCTGACTGGACTGTGTTTGTGAAATTTACTTCCACCAGCGTGCACCCTGGAACGATCCTAAGTGCAGTTTGGGGCTGCACAAAGTCTTCCTGACCACCATCATGTGCCTGTGGTCTGGGTCTTTTCAATTGTGCTTTCCCTTATCTCCCGGTTAAACTTAATTGCTCTTCTGCTTCTGTTGTTTCATATTCTGCAGTTAATCTCCTCTAATAGCTAGCAGATGCCTTCTTATTTCTGACAACATCATGGATCATAAATTGCTCTACAGTTGGATCCAGTAAAATTTGGGCCCCTTTGCAGGGCAAAGTGTTGAGACAAGTTTCATTTCAACTCCACTGATTTTTTCTATTTTACATTCCTACCTAATCTATCATTTCCTTGGTATTTGGATCATAGAGCTCCTAGCCTCCTCTTAGCTCCCCTTAGTGATGACTTCCAATTCTGTGTTGCAAATAAGGGCCGTGTCCTTCAGCAGCCTGCAGCTAATCTATCTCACTGCAGTGGAGGTGAGATTGATGTTCTTATTGTCTGAGCAGGGTACTATAAGAATAAGAGCTCTGTTGTGAGTAAAATTGAGAACATATCTATCTCTGTATATATTACTGATCTATACCTGTAACCACATCTGGGTGGAGGTAGAAAAGAATGATTGGTAAGAGCAAATAACTAGCAATGGAGTTGTAAGAGGATTATTTAGGAATGACTAGTGAGAAAAGTAAAAGGAACTTAGTTAACTATGTGCTACTTACATAGAATAATGTATAAAACTATATTAGGAATTCTATCCATCTGTCAATTTGCACTTTTTGTGTATACATATAGATATAACAGTAGATATAGAAATAGATAAGTTTACATTCATTGAAGCTGAATTGCTGTCAAATATGTGACCATTTTAATTTTGTGAGCTATTAATGAATTGCCATAAAAAGAAGTCAGTTGTTTATTTTTAGAAATGTGGAAAGAGTATATCGCACCCCCACCCTACCTCCCCCTCTGCCTCCCTGGACCAAGATCTTACCATTCCCACCTTGATGATTTCTCTCTGACTATTCTCATCACCATGGGCCAATCCATTCTAACTCACAGGACTGCTGAATGGTTTTCTTCAAAGAGCAACCCAGAACGTAACTTTGCACCCAGTTGGGAAACCCCGTTGCCCTCACTGTTTCACAAATTGAGAAATGTCTACAACTGATTCCATAAAGATCATTTTAGGTGAAATGTAAACTCATAGTTTTATTTTCTAAGTCATGTTTCTACTTTCACATGTATATGAATGCAATTCTAATAAAACATGATCATGGATATTAAGTCTAAATATTCATTTAAAAATTGAAAGGAAAGTCAATTTGAAGATTTAATTGTAGTTTGGGTATGTGGATATGGAAAAAAGATGAAAACTGTACAGTTGACCACCCCAAGTCTATAAATCCAAAATTCAAAATGCTCCAAAATCCAAAAAAGTTTAAGCACTGATATGATGTCATAAGTGGAAATTCCACACCTTACCTTACGAGTCAGGTACAGACAAAAGACAGGGACACCAAAAATATTGCATAAATACTAACTTCAGGTTATATGTATAAAGTGTTTATTGAAACATAATTAAATTTTATATTAAGACAGTTCCCATCCACAAATATCTCATTATGTATTGCAATTATTTCAGAATACAAAAAAAATCCAAATATGAAACACTTCTGGGCCCTATCATTTCTGAAAAGGAATACTCAACCTCTACATGAATAATGGTAGATTGGAACATACTGGCCTTCAGAATTATGTTTCAATTCCTTAACTTGACATTCAAGACCTTCCCTGATCCAGACATATTCTCCTTTCCAACCACAACTGTAATTATTACTATTGTAGCAATGGGGGAGCAGATGAGCAATTCAGAGACCCAGAAATGAAACTTGATGTAGGAAGATTATGATATCTGTGTGTATTGTCTATAACTGATAAAGCTTCATCAAATAAATAGCCCCATCATATAAATCTATTATCTCACAGATTTGATCCCCAAACAGCCTCTTATGGTAGCTAGGGCTGCTATTTTATTCATTGTTATTTGTGGCAACCATAGACTGAAGGATACTGAGAGATTTGTCCCAGTCTGCAGAGCTCCAGGAAGCTATGCTAAGGCCTGAACCCAGGGTTCTATAAACTAATAATATCAACAATAATAATTACAGAAAAATTTAATTATAGAAAATAAAAACACATGAATATGTGAGAAATTTAGATAAGCCTGAATATAGTTTGGGTTTATTTTCCATTTTTTTCTACACATAGCTTTTACACGATTAAAGCAATTGTTTACGCACATTGCTATATTCTAGATATTTTTCACTTAATAATGTGCATAATGATTTTTCCATGTCATTAAATGTGATTTTAGTAAATACGTAGTAGGTCATAATTTTTCAGAAATTTATTTATTTTTAAAACTCAGGAGAGCATGAAATCTTTAAAGAAAAAAAAAGGGTCTGGTGCCAGCTCAAGTCATATATGTCAAACTGGAGGTTACCATGACGATCCAAGAAAACATCTGTAGGCAGTGTAAAGATATGGGACTAGAGGAGAGACACATGGCAACTGGGGAGCACGCTCACCAAAGAACTGTCGTGTACAAGTCGAATTTAATTGTTTTCTTTTACTAGTATGAACTAACAGCCCATGATGAACACATACAAATGTCAGATTTTTAAAAATAATAATAATGAAAAGATGTGAAAAGAAAGAGATATCAAATTTAAGAAAATAAATCATTTGGACTTAAGCATGTTACTCAAAATGCCTATAATGCATGATTAAAATGTACACATTTAGGTTGAGCATGACAATGCACACCTGTAATCCTGGTGACTCCGGAGGCTAAGGCAGGAGGACCTCAAGTTCAAGGCCAGCCTTAGTCACTTAGTGAGGCTCTAAGCAATTTAGGGAGACCCTGTCTCAAAAAAATAAACAAATAAATAAAAAGAGCTGAGGATGTGGCTCAATGGTAAAGCACCTATTGGTTAAATTCCTGGTATCCAAAAATCACAAAAATACAAAAATATTGAATTAAAAAACGCTCACAATTGATCTCTTTATTACTAATCCTCATGCCCCTTACCAATATGCATTCAGGAATGAAGACTATTGTTTTCTCAATACTAAAGTTGTGTTATTAAAAATTAAACATTCTATTTCATTCGAACCTTCTAAAGATATGCATTGGCTTATTTAAAGAATAGTTCTGGCTTCAGCAGTGTTTTGGAAAGACAGTCATTCAGTGTGCATCAAAATCAAATATGATATAACTGTGAAGAACAAGCAAATTTATGAAGAATTCAGTAAATTAGCATCAAATGAACAGTATTGCCTCTACTGTCATTTTCTGCACAACATTTTACAATTCGCATTTTGGGGAGTAATCCCAATTCGTTGATTTTACTGAGTATCTTCAGCTACTGCTAAGAGAACAGATGAATCATTTCTATGCCAGAATGAAATTCTTTAAATAATTTATATATGAACACACAAAAAGTCATTGAGTGGGCGAAAACTGATATCTCTACCACTTTGTGATATGTTTCCCTCTCCTTCAAATTCACAGAAAAAGCCAAAAGTGAAATTGTGATTGAGGAAAATTTAATACTTCATATTCTTTTAATAGAAATAATTTCCTGATTTTTGTGGCATTTTTCAGAAGTCAAGGGAACAGTAAAAGGAAAGTAGAGAACTTAACTAGAAGTTCTAAGTTCCAATAAAATTTTACTGCAAATTAGGTAAGAAAAATATTGAAAAAAAAGTAGTCATTTGGAAAAGATCAATTTGTGGGAACATATTCACAAATGAATAAAATCATTTAGAAGTTTAGGAAGGAAATAGCTCATTCCGATCCATTCGGTGTTAGTGATTTATGTTAGCAATTTAATTCTAGTAAGATGATTTGACTTACTGGTTTAAAATTGACTTATTTCCTTGAAATTCTGTCCCTATATGAAAACAAATCATTTGATTATCTTCATACACCAATGGTTTTTGTGATGGAAAACATGCCCCTTTCCAACTTCTCCTCACCATCTGCTGGAGAATTTTAATCATAGCATAATGTTGAAAAGATGCACAAGAATTACTTTATAATTTCATATATTACCAGCACACACAAATATATGATTAAATTAATGTATGGATTATCTAAGACTCCCCTAGGTAGTCCTGTTTAGTTTTTATAACTGAAATTTCTTCTTAACATTTATTGAAACATCTGAAAATTTCATAAAACATTTCCATTTTCTTAATCAAATCTTTAAGAGAACTTGTCAAGACGATCTTTCCTACACAGCTGCCTACTACATCATTTTTGCTCTTAATCTTGTAAACATTTATGAAACTGAATTCTCTTTGCTAACTCTATTCTTGATATTTCCACTTAGATATTTGTTTGCCATCAGTAGTCCAAGTCCTACTTCATTCTAAGCAGGTGATTTTCCAATTCTTAGGAGTAAGTTCTCTGTAGACTAGAATTAGCCAGGGTCTAGGGGGTATTCATATACTTTCTAAAATACCAATGATCCAATTTTACTTCTATTAGATTTATATTATTTTTTAAAATTATTTGCTTACATTTTCAGAATGAAAACTGTGGGAGATAGACTTTTCCCCGTCGATACTTTGCACTATATCTTTATACAAATAAGGAACCAGTAAATTTAATGTTAATAGATCCTACATGTTTCCAACCTTATAATTTACTAAATTTTTGAAGGAATTTCTTTTCCTTCCAGAAAATCACAGAAGGAAAAAGATGATTTTACAGACAAACACAAAATCGTAGTTCATGCCATTGTACCTTCCATGTTTTCTTCATGTTCTGTGTTCTGTGGAGAACTTCTAGACTTCTCTCTCTCCACCTAAAATTAAAGCTTCTCTGTGGCTTGATGGCATAAGAACTGCATGTATCCACAAATTACAATGCAGAATATCTATCCAAGAGTTAAGTCTTTATATAAAACAGAGCTTTTGTTTTGTTACTTTGTTTTCCTTGTTCTCATCTTTGGACACACTCTTTTGTGACTTGTTGCACGTATCTGGTACAATGAGAACAGACATCTCCTTTCAAGAAAATATGTTAGTTGGCTTGGACTGGGTGAGTCAATACCAGAGACGATCTGGCTTTGTTGAATGCCACATATTTATTTTCTCACAGTTATGGAAACTAAGATTCCAAAATTAAGATGCTTTAGGCTTGGATTTGAGGCCTTTTGATACCTTGCCAATGACCACCTTTTCTGTGTGACTTCACATGACTTGTCCAGTGGACATGAGATGACAAAGTTGGCATGGGGTCTCTTCCTCTTTTTCCAGGTACAATAGTCTTATCAGACTAGGACCCCTCTTGTATGACATCATTGAATCATCATTACCTGCAGACACTTTCTCTGATATAGTCACACTGCAGATTATGGTTTCAATATGTGAACTTTCTGTTAAAGACACAATTCAGTCCACAATAAAAAAATGTTTAAAAATTCTACCACCATTGCATACCTGGCTCAGTTTTTGTCTCTCTCATTTGTTGAATCTTTTTTTAAACTTTCTTATAGATTATACAACAACATTTAATTTAATTCATACTCAGTTTTGACTCTCATTTGTGTAATGGCTAATGATGCTAAATGTTCTTTTGCCTTCTTATTTGCTTGGTGTATGTCCTCTTTGGTGGAATATGTCACATTCATTTTCTAACTGGATAGTTTAAAATGCTGAGTTTTAATGATTCTCCTTATATTTTATATATATGTTCTTTTTCAGCTATGTGATTTTCAAAGATTTTTTCCCCCAGTGTATAATTTGTCCTTTCATTCTCTGTTTAATAGTCTCTCACAGGGAAAAGGGTTTTGCCTGTAATAAGGACCAGTTTCTCAGTTTTTCTTTTTTATTTGATCGTTCTTTTAAGTTTTTGCTTAGTCCTAGGTTACCAAATTTTTCTATTTTTTATTAGTTTTATATGAGTTTGATCATTCTGGAGAATAGTTTTACTATGCCATTTTAGACTAAAAGTAGATTTTTCCATGTGACCCAGCAATTGCATTCTTGAATATATACTGAGAAATTAAGTTCTGTTTTTATTTTTAAAAATGCATACACAGAAGTTTACTTTATTAAAGTTTTATTTTTAATAGCCCAGAATTAGAAACTTCACAAATATCCTCCAGTGGATAAATGATGATCAAACACACTGTAAAGCATCCATAACATGAAATAGCACTAAACAAAAAAGAGATAAACTACTTATTCACACAAGTTCTATGAATCAAATCTTAAAGGAGGAAATTTTGCTGAGTGAAAAAAGTCAAACACATGGTCTCAATTAACTAACATTTGTGACTAATTACAAAGATAGAGAATAAATTCTTGATTCTGGGAGTAATGGTTGGGATAGAGGGTAACCATGGCAACAAAGGGAGAGCACAAGGGAGTCTTTTGATAATGGAGCAGTTTAGAATCTATGAAGGATTTTAGATCTGAACAAACGCAACAAATGCCAGAATATAAAATCAGCATACTAAACCAATAAAAACTCTCTTAGAAATCAGGAAAACCATTCCATTTACAATAGTTTAAAAAGAAAAAAAAAAAAAAAAGAAGAAGAAAAAAAGAAAAAGAAAAACTAGAATATACCTAACCAAGAAAGTGAATGACCTGCACAAAGATTTTCAACACTGAGAAAAGAAATGAAGAAGACATAGAAGATGGAAAGCCCTCCCATGTTCATGAACTGAAAGTATGAACACTGTTAAAATGTCCACACTACTGACAGCAACCTACAGATTCAAAGCAATCCCCATCAAAATACCAAGAAGGGTTTTCACAGAACTAGAGAGAACAAGCCTAAAATTCATTACCCCTCCCCCCAAAAAAAAGAAAAAGGAATAGCCAAAATAACCAAATTAATCCTGAGTGAAAAAATAAAAGAACAACAATCCGGGAGATACCAAAATATCTGATTTTGAAATTTCATACAGAGCCATAGTAAGAAAAATAGTATGCTAGTAGCATGAAAACAGACACATAGACCAATGGAATAAAATAAAGGAGGTAGAAAGAGTCCACACAGTTACACTCATCTGACTCTTAAAAAATTGTTAAAAACATATATTGGACAAAAATATGATTTTTAAAACATAGTGCTGGGAAAACTGGATATCCATCTATATAAAAGTAAAACCATATTCCTTTCTTCCGCGCTGTACCAAAATCAATTCAAAATCGATCAAAGACTTGAGGCCTGAAAAATTGAAACTGCCAGAAGAAAACATAGAGGAAACACTTCAAGATATAGAACCAGGCAACAGCTCCCGGAATAAGATTCCTATACCTCAGAAAATAACGGGAATTGACAATTGACAAAGGGGACAGCAAGCATCAAATTATCCTACTTTATCTGCTGTTAGGCACAGGGTCTCTGGTCTAACACGTAGGTCCTGACTTTGAGTTGAGTTTTGTGCAGGATGAGAGATAAGGGTTCAATTTCATTCTACTACATATGGCTATCCAGTTTTCCCAGCACCATTTTTGTTTTGTTTTGTGTTTTTGGATTGGTTTATTTAGCTGAGCATGATATTCTCCAGCTCCGTCCATTTACCAGAAAATACCATCATTTCATTCTTCTTTTAGGCTGAGTAATATCCCATCATATATGTGTAGCACATTTATTTATCCATTCATCTGTTGAAGGGCATCTCAGTTGATTCCATAGTTTAGCTATTGTGAATTGAGCTGCTACAAACATTGATGTGCCTGCATCGCTGTACTATCTTGATTTTAAGTCCTTTGGGTACAAACCAAGACGTGGGATAGCTGGGTCAAATGGTGGTTCCATTTCAAGTTTTCTGAGGAACCTCCATACCAATTTCCATAATGGTTGTACCAATTTGCAGTCCCCACCCGCAATGTAGGAGTGTACCACTTCTTTACCAACATTTATTGTTGTTTGAACTCTTGATAATTGCCATTCTGAGTGATGTGAGATGAAATCTTAAAGTAGTTTTGATTTGCATTTCTCTAATTACTAGAGATGTTGAACATTTTTTCATATATTTTTTTGATTGATTGTATTTCTTCTTCTGTGAAGTGTCTGTTTGGTTCCATAGCCCATTTATTAATTGGATTGATTTTTGGTGTTCAGCTTCTTTAGTTCTTTGTATATACTGGAAATTAATGCTCTATCTGAGGTGCATGTGTTAAAGATTTTCTCCCATTCTGTATGTTCTCTTCATATTATTGATTGATTTCTTGGTTTTAAAATTTTATACCTTATTTATTCATTCACTTATTCTCTGTGTCTGCTCCTTAGCATCTGTCCACAACCCCTACAACAGCCTGGCAAATAGTAGCTGCTCAATAACTCAAAATTTTTGGGGGGTCACTGGGGATGGAACCCAGGGGTGCTTAACTGATGAGTCACATCCCCAACCCTTTTTAAAATATTTTATAGAGAGAAAGGGTCTCACTGAGTTGCTCAGGATCTTGCTAAGTTGCTGAGACTGGTTTTGAACTCGAAATCCTCTTGCCTCAGTCCCCTGAGCTGCTAGGATTACAGGTGTGCACCACCATGCCTGGCTATTGAGTGATGTTTTTGAGTGATAAATAACATTTTTCTCTAATTAATTAATTAATTAAATTAAACTTTATTATCTGTTAGGGACCAGATGCTAAGCTAAGAATTATGTGAATAGTAAACATGAACAAACATAACTATGAAGAAATATTTTGACTTGTGATATCTAAGATGTGCTTTAAAATAATTTAGAAAAAAAGGTGGGGGAACAGTTAAGAAGACTGGCCAAATATTGTCAACTACCCTACTAAGGCAGCATGCTAGAAATGGGGGTTACTATTTTATTCCCTTGACTTTTTTTTAATTAAAATCTTTTTTATTTTACAGACTGAATTTTGATTCATTATACACAAATGGGGTACAACTTTTCATTTCTATGGTTGTACACATTATAGATTGACAACATTCATGTAATCATATATATACATAGTGCATTGCTATCTGTTACATTCTACTATCTTTCTGTCCTCCACCCTCTTACACCCCACTTTCCTCTACACCTTCCAAATATCCTTCAATCTTCTATTCCCCACACCCCCCTCATTATATATTGTCATGCACTTATCAGAGAAAACATTGGATTTTGGTTTTTTGGGCTTGACCTATTTCACTTAGCATAATATTCTCCAATACCATCAATTTATTTGCAAATGCCATAATATTATTATTCTTTTCTTAATTTATTTTTATTGTAAACAAATGGGATGCATGTTGATTCTCTGTACATGGAGTAAAGGCATACCATTTGTGTAATCATACGTTTCCATAGGGTAATGTTGTTTGATTCATTGTTATTTTTTCCCTACCCTCACCCTTCCCACCCATCCCACCCCATTTTTCCCTCTATACATTTCCTCCTTCCTCCATTCTTGTCCCCTCCCCCCCCCCAATATGTGTCATCATCCACTTATCAGCAAGATCATTCTTCCTTTGGTTTTTTTTGAGATTGGCTTATCTCAGGTAGCATAATATCCTCCAATTTCATCCATTTGCCTACAAATGCCATAATTTTATTATTCTTTATGGCTGAGTAATATTCTATTGTATAAATATACCACAATTTCTTTATCCATTCATCAATCGAAGGGCATCTAGGTTGGTTCCACAATCTGGCTATTGTGAATTGAGCAGCTGTGAACATTGATATGGCTGTATCTTTGTAGTATTCTGCTTTTAAGTCCTTTGGGTATAGGCCAAGGAGTGGGATAGCTGGGTCAAATGGTGGTTCCATCCCAAGATTTCTGAGGAATCTCCATACTGCTTTCCAGAGTGGCTGTACTAATTTGCAACCCCACCAGCAATGTATGAGTGTACCTTTTTCCCCATATCCTCACCAACACCTATTGTTGCTTGTATTCTTGATAATCGCCATTCTAATTGGGGTGAGATGGAATCTAGGGTAGTTTTGATTTGCATTTCTCTTATTACAAGAGAAGTTGAACATTTTTCATATGTCTGTTGCTTGTAGAACTTCTTCTGTGAAGTGTCTGTTCATTTCCTTAGCCCATTTGTTGATTGGATTATTTGTATTCGTGGTATAGAGATTTTGAGTTCTTTATACATTCTGGAGATTAGTGCTCTATCTGAAGTATGGGTGGCAAAGATTTTCTCCCACTCTGTAGGCTCTAACTTCACATTGCTGATAGTTTCCTTTGCTGAGAGAAAGCTTTTTAGTTTGAATCTATCCCAGTTATTGATTCTTGCTTTTATTTCTTGTGCTATGGGAGTCCTATTAAGGAAGTCTGATCTTGGGCCGAAATGTTGAAGATATGGACCTACTTTTTCTTATATAAGATGAAGGGTCTCTGGTCTGATTCCAAGGTCCCTGATCCATTGTGAGTTGATTTTTGTGCAGGGTGAGAGATAGGGGTTTAGTTTTATTTTGCTGCATATGGATTTCCAGTTTTCCCAGCACCATTTGTTGAAGAGGCTATCTTTTCTCCATTGCATATTTTGGCACCTTTGTCTAGTATGAGAAAATCGTATTTATTTGGGTTTGGGTCCATGTCCTCTATTCTGTACCATGATCTACCTGTCTACTTTGGTACCCTTACCATGCCATTTTTGTTACTATTGTTTTGTAGTCGAGTTGAAGATCTGGTATTGCAGTACCCCCTGCTTCACTCTTCCTGCTAAGGATTGCTTCAGCTATTCTGGGTTTCTTATTCTTCCAGATGAACTTCATAATTGCTTGCTCTATTTCTGTGAGGTATGTCATTGGGATTTTAATTGGAATTGCATTGAATCTGTATAGCACTTTTGATAGTATGGCAATTTTGACAATATTAATTCTGCCTATCCAAGAACATGGGAGATCTTTACATCTTCTAAGGTTTTCTTTAACTTCTTTCTTCAGTTTTCTGTAGTTCTCATTGTACAGGTCTTTCACCTCTTTTGTTAGATTGATTCCCAAGTATTTTATTTTTTTTGATGCTATTGTAATGGGGTAGGTTTCCTAATTTCTCTTTCTGAAGATTCATCACTTATGTATAAAAATGCATTGGATTTATGAGCATTGATTTTATATCCTGCTACTTTCCTGAATTCACTTATGAGTTCCAAAAGTTTTCTTGTGGAATTTCCCGGTTCCTCTGAATATATAATCATGTCATCAGCAAACAGGGATAGTTTGAGTTCTTCTTTTCCTATTCCTATCCCTTTAATTTTCTTGGTCTGTCTAATTGCTCTGGCTAGAGTTTCAAGGACAATATTGAATAGAAGTGGTGAAAGAGGGCATTCCTGCCTTGTTCCAGTTTTTAGGGAGAATGCTTTCAGTTTTTCACCATTTAGAATGATATTGGCCATGGGCTTAGCATAGATGGCCTTTACAATGTTAAGGAATGTTCCCACTATTCCTATTTTTTCTAGTGTTTTGAACATGAAGGGACGCTGTATTTTATCAAATGCTTTTTCTGCATCTATTGAAATAATCACATGATTCTTAACTTTAAGTCTGTTGATATGATGAATTACATTTATCGATTTCCGAATGTTGAACCAACCTTGCTTCCCTGTGATAAAACCCACTTGATCGTGGTGCACTAGCTTTTTAATATATTTTTGTTTGCAATTTGCTAAGATTTTGTTGAGAATTTTTGCGTCGGTGTTCATTAAGGATATTGGTCTGAAATTTTCTTTCCTCAATGTGTCTCTGTCTGATTTAGGTATCAGGGTGATATTGTCATCATAGAATGAGTTTAGGAGGGTTCCCTCCTCTTCTATTTCATGGAATACTTTGAGAACTATTGGAATGAGCTCTTTAAAGGTTTTGTAGAACTCAGCTGAGAACACATCTGGTTCTGGACTTTTCTTTGTTGGTAGGCTTTTGATGACTTCTTCTATTTCATTACTTGAAATTGATCTATTTAAGTTGTGTATGTCCTCCTGGTTCATTTAGGTAATTCATGTGCCTCTAGAAACCTGTTGATGTCTTCAAGATTTTCAGATTTGTTGGGTATAGATTTTCAAAATAGCTTCTAATTATGTTTTGTATTTCACTCGTGTCTGTCGTGATATTTCCTTGTTCATTCCAAATTTTAGTAATTTGAGTTTTCTCTCCTCTTTGATAGTGTGGCTAAGGGTTTATCAATTTTGTTTATTTTTTCAAAGAACCAACTATTTATTTTGTCAATTTTTTTTTCTTTTGTTTCAATTTCATTGATCTCAGCTCTGTATTTAACTATTTCCTGTCTTCTATTACTTTTGATGGTGATCTGTTCTTTTTCTAGGGTTTAAGCTGTAGTGTTAAGTCGTTTATTTGTTGATTTTTACTTCTTTTATTGAATAGGCTCCATGAACTAAATCTTCCTCTAAGTACTGCTTTCATAGTGTCCCAGAGATTTTGATATGATGTGTCTTTGTTCTCGTTTACTTCTAAGAATTTTTTTATTTCCCTCCTGATGTCTTCTGTTATCCATTCATCATATCATAGCGTATTATTTAATCTCCAGGTGTTGGAGAAGTTTCTGCCTTTTATTCTGTCATTTATTTCTAATTTCAATCCATTATGATCTGATAGAATACAAGGTAGTATCCCTTTTCTTCTTGTATTTGCTAACGTTAGCTTTATGGCATAAAATATGGTCTATTTTAGAGAAGGATCCATGTGCCGCTGAGAAGAAGGTATATTTGCTCTTTGTTGGATGGTGTATTGTATATATGTCCATTAAGTCTAAATTATTGATTGTGTTATTGAGATCTATGGTTTCTTTATTTAGTTTTTTTTGGAAGATCTGTCCAGTGGTGAGAGAGGTGTGTTAAAATCACCTAGTATTATTGTGCTGTGGTCTATTTGATTTCTGGAATTGAGAAGGATTTGTTTGACGTACATGGATAAGCCACAGTTTGGGGCATAGATATTTATGATTGATATGTCTTGTTGATTCATGCTGTCCTTAAGCAATATGTAATGTCCTTCTTAATCCCTTCTGACTAACTTTGGCTTGAAGTCCACATTATCTGAAATGAGGATGGATACTCCAGCATTTTTGCTGTGTCCATGTGCATGGTATGTTTTTTCCCATCCTTTCACCGTTAGTCTGTGGGTATCTCTTTCTATGAGGTGAGTCTCTTGCAGGCAGCATATTGTTGGATCCTTCTTTTTAATCCAATCTTCCCGTCTATGTCTTTTGATTGATGAGTTCAGGCCATTAATATTCAGGGTTATTATTGAGATATGATTTGTATTTCCAGTCATTTGGCTCATTTTTGTTTTTTGACACGACTTGGTTTCTCCTCTATTTGGCTATTCCTTTAGGCTAGTTCCTCCCGTTGCTGATTTGCATCATTGTTTTTCATCCCTTCCTCATGGAATATTTTGCTGAGAATGTTCTGTAATGCCAGCTTTCTTTTTGTAAATTCTTTTAGTTTTTGTTTATCATGTAAGGATTTTATTTCATCATCAAATCCTAAAGTAAATTTTGCTGAGTATAAGATTCTTGGTTGGCATCCATTTTCTTTCAGGGCTTGGTAAA
Organism: Sciurus vulgaris; assembly: GCF_902686455.1. Lineage (NCBI taxonomy): Eukaryota > Metazoa > Chordata > Mammalia > Rodentia > Sciuridae > Sciurus > Sciurus vulgaris. The sequence continues at coordinate 138,532,920 of NC_136463.1, forward strand.
TGTTGTTCCAGGCCCTTCTAGCTTTTAGGGTCTGGATTGAAAAATCTGCTGGTATCCTTATTGGTTTCCCCCTGAGTGTAATTTGATTCTTTTCTCTCACAGCCTTTAAATTCTGTCTTTATTTTGTATGCCAAGTATTTTCATAATAATGTGCCTTGGTGTGGGTCTGTTGTAATTTTGTATATTTGGAGTCCTCTATGCCTCTTGTATTTGATTTTCCATTTCAGTCTTCAGATTTGGGAAATTTTCTGATATTATTTCATGGAATAGATTGTTCATTCCTTTGGTTTGTTTCTCTGTGCCGTCCTTTATCCCAATAATTCTCAAATTTGGCCTTTTCATGATATCCCATAATTCTTGTAGATTCTGTTCATGATTTCTTACCATTTTCTCTGTTTGCTCCACTTTGTTTTCAAGATTAAACATTTTTTGTTCAATGTCTGAGGTTCTGTCTTCCAGGTGTTCTATCCTGTTGGTTATGCTTCCTATGGAGTTTTTAATTTGGTTCATTGTTTCCTTCATTTCAAGGATTTCTGTTTGTTTGTTTGTTTGTTTGTTTTTTCAGTATCTCTAACTCTTTATTGAAATGATCTTTTGTTTCCCTTATTTGCTCTTTTGACTGTTGATTGGTGTGATCATTTAATGCTTTTGTTTTAATTATATAAATTCTGAACTCTCTTTCTGACATTTCTTCTGCCATGCTGTCATTGGGTTCTATTGATATACCATCTAGGTTTGTTTGGGACATTTTCTTCCCTTGTTTTCTCATATTGGAGGGACTCTGAGATATTGCAGATTTCCTCTATTGGCTTTTAGTTTCCCTGTAGATTTCCAGCATATCACCTGCTATCCTTCAGTAGCCTGAAATCTTGGAGGAACTTGATAATGCAGTGCTTCAGAAGAAAGTTGCCCCTGGCCAGCTGCTGGGTGCGGGACTCTGGGCTGGGTGTGCTTGGAAAGCCTCTCACTAGGCGGGTCTGCTCAGAGAAGCTGGCTGTGGGCTGGGCCTGCCGCCAGATGGAGCTGGGGCTGGGGAAAACCTCTTGCGGCCCTGCCCAGCTCCGAGAAGCTGCCCACTGTCCTGACCTGCTGCCTGGGCCAAGCTTCACCTGGTGGGAGCGACTCACCCAGCGTCTCTGCATTCGTCTGAGTCTCTCAGTAACTCCCCTTCTTGAATCCTGAGTTCAGTAGCATCAAAAGGTGCAGTCACCCTCTAGTCTGCCATCTTGAAACCTCATATTATTATTCTTTATGGCTGAATAATATTCCATTGTGTAAATATACCACAGTTTCTTTCTAGCTATTGTGAATTGAGCTGCTATAAACATTGATGTGGCTGCGTCACTGTAGTATGCTGATTTTATGTTCTTGGAGTATAAACTGAGTAGTGGGATAACTGGGTCAAAAGTGGATCCATTCCAAGTTTTCTGAGGATTCTCTACACTGCTTTCCAGAATGGCTGAACTAATTTGCAACTCCACCAGCAATGTAAGAGTGTGCCTTTTCCCCACATCCACACCAACACCTATTATTGCTTGTTTTCTTGATAATATCCATTCTAATTATAATAAGATGAAATCTTAGAGTTGTTTTAATTTGCATTTCTCTAATTACTAGAGATATTGAACACTTTTTCATATGTTTATTAATTGCCTGTATTTCTTCTGTAAATTTCTGTCCAGTTCTTTGGCCACTTATTGATTGGGTTCTTTCTATTTTGGGTGTAAAGTTTTGTAAGTTCTTTATAAATTTTGGAGATAAGTGCTCTATCTGAAGTGTGTGTGGAAAAGATTTTCTCCCAATCTTTAGGTTCTCTTTTCACATTATTGATTGTTTCCTGTGCTGAGAAAAAGCTTTTTAAGTTTGAGTCCATCCCATTTATTGATTCTTGCTTTTATTTCTTGCACTATGGGAGTCTTGTTAAGGAAGTCTGGTTTTAAGCCAACATGATGGAGATTCAGGCCTACTTTTTCTTCTGTTTGGTGAATGGTCTCAGATATAATTCCTAGATCCTTGATCCATTTTGAGATGAGTTTTGTACAAGGTGAGAGATAGGGGTTTAATTTTATTTCACTGCATATGAATTTCCAGTTTTCCCAGCACCATTTGTTGAAGAGGCTATCTTTTCTCCATTATAAATTTTTGGCACCTTTGTCTAGTATGAGATAACTGTACTTATGTGGATATGTCTTCATGTCTTCTATCCTGTACCATTGGTCTACCCGTCTATTTTGGTGCAAATACCATGCTGTTTTTGTTACTATTGCTCTATAGTATAGTTTAAGGTCTGGTCTTGTGATACACCCTGCATCATTCTTCCTGCCCAGGATTGCTTTGGCTATTCTGGCTCTTTTGTTCTTCCAGATGAATTTCATGATTGCTGTTTCTATTTCTATAAGAAATGTCATAGGGATTTTAATTGGAATTGTCTTAAATCTTATACTGTCTTTAGAAGTATGGCCATTTTGATAATATTAATTCTGCCTATCCAAGAACACAGTAGATCTTTCCATCTTCTAAGGTCTTCCTCAATTTCTTTCTTTAATGTTTTGTAGTTTTCATTATAGAGATCTTTCACCTCTTTGCTTAGATTGATTCCCAAATATTGTTTTTTGAGGCTATTGCAAATGGAGTTGTTTTCCTTATTTGCTTTTCAGATGTTTCATTGTTTGTATAAATTAATATTTGTATTAGTTCTTTGTAGTTACACATACTATCGAGGTTCATTTTCACATAATCATACATGCATATTTGTTCCACTACAATTCACTTCTTCGTGTTGATTTCCTGATACAATACCACTTCCTTTTATCATTATTCTTAACAAAAATAATTGGGTTTTTCTGAATAACTTTTGCAATAATATTCCATTTTAGAAGCAACATAGGTAGGGTAATGAAACATTGTCTTAAGTGGATTTATTTTAAGAATGTCAACGTTACCTATAGTCACATATTTTTATTGCTTTCTTCAAATCAGGTTTGTCTATGTTTTTAGATGGTCTTGTTCCCTATAATAATTTGAAGTCTAACATGTCTGTGGAGTACTGATATCAGCCCTGTGCACCCCACTCACAAAACCAACTGTGGCTTGTGTCTTTCCACTTTAGATAATACACATTTTCTGAAATCTGTCCCTGAACATTTTCATAAGGAAGTTGAAAGATAGTGCTCGAGGCTACTTGTCTTTTATTATTACATTGTTTTCTTCCCTGATCTTTTTTATATTAGGGAGGACATGCATCACCTCTGCAAACCAGGGTTATGTCTTTTCCTAGTTTTGTTGCAAAGCATGTCAAGAATGTTAATCTCACCCCCCCCCCCCTTAGGGTGTTGTGATTACCATAGGAGGTGGGTCTGTGGATTTGTGCAGCATTGACATTATAGAGCCCAAAACATTATCTTTTATTTTCTTTACATATTTTCACACTATATGTAGAATTTAACACTTTCATATCTGTTTTTTAACAGAAGTTTGAGTCATTTTGTTTTCAAAATTTTATTATTACAAAATGTGCCTTCTTGAAAAACTCTTTTTAATCAATGAAATTTCTTAAATTTTAAGGAATAAAAATATTAAACTAAACATTTAGGTTTAAAGGAGAAACAGCTTACCTAGAAACATGGAGATGAGAATTAATTTCACTTACTGTATGAAAAATACTTTGACACAAATATACAGTTTTTAGCATGTGTGATTTAACTTCATATATTGAAATAAATCTCTCAAGTATCCTTGCATAGCAAAAAAAATCAGTAAGACATTTCAAGAATAAAAAATACTATGGACAAATATGTATGGAAAAAAATGTTGAAGATTTTTGGTCTTGCCTTCCATTCATAAGATGCTATGTTAACTAAACCTCTTTAAACTGATTAAAATGTTATTTTGTTATTTCCTACATTCAAAAGAAAAATACTTGTTGCCTGTCACTATTTGGAAAATAATGAATTCAATATATTTGAAACTGGTTTCAGAAAGTGTCTAATAGGACCATAGTAAATATCCATAGCATAGCATGTGAATATCATGAGAGACACATTACATACTCTACATAGTCATATGAGGAAGTAGTTCTAAGATGGCGGCTGGCAAAGAGCCAAGAGGTGGAGCATGTGTGGCCTTAGTAGGGCGTGCTTATACGTAATCTCTACTCTGATTGGTCAGGTTTCCTTCCGTGGACAACTCATGCTCCCTATTCTTTCTTATGCATGCACTGATCATGCCCGGGCTATTCTAAGATGATTGGCTTTTTGATTGTATATAAGAGGCTCCTTCCTTGGTGCAAGAGAAGGAAGTAACTTCAAGCTAAATAAAGATGCTGCTCATTCCCAGTCTGCCTCCGATTTTCAGTCTCGTGGGGTTGTTGCTGGGGGCAGCAACAATTCTAAATGACTACAAACGATATTTAATATGAGAAAATTGAGATCACTAATATTGGCTGATTAGTAATATTGATCACTAATTTTGGTTATGATGAAAGTTATTATGATTCAAAAGAAGAGAAATGGCAATATATTAATTGTGAATCATGAAGGGAAGAATTCAAAGCTATTTTCAGAATTTTTGGTTTTGCAAATAAGAATTTTGTTTCACTCACATTAAACAACTGGAAATCATCAACCCTAACAATTAATTTTAATATCATTTTTTTGTTAAGTATTTGAACTTCCTCTTTTTTCTGAGCACTAATCTTTATTATATATTATTTTGGTATGTCCTTTATCAATCTCTTCTCATTATATTTCTTTAATTTATTGACTTCTTTTTACATCTTCATTTTAGGATGTGTCCTGTTTTGCAAATAGGATATTAAAAATCTAACGCACAAAATCTCTGTTTAAAATTTTGTTTTCTCACAAGATGATGTAGGAACATTTGTAAATCATTAACCGATTAGCCACATATCTCTGTTTGCAATTCTTTTTGGAGTAAAGACCTCCAATCTTCTCCAATTGGCAGTTTGACTCCTTGGAGGAGGTTGTATGCTGAGATTCCTTAAATGAAGTTTCTATTTATTATTGACTGACTATAGGATTATTATTTATATTTGCAGGATTATTTAAAGCTGCAAGTTTATATTGATAACCTTGCTGTGTGACTTCAAAACTTGCTATTTTTAAGTCCCTATTATTTGATTACTAATAGTAAAATCCCAACTTTTTTAAGTTACAATCTAATTTTCAAATAATTAAAAATGAACAGATTTCTAAGTTTACGATGATTGATTCATTATATATCAAAACTAGTATTACTAAAAAAGAATCTAACATTTTGCCTTCATGAAGGATAGATAATAACAAAAGCAATATTCTTTGATGAATTTGTTATGATGAATTTCTTTTCCTTAAATCAGTAAACCTAATTGATTTAGTGGCATGGTCAGCTTTGCCCTGTTAGTGTAAAAGGGTGGATGAGATTTATGCTTTATATTTAATGTATTGCCTTTTGAGATAAAATGTTGCCCCTTTTTTTGGAACAGGAAACCTAACTCTTAATTTTTCATTAAAATGCTTCTTTTTAGAATCACTCCTTATGGGAATGGGAAAAAAGTTGAATTAGAACATAGTCTAATAAATAGTGTATTAGGGGGTGACACATCTTAAGAAGAAACTGACACAGACATTTGATTTTTTCTGAAATCCTGTCAACACTGGCATTTTTGGCCTATACAGGGTCTCTGGGCTACAGTCACTGCCATCTGTCTGAGTGGCAAACTGCCTATTCATAAATTAGTTGGACCATTTCATCAGGGCTGAAATGCCAAGGAATAATAACTACAAAAGAGAAGATTCTATATTTCACCAAATGCTGCTATATCTATAGGTAACTCATTGTAAGAGCATTGTCATAGATTAAAATGCCATCTAGCCTACTTGAAAAGATGGGCCCAAATGAAGGGCTCAGAGGGGATATATTGGATTATACAAAATATTTCTAAAATGTATTAATCTTGAACTGAAAGGAATAGACAAGTATGATTTGTGAAGCACACATTCAAATTAGCAAGTTTAAGACACTTTAAAAATAAGTTTATGCATATACAATAATTTTAAGGTGATGCTCATAGTCTTTATACAATGGTTATCTCTTCCCACATGGAGAAAATCCAAGAATTATTGTACCTATTTTGAAAGTGCTGAGTTAAAAAAAAAAAAAAAAAAAAAAAGAACTCCAGGTGCTCCAGGTGTTTATGTTTGAGCACACACATCTCTTCTGCAAATCAGTAAGTTTGTGTTTGTGTTTTCATATCACTAACAGACCAAAAGTAGATCACTTATGATCTTTGGTAAAAAGACAATGTTATATAATCTAAGATAATGTACCTACGGTTTATACTTTATTTTTTCATTCTTCTAAATATTGCCTAGTTTAATTCACTTGAAAGTATATATCTCTTTCAGGTGCCTTCACGGTGAATAAGAATTAGATGATCTTTTACTTCAAGTAGTATGCATACCAATCTTCCAATAGGTTCATTTGTTTTATTTAAGAGGAATGCATTTAATTTCACAAACAAAAATATTTTGAGACATTCTACACGTTAAGTGACTACTTTGAATATTTTGGTTCTTATTTTATAATGGGTTTGAGGTTATGCCGAAAACATTCTAAGGATAGCACATTTTCAGTCAATTTTTACACACAGCATATTGAGTGTTTTTCAAATACTCATACCATCTTGAATACAGCGAAAGTACCTAATACTATATAATAATGTAGACTACAAAGTCGATTGTGAAATACAAGCAGATTTTTGTATCTTCCAAAAATTATCACTAACACAAAACTTAAATTATATTTTATCACGAACAATGGAACAGCAAGTGAATGCTAATGGAAAGGAACAAAGAAAGTAGACGTAATTTATAATACACTGTGTGCAGTTCTGGCATCAGTCCATAATGAAAGTGCTCAACTCTTATAATTATGGGAGCTCCATGTCCCTCCAACATGAGGTCCAATTTCTAATATTATATTACCTTTTTTTGTTGTTGGAAGGAGTGTCCTATGAAGAAATAAAATATATTAGCATTACAGAGTCAGCCAAACTCTGTGAGGCTATATCTTTTAAAAAAGATTAGATCCTTACTCCACCTTGAGTGACCCCAGAAGTTTTAATTTAATGAAATAATTAGCCTGAATTATGAAGCCAACATAACTTATGAAGGAAATTTATGGTTCAATCTTCATCCTCCTCTCCATCTAATAATTTTATTCTTATCATATATGAGCATATTCCTTTTAGGAAGAGTAGTTTAAGCTATAAACTAATAGGACTGAATTCTACATGCAAATACCCCAGATATGCATCACACAATTGGTTATTTAAAAGATGGCTTCAGTCTTTGGGCATTTATTGATGATTCATTGGGTTTACCTATTTTAGGAATTTTATGATAGCAGGACAGTATTGTAAGGTCTTAAAATTTCAATATCTCATGTAAATGATAGAACTTATTGATCACAAAATAAAATGTGAGAGTCACCAATAAAAGGATAAATCAATTTCTATGAGATCCAGAAGAGGAAAAGTAGATATCCAGTTGATGGGAAGGAATAAAAAGGACTTCTTAATGGGAGGAATTTTGTATTTGATTTTGATCTTGAATAACCATTTGGATATGGAAACAGGAATTGCCTGAAAAGGAGGTTGGAAATGGATAACAGAAAAACAGCTATGTCCCTCCAACAGCTCATCAAGAACAGTCACATATGATGTCGTTCTACTGCTCAGGTGGGGGTTAGAAGGCGCGCTCTGGGACATGGGTGGAAACCCTGAGTGTTGAGAAGGAATGCTAATTTTCAAAAAGTCATTTTATCATCTTTAGCTTCAGAAGGTAACTCTGAAAGAATTTCATATGACTGTTGCTTTGAAAGGAATCCTAACAGCAAAACTCAGGAGTCCAGTTCAACTCTGAACTAGATTGACTACATCCCCACCAAAATCCCATCAAGCAGAAAAAAAACATGCCTTTTTCCAGGCGTGAATGCTATTTACCTGAGAGCAGCCTCTGCTATTCTGTGTCCAGAACTCAATGTCTTGCATTCAGTATAAATTTACAAGAAACTCAAAAAAACAAACAAATTCAACTTTCCTTCATGATATAAAGCAAATGACAAAATCAGACTCAGATGGATCCACATGTTTGGGCACTACGCAATAGAGAATTTTAAATAACTATTACTGGTAAGTTAAACACTCTACTAGAAAAGACATAAAATATTCTTAGGCTGATCGGGCATTTTAGAGACAGGTGGGAATAAGGAAAGTCAAATAGAAACACCAGAAATTAAAAATGATTGCAACAAAGATGAAGAATTATTTTGAAAGGCTCATAAAAGTACGCTTCATAGTCTAAGAAATAACCATGGAACTTGAGGATAGTTCATTAGAAATTTTCTGCATTTAAATACATATTGAAGAAGAATGAAGAAAAACAGAAGAGGCATTCAAAAGCTTTGAGATAATAAAAAGAGAAACATTTTAACAAGTATGTGAGTGGGATCCTAAAGAGATGAAAAATTGGTGTGAAAAAGACTTAAAGATACAATGACTGAGAATTTTATAAAAACAATGAAAAGCCAATCAAACTTAAGATCTTAGAATCACAATGAAACTCACCAGGTGCAGTGGTGCATGCTTATAATCCCAGCAGCTCAGGAGCATGAGGCAGGAGGATCATAAGTTCAAAAGCAAGCCTCAGCAACTTAGTGAAGGCCCTAGACAACTTAGAAAATCTGGTGTCAAAATAAAAAAAAAAGGACTGGGGATGTGACTCAGTTGTTGAGTGTCCCTGGTTTCCATCAATCCCTGGTACCACAAAAATAAATAAATAAATAAATAAATAAATAAATAAATAAAATAATGATCCCAGTGAATCCAAAACAAGACACACACACACACACACACAAGAGAGTTCTATACCAGTTAAACATTTCTCATTAAACGATAGAAAAACCAAAATACGGAGAAGTATGAAAGAAAGTCAAACAAAAATGAAAAATTACCTATAGAAAAATCACCAGAGATTGTGCCAACTCTGAATGGATTCAACCCTACTTTGTAGGAATGGCTGTTTGCTTGTTATTTATTTAGTAATCGGACTGGACTGTGTTTGTGAAATTTACTTCCACCCAGCGTGCACCCTGAAACGATCCTAAGTGCAGTTTGGGGCTGCACAAAGTCTTCCTGACCACATCATGTGCCTGTGGTTCCTGGGTCTTTTCAATTGTGCTTCCCTTATCTCCCGGTTAAACTTAATTGCTCTTCTGCTTCTGTTGTTTTCATATTCTGCAGTTAATCTCCTCTAATAGCTTAGCAGATGCCTTCTTATTTCTGACAACATCATGGATCATAAATTGCTCTACAGTTGGATCCAGTAAAATTTGTGCCCCTTTGCAGGCAAAGTGTTGAGACAGTTTCATTTCAACTCCACTGATTTTTTCTATTTTACATTCCTACCTAATCTATCATTTCCTTGGTATTTGGATCATAGAGCTCCTAGCCTCCTCTTAGCTCCCCTTAGTGATGACTTCCAATTCTGTGTTGCAAATAAGGGCCGTGTCCTTCAGCAGCCTGCAGCTAATCTATCTCACTGCAGTGGAGGTGAGATTGATGTTCTTATTGTCTGAGCAGGGTAATATAAGAATAAGAGCTCTGTTGTGAGTAAAATTGAGAACATATCTATCTCTGTATATATTACTGATCTATACCTGTAACCACATCTGGGTGGAGGTAGAAAAGAATGATTGGTAAGAGCAAATAACTAGCAATGGAGTTGTAAGAGGATTATTTAGGAATGACTAGTGAGAAAAGTAAAAGGAACTTAGTTAACTATGTGCTACTTACATAGAATAATGTATAAAACTATATTAGGAATTCTATCCATCTGTCAATTTGCACTTTTTGTGTATACATATAGATATAACAGTAGATATAGAAATAGATAAGTTTACATTCATTGAAGCTGAATTGCTGTCAATATGTGACCATTTTAATTTTGTGAGCTATTAATGAATTGCCATAAAAAGAAGTCAGTTGTTTATTTTAGAAATGTGGAAAGAGTATATCGCACCCCCACCCTACCTCCCCCTCTGCCTCCCTGGACCAAGATCTTACCATTCCCACCTTGATGATTTCTCTCTGACTATTCTCATCACCATGGGCCAATCCATTCTAACTCACAGGACTGCTGAATGGTTTTCTTCAAAGAGCAACCCAGAACGTAACTTTGCACCCAGTTGGGAAACCCCGTTGCCCTCACTGTTTCACAAATTGAGAAATGTCTACAACTGATTCCATAAAAGATCATTTTAGGTGAAATGTAAACTCATAGTTTTATTTTCTAAGTCATGTTTCTACTTTCACATGTATATGATGCAATTCTAATAAAACATGATCATGGATATTAAGTCTAAATATTCATTTAAAAATTGAAAGGAAAGTCAATTTGAAGATTTAATTGTAGTTTGGGTATGTGGATATGGAAAAAAGATGAAAACTGTACAGTTGACCACCCCAAGTCTATAAATCCAAAATTCAAAATGCTCCAAAATCCAAAAAAGTTTAAGCACTGATATGATGTCATAAGTGGAAATTCCACACCTTACCTTACGAGTCAGGTACAGACAAAAGACAGGGACACCAAAAATATTGCATAAATACTAACTTCAGGTTATATGTATAAAGTGTTTATTGAAACATAATTAAATTTTATATTAAGACAGTTCCCATCCACAAATATCTCATTATGTATTGCAATTATTTCAGAATACAAAAAAAATCCAAATATGAAACACTTCTGGGCCCTATCATTTCTGAAAAGGAATACTCAACCTCTACATGAATAATGGTAGATTGGAACATACTGGCCTTCAGAATTATGTTTCAATTCCTTAACTTGACATTCAAGACCTTCCCTGATCCAGACATATTCTCCTTTCCAACCACAACTGTAATTATTACTATTGTAGCAATGGGGGAGCAGATGAGCAATTCAGAGACCCAGAAATGAAACTTGATGTAGGAAGATTATGATATCTGTGTGTATTGTCTATAACTGATAAAGCTTCATCAAATAAATAGCCCCATCATATAAATCTATTATCTCACAGATTTGATCCCCAAACAGCCTCTTATGGTAGCTAGGGCTGCTATTTATTCATTGTTATTTGTGGCAACCATAGACTGAAGGATACTGAGAGATTTGTCCCAGTCTGCAGAGCTCCAGGAAGCTATGCTAAGGCCTGAACCCAGGGTTCTATAAACTAATAATATCAACAATAATAATTACAGAAAAATTTAATTATAGAAAATAAAAACACATGAATATGTGAGAAATTTAGATAAGCCTGAATATAGTTTGGGTTTATTTTCCATTTTTTCCACACATAGCTTTTACACGATTAAAGCAATTGTTTACGCACATTGCTATATTCTAGATATTTTTCACTTAATAATGTGCATAATGATTTTTCCATGTCATTAAATGTGATTTTAGTAAATACGTAGTAGGTCATAATTTTTCAGAAATTTATTTATTTTTAAAACTCAGGAGAGCATGAAATCTTTAAAGAAAAAAAAAAGGGTCTGGTGCCAGCTCAAGTCATATATGTCAAACTGGAGGTTACCATGACGATCCAAGAAAACATCTGTAGGCAGTGTAAAGATATGGGACTAGAGGAGAGACACATGGCAACTGGGGAGCACGCTCACCAAAGAACTGTCGTGTACAAGTCGAATTTAATTGTTTTCTTTACTAGTATGAACTAACAGCCCATGATGAACACATACAAATGTCAGATTTTTAAAAATAATAATAATGAAAAGATGTGAAAAGAAAGAGATATCAAATTTAAGAAAATAAAATCATTTGGACTTAAGCATGTTACTCAAAATGCCTATAATGCATGATTAAAATGTACACATTTAGGTTGAGCATGACAATGCACACCTGTAATCCTGGTGACTCCGGAGGCTAAGGCAGGAGGACCTCAAGTTCAAGGCCAGCCTTAGTCACTTAGTGAGGCTCTAAGCAATTTAGGGAGACCCTGTCTCAAAAAAATAAACAAATAAATAAAAAGAGCTGAGGATGTGGCTCAATGGTAAAGCACCTATTGGTTAAATTCCTGGTATCCAAAAATCACAAAAATACAAAAATATTGAATTAAAAAACGCTCACAATTGATCTCTTTATTACTAATCCTCATGCCCCTTACCAATATGCATTCAGGAATGAAGACTATTGTTTTCTCAATACTAAAGTTGTGTTATTAAAATTAAACATTCTATTTCATTCGAACCTTCTAAAGATATGCATTGGCTTATTTAAAGAATAGTTCTGGCTTCAGCAGTGTTTTGGAAAGACAGTCATTCAGTGTGCATCAAAATCAAATATGATATAACTGTGAAGAACAAGCAAATTTATGAAGAATTCAGTAAATTAGCATCAAATGAACAGTATTGCCTCTACTGTCATTTTCTGCACAACATTTTACAATTCGCATTTTGGGGAGTAATCCCAATTCGTTGATTTTACTGAGTATCTTCAGCTACTGCTAAGAGAACAGATGAATCATTTCTATGCCAGAATGAAATTCTTTAAATATTTATATATGAACACACAAAAAGTCATTGAGTGGGCGAAAACTGATATCTCTACCACTTTGTGATATGTTTCCCTCTCCTTCAAATTCACAGAAAAAGCCAAAGTGAAATTGTGATTGAGGAAAATTTAATACTTCATATTCTTTTAATAGAAATAATTTCCTGATTTTTGTGGCATTTTTCAGAAGTCAAGGGAACAGTAAAAGGAAAGTAGAGAACTTAACTAGAAGTTCTAAGTTCCAATAAAATTTACTGCAAATTAGGTAAGAAAAATATTGAAAAAAAAAGTAGTCATTTGGAAAAGATCAATTTGTGGGAACATATTCACAAATGAATAAAATCATTTAGAAGTTTAGGAAGGAAATAGCTCATTCCGATCCATTCGGTGTTAGTGATTTATGTTAGCAATTTAATTCTAGTAAGATGATTTGACTTACTGGTTTAAAATTGACTTATTTCCTTGAAATTCTGTCCCTATATGAAAACAAATCATTTGATTATCTTCATACACCAATGGTTTTTGTGATGGAAAACATGCCCCTTTCCAACTTCTCCTCACCATCTGCTGGAGAATTTTAATCATAGCATATGTTGAAAAGATGCACAAGAATTACTTTATAATTTCATATATTACCAGCACACACAAATATATGATTAAATTAATGTATGGATTATCTAAGACTCCCCTAGGTAGTCCTGTTTAGTTTTATAACTGAAATTTCTTCTTAACATTTATTGAAACATCTGAAAATTTCATAAAACATTTCCATTTTCTTAATCAAATCTTTAAGAGAACTTGTCAAGACGATCTTTCCTACACAGCTGCCTACTACATCATTTTTGCTCTTAATCTTGTAAACAGTTATGAAACTGAATTCTCTTTGCTAACTCTATTCTTGATATTTCCACTTAGATATTTGTTTGCCATCAGTAGTCCAGTCCTACTTCATTCTAAGCAGGTGATTTTCCAATTCTTAGGAGTAAGTTCTCTGTAGACTAGAATTAGCCAGGTCTAGGGGGTATTCATATACTTTCTAAAATACCAATGATCCAATTTTACTTCTATTAGATTTATATTATTTTTTAAAATTATTTGCTTACATTTTCAGAATGAAAACTGTGGGAGATAGACTTTTCCCCGTCGATACTTTGCACTATATCTTATACAAATAAGGAACCAGTAAATTTAATGTTAATAGATCCTACATGTTTCCAACCTTATAATTTACTAAATTTTTGAAGGAATTTCTTTTCCTTCCAGAAAATCACAGAAGGAAAAAGATGATTTTACAGACAAACACAAAATCGTAGTTCATGCCATTGTACCTTCCATGTTTTCTTCATGTTCTGTGTTCTGTGGAGAACTTCTAGACTTCTCTCTCTCCACCTAAAATTAAAGCTTCTCTGTGGCTTGATGGCATAAGAACTGCATGTATCCACAAATTACAATGCAGAATATCTATCCAAGAGTTAAGTCTTTATATAAAACAGAGCTTTTGTTTGTTACTTGTTTTCCTTGTTCTCATCTTTGGACACACTCTTTTGTGACTTGTTGCACGTATCTGGTACAATGAGAACAGACATCTCCTTTCAAGAAAATATGTTAGTTGGCTTGGACTGGGTGAGTCAATACCAGAGACGATCTGGCTTTGTTGAATGCCACATATTTATTTTCTCACAGTTATGGAAACTAAGATTCCAAATTAAGATGCTTTAGGCTTGGATTTGAGGCCTTTTGATACCTTGCCAATGACCACCTTTTCTGTGTGACTTCACATGACTTGTCCAGTGGACATGAGATGACAAAGTTGGCATGGGGTCTCTTCCTCTTTTTCCAGGTACAATAGTCTTATCAGACTAGGACCCCTCTTGTATGACATCATTGAATCATCATTACCTGCAGACACTTTCTCTGATATAGTCACACTGCAGATTATGGTTTCAATATGTGAACTTTCTGTTAAAGACACAATTCAGTCCACAATAAAAAAATGTTTAAAAATTCTACCACCATTGCATACCTGGCTCAGTTTTTTGTCTCTCTCATTTGTTGAATCTTTTTTTAAACTTTCTTATAGATTATACAACAACATTAATTTAATTCATACTCAGTTTTGACTCTCATTTGTGTAATGGCTAATGATGCTAAATGTTCTTTTGCCTTCTTATTTGCTTGGTGTATGTCCTCTTTGGTGGAATATGTCACATTCATTTTCTAACTGGATAGTTTAAAATGCTGAGTTTTAATGATTCTCCTTATATTTTATATATATGTTCTTTTTCAGCTATGTGATTTTCAAAGATTTTTCCCCCAGTGTATAATTTGTCCTTTCATTCTCTGTTTAATAGTCCTCTCACAGGGAAAAGGGTTTTGCCTGTAATAAGGACCAGTTTCTCAGTTTTTCTTTTTATTTGATCGTTCTTTTAAGTTTTTGCTTAGTCCTAGGTTACCAAATTTTTCTATTTTTATTAGTTTATATGAGTTTGATCATTCTGGAGAATAGTTTTACTATGCCATTTTAGACTAAAAAGTAGATTTTCCATGTGACCCAGCAATTGCATTCTTGAATATATACTGAGAAATTAAGTTCTGTTTTTATTTTTAAAAATGCATACACAGAAGTTTACTTTATTAAAGTTTTATTTTTAATAGCCCAGAATTAGAAACTTCACAAATATCCTCCAGTGGATAAATGATGATCAAACACACTGTAAAGCATCCATAACATGAAATAGCACTAAACAAAAAAGAGATAAACTACTTATTCACACAAGTTCTATGAATCAAATCTTAAAGGAGGAAATTTTGCTGAGTGAAAAAAGTCAAACACATGGTCTCAATTAACTAACATTTGTGACTAATTACAAAGATAGAGAATAAATTCTTGATTCTGGGAGTAATGGTTGGGATAGAGGGTAACCATGGCAACAAAGGGAGAGCACAAGGGAGTCTTTTGATAATGGAGCAGTTTAGAATCTATGAAGGATTTTAGATCTGAACAAACGCAACAAATGCCAGAATATAAAATCAGCATACTAAACCAATAAAAACTCTCTTAGAAATCAGGAAAACCATTCCATTTACAATAGTTTAAAAAGAAAAAAAAAAAAAAGAAGAAGAAAAAAAGAAAAAGAAAAACTAGAATATACCTAACCAAGAAAGTGAATGACCTGCACAAAGATTTTCAACACTGAGAAAAGAAATGAAGAAGACATAGAAGATGGAAAGCCCTCCCATGTTCATGAACTGAAAGTATGAACACTGTTAAAATGTCCACACTACTGACAGCAACCTACAGATTCAAAGCAATCCCCATCAAAATACCAAGAAGGGTTTTCACAGAACTAGAGAGAACAAGCCTAAAATTCATTACCCCTCCCCCAAAAAAAAGAAAAAGGAATAGCCAAAAATAACCAAATTAATCCTGAGTGAAAAAATAAAAGAACAACAATCCGGGAGATACCAAAATATCTGATTTGAAATTTCATACAGAGCCATAGTAAGAAAAATAGTATGCTAGTAGCATGAAAACAGACACATAGACCAATGGAATAAAATAAAGGAGGTAGAAAGAGTCCACACAGTTACACTCATCTGACTCTTAAAAAATTGTTAAAAACATATATTGGACAAAAATATGATTTTTAAAACATAGTGCTGGGAAAACTGGATATCCATCTATATAAAAGTAAAACCATATTCCTTTCTTCCGCGCTGTACCAAAATCAATTCAAAATCGATCAAAGACTTGAGGCCTGAAAAATTGAAACTGCCAGAAGAAAACATAGAGGAAACACTTCAAGATATAGAACCAGGCAACAGCTCCCGGAATAAGATTCCTATACCTCAGAAAATAACGGGAATTGACAATTGACAAAGGGGACAGCAAGCATCAAATTATCCTACTTTATCTGCTGTTAGGCACAGGGTCTCTGGTCTAACACGTAGGTCCTGACTTTGAGTTGAGTTTTGTGCAGGATGAGAGATAAGGGTTCAATTTCATTCTACTACATATGGCTATCCAGTTTTCCCAGCACCATTTTTGTTTTGTTTTGTGTTTTTGGATTGGTTTATTTAGCTGAGCATGATATTCTCCAGCTCCGTCCATTTACCAGAAAATACCATCATTCATTCTTCTTTTAGGCTGAGTAATATCCCATCATATATGTGTAGCACATTTATTTATCCATTCATCTGTTGAAGGGCATCTCAGTTGGTTCCATAGTTTAGCTATTGTGAATTGAGCTGCTACAAACATTGATGTGCCTGCATCGCTGTACTATCTTGATTTTAAGTCCTTTGGGTACAAACCAAGACGTGGGATAGCTGGGTCAAATGGTGGTTCCATTTCAAGTTTTCTGAGGAACCTCCATACCAATTTCCATAATGGTTGTACCAATTTGCAGTCCCCACCCGCAATGTAGGAGTGTACCACTTCTTTACCAACATTTATTGTTGTTTGAACTCTTGATAATTGCCATTCTGAGTGATGTGAGATGAAATCTTAAAGTAGTTTTGATTTGCATTTCTCTAATTACTAGAGATGTTGAACATTTTTTCATATATTTTTTTGATTGATTGTATTTCTTCTTCTGTGAAGTGTCTGTTTGGTTCCATAGCCCATTTATTAATTGGATTGATTTTTGGTGTTCAGCTTCTTTAGTTCTTTGTATATACTGGAAATTAATGCTCTATCTGAGGTGCATGTGTTAAAGATTTTCTCCCATTCTGTATGTTCTCTTCATATTATTGATTGATTTCTTGGTTTTAAAATTTTATACCTTATTTATTCATTCACTTATTCTCTGTGTCTGCTCCTTAGCATCTGTCCACAACCCCTACAACAGCCTGGCAAATAGTAGCTGCTCAATAACTCAAAATTTTGGGGGGTCACTGGGGATGGAACCCAGGGGTGCTTAACTGATGAGTCACATCCCCAACCCTTTTTAAAATATTTTATAGAGAGAAAGGGTCTCACTGAGTTGCTCAGGATCTTGCTAAGTTGCTGAGACTGGTTTTGAACTCGAAATCCTCTTGCCTCAGTCCCCTGAGCTGCTAGGATTACAGGTGTGCACCACCATGCCTGGCTATTGAGTGATGTTTTTGAGTGATAAATAACATTTTTCTCTAATTAATTAATTAATTAAATTAAACTTTATTATCTGTTAGGGACCAGATGCTAAGCTAAGAATTATGTGAATAGTAAACATGAACAAAACATAAACTATGAAGAAATATTTTGACTTGTGATATCTAAGATGTGCTTTAAAATAATTTAGAAAAAAAGGTGGGGGAACAGTTAAGAAGACTGGCCAAATATTGTCAACTACCCTACTAAGGCAGCATGCTAGAAATGGGGGTTACTATTTTATTCCCTTGACTTTTTTTTTAATTAAAATCTTTTTTATTTTTACAGACTGAATTTTGATTCATTATACACAAATGGGGTACAACTTTTCATTTCTATGGTTGTACACATTATAGATTGACAACATTCATGTAATCATATATATACATAGTGCATTGCTATCTGTTACATTCTACTATCTTTCTGTCCTCCACCCTCTTACACCCCACTTTCCTCTACACCTTCCAAATATCCTTCAATCTTCTATTCCCCACACCCCCCTCATTATATATTGTCATGCACTTATCAGAGAAAACATTGGATTTTGGTTTTTTGGGCTTGACCTATTTCACTTAGCATAATATTCTCCAATACCATCAATTTATTGCAAATGCCATAATATTATTATTCTTTCTTAATTTATTTTTATTGTAAACAAATGGGATGCATGTTGATTCTCTGTACATGGAGTAAAGGCATACCATTTGTGTAATCATACGTTTCCATAGGGTAATGTTGTTTGATTCATTGTTATTTTTTCCCTACCCTCACCCTTCCCACCCATCCCACCCCATTTTTCCCTCTATACATTTCCTCCTTCCTCCATTCTTGTCCCCTCCCCCCCCCCAATATGTGTCATCATCCACTTATCAGCAAGATCATTCTTCCTTTGGTTTTTTTGAGATTGGCTTATCTCAGGTAGCATAATATCCTCCAATTTCATCCATTTGCCTACAAATGCCATAATTTATTATTCTTTATGGCTGAGTAATATTCTATTGTATAAATATACCACAATTTCTTTATCCATTCATCAATCGAAGGGCATCTAGGTTGGTTCCACAATCTGGCTATTGTGAATTGAGCAGCTGTGAACATTGATATGGCTGTATCTTTGTAGTATTCTGCTTTTAAGTCCTTTGGGTATAGGCCAAGGAGTGGGATAGCTGGGTCAAATGGTGGTTCCATCCCAAGATTTCTGAGGAATCTCCATACTGCTTTCCAGAGTGGCTGTACTAATTTGCAACCCCACCAGCAATGTATGAGTGTACCTTTTTCCCCATATCCTCACCAACATCTATTGTTGCTTGTATTCTTGATAATCGCCATTTTAATTGGGGGTGAGATGGAATCTAGGGTAGTTTTGATTTGCATTTCTCTTATTACAAGAGAAGTTGAACATTTTTTCATATGTCTGTTGCTTGTAGAACTTCTTCTGTGAAGTGTCTGTTCATTTCCTTAGCCCATTTGTTGATTGGATTATTTGTATTCGTGGTATAGAGATTTTTGAGTTCTTTATACATTCTGGAGATTAGTGCTCTATCTGAAGTATGGGTGGCAAAGATTTTCTCCCACTCTGTAGGCTCTAACTTCACATTGCTGATAGTTTCCTTTGCTGAGAGAAAGCTTTTTAGTTTGAATCTATCCCAGTTATTGATTCTTGCTTTTATTTCTTGTGCTATGGGAGTCCTATTAAGGAAGTCTGATCTTGGGCCGAAATGTTGAAGATATGGACCTACTTTTTCTTATATAAGATGAAGGGTCTCTGGTCTGATTCCAAGGTCCCTGATCCATTGTGAGTTGATTTTTGTGCAGGGTGAGAGATAGGGGTTTAGTTTTATTTTGCTGCATATGGATTTCCAGTTTTCCCAGCACCATTTGTTGAAGAGGCTATCTTTTCTCCATTGCATATTTTTGGCACCTTTGTCTAGTATGAGAAAATCGTATTTATTTGGGTTTGGGTCCATGTCCTCTATTCTGTACCATTGATCTACCTGTCTACTTTGGTACCCTTACCATGCCATTTTTGTTACTATTGTTTTGTAGTCGAGTTGAAGATCTGGTATTGCAGTACCCCCTGCTTCACTCTTCCTGCTAAGGATTGCTTCAGCTATTCTGGGTTTCTTATTCTTCCAGATGAACTTCATAATTGCTTGCTCTATTTCTGTGAGGTATGTCATTGGGATTTTAATTGGAATTGCATTGAATCTGTATAGCACTTTTGATAGTATGGCAATTTTGACAATATTAATTCTGCCTATCCAAGAACATGGGAGATCTTTACATCTTCTAAGGTTTTCTTTAACTTCTTTCTTCAGTTTTCTGTAGTTCTCATTGTACAGGTCTTTCACCTCTTTTGTTAGATTGATTCCCAAGTATTTTATTTTTTTTGATGCTATTGTAATGGGGTAGGTTTCCTAATTCTCTTTCTGAAGATTCATCACTTATGTATAAAAATGCATTGGATTTATGAGCATTGATTTTATATCCTGCTACTTTCCTGAATTCACTTATGAGTTCCAAAAGTTTTCTTGTGGAATTTCCCGGTTCCTCTGAATATATAATCATGTCATCAGCAAACAGGGATAGTTTGAGTTCTTCTTTTCCTATTCCTATCCCTTAATTTTCTTGGTCTGTCTAATTGCTCTGGTTAGAGTTTCAATGACAATGATGCGTAGAAGTGGTGAAAGAAGGCATTCCTGACTTGTTCCAGTTTTTAGGGAAAAAGATTTAAGTTTTTCACCTTTTACAATTATATATGCCATGTGCTTAGCATGGTTGGCTTTTACAATGTTAAGAAATGTTCCCATTATCCCACTATTTTTCTAGTGTTTTGAGCATGAAGGGATGCTGAATTTTATAGAATGATTTTTCTGCATCTATCGAAGTAATCATGTGATTCTTAACTTTAAGTCTGTTGATATGGTGAATTACATTTATCGATTTCCGAATGTTGAACCAACCTTGCTTCCCTGTGATAAAACCCACTTGATCGTGGTGCACTAGCTTTTTAATATATTTTGTTTGCAATTTGCTAAGATTTTGTTGAGAATTTTTGCGTCGGTGTTCATTAAGGATATTGGTCTGAAATTTTCTTTCCTCAATGTGTCTCTGTCTGATTTAGGTATCAGGGTGATATTGTCATCATAGAATGAGTTTAGGAGGGTTCCCTCCTCTTCTATTTCATGGAATACTTTGAGAACTATTGGAATGAGCTCTTTAAAGGTTTTGTAGAACTCAGCTGAGAACACATCTGGTTCTGGACTTTTCTTTGTTGGTAGGCTTTTGATGACTTCTTCTATTTCATTACTTGAAATTGATCTATTTAAGTTGTGTATGTCCTCCTGGTTCATTTAGGTAATTCATGTGCCTCTAGAAACCTGTTGATGTCTTCAAGATTTTCAGATTTGTTGGAGTATAGATTTTCAAAATAGCTTCTAATTATGTTTTGTATTTCACTCGTGTCTGTCGTGATATTTCCTTGTTCATTCCAAATTTTAGTAATTTGAGTTTTCTCTCCTCTTTGATAGTGTGGCTAAGGGTTTATCAATTTTGTTTATTTTTTCAAAGAACCAACTATTTATTTTGTCAATTTTTTTTCTTTTGTTTCAATTTCATTGATCTCAGCTCTGTATTTAACTATTTCCTGTCTTCTATTACTTTTGATGGTGATCTGTTCTTTTTCTAGGGTTTAAGCTGTAGTGTTAAGTCGTTTATTTGTTGATTTTTACTTCTTTTATTGAATAGGCTCCATGAACTAAATCTTCCTCTAAGTACTGCTTTCATAGTGTCCCAGAGATTTTGATATGATGTGTCTTTGTTCTCGTTTACTTCTAAGAATTTTTTTATTTCCCTCCTGATGTCTTCTGTTATCCATTCATCATATCATAGCGTATTATTTAATCTCCAGGTGTTGGAGAAGTTTCTGCCTTTTATTCTGTCATTTATTTCTAATTTCAATCCATTATGATCTGATAGAATACAAGGTAGTATCCCTTTTCTTCTTGTATTTGCTAACGTTAGCTTTATGGCATAAAATATGGTCTATTTTAGAGAAGGATCCATGTGCCGCTGAGAGAAGGTATATTTGCTCTTTGTTGGATGGTGTATTGTATATATGTCCATTAAGTCTAAATTATTGATTGTGTTATTGAGATCTATGGTTTCTTTATTTAGTTTTTTTGGAAGATCTGTCCAGTGGTGAGAGAGGTGTGTTAAAATCACCTAGTATTATTGTGCTGTGGTCTATTTGATTTCTGGAATTGAGAAGGATTTGTTTGACGTACATGGATAAGCCACAGTTTGGGGCATAGATATTTATGATTGATATGTCTTGTTGATTCATGCTGTCCTTAAGCAATATGTAATGTCCTTCTTAATCCCTTCTGACTAACTTTGGCTTGAAGTCCACATTATCTGAAATGAGGATGGATACTCCAGCATTTTTGCTGTGTCCATGTGCATGGTATGTTTTTTCCCATCCTTTCACCGTTAGTCTGTGGGTATCTCTTCTATGAGGTGAGTCTCTTGCAGGCAGCATATTGTTGGATCCTTCTTTTTAATCCAATCTTCCCGTCTATGTCTTTTGATTGATGAGTTCAGGCCATTAATATTCAGGGTTATTATTGAGATATGATTTGTATTTCCAGTCATTTGGCTCATTTTTTGTTTTTGACATGATTTGGTTTCTCCTCTATTTGGCTATTTCTTTAGGCTAGTTCCTCCCCTTGCTGATTTGAATCATTGTTTTCATCCCTTCCTCATGGAATATTTTGCTGAGAATATTGTGTAATGCCAGCTTTCTTTTTGTAAATTCTTTTAGTTTTGTTTATCATGGAAGGATCTTATTTCATCATCAAATCCTAAAGTAAATTTTGCTGAGTATAAGATTCTTGGTTGGCATCCATTTTCTTTCAGGGCTTGGTAATGTTGTTCCAGGCCCTTCTAGCTTTTAGGGTCTGGATTGAAAAATCTGCTGGTATCCTTATTGGTTTCCCCCTGAGTGTAATTTGATTCTTTTCTCTCACAGCCTT
This sequence comes from Sciurus vulgaris, assembly GCF_902686455.1. Lineage (NCBI taxonomy): Eukaryota > Metazoa > Chordata > Mammalia > Rodentia > Sciuridae > Sciurus > Sciurus vulgaris. The sequence continues at coordinate 138,555,692 of NC_136463.1, forward strand.
TAAATTCTGTCTTTATTTTGTATGCCAAGTATTTTCATAATAATGTGCCTTGGTGTGGGTCTGTTGTAATTTTGTATATTTGGAGTCCTCTATGCCTCTTGTATTTGATTTTCCATTTCAGTCTTCAGATTTGGGAAATTTTCTGATATTATTTCATGGAATAGATTGTTCATTCCTTTGGTTTGTTTCTCTGTGCCGTCCTTTATCCCAATAATTCTCAAATTTGGCCTTTTCATGATATCCCATAATCTTGTAGATTCTGTTCATGATTCTTACCATTTTCTCTGTTTGCTCCACTTTGTTTTCAAGATTAAACATTTTTGTTCAATGTCTGAGGTTCTGTCTCCAGGTGTTCTATCCTGTTGGTTATGCTTCCTATGGAGTTTTTAATTTGGTTCATTGTTTCCTTCATTTCAAGGATTTCTGTTTGTTTGTTTGTTTGTTTGTTTTTTCAGTATCTCTAACTCTTATTGAAATGATCTTTTGTTTCCCTTATTTGCTCTTTTAACTGTTGATTGGTGTGATCATTTAATGCTTTTGTTTTAATTATATAAATTCTGAACTCTCTTTCTGACATTTCTTCTGCCATGCTGTCATTGGGTTCTATTGATATACCATCTAGGTTTGTTTGGGACATTTTCTTCCCTTGTTTTCTCATATTGGAGGGACTCTGAGATATTGCAGATTTCCTCTATTGGCTTTTAGTTTCCCTGTAGATTTCCAGCATATCACCTGCTATCCTTCAGTAGCCTGAAATCTTGGAGGAACTTGATAATGCAGTGCTTCAGAAGAAAGTTGCCCCTGGCCAGCTGCTGGGTGCGGGACTCTGGGCTGGGTGTGCTTGGAAAGCCTCTCACTAGGCGGGTCTGCTCAGAGAAGCTGGCTGTGGGCTGGGCCTGCCGCCAGATGGAGCTGGGCTGCTGGGGAAAACCTCTTGCGGCCCTGCCCAGCTCCGAGAAGCTGCCCACTGTCCTGACCTGCTGCCTGGGCCAAGCTTCACCTGGTGGGAGCGACTCACCCAGCGTCTCTGCATTCGTCTGAGTCTCTCAGTAACTCCCCTTCTTGAATCCTGAGTTCAGTAGCATCAAAAGGTGCAGTCACCCTCTAGTCTGCCATCTTGAAACCTCATATTATTATTCTTTATGGCTGAATAATATTCCATTGTGTAAATATACCACAGTTTCTTTCTAGCTATTGTGAATTGAGCTGCTATAAACATTGATGTGGCTGCGTCACTGTAGTATGCTGATTTTATGTTCTTGGAGTATAAACTGAGTAGTGGGATAACTGGGTCAAAAAGTGGATCCATTCCAAGTTTTCTGAGGATTCTCTACACTGCTTTCCAGAATGGCTGAACTAATTTGCAACTCCACCAGCAATGTAAGAGTGTGCCTTTTCCCCACATCCACACCAACACCTATTATTGCTTGTTTTCTTGATAATATCCATTCTAATTATAATAAGATGAAATCTTAGAGTTGTTTTAATTTGCATTTCTCTAATTACTAGAGATATTGAACACTTTTTCATATGTTTATTAATTGCCTGTATTTCTTCTTCTGTAAATTTTCTGTCCAGTTCTTTGGCCACTTATTGATTGGGTTCTTTCTATTTTGGGTGTAAAGTTTTGTAAGTTCTTTATAAATTTTGGAGATAAGTGCTCTATCTGAAGTGTGTGTGGAAAAGATTTTCTCCCAATCTTTAGGTTCTCTTTTCACATTATTGATTGTTTCCTGTGCTGAGAAAAAGCTTTTTAAGTTTGAGTCCATCCCATTTATTGATTCTTGCTTTTATTTCTTGCACTATGGGAGTCTTGTTAAGGAAGTCTGGTTTTAAGCCAACATGATGGAGATTCAGGCCTACTTTTTCTTCTGTTTGGTGAATGGTCTCAGATATAATTCCTAGATCCTTGATCCATTTTGAGATGAGTTTTGTACAAGGTGAGAGATAGGGGTTTAATTTTATTTCACTGCATATGAATTTCCAGTTTTCCCAGCACCATTTGTTGAAGAGGCTATCTTTTCTCCATTATAAATTTTTGGCACCTTTGTCTAGTATGAGATAACTGTACTTATGTGGATATGTCTTCATGTCTTCTATCCTGTACCATTGGTCTACCCGTCTATTTTGGTGCAAATACCATGCTGTTTTTGTTACTATTGCTCTATAGTATAGTTTAAGGTCTGGTCTTGTGATACACCCTGCATCATTCTTCCTGCCCAGGATTGCTTTGGCTATTCTGGCTCTTTTGTTCTTCCAGATGAATTTCATGATTGCTGTTTCTATTTCTATAAGAAATGTCATAGGGATTTTAATTGGAATTGTCTTAAATCTTATACTGTCTTTAGAAGTATGGCCATTTTGATAATATTAATTCTGCCTATCCAAGAACACAGTAGATCTTTCCATCTTCTAAGGTCTTCCTCAATTTCTTTCTTTAATGTTTTGTAGTTTTCATTATAGAGATCTTTCACCTCTTTGCTTAGATTGATTCCCAAATATTGTTTTTTGAGGCTATTGCAAATGGAGTTGTTTTCCTTATTTGCTTTTCAGATGTTTCATTGCTTTTGTATAAAAGTGCTTTAGATTTATGTGTGTTGATTTTATATCCTTCTATTTTGCTTAATTCATTTATGAGGTCTAGAAGTTTTCTGGAGGAGTTTTTGGGATTCTCTAAATAGAGAATCATGTCATCAGCAAAGAGTGACAGCTTGAGTTCCTCTTTTCCTATTCATATCCCTTTAATTTCTTTAGTCTGTCTAATTTCTCTGGCTAGTATTTCAAGGATGATGTTGAATACAAGTGGTGAAAGAGGGCATCCCTGTCTTGTTCCAGTTTTTAAAGGGAATGCTTTCAGTTTTTCTCCATTAAGAATGATGTTGGCCATGGGCTTAACATAAATAGCCTTTACAATATTCAGGTTTGTTCCTACTCTCCCTATTTTTTCTAGTGTTTTGAGCATGAAGGGTGTTGTATTTTGTCGTATGCTTATTCTGTGTCAATTGAAATAACCATATGATTCTTATCCTTAAGTCTATTGACATGATGGATTACATTTATTGATTTACAGATGTTGAAGTATATGCTGTCTGATGCTTTTCTCTCGCAGCCTTCAAAATCCTATTTTTATTTTGTATGTTAGGCATTTTCATTATAATGTGCCTTAGTGTGGATCTGTTGTGATTCTGTGCATTTGGTGTTCTGTAAGTCTGTTGTATTTGATTTTCCATTTCATTCTTCAAGTTTGGGAATTTTTCTGCTATTATTCCATTATATAGGTTGTTCATTCCTTTGGTTTGTGTCTCTGTGCCTTCCTCAATTCCAATAACTCTTAAATTTGGTCTTTTCATGATGTCCCATAGTTCTTGGAGGTTTTGTTCTTGATTTCTTACCATCTTCTCTGTTTGGGCAACTTTATTTTCAAGATTAAATATTTTGTCTTCATTGTCTGAGGTTCTGTCTTCCAAGTGGTCTAGTCTGTTGGTGATGCTTTCCATTGAGTTTTTAATTTGGTTTATTGTTTTCTTCATTTCAAGGATTTCCGTTTGTTGTTTTTTTTTTTTTTTTTTTTTTTTTTTTTTTTTTTTTTTTTTTGAGAATCTCTATCTCTTTGTTGAAATGATATTTTGCTTCCTGCAGTTGCTCTTTCAACTACTTATTGGTGTGATCATTCATTGCCTGCATTTGCTCTCTTATCTCATCCTTTGCTTCATGAATCATTTTAAATATGCATAGTCTGAACTCCTTTTCTGACATTTCTCCTACCATACTGTCACTGGATTCTATTAATATAGAATCTAGGTTTGTTCAGATCATTTTCTTCCCTTGTTTTTTCATGTTGTTCACGTATCTTCCCCTCTAGCAGTGCAGATCTGGGGTATTGCAGTTTCCCCCCCTACAGGCTTATAGTGACCCTATCGGTTTCCAATATCTTTTCTTTAAGGGGGAGATCAATATTAACAGTGCCCAGTTCAGATAATATGCAACCCTAAACCAACTAGCCCCTATGAGAATGTTAACAATACTGTCATGATAAACATAATGAGTTCAATTATTATCTTCAGTATAACAAATAGATTTGCAATAAGGTCTGCAGTTTCCAATGGAGGTTGAAGAGATGGGGAGGGGTTTAGGGTATAGCTGTTAATGGGATAAGGGAAGAATATATAGAAGTTCTAGATCATAGAAGGAGTGAGCGTGTAATCAAAAGAAGTTGGTTGTTAGCATGCAAAAAGGTAGAAAGAGACTCTGAGGGAACAGGTAAACAAAAGGAAAAGAGAGCAAGAAAAGTAAGGAAATGAAAACTTAAAAATTTTCAATAAGGAGAAAAAAAAAAACTACACTATAACAGTTATATAGTATTCAAACCTCCCAGTCTTCTATAGTCTGATGCATGAGAGGTACCTGATAATGAGCTTCCAGTCTCCAGCAGGCATCTCAGAATGAGATTTTCCCCACCTAAAGATGGAATCTCTGGCTTCCAGGATTATCCAAGATGACCGCTCTGGCTTCTAAATGTGTTGGCAAATGGGAGTGATTGGCTGGAAGTCCTGGATGCGGGGTGCAGTTAGTTGGGCAGAAGTCCTAGAGACGAGGTGTAGTCAGTCAGTCAGTCTGGGGGTCCTGGTGGTAGGGCGCAATCAGTGGGTCTGGGGGTCCTCATGGTGGGGAGTGGTCAGTCAGTCTGAGGGCCCTGGAGGCAGGGAGTGGTCAGAGGAGCTGAGGGGTCCTGGAGACAGGGCTCAGACAGTGTGGCCAGGGTTCCTACATGTCCTGGCTGTCGTCTCAAAATGGCAGCACCCACATGTAACCAAAACTGCAGGCAGTGTGACAGTGAACTTCCAGGCAGCTGGCACTCCACTGGTGGTCTGCGATCAGTCTGCTGGTTGCTGTCCAACAATCGGCAGGTGAACCTCGGGCGGTGGGTGATGGGTAGGTGAAAGGCAGGAGATGGACAGGCAAGAGGCAGGCAAATGGCAAATGGTAGGCGCCAGACAGTGAGCAATCTGCACTCAAAAAGGTGTCGTTATGCTGGCAGACTGCAGGTGACCACAGTAGACAAATGGGGTAAACAGCAGGGGATCAATAAGAAGCAAAAACTGCCTCGCCAAGAAACAGATATCCTCTGCTTGAAACCTGAGTAACGGAGCGACAAGGATGGCAGCCTCCCTCTAGTCCACCGTCTTGGATCTCCCCAGCACCGTTTGTTGAAGAGGCTATCTTTTCTCCAGTAAATGTTTATGACTCCTTCGTCTAGTATGAGTTTACTGTATTTATGTGGGTTTGTCTTGTGTCTTCTATTCTGCTCTGTTAGTCTTCATGTCTGTTTTTATTCCAATACCAGGCCAGTTTTTTAGCTGTCCATCATTTCAGCTTAGGAACCTACTTCCTCAATAAGACTCCTAAAGCGAAAGAAATAAAATCAAGAATCAATAAATGATATGGTATCAAATTTGAAAACTTCTTCCCTACAAAGGAAATAATCAAGAATGTGAACAAAGCGCCTACAAAATGGGAGAAAATATTGTACCACATGCACCTCAGACAGAGCTTAATCTCCAGGATATACAAAGAACTAAAAAAACTTAACACCAAAGGAACACAAATAATCCAATCAATATATGGGCAAAGGAACTGAACAGGGACTTCAAAAAGAAGATATACAAATTGTCAAGAAATATAAAAATATGTTCAACATCTCTAGCAATTAGAGAAATGCAAATTAAAACTACACTGAGATTCCATCTCATTCCAATCAGAATAGAAATTATAAACAATACAAGTAACAATAAATGTTGGTGAGGATGTAGGGAGAAAGGGACTCTCACAAACTGGTGTTAGGGTGGGAATGCAAATTGGTGCAACAGCTATGGAAAGCAGTATGGAGATTCCTCAAAAAACTTGGAATGGAACCATCATTTGATCCAGTTATCACACCCATTGGTCTATACCCAAAGGATTTAACATACAACATACAACAATGAGGCAGTCACATCAATGTTTACAGCAACTAAATTCACAGTAGCTAAGCTAAGGATACAACCTTGGTGTCCTTTAACAGATGAATGCATAAAGAAAATGTGGTATATATATAAATGGTGGAATATTATTCAGCCATAAAGAAGATGAAATTATGGAATTAGCTGGTAAACTGATGAAACTAGATGCTAAATGAAATAACCAGACCCAAAAAAATCAAAGGCCAAATGTTCCCTCTGATATTGGGATGGTAAACCACAACAAGGGAGGGTGGGAAGGGAAGAACAGAAGTCCACTGGATTAGACAAAGGGTAATAAAGGGAAGGGAGAGGGAGGGGAATAGAAAAGATAGTAGAATTAATCAGCCATAACTTTCCTCTCCTTGTATTTGTAAGCACAATCAGGGTAAATCTGCATCAATTACAACCACAAGAATAGAATCCTAATTAGAATAGTGTTTATGTGATCAGCCAAAATACACTCTACTGTCATGTATTTCTAAAATGAACAAATAAAATAATTTAAAAGTCTTTATCACTGCAAAGAACAAAGAAACCAATTAGCAGAGTGAAAGACACAATCTTCAGAATTCGATTAAAATATTTACGAGCTCTTCCTCCTCCTCTCTCTCTCTCTCTCTCTCTCTCTCTCCCTCTTTTTTTTTTTTTTTTTTCTTTCTCGTGGTGCTGGAGATTGAACCCAGGGCCTTGTGCATGCAAGCACTCCACCAATTGAGCTATATTCCTAGCCCCCAGTTCCTCTTCTGACTGAAGATTTACATCCAGAATGTGTAAAGAACTCAAAACACACACACACACACACACACACACACACACACATATTAAAACAATCAATAAATGGTCAAATGAACTGAACAGAAATTTCTCAGAAGAAATACAAAAGACCAATAATTATGTGGGGAAAAAAATGATGTTCAACATCTTTAGTTATCAGGGAAATGCAAATCAAAACTCTGCATTGAAATTTCATCTCACCACAGTCAGAATGCCATCATCAAGAATAGAAACACCCAGGCATGGTGGCCCACATCTGTAATCCCAGTGGCTGAGGAGGCTGAGGCAGGAGGATCCTGAGGTCACAGCCAGCCTCAGCAAAAGCAAGTCACTAAACAACTCAGTGAGACCCTGTCTCTAAATAAAATATAAAATAGGGCTGGGGATGTGGCTCAGTGGTTGAGTGCCCCTGAATTCAATCCCCAATACACCAATATCCCACCACTCCCCCCAAAAAAGACAGAAAAGAAACAACAAATACTGGCATGTATGCAGAGAAAACAAACCCTCACACATTACTGGTAGGAAACTCAATTCTATGGAAATCACTATCAAGGTTCCTCTAAAAACTAAAAGTAGGACTACTGTATGATCCAGCTACACCCCCTTTCAGTATATATCCAAAATTTTAAGTCAGCATACAATAGAAATACCTGCATACCATGTTTATTGTGTCATAATTTGCAAGCGCCAAGTTATGGAATTGACCTGGGTGCTTGTCAAGAAGTGAATGGATGAAAAAAAAGTATATATACACATACCTGGGGTGTTATTCAGCCATAAAGAGGAGCAAAATCGTGTCATTTTCAGGAAAACAGATGGAACTAGATATCATCATGCTAAGCAGAATAAGCCATATTCAGAAAGATAAGTACATTTTTTTCTCTTATATGTGAAAGATGGGAATGACAGGAATGTAGAAAAGAGACAGTGAAGAGTAACAGATTCAGGGGGAGGGGGAGGGTAATAGTAGGTAGTAGGGGTATAAATGGAAAAACATTTTATATGCATACACGAATATGACACAAGGATGCACACTATTCTGTGTAAATGAATATACTCTAATAAAAATGAACCTTTAGTGATTTTTGTATGAAACCACCAATATGACAAAATGATAAAACTGTGTAGGACTGCAGACTCAGGGACCCACACAGAAAACAAGTTCTTGTAAGTCTTGAAATCTGAATAAACTCTGGGGTTTTTACCGATGTCAATTTCCTAGATTTGACTTTATAGTATAGCTACCCAAGATGATAACATTTGAGGGGAGGATAGGATAGGTAGATGAGACCTGTGTGCAGATTTCTTTGCAACTCTTATGAACCTATACTTAATTCAAAATGAAAACGTAAAAGTAAAGTTCTTAATTACTGGATGTTACATCTAAATAAATAACAATAGTTTCCAATAGATTGGTACCGAACTCTGCCTTTGTAGTTTTGCAAGATGAATCTGTATTGAATATAAAAGCATCTGTGGCTGGCATTGTCACTGTTTTCCACGTGTAGTCATGAATGTAATCTGAAGGCAGGAGTTTTCAGCTCTGACAAGGAGGCGTCTTCTAACACACGCCTTCACTTTCACCGCTTTCCTGAACCTCACTGCCGCACCTGCTCCAGCTTGTCAGAACAATTAATGTTCTATTGAAATTTTTCTCCAAAGTCTATTAGGTGATTTATTATACATGCAACAACCTTTTTGTGTTAGTACCAAGGACTGAACCCAGGCATGCTTAACCACTGAGCCACATCCCCAGCCCTTTTTTATTTTAAGACAGCATATTGCTAAGTTGCTTAGGGCCTCATTAAATTGCTGAGGCTAACTTTGAACTTGTGATCCTCTTGCCTCAGCCTCCAGAGCCACTGGGATTATAGGAGTGCACCTCTGCACTTGGTGAGGTTCACTAGGATTGTAAGATCTTCAGTTTAATGGAGTTTTCATTATTTATTTTCTGATTTTCATTGATTTTATCTTATTTTTTCCAATAAGCACAAAAATATCCTACGCGTACTTCTCTATAAAGGCAGTTCCACAAAACATCTATTTAAACAGAGAGTTTCTAAAGAAATGAGAAATGGTGAAATAAAACTTTTTCTTGGAAATCAAATTCCTGATCTGATTCAGACATTTAAGAATCAGTCTTGATACTGATGACTGAACTTGAGGATAATGGTTCTGATCAGTTTGGTCTGGCTACAAAGCAAAGGCTTTTTACTTTGGGCTTTTAATCTCCAACTGGTAGGGGAATCAAAGGTGGTATGATTTTTACTGTTATATTGACTAGTGTTCAAAATCTCAGTTATTAGTTTTCTCTTAAAAATTGTTATTGCAAAGCTATTTAATAATAAAGTGGAAATATAAGAGCGGGCATGCTTATCAGAGTGAAACAAGTGAAACCGGCCAGAGACCCCCACCCAGAAGACCCTCACCATAATTGTATTATTAGTTTGTTAACAAAATATCAGCAAAGATTTCTGCAAAAGAGCTCAATGTGGTTAGAACTTCCTGTTTCCAGTTGCTTTGTCTTGCAAAAGCTAAGTTTAGCTGTGAATTTGTTGATATTACTCTTGTTTCTGTGTAAAGCATGTGAAACCTCTGATTATTCAAAAAAAAAAAAGACAAAAAGCATTTTCTGAAAGTTCAAAGAAAAAAATTACTTTTATGTAGACGTTTCAAAAAATATAAACCTCCAAACCCCACCCCCACTGGGTTTAAAGTCCAAAGAATTTCTAGACTCTTTTTTTTTTTAATTTATCTTTTAATTTTTTTTTTACAGACTACATTTTGATTCATTGTACATAAATGGGGTACATCATTTTGTTTTGGTTCAGAGAATTTCAGGTATGAGCCACATTCTGGATCAACCAGCTGCAATCAATAATCCTGCTTCCTGAAAATTCCTCAGGTGTCCAGCAGAGTAGATGTAGTAATTTCTGTCCTACATTACAAGGACATATATCTTTTGCAGTCCCCTTCTTTACTCAAATAAAATATTAACTATTAAATTAATAAATAGCCTTTAATGAGGGGTTAAGTGATGGATGGTCCTTGAAATAAATGAATGTCTCTTAAGAATCACTATTATTAAATAAGTGACATAGAGAACAATTTTAAACTAAAGAAAATCTAAATGTTAACCCAAATCCAATAAGGATGAGATGGTTGAGGGATAATCAAAGAATCTGTTTAAGCTCATTAGAGTTTCACATTTGAGCAAAGAGGAACATCAAGGCTTTGGAGAAGCCATTATAGTAGCATCCACCAACAAACAGTACAATCCAAACTCTGAAGCTAGCAAGAATACAAATCAGGTGAGCAGAGCATTGATTTTCAATTATGCTAAGTGATAGATTCTCAGACTTAATGATCAAAAACTCCTATTAGAGCATATGATTTAAATGTCAAAGTTCTTGGATATCCGAAGAAGTCCCCTCAGTGTCCCTGCAGTTGTCATTCATTTCTGCAGATACTTAGGAACTGATCAAGAATATGGCCAAGATTAGAGGGAAAGCACTCTAGGGACACAAATCACTTATGTGTCTAATTAAAATAATAATTAGAATTAAGCAAGTTAATTTGTAGCCTTTTGACTCATGTTTGGATTATGAAGTATTGGGGTAATTAACTAAAAATATATCTACCATTTCTACTCCTCAGACTGGCCACTATTGTTGCTATTGACAGTATCATAATATTTTCTTCAAATTAAAGCACAGTAAAAAATGAAGTAAAATTGATAAAAGCAGTTTAGCTTAATTTAAATTGGGGGAACTGGGGAGTAGGGTATTATATCTGTGCTTGCTCAGTGTTAGGCCACCTGCAATTCCCCTCAGTGCTTGACAAGGATTCCGCTGAGTAATAAAGATGTTTGCAAAGTCTTATCTCATTGGGAATTTGGGTTGTGGGCTTTCCTTCCTTACTTGCTTAATATGTGTAGATTTGCTATTAATATTTTATGTGTTTTCCCTAAAAATAGGGGTCTTAACAGAACCAGGGTTAGAACATAAAATCAGACTTCTTATGGAACAGTGATTTCAGATTTAGTCATTTCCTATGAAACTCTGAGTAACCAAGATTGCTATGAGAAAATACAAAAACAGATTCTATCTGCCGATCCCTGTTGACTACTTTTAGATAACCTGAAACACGTAGGCAAATAATTCCAACCCCATCAGGAAGGAATAACAGGAACAGAAGAAATAAAGGTTCCTCAATGTTAAGTTCACACAGTATAAGATGATATCATATATTTGTTAGCTTAAAATGTCCAGGGTTTATTAACTACAGTAGTAGTCACATGACTGATGTTTATTCAACCCTACTGAACTTGCTTTAACCTTTATGATTAGTTAAATATTAATATGTCTTATTGTTTAGTTAAAGGTTATCACAAGTAAACAATTACTAAAAATGATTAGAATATTTCATTGTCTAGTCTAGTAATAATCATACAAAATATTTTTGTTTTTCTCCTTGTGACTTTTTCCTATTCTGAAAAAACATGTGGAACTGCCTACCTTTTAATGTATAAAAAGCTGGCTGGGAAAAATAAAATTTAGAACATAGCATCCATTCCTTGAGTTTGTGTTGCTTTGTTCTCCACCGTGCCTACGCCTACTCCATCACCTGTGACCACTACGACCCCCCGCTAGGGCTGGACCCCGGCAGCTCAGGCCCCACCCAGCCCCATACTACGGGAAAACCATTAAGCTTAGGGACTTACACAGTACAATTTGGAAGCTCTGTATGATGGCAATTCCAAAAAGGTGTTATTAGACAACAATGAAAATATTTTAGAATAGGAAAAAATACTAAACTACTAGTTCTGTTTGGCTGTATTACCAGACAGAGAAAGTGTTTACCTCTTTATTGACATAACTATTGGATAAATGGACATAAAAGAAAGAAATTAAGATGAAAACAATTGAAGCCAACAAACAAATCTGAGAGTCAGACTTGGTCACTGCCTAAAAGAGTCACAGCAAAGATAAATCATTAGTTAAGGAAGATCACCTCTATCTCACATGCTAATCTGGCAGTTCAATTGCAAGAGCTTTCATAACTCACCTAATATATAGAAACACATGGGTCCTAGACTCCCAGATCTGCTGCTTGATAGATACGTAAAAGTGAGCAAGATACTTAAACCCAGCTGTTTCAGATGCTGAAATTGTAATAATAACAATATTTCTCTTGTCCAATTATTAATTCATTTATTCAACAACTGTTTATGACCAAATGCTACGTGACAGTCACATCATTGTGGATTTTCCCAAGAATAAGATACATGCATGTCAAGAGGACTTTTAACACGCAGTTACACATTAAGCAGAAGAAACAGAGAGTAAACATATGTATTCAAACATGTGTTCTCTTAGTAGATAAAAGAGAAACACATGGTCTCATGGTAGAATAAAACAGGTTTATAGTAAGGATGAATATGAGATCATAGACAATAACCACAGGACAAAGCCTGCCAAAGGATATTTTTGCTTGTGTTTTGGGGATGAATAGGACACTGTGGAGTCTGATAAAGTTTGAGTGATTCCAAATCGGGCAGAACCACAGGTTACCAGTTTTTCTGATTCACAAAGGGAAAGCTTTCAAAGAATAAAATAAGTCTTGATTGTTCATATTTGATTTGAGAATATGATAAAACATCTTATAAAATGAGAAATATAAAAGCCACGAGATAGAAATGTATGACTTTTTAAGAGGGATATATATCTTGGTAATATATGTTTTGTGAAAGAATTATAGTATTAGTAGACAAAATAAAAATAGCCATACAATATCAATATAAGCAAAGGAATATAACAGGAAGAAAGGGAGCTCAGGATAATACTGTAACCTAGAAATTCTAAGATCTGTTGAAGTGGCTGAACATTTCCATTTAGGAATGCTGCTGTATTTTGTCATTGTTGCAAAGCAAAGATTAAAAGGGATAGAGGTTTGGTAATATTCATTGCTTAATAACGAAGAGTGTTTTCTATGGCTTACTTAAGTATCAAGTAGGTTATTTTTGACGAGTTTTGTCTGAATGCAAGGGAGTGTCAGAATGTGAAAATAGAATAATACCTGGTTAACTTAATTGTATTTTTTTTTTTTTTAAAAACCTGGGATAGAACCCAAGAGCATTAACCACTGAGTCACATCCTGGTCCTTTTTTTTTTTTTTTTTTATGATACAGGTTCTCACTATGTTACTTAGCACCTCTCTAAGTTGTTAAGGCTGGTTTTGAACTTGTGATCCCCTGCCTGAGCCTCCTAGCCTCTAGGATTACAACTCTGTGATTAGGTGTGTGATTAGTCAATATTTCTTTTGTTATCTTTTTTATTCATGCTGTAATGAAAATTATTTTTTCTTTTTTTTTGTTTTGTTGGGTAATTTTGACTGATCTTAAAGTTATTGTAGTTATTTATTTTTTATCATTGCATCTAGTATGAAAATAAAAAGATATGTGCAAATAAAATATGAAAATAACTTACCGTATTGTATATTTTTTATTTTATTTATCATGTTTTAGGCCTACATGAAGTCATTTTTATGAAAACATATTTAAGAAATAGAAAGCATTTTTAGATATTTATAATTAGATAACAAAAGCACAAGTTATTTAAGCCAACATATATTATTTAAATCTACATTCAAAATAAGATGGAATTCTCAAGGTCATAGCCATTCATGCGTTGAACACTTCACACCCAATTCTCCATATGTTTAGGGCAAAAAAATATCAAAGATCATGCACAAAACAAATGAATAAGTAAAAACGAACTATAGTTCGCTATGTAGAATCAATGTAAGAAGTTAGGATGTCTTATATTCTATAAAACTAAAATGACTGTAATCATTTGAACTGGATGTTTATTATTTGCTTCTTTACACACATGGAAAAATGACTTACATAGGATCTGGATTCCCCACAGGCAAGAAGGCATCATGGAGTGAAGAATCAATATGCAAAATGTCTCAGAATGGTTTGGCACATCTCTCCAGCCTTCTGCATTTTTGTCCTCACGCAGTTTCCTTTTAAACATCTGATCTATTCCTTTTTGGAGTAGGGGAATCTTCTGATTAATATGCACTGGGGCACCACATGGTTGCCCATCTGTGTGGGTCAGTTTCGAATCACTGATCAGGGCTGAAATTGAGTTGATATTTAGCCAAATAGCCAGCAACAATGACCTTCAAACCTGTCGTGGCTGGCTGATGGGCAGCTCTAGAGAATTTAATATGCTTTGCAGCTTGTATCTCACATTCAGGTCTGATTTCTAAAATGAATTTACTTTTCTTATTAATCTCTGCTTTTCTGATAAATAGCAGAGTTTTAGAAAGACTTCTTTCAGGTTTCCAAGAATAAACTCATTAGGTAATATTCTCTGAAAAAAAGTTACTTCAGTAAATCAATCAATCAATTAAATAATTTATATATTTATGCGGTTTGGGGAGAATAAATGCTGTCCTCTTCTTTCTCAGGTCAAGGAAATTATTCTATGTTTTCCTCCCTCCAAAAGCAGCTGACACACACCAATTAACAGCTGGGTACTTTATATTATCTAGATAGACAAAAACAAATAAAGAAAGTGAATCTATTTAAGAAGCAGGATAGATGACCTTTTAAAAATAAATTAAATTTAGTAAAATATGTACATTTTGTAAGTAATCTAAGAGCTAACATTTTCATATCCATTCATTTGCTTTCTAAGCTTCTGTATTTGAGAAAAAGATCTACAAAATACCCTAAGGCATAACAAAGTTAATTGTCTTTTCATGTTCCTGTAAAGAACGTTTTTACTTTTTATGAATTTGAAAGAAATACATTCATCTCTCTAGAATTGCTATGCATGCAACCAGAATAAATTGTGTATTGTCAAGTTAAGTATCAGATTATCTGCATGAAAGGAGAGACAATTTTGACACTTTCTTACATAGAAAGGTCATCAGAATCACCAATATTTCCTTATTCCTTACCTCACTTTTCTTTCCTAAACCTGATATCTAGAATGTTACTAATTCTTAGTGTTGCATGGGAGTCAGTGGATTAAAGAGGAGACATTGATACTGCCAGTTATTGGTTACCTTGACAAATCCTGCTTCCGCAAATGTTGAAGTATAACACCAGAGAAGGACAACGAGGCAAGTGTAGAGTAGAAAGTAAGAAACTTTATTAAAGGAGAGTAAAACAGACTTCTCTGTGGAAGAAGGGGACCCAAAGGGGGATCCAAAGGTGGAATCTGTGGGATGAAGTTCTGTCCCTTTTGTACTTCGAAAATTTCCTTGTTCTCCTGCATTCTTCTCCCTTATCTTGTTCCTTTCCTCCCACCCTGCATAGTGACTGGGAGATGTCTATGGAATGGCCAGGAGGTGAGCAGGTGGCCTGAAGGGCCATGGTTGGAGTGCTAGGCAGGAGGGCAGCAGCAGTCCAGGGGTCATTGATTAGTAGCTCTCTGTCTGCTCAGAAGTTGCTTCATTAGCAACCTTTTTGGGAGGGATAGTATCAAAGGTCTCTGGAGACATGAACATTCCAATCTCCCAGAGGCAGTTTCCAATTTCTCAAACTCGATTGGTCTCCATTTTCTCCATTCGACCTGATCACCTGTTCTATACTAACAGCTTGTCTTTAATTCTGGCTTCAACATCAGGGACAAGGGAGATTCTTGCTAAATTAGCCTAACAAGATTATTGCTAAAGACAGGCCCTGTGATCAGACATTACCTTTGGAATGGTGGAAAATGGTGAACTAATCGAATATTGAAAATGATCATGAATCAGATATTGAGGATGGGGGTTCTTGCTAAAGTGACTAAGCAGGTTTCTTTGCTAAAACTAGGTAACATATGGAAGTGCTCAGAAGGGTTTAGGAGAAGATTCAGAAGCCTGACTACATTTTGGTCCACCAAGGAATATTTGTCATAGGCAACATGATGAACAAGGAGAGGAGACAAAATGAATAATTACTTTTAAAACTTATGTTTGCATGTGGCAAAGATAATGTCAATTCATATTGCATTAGTCAGATGGTCAAGCTCAAAATTCAAGAGGAAGGGGAAGTATATTTTCCCTCTATGTGGCATGGCAATGGGTAGGAAGGAAGATAGTTGAGATCTAATATAAAACACCACAGACATTTGTCCTGATTACATATATTTTCTTCCCTTTTATAAAACTAAAGTTAGATTGAAAATTCTTAAATTCTAGGAACTGAATGGCATTTTGCCTTTATGAAGTCTGTTGATAGTATTTCATATCTATTTTTCAGACCCTTACCTAAGAATTTACAGACTACCTCTGTATATATATGATTGCCTACATTTTACCAAGACATCATTATGCTAATTGTAAGGAAAAATGCAGCTCAGCTCGGGACCCATGGTGGCTCCAGCCCTCCTGACAGAAGTGGCGTGCCTTACACCCAGTCTGAGTTGTGGTCCAACAATAGCTCCCAGAAATCCACGACAGACACAGGACCTCACGCAAGAGATTTTATTATGCGGATGACTAGTGGTCTGCTTCCGGGTTGGAAAAGAAGGGAATGAGAAAGATGGCGGTGAACCCTTCTCCCAGATATTGGAATCTCCTGGGCTGAAAGGAACCAATAGCAGAGGAGAATACTTGCAAGCTGACTGATGAACCAATAGCTAGCTAGCATGTTCAGACTGACAAGCTAGGATATGACGTGGGAAGCAGGAAATGGCTGTAGCGTAGGCCGGAAATTCCTGCAATGTAAGGGGTGGACAGAGCGACTTTCAGACTGGCAAGTTAGGTTGTGGTGCAATGGAAGGGGTGGGAGATTGGCTTTGTATTACACTAATTCCAAGTGAAACCTCCTTGTCTTTCCTAGAATATTGTCATGGCCTTTTCTCAGATCAACATTTTCCCCTTTATCTTAGGGCCTATACTCAACACACTAACCAAAATTATCCTGTTACAATTACTTGGATTATTACATCCTTGTGATCAAAATGCTGCAATTGCTGCTGTCCATTTAATGACATTTACATTTTAGTGTAAAGTACAAGTAATTTGCACAATCTCTTTCTTTAAATTTTTAACAAACTTTTTATAATCAAATTTGTCAGTTTATGAATACTTTGTACATTCTTGAATTTTCATTATTTTTGTATCACCTTTACCTTCACCAATACCCAGTTTGACAAACGACTATGCTGTTGAAATGGGATTTTCAGACTCTGCTTCTGTAGTGTTACAGCAGACCCCACCTGCCTGACAGTGCCTTCTTTCTGTGTTCTTACCTTGCAAA
The DNA here is from genome assembly GCF_902686455.1 of Sciurus vulgaris. Lineage (NCBI taxonomy): Eukaryota > Metazoa > Chordata > Mammalia > Rodentia > Sciuridae > Sciurus > Sciurus vulgaris. The sequence goes on from NC_136463.1 coordinate 138,572,732, forward strand.
TTCGATGAATGAAATTCACAGGTGAGGAAGAGTGAATGTAAAAGAGTAGGATTTATTCAAGTGAGAAGAAAAGAAACAGAGTTCCCACAGGGCAAGAGAAGATCCAGTGGGGGTTGCCCCCTAAGTGTACTTGTGTAGAGGCTTATATAGCAACTGGGTAGGGGCATAACTCAATCTCTATGCTAATCACTTCTTGGAAAAGTGCCAAGGATATTGCTCAAAACCTATGCAAAACAGGTATTATGAAAATGTTAAGGCTATTGGCTAGCCCTTGTATTTGTAGCCTTCACTCAGGTCTGCTTTTCCTGCTGCTCCAGAGCAAAGGAATTGGCTGGAAATGTTTGGAATATTTCTAATTTCCCAGAGTAACCTGCTCATTTAGAAAAGCCTCTGTTTTTCAAGAGCTGGGGTGAGGGGGCGGTGCAGGAAGGGCATTTCCTTAACTGTCTGCCTGTTTTACTATTAATCCTATCTTATTCACTGTCAATCTGCATTTTTATTGGTGCATTATAAGTATACATAATAGTGGAATTTGTTATGCCATATTCATACTTACCCATAACATATCAATCTTATTTCCCAGCAACCTCCTTTTCCCTCCCCTCTTCCCTTCCGCAGTGTTTACTATTACTGATCTTTGAAAGTGGACACTATGATTTCTCCTTCTACACTGACTTCTTCTCTTCCCATTTTCTTTTTCCACTGGTTCTGCTGCAGCCATTTCCCTCATCATCATCTTTCACACGACTAGGCACACACCTGCTGCAGGGTTTTTACACTGCTTATTCACCCAGCAGCAAAAACCTCTTTGCTAGAAATCTGTTTGTTCATTCTATGATTTAAGTAATTTTTTTTTTTTTTTTTTCTTTTTCGGTATCAGGGATTGAACCCAGAAGTGCGTAACCATGAGCAAGTATCCCTTCAGTATTAGCACAAAAAGACCCAAGCAGGACACAAACCTCAGGAATCTCAGCTGTTTATTCAGGAACAAAGTTTCACACCAGAACAGGGGATGCAGGGATGAAATGGCCCTGGGGAATTCACTTTTCTGGTTGAAAATGAGCCATTGAACAAAGAAAGGGACTGGGTTTATGTAAGTTCTTGTGAGGGGTGGAAAGGGACTGGGTTTATGTAAGTTCTTGTGAGGGGTGGTCTAGTGAGTATATCATTTTTCTTGGGAACTCAGGAATTTGAACTTTTTCGGTCAGGGGTCTGTGGGTAGGGTCTGGAGAGGATTTACTTTGAAGGAGATTAAGCCTTCTAGAGCCTGCTGCCTTAAGGGTGACAAATCACCTCCTCCCTGTCTGCATGTGGCACCTGGAAAACAGTCCTGGGAAATGAAGGCTGTCAGTGCATGACCTTCTTTTTCACTCCCTTCTCCCAGGGCACATTATTTTGGGGATTTTTTCATTTTCCTTATGTATTACCTAGGCTTTTTTTTTTTTTTTTTTTTTTTTTTTTTTTAAATAACAGGGTCTTGCTAAGTTGCTTAGGATCTTGCTACCTGGCTGAGGAAGGCCTTGAACTTGAGATCCTCTTACCTCAACCTCCAGATTCACTGGCATTGCAGTCTGCACCACATTTCCTTGTTTCCAAATATTTGCTTAAATACTAATTTCTCAGTGACATTTGCCCTGCATCCCATCCAAATTGCAGTCAAACCCATCACTAAACACTCCTCCATGTGCTTCACAAGTTTTATTATTTTTTTCATAGCACTTATTGTAGAGTTCATTATTCATAATGTTTATTATTTAATATTCTCTACAAAAATAGGAGTTTTGTCTATGATATTGAAGCCAGAATTAAAGACAGGCAGTTAGTGTAGAATAGGTGATCAGTCAGATGGAGAAAATGGAGGCTAATCTGAGTCTGGGAAGTTGAAAACCACCCCTGGGAGATTGGAATGTTCATGTCTCCAGAGCCCTTTGTTACCACCCCTCCCAAAAAGGTTGTTTATGAAGCAACTCCTGAGCAGACAGAGAGCTACTAATCAATGCCCCCTGGACTGCTGCTCCCTTCCTGCCTCACACTGCACCTTGGTCCTTCAGCCCACCTGCTCACCCCCTGGCCATTCCACAGACATCTCCTAGTCACTATGCAGGGTGGGAGGAAAGGAGCAAGATAAGGCAGAGGAATGCAGGAGAACAAGGAAACTTTAATCTATAAAAGGGGCAGGGTGCTCTCACTTCTTGGGATACCCGAATATCAGCCATGGCCCCCTTCTCCTTTCAGCATTACTACCTTTAAATTAAACCTACTTCATGTGCTTGTCTTGGTGTGCTTCTCTTAAGTTCAAACTTCAGCATCTGAGGAAGCAGAATTCAGTACAGATAACCTGCAGTTATCAATATTGGCACTTGTATACTGTTACGTACACGATAAATACTAAGTTGAATGTTTTAATTGCTTGGCAATTTGTTTTTGGTTTTAGCATCACAACACACATTGATATATTTTAGCATGAGTAAATAAACTGCACTTTAGTATGTGTACGTTAGTATGAAACTATTTTAAAATAATTTATTATTTATTATATTAACATCTGGTTGTTCTCCTATTTTAATTTTAGAAACTCAACTGCAATTAAAATCTTTACTCATGTGTCTCTGAGTATGTCTGCATTTATTTCATAGATATCTAGAAATGGATTAGTTGAGTTACTATTTGTGTATATTTTGCTTATCCACTGATACCTTCCAAAAATTGTACTCTTATTTATACATTAATGTTGCAATACAGGTAAACTCATTTATTTTTTGCCATACCAATTTTAGATATTTAAAACCAGTTCATTCTAATAAACATATATTTTCCTACTGTCTACTTAGCATTTCTCTGATGACAAATATAGTAGAATCCTTTTTCATGTGTATTCTGAACATTTTTGTATTTCTTCTTTGAGTTTCATATTTATACCTTTGGATATCATCAGGACCTCTGTAAGCCATTGGGCACATTTGTGACAGTAAGTAACTGAAAATTGTTTTTCCTTATTTTTTCTATTCTTCCAGTAATATTATTCTGGTGACATATTATAACTCCATGATCAGATTTAAGTGGGACTGAAATCTTAAAGATATTGATTACTGACATTCATTAACATGACATTTTATGTAAATTTTTAGAGCTTATTTTAATTTTTCAATAAATTTACATCAACTTTCTCATAGAAATTTTGCATATATCTTAATAATTTCAGCCCTAAATTTGGTATAGATATTTTGTTTCCTATCTGCTAGCAAAGTATTCATCTGCAAGACATTTCTGATAAATTGAAAAAAATTCTGTCATACCTAATATATCTCTAAGTTTCATATTTGTTCCATTTTTTTTCTATTTATTGACACTATAGCAATTCTGTGTTTAAAAACAAAAACAAAACAAAAATCAAAACCTTCTCTTTGTTGTTTCAGAAGTCCTACGTTTTCACCGGGCAAATGCACCCCAAATATATACATGCAATACATTCTATTTTTCATGCTTTTCTTGTTCACTTTTCCAGATCTGGCCTTTAGCAACGTAATGCTCTAAGTTATTGAAGTAAATAAGAAAAAATGTGCTATATTCACCCAAGTGGAAATATTTCTTTTCCCTGAAGTTTCCTCACTGGTTCTTCATTCCTCATTTTCTCTACCCAACACCATCATTAATATAAGACAATAAACTTTTTTTTTTTAAAGTTTCACTTTACATTCTTTATTTTATAACTATCTCTACACAGGATATATATGTTGGCCCCCTGTGACTCACTGTGTGTACTACATGTGTTAAAGGGTAGATGCAGGCATAATATATTGCACCAAAAAAGAGAGAAAGAAATTAAAAATGAAAATCACTGCAACATACTGATAAAATTACATGAAAAAAAATTTGGGATACTCAAAATTAATTTTCATTAAAAACAGAAAAATTGTCCTAACCATTCTCATAATGGCCCATTCTTATTCAAAAATCAACTAAATGAACAAATGCATACTCTGGAGTAGAGTAGGCATAATATAATCAGGGAGTATCAACAGATGTCTTGCCTGTCTAAAAAAATGTAATAATAAATGTATGATAGACGATTTCAGAGGAAAGGAACTCCTGGAGTTGTTTGTTAAATAGCAAACAGCACTTTTCTCATGCATGATCTCCATACAACAATCTCACCATCAATATCGCTTTCTCAGACCATTCTATTTGATGAAGGTGGCATCTAGAATCCTGTTGCAGTTTCCTATGCATTACTATAGCCATTAAAATATTCATATATTTTATTTGTTGACTCATCACTCTTCCACATCATAAGAAAATAAAAAGAATGCAGTTTTAAAGGCAGACAACTTCGTGTTGCTTCATTAGTTCTTAACACAATGACAGGCACATATTAACAATTAAAATTTGGTGGATCGAAGGGGGAGGAAATAAATTTTACTCCTTAAATATATTGATGAGTTATTAAAGTTAATGACATAAATTAGAGCCTGTGTGCTTGTACTGCTCATTGTTACTGTAATTGTACAGTTCTAAACTGTGAAATCCAATGATCGGAATTTATTTTGACTTTTTTAGTCTTGACCAAGTACAAAGAATGTCCAAGTTCAAAATGAATGACTACGTTAAGCACTTATACTCCTATATAGGCAGAAATATTCTTTCTAATGGAAGTTCATCTTTTAAAATCACCAGTTCTTTAAAATCAGCAATCTTGTAGGCACCTAAAAAAGAAGAGAAAAATCCAAGAATCATAAGAAATATACCCAATAAGATTTCAAGTTTTAAATCATAAGTCACCCCAACTTCTAGCCCTTCATGTCAATATATGTGTTTTAGAGTGCATTAACAGTGCCATAATCCTCAACTCTGTTCTAAAAGATGAATTTCAGAGGAAGGGAGCATCATGGGATTGAACATGTGCCTGTGCTATTCTTATTAGATATCTGTACATTTACACTATTTTTAAAAAGATTGTTAAATTATAAATAGGTTGGTACAAAATAAATTTTTTGGTTTAAAAAAAAAGCTGATATACCACAAAACAACTTTTCAAAGTCATATTACAGTTTAAGTTTATTGATAACTGATCAGCATTTTTAAATATACTTTGAAACACTCTAAGAATAAGAAAATGCTGATATCCACTTGATAACCATACTTGGTTTTGATAGGTCTATCACCTTTAGTCTTTCAGAATAGATGACCTAATATGAATTGATTATTTATTCTCTCATCAAACAATTAGATAATTATTTTTCCCATTTACAACATGCCATCTCCTACATCTACATATATTTTTACTACTGACACACACATCATTATATATAATATATATGTGATTCAAAATCTGAATCTCTCAGTAAATTTGCTAAACCACTGAGATGAAAAATCAGTAAATAAATACTATTCATAATCCACACCCACATCTAATTATAACACATAAAATAAATATTATAACTATCCCAAGTTAGGCAAGATTTATAAAGAAAATCAAAAGAACTGAATGTGCTTATATACATATTCCAATAAAAAATATGTATATATATATAAAAAATATATGTATGTGTGTATATGTAGTGTGTGTGTGTGTGTATGTGTGTGTGTGTATTTCCAGAAAGAACCTTAAGATTTAAAATAAGGAATAAATAAGTAGTTCAACAGAAAAATAGGCAAAAAACATTAACAGGGTTTCATTCAGGAAATAAAAAAAACATAAATAGCTAATAACTTGTAATGAAGTAACTGTATGGATAAAGAAAGGTGTAAAAAAATGAGGCAATTGTTCATCTTCCTGCTAGGTCCTGTTAAAAAAACAATGTTTCACTATTTCAAACCTTACTTTATTTCACACTTTAATTAAACTTTCTCTTAATATTTTCAAAAATAGCAAGGTAATAGACGTATGTTCTTCTCAGGATTAAAAAATTGTAAGCTCATATACTGTGCATGGTTAACATGTCTTTTATGTCTCTTAATTCATGTATCCCCCTCTTCACTTATTTCATCTTGAAATGTAGATGAGAAACTTGTCCATGCAAACTATAAATATCCTACATTCTGGGCTTTACTGATTGTGTCCTTGTGGTTTATCATATATTTCTTTCTTTCTGAAATGAATCACAATACAGTAGTTGGATCTAGAAATTTAATCATACTCAAGTGAAAATGTTTTAGAAAAATACTTTTTATAATTGATATTGTGTTCCTCAATTAGTTGCACATTCCTGTAATCCCAGACATTTCGGAAGCTGAGAGAGAGGATTACAAATTGGAGGCCAGCATTAACATCTTACTGAGACCTTCAACAACTTCAAGACCTTGTCTCAAAATTAAAAATAAAAAGGAGTGGGACTGTATCTCAGTAGTAAAGTGTCTCTGGGTTCAATCCTTAATAAATAAATACAGAGAGAGAGAGAGAGAGACAGAGAGAGAGAGAGAGAGAGAGAGAGAGAGAGAGAGAATAATGTCTAGCTGCCTGTGATACTAAAATTATACACAAATTGATTGGAAAGAGAGAAGCCTAACCAGCACCCAAGTATTCCAGTTGTCCCATTAGAGACTCCAGACATGAGTGAAGAAGTCTTTGTTTTACTTAGGCACCAATGACCATGGAATTTTAATTATATGAGAGACCTCAAGTCAGAACTGTCAAGATGATTCTAGTCAACCCACAGAAACTATGAGACACAATCACATAATATTGCCTTAAAAAAAATAATAATGTTATTGTGATAAGCAACTTCTACTTAAACACATAGTAAGAGAACCCAACTTCCTGTGTTTAAATATTTCTTAAACACCCTGGGTGTACCTCGAAAAATCAACCATTTCTTTAAGTGTAAGATAGTCTCACAAACTTCATGTTTAGAAAAATTAGATAAGCTTATGTGGGTAAACTTCTTCTAATAGAACCTGCCAACGAGTAAAGCTCTGTGTTAGCAAATGAATGCTAATGCTAATGTTTTCCTTATAAACAAATTTTTACCTATAATAACATAAACATAACATGTATAAGTTAATCACACTTGTAGAATTGTAGCAGGCCCTTTTTGATTAAGGAATAATACATATACATATGAATATTCACTTCCATATAGTTTATTTACATAACAGGATCATGCAACATCAAAGGTCATGTGAAAATGAATGACAATATAGTAGAAGAAGTGTCAAATTAATGCAATAAATAAAACATCTCATCACAAACACCACAGCTAATGCTATTATAAAATTTGATTTTGCTTATAGAAGTGTTATATAAATCTTATTTATGATTTATCAAATATGTGTATGTTGAATGATTTCAAAGACAATGTCTGTTTCTCACTTGAAGGCCAGTTAGTGTATGTGGTCACAAATGACAAACTTTTCTGCTTTTGTTCAGATTTTGTTGTCACCCAAAGACATTGCACAAGATAATTTTGTAAGAGATACTAGGCCTGGTCAATAGGTTGTTTTCCCCACATTTTCTTATTTACAAATTTATTATATTAATCAAAATGTATTTCTATGTACCACAAATAAAGCATCTCTTATGATAATTCAACAGTTAAGTGGAAAACTTGTTAGAAAAAGTTCTATTTCACTTTCTTTTATAATCCTTTTCTCTTCTAGGATATAGAACTAGCATGAAATAATTAGTATTACCAATTTAAAATATAATTCACAATCACTATTGCAGTGTTAGCAACGTATTACAGATGGGGAAAATTTGATCACTTGCCTTTAAAACCACTTTGAGCTTTCTCTATGCTGTTAATATTAATATTAAAATTTCTATTTTTGTGTATTGGGAAACTTTCAATAGAGAGGAGCCTCTTTTCTTCTGATTACTCTTTGAGTGCAGTTATTTATAATGCATGTCTCACTGTTGTTAATAGTGGCTCTGTCTACTCACATTTTGGAGTTTTGAGTGGGACACTTTGATTCAGTGTTATGAAAAGTTAGTGGAACTATTAATAGTGGTAATAATAGTCACTTTGCTTCCCTCCATATAGACTCTAGTATCTGGGAAATGAAAATTTTTCAACAAGTAAGGACACTTCCCAGCTCCTACATATCTATGTGGAGCTGTTCCATTAGTCTAGGTTATGAGCCAAATTTATAGTTTGTAAAACTGTTGCAGTTATAAAATGGAATTAGTCTGAGTTTCTGAGTCACACTTGGATTAATTATGCCACAAAAAGAGCATTCAGTAGTGCTACAAGTGGATACTCCTATGAGTGAGAAATATTAATGTCAAACTACTGAAATTTTCATAATATGCAGAAAAATAAAGGTTGTTAATATCCAACAGTAAACTTCAGAAATTTTCTCCTTTCGTATCTATCATAGTACTTGTAGATAGGAAACAGTTGCCTCCAATATGTGTGATTTGAATTAGGTCAGTTTGTTGAACATTTTTAATTAGAAGAGGTTGTTAATTGTTCAACGATTAATTTTATTGACTCTGTGTAGATGATTTTTATGTGGAAAAACATCAGATGATGTTTATGTTCACAGAGTCAATAAGATTAATAATGACAGTTTTAGCTTTTATTTTCCCCAGAAACTTATACTTTTTGTCTTTTCTTATTATGTTAGCATATCCAGATAACTTTGAATAGATTCACTATTAGCATATATCCTTAACCATTACCTTTTGTGGGTGAGATTATGGGTTATTCATTTCTGCATTTAGAACATAAAACCCAAGTATTTACTTTTAAAATAATGATATTTTATTTTCACATCTGGATAAGTATTACCATATTTTAAATACTGAAAGATTTATTGAATGATTAAAAAAAGGAAAGAACAAGAGATAAGGCTAGCTTCTTGACATGTTTTCTGTGAAGTTATTTGTGCAGAATTAGTTCAATTTTCCTTCCTTAAAGACTTTCATTAGCTGAGAATTTATCCAACGTGTCATGATTACCTAGGATTTGATTTTGAAAATGAGAAACACTGGTATATAATCTAAATGATCTAGGTCTGACCTCAAATGCATCATACACTGGTACTATATTTTCTACTTATGTCATTAACGGAGTGATTTAAAATGTTAAGATATAAAGTTGTATTATTATAATGTCACTAATAAAGAAGACATTTATTTCCCAAACTTCAAATTTTAACTTTTAGTAAATTAAGAAGATAATAAATGAAATACTCTGTTTTGCATCATATATCTTTTTAAAAACTGTGTTTCTCTCTTCAGAAGGGTATCATAAATTCTCTTAAAACTTAATGTAATAAAATCCTCAGAAAGAACACAGGTCAGGTTGCTATTGTATAGTAGGTACCATCTGTGCATACTCTCAGTGCCCCCAGGCAATGGATTTGGAGGGAAACTGTAAAAGCCAGGAGAAGCACATGAGTTCAGTGACATGGTGACATGGTCACATAGTCAGTTTTGATCTTACATATGAGAAATTGGTTATTTTTTCTAATCTATTGCAAATAACAGTGTGACATCAAGTGTCCCTTTTGACAGCTTGTTTCTCCTCAAAAGCGAAAGATAATTGGGCTCATGGAGTTATACATCTGCCCATTCTTGCCATTCTACAAATGAAGTTCATAGTCACTGGGCCTAAGCTCATAGAACTGATAGAAAAATTGGATTGGGTGTAAAATGATTTATGCAAATTCATATTAGGAAAATAAATACAATGTACACATCTGTCAGCCAGAATCATTTGGATTTTGTTCACGAATATTAATAAAACTCACTTTTTTGTTAGGCACTATACTAAGTACTGAGAAAAGAGGATTATGTATCTTGAGGATCAAGCACATAAGTGATTGAAGTAGTCTTAGAAACAGATGGTTTAATAAAATTATTTCAAAACTATAATAAATACTACATGTATGCACAAGGGTCAATGAGAGAGGAAGGAGAGCTAGTTAACTTAGTCAAACATGGGTATTCTAAGAATGTGTACTTGTGGATTCTTAAAGGATGCCTAAGTGATAATGAGATACACGTGTTAAGGTAGTTGATCTATTATAACATTAACATTCCATGTTGCAGAGATGTGAATGTATGATATGTAGCAAGGGGTTACATGTAATGGAAAAATAAACTAGAAACATATGTTCAGTAAAAGATGAGGCAGCAAGGTAGATTTTTGTAGATATGGCAGAAGATTTTAATTTGGTGATAGTATCAGAATTCCTACCCAACATTTCTTCAGGGGCTGGGGAGATAGCTCAGTCGGTAGAGTGCTTGCCTTGCAAGCACAAAGCCCTGGGTTTGACCCCCAGCACCACAAAACAAACAAACAAACAAACATTTATTCAAGTATGTGTCATGGTCAGATTTATATATCATCAGATTCAATGATGGTAGGATGATGGAACATTGTCTTGAGGAGATGAAGCAGGGAGACCATTTGTGTTTATTTAAACATTTCTTTTTGTGAACTTTATAACCTCAGAGTAGGGAACATCCTATATATTTCCAGGCAAAGAAACTGTGTTAAAAAAGCAATGTAAAACAGGAATAGTTAGGACTTCAGAATGGGTGTAGGAGAAGCTTTAGTAATGATAACCTATCCCCCAAGAAGTGATAAGACTTAACAAAGTTGTGTGTAAGACCAACTGTAAGACTTAACAATTAAGAATCATTATTTATTCAAGGAAACCTGCTGAATCTTGGTTAATATTGAGAGTTAATGGCCATTTTTCATGCAAGTATTGCTATCTCTCCCCAACATATAGGAAAAAGATTAAGGACCAGAAGAAGCTCTTCTGCAGCTCCAACTTAATTAATTTTATTTGGAGTACAGTGAGGAAAAAAAATCCATACCAAGCACTGTGAAAAAGGAGTAGAGGTCTTCAGTAGCAAATAACTAGGGAAGATTAATATGGGAGAACTTGAGGTCGTAGTACTGGAGGGATCAAGCAACACCATGGTTTACCAGCCTTTCATCCCAGAGATCCAGTCACAGGGCCTTTCTCCAGTCTCGCTTGACACTGAGTTGTAAGGAAGGTGTGCACCAGTCTAAGACGAAATAGAATGATTAGCAAGGTTCCAGTGAGCAACTCAAACCTGGTTGAACTGAACTGAATGCTAAAAATAAAAAGAAGAAAGGAAATATAAATTCTCTAAATTTAAATAAAAGAACCATTGAATAAAAGTAGACTATTGGCCAAGATGACCTAGTTACCTCAATGTGAGTAACTTCAGTCAAATCTCTCCTGTCCTATCTCTTAACCTTCCTTTCATCTTAACCTTTAAAGAATCCAGAGGCTCTAACCCTTTTCATAGAATATTTACTTTTAAAAACTTGTAATTATAAAGCATTTTTCTGCTCATTTGGGACCTAAGTCTTTCTAAAAGATACTGGTGGGTTTTAGAACCCAAAGCAATTTTTCTCAAGGACCCAAGAGCCATCCTTTGAAATGCAATCATCACAAAAGATAATGGCCCTATTTTCCAGTCTCCCTAGGAGGGTACCCAATTTACTTCAACATGTAAAACTAACTTCCTGTCATAAATATAGAAGAAATTTACTTTTACTTTGGGTAAGTCAATTAGCAAAAACACATGACCTGTATCTCAACCCACTCCAGCTCTTAAAGAATCTCCTACACAGTGCCAGTTGGATCAGTTCAACTGGATTCTCTTACCTATTACATTAATCTTGAATAAATCTTCATTAACTGTTTAACCTTGTATGGTGCATATCTGCTCTGATACCAACAATTGCAAAAATAAACACTCCTGTTTACAAATTTTTAGTGAATATGTCAATTAGCAAAATCCTTCAATTATTTATAATGGCAATATATCACTATCAGATGTCATCTATTTCCATGCTCTTTGCCTCAATACCAGGTCTCTGTGGAATATATATATATATTCCTTGAGGCCAGGATTATGTTTGAGTTCAGTCAATGTGGAGCCCCAAAATGGTACTGAAGGGAGAAATCAGAGAATGATCAGAATACAAATACTCTGGATTCCTCCTGGCAAGCCTCCTTGGTTAGCTGTGTATTTTAAAGAAGTAATTTTGGGTTTCTGGCACCACCTCTATCATCTAATCTCTTTCGTTTTCCAATGTGGTAGCAATTATGGTTCCTATGCACCCTCTCCACACCTTTATAAAGAGTTCCTTGTTAAAAAAAAAAAAGAATTACATTATTAAAGGTTTCTTGAGTACTCGAAATTTGAGAGTGCCATTGGTTTCCAATATGATAATGACACCAAAATATTAAAAGAAAACATAAGAAAAAAAATAGACTGGGAATGAGGTGGGAGTATAAAGCAAAATGGAGTTAGGATAAACTTCTGAAATTCTCAGTGGTTGAGTTTCAAAATTTTAATAAGGTGTAAAGAATATTGAATCTGTAAATATTTTGTTTTAGTTATAGCAGGAGATTATGCACATTTATTATTTGTTTGGTTCAGTAGAAGAGAATGTCAACGTAATCCTAAGTATTTACTGACTGAAGAGAAAAATGTGATCATTTAAATAAATAAATATCAAAAGTCACCAAATTAATTGAAGATCATTAAAGAAAAAATCAGTACAATTGGAATGGGAATGATGTTATTGTGTAGGCTCAGTTTTATTACAATAAAAGTTAAGGGCTATTTGTTTTATACCAAAGTAAGTGTGGTAGAATATTTTTCTGTCTTTTATATTATCTATATTTTTCAAATTTAGTAATATATAAATTTGACACTATCAAATAGTTATTAACTAAGAATCAGAACTCAAAATTATAATCATGACAGCTAAGAAATGTATAAAAAATGTTTTCTTTTACTTGATTCCTGTTTGAGTTAACTTTCTCACCACTATGACTAAAAGAACTGACAAGAACAATTTTAGAGAAGGAAAAGTTTATTTGAGGCTCACAGTTTCAGAAGTTTCAGTCCATAATCAACTTCATTGATCTGAATGGAAGACAAGGCATAACATCATGGGAGAAAGATGTGGAGGAGGAAAGCAGCGAAGAACTTAGCCAACAGGAAACAGAGAAGAAGACACTGTAGACCAAGGACAAAATATATAACCCAAAGGCACATCTCCTATGATCCACCTTCTCCAGTCACAACCCTACCTGCCTACATTACCATCCAGTTAACACCTATCAGGGGATCAATGCACTGATTAAGTTAAGACTTATAACCCAATCACTTCACCTTTTTTTTTTTGAATGGTCTCACACATGAGCTTTTGGGGGACAACTCATATTTAAACTAAAACAAGCCCAAAATGAAAAGTAGAATATACGATTCATACAAAATTTTGTTTACTATCCCCTTAAAATCCACAATTTAAATAAATACCTTCCTTAGAATTTGTTAGGAAACATTAACTATTGCAGTAAACTTCACATTTTGGAGGCAAGTTTCGGGCAATTTATTTTTGTTTAATTTGGCTAATGTTTATACATAAAAAAGAAAGAAATTCATGAATTAATTTTTATATTCTTGTATACAAGATTGATTTTGAATATCTACACTTGAAAAGCTAAGAGACTTGAAATTCAAATACAATTATCAATACAAATATATGAATTGAATGCCAGGATTGTTATAAGCTTTGCATTTTCAAAATACACACACACACACACCACAAATACAAGCACATGTGCATGCACACATCTACAAACATGGAGAATGCACATGTATAGACACAAACTAAAATAAAATATTGACCATCTCTTATTATACTTTATAGTATATAATGTTATACACCTCATACTGTTTTCAATGTTAACCTAAGTATATCCTGTGCTATGGTTTGAATTTGTGTAATGACCCAAAGGCCCAGGCATGCAAGAATTGGTCCACAGAGTTGCATTATTGGGAGACACTGTGAACCTTTAGAAGGTGGACCTCCTAGAAGGTGATTAGGTCATTGGGTTGTGCTCTGAAGAAGACTGTGGAATCCTGGCCTGTATTCTCTTTCTCTGCTTCTTGGATCATGAGATGAATGGTTTATTCTATCATGTGCTCCTGTCATGATTTGCCTCCTCATCTGAGGCCAATAGTCATGAGACACTTGATTGGGAACTCCAAATCTATAAGTCAAAGTAAATAATTTTTTCTTTATAAGTTAATGCCTCAGGTATTTTGTTACAGTGAAAGAAAGCTGAATAACACAATTTTCTGATTTTTAAAATATTCTTAGAATTTTCAACTTCTAAAATATATTAAACATTCTAATTATTATTTGCTAAAATATATTAGGCAATTATCCATGGTAAACTTATCTGTATATACCATTAAATTGAGACTCTGTATGACTTTCAAAGACAAAACTCCATTCTCTAATACAATTTATTGAAATAGGATGTATTTTTATATGCAAGTACTCAGATACTAACACTGAAAGCAAGGCAAATTATGACAGCACTGAAAGAAATAAAACACTTAAGCGAGGAAACAAAAGAGTTACATGCTTAAAACTAGAAAGCATTATTGAAATAAATGGAAAAGGATACAAATAAATGGAAAGAGATCCAGCTTTCATGAATCAGAATAATTATTATTGTTAAACTGTCCATATTACCCATACAGATTCAATACAATCCCTATCAGAATTCTTATGCCAATTTTCACAGAAGTGGAAAAAGCAATTAAAAAGCTCATATAGACACATACCCCCAAATCCCCAAACCAAAAATAACTTGAAAATCCAAAGCAACTTAAGAAAGTGAAACAAAATTGAAGGCATCAGACTTTCTGGTTACAAATGATATTACAAAGTTGTAATAGTCAAAACGGATGGTACTGACATAAAAATGAACTTATGGATCAATGGAATGGAATAGACTTTCCAGACATGAACCCAAGTATATATAGTCAACCATTTTTTACTAGCCTTCCAAGAAGATACAATGGGGAAAGGATAACTCTCCAATAAATGGTGCTGAAATATTAGAGTTTCCACATGCGGAAGAATGAAAGCAGACCTTTATATTACATCACATGGAAAAAAAAAATCTCAAATGGATTAAATCCCTAAATGTAAGACACAAAACCATAAAACTCCAAGAAACAAACAGGACCTTGACTTGTTTTGGATATCACACGAAAAGCTCAGGCAACAAAAGTAAAAATAAACAAGTGAGGCTTCTGCAAACTAAACAGCTCCTACACAGCAGAACAAATATAAACAAAGGAAATTTTTATAAAATGGAAAAGCAGCCTATGGATTGGGAGAAAACACTTGGATACTTTATGTCTAATAAGAGTTAATAACCAAAATACATATGGAAGTCTCACAATTCAAGAGTTAAGCAAAAACAATAAATAACATGGTTAAAAATGATCACAGAAAATAGATATTTTTCCAAAGAACACATAAAATGGTCAACATGTACATGAAAGAGTGCCAAACATCACTAACCATCAGGGAAATGCAAATGAAAACCATGATAAATGAATCTACATCGTGCATAACCATAGAAATGAGAAGATGTACCCATTTGTGTCAATGAATCAAAATGCTATCTGTAAAAATAAAAAAAATAATTTAAAAAAATGTCACCTGACACTTGTTTGGCTGGCTATTATCAAAAATATAAGAAATAACTATTGTTGGAGAAGGTGTGAAGAAAAAGAACCATATACACTATCAGGGAAATGTAAGTTGGTAAGACATTAAGGAAAACCGTACGGAGAAATTATGAAACTTCTTTATAAAGAAATATAAAAGTGTCATGGCACATGCCCATAATCCCAGAGATTCAGGATACTAAAGCCATAGGACTGGAAGTTCTAGGTCAGCCTCAGCAATTTAGTGAGATCCTATCCCAAAATAAAAAAAATAAAAATAAAAAGGACTGGGTATGTAGTTCAGCAGAAAAGCATGTCTGAATTTGTTCCCCAGTACTAAAGGGAAAAAAAAAGAAATTGACCCTAAACTTATTATATGAACCAACAATGCCTAGATTGATTAAATACCCAAAAGACATGAAATCAGTATTTCATAGAGACTTCTGTGTTTTCTTATGAATTTGAGTGTTATTCCTAGTAGCCAAGATATGCAAATGGCCATATGCATTAGTGGATGAACTGGCAAAGAAGTTATACTATATACATAAAGGAATATTATTTAACCTTACAAAAGAAGGAGATGTTGCCATTTGCAACAATTTAATGAATTTGGAGGATTTTTATAGTGAATGAAGAAAACCAGATGCAATTAGAAAAATACTATATGATCTCATATGTGGAATTTAAAGAAAAAAATGTCAAATAACAGAGTAGTGACTGGAAGGGGAAGAAACATGGGTGAAGTTAGCGAAAGGGTAGAAATTTACAGTTATGTAGAATGAAAAAGTTTAGAAATAGAGTGTGCTGCATGATGACTGTATTTAACATTATTGTATTGCATTCTGAAAATTGCTATGAGAGTAATTTTAAGTGTTGTTACCACAAAACCAAAAATAACTGAGGAAAGTGATGGATAATGTAATATATTTTACTATGGTCATCATTTCAGTATGCATACATCATGGTATGTATAAAAACATTACATTGGGTGACTTAAATATATAATAAAAGTAATTAAAGAAATACTTAAAACAAATATTTCAATTAAGTTATTATCCTCTAGATATTCCAACTAATTAATTCATATTTTAGAGAACACAATGATCAGTTTCCTGAACTAATTAACTCATTATTCCTTTGAACTTGAGCAAGGTGAAGCAAGACAAAAGAGGAATGGCTCTTCCAGCCTCCTTTTCCTGCGTTCCAAATTTCTTGTCACAATATCACTTTTCCCTAACTGTAGCTGGTATCTGATAATATGAGGAAAAATGGCCTGTGACAGGCTTTACAGAGCAGTAACCTCTGGTAATATGCTTTTTTGAAATGTTAGCTGTGAAACTGATTTTTTGAGAGAAAACCAGTGAAGATTACTATCCTTTTGTCTAAAGGTTTCATTCTTTATTAAATCAAAATAATCAGGCTTATTTTTAAAACTCACTTTTTTAATTGATCAAGAGAATGTTTCAAAATGACACAATTTATCTACACAATTTCCTATATGCATTTCCAATCCAGGAAAAAAATATGTATATATTTAAATTGAGAGCTTCCTATGAACAGCAGAAACTAGTTCAGACAGGAAAGAATCCACAAATTTTGATCTGAATGAAAATGTTCACTATTAACTGAAATAATTAATTGTAACATTTCTTAAGTGAAAATAGAGCCATTGTCTAAGATATACCTGCAACTATAATAAAATAGTGGAAATAGAGCATACCAAAATCCCTGAATAAAGGCATTGAAAACAATCCTTTTTGGAATGAATTGGACAAAACTTTCCTTTGCTCTTTACCAATACACCACAGTGAATGTGCAACCACAAGAATGGGATCCTAATTAGAACAAGATAGACTCCATATATGTATTATATGTCAAAGTATACTCTATTGTCATGTATATCTAAAAAGAATTTAAAATTTTAAAAATTGATCACAAAAATCTACAGTCTGTGAATTCGATCAATATGCTGATTGAAAATAAGTTTGATGTTTCCTAGTATTTGTATTTATTTTTCACCTATTTTCTGGATAATTATTTCCAAAGACAAAATTATGTAGATAGATTTATATATATATCTAGTTCTTAGAGTCAAACACTGGCAAGGCTATAGGAAAATTATTTGAGGAACATAAATAATAACTGCTGTGGCAAATTCTAGGAAAATTTCTCTTTTATGTCTATGTGATATTGTTTTTTGTCCAAATTTTCTAAAAGTAAAAGTTAGCACTTTAATTTTCATACATTGCTAAAATTAATAAATAATAGCTCCCATTCTATTAGCCTTCTACCCTCGGTAAAGCAAAAAAGAACCCCTATTGTCCTGATTGCCTTTTGCTTTAGATTACCAGGCTAAGGGCTTCTCAATAAGTGTTTGGAATCGAAAAGGCTAAGCTAAAGATTGACTCATTTGTAAATCTCTCTAGCATATAATTTGTTTCACAAGGTTTGATTAGTGGTTTTTGCTAGCCATGATTAATTTGGTTGTAATCAAGTAATGATATTGAAAATTGCTTTATTATTTTTTTGCTTTGGCTGTTTTAATGTGCCTACTGAAGTTCTATAAACGCTTAGCTTAAATTAAAAGTACAGGAAATCCCTGGACTTCAGGATCTCCTAATGAAAATATGTAAAGAATAACTCGTTTCTGTAATCAACAAAACTAAAATAAAATAAATACAAAAAATAACTCCTTTCTTTGTGGTTTTTCTTTTTCTTATCTTCATGTTTGAGGGGAACAATAAGAGTATTACGATGTAAAGGTACATTTAATTTGCATGATGTATCTTACCGTTTTCATTAATATACTTACATGGAATGATGCAACTTCCTGTGCATTTACTGCAGTAAAGCATTTGAAGAATTTTAATTCATTTTAGCAGATGTTCTGATGCACTGGACCACATTTCCTCAGCCCACATAATCTAATCATAATATATGTGAATGGTGGGTAGACATCTAAGATGGCCCACATTAGTACTATTGCCTAGTGCTCATGTCCTTCTAGAATTTTACCACTGGAGTGTATGCTGGACCTAGTGGCTCTTTTAAACTATATAAAAAAAAAAAAAAAAATACAGTGGTAGGTTGTCGTTTTGGCAATTAGTTTACAAAAGACATTCACATCTATCTTGTTTGTAGACCACCTTGATTGCCTTCTTGTGTTGGATGTTTTAATGACGCAAACGACCATACCCAAAAGTAGTCACAGCGAGAAACCAAGGAAAGCCTATAACTATCAGTCAGATGAGAACTGAGGCATTTTGTTCAATTAGACCATTAGTTCAATTAGCTCACAAGGAACTGAATTCTAACCACAACCATGTGAGTCAGTACATAAGCATATCTTTCTTCTGTAAGCTTCAAGGTGACTGAGGCTCTGACTGGTATCTTGCTTATAACTTTCGAGAAATTCTGAAGCAGAGGGCCAGGGTAAGCCACATCCAAATTCCTATCCTATAGTAACCATAAAATAATAAATGTGTGTTGTTTTAAATGAGTAAGTTTGGGATAACTTGTTACATAACAATAGTTGAATCCATGGCAGAGTTGATAGTTGCATGCCTTGCTGACTTCTATGAGCTGTAAAGAACATCCAAACTGCACTCCGTTACATTCCACAAATACTTCCCTTGACTAAATGAAATCAGATTAATGAAAAACTGCTCCAGTCTTTCCATACTGCAGTGGGACAAATTGGAAGTGTTCTTTGTGGTTTGTCTGAAGGTCTATAGCATAATTGAACTTTTTTTTCCTCACATTTAACAAAGTAGACAACAGAGTCTTCAGGAAATATGGGGTAGTAGAGAATGTTGCTTTGGGTATCAGAGCTCCAAACAATAGCAATATAATCAATATGCTGGAAGGGAATACTAGCACTATCGTACACTGTTAAAAAAAAGCAAAAGATAAATAATCAACTGTGGTCATTTGAAACCATAAGTATATTGAGGGCATAGCTCTAGTAGATTTTGCTATTGAATGTGATAGGAAACTGGGGAACTTATGACTGATCAAAATGCATATAAATCCAGTAATGCACTTAAATTTCCATATTGTTATTTTAGCAGGTAGGCTATAACTCTGAATTTTTATGGAATTATTAAAATAATCTCATATCTTATGTAGACATGGTTCCAAAATTCCTGTAAAACTAACTCTGGGCTTAATTCTGAGTTAATTATACTGCAGTTACAGCAAATTTTATAAATTTCTAGGTGTCATATGCAAAAATGAACAGATAAGTAGAGATGTTACAGTGATATCGTTGAAAAAGTTCCATAATCTTTTGTTTTGGTTTTTTTTTTTTTTTAAGCCCGTTTTTCAAATCATTAAGTCTAGCAATGTCATTAACGTCAAGAAATATAGGTAGAAACTAGGAAGTTGATAAGAGTTTGGGTGTGTTTCTATAAGAGAGCTTGCTCTTCTAATTACTACTGCTCATTCATTTTTTGACTGCCTTATATGACTTTATAATATTGTAAATGAAATAACATTGGAACTTGAACCTTATTCATAGTGAAGGATGTAATGAAGCATATTAATATTTGAGATCCACTGTTCTAATGGACTTCATCAGTCAGAGAAGAACATTTTCTAAAACACTGGATAACCCAGTGTTTTGGTAACAATGTTGAATAAAAGACAATTTCTTATAAGTTTGGAATTCTGTCCTGAGAAATAATGCTTTAAGCAACTGAACAATATACAGAGGATCAGGTCTCCTAAATCTTTAATTCCCAATATCCATTTTTATCCCCTGATTATTCTAGTCACTGTGACTCAATTATAAAATTTTATTCTTATGGAGAGAATATTTCCAATAGAGATAGTAAATGTGATATTGGATTAAATGACAAACATATACCTGGGCTATTTGGGGCCTTCATGTCACAAGAAAATTCAGCAAAAAAAAAAAGTTAGTGATTTGTTTTATTGATCTATCACAGCTATGCCTGGAAAGCCAGAGAAGCAAAGACTGTGGATAAAAATTGAGGCATCTTCTAGATCTTATCTTTGAGTAACACACTGAAAATCAGCAGCTTCTTCAAATCTATTTAAGTAATAAAATTGTAGGCTCAGACTCATTAAGAATGGATATTTGGCCATTGCATTGGATAAAAGTTTTCAATCTTCTAATGAAATTATGGCATTTGTAGGTAAATGGATGGGACTGGAGAATATTATGCTAAGTGAAATTAGTCAATTCCAAAGAACCAAAGACCAAATGTTTTCTCTGACATGCAGATGCTAATTCACAATAAGTTTGGGCGGGGGAGAACAGAGGTACTTTGGACTAGATGGAGGGGAGTGAAGGGAGGGGAGGAGGAATGAGGGTAAGAATGATCGTAGAATGAATTGGACATTATTACCCTATGTGCATATATAATTACATGACCTGTATAACTGGACATTATGTACAACCAGAAAAATGAGAAGTAGTACTCCATTTATGTATGATGTATCAAAATGCATTCTGTTGTCATGTATAACTAATTAGAACACATTTTTAAAAATTAAAAAAATTTCAATCTTCTAAAGATGTAGATAATGACAAAATGAATGAGATGAAGGATGTGACAAATGTCTGTTACATCTATGTGACCCATTGCTGACATAAGCACTATCTTAACCCACATCCACTATATCATTTATTTCACTTTAAAATGAGATGAATTCATTTTAAACTATTTCCCTTTTGATCCTACACGCTCATGCACATACAACTCATGTGTATTGTGTAGGCATGCTATGTTGACTACTACAATGCTATATTTTTTTAAAGCCACTTACTAGTTATATGACATTGGACACAATACTTTTGTACTTCAGGAACTATAAATGCCAATTAATGATTCGGGATTATGATAAGAAAAAAATAGGTAATATAAAATATTCCTGGCATATATTTAGAGTTCAATGAATAACAGCTATTTTTGCTACAGAGAAGATATGTTTACTCAGTAAAGAGGGTGGCACTGGAGCAAGGATCTTGTTTTTTGTTCTCTTCAGGTTGTCTTCTTTTGCAGAAGAGATGAGTTTTGCGTTTTGTGTGATATAATTACATTATACGAGGTGGGGATATTTTGGAGGTGTATGTGCAGGAAAGGATAATTAATATATATTTAGCAGCCATAGACAGGATGGCAGTGGGACAATGAGTTTTGTTTCTTTGCTGTTTGTTCTTCTCTGCCCACAGTCATTGCTCTTTCCTACAAAAACCCTGATTTGAATTTGGAAATCAATCCCTTTTGCATCAGCTGCTATCTGGTGGGAGTGATGTAGCTTTATTCCTCCCTCTTGGGTGGTATGTTTTTAAGCTTCCTTTGCTGTCGCCCCACGCATATTGGTAGCTTGAGTAGATAGACAAAAAGACTGATAACCTTGTATTTTAACTTCACAAGGGATTCAGCTCCATGAGTATACTTGCTCTGAGATATTTCTAATGGTACTTTTTATTTACCTTTCTCTGACTGTCTTGATTCCTACCTATACTCAAATATAGCTCTGTCATCTCTTACTTTTAGTGCAGGTTGTTATATTCCTCCAATAGCTCCCTTTAGCATAGGCTACCTAGCAGAAGTTTGCATGTTACAGAATCACACAGAACTGTATGTGATAATTCAATCATTATATGATATTCTATACTTACATAAAAATAAGCCAAATATTTGTACAAATAAGTAGTTTTATCAATTATTTTAAAATGCATAAAACTTCAAATCCCTTTTTAAAGTAGACAATATGAAATAAAATGACCCCACTATGCCAGGGATCATGGGTTTTTAAGCTCTGAATTAATGTTACTTCAAAAGAGTAATATCAGGGTCTCTATTAAGACAGAACACTTGTCATATGTTTAAGGGTTTATCACAATGTAAAGGAAGATAATGGACTCAGATAAAAATCATGGAGAAGGATGCAAAATGTAGAATTTTGAAAATATTCTGTCCTTTATAGCAGTGGTAGTCAAAGTGGGTTCCCCACGTAACAGGGATCAACAGCACGTGGGAAATTGCTAGCCATGCAAATGATCAGGCCGTCATGCCAGAGCTTCTGGACTGGAAACTGTGAGGGTGATGTCTAACAATACTAATAATCCCCACAAATAATTTTAATTTGTGCTCAATTCTGAGAACCACTGCCATATAGAAACTTAGAAGTTCATTTCAAGAAGAGTACAGAGAGAAAATACAGCACACTGTTTTATCAGCATTACACAATCTACTGTGAGTGGATATTTCAGCAGATGAATTTGGTGAAAGAGGCAACAGTAGGACTTTGAAGAACAGGGTGTGTCAGATAAGGGAAACAGAATGGCAATAAATGAACACAGACTAAGAAAGAAAGTAGACACGTTTCAGTTCAAACCCAACAATTAGAACATGTCTTTTAACTGACCAAACCGACACAATCTTAGCAGATGAATATGAGTAATTCTTCCTCTTATAAAAATTAACATTCTGAGTTACTACTCTTTCCCATTATGACATGCATATTAAATTCAATTTGTATAACAGTGTAATTAGAAGGACAAGTAGCAAATGAATAAGGAAGTAGCCTATTAAACTAATGTGCATTCGTAAGCTAGTGTGAACCACTTTATTCAACCCCACTTTATTTGAAAGACTGTTTCATTTTATTTCTATTTGGGAATTTCCTGTTCATGTCATTGGCACATGTGTCATCCAGAACTCAGATTTAACAGATTTCAGAACTTTACATCACATAGTTGAAAATATTTTCTTAATTTGTTTGAATGTTAAGAATAAATTGGAATTTCTCGTTACCAACCTCATTCTCCAAAATTTTCCCCACACATTTTATCTCTGTTTTGCTTCACTGTACTCCTAAAATTAAAGGAAATAAAATGTTAAGTTGCTCATATTATGCATTGTTCTAGTTGTCTTTTTTTTTTTTTTTCCCTCAAGTGGTTTGACTCAGGCAAGATTGTTAGCACACCTTGTGGAGAAGAGGGGCAAATTGCAGTCTGCTTTTCAGCTGCTTCTAATTTCATTCATATTTTCCATTGCTACAGTTGACTTACTTCAAATTTTGCTCAGGAAGATGAGCTATGATTTTTCATATCTGGACTTATGTAATCCTATATCCTTAAAAGTAATTTTGTCTGTTAAAGATGAAAGAGAAGACACCTGGAAAGGGGAGACCACTCAACCTCTAATAGTAGGAATTTTATTCCCAGGGTGAAGGACCTATATATCTTTATGGATACATAAAGAGCTGAACAATCAGAATAATATTGCACTATACTGCAGGCCTTTCCAAAGCAATCTATTCCAAAAGCTTTCGGATAGCAATGAACTTAGAGCACAGGTTTTCTGTAAGTATAAGAAGTGTAAAGATAGAGAGGAGAAGGAGAAACTAAGACTACATTCACTTTTAGTTCTGCCTTCAAAATTCCTCACACGAATAAATCATTCACTTCACAAGTAGTGAAGGAGTTGTAGTGCAAAGTCAGGCACAGTTCTAAAGTCTAGTCCCCCATTCAGAACCATGAATCAAGGGAAACAGAGTCTTCCATCCCAACTTTACCTAACTATGTGCCATGTGCCAGGTGCTAATTAGGACTGCATCTTAAAATTGTATCACTGTCCTCCAGATATTGACAATAAGCAATACAACATATACATATGTAAAAAGTAGAACATAGTAAAAATTTCTCTAACAGAGATGTATAGAGACCAAAATAATTAAGTGGAAAGATAGAAAATTATTTCTTCCTGAGTTGGTAGGGAAGGAGAACAAAGTCAGAGTCACAGGATATAATATTAAAACACTCAAATACCATACTATGGCAGAAAGAAATATATAACAATATAACTATGCTATAATTCATTGATATGACTAACAAGTGCTAACCACTCCATTTTTTACCTCATTTTACATTTTATTTTTCTTTATATATTTAAAATAAATGTCATCATGTGCATTTAAAGAATACAAAATGATATGTAGATTGCATGATATGATATATGTAGGTTGCATAAAGGTTACTATACAAAATTAAATTAGCATATTCATCAGCTCATATAATTACCTTGCCCATTTTTGTGTCAGAAGCATTCCCAAAGCAATATAATTATGTGACCTATAGTCCATATGTTGCATATTAGAGGTCTAGATATGCTTATCCTACATATCAACTGCATTGTAGCCTCTGACATACATCTCCCCATTTCCTCTGCACCCCAGTAACCACAGTTTTAATGTCTGCATATATTTGATTTATTTTATTTATTTATCTTTCACTAATCAGATAAGCAAAATCATGCACTGTGTCTTATTTGACTTCTGGCTTATTTCATTTAGCATCATGCTCTCCAGGGTGATCTAAGTTGTGGCAAATGCCAAGAACTCATTCATTTTGGGGGCTAGATGATATTTCATTGTGCATATGTGCCACTTTACCCATCCATATGCTGATAGATACTTGTTTCCATATCTTGGGTATTGCAAATAGTGTTGCAATGAGCATGAAGGTGCAGATGACTGTACATCGTGGTGATTTCACTTTCTTTGGGTAAATGTCCAGAAGGATTTCTGAGTCTTGATAGAAACTTCTGTACTGTTTTCCTTAGTGACTGTATCAATCTATATTCCTAACAAAAATATACAAAATTTTCTTTTCTGTATGCTCTTATTGTCATCATTTTTGTTGTTGTTAATAATCATTCTAGTGGGTGTGATGTGGTATCTCACAGTGGTTTTGATTTACATTTTCATGATAGCTATGGTAGTCATCCCTCATCCATTGTTTCCCTTTTCATAGTTTCATTTACCTAAGGTCAACTATGATATGAAATTTTTAAATGGAAAATCTCATACATTAATGGTTTTTAAATTTTAAATTGCATACCATTCTGAATAGCACAATATATTCTTGCACGATCCTACTCAGGGCAACCGAGGATGAGATTTTCCGTTTGTTCAAAACATTAATCACTTAGTGGTCATCCATTATCAGATCGACTTTTACAGTATCAGTATTTGTGTCCAAATAACCATTATTTAATATAATAATGACCGCAAAGAGCAAAAGAAGAATGCCTGCAATTTGAAAGTGCCAAAAAGAAATCATAAAGTATTTCCTTAGTCATTATTTCACATTATCACAGAAGGGTAAGTACAGTACAATTAGATTTTTTGAGATGAAGGTAACCAAATTCGTGTAACTTTTATGATAAGGTATTATTAAAATTGTTACATTTTATTACTTAATGTTAATCTAAACTTTATAATTTATTATTGCTTATTGTTAATCCCTTACTGTGTCCAACTTATAAATTAAACTTTTTCATGGGTATGTATGTATAGAAAGAATCGCTGTCTATCTCGAGTTTGGTACTATCTGGGTTCTAGTCATCCACTGGGGGTCTTGGAGCAATTCTTCATGAGAAGGGAGAACTACTACAATGATGTTAAGCACCTTTTCATACACTTGTTAGACATTTTCATATCTTCTTTGGATAAATATATTTTCAGGTCAATGTTTGTCAATTTTCTAATCAGGTGGTTTTTCTAACAACTAGTTATTTGAGGTTTTTGTTAATTTTATATATTGATGCCTTATGTGATATATGATATGCAAATACTTTCCCAATCTATAGACTTCCTTTCATTTTTGGGATTGTTTTCTTTAGTGTTCAGAAGCTTTTTAATTTAATGTGGTCAATATATTTGTTTTTGCTTTGTTAACCTGAGTTTTAGATGTGATATTCAGAAAGTCATTGCCAACGTCAAAGTCCAGGAATTTTACCCCTAGGTTCTCTTTAGGAGTTTTATAATTTCTGGTCTTTAACCCATTTTAGGTTGATTTTTGTAGGGAGTGGGAAAGAAGGGTCCACTTTATTTCTTTTCCATATAGAAATCCAGTTTTCTTGATTTGAAGACACTTGTTATGGTTTAGATGTGGAGTTTCCAAAAGCTCACATGAGACAATGCAAGAAGATTTGGAAGAGAAATGGTTGAATCAATGATTGGGTCAATGATTGGCCTTAATACAATCAGTGAATTAATCCCTGATGGGATTACTCAGTGGTAACTAGAGGCAGGTGGGTGTGACTGGAGGAAGTTGTTCAATGGGGGTGTGACTTTGGGGCATATATTTTTATCTGACAAGTGGAGACTTCCCTCTCTGCTTTTGATCATCATATGAACTGCTTCCCTCTGCCACACTCTTCCACCATGATGTTTAGTCTCACCTTGAACCCAGAGGAATGGTGCCAGCTGTCTATGTATTGAGACCTCTGAAACCATAAGCCTTAACATAAACTTTTCCTCCTCTATGATTGTTGTTTGAGTCTTTAAGTCACAGTGGCAAAACAGCCAACTAAAACAAGATATACTCTTTCCTATTGCATCCTCTTGGTGACTTTTCAAATATTAGTCAACCTCGTATATTTGGATTTATTTTTGGAAATTTATTCTGTTTCACTAGTCTGTGTATCTGTTTCTATGCCATACCATATTTCTTTGAACTGCTATAGTTTTGTGATATCTTTTAAATCAGGAAGTATAATTCCATCAACTTTTTCTTTCTCAAAAGTATTTTGTCTATTCAGATATTTACATGTCTATTTCAGATGTTTACATATGACTTTTATAATTGTTTTTTCTAATACTATGAAGAATGCCATTGGGAGTTTGATAGGAATTGTGCTGAATCTATACATTGCTTTGCATAATGTGGACATTTTAACAATATTAGTTTTTCCTTTCCAGGATCACAAGATGTTTCTCCATTTGTTTTTGTCCCTTTTAATTTCTTCAGTAATATCTTTTAATTTTTAGCTTATCTTTCATTTTTTGATTGCTTATTCCTAACTATTCTTGATGACTTTGTAAATGGCACTTTTTTAGGTAGTTATTATTAGTATATAAAAATGATAATATTTTTGTGTTACTTTGTATCTTGCAATCTCTTGAACTTATTTGTTTTTTCTAACAGTTGTACATGAGTGTGTGTGTGTTTGAAATCATCAGGTATTTTGACATATAGGATCATGTCATATGCAAATGGAGATAATTTTGCTTCTTCCTTTATGATTTACATATGCTTTTCCAATTTCCTTCTTTCTTTCTTTCTTGTACTGTGGTCAATATAAGTGACAAGAGTTGGAATTCTTGCTTTATACTGGATCTTGCTGTAAAAGCTTTCAGTTTATACCCACTGGTGCTACTGTTAGCTGTGGGTTTTCATAAATGGCTTTATAATGTTATGCTGGAAGCCCAGAGTTCTCTTGGTGTTGAGTGCTTCCTTGCAGGTGGGGTGAGGTGTGTGACTTCTAGGGTAGTTGCAGGTTCCAGATGCTTAGGATACAGACAATCACTTAAGCTTGGGTCCTAATTGGAGGGTAACACTAGTGACTGGGATGGAGATGCTGTGCAGTAGCCTGGCCTCATTTCAATTTACAAGTTCAGCAGCAATCTCATCAGTGATAGCACACAATGGAATGGGCATGGTGCAATGGTGATAAAGCCTCAGGGATGGAGGGGTGCTACCGTGATTCAGTCCCAGAGCAGGATATGCTCTGTGGCTCCAGATGCAAGATGGTTCAGAGTAGTAGCAGCATAGGTCAGGGACAGTGGTAGGGAGAGTGCCAGGTCTCTGGTGGCAGGATACTTTGTGGACTCTGGCAAGGTTGGTCTCTGGACTGCTCTTGGGATCTACGAGGTCTACTGGGAACTAAAGTAGTGAATTCTGCAGGGTCATCAGTAATACAGTTGGGTCTTCTAGAATCCTGTTACTTACCCTTTCCTTCAGAGGAGAGTCTGGGTGGGCTCCTCTCTTCCATGTCCTGCGTGGATGAGAAAAGGATTAAAAGCCAGAGGATGATGTTGGCAGTGTATCACTCAATGACCTAAATACTTTTATCTATTCAAGAAACACATAAGAGCCAATATTCTTTTTAAATGAGAGGGGGCATGACAGGTCTGGACATACCAGCTCTGGACTCTTACAACAACTCATCCAGCTCTCTTTTATTTTTAATATACAGGTAAAGGGGGCAAGGACTGGGAGGAGCCTCTTCTGTGATGGACAGGATAGGGTGGAGTTAGGGGAGCCATTCTCTTAAGGGGGAATACTCCAGAAGGAGACAGGGAACCACTCCCACACAGTGCCACATACTTCCCAGCAGTTCCTAGAAGTCCTGCATCCCATGGCTTAACCAAATTTGATTCTGCTAAATAAGAACTGCTTCCCACAGGAGTCCCTCTTGGTTTTGACTAGGAAAATGATAATAGAGGTGAGATCCACCCTGCAAATTCTTCACATAACCATCCTTGGTTTCTGTGTGCTACGCAATTTCTGCAGCTTCATTGCTTTGGTCTAGTGCTTGAAATTATTTTGGCACAGATGTGCTTATATATTCATTGCTTTATTTTATATTTAGGAAGAACTCACTTAGCTAACAGAAAATTTTAAAAGCCTCTGGAGAAATAGACTTAAAAAATTAAAAGGAGATGGTACAAGTAACCGATATCAGCAATTAAAAGAGGATTTTCTTTATTAAAACCACACATTATGAGGATCTTAAAATTATATTGATGTGAAAATTTGTTAACCAACAACTTGAAAAGAAAAAGCAACAAAGTCAAAAAGTATTTAAAAGGTGCTAATATTTTATAATAAAAAGGTAAATAAACTCAAGTTTATAGCAAAATTACAGTTTCACAAGTAACTATGCAAGAAAATTGATTATTGAATATTATTTTCTATTAAAATAAAAATGTTGAACTTAGTATAGAACAAACATTAAGGGCAAAATGATGTGACAGTATGAGATAATAATTTTCCATGACTGACAACTGTATTAAATTAACCATTTCCTTTACCCTCTATTGCTGAGAATTTTTTCTAAGGAAACAATGCAAAATATTGTGTGATCAGAAATATTTTACCATTCATTATAATTGGTTAACTTAGCCATAATCCAAAAGTACAAGAAAAGGAAAAGGTTGAAAAATTTTTCAAGAAAATTAGAATTGGAATACTGTGGATTACTGGGAAAAAAAAAATCAGATAATTCAGATGGAAAGTACATATTCCTAGAGTGAAACTAATGACACTTACTCAAGAACAAATCATATCTGAATAAATCTATGTAGGTAAATAGATTAAATTTGGTAAATTCAAGACTTTCCACAAAGAAAATTCTAGGTCCCTATGCCTACCAAACATTTAAAGATTATTTAACTCAGTTGTTCAGAAACTTTCCAAAGTAGTAATAGGAAAGAGATTATTTTAATTTATTCTATGAGGTTTTGTCCTGATGTAATAAATCATAGACATCTTAATTAGATAATATCACAGATTAATCTTCTTTATGAATATAGATATAAAAGTCTTTATCAAAATAATAGCAACTTAATTCAGTAATCTATGAAAGACCTATGCACTTAGGGTCAGGGAACTTTAATTCCTGATATGTAAGTTTGTCTTAACACATAAGAAACATTCACTTTCATGTAAGATGTTAAGAGACCAAGGAGAAAAATCAATAAATCGTATCAATAGGTGCGGGAGAAGCAAAAACCATTCACAATAGGAATATTTGACATATTACCAATAAAAGAAAACTTCTTCAACCTATGAAAGGGCATATAAAAAACTGCTGCACAGATAAAATATTTCCATAAAATAGAATATTGTTTGAAAATAAAAAGGGATAGAATACTCTTGTCACAGCATGGAGATCAAACCATTTTGCTATATGAAAGAAGTCAGTCTCAAATTATACATATTCAATGATGTCATTAATGTGATATTTCTAGAAGAAGTGAATCTACAGAGACAGAAAATAGGTTGACAATATCAGGGACCAGGGGAAGGAAGAGACAAATGCTGAAGGATTGGTAGTATTTCAGGATTTCTTTTGGGACTGAATAAAACATTCCAAAATTAGACAGTGGCAACAGTTAATATGACAAAACATTACAAATGAAAAGTTGTTAGCATTCCAAGTTTAAGTTTTGTGGGAAGCAAATTATATTTTAACAAATCAATATTTTAAAAAGATAGAGGGGTAGAATAAGCAATTATTTCATCCACATAGAAAAGTTAGCACAACAATTGAGATACTAGATTGAAATACTTGGTGGTACAAATACTGAGAATGTGTAATGGCAAAAATTAGTGTTAGAGTATATGTGTCAAAATGAAAATGTTATCATAATTAATAGAACATTAACTTTAATTATTATAAATAACAATCAATTTGTCTCTATGAGTTCCTCAACTGACCCTGAGCAGACCATGAAAAACAGAATACCTGGACAGCTTGTAAAATTTGTCACTATCCACTTAAAAGTTTTAATTAAGGAGATTTGTTGATGAATATTAATACTGTCACATTGTATATTTAACATCTATTATATTTGATTTACTAAAATCTGAATTTTCAAAATACTATTTTCTTTAAAATGAATATTCTTTTCATATACAACCTGTCTTTTATGCTCTTTAAAGTTAAATTTAGTTTACAAATCGAAATCAAAATGAAGTATGCAAAATATCTAATTATAAGGCATAACGAATGCCAAGTATTTTAGTCAGTTTTTTCAGTACTGTGAGTAAAAGAACCGACAAGAACAATTGTAGAGAAGGAAAAGTTTTTTGGGGGGGCTCATGGTTTCAGGGTCTCAATCTAGAGACAGAAGACTCCATTTCTCTAGGCTCAAGGTGAGGTTAATCATCATGGCAGAGGGAAGCAGAGAGACTCCAATTACCAGATACAAAATATATATTCCAAAGTCATGCCCCCAATGCCCACCTCCTCCAGCCACACCCTACCACTTCAGTTACCACTCAGATAATCCCTATGAGGGAATTAATTCACTGATTGGGTTAAGACTCTCATAACCCAGTCATTTCTCCTATGAACCTCCTTGCATTGTCTCACACATGAGTTTTGGGGGACACCTCACATAGAAAGTGTAACACCAAGATAGTAAGAATGAGCCAGGTTAATTTAGTATGTTGTAGCTACAAATATCACCTTTATTGTATAGTTTAAGAGAAAGATACCCACTTTTTTTTTTTTTTGTGACAG
Source organism: Sciurus vulgaris (assembly GCF_902686455.1). NCBI lineage: Eukaryota > Metazoa > Chordata > Mammalia > Rodentia > Sciuridae > Sciurus > Sciurus vulgaris. The sequence goes on from NC_136463.1 coordinate 138,604,286, forward strand.
TTCTCTGGAAGATCTGGGTTCAAGACAGATTTGCCATTGATTTGTTCTCATAATTAAAACCACGTACTCTGAGGCTGTAAAGTGAGCCTTAGCCTTCATGATTACTGAAGCTTTGATATATTTATCTAGTTCTGAATTCCTACTTTTCACATCTCTAATTTGAAATTTGTATTAGCACAGTATTGTATTAGTGCTACCAAACTGGGAGCATACTGTTTATAAAAATATGTCATTACATATAAAGCATCCTAGAGCACTGTTGAATAAGGAATATTATTATTTTTTGAGTTGAGTATGGTGGCACATGCCTGTAATCACTGTCTCAGGAGGCTAAGGCAGGAAGCTAGCAAGTTCAAGGCTAGCCTCAGTAACTTAGAAAGATCCTGTCTAAAAATAAAGAATAAAAAGGAGTGGTGGATTTATCCTAGTGGCAAAGTATCCCAGGGTTCAATCCCTAGTGCTGTAAAAGAAATCTATAAATAAATACTTATATGTGTATATATTATTATTTTTAAAAATTAAATAAAAATATTACTTCAATATGTCTGTTTAATAAAAAATCAAAATATTCATTATTGGCCCAACTTAAATTTAAGAGAATAGATCATTGAAAAGATGTAGTAAATATATTCTAATATTTCTACATTAAACATTTTTGTGTGTTGATTTAATAACTTTCAGGACCATCTCTGTCTAATGCATACATAATCTATATCTTAGATACATTGTTGCATAATTTCTTCATTTTTAGTTCATCATATGGCAAATTACATGATAATATTTTAGTATATATTCCTGCTGACTATTCAAATTATTATATTTAAATCATCCCAAAACAGCAAGAGGTAATTTTAGGGGACTGTATGGATTTAACATATAAAAGGACTATTTAAATAGAAAATGATGTACATATGAATGTATTTAAGAGATATTTTTTTATAGAATTAAAAAAAAAATTGTTTCAATGAATCTTTGAACTGAGAAGAATTAAACATACCTGCCAAACTAGGTTTACAGAAACTTTTAAAACTAGAAATAAAACAGCACTGGAACAAAGAGAAGAACATAAAATGTCCTTGATACTAAATATGGATCATGCAAAATATAATCTCCAGTGTAAACAATACAACTAGAACTACAAATTTTAATTCTGTATGCCAGTTGTTTGAACGAGGATGAAGCTGCTCCCCACTGTGTAATTCTCCCTTCTGATGGTCCATTTGTTACTCCTTCATGGATACATAGCTGAGGCTGTGAAGGATGTCTCCATTTCTCCACTTTGTTGCATTATTGATGAGGAAAAAGATCACACGTGTCAAACTTTTGCTAAATAACTTCTAACAAATTTTTGACAATGTAAGTGGGTTCAAAGTAACCATAAAAATAACTTTTGGAAAAATAGCCAGAAGCAGTATAACCCATGAGATAGGCCCTGTTATAACTCTATACGTTAATGGTATTCCAGAATTTAATAAATTCTGAAGGATTAAATTAAGATTCGTGTAAAATAGTTTTCTGGTAAAAAGAAATGGATTAGAAGAAGACACTTGTCAGCAACCAATTCCTAATGCAACAATTAATATTGATTTAGGGAATACAGAGTATGATAAAAATTTAATAATACTTAATAAAAATGTACTTGTAGTTGAAGTTAAATTGCTAACCTTATTATGGACTTTGATTCCTCTAATTTCTAGCATTTTTTAGAATTTTACATAAAGTGCTCATGTAGTACTAATTAATAATAATGTTTGATATTTAAATTAAATCTAGACGTTAATCTACACAGAAACATTTTCATTAGTATATACAAAGAATATCCATGAATTTCAGTTTCTGCATTGCAAGATAAGTATTAGGACATGAGTACTGTAGAAACACAAAGAATATACAAAAATAAATTCAGCTAATAAAGAAAATTTGATCAGGCCATAATGGCACATGCTAGTTTCAGCTACTCAGGAGATTGAGGCAGAAGGATCACTTGAGCCCAAGAGTTAAGCTAAAGCCCTGAGCAACTTGATGATGTCCTGTCTTTAAAAAGCAAAAAGAAAAGAAAAATAAAGAAAAAAAGAAAGGGAGGAGATAAAAAGAAAAGAAAAAAAGAAAATTTGAATTTTTAAAAAGCTCAAGCAGGATTTGATTTAAATTGAGAAGCAATCCTTTTTGCTTTTTTAATCAAATTATACATAACATATTTTCATGTATGTATTATTTTTATCTTTTAATTAATTTGAAATATTAATATTATACATGTATATGTTTTTGTATATTTTATATATATATATATAGTGTATTGTTTACTATGTACCTCTTAATACAAAAGGTATATACACAATTTTCTTGTACCATGAGAGTCAACATTTATTACTGCAGGGGTATATTTTATAAAAAGAAAAGAGACATAAGCAATATAAAATATTTTATTTTCCAGTATGGCAATACATTTCAAAGTATTAATGTAATAAATATTGTGATCCTTACTCATAATTTGTAATGGTATTTTGACTTTGGATTTACATCATGGGTAGAGTTAATCATCTTCAACAGAACTTTAAGATTTTTAGGAGAATTGGGGACAAATAAAACATATATATTTGTTTTTAAATATATCTGTTTTTTTTTTTAGTTTTTTTAAATTTATTTTTATTATAAACAAATGGGATACATGTTGTTTCTGTTTGTACATGGAGTAACAGCATACCATTTGCATATTCATATATTTACATAGAGTAATGATGTTTGATTCATTCCATTATTTTTCCCTTCCCCCCCACCCCTCCCACCTCTCTTTTCCCTGTATACAGTCCCTCCTTCCTCCATTCTTGCCCCCCTCACACCCCCCATTATGTGTCTTTATATCTGATCTTTTATAATTTTGAATTGAACAACTCTGTTACTATTCCAAGTAACAGAAAGAAAAATCCATAATTCTAGGGGATTTTGTCCATTATTTATTCTTCAAGTAAATTTAATGTTCTTTTTTTTTTCATAGAAATACATGGAGAATTATATGTGGTATTTTTAAACACAGGCACATTATGTTGTATCTAGACAGGAAGTAAGACTACTTCATTGTGGTGGAACAGAGTAGTATGGAACTTGGCTAGAACACTAACCACAAGGAAAAATTTGCTTCTTTATCTAAAAATGGCACACTGCATCATGGGCCATTTTCTTTATATCAATCAGTGTGTCTTGATTTCTATGAATAAATGAATGCCAGTTATAGAAGAAATATTTGTTAATTTAGCTGAACTATGATGTGCACTTTGTAATAACAATTCAGCTGAATATATACATAATATCAGTTTGTATCAATAATGAAAAGGAAATTATATAGAAAGTGCAAAAAGAACTTTTTATATTCTCTGCACTTAAGCCTAGGCTTAGTGTTAATGGGCAAATTAATTAAGTGAAACACCATTAATTTTTTTCTCTGTTCTGATTACATGACATTTGGTATAATAAACTACATTAAGAATAGTGCTTATAAAGCAATAGATCTTATTCAGCTATCTAACAAGCAGTACATGAAAAAAATGTTAATAAAACAGCAATCTGGTGTATACACTCAAATAGGTTAAATTGGAATTTACATAAGGCAAATTTGATGTCTTTGTAAAATTATTGATCTTTTGTTATAGATAACTGGAGAATTCAAGAAAAAGTGTTTCTCATATGTCCAATAATAAAAAAAGAGGGTAAGTCTACCACCTCAAACTCATGTTCATGTTTTGATCTGACCTACCCTTACTTTCTCAAGAACTTTGCTCTGACAACTATTTTATTTTTACTGCTGAATCTTAAAAAAAATCCCCTGCTACTCAAGTGGTTTATAAAATTAATTTTTCTCAAATTATATATTTTATTTTTAGTTGAAAATAAAATTGTATGCCTTTATTGTGTACAGCATGCAACACTTTTAACATACATACATTGTCGGATGGTTACACTGAGCTAATTAACATATATATTATCTCATACTTAACTTTGGAGAGCACTAAAATCTACTCTCAGCTTTTGTAAAGACGATAAGTTGTTTCTAACCACAGTCACCATGTTGTACAATAGATCTCTTCACTCCTACATCCTGTGCACCACTGGTTTACTCTACTTCTGAGTTAAACTTCTTCAGATTACATACATGAGATCCTGCAGTATTTTTCTTTCTGTGTTTGGCTGATTTCACTTATTATGATGTCCTTCAGATTAACCCAGGCTATCATAAATGGTGGAATTTCCTCAAATTATATATTTTGAAGGAAAAATGAAAACTTTGTTACCAATTTCTCAACTCCTTTATGGTTTTAATTTAACCTCAAATTACTTTCCTATCAAGTGCTCCAGTGAAATTAATCCTATCAGGACCAGCAGCTTCCATTATGACAAATCTTAAGAAGACTTTTATTTTTTTTCAGTATATTCCTAAATCTTAGTATCATTTGCCTCATTTATCACTTCATTTACTTTGAGACACATTTTTTCTTGATACATGTTAACATGATGGTATTTTATATTTCTTCTGTTGTGTATTTTATGACCACTAATAAATTCATTTTACAGTATTCTGTTTTCAAAATAAAGCCTAATGTGGGATGTCCCAGAACATGCTGCTAGGCCCACTTTCTGCCAATATTTTTCATTGATATGCATTTATCTTCAGCATGTGTAACATTTCATAAGGTCTTCTACTATATGTTTCAAAGTAGTTTTTTTCCCTAGTTACTGCCTTAATGCCTTAATGTCTTCAATTGTTGTTTGGTATTAGCCTGCATCATAGCACACCCTGGATTGTTCTCCCCACAAACCTGCTTCTTCCCATATTCTTCCTACCTTTATAAAGGGTTCCATCATAAACACAAAGGTTGAAACAAAAACTCAGGAGAGCTTGATTTCTTTTATTCTATTCACTAAACTAATTTTAACTTTGGACTCTCATATGACTTTGTATTCTTTTACACACATAATATAATCAAAGAAGTCTTTGACCATTCATTTTAAGAAGACCCATAAAGTCACTGTGCTGCATGATCAAGTTCCTTCAGAGAGCTTCCTTATTCTTTTCAATTAAAATTTTGATATATTTTAAACTATATTTTGAGGTCTCCTACTACAATATAAGATCTAAGATGTCAAGATTATCTAAATTCTCTATTACCATATCTCTAGTGGTTAAAATAGTACATGGTAGGTACTAAATGCTTTTTTATTGAGTACACAGATGAATACACACAGCAAATTACTTGGAACACCATGTGCAAAAATAACTTCATTTTATGTCTTGTTAGTGTTATGGAAAAATATTTATTTTTTAGCAATGTATTAATGTTTTCAGAATGACCATATTACCACTGTAGTCATGTGTAATTGGAAGACATATGATATTGTATGTGGAATATTCACTTAAAAAAATACTTTAGCCAAAATGAGGATTTAGTAAAAGAATGTATAAAAAAGAACAAAAACTATTAAGCAAGATCAACAAAGATAATTCGATACTTGAAGAGAATGCTTAAAATACTAAGGTATAAGACGTTTGCTTATTGAATATGTGCATTGTGTCTTCTGAGATTTTTTGAGTCATTCACCATAAACACAAAGATATACAGACAATGAGAAATGTCATGCTTACATGTAGAACTTCCAGGTAAAAATTCTTAAGGATGATGACTCTCTGGAAACACCATAGAACATTACTAACACTACTAACATTTTAAGATTAAAAAGTAAATTTAGATCTTTTGTATTTTCTCCACTTTCTATACATATAAATAAGTGCCGATTAAATTTCTGGTTTTATTTAGATAAATTTCGTGATAAAAATGGCACGTCTCTGTCTCTTTATATCTATATAACTAAATATATTTATTTATCAATCAAGCATGTATTCTCATTCTTGTCCCTGTGTTTTTATATATTGTAGTGTTATTGTAGCACAGGAGAAAACTAGTGTTTATGATTAACTAAAATGCTCACTTTTCACTTTGCTCCCCTTTCGTTACAAATAAACTTCCAATTTCCTTTGTGAAACTATCTCCTGATTCCTCACTCCTTGTACTTTTAGGTGAAGATAACTCTAGAGTGGATTTAATGCTTATCCCATCACTACATTCCATCCTCTTGGGTAAAATGATTAAAAATCAATTCAAATGTAATCAAGAAATGGTTCCTGAATGGAAAATACAATTCTTTCCTTAGGAAATGAAACAAATAAAGAAGACAGAAAAAATAAGTAAATAATGTTAGACTCACAAATAACTTGATGGAAAAAAATAAAGTCTGAAAGTTATCACCCTCTTCTAGTAAGAGGGCAGAGCCTCCTATGGCATTGATTTGCTTATAGTCCTACCTCAGTGACACTGGTTTATTCATATCAGGGAGAAGATAGAATTTGTACCACACCTGAACAGATAATTTAACCATCATTATATGGTTCCACAAGTTCTCTTGTTCTTTTTCCTTCATTGTGAAATTTTATCATGGAAAGTAAGTACTCAAGATTCTAGATAAAAGATACAGAAGGCAAACAGCAGATTCAAGGTAATTTTTAGTTGATGTGTAACATTTTTCAACATAAACAGCTGATATTTTCAGTGTTATGCTACACCATTGTAGTGATGAACGAATCTAGAAATTTGTTCTTCACATAGATAGTTGAATTTTGCCATTGTTTTGCAGAGCGAGACAGATAGATGATGATGATTGATAGATAACAAAGGATGAAAGTAAATATATCTATGAATGAAATATACTTTTCCCTGTCATTTTATTTTTATTAGAAATATTAATCAGTCTTAAGCAGCCATTTATGTTATCATAAATAGACCATGAATCTCTTAACCTTGCATTTTTGAAAAAGTAAACCCAAGTCATAATTTATCCTATGAATAGGTTCTATTTTTTTATACATGCATTATTTAGAGAGTACATTTGATGTAAGAATGAGACTTTAACATACTGAAAAGAATTTATGAAGAGATTCAGGAGGATCTGGAAAAACAATCACTCCAATTTAATTAGAAACTTCACCATGAGGTTTTCAAGAGGAGAATAGGTACTAAGTTCAATGCTGCTGAGAGGTAAGTAGGGTGGCTTTTTCATTTTTCAATAAGGACTCCATTGATGACCTTGTGGATAAACATTTTGAAAGAATAGAGAAAGTAATTGAGAAGACAAATTGCAATGGATGGAAGATTCTGCCACTTGCCAAGACTTCTAAAACGTTCTTTCATTTGGGCTCATTTCCTTCTACAATTTGCTGCCTACACTCCACCATTGCTTTTAATAATCATCCATTTCTCCACTTTTATACATTATAATATACAGTCATATTATTACCTACAGTTTTTTTCATTATTTACTTATCTGTTATCTCCATATCACTGTTCTGCCTAATGTACATTGGATTGGTTTATGTTTAATGTATTAAATTATTTATAAAGGTCAACCTGAAAAATTTTATCAGTCCCTTTGATTATAAGTAAATACAAAGTATTTTGATAGCTTAATCCAATTTCTTCATTTATGCTTTTGCATAGCTAAAAATGTATTTGTTATCATAGCATTTTACTGCAAATTTTAAGTGGTATTGAAAATTCAAAGCTACACTAACCATGTAAATGTAAACTAAAGAATAATCTGTGCTTAAGAAATATATATATATATATATATATATGCATATAGTTTAAAACCACTCACAGTTAATTGAATTACTATGAAATAGAAATGTATAACTATCATTTCAATGAATATATAGTATCCAATTCATAAAAGAAACAACCAGTCCATTCATTTTTATTGATTCTTTGTATTAAAATAACTTTAAGTATAAATTACAGAGAATAGACACTTCCTGGCAAAACTTTGTTGCTAATTTTTCAATTTTAAACTTTTGAAGGAATGACATTTCCCCAGGGTAATTTTATTTTTTTTAAATATCCATGTTAAATCTTCTAGTTTATCTCTCAGTGTAAAAGTTCTGCCCAAATCTCATAGGAAGAATCTCATTAAGAAAAATGAAATTGCCCCTAATTCTATCACTATAGATAGCTCTGGATGACATAAAATTAATGCTGTCCCAGCACATATCTGAAATACAAACCAATCAAGCTTTTTGATGGTGAAGCACATTTAATTGACAATATTCTGCTAAAGATAGAATGAATGATTTTGACATTTTCAATGTAATAATTAGATATCTTTCAAAGCAAAGAAGTACCTCAGATGGTTTCTTTCAATGTGAACCATATCTCAGATATGACCAACATATTAAACTATATACAGTAACTTCTATGTCATTGGTAAAGTGTAATTTGTAAATATGATTGCATTATTCTTTCAACTACCTAATCATATTTTCAACTGTTAATAAAACACATTTTATAGAAAAACTAGTAAAATTTATAGCTTGCCAGTTACACAGGATAGGGTCATGGGACAGCACTTTTTCCCTTCCAGTTGCTATAATCTGGACTTGAATGTTCCCATCCAAATATCATGTGTTAAAAATTTGGACCTCAGCCGGTGGTGCTATTGGGAGGTGGTAGAATCTTTAAAATCTCATGACTAGTGAAAAGAATTAGACCATTGGAGCCATTCCCTTGAGGATGATTTTGGGACCCTGATCCCTTCTTTTATCTTTCTTTGTTCCCAACAGTCATAAAGTGAGCAACTTTGTCTGCCACACATTCCTCTATCATGTATTACTCTCTCACCACAAACCAAAAATTGATGGGGCCAACCCACTATGGGTGAAGCCTATAAAACTGTGAGTCAAAATAAGCCATTCTTTTTTTTAGGTTAATTTTCTCAGGCATTTTGGTATAGAAACAGAAATCTGATTGACACCTCCAATCATCAATCCTCCAATGACTTAGAAGAGAAATGGGGAAGGCTTCCCAAATTTAACAGATTATTGTTAAAGATATACATGTATACATATTACAATAAGTATATAAAACATGTATTTTACTTCTGACAATCATATAAACATTCACATGAATATTTTCTGAGTTATCTGATCAACTTAAATCAAGTCTATATGACAATTTCTATTGTGCTATTTTTAATTAATAAGTATATTCGTTTTTATTACTACCATCCTAATGTGTATGGTAAAATATATATGGCAATATAGATGAGAAAATGACAGACATATTATTTTGAGGTAAATAATATATTCTAAATTAATACCGTCAAAATGTGCCACACTTTGCTTGACAAACATTTTGGTTTTGTAAAGCTTAAAGTAGAAATCAGTACTGAGAAAACTGAATTATCACATATGGTATGATTTGGATGTGGTTTATTGCCAAGATTTTTCTGTGTTGCAAGTATGGTCCTTAAGATAATGGTATTGAGAGGTGAATCTTTTTTTTTTTTGGCGGTGCTGGGGATTTGAACCCAGGGCCTTGTGCTTGCCACACAAGCTATATCCCCATCCCACCTGAGGTGGATCTTTAAGAGGTAGAACCTGGAGGTGTTTGGATCATGACCACCCTCAAGAAGGGATGAATACTGGTAGTGGAGAGTGAGCTACTGCTTACAGGAATGGGAAATTTAAAAACAGGTTGAAACCAAACAGAACTAGCCCTGTATGCCCTCTTACCTTTCTCTCCATGTGACTCCTCTCCTTCTCACTTTCCTATGCTTCCACCATGTGATATTACACTGTGAGGCCCTCTTCAAATCCAGTGCCAAGACCCTGCTCTTTGACAGCCAGAAATAAGAGCTAAATAAACTTTTTTTCTTTATAAAATTTCCAGGCACATGTATTTTGCTGTAACAAAACAAACTGGACTGAAGACAATAGGTATGATTTGTATATCATGCACTTTCATGCTAAATTTGTACCATTTTGAATTTTTAGAGCTTTTATTTTGTTCTAATATTAAGTGAAATAATCTTTGTCTTATACCTCTATCCAATAAAACATTTTATAATAAAAATAATTTAAAATGATACTAGATGAATTCTAAAATACTTTCCCTTTAAAGAATATTTCACATATTACTCAATGAAGTCAGCCTGGAGGAGTTTAGTGGGTGAGCTTGACTTACCCATTGGTAATGAATGAGTTAACTTGATTATGGTAATAATTTTTAATTTATATTTTATCAAATAATCATGTTGTTAATCTTAAATATGTATACTTTTTTTTACTAATTGAACATCAACAAAGCTCAAAAGTTCAAACCTCAAAAAAAATTCAGTGGCAAAACAATAATATAACGAAAGATAGGGGTGGTATTTTTCAAATTTGATTTTTATCCTCCATATTATGTATAGACATTGATTGAAATCAGTTATTAGTGGCCATTCCTGTACCATCAGACCAAAGTCTCTTCCTTGTGAAAAGTTCTATGAATGATTGAGCTTTGCTAGAGAACACATAAGCAGAAAAAGTAAAGACACTATCTAATGAATAAAAACAAGGTGAAGAATTTCATATTTATGTTTCACTTGTATACATTTCTTGATAGCACTTTAGCACTACATTGCTATTTCATGTAACTCTCAAGTTGAGATATTATATTTCTTTTATTTTGCTTTGTTGCAGTCTATACCAATTTGTTCTAACTTCTGTCTCTGGATTATATATCAAACCATCAAAACTCATTCTAAGTCAAATATATTGAAATTTTACATATGTATCAGATTATGATAGATGAAAGGAAATGATATTTCAAGCAATTTCTCAAATGATTCTCCTAGAGATTTTGTATTTATAGTTCATTCAAAACCATCATGAATACCTGAACTCCACCCAAGAATTCTGTTGGAATGTAGAGAAAAACAATAATACAACAATACCAAAAGAAAATAGTAAGTATGTTGCTAGTAGGGGAGAAAATTTAAGGAACTTATGGAAAATACCAAAAAGACTCATGATTATAAGAGAAATTAGGACACTGGAAGTTATAACCAAAATTGACCAGAAAGAGTGAAGAGTGCTCTTATAAGGAGAGCCCTAGAGAAATTTAGTGCTAAGCATGAGCTCACATAAATATGGAATCGAAGACAAGTTTATCTCATAGAAGTTGAGAGTAGATGGTAGTTATTAGAAACTGGGGAAGGTAGTGGGAAGGGAAGAATGGGAAAAGTTGGCCAGTGGGCTTAAAATCACAATTAGGAGTATTTCACAGTAGGGTGACTACAGATAAAATTTAGGTACTATATATTCTAAAAAGCTAGAAGAAAGAATTTTGATAGTGTTCACCATAAAGAAATAATCCATGATTGAAGACATAGATACATATAACTTGCTGTTAGCATCATTCAATGTAGACATCACATAGGACCCCACAAGTATTTACAAATTCTATGCTTTATGTATCATTTAAAAAGAAATTTCATTAAAATGAGAAACTGGTGAGCAGAATAAGCCTTAGTCATCATCAAAGAGAACATGAATGGATGAAATGCCTGAAAAGCAAGGCAGGGCCTTTGCCTACCCTTCACACCCAGGTCTCCAATGAAGGAAAGAAAGGAAAGGGAGATATTGGCTAGGAGGAGACACAGTGGAAGCTTTGAGAGAAAACTGTAACTAAGCCTGGCTTGAGTTGATTTCTAAATGAAAGTGGAATATGAAAGGAAAAAGGAAACATTTCTGTACATAAGTCAAACTGTCCTCCATGAGTCTTTGGCGACACTCCTTTTACCTACATATGCTTCCTAAAGAATGACTTCTCAATCAGACTGCTTTGCTCACTTCTAAGCAGAATCCTGTATTCTGATACAAGCCATAATCTATGCATATTAAAACCTTTTTCTTAGTGGGTTAGAGGATTTCAGTTTGGCATGCAGGCTATAATAATAGAATCTAAATGCTTATAAATACTCCTTTGGAGTACATATAATGTTGAACTTTTTTCAAATGCTTATTTGCCACCAATATACCTTCATTGGAGAGGCATTTGTTCAGATCTTTTGTTTATTTTATTAATTGGATTTTTGTGTCTCATTGCTGAATTTAAAATCTACTCTATTTTAAAAGTAGAAAAGTTTCTTCACTGTAACATTGAAGAAAGAAAATCACACAAACAAGAGGGAATACATTTTGTAGATTTGGCATTATGAAATACATGGAGTTTCTGCCTGGTTGCTTCCATTTCATTAAAAGACTCAATATATGTAAAGCTCTTAGAGCAGAGTCTGGCCTGAGTAAGGATAATGTAAGTGTTAGCTATTTATATTTCTCAATGAAGTATGAAGCAAAGTCATCAGCTGAAAAATAACAGGGAGGGTAAAAAAGTGTGGGAAGAAAATGTGAAGTAATCATTGTTGGGAAGCAACACTTCTTTCTCTTAGAGTTTTGGATTTTTCTTTCTTCTTTGTCTGGGCTTTAAGCCCCCTTTGCTCTTCTCAACCAGTGACAAGGGAAAGGGACACTCCCCAACAAGGCCAGACCAGGATAGGTAGGGCAAGACTGACCTTCGGCACCCAGCCCTCGGGCCGGGGGAGGACAATCAGAGGCGTCAGGGAGACTAATCACAGGAGGAACTCATTTATTGAGGAAATCACACAGCTTTTATTGTAGGGTGGAGGCTAGGCAGGAACCAATCAGCTTAAAGGTCAGCAAGGCCTGGGGGGATTCACGCAGGTGAGAGTCCCATATGGCAAGCACGAGCTGATCACGTTCATGGAACTGTTGTTAACCAATCCCTGACGGTGGTCTGATTTATTGTCATTAACCTTTGAAACCGCCTTTGAGGCCTTGATCTTGCTCCCTCGCCAGGGAGTAAGAAGTCAGCCTGAGTTAGTTGACGTGTCACGTGTCATTAGTCCCAACACTTCTTCCTTTTTTTTTTTTTTTTTCCATGTGAAGGATCTTATTTTGTGTGACTCCATGGATTCATCTCTGATTCTGTCCTCATTCTACTCCTAGAGAGGCAGGCAAGCATAGTGTAATGGCAAATTTTGAAGTAAGTCACTTGGTAAATAAAGTCTGGATAAACCTGAGATTCCTTTGTGGGTAATCTTTTTTGAAGCGAATAGATGATCTCTTTTGATTGCCCAGTCATGGCATTATTTAATTGAATTAAATCTCCTTTCAAGTTCTATCTGTCCTGGTCCATCACTCCTATCCTGCATGTGTAGATCCATCCCACACTGGAATTTATTATGAACAAATTTACTTGCTTCTAAATACAGGCCATGTTCTATGAGTCAGCTTTCCATCTGTGTGGACAAACCCTTGAGATAATCAATTTACAAAGAGTAAAGTTTCATTTTGGCTCATGGTTTCGGAGGTTGCAGTCTGCAGTTACATGGCCCTGTCACTCTGGGCCTCTGGTGAGGCAGAACACCATGGCGGAAAGTGCTTGATAGATCAAAGCTGTTTACCTTATGGAAGGAAAGCAGGAAGCAGAGAAAGACAGGGCCTAGGTCCAGATATATGCTCAAGAGCATGCATATAATAACCTACTTCCTCCCAACGAGAGCCCACTTCCTAATGTTTCTACCACCCTCCATCAGCTGAGACCAAGCCTTCAACACATGAGTTCTTGGAAACATTTATGATTAAAACCAAACACCTGTCCTCCACCTTATACTTTGTAGACTTTAACATTAACAAAAATGATAGATTAGCTTCTGCCTACCATCCCTTTATCTCATTGGTCACTAGCTTATAGTAGAATTGAGAAACAAAAGAAATTGTCAATTGCTGTCCTGAGAGACTACCACTACCTTCCTAGAGATTATCAATTGTGTGATCTTGGGGAAATTAACTGACATATCTTTAATTCAATTCCACATCAATTAAATATGGATTATAAAAGAAATGATCTCAAGGGATAGTTTGGGGCTATTATAATGATGATTAAAAGTATTCTTCAAAGTTAGTAAATTATTTATAACTGTAAATCGTTTTTTTTGCAATGTACACCCATATTGAGAATAGCAGTTAATTGAGTGAAATCAAAGACCAAGGGCAGAAAAATAGTAGCACAGGAAATGGGTAGAGAATGAGGAGGAAATTATATTATGCATACAATGAAAATCTCAATTAGTTCATGGACAATTTTAGATGGCATGTCCTCAAGTGGCACATCAGAAATCAAAATCTGTTCTTTACTTCATTTCCCAAGTTGTTTACAGGGAAAATGATCAGACTATAAATAGATCTGCAGTCCAAGTTTGCAACTTCACACCACAGACAATGACGAGATAATTTGCTAGGATCCAAGTTGGATTCTATTGTTATTTGCTAAGCTTAGTACTAAATGTTCATTGATATAAGCACTCATTCAACATTATTTATTGATGGAGGTCATTGATTTGCCAAAGGGAAGGACCTAATGACCCAGGGCCTGACAGTGACTGGGTGGTAAGAAGGTGATCATTAAAAGCACATTTGTCTTGGTTTTGAGATTTCTTTTCCTCCTCATCTCCTATCCCCTTGAAAATAACAGAAGGAGTAGACAAGAAAACAATGGTATTTCTGGCAGAGGGAAATATACATGCAAAGGCTTGGAGACAAATACAAAATATTTAGATAACAGAATCTACATATGAATAGTATCAACAGGTCAAAGTAAGTAAACTGGAGAAAAATTTTTCCCCCACAGAGTTTGAATTTTATTTTTAAGGTGATGGTGAAACTGAGTAAAATATTAAACAGTGTGTGGTGTGAAAAAAAAATTGTTTTAGAAAAGTTGCTCTCCCTTTTTCTATCTTGTTTCTTTTTGGGGAGAACAAAATTAAAGCCCAAATTACTAAAAACATGCAGTACTGTAAAGAGGCTATTTCTATAAATCAGATGAGGTTTGAGTGCCACCTCATTTTGGTAGATTATCTTATTCCACACTCTAGGAAAGTAGCACTTTCCTGTTCATTGCTATATGACTTGCAGTGCTTGCCTGTTAGCAAAGTATACATTCCTGGGATTCTGACTGGCTTGGTCATATTAATGTGAAATGTGAGCAGAGGACTGATGTGTTACTTCTGTCAGATATTTTAAGAGTTATTCCATTATATTCTCTTTTCACTCATTTCTTTCTACAACAAGAACAGTGTGTCCCAAACAAAGACTGCTTCACCAATCTGGAATGTATGAACGCTGCAAAGGAGATGTATATAGCAGAAGATGAAGCCATCAACAACACCTACTGGTATCTACCATGAGAGAAAAATAAATGTTTGCTTTGAAGGCCCCTGTAATTTTGGTTTCTTGCAACTTCTATAATATACTGAAAAATTCACATACTTAAAGCAGCATTAATAGGAGTGAAGAAATAATGGATTAAAAGAGATAGAAACATCATGCACAACCATAGAAATGAACAGTTGTACCCCATTTGTGTACAATGAATTGAAATGCATTCTGTAAAAATAAAAAGAAGAGATATAAACAGAATGATTAAAAGGAATGGATAACAAAAGAAATCAAAGATGACTCTCTGTCACCTATGGATAACTCAGTGCTATTGAAAATATAGGCCCTATATTTATTTTATTCTCCAAACAATGTGTAATTCAAATATAGTATTTCCCATTTTATAGGCAAAGTACCTTACCCTCTGAGAGACTGTCCTGAATATTTGTCTTATAAGTATTCAGTAAGAAAAACAAGGATGGCAATATTAAATTCCTCACTAATGAAGGAGAAGGAATAAGTTTGTGGACAAACCAAGTAGTAAATAATATTAAATAGGGTTTTCTTGGTTTCAAGATTATGCCGACTTTAGGCATAATCAATTTCCCATATCTCTGGTACATTCAAAGACTTAATCAAATACAGTCACTACTGAACCAATATCCCAGTATCCTCAAATTACTGTTTCTTCTTTTCAATAACTTGGCTAGAAGTTCTTTTCCATAGTTTAATTCTCAGTTTTGATTAATGAGTGACAATAGCTTTCTGGCAATTTAGAGATGATGAACATACAGAAAGATATCAAAACTAAAATAAATTTATTGAAGAAAATTGTTTTGGATCTGTTCAGGCCAAATGTCCATCTCCTGAAATAATTACTGTGGACTGAGGAATGACTGATAGGCCTGCAGCTATGTGCAAGATAATGAGATAGAGCATCCCCTGGAGAACTAGTTAAAGCTGTAAAAGGTAGGTTACTATGCAAAGTAAGCAGGGACTAGGTGTAATAAAGCACAAAAGGTGTCAGAATATACAGTAGCTGCTTGAGATTTATTTTGAACTTTGTGTGGTATATCCAATAATAGATGTATTGTTGGGCATCCAAAGAAAGCTGTAGGGTTATGCTATAGATTTTTAAATTGATGAAAATCAAAAATGTTTTTCTTTCTGTACTTTTTCTTTCTTTATTTTTTCTGTGAGTTTTATATTCATTTACTCTTCTTGTTTATATTTAAGTACACTTCATTACTTGAAAATTAATTAAAAGAATTTTTTGGTAATTGGATAAATTATACTGATTTTAATCCCTTAGGAAATAGACCAGAAGTGAGATTTATGGATCACATGGTAATTTTCCTTCTACTTAAAAATTTTAACTTTAATTAACATATTTTATTAGAATTAGATTTTTTTCTGCCTTGTTTCCTGCCTCCAAAATTATTTTTTAACGTTTATTATTTTAGATACATATGATAGTAGAATGCATTTTTCTAACTGATACATAAAAACATAAAAATTAAATAATATGTAAAATACCATGGGGCATTGTGCTGTTTCAATACACATATACATTATATAATATTTAAATTCAATTAAACACACCTATTTTCTCAAAAAATTATTACTTCTTTATGGTGAAAAGTTTCAACATACTTTCTTCTCACTCCTTGAAATGCACACTTGATTATTGTTTTCTACAGTTATCCTATTATACAATAGCACACAAGAAGTTCCTGCTCCAATTACACTGTAACTTAGTACTCTTTGATCAACTTTTCTCCACCCTTCCCTCTCCCCTTTGGTCCCCAGACTCTGGTAACCACAATTTATACTCTCAATTTCTATGAGATTGGCTGTTTTAGATTACCCATATGAATGAGATCATGCAGCACTGAACATTTCTGTGCCTGACTTATTTCACTTCCCATATTGTTGCACATGACCTATTTTCATTCTTTTCTGTGGCTGAATATTATCCCATTGTGTTTTGTTTTAGTCAACTTTTTTCATTGCTGTGACCAGAAGACCTGACAAAAACCATGTAGAGGAGTAAAGGTTTAAAGTTTAGGAGGTCTTAGTTCCTAGATGACTGACACCACAGCTCTGGACAGAGGTGAAGCTGAAAATTATGTTGGAAGAGTATGGTAGCAAAAAGCAACTCAGGTCATGGAAATCAGGAAGAAGGGAGAGCTCCACTCACCAGGGACAAAATATACACCCCAATGGCACACATTTTCCAGCTATGCCTTACTTGCCTACAGTTACCTACCATTAATCCATCAGTGGATTAAGCCATTGACTAGGTTACTCATCTCATAATCTAATAATTTCTACTCTGGATGTACTTGCATTGTTTCACACATGAGCTATTGAGCAACACCACAAATCCAAACAATACCATGTTTATTAACACTTTATGTATTCATTGCTTGAGGAACACATAGGTTCTTTCCATTTCTTAGTTATTGTGAATAGTGCTTCAATAAACATGGGAATTCAGATATCTCTTTGACATACAGATATGTAGAATTGCTATATCATGTTATATTTTTAATTTTAATTTTTTGAGGACACTCCATGCTATTTTCCATTATAGCTGTACTAATTTCTATTCCTACAAACCATGTTAAAGTTTTCTCTCTCTCTCTTTATATACATATACATTTATGTTAATGTAGGATGTAGATGAAGTATGTGTTTACCCTGAGTAAACCCAAAGTATGTGTTTACCTCACCTTTCTATTATTTTCATTGTATTTTGATTCTTAAAGTTTCAAATCATATTTTTTGTTCTTTTTAGATATACTTGACAGTAGAGTGCATTTTGACATATTATACATTCATGGATTATGACATTCTAATCAGGATCCCATTCTTGTGATTATACATGATATGGAGTTTCACTGGTGTTGTACTCTTATATGAACATAGGAGAGTTATGTCTGATTCATTCTACTGTCTTTCCTATTCCTATCCCCCCTCCTTTCCCTTTGTGCCACTTTGTCTAATCCACTGAACTTCTATTCTTCCCCTCTCCCCTTGTGGTGTGTTAGCATCCACATAGCAGAGAGAATATTCAAACTTTTGGTTTTATGGACTGGCTTATTTCACTCAGCAAGATCATCTCCAAATCCCTTAATTTACCAGCAAAATTCATAAAGTCATTCTTTTTTGTGGTCAGTCATATTTCATTGTGTATATATACCACATTTTATTTATCCATCTGTCATTCGAAGGGCACTTTGGTTGGTTTCATAGCTTAGCTAATGTGAGTTGAGTTGCTATAAACATTAATGTAGCTGTATCACTGTAGTATGAGGATTTTAATTCCTTTGAATATATACCATCCTTTGGTATATGGTTTGGATGTGAGGTGTCTTCCAAAATTTCACATGTAAGACAATGCAAGAAGTTTAGGAAGTTAAATGATTTTACTGTAGTCTTAAGGTAATTAGTGAACTAATCCCTGATGGGATTAATTGAGTAGTAACTGGTAGGTAATTAGTGAACTAATCCCTGATGGGATTAATTGAGTAGTAACTGGTAGCAGGTGAGGTCTGACTGGAGGAAGTGGTTCATTGGAGGTGTGACTATAGAGTATCTATTTTGTATCTGGAGAATGGATTCTCCCTCTCTGCTTTCTGATTATGATGTGAGTTGCTTCCCTCTACCACCCTCTTCCATCATGATGTTCAGCCTCCCCTTGAGCCCTGAGGAACGGCGCCGGCCTTCCATGGATTAAGACCTCTGAAACCATGAGTCCTCAAATAAACTTATTTTCCTCTATAGGTGTTCTGGTTGGGTCTTTCAGTTCCAGCTGCAAAAAAGCTGACTAAAATAGAAATTGGTACTGAGGAGTGGGGTCACTTCTGTGACTAACCTAGCCGTGAGGTTCAGAAACTTTTTGAGTTTTTTGAATTTGGTAGGATAAATTTTGAGATCCTTATCAGTGCAAGCTGGAAAAGCTTTAGATTGTTCGCAAGCAGAGATTAATGGTGGATTCTAGTTGGAGCTCAGAAGACCAGAATGCCGATAGGACCATGGACAGTGCTCAAGGGTTCAGAAAAGAAGAACTCTATTGGAATTTGGAGTAGAGGCCATTTGTGTTATGTTCTCACTGAGAAGTTTTCTGCATTTTGCCTGCATCCTGAGACTTTCTGTGAGACTGATTTTAAAACCAATGGAATTCTTAATCTGGTGGAAGAAATGTTTAGCTAGCATAGCATTCAGGAAGTGGCATGGGTATTGCTGGAGAATTTAAGCCAAGTTTATTGTGATATTCAGGAGCAGAAAGCCAAGTAGAAATATTTGAAACACTTGAATTTGAAAGTTTGGTGTAAAACTGGGCCTACGGAAGTTTCAGTTGTTAAAGACTTTACTGCTATAGAAACATCCTGAAGACTTTGCCTAGAGACAATAAGAAAGATGGGTTGAGGGCATCTCAGAAGCTGGCAAGACCAAACCCATCTCAAGTTCAAGCAAATAAAAGTAAAAATTCTCTAGAGAAGAGCCAATGGGTAATCCTTCTTGCCCAAAGGAGCCTACGAAGTTTTTTCAAGGTGCTCAGCCACCCAGACTCTCAGAGGCTGCAGCAGCAAGAATCCCAGAGGCTTGGCTGCAGTTCGAGATTGTGGCAGACCTTAGAGTCCACCACTCTGTGCTAGTGCTGCAGGAATGCAGGATGCTGAAATTAGGGGGTCATAGAGGTTTCCACCAAGATTTCAAAGGAAGGCCTTGGAGGCCAGGCAAAGTGCAGCAGGGTTGGAGGCCCTGTGGGGATCCCCTGAGAAGGCAAAATGGAGAGATTTGAGGAGGAGGCCAAATCTGCAGTGGAGACCCCAGAGATTAAGAAATGCCAGTATTGTGGGACATTGTCCTAGAAAAGCTGCAGGAATTGAACAGAGACAAGACAACAGAAGGGCCACTTGGCTGCAATCAACAAGGTCACAGGGGCAGAGCTACACAAGTCCTGTGGAAAGAAAAACAGTATGCCATGTGCCCCAGATTTGGGACCTGGAGCTGCAGAACTTTTTTGCCCAGTTGGATTTTGGTCTTGCTTTGGTCCTATCCTTTCTTTCTGTACTCTTAATTTTGTGAATGGAAATGTTTACTCTGTACTATTATATACCAGATACTACGCTTTTAATTTTATAGGAGCTCACAATGTGAGATTGCCTTGAGCCTCAGAGAAAACTTTGGACTTGAACTTTTGAGCAATTTTGGAACTTTTGAGACTATGGGGACTCTTGGGAATGGACTAAATGTATTTTGCATTGTGAGATGGTTGTGAGCTTTTGGAGGCCAAGGCAGGAATGTTATGGTTTGGCTGTGAGGTGTCCCCTGAAAACTCACATGTGAGGCAATGCAAGAAGGTTTGAAAGAGAAATGATGGGGCTATAGATTTAATCTAATCAGTTAATTAATCACTGATGGAATTAACTGAGTGGTAACTGTAGGCAGGTGAGGTGTGGCTGGAGGAAGAGATTCATTAGGGGTGTGGCCATAGGGTATATATTTTGTGTCTGGAGAATGTAGTCTCTTTCTCTCTGCTTTCTGATTATGATGGGAGCTGCTTTCCTCCACCACCTTCTTCCACCATGATGTTCAGCCTCACCTTGAATCATGAGGAATGGCGCTAACTTCTGTTAGATTCATTCCCAAGGGTTTTTTTTTTTTTTTTTTTTTTTTTTGAGGTTAAGATGAATGGGATTTTTATCCTAATTTCTCTTTCAGCTGATTCATCGTTCTTGTATAAAAATGCAATTGATTTTTGGCTGTTAATTTTATATCCTTCTACTTTGCTGAATTTGTTTATGAGTTCTAGAAGTTTTCTGGCAGAGTTTTTTTGGTCTTCTAAATAGAGGATCATGTCATCAACTCAAATCCTGTCTTGACAACTACAGTCAGATCATTGTGTACAATCACTGATATGAAGAAAAAATAAAATAATTTCAAGCAATCAAGTTTAAATTGAATGTATCTAGGCTTTTGCTTAAATGCTTTTATGAGCTATTGTGGAGAAAAAATGTCAAGAAAAATGTCCACTTGTTATATAATTGAGATAGTTAATAAGCATTATTTAAAAAAAAAAAAATTGAAAAAAACTGAAGTTTTGCACCCAAACAACTTGACAAGTGTTCTTACTATAAGATCTAGTAGAACAAATGCTTTTTTCATTTGAATCTAAAAGGCAAGGAAGACCTTGTTAGAAAAGGTGCATGCTGTTTTAAAGGAAAATTATATTATCTTGAAATGCTCAAACAGAATTCACGCAAGTGAAGTTCATTATATGACATTGGCAAAAGGCAAAAAGAAAAGAATTCAGTACTGCAGTAAACACAATTTGTGTTCTAGAATAGGCACATTTTAAAAGAAAAATCACATTACCTCTTTGTAATTATTTGGAACCTTCTGAATTAATGCTAATAATAATGCATTTTCCAAGTACCCAAGTTGATTTAAGAATTTGTTCCAAAAGTTCATTCTACATGACATTCAATGTTCAGTGTAAGCATTCAGCCCTGTGGCTTTCCTTCTGACAATGAAGGAGTCCTTCATTTTGGCCAAGTCTCATGAAGGTACTTACATATCTAACTTTCTTTATTTACATACACAGTTTTATTCCTGCTTAAATCGATTTTTAACAGTTGACTTTAACAATTTCACATAAGATCATCAATTTTTAGGAAGCCTTTTTAATTAAAATATATTTTAATTGACATAATAAATATACATATTTGTGGGATACAGTGTGATAATTTGCTACATGTATACAATGCATAAAGGTAAAATCAGGGTAGTTAACATTTCTCTCTCCTTAAATATTTATAATGTCATTGTATTGGAAATTTTTAATGCTTATTTTATGGTTCTTCATAAAATATATTATGGTATATGTAGTTTTATAATATAATTTTATAATAATTTATTTAATCCTACTGTGCAATAGAAAACTAATATTTGGCTCTTTTATCTGACTATATTTTGGTACTTGTTATTCATCCTCCTGTCCTCTTTCTCCAACCTTTCCTTACCTCTGGTGACCACTATTCTATTCTCTTCTTCCTTGAACTCAAATTTTTTTAGGTTCTCCATACAAGAAAAAACAATGGGACTATTATTTTTAAAAAATGAATATGAGAGAGAATGGGTAAAAAAATCTATGCAAATGATGCAATATCTGTATTAACTTAAGGTACACAGACATTATGTATGCTAATCAGTAGGTAACAAGTACCACACACATTCACAAAACCAATTATTTTCACAGAGTAGCACCTTTCTTAATATTGGACTTGAGAGTGTGTGAGAATTATACTGTTCTAATGGCATTTTTTGTTGTTGCAGTTCTCTCTGTCTCTCCCCACTGACCCCTGCATGCTATTGATGGAACACAGGGCCTTTCGCTTGCTAGGCAAGCATTCTACCCCTGAACTACACCTCCAGCCCTGTTTTTGTTGTCAAAATTTTAAGGGGAGACTGAAGAAAACTTGCAAGTGGGTACTTTCATTTACTAATAAGAAGCTTCCAACAAAATGATTGTTTATAAAACTTGATGGCAGGATGTCCCTTAAAAAATGAAAGATTTTTATAATATGTGATAGTTCATCATGGGAGAAAAGCAGTCGGTTTAAATGGACAATTTTCCACACTGAGATGGAAGCAGGCTAACAAATATTGACTATATAACATGAATATGTATTTCAACAGTATTCTTCAAACAATGTAATTTATGCACACCAATCCCTATTAATTATTCCATTTTACATTTAAAAATTGACTCCTTTTTTATTTGAACATTCTGGGCTCATTTTGTGAGTTTCTGGTGTCTTATATGCTACAATGTTTCTTTTGAATTCATATTACTGAGGCAGTAGTAAATTTTACTTTTCTTAAAGTATTACTAGTATTGTTTCTTAATAATTAAGTTTCAAATTAAAGCAATAACATTACTGAGAAGATAATGAAAATATTAGGACAGATTTTATGTTTTTGTAGTCAAATAGTGTTGTACTATGCTCCAATAATAAACTGTAATAAATGATATAAGGGATTAAAAACTGTTTAGAGATTATAACTACCAGATTGATACTTTGGAACCTAATGGATCTAAAAAGAAATATACCTATACGGATGTTCTAGTTGATGTTGATGTACTTTACTATTGCCCCCTTCAAACACATTTTATGTTGGGAAAGTTTCATCATTGAGCCACTTAACTCCAATAGTAGGACTTAGACCTGATTGCTAAATTGGCTCATTGTTCCAAGAACCTTGATGTAATTTCAGATGCAGAGTCTCCTAGAAAAGCACTCACACCAGGAAATAAGGACAGAGACCCTGAGCCAATTAGCAATTCAGCAACAAGTACAAGCACTCTGAGAGAAAGGAATGTATTTAAAAGCAAACAAAAAACTTCAAAGGATTAGAAAAACAATACAAAATGAAAAAACCTTGAGCCCACAAATGCACTATGTTAGTGCAACGTAAGCAAAAAAAAAAAAAAAAAAAAAAAAAATGGAAAAGATGCATTCTCTCTCCTTTCACTGAGCACAGGCATGCAACTTAGACACCACAATATCCTTATGGATAGACAGTGAAATAACAGCAGAAACCTATGGGGCACTGAATTGTTCATTAAGAGATAGCAGTGGAGCTTCTGCTCCTGAGGGAAGAATGCAGGGGAGAAACAGAGAGGGAAGCAGGGGGCAGGGGAGGGAGAGTAAGGGAGTGAGAGGGAGGGAGAGAAGGGAGGGTAGAAACAGAGACAGAGGAAAGAGAGAAAGAGAGAAGACAAACAATAACTCGATCAAGTCATGGAGGTACCTGCCCTGTAGCAAGAGCCACAATAACAACGATAGAGAAGCAGAAGCCTACAGCAGTAGATTGGAGTTATAAAGAAAAGAGCAGACGTGTCCTATAGAGAAAACTTTTGTGGAGGCTGCTGGGTGGGGGGGGGCACGTCCTTCTGGCCATTCCTAGATTATTAGTTAATTTCTTTGCTTATGGCTGGGATAGTGTTGTGATGGACTTTGTTGAGACAATACACTTTTCATCAGCATGTTCGGGCTACAGACAGTGAACTTGAGTGACAAGAATTGCTAATATTTAAATTATGTACATAGGTATAAAGTAGGTTCATTGTGCACTGATTACCAACATGACTGAATCTGGTGAGAGAGAACACCCTCATACAAATAGTTCCATAAAATGGATTTATCAGTTACAGATAGGCAGCAAGAGACACATAACTCAGATTTATGAGTCACAATCCTCAAAGGCTCAGGAAAGCTGCCCAGGGCAGATGGAGTCTTGGTTGCATGTGCAACCACTTACAAAGCTGCAGGGCCTTAGACAGCATCCCATCCTGGATTTTACACCCTGGGGAAATGTGACTGCTGGGCTGATGCATTAAGACTAGGAGGAAATGGAGCAGTGCCTGTGCTGTTCCGCTCAGCTACAGGTATCTCAGGATGCTATAATCACCACACAATTTGCAATTATTCTTGAAAACTACAAGCAAGAAAAGAGGAGAATTGGATCAGTCCAAAGTCACCTGGGAAAAAGTCACCTTATAAAAATGTTTCATATTACCAATTTTCTTTGATTTCAATACTGAACCAATTCTATTTTATTCTTTTTAATATTCTATTTTTATTATTTCAGTTTAATAATTTCATGAGAATGAAAAGGAAAAAATAATTATCCTTATCAATTATTTATATACATAAAAACTGTAATTGAGGGTGAGTCAGGGTTCTAATAGCTTAACTTTCTTTTCATTCTGAGGTTTTGAAGTGAAATATAAACACAGGCAACAAAAACCAAACTACTTTATTAATGGCTGTGTAGCATTTTACATATTTCAAAGGAATGCAGAATTCAGCTCAAACTGCATAAACAAGATCTCCAATAACCTTTCTTTTGAAATAAAGGGGGTCAACTCTGTAGAATCGCAACTTGAAATAACCAATCAATCCCACACAAAGATGCTCAAAAGAGAAGGGCAGAATGTCTGGCCCTTTCTCAGAATTTCAGGTCTGGGTAATATCTATCTAGCAAGAGGCATTCCAGGCAATTTCTCAAAGGTGTGGCATGGTCACAGCAGCCAGACCAGTAGCA
Source organism: Sciurus vulgaris (assembly GCF_902686455.1). Taxonomy (NCBI): domain Eukaryota; kingdom Metazoa; phylum Chordata; class Mammalia; order Rodentia; family Sciuridae; genus Sciurus; species Sciurus vulgaris. The sequence continues at coordinate 138,629,508 of NC_136463.1, forward strand.
TGGCAGGAAAAGAGTGACGGAGACAGAGCATAGTTAGCAACTAGCTGCCTCAGAGACAATGAGTAACATCTACTCAGTTGTCATAACCCATCAATTTACCATTCTAAATATTGTTTAAACCTGTTCTCTCTCCCACATTTGTAGTACAACTTCTGCATAAATTCTTACTACCTTTTGTTTGGATTATTATAATTGTACCCTGATTTATACTCAAGCCTCAAGACACCACTCAAAAGCTTGGTAGAGTCATTTGGATGTGTAAATTCAAATTCCACGTCCTGATGGGCTTCCTTGGTTCTAGTCAAATTTGTCTACTTGATCTTTCAAAATGCAGGTAGAAAGCAACTTTAAATAATTATATCTGATGGGTAGAAATGTCAGACCTCAGGAAGTCTTCCTACCCACATTATGGTCTCGCTGTCCCTATGCAGCCTCTCATTTTACAAGCTCATTCTTTTTCTTCTACACTATTATCTTTCTTCCAAGGTCTTAGACCCCCTCATCTCTTTTCTGTCCTCTGGCATGAGGAATTCTTTTGCATCATTTTCTCTGTTGAATGGCATCTATGTTGTTTTTTCTACTTACTCTTTAGGGAAAGTCTTAAAATATCACCTGCTGAAAATATTTCCTGTGATTCCTTTTTCCTCTACAATCCAAATTAGATATAGCTTCATTATTTCTTCTCAAAATATATTGTGTTTTCTTTACTGCTTATTTACTGAAATTTGCAATTTTTCATTTACTAGGGCAACTTTTCACTAAAGTATATTTATCTTGAGGAAAAATACCTCCTGTATTTTGCTTACCCCTTTATTTTCAGACCCTAACACAATATAGAGAGAATAAGTAATAAATACATATTTTTCAAGGATTATTCAATATTACTAACAAATTAATTTCCTGATTACCAAGATTACAAAATTAATGAAATACATAGATAAATATTAATCATGTATTATAGTACCAATTTGTTAAGTTTGTTAATTACAAAATTCTGATTCAAAACTTCCAAAATTAATAGATTGAAAAAAAAAACTAACAATTCTGTGCCCTTTCCTTACACTTCTCTATTGTTCTCTAAATTCAGAATCATTTTTCTTTTCAAAAGAATGTCAGTATTTCTCTTTACACCAAAAAATAGTCAAATATTTTTAAAAGGGCCTTTTAATATACTTGATTCTTGATTCCATGCTATCACACTGTATCCTTCACTCTGTGCAAAATTTAAAATACTAGAGATCTCTGCCAATATCCCGAGACACATGTCACAGAAACCACAAAAACCTCTTATAAATAATGAAGTTACCATTAAGTTTTACTGGTTCCCTTAGTAACATACCTATTTATGACACAGAAACCTAGAGACAGGTTACTTCTCCTGAAAATGATGATGTATTTCATTGCTTTCAAAACACTTTCTGCTCCTTTGATAACAAAACATTCCAAGACTGAATGGAACAAGATGAACTATCTATTGCATCTTTTCAAAATGCAACTTTACATCATCAATCTTGGGTCCTCTGAGAGATCACTGCTTTTATTTTTAAAAAATAAATGAGTACATTTCCATTTATTAAAATTGCAAATTTTCTTCATGATTTTTCTTTAAGCAATCTATTTTTTTCCTTAAAATTTTGATTATGGAGCATTTGTTCCTTGTAGATTGATAGGTCCTTATTTTTGATAGGATGGTATCTTCCTTATTTTTCCACAAAAAAAGACATTTTAAACCTCCCCATTATAACTTTATCAGATTTGTAGCTACACTGCTTTCTCCTGTTTTGAATCTTGATTTTATGAACCTGTGAATCATTTTAATCTTTATTTTATTACTATTTTAACCATAAAATTACAAGCATTATAAAGAAACATTGTTACTGTCAGATATTGTAGATACTCTAGACCTTATTTAAATCCTACAGTTTACTGTGTGTACGTGTGTGTATGTATATGTGTGTGTGTGTGTGTGTGTGTGTGTGTGTTCATGAGACCATGATGATAGAAAGGCCATAAAATGTGATGTCATTCCACATAATATGCTTCTTTAGCTTGAAATGATTGGTATGTCTTCAGATGTGAGAGGATATTTGATTAACTTACCACATTTTTTAAGTATTCAACCCATCTTATTCATGCATGGATGCCTTGCCATGTGGTAGAGTACTTGACTCAAATTCTTACATGTAAGTTTGGCACTGACCTAAAGCATATAGCATGATAAAGGATGGATAAGCATCAGAAAAGAGTGTTGCATTATGAATTACTTAGAGGGAATGTTGGCTTTCATTTGTGACAGTTACAATTTTCTCTATGTTAGTACATTCCTTAGACAAAAACTGCAAGAAAAGAGTAAGACATAAGCCTCATCAATAAACAAGTTTTGCTGATGAGAACTTCTTCTTACCTGGTTGCACATCTTGACCACTATAATCTTTAATGCAGTAGTTAGGCAAACTACAACCAGTTCAAATAGCTATTTGTAACAGGGCCAAGAATTTAAAGCCAAATCCAGCAATTCTCAGGAGATGCTTAATTACTCACAGGTGATGTTGCTAGGCAACCACTTCACCTTCTGATTCTGCTGCTTCACCTAAGTATGGTACTCAGTTTGCTCTATTGTTCCTGAATGCTAAAAGAGATGAAGAAGTACAGTATAAAGAATTTATTTTAAACCAGGTGAAAAAATAGACTTAGAAAACACTTTAAAACTCGGTTTTGTATTAGAAAATATGCAAATATATTTTTAGACATTTTCCCCCTGTGGTTTGAAATACTATTTTTAATCAACAAAAATTTAAGATGGAATTTCAGTAAGAATGAAAGGATTATTTGGAGAAGTATTGTGATATTTGAATTCATAAATGGTTGAAAGCAGATGTACCAGACAGCAGGATCAATAGCCTAGGCCTCTGGACAGACACAGTAGTTCCTACAGTTGCAGATCCCTACTTACAATAGAATTGTCAAGGACATTACCCAAAAATATCACCTCAAACTTTCTAAAATTGAATTACTATTCTCACATTATTTGAATCTTCAGTTATTTGTTTTTGACTCTAGATTTACAATCTTGAAGCTTTCCATTAAGAATTTTCTTTTGCTTGAATTATGAGTAATTTATTCATGTGCTTGCTTGTGATTTTGCTTTCATAGAACAACAAACCTTTCAGTATCATTCCTAGGCTTTCTCACCACGTCCCTTTCACAAAACAGCTTTCCATTTCCCCAGATGCAAAGGATTAAAATTCATAGGGATACTGTTCTTTGAAAAGGCCTGGACAAAATAATTTTACCACATATTTGATGCCAAGGGATAGATCCATCACTGCCCTATATCAGTTTGATAATTGCACTTCAATTCACCTCTGAATTCCTTTCCTTAAGTCACTGAGCATTCTAAATATGAGCATCTTTTCTTTATGGTAATAATATTCATAGATTGGAAAATTAGTTCAACCATTCACTCATTAAATTACTTAACAAATACTAATTGTCAACCGGGAGTCAAAAATCATTAGTATTCTATATAGAATTTATTATCAAATAAGAACTGTTCTGCCTTTATGGATTATAGAATGTGCCTATGTATTTCTTGTTGATCATCAAATTGCTTCTTAACTAAGATGTAACATAATTTTCATAATAAAGTAAAATGGTGACCTAATATGTAGGATAGTTTATAAACTTCCAATTGCCTGATTTTTCAAATTATCCAATGTTCTCTTCTTATTGTAATAATTCTGTGCTATGTCCAATGCACACTAAAAGTTTTGGCTAATTAATTAACACGATACATATCTATGTGTATTTACACCTACCAATAGAGATGCGCTTTTGTCAAAAGTCACAACCTGTTTTTATTCACAACCTATCTACATTCATTGCATTTGGTATTGAAATTACATAACAGAATGAAATTACTTAACAATAAAAGGCAAAATGAGAAGATATCTTTTTCTTTTTTCACTTTTTATTGGTTCACTTTCTTATACATATTAGGATTCATTTTGACATAATTACAAAATATGGAATATAATTTGTTCTTTTTCAGTTCCCAGGGCTTCCGCTCTCCCTCTTCCTCTCCCTTCCCCTGTTCCCTTTCCTCCGCTCTACTGATATTTCTGATATTTCTATTCCCTTATAGCTTTTTTATTATTATTAGTTCTTGTGAATGTACATGGTGGTGAGACTCACTGTGGTATACCCATATATGTATGCAGGAAAGTTAGGCTAGATTAATTTCACTTTCTTTCCCTATTTCATCCCTCCTCCCTTCCCTTCATTACCCTTTGTTCACTCTACTGAACTTTCTTCTATTTTTATTCATCCCTCCTCCACTTATTTTGGATTAGCTTTAGCATATGGGAGAAACCATTCAACCTAACATTCAAACTCCGAAGTCTTGGGACTGGTTTATTTCACTTAGCATGATAGTCTCCAGTTTCATCCATTCACCTGCAAATGCCATAAAGTAATTGTTGTTTATGGCTGAGTGTTACTGCTTCATATATATATATATATATATATACACACACATTGTTAGTTCGACTATATGAGGGAGAGCGGAGCAACTGAGGCAAAGGGCAGTGCACCACACGGCCACCAATCAAATGGGCAGGAAAACTCCACTGACCCTTACGGCCACCTGTCACTCAGCAGGATCACCCCCACCCATTCCGAACTATTCCCTGGGCAGCCAGGGCCAAGTGTGAGGTTGCTGGGCTGGGAATTTCACCCGAGAGGCAAATTCCAATAAAGCTTGCTTTGACTGCTTTCTGTCCAATTTTATTTGGCCACTAGCCTGCCTCCCGCGCTTATGTACACCACATTTTCTTATCTGTTACAGGGCACCTAGATTGGTTCTAGAGCTTGGCTATTGTGAATTAGGTTACTATAAACATTGATGTGGCTGTGTCAGTGTAGTATGCTGATTTTAAATCTCCTGTATATGTATGTATATATATATATATATATATATATATATATATATATATATATATATATATGGAGCAGTGGGATCACTGGGTAATATGGTGGTTCCATTCCTAGTTTTGTGAGGAATCTCCTTACTGCTTTCCAGAGTGGTTGCCCTAATTTAAAGTCCCACTAACAATGTGTGAGTCTACCTTTTCTCCTACATCCTCGCCAACATTTATTGTTACTTGTACTCCTGATAGTTGCCATTCTGACTGGGGTGAAGGTATCTTTTTCTATTAAAAAAGTTATGATTCATCATGTCATGGTTCAAGATAAGTAGAAGAAAGAATTGCACTATGCCTGTAAAAGACTAAAACAAATTATGAACATGGACAAAGATTCTCCACTAGAATTGTATCTCAAATATTTCTAGATCTATAACCTACATTAGTAAATAGGAAAAGCAAGTCTAACACAATTCTGTATGACATTTTTTTCTGAAATTTTTACATCATCATGATGTATGATGTACTGTTAATCTCTAAATCATTATATCAGCATTTGAAATTTAATAACAAGAAAAATAATTCACTTCTAAGTAACTTATAATTAACCTGAACAATCCAAGTAACTTTCTTGAATATTTCAACTGGTAAAAGAGTATATTTAAGATAATTTTAAATAAGTTGTTCAATCAGGTTTAAAAAGAAAAAAAAGAATTAGTGATCAAATAATTTTGGGAAACCCCGCATGGAGAAGTCTTCTCTAAGCTTTGTACCATGGATGTATATTGTTCAAAAAAGTTCTAAAATAAATAAAAGAAACACTTAAATTTTGTTTATAATTCAACATTCCCTATGATTATACCCATACCTATTCATTTTACATAGAAACTAATATTCCAAGAACTAGTGACTACCAAATATCATTTTAAAAATGCTGAGCTACAAAATACTTTTTGTGTGAATCTATACATTTTTCTTGTCTATTTGAAACTCATTCCTATCACTGCAGATTGAATATGCCAGCTGTAAATGAAAATGTGCTACTGGAATGATTTGAAAGTCACCATACACTATTAAGACCATCCTTTTCATAATGTAAATCTCAAAATATCTAAAATTTTTTCTAAAAATGTTCTTATACTGAGTAAGTATAGCTTGGGGCACATATTTTATTAAAGGATTTTTAAGTTATTTAGTTTTGTTCTCTTATTCCTCAGTTTTGGGTTTAAAAGTTACAATTAAAATAGTGGTAAGTATAGAGAAAATACATATATTTTGTACAGTCTAACAAGGTGTAAATCTGGTAAGATTTTATTATAAAAGAAAATTGGGGCGGATTGGTTTTTCCCAACAACTCAAAATACTTTATAAAGAATGTAGGGTGGTGATAGTAAATGTAGATGAGATGAGGCTTTAGCATATAAAGCACTAAGAGAAGTATATGCAGGGTGTTCAGACAGGGATCAAGCACGTACATCAATCTTTACAGCCTTCTGTGCATGCAAATGCAATTAATAAATGTAATGTGCACCAGAATAAAAGCATGCCTTTCACACTATAAATATTATATTATCAGTATTAAACAAAGAGAATATAAATATGCCCACTCATATGTCGGGCAGATCCAGGTTGATGTAAAGTGCTTGCCAGAATATGCATCCCCTTGAACATAACTGCAACTCCTATCACATAATTCATATTCTTAATGCAAGACTTGGCACAGGGTATTTTTATTTTGCAGGAAGGGGGTGAGAACTTATATTCTAGGCAATCTTTTTTTGATGAATAATATAAAATGAACTACCCTTTGCACTATGATGTATCACTTAAAAGTCCAGGATGGACAGGTAGTATTATCCACATATATCTCATTACAGATGTTTTTTAATTATTTGGCAAGAGGCCCAAATAATATGATTAATAACATGAATACATATATATTTCAGATTAAAGTTTATCTTATAGGGAAAATATGAAGCAATATGCTTTCCCATCTTATACATTTTGCTTTATGTTATCCTGTAATACATTAATATGTAATCACTTATAAAATCTATCTTAAAAATTTTATGGGAACATTTGTATCTAAATGTATATATGTGTGTATATGTAAATGCATAAACAGGTGCACACATTCATCACATTCATATGAGTGATGCTTTTTGTCTAACATTTACAAATTAGAAATTTTATCAACAATATTCTTTGTGATGTCACCATAAACTCTCAACATTGCTAAATTTTATTAAATAAAATCTATACTGTAAAATTATCTATGTATAAGAAGCCAGGCAAGTCAAAGAACCTTAGTGATTCAGAAATAGGAGACGCCACCTGTGAGGAAGTTACAGAGGTCTCTCAAAATGAGTGCAGGATTCAAGCCCAGTTTCCATCACAGAGTGCATTTCTTTCAGTTTTCCTACCAAATGATTTGTTTTTATCCTGCTTTTATGTGTTTTTATAGCCTCTGGGTACTGATTATTGGAACTTAGTTTCGGATTCTCCATAATTTCAGTTTAAAATTACTTCAGTTTAAAATGGCTTCTTCTGGCTTATGCATGTTTTCAGTTTCAACTCCTGCTAGTGCTTTATATTCACTTTATATTTCTTACTTCTTCCTGAGAATGAAAATATATAACTTCCAGCTCATGTGTTCAAAGGATACAATATCACAATGACTACCTACTTATGCTTTATATATGAAACGAACCCCAAAGCTTCCTTTGCTAAAAGTGTTGTACCCAGTGCAGCAAAGTTTAGAGGCAGGGCTTGTTAGCAATGATAGGATCATAAGGACTCTGACTTCATCAGGGGATTACTCTGCCACGTGGATGAATCCATTGATAACTGAATGAACTATTGGGAGTGGGACCTATTTGGAGGAAGTAGGTCACTGGGGTCATTCCATGGAAGGATTTAATTTTTCCCCAGCAAGTCCCTTTCTGGGCACTTTCTTTCTGTTTCTGTTTTCTGGCTGCTACAAACTGAACAAATTTTCTTTGTCGTGCCCTTCTACCATGAAGTTCTGCCTCACCTCAGACCCAGAGCTATGGAATCAGCCATGCATGTACTGAAACTTCTGAGACTGGGAGCCAATATTAATCTTTCTACCTCTAAGTTGTTTATGCCAGGTATTTTGATCACAGCAACACAAAGCTGAAAAACCTAATGTGGTTGAGTTACCTGTGTTTCCCATGTTTAATCTTGTTTAATTGTGGAATGATGATCGTGGTCTGTACAGGATTACCTTATACAAGGAACCACATGCAGACCTGTGGAGATCTCTGCCTGGTGTCAGGTTTCATGAATAAAATGTGAAGTCTAAAATCTATTTTCTGCTATAATTAGTTCTGAATTAATGCATCTATATTTACCAAAATATTGCTACTTGCTATGGAACTACATATTAAATGTTCCTCCTGTGAAATAAAGATGCACAGGCAAAAGGATTATAAATCCCTATATGTATTTTATTTAATATTTAAATTTTTTATATTAAATATTAACTCGATACAACAGTTTTTATAAAGTCATGTATGTTAAAAGAATTATTAAAAAGTGGTGTGTATATATGTACCAAGGTTATCAAAATAAATGATAAATAAATATTTCCATTGACTCTTATGATCCTTAACTGATTTCATTTTTTCTCTCCTACCTAAGCAGTAGACAATAGCATAAGCTTCCAATATTTAATATTTTCTTTATAGTTGTTTTATATACTTAATATAGAGACATATTGTATCACAGTTTTTTGTTCTTTGTGAAATTATAATAGTACTACATGTATATTTTGTGTCCTGCTGTTTGAACTTTAACAATATTATATGATATATTTATGTTGCTGAATGTAATTATAATTAACACATTTTAATGACTGAGTTGAATAAACCAAGAACTTTATTAATGTATTCTGAAATTGATGAATATTTGAATAAATTTCTGTATGCTACTATCACAAAGAGTTCTTCTATACATAATCATGTATATAGTTTTTCATGGATTCATGTGAGCTTTTGTCTAGCACACACATCTAGGAGTGGAACTGCTAAGTCTTAAGGTGTATATGGTAAAATTTTTACAATATAATGTGAGTTTCTTTTCCCAAAATTGTTGTACTAATTCATGATAGCAAGTTTAAGGGTTCCAGTTTTGTACTTTATTGTCAATACTGATTTTCCTGGATTTTCTTTTTTGCTGGTATTTCATACCACTAAAATGGGTAAAAATAGTACCTTAGGATTTCTTTTCTTTTGTTTTGGCATTTCTATGATTACTAATGTGAGAGATGAATGATCTTTAGTGTGTACCCCCCCATTAGCCAATTAAGGTTTTCTGATAATGGAGTTAAGATGAGGTCATTAGGTGAGACCTCATCCTGTAAGACTGACCTTATAAAAAGGAGAAATGCCCAGAGGGAAGATATGAGGACCCAGGGAAAAGGCCACATACAGGTACAAAACATATGAAGCTACAAGAGGCCAAGAGAGAGGCAGGGGGAAATTTTTCAGTGCTGAAAGAAGCTACCTACCAGCATCCCGATTCTGGACTCTATCCTCCAGAAATGTGGGACAATAACTTTCAGCTATTTAAGTTACACAATTTATGAGAGTTTGCTACAGCAGCCCCAGGAAATTAATATACTGCCTGATTTAGAATGTCTCAAAAAATCAATCTCTATCTATCTATGTATATTTTTGCTTGTATGTGTACAAACACACACAATTTTTTATTCTTAAGCAGTATTATAAATCTGGGCCTGTTTAATATGTGCTGACCAAAAGTAGCAAATTTTATCCACAAAATTTTAATTTTATTTTCCATCTTTTCATCTATTACTTTAAACATAGCTTAAAACTCATAACTATTTTAAAGTTCATGTTTGAAAACTTCAATTCCTGAGTCTTTTATTATATTTTCTGTATAGTGTTTTTCTTTTTATTTATATATACTTTTCACTCTTAAAATTTTCTTTAATTCCATTTACATTTAAAATACAATTACTTATTACACATCTTTTATCTATTCAACATGACCTTCTTTTTGCCACCCTCACACTTTGCAATCTAAAACTTTTAAAGAAATTAGTAATGTTATATGTTTGTGCATTAGTATCATGATTTTTTGCAAAAATAAATGGATTATGTTTTTAAAAACAAGACCCATAATAAAGATATTAACATGGAAATTAAAGACTTGATTGTAAAATAAAGATATATACCTTATTTATATTATGACCTCAATTCATCAACAAAATGCAAGTGTTGCCTGAAAGTTCTTCATTTTTTCTTTTCTAAACCTACATTTCTTTTCCTTAACAGCTAACAAGTTGAAATCATACCTATTCTTTGAGATTACACAACAGGTACAAAATTCACGAATCCCTTTTCAAAACTTGGTATTAAAAGATACTTATTCCTTCTGTAATTCCATGACATTATTAAGACTATGTTTAATAAAAACTGATTATATCCCCCTTCCATTCTAGTTGTCTGTTCACATTGCTCTCTCTCCTAGCAGACTAAACAGAATGTATCTTGTGCATATTTATATCTAATACTGCACACAAGACCCTTTAAAATCCTTAATGAAATGCACTGATTTCATCAAACAGCGAGATATAATACATACTTCACCCCTGCATTACAATAGTTATGATTTCCTTGGAAGCTAGAAAGAAAGTGTTTATGGAGCCTTTTCATGAAGCCAGCAATCAAATAATTTCACTCTTGGTAGCATCAAAATAGATAACCAAACAGTATGCTGTTAAAACAGAAAAATCAGACAAACAAAACTCTCAGAATACATATGTAAAGAAAATTTGGAAAAGGGGAGTGATAATATGTATGCACTTTTTATATTTTGTTTCTTTCTGCCCTGGGTTTTAAGGTTAAACAAACAAAATTAGACATGCTTCTTTCCTACACAAGTTTTTACAAATAAAGTGATGATCTTAAACAATTTTTAATTTCAACAAACTAAAATACTGATTTTTTTGTACCAATAAATCATGATGAAATCTTTCCAGATGATTCATATTAGTATGACTGAGGAAACTGTTCATGAGTACATTTAAGAACTTTGGAATTTCTTCTTAAACTAGTAGCAATAATGTCGTACATTATATCAGATCCTAATTTTAGAAATAGTTGTACAATTTGCACAAAAGCTGAATATATTTAAGATGTAATTTCATATTCATTTATATTGTCTCTTATACATGATAAAGAATTTGAAGTTGGTACTTTATCATCTATATTACACTAAGTGTGATATTAGTATTCTTTTTCTCAATCTATTAACCTATAATACAGAAAAAAAGACTTTAAAAATCTCACTTCCTCATGTATTTTTAAATGACAATAATTAACTTATGGACAAAACCCACATAGTATTTTTAATTTTTATTTTCTTACACATGAAATCTACCTAGCTAACAGACTGTAAGTAAATTCTACAGTAGTAGTGACCACAATTAATATTTTTGTGAACTGTTCATGTAAGTACATCATCTTGAATAAATTTTTCACTTTAATTTCCTGAGGATTCATTATTCTTAAAAATCTTTCCTAAATATTGTTTTTATGAACACATGGATGACTGTTAAAATTCACATGCTCCTTGTTACTCTCCTTGGAAGACTACCTGCTCATGATCTGCAAAACCCTATGTCGCAATATATTTTCAACATGTTGAGTAGAGATTTTTCCTATTTATTAGGTACATCATTACTGAGTAATCCCTAAAGAACAGGAAACAAAAGTTTTGTAAGATATAAAACTATGCTTTTATGTTTCAGTACCCAGAATACATATATATTCATATACATATACATATGCTGAGACATGCACTATAAAAGTGTGAAAAAATGGAAGTCATAAGGTAATAAATTATCTCCCCAAATATGTGAATTAATCATAATTTTAATGTACCATCTATTTTTCCATTTTTGTACAATACTGATAAAATATATTTCTATAAAGAAATGTTTTTCCTCCATGTATCTAATGAGTCATGCAAGTTAGAAATTATAAATGCTACCACAATTTGACCAAATTTCATTACATTTGCATTTTTATTTATATAGACTTTCATAAGTTCAGCTCCGAGTAGAATATTCAAAATGAATTACACATAATACTATTTATTGCTCAAAATTGAAAATAAAATTTAATTATTTCTAAGCAAGAAAAATGAATGCAAATGTCTTGAAAGCAAATGACCCATGTCTACTATCCACTATATACACAAACTGACTAAACATTTGTTATCTTTCCTATCAGTCTCAGGTAGTAACCAGAAGAGAAAGTTGTGCTGTTCTTTACTTTATTGAGTTGATGAGTCAAAAAGACACGATTCCCTAGATTTCAAATTGATTCAATAAAATATAATAACTACTGTGTATTTATCATTTTGAAGTCATGAGATGATATCAGGGCACATAAAGGTTACAACCATTGGCATTTGGGCTCATTAGTTCCTACTCAGAGAATCTGCAGTTTTTTGCTGAAAACAAATACTGACAAATGACCACAATAAATTCAACTTCTAAAAACTTAAGATTAATTGTTAAAATGTTGATGTAGAAACTTTTCATATGGAGTTTTTCTTTTTATTTTACTTTTTTAAAAAATTATTTATACTGGAGCAAAACATTCATTATTGTGAAACATATTATCAAAGAACAACTTGGGCCATCTGGTTTTGTAGCAGATGGTAAATATTTAATAAGGGAATACCCCATACAGTCTCTAGTTATTAAATATAAACCATTACTTTTTTTCAATATACTCCCTGCTTATTCTCAGTGTGGGTGTTCAGGTAGCATTCTGTGACACAGATAAAAAAATAATATGGTTATTTTCATGTAAAAGTCAGGAAGATGTATTCCAGAATAAGATGATTTCATTAACTAAACAGGATGTTAAATGCAGAGTGACTTGATTTGGGAATTGGGTTATTTTTCTTTGCATGTCAGAAACTTGTTTAAATATGATCTACTTGTTTAAGTGAATATGGATAAATTGAATATTATTTTTGTATACATTTTTCTTATCAGAAGATGCTGAAATGGAGTAATCCAGTTCAAGAAATCTCTGTAACTCTGAATAATAATACATTATCACAAGACATTTTTCAAGGAAGGAAGTGGCAGCATTTAAATCTCTGTTGCAGTTCAAGGACACAATGTTTTATCTCACCTTTAAGCTCAATTAATAATGGCTTGATAAATGCTGATGAAGCAAGAATTGATCATGTTCCAAATCATGCCAGATTACTAAAAATAAGATTTTCCAGTGCATTGGAGTTCATAGTGAAGGCTAATTTCTGTCTACTATCAAAAGATTTAGCATATATGCAAATTAGAATTTTGTGCATTCAGGATTACATGATGAAGACATGATGACATTGTGTGTGTGTGTGTGTGTGTGTGTGTGTGTTGATTTAGGCAGCAAGTCAATATGTTTTAACTGATTGTTTCTATCAGGGAAACTTGTGTGTTTCCAGTACAACTTTCTCTAGGAACATGCTATAAAATTGTTCCAGTTTCATCAAAATCGGGGTCTTTTTTATTGCTTGAGAAATGATAATATGCTTCATGCTATGTCTCTTATTATTCCTAGTCTCAGAAAAATATGTATTTTAAGTATTTTTTAAAATGTTTGTAATTCAAAGTTGTATTTCTGGTGTTGGGTTTTGGAGCAACAGAAACTATAGTTTTTCAGCACAATATTTTCATATTCTAATTTTCATAAACTTGTCCTAAAGGGAACGGCATCTCCCCCTTCTCACCATGTAAACTGCACTTCTGGAAGTATATACTATATACTAATTTCACTCCTTTATCTAATGAATATTACTGAAGAAAATATGTATCCATTGAATAAGTTTTCTTCACATACAATTATATTCTAAAAACTGTATTTAATAATATGGAATAATATTTTTACTTCCCTAGCATTTCAGAAGTGCTATTGCAAATGAGTTAAAGTCACTTTTATGAATAATAACATACTTATTTTAAATTCTAATAATGATGGGTTAGTTGATTGATATATCACACTGATCATTCAAACCAACTTTTCTAGGTCTTCAGAATAAATAGGTACAATATTTATTTGTTATGTATTCAAGTTTTTATTTATTAAGAACTACAAATGATGCTCAAAGTTTACCTGAAATGAAAGGAACCCTCAGATAATAACTCATTAGATGAAATAATTCTGAGATATTTCTTTATTAAGATCTGTGTATCCATCCATTAAAAGAGATTCTCTTTACTCAGTGTTCCTAATTCTTCTATAATTCAGAACAGTTCAATTGGCAATTTTATTTCTTTTCTTTCTTTTTCTCATGGTATATTAACAATGACTCCACGGTAATATGTACATAATATATAAGATATAACCTTAGATAAACTGCATAGAACAATTCAGAGAGTCTGACATCTACTTTCAAATCCTAGTTCTTCATTACTCAATGAATGACACTTTTTTAAGTTTTTTTGCTTTGTTGAATTTTATTTAAAATTCAATAAATCAAGTTAGCATCTTATAGTATTCACAATGTTATCTGAAAGAGATATCTTACAAATAACATCAATATAAAACAGACCTACATCTATATTATCCTCTTATTACTGGCATTGACTTGAGAACTGGTGGCAAAAGAGACAGGAATATCTTTGAGTGCCTGGTATTTGAAATTTTCCTTAGGATCAAATCTGTTCTCTTTTTTTTAAAAAAATGAAACAAAATATCAAAGCACAGTCAGCCACAGGGTTGTTATTTAAGAATGTAATATCCATAATTCATTTTCCATATCTACCTCATATCTTGATGGAAAACATTAATTTTAATGTGATTTGGGTGACTCTGTTTTGTGTTTCCCCTCAATTAGATGCAAAATCAATTTACTATTCATTTAAAAATATTATTGTCCAAATGAGATTTGTAAGAAGAAAAAGTGTCTAGTTTTACAATAAGTCTAAATGTCAAACATCTTGAATTTATGCTAGAATTGGTGACATGAACATCAGAGTGTTACTTATTTGAATCTAATAGATTTAAACTTGAGTGAGAAAATGCATCCATGCCCTTAATCCTATTTCCCACCAGTAGGGAGTAGGCCCTTCTCCCCAAAGCCTACTAAATCTTAAAGGAAATGAGCTAAGAATATCTAAAGTTGAGAAGATATGTTACCATGATACATAAAAATTGTGGGGGAAATACCTATGGGAAGAGTTTCAAAAGATTTGCCATTGCTGTAAGAGAGAACTAAGGGGTAGGACTGACTTGTTTTTCATGTATAGCATCTATATAATTTACCAATAGAAATTATTTGAAAAATATAAATTTTACATATATATTTAAAAAATTGATTTAGGAAGAATATTAAATAACAATAAATTACTGATTAATGAAACAAGGTCTTAGAAGTAAACCCACCTCCAAGGACGATTTTTTCTACTATGATGACATAGATGACTTTACAAAGTACGAGTGATGTTCTCAAGATTTATAGTTGCAGAAAGTAGATCTTCTTAGGTTACCACACATAATCTTACTTTAGATGACTGATTTTCATCACAATTCTTAAAGTAACACTTGAAACTGAATATCAAATTTTCTTATTTAAAACTATAAATCAATCACTGTTTTTCTGTTCAAATACAAAGATATATCCACAGTCAGTGAACATTTAATTTGAAATAACTTTGTTTTTTAAATTTAAAAATATAACCAGAAGTCACATTTGAGGAAGAGACCACATGGGATAGTCTGTAGAAACAGAGATCTCAAAATACAATTGTTGATGTTAGTCAACCATGAAAGAAAAAACAAACACAGCACGTCTAAATTGTTTTCTCAACTTCTATCAACCCAATTCTTAGGATGAATGTCTTCCACTACAATAAAATGCTGTGGCTGACTGGTGTTTTGTCCTTTTTTTTATATAATTTTAAACAATGCCAATTTAAATGATATGATCATGGCAATATAAGTACCTGACATGTCCAAATGATGGAACACTGATCCCGCCACAGATGATAAAGGATCACAGTACTCCTCATCACTTGAGAAAGCCGCTAAAGTTCCTAGATTACTATCTTTTCTTATCTGAAAAAAAGTGCCAATGGAGGATAAGTACACCCAAAAGCTTGAGCTTTCGCCTGGATATTTTTTCATGGCCTGAAGATGGGAATGATGCAACTCTTATTTTTATCATTTAAAATATTTTTCCGACTGGAGTTGTGGCTCAGTGGTAGAGCGCTTGCCCAGTGTGTGTGAGGTCCTGGGTTCGATACTCAGCACCACATATAAATAAATAAAACAAAAGATCCATGGACAAGTAAAAAAAAAAAATTTTTCAAAAAGAAATAATGTTTTTTCTTTTATTTTAGAACTTTTACATAATGGCCTTTGTAAATATTTCGAATCCCTTAAAAATACTGACAACTTCACCTGGAAAAATACTATTAATTATACTTATGGAAAAACAGGGGTTCAACAACTAAATGTTGGATGAGTATTCAAATGCACACCATCATGTGACAAAGTACAGGCACGTCAGTAGATAGCACTTTGGTAGCACTGAGAGTCTTCCGGATTCATATGTTCTGTGACTATAATAGATTAGGGTTTGACTTCAGTTGGTATTGTTTGAAGGAGAATTTCTCTCTTACTCTTTGAAATAGTATTGGTTATTGAACCACTGAGCAACAACCCAACCCTTTTTTTTATTATTATTATTGAGTAGTGTCTCACTACATAGTCAAAGCTGCCTTCTAGTTTGTGATGCTCTGGCCTCAGCCTCCTCAGCCTAGTTCCTGGACTTACAAGGGTGTGCCACTGTGCCCAGCTGTAGTAGATAATTTTAGTTCCAATATTTCAATCTATAAAGGAAATACTGAATTTCCTTATTTTATTACAGTTTAATTAAAATTAACATAATGATAAAACATGGTACAAATGAATTGTTTCACCCCAAGGGGCATAAGAATTTACATGGCCTGAAAATATAATGAATACATTATTTACATAAATGTATATTATTTTGTGCCTTTAAGTATTTGTCATTTAGCACAATTATAAGCTATTTTAACTTGTAAACATATATGTATGTATGTGTGTACATATATACATATATATATATAAATGCTCATAGTGTTCATTTTAAATACTAGCATAGAAATATACTAGTATCTAGTCATATTAAGCTAATGCCAGTAAAAATATAATAAACATATTTTAATATAGGTAGTATTAATAGATGAGGAAAATAAATTTTCTGCCTAGATTTAACCTAGACAAAGAATTCTTGTAAAGCTACTAAAATACATGTCAGTTTTATATGTATTTGATCCTCCAGTGTCATTCTATAGTGTCAAATTTATCTGATTTAAAAATCTAAAGCTTCTTATACCCTATGTATAGAAATGATACATTTGTTATTTGAAAGCAAAGCAATATATGAAAAGTTATATACCTGGGACTTTCTGCATTAAATCAAGGCAGCAGATTCACTATTTTATTTTCCATATGCTAATGCTATCTATAGAAAAATGTGCCTATGTAAAAATAAGTGTACTCCTTCCTGCCCCACACAATACAATTTTAAAACCTTGACAAAATTTGTGACATGACATTTGAGGACTGGAAACAAATAGCAACAGGCAGATGGACGTATACTACCATAAATCAAAGTAGCTCCAAAAAGGCAGTATGCCTTAGCATCTCCTGGAGTGAACTTGACTTATTTGGGAACCTCAGATTAGGTTGTGGAGCAAAAACACAATAATACAAAAATAAATAATAGCCTCCAGAGGGGGGAAAAAAAGAAAGTAAGACGATTCTTAAAGTGCATAGAGAGCAAAAATAATCTTTTATTCTTGTTTTCTTTTTTTCCTATTACGGATTCCAGACAATACTGCAGTGATGATGGCCAGGATGATAAAAACAGCCATAACGATGGCAGATTGCAGGAGCCAACAGCTTAAGAAATGGGAACCTCTGAGTATCCTCTCTGGGGCTGTAGATTCAGAAGGTGGATCAAATCACTCTGCCTCTCCCTCTCACTTTTTCTCCTTCTCTTCCCTCATCTTTTAATAGCTATACGTAATCTATCATTCTATATCTACATCCATATCTATCTTTATCTATGTGTGTATATTTGTATCTATGTCTGTGTCTATCTTTATATCCATACCAACCTTTAGATTTCCCCAGACCTTTTGATCCCAGACAAGGTTTAATTGCCCAAGTAATTGCTTTCTGCCAGAAATATCAAAAAGAAGCCCAATTTAGGAGATTGTGGAGAGAAAGGAGTTTGAAAAACCAATCCCATAAAGTAGTTGGTGAACCACTGGGCCCACCTGTGGCTAATGCCTGTGAGCATCTAATTCTAATTAGCATATGAAAACCTTTAAGAACTAAGCCAATAGATTTCTGTTCCAGTCACTCACAAAACACCAGGCTGCATACATTTCACAGAAGTATAGCACTGAAAATGGTTTGAAAAGGGAGCTAACCTTAAAAAGTGAACTAACCTTGGAGCTATATCCCAGAGAATGTGGATTATACTTGCCGCCTGAACGAAACCAAATGAATTTCATGATAAAATATAAAATTTGGAATTTTTCATGGGATTCGAAACAGACATACTTTCTTATAAGGTAAAATTAAAAATGTCAAAGATACAATATGAAATTATTAAGTGTCAATGAACCATGATAATATTAATTTGCCAGGGAAAGAGAAGTATAAGAAGATAAAGATATTGGAATCATCTGACAAATAGATTAAAGTAACTCTTCTAAAAATGTTCAAGTTAGCAATGAAAATATTTTTAAAACAAATGTTAAAATGTGCACAAAATATAGAAAATATGAGGAAGAGAATGATAATTTTAGAACTGAAAACTCCACTGAACACACTCAATAGCTGCATCGAGATCAAAGAGTTAGTGAACTTGAGAACTTAAATATAGATCAATAGTTTTTATTCAATGTGAATGAGAGGAAGACAGGGAGGTAGAGAGAAAAATTGATGAGAGGAAAATGATGAACAGAACCTTAGGAACCTGTAAGAAAACAACAAATTTTGAAACTTTTGACTTTCACAAGGAAAGGAAAAAGACTGATGTTGAAAAAATATTGGATCTGAAGTCCCCTATTCCATGAAATATAGAGATTTATAGATTATAGACTTACCAACTATAGACATAGATTCATTTAGCCTATGAACTCAAAACCAAAATAAACACAAAGAAAGTTTGGTTCAAATAGAGTCAGACAGCTGTAACTTAAAGCGAAAACCTTAAAAGCAGCCAGATAAAAATGTCATTGCCAATAGGGGGACAATGATTTGAATGACTTACATCTTACTGCAACTCTTGGAGGTCAGAAGAAAGGGGTACAGCACTTTCTCATTTTTTTTTTCTTTGAGTAGTGAAAGAAAAGAGCTGTGAACCCAGAATGCCTTGTTGAGTAAAACATATTGTAAGGTATAAAGCCACCTTTCTCCCCCATTTCAGGAATTTCCCGCCTCTCAACCACCTGTCAATCTGTGTTCCACGTGCCTCTCCCTTTACAGGAATTTCCAGACTCCCCTTCACCTGTCAGTCTGAGTTCTTCCCGCCTCTCACATTACAGGAATTTCTGGCTTACGCTGCTGTAATCTTCCTGCCTCCCACATTATGTTCTAATATGTCATTGGTCCATCAGTCAGTCTGTAAACAATTGGTTCCTCTCAGCCTGCGAAATTCCAATATCTGAGAGAAACCATGCCCATGTTCTCTTTTTTCTTCTTTCCTTTTCCCCCTAGCGGACGTGAATTGTCCACATAAAATAAAAGTTCCTTGTGTGAGACCTATGTCTGCGGAGCGTTTTTCTGGGAGCTAACAAGGAGCCACAACTGCCCCTAACAAATATTATCTAGGATGATGTTGAAATACGATATTCTTGGATGTAATAAAATCATTTGTAGCCTGTAAAATGTTCTAAAATGATTGTTGAAGGAAATTCTCCACACAGAAGAGAAATTTTAGAAGGAAACATGGAAAATCAGGAATAAAATGGAACATAAATTATAAATATATGGTGTTATGGTTTGGGTATGAGGTGTTTTCCAAAAGCTCACCTGTGAGACAATGTAAGAAGGTTCAGAGGAGACATGATTGTTTTTTGATTAAATCCCTAATGGGATTAACTGAGTGGTAACTGGAGGCAGGTAGGGAGTGGTTGGAGGAGGTAAGGAGGTGGGAGTTGAGATGTGGCTTTGGGGGTTTATATATTTGTATCTGGCAAGTGGAGTCTCTCTCTCTACTTCTGATCACCATGATGTGAGCTGCTTCCCTCTGCCACCCTCTCTTGCCATGATGCTCTCCTCACCTGGAGCCCCAAGGAATGGAGCTGGCCTTCTATGAACTAAGGTTAAGACCTCTGCAACGTGAGCCCTCAAATAAACTTTTCCTCCTTTAATATTGTTCTGGTCAGATCTTTTAGTCACAGCAGTGAAAGAGCTGACTAAGACATATGGTAAATATAACAGACATCATTCTTGTCTAGTTCTTTTATCTGTGTGTGTGTGTGTGTGTGTGTGTGTGTGTGTGTGTGTGTGTGTTTATTTGAGTTTAACCCAGGGCCTCACACAAGCTAGGCAAATGCTCTCCCACTGAATTATATCTCTGTTTTTTTAAAATACTTTTAAAAGTTCAAAGAAAAAACTGTAACAATTTTGTCTGTTTCAATATATACAGGTATTATTCAGCTATAAAGAAGAATAATATTATGGCATTTGCAGATAAATGGATGGAATTGGAGAATATCATGCTAAATGAAATAAGCCAATCCCCAAAAACCAAAGGCCAAATATTTTCCCTGATAAGTGGAGAATGATATATAATGGGGGTGGGGGTGTGGAGAGTGAGAGAAGAATGGAGGAACTTTAGATTATGTAGAAGGAAATCAGAGGGAGGAGGGTATGAAAAATCATGGAATGAGACAGACATCATTACCCTATATACATGTATGATTACACAAATGGTATGAATGCACATCATACACAACCATAGAAACAAAATGATGTACCCCATTTGTATACAATGAATCAAAATGCAGTCTGTAAAATATTAAAAAACAGATAATAAAAAAAATCTAATGGCATGACACATGATTATTACAGAAAAATAGCACATTTAGATTAAATTAACATAGAGAAATTAAAATAATAAGAATTTCACCATCCTGGAAAAAAATAAAAAAATAAAAAATAGAATAAAAGACAACTATGTAAAAAAGGAAGATAGTAAAATGGGGCTGTATGGTGGAAGTATTTCTACATTCCAAATGGAGTGATAGAATATTGATTCTATGAAAACTGTTCATATCTATGGATACATTTTACAAACTCTGATGGAAAATATGATCAATGAGTGAATAGATAAACTAATTGAGGAAGATCCATAAAATGGAATACTAGTCATCGATATATGCAACAGTTTGAATGCACATTGAGACAGGCAACAACTTGGGTGTAGCTTCAAATGCCTTCTTCTGAGTCAAAGAAGTCGTTCTGAGAAGGTTATATAAAATATGATTAAGTGATCTTAATAACATACAAACAGATAAACCTATAGTGAGGAGATCAGTGCTTGCCAGAAGTCACAGGTGGGTATGACTATAAAGAGATAGCATGAGGGAGTTGTGAGAGTTATAAAAATGTTCTCTATCAGCAGTAAGTTGGTGGCATAGGAAATTATACATGTGTTAAAATTTATAGAATTACCCACTGAAAGAATAGGAGATTTATCTTATAATTTAAAAACAATCTGAAAAATCAAACATTTTCTGAAATCTGACTGAGTGAATAATTTTCCATTTGTCTAGGTGCACTCTCTTCAGTCAACAAACAAGTTATCATTTTCAACCATGTGCTATTTATAATTTCAATATAAAAATCAATTGAATTAAAGATTCTATTTTATAAAAAAATATTTTCTTTTTAATGACTTTAAGTAGACAATTTCAATATATTTTTAGTGTTTATACATGCTTCCCTCTTTGCATTAACCCAAGAATAACTAAAACTATGAAAAAAGTGCCACTTCCAATGTCTCTAACTCTACATTAAAAATTGCTATCTATGCCCATTGGCCAAATTTTATTTTTAAAGTATAAAATATTGCATTTCAATCTAGTTTGTCTCTAAACAAATGGATCATATTAATGTATAATCTGATGTTATTACAGGAAACTTGAATTTTAATGAGCCCTGCTTGATTTGAATGAGTCAAGACAGGCATAACACAATTGAGTCAATTAGCAAGAATTTTGTAATCAATGTTGATTAAGAAAATGGGATAATGGTATGTGCATAATTTGGAGGCATTCCCTGGCTTGAACATTAATATAATGGAATAAACATTGGCATTTGAAGGTATTACATTGCTCTAAAATAAAATGATACATATATTTTATATTTGTAAATATTAATTCATATATCATTTATCATGCATAACTGAAAACCATTTAAAGCATATCTAAGGAGAAACAATACATTTTTCTGCTTCCATCTTCCAGGAAATCATAACCATTAAACCTGCAATGAAATAAATCTAAAATAATGGCACATGATTATTGTGATTGGATTTTATACTATGCATCACTGATAAGTATATACCCTTACCCTAGAGTTTTGTTTCATGCAATTTATATATTATAAATATGTGCTGTTCTATCAACGTTACATTGCCATTCTCATAGAGAGACGAATCTTTTTAGCTGACATGTTTAAAGATGAAATGTATACATATTTTCTATGTGTTAATTCTATTAGAGAATTAGAGAATATGATTACCTACTAGTGAATCAACTGTTGATTTTAACACAATAGTTTTATTTACAAGTTTTTTTTAGAAAGAATTGTATTTTGCTTCCTCTTATGTTATTTTAAATTATAGTTTAGCTATTCATTAACCTATGTAATTTAGTATTCTTTTATTAATGATTTTGGGACATTATATATTCAACTCTATGTCAAGAGAGCAAATATATAATTTTTTGATTGTAAAGCAATAATACCATAGTGTTTATAATTAGAACTCATTCCAAACCTGAGAGCAAAGATTCATATTAATTTATAAGAAATATTTCATTAATGGAAATATATCCAGATTATCAGATTGAGAGACTAAGCTAAAAATTAAATACATAAAATAAAACTAGTACATATTGGTCAGGATAATAAATAATTCTGAGGGAGGATAAACTTCTGTTTTATAAATTTTGTATGTGTCAAATATCAAATCTCTTCTTAAGTAATTGTTCTTGATCTGAGTCCATTTTGTTTGTTTTTTGCGTGGTGCTAGGGATGGAACCCAGAACCTTGTGCTTGTAAGGCAAGCACTCTACCAACTGAGCTATCTCCCCAGTCCTAATCTGAGTTCTTTTTTACGTGTAATTTAGAGTTCCTCCGTCAAAGAAACTGAAAGCCCATTAAAATATTCTTTCTAAAATTTTTATTTGTGATCATATTTGCTTTTCCAAATGTTAAAAAGTATTATGAATAAACTTTTCATTGTTTTCCATGTTAATTTTTATTGATATGCTTATATTATCTTTGTCATATAAAACTTAAATGCTATCATATTTTCATGTTTTCACAGAAGGGGTAAGATTTTCTTTTCATTTATCCATTAAACAAAGAACTGTAACATATTCTATTCTGCATTTAAATAAATATTTTTGCAAAAATAATTCGACCAGAGGAACTAAATTCTTCTGTAGCATACTTTCTTCCCCAAGCTACTTTTAGAGAATTCTCACCGTTTAATCACATTTTCGTATGAATTTTCTGTTCAGTTATAATACATTTTAGACACTGAGAGCTTACAAAAGGGAATTTGTTCAGTATTGTGATAGGCACTAGGATTCTTTCAGGGAAAACACAAACACTTCGTGTTGCAGCATAGAAAATAATCTCTAAGTAATTTGTAGCCTGCTGAGAATCACAAAAGGGGAGTGGAGTGCTATTATGGAAACATGCAAAAAGGACTTCGATATGATTTTGTGAAGTTCTCTCTGAAGAACATTTTATTTTACAAACAACTATAGCTGCATCTGGTTTTCTCATTCTGACAATAAACCTGACAAACTTTGTTTCACCTGATGTAGAACATTCAAATCTAAAATGATTACTGATGTGGCAAGATTAAAATGCCACCATCTTATGTATTTAAACATTTTACCCTCTCCTTTTCTCCTTTTCTTTCCTGCCTCCTATGGGTTTAACAGAGCCTGTTTTATGATTCTGTGTTATATCCAAAATTATTGCTATGTCTTTTTTTTTTTTTTTTTTTTTTTTTTTTTTTTACAAATAGTGGCTTCTCTGGTTTTATTTTGTATGCAATAAAATAATATGAGATTTCTTTCCAAGAATATTATAGCACTACACATACATACATTAAATGTGTCAGATGTTATAGCAGTCATTTCCAGTTTCATCTTCCTATTTCTTGTGCCAATATTGCCATATTTTTCATTTTACATATATTTAATAAACAATATTTTTATCATTTTGCTTTAAATATTGTTATCTTAAGAAGTAGAAACATGAAAATAATTAAATTTTAACTTTATTTACTTCCTTTTAATAGGAACAAGACAGGGATATCCACTTTCACCGCTTCTATTCAACATAGTCCTTGAATCTCTAGCCAGATCTATTAGATAAAAGAAATTGACGGGATAAGAATAGTAAAACAGGAACTCAAACTGTTTGCTGATGACATGATTCTATATTTCGAAGACCCTGAAAAACCCACCAGAAAACTTCTAGAACTTATAAATGAATTCAGCAATTAGCAGTATACAAAATCAACACTCAGAAATCAATTGCGTTCTTGTACTTCAGTGACAAATTAGGTGATAGGAAAACCAACTCATTCACAATAGCCTAAACACACACACACATACATACTACACACTAAAACAAGCAAGCAAGCAAACAAACAAAAACCCCTTGGAAATCAATCCACCAAAAAAGATAAAAGACCCAAGACCTCTACAAAGAAAACTACAGAACACTAAAGAGAGAAACTGAGGAAGGCCTCAGAAAATGGAAAGACTGCCCACGTTTAGGCAGCATTAATATTGTTAAAACGGTGATGCTACAAAAAGCACTATACAGATTCAATGAAATTCCAATGGCATTCTTTATAGAAAAAGAAAAGGCAGCTATGAAATTCATTTGGAAAAGTAAGAAACCCAGAATAGCAAAAACAATGTTGGCAAGGATGTGGGGAAAAAAGGTACTTATCGTACATTGATGGTGTGAGTGCAACTTGGTGCAACAACTCTGGAAAGCAGTATGGAGATTCCTCAAAAATCTACCAGTGGAAACACCATTACACCACTCTTCAGTATATATCCAAAGGAGTTAAAATCAGCATAAAACAGTAATGCAGCTACACCAATGCTTATAGCTGCTCAACTCACATTAGCTTAAGCTATGGAATTAACTTAGCTGCTCTTCAACACTCAGAAATCAGATGAATGAATAAAGAAAATGTGGTTTGTATATACAATGGAATATTACTCAGCCATGAAGAAGAATGACTTTATGACATTTGCCAGTAAATGAATGGGTCTGGAGACTATCACACTAAGTGAAATAAGTTAGTCCCCAGAAGCCAAATGTCAAGTATAGTCTCTGATATATGGAAGCTAAACCACATTAAAGTGAGGGGGACAGAATAGAAGTTCAGTAGCTTAGACAATTCTTAGGAATAGAAGGAAAGGAGAGATAAAAGAAGAAAAAAGAGTGGAATTAATCTGACTTAATTTTCCTATGCACATATATGAAAACATCACAGTGAATCTCACAATCGTCTACATACAC
Organism: Sciurus vulgaris; assembly: GCF_902686455.1. Taxonomy (NCBI): domain Eukaryota; kingdom Metazoa; phylum Chordata; class Mammalia; order Rodentia; family Sciuridae; genus Sciurus; species Sciurus vulgaris. Next base: position 138,655,330 of record NC_136463.1, read on the forward strand.
AAGAATGGGGTCTTTACTAGAATAAGAAATATTTCATGCTTGTATTATTATATCATAATTCATTCTTCTTTCATGTATAACTAAAAAGAGCCAATAAAAACTATGAAATGAAATATTTAAAATATGAATAAAAAATAAATACATAAATGCACTTTAGCTCTTGGCTATAATCTGTGCTGTTATTATCTATCCAGTATCATTTTCACTTGAAGAGCTTCTTTTAACATTTCTTGGAAAGTTGTCTGCTGTCAATATCCTCAGTTTTAGCTTACCTTGGCAAGATTTTATTTGTTTCACTTCCAAACATTTTTATAAAATATTTTTCAAAATTCTGATTGACATTTTATTTTTTTTTAGCATTTTAAAGATTATTGTTTTCTTGCTTACACAGTTTCTGAAGAGAAAGCTGTTGTAATTCTTGTCCTTGTTCCATTGCAGAATGAATATTTTTCTTTGATTTCTTTTTTTTATTTAGCTTTTAATTTTTTACAAACTGCATTTTGATTCATTGTACATAAATGGGGTACATCGTTTCGTTTCTATGGTTGTACACAATGTAGACTCATACCATTCGTGTAATCATACGTATACAAAGGGTAATGATGTTTGTCTCATTCCACCATTTTTCATAACCCCCTCCCTCTCATTTCCTTCTACATATTCTAAAGTTCCCCACCCTTTCTTTGGTTTCTTTCCATATTTTCATTTTGTCTTTGATTATGAACAATTTGCACATATTAGGTATGGTTTCCTATTTAATATTTATACTAAATCTTATTATTTGAGCTTTTTGGTTCTGTGGTTTAATGTCTGTCATTAATTTTGAAATTTTTTCTGCCTGTATTTCCTCACATATATTTTGTTCTTAGTTTTCTCTTCTTCCTCTTTCTGTGAGGGTGATTGCATGTATATCACACCACTTGATATTGAATCTTATGTCTTCCATGCTTCTTTATTTTTTCCTTATTTTTCAACATGAGTAATCTCTATTGACCTAGCTTCAAGTTTAGGAAATTTTACTCAATTCTGTTAAGTCCACTGAAAAGCCTGTTAGCATATCTCCATTTTTATCATCGTGCTTTGAATTCTAGCATTTCCATTTTCTAAACCCTTATCATTTTCTATTCTTTGCTAGAATTATATATCTAACAATATATATTATCTAACTTATCTATTAAAGCTTTTAAATATTTACAATAATTATTTTATATTTCTTGACCAGTTGTTCCAGTATTTATTTCATATCTGACTCTGGTCACCAAGATTTTTTTTTCTTTTCAGCTAGTGTTTATTTTTCCCTTTTCATGTACCTCCAAAAATTTTGTTTCAGGACAGACATATAAAATATGCAGAGGTGAACAAGTTTCTGCTTGAAAGTACTTACACCTTTCCTTCTGTTGGGTCTTTTGTGCAGCCATTATATTCATGTAGTCAGTAGTTAATTGTAATGGATATGCTCAGTGCACCAGAGGATTCAAATTCCTCTAGGATATCTTGGGATAGGTTAGCATTTGGGCTGATTTGTACATTCTTCCTCCCTGGTTATTGATCCTTACTTTTGACTTTAAATTTTCCCTTCATGGTGGTCTTCCAAGAGACCCTGTCTCATGCATCTTAGACATTTTTCTGCCACGGATACTTTTTCCCCATGTTTGCTTGAGTGATGGTGTGTGGGGAGGGGGTTTTGCAGATGTATGTGTAGGTAGGGAGGAGTATGCTGTAATGTTGATTAAGTTTCAATCTGAGTTAAGCACAAAGAAACTTGGATATCAATGATAAGGCTCACAAAATGTTTTTGTCCCCATCTAGAGGTAATACTGGACCTAGCACATATTATTTTTCTTCACCCAAAATCGGAGAGTTTGTCTTTTGTTTGCTTACTTCCTTCCTTTTGTTTTCCTGCCCAGCTCTCCAATCCTAGTTACACTGCTTGTTTGCTTTTGCCACTAGACTGCAAACTGTGTTGCCCTTCTTTTCATAGATTAAGAACTTTTAGTCCTTTTTGGAGACGGGTGAGTTTGGAGTGAGTTTGGAGACGGGTGAGTTTGGTCTGGGGGATTTTAGCTGAGACACCTATGGTCCTCACCCAGTCAATACCATAATAGATGATGCTCTTTAATTCCCCCTGAGAGTGAATGACTAGTAATATATCTGGATAAGAACTCATAAATCTTTGCAAATCCTCCTCTATGTCTGTGGACCCCAGGGATCTTCATATTTTACCCTGGTTCTCAACCAACCTTTGGCAATTTAATAGTGTAGCTGGATCTTTCTACTGGATTCTGTGGCATTAGTGACTTCTGTTTGAGGGCAGCACATGCGTGGGTTGGGCCTCTCCCTGAAAGCACCTGTCTGTCCCTAAATTTTCAGTTAGCTGTTGATAACAGTGATTAGAATCAATCAGGGCCAAGTTCTGTTTTCCTAGATGGTGAAGACTGAACACAGGAGAAATGCTCAGGCAAGCGTAGAAAGCAAGTTTTATTTAAATGATAGAACAGAAATAGACTTCTCTGCAGAGAAGGGGCTCAGAACTGGGTGTCCAAGGAGATTGGGGTGTCCTGTCCCTTTTATACATTTTGGAATTCCTTTGTTTTCACCTCCTCTCTTCCACCATCCTGTGAATGTGATATGCCGCCAAGTGACCAGAAAGTGGGCCAAAGGTGGAGTGATCCTGTGTGGGAAAGGAAGGGAGTGGCCCAGGAGGCATTCATTTATTAACAACTCCTTGTAGGGAGGAACAATCCCCAGAGGCCAGGTTACCTTGGCAACAGTGGAGGAGGGAGAGGTGTCCTGAAGGTATTAACATTTTATTTCTTCCTGAATAAGCCCCCAACCATTCATTACCGATACTGACTGCCTTTTGTCACCCATCCTCACTATAAGAATTATGATCTCAGATCTCTGGTAATCTTAAGAAATGTCATCAATTGGCGGTTTGTCCAAGCTTTCTGAGTAAAATAAGGACAATGTTTCATCTGACTCTGTATATCTTTGAGCTAAAAAGAAATTTACATACTGTGAGAATTCTATTTTATAATGTAGTGATTTATAGCTACTCATCAGTCTTTTGTTTTAGAAAGTTTCAAAAGTAATAGAAAAACTGTAAAAATTGTTCAGTAACCTATATATCTGCACTATATGCAGGATTTCTCCTTTCTAAATTTCATGTGCAACTATTAAGCTCAATTTGCCAAGTATTCTCTTCAGTAGATATTGTGCATAATAAATTGTAATTCCTCATTCATCAGAAAAACATACAATATGCTTTACTGGTTACAATGAATTGTGCATTTACCTGCATTTACTCTTGTTTCACATATTTTATCTTAGAGAAATGTGTTGTGTTCAGGAAAATTATGTTAGCCATAGATTAAATTTTATTAATATAGCTCGAAACCCTTTAATCAATTTACATTTCATTTTGAAAAGGTCAATGAATTAACCATAATCAACTGATAAATTGTTTTTATTGAAAAGCCTATAGTTTGTTATTGTAGCAAATATCAGACTGACATTTTTAGAATTATAATGAAGAGATGGTAAATTACTTAGAAATCAGATTAAATGGACTACCATGTGAGAATATACTATAAGCTAATTTACTTTTAATTTTGCTTAATGTTTCCAAATTTAAAATAAGGCACAGGTTTTAAAAGTTAGTTTTAAAATTTGAAATAAGACTAACAAATTTAATTTACATACAAATTCTAGAATACTGAGATATTTATTTATTTACCATTGTTGTGGTTAACCATAAGAAAAAAAGAAATTTAGGTGTATCAATGTTTAGTAATTATTACTAAAGAAACTAATAACCATATGGCTAGTGTTTCTTCCTTTGAAAAAATGCACTTAAATGTAGTGATTTGACAGAGTAGTAAAATGATTAATTATGGGGATTTTAAAGCCTTAAGTTTCTGGATTTGAATGTTTTATATCTACCTGTATATATCAATATCTGTATATCTTTACCTAGACCCAACATATAGTTATACTATTCTATATTATTTTCAATATTTAATATATCTTTGTATACAACTAAAATTATCTTTCAATCAAAACTCTTTGTTACTTTTATATTTTTCAGACCTGTCTTGATAGCCATTGTCTCTTGAACTACGTGCTTGGGAATCTAAACCTCCAATTTTTGTAACTTACACCCCACTGTTTCCTTGATATTGTACAAACTCATCTTCTTTCCAACTTGGGCCCAATATCTATACTAACACTTATTTGTTTGTTTTAGCTAAAAATTTATATTTAAATACCACATATTTATAACTTGTATATATTTGGATTGTTTTGCTGTGAGAAGAGATTTGGAATCGGGCACCATTCCAAAGTATTTACTATGGCACTGGTAGGATATATTGAATGTAAATGCTTATCTTTTAAACACAAGAAGTAAAAATGGTGTATATTAAAAATGTAATTATTTACTCCCTATGGTGGTACACACCCAAAGTTCTAGCTAGTAAGGGGCTGAGGCAGGAGGATCCCAAGCTCAAGGTCAACGTGGGGACATAGCTCAGTTGTAGAATGCTCCTTGGTTTAAGCCCCAGTACAACAAAAGACAAAATAAAATTGAGAGTAAGAAAGAAAATTAGAATTACTTACATATATTTCCTTTTCCAAATAAATCAATTTCATGATTTTGAAGAATGAATATTGTAAAAAGGAATATTTTATTAGCAAGAAAATCTCTTTATAGGGAAATCAGAGACATACTTAGCAAAATCATTTGATTCAATTTCCAGAAGTGAAGGGAATATGACCTTCCTACACATGGAATTATAGAACAGATCTTTAACATACTATGTAATTTTCACACAGAAAATATTAAACTCTCAATATAACAAGTGGGAAAATTAAAAAGAATTGGTGCTTCAAAGATTGTGCTTAATGTTAGATTCAGTGACAGAAGTTTTAGTTTTCTTATCAAAGTATATAAAATAAAAATAAAAGATCAACTACATATGCATCCTCTGCTAGTGACGTTTCAGTCGATGATGGACCACATATTTAATGGTGGTGCCAAAAGATTATAATGGAGGTGAGAATTCCCTATGGACTAGTGACACACTTATGCTCACGTTGGAACGGAAGTCATTACTCATGTGTTTGTGGGGATGCTGGTGTAAGGAAACCTGCAGTTCTATCAGTGGTACAAAGGTACAGAACACAAATTATGCACAGTACTTCATACTTGGTAATGATAAGAGGTGTCTACGTTGTTCTTTTTATTTACTGTATTATACTTATTATCACTATTTGAGTGTACTCCTACTTATTAAAAAGTGGGGGGACAGTTAAATAACCTCAGACAGCTGGTTCTCGAGGTGTTCGTGAAGGCACTGTCATCATGGGAGAGGGCAACTCCTTGAACACCATCATCCCTGAATTCCCCGCAGTGGGACAGGTGTGGAGGCAGCGTACGGGGATATCAATGATCCTGATGTTGAATAGGCCTAGGTGAATGAGTATGTTTGTGTCTTTATTTATTTATTTTTTTTTACCAAAAAGTTTAAAAAGCAGAATTAAAAAATTTACAAACAAAGAAGCTTATAGAATGAGGATTTAAAGAATTAAAATACTGTTTTATATCTGTACAATGTTTGTTTTACTATATAAACCAAAATGTTAAAAAATTAAAGTTGATTAAATATAAAGTTAGAGCTGGGCTGGGGATATGGCTCAGTGGTAGAGCACTTGCCTGGCATGTATGAGGCACTGGGGTTGATTCTCAGCACCACATATAAACAAATGAATAAAATAAAAGAGCTACCGACATCTAAAATTTTTTTTAAATGTTTAAATAAATTAATTAATAATGTTAGAGCTAACTAAATTTAATTTATTGTTGAAGGAAAAATTAAAAATTTAGTGCAGCCTCTGTTTTCACTGTTTATTTTCAGTTTACAGTAGTGTACAACAATGTTCTAGGCCTTCAGATTCTCCTAGCACTCACTCACTGACTCACCCAGAGCAACAGCAAGTCCTGAAAGGTCCGTTCGCAGTAGCACTCCATACAAGTGTGCCATTTTTCATGGTTTATGCCATATTTTTACTCTTCACTTATGTGTTTAGAAACAAATAGTACTAATTGCCTGTAAGTTTCACTACAGTAACATGCTGTACAGTTTTATACCCTAGGAACAATTCACTGAACCAAACCACCTAGAGGAGTAGTAGTTACACCATCTAGACATGCGTGAATACTCCATGAGTTTCACATCACAACCAAAGGGCCTAACAAAACTCGTCATTCCAAAAGCATATTCATATCACTAAGTGATGTAGGACTGCTTACATCATTTAGAAAATACTATGGAAAATGCAACAATACTAATTTTATAACTTCAGAAAATTCTCTGCATTATATAATTGAATCATAATACAGAAAGGTGATTCAGATTCATTTATTATTTAAAATGTTTCTCTCTGGAATTTAAAGATTTTAAGTTAACCAGCATATAAACATAAAATAGTATGTTCAAGCAATTCTGATTTTATTTTATGAAACTGTGGTGTGGGTTAAAAAGGATAAGTAGCAGAAAAAGTGTACAATCCATTGTTCACCATACTGAATAACCTTTTATCTTCATAATGTCATATTTTCATTTGTAAAGCATGAAAAAAATTCACCTTGCAATTTCCTGTTGTCATATAGTTTACAAAGATATTATTTTATGCTTTTACATTTATTTTATTTCTTCAATAAATAATCACGAAAATAATATTACTGGTTAAGGATTTACCATTATGGTCTTGTAGCAGGGGGAGCTCGAATGAATGAGAAACTTTCTTAATAACTTTCACAACTAATACTTTCACCAGCAGTACTATAATAGAGGACAAATTTTGTTACAGGCTACCAAATTATAATTTTTTTCATGTTCACTAGATTAATAGTAATCTTGAACAATCACTCTTTCCAGCCCTATTCACTCTTGGCTACTTAATTTTGTACAAATACAGACTTTACCTGTAATCTTGGTAACTTAGTTATGTAACAAAGTGCATGGTTATAAAATGCACATGTCAGGTCAAATGTACTAATTAAATGTCAAATTCTTACATTTTGAAAACAGTTTTCAGATATGTCCAGCACAAATTTATTTTAGTGGCTATTAACTATACATCCTCTTCTGTGGCATTGAGAAGATGTGAAAATAATATGAAATTTATATATAAATATAAAATACATAATCAAAAGTATAGTTTATATACATTAATTTTTATTATAGCCTTTATTTCTATACTGTTATTTCCTTACTTTGTTATATAGTCTTATATTATCACTAACATTTTGAACTAATAAACAGATAATCATAATATCAATAAAGAAAATAAAAGGGCAAAATAAAACCAAAACATGGGCCTGTATATCAGAACAAATTGTATTGTTACACAAATCTGTAAACTGTATGGCAATCTAGTTTTTGCTAAGAAATTGCTGCTAGGTGTTTACTACTAATAATTAGCATAAAAGTGGCTATAATTTTTCAGGTTGTAATTAGTTATGGTAACTGACTCAGATCAAGGACTGGGCCATCATCTGTCTCAGATTATAAATGCAAGACATTACTTGCTCTCTTCCAGTCAAGGCAATTCATTAGTTATGCTGTTTGAGAGCAGCTGTACCCTTTGAGATGTGATTTATTCAGATTCTCTCAATATTACTGCAGAAGCATGGGGAGATAAGTGATTTGATGAGGCCATGTATTTACTGTCAAATGCCATTATATTTTGAATGTGCAATAGCAGTGATAGGAAGTTTGGTTTTCAAAGGCAAAGGATTAAATCAAATGAGGAAAAGCCCAGAAAGTCCAAATGTACAAAATCATATATCTTATAGGCATAAACTTTATTATAGAGCTCATTAAATTTTTACTTGCAATTGTGCTCACTATTGTGAAGAGTAGATGCATTGTTTAAAATGTAAACATGATTGTTACACAATTGTTACAAATATAATTCTTTAAAAGGGAAGCATAGAAAGCACAATTTATTACCGATATAAACTGTCAAATATTTACCAAATGAACAAAATCATAATTGTTCTATGTATTTTTTTTATAATTTAACTTATGTAAACATAATTCTTAAAACAATAAAAATAATTTAACTTGAAATGGACTGTACCTATACAACTTGATTGTAAATATGTTCTTGAGGTTGTGTGATGTTGGATGAACAAATCAAATGTTTTCTTCCAATACCTATCAATACCTATCTATAAGGTCATTGAAGTAAAACAGTATTATATTTTAACATATTGTAGTAGCTGGAGGTGTTAAAAGAAATTACCTTAAATTTCCAAAATTTTTGTCCTTTTAACCTTTGTTATCAGTCTAGATTTTAAAGAATATATATAGTTTGCATGTAGTATATAGGTATATTTTATATACATACAAATGCATATTATGTATGCTGTCCAGTAGATAGAAATTGTCTAGTTTAAAGGAGCTTCTGAGGTCCCACTCTATATATCTTCTTCAGCTTCTCCTGTCCTTGAGGCCCTGCTGAGTGACTAATGCCTAAGTCCTGATTGGCCACTTTTTAAAGGATTTTTAAAATTTTATTTTATTATGATAAGACACTTAAAATGAGATCCACCATTTTAACAAATGTTAAATGCACAGTACATTATTGCTGATTATGAATACTATGTGTATAACAAATTTCTTTTAATTTTGCTTACTTTATTTTAGTGCAGTATAATAGTGGGGTTCATTTTGACATATTCATTTGTATATAACAATTTTTTTCATTTCAATCCTTAGAACTATTCACTTCCTTCCTTCCTCCCTCCCTGAATCCCCTTCTTATATTTTATCAATCTTCCTTCCATTTGTTACTTATTTATTCACTTGTTTGATGTAGTAGAGTTATATATAAAATTGGAATACCGTATGGTATATTCATACATGCTCCTAGCAACATTTGGTCAGCTTCATTCCCCAGTTCTTCCTCTTTCCCCACCTCCTATCTCCCCCTTGATCTCCAGTTTCTACTCACTGATCTCCCTTCTATTTTTGTGAAATCCCTTTTTCTTATTACTTCTTTTCTCTCTAGTGTCTGTATATGAGGGAAAACTTTTGAACCTGTGTTTCTCTCTAGTTTAGTTCACTTAGCATGATGTGCTCCAGATTCATCCATTTTCCAGGAGAAGGCATAATTTCATTCTTCTTTATGAGTGGCACTCCATTGTATTGCAAATTTCTTTATAAACCACCAATTTAGCCCAGTGCACACACAGCAGAACTGGAAAGTTAGCGCGAAGAGATTGTAAAGCCACATAACAGAAAAACCCATCCAGCCAGTTCTTGAATACTAATACTCTTCAACCTCTATGCTCTGATGTCATTATATTCTTCTAGATTCCTTGAAGGGAGAACAGACATGCTGCAATGACCATTTTTTCTCAAATCTATTAAGGCATGCAATGTGAAGATTCTCCAATGATTATATATTAAATGATTTATCTTTTCTATATAAAATACTAACAAAAGTAAATTTACTCTGTAGTTACTAAGTATGAAAAAATGGTTTCCTTGGTGTAAAAAAAAAAAAAAAAATTGTTTTCTCAACCAAAGAGCCCATTCTCAGTTTTATATGATTTGGAGGAATAAACTCAGCAAGAGTTGCTGAAGGGGAGAGAAAATAAGAAGGGGAGTGATAAAGAGAAAAACAGTCCACTAGGCAGCGATCGCTGAAATCAGCAGCAAAAAACTCAGGACTGCATCTAAAAATGTTAACTTCTACAAATACGACCTGTGGACTTTTCTGTATTCTAACTAATGAGCCAAGAAATTTGAATGCAACATAATCCTTTATATTTTCTGGGGAAGAAACATACATATATTTGTGTAATACTAAAAAAATGGAAGGTTATAAAAATGCAGAAAATGGGAAATCCTAGAGTCTGAGATTAGAGAGTAAGGGTAATTGAACTAAGCCTTAACAAAGGAATAAACAGGAATAAACATTTGATAAAAAGAGAATGAGAGGCCAATGGAAATGGTCCAAGGAATAGGACAGGTTTTCTCAATTAGTTTTTGACAATCTACATTTTGAGAGAGTAATCATCATAACTGACATTGGAAACCTTATTGTGTGCCAGACACATAAGTCACTTACATTTATAATCATTTTGAAGGATTTAAAATACTATGCATTGACTAATTCATAGGAATTTTATTAACTCATTTAACATTTCAAAAACCCATTATAAGTTTGGTGTGACTACTGCAACATATTATGAGCAAAGAAAATGACACAAAGACAGGGAATCTTCCCATAATTCACAGAGCAAAGCAAATGATAGATCCAGTACTTAGATCCTGTCAAGTTTATTTCAGACCTATGGTTTTAACCAGAATGGCAACTTCTTCCTTTAAGAGAATAAATAATAGCTGACTGTTATTGAACATATATAATCTCTGCATCTCAGTATCAACAGAGTAAAATCTAAAACATAGAATGAAGTTTCTTAAGTCATCATCAATACACAGTAATTCACAATTAGAAACACAATAATTTCAACTAAACCTTATGGAGAGGAGCAAAATATGTTACAAATGTGTTACAACTAAACACAGCATTTTGCAAGTCCCTCCCTTAAAAAGTAGAGGGCCTTATACTATTCATTCACATGAAATTACAAATTAATTAAAGAATTTCAAAGAAAATGGTACAAAACTCATATGGATTATTATGCACATTTACTTTGTATGGCTTAAGGAAATTTTTTCTATGAAATATCTTACAAATACATACCAAAAATGTAAGCTTGAAAATTAGCCATACTAACTCAGTGTCTTTAATGACCGGTGGTCAAAACTTTTTCCCATCAGCATTTTAGATATTAATACCACGCAAGTGTATTAATTAGTTTGATTTCCATCTAAGAATGCTGTTAATAATACCTTTTATAAATTGATGATTCTAATGTTTTCATGATGGCTCTAAATTCCAAAAAAGAAAAAGATGATAAAATAGGAGCCATGATTTTTCTGCTTTTCCTTTTAAGTATGGAAAAACACAGATAATATTCTTTAATAAGTACAGAAATATTTTTTGCCTTAATATTGTACAGACTTTAATCTGACGTTATTCCCTAAACAGAAATTTTTTTAAAAAGTATTTGTTATATATGTTCATAGAAGACATCTTCTCCCAAACTCTATCTACTTAGGCATATTTTGAAAAATACGAACTTTTTAATGTAGCACCATACTTCTTTATCATTATTTTATAGGGTACTCCTTTTTTAAAATTTTTTAAATTTGTTCTAATTAGTTATAAATGATAGTAGGATGCATTTTGATAAATCTCCATCAATTAGCTGAAATATGTTTTTAAATTCAGCTAAATTAAATTTATTTTATTTGTGCTCTTTATGTCCTATTTAAACTTTTTTTTAATTCTTTTTAAAAGAAATTTATTTTTCCTATAGTACCGTACTGACATCTTGGTGATAAGTAAAATGATTATACAGTAAGATGATGATATATGTAGCTGGTTACTGACGTTTGTTCCTTAAATCTATTTTTCTATTCTTGTCATAGAAGTAGTTTTCTAAAATTTCTCCAAAATTTAAATAAGAATGTTGATTCCAATTTGCCCTTCTTAAACTTTGTGTGTTGATGTAAATATTTTTCTAGGCATTTTTAAAAATATTATTGTAAAAATAATAAATTATTATAAAATAATTATTGTATTATTGTAAAAGTAAAAATTACTATATTTGTTGCTGGCACATTTAAGTATAATTAAAATTGTTCAGTAAAGCTATAAATCCCAACAATCTTGTTAAATTTACTTGTTAGGTACAATTGTTTTTCTTTTTAGTTATTTTAGCATATACAATCTTGTTATCTACAAATATTCATTATCACATTTCTTGTTCACATTGATTTATTTTCCTGCCTTACAGTGCTGGAAAAAACTTAGAGTAAAACTTTTAAACTAATTGGTAGTGATGGGAATTCTTGCTTTTTCTGGAACTTAGGGGGATTTTTTTCATTATTTCACCATTAATTGTGAAGTTTTTACATTTTTTGAAGTACCACTATCAAACAAAGAAGGCATCCTATTTCTAGATTGTTCATAGTGTTGTTTTGTTTTATTTTATCATAAACATGTGTCAATCATATCAAATGCTATTAATATAGTTAACACTAAGTTTATAATTGTTCAAATATTTTAAAATCTAGAAATAGATTGATTTTTGTAGATTTAAGCAAATGTTGCACTTAATGGAATAAAACCATCTTGCTGATTTTGTTGGACACTTTAAAAATATTGCTCTATTAATTTTTCCATGTACTTTATTTGTGATTTCTTTTTCTCCATTTGTGGGAGAGATTGACCTGGAATTTTCCTTTCTTGTCCTTGTGAGGTTTGCTATTAAGCTAATTCTGGCTGTAGATAATAAATTCAAAATTACTCCCTTCTTTTTCTATTCTCTGATACTTTCTGTAAGATTTATGTTCCATTTACACTGGAGTTTGCTCCATAGGGAGGCTTTAAACCCATATTAATTTTCTTTATTAGGTACAGCATTGCCTGCTTTAGGAAACAGCTGATTCCTGCAGTGGAGGAGACAATAAAGAAAGTCCAGTACACCCACCCACCTGCTCAGTTCCCTTCTCTGTAATCTTGGCTTCCTAAGCAATTGTTGCCATCCTCACTCTCTGATGCCTTTAAAAAGGTTTTTTTTTGTTTGTTTGTTTATTTGTTCAATTCCCTTTATAAAGTACCCAGCTTTTATAGACATGTTCTGGTGACATTTGGCTTTATTAATGACAGGTCATACTTTTTATTTCTTTAGGAATTCAAAAGTACTTCAAGACAAATATTTGTGGCATGTTCTCATATGAATATCAAACTTAAAACTTACAGTTCATTTGGGAAAAGTAGTAAAAATGATACATATTTATGAGGTTTTTTTGCAAACAAAAACTTTATCTGATTTTTCTACATAAAACGTGAAAATAACAAAATTGAAATTATTGGAAATATGATCAAATCAAAAGAAGACTGGAGAAATAGCTATTGTAAAGCAGGCAGCAGGAAGGATCTGTTAGGGTGGCCTGTTTTTTTGGGGTGGCCTGCCACTATCAGTGTACTCACAATGCTTTGCTGGATAAGGAATTTCACCTTTTCTCTAAACTGTATTTGGCTTTCCGAGTTTCTTTGAAATACTCCATCCAAATTCAAAGACCAAAATTTCCAATTTTCCAGAACTATCAGGACTCTTAAAGTACAAGAAGTAAACTCAAAATCATTAAATAGGACTTAACGACTTTTAATCAAATTAAAAAGCTTCTTCACAACAAAGAAAAAGAAAAGCATGAAGAGAAATTCTACAGAATGGGAGAAAATTTGTGCCACCTGCTTCTTAGAGAGGGCATTAATGTCCTATCTGTATATACAAAGAATATACTCAATAAACTTAACACAAAAACCCAAATAACCTAATCAAGAAATGGACAAACGAACTAAACAAACATTTCTCAAAAAAAGAGATACAAATGGTCAACAAATATATTAAAAAATGGTCAACATCACTAGCAATTATGAAAATGCAAATCAAAACTACATTGATATTTCATCTCACTCCAGTCAGAATACAAAAAATAATAAATGTTCACGAGGATGTGGGGGAAAGTCCCACCACATTGCTGGTGGGACTGCAAATTAGTGCAATCATTCTGGTAAGCAGTGTGGAGATTCCTCAAAAGACTAGGAATGGAATCAGCATGTGACCCAGCTATCCCACTCCTCAGTATATATCCGAAAGATTTAAAACAGCATACTACAGTGACAGCCAGTTCAATGTTTATAGCAAGACAATTCACAATAGCCAAGCTATGGAGCTAACCTAGGGGCCCTTCAACTGATGAATCCATAAAGAAAATGTGTTATATATACACAATAAAATATTACTAGGCTGTAAAGAAGAATGGCATTGTGATGCTTGCTGGCAAATGGATAGAACTAAAGACTATCATGCTAAGTGAAATAAACCAGTTCCAAAATGTCAAAGGTCAAATGTGATCTCTGATATATGGAAGTTAATCCAAAATAAGGGGTGGGGAACCAAAGAAGAGAGAGAGTAGGAGTGGGGGTAAATGGGGAAAAAAGGGAGAGAAAATTTCATCCAAATAGAGGAAAGATCAATAGAGTAAAAAAAGAGAATTGAGTAGGAGGAAAAAATGATGGGAAAAAGGAATGAATCTGACCAAACTTTGCCATGAGCATTCACAGATGTGGCACAGTGGGTGCCAGCATGGTGGGTCCTGGTATTGGGTGTTTCCCAATACCACAGGACACTAATTAAAAAAAAAAATAAATAAAAGTATGCTGTAAACAGATTGGAGCCAGATCAGTGAGTAGAGTGGTAGGGACGGAGCAGGAGACGGTGGGCAAAGTACTGGGGATTGAATTGGGGCAGATTTTGTGGCAATGTCGGGGTGTATCCTGGTGTTGTATATAACTAAAATGAATAAATTTTAAAAATCTATGCCTTAACTTTTAGAAAAAGGAAGGAATCTGAAATATCTATCCTAATAAGCTAATATTTATTGGGTACTCAGTATATGTAGACAATATTCTAAATCCTTTGCATGTAATATCTCAAAATAATCAATTCTTAATTGTATCTCTATTTTACATATAAATAACTGAACCATAGAGCATTTATGTGTGTGTATATATTGTAGTGTATAGAGTGAGATCCAGAGAGGGAGAGACAAAGAGACACAGAGATAATGACACATCTAGAGAAACTCAAACAACTGCGTTTCTGATATAGTTAGTTATAACAGAAAATGAAAGTTCAATATTGTTAAAGTCACATTTGCTTTACGAGTTACCAAAGCCAACTCTTTTGTTGAAGGAACCACTGTGGAAAAGAAATAGGATATCTCTGTATACACCAACACTTAAATGTTCAATTGGCTCACCTAAAATAAAGTTTAATAATATCAAAACAAAAACCAAAAGTGGAAGCCTGATATCTTTTAAGTGTACAGCAAAGAAAAACTTTGCAGAATTAATTAGATTACGGGAAACTGATGTTATAGAAAATTATTGATGAATGGATTTTATACTAAGATAACTAGTTTCTCTGGCTTTCCTCTCAGGATGACTCATTGGTTGGCTGCTCGCATCCGGTATTTTAGAGCACAATGTTCTCTCATTGGGGAACAATTTTTTTTTTTTTTTTTTTTTTGTGAAAGCAGAAATAATGGACACTTGGCAAATGGTTTAAATTTGCCTCTATTTTTGCCACTGAAATTGTGCTTGGCAGGACATTTAAAAAATTTGGATGCAGTTGTTCCCTGGGGAATTTGTCATTCCCTTGGACTACACATCCCATTTATCTAGATGTGTCTGAGTAGAGGGACCGATTGATTGACATTCAAATTACATGTTGACGAGAATCTCCTGTCTAACTTGTAATATTTGTTTTTCAAAAAACTATAAATACAAGGTTGCTTGAATTAAATTCTTACTTTTTCCAGAATAGGGAGTTACTTGCTAAGTATTATTTTAAATAATATAAAATATAAAACACACATAGGCTAGTAGATAGCAAATACCAATTTAAGGTATTATAGTGTATATTTTATAAAATATTATTTGGTAGCCATTAATTTAGCAATTGACTGTTTTTTAAGAAAAATTTTTAATGATATCTGACTTCTAGAGATAATGGGGATTAATATTATATATGTCTGAAAGAAAAGTCATTAATTTCCTTGTAAAGAAAACTTTAAAATTACTATCTGTTGACTGAATAATTAATCCATCTATTTGAAGACTTCACTGTGAGCCAATGGACTTTATGAATTTTATTTCATAACTAGAAACATACTATTAAATTATGAAAACTTTTAATCTAATAAGCTGTCCAATAATCACCTCTTGTGTGATTTTACCTTTAAGTTGAATATAAGGTCTCACATTTTTAAGAAGCTACAAACCAAAAAATTATTTAGAAAATTTTTAGAGGAATGATTCAATACCTGATAGATATTCACATTTTTTAAAACATTAGGCAAATTTTGAATTCTGAATGCCTCATTGAGGCATTTGTTGTCGTTATAATAGGTTTGATTGTATCAGTATTATGTATGCTAAGAAGGGATGATGCAAAAAATTCATATTTAAAAAACAATAGATTCCCAAAAAACTTGATCCTCGGAAGATCAAATCAAAAGGTATATAAAATAGAAAATCTTTAGATTTATTTCCTTTTTAATATATACTATAAAGGTGTACAACAAGTTTTTTCGATAGGCATATGCACAGTGAAATGATTATTAAAATCAAGTGAATTTATCAATCATTTCCTCACAGTTTCCTTTGTTTTCCTCCTAGGTGAGAGTAACTGATACATATTCTCTTAGCAAATGTCCTATATATAATACAATATTAACTATGACAATCAGTCTGTGCCTTGGATCTCTGGACTTATCAAACAACTGTAACTTTGTATCCTTTGGCCAACATCTCCCATTTCCTAGTAATCACTTTTCCACTCTTTGCAATTCTTTGCATTTTACTTTTTAAGATTTGACATAAAAGTGAGATCATACAGTATTTTCCTTTCTGTGTCTGATTATGTCACTTAACAAATAGTTACAGCCATTTATAACAAAACAGTATGGAATTTTCACAATTAAACATAGAACTGCCGTATATATGATCCAGCAATGTCACTACTGGGCATAGACCCAAAGGAAATGGAACTAGTACCCCAAAGAGAGATTTGCATTCTCATGTTCATTATATGTGTGTACATATATATTATACATATATACATATATTATAGATATACTCAAAATATTGTTTATATTATATATATACATATATTCATACATATTTATTTATGTAAAGGGATATTATTCAGCTTTAAAAAAAGAATAATATTATACCATTTACAACAACATGCAGGCAACTGGAGAACAGTGTGCTCTTCATATTAACAAAAAAGCACTGAATAAGTGAGAAACATGTCTTATCTCTGAACTGAAAATCTCAATAGTGTGGTAAAGTCAACAATGTTCTATAAATTTCATATATGTAAAACTAACTCAAGAATAATAAAAATGTAGGTGGGGCTGTGGTAATATAAGTTCAAAGATCATCTAGAAGGAAATAACAATTAAATATGTGTGAAGTAGAATAATAGTGACACAGTCCATACCCTGAAAATACAAAACTAGTGGCAAAAATATTATATTAAAATATTTATTTCATCTTATGGAACAGGCACTCTCAGAATGTCAAAACCCGAACTACAAAAAAGAGGGATAATATTGGGAAAATATACAGTCAAGTAATGTCCTTACGGAAAAAACACAAAATAATGATCTAGTTGGAATTTTATTGGCAAGGTTTGCATCTCTTTGTGTATATAAATACAAGATCTTTGTGTATATGTACACATATTCAATATGCATTTTATACTCAAATATGTGATTTACAAATCTACTAATAAATGAAGACAGTTAAAGTTATGCAACAGATAAGTATGCCTATTTGCTACTTGTATATTTTCCCTAGAATGTAATGGTATTCCTTTTAAAATTTCATCTATGTCCTCTTATATTCTCACTATTCTTAGAGAAAAGACAGTTTGCAATAGCTGAGAATGGCATTTTAATAGAAAACATTAAATCATACTGATTGTGTGATACTATAATTCTCTAATTTAAACAAATTTGGAGACTTAGATACTAAGAGATTTTGCTATTCAGTACTGTTTAAAGTATTCAAAAGATACCCTCTATATGTCAAGTCATTTTCCCAAAGCTTTAATGTCAGCTTCAATTCCAGAAGAGTTATTTTGAGTTGCTCAAGCTCAGCATTTTCATACTCTCTCTTTTAGACAACACATGTAATTTGTGTTTTAAATACCACAGGGAAAAAAAATTATGAAAACTAGAACGAACTAATATATACAGAAATGCATTGTTAATTTTATCTACAAACAGGCCACTCCATCTGTTCAAACATAATGCTCCAAACCAAGGAATATGTTCCAAACCAAAGAGCATGATATTTGACAGATGGAGAGGTCTGTAAGCCTGTCTGGAGCATGGAATACTATATAGTTTGTAGCAGGGTCCAATTTTCCACACGAAATGAAATCTAATAGAAATTTCTCCCCAATAAACATCAAAATCAGCAACAATTTTCCCAATCGATATGCACCACAGACCAACTCATTTTTTATATTTTTCTCAAACAAAGGAAATTTATATTTACTTTCAGTTCATTCTCTATCTTAATAGTTGTTCTTCAACATAAATAAGTATAAATGTCAAATATATTTCATGTGATTAAAAAGCACTAGTGAGTCAAATTTAGTCTTGCTTTACTCTTCAACATAAAAATTTGATTGCTATTTTAAGAACAATTAAAGATTTAGTGATTGTATCATAGTACATGAAGATTCAAAAAAGTCTATGACAGGTTTTTATTAATCTCTTTAATTTATTGAATTAAATGACATCAAAAGATGTCATTGTCTTCCTTAAAAGCATGCAGCAAGTGTGAGGCAGAATTAGATCTCTCAGCTCTTATCTAGCCCTTCTCCGTAAAACCCAGAATTCAGATGTGTGAAGTCATGGGAGATCACGTCATCATTACCAACATTTCAACACAATTAAATCAAACAAAATCTTTGCTGAAAATATCTTTATCGTATGGGTTGCTCGGAACTGAGAATACTATTTCAGTCTGTGCAAATTAACGGCAGCCTTATCAAATAGAGCATGAGGTATCCAGTGAGAAATGTGCAGATAAAATATATTAACACTGATGGGTGTCACATGAGATCTCAGTCCTGAAAAGGGGGATGTAGTTCAATGTCTAATTCCAACACTTCAAAATTCAGAGCCACTTATGACTTTGCATCTCAGTAAATTTGCATCAGTTAAACCTTGCTCCTAGTTCCTCTTCCTTCCAGACCTGGGTAGTAATGATGATGCCCCTATCATGTTGGTTGTCCTTAGTGAAATCGAGAACATTCATGACACATCTTCAGACTTTCAGATTTAACAGAAAATTTCACTGGGAAACCCCCAACTGAGCACACTTCTTCCTTCCTCAGAAATACTGTAGTTATACTCTAATTATAAAAATCTTCACAACTACTGTTGTAAAGATATTTTCTTTTGCTTCACCTCAGAGAAATTAAATATTCATCAACTTGACCACAAATTAAGACTGGAATACTTATTTTTCATTTTGGTGATAATAAAGTTTCTTAACATTATGTAAAATTCAGGTAAAATCAATATTTGATCTGTGTACTTGAGCTTTCCCCATCTCCTTTTATTCTCTATCTATGAAATAAATTATTCTTAATTTTAAATCAGATATTCTACCAACGAAAGACTATATTATTATTTTGGTAGTCATTTATTTGGCCACATCATTCCCACATAAAATGCTCTGAACGTTTTATCTCTCAAATTTATGTGATTCTATTAGATGCTATTTAATGTTACCAGGAACTGCCTAATGACATACTCTTAAATTTTGTTTTGGAGTCTATTTCCCAATTATAGAAAGTTTTACTGGACTTGAGTCTGTCTACACCAATAAAGATTAATTGAGAAGCTTTTTGCAGTGTCCAAATACCTCTTTAGATTTCAACGTAAATTCATCTTCTCTTTCTAGCACTTATTAGTATGGCACTACATTTTTAAATCACATTTCTTTTCATGTTTCTTACAATTTCTAATCCAGGGGGTATATATATATGCTGTAGCACTGGTAACTGCTATAGCTAGAGTGTGCGTATGTTGAACGTCAATTTTACCCACCAGTTTGAAACAATAAAGCATATTTAGAAAGAGAAGATAATTCCTGGCTAAGAAAAAGATTATATTTTCATCTGCATTACCACATCACCCCAATGAGGAGCTCTCAAACTCTAGATTCATACACAGGTTCCTACTTGACTTATCAACTTGTAAATTTAATAGACATCTGAGTCTTAATGAATCCATAATGAAATTGTTGATTTTTTCCCACCCCAACAAAAACTCAACTATGTTTCTCATTATGTCCCCGCCTACATAATGATGGCAAGTACGATTTAATTTTCTAGAAAAACTTATAAGTCATCATTCATTAATTCTTCTTTCCTCTCTCCTGTTCTTCACATTAAATTCATTGGCAAGTTCTCTCAGTTTCAGTTTTGAAGTAGATTTCTAATTATTCCAAATATCTCTATCACCTGTGTCCTAAATCAAGGCAGTGATATGCTCTTTCCTGGGTTAATGCAACTGACTCTTTCCATTCCTGATCCTACAGCTAATTTTCCAAATTGCAGTCAGCATGGTAGGTTATTTTCTATATTATCTGTTGCTTATTTTTCTTCCTACCTTCCTTTCCTCATTTCTCCAATTTCTCCCCCTTGCTTTCCTTCCTTTCCCTCTTCTTATTTTTTCTCCCTTTCAAATCTCCTTTATTTAAATCTGTTTTGATTTTAGTTATTCATAAAAAATCTAAACTCTACCGTGACCCAAAAATTTCTAAATAATTTAGCCATGCCTCACTTTCCAAGTTTAATCATGCATCTCTCTGTCCTTCCTCAATGTACATTAGCTATAGCTTATTCTGTGTTAAATTTTAGTCTCACTTTTTCCTCTGCCCTGGAACATTCTTCGAAAGTTTTGTAGTATAAAAATCTTTACATAATTTATTTCTCAAATGTTCACCTCCAGAAAATGTGCTTGCTTGACCACTCTATCTACAATTCTTTACAGTCCTCCCCCAACGCAATTACCCTCTGAAATTGTTAATTTTATATGTGAACTCATCAACTGTGGGGTGTCCAGATATCTGGTTAAACATAATTTCTGTTGTGTCTGTGAGGTGTTTCTGGGTACAATTAACATTTCAATCAGTACACTCAAGTAAAACAGGTTGCCTTTACTGTGTGTGGGCCTCATCTGATCCATTGCATGCCTGAATAAAATAAATGGCCAAGAGAGAATTCATTCTTCCGGCCTGATTGTCTTGAACTTTAAACATTGTTTTTCTCTTGCCTGTGGATTTTGGATTCAGAGTGGAACTTGCACCATAAGCTCTCCTGCTTCTCAGGCCTTTGGACTCAGACAGAAAGTACACTATTTGGTCTCCTATATCTAGACTTCTCAGCTTCCATAATCACATGAACCAATCCCTTCATATCAATCTCAGCTTCCTCCAACATGTACTTCAAAATTCTTCCAGCCTCTAATTATTATTGAGTTCCTAAACTACTTGTATATTTTTGTGTGTTTTTTGTAGCAGCAACTGACTTATCAGTGATAAAATATAAATTAGTATGCTTGGGTTGTCATAACAAAATACCATAGACTGGATAACCTAAACAATAGAAATTTATTAATCACCTTTATGGAACCAGAAATCCAAGATAGAGATAAGGTTTCTGGTAAAAATTTTCTTCTTGACTTGCAGATATTCTTAATTCTCTCTGTGGTTTGTTATAACAGCTAGAGCTGACTAACACACATTTTTGGTGGAAAGGAGCTCTGGGAATTGAACCCAGAGGCACTTTGCCACTAAGCTACATCCTCAGCTCTTTTTTTCATTTTTTATTTGAAGAAAGTGTCCCTAAGTTGCTTAGGGTCTCCCTAAATTGGGTAGGCTGGCCTCAACATGCAATCTCCCTGTCTCAGTTTCTGGAGTTTCTAGGATTACAAAAGTGCACCACCACACACTGCCTAACACACTAATACTTGTAAATAATAAAATATGTGTGAATATTAATGATATTTATATATACAAATTTATAAATACATATATACAGACATATATACACACATATTACTTCTGAATAAATTTCTTCATATAAATTCAAACTACTAGTCACAGATTCATTTAAAGTTTCTGGTAGTTAGTCTTTTCCCAAGCCAATGAGTTAATTAAGCAATTCTAATATTCATCCTGACTTCTCATTCTGGGCAGGCAAGAGTGGTATGGCAAGGGGACAAATAAATTATTTTCCCCCAAATGTCTAAACATGTTAAAGTTTAAATCAATGAAATATTAAATAAATCTTGTTCTATAGCTATCCTGAAAAATATAATTGCATTATTCAGTGTTCTTCAAGACAGAACCAATGAGATCCCTCTTGCAGACTGGAAATTCAGGTAAGAATTAATATTGCAGACTTAATTTCAAAAATTATAAACTCAAGCAAACTTTCCATGCTTTAGTGTAAAGGCAAAATTTAATTATCTTTAGAAAATCTCTATCTTTGCTCTTAAGACAAGCATTGGATTGGTTAAGGCCTACCCACATTTTAATCAATAATCTGCTTTATTTATAATCGCATCAATAATCACCTTTATAGCAGCATCTAGACAGTGTCCGACCAAACAACTATCTGCCATGGTACTGCAAAGTTAACACATAAAATTAACCTTGAAAATAAACATTATTATAAATACAGTACTTTTAAATGTACAAAATTTTCTTCTGGAAAAAGGGCAAAATATCAAAGATGATTGAATTGTATTATCATCATACATAATGAATATTATAATAATAAGCCAAATTTTAAAGAGAAATTCTATAAGAACTTCTCTTTATATGTAAGAACATATAAACCATAAATTACTAAATATTTGATACCAAATTTATTTTACTATAATTTTTACAAAATCATTAATTATTCATTATAACAAATATTTTCATGTGATACATATTCTATCTGTAGGATGATCATAAATAATAAAAGTAAACAATTTTATTTAAAGTATCAAAAATTGGATATATTTTAGCAATACTTAAAATTAAATTTATAAGTTAATGCATTTAAACATTTTCTAAAAACTTATTTTCTTTAAAAACATTAAATAATAAGTAAGATGAGTATCAGTTACATCCCCAAAACCAATTCTAATGGTTCTTTCCCATAATTTTATTGGTTCTACCCAGCATTATTATGTTTTTTTAGGTTCCCCTAGAAAAAGAGATCTACCAGAATTTTGCAAGGATCCTTAATAGACCTATTCTATAAATGTATATAAAGATGTTGAATTCATCAGACATAAAGAATGGCATTGATTGTTAAGGAGCACCAATAACCAATTCATGCACTTAGGAAGGAAGGAAGTCTTTCTACAGCTGTGCAAAGCATGGTGTCAGCCGAAAGATTCAGTGCCTCGGTCCTTCAGTCTGCCTTGGCTCAAATTCAATGACCAAAAATGGTAGGACTATAAAAGTCTGGACATTTTAGATATTACAAGAAACCACGGGATCATATTTAGCTCTATTTGACTATCAAGCCAGTCAAATTTTCATGCTTCCCCTTCCTGCCTTTTTTTTTTAAACCTTCCCTTACACATTTGTTGGTTCAAAGAACACTCCTCAATAAACAACCTGCAAAATAAACTCTAAGTCTACTTCCTCAATAATGGCAGCTGCAACTCTGCATTAATCTTAAACATTGACCTGAGTGTACTGTTGTGTATACTCCAGGAGATCATTGGTCATATACTCACATTCTCTTCGATTCTTAATTATACCCTCTTTGCATGCCTAGCATTAGAATTAATTCATCACATTTCTGTGAACTATATCTATTTTTGAATTCTTGGGCATCTCATTTCAATATTTAACTTTGCTTAACGTACTGACTTATTTAGCTCTTTCTAGACAATTATACCTCTGATTTCCTTGTTAATATACAGCACTAGAGAGAAAAATAGAAACAGGAGAATACAAATGTGTTGGTGCATGTCTGTAGTCCCAGTTAAATGGGCGGCCAAGACAAAGGATTGCTTTTATACACAAGTGTGAGACCAGCCTGGACAGCTCAGTGAGCTCCACCTTAAAATAAAAAAATAACAGCAACAATGGTGAAGAAAAAAGCAAAGGATAATTTCATCCATAGGAAATACTTAACTCCAACATAAGTTTGGAAATTTCTATAATCTACTAGGGGTTCCCAAAATGATTTTGACAGTAATTCAAGTAAATCCAACTTCAAGTAAGTATTAAATTTCTACTATAACTGTTTTTACACATCTGAATAAAATGTATGTATACTCCTTAACTACAAAGGAAATAAGTTGAAATTTTTTTAGAATTCTAATTTCTAATTCAATTAGAAGGGGTAAAATACAGGCTACTGATCATTCTTTGAATATACTCAGGAATTATTTAGTCTAGTACAATTTTTTAATTGGGAACTAGATTTAATGTGCCCTAAATGTTAATGTTGTCATAGTTCATGAATATTCTTTTTGGACTTTTCTTTTAAACTGTATGTGCCTAGTCTATAATCAGTATTAGCCTGCTTCAGTGTTCTAACTATGTAATTTAGAATTTGTTTAAATAAACTATTCTATGCAATAGAATTCTTGATTCTAGCCAGAAAGTTTGGATTTATCAAATAAGAATCACTGATAGCATGCTGTCTTGGAAAGAAAAATAACTTGCATCTAGAATTAAAAATGATCTGGAAGAGAAAAGCACTCAGGGAACATTTGGAAGGTCAATAAGTCATATTTTAAAGACATAACTTTCCTATGTATATATATGAATACACCACAGTGGATCCTTACATCATACACATCCACAAGGCTGGAATCCTAATTAGAATATTATTACGTATTAGAATATATTAGGTATATTACATGTTTGTATGAATATATCAAGATAGATTCTTCTATCATATATAACTAAAAAGGATAATGGAATCTAGGCAGTATAATAAATGTAGAAGAGACTGAGATTCAGTGAATGAGCTGTCTAGTCAGAGAAGAAAACAGCATGATGAGCTAGGTTCCAGAATGGTACATGAGACAGAAGGTCTGCATTGATTCAAATTAGAAAATGATACCTGTGAAAGTATTCAACAAAAAAGAGTCTATGGTTATCAAGATGATTTCAAAACAAAGAATGAAACTTAGGAGAAGGGATTCTGAATCAGAGAACTGTAGGCAGTCCCTGATCAGAACCCCAGCTCTTTGCAAACTTTGATCTGATTCCTCTCCCAGCATTTTCTCCCAGTGTATTTCCAAGGGTCTTTAAGTGGAATCCTCCAGTATATAGCCTTTCGAGACTGGCTTGCTTCTCTCAGAGTAATGCTTTTGGGATGCATACTGATTGTTCTATATGTTAGTGTTTCATCCTTTTCCTGGGCTATGTGTCATTTGATGGATAAATGACACTTTTTAGTTCATTTACCCATTGATGACTGTTTGGGTTGTTTCTTGCTTTGGGTGATTATGAATAAATCAGCTATTAATATTCACAAACAGATGTTTGAAGATGTCTTCACTTCTTTTTGGCGAAAACCTAGGATTAAGCATGTTGGACAGCATGGTAATTCTGTTATCTTTATAGGAAATTACCTTCTTCTTTTCCATATATATATATATATATATATATATATATATATATATATATATTTCCAGCTACACCAGCAATATACAAGTTCATTTTGCTTCATATTATCAAGTTTTTCATTTGAAGTAATCTAATACATGGAAGGTACTATATTATTGTCTTTAAATTACATTTCTTAATTTACTTTTTGTCTCCTCAGAATAAGTTTGACAGATGGAATTTTTTATTTAATAAATTGCAACTTATCTATATATTATTCATTTGTTCTGACATTTTTTATCATAGATACTAAATCTTTGCTTAATCTAAGCACCCAAAGTTCTAAAAAAATTCTCATGCTTTCTTCCTAGTTATTTTATAGGTTTAGTTCTAGGATTCATTTTGAGCTAATTTTTTGTGTATAATATAATTAATGGTAGAGATGCACAGTTTTGTATAATAAATTCATTTTTCTACTTCGATTGAAAATATTATCCATTCTTAGACAAATTCCCTTTGATCAAGCATCAAATGACCATGTTTGCTTGGGTGTACTTTTTTTATTATGTTTTACTGATTTACATATTGCTTTTTACAATAGTACACTATCTTGATAATTATTTTATAGTCATTCTTACAACTAGGTAGTGTAAATCCTTGAAATTTGCTCTTTCTTCAAAACACAGTGTTTGTTATTCTGGATTCCTCTTTACCATGTAAATTCTAGAATCAGTTTGTTAACTTTTATACAGAAAATGCTGCTAGATTTTGATTATGATTACTCTGACTCTGTAGACTATTTGGAGAACTGATTTTTTTAACCATTGTTTAAACCTCCAACCCTTGTATACAGGTATCTACCCATAAATTTAGGCCTTATTTAATTTTTCTCACCCACTATTTCATGGTTTTTCACTGAAAAATAAATTTTGCACATATTTTGGTGGAATTATTTATATAAATTCACTTGTATTTTTCTAAGTGATTCTTCTTTTAAAATTTAAATTGCCAATTGCTACAAGGTGGAATTACAGTTGATTTCTTACATTAATCTTATATTCTGTGACCAAGCTAAGCACAGTTATTCAATCTAGCAGTTCTTGCTTGGCTTTTTTCAGATTTTTTCCGTAGACTATTAAGGTATCTGTGAATAGAGACATCTTATTTCTTTCTTTCCAACATATGTTTTTTTAATTTCATATTCTTTCTGAGCTTCACCAGCTAGAATTTCCATTACTAATTTGAAAGAGAGTGGCTAAAGTAAACATCCTTGTCCTGTTTCTGGTTTTAAGGGGACATGTTCAATCTTTGAGCATTTTGTATCATATAATCTGTAAGTGTTTACAAAACATTCTTTACCAAGGTTCTAAGATCTTATGAAACATACTTTATCAAGTTAAGAAAGTTACCTTTTATTAGTTCATGCAGATATTTTATAACATATGTAACCAGAACTTTGAAAAATGTATTGCTTCATTTATTAGGATGATCCTGTGTTACTGTTAGTTAGTGGTATTAATTTAGGTTACATTACATTAATTTATTTTGAAACTGAATACATTTCTTAAGGTATATTATACTTCTGTCATGGTTTCTTTTAGAGAGAGATCAAGACAGAGAGAGAGGGAGAAAGGGAGATTGATGATGATGAAGAGGATGGTCCTGATAGTCATAATTATGATGATAAGGTTTTTTCTATCTCCATGAGGAAAATAGTCAGTACTTGCATTTTTTTTTTTTTTTTTTTTTCTGTTTTTGGAACCAGTGTTATACAGGAACTTATAAAATGAGTTAGAAAATTTCTCCAGTGAAGCCATCTCTACCTGGGACTTTGATTATATGGTTTTCAACTACGAATTCAATATCTTTGGTCATTACAATTCTATTTTGATTATCCACTTAGTTGAGCTTTGATAGTAATTTTTATCTTTCATGGAATGTATTTATTGCATGTAACATGTCTATTTACTTGTGATAAAGTAGTTCATAACATACCCTTGTTATAGTGTTACTGTCTATAAAATCTGTGGTGATTCTTCTCTTTATTTATACAATTTCATTGATAAATTCTGTCTTTATTTTTCCTGATCCAAATGGCTAAAAGTTTGTAAATTTTAACGTTTCTCCACTTAAGAACAAGATTTTGATTTTATAGACTTTTTAAACTGGTTTTCTCTTTACAATTTCAATTGTTTCTGCCCCTGTTGCTATTTCTTTCCTTTGTATTAAATTGAGTTAAATTTACACTTAAATTCCTGACTCTCTGGACTGTGATTTTCCTTTTATTTCAATTTTAGAAATTAGGCAGAATTTCAGGTATCAGAGCTTGAATATAGATTCTGCAATGAATTTTCTTCATGTTAATTGTAAGGGCCTATTTGTTTCCTCTAATTTTTCCCAAACCAATCATTCTGGACTCTACAGAAGGTAAATCTCTCCTAAACATACCTGATGACTTGAAATGTCCTTATCCATATATAGGGAACAAGGAGCCAAGTACTGAATTATCAGAAGGTCCCTGAACTTATGGTGGTTCAACTTTTGTTTTATTTTGTTTTGTTTTTGACATGCCAATGGTGCAAAGCCCTAGGCAAAAACCTCACTTGGAATTTTAATTCTGATCTTTTCCTGGGCCAGCATCAGGTTTTACAATAGATACTCTCTCAGAATACGGGACACGTTGAGCTGCAGCTCTTAGCCATGTGATTACCTGAACTCAAGTTTTTCTTGAGTTATAATAATGTAGCATGAATTCTAAAATAATGCAGTTACTCCAAAAATCACCAACACCAATTTATTCATATTTTGATTTTTGATGCAAAATAAAAATGATGTCATGATCGTGGAGATGCTAATTAATAGAGGTTTGGAAATCAGAATAGATAATTGGTCTGTTTTGAAAAATCCACACTTTATTAGTTTGAGTGTTCCAGTTTCTTTTCTCAAATACAGTAAATATGTTCCCTGACAATTTAGAAAAATTATAACCACACTTTATTCTTTTAATAATAAGACTTAGGCTGACTATTGTATTTTTATAGGAACTGTGAAATAGTATTTAAAGAGTTAGGTTTTAACCTTAAGAGTCAAAATAATAACATAGGTTACATAAGTATACAACTTTACACTTGATATTCACTAGATAACATTTGACTCATATATGAGTGTTTCAAGACATTGCTATTGCTCTTCTCTCTTGGTCCCACTATGGTAATTTCTCTTTCTACCACAGTTTTAATCAATTCTGTCAGAGGGTTAGGGCAGATTTGTGTCATTAGACATACCATTTATACTTGCCCATCTTCTTTTGTTTTGCTAAAATGGGAATCATAATCATAACCCACACAATTATGGAGAATGAGATTATGCTTATTAAGAACCTAGAAAAACATTTGGCATAAACACTAATTTAAAATTAATTAATGTTATTAGTGATTTGTGTCTATTACTCTTGTTTTTGACTCTATTTTCTGAGATTAGACTACATGATTCACACCCCAGCACTAAAATTTATTCTTGTTTAAGTGACATTGTTGGAAAGCTTGTGTATTATTTCTAATCTTTAACATTTGCATACATATATATATTAATTTCAAAAACAATATTATTTTATGGAATAACTCTTTATTTTTATTTATCTGCCTAAATTGCAAAGAACAATATGTTTCCGTAATTCCCCAGGATTTTTTATATTGTCGACCTCTAACTGACCTTGATTTATAAGGGTAGCAAAGATTAAAGGTTATAATACTTATCACAAAGCAGCATTTAAGAAGTGGAGTTCTGATTTTTTGAGTCAGAAGTCACCACTGAGAAATGTACAAAAAAATCAATTGTTATTTTTCAAGCTTTCTTTTTCATAATGTGCAACCATAATTTGCTAACTGTGGTGAAACTTGTTTAAGCCCAGTAATGAGTGCATTAAAATTACTGTTAATTCTGACATGATGCTTTCTGTCAATCTTGATTTTCAGTGTTATGAGTCTTTGATTGTGTTTCATTCTATTGTCCTTTGCTTTAGTGTCAACAAGAAGTTGCAAGAAGGAGCTGTAGGATTTTTTTATCCAAATCCATTTCAAAATAGCCCATTGAATACTTTTAAATCACTATTTCTTCATTAGTGAGTTCAAAATAGAACAATATTCATGACTACCAAAATCTTAAAACTCCACTCAAACATGATTTAATCAGCATATTTTGAAGATATTTTTATTTAATTAGGCATGTATACAAATCCAAATGGCTTGCATTTCTGCCATCAAACATTGGTCCAAAATGCTATATAGGGCAACATGTTTCTATAAATTATAGTATTTAAAGGTAAAATGATCAGTATTAATTAAAAAATGATTATAATTTTATGTGGGGGAAATATGTTTTTATTCAATTAATGAAAGAAGATTGAAAAAATCACTGTCTTACATGCAAAGGCTTACTTTTTATTCAGAGGGCATTCTAAACATGCTTGATGATCTTGTTGTTGTGAATATGCATTGGATGAAGCTCATCAAAGGTGCTAAAGAGGGCTATGTGATCCTCCTGGGGAAGATAATATCATCTGATTTGTACACATGTCACATCCAGCCTCACTCTGCATGGCTGCTGCTGAGCTCCCATCTGCCACATCTCAACAGAAAGAACAAAGACCAAAGATTTGTATATTTCACGAACCATCATTTTACTAGCTGGCAAGAGAAAGAATGTCAGGAGAAGCCAATGGCTGCCTGTGACAAGTTACTGATATGTGTTCTACCTGGACATACCACATTTAATATAACATCTTTCAACCACTTCATGTTATTTGCCAAAATTAGGTTATTTTTCCAAACTTCAAACATACATATACACACACACACACATATATATGCTTCAAATACATATTATGATTTGGATTCACTTGACAATATGCATTATCAGTTTAACATTTATGAATCTTCAGTAAAATTATATTTAGTCATGAACAGGGAATTATTATTTGGTAGAGAACTGGTTATTGGTTTTCAACACAGTTTCAAAAGAAGAATTGATTTTTATAAAGTTCTGAGTTAATTTAATATTTCCATAGTCATTACATGAAAAATCAAGCATTTCACTCTGAAAGTGTCCTTAGAAAGAATTCAGCAAAATAGATACCTCTGAAATTAAGCAAAAAAGAAATTCATTCAGTTTCAAGAAGATTAATGATAATGTGCCACCAATATTCAAATTCTACATTTTTCTTCTAGTGTCAGCTTATCTATCAGTGGGCCAATAAGTAGTATAGAAGTCTTGTACCTTTAATACATTTTTTCTGACAGTGAAAGTTACATTGATTTACTTCTATATCTTATGTGAGCACTTGAAATGTTTATACAATGCATACTTTATTTTAAAATTGAATATAGAGGAGATGTTTTGACATAAATGGAACTAAAATCATAAAAAATTTTCACACGGAAAATTAATAGACCTTTGAGTTATAGCCCATTGTGCTCTAAAAAGTATCTTGCTTAGATTAAATTACTCTGCTACATATGAGACACCAAGAAGTTAATGTTTTATTCAGTAAGTATGAACAATTTGCTATCTGACAGACACTTAGCCACATACTAGGACTGCAAAAGAAATTAACAAGTAAGACAGAGATGGACTTTCTTCCTCAAGAAGTTCGAAGTCAAGTAAAGGTGAAAGAAAGAAGTACAGATAAATTTACTTTAATCAATATATGTTGGTAAAAAAATATTACCTGACTAGGTGATGCTGTCGGAGGATTAAAAGCAATACCTCTTTCAATTTGGTGGTTTCTACTTTTATATTACAGAGGGGTTAATTCTTCACTTGTATCATGAACAATAATTATAAGTGAGCTAAAAGGTGAGCATGGGGAGTACTTATGCTGAAAAAAATTGCTAATTATCATAGCTCCTAAATTAACTGGTGTACTGTATTTTCATCTGGAATCTGGTGACATATGTATTCTATCTACCAGGGCAACAGCACCATATATCTTTTGAATAATTTATCTTGTCTACAGCAGCTGAAATAGTGATAAAGACTGAACCAAGTATTAAAATAATAAGGAATAAGTCCCATGTTTAGGAAGGCAATAGGTATGAGGAATACAGTGAGGTAAGACAGAATAAGGTTTTAGTCTAGGGAAACATTATTTGAGAATGTCTCTTCTGAGAATAAGGAAAAAGGCAATTTTATCTCTCAAACTCAAAAATAAGGTAGCTGATGGATTTAGCCTCCTCTACCCTTTGTATGGAAGAAATTCAGTATTAATCTATATCTAGGTTTCCTTTGAATGGTTTGATATCCTTGATGACTACTCATCCAGGGACTAAAGGTTGCAGAGAACCCTGTGGAAAATATTGGAAGAAGCTA
This sequence comes from Sciurus vulgaris, assembly GCF_902686455.1. Classification (NCBI taxonomy): domain Eukaryota; kingdom Metazoa; phylum Chordata; class Mammalia; order Rodentia; family Sciuridae; genus Sciurus; species Sciurus vulgaris. The sequence continues at coordinate 138,687,076 of NC_136463.1, forward strand.
CTAAGGAACTTGGATTAGGTTAACAGCCTCAGAATAACATGCATATGATAAAATAAATCAGTGGGACTTTTATTCTGGGCTATTATCCAAAATGACAGTAGTATTAGGCAAAACATGAGACTTGGACCTAAAAATTCCAGAACTCTGATAGAATAGCAAGTTGCACCATTGATGATGATATAAATTGAGGTCAGATAAGTTTGTCTCAGAGATCTGGAGAAACTAGAAATTTTTTGTTGTTGTTGTTCAGGCATCTTGGTGTTATAGATTATCTTAAAGAATCATTTGAGGGTGCTCAGGTGAATGGATAGTTTCCAAATTTGCAAAAGCCATGTCTAATTTGTATTGCACTGAACCAGGCTCCAGTATTAATAATCTAATGGGAAAATTATTATAGTTTATGCTTATGTTTTTATTAAACTATTTCCACTACCCTCACTGATTAACGAGCTATTAGAATAATTTTCTGTTTGTATAATCGCCTTTGACGTTCTTCTCTTTTCTTTTCAATATAGAAATCTGTATATTTTGGATTAGCCTAAAACTTCCCATTGTGCTCTAAAAAGTATCTTGCTTAGATTAAATTACTCTGCTACATATGAGACACCAAGAAGTTAATGTTTTATCCAGTAAGTATGAACAATTTGCTATCTGACAGACACTTAGCCACATACTAGGACTGCAAAAGAAATTAACAAGTAAGACAGAGATGGACTTTGATTCTATAGTGTCCTGATATCCAAGAATAAAAAAACAAAATGAATAAATGATAGAAACTTAGAGAACAATTCATCACGTCCTCTAAATGTCCAGATTAAGAAATAGAAACGCAATTAATACATTTTTTCAGAGTACAACAAAGCCCCTGAATAGTTGTATCTCCTAAAATACTAATTTACTCTATCTCAAAAATATTCTTCTTTCTCCACCTATCAAGTACTGTTCCTCAACTCCTACATTTTTTTAAATTTTATTTATTTATTTTGTGTGGTACCTGGGATTGAACCCGGGGCCTTGTGCTTGCAAGGCAAGCACTCTACCAACTAAGCTATATCCCAAGCCTTTTCAACTCCTACTTTGTACTAGATTGTAGATATACAGATTAAGAATTTGCCTTTAGTTGTAGTATTAATAACACCTTCTCTGAGGTTCAAATCCTGACCATACTTCCTAAATGAAGGAACTTAATAAGTTACACCAGTCTTCTAAGGCTCCAGAACCAAAGGATTTTTATACAAACCAAACAATAAAATATCTCATAGGTGTACAGGAAGTCTAATAAAACTATCGGGGGAAGAATATTAAATTTAATAAAAGAAGTTAGAGAAATATTTACATTATAAGTGCCAATTTAGCTCATACTTAGAAGACAATTTAGAATAGAATAGGAGCTAGAAAATTATTTTTTATGCTAACAAGCTAAGAATAATTTTATATGGTTAAATGCTTAGAACAAAACAAAATAATGATGTTTTGTGACTTGGAAAAATTTGTGATATTCAAATTCCAGTGTCCATCAATAAAATTTTATTAGAACACAGACACATTCACTTAAATATTATCTATAGCTACCTTCATGCTACACAGCAGAATTGATTATTTGTAGTGAAACTGAATGGTCCACTGAACCTAAAATAGGTATTTTCTGACTCTTTACAGAAAAATGCTACATGTGTGTAGTGCTGTACCGCGACAAGTGAAAGAGGTTGTACCAGGATGTGAATTAAAGACCAACATCCTATATAAAAAATATCTTCTTATAAAAGGGGATTGAGAGCCAAACTAAATCATGAACTTTGCCATGTGGTAGATTTATATTGACTCAAGTTTCTTATTTTGTCACAGACAGAAAGCTAGTAGTTTGAGAACCTCTTTCCAGTTCTCAGATGACATTTTGAGTGTCACTGTTTCGAAGCTTGCTTCCCAGATGTAACAGCAGTAGATATCCAGTGAGAAGGGATTGTGCACAGAATAAAAACGTGAATCTTAACATTAGTTAAGGAATAATTTAATTTCATTTCTTGTCATTACACATAAACGTTTCCATGTTTAAATGCAGGAATAAAGTGTGGAATATTTAAGGCATGTAAATGTTGAAAACCTATCAGAAGCAGGTTGAAAGAGGAAAATAAAGTAATAAAATAAGCAATATCACTAAATAGTCTGGATGCCAATCAAAGAAAAATTTAATTTTGAGCACAAACCATTTGGAGAGTGAGGAGAGCAAGTAAACCACAGATTTCAAAACCAGCATATAGAGCTTTGTATTACCAATTACCTTCAAAGAAATTGTAATATATCAGAAACTTCAGCTTCCCCCAAAATGTCTTTAAGATCATCCTTCTGAGTTTCTCAAAATCAAGCTCTGCCCCCTTTCGTGTTTTGAATCCTATGGTCTTAGAATAAATAGCACCATTAATTTTATGAAGGCAATAATCCCTTTTTCCTTTGTTAAGAGTGCATCTACTATCTCCCTATACACTGACAAGAGAAGCATGTACACATTAGGAAAACATTTAATTAACAGTATAGTGGTAATAACTGAAAAATTTGAAAAACATTTTAATTAAAAAATTACCATTATTATGCAGCGAGACCCCTGATTCTGAATGACAAAGAAGATTCCATTAAATGCCAATTTTATATACTTCTTTAAGGCTATCAAATATTCTTTCTTTTTTAAAATCTTAATTAATTTTAATGAGCTCAAATAAAATTGTTATTTTTTCTTCAAAGAAATAAACATTTCCAGAGTATTATTTTTCCTACTTACCTCCTCTTGTACAAATATGCAACATTAATTTTTGTTATGCTTTTTACTTTTCTTTTTCAGGGATTAGACCCACGTTATTACATCCTTAGAAGTAAAGTAGTCTCAAAATTGTGTTCTTCGATATTAAGTATATTCAGATTACGTTATCACATGTAACTTCACTGAATCTATGTTATCAGTCTTCCTTGACTAAATGAATATGCTTTAATCCTCTGTAATTATAAAATGTCCTTAGAATACAGGAGGCTCATCATTAACTAGACAAATATTGTGGAGCCAGATTAACAAATGTATTTGCTAAATGTAGAAGAAATATGAAATATGAAAGGTACTGCTCTTCTACATGAAAGATTTGTGAACCTGGTTAAAAGAAAGGGGGCAAGGGAGACAGCAGAAGCACTGTCTGCTTTAGGAGATATTTTTGTAATGTGGCTTCTGGAAATAGATACCAAATATGACCTTTTGCTATTTCTTTTTCCACATACTTTGTGAATAATGCAACTTTTAAAATGCATGTTAAAACACAAGGCTGAGTGACAAAATATAGACACAAAAGAACACACAATGAATGAATCCATTTATCTGTGGTTTTAGAAAAGAAAATAAATCTGCCATAAAAAGACGTGTGTATATATGTGGATATATAATATATATATGTAATATGTATATATGTGTATATATATACACATATGCATACATGTAGGTATATATAATATATGTATATAACTACATGTAGGTATATATATCTATATATCTTTTTATTCACGTGACCTCTTCAGAGAATTAAAGTGGAAAAATGAGAACATTTTCTGAACAGATAAAAATGGCCTATATAACAATGTGTGTATGGTAAATTAAATGTGTGTGTCCAAACGCACGATATTCTATGCTTAAGATCTGTGCATTTCATTCTATGTAAATTTTTAAACTACAAAGTTCAAACTATAAATCAATATAAACTCTAGCCATAAACTCTGCTTTTATTTGGAAGTGGAAATTGAACCTAGGGGTACTTAACCAGCAAACCACCTCCCCAGCCCTTCTTTACTTTTTTATTTAGAGACAGGGTCTTGCTAAATTGCTTAGGGCCTAAGTTGCTGAGGCTGCCTTTGAACTTGCCATCTTCCTGCTTCAGCCTTCCAGACTGCTGCAGTTATAGGTGTGAGCCACTTCACCCAGCACTTTGCTTTTATTTTCTAAGTGATAAAATTTCATAATTTTTACACTAGTACCTACACACTGTATACTTGAAAAACAATTGCACACATTGAAGAAAATAACAGATTTCTCATTGTTGTTGAAGGTAATGTTAAGTATGATAAGTGAAAAGGAAGTCTGCAGTATATGGTATTGGCTCTGAATTTGAACAGAAGCAATGACATACTGGTAGCACAAAACACCCAGTATTGACTTCTATGTATCATTTTCCACTAAATAAATCAGAGATTTCTTGTTGAAAGATAAAAGACTGATTCCAGACATACAGAAGGGAGAGAACTCTTAAATTGGGTGCTGAAGGAAGTATCAACTGGAAGATGATAATTTGAGAAATTAAAAATAGAAAGGAATTAAATAAATATCTAATAAGAATAACATGTCAAGACCACAGGCAGTGGCATTCAAGGAACTTCTTCTTGGTGTATTTTCTTCTGTAATAAGAATTCTTTGCTTTAGGATGTAGCTTGACTGACTTGGGAGGGGTCGGGAACCCATGACTAATCTGTAATTCAGCTAGGTCAAAGTCCAGCCTTACCATTTTTCTGGTAGAACTTTTTTTTATGTCTGTTTAGACACATACCATCTACAGTTATGCATTTTAACCAAACAGACATGATAATGACAACATTACATACATACATATATAAGCACTGTGCTTAACACAATTTTGTTCATTAATGGAACCACCATTTGACCCAGCTGTCCCACTCCTTGGCCTATACCCAAAGGACTTAAAATCACCATACTACAGAGATGCAGCCATATCAATATTCATAGTTGCTCAATTCACCATAGCCAGATTGTGGAACCAACCTAGATGCCCCTCAATTGATGGATAGATAAAGAAACTGTGGTTATATATAAAATGGAATATTACTCAGCCATAAAGAATAATAAAATTATGGCATTTGCAGGCAAATGGATGAAATTGGAGAATATCATGTTAAGTGAGATAAGCCAATCTCAAAACACCAAAGGATGAATGATCTCGCTGATAAGCGGATGATGACACATAATGGAGGGTGGGAGGGGGCAAGAATGGAGAAAGAATGGATTATACAGAGGGAAAAGAGGGGTGGGAGGGGTGGGTTGGAAGGAAAAAACAACAGAATGAATCAAACACCATTACCCTATGTAAATGTATGATTACACAAATAGTATGCCTCTACTTCATGTACAGAGAAATAAGTTGTACCCCATTTATTTACAATAAAAATAAATTAAAAAAATATTTGATTCTCAAACCAGCCTCATGAATCTAGTACTAGTATTCCAAATTTAAGAATGAAAATGTGGAATACAGAAAGGTTAATTAGCTTATTCATAGTGACACAGTAAATAGTTTATTTAGGATGTGAACCTAGATATTCTGGTTTAGTGTCTGTACACTTTTTTTTTCCTCATTTTTTTACAGGTACATAATTGTACATATTGATGGAATTTGTTATATATTCATGCATGCACACAATAACCAATTTATTACAGTACCTCTCCACCATGAGAATTAAGTACATGGATTTTTTTTTTTGTTGTTGCTTTTGATTGGCAATTACAAAAAAAAAAAAAAAAAAAATCATTTCTACCTCAAGCTTTCATCTTGCTTTCCTGTGTACACTTTATATCTTCTAATTAATCGAAACTCCAAACCAGCCTTGGCTTGAACCAGCTCTGTTGTTACATAATGCATACTACAAGGAAGTGCTTTTTGTTTTTTGGTACTGGGGATTGAACCCAGGAGTGCTTAACCAGAGAGCCACATTTTTATTTTTTATTTTGCTTAGGGCCTCACTAAGTTGCCAAGGCTAGATTTAAGTTTGTACCCTCCTGACTCAGCCTCCCAAGCTACAAGTATTATAGGTATGCATCACTGCGCCTAGCAAGGAAGTATCTTTTAAAGATGTATGAAATTATATGGAATTATTTCTTTTGTTGTCACAACTGCATTACTATAAACACATGAATAGTATTGGACAGGGTTAAATAAACAAGAAACTCTAAGATGTAAACATAAATGAAATGATTTTTTCTATAAAAATTGAGCCTGTTCCTGAATTGTCTTTCTTGCCCTTAAAATCACTTGCAATAGTAAGCAAGACATAGATATGTTCTTAATTAATCTCCCTAGCATTGGTTTTAGAACTTGCTTTAAATGTGTTCTAAAATAATACATTTATTCTAATAGTACACAATTTTAAATTTTCTCTTAAATTTTTAATATACACCAAAATGTTGGTTTCTTTTCATGAATGTAATGCTGTGGCAATGTTTCATTGTGGAGAAACTAATTTTTCAGTCTATTTTCCATACACAGTTTTTTGAGGGTGGTTAACTGATCACTTCTCAGCTGTAATTTTGAGCTCCACTGAACTGTTATGGATGTTCCATTTTAAAACAGAACATATGTGAACAGAACTGTTCCCGTTACGCTTGACTGATGCCCCTGATTGTGTTCTAAATTCACAACTGTGCCTCTAGTTATGAACTAATAACTTTGATTATTTAGGTAAAGTCAAATCTTCAAATCCAATTCTGTTTGTCTAATTGAAAAACAACTAAAATGCATTTGCCACTGTGCAATATATTTCCCCCAGTCTTGTAAGATCCTATAGTTATGGTTGTATGAAATTCTTGACATTAAACTATATTATACCCAGGCCACTTTTAAGTCAGTAAGCAATTGTTCATTGAAATGAGAAAACATGAGGCTGATTTCATGAAATGCTAACATAGTTCAAATAAACTTGAAGAGGTTTAGGAATAGTTTTGTTGTAATTAGAGGATATCTTAAAAGCATAATCCAAATCAAATTTATAGTTGGTGCAGTTTCATTTGTGCCTCCAGTAACCATAAACACTTTATTATGTGAAAAACAGTACAGAACTTAGTTTCTCAGGACCTGAGTTAAAGCGTTAGCTCAATTTCCTATTTGTCAAATGTATTTGGCAATTTATTTTCACCTATGACTCTTGGTTCTCACACCTGTAAAAACATATATTACAATAACTGAAACCTCATACCTCATCCTAGGTTATATAAGGTTTAATAACACCATATATGTGTAAAGTATGTCATATTATAAAAATCAGTAAGAGTGTTACTTATTGTTACTTGATTCTAAAGTCTCCTTGCTCGGAGGAATTCAACCAATTAGCCAAATCCAACCTTTAATAATTTCCTGGGACTATCTATTCAGGAACTATTTCAGAAATATCTGCAGTTTGATCATAATCCTTATCTTAGGATTTAAACTTTCTCACATATGCTTCTGTTTTTAATAGTTGCATGAAGAATTTCCTTACTTTACCCTTTGTTACTTAAAGAGCTACAACCACTTACTGCAATTAAGTTTGCATCAAATTTTAATAAATTTCACCAGCCTAAGTATTCATATTCTAACTAGAAATAAAAACATGAAATAATGACCGTAAGATTTTCTAATCTGTTGCTCTTTTTATGGGTGTATATTGAAGCATACATTTCTCAAATTCTAAAAGATTGTATGTCAATTCTTTGTTTTTAATCCTATATAGAAAACAATTTTGCATAAATCTGTACATTCTGAGTGAATTAATAGCTTATATTATTCTTATTTTATATATGTATATTCTTTCCTCTTATTATGCTATCTCCCGAGTACCAAATTCCATCTTGTCTTTCTGCATAGACTACATTATCCTCTTCTCTAAGATCCCTTTGTGAATTCCTGTTCTGTACTTTTGCTACTTTTCTTCTTTCTCTGTCGTAGCAAATCTTTCTTGTTAGACTCTTTCATCTACCATTTTGGTAGCCTATCTCCAAAATAAAATGTTAAATGTCTCTAATTTCATAAATACATTTTTAAATAATTTAAATAGCTTAATATTTTAAAACAGGGCAGTGACCCAGGTCCCTCTATAAATACACGTATGATTTAAATTAGAAGACTGAGGGAAAGGTATATTTTCAGAGTGTTTGTGTAAAGGTGTGAGGAGGATGAGGGTAAAATTGGTACAACAGAGCGATCCAGGGTTAACAGAAGCAAAGCTTTTCATTCAGACCTGAATATTTAAGGGTAAGGAGTGACTAGCAGAAGAGAGAATTACATAGGACAAGCCTCTTTGAGAGGGTTAAGCAGCCTGTGTGAAAAGACGAAATAAGCCCATGCTGATCTCACAAAAAATAAACTAAGGAAATTAAAACCTTGATTTCAGTCTCCTCACTTCCTCTGATTTCTTACCCAGATTCCCCATCAGCCAGCTCTACTGGAAGCTGGACACACTAATGCCGTTACTGTGATCCACACAAATGAGCCTCCTAGAGCTGAGGGTAACGGTAAGAAGGACAAACAAGATACCTGGCATGGCCCACCTGTGCTTTCCCTCACCGATCTGTCCCAACATACACAATTTCCCATCGTCTACTATATAATTGTGAGACACAGTTAACTCAGTCATCTACTCACTAAAATGTAAAATAAGAGTTATCACTAATGTTCTTCAAACATAGGAGAAGGGAAAATCAATTAAAATATGGTAAACATATTACAGTATACCATCTATATATTGGTTCTATGGCTTACAATAGTTAACAAGACTGTCTTTTGTCACTAATCATTCTATAGTCCCTTTGTTCTATGCCAGTCCCTCAGCTGCATGGGGCTTTTGGTCCAAATCTTAAAACCTCCACAAGCTGAATCCTTCATCCCAGTCTCATTTACTGCAATTTGCCATTCACCCGTGCATTTGAAAAAGATATTATAATAAATGCACACCAATTAAACCTTTTGGTTCTGAACAGTGTTCTCTTTGCTCTCATTGTGGGACAAGAAACCAATTTACCACTTGTATTTGGGATTTATCACTTGAAATAATTTGGTCCAGCCCCTTCCCCATTGGACCAATGGCAACAGGAACACAAAATTGTCCAGTTAACAGATTGTGTTGCCTATTGCCATCATCTGTGTCCCTTGGACAACACCACAGTGCTGAGTGAGGCATTCTATAAATCTATAAATAATGGAACCAGCATTCTGCACAGGGAATAAAAACCTATATTTGGAATATATGACTAATTCTATGAAGATGGAAGTTTTCTTGCTGCCCTGTGGAAGGGCTACACCTGCCACCAGGTAGCTATCTGGGCACCAGGAAATAGTATATTGTTGGCATTTGTTGACAAAATTAACCAGTCACAGTCTGGGGAAAAGCAGCTGATTGAACCTCTTCTTATCAAGCATCATTTCCACCATGGCCACTTTGTAGATTTTCTCTTTGAGTAAACATCAGGATAGCTTGGAAGGAGATAAATGTTCCTAGATTTGTTGATGTAAATAATAAGAGCATATTTATTTTTTATGGAAGTAACTTTAGGCTGAATAACTTAGCCTAGTCTTGAATATTCAAATTCCCTTTTGTGATAGGCATTGTGTGCCAATCCAATATTATGGTTCAGTCGTCAAGGTTTCAGATCTTTTAGATTCTCCAGTGTTGCAACAGCAATCCCAGAACCACTCTTCGATAGTTTTAAGCAAAGAATGGTATATATTTCTCCAAAATTTCAATAGTCTGTGCTAGGATTTCCCAGCAACGTGAGACCTTCCTGAGAATCTGTGAAGCAATTCTGTATGCCATGGCTCTGTTAGGTGGTACTGAAGAATATGGGGGAGGAATCCAAGGTGATGGAGGTATACATGTGCCCTTCATGTGATGCTATAAGAGAGAAGAATCAGCATAAGAAACGAGAAGTGAGATTTTGAGGAGACAAAGAGAGGAAGAACTCTGGAATTAAAAAGTGACAGGAACCCTAAACAGCTTGAGCAATTGGAAAGGCAACCCAGATTAAAAAAAAAAAAAAAAAAAAAAAAAAAAACATTCATAATGCATCAGGGCTTCCAGACTGGGGACAGGGAATCAGACACCGCAAGAATGAAGTAAAGTTGGAAAGTACAAGCAACCCTGGGAATAACAGTAAATGGGCAGTTCTAAGTACAGGACAAATTCATGCTTCTTACATGTTTTAAGTCCAGTTTAGGAATTTGGTGTAAAATTGACTCCTCTGCCCCAAAGAAGGTACTCACTCAGGACCTCTTCAAACTCCAGAGCTCAAAATCCCACAGCAGCCACAGTTAGAAACCACCTTGGATTATCAGGTATGTGCTGGAACAATGGGCACCTCCCTGGGTAGAACAGCTCCCTCAGCATCCTGCAGCTTCAGGACCAGAGGCTGCTGTGGCCACAAGCCTGACTCCTACCTGCCCTTGCCGCATGGAATTGTGCAGGATCTTTTCCCTAGTCCACAGTTTTGGGACCATAATCACTACTGTAAAATCAAGGTTTCACACACACACACACACACACACACACACACACACACACACATACATACACACATCCACACACACACACACACACCCCTATGCATCCAGAGTAGGAAATGTCCCAGTTGAGTCCCATGCCCATGTTTCCATTCCTTCAGTGTAACTGAGGCGCAGTCCCCAAACCTCCTCGCAGCCTTGGAATGGTAGAGACAACTGCAAAGACACAGTCTCTCTATTTTTGAGTATCCAGAGTCTAAAAAAGTACTGGTCATATCCTGTAGTTCTGGACCTTCACCAATGTCTGTTTTCACCATTATCCTGACCAGCTAACTCCACATAATTAGTGGGATCTTGGGAAGGTCTCTTAACCAGCCCATAACCTTGGGTCTTAAACTGCTGGCACAAAAATCCTTGGCATCACTAAAGCTTGTCCCTGGTTAATAGGGAAAGACCCCTCTTTCATGCTCCTCAGATATAGGACTCCATTTCATAAAACTAGAAGGAAAAATGTTGTACTGGAAGCATAGATATCAAAGTGAGGACATAAGAAAGAGGAAAGAAAACACGATATCTCCAAAGGAGAACAATGATCATTCAGAAATAGATCTCAATTTGAAAGAAATTTATGAGATGCCTGAAAAAAAAATTTAAATAGTGATTCTAAAGAAACAGTGAGATGCAAGAGAATGCAGATAAATAATAATACAAAGTAGTGAGAAAAATGAGTGAGAAATTCTTCTAAGAGATAAAAACAAAAACAATTGATCAGATCTTAAAATCATGAATTTTAAAAATGAAATTAAAAATAAAATAGCCTCCACAGAAGGTTAGAACAAGCAAAGAATTTTGGTACCTGATGACCATTTCAACAAATTAACACTGTCAGACACATAAAAGAGAAAAGAAAAAACAAAATTAAAAGAATGTAGAAAGCCTGTGAGACTTATGAGATACAGTCAAGCCACCAAATATATACATTATGAGAACTCCAGAAGGCAAAGGAAAGACATTATTTCATAAAATGACTGAAAATTTCCCAAATCGTCAAAGAAATATGAATACCAGGATCCAAGAACTAGAAAGGACCCAGCCTAGATCCAACCAAAACAAATGGTTGTAAAGGTATATTGTCAAAAGTTCAAGAAAAGAAAGAATCCAAAAGGAAAAAGGAAAAAAAAAAAAAAGGTAAGACAAAAGCATCAAGTTACACTTAAGGAAATTCCATCAGAGTAAGAGAAAATATCACAGCAGAAAACTTATAGATTAGAAAAAATGGGAAGGTATATTTAAAACACTGAAATGAAATGTTACCAACCAAGAGTAGTATATCTGGCAAGATCATCCTTCACAACTGAAAAGGAAATAAAGTCTTTCCCAGATTAACAGAAACTGAGGGCATTCATCACTCCCAAATCAGCACTATGTGTATATGCATGGAAATACCACAATGAATCCTATTGACTTATACAGTTAATATGTATTAATATAATTATAATAATAAAATAAAATATGATCAAACAAAATTTTGGTACTTATTAATCTTCACTATAAAGAAAAGAGTGAAGTTTTCTTTATTCAGCAAAGTAATATTTTATAAATGATTAATCTTATATAAATAAGACATTGTTTTTTGTCACATTTTGTTCCTAAGTCTATTTTAAATAAATGATATTGGTTATATGATTTTTTTTTTTTTCCCAAAATGACTACAGCAAATTTTAAACTGCCTTTGGTATAGTCATACTCTTAAGAAGCAAAAAAAAAAGAACAAAAAAACAAAAAAAAGAATGAGAATTAAAAACAAGTGCCAGAAGAAAAAACTAATTTTACAGTGAAGAATCCATTAGAGGATTGCTTAAAATCAGTCAAAAGCAAAAGTTGATTTTCAAATTAAAGTCAAACTCTCTCTGCCTACTGAACTGAGAAACCAACACTTTCCTTGGCAACTGGAATTTGTCAGGATAAGATATCTTTAAAAGCCAATTTTGTACACATAAACAAGACCAAGGAAGTTGTTGATAATATGTTGATGAATGACACAGCCAAGATTTTTCCTAGGAAGGTAATATCTAAAAGAGCTTTCATTCTTCAGATTCACCTGAAAGACATTTATCGTAACTATACAGTTCTTGTTCTGGGGATATAGCTCAGTAGTAGAGCACTTTCCTAGCATGGGTAAGGTCCTTGGGTAAATCTCCAGCACTGGAAAAGGAAGGAAAAAAAAAAAAAAAAACACACATTGCTACATAGCTCTTGAACTTCTTCTAATAAACACAGTAGTACCAAAGCCATACTAACAACAACAAAGACAAAACAAAAGATAAAAAAAGGATGGTTAATGGTTAATAAATGACTTGCAGACCCAAAAGAGTAACAAACATCAGATGAGAAAACACTGGGTCTTCTTTTCTTTTTCTTTCTTTCTTTCTCTTTTTATTTTTTTGGTTTGAGGATTCAACCCAGGGCCTTATTTACACAAGGTAGGCAAAAGTTCTGCCACTGAGCTACAACCTAAGTCTTCTATTTTTAAGGAGGAAACATAAAAGAATTCTGGAGAGTTTATCAAATATTTGGTACACAGCTTTAGTACTAACTTCTAGGAGGTGTAGGCAGCATGCATGTACTACTTCTATATTAGGAGAATTCGAATGGCAACAAAATTCTCAGCAAGATCAGAGCAAAAGCATGGGGACTGTCAAAGCCTATCAACAAAAGTTTTCAGAAATTTATTTTTTATCTATATAAAGCAAAAAAAAAAATAATATATATATATATATATATATATATATTGTTTGTTTATCTAGCTGAACTAAAGGAGAAAGCACCCAAGAGGAACATTTCAAGCAATTCAGTCAGAGAAATGTGAAGAGTTTTCTTAAAAGGTTTGGGTCTCTCTTGGATGATTCTGAAGATAAATAGGAAAATGGGAGTCAGTTCTCCATTCATCAATAACTAGAATATGTGGAAAATTTGGAGATTGGGCATATACAAGGGATTCACTATGCCTTAGGTAAATCCCTGTTTATTCCATGTTTCATTAGATCAACATTATCTCCATCTTTCAATTCAGGAAGTTCTTATAATAAAAGGAAATATGCTGTTTCTCTACTTCATAAACTAAATAAACCTAATGAAGTGAAAGCAATGTAATTTTCTATTTAATCACAAAATAAATGGCTTCAAATAGAAATAAAAGTTCATTATATCATTACTTTCTTTGCAAGACATGTTCAATATGGATGTAACCATATCCTGGGGGAATACCTTGCAGTAGTAGCCAATGATGACAGCCAATAGTGTGTGTAAGTTTTCTTCCTCCAGAGATTAGGTTGACTTCTGCAGAGTGCTGCACTCCACTAATGTTCCATATCAAGCCAGAGATTAACCTAAAGCATAAAGGAAGACCAGACACATGACAGATGAAGTACAGAGAATAATTACAGCAGAGTCACCAAAATTATGAGGAAAAACAAGAAGTATGTATTATTTCCTCCCAATGTTCATGTCTTGTGGGAAATACAACTAAAAAGAATAATATATGTATGACTTCTATAATACTGCAGAAGTAAATACTTGTAAATGTTAACACAGCATATCACTCTCATTGAAAATCATATTATATATGATATTGCAACATGATAGATTTTCAACACACTACATGGGATTTATGCTACTGGACTGTTATGAATTTTTTTAAATGCACTAAATATCTCACTTTGTCCATATATTTAAATATCTTATTTGAAGTTTGTACATTTAGGAATAGTTGAAGTATGAAACTGGGAAAATAATCTGTTTAATTATGTCATTACAAGCTTCTTACATGGTGCCAGCACTGATTTGAGAGAAAAAATGAAATTACCAAGTACATATGCTCAGCAATAAATTTTGATGTTTAAAATTATGGACAGATTTTACAGGCACTTTTGCTTCAATATACGAACATTAAAACCTAAATATACACAAAATTGTGTTTTCCACAAACCATGTCCTGCCTAGAGAATACTAAAAAATCAGCTAAGGACATGAGGATTCATTTTATTTACCTCTAAATCAAAGTCAGACCTGAATTTAAATAATTCGTAAATAAAATACGCATAAAAATGTAAACCCTTGAGCCAAAATTTAATCTGAAGCAACCTGAAATAAACAAGATTACATCTTGAACATTTCCCATAAACAAAATGTGGATGAATATATTATTTCCAAACCAAGATCATAGTATTTCACTACTGGTTCATAATAAGGATTTTCAATTGGTTTTGCATTAGAAACTGATGGAATATATGCATAAGAAGAAATATTTACTAAAAGAAATATAATAATTTTGGAATACTTATTTTCCCTTTATCTATTATCTTGGTCAAAAGATTTAAATGCATCTTCTTTACCTTACAAATTATTTTTCCTCACATTGCTGTGTGGTGTTAAGTAAATTATCAAACATTAGAAGGGCTGGGAGATAGCTCAATCGGTAGAGTGCTCTCCTTGCAAGCACAAGACCCTGGGTTTGATCCCCAGCACTGCAAAAAAACAAACAAACAAACAAAAATTAGAAATATGTAGACATAATGATTCACAATATCTACTGCATAAATAATTTCACCTTCGTATTCTAAGGGTTTTCATGGTCATCCAAAATACGTGGTCTGTCTGTCTTGTTAAATGGTCAAAGTGCCACCCTTTAGGTTGTTGATTTAACATGTGTCTAAATCAAAGTACTTGTTGTTACTGAATGTATAAGAATTTTTAAATCTTTTTTGGTTTTAAAATAAAAATAAATGTTTTATATTATATAAATACATTAGCATGAATTTTACATATACTTTTGCATACCTATCTGGAGACAAATATATTTTATGTACTCAAATTACATGAGTTTCCTAAAACTGCTGTGATTAATTAGACCCATAGACAAGGAAATGAAGAATAGAAGCACTGAGAATGTAGAGAGGACCCATTTGTGGAAGAGCTCAACAAAAGCAGTAGCAACTCAATCACAGTACAACACCTTCCACTTCTCACAGTAAGATTGAGGATGGATCTTAGAAGAATTGGCAAGTACAGCTTCCCTAGATCTTGCTTGATTCAAAAATAATGAGCTATATTTGCATGAAGAGCTATATCTTCAGGTTAATAGTTAAAAAGAGCCTCTGAGTGAAAATCAGTATGTCTGCAGAAGTACAATATTACCTACTCAACCACACCCACTCCAAATCCAGTTCACTTAAAAGTGAATTAAAAGAAAGAACAAATGGGCATACGTCAATCAATAGATTTTGCAAATAAGTAAGATAATAAAACAATAGAAACCAATTAACTAGAAAGAAAAATTTGTAAGAAAAATATTGCCAGGTGCTGCATGTTTAAACATAAGTAAAAATAAAATTAAAAAATTAAACTGTGTGATTACTAAAAATTGGGAAGGGTACAGAGAATGGAGTAGGTTAAAAAAAAGTAGTTGAATAGGATCAGTGCAGTTTTATGCATTTGTAGAAATACCACACTGACGCTCTGATATCCACAATTAATAAGTTAATAAAAATATTGTCACAGAATATAAAAGATAGGATTTTGTGATGATTATTTTTGTTGGGCAAGAAAAATACACAAGTTTTAACAATTCAGAAAGGACATGCAAAAGCTAACTATAACGTGATACGATAAAATAAATACAAAATTAACAAAATATGTAAAGTTAAAGATAAAAATTAAAGATTTTCAGTGAAAAATTCTATGGTGATTCTATGGTGAATATATTAAAAAATCTAAGTGTATATAGAAATAAGAAAAGTTAAGAAAATTAAACAGATTTGAAAATTCTTTCAAAAAAGTGTCCAGAAAGGGACTCATTTTAGATTAGAGATGGAGAAAGCTGGAAAGAATGTTTTTCCTGCACCTACAACAAGAAAAAAATCTGTGAAAACTAAAAATTGATGATGCTCTTGAATCTGTCAAAGAACTGAGGTCTCAGGGCAAAAATAATAACAACAAATCAAGACAGAAATAAAGAAAACTAACCTGAAATATGGAAAGAGGTACTGGAGGCAAAAACGGGACCCTCAAATGTGATAAGCATGTGCATGGGGCAGAGAGAAGACGGGAGGAGTGAGGGGAAGAGGAGAGGAAGCTGATGCTGAATATATAGCAAGAAGAAGAATACTCAGTACACATTTTGAACAAATTATTTAGCCTAACTTGAGACTGCCAAGTCCCTGAGATTCCAGACAAAAAGGGGTTTATTCCTCACACAAATGTTTTCTGAGAACTTATTGGACACCTGCAGAAAGTTATATACCCTAAAGTTCAGTGGGAAAGGAGAATGGCAGCCATTTCTGGACTCCATCACACACATTTTCTCTCATTCCTTGTACTGAACACAATTCTTAATCTATTTTCTAGGGGACAGAAACTGCAGGCTTAGTGAACTGGTGGAAAACTATTGCACCTGGGAAAGGGAATGACAGCCACCGAAGAAGATCCACTCAAGCCCATCTTCCTTATCGCCCCTGGGGGAGGAGGGAGTAGTCAGCCTGCGGACAGAAGAGCAATAAAAGCTATATCTATTTTCTGAGAGAAATGGTGGAAATCCACAAGAATTACGGACACAAAAAGAGGAAGGAAAAAAAAAAAAAAAACCCAAAACAGAAAAAGCTTTACAGGAATAGAAGAATACACAATTATCAATGGTTCAACATAGACACAGATATACTTAAAGTATCAGTAAGAGGGGGGGGGGGGGGGAAAAAAAAGAGGAACTATTTTAAGAAACATTTTCTGAAAATTTTCCAAAATTAGTGTTAAGCACCAAATCTTATATACAAGAAGCTCAGAGAACATTAGTTGGATAAAGGCCTCCACCACTGCCCCCAACCACTGAAATAAAATGTGGTCATATCATAGTCAAATAGATGCAATAAAAGAGAATGCCATGAAGGCAGTCAGAGAACAGAGTGTTTACCTTAGAGAAACAGAAATAATCACAGCACATATCTCATCAGAAAACACACAAGTAAGAAGACAACCTGAAACACACTGAAAAGAAACAACTTTCAAGTCAGAATTCTATAGTAAGTAGAAATATTCTTCCAAGTGAAGAAGAAAAAAGTATTTTCCAGACAAAAGCTGAGGGGATTTATTTACAGCAAAACTAAACTATAAGAGAATTTGAAGAATGTAGTTCAGGCAGATAAATATGCTATATGCTAGGAACTGAGTTATACAAAAGCAACAAACATGTAAAAATGGAATAAGTAAAAGATTTTGTCTTACTCTTCATTTCTCTAAAAGATGATTCTTTTAAACAAAAATGTAACAGTGCATTGTGTGTTTACAGCATATGTAAAAGTGAAACGTATGGCAGAAGGGG
Source organism: Sciurus vulgaris (assembly GCF_902686455.1). NCBI lineage: Eukaryota > Metazoa > Chordata > Mammalia > Rodentia > Sciuridae > Sciurus > Sciurus vulgaris. The sequence continues at coordinate 138,704,731 of NC_136463.1, forward strand.
TGAGAGTGAATTGGTACTTCAGTGTTCAAATGTCCTTATTCCATATGTGAAACTATAATATGTGAATGTAGACTCAGATGTTTGATATCATAAAAATGCACATTGTAATCCCTATAGTAACCATTGTATAATTTTAAATCAACACAGACAAAATATAATTTTAAATTCCAATTATACTCAGAGAACGCAAAATCAAAAGGAAAAAGAAAAATGAACAAATGAAAACAATTTTGAATATCTAGCAAAGATGACAGATTTTAATCCAATCACATTAATATTCACATTGTGTGAATATTCTCCAACCTCTAATTAAAAGACAGATTATCAGATTCAATGAACTATATAGACTTGTGTTATGTACACGAAGTACATTTTCATTATAATGACGTTTAAAAGTTAAATAAAGATGAAAAACAGTCTATTGCACTAACTATAACCAAAAGAAATCTGGAAAGGTATACAATAATAACTTGTGTTTTATGGCCAAACATTTTCACACATTTAAAAGAAGAGAAATTCTTCAAATATGTTCTCAGACTATAGCAAAAATAAGATGAAAAGCAGGAACAGGAAGGTTTGTTAAAACAAATCCCTAATAATTCTTTTAAGAGAATGGTAAATATCCTTTATCCATAATGTATAAACAATTAAATTTTAAATTCAGAAATTAAAAAAAAAAACTGGCAAATGTTTTGAACATTCACTTTACCAAAGTTATAAGGATGACAAACATACACATGGAACTTTATTATTGAAACAGAAAACCAAATACAATATTATACTGTCTTTAAGATTGGTTGAAATTTTAAAAAATACCAAATTTTATAATATGAAAAAAATGAATTATTCTAATGTACTGTTGGTCTGGATGTTGTAATATAAAGCCAATACCCCACCTCACAACCCTTGTCAATCTGTGCTCCGCCCGCCTCTTCCTTCCGTTATAGGAATTTCTGTCCTATGCTCCAGTCATTTCCTGCTTCCCACGTTATGTCCTAACATGTCCTAACATGCTAGCTGATTGGTTCACCAGTCAGCTTGCAAGTATTCTCCTCTGCCACTGGTTCCTTCCAGCCAGGGAGATTCCAATATCTGGGAGAAGTGCCCACCGGACTTTCCTTTTTTCTTTCTTTTCACCCTGGAGCGGACATGTTAGTCGTCTGCGTAATAAAGTCTCTTGTGTGAGGCCTTGTGTCTGTGGTGCATTTTTCTGGGAGCTATTGTTGAGCTGTAACTGAGACGGCAGTGCTCAGCAGCGGCTAGAATCACTGTGGGTCCCGAGCTGAGCTGCATTTTTCCTTACAGATGTAACCCAGTGTGACTGGTTTAGAGTAGAGTTTGGCTATTACTTATAAAGTTTTAATGTGCACTTACCTTATGGTCTAGTAATCCCATTCCTGGTGAAGTATTTATTTATATTCACACAAAGGTCTATACATGAATGCTCTTGACAGTTTTACTGATAGTCATCAAAACCTATAAACAAGCAAGATGATTAAAATTGTGACATAAGTATTTAATGGAATACTAGTCAATAACAAAAAGTAGTAAAATTTAAATACATACTACATCATGGATGAATCACTAAAATATTAAGTGAAAGAAGCCAGAGAAGAAAGAACATTTCATTTCTGATTTTATTTATGCAAGTCTATCAATTCCTAACTGATCAATAGTTACAGAATGCAGATCAGTGGTTGTAGGGTAGGTAAGGGTAGGACAGAAGCTACACAAAGAGACATGAGATAACTTTAGGATAATTGATGTGATTATATGATGATTTTAAGTTAGTTTCACAGGTGTAAACAAATATCAACATGCATTTTATTATCTGATTTAATTTTTTATAGTTTAAATTTTACCTCATTGAAGACATTACATCTTTAAATAATTATAAGTTGTATTTTTTTTTTTTTTTTTTTTGTAGTGGGGATTGAACCCAGGGCACTTAACCATGGAAATACATCCCCAGCCCCTTTTAGATTTTTTTTTTTTTTACTTTTTGAGACAGGGCCTCATTAAGTTACTTAAAGTCTCGTTAAGTTGCTGAGGCTGGTTTTGAACTTACTTTTGTATTCAGGTAACACCTTTGATTCAATTACTCACCTGATTTTAGATCAGTCTACAACTACTATACATGCCAAGATTACTAATTTTTTTAACCAAATCACTTGATGCAGTCACACAATATACCCCTTTAAAAAACTTTCCCTATCTTGATACCAGGTATTAATGGAAACTGACCACAGACATACATCAGGTGATGCTCAGTTCATAAATTACTATCACATCTTTGGATGGTACTAAAGAAACATGTATATATGAAAGAAACTGTTCAATGAATCTCACTAAATAAGCACAAATGATAGCTAAGTAATATAAATAGGAGAACATGATGCACGAGGTTCAAATGAGTGTGAGTACGATTCATACACATGCAGTGTGCTTCTGTGACTGTAACTCCAACAGTCTTTGGCAGTAATGGCTATATGATTTGAACTCTGTGATTCAAAACAAAAGACATTCTTGCATTTTTAAAAATTAAGACTAGCAATGATGTTTGAAAATGGGATTTAATACACTACAGATTATAAAACCCTGGAGAAGAAGGTAAGGTAACTGATGGAAGAACATAAGGGTAAATCTGTACCATCACTGGGCTGAGACCACTAATTAGGCTTCCGCGCTCGGAGAAGTGTTTGTATACTTGTAGATTTTAGTACCATAACCATCATGAGGTCTGAACATGTGAATGTGCTCTAGGTGATAGTATAATAAAAGCATCCCCCTATGTGTTTGCTCAATTCTGGAAATCAGCTACCACATTTTAGAGGAAAAAACTGGGGTGAAAGATAAAGATTCACACCAGCAAAACTTGGTAGCCATTTCAGAAGTGGGTTAGAATACTTAAACAGTTGTCTGAGTTGGATCATTAGAATTAGTTATCTGGGTTCATGAAATAGGTTATCTTAAGCAATGCAGAGATAAACTAAATTGTGACTTATTTGATTCCGCATGTTGAAGTAACAAATGTATTAAGTATAATTAAGTATAAGCAACAAATATATTAAGCATAATTTTCAGAGGAAAAGTATTTGTTCATAGCTGGCAAGTAGGTTGCATTGGATCCCACCATTAGCTGGGTGATGGTTGGGGGCAGGGAGTGGGACACAATTGAGTATTAACTGAAATTGATAACTATCATATACTAGGTTTTTCAGAATCAATCACAGTGAAAATAAATTGAAAAGTTGAAGTTATAGTCTCTCAATTTACTCTCATAAATATATTTCTTGTGATTCAACAAATACTTTACTGTTATTAGCATACAAATGCAAGTGTACATTGACAAAATAATCTAATATTACATAAATACATCACAAGACATTGCTCTCAAACTTTGGTCTCATCAGTCTTATTGGAGTTGAAATGACAATTAAATGTTTACAAATTAAAATAAGTGATTAAAAAAGACTCAAAGGACTGCCTAAGCTACTAAGTGAATATTTTCACACACAAAAAAGACAGTATAGGAGGGATTCCATTATAAACACTTTCAGAATAACTGGATATTTGGGAATGAGAAAGTAGGGAATCACATAACCTCACAATGTGTAACTTCCACTTGACAAAATGTTACTTTTATTATCAACTCATTCAAACACCAGTAGAGATAGAAGTTGATGCATAAAGCATGGTATGCAAACTACTGGCAGCACACATGTATTTCATGAGGTTATCAAGATGAATTATAACTTCCCCATGTACTTAGAGCTGAATTTAAATATGACCTTCATACTAAGCTGCAAGATCAAAACTCTGATTACTTTCTGATCACATCCTACAGTATCTTCTTCAAGTTAAGCTGAAGAGAAAGGCATGTGCTTACAGGTACTTAGAAACCAGAAAATGCCAACAGGGGAGCAAGGGTATGAGTTAAAATAAGTAGTAAATGGTCATAAGAACAAGAAGATGTCACAAAAATTGGGTTATGAACACCAGCAAAATAGAAGAAGCATGATAACTTATTTTAATGAGTCTCTTAGGGCAAGAAAACAATACTCCTAGTTATTTTTCCCAATCTACAGCAGATAGTTAATATAAGTTGAAGGGCAATAAGGCCCTGTAGATTTAAGGGCTCTGACCAAATACTACACCGAGATAATTTGCAGAAAAGATTTGGCACAGAATCTCCAGAATATTGAACTACCAAGTAGCAAATATAACCTATTATTTGGTTCACAATTTTTGAACAATATTTGCTAATTTGTTTCTTTTTCTTGTAACCTGTGAATGAGAAAAAAGATTACCTTTAATTTTCACGGTTGGACATTGCTAAACAGCCTAATATCTACAGTTGAAGTGTCTGGAAATCAAGAGGTCACATTGCTAAGACAGCTGTCTGAGTGTGATTGGAGGAGATTTCTACCACATACCTGAAATGTCATATTTTTTTTTCTATTTTAAGACTAAATATAAGTTGAATGTACTGCTTTTAAGAAAAGTGGCAATGGGACCTGAATAGTCTAAACTGAGTGGACACAGGGTGATATTTGCCTCATTCCAACACCTTTTGTCATATGATGCTTCAGAGAACACACTCATGAGAAGACTTCTGGTACACCCAAATTGGGATAAATTAAGGATAGATTCTAATTGATAGTTTTATTGTTATGGTTTAGATGTGCTGTTCCCCAAAAGCCCACGTGTGAGACAATGCAAAAAGGTTCAGAGGAGAAATGATAGGGTTGTGAGAGTCTTAACACAGTCAGGGGATTAAGCCCCTGATAGGGATTAACTGAGTGGTAACTGAAATGGTAGGGTGTGGCTGGAGGAGGTGGGAATTAGGTGCATGGCTATGGGTTATATATTTGTATTGTGTGAGTGGAGACTCTCTCTCTCTCTCTCTCTCTCTCTCTCTCTCTCTCTCTCTCTCTCTCTCTCTCTCTCTCTCTCTCTCTCTCTCCTTTCTGATCACCATGTGAAACTGCCTCCCTCTTCCACCATAATGTTCTGCCTTTCCTCAAGCCCTTAGAAATGGAATTCTCTGTCTATGGATTGAGATCTCTGAAATGGTGAGCCCTTAAATAAAAATTTCCTACTTTGTAGTTTTTCTGGTTGGTTCAGGTCTTTTTAAACACAGCAGAAAATAGCTGACTAAAACATTTATGGAGTATACATTACTCCTTCGTATAAAATGCACTGGTCCACCAGGTCAGATTTAACATGAACTTTTTCAGTTAAAAAGTCACCATCATAATGAGGAACACATTTCATGCTTATTTATGATACCATGTTGGAAACAATACTTTGAAAATCTATAGTGCTATCTTTAAATATATATATATATATATATATATATATATATATATATATTATGCTTTGAGCCAGTGACTGCTACATAAGGGCATCATTTTCTGACATTTAGAATACATAGTTTGAGGAAGCAGATAACAATCCACTGAATTATTTTAATAATTCCTTTTAATACAGAAAACAATCCACTGAATTATTTTTTATTCCTTTGTGTGATACTTTGAATTTGTCTGAGAAGAATGTTTTCACCGAAGGATATAATCACATGGAATTGGAAGGTGAGATTTACTACATGGCTATTTCGGGCAACTCATACCAATGAAACAGGATACAGAATGGGGTTACTGTAATGGCTGCAGTGATTGATTCCAAGCACTGAGTGGAAATGGGCTTGCTGTCTGCCTCACAATTGGGGCAGACAGTGCTATGTCTGGAACTTAGAGGATTTACTGGATGTCTCCAAATATACAGTCACTAGTGGTCTCCAGTTTTGTTAGAGATAAGATAATTGTAGGCTAAGAATCTTCCAATACTAGATATAGGTTCAAGAAAAAGAAAAGATAAAAGAACCATCTTTTTCTTATTTGAAATGATGCAGACTTAAGGATGGAGAGTTGGAATTTCCAAACAATTTTAAAATTTGAAACAAAATCTTGTCTGTAGAATACAAAGAATGATTTCAATATAGGGTAGTATCAAAGGGGCTTGTCTTAACATCAAAACCAGGTTTTTTAAATCTTATGTGTTATTGGACAGATTCTAAAAAATTTGTTTTCAAATTATCTAATTTGCATAATAACATACGGATGTAAAAGGATTATACAGGATAGCACAAAGCGTCTGACAGTTAAGTACTTAGTGCATAATAGCTTTATGCATATTATTATAAAAATATCAGATGACCTTTAATTTGAATATGAAATATAGAATGCTAGAAATGGAAGGATAAAATTACAATTCATTTTTATTCTTTAATTTTACAAAAGAGGAAATTGAACTAGAGATAAAAAACTTGCCTCAGGTCAGAATATTAAATAGAGGTATACAAATATGGAAAACCAATTATTAGAGAATAAATAGCAACTTCATGAAATTTGTAATGTGAAAACTAGTAGGCAGAAACTTGTAGGCTAAAAAAAATTATGATAAGACTACTATAATGAAGTTTGAGCCACAAACTTAAAAAATTTGGTAAATCCATATACATCTCATCAGAAACTTACTCAGCATTCAAAAATTAAGATTAGAATTACCTCTCGAATTTGAATCCATGAGTCTGGAAAATAGTGATTGGCTTGTTAGATTACATTATTACTTCAATTCAAAGGAATCCTTAAGTAAATATGATTATGCACATAGAGGTCCCAGATACAGTTCTTATCAAGGATTAGTTTAAGTTGTCTTTTTATAAACATTTAAAAATGTGTAAATAACTGTAAATATCTCTCTTTGTGTGTGTGTGTGTGTGTGCATGTGTGTGTGTATGTATGTTTGTAGATTTTTCTGAGAATTAAATATTAAGTTGCTTAATCAGACATTTTTAGGAATATAAGCATGTAATCCTGAAATGTAAATCAGAAAAAGAGATTGTGTTTCTTTCTTGGAACAGCTTGAATCACTGACATTTGTACTGATTTGTATTGAGCCCTTCTATCTTACATAATCCTATGGTAATCCCTTGCTGATTAGAATATTTTATCATCACATTTAGAGCAAATGTATGAATTTTAGGGAGAAATATAATTAGAACTGAAGAAGAGAAATAGTCCATGGATTTAGAACCAGAAAAGGAATTCCAGACTTTGGAAAAATAATGATAAGATTTAATAGTAATTAAGTAATATTTGAATAAGTTAATTAAAATTGATGTGAAACTGAGGTAGTACTTAGAAGTATAGGAGTCATTGCTTAGTTAAAGTAACTCCAAATACATTGCAAACTTCAAAAAACCTAGATCAAGCTTAAGGAAGCTTGAGCTTAATAAAGCTCAAGAAGGATTTTTGTTTAATTTTTCTTGCCCAAGAACTGCTTTATCCAGAAAGATATTATGTCTTTTTGCATGTGACTATTGTCTGTGTTATTCCTTTTAAAGGAAAATTGACTGTCTAAGCTTTTTTTCCCTGGAAACACCTTTATAATAGGCCATAAGACCTAGATCTTAATTGAGTCTTTGTAGTAGGACTGTTGTCATTGTGGGGAAAAGTCACAGGGTGATTTATTAAAGAGCAGGGACACTCTCCTTTCTCTTACGAATTCTTGAGCTCTTTTGTTTGAGTTTGAAAGTTTAAATATGATAGAATTTCTAATCTATGAGTTTCATTACTGTACTTCTTGAAATAGACTCTCCTTCTCATTACAGGTTAGGTTATTGATCCTTTAAAGGGCATGTACACATGCCCTCCCTATTGGATCTCAAAAGCTCAGTGCTATTGCTCCTCTTTTGCAGTCAGATAAACCTTTGCTTAAGAAAGAGTTATCAAGAAACTTAATATTTGCTGTCTTGAAGAAAGTTCCTCTGCATTTATACTAACAACTTCTCTGCAAAATCATAGCTTACAATGTTTATTTTGAAGAGTTCTTTTCTCCAACTTCCATATGTAGATTTTTGTTACCTCTATTGACACAGACAAAATCTTGATATAGCTGAGGTAGAAGTACTTTTATGTGGTATTATGCACAGAAATCTTCGATGAAACTTAAATTTCAAAATGCTAACTTCATTTCGATCTTTTCTATCAGCTCTAAATGATGAGTTCATTTCTTCTGCTTGTAGATGGAGCCAGAAAGTACATTGCATTAATTACTAAATTCATATAAAATTTAAAAATCAAAATTAAAGACAGAAGAGAGAAAAAAAATCAAATATCACTTCCAAATGACCCAACAAGAAAAAAACAAAGCCTATTTTTTGTAAATATTTCACATTAGATTGCATATTTCTAGAGGCCACTGTAGTAAGGTAAGAGAGAATGGAATAAATCTGAGCAAATGTCAAAGTAACGGACAAAAGGAGTTGAAAAAAAGTGGAAAATGGTAAAAACAACAGGTCTTAGTAAATTTCATTTAATTTTTTATATAAAAGGGGAAGAATAAATAATGATGGTGAAGCTTCCCAGATGTAACAACTGCAATGATTTCAACACAAAGAGGTCATAGACACAGAACATTAAGAAGTGCAGATAAAAATATAAAGGTTATTGGGAAAACCATGATGTCAAATAAGAGCAGAAAACATGCAATCCTGACAATACTCATTATCCCCCAGTTTAGGCATTCTTCATACAACATGGCTAATTTTTTTTCTCTATTTCTGAAATTTCTAATATTTGATTTTGGTCATCCAAAAATTTCTTAAGTTTCATGATACTGTCTGTATTACTTCCCATGATTCCTTCCTTTCCCTTTTTAAGAATGTTTCAACTTTCTGTTCAAAAAGTGAATTTTTAAAGGAATGTATTTGCTATGGTATGTTTAATTCAAAAAAACTTCCATTTTGTTGTCTGAATACTTGTTTTGTAGCAATATATCTTTTCTTATCTCTGAGAAAATTACCTTTGGTTGTCCAAGTTTATTTTTTCCTGTAGGTTTGTCTCAATAGCTCCTTTTTCCCTTTGGAGCTGTCCTCAGATATTTGGTAATCTGTGGATATATGTTCATGTATTAAAAGGAAGCACCAAAAAATAAGCAGGTGCTCTGTGGCTGTAGGCAGTACTTATCAAGAGAGCCTTAATATTTTAATCAATCAGCATCTTCAGGGATTTTGTTCAGGCTGGTTATACTACTCAGATAAAAATCTTCTTATTCCCTCCCTAGGCTATGAGCCTGGTTGCTGATGATATGAAATGAGGATGGTAAGGGGTCTGGGGATTTTGTCAGTCACTATGTGGATTCTCAGTTCATTCCCTTATTTCCAATATTGTACTCCTGCAGCTATACATTTCCAGTGTCATCTTTTTAGATGTTTCTGGAAAACTCTTTTCAGATACCAAGTTTTTAGTTTTCTAACAGTGTAAAGTAGGACTCTGAATCTACCCATTTTTAAAACAATAATTCAACAAATTCTAATGCTCTCCAGCCTACTCTGCGCCACCCTCCCCCCATCTTTAGTTGTCTGGTTTTAAGGAGTTTTGTTGCTTCGGCAGTGGAAACCAGGTTACTTTGGGACTTTTCCAGCTATAGGGCAAATATGTTTCTCAAGTGTGCTAAGAAAGTTCCACTAATCCATATGCTTGTAAACTTCCAAAACTGTGTTGCTATAGATTTCTCTTTTTTCATTTTTGTACTTAAGGGCATATTTACTTATGTGAATACTTCATTTCCATTTTGGTAAGATTTGAAGAGGAAGTTTAGGAAAATACATGTGTTTAATGTGTCATAGTTAATAGAAAATCAATCCAAACATCAATTGGGTTTTCAACTTCAGTTTCTAAAAATAATGTTTGTGTCAGGCACAGCGGAGCATACCTATAATCCTTGAGACTCTGGAGGTTGATGCAAGAGAATTAGAGCTTCAAGGCCAACCTCAGCAATTTAACAAGGTCCTAAGCAACTTAGTGAGACCCTGTCTCAACACAAAATAAACTTCAAAAGGGATTGGAGATGTAACTCAGTGGTAAAGGACCCCTGGGCTCAATCCCCAGTACCAAAAATAGGTAAATAAATAAATAAGTTTGTACAAAGTAAACACCTTTATATCTTTAAAACTTTGTCATACTTACCTAATGAAGTCCAGTATAGTATTTCTCAGAAGATATCATGACAAATTATACAATTGCATGTTTGAAGTTAGAATTTAGCTCAAAAACATGTTGGTAATCTGTAATAACTGTACAAACTTGTAAGAAATGGTTTCATATCTGATAGCATTGGTTACATTGTTATTTTTACATTGTTTCACATTGTTATTCCTTTTATGCCATTTTTTCAAATAGAAAAAGAAAAATTGGTACCTTTATAATTTGAATTGTTTCATAACTATTATACTTTATGCTAATACATTATTATAAATTATACAAACTGCATGATACTATCTCATAAGCATATATAATATGCTTCTATAATTCTGCTTTATAATTCTGCTATATAACATTTTCTCCAAGTGCATATTTTTAAATTTAAATTATATTTATTTTAAACTGCCATATTGAAATAAAAATTCTACATATTATTGGGGCACCACATGATGTTTAGATATATGTATACATTGTGTAATGTTTAAATCAGGTCAAACATATCTATCTTAAACATTAATCACTCTTTGTGAGAAAAACTTTCAAAATACTTTGAAATGTGCAACACATTATTATTACTTGTAGTCAACCTAGCAGGCAGAATACTCTGCTCCTATCTGACAAAGATATTACTAATTTTAGCCATATATTCAGGGAATTGTTTTCAATAGACTTCAACATATTTTGTTGATTGTAAGAATGTCTCCTTGTGAGATGCATGATTGCATTATGGTTTCATGGGTAATGGCTTCAGAGTTGATTTATATAAATCAAATGTGTCCCAAGGATTTCAGATTTGAGATTAGATTTATATAACCACGGTATAGCAGCTGCTTTACTCTACTAATTGTTAATTATTAAAAGTGTTAATTTTATTTGTCAACTTGCCTAGGCTCTGTTGTCCAGATATTTGATCAAACACAAATTTAGAAACTGCTAGAAAGGTATTTTTTAAGACAAGTTTAACAAATTAATCAGTAGACTCCATTAAGCACATTATTCTCTATAATATTAGGAGGTAGAAAGCCTTAAAAGAAAAGAAAAAAAAAATACCCAAAAACCAAAACAAAACAAAAAAACTAGGGTTTCTCAAATGGGAAGGAATTGTCTCCAGAACATCTTCAGACTCAGAACTGCCACATCCATTCTTCCTTGTGTCTACTATCAGTACACTGCAAAATTCAGGCTTTCTGCCAATATCCAGCGCTCGCTCTCTCTCTCTCTCTCTCTCTCTCTCTCTCTCTCTCTCTCTCTCTCTCTCTCATAAATGACTTTAAAAATATAATTTACTTGACAGTTCTTATAGTTTGGATGTGAGGTATCGCCCCAAAAACTCCTGTTACTGAAGGAATACTCAGAAATGATTAGTTTGTGAGAGCTATAACCTAATCAGTTCATGGTTTGAATGAACTGACTGGGTGGTAACTGTAGGTAGGTGGGGTATGGTTGAAAGAGGTGGGTCACCAAGAGCATACCCTGGAAGAATGCCTTCCATGTGACCTCTTCTCCCTCCTGGTCTCTGCTCTCTGACCGCCATGAACTGAGCAACTTTCTTCTATTGGGCCCTTCTCCCATGATATTCTGCCTCGCCTTGGGCCCAGAGAAATGGAGTCCAACATCTCTGGTCTGAGACCTCTGAAAACCTGAGCAACAAGGTTCCAGTTGCTCAGGAAACCTGTTCTTGTGTGTTTTGGTCACAGCAACAAAAAGCTAACTAAAACACTGGTGTCCTTCAAACAGGGTGTTTCTCCGTCTCTCTCGATATTCCCTGTTTTGCAAGCCACCTCCAGTTCTGCTTTGTTGTTTTCCTGTTTCCAAAATGCACTGCTCTACCTATATGCTTTCTTCCAAATTTCTTTCTCTCTCAGGTGCACACTTCTCCTTCCTAACTTTTGTTCCTATTGTATTCAACACATATTTTAGCCTATTGAAAATATTATTAGTGAAGTCTCCCAACTAAGACCATTTATTCATTTAGATACTGCCACAGATTATTGATTTTTCCTTTGCCATACTCAACAGAGTTGTTATTTTAGGAAATTCTTAACAATTATGGAAAAATGTTACTTGAAAAAGTCCAATTAAAGTAAAGACTTTGGTACAGGGTCAAAATTGAATTGCAATTCATAAAGTCAACAAACAAAAGTTTGAGCTATATTTGAGTGAAATTAAGTATTATGAAAATCATTTCAGAAAATTTATAAAGTTAACATAATGATTCTCAAAATGATGATTATAAATTGAATATATAAATGAATGAAAACAGGTTCTCAGTTGATTTTCTGTGGATAATTTTCAGGAAACATTGCATAATTGTACAATAAGCCATCTTCACTTACAATAGCCTCTATTGATATGAAAATAATTTTCCTTTGAAGCATATCCTCTATCATCTTTGCTCTTTTCTCTTTTTCAATTTATAATTAACCTACATCTGCCAGATTCCTAGGGGCCAATAACTTTGATATGATGATATGGTTTTGTGCAAACTATTCAACTGGTATTCCAGATCACTGGCCCACACAAATGCAGCCAAGCCAAGCCAATATTGAAGCAGAGCATATCAGCTGATTATTGACCTTGAATTGGCAGATAAGTAGAGTTTTTTTTTTTTTTTCAAAAACATTGTAATTGACTTTATGAAATATTTCATCTGCTAAAAGAAAGTTTCAGTTGGTAATTGATTTGCATTCTTTTGCACTTGGAAGGATACTGAATTTTTAATTACCCTGAGATGTGTGAAAAAAGCACTAGTGTTAAATAAAGTTTAAATGGAACCAAGCTTTATTTGTGGTCAGTTGGTTAATATGATTTTTCATGATGAGTTTTGCTTCCCTATGTGAACTTATAATTGGAAATGAATCTGATTAGGAAGACTGAATTATAGATATGCACCACGTAAATTACATATTTGGTATGTTAAAAGTATCTCACCCAAAAGTGAGAAAGACAAAGATAAAATTCAATGTATATTAACCATTCAAAATAGGCCTAAGGGATATTAGTTCAATAAAATTGAGTTTAATTTTTTTTTTTTTTTTGTAAGGCATGATGGTGCACACCTGTAATCCCAGCAACTTGGGAGGCTGAGGCAGCAAGATTGCAAATTCCAGGCCAGCCTCAGCAATTTAGGGAGACCATTTCCCACAATTAAAATTAAAAGGGGCTGGGAATGTATTTCAGTGTTAAATCTGAGTTCAATCTCCAGTAACACAATAAATACATACATACATACATACATAAAACTTTTTGGCAAATGATGTGAATAATGTGTTACAAGACTAGAGATTTGGAAATATAGATATTGATATAGATACTATAACCCTAGACACAGACACATATATATGCATAAATATGTATACACACATACATGTATTTTTGCATGTATGTATACATATCCACACATGTATATTGGTTTAAAGGGCTATTACAAAAATATTGTAATCAAACTAAACTTACTTTCAGTAAAAAAGAAAATTGTGAATGAAGGGAGGGGAAGGGGCATGGAGGTAGGAATGATAGAGTGAAACAGACATTATTACATCATGTACATATATAGCTGCATGACGGATGTGATCCTTCACCAAAAATGTGGTAGAATTACATCAGTCATGTAGTCATATATGTGCATGAGGAAATAATTACAATATGTACAATCAGAAAAATGAGAAATTAGACTCCATTTATGTATGATTTATCAAAAAATATAAATGTATTCTTCTGTCATGTACAACTAATTAGAACAAATAAAAATTTTTTAAAGATTGTCATCATTTTTAACATTTTATTGAAAGTTAATTTTGCACTTTGAGAGATCTTCTAATGCATTAAACTTATTGATAAACATGATGATTAACAGTAAAACTTTAGGTGTTTTGCCTTTATTGCTGAAGACAATATTTTTTAATGACTGAAATAATTTTAATAAAATAATTAAAAAGGAAGAAAAATGAATGTTAACCATTCTCATAACAAAAAACAGATGACTTACTACATTGTTAATTAGCCATATTTATCCATTTCAAAATTTGTGAATACTTCAAATATCATGTTGTACATGATAAATACCTACAGTTTCACCTGTAGATTTAAAATTTAAAAAAAGAAAGCAGTTAACACTTGAGAATGTTTTGTTTCACATAATTGAAAGGTCAAAGAGAAGCAAGAGAAAGAAAAATAATGTTGAAGAAAGAGGAGACAGAGAAAAAATATAACCTTGGTTATCAAATTTAAGAAACACAAACACCTTAATGCCCTCCTAATAAAGCAAGTATAATTTTAACAAACTTCTATAAGTACTATTTTGTTAAATATTAACAATCTAGTATGTCCCCTCTTATATTAAAACAACTTAACAATCTCCACTTATTCCTTGAAAGAAGACTATAACACTAGTCTAAGAAAAAATAAGAGCTGCTTTCAACTTTTGAGTATCAAATGGCTACCTCTGAAGTGGTATTTGTGGCTAGGACTCTAAACATGAACAGTGAATTGGAGCAAGTACCTAAAGAGAGAAAGTAATGTTTCCTTTGCTTCCTGGAAGCAACAGTAGGTAAAGATTTTACAAGAGTTAAATTGTTAACAATTTCAAGGATTATTTTAGAAACAAACTAGTCTCTCCTCAGCATTCCAAGCTCCAAAGTGGATAGAAATAATAAAGAATTCTGAATGCACAGAAAGTCTTACTACCCAGGAAGAGCCCACATGCAAGTTGATTAGACTACAGGCTAGAAAGAACAACACTGTCTAGGAAGAGTGTGCCTTAGAAAAAATAACAAATCTATTAGAAAAGTCACAAGTGAATGTTAGTGCTTTGGTTTTCTATTGTTTTACATTAACATAAAAAAATCACCACAAACTTAGCGGGTAAAGTAAGATAAATGTATTATCTTACAATTATGTAGGCCAGAGTCTGACCTACTTCAACAACTGAAGTCAAGGTGTTGAAATGTTAAAGACCCTGCTTCCTGCATCTTTCAATGTCTAGAGGCTACTTTGTTCATTGGTTTTTGGTCCTTTTCCATTTTCAAAACTAGCAATGGTTAGGAAAAACTTTCTGAGACAGAATCACTCTGACACTCCTTTTTCCTACTTTTATTTTTCAGAATCTGTTTGACAAAATTGAACCCACCTTAATAAGACATGACAACCTCTCACGGTAAGGTGCCTAACTTCATCACAATCACAAAGACCTTGCTACCATATAAGGTAACACACTTACTGGTTCCAGGGATTAGTAAGAGGACATCTGAAGGAACATAATTTTTCCACCAACCACAGAGACAAAATTTTAATTATCTTCATGTGTACAGGTTTCTTTAATAAAAAAATATTAAAAAATAATATAAGAATTCTGGAGGAAAGAAACCTATTATAACATCAATAGCATTCTTCTGTTCTGGAAATTAATAAATAGTAAAGAGGAAGTCAATTCACCATTTTTTCCTCGTACAAAGAAATCAACATGGAGATTGTTTATTATGAGCAGAAACTCATTAAAGAACTTCAGGAGAAGGAAAACCATCACAGATGGACCAATGATCTGTAATGCAGGAGGGCAAGGGAATGTATAAACATGTGGAAATATTTATGAACATTGCCTAATTACATGTCTAGAATGATTAAAATAAACCTAAAAAGAGTGACTTAAAATTCTAAAACAATACGTAAGGGAGAAGTGAAGGTAAATTACATTAGAAAGTTCTCTAATCTGGAAGAAGGATCAAATATCAAACTTTATCCTAGTATTAGTTAATTTGTATATTTTAGAATTTATAAGCTAACCACTAATAATTTAAAAAGCAAACAATTTAGAAGTTTGTAGAGAAATGCCATTAAAATATCCATTTTTAATATAATGAATAAAGGGAAAAAATAAAGAGCAGAATGGACAAATAAGAAATTTAAAATAAAATGCTTAATTAAACCTAACTATATGTAATAATGATATTGATTGTAAAGTGAAAAATATGATCATAATGCATAAAAATTCAAAATCCAATTTTTGGTGTTTTAAGGGAGTTTTTAAAAATTTTAATTCTGTTTTTTATTTTGCTGTACTGCATATTGCACCAGGCTTGCTTTACTACTGACCTACATCTCTTGACCTTCTTATTTTTTATTTTGAGACAGAGTTTTGCTAAGTTGCTGGGCTGACCTCAAATTTGTGATCCTCCTGCTTTAGCTTCCCAAGTCACTGGGAATACAAGTATGCACCACATGTCCTGTTTAAGGGACATTATTTAGAAGTGAGAATACATTATTGAAATGAATAGGGTCAAAAACAATGCAAATAAATAAAGAAAACAGGTTGTTATACTTGTTAGGTGGTAAAGGCGCAGTTATGGTTCGTCGCTAGCTCTCAGAAACACTCCACAGATACAGGTCTCACACAAGGAACCTTTTATTTTGCGCAGACGAATTCATGTCTGCATGGGGGAAGGGGAAGAAAGAAAAGAGAAAGATGGCACAAGGTTTCTCTCAGACATAAGAATTTCATGGGCTGAGAGGAACCAATTGCGGAGGAGAATTCTCACAGACTGACTGATGGACCAATGACATATTAGAACATAACGCGGGGAGGAAGGAAGATTACAGCAATGTAAGCCAGAAATTCCTGTAACCGGAGAGGTGGGCTAACGCAGATTGACAGGTGGTGGGGGAACCCGGGAATTCCTTACAATACTAATATGAGCTATAACATAAATTTGAATTTAGAATATACTGCTATAGATAAAGAGGGTTTAACAGGGATAAGATACTCAATTCATTTTGTCAGTTAGCATAACTAGTACAAAACTAACATATACATAGTAATTAGGATAGATTTTTAACATGCACCTTTTGCAATTTATATTAAAGTTGAGTGAAAAGTCAGTAAAGATAGATATTTGAAAGTGGATTGACAAAATTGACCTATAGATTTCCACATTATCTTGCCTCCAATACTTACATAATATAAATTATTCATTGCACTCTTAAAATTTCACCAAAAATGAACCAGGTGTCTGCACGTCTGTAAACCCAGCAGCTTAGGAGGCTGAGGCAGGAGGATCACAATTTCAAAGCCAGCCTCAGCAATAGGGAGGTATTAGCAACACAGTGAGACCCTGACTCTAAATAAATACAAAATAGGGCTGGGGATGTGGCTCAGTGGTCAAGTGTCTGTGAGTTCAATCCCCAGAATCCCCCCAAAAAAAATTTTACCAAAAATGATTGGTATATTGGATTATAATTAAAGTCTTGTAGCATTTCAAAATATTATAATGACATTCAGAATAGTTTCTTGCCTCAATGCAAATAAGTTAGGAATCAGTGATAAATGATAAGTATAAAATCCTCAAATATTAAGAAATAAAAAAATCATAGTTTAAGTATCTTATGTTGAAAATCTTAATAGAAATTATATTTTGGATATAACATAAAGGATGAGGTTATTCAGACAAACTTGCCAGGAAAATTGGTATTTGAATTAAAAGTTGTAACTCACATATGAACATTAGAAAACAAAGATTAAAATTGATTCAATTATTTGGGTGTGGTGGCCCACACCCGTAATCTCAGTGATTTCAGAGGCTAAAGCAGGAGGATTTCGAGTTCAAAGCCTCCCTCTGCAATTTAGCAAGGCCCCTAAGCAACTCAACGAGATCCTGTCTCTAAATAAAATATAACAATGACTGGGGATATAGTTCAGTGGTTAAGCACTCTTGGGTTCAATCCCCTGTACCAAAAAAAAAAAAAAAAAAAAAAAAAAAATTTCAAATAAATATGTATTTCAAAAGTATAAAATAACCTATTTATTGTGCCCAGATCACAAATTCCCCAAAGACCGCCAGGAAGCTGTCTCCAAAGAAAAAGCAAAAGGGTCTTTATTGCAAGCTCGAGCTCAGACTCACAGCATTCACTGATGCAGCAGGTACTGGCTGTGAGTCCCGAGTCTAGATTCAATGGGATTTTTATGAGCTCATAGTACAGTGGGAAAATTGAACAAAGCAAAGTACAGGATTTGCTGATCTTTCAGCATGTGTGGTTTGGCACATTTCCATTGGCTTAGGGTACCCAGGTCTTAACATATTGACATATATGGTTTGGAATGTTAGGCACTGGCTGGTTAGCTCCTGATAGAAACCTAGGCCTGGAATCTTTCATGCCCTAAACACAGCCTGTCATGGCCGGGTTCAGCTCTCTTTTCACTATTCAGGATTGCAGAGTGGGACATCACACAAGCTGCAGTGAAAAAACAGGATATATAAACAAGTGGACAAATTCTTAGAAGAAATACATTAAAACATGAAAGAAGTAATGAAAATCTAAATAGTTCAATTATTAAAGAAATGGAATAAAAGGAATCTTATGTAAAATTTGAAATACTATGAAACATAAACAATTCATAGAAAGAATTTTACTAAATTTGCCTAAGAAGAAATAGAAATCATGAACTGGTCTATAATCATTACTGAAATTAAGCAAATAATCAAAATCTTCCCACGTGGTCAGACATCTTTCTAATGATAATTTCTAAGGCCAACAAAGAAATAATTCTAATAATACACACCTTCTTCTAGAAAATTGATACAGATTTCACATCTGTGCTAGACTTGATCCATCTGAGATAGAAAATTATAGGACCAAGGAAATTATGGGCTGATAAACTTTGAAAACTTAGAAGAAAAATTCTAAACAGAACATCAAACTGAGCCAAAATATAAAACATATTAGAGAATTTACTGTTTGATTCCTTTGGAAAATCTCCCAAAGTTTTTCTGGAAACCTCATTTATGGTAAAATATATTCCCCACTGCATATTTAAATATAATGCTGTGTTCCAATGCCTTAAGTTTACTTATAGACAGGGATAGGGACAGAGGTGGAATTTCTGGTGCACTATTAGCATTTTGCAGCTATGGATAGGGTTCCATACTTGTTTTTTCTAAGGGATCATTTACCATCTTGCCTTTCCTTCACTCTGCAATTCTGATGCTCCTTTGTAGGTTAAATTCCAGGAAGCAAGAGGATTAGTCAGCAGGAGATCTCAGACATGACTCAAGTTCAAATTACAGGAGAAGGTTGGCATAGGAGGTAGAACCTAAAACAATGAAACTGGAAATTAGTTTTGCATTAATTTTTCATTAGTTTTTATTTAAATCCAGTTACCCACTGCTGGGAGGTATCTCCTTCTCTGCTGCCCCATTTAACCAGAAAGTGAAGTCATCCCAGATGTGACTGAAGGCAGGGTTGCCAGTTCAGACCCTGTATTGTCTGTAAGGTAATAATGAAGGTCAACAATGTGTGCAAAGTCTTGCAATTTGCAAGAGCCTCACACTGAATGGAAAGTATGTAAACAGGAAGCAGTAAAGTCCCAGATGTGGCTAATTGGAAATTGAGGAAATCTGTTCTCCTCTTTCATAGGAGGGACCTAACTTGGAATTCATTCCCTTCTTTAATGCAGTCTCAATACGTACCAGAAAAAAACTTCTGCCTATTCTGTAGTGTGTTCTTCACTTTTTGAGAATGTCCTGAAAAGGACAACATTGAACAGTTACCATTCTGACACTGCCGTTTACTGGTGACGAGTTCTGCTCCTTCTAATGTTGAAGATTGAACACTAGAGAAGCACGCTAAGGCAACATATTAAGCAGGTTTTATTTAAAGCTAATAATACAGACTTCTCCCGGCAGGAAGAAGGGGGCCATGGCTGATGTTCTAAAGTCCCCAGAAGTGAGCGCACCCTACATCTTTTATAGGCTAAAGTCACTTTTGTTTTCCAGTTCTCTCCCCCTTATCTCTCCTTCCTGCCTAGTGACTAGGCCTGGTTTTGCATTAAGTGAGAAGCCATGGGCAGGGGGAGGGCCAGGGTGATTCAGGCAGGTAAGGGCCCAGGGAGCATTAATTAGCAGCTCCTTGCTTGCAGTCCTTGATAAAGGCAGGTAAATTTGGTAATCAATGGGCTCCGGAGATCCTTGACATTCCATTCTTCCAGGGGCAGTCTCCAACTTCCAGAGGCAGATGGTTTCATGGCTTCATTTCCTCGATTTGACCTGATCCCCTATTTCTACACTAACTGCCTGTCCTTAATTCTGGCTTCACTTGAACAAGTAAGGGTGCTTTAAATAGTTCAATTAATCTGCAAATAAATTATTCAACAAAATATCCATTTGTTCCTAACTGCATATAGAATTTGTAAAATTTGCTTTAAATAGAAAAAATTCATAAATATAATAATGCATTCATAATGAAATAAGAATTAACTGCATCTTTATTTCGTTCTCAAACTTATCAAAAAATATATTAAATTCCATAGGATTTACAAAAATTGTTAAATAATAAATCATTTTCGTAAACAAGCAAACACTGTAACTTTAATAACACCAGAAGTAAGTATTTTTAAAAGGTGAATAAATTATCCAAATACAAAGGGAGAAATGTGTTTCAAAACAATTATTAAGTTTGTAAGGAATCCCACAAAAACCATGCCAGACACGGGAAATCACATAAGGGAGTTTATTAAACAAAAAAAGTGTCTCCCTGCAGAGTAAGAGAGAAAATGAGAGGAAAAGAAAGGGAACGAGAAAGTGTGTGCGCAAGAAAGAGTGTGAAAGCGAGGAGGATAGAGAAAGTGAGTAGGAGAGAGAGAAAGATGAGAAAAGATGTGGGGGTAGCTACCATTAAGCAGTTGAATTCTGCCGGGCTAACAGGGGACCAATAACGGAGAAGGATACTTGCAAGCTGACAGATGAACCAATAGTTAGTTAGGATGTTCACAAGTTGACAAATGGTTGGGAGGCAGGGAAAATGGCTGCACCAGGAAAGAGCAGGGAGAGCAGCTTTGTATTACAAAGTGAACTGATAAAATGACCCCTTACCACATAAACTTCCCTTCAGAAAATTTACTATGCTTTTTCCTATCTTTGATTTTAACATTTTAGTATGGAAGAGATTATAACCAAAATATGTGTGTCAATGGTTCCCCTCTTCCCAGAGCATTTTATTAATGTGTGGTTTTATGTTTTATTCAAAAAGATTTATTGTTTTACCTTTAAATTTCAGATCTACAAAGTATTCTGTATTAATTTTTGGGCGTACTGTAATAGGAGTCAAGGTGAACATTTCTATATATTTAATCAGTTGTCCCATAAAAAATTGTTGAGTTTTTCCTTAATACTTGGAAGTCTGAGGGTGGCCACTGTCTAAAAATCAATTTACTGTATATGGGTAGATCTATTTCTAGATTCTTTCTTCAGTTCTATGAACCAACCCATAAAAATATAATCAGTTTTGAAACTATTCAGAATGAGTCTCCAATATTTTCCTTTTTTAACAAGATTATTTTGTTTCATATAAAATTTGAAATCAATTTCTATGTTTCTATAAACATCATACAAATTTGGGGAGATTCTTTTAAATCAAATTTTGTGAAAATATTGAATTTTATTTTTGTATAATATGTTCTTCTAAAATGAGTCCTTAAAAGTTAGTGTATTTATCGATTTTTGTATCCAATTGTTCAAATAAACACTCTCCTATGTGCAATGGTCTTTTTACTTTGACTCATTTAGCATTTGCTATGTATTCCATTATTTTTATCAAATTTATTCGTATTAATCCTGGTTGGGGTTTGCTAGGCTCCTACCAGTTACTATCCTGTAGATTAAAAAATTCTCAGCCATTATTTCTCCAAATACTTTTCCATCCCATTATTTCTCTTTTCCCTCTGAGAAAGTGATACCGTTGGTTACCTTGACCAGTCCTTCTTCCTCAGGTGTCGAAGTATAATGCCAAGGCAAGTGTAGAGTAGAAAGTAAGAAGCTTTATTAAAGAAAAGTAAAAGCAAACTTCTCCCGGGTGGAAGAAGGGGACCCAAAGGCAGAATCCATGGATGAGCAAATCTTGTCCTTTTATAAGTTTTATTCTCCTGATCCTTCCCCCTTATCTCTTTACTTCTTGCCTACGTGCCTAGGCCCAGTTTTGCAGGTCAGATGCAAAAAGTGAGGGGCAGGGGAAGGGCCAAAGTGATCCAGGCAGGTAAGGGCCCAGGGGGCATTAATTAACAACTCTCTGCTTATAGTCCGCCATAAGGACAGATAGACTTTGTAATCATTGGGCTCAGAAGGGTTTTGACATTCTGTTCTCCCAGGGGCAGTCTCCAACTTCCTGACACAGATGGCTTTCATGGCCTCCATTTTCTCAATTTGATCTGATCCCCTATTTCTACACTAACCTCCTGTCCCCAATTCTGTCTTCAAAACTCTAATTTCATACTTATAAAGCCACTTGCATTGTCCCAGTTACTGAGGCTTTGTTTATTTTTTTCTATTCTTTTGTTCTGTGCTTTAGCTAAAATAATTTTAGTCTATCTTCAAGTTTACTATTTCTAGTGACATTTTTAATCCTCTATGTCAAGAGTTTTCCTCATCATTTTTTTGTAAGTATTTTTTGTTTGTTTTCTTTTTAGAATCTGATTACAGTATAATTCATGTGTGGTGAGTTTTTATATAAAATTGGTAATCCACACCACAATCAAAAATATTTCCATTTTGTCTCAGAGTTTTCTGATAACATGTTGTGATAGAAACTTCTCATTTCTCTTGCCTCAGGAAATCAGTGATGTGATTTCTATCAATATAAATTAGTTTGCATTTTCTGGAATTCCACATTAATAAAATAATTTAGTACATATTCTTTTTAGTTCCAATTTCTTTTACCCAACATATTGGCTTTCAGAATCATTATGTTGTGTGTATTGATAGCAATTTCTTTTTTAGCTAAATAAAACTGCTTTTTATTGATATAGTACAATTTGTTTTATTCATGTGCTACTGGACGTTAGGATTTCTTCCAATCTGGAACTATTTTAGATAGAGCTTCTAAGAATATTTGTGCACAAATACTTGTGTTGTATAAATTAATTTTCAGTTCCTTTGCGTATTTATCTGAGAGTAATCTAAGAGGAGAACACTACATAGTATGTAGTTTAACTTTTCAAAAAAACCTACTAAAACTATTTTCCAAAGTGGTTGTACCAATCAACTCTTATGAATATTTTAGTTGTTTCAAAACTTGGTCAACATTTGTAAAAAAGTCTTTTTAATTTTAATTTTAACTATTATACTTTTTGGTTCTGGGATTTCTATTTTATATCCTTTTATAATTTCCATTTCTCTTCCTGGACCCTTTTTTTCACTCATTTTATCAATATTTTTCTCAAAGTGTTTAAGAATATTTAAAATAGTTGTTCTAATGTACCTTTATATTAAATCCAACATCTGGTTCTTTGGTATTAATTTTTATTTTATTATTGACCTTGTGAATCATTGCGGGAGTCTGGTGATAAGTTCTTTTCTGCTGGTTACATTGCTGACCTATCTCTTGGCCCCATCAGGTTTGAGTTCTTTGTTAAAGATTTTGTCTATTGTTGTAGACCATGGCAGAGCATAGGAAAGTCTTCTGCGCCTGACCTGAGATATCAACTGAATGACTAAATTATTTAGTGAGTTCTCACTACCAGATCTGAACTGCAACTCCAATGTCCTCTAGCCTTGCCTAACCTATGCCATCTACTCTTTTGATGTTTTGCTATGTGCACTTTCTGCCCAGCCCTTGGACTAGGAGCCTTTCTTCTTTACATCTGACTCCTTTTAGTTACTCTGACCAAACACTTAAACCCAAGCTCTCTTCTGTGAGACTGACAAACACTGCTTGGCTTTAAATTTCTGCCTTTGTGAAAAGTGCCCAGAAACTTAAGGAGAATGTGGAGTTTTATTTCTTCCTCCTTTTTCTCAAGGATCACCTTGCTGACCTGCCTGCATGTAAATGACTGAAAAGAGTTTCTTTGTTGTCTTTTACTAAATTTTATGAATTTAGGAAAGAAAGTTCAGATGGAATTATTTTACTTTGACAGACTACAGAAGTTTCTCTGCCATTTTATTTCCAAGATTTCTGTACTGACTTTTTATTTGCTCCCTGTAGAACTCCTATTACACGTATGATAGATATGTATATGCTACCTTCTATGTCATAAGACATATATGCGTATACGCATATATGCATATACACATGCACATATATGTACATGTATATGCATATACCCATTATTCATATGCATTTTCAAAATTTATGCCTTGATGTTGCATTGCAAGTGATTTCACTAAATCTACTTTCAAACCTTTGCTATTGTCTTTATCTGTGGATAAGCTACTGCTTAATCCATTCATTAATAATAATTTTTTCTTTGTTATACAACAACTGTATCTTTAAGTACTAAAATTACTGTTTGAGAGGCGATCCATGTCAGCTAGATGGTAGAATAGGAAACTTACTTCCTCACCACACAAAGTTGAGCTAGAAATCATTCACAGATCAGATAATCTTTTTGAAAACCCCAATACATGTATACAAAAAAAAAAAAAAGCCTGAATCACCCACATGGTTCTCAGAATTAAATGGAAATGAAGTTAATTAATCTAGAGGACATTATACTAAATGAAATCATCTGGACATGGGAAACTGGCATGATTTCACTTATTTATAGAATCTTAAAAAGTCAAAGTCAAACTCATAGAAGAAGAGAGAATTCTTTTTGTTCCTCACCACCTAAGGATGGCAGTAGGAAAAAATAGGGAGATGAGGGAAAAGGATGGAAAATTTTAAAATTGCAGGATAAATATCTTCTGGAGATATAATATTCAACATGGTGACAGTGACAATAGTTAAGACTCTAATTTATATTTAACATTTACTAAGAAGGTGTATCTTAAACATTCTCATCATGCACACAGAGGTAATGGAAGAAACAAACAGGAAGAAAGAGGAAGGAGGTGGGGAGGAGGAAGAAGAAAGGAAAGAAGAAAGGGTGAAGAGAAAGGGAGAGAAAAAAAGAAAAGAAAGAAAATGAAAAAAAAAAAAACCAGAATAGGATATATCAAGTAATTTGGATTACCCTGATGCAAACACTGTATATTTTTTTTTTTATGTCATGGTCAAACTTTTTGAATAACTTGTCTAAATTTATAGTCTTTCACACTTCAACCAACTAAAATCTATTGTTTCAATCTGAATGCTTTTGTTCAGTTTCTTTGTAAGCTTATCATTATCCTACTCTTGAAATTAGAGTAGACCTTAGAATCTTGCTAGTGAGTTGTTGGAGTTCCCTGTACATTTTAGATATTAACCATTTATCATACACATGTTTTGCAAAATCTCCTTCCTTTCTGTAGGATATCCCTGCAGTCTATTGACTGCTTACTTTGCTGTGTTGAAACTCTGTGAATTCAATCCTGTTTATCTCTTTCTGCTGTGCTACCTGTGCTCTGGGGTCATAATTAGAACCAATGCCTAGATCATGTCAAGAAGGTTTTTCTCATATATTTTTCCTGGTAGTGACTTGGTATGTTGTTCAGTGGTAAAGTGCTTGGTTAGCATGCACAAGATCCTGGGTTCAACCCCAGTATTGCCAAAAATACATAAATAAATAAATAAAAAGCCTAAAACAAAATCAAACTTTTGGGGGGGGTCATTTTATTGTTTTAGGTTTTATGTCTTACTTTAAAAGCATTCATTCATTTTGATTTAATTTTTGGGTCTGGAATATCTGTCTGATTTTATTCTTCTGTATGTGGATACTAGTTTTTCCAACATCTTTTTTGAAAGAGACTATTTGTTCCCAATGTACATAATAAACTATTGTGTTTCCTCAGAAAATGAGAATTTTACAATTAGGTACATTGAATTCTGAGGATAATATGTTGAATTTAATTTAAGAAGAATAAATAGTCTATCTCATACATTAGAATAATATTTTAAAGTTGGAAATGAAGTGGCTTATGAAATATCCTACACACCATTTTAACTTCCATGTAAAAAGTTAAAATTTCTCAAACAGAACAAATATTGCAAATAAAACACAATAAATATTTTTAAATTGGTTATATAGGAAAATTCTCTTCTATAGAGAACAAATATGTCCCTAATGAGCTATATTATTTTTGTATGTATGTATTAACATAAATTTAATTATTTTGCATAAAGTAAGAAATGTAATAAACCAAATATGCATAATTAGTGTTGTCTCACTTTTCAAAATAACTTTTCCCAACTTTCTATTTCAATCATAGTCTGTTAAGATTTCTATTTTATTAACTTAATATATTATTTAATTATAATATGTACTCAAAGTAGTATGCAGTATTACTAAACAAGGAGAGTTAGTGATTAATAAAATATTCAATGTTGTTTCATTGGAAATTAAACTTGCTGTGCTTGAAACCAAACTTTAAAAACACAGTCACAATGGATGTCAGCATGGAGATCCCTCAAAAAAACAAAATTTAACTACATATGATCCAGGTATCATCATAATATAATGAGTGAAACATGCATACCCATGTTTATAGTAGCACAAGTCACAATAGTCAAACTATGGAACCAGCTGAGGTGTCCAAAAATGGATGAATGAATAGAGAAAACGTATATATGCACAATGGAATTCTATTCAGTCATATAGAAGATGAAATTATTTGTAGAAAAAGGAACTGAAGAATATTATATTAAGTGAAACGAGTCAGAATCAGAAAGATAAGATTTGATGTTTTATCTCATATATGGAAGCCAGAGGGGGAAAAAAAGGGGGGGTAAATGATTTTATGTAAGTAGAAGGGAGACAATTAGGGTAGATGAAGGGAACCTAGGGGAAGGAGGAAAAGAGGATAAAGGGAGCTACTGAGAAGCAAAAATTATCAGATTATGTTATATGCCTACACAAATATGTAATAATAAGACTGTTCTATATCAGATGCACCAAATATATAACAATAAAACATAATAATAAAAATGTATGTATTACCATTCAGAAGTATTCTCAAAATCATATCCCATCTTTTTATTATAAGAACCAAGAAATAAAGGGTTAAATTACACTACTTGGTTATATTTCCCTGCTATATTTCTTGCATGGAGGAAACTACTTATGACTATGTAATTTTTTAGTTTTTCACCTATTTTATTCTTTGAATTCCACCCCCTACTTATGGTTTTAATGCAAATAGTACTGTGCAACACTTTGTTCTGTTGTTTTACTTTTCCTGACCTTGGTTTGTACTATGTCAAAGAACAAAACAAGTACGATTTTCTAAGTGAATAACTAGTAAGTTCATTGTCTGAGAAATTTGATATAACATGAAAGTCAGATTTCTTAAAGGAAACTTATCATTTTGCATTTATTTCCCAGACATTAGGAAGAGTATATCACATGACAGATATGATTGAGAGTAAACTTATGATGAAATTACCATATTGGATCAAAAATGTAATAAAAATATTTCTGTGCAGGTGGATCCGGCTATTTCCAGCAGGATGGTGATATATTTTTCCCTGGGCTTTATTATAATCCACTTGATGCTGCTTATCAAGGCAGCTGATAAATAAAAAAACTGAGAAAAAAAATTTTATTCAGGTCTCTTAGCATGAGAGCAATTGAAAGCTTAGCATGATTCCAGAAGGAAATGGTACACTAAGAAGTAGAAGAAAAATGTAAACAAAAAAGGAAACCAGAAGATTTAGACAATGAACCTGAAAGTTTTAAAGCAGCTAACAATTGGAAAGATGAGTTCAAATAATAAAGAGAGAAAGAAGAAAAGAGAAGAGACAGTGAGTTTTGACTAGGACAAATACTCAAATATTGTATGCAATTCTCTGTTTTTTTTTTTTTTTTCTAATTTTTATCTATTCTTTTTAGTTATACCTGAGAGTATAACTTTTGATATATTTATACAAACATGGAATATATCCAATCTGCCCTGTGTAATGAGGAGATAAAACTGAATTTAATTCTCAAAGTTTCTGTGTTCTGAAACCTGTGGAAGACACTATAGGGCTTCTTGAACAGTTCATTTTCTCTGTTTGATTTCCCAGAACACCACTTGGAGAGGGAGGCCAGTGTGACTGTAGTTCTTACTAGTGACCTGGAGTTTTAAACCCTCCAAGGTGACAAAGGAAGTATTCATGCATATTTCTTCATCTCCCATCGCCTGCTGCAAATACTGAAGCAGTTTTATGTTCTAATGTTCCAGTGTAAAATCGTATGTTACAGTAGCACAATGGGTAAAGACAGCATCAACTGTCAGCTAGATTCCTAAGTAACTCTATATAGCACAACCCTTCAGACCGCAAGAAGGAACGCTGTGTTTGTTGTAAAACTTTGTAAAATGTTTCAGCATGAAGCTTTCCCCATATTTTTATTGGTGCATTATATTTGGTTATATTATATTTGACAGGGCCCCAGGGTAGTTCCATAATTTGTCTATTGTGAATTGTGCTGCTATAAACATGGTATGCACATATACTATGGAGTGCTGGTTTTAATTCTTTAGGAGTGGTATATGGCTAGTATTACCTAGCCTATCATACCTAATGTCACAACGATCATTATCATACCTTCTTTCTAGCATAATTTATAACTGTTTATATCTTAAATCTCTTTTCTGAATTTCCTCACTATTTAATTAATAGCATCTATCAAAGGTCATTGATGACCTTCTTATTGTCTTCTCTGCTTTTCTGAATTGCTGAACTTCTCTAATGGAATTTTCCAATATTCATGGTGCTGTTACCTAGTTCTCCCTCTCATATCAGAGATCTATGGAGTTCCCCAACACTCTAGTCTCTTTGATATTTTGCCACCTATAGGGAACAATAAACGTATATTAGCATACAATTTATTTTCCACAGTGAAACATTTTCTTTCTTTTTTTTTTTTTTTTTTTTTTTTTTTTTTTTTTGCGGTGCGGGGGATCAAACCCAGGGTCTTGTGCTTGCAAGGCAAGCACTCTACCGACTGAGCTATCTCCCCAGCCCTCATTCTCTATTTTGGGTTACATTAGTGTGAATGAGAAAAATAATGAACATTTAAGTATGATAATGAAGCTGATACTTTTGTTTATATACTTCTCAATTTCATATAGACAAATAAAAAAAAGACTACAATCTAAATTTAGATTTGTCATTTTCTACACTTTCTGAATCATTCTTTTTATATCAGAATGCCCACTGCTTGTTTTGGAAAATAAGAGTTGCCTTTAATATGACATTTCATGCTAAAGCAGTCATAATGTAAGCCTTAGTTAAAATTTAATAAAGAGTTTTATTTTGTTTTGTAAGCATTGTCCACAGTGCTGAGTGGCTTGCATGTGACATTTAATCAGGTGTGCCCAGTTCAGCCACTTCATCTCAGCTCCATGTAATCCCTAGGGCTTTCACACTTTTGGGAACTTGAATCGGCACAAGTACAAAATAGAAGGGAAAATAAAGTTATAACCTGTTAGTAATTAAATATAAGTGCTAATAATACTTTTTAACTTTAGCTGTATGGTACTTACTCATATTAAATTATATAAACAAAAAAGTGTGAGTGAAATTATCCAGGTCTAGTTAGTAAGAAATGAAGGGCAATTCTTATAGAATTCCAGGGAATACTAAAATGTAAGGATGATCACCAAGAATTACTCAATGAAGTTGGCAGAACACCTGAATTCCCAAGAAAAGGAGACATTGGGGGTAAAAGTGGTTAATATACTCACTTTATTCTAAAAGGTCAAACAGAAAAATAAAATTGGAGTGTATTCATTGTCACTACAATAAGGAGCCATTCATAGGGGACTTTATGAAGATTTAATAGACATGAGGGAACTGAAGCCAGGTTACCTAGGTGAAAATAATTTAAAAAGAGGAAATAGTGCAATAAAGATAGTGAGTTCATAATCTTTCAAGATAAGGTGCTAAGAAACAGGCTCATATATGTATTTTGAGGCTAGATGTGGGGAATTATTTCTTTCTCTAAGATAGCAGATTCATTTTTAAAAATATTTAAGTAGTGTTGGAAATATAAAATATAACAGGAGGAAAAAATTGAATACATTTAAGTGGAAGAAATGAGAGAAACTCTCTTGAGATCATTATATTTCTTTCTTTAACTCTTACATATGCTTGCTGCAATTTTAGTCTTGTCTTAACCCTCCCCAAAGATTTCATAGAGTTTGTGCTTAACAATCACCTTTCTGCAACTGATCCTAAAATCCACATCTCCAACTCTAATCTGACTACTTTAAATTTCACCCCTGGATATCTAATTGCCTGCTAGGCATTTCCATTTCAATTCAACACATCTAAAAGCTTGGTTTTCATTCTTCTGAGAAATCAACTTTGCCTCCTCTCTCCAGTTTCTGTAATGTACAGTCTGACACTTCTTCTCTGACTATTGTCTTAAACTCATTTCTTATACAGTATTCAAATATTGTGTCTACCCATAACTGCACAGACTTTCATTAATCACTAAACCACACAGAATGTTTTCTTGTCTGTTTGGTGTACATGACCTTTTAAATTTTCTTCTAAAACTAATCCTACTGGATTCTAGAAATTGACACAAATATAAAGCTCACTTGAAACATTGCAATAAAGAGTGTCTGATTTTGTGGATCTACTTTATGAATGTAAAAAGCAGTAATTAAATCACTGTTTTCTCCCTAAGGGAACCTAAAGGAAGTTTGATTTCCCTTTAGCTCTTTTGAATTGTTGAACATAGTACTTATAGATTACACTTGATATACCCCCCCCCAAAATAAAAATCACTGGTAATTTAGCCATGGTAAGTCAGAGAATAGTCAGTGAATCTTGCATTATGAGTTCCCTTAAGGATGGGTTTTCTGCTGAATTAACTCATTTGATAAAGTATCCTAAAGCAATTAAATATAAATATATTGAGATTATGAAGTTAGCCAAGATTACAACCAAAAATGCCTCAAAGCTATTTTCATTTAATTAAGGAAAGAATGTTAATTATGTCAGTGATGAAGTAAAAGATGTGACCTAATCCCCAATTCATTCTAATGAACTCTTGGTCACCTAGTGGTAGCTGAAGATACTAGGCTGAAAATGCAATTGTCAGCTGTTGTCACAAATTATTATAGAATAAAGTGGTAAACATATTTTCCGTTAGAGCACAGCAGCTTTAACACACAGAAATGAGCACATGAGCATACGCTAATTTAAAATTGCCAAGCTAGGAGAAAAGAATCAATAATCAGAAAAAATTAAAATATGACCAGAGCCTCCATGGTGGCCTTCAACAATTTTACTGTAGGGCAGCTTCAATAGTAATAACTGGCTCTAAACAGGGACTGTTTACTTCGTTATTTAGGTCATTTTACATAAACTCATATTGGTTCAGCACATTCTTTAATGCAAACATTAAAAGCAAGTGAGGGTCTTAATTAAATCTATAAGCTCCACAACATCTTTTATCTAAATTGGCTTGTATTTTTAAATTACCAATAGCCATTTTTTTAATTAACAAAAAATATTCCATATGGTTCAACCTTATGGAAGAAGCATTGTAAATATCCTGGATAGTATAAAAGGTAGAAACAGGCATACACAGCATGCAATGATCACTACTTGATGACAATTAAGCTCGTAATATCTTACCCTTACTCTTAAAAAGGCTTACATTATATTCAGGGTTGTATAACTAATGAGTGGTAAAATGGAGATTCCCTGCTTGGTTTAGTATATTTTCTAATTACCTGTTACTTTATTATACCATGGCTTATTATTGACCAACTCTTAACAAATTAAAATAAAATAAAACATATTCTACATTTTTCAAATAAATTAGAATCAATCCTTTTAAGGAACTGTGGTCAAAATTAGTAGTTTTTATTCATCCATTTATCTTTTTACTTATTCAAACTCAGAGCATAAATTCGGCTATCCATAAAATATATTTGGGCATAATAGTTGATATAATAAGCTAGCAATATATTTTCTATTGTTTTAAGAAGCAAAATGATACATATACAATATTACCTCAAGAGTTCTAAAAAATACTGCATCTTTTGCATTGTTTATGCATATTTTTTAAATAACTACATTAATTAAACAATTTTTATTGAGTTTCTACTATGATTCAATAATTTTCTAGGCATTAGGGACAAAATGATGACTGATTTTCTTGACCTCATTGAGTTTATGTTCTGGCAGAGAAATAAACTTTATGTAAATGAAATAAATAATATAATATTTTATTAATGTGAAGTGCTTTTTCCTTATGTACTATATAATAATATGTAATAATTGAATATGTAATGATCGAATACAATATTCTCTATGTACCTGCACACTACTATTTTTTGCATTATAGAGAGCAATACAGAAATACAAAGAGGTAGGAAGTACTATACTTTTCCTCCAAAATCATAAACTATCTGAAAATACTGAGATACTCATCTAATAACAGAAATAAATACTCATCTAACAGCAGAAATAAGCACTCATCTAGTAACAGAAATAAATGTCTCACATAAGAAGAATCGTGGCTAGGCTGCAGCTTCCTTTTTTCTCTGACTGAGGAAAATCAAGATTAGAATTTTGAGAGATTTTGACTATGTTAAAAGTTGTAAAATTGAATATTTAGCTTTTAGAATATAAAGAGGGGAGGAAGCTGTGATTGGTATTGTTTTAGCATGGTTTCTTTAGAACCAATTCTTGAAATTTAGCTTTACAGTGACTTTTTTTAAAAGGAAAATTTAGTAGAGAGATGGGGTGAGGAAAGAAAGAAAGAACAAAAGCAAACAAACAAACAAGGAAGGAAGGAAGGAAGGAAGGAAGAAGGAAGCAGCCAAGCAGAAGCACCCAGCACATCCAGTGTCCCTGTAGGTAATTATGACTTGATCCTACCTGGAGCTTTAGATTGCATGAACGAGTCACACTCTTTCCTTGATTAGGGCATAAGAGCAAAAGTACGTACATTTCCACACTCAAAGGTTGTTGTTTCAAAGTAGTTTCCTAGAGGAAGTTTTTATCCTGCCAATTCTAGTATTTATTCCATCAGTCTTACCCTGGAGCAGCCCTTGGAAATGCAAGATGTATACTCTAGCTGCTGGGAATGAAAGCACACCATGGTAATGGCAAAGGGACCCAAGGAGATACTGGCAGAGTGCTATATTACCTGCTACCAGTGCTGAATGAGCTAACCTATGTTCTGCTACCTGGGGTCAAAAGATGAAAATACAAAAAGATAAATAGTAGTGAAAGTAAAAAGACTAGAGATAAAAGTATATAATTGAGTCAATATACTAACATCAAAAATATGGTGAAAAATTTCTGAAAGTCAAGTTCATTAGGAAAACATTGCTTATATTCATTTACATATTTTTTCCTTATCAAGTTCATTTAATTTATAACATGAAATGTGTTAAAAATTCCAAGAAATAATAATCCTCTAAAACCCTGAGACAGGATTATTTAAATAGAATAATAAAAGTTCTTGTCTAGGTGAACAGCTAACGCCCATGTTTGGACTTAAGAAAGTATATTGAAGATTTTTAAAATAATTCAATGTTTTTGATTACATGCATGTTCTAGTGACTTTAGAAAGTCTACTTGAGAGAACTGAAAAAAAATTTATTAAAAAACTTCTAACTTATAAATTCTGCTCAATAACTTGTAAGGAAAGTAAACCTGAAAGTAAATTAATGAAGATGTTATTAATAATTTATCATGAAAAGTTTATTAATAAACTATTTTATGTAATCTACTTTAAAGATAATCCTCACATATATGCCTGGTAAATCAATAGGTCCCACTTAAGAGGAAAGAGTGTTCTCAGGAAGGCAGAAATTAGCTCCTTTATGTAATCAGTTAATTTGTTCTCACTATTGACTT
Source organism: Sciurus vulgaris (assembly GCF_902686455.1). Lineage (NCBI taxonomy): Eukaryota > Metazoa > Chordata > Mammalia > Rodentia > Sciuridae > Sciurus > Sciurus vulgaris. Next base: position 138,738,489 of record NC_136463.1, read on the forward strand.
TTTGAAACCCTTTGAACAATTTTTAGTTCTGTCTTTCATCTTGTTAATCATGTTCACTTGAGATGAAAGAAGCAGTCTAATCTATTCAAGCTGAAAACCGTTGCAACTACCCTTTGCACTGTGATGTAGTATTACCCAGTCAACCCTGGCCGCCATTTTACTCTAAAGAAATGGTTGCCAAGGAGAATCTCAATTTGGACAGGAAAATCCAGCCTTTATATTAGTTTTATCTTCTACATTACGACCTTTCATCTTGATTCTAAGAATATTACATTATGAAACAATTAAAAGTGATAACTTTGTTTTTGATGAAAATGATGAACTGTCTTGTGTCATGTAAAAACAGTTTTATAAATGAATAAATATCACTCTGTCCAAACCCTTATATCAAGACATGAATGTTCTAAAAAATTATTCCCATTACTTTATAAGAAGTATTAAGCAACTTTATAAATTATATTGATTTTTTATGTAGTTGAAGTAAAAAAAAATTAGGATGCTTCATTACAAAATAGGATGCTTTTCCCTTTTACCTTCTCACCACTCAAATAGTATGATAGTTTCTCCTTAACTTTCTATAAATATCTAACCTAAATTCAGTTATTCCAGTCTGTTATTTCTTTGATGGTTAGAATATGCCAAAACTCACAGAACAGAATTACTAAAAAAGAATATTTCTCATGAGAAGCAGTTTTGAAATATTTTATAATAATGGTGAATGTGCAATTAACTTTCACCATGATGATTACTTGCCAGATCTTATTTAGGTATGTTAATTAGAAATATTTTTGCTTTGTTTCTCGAATCAGTTGTTGAATTTATTCAGAAATCCTGACAAAATAATGGTGATTATGAGTTTCAACTTAAGACCTGTTTGTTTGAAATAATATATATCTGAGAATCATAAAAGTGAAATTATTTTTATTGGACACTACAGATATAATTAAATGTCATTTAAATGATTTTTGAGCTTTTTTTATTGTTTCAACTTACCAGTCAGTCATCACTGAAGTCAATGTTAACTTGAGTAATTGCATTTTGAAAAGTCTGTGCAAGGAATTGAAGATCCTTAGTGTGACTCTGAAACATCTCAGTAATATTTACCTTGAGCTTGCTGAGATCCTATTGTTTTAAGTACTTTGTATTAGGTTAGATAGACTTCACAGCAACTCTTATAAAGAGACATGGAAATTGTGTCCCTTACATTTTCGGATGAGGAAACTGATACTTGCAGAGGTAAAGCAAGTTGGCAAGGCCATAACTACATGCTGAATACCAACTTAGATACCAAGTACTTAAACTATTTTAGATACACATTTTTTCCAGACCCTCCAAATTTTACATCCTCTGGAGACACAGAAACATATTTTTAAAAGAAGGAGCATGACAAAATTGCTTTCATGGCAAAAAGTAGCTGCTGCAGACACTCTGGAGCCTTGAAAGGTCACTGACATACAGCTGTGGCAGCTGAAGTGGGGTTATTCTGAGCAGGTATAATGATGGGATAAATCTCACAGAATTGGAAAGTTTTAAAGAATTGTGAATTTTAAGGCGTATGCTGTGTGATTTGAAATTAAGTACAGAAAAGATGCTATAAAATCCTAGGGAAAATAAAATCTCTAATCTTATTTCATCTTAAAGAAAATAATGTCTGGGGCTCAGTTGGTAGAGTGCTTGCTTTGTAAGCACAAGGCCCTGGGTCCTATCCCCAGCACCCACCCCCCCCAAAAAAAAATAATGATATCTAAAATATTATTATTGTGTTCAAAGTTGTTCTTATCTCCAGGAACTGTCTTTCAGAGTGTATAAGAACCAATAGTTTTCAACTTCAACATATTACTTCCATAGAACTTGCTCAAGACGGTAGACAGCAAAACTCAGTAAAGTTTTCAGTATTCAAAGATGTATTAACTTAGTTGAGTATAACATCATAATTATCAGAACATTAAAATATAAAATACTTATTAAATTTTATTGCCTTAAGAGTAATCAGGGGGGCTGGGGAGATAGCTCAGTCAGTAGAGTGCTTTCGTTGCAAGCACAAGTCCCTGGGTTCGATCCCCAGCACCACAAAAAAAACCAAAAACCAAAAAACAAAACAAAACAAAAAAACAAAAAACGAAGAGTAATCAGGAACCAGTTTCTGTGAGTTTAACTCAAAAGGTTACTAAGATACCTAGAAGCAGTCTACTGCACTAACAGCATAATAGTACACTATTCAAGACAATGATGCAAAGTGCTTACTTTAGAAAAGGGTAATCGCCTAGGCAAATTGCAATTAGTACTGAAAATATTTTCTGGTATGAACACATTCAAGTATCCTCGTATTGAAAATGAAACTGATTTTCAATAGCTAATAATTATTGATGATTATCGTTATCAGATACTCAAAACTGTGTACATAAATAAAATTATATTATTGAAAGAGGCAACAAAATTAGTTTAGACATTTATCCAATATTGTTAAGCCGAGTATAACACTTTATGTGCTTGACTTTTTATTCATAGAAATTAATATGACTCCTATAGAAAGGAATATAATATATGCTGCCAGGAAGACCAAATTTAGGCATTTGACCACAACAGTCTTTTTCCTTTTTTAAATTGATCACTTTTAAAAAACCATAAAACAGAACAAGTACAAGAAGATTTTTTTTTTTTTTTTTGGAGGGCAGTGAAAGTTTTTCATGTCTGTAAGAGTACAATGGAATAGCATCCTGGAAGAGCTAAAAGAAAAATCTATCAAACTTCTATTCATTACGAGGTGAAAATACTTGCTAAAAATCAAGATTAAATAAAGGAATTTGAGTATAAAAATAGCAAATTTGATATTCACTGTCTTGGACTACAAAAAAATGCTAAAGAATATCCTTGAACCTGAGATGAGATGATCTCAAATGGAAACTCAAAGGACTAGAAAGAACAAAAATACTCTGTAAGTGAAAAATATGTAAATAAATATAAAAGAAATCAATTTATTCTTATCTGATTTGTTGAAAACACAATTAAAGGTTAAAGTTAAAATAATCACAATGTGACAAAGCCACATCTATGTTTAGAGCAGCTCAATTAACAATAGCCAAACTATGGAACCAACCTAGATGCCCTTCAACAGATGAATGAATGAGAAAATGTGATATATATACACAATAAACTATTATTTAGCCTTAAAGAAGAATGAAATTATGACATTTGCAGGTAAATGGATGGAACTTGAGAATATCATACTAAACAAAATAAGCTAATCCCTAAAAACCAAGGTCCAAATGTTTATTCTGATATGCAGATGCTAATTCACAATAAGTGGGGTGGACTAGAGAAAAATGGAGGTACTTTGGATTAGGTAGAGCGGAGTGAAGGGAGGAGAGCAAGTATTGGGGATACGAAGGATACAATGAATGGGACATTATTTACCTATGTACATATATGACTACATGACCTGTGTAACTCTACATATGTACAACCAGAAAAATGAAAAGTTATACACCATTTATGTATGATGTGTCAAAATGCATTCTACTGTCATGTTTAACTAACTAAAACAGATAAAAATACAAAAATAATCACAATGTATAAACAGACGTGTAAGTAGTCAAAGCACAGGAAGAGGGACAAAAGCAAATGGATTTATACTAAGGTATAATTTTACATTATATATTAAATTGTGTAATACTAATTCAAGGAACACTGTATAAATTAATAATATAAATTACAATCCCAGAATAAATACTTTGTATCTGAAATGTCAATAGTGAGATCAAACCAAACATTTAAAACTATTAGCAAATCAAAATGTTGGAAGGAGAAAGAGGAAAAAAGGAAACAAATTACCCAAAGTAATTTTGAAATTGAAAGCAACTATCAAATGCTACACTCTATTCTGACTACCTACAGCATATGGGATAGGATGATCATAATAATAAAAAGACAGGTATTTCTTCTTCTTTAAAGTGTCCAGTTCCCTGGCCATTTATTGATTGGGATCTTTGTATTTTCAGGGTAGTTTTGTAAGTTCTTTATAAATTTTGGAGATAAGTGCTCTATCTGAAGTGCATGTGGAAAAGATTTTCTCCCACTCTGTAGGCTCTCTCTTCACATTACTGATTGTATCCTGTGCTGCGAAAAAGCTTTTTAGTTTGAGTCCATCTCATTTATTGATTCTTGCTTTGATTTCTTGTGCTTTGGGAGTCTTGTTAAGGAAGACTGATCCTAAGCCAACAAGATGAAGATTCAGACCTACTTTGTCTTCTATTTGGTGCAGGGTCTCTGGTCTAATTCCTAAGTCCTTGATCCATTTTAAGTTGAGTTTTGTACAGGGTGAGAGATAGAAGTTAAATTTCATTTTACTGCATATGGATTTCCAGTTTTGCCAGCACAATTTGTTGAACAGGCTATCTTTTCTCCATTGTATGTTTTTGGCTCCTTTGCCTAGTATGAGGTAATTGTATTTATGTGGGTTCGTCTCTGTGTCTTCTATTCTGTACCATTGGTCTGCCTGCCTATTTTGGTGCCAATATTATGCCATTTGGGGGCCAAAGAACTGGATAGACACTTTACAGAAGACATACAGGTGATTAATAAATGTATGAAAAAGCGTTCAACTTCTGTAGTAATTAGAAAAATGCAAATTAAAACAACTGTAAGATTTCATCTTACTCCACTTAGAATGACTATTATCAGGAACACAAACAATAATGGATGTTGGTGTGAGTGTGGGGAAAAAGGCACACTTTTACATTGCTGGTGGAGTTGCAAATTGGTTCAGCCACTCTGGAAAGCAGTGTGGAGAATCCTTAGAAAACTTGGAATGGACCCACCTTTTGACCCAGTTATCTCACTTCTTGGTTTATACCCAAAGTACTTAAAATTAGCATACTACAGTAATACAGTCACATCAATGTTTATAGCAGCTCAAGTTATAATAGCTAGATTGTGGAACAAACCTGATGCCCTTCAACAGTGGTATATATACACAATGGAATATTATTCAGCTATAAATAAGAATAATATTATGATATTTTCAGATAAATGGATGGAATTGGAGAATATCATGCTAAGTGAAATAAAACAATCCCAAAAATCAAAGGCCAAATGTTTTCCCTGATAAGTGGATGATGATATATAATGGGGGTAGGGGTGTGGGGGGTGAGAGAAGAATGGAGAAACTTTAGATTATGTAGAGGAAAATGAGAGGGGGGTATGAAAGATGGTGGAATAAGACAAATATCATTACCCTATGTATATGTACGATTACATGAATGGTATAAATCTATATCGTATACAACCATAGAAATGAAATAATCTACCCCATTTGTGTACAATGAATCAAAACACAGTCTGTAGATTCATCACTGCATTCCAATTAAAATCCCAATGATGTACCTTACAGAAATAGAGCAAGCAATTATGAAATTCATCTGGAAGAATAAGAAACCCAGAATAGCTAAAGCAATCCTCAGTAGAAAGAGCGAAGCAGGGGGTATCGCAATACCACATCTTCAACTCTATTACAAAGCAATGGTAACAAAAACGACATGGTATTGGTACCAAAATAGACAGGTAGATCAATGGTACAGAATAGAGGACATGGACACAAACCCAAATAAATACAATTTTCTCATACTAGACAAAGGTGCCAAAAATATGCAATGGAGAAAAGATAGCCTCTTCAACAAATGGTGCTGGGAAAACTGAAATCCATATGCAACAGAATGAAATTAAACCCCTATCTCTCACCCTGCACAAAACTCAACTCAAAATGGATCAAGGACCTCGGAATCAGACCAGAGACCCTGCGTCTTATAGAAGAAAAAGTAGGTTCAAACCTTCAACTTGTCGGCTTAGGATCAGACTTGCTTAACAGGACTTCCATAGCACAAGAAATAAAAACAAGAATCAACAACTGGGATAGATTCAAACTAAAAAGCTTTCTCTCAGCAAAGGAAACTATCAGTAATGTGAAGAGAGAGCCTACAGAGTGGGAGAATATCTTTGCCACTCATACTTCAGATAGAGTACTAATTTCCAGAATATATAAAGAACTCAAAAAACTCTATGCCAAGAATACAAATAATCCAATCAACAAATGGGTTAAGGAAATGAACAGACACTTCACAGAAGAAGATGTACAAGCAATCAACAGATATATGAAAAAATGTTCAACATCTCTAGTAATAAGAGAAATGTAAATCAAAACTACCCTAAGATTTCATCTCACCCCAATTAGAATGGCGATTATCAAGAACATAAGCAACAATAGGTGTTGGCGAGGATGTGGGGAAAAAGGTACACTCATACATTGCTGGTGGGGTTGCAAATTAGTGCAGCCACTCTGGAAAGCAGTATGGAGATTCCTCAGAAAGCTTGGAATGGAACCACCATTTGACCCAGGTATCCCACTCCTTGGCCTATACCCAAAGGACTTAAAATCAGCATACTACAGAGATAAAGCCACATCAATGTTCATAGCTGCTCAATTCACCATAGCCAGATTGTGGAACCAACCTAGATGCCCTTCAGTTGATGAATGGATAAAGAAACTGTGGTATATATACACAATGGAATATTACTCCGCCATGAAGAATGATAAAATTATGGCATTTGCAGGCAAATGGATGAAATTGGAGGATATCATGCTAAGTGAGATAAGCCAATCTCAAAAAACTAAAGGACGAATGATCTTGCTGATAAGTGGATGAGGACACATAATGGGGGGTAGGAGGGGTTAGCATTAGGGTTAGGGTTAGGTTTAGGGTTAGGGATAAGAAGGATGGTAAGAATGGAAGAAGGAAGGACTGTATAGAGGGAAAAGAGGGGTGGAAGGGAAAAAAATAACAGAATGAATCAAACAACATTGCCCTATGTAAATTTATGATTTTTAATTAAAAAAAACCACAGTCTGTAAAAAATTAAAAAAAAAACTAATTTTAAAAAAGAGAATTATAATTCAACATAAAAGCTCAGTTTAAAAGAGATAACAATTCATCCTGTAATGTACTTAGTGAAGTAAAATTCAACAGTAACATTATTACTTTTTATTAAGTTATAATTGATGAATAAAAATTGTTATCTGCTTCTAAAAAAATGGTATTGTCCAATTGTATAAGATTATGACACAGCTTTTTTATAAAAGATGTGCTATATATATATATTGGCCAACACTTCATAATGGAATACAAACATTATCACAAAGTATCAAAAAAACTGAATTCTTTTTTTAAATGCATTTTATTATAGCATCATCATTATACATAGTAAATGAATTCATTTTGGCAAAATCATACATGCAACAAATTTCAATCCCCATTATCCCTCTCCTTCTCCCTCTTTTTCTCCCCCATCTATTTTACCAATCTTCCTTTTATCTACATATACACGAAGGTGAAATTCCCTTTGGTACCTTTATATATGAATATAACAATTTTGTTAAATTCATTCCATTTTCTTCCCCTTTTCTTTCCTTCCTCACTCTTGCTCTCCTTCTACTGCACCAATTTTCTCTGTATTTTTATGATATCCATTCCACCCTGAAGCAACTTCTTTCCCTTATTTTGCTTCAGTTTCCACATCTGAGAGAAAACATGTGAGACCTTTCATTTTTCTGAGTCTTGATTTATTTCACTTAGACTAATTTTCTCCATTTCCATCTATTTACTGGCAAATGCCATTATTTATGACTGAGTACAATCCCATTGTGTATACATACCACATTTTCTTAATCCATTCATATATTGACAGGCATCTGGGTTGATTCCATAATGTGGCTTTTGTGAATTATGCTGCCATAAACACTGAAGTGGCTATATCATTATAGTATGCTGATTTTAGATCTTTTTGATAAACACCACCATAGCTGGGTCAAATGGTGGTTCCATTCATAAAAACTACAAAATTCTGATTTAAAAAATCATTAAGAAAATTAATATGAAAAAACAGACTGTTTAGTAAATATTCCCAGTTTTATATATTTGGCATATGAACAAACTCCTGAAATGCAATATTAAATTTAAAAGAGCAATCCAACTAAGAGTGGCAAGATCCTTGACACTTTGTAAAGGAAGAGATGGCCAACAAAGACATGAAAACACACTTAACATCCTTAACCATGAGAGAAGTGCCAATTAATACTCCAGTGAGATACCATTACGTACAAAGTTGGGCTCCTAGTTAAAAATCTACTTGTGATTTTTTTTCTTCAGGCTAATCATTGACACAAAGGCTTTATCTGCTAGGACTCATATGTGTGTGTGGCGGGGGTGGTGGTTGGAGGACTGCCTTCCCCATATCAGTTTTGGTGCATAGTCATTGCAAAAAAATCTCCAAAGGGCACTGAAGTCACGCACTCAGGCCCTCCGGCTGGTTATGTTTATAGCATACTTTCACTCCTAGCTGTGGTTACTTCATTCCTAGGTCTCTGTATCTGAGGTTTTAGGCAGAGAGGTTCTTCTTCCAATTGCATCCTATGGAGAGGAGAGGAGGGTAAGAGGGGAAACCTTAAGACACTTTTCTCCACAGAGTTAGTACCAATACTTTTGGATTCCTAGATCGTGCCTTTAATCTCCCCAAACCGACCTCTGCAGCAGCCATAGAACTACTGGAGTCTTTTGTTCAAGGTACCCTCAACAGTACGAAACCCCATATTTGTGTTGATCTGCCTGACCCTCAAACAGTAGGCCATTCTACGGGGAAATGGGACACACACAGAGAACCCAGTTGCTTTCTATAGTTTTCTGTTGTTGTTGCTGGTTTTTTTTTTTTGTTTGTTTGTTTGTTTGTTTATACCATAGCAGTGAGAGAGAAAGCCTTCACTTTTTCACTTTTTACTTGTTTCTTTAATCAGATACTTGAACACCTGGGAGCTCAACTCTCTCCCTGTTCCACCTCAACTGATCTCTTATGCATATAGCAGAAGGGCAAAAATGAAAAATGTCTACATCAAAACCTGGTGAGGATTTGTAGCAACCAGAACTCTGAGAGTTTGGTGATTGTAAAATTGTTCCACTAAATTAGAAAATGGTTTGGAAATTGTTTCTTTTTATTTCTTTTTAATAAAGTTAAATGTTTACCTGCACTCTGTATATCAATTGCATATCTAGGTGTTGGCCCAAGAGAAATAAAAACACAAGCTCATAAAAAGACTCCTATGAAAAATTTAATAGAAGCCTAAAACTGGAAGCCTATAGCTTTTCATTAGCTGGAAGATATCTAAGTCAATAGTGATAAATATATAGGGATATTTTAGGACTATAAAAATTATGCTAATATACATAATATGAAGTAATATTTTTTAAAAAGTTATAAGAGGAAAAACCCAGACATCAAAGAACAGGAACATCATTGATATGTTGTAGTGCTGAATCTGACAACTCTAATGGTTGAAAAAAATTAGAATGTTCCTTACCTCTGGTGAGTGGGTTCTGATTGATGAGAAAGGCACAGTAAGGACTCTTTGGGGTGATGGAAATGTTATGCTTCTTGGCATGTTCTTGTGATATTTATGCTCTATGAAATTCATTTATGCAAACTGAAACTTAGTAAAACATAAATGATTATTTGAATCAGATACATTCCTTAATTCATGAAACTTTATAGACCTGAATCTAAAAAGTTCAGACTAACATCTAATTATGTTTCCTTACAAAGAAGTATAGTCAGTGCAAAATTATGTTCATTGACTAAAGAATTATAATTTCATGATTACTTAGAGCACATTTTAACTTTACATATCAAATACATATATAAGATAAATATTTTTTTACATTCAAAGAATTTGGCAAAAAGATGTGAACGTTATCATTTAAAAAAAAAAAAAAAAAAAAAAAAAAAAAAACCACACAGTATAAGGGTTTTAGGGATGACCTTGACTAAGTTTTTAGATTTCCTATTTTTAGTTGCTATCTTATACTATCAGGTGTATGTGCACTAAAATTTGTTTTCTTTCATTGGTAGGTTTTTAAATTGACTTTAGTCATTTCCCATTAAATGTAACTGTTATCTAAACCTGAAGCATCAATTTTAAATAGGTAATCAATTAAGAACCAATATGAAAATTACTAAGACAAATTACAGCTGTCAAAAATTACTTTTTAAAAAATCTATTTTTAATTGACAAAATGCATATTGATCATGTAGAGCATGGGGTTTTGAAGTATATGTGTGTGTATATATATGTATATATATATATGTATTAGAATGCTTAAATCTAGCTAACAAATGCATTATCTTACATACTAATTATTTTAAAATAAGATCACTTAAGATTCACTCAGCATGTTTTAAGAATGCAATTTATCATTGACTATACTCACATGCTGCCTAATAGATCTCTTATGATTCCTCCTCTTATATAACTATAAAAGTTATCTTTTGATCAACATCTTCCTGAACTTGCCTTCTTCCTAATCAGACCAACCTCTGGTAGCAGTCATTCTACTCTCACCTGACTCAAGATCAAAGTTTTCTAGATTCTTGGTGTATCTTGGATATCACTCCTTAGACCTGATCTTGAGCATATTTCCAGATACTTATTTGCTGTCTGTTTATATTCTTGTTTTGTTCCTATCCTTGTCCATCTTTCATTAGAGTTTCTGGCTTATCATTTTTCAGTTTTAATAACTATTTCTATATTTTGTATACAACTCCTTTATCAGCTTACACCAACACCAAAACCAGAAAAAATATTACAAGTAAGAAGAACTAGGACAATATTTGTGAATATTTTTTCCCAATCTCTCTTGCATTTATTTTTACCATAAAAAGGGCTTTTCATGGAGATGAAATTTTAATACTAATAAAAGTCTTTATCAGTTTTCATGGATTGCATTCATGGTGTTGTATTTAAAGACTCAATGAAAACACTCAAAGAACATACATTTTCTTTTATACTATCTTCTTGAAGTTAATATTTTTACATTTTATACTTTTCACAAGATGCAACTTGAATTTTTTTTTTTCTGAAAGATATAATATGGTCTGGGTCTATAGTAATTGTTTGCACATTATGTCCAATTCTCCCAGCATTAAATGCTGAAAAGTATTGAAACAGGAAAATGATCTTGTATTTTCTCAAAGACTGGTAGTTGATTATATTTGTGAGTATACTTTTTACTCCTCTTCTCTCCCATGGATCTATTTGAATATTTTTGCATCAATACCGAGCTTTCCTGTGCACTACACATTCAAAGTACCCCTAAAGTAAGGTTGTGTTGAGTCTCTAATTTTACTCCTCTTCATTAAAGTATTTAATTTTCTAGGTCTTTTGTCTTTTTGTATAAACTTTAAAATCAATTAGCCAATATCCATAAAATCACTTCCTTGAATTTTGATAAGAATTTCAGCAAACATAAAGCTTACATTAGGAAGAATTTACCTCATAACATTGAGTATTCCTATCCATGAAGATGGAATATATTTCTATGTATTTAGATCTCCCTTGATTTCTTCTATCAGAATTTTGTATTTTTCTCATAGCGATCCTGAAAATATTTTGATAGACTTATAAGTATGTGCTTTATTATTTTGGGTATTAATATAAATAGTATTGTTTTAAATTTCAAGTTATAGTTTTCATTGAGGTTATATAAAAAAAATTGTTTGTCTACTTACCTTGTGTCCTGCCATTATGTTACAATCACTTATTTGTTTCAAATGTTTATCGATTTATGTTTTATTTCTGTGCCCTTAGGGGAAAATAGTTTTATTCTGTTCATTCAATATGCAATTTCCTTTTATTCTTTAAATAGCTTTCAAGCAAAAAATGTTAATTAGAAATGATGGAAAATGCTGCTCTTCCCTCATTCTCAATTTTAGGAGAAAATACCTAGTTTATCACCTTTAAATGTAATCTTGGAGCCAGCAGGAATGGCAAACTTCAGTAATTCCAGTGTCTAGGGGCACTGAGGCAGGCAGATTGCAAGTTTGAAGCCAGGCTTAGCAACTTAGCAAGGCCCTAGGCAACACAGGGAAACCCTGTACCAAGATGAAAAACAAAAAGGACTGGGGATGTGACTCGGGGCAGAGTGACCCTGGATTCAATCCCTGGTACCAAGAAGAAAAGCAAAAAAAGTGTAATCTTGGTTCATTGTTATTTGGAGATTGTCTTTATCAAGGTGAGGAAATTAGCCTCTATTTTTATTTCATTGAGAACTTTCATAATTATATTCATTATATGAAACTACTGAACAACTCATTGAAATTTAAAATGGAAGGCTTTTCTACACATGTATAGAATTATCATGCTATTCTCCATAAAAATGTACAATTAAGACAATAATAATAAAAACAAATAATAGGAATAAATAAAATAGTGTTATGCTAATTTTTAAGAAGTACTGTGTAGTATAAATTTAGGAAGGCCAATATTGAGGAAAGGAGTTTTGTGGACAAAGGCACCTTGACAAAGACTGTAAAACAAATGAAAGATGGGACTGTATCTATTTGTTGATGGTAAGTACAAAATTTATAGAGGATATTATAGATTACTTAGATTCATATATGACCTTAAAAGAACATGACACCATAGACTTAGTAGATATTATTAGCAGTTGAGAAAAGAATAGAATAAAATAGCATCATAATTTCTGAGGACCCTTGTTCAACTCACTATTATAATGCAATGTTTAAAACAAAGCATGTGTGTGAAGTCAGATGAGTTGGTTTTAAATCATGTGGGTCATTCCTAGCTCTGTTGTTTTAGAAATGTCTTTTAATCTCTGTATGCTTCAGATTTGTTATTTGTAAAGTAGGGAAGCCAGCAACATGTACTTTTGAGATTTGTGGGGAGGTTTAAATGACACAAAATATATAAACTATTTTAGCACTGCAGTTGCTGTAGAATAGGCTCATCATTTTTCAATGGAAATTAATATTGAGAGAAATATTTACTACTTAGTCTTCAAAGCAATAACATGAAGCTGTGTTTTTAAACATATTGCTTCACAATATTTTGCTAGTGATGTATGCATTTAGCAAGTGATAAATTTAACAATGGGAGAGGGAAGGTAAATTTTTTTTCATTAAATAAAATTCACATCAACATAGTGGAAACACCAATTATGTTTCCATGGCATCTCCGAACTGCAGTTCAGTGGTATGAAGAACTCTTCTTGAGGAATGATATCTAGGCCATGTTCATTGAAGTGCCTGTATACAAACTAAGTATAATAGTAATGGCAAAGTATTTCAAGCTGTTATGAAAAATAAGAGTGATGAAGAAAACATGACTTTATATGTACGAGGTTTCACTTAAAGGGCACATAGAAAATAATTTGGCATTGATATTTGGGAACATTGATATATAGGAAGACAAAACAGCCAAAGGGGATATCGTATTGGCACAAAGATTCTGACAGGGGGCTAGAAGACTCAAACAAAATTTAGCTGTAGAAAAAATAAAAAAGGTTCAATGCAGAAACTGGTCATTTATTTTAGAAAAGGAAAAAAAGTCAACAAATATTGCAAATAAAACACATGGTGGACTGTACTTCCCAAAGAGGAAAGCTATTTAGATGTGCAGAACTATCAATATCTTTGAAGTTAAGTAAGAAAGATAATCATGTTTTAACAAATAATCTTCCAACAAAGTGTCAGTTGATATAAAGTGATTCCATGTCACAAATTATTTAGGGACATAGTTTGTTCTAATAGAATCTGTCTTTCTTCCAACTGTTTGCATGTTGCTTCTCAAAAACAGATTGTTGAATGGATTTACTCATTAACAAAAATCTCCATAGGCCAACTTCGCAAAATAACAAATACACAGAGAAAATATTGAAGAGTAAATTGAGTTTGAATTTTTAATGTATGCATATAAAACTTAGGAGATAGTTAACCATATGCCAAAAAAATCTGTGGCTTCTTGATAACATTAATAAAGTCACATTCAAATAACATTATCTCACTAAAATTATCAGTTAAGCTGTCCTTTCTTTGCATCATTATATTTTGGTGCTCCCCAGGGAATACCTAAATGTTCAAATTAATATCCACATAGTATATATTATATATGTAGTGAACAGTTTATATGGCCAGTGGAAGACCACATACCATATACCAGCCATACTCTCCCTATTTTATTAATAAGTTGTAAACTAGGCCAGTTCCAATGCATTAGCAGGCTCTCAAAAAATACTAGGTTACTCCTAGATAGATACTCTTTTAGATACTCTTTTAGGTACTCTTTTTATCTATCCTATCCTTTTTATTTATCTATCCTAGATAGATACTCTTTTTTTGTCTCTACAGGTTTATTCTTCCACATTCTCTTTCATAAACATTTCTGAGAACTCAAGAGAGACTTTAATCAAAGACTAATGGTAGGATTAAATCTTAACAATGTTAACTAAGATCTGTTTACATTTGGTAAACTTCTTAGTCATAAACAATCTCCCAATATTTTCATAAGCTTCAGTACTATGCATATACCCAAGACTTCATGAGGTAAATACTGCTTTTCCTGCCTGAGGCAGAAATTCTGCCACTGGAATCCCTACTCCATGACTCAGTAAGAACATCAGCCAAGAGAAAGTCTAACGCTCTTGCAATTAAGATTATTTGGAAGGTTATTTTGCCAGGTTATTTGGAAGGCACTGCAAGTTCTGCACTAATTTTTAAAGATGTGCATACTTTAAATAGTATGGGCAAGTTGGTTCCAATATAGCATATCTCTAGTCCCAGCAACTCAGAAAATGGAAGTGGAAGAACTACTGGGCACAAGAGTTCCAGACCAAGCTGGGCAACATAATAAAACCATGTCTCTAAACAAACAAGCAATCATATATCATAGACAACGTGTACCTCCTCTGAGTTAAATGAGTGCTATTTGTAGCTAGTGGCATTAGACATTTTGGGATAAGTACATGAATAGAAGAGTTCTTCCTTTAACTGTCAGACATCCATTGCAGATCCTACCCCATAGTTTTCTGAACAAAAATCATGCCTTTTTTTCCCCTTACCTCCTGGGCTACCTTCTCCTACTTCAGTTGATGTAGTTTATAGACGCTATCTCTATACTTGTTTTGCTCTGCCGTCAGATTTTAAATGTCCTATGCTACCCAATATCCAAATTCACAATGTTCCAATTTGTGTCTGTGTAATGTAGATGCACTAGCAATCTTGACACTGTTAGTTCCATTTTCCTTTGTTTACAATCAAGGTCTACCATTTACAAATATGGCCGATTTTATCCATGTTGAGAGGAATAGTAATTCATAGGGAAAATGCAAGTATAAAAAACAATTCCTTATCTAGCCCACCAGGGAGTGTGAAGTCTAAAAAGACTATGCTTCTGATCACAAACATATTTATATTTATAAAATGGCATGAAGCATAACCAATATAGATTAAGATTTTGGATTTTATCTGACCCTGTAAGGGGATTCACAGAGAGCAACCAACAATGAGCTCACTCTAGATTTTAATTCCAAACACACCCAGAGTTCCACTAAGAATGGAATACTCAGCATTCATAGAAAGGTACAAAATAGTTAGCATAACCTTCTAATTTCCCACCTCTATCTCTTTGACTACCCATGAAGTAGTTTGCAAAGCTGCCTTACACATGGGTGAAAATTTTCTGTACCTCTGTCTTAGGAATTTCACTAGGCATGGGAGATTGCTAGGCAGTCACAGAAGGCAAACTCCAAGTTCAGCCAGTCAATGCCCACAGAATTTCTCAGAGTAGCAAATACATTTTTTAGGTCCCTGCTGTTTGTTAGAAAAAAATTGTGTCATGTTTTTGCAGAATTTCTGGGGGTTCTAGTGATATTAAAAGTCCTGTAACCTTTACTGACTTTCTCACTTCCTTATTTTCTGCATGCATTTAGGGATCAACTCACAAAGAGGTACCTTGTATCCAAATTCTTGTCACAGTATCTGTTTATATTAGTCTGAATTCAGCCAAAGTATAAACTATTATTCCTAGGTTTGACCATGTATCTGGTTTGTGTAGACTAAATTTGTTACCTGTGTAATTTATTGTTTTCACCTCTGCCTCCAGTTCTTAGAAAAGTAGTACAAATATGCTTATTTAAATTGTCATTATCATGGATCCTGTATTTATTATTTAAATACATTTTATATAAAGCCCTTACTATTTTTCTTAGCAGCTTAAAAATAAAGTGATTTCAGATGGTTTTCCTGCTCTGATGACTTATTAGACAACAATGAATGAGCTTCTTAAGTCAGACTCACACAAATCAAATATCTTATTTGTTAATAAGGGTTGAATAGTTGCCCCCCCCCAAAAAAAAAAAAAAAAAGACAGCAAAGGCATAACCTTACTACCTCAGAATGTGAATTTATTTCAAAGTGGGATCATTGCAGATGTGATGAGTTAAGTGTATAGGGGAGTAAAATGGGCTCCTCATCTAATATGACTTGTGCCCTTAGAAGAAGACGGCTATATGAAGACAGGCACTCACAGGGAAAATGTCACCCAAAGTCAGAGACAAACATTCGAGTTATGCAACTGCAAACCAACAGACAGCAAAAATTACCTAGAAACCCCTAGAAGCCAGAGGAGGCAAGTCTTGTGGCCTCCAGAACTGTGAAAAAATAAATTTCAAATTTTTTGCAGCTAACCAGTTTGTAGTGCATTATTCCATCAGCCCTGGGAGACTAATATACTTGGAATCAAGATTTATTAAAATAGTCAATGATCCAGGTCATCACAAGGATATGCTAGATAAGCCATTGCAACACTCAAGATCTTCCTCTTTCCACATGAGAGAAACAGTGTGTTAAATTAATATAAAAGAACTCACCCAAGTAATGTCAACAGCTACCTTCATGAGATAAAAGTAAGCCTCTCTGTCATCTGTTATATACTCAAATATTAAAGTAGCTAACAGGTTATTTTCAAGGTTATGTCACTTAAATCTATTTATCTCAGGTGTGTTTATGACATGTATCTAGACAAATTAGTTAAGCCCTGCTAAAAGCTTTCCATAGGTAAGTACTCTTCTATTTGCAATATCATTTATTGGTTTACTTGGAGATTGATCATTAACATGTCTACAAATTTTATTAGGGTCTTTCCCTGGGAAAGGGAGAAAATAAGATTGCAGGCCTAGTGCTCAACCATTTTCTTTCTATATGGCAAAATTAATTTATTCATCTTGAATTTCTTGTTAAGATCTCCTTGGAGGTTTAAGCATGAGTATCAGGTAATAGGGAAGGGAAGGGTGAGGGAGGCTTACGAGTAAGGCAGCATGCTTGAGTCAGCTTTTTCACTGCCATGACTATAAAAATCTGACCAGAACTATTTTAGGGAGGAAAAGTTTATTTAGGGGCTCATGGCTTCAGAGGTCTCAATCCATAGACAGTTAGCTCCATTCCTTGGGGCTTGAGGTGAGTCTGAGCATCACGGCAGAAGAGTGTGGTGGAGGAAAGCAGCTCACATGATGATCTGGAAGCACAGAGAGACTTCACTCACCAGAAACAAAATATATACCCACAAATGCATGCTCCCAATGCCTACCTCCACCTGCCACACCCTACCTGCATTCAGTTAATCCCTATCAGCAGGATTATTTCACTGATTGGGTTAAGACTCTCACACCCAGTCATTTCTCCTCTAAACTCCTGCATTATCTCACACATGAGCTTTTGGGAGACACCTTACATCCAAACTATAACATTCTTTATTGTTGATTTATGTTCTTTTTGACATTATCATCACTCAACTGTTTTAGGAACACATTAGGCAAACATGATTTTGCTACTTCTAGGTTATTCCATCTTGAGAGGCTACCTTATCTTTTCCAAAAACAAAATCGACACCTTTATGAAATTGAAATGAGAATCCCTAGTGCACCATTACATTTGAATTGAGTGTGACTCTGTGAATCTCACTATGTATACTCCATAGGCTATTTTCTTCTTTCTCACTTGGGTCTCATCTCCATAATGTCTAGTGTGTCCATCCCAACTTTCTCACATCCATTCTCTTGTCTCAAGGTATGGATTGCGAGATTATACGCACTATCCTCCATGTAAATGCTTCAAACTTTGGTGGAAGTATGTTCTTTTTATTTTCAGAAATAAATTTTCATCCTACTATTTTTTGTTGTTGTTTTTTGTTTGTTTATTTGTTTGTTTTTGGTACCAGGGATTGAACTCAGGGACACTAGACTACTGAACCACATCCCTTATTTTGTATTTGATTTAGAGACAGGGTCTCACTGAGTTGCTTAGGGCCTTACTTTTAGGGCCTCACTTTTGCTGAGGCTTGCTTTGAACTAGGGATCCTCCTGCTTCAGCCTCCCAAGCCACTGGAATTATACGTGTGCACTACTGCACCAACTTTGGGTATGCAATTGTATATGGCAAGTGGATTTTTTTCTCTGCTTCTGATCATATGTGAGCTGCTTCCTTCTGCCATGATGTTCTGCCTCACTTTGAGCCCAGAGGAAGGGAGCCTCCTGTCTGTGGATTGAGACCTCTGAAACCATAAGCCCCCAAATAAATTTTTCCTCCTCTACTATTGTCCTGGTCAGATCTTTTAGTTACAGTAGTAAAAAAGCTGACTACAACAATCATTTTTGAGGATGTTTTATGCAATTTTTCTTAAGTATATATAGTGAACATTTTTTAAAATTATATTGTATTGTGTATCAAATCCCTCTAATTTTCTCTGCTTGGCTTTAATGTCTTCATGTATAATTCTTTTCTCAACAAAGATATATTTTTCACACATTTATAAATAAAGATTTAAATTTTCCAGACATTATAAGAGTCTCATGACACTATATATTCAACAAATTAAAGAAATAGATTTTTATATTTGCATAATTACACTTGAGGATATTGAAAGAGTTAAAAGATTTTCACCTAGATTTATAATCTGAAGATTTTAATGTACTAGAATTCACATAGAATCATTTAAATCTTAGCAAATTTTTTCTTTAAAAACATACTAATTAGATCTCTAAAAAGAACTAAAATACTGGTTATATTTTTCTAGCAAAAATTCCTTATGTCTTGTGAAGAATAGCTTATGTTTCAGCATCTACTGGTTCATAAACATCCCCTGAATGTTTTCACACTACGTAATTTTGTTATGTGAGGAAAGCAGTTCCTTTTCACCCTTAATTGTCTTCTAATGTATGTTTACCATATGGCAAGCTGCTGAGTACAACAAAACAGTGCTGCTAATGTTCTTTTATTTTATATAAATTTCATAGTGAGTAAATCAATAATCTTAAGCTTTTTTTAAAGTAGCGATGGTGTGTGCTGCCACCTCCTTGGAAAGACTATGAAATAACACATTGATTAAGTGGAGACAGATTTATTGCTTACTGCAGTAAAGACATTAACTACCTCGACAGAGTCTTAGTGGTTTCTTAAAACTGGAAGATCAAGGACAAGATACTTAGAAGATTTTGTGGGTCTGATTTAAGGCAGGCCATCCATGAAAGGGCCTGTTTGAAACTGGATCACATTTGTGGAATAATAATTTATCACTGTAGGACTCCCTGAGGTGGCATTGACATAAGAATTGACAAGCCTACTTGAGCAGCTGGAGGTTGGGAAGAGAGAGGAGCACTCCAGGGCTGATAGTTCAGTATTCTACTGTTTGTATAACTGGATTTTCAAGCAGTTCCTGGAACCAAGTTATTTATAACTTCATTTTCATGGCAAAAATTTCCTGGTAGAGCATTAATGTAGAATTTTAAATAGTACAGTTGTTAACACAGCCACTGACTTTTTTGTTCTCAATTATTTTAAGGAACTTAACCCTGAGAAATAACCTAAACAATTATTGGGAACATATCAAATTATTAGAAGTAATAAGTCATATCTTTTCTAGAAATGCCATATTTGTGATACTGGGGATTATATAAAATAGTCAATTAGACAGTAATTTGGACAATTTAATAATTTAACAGTTAAAAATATAAAAGCAGTACTAAGTAGGATGCAGTGGAAAAGCACAAAGTATCCTAAATGTTTCTTATAATTATGTTCATAAATTTCTCCTTCCAACAGTTCAAAAATGTTATTTATTAATTTTTAAATACAGTTCTTATCTTCAGAAGGTCATTTCTCAAACTTTCTTTTGTCCATGCATTACTATAGTTTATTTTAGAGACACGAATTTTCACACTTATTTCCCTTAAACAGTCACGCATGTTACAAAAGATGGCATTTTAGGATTACGGCGACCTAGGTGGCATGTGTGAAAATCTTCTACCTGGTATCAAAGTCAGTGATGTTACATTTATGGAGATACTACTATTTAGATATATTTTAATAATGAGTATCAACAGATCAATAATCAATATTTTGAGGAAAATTTGAGATTTTCAGTCAGTGCTTATTAGATAAGTAATTTCAAATACAAATTGTTACCTATAGTGTAAGTAGGATAAAACATATTTCTTAAGAATATTATATTTTTACTGAAGTAAAACTATTTTAAAATTTATAGCACAGATGTTTTATTACAAAAAGTATATGGTTGTTCTATGGCAATTTTAATAAATTTATTCATGAATTCTAGAAGAAAATTTTAGTATTCGTTTCTAGTGGACTGACCTTAGCCTCAAATTTTAAAGAAATTTTAATATTTAATTGCTTATTGTAAATTAGACCACAGAAACTCTGCATAGTATTTTCTTTCTGAGAAATTATTACTTCTGTATTTTCTAAAAAAAAAAAATTTTATGATACATTTCATTTTATAAATCATTTATACTTTATACTCACTGAGTTAAACTACTTTATCATTTTACAGCCTTTGTTAATCTTTCAGTTCATTCTGAAGGTTAAGAAGAAGCCACTTCCTCTTATTTCAGGAGAGAAGTTGCCTAACAGTTCTCTGAGGTGTGTGTTCTGCATGAGTCTGAGAGATGAATCTCTTTAATATTAGTAAGAAATTACTTTTATACATTAGCAAATACAAGTCAATAAATTTCAGATTTTCTTTAGTTTGATCTTCACAAAATTACATTACTACTTAGAAACTTGTACTCATGTAAAAATAAGATTTTTATCACATTCCATCATGAAAAGCCCCTTTTGTCTATTTTTTAATATTAGTAACTAAGGATTGATCATGATTTGTCCATTTCAAAATGAATATGTAATGCATATTATCATTATTCCTGGTCTCATATTAATATGTCTTCTCGCATGTCTTTAAATATTCTTTGTGGTGGACTTAGTTCAAATAAGTAAATACACATTATAAAAGAAATTTAATAACAAATCTATAAATATTGCACTGGAATACCATTCAAAGATTTTTTAACTAATGCAAACATTTTGAAAACTTGAGTTAAATTTCTCACTTTGGTATGAATCCAATCCTGTTTTCTTCAGTTATGATCTTACAGTATAAACTTAATAAAGGATTTCTATAACTTTTATAAAAATTTTACAGGCTTATAAAAAACCAAAAAAGCTCTTTTCTCATCAAACAACATAATACATGTCAAATGTCAGAAGTACAAAATATTGCTGGCCAAATAGTATCATATTACTAATACAGATATTGGCAGTTACCACAAACATATTATGACTAGTGATATTTGAATTTTATGATTCAAACTTACATCAACTTTACTGAGGGTCTATTGCAGAAGTTTTCAAATTGACTTTTCTAACTTCAGCACATTTTATATGTTACCACTGAAACAATAGTCCTTAACCCATTAGCATTTAGTTACATAATGTTTACTGGTTTTCTAATTTCTCAAAATCTAAATGTGAACAACCAATTAGGAAAAACATGTATAGCAAAATCTTATTTTTCCACTACATATTTCTTATATTCCCTTAAACTCAATTTTTCAAAGTTTACAAACCCTTTTGTGTTCCTAGATTAGCTGTTTTACTTCACATAGATTAGTTTACATGAGACCCCACCCTGGACAACTGATATCCATTCCATTCTTCACTTGCTGTCCCCACAGGCCTTCTATGTATGCCTGCATTCATTCATGATGCCAATGCTCACTGAGTACCAACTATGTGCTAGGAAACTTTATAATGCTTGGGATGCATATGTAAGCAAAATAGCTATGGATACTTCAAGCATCTTTAATTTCAGATCAGGGATTGATCAGAAAATGAATCTGATTAACAAGACAGTTGTAAGAAACCCCTATTCTAACTACCAATTGAAAAAATAATATGTAACAGTATCTAAGTATTGGTACATTTTTTAAAAGAGAACTTGTATTCTTCCCTACAATCTACCAAGGAAATCAAATTGTATTAGATTTTAACACTCACAATACTTATTATTACATATGGGAGGATGATTATGCTTGTTCTCAAGACAGACCTCTGCAATATTTGACATAAGTTGGTAATATCAGCATTATGACATAATAAAGCAGTACATTACTAATAGTTTTTGTGGGTAATATACATAAAATTTGTTAGAGCTGGGGGATTGTTCTTGAGGAACAAGACATAGTCCCCCTAATAGTGACTCAGAATATTTATAGTTTGTGACTACTCTGAATGTGGTAATAGCAAAAATTCAGTTTACTGAAAAGTGGTCCAGGTAACACATGCCTCCTCTATGGCTTTTGCACATGTAATTGACACTGCATCCCTCAGGCTGTCGAGTGACCAAACTGGTAATATTAACATTACCAATCTCCAACATATTATCTGAACACAGGAGTTCAATATAAATATGATTGGTTATTTGAGTCATATCAAATTATAATAGTTCAAACAATTTATTTCTAATGCAAGGTTTAATTTTGAATAATATTATGTATGAAACATAAAAAAGTCTTTCTTACTCGTCTCACTAGTGTAGCCCAATCCAACTCATTCTGGTAGACTATTTTTGTTTGTGACGGTGGGAATTGACCCAAGGAACCCACACATGCTAAGGAAGCACTCTATCCCAGCCCTGTTAGATTGTTCTTAGTGGACATGGTGCAATCACCTCTTTCTTGTTCTTTCTATAGTAGTAATTCCAAATTTGCTGTGAACAATGTTTCAAAATTAAAACAAAAACACAAACTGACGGGACGTTGGACTCTGTTGTTATGGTTTAGATATGAGATATTCCTCAAAAGCTCATGTGTAAGGCAATACTAGAATATTCAGAGGTGAAATCATTGGATTATGAGACCCTTAATCTAATCAGTGTGTTAATCCAGTGATAGGGATTAACTGGGTGGTAACTGTGGGTTGGTAATGTGTGTTTGGAGGAAGTGTATCACAGGGGGTGTAACTTTGTGGCATATATTTTGTTCCTGGTGAAGAACACTCTGCTTCCTGATTATTATGTCCTGAGCTGCTTTCCTTCCCCACACCCTTCTGTCTTGGTATCCTGCCTCTTCTTGGGCCCATGGCAATAGTATCTGTAGACTAAAATCTCTGAAACCCTGAGCACCACATCAACTTTTCCTTCTCTAAAATTGTTCTATTCAGGTCTTTTGGTTGTAGCAACCAAAAAGTTGACTAAAACAGACTTCTAGCCTGAGTATTTTCATGTATACCACTTTATAGTTTAGGACCACAAAAAAGATCAGTTCTGCATGTAGCATTTGCATCACTAAAAAGTCATTGTAGTTGCTGTGCTACTTTGAAAGTACTTATCGTAAAAACTCTACAAGTCAAAGTATACCTTGCAAACCTGTAAACGGTATAAAACTTTGAAATTTCAAAATATGTGATTTCAAAACGACTATTTTACAGAGGTATGCTCAATTGTGTGTGTATGTGTACATGTGTGTTTGTGAATATTTCATGAGCACATAATTTCCACTCCTATTTCTTAGTATGTGCACACTAAAACAAGTTCTCTAGCTATTTTTTTATGGTGATATAACATTAATTTTATTTTCTACACTGTGCACATTGCCAGAAAACATGTTCTTTTTTGAGAAAAAATACATATTGCCTAATGATTAGCTAATATACACATTCAGAGCTGCACAAATATACCAGTGTTCAGACCTGAGAGAGGGAGAGAAAGAGAGAGAGAGGGAATTTTCTGTGATTGAGGAAAAAGAACTTATCTACTCACCCATTCTAGTCTTTCTGGGAATGTGTAACTGCATGTTTTATTTCAGATTATAAATTGTGCTTTAGTGCCAATTTTACAGTTTTTAATTGACAGTCACTTCATAAGGTAAAATTAGAACATCCCACTGAAATACCACTTTGGTTGCCTTGTATCAAGAGTATTTTCAGGCAAAGGACTTGATCTTTGCCAGTCTGCTTAGAGCATCCTACATGCTGCAAGATGTAAATAGTTGCACTGAAAATATTGACACCAAATCTCATTTGAGGCTTCTGGTCTTGTACAATTCCTCTTAACTCAAAATGCAAATTCTAGAAATATCTGTATTCCTCTTAAGGGTTAACAAATTATTGCATTATAAAAATAGAAGAAAGATTGTGGACTAGAGGAAGAGGATTGAGGGAAAAGGAGGAGGGACTGGATAAGGGAAGAACAGTGGAATGAATCTGACCTAACTTTTCTGTGTGTATATGTGAATATACAACAGTGAACTTCACCACATGTGTATTCACAAGACAATAAGAAAAAGAATCTACAAGTAAATAGCAGAAAGATCAGTCATGTAGAGGGAAGGGAAGAAGGGAGGAAAAAGGCAAGTACCGGGGAATGAATTAGAGCAAATTAAATTACAGGCATTTATAATTATGTCAAAATAAATCTTAATGTTATGTATAATTAAAAAGAACCAATAAAAAGAAAAGAAAAAGACAACAAAAAAGCAAATGACAGAGGGTCTAGTTTTTCCTTATGGTTGACAAAATATGTTTTGCAATTTTAGAACCTCTTTAAGTAGAAGTAAAGCTTTTCTTTTAAACCCTAAATCTTCCATGATTTTTCAGAGGGAGGTGGAAATCTAAGTCATGGAGAACTACAATAACCAGAGCAGTTCAAATACTTAAAAATGTAATTTAACCAAGACAACTTGAGATTTGCCTCAGCTCACTTTCCATGGACTTATTCTTGGATGTTTAGGTCTCTGACCTAGAACACTTACTTAGAGTATTTACTTTAGAAAGCTTGTAATTGTACATTCCTTTTGTGCCACTTTGAGGTGGAAACCTTTTTGAAAGTATCTTGAGAGTTTTACAACCGGGAGTGTCTTTCTCAAGAATCTGCCACCTTTCCTTTGAAGTGTACTCTTCAAGAAAGATAGCACTGCATCTCCCAGTTTTTCTTGGAGAATAGTAGTTTAACTTCTGCCTGAGTAGAAAGCACACAATTGAATTTCTTCACTAGGAAGATACAATCTGGCATTCATGGAGCTGATTTACTCCACTGTGGTAGATTTTAACATTGACACAGTTCATCTCTGTCAATATCTAGATCCTTTGTCATGTGATTTTGTAATCAGTGGAATCTATTTCCACACCACATGAATTTGGATAGGTTATTTGACTTGCATTTGGCGAAGAAATGTTGCTGCTGTGTTGTGGTTAAAAACTTGAAAAGTGTATGACTGAACTTACTTGCTCTTGCCCTGATACCATTGTCAGGAGAAGGGCATAGCTGGACCATTTGCCTTTCCCCAGGGGAATGATGGGACATGTGGTCTGGGGCTATCCCACACAGAAGCCAACCTAGACTAGCTGACCTGTACCTGCTGTTGAGTGTGAAGCCTATTTCATCCAAAATCGTCAGAGCTGTCCAGCTTAACTTAGACCAGATCAGTGAACTTTCAGCTATTCAGCAAAGCCATGGTAAATGACTATTTAATGTTATATACCACTGGGATGTTAATGAAACAAAAATGAATGACTCCAGCAAAATTTAATGACTAAAATTAGTTCAGTGACACAAGATTCTCAGAGGAATAAAGAATTTTATATTTGGACAAATTGGTTCTTTTTAAGTGCAATCACTATAGACAAATAATTTTGACTACAGTAACATGGGGGCTATTGTTATCTTGAATCATTCTGGAAAAAAAATTAAGAATATTCCAAATGTTCAAGGAAGACTGGAAATTTTAGAAAAAAAAAGTAATTTCGTTGAGAATTTAATATATTTTTCTGAATGCATTTAGTTCTAAAAACAAGGTAAGGAAAAAAATGGAATAGACATTAAACATGCTTAACGGAGGAGAAAACAAGGAATAATGTAGAAAAGCTAAAAATACTTAATGTATGCCTTATCTGTAATAACTGTGAGTCAAAGATGACAAAATTAGTATAAATCAAAATAAAGAATAAAAGTAAACTCTAGGAAATATGATAATAATAGTGATACTTATTAAGGGGTTAAATTTATTTTATTATTCTTATAGCAAGGGTCTCTAGCTACTGTAATAAAAAATACACCGGAAAGTAGGTTCATTACAAAATCTAAAGTTACAGAGGACATCTGCCTTATCCTGCCTCTTACTTTCTTGTATTTCACTCTCATCTTTGCTATGAAAACTAGATTCATGCAGTTGAGACCTGATAAGGCCTTTTTTAAACTTCAAAACTACTAAATCCTTTTGGTTCCAGAATTTTCTCTGACACCTATGGGTAGGACTCCTGAGCAAAACCACAGAGTCTCCACTCATAGGCAACCTGGAAATGTTGAGGGGTTAATGTGCCAAGGGCAACATCTTTATAACATGCTGGTGAAATAGGGTCTCAGTGGCCCAGAGGGGCAGAGTCTTCATCGCTTATTTCACTCTTCCCAGGCCCCCACACTTGTTCCCTGGGATCACTTCTCACAAAAGATTATCATCACATAAACCTATGTCTTAGGTTTTGTTTCTGGGGGAAAATTATGCTTCAAAAATATATTAAGCACCATAACAAATATATAAAACTAAAATATTCATAGGAACTACAGTAAAAATATGAAAATACCAGTGATTTTTATAGAAAGAAAGTGTCACAATAACTGCTTCTACTGCTATGGTTTATTATATACATTTACAATGGAAAGAAATGCTAAATTTAAGTTAGATGTTATGCAAAACTAAAGATGACATTTTATTTTCACCCAATTTCATGGGCCTGCTGAATTTCATTTATAGACCCTTGAATTAAGAAATCCTAATATAATATCTGTTTGATTTTTATAACAAACACATGAATTGATATGAATGTTAATATTATTAAAGGACTAGCACTAATCATTCCAAAGCATTTATTTAATGTAGGAAATTTTAAAAGAACTCTGATATTTTTAATGTCAGTGATCATAAACAAAGTGCACCTATGTATTTTCGTAAGCCTGTAGAACTTAAAACTTAACCAGGACAAGTTCTGCTGTGCACTCTTTATGGAGAATGAAGGTTATCAACTAAATTCAACTCTGGCCTGAAATAACTGAACTAATAAATATAGAAAACTGGCACAGACACAAATTGGCAGAACTCCTTGTCAGAGTTGGATGCAATAGGTTTATGAGTTTTTATATATTAGAGGATCCACTTAACCATTGTAATACTCAGTTTGGGATGCCATCACACAATACCATAGACTCGGTGGCTTAAGCAACAGATGTTTATTTTCTTACAGTTCTGGATGCTGGGATGCTGGGGGTACAAGGTCAATGTGCCAGCAAGTTTCTTTTCTGGTGAGGCATCTATTCTTAGCTGTCTTCTCACATCCTCTGTACTGAGTGAGATCGCTGGTGTCTCCCACCTCATAAAAAGACACATGTGTTAGAAGATTAGAGCTCCGAGTACATGACCTTATTTAACCTTAAGTAGCACCTAAAAGCCTATCTCCCAAAAGCCGATTAGGAGTTAGGCTTCAATCTATGTGTTTGGGAGGGCACAATTCATTCTTTACTGAAGTATACATTCTTTGAAACTTATCTGCAAATAAAGGATGTTTGGAAACTTTTTCAAAATGCTGTGATGGTCAAATGAAAGGCTGTTCATTCACTGAGGCCGTGGGGATAGTAGAAAAAGCTTAGTCACTATTTTAAAGAAGTTATTTTATTGGTGAGATGAGAAATTGTCCCATGTGGCAAATGAAGAACTGGAATTTGTGCAACAACTGCATGTAAAAGATAGGGTTGTGTGCACTACCTGAACTATTATGTCCCAAGGCAGGAAAGGTTAGGGTTGTAGAGGGCTCACTTCTTACCATGCCCTGCCCCCCTATATGCAGAGTAAAAAAGAACCACTGCTTAGTTCATGACGAAGCTCAATAGACATCAAAATATACTAGTTACTGACAGATTCTTAAATGCAGCTGAGGTATATTAACCATGTGGCCTTAAATCATACAAAACCCACATGTTGGAAATACTTTTGTACCTGTCACAGATCAAGTGTAAGCAAAGAAGACTACTCCACTTCCCCCCAAAACAATTAAAGTAGCCTAAAGAATGTCCTTCCTGGAGAAAAGTAGATATACCCACTCCTCCAAACACAGAGAAGAAAGGGGAATAGGGCCCATTATAGCCAGAGTTCTCCCACACTGCATAATCAGAAAAGTTGTTTCCCATCCCAAGAAAAAGATTCAAGGAATTGCATACTTTCCACATGGGAAGGAAATGCTGGAATGCAGAATAAGAGCATCAACTATTAAAAGATGGGGATTGCCTGACATTTTACATATGTTAAGACTTCAATATCACAAAAGGAAATAAAATATACTGGTACATATTAAGTAGCAGAATGAAATAGGAAATTAGAAGGCAGGGAGAGAATTGTTAGGACACCAGTGTCAAACCAGGATCAAAGTGTCAATCCCGGCATGGGTAGAAGAGAAAGATAGAAATTAAAGAATGAGGTCAATTGACAGAGGATGTATGAACCACTGTGTGATGACAAATTCCTAAATGAGGATACCTGTGTCCTAACGGAATATGATAGCATTTGGTTCTAGTTGGTGGATGATTTTTAGCATTCAAGAAGAATGAGAAATTATTAGAAATCAAATGTAGAATCTAGGCAATGTGTATATCAGATTAGGGATTCAGAGTCTAGACTACAAATGTCCTAAATCCAGCTTCTGAAAATTCAAAACACAAGATTCCGATGAGAATGACAGCAAACTGAGTTGATTGAGTCAGAGAAGTATGAAGAAAGGTGACCTATAAATTATCCTCAAGAACTGGAATTTGAACCAGATATCTGTGCTGCTGGGGTTTTGTGTAAGAGTTAAATGTTACACCTTTTAAGATAGAGAAACAGGCAGGTCTGACACTAAATAACACTACATATATATTTTAAATTCAAAGAACTTCAGGGTTGAAAGTGTCTTTAAAGGGCATATTCAGTTCCTGCATTATGCAGGACTGACTCTGAGTTAAAAGACTATCATTGTGAATTGAAGTCCAAAAGGAAGGCAAGAAATGACTTTTTAAATACAAAAACCTTCAGTTACATTAAAATAGCTTCTGAGTTATTTTTATATTATGCCTTAGCCAAAGAATTTCCAAAGTCAATAAATGTAAAGGACTCATGTGAACATTGAACATTTTTAATCAATTTAATATGCTATAATGAATTTTATTTTGATTAAAATGGGAAGACCCATTTTTAGATATGTTCCATTCTTCATTATGTATAATCTTACTAATCAACTGAACGCTAAAATATTTCCATAAATCTATGCCATTTACATCAGCGGCCCCCTGAAACAGGGACATGTTACTCAAATATGTGTTTCTTTATCACTGTTTCTTGGCACAAAGCCAAGAATTTCCTATGCGATGGGAGAATCTTTTAATATTCATAATGAGCCTCTTTAGAGTGTACCTGAATTTATGCTAATGAGGTGACTCATGGTGCTGTCCTTTCATAATCTTCAGAGAGAGACAGGTGCTGCCAGATAGACCAAGGCACTATTATAGGGTTGGTACTTTCTGCCCCATCCTTCAACCTCTGGGGATGAGAGAGGGATGGGAGAACAATAACATTCACATAATGAAACTGAGATAAAAGTTCTGCACAGTGGACCTGAGTGTAAGTTCGAGTTGGCAAACATAATTGATATTCTGGGGTAGTGGCAAGGCCCAGTTCACAAGAAGGCATGGAAGCTCTGTCTACCTTTTTCCTAGTAGAACTCAACTTTTTCATCTCCTTCTTTGATTGTTCCTAGTTGTTTATTTTATAATAAAACTATAATTATAACACTTTCACTAAGTTTTGTGAATTGCTTCAGAAAGTTATCAAATCTGAAAAGGGGTTCTGGTCATGGGAATCCAAACATTTATAGCCAAGAAGACGAGAAGTAAAGGAAGCCTGGGGATCCCATCTGTAATAGAATGTGAAGTAAGGGAGATCTCATTAGGAACTTTGCTCTTTAATTTGTGGAATCTGATGCTAACTTTAGGAATTTAGTGTTGGGGTGAATTTAATTGTGGAATACTCTGTTGGTATCAAAAGGCATCTATAAATGTTGAATTAAAAATTAATATTTATATTTTTGGGGAAATAAATATATCTTATAAACATGAAATCCCTTTAAAAATGAATTTGTTAGGAAATTAAAATTGTAAAGAAATTAACACTATGTTTGTCATAAGATCATAGTAAATGATACTATGGGATCATGACTATGAAAGTGTAAAGGTCTCAGTGATTTATCCAAGTGACTTGAATTTTATTTTTTAAATTAGTGCAGAAGACTGAATCTTCCATAGTTTTAATTGCGGTAGTATTCATACTCACCATAATGAGAAAAATTACTTTATATATGTGATAACCAGCATTACAAATTGCTCCCAGTGACTTTAATCTTTTGATATTCACTATCGTATGTTGTTTCCTTCCATATTAAATCAGTCCTGATATTTGTAAGTAACAAAATGTTGCCAAAGTGATGGAATGTGACTTACGAAAAATTGGAGGTTCTGTCTTGTTCCTTTGAATCGCTTATTCTTGGGGGTTAAAAAAAAAAAAAAAACCAGGCTCATGTCATGTGTGCATATTTAAGCATTTTTATGAAGAGGTCCATGGAAGGAAGGTCAAATCCTACAAACAATATGTATCAACTCAGTGACCAAGTGAGCAAGTCACTTTAAAGCAGATTATCCAGTCCCAATCTTCAGCTGATACCTTGACTGTAATGTCATGAAAGATCCCAGACGAGTTCCATCCATGTAAGACAATTAGTGTTTGTGATAATATATAACAGACAATATACAAGCAGTTACAAACAAGTGTACATGCACAGACACCCACACAACCTTAAAAACTAAAATTGTGGAAATGTCTTTGGGACCAGTTAGCAGACAAATATATATGTAGAGAGAGATTGATTGACTCCAGATGAACTTTGAGGAAAGTTTTCCTGAAATTTTAAAGAGATTTGAATGTAATATCAGTGGAAGCTTGATATTAGAAGTGTTGACAGAGAGGAAGGTGGTAAACATTTGGGGAGAGAGTTTGAGTCAAGAGGACTCTTAGTTGATTAAAAAAAAAAAAAAAACACTTCATTAAGTAACAAAATAGTTAAAAATTATACCTATTGAAATGGGTGTTTAAGTTAGAAAATTTCCAGGCAGAAAGTTGTAGTTGCAAAAACAATTCTTTAAATTGTACTCTGAACTTGCTATAAACAAACACATGCCAGACTATCACCTCTTGAACTTCACCCATACTACCTTTTCTGCCTGAGCCATTTCATACTTCCATGCTTTTTAGTCAGCTTTTTTGCTGCTGTGACTAAAAGACTTGACAGGAACAATACCGTACGTTTAAAAGTTGTTATTTACACATACAAATGATATAACTGTTTCCCTGTGACAGTTCTGTGAATGTAGATCATACATTGATCATGTCCATCTTCCCTTTGACACTGTCCTTCTTTCTCCCCTCTTCCCCCGTACCCTTCCAATTCTCTTATGTCATATTTAATGTCTTAATCATAATGATTATTCATCATATTTATTTGTTTATTTGTTTTTCGTTTCCTCATATGAGGGAAAACAGAATATTTGTCTTTCAGTATCTGTCTTACCTAGCTTAATATGATATCTTCCATATCATCCACTTTCCTGCAATGACTTAATTTTTCTTTATGGATGAAATAATATTCCACCATATTTTCTTTTTTCAATTGGTTCATGTTTTATTTGGTGCATGATAGTTTACATAAAAGTGAAATTAACTGTGATATGTTCATACGTGCACTTGATATAGCCGGCTTAATTTCATTCTGCTGTTCCTACCCTTTCCTACCCCTCCTCTTTCCCCATCAGTCCACTTCCACTACTCTTCTGTTATCCCTTCTATTTTCATGAGATCTCCCAGTTTTAATTCCTTATTTCTCTCTAGCTTCTGCACATAAGAGAAAACATTCGACCCTTGACTTTCTGAGGTTGGATTTTTCACTCAGCATTGTGTTCTCTAGTTCCATCCTTGGAAATTAGTACGACTGCTTTGGAAAACAATATGAAGATTCCTCAAAAGATGAGGAATGTACCCACTATATGATCCAGCTTTTTCATTACTTGATATTTATTCAAAAGAATTGAAATTTGCATACTGTGTTGATACATGTATACCAATACTTAAAACAGCGCAATTTACAATAGCTAGGTTATAGAACAGCCTAGGTGTGCCTCAACAGAAAACAGGATTTTTTCTAGTTCTGTGAAGAATGTCATTGATATTTTGATGGGGAGTGTATTGAATCTGCATATTACTTTTGGTATTGTAGCTGATTTCATATCTCGGCTTTTGCAAATACTGGTGCACTAAACATGAGCATTCATGTATCTATTTTGGATATGGAATTCATTTCCTTCAGATACATGCCTAGGAGTGACATAGGTGAGTCATATGGTAGTTCTATATTTTATTTGTTGAGGAACCTCCACACTGTTTTCTAAGGTAACTATACTAATTTAATCCCCACGAACAATGTATACAAATTCCTTTTCCCAACATTCTCACCACCATTTATTTATTTATTGTTTTTGATTAGGTCATTCTTATTGATGTGAAAATGAATATTAGCATACTTTTGCATTTCCCTGATGACTGAAGATAATTAACATTTTTTCATGTATTTATTAGCCATTTGTTGTTCTTTTAAGAAATGTCTGTTCAGATCATTTGCCAACTTTTTGAATGATTTTCTTGTTCTTTTGTTGTTAAGTGTTAGGAGTTCTTCATATATCATGCTGTTTTACTTACTTCAGCTTTAGAGTATATTTTGGGGGGGGCGGTACTGGAGATGGAACTCAGGGGCACTTGACCACTGAGCCACATCTCCAGCCCTATTTTGTATTTTCTTTAGAGATAGGGTCTCACTGAGTTGCTTAGCACCTTGCTTTTGCTGAAGTTGGCTTTGAACTTGAGATGCTCTTGTCTCAACCTCCCAGGGGGCTGGGATTACCAGACCTGTACCACTGTGCCTGGCGATAGAATGTATTTTGAAGTCAGGTAATGACTCCTGCTTTTCGTTTTGTTTTGTTGTTGTTTGTTCATTCATTTGTTTTTATCCAAGATTGCTTTGGCTATTTGGTACTTTTTTATGGTCCCATACAAATTTCAGGATTGTATTATCTGTTTCTGGGAAGGATGTTATTAATATTTTGATAGGGATTACATTGAATCTGTAGATTGCCTTAAGTCATATGGATATTTTAATGATATTGATTCTTCTAATCTATGAATAAAGGCTGTCTTTTTATAATTTTGTATGTCCTCTTCAGTTTTTTTTTTCTTTTCATTAATGTTTTGCAATTTTTATTGTAGCAATCTTTCATCTCTTTGGTTAAATTTATTTTTGTGCCTCTTGTAAATGGTATTGCTTTCTGGATTTTTGTTTCAGATAATTAAGTATTGGCATATTGAAAAACATGATCTTACAAATAGAAAATTCCAGACTACACACAAAAGGGATTATAACTAATAAATTTAGCAAAGTTGCAGAATATAATATGAACATGTAAAAATCAGCAGCATTACTATATATTAAAATTATAACTTTTCACAAATATTAAGAGGTAGATTCTATTCTAAACAATGTTATTGTAATTGAGATAGTGAATTTTTAATTTATTCTAGATTTTAAATATGAGGAAATTGAATCTTTAGAGAGGTTTAGCAATTTTCTATAGATAACTATTTTCTTAAGTGTTAGAGACAGGATTCTGACCCAGACAATCTCTTTAGAGCTTGCAAAGCTGAAAACAGCATTATGCTGCCTGCTACAAGGAAAGGAAAAGCTTGGTCTCAGTTGCTGAGAACAACCCTCAGCATCCCTAATGAATAGTGAGCATTTAACAGCATGAAAGAGGATGCATTTTCAATGGTGTTTCCAACTGAATGAGTGCCATACAACAATTTTCATGGCTCATTTGATAAGACATCCTAGCTGATTTAATTATCTACTCTTTAATCATTTATTTTTTTCAGACATGTTTTCACCAGAAGAAAATATAGTTGATCTCAGATGAATGAATCATTTCATCAATAGCATGTACTAAAATGAAGGTTTAGTTGATCTAGAAATATTGCACTTATTAGGATGTTAAATTTTATTTAAATTTGTCTTCATCTAAAACCATAAAAAATAAGATTCATAGATACATATTAAATGCATTTCATCTGAATGCATCTATCAAAAACATTTATGCATTTAATATTTTCTTTTACTTTCTACATTTTACCCAAATTGCTAGAGGAAGTTCAACAGCATTAACTTCTACTCTACTTAAAAGAAATAGAAATATTAATATATAATTATAAGGCAGTATAATAGCAACCATAAAATAATAAATAAACATACAAAAAATTAGTAAATAAAAAGGTTTGCTGGAAAATGGAATGTAGGTCAGTTCTCCTTTCTCAGATAAATTATAAACTTTTTCAGATTTCCTAATTCCCACTTGACCAGAAATTCAACTGATAAAAATAAAATATCTGTTAATATATAAAACATTCAAGAAAATTTGGACTGATAACAGGGAGTTATAATGATTGAATTTGCTATTAATTCTGGCTCATTTTCCCCTAACTAACTTGTAAAACTTAGTTAGAAAGGGGTAAGTTAAGCATTTTGTTGCCAAGGTGGAAAAGTAGGCTAAGTAAGGAAATACTAATTTTTAGTCTTTGAATGATTGAGTTAGAATTACTCTCTGTTTATTTGAGGTGTGACTTCAATACTGAATTTTTAAGTTCAAAGGAAAAGGTCATTTTGACATGGTTTGTAATATTGATTGATTTATCTGAAAAATGAGATAACCAAGATACTGTTGACTTATTGAAGCTAAGTTGTACTAATAGAAGTAAGACATCCTGGCAGCAATTGCATAGAAGAGTGACTCTTGATAATGATTTGCACTGCATATTTTGAAAAGCAAGAGGAAAGAATTTTGAGTTTCACCATATAGAAATAATAAATGAAGATGAAGGATATTTTGTTTTAAACATACCATAATCATTTATGTATCAAAATATCACATAACACCCTATCAATATATAGATATATTTTTGTATATACAACCAATATATGTATTGGTTGAAAATAAATTTAATATAAAAATAAAATGATTTGGCAGAAAACATGGAAGTAATTTGTATAAGCTTTCTTTAAGTTATTTAAATTAAAGGATACAAGTCTGTATGAAAGGTGTTCCTTCATTGATATCTGAAGACTTTCACTGAAAATATGCAATCAGTAATTGATCAACATATACTAATTTCAGTACATATTAAATGTAAAGGTATTTTCCTTACTAGTTTGCCTATTTATTATAAATTTGAATTACATACTATTTAGAAGGCTCTATAAATAACTTTCTAATTAAACCCTCACATGTACATTTTCAGTTGAAATTATCTTAATGCAGTATTATAGTATACTAAATAACATTTAAACAAATATTATTCAGTAATGACTTAATAATGCTTATTTATCAATATAAATGAACTTGTCTCATAATTCTCTTACCATTAAAATAGTATTTGTTTAAAGAATAAATCAATATTATTTTTATAATTTTTATCTGCAGCAATGATAATTTTTAAAGTACTTTAGTTCATTTGTCATAGTTTTGTGACATCTGTATATACATTTTGTAAGTTTTCATATTAGGGGACTGAGGGCTATTTACTGATTCTCTTTAATATTCATTTTATCTATTCCTGTGCACTTTACTATTTGCCATTTCAATAATCTACATGGTATTTAAACTTGAAATGATTTATTTAATATCTTTCATCTTTTATGTTTGACTTTTTACTAATTCTTAACAAGTAATATGTCATTCCATAGTTAAAATTTTACTAATATTATTTTCATATTTTAAATTTATATTAAATACTTAAAAACTGTTTAAATTGATATTAAACACAAAATTGTTAAAATTTTAATAATGTTAGAGTTTGGGCATGTTGAGAATGTCAAAATAAGAATCCTCAAACTTTATAAATTAATACCTTAAAATATTTTCTTTATTTATTCTCTTATTTCCAACCTGCTATTACTGTTTGCTCTTTCTCATCACTTTCCATTGTTAACTTCCAAACTGCTATCTTGATAAAATTATCCTTATATCATGTACTTTCCTCACACTGTTGAGTGTTAACTTCATAAGAAAGCTAATCAAATCATTTTTTTACTTCTTAGGTCAATAACACCACCATTGGCTCTACACAGGCTACAGCTTCTATGTCTGAAGTGCAAATCTTTTACAGTTACTTCTCTGGAATCATACATTATTATTCATTTCTTGTTCCCTATATAACAATCATGGCATGTATACTGCCCTTTCAAAAATGTACAACACTATTTCATGTTTTGAACATGGTCTTCCCTCTGCTTAAAATATGTACCTCTTCCCATCTATCTTTCTCTTCTGTTTGAAAAAAACTGAATGCTTCAAAGTCAAATAAAATATTACCTCTTTGTTAAAACCAGTACTTTTATGTCTAAATCATTTAGTACTGATCTCCATTTATCAATTATTACATACTTAGCACATCATGCTATGTATCTGACATTTTGATAAAAGATACATGATTTTAAAAGTATATAATATTTGAAAATGACATTCATGGAGCATAAATGGATGATGCTTTGTTGGGTGTGGTGGTACACGAATGTAATCCCAGTGGCTCCGGAGGCTGAGGCAGGAGGATAGTGGAGTTCAAAGCCGGCATCGGCAAAAGTGAGGTGCTAAGCAACTTATGAGAACCTGTCTCTAAATAAAATACAAAATAGGGCTGGGGATGTGGCTTGGTGGAGTGCCACTGGGTTCAGTTTCCAGGTTCAAATAAATAAATACATCAATCAATCATGCTTTTTCTTGACCAAAATCTTTCCTTTCTCTAAGAGGTATTCTTTACAAAGTATCAGTAAATGAAATATATCTCTGGCCTCTTTTAAAATGATACCTTTTGTAATTGTAGAAATGGGTTGTGTAAATTCTTTTTACAGAAAAATGATTTGCTATTACCCCTCCTATGTTTCTTATTTTTTATAATTTTGATCACTAGCAATGATATATTTTTATTTTCATTGACCTATTTATTTTGAGCATTATTTTATGACCCTATACAATATTATACACACCAATTAACAGAATGAAGGATAATATTCTCATGATTATCTAAATAGATGCAAAAGAAAATCATCATCAAATTCAATACCCATTCATAGCAAAAACCTTCAACAAATTAGGTGTAGAGGAAATTTAACTCAAGTTAAAGTCATGTCAGAAGTGACAGAGTCCATAGTC
This sequence comes from Sciurus vulgaris, assembly GCF_902686455.1. Lineage (NCBI taxonomy): Eukaryota > Metazoa > Chordata > Mammalia > Rodentia > Sciuridae > Sciurus > Sciurus vulgaris. The sequence goes on from NC_136463.1 coordinate 138,776,101, forward strand.
AGAAGTCCATAGGTAACACTATACTCCATGGTAAACATCTGAAATCTTTTCTGCTGGGATCAGAAATTAGGCAAGTAGGCACATTTGTGAACTTTCCCTAAGCAAAATTGGAAGGCTTAACCAGAGAATGATACAAGCAAAAGAAACACAAGGCATCCAAATTGGAAAGGAAAAAATAAAATTATCTATATTAGAAGATGAAATGATCCTATATGTCAGAAACACTAAACGCTCCACAAAACCTGTGGGAATAAACATATTCAGTAAAATTTCAAGACACAAAAATCAACATATGAAATTCAGTCGCATCTCTGTATAATAACAATGAACCACTGAAAAGAAAATTAGTAATATAATTCAATTTATAATAGCATAAAAACAAAATAAACTACTCAGGAATAAACTTCACCAAGGGGGCAGAAGATATATAAAAGATTAATGAAAGAAATTGAAGAGGGAGCAAATAAATGAAAATATACTCTGTGTTCATGGATTGTAAACCTTAAAATTGTTAAAATACTCATAATACCCAAAGCCTCTATTTAGAACATGAATTGCTTAGAAATAGTGATTGCTATTTCTTATGAAAATTCTGTACCTCAAAAATGCCCTTGGACCACTTTTCACACAATTTTTCTTAATATGCTGCTAGGCAGACAACATGCTTATTGGTTTACTCATTCACAATGTCTTATTTGCCCAGATATTTTGAAGACACTATCAATTCAACATTTTCCAAACTGACTTAGGTAATTTTGAATTTCCAGCTTGTTTTTTCCTTCCTATTCCACCTTGGCGACAATCACACATACTTCTAGATACCCAATCTTGATTTCTGGAAGTTTCTCATATTGGATCCTTTATTTTCCTCTTTCACCTCACATAGCACATCTAGTTAATCATCAAATCCTGACACTTGTCTCTTTAATATCACCAGACTTTCTTCTTTCCCAATGTAGATTCTCCCTTCCTCATTCAGCAACTTCCTGAATGATTTTCTTGCTTTCTATCTACACTCTTGTATAATTATCCTCTGAATAACCAGGTTGCTTTCTTAAATGATTTATACTACCAGTTATCATTACTCCTAGTTAGAATGACCAGGTCTTTGCTATCTTCCTACGGCCTGCACAGGATCTGTGACATAGGAATAGTTTTCAAGTGGTATTGAAGGGGAATTTTATCATTGGAAATTATTCCTTGGGACTGTAGTTGAATCAGAAAAACATTTTATGAAAATTGTTAGCATGAATTCTGGGGACCTCCCCCAAAATAGTGACGGTTAGAAAGGTAAACGTCTCAATAAGTAATCTCTAAATGTCTCCTATCATTGTTAAATTTGGTCAGAATTTAAAATCACATGACCCATACTTTGCAAACTTCTTTTGTGATCAAAACAAATTCTTGCTTTCTTTAATTCTGGATCCAAAATAATTTTAGTTTAGTGATGCTCTCATCTCTTGTCAAATGTGGCATTATTTCAAATACCCTAATCCCTAAATTTAAATGCATTACTAAAGTAATACAAGAGTTCACATAATGTATTGCTTTTATTTAGAAATCACTGATATATTCTCTTTTACATACCTGTTGTTAGAAAGAATGCATATTTCAATTTTAATGGCTTTTTCCCTTTTGTTTTCCTTTATTTTAGCTGTGCCATTTAGTTATATTCATAGGCCAATCACAGATAATATTAAGTTAAATTTGAAGTGTGAACAGAAAAAACATTTTAAAGTGCTACTTGGGGAATTAATTCAAACTGCCTTTGTTTTTCTCTCTAGTTCTTTTATGTTTGAAGATATAAGAATAGCTAATAGATGAAAATTGCAGCTTAGCTTGTGATTCTAAGACATTCACTGTGACCTCCTTCAACTCCCTTTGATCCATAAGAATGGTAAATTTACTTAAATTGCTCTTTTTGAAATTTATTTCATCTTTCTGACTTACAGACCTTGTTTATATATTTTAATATCTTCTTAAAATTAGATTCAATTCAATTTTGTGGCATTGTGCTTTGATTATCATTATGAATTCATATAATTTTAGGCTTTGTGTTATAAAATAAAAGCCCCAAAAGTTCTTTAAAAAATAGTAAGCCCACATTCAGTGTTTATGATGAAGTATTTGGGTTTTTCCCTAACATGGTTACTTATGACGATGTATCCATAAGGAGATAATCTTCCCTGTCAATAAAAAAATCTTTAATGGGCTGACCTTTAGCTTGTGGACAGCCACAACTGAAATCTAACAGGCTACTTTTAATTAGTTAAGATGTCATTCCAAGAACAGATAGTGAAACAAAGTCATAATTCTGGAAGACATTTCGTTCAGTAGGGATTTAGGAAAAGCTGACAGGAGGCAATGCTGTCAAGCTTTAATGACTTTTTGAGACTGAGTGACAGTACAACATTTCATTTTAAGTAGGTCAAGGTTAGTTTGTCACTCAGTGGCAACACAAATATACACCACAATTTCTGGCACACACACCAGAAAAATCAGAAAAGCTAAGAAGAAAGGATTGGTGTTATTGGTTTATTTTTTGCTATCAACAGTTTGTAAAACCATACAAAGAATAGTAACATATATGCTGAAAAAATAGAGTAATATAACAAGAAATTTATTTTATATATGCTATTTCAACAAATGATTAAGTTGGCAAATACAGAACAATGTACAGATTATTTTCTGAACGGTATGAGAGGTCCTAATAAGTTTAGAGTTGTTGATTTTTTATTTTGTTAGCAAATTCACTAACATTTACAAAAAAAAGACAGTTTAAAATTTCATGTGATAAATTATTTTATTGTTCTAGGAATTGGAAATATGTGTTTTTCTCATGAAATTCACTACTCATTTTTCTGCCCTCACTAAATTTTTCACTGAAGCCCAAGAATGAAATGATTAATCTTTATCTTGTTTTACACAAAATTGTCTTTCAAGCTCATTCATATTCAGATTAGTTGTGTCCTAAACAATTTTTCCTAGTAACTATAAGAAAAGAAAATTAAGATAAAAAATTAAAAATACAACAGAAATCAAATGTATGTGTGTGTGTGTATATATATATATATATATGTATAAGTAAATGTACACATATCTGTGCTATGTATAATAACCCAAGAATGACAAAATGAAGATAAATATCAAGGGCATTTAGTTATTTTCTCTCTTTTAATGAAATGAGATAAATCAACGTAAAGTATATTTGTTTATTTATTTTTTGTTTTCTACTGCAGTGATGTTGCTTTATTTTTAGCTTCTTTTTGTGATTTTTTTAATTTAAAAAGAGTAAATATTATTTATCATTGGTGAGGGAATCACAGATATAGGGAGCAATGTGGTCACTTACACTGAACTGCTGTAAATATTTTCCTGCGTTTCTGTCAATATTTATCACATACATTCACTGGATTCTTTGAAATTGCTTTGATATTCTTTTGCCCACACTTAGGTGACAGCCTTATGGGTAAATTCAACTTCCTGTAAGAATTTATAAAGTTGAACTTGCTTTGAATTTTAGGTACAGCACAGATCAAATTGTATTAGATTTAAAATAATCAAATTGAATAGGTTTTACATGTGTGTTAAGAGTATCCCCACTAATTTTACTTTTAGTTTCAGATTGATACTGTCTATGCTTAACTAATAAAGCACTTAGTTTCTGTTATTTACATACATTTTTTAAAAAAATTCTTATCTCAAGTGAAATGTTAGGTGTTACCTAAAAGCAATACTAGATTTTGCCCAACTCATAAGACAATGGCAGGCTTACTTCACACTTTTACTATATAGTCCAGCAGCTCCTACAGCTTTACCAATACAATAAAGCCATTCAATTTATCTTTCAATGTTATTTTTGTACTTTTGGTTTGTTCTTGTTTTTTTTGGAACTCTGTGTCAGAATAAATTAGTGATCTAGAGTTGGTAGCACTAGAATTTACAGATTACTTTGTTGCAAAATCATCTAATGTTGTCGCTGGCTCTTTGCGGTACCAAATCCGCGAATATTTGTCACCACTTGCAGCAGGTCTTATGGGTGGTGGACTGGAAACTGAGCCACTTCTACCTTTCTCTTTAGTGCACTGCTTTCTTGCTTGTTTGTTTATAGAGGATAGAGGAAATGAGGCTTACTTGCTTTGAGAGGAGAGAGAGAGAGACTTTGCTTGTCAGAGAGAGAGACTTTGCTTAAGAGAGAGACTTTGAGAGAAGGACAGGCTTTACTTAGAGCTTAGAGGAAAAGAGACTTGCTATGCCTTACTTAAGGTCTACTGCTTCTTACTGGTGCGTCCTGCATCCTGTGAACTAAGGGTGCGTCTACCTAAGGTGCTTTAGTGATGCATCTCGGTTCTCTGTTCTGCGATCTGCCTTACGCCGCTTTCTGCTAGCTGCTGTGCTGCTTCTTTCTACTAGCTGCTGCTTCTGCTGTCTTTTCTTTCTTCTTGCCCTATTCCTGCTAGCTGCTGTGTTGTGTTGTCTTGCTCCGCCTACGCTTATATCACCTCCAGGAGGCAGAGAGCAGGGCCACACCTCTTACGCAAAGATTAGCAAGACGCTAGATGTCTGAGCAGGCACAATTAGGAGTGCTTGGGAACACATGCTCATACGTTGTGTGGACGATAAATCACCTGAGTGTGCTTATGTCAATTAACCTCCTCGCTGCCAATGTGATCTGGCGCCGTCAACATGGCACAGTCCCCAACAAATGTGTTAATGTTTTATCCAATATCATTGGAATTATTCCTAATTTTTTGGAAGCATGATGAACAAAAGAGCCCAATGATTTGGTTAGGACCATACATACTCATTGAAAGGAAAACAACTCTACCTCATAGATGGTAACATACCTATGCTCACAGGGAAGGCTTGACATCTCCTTTAAACAGACTTACCACAGGTTCTTCTGAAACACCTGTGTGCCTGAATATTTATAAATGCTGCACAAAAATTAACTTAATCTTCCTGAAAACAATGGGTAGTTTTATTTCCTTCATGAGACAACATGTAAATATATTGAAAATGCAAGCAATGTGTTAATTATGAACACCAAACACTTTTTCACCATCCCATACTTAATCCTAACAACATCCAAATATTATTATTGGCTATAAGAGGTAAAGAGAAACATAGGTGTTTTTATCTTGTGAGGAAAGATTAATAACAAAAAAAATGAAGAAATAGGCCTTTGAGATTTTATTTACAATTCTCATCCAGAATTTATTTACAAGTCAAAATATAGTCTTCATTTATCTGACATTCATTAATTGAACAAATATTTGGTATATCTTTTTTATAAAAAAGTTAATTTTAGTGTGAGAACTTTTTAAAAATTTCAAACAGTATGTTATCTGGGTTATTAATCATACAGATGTCACATGCTAAATTATTATTAAAATTTCATTTGAAAAATAATACCTTACTGCAGTTTTTAAAACTTTGTATTACTAATAATTAAATAGTGAGAAAAATAAACTTGCTCAGGGTACATTTCAATTACTAGTCTGTGATTTTCATTTCCCTTAGATAGATTCTAATACCTACCTAGGGAAGAAAGAAAATAGAATTTCTACTAAAGCGATACAACAACATTTTTAAGCTATAATGACAAACATATGATTATTACTTAGAAAAAAATCTTAATTAATATGGTAAGATGTATTATGTTTATAACTTCATTTTGTATTTTATGGTATTATTCTGATTATAAAACAGAATAATAAGTTTTAAAGATGGAATTTGTATAAAATTTAATTCATTTTAAATTTTAACTTACAAATAATTGTGCCCAAACTAACATTGATTAATTTCACAATAAGTTTACACTATGTAGTTTTTAGAACTTTTACTTTTAAATTTAATTAATGTGAGTTTTTAAATTACTCTAAACAGGACAGGTATCAAAAATACTAGCCTGCCTTGTGGAAAGTTGTGTTAAAGATTAGAATTTTTATAGGTATAACAAAATACATTAATACACCAAAAAATTAGTTTTACTTATTTAAGTGAATAGAGCAATCCCATTCCTCCTTTTCCTGCTGATGCTAAAAATCACATTCTCTGAAATCAAAGTATGCTATGTACATGTGTGCACATACTACATGAATCCTGATTATACAGAAACAAGGTATACTAACTAAAATAATAATAATCACAATAATTATAATTATGATAATAATAACAGAATATCAGTAAAGTAGAACAAGAGGGTCAGGGGGAGGGCAGAGAGGAGGAAAGGTGAAGGAACTGAGGAAAAGTTGATCAAATTATGTTATGTCCATGTATACATCTGGCATAATAAATCCCATTATTTTGTTTAACTATCAATCACCATTGCATAACAAATAACAAATTTTTAAAAAGCCATATTCCTAGTCCAGAAGGTTAAAAATTCTTGGAAACTTTGACTAGTTTTTAAAATTTTACATTACAGTGTCCAAAAGTTTTTATCTACTAATTTGTGCTTGCCACTATATATTTGTCTTCACCTTTTGGTTAATGTGTATATGTATACACATTAATATGTATATGTGTATGTGTGTATATATATATATATATATATGCCAATTTTATTTTAAAAAAACATTATTTCCTTTCCTATGACAAATTTAAAGCAAATACGTAAATAAAATAATCAGTTCACTTATGTCATCCCCCTCTCCCCCAAAACTGAGAGATTTTATCTTCACTAGATGCATCCTACAAGATGTGCTAAAAGGGAGTTCTCTAAACTGTAAAGAAGAAACAGTAATGAGTAAGAAGAAAACTTCAGAAGATATATAAAGATAGCAACTATATAAAATCAGAATACTTTGATATTATAACGGTGCATAAACATTCATATTTTTATTATGAAGACAAAAACAATTAGAGATAATAATTGTATTGAAATGTTAAGAGATAAGCAGAAATATGTAAAATAGTACGTTAAAAATTCAAAATATGGGAAGGAATGGAGTGAAATTATCATTTATTAGTATATTTTCATTGTTTTTATTTCTTATCTTTATAATCTTAAATAGCTATACTTTCAGAATAGTGTTTTATCATCAGAAGAAGTTTTTATAAGCCTCTTGGTAACCACAAAGCAAAAATCAATAATAGAAAAGATTAAAATAATAATCAAGACATCAAGACACACTATTAGTGTAAATCACTCAACAAAAAGGAACAGAGTGAATAAAGAAGAAACTGCAAGAAATATAGAAAGCAAGTTACAAGGTTGGTATAGCAAGACCTTATCTATATTTATATTCAATGCAATGTCAATTACTTCAGTTCTCTGTATACTCATTTCACATAGAGTGACTGAATGGATAAGATAAAACTTATGTGTTGCATACAAGAGAATAGCTTCACCTGTAAAGCCACAGGTAGAATAAGAATGAAGGAATGGAATAAGATATTCCACAAAAATGGAATCACATAACAAGCAGGAGTAGCTATAAAATAAACTTTACATTAAAACCACAACAATAGTGAAAAGCAGTAAAAAGAGACAGGAAGGTAATTATAAAGTAGTAAATGGAACAATTCAGCAAGAAAAAATAATAATTCTAAATCCATATGCACCCAATATTGGAGCATATTTAAAGTGAAAGTCAATACTAAGTGCAGCGCACTTTAACACAACCACTAAAAGTCATTTCAATTAGATGTTGAGGTATTAAATAGGAAGATGCATAATATTTATAGAAAATTTTTCAATAGTTCGAATACATTTGATGCCTCTTTATCTGTTACTGTGTTCAAAGCTATTTTTACTGTTTCCTGCATTTCTCTTTTTTTAAAAAAGGCATAGTTCTGATTTCTCTTTTCTAAATACAGATAAGTTATAATAAGAATAGACACTATTAAGTAACTTAATTAAACTAACTAATGTAGAGTGAATAACATCTCAGAGTTAGTAAGGAGCTGTCCCAACTTGTCAGTCTCTAGATACCATGATTTTTACTAACTATGTTGTGAAACAACCTTGCTTCACTTGTTCTGAAGGAAACGACCTTGCTTCATGTGTTCTAGTATTACCAGAACCTATAACCTCTTCAATCTACAACCTCTCAATATATTTATCCAAAATGTAAAACAACTATGTCATTCATGACCAAATACTTGAACCCTGATGCCATAATTAAAGTCCATTGCTAACAAAGTTGCATCTCCTTTATTGATCATGGTAGACTATATTGCTATAATTTATCTTCCATGTGAAGTGAACAAAAATTATGGTTGAAATACTCTAATAGTCAATTCAACTAAGTATAATAAGTTACAGGAGAATACAATATCAGACATATGCCAGAACAGTTTCTCAGTTTGTCCTTTCAATTTGCAAATATCAGTGTTTAGACTTTAATATTATTTGGTTGTTCTCTGATTGATGAGCCTTTCCATCTCATGTCCAACTAACCTAAACAGAGACTAACATCTCTCATCACATTAAATCATAGCTATATGTGTATGTGTGTGTTCATGTATGTGTGCACCCACACAGTTCCACCTTTGGCTACTAGACTTTTGGGTAAGACAATATGTAGAGACAATAGGTAATCAAGGAAACTTCACTTTTTAAAAAAATTTTCATATATACAGTGAAAAATCCTTAAATTTCATAGTATATTGTAGGAGATTTTAGTCTGAGAGTTAACAGAAGACACCCCAACACACAAATATACACAAATATAGATATATATGTATATACATTGGGTATTTTAATTGGAAAAGTATTTACACACATATGTTAAAATATTTAAACACATATGGAAGCAAACTAGACATAACTTGAAGACAGCATAAGAAATGTGTACCAGATGGGACTGCAAATTGGTTCAACCACTCTGGAAAGCAGTATGGAGATTTCTCAGAAAACTAAGAATGAAACAACCATTTGACCCAGTTATCCCACTCCTTGATATGTGCCCACAGGACTTAAAATCAGTATACTACAGTGATGTAGCCACATCAATGTTGAAAGCATCTCAATTCACACGAACAAAGCTGTGGAACCAACTGAGTTGCCCTTCAACAGATAAATGGATAAAGACAATGTGACATATATGCACAAAAGAATATTACTCAGTCATAAAGAAGAATGAAATTATGGCATTTGCCAGTAAATGAATGCAACTGGAGAATATCATACTAAGTGGAATAGCTCAGTTTCCCAAAACCAAAGGCTAAATGTTCTCTCTGATATGTGGATGGGGAGAATAAAAGTTCATTGGATTAGGCAAAGGGGAATGAAGGGAAGGGAGGAGGATGGGAATAGGAGACAGTACAATGAATTGGACATAACTTTCCTATGTTCATACATGAACACACAACCAGTGAAATTTCACATCATGTACAACCACAAGAATGAGATCCTACTTAGAATAAGTTATACTCTATGTATGTCAAAATACACACATATCTAAAAAGAATGAATAAAAACCTACACAAAAGAAATGTCTACCAGATATAAATTAAACACAGCAAAGATTTACAAACTGATATACAAAGTTCATCTGATTATGCATCTGCTAGTTATATTACAATTTTTGACTCCAATATTCAGCACAGAAATGTCATAGAATCACCACAATGGATTAAGAGAAGATTCATAAAAATTTGTTTAGCAGAAATTATTTCTCTTAGACCCTAGAATCTAAGGCTTTGAAGTTTAATAATGGCTTTTTATTATTAAAAACATGTTTTTAGAAAGACAGCAACAACAGTTATTAATTGCCACAGGCACTTCTAAAACTTTTTTCCCCACATTGATCTATTGCTATTTTTCATCAACCTATATAGCACATGTATTAAGTAACACTTATTAAATTGCATAGAATCAGAACCATGGAATTCAAACACTCAAAAACATTTGAAGGAGGTTAGTCTCTGGCTGCAAAGAAGGTCCTACTTTTCACATGATAAACTGTGTTCTATACGAGGCAACTGGTTTATGATAAAACATGCCACAGCAGTAATCCAAAAACTTTTCTTCTCTTGGGAAATGGGTTTTGTCATTGTGATTGTTCATTTTATGTGATAACTTGGCTAGGCTATTGGTGCCAGTTCTTCTGTAAAATATTAATTATGATGTCACTTTGAAGATATTCTTTTTACATGGAATTAACATTTATGTAAGTAGACTTTGAGTAAAGCAAATTGGTCTCCATAATGTGATTAGGTCTCATCCAAACAGTCGAGGGTCTTAAGAGAACAGACTGCGGTCCCTTGAGAAACAAGCAGCTCTGTCTCCAGACTGCTGTTGAACTTGAGACTTCAACAGCAAGCAATTCTTCCCTAGAACTTTCACCCTGTCCTGGAGATTTTGGAACTTCCCAGTCCCAATAATCATTTCAACCAATTTTTAAAGTAAATACACTCTCTCTCTCTCTCGCCCTTTCTCTTATTGATTTATTTTTCTTAACAGAATCCTAACATATCCTTTATGACTGAAAATCATATGGATGCTTGGCCTGGGCTACTTCTTATTTTTTCTTTTCCTCATTTTCATTTTAAATTTAAAATAAATTTTAAATGATGCATAAAAATTGTACATATATATCATATTTTGATAGATGTAAGATTGAATATTTAAATCAAGATGTTGACACATCTAGTGGGATTTCTAAGAAAGGTTTGTAGGTGTTTGCTTAAACATCAGATGAGGAGATGTTTAACTGTCTTGTTGCATTGTAAAAAACAATATTATAAAGACTTTGAACTTTGCCGAACCTCAATTTTGTTGAATGTAAATTGACCAAGTTGAAGGACATAAAATGAAATAAAAGATAATGACCAAAAATTATCTTTTCAGCTGGTTGTCCTGGCATGTGCCTGTAATCCCTGTGACTTGGGAGGGTGAGATAGGAGGATCATGAGTTGAAGGCCAGTCTGGGCAATTTATTGGAATTCTGCCTCAAAGTAAAAAGGGTGGAGGATATAACTCAGTGATTATAGCAACCCTGGGTTTAATCCCTACTACTGAAAAAAAAATTATTTTTCTCACCCCATAAAAAAGATGTTATTTTTAAATACATTATATCTATAAAAGACCAATTTTAAGTTAACCAACAAATAATTTACAAACACACACCATATACTTATAAATAAAACAAAAGAACTTTACAATTTTGGGGGGTCAATATTGGATTATAAAACATTATAGCAGGGATTGCATAGAATAAGAAGTAAAGATTTTCATATTAAAATATGAGAGGGAAGAAAAATACAATAAAGATATACATGTTTTTCAGTGAACAAAAAAATCTAGCAGTGATGGAAATATAACATTATTAATTTCAATTAAATATACGTACTTATTTGTTTGGGGGATTGGAATATGGGCAGTGTTTTGTATGTCATTTGCTAAGATATTCCCTGCTCTAACTAATAACCTTTTGCATTATAGTATTTTACTCTTCAATAAAATAAATGGATAAATCCAGGTCTTTATATCCTATAGTATTTTTTGTTTTGTTTTGTACCAATACCATGTCTAAAGCTTGGGATACATAACTTTTCATTTCTTTTATTCATTTTGGAAGAATTTGGGAGTGCCATCTTTAAGCCCTTCTCCCCACCCACACTAATACTGCATTAAATCACCAACGTTCTCTGTAACAGTCTTGCCTGCAAAATTAGTATTATATAAAGAAATCCAAGACTACTGCTTTGATATCCTTTCATAGCTACACACCAGTAAGAAATTACAAAATCAACTCTGCCACTGGAATTGGACCTAAGAGTGAACACTCTTTTTTGCCTGCTTCTATGCTTCCTACCACCCAGGCTCCTCACCTGCCCCTATCGCCACTCAAAAATTGACAATATTTAAAAAACTGGATAGGCAAATGCCCATATTTAACTTTGACAACTGATTCTCATTATTTCTAGATGTAAGCCAACTAAGATCAAGCACCTTATTTCTCTCCTACCTGTTAGTCAACTTCTCTACATTGTTTTAGTGTGCTTTCAGCAGCAAGTAGAAAGTCCCTTGAAGGCAAAAATGATCAAATATACATTATTATTCTGAGCATAGCAGAAGAAAAAATAGTGGTTTTCACTTTATTGTCTACTTATAGTCTTAGGCAAGTAAGCAGGATTATTGTTTAATTTGCAGTAGTCTTCTTAATAAAAACTTTAAATAAAGTATCATAAATCCTCAAATTTAAACTCTCTAAAATTAACATTAACCTTCCTAAATCAATATCCTACCAGTTTTATTTTTTCAAACAATTTTATGTTTGACACCATTTTTGAAACTTAACAACATTCTTTAATATATATGATTAATATCTCATTTTGGATTAAAATTCAATTACAGTATTTTTTAAATACCAAGCATCAGAGTCTCCCCTTAACAGAGTAAGTTGACATAATGCTTGCTTTCCTTTCTATAATAATCATTATTAGCATAATTAATTTCAGTTAAATAGTGAGTATGTATTATTTAAGTGATCTCAAATGGTCAGTTGAAAAGAAAGACAATTTTAAGTTACTTAATATTATATTAATGTTGATAGATATCATGTATTTAACTTTCTAGATATCCTGAGGCTAGTACAATTTATCTGTAGTTCATAATAAGAAACTTATTAGCCTTATTGAAAACACATTTACGTAAAATACCTATACAACCACCATTTTATTGATCATCATACTAAATATTTTTTAGTCAGAAGTATACATTGATATTAAAAATATTTGGAATCATTACTTAGATTATGTATACATTTAAAAAGTGAGTGCTTGGCTTTTATTTTATTATTTTCTTTTGTGATATTTACCAGGGAGTTAACTTAGAGGCATTATATAAAATATTCTGAACACTATAATAATATGTGTACATACAAACATATACCTATATTATACCTATATGTAAATGTGAAACACACATTTAAGCTACATTTATTGGCTATTTTATATACTGTCTAATATTAGGATTGTTTGTATTGCACTATGTTTTAATTTAATGATAATTTTGTAAAAGATTAACAATAATGTAAATAAATTTTAGAAAACGGAAGCAAATTTCAAAGCAAGGAATTTAGTGAGACCATATTTAATCAACTTGAGAAGCATCCACCATTACTTCACTATTTTGACCTACCACATATCAGAGGCTTCCACTGATGCAGGGACAAATAAGATTATTATTGAGGATAACAATAGTGTAGTTTTATTATATACCAATTACATATATAAATATTTTTAATGTTAGATCTTGATTCTTATAGCTATTGTAATTAGCATAGTTACTGCTCATTATTGGCTTTGCTGTAGTTTATTTGCATACTCACATTCTCATATCAATTTTAATTGATAAAATTGGTGGTAGAATAATTACATGCATTTTCCTTTAAGTATAATCAAATTTGAAAGTCAATCTATATTTCAGGTTGTAATTGAAAATTATTTTTAAAACTAACAATGAAAGAAAATCAATCTGGTTTAGTTCATTAAATTTTAAATACATATTTGAAAACCATAATACAAAACATACTTTGCATAATTGCAAGATAATCTGTGAGCATTACAGGAAATTTTCTGCAGTAAAAGAATGCAATATCACAATTCATTAATAATTTTTTCAACGAGGTCAGTTATACCACTGGTTTATTATTTTGCTCAATTTATTTCTTTTGAACAATAAATTTAATCATGACTGTTTCATATACTAATGTTCCAAAGTCATGGATACACTGTCCCTACTCAGTCAGTTACTTGCTCATCAGGAGTTTTATTCTGGTGGAAGAGAGAGTAGAAAACATTTTTCTTTTATCACAAGCTGGCAAAAGACAGGTAAACTTGATTACAAAGTGAGCAGAACTTAAGGAAGCAAATTTGGAAGAATATTATAATCATGTACATAAATTGAGGATTGATGATTTGTTAGGACAGGAAAACAGGGAGAAATTTTAGAGAATAGAACACTTGTTAGTGGCCACTAGATACATGTTTCTGAAAGCTCTGGCCATTTATTCTGGGAATCTCCACCTTACCACAAGGGACATTATCAGCCCACTAATCCTGTGCTGGGGATGGTGGGAAGGACTGCTCCTTGTAGGTTCTCAGAGGAACCCCCAGACTCTACCACTAATTTAAAGTATCAACCTCCTCATAATGACCAAAAAATTCTATAAACATTGACAAAATGTAAGTTGATAACTACTGAAGTAGTTAATTACAAACTTATTTATGAACTGTATATTTGGCACAAATTAAAAACTCCCAATTTATTATACCAGACAAATTATTCAGAAAATAACTTTAAAATATTGTGTAAATTATATACATAAATGCATATTTAAAAAGAAAATTTATATTTTCCAGTAATTGCAATTGCTAGCAAACAAGCAGTTATGTAAATTTATCAACATTGATAGATTGATCAATTTTTAAATGTGAAGGAAAGTAACATCTGTTGAAAAATATTTTCTCTTTTGGGATTCATAAAATGAAAACAATGTCTTAATATGATTTTTTAACCAACTGTTTAAATAGAAACATTTTGTATTTAATTTAGAAAGAATGCTTCTAAATTAAGAATGTCTTCTTATATATGTGAATATAATTTATTTTTAAAACATAAGTCATATCTACCTGGAAAAGTAAAACAGTTTAACTGAATTTAAATTATTGAAGAAGAACCAGTTTTACCTTTATTAACCAAATAAATAAATTGATTCTGTCTCTCACTTTTATGTGTGTTTGTCTATTTAGGAAGACACATGTGCATCTTTCTAAATACATCTACAGTTATGTATTCACTTAATAGGTTAAGAAATGACCCTCAAACGCTTCTGCACAAATGTCATGCACAAATGTCACTGAGAATTCTGATAAGGAAACAAAAGTCTGGCAAATAATGAAAATCAGGCTTGAAGAGTGAAAATATCTCTGCCTTACTGTGCACTAAAAGTAAATGGCATACTAAAGATATGAACATTTTATTTTATCAAATAATTTTATTTATTCAACATGTTTATGATCATTGTGAATACCGTCACACATTCCTCCTTCCATTCTTTTTTTTTTCTCACCAAATTGAATGCCTTCTATGTTGCAGGCACTGTGTAAGTATATGCTAATAATATGTTTTTGTTTCCTAATTCTACATAGTTTCTCCAAACTCAGTGTCTTTTAAACATAACAATTTTATTCTCCCCAACAAGTATACGGAACGTCTGGATGCAACTGGTCATTTTTTCTGTTTCTTGCAGTTTCAGTTGGGACTGGTGCAATCTGCTTAAGGCTCCAGTGGGTTAGCGTATCAGCTCATGCCCTCAGAAGGAAACACCATTAATGAAAGGGTTTAAACAACAGAAATTTATTTTTCACAGTTCTGGTGGTTGGAAATCAAACACCAAGATGCCAGCATGCTTGGATTCTGGTGAGGGATCTCTTCCTGGCTCCTAACAGCCACCTTCTATCTGCACTGTGTCTGTATTCTCACATGGTGGGGAAAAGAAAGAGATCTTTTTCTTTTCTTCTTAAAAAGTCACAGTCCTATGGGATTAGGGCCCCAATCTTATGATCTTACTTAAAATAAAGTACCTCCTAAAATTCCTATCTTCATTACCGTCACATTGGTGGTTAGGGCTTCAAAATATGAATTTCAGCAAGATACAATTCAGCCCAGAGTGATTTGCATATGGTTTAGATATTTAGCACCTTACTGGGTAGAACCTTCCAGCTAATCATCTGGGATGTTGGAATTGGAGCTTCTGTATCTTTCTGTGTAGTCTTAGTGCTTCTCCCGCTCCATGCTGCATTTCCACAGTCTTTCCCACAGAGCAGATAGATGTTCACATGGTAGGTCAACATTCCCAAAGTGGAAAATAAGCAGTTATCAAATCTTAAGATTTATGACTTTATCTTACCAGCATTCTTTTTATTTCATTTTTTTGTTTAAATGATTCATACACTAAGCCCAGGATTAGAGAAGAGGATAAATATATATATGTATATGCATATATAATCATATATAATTATATTATTAAAAAATATATATATAATTTAAATATATATGCATAATCATGAATACCAGAAGGTATCTTTTAATGGATCTTTAAAGAACACATAATGTATGGTTTATCATACTGTTTATTGTTAAATTAAATATAAGATGCTTTAGTGCTGTGAAAGAAAAATGATATTATAATAAATAAGAAGAGCCTTACTGTGAATTATTAAAGACAACTCTTGATGGAAATACTCTTTAATTTGAGACACGAAGATGAGAAGAAACTAGTCATCAAGAATGGGCAAAAGTCTTTAGATGGAGGAATCAGTAAACACAAGATCCCTCTGGTGATAAGTATTTGTGAGACACACTGTAAGGCTCTGTTACCCAATAGGAAATGAAAGAAGTTAACTTCTGAATTCATGGAATTTAAATGGAGTGGTTGTGACAGATATTAAGAAAAAAATTTATGCATTAGTATTTAATTATATTTATGAAACAATTGGTTGTTTTAGTTCATAAAGGGTGATAGTCCCTGACTCCATCAGAGGAATGTAATTAATAATAGATATTGTATATCAACCACAATTTCAAAACCTAAAATGCTTGGATGAAAATGTGCATGAATTCCAAAAATTTCAGGTTAGTAATTTAGCAGCAAAATTCTATTTGAAATGATATAAAGCTTTATGTAACCTTTATTCATCTCACTTAGTATGAATATTTACATGTATTACTAGAATAAAATGATCTATTTGAATATGTATGTTGACTCAGATTCTACTGGGAGTGTTAGATAACAATCTAAAAACACTTAAATTAAAAAGAAGCATACATAACCTTAAGGTTTTCCAATAATGAGATGTAAACTTATATTTGCAGATTTTCTTAAAAGACACATTGGTGATATATTACCAAACTAAACCAAGGTAAAAATATAATACATAGGGAGAAAAAGAGAGAAAGGATTAGAGGATGTGAGCAAAATGAATTATTCCCATCCCTCCTCACTTCAAAGAAACAATGATTCCTAACCATATACAGACACAGATGTATTTATGACTCTCAGAATCCAGTTAAGTTTCCACATCTCTGCAGGAGCATAAAACTAAGAGCAACTGTATTAAAATGGGTAAGAAGAATAGTTTCACTTTTTCAACACATCCTCTTCCCTCAAGTTTGCAAAGCTCAGCTCTGAGAAAATTCCCCTCATACTGTAGTTTTCCCATAATGAAAAAAACAGAGGAAGTAGGACATTTAACATTCCCAGCCTTTGGGAGTATGACAACAATAACGTAAGTTATGTATGAGGGGAGTAAAAGTATATATGCAATTGAAATTAAGATGTTATCAGCTTGAAATCCACTGCTAAAACTATAAAATGTTTTATGCAAGCATTTTGACCAACATTCACCCCCCACACACACACAATATCATTGGAAGATACACATAAGAAAAAGAAAAATGAATTAAAGTATATCCCTACAAAGCATCAAGAAAACAAAGAGGAGGAAAGGAATGCTTCTTCTGTTTCATGCAAAGTCATTTGCAGCTGCAGCAAGCAATCTGCTGCTTCAGGGCTTGAGTGTGCTGGTGCATTAGTCAGCTCAAGCTGTCATAAGGGAATGCCATATATAGGATGGCTTAAACAAAAAGTAATTTACTTTCTCATGATTCTGAAGAGAGGAAAAGAATGAGAGAAACAATTAACAAAACGGCAGTAGGAAGTTCTTCCCTGTCAACAATTTTTTAAACTTAATTGGATTAAACTCCCATTTGGAAGGCAGAGAGTGACAGAATAGAGCTAATGAAATCAAAACTCAACCATAGGCTGTGTGTAAGAGACTCGTGTTACATATAAGTAAACACATTAGCAGAAAATGAAGAGATGGAAAAAGCCATTCTAGTAAAATGGCAAAGGAAAGCATGCAACAATACTTATATTTGACCAAGTAAACTTGAAAAATAATAGTTATAGGACAATAAGATATGATATAATGATGAGTATCAATTCATGAGGAAGATACATTAATTATTTATATATCTAACATCTGAGCACCTAAATATATCAAGTAAATATTAAAAGAACTGAAGAGAGAAAAGGATAGCAATACAATAAGACTAGACTTCTATAACCCGCTTTCAACAATGAATAGAACATCCTGATAGAAAAATCGATAAGAAACCAGCTGACTTGGAGAACACTGTGGACCAAATGGATCCAAAAGACATATGCTGACTATTCCATCCAATAACAGCCCAAAACACATTCTAATCAAGTGTGAACAGAACACGCTGTAGGACAGATAAAATGGTGTTATGTTTTGTTCGTTGGTTTCTTTCCACAAATGTGTCTTTACAAATTTAAGAAAATGAAATAATTCCAGGCACTTCTTCAAACCACACTATTATGACACCAGCAATAAGAGGGTATATGCAAAATTCACAAATACATGTAAAGGCAACAGCACACTCCTAAATAAGTTATGGGTCAAAGAAAAAAAATCAAGGGGGAAATCAGAAACTATGTTGAGACAAGTGAAAGCAAAAACAGGAAGCTGAGTGTTGGGGGCTATGCCGTACGGACTACGCCAAGATGGCTCCTGGCAGCCAGCCAGAAGTTGTTTTGATCACATTGGTGGTGAGGAGGTCGATTAACATAGACACACTCAGGTGCTTTATCATTGGCTGTGTTCAAATGAGTCCACACACACAAGGCATGCACATGTGCTCCCGAGTGCTCCTGCTCGTGCCTTCTCATTTGGACCTTGCCGTGATTGGACAGCTAGCTCCTCACATAATAATTGGCATCAGCCCTGCCCTCTGCCTCTTGGAGGAAATATAAGTGGGCAGTAGGTAGAAGGACAGAAGAAGCAGCAGTAAGAAGAAGTAGTTAGCAGAAGAAGAAGCAGAGAGAAGAAGCAGCTAGCAGTAAGAAGAAGCAGAAGAGAGAAGCAGCAGCAAGCAGCTAGCAGAAGGAGCTAGCAGAGAGAAGAAGCAGCTAGCAGAGAGAAGCAGCAGCTAACAGAGAAAAGAAGCAGCTAACAGAGAGAAGCAGCAGCTAGCAGAGAGAAGAAGCAGCTAGCAGAGAGAAGAAGCAGCTAGAAGAGAGAAGAAGCAGTAAGCAGTAAGCAGCAGGCAGCGGCAGAAGACAGATCATAGAGCGGAGAACTGAGAACATGCCTCTAGTTCGTAGATAGATAGCACCTAGTTCACAGGATGCGGAACCTACCTCTAAGAAGCAGCAGCAGAACTCTAAGAAGAAATAGATCTCTGATAAGCATAGCAAGCCTCTCTTTCTCTAAAAACTTCCTCTAAAAGCAATGTCTCTCTTCTTCTAAGCAAAGTCTCTCTTCCTGATAAGCAAAGTTTCTCTTCCTCTCAAAGAAGCCTCTCTTCCTCTAAAAAAGCAAGCAAGCAAGGAAGCAGCACAGGAATAGAAGTAGTTTATTTCCAGTCCACCTCCGATAAATACCCGCGCAATTGTTGCTGCAGACGGCGACAGCTGATAAAGTAGTACTAAAAGAAAAGCGTGGTAATATGCATGTACATTAAAAAAGAAGAATCTCTGCGGGGGCACCTGGCTCTCCTTGCAGTGCTTGACAGAGTTCCACTCAAGGATGATTGCAGAGACTCATCCTAAAAGGATTGTAGCCAGATGTATGCCTCCCTAACTTGGATGTTATTCTGTGGAGTTTTTCTAATAATATATCACTCACTTCAGTCTAAGGATCTTGCTAGAGGTGATGGGAATAATTCTACAAATTTCCAGAAAAACATCATGGAGACAAAAACACATGTTGAAACCCTATGATGTTAACCTCACTACAGGAGAATGTTTTTATTATGTTAAAAATCAAACACTGCATTTACTGGCACAGCCAGAACCTGTTGGGGCACAGAAATTTATAGATAACAATGTTTCCCCAAGTTCTAAACACAAAGCATCTCCCAAGTAGCTACTAGATATGGACTAGCTTATTCTATCAATGGCAAGCCCTGGTACCCCCCTAAAGGCAAGCCCTTAGAGAAGGTAGATATAGCTCTCCCCCTGTCTCCTACAGGGTGGTTTAATTCAGATGATGGTTTTGTTTATGTGTGGTGGTAAGGTAAAAGAATAAGATTTCACAACATTCCTTCCTTCCTACAAAGAATATGTCACCCCTATAATAAACGTTGGTACATAATAACCATTGGGACCACTGCCCTCCTGTAACCCTTAACTCAGCAATTTAGATATTAACCAGAAGGTCCTAGTAGAGATGGTCACATGACATTATTTGACTATCGCTTTACCGTAAAAATAATAAAAATAGTCTTAGGTCATATAGAGTTTAGATATTAAGGAAATAAACATTGTATTAGCTCATTGACGTAGTTAGATATTCTTAAAATAATTGTGATTAAGTAAGGATAATCTGTAAGTTACTGTTTTCTCATAATCTCGGTAAAAACAATTTCTGCCTATGCTTTGGAAACTTCTTTGATTTTATTAATCATAAGCCTGTCATCATAGCCTGAAGAAAAATGTATATAAACCCAGCCTTCCCCAGAATAAAGTGGGATTGATTGCACCAGAACTAGAGTCTGTGTCTTTCATTCTCCATCCATCACCGACGCTGTTTCCCCACGTCCCGTTTACCAGTGTGGAACCCATGGACTCCTGCTAGGGCTGGACCTCGGCAAATCTCAAATAAATACACTGACTTTGCAACTCAAGAAAGAAGAACTAATTAAGCTCAAAGTTGGCAGAAGTAAAGAAATAATAAAGATTAGAGAAAAAATAAATGAGATAACAATGAGAAAAAAGAAAAATTTTAAACATAGAGGATTTTGTTTGATAATATAAATAAAATTAGACAAATCAGTTAAACTAAAAAAAAATAAATAAAAAGAGGGGTACCTCAAATAAAATTAGAAATAAAAGGAAGTATATCACCCGATACCACAGAAAAAGGATAATAAGAAGCAACTATGAAGAATTATATGCAAAAAAATTTAGATAACTTAAGGACATAGAGAAATTCTTAGAAGCATATAAAATACTAAAACTGAATGATAAAGGAAAAGAATATCTGAAAAGACTAATAAGGAGTAAAGAAATTGAATCAGTGTTCCAAAGTCCCACACTAAAGAAAAGTTCAGAACAAAATGACTTTTTACTGAATTCTCCCTAATATTTAGAGGAGAATTAACACTGAACTTTTTCAAATTTTTCAAATATTTGAAGAAAGGGGAAGACTTCCAAATTCATGTTTAAAAAGACTTCGTCACCCTAAGGAAAATTTAGACAAGGACAGTATAACAATAATATTTAGGCAAATATCACTAATAAATACAAATAATCTCATCAAAGTACAAGCAAACATGATTATAGATCATATTAAGAAGGCTCATTTACAATGATCACGTGGGACTTAATTCTGGGATACAAGGATACATATACAAATCGACAACAGCCCAGGCCCAGATTCAGCCAGTGCCCAGGTCCAGGCCCTGGTCTCCAGCACTGCACTGAGGCTCCCCAACTATCAACACATGGGGTCACTTCTGCCCACTATCTGGATTAGTCCCCAGCTGGACACCATCATCCTTAATCCAGGCAGCTCCCTTCCCAGGACACCACATCAAGTACCTCTCATGCATCAGGCTACTGAAGAATATGAGGTTTGAATAGTATAGTTCTATTGTAGAATTTTTTTATTAGTAGTATTATTACTATTATTCCTCCTTTTCCATTTTTTATTATTTTTCTCACTGTCTCTATTTTCCTCTTATCTATCTGTTTCCTTGGAGACTCTTTTCTCATGCTAACAACCAATTTCTTTGATTCTGCTTTCACTTGTTTTATTATCCAGTACTTCTACATACTCACTTCTTATCTCATTAATGTTACATCTTACACACCTCCCTATCCTCTTTATCCACCAATAAAAATCATGGACCTTATTGCTAACCTATTGTTTATGCTGTAGATAATATTAGAACTCATCACCTCTGTTTATTAAGACAATACTGTTAATATCTTAATAGGAACTATTTGGGCTAAGGCTGCATACTGTTTGGATTGTGTTCTGCTAATATTGAGCTCCCACTTTAAGGTGAGGTGTTGGAAACCTGCAAAGACACTATAAACCTATAGGGGAGAAACTACAATACCTCGGATCCACACTGCTAGAAGGGAAGATACACAAACAACATGAAAAAACAAGAGAAGAAAGTGTCCCAAACAAACCTAGA
Source organism: Sciurus vulgaris (assembly GCF_902686455.1). Taxonomy (NCBI): domain Eukaryota; kingdom Metazoa; phylum Chordata; class Mammalia; order Rodentia; family Sciuridae; genus Sciurus; species Sciurus vulgaris. The sequence goes on from NC_136463.1 coordinate 138,798,293, forward strand.
TGCTATATCAACAGACTCCAATGACAGCATGGTAGAAGAAATGACAGAGAAGGAGTTCAGAATGTACATAAATAAAATGATCACGGAAGCAAAGGATGAGATAAGAGAGCAAATGCAGGCATTGAATGATTGCACCAATCAACAGTTAAAAGAGAAATGCAAGAAGCAAAAGATCATTTCAACAAAGAGAGATTCTGAAAAAAAACAAAAACAAAAACAAGAAATCATTGAAATGAAGGAAACAATACACCAAATAAAAAACTCAATAGAAAACATCACCAACAGTCTAGATCACTTGGAAGACAGAACCTCAGACAATGAAGACAAATATTAAAACTTGAAAATGAAGTTGACCAAACAGAAAAAAATGGTAAGAAATCAAAAACAGACCCTGCAAGAATTATGGGATATTATGAAAAGGCTAAATTTAAGAATTATTGGAATTGAGCAAGGCAATGAGATACAAACCAAAGGAATGAATAATCTATTCAATGAAATATATCAGAAAATTTCCCAAATCTGAAGAATGAAATGGAAAATCAAATACAAGAGGTTTACAGGACACCATATGTACAAAATAACAACAAATACACACCAAGTCACATTATAATGAAAATACCTAACATACAAAATAAAGATAGAATTTTAAAGGCTGCAGGAAAAGCATCAGATTACATATAGGGGGAAACCAATACAGATATCAGCAGATATCTCAGCCCAGACCCTAAAAGCTAGAAGAGCATGGAACAATGTTTTTCAAGCTCTGAAAGAAAATGAATGCCAACTAAGAATCTTATACCCTGTAAAACTTACCTTCAGATTTGACAATAAAATACACTCCTATGATAAAAAGAAGTTAAAAGAATTTACAAATAGAGAGCCTGCACTACAGAACATTATCAGCAAAATATTCCATGAAGAAGAAATGAAAAACAACAATGTAAATCAGCAAAGAGAGGAACTACCCTAAAGGAAAAGTCAATTTAAGGAGAAACCAAGTCAAGTGAAAAACCAAAAATAAGTCAAAATGACCAGTATACAAATTATATCTCAACAATAACCTTGAATATTAATGGCCTAAACTCATCAATCAAAAGACATAGTCTGGCAAATTGAATTTAAAAAAAAAAGGACCCAACAATATGCTGCCTTCAACAGACTCATCTCATAGAAAAAGACATGCACAGACTAAAGGTGAAAAGATGGGGAAAAACATATCATTCACAAGGACCCTGTAAAAAAGCAGGGGTGTCCATTCTCATGTCAGATAAAGTGGACTTCAAGCCAAAGTTAGAAGGGATAAAGAAGGACATTTCATACTGCTTAAGGGAAGCATAAATCAGCAAGTCATAATGATCATTAATATTTATGCCCCAAACAATGGCACATCCATTTATGTCAAACAAATTCTTCTCAATTCCAGGAATTAAATAGACCACAGAACAATAATACTAGGTGACTCTAATACAATGTCTCTCACCACTGGATAGATCTTTCAAACAAAAATTGAAAAAAGAAAACATAGAACTGAATAACACAGTAATTTAGACTTAACAGACATATAGAATATTCCATCGATGACCTCCATCAATGAGTGAATACACATTTTCTCACCAGCACATGGATCCTTCTCTAAAATAAACCATATTGTATGCTAAAAATACTCTTAACTAATACAATAAAAAGTAGACATACTACCCTGTATTCTATCAGATCATAATGGAATAAAATTAGAAATCAATGATAAAATGAAAAACAGAAACTATTATAACACCTAGAGACTAAATAATATGCTATTGAATGATGCATGGATAGCAGAAGACATCAGGGAGGATATAAAAAATTCTTAGAGGTAAATAAGAACAATAATACAACATATCAAAATCTGGGCTGCTATGAAAGCAGTACTAAGAGGAAATTTCATTGTGGAGTGCATTCAATAAAAGAAGTAAAAGTTAACAAATAAACCACCTAATATTGTAGCTCAAAGCCCTAGAAAAAGAACAGATCAACACCAAATGTAGTAGAATATAAGGAAATGATTAAAATCAGAGCGGAAATCAATGAATTGAAACAAAAGAAACAATTCAAAAATTGACAGAACAAAAAGTTGGTTTTTTGAAAAACTAAACAAAATTGATAAACTCTTAGTCACACTAATGAAGAGAAGAGAGAAAACTAACATTCGTGATGAAAAAGAAAATATCACGACAGATACCACTGACGTACAAAACATAATTAGAAGCTATTTTGAAAATCTATACTACAACAAAATAGAAGATGTCGAAGACATTGAAAGGTTTCTAGAGACATATGATCCACCCAAACTGAATCTGAAAGATATGCACAATTTAAATAGATCAATTTCAAGTAATGAAATAGAAGAAGCCATCAAAAGCCTACCAAGAAAAGTCCAGGACCAGATGGATTCTCAGCTGAGTTCTACAAGACCTTCAAAGAAGGACTCATTTCAATACTCCTCAAAGTATTCCTTAAAATAGAAGAGGAGGGAAACCTTCCAAACTCTTTTTATGAAGCTAATATCACTCTGTAACCAAACCAGAAAAAGACACATTGAGGAAAGAAAACTTCAGTCCAATATCCCTGATGAACATAGATGCAAAAATTCTTAACAAAATTCTAGCAAATTGCATAAAAAATATTAAAAAGATAGTGCACCATGATCAAGTGGGTTTCATCCCAGGGATGCAAGGTTGATTCAACATCTGAAAATCAATAAATGTAATTCACCACATCAACAGACTTAAAGTTAAGAATCATATGATTATTTCAATAGATGCAGAAAAAGCATTTGATAAAATACAGCATGCTTTCATGCTCAAAACACTAGAAAAAATAGGGATAATAGGAACATTCCTCAACATTGCAAAGGCTATCTATGCTAAGCCCATGGTCAATATCATTCTAAATAGAGGAAAACTGAAAGCATTCCCTCTAAAAACTGGAACACCACTTCTATTCAACCTCATCCTTGAAACTATAGCCAGAGCAATCAGACCAAAGAAATTAAAGGGATATGAATAGGAAAAGAAGAACTAAAACTATCACTATTTACTGGAAATATGATTCTATATTTTCCAAAAAAATTCCACTAGAAAACTTCCAGAACTCATACATGAATTCAGCAAAGTAGCAGGATATAAAATCAACACTCATAAATCTAATGCATTTCTATTCATAAGTGATGAATCCACTGAAAGAGAAATTAGGAAAACTACCCTATTCACAATAATCTCAAAAAAAAAATATTTGGGAATCAATCTAACAAAAGAAGTGAAAGACCTCTAAAACAAAAACTACAGAACACTAAAGAAAGAAATTAAAGAAAACTTTAGAAGATGGAAAGATTTCCCATTTGGCATTTGCAAATAAATGGATGGAGTTGGAGAATATCATGCTAAGTGAAATAAACCAATGTCAAAAATACTAAGACTGAATGATTTCTCAGATAAGTAGATGATGATACATTACAGAGGGTTTAGGGGGTATGGCAAGAATGGAGGAAGGATAGATTGTGCAGAGGAAAATGATGGGTGGGGAGGGTGGGGGGGAAGGAAAGATAATAGAGACAAACAACATTTCCCTATGTACATGTATGATTACACAAATGGTGTGACTCTACTTCATGTACAACAAGAGAAATGAAAGTTGTATGCCATATGTGTACAATGAACCAAAAAATAGTAAAAAAATACAAATTAATAATTGTGACATGCCATATTAACAGAATGATCATTTCAATAGTTGTTGAAAAAGCCTTGACAAAACTTCAGTATTTGATGTGTTCTGGGAACCAGACCCTTCTGGGTATTATTGGACAACTCTGTGTGTGTGTGTGTGTGTGTGTGTGTGTGTGTGTGTGGTGTGTGTGCGTGGGTGTATGTGTGTGTCTTTGGTTCAGTTCCTCTAGAGAATCGAATCAACAGGACACTTTATCCTTAAATATAAAACACAAAAAGAAAGGATGGAAAAAACAGACCATATTACTAAGCACTAAGATAAAGCTGGAACTGCTATAATGATTTCAAACAAAGCAAAAGAAGATAAACTATCATGGTTAAAGAAGACATAAAGGGGCCAATTCTCCAGTGGACAAAGCAGTCATAAACAGGCTTGTGTCTAACAACAGTATGTTAAAATATTTAAGTAGATACTGACAAACTTGAGAGGAGGAACAGGCAATTCTAATCTTCTCAGATTTCAGCACCCCAACCAGTACTTCTCAACATTGTCTAAGTAATCAAAAACAATGAAAGACCAAGAAGTCACTAACAAAATTTGCCTGAGGAAAAACAATGACTATATTTAATGTGGTATACTGGATGAGTTTCTGGAACAGAAAAAGTACATTATGCAAAACTTTTAAAAACTGAGATCTGTGTGGGCTTTAAATTCATAACAGTTCATCAGTATTGCTTCATTAGTTCTGACAAATATATAAAACTAATGTAAGATAATAACCAGAAGGGAAACTGTACGTAGGACTTTTCCATACAATTGTCACAACCTTTCTGCAAATCTAAAACTATTTTAAATGAAGAGATTATTAAAATATCAACAGTAAAAATAAAAATGTAGGCATCACTAACTTTGAAAAAGAAAAAGATGTGGAGGTTCAAATATTATTGCATTATTAAGAGGAAGCTTGGGGTAGAGATGGTAACTCAATGTTTCTTTTGTTAAATTAGTGTATTACTTTAGCCCTTATTCTTTTTTCCCCCCATGAATGAAGTAGGATGTATATTGCTGAAGAAAGCAAACTCCACGATTGTCGTCAGCACATTTTCCCTGTGTCTACTGGCTTCTCTGGTCACCTTTATCGTCAATCTAAAAACCGAGGTTTTCTGTTTTCCTAGGAGACGCCATTCTCATTATTGCTTCCATAAAATAATCTCGGTAAATACCTGGGAATGAATTGCCTTGAAGTTGCCATTTCAGAACCATAGCTTTCACTGTTGGTTTTCCCTAGAAAGTTCTTGATTCAGTAAACCATCACTTTGTGACACAGAACACTCTTTGTGGTGCTTCCAATTTATTTGGACTCCTCTCCCTTTTCCACAATGTTAGAGCTCTGTTTATTCAATCATACCTCATCTGCTTACTATTATTCATGGATTCCATTCAGTTTCTGTTCCATCAAGAGCCGTACTTATTTTTGAAGTGTGCACATACTAGTTTGCTCTCTCTCTCGCTCTACCTATTGATTATCATCTGTCTCCTATTCCCTTATTTTATAATTGACAATTTACTTATGATTTTTGGTTATTTGTTGTGGGTGAGAAGTTACAGTGGTGTCTGTCTCCATTGCCAAAACAGTAATTTCTTCACCAGGGTTATTTTAGTTAGTCTCTGAATAATGTCTCTGGAGTTTCTGCTCAATGAGATATTTGCCATACTAAATCAATAGTTCAGTAAGATGTTCTTGCAGTTTAATTTGTATAAGCTTTTAAAGTCAGGAAAACAGAAATTGGCAAATGGACAATACTACATAATGAGCATTACTAGTGTTAAGTGACCCTGATCACATCACAATTATTTTTCAAGGTTTTTGATCTTTTAACACTGAATGATTCATAATGGATTGGAGATGGGCATAAACATAAAAGACTTCTTAGTAAGACACTTAACAATAAACCTCTAAATTTGGATGAAAATACAAACCATATATAAAAGCAATATACAATGTTCTAGAAAGGATTTAATGGCACTCTTTGTATATTAATAATAATTAACATATATGCTTAATATTTTAGCAATTAGAAATTAAAGTTTTTTTTAAAAAATTTATCTAAATAAATAATAAATAAATAAATAAATATTCATTGACCCTGAAAAAAATTTATCTATATAAAGTATACATTTTAAATATATAGTAAGAGTTTCTTTATTTTATTCAACAAATTATACAATTGTACTAGATAAAATACAGTATTGAAACCGTATGAGACACTAAGTATAACTTTCCAAATACTGCATGGTATAGAGAAATAGATGAGTAAAGTACCCTTCTGTGGTGTTAAAAAAATGCTCTCTTGTGTTTCAGAAACACTCTAGGTCAACGGGATGATTTATTTCAGATGAGACACATTGTTTCCTATTTATTTTTAATTTTTTAGTTGTAGATGAACACAATACCTTTACTTATTTATTTTTATGTGGTGCTGAGGATTGAACCCAGTGCCTCACACATGCAAGGCAAGTGCTCTACCACGGAGCTACAAACCCAGTCTTCCTATTATTTTTGTCAAACATTTAAAACATGGCTTTAGTGGCAGCAAACGAAAATTTTATGTTAAAATGTCTGTGTTATGGACAGAGCATTTTTTCTTCCATATATATATATATATATATGAAGAAAACATTTCAATAATGTTAATCTTTGTAAAGATAATAACTATATGAAGAAATAGATTATCAAAATATCCTTAGAATTATTTTAAATTCTTTTTTCTTCCATATATATACATATATATATATATCTATATACCCACACACATATTTATATATAAATAAATAAATAGGGTTAGTGAGAAAACATCATAAAAAGTTTATTAAAATATTTCTTACTTTCCATATTACTTCTTTCTTTACAGTAATCCAAAACCTTTATATATGCTTAACTTTATAAGATTTTTATCCAGATCAGTTCAAAATGTCTTGTCACTATATTATTAATCTCAAAGAAATATAAATTTTTCCATGATTACAAATAGATAAAACCAATATTAATGTTTAATACTTACCCTTCCTCAGTTTGAATATTGCTGTCATTTCAGTTTTCATACCTGAAGACATGCCAGAATAAATAATAAAATAAACATAAATATTTAATATTAAAATCCAATACAGAAAATTTTTTTGAGTAGGTATGAAAATTCACATCAGATCATATCTTTTCTCATTTGAATATCTGGTACTAGTAATTATATTGGTTGAATCAATGAAACGATAAGTTCAGGGACAAAATTTGATTTCCATGTTAAATTTGAGATCTATTTTTCTATTTAAAGTCAAAATCTGAAAAACAGGTTTGCGACTTGAAATAGAAACAATCCTAACAACCAACCGCAGGACAGAGTAAAGACTTTGATCATGTAGGGATTTCTATTTCAGTAGCTGTCCATTCTCAGAAAATGGTTTGCCAACTGTCAGGACGATGGTGAGAGTCAGGTGTCAACAAATGCATCACCTCCACAAGAAAAATAAACTCTGCATCATGTGCTCTGAATACTGAGTCGGTACATCCATCTCTCAACCATCACAACATTTTCATCTTCTATCCTAACTTTCTAACCCACAATCTACTAATTCAAAAGGTAATGACATCTTAATTAAACCATCATAATTTATTTTCTATCCTGCAGTTTTATGAAGTTACTTTTAACTTTCTTTGACAAGTTGATAACTCAATATCTGGAAAATCACATTATCAAAAGTATCTTTGGAATTATTTTAGACTCTTTGTAAAAAGAATTGCAATTATGGTTTGTAATTGTGGCACATTTCTGAAAGGAATTGTTTGCTAAACAGGATGCACCTCATATTCATCTGAGTGTAAAATAGAAGAACAGAAAAGAATACAAAAATGCTTTAGCCTAATCTCAGAAATTTTGAGTTATTTGATTTATTGTGGTGCCCACATATTGGTATTTTCTAAAATGTCATAGCACATGTTTCTAGTGAGGAGATAGAATAGAGAATGACTAAATTAGAGACTGAAGTCTAAAATTTTTAGAAATATGTCATTTCTAACTCTTTAATTGCATAATCTATACTATACAAACCCAAAGTCTTAAAGTCTATTCTTAAGTTTTCTGTTAGCTAATTGTTTTCTCCAATTACTTCAACAACAACACAAATCATTCTAATCACCAAAGAATCATTTTAAGACCCACTGGGAAAATTTGATTTAAACCAACTATAAGTACTGGTCAAGGTTTAGAAAAAAGGAAATGCTCATTTACTGTCAGTGAGAATACATGTACAGACATTGTAATACATAGTATGGTGGTTCCTCAAAAAGTTAAACTAAAACTGTCAAATGACCAACATTTACATTACTGGGTATATATCCAAAGGAAATGAAATCAATATCCGAGAAACATCTGCAATACCATGCTCACTGCAACATTATTTATCATAGACAAGGCAAGAAATCATATAAATATCCATCAACTGATGAATGCATAAATAAAATGGGGTACACATATATAGTGGTATACTATTCAGACATTTGGCCACAAAAAGTTGAAATTCCATTACCTGTGACATCATGGATAGAACTAAATTTGTTCTTGTCAGGTCTTTTGGTCATGGCAGCAAAAAAGCTAACAAAAACATCAAGTATCAGATTATTATATAGTACCCCATAAATGCATGCAATTTTTGTGCCAATTAAAAAGCAAACATACATTTAAAAGAATTATAACTTAGGCTGTTAAATATACTTGTAAATGTTAATGCTGACAAATCTTGTTTTAAAAACAGATATTTAGTGATAGAGAACTTGCAAAATAAAAGCTATTATACAACATTCTTTGTCATATTAATGGAAGAACTAATGGAAGAATATAATAACATTGCAATAATAATACATTTTATTCAATTAATGTTTATTTTATAATCTCTATTTTATTAGTTCTCTGCTAAGCGCAGAAGGAAATACGTATAAACATAATGCAGTTTATGATTTTATTTGCAAATGAGAATGGAGAGTGGGAAATGAGCCTTTCAGGGTATCTTGCATTTTGTGTGAGATGGTTCTGCCCTATATTGCTGCTGTTTGTAGTTTAGTATTAAGTTACAATGAAGTCAAATTTTGTGGACTCATACAATGTGTGGCACCTTCTCTCCAAGATGCAAGCAAAAATATTTGAGTTTTTTACTTTCCTCCAAATTATGATTCTTTCCAGTACCTCCAATAAAGTCTTTTTACAAAATAGAAAAAACCCCGCATATCTTATATTTTAATGATTTATTAATGATTTATTAATTTTACCTAATTCTTTGTGAGCACACATTTCCCAATCAATTACAAACTCTTGTAATTAACATAATTTGCTTGAGTTGTTCAGTGTATTTCTCACATTATTTCATTTTATTTTATAGTTTTGATTGCACTTAGCACAAACCTATCAGTGTTTCAGAAATCCAATCAGGCCTGGATTTCTTTAATTTGTATCATATGCACTCATTGCTATTTCACCATATGCTTTATATAAGCAACACCTGAAGTATGAAATATTTGGTTTTGATTTATGTTTTCACTTAAGAATTTTATTTAAGAATATTTTATAATTTGGTGAAAGGGAAACTAATATTTCTGGATTTAAAAAAACAATGAGAAATATTATTCAATTATGTTGGATCTAATATAATTTTCATATTTTAAAAAAGGAAATTATCTAGAGATATATGGTTGCTTCTGAGGTAATAACATAAACCTGATCAGGACTCATTGATCTAATCATGAAAATTAAGTAAAATTTAATAAGGAAGTCAATTACTTATAATTCTTCATATGGTAATTTATACTGTTATTTAAAGCTTTATCAATATACTATATAAAATGATTTGATATAATAAGGAGCTATGATATGCTTTTAAATATTAACTTAAAATTGTTCAACTGATGGTTAGCATTCTCTAATACATATACCTACACTCACCCCCCACACACATACCCCAAAATAAATTTTTTTAGAAGGGATTTATTTCAGACTCGATCATATTATTAGTATCTATGAGTATATAGAACAAATATCTTTTAAAAGGAAAAAACTTGACTCCTTCCATTGGTCCTAATTTTTGCTTAATCTTTCACCAATTTAAATCCTACCAAATTCATGACTCATACTTTTACGGAAAGAAAAGGAAAAGAAAAGTAGCAAAATGCTGGATATATGTTAGACTGAAATATATTTTATGTTTTTTGAATATTCTCTTGGTACCTACAGATTTAAAGAAAAGCTTTCTCAAGGAAGTAATTTATATACATCTGTTGAGAAGCAGCAGCATTTTATAGAGTCTATATATAAAATCAACCTTATTTTAAATGGTCAATATACAAAATGATGTATTAGTTTCAGCATGAAGAGTTTATTGAAAACATTTGACACTGTTCTAAAATGTCAAGCTTTAAATGCAAAAGGAGAAGACATATTATTGTCAGTGCAATCTTTCATAGTTCGTTGCAATCTTTCATATATAAATATTTTTGTTCTTTGAGGACATGTATTATTGTACTAATTTTCAAAAAGATTCTTATCTCCTCTCTTGGTATAATCAGTATTTTCTACTGATTTTTTACAAAACATTTATAAAAACCTATGCATCTAAATTAATTTCCATAGCTCTAGTAACTGGACATCATCTGTAAGTAGAAAATATTTATATATTATTCCTGTTTCAAGAAATTGGAGTTAATGTACTAATTTCCTCTCTATGTAAAAACCAAAATATCAGTAGTCAAAAAAAAGTTATGTAGAACTTTAAAAGAAACATAAAGAATCTCCAAAAGTGTGACTTGAATTCAAATTATTTAAAGTCATTATTTTATGTAAATTAAGAATTTGACAATAAGATAAAATGTTGGACTAAATCATATTATGAAACAAATCTAAAAAATGTGTTAGTGATACTTTCTAGCTTTCACTGCATAGTGAAGAGGGACTCCAACTCAAAACAGCAGTGGCATTTAGTGTGGCAAGCATATTCTTAAAATAGAGTTCACCCTAGCACACTGGGTTAGGTTCTTGGTTGTAGTTAGTAAGACCATTCTTAAGCTGCCTAGCTTTTTCACTTAGCATAATGTCTTTGAGGTTCACTTCTGTTGTTGTAAGTGACAATATATTTAACCTTTATTGTCAATTATATCTTAATTTTAAAAAGAAAAAAAAAAGTTTGTAATTCTCCAATAAAAAAACTCAATCAATTACGTTCCCTGTCCTCTGTGATTACACACCAAACTGTAATTAATGGAATGCTCATGATTTGTTGTCTATTTTATGTTACCTGTAGAACTACATGGAAGAACCAGACAAAGAAAGCACAGGAAATTGTAAAGAAGTCAAAAATTTTCCACACGTATTCCTGCAGGGTCCTGTTTCCATAGCACAGCACACACACTGACTTTGAATTATGAACCATCAAGGAAGATGCAATATTCCTCAGTTCCAGAAATATTGAGTTTACTGAGGGATCTTTCACACTTCATCATTAGGCTATAACCAGGTTTGTATCTCATAAACTAGGAACAATCTGTTGATGTCTAACTCTCTAATTAATGGAGACAAGTATGAAACTGGTGCCTCATGAGATATTTGAATTTTAAACACATTATATAAATCATTAGCTAACACAGTTCATTCCTTTCTTGACCAATGGTCAGAACCAGATTTCTGGGAGAGAAAGATGACAGATTAGCAGCAAAAGGCTTTTCTCACAACTCCATGACTCTGGACTTGGCTCCATGACTCTGGACTCAAACAGCAAGAAAACTACTCTGGGAGATGAGTGAAAAACAAACAAACAAACAAACAAACAAAACACTCCACTGGTACTCAATATTAGAGATTTGAAGACTGGGAAATTTGGGGTACACCAGACCAGGCTAAGGATCAGACTTGCAATTGAGCTCCAAGCACAGGAGGGCAAATACACAAGGTCAGAAAAGATCTGTAAGTGCTGGGAAGACCTTGGTATGGGAAACCCCAAGATTGGAGGGGCATCCTTCCCTGGGCCAACCCGTGGACTATTCAGCCCAATAATATGAAAATCAGGGTCTTCCAATCATGTATGGGGAGCCCAAGCTAGAAACACATTAATATTATGAGACTGCGGTGCAAACTCAGGGAATTTAGATCCCTGGGTTTGGGGATGAAATCAATATATGAATTCGGCAGACTCCAACTGTAAGATTTAAAGTGAATCTAGCAAATCAGAAGACTCCGAGGCACAGAAAATTTCTAGTATGTAGACGATTTTGCTTGGGAGTAATACAGAGCGGAGAGGTCAGAGAAAGACCACTGCCCGGTGGCCTGCTCCATTGAACCTGCAGTATGCAGAACCAGAGGCAGAGAGAAACTAACAGAGCAAAGCGACTGAACACAGTGCTGGGAAATGGTCCTCCAAAAGTCAAAAAAAAGGGCAGTATCCCCAAACAACAGAATCAGCAAAGGGCCAACTTCCCTTCCCACAGGTGGTGCCATGAGGAGAGTACTGGGGTATTGTCCTAGAAGTTCTTTGATTCATTAACTCCCCAAAATTGCCTGCATAATAAATACCTCGGGCAATACCAGTCCAAATCCCTGCCCCTGAGAGCTTTACTTGCAGCAGCTCATCACACAGAATGCAAGGACAAAACCAAAAGACAATACCCAGGAAATCAAGCCTCAAACATCTTCCCACTGAGAGGGGAAGCTGAGAAACAGAAAGGCAGTTTGGTACAGACAGCAGGCAAAAACTCTCATTGACTATTCTATTATTTAGCTTTTGTTTTTGTTCTGCTTTGTTTTTTTAATATGTACTGATTGATACATGATGGGCATTTATGCATTCGTACACATACATATGTGTTTCAGTTTTAGCATTTCCTGAAGGTAGATATTTTTTCATGCTCTGCTTTTTGAGGGTTGGGTTTTGATTAGTATATTTCAGACTGATTTTCTATTGTCTCATTCACAACTCTATTTTCTTTTGTTTCTTTTTTGCCAAGGGTATCAGGAATTGAACTCACTCGACCACTCGCTGGACCACTGAGCCACATCCCCAGCCCTATTTTGTATTTCATTTAGAGACAGAGTCTCACTGAGTTGCTTAGCAACTTGCCATTGCTGGGCTGGCTTTGAACTCATGATCCTCCTATCTCAAGCCTCCCAAGCTGTTGAGATTATAGACATGGGCCACTGCCTGGTCTTTGATTCTATTTCTGTCTTTATTCTTGCTAACAGACAAACTTCCTTCTTCTCTCTCTTATTCTTTCTTCTATTCTTTTACTTCTATTTTTTTCTTCTTCCCCCTTATACACACAATATATCTCTCTTCTGCATTTTCCCTACTACCTTCTTGAATATGCAAACCCCTTTCTACCACCCCATCTCTTCTTTTCCTCTTAAAGAACTCTCTTAACAACATACTTATACATATTCATATGTCTTTATTTTTTCTCATTTCTACAATTTTATTTGAAGGCAATTATTTTTCATGGACCAATATTTTGAGGGCTAAGATGTTTGACAGGGTATATTGATTTTTCTCTTCTAATGTTTTATTTTTCTTCATCTTTTATATTTCTATTTATAATTTTTTACTTGTATTTTATTTAATTATTTGATTTTTTATTTTTATTTTATACATTTTCTTCACTTATTGTTTTCCCTCAACTCTCTTTTTTATTTTTTTAATTTCATTTTGTTATTTTTTATTTTTTAATTTTTTTATTGTAAACAAATGGGATACATGTTGTTTCTCTGTACATGGAGTCAAGGCATACCATTTGTGTAATCATAAATTTACATAGGGTAATGTTGTTTGATTCATTCTGTTATTTTCCCTTCCCCCCACCCCTCTTTTCCCTCTATACAGTCCTTCCTTCCTCCATTCTTACCACCCTCCTTAACCTAGCCCTAACCTCCATATCCCTAACCCTAACACTAACTCCTCCCACCACCCATTATATGTCATCATCCACTTATCAGCGAGATCATTAGTCCTTTGGTTTTTTGAGATTGGCTTATCTCACTTAACATGATATTCTCCAATTTCATCCATTTGCCTGCAAATGCCATAATTTTATCATTCTTTATGGCAGAGTAATATTCCATTGTGTATATATACCACAGTTTCTTTATCCATTCATCAATTGAAGGACAACTAGGTTGGTTCCACAATCTGGCTATTGTGAATTGAGCAGCTATGAACATTGATGTGGCTGCATCTCTGTAGTATGATGATTTTAAGTCCTTTGGGTATAGGCCAAGGAGTGGGATAACTGGGTCAAATGGTGGTTCCATTCCAAGCTTTCTGAGGAATCTCCATACTGCTTTCCAGAGTGGCTGCACTAATTTGCAACCCTACCAGCAATGTATGAGTGTACCTTTTTCCCCACATCCTCGCCAACACCTATTGTTACTTGTGTTCTTGATAATCGCCATTCTAATTCGGGTGAGATGAAATCTTAGGGAAGTTTTGATTTGCATTTCTCTTATTACTAGAGATGTTGAACATTTTTTCATATATCTGTTGATTGCTTGTACATCTTCTTCTGTGAAGTGTCTGTTCATTTCCTAGGCCCATTTGTTGATTGGATTATTTGTATTCTTGGTGTAGAGTTTTTTGAGTTCTTTATAGATTCTGGAAATTAGTGCTCTATCTGAAGTATGAGTGGCAAAGATATTCTCCCACTCTGTAGGCTTTCTCTTCACATTACTGAGAATTACCTTTGCTGAGAGAAAGCTATTTAGTTTGAATCATTCCAGTTATTGATTCTTGCTTTTATTTCTTGTGCTATGGGAGTCCTGTTAAGGAAGTCTGATCCTAAGCCGACAAGTTGAAGGTTTGGACCTACTTTTTCTTCTATAAGGTACTGGGTCTCTGGTCTGATTCCAAGCTCCTTGATCCATTTTGAGTTGAGTTTTGTGCAGGGTGAGAGATGGGGGTTAAATTTCATTCTGTTGCATATGCTTTTCCAGTTTTCCCAGCACCATTTGTTGAAGAGGCTATCTTTTCTCCATTGCATATTTTTGGCACCTTGGTCTAGTATGAGAAAATTGTATTTATTTGGGTTTGTGTCCATGTCCTCTGTTCTGTACCATTGATCTACCTTTCTATTTTCGTACCAATACCATGCCGTTTTTGTTACTATTGCTCTGTAGTAGAGTTGAAGATGTGGTATTGTGATACCCCCTGCTTTGCTCTTTCTGCTGAGGATTGCTTTAGCTATTCTGGGTTTTTTATTCTTCCAGATGAATTTCATAATTGTTTGCTCTATTTCTGTAAAATATGTCATTGGGATTTTAATTGGAATTGCATTGAATCTGTATAGCACTTTAGGTAGTATGGCCATTTTGACAATATTAATTCTGCCTATCCAAGAACATGGGAGATCTTTCCATCTTCTAAGGTTTTCTTTTATTTCTTTCTTTAGTGTTCTGTAGTTCTCATTGTAGAGTTCTTTCACTTCTTTTGTGAGATTGATTCCCAAGTATTTTATTTTTTTCGAGGCTATTGTGAATGGGGTAGTTTTCCTAATTTCTCTTTCTGAAGATTCTTCACTTAAGTATAAAAATGCATTGGATTTATGAGCATTGATCTTGTAACCTGCCACTTTACTGAATTCACTTATGAGTTCTAAAAGTTTCTGGTGGAATTTCCTGGTTCCTCTAGATATACAATCATGTCATCAGCAAACAGGGAGAGTTTGAGTTCTTCTTTTCCTATTTGTATCCCTTTAATTTCTTTGGTTTGTCTAATTGCTCTGGCTAGAGTTTCAAGGATGAAGTTGAATAGAAGTGGTGAAAGAGGGCATCCCTGCCTTGTTCCAGTTTTTAGGGGGAATGCTTTCAGTTTTTCACCATTTAGAATGACATTGGCCAAGGGCTTAGTGTAGATGGCCTTTACAATGTTAAGGAATGTTCCCACTACCCCTATTTTTTCTAGTGTTTTGAGCATGAAGGTATGCTGTATTTTATCGAATGCTTTTTATGCATCTATTGAAATAATCATGTGATTGTTAACTTTAAGTCTGTTGATATGGTGAATGACATTTTTTGATTTCCGGATGTTGAACCAACTTTGCATCCCTGGGATAAAACCCACTTGATCGTGTTGCACTCGCTTTTTAATATAATTTTGTATGCGATTTGCTAAAATTTTGTTGAGACTTTTTACGTCAATGTTCATTAAGGATATTGGTCTGAAATTTTCTTTCCTCAATGTGTCTCTGTCTGGTTTAGGTATCAGGGTGATATTGGCTTCATAGAATGAGTTTGGGAGGGTTCCCTTCTCTTCTATTTTATGGAATACTTTGAGAAGTATTGGAATGAGCTCTTCTTTAAAGGTTTTGTAGAACTCAGCTGAGAACCCATCTGGTCCCGGACTTTTCTTTGTTGGTAGGCTTTTGATGACCTCTTCTATTTCATTGCTTGAAATTGACTTATTTAAGTTGAGTATATCCTCCTCCTTCAGTTTAGGTAATTCGTATGTCTCTAGAAACTTGTTGATGTCTTTGAGGTTTTCAGTTTTTTTGGAGTATAGATTTTCAAAATAGCTTTTAATTATGTTTTGTATTTCACTCGTGTCTGTAGTGATATTTCGTTGTTCATTGTAAATTTTAGTAATTTGAGTTTACTCCCTCTTTCTCTTTGTTAGTGTGGCTAAGGGTTTATCAATTTTGCTTGTTTGTTCAAAGAACCAACTATTTATTTTGTTAATTTTTCTGATTGCTTCTTTTGTTTCAATTTCATTGATTTCAATTCTGATTTTAACTATTACCTGTCTTCTACTACTTTTGGTGTTGGTCTGCTCTTCTTTTTCTAGGGCTTTGAGCTGTAGTGTTAAGTCGTTTATTTGTTGATTTCTACTTCTTTTGTTGAATGCACCCCATGAAATAAATCTTCCTCTAAGTACTGCTTTCATAGTGTCCAAGAGATTTTGATATGCTGTGTCTTTGTTCTCGTTTACTTCTAAGAAATTTTTTATTTCCCTCCTGATGTCTTCTGTTATCCATTCATCATAAAGTAGTGTATAATTTAATCTCCAGGTATTGGAGAAGTTTCTGTTTTTTATTCTGTCATTCCATTATGATCTGATAGAATACAAGGTAGTATGTCTATCTTCTTGTATTTGCTAACAGTAGCTTTGTGGCTTAAAATACGTTCTATTTTAGAGAAGGATCCATGTGCTGCTGAGAAGAAAGTGTATTCGTTCTTTGTTGGGTGGTATATTCTATAGATCTCCATTAAGTCTAAATTGTTGATTGTGTTATTGAGATCTATGGTTTCATTATTCAATTTTTGTTTGGAAGATCTATCCAGTGGTGAGAGATGTGTGTTGAAATCGCCTAGTATTATTGTGTTGTGGTTTATTTGATTTCTGGAATTAAGAAGGATTTGACGTACATGGATGAGCCAATGTTCGGGGCATAGATATTTATGATTGTTATGTCTTGCTGATTTATGCTTCCCTTAAGCAGTATGTAATGTCCTTCCTTATCCCTTCTGACTAGTTTTGACTTGAAGTTCACATTATCTGAAATGAGGATGGATACTCCAGCTTTTTTGCTGTGTCCGTGTGCATGGTATGTTTTTTCCCATCCTTTCACCTTTAGTCTATGGGTATCTCTTTCTATGAGATGAGTCTCTTGCAGGCAGCATATTGTTGGATTTATCTTTTTAATCCAATCTGCCAGTCTATGTCTTTCGATTGATGAGTTCAGGCCATTAACATTCAGGGTTATTACTGTGATATGATTTGTATTCCCAGTCATTTGACTCATTTTTGTTTCTTGACATGATTTGGTTTCTCCTTTATTTGGCTATCCCTTTAGGGTAGTTCCTCCCGTTGCTGATTGGCATCATTGTTTTTCATCTCTTCCTCATGGAATATTTTGCTGAGAATGTTCTGTAATGCTGGCTTTCTTTTTGTAAATTCCTTTAGCTTTTGTTTATCATGGTAGGATCTTATTTTGTCGTCAAATCTGAAAGTAAATTTTGCTGGGTATAAGATTCTTGGTTGGCATCCATTTTCTTTCAGGGCTTGGTAAATGTTGTTCCAGGCCCTTCTAGCTTTTAGGGTCTGGATTGAAAAATCTGCTGATATTCTTATTGGTTTCCCCCTGAATGTAATTTGATTCTTTTCTCTTGCAGCCTTTAAAATTCTGTCTTTATTTTGTATGTTAGGTATTTTCATAATAATGTGCCTTGGTGTGGGTCTGTTGTAATTTTGTATATTTGTAGTCCTATAAGCCTCTTGTACTTGGTTTTCCATTTCATTCTTCAGATTTGGGAAATTTTCTGATATTATTACATTGAATAGATTGTTCATTCCTTTGGTTTGTTTCTCTAAGCCTTCCTTAATCCCAATAATTCTTAAATTTGTCCTTTTCATGATACCCCATAATTCTTGTAGATTCTGTTCATGATTTCTTACCATCTTTTCTGTTTGGTCAACTTTGTTTTCAAGATTAAATATTTTGTCTTCAATATCTGAGGTTCTGTCTTCCAGGTGTTCTATCCTATTGGTTATGCTTTCTATGGAGTTTTTAACTTGGTTTATTGTTTCCTTCATTTCAAGGATTTCTGTTTGATGTTTTGTCAGTTTTTCTAAGTCTTTATTGAATGATCTCTTGCTTCCCATATTTGCTCTTTTAACTGTTGTTTGGTGTGATCATTTAATGCCTGCGTTTGCTCTTTCATCTCCTCCTTCAATGCCTGAATTTGCTCTTTCATCTCCTCGTTTGCTTCCCTGATTGTTTTAATTATGTACATTCTGAACTCCCTTTCTGACATTTCTTCTGCTGTGCTGTCATTGGGTTTTATTGATATAGTATCTAGGTTTGTTTGGGACATTTTCTTCCCTTGTTTTCTCATATTGGTCAGATGTCAGTGGGACTCTGTGATATTGCAGATTTCCTCTACTGGCTTATAGTGTCCCTGTATATTTCCAGTGTATCACCTCCCAGCCTTCAGTAGCCTGAAGTCTTGGAGGAACTTGATAATGCAGTGCTTCCAAAGAAAGCTGCCCCTACCCTGCTACTGGTTCCAGGGCTTGAAGCTGGCTCTGTGCATAAAGGCTCTTATTGGGCAGCCTGCTCTGAGAAGCTGGTCGTGGAAGGAGCTTGCCTTTGGAGCTGCTTGGGGAAGTCCCTGGCTGCCCTTCCCTGGTCCCTGAAGCTGCCTGCCAGCCTGGATCTACCGCTGGGTCTGGGGCTTGTAGCTGGCTCTGTGTGGAAAGGCTCTCACTGGGCAGCCTGCTGTGAGAAGCTGGCTGTGGAAGGAGCCTGCCTCCAGAGGGTGCAGGGCTGCTTGAAGGAGTCTCTGGTTGCCCTGCCCTTGTCCCAGAAGCCACCTGCAGGCCACGGCTCACCGCTCTGTCCTAGACTTGGAGCTGGCTCTGTGCAGAAAGGCTTTCTCTGGGCAGCCTTCTCCGAGAAGCTGGCCATGGAAGGAGCCTGCTGCCAGAGGGAGCAGGGCTGCTTGGACAAGTCTCTGCCTGCCCTTCTCTGGTCACAGAATCTGCCTATGGGTCGGGGCTCGCCACTGGGTCTGGGACATGGAGCTGGCTCTGTGCAGAAAGGCTCTCTCTGGGCAGCCTGCTCCAATAAGCTGGCTGTGGAAGGAGCCTGCCACCGGAGGGTGCAGGACTGCCTGGGGAAGACTCTTGCTGCCTTGCCATGCTCTGAGAAGCTTCCCCTGTCTGTGCCTGCTGCCCGGGCCGACCTTCACCCAGTGGGGGAGACTCACTCTGTGGCTCTATGTTAGTCCAAGTCTCTCAATGCCTCCCCTTCTTGAATCCTGGGTTCTGGAGTAACAGAAGATGCAGTCACCCTCTAGTCCGCCATCTTGGATCCTCCTCAACTCTCTCTCTTTTCCTTTTGAGCAGACAATCTTTATGGATTTCTCTTTCACTTTTCCTTTAACTTTATATTTTTATTTTTTCTCCTCCTTCCTCATGATCATCACATCCTTCATCACTTATGTCCTATCTCTGGTGACCACATTAAATTGTAAGCCCTTATGTAAACATACTGTTTTTATCATGGAAAATAACTGACCATATCATTTCTGATTATTGTGACCATCAACATTGCAGATTTCATTGCAAGAGCTATTTAGTTTAATGCTGTAAATTGTTTGCATTGGTTTTTGTTATTATCTGTCTCACTGTAAACTAGGAGGTACTGAAAACCTTCTGGGACACTATAAGTCCACAAGGTAGTATCTCTACTGCCTCAATGCCAATGGTTAGATGGATAGACATACAAACAATATGATAAAGCAAGGAAACAAGTACCCTCAAACAAACCAAATACATCAAAAACAGAATCCATCAACACCACAGTGGAAGAAATGACTGATAAGCAGTTTAGAATGTTCAAGTCAAATTGGTCTGTGAGGTAAAGCCCAGTGTAAGGGAGAAAATATAGGAAGCAAAAAGATCACATTGATAAAGAGATAGAGATCTTGAACAGAAAAAACTAACAGAAATCTTCAAAATGAAGGAATCAATAAACAAAATAAAGAATTCATTGGAAAATATCACCAGCACACTAGACCAAATGGAAGACTGAGGCTTAGGCAATAAAGACAAAATACTTAATATTGACAATAAAGTTGACCATGGAGAAAATAATTAAGAGATCAGATCATGAACAGAAGTTCCAAGAAATATGGGATAACATGAAAAGACCAAATTTATGATATATCAGGACAGAGGAAGGCTCAGATGTATGAACTGAAGGAATGCATAATCTTTTCAATGAAACAAAGTCTAAAAATTTCCCAAACCTTATGAATAAAATGTAAAATAGAGGAAGCATACAGGACTCCAAATATACAAAATTTCAACAGACCCACACCAAGGCATATTATTATGAAAATGTTTAAAATTAAGAATAGAATTTTAAAGACTGCCAGAGAAAAGTGAACTGTCACATTTAGACGGAAACCAATCTGAATCACAGCTGATTTCTCAACCCAGACCCTCAAAGCTAGGAGACCTTGAATAAATACAAACCAAACTCTGAAAGAAAATGGATGCCAACCAAGAATACTATAGCTTGAAAAACTAAGCTTAATATTTGACAATGAAATAAAAATTTTCCATGATAAGCAAAAGTTAAAAGAATTCACAACTAAGAAGCCTGTAATATAAAACATTCTCAATAAAATATTTCATGAAAAGAAAGAAAAAGAAAAATGAAAAGCAGCAAAGGGGAAATACACTAGAAGAATAATCAATCAAAAAACAAACTAATTGAAATTAAAAATGACAGGAAATAACTCAGAATGACAAGGAATAAGAATAATTTCTCAATAATAACATTGAATATAAATGGCCTAAACTCTTTAATCAAAAACATAGACTGGCAGATTGGATTAAAAAAAAGACCCAATAACATGCTCTGTCCAAAAAATTTACCTCATAGGCAAGGACATTCACAGACTGAAGGTAAAAGGATGGGAAGAAACTTATCATTCACATGAATCTCATAAACAAGCAGGTTTGTCTATCCTCATATCAGATAAAGTGGACTTCAAGTCAAAATTAATCATAAGGGACAAAGAAGGCCATTTCATACTGCTGAAGGAAACTATACACCAACAAGATACAACCATCTTAAACATTTAAGCTCCCAACAATGGAACATCTACATGCATCAAACAAATCCTTCACAAACTGAAGAATCAAATAGAAAAAAACAATTTAAAATTATTTCAAAAAATAAATGAAACAAAACCTTGGTTCTTTGAATAAATAAATAAAATTGATAAATCCTTAGCCAAGCTAATGAAGAAAAATAGAGAAAAATTTCAAATTACTAAAATTTATGATATAAAAGGAAATATTGTGGACACCACTCATCTACATATGATAAGCAGAAGTTACTTTGAAAATCTACATTCCAATAAAAAAGAAAATCTTGATATTAACAAATTTCTAGAGACATATGACTAATCAAAATTGAATCAAGAAGACATAGAAAATTAAACACAGATCAATTTCAACCAATAAATTGAAGACACCATCAGAAAACTACCAACACAGATAATCCTGGACCAGATGAACTCTTGGTCAAGTTCTACCAGACTTCCAAAGAAGAATTACACCAATACTCCACAAATTATTCCATGAAATAGAAAGGGAAGAAACCCTTCAAAACTCATCCTATAAAACGAGTATTACCCTGATACCAAAACAAGCCAAAGACACATCAAGGAAAGAAAACTTCAGACCGATATCCCTAATGAACGTAGAGGCAAAATTTTCCAATAAAATGCTGGTAAAATGCATACAAAAATTAAATATTAAAACATATTAAAAAGATAGTGAACCATGATCAAATGGGGTTCATCCCAAGGAAGCAAGTTTGGTTCAACAGATGCAAATCAATAATCATAATCCACCACATCAATAGACTTAAAGAATCACATAATTATCTCAATAGATGCGTTTGACAAAATACAGTATCCATTCATGTTCACAACACTAGAAAAAGTAGGGATAGTAGGAACATACCTTAACATTGTAAAAGCTATATATGATCAACATCATTCTAAATGGAAAAAAATACTGAAAGTATTTTTTCTAAAAACTGGAACAAGACAGGGATATCCTCTTTCACCATTTCTATTCAACATAGTCCTTGAAACTTGAAACACTAGCCAGAACAATAGGACAAAAAAAAAAAAAAAAAAAAGAATTTAAATAGTTATGAATAGGTGAAGAAGAGTTCAATCTATCCCTATTTGCCAACAGCATGATTCTATGTTTAAAGACATCAAAAATACTCTCCCAGAAATCTTCTAGAACTCATAAAATAATTCAGCATAGTGACAGGATATAAAATCAACACCAAATAATCTATTGCATTCCTATACACCAATGACATATCAACTGAAAGATAAATTAGGAAAATTATCCCTTTATAATAGCCTCAAAAATATACTTGGGAATCAATCTAACAAAAGAAGGTAAAGATCTCTACAATGAAAACTACATAACACTAAAGAAAGAAATTGAAGAAGACCTCAGAAAATGGAATGATCTCCCATGATTTTGGATAGGCAGAATTAATATTGCCAAAATGAGCATACTACTAAAAGTGCTATACAGATTTAATGCAATTACTATTAAAATTCCAGTGATGTTCTTCATAGAAACAGAAATTAGTCATGAAATTCATTTGGAAAAATAAGAGAAATAGAATAGCCAAAGCAATCCTTAGAGAGGAAAGTGATGCAGGATACATCACAATACCAGACCTTAAATCATAATATAGAGTTACAGTTACAAAAATGGCCTGATATTGGCACTAAAGCAAACATGAAGACTATTGGAACATAATAGAAGACACAGAGACAAATACACATACATATAGTTATCTCATACTCGACAAAGGCACTATAAACATATATTGGAGAAAGATACCCTTTTCTACAAATGGTGTTGAGAAGACTGGAAATCTGTATGTAGTAGAATGAAATCAAATCCCTTTGTCATCCTCAACAAAACTCAATTCACAGTGGATCAAGGATCTGGCTAGGGATTAGACCAGAGAGCTTGTGCTTACTGGAAGAAAAAGTAGACCCAACTCTCTTATCATATCATCTTAGTAAGTGACTTCCTCAAGAAGAGTCCTAAAGCGAAAGAAGTAAAGTCAAGAATCAATAAATGGGATGGTATCAAACTAAAAACTTCTTCACCTCAAAGGAAGCAATCAAGACTGTGAACAGAGAGCCTACAGAATGGGAGAAAATCTTGACTACCTGACACTCAGATAGAGCTTGATCTCCAAGATACATAAAGAACTCAAAAAACTTAACACCAAGAAAACAAATAACACAATCAATAAATGGGCTAAGGAACTAAACAGATACTTCATAGAAGAGAAATGAATGATCAAAAATATATATAAAAAATGTTCACCATCTTTAGCAATTAGAGAAATGCAAATTAAACTTCCCTGAGATTCCATCTCACTTCAGTCAGAATGGCAATTTTCAAGAATACAAGGAACAATAAGTATTGATGAGGATGTGGCAAGAAAAGTTCTCTCATACATTGTTGGTAAGACTGCAAATTGGTGCAACCACTATGGAAAGCAGTATGGCAATTCCTCAGAAAACTTGGAATGGAATTTGATTCCCAAAGGACTGAAAATCAGCATACTACAATGATGCAACCACATCAACATTTATAGCAGCTCAATTAACAATAGCCAAGCTATGGAATCAACTATGTATCTTTCAACACAGGTATAGATAGATAAAATGTGGTATATATACACAATGGAGTATTAGTCACACAGAAGAATGAAATTCTGACATTTGCTGTTAAATGAATGAAACTGGAGATTATCATGCTAAGTGAAATGTCTGTTCCAATAAACCAAAGGCTGAATATTCTCTCTGATATGTGGATGCTAATCCAAAACAAGGAACATTGAGGAGAGGGAAAATCTAAATCCATTAGATTAGACAAAGGGAATGAAGAGAAGGGCATGAGAGGGGGAATAGGAAAGACAGTTGAATTAATCAGGCATAACTTTCCTATTCTTGTGTCTGAATACACCACCAGATACAACCCCCCAAATAGGATTCTAATTAGAATAAGTTATGCTCTTTATATGTATAATATGTCAAAATATATTCAACTGTCATTCATATCTGAAAAGGGCAAAAAAAAGAACCAGACTTCTTATCTTCCCCAAAGTAAAGTACAGAGGTACTTCAGTCCAGATATAAGGTAATCCTATCTTTGAAAACTCAAAAAAAAAAAAAAAAAAAAAAAAAAGGTTAATGGATACAAATCTAGAATACTTTAAGCTTCAGTGTGCATTTTATTTTATAAGAGTTGTGGCTTTTGTGAAGATCATGTTGAGACCTCCTAAAGAAAACACTGCTAACCCTTTCATTGAAATACTTATAATATAAAAAGCTCTTAAGTAATGTCATTAAAAAGGAAAAGCATTTTGTCTGAATTAAAATTGAAAGAAAAAACTAGCCATGAACATGAAAATGTATCATGAGCATGAAATATTTTCATGAAATAAATGAATAAATATTACCTACAACTCAGTACAAATGACTTCAAAACACCTCCAACACATGGTTACAAAGCAATATTATTCAGTAGCAGTTTTTTACCTTGACTAAGAGTGAAAATCATAGCAATATTTTTGCTTAGCTGCTCAGGCCAAATTCAAGTTTACTAAAATTAACCATCACAGCACACAATCCAGAGTGACTAAAAACCTTAATAATTAAGTAAAATAAAGGATTTGTAAAATAATTTCAATGTGTATCAAACACTATTTCTGGATCCCTTTTCTAAGAGTGTTTATTCATCTCCCTCTTAATATTATAGAAATACTGTATAACTTATGCCTACATTTCATCCCAACTTCCATAAAGACTTTATGTAAAATAAAATTCAAAAATTTTAAGTGCATATTTTAATGAGTTTGTAATTAGACATTTTCATATAAATCATCTACATTGCAATCTAGAACATTTTCTGCAGCCTGAAAATTTTCTTTATGCTTTCCCAAGTCTTCAGTATAAACAATGACTGATCTCTTTTTCTGTCATTAATGCTTTAGTCTTCATAGAATTTTATGCAAATGCTTTTATAGTGAATTTTATAGTCTTTTTATGTCTAGCTTCTTTCACTTAGCATAATGTTGTGGGGATTCTTCCTATTGTTGCATGCATAGGAGTTCATTCTATTTTATTGTTGAGTAGGATTCATTTTATACATACAGTACAAATGATTTATCTATTCACCCATTGATGGACATTTGGATCATTTTCAATTATGTTACATATAAAAGTGCTGCAAATATTTTTATAGCAATTTTTAAATTTATTCTAATTGGTGATGCAAATATTTTTGTAAGAGTGTTTTCACAAATGTAAGTTTCAACTTTCTTTTGGATGAATATTTGTGAGTGGACTTACAGGACTATATAGTAGGTGTAAACTTTGCTTTGAAAGATATTGTACAATTGTCTTCAGGGTGAATGTACCATTTAGCATTCCTGCCACATCCTCACCAATACTTGGTATTGCTGTTCTTTTTTTTTTTTTTTTTTTTTTTTTTAACGTCATTCTGAGGAATGCATAGTGCTGCCCTAATGTGTTAGTCAGGGTTCTCTAGAGGAACAGAATCAACAGGAAGAATGATTATAAAAAAGACAATTTTTATAACTTACACAACCAGAAGCTGGACAGTCCACAATGGCCATTTGTAGAACAGAGAACTGGAGAAACCAGTAACTGTGCCGTCCGAGATGCTGGTGCCTCAGAACAAGAGGGATCAATGATGCTACCCTGATCCTAGACCAAAGGCTTCTGGAAACTCCCTGGAGAATCCCTGGAGGAGCCTGCTTTGGAAGAGTGAAGGAGCAAGAGTCTGATATCCTCAGGTGATGACAACAGCAATCAAAAATCCAGTCAAGAAGATGGAGCTTGCCGTTGCTGCAGTTCCCTCGTTATTCCAACTTTTATTCCATCCAAGCCTCCAGCCTATTGGATAGTGCTGCCCAGGCTTAGGGAGGGTCTCCACTTCAATTTTCTATCCCACATGTCAATCATTCCTAGACAAACCCTCATCAACATACCCCAAACCCTCTTTTTATAAAAAATAATTTTAGGTGTAGGTGGACACAATACCTTTATTTTATTCATTTCTATCTGGTGCTGAGGATTGAACCCAGTGCCTCACACATATTAGGCAAGCGCTCTATCATCGAGCCACAACCCCAGCCCCAGACCCTCTTAATATTTCACGTCTCTTAACCTAATCAACTTGGCAATTCAAATTAACTATTACACCTAGTTTCAACAAGAATACATTTCCAAAAGAGATTCAATATAAAAAGTTCATTTAGACTATATTTTTCTTTGATATTATCAAATAAGTCCATTACTTCAATATTACTTCTATAAATTTTCTGGGGTAAAATGCATAAAACCACGTGTATTGATTAACACTTTCAGACTATTTAATGAAAGTGAAAAATTAATTTATATAATGGAGTTTTAAATAATGTACAAACATAATAAATATGAGTTAAAGTTCCTTAGGACACTTTTTGGTAAGTTTGGGTGTGTGCGTGAATGGAAGAGACAGAGATACAGACAGAAAGAATATGTGAGAGTGAATATCCATATCATTATTTTAATAATAATTTAAGAATTAATATAAAAATCTCTTAAGTAATAGCCAACAAAGATTGTGCCTGGATTATAATTGAATAAAAGAAAACTAACCATGAACATGAAAATAGTATCATGCACATGAAAATATTTTTATGAAAATACTTAAAATGTACATGCTTAAATAACTTTTCATGAAAATGTTTAACCTAGAACATATTAAATTTATAATTACTTCAATACATATTATCATTAATTATAACCTCCATTATTTAATATCATAAAATGCATATAATCAATTAAAAAGCTATATATTTGATATTTGGAGAACATTTTCTTTAAGTCACCCATTGATGGTATATATACACAATGGAATATTACTCAGCCATAAAGAAGAAAGAAATTATGACATTTGTCAGTAAATGGATGGAACTGGAGACTGTCATGCTAAGTGAAATAAGCCAGTCTCAAACAACCAGAGGTCGAATGTTCTCTCTGATATGCAAATAGATGGTAACACAAAATAAAGGGAGACGAGGAGGGAAGAAAAGAATTTCATTGTATTAGATAAAGGGGAATGAAGTGGAGGGAGGAGCATGGGAATAGGAAAGACAGTAGAATTAATCAGACATAACTTTCTTATGTTCATATACAGATACATGACCAGGGTAACTCCGTATCATGTACAACCACAAGAATGAAATTATATTCCATGTACATATAATATATCAAAATACACTCTATTGTCATGCATATCTAAAAAGAACAAATAAAATTTAAAAAAATCACACACTGAGATCTTAGGGATCATTACTGTAAGAATAAAATTTCATTAAAGTTATTAAAAGATATAAAAAACTTAATATTTTAAGAAACATTTTTAATATTAAAAGATATAAAAATATTTCAATCCAGGAGCATATCTATAATCCCAGTTACTTAGGAGGTTGATACAGGAGGATTGCAAGTTCAAGATCAGCCTCAGCAACTTAGCAAGGACCTAAGCAACTCAGCAAGATGCTGTCCCAAGATAAAAAAATAAAAAGAACTGGGGGTGTGACCCAGAGGTTGAGTCTCTGAATTGAATCCTCCACAGTACAAAAAAAAGAAAAAAGATATTTTAGAAAAATACTCTTAATTGCTCAGTTAAATAATGCATATACATTATTTAATTAAAAAGCAAAAACAATCTTATTCAGCAATAAAAAAAAAAGAGCTAGTTTTCATTCAACAGTTGTAGGTTTTATTTACTGAAATTCCATCCATGAGTGTCCAGAATCAGGCAACAAATTGGAAAGCACCATTAAGTTCTTTTAAAAAGCTACTTAATACAATTAATAAAAGCTATGAGCAAGAATTACACACTTGCAATCCAGTTATACCCTGGTTTTTATGCACTATAACATAGTAAAACTAGTGACCTAAGGGAACAAAGTATTACTGTAGACAGACCTAGTGATGACAGCAAAATAATATTTTATAGACTGAAAATTCTCATTCTGGTTTCACTATGGAAGAAAGATATTAGAACCTTATGACTAGGATTATCAGTGTAGGGTAAAGAGCATGGACATGGTATTATTATGGAAAGAGGTTACATGAAGGAAGATCTTGATCTTTGTCTTTGTCCAAAATGAAATGAAATGTTATAATGAAAATGTTTTCTCCAAAAGGCAAAGAGCAGAAGACTAGATTTTGAAGCGAAAACAGAAGGATAGAGGATGGTTTTTCCCCTTTTAGTTTTTTATAGTTAAAGTTGATGTTAAACATTGATTTTTTGATCTTTTGTAAATCATTTTTCTATTAAAAAATGTTTCTAAATGACATTACCTTACCATACAACTATTTAAAAGGTAGATGTGTTTCTATTTCTTGCTTTTGCACCTTTAAAACAGTTAGGTGCATTGTGCAGTCTAAGAGTTGTTATTTACTTTATTTGGTTCTTATAGTTTTGAAAATATAAAAAGAAAATCCAAAACATAACAAAACAAAATACAAGTCTCACCTAAAAGGTCCAGCTTCAGTTATAAAGCAATTAAAGTGTTTGAAACATGCTGTATATACTAATATTTAAACTATAATTTTAAATATAAATCATTTCTATTAAGAATGAAATAATTCAGTCATTATTTTATCCACAGAGAAATTGTCTTGTCATCCTTCTTGGGTCAAAGTTTTCAGTTTGAAAAGTTTGCATTGTAAATTTGGTAGAAAGTTTAGAAGACTTTGAGTCAATAGGAATACTTATAGATGAGAAATAGCCTATGAAGAATATTTTGCTCCCATGAAAAGTCATGGGTCATGGTCTACTAGGGTACGTGAGTAGGTGTAGCTAAGAGAAAATACACTAAATATGAACAGATTATTTTCCAAAGGTAAAAGGACTGTAATGATTTGCATTGTTTCTTGCCTCATCTCCTATTTGCTGTTTTCCATCCTTACTCCAGATTTATTTTTATGGCATTTAGATAATGTTCTGTATAATTAGAAAATTTTATGAAACATTATTGATTTAATCCTCACAACTTTGTAAGGTATATACTTAAATTATCTTCATGTTAAATATTTAGAAGTTTAAATACAGTGGTAAGTAACTACATCAAGGCAATGCAGTAAGAGATTGGTTGGTCAGGATTAAAACACAAACAGATGCCCCCCAAATTTGTACTCTTGACTTGAAAATATACTGTCTCATTTTTAAAATATTTACCAGCTACCTTGGAAATTTTACTCTTATCACCAAAGGATATCATCTCCAAATGAATGACAAAAACAAATAAGTAATGTGAGAGAAATAAAAACATATATATTTAGAAATTTCTATTGCGTATTATGAATGTACTTTAAAAAAAATTTCTCTGCTATAGAGATCATTAATGTATTTTCACATGGAAGTACATAAAAATGTACTTTAAAAAATACAAAAGTGACTAAATTATTTCATTCTTAAGGAAAGAAACAATTTATGATTATATTTATAATTTAAGTATTTGAAATTATAGCCATGATTGTTCTAGAAAAATGTTACATAATACTGAATGTAATATTTTAAATACATTAATTTCCATATAGTCAGAAGACAATTGTTTTCAATTCTCTCACAATGTTTATAGGATTTTTTTCTTTAGATTTATTTTGACTTAGATATGCCAGATGAAGAGGGATAAAAATATAAACTCCATTACACAGCAGCTATGACCTAGGTATCCATAAATATGAAAATACTGACCAAAATCTTAGTCTACTTTCTGGGGTTGAAGAGTTCTTAATGAATTAGAAACCCACTAGAAATAATGAAAGGGCAAGTAAAGACACTACCGGCTGTTGATCTTGAGCTTGACATTCCAATCAAGAAATCTGGTAAAATAGACAAGCATGACAAGCATAAGCCATATTTCTTGCTTCCTATGCTCAAATTTGAACCACAGAATTTTACAACACTTCAGTGATTCATGTAAGGAGGAAGCATCTGATCACATGAAAGAAAGAAGCAGTAGAATGTCATATTCAGCTATTTCCTGGGAACACCCAAAAACTCTTTATATTCAGCATCCTGGGATATGATTTATTGGATTGATTGTCATAAATGCCTGATGGAAAACAGACAAAAAACCACACAGATATTTTCTCATTTTTTGCAGCTTGGATCTGAGATGGACCACTCTTTCACTGCTTAAACCAAGCCACCTACAACTCAACATCAGTTTTCCCCACCTGCCTTTGCATAACCCAGAGATTTGCCCTAGATGTGCACCTATGGCATATTTCTGAGCATGTGCCTCATTGTGAGCACAGACATTGTGCTTCATTTTCTCTCATAGACACCCCAAGAAGCTTCCAACATAGCTTCCTTCTTCCTGGGCTTTTGGATTAACCTTGACTTGCATTTACACGGCCCTTTGCCCTAGACAGAAAACCCCTCCAGCCAGAAAAGGAGGAAACCAAAGTTCTCTTCTGTTCAGTCTTTCAGGAAACCACCAAAAAGTCAAAAGCATGACCATTGATTTAGGATTATATGAACACTGTGGCACCAGCAAGACACATCAAGGATACAGATCCTGTCCTCAGGAATTCTATTGCCAATTTGGAAAATGGGGAATGTTAAACTGATAGATGACTTCTTACCAAAGTGCAGCTGTTCTTTTCCTCTTTAAGCAATCCTTGGGTTGTGTAAGTTCAGATGAGACTCCAGAGTTCAAAAAAAGTTGATTCTATCAGTATTTTCCAACCGGTGCTGGTTTTAGTGGAGGGAACAATTTTTTTTTCAAACCTTTACTGTTGAGCACACTATGTTGTAATTCCACTTGAACTAATTATTTTCAAACTACCATTTTGATATACAATTCACCTTACTTTCAATTTGTTTTTAATGTGCTCTTTTGAATTGTTTATTTAATTTCATTTTGAAAAATTGCTGTCTTTTATTCCAGTCAATTAGGTTGGGGAAGTAGATCAGTTGTAAAGCACTTGGATAGCATGTGTGAGGTGCTGAATCCAATCCCTAGTACCCAGCACACACACACAAATACATATATATATGTATATATATATATTTATACATATATATACACATTTATAAAATATAAAATGTATTAAATATATATGTGTGTGTGTGTGTGTGTGTGTATTCAAATCAGTCAAAGTCTTTGGGAAGGGCTGTTTGTCTCATCTGCTCTTAGAGGCTGTTGCATGCTTCAGCGCCTGGTCAGAATATACCACTCCACCATTTTGTTTGTGCCGTCACATCTCCTGCTGTCACATCTGCAAGATTCATTTTACCAGGCAAGGCAACCTTCACAGGTTATGGAATTAGGATATGGGTAACTTTGTGGAATGGTATTCAGCCTACCACAGAAACTATTTATAAAGAAAACAAAACCAAGTAAATAAGTATAAAATATACTGAATAAAAGTAATTATAAGTGACACTAAAAGATTAGAGTGTTAGAAATCATGTATTGGTTTATGACCTTTTACTTTGTTTATTAATATTTTTTATAATTATAGAGTATGTTCATAGATACCCTCCAGACCAAATAAAATAGGTTTGATTATCTTCCATGGTTTAATATTATATGATTATTCAGTGACAGAATTGTTAGCACCAGAAAAATTGGATGGCCCTAAAATCAGAAGAGTCTATCACTTGTGATAAAATAATTTATGGACATTCTAGGCTAATTTAACTCAATAAAACATATTTGTGTTTGCATTTATTTTTGAATGAACTGAAATTGTTTCTTATTCTTTTCCTTGGATAAAATTTAGTTTAAATTAAGTGACTAAAATATAAAAAAGAATGATTCATGGCATCTTTGCTGACCTAAGAATTGTATCAAAAATTGTAAAAGACAAAATGTCAGTTATGTAATCATGGAGTCAGAGGTGATTAGATTAACAGAGAGGTAAACACAAGAGAAGAAAATGCTAAACCACTTAGGATACAGGTCATATTCTGATTCATTTTCACTGCATACTTTATTTTTAGTTCTCAACAGACATCCAGAGGTAAAAATTAGATAACCTTTAAAAGCAGTTCCTCAAGAAAGGGTGCACATCTACTTTTCTGAAGAAAAGTAGAACTTTTAAACAATGAATATTTCATTTTAATCCCTCTATTTCTCTCTGACCTCACAAATACATCATCATTTGATAATTTTAGAATTCTGTTTTAAAAGTACTATACATCATAACATTATGCATGTTCTATATTACAAGGTCACACATTTAGGAGAACTTCAACATTAAAATACTAAACTTGACTACAGATTATACAGATTACAGTGTTGATAACACACCCGAAATATTCTGAATGTGTGCATGTGTGTGTGTGTGTGTGTGTGTGATGCATACACACAAGATAGAATTTGAGAAATTGCCAGATTCTTCATGGTAACTCTGTGGTAAGCTAAAGTAGGCTTGATTACAATCCAATCTCACTTCCTTAATAAATCTATGATAAACCTATGACTGTAGGAAAGTTACTCATCTCCTTTTATCTCATTTTTCTTATCTATGTTTAAAGAAT
This sequence comes from Sciurus vulgaris, assembly GCF_902686455.1. NCBI lineage: Eukaryota > Metazoa > Chordata > Mammalia > Rodentia > Sciuridae > Sciurus > Sciurus vulgaris. The sequence continues at coordinate 138,831,221 of NC_136463.1, forward strand.
GTGTTTATCTTATTGCCTTAATATTTAAGGAAGAAAATTTGTGTAGAAAGACATATGTTTAGAAAAACTGCATGATATTGAAAGTCACTAACTTATAATGGTTTGACTTTAGAGTTTTTACAATGGTATGAAAGTAAGTCACATGCAGTAGAAACTGTATTTTGAATTTTTTATTTTGATTTTTTTCCAGGCTAATGCTACAGTCTTGTGATGCTGGGCAGTGACAAAAATCCAAAGCTCTCAGTTAGCCGTGTGGTCACAGGGGAAACAACCCATATTCAGTAGTGTAGTGTGTTGCTAAGATGGGGTGTTAAGATTAGGTATATTATTTGCACTTTAGATTTTTAATATCCTCAACTTATGGTGAGTTTATTGGGATATAACTCTATCATAATACAAGAAATAGTTATATTTTATGGGTATTTTCCATTCCTTCTGTCTTCTGTCCTTCTCTCTTCTGCTCTGCATTATGAGGTTGATCTGCATGCACAACATGATGGCCCTTGTATGACTTCCGGTTATGGTTAAGCAGTGAGAGGTGAGGAAATGTAGAAGGTGAGGAATGCTGGGGTCATTTTCTTCATTCCCTCCCAAGCTAACAAGAATTGCAATGCTATTCTACTTAAAGATATAATTGCTCTCCTACAGTCATCTCTCCACAGATTAAATAGATAAACAGATAGATAATTTTAGTATTTTAGTTATGTATGGGCACAATACCTTTATTTTATTCATTTTATTTTTATGTAGTGCTGAGGATTGAACCCAGTGCCTCACATGTGCTAGGCAAGTACTCTACCACTGAGTCACAATGCCAGCCCTCTCCACAGGTTTGAGTAATAACTTCTGCTCATTGACCCTAATTTTCAAGATGTGGCAATGACTCCTAATTTTGGTACCTCTTACTGCTACCACATTTCTTATAGATGTCCTTAACCTTGACTACATATTTGTTAATAATTCCTTTATTAAACTTTTTCAATCACTAAAGAGGCCATGCACTCTGGTTTTTGCATGTTCTGTAAAGTTTCAGTTTACACCTCTTGGTCTGATCTACTTATTAACAGAAAATTGGCAGGAGTGAACAATAAGTGATAGGTTCACCTTCTGAGTAGCCTCATTTGAATATACCATTTCTTTTCCTTGTTGTGGCAGGCGAGACCCGGGGCCCAGGGTTACGCCACATGCATCCAAGATGGTGACTGGCAGAGAGCCAAAGGGCATGCTGAATGCGCCTTGAGAAAAACAGGAAGCGTTTACCATTGGCTGTATGATAATTAGTTCAGCCGGTTAGCGCGTGGACAGATATATCTTACATGTATGCTTGAGCTCGTGATCGCTTGCCTTTAACAGGATTGGATGGACATATCTGATTACAATTGCTTATGCATGAGACTGCTTATATATTGAGGGTGTTATCCGAATATAGTGGAAGCTGCTTCATGAACTTCTAAAGTGTACCTGTCGTTTGTCCTGCTGGTCGGCAGCAAGCGGCATTTGTATAACCCTGACGTATATAAATATTTATAAAAATATGAACTATAATAATTATTCAATAGTTTGTGAACTTAATTATTTTAGCTTTTAATAGATAATAATCTTTATATCCAGAAGTCAATGATAAAATGAATCTGAATAAAGTTTTATATCAATGAAAATAAGTAACTTGGTATTAAAATGATGAAGAGGTCAAACTTGCTTTGTTGTTTAGTTAGTACTTAATTGTGGAAGAGAAAATGTTGTGTAAATTATTTCATTCGGCATATGAATCAATCTTGTCACTATAGAGAATTTCGGATCAATGAGAATTTTTAATATTCTTTCATAGGCACATTTCTAGTAGTGTCCTGATATTATTAGTATTTTTCCTGTGGTTTATCTTATGTGTTCATTATGAAGGATATAAAGATAAGAATGACCAAGGAGAATATACCTCATTTTATGATATGGAAATTCAACAATAATTAGCTAAATCTTCACAATTTAGGAAAGTAGAATCAATAGGTTTACTGATGTTCCAGCATTATTAATCCAATTGTGAAAAGGATTTGCCTAGGAAGAGCTAATAACAAACTCTATTTGTTCTGGCTGTTAGCAGACTCTCAGAATAACTAACCTCAGCTTATGTTTCCCAATACTTTTTGCTTCTTTAGGCTACTTACTATGAAGTGGTTTCCTGGAGTTAATCTTTTACATATCAGCAATCCATAAGTTATTGATTTTTTTAAAATGTCACTTTTTCCAAATAACTAACATATAATTATGTGTGTTTTTTAAATACTACATTCACTTCTTATAATTTATAAGTTGAATTTTGTATTCCCCTCAAAAGATATGCAGGAGTCCTGTTCCTTCCTGTACCTCGAAATGTTATTATATTTGAAGGACTGGGTCTTTAGGAAGGTAATCAAATTTAAATGAAGTCATTAGGATAGGTCCTAATCCAGTATGATGGGTGTCCTTATGAAAAGGAGAAATTTAGACAGAGACAGATACACACAGAATACATGTGAAGATATACAAGGAGAAGACAGCCTTGTGCATTTTAAGGACAAAGGCCTAAAACAGATTCCTCACAACCCGAAGAAGGAACATACCAAACTCACACCTTGAGGTTGTACTGCTAAACTCCACGACTGTAGGAATAAACTTGTATAACGACCCAGTTCATGGTACTTTGTTATGGCAGCTTTATAAAACTAAGATACTAGCAAAGGGACTAGATATTTCCATGAGGTCAGTCTGAGCTTTCAAGTAGGCAAAGCAAAGAAATGGAGAATAGTCGTAGCTCTCTTCCTTTGTTAAAAGACAGGTATGATTACAGGTAGTCACTTTATTCTAGACAGACTTTTTTTTGTTAAATGATATTACAAATAAAGGAAAGTTAATATATTAACAAAAATCATCATAGTGGAAATTTGGAATGGTCCTCTATAAACATTTTACTAACATCAAAGGTCATTTTCTATATCTTCTTATGGAAAAATAACTTGTTTTGATATTTTTGCTTCTCATCAAGATTATCTTAAAAATCTGAAAAGCAGTCTAAATGAATATCTTATTGAAGACATTGTAGAGCTACCACAGAACCTGACAGTTCAGAGACAAAAGTCTTCAATTAAAAATAAACAAACAAATCAAAGACCCTACCAACCAAAACAAACAAAGCACTGAAGTAAGCCTGCTTTCCTACAGCACTTCTCTCCTTGAGGTATTTGTCGATTGGTAAGTGACTCAGGAAAGAAAAACGAAAGAATCAAGCAGGAAAGATGGATTTCAATACTTGAAATGTAAAATGCTAAATTGCAGGGTCTGCAAAGGAAAAGTGCCTTGGAAATATTCCAAATAGGAGGTACAATTGCAGAGGAATTATACCCTAGTATCAGTTAAAAAAAAAAAAAAAACAGTCCTTTAGAAATATTCAGTTCAGTCTCATCGGTCTCAACACCACCTCAGACTGAACAAAGAGACTTATCTTGATCTAAACTACATCCCAGAAAGTCAGTCAGAGTCCATCCTCAGTGAATGAAGTCTTAAAGCAGAGGCCTGCTGGTATTTAAGTCATAATAAAAAATGAAATATGCACAATTACCTAGGAAATAGCTGAAGAGAAATTCTCTGGGGATGGATAATTTCTTACCAGGTATTAAAATACATGTAAAAATAATGAAACAAATGTGGTACTAGCTTAAAAGTAGGCAAACAGAATAGGAAAGAAAGTCAATAAGCAGACCCAAGTAAGTATGAATATTTAGTATCTGATAAAAATTGGCATTTAAATCACTGGGGAAGAGAAATATTTTCTTTGTAAGCACAAAGGGAAAATATAAGTATATAAGCTAATTTCAAAGAATATGACCATACCTGTTTTCACATGCACAAATGAACTTAAACCAGATTGGAGATATAAACATAAAGCATGAAGCCATACAATCAATAGAATATAATCCAGTTTGTATATATTACCACAAGCAAAGTAAAAAAGCAGATTAAAATAGAAAACGTATTACAGGTAATAAGTAAAGAGTAAATATTGCTAATTTAAAGCATCTCTTAAAATTGAGAAAAATGAAAACAAAACCTGAAATAAAAATAAGGAAAAGATACCAGAAGACATACACACGTATACACATGCATATAATATATACAAGTTTTGTAAATATATTATGAGGTATTTGTCCTTGCTTAATGTAAAAGAAATAAAAATTAAAACTAAACTGAGATAAATATATTATCTATCACTTAGGCAAAATGGCAAAATATAAAAAGCTTCACAATACCCACAAAGGGTATTGGGGAAGGCCACCATAAAACAGACATTGTCATATGTTGATACTGGGAATATAAAATGTTGCAATACCTGAGGGAAATTAGTCAATATCTTTAAAACAATTACATGTGAATTTACATTCTAACCTAGCAACGCCTCTTTCTAAGAATTAACCCTGAAGGTACATTTCCCACAATGTAAAAATACATCTGCACAGAGTTATTTCCTATAGCATTATTGATTATCACAAACATTTAGGAATGATTGAAATGCCCCTGCACAGTTAAACTGTGATCCACTCACAATCGCAATAATTGTAGTAATTTTCAGACATCTTGTTTAAAAAAAGCACAAAAGAGTTTATTATGCTATGTTTTGTGCAAAACCTGTGAAGCAGAGCACAGCAAAATATGCAGGTATCTGCTGATTTTTGCAAAAAGAAACACAGGAAGGGAAAATCTGAAGCCTCTGAGTTGTTTTTTCCTGTAGGAGCGATTTATAATGAGAAAAGGATAGAGGAGGGAATAATAACCTCTTGATCTCCTTGAGCTGTAGGTCTGCTGCAGGTCATGAGCTCCAGGAAACAGCTACCTCTCATACCTCAGGCCTAGTTATATAGTGGTCTTTACTATCCCCAGATATTTCAACTTTCCTGCTCCCATTTTAGCAAACGGTCCCTTAATTAAGGGTTCCTTAATCGATCTTTTGGAGTAGAATATTTGTTTACTTATGAAAATCAAATTGACCTAAATGTCTCATGTACAAAAAATACATTTGAATAATCCATCCCTCCTATATTCTTTCCATATTTGAATGTCCATATATGTAGTCTTCATTCCCTGGTGTTTTAGTCAGCTTTTTGTACTGCTGTGACTAAATGATCCGACCAGCACAATTATAGAGGAGGAAAAGTTTATTTGAGGACTTGAAGTTTCAGAGGTCCTAGTCCAAGAAGGAAGGTTCCATTCCTCAGGACTCCAGGTGAGGCAGTACATCATGGTGGAAGAGTGTGGCAGAGAGAAACAGCTCTCTTGGTAGTCAGAAAGCCACGCCCCAACTCCCACCCCCTCCAGCCACGCCCTACCTGCCTCTAGTTAAAACTCAGTTAATTCCATCAGGGATTAATTGAGGTTAAGATTCTCAAGACCTGTGCTCCCTTCGGCAGCCCATATACTAAAATTGGAACAATACAGAGAAGATTAGCATGGCCCCTGCACAAGGACACGCAAATCCGTGAAGCGTTCCATATTTTTAATTAAAAAATTCTTAGAGGTAAATGAGAACAAAGAAACATCATATCAAAATCTCTGGGACACTATGAAAGCAGTACTTAGAGGAAAATTTATTTCATGGAGGGCATTTAATAAAAGAAGTAAAACTTAACAAATAAACGACCTAACACTACGGCTCAAAACCCTAGAAAAAGAAGAACAGACCAGCACCAAAAGTAGAAGACAGGAAATAGTTAAAATCAGAGGTGAAATCAACAAATTGAAACAAAAGAAACAATACAAAAAATTGACAAAATAAATAGTTGGTTCTTCGAAAAAATAAACAAAATTGATAAACCTTTAGCCACACTAACAAAGAGAAGATGAGAGAAAACCCAAATCACTAAAATTCGGAATGAACAAAGAAATATCACAACAGACACGACTGAAATACAAAACATAATTAGAAGCTATTTTGAAAATCTATACTCCAACAAAATAGAAAATTTCGAAGACATCAACAGGTTTCTAGAGACATATGAATTGCCTAAACTGAATGAGGAGGATATACACAATTTAAATAGAACAATTTCAAGTACTGAAATAGAAGAAGTCATCAAAAGCCTACCAACAAAGAAAAGTCCAGGACCAGATGAGTTCTCAGCCGAGTTCTACAAAACCTTTAAAGAAGAGCTCATTCCAATACTTCTCAAAGTATTCCATAAAATAGAAGAGGAGGGAACCCTCCCAAACTCATTCTATGAAGTCAATATCACACTGATACCTAAACCAGACAGAGACTCATCAAGGAAAGAAAACTTCAGACCAATATCCTTAATGAACATCCATGCAAAAATTCTCAATAAAGTTTTAGCAAATCGCATACAAAAACATATTAAAAAGATAGTGCACCATGATCAAGTGGGTTTCATCCCAGGGATGCAAGGTTGGTTCAACATCAGGAAATCAATAAATGTAATTCACCATATCAATAGACTTAAAGTCAAGAATCACATGATAATTTCAATAGATGCAGAAAAAGCATTTGATAAAATACAGCACCCATTCATGCTCAAAACACTAGAAAAAATAGGGATAGTGGGAAAATTCCTTAACATTGTAAAGGCCATCTATGCTAAGCCCACGGCTAATATCATTCTAAATGGTGAAAAACTGAAAACATTCCCCCTGAAAACTGGAACAAGGCAGGGATGCCCTCTTTCACCACTTCTATTCAACATCGTTCTTGAGACTCTAGCCAGAGCAATTAGACAAACCAAAGAAATTAAAGGGATACGAATAGGAAAAGAAAAACTGAAACTATCCCTATTTGCTGATGATATGATTATATACTTAGAGGAACCAGGAAATTCCACCAGAAAACTTTTAGAACTCATAAGTGAATTCAGTAAAGTAGCAGGTTACAAGATCAATGCACATAAATCTAATGCATTTTTATACATAAGTGATGAATCTTTGGAAAGAATAATTAGGAAAATTACCCCATTCACAAAAGCATTGAAAAAAATAAAATACTTGGGAATCAATCTCACAAAAGAAGTGAAAGAACTCTACAATGAGAACTACAGAACACTAAAGAAAGAAATTAGAGAAAACCTTAGAAGATGGAAAGATCTCCCATGTTCTTGGATAGGAAGAATTAATATTGTCAAAATGGCCATACTACCTAAAGTGCTATACAGATTCAATGCAATTCCAATTAAAATCCCAATGATGTACCTTACAGAAATAGAGCAAGCAATTATGAAATTCATCTGGAAGAATAAGAAACCCAGAATAGCTAAAGCTATCCTTAGCAGGAAGAGTGAAGCAGGGGGTATCGCAATACCAGATCTTCAACTCTACTACAAAGCAATAGTAACAAAAACGGCATGGTATTGGTACCAAAATAGAAAGGTAGATCAATGGTACAGAATAGAGGACACAGACACAAACCCAAATAAATACAATTTTCTCATACTAGACAAAGGGGCCAAAAATATGCAATGGAGAAAAGAAAGCCTCTTCAACAAATGGTGCTGGGAAAACTGGAAAAGCATATGCAACAGAATGAAACTAAACCCATATCTCTCACCCTGCACGAAACTAAACTCAAAATGGATTAAGGACCTCAGAATCAGACCAGACACCCTGCAGATTGTAGAAGAAAAAGTAGGTCCAGGTCTTCAACATGTCAGCTTAGGACCAGACTTCCTCAACAGGACTCCCATAGCACAAGAAATAAAAGCTAGAATCAATAACTGGGATAGATTCAAACTAAAAAACTTTCTCTCAGCAAAGGAAACTATCAGCAATGCGAAGAAAGAGCCTACAGAGTGGGAGAAAATCTTTGCCAATCATACTTCAGATAGAGCACTAATTTCCAGAATCTATAAAGAACTCAAAAAACTCTACACCAAGAATACAAATAATTCAATCGACAAATGGGCTAAGGAAATGAATAGACACTTCACAGAAGAAGATCTACAAGCAATCAACAAACATTTGGAAAAATGTTCAACATCTCTAGTAATAAGAGAAATGCAAATCAAAACCACCCTAAGATTCCATCTCACTCCAATTAGAATGGCGATTATCAAGAATACAAGAAACAACAGGTGTTGGCGAGGATGTGGGGAAAAAGGTACACTCATACATTGCTGGTGGGACTGCAAATTGGTGCAGCCACTCTGGAAAGCAGTGTGGAGATTCCTTAGAAAACTTGGAATGGACCCACCGTTTGACCCAGCTATCCCACTCCTTGGCCTATACCCAAAGGACTTAAAATCAGCATACTACAGAGATACAGCCACATCAATGTTCATAGCTGCTCAATTCACAATAGCCAGATTGTGGAACCAACCTAGATGCCCTTCAGTTGATGAATGGATAAAGAAACTGTGGTATATATACACAATGGAATATTACTCTGCCATAAAGAATGATAAAATTATGGCATTTGCAGGCAAATGGATGAAATTGTAGAATATCACGCTAAGTGAGATAAGCTAATCTCAAAAACCCAAAGGACGAATGATATTGCTAGTAAGTGGATGATGATGACACATAATGGGGGGAGGGAGGGGTTAGTGTTAGGGTTAGAGTTAGGGTTAGGGAGGGGGGCAAGAATGGAGGAAGGATGGAAGGTATAGAGGGAAAAGAGGGGTGGGAGGGGTGGGGGGAAGGGGAAAAAAACAGAATGAATCAAACAACATTACCCTATGTAAATTTATGATTACACAAATGGTATGCCTTGACTCCATGTACAGAGAAACAACATGTATCCCATTTGTTTACAATAAAAAAAAAGAAACCAACATCAAATTTAAATGAATAAAACATTCTTATTTGCAGAAAGAAAAAAAAAAAAGATTCTCAAGACCTAATCATTTCTCCTCTGAACCTTCTTATATTGTCTCACATGTGAGTTTTTGGGGGACATCTCACATCCAAACCATAACACTTGGCATTTGCCGAATTGGTAATACATTGAGACTAATACCTCACTATCCCCTCAATCTGGACTATTAAGTGCTTGTATAGTTACTTTCAATAGGTTTTATGTCCAGTTATTCAAAACTGAATTAATGATATGACATTTACATTGTATTTTGCAAATGAACTTTGTCTTTTTAATTCAATTTTAATTTAAAGGGACTTAAAATGCTAGGAGACATACATGGGTAGAAAATAGTCTGAAAATCATTAAGAGTTCTATCTGGTCTAAATGTCTGGGAATACAGTAATGGAGAAACAATAAACAATACTATCAAAACAAAAAAAGGAAAAAAGAAAGAAAATGTAAATGATTATGTTTTCAGCATTTTCTATGCCTTTTGGTCCCTGTCCTATGAATACTATACATTAAATGCTCTATAATATTCACTGTTGTAAATTCATCAATTTTTTTTTAGTCTACATGTAGTGTTTTCCCTATTTTTAACTAAGTCATAATCTTTCCACTTTGTTTTACAGGAAGTATCTTTAGTTATTCCTGTGCATGTGTAGGAAATGACTTATTTCCATACACAGTTATCAAAGTGTAAATGAACACAAATAATAAAAGGGTATTCAACACAATTTAGCTACAAAACAATATGGTTAAAAACATGGACTTCCTTAAATGCATTTTCATGTGATCTAATTTTTTAATACAGAAATGAAATGAAATAATCTATATGGTATCAGAATTGATGGCAGATATCCGAACAAATCTGATTAAAAACATTTTAAAATGTTCATATGTTCAATTGCAGTTTTGAAATAAACATTCCAGGCTTCAAGCTTGTTCTGTAGAAAGAGTTTGGCATGTTGGCAAGTTAATAATATTACCACAGTCTTTGCAAACAGCCAGTACCCTCTAGTGTACATTATCAATAAAACTGAAATAAAATGAACAACATAGCCTTTTTCTTTAATGATTACCATTTCTCTACACTCTGTTTTAATATCTGAAATTGTGTAATCAAGCAACAATTACCTGGGCAAATGATGAAGCATGCTGATTATAAATGCTTCATAGCCGTGGTACAATCCATAGGAGTCTATTCCTTGGTACAGAGATGTAATTCCTATTCATGTTCATGTCAGTTGAAAACTTCTATTGATGGAAGAATTAGACCTCAAAGTGTTTCTTATACTAAAACTCTTCCATGCGTTATTGATTTAAATGACATTTAAACTATCACAGCATACCACAAACATACACAAAAATATGTTCTTGTCAAAATTAATAAAATTGCAGGTACTAAAAGCAAAATTTTTAAAAAGTACAAACTAGAATGTTACATTAAGATAGCTGCTTTCAAAAATCATCTGGATTAACCAGAATTCCTATTACTTCTGGCACAAAGCCTGGAAATCTAATTGCGCACATTGGGACATTCTTATCACCACCGAAGCTACAGCTAATGCATAATAAAAGATTTATCTAACTTTCATATTAAGCAATTGCTCTGAAGTTCACACTGGACTTTCTATACAAACTAACACAAGGCAATCAAACAATATACAAGCTGTGTATATTTGAGACCAAAAATAGATAGATGCAATCCAAAAGAATCCTTGCTTTCTTCATTTATTGTGAGGGTAAAAGAGTATTAGTCTTGGAATCATTGTTTGGGAAAACTAAGTCCCAACAGTGTTGAAATAGTTCACTATTTAATATGTTCAGCTATTTGTACTTTACTGTAACAATTACATTTTCTGGTTATAATGGTGAGATGATAATATTTCAAAAGCAAATTGGTTGTCAGAGGAAATTAAGCAGTCTTAGGATGTAGATTTATCACCTGAAGGAAATTACTATTTATTTCTTGCATATAAACAGATAACCATACAAAAGAGTGCTGTCACAAAAAAAGTAGTCTATTTCTACTTTTCATTTGCAAATGAATAAAAGTCAGTTTTTAAAGTAAAGATGTGATAAGTTACAAGTCATTGTTTAGAGACTCTGAGCATTAGATTGAGTAGAGAAAAATAAGCAAAGAATTTGATCAGAAGACTATAACAGTGCAGATTCTGGTATTTTTAAACAAACAAAGAGCTGAAATTATATATTAAAGCTCTATCATGGTCCTTAGTTAAATAATTTTTCTATAAAGCATGAGGATTTGGAAGAAAGCAAATACTAACTTTGAACAACTGTTGGAGTATGCATTGAGCTGAAATACACACACACACACACACACACACACACACACACACACACACAGAGCACCTTAGCTCTTAATCCTTAGCCAAATAAGAGTAATGACTGTTTGACAAATAAATAAGTAACAGATAATTGGAAAATGGAAATATGTTTCTCTTTAATCATGTCCAACAGACTTATCAGAAGATAATAGAAAAAAGTAAATTAATCTTTATGATTAGATAATATTTATTTTTACTGCTTTCCAAATAAGCCAGGAAAACATTTAAATAAAAAATCATGACACTTTATATAATAAAAAGATATTTTCATATCTCAATGACCTTCCTGTAATTCTCATTCAAAGGTGCATATCTCTCAAAATTCATTTGAAACAAACAATGAAATTATATGAATGTGAAATATATTACGGTGGATATATAAGAATAACTGTCAATTTCTGTCTAAATTGATTGGTAATTTCCATACTTTTATGATCATAGGCCTCTATAAAATGATTTATTTCATGGCTTGAGGCAATTTTATTCTCATCTCATGCTGAAGAAAAAGATGCAATAAATTTTTTGAAAGAAAAAGATATTTTTGAATGGTTAAACCACAAGATTGGAGAATAAATAATTTGAAGTAATAACAATTATTACAGTTATTAAAAATTCATCCCTCCTCCATTATTCTGATAATTACTTGGTTCAATATAGAAAAGGGGTTAAAAAAAAAGGTCAGTTTTTTTTTAAAAGAAACTTAAAATATTGATAGAACGTCCATTTCACTTACAAAGTTTAATTTCACTTACATTGATTTGAAATTGATAATGTTCAATGTTTTTGATCCTGAAAAAACAGCAATGTAATATAGCTCAATCTGATAATTAATATGTCATCTAAGTATAAAGTAACTGTATAGTTGTTCTGTCTAGTGTTCTTCTGACATTTTATTTATTCCAGCAGTTCTGCGAACTCATTGATAAAGGTTCCACATCAGGGCAAGTTGGCCCCAGACCTTTTTCTGCTGATAGTAACTACTACTTGGATGCATGAGGATGCTTCAGCAGGGACCACAGCTATCACACTTGCCCAGTCACCAGAGCTTTACCACTGTGGTTTATTCTGAACTGGATTGGCCTTTGGGAGTGAAGAGGTGATACAATATATGGATGGTTAGAAGTGTTCTTTCTACTCAATGTCAGGCAACATGATAGTTCAAATTCAAAACAGATTATTTTCAAGAAAGCTATGATATATGTTATGTATAGATAAATCCTTTTCTTTCATTTTAAGACTTTTGAAAATGACTTAAAATCCTAAACCATACCTAATTGTGAATATTAAATGAATAAATATTTACTCATCATTTAAAATTATACTTGTTCTACATTCCCAGATAATAAAAAAATATCTTTTATCCTGAGGAAAGGTCATAAAGGCTACTAGAACAGCACACATTAGTTTTCATGGACTTTAAGTGCTTTATAATTTATGCTCTTTAACAACATGGAAAGAAATATCATTCCAGTACATCACAGATCAAAGAGAATTAAAGTATAAGATAAAAACTGTTAATTATATTTATTTTAGTCAGCTTTTCATCTGCTTTGACCAACAAACCTGACAAGAACAATTTTAGGAGGAAGAAATTTTGGGGGTGGCTCGCAGTTTCAGGGGGCTCAGTTCATAGACAGCTGGCTCCATTCCTCAGCTCTCCAGGTGAGGCAAAACATGGTGGTAGAAGAATGTGTTGGAGGACAGTGGTTCAGGACATGGCCACCAAGAAGTGGAGAAAGATAACTACACTCAAGAAGAACAAAATATAAACCCCAAAATCATGCCCAGAGATCCACCTTCTCCAGCCATAGCCTTCCTACCTATAGTTACCATCTGGTTAATCCTTATCAGTGGATTAACATGCTGATTAGGTTAAGGCTCATATAACCCAGTCATTTCACTTTGAACTTTCAGGCATTGTCTCACACGTAAACTTTTGGGGGACATATCATATCTAAACCATAATAATAATAAATAAAAAAGTATTAAAAATAAAAATTTTAATGAATATGTCTTAAAATCATAACAAATGAATAAAATACTATATATTAATATTTATAATTTCAAGAAATACTAAAAATGATTCTTAACTAAAGGGATAAAAATTTTGAAATGACTATTATATTATTACTAATAAATATTAACTTCATTGTTTACAAAACAAAATAATCAGATGTAGTTATTTGTACAAGAATATATTTTATCATACAATTTCCTTTATATTGCCAACTTATTACTTAATAACATTTGCATAACATTTTATTGCAAATTAAATAACCTAGATTTTTTTTCTTATAGGACTTACCATCACTATATGAGTATATTTTGTTAATATACTGGTATATAATATTTTCAAGTTTGATATATGTTATATGAAACCATGTAATGAAAAGTACATTTATGACCATCTTTACACAAGGTTAAATGATAAGAGACAATTTTTTAAAACAGTAATATTATGGAATATTAAAAAATATGATAGTTTTAGGGAAAGGCAAAAATACAGCAATTATATTCTATTTTTAGAAATATTCAGGTGGTATGCAAAGATATTTGTTAATATTTTAAATAACAGCAAAAATCAGAGTAAAACATTATCCACCAACAGGAAAATGATATATAAATATAAATTCATTGATAATATATAGTATTATTCAGTCATTTAAGGAATGGAGTAACTCAATACATTCTATTGGTAAAAAATAAGTAAGAACCAATGTCCAGTGAAAAGAGCTTGTAGTAAATATTCATTAAGTAACTACTCATTGAATATATTCTATGTTCCAGGTGTTGTTCTGGGCTCCAGTGGTTCATTTAATTTAGAGCCAAAACAAAACAAAAATTAATTTTAGGTTTTTATCTTTGTAGTGTATACATGTTTTAAGTAGTTTCAAAAAATCTGAAAGAAAGCAAAGATAGTTTTGAGACACAGAAAGATTGATATTGTAATGAGAGAAAACAAATGAAATTGTATATATTTAGTGCTTAATTGTTTAACTTTAAACTTTCAGAGTTTCAAAGCTCCGTTACCGTGTTATAAAAATGTAACACCAATGCCCCAACAATACTTGTTAAATTTTAGTTGCCATGTTATATTGAGTGTGAGTAGTAGCATAAAGCATAAACTTCACTTCTAGCTCTTCAGTCCACAAAGGAATCATTACGTGAACAAATGATGCACATCACTATCATGACTAATCCTGTTACTCTGTTAATGTCTGCTAGTGACTGGCCCCTGATTCTGAGATTCAGTTCAGGAACAGACAGCAAAGCCTGAAGTGGTACTGACCGCTTGTGTCACAGTGATAAACCCATATGACAGTTGCATGGGTAATAGACTGAGGCAATTGGAGAACAGAGGTGGAAATGTGGCAAAGAAATGAGAATCCACAATGCTGAAAGGAAGAGCAATGTGAGTGGAAGGTCAATGGAGACATGACCCTGGAGATGCTGCCATTGCCATTTCTAAAGACTCTAGGATGCAGCAGATGACCTGAATGAAGGCAAACTTAGAAACATAAGGAGGAAAATGTTTTCAAGGAAAAAGATGTATGTACCCTAGAGGAAACATCTTGACGTTAAAAGAAATCTTGGAGATATTTCACAATATTGAAGGGGTCAAATTCAACCATAGGCCTGTTTTTGTAAAGTTTCTGAGCCAATTAACTTATTTATTTTTCTTACATTTTTGAAGAAATATCTAAAATGTAAAAGAAAAAAAAGGTACCCTGCAAACTTGAAAATATTTACTACTGATCTTTTCCAGTTAAAGGTCCCTTCTCTAGAATACCAGACATCAATAGTAAAGAAAATAATTGGTTAATGTGATTTAAGAATAATGTTGCAAAAGGATTTGAGTGCAATGAAAATAATTTGCATATTTCTTAGACAACAATACATTACTGTTGGATTTTCCCTTGAAGGGAAAGTCATGGAGGGAGTGTATAGAGTCACTGAATGATGGGACACCTAGATACACACAGGGCATGACCATTCACACTCAGATATAGAGGGCTATACTGTCCTCACAGCTGATAATGTTCTAAGTCACTGTCAGAAACATTGCTCAAAGTTTGAGATTCTAATATCACTCTGCCTAAAGATAGGTGTTTGTCTCAATTTGAAAATCCTGAATTTCATAATTTAAGTACATTACAGAGACGATATATTGTTTTCATGCATATGGACACTACCTGTAACAGGGGTACTGCTAATGGTCCAGACACATAAAGTTTAGTGTGGTAAACTTTTACTTCTTTAAGGTATTTGAAGCTTCAAAAAATAATTTAATAAAAAAATCGTAAGTGATCTACTAGAGAAGCCACACAGAAATACATTATGTTCATAATATTTTATAATATTATTTTGTCTTCAGAGCAACTGGGCTACATAAATTACAATGGAAGTCCTAAGCTTACCTGTCAGAACTAACCTCATAGATTCATAGATTCAGAGTTTCCCAACTAGGTCACTCATTGAAAACAAAACATGAGTAGTATTCTTGTATTCTAATTTGTTAGTATCTACCTTTTGTCCTTTAAGATAAATTTCATCTTTATATTGGCAGCTTTCTCTTACAGATCTTTTAAAACACATTCTATAAAGGAGGATCACCTTAAAACTGTGAAAAGTGTCATATGTGTATAGGGAATAACTTAAACCCTATCCTGAAGGTCAGTCTTTAAACATAGATTGACTATTCGCCTGCCTAACTTCTTCAGGTAACTCCCTTTTCATAGCACTAAATGGGGAGATGCATGATTTGGAAGTGTCAGTGTTTTATTTTTCTGAAACAAATAAATAAAACTTTGATTTACTACATAAGCCTTGAGTGATAAGACCAGAGCAGCATATTAAGAATTTCAAACTATCAGCAGATTACAGGATGGGAAAGGAAGGTGTGTGGAGAAGGCCATAAGTGCAGAGATGAAGAGGCCCAAGCAACAATTTTCTCAGACATAGAAGGTTCTAAATTATCAAAACAACTTTGAAGAGGGAAAGGAGGATATGAAAAATGAAAATAGCAATAATAATAATTCTTCCAGGTAGTTGGAATAAAAAATAGACCTTTTAACCAATTGATATGGAATACACATACACAAAAACACACAGAGAAATAAAAGCAATGATTTTAAATAATTATTTAATAATTATAATTTTAATAATTATTAAATAATTTTAATTATTTTTGTTATAAATTGACATTATGTAAATAATACATTATAAAAGATAATGTATTTTAGTACAATTAATCTTATTTTTGAAACAATTTCAATCCTTCGAGTTTTCAAATACTATCAAAACAAATTTTCTCTTTTTAATTAAATGTGTGTGAAATTAAAACAGATGTTATAACATCTTGTTAGGATTAATATCATGGCATTTGGTTTGTCATTGATACTGCTGAAGAGGCACTTGCTCTTTTCTGAAACTAGAAGTCCTTTAAATGAGTACTTTAAAAGACATAATCAAATGGTCACTTTTCAATCCTGAAAGAAAATAAAGGACAGCATGGGTACTATGAGTTCAAAGAGAAAATATCAGAAGAAATTTAGCAAAATATTTGTGAAAATATGGGAAAAAAAATCTCATTTGGAATTTTTTACTTACCCATGATTAACACAAATGGATCCTTTATCAACAATATGTCCTGTCATTCTAGGTGATCAAGACCACTAAGGATTTTTATTTTGGTGGAAATGTAAGAATCAAAGAAGCTCAGTCTAATTTCTAATTGAAACTGGAATTTTAGGGTGCATCCTATCAAAGTCATTGAAAAGGATGAAAGTGTTCTGAAATAAGTGAAAGCAGTTTCTGAAAGGCTAGGTAATAAACTAACAAAGCATGCAAATGACAGAATTGAAATTGTGGGTCAAACTGTAAAGGAAGTAGAGAAGCCCAGATAGAAAAAAGGAATCCTGTTACACTTAGTGGGATTGCAAATTAGTATAATCAATATGGAAAACAGTGCAGTTTTCTCAAAAAACTGAAAGTAAAACTACCATATGATCCACCTATTCCACCTCTGGGAATACATACATAGGAACTGAAGTCTGCATACAAATGAGATGCCTGCATACCCAAGTTTATTGTGGCACTATTCATCATAGCCAAGCTATGGAAACAGCGTAGGTATCCATCTAAAGATGAATGGATAAAGAAAGATGAAGAAAACACGAATGAATAAGGTAAACATTATATCTATAATATATATAAAATAAATACACACATACATTTATACACCTATGCATATATACATAGATACACCTATGTATATGTATATATATATATATATGTATGTATATGTACACAAATGATGGGGTATTATTCAGCCTTAAAGAAGAATGAAATTCTGTCATTTTTCAGGAAAATGGATCTGACTGGAAGTAATCATATTAAGCAAAATAAGCCAGAAAAGGAAAGACTAGTATCACATGTCTTCCCACATATATGGAAAAAAAAAGGAAAAAAAAAATATATATCCTGAACGTATGAAAATAGAAGAGGGATTATTAGTGTATGGAAAGGGATTAGGGGAAGGGGGAAAGAAGGAAGGCAAAGGAGGAGAATAGGAGGGTGGATAATAATATCAAAGCACAAAATATGCCTGTATAAAGAAGTTACAATCCAACTCATGAATCTGTATGATTCATATACACTAATAATAATAAGAAAACAAAAGTCTAAAAAATATAAACATGAAAATCAGGAAAGAAACAGTTTCTATTTCAGAAGAAAATAGTATCCCGTGAATGGGTTGGCAATGTCTCCCAAACTATAAAATAGAACAAAAATGAGATAAGTTATTTGTCTCCTCTCCTGGATACATATATTTGGCTATATATAAATAGAGGCATAGTATATAAAATATAGCTTGATATAAATTGGGAACCAGATGATTATCCCAATGGTGAATTAGTATTATTGACCACCAAATGGTTCCTTTGAAGTTAATGGTAATACCTCACACATCTCTAAGATCATATATTAGTTTAGTAGCAAGTACAAAGATCCCAATCTAATTTAAATAAATAAAGGATTCCTAAATTATGTAAAGAAAATTTCATATAACTAAAATGAACACTGCAACGTGGAGCAAATGACCAATGAGACTACCTGCATCTTGGTTCATAGACTCTCCCTTAGCAATATTCTTGCAAGAACCCCAGACCCTGTTTTCCCTCAGGTGCTTTACAATCTGGAAAATTTGGACCACAAAACATATTTTTGGCAACTCATATTTTTTTCTTGAATAATGTAAGTAAATATATTTGAAGATCGCACTATCTTCTGAAGCCACAGAATTATCGAATTAGACATTTAAGGTGCCTTTTTGTATGTGTACACTGAAGCTAATGCAGTGGTAAAATTGGCATTATCTACCACTGAATGATTTATTTGAAATAAATGGACTTATTTCACACATCTCTAAGATCATTGATCAGTTTAGTAGCAAGGGCTAAGATTCCAATGAATCTACTTTAAGCAAATAAAGGATTCCTGAATCTTGTAATGAAAATTTCATGTAACTAAAATGAAAACTGCAGCTTTCCAGCTTTTTTCAAGCAGAATTAATAAAGAGGAGAGGTGCTATGCTTTAAGGTTGGATATTTATCAAATGTAACAGGTGCTCCAATCTAACTCATCCAAAGTTAGAAAATTTTCAGAAAATCTATCACCTCCTGTTTCTTAGAATTGGAGACTGCTTTACATTTCTTCTAAATAATCTTGATTTTGCACCAGACGTTTTCATCTCATATAACATCTACCACTTTTCTTCTTCCTATTCCAATTCACTTTGGTTAACTCTAGATGAAATTCAGTATTTGCTGCAGGGACAATAGTATCAATATCAAATAGTTACATTTTCAAATGCAGAATGTGAAGACTCACTCCAAACTCACTAAGTCAGTATCTTCGATTTCAATAAGATTTACAGGTAAGTCATATGAATGTTAGTTTGTAAAGAACTTAAAGACCAAAGTGAAGTTTGTGTAGACGAGAATTGGTAATCATGACATTAGAGCTAGATTATTCATTTGTACCTCATGGCTGGCTCCTTTCCATCTCCACACTAAAGCTGCTCTTGTCCAGTATCCATAATATGACATTTGGTCCAAGAATATTGTCCTGATCCTGGCAGAGCAACTATAGCACTATCTCCTATCACAATGTAGACACTACCTATATCCATGTTCTTCATGTTTTATGCCAAAGCAGTGTTTGTGTGTTTCCTTTCTTGCTATCTTATTGATATTACCCTACCCTAGGCTTGAACACCATGAATCCAAAGTCACTAGTATAGCACAGTCTGAGACAAATATTGCATTGAATGAAGACTATTTCTACTTTTAGATATTGACCAATTGCCTCTTATCAAACTTACATGTACACTGTTTCTTTTATGGATAATTTTTTTCTTTATAAATTATAAGCTCACGAGTGTAAAAAACAAATTCCAAACTCATCTATTTAGTCCTACTGATGTATCAATTCATCCTGAATGATAAATTGACATATCTTACCAGAAACTAATATCTTTAAATATCTTAAGTATCTAAACTTATCTTTAGATAGGACTGGATATATTCAGAATCACCAAACTGGCTGTTGATTGTCTATTTTGTTTTAAGAAGAGAGATTATTTTGATAGATTGATAGAGAATTTTAAGTTTCAGGATGATAGTTTATAATTATCCACAATTTGGGTAAGTGATCTTTTCTTTAAAAAAATCATCTGTCACTGTTTTAAAAGGTAACTTTAATAGAAATCATAAAACCATTATGTTGGTAATTATATCAAAACAAGATGCTGAATTTTTATGTCTCAGGGCAAAAATGTTTATTAAACTTTTAGTTTCAGTAAAAGATTCAACACGCATATTTGAATTTTGTAAGAATTATACATTAATAATGTTTATGGTGACAGAAAATTTGAGCAAGAAAGTGCTTAAATGTAAAAAAATATGAGAAGCATTAGTTAAGTTTTAAATGGTGACTTCAATGTCTTATTAGAGATATGCAAATCAATTGGGCATGCAAAGGAGCTTTTACATGAATCTTCTAAGGCCCTGGTTATACAAAGCCTCTATTTCTTCTCTATTGTCTCACCCTATTTAGATCCTCTCTTTCGTTGCACACTGCCACAACAGTAACTAATGGTAGTTATTAAAATGCATCCAAATTGTAGAAAATCTGCTATCGTAATATGATTCTAAGGGATTTTTAATAATTGAAGAGGCAGCAAATTTCTCTGACTATTGGGATAATCTGGCTACACTTCAAATGGAAAATTATATTCTGTTAGTCTATATTCCCTAGTGTTTTCACTTGGCAAACTCTTTTTCATCAAAGTAAAAACAAATAAAATAAAAATAAAACATCATAAATTCATCAACTAACATAAATGCAAAAAATGCTTTTCTATGGTATTACTTTGGGCCTCACAAAGAATATGCACTTCTTTGTTGATTATGTGCATCTTACTGAAAGGTGAATGAGGTGGTATCTTTGACGGTCTTGAAAATCTGTTATTTTATCAAAACTCTAGAATTGGGGTAATATAAGTAAATGTATGAGCAAAGACCTTTGTAGATTCTACTAATATTTGAGAATAAACAGAATGAACTTGGCATTGCATAAAATCATTTCTCCTTTGTGTACAAATAATTGGTCAAGTGATCCTAAAAGTCAAACTCTGCCACCAATATTGTTCTCTTACCTCCCACCCAGCTTAGTTTGTGTTGTGTTTTTAAACATTAGTCTGTGAACAGAAAAAAGTAAAGGTGATGTTTACTGAGAAAATACTGAGATGTTTCTTTTTGACACTTAATCTCACATCCATTTCTTTTTATTTTTTCAATTTAAACAGGCACTTTAATATAAATCTAGAATTACAGGCAAATCCAAGGTTTTTACAAAGTAAAAATGACATTCATTCTATGTCTGTATCAAGATACTGTTGAATTCAGTTGTACTGTTTCTCTGTGCTCTCTCTCAGAAATAATCTTCCAACATCAAGTATAGTTAAACTGATTTCATATGTAACCACAAACACTAAGACTTAAAAAACATCTAGCCTCATTTGTGAATTATTCTCTGCTTTGATATTTGATAGAATATCAGAAAATTATAAAGGGTTATTTTGGAGACCCCAAGGAAGAGTGAGGGAATATTTATATATTAAAAACTATTACCTCTAATGGTTTACATGTCATGTGTAAAAAGAAAAAAATTGCTTTTGCTTCATAACAATACAGTAGAGCATCTTTTTCATTGCATTTGAGGAATATTTTTAAGAGATATTTCACCAAGCTGTGAAAAATAAGCTCTATTACCTCCCTGTTGAAAAGATGAGGGATAGTGAAATTGGAAGGTTAAATGGTTTGCTCACCATCTCATGCTAAGTTATTGGCAGAGGAAATATAGGAGAATAGCCTCTGGACTTTAAATCTGTTGCTTAGCTACTGATCCACAATAGCTCCCAATTGACTTGAACTACAGAGTACTAGAGAATTTGAAGATTCAAAAAAAGATCATGCCTCCACTGAAATGAAAAGTGGGAAATTCCATCAACACATTGTTCTATACACAAGCCAGTCAATCACCCTCCTCAGACAGATTCTTGTAATAGTATATTCGATTTATTTTTGAATTTTTATATTATCATAAAAATTTCCAGATGATATTGTGCTATAAATATGGACCTGAGAATAACTACCTTAGCTCACCTTAAATAACTTCATCATATATTTAGGTAGAATAATTTCTTTGCAAAAATCTTCATATTCACTTAATCTCAGCTGTGATAAAAAAGGAGCAACTGTCAGATGATAGATGTTGTTATGCATGCCAGTCCATCAAATTAAAAAATTGAAACAGAATGAATATTTTTTAAAAATAATTCAGAGAGTATATTTCAATTAAAATTATAGAACACATTAGGTAAAATTTGTATTTGATTAGAACAGTGAACAGAAAAATGTTTTGATTTCTAGCATATTGTCAATAAAAAATAAAAGTAATTTTAATTGATTTTTAGATAATTGCTTTCTTGTTTTACTGACCATATTATAAAAGAAACGTCTCTATCCCTTCCTGTGTCATGTAGATGAATAAGAACTGATGGCAGAGAGTAGAGATCTTTTCCATTTCCAAGTGTACATCTTGTTTATACAGATATTTTGATTGCCTCTATGACTTCTTTGATTCCCTCTTATGAACTCCTCTTTCATTATGCATAAGCCTCCTGAATGATGTTATGGATAAGAAGAACACTTAAAGCTTCAGTGTGGACTGTCTCAGCTCTATGTCTGAGGAACACAGAGTGGGTGATTTTCTCATTCATGATTTCTTTCACTCAGAGCTAGCAGCCAGTAGAACACGCAAGATAGCATGAATATGCAGCCATATGATTTACGACTAGTACTACATTGTGTATAGTCAGTACTTAAGAAATTGAGAGTTGTCAAGGAGCCCTCTAGAGTTTGCAATCTCAAAGTAATATATTTATGCCTCAATTAAATGATCTCCCTAACATTACTATTTTAATTCAGCTACAATTAGGAAAAAAGCATGGTATTGGCACCAAAATAGACAGGTAGATCAATGGTACAGAATAGAGGACACGGACACAAACCTAAATAAATACAATTTTCTCATACTTGACAAAGGTGTCAAAAATACTCAATGGAGAAAAGATAGCCTCTTCAACAAATAGTGCTGAGAAAACTGGAAATCCATATGCAACAGAATGAAACTAAACCCCTACCTCTCACCCTGCACAAAAATCAACTCACAATGGATCAAGGACCATAAAATCAGACCAGAGACCCTGCATCTTACAGAAGAAAAAGTAGGTCCAAATCTTCACCTTGTTGGCTGAGGATCAGACTTCCTTAACAGGACTCCCATAGCACAAGAAATAAAAGCAAGAATCAACAACTGGGATACATTCAAACTAAATAGCTTTCTCTCAGCAAAGGAAACTATCAGCAATGCGAAGAGAAAGCCTACAGAGTGGGAGAATATCTTTGCCACTCATACTTCAGATAGAGCACTAATTTCCAGAATCTATAAAGAACTCAAAAAACTCTACACCAAGAATACAAATAATCCAATCAATGAATGGGCTAAGGAAATGAACAGACACTTCACAGAAGAAGATGTATAAGCAATCAGCAGATATATGAAAAAATGTTCAACATCTCTAGTAATAAGAGAAATGCAAATCAAAACTACCCTAAGATTTCATCTCACCCCAATTAGAATGGCGATTATCAAGAACACAAGCAACAATAGGTGTTGGCGAGGATGTGGGGAAAAAGGTACACTCATATATTGCTGGTGGGGTTGCAAATTAGTGCAGCCACTCTGGAAAGCAGTGTGGAGATTCCTCAGAAAGCTTGGAATGGAACCACCATTTGACCCAACTATCCCACTCCTTGGCCCATACCCAAAGGACTTAAAATCAGCATACTACAGAGATACAGCCACATCAATGTTCATAGCTGCTCAATTCACCATAGCCAGATTGTGGAACCAACCTAGATGCCCTTCAGTTGATGAATGGATAAAGAAACTGTGGCATATATATACAATGGAATATTGCTCTGCCATGAAGAATGATAAAATTATGGCATTTGCAGGCAAATGGATGAAATTGGAGAATATCATGCTAAGTGAGATAAGCCGATCTCAAAAAACTAAAGGACGAATGATCTCGCTGATAAGTGGATGAGGACATATAATGGGGTTAGGAAGGGTTAGCGTTAGGGTTAGGGTTAGGTTTAGGGTTAGGGATAAGGAGGGTGGTAAGAATGGAGGAAAGAAGGACTGTATAGAGGGAAAAGAGGGGTGGGAGGGGTGGGAGGGGTCGGGGGGAAGGAAAAAAAATAACAGAATGAATCAAGCAACATTGCCCTATGTAAATTTATGATTACACAAATGGTATGCCTTGACTACATGTACAAATAGAGAAACAACATGTATTCCTTTTGTTTAAATAATAATAAAAAAAACTACACTAAGATTCCATCTAACCCCAATTAGAATCGCGATTATCAAGAACACAAGCAACAATAAGTGTTAGAGAGGTTGTGGGTGAAAAGGTACACTCATACATTGCTGGTGGGGCTGCAAATTAATGCAGCCACTCTGGAAAACAGTGTGGAGATTCCTCAGAAAGCTTGGAATGGAACCACCATTTGACCCAACTATCCATTCCTTGGCCTATACCCAAAGGACTTAAAATCAGCATACTACAGAGATACAGCCACATCAATGTTCATAGCTGCTCAATTCACCATAGCCAGATTGTGGAACCAACCTAGATGCCCTTCAATTGATGAATGGATAAAGAAACTATGGTATATATATATATATATATATATATATATATATATATATATACACACAATGGAATATTACTCAACTATAAAGAATAATAAAATTATGGCATTTGCAGGCAAATGGATGAAATTGGAGAATATCATGTTAAGTGAGATAAGCCAATCTCAAAAATCCAAAAGATGAATGATCTCACTGATAAGCGGATGATGACACTTAATGGGGAGTGGGAGGGGGGCAAGAATGGAGGAAGGAGGGACTGTATAGAGGGAAAAGAGAGATGGGAGGGGTGGGGGGAAGGAAAAAAATAATGGAATGAATCAAATACCATTACTCTATGTAAATGTATGAATATGCAAATGGTATGCTGTTACTCCATGTACAAACAGAAACAACATGTATCCCATTTGTTTACAATAAAAATAAATTAAAAAGAAAAAAGAAAAAAAGCAACTCCGAAACTCCACATTTACACTTTTCCAGAATCACGATTAGAATATGTTTCTTCCTTTGTGAGTGTATTTCTTGGTATAATGTCAGTAATGTGAAGTGGAAGCCCTTTTTCCCAAGCATTCTGTCTTTAAAAAAATCCTTTCCTTTGGTCAAACTCCTCTTGAGTCTCTCTCATTTCAAATCAATGTTTGCAAACACAAATTTTCTGCAGTCTACCTTATTTATATTTGTTTCTCACAAGACTTGATGATCTCTCTACATTTTATGAATTTTCTGGCTTTTAAGCATGCATGCATGTATTTCTGCCAGTTTGCCTTGGTGATTTCTGATATTATGTACATACTCTACCCTTTATTTTTCTTGGGATAAAAACATCCCTGCCAGTATACCCTATGAAAATTAACAAAACAACTAGAAATAAGGGCCTAGTATTATATCATGCACAGTAAAAGCAATTGTAAATAGAGAAAAATAATGTGTGGCAAGTGTCTTGTACTTTGAAAACAGGAGTTCATGATTAAATGGAATAATGATTGGTAGTCTTTTTATGATTTCTTATTTGTCTACAACAAAATGTACTCTATGTATTGTTTCAATCAGTGGAAACATAAAGATGGGTTAGGTAAAGCTATCTTAACTTAGCTCGAGAAGCCATTCTATACTAATGTAGACAGATATCTACATTTTTAAGCAACATTATCTTAATTATTGTACCTAATAATGCAGTTTAGTATTTTAAGAGTATACTGAACAAAATAATAGTAAAATACTGACATTGACTTTTTGATAATTCACAAAATAACATTTCAAATTAATGCCTTGTTAATTTGCAGGAATTTGTTCAAAGTTCAATTTAGGAATGACATAATTACAAAATTAGATTCATTTATGCTATCTTTGTAGGCATTTATAATTTTTATTTTTAACTTTTTTATAAACAAATGAAAATGTAATTTCATCATTTAAAAAATAATTTGTACATTTATTCAAAAGGCATAAGTATCTGAAATAAATGGGATATAGTCAAGGCAGGTTGCCAAGATTACATCAGTACACATAACAGCTCAAAACCCATTAAAAGATGCTGCTAGTTTGATATTTTGTCAATCAAAAGGTGAAACAGGCAAAAGGGAAATAAAACATGTATGTGACACCTTTCTTAAAAGATAAATCTTCACATTCATTTTCATTAGCAATGAGAGAAAAATTATCATTTTGTAATTCTACACCTTGTGCTGTTTTCAAAAAGTAGACCTGATAGGTATTTGAATAATATGGATACTGTGCTTTTTGTTTATTTGGTTTTAGTTCTGAGGAGTTGACATTTCTCAATCTCTCACCATTAATATTTTTTCTCTCTTGTGACCTGCCTGCCTATGTTCCAGAGCTTAGTCACTCTCTAATACATTCTAACTCCTGAGGATGAAATGGCCTAAGGACAAAGAAACAGCTTTTTTTTTTTTTTCTTCTGATTTAAAAAACAAAAAAATGAGAGTCCTGGTGTGTGAATATAAAGATTCTAAAGAAATAAAAATACAGTATGATTTACAATCTGTAGTTTAAGAAAATGTCATTAAAACCTGTATCTTGAACAGTTATATTGTATGTAAAACATAATTTTAATATTATGTTTTGGCAATATAAAATAATGTTATAATTTTATTTTTAAATTCCATAGGTTTAGAGTATTTCTAATCAGGGTTTTAAAAAACAATGCTAAAACTATATATATTGGAATTAATCACCTTCTACACCAAATCACCAACTCCTATTCATTTTTTAATTTTAGTCACCAATTTATTTCAGAGATCATCATGATAATATTAGAGTATGAAAATTTTGAGGAAATAATATTGCATTGTCTTATATATCATTTTCAAAGACATGAACACCTAAGTCACCTATCCCCCTCACTATAGTGGGGAAAAAAATAGAAACAACTAGCATTAGTCGACAGAATCATGTATTTTGGGCTTATATCAGCTAACATGCACCAGTATGAATATTTTGGTTTAAAGACTAATAAAATAACTCTGTACTGGATGGTAGATAACTGTAGCTTTCTCCCCAGACAGGTCTCTCCAAATTTTCCCCATTAACAAATAAGAGTTAATTATTGACCTAGAATGGGGGTCCTAGAACCAGGACTCCAGTGCAAGACCATCATCATCCTATTTGGCCCTTGGCCATTTCACTGACAGATATTATTAATCTGCAATCAATCAATTTAAAATCTGCTATAGTTAAAATTTTTATATTGAAAAGTTATGAGAAATCATTCTTCCTTTCCTAATAAAGTCGATTTCATCTCACAGCAATATTTGTAAGCCCAAGACCCATTCAAATATTACTAACTAACTTGGAAGATTACAGAGTACAACAATAAGTTATGATGTTGGAGAAAACTGAAAATGTTTATGAAAAACATTTTGTGTACATTCATTTCTAGTATGTGGAGTATCTTGTACTCTCAATTAACTTCCTTAAGAGTCATATTTTAAGTTAATGTAGTATAGTATCAAACCAGGAATGTGATATTACAAATGGCAATGTTTTTTAATTTCAGTTTCCACATTTTCATGGCTAGTATATAAAATGTAACTAGTCTTTTGTTGTTGTTGTTGGGTTTAATCTTGTAGCTGGTGACCTTGAAAACTCACTAATCAGTTATATGGGTTTTGTTGCATATTTCTTAGAATTTTTCTGTCTGTCTGAATGTCCAACTGTCCTCCTATCAATCTTACCTGAAAATTTAGTTTTTGAAAATTCTAATTTGCATTTATTTTATTTCTTTTTCATGCCTTAATTTATCTAGCTAAGAATTCCACTACTATGAATGAGAGTGGTGTGAATGAATGGACATCCTTGATTTGTCTCATATGCTAACAGGAAATAATTCAGTTTTTCACCACTGTATACAGTGTTAGGTGAATAAGCAAGTTGTAAGGTGAGTAAACATAAGTGAGCTCTGTATGCATACAATACAGAAATAGTAGATTTATTCTGATAAGAATCATATCGAGTGACTTTTCTTCCTCATCAAGTACTAACTTTCATCTTTGACAATACTGTCAGAGCTTTTTTCCCTTGCTATCATTACATTTCAAGCCCCAATATCCTTTAATAAATAAGAGGATTACAAAATAGGTATGGATTTTATATTTTACAGAAATTTGCAGACATTTAGACTGTATAGCTATAATATTATTAAGAAAATATTGGTTTTTGGTAATAATATACAGTTAGTTCATGATGTGAAATTTTCAAAAAAAAATACACTTTCCAGAGACAATTTATTTGAAGGGCCAAAGCTAACTATTTTCTCTACCTTTGTATCCAGTCATATTTATTTTGATTTACTGACAGTCTATTTGCTAGACAGCCGTATCTTCTCATTTCTGCTACATCAATAGACATCACTGAGCATGCATAGATCAAGGCTAAGCTAGAAAATAAAATGCATTCGATCAGATAGGAAACATAGAGTTGTAATACGAAAGGCCATGTGAAATCACAGGACTTTATACAAGTCTGGAAAAAAATCAGTGATATGAAATGTTCATTGATGAAAACCTTTTCTGCAAATTTCAATGTTTACTTGTGGTATATTTTTACAAAAATTGAATTATAAAAGATAGTGAACTTAAGGCATGAGTTAGCATTATTAACCCCATGAAACAATGTCAGTCATTTCATTCTGAGGCTTGATTTTGGATTAGTTCATAGGTTTATATATGTCACATTTTTAAAAGAAATCAGAACAGTACAAATATACCTAGAATATTCATAAATTATTTTAATTTATGAATAATGTAGAAAACAACCCTATGATCTAGGGGAATGCTTTTGTTCTAGGACACAATAGTGTACATTTAGGAAGAGGAGATGCAGTGAGATCTCACTAATCAAATCACATGGAATTCCATCTATATGCACACATAACTGCACCTGCCAAGTGATTTAATCTTATTGATCCTAAAATCTACTGGCATGAAAGAAATCTTACATTTGTCCTTTCCTTTTTATGTTATTAATGATCATCTGTATTTAGTTCCCTATCCTTCCCATTTTTTCTGTCTCCTGTAAAGTTATGTTAATTATTTCCATGCTATGATAAAAGTGCATTTATGACACCATACACATATGTCAATACTTACCTGATACCAAGTCATGCTATTTTTATTTTCATTATTGCCAGAGTGCAATTTAAGTATCAAAAGCAATACATACATTCAATGGCTATCTTGGTATAACTGACTACTTGGTAACTCAGATCTTGTACTGGAGTAAAATTTATACAGGTATCAATCATGTGCCAATGCTATTTTAAAAAAAAAAACTGACAGCCATGCAATCCAGTCCTAAATTGATATCACTGTGGAGTTAATCTCATCTATTCCCTGATAATGTTCTCTCTTCTGGTTGTGGCTTATTTCTAATTTTTCATTATCCTCTCTATATTACTCTAATACAGTATAGAAACGTCGTGTTTCCCAGATTACATTATACAATTCTATCAGAAACAGGCCCATATCTGTCACATGAAGAAATAAATGACAATCCCAAACCACAAGAAACTAAAGCAATTATAAAGTTCTACTTTTTTATAAATACCCTCTCTCTCAGTCTTACAAGAGCAGTATTCTATAAACTCCACTTATCCTGCTTCAACTCTGTGCACTTATGTACTCTTATACTGGCATTCTTACACAAATATACTCTACAAAATTAATCTTGAAATTGTTGCAACAGGGATAATATGAGAAAATATCATTTATGGGTTATTTTAGTGACATTAATACACCATTTGATAATTATTAGGACACTTAATGTGTTATTTCATTCACTTAGAAAGTACAAATAAAGGCATTATACCCACAGTTTCTTTATCATGCAGTTCTTTGAATAAAATTCCTTGCCTTCAATTTCTGTTACTTCTTTACTCATTGAGTTTTCATAAATTGCATAATGCTATTACATTTTGACTTTTCTTAGCTATATTTTATTATAAGAAAAACTAAAGAAGTAAATAAATGGGAAGAGAGTAAAGTGTAAAACAGTGTTCCTATCAAAAGAAGAGTTGAGGGTTGGAAATATAGCTCAGAGGTAGAGTGCCTGCATAGTAAGGATCAACACAAGAAAACAAGTTCTAATTTTCAGTTGGTATAGTTTGAAAGGGTAAATCAGTTATCAGACAAGTTAATTACAGGAATACTCAGATAAAGAAATGCTATGGATGTTAGAAAAATTGTCTGAAGCTATTTTATAGAAGCAAGGTAAACCTAAATCTAGACCAAAAGTAAAAGTAATAAAGTGAACAAAATATAACTAGCATTACACAGAAAATGAAGCTATGGCATTAGTAGTTTTTAATTGCTTTAATGTACTCCTAGAAATACAGATAAAACTTATTCCTAAAAACTATTCTGCTATGACAATAAAAATTAACATATAGTATCTATTTTGAGATTTAATTTCTGCCAAACCCAAAAATATTTATATTTTTCCAAGTGATCACACAGAAGGACAAAAGTGAAGTAACATAGTGCCATTACTGGTAAATTCAAATTAGTGTTTAATTGGAAGAATATAAACTGCCATAGGGGTTAGAGAAATAATCTTGCCCTAAATGAACTGTAATTATTCCAAACTATTATGAATTTCTATTTGAATTAATAGGTGTAGTTGAGTAATGTGGATTTACTGTGTAACTGGAAGTTCTCTAAAATAACTTTCGTGTAAAATATAATCCTCCTATTGGAAAAAAAAAAAACTATGATAATTAAAAGGTTGGTTGTATAGTAAAATCTGTCCTCAGTTTGCTTAGTGTTCCAGGCTGTAGAAATTACCTTTGCACCTGAAACAGTGGAAAGAGATTTCAATAATTAATTAGAAAATATATTTATATTTATTATTTTTAAAATAAGTATTTTTCAACATTATTGATTTTTGTTAAAATATTGGAAACTTTATTATTGTTGGTTTTAAATTTCTAGAAAAGAAAAGTGTAACACTGGTATGTAATTGTAAGCAAAAATATTGAAATTAAAGTGTTATATTTCTTAATTCTGAAAAACGGACTTTTTTCTTGTTTCTGTGATAGAGTGAGAATCTTCTCCATGCGTTAGGAGTTATTTTATTCCATTCTGTTTGGAACATCTTCCAATATGTTTATCGGGGTTCTCTCCAAACTGAAATATCTTCAAAGTTTCCTTCAGTGTGAAGGTTTTCATCAGTGTTTCTTCCTCTGGGGTATATTTATCTTTCTCCTTGAAAACATTTCCTCCTTGTGTTTCTCCATTTGCCTTCACTCAGGTCATCTGCTGCATTTTGAACGTCTCTAGAATATGGCAATGCAAATCCCCATGGTCATGTCTCCATTTACCTTCCACTCACATTACTCTTCTTTCAGCATTGCCAATTCTCATTTCTTTACTGCCTTTTCACTTTTGTTGACCAATTACTTCAGTCTGCTACCCATGTTAACTGTCATGTGGGTTTATCACTGTGACACAGGCAATCAGTACCACTTCAGGCTCTGCTGTCTGTTCCTGAACTGAATATTAGAATCAGGGGCCAGTCACTAGCAGATACTGACAAAGTGATAGGACTGGTCACAATGGTGATGTGCATTTTCTGTTCATGTAACAATGCCTGTGTAGACTGAAGAACTAGAAGTGAGGTTTACACTTTATGCTACTACTCACATTATTATAATAACTAAGATTTTAAGGAGTTTTTAGAAGATGGGAATTGTTCTACTAAAATGTAGCAACTGAAATTTGTGCATAAAAGTAATGTACAAAGGATGGACTGCCAGTATTAAAAACCAGTAACTTCTACAATTGTTTAGAACTTAGGTCACCAATTATTTGTCAGGGAGAAATATGTTATCAGTAAAATTATTTAAAATTGCATGCATTTTATTTGCACTTAAAAAAAACTTATTAACAAAAAAGCATTCATATATTAGCTTCAGTCAAGGCCAACAGGTCTCCCTCCCCATCATTGTTAAGTCATTTAGGGAAAACCATTGTGAATGGAAGTTCATTGTAAACAGCAGCAGCCATTCCCCAAACTACTTAAAGATGGCTTGAATGCAGAAAGAAATGGTTAGATGGTTATATTAAGCAGCAAGGTTATAAATCTCATTTAAAATTGTCTTATACCAACTATGTAAAGGAGCACAAAAGAACTACTAGAGTTGTGGGAAGAATTTGACAAAAGCAATATATGTGTTACTATTAACTTTGTCTCTTTTATATGGATAAAAATCTTACAAAAAACTCTAAGCAAATTACTCGGTTCTTTGCTTTCTTTACACTGATTGAAAAGCACTTTTAACTAAATTTCTTAATATATTATTGCTATTACTAAGACCTATTTGGAATATTTTCTTGTTTTTAGAAAGGTCAGAAATTAAACTCATTTTAGGTTTAGTAATCATATTTATAGACTTAAACTTTTTTAGCTAGAGTGAACTCTGTTGTTAATGTCTTATTAAATAAGAGGTTTGTTTTTTTCAAGGATCTTATTAAGTCTGCACTTTGTACACATTATTAGACTAATTTTGTGCCAATTTTATGTTCATTTATTTTGCTTAATACATATTTAGCAAATGTGTCCTATTTCACTAGGAAAAAAAGACAACTGAATTCAAAATCTCCAATGTTCTGCCCTTTTTTCCCAGAAAATTCTTCCTTATACAGTGGCTCTCCCTCTGCCCCTACACTTAACTTTATCCTTTAGAATAAGCTGTTATTTCACTAGTCTTTGTGTCTCTATAGCATGATCAGTTCTTTCTCCATATTTGTGCCTATATTTTAAGGTTTTCTTCCTGAAATCTTAAACTCTGAACAAATCAAACATTCACTTTCTCTGTCCTATAATAAGCAATGATGAATATTTTGTATGAAATTTTCCAGATGGTTGTAGTGACGCTATACAAAATCCACAGCAACAAATCTCATCTATGTCTGAACAATGCCCAGAATCTTTTTACTATTATTACACTCAAGCATTTTACAATTTTCATAATTATCATTTTAAAATGTTTTCCCTTCTGAAAATTCCTGAGAGACCTCAACACTTCTGATGACTTTCAGCAAATGACCTTGCTTTTGCTTTACAGGGAAAATGTGCAATTTGATGTTTACGAACACAATTTCAGTATACCAAATACAAAATGAAGTGTTTGCACCTATACACACAAGCACATGCACACACATGTAAGTACACATGTGCACGTGCATATATATGCTTAATTTAGACTGTTTTTATTTCCTTATACGGAAAATTTCATCACATTCCAATTACTACCCTTTTAATTATATACTCAGTTTCACTCTCTATTTCCCAATGAAGTTTCATTATCAATTGTCCTCCACATGATGTCTTCAAAACTTCCCTTTCATATAAGCCTTTAAATATGGGCAAGTTTATTTCATACTTCAAACATTCCGGTCTGCTAATTTTTCTTTCATTTACTGCCTGATCATTTTTTTAATCACTTTTTCACAGCCTAATGTCATGAATGTATATGTGTGACTACACACATTGCCTATCTTCCCACTTCCCAGTTGCTGCTTAAATGAGTATAATTTGGATTTTCCAGAATCAGTGAATTAACATGATGACACAGGACCTACATATACCCAACTCTATAAGTTTTTCTTTCAACCAATATGGTTTGAAACTTTTGACAACTACCTTTTCAAAACACATGATTATTTTAAGATCTTTTTTCCTTATAGAATATCATACTCATCTCCTGAAGGGGGGTAGAAAAATACACATATTTAAAGAAACTGAGAAAACTACAATAAGTTCAAAGAAAACCACATTTGACTACATCTTAACAGAACTAAGTTGCATTAAAAATTACTGGAAAGGGAAGGACATCATTAATACTAATGTTTGTCAGAATTAATGCTACAAATAAGGAAAAATAACAAATTCAGGTATGACTAACAACTATTACAAAAAATGCAAAGTATATTAATACTCCTCAGAAGGGAAAAAGGAAACATGATACAGGTGGATCATAAAAATGAATAGATGGTAGACTTAACAGAAGATTCATTGGTCCTTGTATTATAGGTTAATGAATAAAATACTCCAACCAAAGTATAAGGGTCTCATTCTGCTTAAAAATAAAAGATTGTTAGAAGTGAAAAGGAATATTTCACAATGTTATGAATATCTATATAAAAAACTCAATTGTATTTCTGCATACTAGTAACACATACTAATTATACCTAAAATCATATAAATTTCAATAGCATCAAGAAAAATATAAAATTCCTATGAATAAATTTGAAATAGTTGTGTAAGTATCTATACTGAAAACAACATAAAATTATTGAGAAAATACAAACAAACTTTTGTATTATTAGGAATTTAAACTAATGTAAAGATGACAATTCTCCCCCAAATTGATCTACATATTTATAGCAATACTGTTTGAAATCCTAGCATTACTTTTTAAAATATATGAAAGCTAGTTTTTACAATCTATTACATAGTCATGTCAGTATTGAAGAAAAATAATGGAGCTAGAGGAATCTCTATCCTTGATGTTAATACCTATTTTAAACTGTATGAGTTGAGATGGTATAGTATTATTTGAAGGAAAGCCAAATAAACTAATTAAGCAGAATATCAAGTCAAGAAAGAGACTCTAGTATATAAAATCTCCTACAGGATATAGTTGACATCGAGGATAATATGTAAATGATAATGTTTTCAATAAGATTTTTCTATAGTTTTTCCCTTTGAATAGTTTTATCTATTTTTTCAGTTTTAAAATTGGACAGGCTTTGTGACCACTTTACCAGCAGAAAGTAATAAACATAGACCTTGCTGGTTTTTCCAAGTTTCATCAGGTGGAAGTGTTTCAATGGTGGGAGTATTTTGAGATCATTATGTAAAACAGGTCGGTTAAGCTCACTGTGGGATAAAGAACTAAGTACAGGATAATTGAGGTACCTCATCTGAGAATCAGAACAAGCCACACGTGTCAAACAGTTATCTCCCTAACTGAAGGATACTGCGTGAATGAAACCAACCAAGAAACTTCTTAGACAGTTTACAAAGCTGTGAGAAACCGTCAATAATTGCTAGAATATTCAAAAGTTTTGCGGTATCCCAAATAGGAAGTAATAGGCAACTGATACCATTAGTTATCATAGTTAATACAAATAAAATCATGATGCAGTGCAAACACACCAAAAGCAGAATGAGTAAAATTAAGAAGGAGAGGGGTAACAAGTGGTGGCTGGCAGGAATGTAAATTGTTACAATCATTTTAGAAGTCTTTGGCAGATCTACTAACGCTGTCCATATGTGTATACTGTGACTCACTCGCTCCACTTCTCAGTTTACACCTGCCAAAAATTCGTAAAAGCACTTTCCATGTATGTGTACTAGAACATTCATATAAGCACTATTCATAATAATCAATACTGGCACTATCCTAATTGCTGTCAACAATAGATAACTATGACATATTACTCTACCAATGGTGTACACTAATGAAAAAGAAAAAGCTATAGCTCTACTAAACAGATCGTGTGAATCAATAATACACTGAGAATTAAGGAAGCCAGACACAAAACAGTACTGCGTAAGGTTTGATAGTGTTCATTAAGAATACAAATTCAAAATTAATTTATGCTATGAGAACAAAATAGTGGTTAACCATGGATGGAATGGATAGGAAATGGGCATAAATAGGAATCCCAGGTTATAAGTATTTTTGTTATTGTTCCTAAACATGGTCACTTTTCAAAACTGTAGGAAACCTAAGAAGTTTGTGGTTTTAATTG
This sequence comes from Sciurus vulgaris, assembly GCF_902686455.1. Classification (NCBI taxonomy): domain Eukaryota; kingdom Metazoa; phylum Chordata; class Mammalia; order Rodentia; family Sciuridae; genus Sciurus; species Sciurus vulgaris. Next base: position 138,867,022 of record NC_136463.1, read on the forward strand.
ACAGATTTATAATGACTAATGATATTCAGAATTCTTCTTGTTATTATTTGCTATAATTCTCTTTAGGTTGGCTCAAAGCTCATGTCCATTTTGCAATGGTATTTGTCTTATTTTTAACATATAAAATTTCATTTTATATTCTGGATGTTAACTCATCACCAAATAAAAGTTTTAATCAAATATTGTCTTCCTTTAGTAAAGTCTTTTAAAGAGTTCTTAAATGAGATTGCCACCAGTTTTCAAAAGTAAAGTTTTACTAGAACAAATACACACATAATGCTATACATCATCTCTGGTACTTTTTGTACTACCATGGTGGAGCAGATTAGTTGCAATAAAGACCTTATGGCTATAATGTTTACTATCTGACGCTTTGCAAATAAATCTTAACAATCTCCAACCAAGATATATAGTATATTGTTATTAATTTGCTTTAAATATTCAGTTATCTCTTACAGTAAATAAAAATAGTTAATATCTCTTCATTCCGTTTTTAAATATTTATCACTGCATTGAAAAGATCTGAGAAATGTGCCTGAAGAACTTCAACATTATAAATGAAGTCTGCTGTTATTAAATTACTCTGTTCTCATTTGAGAATCTTTAATTTTTCTTTACTGTTAAGATTACTTTTGTGGTAGATTATGGGTTGACTATTTTTTTTTTAGCCTTCATTTTGTCTATATTGTTCTTGCTTTCATTATTTCTAAGAAAAGGCATTCTTTAATGCTTATCCTTATTCTTCTGTACATGATGTATTAATTTTCCTCAGGCTTCCTTTAGGATTTTCCTCTGGATTTCAGTCTTAGAAATATGCATATGATATGGATTGTATGTGCACATGAATGTGTGAGTGTGTGAGTGTGTGTATGTGTGTGTGTGTGTGTGTGTGTATGTGTGCACATGCATGTCTACACATGCTGTTTTATTATATATACTGACTGGGGTTCACAATGGTATTTGAATCTTTGAAAAATCATTTATTTTATTCTCATTCTTTTTTAAATATACTTATTTAATACAAAAATTTTTCTTATATTCCATTCCAAATATTTTGACATGTGATTTTAATATTCAGTTGTGATCATTAATAAAATTCCATTCTTATTTAGTAGTAAATTTTTAAAAGTGATAAATTTTAAAATTGAAAAAGAATGCCCATATGAATTATTTTCATCAGCACCCAAGTTAATTTAATATTGGTTATATGATACCAATTATATAAATTTTGTGATAAAAAGTCCAAAATGTGCAGTGGAACATAAATGTGACTGTATTTTTGATCTATGTGGAAGGAATTATTTCTTAAATAATACCAAGTATTATCACCTGTAAGTTTATTTTTATATTGGCTATATAATAACAAAAATTTGTGTTTACCAAATAAGACACACAGAAAGAATCAATTGAGTGAATATAAGTACCACACATGTGACAGAGGTATAATATCAAAAATAGTGTCTAAGTACATTTATATACATGTGCATGTGCACACATAGATGCAATTCCCTACAAAACAACTGCCAAAGGTAAACCACTCAATAGAAATGTGGGCAAATTCAAACTACAATTAAAGAAAGTTTACAAGTATATGATTAAAGTTAAGTAGAGTTCTTGTAATACCAAATCTTGCAATAGATATAGATCATATTTCTTTATAAATCACTGGAGTACAATCAATTTCGGAAAATAATATGGAATTATTTTTAGTTCTGATAAATTCTATCTTTCTCTCTGCCTCTTCTGTCTCCCTCTTCTATCTTCCCAAATAAAGAAATTCAATATGATAAATGGTAATAGAGGCGAAGACACCCATGCATTCACATTGATAAATTGTTTTCAATATTCTGTTTGCCATTATGTTCATTGCCAGATCAATAGAGCAAGATAGAAGTAAAAATACTATTATTATGAATCACAAGTTCCCCTTCCTATTATTTTCCTATTCTTTAAATTATACCAAGAAAAATTTCTAATGGTTTTTAAACCTTGTTTTAACAAAGAGGAAAAAAAATATATTAATATCAATAGCTTAGGCAGTCCAACAAATCTATGAAAATATTTTTTCACTCTGCATTTTTAGGTTAGCTTTGTATGTGATAAGTGATATTGACATTCCTTTTATCATAATGGGTACCTTTTAAATTAAAATATTACACAGAATAATGAATTTACATAAAGAAAATTATTTAAGAATAGTTTAAATAAAAAATGTGAACAGCTGTGAATATGCTAGCCATTTGACTGATACTAGGAAACAAAGAAATTGAGAAGGGGTTTTAAGCAGATCCCCGTACCAAAATGTATACACTCCTAAATGTATTAGAGTGTGAGACAACAACAAAGAACTAACCATAGTGGTAGGAAAACAAAGAATCTTTTATCAGGACATTTGTATTAAATATCCATTAATTTTGTGTATTTAGACCATTAAAATACATTTTTGCTCTATTTTAATCTATAAGACATCTTTCTTTTCTTAAAAAGATGCATTCATATCATATTATTATATCCTTAACTATGTGTACTATTAATAATTTTATTAACCAATATGGAAGTTTGTTTTACAATAATTTCATAAGCTTCCTAACCAGAAATATACCAATTTTAAGTTTAATTTTTGGTATTAATAATAAGCCAACATTTCTGACTTACAATAATTAAAATTTTTCTTGTTTTAATTGTGATTTGTCAAGGAGATCTCTAGTCCAATGCCACAAAGCACATGGATCTCTATCTTGCCCATTAGTGAAATTCAGATTTCTTTCCTCCAGGACAGACTCTATTACACTCTCAGTTCAGCATAAATTAAAGGATCCTCTGCCACAGCTAGAATTTATATAAATTGAGAATATCTTAATATCAAATGAAATCAGAGAAAACTCTGAGCAGTTAAATTTGAGTATTTGATGATGGAAGGTTTGGGCATCTATGTATTGCAGGATTAGAATTATTTAGTCTTTCTTGAAATCATCAGTTTGAATTCAAACCAATTTAACGGCTTACCAACAAATACAAATTCACATATTATATGGGTTCACCATGACTAAAATATGGAGTGAATTTATTTTTTTTTCTTTTTTGTCCCTGCTTTGTTTTTCAGGGACCCTAAAAATGTGGTATATATATTTGATAAAATGTTACTCAGTTTTAAAGAAGAATGAAATTATGGCATTTGTTGGTAAATGAATGGAGTTGGAGAATATCATGCTAAGTGAAATAAGCCAGTCCTCAAAGACCAAAGACCGAATGTTTTCTCTGATATGGGAATGCTAATTCACAATAAACTGGGGGCGGGGCAGGGTGATTAGGAGAATAGAGTTACTTTAGGTAGAGGAGAGTGAAGGGAGGGGAGAGGAGATATGGGGACTGGAAGGATAATAGAATGAAACAGACATTATTACCTTATGTACATATATGACTGTATGACTGATGTGATTCTACAACATGTACAATCAGAAAAATGAGAATCATTTACGTATGATTTGTGAAAGTGCATAAATGCATTCTATTATCATGTATAACTAATCAGTACTATAAAAATTTTTAAAAAACGAATAAACAAAATGTACTTGTAAAAATTTTGGTTATCAATTCAAATACAGGATATACCAAGTGTGTTATTAAAACATAGTAGCATGGAAATTGTTCCAAAATGGCATATCTATTTATCAATCATCTATCTACCTTCCTACCTACATTTAGGCTGATCAAATTAAATATATAGTCATGCACCACATAACAATGTTTCAGTCAAATATGAAATCGAGGCATGATGGTGATCTCATCAGATTGTAATAGAACTGAAATCTTCCCATCATCTAGTGATAGCACAACCATTTTAATGCATTACTCACATGTTTGTGATAATGCTGGTGTAAATGAAACTACTGCATAGTCATAAAATACAACATGTGCCATGACGTATTTTTTATCATGATTTGAGAGTGCACTCCTACTTATAAAACAAAAGTTCACTGTGAAACATTTCACTTACTATCTTGATTGCATCAAGGGGCCATGTCAAGTGACTGACCTTTCCATTTAATTTGTGTAAGTACACTCTATGATCACTTCACAATGACAAAATCAGCTAAAGACTCATTTCTCACAACTGTCACTAAGTTCCATGAATATACCATCATTAAGCAACACAACTGACCTGTAATTCTTCCAGACCGGTAGGTGTCCTTCTATGTGGTATCTTTGCAATCTCCTCTTATTTCACTTTCTTCACCAAATTTGAACTGACAGTCCTGTCAGTGCCTTGATCACACCATGCAATTTCCTATCTTGCATCCTTCACAGTCATTTTTTCTGTGAGTGGTATGAGACATTTTCAAGTCTTTGGCTACATCATCCTGTGAGCACCACATCTAAAGCAGTCTTTCATATTTATTCTCTTACATACACATTAAACCATCAAGTACATTTTTCTTTCCCCAACTAAATAGGCTATAATTGCTTTTAATTATTTGTCATTGTTTTTGTTTTACTCTCAGACTTAATGTGTGGTACATGAAGGCAGCTACTGTCTTGTCCTCTGTTTTGTAACCACATCAAGAGAATGAAACTCAGCAGAGTTCATTCTTAATAATATTGTTAAATGAGTGAATGACTATATTAATAAAACTTCTAATAGCATTTTATTTCTTTTGTTAATTATTTACTTATTTTTTTTATTTTTTACAGACTGCATTTTGATTCATTGTACACAAATGGGGTACATCATTTCGTTTCTATGGTTGTACATGATGAAGATTCATACCATTTGTGTAATCATACATGTACGTAGGGTAATGATGTCTGTCTCATTCTACAGTTTTTCAGACCCCCTTCATCTCATTTCCTTCTACATAATCTAAAGTTCCTTCATTCTTTTCTCACCCTGCGCCCCCCCCCACCCCCATTACAGATCATCCTCCACTTACCAGGGAAAATATTTGGCCTTTGGTTTTTGGGGATTGGCTTATTTCACTTAGCATGATATTCTCCAATTCCATCCATTTATTTGCAAATGCCATAATATTATTCTTCTTTATGGCCAAATAATATTCCACTGTGTATAAATGCCACAGTTTCTTTATCCATTCATCTATTGAAAGGCATCTAGGTTGGTTTCTCAATCTAGCTATTGTGAATTGAGCTGCTATAAACATTGATGTGGCTGTGTTACTGTAGTATGCTAATTTTAAATCCTTTGTGTATAAACTGAGGAGCGGATAACTGGGTCAAAAGGTGGGTCCATTCCAAGTTTTCTGAGGATTGTCCACACTGTTTTCCAGAGTAGCTGCACCAATTTGCAACTCCACCAACAATGTAAAAGTGTGCCTTTTTCCCCCACATCCACGTCAACATCTATTATTGTTTGTGTTCTTGATAATAGCCATTCTAATTGGAGTAAGATGAAATCTGAGTTGTTTTAATTTGCATTTTGTAAGTTCTTTATAAATTTTGGAGATAAATGCTTTATAATAAGCACGTGTGGAAAAGATATTCTCCCTCTCTGTAGGCTCTCTTTTCCCATTATCAATTGTATCCTTTGCTGAGAAAAAGCTTTTCAGTTTGAGTCCATCCCATTTATTGATTCTTGCTTTGATTTCATGTGCTTTGGGAGTCTTGTTAAGGAAATCTGATCCTAAGCCAACATGATGAAGATTCAGGCCTACTTTGTCTTCTGTTTCGTGCAAGTTCTCTGGTCTAATTCCTAAGTCCTTGATCCATTTTGAGTTGAGTTTTGTGCAGTGTGAGAGATAGAGGTTAGATTTTATTTTACTGCATATGATTTCCAGTTTTGCCAGCACCATTTGTTGAACAGGCTATCTTTTCTCCATTGTATGTTTTTGGCTCCTTTGTCTAGTATGAAGTGACTATTTATGTGGGTTCATCTTTGTGTCTTCTATTCTGTACCATTGGTCTGCCTGTCTATTCTGGTGCCAATACCATGCCATTTTTGTTACTATTGCTCTATAGTACAGTTTAAGGTCTGGTATTGTGATACCACCTGCTTCACTTTTTCTGCTCAGGATTGTTTTGGCTATTCAAGATCTCTTATTCTTCCAGATGAAGGTCATGATTGCTTTCTCTATCTCTATGAGGAATGTCATTGGGATTTTAATTGGAATTGCATTGAATCTGTATAGCACCTTTCGTAGAATGGCCATTTTGACAATATTAACTCTGCCTATCCAAAAACATGGGAGACCTTTCCATCTTCTAAGGTTTTCTTCAATTTCTTTTTTTAGTGTTCTGTAGTTTTCATTGTAGAGGTCTTTCACCTCTTTTGTTAGATTGATTCCCAAGTATTTTTTTTTTTTTTTGAGGCTATTGTGAATGGAGTGATTTTCCTAATTTCTCTTTCAGAGGATTCATCACTTACGAATATAAATGCATTGAATTTATGCATATTGATTTTATATCCTGCTACTTTGCTGAATTCATTTGTTAGTTCTAGAAGTTTTCTAGTGAAGTTTTTTGGATGCTCTAAATATAGAATCATGTCATCAGCAAATAGTGACATCTTAAGTTCTTCTTTTCCTATTTGTATCCCTTTAATTTCTTTGGTCTGTCTAATTGCTCTGGCAAGTGTTTCAAGGATGATGTTGAATAGATGTGGTGAAAGAGGGCATCCCTATCTTGTTCCAGTTTTTAGAGGAAATGCTTTCAGTTTTTCTCTATTAAGAATGATGTTGGCTGTGGGCTTAGCATAGATAGCCTTTATAATGTTGAGGTATGTTCCTACTAGTCCTATTTTTTCTAGTGTTTTAAGCATGAAAGGGTGCTGTATTTTATCAAACACTCTCTCAGCATCTATTGAACTAATCATACGATTCTTAACTTTAAGTATAGTGATGTGATGAATTACATTTATTGATTTCTGGATGTTGAACCAACCTTGCATCCCTGAGATAACCACACTTGATTATGGTGCACTATCTTTTAAATATATTTTTGTATGAGATTTGCCAATATTTTGCTAAGAATTTTTGCATCTATGTTCATCGGGAATATTGGTCTAAAGTTTTCTTTCCTTGATGAGTCTTTGTCTGATTTTAGTATTAGAGTGATATTAGCCTCATAGAATGTAATTGGAAGGGTTCCCTCCTTTTCTATTTCCTGGAATACTTTGAGGACTATTGGTATTAGTTCTTTTTTAAAGGTCTTGTAGAATTCAACTGAGAATCCGTCTGGACTTTACTTGGTTGGTAGGCTTTTGATGGCTTCTTCTATTTCTGTGCTTGAAATTGATCTGTTTAAATTGTGTACATCTTCCTGATTCAGTTTGGAAGGATCATATGTCTCTAAAAATTTGTCAGTGTCTTCAATATTTTCTATTTTGTTGGAGTATAGATTTTCAAAGTAACTTCTAATCGTTATGTATTTCAATGGTGTCTGTTGCTATCTTTCCTTTTTCATCATGGATTCTAGTAATTTGAGTTTTCTCTCTCCTTCTCATCATTAGTGTGGCTAGGGTTTATCAATTTTGTTTACTTTTTCAAAGAACCAACTTAGATCCTTTAAGTAGCTCTTTTGCATTTAAAATGTGATTATGATTCAAAGAATGAAATAATTTTCTACCCTGCACAACTGTTATTTAGCATACTTTCTGAGTACTTTTAGAGGTTTGTTTGTTTTTCATTATTATAAACTATTTCATAAGCTACTGTTTTTTTCAAGAATCGCAAAAATATTTATGGGAATACTAAGTACTCTGCATAATAAAGAAAATTTAACATGTCTTGAATATAATAAATAATTAACCATACAAAAGGGCAAAAATACTAGTATTAATGAGGAGAAAAAATAAAACAATAGAAACCAAAGTATAAGTAATACATTGAATATAATATGTATATAAGGATTTCATATTTTATTTCATGTATGAAAGAAGTTATTGGAAGATTAAATGCCTCAGAAAGGAACATGATGTGGGATACTGTATATATACATATGTATACATATACAAATCAAGTATTAAGTGTCTAGGGATGAAAAACTAAATTATCTGAAAGGAATAATATACCAAAAAGGGAAACAATAGAAAGCAGTTACCAATATGGTTATTAATTCAACCACGTCAATTATCACTCTAACTGTAAAAGATCTAAATAAAATACAGAGAGTTGTTATTCAAAGTAGATTTTATTTCAGAGCAGAGTTAGGTTTACAGAAAAACTGAATGGAAAGTACCCAGAGTTCCCATATACAAGCTGACCCTATGCATGTTCAGCTTCAACCACTATCAGTATCCCACGTAAAATGAACACATTTTCTAAAATTGATGAACCTATAATGACATGTTTATCACTGAGGTCTACTAGTTACATTAGGGATCATTCATTGTTGGTGTAGCATTTTCTATGGATTTTGATGAATATATAGCATCTCTTCACCATTATAGTGTTATGGAGAATAGTTTCACTCCCTTAAAAATACTCTGGGCAGCACCTATGCAGTTCTTTCTCTCCCGTAAACCAGTATAGCTATTAATCGTTTTACTGACTCTATAATTCTACCTTTCCAAGCATGTCGTATGGTTGAAATGAAATCATGTATAAGCTTTTTAAGATTGGCTTCTCTCACTTAGTAATATACATTTAAGTTTCCAGCATGTCTTTTCATGGCTTAATAGTTCATTTCTTTTTATTATCTAATAATATTCCCTTGTTTGGAAGTACCAAAGTTTATTTATCCATTAACCTATCAAAGCATATCTTTATTGCTTCCAAATTTTAACAATTAAAAATAAAACTGCTATACACATTTGTATGCAAGTTTTTGTGTGAAAATATATTTTCAGATTATTGACTAACTACTAAGGATTAGTAGTTAAATAAAAATTTATTCACATATTAATGTATTTACATGTGTGTGCTTGTGTACACACATACACACATGCATGCATGCACATACACATAATGAAAATTCGGAAATTGAATTGAAAGTATCATAAGGTCATCAAATAAAAATAAAGAGTATGGAAAAATGACAAAATGTGAGCAAGAACTATGCATTGAATGCTTTGAAACATTGCTGAAAGAAACTAGGGAATCTAGTAAGTGAAGTGATACAGCGTGTTCATGCATTAGAGACTTCAATATCATTAAAACAGGTAGGTCAGCTACCTGTTAACTGATCTATTGACTCAACACAATTCCTGGCAAATCCCAGCATACATTTTGGTACTAACTTTCTAACTCATTATAAACTCAATATGATAAGAACGTGGATGGCATTAGATAAGAGTATGGGGCTTTGTCCACAAGACTCTCTTCTTCCCTTGTGACAGTAAGTATGTACACCCTCTCCTCCAATCACAACAACTCCAGGGAACCTAGGTTGAGTCAAATAACAACGACAACAACAACAACAACAACAAAGCAATGCAAAAAAGGTCAAAACAACTTTAAAGAACATATTTCCAAATACAGGTTTCATCTGATTTTCAGAATGTACCTTGCTTAGGACTGAGTAACACAAGTATAAAGTTACATTAGTACAGTCAATGGAACAGAATAGAGAGGTTAGACATAAACTCACACCTATGTGATCAGTTGATTTTAACAGTGGTACAATGTTGCTAATGCTAGAATGGGAGGATTGTGTAAGCATATATATTTTAATAATTTGTTATTATTAGAATGTTAGTTCAATGAGAACAAGAATTTCTAGGTAGCATTATCTCATTTTTTGTATGATTTATTCTTTCCTTCATGTCCAGTTCCTAGAATAGTATTTGTCACATAGTATATAGATGTTCAGTAAGTATTTGTTGACTTGATAAATTAGCCTCAACCAAAGTGCCACAAAATTAGCACAAAAATACTTTAAAAAGAAAGAAGTCTAAATAAAATTTAGTCAATCATAACATGTCAATGTTCATTTCATAGCTTTGACAAATGTATGTGGTGATCTTAGATGTTAATGGTAAAAATAAATGCTACATCTGTCAGGTCAGGGTTCTCTAGAGAAACAGAACCATCTATAATCATCTCTATAGAAATAAAAAGCTATGGAGGGAAACGATTTCAGGTGATTAGATGAGTTTCATTTATATTATGAAAAGTTAACTGCTTAAAGTTGATTGCTTGTAAACATTAGTCACTTCTACAAAACACCCTCACAGCAACATCTAGATTAATATTTTTTTAACAACTTGGCACCATGGACTAGTCAAGCTGACACATGAAATTAACCACCAAAATAGGTGAAGAATGCATGGGAACTCCACAGAGTATTGGATTTTTCTGTCTTAATAATTCCAAGATGAAATTTTTTTAAAAAAATAAAGATTCTTTATAAGTTTTGGAGATTAGTGCTCTATCTGAAGAGCATGTGGAAAAGATTTTCTCCCCCTCTGGACTTAAAATTAGCATACTATGTAACGCAGTCACATCAATGTTTATAGCAGCTCAATTCACAATAGCTAGATTGTGGAACCAACCTATATGCCCTTCAACAGATGAATGGATAAAGAAACTGTGGCATATACACATAGTGGAATATTATTCAGTCATAAAGAATAATAATGTTATGGCATTTGCAAATAAATGGATGGAACTAGAGAATATCATGCTAAGCGAAATAAACCAATCCCCAAAAAAACCAAAGGTCAAATGTTCCCTGAAAAGTGAATAATGACATAAAATAGGGATGGGGGGTGTGAGAGAAGAATGGAGGAACTTTGGATTACATAGGAGGAAATGAGAGGAAGTGGGTATGAAAAATGGTGGAATGAGACAGATATCATTACCCAATGTATATGTATGATTACATGAATGGTATAAATCTACATCATGCACAACCATAGAAACGAAGTGATGTACCTCATTTGTGTACAATGAATTAAAATGCAGTCTGTATAAATCAAAAAATTAAGAAATAAAAATTAAAAATGTAAAGGTAAAACATGGCTGAGTTATTAAACACTATAAATCTTTATTTCGATTATCTAAATAATAAAAAGTAAAGTGAAATAATTTGGGGAGCTTAGTAAAGTGAAATAATATTTTAAGGTAATTAAACTTAAGTCTTAGCCATAACTCTATCATCAAGTTACTATTTTTTCTCTTTTAAAAAATGATAAAAATATACTTTTGAGTTATTTTTAATAATCATCTTATAATTTTTCAATGGTGCATTTTATAATTTATTAAAATGTGGGACATCTTTAATAGATACTTCTCTGTTAATCATGATAAATTTTGGTTTTTTTTTTGGTGCTGGGGATTTGAACCCAGGGAAGCACTCTACCAACTGAGCTATATCCCCAGCCCCATGATAACATGTTTTAATCCAATAGAATATTTTACTTGCATATTATTTTTTCTTCCATTTCTCGAGATGGAAATATTCAGAGGAATATGGTATGAAGTTTCTTTTTTTGTCTCATTGGATTTAATTCTACTTTTGAAAGATTTTTCTCACATTCCTTCTATTAGTTCCAATTGATTTATTTTCAACTTAGCTCCCTGCCCTTCACTTTTCACCTAGCAAATAATAAAACATTTACTGATTTATTTTTCTAACCCTCCAAATATACTTGAAAAAAAATCTGTTACACTTGCTCCATGCTGATGCTCCTCTCCTCATTTCCAAGGAAATTCTGGCACATCAAATACAGAAAGGAAAACAAAGCAAATAGCCTATGTTAGGGCACTATTAATTTAATCACCAGTAATAAGATTTATCTTTACATCTATTATGGTTTGGATCTGGAATGTCCCCCTAAAGTTCATGTGTTGAAACCTGGTCTCCACTGTTGCAATGTTCAGAGGTAGGGTTTTTGAGAAGTGATAATATCATGAAGGACCTGACCTCATCATTAGTCATCGACAGCTGAAGAGAAGGTGCAACTGTAGGTGGTGGTGACAGGACTGCCAAGCCATGCAGCCTTCCTACTGGTCCCTGGGGAGAGAGAAAGGGGATCCGTGATCAAACAGTTGATTGGTACCCAGGTGGATCACAGCAGGTGACAAGCATGGCCCTACCATATGGAGCCCACCATGCAAACACTGGGAGCCAGAGCCCAGGTAAGTACCAAGGCTGCCAACTGAGGCAGCCAGGCCAGGGCACTGTATGGGCACCTGCTGCAGAAGCCTGCTCCATGTAGCATTGCAGCCCAATTCCATGACCTCAACCTCCTGGTTCCTGACTTATGAGAAAGTGGAAGTGGGGCACATTTGAATGAAAGTTGGGACCTGAGAATTGGCCAATAGTGTTAGTACATTTCCAAGCCCTACAGAGCATAAATTTGGACCAACAGCAGTGAATCAAGTGCTATAAAACCCGCTAGACTAGTACACTTCATCAGAGAAACCTGCTGTTGGGTCCCTTCTTGCATTACAAGAATTCTGGCTCCTATTCCTTTTCTTCAATTATTCTTCCTTTTACACTCACTCATCCTGGTCTGTGTATTTCATTTTTCAAATTCATGAGACAAGAACCCTGAAAGGAGAAGAAATTGAGGGTGAACTTCTGGGGTTTGCTGCAACACTGGAGGGCACAGCCCACTTTGGCGGGTGTGGCTGGGCTTGTTTGGAGGATGTGACATGCCCTGTAAGAGTACTTCTTGTCACTTGGCCCTTTCTTTCTTCCTGGCTGCCATACACATCCACCATGATATTCTGCCCCACCTCAGGTCCAAAGTTATATAGCCAGTCAACCTGGGCTAAAACCTATGAAACCATGAGCCAAATTAATCTTTCCTCCTCTCAGTTATTTTTCTCAGGTATTTTTTACAGAAAAAAAAAAAATCTAACTCAAAATCTCACAAGTAGGACTTTGAAAAGACATTGAAAAACTCTTAATTAAATATTTTATTTCCAAATAAAATCATTCAGAAAATTTTAGTATCAGGATTTCTCAAAAGTAAATATTTTCCTTTTTTATTTGAGAATGAAAAAATTAAGGCACAATGTTGATATTACATAAACTGGTTATATTTCATTCTTGGTCTATTAATCTGCATTGGACTTCTCAACTTTTATACACATTTTGTTTCAATTAAAATATAGTGGTAACAACTTAAATTTAAAAATTTTTAATGCAAATCTCATAAAAATAATTATGAGATTAAATTAAATATTAAAATTCAAAAAAATCAATTATAAGAGATAAGATATTTCAAAATATTTAAACAGATTTTCTTCCAGCATTTGGTCTCTAAAAGTGAGAAGAATGGATATCTTAGAATAATTACCATGTGTTTCAGAATATACAAGACATTCACTGTTCATGTTTTAATGTGAAGTGATAACTGGAACTAGAAGATTGAGAAGCTCTGTACTAATAAATATGAAGCTTATAATCTACATCTTCATAATAATACTTATTGCTTTGGTATGTACTACCAATTACTGGAAATTTTATGTATGTCTAAAGTGCAGGATATTACTTGGTGCTGAAATTAATTTATTCTGGGCTAAAAATATATTTTTAACCAACACTTATGGCTAATTTTAATAAAGAAAAAATCATTTATATTCAACCAACCCCTTAGGGAAGATGACAGGAAAGCAACTACAGAGGAGTACAATATGTAAATTTATGCAAATATACTGAATATGTGAAGAGCACACAATTAATTTTAGGCAATGAAAAGACAGGTAAAAGTTACAATTCTCAGTGATTTGTGCACTGGGAATTGTACACCTTCCTGATTGCATTAATTGAGGAGTAGATGAGGCAGCAATTGTGCAGATGTCACTATGAATGCTGCACGGATATGCACAGCTGTCAACAGCAGGTATGCTGCTATTGTGTTTAATTTCTATATTATATGCATGTGACAGCTTCAGTAATGAGATGCTAGTATAAGGTAGACAAGCAATGAAATCTGCTCTTGTCCTAGCAAACATAAATGAATTTCAAAACACCTACAAAAATCACATAGAATCAATTATACATTTATGACATGAGTCTATTAACAAAAGATAAAAGAAGATCCCAGATTAGTAAAGCTATATTAATTCTCCTAAGTTACTTTTTAAATGTTTTAAGCTGAAGGAGGTGGCTGGTATTTAAAAGTTATATATTTATAGTTTAGGCAATTCATAATATTGATAAGATTTTGTGTAATATGCTAACTGGGGACTTTCATAATAAAAGTGAGGACCTCTGATTTAAAACTAGCTGCATGGATCATCCTTCAAAAGCCTGAAATCATTCAATACATAATTCCTTTGCATGTGTCTGTCTTGCTGGCTATCTCTTAAAAGCTAATAAGAGAAACAGTATTTTTAAGGTCATATTTCAGATATTTTCCATTCTTTAGATACACTATAATTTCTGACTGGTGATTTAAATATTGATTTTTTCCATGTTTATAACAATAGTAGACATTGAAATGGTTAGCTTGTTACCAAAATATTATTAAAGACACAAAAGAAACTTATAGTGAAACATTTCTGACTTCATCACAAAATTTTATTTTTTGACATTATGTCATTTGTCAGGTTTTAAAGATAACATGAAAATTCTATAACTACATAATACAAAGGACTATCAAGAAATTTTTTTCTTGAAGTAAAAATACAGTGATTTTATTCACTTCACAAAGCATACAATTGAAAATGCTTTTTCAAAGAAAATAATGGATTTCTACTCATCAATTTTTCTTACCCTTTTGTTTTTATTCCAATGTTGTTTCATATGTGTGTGATGTCATGGGGTGGCTTTAGTGATATCACTGTGACTATGTATGAGAAAAAATTTTTCTAGGTAACCATGCCTTCAAATCTCAAGTTTACTGTTTATTGTTAAAATCAATTAGTTTAAACAAACGATACTTCTAAGCAAGAACATGTCTCTAACATCAAATAGTTGTGTATGTATCTGCTATAGAATTTGCAATAAGTGTTCTGGTAGAAATGGATAAATTGTTGTGATTTTCTTATGAAAAATTTTCACAACATGACAGCAAAATTTGTAGATTCTCTAATCTGTTAAAGCTTAGTAGACTGAATAGGCATTGTAAAACAAAAATATTATGTCATTACTTTTTTCTGATTCATTTTGTCATGCTCTTAAATGCTATAGGAAGATTAGATTAAGAGATAGATTTCCAATAAATAAATAAATATTGCAAAAAATTAGCTTACACATTAATTCACTATGGGATAAAATTGAGGGGTTTGAGCAATCAATTATACACACTTGCATCATAATTTCTTTCAGAATATT
This sequence comes from Sciurus vulgaris, assembly GCF_902686455.1. Taxonomy (NCBI): domain Eukaryota; kingdom Metazoa; phylum Chordata; class Mammalia; order Rodentia; family Sciuridae; genus Sciurus; species Sciurus vulgaris. Next base: position 138,882,205 of record NC_136463.1, read on the forward strand.
TTTTTTTTTTGAGACAGTCTTGTTGTATTGCCCAGGTTTACCTTGAACCTTGAACTCCTGGGCTCAAGTTATTCTCCTGCTTCAGGATTCCATGTAGCTGGGTCTCCATGTATATGCTACCACACCTGACTTCTTTAGGAAATGTGGATATAATTTCATAATTTTTAAATTTATTATACATATAAGTTTTTAGCCTGTAGAAAATATAAGTTGGTTTATAGATTTGAATAAGTTATGGAGATTAGATTTTGGAGAACAACGTGTTATGTATCATAATTTAGTGTTTCTGGAATAAGAAATATTTGCCAAAATTGTTTTTTCCAAACTGAAGATACTTTATAAAATTATTTAGAAAACATTTTAAGGTGTTGTTAAAAGATAACACAGTATTGAAAACCATCATCTCAACATAAAGAGCAGTCATGAATTCATAAAACACAGAAGAAAATAATGTCATGGAATTGCTGAAATGAACTTTCAGTTTCCGTTCCTGACCACATCTCTTTTTCTTTTTTTGTAATGATGAGCATTGAACCCAGGGCATACTAGGCAAGTGCTCTGCCACAGCTCCTCACATTCCTTATTTATTTATTTATTGGGTGGCTGTTTCTGTTTTATGGAAACTTTAATATTATGGTTATACAAGGAGCATAAGTCAGAGATAATTATTCCAAAATACAGAGTATAGAGGACATTCATTCCATCAAAATATCTTTCAGTGCTTTGCAAAATTTTAACGTATTACAGTATTTATCTACAAATTTTAAGCCAAAAAATAAGAATGAAAAGGAAATTTTCTTAACATCAGGATTAACCAGAATATCAAAAGGTCTTTCAAACTGAAATTAATTTAAAACATAGTCTGTTTTGTTACTTCACTCAGATATTTATTTCTCCAGCTTGCACACACAGAAGTCTGACATTGTTAGACTTAACGGCACCGACACACATAACTGAAACTCACAAGGATATAAGTAGAAATGATAATTTATTTATTCTCAGTTATAAATATATCTGTCAGAACTTTCTTTACACAATGATTATTGAAATAATTTCCTATAACTAGACTATATTAAAGCAAACTCATATCCGTAAAGTTTTATTTGTTCATAAGACAGAGATAAAATAAGTCAAGTAAAATAATACATCTTTATGATATTCATACAAATACACATATCTTTGGTTTAAAATATTGGACCAGCATATTTGAAGACCCTTGGCTGAACATTTATTTCCCTTGGTCAGTCCTTAGATGAGTACTGTTAAATTTCTTTTGAATACTCACGTGTATCTAATATTAGTTATCTAAACACATTCAACCAACCTATCATCCAAACTGGCAGACTGTGCCTCTATAGTGACATTCTAGATATTCTTCATCACAGTTTTGAGAAATATATTATTGAAATTCCAAAATACTAATAATGCATATTTCCTACTTGCAAAATATCTCATATAGTTGCCTAAAGTTAGTTCAAATTTTTTTAATTTAGTTATGTGAAGGCAAAAATCATAAGCATATTGGAAGATTTGAAAATGTCTCCATCAAATATAAACTGTTAGGATGAAAAACTCCTGATAACTATTTACAAAGTAGATATTAGTCATGTATTCAACTCCATTAATTTGGAGGTAGAGCTGCATTTTCATAGAAAGTCATATTTGTCTGTAGTTCATCAGTACATTTTATATTTTAATTAGTGATTCGCACTTTATATTCACAAGTAGTATTCCAGTGCCCTTTGTTAAAGTAATATTGTATAAAAAGTAACATAATCCCAAAACAAGTAAATGAATTTACACAGTACCAATATCTACCTCAAAAGATAAAGTCCATTTAATTTACTTCCCTGAATAATGCTTCTTAAAATACTTCCTTTCTGCTATGACCTAGCAGTTATTTTCCTCATCAGGATTTTTATATGTAAATTCACACACACCCCATCCACTTTGTCATCCACTTAGTTCACAGTCATTTATCACCATAAATTATAACCCCCCATGAAGCAAAACTACAATATACTGTTATCAGTTTCTCCTATGTGCTCATTCTTGTGAGATGGATGTAGTTAATCAAGGTAAAGTTGGTTTCAAGAGTTAGAGGAAACTATAAACATTTTTAATTGCTTAATCAAATTGCTGTGAGTAATCAGAGTAATCCTTCTTGTTTCTTGCTTGTTCTTCCAGAATCAAAACTCCAAATTCCACCAGATAAATACTTATTCTATGAAGAAAACACACACACACACATATATATATTCCATTGATCTTCATATCTGTACTTATTCTAATACCATGTTATTTTGGTTAATATAATTTATAGCTCTGTAGTATAAATTGAGATCAGATATTATGATTCCTCCTCCCTCGCTCTTGTTGCTCAGGATTCCTTTGGCTATTCTCAGTCTTTTTATTCTTCTATAGGAATTTTAGGACTTAATTTTTTAACAGTTCTGAGAAGAAATGTTGTTAGCATTTTGATAGGAATTACATTGAATCTGTAGATTTCTTTTAGTAATACGATCATTTTATGATATGTATCTGTAAGAATGGATTTGGTAGTATTCCATCTGTTTCTATTTCATGGAATAATTTGAGGAAGACCGGCATTAGTTTTTTCTTTAAAGATCTAGTGAAACTCAGCTGAGAATCCATCTTGTCCTGGGTTTTTCCCAAAGCAAATTTTTGACTCAGGGTACAGGTTTCAAGGTGGAAATACCCACAGAGTAAAGCATTACATTTTAAGTAGTGTTTCCCCAAAGAACATTGAAAAGTTGGATATGTCAGTTAGCATGGGTGAATCTTTCTATAATATATACATAGATTGAAGCATGTCATTGTACCCCATAAATATATTTAATTATGTGTCAACCAAAAATAAATTAAAAAATAAAATTAAAATATATTTTACAGTCTAGTATTGATTGCAGCATTTTTAAAAGACAAACAATAGTATACAATATGGCTCAGTGAAGTTATATAAAACTAATTTAAAAATATACAACTTTTTCCTACCATTTTTTTGTTTAGATTATAAAAGAAAAACAAAACAACATTTTTTAACTCAGTATCTACTTTGTACATGATTTAAGCACTATGTACTAGCAATTTTGAGAAATAATTGAGATTTAAAATAGTAAAAATATAAAAATTCTATGGCAGCTAATTCTATTTGCTAGACTGTTACTTGTCAACAATAACACATATCCTTTTGACAAGTAAAGAATTTTGAATATCAAATATTTATCATAGTTTTGTAAATGCTAAAATATTTCAATTTCTTATTTTATGTAGCATAATTTATATCTTTCTTCTCATTTTAATATGATTGACAAAATTCTATTGGATACATCAGAGGTATGGCACTTCATCTTATCATCTCTAAAAGATCATGTATTCTTTTATTTTGTTGGATGTGTTGTTAGATTTTTAATAGATGCTGCATCACTCCATCTGTATAATGGATAACAGATGAAAGGCAATAATTCAAGAAAGGGTAAGCAGCTTCACCACCCAAGCGTTTGTTATTTTTTTCTTCTGATTTCTGTTTTCTCATCCACATTAGCCTGTTGCTTTCAGAATGGGCTTTGCCTTCCTATTTTATGCTGGTTAGGATACCAGTCTGTCAGCTTGCCTCAGTAGTGTAATAAGGGTCCCTAACTTAGCGAGGAACCTGGACCAGTCTTCTTTGATTTCAGCTTCATCCCAAGGCCCATGAATATTTTCTTTAAAAAGCTGCAGGGGAATGAGGTAGAAAAGGCAGTGACAGGAGCTGGAAACCAGCAGAAGAGCCGAGAGTATGGCTCCCACAGCATAATGGACAGCAGATCGGGATGCTGAAAACGCAAAAAGAGTGTGATCCTTATATAGCTGCAGGGGGTATAGGCCTTCAGTTTCTTCTTTAACATGGGCTACAGTGAAAAAATCTAGATGGCAAGTGTCACCATGACAAAAGCCTGCAAGGATTGGGGAAGATGTGAGGCCAGGCAGACAGAAGCAAAGATGGCCATGTTCAAGGACAGTGTGCTGGATGCGTGTGGCATTGACTCATAGTCAAAGAAGATGAGGTGGCTGTCCCAACAGCATGAAGACTGGTATAGATGGTGTCAGTGCTAACGGATTCTGTCAGGGTCTTCCGCACTGGTGAAAAACTGTTAAGTAAATGTAATGTAAAGAGTAAAACACTAGGGTACTCCTCGGGTCAGCCCACTGGATCCGCCAGCTCTTCCTCCGCCCTTCACCTCCATTAGAAAGGTCAAACAAAAGGTAACCCATTATTGAAGATGCCAGGCCAGTTCCAAAAAGCCAGTGGGGGACTAGAAGACCCTCATCCATATACCACCAAATGGGAAAATAGAGATGCTACACAACTCTTGCATCACCACACTGGACTCAAATACCACAGTCCAATATTGGTATTTTCAGGCATAGATGTTTTTCTGGAGCTCTTCCAGGAACCGCTGGTCCACATAGTTATCAGGAAGGGCTGCTGCTCATACAAGACCTTCTGACACTTGGCCTCCTTGGTGGTAGTTGCAGGTTGAACACACATTATCTTATCCTCTCCCTTAAACTCAGGTTAGTTCAATCTCCCTCAAAGAAGTCCATGTGACTCATGTTCTTATGAAACTTTGAAATAAGACTTCTCTGGAAATCCCATGCTGTTATCTACCGACCTTTCCTTGTTTTCAAATGTAGCAACCCAGGCTAGTCCCACAATAGATGCCTTTGTTCTCTGAGACAGGACAACACAGCCAAATTCCTGTCCATGAGTTGCTAGGGGTGCACAGCCAGCTTGGGTGGCAGCCCACCTAAGACCATATATTCTTGATTTAGTTGTTTGTCCTATAAAATGCACTTTATTTAGTCTTCCCATGAATCCTATGCACTTCACCAAAGGATCAATATCGATTCTGTATATATGGTTTTAATATGGTAAACATAGATAATCTGTTATTAATTATCAGTATAAACAGTCATTTTAATAGCTGGTAGGTAGATAGAATACAAAAATGTAGAAAAAATTTCAAATGATTTAGTTTTCTACTAATTTGGGAGTTATAAGGAGTCATAAGTTTATATGAATTATAATGTTATGCACATCTGAGAAAGAAAGAATGAAAACATTTTGGAAAGCAGCATGAAAGATGATTACTCCATCTTCAAAAAAATATTGATTTTGAGAAACCTGTGGAACTGAAAATGTGGAGTTTAGAACGAGCATATTAGAAATTCATATCTGAGGGTATCAGTTTGGAGTGAGAAGATCACAGGTGTCACTTCAGACAAAGGCTTGGATTAAGTTAAAAGAAAAGTCTGTTTAGAATGATGACAATGGAAAGCAAATAGGGTAAAAACCAACATTTCTGCATGACCGGAAGAAGACAATTATGAGAAGTAAAAGGCTATGAGAGAAAAGGAGAAGAGGAGAAGACTGCTCTGGAAAGGAACCATTGATAATGGCAAATACCAGAGTCAGGAAATTCGAGAAGAAAAATGAAATTTTTCATTGATTCATTAACTAAATAATTTGTTATGACTGACTCTGTTCAGAGTAGTCTTAATAGACAACAAGGATAGAAACCGTCTATGAGATGAACATTAAATGGGAGAATAACTATGTGAATTGTTAAGCACAGACCTTAATTTCAAGGAGCTCAGCTCTTAAGAATGGGAGAGTTGATAGGACAATAGCTTACGAAGAACTTGGGGTTAAGAGCTCTTAATAAAATAAGAAGTGAAATATAAAAGCATATGAAGTTTTCAAAGGAAATTTTGAAGATTTTTTGGAAGCCTATTTGAGTGTGTGCTTTCAATAAGAGTAAGAAAAACATATCGCTATGTTGGAAGTAAAGGAAAAAAATAGTATTTTAGAAAATGGAGTACAGAGTTGTTATGTTTTTCTTTAAGTCTTCGTTATTTAAGAAAACTAAAAGACAAGACCATCTAATGAAAGTGAAAAGAAATGTGGAAGGTGCTATGAGATTACTGTGTCCCCTAAAATTCATGTTAGAATGCTCATCCCCAGACTCCCAGGGTATGACCTTATTTGGAGATAAGCTCTTTACATAGAAAAATTAAGTTAAAATGCTGCAATTAGGTTCCATGTATATAACTGATGTCTTATTTAAAAAGAAAAAAGCGGTGGGATGGATTTGGACACAGAAACAACATGGAGGGAAGGGGGTATGAAGAGACTGATGAAGATAAACCAAGAAGCGAGGCTTGGAACAGATTCTTCACTTACAGACATCAGAAGGAACCAACCGTGACAAGGATGCATGCATTTGGGGTTGGGGGCTTTCAGAATTGTAGATATTATTTTTTATTGTTTAAGTAACCCTGTTTGGGTCACTCCATTTATGGCATTTTATAGCAAACTAGAGATTTAAGGTATATAGGTAAAGAGCAAAATAAATCAAATGAATTTGTTTAATTTATGTGGATATCCAAAGCTTTTTCTTTTCCCCAAAGGCTAAAATTTATGCTGTGGTATATGGATCATTGCTCCAATATTTTATTTTATTTTATTTATGAATATATCACCTAATGAATATGTGTTCCTTGAATTTATGTAATGGCAGCAAACATTAAAATGATGTATACTGAACTGGAAAAAAAAAAGAGACTGGGCAAATAGTCTGGCTCTATCACTCAATGTCTAACCAATAACTGAATAAATAAAAATATTTTCCTCACAAATTAACTGGATATAATTATACCTGCCTATTCACTTTATCTGTCATAACAGTAATGAAAAAATGACATATTTGTCTTAACTAAGCAAAATACAAACTTGTAACAAACATTAACTGTTAACATTTTTCTTAAAAATTATAAGTATTAAACTAAGAAAATGGAACTTGGCATATAACACAGACATAAATTGCAAGTAATGTTGCAAGCATTTATATTATTTAAAAGGCACAGGTTTTAAAATTTTTGGTTTATCTTCCTATTAATTCCATTTAAATGGCCATATACAGAAAATAAAATTCATTTAAATTCTGTACAATCTTAAAACAGGGAGCATCTGTCAGCATAATAGATCCTTTAGCCTCCTGCTGGGCAAACTCAGCTAGTAGACATTTTAAAATTGACTGAGTTTGAGAAGAAGCAATTTTTCATACAAAAGCTGGCAGTTAAGGAGGAAAAATGTTGTTATCCTAATTAGATTGGATTTGGCCACTGGGATCTTTTCTATTCACTACAATAAATTTAGAAATCTTTTGTAAATTTATACCACTCAGGATTTTCATAGTTACCTGATAAGTTGCCTAACTCTGCTGTTGCTGCTGAGTCTGCTCTTTGCTTTTTGAATAGTTTTTTGCACTTTCCCTGGTGGGCTCCTGAAGAAGGTAGAGGGATTTGGGTTTATTTAGCAGCTGGTTGTCTCCTGCTAACGGCTGACCAATGGACACCCCTTGAACATACTATTTGCTTTGCCTTTCTCTTAATTCATCCCGCTTATTCGAAGACTTGTTTTGTTGTTTCAGACTGTCAGGCACATAACACATGCTCAAAGAGTTACAATTAGCATCCATTATAATATTATGCCAATTGCTTATTCTTGGCTCACATTTTTTAAAGCAACTGGAATAATGTGTTGCAAACACTGATTGTATTTTAGCAATCAAACATTATATTGTGATTAAATTATTACCATCCCCTAAATTAATATTCATTTTCATACTTGCAGTGAGAATAATACTTGAATATATTCTTAATTTAGTAATAATAACGACTTAATTTTCCTTAAACTACAGATTCAGACACACACACACTCATGCACATACATGTACATACACAATCATATATACAAACATGATTTTTTTTCTCTCCTTTTTTGGTGCTGTGGATTGAACTCAAGTCCTGCATACTAAGCATTCATCTACCACTAATCTATATCTTTATCCCCTGGTTTACTTTCTTATTTATTTATTTTAAAATTAATAGATAACATTGTATGGTTTTATAATACATAATGTTTGTAAGTATACGTACATTGTGTAACGATCAAATCTAGCTATTTAACAAATGCATTATCTCACATAGTTACAATTTTTGTTGTAAGAACACATGGCATCCACTCTCTAAATTTTTCAAAAATACCACTTACCATCATTAACTATAGACTTCCTGCAACTATTAAAATGTATTCCTCCCACCTAACTGTAATTATGTATTCTTTGGATGGCATCTGCCCAGCTCCTCCACAACCTCTGGAAATCACCATTATACTCTGCTTTTTCCACGATGAACTGTTTTTAAATTGCACATATGAGCAAGATCATGCAGTATTTATCATATGGCACTTAGTTGTTGTTTTTTTTTCACTTAATATGCTTCCTTCCCAGTTCAACATGTTGTCCAAAACGGCAGCATTTAATTATTTTTAAGATTGAATAGTATTCCATTCTGTGTACGTACAACATTTTCCTGATTCTTTCGTCAGATGGAAACAATAGGGTAGTAGACTCCATACCTGGGCAATTGCAAATAATGATACAGTAAACATATGAACTCGAAAGTCACTTTGATGTACTGATTCTGTTTTCTTTGGATATATACCCAGCAGTAAGGTTGCTGGAAAATATGGTAGTTCTATTTTTAGCTTTTGGCTGAATCTTCATACTTTTTTCCATAATGGCTGTATTAATTTACATCCCCACCTACAGCATGTACGGTTCTCTTTTCTACACATCCTTACAAACATCTGTTATCTTTTCTTTTTGATAATAGCTATTTTAACAGGGTTGAGATTAAGATTTTTATTCACATTTCCCTGAAAATTAGTGAAATTGAATTTTTTTTTCATATGTTTATTGGACATTTGTATGTATTCTTTTGAAAAATCTGTCTTTTTTATTTTTATTTGTTCTAATTTGTTACACATGACAATAGAATGCATTTTGACTCATCATACATAAATGGAATAAAATTTCTCATTCTTCTGGTTGTACATGATGTAGAATCACACTGGTCATGTAGTCATATATGTACATAGGGTAATAATGTCTGATTCATTCTACTATCTCTATTAATGTCCTTTGCCCCATAATAAAATGAGAATTTGTGTGGATTATTTGTGTATTTTTTTTAGCTCCTTATATATTTTAATCCTTGTAAGATGTATAGGTTTAAAATATTTTCTCCCATTCAGTTTGATGTCTCTCTACTCTTGTCATTATTGCTTTTGCTGGGAAGAAGTTCTGTAATGTGATGCAAATCATTTGTCTATCTTTGCTTTTTCTATCTTATCCAAAATAGTCCTTGCTCAGAGTAATGTTATCAAGCATTTCCATGTTTTCTTCTAATAGTTTTATAACTTCGGTTATTAAATTTAAATCCTTCAAACATTTTTAATTGATCTTTGCATATTTTGAGAGATAAGGGTCTAATTTCATCCTTTGGCATGTAGCTATCCAGTTTTCCCAGCACCATTTACTGAAGAGACTCTTTTGTCCTTAATATCCTAGCCTTAATTTTGTATTCTTAGTAACTTTGTTAAAAATTGAGTCATTTATTTTATTTTCTAATTAAAATTAATATTAATATTAAAGATCAATATTAAAATCTTAAAACAACTGCATATATTTACTGCTGATTTTCCATTTGTTTCCAATTAGATTTTAAATCTTCAAAAGTAATACTGAAATAATTTTTTGTAAAAGCACATTTCTATGTAATTTTGAATGGTACTTTCCAATTAATTTGTGTTGAAAATCAATACCTAGGTTAGGAGAAAAAATACCATATATGATAAAAATAACTTCAATGAATTGGGAACCAGATCTTCATAATGGGGCTAACATGAAGTTACACTAGTGTTCATATCCAGAAATCTGATATCTAGCTCCATATATTCATTCTCTTGAAGTTGTACAGTAAAATCCTAGAGAAAGAGGGGACAAATATTGGAGTCCTCTCAATGGGACTCAAATGAGTAGGTTATCAAAAACAAAACAAAAACAAACAAATCAACAAAATTCAAATTCCAGACGGGGAAAAAAAAAATTGAAGGAACTGACAGAAAAGACAAAAATCCCCATTCTTGAGTCAGGTTTCTGCCTAGTTAGGAAAAGCAAAATTACTGGCCAAGCATGTTCCTAGCTGGTCAGATTTGAGGAGAAATGGTAGGTCAGAGAGGCAGGGCTTATGCATGTGAAAAAATTCCCAGAATCTGCTTTGACAAGATTATGTGTTTCTGGTGAATGGAGTGGTCAGAACAGTTTGTAGTCAGCCATTAGCAACTTTGTTGATATCTTAGATGAATATATAAACTTTTTGTTCTAAATAGGACAGTGTAGAGAGCAAAATGTGTTCTTAATAATGATCATTACTGTTTCAACAAAAGTCATAAACTGATAGAGAACTATGCTAACTACTATGTATGGTTGTCCTACCACTATCCTGCCTGCTCAAGTACTGGCCATAACTAATTTTCTGTCTTCTGTTTCTCTTCACCAAACTATCTTCAGGCTTTTCTCCTTCTACAGGCTTCTGAACTTTGCATGCCCTCCTCAGTGTGAACATAACACCTGGTTATTAGATGAAGAGTGAGACATTTTTCCTGACAGATCCTAGTTCCTGACAGATCCTAGTAGTCATTTCTTTTTGTTAGCTTAACTTTTTACTTACTTCTTACTTACTCTTTTCTATAAAATAAAATATTTGTATTTCTGATTGTATATTTAGATGGTTCTGTCTGTTTCAAGTCTTTCCAATTAAACTCTCTTCATCTAAGTCCTGATTTGTTTTTATTTGGGTATGTCAAATAAGAACAAATCTGAATTTAATCCATTTAGGAGGGCACAATGAACTTCACTCCCTTAGGACACTGTGAAAAACACACTATTCTCTTCCTTGAAGGACATTAACATAGAGATGGAGACATAAAATCAACTCCTAAAACCCCAGTTAAGGGAAAAATTGCCTTTGCCCATTTAACAAAATTGATCTTCCAGGTCAGTGGGTGAGATGAAAGTAAAATTGGTGATAATGGTCTAAAATAAATGGAAAAATGAAGTTTTAAATCAAACTATGCTGGACTGGACTTTGTAACTACTCTAAATGAAAGTATAGCTATTAATAGATCCAAAATAGTCCTGAGTCCTATGAAATGAAGATATTGATTGAATGTGGTATTTAGAAATTATTAAAATTATTTCACAGTACAGTACACTGAGTTAAGACTTATATTTACTTGCTATATCAACAAGAGTGTTTTCAGTAAAAAAAAAAAAAGAAAAAAAATGAAACAATACTGCACTTAGTGGCTTAACCAAAATTGACATTTCATTAGTCAATGAAACCAGAGGTCTATGGGAAGGAAGCTCTAAGTTTAGACTAGAGGCTTACTGATATTATCAAGGACAGAGGTCATCCTTTCCTTTTCCTTTGCCATATGCAATGTAGTATCCATATCTTTAATCATGAGCTCAAGATGATTAAATAAGCTATAAAATAACTCCATTACAAAATAATGTACAAAGGAACAAAAAAGGAGGTACAGCAAATTAATAAGGGAGCTCTTCTCAGGTACCTTTATCTGAGATAAAAATCACCAGAATTCTCCTTACCCCACACAAAATCTTATGACTAAATTAGAAGAAAGAAAATTGGAAAGTGAATATCTAGAAATTTTAGTTTCTGTTTTTGGTAGCAAGTCTTTCCATTCTACAAAAGGCAGGTAGTACTGTTGAGTAATAATTAATAGTGGTTGCCCTACAGGCCTTTCTATTTTACTGAAATTAATTTAACTTATTGTTGAAAGAAATGATAGAGTAGCATCAAATTTTAGTAGATTTTAAATCTACTAAAGTTCGTAATTTGTAATTATCATTTGAAATTATCAATTTAAATAAATTATTTTAGCTGGATAGAATACTTTTGATGATAATTATTTATACTCTTTTCATAATCTTGGAAAATACAGTAGGCATTGCTGCTATCCATCTATTTCAAATTTCCCCAGTGCTGGAATAACATTCATTCACTCAAGCTAGGAATATAGACATCATCAATGGCATGTAATTAGATATTTCTGCAAATTTTATGCCTTAAGAAGTTCTCAGATATATTTGCTTTGCCTATATATTACTTATTGTTATCTTGATTTGGAACTTTATGTTATATTACCAGAATTATTGGAAATAGTTCTTACTACATGCTTTGCCTTCAGTCAGACACCCAAGTTTGGCTCATCTAAAATAAAAGCAATTCATTCCTCTGTCCCAATTTTTTATGGCTCTTACTTTACCATCAGATAAAGGTCCTTGCCATGGCAATGCTTTTATATTAACCCCAGTAATTTCAATTTTTAACTCATTTCCTATTACATAATATCATGCACAGACAGATTGCTAAGTCTCTTAATATTTTGCCTAATATTTTTTCACTTGGAACACATGTATCTTATTTACTCTGGTCATTAAATTTGCTTTCATAATAGATTGAATTAACTGTCCTTTACAAGTTTGTATCATTGTTCTTACCACATTTAATTGTAAATATGTGTTAAGGAACATTTTTGTGTGTGCTAACAAATCGAGCACAAAAGTTTGTTCATTTAGAAGTTTCAGGTTCAAAAGTAGTAGAGTACTAAATGATGTGTGCTCAATATTTTAAGAAAAGTTGATGTGCAAAAATATATAATAGTAAAAGACACTATTACTGTCAGATCCGGAGAATTATTTGATGAATAAACTTTAAAAACAATAGCTATAATGTGGTGACCATCTAAGCAGCTACACACAGGCAAGTGTCTGTAGGTTTACTTTGCAGCCTGAGCAAAAGCGGAAACACAATAGAAATTAATAGCCATTTTAAAATAACTGACAAATGAAAATAAAGTGACTTTAAAATTACAATATAAATCAATGTGAAGATGAGTCAACCGACAGAAATTGAATTTTTAGAATGCATCTGTTCTTGTGAGTGTACTGCAGTTGCAGATATTTGGCTAATGCTCTAGATTACTAAAAGAAATGTTAAAGCCAAATTCGGGACACAAATTTTAGTTCTGCCCACAAAGCTTATGGTGTATGTGTGCGCACACATGTATGCACATGTGCTTACCTATTCAGTTGCAGGCAACTGAGATGATGATTTCAAAAGAGGATAGCAGGGAAAAGAACATTTATTAAGTAAAGGTTTGCTTTTAAATTATTTGTTTTGTTTAGCCTTCAATCATTCAAAGAGTAAATTTTTGAACAACTATTGACAATGGGCCTAATATACCGGAAGTTCACTAAGTAAATAGTTAAACATTAACTAGATACAAATGGTCTCAGCTTTCTCTAATCTTAAAATTTGCTAGAAAGGAGGGTGGGAATACAAGGAAAAAAATGAAGCAAATATTAGTAATGACAGATGTTGTGTGAGGAAAATTTAGGTTGTAAGAAGATATGATGGATGGGGCATTAACAAAGACTTGTACAATGGGAAAAACAAGACTATGGTCTCATCACAGAAAACAACTTCTATAATGACTTTGGAACCTACTGGGATGTTAGAAAGAAGTAAAGACAGTAAAGGATGGGTGGTAAACCAGGAGGATATGTAATAAGCAATGTGCTGATCTGGGTGGACCTTGAACTTTATTTGGATTTGGACTTTATTCTATGAGCCTGTGAACTATGGAAAAATTTTAAGCAGAAGAATGACATAGATGGATTTTTGTTTCAGAAACAAAGCGCTGGTAATATGTAGATAATGTACTATAAGGTAGAAATACTGGATGAGTTATGGTTTATTGTTATTTATTTAGTAATTATTTCTTTTGTAGTAATCTAAGCAAGAAATAATCATTAATTCAGCTAGAGTTTATAAATTGTTGTTGACAATAACTGAGACATCAAATGGTTGTTATAAGATTTAAGAATGGCAGATTACTATGTGAAGATGTTAGGCATTAGACTCAGGATTCTAACTTCAGTCACTGGAAACACAGGAAAAAGTTCAGATTGCAGAGAAAAAGAAATAATTTGTCTAACAAATTATTGACAATGGGCCTAATATACCAAAAGTTAAAAATCACATATTTCTGGGAATATGTAATTTTTCTGAAAGTGACTTCAATAATCAATTTTTTTTAAAGAATTCAAGAAACATTTTCAGTTGTTGGAATGCAATTGGAGAGAACCAGAAATTCGGAGACCATCAGGGTGTGGCAGGTTCTGAACTCTACCTAATTATCTAAAATGTTCACCAAATTAACAGTTTACTAGTTTAGAAAATAAAGTTTAAAAATCTCTATGGTTAAGCAGAGAAGAATGACTGATATTAGTTTCTTGAAATGATTCCAAGAAACAAACTCAAAACAACATTTCTCTCAGATTGTCAAAAAGGCAGTTTTTGAATATCCTATGATTATATATTTAGACTAGTTTAGCCAAACAGCTAGGGATCAAAATAAGGAACTAGAAGTTTTTTTCTCCTGTTCCTTTTTCATTCATGGGATCATTATGTACAAGGTTGCTAATCTCTCTGGGTTTTACTTCCTTTATTTTTTGTATAACTTGCATAGAACAGATAGATATCTTTCTTAGCAATAGTATGAAACACTCATATATTTGGAAATAGAAAATAAGAAAGTAGATATGAATATAAATGGATACTTAGAACACAGTGGAAATGTTTACCAGAATCTACAGAGAAAAAACAGAAAACAGGAGTAATTTGTAAAACTCTTTTTCCCCAACCTGGACATCTCAATATCATTTGATAGTCTAGTACACACTTTGGAAGTTCCTTTTAACTTTTTGTAAACTGCCTCTTAATTCTCTAAAGTCTACAGTTTCAGACAATTAACTCTGTAATCACCTAATCTGTTTTTCCCTTTTCTTGCATTCAGTTCTTGTTTTTCTTTTATAGTATAAATCCTTATAGTTTCTTTAATTATTTTGTTTACCTTTCTGGATTTCCCTGATTTATGTAGAAGGAAACATAAAAGGTTAAGGTAAACAACAGCAACATCAAAAGCAAAAACAACTCCTGGATTCTCCTATGATTTATGGTTGAAAGGGGTCTGTGGTGGGGATGAGGTTAGAAAGGAAGCAGAGACAGGCACATAGGGCAGGGTGGACAGAGACCCCCAATTTATGTTCTTGTGGTAGCAAAAATAAAATTTAAGGATGCCTGCAAATCTAATATGATAAACAATTATATTCCTTACCACTATGCTACAGATACTTGTATAGAGAAAGTATTAACTGAATTTAATATTCTGTCAAAGCATAGCTAATTGATTTTAGACAGTAACATTTTATTTATCTTAATTGGAGGTTTAGTGCATTCATTGTGTCAGTTTTATTTAATAACTATCAAATTTATTCAAAGATTATCTTGATTTCTTCCAATTATTAAATATTCAATGGATGTTGTGTTCAAAATATAAAATTTAAGATATATTTTTCTTTAATCTGAAAATAGCAAATTAAGATATACATACATGCTGGTTCTGAAATACTGAAAACCCAGTGTAAGTAAGATAAATAGCCCTGTGGTTAATTTTGTTCAAAATATATACATAACTCATCTCAATATTGGCATATCAAAACCAAAAATACTTAAAGGTTGTCCAACATATAGAGATGCCTTCAAAATGAAAATCAATATGCAAGTCATTATAGATAATGACTAAATATTAATGAAATGAGTTTGAATATTAGGAAATTCTTTTGAGATAATATTTAAATATAAACATCTTATAATATATATCAAGAAAAATTTCCAGTTAGAAAGAAATTAAAATAAAAACTTCAAGAGATTCTAAAACCAAAGATGAAAAATCAAGAAGAAAATCTTGAGTAGATGGAAAAGTCAAATGTCCCTGTGCACACACTCACATGCAAATGTAATAAGTCATATGATTTCTCTACTAGACAGGTAATATGATTAATTACTAAAACACCCCCCCCCAAAAAAAAAACTTTATATTTAGTTTGATGACATTGGCTAACTTACCAGTATGACAAGGACAGATTGCTAATAACTTCCTTATTCCATTGCATCTAAAAAAATGTTATTGGTTTTTATTTAGAAAAAGAATAAAAATGTTAATGGAGACAATTTTAACATAAAACTTGAATTTTAAAATGTCTGAGTCTCTTAACTATCTGTCATTTTTAAGTGTAATTGAAAAAATGTTTTGTACTAAATTTCTATAACTCAAGTTGCTTTTCATGCATCTTGCTACTTTTTCGTTTCATCTTCCTAATTTTTATTGCCATAGCTAACAGTTATTAAATTATAATTATTATTTCATCCCATCACAAAATACACTTAAATAGGCTTTAATATAAGTGTGACACAGAAAGACATATTCAACATGTTTTCTCAAATGAAGCTAAAAAAAAAAAAAAAAAAAAAAAAAAGTTGACCTGAATGTAGAATAGTGATTAATAGATGTTGGGAAAATTATGTGGGAAGAGAGGAAAAAAGGGAACTACAATACAAGATACTAAAACACAGAAGAAATAAGTTCTGGTGTTTCACAGCACACGAGGATGATTATAGTTCACCATAAGCTATTATATATTTTATGAAGCTCTATAAGAGAGAAACTCAGAGACTTCATAAAGAAATGATAAGGAGAGGAAAATGCCAATTACTTTGATATGATCAGTGTATAAAATATGCCTTTGTTGAAATATTACACTGTACCCAATTGCTATGTACAATTAATTTGTGTTATTAAAAAGACAAACTAAATGAAATAATATATATATTCATTTTATATCAAGAAAAATAAAGGTGCTGCTAAATTATGGGAGGGCTACTATATGTCTTTGGTATTTCTTATTTAAATAATTAATACCTTAACATAACCTTTCCATAGAAGGAATCTTGATTATCCAATGTATTAGTATCGTTCCTTGTAAACCTTCGATTGTCTCCTTAGTTGCTAAAATGTTCAGTTATTATTAGGATATGCAATTTTAAGCATGAAGTAATTTCAATTTATTAACAAAATAAAATAGAATATTAAACGTCATTGTAATGTAACTTTAGGTTTCTTGTCTTAAATTATTAGAAGCCTGTATTAGAAATGTTAATATTCTCAAATTTCAAAACAAACATCATACAAATTCTGATTTAACTGTAATTTTCTATGCTATTTACAAATTCCATGTATACCTTCTGGCAGTAATAAATGAATAAACATTTTGAGAGAAGGGTCTTTATCATGTAGTATTTTTTCTTTTGGAACATATTATGCAAATCTATGGAAATCTGATATTATTAAAGAGAGAAAAAACAATTAGAACCAAAGGAAAAGAGATCTATAAAATAAGAATTTTGTATTAACCTTTTTTATTTTTATAAATTATAAATTTTATTGGGAAAGTTTCCAATCTAAATAACCTAAAGGACAAATTAATTGACTACAGTCAGTTATTCTGTGTATTTCTTATCAGTTATAGGGTTCTCCCAAAGTCCCCCCTTATTGTCTTTTCAGTCAGTGAAAATTTTGCCTGCTCATCTGTTTTATCAGCCTACAGTGCTAACCTATGCCAAAATAGTTATTGCTACATAAATTAATGAATGCAAGTTATCATACAAAGTTCTCAGAACTCTATAATTGCATACACTGGGAAAATTATCATAAAATATGTTTTTAGCTTGATTACTTTTTAAACATAAACTAAAAGTTGTTGATTGTATTTCTGAAAATAATTAGATCTGACATTAAGCATTATTTATTGTGTTACTGTTTATATTATCAGTAGAACAAAATAACTGTGTCTTAGAAACATTGCAGGAATTATGAATTATGAATTTTTGAAACCCAACAAAATATTATCAAACTACAAATTGAATGAATTTTTAAAAATTACAAAATGATGACAAACTCATTAATATTAACATATCCTCAGAAGAATTCAAGAGTTACCAATTTCTTCAGAATCTGACTTTTATTTCATTAATATCCCTATTCAAAAATGTTCTCTTTGATATGTAGATGCTAACCCACATCAAGTGAGGGTAGGGAGGGGAAAAATAAAAGTCCATTTGGTTAGACAAAGGGGATGAGGGAAGGGGGAACGGGAATAAGAAGGACAGTAGAATTAATAGGACATAAATTTCCTATCCTTGTATTTAAACACACAACCAGAGTAACGCCACATCATGTACAACCACAAGCATGGCATTCTAATTAGAATAAGTTATACTGCATGTATGTATAATATGCCAAAAAAATACATTCTGCTGTCACGTATATCTAAAACGAACAAATTTTTTTAAAAATCCGTATTCAAGATCATATGATAGCTGGGCATGGTGTTGCACAACTGTAATCTCAGTTACTCAGGAGTCTGGGGCAGTAGGATAGCAAGCTTGAGGCCAACTTACTGAGACACCCTCTCAAAATTAAAGTAAAAAAATGAAAGAGAATGAGCCTGTAGCTCAGTGGTAGAGTCATACTGGGTTTAGTACTGAAAAAAAATACATATAACCAATCAGTTCAATTTAAATTTAGTATTTGTGTTGCCTTATTTACTAATTTATCATATAAAATATATCTATTCTGACAGAACTCTTTTCCTTCCTTGGTCATGCATGGCATTCTTGTGTTTAAAACAGGGCAATTATAATTGCTTTCATGAATTTCATCAGGGACACCAACTCATAACAATTCAGCAATCATTGTTTTCTCTTTTTAGCAATTTATCTTCTCTTTCTGGAATTTTGATTAGTCAAACTAGAATTTTCTACTGTAGTGTTTCTTTACCTCTCTTTCATAAATTCTCTCCCTTTGTATAAAATACTTGTAAAGCTGTAATTAATAATGTTACTGATGTTCTTGATCAGATGCTTTATTTTTTCACATCACTTTTATTTTGTATCATGGGTTGTTTATTTTCCTTGGAAAATTATTTGAAGAAATTCTTTTAGTCTATCATGATGCTTATTATGACTTTCCTCCAGAAATATTTTTTTTTATTTCTGCCAGAGACAAAGAATGTACCAATCAGTTTTAAATGAAATACATAATTTGAGATTCTTTAAAGGGGAAGCTAGTTGATGCAAAGGGCTTCAACTTAGATTGCAATTCTGTGTTACAGTTGGCTTCTGATTAAAGTTGTTTGGGGTGAGTTGATTTCTGTCATTTTCCACTTAGTGTGAAATTACCTTGGTGGCCTCTGGGTGAAAATGGGGCTAGTATTTTTCTACTCTTTCCTGAGAACAAAGTTCAGTATGTGAGCTTTATGAATTGTGGACTGATATTGGCTTTTCCAATTTGGACTCTACCTTGGTTGGAGTTTTCTTCTCTATTCTGCACAAGAGTTAATGAAACCAAGGATCAAGAGCAGAATAGTAAACAAATCCTCTCATGATAAAATAAATTTATTTTATTCTAGTTCCCTTCTTTTTTTCATGTATATTTTGACTTGATAATTTCTTAAAACTCTGTCATGTCTTTGGTGTTTTTTAAATAGCTGCCTCTTTTATATTGAAGATATGGAGAGCAAATCGTGCCCTAGTCTGAGTTACTCCAGGTGTATAAAATAGTAGTTTTCAAGCTGTGCCTATTCCTGAGATACTCCATTTTGTAAAGCAGTAGTTTCCCATGAGTTACTCCAATTTGAGTACAAGACCATGGTAGAATGACTCTACTTATTTATATAAGTAAACAAGCTCCATCTGACTAGTATATTCATAAGGTAAAAACTGATAAATAAATTATTTGTGCCAACTTGTCAAATTAAATCAGGAGCTTCTGGACAAGTGGACATCCCGGATAACAGCAGAAACACTAGACATAGGAGCTTATCAGCCTTCAGCACATGCAACCTTCTCACTTAAAACCCTTAAATTGAGAAGCTCCCAAGACTGGACATGGTGTCACCCTGACCCTGTCACTAGTCACTAACTATGAGCCTTGCCCAGGAAAATAGCCATAGCAATGAACCTCTGTTTTTGTCCTCCTGGGCTTAAGCATGGTGTGGTTTCTCCTGCCTGTGATGAGAATGCATGACCCACTCCAAGCTGACAGCAAACTGACACCCTGAAACTGCTGTGGATAGTACCCTCTGTCTTGACATCTCTGTGGAACTGATTCATTGAAATCCATATGTGACTACCCATAGTAACTCCTTGACTTTTTGCTTTAGTATTTGCTCTCTGCCTGTGCTCTTGGCACAATATCCTGTTACCATGTGCATGCCTCTTTCTTAGTCATTCTGTGACATATGTACACACACACACACACACACACACACACACACACACACAATTTATGTGAAGGATGACATGTGACTTAATATTAGAATAGGGTAAAAATATTTGTGATTGACTTTCTTATGACTATAGAAACACTGTAATTTTTAATACTTACTTATAATACTTATAACAGCAAGTATTCAGTGGATTGCAACCTCCAAAAGTAGTGCAGCTTATAAATGCATTGTTATTCAATAAATGCTGACACTGTAGAAAAAAACAAATGTGTTTGATCTTTGCTGATGGCATGGCTCACTCACACCACAAGGTTTATTAATTAAACATTCTGTCAATTAATTAATTTGAAAAAGACTGTCAAAGTACATTAACTGTTTTATAATAAACACTAAAAATCCACATTAATTTATTTAAAAAACTCTTTGGTAATTCTGCATGTAGGAAGAAGTAAGATTGATTTACTTAATAAAAACCCTTTATTATTGTTAGTATGCTTAATTATTTATCTACATTTATTCAACTTTTTAGTTTATTCTTATTGTGAAAGAAACATTTCTTAAAAATTTATTAAATAAAAGTTAAATTCAGATACAAAGGGAAATTTTTACAAAATTGTCATTTTAACAAAATTTTATTAATTCTATGACATTAAATTAAACTTAAGTCTTATGTAGAAATACACTTATGTATAATCATATATACCAATAAGAAGAAAAACTAAATGTTTTATATAAAAATATAAAATCTCATTTAATTAGGCTCCCCTGACTTCCTCAACAAAATTCTTAATTACACAAGTTGATAATTTTTTTATTTCAAAAGATACTTTTAATAAAATGGTCAAATGCTTATTTGTATTCAGAATAAAATTGTTTAATTAATACAGTAATTGTTTCATAATAAATATTCATGAGTTCTCATCAATTTAACTTAAGAATACTTTTTCCTAAGATTTATTCAGTTTGGAGAACAGTCTTTGACATGGTTTATTTAAAATATGACAAAGTCATTTTATTGCTCCTGATAAATATGATGAGGAAATATTGAAGAATATGATAAAAATCAAGATATCATTCATTAATTGATACATTTCTGTGACATTCATTTCTTCATTGTTTAAAAAAATCTTTTACTATTTGCATTTAATTTGGGCACTTTATAAAATAGTGTACATTGTTGTAGTTTTTAAATCTTTTTGTTACGTAGACACATACTGGTTCAATTATGCAATATTATCAAAAGCACATTTTAAAATGGTTCATATCACATAGTGTGTTAATTTGGGGGCATATGGTACAAATGTGGACTTTTAAAATATATAAATGTATACCCACATATGTAACTTTACATTTTAGTTTTGTTTGAAATAAAGTTGGAAAGCAACAAACAGAATCATTTGACACTGTCACATGGCATGACTTTATGTATACATTTGTGTTAAAACTCGTGTAGTTGAACTCAACTCAAATAACTTAAGTTTGAATATAATGATTGATAATTAGTTTTCTTCCTCCAAACAAGGAAAGTGAAGATGAGGGTGAGAGACAAACATCAGGTTACTAGGTCTTGCAAGGATGGAGGTGAAGGACAATTCCTGTGTCCTTAGCTTACCCACATGTAGTCTTTCTAAACTGGGCCAGTGAAATAAAGGGAATTTACCAGTGGGAAGATACATATCTTCAAGTATCATAGAAGTTCCAGAAAGAGTCACAGAACTGAAAATAATTTCATTTATTATTAATTTAAAATGAATTATTGACCACAATTTACTACCCATTTGTTGGAACAGATAGTTGGACATCCAGAAATTCAAAATATGCAGAATCACTTCAGTCACTGTATTAACACCATGATAATCCATTCCTATACTTCTTGCATGTGTGTAAAAAATACATTGGAAAAATTCAACATGACTTCACTAGTATCCATTAAACATTATTTTTAAAGTTTAAGTGAAACAGAAATCTTCAACTTGATAAAGTAAATCTACCAAAATACTTTAGCTAACAACGTGCATAATGATGAAAACTTTAACATGTTTCCATTAAGGAGAAAGGAAGGAAAGTATACTCACAACCATTCCCATTCAGCATTTTACTGAATTCTAGCCAGCACAGTAAAGTACTAATGAAGTCAGAATTAAGGACAGGTAGTTCGTGTAGAAATAGGAAATCGGGTCAATTCGAGGAAATGAAGCCATGAAGCCATCTGCCTCTGGAAGTTGGAGATGGTTCCTGGAAGAATGGAATGTCAAGGAGCTCCAGAGCCAAATTTACCTGCCTTTATCAAGGACTGCAAGCATGGAGCTGCTAATTAATGCCACCTAGGCCCTTGCCTGCCTGAATCACCTTGGCCTTCCCCTGCCCATGGCTTCTCACTTAATGCAAAACCAGGCCTAGGCACTTAGGCAGGAAGGAAAGATAAGGGGGGAGAGAACTGGAGAACGAAAGAGACTTTAACCTATAAAAGATGTAGGGTGCGCTCACTTCTTGGGATTCTAAAACATCAGTCATGGCCCCCTTCTCCCTCCCGGGACGGGAGAAGTCTGTATTATTACCTTTAAATAAAACCTGCTTAATACGCTTGCCTTGGCGTGCTTCTCTAGTGTTCAATCTTCAACATTAGAAGGAGCAGAACTCGTCACTGGTAAACGGCAGTATCACTAATATGAAATAATTGGTGTAACCATTACAGAAGAGGAAGTAAATCTAACATTTAATAATAGATGTGATTATTTGATGCAAAATCTTGAAGAATCAACAAGAAAATAATTATAACTAAAATTGGGATTAATAAATTTCTGAAAAATATAATTAATATCCAAAAAATGATTATGATCATACATATGCATATGCACTAAAATATTTATATTACCAGGTACCCAGATTTATTGCACAGCAAAGCAATTAAGACAGTGTAGTATCAGGGCAGATATGTTCAATTAACCAATGGAACAGAAGAAAAAAGAATCCAGAAGAAATTTACACAGAATTTATAACAAAAACACTATTTCAATTCATGGGCAAAAATGCCCATTTCAATAAATGATGCTGTGTCAGTTGGATATCCACACAAAAAAAATAAATAAGTGGTTTGAAACTTTCATCAAATCATGCACAAAATAAATTCCACATGGACTATAGATCCAAACAAAAATTATAAAACAATATTCTTTCCCATAATGTAATAGCTCAGAAAGAATATAGACTATTTTAATTAAATTGAAAATTTATGTTCATAAAAATCCCTAAATTCATGAAAAGATAAGTAAGAAAATGGGGAAAATTAATTGTAATATATACACATCAGAGTAGACTTATTGAGAACATATAAATGAGTTGTATAAGTCAAAAAAAGGAAAGGCTCCAATATGATATGAGAAGTTGGTCATTACCATTGAACAAAGAAATGCAATTTAAAACCACAACATGGTATATTTTTGCCTCCATCAGTATATCTAAAATTTGATATTAGGACAATGTCAAGTGCTAACAAAGGATGGAGTAACAAAATTTGGAACCTTGCTTATTGGATTATTAAAGTTTATAGCCATTTTTCAAGAATGTCTGACTGTAAAATTTGAAGAAAAATGCATATATTCTCTAACCTAGGAATTCTACTGTATACCATTTGTATGCAAGTATATACTACTTTTCTGGGGTTGAGAGTGGTATGCTCACAAACTCTGATTAGTTGTATATTTTAGTGTAAATACTATCATCATGACTGATTTCAAGTTTCTCCTGAATAAAACAGCAAGGGAACAAACCACCACAAACAGCCTATGATACTTCAGCGAAGGATCCCATTGACGTCACGGCTGAGGGAATGTCAGGGAAGGAATGTAGAATTTTATAGTTAAAATGGTCAATGTGCTAAAACATGTAAAGAATAACCCAGAAAAACTTAAAGTGAGAGATCGTTTTAATAAAGGGATAGAGATTCCAGAAAAAGAACCAAACAGACCTCCTGGAAATGAAAGACTCATTAAGTCAAATTAAAAATTCAATGGAAAGCAACACCAAGAGATTAGACCACTGTGAAAATAGATTCTCAGGCCTTGAAGACAAAGTACAATCTCAAATATTAAATCGGCAATAAAGAAAAGATGTTAAGAGACCATGTCCAGAATATTCAAGAAATCTGGGATAACATTAAAAGACAAAAATCTGATAATCATTGATGCAGAAGAAGATTCTGAAATATAAACTAAAGGAATGTTCAATTAATTATTATCAGAAACTTCTCCAAATATTAGAAACAAGATAAAATTCAAACATAAGATGTGTATAGAAATCAAATAGGTAAGATCAAAAAAGATCCTCTATAAGACATATTGTAATAAAAATGGCTAATAGAATAATGATAGAATTTTAAAAGTCACAAGAAAAATGGGCAGGTCCACATTTGGTGGTAAGGCAAATCAAATTTCAACTGGTAACTCAATCTAGACCCTAAAACCCAGGAAAGCATGGAATAATCAAAACCAAGCTTTGAAATAAAATGGGTACCAACCAAGATTAATGTCTCCCACAAAACTATCCTTCCATGATTAGCAGCCAGTAAATGAATTCAAAATCACTAAGCCTGCATTAAAAAACATAGTCAATGAAATATTTCATTCAGAAGAAACAAAATATAAAGATGAAAACCAAATGCAGATGAATTGTACTAGAAGAATAGTCAATTAAAGAGAATCAAGGGGGTTTTTTCAAGATGGCGGCCTAGAGGGTGGCTGCATTACGTGTTGCTCCAGAACTCAGGATTCAAGAGAGGAGATATTGAGACGCTTGGGACCAACTCAAAGTAGCCGGGTGACTCTCACCCCCTGGGGGGGCATCCCAGATGGGACGGGGGTCCCGGAACGCAGGAAACTTTGTGAAGTAGAACTGCCGGCGAGACGCCCCTCCCCCCGCTGGAGCGCCATAGAGGAGGCCGCTCGGCACAGCGCTGGGACTCGGAGCAGCCACTGGGGCTCCGGCGGCTGCCCGGGGGAGGAGTGGCGGGGAGAACTGTGTGGACTCAGGACACCGGGGCCTGCCCTGAGGAGGAGGAGAGGAGCGTGGCCACTTGGATTCGGAGAGACTGCGCCAGAGCTGCAGGCGGTTGCCAGAGGAGAAGCCGCACGGCGAGCTGTTTGGAATCAGAACGACGCTTCTGAACACCGGGGCCTGCCCTGAGGACAAGGAGGAAGAGGAGCAGCCGCTTGGATTCGGGTGACTATACGGGAACTACAGGCGGTTGCCAGAGAAGGGGCTGCGTGGCGAGCTGTTTGGACCCTGACCACTTCTGAACCCCGGGGCCTGCCCGGAGGAGTAGGAGAAGGAGGAGAAGGAGCGCGGCGGGTCCTTTGGACTCGCAGTGACTGCATTAGCGCTCCAGGCGGCTGCTCAGAGGAGAAGGCGAGTGGTGAGTTGTTTGGTCTTAAAGTGACAGCTCCTGAACACAGGGGGGCTGCCTGGAGGAGAAGCGTGGTGGGACGCTTGGTCTTGAGGGACCACACCAGAGCTCCGGGCGGTGCCCAGAGGACCCGTGCAGTGGGTCACGTGGATTCAGAGCCACTCAGAGGGACTGCTCCTGAACACCCGGGGGGTTATCTGGAGAAGGAGGAGGAACGGGCAGGGTCACTTCGACTCGGAGTGATTGATTGCCCCGGGCTACGGGTGGTTGGTGGGAGGAGGAGGCACGAAGTGAGTTTCTTGGACTCCTAGTGACCGCACCGGCATACTGGGCGGCTGTCTGGAGGAAGAGGCCTGTGGCGGGTCTCTGGGACTCAGAGCGATTGTTCGGGGCCACAGGTGGCTGCTCAGAGGAGGGGCCACGCAGCCAGGCGATTAGGTGCAGAGCAGGGTCCCAGGATCTAGGAGGCTTCTGGGTGGAAGAGCCGCACAGAGACAGGCTTAGGGCGGAGCGAAGGTTCCAGGCCTGTGGGCAAATTCTCTGAGGAGGGGCAGCCTAAGGAGATTCATCTGCGAAGGGTGAGGCTCCCAGGCCCAGGAGGTAGGGCCGGGCCCCTGGAAACTTTGCAGAGGAAGGCAGCCCAGCCCAGGCAGTAGCTGTAAATTGAGGGGAACCTCTAGGAGGAAACTGACCAGCGAGACCTCCCCACCGGGTGAGTCTTCCCTGCTGGGTGAGGTTTCCCACAAGGACGGTAAAACCAGAGACTCAGGCCCAAACAGGCCTTGCCTCAGCCCACAGCCTAGGTCCCCTTTGGATGACCATTGGTCAACAAGTGGAGGCACCTCTGCCCACTAGCAGGGAATATACCCCACCTGAAGGCCACCACTCCTAGAGAGGCAGCTTCCTTGTGGAGCACCGCATTATCAACCTCCTCCAAGACTTCAGCCTACTGAAGGCTAAAAGGGGATATATAGAAATCTTCAGGGTCATTGTAAATCAACAGAGGAAATCTGCAATATCTCAGCGGTCCACTGATATCTGAACAACATGAGAAAACAAGGAAAGAAAATGCTGCAAACAAATCTAGATGTTACATCAATAAAACCCAATGACAGCATGGCAGAAGAAATGACAGAAAAGGAGTTCAGAATGTACATAATTAAAATGATCAGAGAAGCAAACGAGGAGATGAAAGAGCAAATGCAAGCATTGAATGATGAGATGAAAGAGCAAATGCAAGCATTGATTGATCGCACCAATCGACAGTTAAAAGAGCAAATACAGGAAGCAAAAGATCATTTCAATAAAGAGTTAGAGATATTGAAAAAAAACCAAACAGAAATCCTTGACATGAAGGAAACAATAAACCAAATTAAGAACTCCATAGAAAGCATATCCAATAGGATAGAACACCTGGAAGACAGAACCTCAGACATTGAAGACAAAATATTTAACCTTGAAAACAAAGCTGAACAAACAGAGAAGATGGTAAGAAATCATGAACAGAATCTACAAGAACTATGGGATATCATGAAAAGGCCAAATTTAAGAATTATTGGGATTGAGGAAGGCCTAGAGAAACAAGCCAAAGGAATGAACAACCTATTCAATGAAATAATATCAGAAAATTTCCCAAATCTGAAGAATGAAATGGAAAATCAAGTTCAAGAGGCTTACAGGACTCCAAATACACAAAATTACAACAGACCCACACCAAGGCACATTATAATGAAAATACCTAACATACAAAATAAAGACAGAATTTTAAAGGCTGTGAGAGAAAAGAACCAAATTACATTCAGGGGGAAACCAATACGCATATCAGCAGATTTTTCAATCCAGACCCTAAAAGCTAGAAGGTCCTGGAACAACATTTTTCAAGCCCTGAAAGAAAATGGATGCCAACCAAGAATCTTATACCCAGCAAAACTTACCTTCAAATTTGACGATGAAATAAAATCCTTCCATGATAAACAAAAGCTAAAAGAATTTACAAAAAGAAAGCCAGCATTACAGAACATTCTCAACAAAATATTCCATGAGGAAGAGATGAAAAACAAAGAAGCAAATCAGCAAAGGGAGGAATTATCCTAAAGGAATTGTCAAATAAAGGAGGAAACAAGTTGTGTCAAACAAATAAATAAACAAAATTTTAAAAATGAACCAAATGACCGGGAAACCAAATCATTTCTCTATAATAACCCTGAACGTTAATGGCCTGAATTCATCAATCAAAAGACATAGACTGGCAGACTGGATTAAAAAGAAAGATCCAACAATATGTTGCCTGCAAGAGACTCACCTCATTGAAAAAGATACCCATAGATTAAAGGTGAAAGGATGGGGAAAAACATACCATGCACATGGACTCAACAAAAAAGCTGGAGTATCCATCCTCATTTCCGATAATGTGGACTTCAAGCCAAAGTTAGTCAAAAGGGATAAAGAAGGTCATTTCATACTGCTTAAGGGAAGCATAAATCAGCAAGATATAACAATCATAAACATCTATGCCCCAAACAGTGGCTCATCTATGTATGTCAAACAAATCCTTCTCAATTTCAGAAACCAAATAGACCACAACACAATAATACTAGGTGATTTTAACACGCCGCTCTCACCACTGGACAGATCTTCCAGACAAAAATTGAGCAAAGAAACCATAGATCTCAACAACACAATCAATAATTTAGACTTAACGGACATTTATAGAATATTCCATCCAACCAAGAGTGAATACACTTTCTTCTCAGCAGCACATGGATCCTTCTCTAAAATAGACCATATATTATGCCACAAAGCTAATGTTAGCAAATACAAGAAGATAGAGACACTAGCATGTATTCTATCAGATCATAATGGATTGAAGTTAGAAATAAATGAAAGAGTAAAACACAGAAACTATTCCAACATCTGGAGATTAAACAATATGCTATTATATGATGAATGGATAACAGAAGATATTAGGAAGGAAATTAAAAAATTCTTAGAGGTAAATGAGAACAAAGAAACATCATATCAAAACCTCTGGGACACTATGAAAGCAGTACTTAGAGGGAAATTTATTTCATGGAGCGCATTTAATAAAAGAAGTAAAACTCAACAAATAAACAACCTAACACTACAGCTCAAAGCCTTAGAAAAAGAAGAACAGAACAGCACCAAAAGTAGTAGAAGACAGGAAATTGTTAAACTCAGAGCTGAAATCAATGAAATTGAAACAAAAGAAACAATACAAAAAATTGACAAAATAAATAGTTGGTTCTTCGAAAAAATAAACAAAATTGATAAACCTTTAGCCACACTAACAAAGAGAAGACGAGAGAAAACCCAAATCACTAAAATTCGGAATGAACAAGGAAATATCACTACAGACAGGATGGAAATACAAAACATAATTAGAAGCTATTTTGAAAATCTATACTCCAACAAAATAGAAAATTTCGAAGACATCAACAGGTTTCTAGAGA
This sequence comes from Sciurus vulgaris, assembly GCF_902686455.1. Classification (NCBI taxonomy): domain Eukaryota; kingdom Metazoa; phylum Chordata; class Mammalia; order Rodentia; family Sciuridae; genus Sciurus; species Sciurus vulgaris. Next base: position 138,911,265 of record NC_136463.1, read on the forward strand.
CATATGAATTGCCTAAACTGAATGAGGAGGACATAAACAATTTAAATAGACCAATTTCAAGTACTGAAATAGAAGAAATCATCAAAAGCCTACCAACAAAGAAAAGTCCGGGACCAGATGGGTTCTCAGCCGAGTTCTACAAAACCTTTAAGGAAGAGCTCATTCCAATACTTCTCAAAGTATTCCATAAAATAGAAGAGGAGGGAACCCTCCCAAACTCATTCTATGAAGCCAATATCACACTGATACCTAAACCAGACAGAGACTCATCAAGGAAAGAAAATTTCAGACCAATATCCTTAATGAACATCGACGCAAAAATTCTCAACAAAATTTTAGCAAATCGCATACAAAAACATATTAAAAAGATAGTGCACCATGATCAAGTGGGTTTCATCCCAGGGATGCAAGGTTGGTTCAACATCAGGAAATCAATAAACGTAATTCACCATATTAATAGACTTAAAGTCAAGAATCACATGATTATTTCAATAGATGCAGAGAAAGCATTTGATAAAATACAGCACCCCTTCATGCTCAAAACACTAGAAAAAATAGGGATAGTGGGAACATTCCTTAACATTGTAAAGGCCATTTATGCTAAGCACATGGCTAATATCATTCTAAATGGTGAAAAACTGAAAGCATTCCCCCTAAAAACTGGAACAAGGCAGGGATGCCCTCTTTCACCACTTCTATTCAACATCGTTCTTGAGACTCTGGCCAGAGCAATTAGACAAACCAAAGAAATTAAAGGGATACGAATTGGAAAAGAAGAACTCAAACTATCCCTGTTCGCTGATGACATGATTATATATTTAGAGGAACCTGGAAATTCCACCAGAAAACTCTTAGAACTCATAAGTGATTTCAGTAAAGTAGCAGGTTACAAGATCAATGCCCATAAATCCAACGCATTTTTATACATAAGTGATGAATCTTCAGAAAGAGAAATTAGGAAAACTACCCCATTCACAATAGCCTCGAAAAAAATAAAATACTTGGGAATCAATCTCACAAAAGAGGTGAAAGACCTCTACAATGAGAACTATACAACACTAAAGAAAGAAATTAAAGAACACCTTAGAAGATGGAAAGATCTTCCATGTTCTTGGATAGGAAGAATTAATATTGTCAAAATGGCCATACTACCTAAAGTGCTATACAAATTCAATGCAATTCCACTTAAAATCCCAATGACGTACCTTACAGAAATAGAGCAGGCAATTATGAAATTCATCTGGAAGAATAAGAAACCCAGAATAGCTAAAGCAATCCTTAGCAGGAAGAGTGAAACAGGGGGTATTGCAATACCAGATCTTCAACTCTACTACAAAGCAATAGTAACAAAAACGGCATGGTATTGGTACCAAAATAGAAAGGTAGATCAATGGTACAGAATAGAGGACACGGACACAAACCCAAATAAATACAATTTTCTCATACTAGACAAATGGGCCAAAAATATGCAATGGAGAAAAGATAGCCTCTTCAACAAATGGTGCTGGGAGAATTGGAAATCCATATGCAACAGAATGAAACTAAACCCATATCTCTCACCATGCACGAAACTAAACTCAAAATGGATTAAGGACCTCGGAATCAGACCAGAGACCCTGCAGATTATAGAAGAAAAAGTAGGTCCAAATCTTCATCTTGTTGGTCTAGGACCAGACTTCCTTAACAGGACTCCCATAGCACAAGAAATAAAAGCTAGAATCAACCACTGGGATAGATTCAAACTAAAAAGCTTTCTCTCAGCAAAGGAAACTATCAGCAATGCGAAGAAAGAGCCTACAGAGTGGGAGAATATCTTTGCCAATCATACTTCAGATAGAGCACTAATCTCCAGAATCTATAAAGAACTCAAAAAACTCTACTCCAAGAATTCAAACAGTCCAGTCAACAAATGGGCTAAGGAAATGAATAGACACTTCACAGAAGAAGATCTACAAGCAATCAACAAACATATGGAAAAATGTTCAACATCTCTAGTAATAAGAGAAATGCAAATCAAAACCACCCTAAGGTTCCATCTCACCCCAATTAGAATGGCGATTATCAAGAATACGAGCAACAACAGGTGTTGGCGAGGATGTGGGGAGAAAGGTACACTCATACACTGCTGGTGGGGCTGCAAATTAGTGCAGCCACTATGGAAAGCAGTGTGGAGATTCCTTAGAAAACTTGGAATGGAACCACCATTTGACCCAGCTATCCCACTCCTTGGCCTATACCCAAAGGACTTAAAATCTGCATACTACAGAAATACAGCCACATCAATGTTCATAGCTGCTCAATTCACAATAGCCAGACTGTGGAACCAACCTAGATGCCCTTCAATTGATGAGTGGATAAAGAAACTGTGGTATATATATACTATGGAATATTACTCAGCCATAAAGAATGATAAAATTATGACATTTGCAGGCAAATGGATGAAATTGGAGAATATCATGCTAAGTGAGATAAGCCAATCTCAAAAAGCCAAAGGACGAATGATATCGCTAATAAGTGGAGGTTGACACATAATGGGGGGGAGGGAAGGGTTAGAGTTAGGGTTAGGGAGGGGGGCAAGTATGGAGGAAGGAACTACTGTATAGAGGGTAAAGAGGGGTGGGAGGGGTGGGGGGAAGGGGGAAAAATAACAGAATGAATCAAACAACATTGCTCTATGTAAATTTATGATTACACAAATGGTATGCCTTTACGCCATGTACAAACAGAGAAACAACATGTAGCCCATTTGTTTACAATTAAAAAAAAAAAAAAAAAAAAGAGAATCAAGTCTGAATGGTCTGAATAAAGCATTATAAATCAATCAAAATGTGAAGAAATAAAAATAATCTCTTCATAATAAAATTGGATGTAAATAGTCTAAATTTTCCAATCAAAACACATATATTGGCAGATTAGATTTCAAATAATATCTAATCATGTGTTGTTTACAAGAGGCTCAACTTACAGGCAAATACAGACTGAAGGTGAAAGAACAGAAAAACATTTGCCATGAAAATGGAACCCGAAATAAAGCAGGAGTAGTTACTATCATACCAAAGTACAATTCAAGTCACAAGTAATAAGAAACAAAGGTGGTCACTTTACACTGGTTAAAGGAATCATCGAAGAAAAGAAATAATGATTGTAAATATTTATGCACCCAAGCAAAGGTGCACCTATATACATAAAGCATACCATTCTCAATATAAAGAATCAAACAGACCATAACATTATAATACTGATTGATTTCAAATGTCTTTCAAACCATTGGGTAGGTCACCCAGACATAAACTAGACTCTTCAGAACTAAAGAACACTATTAATCAAATGGACCTAACAAACAACTATAGAATATTTCCTTCATTGACAACTGAATTTACTTCTTTCTCAGTGGCACATGGAACTTACTCTAAAGTATATCATATTGCAGGTCACAAAACTAATCTTAGCAAATACAAAATAGAGATAATTTCTTGCATTCAATATGATCATAATGGAATGAAATTAGAAATCAATGATAAGATATAAAAGCAAACCATTTGAATACATGGAGATTAGATAATTGTTAAGGTATAGATATGAGATGTCCCCATAAAACTCATTTGTGAGATAATGCAAGAATATTTAGAGGTGAGATGATTAGATTATGAGAGTTGTAAGTTAATCAGTAGATTGATTCCCTAATAAGGATTTACTGGGTGATAAGTGTAGGCAGGTAAGGAGCAGCTGGAGAGGGGGATACTGAGGGCATGTCTTTGGGATTTATATTTGTTAGGGGAGCTTTCTGCTTTGTGTTTGCAATGTTCTGCTTTCCTCAAACTCACTGGATTCTAATTAAGAACTGTTTTTCTTGGACATACCTTTCTGCCATGATGTTCTGTTTTACTTTGGACCCAGAGCTATGAAGTCAGATGTCTATAAACTATGACCTCTGAAATCATGAGTGCAAATGAACTTTTCCTCATCTACCCTGTTTTTGTCAGGTTTTTTTGGTCACAGTAATGAAAAGGCTGACCAAAACAATGATATGCTTTTGAATCACAGAAGAAATCGGTAAAAATAAAATAAATCCATCACTTTTCCTATGCACCAATAAGGAATCTGCTGAAAAATAAATCAGGAAAATGATCCCATTTTCAATAATGTAAAAAAATTAAAAAATTAAAAATAAATAAACTTGGGAACAAATCTAACCAAATAGTTTAAAGAGCTCTACAAAAAAAAAAAAAAAAAAAAAAAAAAAGCTATAGAACAAAGGAAGTAAAGAAGACTTTAGAAGATGGAAAATCCTCCCATTCTCTTGGACAGGCAGAATAATATTTTCTGAATGGCCATATTACCAAAAGTGTTATACAGATTCAAAGCAATTCCCATAACAATGACTATGGCATTTTTCATAAAACTACAAAAAATAGTTCTAAAATTTATCTGGAAGAACAAGAGATGCCAAAAACCAAAGTATTTCAGAGCATGAAGAGTGATGCTGGAGGCATCACATTACCATACCTCAAATTATATTACAGAGCTACAGTAACAAAAATAGCAAGGTATTGATCCCAAAACATATGCAAAGATCAGTGGAGAAGAAAAGAAGACATAGAAACAAATCCACGTAGATACATAATCCAGTACTTGACAAAGCTGCCAAAAACACATTGGAGAAAAAATAATAACCTTTTTTAACAAATGGTGCTGGGGAAAATTGATATCCATATGTAGAAGAATGAAACTAGATCTGTCTATTACCTTAAACAAAAGTCAACTCAAAGTGAATGAAAGACCTGGAAATTACACCAAAACCTCTGCAACTTCTAGAAGAAAATGTAAGCTGAACACTCTAAGATATTGACAGGGTCATCAGCTTCCTTAACAAGATTCCTAAAGTGCAAGAAATAATATAAAGAATCACTAAGTGGGATAGCCACCAATTAAAAAGCCCTACACAGCAAAGTAGACGATTAGGAATGTGAAGAGAGAACTTAAAAAGTGGGAGATCTTTGTCACCTACTCCTAAGACAGGGGATTATTATCCAGGTTATATAAAGCACTCGAAAAGCTTAACACCAAAATACAAATAATCTGATAAATAAATGGGCAAAAGACTAAACAGACCATTTTCAAAAGAAGAAATATGACTAACAAAAATATATTTAAAAAACATTCAACATCTCTAGCAATCAGGCAAATACAAATTAAAACTACATTGAGATGTCATCTCACCACATCAGAATGTCATTCATCAATAATTCAAATATTAATAAATGCTGGTTATAAGGTCAGCAGAAGTACTTATTCAAACATCATTGGTGGACTGCAAATTAGTTCAATCACTATAGAAAGCAGTATGGAGATTCCTCAAGAAACTGAGAATAGAACCATCTATCCTGCTTCTCAGCATTTGTCCAAAAGAACTAAAATCAACATACTATAGTGATATACACATACCAATGTTCATATCAACATAATTCATAATAATCAAGTTGTGGAACTGGTCTATTTGCCTGTCAACAAACAAATGAATAAGGAAAATGTGGTATGTTTACACAATTGAGTTTTGCTTAGCTATAAAAGAAGGAAATAATAGCATTTGCTGGAGAACATCGTGCTAAATGAAATAAACCAAAATCAGAAAATCAAGGTTCAATTTTTTTCTCTCATATAGGAAGCTGGATCAAAACAGGAGGGGAAAAAGAGTTGGGAGAGGATGTTGGGGGCTGTGCCATGTTGGTGGCGCCGGGATGGCACCTGATCACATCGGCAGCGAGGAGGTTAATTGACATAAGCACACTCAGGTGATTTTCTTGTCCACGCACACAATGTATGCACATGTGTTCTCCAGCACTAATTGCCTGCTCAGATTGTCTGGCCTAATATTTGCGTAAGAGGCGTGACCCTGCTCTCCGCGTCCTGGAGGTGATATAAGCGTAGGCGGAGCGAGACAGAGACACAGCAGCCATTACCAGAAAAGCAGTAGCAGAAGACGCGCAGTGCGGCAGTAGCCAGAGAAGAAGACACGCGGCAGCAGCCATTAGCAGCCAGAGGGAAAAACACGCGGCAGTAGCTAGTAGGGACATACGCAACAGCAGCCATTAGCAGAAAAGCCAGAAGAAAGAACACAGCAGCGAGTAGGGGCAGCGGCGGAAGGCAGATGGTGGAATGGAGAACTGAGACGCATCACTAGGGCACCTTATGCAGGACTTTAAGGCGTAGCAAGTTTCTCTCTTAAGCAAAGTCTCTCTCTCTCTGATAAGCAAAGTCTCTCTCTCTGATAAGCAAAGTCTCTCTCTCTCTGATAAGCAAAGTCTCTCTCTCTCTCCTCTAAAAGCAAGTAAACCTCATTTCCTCTATCCTCTATGAACAAACAAGAAAGCAGTGCACTAAAGAGAAAGATAGAAGTGCCTCAGTTTCCACTCCACCACCCATAAGACCCGTGCAAGTTGTTGCTGCAGGCGGTGACAAATATCCACGGATTTTGGAACCGCAAAGAGCCAGTGACGGGAGGATCCTATGAAAATCAAAGAGCAATCAGTGAATTAGAGAAAGGGAATTGATGGGGAGGGAGAAGAGACAGGAGATTGGAAGAATGGTGAATGAAATTGACCAAACTATTCTATGTACATATATGAATATACCACAGTGAATTTCACTGTTTTGTATACCCATTAAGAACTAATTGGAAAGGGGAATGAGAATAGGAAAGATAGTAGAATGAATCAGACATTAACTCTCCTATGTTCATATATGAATATGCAACCAATGTCATTCCACATCATGTACAAACAGAAGAAAGAGAGGTAGTACTCCATGTATGTATAATATGTGAAAATAACTCTACTGTCATGTGTAACTAAGTAGAACAATTTAAAAATAAATAAAAACATTATAAATAAAGGTAGTGGAAAAGGAACAGGAGGAGGGAGAGGATAGGGAATGGAGAAATACTGGGGACTGAATTGGAAGAAATTATATTCTATGCTTGTATAATTGTGTCAAAATTAACCCCAATATTATTTATAAAGATAATGCGCTTATAAAAATGTCAAAATGAATTTAAAGATGAGTGTATTGTTATATGAAAAATATCAGCAATGTAACTTGTAAAGAATGAAACAATAATGCTTTTAAAACGTTTTTAGTATTTTTCTTGAAATATACTGATTTTTAAGTTTTGTGCATATACACATCAAAATGCTTATTTTATAAACTCACAAATTTAACTCCATGTTAATTTTGTTTTTAATTTAGAAATATAGTAAATCCCATTATTGTTTGCTTCACTTTTATATTATCTATAAATTAATTTCTAATATATCAGAAAGAAGAAAGTTGAACATGCAAAACTTCATATTTTTCCTTTTTTAAGTAAGTAGGATTATTAAGAGTTATGTTTTGGATCTGGAATGTCCTCCTAAAGCTCATGGATTGACCACATCATCCCCAGTGCAGCAAAATTCAGAGGTGGGGCTTCTGGGAAGTAACTGAATCAGGTGGGTTCCAACCTCATCAATGGATTAGTCCATTGTTGGTTGAATGGATTATTGGGAGATGGGACCAAGATGAAGGAAGTAGGTCACTTGGGACTTCTCTGGATGGGTTTATATACTCCCTTGCCCTTCCTCTTTCTCCTTTTATCTGTGCAGCCTGGCTGTAGTGAGCTGAGCAGCTTTCCTCTGTCATGCCCTTTCACCATGATGCTGCCTTAGAACAAGCTGACTGGACAGAATCCTCTGAAAACATGAGCCAAAATAAATCTTTCTTTCTCTAAGAAATTCTTGTTAGGTACTTTAGTCACAGTGACAGACAGCTGAATAACACATCTGACAAGAAATACATGTATTTTTTATTCCAGCAAAGTTCTAAGATTATTTTAATTTTTAATATTTTTATGTTTTAAATTTTGATAAGGGAAGACAATTAAGTAATGATATTTCATTAGTTATGTACACATAAAATAATTTAATTATCACATAGTAATGAGAGTGATACCATAACAGGAACAGTAATGAGTCAGTTTAATTTTATATATGCTTTGATATAAAATAAACTTTGATATTTTCATATTTTACTTTCCACAGTAGGTAACCGTGAATATAAACTAAAAGATCAAGCTGGATAATGCTGGAGTTAGCCAGGGGTTGTTTTCTTTAATCAGAAGTATAGAATTATATAGTGGTGATGATGTCATTGCAGTTGTGTGAGTTTTATTGGAAATTCAAGCAGGAAGTTCACTTCAGTTTGCTTGGACAATGAACCAACTGCTAGGGGAGACTTTTATGCTTGCAAAGGAAGTTCACTTGTCAGCTTTTCACATATCTCAACCCCTCCAGGTGACTGGTGCCTGATGGTCTTCAGAAAACTACCACGGTTGGCATCTAAATCCCAGATTCCTTGGTACTCAACTAGTGTCTCTATCTTCCCACTAGTAAGGTTGTTTTTATGTATATCATATAAGGAGGGGGAAGAAGAGAGAGCATGGTCACCCTGGGCCACTTGTGCACTCACAGCATGTCCCCAGCATACTCCTGTGTGGGACACAGTGAAGTAGGGGACAACTACATTTGCATGTTGACCTTTAGCTTACAAATTTACTAATCAGACTCTTTGTTAGTGTTTAGCTCTTAATGTAATATTGTGGAATTGACACATGATCCCTTTGCATGAAGGTTTCACAAGGTGCCAGTGCTTAGACCACTACATATCTGATTTGTGAATAGTATTCATATATTTTTTGTATCTTATTTTTTGTGCTACATTGAAGGTACCTATTCAGACTAAAGTATAGCACAATTTATTAAAAAAGTCAAAAGTAAAGGAAGATCAATTAAAATACTACTAAATATTTATATCAGGGAAGGGTTATTTATTCCCCATACACCTTGTCTCTCACTTCTTAGGTAATGTCTAAATAAAAGCAGACAAGTTCTTTAAAAGGCAGATAAATTCTGTCTAGACAGTATTTAGTTTCTCTATAAGGACATGAAGAATTCTGTTTTGTTTTATTTTAGTTTTAGTTTTTCTTTTTCTTGTTTTGGCATTTTATAAACAGAATGGTAGTTATCGAAAATATGTCAATTATATAGTAAATCTTTATAATAGATAATAAATATGATTGGAAAGATGAACAAAGGATTGAATTGTTTCAAAACACAGAACAATTTTCCATACTTCATCCCCCTTATTCTCCCAGAAATATGAAATTCAATCACTTCTGTTTCCTAAACTACTAACGATAAGCTAAGATTACATTCTGGTTTTCAGAAGCAGTATGCACATTCTGCTGCTCTCATAAATTATCATTTATCAAGAATGAAGACATTATAGATAAAAATAGAAAAACAGAGGAAGTCTACTTTAAAGATATAATATAGGCATAAAGGCTACAGAAAAAAAATGTGTTCATGTGACATTCTACTGTAGATTATCCAACTTTATTTTTAACAATTGATATAACTTTCAGGTGAATTGCTAGTTAAGAATCTGAAGGTACATATTAATTGTTGGCTCATACTGCTTATAGCTATTTAAGGTGTGCATTATCCCTCTGCCTCCTCGGGGGCTATTATTGCTTTAAGGGCTGAAACCTACCCAAGGCAGCCAAGAGTGTGACAGAGACAGCAGGGGACCACTCTAATGCTGCTGAGTCCATCTGTCATAGCAAGGATTTTAGCATTTACTTTAAAATCGAATTTCCATACCCAAAATGTAATTTCTCCTACCACTGGTGCTTGCAACATTTTATTTCTTACCGTGTTTCTATTTCTGGAACAACTAGTCGTGGCTAGCACCATATTAAAATTTGAAGGTGTGTGTGTATGTGTGTGTGTGTATGTGTGTGTGTGTGTGTGTTAAATCTGTGGGTACACTGAACTTCATGTAGTTCAAGAAGTTTGGGAAATATGGTACTTTAGGCAATTAAGTAATTATCACACACATTCCAAATAATATGAACAATATATATATCCTAAATATTTCTTACTGACAATTTTCACTTTTCAGACAAAATATTCATTATTCACTTAAAATGCTTAAAAATTATCATTAACAACAATGATTATACTCATATTAAAATTACAGTTAATAGAAAATATCAAAGATAAAATAAATTCTAGCTTGTATTACTTCTGATTGTGTCTGAATATTTGAGTTTATGTAAATACACAATATAACATGTTGCAAAGCATATATATGTACATACACATATACTAACACACTACATAAACACATATGCAGATATATGATGTAAATATAAATATAGTATGTGTGAATATGTATATAAACTGACAAATGCATATACTGAAATGGATTACAGATAAATATATAACTGAGAGAAAACCTGAATAAAACATCTAGCTCCACTTACATTTAGCTGATTTTTAAAATCACTCATTTTGGAAGTCATGCAGGTAAACAATATACTCGTAGTCTCCCACTAGATTTGCTGTAGATGACATCTCTAACTGAAGCCACTTATGGGCTTAAAACTATTCAGTGAAAAGTTGTCTTACACTCATTTTCTAGTGAAAGTTGTCTTTCTGCTATCTTCTCCTTTACTGAGGGACAATTGCCGTTTGCTATCTTCCCCTGTCCTCTGATTGAAGATACCATCTATATCCTAATATTTAACTTTGGGATTAGCTATTTCTGTGAAAAGGAAATAAACAGAAATCTTAACTTTCTAATCAGTACCTTTTCTTTAGATTTAAATAACCTAGAACATCACCTACAGATAACAGCAAGTGTGCTTCAGAAAAGCAGACCACCCAAAATTTGTAACAAACAAGGAATTTGTTACTACACTGGTGACTGCCTGATATGCCTCCCCCGAATCCCTTATAGAAGGCTTGTACTTGCATACCTAAGCAAGATGGTCTCTGTTGCCAGTTGTCTTGGTCTTTGATTCCCTAACTTTGCAGATCTTTTTCCTTGTCCCAACACTGTTCCTCAAGGCCTTTTAAGTGATGAGGAAGGAACTTGGGTATGGCAACATTTTAGATAATATGTCCTTCTGAATGTACATGTGTGTACCCATGTATATATAAATTCACATATGTGTAATTCTTACACATTTCTACTCTATATCAGTTACTCTGCTCTTAACTATATGAATGATTTCAACTGGTGTTTCTTCCCCTCTCATATATTCACAATCCTATGACTTGTTCTAGAAAATAGAATAATAGATAAAGAACTTAGTGTTTGTTTGAATAAAATTGTAGTTGATATATGATTGAGAAGATCTAGCAGGCAAAGGAGTTACATATTCAATCAATGTCTCTTAGCTGATATTTGTTTTTAGTATTTTTCCTACCTTATCACTCAATGATATATTATTTCTGCTTACAATGCAAAGAAAAGTGATGCAATCATTTGATGGACTGTTTCTTCACTCTGTCAGGTAAATATTCTATGAAAAGAAAATTAATGGTGATTTCATCAAAGAAAAAGTTTTTTGAAAATCAATCAGCTCTCGTAGAGAGCTAAGAAAATTTTGCTTTTCAAGTCATCAAACAATTTCAGTAAATGTTTAAAATGATAAGGTAATTAAAATGTCAACCGGAACCTTTATCAAAGACTTATTTAGATTAAAAAAAATCATAGCATATTTAGTCTTCTAGATTTACATACACTTTGTGAAAAGCAAGAATGAATAAGCTTTCTGATAACTGGACCTCTGACTGCAAGTATCCCCACAATATCTGAGCAGGTTCAGGCCATGTCTTCTCTTATATTCCCTACCTCTCTTAATATCAACTAGTTAATCTGTTTATCCAGGAACAATTTGGTCATATCAGAATTTGCTGTATTTTTAAACCATAGGTAAAATTAAAATTTCCAGACTACAAAGGATCTACCTAATTCCAAACTTTATTTTTGTACATGATGGATCCATAAACTTTATTTTTGTACATGATGGATCCGTAAAATGCTAAAAGAACTGTATAAAGTTACTCAGATATTGATTAGCATATTATTCTTCACAAAACCCAGAGTTTGGAGATGAAGTTAAAGTAAAAATCTGGTAGAAAACTTGAAATTTCAACCCACGGCTGTTTACTCTTCATTCTCTAACATAATTCAGTCTGGAAAGATCTCAACTGTCTGGATATTCCACAGAGCAATGTATTGGTCCATTGCCTTGATAATATGTTTATCATGCAAGGTAAGGAAAAAGTAGCTAACAGACTGAGAGCGTGGTATCTGTTCCAAAATTGGAAGATAAAGCCCAGGTAGTGCAGGAATTTCTGAGTCCACTGGTACAGATTACCACAAACTGGATCATATCTTCTCCCATAATTCTGAAGGTTGAGAAATCCAAGATCATGAAACCAGCAAGTTTATTCTCTCCTGTCAACGTGACACTTGTGACCTCCAGAAAAGAAAAATATTGTATCCTCAGATGACAGAAAATCAGAAGACAGCAAACCCACTCAAACAACACTTTTTACAGCCTATTAATGCATTCATAAGATTGGCACCCTGATGGCTTAATCACTTCCCACTAGATTCTACCTCTCAACCCTGTCACAGTGAGGATGAAGTTTTACTATGAGTTTTGAATGGGACAGAAACATTCAAACCATACACTGTCACTACAGAAACTGTCAGAGATATTCCAAGACACATTGTCCACATAAAAAGACATTTCTTATCTCTTTTCACAAAGAGTGAAGTATAGTTCCCAATAGACCTTTGCAGATCCTAAAGGAAACACGTTTCCTACAGAATACCCTGATTTGACCCATATGTCATCTGTTAGAGCTTTGAGTGAAGCTCAGAGGATGAAGGGAAGGGGGTTCCAGCAGGTGCACCTATAACACTGTCACTTATGGTCAGACACCTTGTCAGACATCAGTGGTAATAAAAGATATGATCAGAGGTTTATGCTAAATTCCTTTGGGAAAATTCACAGCACAATCACCTGAGATTCTGAAGCCAGGCCAGGTTATCTACAGAAAAGTATTATATTAATTTTAACAAGCAGCTACAGAACTACCACAGAGCACTGGTGAAAATAAAACACTTGACCTTGAGTTATTGATCTTCATCAGCAGAAAGAGGATTCAACAAGTGGAATGTACCATGGGGGTGGGGTCAGTTTTGATGATAATTTCAAATATGTAGGAAATAACAATGAGTAACCTAGTCCCCAAACCCTATCTTACTTCTTGTGCTCTAACAGCATTACTGGAATCAGTTCTCATAGGAAGAAGACATTGAGAAGCAGACGCACTAAAGCCTAGGAGAAAGGTATGACTGCGTACAGTGCTAAAAGTAGTTGAGATACCTGAAATATGTTTTAGGAAGAATAGGGAGTTAATCTTATCCCCAAATTAAAGATTTTAACCACAGATGAAGTATGGTATGCAAATGAAAGATATAAAGGAAAACAAGGTATGTAATTTCAGGTAAACAATTTAGTTGGTCATAGCACATTCTAATTTCCACAAATAATGTAAATATTAATGCTTTGGAAAACTTTACTATGCATTCTGAGAAATGGCAAAAATATGATTGTTGTTTCATTTATTGCTAAATAAAAAATTTCATCATTCATGAAAATAAATTATCCTTCATTATTCATTGAGAGAATTCTTTACCTTTAATATTGCATTCATTATTTACCTAGTACATATTTTCTGTAGTAGTACAATAAAATGAAGTTGAATAGTTCTAATAATGATTGCTCTATGGGGGAACATTGCTACAATCCTACTAACAGCAACTCATTAATGAGTAGTAAATTTTACAAAATTTCTCCTTGAAATATTAGAAAATAATAATAATATAATTCATTATACTGACTTATTTACCAATGCAAAACCTCCTAAAACTGGTAGAAACAATAAATGGGTTTAAGGATGGTAAAACACAACAGTGTTTTTTATCTTTATAATTTATTTGTAATGTTGGGGTGAATATTATCTGGGAGTCATAAAAATTATATTTTCCTCTTTTTCATTTCTCTTGAAATATTTGCACAAAATTGATGTCACCTTATCTTAAAGGTTGGAAATAGTTTTCTTAGTGCAGAAATCAGCATTTAGGAATTTTTTGTGAAAAAGTTCTATAACATACTCAATGACAGATTATGTCTTTAAAGGAAATTGTCAATTTCACATATCACATATATTGAAATAAATTGTTTTCTGATTATAACTTGATGATTACATTTTTCCATTGTTTATATAGCCAATTTTCATTTTTCTGCTTTCTTTTCTTTCCCTGCCCCCACACCCTTAATTGTGTTGCTCAGAAGGATAATTTTTTCATTTTTCCTATATTGCATATTGATTTTCTATTTGACTGATTGATTGTTACTCTTATTACAATTATTTGCTTCCTTTTAATTCTTCAGATCCAATTAGCTTTTCACCCTTTTGCTTTTTGACATAGAAGTAATAGGAAAGACTTTAAATTTTTCTTTACTTCTAGCATGTATGCTTAAAACTAATTTTTTCTCTAAAAACCACTTCAACTGTATCCTGTAAATTTTTCTAAACTATTTCATTTCACTGGAAGTATTTTCTGAATTCCAATCTAATTTTTACTTTGATTCATGAAATAATTAACATATTAGCTGATTTCTAGTTAGGTAACAATTATTATCTTTCAAAGTTGTTTTCTAGGATAGTTAAAGACCAGATCCTATAGTATTTATCCCTTTTATCTTTTTCATTGAGAATTGCTTGATGTGAAATTTTGTGAATGTTCTGTGTTCACATGAATAAGGCTGAGTCTGTTCTTGTTTGATGATGTATTTCCAAATTGAGGTCACATTACTTCAGTATAGTTTATAGATCTTATCTGTCCTTAGCAATAGACCTCTAGGTGCCAGCTACTGAAAAATGTACGGAGAAATCTCAAGTTACAATTATTGTCTTTCTGTATTTGCTCTGTCAGTTTCTGATTAAGTCTGTTATTAACTCTGTGTGTGTGTGTGTGTGTGTGTGTGTGTGCATGCACATATATAAATACATATATATATGTAATTATTTTATCTAAATTATTTTATCTTCTGGTGGAAAACGTTTAATATTTTAAAGTGAGCCTCTTTATTAAAATTTTGACTTGCAACCCAAATTTAACATCTTAATTTCTTTATTTTGGGAACATGATTTCCTTTAACTCATTGTTTTAAAAATGGATAGAAAGCCTGAAGTTTCTACATATCTTTTGCAACTGATATGTAACAGAGTGCTTTTTCCAACCTGAAAGTACAGTTAGTATGTGATTTTAAGGTTTAGTCTTAGAATATATCTTGTTTATTTGCTAATTATTCTTAAAATTTCCCAATTACATTTTGTATTTTCTTATTACTATTTTATAGGAATTTAATCAAATTATATTTAAAATTCCACGTACTTAATATGGTAATACTGATACCGCTGGTTATTGGTGATGAGTTCTGCTTCCCCAAATGTTTAAGTGTGAACATTAGAGAAGCACACTGAAGCAAGCATATAAAGCAGGTTTCATTTAAAGGTAGTAATACAGACTTCTCCTAGGAAAAAGAAGGGGGTTCTGGGGGTGGTGTCCTAGTATCCCAAGGAGTAAGAGCACCCTGCCCCTTTTACACATTTTAGACTTCCTTTGTTCTCCTGCCTTCTTCCCCCTTATCTCCTGCATAAGTGACTAGGCCCAGAGATGCTTGTGGGACAGTCAAGAGGTAAGAAGCAGATAAATGCAGTGATCCAGGCAGGAAGCAGTCCAAAGAGCATTAATTAAAAACTCCCTTCTGCAACCTTTTGGGAGGGGTAGTATAGGCAGGTAATCTTCGTAATCAAAGGGTTCTGGAAACACCAACATTCCAATCTCCCAGTGGTGGTTTTCAACTTCCTGGACCCAAATCGATCTCCATTTTCTTGATCTGACCTGATTGCCTTTCTACACTGACTGCCTGTCTTTAATTCTTGCTTCAATACTTTCACTGGAAACATTTGTAAAATATCTTTTTTCTGTTATCAGTATTGATGGTATTTAAAACAAATTATCCTGGTAGTTTTGGTAGACATACTTTATTTATAAGGAAAGATAATATTGTGTGCCTTATATATCCTGATCAAATAAACCTAAAATTTTATAAGTGGCATCTTGTGGTTGAAGGGTAGCAATGGAAGTTTTTTAAAATATATAACACTATATATATTTTCATCCCTTTATCATTAATTCTCATGTTTACAATTCCTCCCCCACATTGTCATATAATGTCAAATCTAAATAATTTTTCTCCTGTATGAATATGCCTCTGACCAATACCTCCCTCCTATATATCTATGTCCACATTCATGCCCATGCTTATGCCTGTCTCTCTATGTCTACGACTGTAGCTTCACCTCAGGCTTCCTCAACCTCTAGACCTCTGTGTTTCTTACCCTAAATCCCTATTGTGTCTTATTAATGAGTATTTTATTACATAGCGATAATGGTAAGAAGAACTAATATGCATTAGTGTTATATTCTAGATACCACTGCACTACAGTAAACAGATAATACTGTTAATAAGTACAGTAAAATATTCAGGATTCGAAATGTAATTGCCTATGGGTATATAAAAAGGGTTGAAAAATTTGGAGAGACTGACACGTGGCCACAAGAGTAAATGGAGATATCAATACCATAATTTTATATATACTGCTCTCTGACATTTGAGACATTAGCTATATTAAAAAAAAAACTGTTTTGTTCTTTTCAAGTAATTCTGTGACAGGAAATTCAAATTTACAATTAATATCTTAAATTATTTCATACTCTAGAATTTCCTGCTTCCTGTGCCTTTATTTTATTCTATTATTGTACCAGAGATAATATTTTGTAAAAGCTTACACTCTATTACTTATCATAACAATATTTTACTAATATTCAAGTTGCCTTAAAAGAAAACACTTTAAATAAAAGGTGACTGTTGTGTATTGCTGATCACCTTAAGAATATATTTAGTCTTTTTGAAAGAAAATTTTCTTTTACTTATGTAAAATACTTCATGCAATTATAATTTTTTAAAAAATTACTCCATAAATGATTAGGGTCATGGAGCTCAGTGATTGAGCATGCTGCGCATGTGCAAGGTTCCAAGTTTAATCCCCCAATCCCCAACATCCCCCCCAAACAAAAAGAAAGAAAGAAAATACAGAAAAATTACTACATAAGGCAATATTTTTATTTCCCTACTTTTTAAATAAATTTAGTATCTTTTATGAATTAAAAAATTGCTTTAACTATTACAAATATGGGTTAATCCATAAAACATTATGCTGAATATAACATTTCTGTGTAGGTAAATAAATTTTTTTATGTATATTAAAATACACTGCATGAATGTATTAATTTTGCAGGGTTCATTATATAAAAACAGGCAATGCATTTGTTTATACTCAAAAGGCTAATTCTTATTTAGAGCAGAAGACAACACACCTTATACTGTTGGAGCTTGCAGTGCCTGAGATTATAATTGTTATGATTAATAACTTATTTATATATAGAGTCTCCAAACCCCTTACCAAATTCTACTAAGACATCTCTAAAGCCAAGCCTTACTCATATCCATATTTAGAAGGTAAATTTGCAGAATGTTGAACTAAAATATTTTGCTTCAGAATATGTTCTTTTCTAGAAACATTTATGCTGTTAACTAGCTGCAGTGCTCTTGGCTGGCACCCCTGCTGATTTTGCTGACAGCAAAGAAACTATTGGTGCTTTGGAGTCATTCTAGTCATGTTTTATACTTGTAAATATGGCACTTTGCATTAATTTTATTCATATGGAGAATGGTCTCTGTTAATACCCAGAAGAGAACTGTATTTTTATTTTTTTAGGAAAAGGCATTTTTTTAGTATTCCTTTTTTTAGATTAAATCTTTCAAGAAACTCTATTTTTAAAACTTTGCTACAATACAAACTATTTCAGTAGTGCAGTCCTTAATTTTTCACATTTGCACACAAACACACACATTCCCTCTCATTCACAGATACATACATACACATCATATTTTTCCAAGAATCATTTTGAATATTTCTTGTAATAGGAAGATTACCACCTCAAGATGAGGTAGAAATATTATTGTTGCTATTTTAAGTTTTTTTTTTAATATTTTAGGCAAAATAAGAGTTTTCTTGTACATCTTACCTTAATGAACCAAGCATCGTATTTATTGAATACACAAATAATAATTTAAGGAATTACGATAGTTTTCAACAATTTAGGTCTTCCACAGGTATATATTATTGTTTGTGTTATTTGAAATGATTATGAAAATTCTGGATACTGAAAAAAGCTGGAACAATTAATAGATATGGATTTTTTTCCTATAAAATGAGATATAATGAATTAAAGAAGGTAACATTGGAGGCAGATCAAGTCCAATTATTTCTAGGAGTACATGTATTGAAAGATGTTCATAATTTCTTTCAGAACTTTCTAACTACCTTTGTTCCATTCTATATTTAACTTTGTGTATCTTCAATTTTCCTTTCTATTTTGCTGAATTTCCTACTTCTCTTTTAATTATTTTCTCTGATGACTTATAATACTCATTTATCTCCTATGTGACACAGTGGCTATTTCTCATAATATTCTTTCTTTCTCTGAAAGATGTTGCTTTGAAAATTAAACAGGACAACCTTAATATTTTGATGTAGCTATTTATTAAAAACACTTTCTACCTCTGCACTGTGTTCTATGATATTTTGCTTTAAGTTGTTTTAAATTAGAAACATATTCTTTTCATTTTGCATTCAGAGGGTAAGACATTTTTCGTATCTTCTACTTAATGAGATTTACTGTCAATGACCTGACTTAGGATACTTACCCATAATTGAAATTACAATTATAGCTAGAAAGTTTAAGAATTTTTCTTTTCTCACTTGGGACCTGCCAATAAATGAGTTCTGAATGAACTCAGCAACAGCCGTTATACTCACACCAACACATATTTTGAACTCTGCAAAGTGAAAAATAATTGATTTCCCAAAAGGAAAGCCAATGGAACTTTGGTGGAAATGAATGCTGGGAAAATACTCAAGAAACCCCTATTGATGGCTTTTCCTTTAATTCTTTTTTTTTTTTTTTTTCCTCATACTGTACTTCTTATTTCCATTCTTAGACTTCTGACTTGGTTCTTGAATTCCAAATGAGAAACCTAGTTTGTCTTTCAAACAACATTTGTTTAAAAGTTTATTGTAACTCATTTTCTTAGCTAATCTGCAGCTTACAATGTTACATTTTCCATGAACTCATGAAGGAAAGAAATGTCAACATGATACACCTATCACTTTGGTCTTACCAAATCATAGTAACAAATATGGAAATAGGTCATACATTTCTAAATTAATTTGTCTTTACAAGGAAACTCTTTGAAGACTGTTGCTTTAAAAAAAATAGGTGAAAATTGCATAATTTCTTCTGTCTAGAAGCAAATATAATAGAAAAATATAAATCCACCAAAGCAGTTGTATAAATCCTAAATTATAGACAGGAAAAATTTTAAAGTCAACAAAGAAGATATATGAAATGTTTTAAGAGGAAAGATAATTAAACAAAGAAGAAATGAAATTTATAGCACTATCACGTGTTTCTACTTACTATTTCCAGGGAATGTATTCATTAAGAACTCTTCCAGGGAAATATACTTTCAAAAATTATAACAGCTATCTCTAATATTTCCACAATAAACATGAAATTTCAAGACCCAATTAATTCTTTAAATTTTTATATGGATATATTATTTTTCATATTCCACATGTAAGCTTTTTTTTCAATATATAAGGTCTAATTAGCTGAATGTAGTATTAGACTCCTGTAATTACAGCAACTCAGGAGTTTGAGATAAGAGGATCACAAATTTGATGTCAGCTTGGGAAACTTAAAAATACCCTATCTCAAAAGTAAAAAAAACTGGGGATGTGGCGTAGGGGTAAAATGCCCCTGGGTTGAATCCCCAGTACTACACTTCCTTCAAAATGTAATTAATTTTTAATTAATTTTGCAATATTCAACATATTATTAAAACAACATATTATCAAAGCAATCATACATAGTTGCTATGTTTTAAGATAAATTTCTCATTATTTTAATTCTTTTTTTGCCATTCTGGAGGTTAAATTTGTGGTCTAGCATGGGCAAGTGCTCTATCACTGACCTACATTAAATCCCCTCATTATATTTCATTTAGGTATAGTTTGTTTATTTATTTTTGCTTAAAAGTATTTATATTTATAAAGTACCTTGTGATTTTTTTTCATGGATACATTATAGAATGTTCAAATCTAGAAAAACTAATCTGTCTTCTCAAACATTTATCATTCTAATACATATTAGAATGCATGTTATTCTCACCTATTTCTTCAAGAAACATATTTGTTCTGTCAGCCTGGGATTTAGTTTGAAAATTTGTGTTCTTAAATTCTTGTCAACAAATTATGGAATAAACTACTTTTAGAGGTATGGGTCTTCTAGTTTATAGAGTTTAACTAGTTCCAGACAAGATTGTTGTGAAAAATTTTATAACTAATCTTACACTGATAAAATTCATAAACTCTAAAAAGGTAAAAATCTTTAAACTTTCTAGCCGAAGGAACTAATCATCTCTAAGACTGAAATTCCTTAATTCCAATATCATATTGTGCTATGGTTTGGACTTGAGGTGCCCCACAAAAGCTCATGTGTGAGACAATGCAAGAAGGTTTAGAGGAAAAATGATTGAGTTATGAGGGTCTTACCCCATCAGTAAATTAATCCCCTTGATGGAATTAAATGAGTGGTAACTAGAGGTGAGTATGTTGTGGCTAGAGGATGTGAGTCATTGAGGGTGTGGCTTTGGGGTATATGTTTTGGGCTATTGGAATCTCTCTCTGCTTTCTGATCAACATGTGAACTGCTTCCCTCTGCCACACTCTTCTGCCATGATGCTCAGCTTCACCTTGAGCCCCGAGGAATGGAGTCTGCTGTCTATGGATTGAGACCTCTGAAACTGTGAACCTCCAAATGAATATTTTCTTTTCCTCCCCTAAAATTGTTCTGGTCAGATCTTTTAGTCACAGCAGTGAAAAAGCTGACTAAAACATATTGTAAGATAGAAGTCAAAGGAATAGCAGCTTTACACAACTAAGATTAAAGAACTGCAAACCAGTTGTTTCCTTCTTGGTAACTAACATCATCATCTACATTACTTTTCAAATCTAAAACCTAGGAGTATTGTTGAATTCCTTTTTCCCTCATTATCCATATGTAAACAATATATTTATTCAACAAATATTTCTAGATTGACATATTCCATTTTTGTAGAATATATGATCATTTTTGTGCAAATTCTGAACTCTATGACCAAAATTTAAATTCAATCCCCATCTACAGCTACCACTTCACCTATGCCCCATCATCTTTGGTTTTGGTAACTGCTAAAAGCTTTGTTTTTGTTTTCTTATACCAGTATAAAAATTTTCCTGTGCCACTTCTAGATCATGGCACCCAACTGCTAATAGTACTTTGATAATATTCTGTTTCATTTAAAATCCATACCCCCTATTTTCCTCTTGAATACTGTTTGTGATTTCATCCCTTACCTTTCCAAAACCATGTCTTTCCTTTTTTAATTTACTTAAAGTTATACATGACAGTAGATGTAGAGACATGTTTAAGTAGCCCTAAGACGGCGGCTGGAGTTGGGCCAACAGAAGGCGCATAATTAGCATTAACTTGCATGATCTACCTTTGCCTGATTGGTTGATGTCTCTTCTGCGCTAGTGGTCAACAGATGTTCCTCATTCTTAATTGGGACCGTGGTGCATGCTCCAATCGTGCTACTTAATCCTAAGCTGATTGGCTGCTTTAGTGTATATAAGACATTCTATTCACCTGGAAGGAGATCGCAGGATGGAGGACTAAGAACACACCTCTAGGTCGCAGGTTGCAGGATGCAGGCTGCAGGCCACACGCCACACCCGGCACCTCCAAGAAGCGACTCACCTCTAAGAAGCAGACCTCTGAAAGCGTAGCCTCTCTGAAAGTGTAGCACCTCTAAAATTAAGCAAAACCTCTCTTCCTCTAAGCAAAGTCTCTCTTCTTCTAAGCAAAGCTTCTCTTCCTCTAAGCAAAGCCTCTCTTCCTCTCAAAGCCTCTCTTCCTCTATAAACTAGTGAACAAGCAGGTAAGCAAGAAAGCAGCCCAGAAAAAGATAATAGAAGTAGTTCATACCCAGTCCACCTCCGATTCCTTCCCGCGGGATTGTTGCTGCAGGAGGCAACAAGTAGAATCTATTTTGATATATTTATACAAGAATGGAATATATCTTTATTCTAATTAGGAACCCAGTCTTGTGAATGTACACAATGTTAAAATTCACTGTGGTGTATCCATATATGTATAGGGAATGTCAGATTCATTCCACTGTCTTTCCTATAACTACACCCATCCCTTCCCTTCATTCCTCTTTGTCTAATTCCCTGAACTTCTAATCTTACACTCCTCCCCACCCCTGCTGTGGGTTAGCATCCACATATCAGATGTCCCATTGTTGAGACAGTGGCAAAGGAAAGATGGTCAGCATAGATAATAAATGATCTGGTCAGAAAGTTGGGGGCTAATTGTCAAAGAAAAGGAAATGGAATGCTAACACCTCCAGTTGGGGAAAGGATACACTTTCCAATACAAGCCTCTACCCACTGAGGGCTACTCTTTCCCACCTTTTAGGAACATACAGGAATGAAAGAGAAGGTGGGGGTCCATAAAAAGGCAACACACACCTATTCCGTGGGCACCAGTTCTGGGGCTGAGCTCTTCTTCCAATGAAAGTGTACTCTCTCTGTTCTGTCCCTTAAATAAGACTTGTTTTCTATGCTCACTTAAGCGTTTTCTGGTGTTTTAATCTTCAACACCGGGGGAATGAGGAATTGATCCTGATTTCCAAGACCTGTATTCTAAGACCTAAAGTTCTTAACTTTAGTCCCTGACCTGAGACTCCCCAGGCCTTTGTGTTTCTGGAACCTTACAATATATATATATTTTTTTCTGTCTTGAGGCCTTTGCATTGGCATTTCCTACTGCCTGACTATCCTGCTATGTCTAGTCCATTCTGGTGTTTCACAGCCCAGCTAAAACATTGGTGATTCAATGAAGCTTCCCTGACCTTTCAGTAGGTCTTCCTTATTCTGGTATTAACTCCTAATTTTTAGTACTTGACTTTAAACTTAATTTTTAAAATTGTATGTTTGTTTATTTAATGTGTCTCTATCCCCATCTCCCTCTACATAAATTAGAATAAGTTGTGTAAATCAGTTTAGAAACCTCTTTTTTTCTTATTCACTAATGTGTAACCAAGGCCCAGAAAAATGTTTGATACATCATTGTTGTAAAAATGAACATGAATTTCATTTTAGGAATGAATGGTCAACTGACACAATTTAGAAGTTGAGAATCACAAGGATAATTATAAGAATACCTTGAACTTACTATTTTCTTTTCAATGACAACTGAAAAAGCAAAGAATTCCGAAAAGAATCCTACCTCATAAATTTCACAGTAGTAGGCATTTTTTTAAACACCTGAGACTCGTTATCTGATATTCCTTTTCATCTAATGGTTCTTGGTCTCTGAACTTTCTTGTGATTTTATCTATCTTGAGGTCACTAGACAGCTTTAAGCTAGGATATTAAGCTAATTCCAAGCAAAACCCCATGAATTCTTTTAGAAGTATCTAGTCATGTAATAAAGAAGTTAGAATGAAATAAGCTTGAACTTACTATTGGATGTTTTTATTTATTCTTGGTCCATGGAAATAGCTATTTTTATATGTGTTTTAGATAAAAGAATGTTAAGGTTACCCCTTACATATAAAAGTTGATGACTTTTATTCTTAACTCAATTACCTGTCATTCACCAGTAAATCACATATGATTCCAAGATGGGAAATATTTTGATACTGTTCCTAGGATATAAAACATTTCTATTGCATGTTCACTTCACAAAAGCCAGAAAGTGAATAAAGTTTAAATAAGTGAATAAGGAAAACAGAATATGTCCATACCAAAGAGAGTCAGAGAAATGAATACTTAATAAAGATTAAATGTCTTATAATTTTTTTTTTCTGATAGAAAATTAGATAAGAGTGAGGAAACAAGATGGTGGATTAGAAGCAATTAATTTCACCTGTTGCTCAGGAAGGTGGGTGACTGTGAAAATAATATACTGAAATTCAATAGTGTATAGACAGAAACTTGGACAAACAGACTAAACAGAGGAGCAGAGGGTGAGAGTGAATACCACATGCCAAGTGCATGGTGGAGTGATAGAGAGCAGGGGAAGCAGAGAACAGGGGATAGACCCAGTAATGGAAATTGTCACCGTGCAGAAGGACAGCCAGAACACAGTTATTTTGGTATTTGCAAAACAAGTTATTATTATAAAAATTCTCTGCACTTTTCAGCATATACTCTTAGTGTTGTAATGGGGAGCCATCATGAGTCATATCTGAACTGGTTGCTTTGGGAAAGAAGTGACCCTGTATTTTCCTATCCCTGGGAACCCATAGCCAACATTACTACACTGTCTTAATAGGTGACTACCTTGATACCCAGTTTGACTCCCAAAAAGCATGACTGAAACAGTCTCACTTAAAACCTTATGCAGTGAGCAACACCATGTACTCTGCTGACCACAACAGAACCACCTGATCTTCCCAAAGGGACCCAACTCTTGTGAGATTTACCCTGAGGTTCTTGTGAGACTTCCTCTCAGGTTCTGAGACACTACACAATTTGTCAAAGCACAGTAATCACAGCCAAAGAAGCAACAGTGAAACTACACTGAAATTCCATTAGAAAAAATGCAACACTACACAATAAACTGATATTCTAGAACACAGCATCAAGAAAAGTTTATACCATGAAAAGGCCCTCACATAAAAGTGGAAGAGTTATCCATCCCAACAGTTGCATAAATCACAGCATAGTAAAACAAGAAATATGAGAAAAGAATGCAACATGATTCCTCCAGAAGTTCATAACTTTCTAGTAACTTACCTAAAAAATATTGAAATGGATGACAAAGAATCTGCAAAATTCATGTTAAAATTATTAATTAATACAAAGAGTATACAAATAAACAGGCAAAGAAATTAAGGAAGACAATGTGGGATATGAAAGAACAATTTAATAAAAAGAAGTTCTGAAAGAGAACCAAATGGAAAGTTTAGGAAAAAATTCAATGAATCATACAAAACATTCACTTGAGAGCATCACCTATAAACTACAAGTAGAAGGAAGAATTTCAGGGCTTCATAAAAAGGTAGATGAACTAACATATAAATAGAGTAATAATGGAAAACTAGAAGAAATCATAAGCAGGACATACAAGATCTCTGAGACAACATTAAAAGACCAAACATTCAATCACAGGAATAGACAAGAGGGTCGCACATGGGCCAAAGAGACAGAAAAACTATTCAGTGAAATAATAGAGAATATTTCCCACATTTTGGGAATAATATAGACATCCATATCAGACAGATGGACTAGTGGAATGCAATAGAGGATCCAGTAACAAACTCATAGTCAAATGAAAAAAGAGACAAAAATTCATGTTGGAGAAAAGAGCCACTTCAACAAATAGTGCTGAGAAAACTTGAAATCTACCTGTAGAAGAGTCCTGTTTTAGTTAGCTTTTTTGACACTGTGATCAAAAGACCTAACAAACCATTTTAGAGGAGGAAAGTGTATTTGGGGGCTCATGGTTTGAGAGCTTCTCAGTCCACAGACATCCAGATCCATTCCTCCGGGCTAGAGCTAAGGCAGAACATCATGGTGGAAGACGAAGGTGGAGGGAAGAAGCTAAAGACATCATACCAGGAACCACCCAAATGGTCTCTACTCATCACTGCAAAATATATACCCCAAGGGTACACCCCCAATGATACTTCTCCAGCCACACCCTACCTGGCTACAGTTACCACTCAATTAATCCCTATCAGGTGATTAATTCAGTGATTGGGTTAAGCATCTCATAACCCAGTCATTTCTGTAAATTTTCTTGCATTGTTTCATACATGAGCTTTTGGGGGACATCTCATACCTAAACCACAAAACTTTATCTCTCACTCTGTACAATGATCAACTCAAAATGGATCAAAGATCTAGAGGAAAACATAGGAGAAACACTTCAAGATACAGATATAGGCAACAATTTCCTGATTAGGTATCCAATAGTTTGGGAAATAACATAAAAAATTGACAAATGGAATTACATCAAGCCAAAAAACTTCTGCACAGCATAGGGAACAATAAACAGAGTGAAGAGATAAACTGAGGAATGGGAAAAATATTTTTGCAGGCTATTAATATGACATAGAATTAATATCCAGAATATATAAAGATCTCAAAAACTGAACAGCAAAAGAACAACTAATTCAATCAACAAGTGAACAAATAAACTGAATAAACATTTCTCAAAGGAAGAGACACAAATGGCCAATAAAATATTTTAAAAATTCTCAACATCATTAGCCATCAGAAAAATGCAATCAGAACTGCATTGTGATACCATTTCACCCCAATCAAAATGGCTATTAACAAGACAATAAAAAATAACAAATGCTGGCAAGGATGAGGGAAAAGGAACCCTTATACTCTGTTGGTAAGAATGTAAATTAGTATTGTACTATGGAACACAGTAAAAAGTTTCCTTAAGAAACTAAAAATAGAGCTAACATATAATCTAGCTATCCCACTCCTGGGTTTGTAATCAAAGGAATCAAAATCAGCATACAGGATATACCAGTATAGTTGTGTTTATGCATCACTAATGACATTAGCCAAGTTATGAAATCAGCCCATTAATTAGGACCTTTAATAAATGAGCAGATAAAGAAACTGTGGTATAGCTACACAATGAAGTATTATTCAGTCATAAAGAAGAATGAAATTATTTCATTTTCAGGAAAATGAATGGAACTGGATATAATCATGTTAAACAAAATAAAATACGCCAAACTCTGAAGGACCAGCATTGCATGTTTATTTATTTATCAATTGATAGATAGATAGATATTTCAAAGGGCTGCACTAAAGTATAAGGGACCTATTACAGAAGGGGAAGAGGACCAGGAGAAGCTGGTATGATGGTACGAGAGGAGAGGAGGGAGGATGAATAGGATCAAAGTATGGTATATGCATATACAGATATGTAATAAGGCAACCCTCTAATTTGCACAATTAATATGTGCTAAAAATTATAATTTTAAAAGAGGAAAATAGAATATTCTTTGTTTTTTACTGATTCTGAGGATCAAATTGATTTACTAAATGGATCAAATTATTATCAATTCTATGGAACTGTAGAAAAATATTTCTCTTAAATGTATAGAAATATATATAGGATAATCAAAAGTATAAATCTTTCATTTCTTTTCTTTTAATTCCTCTGATGCCTTTTATTTGAGAGTAGAGTACAACCACCATATAATCTGACTTAAATTAATTGCATCCCTAATAAAAATGAAATTCAGAAATAACATAAAATACCTTCAATATTTGTCTATGTATATTGCTGGGTGTGTGAGCATATGATTCCTGAATTATAATATAGAAATATATAAAGCAAGCACAATTAAAAATTAAGTAGTACTTTATTAGAAGAAACAAAGAAACAGGAAACATTTTTATTTCTAATTTTAGAAATTACAATGAATGTGATAATTATCAATGAGCTTGACAAAAGTGTTTTGTACTTGTTAACCTATTTCTTCATGTAGGTTTTAATGAACAGTACAAAACTTCCCTTCCATAATATGCTATATTTATTCTTAGGAATTGTAATAAATATTGAAATATTACAAAAGTATTTTGTGTTTAATTGCAAGATAAAGTTAGGTTTTAGACTTAGATTACTATTATCAAATATTTCAACTTATATGCCTAATATTAGGAAACTAAAAGTCTTATTGGACATTGAAATCTAATCTTTATTTTCTGAGAATGACCTACCATTTGTAGAGTGTCTGGTGAGTTTGACCTCTTGTTAATAATAGACAAGAAAAAAAAAATCCACTCACATGGGGCACCATTGATATCTAACAGGTGTCAGTTAACTATGAAACCTGCCCTCCATCTTGTTTTAAATGGCCCAGAAATTAAGAATGGTTTTAGATTTATGAAGGGTTGAAGAAAGAAAAGCAGAAAAGAAGAAACTGAAGGAGGGGAAGGGAGAGGGCAAGAGGAAAGAAAAAAAGAAGACTGAATAGCAGAGGTATTTACTACCTGGCTCTTATAGAAAATGATGTTTATCAAACTGTGTACATACTGACCCATATTTTATTCATCTCATTCATCGCAAAAGGGCTAGACATGCTCCCAAAACATGAAGGTACATAAAAAGTAATTATGTAAAGGAAAGAAGAAAGAGGTACTATGATTAGAGTCTTAAACTGGACCCACCTTTTGACCCAGTTATCCCGCTCCTTGGTTTACCCAAAGGACTTAAAATTAGCATACGACAGTAATGCAGCCACATCAATATTTATAGCAGCTCAATTTACAATAGCTAAATTGTGGAACTAACCTAAATGCCCTTCAACAGATGAATGGATAAAGATTCTCATGTCTATCTTAATGTTATTGTCTCTGTTCCACTTACCCTTATACATGAATCATACAAAGGGGCAGGGATTTAGTTTTGATAATTTTTAAGCAGTGAGTCTCAGTGTTAAAAAGATAAGTATTGATATATTTTGGTAACATACTAAACAAAAAAAGATATGACTCTGTCAGCCTTCTATATCTGTATATAGATAGCTGCACGTAGCCAACACTTAAAAAAATTTAAGGCATATTGAAGTAGACTGAAGTGTAAGGTACAATAAAATCTAGATTTTAAATTGATGAAGTCAAGTAATATAAAATGAATAACACTATAGAAACAATCACCATAAAAAGTTTATTCATTCCTTTTCCCTTGGTGAAGCTCTCAAAGAACTGCATGGTATGATTAATAGATGGTTATACACATACAAATGTCACATATTTCATAGATTGGTCTTAATAGACATCACACCATATTTAATAAGGGTTAGTGTCAGCACGACCCTTTTAAGGGTAGATATCTCTGTGGCATTATTAATATATTCACTCTTGGTACTGGTATGATAAAACTTGAAATAACATATCATACAGGATCATTTTGATAGTTTTTAATTCATTTTTCTATCTATTGTAATAATCAAAGAGTTGTGAACTCTGCCATATCTTAAATCTTTTCGGGACTGTTAGTTATACAGAAACAGTAAAAGATGTTATTACTTCTGAATCACTTTGGCACCTCCAACTCAAAAAGATAGATTCCCCAGATTACATATTACATTATTATTTAATCAGTATGTTTCCTCTCTTACTTTATGTCTTATTGCACTTATACTTATATGCAGCTGGGCATATCTTCATTTCACTTTCTATTTCGCAGAAGAGTGTATGATATGTTGCAATGCAAATGAAGTGAAAATCATGGGAGCAAGTAGTGAGCAGATTCACACTGAAATATTCCTTTGTTTAAAATTGGCATACTCTACTAATGGCAATAAAACTAAAATATTCCTTATTGAATTCATTATGTCCTCTTATTATTGCCATTTTTCATTTACAACATGTACACTAGTCTTTAAGTATTAGAAATTTATTAGATGGCAATATACAAGAAAGGTGAATTAATTATGTTCATTAATGTGCATGAGAGTCTGTATGTGTGTGTGTGTGTGTGTGTGTGTGTGTGTGTGTGTGTGTATCTGACTGTGCCTGTGTAATTGTATTCCACCAAAGTAAAGTTTTTTTTTATGTATCCAGGAGGGTAGAATGTCTTCTGGTTAACATAAATTTACTTTAAATAAAACTTCAACTATAATTTGCTTGTTTTGATCTTATTAAGTTCCATCATGCTTGTACAGCTCAGTGTGGAAATTTTGTATGCAGCTTTTAGTAATACAAATACACTTTGTGAACTGAAAAGTGTAAGGGAATTTTTTAGCATGATTCATGATACTTCTGTTTAGTGGAAGGAGATAATGATTTCTCTCTAGAACTGTGAGTTTCTTTGGACACTACTGAGTACCGAAGCAACAGAAAGCTTAACATGAAAGGATTTTTGAAACTATTTCTTCCCAGTGAATGCCAAATGATCCTTATGATTCTTCCAAAAATGTATTAAAAGTATTTATCGCCTAGCAAACAAATTTGGTATTGATTATGCCATTTTCTGAAATGGTTAATCTTTAATTGTGCTGTTTCTTATAGGAATTCCTTTATCAAAGACTGTTTGCTTGCAGCAGTTTCCTAAATGCTTGTTCTATCAAAACACATCCTGCATCATTCTTTGCTTTTACTTTGCTTAGAAACTCTGTATATCCAAGTACATTCACAGTAGAATACACTATTATTACTTAAGTCCCCAGAAAATGAAAGTGAACCCTTTCCTTATATAGAAGTTCATTGACTTGATCTTCTATTTATATAAATATGTTATTAACCAAAAGATTTGCTTTTATTTAGCATTTTAATGCCAACACCCTCACATTCCAGTCTAAAGTTTAGTATTATTTCATGATATTAATACTATCAATATTGCTTATAGTATTAACACTATTATGACTATTATTAATAGTATTAACATTAAGATTAGGGTAATCTCAGTAGAATTAATACAAACTTTAAATAACTTATGAAAAACAAGAAAAAGTACTAAAATAATATATTTACAGAAATTTAATGGCAATTCAAAAGTAATTTAAAGACATTATTAATTATCATTTATTGACCACAACATTAGCCACTAATGAATGATATTGAAAATAAAGCCCTTTAAATATCACTAGGCACATCTTCATAATTGACATCTAGGTGTAACAAAAATATAACCATTAGATATTCCATGAAAGAAAAATTAGCAAGTGTTTCGATATATTTGAGAAATATTCTAAGTAGCTGTTTCCTCACCAATTCATTATTTGATTCCATAAGTACCTTTCTTGTTCTCTAAATTATTTTGTTATATCAGTAACTTAGTATTCAGTCCAAGCAATTGCAAAACATTAGATAAAAATATTTTTATCTGATATTGCAAAATTACATGAATCTGTTGCCATTGCAATTGGTTTTAGTGATACTTTAATAAAAAACCAAAAGTCTTCTTACTGATGTTACTTACACAAATAAAACTGTTTAAAATAAACATTAAACATTTCTATGAAAAGTTTCACATTTCATGCATTTTTTTTTCATACTTAGATTTATTTTCAGGTAAAGGAAATATAGTGATTAGCTTAGAATGGTCCATAACTCACATATTTGGTTTGTTTTCTGGATTTGGTTTTAAATTAGATATCAGGTAGTATACTATGCATCAATGGACTAATTTCTAAGAATGGTATTGGATAGCTCTGACTAGTCTCTCTAGAAATTAGGAGTGGGAAATGGGGTACAGGAGATTTAAATAAACAAAAATTATTTTTTACTGAACTGATCAAGTTTTAGATGCACATTATAGTTAATTTAATATCTGCATTTCCACCCATTTATTTTAATAAATTATCTAGTCACCAATTCAGTTATCTCTTACATTTTTTTTTCTTCTCTATGGAACAAGTGCATTCTAACATCCCTGAGGACTTAAAAAGGAAAACAAAATCTGCTTAATTTTTCCTCCTTCAACAAAAACTTTTGCATTCTTCACTCACTGTGTGATTTTCCAGAATATATAAAGAACTCAAAAAACTCTACACCAAAAATACAAATAACTCAATCAACAAATGGGCTAAGGAAATGAACAGACACTTCACAGAAGAAGATGTACAAGCAATCAACAGATATATGAAAAAATGTTCAACATCTCTAGTAAGAAGAGAAATGCAAATCAAAACTACCCTAAGATTCCATCTCACCCCAATTAGAATGGCGATTATCAAGAATACAAGCCACAACAGGTGTTGGAGAGAATGTGGGGGAAAAGGTACACTCATACATTGCTGGTGGGGCTGCAAATTAGTGTGGCCACTCTGGAAAGCAGTGTGGAGATTCCTTAGAAAACTTGGAATGGAACCACCATTTGACCCAGCTATCCCACTCCTTGGCCTATACCCAAAGGACTTCAAATCAGCATACTGCAGAGATACGGCCACATCAATGTTTATAGCTGCTCAATTCACAATAGCCAGATTGTGAAACCAACCTAGATGTCCTTCAATGGATGAATGGATAAAGAAACTGTGGTATATATATACAATGGAATATTACTCAGCCATAAATAATAATAAAATTATGGCATTTGCAGGCAAATGGATGAAATTAGAGAATATCATGCTAAGTGAGATAAGCCAATCTCAAAAAACTAAAGGACGAATGATCTCACTGATAAGTGGATGATGACACATAATGGGGGTTAGGGAGGGGGGCAAGAATGAAGGAAGGAGGGACTGAATAGAGGGAAAAGAGGGGTGGGAGGGGTGTGGGAAAGAAAAAAATAACAGAATGAATCAAAAACTATTACCCTAGGTAAATGTATGATTACAAAAATGGTATGCCTCTACTTCATGTGCAAACAGAGAAACAAGATGTATCCCACTTGTTTACAATAAAAATGAATAAAAAATTTGATATCTTTGAATATTTTTGTACATTAGTATATCACACAATTGTTCACATTTCTTATATGTAGCAAAATCCAACACTACACTGTTGTGATTATCAAAAGTTGGAAATATATTTGGAACTTATGCATATAATATAAATTATCATAAGAAGTAAAACATTTAAATTTGAGATTAGAGAAAATACAACAAGGATATCAACTATAAAGTTTTAAGTTAATAGTTGTGGGATATTTACAGCAAAGAATAAACAATGAATAAAGGTGATGGACCATGTGTACCTGACTATGGAAATTCCCCCTAAAAATTTATCAATTAAAACATTGTGAAAATAAAACTTCTCAATGAACACAGATGCTAATAGATCTTGTAGTAGCCTGATTCTTTGACAAGCATGCAATTTTGGTACAGGATTACTTGTAATACAGAGCCATTAAAACGAGTCTTTTAAAATGACATTTAAAACATTAAAATGTTTTCTTCCTGACATGAAACACAGAAAAAACTAAATAGCATGGTACTGCTTAAGAGACTACAATCCATCATAAAAAACTGTCAGATGACAAAAATTTCTGTGGCTAGTTGTCACTTGTTCCTTAAAAATGGGACACGACTTAAATAGATATAAATTACTGATAAAATGGTGATTATAATAAGGGACTGTTTCATGGAAGATGCCAGCAGATAAAAGCAAAGGTTATAGATTCCACCATATAGATGGTCAAATGAGGCAGACTATCAGAGGTAACTGAGAGTTATTTAGTAGAATTAAACTGCCTTCCGTCTGGTGATATTATTCACAGGTAGGAATAAGATCCCCATAAGCCTCAGTGGAGTGTTTAATGTATTCCTAGCCAATGGTTCAGAAGTTCACATTGGTTTAAGAAACTGGAAAATACCATAGCACATTCCTAAGTGGTATTCACTCCACTGCTGGCTGAATTGAAAGTCCATCACCCAGGTCAATTTCTCTTTCATAACTTGAGCACATTTTACTGGTAAACTAATGGGCCCATGCTTTTCCTGCTACTGTGAATGGCAGGGTTATCATACAAGTTTATTATCATCATAATTTCACCAAGCCAGATCTTTAAAAAAATTGAAGACAAGGCAAAGATGAGAAAAGGAAGAAGGAGGAGGAGGAGGAGAAGGAAATGCTGAGGAAGAAAAGAAGGATAAAAAAGAGGAAATCATATTTAGGATGAAACAGACATAATGGCACATGACTAAATTTTTCAAGATTATAGAAGAGAGTAAAATAACTAATAAACACATTCAAAAGGCAGAATATAAGCAAAGTGTGAGTAAATGGAAGATAATTAATTGAGAAATGAATACTCCAAATGTCTCTCTCTCTCTCTCTCTCTCTCTCTCGCTCTCTCTCTCTCTCTCACACACACACACACACACACACACACACACACACACACAAAACAAGTTAATGAAACTTATTCACACCCAAGAAAAGAACTAGGGAACCATGCAAACCATTTTACAACAAAATGTTGACTTCAAAATACTATGAAAATCCTAAAACCAAACTTCAAAATATCATCATATCATCTTTAAAAATATCATCTAATATTTTGTGGTGTTACTCTGCAATTTGAAATGATTACTCATAAACTATAACATATTTGTCAAAACCAGTTTATCACCCCTATTTCAGAATTTATTACCTCTATAAGAAGAGAGTTAGATACTGTTAGACAAATACTGACAAGCAGTTGTCAATGAACTACAAAATATAGGGTCTTACTGATTCCAACTGCACTTTGTGCCTCCATTTCATTTATTTCCCAAATAGTGATATTTTTCTAATTGCAACTAATTATAGCTTAACTTGCTGCTCTGCCTACCTCCACAAAGAAATAATGAAGGATTCTCTCCACTTTAAACCCTTCTCCCTCTCCACCACATACACAATGGGAAAAACTTCAAATGTGAAAGTCCAAGACAGAGAAAAAATATAATCAAATGTTCCAATTCTAACTGAAAACTACCTTGCAAACATGTATAAGGATGATGTGACCTGAATGCTAATCCTTCCCCAAGATCCCTTCTTCAAATCACTTTTCCCCTGAGGCAAACAGGTGCTGGGATTGAGGGTGATTAGTGTAAGTGAGAGTTTAGTGCAAATTGGATGCCAATGAAACAG
Organism: Sciurus vulgaris; assembly: GCF_902686455.1. Lineage (NCBI taxonomy): Eukaryota > Metazoa > Chordata > Mammalia > Rodentia > Sciuridae > Sciurus > Sciurus vulgaris. The sequence goes on from NC_136463.1 coordinate 138,946,034, forward strand.
GGCCAATCTCGTCATATGGAGAAATGTGTGGGAGGAAAATGATCACTGTGACATGGAAAACACTAAGTCTCTGTGGGGAAAAGCTGCTACCTTATTTTCAAATCTGATCAGAGTCACACTCATTTGTAGGGCAGGATTTGATAGTTACATATGGTAATCAGTGAAATAAATGAACCATTTAGTATTCCAAGCTTGCGATACTTGGCTTTGTAGAGAGACTGCTGTTACATTTCATTTCCAGTCTCGTTTGTGGAAATAGAATAATGTTGGATGGTTTTATTCACATCCTCACTCATGCATGCTATAGATTCCATGAGGTCTTGGAAAGTAGAGGGAAACAAGATCCAAGATCTGACCTCATTAAACATCTCCCTATCACCTTCAGGAGGTCTCCTTCACATCAACTTCTGCAACTAGTAGAATATGGAACTGCTACTGTCTTGTCTTTATTTTCTCCTTTCTCCTTCCTCCCTCCCCATTCCTACCATGCTCAAAGCTTCCAATCTGGACTGAACTCTCCCTCTGTGTGGCAGGCCTTTTCACTCATGCCTTCTTCACGGGACAACTCAGAGTACGGGGTTGCTCTGAACCTAAACAAGTTAATACCCTGACAGGATATTAGTCTATTTTATACATGTGTTGAAAGGACACACTGAGTCTATTCAGGCTGAGTCAGGTGTGTGTGTTGGGGTGGAATTTGGTGAAGAAGGTATGGTTTAACATCTTATTGAGGGTTGGCATAAATACAGAACATATAAATTTCATTATTCTATAGAAAAGTTATTTTTTTCCCAATTTCATGCATACCTGTAAAACTACCAAGATCAGATACAGAACATTTCTAACCTTCCAGAAAACTCCATTTTGCCCCTTTGCAGTAAATACACATCCCCTATTTTGGCTTCTGTGTCCATGAATTTTGTCTGAATGTAAAACTGAATTGCAGCATTTTCATGGAATCACACTGTAAAGGCTTATGTGTATCTGGTTTGCTTCCTCAATCTGGCCATCTTTACCTTTTGATTAAAGTGTTCATCCTATTTTTATTAAGAGTAATAACTTATAGGTTTAAATATATAAACTCATTTGTTTCACCCTTTTCAGTTTTTAAAAATGTATTATTATTTCTCTTGTATTAATTTTAAAATTTTAATTTAATGCTTACTAATAAACTTTGTAGTAAGTAACTATGGCATTGGAATTAAAATTAACAATTTCTCCATAATACAAATACTTTCCAACATTGACTTCATTTGATAAAACTACTCTTTGTACTATTATTATCATATATTTTAATTTCATAAATTCTCAATTTTCAAGCTATTTTGCTTTTGCTTCTATAGGTAGTTAATAGTCTCTAACACATACTCACATATATTCTACATACTTGTTTTCAGAATATTTATACTTCCATCTGGGATGATATTTTTCTATCTGATATTCTTTTAAGTTATCCTAAAGAACTATATTACCATATTTTTATTGATCTGGACCTAATGAAGTATCTCAACATTTGTTTTTCTAAAAAAAAAATCTTTATTTTCCCTTCATATCTGTAGGATATTTTTAATAAGCATATAATTTTAGATTAATGGTTTCTTTTCTCATTTGTCTCTCTTTTTTTAAGTACATCAGCATTGAAAGATGGCATTTCGTTGCATTCTGGTTTATAGGTGATATTGAAAACTCATTTACCAGTCTTATTATCACTTTCCTGGAGTCACTGAGTGTATTTTATCCATAGCTACCTCTCAGAAGTTTTCCTTGCTACTTATTAATGGTAAGAATTTGACTATGGTTTTTATACATCCGTGCCTTCCCTTACACAATACTATTGATATATTTATACAATGAAATGTTACTCAACTATTGTAAATAATGATTTTGACAGGGAAAACATGAACTAAGTTCTTAAATGGAGATTTTTGAAAGAAACATTATATATATATATATATATATATATATATAAAATATATGGAAAGTTCTAAAACATAAACTAAACTTTGGTGGAAAATACCATTCTAATTTATGGGTCAATGCATGATAGAAAAGGAACATAAGGGGACTTTTCAAAGTGGTGATAATGTTTTATTTTTCATTGTGGCTTTTGGTCAAAACTCATTAAAGGGCTCACTTGAAAATTGGTACATTTCATTGTAGGTAAAATGAATCTTATAAAAATGTGTCGACAGTATTAAACTTTAGTTTTACTGATATGTGTGATTACATATTTAGGAATAAAGTACATTGATGTAACTTTGAAATGAATCAAACAGTAAAACTAATGGATGGGTAGATTTATGGGTAAATGGAGATAGTGTAATGTTTCATAGTTGGTGTCCTCAAACTTAAAAACATCATCAGTAGTGATGTTAAAGGCGAATATTCCTTCTTATCATATTAAAATTTCTTATGTTTTAAAAGAATTCCATTATCACCAGTATCAATGGATTCAAATTGCAATAACAAAGACCTTGTAAGTTTTGTTGATTTTTTGAAAATGTCTCCCACATTATGACACAATACACTTTGAATATTTCAAGGTATATTTTGTTAGAAAATTATTTGGATTACCTTATATGCCATCTATCGCAAATATTTCAAAGAGAGCTTCTTTGAGGGGCAAGGTACCCCTACTCCCATGGGCACCAGTTTTGGGTCCCCCAATTCTGTGTATGTGTGTTGTTTCTTAAATTTACCTTTTGCTCAAAAAAGAGCTTATTTGATGCAACTTTTATCTTAAAATTACATATAACTCCTTAGTCTTATCAAACCAAAATACTGCTTATAAGAAGGCAAAATATTAGGCATTTAAAACTTGCTGAGATTTTTAATAATTAAACATTAAATACTAATGATAATATCTTTAATGATTTTAATACCGCCCATTCTAAAAAGAAATTTGCAACTTGTTTTTAAATATCACATAAGATTAAATGGAGAAATGAAAATAAGCTTGGAAAAGCATTGTCTGTAGATTGTTTTGATGTTACATATATTAATAAAAATTACCAATGAAGTTGGTAATAATCTATATTGTTTCATTGAACTTACTGAAACATTATGAATTTGATTGATAACATGCATGGTAATTTGTCTTCCAACAAAATTATAAATATTTAAGAGCTAGAATCCATTTGAGTTTTCAAAAGTTAATTTAAATTTAAATATTCATTCACAGATAAGCTATTATAACTAGCTACTGACAAAAGATTTAACATAAATTTTGAAAATATGGCCTTGACGCCATCCAGTGGAGTCAATTTGGCGCCGGAGACAAACGAGTAGCGAGGCTCTTGAATTCAGAACAGTTTATTGTAGATTCAGGAAACCCAGGTACACCCTGTGCTGGAGGAGAGCAGGCTTATATCCCCTCCAGGAGGTGAAGGACAGGGCTCACGCCAATTATTAGGCGAGGAGCTAGCTGTCCAATCACCGTAAAGGTCGAAAAAGCAGGCACGATCAGGAGCACTCAGGAACACCTGTGCATGCGTTGTGTGTGTGGACTTAATTGAATACAGCCAATGATAAATCACCTGGGTGTGCTTATGTTAATCAACCTCCTCACCACTGATGTGATCAAAACAACCTCTGGCTGGCTGCCAGGCGCCCTCTTGGCATAGTCCGCGTGGCATAGCCCCCAACATGGCCTTACTTGCTTCACTTCAGAAAAAAGATAAACAGGAATGTTCTTTGCTTTCTAAAATCATTACGTCTTTTGTCATTTCACCAAGATACTTCCATGAGGTCAGTTTCTCTACTGAGAATTATGATTGTGTAAGGAAAATAAAGTAATGGTGATTTTCCATAAAAATCACTGACGTGTTCTCTTTCAATGAAAACAATGGGTATTAATATTTAAATTTTAATGTCATAAATGAGATTGCTTCTTCCTTCTTTACCTATCTGTAGCTTCATGTTATTTGGAGAGAAATGAAAGCTTAGTAGGACTTTAAGATTTTTATTTGAGCAAATGGAAGGACAGAATACCCATAATTATTATAGGACCATGGCAAAAGGAGCAGTGTAGGTGTGTGTGTGTGTGTGTGTGTGTGTGTGTGTGTGTGTGTGTGTGTGGTGGAGTACAGAATCTCAGTGTACCCTGAGTCAGGATCCTGATCTCTATATAGAAATGTAGATGTTGATTATGAGGGTATTTAGAGTGCAGAGAAATTCAGGCTGGATTTATAAATTTGGGTACTATCCTATTATGAGAGTGATTTAAAGACATGAAAATGGAAGAAATCCCTGAGCGTGTATAGCTAGACAAGAAAGACAACCAAAGACCTTAAGGAAACTGGGGAACTGGGGGAATTAGTAAATGAAACTGAGAAAGAAATAATTTTGTGAGCTCGAGGATAGCCAGGGGAGTAGCCTATCGGGGAAATCAAATGACACATAGGTTTTGAGGAGGACATGATTCACCCATAACAAATGCAGCTGCTGATTTAAATTAAATGAAATCTGACAGTTAATTAGATGTAGCAAAAGTGAGGTCTTGGGTCACACATGGTGGTACACATCTATAATCCAAGCTCCTCAGCAGTCTGAGGCAGTAGGACCCCGGCAATTTAATGAGACCCTCAGTAACTTAGCACCAAGTACACACGGACACACACACACACACACGCACATACACACACCAAAACAACCAAAAAAAAAAAAAAAGAAACAATAAAATGAGGTCTCTGATGATTTAGGCAGGAGCTGCTTAAATGGAGACACAGAGACAAATGTCAATCGCCTTGACTTGGTTTTAGAAATTGGAATGGTGCCACCATTTGACCCACTCCGTAGTATATACCCAAAGGACTTAAAATCAGAATGCTACAGTGACCCAGCCACATTATTGCTTATAGCAATTCAATTCACAATCGTGAAGCTATGGAACCAAACTAGGTGCCCTTCAACAGATGAATGGATGAAGAAAATGTACTATATATACACAATGGAATACTCCTCAGCCATAAAGAAGAATGAAACTATGGCATTTGCCGGTAAATGGAGGAACTGGAGAATATCATGTTAAGAGAAATGATCCATTCCCCACCACCCAAAAAAAAAAAAAAAAAGAAAAAAAAGGGACAAATTTTCTCTCTAGTGTGGATACTGACATACAAAAGAGGAAGGGAATAGAAGTTCATTGGATTGGACAAAGCAGAATGAAGAGAAAAGGGGGATGGGACGAGGAAAGACAATAGAATGAATGGGAGAAAACTCTACTATGTACATATACAAATACCCCACCTGTGAAACTCCACATCACGTACAACTAAAAGAATGGGATCCTAATTAGAATAAGTTCTACTCCATGTATGCATAAGAGGTCAAAATACACTATACTGTCATGTATATCTAAAAAGAACAAATTTAAAAATTAGAAAAAATGTTTTAGAGAGAATGAGATGAAAAAATGTAAAGGCTGCCTGATTGTTACTTCAAAAAATTAACTATAAATGGAAGGCTAGAGCTGGGCTTATTGATAAGGAGTAAACTAGTTCCCAAGACAAAGAAATAACATTCATACTCAATTGTTATTTTGCTTATAAAACATTCTGAATTTCACAAAACAAACTTTATGATGTCTCAATAAGTACTTAAATCTTCAACATTTGCATTTTCTAACCTAATATCTATTTTTTCTACTTGATACTTATAAAATAGTCATAGAATAAAATTAGAATAATTTGAAGTGACTATAAGAGAACACTAGTTCTGCACTCATTTAATGAGATGACAGCTTTTGAAGAGTGAGTACAAGTATAGCATATGTCTAATTAATTAGAGAAAAACTGCTGATTCCATTAGAAACAAGAATGTCTGCCTTCTAGTGAAAATTTATTTGCTGTGTATAGTAATCACTATTTCTATTATGTAAGTATAAATTTTATTTTCTAGTCAAATATGCTTCCTTAAAAGAGATTTCAGTTAAAAACATACGTGTGTATGAGCTCTATAATACCCAACCTAATAATTACATACTGCATATCACCTTATGCAAGCCAAAAAATATTATGATTCTCACAACTCTTTAAAAATAAATAAACAAACTACTAGATGATTATTCTAAACCAAATATATTTTCTTCAGGAAGGACTATTTTGGTTAAGCATTTATTATGCTCTAGTTACAAAAGCTACAACCCTGGATATTGAAAGGTCCTATCTGCATTAAGAAAAATGGTGCCATCTGTGAACTCCCCCTTGTTATTCTTTGAGCTACTTCTCTGTAGGAGCTTTTAAGTGTCTTTGACTTATGAGTTCCTACAAGGCAAACAGTCAAAAGTGAAGAATGAAACTATCTACGGAGCTATTTTTTCCTTGAAAAGAATTTTTTCACCTGAAAAAGTTTAAATAATTATATGTTGCATGATAATTTTGAAATTTCAAGCATTTTGTCATACTGTAAAAATGTTATTTAGGGCCTAAAAACATTAATTTATAATACTTTTGAAGCACAGAAACTGCATGATTACTCCTTAGTACAGTGACTGAATATGAAAGTCTATATCATCACACCCGATTCTGCATTGCAGTAATAGACAATGTTAAAGAGACAGAGACACAGAAAGACAGAAAGGAAAGGGGAAATGCCATTATAAAATACATCTGAAACTTCAGTTTAGGAATTGTAGTCTAAATGTGATTCGAACTTGCAACAGATCTGTGTGAATTTTTATTTCTTGGGAAGATATGGGATTGAAAATCATATGTAAGATCACTTTCCTCCTCTAGTCTTTTTTTCTTTCTGTAAGACTTTCCAAATCAGTAAATGGCACCACTGCTGCTAAGTTTTTGAGGTCAAGGAGTTAGAAATGATTTTTGATTCATACCCCTGCCAAATTTTTTGGCAAGCCCCTTAATTTCTTTTCCAGTATTTGAGAAAACAATAAAATCTCTCATGTGGGATCTGTCCCCAGTCTTGATGGAAGCTTCTTGCAGTCTATTCCCCACACATCAACCAAAGTGATATCTTAAAACTAAAAACTGCACTCCTTAAATTACTTTTCCCTGTGAAATTTCTATCAGTATTACCTGCAGTCTCTCGTCATTTACTTCTTCTCCTTCTACACCTTTAACTACTCATTCTGTTGCTTGTGTTCCAATCATGAGCTAAACTGGTTCCAGCCTCTGGGTCTTTCACTTTCCATCCCTTTTTCTGAAACATACTCTGCTCACATTTTTCCTTTTGTGATTCAGATCTGAGATAGTGTTAGGACTCCAGAGTAGTTCCTGACCAAAAATTGTTCCAACACCTCAACCAAACTGAATATTACCGTTCTTGCATTTGTTTTCTGTCCTCTAAAGCAGAGTTCAGACATTGTATAAAATGAATATACATTTTATAAATGCTAAAATTGGATTCATTAGTAAACATTAATTTATGGGTTTCCTGATTGGCATGCAACTTGAAAAGGAAAGAATTTTGTAGAGGAAAAGATACAAGTTCTCCTATTCAAGACTGGAGTTCAAATCTCATTCCCTTCACTTACTGCATGAGTCAAATAAATAATACTGCTAGACATTTTCTACAAAATGTTAAAATCAAAATAACTTTTAAGTGATCAACAATTATATATAAAAAAAAAAAATACTCAACATCATTAACCACCAGGGAAACAGAAATAAACCACTGAAACATCTCAGTCAAGTTAGAATGGTTATTATGAAAAGGATTTAAAAAAGAAAGAAAAGAAAAACAAATTCTGGTGAAGATGTAGAAAGGGGGACACTTATATACGCTTATGTGAATATAAATTAGTTCAGTCATTATAGAACACAGTATGGAAATCCTTCAACAACACTAGAAATAGGGCTGGGGACGTAGCTCAGTTGGTAGAGCACTTGCCTCTCATGCACAAGGCCCTGTGTTCAATCCCCAACACCACCAAAGAAATTAAAAATAGAACTTACCATATTGTCCTGCAATCTTGTTACTCAGTTATATATCTACAGGAAATAAAATCAGTATCTCAAAGAGAAATCAGCATTCTTGTGTGTGTATATTGCAGCACAATTTACAGTAGCCAAGACATGGATGCATCTAAATTTTCATCCCTGAATGAATGGATAAGCAACCTGGAATATTTGCCAAGTGGACTACTATTCAGCCTGACATTTGTAGCAACGTGGGTGAATCTGGAAGATACTATATTAAGTAAAATAACCCAGGAACTGAAGGATAACTACCATATAAACTCACTCATATGTAGAATCTAAAAAAGTTGATATGGGAGAATTCAACAGTAGAGTAGTGAGGACCAGAGCCTGGGGAGATAAGACAAAGGGAAAGATGAAGAGGATTTGTTCACAGGGCACAATCTTACAGTTAGATTTGCACAGTAAAGTAACTATGGTTAACAACGGTGTGTTGTATATTTCCAATGACTGGAAGAGGGGGTTTTGAGTATTGTCACAACAAATGAATAATAAATATCTAAGGGGATTGATGAATTAATCATTACACATGTATACATATATAGAAATATCACATAACACATAAGTATGTAGTTAATGTGTGCCAATAAGAGTCCAAAAATAAAAATAAAACTTGCTCCCTAAAAGTATTGTTTCATAAATTAAATAAAATTATACTTTATATGTGTGACACTCCTCAGAACTTAATAAATATTAATGTATTCTTTTCTGTATATGTATGCTAAAAATAATTTAAGATATCTGTACCTTAAGAGAGATTTCATGCAGGAGAAATATTGGGTAGCAAGTGCATTCAAGAAAAATCAATAAATACTTAACTGGATTGAAAAAGGATATAAAGTTCAAAGGTATTGTATAAACATTTTTATTTCACTAGATACTTATGGATGTTGATCTTACAATACAAATAACCAAAATTCAGAAACTTTCAAAATACACAAGTAAGTTGTTTTATTTTGTTTCATTTTTCCTACATAGAATTTATATAATAGTCATTTGTTACTGCACATTTGGTTTCAGATAAAAAACAATTCATATACAACATGGTTTACAAGAGATATAGAAATGATTGAATTTTCTCATTATCTAAATGTAAACCATACAAACACTAATTTCCTTTTGCACATGCCCAAAATTAAATTGTCAACAATAGATCTAGTTTTTCAAGTTAAAGAAAGAAATCTGTTCTCGTAACAGCAGACTTTGAATCTTCTTTCTCAGAGGGCATATCCTGGGTGTTCTGTATTGAACAATTAATGTCATTAGAGGATAGAGAATTAATAGCTCTCATTAGAAACATCTGGAGAATTTCAATACCACCATAACCACAGCCAACTTGTGTTGCCCAAGTAGAAATCAAGGTTATAGCCTTTATCCTTGCTTCTACGCTGTATTCAACAAGTTCATGATTACCCAAATGAAAACTATTTTGCTATAAAAAGATTCAAATTCAGTTGTTATTCAAAAGTAGAATAAAATACTGCAATATGAAGTTTAATATGTAGCAAAATTATCTTAATATCAGTCAGTATAGGGAAAACAGTACAGTATTACTAAAGATAATAAGAGATGACTGAGTTTTCACTAACTCTGCTTCATATAGAAACACACAGGAATAGAATTGCTATCGCTGTACAAAATCATGTAGTGACCTAATTCAGCAAGTAAAACACAGTAACACTGAAATAACAAATAATTTAGATTGATTTTCAGTTCACAATTTTAAAATTCTTTTAAGAAACTAAAGCATATTAAACGACTTTTAAGCAATATACTTTCAATACAATATCAACTGGTTTGTTAACCTTATTATATATTCTGCCTTGATTCTATCTATGCAGAAAAATAGAGTTTATTTTTTTATTTTAATTTATTTTACACAGATGGGGTACAACTGTTATTTCTCTGGTTATACACAAAGTAGAGTTGCACCATTTGTGTAATCATACACGTACATAGGGTAATGATGTTTGTTTCATTCTGTTATTTTTCCTTCCCCCCCACCCCCTACCCATCCCTCTTTTTCCTTTATACAATCCTTCCTTCCTCCATTCTTACCTCCCCCCACCCCTGCTATGTATCATCATCTGTTTATCAGATAGATCATTTAGCCTTTGGTATTTTGGGATTGGTTTATCTCACTTAGCATGATATTCTCCAACTGCATCCATTTATCTCCAAATGCCATAATTTTATTCTTCTTTATGGTTGAGTGAAATTCCATTGTGTGTATATACCATAGTTTCTTTATCCATTCATCAATTGAGGGGCATCTAGGTTGGTTCCACAATCTGGCTATTGTGAATTGAGCAGCTATGAACATTGATGTGCCTGCATCACTGTAATATGCTGATTTTAAGTCCTTTGGGTATAGGCTAAGGAGTGGGATAGCTGGGTCAAATGGTGGTTTCATTCCAAGTTTTCTAAGGAATCTCCACATTTCTTTCCAGAGTGGCTGCACTAATTTGCAAGCCCACCAGCAATGTATGAGTGTACCTTTTCCCCACATTCTGGCCAACACCTATTGTTGCTTGTATTCTTTTTTTTTTTCAAGGACTATAAATGCATATGTTTTTATTTGCATTTCTTACTGGGAATTATATTTTCCATCTCCTTTTTTTCTTAAAATATATGAACATATTTTCTTATGATTAGGTATTATTCTGAAACATCATTTCTTTTTTTAATTTATTTTTATTGTAAACAAATGGGATACATCTTATTTGTTTGTACATGAAGTAAATTTGCGTAATCATACATTTACGTAGGGTAATAGTGTTTGATTCTTTCTGTTAGTTTTTCCTTCCCCCCATCCCTCTCACCCTCCCACCCCTCTTTTCTCTCTACACAGTCCCTCCTTCCTCCATTCTTGCCCCACTCCCAACGCCCATTATGTGTCATCATCCACTTATCAGCGAGATCATTCCTCCTTTGGTTTTTTGAGATTGGCTTATCTCACTTAGCTTGATATTCTCTAAATTCATCCATTTGCCTGTAAATGCCGTAATTTTATTATTCTTTATGGTTGAGTAATATTCCATTGTATATATATATATATATATATATATATATATATATATATATATACACACACCATAGTTTCTTTATCCATTCATCAATTGAAGGACATCTAGGTTGGTTCAACAATCTGGCTATTGTGAATTGAGCAGCTATGAACATTGTTGTGGCTGTATCTCTGTAGTATGCTGATTTTAAGTCCTTTGGGTATAGGCCAAGGAGTGGGATAGTTGGGTCAAATGGTGGTTTCATTCCAAGTTTCCTAAGGAATCTCCACACTGCTTTCCAGAGTGGCTGCACTAATTTGCAGCCCCACCAGCAATGTATGAGTGTACCTTTTTCCCCACATTCTCCCCGACACCTATTATTGTTTGTGTTCTTGATAATCGCCATTCTAATTGGAATCTTAGGGTAGTTTTGATTTGCATTTCTCTTATTACTAGAGATGTTGAACACTTTTTCATATATCTGTTGATTGCTTGTAGATCTTCTGTGAAGTGTCTGTTCATTTCCTTAGCTCATTTGTTAATTGAGTTATTTGTATTCTTAGTGTAGAGTTTTTTGAGTTCTCTATATATTCTGGAAATTAGTGCTTTATCTGAAGTATGAGTGGCAAAGATTTTCTCCCACTCTGTAGGCTCTCTCTTCACATTGTTGATAGTTTCTTTTGCTGAGAGAAAGCTTTTTAGTTTGAATCTGTCCCAGTTATTGATTCCTGCTTTTATTTCTTGTGCTTTTGGAGTCATGTTGAGAAAAAGTCTGGTCCTATGCCAATAAGTTGAAGATTTGGACCTACTTTTTCTTCTGTAAGGTGCAGGGTCTGTGGTCTGATTCCTAGGTGCTCAATCCATTTTGAGTTGACTTTTGTGCAGGGTGAGAGATAGGGGCTTAGTTTCACTTTGCTGCATATGGATTTCCAGTTTTCCCAGCACCATCTGTTGAACAGGCTATCTTTTCTCCATTCTCCATTGTATGTTTTCTGCAACTTTGTCTATATGAGAACACTATATTTATGTATTCACAATAGTCTCAAAAAAATAAAATAAAATGGTTGGGGAATCAATTTAACCAAAGAAGTGAAAGACCTCTACAAGGAGAACTACAGAACACTAAAGAAAGAAATTAAAGAGAACCTTAGAAGCTGGAAAGATCTCCCATGTTCTTGAATAGGAAGAATAAATATTGTCAAAATGGCCATCTACCAAAAGTGCTATGCAAATTCAATGCAATTTCAATTAAAAGCCCAATGATGTACCTCATAGAAACAGAGCAAGCAATTATGAAATTCATTTGGAAGAATAAGAGACACATAGTAGCTAAAGCAATCCTTAGCAGGAAAAGTGAAACAGGGGGTATCACAATACTGACCTTCAACTATAGAGCTTGTTTTGATTTTAAAAAAGTATATATTTTTGTCAGTCATAGGATAAATTCTTCAAATTTGAAGAAGACAAAGATAAAAATACATGATGAGAATGGAGGGGAAATTCTGCCAACCTAGTGGTCTTTCATAATACGATTAGCAAATATAGTCAAATTTTTCATTCAATGTAATAAGCTTTCTCCATTATTTAAAAAAATTAATTTGCTTTCTATTTTCTAAAATCTAAGGTTTTGCCTTCAAAAATTCAACATTTTATACATTTTCTTTATTTAGTTTTAGATTATTAATATTTAGAGTACTGTGGTTATTCTTTCCAAAAAATTCCAATTAATACATCACATGTACCTGAGAAGAGTCTTGCATTTATCCCAATGATAAACATAATTTGATAAATTACTATAGGTTAAAAATTATTTCCAAACACTAACATTCACTGAGACAGTTCTGTGTGCCATTGGTAAGTGTTATTTTGTTTTGTTTTGTTCTGTTTTGTTTTTACTTTTAATATCAATTTTTACTTCTGACCATGATTATACACAAGTGTGGTTCAAAGACATACATATTAAAAGCTATGCTATTGGTATTTCATTTAAAACATATCGGTTCAAGTACAATAAAATAAGCATAAGAGAAGGTGAACATGTCCCCAAACATATTACTATCTATTCAGGAAGATATAATATACGTATGTGAAATCATTCCACAGTTATGAACAGATAAACATAATAATTTCTGCATATTGGTTTGCCTTGTAGGAGTTTAGTGTGAGGTGACATTTTGAAGAAAGTCTTTTAAAAACAGCTTTGGTGACATATGATTTACACATCATACAGTTCCCCCATTTACAGTACATAAATGATTTTTACTTTCTTCAGAGTGTACAACCATCGTAGGAATCAATTTAGAGCATTTTCATTGCCTTACAACTATACTCCATATCATTAGCATGTTTCTCTCCACTCCCAGTTTATCTTCTTCCTCCCTGATACCCAGACTTAAGCAATCATTTACCTATTTTCTGTCTGTATATATTTGCCTATTTTGGACATTTTAAAAAATCCCTTCTAATTGTAATTAAATTTTCTTTGACCAATATCTTTCCATCTCTCTTTTCACTGAGGAAACTCTTTATAAATATTAATGTTTATTCCATCAATGTGATCAAAGTATTATATATTTTAAACCTTTTTGTATATTTATATTTATGTATATATGTATTTGAGTATGTATTTTCATAAGTAGTATTCAATCGGCACACCTACTGCCTCAGCTTTTATGCAATAGCACATTCACTTCTTTTATAGATTTATAATTGAGATATTCTTCTGGTTATGCTTTCTTCCTTAAGCAATGCAGTCACCAAATGTTGTGATCAGCTACACTATGTACATCAGTAACTATTATGATTTTAATCAAGGTATCCTAATTGACTCTCAGAATTTTTCTTCTGTGAACTGGAGACAATAACATTACATTTCTTACAAGATAGCTAAGGGAAGGAAATAAATTGATACAAATAAAACCTTGGAAGAGTAGCTAGGGGTATGTGCTTGTAGGTATTACTATAAATTTATTGGCATTGACTTCAAGCAGTAGAAAGTGTTTTCTTAGAATAAAAACATTCAGATGCATAATATTACCACAAGGGGGGAAATGTTGCTCTCTTCTGTGAAGAAGGATATTATATGATTAGTACAGAAATGCCATCCATCACTTCAGTCCTATTAACATTATACTCTTAAGAGAGTGTTTCCTAAAATATGCCATGATAAATTCTAGTTTTTAAAGATGTCATGGGAAAACATTCTGCCCCTACTTGAAAATATTGCAAATAAATCATTTCTCTGGAGAATCACTAATCATTTAGGAGATAATAAATTCTCAGTAAAAACTCAATCAAGAAAAATATTTAAATCCAGTAAGTTGCAAAATTATTCCACTATAGCAATCATGTGTCTATGTGAGTGAGAGAGTATTCTATGAATACACTGGAACTAGAGTTCTGTGGAATGCAGTGAGGAATTTTGCTTTGACCCCACACATTTCTTTTTATATAGGATCAAGTCTTAACTAGGAGATATTGAAAGTTATATACAACTCTTAACATGCTGAGTTAAGTAAGTACCCAAAAGTTTGACTACTTATTAAAACTCTACAAATATCTTAGGTCTGCAAAATATTCCTAGAAAACTAACCTCTTAAACACTAGATTTATTATTAGATTGCTGGTGATTGCTGCTTCCCTTCAGGCTAGAAACACACTTAGACCAACCTTTCTAATGATTTCACTTCTTTTTTCAGAACCTAGGAAATGCAGACATATATAGAATATAAGAAACTTTAAAATTGTAAAAGTTAACAAATTTTATAAAACTTCAAATTGAAGTGCAAGTTCAAGGAATATATTGATTAATCTGAAACACGTTTTTTCACTTTTAAACTGTCCTTCCTAGTGATTATTAAAGGCAAAATCAATCAAAGCCACCTTGTATACAGTCAGTGTATTCAGATCTGGGGGTGTTTTAATGGTAGTGCTCTATCTCTGTTAGCATAACTGAGGAGAAAAATACTGCAGCAATTCATACTTAATCTTGTTTTAAATTTATACTTTGCCTGCTTGTGTTTAAGTTTTTTTTTTTTAAGTTTATAATTAGGTATGTGACAGGAATACTAATTTGAAGAAAAGATGATTTTTACACTGAGCTGTCATAAAAATCAGCATTACCATGTGCTTTAACTTATCAAACATTCTGCTTTATTTGCAATCCTAAGAATTTTGAATTAATAGAATAAAAAACACAGAATCAGAATAAAGGTCAAACATTTCAAGCCTATGTCACAAATATAATATGAGAATGAAAATCAAAGACAATATATTCACTAACTTTAAATTCAGTATACACATTGGCATACAATAAAATCAAAATTGCTTTTTTATGTATGCATTTATGTTTTACTCTTTTGAAATTTTAAATTTCAAATTGAAATCCAAGCTCAAGGAGTATACTAATTAATCTGAAATACTTTTTTCACTTTCAAACTGTGTTTATATTTAATAGCTAGGAAAATTCTGTAACTATAAGATAATAGAAAAGAATTTTCTAAAAATTAACTTCCACTTTCTTACCAAAGGAGTTATGTAAAACCACTGTAAAATACAATACCACTAAAACTGAAGAAGTCCTCTGACATTTAGGCTTAGGAAAGTAAAATTGATAATAACTGGGGAACGATTAAGAAGAAATTTGATCCTCAGAGAGCTTTCTAGTTTCTATACTTATCGAGTACTTTGAACTGGCACTCCTATTGAGAAATACCTACATAAGGCATGGTAGTGGAGGGAGGAAAGGCTTGTAGCACTGTTTCTCCTTCACTGGTCTTGTCATAACAAAGTCACATGCATTAGATGTTTCAAGTAGATTTCTCTCATGAGACACATTCACAAGAGCTCTTGAGAACCTTCACACATTGAAGGTCTCTCAGCTATGTTTGTTTTGATTTTAACAACACTGTATTAGACTGATTGTCTGCTTTTCCATAATTTACCAGTAATACAATGTTTACACTTCAGCTTCAGTTTCTGTGATCCCATTCCATATCCAGATAGTTCTCTTGGACAGAAAGACAAAACCAGACCAAACCAAACCTACCCTCGCTTTTTCTTCCACGCATGGTTCATGTCTTCATATATAGTAATATCAAGGACAACAAAAATGAGGAGCTAATATAATACTGAAAGGAGGAAACCTGAGAAAAATGAAGAAAACTATGTTCTAACAGCTTTCATTTGAGTCATCTGTCAAAATCCTCAGCTGAGTAGTAGAGGCCCCAATAACCATTGATTTTGGCTTTAGGCCAGTGAAGGGTTACATTCTAGGAGACAATACAAACTGGAAATAAACTAGGTCACATAAAATGTCAAGTCATTTCATTCTTTAAACAGAGTTGATCTGCCCCTACATACACTATGAGAAGAAAAGATAATCCTCTAAAGAGGATTTCAGATAACTGAAAACTATGAAAAGAAACCAATGAAATTAGAGAAATGAAAGATTCAATAACTCTGAGAATATAATCGATGGGATTAACAGATCATTACACCTATGAGAAGATAGGATTAGTTAGCTGTAATAGATGACAATAAAATTGAAGTGCAGAGAAAGAAAACGAAAAAGGCAGGAGGAATAAATGAAAAAAAATGGAACATTATGAAGAGATTCAACATATAGGAGATAGGATTCTAAAAAAAGAAAGTAGGGAGAATGCAAGACATGTAGAAATAATGACTGAAGATCATTTAGTTGTAATACCTAGTCACAGGTCTTTTGTCCTGTGGATGTGCCAATTTCAGTCTGTGGCTGCTTTCTCATTTTGCTAATGATGTCTTTAGGAGAGCAGGATATTTTTAGTTTTTGAAAGTTTTCATTTTTCTCCTTTATGAGGTTTGCTTTTTGTATTTTGTCTAGAAAAATCAGTAGGTAGACCATATTTATGAATGGATGACAAAATTTGTAAAAATACTGGTTCCCTCTAAATTTACCTGCACTATAAGATTTTAGTCTGTCAGTGCAGATTTAATGCACTGTCAATCAAAATCCTACCAAAATATTTTTGGAGGAAATTGGCAAGTAGAGCAAAGGAAATGATAACAAGTCTCTCCTGAAACATGACTATATTAGGTATCAGAAGCTATTATGAAATCACAGTAGTGATTTGGAGACAAACACAGACAAAATATAGCAGTGGATAACTGGAGAGAGTACAAAGTCAGATGCAAACTCACATGGCTGCCTGAATTATGGCAAAATTATCACCAAAATGCAAAAAATATTTTGTTCAACAAAAGCTGTTTATTTAATTAGATAGTCACAAAAAATGCATTCACAGAAGCACAAAAAATAATCCTTAATGAATCTTGTAATAAAACCATAAAATTTGAGAAAGATAAATAATAAAATAGGGAAGCAAATAATTTCCTAAACAAGATAAAAAATGTGCTATCAACAAAGGAAATTTGATAAATAAATCTTCACTAAAATGTAAAAATGTGTGTTCATCAAAAGGAAATTTTAAGAAAGTTAATGGTAACACCATAGAATTAAAACATTATTTTTTTCTAATGCATATGTTCAGCAGCACACCACTGTACAGAATATGTAAATAACTCCTAGAAATCAATAAAGCAAATAGAGAATTTACTGACTCTAAGACTTAAACAGGCATCTCAAAATATAGCATATTAAAGGAGTCAATAAACAAAAGAAGTGCAATATTAGCAGTCATCAGAGAAATTATTAAAATCATGACAAAATTTTCAACTTAACTTAATGGAAAATTTTAGAAAAAAAGTAAAATTAAAAAAATAAAGAACCAAAAGCATATGAGGTTGTGGAGTAACTAACACTCCCACAGTGCTGGTGGAGGTGTAAATTAGTACCATCATTTTTCTTAAAGATGGGTGAATGCATTTAATGGTGAATATACAGAAAAAAAGAAAATAGATAATATTAAAAACATGTTCCTGCATGTATAATAATTATTTTGACAAGTATAGTGAATGAATGTTATCCATTGTGATAGTCTTAAAAGGCTACAAACACCATTTAGTTAATGTCAATCAATAACTTACTTATTTTATAAATGTCCAAATGCAAGAAATGTCAAGGCTTATTATAATTGTTTTAATATTGAATTGCTGAAATATGTTAAATAAAACTTTTGTACCTCTGGATTCTTAAAAACTTGCTTAAAATTTATTTTGAAACTGATACATAAAAACAAAAAAACTGAACCATTCAAGGTGGCATATGCATGTAATCCCAGTGGCTTGAGAGGATGAGGCAGGAGGATGATGAGTTTAAAGCCAGCCTCAGCAAAAGTGAGGCCCTAAGCAACTCAGTGAGACACTATCTCTAAATAAACTACAAAATAGGACTGGGGATGTGGCTCAGTGGTTGAGTATTCCTGAGTTCAATCCCTAGTACCCAATAATAAAACAAAAACAAAAACTGTCCCTATTAGTGGGAGTCACATGATGTTTCAATACATGCATGCATGATGTGGTGTTTAAATCTGATTAAACATACTTATAGCCTCTAATATTTATAATTTTAATGTTTATGTTTAATATATTCAAAATCATTTATAAAACATTTTGACTTGGATTATGTGCCCCACACATATTGTATATTAACTCATAAGTAAAAGTAAAAAAACATAAACCTTATAAGTATCTGGTTATGTCTTCCATTTTTATTTTTTGCCATTATAGATTAGGTAGTTTCTACCCATTGGGGGAAAAAAAATCTAATATTTACAACTACTAATAAAAAGAAAAATATCAGAAAGAAACATATTTTCCACTAAAGTTAAACTATAAACACTTAGGTGGCATATTATGGAATATTCTCTTGAATAATTTTGATGAATAGAAGCCAGGTCAATATTTTCAAGCATGTCAGACCCTTAAACTTCATTTGTCTCTGTGCATTGACAATAGCTGCATTCAGGAGACACAGATGCCTTTCTTTCCTAAAGTTCAGTATTTTAAAAAACTTTTTAACACAAAAAAAAAACTATAGATGATTAGGAGCACAGTGATACATTTCAGTACATGTGTACACTGAGTAATGATCATCTGATCAGGGAAATTGGTACATCCATTCATCAACTTGAATACTTCCTTTATGTTAGAAACATTCAAAGTCCTTTCTGCTACCTTTTTCAAATACACAATTGAATGCTGTTAGCCATAGTAATCCTGTGCTATGTAGAATATTAGAAGTTATTACTCCTAACTAACTGCATCCTTGTACCATTCACCCTCCTACAGATGGCTTTTAAAGACCTCTACAATTTTACACATCAGATGGTACAAAGGAGGTTTACAAAAGTCGGAAGTCTGGGGAAATTTTGATCATTTCTGATACATCATGGGTTATTGCACTTGCTAATGTTTTGTCTTTCTAGTTGTGGACAAACACTATTAAAGAGATTTTGCACTTTAGTGCTTTTACCAGGCAGTTGATTTGATCCATGGTGTAAAGAATCCCTTACTTACCCCTTCTCTTTTCCCCTCAGTGCATGGAGGTAGAGGTGCTATAGGTATTGGAAACTGACTTTCACCATGGAGATGAGCTGTCAATACAGGTACAGTCACTATTAAAAATGATTTTATGATACAATCATATGTTTATATTCAAACATGATTTAACCAAACAGATGTACAGAGTTGGAAACAATTCAAATGCCTACTCAATGGAAGAATCCATAAAGAGTAATATGTTCATACAAGGTGATACTGCAATAAGAAAAAGGCACAGTATTGGTGCATGTGTCAACACAAATGCATCTCATAGGCAGCAAGTTGGGTCAAAGAACCCAAACACAAAAGAGTAGTCCTACATCATTACATTTTAATAAAGGTCAGAATAGGTAAAATTAATCTCTGGTTTTGATTTGGCTTATATTTTTATAGCTATTTGTTTGCACTGTCTAATTTTGTCACTTATTATGCTCCTTTTAATGACCACCCTACTGTCTCAAGGTATGACAGTATCAGGTAATAATGGTTAATATTCTTTACTATTCCTTGTGAAATCAGAGTTTCTATTTGTCAGATAGTTACGTTACTTTCCTGCTAACAATAAAAATATATACAGTCGATCCTGAACTGTATTTGTAAAACCAACTTTATTCAGGGATATATGCAGAGAAACAAACACACAAAAAACAAGTAACCCAATGCTTACATTCTCAGCTGAGATCAAAGGAAGATGTTGCATTGCTTCTTATTTCAGCTCTCACACTATAACCAATTATCGTTTTCAGGGTCTAGTCCCTGCCATGTTCATCACATACATGTGTTTTCTGTTGGTAATTTTCCCACTTAAAATGGATCTCTGACATAGTACTGAAGTGTTGCTGTCTACTGTTCCTAGGCAAAAGAATAGTCTGATGTGCCCCATGTAGAAAATGTGTGTTGTCAATAAGCTTCATTCAGGCATGAATTATGCTGTTGACTACAAGTTCATTGTTAATGAATCAACAATATGGTTCATGCACAAAAGGAAAAAGAAAGGTACCTGTTTTCCTGAGGCCCCTGTGAAAAGTGCTAAAGTAATATCTATAGTGCGTGAAATATCTATGGAAAAGAAGATCTAAAAAAGACAGCTAAATGTTTGGAATCATGAGATGACAACTGATTCCAAACATAGCTGTTGAGACTAAAAAACCAGAGGAATTTATAGTCACTTTAACCTGGGTCAGGAAAATGTCAAAGCTTTCTCAACTAGTGCTAGCTGACTCACACATTTTGTAAAGCAATGCTGCATGAAAAATGTTAAACTTGCAGTCATGGCAGGTTCTACAGATCAGGAGGATATGGATAGTTCTTTAAAAGATCTGCTAAATTTATACAGAAAAAAGATGCAGGAAAGCAAGTCTTTTGTTGTTGTTTGTTTGTTTGTTGGTAATGGGAATTGAACTGAAGGGTGCTTAACCACATCCCAGGCCCCCCCTCCCTTTTTTTTTTTTTTTTTTTTTTTTTTTTTGTGAGGCATGATCTCCCTGAGTTGCTAAGTTGCTGAGGTTGGCTTTGAACTTGTACTCCTCCTGCCTCAACCTACTGAGCTGCTGGGATTACAGGCATGCCTGACCAGAAAAGCAGGTTTGTTTTTTGTTTTTAATGCTGTAAGAGACTGGCTTGTTTTACAAATATTTTGGCAAATGAACTTATATAACACTAATATTGTTTTGGTTGACAAAAGTGTAACCAGTGACTCACTGGTACCTAACCTTGTTTTTCCCCTTAGAGCAAAAGTTCAGTCCTTGCTAATTCAGTGTTCATGGTGACTTTATAGAAGTTAAGTACCTTGATTAACAAGAATCAATTGAACTTGAAAAGAGAGATTTAATCCAGTTAAATAACTGTTTGGCTTCTAACAGTTCTTTTAAAAATGTAGTGTTACTAAAATTCATTGGGGGAGCTCATTTATATCTTAGTTTTGCAGAACACATTCTCAGATATCTTGATTTAATGAAACTAAAATGGGGATAAGAATTTTTATCTTTACTTAGTTGAATGAGTAATTCAGATGCACACAGTCTACTCTTTTAGAAACTGTGTGTAATAATAGAAATACTGCTTTTCAATTTTTTAAGGAAATTTTTTGTTGTAAATCAAATCTGTTAGGAGATTAGTTACATTAACATTATGAAGCACCACCAGAATTTCAAAAATATCAGTGTGTATTCAATCTGGAGGATCACAAGAAGACACTGATTTCTTCTCCCATAATCATTATTTTTTTTTATTTAAGAGAAAAATGTGTGATTGAATGGATTATTTGCTCCTATAGTGCTTGCAATAGTCATGAAAGGGAAAATGTTGATCAAATGCTACAAAGTTTCAGTTAAACTAGAGAAATAGAATTATGTGACCTGTTGCACTGCATGGTGACCTGCTATTAATATTGTCTATTTCAAAATTGCTAAAAAAAAAAAATAGATTTTAAAATTCTTGCCATGAAAACAACCTGTTGTGATGAGGTAATAGATACGTTAGATTGATTTAATCTTTTCTTATTATATACACATATCAAAATATCAACTTTGTCTCAAGTAATATTTAGTATACAAGTATTACTAGTCAATTTAAAAGCTGACTTTGGTTTTAAAAAGAAGTTTAGTAATTATTTAGTCATGTCTTTCTATAAATTGTTGTTTTATTATGTAAATAGTAACCTATGGTTGGGTTTCAGGGTTGTATATTAATGTCTTCTCACCAACAGGTGTGAACCTTGTAAACTTAAATACATATGAATAATATTTTGTTATAGATGATTTCCTAATGTTCTTACTTTGGTAATATTTTTACACAATTCAAATTCTGACTATAGGAGTATTTTTATAGGATAAAACAATTTTATAGTTTAACAACCTTATATATAATGTAAAGACAATGTTTAAAATATTGAGGTTGTTTTTAAAATGTTTATTTAGATATATGTTTAGAGATGATTTAAATTTAGTTCGTTAATGTCAGCATTGATTGGAATATAGAGAATATTGTATACTTTTTTTCAGTGTGAGCACTTAACTGGGTATTAATGTTCAATTTTGTAATAAACACACATATTGAGATTCCAGTGATGAAACAGAGCTATGACTGCTTTTCTATATGTATTTATATCATAACATTTTGATTGATTATCTAGGCTAGGGAGTAAGTCAGTGTTTTCCTTTATCTTGTGTTTTGACTACAACATGCTCACACTTGCTGATTACATTTCTGCAAGGGCTTTCTACCATCTGTGCTCTATAGTTGCTGAAAATGTTAAACCCAAGGGGAAATAAATGACAATAATCATTAACATGAAGCAACAATAAAGGATCTAAATTTGCAAGCTCAGAATTTGCCTAGAGTTTATGATTAATGAAGGCAAATACACACTGAAAGCTGATTATGTGTTTCGTTTTATGTGACGCCTAAGGGGCTCCAGCTAAAGAGAAGCAGTATTGGAATCCCTCAAATCTCAGTACAAGTTCAATTTGTTTTCCCACTTGCATTGATTTTTGGATAGTACTTAGTAAACTGAATCAGCAATAATAACTCTTGCACTACAATGAATCTTAAGCAACTTTAATGTATTTATCTTCCAGTCCCCAAACATAGCATTGTTACATCTTGTAAAACAATGATGCCTTGATTCAGAGATTAGTAATTGCTCTTGAGGACAAATAAAATGTATTACTATGTAATTCTTGAATCTTTTTTACAAGTTCTAATGCAATTTCTGAGTCATTTACACAAGCTAATATGTATTAAATATTTTCTCTAGTTTTATTTACTAAAGAAATCACAAAATTTATCTAATATAAACACTTCAAATTTCCCTGTATCGTGTTTTCTCTGATCCTGATTTATGAGTTAAGTAACCAGGAGAAAATATTGCATATTTTTAAATTGTACATATATATATAAAACAGTAAAATCAAAATTATATTAGAATTTTTATGTACACATTTTAGTTTATCTTCACTAAGAAAAAACTAAAACTTAACTTCTCTGCATCATTCTTTCTTTAAAATTTGTAATTGATTTATCTGTTGACTCAAAGATAGGATAGTAAATGTAGGATTCATATTTATTTTAGATTCTATTTTGTTATGCTTATAAATTGGTAAAAGACCATATCCTAAAATGCAACTATGGGCTTTTATAGTATAAAGGAACAAAAAATTAAATTTATTTTTAACTTAATTTCCTGATTGGACATTTATGTTCTACTTAGATAAGACAATATTCTTCATATATGAATAATGTAAGGAAATATTTAAACATAAATATTCATCAAATCTGCAATGTATTCTCAAGTTATTTATAAAAGTTTTATTTATTTGTGTTTACCCTGCTTGTATCCTCTATATGTTATTTAGTGCCCCTTACCTATCTATATGAGAGAGAAAGGGTGGGGGAGAATGAGAACAAGAGAGAAGGGGAAAAGGTGAAAGGCAGGAATAGTAAATGATAGTTATAAATACTGGTAAAACGTTAAAACTGGGAAATCCCGGTTAAATGTGTATGAGAATTCCTGGTCGTCTTTTCTCCTTCTTTTTTTCTTTTTCATTTTTTTCTTTAAGTTTGATGTTAATCCAACATACATAAATGCAAGAACATAAAAGTTTCAGAGATTGAACAATTAAAACAGAGAGGCCCTCATTGGAATTGGTGTAGTCAGAGAATTATGAAGTAGGATATTAGATATATTGACACATGGTATCTGAAGATGCAAGATGATGGAACACATTTAATAGAGATAAAAACAGTTAACCAGGATGAGTATTCTTAATGAATGTGGGTAAGTGAGCAGGAATAGCTGAAAAATAATGTTTCAATTTAGTAAAAAGAGCTATGCACTGCTGATAACTCAGCATTTATGGTTTGAAAATGACAAAAGTATAAGAAAATTGAGTCAATTTTCAATTAATATAAATGAACTGAGCATTCAATAAAATAAAATTTTATTGGAGATTTTTAAGAAAACTCAAGAATATCTTTCTAACTACCTTTGGTGTAATCCATGAAAGACACATCTAATTAATTTACTTTAGGCAATACATATTTAGAATAACAGAAAAGAGTTGATGTGTTTGGGGCAAGTCTTAGTCATAGAATTTTTTTCCTATATTAGTGTTTATGTTGGTAATGTTGCAAAATTTAACTTTTATTGTGGGTTGAGGTTTTCTAAAGTGCTTGAAAGAACACTGCTACAAAATAAGAAAAAAAAAAATTGTTCCAGAGGGTATGATAAAAAGAAATTAAAAGAGAAGATAGATATTATTTAGGGGAATGGATTTGTGCAAAGTAAGGGGAGAGAAGTAGATAGTTTATAATTCAAGACAGGGTAGATACTTAAGTGTATTGTCCAAAAATAAAAATGCAGATACTAGCTAATATTAATGTTCTATTAAAAAAAACTTTTCTATAAAGTTTAATGCCAGTTTATGTAAATTTTGCTGGGATCTGAAATCTTCTTATGTAGATGTGTCCACTATTTTTGTCAAGTATTGAGAGTGCCAAATGAGTCCAGTGTAGAAGCAGGTACTGTGAGAGAGTTACTGGGTGACAGGCTCAGTTAATCACAAATGTAAATTTACAGCATTATTCTATCCCCTGGGTTCTCTCTTTCCGTGCTGTCATGCCTGTGCCCGTAGGCTAAGGAGCATGATTAATATAATGATTCAGAGGGACCATTTGAGGGTGTGAATGACCTTGCAATTACTTTATGTGAAAGTTGCTTAAAATCATTAGAGATAGTTAAATTATACTCATAAAATCCCAACATAGGTGACTGTATTTTTATTTAGAGTCATCAGTAGACCATATTTCTATTAGGAAAGTCTAAATATATGTGAAATGGCTAAGGGTCAAGAGCCAATTAAAATAAAATTAAGTGGTATCTCAGTACCAGTATCTTTTGTAATCCTGAAAAAGCAAAATCAAGTATTTGTTGATTTTTTTCAGTGATATAAAAATATTCTTTAGGAATTTTGAACCAGTTTGTTTCAAGTTCTTACATAAATTTAACATCATTTAAAATTATGATGTAATCAAATAGATTTATATACTTATAGAAATAGGTAACCATTGTATATTAAACTCCATATACCAAGCTGAAATACAAAATTTATTTTAAATCAGGATTTATGCTAAAAGAATATGGCATTTGAAAACAAAAAGTAATTTTGAAGTGTGATGCTTCAAACTTTTACTAGAGAAAAAAAGAAAATTAGACCATTATTTTTGTGAACAAAAATATTAGTATTTATTTAATTTACCCTTCAAACTTTGAACTTTTTAAATATTTTTGATAAGATCATATACATGAAATAAAGTATGCAAATCATAAACTTAGACTTGCTAATTTTTGCATATGACAGTTTTATGTAATTATCACCTATCAAGATATAAAATACTTTCCATGTTACATAAAGTTCTCTCAGACTCCTTTCCAATGATTCCCCTTACCTGTCCAAAGCTATTTTAATATTTATAATCACAGATTAGTCTTTTCTGTTCTTAAACTTCATATAAATGAGATAGTGCCATGTGTTATTTTCTGTATGACTATCATTAAAATGCAAAAACTCAAATCCAATTAGTTCTTTTGGTAATAAATTATTATATATACTATAAAATCCAGAATCATTAAAGTATGATAAATTTGGCTCTTAAGGGAATTTTTGTTTGATTAAAAAATGCTTACTGAAGAGCCATAACAGAATTATTATATACACTTGAGATATAGGTATAAACAAGACAATTAAGATATTTTTGTGAAGCTTATTGCATTTTTTTTAATATTGAAGGTAGGATACATATAATCTAGAAATGGAAAGAACATTTCATATCTGATAGTACTCGCTAGGAAATAAAACATGGTATTGATGGAGGGAAAGTTAGGAGAAAGTGGAACCAGGAAGTAGTTTAGATTTTCTGATCAATAAAGGAATAACTAAGACAAAAGACCTAACTGATAGCCATGCAAATGACGGAAGAAAGTTCCTAAGTAAATATATATGACTGGCAATAATTGAAATTATGTATTAAAGATGAAAAGTTTGAGTAGGAAATTTGAGAAAAAAACTCTAAATAATAACAGATCCTTTGATAACTTCAAGAAGTAGGGCATTTCTGACTGGGCATAGAAAATTAATAAGACAATAATACTATTAAATAATCATCTGCTTACTATTTTTCTATATATAGCAAAAAATTTAAGTGTATTCATCACATCTGCTTTCAAGAAAAACATTGGGAAAAGAAAAATACTAATTGAGAGAATGTTCAGTTTTCTAATTTTTCTCTAGTGTTCATTAAATCAAATATGTGCATATGTTTTCATGTTAGTGATACAAACCACTTCAAAGATCTACCTTCCGAAATGAGAGTAGGTTTATACAAAACATGTATCCCAAATGACCATTTATAGAATGTGGAGGAAAGGGGAGTAAAAAGTTGCTCTGCTGGATGGAATTCATTCAGGTGTGAGAAAGACAAGACCCCCTCAGTTAAATGTGGACAAAATGTGACAGCTCTTAATCTTCAAGTAAAATCTTTATACTACCCAGGGCATTTTCATGGTGATGCTGGTCTTTTTCCACAAAAATTTTCCCAAAATTTATATGAGGGACATAAAAGATAAGAATATGAGGTTAGTTTTTAGAATTCTTAATGGCTACAAAATATAGATCAAAGCAAGCACATAGTTATTCCTTTGCAATCATATGTAATCCAGTAAACACATGAATGTAGTATTTTCAGGAAATAAAATTTAAAAAACTATGTAAGTGTTGAGAGTCCATCTTGTTCTGTTAAATAATTATATACACATATTATGGTTTAGTTCTAAATCTTGGTCAGATATAACCATGATAACCCCTATTCACTTAAATTTAAATGTTTTCCAGATTGCTGGGGGACATTATATTGATTAATAAATAACTCTATTGTATAAACACAAACACAAACTTATTTCTAGTCTTATTTATTATTTGTTATAAAATAAATTTTGAGTAAATACAGATGTTTAAAATTATATTGTATCTCTTATAATAATTTGTTTTTCAAATATATCAAAGAAAGTGATACTTTTTCCTTTTCAAATGACTAAACAAATTTATTTCAAGAACTTTGAAATAATTGCTCCATCAGTACCTCATGATGGATAGATGATATCAATCTATTAAGCTAGTCAATATCCTTTCATAGTTGTTGTCTCTGATGATATTCATTGTATGTGGTCTTTAAAGACTGATGTTAACTTTTGCAAATCATTATGTATTTTAATTGCATAAAGTAAACAAAAATTGTAGAGATTTAGTAGCAGTAACATGCTGTATTACAGTGAACATAGAAGTCAAAGTTGGTAGACTACAAACTAGTTCAACCTCATCTATTATTTCAATGTGCCCTCTAGTGATTTTTTGCTCCACCTTGCATTTTATTTTCACCTTCAAAATACAGGAATAGGGTTAGATGGTTAACAAGACTCTTTTCAATTCTAAAATTTTAAGATTCTACCTTTAAGTAGATTATTTTCATTTTAAACTTTTCATAATAAAATACTAATATTTTCTTTAAATAGACATTCATAATGAACAATGACAAATCGTCTAGCACATTTGTAGCTACAATTCCAGAATGACAGAAGGAAAAAAGATTGTGCCAGGAAAAATGAAGGTCAAAACCTCAAATATGGTGAAAGACAAAACTGGCAAATTTAAGAACAGCTAAGGTATTAAATACTAAGATAATTCTACCTTAACATACTATATGAAATCCAAAGATAGAGAAAAATCTTGTATATGTAGATTAGTACATTTTTAGAACTACATCTCTTGCCTACTATGTATTTCTATAAAGAACCTGTGACTTTTTTTTTACCATGCTTCATTTTTTTATTTATCTTTTAATTTTTTACAGACTACATTTTGATTCATTGTACACAAATGGGGCACATCATTTCGTTTCAATGGTTGTGCATGATGTAGATTTATACCATTCGTGTAATCATACATGTACATAGGGTAGTGAAGTCTGTCTCATTCCACCATTTTTTGTACTCCCCTCCCTCTCATTTCCTTCTACATAAAGTTTCCCCATTCTTCTCTCCCTCCCCACCCCCACATCCCCATTGTATATCATTCTCCAATTCCGTCCATTTATTTGAAAATGCCATAACATTATTCTTCCCTGTGGCTGAATAATATTCTATTGTATATATACCACAGTTTCTTTATCCATTCATCTGTTGAAGGGCATCTAGATTCACAATCTAACTATTGTGAACTGAGATGCTATAAACATTGATGCGGCTGTGTTACTGTAGTTTGCTGATTTTAAGTTCTTTGGGTATAAACCGAGGAGTGGGATAACTGGGTCAAAAGGTGGGTCTGTTCCAAGTTTTCTGAGGATTCTCCACACTGCTTTCCAGAGTGGCTAAACCCATTTGCAACTCCACCAGCAATGTAAAAGTGTGCCTTTTACCCCCCATCCATGTCAACATCTATTATTGTTTGTGTTCTTGATAAAAGCCATTCTAATTGGAGTAAGATGAAATCTTAGAGTTGTTTCAATTTGCATTTCTCTAATTACTAGAGATGTTGAACACTTTTTCATATATTTATTAATTGCCTGTGTGTCTTCTTTTGTGAAGTGTCTGTCCAGTACCTTGGCCCATTTATTGATTGGGTTCTTTGTATTTTTGTTGTAAAGTTTTGTAAGTTCTTTGTAAGTTTTGGAGATAAGTGCTCTAACTGAAGCGTGTGAAAAAAAGATTTTCTCTCACTCTGTAGGCTCTCTATCACTTTTTAATGAATTAAATCTTACACCATATGTGCTCACAGTGTGTGTGTGTGTGTGTATGTGAAACAATAATAGAATAAAGCCAATGATTATATTGATATGTTTCTGTTTTATGTGAAATGAAAAATTTCAAAAATAAAATTCTTTCACTGAACTTAATAGAAGAAAATAAAGGGGAAATTTTGAGAATAAAATAAGAAAAAACAGAAACCAATTAGCACCAACAAAACTACATCTTACAGTCCACCTGTTCCTTTTCTCCTCCCTGCCAATAACTCTCTCCACTCTAATAATGTTTTGAACAACCTTATTTCATTACTAAAATTCAGCCCTGCAAGTATAGTTAATCAAGAAGGCACATAGTACTACTATAACACCTAACCTGAAGCTCTATTTTAATTACTTCCAAGTGAGCTCACTATGTATCACAATATCCTCTCAAAGAGAGAATTCCATGCCTTACCCAAATACTAATTAGGGTCTCTGGACTCAACTTAAATTCACATAGCACAGGCCATACTTAACTCGACTTCCTATATAGATTCCCCAAAGACTCACCCACTCTTCCACAAAAATTTATAATAATACCTTTCAAAGTTTTTCTTTGATATGGGAAATGTTATCTATTTTTAAATTTTCAATCATTCTTAGATGGACACCTTTCATAAAATACCTGAATGGTATTTCCTTATAAGTAATTATTTTGTCTTAAACTCATATTTTATGTTTAATAGGTAAATTCTGATTATAGTTTTAGGATTGTTTCATTATCAATACATCCCTACAGACTGTGGTACCAATACCTTGCTATCAATTATGGCTAAAACCAAATCAAGACATTGGGGATCATACTTTCTAGTACAATTCATACTACCATTCTGTCATGTTTACTCGGTATCCCTTCCATTGGCACAATTTGGCTAATGCTACTGTTACGTTAAACGCTGTATCTTTTTATCAAATAATTATTTCATTTTCAGTAAATTGATGTTAAAATAAATAATAAATAAATGTATATGATTATCTGGTTTTTATATAATTTTGAATTGAAATGGATAAAAATATCACACATGATAACACGGTTGCTCTATGCGTGATTAGAGAGCAGCTTGTGCCGCATTCAGCTCATGCTATAAGTTTATCTATACTTGAATCATTCCACATCTTGTTCAACAGTGTGCATCCAGCCATGCTATACCAGGATGTTCTATTACCAAACAGTAAACAGAGCTGAAATGCACAAAGCTGCACCATGTGTAGCACTACCCTAAATAACTCCACCACAGAAGCAATCACTCTACCAAAATGAAAGTGTCTTGGCAGTGGATTTAAAGTTTCCTCCACTCACCAGAGTTCTCAACACTCTCTATACTGAGCCTTATAAAACTTACGGTCCATTCATCCAAAAGCACTACATAAAATCAGGCAACCTTACTTATAATCGTCACTTAGGGGAAGCTGAAGAAATAAATTAGAAAAAAAAAAATCTACGTGACAAATAAAAGGACATTCTGTACTCTTATTTCCACATTTCTGTAAGTCCAAAGTCTTTTTTCTTTTTAATTGTAAGCCAATCTCAAAAAGCCAAAGGACGAATGATCTCACTGAGAAGTGGATGATGATACATAACGAGGGCTGAGAGGGAGGCAAGAATGGAGGAAGGAGGGCTGAAGTTTTTTCAAAATAAAATGCTTAACATCTGTTGTTCAAAAATGAAGCTCC
The DNA here is from genome assembly GCF_902686455.1 of Sciurus vulgaris. Taxonomy (NCBI): domain Eukaryota; kingdom Metazoa; phylum Chordata; class Mammalia; order Rodentia; family Sciuridae; genus Sciurus; species Sciurus vulgaris. Next base: position 138,976,965 of record NC_136463.1, read on the forward strand.
AAGAGTAATGAAAATTTACTGGGGTACATTGTGCCCCACAGGGGTACTTTCTTTGTTTTTAGATTAAGCCATATCAGATGAAAGGAGGTAATTGTTATGAATAAATTTATTTATTTTATTACAATATCTTCTGAGTTACTCTATAAAAGGATTGGATATTTATTCTTTTCCAAGTTTTTCTTGTTGAATTTTCTCGGGCTGTTTTGAGTAGTTGTGAATTTCTGCTAGACAAACACATCTTTGTCAAGTTAGCTAGAGGTAAATTGCACATAAAATTTTTCCCTGCAGAAATTCCTTGTCAGGTAATGAACCAACCAAAGTGACATCAATTTGACTGATGGACATTTTCCAACACTAGTCAGGGTGGTTCATCAAAGCCATTGTAGTAGTAGTATCCATGGTTGAGAACAACCAGCAGCCTTGCTTGCCTGGCTATAAATCACAGCAAATCGATGTATCCTTTATTCCATTGTACACTGTCTTGGCAAGTTTCTTATTGTATATAAAAGGATAGAATAATATATCAGAAAATCCAGTGACTTAAATTTAGCATTAGTAATATACTATATTTGACACTGCACAGCAATAGTATCCTGAGTTATTATTTTTACTGTGTCTTAGTTATTAATTTTTAGGTATTTGTAGGTTGGGAGCTATAGATTTTAAGAGAAAACTTTATTTTTTATACAGGTACCAAGTGTATTGTTCTCAATTAATAGCTTGTACACCCAATGTATTATCCCGGTTGGGCAGGATTCTGATCTGCTTTCATGCTTCATAACTGCCAATAGATTAAACTCAAAAGAGTGTACGGTCTTTAAATGTTTAGTCATGCTAAGTCTAGAAAATTTTGAGGAAATTAGAGAAGAGAGCTGTCTGGTTCCTTTATATTTGTGTTCTCTTTCTTTCCACTCATAAAAATCCACAGTCTAACATATGCCAGGTGTTCATGATATGAATATGTTGATATCAGACAAGAGGCCCTGATAATAAAAAAATTTGAAAACTGCATTCATTGGACTCATTGTGTCCTATAATAAGCTGCACACGTCTCTGAATAATAAGACCTTAGCTATTTGGCCCCAGATGGCATACCCTTAACTTAATGTTACATGCTCTCATTCAAAGTTAATTTTAAGTAAAAATTTTAGAGTGAAATAATTACATATTCATATGCAATTATAAGAAACGATGCAGAGAGCCTAGGTACCATTTACCCAGTTTCTCAATGGTGATTTCTCAGGAAGTCATAGTATGATAACAAACCCAGCACACTGACACTAACATCCCCCTCCTATTCAATGTTCATAGATACACACACACACACACACACACACACACACACACACCTTCCACCTCAATTATACCTGACCTTCCGGGGGACCAATATTCAGTCTAACATTTTTATGATTTTGTCCAGTAAAATATTGCATAAATGGAATGCTGGAGTCACAGGACAATAAAATGGCTTTAAATATAAAGAAAGAGAGGTATCTGCAAGAAGATGTAAAGTGGAACCACATACAAGTAAGATTTCAAACAGCTTGACTGGTGGCACTCTGAGGGTAAGCTGAGTACACATCAGGGAAAGAGAAAGAAGTTCCTAGGGACTGAAAATAGAGGATTCTTTTTTTTTTTTTTTTTTTTTAAAGAGTGAACAAAAAACAATTTTTTTCAAATTTCAAAGGGAAGATATCACTTGAATGCATCACATGAACAAGTTGTTGAAATTATAGAATATATACAAATAAACATATTTAAGGTAAAATGGTCCAGAGTAGATATAGTTTTAATGTACCTTGAAATCAGATTCATGCATAAACTCTTTTCTTAGAATAGCCTCTGTCTCAAAGTACTCTTAGTAGGAAAGGAACAAAAACACACTGAATTCAAAGTTTGCCACTAAACTAGGATGGTTTTCATATTCAGGTGACAAAATGTGTCTTGAAATATTCTAGGATTTTTTTTTCCTTTTTTGTTTAATTAATTTTTATTGTAAACAAATGGGATACATATTGTTTCTCTGTTTGTACATGAAGTAGAGGTATACCATTTGTGTAATCATACATTTACATAGGGTAATAGTTTTTGCTTCATTCTGTTATTTTTTCCTCCACCCACCCCTCCCACCTCTCTTATCCCTCTATAGAGTCCCTACTTCTTCCATTCTTGCCCCCTTCCCACCCCCTCTATGTGTCATCATCTGCTTATCAGTGAGATCATTCGTCCTTTGGCTTTTTGAGATTGGCTTATCTCACTTAGCATGATATTCTCCAATTTCATCCATTTGCCTGTAAATGCCGTAATTTTATTATTCTTCATGACTGAGTAATATTGCATGGTATATATATACCATTGTTTCTTTATCGATTCATCCATTGAGGGGCATCTAGGTTGGTTCCACAGTCTGGCTATTGTGAAGTGAGCAGCTATGAACATTGATGTGGCTGTATCTCTGTAGTATGCTGATTTTAAGTCCTTTGGGTATAGGCCAAGGAGTGGGATAGCTGGGTCAAATGGAGGGTCCATTTCAAGTTTTCTAAGGAATCCCCACACTGCTTTCCAGAGTGACTGCACTAATTTGCAGTCCCACCAGAAATTTATGAGTGTACCTTTTTCCCCACATCCTCGCCAACACCTATTATTGCTTGTATTCTTGATAATTGCCATTCTAATTGGGGTGAGATGGAATCTTAGGGTAGTTTTGATTGCATTTCTCTTATTACTAAAGATGTTGAACATTTTTTCATAAATCTGTTGATTGCTTGTAGATCTTCTTCTGTGAAGTGTCTGTTCATTTCCTCAGCCCATTTGTTGATTGGGTTATTTGTATTCTTGGTGTAGAGTTTTTTGAGTTCTTTATAGATTCTGGAAATTAGTACTCTATCTGAAGTATGAGTGGTAAAGATTTTCTCCCACTCTGTAGGCGTTCTGTTCACATTGCTGATAGTTTCCTTTGCTGAGAGAAAGCTATTTAGTTTGAATCTGTCTCAGTTATTGATTCCTGCTTTTATTTCTTGTGCTATGGGAGTCCTGTTAAGGAAGTCTGATCCTAAGCCAACAAGTTGAAGATTTGGACCTGCTTTTTCTTCTATAAGATGCAGGGTCTCTGGTCTGATTTCAAGGTCCTGAATCTATTGTGAGTTAATTTTTGTGCAGGGTGAGAGATAGGAGTTTAGTTTCATTCTGTTGCATATGGATTTCCAGTTTTCCCAGCACCATTTGTTGAGGAGGCTATCTTTTCTCCATTGAGTATTTTTGACACCTTTGTCTAGTATGAGAAAACTGTATTTGTTTGGGTTTGTGTCCATATCCTCTATTCTGTACCATTGATCTACCTGTCTATTTTGGTACCAATACCATGCCGTTTTTGTTACTATTGCTTTGCAGTATAGTTGAAGTTCTGGTATTGTGATAACTTCTGCTTCACTCTTCCTGATAAGGATTGCTTTTGCTATTCTGGGTTTCTTATTCTTCCAGATGAATTTCATGATTGCTTGTTCTATTTCTGTAAGGTACATCATTGGGATTTTAATTAGAATTGCATTGAATCTGTGTAGCACTTTTGGTAGTATGGCCATTTTGACAATATTAATTCTGCCTATCCAAGAACATGGGAGATCTTTCCATCTTCTAAGATTTTCTTTAATTTCCTTCTTTAGTGTTCTGTAGTTCTCATTGTAGAAATCTTTCACCTCTTTTGTGAGATCAATTCCCAAGTATTTTATTTCTTTTAGAAGCTATTGTGTCTGGGGTAGTTTTCCTAACTTCTCTTTCTGAAGATTCATCAATTATGTATAAAAATGCATTGGATTTATGAGCATTAATCTCATATCCTGCTACTTTATTGAATTCACTTATGAGTTCTAAAAGTTTTCTGGTTGAATTTTCTGGTTTCTCTAAATATATAATCATGTCATCAACAAATAGGGATAGTTTGAATTCTTCTTTTCCTATTCATACCCCTTTAATTTCCTTGGTCTGTCTAATTGCTCTGGGTAGAGTTTTGAGGACAGTGCTGAATAGATGTGGTGAAAAAGGACATCTCTGCCTTGTTCCAGTTTTTAGGGGGAATGCTTTCAGTTTTTCACCATTTAGAATGATATTGGCCATGGGCTTAGCATAGATGGCCTTTACAGTGTTAAGGAATGTTCCCACTATCCCTATTTTTTCCAGTATTTTGAGCATGAAGGGATGCTGTATTTTATCAAATCCTTTTTCTGCATCTATGAAAATAATCATGTGATTCTTGACTTTAAGTCTATTGATATGGTGAATTACATTTGTTGATTTCCAGATGTTGAACCAAACTTGCATCCCTGGGATGAAACCCACTTGATCATGGTGCACTATCTTTTTAATATATTTTTGTATGCAATTTGCTAAGATTTTGTTGAGAATTTTTGCATCAATGTTCATTAAGGATATTGGTCTGATATTTTCTTTCCTTGATGTGTCTCTGTCTGCTTTAGGTATCAGGGTGATATTGGCTTCATAGAATGAGTGTGGGAGGGTTACCTACTCTTCAATTTCATGAAATACTTTGAGAAGTATTGGAATGAGCTCTTCTTTAAAGGTTTTGTAGAACTCGGCTGAGAACCCATCTGGTCCCAGACTTTTCTTTGTTCGTAGGCTTTTGATGACTTCTATTTCATTGCTTGAAATTGATCTATTTAAATTGTGTATGTCCTCCTGGTTCAGTTTAGGTAATTCTTATGTCTGTAGAAACCTGTTGATGTCTTCAAGATTTTCTATTTTGTTGGAGTATAGATTTTCAAAATAGCTTTCGATTATGTTTTGTATTTCATTCGTGTCTGTTGTGATATTTTCTTGTTCATTCCGAATTTTAGTAATTTGGGTTTTCTCTCTTCTCTTTGTTACTGTGGCTAAGGGTTTATCAATTTTGTTTATTTTTTCAAAGAACCAACTATTTATTTTGTCAATTTTTTGTATTGTTTCTTTTGTTTCAATTTCATTGATTTCAGCTCTGATTTTAACTATTTCCTGTCTTCTACTACTTTTGGTGTTGATCCATTCTTCTTTTTCTAGGGCTTTGAGCCGTAGTGTTATTTGTTGATTTTTTTCTTCTTTTATTGAATGCACTCCATGAAATAAATTTTCTTCTAAGAACTGCTTTCATAATGTCCCAGAGATTTTGATATGTTGTTTCCATGTTCTCATTTACCTCTAAGAATTTTTTAATTCCCTTCCTGATATCTTGCTATCCATTCATCATACAATAGCATATTATTTAATCTCCAGGTGTTGGAGTAGTTTCTGTTTTTTACTCTGTCATTTATTTCCAATTTCAATCCATTATGATCTGATAGAATACAAGGTATTATCTCTATCTTCTTGTATTTGCTAACAGTAGCTTTGTGGCATAATATATGGTCTGTTTTAGAGAAGGACACATGTACTGCTGAGAAGAAAGTGTATTCGCTCTTTGTTGGATGGTGTTTTCTATAAATGTCCGTTAAGTCTAAATTATTGATTGTATTTTTTAGATCTATGGTTTCTTTGTTCAATTTTTGTTTGGAGGATCTGTCCAGTGGTGAGACAGTGTGCTAAAATCACCTAGTATTATTGTGTTGTGGTCTATTTAATTTCTGGCATTGAGAAGGATTTGTTTGAGGTATATGGATGAGCCACTGTTTGGGGCATAGATATTTATGATTGTTATGTCTTTCTGATTTATGCTTCCCTTAAGCAATATGAAATGTCCTTCTTTTCCCTTCTGACTACCTTTGGCTTGAAGTCCACATTATCTGATATGAGGATGGATACCCTGGCTTTTTTGCTGTGTCCATATGCATGGTATGTTTTTCCCTATCCTTTCACCTTTAGTCTATGGGTATCTCTTTCTATGCGATGAGTCTCTGGCAGGCAGCAAATTGTTGGATCTTTCTTTGTAATCAAATCTTCCAGTCTATGTCTTTTGATTGATGAGTTCAGACCACTAACATTCAGAGTTATTATTGAGATATGATTTGTATTCCCAGCCATTTGGCTCATTTTTTTTTTTTTTTTTTTTTTTTATACAACTTGATTTCTCCTTTATTTGGTTGTTCCTTTAGGGTAGTTCCTCCCTTAGCTTATTTACATCATTGTTTTTCATCTCTTCCTCATGTAATATTTTGCTGAGAATGTTTTGTAATGCTGACTTTCTTTTTGTAAATTCTTTTAGCTTTTATTTATCATGGAAGGATTTTATTTTGTCATCAAATCTGAAGGTAAGTTTTGCTGAGTATAAGATTCTTGGTTGGCATCCATTTTCTTTCAGAGCTTGAAAAATGTTGTTCCAGGGCCTTCTAGCTTTTAGGGTCTGAATTGAAAAATCTGCTGATATCCATATTGGTTTCCCCCTGAATGTAATTTGATTCTTTTCCCTCACAGCCTTTAAAATTCTGCCTTTATATTGTATGTTACATATTTTCATTATAATGTGCCTTGGTGCAGGTCTGTTGTAATTTTGTATATTTGTAGTCCTATAAGCCTCTTATACTTGGTTTTCCATTTCATTCTTCAGATTTGGGAAATTTTCTGATATTATTTCATTGGATAGATTGTTCATTCCTTTGATTTGTTTCTCTAAGCCTTCCTCAATCCTGATAATTCTTAAATTTGTCCTTTTCATGATATTCCATAGTTCTTGTAGATTCTGTTCATGATTTCTTACTGTCTTCTATGTTTAGTCAACTTTGTTTTGAAGATTAAATATTTTTTCTTCGATATCTGAGGTTCTGTCTTCCAGGTGTTCTATCCTATTGGTTTTGCTTTCTATGGAGTTTTTAATTTGGTTTTTTGTTTCCTTCATTTCAAGGATTTCTGTTTGGTTGAAAAACAACATTTTTCAAGATATTTATTTTCAATATCTCTAACTCTTTATTGAAATGATCTTTTGCTTCCTGTATTTGGTCTTTTAACTGTTGATTGGTGCAATCATTCAATGCCTGCATTGCCCTCTCATCTCATCCTTCAATGCCTGCATTTGCTCTTTCATCTCCTCATTTGCTTCCACGATTGTTTTGATTATATACATTCTGAACTCCATTTCTGACATTTCTTCTGCCATGCTGTCATTGGATTTTATTGCTATACCATCTAGGTTTGTTTGGGACATTTTCTTCCCTTGTTTTCTCATATTGTTCAGGTATCTACCATTCTAATAGTGAAACTCTGGTTTATTGCAGATTTCCTCTATTGACTAATATTGTCTCTGTAGATTTCCAATAACTCAACTCTTAGCCTTCGGTAGCCTGAAGTCTTGGAGGAACTTGATAATGTGGTGCTCCACTAGGAAGCTGGCCTTCTAGGGGTGGTGACCTTCAGGTGGGGTACATTCCCAGTTGGCTCTGAGTTGGTCCAGAGTCTCTCAATATCTCCTCTTATTGGCTCCTGGGTCTTGTCAAAGGTCTTCTAGCTTCCTGTAGGTGTCTCAGGAAGGGAGTTGCCCGTCCAGTGATGACGGCCACATCCTCAGGGATAATTCAAAATGCCTGCACCAGCCTATAAAGAAGCCTCTGGCTAACTCCGTGATGGAGACAAACCTCGACATAGTGGTTGGGCTGGGTTGTTCAGTGGTGGTGTCTGTCTTTGTCCTTGTGGGTTGGGCAGGTTGGCTACCCACCACCCACCTCCACAAGGCAAGCAGGTTGGGTGCCCACCTGCTACCTCTGCTATGCAAGAGGCCTGGCTCACCTGCCAGCTCGCTCCACAACTGCGACAAAACAGTGAAGGCTCCAACCTAGGTGCAGGGGTCAGGTGAGGTCACTCAGTTATGACGGTCTGTCCTTGGCCTGCTGGCTGGGCGGGATAGCTGCCTGACGTCTACCTCTGTGATGTAGGCGGCCTGGCTCACCCGCCCGCTCGTTCCACGACTGTGACCAACCAGTGATGGCACCAACCTAAGTCGAAAATAGAGGATTCTATGTCATTTAGCAGGCTTCCCTCTGTCCCTCCAAGCTAACCAGGTGCTCACCGGAAAGACTGTGAGCATCCTGAGATACTCTTTCAAACTGAAGAAAGAAAAAGTTGCCATGAGAGCACCACAAACAGTATACCCCGTCCTCTCTGTTTCTCCATGGACTGCCTTCCTCAGTTTGTGGGGGAAGTAACAAAGAACATTGCCCTTGAAGCACTTGAGAAAACCTGCTGCAGCTAGGAGAAGTATGGCTGCCAAATTCAGTTAATAAAATGCAAGACACCCAGGTGATTAATTTCAATTGACAAATCATATTTTAGCATAAGTGTGCACTTTGTAATATTTGGAAAACTCTTACACGAAAACGTTATATGATGTTGATGTGAAATCCAAATTTAACTGGTCCTTCTGTACATCTTCTGGCAACCTTAAGAACAAGGGTACAGAAAAAAAAACACTCATCACAAAAGAAGTTGCAGGAGTACATGCTCAGCTGAGAACTATGTCATTGAGGGAGGGGGCAGGAGCACACAGGTCAGCCCTCAAGGTCCAGAGGAAGAAGCTGCTTTAAAATAAGACTTGATCAGGATACACTGAGGGAGTGTTACAGCTTCACAGGCAACTAAGGAGATGTGAAAAGTAATTTATGTGGAATCCTGGATTGAATCCAGGAATAGAAAAAGAAACAAGTGGAAAATCCCATAAAATTCAAGTCCATCAATCCAAGTTTAGTTCATCAAATTGCTTCAATGTTTACCTCTAGATATCTCACAGATTAAAGAGGAATCCCCAAGGAAACCAAACCATACATGGAACTGAATAAAATTATAACTATGATGTATCAAAATTAAAAATTAGATGAATGGGGCTGCATAAAACTGAAAAGCATCTGCATAGCAAAGGGAACAATTAAAAAATTGAAGCAAAATATGCAGAACAGAAAATATTAGTAGACCATATTTGATAAGCAATTAGTGTCCAAAATGTACAAGATACTTGAAGGCAAGAAGATAACCAGATTTTAAAAAGAGTACAAAACTTATGTAAATGTTTCTCAAAAGAAGATGTATGAATAGACAAGAAGCATATGAAAAGACAATAGATATCATCAACATGTTAATACCATAGGACCTACTATTTGCATTCTTGAATACTTAGAGAAAAATGAAAATTTACCCTAACATATAAACTTGTATATGAACATTTTATCAGCTTTATTCATATCCAAAAATCTATAAACAACCCAAATGAGTGAATGGTTAAATTCTGGTACATCCATATAATTAAATACTACACTTAAGCAACAAACAGGGTTAACTGTTAATACATGTGACCACTCACTTACATATCCATAAAATTATGCTTAGTTAAAAACAAGTCATTATCAAAAGATTACATATGGTGTGTGCGTATATGTGTATTTTTTTTTTCTAATTCTTCCCCCAATTGTGTTTTTTTTTCTTCTCCACTCTCATTTTTATCTGAAACATTTCATTCTTTTTCCTCTACTTCCTTTTTTGTTCAGTTTGGGATTTTTTCCCAGCTGTTCAAGTTTCGGTTTACAAAATCTCAGAGTATGTCCAGAGTAGACTCAGCAATATATTCAGATATTACCTCTGTTACTCTTGCCCTTGTCCATGAATTGCTGTCTGAAGAACATTCTCAAAATTTTTAATTAATATTTCCACTAAAAATTGGGAATTATGCAAGTTGTCTGTAAGCAGGGATGATTTTTTTCATCTATTTCATGACTTTTAAAAATGTTATTATTTTCATTGCCCCAACAAATGATAAATATATACCTTTGTAGTTTGTTGTTCTTTTTAACACTGCAGTGATGTTGTTAATGAATGATGAATTGAACAAGATGTGGGTTATTCTCAACTATATTTAATGAAAAAGTCATTGGAACAGTCACTCTGTTTAGCACTAAGATCCCAAAAGGAAAATGTGTGGTTGTTAAAATGCATCTTCTCATGAAGAGCTGGATACATATATAAGAAACCAAACTACATTAATATCAGAGATACAGCAAGGCTATATATACAGAGAAAAGAGACAACTGTTTCTCTTGAATCACTTAAGGGTACCCTACCAAGCAGGCAGTGCCTGAGGCTTTCCATAGCACTCAGAAAATACATAAGGAGTATCTTGAACACATTTTTTTAAGGGACATTGATCTACACAGTGAGATCACAGCACAAACAGATGTGTAGAAATGATAGGTAAATACCACAAGACAGTAGGAGAACAAGGAAGTGCTTTAAAGTTTTGTGGAATTTTATGACTGAATCGATAATACTCATAGGCTAAAAATATTAAAGTTGTTGAAAAAAGTTTTTATTTGTTGTTTACCATAATAAAATTAAGTAGTAGTAAATACATGGTCACTTGAAAATACCTATGTGCTTGAATTTTTCATTATCATCTTGAAGATACAATACTATATATGTAGCTATATCTTGGAAGCTTTCAGTTTGAATATCAACCCACAAATCCATTTTAGTTATCTTTCATAATGCTATAAAATTGCAAAATAATAATCCATTTTTTCTTTCAATCTAGTTCCCAAATATCTGTCAAATCATTTCAATGAGCTAGTCTCTGGTTTTGATGCTAACTATAAAGTAGATATTGAACAAGTTTCTTTCACATAAAACTTAGTATGTTGTGGTAGAAACAAAAATTAGATATTCAATATACGATACATCAGGCTGTAATAAAACTTACAAAGAAAAGCCATTAAGTGTATGGGAGATATAACAGCAGCAGAGTTTCATTTTATAAAAAATGATATAAAATAGTTGAACAGTATTCTAAAAGAAGGGAGAAATAAACCATGCAGATAAAACCATAAGAGAGCTTGCTAGTCAGGTAAGTAAAATTCCCTCAGGGATGAGCAAGCCTGGCATATTCTAGTCATTGAGGTTGGGGTAAGGTGAGCATGGGAGAGTGATGGGTTACAAGATTCATGTGTGCAGCTAGATTTTCCATTTTTATGTGAGTGGACTTGGAAACTATTAGAAATAGTAGAGGAATTACATATTCTAACATTTTAACACATACTCTGTCCACTTTGTATAGAATAAACTATAATAAACTAGTAAGAATTGGACCTGGTGGTACACGCCTGTAATCCCAGTGACTCAGGAGACTGAGGCATAGGATCACAAGTTTGAGGCAAGTCTCTGAAACTTAGGGAGGCCTTAAGCAACTTAGTGAGACCCTGTCTCAAAATAAAAAATAAAAAGGGCTTGGGATATGGCTCAGTGATTAAGTGCTCCTGTTTAAAATCCCTGCACACCACCCCCTCCCCAGAAAAAAAAGGAAAAGAAACTACTAAGAACATGATTACAATAATTCACAAGAGAAATTTTGGTGCTTTTCTGATGTGTTAAAAGTAGAAGCAAAGTTGAAACTATAGCATTCTAAATATATTTTGAAAGAGGGATAATAAGTTAGCTGAAGTATTATGTATAGGATGTAGGAAACAAAGAAAAGCACAAAAGGTCTTTGATATTTTTCCCATCAGCCTGAATAAACAAGTTGCCTTTTTGAGATAGAGAAGTCTATGTGGGAGTAGAGAACAATTCCAAAACATGAATTTTGAAATTTTATAATGCTCAAATGACTTATTAACCATGCAAAAGAAGATAATGAGTATGTCATCGGATGAAGGCTAAGGTCCTCCAACAAGGTTGAGGCTGAAGATGTATCAGCTCTACAAAAACAATATAATTTTCATAATGAAATTCACATGATACAAATAGCATTTTAAAAACTTTTCTTTTTAGCACTGGGATCTGGGGATTGAATGCAGGGGTGTTGTACCACCAAGCTACATTGTCACCATTTTATTTATCTTTTTAATTCTGAGACAGGTTCTTACTAAGTTGCCCAGGCAAACCTCAAACATGCAATTCTCCTACTATAGCTCCTAGGGTTGCTGGTATTACAGGTGTGTGCCACTGCATCCAGTAAGTTTTTAAAACTTTTATGTTTTATTTTAATTCACATTAAAAAATAATAGTATGTATGCTGAAATATTTTTATTCAGAAATAAGTAAAATTTGCATTGTATTTTCACTACAATTAGTTCTTGTTGGAAATGCAGACTAAAAAAAAATATAGATTTTATACTATTTCCCAAAGTAATGAGACAAAATATTAAACAAATTACTAACAAGTTACAAAACTTATTGAAAAAGAATAACATTTTAAAAGTTGTCTCACTTATTAAAGTTAATCCATATATTTTCAGTGAAACCATCCAAGAAAATCTGCAGACAAGAACACAGTCACCATAACAAGTAATGAAATAGTCATTATCCTCATTACATGTTTCACTTAAGATCAGTCAAGCTGCTTCACAATTTCAAATGTCTTCAATGTTTCTCTTATGTCTCTATTGTCAGGCCAAGACACATTTACTTCTTCAATAGCAAATTAAAATTGAATGATTCTCTTTTTCCACTGTTCTGTCATATGATATTATCATCTAGTAATAACAGCCAACACCATATTAAATTCTTGTCTTATAAAGATAAATAAACATATTCATTAAATAGCATATGAAAATCACAGGAAAAAGCCCAAACAAGATTTCATTGCAGACAGCCTTCAGCAACAAGACCTTTAGAAGAAGGAGTAATTCAGGTTTGAATAGAGAAAGTAGACTCTAATGCAATTGCAACAAAGACCTTGGCAGCTACCACGGACCCTAAAGCAGTGGTGGCTCTTCAGATATGACACAAATTGAGAAAGGCTGTGCCTTTGTGACTTGCATCCACCAGTTCTTAAAAGAAGGCTTCTGTCAGGCAGGAGGTAAAGCTCTGGTTGGAACACCACCTTTGGTTCCTTCTAGAGAGCAACAAAATGTAAGCAATGAACAACTGAACAATCTGTACCTGAGATGTGAGCTTTGATTCTCAATTAAGGGCTCTTGGGGTTATAAGTGATACTCATTTCCAACCTCCAGTACCTTTGAGTACCTCATCATTGGAAAGAACCAGACCCTCACCTTAGAAGGGTCTGTCTGTGTCCATAAAATGCTTCTCAGGCTTTTGGGTTGCTGTACATGATCATTTCCTAGGGAGTAGTGTAGTAGGTCACAGGGAGCAACCTGGTGCTGAATACAATCTTCCCTTCCCCTACCCTGTAACAGCAGCTCTACTTATCCTGGATAATAAGGAGCATTGTTAAGCAAAGTCACTTCTACTTTCAACTTTTGCTTCTAGGACTTATGGCTTCTACCTACTTGAAAAACAGCAATAGAATATTATTTAAGATACCTTTAGGTTCCTAGGTGTTAGAACCCTTTCTCTCAGGGTATTTTTTCCAAGTTGGTGCCTGTCCTCCACTTGTAAAAGACCATTTCACAACTTTATAATACATAAATATTCAAAGTGGCACCTTACCTGCAACCACATAATCCATGAACCAATCTAGACCATAGGCCCCCTTTTAAAGGTAATTATGAAAGACTTTCCATGTGACTATAGGTATAAGCTGAGTAGAGACAAGACTTTTAACAGTGGTGCACAAAGCACAACTTAGCAACATGATCAAATAGCTTACTTGAGCCCTTTGACCTGGCTCATGTCTGATTGCAGATCCACCACTTGTAGAAAGTTGAAGAATTTCATTACTTTCCTCTCTTTCATCCATAATGACTGGGAATGTCTGGCAAAACCCAGGTTACAATGGGAAGTCCTTCCCATGTGAATCAACTCTCTTTCTGGTATAACTCTCATGAGCTTGTTCCAGGAACCTCGGAGTCTACATTTTGATTCTCCTACTGGCATTTTCCATAAACTTCATGTAGCATATTTTCTTACTACAGATGCTTTTAGTGTTATATCATTTTCCGCAATGTATGGCACAAATGGCAGGGCATCCTGCATCACAGCTTCAGTATATCGCAGACCCCTTTCTTATTCTGGACCATACTCAGAGCTAGCAATTTTTTGTGATATTGTGTGAATGGACTGGGAAATATGTACAAGTGTGAAATATACTGAATATGGAACCCAAAAAAGCCTGCAAGGTATTTTGCTTCCTTTTTAGGGGGATAAAACATATGGTGCACTAATTTATACTGTACATTGTATAGGATGTTGGATTTATTACTGGCCAGATATAACCTTGAACTTTCATTCAATTTATCTTTTACCATCTCAAACTATCATGTCTTACGAAGGCCTTTTATCTACTACACCCTTCTCATTCATTAGAGCAAATTAGTTGTATGTTAAAGATATAGTAAAGTGTGGTGTTCTGCTGAATGTCCAATCTATTTTTGTTTATAGTATTGTGACAGACAACAAGATAGTTAATATAACTCTCAGGCAAATATTGTTGTTGTATATTGTATCCATCCCTCGTGAGAGGGAATTGTTTCTAGTTCTCTTTATTGTCAGTTATGGAAAAAAATCAGCTTGATAATTGCATATATATAGTCTTATCAATCTGCTCTGGAAATGATATCACATTTGTCATAACAGGCACAATTATTATTGTGGCTTATCTGAGTTAGGTACAGAGCATTATATTCTTTCAAAAGTGATAAGTTTTTCTAGGACCTTTAATGTTGCAATAAACAAGGGAGCTGGGTATAATGGCTCATGCTAGTAGTTCCATTCCTTTTTCCACTATAATTAATATTTATTCTAAACTTCTCAGAAGTCATAGGTACTGCACTTGCTAGGATTTCCTTCAATCAGTGTAAGATATCAACTCAATTCATAACTGGTATAGTTTTAACAATTTTAGTGTCATCTTATGCCCTGTTCTATCTGTGTTCCACCTTTAGTCAGTGAGTAAGCAGTTCCTCATAGCATTTGATAATGCCTGTTATGGTGCTGACTCATGAAAAGTCTCAGGCACAAAACACATGATTGAAAATATAAGATACTCACTGAAGCATGATATATGCCCATGAGGGTCTACAGTGGGAAGTTTTACTTGTCTGGGTTTAGAGACAGTCTTTTATTCAACTTTAGCAAGTATGGTTTTCCTTCATGTTCATACTAATATATATTTCTAGATCAATGTGTAAGAACTTAAATTGCTCAAAATATTCTCTAGCCTCTTTTTCATTTCAGTCATTGTTTTAAACTTTTGATGATACCAATTTTTAGTTTTATCTTTTTGTTTTTGGTTGTTAAATAATTTAGCTACTTTCAAATGTTTTTAACCATATATATCTGATTTTTGTGAAGTAGCCACATTTCTGTTGCATTACATGTCTTTTTTATTAACAATTTCCAAAAAGCTTATATTCTAGATTCAAATCCTTTTTCTGTTGATAAAATATTTTTTATTTCAATGTATTCCATTTAATCTTTTAATTACATTTATCAATTTTATTTCTTATCCTTAATTTTGATATTACTATTTATTCTAACTCTTGAAGTTATGAGGGTGGAGGTCAAAAGGACAGTCAGTGTAGGTAATAAATGATTAGGTCACAAAGATGGGGGCTGATTCAAGAGGAAATAAAATGCTATTGCCTCCAGAGTACCTTCCCCTCCTCCACCTTTTGCCAAGGTTATCTGCCTCCAGGGAATTTTTCCTCCCAGCAAGGAGTTCATGGGAAGCCCCTGGATGACTCCCTTCCTGCCTGTTGCCCTGGGTGGCTTTGTTCCTGCCCTTGGATCACTCCACCTTTGGAGTCAAGTAGGCAGGATGTGGGGAGGAGAGGGTATGAGAACAAAGGAAATCTAAAATGTGTAAAAGTGGAGAACACCCCCATTTCCTTAGCACCAACGTGAATCCCCACCTCTGTGTTCTATCCCTTAAATAAAACTTTTTGTTCTTGCCTCTGCAGTTCTCGGGTGTTCAGTCTTTCACACGGGGAAACTGGACTCAGATTCTCAACACTGGCATCATCTCTATTACCTCTCTTTTCTCTAAAATATTCATCACTTCCCTTCACATTTAGGTTACCATCATATCATTTTATTGTCTTCCAGCTCTCATAGCTCTTTTTGAGAAGCAAAATGATTTGTGCCTCTGAAGTGAACGTATTAAGCCACATGACTCTAGCTAGTGTTATTTTAATCAGCATTATGATAGGTTTAGTACAGTTTTTCTTATTCTAGTCTTTCTTATAATTTGTAGGGACTCTAGAATCTTCATAATGGGTATATCTTTTCTTAGTTTGAGTATGTTTTCTACTCTATTCTAATGTTGACTCTGAAAGCAGATTTTTAAGAATATTTTCCTTGGGAGGCAAATTTTATGAGAAAAAAAACTGACTTTTCTCTCAACGACTGTACTTTAAATTGACCTTTTTTCTTGTAATTTTTCCTGTATATATCTTCTTATAATTATAACTATCAGATTCAAGGTTAATCTATGGGTAAATTGCAGTCACAGATTTTGAAAACGAATAAATGTGTTTAGCAGAAGAAATATATTTTCAGAATTGCACCTTTAAAAAGAGTTTATTCCTTACTATTAAAAAATGAAGGTGTGTTAATTACTGAAGTCAAAGAGAACAATTAAAATGTTTCTCACTGGTCAGATAAGGGAAATGGAGAGGGATCCAGTAGGGAAAACATATTATTGATTTAAATGTTGGTCCACATTGAAAGAATCTCATATTATTTGTGATGAAGAATATGATCCCTCTATTCCATAGTAAGGTTAACTTTGATCTAGGAGGAAATTCCTACAATCAAAATGATTCTCAATGAAATTCTTACATATGAATACAGAGTAGATAATTAATAATTTTTCCCCTTGGAGCTGCACAAGCACACTGACCTCTTACCGAGCTCCATATTTCAATAGTGTCGCTACTATAAAATCACCACATGCTACCCTTCGTTCCAATCATTGAGTAGTGCCATGAGTGGTGGTGAGTGGTGGCACATCCATCAAAACATTGTATAGTTGAAAATAAATTAAAAAAAAAAAAAAATGAAACAAATAACACAATCCCCAGGCACTAAAGAGTAAGCTGAATGAGGAAGGTCTGTTTTCAATGTATCTTGACAGACCACAGCAGGGTTCTGCATGGGAAATGCTACAAAGCATATTTCAACTGAAGCAATGAACTTTAATAGGAATACCATTTACACATAAATGTATACTGGGTGATAATCACAAGTCTATTTATTCAACAGCTGGATCTCAGGATTCGAATGAAGGTGACAGAGCATAGAGAATTATGTTCCTACAGAGTAGGAAAAATCCTATTAACCTTTAATGACCTACTTTTCTTAGGCTTTTAGTTTACAATTCAGATATAACCTACTGTTTATTTTACTGTTAGAATCATAGTGTACAAAAGGAAATATACACATATTTCATTAACAATATTCATTTAAATTTCAAGAATGAGTTCAAGGCCATGGTGGGTGCTTAGACACTAATTTTGAAGTAACACAGAGAAACCTAAGGGGTAAAGTGTGTAAAAAATGAATGTCTTGGATGCCATCAAAACACACAGCAGTATACATCCAGAAATTAAATCTCAGTGCTATGGCATGTCTGGTACCACCCAATACTGACTTGGTTCATCTATTTGCACAGCTGTAATATTATAACAACAAGAAAGCCTTTCATTGCTGACTAATGGGATGTGTTATTTACTTATTGTTTGGCCACTTAGAGACTCAACTTATTTGAAAGAAAATGATGATTACCACAATTGTCAACTTCTTTGGCTCACACTTTATTCAGGACACTACCTCATAAATTTAGCACTTTTATATTTTATATAAAGGACTTACACATTTCATTAGTGGATGCTCATTAGTGAATACAATAATATTTAAATGTTGCAAAAATTTTGAACAGTGAGTCTTATAAACATCTCTCCTGTTGATTAGTTGTCAGCATTTGATCATCTTAAAAACTTTGAAAGTAATAACAATCACTGTGCTCCAGATACTGTGTTAAATGTTTAACATGTGTAAGACATGATTTGTACCTTAAAGGAAAAATAGAGCAAGAAGTCAAATAATTAGAATTTAAAGAAGTATTATGTAATTTCCATAATAATAGAAAAAGCTTGCAAGTACAAAGGATGTTGAGTAAGAAAAATCTGCTGACTAGAGTGGCCAGAGTAAATTTACAAAGGTGATGAAATTTGCATTGGGCAAAAATAGAATGGGCATGTTTTTAAGAGATAGTGGAGGAAAGATGTGGTGTAATTTGAGCTGTATACAGATTGAGTTTTTGGTACTTCCAGAAGATTCCATAAACACTTGAATAAGGAAGCTGACATTTAAGTCTGAATCTTAGACATGGGAAGTTATTAGTAAAACATGATAGAAGAGGTGGGATGAAGAAATACTGGGGAGTAAGAAAATGTAGAGAAAACTTTAATTTGGGGGAAGATAGAACATGGGAAGGAAACTGGCTGATGGAAAAAAAAAAAAAAAAACAATAAATCAGAGAAAGGAGGTGAAAAATCTGAAGGTAGTTTGATGCAAATGAGTTAAGACAGGCTGCAAACCAAAATGCTGAAGCAAGGCTGAGTAAAGTGCAGCAGGGTTTAACAATCCTGGGCAACAGAGACAGGTGAGAGAAGTCAGAGAGCAAAGGGCAAAAAGGTGACTGCAGAGTGGACAATTCCTGTTCAACTTGCTTAGTATCCTATTGTTTCATATTCTCACAAGTCATGACTCTCAAAGCCAATTCAAATCCAAGACCACCCAAAAGACTGGCCACTTTCACTGTGGTGAAAGAATAATTTACACATACTTTTGTTGGTTTTCCAAGTGCTGCTCTAAAAACCTTATGCATATTAACTCATTTGCTCCTTTCACAAGCATTATTGCTATCATTTTTAGATAAGCAAACTAAGGAATGGAAGCATTAGGTAACTGGCCTAACATCAGAAAGATATCAAGCAAAAAAGCCAGCAAAGCCAGATCATCTGACTCGAGGCTCTTGAATTTAAGCAGGAAATTATTATTTTGTTATTGCTATTGTCATTTTTGTTTGTCTCTCTCTTGATATAATTGTTAGCAAGTTCATAAACTTAATTTTCCACAATGCAAAAGGTAAGAAATTGATTACAAAAGGACCTAAACTCTGGAGACTCTCTAATAAAATCTGGTTTTTCATAAATCATCATATTCCTCCTTTGTAAGAAAATGTCTTTCTTTTCTTAATAATTTACCATTCTCAAAATGCATTTTTTTCTTTCATATACTTTTTGGTTTTCACTTCTAAATATCCAGTTAAAATATTACTGAATAAATAAAAATGAGTTGCTTCATTTTCTCACCCTTTCAGCCAACAAATAATAAAATGTTATTCTATGAAATACTTTACATTAAGTATAAATAAATAGATAAGTACAAATGTATATATAAGTATAAATATAAAATGTTTTTATATATTTAAAGTTAGATATATATATATAATATAAACTTATACTCATAGCATTTTATTTAACCTATAACCTATGTACCTATTAACCATAAGATCTAATTTGATCCTGGTTATTTATGTAGTTAATAAGGAGTTTTTGAATAAAAAGAATAATCAACTTGATAAATAAACTTGACCTAAGGTAGTAATAAAGCTGTTTAAAGTTGTGAACAAGGAAGTTTTTTTGGCTTTTTGGCTTATATAATTAGAGATAACAATAAAAAGGGAGGGGTACAAAAGTGTGCCTATATTCTAGAGTATTGTCCCAGAAGAAACAAATAGTAAGGCACACCTATTTTTATATTGATTGTACTTCTGATTTACTACTGAAGTTGCCTTCAACTTGAGATAAATGTCCTCACCTGTCCAAAACCAAAGAATGGAGTAAGAGAAAAGAGGTACAGCAGAAGCAAGGCTTTACCGCATGATGGACTTGCAAGATTGGGTACCTGGTGGTCAGGGACACACACATTGGTAAACCAGCATTTTATCCCCTAGAGAACAAGGTCCCTCCCCTGGTTCCTCATTGGCTGAGTACTATGAGGTGTACAGTCTTCCCAAAGCTCACCTAGTTTTTACTGTCTCCTACCTTTATTTAAAGAAATACACCTTTAGTTGTCCCCACCTCCCTATGTTCTCTTGTGGCAGGAAAGTCCCCTTAGATAGAGTGCCTTTTCGTATGTACAGGGTTTATCTCTGTTGGTCAAGTCCTGGCTCCTTCCTTCTCATCTCCTGTTTGCCAAGGGGCTGTGAATTTTGACACTCTGGTGTTAACTGCTTGTAACTTCTCCCCTCCATCTGCCTTTCTTACATCCCAAGTAATTAAAGCTAAATATTATATTTTGAAATCAGACCAAGAGACTTTTATTTTGCACAGACTAATTGGAAGTGAACATAACATGAGAATAAAATAATTATTTTGAAATTATCATTTTGTAGTTGCGATATATTGAGCAATGAAGACTCCTAATGGAATGCAACTGACCTTGCTTATAACACATTATTCTCACAAGAATCTCTCATATCTTACAATGAAACAACTGGCAGGCTACGTAACATTTATTAAGTTTGGCTTTTTCTAAAGTAAGTCATGCCAAAGCTTGAGCTTAATGCACACTGATGGTTGATGCCAATCATTTGTTCCCTGACAACCCAAATATACATATTTATTTGACTGATTTCAAGCTGTATGATATCAAAATAAAGCAACCAATATCATTGGAGTCAAAGCTGCATCATATTATAAAATTATATTCATATTCTAATTTGCAGGTAAAGGAATTACATAGTTAATTGAAAATATTTTTCTGATATAACCTGTTTTCATATGTACTAGAAAACACCATTAGAAAATAGAAAGGAATAATTGATAAAGGAAGTCCCTATATAATTAAAAACTATGAAAAATCTGGCCTTATAACTATTTGGCATCTTTCAGATATTTTGTCTGAGAGAAAAAATTTACCGAATGACAATTCATTCCATTTACACCTTACATCTATACCCAAAATGTGGGCATCTATCATAAATCTCTTTTGCACTAATCATAATATTAAATTTTCATCTTAATATCTTTATTGCCTTTTAATATTATTGGACTGTTTTCTTATATAAAAAAATTAGGTCACTACTTATTTTTAATATTTTCTCTATAACTTACCCTTCCCAGATCATTGATATTATTCCTCTTGAGGCCAATTTTGTTACAGCCCCACAGAGGGGAGATTGAACCTATTTTAATTTTACAGAGAAAGGTCAGGGTTGACTGTAGAACTCTTGATGTCTATAGCATTCTTCTTTTGTAGGTTCCACTGTACTTAATATCAAAGATGAAGGTTCATCTGGAACCCATATGAAATACAATGTTCTCTGAAAATTTAATCAAGGTTATAATATTGCTCTTAAAATTATTTGGTATTTGTTTCTTATTTAACTTAAGATCTTCTGAGGTAATTGTTTTTGGCAATTATCTAGTATATTCAGATACTCCTACGAAGTTTAAAAATATAACCTTTGATTTTTTTTTAACCCATATTCACAGCTACTGTTTTCTGCTGTTTCTTAAGATCTACCTCACCCCATGAACAGAGTAGGAGTGAGCTAAACAAATCAGAGGGGATATTTTGAAAATCCTGCAGCACAATTCTCTGAGTTCTTGCAAATTTTCAGCCCAAACTTTGACCTCAGTTTCTTTTGTTCAAAAATATTGTCATCAGATCTTTGGATTCTCTTTTTTAATAAACTTGGAACTGTTCCATTAGTAAAAAAATCCAAGATGAGTGTGGTCTACCCTCACGTTTTTGATTCCTAAAGTATTTAACACCTCAACTCCTGCCTAAGTTGATGCTCTTTGAGGGTTAGTAAGCTGTAATTTAATAGCGCTAACATCTTTCTAATATTTAGAATTACTTCAGAAGGAAAGTTGATCCAATGTAAGCATGTAAGCTTTCTTAACACGGGTAAAACTAGAAATCCTTTCTGAATGTGTGTGTGTGTGTGTGTGTGTGTGTGTGTGTGTGTGTGTGTGTTTCTACTGAAGAAACTCATCATTCCTTTACATAAAACTATCATTCAAGATCCTCTCTACCTATTATAAGGAGGGTGCTTGAGGAGGTGACTAGGACATTATGTATCTATCATTCAGTAATCTGTACTGTACAGCTTTGAACACCATTCTACTTTACTTATATTCTATCATGTTTTACCACCATCATAGGACCTTACACACTATATAATTTCTCTTTCCTGTGTCTGTTCATGATTTTACAGAATACGTGCTACTTACCTTTGCATCATTGGCAACTTGCTCAGCACCTACCAAAGTTGATTAAAAAAGATAGCGAATAGCTTGAATAAGTCTGCAAATTCATATTTATTACAATTATCAAAAATCTTGAAATTTTGAGAGAAATTCTTTGATGCTTTCAACAAAATAATTTAGTAGTTTTGATTTCATAATAACTAATGACAAAAAAATGAAGAAAAATTAAATTATTTGAAAAATGATTTGAAATAAATTTAGTGTCCAAATCATCTCATTTTAAGGGAATTATCCTGTAAATGTGTTTATGTCCTGAGCTCTAAAATAGTCCTTAAATATAAACTTTAAAAATTACTTTAGGGTCCCACTTCATTAAAAAAGAATATAATACATATCAGATAGTCAAAACATAAGATAAATTATTGTGTAGTTCTAGGGGAAATGTAATTTGTCAGTTATTTTAGTAACAGCAGTTTACTTTTAACTTATAAGTTAAGTTTGACATAAAGTTGCATCATTGTTTTGATATTTAGATTAGTAATATTTAGTTTTGGTATAATGAAAAATTCAAGTGCATTTTGTCACATACTCTAAATTGATCATAACAGGAAAAAGCGTACATTTGAATGTTTATAACTGACTGAACCTAAAGAGAAAGATTATGAAAGAAAATGCTTAATGAAAGCTTTACACACACGTACACACAACCACACACTCACATACACAAAAAACTTGACAGAACAATAAGAATGAATAAAAATTCTTCCAGAATAAACAGTAAATGGTATTATAGGGATAAAGTCATGTAAGAAGAGAGAGAATCATACTATATCTAAGCACATAAGAGGCGGGAAAAAAGGCTGAAAGTAAGAATGAATTATATTTGTCATTCTAAAAAAAATTTGAGTTTTAAATTTTATACTGTTATGTAAAGGAAGTTACTATAGCCTGATACACACTTGATAAATTCTACTTTGACAACTGTATAGGAAGAGTGATGGAATTAGAGTAAAAGAAAAGAAACCCACATATATTTCAGAGGACAAGAAAGTTTGTTCTGTAGAGAACACTGAGGTTGTGGCTGAAGAAACATTTTATAAAGCAGTGTGAGTGTCATTCATAAACTGATTCGGATACCCCAACAGAATCCACGCTGGGTGTGCACCACCAGAGACGCTGCCAGGTTGAACTAAATGGGATGGAGAAGGTGGGGCAGAGTGAAGGAAACTTGGACTTAGATCTCACAGGAACAAGCCACATATATACAAAATGAAAAACTATTCGGCCTTTTAAAATAACAAGAAGTTTTGCCATTTTTGACGACATGGATGAACCTTGACGTCATTATTGTAAGTGAAATAATACAAAGAAAAATACTACAGTAGTTGGGCATAATGGCCCATGCCTGGAATCCCAGCTGCTCGGGAGGCTGAGGCAGGAAGACCACAAGTTCAAAGCCAGCCTCAGAAATTTAGCGAGGCCCTAAACAGTTAAGCCAGGCTCTGTCTCAAAATAAAAAATAGAAAGGGTTGGGGATGTGGTTCAGTGATTAAGCCCTCCAGGGTTAAATCCCCGTACCAATAAATAAACAAAACAAACAAACAAACAAACAAAGATCAAAACAGAACTGCAGGGTATCATGAGTTTGTGGAATCTGAAAAACTGAACTTGGAGAGTATGAATGGCAATTGCCAGAGCCAGGGAGGTGGGAGAAAAGGACATATTGGTTACAAGTTACAAACTTTCAGTTATAACATGAATAAATTCAGAAAACCTAATAAACAGCATGGTGAGGGAATACGTGGATTAATGTAGTACACAAACTGTGAAGTATTATTAATCTAAGTGATTTTTCTAAAAGCATTTGAAATTTACTCTCTATCATTTTTGTTAAATAGCCTTTAACATTGTTATCATTCTATCAATAGAAAAAATAAACATAAAATAGAATATATTTAATGCTATAGTATACTCTTTGACTAATCATTTCTATGTTTTATTTCCATACAATGATACACAAAAATAAACTAAAATATAAAATAATTGTGAAATTTTAAAGTATATAATATACACTTTCTTAAATCAGTAAAATAACATTCCAAAGTGTCAGAAACAGGCACTTACATGTGCTAAGTTGAATGAAACCAGTGATGATAGAATTAATCATTAAAAGTTAATCATCTTATAAATAGCAAAGCATATGCTCTTAGATATATTTGTAAAATTGAATGAAACTCAGTTATACAACTTTAATCAGTTATTTATGGCATTTCAATATATAATATTTATATATTATATGACTTCTTCCTGATGTATTTTGTATGTCATAACAGCTTAATAAAATTAGTATGTTAAATTTCCTTTCAGATTGGTTATTACTATAGAGTTTGTGTCCTCCGCAGAATTCATGTGTTGAAATCCAATTATCATGACAGGCTATGAGATGGGCCTTTGGGAGGTGATTAAGTCATAAAGGCTGAGCCCTCACGAGAGAGAGGGCTCAGTGAGAATTGATAAATAGGGTCACATCACATTAAAAAGCTTTTGTACAACAAAGGAAACAATCAGTAGAGTAAAGAGACACCTGTAGAACTGGAGAATGTCTTCCCCAAATATCCATCTGACAGAGGAATGATATCAAGAATACATGAATAACTCAAAAAACTCAGCATCAAAAAAATAAATGATCTAATCAAAATATGAGCAAATATTCTCAATAAATCTAAAAGAAACTACAAATGACCAATGAATATATGAAAAATGCCTAGTACCTTAGCCATCAGGAAACTATAAATCCAAGCTACAGTGAGATTCCATCTCACCTCCGTCAGAATGGCTAATATAAAAAGAATAACAAATGCTGGCAAGGATATGGTAAGAATGTAAATTAGTACAGTCACTATGAAAAACAGTATGGAGAGTCTTTAAAAAAAACTAAACATTGAAATATTCTATGATTTAGCCTACCACCCCTAAACATATATCCCATGGAAATGAAATCAGCATACAAAAAAAGAAACTCGTACCATGATTACTATTCATACTACCAAACATGTAAAACCAGCCTAGGCACCTATCAACAAATGAATGGATAAAGCATATACATTGGATAGAATATTAGTCAGTCATAAAGAAAAATGAAATCCTGTCATTTGTATGAAAATGAAGGACACTGTGTTAAGCCTAATAAGCCAGATGCAGACAAGTATTGTGTGTTTTCTCTACACATGTGAAAACTAGAAAGAAACACACATACACATACACACATGCACATACAAACCTGAACGTAGAAGAATGATTTTCAGGAAAAGGGGAAGGGGTTCTGGGGAATAAAAGATGGGAAGAAAGAAGAGGGCAGAAGATAAGATAAACAGGCATGATCTATGCATATATGTGGATGTCACAGTAAAACCCATTAATTTGGACAATTAATATGTGTTAATAATGAAAATAAATATTTAGTCACAATTAAGCTATTTTAATTCGATATGTTACTGCTATTTGTTTATTTAAGCAATTATGCAACATGACTAACCAATACTTTTGTTAGAGGTTTTGTCCAGGATTATAAGATAAAGTCACTCGTAGCTCAGCATACTAAATTTACTGAGTGAGTGGGATCAATTTCATTTCTTGAAATATTTGCAAACACATAGCTTTTTCATTATACCATTAAAAATGATTTTTTTAAAATATAGACTTGATTTTAGGGACATAAGTTTATAGGGAAAGCTAACCTGAACAATATATCATCATGGATGTAGACTTTAAAATTGAAAGTGCTCACACAGGAAAAGTGTCCGAGAGCTGCCTTGCCTAGGCCTCCATGTGTGGACATGGAGAAGCCATCATCCTGCTAAGCACAGGAAGCCCTCTCTCCTCTGTTGGCAGTTGATCTTGGCCTTCCCAGTCTCCAGTTACCAGAAACAAATTTCTACTGTTTGCACCACACACTGTTTGGTATTTTTTTGGTATATACTATAATTTAATTAGAGATGCACAAATTTAGGATTACTATTTAGTCCAATAAGATTACAGTGTTTCCACTGTGCAGTGAAGAATATGACCTGAAACAGCATGCAATCCATATTTTAATTTCCTCATTTTTCCTACTTCTTTTTCTCAATCTTTGTGTATAATTGAGCTGTAAATGTGTAAACAATATAATGGATATTTTAATGAAGTGTTGTTTAAAAAATACTGGGCCGAAATCTCAAATAAGAATAACAGAAAATTGTAGGGGACATGGTGAGGGCAGAAAGAAAATGATATTAAAATGTTTAACCTGCTGAGGAGGACGACAGATGCTAATTTAAAAATTATGAATCTCGGTAACCTAATTTTGAAGTAAAAATAAATGGAGGATGACTAAATCAATAAAAATGAGGGATAAAAATCCTAGGAGTCTTCTTTATGAAAGGAAATAAAGCATCCATCCTTGAGAAGGAAGCAAAGAAATTTTAAAATGTAAATAAAAGGAATCATAACAAAATTAACACTGTATCTATTATTTATACAGAATATATATTTAGATTTAATGGCAAGTTTACTAATATCTCTTTTTTTATTGTAAACAAATGGGATACATGTTGTTTCTCTGTTTGCACATGGAGTAAAGGCATACCATTTGTGTAATCATAAATTTACATAGGGTAATGTTTGATTCAAGTTTACTAATATCTTTAATCTTCTCCTTTCCTCTAGTGTCTACATTTTTTTTCTGAATTTCATCATTTTATGCTGGGTTCAGGCTGAATTTTTACCATTCATATGTTCGAAGTATCTTTATTTCACCTTCAATACTCAAATTGAGTTTATCTGGGTATTGAAGGTTGAAAGATTTCTTCTATCACGTATTGTGATTGACGGAAAACTTGCTGTGACTGTGTCACATCTTTGTAAGCAATATGTATTTTCCCTCAGAAACTATTTGCATTTTCTATTTGCTTTTATAGTATGCAGTTATACTACAATGTGAATAAGTATAAAACAAGGTGTATCTATGCTGCTTAGTTATTTCTATCTAAGGAGTCACGTCCTCAATTACGGCGTTGTTAAAACATTCCTGAATATTGGGTTCTGAACTTTCTCCCTTCCCTAAATCTATTTTCTTCTACTATAATTTCTTTAAATAGGTCCTCTTGTCTGATCCTTCATGTTTTTAAAATCACATTTTCTTTCTTCTTTCATTTCTTTCTTTCCTTCCTCCTTCATACCTACCAGGCTGAATAACTTCTACAAACCTTAAATCCAGGACTCACATGCTTACTTACACTTATATCAATATACAATAATAACTCTTTTATAAGAACTTTTCTATCTTTAGCTTTTACTCACTACTCTGAATTTTTTTTTCTTTCCTTTTCTTTTCCACTAACAATAGTGCTTTCCTGGCAATGCAATTCGGTTAGTTTTTTGAGAAACATGTAACTACTTGGTCTGTGCTGTCATAGCAAAGCTGGGGAAAGACAAGGTGAGTGCTTTACACATGGGACAAGTTTGCCATATTAAGTCAGCAGTTTCCTTTATGCAGCACACTATTTAGATTCATTCCGCAAACGTACATAAATTAATGCTTTGTTCCAGATACTGTTCTAAGTCCTGGAAATATAGCAGTGAATATAATAGAGACAAATTCCTGACCTCATAAAGTTCACATTTAATCTGGGATCTGAAAATAAGCAAACAATAAAACAAAAACAAGCAGGTGTGTGGAAGCAAGATTAGTTCCACACCAGTTAACATTTTTTTTTTTATTTCCCTCAGCAAATGCTTGGCTTCAAGTATATGATTTCAAGTGTTTTGGTACATTTAAAGTTTTATACTATGTAGCAAAGTCTCTGTTGTTAATGCAATTTATTTATTTATTTATTTATTTATTTACTTATTTATAATTTTGGTACCAGCGATTGAACTCAGGGGCACTAGAACACTGAGCCATGTCCCCAGCCCTGTTTTGTATTTTATTTAGAGACAGGGTCTCACTGAGTTGCTTAGCGCCTTGCCGTTGCTGAGGCTGGCTTTGAACTCTCAATTCTCCTGTCTCAGCCTCCTGAGCTGCTGGGATTACAGGCATGTGCCGTGGGACCCGGCAGTGTAATTTATGGTACCTTTGGGTACCCTGTGATTTGGCAGTCACAACCATAACACGTTTCAAATGGGAATATGGAGTTTGCTGATTCACTGTCATGATAATGGCCATTTTCTTCCTGCCTGGAGAAGACAGAAACAATTTAGGCAGTTTGAGTCAATCCTATTTCTTGCTTCTCCCTTTCAATAAGAGGTAGGACAGAGGCAACATTATCCCACCCATCACAGTGAATGAAAGCACACAACTGAATCACCAAGTATTCTCTCATGTCCTCTTATCTACCTTGTGAGATTAGTTGTCGTTTCTGTTTTAGAAAGTCATTTCTCTGTCAGTATCTTGACCTCATCACCACAACTGACAGAGTCAAAGATTTTTAAAAGATAATGTTGTCCTGAAATTGTTTTCTGAATGTTAGTAGAAGACACATACGTGGAGTCAGAGACAAATGACTTTACTACTCTGGTAAGAACAAGCAGCAGGAGCCTCAAATTTTTCTGTGTTTCACTTATTCCCCAAGTTCATTGGGCAATATGGAGGGGTATTATTACATAATTTCAGTGGTCTGTATCATAGCTACTAAATGTTGAACCTGGAGAACACAAGAGAGTATTTTTCCTAGATTATATTGAAGGGAATTCTGAATAACAAGGGAATTGATCTATCTTGAAAGCTCAACATGTTCAGGACAAGAATAAGCAAAGAAAGGAGAGTTGGGTATAAGTGTGGGAAGAAAGGTGTAGCCCAAACTCTAATCAGTGAAACCTTGTTTCCCATTACATTTTTCCTTTACACACTAAGCATGGAAAATCAAGCAATGAGACATTTTTTCCTTAAACCAAGAGTTGGCAGAAACAAAAGACAGGATGTAAAATATTTGGGGCCATATAGTCTGTTACAACTATTCAATATTTTTATGGTAGTGTGACAGCAATTATAGACAAAGATAGGTGTTTAGCCAGATTGAACCTATAGGCCAAGAATCAGTGTTAGTGTTTGAGGGTTATAATCAAAGTGCTTTAATTGTTCTTTTCTGTGAAATCTAAAACTGAAGGTGATACCATTGATGGTATAGAGGAAAGAAATCCACATAGGAGAATCTAGGAATTCCATAGTTTCAAGGTCAGTACCATTAAAAGTCTATAAAGAAAACTAGGTATTTGGTCAATCTTATGCATAGAACTCCAAACTTTGATCATACAATTTATTTGTATAGTAAAATAGAGAAATATCAGTTATTTGAGGTAATCTACAGCATAAAAGGTAAACATGATTTAAAAAGAAGCAAAGTTAACATCTAGGAGAAAAAGACTGGTGGCAAGAAGAATAATTAAATTTAACTGATATTTTAAAGAAGATATTGCAACCATAATAAAAACAGAATTCTATAATAACTAGCAGAACAAATATATTTAGATATTACTAATTAAGATTTAGAAATCAGTGTTTAAAATATTTTAAAAAACTCACAATACAGTAAAGACATATATACTATGAATAAAAGTTAAAAAGAGGGTCTATCTGGAAAAAGAGTATAGAGAAAATGGAATGAACCAAAATTTTAAGTGGAAAATATGAGAAAAGTTTTCACAAGGGCAGTAAACACATTCAGAGAGGGTTCTCTGAATAACGTGTAAGTTTAAAAAATTAATAATTTTTACTCTAAAATTTATTCTCAGATAAGTCAAGTGTAACAGTGGATTTAGAATTTTATGTGCCATTTCCCTAGGATTCAGACCTTTATTAGCCATATAACTTTCATTTAAAAATTATTTTAAAATATATTATAGAAAAACAAGAACTAAGCCAGTAAGAGAAATGTAGGTATAGAACCCACGGGAGATGTGACATCTAGTTTCAGAGAATCAACAAAACAGATTTTAGAAAAGAATTATGGACTACAATCTTTAAGAAGTATGGAGAATTATTAAAATAACTAAAGTTATATAGACCCCCAAAAGTCTTTACAAAGTGTAGCAGGAACTGACGTGTTCTGAAAAGAAAAATCCTTTTAAATTTTACTTAGAATTTCTTTTTTTGATATAGAAACACTGGATCCACATATAATTAAATTCTACATTAGCAAATTCATTCTAAGAACTTATATTTGGTAAAAACTACATAAAATGACATCAGATTTCAAAGTTTATTGTCATAAACAGATTATAGTATATACAATTATTATAAAACAAGGTTTGATATCATGAATACATTATCCTATTTCATTTTAGTATAAGAAAAAAAAAATACTGCAGCAATACCTTGACAAATTTAGAATGTGGCTACTGCTTACATTCTATATGCAATACACATCTGCAGAGACATCCTTGACAAACTAACATAATTGTTCTTTGGCATATTCTGACATAAGATAAAATGCTTCTGACACTTATAATCAAAGACTGTCTAAATATTCCCTTTGATAATAAACAAATAAACAACATCTATCTGACAAAGTTTATAGCAATGCCAGTGGAAGCTTAAATTGCTTATAAATCTTGTCAAATATTTTCACTTATTATTAAAACGTTGATTTTCTGTTTTAAAAAACATGCACTTATATCCAAAATATAGTCTAGAATCATTCTTCAGTACATTCATTTCATTAGTTCTCCAGCTTATATTTTGCTATCTATGTAATGATAATTGACTTTCTCATAAACAGGAGGATAATTGCAACAGTGGTTTTTCTTAGCATTTCTTTACCCAAGCACATCATGATCAGCATATATATGTGTTTGGGGTTTCTTTGTTTGTTTGTTTGTTTTTCCATTAGTTCACCACACAAATGGTTGACAACTTAGGAATATACACAATGCTTCTTGCTAAATTTCATTATTTGATCTGACTTGACAAAGAAAAGGTTGTATGCTAGTGTGCTGACAAACTGACAAACTCTGATTCTGCTCTTACAACTTTTTAATCAACATCATAGTTAATATTCATCTGGTGTTCCTTAGCTATGTACCACAGGAGGGCTATCACTCATTACAGTTAATTGAGAAATCACCCTGATGATTCTGACACATATTAGAAGTGATGTGTTGATGGTAGGAATTTACGATTTGATCAAGATTAACAAAAATCTGTCATTTTTCTTCTTATGAAGTATGTGTGGGTGGCAAAAATATTTGGTTATTTTTCATACTATTTCTTATTGCCCACTACTTTTTTATTGTCTGTGATTTTATTCTCTTATCACTTTAAAAGTTCTATTTTTGTAATTTCAAACTGAAACACAAAAATAATGAATCGTATTAAGAAAATCCAGGCAAAACATTTTGGGAATGAAAATTGGATAATCTCATGGTATTTATTAAGGTCTACAAATTTTGTCAGTGCAAATAGATATAATGAGGTAGTGAAGGTTATTATACATAGACTTCATCCAAGTTCTAAATTTTTAAGTAATAATTACACTACATTGTTAATTTTCCTAAAACTTTGTATTATTTTCATTGTCCTTTAGAGAAGAAATATGTGAAAGAGAAACAATAATGAAAATAAAATTGCAGTCAGTAAGAGTTCAAGAGAAACATTTTACTCTGACATACTAATATTGATTTTGAATTTCACTTTAAGTTTATATATCTTATTGTACCATCTTGTTTCATAAGAAATTTAAAATGACTGTGTAGAGCAATCTACCGTTTCATCATTGGAAAATTTTTTTAAAAATAGGCTTGTTGTTTAGTTATTTAGTATAATTCTTCAATTTTTAAAATAATTAATTGTATTAATCCTTTCCTATTGTATTTACTTTTGTTTATTGTCTTGTATTCCCAACAATATTTTATTTGAACTACAATGCCATGGAGAAAATTTTATTCTCCATACACACATACACAAGTACACACACACACACACACACTTTAGTCAGCATTATTTTCAGTTTTGAGTTTTTCAACTTGAGCTGAATCTTGAAAGGTTAAAAACTGATCGGTGACAGAAGAAAAAAAAACTTTTCAATAGAAGGAACAGATGGCTATTAAGCAGATTGATATCAAAGATAACACAGAAATCCTTAGTCATATGTTGTTTTCAAACTTGACAACTTGTTTCTATTGTCCTTTTTTCATAGTTATTTTTCTTATTTATGTATTACATATCTCAATCTATACTAATTATATTTTAGTACTGAATTATTTATAAAGGCACTTTCCTAGGCACTAGAAAATAATACAAATGTAAATGCAAAAACATGAATTATATTCATCTTCGCCTTGCTTACAATCTAACCAGTTGAGAAAATAGGCTCTTTATTCTGAACTCTCTGATAGACTATTTACTTTATTACTAATGCTTGGCATTTGCATTTTTCCCAGTCCCTGTTGTTCTTCAAAGCCAGTGAGCTCTAGTTACAATATGATTCACATATAGTCTTTGAAATAGGTCTTCAACAATGTAATGAATGCATGTCATGGTTATTTATAAGAGACATTTTCTTTCTTCTCAGTCAAGTCATTCTGAGCAGCAGGTTTTGAACTGTTCACCAAGGGTAATATCATTCTGCTATAAATACTAGAAATTCAATATAAAATTAACACTGAATGAGTGAAGCTAATGTTTTTGCATGGTTAGGCTTATTTTAATATGTAATCAACATGTTTTATTATATATATTTAATTAACCACACCCATCACTTTCATTTCATGTCTAGGAGAAACAGATAACACCTTATCAAATATCTGCTTTTTCACAAGTGATTATTTCATATATTACTGGTTGGAAAGGCAAACTATTCTCAACAATTTCAGAATAGGCATACAAATTTTAAAATATTTCTTTACACCAAATTTGGAGATTAGACTGACATCATTTTCAAGTTAAACTGAGTATTTGTTTTCATAGGGTTCTTTCACATCTTTTCATGCAGACTCTTTTGACCAAAAATGTGGAAGTGGGTTAGGCCCATTCTACTCTGTTGTGCATATGCAGTTTCTGGTCAACACAAGATTTGAGAAAGACTGATCTAACTTTCAGAACTCCCTCTTAAATTTCCCAACTATTCCACAAGTTCAAAGTTTGAGCCAAATACAATCAGGACATTGGCCCTGCTGTTAGCTTGTTACTTAGATCACCATTTTAACTGAAGATGCTCCAAATCAAGTGAGCCTCCTCTGGTGGCAGCCGCAAAACCAGCCAGCTTCACATAGCTGCCCTATCCTGTCCAACTACCATGTTTCCAAAATCAGGGGAAACTGCTGTTCTTACAGGAAGTTTGAAAGACAATTTAGATTTCACTAGAGACATGATGTCCTGCTAAATGGTACAGAAATCATGCAGTATATAGCTTCCATTTGAAGTTAGGTATAGACATGCATGAACATATTTCTATTACATTTGCAGACAAATGGGAATAAAAATTATATGAGTTAGTATGATTCATAAAACTGACAGATAGAAACTAATTGGCTACTCAATTGCTTTATGATCTTAGTACAAGAGTCCTCCAAGCTTCAATTTCTTTTTCTGTAAAATAGAATCAGTACAATCACATGGATAAAATAGTGAGTGGTATATAAATACTAATCAAGGCAGTATTTATTTAAAGCATTTCATCAAACTACAGCATCTCCGCAAAGAGATCTTCCTTTTACTTTAGTAAATTATTTTCATTCTTCTCTTAAGTTTCAAAGTTGTCCATCATCACAAATTTCATTAAATGTATAATCAATGGTAATTATAGCAGGAACATTACACTATAAATTGTATAAACTACAGGTTACCTTTCTACATAAACTTTTAAATAAACATCACTTTGAGGAAAAATATCTCAAAGATAAATATATCTTCTATTATATCCTGCAGGCTATTTTACACATATATTTAATTTGAAACAAAATCATCTGGCTATGTAAAGAATACATTCCTATATTGGAAGATTTGGAAACTTCAAAAGAGTAAAAAGTGAAAATAACCATCCAAAACCACAAACACCCAGTAGCATTTATTAACATTAAATATGGTTGTTTTAAAAGCAAACTGTTAAAAAAGTGTTTAAAAAGTGTTTTAATTTATTTTGATACTTTTGTCTTTAGTTAGTAATTAAAATATTTTTTCCATTTGCTTAAAATCCTTTCTTTTAAATGATTTTTAGGGTTCTCGGTAAGTTATTTGTTAAACATCATATATTTCATTTGTTTAGAATAAACTTTGTCAAAACCTTAATTAACAAATTAATAAGAGAACCAGCAGAATAATAAAACTGCTTTAAAGGGAATTAGAGGTGAAAGTGTTTTATAGTGGTTGAGGGAATGAATACTCAAGTACACTTCCTAATGTTCATTCAAAATAAAACTACAGGTTTGAGGTTACAATTTTCTATGCTGAACAAACCCCAGAAACTATTAGTATCTCAAACATACGAAATTGAACTGGAGATGTAGATCAGTGGTAGAATACTGTAATGGTTAATTTGAATTGTCAACTTGATTGGTTTAAGAGATGCTGATGATTCAGAGGCCTCTGGGTGTATCAATGAGGGTGTGTCTAGGAATGAGTGGTATGTGGGAGAGTGAACTGAAGTGGAGACCCTCCCTAAGCACGAGCAGCACCACCCAATAAGATGGAATAAAGCTGGAAGAACAAGGAAGTAGATGCAGATGCAAGCTCTTCTTGAACCGGTTCTGGATTGCTGCTTCCATCGTCTCAGGATATAGAACTTTCACTTCTTCACTCTTCCAAAGAAGACTCTACCAGTGATTCTCTAGGTAGTTTCCAGAAGCCTTGGTCTCAGAATATGGTAGCACTGTTGCTCTTTCTTGTTCTGGGGCTTCTGCATCTTGGATTGAGTGGCTACTGGTTCTTCCAGCTCTCCAGCTGCAGACCGCCATTGTGGACTATTCAGCTGCTGGTCGTGTAAGCGAATCTAATAAATCCCCTTTTATTATCGTACTACCTGTTGATTCTGTTCCTCTAGAGAACTCTGACTAATATAAGTACTTACCTCACATGCAGGATGCCCTGGTTTCAAGCCCCTTACTAAAAGGAAAAAAATTTTTTTTTCTTTTATTTCACAAAAAATTATTTGCATTAGTTTTTTATAGGATATTATCAGCATTGCAAAATGTAGTAATTGATGGTAAGTATAAATTCAAGATACCCACACCTGTAAGGAACTGAATAATCCTACCTTCAAAACAAAGGACAACCAGTAGACTCTGAAGGAGTGTCCAACAATTTTTTCTTTATTACCAATTCATGGGTAATACTTTCCTAACAATAATTCTTATGATTATAATCTCCAAAGTTTATTCTATGTCATAAAAAGTCTTGTTCTTGTGCATTGTTGTTTTTAATTTTATCTTTAAAGAGATGAAACAAAAAGCTTTAATGCATATAAACTTAACTGAGCAAATAAGTTTTAAATAATTAACTTCTTTTTGGAGCTTTTATAATTATATGGGGGAGTATGTTGGGTAGCTGTCTCAACCTAGGGATATTTTCTTTATTATTACTATCTTTAAAAAAGAATAATTAAGATTAAAAATTAAATGCAAGAAAATTATCTCTTCCAGATCTCATTTGAATTATTTATAAAAGAAGCTGAATTCCTTTTTCTTTAAGTTTCTACAATTCCAATATCATTCTTGGCCTGGCAGGAAATAACCTTTCCAAATACTGAAAGACTAGGGCTTTGTAAACTAATAAACACAGCACAAATTTGCAGGTTTGATGAAAACTAGTTTCACATATGAGGCAAAACTGTATTCCTCAATGGTGGACTTGTCATATTTATTGACTAATATTAATTATCAATTCCCTTATACACTGACATAAAATGAAAAAATGACTTTAAGAGATTGAAATATCACAAATATGCTTTCTTTTCAGAATATAATTAGTTAGAAATGAACATCAATAAAACATTTAATAAGCAGGGCATATCCAGAGGTTAAATGACCAGAGGTTAAACTATCTAATTCTAAATAACCAATGTGTTGAAGAAAACAAAGTACAACACAAATTCAGTGATAATAAAAGCACAATTTATCAAATGTTTGAAACACATCATGAGCTGCACATAGAAGAAAAATTTAACATACAGAATGCAGATGCAGGGTAAGAAAAGTAAAATTTAACTAAATATGTAAAAAAAAATAGTAAAGGTCAAAAGTAGTAATAAATTACATAGAAGAGAAGAAAACAATGAAGTAAAAATTGGGCACTTTAGAAACAACAGCAGATATAATACAACTTTAGGAAGACTGATGAAAGAATGAGTAAGAGAGAGTGCAAATAACCCAATCAGAAGTGAAAAAGTGGACATCACTATATATTCAGTAAATAAGAACTGGAAAAATATGTTCTATTATTAAGAGCTGCAGATATTAAAAAAGGATATATATATTAATATATTAATATATATATAAAATGACTTTATTCCTATATATTTGACAAATTGTATATAATTGAGCCCTCTAAAACTGTGAGCCCAAAATAAACTTTTCATCCTCTAGGTTTTTCTTGTTGGTTATTCTGGTCACAGCATGAAAAAAGCTAAGTAAAATATTGACCTCTTTTTCTTAGATAGTGGTCTTTAAGAACCTCTACCAAGACTGCCACAACAAGGGGAAGGTGCAGAAAGCTCGAAGACATTTCTCCCCTCACTACTTAGTAATTTTCTATTCTAAGTCCCATATTCTTTTCTTTCTCCCCATCTGAAAGGCTTTTGTAAGAGGATTCCTTAACAGAGAGACGACTTCACATCTGTGTTGATCCACCTGCTCATGGGGAGAGTTGGTTATTTTGCTTATTTTGCTTTACCTTTTCCTTACACTATCACAATGAACGATTAAAGGCTTACATCTCTCTCTCTTTGGATTCATGCTATAATCAGCTATTCTGACATATGGCAGCACCTTTCTCAAGCTTGAGTGACTACTATCCTAGTGTTTATTCAAAGTAAATCGAATCATACCCAGTCTACGTAAGGCATATATACAAATGTTCATAGCTATATTTTTATTTTACCATAGTCCAAACTGCAAACTATCCTAATATATATCAACTGGTGAATGCATGAACAAATTGTGGTACATTGTTGTATTGAAATACTGTTTAACAATGGAAAAACACAAACTACTGAAATATAAAACTGCAAGAACGAGTTCCCAAAACATCATACCATATGAAAGAAGCCAGATATAAAAGACTTGGTACTATTTAGTTATATTTTTGAAACCTAGAAAGGGCAAAGTAGAATAATATTAGGAAACAAATTATTGGTTGCCTTGGAATCTGATATAAAGGAAGAGTGTAATTTCAAAGGAGTACGACAATTTTGCATAGAATGTTAATGTTTGGTATCTTTAATGTTCTGCTAATTTTATGCCTATGCATGACAATCAGAACTCATATAAATGATATTAAATAAGTTCCATGCATTGTAACTAAATTATACATAAATAAAGTTGATTTAAAATAATATATATTTTCCCAGTCTCAATTTCAAAAAGTTATATGCTAAAAAGAACAGTAAAATTTTGGTTAATTATCTAAGAAGAAATCTTATATTTTTGGTAATCCAATTGTTCTAATTAGTAAATTTATATCTAGAAAATATTATTTTTGAAACCTACTGCTGCTAATATTTCTAAAATTACAAATGAAGTGCACTAAAGAAAATTACATATTTGAAC
This sequence comes from Sciurus vulgaris, assembly GCF_902686455.1. NCBI lineage: Eukaryota > Metazoa > Chordata > Mammalia > Rodentia > Sciuridae > Sciurus > Sciurus vulgaris. The sequence goes on from NC_136463.1 coordinate 139,014,773, forward strand.
TTGTATTTCATTTTCTAGAACTCTAGATCAATTTGGTATTATGGGACTTTGTATACAAAATATTGAGTCTCTGAAATTCTTCAAAATGCAAACCATTTCAACCTTAGTATTATTGATTTTGATGTTACCTCTGCTGAGAATTCTCTTTAACATATAATTTATTTTGGTATCAACTTATCTTGACATTCATGTTTCCACTCTTAACTTTTGAGTTCTTTCTTTTAGTACTTCTCTCAACCTTAACTAAAAGTGTATTATATTTCCTTGTTCGATCTTACTGCTTAGTGTTTAGTCATATTTTAAATATATGACTATAGTTGATTTTCAAATTTTACTTCTTTAGTTAATGTCTATATTCTACATTAAACTTCATTCTTCATGATGGTAGGAATCAGGTCTGTTAACACATAGGTATAGACTGAAGTGTTGATTATTAACATAACTTGGCACATAATTTTCCTCAAAGAACATTTTTTACATGCATGAAAGGAATATTTAAAAGTTCTATAAAACATCCTTTCCCCCTAAATTGTTTCACATTATGCATAAAATATAAAATCTTTATATGAAATGCCTGTTTTTCCTCCTCTTTCCATATCTTTGCATCATAAAGTTCTATTGATTTGTCAGAGCTAAATCACTCTTCATCTTTGAATCTCTGCTAAAGCAATATAATAAGTTAATTTTATCTGGGGTAGAACTGTTATACTTGTCTTATGTACTTTTTAATTGATAAATATGATAGAGTCCAGGATTTTATTCCCCCTTGTATTTGGGGGGAAAAAAGCTTATGTGTTCAACTTTTAATCTATAATTACATGTACAGATTTAGTATAACATCATATTAATACAATGTTTCAAGAATTTTGAGTTAAAATACTCTTGAAAAATATTTAGATCATGGAAACTTCTTGGTAAGCATGCACGCTACTGCTGAGCCACACCCAAATCTTTCTTTCTTTAACTATTTAAAAGAAACTATGGTGCACTCTAATTTCAAGCTCTTTGTATTAATTAATCCTGAATATTATACTCACCAAAATTATATGTGTATGTTGTGTGACTATATATGTATATGTAAACATATATATGTATAGTGTGATAACATAATTTAACCTTGCTAATGCATATAAGTATTATGACTAATAGAAAAGATAAACATAAAAGTATGTATTTCTTATTTTGTTAAGGTATAGTTCTAAAACTGTACCACTTAGATTTATGTATATAAACCATTAGGTAAATACTTGTGGCTTTAAAATTTTTTTCCCCACAAAATTGACTTAATTTTTCTCAGGTTAGTTAAATCAGTCAATTTACTGAAAACTATTTTTGAATATTACTTTTTCATATTTAAAAGATATTGAAATATTAAGAACTAGCTCTTCCTGATTTGTGGAGTTTTTCCTCCTAGGTAGTCAATATTTTCCTTTGTTATAGCCTATTGAAGATTGTCAAATATTTTAGTAACAAATATTATATTTTATTTTAATATTAAATTCACTTTCAAATGCACATGTGTTACCATTCTAGATGCAAAGCCTCTTTTCTCTGTATTTGCTTCATTGCCTATGTCTGGCATACAAGCAGCAGGTATTTTTAACTTAATAAAAAAATTGATTTATTGGGTTGACTCAACTGAAAAGAAATGGTCACTATAATCCATAAAAAGACTGCAGCTTTTCCTCCCATCATTTTTATCTTGATAGCTTTATATGAAACACAGGCAAAAAAGATTTCTCATTTTAAGAATATGATCTAAGTCTATATGCAATATGGTTTTCAAAGTATTTGTGCTGCTTCATAAATATTGGTAGGAAAAGTGTGGTTTCTCACACGATTTTAGTATAGTCTTAAAATTTTGTGAAAATGTGGGTATACATAGAAACTGGACTCCCCATCTCTGAATCCCCTTCAAGCTAGAAAACAAACAAAACAGTATACAGACATATTTGGGTCCTGGTTTCTGTCATTCATTTCCTTTTTTGCTCTCTGTACTATCTCAATTCTGAATACGATGAACTCATTTCCATATCTCAAAAAAAATAAACAATGTAGCAGTTATTCATGGTTGTATCAGACCAATCTGTTGAATGAAAATCCTTACTCATTTGTATTTTGAATGAAAAGTAGTAATAAGGAAGCTCAAATTTTATTTTAAGGGGCAGAAGAACAATTGCAGGAACTTTCTGAGATGAAGTAAAACAAACTTACATCCTTTGTCCCTAAAAAAATTTAGGAAAACTTCTCAGATCCTAAACCAGCACATTTTCAGTGAAAACTAATTAGTCCATTATTTGAAATCACCAAGTTTATAGATTTATGTTAGGCTAGCTAGCACTAACATAACTGCACTCTGTGAGATCATTGAGAAGAAGTGTTAATTTGAGATTTGTTATGTGGTTAATTATGTTCTTATAACAGTGTTTTGTACTGAGTATGTGTCAATGTGAGTCAATGTAAAAAGTTGAAATATTATCAGAGAAAAATGAAAGGTACTGATGGTATGCCATATTTGAAGCATAGCATTAAGGAGGTTAAAGAGAATACATGTTGTGCATTTAGGAATATCCATAGCTAAGACTAAAAGAATGTCAGTAGTGCAGCTAGACAAGTTCAGTCTCAAGTGTGTAGCTTTGGATTTTCTAATTAAAATGCTACTATAATTTATGAAGCAACATTTTCAAGTGGGGTGGTCATTTTATCTATCAGTTTTCAAGTTTTGGTGGTTGTATCTTCAGGGTACAGGGAGTTATTATAATGTTGTGAAGTCATCTTGATGTATCAAAGCCCAGAGACCATTGAGATATTAGGGAAATCAAGAGGAAGCTACATTGGTTTGTCCCCACCAAAACTCTTGTTGACATTTGATACTCAGTATATGTTTGGAGACTTAATTGGAAGTTTTCAGAAATAATTTGGTCATGAGGGCCCAACCCTCAAGAATGGATCAGTGTTTTTCTCAAGAAACTGGATTATGTCTCATGGGAGTGAGATGAGTCTCATGGAACTGGATTAGTTATCATGAGAACAGGTTCTTATAAAGCAAGGTTAATTCTGGTTTTTTGCCTCTTCTTTATGTCTGCTTACCACTCTCACAATATTCTTAACATGTCATGCCATATGACATGAGGCTGTAACCAGAAGCTGAACAGATGCTGGTACTAAGCTCTTATGGAACTATGAGTTAAATAAAACTTTTTTGTTTATAAGTCAACCAAACTTAAGTTTTTTTTTTTTTTTTTTTTTTTTACAGAAGCACAAAACAGTCTAAGACACGTACTGCTAATATTGTCCCAGCTTTCTTTGACAAAGTTTCCAGATAGTAGAGCCAAAAAAGAGATATCAATGATGTAAATGTTTGTTCTAATTACAAAGCTAAATAAATGCAATCACGTGAAGTTTTTTAGATTTTGTCTTTTTGTTTCCTCTCAAAGTTGCCTTATTAAATAATGGGACTTAAAATTGTGGTCAAGTTAGGCTTCCAAGCTTTTCTGCTAGCATAAAATCTTGCATCCAGAAATCTTTTGAAAAGTAACTCATAGTAAAACTACACAAAAGATTGTTCAATTTAAAAATTGAAAGAACATGTATTAGAAACCTGCATTAATTGGGCATTATGCTAGATTTTATTAGATTGATGATGGACATATATTTCCCTGTTTTTGAGGATACAACAATGTTAAAGGGAGAAAAGAATAAATATTGTAGTAGATGTTAAAAGTTTGATGTGATAAGAGTGAGGAAAAGATTTTCATACATTTGCACAGAAGGATTCTGCATAATATTTTACAGATAAATTTATATTTTCACTGAACACATTTGTTTTGAATGATACACAAGAAAATTTCTGCAAGCAGTGGACAAGAAAGGAATTTAGTCAGGCAACAAAATAAAATTTGGGAAAAAGAAATATTCTGGAAAAAATTTTCTGGGAAAATGAAATTTCTCTGAAAATCTACATCTTTGTTTGGATTAGTTCATGGAGATTGTTAGTAGATGAACATCAAAGAGATCTTTATGCTACATATTCTGGGTTATACAAATTATCTGGCCAGGGAGAAATCACTAAGGTTTTAAATGGAAAATGTGAAATGATCTTGTCAGAAAGTTAGCCAGATATTTTAGGTCATTTGTAATAAAAGTTATCTCTTGTTGCTATGTGTTATGAAGTTAAAAAGGAGTGGATTGAGACAATTGCTATTGTTTGGATCTGAATCGTACCTAAACCATATATTAAAGCTTGTTCACCAGCTGGGCACTGTTTGGAAGTGAGGGAACCTCTAAGAGGTGTGGCCTAGTTTGAGTTCCTCAAATCATTGGAGGCTTGTCTGTGACGGGAAATGTGGGTCCTAGCCTCTTCCTCTTCCTCCTTTTCACTTTCTGGCTGCTGTGAACACGTGAGTGGTTTTGCTCCAGCGTACACTCCCACCATGATGCCCTGTCTTGCCACAGGCCCAAAAGCAAGAGAGCTAGTGGATCTTGGACTGAACTCCCCCTAAATCTTTGATCAAAAATAAACCTTTACTCTGTATAATTGATTTTCTCAGGTATTTGTTAAAGTAACAGAACACTGAATCACACACATTGTAATTCATATGACAGATGGCAAGCTTTTGAACTAATATAATTTCCTTAAAGATGTAGAAGGTATGCAATGGATATCTGTTTTGGAGACATAGCAGTCTTCGTTACTTATAAAACAATGATATTCATAAAAATTATTTAATGACATTAAGAAACAGCAAGATGTTAGAGTTGTACTAAGGAAAAAGAGAACAAAGAAGTAGAAATTAGAGTAAATGAGAATACAGTTGGCCCTCACGAATTAATGGATTCAAACATACATGGCTCAAAAATATTTTTAAAATGTTTGTCTTTCCTATTCCCATTGAACAGCTTATGATTTTTTATACTTGTCATTATCTCCTAAATAATATAACTATTTCTGTAGCATATGCATTGTATTAGTATAAATAATCTAGAAATGCTTTAAAGTGTATAGGAGGAATGTGTAGATTACATGCAGGTACAACACTAGTTTATATAAGGAGCTTAAGCATCCAAGAGCTTTGATATTTCCAAGAGTCTTGGGAAAAAAAATCCCTTACAAATATTAAGAAATCAGTGACAAACAAGGAAGGGATTTTATATCAATAGAGTTTTGTGAGCTGAGAACTATGGTTAATTCAATCCTCAGTTTCTGAGTTAAAAAATAATGTTCTAGATTTGGACAAAGGCCTGGAAAACTGAGAAAGGCTGAATAGAAAACCAGTGGGTCAAAGCTAAAGTAAGAGAATTTGATAAGAACCAAAGTTCTTATCAAAGTTCTTATCAAACAAGAAGGAAGAAACAAGAATTTTGAAATTTATCAGGAGATTTTAAAGAATACATTTTTTATAGTTTTTAAAATAATAGTGCAGCCTCTCCACTTGATGCTTTAGTTCTTATCCTGGTAAAATCCATTTTCTGGCATCCAGTTAAAATTACCAAGAATAAAGACAACCAGAACATACAACCCATGGTCATAGAAAAGTCACTCAATTAAAACCAGTCCAGACTGAGAGAGTCATTAAAATTAGTAGACAAGTCCATTTAAAAAATAATTATAACTGAATCCCATGTATTTAAAAATACAATGTGGATATAGGATGTATTAAGAGAAAAAAATTTCTAAAATTGAAAATTATAATGTTGAAAATAAAAAATTCACTATCTAGAATATATTGCACATTTAATATTTCAAAAGAAGAAAACAGTGAACATGAAGGCATAGCAATGAAAACTATTCAAATGAAACAGGGAGAAAAGACAAAAAAAGAAAAGAGTCCATGAGACAAGTTTAGCAGTCCACAACATGTATAAATTGATGAAAGAGATGGGAACCAACAACTCATTTAAAAAAAAAAACTTTCATTTTTTTTTAAGCGTTATGAAACCAATAAACACAAGATCCAAGAGCCTAAGAGTCATTTGTATATATAATGACACAAATAAGCTTTAAAAAGTGGAAAGTATTACCATATTAACTAATTGCAAAAAGATGAAATGACAATATCAACAGCAAAGGAAAATATATTTTAGACCAAATAATATTTTAAAAGAGTTAAAAAAAAAAAAAATCACAATGGTAAGAGTTCAGGAATAAAGATAATAAAGCAATCTTAAATATATGCCTAATAATAAAAATATTAAATAGATTGAGCAAAAACTGATAGAACTATAATGAAAGAGAAATCCAGAGTTATAACAATAAATTTTAATGCCCTTCCTTCCATAATTGGTAGAGCAAATATAAGAAAAATAAATAAAGATACAGAAACTTTAAATAACTCCATAAACCAATTTGCCCTAGCTTTTATTTTGATGATTTACTTTATCAAGGAATATCTTGATGTAACTCAATAATTATATCCAAATTATCTGAGGATACAGGTTTTCCTTCTGTAAAGTTAATATTTTTCTATTTGTATTTATTAATTATTTTATGGCTGTATTTTAGAACAAAGTAATTACCCTGTATCCTGAATAATATTTTCGCCCACAAATTTTTTAATCTGTTGATATTTCTTTCTTGCAACCAATATTACTGTTGTGTATGCTGTGTGATTTTTATTTCCTTCATTTCTTCTGCATTTTTTTCATTTTGACATTTATGAACTGAAATCCTAATTTTAGGAAAAGTTTCTCTATCTTCTACATTCATGTGTTTATTTAATTATTTATGCTACTTATTTTTATCATTATAAACTCATGAATATTTATGTTATTTTATGGATTCTAATCCTTTTTGATTGCTTACTTTATTGTGCAAATTTCCAGATTTGGCCTTTGGGAGCTACTTGAAGTACTACATCTTCGTAGTTTTTTTTTTTTTTTTTTAAGTTCAAGAATTATTTTTATCAGAACATATTTATTACAGAAATAGTTTGAACTTTAGATGAAAAAGTTTACCTTAAGTTTTGCAATAAATCTTCATAAAGTATTTTATAGAAAACTTTTACCTTTTGTAGAAATAGGCTCTCTTCATTATAAATTGAAGGTATTTTTCATCTTTATGTGACAGTCTGCATGCAGTCATTTTGCTAATTCCTGGACATAATTATCTCTAAATAATATAGATTTAAGTGAAATTACATTTGAAATCATAAGAATTATGAATAACAAACAAATGTTTAAACTTATAAGCTTTTCCAAGAATTTTATTCTCATTGAAATTGCTCATGTGTAATTTGTTTTAACAAGATTATTTCATTACTTATGTATGCTTGGTTCTGGGTGAGTATTGATATTACTTATGCACAATTTTGGTGTCTTTTAACTTTCAATAAAAAAGCTTAACCGAGTGCAATAAAAATCTATGATTGAAGGTTTTTTTCTTTATTGAAAGTAAAAGGCTATTTAGAATCTAGAAGAGACTCTATATTCCACAGTAAATCTACTTTTTAGTAAAAAAAAAAATACAAAATAAAAAAACTTTTAATAACCTCCATACTCCATGACTGAACCAAATTTCAATAACCTTTCCAATAGCCATAGTGTCTTTTAATTCCTTAAAACCCACACATAATTATTTATAACATCCTTTTTACTGAAGGTTTTAGCCATTTCTCTGAAAAGGAAATAGGCTTAATATCTACATTTTAAATTGAGCAAAAAAATAAAAAATAAAAGCACCCATATTTGAATATGGCATATAGTATTCAAACCTTTCTAGTTAATAAAATATTAATCTCATCAAATATTTGAATGCCTCTAATTCTTTACATGTCATTTCTTCCTGCTTCCTTTACAACCAGAGGCTATTTCTTAGAAAATAAAACTCTATGAAGATTCAAAAAAAAAATGTTTGGATAAAATGAATAATTCTAAAATATACTTCCTTCACTTAATCATTATTAATGTTAAAAAAATTATTTGTCCCCTAAATGTAAATATAGAACTGTTGGTAATTTAAGCAAGGCAAATGATGGTTTTTAAATTCCCATAGGAATGAAATAAAAGGCCTTAGAACTAAAGTCTTTTTATAAGATATAAATTTGGCTTCTTTCAAGAGAAAGGACAAAATTTAGAAAGTGTTTAACATGGTAATCTTGAAAAATGATATTTTGTAGGTTTTATTATTCCAGTGAAATAAGTACACTTCAGAGGACAACTTTCCTATTTCTACATTTATTCTTTTGGTAAGTAGTCTGTTCAATGAAGTGCTCTAAATATACTTCTGTAGTGAGGGAGATTAAGAAGGGCTTAGGCAGTCAGGGTAAGATGGCAAGCAAGGAGGCTGGGTGCAGGGCCAGGACAAAGGAGCATGGAGAGGGTCTTCTGATGAGGTCAATTTGCTGGTTGACGAAAGTGTATGGAAAACATGGAAGAATATCTACTGATAATTTAAGTCGTTATAGATACAGTTGAATTTTAGAAAAGTTTTAAGGTAGATTCCATTATGCCATAACAGTTAACATTTTGTACTATCATTTATCAAAGAAAGTTTGCATCGATTGACAAGCAAATAATAATAGTCTAACTTATTTCAAATTTTAAAGAATTTTTTCCTTCTCGTTAAAGCAAATGTAGAGATTTTATTAGTATTCACTGCCCTCTCCAAAATTATAAACACTATATAAAATACTAAAATCAAGAAAATTAATTGTACATTCCAAGAACAAAACTACAACGCTATACTATGTATCTGCTAACTGCATGATCAATCAATCTAAACTTAACAGCTTAAAACAGCAGAAGTTTATTACCTCACAGTTTTTTCATCAGAAATCCATATAGTATAGTGGGGTTCATTGTTGCTAGATCTGTCATAAAGCCACACAAGGTGCAGGCCACAGGTAGAATCCTTTCCAAACTCAATCAGAGGTAATTCACAGAATCTCATTTCCCAAAGACAGTAGAACAATTGCCCAGGTTTTTCAAAATATATTAGATAAAGGACTTCCTTAATTCTATGCTGCTTAGGACTCTACAGATTATTTCACAACATTTCAATAGGCTTCATTAAAATGACCAAATAAGAGGTCAAGAGAAAATGTCAGTAAGATGAATTTAACTTTTCTTGGAAAGCATCCATGGAGGTAAATCCTATCATCTTTGCCATTTGTTAGAAGCAAGTTAACTAGCCCAGTTCACATTTGAGAAGAGGTGATTACACAAGACTCAGAAAATCATGATGTGAAAATCTTTAGGAGCCATGTCAAATGCAGCCTAGAACATCCAGGATTCCCAATCACAAAATGTGATTATAGAAGCCATTATTTTTACCCTGTACTAAAACAATGGGGAATACTGAGGGCCACAATCCTTGAACATGCAGGGCTGAAGAATTTATCTCATTGACATGAAAAAACAAAGATGGAAAATTGGGGATGCTAGGGCAGCTGGTACTTGAGAGACAGATTTTACATGAAGTTACACGTAGGAGGTGCACCACAAATCTCCACAGAAGCCACTTTGAGTCTTCATCAGAACACGAACCTCCATACATAGAATGATATTTTATGATATTTAGAAATGACTGGTGAGCAGTCAGTCAGGTGAGTAATCCTGAGTTTGTCCAAGTCTGGAAAACATTGAACTTCCAACTGCACAGATTGAAGGATCATTTTGGTTGAACATCCAGAGTATTCGATATCTATTTCAGAAGGGTCACACCTTAAAAATAGAATTAAGGTAGGACTAGAATGAGGGAAACTTTTCCCCATCCAGAGAAATAAAAAACAAGTCTCAAAAGGATTAGATTTATCCACTATTAGTTTAATCATCTCTCAAAAAACTCACCCATTTTTAAAGAACACAAAATACTGTACTTAAAATGTGAAATTCACAATTTCTACCATCTAATTAAAATAACTCAGCATGTAAAGAAGCAGAGAAATATCAGCATCAGAAAAATCATTCCATAAAACAAACCCTAGTTAATTTCTCTGGCTGACCTCAAACTCTTAGTCTTTCTGCCTCTGCTTCCAGAGTAGCAGGTATTATATGTAAAGGCTAAGGGCAAGCAAATAAAGATGCAAGTGGGTTGGGGGGGGGGGGAATAACAGAATGAATCAAACACTATTTTCCTATGTAAATGTATGACTACACAAATGGTATACCTTCACTTCATGTACAAACAGAGAAACAGTATGTATCCCATTTGTGTACAATAAAAATAAATTTAAAAAAAAAGAGATGCAAGCACACAGGATGGCATACAGCAAGAAATTGTTCCCCATGGGAGTCAGTTCTGTTTTATTATAGGGTTATATCAAGTTACATTAGGTTATATTAGTGCAGTTAGCTCTGAGCATGTACAGATCGTATAATTTGCTTGTTTCTCAGAGTCCACTAGTACCAAATGTTTTTATAAGAAGATAACGTCTCCATGGCTCAAGGGCAGAGGAATTGCAGAATGTTCCTAAGCCAGAGAAACAGAGGGCCTTTATCATCCTGACGAGTGTGCTCACTCATAGGACTTATGCTCCTCTGTACTTTCCCATGGTCTGAACCTCTACAATTGTAGGAACATACTACCATGCCCGGCAACATAATTCTGTGCAATAGACCACTGGAAATTTGTACCCTGAAAAACTGCAACTTTACACCCACTGGACATCAACTCATTTCTCTTTTTTTGAGCATGACTCAAGTCTTCTTGGTGGTCTGTATATAACTTAGAAAGAACTAGCAACTGCTTAATATATTCCAATTGTATCCAACATAAGATGATTGATATGGATAATCTTCTACATGTGTAAAAATGTCAGTCTGGAGATAAGTAATACATAGCATTTTATTTTATGTTTTTTATCTTAATTTTTATTTTTTTAATTTAGATTCATTGTACACAAATGGAGTACAACTTTCATTTCTCTGGTTGTACATGAAGTAGAGTCAAAAAGAACACATTTAACCACTCTCACCTAAAAACCTCAGAAGGCAAATAAAAAACAAAGTTCTGCTATAAGAACATTCTGGGAAAGTACATGTGCACATCTCCCAATTTACAAGTCCATTCTTGATCAGGAAAATTAGTAATTTCATATTTTAGGGGCAAGCTCCAGTGATCTGTGCTCTTCATCAGCAATTGTCTAATACAGGTGCCAGAAGTGCCATGAAAACATGTTCTTATCATATAAAACAGGCTTCTTGGGAAAACAAAAAGGCTAATTTGGAAAATCACTTTGGTTTCAGGTGCTAATATACATGGAGCAATCCAAAAGGACAGTCAGGAAGTGAGGAGAAGCCAGGGAACGTCCACCAACCAGATAAGCGCTGCTGGAATGAGAAGTGCCCGGATGGGCGTGTGTATGAAGACTTCCGCCTGCCTCAGCAGTCCATTATCTAGTGCCCCTGCTGCCACCCAGCCTGTGCTCCTGCTGTCCGATCAGACCTTGGACGTGTACACGACATGCTGAAACCCCTAGTGGGCCTCCAGCAGGAGGTCTTCCCTCCTCCTGGACTTTGATTTTTTTGTTTTTCTGATTCATTGTGCACAGATGGGGTACAACTTTTCATTTCTCTGGTTGTACACAAAGTAGTGTCACACCGTTTGTGTAATCATGCATGTACATAGGGTAATGATGTTGTCTCATTCCGTTATCTTTCTTTCCTGCTGCCCCCTCCCTACACCTCATTTCCCCCTACACAATCCATCCTTCCTCCATTCTTCCCTTACCCCTTCCCTGCTCCCCTGTTATGGATCAGCATTCACTTAGCAGAGAAAACATTCAGGCTTTGGTTTTTTGGGATTGGCTTATCTCACTTATTATGATATTCTCCAACTCCGTTTACCTGCAAATGCCATAATTTTATTCTTCTTTATGACTGAATAATATTCCATTGTGTACACATACCACAGTCTCTATAACTTTGACTAATTTAGATACCTCATATAAATAGAATCATGCAATATTTGTACTTCCACAAGTGTCTAATTTCACTTGGTGCTATGTCCTTAAGCTTGTTCCATGTTATAGCACATGACAACATTCCCTTCTTTTTATGCCTGAATAGTTTCCATTGTGCATGAATATATAGACATTCTTCAGACATACATGTCTCTTCGAGATCTTGATTTTAAACTCTTCTATGAATACCTAGAAGTAACATTGCAGAATCCTATATATAATAATTAATTTTATGCATCAACCTTAGACTAAGAAAAGAAAACCCACACTTAGGAATTAACCTAGTACCTAACAAATTCTAAGAGCTCAATATATGTCATTGAAACAAAGGAAGAAAAAATGGAAAGAAAAAGATGAGAGATGAGAAAAGAGAGAAAAGAAAAAATGAAAAGAAACAGAATGAAAAAAGGAAATATAAAAAGATGAAAGAATAAGAGAGCTATATGCAAATACACACACAGATATCAAACTATTCCACCTCCAGTTTCTGCATGTATAAAATAGGGATCATAGTTTTGTTACAGTCCTGTTTATATTAGGAGGAAAACTGTTAACATTTCGTATTCTAAGAATTTTTTGCTATAGAAACATAAGTGTAAAAGGGACATTGAAAGAACTTCAGTATATTACTGCCTATCTACATCATTGGGCATAAGGAAGGGGATACTTACAAAATGTGTAAGAGTTTTCAAATTATATCAAAGCTCACCTCATTTGATGGCAAAATTAGAGGGTGGTAAAAAGAGTTTGGAAAAGTTTCCCTGTAAGTTTTGGTATATTCTCCTGTCTAATCCTCCGAAATACATGAAAAGTGATAAAAGTAAACATAATGATGACATATACATTTGTGGAATTGACAAAAATACTATTCATAGCAGTAACATTTATTTTAATACAGCTATGTAATTCAAAGTTAAAATGATAACATGAATTTTCTATAGGGTATTTTTGGCCCACAATGACACAGAGAGAGAGAGAGAGAAAAAGAGACACAGACTAATTGTGGTGGAATAAAACTCTTGATAGTTGCTACTTGGGATTGTTCAAAAATTATAATTATATTATAAAAGTAACCAAGTATAATATATTATAAAAGTAACAATATTTAAAAATCATACTTAAAACTTCAACTGCATTTTATACAACTATTTTTAAGAGTAATACTTAAGAATAAATATCTTTTATTATATTATTATTTACATTTATGTGAGCAAATAATGATGATGATTTTTTCATCTGTGACCTATACTCAGCAAGAAATGGCCCTTTATACATGTGCTATAATGATAAGTGAAAATCTAAATGTGTATATAGAATTTAATCTGTATGTGTGTGGTTGCAATTTGGAGCAAAATTTTATTACTTTACTCCAAAACAAATAATAAAGAAAATAATTATGAAGTGGCAATATGATACTGCCATCTCATGGCTAAATATGCATGAGAAAAGAAGGTTGATCAATCATTTTTATAAGTTTAATTGTCATATTTAAAAGTGCCTTGTTCTTTTAGAGAATTCAGTTATTTTATTTTATACTTACGCGCTAAATATTTGATGCCAAACTGTAAATGTTCTTTTTTACAAAATAAAGATAAAATTTATGTTCAAGTAAAATGGATATTAAATTTATGTGCAGTTGTCTATTCTTTCATTTTCATTTACTGCTTATATGATTTATTTTTATAGAAAAACTGAATCTTAGATATGCGAGATGACATTAAATAATGTCATCAGATTCTAACTTCAAGAACTATGATCAAAGGTAGCTACAAATATAACTCTTGGTTTTAAAAAATAATTACATCCATTTTCATATTTTTACACTTCAAGATTCAGTTGGATACATTTCAATCATTTGTGGATAGAATGGGGGAAAAGGATCTCCCAGGAACCCAGAAGTAGGCAAGGTGATTTAAATAATTCATGAATCAAAAAGCTGTTAGAACTACTAAACAATTCAGTGAAGTTGCAGGATATAAAAATCACACTAAAAAGTCAATAATTTTGTTTTTCATAGGATAACAAAAGCTATTTGAAAAAGAAATCAAGAATATAACCGAGTTTGCAATTGCTAAAAAAGTATTAAGATAGAATGCTTAGGAATAGATTCGACTAAGTGAATAACTCTACACTGAAAATTATAAATGTGATGAAAGTAACTTATGAAGACGAACAAATGGAAAGATACCCTGTGTTTATGAATTGGAAGAATTAATATTATTAAGATTTTTATATTATCTAAGATGATTAAAGATTTAATGCAATTTTATCATAATTCTAAGGACATTTTTTATAAAAATAGAAAAAAAATCATATAATTCATGTGGAGCCACTCAAGGCCAAAATAGCTAAAGCAATCATGAGCAAAAAGAACAGAGCTGGGGGCATCTGCTGATTGATTTTAAAATATACTTCAAAAATAGGGTAAATAAAACAATATGGCAGTGGCATAAAATAGATACAGAGCAGTGGAAATAAAATATATGCATTTATATTCAACTGATACTTTACAAAGGTGCCAAGGACACAAAAAGGGGAAAGGACATCTCTTTAATTAATAGTGTTGGGAAAAAGTGAATACCCAGATGCATAAGTATATAATTATACTCTTACATCATATACAAAAAATAAAGTCCAAATGTATTAAAATTTAACTGTAAGACCCCAAACTATGAAACTTATAGTAGAAAATAAAGGGGAAAAGCACCATGTCTATGGTCTGAGCAATTATTCTTTGGCTATGACTTCAAAATCACAGACAACGAAAGCAAATACAGACAATTGGGACTACATCAAACTAAAGAGTTTTTATACAGCAAAGGAAGCAGTCAGCAGAGTGAACGAATAGCCCGCAGAATGGGGGAAACCATTCACCAACTGCATATCTGTTAGAGGTTCGATACCAAAACATGTTTTAAAAGGAACTCAAAAAACTCAATAGCAGGAGGACATCCAGATTTTAAAATGGGCAATAGATCTGAATAGACATGTCTTAAAAGAAGACAGAACAGGTGCATGAAAAAAGATCATCGAAATCACTAGCCACCAGGGAAGTGCAAGTTAAAACCACAGTGAGATCTGGCTGTGACTGCAAAGACTACAGACAGTAAATCCCGATGAAGATGTGGGAAAAAAGGGACACGCACGCTGCTGTTGGGAGCACGAATTAGTACTTCCAAGAAATCAGTGTGGAAGGTCCTCAAAAATTAAAAATAGAACTACCATAAGGATCCAGCAATCCAATTACTGGGTATAAATAAAAAGAAAATGAAATCAGTATGTTGAAAAGTCACTCCCATGTGTTTTGCAGCCCTATTCATAATAGCAAAGGTATGGAATTCATCTATGTGCCCATCGATGACTGAGTAAATAAAATATGTTATACATGTTACATGCATGTATAGACATATTCTATATAGAGAGAGTCATATTCAGCCATAAAAGGAAAATCCCATCATTTGTGACAACATGGATGAACCTACAGGACATTATGCTAAGTGAAATGAGACAAGCACAGAAAGACAAATACTATGAGTCACACATAGGTGAAACTTTTTAAAAAGTTGATTTCATAGAAGTAAAGAGTAGAGGTTCAGGAAGTGTGATAATGGGGGTGGGGCTATATTGGGTTGAAGGACACAAAATTACAATTAAATTGGAGGAAGAACTTCAAGAGGTCTCTTGTACAGCATAGTTAATGATGATTCATTGCATTCTGGAAAAATACTAAGAGTATCGATCAGTATCACACCACAAATATAACAAAGTGAGGTAATTGCTGAATTTAGCTAATTCCACAATGTGTGTGTATATATGTATTTATATATATATATATCTATATATATATATATACACTTCAAAATATCGTGTTATACATAAAATGTATGTCAGTTTAAAGAAAAACATAAAAATATGTCCCTGAAATGTATAATAGAATGGTGGTGTTTTGAGAGTCCCCAACTAAATTGGGGTTCCAGTACCAAAGTACCAGTACCTGGTGTCCTTTTTCTGCTCCACATCCTATCTATACGGACCTAATTGCTGCTCTTCTGCTGGGAGCCCAATCTAGTAATCTTCCTGGTGTCTAGGGCAAACCTGGCCTGGAGCAACTCCTAGTCTTTCAGATGGAAGGTACAAATTTGATGTCCCACCACAATAGGAAAGAAGTTCAGGAATCTTATTTATAGATCCTGGACAAGGAGGCCTAATGGATCAGGAGGCAGTTCTCTGAGCTCAGGTCATGTGAGGCAGGAATGAAGAGTCAAGCAGAGAAAGAAAAGAGTTCATGACAACTAGTTCTGTATATAAACGATTAGGGCGTGGGTCTGTATTTGTCAGCTTCATGTTATAACTAAGAAACACCTAAGGCAGCTGACCTTATATAGAGAGAAGAGATTCACTTAATTATGTTTTGGAGGATTACAGTACAAATATATATATGTGATTTAAAAACACGGTTTCAGTAGCCACCCCTTGGCTACGTCACTTCATGAAGCAGATGGCAACTGCAGCTGTACAGGTAGGAACAAGAAAATGATTACACCTTGACCTAAGAGCAGAGAAAGCAAGGGTGTGACCAAACTCAGGATTTTATAACAATTCTTTCATGAGAATTATCAAGGAGTCTTATAAGAACTACCTTCTAAGGACATGTTCCCAATGACCTCCAACTAGACATCACCTCCTAAAGTTTCCATCACCTCCCAAGAGCAGCCATCCTGGACCAAACCTTCAACAAATGGACTTTTGGGAACACTCACCATCCAAAGGGTCACTTTAAGTTTGTAGGCAAATATTTGAGGGTCTGTTTAAGGAAAGCAGCCTGGAAGTTGGGGATCCAATATGCTAGGTGGAACAGATGCCTTTAAGTTTTTATTTTGGCCACTGACTTGAACCATTTAAGTATGGTGCAGAACTTGGAAATATGTCCAGGGTAGAGGTTCAGGAAGTGTGATAATGGGGGTGGGGATATATTGGGTTGAAGGACACAGAATCACAATTAAATAGGAGGAATAACTTTAAGAGGTCTCTTGTGCAGCATAGTCTCACTTCTAGTATGAGAAAGTTAAAATTTTATTCATAATTGGTGTAATGTTAGTGCATTTTTCCTTACTGTGAAGAAATACCTGAGACTAGGGAACTTTATGAAGACAAGAGGTTTATTTTTATCTCATGGTCTGAAGGTCCAAAGTTAAGGGGCTACATCTGGAGATGACCTTCTTGCTGGCCAAGTCCTGAGGTGGTACAGGGCATCATATGGCAAGAGCCTTTGTGTTCATGTGTGTCTCCTCTCTCTCTCTCTCTCTCTCTCTCTCTCTCTCTCTCTCTCTCTCTCTCTCTCTCTCTCTCTCCCCCCTCTAGAATTAAATCATGGGAGCTCCACCCAGATGGCCTTATCTAATCCAAACTGTCACCAAAAGGCCTCACTTCTATACACCACAGTCAGGTTAAGTTTCCACCCTTTTAATATTTTTCAAAGGAAATTAAATTAGAACACATAAAATCTTGGGGGATAGTCAAAGCATAACCAAACCAGAGCAGATGTCAAGTCACATAAAATTGTAAGACTTCACTACAGGAGGTAACCAGAGACTGGACCTGGGACAATCAGGGGGATGTTGGTCAAAGGCTATGATATTTCAGTTAGGAAAAATAAGTTCAGTATATTCACTGTACATCATGGTAACAATAGTTAATAACAACATGTTGCATACATAAAAATTGCCAAGAGTGGATTTTAAGAGTCCTCTTCACACACACACAAAATGATATGTATGTGAGGAAAAGCTTGTTTTTCATTAGCTTGATTTGACCATCCAATAATGTATATATACATCAAAACATAATGTGAAAGTTTTTTAAATAGTGTGGGAGAAGATACGTCAATTATATAAATCCTTTGAATAGTGACCTAGAAAAGTAAATACATTTACAACGCGCAAACATATTTACACATATATTATATGCTTACCACCTGATAAGTGGTAAACCAAAAAGGCAGCCAGCATTCATGATGGCAGTCCAAATCAGTCCAAAAGCATAAATTCAGATGTTAAGGAAATCCCACGAAACCACGCCAGACATGGGAAATCACATAAAGGGACACTTTGTTTATTAAGCAAACACAGTGTCTCCCTGCAGGGTAAGAGAGAAAATGAGAGGAAAGTAGAAAGGAAAAGAAAGGGCGCACGCTAGAGAGAATGGAAAGCCAGGAGGATAGAGAGAAGTGAGGAGGGCAGACAGAAGAATGGGAAAAGACAGCGGGGAAGCTACAGTAAAACAGTTGAATTCCCCCGGGCTAACAGGGGACCAATATCAGGAGAAGGATACTTGCAAGGTGACTGATGAACCAATAGCTAGCTAGGATGTTCACAGATTGACAAGTGGTTGGGAGGTGGGCAAAATGGCTATACCTGATGGGCGGGGGAGCAGCTTTATACATTACATTCCCCCATTTCTTTTTTTATAAGAAAATCTTTTGCTCTCCAGTTCTTTTTGAAGCCTTCTCTCTCCTTCCTGCCTAAGTGATGTACAATATTCTAATATATGTACAATATTCACAGTTGGAACTGTTCTTGAAATGATTGATAGAAAGGTATGACATTAAACGGCAGAGCCCAACCACACCTCTGAACACTCCTCCATCTTTGGGCACTCTTTCACATTATAAATATTTATAAGGTAAAGTTATTTTTAAAAAATCTTTGATAATTAATCAAATTCACTTTCATTATTTAGTTGTTAGTGGTATTTCATTTTTAACAGCCTTATTTATCTGTAACTTGCATACCATAAAATCTACTGAAAGTATACAATTTAGGGTTTTAATATACTCAGAATTGCTCACACACCTTTTCAAACTCAAGCCCTAGGAAACCCATGATTTACTTTTTATTTCTTTAGATTTACTTATTCTAGATATTTTATATAAATGGCATTGTGCAATATGTGGATTTTTGTGGCTGGCTTCTTCCTTTTAGCACAATGTGGTGGGTTTCTCCCTAATAGTTCTTGAATTCTACCTTATTCTTTCTCATTGTGAGTTACTATTCCCCATATAGGCATATCACATATCATTTATTCATTTAGCCCTTGAACATCTGGGTTGCTTTCAACTTTATCCTATAAATAATGCTGCTATTCACATTCATCTTAAAGTTTCTGTGTGTACATATGTTTTCACTTATATACATCACCTTGTATACATGTAAATATAGTATTGCTGTGTCCTATAGTAACTTATTATCTGAAAATCTGAGGTCTTGCCCAGTTGTTTTTGAAGACAGTGACTGTATTTTAAATCTCCACCAGCAGCACGTGAGGGCTTCAATTTCTCCATGTCCTTGTCAACACTTGTTATTCTCTGTCATTTTGATTATTCATCCTTATGAATGTTAAGTAGCATCTCATAGTTTTGATTTACTTTTTCCTAATGACTAATGATAGTATCTTTGTGTGTTTGTTATCACAGAAAGTTTTCATCATTTGAAATTTTATTACCAATATCTCGTAGGAAATTCTTTCAAAAAGCAATACTCTTTCTTTTCTTGGTCTATAATTAAAATGGTAGTGTGAATCACTCTCCAGGTATTTTTATACACATCACATGCTAAATATAAGCACAGGGAAAAATAAACAGGTGTGACACCTAACACAGGCCTATCTGGTTGTCTGTATATACTGCCATCATGGCTAATGAAACTTCCCTTTACTGTCAAATTATTTCTAGGCATTAGATGCTTTTAATGGCTCTAGAATACTGACTGATTTAAAATGGGATTACTTTTAGATTTAAATCTGTGCCACTGCTGTGTCTGTCCTACCATGAGTATAAAATTTTTATAAACACAATCTCATATCCCCTAATTACTGGAGATACTACCATCTAAAAGGTCACACTCTGGTGGAAATAAAAGTAATTGTGTAAATATATAATATAATAATTTAACTTCTGGTCAAAAAGGACAAAGGTAGAACAGCTGGATTATCTGTTTTAAATTTTCCATTACTCAATTATCATGCATTGATCTGAAAACAGATGGCATGGCAGTCAAGCAGAATGCTTCTGCATTAAATTTCATCATGTAGGAAATTTATCAGTAAAGAACCTCACCTCATGAAATAAAGCCTGTGTGATATTTGCCACTATGCTATTATATAATTAAGTGCCCTCTTCTCTCTTAATAAAACTAAACTAATTATCACTAACTAATATGGTATATTCTTAGTCCATTGTCTATCTTTAATGGTTACTTTCCCTTAAGAAAATCCAGAGTCAGTCTTCAGTGTATTGCTTCTGACCAGATAGAAATTAAATGATCAGGTTTTTGAATGAGTATTGAAACATCTGTTCTCAGTTTTGTATTACTGTTAACAATTTTGCTTGTTAGTAGACAGAGAAAATTTCATGTCTATGTAGTGTCCCCTATAATTAAGTAAAGATGTGTCACATTTTTGTAGGAGTCAGAACAAACAATTGGCAGCATTCTTATGGAAAATACACAGTTTTATTTTGCAAAGTTGTCACATCATGCTACAGGTGCTCATAAAATTATGTAATTTTATATAAAATACAATTAATTTTTAAAATTTCTAAAGAATATGAACATCAATATACAGCATATTACATTCATTACAAGCAAGTTAATTCTAAAACTATTAAACATATTTTGTTAACTTTCTGTTACTATAACAAAACACTAGATATAATCAACCTATAAAGAAAAAACTTTATTTTTTCTCATTTTGGAGTTTTCAATTCATCAGTTGGCCTCATTGCTTTTGAGCCTGTGGTGAAGCAATATATCATGGTGGAGCGTGCATAGTAGCCAGGAAGTAAAGGGAGAGAATTTAAGAGACCAGAATCCCACAATCCCCGGAGGGCATGACCCAATTAAAATATCCCACTAGGTTCTACCTCTTAAAATATTTTCACTTACTTTCAATGTCAAACTGAGAACTGATCCATATAAACCTTCTGGGGACATTTAAGATCCAAACATATATACTAAAGCAGAGCCTAAGAAAGTAAGTATGCTCATTCTACTGCTAGCAACTAAGAACAATGTATGAAAAAATTATGCACACCTTATGATAAATATTAAGAAAGGAAGATTTGCAAAACACATCCTTTAGAAGACAGTTCAAAATATAACTTTCAATATTTCAGTGACATAAATAAAACAGGAAAAAAGAAAAGAAAAATGATTTTAAAGAAGAGTTCAGGATTTCTGGCTCTACCAAGATAGATTATCTCTTCCAGATCCCTCCTGTCAAGTAAAATAATCCAGCTACAGTCAACAAACAATTATAAAAGACTATGAGAGGTGAAGAGAGAAATTAACCTAAGGACCTCTGGACTTGAATGACATGATAAGAAGTTCCATGTGTTTTCTTGTTGCTTCTCGTATAACCCACGAGGGCACTGCAGAGTATAACACCCACAACACACCTACAGCTCCTCTAGAGGGTAATTGTTATCATTTGGATATTGGGGGTTCTCCAGAAGCTCATGTGTGAAACAATGCAAGAAAGCTTACAAATGAAATGATTGGGTTATAAGAGATTTAAAATAATTAGTGCTTTAATTCCATGATAGGGATTAATTTGGTGTTAACTGTAGGCAGGTAGGGTGTGGCTGGAGGAGGTGCATCCCTGGGGGCGTGTCTTTGGAGTTTATATTTTGTCCTGATGTGGAGCGCTCCCTCCCTCCCTCCTCTATCTCTGTCTCTGTCTCTGTCTCTATGTCTCTCGCTGTTACCTAATCATTTCCTGAGCCTCTGTCCTCCACGGTACTCTTCCACTATGAGGTTCTGCCTCATCTCAGGCCCCAAAGAATGAAGCTGGCCATCTGTGGTCTAAGACCTCTGAAACCATGAGCCCCCAAATAAACTTATCTTTCTCTAATTGTTTTTTTTTTTTTTTTTTCAGGTCTTTGGATCATGGCAGCAAAGAAACTGACTACAACAGTAATTCAGACAAGTATCTTCCTAAATATAGAGAAAACAAAGACTGTTTTTCAAGAATACAAGGAGGATTAATCATAAAAGAAAAGCGAAATTTCAAGTCATTAAAAAATAACACTGAGAGTGAGTAGAAAGCTACAAACTTAAAAGATATACTGATCATAAAATGTGTACGTTTTTATTTATAATTTTAATAGAAATATACATATATACACACATAAGTTTTTGAAAGAGGAACTTATAAAAACTTTGAACAGAAATGTCACAGAAGAAAATATCCAAATGACTAAAAAAAAAAAAAAAAAGGATGTTGACTCTCAGAGTACATAGATAAATACAAATCAAGACTCAATAAAATACTGCACTAAATATCTACCACAGTAATTGGCTCAGAGTCATCATGATGAAACAAGTTACTGGATTCAGCTATAGATCTGAATAATAATGAGTTGATTTCAAGTGTGAATAATATTTACTCATTATTTATAAATATAAAATGAAGTTTAATCTGTTGGAATGTTCTTCAAATAAACATTTCATGTTTACATTTAAAATGTATATTTTCCGTAAAGCTACATGATGTTTTTCTTTAAAGTGAATTACTAAATGGGATAGTTATCATTTGGATGAGTTCTACTAAAACAGTCTAGCTAAAAATGACAACTTCATTTTGGGATTAACCTTTGGTAGAAGCAGACTTTAAAAGCATGAATATTTTCCCCCACAGAAATTGCAACTGAATACGTGTAGCTTTCAATTAATAATACAATTTCAGATAATAGAAAGTTGATGTTATAGATGAATTGTACTGAACTAAAAGTATCAATTGCCTAAAAACTCACTTTCACTTTTATATGAAGGATGCCATGTATAATTAAATTTCACAGTGAAAAGAAAAAACCTTTTAAATGCTTTTATTAGTGTGATAACTATACATTTTCAAGTGGAATACAGTATCGAGCTTTGTAATAACATTTCTGTTTTTTTCCCACTGAAAGGAGCATTGTCAAATTATAGTTAATGACCCACTTTGAACCTTCAAATTATAGAGTGAATGATGTGAGTTAATGTGCTCCATTACCTTTTTAACATTCCTTAAGGTTTTTTTTCTAATTTTTTTTAAAAAGAAAAAATTTCAGTCATACCAAAAGTTATGTTCAACTTTTCTAGTTCTGCTTAGTTTTTTCTCTAATTTTAATTCTTAAACAACAGATTTTAAAGTATAGATAAAAGATCTATAAACATATCACTGGATTTAATACAATGAGGTAAACTAAGAAAAAAATCATCAGCAACTTTGTGAGACCCTGTGTCAAAATAAAAGATAAAAAGTGTTGTGGATGTAGTTCAGTGTTAAGGCATCCCTGGGTTCAATACCTAGTATTAAAAAGGAAAATAAAATAAAATAAAAAATGAAAAAAATAAAAACATCACAATTTTGAGAAAGAATACATTATGATAGGAAGTAATGATTTGAATTGATATTATCCTTTCCACTAAATTGAGTATTATGCTATAGTAAAACAAAATTTCCCCATTTCATAGTGATCTTATTTAATATGATTAAGTCTTTCTGCATCTTCTTAACATTTTCTGCAACCTGACAGAATTAGATAATTATGGGCATTAGTTCATATTTAAAGGAAATATACTAAAAGATAGAAGTTGGTTACGTGGTCCTTGGATAATAGGAAGCTCCTCATAGAAATTACTGTTTGGAAGAACAGTGGCAACTACCTGGATAAATTACAAAAACAAAAACAAAAACATGTTGTCCTCACATGTTCACAAAATATGGCAAAGGCAAAGGGCAGAAATAAGCAGTATGCAATGCTCAATATTTTCATCATACCACAAAAAAGTTTTAGGCATCCAGTCAGAAAAATTATTATAAACTACAAGGGTTATACTCACAGTGTCCTTTTTTCCTTTATTCAATGTTTGAACATTTGAATGTGCAATATTTAATTAAAAAGGACTGAGTTAAGCACTTATGTGAAGTGATTTTTACAAGTGAAACATTTTTCAGAATCTATAGTTGATTTGTTTTGTTCAGTTTTGTTTTGAGAGTCTCACTATGTTGCCCAAGCTCATCTTTTTTTCGTTCATGTTTTTATTAGTTTTACGTGATAGTAGGATGTATTTTAACATATATGTATGGAGTATAACATCTCATTCTTTTGTGTGTATATGACGTAGAATTACATTAATCACGTAATCCTATACACACATAGGATAGTAATGTCTGATTTATTCTATTATCTTTCCTATTCCCTCCCTTCCTTTCATTCCTCTTTATCTAATCAAAAGTACTTTTATTCTTCCCTTACCCTGCCCACTTACTGAGACTTAGCATCTGCATATCAGAGGAATAATCTACCTTTGATTTTTTTGGATTGACTTATTTCACTTAGCTTGATATTCTCCAACTCCTTCCATTTACTTGCAAATGCTGTAATTTCATTCTTCTTTATGGCTGAGTAATATTCCACTGTGTATATGTACCACATTTTCTTTATCCATTCATCTGTTGAAAAGCACCTAGGTTGGTTCCATAGTATAGTTATTGTGAATTGAGCTGCTATAAATATTGATGTGGCTATGTCACTAGAGTATTCTGATTTTAAGTCCTTTGGGTATAGACTAATGAGTTGGATAACTGGGTCAAATGGTGGTTCCATTCCAAGTTTTCTGAGGAATCTCCATACTCTCCATTCCAGAGTGGTTGTACCAATTTGTGGTTCCACCAGCAATATATGAGTATACCGTTTTCCCCCACATCCTCACCAACATTTAGTGTTTCTTGTATTCTTGATAATTGCCATTCTGACTAGAGTGAAATGAAACCTCAGTGTAGTTTTAATATGCATTTCTCTAGTTGTTAAAAATATTGAACATTTTTTCATGTATTTGTTGACTTATTGTATTTCTTCTTCTGTAAAGTGCCTGTTCAGTTCCTTAGTCCATTTATTAATAGGGCTATTTGGTTTTTTGGCATTAAGTTTCTTGAGATCTTTATATATCCTGGAGATAAATGCTGTATCTGAGGTGCAGGTCACAAAGATTTTCTCCCATTCTGTAAGCTCTCTCTTTGCGTTCTTGATTGTTTCCTTTGTTGAGAAGAAACTTTTTAGTTTGATTCCAGCTCATTTATTGTTTCTTGATTTTACTACTTGCACTTTAGGAGTCTTGTTAAGGAAGTCATTTCCAAAGCTGACATGATGTAGATCTGAGCAGACTTTTTCTTCTATTAGGCACAGTGCCTAAGTCCTTGATCCACTTTGAGCAGAGATTTTTTCAGAGTGAGAGATAGGGGTTTAATTTCATTTTGCTCATATGGATTTCCTGTTTTCCCAGCAGCACTTGTTGAAGAGGCTTTTTCTCCAATGGTGCCTTTGTCTACCATGAGATAACTATATTTATGTGGGTTTATCTCTATGTCTTCTATTCTGTACCATTGGTCTATGTGTATGTTTTGGTGCCAATACCATGCTGTTTTTGTTATTAAAACTCTGTAGTATAATTTAAGGTCTGGTGATGCCTCCTGCTTCACTTTTCTTGCTAAGGATTGCTTTGGCTAATCTGGGTCTCATTTATTCCAAATGAATTTCATGACTGCTTTTTCTATTTCTATGAAGGTGACATTGGGATTTTAATAGCAATTGCATTAAGTCTGCACTTTTGGTTAGTATGGCCATTTTGACAATATTAATTCTGCTTATCCAAGAGCATGGGAGACCTTACCATCTTCTAAGTTTTTCTATTTCTTTCTTTAGCGTTCTGTAGTTTTAATTGTATAGATCTTTCACCTCTTTTTTTAGATTGATTCCCAAATATTTTATTTTTTTGAGGCTATTGTGAATGGGTTAGTTTTCCTAATTTCTCTTTCAGTAGATTCTTCACAGATGTATAGGAATGCAATTGATTTATGGGTGTTAATTTTGTATCCTGTTACTTTGCTAAATTCATCTATGAGTTTTAGCAGTTTTCTGGTGTAATATTTTGGGTCTTCTAAATATAGAATCGTGCCATTGGTAAATAGGGGAGTTTGAGTTCTTCTTTTCCTATTGTGTATTCCTTTAATTTCTTTTGTCTGTCTAATTGCTCAGGTTAGAGATCCAAGGACTATATTGAATAGAAGTGGTGAAAGAGGGCATCCCTGTCTTCTTGTACTTTTTACAGGGAGTATTTTCAGTTTTTCTCCAATTAGAATGATGTTAGCCTTGGGTTTAGCACAGATAGTTTATACAATGTTGAGTTATGTTCCTACTATCCCTAGTATTTCTAGTGTTTTGAACATGAAGGGGTGCTATATTATGTCAAATGCTTTTTCTGCATCTATTCAGATAATTATGATTCTTGTCTGTAAGTCTATTGATGTGATGAATTATGTTTGTTTATTTCCTTATGTTGAACCAAACTTTCATCCCTGGGATGAACCCCACTTGATTGTGGTGCACTATTATCTTTTTACTATGTTTTTGTATATGATTTGGGGAATTTTATTGATAATTTTCACATCTATGTTCATTGGGGATATTGATCTGAAGTTTTCTTTCCTTGATGTGTCTTTGGTTTTGGTATCAGCAAGATACTGCCTCATAGAATGAGTCTGGAAAGGTTCCCTCTTTTGCTATTTCATGGAAAAATTTGAGGATAATTGGTGTTAATTCTTCTTTGAAGGACTTGCAGAACTAGGGATAATCTGCCTAGTCCTGGGGTTTTCTTTGTTGGGGAGATTTTGATGGTGTCTTCTATTTCATTATTTGAAATTGATCTGTTTAAATTGTGTATGTCTTCCTGATTCAGTTTGGGTAGATCATATGTCTCCAGAAATTTGTCAACATCTTCAAGATTTTCTATTTTATTGGAATATAAATTTTCAAAATAGTTTCTAATATCTTCTGTATTCAATAATGCCATCATATTTCTTTTTTCATCATGAATTTTAGTAATTTGAATTTTCCCTCTCTCTTCATTAGCATGGCTAAAGTTTTATCAATGTTATTTATTTTTTCAAAGAACCAACTTTTTGTTTTGTCAATTTTTTTGTTTTGCTTCTTTTTTTTTTTTCAATTTCATTGATTTCAGCTCTGATTTTAATTGTTTCCTGTCTTCTACTACTTTTGGTGTTGATTTGTTTTTCTTTTTCTACTGCTGTGAGATGTAATGTTAGGTTATTTATTTGGTTATTTTCTATTCTTATGAACTCAATGCAATGAACTTCCCTCTTAGAATTGCCTTCATAGTGTCTCAGAGATTTTAATATATTGTGTTGCTATTCTTATTTACTTCCAAGTATTTTTTTTTATTTCATTCCTATTTCCTCTGCTATTCATTGATTATTTAATAGCATATTATATAGTCTCCAGGTATTAGAGTAGCTTCTATTTTTTTTTATTACATTTGATTTTTAATTTCATTCCATTATGATCTGATAGAATTCAAGGTATTTGTATTATTTTATTTTGCAAAGAGTTGCTTTGTGGCATAAGATATGGTTTATTTTAGAGAAGATTTTGTGTGCTGCTGAGAGGAAAGTGTATTTGATCATTGATGAATGAGATATTCTATATATGGCTGTTAATTCTAATTTATATTATTTAATTCTCTAGTTTCTTTGTTTAGTCTTTGTTTGGAGGATCTATCCAGTGGTGAAAGAGGTATGTTTATGTCAACCAGTATCATTTTGCCTATTTAATTCTTGAAATTGAGAAGGGTTTGTCTGATGTACACAGATGCTCCATTGTTTGGGGCATAAATATTTATTTAATTTTTATGTTTTGTTGATGCATAATTACTTTAAGCAGTATGAAATATCCTTCTTTCTCCCTTCTGATTAAATTTGGCTTGAAGTCCATTTTATTTGCTATGAGGATAGAAACCCCTGCTTGTTTACAAGATCCATGTGAGTGATATGGTTGTTCTCATCATTTCACCTTCAGTCTGTGCATAAATTTGCCTATGAGGTGAGTCTCTTGGAGACAGCGTATTGTTGGGTCTTGTTTTTAATCCCATCTGTCAGCCTACGTATTTTGCTGTTAACATTCAGGGTTATTATTGAAATATGACTTGTATTCCCAGTCATTTGGTTTATTTTTGGTTTTTAACTTGACTTGGTATTTCCTGTGATTGGCTTTTTCTTTAGTGTATGTCCTCCCTTTGCTGGTTTTCACTTTTATTTTCATTTCTTTTTCATGGAATATTCTGCTGAGAATATTCTGTAGTGCAAACTTTTTAGTTGTGAATTCTTTTAACTTACTTACTATGGAAGTTTTTATTTCATCTTTAAACCTGAAGCTCAATTTTTCTGGGTATAGTATTTTTTGTTGGCACCCATTTTCTTTCAGATCTTGGTACATATTATGGCAAGAAAAAATTTGAGTTTCTGGGTTGAGAAATCAGCTTAGATCTGAATTGGTTTCCCTCTAAATTTAATCTGACATCTTTCTTGGGCAGCCTTTAAAATTCCACCTTTATTCTGTGTATTTGGTACTTTTATAATAATGTGCCTTAGTGGGGAATCTGTTGTAATTTTGTATATTTAGGGTTCTGTAAGCCTCCTGTACTTTATTTCATTCCTGAGATTTTGGATCATTTCTGATATCATTTCATTAAAAAGATTGCATTCCTTTGGTTTTCATTTAACCCAATAAATTTTAAATTTGTTCTTTTCACGTTATTTGTATGTCTACCCATCTAGCAGTGTGAGTCTGAAGCAGTACAGTTTCTACCCTGTAGACACCATCCCTAAAAGTTTCTAATACCTTGCCATTCAGGGGAAGACAAATAATAACCACAACCAATGCAAATAATATACATCCTTAAACCATATAGCTCCTAGTAAGACATCTACAGTTTTTTTTCACAATAGACAGAGATGATATGTTCAGCTATTGCCTACTATAAAGACAGTAAGTTGGCAAAAGGGTTTACATTTTCAGATGGTGGACAGAGAGAGAATGGAAGTAATGTAGAATGTGATATTTATGAGGAAGGAGAAGAGAAGATAGAAGTAAAAAATTGAATAAAGAATGAAAGAGGGAATAATGGAGGTTGGCTGTTAGCAGGAGAAAAGAGAAAAATCAAGGGAAACAGATAAGTAAGAGAAAAATATTTAGAAAGTAAAATTTTAAAAATTTAATAATAGAAAAAAGTAATGTAAAAGACTACAACAAAATTGAAATATACCAATCAGACATTCTAGTCCTCAATAAACTGAAGCATTAAAAATAATTGGTTTCAGAAATGGAAGAAATGTGAGAGAGAAAAGAAAAAAGAAAAGAAAAAGAGATTTTGATGAAAAATTGAACATTTCCTTTGGAATTCAAGAGATTCTCAGCTTCCCCCACAGCAGTTAGGGGGCCTGTCTGGAGTATGATATTTGCTTGTTCCACCCTGAGGGTTAGGTTACTAGGGTGAGAGGGATAATCCTGGAGGTAGAAGTCCTGGAGGTGTGGCTTAGACTTAAGTATGCTCCAGTCACTTCGCTGACTGCCAGTTGGTCTGGAGATTTTAAATCAGCACACCTCCATGGCCCAGCAATTTCTGGTCCACACTGGAAGACTGCACCCCAGGAATTTCCTTTGGGGTCAACTCATGTGGTGTAGGAACCAGTTCTTAGCCCACTACTTCACCTGCAGACCCCATAATTCCTGGTCTTTGATTCAATCTCCAAACTCAATCTCTCCTACCCATGATCTTTTGGGTTCCTGTTCAGGCGCTTCTCTTCTGGCTGGTATTATAAGCAGCCAGACTGGAAGGGGAAGGGAAATCCCAGTGGATTTCTGCGACCAGTAGTCTCCTGTGTAAACCTCTCTCCAAGCTTGTTTTTCTCCTGATTACATAGGCACTCTCTCTGTCATGCAGTGTGGATTTGCCCAGTTTGTTTTTCAAGCCAGACTTGGGTCTGTTTGAAATCAGTTCCCCCAGCAGTCAGATCCCATGCTGCAGCTGCAAGATGATTCCTTCCGCTGTTCTCCACACACCTCCGGGAGAGATGGTGGCTTCATTCCTATACAAGGATATTGTGCAGTACATCTTATTGTTTAATTGAGTAGTGACTCTGTTCTCTATACCCCAGTATATGCCTCTATGCCTCAGTCTACCTGAGAATGGGGGTTCCTTTAATTTCCTATTGCTTTACTACATTCACATAAGAACTGTTCTGGTTTGTGCCTCCAGCTGCTGCCTCCACTGTGGGGCTGAGATTTTTCCTTATTTTGTTATAATCAATTTTCTGAGTCCCTGATCTGTTTTTGAGTGTTCAGTATTAAATTCCAGTAAAGTTCCCCCATAATTGTTTTTCATTCACCTACCTTGGCAAAAAGCTACCTGTCAGTTTTTCTTGTTTTCATACCACAGAGCTGCCAGAGAAGCGACCTCTCTATTCCTCCATCTTCCTCCTCCCCCCAAGCTGATCTTGAACTCCTGGGCTCCAGTAATCCTCCTGTCTCAGTTTCCCAATTAGCTGGGACTAGAGGCCCATACCACTGCACCTAGTTAAGTAGTTTTTAAATGATTTAATGTAACTATTGTTTCCTTTTCTTATGTGAATTTAAACAATGAAATGTCTGTATGCAAACTGATTAAAAAACTTTACTAAGCACCTTGAAGAGATTGACTTATAAAATAGATGGTGGCTATTTTAAGACAGTAGATTAAAGAAATCTGAATATTCTCCTGCCATTAACAGGTAAAAATCTTTCAAAGAAAAAAAAAATTAATCCTAAACCTAAGTTTGCTTAGATAATGAGGTGGAAACTTAAACCTACTCAGGAAGGCTGATGAGTTGATGCTGTCCCATCTCAGGTCTCCTAGGATAGGAATACATGTTCAGAGGGAGTTACACAAACACAAATCTAGGGCTTGTGCCAGTGAAGGACAGATGTTAGAAATAAAATCACTGAAGATAAAACCAGGAACTTTGACTCCATGTAAACCTTGAAAAGCAGGTGAACAGGGAAGACATGTTGATTATTACAAATTTTTCCTGTATCTACCTAGGCGCTAGGTAAAAACATGAGAACTAGACTTCCTAGAAAATTTCACATTCCTGGTCAAGTTTTAATTCAGGTTTATTCTTCAAGAGCTTTGAGTACTCCAATGCCATGAAATTAAAATAAAAGTTAGTCATTGGTATTTTCTTCTAACCAAGACACTTAGAATAAAAAAAAAGGAAATGAAAAGCATGGGGGTCTCATTGGAATGGAAAAAAATTCAATTACAAGTAGGAATGAATGAGTCATAGAAATTGCTTGCATTACTCTAACTTTTCTGATTCACAAATTTCTCAAGTTTTCTTACAACAGTGAATGTTATGTGAGTGATTTGTATATAGATCTGTTTATGGGAAACTTATTTTTCCTCATGTAGATATAAGTGTTTATATAACTGTAATAGCATTCATTATGGCTTAGATTTATGATACCTCAGAGGAAGCTGCAATGTAACTGAACAGTCCAAATATTTTATTAAAATTTTTCATTTTAAAACTGATAATATTAACCTGTGAAAATATGTTAAACATAGTTGCCCTAAGTACTAATTTTAATGTTTCAATATTTAACATTATACCTTTTATTTTAGCACAGATCTTTAATAGAGATGTAATATTGGTGAATGTGCAATTACATGTGCTATTTTTGTGTACACATTGATTTTTTTCTGAAAATTTTTCATCATATAGCTATACAACTGTCTAGTTATTTTAATGACTTTTTAGTTGTCCATTGGATTTTTGACCAAAACAAACAAAATAAAACAAAAAAACAAAGATCACTTTGGAGACACCATGTAGATATTTTTCTCCTATCCAGATGCTAAGGGACACCATTTCTTGTCATAATAATAGATGCACATAAGTATTAATTAAATGATTACTGAGAAATTGTTCTGGAACTACTGTGTGAATTTTTAACATATTTGTATTGGAAAATAGTTTTGTTAAACATGGAAAATAAAAACATACATGGGGTATTTACTTGTATTTGACATACAAAGGTGTATGTGAGAAGAAAAGAGAGAGAGAGAGGTGACTAGGATGCAACTCATCAGCACTTTATACTTTTGAAGAATAAAAGAAAAAGTGATTAATGTAAGGTACTATAAAAACTGTGCAGGCGTGGTGATGCACATCTAGAATCTCAGCAGCTCTGGAGGATCCCAAGTTCAAAGCCAGCCTCAGAAACTTAGTGAGACCCTTTCTCAAAATAGAAAATGAAAAGAACTGGAAACATGGCCTAGTGGTTAAGTGTTCCTTGGTTCAATCCCTAGTTATAAGAAAAAAAAAAAAAAAAAAAAAAGCAATTATTTGGCAATAGTAAGAGTCTGAAGCAAGAAAAAGGCCTCCAATTGAGTAACAGGCTATCCTGTGAGGCCCTGGGTTTCAGAATTTGTCCTGGATGGCCCCTGCTATGATCTCAGTCATGACATCTGGTGTTTTAGTCTAATACTATAGCACCTCTGTATTCATGAATTATACGTCACAGCATTTCATGACTTCAAGTTATTCAAAGAATGCATTTTGTATTCTGCTGTTTCCAAGTCTGCTAGCCCACATACTACCACTATGTTGCTGCTTTCCTGTGCCCTATGAACCAAAAGAAAACTGGAGAAGAACGTGAGTCCTTTCTGCCTACCAGATTTTGGTCTGAGTTAGGAAAAGGATGGAGTTAGATTAGGATAGGTTTCTTTATTATAATAATGGGTGGAGAGGCAATTGTCAGTTGACTGAGATTTATACACACACACACACACACACACACACACACACACACACACACACACACACTTAGGGACTTACAATTTCTCAAATTCTATTCTAATTTTAACCTCAAAAAAGATTGTGGATTGTGACCTGTGGCCTATGGCAGTTGTGTCATTGTAGCAATCTGAAGCAAACAACAAATGACCTTTCAGCTTTTCTATAAACTTTATTGAGAAGCAAGAGCATTCACTCTAATCTGATACAGAATGATAATGTTGAACTATCCTATAACTTATTGAAATTAGTATCAATCACAAATTTTTCCATCAATGGGGAGATTAAACTTGTCACAAATGTTTTAGTGGGTCACCAGTTCTACAATATATTCTTAATAGAAGTGATTGTTTCCTTTCTCAATTTTGCTTTCATAGTAATTTTTTTTGTTGGTTACTTTTTGGTTTTTTTTGTTTTTTTTTTTTTTTTTAATTTCAAGAAGTAATTTGAACTTTGACCATGAAGTGAAAGAGATCAAGAAACTTTTTTTAAAAAATTTTTTGTCTGTGTATTTATTTATTTTTTCTGAGTTCCAGAGAGTGCATTGGCATTTGTGTGTTTCAAAACAAAGCTTATCTTCAATGTGCATTTTCTATGAAGTAAAAATAGTAGACCAAAGTGCAGTTGCGAAAAAAAGGTTTCTTTGGCTTGTGGCAGAAAATATATAACTTTGAGAAAATATTTTCAAAGTCTGCTGATTACTAATCACTTTCAAAATTGCATCCACATTATAATCATCTGACCAAAATTAAATTTTATTATGTTATTTTTTAAAAGATGAATGTAGAATGAGAATAATTTTTTTAAATATGTTTTTTAAATTTCCCTATATTTATTATATCCTAAGACAGAAATACTACGGGAAGATTTAGAAAAATGATAACTTATAATTTCAAATGTTTTAAAATTTATATAAAATCAAAAAATATAAGAATTAGCAAGTCATCAATCATATGAACAAATATTTATTGAATGATATTGTGTATCAGATTCTGTTTTCAGGTACTAAAAGTAGCCAACATGATAGATGAAGTTCTGTCCTCATCTGATTATGGGAAAACAATAAATAATTTGTGGATAAACACATTAGTTGCTCAGAGAGTGATATTCAAAACCATTAATTCATAGTTAAAGTGAATCGACTGGTTATGATGTGCAGTTTGGAATCACAGAGGCTCTCAACTATATGACCAGTAACAAAATGAAGGATGGCTATTCCCACTTGATAGCTGAAGGAACCAACATCCATGTGAATTAAAAATATCATGGAACGAGCATATGACTAGTCAGGTTTTGGACTGTTTTTCCAAAGATCATGCTCTTTCTCTTACATATTGTTAATGCTTCCACCCTCTAAAATGAACATTTTCTTAAAAAATAATAATTTCCAATTAGATATGGCATCTATCTCTATAGTTGGTTATAGGTTGAGAACTTTTAAAGTGGACCGTTAAACAAAATTAAGTAAAACTGGTTAACATTCTTCCACAGTCATTAGCATTATCTGTGGAAGATGTTTTGCTGTAAAATATCCTAAATTGTAATGAATGTCTTTCTGTCTTTTGTCTTTTGTTACCATTAAATGCTCCTCAGAGCTGAATGCCAGAAAATACATAGGCTTAAAATAACAGACTGGCCCATTAGACTCTCATTTTTTCTAGCATAGAAGCTCTATAAGAGAATCGCCATGTCCAAACTGCAGCACATCTTAGAATAAAGGGTTAATCAACCTCCAGAGTGAATGGTCCCTGGTATAAACTTAATCTACCCCTACCAAGAGCTGTAAGTGACATTGGTAATCTGCTTTATGGAATATTAGCAAGTATCTGGCTCCATTATATGTATTCTACAAAGAAAAGAAAGTACGATTGTTTCCTTTTTTTTAAATTAAATCTCTTTGGGAATCAGAGTGTACATGAGAAAAGAATTTATTTAATGAGAAAAGCATTGCTGACAAGTAGTATGAACACCAGTGGTTTTGATTATAGATGGCCAGTGATGAAACAGGTCTGATCTGTGGTCACTGTATAGGATATTGCAATATGACAGCCACTTGGAGGAATTTATAATGAACAAATGACATATAAAGGTAAGGAAATTTAGAAATGCTACCTAATGACCAGGTTCACTAATAAATAACCTAACTAATAATGACTAGGTTAAAATCAACTAGGTTATAAAAGTAAGTTAAAAAAATTACCTCGATTACATAGGCTAATCACTTTCTACTTGATGCATTTTATAGAAAATAAGAAAATAGTGTTAAAAAAATCTAACACATAATGCTTAAGTGGCAAAAATTAGATACGATAGGTTTTAATTTACCCTTACTCCATCTCATTTTTTGAATTTTTAAAAATAGGCTTTCCTCCAAGTTAGATAAATAAAATGTCTAGGTTGTATGGAAATTAAAAAAAATATACACTTGAGGAGAGCTTCATTTTGATTAAATTTGTTTTTTAAAACTGGAAGAAAACATACTTTTTCATACAGACTTAGCTTGCCTAGTCCAGGAATAATTGTGTATCTATCAAATAGAAACAAGAGGGAAGGCAGTGCTTTAATTTTGCATATCTGTTTATTGTAGACTTTAACTGTGTTACAAGACCTTTCAAATCTCAAACAGAATGAGACAAATAAAACATGGGTGCTGGGTTCATTAGCATTTAATGAATAACAAATTCTGCCTGCCTGGGCTAGTAATCTGAATTAGTCTTTCTCCTGAGTTTTCATTTATGTTATCGTCTTTCATGCAAATTAAGAAACTACACAAACACAATTAGATGTGGCAGCTATCTCTGTAGCAAGTTAGAGGAAATGGGCTTTATAAAATGAATTACAGATATATTTCTTTTCTTACTAGCAACACTCAAACACTGCAGTTCAGGCACATTTTAAGTTTCCTTTTTTTTTTTTTTTTTCCCTCACCATTTCCTGTAAGTTGGAAGGTAAGGTAATACAAGGTAAATGTTTTTAAGCAAGAAAATGTAATTGCTTTTCCCATTCTTTTTTTCTTCATGAATAGCTGGTCTCATGAAGTCTTAGGGGAGTGGCACTTTAGAGAATTTCTGCTGAATCCAGGTCAATGTACTCACCTGGAATCTACAACTCCCACCAAGCACAGCCCAGTAAGCATAACTGTGTTGTTTCTGCTTGCCTACATAATTTGGCTTTATGCCCTCAGCAGCAAAGATGGGTTCTTCAAAACAAAAATAAAATTTATTTCCAGCTCTTCAGCAATATTCCTTTCAGACATAAATAAAAAGTGACTGCATCATGGTACAACTGGCTCCAGGTGAAACTGAAAACTAAGCAAAATTTGTCTAACACTGTTGTAATATCTATCGTTCCACTTGTGCAAAAACATTCCAGGCATTAAATTTACCTTAGCTGAACATTACCTCATTTTGTACATATTAAATAATTTAATTCTTTTCATAACTCTATGAAATAAGATTAGCTAAATCAGAAATTTTAATTCAGATAGGCTAAGTATATGGCAACAAATTGCATAGCTGGAAATGGCAGAGCCAGTGCTTAAACACAAGTCTGAATGACTTCATAAGGAGTGCTCTTGACTATCACATTTCTTGAATATGGTAATTTAACCTGAGGCTCATCTCCTGGAATCCTATTCTTAAAATAGATCAATATTTCTGGACCGCCTCTGTCTCTTCTCCTTTAAATTCAGAATGTCTGCCAACCAACCATAAGACCTTCATTGCTGTACTACAGTTGATCATTGTTAAGTACCTATTAGAAGTGGGAGATTATTTTCACATCGGAAAAAATAATTTCTGCGCTAAGCAGTTTGGAGAGTAGTGAGACTATAGATACATGAAGAATTTCTGGAGTGTGATTAGTGCTAGGTAAAGCTATTCAAAGAGAGCTTTGGAAGAAGAAAGTAATGTTCTCTGCAGGTTTCTGCCAATTAGCATGGGAAAATAGCCTCACGATCATCTCTGGCTCCAAGGTCATGTCTCCATTTCTCTATTCAGCACCTTGCAAGTATTGTTGTTGTTTTTGCTTCTAACACAAATATGAAACACAGCTCTTTTCTTCGTAAAACCATACTGAAAATAAAATGTAATATCAGCCTACTCCAGAAAATAAAGTATTGGAACTGGGTAAAAAGAAGGGAGGGGAAAGTTAACTCAAAGAAAAATATGAAGTATTGTGCTTTTTTTGTCCTTGAGTATTCTACAACCATTACTCTGTTTTCCTTACATCTTCTCACCCTTGCTTCTTCTATTCTCCCAACACCTCTCCTTCCCTATTTGTTCCTCCCGTTAGAAATCTAACAACAATGTGTGTGTGTGTGTGTGTGTCTCCAAGTAAAGAACTGAAATTTTTATGTCAAAGGAGTAAAAATCATCTTTCCTAACTACAAACTCTTTCTCCCCAGTAGAAACTTTGATTATAGCTCTTGAATTCATGCAGGCAGGTAAGGTCTCTCTGAGAAGGGAATAAAAAACAGAGGACTAAGAGAACACAGTATAAAGATCATTCATATAGGGCAGAAAAGGATTACAATGGACTCAGGAAAATTGAGCAGGATTTTCAGTATGGTGAGTTTTGCAGAACCCCAATAAAGAAAATCTTCCCTGAAAGAAGAGTGAGTAACAGTGTCAACTGCCAAAGAGGACAAGAGAGAAAATCTGCCTGGCAATTTGGCAGTTACAGTTTTTGCTGACTTCACCAGGAACAGTGTCGATATTGTACATAATGCTGACAAAATCTCACATAAATATTCAGCCTGAAGATATGTCCTACTTGCAATGGGGATGCTTTCCTTAAAATCGCAAGCAAAATCAAAATAGAGCTTGTATAAATGTTTTAATTATATTATGTTAATGACTAAGTACTATTTTTAAAGAGCTCCAGGTGTATCCATAGCTTTCACAAGACAAGCCCACATCACAATACCTTTCATCTGAAGTAAAATAAATAATTTAATTCCTGTGTACAATTCCAATTGTACTTTGGGAATTAAGAAACTTACCTATGGACTGGGGTTGTAGCTCAGTGGTAGAGCACTTGCCTCTCATGTGTGAGGCACTGGGTTTGATCCTCAGCACCACATAAAAATAAATAAGCAAATAAAATAAAGACATCCATGTCCATCTACAATTTTAAAAAATTTTTAAAAAAATGAAAAAAGAAACTTACTAGAGTTGAGGGATGAAATCAGAGTAAAAATTCTAATCATAAATACAAAGTAAAACAAGTAGCATTTATACATGTGTTATGGTCTGAATATGGTTTGTTATCTGAACTCAAGTAGGATTTTAAGCCCTAGCGTCATATGTTAATGGTATTAAGAGCACAGAAACTTAATCTATGGTGTTTAGAAGTGAAGCCTTTGGGAAGTGATTAGATTCGATAAAGTCACTAGAGTGGAGCCTCCATGACTGAATCCTGGTGGTTCTATAGGTGGTAGACAGACCACACAGATGCGTGTGCGACCTGTGTGTTGCCATGTGATGACATATGGCACCACAGGCTCTGCCAGGACGGTCATCTGCCCTGAAGTGGCACAGCCAAAGGCAGCCCTAGCCATACACTGCAAAATGTTGTTTGGATGTTCAGCCTCAAAAACTATGAGCTAAATAGACCTCTTCTCTTTATAAAATTAGCCTATCTCAGGTGCTTCATTGTAGTAACAAAAAGGTGATTAACACAGTGCCAAACAGTTTAATAATATTATTCCCAAGATAAATATAACATTCTAGATTATCATGTCTACTTATTCTTAAACATAATTTTGGTTGATCAAGATGTATAAATATCAGATCTGAGAAAATTCCTAGCCTTATGTGTAAATATAGCTAAACTCAATGGTAATTTTTATTGCAAGAACTGTCTATTCACATGAATCAACCTATATAACATTATAAAAATCATTTTTTAGTTCTTTGTGTTATTATTTCAGGGAGTTTATTTCTCTTGTTTCTTTTCCCTAAATTAATTCAGTGCTTAATCATCTTTTTTGCTCCTTGTTCAACTGGATTTGTTTTAAGCTTTCATTTATTTGCTAATTACCTTTTATTGTCTAGTGAACATAATGTAGAACATTTCTATTCTTTTATTATTTTCCTCTGTCCCTGTTCATCTATATCATTTGTCTAAAGCTGCCAAAGTAAAATAATAGAAATTGGGTGGCTTAAACAACTAGGGAGGCTGGAAGTCTAAGACTAAGGTGTCAGCCTGTTTGATTTCTCCTGGAACCTCTTTCTGTGGCTTATAGATGACTGCCTTGTCTTCTCACAATACCTTTTCTCTATGTAAGTTCATTCCCGCTAGCTCATATTTTTATAGGAAAAGAAAACCTATTGGATTAAAAGCCTGTCTATGGCCTCATTTAAACTTAATTACCTCCCTAATGACTGTTTCTTTGAAGAAAGATTCTTGGATCGTCAGGGTTTCAACTTATGAGTTTTGACAGAAACCATTCAGTCCACAACATCATCTATACTCTATCCTTGAGAGCTTCAGAATATTTTTACTTCTGCTATCTCTTGCCTTTGTGGGTTAAACTTTGAAATGTTAAAATTCACATCTTCTTTTTGATAAACTGGTTTAATACTTCTGGTCTTAGACTTATAATTAAAATACCTTTATGTACAAGAATCTCTTTAATTTCCAGGATGCCTTTCAGCCTTAAACTTTTGGGGTCTATTTGCATATACATGTTTAGGCCTGCAGTGTTCATTGCTTAATACTTTCCTTTTCACTTCAATTGCCCATCTTGAAAGCCTTTGTCTTTTGTTGTTTAGTTATATTTTTTTCTCTTTTTTGTTTGTATTGGTGATATATTATCTGAAATCTTTTACCTAAATAAGTGTCTTACATCCTAGCAAATGAATAACAATAATATATATTTGTTAGTTATTCTCACATTGATGTTTTGTAACCTCCATATGTCATTTTACCATGTTCTGTTTTCTACTGTGCCAGATGAATAGTTCAATGATTACCATAAATTATTTTGTTTTTTAATAGGCAACTTTATTTCTGCTTCCAACCTAGTTCAAAACATTTCTTTGAAGTTAATAGTACATGTTTGCATTTCTAGGGAGGATTGAGATAGTTCATTCCATTGACCTCCAGGCTATTCATTAATGTATTAGCAGTAACTCTTCTTTTCTTAGATAATTTTCTAAAACTTCTAAAAATTTATAATTGCTTAAAATTTATACTATGGTTTGGAGATGTGATGTTCCTCAAAAGCTCACATGTGAGACAATGCAAGAAGTTTTGGAGGAGAAATGAGTGGATTATAGTGTTAACCTGATCAGCAAATTAATCCCTGTTAGGATTAATTGAGTGGTAACTGGAGGTGGGGGGGGGGGTAGCTGGAGGGAGTGGTTATTGGGGACGTGGCTAAGGGGTATATATTTGTATCTGGAAAGTAGAGGCCTCTTCTTTCTGCTTGCTGATCATCATGTGAGCTCCTTCCCTCTGCCGTACTCTTCTGCCATAATGAAGCTTGCTGTATATGAACTGAGACCTCTGAAACCATGAGCCCTTAAGTAAACTTTTCCTCCTGTAAAATTGTTCTGGCTGGGTCTTTAAGTCACAGCAGCAAAAAAAAGCTAAAACAATTTATAAATGTTTCTAATTGTTCTGTTATTCCTCTTGTTGTCTAGTATATGCTTGGCTTCATCTGCTCAAAGGGGGCTAGTTTTCTGTGGCTGGTGACCTGAAGATGCAGCAGTTGGGAGTGTGAAGTAAGGCACAGTGGATTCTGGTCCTGGGATAGCACCACAGCAGCAATCTGTCAGCACCCACCAAATCACTAGGAGAAGACCTCGTTTTTCAGTGTTCCCCACCAGCCTTCTAGCTGTAAGAGGAGAGAAAATCCACAACCCTTACGGGAGAATCTGAAAGGCTTTGGGAATCTGGGACTATGAACATATATTCCGGAAAGCCGCTTGACCTTCACCAAAAGTACCTGAGCCTTCCTGGGTTCTCCTAGCATATGCACTTCTTTCTTATCTCAGTCCTGTGGATCTCCTACCCTATTTTTCAGTCTCTCATTAGGTCCAGAAGGGGAAACATCCTTCAAGTTTCTTTTGAATGCATCCTCCAGATCAGACCTCACTGCTGCCTTAAGCAGCTGCATGAATCAAGGGTAGAAAATGACTGAAATTTAAAATTTGGGATGGAAGTGGAAATAGGGCATACTTGTGTGCTACCAGTTTCTGGAATCATTCTCACATCTGTTTTAAAATCTAACTTTTACCATAATATTTCATTTGATTCCTTTTTTATTAGCATAATTTGAAATTATATTATTCATAAGTGCTCATTTATTATACTTCATATGTTTTATGCATGATTAGCTATTTCACAAGGAAAACAAAAACTTGCATGTTGAATGGTATTCTAGATACTCAGTGTTGTGAAAAGCAGTCTTCCTGTCAATAGTATGCTTGCTGCTCTTGGGTTTGGCCAGCGCTTACTAAATACCTGTTAACTTGACCTCACTGAACTTTAGTCAGATTTCTCTCCTTTTCCTAGACCCTGAACATAGTACCATCACTGAGGTTAAGCACCAAAATTCAGAATAATGCCCTACTAATGTCCTCTTTTGTGAATCATCTGAACACAAAGGAGTAGTTTCTGTTCAGTTCCTTGAACATGCCACTTGCTCACTCCATTCCCCAATACCTACTTCTATTCTTGAATATACTTCTCCCTATAAAAGAAATAAGCCTTCTTTGCTTTTATTAGAATATTTAAGGATATTATAGCCAGAGAATTCTCCCTTTGTCATCATCTTACATATGGTGCTTTCCTTATTTAAGTCTGGACTTATTTCTATTTTGACATGTTAAAATAGTTTATATGCTGTGCTGACCTTGGATGAGTTAGGCAAAACATTTCTGAGAAAGTAACAGATGTTTGTGTTGAAAACAGACTTCATTACTACCCTGAAATCTTTAATTAAAAAAGGTCTAGAGTTTATTCTGTAGAGTCTTAATGTTGACAAAACAACTAAATAATTAATTTTAACTATTATTGAGTATCTGCAGTGAGACAGAAAATGTGTTTTATACTTCCAAACACTTTATCATCTTCATGTTTCCCATTAACTCTATGAAATTTCAGTGCCTTTTTGAAAAGAAGAAAAAAACTCAAAGATACAGGAATGATATGATTTGACTAAGGTCATACAACTAGCAGTAATGTGGACAGTTACCATTTAAATGTTAGTCTCATGATGCCAAAGCAAACGGTGCTTACCCCAACAGCTGTGGCACAAAACATGTATACTCTTTGCTTGTAAAAATGTTTGGGGAGGGCTGCTTTGTAAAATATTGCAAGTTTAATACTTTCAAGGTCATCCTGGGATCCACAGACTTAGTGAATATTGTTGTTAAATGAACAAACAAAAGACATTAAGGAAAGTGAAGGAAGTTTTGTTCATCACTTATAAAAGATGAGCTTACTTAAGGATATTTTGCAATTTTTCCATATGCTGTTGGTATTTAAGAGAACTGAGAATTCTAATTTAAGCATGTGAAATATTTTGGATGTTTGCCATGTAATTATTCTTCCCTTACTCGTGAAGC
Source organism: Sciurus vulgaris (assembly GCF_902686455.1). Lineage (NCBI taxonomy): Eukaryota > Metazoa > Chordata > Mammalia > Rodentia > Sciuridae > Sciurus > Sciurus vulgaris. Next base: position 139,056,978 of record NC_136463.1, read on the forward strand.
ATTAAGCTTTATATACAGTCACTATCTGAAAAACAGAACTTAGGAAATCTTTCAAAGTAACTTAAAAGCAAGTGTGGATTACATTTGCTTATTCCTCAAAATTAATTTGTATAGAAGTAAAAAGTATAAAGAAAACTGTGTGTTATTGTTTCATGGCATTCTTATGCTTTCTCTACACTGTAAACAAAGAAAAATATGTTGGAGATCTAGCAAATGAAGAGAATCATTTTTTACCTTGACAAGATTCTTAATAGTTAATCTTATATTTCAAGGTTATGACTTGTAATATGCCATTAAGGCAATTTCTCCAGTCTGTGTGAGAGTTGAGAGTTAACCAGTTCATCTAAAATGTACACCTTAGTCTCTGGATTCAGTGTATTTTCAAGTCCAGTTCAAAGAGAAAAAAAAAAAAATTAGCTTTAGGAAAACCACTCATCAAGTGGTAAGTCTAAATTTTTAAAAATTCTATCTTTTCATTCATTCATTCATTCACTGTTTGGTCTTATTCTTTAGTAATGTATACATTTGTTTAGCGCTTCTTTATATTTATACAAGTCTTAGTTTTTAAAAACATGATTTGAAAAGTTTCAAGGGCTATCGTCCACATATTTTCATTGACGGCACATTAAAATAAATTGACCTAAGATATCTTGAACTAGAAATCTCTTCAGTCTTAAGAGATTATATTTCTCCTAAGACTCATTGTTTTCATATTTTTATTTATTTACCCTTTCATTGTATCTTATTCATGCTCGATTTTATTTCAATCCTAGCATTTTCCTTTGGTCACGTTAGGAAACCATTCTTCTGACTTCTTGGCAATTCCTTATGTTATGTCACAACCAAAGTCCATTCATTCAGACATCCACACAATAACTTTTACTAAGCATTTATTATGCAACAAGAACTGTTCTACACACTAGAGATTCAATACTAGGGGACTAGGGGAAAGTATACCACATTTTCTTTTAAGGGAAAATGATAAGTGATAGGATATAATGTGCCATTAGACAAAGTGGATACTATGTTGAGAAACAAGGATGCTCAGGTGGCAGTGAGAGGACAGAGACGTATGTTAGGTAAAGTCATTAGAAAAAGCATCTGCAATGAAATCATTTGAACACATACATGAAGTGAGGGGGATGAAGGAAAAGCATTCTAGACAGAGGGAACAGAATGGGTGAATGTCCTGAGGTCAGAATATTCTTGAACTAATCAATGTATACATGCCAGCTGAGAAAAAGCTAAAGCAGAGTATATGATGGAAAACATAATGAGTGCTTAAATAGATTAAGTAGCTTGAGTTAAATTCTTGGGTTTGAATTATACTGATGTTGAGATGATAAAAAGGAGAAAAGCACACAGATGCCAGACGGTCAGGAGATTTGCTGAATTTAATTCAGAAAGCTCAGTGAAACAAATTAGTCATGAACTTCACTCTCACTTCAAACAGGATTTCAATATGATGATGTATATATGTTTATAAATACAAAAGTGGGATATCTTCAAGCATATACGAAAGGGACATTTGAAAGTGTTCCCTTTTGTGATCAGAGAAGTAAAATGGCTAAATAAGGGGATGAATCCTGATTCACAAATCTGAGCAAGACAAGACTAATGAAAATACTTCATAAAATATATCATTTCATAAATAAAACTGAGCCAAATACCTCTACTGCTTCCAATCACAATACCAATGAATGCTAACAGCTTCATCAAATACATATTTCACCATTCTATTTTTCTCAGTTTTGGTTTAAAGTATTATATCTTTTATTACATTTAAATAATACATGATTATGTTACTATGAAATAGGAAAACATAGGAAGTCACATTCTGCAGCATTTCTGCAAAACTTTGATGTTCTGCTATTTTATACAAAAGGTGTCTGAAATAAATTTATGGAAATATTTTTGGAAGTACAAAGCATTAGGAGAGAGGGGAATTCTTACCATAACTCTTAGAGACATCACTGTAAACACATAGACATTATGAGTAAGCAGGAAAACCAGTAGAAATTTAAGAATGCTGAATTAAAGCAGAAAGTCATTCACATGATTCTATGTATTAAATGTTTCACTCTCATAAGTGATTAGGAACCTAAATTTTAGGCCTAACATAACAGTTTTGTTTACTTAAGAGTTAAAACAGTTTCAATCAGAAAAACAAATGTCCATCACTCTATCTTTTTAGACCTGGATGTGGCTCTAACAATGAACAGTTTTACTTTTGTTGCCAGAATACACAGTTTTTCAAAATATTTCTCAGTGGCAAGCATGGCTTACCAGAATGGGAAATTTACACCCAAGATATACTGGTAAATGCATTAATCAAGCAATTCTGATTGTAAGAAATAGTCTTTTTCCCCCCTGTGGAGGAAATAAAAACAGTTAATAATCCAGGCTTCAAGAAGAGCAGAGACTAATAAATCCATTCAACGTGCTGGTCTCTTCCTCAGATTATTTTTTTCTCCCACTCTCTTCCTCAACGAGCTTGGAATTTAACATTGCACTTCATTCATCTCCTGTCATTGGTTTTCCAAATTCCTTTAGTATGGCAGGCGTATTCTCACTCACACGGTTTGAGGAGCTGAATCTGCTATATAATTTGGAGGTTCTGTAGAAAATGAAAATGAGGGGCTCCTTGTTCAAAAGTCACTATGAATTTCAAGATGGTGGGAGCACAACACTAAACCAAGTGAAGACTCCTTTTAAGCAGGGAACCCAGCTACCACACAGACTCATGTGACCTCCCTGACAAACTTTCATTTTTTCATCAATGTTAAATGTTAATGTCAGTTTTTTGTAACTTCAGTGTTTTTGAAGTATTCATAGTTTCTGGAAGCACATGGTGCACAAATGACCAAGTAGGGAGCAGAACTTGGGTCAGCAAACTCCACAAGCTCTTCTTTATTCATGGGGTCAAACACCTCGTGTGGCTTATTTTCAAGGGTACAGTGGCTGCTGGTCACGAGGTTCTAGGCTTTATATACAGCCTTAGCAGAGCCAGGTCATGGGAGGGGTTAGTTACTTTCGGCGGCCCTTCTGCAAAGCAGGGGCCAGGGCCGGATCATGGCAGGAGTTTTGGTGGCAGGATCATTTAGGGTTGGGTGGGAGGACAGGGAGGTAACCGTATCTTTCAGTGTCTAGAATTTTGTGATAATCATGACAATGACATAGATTTAACTTTCATATCTTTGCTGTTTAAAAGCAAAACCCAACAAACTTTAGACAAATTATACTAAACACAGTTTACTTTAGCAAAGACTAATTCCAGTCAATCCTTTGAACCTAGAGAGGTGTAGAGATTTCCACCCAGAAATGTGAGTAAACAATATTTGCAGACAAAAAAAGACAGTACAGTCCAGAAACACCTTGATTGGGTACAGCTCAGCATTTGCCCAATATGGGCATGGTCGGAGATTATTTAAAGCTCAGATGCTATGACTGACCTAGAATCACCTACTTGTTAAAAGAATATACTCTTGCTTAGGTTGTAGTTTGCATACATAGTAGATTACATTGTGGTTCACTAAATAAGACTTCAAAGTGTTTAGTAGTCTCAGACCAAATTTAATTTAATGTTTACATTCCTAGTACTCTAAAATTACTGTTGAAAAATAAAAAAAAAAAAAACTTTCCCCTCTTACAAACATGGTTGTGAGATAAATTATCTTTTTTTCCTTACAAATATATATGAACATTGTATTAGACTTCTATGGCAGGCAATTTTAAGTATTTGAGTATAAGCAGAACTTTTTCTCACAAATTATAATGTAGGAAAAAGGGAAATAAGACAAATATACACACAAAATGTTACCTTGCTATCTTTTCACTATTTTCACCAATTTCTGATTTTCCATAATCTCTCCTGACTCAAGAATATGACTAGATTTTTTTTTTCTTGAAATGACAGTATGCTGTAAATACACAGCATTAAAAGCAGTGGCACACATATTTTAAAGTATCAACTTTAGAGTTTTATTTGGCAAAGATCAAGCTTTGCCACAAACGTTATCACCCATCCTAGAGTTTGGCAACATTAAACAGTGTGTTATACCAGGGACGTCATAGAAACACTAATGATTTAAACTATGGCCATAGTATTTTAGATCATTTTTTAAAAATTAATTTTTATATATTTATGATTTAGCTAGCTTTTTTTATTTCTGTACCCAAAAGACCTGACAAGAACAATGTAGAGGATGAAAAGTTTATTTTGGCTCAGAGTTTCAGAGGTTCAGTCCATCCTAGGCTGACTCCATGGATCTAGGCCCAAGGTGAGACAGGACATCATGGAAGAAGGACGTAGTAGAAGAAAGCAACTAGGGACATGGCAACAAGGAAGCAAAGAGAGAGACCTCTGCTCACCAGGGAACAAAACATAAACCCCAAAGACAAACACCCAGTGACCTATTTCTTCCAGCCACATCCTACCAATCTATAGTTATCGCCCAGTTGATCCACATCAGTGGAGTAATCCAGGTCAGCAATGAATTAATAATTTGATCAACTCTATTCTTGTAACCATGTCAACTGTGGAGGGAAAAGGAAAAGGCCAGAATTTCTCTTAAGTTCTTAAGACATGAAGTGTCACATACTATTTCCACTCAGTTCATTAGCCAGAACTAATGAACTGCAAGGAGGTAGGAAGTATAGGCATTCAGGTGCTCAGTTAAAAGAAGTGACTCCAATATTGGTAAGCACCTTAAATACTCAAAAAAAATTTTTTTTAAATTAGAATGAAAAGCATAGAAAACATATTTTTAAGTGTTATAGGTCTAAAAATTTATTCTACTATCAGTTTTGATTGGTAGTTTGTATCAATATTGGATTCTATGGAATTCATTTAAACTGAATGCAAATACATTGTTCCATCATTGCCTGTAATGATGTGAGTGATAAATATAGTTTAATCATTATCCTTGGCTCCTTGAATTCTATAATTTTGCAAGGATGTGTCCCATGAAAGGCATTTTACATTGGCATCAAATATCAACTTTAAAACTAATTTCTTTCCTTTCCAGAGATTTTTACATCTTTGATAATTGCTCAAACCTTTTAATTCTTTCTATAAATATTATTATTTATTCTTAGAGCAACAGACTGAGCCTCCAGACTAATTAAATAAAATATGTCAGGGTCTGGCAATAAAGCTCAGTGGTAGAGCAAGAGCTTAGTGTTGGCAAAGACCTGATTACAATTCCCAGAAGCAAAAATAAAAGAAAAATTCGAATTATTATAAGCTTGAACTATACCCCCGACCCTTATGTTTCACTCATATCTGACTTCTACTTTAAAAAGAAGATACTGTAGTTGAGTTTGTTAAGCATCACTTGTCTCACTGTTCATCTAAGGCCTTATCTACTTACCTCTACTTTCTGAGGTATAAGCATCACTTCTGCCCAAGTCTAACTTCTTCACTCAACACTTTTGTGTGGATCTTCTCAACTTTTGCACACTTATTCCTCTAACAGGCCACTTTCACTTTCCACCTGATCTTCCAAAGGACTTGCATATTTGGTGATTCATACAGTATAAAATTAACCACTTTAAACAACTGGGTAGCATTCAGTACATTTGCAATATTCTGCAATCATGACATTTGTCTAGTTCCAAAATATATTACCTCAAAAGGAAAATCTATAATTAATATAAAAGCATTTACTTTACATTTCCTACACCTGTCCCCCTCTACACTTTGGAAAACACTGAACATTTTTTTTGTTGCTGTGTTTTTGTGTGGTTTATTTATTTGGTGATACTAGGGAGCAAACCCAGAGTCTTGTGCATACAGACTTCATTCCATCTGTAAGTATTTATTTACTCTAGAAAAATGGAAACATATAAGTCATGTTCTATGTTTGGTTTCTTTCATGTAACATAATGTTATAGTGTGTATCAAGCTTTCATTCCTTTTATGATTGAATAATATTATTGAATAGTAATCTATTATAGAGATTTACCACTTTTGTTTATCCATTTGTCAACTGATGCACATTTTGCTTGTTTCCATATTTTGGCTATTGTGAACACTGATGCTATGAATATCCATATAAAATTTATTTGCTTGAGTATCTGTTTCCAGTTTGGGGGTGGAGGGAGACTAAGGCATAGGAGTGGAATGGTGGGTCATCTGACAATTCTGTTTAAATTATGGCTAAACAACATCCTTTTAACAATGGCTACACTACATTCCTTCAGCAAGGTTCAAGAGTTTCTCCTTCTCCACATCCTCAGCAGCACATGATTTTCTTGTTTTTGTTTGTTCTTTTTGTTTTGTTTTTAACTACAGCTATGATAGTGAACATAAGCTGTATAATGTCACGGTTTTGATTTCCAATTCTGTGCCTTTTGGTCAATACTTTTTGTTAATTTTTAAATTGGGTTGTTTCTCTTGTTGTTGAGTTATAAGAATTCTTTCTATATTTTACATACTACAACTTTATCATGATGGTGATTTGAAAATATTTCCTCCGACTTTATAAGCTGTATTTTCATTTTTTGTTCATGGTTTTGATGCATAAAAGACTTTAATTTTTAAAAAGTCAAAGTTATCTACTTGTTTTTCATTTCACTGGTCATACTTTTGGTGTCACATCTAGAAATTATTTGCCAAACCAAAGGTCCTGCAGATTCACCTGTTTTAAGAGATTTATTCTACATTTGCTGTTAATCCATTCTGAGTAAACTTCTATAAATGGGTCCAACTTCATCCTTTTACACAGGAACAGCCATTGATCACAAAACAGTTTGTTGAAGAGACTATAATTTCTTCATTGTGTCTTCAAATATCAGTTTAACTCAAGTATCCATTGACAAATGAATAGATAAAGTAAATGTGGCATATATACAATGGATTATTATTCAGCTTTTTATAAAAAGAAGAAAACTCTGCCATTTTTGACATGTATGAACCTGTAAGGTATTATGCTAAGTGAAATAAGTCATTTACGGTAGGACATATACTTCAAGGTTCCACTTACATGAGACATTATAGTCAAACTCTTACAAGCAGATCATAAAATAGTGGTTGCCAGGAGCTAAAGAATAGAGGGAATAGAGAGTTCTCGATTGTTATGAACTTTCAGTTATGATGGATGAATAAGTTCTAGAGATCTGCTGTACAACTTATTGTCTACAGTTAACAATATAGTACTGTGTTCTTCAAAGCTTGTTAAGAGGGTAAATCTCATATTAAGTAATCTTACTACAAAAAGCTTTACAAAAAATATAAGGCAACCTTGGGAGGAGTAGGCTATGTCCATTTAACTGTGATGATGGTATCACAATTATTTGCATATTTCCAAACTCATCAAGTTTTACCCATTAAATATGTGCAGTTCTTTGTATATCAGCAATATCATAATAAAGTTGTTAAAATTATGTGATATATGAGAATCATGAAGATATTACTTTCTACCTTATAGAATAATGTCAGCATATTAAATGGCATTAATGTCCATAGAAACTAGAATAGCACCTACTATACTATGATCGCTAAATAAAAATCAGTTCTATTCTATTCTTTCTCTTTTCCTATATTTTAGTTAGCCATCTCTTAAAATATGCATTATAGAAGATTGACATATATTCACAATTCTATTTTCATTGAACTTACCTGCAAAATCAAATGTAGACAATTTATAGTTCCTTTCACATTATCATTAGATGCCATTGCATACTCTCATACAAATATGTTCTTTTTTCAACAAATATTAAATCTTACTCAAGTTAAGAATTTGTCTAAACACTTTAAATTCATGTCACTAATTATACTTCTAATCTAAAAATTATTAGGCCCAGCCCAGTGCTGCCGTGTGAGACTTCCATGTTGGGGAGGCAGACCTAGAGATCCAGACCCAGCCCAGCCCGGCCCCAGCCCACAGTCTAGTGCCCATGCTGTGGTTAACCATCTGGCAACACCTGGAGGTGCCTCTGCCCACTAAAAGGGATTATATCCAATGTGGAGGCCACCATCCCTAGAGGGGCAGCACCCTTCTTGGCTCACTGCATTATGAAGTTCCTCCCAGACATCAAGCTACTGAATACAAGGAGGTTTGAACAGTAATGTATAGTTTAAAGGAAGATTATTTTTATTAGTAGTAATATTACAATTATTCCGATTATATCTACTATTATTCTTACTTTTCTTTTATTAATATTTTTCTCATCCTATTTTCCTCTAATCTATCTATCTCCTTGCAGACTCTCTCCATTTTCACATGCTAACATCCAATTTCTTTTATTTCTACTTTCACTACTCCTATGAAAGTACCTCTATAGACACACTTCTTTTCTCATTAACATTATATCCTACACCCCACCCCATCCTCTTTGTCCACCATTAGAAATCATGGTCCTTATTGCAAACCTATCATCTAAGTTGTAGATAATAATTGAAATCATGATCTCTGTTTATTAAGACAATATGGTTAATATCTTAAAAGGGACTCTTTGAGTCAAAAATGCATATTGTTTGTATGGTGTGCTGCTAATATTCATCTATCACTTCAAGGTGAGGTATTGGAAACCTGCAGGGACACTATCAGTCTACAGGGGAGAAACTGCAATACCTCAGGTTTGCATAGCCAGAGGGGAAGATACATCAACAATATGAGAAAACAAGGGAAGAAAATGTCCCAAACAAACCTAGATGCTACATCAATAAAATCCAATGAGAGTATGGCAGAAGAAATGTTAGAAAGGGGGCTCAGAGTGAACATAATTAAAGTGATCAGAGAGACAAACAAGGAGATAAGAGAGCAAATGCTGGCATTGAATGATCATAACCAATTAACAGTTAAAAGAGCAAATGTAGGAAGCAAAAGATCATTTCAATAAAGAGCTAGAGATTCTGAAAATAAACCAAACAGAAATCCTTGATATGAAGGAAAAAATAAACCAAATTAAAAACTCAATAGAAAGCATAACCAATAGGCTAGATCACCTGGAAGATAGAACCTCAAACACTGAAGACAAAATATTTAATCTTGAAAACAAAGTTGGCCAAACAGGAAAGATGGTAATAAATTATGAATGGAACCTCCAAGAATTATGGGATATCATGAAAAGACCAAATTTAAGAATTACTGGGGTTGAGGAAGGCACAGAGGAACAAACCAAAGGAATGAACAATCTATTCAATGAAATAATATCAGAAAATTTCCCAAATCTGAAGAATGAAATGGAAAATCAAATACAAGAGACTTGCAGGACACCAAATATACAAAATTACAACAGACCCACACCAAGGCACATTATAATGAAAATACCTAACATACATAATAAAGATAGAACTTTAAAGGCTACAAGAGAAAAAATCAGATTACATTCAGGAGGAAACAAATATGGATATCAGCCGATTTCTTAAAAGCTAGAAGGGCCTGGAGCAACATATTTCAAGCTCTGAAAGAAAATGGATGCCAACTAAGAATCTTATACCCAGCAAAACTTACCTTGAGATTTGATGATGAAATAAAATCCTTCCATAATAAACAAAAGCTAAACGAATTTTACAAATAGAAAGTTGGCACTACAGAACATTCTCAGCAAAATATTCTATGAGGAAGAAATGAAAACCAATGGTGTAAGTCAGCATAGGGAGGAACTACCCTTAAGGAACAGCCAAGTAAAGGAGAAACCAAGTAAAGTTAAAAACCAAAATTAAACCAAAATGACCAGGAATACAAATCATAACTCAATAATATCCCTGAATGTTAATGACCTGAACTCATCAATCAAAAGACATAGACTGGCAGATTGGATTAGAAAGAAAGACCCAACAATATGCTGCCTTCAAGAGACTCACCTCATAGAAAAAGACATCCATAGACTAAAGGTGAAAGGATGGAGAAAAGCATATCACACACATGGACTCAGTAAAAAAGTGGGGGTATCCATCCTTATATCAGATAAAGCAGACTTCAAGCCAAAATTAGTTAGAACGGATAAAGAAGGATATTTCATACTGTTTCAGAGAAGTATAAATCAGCAAGACATAACAATCATAAATATTTATGCCCCAAACAATGGCTCATCCATGTATGTCAAACAAATCCTTCTCAATTCCAGGAACCAAAGAGAATATAGCACAACAATACTAGATGACTTTAACACATCTCTCTCACCACTGGACAGATCTTCCAAACAAAAATCGAACACAGAAACCATAGATCTCAATAACACGATCGATAAATTGGACTTAACAGACAAATATAGAATATTCCATCCATCAATGAGTGAATACACTTTCTTGTCAGCAGCACATGGATCCTTCTCTAAAATAGACCATATGTAATGCCACAAAGATACTCTTAGCAAATACAAAAGGAGATACTACCTTGTATTCTATCACATCATACTGGAATGAAATTAGAAATCAATGACAAAATAAAAAAACAGAAACTACTCCAACACCTGAAAATTAAATATTACACTATTGAATGATACATGGATAACAGAAGACATCAGGGAGGAAATAAAAAAATTCTTAGAGGTAAAGGAAAATGAAGATACAACATATCAAAATCACTGGGACACTATGAAAGCAGTACTAAGAGGAAGATTCATTTCATGGAGTGCATTTAATAAAAGACAAAAAAATCAACAAATAAACAACCTAAAACTATAGCCAAAACCCCTAGAAAAAGAAGAACAGATCAACACGAAAAGAGTAGAAGGCAGGAAATAGTTAAAATCAGAGCTGAAATCAATGAAATTGAAACAATCAAAAAAATTGACAAAATAAAAAGTTGGTTCTTTGAAAAAATTTTAAAAATTGATAAACCCTTAGCCATACTAACAAAGAGAAGGAAAGAGAAAACTCAAATTACTAAAATTCAGGATGAAAAATATCACGACAGACACCACTGAAATACAAAACATAATTAGAAGCTATTTTGAAAATCTATACTCCAACAAAATATAAAATCTTCAAGACATTGAAAGGTTTTAGACACATATGATCCACCCAAACTGAATCAGGAGGACATACACAATTTAACTAGATCAATTTTAAGCAATGAAATAGAAGAAGTCATCAAAAACCTACCAACAAAGAATAGTGTAGGACCAGATGGGTTCTCAACTGAGTTCTACAAGACATTCAAAGAAGAGCTCATTCCAATACTCCTCAAAGTATTTCATGAAATAGAAGAGGAGAGACCCTTCCAAACTCATTCTATGAAGCCAATATGACCCCAATACCAAAACCAGACAAAGACAGAGGAGAGAAAATTTCAGACCAATATTCCTAAAGAACATAGATGCCAAAATTCTTAAGAAAATTTTAGCAAATCACATACAAAAATATATTTAAAAGACAGTGCACCATGATCAAGTGTGCGTCATCTCAGGGATGCAATGTTGGTTCAACATCAGGAAATCAATAAATGTTATTCACCATATCAACAGACTTAAAGTTAAGAATCACATGATTATTTCAATAGGTGCAGAAAAAGCATTTGATAAAATACATCATCCCTTCATGCTCAAAACACTAGAAAAAATAGGGATAGTGGGAACATTCCTTAACATTGTAAAGGCCATCTATGCTAAGCCCATGGCTAATGTCATTCTAAATGGTGAAAAACTGAAAGCATTCCCCCTGAAAACTGGAACAAGGCAGGGATGCCCTCTTTCACCACTTCTGTTCCACATTGTCCTTGAAACTCTAGCCAGAGCAATTAGACAGACCAAAGAAATTAAAGGGATACGAATTGGAAAAGAAGAACTCAAACTATCCCTATTTGCTGATGACATGATTCTATATTCAGAGGAGCTGAAAAATTCCAACAGAAAATTCTAGAACTAATAAATGAATTCAGTAAAGTAGTAGGATATAAAATCAATGCTCATAAATCTAATGCATTTTTATTCATAAGTGATGAATCCTTTGACAGAGAAATTAGGAAAACTAACCCATTCACAATTGCCTCAAAAAATAAAATAAAATACTTGGGAATCAATCTAACAAAAGAGGTGAAAGACCTCTACAATGAGAACTACAGAACACTTATGAAAGAAATTAAAGAAAACCTTAGAAGGTGGAAAGATCTCCCATGTTCTTGAATAGGCAGAATTAATATTGTCAAAATGGCCGTACTACCAAAAGTGCCATACAAATTCAATGCAATTCCAATTAAAATCCCAATGAGGTATCACATAGAATTAGAGCAAGCAGTCATTGAAATTAATTTGGAAAAATAAGAGAACCAGAATAGCTAAAGCAATCCTTGGCAGAAAGAGTGAAGCAGAGGGTATCACAATACCAGATCTTCAACTATACTACAGAGAAATAGTAATAAAAGTGGCATAGTATTGGCACCAAAATAGGTAGATCAATGGTACAGAATAGAGGACACAGAGACAAACCCAAATAAATACAGTTTTCTCATACTAGACAAAGGTGCCAAAAACATACAATGGAGAAAAGATAGTCTCTTCAGTAAACGGTGCTGGGAAAACTGGAAATCCATATGCAGCAAAATGAAACTAAACCCTTATCTCTCACCCTGCACAAAACTCAACTCAAAATGGATCAAGGACCTTGGCATCAGGCCAGAGACCATGCACCTTACAGAATAAAAAGTAGGTTCAAATCTTCATTGTGTCGGCTTAGAACCAGACCTCCTTAACATGACTCCCAAAGCACAAGAAATAAAAGCAGGAATCAATAATTGGGATAGATTCAATCTAAAAAGCTTTTTCTCAGCAAAGGAAACTTTCAACAATGTGACGAGAGAGCCTACAGAGTGGGAGAAAAATCTTTGCCACACAAACTTTAGATAGAGCAGTAATCTCCAGAATCTATAAAGAACTCAAAAAACTACACCAAGAACACAAATAAGCCAATCAACAAATGGGCTAAGGAAATTAGCAGACACTTCACAGAAGAATATCTACAAGCACTCAACAGATATATGAAAAAATGTTCAACATCTCTAGTAATAAGAGAAATGCAAATCAAAACTACCCTAAGATTCCATCTCACCCAATTAGAATGGCAACTATCAAGAATACCAGCAACAATAGATGTTGACAAGGATGTGGGGGAAAGGTACACTTATTTGTTGCTGGTGGGGTTGCAAATTAATGTAGCCACTCTGAAAAGCAGTATAGAGATTCCTTAGAAAACACTGAACGGAACCACCATTTGATCCAGCTATCCCACTCCTTGGCATATACCCAAAGGACTTAAAATGAGCATACTACAGTGATGCAGCCACATCAATGTTCATAGCTGCTCAATTCACAATAGCCAGATTGTGGAACCAACCTAGATGCCCTTCAAATGATGAATGGATAAAGAAACTGTAGTATATATACACAATGAAATATTACTCAGCCATAAAGAAGAATAAAATTATGTCATCTGCAAGTAAATGAGATGCAGTTGGAGAATATCATGCTAAGTGAGTTAAGCCAATTCCAAAAAACCAAATGCTAAATGACCTCTCTGCTAAGTGAATGATGATGCATAATGGAGGGTGGGAAGGAGGCAAGTCTGGAGGAAGGATAGATCGTATAGAGGAAAAAGAGGGATAGGTAGGGGATGGGTGGAAGGAAAAATAACAGAATAAGACAAACATTACCCTATGTGCATGTATGATTACACAAATGGTGCAACTCTACTTCGTGTATGACCAGGGAAAAAACAGTTGTACCCCATTTGTATACAATGAATCAAAAATAAATAAATAAAAATTTAAAAAATTTAAAAAAAAGAAGAATTACTTGATGTATAAAAAAATTATTAAGGAAATTTATAAAGCACCTAAGTTAACACTTGTGTAATAGAATGTAAAAAACAAAATATTGGTTCAAAGTCTGATAATGATTATTTCCCTGATATACAGGAAACTTAAAATTTCACAGGAAACTTAAAATTGCCCAAGATCACCCAACTTAAAAGAACATAACTGTTTTTCAGGCAGTCTGACCTAAATGTTCTGCTCTCAATCACTAGACTGATTTGTATTTTTCAGTATGTGTAATTCATAATAACATATTATTTCTTTGAAAGAAAACAATTTACAACACTGTATTTTTAAAATTTGTTACAATATTTATTGTAAAATATACTTTTAATCTCATGAATTTATGAGATTAAACTTTGAACTGTTTTAAACAATATGAAAATAGGTGGAAATGTTCTTATATTTTATACTAAAACACCTTTATCAGAAGCAGTTTTTGTTTTTTCCAATTGCTTAAGTATCATTTTGAAAAATAAATAAGATAACAACTCCAAAGAAAAAAACAATTAGGTCTTGCTCATAAATAGTAATAAGCTTAGTAACTTAATAAAACAGCTTTAACAATTACTTTCCAGTGATTTTCAAGTGATAATACCATTCAGTTCCTATCTTTGAGATTGTTACATTCCTATTCTTATGCTTTTGTTAAAATTTTGTTTTATCTTTATAATAATGAATTAATAATAAAATATTCTACCTAATGACACTACTCTTCTGTTAATCTTATTATTATATTAACATCAAACAACTAGAGTGATAAAAGTGAAGATTTTATAAATTCCCTACAAGAACCAAATTTTCTAAAGGTACTAATAATGGAAATATCAACTATAAAGAAAATGGTTGATTTTTTGGATATCTTAAAGTGTACTTTGCATTAATATTTGGAAATATATACCCTGGTCTCTAAAATGAGATTGTTTAGAGTCTGGAAATTATAACTCCAGGAAACTATATCACCAGACATGATAAAGAGGTGATCACTTATGTGGTAAATTACTCTTAAATGTGCATGGTTTTTATTTTGTCCTTAATCAAATGGAGAAGTCAATTTTAAAACCCTAAAGCTCACAAGTTGGCAGTTGTACTATAAAATGTATTTCTATTTTAAACAAATAGGTTCCAAATACTTCTTTGGTTTGAATCAAAAATGTCTATTTAAGCAAAGAAATTTTGAGAAAAATTTGTACAATAAAATAAATACTGATATTTTTCATGAATATTTCTAAGTTATAACTTCTATTCACATTTGTTAGCAATATAACTGAGCATTTTTATAGAAAATAGAAATCCCATATGATGCTTTTATATTTGTTGCTCTTATGAAATAGTAGCACAAATTTAGTTTGGATTGAGGAGGTATGCAATTCAGTCAAAAAATCTATCCCAAAAAATAAAATAGGCATCTTCTATTCCTACTAGATTATGCCATTTGTGACTTCAAAGGGTATTTCAATCTCACTATTAGTCAAGATTCTCCAAAGAAACATAACCAATATGATAGGAAAACAGATAGATGGATAGATATATGATAGATAGATAGATAGATAGATAGATAGATAGATAGATAGATAGATAGATAGATAGATAGATAATGAGAATATTTCTTATGGGAAGTGGCTCATACAATTATGAAGGCTAAGAAGTCCCATAACATACTGTCTACAAACTAGAGACACTAACAAGCCCACTGTGTAATTTGGTCTGAGTCTGTAGGAATGAACAGGAGAGTCACTAATTTTGTTCCCAATCTGAGGTTAAAAGCTTGAGAATTGGGAAAATAAGTGTACTAGTGTAAGGAGCTGAATCTAAAGATTTAGGATCCAGGACCTACATTGCCCAAAAGCAAAAGAAGAGGGATACCCAAGCCTACAGAAAAAGACATAATTCACTCTTCCTTCACCTTTTTTATCTATTTGGGCCCTCAGTGGATTGCTTGATGCTAACCCGCATAGACAGGTCACTCAGTGTACTGATTTAAATGCTAGTCTCTTTTAGAAATACCTTCACAGGCATAACCAGGAATGTTCTGCCAGTTAGCTGAATATTCATCAGTTCAACCAAGTTGACACATAAAATTAACCATCACCATTATCATATTTATCATCTTCATCAAGGCATTCTCTCTCAAATATAATTTTCTTTTTTCATGTACAGTATCAGGATAACACTGCTTTCCACATGGAACATGCCAAACATCTAAAAATCAAATTACATCAATATCTTTTCTTTATATCCTTCTCTATACCTTAATCTTTACTCAGATTTTAAATTTTTCCAAAACTTTATTGTAATAATTTATTTACATCTATGTACTTTTAAAACTCAGATCCTCATCATACTTTATTTTCTAACTCATTTCTTATCCACTCTTGGCATTAAGTCTTGAATGATTTTTTTTTTTTTTTCTAAAATGCTAAACAAATAATATCACACTCCAGGAGAAATTTCTCCTAAGTTTTACTGTTTCTATAGACAAAAGAACAAATTTCTTAGCATATTATGGCTTGGTACTCTAATTTTTTTTACTTTATGTTAAAAAATATGATGAACTGTATCTAGTTCCTCAGTAATATTTAGTATTTTCACATGCTTTTCTTTGCTAGAAGAAAAAGCCATGTAGCTTTTTAGAGGAGACACAGGCCGACTTTGTAAACAATTTTGTGGCTTGGGTAGATCTTTGACATTGAAACCTAATTACAAAGACCAAAAATCATTTTGTTTCTGGTAATTGTTTAAATTACAGCTGGATGATGAGTTCTTATAAGAATCTCAAATGCTATCTCATAACCATTATCGCATCAGATGGTTCAACAATTAATCCTACATCAAAAGAAACAGGAAGGGAAAACTCAAATGTAATTAGAGTTAATACTTTCCAGAGACCCTTCTGATCAATAGCATCAGACAATCATGCAAACCTGAATCACTAGACTGATGTGCTTTGTCCTTGTACAGTATGGTGGAGACTGAAAAAAAGAGAAAGAAAACAATGAAAAGAAATGGCATTGGGGACAATTATCAACTCAAGTATAATGTTCCCTACTAAACAGAGGTTAAGAGAAATTGGACAAGGTTTTTTCGTGTATCTAATGGAAAAAGACAAGCACAGGTCTATTCTCTAACCAAGTCTGATGATAGTACAAAAGGTCTCAGCCACCATAAAATAACCAGTCCCCTCCACCACCTAAAATGAATGACTGATATTTCTTTACCAATGACAACTCTTGCTCTAAATGCTTATTTCCATCACCTAGAAATGAATTATCAAGAAATCTAGTCACTGCATTGCCTTCAATTTCTGACAACACTGAATCCTAGAACTTTCCTCCAAACCACCTAACCTAGTTTCGTCTTACCTAAATGCTTCTTCATGGGCATTTCCCTTGCAGTAGAAAACTAATATGCTTAACTCTGTCTGAACACAGGCAGTACTTTTGCGGCAGCCTCTGCACCTTGCACTTTAACAATACTTCATTCCTTTCTATGATTTACTCCCATACTCAATCATTCAGCTTTGTTATTTTTGTTTTTGTTTTTAGGAATAGGTGACTGAAGATATTTTAATTGTTTATATTTCTTGTTTAGTGTTAAATAATCATATTCATCATACGATGTGCACAGAGAAAAGCATACCATGAGGGGCTCCTTACTTCCCAGCAGCCAAGGCATCATGGTGTCTCAATGCAATTATTGGGTTTTCAACATAAGGTTTTTCCTTATAAAAACCTTCAGTTGTTTCATATTGTCACATTTTCATTGTACTTACCAGGTTTATTCTATGTCCATTTCTTTTCTAAGTTTTAATCTCTAATAAGATTGTCCTAAACTCAAGGTTTGACCTTCTGTAATACAGCAAGAGTGGGTGTGATAGTTAATTTTATATGCCCACTTTACTGAATTAAGGGATGCCCAGATAGCTCGTTTTTAAAACCATTATTTCTGGGTATGTCTGAATGTTTTTAGAAGAGATCAGCATGTACATCAGGAGACTGAACAAAGAGGACCTATCTACTATCCCAGGGTGGGATAGGAATCGAAGGGCAAATTTATATTCTCTCTCTCTCTCTCTCTCTCTCTCTCTCTCTCTCTCTCTCTCTGTGTGTGTGTGTGTGTGTGTGTGTGTGTGTCTCTCTGCCTCCCCCTCCCTCTCCCTTCCTCCCTCCCTCTCTTTCCCTTTCCTTGAACTGAGACATCCATTTTCTCTTGATCCAGACATGAGTAGTGCTGTTTCTTAGGCTCTCAACTTCAGACTGGGAGTTATTCCCTTGATTCCCCTAGTTCTTGGAACTTAACACTGAGACCATATTTTGCCATCAACTTTCCTGGGGATCCAAATTACAGGTGGCATAGTGTGGGACTCCTTGGTTTCCATAATCACATGAGCCAATTCCCAGAATTTCTCCCTCTCTTAATTCTGTTTCTCTGGAGAACTCTTAAAAATACAGTGAATTTCCATTTAAATTCCATCTTGAAATGCATTAGTGGATTCTGGTTGCTCTCAGATTTGACTTAGAAAAATATGAAGATGTGGACAAGAATCACCTCTCCAATCTTTTCATTGGTCTCTCTACCTTTGCTCTCTATACTCCAATATTACTGATCACTTGAAGTTCCCTTGCTTCTTTATGGTGTTGTTTACTCATTTTGTCTCTAATCTTTCCTCTCCCCATGTCTTTCCTCTTCCTAACTACATGCGTTTTAGACCTTGATGTATATGTCATTGCATTTAGAAAGACATTCATGAGTATATTTAGATCCATTGAAGCACTGACCACCTAGCAATATATTATCTTACAGTCTTCTTTTCAGCTTCCCTGTTCCCCATGAAGGGAACACACTTACAGTTCCATGAAGGCAGCAAGAACCATGCCTTCCTTGATCACCTCAACATTTATGTAGAAGTCTTCTTTTAATGCTTATATTAGAAAACTCACCATCCTTTTATTAAGTGTACTGCTATATAAAGTGATTAATAGACCTTTGTGTGAGAATTAATGGGGTATATTGAACATCACTGAGGGTGGGAAATTCCACAAATTGCACATTTTTGTTCACTTTTATTCACTTTCAAAGAGGATGAGAATTTTTATCTCAGATAATTGTTATTCATATTTAATTAAATATATTATTTACTATAGATTACATAAATAACTTATAATATATAAATATATTTATGCACAAATATAAAAATGTCAGCTACTTTAATGTTAATTTTCCTCATAAATATTAAAACACGTGTATTCTTTTAGACAATTTTTATATTTTAGATTATTATTTTCTAAATTTCTCTTTTAAACTCTGAGATCTTCTCAATGAGACTATTTGATTTTTTACTTTTTCTTCTGAATATTCCTTTGCTTTCATAACTATAATTCAGGACCATAAAAATATTTATGTGGGCAATATATGTTAATAGTTCATGTATTAAAAATTTAAATTAAAAATACGTTAAAGTACTTATATACTAATTCATTTAAAATTGGAACTAGTCTCCATTTACCCTTTCATGTAAACAGCATGCTTCTATTAAAAATAGCTGCCATATGAAAAAATTACAATGGGAATTTTTACATTTCGGTAAATTTCCTAATAATTACCGCAATAACTGAATGTTTTTATCCTCTCTGCATCAATCTTTTCAAAATGCATTGTTTCATTTGAAATATATGAAAAAAATATATACAGTCTCAGACAGTAGGATAAAAAGGAGTATTTCAGTAGTCTTTCTTATAATTTTAATAGATCTTTTACTTATGCATGATTTTGTAATGTAATGCATTGGTCACTGGCAAGTACTGAGTCACTGAATACTCAAGATCTTCCAAACGTTAATGTATTCCATTACAGAATTCCAAAAATTACATTAATTAATCAGAAAAGTGTCTTTAAGTATTAGGAAGCTGTCAAAACCTTAAGAATGAAGTTTTCCAAACTTCTCATTTTAGCTTAAAATCGTCCATTATATTACTGGGAAAACAGTTTCATTAATTTCCTTCATTTACTTTTAAAATCTAAATAGTCATAGTTTTTCATAATTTTAAAACAATTGTGTTTTGCATTAAAAAAATACAAAAACTAATTCAGCTTATCATTTAAATGTCATTTTTTCTTGATTACAACTGCCACATTTCTGTATGAAGAAGACTGCCTCATTCATATTTTAAAATTTTGTTTCTTACACTAGTAAAAAGACTTGTGCTCAAGGGCCACGTTTTTAAAATCAATTATTTTCCTATTTCACCAAGAACATTAAGTGATAGTGAGCATTTTTTCACATACTTCTTGGTTATCTGTATGCCTTTTTGTGAGAAACATATACGTGTATCAAATTATCATATTGTAGCCATAAATATGAACAAGCATTATGTCAATAAAATATCTTAATATTAACAATAAAAAGAACATTGACTGAAACAGACATTTTAAAAATTATTATAGCATGATGGTGAAGAATACAATAACTGTTAACAATTGAGATGTAAAGAAGTGTCACCTAATTGAATTAATAGTGGGCCCATTGCTGAATTTACAGGCAAATTGAGTTAGCCTATATTATTATACTGGGATATAAACGTCAGATTAAGTTAACTAGAAAGTCCATGGAATAAGATAGATTGACAATTACATAAAACACTTGAAAAAGTATCACTACAAAAAGAGCTAGATGGAGGAAAAGAAAAAATATTCAAAGCAATTGTTCAATAATTATAGATAGAAAAAGCTTTGGAATAATGTTTTAAAATAGAGTTTAAAGGCCTTCTCTCTAAGTTACTAGCTGGTAGCAAGCAATCTAGTTATGAAGCAGAGAAGACAATCACATGATCTAGGCTTCAGGTACAAAGTAGATAAATGAAAACACAAGGGACTTAGAATGTTTAGGATGTTGGCAAAAATTCATTGAAAGTATTATAGATGGAATCTAAATTACCTAAGGACAGAAAGAAAGCAATGTGAAGACTAGTGAATAGAGGCAGAAGTGTAAGTTTCATGAGACAAAAATTACCCAATTTCAAGGTTTATAACTTGTATAAATTCAGTAAATAACCACATTAATAGGAGTGAAGTACCATAAAGCCATAGTCTAGAGGAAGTGTGGAAAGTTAATATATGTGACTTCCATACTTTTCCACAATCAGAAGTTTACTTGGATTACATGGGGGTCGGGGCGGGTGGGGGGGGGGGGAACTATCAGCTTGGTTCCAGAGCAATTTACCAACAGAAATAATATAGAAAACAGAAAGTAAACAGATGGTTCCAACAAAAGTAAAATGGAGAAAAGTATAAGCAAACATAAATTTAAAATTAAGGAGTTCTTATATAAGAAAGGAGTATGAAGAATCTGAAATCCATGGTGAGAAATAAAGAGTGCTAATATTGGTTCTATAGCCAGGGATTTAAAGTGTATGAATTAGTAAAGGAGATCTATATGAGATTACTTCTGAGAAAACACTGTTAGGAGAGCCAGGTTTGTTATGGTACTATGGATGAAAGTTGTTTTGCAAAGAATTTACAGAGATATTTATTTATAAAAGTGCCAAGGAATAGAATGTCAGTAATTAAATGAAAAAAAGGGAATGTAGGGATACGTAGAGTTATACATGAAGTTGTGTAATAATATTGACTGAAATTGACTAGAAGAGTTTCTGTTTTGAAGAAAGAGTGAGGTTCACTGGGAGAAACTTAATCCTGGGTTTATCTAACCTCCTGACATATGCAAAGCCCAAGAAGGCAGATAAGACTATTGTGAATCACAACTACAATACTGGTGAGGAATTTTTTGGACAGATTTAAAGTGGGTAGAAATGTAATGTGACTTAACAGGGAGACACCTGGTCTTAAAGAGCTCATTTTTTTCAGATGTACAGCCAATGAAAAATAACAGTTCCAAGGAGACTCACTTGTCCAGAAAATTACTAAATTAAGTCCACAGGTGGTGGTAATAAAGGCATGATAAAAATCACTGATCTGTTCTCCTGGTTCTGATTTTCCATCTCATCTCACTTACATGATTGTTAAATGTAATTCTGTCTGAATTGAGAATATCACTACATAGATGGTCCCAAAATAAGATGAGAAAACTAGCAGGTATATGGGAATCAATAGATAGATAGATAGATAGATAGATAGATAGATAGATAGATGATATAGATACATCTGATTATTAAGCATACAACTAATTCATTCATAAATGAGCTTCAAATTAAAATACTGTAAGAAGAAACTCATGAAGAGTGAGGGGAATCTTGTCTTAGAGCTTAAAAAACAAGATACTATATTTAATCAACCCCAAAATTAAAAACAATTCCAAAGAGTTAAAAAAATAAAGTTAGATCTTTGGCCAAATTAATAAAGTGACTCAAAGTAGTAATTTTATGATATTACTGCTATCCAAAGAATTATTAACTCAATACATACATATAAATTTCAGAAACTCAATACCAATATCTAATAGGTTTGTTTTAACATGAGTTCCTTCAATGCTAAATACTTTTGCTTGTATGACGTCTAATATATATAATATGAACATTTAAAAATTAATTGTTCAAATAGTACAATAATTTTGTGTATGTATATAATATGAACATTTAAAAATTGTTCTAAAAGTACAATGATTTTGTGTATATATATGTGTGTGTGTGTGTGTGTGTGTGTGTATTATTGTATGCACAAATTCTTAGGGCATTTTCCCTTATAGCATTTTCCTGTGAATTTTTTATCTGTATACTTCAAATCTTAGCTTATTGATAAATTAAGAGCACATAATGAAAATTGCAATATAGAACTGCAAAAAAAACTTAGGGAGTTCACATTTTATTACATCATTTATAAGGAGAATTTAATAACATCAGGTTTGATCAGGTTTGGTGATAAGCTTTTAAAAGTAGAATTAATTTCTTGGTGTGATGTCTTTATTTATTTGAAACCCACACAATCACTACTCCGAGTGGAAAACAAACTAGGTCCTTATAATGGGGAAAATGTTTTTTAACCAGAATATGAATCAACTTAGATTATATATTTATGATATTGTCTTGTAGAATAATTTAGTACATGAGTTGTGTCCAGACATCAGAAAACTGTAATAAATAAGGATATAAATATTTTTTTAAAAGTCAGCATTATTTATTATACACTCCATTTACTCCATTGTTCTTATACCAGTTCTATAACATGACATTTGACTTTTTGAAGAGATGATATTTAGTGTGAAATCAATGTTTTCTGAAGAGTCACAGACAATTTAACTTTCTTAGAATATAATGTTTTCACTGTTGCTACGAAAGAGCAAAATTAAATTCCCCATGGGACTTTTTAGCTGCTATATTAGAGTATACAGAAGTACTTTTCTGAAAAGAATGTCTGTAAAAATGAAGTCTAAATTTCATTTTGATAATGATAGATGTTACAGAGACAAGAAAGTAATTTTAAATGAGTCTTTGGGTAATTTCATTATAATTTAATGTCACCTATTGGAATATTTGAAATGTTTCAAGTAATGATATGAAAAAATAAAATGCATATTCAATACAAATATCTACATAACTAATTATTGTACATACTTCCTGAAGCCTTACTGGCTTGATAGGGCTTCATAAATTTGCAATAAGGGGATAGTAGAATAGGTAAAGGTATATTTACATCTTTCAGAAAAGTATTTATCAGTCAACATGAACTTATAAATCAATGTGAACTAATTCAATACAATGTGAACACTTAATTATCTGGTTTTTAATTAGAGGCTTTTCCATAGTATAGTGCAAAATCCAGAAAGGCTTTTTACACTTCTCAGAAATTCTGTTTTGCAAAACTTGGCACTTTCCAAAAAAAATGCTTCAAATTTGATGTATTATGAATGTACCTCAAATTTGATTTGCTTTGACTATTTTATCTTTTTTTTAACCAGAAGTGCCTCTGACATAGTAATGTTAGAAATTTTCAAGAATTACAGTTTATTCAACCATTTCTTATTCAAAGGATCATAAGAACTCCAATCACCTTTGAAAACAGAGTTTCTCTGTTGTTTTAGGCCAAAAAAAAAAAAAAATCTGAGACAAATCTCAAACACATCTGTATTTCTGATTCTACTGCCTCTGCTACTGTCGTTGCCCTTTTCTAGTCTTTGTGGGTGGAACTGCTCAGAAGATACTGCATTAATTTTGCAGTCATAAGTAAAGGCAGATGGTACAAAAACTGCTTCAACTAAAAATGTGATAATTATTCAGTTTGAATGTAGTGTGTATTGGTAATTTTTCAAATTCTGTAATAAAGAGTACTTAACTTAAAAAAAAGTATTACCTTTCTAGATCATGAAGTAAAAGATGAAAATATGAGCAATATCATTATATGCAATTAGCATAAAGTTCAAGTACAATTTCCAGATTTAAACTACTCTCAGGTAATATGATATGCTTTTTTATTATAGGCAAAATATCTTTCATATTTTCTATGATTTAGCGATTCCCAAAGAACCATTTACATAACATCCCCCTCTTCCTTATCATAAAATCGTACAAAGTTAGATTTATTATCTTGCTGCAGAAAGGATCATGTAACTGTAGGGTGTCTATTTAAAGAGTTGAGATGATTTTGTTATAGGACATGGCCTTGTTCTAGGTGATTGTTGGAAGAGATTAAGAAAGTTGGAATCTGTTTTGCATTAGGTGCCATTATAAAGTGGGGCAGTCTTCACAGTTCTTCACACTTCTGAGCAGAAGCATGCTTCTCTTAATGAACCAGAACCTCTAATCTGGCACAGTGTAAAAATGCATAGATAGTAAGCATACATTTCATGCACTGGTGGTTAGAAGTGATAATGATGAATCTATTCTTCTAACCTTGACTATAAAACCTGTGCATTTTATTATAGAGTGCATAGCACCATATGTACCAATTATACATTTAGTACTACACATGCCATAATCTGGGAAACAACATCTACAGGTTACAACTCCTGAACTGGACATTTAAGTTATACCCTACAATTATACTATCAGGCAATCTACATCATGGCGATTTGCTGTGTGGAAATAACAGTGAGTTTTTTGTTCAAGTGCTTATTATCACATCCTGTTTGCATCAGGTCATTTGTAAGCCTTTAGACAGTAGTAATGGCAGAAGCTCTCTAGGCAGGAAAGACAAAACTATGCCTGGGATATATATCAGTTCCAGTAAGGACAAACTGCTGCTTCTTCAGCATGAAAGAAAATCAACTATAATCGAAGTGTCATCAATGACAGGCTAGTTGAGGGATGGTGCTGTATACAAGACTCAGTATCAGGCTCTGCTACAGGCATGTTAAGCATTTGGTAATAGCAGCATTTTGATTGGCCTTGGTGAAAGAGATTTCATGATGCTGCTTCTGATAAACCACTGCTGTGTAACTAGACATCCTCAAGATGAGTATCTAAAAATAACAACCGATTTATTAATTAGTATAATCTAAGTTCAAAATTGAAAAAGTTTTAGCTGGACTGCTGTATCTCATGCACTCTCACGACACTGCACTCAGAAAATGTCTGCTTCTGGAACCACAGATCAGCTGGGGACGCTCTCTTCATGTAGTTGTACAACTCCATGTTGGACCAGATTGGGCTTCCTCAGCATGTCTGGCTCAAAGAAGTCAATTTTTCAACCTGAGTCCTGAAGTGTTCAAATGTAGGAACTTCTGTGAAACTGCATTGCTCCTTATGACCTAGGGCAGGAAGTCCCACACTGCCACTTCTGCCACACCCTCAATTGGATTGAAGTCACAAGGATGGTGGAAATATATGCTGATGATTAATGAAAATAGACTCAAAATATTAAAGTAGAACAAGAAAACTAATAGCGTGGATCTAAATTATCTAAAGATGAAAACATATATGCATTAGGCTAAGTATCATATCATGTGTTTTATATATATAAATATACTTTATTAAAATATATAAATTAATTTTAATTTTTACAATATGAACCAATTTTATTACTATTCATCTTACATGTATCTTTCCTTCCTTAAAAAAGGATTTGGGCTGCAGCTGCAGCTCAGTGGTAGAGCACTTGCCTAGCATGTATGAGGCACTGCGTTCAATTCTTAGCACTGCATAAAAATAAATAAATAAAATTATTAAAAAAATATGTATTAGTGTTCTAAGAACATTTAATATATACTCAATGACTTCCTATTTCTAGAGATTTTCAGCTCTACTAACACATTTTAGTTGTACTTGATTTATTTTTTCTAAGTTAGAACAGACAGGATATATTTTATTGTATCTTAACATTAATTTATATTTAAATTAGCTGATTAAGGGAAAGTGTTCAACAGAAAAATGTCTCCTTTAATGCATTCTTTCTAATAACTCACAGTGATAGAATGTGAAAATGTGTTTTCATTCCTTTTTTAGTTTTTCTTTTAAAAAGATCAGAAGGCTATTATTCACACATTTTTCATTTATTTTCTAATATAAAACACAAATAAACATGCACCTGGTATATTTTCACAACTGTTTTCTATATGGGCCATTAAAATTTTCTCTAAACCTAATATATGATTTTAGCATCCTTTTTTTCTAGTATGATTCTTTTGAATTAATAAATTATATGCAAATGGAAAATAAGGGATCTACAGAAAGCAGAAATTTTAAATTCATAGATGCTATTTTGAACAAAATTCTGAAATGGATAGAAGACAGCAAAATTGGAATGTTTGAATAAAGTGACAAAACGGTAATGATTTTAGAGAAATACGATATTAATGAGTTGTTGCCATCTCTGGGAACCACCTATAAAATGCACTGTGAAAACCTCGGAAATGTAAAGGATAAAGTGCAAACTTACTGTAATCATTACAAACTACAACAAAGGCAATGCCGATACTACCATACTTAGTGATGTTGCTGTCACAGAAAAGACCACCTAGCCTTGTTCAAGTACTATTTCTAAGCTTCAGCAGACTTTTGGCTCAATTCCAATTTCTTGTTGCCAAGTTGCTATTCTAAATCCCCAGCTGGATGTCCATTAGATATATCAAATTCAATATTCCTGATAGTTAAATAGTTTCTCAACATTTTTCAATTAAGTAATGGAAATCCCACTTCTTTCAATAACTCTGTCCAGGAACCTTGATATTATCCTGACCTCCTTTATTTCTCTTAAACCTTTTACCAGATTAATCCAAGGAAATACATTGATTTTAACCAAACACATCCTATCACTTCCCACCTAACAGCCATCACCTTGCTGAGTTACTATCACCTCTCAGAATACAAAAATTGCATTCCTCTGCTCTGCTTGCCCTGCTTCTAATATGTTTATTATTTTTTACAGACTGCATTTTGATTCATTGTACACAAATGGGTTACATCATTCCGTTTCTGTGGTTTTGTATGATGTAGATTCATACCATTCATGTAATCAGACATGTACACAGGGTAATGATGTCTGTCTCATCCTCACCTTTTGACCCAATCTATTTCAACTGAATTATTTTTAAGTATGCCATTTCACCCCCTCCTCAGTTCCTTTGCATTCTCTCTTCCACCTACACTGCCTCTCTGAATATATCAGACATATTGCAGCATTTGTGCTTTAGCCTTAGCTATTTCGGTCTGTATGCAACATTCTAGCCTGAGATCTACATAGAAGTTTTTCTTATACCACTAGTATCACAGCTGCCACCTCATTGAAGTGTTACATTTTACCACCACTATTAATGCTCTGTTCTGCAACATCTTAGTGAGATGTTCTTCTCTGCTCTTTATTTCTTCCATAGCATTTATACCCTTGTGACATGCTAGATTCTTTCTTATCTTTACTGTTTACTTTATGCTTCTCCTTGCTGTACTACAAGCTCTGGAAACGTATGATTTTTGTTTGATTTATTCACTAGAGTATCTCAAGTAACTAAATCAGTCTGGTACGTAGCACATACCAAATATTTGTTTGAAAAGTTTAGAAATATATAGTTTATAGCAATAAAAAACATATTTAAATGAAAAATGTTATCTTAATTTTAAAAGCTCTCTATGGATCTATATATTAAAAGTTCTGGAATAGTAAATACAAATACAGGCTTCATCAGTACTTTTATGATAAATACAATAGGCTATTCACAAATGGACTAAGTTTGTGAATTAGTAATGTTAACAAAAACTTATCCAGCAAGCAAAATTATCAAATAAAATAGGGCGATTAACTATTACCACAATATTTTCGGAGTTTCCTAAATATTTCTGATAACTTTTCATAATTATGGTTAAAAATTCTGTTCAATGGACATACCATTCAAACACTTGTTTAAAATGAAAGCTGCTTTGCCTGATCCCAGACTTAATATCAGAATTTTGGGGAGTAGAATGGAAACCATGTATGAATACAAGCTTCTCAAAATATTTTCTAGATGATTTTGGAAGCTAGTGTTTAATACGATTTTAATTTAATTGTAATGTATGACTCAAGTTAAATATGCCTTCCTTCCTTTCATTTTAATGAACTTTTCTTGTAATGCAGTACAACAAATTATTTGAAATTCACTCAGTGGATATAAGGAACCTGTTTCTAACTTCCCTTGTAAGACGATGATCCAATTACATTCTGTTTGGCGTTTTTCCCATCTACACTGATGTTTTTCCCTCAGAATATAAATGTGATAAATTCCCAACAGCCCTTTGAAACAATAATTCTAAATTATTTGTAGTTCTATAAAACCTTCATGGTCTCTGAATTTATACAAAGGAGTATAAGTTTAAATCAGAATTACATGTTATCAAACATCTTATCCAGTGTCCAACTTTACTAAAATTTCAAGAGTACAGGATATTAAGCGCTGTAATTGGAGCACAAAGTAGCCAGGATTCTTAATACATCTTCCCGGGTCCTGCTTGTCTCTTGTCTGATGAGATTTCTAAATGTCATGGTAGTTTACTCCATCGACACAGAGGCTCAAATTCCATTTTGTATTCAGATAGTTATGTGGTTTGTCTGACATTTTTCTGGGAGATAATGTTCCATATGTCTATAAATTTCATGTTTGTTCATCATAAGCATTCAGTCCACAGACACCCTGCTAAAAAAATCTCTAAACAAGAATCCCCCCCCCCTCCAAAAAAAATATGCTTATTTATAAAATATTGGTTCAGGTCAACTGCCTTCTTTCTTTCCTCTATCATAGGAGAGGCACATCTTCCCCTTATCATAGGACAGAAATTGTTTGCAGGTCCACTGCTTCATTCCTTCCATTCTAACTTAATTCTCTAAATTTGATTTTTATTTCCCTTATAATACCCTTATTCCCTTCCTTTTCCCTTAATTTAATTGTTGTTTTAATAAATAAATGCAAGTCATTTTTGCAGGTAAGGATTTTCCCATTATATTTCACAATATTGTTTGAAGGAAAGCAAAGGATACATTCTTCTCAGAATTTATAATATGAATTGACAAAATCCTAGGAAACAAGTTTGGTTTTTATCTTATTAATACATTGTACTTCTAACAGATTGATTTTCTATTCTTTCTGGCTTTTCATCTTTTGTCTAATGTCTTCAACTTGACATTACATTACCTTCTAACTTTCTCTGGATTTTCCTATATCATTTAACTTATTTTTGTTACTTTTTTATTTTTCTTGCCTTAACAGATTTTCTAGAACTAACAACAGTCCTCAGCCAATAATCAACAAGAAGAGAGGGATTTAAATTATATGGTCCCAAAGGAATCATTTCTGCCCACAAATGACCTTGAAAGAGGACTTGGAGCTTAAATGACACAGATGTAAAAAAATAATGCAGATTTTGGTGACTCAAAGTGAAGTGATGCTCAAATACCAAAAAAAATGTGGCTGTGGCTTCAAAACTGGCAATGGGCAGAGGCTTGAAGAATTTTGTGGAGGATGATACAGAAAGTTTATATTATCATTAACAGAGTATTTTTTTAAATCATCTGGAAAAGTGAAAAACATGTTACCAGAAACTGCAAAACAGGATATTCCTATTATATAGTGCAATATGATTAATGAAATTTCATCCTGAATGCAACTGGAGAATATCATGCTGCGTGAAATAAGCCAGTCCCCAAAACACAAAGGCAGAATGTTCTCCCTGATATGTGGATGCTAACCCACAACAAGGGAGGGGAAGAGTAGAAGTTCACTGGATTAGACAAAGTGGAATAAAGGAAATGGATGGGGGATGGGAATAGAAAAGACAGTAGAATGAATCAGACATGTCTTTCCTATCCTTATAGGTTATATCCTTATATATGAATATAAAAGCAATGTAAACCCACATCATATGCAACCACAATAATGTGATCTTAATTAGAACAAATTATACTTATTCTACATGTGTATAATACTTCAAAATATACTGTCATGTAAAAAAAGAAATTGCATCCATTTATTTTGTGCAAAACAGAGCTTGTAAGTAAAAAATTGCATATATAATTTAGAAAATTTTTGAGCAAAGTGTAAAAGGGTTGCCAACCCCCTCCACACACACACACGTTTTATAATAAAATGTGGGAAGAGAGAGAAAAATTAAGGAAAGACTGTATGTTATAGAAAAAAAAGGTGGAGGGGGTGAACCAGAAGTTCCTAAGGATAGCCTCTTGAGCTGAAAGCATCCCTATCAATAGCTAGCAAGAAAATATAGAACTCAGTCTTAAAATTGCAAACCCAAGGTGGACAGTTTTGAAATCTGCAGCTCCTCTAGGTTGTAAAAAAATGCTTAAACTAGAAATGACTACTAAATATGTGACAAGGAGAAATGACCGAGTATCTACCATATAGTATTTTGTTAAAACCCTAGAAAGCTCAAAAAGTCAGATAGTTGCTATACAAAGGTATCATTCAACCTACTGCAGAGTCTCTAAAGTATAGGGTGCTGACCCTCAGCCATCTCAGCAGGAAATATAATAGCAAAGGATTTACCTCTATAAGAGATGTGGATATGACCTTTACCCAATGGTATAAACCTCAATGAAATTCATAAACATCCTCAAAATTTTCCTTCTCCTCCACAACCCCTACCCCAGTCACCAACTCTGGGGATCCTACCCACTCATGCATAGTAAATCCTCTGCCACTGAGCCATATCTCCAGGCCCTCCTCAAAATTCTTGAGAAAGTTGTTTGAGTAAAGAAACTCCCAGCTTGGACTTTGAGAAACAGAGAAAGTACAAAATGAGAGATTGCCCAACCATCAGAATCTACTGGCTAGAAGTGAGTTGATGGAACAACTCAAATGTAGATATGCACTAGACTTTAGAAAAGGGAAGAATAACTCAGAGGGCAGAACTGAGGGCCAAGTAAGATTATTAAGATTATCCCTAGGTCTTCAGGCCTAAAGAAGAGTCCCAGCATTTGCTGGGATAGATTTTAGAAAGACTTTTGATCATAAAGTGACTCTTTAATGCTTCCACCACCCCTCTTTTTTCCAATGAACATCTAAAATTCTTTTTTTTTATGGTAATAAATGCGATACATGTTGTTTCTCTGTTTGTACTTGGAGTAAAGGCATACCATTTGTGTAATCATAAATTTACATAGGGTCATGTTGTTTGATTCATTCTGTTATTTTTTCACTTCCCTCCCACCCCCCACCCCTCTTTTCCCTCTATATAGTCCTTCCTTCCTCCATTCTTGCCACCCTCCTTAACCCTAACCCTAAACCTAACCCTAACCCTAACACTAACCCCTCCCATCCCCCATTATGTGTCATCATCCGCTTATCAGCAAGATCATTTCTTCTTTGGTTTTTTGAGATTGGCTTATCTCACTTAGCATGATATTCTCCAATTTCATCCATTTGCCTGCAAATGCCATAATTTTATCATTCTTCATGGCGGAGTAATATTCCATTGTATATATATGCTACCGTTTCTTTATCCATTCATCAATTGAAGGGCATCTAGGTTGGTTCCACAATCTGGCTATTGTGAATTGAGTAGCTATGAACATTGATGTGGCTGTATCTCTGTAGTATGCTGATTTTAAGTGCTTTGGGTATAGGCCAACGAGTAGGATAGCTGGGTCAAATGGTGGATCCATTCCAAGCTTTCTAAGGAATCTCCACACTGCTTTCCAGAGTGGCTGCACTAATTTGCAACCCCACCATCAATGTATGAGTGTACCTTTTTCCCCACATCCTCGATAACACCAATTGTTGCTTGTGTTCTTGATAATCGCCATTCTAATTGGGGTGAGATGAAATCTTAGGGGAGTTTTGATTTGCATTTCTCTTATTACTAGAGATGTTGAACATTTTTCCATATATCTGTTGATTGCTTGTACATCTTCTTCTGTGAAGTGTCTGTTCATTTCCTTAGCCCATTTCTTGATTGGATTATTTGTATTCTTCATGTAGAGGTATTTGATTCTTTACATATTCTGGGAATTAGCACTCTATCTGAAGTATGAGTGGCAAAGATATTCTCCCACTCTGTAGGCTCTCTCTTCCCATTACTGATAGTTTCCTTTGCTGAGAGAAAGCTTTTTAGTTTGAATCTATCTCAGTGGTTGATTCTTGCTTTTCTTTCTTGTGCTATGGGAGTCCTGTTAAGGAAGTCTGATCCTAAGCCAACATGTTTAAGATTTGGACCTACTTTTTCTTCTATAAGATGCAGGGTTTCTGGTCTGATTCCGAGGTCCTTGATCCATTTTGCATTGAGTTTTGTGCAGGGTGAGAGATAGGGGTTTAGTTTCATTCTGTTGCATATCGATTTCCAGTTTTCCCAGCACCATTTGTTGAAGAGGATATCTTTTCTCCATTGCATATTTTTGGCCTCTTTGTCTAATATGAGAAAATTGTATTTATTTGGGTTTGTGTCCATGTCCTCTATTCTGTACCATTGATCTACCTTTCTATTTTGGTACCAATACCATGCCGTTTTTGTTACTATTGCTTTGTAGTAGAGCTGAAGATCTGGTATTGCGATACCCCCTGCTTCGCGCTCTGTGTTAAGGATTGCTTTAACTCTTCTGCGTTTCTTATTCTTCCAGATGAATTTCATAATTGCTTGCTCCATTTCTGTAAGGCACATCATTGGAATTTTAATTGGAATTGCATTGAATCTATATAGCACTTTTGGTAGTGTGGTCATTTTGACAATATTAATTCTTCCTATCCAAGAACATGGGAGATCTTTCCATCTTCTAAGGTTTTCTTTAATTTTTTTCTTTAGTGTTCTGTAGTTCTCATTGTAGAGGTCTTTCACTTCTTTTGTGAGATTGATTCCCAAGTATTTTATTTTTTTTCAAGGCTATTGTGAACGGGGTAGTTTTCCTAACTTCTCTTTCTGAAGATTCATCACTTATGTATAAAAATGCGTTGGATTTATGAGCATTGATCTTATAACCTGCTACTTTACTCAATTCACTTCTGAGTTCTGAAAGTTTTCTGGTGGAATTTCCAGGTTCCTCCAAATATATAATCATGTCATCAGCGAACAGGGATAGTTTGAGTTCTTTTCCTATTTGTATCCCTTTAATTTCTTTGGTCTGTCTAATTGCTCTGGCTAGATTTTCAAGGACGTTGTTGAATAGAAGTGGTGAAAGAGGGCATCCCTGCCTTGTTCCAGTTTTTAGGGGGAATGCTTTCAGTTTTTCACCATTTACAATGATATTGGCCATGGGCTTAGTGTAGATGGCCTTTACAGTGTTAAGGAATGTTCCCACTATCCCTATTTTTTCTCATGTTTTGAGCATGAAGGGATGCTGTGTTTTATCAAATGCTTTTTCTGCACTTATTGAAATAATCATGTGATTCTTAACTTTAAGTCTGTTGATGTAGTGAATTGCATTTATTGATTTCCGATGTTGAACCAACCTTGCATCCCTGGGATAAAACCCACTTGATCGTGGTGCACTATCTTTTTAATATATTTTTGTATGCAATTTGCTAAAATTTTGTTGAGAATTTTTGCGTTGATGTTCATTAAGGATATTGGTCGGAAATTTTCTTTCCTCAATATGTCTCTGTCTGGTTTAGGTATCAGTGTGATATTGGCTTCATAGAATGAGTTTGGGAGGGTTCCCTCTTCTTCTATTTCATGGAATACTTTGAGGAGTATTGGAAAGAGCTCTTCTTTAAAGGTTTTGTAGAACTCGGCTGAGAACCCATCTGGTCCCGGATGGGTTGTTGGTAGGGTTTTGATGAGCTCTTCTATTTCATTGCTTGAAATTGATTTATTTAATTTGTGTATGTCCTCCTGGTTCAGTTTAGATAATTCATATGTCTCTAGAAACTTGTTGATGTCTTCAGGTGTTCTTCATTGTACGTTGGCAATGTTGGGGGCAGATATCTTGTATACTCTCAGAAGTCCATAGTTAAAGACAGTTGCTTAGGGGTTGAATTTGGTAGATTATATTTAGGAGCCTTGGTCATCAATTAAAACAATACATGGATTTTGTTTACCAGGCATGAGAAATTTAACCTTAGACTATTTAAATAGTGAGATTATGGACTTGGAGCTGAGGAGATTTAGATGATAGTTTGGACTGGTTGTATAATGAGATTAAACTCTTGGGTCCTTGGAGGGAACAACTTACAAATGGGAGAAATGTGTTTGGTTTGATTTGGTTTGGTTTAGTTTCAGTTTTAGGGTCATTTGGAAGACTGTGATACACAAAATTCTAAGATGCCGTCAGTTATGCCTATAGAAGCTTATTACCTACATTACTCAGAAATTCAAGACTCTTGCTTATTATTATTTTTCTTTAATATAACAAATTCTGAGAGTGATGTGTTGAAGTCTCCATGGAAATTTCCATGTCACACTTGAGCTAATATTTCCTATAGTAACTCCAGAAAAGTAGCTGTTGAAAGGTGTGAGTTCCATCATACCAAAACACAAAGTTCTGGATACCTCATCATGGGTACAATTCTTCAAATTCAGTTGTAACTTACTAACCAGTATTCAGTTTTACCTTCATTAATCTGCCCAGTGTTCAGGTACCATACCAATTGTATCAGGTTTACAAGGGATGCAAGCAACAAAGTAAACAGTTATAAGTCAAATTCTTATGAAGAATAGAAAAAAAAATCTTAAAATTTAGCTAGATACTCATTTTTCCTTCATCCTTTGTTTTTTTTTTTTTTCCTCTCTATACATGTCAAAATATTTATATAATACTGTTCCTGGTTTGAAGAATCCCAATATTATTGTATTTTTCTGATTACACCTAATATGATCTGTTTTAAGATATTTTACCTATTTATTTCTTAAGCTTAGTGATATTTTTATTTGACCCAGAAACTACAGAAGCATCTTTCCTTCTCATTGCTTCAATGCGCCCATTGCAGTATTATGTTACTATGACATTTTAGGTAGGAAAGTTGTGAATGTTTTATTCTCATAATGTTATTGCTTATTATATGTCAATAAGCTTTGCTTATTTAATGACTTACCCTTGCTTCCCATAAGTCTAGTGTTCTCCATGATTTATTTCTTCTTTTGCCATAATGTTTTCCAGAATACCGTCATAGAAGTCCTTCATGAATAAGCATTCTGAGATTATGCATAACAGTGACTACTTTTTTTCTTCTGCTCATCTGATTAATAGTTTATCTGAATATACACATTATACTCACCAGCTCTCTCAGATAAGTGTGGTAAGCAGAATTCTGTTATGGTCCCCAATATCCTTGTCCTCTGGAGCATATAGCTTATAATTCCATACCTGTGAAGGTGAGTAGGACTTGTCAATATGCTAAAACATCACTTCACTTTTGTGATCAGGGTATATTACATGTCAAATGTGAAAACAAGATTAGGTACCTAATTAACTGACTTTAAGCTAATTGAAAGGGACATTATCTTGAGTGATCCTCAACCACTCAGGAGAGCATTTTTAAAGATCTGAATATCAGAACCTGGAAGAAGACACAAATATTTTCATGTTACCTTCAAGTAACTAGCCCTGTTGTGGGAGGGACCACATGGTAAAGACCTGAGGATGTCCTCTCCAGCTGGAAACAATCCTAGTCAACAGCCAGCAAGGAAATGGAAACCTCAGTCCTACAACTGCAAAGAACTTAATTCTGACAAAGATATGAATGATCTTAGAATAGAGTCCTGAGGTCCAAATGAAAACAAAATCTGTACAACAGCTTGATTTTAGCTTTTCAAGATCTTAAGCAGAAGTCCCTATGCTGAGATTTCGGAATCACAAAAAATGTAATACTAATATATTTATGTGATGTTTTTAAAAGACAAAGGTGGTATGGACTGAATTGTGTCCCCATAAAAGATACATTAAAGGCTCAATCTCTGGAATGTAAGAATGTAACATCATTTGGAAATAGGATCTTGTGATAGGGTATTTGGGTGAACTCCAACCCACAGTCAGTGGTTTGTTTATGTGAGGATTACTGAGACACAGACACAGAGAGGAAGGCATGGTGTGAAAGGCAGATACAAAGATGTGCATGCGATGACGAAGGTAAAGAGGGAAGTGATGTCTACATCATGAGAATGGTTTTATTAGTATGTAGTAGCTAATTAGGATCTAGAATATTAACATTAGCTTTAAAATCTCTTATGAAGAGATTTAAAATCTCTGTGTTTATTAAATATTTTTGATAGGATCTACAGTGTTGACTTTGTGAGCAAAGGATAGTTAGTCTACAGTTAAGCAAAAGGAATAAATTCTAGCATGCTATAGCACAGTAGGGCATGTAGAGTCTACTACAAACTATTATATTCTTTACAAAGAATTAGAAAGTGTCCTAAGGCTCCAAACCTAAGGAAATAAGGTGATAGAAATGTTAATCATTCTGATTTGATCATCACACATTGTATACATGTTAAAATCTCAAATTGTACCCATAAATATATGTGACTATTATGTGTCAATTAAAAATCAAAAAAATTATTAAACAGACTAGAGGTCTCAAACAATTTCATAGATTAATTTAGGTAATATATTTCCTCATTCTAAATTTATATCTCTAAGCCAACTTCTAGCTTCTACAGATTGTCATTATCAGGGCTTTTCTGTAGGGTTGCAGTACTTGGCTAGATGGCATTTAAAAAAAAAAAAACTGCTGATAAATTATTCTCTCTTCATTTATTTTCTAATCTGCTTGAAGTTTGTATTTATGGTAGTCTGAGATTATCTAAATCTTCTCTATTTCCCATTGTAGCTCAAATAATCAACCCAGTATCCTACTTTAATAAAAAAAATTTTTTTGATTGTTGGTGGTTACAAACTATTGGCAAGGGCTGAATTCAGACAAATAAAACCATAGATAGATTTTGTTTACCACCGATGATAAATTTAAAAATTATGATGAACACCTTTAGATGGACATGAAACAATCCCCAACAAACTTTGTCTCTTTTAATGACCACTGTAGTCATTTAAGTTAACTGTCTTATCTATGATTGTATTAAAAAATATATGCCCTCTTTCACCACTTCTATTCAACATCATCCTGGAAACACTACCCAGAGCAATTAGACAGACCAAAGAAATTAAAGGGATACGAATAGGAAAAAAAGAACTCAAGCTGTCACTATTTTCCCATGACATGATTCTGTATTTAGGGGATCCACAAAACTCTACCAGAAAACTTCTAGAACCAATAAATGAATTCAGCAAAGTAGCAGGATATAAAATCAATAAACATAAATGTAATGCATTTCTATTCATAAGTGATGAATCCTCTGAAAGAGCAATCAGGAAAACCACTCCATTCACAATAGCTTTAAAAAAAATAAAATAACTTGGAAATCAATCTAACTAAAGAGGTGAAAGACCTCTACAATGAAAACTACAGAACACTAAAAAAAAGAAATTGAAAAAAAACATTAGAAGATGGAAAGATCTCCCATGATCTTGGATAGGCAGAATTAACATTGTCAAAATGGTCATTCTACCAAAGGTGCTATTCCGATTCAATGGAATTCCAATTAAAATCCCAATGACATTCCTCATAGAAATAGAGAAAGCAATCATGAACTTCATCTGGAAGAATAAGAGACCTCAAATAGCCAAAATAATCCTGAGCAGGAAAAGTGAAACAGGAGGTATCACAACACCAGACCTTAAACTATATACTACAGAGAAATAGTAACAAAAACGGCATGGTATTGGCACCAAAATAGACAGGCAGACCAATGGTACAGAATAGAAGACGCAGAGATTAACCCACATAAATACAGTTACCTCATACTAGGCAAAGGAGTCAAAAACATACAATGTAGAATAGATAGCATCTTCAACAAATGGTGCTGGGAAAACTGGAAATTCATATGCAGTAAAATGAAATTAAACATCTATCTCTCATCCTGCATAAAATTCAACTCAAAATGAAATCAAGAACTTAGAAATTAGACCAGAGACCTTGTACTAAATAGAAGACAAAATAGGCCCAAATCTTCATCATGTTGGCTTAGGATCAGACTTCCTTAACAAGACTCTCAAAGCACAAGAAATCAAAGCAAGAATCAATAAATGGGATGGACTCAAACTAAAAAGCTTTTTCTCAGCAAATGATACAATCGATAATGTGAAAAAAGTGGGAGAACATCTTTTCCACACGCACTTCAGATAGAGCACTGATTTCCAAAATTTATAAAGAACTTACAAAACTTTACACCAAAAATACAAAGAACCCAATCAATAAATGGGCCAAGGAACTGGACACTTTACAGAGGCAGACATACAGGCAATTAATAAATATATGAATAATTTTCAACATCTCTAGTAATTAGAGAAATGCAAATTATAACAACTCTAAGATTTCACTTTACTCCAGTTAGAATGGCTATTATCAAGAAAACAAACAATAATAGATGTTGGAATGGATGTGGGGAAAAAGGCACACTGTTACATCGCTGGTGGAGTTACAAATTGATGCAGTCACTCTGGAAAGCAATGTGGAGAATCCTCAGAAAACTTGAAATGGACCCACCTTTTGACCCAGTTATCCCACTCCCTTTATGCCCAAAGGACTTAAAATTATCATACTATAGTATTTTAGTCACATCAATATTTATAGCAGCTTAATTCACATTGTGGAACCAACCAAGATCCCATTCAACAGATTAATTGATAAAGAAATGTGGTATATATATACAATGAAATATTATTTAACCATAAAGAAGAATAAAATTATGGCATTTGTAGATAAATGGATGGAATTGGAGAATATCATGCTAAGTGAAATGAGCCAATCCCAAAAAACCAAAGGTGGACTGTTTTCCCTGACAAGTGGGTGATGATATATAATGGGGGAGGGGAGGTGGGAGGTTCAAAGAAAAATGGAGGAACTTTAGATTACATAGAGGGAAATGAGAAGGAGGGGAGTATGATAAATGGTGGAATGAGACAGACATCATTACCCTATGTACATGTATGATTACACAAATGGTATAAATCTTCATCATGCACAACCATAGAAATGAAATGATGTACCCCATTTGTGTACAATGAATCAAAATGCAGTCTGTAAAAAATAAAATAATTAAAAATTTTTTAAAAATTAAAAAATAAAAATAAAAAAGAAGAAATAAGTGACAACTATGTTCAGTAACACAAATGTTAAATAGTTGATTTAGTTATTCCACAATGTTTATTTATTTTAAAACATCATGTGTTTTACATGATCAATATGTACAATTTTATCTTTCAATTAAAACAATAACATTTTAAAAGGCAAGCTTGTTAAAAAAAGTACAGAAACTTATTTCATTAAAGAACTTCAAATAAAAAAATAATTTATACTTTATGGGCTAGAAAATAAATCTTGAATTATCAGTTTAGCATTAGAAAAGGAGAAGTAAAATATCAAACTATCTCAAGTCTTTTCAGGCATTTGAAAATCTGGTATAAAATCATCATTTATGTCATACTCAAACTTATTAATAATTAGGTAGAATATGAGTTAGTGAGTGGAAAATAAATTATATTATTCCTTCAAAGTTCAATTTCAATGTAAACTTGAAAATTTCTTTCTTTCATTCCATACTTTTCATCCAGCATAGATTTAGATACTCCTAAAATTGTTTACAATTATATATAATTTATATGAATACAGAATGTCATTTCTTTCTGAGGCATAGAACCTATCTTCTTACCAAGTCATAGACTAATATTGTTTTCATTTTCTTGGCACAACAGATATCACTTTAATAAGCATTTTATGCTTTATTGAAATATATGAGAAATTTAGTTGGGAGAATGGAGAAATAAATACATCCACAAACACAATCTTTAGGAAACTGGGTAAAAGTATAATTAATATAGTTTGAGCAATGTCAAAGTCTTTTCCACAATGGGTGAACCTTCTATATTCCCAAAAGGAAAAGATAAATTTATACATTACTACATCCTAGCACAGTTAGCGAAGTGCTACATAAATGACCCTGTCATCCTATACCTAACCTTTCTGAATGAAAGTTTGGTCTTTTGGTAGGAGATAATTGGACGAAAGGGAAAGTTCTTATTGCAATTAAGCACACAGATTCTATGTATATATAAAGAAAGCAATGACCTGGTATTGAGGAAGGGAGATCACAGACCTTCAGAAAAATCTGGGAGAGAGAAATGTTAAAGTTTCTTGTATTTTAGAACTTTCCTTACAGGCAGTGTCACATGAAGAGAAATACTATATTAGACTCTTCCAAAGTATGCTCCCAAACTGGTATAAATGTCATGAATTTAATTGGCTATTGGTTCTGCAACCCCTTCTAAACAGTCTTAGCCTTGAATTATTTGCCATTCCCTTTAGCCTTTCTGAGTGATCTATCAAAAATGCAGGGATACACCAGTTTCTACAATTCTTGGGCAAAACAAATACATCTATGTATTTTCCATATCTCCATTCACAGTCATTCCATGAGTGTGGAATCTGTGACCACCCATTTGGCAGCATGGACAGATAGGACACATTAGTTAAACTGTCCTCAGGGAGTCAACCAAAAACAAAGGTTAGATTCTTAGAAAGTATAAACTGCATTGCCAATCTCACAGGTAAACATTACATCTCATATTATCTAATACCACGGACACAACTCTTTGCATTGATATGGCTTTACCCAACTGCGAAGACATATCCATGTACTATGTTACAAAAATAAAGAAAATAATTCAACTACATTTATTTCAATCTGTACTATGAATGTTATTTATCAGTTTAATCAAATATTGTAGAAATAATGTTTAAAGCTACAATAAGAACCTTAGAAGAAGACTAGAAAATGCAACTAGGAAGCAGACAAAGTTTTACACTCTACAGCACTATCTCAATATTCAAAACACTCAAAATCATTTCAACGATTACATCTTCTTCCTAAGCAAAAGATAGTGATATGTGAAAAAAAAAATGTCTATCTGTGCTCATTTACATATATTTACTCAATGAACATTAAACCATCACAATATAGTTAATTTATAGCTGTGAAAATAAATAGTCTATTCAAATGATGATGAAGACCCACTTTGGGGAAAATAAGTAGTATTTATTTGTTATACTTTATGCTCCTCCTTATGTCATTTTGGGAATTGTCTGAAATTATGATGAATGATATAGTTTTAATATTATTTTGCCTGGCTGATACTTTAGTAGATTGAACAGATGCAAAATAGTTGTCTTAAACACAATTTTGCTGCTTCAGATGAAAAACCACTTCATAAATATAGTCATACCAAGGCATATGTAAGCATCCAAGCGTCAGATAACAGTTGGAACAGTTTTGAATTTGCCTCAAATATGGTGATACCAGGATTATTACTCTGAGTTGATGAAAACCAAGAAAGTGTGTACAGGCATAAAAACACAACACATATTCATTCATTCTATAAATTTTACTTATTTTTTCTTTTCATTTATGTTTTAGTTTGTCAGACAATGTTTAGATCAATCAAAATTCAGAAAAAAATAGTATATTATAAATGTAGGAAATTATTTAAGAGAACTGCCCTTTACCTTTCTGAAGATAATAAATAAAAAATTTTAAAAGACTAAGAATTTGTAAATTTTAGATAATGATTTCTTCACAAAAGATATTTCAATTTATAGTTCTTTAGTGTTATTTTTACATTTCATAAACAAGTTTATGAACTTAAAGCTTCTTTTTAATAGACTTTTTATTTTTGAAAGCAGAGTGGATTTCTCCCTCATATATAAAATAACTATCTTATCTCAATACTCCCTATGTCACAGAACATATACTTTGTTTAGGCAACAGTATATTCACCTTTGTAAGTTTTCTTCCATTTTGTTCTGTAACTACAATTCT
The DNA here is from genome assembly GCF_902686455.1 of Sciurus vulgaris. NCBI lineage: Eukaryota > Metazoa > Chordata > Mammalia > Rodentia > Sciuridae > Sciurus > Sciurus vulgaris. Next base: position 139,098,961 of record NC_136463.1, read on the forward strand.
CAAATATATTTAATTAAAATCCTCTAGTAAAATGTATTTGTTTTGCTAGTATTACTTTTATCTCCCTGTCCTGCCTTGGTCCCAGAAGCCTCCTGTGGGTCTTAGTCTTTTATTTATTTATTTATTTATTTGTTGTATGGGGAGGAAAAGTTTATTAAGTGCTCATGGTTTCAGAGGTCTTAGTCCATAAAAGGCTGGTTCCATTCCTCAGGGCTCGAGATGAGGCAGGACATCATGGTGGAAGAGTGTGGCGAGGGAACCAGCTCACATGATGATCAGAAAGCAGAGAGAGTGCACTCTCTAATTACAAATTATATATCCCAAAGACATGCCCTCAATGAACTACTTCCTCCAACCACACCCTACCTGCCTCCAGTTACTACTCAATCCCATTAGGGATTAATTCACTGATTAGTTTAAGGCTATGATCAAACTTTCTTGTGTTGTCTCACTTGTGAGCTTTTGGGGGATGCCACATCTAAACCATAATATTTTTCCCGTTGCCCCCGAAAGCTCACACTCATTTGTCAATGCAAAATACATTTAGTCCATTCCCAAGAGCAGCCATGGTCTCAACAGTTCCAAGATTGATCAAAGTTCAGGTCCAAAGTCTTCTCTGAGGCTGAAGGCAATCTCACTTTGTGAGATCCTATAAATTTAAAAGCAATTTACAAGTATTCAATATATAATGGTACAGAGTAAATATTTCCATTCACAAAATTTGGGGCATAGAAAGAAGGGATAAGACCAAAGCAAAATGAAATCCAGTTGACAATAATCAAGTCTGGTAATTCCATGTCTGGCATCCAGTGCACATGGAATCATGATGCTCTCTCCAAAGGGTTTGTGTAGCTCTGCTGTGGCCTTGTTGGTTATAGCCCAAGTGACCTTTCTATTGGCTTGTCTCTGCTCAATTCCTGCAGTTTTCCTAGGATGATGTCCCACATAACTGGCATTTCTTAATCTTGGGGGCCTCCACTACAGCTTCAGCTTCCTCCTCACATCTCCACAATTTGACTTCTCAGGGGGTGCCTGCAGGGATTTCAAACCTACAGCACTTTGTGTAGCTTCTTAGGCCTTCCTTGGAAATCTTAGTGGAAGGCTCCATGAACCCTAAGTCCAGCATCCTGCATCGTCAAGGTCTGCTGCCATCTTGAGCTGTAGCCAAGCCTCAAGGGATCCTTGCTGCATCAGCCTCTGAGTGTCTGGGTGACTGAGCACATTGAAAAAAACTTCCTAGGCCCCCTTGTGCAAGAAAGGTGCTACACTGGTATCTTCTCAAGGGAAATTTCACTTTTATTTCCTTGAGCTTGAGATGGGTATGGTCTTGCCAGCTCCTGAGATGCCCTCATGCCGTTTCTCTTATCGTCTCTAGGCAAAGTCTTTAGTGTTTCTTCAGTAATGTCTTTAACTGCAACTTCCTTAGCCCCAGTTTTATTCCTGCTTTTCAAGTTCAAGTTTTTCAGATATTTCTGTTCTGCTTTCTGTTGCTGATTTTCAAAATAAATTTGGATGAAAGCCACCAGCAATATTTATGCCACTCTCTAAATGCTATGCTGTCTAGAAATTTCTTCCACCAGATCAAGAAGTCCATTGCTTTTAAAATCAGCCTAAGAGAAAGTCTCAGGACACAGGCAAAATGCAGACAACTCTCTAAATATTTATGCCACTCTCTAAATGCTATGCTGTCTAGAAATTTCTTCCACCAGAGTAAGAAGTCCATTGCTTTTAAAATCAGCCTAATAGAAAGTCTCAGGACACAGGCAAAATGCAGACAACTTCTCAGCTGGAACATAACATAAATAGACTCTACTCCAAATTCCAATAGAGTCCTCCTTTTCTGAATCCTCTTGAGTCCTGTATTCACTGTCCACAGTCCCATTGGCTTTCTGATCTTCTGAGCTCACACCAGAACAGATCATTAATCTCCACTTACAACAATCTAAAGCATTTCCAGCTTGGACTGCTACACATCTCAAAATTCCTCCAACTCAATCTTAAAAAGCTTCTGAACCACATGGTCAATTTAGTCACAGCAATGACCCTACTTCTTGGTGCCAATTTCTATTTTAGTCAGCTTTTTGCATCTGTGAATGAATAAAACCAACACAATTGTATGGGGAGAAAAATCGTATTTAAGGGCCCACAGTTTCAGAGGCCTTAGTCCATAGAAGACCAACTCCATTCTTTGGGGCTCGAGGTGAGGCAGGACATCTTGGTAGAAGAGTGTGGCAGAGGGAACCAGCTCATGATGATCAGAAGGCAGAGAGAGAGCTACTTTATCAAGTTTTTTAATTCCTCAGTGTTATGCTGAAACTTTTCTATCTTGGAGAGATTTGTTGCTTCTTTTTCAAGAGGAAACTATAAAAATTCCCTGACCTCTTGCACATTTAAGTTAAATGAATCTGGCTGAACTTTTGTATATACATACATGAATATACCACAGTGAATCTGAACATCGAGCCCACAAGACCCTAATCTTTAAAAAAAAAATCTATAAATAAATTGCAGAAATATAAGTAGAGTATGGGAGGGAAGCAAGGGGCAGGAGAAGGGGGAAGGAGAAATACTGGGGACTTAATTAGAGCAAATTATATTCCATGCTTTTGTGATTATTTCAGAATGTATCTTAATGCTATATATAACTAAAAAGTGTCGAAAAAAATTAAAAACTAAACAACAAAGAATGTCTGCTTTTTGCTATTATCAAAATGATACTAAGGATGAAGCAAGTCGGAACCTATGATTGTATAGGCATCAAATTGATACATCAATTTGAAATTATTCAAGCTATCCTCAAAAGAGTTAAGGAAGCCAGGTGAGACACCTTTGTGTCTAGTTTTAGTATAATAATGAAAAGACACATTGAAGATGACTGGAAGGAAAGTCTAAGTAACACAGCATGAAGAGTGACACTTCTTGACTGGGGAATGTAGAAGGAATTAATTCCAGGCCTTAGATGGAAACCCAGTACCAGGTTGGCCAAGGTGAATCTCAGTGGCAGGCAGAGCTATTGGATAAAGTCATTGGAACTTCATTAGCCAGGCATTTGACTACTTCCACCACACCTCTCCCAATCTCAAGCAGCAAAACTTCACAAACTATATAACAGGAAAAAAAAACAGTACAGCACATTGCCTTGGAACTCGGTGTTGGGTCCATCTTGGTGAGACCCAGCACCAGGTAGAAATCAAAGACCACAGAGTTAAGGACAGAGCTCACAGACAGAGCCTTTAGATCTACCCAGTAACAGGAAGAAACCTATATGCTAGTGGAAAAGATTTTCATTTTTGCTTTCATCATTGACAGCCTTGAGTGGTCCTGGGACACATCTCACAAAACTGAGCAGTTTTTTTGCAGCCATAAGATTCAGGTATGAGCCAGCTTAGCATTAGTATTGGCAGACAAGGGACTATCTCCACCATTCACCTCTAAACCTTGGGCAGCACAGCTATCCCCAGGTTAGTACTTAGAGATGGAGGCTTTATACCTGCTCCAGTCCCAGGTAGAGACCTGTGACCTGGTTGCATATATTTCACTTTTGGCCTCAATAGTTCATCAGTTGAAGTGTGGGTCCCAATGTACACCTGAGAAATGTTCATCTCCTTGTAGATGTGAGACTCAAATAAAACAAGCCTTTATGGCCAAGGCACTGCCAATACCAGAACTACCCCCAACTTTTGGCAGCATAGCATAGAGCAATACTCCATTCACTGGAAAGAGGATAGGACTTGCCCTTGGCACTCTGTGCCACACTGTTAAAACCCATCACTGGGTGGATCCTAATGAACCCCTATCCCAAGAACTGCCTGTAGGTGGAGCCATGAGAAGAGCCCTAAATGTCGGGTGGAGACACTTGGTCCCAGTCTATTAGTCTTCTATTCTGGCCAATATCTATGGCTGATTGCAGCAATATTGGGTTTTATGTCTAAGTTCCCAGTAAGAAGCCCATAGATATGTGAACTTTGGTCCTGCCCATTGCTACACTGGCAGGCTCTGAGCTCAGGATGTGATATAACATTATAGCATTGTTGACTGTTGGGGTTACCAGCACCCCAAGAGCTAATTCCTGCTTGGAATTGTGAACTGCCTGGAAAATAAAAAGTCTGAAAATAATCAATAAGGAACAAAAGATAATAGGCAGAAAATAGTTTTCAAAACAGGGGCCTGGTGGGTCTTCCAGCCATGATAGGGAGTGGAACTGAACAAGGACAAAGGCCCAAATTCTTTATTTATGGGGAAATATATCAAAAGATTTCAGTGTGGCAGGATTCTTGAGGAAAACAGGATAAAGATGGGAAAAACAAGTTATTGGGACTAGGGAGGTTATGCCCACCTCTGGGGGTTGTGTGTGAATCTAGGGCTGTGAACTGAGATAGGGTGTCAACTTTATCTGAGCAATCTGCAACCAGTGGGTTCACACAAGGAGTTCTCAGAAAAGCCTTGTACAGTGCAAACAAACCCACAATACACACATAGCCTCCAACAAGTGGCACCAGAATGACCCTGGAATCTGGAACTGATTCGTCTGCCAAGAGCTGAGGAGAAACCTAAAGTAACTGGGCACAGGCCCATGATTATGAATGAGGCATCTGGACCTACCCTGGCACCAGAGAGAGGCTTGTAAGGATGGACTGTTCTTCTTAGGTACGGCCCCAGTGCATGCTAAATAATACACTAACTGTGAACTGGGACAAAACTAAGCTTGGATCACTCTTTACTGAGAAACAGTGGCAACACACAAACAATGGACACTAAGCAAACCTAAACTTAAGCTGTCATCCAGTGATGAAATAGTGGCAGTGACCACAGACTCAGAAAAGAGGCAAACTGCTTAGAATTTCTAGAAAGTCAGGTGCAAATGGAGTCAGAGTATGAAGACTGGCATAAACTCCAGTCCTTCAGCGTTTGGATGGCATTGCATACCAACGATCTTCAAGAACTTTCAGTAAACCATGACCTAATCTAATGGCCAAAATAAGGTACCATAAACTGACCAGATAGTACCAGTGTGGGAAAACTCAGATGGAGAATTGAACATAGCTATTTTAAGGCAAATAAATGAGTTTCAAGAAACACAGAGAGAAACAAAATAATACCAGAAATAATAGATAAATGGAAGCAATTTCAAAAAATTGAATAGAAATTCTTGAGATGGAAAATATATCAAGTGAAATTAAAAATGTAATAGAAGGCATCAATCAAAGAATAGATCAAGCAGAAGACAAACGAGTGAACTCAAAGAGAGATCATAAATATGTAGTCAGAGGAGAAAAAAAGACTGAAAAGGAATCAAGAAAGCTTATGGGAACTTTGGGGCAGCATTAAAAGAGCACATATTTCAGTTACTGAGATTCAAGATGGAATTGAGAATGGCAAAAGGGTATAAAAAATTATAAAGAGATAATAAAAGAGAGCCAGATGCAAATATCCAGATTCGGGAAAATCAAATGACACCACTCGGATGCACTTCAACCAAGTCTATCCCAAGATAAGTCATCATCACTTCCTAAAGGTGACAAAGACAAGATTATTAAGGCTGTAAGAAGATAAAAACAAATAACACATAAGAGTGTCCCCATTCACCAGTGTACTTTTCTGCAGAAACCCTCAAGGCCAGTAAAGAGTGGCATAAAATTTTCATAGTATGATGGGAAAAAAAAAAAAAATCTACCAACTGAAAATACTGTCTGCAGCAAAGATATCCATCAGAAATGAAGAAGAGATAAAGACATTCCTGGACAAATAAAAGTTGAGGAGGTATATCCTGCCGGACCAGCCCTATCAGAAATACTAAAGAGAGTTTTACAAACTGAGATAGATATTAATGAATAAGGGGAAAATGTTGAAAAATATAAAACTTACTGGGAAGAATAACAATACAAACAAATTCTGGATAATATAAATTTATAAACCTATATAAACCATTCAAATCTTTAGGACAAATACTAAAAATAATTAAGTGATTAATTAAAAATAATTTAAATGATTTAAATCTAATTAAAAATGATAATTATATGTTGATAGGAAATATAGAAAGATGTAAAATGGGACATCAATAAATGAAACTGTGGAGAGGAATGGAGTAGTTTATATTGTTAATTTTCTTTCTATTCTATCTTCTTATCTTTATACTTTTGTTACATTTATTATCATTTTAAATTACCTTGTTATAATCAAAATATGTCATTTGTAAGTCTCAAGATAACTACGGAACAAAGATCTATAGTAAGTAAACCAAATAAACAACAAGCAAAGAATCAAAACACACTACTAAACTATATATCAATTAACCATAAAGAAAGAACAAATGATTACACAAATGGTATGCCTCTACTTCATGTACAGAGAAACAAGATGTATCACATTTGTTTACAATAAAAATGAATTAAAAAAAAGAGTAAAAAAAATGAACAAAAGAGAGGGAGAAAGAGAGAGAGAGAAATCAAGTCTCAGATTGTCTGTAGTAATACTTTACCTATTGGTAATTACTTTAAATGTAAATGGATTAAGTTATATAACTGAAATACATAAGGTGCCTAAACAGATTGAAAAGCAAGAACCAACTACCTGTATATTGCTTATAAGAAATATATGTCCCTTCTAAGAACATGCATAAAATGAAAGTGAAGGAATGTAATAACATATTCCATGAAAACGGAATCCAAAAGAAAACCTAAGTAACCATACTTATATCAGAAAAATATATATACTTCAAATAAAAAATAATAAAAAGAGATAAGGAAGGTTATCATACAATGATAAAAAGGTCAATTCATCAAGAAAATAAAGCAAATTTAGGCATACATGTACCCAATATCAGAGGGCCCAGATCTATAAAGCAAGGAGTAGATGGAAAGACTACAATACTATAATAGTAGCAGTATTAACACCCACTATTAGCAATAGAGAGATCATTCAAACAGAAAATCAACAAAAAAATGGAGAGTTAAATTTTACCCTAGATCAAATGGAACTGACAGACATCTACAGAACATTCCATACAGCAAACTACAAAAATACACAAACTACAAAATACACAATCTTCTCAGCAAATCATGGAATATTCTCTAGGATAGATCACATGCTAGATAATAAAATGAACCTTAATAAATTAAAAACAAATTGAAATCATATTGAGCATCTTAAAATCATAATGTAATAAAACTAGAAATAAATAACCATAAAAACTTTGGAAATTACAAAATACATGAAAATTAATTTACTCTTGAATAAAAAATTAATCAAGGAAGATATGCAGAAGTAAATAAAAAGATTACATAACACAAATGAAAATGGAAAATACTAAATTCAATGGGAAACAGCAAAATAAATAGAAAGAGGAAAGTGTACAGAAATAATTGTCTACATCAAAGAAGAAAGATCTCAAATAAACATTGTGGTATTAAAAGGTGCTAGAAAAAAGAACAAACCAGATCATAAATTAGGAGGGGAAAAATAATGATCAGAGTATAAATAAATGAAATAGACAACAACATTTTTAAAAATGCAAAAGCACAATGAAATGAAGACAAGTTTCTTTGCAAAGCTAAACAAAATTGGCAAACCCCTTAGTTAGACTTACCAAAATAAATAGAGAAGATTCAAATAAAATCAGGGATAAAAGGGAAAGAATATGATTGATATCACAGAAACACAAAGGATCTTTAGAAAATCTTATGGATAACTATATGCTAAGAAATTTGATAACCTAGAAGAAATGGACAAATTATTGGACACATAACTTATTGAATCATGAATATAAAGAAATCTTGAATAGATATGAGAAATGAGATACAAGGAATTATAAAATGTCTCCCATCAAAACAATACTCAGGACCAGGTAACTTCACTGCTGAGTTCCACTAAATATTTAAAAAAGAGTATTGATTCTTAAATTATCCCAGAAAGTTGAAAAGGAGGGAATTAACCCAAATCCATTCTATTAGGCCAGAATTACCCTGATTTAAAACAAAAAACAAAAAACAGACAAGAAACCAGGTGCAGTGGCACACACCTATAATCTCAGCTTCTTGGTGGACTGATGCAGGAGTATTGCAAGTTTGTCCTATGGGACAAGTTAAGGAGACACTGTCTCAAAATAAAAAGGTCCAAAGATGTAACTCAATAGTAAAATACAACTGGGTTCAGTTCCCCATACCAGGAGCACACACATACACACCAGAAAACCAGGCAAGAATACAGCAAAAAAAGAAAACTACAGTCCAATATTCTCCTTTTCAAAAAAATAAAAAAGATAGCAAATTTAATAGCACATTAAAAATTTTACCATGATAAACTGGATTCACCTCAGCATGTGAAGATGGTTCAACATATGCAAATCAATAAACATTATACACCACATTCAAAAATGAAGGACAAAAACCATATGATTATCTTAATAAATGCAGAAGAGGCATTTGATAAAATTCAACATCACTTTGTGATAAAAACTGAACAAATTTATTATAGAAGGAACATACCTCAACATAATACAGGGCATGTATAATAAGCCATCAATTAACATCATTGTGAATTTAGAACGCCTGAAAGTGTTTCTTTCTAAAATCTGGAATGACACCAGGATACCCATTTCCACTACTTTTATTCAACATATTATTGGAAATCCTAGCCAAAGCAATCAGGCAAGACAAAGGAATAAAGGACAACCAAATTAGAAAAGTGGAAGTCAAATTGTCACTGTTGACTGATTGCATGAGCTTACATTTAGGAAACTCAAAAAAAAAAAAAAATATATATATATATATTTATATATATGTATTAGGAAAAAGTAAACAAAGTCAGCAAAGTCACAGGATACAAAATCAGTCTACAAAAATCAGTAATGAATCTATACACTGATAGTCAATTATCTGAAATAGAAATCAGGAAAATTGTCCCATTTACAATAGGTAGAAAAAATACCTAGGAGTATTTAACCAAATTTAACCAAAGAGGTAAACTATTTCCACAATGAAAACTTGTATGAAATAGAATAAATCAAAGAAGATACAAACAAATGTAACCGTATTTATAGAAGAATCAATATTTAAATATTCATATTGGCCAAAGAGAACTACAGATTCAAAATTCAACTCCCATCAAAACACCAACAACATTCCCCACAGAATTAGAAAAAGAAATCCTAAAGTTTGTATGGAACCACACACACACACACACACACACACACACGGCCAAAGCAATCTTGAACAAAAAAGAGCAAAGCAAGAGGCATTTACTACCTGATTCAAAAATACACTAAAAAGTTTCAGTTATCAAAAAAAAAAAAAAAAAAATAGTATTGACAGAGAGAGAGACACAGAGAGGCAGAGAGACCAACCAATGAAACAGACAAGATAGCACAAAATTAAACCGGTACATCTACAGTTAACGAATTTTGGGCAAAGGTATTCAGAACATGCATTAAAGAGAGGATAGTCTTTCAATAAATGGTGCTGTGAAAACTGAATATCTACATGCAGAAGAATGAAATTAGATCCTTATATCTTACCAGGTTACAACAAAACCCTCAAAATGGACATAAATGAAAGACTTGAAATTAATTATGAAACTATCAGAAAAAATCGCAGGAAAACTACTTTAGGTCATTGAAATGGGAAAGTATTTGGACAGCAAAACCCCCAAAAGCCCAGGAAGTAAAAGCAAAAATAATGTCTATTATCAAAGACTAAAAATAACCATCACTGACAATGATGTGGAGAAAATGGAACCCTTGCAAAGTGTTAGTGGGAAGGTAGACTGGCACAGTCATTAAAGAAAACAGTATTAAAGTTTCTCAGAAAAATAATAGTTGTTATCACTTTAAACATGTTTTATTTATTTGTGGTAAAAATATTCAAAATCCTCTCTTCCATATTTTGAAATATACATTATCATTAATTATGCAGTCCTACTGTGCAGCAAAACACCAGAACTTATAAATACCACCTGTTCTCACACATATGTGGAATATAAACTACTGGATCTTGTAGAAGTTGAGAGTAGAGCAGAGGTTACTGGAGGTTGGTGGGGCATGAGGGAAAGCAGAGAGGTTAGTCAAAGCACACAAAGTTATGGTTAGAAAAACACTTCTTTCATATGAATATTTAGCACAGAGATTATTCCAATAAACTTTATTTCACAAGTTTTTTACTTGTTCACACAAGTAGATTAACAACATAAGTAGTTGCTTGAAACTTAGAATTTAAATAAAACATACTTCATAATCAAAGGCAGGTTGTTCCTATTATAGATAATGGATAATTGGTTCAAATATTCTTATGAATGTTTTCCTTTCTCCTAGGGACTATTTAATGAGCCATAAGCATTATTGTCTGGGAAAGGTGCTTGCTTATCAATTTCTTAAATGACAAAGATTACTATTATATCTAAATTTACAATGCAAATTCTGAATTGGTGCTATTTTGATAGTTTGTTCAATAATAATAAGTACTTATCAATTGCCTTCTACAAATGAGTAACTGAATAATACAGACACTCCTGTGTCTCATTGAATTTACCTGCCAACATGGATTATGAGAATTGGTTGAAATGATGATTCAGGTGCTAACAATTTATTCTTTTGTACTCTCTTACATTAAGGTAGGAAATGATTACTGGAAATTGGATTATTTTGGAGTATATGAGCTTATTTATCTTCTGAAGAGAATCTGAATTTTGGTCTAAATGCTTAGAGCACATCTGGCATATTGGATAAGTACAATGATAAGTCATTATACAAACTGCAAAGGGTCATAATGGAGCATGTGCCCATGTGTGAACATGAGGACTGCACCCCAGGGAGGGTAGAGGCATGTGCGCCCTGCTGTTTTAATTTATCTGCACACAATTTGTTAAGTGAACAAAAGAACATGGAAGCTTGCTTGTGCGAGTGTGCCAAACTGCAATCAGGCACTCCACCCATTCTTTTCATCCTGCCACCCCTGTGAAAGCTGCAGATACAGAAAAGTTGGCTGCTGCACTAAGGTAAATATGGCACAGTAGCCAGAAAGAATTTTGAACTATAAGAATGTAAACCACAGATGCTGTACTGGAAGGATACACAGAGAGGGGAAAAAGAAAAAGAAAACAAAACAAGCATAAAATATTCATAGAAGGGAAAAATGAAACTCACTTTTTCAGATGTCTAGATAAGCAAAACTATATATTAAAATACACTATGGATAACTGATGTAAATATTAATGTGAATTGTATGATAACATGGAACATTAAACATGATGGAAACTGACTCTGTAGAGAAGAAAATCTGTCACTTATGAGAGAAAATGATTTTCCAAGGCAAATAATAAAGTGTGACTGAAATTATGGCTTAAGACTCATAATTCCTAAACTGATATCTTTCCACTGAAGTATGCTATCTCTCTATAACACCGATAACACAGACATTCATGTTACTAATAAAACGTTGCTGTGAAACATGTTACTTATTATATCAAATATATCCACCTAGTATTTTAAATTGTTATGTAATGTTTTAATATTATTGTGTGAAATAAACATGAAAACTTTTGCTAACTTTCTCATTGAGCAACTAATAGTGATTTTAAAATAATTATATAAAATAAAGTATATATTATGATTTTCCTGTGGCAATATTCCTTCTATGATTTAAACCTTTTGCTGTTTTTGTGATTTTTTTAAAAAAGTTTAGTTTCTTAAAAAACTGGAATAGTCAAAATAATCTTGAGCAAAAATGGACCAAAATTGCAGACATCAGAATACATGATCTTAAGACTCACAACAGGGATATAACCAAAACAATTTAGTACAGTCATTAAATGTGGCATTAAAAATGACACATTGACTGGCGGGCATAGTGGTGCACACCTATAATCCTGGCAACTGGGATTGAGGCTGGAGGATTACAAGTTCAGAGCCAGTCTCAGCAACTTAGTGAGGACCTACACAATGTAGGGAAACCCTGTCTCAAAATAATAAAAACAAAGAACTGAGCATGCATGCCTGGGTTCAACCCCTGGTACAGGGAGGGAGGGAGGGAGGGAGGGAGGGAGGGAGGGAGGGAGGGAGGGAAGGAAGGAAGGAAGGAAGGAAGGAAGGAAGGAAGGAAGGAAGGAAGGAAGGAAGGAAGGAAGGAAGGAAGGAAGGAAACAAAAAACACGTAAACACTTAGACTTATGGAAAAGAGAGCCCAGAGCCCAGAAATCTATCCACAACCCTTTGTTTTTTGGCCAAAATGCTAAAAACATTGAATTGAAAAAAAACCCTCTTCAATAAATGGTGATGGATAATCAAATGAAGAAGGAAATTTGATCCCCACCGCTCGTCCCACAAAACAATCAAGCCACAATAAATCAAAGACATAATCATAAAACTTGAAACTTAAACTACTAGAAAACATTTAGAGAATAAACTGTTTAAGACATAGTTCATGGCAATGCTTTCTTGAATAAGACCTCTAAAATGCAAACAACAAAATCAAAGGAGCCAATCAAGTGAGTAAGAGACAAGCTACAGAATGGGAGAAAATTTTTGGACATTATTGATCTGAGAGAGGATTGGCATACCCATTAGAAAAAAAAAATAACTACTTTGATAAAAAATAAGCAAAATAAAAGTATTGGTGAATATAAGGAGACATTGGCGTTCTTATACAATGCTAGTGATAACATAAGATTAGAACATTTCTTATAAGATATGTTGAAGAAATTAAAGGAATATATGAACACAAGAAAAGTAAAAGTAAAAGTTGTGAGAAAAAAATCAAATGTTTTATCTACCACTGGGAACTATAATATATGAAATACAATATGTAAAACTTTGACTTGATAGCCTTTAACAGTAGGTTAGAGACTTCAAAACAAATGATCTCTAAAGAAATAGTAATCTGAAGCACAAAATGTTTTTTAAAAAAGAAAAATTTTCTGGTGATATGTGGGGCCAAATCAACCTGCCCATCATTTGTATAAAAAGGTAATACTCTCTAAAAATTGTGTGTGTGTAAGAGGAAGTGGGGTGGGGCAAGATGGGGGTGGCAGGCAGGCATGTAGGCAGGCAAAAGAAGCAAGCCAGACAAGGAAAGAATGTGATGATATATTTAAAATATCAAAAGATATTTAAAATAAACACATCAATCCGTAATTCCATATCTAGGGAAAATATCCTTACAATGAATCAAAATGCAGTCTGTAAAAATAAAAAAAAGATTTTAATTAAAAAAACCCTAATATATAGAAGAAAAAGAAAGAAAGAATGAAGGCAACCCGGCATGGTTCTGCATGCCTGCAAGCCCTATTACTTAGCTACTTGGGAGGCTGAGGCAGAAGGAACACAAGTTTGAGGCCAGCAGCCTGAGAAACTCAGAGAGGTCCTGTTTTATATATATACATACAGAGATAGAAGGGAAGGAGGGAGAGACACAGAGGCAGGCAGGCAGGCAGAGAATGAGGATGAAATGATGTTCAAAAAAATTGGTAGAATTTATAGTAACTAGATCCAGATCCGAACTATAAGAACTATTAATGTATAAATGTATGTGCTTCAGGACAAAAGAAAAGTGATACTATATTGAAAGTTGGATCTGCACAAATAAAAAACCCATAAAATATTGCCAATACACACACACACCACACACACACACACACACACACACACACACACACACATAGTTCTTCAATTTTTAATTTTATTAAAGATAATTAAAAGTTAATAGAAAACTAACAATCATGGGTTTCATATCACGTAAGAAAAAATGACAACAACACTTTAATAGTATTTGCAGGTAGATTATTACAAAATAATGATGGATTTTATATACACTGGAGGTGCCACTAAAACATAAAGAGACAGCTAGGAATTCATAGACAAGATACTATAGACACTAAAAATATTTTAAAAGAGAAAAATAATAGAACAAATAGAAAATCAGAGCAAGAAAGTGTGTCAGATAGGCTATTATCCCAAACCATTACTGATACTCTGCCTCTTCTTCCAGCCTTAGTGTTGCTTATTTCAAGATGTGTTCAATTGTCTCAGTTTCCAAGGCTGTTTACTTTGAGGGAAGGATCTATATTGCCTCCTCTCCTTTCTCAAAGATTCAGAATTCAGCTCTTTGGGCTGTAAAGGGAATTTCTCCTCAATAAAATCTGCCTTTATGCTAACACTGAATTACCTGACTCTATACCCAGCTCATTCAAATCTTACATGGCCTCATTCAACTTTCAGATATTCTTTTTCTTTTTTATGATTGTTTTTCTGCATTTAGTATTAATATTATAATTCCCAGAATTCAAAAGGTAAATTTAAAAGTTCTTGAGGCATTGCTTTAAAACTATCTTGTATTTATCTTTATTGCCTCTTTTTTTCTTTTTTTTTTTTGGTGTTTTGTTTTGCTTTAGTTTCTCACAGTCATAGCATTGCCTGTCTGACTCTCTGCTCTCTGGAATCTTATGACTCTCTGGAATCTTAGTTTGTGCTCCCCTTCCTTAAGGATTTTTTGGGTATTTTTGATAGTTGATCATCCTATCTATATTAATTTAAAAAATCAGACTTATCTACACAAAAGAGATACTTGATATAGTAGATTTAGCTAATCATTCAATTAGAAGTCTTGAATGGACACTCCAGAATTTATTTAGTTAGTTAAAAAAAAAAAAAAAAAAAGGAAAAGAAAAATCTCCTTTGAGTAGAACTTTCAGTGTGCAATCATAGGACTGCTTTTTTAGTAGGCTTCAGTAACATTTTTCCTCATGATCCAAGAAAGCTTTGGTGACTTCAGCCTGACATCTGCATCTCAGGGAGAAAGAAAAACAGAAGAATGATGCAAATGTTGACATGCTTTCTAAAAAGCTCTCCTACCCACCTGGACATTCACTTTACTATCTTTGTCCAGAATATACATGGTCACACTTGGTGCAAGTGAGTATAATGAGGTGAATACAAATGCTTCTCTCAAAAAAAAAAAAAAAAAAAAAAAAAGTGCCAGTAGCAAAGAAGAAAGGAGACCTTGGAAATTAGGGCTGTAACTGGTATATGCTGCCTCAGGTCAAAAGATTCCTTGACACCTTCTTTTTTGGGTTCCTTGGTATAAACATAATAGAATGCCTTTTAATCTCTCAACTGTGCTTTCCCAAGCACACAAAACAACTGATGCCACATACAAATTGTTCGTGTGGCAAAATCTTTGAACGTTTGCCCAAATGACCTGAAGTCATTTGTATAGCTGATTGTCCTAAAACATTCTCCTTCTTTAAGAAATCTCAATTTGAGAGGAAATCAGAATCATATATTTTGGGTCCTTTTTCCCTCTAGATAGTCACAGTTTGTCCATGAGAACTCTCCCTCACAGATCTAAACTGTAAAATCTTTGATCTACATTTTCCTAATCTGTCAATATATGGCATCATGAAAATAAATAGCACCATAATTTGCTTTCTACATAGATATTTCTAGTATTTTAAAGTTCTGCTAGGATAAGAGAAAACTTTCATGATATGATTTAGTAAATCATTCAAAATGTTTACTGTTTTATTATTATTTAGATGTTATTTATTATTCCCCATCAATCTGAATACCTACTTTACCTTTTGGAAGCTAACACAATAAACTTCATTAAACAAAAATAAACCAAATGTTTATAGCTTTTCTTATCTATAATTTATACCAATTGGCTGTTCAAACATAACTCTTTATTTTAACTAGTTTTTTCTATTAATTCAGTTCATCTTTTTCTAGAAGACTTTTAAAGTAAAAACAAATATCAATATATAACCTCTCCATGCTGAAGTAAAGATAGTATTTTCTCTGGTATAATACTCATATACAATAAATGTACAAATCTTAAGTGTACATTGGCTGAATATTTTACATTTTTAATATTTATTTTTGGTAATTTTTCAATTTGTATTAGTACATTGTAATTATACCTAATAGTGGGATTCACTTGCCATATTCATAAATGCACATAATTTGATTAATCACATTCCCCATTACCTTCTCTTTTCCTTCTCTTCACTCTCACCTTGATCTGCTTGCTCTTCTCTACAGATCTCCTTTGTGTAATTATTATTTCAATTAGTGCTTCATAATTTTATATATGAGCAGGATTCACTGTGCTGTGTTCACAAATAGACATACAATAATTTGGTAGATTGTTCCCCAATATTTCCCCATTCCCTCTCATGTATCTTTCCTGTTGATTATGTTCCCTGACTCTTTTGGTTTCCTTTCTATTTTCATGAGATCACCTTTTATATTCCTTTTTTTTCCTCTCTCTCTCTCTAGCTTCCACAGATAGGAGAATACATTCAACCCTTGACTTTCTGAGTCTGGCCTATTTCACCTAACAAGATGTTCTCCAGTTCCATTCATTAACCAGTAAATGACATCATTTTGTTCTTTATGGCTGAGTAAAACACCCTTGTGTATGTATACCACATTCGCCTTACCTATTTGTCTATTGAGGGACATCTACTCTGGTTCCATAACTTGATTATTGTGACTAACACTGCTATAAACATTGGTACGCATGTATCACTACAGCATGCTGAATTTAGTTCATTTGGATCAATACCAAGGCGTAGGATTGCTAGGTCATACGGTGGTTCCATACCTAGTCTGTGAAGGTATTTCCATATTGCTTCCCAAAATGATTAGACTAATTTGCAGTCTCACCAACAATGTGTACTATACCTTTTTCCCCATCCTTGCATTAGTTAACTTTTGATGTATTCATATTCTTATGCTCCTTACCAAGATAAAGAACATTACCATAGCCTCAGATATTTCCTTAATTTCCTTTCCCACCCAATCATTACAAATCTTTTCAAAGGCAATCATCATGATTTTTTTCCCATAAAAATTAGTTTTATCTGTTCTATAAAATCATATAAATGAAATAATTCAATAGTATTCTAGGGAAGTTTAATATCATACAACAAAAAATTATCAAGATTTATCCATGCTGTTTTACACATCATTATTTTGTTCCTTTTCATTTGTGCATAGCATTTCACTATACACATTATTATTTGTTTAGCAGCTCTATTGAAGGAGAACTGTTTTCATTCTTGGCTATAATGAAATAAGGTTGCTATGAGTATTCATGTACCCTTCTTTTTGTGAACATTAGTGGTCTTTTCTCTTGAAAAATACCTAGGAGGGAAAGTATGAGCCATAGTGTAGTTTATTTTTACCTTCAAAGAGGGGGAACTTCAGATTGCTTTCTAAAGTGGTGTTACCATTTTATATTAAACTTGTATACGACAGATCTGGTTAGTTCACATTCCTGTAAATACCTGATGTTGGCAGTCATTTTCACTGTAGACATTCTGATAGATGTGTAATAGTATCTTGTTATTGTTTTCATTTGCATTTCCCTGAAAAGTGGTGATGCTGATGTGAGCTGCTACAAGTGTGCATGAGTTGGCTACAGGTATGCGTGGTTTTGGAGTGAGCTACAGATTTTTTCAGAAGTTATACACAGAATTTGGAGCTCTTCATTTCTAATTTCAGATCTAATATTTCCACTGGATTTTATTTCATGTATGCCATTCCACTACTGACATTTCCTATATTTGCACTGATTATAAGTACATTTTTTCACTTCTGCGAGCATAGTCAAAATTGCTATTTAATTTCTCAGTCTGATAATGCCAGCATCTGATCTAATTAATAATTACCATCTGTACTTTGCTGACTGTTGAAGAATTAGATTTTGTCCTGAACATGGTGAATAGAATGTTGGATAGTCTAGATTCTGTTATATTGTTTCAAAGAATGCTGAGGTTTTTGTTTTAGCAAGAAATCAACTTGTTGAATTTACATTCCTGATCTTAACACCTATCCTGAGTGGCAGTTCAGATCTCCTCTCAGCTCCTTAGGCTTTACTTACAGGCTGCTTTCAATTAGACCCTCATCTGTACAATTCAGGAATCATTCAGTGATTGGGAAGAAGTTTGTGAATGAATTTAAGAATTCTCTCTGGCTGTCTCCTTTCTGGGTAATCTTCCATACTTTTTAGCAACTCTAGTTTCCTGAAGCTCCTTCTCTTGCTCTCTCATATTTTTTTCTGCTAGACTTCTGGAATCAGATGCTGTCACTTTTGCAACTATGGCTTCTCACAGGAAAAAGTCACAAAAGCATGGGAATCACTTCACACTAATTAATTCTTCCAAGTGTTGCATCCCCTATCCCTAAAAAAGTCCCCCAATTTTTTTAAGCTTCAAGAGTTCCTAGTAGTGTTTTATTTATTTATTTTTTCCTTAATTTTGGGAAGAGATACCAAGTATTGAACCCAGGGGTGTTCAACCACTAAGCTACATCCCAACCCTTTTTAAAATATTTTATTTAGGGACAGGTTCTCCTTAAATTGCTTAGGGCCTCACTTAGTTTCTGAGACTGGCTTTGAACTCATTCCAAGCCACTGGGAGTATAGGCATGTGCCATCTCTCCTTTAAAATATTTTAATAAATTATTTGTAGGAGGTCTAGTATGTTAAGTACCCACACCTACATGCAAGGCACCAAATTATTGTAGCATTATATAAAACTTACCTGTGTTTGATTAAAACTCTAATATCCAAAATATTACACATATCAGTCAGTGATGAAAGGAGAGAACTTTTATATAAAGTTTTTTTTTTTTTTTTCCTTTTTGACGGGCATTTAACTTTCATTACTAAACAAATATTAAATGAGCTCAGGGCATTCCTTCTGTGTCTGCTAAAGACTATCCTAGTAGTCTCTTTCAGTTCCACAACTCTGATAATGTACAGACAACTAAGGTATTTTAAAAGAGGATATATGGCTCATGTAAGAGGGACTGGAAAACCAATGTTCTGTATCTGCAAGGTATTGTGTTTGTTAAAGAAATTATCCCCACATATCTGGCTCTCTTAAATTCATCTTGGCTGTCCCATCTTTTCACATAGTTCGGATTGGTGAAACCTTAAATTTTTAGTGTTCAAATAGAGCCTAAACAAACATAAGTAACAACAATGAAGGGATTTATTTACTAAAAGGTTTTCAAATTGAAAAATTTATATAGTAACATAGTATTTTTATCAACACAAGCAGGAATTTTAAAATATATATCTAAAGACAGATTAGGAGATAAAATGAGTGCATAAAATAAGTCAGAACACAAAATAATTATCATCTTCAAAAATGATAATGATTTTCTTCATCTGTAGATAATGTGGCAGCAAGAATAAATGTTTTAGATTTTACCCAGGCTAACATATTTTATAAACTTTGTTTAACCTGCTGATTAAAGTCAATTTCTATAGTTAATTCTTCTTTCCTTTAATTTGCATATAAAATGGGTTCATGTCTTTTTTAAAGTAATCTATATACTATATTAGTTAAGTAATAAATGACTTAGACCCTGTGGTTATTTTATAGGTATACTATATTTTTTATATATTTGCAATAGATTGAATGAAAAGATGCAATAATTCTTTCAAATTATTCCATTGGCACATAATACACCAAAAATTATATTAAACAATACCAGACTTAAAAAAAAAAAAGTCCTTTCTGACGAAAAAAATCCGGTTATTCTCTATGGTTCAGTTTACCCTCACCTCTTCTGATTTTATCAGGCATGCCATTCACTTATAATCGATCATGTACTCTCCTGTGATATCAAAATCTGCAAGTGTAAAGTATCAAGACATCTTTTAAGGATATCCACATTAGACTAACAGCATATTTCTGACCTGAAATCTTATAGGTCAGAAGGGATTGAGATAACATATTTCATGTTTCAAAGAAAATTAATGTCAACCAAGAATATTATATCCAGCAAAGCTATTCTTCAGCAATAAAGAAAAAATAAAATCTTTTCAAGAAAAACAAACCCATGGAAATTCATCACCACCAGACTGACATTACAAAAGATGCTTAAGGGAATCCTATATCAAGAAGGAAAAGAAAATTATGTACTCTCACAATAACATGTGAAAGTATGGAATTCACTGGTTAAGTAAACACACAATAGAGAAATAAATAACAATCAAAACTTATTGGTACAATAAGTGACCAGCCCCTTCCAAAAAAAAAAAAAAAAAAAAGGAAGAATCAAATAAATGATATTCAAAACAAACAAAACTTAGCAAAATGACAGAATTAAGTCTTTGTATATCAATAATAATCTTGAATATAAATGGATTAAATTCCACAATTAAAAGAAACAGACTGGTTGTATGGATACAAAAACAAGACCCAATATTATGCTGTCTATGAGAAATTCATTCACCAGTAAAGACACACACAGACTAAAAATGAAAATACAGAAAAAAGATATTCCACACAAACATAAACCAAAAGTGAGCAAAACCAGCTACATTTCTATCAAAGACTCAAAAAAAAAAACTATAAAAAGAGATAAATAAATTTCACTATGTAATGATCTCTATTCAAGAAAAAGATTCAATGATTGTAAATGTATATGTACCAATTGCTGAGTTACGCAACTTGTAAATCAGATAGTATTAGATCTAAAAAGAGCAATAATATCCAATGTAAAAAAGTGGAAGAGTTCAATAACCTACTTTCATCAGTGGACACATTATCCAGAATAATAAAAAGAAAACTTTAAAGGAAGCATCCGTTTTCAATAATACAATAGAGTAAAAGGACTTGGACAACAACTTACAGAACATTTCTTCCAACAGCTGCAGAATATACATTATTTCTTATTTGTTCTTTTTAGATACACATGGCAACAATGTGTATTTTGACATATACATACATGAGTATAACTTACTCAAATTAGGATCTCATTCTTGTGGTCATATGTGATGTGGAGTTACAATGGTCATGTATTCATATATAAGGAGAGGAGAGTTATGTTCAATTCATTCCCCTGTCTTTCCTATTCCCATTCCCCCTCCCTTCCCTTCATTCTCCTTTGTCTAATCCAATGAACTTCCCTTCTTCCCCTCCCTACTCTCCCTTGTTGTGGATTAGCATTCACATATCAGAAAGAACATTCAGCCTTTGATTTTTGGACTGCCTTATTTCACTTAGCATGATATTCTCCAGTTCCATCCATTTACTGGCAAATGCCATTATTTCATTCTTCTTTATGAGTAATATGCCATTGTGCTTGTGCTTTATATATATATATCACAACGTTTTTATTCATTCATCTGTTGAAGGGCACCTAGGTTGGTTCCATTCCAGGATATACAAAGGACTCAAAAAACTTAACACCAAAAAACAAATAACCCAATCAATAAAAGGGAAAAAATAAATGGTCAAAAAATATATGAAAAAAATGTGAATGTGAATTGAGCTGCTATAAACATTGATGTGGCAGCATCACTGTAGTATGCTAATTTAAAGTCCTCTGGGTATAAGCTGAGAAGTGGGATAGCTGAGTCAAATGGTGATTCCATTCCTGGTTTTCTGAGAAATCTCCACACTACTTTCCAGAGGGTTTGCACCAATTTTCAGTCCCACCAGCAATGTATGAGTATACCTTTTCCCCCACATCCTAGCCAACATTTTTTTGTGTTTTGTATTCTTGAATTGCCATTCTGACTGGAGTGAGATTGAATCCCAGTGTAGCTTTAATTTGCATTTCTCTAATTGTTAGAGATGTTGAATATTTTTTTTGATATATTTTTTGACCATTCATTTTTTTCTTTTATTGATTGAGTTATTTGTTTTTGTGTGTGTGTGTGTCAAGGGTTTTGAGTTCTTTGTACATCCTGCAGATTATTACTCTATCTGAGGTATAGTTGGTAAACATTTTCTCCCATTCTGTAGGCTTTCTGTTCATATTCTTGATCTTTTTCCTTTTCTGCAAAGAAGATTTTTAGTTTGATACTATCCCAGTTTTTGATTCTTGATTTTTACTTATTGCCCTTTAGGAGTTTTACTGAGGAATTCAATTCCTAAGCTCATGTAACAGAGAGTTAGGCCTACTTTTTCTTCTAGTAGGTGCAGGGTCTCTGGTCTAATGCGTATGTCCACTTTGAGTTGAGTTTTGTGCAGTGTGAGAGACAGTGGTTCCATTTCATTCTAGTACATATGGATTTCCAGTTTTCCCAGCAGTTTGTTGAAGAGGTTATCTTTTCTCCATTTACCCATTCTTTTCTTCAGAACAAGGAACGTTCTCTAGAATAGACCACATATTAGGCACAAAAAAAGTTGGGACAAATTTTTTAAAAACTGAAATTATATCATTTATTCTCCTAATAACAATAGAATAAAACTAGAAATAATGAAAGAAACTTCAGAAACCACAAAAATTCATGGACACTTAACAACATGCTACTGAATGAGTAATGGGTTATTGAAATATATGGGTAAATAAAAATATGTGTTAAAACAAATAAAACTGGAAACACAACATTTCAAAACCTAAGGGATACAGCAAAACAATATCAATAGGGAAGCTTATACGAATAAATGCCTACATGAAAAAAAGAAGGATTTCAAATAAACAACTCAATAATGCATCTTAAGGACCTAGAAAAACGACAGCAAAACAAACCTCAAATTAGTAGAATGAAAAACAATATATACATATATATGTTAAAGATCAGAGTATAAATAAAATAGAGACTAGAGGATAATGCAAAATCAATAAAAGAGAATTTTTAGAAAAGGTAAACAATTGAACCTTTAACTATACTAAATAGGAAAAAAAGAGAGAAGACCCATATAAATAAAATTAAGCATGAAAAAATAGCCACTAAAACTGATACCATGGAAATACAAAGGAACATTGGGATGATTACAAACAAATATATCAAAAAATTAGAAATATACCAAAAAATAGATAAAATTTTGGATACATATAATCTACCAAAAATGAACCATGAAGACATATGAAGACATAGAGAACCTATGAAGACTATTAATGAGCAGTAAGATTGAGTTAGTAGTATAAGCAGATGGCTTCACTGCTAAATTCTATCAAACCTTTAAGGAAAAAGGAAAAACTAATACCAATTTTTTTTCAAACTCTTCCAAAAAAAAAAAAAAAAAAAAAAAAAACTGTAAAGGAGGGAATTCTTCCAAACTCATTCTATAAGGCCAAAAATACATTGATACCAAAACCAGACAAGGAAGCAATAAAAATAACTACACACCATATTTCCAATGAACACAGAAGTATTCTCAATAAAACACTAGGAAACTGAATTCAACAACATACCAAAAATATCATTCTTCATAATCAAGTGAGATTTATCCCAGAGATGCAAGAATGATTAAATGCATGAAAATCCATACATTTAAGACATCATATCAACCAACTGAAGGAAAAAATATCATGTGATTATCACAACAAATGCAGAAAAAGCATTCTAAAATTCATCATCCTTCATCAAAAAAGTTCTGAAAAATTATTATTAACAATATTATTGAATGGAAAAAGCTTAAAACTTTTTCTCCAATATCAGGAACAGGACAAAGATGTCTGGTCTCATCAGTCTTGTTTAGCATTAGTACTAGGAATTTCAGCCTGAGAAATTAGGCAAATGAAAAAAACAAAACTTGTACATAAGGGAAAGAAGGAAGTCACTTTATCTCTCTACAAGGATGAGATGAGTCTATATATAGGAAAACCTTAAGACTTCACCAAAGGATTATCTTCGCATTTTATTCTCAAAGATAGCATACGAAAAGTGAAGTGTGTATCAGTCAAGGTTCAGCCAGGGAAACAGATCAACTTAAAAAAAAATTGTAGCAAGGAGTTGACTTATGAAATTACGAGGGCTGCCAAGGAAAGTTTGAAATGTGAAGACAAAACTTCAATGTAACATCAGACTAGAACTTAAGTATAAACTAAAGCTGCTATCCACAACAGAATTTCCTCTATTTCAGGGAAGACTGATTTGATGTTAAGGTCTTTCAATTGATTGAATAAGGTCTGCTGAGATTATCTACTATAATCTCCCTTACTTAAAGCTAAGTGAATATGAACTTCAATCACAAAATAAATTCACTGATCAGTTCTTGACTGAATAATTGAGGACTATAACCTAGCCAAATTCACACATAAAATGGGACATCACAATCCGCACATTTTCAACTTAGCATCTATACACATATCCTTACGCTACATATACCATCTAAATGAGAATAACAAAACCACTTTTCAACTAATATGGTAAAATCATCCAATAAACCACGACAAACATGTTAACTCTTTATTAAAAAGAGGATTAAAGTTTTGGGGTGATGTTCATTCTTCCGTACTATTCTAAAAGTTAAATACTGTGATAAAAAGTTGACTGTTATAATCTTAGATTATAAGTGAATGAGAACTGGAAGAACACACACATAAAAAAATGTGTGTAGAAATATTCAAAACAAATAATGAAGAAATACACATAGCTTTTACAGTTCTCATTTCTTCAATTCAACTGTCATATGTTTGTAGTGAGTATTTATAAATACCACCTTCCAAAATCCATTCCACATTCCATATCTTCTTTTCCCTCATTAAAACATTTCAAATGGTTGCAGTTCTTTGGTAGGGTGATTCAAGTCTTCAGTCTAGGTTAGAGTTCTACATGAATTTGATGTACTTTTCCATTTCTTTATTGATTCTTTTTAGTTATACACAATAGGATTAATTTTGACATTATTATAAAAGCATGGAATAAAATTTGTTCTAATTTAGTCCGCCAGAACTTCCCCTTTCCCTCTCCTCCCTACCCCTCTTTCCTTCCATCTACTCTACTGAAATTTCTGCTATTTACTTATGTTTTTAAAAATAGTGTCTTTTGGATGTACTTGATGGTGAGATTCTTGTGGTGTATTCATAAATGCACATAGTAAAGTTAGGTCAGATTCATTCCACAATATTCCCTATCCTATCCTTTTCCCCTTCCCTATGTTCTCTGTCTACTCCACTAATCTGTCTTCTATTCTTTCTTTTTAATCTCTCCCTTAGTTTGGATTAGGTTCTGCATATCACAGAAAACATCTGACTTTTGACTTTTTAGGACTGACATGTTTCACATAGCTTGATAAGTTTAAGTTCCATTCATTTACTGGCAAATGCCATAAAATCATTCTTGTTTATGACTGAATAATACTCTATTGTGTACATATAAACCACATTTTCTTCATCCATTCATCTTTTGAAGGACACCTAGGTTAGTTCCGTAGTTTAGTTATTGTGAATTGAGCTGCTAAAAACGTTGATGTGGTTGCCTCACTGTATTATGCTGATTTTAAGTCTTTTTGTGTATACAATAAAGAGTGGGATAACTGAGTCAAATGGTGGTTCTAATCCAAGGTTTCTGAGAAATCTCCATACAGCTTTCCAGAGTGGTTGTACCAAACTGCAGTCACATCAGCAATGTGTGAACATAGTTTATTTCCTATATCCTCACCAACATTCGCTGTTGCTTGTATTCTTGATAATTGCCATTCTGACTGGAGTGAGACAAAATCTCACTAGTTTTAATTTGCATTTCTCTAATTGCTAGAGATGTTGAACATTTTTTTTCATATATTTGTAAACCACTTGTATTTCTTCTTTGGAGAAGTATCTGTTTACTTCCTTTTCCCATTTATCTACTGGGTTATGTGTTCTTTTGGCAGTGTTTTTTTGAGTTCTTTATATATTCTTGATATTAATGTTCTGAGTAGCAGGTGGCAAAGGTTTTCTCCTATTTTTCTTGGGCTTTCTCTTCACATACTTAATTATTTACTGTGCAGAAGATTTTTAATTTCAGGGCTGGGGAGATAGCTCAGCTGGTAGAGTGCTTGCCTCGCAAGTACAAGGCCCTGAGTTCAATCCTAGTATCGCAAAAAAAAAAAAAAAAGATTTTTAATTTCATACCAATCCACTTACTAATTTTTTATTTTATTTCTTGAGCCTCAGGAGTCTCATTAAGGAAGTCATTTGCTTGGCCAACATGTTGGAGTATTGGGTCCACATTTTTCTCTAGCATGTGCAGAGGTTTTGGTCTAATGCCTAGGTCTTTGACCCACTTTGAGTTTTGTGCAGGCTCAGAGATAGGGGTTAAATTTCATTCTACTACATACAGTATCCAAGTTTCCCAGCAACACTTGTTGTAAAAGGCTATCTTTTTGCCAAAGAGAATTAGTTTTAATTCTTCTTTAAAGATCTGCAATAACTCCACTGAGAATCCATCCGGTCCTTGGCTTTTCTATGTTGGAAGATGATAGCTGCTTCAATTTCATTACTTCGAATTGATTGATGGAAGTTTTCTATATCCTTATGGTTAAATTTGGGTAGGTCTTAGCTTCAAGATTTTCTAGCTTATTGGAGTATAAATTTTCAAAATAGTTTCTGATGCTCCTCTGGATTTCAGTAGTGTCTGTGGTGATATTTCCTTTTTCATCTTGGATTTTGATGATTTAAATTTTTTCCCTCTTTCTTTTGATAAGTTTGGCTAAGAGTTTAAAAAAAAAAACAGATCTTTGTTTCATTGATCTTTTGTATTTGTTAAGTCCAAATTTCAGTGATTTTTGCTCTAATTTTAATTATTTCCTGCCTGTCTTCTACTGATTTTAGTGTTGGTTTGTTCTTTTCCTAGGGCCTTGAGATGTAATGTTAGATTATTTATTTGGTATCTTTCTGTTCTTTTAATGTTTGAGCTCAATGATAAAACTTTTCTCTTAGAATTGCATTCATACTATCCCAGATATTTTGATGTGTTGTACCAGTATTCTCATTTATTTCAAAGATATTTTTATTTCTCCCTTGATTTCTTCTGCTATCCATTCATCATTCAAAATTACACTATTTAATCTCCTGTGTGAGAGTGGGTTTATCTTTTCATTCATTTCTAATTTCATTCTGTTATGTCTGATAGAATACAGGTATTATCTCTACTTTTTTTTTGTATTTGCTAAGATTTGCTTTGTGACCTAACAAATGGTCTATTTTAGAAAATTTTTCATGTGCTGCTCAGAAGAATGTAAATTCAGTTGTTGATGGATGAACTATTCTATAGATGTTGGTTTAAGCTCATATTATTAACTGTACTTTTTTAGTTCGGTCAAATCTTAGTTTATGTTTGGATGATCTATCCAGTGGTGAGAAAGACATGCTATAGTCACCCAGTATTATTGTATTATGGGCTACAAATTTCTTAATATTGAGAAGGGTTTGTTTTATGTACATAAATACACCATTGTTTGGGGCATAAATATTTGCTATCATTATATCCCTTTAATATATTATCCTTTAAGCTGTATGAAATTACCTTCTTTGTCTCCTGATTAATCTTAGCTTACAGGCCACATTAATTTCACATGAGAATAGCTATCCCTGTTTATGTGGTATAATTCCCCCCCCCCCCCCCCCCCGCCCATACTTCCACCTTCATTCTGTGAATGTCTTTGCCTGTGAGATGAGTCTCTTGCAGATAGCATATTGTTGGGTCTTCTTTTTTGATCCAATCTGCCAATCTATGTCTTTTGATTGAAGAGTTTAGACTGTTTACATTCAATGTTATGATTGGGAGATGACTTTTATTACTGCCATTTTATTTCTAATGTTTAAATTGTACTTGATTCTCCTTAATTGACTATTCTAGTGTAATTCTTCCCTGTGCTGGTTTTCATTTTTATGTTTCATTTTTTCTTCATGAAATATTTTACCTAGTATGTTTTATAGTGCAGGATTTCTACCTATCAATTCTTTTAGCGTCTGCATATCATGGAAGGATTTTATTTCATCTCCAATTCAGCAGCTTAATTTTGCTGGATGTAGCATTCTATTGGCATCCATTTTTATTCAGAGCTTAGTATATATTATGCCAAGACGTCCTAGATTTTAGGGTCTGGGTTGAGAAAATAGCTCAAATCTGGGCTGATTTTACCTCTAGTGACCAGTATTTTTCTTCTTGCAGTTTTAAAAACTCTGTCCTTATTCTACGTGTTAGGCATTTTCATTATAATGTGCCTTGAAGTGGATCTATTGTGCTTTTGTATATTTGAAGTTCTACATGCTACTTGCATATGAACTTTCATTTTATTTTTAAGGACTGGAAGAAATTCATTTTTATCTATTTTTATTTTTTAATTTGTTCTAAATAGTTTTACATGACAGTAATTGCATTTTGACACATTGTACACAAATGGAAGCACAACTTCTCATTCCTCTGGCTGTACATGACACATCGTCATGCTAATAGTGTAGTCATACATGTATAAAGGGTCATGATGTCTGTCTCATTCAACAGTTCTTCCTCCTCCCACACCCCTCTCCTCCCCTCACTTCCCTCTACGCAATCCAAATTTCCTTCATTTTTTCCTAACCCTCCCACTTTCCATTATGGATCAGCATCTGTTTGTCATAGAAAATATTCAGCCTTTTCTGAATATTTATTTCTCTTAGCATGATATTCTCCAGCTCCTTTCATTTACCTGAAATCCCATCATTTCATTCTTCTTTAAGTCTGAGTAATATTCCATTCATCTGTTGAAGGACATCTAGATTGGTTCCATAGTTTAGCTATTGTGAATTGAGCTGTTATAAATATGGATGTGGCTGAGTCAAGGTAGAATACTGATTTTAAGTCCCTTGAGTATAAACAGAGAAGTGGGATAGTTGGGTCAAATGGTGGTTCCATTCCAAATTTTCTAAGGAATTCCTATACTGCTTTCCAGAGGGGTTGTACCAATTTGCACTCCAATCAGCAATGTATAAGTGTAACTTTTCTTCCACATTCTCCCAACATTTATTATTGCTTGTATTCTTGATAATTGCCATTCTGACTGGAGTTAGATTATATTTTAGAGTAGTTTTGATTTGCATTACTCTTATTGCTAGAGATGATGAACATTTTCACATGTTTGTTGATGGATTATATTTCTTCTGTGTCTGCTCAGTTCCTTGGCCCATTTATTTATTGGGTTATTTGTTTTTTGATGTTGTTTTTTGATTTCTTTATATATCCTGGAGATTAGTGCTCTAGCTGATGTGCATGTGGTAAAGATTTTCTCCCATTTGCTCTCTTAATGTTATTTTTTTCCTTTGCCAAGAAGCTTTTTAGTTCGAATTTATCTCTCTTACTGATTCTTGATTTTACTTCTTGAACTGATTAAGAAAGACAGATCCTAAGCTGACACAATGAAGACTTGAGTATTTTTTCTTTTATTCAGTGCATGGGTCTTTGTTCTAGTGCCTAAGTCTTTGATATACTTTGATTTTTGTGCAGGGTTAAAGATGGGGGTTAATTTCATTTTACAACATATGGCTTTCCAGTTTTCCCAGAACCATTTGTTGAAGAGGCTATCTTTTCTCCAATGTATGTTTTTGGCACCTTTGTCTAGTATGAGGTAACTGTATTTATGTGGGGTTGTCTCTGTGTCTTCTATTTTGTACCATGGTCTACATGTCTATTTTAGTGCCAATACCATGCCATTTTTGTTACTATTGCTCCGTGGTATAGTTTAAGTCTGGTATTGTAATGCATCTTGCTTCACTCTTCTTCCTAAGGATTGCTTTGCCTCTTCAGGGTCTCTTATTTTTCCAGATGAATTTCATGATTGTTTTTTCTAGTTCTATGAAGAATGTAATTGGGATTTTAATAGGAGTTGCATTAAATCTGTATAAAATTTCAGTAGTATGGCCATTTTTGATAGTATTAATTCTGCCTATTCAAGAGCATGAGAGATCTTTCCATCTTCTAAGATCTTCTTCACTTTCTTTCTTTAATGTTCTGTAGTTTTCATTGTAGAAACCTTTTACCTCTTTTGTTAAATTGATTTCCAAGTTTTTTTTTTTTTTGAGGCCATTGTGAATGGGACAGTTTTCCTAATTTTCCCTGCAGAGGGTTCATCATTGATATATAGACTTACATTTGATGGATTAGTATTGATTTTATACCTGTTACTTTGCTGAATTCATTAATTAGTTCTAAAAGTTTTCTGGTGGGAAATTTTTGGATCTTCTAAATATAGAATCATATTTTTACCAAGTAGTGATACTTTGAGTTCTTCTTTTCCTATTCATATCCCTTTAATTTCTTTTGTCTCATTGCTCTAGCTAGATTTTTCAAGGAATATGCTGGATAGAAGAGGTGAAAGAGGACATCCCCATCTTGTTCATTTATAAAGGGAATGCTTTCAATTTTCCTCCACGTAGAATGATGTTGGCCTTGGGTTTAGCATAGATGGCTCTTACAATGTTGAGGTATGTTTCTACTATCCCTAGTTTTTCTAGTGTTTTTAACATAAAAAGATGATATATTTTGTCAAATGCTTTTTCTGCATCTGTTCTGATAATCTTATGATACTTGTCTTTAAGTCTATTGATGTGATGAATTATGCTTATTGATTTCCCTATGTTGAACCAAACTTGCATCCCTGGGATAAGTCCCACTTGATCGTGGTGCACTACTATCTTTTTAACATGTTTGCTGTTATTTTATTGAGAATTTTTGCATTTAAGTTCATCAGGGATATTGGTCTGAAGTTTTCTTTCCTTGATGTGTCTTTGTCTGGTTTTGGTATCATGGTGATAATAGCCTCATAGAATGAGTTTGGAAGGGTTCCCTTCTTTTCTATTTCATGGGATAATTTGAGGAGTACTGGTGTTAATTCTTTGAAGACTGAGAATCCATCTGGTCCTGGGCTTCTTTTGGTTGGTAGACTTTAATGGCATCTTCTATTTCATTGCTTGAAATTGACATATGTAAATTGGGTATGTCCTTCTGATTTAGTTTGGGTAGATCACATGTCTCTAAAAATTTGTGGATGTCTTCAAGCTTTTATATTTTATTGGAGTATAAATTTTCAAAACAGTTTATTATTATCTTCTGTATTTCAATAGTGTCCATCATGATAATTCCCTTTTCATCATGAATTTTAGTAATTTTTCTCATTTTTATTGTTAGTATAAATACAGTTTTATCAATTTTATTTATTTTTTCAAAGAATCAACTTCATTTTTTCAGTTTTTTGAATTGCTCCTTTTGCTTCAGCTCTGATTTTAATTATTTCCTGTCTTCTGCTTTTGGTGTTAATTTGTTCTTTTTCTAGGGCTTTCAGAGATGTAATGTTAGGTCATTTGTTTACTTTTTATTCTTTTAATGAATGAGCTCAATGCAACAAACTTTTCTCTTAGCACTGCCTTCAAAGCTTTCCAGAGATTTTGATATGTTGTATCAGTTTTCTCATTTACCTCTAAGTATTTTTTTTCCTCCCTGATTTCTTATGCTATCCATTCATTATTTAATAGCATGTTATTCAGTCTCCTGGTGTTGGAGTGGCTTATGTTTTTTATTTCATCATTTTTATTTCATTCCATTATGATCTGATATAATGCAGGGTTGTATTTCTATTTTTTTGTATTTGCTAAGAGTTGCTTTGTGGCCTAATATATGGTCCATCAGAGAAGGATCCATGTGCTACTGAGAAGAAAGTATATTCACTCATTGATGCATGCAATACTCTATATATGCCCATTAAGTCTAAATTATTGATTGTATTATTTAGTTCTATAGTTTATTTAGTTTTTATTTGGAAGATCTATCCAGTAGTGAGAGAGGTCTGTTAAAGTCACCCAGTATTATTGTGTTGTGGTCTATTTGATTCTTGAAGATAGTTTTCTTTGACATATGTAGGTACCTAATTATTTGGGGTATAAATATTTATGATTGTTGTATCTTATTGATGTATGATTCCCTTAAGCAGTATGAAGTGCCCTTCTTTATCCCTTCTAACTTTGGCTTAAAGTATACTTTATCTGATATGAAGATAGAACCCCCTGCTTATTCATGCAGTTCATGTGAGTAATATGTTTTTTCACAACCTTTCACCTTCAGTCTGTGAATGCCTTTACCTAGAAGGTGAGTCTCTTGAAGACAGCATATTATTGGGTCTTTTATTTTTTTTAATCCAATCTGCCAGTCTATGTCTATTGCTTGATGAATTTATTTTTGGTTTTTAACTTGACTTGGTTTCTCCTTTGATTCAATTTTTTTTTTTAGCATATTTCCTCTCTTTGCTGGTTTTCATTATTTTTTTTCACTTCCTCCTCATGGAATATTTTGCTGAGAATGTTCTATAGTACAGGCTTTCTAGTTGTGAATTCTGTTAACTTTTGTTTATCACGGAAGGTTTTTATTTCGTCTTCAAATCTGAAGCTTAGTTTTGTTTGATATAAAATTCTTGGTTGGCATTTATTTTCTTTCAGAACTTGATATATATTATTCCAACACCTCCTGGCATTGAGAGTCTGGGTTGAGAAATCAGCTGAGATCCAAATTGGTTTCCCCCATACATAATTTGATTTTTTTCTCTCGCAGAATTTAAAAGTCTATTCTTATTCTGTATATTAGTCATTCTCATTAAAATGTGCCTTGGTGTGGGTCTGCTGTGATTTTGTACATTGAGGGT
Organism: Sciurus vulgaris; assembly: GCF_902686455.1. Classification (NCBI taxonomy): domain Eukaryota; kingdom Metazoa; phylum Chordata; class Mammalia; order Rodentia; family Sciuridae; genus Sciurus; species Sciurus vulgaris. The sequence continues at coordinate 139,131,289 of NC_136463.1, forward strand.
CCCGAGAGCCTCTTGTATTGGGTTTTACATTTCATTCTTTAGATATGGGAAATTTTCTGATATTATATCACTGAAAAGACTGTGCATTCCTTTGGTTTGTATCTCTATGCCTTCATCTGTCCTGATAAATCTTAAATTTGATCTTTTCATGTTCCCATGTACCTTGGAAGCTTTGTTCATGGTTTCTTACCATCTTCTCCACAGAGTACACTTTATTTTCAAGAGTATACATTTTGTCTTCATTGTCCGAGGTTCTGTCTTCCAAGTTGTCTAGTCTGTTGGTGATACTTTCCAATGATTTTTTTTAATTTGGTTTGCTTTTCTTCATTTTGAGGATTTCTGCTTTTTTATTATCTCTGCCTCTTTATTGAAGTGCTCTTTTGCTTCCTGAATTTTCAAATACCATCCTTAATTTTGAACATTAGTTCTAACTATGTACCTCCTAAACTACTTCTCTGACATTTCTTCTACTGTCTTGTTTATGGATTCTATTGTTGGAACATCTTAGTTTGTTTGAGGCACTCTATTCCCTTGTGTTTTCATGTTCATGAGTCTTCCCATCTAGCAGTATGGATCTGAGGCAGTAGAGTTTCTACCCTGTAATCTTGCATTGTCCCTGAAGGCTTCTGGTACCTCACCTTTAAGGGGGAGACCGGTATTAACAGCACCCTATGCAAACAATACCTTAAACCAAATAGCTCCTATTAAGGTGTGTACAGTTTTGTAGCAATAAAAAGAAATGATATGTTCAATTACTGTCAACAATATGAAGAGTAATTTTTGCTAAAAAGGTCTTCTGTTTCAAATGGTGGACAAAGAGGGAACAGAAGTAGTGTAAGATAGTAGTGTTTATGAGGAAGAAGGAGAGAAGATAGAGGTAAAAATTTATATTGAGTGAAGGAAGAATTAATAGAGGTTGGCTGTTAACATGAAAGAAGTAAGAGAATTCAGGGAGACAGATAAATGAGACAAAAAATATATACAGTTTTTTTTTTAAGTAAAAATATAAGAATGTACAACAAAACTGGAATATACTATTCAGGCATCCCATTCCTCAATAAAGTGATGCTTGAAAAATATTCAGATTCAAAGACAGTAGAGATGCGAGGGGGTAAAAAAGGAAAATCTCAATAGAAAATTGAACAATTGTTTCTGTTGGCTTTCAAAAATTTTTCTCAGCTTCCCCTCTCTGCTGATAGGTGGGGCTGTCTGAAATTTGAGGGTAGCTCCAGTCCAGTGGGTGCTGAACCAATTGACTGGGTGAGCTCATAGCAAGATGCCCTCATACCCTCTCACATTCTTCCCATCTGTTGTAGCTGGCCCCTTCCATTTCTGCTTACTTTGGGATTCACTGAGCTGAAGAGAGCTGTTCTCTCCACTTTCTCCAACCTGTGCTCCCCCTGGTGCAATGTCCCCAGTGTCCAGCTTTTCACAGGCTGACCAGCCCAGATTGGTGCATGCTGACCCAATTGCAAACTGATTGATCTGGGCTTTAGACTCCCTAGGTTCTGCCTTGCTGCAGTCCCAAGAACTCAACAGTATTTCACCTTGAAGAGAGACCACCAAGAATGTGCTCACACAAAGGAGCAACCCTGAAAAGAGGCAGCCAGATGGGAGCCACTAGTACACACAGAAGGAAGATCTCAGGTGCAATCATAGCTGCAGGTACCCTGACAATAGATCTCCAGGCCCTGGCCAGTGTTCCCAGACTGAGACAGCCATGTCCCAAGATGGTGGCAGTGATAGCACAAAACTTCAGACCCCTTGGCCATGGCTGATGTCCCAAGATGGCAGTAACCAAACCTGTGGAGACACTGACAATGGACTTCCAGGCAGCAGCAGGCAGCGGGAGATGGTCAGGCAATAGGTGGGCAAATGAACAAACCAAAAGTGATCTTGATGTTGGGCTTCCAGGCCCTGGTCAGTGTCCCAAGACAGAGTCTACTTCTCAAGATGTCTGTGATGGTGGCGTGCAGTCCCACCATGGCGGTAACCACTGAGACAGTGGCTGCACATGGCAGTATTCATAGATGGGGAACCTGCAGCATGGGAAGTCTGTGCAGCACAGGGCAGGAGGTCTATGGAGTCTGGAAAATGTTTTGGTATTTCATTGAAAAGTTTCTGTATTATTTAGCTTGGGTTTCAAAGCCTTCATCTATCCCAATGAATCTTCAATTTGACCTTTTAATGTTATCCCAGATTTCATGAATATGTTGTTCATAGTCTCTTAACATCTTTTATTTATGGTAGACTTTATTTTTATGATTCTGTACTTTGTCTTCAAGGCCTGAAAATCTGTCTTCAAAGTGGTCTAATCTACTGGTGATGTTTTACATTGAATTTTTTTTTTTTTTTTTTTTTTTTTTTTTTTTTTTGCAGTGCTGGGGATTGAACCCAGGGCCTTGTGCTTGACAGGCAAGCACCCTACCAACTGAGCTATCTCCCCAGCCCTACATTAAATTTGTAATTTGGTTTTTGGTTCTTTTATTTTTAGGATTTGTTTGGTTCTTTTATGAGAATGTCTATTTCTTTACCAAAGTGATCTTTCACTTCCCGTGTTTTTCCTCTAATTTCAATCCTTTCATCTTTTAGCTTGAATAGATTAACTATGTACTTTTTAAATTTCTTCTCTGAAATTTCCTCCACTGTGATGTCCATGAAGTTTGTTCTTAAATCATGATGGGCTGTTTTGGATAGTTTGTTCCCTTGCTTTTTCATTTTTTTTTTTTTTTTTTTTTTTTTGGTACATCTACCTATCTATCAATATAGTTCTGACTTTTTTTTTAAAGTAAAGAGTAAAGGACTAGTTTTGAACTTCTTTCTCTTAAGAGACATGAGGTGGGTGGGTCAATATCCAGAAAATTATATTTTAAGTTGATGTGTGACTTCTGCTGATTCCAACATCAACAGCACTTTAAGAGAGCCCTATTTACTGTAATCATTTAAAAACAATCCTTATTCTATTCAACTTATAAGAAACAAAAAAATTGTTGCTAATTTTCTCTATAGTTTCTCAAATTCAAGTATTGAACCTATAATACAGTTCTTGAATCTGTCAAAAATTTGTTGTTAAATTTAGAGAATTTATTATATCCTTAAGTGGAGACTTCAAAAGGGGAGGAAGAAAGAATGGGGAAAAGGAGAAAGGAGAGAAAGAAAGAAAGAAAGAAAGAAAGAAAGAAAGAAAGAAAGAAAGAAAGAAAGAAAGAAAGAAAGAAAGAAGGAAAGAAAGAGAGAAAGAAAGAAAGAGAGAGAGAGAGAGAGGGAGGGAGAGAGGGAGGGAGGGAGGGAAGGAAGGAAGGAAGGAAGGAAGGAAGGAAGGAAGGAAGGAAGGAAGGAAGGGAGGAAGGAAAATATTAAAGAATAATTTACCCCAAGGTAGAAAGAAGAAATAGATAAATGGTGTTCATCTGAGGTAGTAGTAGATAATGCAAGAGAATGAGTAAGTGGTAAGAGAAGAAATAGAGTTAGAAAAACAAAGATTGGAAGATTGATCCCAAGTAATGCTTTAAATCATCAGACGAAATATATTTAAATGAGTCAAAGATCCAATCTTGTCTCTTGGGTTAACAATTATTATTAAGGAATATTTATATGGTCAAAGTTGACATTAGAGTTATTTATAGTAAACTATGCCAAGGTGAAGAAAATTCTTGTTAAATGTTTGTTTGTATCTCATTGGGGTTTGAACATTTAGTGGATGTCTATCAGTCTTTGGCTGTGGCTCTCTCCAGAGTTGCAGGGGCACAGGAGCCAATTCCCTAGTTGCTTCATACCGCCTACCAGCAACTTCTGGTTTGCCAGCTCAGGGAACTGCAATGTTCTCAGTTGGCTGTTTCCATTGTTTATAGTAGCTCAGGATGCAGGCTGGAGTGCCCCTGTGATTACTGTGGGTCATCATTCACTTCAAGGCTGAGCAAGCAAAAGAGAAAGATGATAGCATCCCATAATCTCCTTCAAGAGCACGACCTAAAACTTCCTGCTAGGTTCTGCCTCTTAAAGGTGTTCACTACATTCCAATAGTGCCAATGGGCTTTTGGGGAACATTTCAGATCCAAACTATGACAACCAGTTAATCCCACACATGGGATCACTGCCATGCTTCATTCATGAAGTGAATTCTGTGATCAGAAAAAAGTGTTGTATGAAATATGATGGTGGATCAGGAATTCCATAAGTTTATAGATAGTAGTTTTATCAAAAGCACTGTGTGCAAAGCAGACAAATTCACATACAGAATAAGTGCATAGTATACTAAGAACAAAATGCTATACATCCCCATGATTGAAGTAGTTCGACATAACCAGTCTGCAACCATGTAGCTGGCAAATCATTCCAGGAATGGTACCATATTGAGATGCAGTATTACCAAATAAACTATTCAGCAAAAAATATAGTTTTGATGAATAAAAGTCCATGTCACTGAGCCCATGCAAAACCTCTACTCCCACCACCATTACCATCTTGATATAATACCATTGGGCAATGGATAATGACTGGGGAAAGAGACTTTGTATCCACAAAACGGGTCATCCTTTGATGTTCACTCACATGGACACAAATATTTTCATATTCTTTGCCCATTTATAAAGAACCATTCACAGACTTTTTTCTAGAATCTCCTTGTTACCAATTCTCCAACTGTGTTCAAAAATCCTTTAACATCCATCAAATTTCATTTGGCCTTAGGCCATGAATTAGTAGATGATTGTATATATGTCCCTTTCTCTTTGTAAGCAAAATTAACATACAGATGCATGATGAGGTCATTGCTCAAAGCTTATCCTCACATAGAGGATTTATCGTAACCAGTGTATTTGAGGGATGCTTCAGAGAGAGACTGTAGTGCTGCAAGGTCCAAAAGTAAACTTGAATCTGGTGTATGCGTATCTTGAAGAATCATATAAGAACTAGGATATAGTTCTTTTTTTCCTCAATCAGCTGGTAGTGAGGAAGTATCCATGAGGTCATAGATGAAAGTCCAATAGAAAAAATGAAAGCAGAGTAGATGCCACAGGGATCCAAGCCACTTTCTTATGTAACTTGTCTGTGATTTCAGGGTCTACATGAGCCCAATCTCATAAATACTATTTCGAGGGAATAGTGGAATGCTTCTGTGCATAGTCAACTTTATGTAAGACATCAAGTTGATAATGTACAGCTCTGGTTGCATGATAAGTTGGTAGCTCATGGTTAACTGTTCAGGTACTACAAAGCTAATGACTGTTTCTTCAAAGGAGAGTAATTATTCATAGGACTTTCCTCCAAAAATCTAAGGGTCTGCACCAGGATTCACTTATAGCCTACTGCCAAAACAGCCAAAGAGTATCTCCATCTACAATTGATACTTCAAACACCAAGATATCTGTTAAGCCATATGGCACAGGTGGCACAGTGGTTTGTATGGAAGCCTGACCTGTTCCAGATTCTTCAGTTTCTCTGAGAACCACTCAAAATAAATAGTTGTGGGGATCACTTGGTTAACAAGCTAGAGTAGAACACCCAAAGAAAGAATGTTGCCTCCCAAACAGGCATCTACTAAGCATGCTGCCTCCATTTTTATTTCAGGAGAAGAGAGATGCAACAACTTATCTTTAACCTTAAAAGTGATATCTCAATGCCCAAGAACACTAGACCAATATAATTTTCTCTGAGTTTAAGGCTCTTAAACTTGTGAGATTTATTCATTCATATTTTGATAGATTTTATGAAATATATTAGGTATACATATTTTACAATGTTAGCATTTTCAATTTTACAATGATATCAACTAGCAAGTTTCAAAATTATTAGCTTTATCATTTAAAGTCAGGATTTAAATGTTCTCTCTGAAAATCTTTGGATAACAGATATTCATTGTTAAGAGTTTCTTCTTTCACAGTAAAACAATCTCCTAATAGGAAGGATAAAGGTGCTATATTTCAACTTCTTAAAATAAAATTTGAGAAAATTCACATACAGAATACTGCTTTATTTCAATTAAGAAGTACATGAGGAAAGTAAAGGGTGCCCAAAGAAACTGAACATTCATTTCAAAATTTTGTTCCCAGGAAGGCATCATATATCCAAGTTGTCACAGTAATTCTTGCTCACAGACAGGGAAGATAAGAAAAAATAAAACATAAGGGGAGGAAAACTAACAGTTATTGAGGGCCATCTGTAAATCATTGCACAGATTCTTCAGATATGCTATTTTATATGTTTTCAATACTTTCCATAATGATTGAAAACAGATATTGTAATTATTCCCATTTTAAAAATTAAGCAACTGAGGTTCACTGCCCATTCAGTTAAGAATTGGTGGGTCAAGGTAGACTTAGAACTATCTTATGCAAAAGTCTGCTAGGTTTTGTTGCTGTTGTTCATTTTTAATATGACAAAGAAAATTACTTTTACTAACAAAAACTTATAAGAACTGTACAAGGAAACAAGAATTACTTTCTACATCCCTAACCTTGACCAAACTATTAACTCCTGAGATGACAAAAAGGATCAGTTTACAAACCAGACTTACATGTTCAGAGAAATTATTCAGTATAAAGATTTCCTAATAATTTCAAATACATAAGCAATCAAAAAACACAGGTAGAATAGGATCGGGTTCCAGTTTGCACCCGCTCTAGTCCTTTTTTTTCCACATAAATACCTGCTTTTTGGCTCAGACTAATTGAGTAGGTCATTAAGAAAGATGTTCAATTTATCACACAGACTAGTGAGCATTTAAGGGTATGAGAATCTATCTCCTCTTAATACTCAGAAAACTGTGTACTTTAAATAGCACTGTCCAAGGAGCCACAGCACATAAATCCGTAAATGTTAGGTTTGTTAACTACAAGAAATCTCAAACCAGCAACATCTTGTTCAAAGCATTCTACACTACAAACATTCATCCAGACAAATGCCATCAGTTTATTTTTCAAGATGTCAATTATCAGCATTTTCCCAAAGATTTTGTGAAATTACCTGCATTATTTTCCCTCAGAAGCACTCTTCCCCCTGTATCCTGGTATGGGAGAGAAATAGATTACAGGTTATTTGTTTTGTAAGGGTTCAATAGGATCATCCACGTTTTAAAATTATGATGTTAAAAATACTAACAATGCCAGTAACAACAATAATTACCATTATTAATAGCAATTATTATTACCAGTATGAGCTACATTATTTTCATTGAGCTTACAGATGGCTAACAACAATGTAGTTAGATATAAGGCATACTTATTTTTTGCAAAACACAAGGCTGTTAGATTTGTCTTTCATTCAATTTTCATTTAATCATTTAATTGAAATATCTTTTTTAGGAGGCCCATTTTAACAAAAAATTACAAACCACAAATTACTGTCCAGATAGTCAACAAAAATGAAATGATGAAATAAAGAAGAAATAAGAGTAACAATTGTATTATTTAATATTACCATTTTAGAGAAATAAAATATTACTACTTTTGTAATACAATCATAAATGCATGTGTAAGCTATATCTTTTTAGCTAAGTGCATATATTACATTGCAAAAATAAACTAACAAAATTACTTTAAAAATATTTAAATTGCATACTTTTGATAAAACATAGTTTAAGCCTCTAGGGATTAACTTAATTTAGGCAAATCAATCACTTCATTCTTCCTATAAGAAAAGAAAAAAATCTTGTGAAAATAAGTTTAATAAATAATTGTATGGCATTCTAAAATTCCATTATGAAAACTGTTTCATAATATATAATTGATACATATTCCAGAACCTACAAAAACAATGATTTCCATAATTATTGTTATCTAAGACAGAACTCAATATATTTTAAATGAGAACAAATCTAAAACAATATTTCGATCTCTCAGGGAATACTAATACTGAAATTAAGCACCTATATAAATGAGAACTAATGGAATATTTAATCCTTAAATGACAAATTTTGTCTTAATTTGTCTTTCTCATGAAAAAAACATTTTTTGCATATTTAAAATCTCAGTAAGAAACAATAACTCTGATGTTCTCTTAATTGGCCAGAATTTTTAAGTATGACTATATTTCCTGTGTTCATTCCCTGAGTCAGAATAAAAATGTTAAGAGCATATTCTCATCAGTCAGTAGCTGAAATCACTTTATCATTACATTTTTCTTAAATCTTAAAGAAATTTAGAAGAAATATTTACAGGGCAACTATGACCCCTTTACAAGGTTGAAAGAGAGAAAGAGCACACAATCACAAAAGAAACAGCATAAAATAATTTGACTGAGATGGGCATACATAGTATTTATTATGTTAGTAAGTGAAAATAAATTATTATATTTTTCAAAACAAAGATTTCAAAGTGCACCATGAAGCAAAACCCAACACTTTAATGCAGAAATATATCTAAAACAAAGTGATTCAGAAGAATTTTAAATAAAAATAAAGAATAGTGTGGCAAACATGATACTACTAATACAACAGGAGTGAGCTCATGATATCAAACAAAGTAACATTAAAACAAAACAACAAAAAAGAAAACAAAAATCTCAAATAAAAAACAAAAGAATGGAAAGGTTTCAATTTCCTTCATTTTGATTTTTAGATGTTTTTTTGTTTTGTTTTGTTTTTTTTAACTTGCAGAATGTCACTCAAGGTCTTTTTAAATTTTAACTTTCATTACTTCTGAAACCATACTAAAGATTAAGCTTTTCTCAGACTGTTCACTAATTAGGTGAAAAAATTAATCACCTCCCCCCAAAAAGCCCATAACTAGTAAGCAGCTTCCTGAAATAACACCTGTGATCCCCTGCAATGTTAATATAAACAACCAGCTGGCAGAACACGATAAGGATGCAGTAATATTTTAATCAGCACTTGTTCTGAACACTCATATTAGAATAGTTATAATACCAACTACATAAATAGGTGACAATTATCCATGTTAACAAAAAAACCAGATTCCTCTTAGTTCAATATTATAAAAATAAAAAAATAAAGAAATTACATAACCACAATTAAAGGAACTGTACTTAAATAAATGTTTACTCATTAAAAAAACCGAAAAAGAACAACATATTTCTGTGGTTGACTACATTTAGTGCAGTACATGTCCTTCTTAAATAAAAACCTAAACGCAATACTGGTTTCATTCTAATAAGTAGAACAGATTCAAAGTTACAAGCTTGTGCAGTTAGTGTAATATTTTCTTTTCTTTCTTTAATTTTTTTTTTATGTTAATAGGAATTGAATCTAGGGGGTGACTTACCACTGAGGCACACCAGTTTTACTTTTTGAGACAGGGTCTTGCTAAATTACTGAAGGTCTCACTAAATTGCTGAGGCTGGCCTGGTATTTGCAATCCTCCTGCCCCTGTCTCCTGATTATCTGGGATTATAGGCATACACCATTTTGCTCAGTTGTATGATGACTTTTTAAACTGTGCTATTTCATAGAAAATTGATAGAAAACTGAGTTATAAGTTTAAATTTGCAATTTTGGAAGATAATTCATTTTACAGGGTCACCATATACATATTTATAAAACAAAATATTCAGTTGTGATAGTCAATAATAATTTCTATTTTCACATTTAAAGCAATTTGCTTTGAGAATTTCTTATTGAAATATAAATACTGTAAATCCAGTGTCTTCTTGCACATTCAATCTTTCCTTCCTTAAGCTCAAAACATGCACATTAATATTGACATGTTTATTTAAGCAAAGTATGCGAACTATAGATTTAATAATATTCTCCCTGTTTAAAAGACTCTATTTGCTATTCTTTTTATTTTGTTTTATTTTTAAACGATTACTTTTTTTATTTTTATTTAGCTTTCAATTTTTACAGACTGCATTTTTTGACCTACTAGATATTACACATTACTAACAATTTGTGATCTTCCGTTTAACAGAATAATTACATCTTTATGCAAATCAGCCATGTACTTTGGTTAATTTGTGAATCCTGAGGTTTTATGAGGATGAGTGCATGAAGCTACATAATCACAAAATCTTCTGTTGAAAGCAAAATCTAACACAACATTACTATTACAAATTTATAATGCACATGTTTATAAAATAAATAAATGTGAAAACAGGCCATAACACATTTTTTGCTATTCCATAGCTCAAGTTATTAACATTGCATAGGGAAACAATAATTCATTAGTTAAAAGCATGGGATGTCATCTAAAACAGGACAGAGACAATTAGAAGAATCAATGTTCAGAAATGAATGACAAACAAGCAAACAAACAAAAGAAAAGAAAAGGAAAAGAAACTGGAGATACCCTGAGAGAAACATCAATAATGTCCATTTAAACAGTGACCAAGAAAAAACAAATTTACTCATTTACTGAGTACTATTTATTGAATAACTACTATTGAGATCATTCTATGTAATGGGAATGGCAGGTACTGTAATAAATACTGCATTGACTAAGAAACATAAATATCTTCTCTAAAGCTTTTTTCATTTTATCTTGATAAGGCAGATAAGACAGATAAGTACAACCATATGCAGAATTCCATCTTAACTTTCATTTAAAAGGGAGCTGAATGCCCACTAAAACTTGTGTCTTCCCAAAGTTTTCCTTCTATAAGTGACTGTGTCATCTCCTCTTACTGTAAGGACACAATTATATTGGATTAGGGCCCCAATCTAATGACCTTATTTTAATGTTATTGTATGTTTACAGAACCTATTCTACCAACAGTCACATTCTGAGGTATGGTGGGGGTGGGGGAGCTAAACTTCAACTTATGCATGTTGGCAGCCCAGAACAGACTCTAGGGTTTCTAAGGGGATGATCATACAGGCACTTGTTTCTAGCACATATCAAAATTCCCAAGCTCCTAGAAAGAAGGCAGGTTATCAGCATAAACCATATAATTTTACAGATAGTTTAAGCACAATGAACTGGTCTTTTCAGTTTATGAATAATTCAACTGCCAGATTCCCAGAAGCCAGCCAAGGAGAAATCTTGCAAACCTGCCTTTCTACAATATAGTAGTGTGTGTTAAAGCCTACTGTGTTATATCATTTGAGCAGGTAGGCTGACAAGTACAAAAATATTTTCAATTTTAGTATATTTTCACTACAATCATATAAATCATGTTTATTGTGATTACTTAATTTTGCTTTAATTTTTTAAAAGATATAAAAATCATAAAATTTTGCAAATATTCCATAATAAGAAACTTGGTCACTTTTACTAATCATCTTTTGTCCTTTATCATATAAACACATAATTTGAAAAATATCTGAAAATTTTCCAAAGATTTAGATTGAGATTTGACATGAGTAAAAATTTCATAAAAAATATAAGAAGTGAAAATTGGGGAAAGAAGAAAGAAAATTGATTATCTCTAAAACCTAATAAAGATATACATAGGGACAGAGAGATTCTTGTCTATTACCTGAAACCACAAATTTTGAGATAGGCCTTTTCAATATGGAAGGAGGATAATAACCCATGCACATACCTTCTCTGATTCCCATTTATAGGAGGTCACATTAGTGTAACAGCTTTGAGAAAAGCATGACCAAATCTGAAAAAACAAATATTGAAATGGACATACACTTTAATCCAGCAAGCTGTTTTAAAAGGATACTTACTATAGAACTTTTGTAATATAAAAATTCTAAAATTAAAAACAGAAAACTAATTAAATAAATGAATTACAAGACTAAATACCTTATACATAGGTTAAATACTGAATTAAATCCCAGTATGCTCATATGAAGTCTTTGTCAAGATATATTATACAGTGAAAAATTGTAACATGTAGAACTCTGAATGCTAAATATTTTACAAGATATGTTTGCATGTGTGTAATTATACATAATCTATTGATATTTGCTCCTGGGTTGAAAGCCTTAGGGTCTGGGATTAAGGGGTGAAATATATTTCTTCTAACAGATTGGATTTTGGCCCAACATGTATATTATTTCACCAGTGTAAAATTGTGCCTCCTATATTTCTAGGGAATACAAAACTGACTGAATCAATCAGTAGAAGAGTTAAATTTGAAAAGGGCCATCAAAAAATCAATAGAGTTTGGAATTTTAGATCGCATAAAAGATCAGATTGATAATTCAGACCCAGAGGACTCAGAGATCTTATCTAGCATCGAGCTTTACTAACAATTTCAAGGACATGTGTAATTATAAGCATAAGTAAAGCAAAGAGAGGTCTAGCTCTTCTGGTACAGTTCCCCAAGTGCTATCATATAACATCATTCTGATCCAAGTAAATGAATAAGATTGCTATGAGGTATGCTGGGGCCTCACTTTCATAGAAACAGTTATATTATAAAGCATTAATGTCATGTGTGTGTACATATATATAGACACATATGGCATAAAATTTTACTAGAAGTCATTATGAATAATCTCTGTATCCCAATGTGTCTACCTTAAGTAATTCTAGAGAATTAGGCACATCCTGCTAAAAGTATACAGCATGTACCAATCTTTTGCTAGCAAAATCCTTCTGTCATCATTGTTTTGCCTGGAGTTCAGTCATTAGTATGTTGATAAGAGAATTATTTCATGACACTTGCTTTCTTTCCTCTCCCTGGAGCACCCCTAGTGAAGGAAGAGAATGTACTGCAGAGTTCCAACATAATCTTTTCTTTTCTGGATAGACAGATGAGGTCAATGGAACCATTGATCGAATACATTTATACTAGAAAGAGGAGAGAGGTAGTCAATTCTTATGGGTCAAGAAAGGAATTAGCAATTAGTATTCAATATAAAAAAATTTATTTACATTCCTCTATGTTAAATATAAAGGTAACTAAAATGAATGCAAATAAAAACAGATTTTGATAAACGGATGAGATGATAGAAGATTACTGAAGTATTTAAAATAGTTTAGGCATTTTATTTTCAATATATGAGATAGAATCAGGGAGAGAAATCATCATAGCAGTTGTTCTATAACTGTCCTCAAGTCTCTTTCAGGCTTCGTCAGGGTTATGGTACATAATACAGATAATGAGGCTGTCTATGCAGTGGGTTTAATGCTGTCTTTAATTGTTTACCCCAATTTTGTACTAGTGAAAGTCAATGTGAAAAATAAATACGTACAGGATTTTTAAAAATATACTTAATATGTAAGGAATCATTTTATTTTTAAAAATTTGAGGAGAAAGGCAGATACCTTACAGGTTAAGAATAATCCCTTGCAACTAAGACCATTTCAAAGCTTTATAATATCGGGCAGGTCTTTTTCCCTAAGCCTAAAGTTCTTTATAAAACAGAAATTTTGATAACTGTATCACAAAAATAATAAAAGCATTTACTATGTCCACTCTGTTAGTTGATTGACACAATGAACAGTACATAGAAAGTGTTAGGCAGAAGGGAGTGAAAGGAGAGGAGATGGTTTGGGGGTAGGAAGGATGGTAGAATAAATCATGCATTATTATCCTATGTGCATATATGACTACACAACTGGTGTGATTCTATATCATGTACAACCAGAAGAATGAGAAGTTACACTCCATTTATGCATAATGTGTCAAAGTGCATTCTATTGTCCCATATAGCTAATCAGAACATTTTTTTTTTTAAAGAAATAATTAAAAAAAAAACACTGAACATTTAGCATATCAATTTCTGGTTCTGAGAAGTCTGAGCACAGCTCAGCAGTATGCATTCTTATAAAGCTGCAGTTAAACTGTAGGGCAGAGCTGAGGTCTTACATGAAGACCAAAATGAGGAAGAATTTGACTCCAGCTCGAATTATATGATTGTAGGCAAGATGCAGTTGCTCACAGGCTCTTGGACTGAAGGTCCTAATTCCTTGCCACATGGCTTCTCCATACATTACTCACACAATTCACAGCTGCCTTCATAAAGGATAATCTTGGAAGAGATATCCCATCACTATTGCCACATTCTGTATTTTAGAAGAAAGTTACTAAGTCCATCCCACTTTTTAAGTTTGGAGATTATACAATAGTGTGAATACAAGAAGACAAGGATCACTGGGAAACAGCAGATCTCTAGAAATGGAGAGATATTATAATTTGTATTAATGTAGTCCTACTGAAATTTGGTCCTGAAGTCTCCCAAGTCTTCTGTCACACTTCCATAAACCCACCTTCCATATTGCTGCCAGAGAGTTCTTCTAAAATGAGCATTTGTTAAAACTCTTCATGGGTTCTCATCTGTAGGTCAGAAGAATAGAATAGTCACAAGTTCTTGCTAAGCACTATGCTTGGGGCTGTGCATATATAATTGTATCAGTCAGTCCCTGCTCTCAAGGAGTTTACATTCTAGAACAAGGCTGACAGGTCAACAGATATTCTTGATGTAATGTGAAAATATTAAGATGGAGGTAACCACAGAGGAAACTGAATTCATTAAAAGGTTAGAATGTCAGGATGACTTCCCACAAATGATGACATAAGCAGCCTTAAAAGGCTGATTGAAATTCGCTAAGCAATGAAGTGCAGAGACAGAGATAGAGACAAGCATGAGCCAAAGACAGATTCATGAATCAGCAGTCCTGCATGTAGGGAACTAATTACAAAACAGTTCTGTATCATCTGAGGTTCAATTTTGAGAGATGGCACAGGAATGTTGTGTCTAGATAGCGAAGAAAGGTCTGCAGTTGGCAGTATAATAGACCCCAAAGATTTCTGCATCCTAATTTCAAACATTTGGAAAGGCAAGGAGGAATTATATACTGATGGAATTAAATTGGTAATCAGTTGACCTGAAAATAAGTATACATTTTCCTGGGGCATCTAGATGGCCCAATGTATTCACAACAATTCATTAATTGCTTAATAGTAAGGCAGAGATCTGAATCAGAGAAGATTCGAATATACTATACTGACGGATTTGAAGTGGGAAGAAGGGGAAACTTGTAGAAGCTAGAAATGGAAGGACAGATTGTGCCTCAAACCTCAAGAAGGAACATGGTGAGAGAATGAAGCAGGAAGATAGACCACCCACAGGCAAACAAAATGCAGGACTCAGAGAAGGAAAAGTGGGCACGAGAGCATGTCATCCTAGAAGGAGATACCGGGCCTGGAGAACGTCTTGTCGCTGCCCCTGACAGCTTCAACCTGCAACAGCTCTTCCTTAGTTACCCCTACCAACAACCAATCAGTCACAAAATATTCTCTAAAGCATTGCCTCTTGTGCCAACAAACCCTCAGCCCCACCCTTATGATAATAATGGCTTGAACACTGCTTCCCCAGATTTGTTCAAGAAGAAAAACAGAGTTGACTGAATCCTATCATACCACAAGTCAACTATGGGGATAGGTAGAGCCATAAAAAGCCCTAGACAACAGACAACTCTTAGCATCCCTCTCTTGGAGCCCCTCCTCTTTGGACCTCTGCTTTCTATTACTCTAATATATTCTGTTGCTTTGCTCTCACTCTGAGTCGTGGATTTCATTCTTTGTATTTTCTCAAGACAAAGAATCCACCCACCTACACTCTGTGTTACAATGGCACTTTTAACACCTTAGTTTAAACCCAGTTAGATTCATTTTTGAATACTGACCTTCATTTAAGACAATATACTTCCATATTTTAAGGCCACTTACTTTGTGATAATTTGTTAGATGAGTATAAGGAACAAAACAGATTAAGTAATAGAGGCTGTCAATGCTTTTGGTCTTCCTCAGTCCAACAGGAATTTTAATGCAAGAGAAATGGTCAGTTTGGCCATCAAAGATCAGTTTGACAAAAGATGAACCACTGAGGTAAATAGACCTTTTGTAAGGCCACAACAATGACATAAACAAAAAGTGATAAGTTGCTTAACTGGGAGAGTAGTGAAGTGATAGATTAGAAGGGACAAAATTAATTTTAGTAACAATGGAGATTTAAGTGTATACCCAATATGGGCACAAGGGAAAGTATCCAAAAGTATCCCTTAATTAGATAAAAAATACAAAAATGAGCCTTTATTTTATACTGTTTTGGGGAAGGGTGTCTGCAGATTGTGTGTGTGTGTGTGTGTGTGTGTGTGTTGCAATTTCAGTATGTTGAATATGATTGTGTACAACCACATGGAGAGCTGGCAATAGACTTCAAGTTGAATCCTATGCACACGAATGAAATTGAAAGAGAGCAAAAGTAAGATTATATTGATGAAGAAAAACAGCCTCTGCTGCCACCATTTAATAGTGATTATTCTTTTTTCTCAATATTTGAAAAAAAAAGGGTAACTTTTGGCAAGGTTTGTAGTAAGGATGAAATGTTTGAAAGGTGTTTTGGCACAGTATTTCTAGGGGCCCCAGAAATAACAGGGAACAGTTGTGGGGACAAAGAACCTATGAAGTGAAGTCCTAACTCCAGACTGAGTTCAAATAGTATCTGCTTTAGTCTCCTAATGTGGCTTAAAGTCAGGCGCCGTATGTCAACCACAGTTTAAGGCTGTCCCTACTTCGGTTGGTGGGGCAAAGGAGGTGAGAACAGTATGAAGTTTGGATGGTTTAGCTCAGCAGAAAGAGGGAATAGGATAAAGCAGAGAGTCCCAAAGTCAGAGAGATGAAGAGAGCCAGTAAGGGAAGAGTGAGGCCAGAGGAGGGAGGAGTCGGGCGGAAGCTGATGAGCGCCAGGGGAGGCAGCCTGCGAGCCTGGGTGCACACACGTGGTGCGCCAACGTGTGTTCGTGCAAGGTGTGGAAAGCCAGGCAGCTCGCCCCAGCACCTCTGGACGTCGGCCGAAGGACACCACAGCTCCCGCGTGCTCAGGAGACCTTAACTAGCCATCCTGCAACCAAGCTTTGTAGGTTTGGGTTGGATCCTCAGAACTTGAACTGCAGTTGGGTCCTCTAGGACCAGGGCTGATCACCGGTCTTCCCAACCGATGGGCTCTGGGCGGGCGCGAGCCGCCACCGCCCGCGAGGACGCCGCGCTCTGGCCTGGACGTTCCAGCCGGAACGCGGCGGGTGGGGCTCGGGACACCGGGCACTGGCCATTCCCCGCGAGGTCGCGACAGAGGTGACGACGGCGAAGCGCAGGCGAGGGAAGAAGCGAGCCCGGAGGGCGGCAGGGGAACCACGGGGCCCTAGCTGGTCATGGAGCTGTACTCAGAGCCTGCTCCAAGGCTGCCAATGTCGCCGCCACAAAACAGCCTCCACCAGCCTGGCCGCGGACAGTCAGCAGTGCGGAGACTGAGTGGCCGCCCGGAGTTCTCGTCTTCAGCTGGGCCTCGGCCTGCCGGGCGGGCCTAGCCACAACAGGGTCTGCGCGGTATCCTAACGGTCGGGCTCGGGCCCCCTTGGCGCGCACCCGGGGCGCTGGAGCGGGTGCCGCGCGGGGCGCGAGGGCTCCGCGGGCCCCTGCAACCCGAATGAAAGGCCCGAGTTTCCTTAGTGGGAGTGAGGGGAGACTGGCCTGAGCCAAAGGGTCCACCAAAAAGAAAACACTAAACTCTCCGATTGTGCCCGACAGGGTGGCCACAAGACCCATTTTCCAGGGATGGGAGCCTCTCAGCTACTGGATTTGCCCTTGGGGTCAAACTGCCTGTGATTCCAGGAAGTGATACCTGTTTTCTTTACTACGAATATAAGTGAAAAGGTAAACTAATTTTTAACTGTCTTACTTTAGTTTTCTTTTACCTTTCTACTTGCCTCTTTAATTCAGAGGCTACAGTATACAAAATTCATTAAGGGAATTTGCATTAACCTTCACAAGAGAGAAAGAAAAAACAAAACAAAACACATCTAACCAGAGCATTATTCGGAATATCTATAAAGCAATTTCATCCAATATGATTTGGACAGACTTATAAGCCAGAAAGTTTGTATTCAGAGTTCTGTTTTAATTTATATTTGTGGAAGTTTAACATCTTAATAATGATAAAGTGTAATAATAATAATAATAGAGTGATTTAGAGCCCAATGCTATTTTCACACACGAAGTGGAAAAAAAGTGGAGTCAAAATAATTTTCTATGTTTAGTACTTCACTCCCTTCAGTGAAAGAAGGCCCCTGCCTCTATAAGGAGGAGGTCCCAAGATTTACCCCCAATCTGGCCTTTCAGTCATTTCTCCAGAGCCTCAACTACTTCAAGTAGATGTCCTTCTATAACCCCTCTCCGTACCGTTCTTTTGTCCTCCTGTCTCCAAACCTACGATGCCAGTTTTTCTTCTCCCCAATCCATGAAGCTTTCATTCTTCAAGACCCTTTGTGAACCAGCACAGACTTGACTACTATCTTTACTAAGAATGCACACGTCCTCGTTTGATTGATCTCACTTAACTCTCAGACTGGATTATAACGTTTACTTCTCCCAAACTTCTTCATGTTTCTAGTCCTCAACCCTATCCTGTCTGAAAACTTCCCAGCTCTTTATTGACAAATTCTTGTGATTTGGTATATTCTTATTGAGTGGTTACTTTGATCATATTCCATAAAGTTCTATAAGAAGGAATTCTAAATGAACTCAACCCCTTCACTATGATGTCATCAGAAATAAGTAGAGATCCTCGATATTTTATACTTGCCTAATGTCTTAGTTTGGGTTCCTATAATACAGTACTATAGATTACAGAGCTATAAAACAAAAGAAATTTATTTACACAGTTCTGGAGGCTGGAAGTCTGAAATCAGGGTGCCAGCATGGTTGAGTTCTGTTAGGGTGCTCTGCTTATAACCCTTAAATGACAGAAAAAGAGTTAATCAGCTGTCCGTGGTCTCTTTTATAAGGGAATTAGTAAAATTCCTGAGGACTCAACCCTCATGACTTAATTACCTCCCAGGACTCTACTCTCTACTATCACATGTGGCAATTAAGACTGCAACATATGAATTTGGTGTAAAACTTTCATTATATAACACCTTATGAATATGATTCCCAAATAAGTTTTACTTCTGTCAAAAATATAATTTACTTTTTGAAAGCTATTCTTTTTACTTGAATAGAGAAATCTAACATAGAGATAGCAGAAAATATGTTTTGTATTCTCTTGCACATAGAGTGACTATAGGTAATGATAGTGTACTGTATATTTTTCTCTTAAAAAAACTTGAAGAATTTTGAATGTTTTCACCACAAAGGAATGAAGCATATTGAAGAGATATGTGTGTTCACTCTAATTTGAACACTACACAATTTATACATGCATTAAATCATCACATGGTACCCCATAAATGTTTACCAGTGTTATGTATCACTTTAAAAAAACAAATGAGCCAACCTCACAAAATTTGTGCCCTATCTACAAATTAACTGCTAAAATTTACTTGAAATTTATTGCATTACCTTGATACAATAATATAATTCTCTTTAGCATAGAACTTAGCCCTTTTATTTGCTGTTTCTAATATGTTTACTGTAATGCCATTTTTCCATCAATTATGAATTCCCTTGTATATACTTTAAAAATATATTTTCTATTACTGTTCCAAAATTATGCATCTAATCATAATTAGGTACCAGATCAGATCCCTGAAGGACTGACTTTGTGAGATTTATTTTTTCTCAGTGTTAGCTCTTTGATGAAGAAAACCTTTATTATTTTTATATATAGGAAAACTAATTGTTTAGATTGACAACAAAAGGTTACCTGACTTAAAAGGTAATATCTTTTTACTGCATAGGTGATTAGGTTGCACCTTGAGAAACATGCCTGTTACAACTAAAGTCAACATTTGTGTGGTGCAGTGTGCACACCTATAATCTCAGAGGCTCAGTAGGCTGAGGTAGGAGGATTGCAAAGATTAAGTCGAGCCTCCTGAACTGAAGAGGACTGCCTCAAATTGAAAGAAGTGAAAATAACAAAGGGCTGGGAAATATAGCTCAGTGGTGGAGTGCCTTGGGTTCAAACCCAGTACCACAAGAAAAAAAGAGAGAGAGAGAGAGAGAGAGAGGAGGGATTTAAAAAAATAAATAAATAAAGGTCAAAAACACCTAAAAGAAATCGAAAACTAAATGTCACATCTAAAAAGAGACACTCAGCCCCCTCCTCAACTTACCATTATTGTTTCCTTTCCAGGAAAGACGTTGGCATTTCTCACTGAATTCAAGACTTTATGCTAGTAGATTCCTTTTTATGTTTTGTCAGAGAAGCATTTGATCAACAAGCAATTTGATTTTCTGATTTGGCCACTTGAAAGGAATTAAAGTTTTGGTGTTAAACAGGAAAGTCAGAAATTTAACAAAGAAGCTTTTCAACAAAGAGAGAACTCCATACTATTACTACTATGCTCCTCCTGTCTACCCTTTTGTGGGAGTTTTTGTAGGGTTCCACCCAGCCAGCCTTCTGAGTATTTATAAAAGAATTGAACACAGTCTATGTAGCCAAACTGAACCTAAAGGTCACAAATGAGTGGCTGCAGTTAATGTCTGGAATGTGCACAGTGTTGTGCAATAGTATGAACTGAACTGGAATGCCTGCAAAAAGGGCAAATACTTTCTGGTTTTCCAAATCGTCCACGTCTTCCACTTCTTTCACCTGATTCCTGAATTTGGCTTTGTTTTGGACTCAGACTTGTGTTGTTGCAGTCAAGCTCAGAAAGAATGCAAAGAAACCTCATTTCTTATAAATATGTTTTAAAGATGACTTTTCAGTATGTTGAACTATCTTATGTAGATCTAGAATTTTATTTGAATGTAAAATTTTCTTTGGGTTTCTTTCATTCAAGACCGTAAATACAATGACTCTTCAACCCAATGTTTTAGCATCTGAGTTTGCTTTTACTGTTTATTCAAGTTACTTCCATTTAATTATATTGAAAGATTTTTTCAGATGATTGCCAATTAATAATATAATTAATTCTATTCCTTTCGGATGTAATGCATGATCTGATAGAGTGAGGAAGAAAAGGGAGAATCTTAGTATTTGCTTTTTTGCCTTAAAAATTTATGCGCTTTTTCTTTTCTTTCCTCTCCTCCTGCCTTCTCTGGATCAGGGCCAAAGACTGATACACATCAGAGAAAGAACTAATTCAGTGGGCGTGGAGTCTTTAGAGTAATTCATGTAAATGAGGAAAAGAAGAGGAGAATAGCATTGAAACTTTCTTCAAGTAATCTTTCTGTTAGATTTTCACCAGTTCAGATTCTTCCCTCCATGTTTTATTTTCTAATCATCTCAATGGGTTATTAATTTTGAAAATGCACTAATTTTACATATGTAATATTTTTGAATCTGTGTTTGCAGCTTTTCGACCTTCCTACGGTTTTAACCTGACTGATCCTTACTGTCAGCTTTGGAAAACCAGTATAAGAACCTACATGATCCACATTTAAGAGCATACTATAAGCGCAAAGATATCCTTAGGAGACTAAAGAAAGGTGGCTACATCACTAGCAATAATAAAGTGAGTTAAAGATTACTATGTTTAAATGAAAAACAATGCTTTCAAATGTAGTATATATGTGCATTCTATACCTTCCTGGAGAGCCATTATCACCTTTAATTTGGTCAAAGGAGGTACTTAATGGCCAATTCCATAGAATATTCAATGTTTGAGCCAAAGGAAATCAGACAAACAGGTGTTTCTAAATGAAACTAACTCTTCATCTTTTTTTCCTTTGAAATATCAAAAGATTATAAATAAGTAATTTATGATGTTAAAAATATAGTATTTGTCTCAGCTGTATTATAGTCTTGTTTATCTGTCTCTAAGGGCACTGTACACTTCTCAGGATTATGTCCCACATACTTTTTTATTGGTTCTTCTTGTTATTATAATATTATTATTATTTAACATAATAATGAAAGTATAGAACATAATTTGTTCTAATTCAGTCTTCCAGAACTCCCTGTTTCCCCTCTCTCCTCCTCACCATTTCCCTATCTTTCCACTATTTACTTATAGTTTTTTTTTTTTTTTTAATAGTGTCTTAGGAATATATATGATGGTGAGAGTCACTATGGTATATTCATGTAAAAAGTAGATGAAATAGGATTGTTCAGCCTGTTTGAATCCTGATGGAATGGTCTTGAGTTAAAAATGATTACATTATAATTACGATCCAGTTATAATTAATTAGAATTATTATTTTAATAACTTCAATTAATAGTAAATTCCTTATGGTATAGGTCATATTAATAAATTAATATTTTTTGATAGAAATTTTATGTTAACAAATGTAGAAAGAATACTATTCATGATATTAACAGTTTATTGTTATTGGTACCAAAATGGTGATTAAATTTATGTCATTACTGTTTTTCCTCTGAAGAATTAATATCACTTTTATATTATATATTTAAATATTTATACATTTTGTTTTTGTTTTCAGAATTGTGTGTACCTTGAGGGAATTAAATAAATATAGGCAGTACCTTACCAGCTTAAAACTAGACTTTGAAAGAAATTATGTAAGAGAGACAAGTAAGTTAAATACTTAAATTTGGATTTCTTTAAGCAGAGTTTAGAAAAAAGTTTTGTTTGTGTTTTCTTATAACATTTTAATTGTCTAATTGTTGACAAAGTAATTTGTCGTTTCTCATTTCTTTAATTGTTGACAAAATAATTCAGTATTTTAGCAAATAAAATATAGATATTGTGTGAACAATATTGGAAGTTGGCTATGTTTGACCAAAACAGGGGAAAGGAAAGGTCATGTATTAATACACTGGAGATGACCGACATAATCTGGAAATTACATTTCTAGTTAAATGTGTCATTTCTGTTTGATTGTGGCCAATAGAAGTGCCTGTGACAGCAAGATTCTTAAACTGGAATCCAAAACAGGTTGAGCAGTAGGAAGAGAAATGTATGAGGAATATCCATGAACATGGACACAATGTGCTTGTTGCTCACACCCATGCAGCTGTATTTATCCATGAAAATGTTCTTAAAAGTACATTGGAATTCTGGGCCATAAGAGAGTGGTTATAGGCAGTGACTTTCTTCTGATTTTTGACTCTAAGTTGTATATGGAGTGTGTGTGTGTGTGTGTGTGTTTGTGTGGGTGTGTGTGCGGTGCGCGCGCGCATGCACATGCATGTGTGAGAATTCAGGTTTCAGGGGCAAGAAAAGTTAACTCAAAATAAGGAAAGGTGGGGTTTTTGAAATTTTACGTTCTGAGATTAGAGTTTAGATAAAATGATTATGAGGTCCCTACACTTTTAAGTGTTCTGTATTTTTCCCCCCTTCCCCTCTCTGTGCCTAGAGTGTGTCCTCTACTTCTTCCATGTTTTATTTAATTTTCTTTAGAATTAGCAAATGAAGCATTTATCTTTAATTTTCAGAGAGATAAATCTTCAGTTTGGTTTGCTTGCCCACGTCTTGGATGGATTCAGAATAGACTAAGTTCAATTAAATGATTAATCATTTATAATATTAGAAATGTTAAGGGTTCTATTTCTAGGGGAAAAATAAGAAATATACATATTTATCATACACATTTCTAAACTAGAAAATGATTGCAAAACAACTACGTAGACTGCAGGAAACCAGTCACCTCCCTGAATGTTCTGATGTTGCACGGTTCCAGAATTGGTTGTTACAGGAGGGTGCCACCCGGTCTATTAAGGACCAGGAAAGATTAATAAGACACAGGTAAGATTGAAAGTAATGCATATTTTTACATATATATCATGAACTCAAATAAATTGAAAAATACTGGAAAACATTGAAGTCAGGATTTTTTTCTTTTAAATAGTAGATACCTTTCAACTCCTTTGTAGTTCTCAGTGTGGAGAGGAAGAAGGGGAGACAAAGAGATAAAGGGATTGGGAACCTTGTTGCCAAGGCTGTGAAGGGAAATTTAAGCTTTATCAGAGAAAATGAGCTTAAACCGAGGTAAGCCAAACATTTAACTGAAGGAAAAAACAGTCCAAAACCCTTTCTATAGAAGGAGAGGAAGGGAAAGTATTTTTAGCACATGCTGAAAACAATAACAAGTTTTCATGATCCATTTTAAGGAATGAATGACAGCATTAAGTTTGAGGGAGTTAAG
Source organism: Sciurus vulgaris (assembly GCF_902686455.1). Lineage (NCBI taxonomy): Eukaryota > Metazoa > Chordata > Mammalia > Rodentia > Sciuridae > Sciurus > Sciurus vulgaris. Next base: position 139,155,133 of record NC_136463.1, read on the forward strand.
GCAAAGCCAAAAACAGAGTAAGATATCTGATGTGAATTATGAACATAGGTTATCTGTAAAAAAAAAAAGAAAAAAAAAGTAAATTTTCAGATATTACCCAATTATTAATATTTCATTGCCATTTTTTTTAGGAAGTGAAGGGAGGTGGCATTCTTTTTCTTTCACTAGGAGTTGAAAGATTAGGCTGTATTACCTGACTTTTATTCCATAGTTATATTTTGTGGTAATGCCATAGGATATTTATGTATCAGAGACCCAGACTATAAATGGGAGATTGTTCAAAGAATTATAAATTATAAGGACTCTGTTTTTAGAAAATTCAAATCTATTGTTTTTTTTTTCCCTCTGGATTTGAAGCTATATCAACTGCTTCAATTATATCAACATTCTTTTTTTCAAATTCATACTGCTAAACCTCCTGAGTTTGAATGCTTACTGTGCAAATGCTTTCATTAGTTAGCTCCACATTTTACCTTTGCCTTGTCTATGACAACACATACAAATGTAGTAGGAAGACTTTAAAATGAGTAAAACATTATGAGTCAAGCTGACTTGAAGGTCCTTGAAAAGGACTGATAGAAAAAAACTATAAAATTCCCGTAGCTCAAAAAGCGAAAAGCAAGCAAGGAGATGATTTGGGAATATCAAAACACAAGATGCTGTAATGCAGGAAACACCCTGTTCACTTCATGATATTTGCACTCTTTCTCAGGTATTTGGATATGATATGTAAGGAATTAGAACATCTAGAGCACACAGCAGAAGAGCAGCGCCTACTCCAGAGAGAGAGAGAAGAAAGACGTCAACGGGAACACACAAGAAGAAAACTTAATCTTCGTAGAAAAATTGAGGAGGTGAGATATAACAGATTTAAAATATTGAGAGAAAAATTGTGTGCACTTTTCTCCAATTGTAAATAATGTACACCATAACGCATGAAATCAGTTCAAGTAATTTCAGTTCTAAATAATTTACACCTATTAAACTGTCTTCAGAATTATAATGTATAAGTTATTACATAAAAAATTAAGGCAGAGACCACACGCTATACATATGGATCAACTTCTGCTTCTCTTTTCTTTGGGAGCAGGTCTCTACATAGCTCAGGTTAGTCTCGAACTCCTGGACTAAAGGTATCCTCCCATCTCAGCCTCCTGAGTCGGGGATTACAGACATTCTCCATCACACCTAGCTTAACTTCTGCTCTTAAAGAGCAGTATGAAAGAGTTACTGGACACTCTTTCACTTCCCTATATCACATGGTGTGAAGAGAAAAATTTTTTTAATTATGTTAAGTAAAAAATAATTATGGTCAGGAGTGGTAGTACATGCTGTAAATCCCAGCTTACTTGGGAAGCTGAGGCAGAAGGGTTGCAAATTTGAGACCAACCTCGACAACTAAGGGATACTCTGTCTCAAAATCAAAAATGAAAAAGGGCTGGAGATGAAGCTCAGTGGTAGGGTATGCAAAGTCCTGGGTTTAACCCACAGTACCACAAAAAACAAACCTGCTACCTGCCTTTTAAAGCTAGGAAACAGCAAAATAAATAAATGAATGAATGAATGAATGAATGAATGAATGAATAAATAAATGAATAAGTAAATGAATAAGTAAGTGAATAAAAAATAAAATAAAGCATTCCAAAGCCACAATATGACTTCGTTTATGTTTGACCAGACCAGATACTTGTTAGGCCCTTGACTTTCTAATATTCTTGTTGATGGAAAATTAAGGTATCACTGGGAAGGGAACAAACACCAAGTCTAGTAGCATTGTGTTTTCTAGGAATGGAAGACAAAAGAGATGTTACTTCTGACAAGGATTGGAGAAGATGTTAAGAGAGAACAGAGAGTAGAAGAACAGCGTCGTAAATGTAGAGAAGAGAGTGACAGAAAGGTAGGGTGATCTCTATTTGGGGCTGTTCAAAGAGAGTTTTTTTCAAAGTACAAATCACTCCGCAAGATGATCATAGACTTCTTGCCCTGAATTATATGCATTATACAAAACTGAAAGTTATGAACAATTTTTTGAGACTTTGTCTCGCTATGCTGCCCAGACTGGCCCAAATTCCTAGGCTTAGGCAATCCTCTTGCTTTGACCTGTGAGTTACTGAGTCTTCAGGGGTGCACCACACACCTAGCTATAAACATTTTTACTATATTTTACTGAAATGCTTTTCTATAATGGAAACATGCTGCCCTGTTATTTGATATAATTACCTTTGGCTTTAGCTTCATACCACATGCTATAGTTATGATTCTTGTAAAAATTAAATAACCAATTTGGTTTTTCTGAGAATAAGAAATTCTTGGTAAAAGTTTTTGATTTTTTTTCTGATTGATAACTATATTAATGTTAATAATATGCAGTATGTTTTGATTTATAGTGTAAATCAGAATAAGAAAAGAGATAACATCTGTAATCTCATGATAGCCTTATTAACTTTTTAGTGCACACACACACACACACACACACAGACATACCTATATATAATGTTTCCATGAAAATTTTTATTCCAATAAATAATTAAATATATGCTATTATACTTTACAGACTGGTTTGTAGATTGCCTCTTCATTTAGTGAAATACCATTAGCAACTTTCCATGTCAATAAATATGCAATTTTTACCACTTCCTTTTTTTTCTCATAGACATCAGTGAGATTATCTTTCTTTTCTGAGAGCAATAGAGTGCTGCAGTTTTTACTTTTTGCCTGATATCAATTCTATTCAAGGAATCACGGGCATTCCAATTTTCTTTTGATTAACATTAGACATGACATCTTCCTTTGTTTTACTTTTAACACTCTATTGAGACTCAAAGGGCACAGTGGCGCACACCTGTGGTCCCAGTGGCTCAGGAGGCTAAGGCAGGAAAATTCAGAGTTCAAAGCCAGCCTCAGCAAAAGCAAGGCCCTAAACAACCTAGACCTTGTCTCTAAATAAAATACAAAATGAGGGAGGGAGGAGGAGGAAGGAGGAAGGAAGGAAGGAGGAAGGAAGGAAGGAAGGAAGGGAGGAAGGAAAATATTAAAGAATAATTTACCCCAGGTAGAAAGAAGAAATAGATAAAATGGTGTTCATCTGAGGTAGTAGTGATAATGCAAGAGAATGAGTAAGTGGTAAGAGAAGAAATAGAGTTAGAAAAACAAAGATTGGAAGATTGATCCCAAGTAATCTTTTAAATCATCAGACGAAATATATTTAAATGAGTCAAAGATCCAATCTTGTCTCTTGGGTAACAATTATTATTAAGGAATATTTATATGGTCAAAGTTGACATTAGAGTTATTTATAGTAAACTATGCCAAGGTGAAGAAAATTCTTGTTAAATGTTTTGTTTGTATCTCATTGGGGTTTGAACATTTAGTGGATGTCTATCAGTCTTTGGCTGTGGCTCTCTCCAGAGTTGCAGGGGCACAGGAGCCCAATTTCCCTAGTTGCTTCATACCGCCTACCAGCAACTTCTGGTTTGCCAGCTCAGGGAACTGCAATGTTCTCAGTGGCTGTTTCCATTGTTTATAGTAGCTCAGGATGCAGGCTGGAGTGCCCCTGTGATTACTGTGGGTCATCATTCACTTCAAGGCTGAGCAAGCAAAAGAGAAAGATGATAGCATCCCATAATCTCCTTCAAGAGCACGACCTAAAACTTCCTGCTAGGTTCTGCCTCTTAAAGGTGTTCACTACATTCCAATAGGCCAATGGGCTTTTGGGAACATTTCAGATCCAAACTATGACAACCAGTTAATCCCACACATGGGATCACTGCCATGCTTCATTCATGAAGTGACTTCTGTGATCAGAAAAAAAGTGTTGTATGAAATATGATGGTGGATCAGGAATTCCATAAGTTTATAGATAGTAGTTTTATCAAAAGCACTGTGTGCAAAGCAGACAAATTCACATACAGAATAAGTGCATAGTATACTAAGAACAAAATGCTATACATCCCCATGATTGAAGTAGTTCGACATAACCAGTCTGCAACCATGTAGCTGGCAAATCATTCCAGGAAATGGTACCATATTGAGATGCGTATTACCAAATAAACTATTCAGCAAAAAATATAGTTTTGATGAATAAAAGTCCATGTCACTGAGCCCATGCAAAACCTCTACTCCCACCACCATTACCATCTTGATATAATACCATTGGGCAATGGATAATGACTGGGGAAAGAGACTTTGTATCCACAAAACGGGTCATCCTTTGATGTTCACTCACATGGACACAAATATTTTCATATTCTTTGCCCATTTATAAAGAACCATTCACAGACTTTTTTCTAGAATCTCCTTGTTACCAATTCTCCAACTGTGTTCAAAAATCCTTTAACATCCATCAAATTTCATTTGGCCTTAGGCCATGAATTAGTAGATGATTGTATATATGTCCCTTTCTCTTTGTAAGCAAAATTTAACATACAGATGCATGATGAGGTCATTGCTCAAAGCTTATCCTCACATAGAGGATTTATCGTAACCAGTGTATTTGAGGGATGCTTCAGAGAGAGACTGTAGTGCTGCAAGGTCCCAAAAGTAAACTTGAATCTGGTGTATGCGTATCTTGAAGAATCATATAAGAACTAGGATATAGTTCTTTTTTTTCCTCAATCAGCTGGTAGTGAGGAAGTATCCATGAGGTCATAGATGAAAGTCCAATAGAAAAAATGAAAGCAGAGTAGATGCCACAGGGATCCAAGCCACTTTCTTATGTAACTTGTCTGTGATTTCAGGGTCTACATGAGCCCAATCTCATAAATACTATTTCGAGGGAATAGTGGAATGCTTCTGTGCATAGTCAACTTTATGTAAGACATCAAGTTGATAATGTACAGCTCTGGTTGCATGATAAGTTGGTAGCTCATGGTTAACTGTTCAGGTACTACAAAGCTAATGACTGTTTCTTCAAAGGAGAGTAATTATTCATAGGACTTTCCTCCAAAATTAAGGGTTCTGCACCAGGATTCCAATTATAGCCTACTGCCAAAACAGCCAAAGAGTATATCCATCTACAATTGATACTTCAAACACCAAGAATCACCATTCTACACCCCACAACCCCTGTCTTCGATAGCCATATGGACAGGTGGCACAGTGGTTTGTATGGAAGCCTGACCTGTTCCAGTATTCTCAGTTTCTCTGAGAACCACTCAAAATAAATAGTTGTGGGGACCACTCACTGGTTAACAAGCTAGGTTAGAACACCCAAAGATAAGAATTTGCCTCCCAAACAGGCATCTACTAAGCATGCTGCCTCCATTTTTATTTCAGGAGAAGAGAGATGCAACAACTTATCTTTAACCTTAAAAGTGATATCTCAATGCCCAAGAACACTAGACCAATATAATTTTCTCTGAGTTAAGGCTCTTAAACTTGTGGAGATTTATTCATTCATATTTTGATAGATTTTATGAAATAATTAGGTATACATATTTTTACAATGTTAGCATTTTCATATTTTTTACAATGATATCAATAGCCAAGTTTCAAAATTATTAGCTTTATCATTTAAAGTCAGGATTTAAATGTTCTCTCTGAAATCTTTGGATAACAGATATTCATTGTTAAGAGTTTTCTCTTTCACAGTTAAAACAATCTCCTAATAGGAAGGATAAGGTGCTATATTTCAACTTCTTAAAATAAAATTTGAGAAAATTCACATACAGAATACTGCTTTATTCTCAATTAAGAAGTACATGAGGAAAGTAAAGGGGTTGCCCCAAAGAAAACTGAACATTCATTTCAAATTTTTGTTCCCAGGAAGGCATCATATATCCAAGTTGCACAGTAATTCTGCTCACAGACAGGGAAGATAAGAAAAAATAAAACATAAGGGGAGGAAACTAACAGTATGAGTGGGCCATCTGTAACATCATTGCACCAGATTCTTCAGATATGCTATTTTATATGTTTTCCATACTTTCCATAATGATTGAAACAGATATTGTAATTATTCCCATTTTTAAAAATTAAGACAACTGAGGTTCACTGCCCATTCAGTTAAGAATGCGTGGGTCAAGGTAGACTTAGAACTATCTTATGCAAAAGTCTGCTAGGTTTTGTTGCTGTTGTTCATTTTTAATATGACAAAGAAAATTATCTTTTACTAACACAAAACCTTATAAGAACTGTACAAGGAAACAAGAATTACTTTCTACATCCCTAACCCTTGACCAAAACATTAACTCCTGAGTGCCAAAAGGATCAGTTTCACAAACCAGACTTACATGTTCAGAGAAATTATTTCAGTATAAAGATTTTCCTAATAATTTCAAATAATAAGCAATCAAAAACACAGGTAGAATAGGATCGGGTTCCATGTTTGCACCCCGCTCTAGTCTTTTTTTTTTTCCACATAAATACCTGCTTTTTGGCTCAGACTAATTGAGTAGGTCATTAAGAAAGATGTTCAATTTATCACACAGACTAGTGAGCATTTAAGGGTATGAGAATCTATCTCCTCTTAATACTCAGAAAACTGCTGTACTTTAAATAGCACTGTCCAAGGAGCCACAGCACATAAATCCGTAAATGTTAGGTTTGTTAACTACAAGAAATCTCAAACCAGCAACATCTTGTTCAAAGCATTCTACACTTACAAACATTCATCCGACAAATGCCATCAGTTTATTTTTCAAGATGTCAATTATCAGCATTTTCCCAAAGATTTTGTGAAATTACCTGCATTATTTTCCCTCAGAAGCCACTCTTCCCCCTGTATCCTGGTATGGGAGAGAAATAGATTACAGGTTATTTGTTTTGTAAGGGTTCAATAGGATCATCCACGTTTTAAAATTATGATGTTAAAAATACTAACAATGCCAGTAACAACAATAATTACCATTATTAATAGCAATTATTATTACCAGTATGAGCTACATTATTTTTCATGAGCTTACAGATGGCTAACAACAATGTAGTTAGATATAAGGCATACTTATTTTTTGCAAAACACAAGGCTGTTAGATTTGTCTTTCATTCAATTTTCATTTAATCATTTAATTGAAATATCTTTTTAGGAGGGCCATTTTAACAAAAAATTACCAAACCACAAATTACTGTCCAGATAGTCAACAAAAATGAAATGATGAAATAAGAAGAAATAAGAGTAACAATTGTATTATTTAATATTACCATTTTAGAGAAATAAAATATTACTACTTTTGTAATACAATCATAAATGCATGTGTAAGCTATATCTTTTTAGCTAAGTGCATATATTACATTGCAAAAATAAACTAACAAAATTACTTTAAAAATATTTAAATTGCATACTTTTGATAAAACATAGTTTAAGCCTCTAGGGATTAACTTAATTTAGGCAAATCAATCACTTCATTCTTCCTATAAGAAAAGAAAAAAATCTTGTGAAAATAAGTTTAATAAATAATTGTATGGCATTCTAAAATTTCCATTATGAAAACTGTTTCATAATATATAATTGATACATATTCCAGAACCTACAAAAACAATGATTTCCATAATTATTGTTATCTAAGACAGAACTCAATATATTTTAAATGAGAACAAATCTAAAACAATATTTCGATCTCTCAGGGAATACTAATACTGAAATTAAGCACCTATATAAATGAGAACTAATGGAATATTTAATCCTTAAATGACAAATTTTGTCTTAATTTGTCTTTCTCATGAAAAAAACATTTTTTGCATATTTAAAATCTCAGTAAGAAACAATAACTCTGATGTTCTCTTAATTGGCCAGAATTTTTAAGTATGACTATATTTCCTGTGTTCATTCCCTGAGTCAGAATAAAAATGTTAAGAGCATATTCTCATCAGTCAGTAGCTGAAAATCACTTTATCATTACATTTTTCTTAAATCTTAAAGAAATTTAGAAGAAATATTTACAGGGCAACTATGACCCTTTACAAGGTTGAAAGAGAGAAAGAGCACACAATCACAAAAGAAACAGCATAAAATAATTTGACTGAGATGGGCATACATAGTATTTATTATGTTAGTAAGTGAAAATAAATTATTATATTTTTCAAAACAAAGATTTCAAAGTGCACCATGAAGCAAAACCCAACACTTTAATGCAGAAATATATCTAAAACAAAGTGATTCAGAAGAATTTTAAATAAAAATAAAGAATAGTGTGGCAAACATGATACTACTAATACAACAGGAGTGAGCTCATGATATCAAACAAAGTAACATTAAAACAAAACAACAAAAAAGAAAACAAAAATCTCAAATAAAAAACAAAAGAATGGAAAGGTTTCAATTTCCTTCATTTTGATTTTTAGATGTTTTTTTGTTTTGTTTTGTTTTTTTTAACTTGCAGAATGTCACTCAAGGTCTTTTTAAATTTTAACTTTCATTACTTCTGAAACCATACTAAAGATTAAGCTTTTCTCAGACTGTTCACTAATTAGGTGAAAAAATTAATCACCTCCCCCCAAAAAGCCCATAACTAGTAAGCAGCTTCCTGAAATAACACTGTGATCCCCTGCAATGTTAATATAAACAACCAGCTGGCAGAACACGATAAGGATGCAGTAATATTTTTAATCAGCACTTGTTCTGAACACTCATATTAGAATAGTTATAATACCAACTACATAAATAGGTGACAATTATCCATGTTAACAAAAAAACCAGATTCCTCTTAGTTCAATATTATAAAAATAAAAAAATAAAGAAATTACATAACCACAATTAAAGGAACTGTACTTAAATAAATGTTTACTCATTAAAAAAACCGAAAAGAACAACATATTTCTGTGGTTGACTACATTTAGTGCAGTACATGTCCTTCTTAAATAAAAACCTAAACGCAATACTGGTTTCATTCTAATAAGTAGAACAGATTCAAAGTTACAAGCTTGTGCAGTTAGTGTAATATTTTCTTTTCTTTCTTTAATTTTTTTTTTATGTTAATAGGAATTGAATCTAGGGGGTGACTTACCACTGAGGCACACCAGTTTTACTTTTTGAGACAGGGTCTTGCTAAATTACTGAAGGTCTCACTAAATTGCTGAGGCTGGCCCTGGTATTTGCAATCCTCCTGCCCCTGTCTCCTGATTATCTGGGATTATAGGCATACACCATTTTGCTCAGTTGTATGATGACTTTTTAAACTGTGCTATTTCATAGAAAATTGATAGAAAACTGAGTTTATAAGTTTAAATTTGCAATTTTGGAAGATAATTCATTTTACAGGGTCACCATATACATATTTATAAAACAAAATATTCAGTTGTGATAGTCAATAATAATTTCTATTTTCACATTTAAAGCAATTTGCTTTGAGAATTTCTTATTGAAATATAAATACTGTAAATCCAGTGTCTTCTTGCACATTCAATCTTTCCTTCCTTAAGCTCAAAACATGCACATTAAATATTGACATGTTTATTTAAGCAAAGTATGCGAACTATAGATTTATAATATTCTCCCTGTTTAAAAGACTCTATTTGCTATTCTTTTTATTTTGTTTTATTTTTAAACGATTACTTTTTTTATTTTTATTTAGCTTTCAATTTTTTACAGACTGCATTTTTTGACCTACTAGATATTACACATTACTAACAATTTGTGATCTTCCGTTTAACAGAATAATTACATCTTTATGCAAATCAGCCATGTACTTTGGTTAATTTGTGAATCCTGAGGTTTTATGAGGATGAGTGCATGAAGCTACATAATCACAAAATCTTCTGTTGAAAGCAAAATCTAACACAACATTACTATTACAAATTTATAATGCACATGTTTATAAAATAAATAAATGTGAAAACAGGCCATAACACATTTTTTGCTATTCCATAGCTCAAGTTATTAACATTGCATAGGGAAACAATAATTCATTAGTTAAAAGCATGGGATGTCATCTAAAACAGGACAGAGACAATTAGAAGAATCAATGTTCAGAAATGAATGACAAACAAGCAAACAAACAAAGAAAAGAAAAGGAAAAGAAACTGGAGATACCCTGAGAGAAACATCAATAATGTCCATTTAAACAGTGACCAAGAAAAAACAAATTTACTCATTTACTGAGTACTATTTATTGAATAACTACTATTGAGATCATTCTATGTAATGGGAATGGCAGGGTACTGTAATAAATACTGCATTGACTAAGAAACATAAATATCTTCTCTAAAGCTTTTTTCATTTTATCTTGATAAGGCAGATAAGACAGATAAGTACAACCATATGCAGAATTCCATCTTAACTTTCATTTAAAAGGGAGCTGAATGCCCACTAAAACTTGTGTCTTCCCAAAGTTTTCCTTCTATAAGTGACTGTGTCATCTCCTCTTACTGTAAGGACACAATTATATTGGATTAGGGCCCAATCTAATGACCTTATTTTAATGTTATTGTATGTTTACAGAACCTATTCTACCAACAGTCACATTCTGAGGTATGGTGGGGTGGGGGAGCTAAACTTCAACTTATGCATGTTGGCAGCCCAGAACAGACTCTAGGGTTTCTAAGGGGATGATCATACAGGCACTTGTTTCTAGCACATATCAAAATTCCCAAGCTCCTAGAAAGAAGGCAGGTTATCAGCATAAACCATATAATTTTACAGATAGTTTAAGCACAATGAACTGGTCTTTTCAGTTTATGAATAATTCAACTGCCAGATTCCCAGAAGCCAGCCAAGGAGAAATCTTGCAAACCTGCCTTTCTACAATATAGTAGTGTGTGTTAAAGCCTACTGTGTTATATCATTTGAGCAGGTAGGCTGACAAGTACAAAAATATTTTCAATTTTAGTATATTTTCACTACAATCATATAAATCATGTTTATTGTGATTACTTAATTTTGCTTTAATTTTTTAAAAGATATAAAAATCATAAAATTTTGCAAATTATTCCATAATAAGAAACTTGGTCACTTTTACTAATCATCTTTTGTCCTTTATCATATAAACACATAATTTGAAAAATATCTGAAAATTTTCCAAAGATTTAGATTGAGATTTGACATGAGTAAAAATTTCATAAAAAATATAAGAAGTGAAAATTGGGGAAAGAAGAAAGAAAATTGATTATCTCTAAAACCTAATAAAGATATACATAGGGACAGAGAGATTCTTGTCTATTACCTGAAACCACAAATTTTGAGATAGGCCTTTTCAATATGGAAGGAGGATAATAACCCATGCACATACCTTCTCTGATTCCCATTTATAGGAGGTCACATTAGTGTAACAGCTTTGAGAAAAGCATGACCAAATCTGAAAAAACAAATATTGAAATGGACATACACTTTAATCCAGCAAGCTGTTTTAAAAGGATACTTACTATAGAACTTTTGTAATATAAAAATTCTAAAAATTAAAAAACAGAAAACTAATTAAATAAATGAATTACAAGACTAAATACCTTATACATAGGTTAAATACTGAATTAAATCCCAGTATGCTCATATGAAGTCTTTGTCAAGATATATTATACAGTGAAAAATGTAACATGTAGAACTCTGAATGCTAAATATTTTACAAGATATGTTTGCATGTGTGTAATTATACATAATCTATTGATATTTGCTCCTGGGTTGAAAGCCTTAGGGTCTGGGATTAAGGGGTGAAATATATTTCTTCTAACAGATTGGATTTTGGCCCAACATGTATATTATTTCACCAGTGTAAAATTGTGCCTCCTATATTTCTAGGGAATACAAAACTGACTGAATCAATCAGTAGAAGAGTTAAATTTGAAAAGGGCCATCAAAAAATCAATAGAGTTTGGAATTTTAGATCGCATAAAAGATCAGATTGATAATTCAGACCCAGAGGACTCAGAGATCTTATCTAGCATCGAGCTTTACTAACAATTTCAAGGACATGTGTAATTATAAGCATAAGTAAAGCAAAGAGAGGTCTAGCTCTTCTGGTACAGTTCCCCAAGTGCTATCATATAACATCATTCTGATCCAAGTAAATGAATAAGATTGCTATGAGGTATGCTGGGGCCTCACTTTCATAGAAACAGTTATATTATAAAGCATTAATGTCATGTGTGTGTACATATATATAGACACATATGGCATAAAATTTTACTAGAAGTCATTATGAATAAATCTCTGTATCCCAATGTGTCTACCTTAAGTAATTCTAGAGAATTAGGCACATCCTGCTAAAAGTATACAGCATGTACCAATCTTTTGCTAGCAAAATCCTTCTGTCATCATTGTTTTGCCTGGAGTTCAGTCATTAGTATGTTGATAAGAGAATTATTTCATGACACTTGCTTTCTTTCCTCTCCCTGGAGCACCCCTAGTGAAGGAAGAGAATGTACTGCAGAGTTCCAACATAATCTTTTCTTTTCTGGATAGACAGATGAGGTCAATGGAACCATTGATCGAATACATTTATACTAGAAAGAGGAGAGAGGTAGTCAATTCTTATGGGTCAAGAAAGGAATTAGCAATTAGTATTCAATATAAAAAAATTTATTTACATTCCTCTATGTTAAATATAAAAGGTAACTAAAATGAATGCAAATAAAAACAGATTTTGATAAACGGATGAGATGATAGAAGATTACTGAAGTATTTAAAATAGTTTAGGCATTTTATTTTCAATATATGAGATAGAATCAGGGAGAGAAATCATCATAGCAGTTGTTCTATAACTGTCCTCAAGTCTCTTTCAGGCTTCGTCAGGGTTATGGTACATAATACAGATAATGAGGCTGTCTATGCAGTGGGTTTAATGCTGTCTTTAATTGTTTACCCCAATTTTGTACTAGTGAAAGTCAATGTGAAAAATAAATACGTACAGGATTTTAAAAATATACTTAATATGTAAGGAATCATTTTATTTTTAAAAATTTGAGGAGAAAGGCAGATACCTTACAGGTTAAGAATAATCCCTTGCAACTAAGACCATTTCAAAGCTTTATAATATCGGGCAGGTCTTTTTCCCTAAGCCTAAAGTTCTTTATAAAACAGAAATTTTGATAACTGTATCACAAAAATAATAAAAGCATTTACTATGTCCACTCTGTTAGTTGATTGACACAATGAACAGTACATAGAAAGTGTTAGGCAGAAGGGAGTGAAAGGAGAGGAGATGGTTTGGGGGTAGGAAGGATGGTAGAATAAATCATGCATTATTATCCTATGTGCATATATGACTACACAACTGGTGTGATTCTATATCATGTACAACCAGAAGAATGAGAAGTTACACTCCATTTATGCATAATGTGTCAAAGTGCATTCTATTGTCCCATATAGCTAATCAGAACATTTTTTTTTTTAAAGAAATAATTAAAAAAAAAAACACTGAACATTTAGCATATCAATTTCTGGTTCTGAGAAGTCTGAGCACAGCTCAGCAGTATGCATTTCTTATAAAGCTGCAGTTAAACTGTAGGGCAGAGCTGAGGTCTTACATGAAGACCAAAATGAGGAAGAATTTGACTCCAGCTCGAATTATATGATTGTAGGCAAGATGCAGTTGCTCACAGGCTCTTGGACTGAAGGTCCTAATTCCTTGCCACATGGCTTCTCCATACATTACTCACAAATTCACAGCTGCCTTCATAAAGGATAATCTTGGAAGAGATATCCCATCACTATTGCCACATTCTGTATTTTAGAAGAAAGTTACTAAGTCCATCCCACTTTTTAAGTTTTGGAGATTATACAATAGTGTGAATACAAGAAGACAAGGATCACTGGGAAACAGCAGATCTCTAGAAATGGAGAGATATTATAATTTGTATTAATGTAGTCCTACTGAAATTTGGTCCTGAAGTCTCCCAAGTCTTCTGTCACACTTCCATAAACCCACCTTCCATATTGCTGCCAGAGAGTTCTTCTAAAATGAGCATTTGTTAAAACTCTTCATGGGTTCTCATCTGTAGGTCAGAAGAATAGAATAGTCACAAGTTCTTGCTAAGCACTATGCTTGGGGCTGTGCATATATAATTGTATCAGTCAGTCCCTGCTCTCAAGGAGTTTACATTCTAGAACAAGGCTGACAGGTCAACAGATATTCTTGATGTAATGTGAAAATATTAAGATGGAGGTAACCACAGAGAAACTGAATTCATTAAAAGGTTAGAATGTCAGGATGACTTCCCACAAATGATGACATAAGCAGCCTTAAAGGCTGATTGAAATTCGCTAAGCAATGAAGTGCAGAGACAGAGATAGAGACAGCATGAGCAAAGACAGATTCATGAATCAGCAGTCTGCATGTAGGGAACTAATTACAAACAGTTCTGTATCATCTGAGGTTCAATTTTGAGAGATGGCACAGGAATGTTGTGTCTAGATAGCGAAGAAAGGTCTGCAGTTGGCAGTATAATAGACCCCAAAGATTTCTGCATCCTAATTTCAACATTTGTGAAAGGCAAGGAGGAATTAATATTACTGATGGAATTAAAATTGGTAATCAGTTGACCTGAAAATAAGTACATTTTCCTGGGTCATCTAGATGGGCCCAATGTATTCACAACAATTCATTAATTGCTTAAGAGTAAGGCAGAGATCTGAATCAGAGAAGATTCGAATATACTATACTGACGGATTTGAAGTGGGAAGAAGGGGAAACTTGTAGAAGCTAGAAAATGGAAGGACAGATTGTGCCTCAAACCTCAAGAAGGAACATGGTGAGAGAATGAAGCAGGAAGATAGACCACCCACAGGCAAACAAAATGCAGGACTCAGAGAAGGAAAAGTGGGCACGAGAGCATGTCATCCTAGAAGGAGATACCGGGCCTGGAGAACGTCTTGTCGCTGCCCCTGACAGCTTCAACTGCAACAGCTCTTCCTTAGTTACCCCTACCAACAACCAATCAGTCACAAAATATTCTCTAAAGCATTGCCTCTTGTGCCAACAAACCCTCAGCCCCACCCTTATGATAATAATGGCTTGAACACTGCTTCCCCAGATTTGTTCAAGAAGAAAAACAGAGTTGACTGAATCCTATCATACCACAAGTCAACTATGGGGATAGGTAGAGCCCATAAAAAGCCCTAGACAACAGACAACTCTTAGCATCCCTCTCTTGGAGCCCCTCCTCTTTGGACCTCTGCTTTCTATTACTCTAATATATTCTGTTGCTTTGCTCTCACTCTGAGTCGTGGATTTCATTCTTTGTATTTTCTCAAGACAAAGAATCCACCCACCTACACTCTGTGTTACAATGGCACTTTTAACACCTTAGTTTAAACCCAGTTAGATTCATTTTTGAATACTGACCTTCATTTAAGACAATATACTTTCCATATTTTAAGCCACTTACTTTGTGATAATTTGTTAGATGAGTAATAAGGAACAAAACAGATTAAGTAATAGAGGCTGTCAAATGCTTTTGGTCTTCCTCAGTCCAACAGGAATTTTAATGCAAGAGAAATGGTCAGTTTGCCATCAAAGATCAGTTTGACAAAAGATGAACCACTGAGGTAAATAGACCTTTTGTAAGGCCACAACAATGACATAAACAAAAAGTGATAAGTTGCTTAACTGGGAGAGTAGTGAAGTGATAGATTAGAAGGGACAAATTAATTTTAGTAACAATGGAGATTTAAGTGTATACCCAATATGGGCACAAGGGAAAGTATCCAAAAGTATCCCTTAATTAGATAAAAAATACAAAAATGAGCCTTTATTTTATACTGTTTTGGGGAAGGGTGTCTGCAGATTGTGTGTGTGTGTGTGTGTGTGTGTGTGTTGCAATTTCAGTATGTTGAATATGATTGTGTACAACCACATGGAGAGCTGGCAATAGACTTCAAGTTGAATCCTATGCACACGAATGAAATTGAAAGAGAGCAAAAGTAAGATTATATTGATGAAGAAAACAGCCTCTGCTGCCACCATTTAATAGTGATTATTCTTTTTTCTCAATATTTGAAAAAAAAGGGTAACTTTTGGCAAGGTTGTAGTAAGGATGAAATGTTTGAAAGGTGTTTGGCACAGTATTTCTAGGGGCCCAGAAATAACAGGGAACAGTTGTGGGACAAAGAACCTATGAAGTGAAGTCCTAACTCCAGACTGAGTTCAAATAGTATCTGCTTTAGTCTCCTAATGTGGCTTAAAGTCAGGCGCCGTATGTCAACCACAGTTATATGGCTGTCCCTACTTCGGTGGGTGGGGCAAAGGAGGTGAGAACAGTATGAAGTTTGGATGGTTTAGCTCAGCAGAAAGAGGGAAATAGGATAAAGCAAGAGAGTCCCAAAAGTCAGAGAGATGAAGAGAGCCAGTAAGGGAAGAGTGAGGCCAGAGGAGGGAGGAGTCGGGCGGAAGCTGATGAGCGCCAGGGGAGGCAGCCTGCGAGCCTGGGTGCACACACGTGGTGCGCCAACGTGTGTTCGTGCAAGGTGTGGAAAGCCAGGCAGCTCGCCCCAGCACCTCTGGACGTCGGCCGAAGGACACCACAGCTCCCGCGTGCTCAGGAGACCTTAACTAGCCATCCTGCAACCAAGCTTTGTAGGTTTGGGTTTGGATCCTCAGAACTTGACTGCAGTTGGGTCCTCTAGGACCAGGGCTGATCACCGGTCTTCCCAACCGATGGGCTCTGGGCGGGCGCGAGCCGCCACCGCCCGCGAGGACGCCGCGCTCTGGCCTGGACGTTCCAGCCGGGAACGCGGCGGGTGGGGCCTCGGGACACCGGGCACTGGCCATTCCCCGAGAGGTCGCGACAGAGGGACGACGGCGAAGCGCAGCGAGGGAAAGCGAGCCCGGAGGGCGGCAGGGGAACACTGGGCCCTAGCTGGTCATGGAGCTGTACCTCAGAGCCTGCTCCAAGGCTGCCAATGTCGCCGCCACCAAAACAGCCTCCACCAGCCTGGCCGCGGACAGTCAGCAGTGCGGAGACGTGAGTGGCCGCCCGGAGTTCTCGTCTTCAGCTGGGCCTCGGGCCTGCCGGGCGGGCCTAGCCACACAGGGTCTGCGCGTATCCTAACGGTCGGGCTCGGTGCCCCCTTGGCGCGCACCCGGGGCGCTGGAGCGGGTGCCGCGCGGGGCGCGAGGGCTCCGCGGGCCCCTGCAACCCGAATGAAAGGCCCGAGTTTCCTTAGTGGGAGTGAGGGGAGACTGGCCTGAGCCAAAGGGTCCACCAAAAAGAAAACACTAAACTCTCCGATTGTGCCCGACAGGGTGGCCACAAGACCCATTTTCCAGGGATGGGAGCCTCTCAGCTACTGGATTTGCCCCTTGGGGTCAAACTGCCTGTGATTCCAGGAAGTGATACTGTTTTCTTTACTACGAATATAAGTGAAAAGGTAAACTAATTTTTAACTGTCTTACTTTAGTTTTCTTTTACCTTTCTACTTGCTCTTTAATTCAGAGGCTACAGTATACAAAATTCATTAAGGGAATTTGCATTAACCTTCACAAGAGAGAAAGAAAAAACAAAACAAAACACATCTAACCAGAAGCATTATTCGGAATATCTATAAAGCAATTTCATCCAATATGATTTGGACAGACTTATAAGCCAGAAAGTTTGTATTCAGAGTTCTGTTTTAATTTATATTTTGTGGAAGTTTAACAATCTTAATAATGATAAAGTGTAATAATAATAATAATAGAGTGATTTAGAGCCCAATGCTATTTTCACACACGAAGTGGAAAAAAAGTGGAGTCAAAATAATTTTCTATGTTTAGTACTTCACTCCCTTCAGTGAAAGAAGGCCCTGCCTCTATAAGGAGGAGGTCCCAAGATTTACCCCAATCTGGCCTTTCAGTCATTTCTCCAGAGCCTCAACTACTTCAAGTAGATGTCTTCTATAACCACCTCTCCGTACCGTTCTTTTGTCCTCCTGTCTCCAAACCTACGATGCCAGTTTTTCTTCTCCCCAATCCATGAAGCTTTCATTCTTCAAGACCCTTTGTGAACCAGCACAGACTTTGACTACTTATCTTTACTAAGAATGCACACGTCCTCGGTTTGATTGATCTCACTTAACTCTCAGACTGGATTATAACGTTTACTTCTCCCAAACTTCTTCATGTTTCTAGTCCTCAACCCTATCCTGTCTGAAAACTTCCCAGCTCTTTATTGACAAATTCTTGTGATTTGGTATATTCTTATTGAGTGGTTACTTTGATCATATTCCATAAAGTTCTATAAGAAGGAATTCTAAATGAACTCAACCCCTTCACTATGATGTCATCAGAAATAAGTAGAGATCCTCGATATTTTATACTTGCCTAATGTCTTAGTTTGGGTTCCTATAATACAGTACTATAGATTACAGAGCTATAAAACAAAAGAAATTTATTTACACAGTTCTGGAGGCTGGAAGTCTGAAATCAGGGTGCCAGCATGGTTGAGTTCTGTTTAGGGTGCTCTGCTTATAACCCTTAAATGACAGAAAAAGAGTTAATCAGCTGTCCGTGGTCTCTTTTATAAGGGAATTAGTAAAATTCCTGAGGACTCAACCCTCATGACTTAATTACCTCCCAGGACTCTACTCTCTACTATCACATGTGGCAATTAAGACTGCAACATATGAATTTGGTGTAAAACTTTCATTATATAACACCTTATGAATATGATTTCCCCAAATAAGTTTTACTTCTGTCAAAAATATAATTTACTTTTTGAAAGCTAATTCTTTTTACTTGAATAGAGAAATCTAACATAGAGATAGCAGAAATATGTTTTGTATTCTCTTGCACATAGAGTGACTATAGGTAATGATAGTGTACTGTATATTTTTCTCTTAAAAAAACTTGAAGAATTTTGAATGTTTTCACCACAAAGGAATGAAGCATATTGAAGAGATATGTGTGTTCACTCTAATTTGAACACTACACAATTTATACATGCATTAAATCATCACATGGTACCCCATAAATGTTTACCAGTGTTATGTATCACTTTAAAAAAACAAATGAGCCAACCTCACAAAATTTGTGCCCTATCTACAAATTAACTGCTAAAATTTACTTGAAATTTATTGCATTACCCTTGATACAATAATATAATTTCTCTTTAGCATAGAAACTTAGCCCTTTTATTTGCTGTTTCTAATATGTTTACTGTAATGCCATTTTTCCATCAATTATGAATTCCCTTGTATATTACTTTAAAAATTATATTTTCTATTACTTGTTCCAAAATTATGCATCTAATCATAATTAGGTACCAGATCAGATCCCTGAAGACTGACTTTGTGAGATTATTTTTTCTCAGTGTTATCTCTTTGATGAAGAAAACCTTTATTATTTTTATATATAGGAAAACTAATTGTTTAGATTGACAACAAAAGGTTACCCTGACTTTAAAAGGTAATATCTTTTTACTGCATAGGTGATTAGGTTGCACCTTGAGAAACATGCCTGTTACAACTAAAAGTCAACATTTGTGTGGTGCAGTGGTGCACACCTATAATCTCAGAGGCTCAGTAGGCTGAGGTAGGAGGATTGCAAGATTAAGTCGAGCCTCCTGAACTGAAGGAGACTGCCTCAAATTGAAAGAAGTGAAAATAACAAAGGGCTGGGAAATATAGCTCAGTGGTGGAGTGCCCTTGGGTTCAAACCCAGTACCACAAGAAAAAAAAGAGAGAGAGAGAGAGAGAGAGAGGAGGATTTAAAAAAATAAATAAATAAAGGTCAAAAACACCTAAAAGAAATCGAAAACTAAATGTCACCATCTAAAAAGAGACACTCAGCCCCCTCCTCAACTTACCATTATTGTTTCCTTTCCAGGAAAGACGTTGGCATTCTCACTGAATTCAAGACTTTATGCTAGTAGATTCCTTTTTATGTTTTGTCAGAGAAGCATTTGATCAACAAGCAATTTGATTTTCTGATTTGGCCACTTGAAAGGAATTAAAGTTTGGTGTTAAACAGGAAGTCAGAAATTTAACAAAGAAGCTTTTCAACAAAGAGAGAACTCCATACTATTACTACTATGCTCCTCCTGTCTACCCTTTTGTGGGAGTTTTTGTAGGGTTCCACCCAGCCAGCCTTCTGAGTATTTATAAAAGAATTGAACACAGTCTTATGTAGCCAAACTGAACCTAAAGGTCACAAATGAGTGGCTGCAGTTAATGTCTGGAATGTGCACAGTGTTGTGCAATAGTATGAACTGAACTGGATGCCTGCAAAAAGGGCAAATACTTTCTGGTTTTCCAAATCGTCCACGTCTTCCACTTCTTTCACCTGATTCCTGATTTGGCTTTGTTTTGGACTCAGACTTGTGTTGTTGCAGTCAAGCTCAGAAAGAATGCAAAGAAACCTCATTTCTTATAAATATGTTTTAAAGATGACTTTTCAGTATGTTGAACTATCTTATGTAGATCTAGAATTTTATTTGAATGTAAAATTTTCTTTGGGTTTCTTTCATTCAAGACCGTAAATACAATGACTCTTCAACCCAAATGTTTTAGCATCTGAGTTTTGCTTTTACTGTTTATTCAAGTTACTTCCATTTAATTATATTGAAAGATTTTTTCAGATGATTGCCATATAATAAATATAATTAATTCTATTCCTTTCGGATGTAATGCCATGATCTGATAGAGTGAGGAAGAAAAGGGAGAATCTTAGTATTGCTTTTTGCCTTAAAAATTTTATGCGCTTTTTCTTTTCTTTTCCTCTCCTCCTGCCTTCTCTGGATCAGGGCCAAAGACTGATACACATCAGAGAAAGAACTAATTCAGTGGGCGTGAGTCTTTAGAGTAATTCATGTAAATGAGGAAAAGAAGAGGAGAATAGCATTGAAACTTTCTTCAAGTAAATCTTTCTGTTAGATTTTCACCAGTTCAGATTCTTCCTCCATGTTTTATTTTCTAATCATCTCAATGGGTTATTTAATTTTGAAAATGCACTAATTTTACATATGTAATATTTTTGAATCTGTGTTTGCAGCTTTTTCGACCTTCCTACGGTTTTAACCTGACTGATCCTTACTGTCAGCTTTTGGAAAACCAGTATAAGAACCTACATGATCCACATTTAAGAGCATACTATAAGCGCAAAGATATCCTTAGGAGACTAAAGAAAGGTGGCTACATCACTAGCAATAATAAAGTGAGTTAAAGATTACTATGTTTAAATGAAAAAAAATGCTTTCAAAATGTAGTATATATGTGCTTCTATACCTTCCTGGAGAGCCATTATCACCTTTAATTTGGTCAAAGGAGGGTACTTAATGGCCAATTCCATAGAATATTCAATGTTTGAGCCAAAGGAAATCAGACAACAGGTGTTTCTAAATGAAACTAACTCTTCATCTTTTTTTCCTTTGAAATATCAAAAGATTATAAATAAGTAATTTATGATGTTAAAAATATATTATTTGTCTCAGCTGTATTATAGTCTTGTTTATCTGTCTCTAAGGGCACTGTACACTTCTCAGGATTATGTCCCACATACTTTTTTATTGGTTCTTCTTAGTTATTTATAATATTATTATTTATTTTAACATAATAATGAAAGTATAGAACATAATTTGTTCTAATTCAGTCTCCAGAACTCCCTGTTTCCCTCTTCTCCTCCCTCCCATTTCCCTATCTTTCCACTATTTACTTATAGTTTTTTTTTTTTTTTTAATTAGTGTCTTAGGAATATATATGATGGTGAGAGTCACTATGGTATATTCATGTAAAAAAGTTAGATGAAATAGGATTGTTCAGCCTGTTTGAATCCTGATGGAATGGTCTTGAGTTAAAAATGATTACATTTATAATTACGATCCAGTTATAATTAATTAGAATTATTATTTTAATAACTTCAATTAATAGTAAATTCCTTATGGTATAGGTCATATTAATAAATTAATATTTTTTGATAGAAATTTTATGTTAACAAATGTAGAAAGATACTATTCATGATATTAACAGTTTATTGTTATTGGTACCAAAATGTGATTAAATTTTATGTCATTACTGTTTTTCCTCTGAAGAATTAATATCACTTTTATATATTATATATTTAAAATATTTATACATTTTTGTTTTTGTTTTCAGATTGTGTGTACCTTGAGGGAATTAAATAAATATAGGCAGTACCTTACCAGCTTAAAACTAGACTTTGAAAGAAATTATGTAAGAGAACAAGTAAGTTAAATACTTAAATTTGATTTCTTTAAGCAGAGTTTAGAAAAAAGTTTTGTTTGTGTTTTCTTATAACATTTTAATTGTCTAATTGTTGACAAAGTAATTTGTCGTTTCTCATTTCTTTAATTGTTGACAAAATAATTCAGTATTTTTACAAATAAAAATATAGAATATTTGTGAACAATATTTGGAAGTTGGCTATGTTTGACCAAAAAGGGGAAAGGAAAGGTCATGTATTAATACACTGGAGATGACCGACATAATCTGGAAATTACATTTCTAGTTAAATGTGTCATTTCTGTTTGATTTGTGGCCAATAAGAAGTGCCTGTGACAGCAAGATTCTTAAACTGGAATCCAAAACAGGTTGAGCAGTAGGAAGAGAAATGTATGAGGAATATCCATGAACATGGACACAATGTGCTTGTGCTCACACCCATGCAGCTGTATTTATCCCATGAAAATGTTCTTAAAAGTACATTGGAATTCTGGGCCATAGAGAGTGGTTATAGGCAGTGACTTTCTTCTGATTTTTGACTCTAAGTTGTATATGGAGTGTGTGTGTGTGTGTGTGTGTTTGTGTGTGTGTGTGTGCGTGTGCGCGCGCGCATGCACATGCATGTGTGAGAATTCAGGTTTCAGGGGCAAGAAAGTTAACTCAAAATAAGGAAAGGTGGGTTTTTGAAATTTTACGTTCTGAGATTAGAGTTAGATAAAAATGATTATGAGGTCCCTACACTTTTAAGTGTTCTGTATTTTTCCCCCCTTCCCCTCTCTGTGCCTAGAGTGTGTCCTCTACTTCTTCCATGTTTTTATTTAATTTCTTTAGAATTAGCAAATGAAGCATTTATCTTTAATTTTCAGAGAGATAAATCTTCAGTTTGGTTTGCTTGCCCACGTCTTGGATGGATTCAGAATAGACTTAAGTTCAATTAAATGATTAATCATTTATATAATTTAGAAATGTTAATGGTTCTATTTCTGGGAAAAATAAGAAATTACATATTTATCATACACATTTCTAAACTAGAAAATGATTGCAAAACAACTACGTAGACTGCAGGAAACCAGTCACCTCCCTGAATGTTCTGATGTTGCACGGTTCCAGAATTGGTTGTTACAGGAGGGTGCCACCCGGTCTATTAAGGACCAGGAAAGATTAATAAGACACAGGTAAGATTGAAAGTAATGCATATTTTTACATATATATCATGAACTCAAATAAATTGAAAAATACTGGAAAACATTGAAGTCAGGATTTTTTTCTTTTAAATAGTAGATACCTTTCAACTCCTTTGTAGTTCTCAGTGTGGAGAGGAAGAAGGGGAGACAAAGAGATAAAGGGATTGGGAACCTTGTTGCCAAGGCTGTGAAGGGAAATTTAAGCTTTATCAGAGAAAATGAGCTTAAACCGAGGTAAGCCAAACATTTAACTGAAGGAAAAAAACAGTCCAAAACCCTTTCTATAGAAGGAGAGGAAGGGAAAGTATTTTTAGCACATGCTGAAAACAATAACAAGTTTTCATGATCCATTTTAAGGAATGAATGACAGCATTAAGTTTGAGGGAGTTAAGGCAAAGCCAAAAACAGAGTAAGATATCTGATGTGAATTATGAACATAGGTTATCTGTAAAAAAAAAAAGAAAAAAAAAGTAAATTAATTCAGATATTACCCAATTATTAATATTTCATTGCCATTTTTTTTTAGGAAGTGAAGGGAGGTGGCATTCTTTTTCTTTCACTAGGAGTTGAAAGATTAGGCTGTATTACCTGACTTTTATATTCCATAGTTATATTTTGTGGTAATGCCATAGGATATTTATGTATCAGAGACCCAGACTATAAATGGGAGATTGTTCAAAGAATTATAAATTATAAGGACTCTGTTTTTAGAAAATTCAAATCTATTGTTTTTTTTTTCCCTCTGGATTTGAAGCTATATCAACTGCTTCAATTATATCAACATTCTTTTTTTCAAATTCATACTGCTAAACCTCCTGAGTTTTGAATGCTTACTGTGCAAATGCTTTCATTAGTTAGCTCCACATTTTACCTTTGCCTTGTCTATGACAACACATACAAATGTAGTAGGAAGACTTTAAAATGAGTAAAACATTATGAGTCAAGCTGACTTGAAGGTCCTTGAAAAGGACTGATAGAAAAAAACTATAAAATTCCCGTAGCTCAAAAAGCGAAAAGCAAGCAAGGAGATGATTTGGGAATATCAAAACACAAGATGCTGTAATGCAGGAAACACCCTGTTCACTTCATGATATTTGCACTCTTTCTCAGGTATTTGGATATGATATGTAAGGAATTAGAACATCTAGAGCACACAGCAGAAGAGCAGCGCCTACTCCAGAGAGAGAGAGAAGAAAGACGTCAACGGGAACACACAAGAAGAAAACTTAATCTTCGTAGAAAAATTGAGGAGGTGAGATATAACAGATTTAAAATATTGAGAGAAAAATTGTGTGCACTTTTCTCCAATTGTAAATAATGTACACCATAACGCATGAAATCAGTTCAAGTAATTTCAGTTCTAAATAATTTACACCTATTAAACTGTCTTCAGAATTATAATGTATAAGTTATTACATAAAAAATTAAGGCAGAGACCACACGCTATACATATGGATCAACTTCTGCTTCTCTTTTCTTTGGGAGCAGGTCTCTACATAGCTCAGGTTAGTCTCGAACTCCTGGACTAAAGGTATCCTCCCATCTCAGCCTCCTGAGTCGGGGATTACAGACATTCTCCATCACACCTAGCTTAACTTCTGCTCTTAAAGAGCAGTATGAAAGAGTTACTGGACACTCTTTCACTTCCCTATATCACATGGTGTGAAGAGAAAAATTTTTTTAATTATGTTAAGTAAAAAATAATTATGGTCAGGAGTGGTAGTACATGCTGTAAATCCCAGCTTACTTGGGAAGCTGAGGCAGAAGGGTTGCAAATTTGAGACCAACCTCGACAACTAAGGGATACTCTGTCTCAAAATCAAAAATGAAAAAGGGCTGGAGATGAAGCTCAGTGGTAGGGTATGCAAAGTCCTGGGTTTAACCCACAGTACCACAAAAAACAAACCTGCTACCTGCCTTTTAAAGCTAGGAAACAGCAAAATAAATAAATGAATGAATGAATGAATGAATGAATGAATGAATAAATAAATGAATAAATGAATAAGTAAATGAATAAGTAAGTAAGTAAATAAATAAAATAAAGCATTCCAAAGCCACAATATGACTTCGTTTATGTTTGACCAGACCAGATACTTGTTAGGCCCTTGACTTTCTAATATTCTTGTTGATGGAAAATTAAGGTATCACTGGGAAGGGAACAAACACCAAGTCTAGTAGCATTGTGTTTTCTAGGAATGGAAGACAAAAGAGATGTTACTTCTGACAAGGATTGGAGAAGATGTTAAGAGAGAACAGAGAGTAGAAGAACAGCGTCGTAAATGTAGAGAAGAGAGTGACAGAAAGGTAGGGTGATCTCTATTTGGGGCTGTTCAAAGAGAGTTTTTTTCAAAGTACAAATCACTCCACAAGATGATCATAGACTTCTTGCCCTGAATTATATGCATTATACAAAACTGAAAGTTATGAACAATTTTTTTGAGACTTTGTCTCGCTATGCTGCCCAGACTGGCCCAAATTCCTAGGCTTAGGCAATCCTCTTGCTTTGACCTGTGAGTTACTGAGTCTTCAGGGGTGCACCACCACACCTAGCTATAAACATTTTTACTATATTTTACTGAAATGCTTTTCTATAATGGAAACATGCTGCCCTGTTATTTGATATAATTACCTTTGGCTTTAGCTTCATACCACATGCTATAGTTATGATTCTTGTAAAAATTAAATAACCAATTTGGTTTTTCTGAGAATAAGAAATTCTTGGTAAAAGTTTTTGATTTTTTTTTCTGATTGATAACTATATTTAATGTTAATAATATGCAGTATGTTTTGATTTATAGTGTAAATCAGAATAAGAAAAGAGATAACATCTGTAATCTCATGATAGCCTTATTAACTTTTTAGTGCACACACACACACACACACACACAGACATACCTATATATAATGTTTCCATGAAAATTTTTATTCCAATAAATAATTAAATATATGCTATTATACTTTACAGACTGGTTTGTAGATTGCCTCTTCATTTAGTGAAATACCATTAGCAACTTTCCATGTCAATAAATATGCAATTTTTACCACTTCCTTTTTTTTTTCTCATAGACATCAGTGAGATTATCTTTCTTTTCTGAGAGCAATAGAGTGCTGCAGTTTTTACTTTTTGCCTGATATCAATTCTATTCAAGGAATCACGGGCATTCCAATTTTCTTTTGATTAACATTAGCATGACATGACATCTTCCTTTGTTTTACTTTTAACACTCTATTGAGACTCAAAGGGCACAGTGGCGCACACCTGTGGTCCCAGTGGCTCAGGAGGCTAAGGCAGGAAAATTCAGAGTTCAAAGCCAGCCTCAGCAAAAGCAAGGCCCTAAACAACCTAGACCTTGTCTCTAAATAAAATACAAAATGGGACTGGGGATGAGGCTCGCTGGTCGAGTGTCCCTGAGTTCAATCACTGGTACCAAAAAAACAAAAGGAACCAATAAAAAATTCTATTGACTCATTTTCTGTGTTCCTTTTTTGTACATACTTCTCATAAAGAAGGATTGAACTATTTTATTCAATCTGACAATCTCTGTTTTTAATTAAGTTGTTTAATACATTTATACTTAATGTTATGATTAATGTTTAATTTTATATCTATCATGTCAGTATTTGTTTTGTATATATTTCCATGTTTCTTTATTGACTTCTTCCTCATTTTCTGCGTTGTTTTGTGAATTTTTAAATTTTAACTAATTTTAAAATTTATTTTATTGGAATTTTACTTTTTTTCTGTTATATAATCTAGTGCTTTGTGATCATGGTATATATCTTTTATTTATTAGAGTAGAACTTAAAGTGCTATTCTATAACTCTACAGATAGTATAAGAATGTTACAATAATACACTTTATTTTCCTCCCTTTGGCCTTTACCTGTTTCAGTCATGCATTTTACCTACCTATATATATATTTCTTTTTTTTAATAGACAAAGCCAGAGCCATATGTATATATATATTTAAATCCCTTACTACATTGACATGTCTAAACAGTCATTTTTATATTAACATGATTGAAGTAATAAAACATGTATTTGGTCATGTGCTTACAAGGTTTAGTGTTCCTCATTCTTTTTTGTATATCCATATTTTTTTCTGGTGTCTTAACTTTCTTCTTTCTGAAGGGTTTTCTTCAGTACTTCTCCTCATCAATTAGATCTGTATGTCAGAAAAACTATTTACATTTGTTTGAAAGATTTTCTTTGAATATGTTACTTCATATATCAATTAATATCAGATAGATAAAGAATTCTCCATTGACCTTTTATTTTGTTTTAGAACTTAAAACATATGTTCTGTTCTCTTCTCTACATTGGTTCTAACAAGAAATTTGCTGTTCTTAACTTTGTTTCTCTCTGTGTAACAACTTTTTCCCTCTGGCAACTTTTAAAATTTTCTTTTTATTGTTGGTTTGAGAAATTGGATTATTATATACCTGGTGACATTTTTGTTGTTTTCTGTGCATTGGTTATTTGGGCTTCCTGAGCCTGCAAATTTATGATTTTCATCCACTTTGGAACACTTTAGGTCATTATTATTAAATATTTATTGTATGTGGTCTTTTCTCTTAAACTGCTTGAAGCTATCTCACATCTCTCAAAAGTCTTCAATTTTTTTCTTCTTAGTGTTGACTTTTGGATAGTTTCTCTTGCTGAATTAATGTTAGTTTCTTATGTAATGTCTATACTGTCATTAATATCGATATTAATGACTATACTCTTCTCAGATATCAAAATATTATCCTGGCCTATTTTACATCTGCTATGTCTCTTATCTTACTGTTAAACATACGGAATGCCATTTTGTTTATTATATTAATGCTCATCTTTGTCCTAACATTTGTTTCTTTTATGAGTTGATTTTAGTACATTGATTTATTTCTTCTATCAGTTATGTTACCTTCTTTTTTATATGCCTAGTACTCTTTGACTGAATGCCAGTTATTGGGAATTTTACTTTGTGTACAGGATATTTTTGCATAGGTATACATATTCCTTAGCTTGTTTCTTACATATGTGTGATTTATTTGGAAAGTTTGATTATGCATGTATTTTTTTAAAATGATTTTTTAGACAAAACCAGAGCCACATTTGATCTAGGACTAGTTATTCCTTATTACTGAGGTAAAACTCATTTTAGTACCATGCCCCATGTGATTTGAAGTTTTTTCAGTGCAACTGGTAAGAATAGGTATAATTTCCATCTTAAGGTAGATGCAATTGCTGCTCTTTAGAATGCAACTGCATTCTTTAGAATGATCCTTTATGCAATCTTAGTTTCATTATGCACATGTGCTGATCCATTTTTTTGCTGAATACTCCATTAAACCCCCTAAAGATCTCTGAGTTTCTTTCTCTGAAGTTATCTTCTTTCTGCTATATCCATGGCCTAAAATAACACAGAAATTCACAAAAGGAAGTTATAATTCATGTTTTATGTTTGCCTGTGGTTGACCCAGATGACTTTTGCGTAGGCCCTCAGGAATCTTCTAGTTAAAAATGATTGAGAAATTACTTAAATTTACCAGGATAAGTATGTATAAGAGACCCTATCTGAACAGAAATTATACTAGTTCCCCAAAAGTGTGCAGTGAGTTCAGTGGTATCTGAATGTTTAAAATGTTCTTCAAACTTGATCACAGATAGAAATGTACCCCTTATCCCCTTATTACCCTCCCATATTTTTACTTAGTGTAAACTTACAAGTCACAAGACAGACTGTTCATTTTCAATATACTGTCACATTTTAAATAGCATTTTTGTATTTATAAAAGGCAAATTGATGTTAACCAGTATATTTTTAAAATATTTTAGAAACAAGCCCTGCTAGAGAAAAAAATGGCTTATCATTTACAAAAAATGCAAGATACTGGCTTTAAAGAAGATACGGGGAAAAATACGTTAGAAAACAGTGGACAAGATGGAGCCAATGGTGAAAGTGAGAACATTAAAAGGCAATGTAGTACATGCTTATCTAGTAAAAATCCTTTTGTAGTATTTCTTTTTTTATTTTTGTTTTACAGACTGCATTTTGATTTATTGTACACAAATGGGGTACATCATTTTGTTTCTATGGTTGTGCATCATACCATTCATGTAATCATACATGTACATAGAGTAATGATGTCTGTCTCATTCCACCATTTTTCATACCCTCTCCCTCTCATTTCCCTCTATGTTATCTAAAGTTCCTCCTTTCTTCTCTCATCCCCCATTCCCCCACCCCCATTATATATTTTTGGTAGTATTTCATGTGCTTACACTTGTTACCCACTTGGTTCTAGGGTCTGATCTAATAATTTTCATATTACAGTTCAAGTCAAATGATAGACATTTATGTGTAAAAATTATAACAAACTGAAAAAAATGCTATGAAGAAACTCAAGAGACAAGTTTTCCTCCACTATAGTTTTAACAAAATTCCCTACACTACTGAAACTAGACAATTGTTTGTGAAATAAATGCTATTATATACCAACATGGTATATAATACCATACCAGTGTAGAAATGTTACCAACCAGGGAAAATATACAGCACCAGGAAATAAAAGAGGGAAGATAGGAAAGAAGATAGAATGTACACAAGGAAGAATTTTAAAAAGAAAAAAAAATGAAGTTTAAAGAAGGGATACAAAATACAGAGCAGTGAAGTTGCTATGCCCAATCCATATCAGATTCATTTTTATTTATAACATTATAAAACCATAGTGAGTCCCCTCCCTTATTTGGTGGCTCAAATGTAAAAGCGTACATGGGCTTTAACTATCTATGATTACATAATATTAGGAAAGAACATGATCTCAATCCTGTTTCCTTTCTCATCCTGTTTCTATGTCAAAATCTCCTTGTGTCTTTCCAGAAAATTGACTGACTAGTCTCAATTTACTCTATTTTTTTTTATTAATGACTACAAATCTATTGTGTGCCCTGTTCCCCAATTGCACTTAAAGCTCTTTTCTAATGATTTCTTCTCCTGACCCCAAAGCTGTTGCCTATTAGTGCAGCTCAGAATGCTTATGCAAGCATACATCACTCAGTAGAATCCATTCCCAATTTTAAATTTTATTCCACACTATACACTTGAAGATGATAACTATGATTTAGGGATAACACAAACAGGCTCTGGAGCCAGACTGCCAAGGTCCAACTCCTGCTTTTATCATTTTATGGACTTGTAAATTGCTTAAGCAAATTACTTAAGCTCTCAGAGACAGTTTAAACACCTAAAAACAAAGATAATACCTCAAATAATTTCTATAAAGAGCCCCCTCATTCTGGCACAGAGTAAGCAATGTTTTTTTTGTTTTCATTGGTCTGTCAAATGAGACTACTGACATTTCTAAAATACAGGTTGCATTTCCTGCTCCTCTGCTTCTTTTTCCAGTTTTCTCAGTTTAGAATGATCTGCTCACTCCATGAAAATCCTACAATACTTTAAGCCTCACTTTAAGCCTTCATTAAGTCTTACTTGTTAACCCAACGGGAAGATACTTCTCTTTTGAATCCCTTCAGTAGCTTGTAACATTCATTATTACATACTTTCCACTGTCTTAATCTCTTGTAATAATAACTCCCACCTTTCTGTGTCACAGAGCTTCAACAAAAGTATGTATGCTAGCCAGGCATGGTGGCACACACCTGTATTCCCAGCAACTCGGGAGGCTGAAGCAGGCTCACAAGCTTGAGACCTGCCTTAGCAACTTTGCAAGGCCTGAGCAACTTAGGGAGACCCTGTCTCAGAATAAAAACTGAAAAAGGACTGGGGAAGTAGCTCAGTTGTAGAGTACACCTGGGTTCATTCCCTGGTGCTGAAAATAAAAAAACATACATACTTAAATGCATGTTTGAAAAATGGATTAATTCAGTCTGTTTAATTCTTTGAGACAATGATAGCAATCTATGGTTCAGATAAGAAATTACTTTAGTAACTATATATACCCCAACATAATTGTTAACTTTCTCACTTAATAGGAAAAGAATGTCAAGTGTTATCTTAAACACTTGTTACTGCATGTCTTTTTTTTGAAGTGGTAGTATATTAATGAATTTATAATATTAATATGACAGAAGAACAATGATATTTCACAAATAAAATTGAATTTTACCACTATAGTAATGTCATCATCTTCCATCAAGTGGAAAACTTTCAGAGGGGTAAAGAGGATATTAGAAGATTCTTCTCCAGTGATCAGTGAGGAAAGAGATCACTCTCACATTTTACATCTCTGATGTAAACCCATTGAGTACATATGCCCACCTAAACAGCTATAAAAAAAAGAACTCTATCACAAAAAAGGGACATATGTATAATTTGCTTGTGCCAGGCTAGAATGAACACAAATCAAATAATTGCAGAAATCACTGTAGGCTGGTAGATCCTCAGCCATCATCATGCCAAGTATGCATTCCCATGTGAGAGAAAATGACATGTTCCAATAGACTGCAGTACAGATTTTCCTTAGTGCCAAAAGAAAATTCTGTTTCTGAAACATGTCCCATTTCATATCTCTCCATCTTCTCACATTTGGCCCCACAATCCCACATATGGATTAGCACATGGCTCACCTGGATGTGACAAGTATAAACTCTATCTTCAGTACTTCTTCTTATCACCATAATTAACAACCATTGTTTTATTACATTTTTTTAAATTAAGCTTCTGCGAAGAAGAAAAAGACGACTTATGATGATATAAAAGTAGTTTATCCAGTCGCTGAACAGAAAACACAGAAAGGAATACATGGTAATTGAATATTATTATAAGAAATATTAAATGATAATGACCTCTTTCACTTAAGTGCAGAAAAGTTCTCTGTTATATTTTGACAAATGATAGATTTAGAGTGATACTAAACAACCACGCATCCTGTTATTTTCAGAATATAATCCCTACATAACCGATTGTTTTGAACTTATTATATTATCACCTACAAAAAGTTAAATGAAAATTTTATTACCATTAAATGTATAATACAGAGTACCTATTAAATTGTGAAATATTTTTAATACTCAAAATAATTTTAGGAAAACTGAAATGGTTTAGAAATTACTTCAAAGCCATTGTGAACCTTATTGAATTGTCAACTTTTACATATCTTATACTATGTCACTTCATGTTGTCCATTGGAGCTCACTAGAGTGTAGGTCCAAACAAAAAAAAGTTTCCTAATAATACACCATAAAAAGCATAAGACTTCACATTTGAACAATATGACTCACTATTACATTTAAAATTTCAAATTAATTTATGAACATTAAATCACCTGGTTCTTCTAGATTAGAATCTAAAAAGATACAATTCAAATCCTTTCTTCCTAGTATACACTATGTTTAATTTTATCAAAACTCAGAAACCTGAGTATTTCATTTCCAGATATTTAATATGTTATTTCCTTTTTTGTTTTCTCCATTATTATGATGAGGTACCCACAATATTTTGATTATCATTTCTCTACAAAAAATGCAACCATGTTTTTTCTCTGATTATTTTCAATTATTTTTGAAGGGTTTTAGTTTTCAGCAACTTATGATTTGTCTAGATATGTATGTCTTTGTTCCCATCGCCCTTCCATTGGATTCTTGGAACTATAAGTTTATATCTATTGTTAAATTTCCCTGAAATAGACTTCCTTTCCCCCACAAAAAGAGCTGTCATCTAATTCTGGTCATTATCATAAACTTTTCTAAAAAATACATTTATTAAATGTGTATTCTTCACCTACATATATCCAGATATAGATATAAATACCATTTTAATATATTTTAATACTTATATATGATATTCTATCCAGTCTTCTGTGACATGCTTTTCATACTCAGCATTGTTTCAAAACATTAATGCGTGTGTTGCTTGAAATTTTGGTTCATTTCGTAACTAGTCATGTCCCATTATATGAATTTATCACAATTTCTAACATCCAATTTCTGTTGATAGATGTATTTGATAACTTGAACAATTGATTCACTGACTATACCTGTATGTGTAAATCACCTGGTAAACATGGACAAGTGATTAGGGATTCTAGGCCATCTCTTCCCTTATGAGAAGTTACCATCTCTTGTCCATTTTCATCCTGGGTTGATTTTAATGGATTTGGGAGATCATAGTCATATTAGACACTCATCTATTATACGTGTATATATTATATAGCAAATATTTTCTTAAAATTTATGCTTTGTCTATCTTTGGTTACACAGTTCTTAAATCAGTGTAATAAAATTTAACCTTTTCATAATTTGGACATTTTGTTATATTTTATTTTAGGTTTATTTGGATGAGCTCTTTTGGTATTGTGGAGTCATTAATCTTTTAGATGCAAAAAATATTTTCAGTCTTTAAAGATATTCTTAAGCCTTATAAATATTTCAAATATAAACAAAAACACAGAAGGGGATAATGAACCCTTGTTACCTGTCATTCATTTTGATAACTCATAAGCAATCTTGTCATTGCCCTCAAACTGCTCCTGCAGCCTTATTGTTTTTGTTTTGTTTTTGGACATATTGTTTTTTTTTTTAATTTTTTTTATTGCAAACAAATGGAATACATGTTGTTTCTCTGTACATGGAGTAAAGGCATACCATTTGTGTAATCATAAATTTACATAGGGTAATGTTGTTTGATTCATTCTGTTATTTTTTCCCTTCCCTCCACCCCTCCCACCCCTCTTTTCCCTCTAAACAGTCCTTCCTTCCTCCATTCTTGCCCCCCTCCCTAACCCTAACTCTAACCCTAACCCCTCCCACCCCCCATTATGTGAAATCATCCACTTATTAGCGATATCATTCGTCCTGTGGTTTTTTGAGATAGGATTATCTCACTTAGCATGATATTCTCCAGTTTCATCCATTTGCCTGCAAATACCATAATTTTATTATTTTCTATGGCTGAGTAATATTCCATTGTATATATACACCACAGTTTCTTTATCCATTCATCAACTGAAGGGCATCTAGGTTGGTTCCACAATCTGGCTATGGTGAATTGAGCAGCTATGAACATTGATGTGGCTGTATCTCTGTAGTATGCTGATTTTAAGTCCTTTGGGTATAGGCCGAGGAGTGGGATAGCTGGGTCAAATGGTGGTTCCATTCCAAGCTTTCTGAGGAATCTCCACACTGCTTTCCAGAGTGGCTGCACTAATTTGCAGCCCCACCAGCAATATCTGAGTGTACCTTTTTCCCCACATCCTTGCCAACACCTGTTATTGCTTTTATTCTTGATAATCGCCAATCTAATTGGGGTGAGATAGAATCTTAGTTTTGATTTGCATTTCTCTTATTAATAGAGATGTTGAACATTTTCTCATATGTTTGTTGATTGCCTGTAGATCTTCTTCTCTGGAGTGTCTGTTCATTTCCTTAGCCCATTTGTTGATTGGATTATTTGCATTCTTGGTGTAGAGTTTTTTGAGTTCTTTATAGATTCTGGAGATCAGTGCTCTATCTGAAGTATGATTGACAAAGATTTTCTCCCACTCTGAAGGCTCTTTCTTCCCATTGCTGATAGTTTCCTTTGCTGAGAGAAAGCTTTTTAGTTTGAATCTATCCCTGTTATTGATTCTTGCTTTTATTTCTTGTGCTATGGGAGTCCTGTTGAGGAAGTCTGGTCCTAAGCCGACATGTTGAAGATCTGGACCTACTTTTTCTTCTATAATCTACAGGGTCTCTGGTCTGATTCCGAGGTCCTTAATCCATTTTGAGTTTAGTTTCGTGCATGGTAAGAAATATGGGTTTAGTTTCATTCTGTTGCATATGGATTTCCAATTCTCCCAGCACAATTTGTTGAAGAGGCTATCTTTTCTCCATTGCATACTTTTGACCCCTTTGTCTAGTATGAGAAAATTGTATTTATTTGGGTTTGTGTCCATGTCCTCTATTCTGTACCATTGATCTACCTTTCTATTTTGGTGCCAATACAATGCTGTTTTTGTTACTATTGCTTTGTAATAGAGTTGAAGATCTGGTATTGCGAAACCCCCGGCTTCGCTCGTTCTGTTAAGGATTACTTTAGCTATTCTGGGTTTCTTATTGTTCTAGATGAATTTCATAATTGCTTGCTATATTTCTGTAAGGTACATCATTGGGATTTTAATTGGAATTGCATTGAATCTGTACAACACTTTTGGTAGTATGGCCATTTTGACAATATTAATTCTGCGTATCCAAGAACATGGGAGATCTTTCCATCTTCTAAGGTTTTCTTTAATTTCCTTCTTTAGTGTTCTGTAGTTCTCATTGTAGAGGTCTTTCACCTCTTTTGTGAGATTGATTCCCAAGTATTTTATTTTTTTCAAGGCTATTGTGAATGGGGTAGTTTTTCTAATTATTCTTTCCAAAGATTCATCGCTTATGTATAAAAATGCATTAGATTTATGTGCATTGATCTTATATCCCGCTACTTTACTGAATTCACTTATGAGTTCTAAAAGTTTTCTGGTGGAATTTCCTGGTTCCTCTAAGTATATAATCATATCATCAGCAAATAGGGATAGTTTGAGTTCTTCTTTTCCTATTCATATCCTTTTAATTTCTTTGGTCTGTCTAATTGCTCTGGCTAGAGTTTCAAGGATGATATTGAATAGAAGTGGTGAAAGAGGGCATCCCTGCCTTGTTCCAGTTTTTAGGGGGGATGCTTTCAGTTTTTCACCATTTAGAATGATATTAGCCATGGGCTTAGTATAGATGGCCTTTACAATGTTAAGGAATGTTCCCACTATCCCTATTTTTTCTAGTGTTTTGAGCATGAAGGGATGCTGTATTTTATCAAATGCTTTTTCTGCATCTATTGAAATAATCATGCGATTCTTAACTTTTAGTCTATTGATATGGTGAATGACATTTATTGATTTCCTGATGTTGAACCAACCTTGCATCCCTGGGATGAAACCCACTTGATCGTGGTGCACTATCTTTTTAATATGTTTTTGTGTGTGATTTGCTAAAATTTTGTTGAGAATTTTTGTTTTGATATTTGTTAAGGATATTGGTCTGAAATTTTCTTTCCTCGATGTGTCTCTGTCTGGTTTAGGTATCAGGGTGATATTGGCTCCATAGAATGAGTTTGGGAGGGCTCCCTCCTCTTCTATTTTATGGAATACTTTGAGAAGTATTGGAATGAGCTTTTCTTTTTTTTTTATTTATTTTTTATTGTAAACAATTGGATACATGTTGTTTCTGTTTGTACATGGAGTAACAGCATACCATTTGCATATTCATACATTTACATAGAGTAATGATGTTTGATTCATTCTGTTTTTTCTCCCCTTCCCCCCACCCCTCCCACCTCTCTTTACCCTCTATACAGTCCCTCCTTCCTCCATTCTTGCTCCCCTCCCACCCCCCATTACGTGTCATCATCC
Source organism: Sciurus vulgaris (assembly GCF_902686455.1). Lineage (NCBI taxonomy): Eukaryota > Metazoa > Chordata > Mammalia > Rodentia > Sciuridae > Sciurus > Sciurus vulgaris. Next base: position 139,191,700 of record NC_136463.1, read on the forward strand.
GCTTATCAGCGACATCATTCGTCTTTTGGTTTTTTTAGATTGGCTTATCTCACTTAGCATGATATTGTCCAATTCATCCATTTGCCTGCAAATGCCAAAATTTTATTGTTTTTAATGCCTGAGTAATATTCCATTGTATATATATACCACAGTTTCTTTATCTATTCATCAATTGAAGGGCATCTAGGTTGGTTCCATAGTCTGGCTATTGTGAATTGAGCAGCTATGAACATTGATGTGGCTCTATCTCTGTAGTATGCTGATTTTAAGTCCTTTGTGTATAGGGCGAGGAGTGGGATAGCTGGGTCAAATGGTGGGTAATATTCCAAGTTTCTAAGGAATCTCCACACTGCTTTTCAGAGTGGTTGCACTAATTTGCAGCCCCACGAGCAATGTCTGAGTGTACCTTTTTCCCCACATCCTCTCCAACACCTATTGTTGCTTGTATTCTTGATAATCGCCATTCTAATTGGGGTGAGATGGAATCTTAGTGTAGTTTTGATTTGCATTTCTCTTATTACTAAAGATGGTGAACATTTTTTCATATGTTTGTTGATTGCTTGTAGATCTTCTTCGGTGAAGTCTGTTCATTTCCTTAGCCCATTTGTTGATTGGGTTATTTGTATTCTTGGTGTAGAGTTTTTTTAGTTCTTAATATATTCTGGAAATTAGTGCTCTATCTGAAGTATGAGTGGCAAAGATACTCTCCCACTCTGTAGGCTCTCTCTTCGCATTGCTGATAGTTTCCTTTGTTGAGAGAAAGATATTTAGTTTGAATCTATCCCAGTTATTGATTCTTGCTTTTATTTCTTGTGCTATGAGAGTCCTGTTAAGGAAGTCTGAACCTAAGCCAGCAAGGTGAAGATTTGGAACTACTTTTTCTTCCATAAGATGCAGGGTCTCTGGTCTGATTTCAAGGTCCTTGATCCATTGTGAGTTGAGTTTTGTGCAGGGTGAGAGATAGGGGTTTAGTTTCATTCTGTTGCATATGGATTTCGAGTTTTCCCAGCACCATTTGTTGAAGAGGCTATCTTTTCTCCATTGCGTATTTTTGGCACCTTTGTCTAGTATGAGAAAATTGTATTTATTTGGGTTTGTGTCCATGTCCTCTATTCTGTACCATTGATCTACCTGTCTATTTTGGTGCCAATACCATGCTGTTTTTGTTACTATTGCTTTGTTGTATAGTTGAAATTCTGGTATTGCGATACCCCCTGCTTCACTTTTTCTGCTAAGGATTGCTTTAGCTATTCTGGGTTTCTTATTCTTCCAGATGAATTTCATGACTGCTTGTTCTATTTCTATAAGGTACATCATTGGGATTTTAATTGGAATTGCATTGAATCTGTGTAGCACTTTTGGTAGTGTGGCCATTTTGACAATATTAATTCTGCCTATCCAAGAACATGGGAGATCTTTCCATCTTCTAAGGTCTTCCTTAATTTCTTTCTTCAATGTTTTGTAGTTTTCATTGTAGAGATCTTTTACCTCTTTGGTAAATGGATGCCCAAGTATTTTATTTTCTTTTGAGGCTATTGCAAATGGAGTTGTTTTCCTCATTTCCCTTTCAGCCTTTTCGTTGCTTGCATATAAAAATGCATTAGATTTATGCGTGTTGATTTTATAGCCTGCTATTTTGCTGAATTCATTGATGAGGTCTAGAAGTTTTCTGGAGGAAGTTTTTGGATCCTCTAAATATAAAATCATGTCATCCGCAAATACTGACAGCTTAAGATCTTCTTTTCCTATTCGTATCCCTTTAATTTCTTTAGTCTGCCTAATTGCTCTGGCTAGAGTTTTGAGGACAATGTTGAATAGAAGTGGTGAAAGAGGACATCTCTGTCTTGTTCCCGTTTTTAGCGGGATGCTTTCAGTTTTTCTCTATTAAGAATGATGTTGGCCATGGGCTTAGCATAAATATCTTTACAATGACGAGGTATGTTCCTACTATCCCTATTTTTTCTAATGTTTTGAGCATGAAAGGGTGTTGTATTTTGTCAAACGCTTTTTCTGCGTCAATTGAAATAACCATTGGAATGAGCTCTTCTTTAAAGGTTTTGTAGAACTTGGCTGAGAACCCATCTGGACCGGACTTTTCTTCGTTGCTAGGCTTTTGATGACTTCTTCTATTTCATTACTTGAAATTGGTCTATTTAAATTGTGCATGTCCTCCTCGTTCAGTTTAGGCAATTCATATGTCTCTAAAAACCTGTTGATGTCTTCGAAATTTTCTATTTTGTTGTAGTATAGATTTTCAAAACAGCTTCTAATTATGTTTTGTATTTCAATCGTGTCTGTTGTGATATTTCCTTGTTCATTCCGAATTTTAGTGATTTGGGTTTTCTCTGGTTCTCTTTGTTAGTGTGGCTAAAGATTTATCAATTTTGTTTATTTTTTCAAAGAAACAACTATTTATTTTGTCATTTTTTTATTGTTTCTTTTGTTTCAATTTCGTTGATTTCAGCTCTGAGTTTAACTATTTCCTGTCTTCTACTGCTTTTGGTGTTGGTCTCTTCTTCTTTTTCTAGGGCTTTCAGCTGTAGTGTTAGGTCGTTTATTTGTTGAGTTTTACTTCTTTTATTGAATGCGCTCCACGAAATAAATTTTCCTCTAAGTACTGCTTTCATAGTGTCCCACAGATTTTGATATGATGTTTCTTTGTTCTCATTTACCTCTAAGCATTTTTTAATTTCCTTCCTAATATCTTCTGTTATTCATTCATCATATAATAGCATATTGTTTAATCTCCAGGTGTTGGAGTAGTTTCTGTTTTTTACTCTTTCATTTATTTTTTAACTTCAATCCATTATGATCTGATAGAATACAAGGTAGTGTATCTTCTTGTATTTGCTAACAGTAGCTTTGTGGCATACTATATGGTCTATTTTAGAGAAGGATCCATGTGCTGCTGAGAAGAAAGTGTATTCGCTCTTGGCTGGATGGTATATTCTATAAATGTCTGTTAAGTCTAAAATATTGATTGTGTTATTGAGATCTGTGGTTTCTTTGTTCAATTTTTGTTTGCAAGGTCTGTCCAGTGGTGAGAGGCATGTTAAAATCACCTAGTATTATTGTGTTATGGTCTATTTGGTTTCTGAAATTGAGAAGGATGTTTGACATACATGGGTGAGCCAACATTCGGGGCACAGATGTTTATGATTGTTATGTCTTGCTGATTTATGCTTCCCTTAAGCAGTATGAAATGTCCTTCTTTATCCCTCTGACTAACTTTGGCTTGAAGTCCACATTATCTGAAATGAGGATGGATACTCCAGCTCTTTTGTTCATTCCATGTGCATGGTATGTTTTCCCTATCCTTTCACCTTTAATCTATGGATATCTCTCTCTATGAGGTGAGTCTCTTGCAGGCAACATGTTGTTGGATCTTTCCTTTTTAATCCAATCTACCAGTCTTTGTCTTTTGATTGATAAGTTCAGGCCATTAACATTCAGGGTTATTGTTGAGATATGATTTGTATTCCCCGTCATTTGGCTCATTTTTTAAATTTTATTGATTTATTTATTTTTGACACGACTTGGTTCCTCCTTTATTTGACAATTCCTTTAGGATAATTCCTCCCTTTCCTGATTTGCTTCTTTGTTTTTCATCTCTTCCTCATGGAATATTTTGATGAGAATATTCTGTAATGCTGGCTTTCTTTTTGTAAATTCTTTTAACTTTTGTTTATCATGGAAGGATTTTATTTCATCGTCAAATTTGAAGGTAAGTTTTGCTGGGTATAAGATTCCTGGTTGGCATCCATTTTTTTTCAGGGCTTGAAAAATGTTGTTCCAGGCCCTTCTAGCTTTTAGGGTCTGAATTGAAAAATCTGCTGATATCCGTATTGGTTTCCCCCTGAATATAATTTGGTTCTTTTCTCTCACAGCCTTTAAAATTCTGTCTTTATTTTGTATGTTAGTTATTTTCATTATAATGTGCCTCTGTGTGGGTCTGTTGTAATTTTGTATATTTGGAGTCCTATAAGCCTCTTGAACTTGATTTTCCATTCATTCTTCAGACTTGGGAAATTTTCTGATATTATTTCATTGAATAGATTGTTCATTCCTTTGGTTTGTTTCTCTAAGCCTTCCTCAATCCCAATAATTCTTAAATTTGGCCTTTTCATGATATCCCATAGTTCTTGTAGATTCTGTTCATGATTTCTTACCATCTTTTCTGTTTGATCAACTTTGTTTTCAAGGTTATATATTTTGTCTTCAATATCTGAGGTTCTGTCTTCCAGGTGTTCTATCCTATTGGTTATGCTTTCTATGGAGTTCTTAATTTTGTTTATTGTTTCCTTCATTTCAGGGATTTCTGTTTGGTTTTTTTTCAGTATCTCTAACTCTTTATTGAAATGATCTTTTGCTTCCTGTATTTGCTCTTTTAACTGTCGATTGGTGCGATCATTCAATGCCTGCATTTGGTCTTTCATCTCATCGTTTGCTTCCCTGAGCATTTTAATTATGTACATTCTGAACTCCCTTTCTGTCATTTCTTCTGCCATGCTGTCATTGGATTTTATTGATGTAACATCTAGATTTGTTTGGGGCATTTTCTTCCCTTGTTTTATCATATTGTTCAGGTATCATTGGACCGCTGAGATATTGCAGATTTCCTCTATTGACTTATAATGTCCCTGAAGATTTCTAGTATATCCCGTCTTAACCTTTAGTAGCCTGAAATCTTGGAGGAAGTTGATAGTGCGGTGCTCCACAAGGAAGCTGCCTCTCTAGGGGTGGTGGCTTTCAGGTGGGGTATATTCCCTGCTAGTGGGCAGAGGTGCCTCCACTTGTTGACCAATGTTCATCGAAAGGGGAACTAGGCCATGGGCTAAGGCAAGGCCTGTTTGGGCCTGTGTCTCTGGTTTTACCATCCCTGTGAGAAAACCTCACACAGCAGGGAAGACTCACCGGTGGGGAGTTCTCGCTTTTCAGTTCCCCTCCTAGAGGTTCCCCTCAATCCAAAACTACCGCCTGGGCTGGGCTGCCTTCCTCTACAACGTTCCCAGGGGGCTGGACCTGTTTCTTGGGCCTGGGAGCCTCACCCTTCACAGACGAGTCTTCTTAGGCTGCCTCTCCTCAGAGAATCTGCCCACAGTCCTGGAACCTTCTCTCCGCCCCTAAGCGTGTCTCTGTGCAATTCTTCCACCAAGAAGCCTCCTAGGTCCTGGGACCCTGTTCTGCACCTAATCGCCTGGCTATGCAGCCCCTCCTTTGAGCAGCCACCTGCTCAAAGTCGCTCCGAGTCCCATGGACTAGCCACACGCCTCTTCCTCCGGACAGCTGCCTGGTGTTCCGGTGCGGTCACTAGGAGTCCAAGCAACTCACTGCGTGCCTCCTTCTCCCGCCAACCACCCGTAGCCTGGGCCGTCACTCCGAGTCCAAGTGACCTGCCCCATTCCTCCTCCTCCTCCAGGCAGCCCCTCGGGTGTTCAGGAGCAGTCGCTCTTAGTCCAAGCAATCCACCACATGCCTCTTCCAGGCAGCTGCCCTGAGCTCTGAGACCAAGCAACCCACTGCACTCCTCCTCTGGGCAGTGCCCCGGTGTTCAGAAGCGGTCGTTCTGAGTCTAAACAGCTTGCCGCGCAGCTCCTCCTCTGGCAACTGCCTGTAGCTCTGGTGCAGTCACTCTGAGTCCAAGCGACCTGCCGCGCTCCTCCTCCTCCTCTGGGCAGGCCTGGGTGTTCAGGGGTGGTTGCTCTGAGTCCAAACAGCTTGCTGCGCAGCTCCTCCTCTGGGCAGCCGCCCAGAGCCCCAGTGTTTGCTCCGAGTCCAAGCGCTGTGCTGAGTGGCCTCTTCTACAATCCTCCCAGTTGTCCGAGTTCACTGTTCCAGTGGGGGTGGGGGGTGTCTCCTTGGGCAACTCTACTTCACAAAGTTCCCTGTGTTCTGGGACTACCGCCCCATCCAGGATGCCTCCCCAATGGGAGAGACTCACCCAGTGGCTTTGAGTTGGTCCCAAGTCTCTCAATATCTCCTCTGTTGAATCCTGAGTCCTGGAGCTACATGAAATGCAGCCAGTCTCTAGTCCACCATCTTGAAACCCCTGGGCATATTGTTTTGAGACACATGTAATCGCTTTTCATCCATCAGTATATCTTTTGAAGATGAGGCTTTTCTTTTCTTTTCTTTTCTTTTTTAATTAGAGCTTTATGTTTATACATAGTAGTTGGGTTCATCCCAACAAGCTCATCCATGGATGGAAATCAATTTCAGTTCATGATCTCCCCCTTTCCTTATCTCTTTCCCCTCCTGTCCTCCCCACTACCCTTCTCCTTCCTCTATACTACTGGACTACATTTTGCTTGTCTATTAATTTATATTTGATTGGTTCTTTATATAATATTAATCCTCCCCCCCTTTCCTTTATCCTACTCTAACTTCTGTATATGAGAGAAAATGTTCAACCTTTGAGTTTCTGAGTTTGGGTAACTGAGCATGATATTCTCCCATTTTCATCCATTTACCAGCAAATGCCATAATTTCATTCCTTTTAATAGATGAGTAGAACTCTATTTTGTGTGTGTGTGTATATATTTGTGTATATATATCATAATTTTGTAATCCATTCATCTATTGATGGGTATTGGAGTAGATTCCATAATTTAGGTACTATGAATTGTGCTGCTACAAACATTAATGTGGCTGTGTTACTGTAGTGTGCAGATTTTAGGTCTATTGAGAAAATATCCAGGAGTGGGATAGCTAGGTCATGTGGTGGTTCCATCCCTAGGTTTTTGAGAAATCTCCATACTGATTTCCAGAGTGGTTGTACTAATCTAAGGTCCCACCAACAATGTATCAGTGTTCCTTTCTTCCCATAACCTCCCAGCATTTATTATTCTTTGTATTCTTAATCCTTGCCATTCTAACTGACATGAGATAGAATCTTAGAATAGTTTTCATTTGCATTTCTCTAATTGTTAGAGATGTTGAACACTTTTTAATGTATTTATTGACATTTTGTGTTTCTTCTTTCGAGAAGTTTATGTTTAGTTTTTTTCCTCATTTATTGATTGGATTATTTGGTTTATTTATTTATTTATTTTTTGGTGATATGTTTTTGACTTCTTTGTATATTCTGGATATTAATCCCCTATTGGAGAAGTTGGAGACCAAGCTTCTCTCCCATTCTGTAGTCTCTCTCTTCATGCTTTTAATTATTTTCTTAACTGTGCAGGATTATTTTAGTTTAATGTCTTCCCATTTATTTATTGTTGGTTTTATTTCTTATGCTTTTGGGGTCTTGTTAAGGAAGTCTGTGCCAGCACAAATATGATGGAGTGTTCAGTGTATGTTTTCTTCTCTCAGTGGTAAGGTTTCTGATCTAATTCTTAAGTCATTGATCCATTTTGATGTGAGTTTTCTGCAGGGTAAAAATTAGGGGTCTAATTTCATTTTTCTACATAAAGTTATTCAGTTTTCCCAGCACTATTTATTAAAAAGGCTATCTTTTTTCCAAGTTATTTTTCTGTCACCTTTGTCAAATATTGGATAGCTATAGTTTTTGGGGTTTGTCTCTGGTTCTTTTATTATGTTCCATTGGTCTTCATGTCTATTTGGTGCAATATCATGCCTTTTAACTATTGTTTTGTAGTGTAATTTCAGATCAGGTATTGTGATGTTTCTTGCTTCACTTTTCTTGCTTAGTATTGCTTTGACTCTTCTGGATCTCTTATTCTTTGAAATGAAGTTAAGAATTCTTTTTTTAATTCTATGCAGAATGTCATTGATGGGTATTACTTTGAATATGTATATTGCTTTTGGGAGAATGGCCATTTTGACAATATTATTAATTCTGCCTATCCAAGAACATGGAATGTTTTTCAGTCTTCTGAGGTCTTCAATTTCTTTCTTTGGTGTTCTATAATTTTCACTGTAGAGCTTTTTTATCTCCTTGGTTAGATTAATTACCAAGTGTATATATATATATATACATACATATATATATATAAATTATATATATATAAATTCCCATATATATGTATATATTTATATTTATGTATGTATGTATATATATATATATTTAGTGTTATTATGAATGGAATGGTTTTACTGATTTCTTCTTGAACTAAATCACTATTCGAATATGGGAAAGCTGTTGATTTATAGGTGTTGATCTTATATCCTGATACTTTGCTAAATTCATTTATAAACTCTTTTGGTGGAGTTTTTTTGGATCTTCTAGATATAGGATTACATCATCAGAGAGACAGTTTGACTTCTTCTTTTCCTATTTGTATCCATTTGATTCCCATTTCCTTCCTAATTGCTCTGGCTAATGTTTCAAGGACTATATTGACTAGTAGAGTAGATGTCCTTGTCTTGCTCCAGATAGTAGAAATACCTTTAGTTTTTCTTCATTTACATGTTGTTGGCTTAGGGTTAGTCATAAATGGCCTTAATGATGTTGAGGTAAGTTCTTTCAATCCCTAGTTTCTCGAATGTTCTTATGGTGAATGGGTGTTGACTTTTAACAAAGGCCTTTTCTCCATCTATTGAGATGATCATGTGATTTTTGTTCTTAAGTCTTTTTAAGCGATGAATCGCATTTATTGATTTGTGTAGGTTGACTCAATCTTGTATTCCTGGAATGAAATTCATTTGATTCATGGTGTATTATTTTCATGATGTGTTTTTGAATGCAATTTGATAATACTTTATTTAGGATTTTTTTTTGTATCTATGTTTATCAGGAATATTTATTTTCTTGATGCATCTGCTTTTGGTATCAGGGTTATACTAGCTTCATAAAAATTATTACTGAGTGTTTCCTCTCCTTTAATTTCATAGAATAATTTGAGAAAGACTGGCATTAATTCTTCTGTAAAGGTCTGGTAGAACTCAGCTGAGAATTCTTGAGGTCTAGGGCTTTTCTTTTTTGAAAGCTTTTAATTGCTGTTTCAATTTCATTACTTGATATTTATGTGTTTAAGACATCTATCTTCTGGTTCAATCTGTGCACATCATATATGTCTTCCAGATTTTTCAGTTTATTGGTGTATAAATTTTCAAAATAGGATATGATAAAATCTGAATTTTAGAGGGGTTTGTGGTAATATCACCTTTTTTTGTTTCTGGTCTTATCAATTTGCTTCTTACATTTTCTTTTGGTTAGTTCAGCTAAGGATTTGTTAATTTCATGTTTTCAAAAAACCAACTCTTCATTACGTTGATCCTACATATTGTTTTCTTATTCTCAATTTCATTGTTTTTGGCTCTGACCTTAATTATTTCCTGTCTTCTGCTGGTTTAGGGGTTAGTTTGTTTTTCTGTTTTCTAAGATCTTGAGGTGAAGCATAAATTTGTTTATTTGGATCACTCTAATTTTTAATGTATGTACTCAGTGTTATAAGTTTGCCTCTTAAACTTCTGTCATACTGTCCCATAGATTTTGATATGTTATGTCTCTGTTCTCATGCATTTCTGCGAATTTCTTGATTTTTGTTTTCATTTCTCCCTTTGATTTATTTTTCATTTAAGAGAGTTTTATTCAGTCTCCATGAGTTTATGTGATTTGTATTATTTTTTTTGCTGTTGATTTCTTGTTTCTTTCCATTGTGATCTGATAGAGTACATCAAATTTTATCAGTTTTTTTTTATTTGCTAAGATTTGCTTAGTGGCCTAGAATATGATCCATTTTGGAAAATATTCCTTGTGCAGCTGAGAAGAAGATAAATAGGGGTGGGATATACTGTAGGTGTTCATTAGGTCCACTTGATATTTTTTAGGATGGAAATATCTGTTGATTTTTTTTAACTGTCTATTGGTGATAAGTGTGTATTGAATTCCCTCACTATTATTGTGTTGGGGATCTAAACAAAATTTAATGTCATAGAGAATTTTTTTCATGTACTTGGGTATGTGGATATTTGGGGTGCACATGTTTACTATGGTTATAGCTTCTTGTTGAATTGTTCCCTTTATTAGTATATAATGTCCTCCTTTGTCTCTTTTGATGAATTTTTGCTTGAAATTTACTTTTGTCAGATATGAGAGTAGCTACTCCAGCTTGTTTTCTTAGACCAGATGCCTGGAATACTTTTGCCCATCCTTTTACCTTCAGCTTGTGGGTGTCTTTGCCTATAACATGGGTCTCTTATAAATACCATATAGCTGGATTTTGCTTTTTAATCCATTTTGGTAATCTGTGTCTTTTAATTGGGGCGTTCAGACTATTAACATTTAGCATTAGTATGAATGTGTGTTTGTGGTTTCCTGCCATTTTGTTTTTTTGCTATATTTTACATTGTCTTTATTCTCATTTAATTGATTATTTTTCTATTGAATTTCCTCTGTAGGGTTTGGGAATTGTTTTTTTTAATTCCTCTGTGTGAAGTTTTTCTTTGTAGTGCTGGTTTGCTGCTCATGAATTCTTTTATTTTTGTCATAGAATGTTTTTAGTTCCCCCTTAGAATTTGAAACTGTGTTTTTCTGGGTACAGAAACCTTGGATAACACTTGTTTTTTAGTGTTTGGAGTATCTCATTCCACACCCTCTTTGATTTTAGTCTGAACAGAAAAATCAGACTTACTGGTTTGCCTCTAAATGTGACCTGTTGTTTGCCTCTTGTGACTTTAATATTCTTTCCTTATTTTCTGTGTTGAGAATTTTGATTATGATATATCTCAGTGAGCCTCTCATTTGACTTGAGTCCATTTGGGGTCCTGTAAACCTCCTGTATGTGGATGGCTCTCTTGTTTCTGATATGGGAGAATTTTTTTTTTATAACTGTCTCATTGAAAATGTTCTTCATATATTTAGTTTGTTTCTAACCAATGATTCTCAAGTTTTGTCTTTTAAAGTTATATCAGAGTTCTTATATATTCTGTTCATGTTTTATATTTTTTCCCTTTATGGCCTTCTGTGTATTCAAGATCATATAGCCTGTCTTCAGTGCCTGAAATTCTGTCTTCAAGGCCTGAGGTTCTATTTTCTGTATTACCTAGTTTGTTATTGAAACTTTCAAATGACTTTGTAATTTGATTGATCTTTTCTTTCATTTCTAGGAGATCTGCTTGTTTTCTTTTCAGTATTTCTTTATTACAATTGTAACTGCTCCCTGTAATTGCTCACCTGATTCCTTCCTTAGATCTTTTTTTAGTTCATTGACCATTTTGATAATCAGTTTTTTTACAATCTTTCTCTGAGTTTTCATCTACCTCATTATCAGCGGGTTCCTCTGGGGGGATTGTGGATTTTGGAGGGAGACTTGTTTACCTATTTTCTCAGGTTTTCAGAGGTCTTGATCTTGAGCATCAATTGAAGTGGATTCTTCTACCTCTTGTTTTTAGGGCCTGGACTTCAGTTGCTAATGTATCCTAGAGTGATCTGGATTGAGATCACTTTGTAGGTGTGGCATCTATAGTCTTGGTGTTATTTCACAGTTTCTGCTATAGCTGTTTCTACTTGGGGCCTGGTTGTTAGTTTATGTTTTTGTCTTTCCTATTCTTCATATTAAAGTATAGCTGAAGATTGAGTGTCATTAATTTGTGTGTAGAGGAAGGTGCACTGTCTTTTGGTTGAGTTTAGTTCAGCAGCCAAATTTCTATCCTGTAAACTTGAAATGTTCCTGTAGGTTTCTAGCATCTCACAGATTAGGGGAAAAAATAATAGCAACAAACAATACAAGCAATATACAGCATTAAACTAATTACTTAGTTCCTACTATGAAATCCATAGTGTTAATTGCAACAAAACCCAGAAATGGTAGGTCAGTAATTGTCACAGCAAAAACAACAAATAACTATTTTTATAAAATCAAACAAGTGTCAACTGTGGGATTCACAGTAGTAATAATTGCAACAGCATCAATGGTGGGGAAGTTGTTATGTAAAACAATTAGTGCTAAAAGATGATAGGAATACAGCTAAAAGAAAAGAAAATGTGATAGGAAGGTAAAAAAGAATTTACAATTTCAAAAAGTGAATGAAGAGAAAGGAGAAGAGAGATGTAGGGTGTGGTGGGGTTATAAGAAAAGGAAAAATATAGAAGTAAATAAAAGGTGAAAGAACAATTGAATTTGGCTGTTAGCAGAAGAAATGAAAGAAAGAGAAACAGACACGTGAAAAAAAAAATACGAAACAAAACCAAGATATACTAATCAAAAATCCTAACCACCAAAAAGCAAGGCAAAGAAAAAGAACTGCATTTTGAAAAATGCGACAAATGAGATAAACACACACACACACACACACATACACACACATACACACACACACACACACACACGCACACACACAAAGGGAAAAAATATCCTGAATGAAAAGTTAAGGAATCATTCCACTGAAATAATTCCAAATAGTCAATGAGAATATATGTGCTGTCTATGCCCAAATGTCTTTCCTTTTCCTTTTGAGCTATGTACTTAGCATGCGTGTAAAAGCCAAGGGTTGTTAGATCCTTCCTCTTTTTGTGTTGCTCCCCAAGTGGCCAGTTGGGTTCAGAACTTCTCTACTTTCCTTCTCACCAGTATGAGTTAGGATGGAATGGGAGGTGCTGTCAGCAGGAGTTTTCTCTGCACAGACCAGGTCCATGCACTCCCAGGGTAGGGCTGCTGCAGTGTTCTATGATGGAATTCCCACTGGTGGGGCTTGGGTCTAATCAGGACTCAGGGATTTTGTTGGGTGGAGACTGCTCTTGAGAGATTAGATCAATACACACCTAGGACCTGGAAGTTGCCAATCTCTGCTAGAAGTCCAGATTCCTGAAGTGTCCCTGGGATTCTACTCATGGATTGGGGGAACCAATCCTTCACTCGTTTTGTTGTCCACACACACAGTCTTTAAAGGCTTCCTGGGCTTAGTCTCTGAGTGTATTCGCACCTACCACACCGTTCAAACTCCTGACCCACTTCAGCTGGTCTTATGAGCTACCAGACAAAGGGGGAAGTGAGTTGGGCTCCCCTTCACTTTTCCAATTTGAATCCCCCTGGTAAAATATTCTCTGCTCCTGTTTAGCTCTCATTCTGCTAGGTGCAGCCTAGGGTATGCAGCAAGCACTCCCAGGACCATATAGCCATCGTTATTTAGATCTCTGGCTCCCTCAGCAGCAGCTGCAGCATGGCCACCTCAAGATCACTCCAGCCTCAGCTCTCTGAAGCCAGTTGGGAAACATAGACACTTTTCATACACCAGTGCACACCGCAGCCTCCAGATCAGCTAATGGAGCCTGCTTTTCTGATCTCAGGATTTTCCATACTAAACCTGTTCATTGTATTCCTCTATGTTGTTTCTCCCTCTGTGCGAATACTATTACTGCTACAACCAGCTTGGCTCCAATGTAGTCTCTTTGTCTTTCTGAGTCTCTAAGACACTCTGACTGTCCAGTATTGGGTTGTGGTGAAATCCCTCTTTCACTCACCTCTCAGAAAAGCACTAATCCCGCTGCCTAAATCCCAGGTCATGGAGGGACAAATAATGCAGTCTCCCTCTAATCCACCATCTTGAATCTCCGAGATAGAGATTATTTTAAAAAATACATACCAACAATACAATTACATATTACCCAAATCAATAATGAATAATTTCATTACATCATCAAATAACTAATTATTTAAATTTTCAATAATGTCATAAATGTCACAAATGTATTTTGATGTTTGAATCTACACTGATTAACTTATCAATAGGTGATTTTTTTTGAGTATGTTTTAATCTATAAATTTCTTTCATGCATCTCTCCTGCCTTCTTTTTTATGTTTATAGTTTATTTGTACAAAATCGAGTTGCTTATCCTGTACATTCTTATTTATATGGTATATTTCTGTATATTGTTTCCTCTGTATTTCCTATCAAGTACTAGTTAGATCTATTTGTTTTCAGGTTGACTTCTTTTAATAAGTCTGATCCCAAATGGTGGTGAACCTTTCCATTCAGGAATCACCTAATACTTGCTCTGTGATCTCAGCAGTCTTTTGTGCCGAATTAAATATTGCAAAATTGAGATACTTTAATTCTGTAATTACTTCTTCACAGATTAGCTGGAATAATTTTTTAAAAAGAATTTACCCTCAATTTCAGTTTGCTTACTCTGGTACAGAATATTTAGGAAAAGAGAGTAAATATGTAATATTTTGTTATTATTCAGCAATTTTCAAAATGGTGAATTCTTTCAGTAACAGTATTCAAAATATGCAGTTAGTGTTTTTAAGTGTCATGAAGAACTCTCCCAGGTTTATACAAATTTAGTGTGCTTCAACATACCTAACTGTGTGAATTTGTGACGTTAAAAGCATATGTCATTGTTTATTAATGCCAACGTTATGACAGCTCTGACCAGTGGAAACCCCCTCAGGATAAATCTAGAATTTGTTTATGTCTAAAAGTGGGCATTTTAGTCTCTGAAAAGATAGAATAATACAAGCTTATTTTCTATATATAGAGTTGCATAAACACCATTGAAATGCACTGGCAAATTTGATTATAGATAAGTGGTTCTACTTATAAGCATTCACTGCTGTTCTGTTGATCTATTTGTATGTAAATATAGCATTTTCTTCATTATTGTAGCTTTATAATAAGTCTTGAATTCTAGCAGTTTGAGTCATCCAATGTTTGTTGTTTTTCTTGACTTGGTTATCCTTGTGCACTTATAAAAACTAATTTAGAAACAACTTTCCAATTTGTACAAAGTAGCCTGTCATGATTATATTTAAGACTAATTTTCATTTCTTTTTTTTCTGGATAAGACTTCCATTACAATGTTAAACAGATGGTTAACAGGTTGTGTTCATTGTGATACTGTTCTATTAGTTGTAGAAATTTGAAGATAGCCTTTATCAGATGATATTCATCGCCTCTACTTGCAGTTCACAAAGAGGTTTTAACATGAATAGTTATTGAGCGTAATTTTTTCTTCATCTTTGAGATAATCACATAAATTCTTTCCTTTTTTTCCTTTAATGTGATAAATTACTGTGTGTGTGTGTGTGTGTGTGTGTGAGAGAGAGAAGAGAGAGAGAGAGAGAGAGAGACAGAGACAGAGACAGAGACAGAGAGGGTGTGTGTGTGTGTGTGTGTGTGTGTGTGTGTGTGTGTGTGTGTGTTTGGTGCTGGGAATCAAACCCAGATCCTCTTACATGTGGCTAGTGCTCTACCACTGAGCCATATCCCTAGCCCCTTACTTTTTAATGTAAACTAGTGCTTTATTCCTGGGATAAACTTCACTTATTCATGATATTCATGATATATTATCTTTATTATATATTGTTGGATTTGGTTTATTTTGTTCTTGGAGAAATTGAGATTTTATTTTATTATAATATCTGGTAAATGATATTTTGGATCACTGAGATCCTGTTCTCAAAATATGAGTTAATTACTATTCAGACTTCTTCAATTCTTTGAAAGAATTTGTGCAGAATTAATTTCTTCTTTAGAGATTTGGTACAATTCAGAAATGAAGTCATCTGAACTTAGAGGCTTTGTAAGGAAAGTTTTAAACTACGTATTCAATTTTTTTAATAGATTATTCTTCCTATTTATTTATTCATGAATAAGATTTAGTAGTTTGAGTTCTTCAAGGAATTTGACTCTTGCATAAATTTTCAAATTTATTGGTATGCAGTTTTCATTATACTTATTATTCATTAGTAATTGTCTGTAGAATATGTTGTGCTGATTTATGTCCTTTTTTCTTTTTTTATTATTTTTTTAATTTAGTTTTTAATTTTTTACAGACTACATCTTGATTCATTGTACACAAATGGGGTACATCATTTCGTTTCTATGGTTGTACACAATGTAGATTCACACCATTTGTGTAATCATACAGGTACATAGGGTAATGATGTCTGTCTCATTCCACAATTTTTCATACCCCCTCCCTCTCATTTCCTTCTACATATTCTAAAGTTCCCCCATTGTTCTCTTACTCCCCACCCTCCCCACCCCCATTATATATCATTCTCCACTTATCAAGGAAAACATTGGCCTTTGGTTTTGGGGGCTTGGCTTATTTCACTTAGCATGATATTTTTTTTCTGATTCATCTGACATATCATTTTTCCTGAACTTCTTAAAGAGTCAGCTGTTGTTTTCATTGTCTTCTTTCATTTTTCTATTACATTACATTTTACTTTGATTCTTCTTATTATTTTTTTCTGCTAAGTGTTGGTAAGGCATGAAAGAACTGAAATTTTGATGTACTGCTGATTGATGTATGTAAAAATGAGATGGTCAATTTGGAACTGGTTGGAGGTTTCTTAAAAGTTAAACATACTTACTGTATGCCCCAGGTATTTTGCTAGCAGATATTTGCACAAGTTAAATAAGAAAATATGTACATTCCTATAATTTTTTCTATCTGAAAGTTCATAGAATTTTATTTATAAAAGACCTAAACCAGAAACAATACAAATGTCCATCAACTGATGCGTGGATAAAAAAATTGTGACATATCCATACGATGATAAAAAACAAACATGATAATATTATGTTGAATGATAGAAACCAGGCCAAAAAAAATACAAAACAACAACCAAAAAAACATGAACAAACAAAAAAGCAAACAGAAGAGGATTACATGCATATAAAATTCTAGAAAAATGCAAAACAAAACGCAAACTAGTTTTTAGTAAGAAGAACAGAATTAGTGATCATATGATCCAATGTTGGGGGATGGGAATAGAGAGATGGGTAGATTACATTAGGGCATGAGAAAGCTTTTATGGGTAATTAAAATGCTATCTTGATTGCAGTGATGGTTTCAGAGCTGTATACAAATTTAAAAGTTGATTAAGTTTAAATAAGTACAACTTACTGTACCTCAGTTATACTTAAATAAAGTTATTTTTAACTTTTTCATTTACTTTTAGGTCAGACAACAAATATTCTTTATCAGTCTCTAAGTAGTTCAAAGAATTTTATGAAAAAATCAGCTTCAGTTGTTTATCAGCAAGATATACAGGATAATGGTACAGAACAAAAGGTAAAAAAAAAAAAAAAACTAGGTTTCAAAATTTTGTACAATAGTTATTGATTTGTCTTCTTAATTTTTACTTCTTTGAGCTATGGTACAGTGCTGATTACACAGGAAGGTTAGGTTCTATTCATGAGAACCTGACCCCTTTCCCTGTCAAACTATTGAGTTAGTTATGTTCTCAATACACTGTGCAATGTAGTAGAAACTGCTCCAAACACTTAGCAATTAAAATGTTAATATTAGCTAGTATTTATTGAGCATGTACTATTAATCGTACATTGTACTGATGGAAAACAAGGAAATTGGGTTACATAGACACCAAAGTTAAACAAGACGTTATCATTGTCTAGTGAGGCAACAGACACAGAAAAATGTTGTAATAAAATAGGTGGAATGATGAATTTGGGGGGCGGTTTCTAAGCAGTGTTTTCAGTAAACATTCAATTAGAGAGGGTATGAATGGCTAGAATTGGATTTTTTTTTTGAGACAAATTAAATGACTGAACTTTTTAGATCCATTCATTGAAGGGATCACCATGTCTTTAAACAAAATATAGACTACAGGAAGAGTAGTAAGTTTGTACATTGCTATATATTTGGCTCACTTTTGAACTAAATTTGAGATCCTATGGCACATATCCAAGAGGTTGATAACTATGTTCTTCCCGACACAACTTTTATGAAAGCTTGATTGGATGAAAGGGGAAAACAGTGCAGATTCATTTGTTTGACTGAAAGGAAAATCTCTTTCAGAAGTACAGTTACTCATGGATTTGTTTTTGTCTTTTATGTTGTATCATATAGAGAGATGGAATTGTAACTAAAAGATTAAGTGCTACTGATGATAGAGGTAAGAAATTAGAGAATATTCATGATTTTTCTGTTAGTAAATGCATAATTAAGTTTCATTATATAGTTTTTAAAGTTGTTTTGCCTGATTATTAAAAATATGCTTATTTTGAAAAATAAAGGATGATATAAAATTATTAATGAATGTAATATTTTAATAAGAACATCTATTTAAGTTACAGTTAGATTAATGCACTTTTTGTCATTTGTGAATTATAAAAGAAAAGATAGAGGAGTCTCTACTGCACTTGTTTGTAGTAGAAGGTAGAGTAAGTTACTAAAATAGTATGGTTTACAGACAATTATCCTAGTTTTCCACTACTGTTAGTTCGCCAAGAACAATACATCCAGTTTCCCATTTCCCAATGATATACACTTTATTTAAAAACGTTGTGACTTGCTGTGTTTCTGGAAGTCTAAATACTAACATACTAAACATGCTAAAAAAATACTCCCATGCATATCCTAAATACACAGGAAATATAAGACAGCTCCTTATAGTGGCTAATGACAACCTCGAATTTAACATAACCTGAATTCATCACCACCATGACTCTCATATTTTCACTCAGGCACAGAATCTGAGTTACATGAGCCTTTCTTGTATTTTTACATCTAAAACTTGCTACTTCTGTATAATCTATCTCCTTATTTTATCCTATCTTCATATATATATATGTATATACATATATATAAATATATAAAGCTGGTTTAATAGAATCCATTTGTTAATTATAACATCAATTTATATATTCATGTGTATATTATGAAAAATACATCAATCTAATAAATTAGCACTTTTCTGATAAATAAAGGTTTGATTTCATGTTATTCATATAGGAATGGATTAAATATTTTATGGGAGCAGTTGGTGGTTTGGGATTTAGCAGTGATTTTGTGTAGCTCTTGACTAAACCTCCCAACAAAAGGATAGTCAAGATCAGCTCTAATATCTTCAAAGTGATGGAGAACTCAGTCAAATCTTCCTTATACTCATCAGAGACTGAGTTCTTAACATCATTTGATTTTTTCTTCAGATAATATTTGATTCTTATTCTTTTTAAAATTTTTTTCCAATTTGTTCCAGTTTGTTGTACATGACAGTAGAATGCATTTATACATTTTTATAGATCATAGTGTAATCTCTCATTTTTCTGATTATACTTACTGTAGGATCACAATTCTTATTCTTAACTCAAATGTAGTATCTATACCATCTCCAGTAGACACATGAGAAACTTCCTAATATTTTCTTTAGAGCAAAGGAATAGATACCTACATTGAAAAATTAGTGCTTTATCTAAATGTTTTCATGTTAAATATTTAAAATATGTTAAAAATGAATTTTGTATGAAATATTAACTAGTTTCTACACATCTATTATTATTGTACTTTGCTACTCTAATTATAACTTGTTCTAAATTTTTATAGAAGCCATATTGTAATATTTTCACTAAGCCTTATTAAATTTGCCTCCAAAATTATATTACCATGTTAAAATTCCATAAGCAATATAGAAGAATTCTTTTTTTCCCTGTATAAGCATAAGATTTATTTTTTAAAAATTTTTTTTTATAAATTTTCAAATCAGTTTCTAATGATCCTTTGTATTTCAGAAGTGTCTTGATGTCTCCTTTTTTTATTTATTTTAATTAAAAATCATAAATTTACTTAGGGCAATATTGTTTGATTCATTCTTTTTCCCTTCCCCCCCAACCCTCCCACCCCTCTTTTCCCTCTATACAGTCCTTCCTTCCTCCATTCTTACCACCCTCCTTATCCCTAACCCTAAACCTAACCCTAACCCTAACGCTAACCCCTCATACCCCCCCTTATATGTCCTCATCCGCTTATCAGCAAGATCATTCGTCCTTTAGTTTTTTGAGACTGGCTTATCTCACTTAGCAGGATATCCTCCAATTTCATCCATTTGCTGCAAATGCCATAATTTTATCATTCTTCATGGCGGAGTAATATTCCACTGTATATATATGCCACAGTTTCTTTATCCATTCATCAACTGAAGGGCATCTAGGTTGGTTCCACAATCTGGCTATAGTGAATTGAGCAGCTATAAACATTGATGAGGCTCTATCTCTGTAGTATGCTGATTTTAAGTGCTTTGGGTATAGGCCAAGGAGTAGGATAGCTGGGTCAAATGGTGGTTCCATTTCAAGCTTTCTGAGGAATCTCCATACTGCTTTCCAGAGTGGCTGCACTAATTTGCAACCCACCAGCAATGTATAAGTGTACCTTTTACCCCACATCCTCGCCAACACCTATTGTTGCTTGTGTACTTGATAATCACCATTCTAATTGGGGTGAGATGAAATCTTAGGGGAGTTTTGATTTGCATTTCTCTTATTACTAGAGATGTTGAACATTTTTTCATATATCTGTTGATTGCTTGTACATCTTCTTCTGTGAAGTGTCTGTTCATTTCCTTAGCCCATTTGTTGATTGGATTATTTGTATTCTTGGTGTAGAGTTTTTTGAGTTCTTTATAGACTCTGGAAATAAGCGCTCTATCTGAAGTATGAGTGGCAAAGATATTCTCCCACTCTGTAGGCTCTCTTCACATTACTGATAGTTTCCTTTGCTGAGAGAAAGCTTTTTAGTTTGAATCTATCCCAGTGGTTGATTCTTGCTTTTATTTCTTGTGGTATGGGAGTCCTGTTAAGGAAGTCTGATCCTAAGCCAACAAGTTGAAGGTTTGGACCTACTTTTTCTTCAATATAGAAGAATTCTTAATTCAAAACATCCTCTGTACCATTTGATTATGCCATACCTTACATATTTGTGGGGCAGATATCTAAAATGTTCTCCAAAAGAAATTTTATTTTAATGTGCTGGTTTTTCTGATTATTAGCTATGTCAACCATTTTGGACTGTTAGGATCTTTACATATTTTCTGTGTATTTCATTTATGATCTCTCTAAGACTTGAGTGTGAAAAAAATAACAATTCTCTTGTCTTTCCATTCCCACTACTTCTGTCCTTATTTCTCTATTCTTTACTATCGCAATAACTTTCCACCTATTACTTCTTCCTCTTTTAATCCACCATACATTTTACTGTGAAAGCAATCTTCTCAAAACACAGTTTTATTTATTCTCCTGTGTGAGTCATAAGTTGTTTCTCATTACCAACTGGATGAAATGAAAACTGTTATTCCAGCAGTGGGCTCTGGATAGTTTCATAAAATAAGCTGGAGTAATTCGTGAACTAGGGTCAAAGGTTAAGAACTTCAAACTTGTCTTTGAAGGAAATGATGAGCCACTGAAATTTTTAACCAGTGTTATAGTACAGGTGTGAGGTGTCTGCCAAAACTTCAGGTGAAATGATTGAGTTTGGAGAGCCTAAAGTTAATCAGTTCACTAGTCCACTCATAGGGATTAACTGGCCAGTAACTTCAGGCAGGTCGGAGGTGGCTGGAAGAGGTTCCTGAGGGTATATATTTTGTCCTTGATCAGAGCTAGCTCTCTCTCCTTCCTGGTATCATGTCTTCACCGGCTTTCCTCCACCACACTCTTCCACCATGATGTTACCTTGAGCTCAGAGCAATGGAGCTGGCCATCTGTGGATTAAGACCTATGAAAACGTGAACTCCAAAATATATTTTTCATCCTTTAATTGTTCTTGTCGGGTCTTTTGGTCTCAGCAGCAAAAAAAAAAGAAAAAAAAAAAAAACCTGATGGAAACAGTAAGCATCAAAACAGGGATGTTGTTCTTGGAGACACTTCCTTAATTCAAATAAATTCCTGATTGTGGTAATTCCAGTTATTGTGACAGTTCAGCAGGGAGAATGTTCAGCAGGGAGCAGCACTATAAAAGTATTTTCCCTTTTCCCAGCAATATTATCTTCTTATGTTTAAAGGAATCTCTTCTTTCCCTAGGAGCTATAAACATATCAGCTCAAGGTTCAATTCTTTCATCTCAACCTTCACCCACAAAATATTATCCCACAACTTCACAGACACTTATAGGACCTCCAAAAGAAGAGGTATGTAATATTTCTTTTTCTTCAAATACAAACAATAAGTGAGATATAGTCATATGCTCATCATTTGCTTATGTCACTGTTTGACCATGTGGAACAACTCTATTCCATGAAATTAATAATGCCATAATAAAAATGTGATAACCCTAGGACTCTGTGCCTAAATGTAAGCCACATGATGGCAGTTTGCAATATGTAACTGTAGCCTTCAAAAGAATCAAATCATACTTCTTTGATTGGGCTTCTACTTTACAGACTTAGAACATTTTGACCAGTGAACAATTACTTGCTGTTTGAAAGTTACCAAAAAATATTCAAGATACTGCCTTATATATGAATTGGATCATCTCATGGGACATGGCAGCTTGGGAGCCTGAGGCAGTAGGATCAAAAGTTCAAAGCCACCCTAAGCATTGCAGTGAGACCCTATCTCAAAATAAAAAAAATAAAAAGGGTTGGGAATATGGATTAGTGGTTAAACGCCCCTGAGTTAAATCCGCAATACCAAAAAAGAAAAAAAAAAAAAAATTAAATGGATTTTTTCTGTGGATTATCAACTTTTTATAAGAGAAATCAAATCCACAAGTTTTGATTCCATAATATTAGCATAGCGTTAACTAGCTAACTGTGATAAGGATTAGCATGGTTTGAAAAAGATCTCAATAAACTGAAGACGTACTATTTATAAATAAAATCTCTAAGTAGCAAGCAACATTTATTTACTCTCATAATTATGCTATCTATATAATTATTGATAGTTTAAACATAACTTAAGTGTAGCATAGTTAGCACAATATGCTTCTCTACAGTATAGTTTCATTATAAATAATAATTTGACACTGCCTACTAAGCATAGTTCACTATTCTACTATCTCAGTTGCCATATTAAATATGTTAAGAATCAAATAAGATTTCCATGGGGCAATCCAAGATGGCGGACTAGAGGGTGACTGCATCGCCAGTCGCTCCAGAACCCAGGATTTAAGAAGGGGAGGCATTGAGAGACTCGGACTGAAATAGAGCCACAGGGTGAGTCTCCCCCACCCGGTGAAGCGCAGCCCTGGTGGCAGGCCTGGTTTCGGGTGGCTTATTAGAGTAGGGCAGGGCAGCTAGAGTCTTCCCCAGGCAACTCTGCACACCCCGGCGGTGGGCTCCTCCCACAGGGCCAGATTCTCCAGCATCTTGGAGCAGGCCCCCCAGTGAGAGCCTTTCTGCACAGAACCAAGCTTCAAGTCCCTGAACCAGGGCGACGAGTTCCTGCCCGCAGGTTGCTTCAGGGACCAGGACAGGGTAGCCAGGGACTTCCCCAAGCAGCCCGCAGCCCGGCCCCCTCCTGCGGGAAGCACCTTTCCAGGCTAGCTTCTCGGAGCAGGCCCCCCAGTGAGAGCCTTTCCACACAGAGCCAGCTCCAAGTACTGGAAACAGTAGCCGGCTAGGGGCAGCTTTCCTTGGAAGCACTGCATTATCAAGTTACTCCAAGACTTCAGGCTACTGAAGGCAGGAAGGTGATACACTGGAAATCTACAGGGACACTATAAGCCAATAGAAGAATTCTGCAAAATCACAAAGTCCCACTGACATCTGACTAATATGAGAAAACAAGGGAAAAAAATGTCCCAAACAAACCTAGATACTAAATCAATAAAACCCAATGACAACACAGCAGAAGAAATGTCAGAAAGGGAGTTCAGAATGTACATAATTAAAATAATCAGGGAAGCAAACGAGGAGATGAAAGAGCAAATGCAGGCATTGAAGGAGGAGATGAAAGAGCAAATGCAGGCATTAAATGATCCCACCAATCAACAGTTAAAGAAGCAAATATGGGAAGCAAGAGATCATTTCAATAAAGAGTTAGAGATATTGAAAAAAAAAACAAACAGAAATCCTTGAAATGAAGGAAACAATAAACCAAGTTAAAAACCAATAGGATAGAACACCTGTAACACAGAACCTCAGATATTGAAGACAAAATATTTAATCTTGAAAACAAAGTTGACCAAACAGGAAAGATGGTAAGAAATCATGAATGGAATCTACAAGAATTGTAGATTCTATGGGATATCATGAACAGGCCAAATTTAAGAATTATTGGGATTGAGGAAGGCTTAGAGAAACAAACTAAAGGAATGAACAATCTATTCAATGAAATAATATCAGAAAATTTCCCAACTCTGAAGAATGAAATGGAAAACCAAGTACAGGAGGCTTATAGGACTCCAAATATACAAAATTACAACAGACCCAACCAAGGCACATTATTATGAAAAACCTAACACACAAAATAAAGACAGAATTTTAAGGCCACAAGAGAAAAGAGTCAAATTACATTCAGGGGGAAACCAATAAGAATATCAGCAGATTTTTCGATCCAGACCCTAAAAGCTAGAAAGGCCTGGAATAACATTTACCAAGCCCTGAAAGAAAACAGATGCCAACCAAGAATCTTATACCCAGCAAAACTTAATTTCAGATATGATGATGAAATAAGATCCTTCCATGATAAACAAAAGCTAAAGGAATTTACAAAAAGAAAATCAGCATTGCAGAACATTCTCAGCAAAATATTCCATGAGGAAGAGATGAAAAACAACGATGCAAATCAGCAACAGGAGGAACTAGCCTAAAGGAATAGCCAAATAAAGGAGAAACCAAATCATGTCAAAAAACAAAAATGATTCAAATGACTGGGAATACAAATCACATCACAATAATAATCCTGAATGTTAGTGGCCTGAACTCATCAATCAAAAGACATAGACTGGCAGAATGGATTAAAAAGAAAAATCCAACAATTTGCTACCTGCAAGAGACTCATCTCATAGAAAGACATACCCATAGACTAAAGGTGAAAGGATGGGTAAAAACATACCATGCACACGGACACAGCAAAAAAGCTGGAGTATCCATCCTCATTTCAGACAATGTGGACTTCAAGCCAAAACTAGTCGAAGGGATAAAGAAGGACATTACATACTGCTTAAGGGAAGCATCAAACAGCAAGACATAACAATCATAAACATCTATGCCCCAAACATTGGCTCATCCATGTACGTCAAACAAATCCTTCTCAATTCCAGAAATCAAATAAACCACAACAGAATAATACTAGGCGATCTAAACACACCTCTCTCACACTGGATAGATCGTCCAAATAAAAATTGAATAAAGAAACCAGAGATCTCAATAACACAATCAACAATTTAGATTTAACCGACTTTTATAGAATATACCATCCAACAAAGAACGAATACACTTTCTTCTCAGCAGCACATGGATCCTTCTCTAAAATAGACCATATTTTATGCCACAAAGCTACTGTTAGCAAATACAGGAAGATAGAGATACTACCTTGTACTCTATCAGATCATAATGTATTGAAATTAGAAATAAATGACAGAATGAAAAACAGAAACTTCTCCAATACCTGGAGATTAAATAATACACTATTATATGATGAATGGATAACAGAAGACATCAGGAGGGAAATTAAAAAAAATTTATAAGTAAACGAGAACAAAGACACATCATATCAAAATCTCTGGGACACTAGGAAAGCAGTACTTAGACGAAGAGTTATTTCATGGGGCGCATTCAACAAAAGAAGTAGAAATCAACAAATAAATGACTTAACACTAAGCTCCAAGCCCTAGAAAGAGAAGAGCAGATCAACACCAAAAGTAGTAGAGGACAGGAAATAGTTAAAATCAGAGCCGAAATCAACGAAATTGAAACAAAAGAAACAATCGGAAAAATTAACAAAATAAATAGTTGGTTCTATGAAAAAATAAACAAAATTGATAAACCCTTAGCTACACTAACAAAGAGAAAGAGGGAGAAAACTCAAATTACTAAAATTCGGAATGAACAAGGAAATATCACAACAGACACGAGTGAAATACAAAACGTAATTAGAAGCTATTTTGAAAATCTATACTCCAACAAAACAGAAAACCTCGAAGACATCAACAAGTTTTTAGAGACATATGAATTACCTAAACTGAACGAGGAGGACATACACATCTTAAATAAAGCAATTTCAAGCAATGAAATAGAAGAGGTCATCAAAAGCCTACCAACAAAGAAAAGTCCGGGACCAGATGGGGTCTCAGCCCAGTTCTACAAGACCTTTAAAGAAGAGCTCATTCCGATACTTCTCAAAGTATTCCATAAAATAGAAGAGGAGGGAACCCTCCCAAACTCATTCTATGAAGCCAATATCACCCTGATACCTAAACCAGACAGGGACACATCAAGGAAAGAAAATTTCAGACCAATATCCTTAATGAACATTGTTGCAAAAATTCTCAACAAAATTTTTAGCAAATCACATACAAAAATATATTAAAAAGATAGTGCACCACGATCAAGTGGGTTTTATCCCAGGGATGCAAGGTTGGTTCAACATCTGGAAATCAATAAATGTCATTCACCATATCAACAGACTAAAAGTTAAGAATCACATGATTATTTCAATAGATGCAGAAAAAGCATTTGATAAAATACAGCATCCCTTCATGCTCAAAACACTAGAAAAATTTGGGTAGTGGGAACATTCCTTAACAGTGTAAAGGCCATCTACGCTAAGCCCATAGCCAATATCATTCTAAATGGTGAAAAACTGAAAGCATTCCCCCTAAAAACTGGAACAAGGCAGGGATGCCCTCTTTCACCACTTCTATTCAATATCATTCTTGAGACTAGTCAGAGCAATTAGACAAACCAAAGAAATTAAAGGGATACGAATTGGAAAAGGGAACTCAAACTATCCCTGTTCGCTGATGACATGGAAATTCCACCAGAAAACTCTTAGAACTCATAAGTGAATTCAATTAAGTAGCAGGATATGAGATTAATGCTCATAAATCCAATGCATTTTTGTACATAAGTGATGAATCTTCAGAAAGAGAAATTAGGAAAACTACCCCATTCACAATAGCCTCGAAAAAAATAAAATACTTGGGAATCAATCTCACAAAAGAGGTGAAAGACCTCTACAATGAGAACTACAGAACACTAAAGAAAGAAATTAAAGAAAACCTTAGAAGATGAAAAGATCTCCCATGTTCTTGGATAGGCAGAATTAATATTGTCAAAATGGCCATACTACCTAAAGTGCTATACAGATTGAATGCAATTCCAATTAAAATCCCAATGATGTACCTTACAGAAATAGAGCAAGCAATTATGAAATTCATCTGGAAGAATAAGAAACCCAGAAAAGCTAAAGCAATCCTCAGTAGAAAGAACGAACCCGGGGTTATCGCAATCCCAGATCTTCCACTCTATTACAAAGCAATAGTAACAAAAACGGCATGGTATTGGTACCAAAATAGACAGGTAGATCAATGGTACAGAATAGAGGACATGGACACAAACCCAAATAAATACAATTTCCTCATACTAGACAAAGGGGCCAAAAATATGCAATGGAGAAAAGATAGCCTCTTCAACAAATGGTGCTGGGAAAACTAGAAATCCATATGCAACAGAATGAAACTAAATCCCTATCTCTCACCCTGCACAAAACTCAACTGAAAATGGATCAAGGACCTCGGAATCAGACCAGAGACCCTGCATCTTATAGAAGAAAAAGTAGGTCCAAACCTTCAACTTGTTGGCTTAGGATCAGACTTCCTTAACAGGACTCCCATACCACAAGAAATAAAAGCAAGAGTCAACCACTGGGATAGATTCAAACTAAAAAGCTTTCTCTCAGCAAAGGAAACTATCAGTAATGTGAAGAGAGAGCCTACAGAGTGGGAGAATATCTTTGCCACTCATACTTCAGATAGAGCGCTAATTTCCAGAGTTTATAAAGAAACTCAAAAAACTCTACACCAAGAATACAAATAATCCAATCAACAAATGGGCTAAGGAAATGGACACTTCACAGAAGAAGATGTACAAGCAATCAACAGATATATGAAAAAATGTTCAACATCTCTAGTAATAAGAGAAATGCAAATCAAAACTCCCCTAAGATTTCATCTCACCCCAATTAGAATGGCGATTATCAAGAACACAAGCAACAATAGGTGTTGGCGAGGATGTGGGGTAAAAGGTACACTTATACATTGCTGGTGGGTTGCAAATTAGTGCAGCCACTCTGGAAAGCAGTATGGAGATTCCTCAGAAAGCTTGGAATGGAACCACCATTTGACCCAGCTATCCCACTCCTTGGCCTATACCCAAAGCACTTAAAATCAGCATACTACAGAGATACAGCCACATCAATGTTCATAGCTGCTCAATTCACTATAGCCAGATTGTGGAACCAACCTAGATGCCCTTCAGTTGATGAATGGATAAAGAAACTGTGGCATGTATATAGAATGGAATATCACTCTGCCATGAAGAATGATAAAATTATGGCATTTGCAGGCAAATGGATGAAATTGGAGGATATCCTGCTAAGTGAGATAAGCCAATCTCAAAAAACTAAAGGACAAATGATCTCGCTGATAAGCGGATGAGGACATATAAGGGGGGGTATGAGGGGTTAGCGTTAGGGTTAGGGTTAGGTTTAGGGTTAGGGATAAGGAGGGTGGTAAGAATGGAGGAAGGAAGGACTGTATAGAGGGAAAAGAGGGGTGGAAGGGGTGGGGGGAAGGGAAAAATAACAATGAATCAAACAATATTGCTATGTAAATTTATGATTTTTAATTAAAATAAATTTTAAAAAAAGAATCAAATAAGATATTTCTTAAAAACAACTGACATTTGAAGTAGTCATATGGTCCAACATATTTCAAAGGTTATGTCTTTAATTATAAAAAAGAAGAAAAATGACTTTACAACTCTGTATGAATTTTATCATTTCCTTTTTGGAAAATGTATTATTAAACTGATATCCATATAAATCTCAAATTAGTATAAGATGGTAACAGAAACCTAATTTATTGTGAAAAACTGAATGAATATTTTTAAGTATTATAAAATATTTTCCTGCCTACCATTGTCAGAAAATGAATTTCTGGTACCCTGTTTTCAGCTCTCAGACAGGGTGGAAGAAAAAAAAGAAAGAAAAAGAGAAATCTGTTACAAGAGATTTGCTTCCCTGGAGTTGCTTGAGTTCCTAGAAAAGTCGAAAGAGCCACGTTGATGTTTTGAGAGAATCTATTATCTACCTTCCAGCTTTACTTAAATTTTGTCCTGTTACTCCAAAAAAAAAAAAAAAAAAAAAAAAAACCCAAACACCCATTTTTCTTCCCATTGAGTTGATTAACTTTCTTGTTAATTAGTGCATTCCACGAATAGTGAACTGGAGGTTATCAGTGAATAGTACTGTGCAGAAAAGGAATAATGTAAGCAGCCTTCGAACTACTGTCTTTAAAGAAGCCTTCTTATATGATTGGTCTTTGACTGGTGTCTAGGAAGATGACTGGAAAAGTTTTACTTTCCTTACTAAGAAGAGTAGTTCACCATACCTGGACCAAGAAAACAATATGATCTTGCAGAGTATCTACAGGACCATCCTTTAATAAAACCTTCAGATGCTAAATTTCTAATATATTTCCTTGGACAGAAACATTGTAATAATATTATTAATATTATTCTTTTCTTTTATCATTAGAGAAAGAGTACACTCAAGTTTTTTTTTTTTTTTTTTTTCTCACAAGAGAAGCAGATAAAATAAGGAAGACTGTGTATGGATTTCTCCATACCTAGCCCTTACTTTTTCTAATGTATATCTTTTATTGTAATAAATCTTAGATGTGAGTTCCAACTATACAAAGTCTTAGAAAATTATCAAATATATGAACAGTCCTATGGATGCCCTCTGACAATAATAGATATTATAAAAACATAATAAAATGTGTACATATCTTATAAATTGATATTCAAGAGAAGTATTAAAAATTTTAATTTCTGAATATAAAAATTTAAAAGATATACGTACTTTAAATACAGAAATAATAGACAATGTTCAAGTTCTAGAGTAAAGTTTTTCAGGATCTGTTTGTTTTGTTTATGTAGAAGGGGATGAATGCTGATTGGAATGGAAGACCAACCAAGAAGAAGTCAAGCTACATAACTGAATCAGGTAACTATCAGCAACAATTATTGAGTAAATCATGCAATTTATTTACTCACTCTCTCTAACGACATCATTGTTCTCTTGCTACATGCTAGGTATGGTACTGAACATATAAGGGAAAATATTCCTGATTCTTACCCAGAGCTATTACAGTGTAGTTGTGGGAAGATAGTAATGGGAAAAATCACAACTCAATATTTTAATTACCATAAAAAAGTGGGTATGTATAAATGTCAGAATGTGTAGGAAGACAATGCCTATGTCTATCTAGGGTCATCAGGGAAGCCTGAACAGAAGAGATAAAACGTGATACATGAGTGATACAGAAGAATTTTCTATATTCCTATCTTTTATTTTTATTGAGTTACTACTAATGCTGACGATCAAATTTGAAAACTATTATTGACATTTGTGCTTATACCCTTATACCCATTGTTTGTTTGTATAGCAACTCTTCCCTGCAAACTTTGAAGTATAGGTTATAATTGAAATTATGTATATATAAGAACTACAAGTTGATAATTTGATACTTGTGTGCATAATAAAAAATTCACCATAATCAAGCCAATTAACGTAACTTTTATGTGCAGTTGGAACACTTAAGATCTACTTTTTTACTTTTTAGCAAATTGCATGTATACAATATTGTTAACTATCACATCACGAATCATGTGTGTGTGTATGTGTGTAGTTAGAACACTTAATATCTGCTCTCGTGACAATTTTTAAATGTATAATAACATTTTGTTACCTATAGACATATTGTATATTGGATCTCCAATGCTTACTAATTTTGCATAAATAAAACCTTACACCAATTTGCTGTGCTTTCTCCAGATTGTCTGCCCCCCTCCCATTGCTTATGCCCTAGTAACAGCCATTCTATTCTGGTTTTGTTTTCTGTTCATTTTTTTCTTTCTTTCTTTTTTTATTTTCTTCAGGTGCTAAGTTCTAAGGCCTTTGATTTTTACCACCAGTGAAAAATAAAAAGTCCCTTTGAACTAAAATTTACAGAATCCTTTGAATTCTATTCTGTTTTTATAAGACTAACATTTTAATATTCCACATATAAGTGAAATAATGTGTGTTAGTCTGATTTCATTACTGTGAACACAATAACTGGCAGTTGCTTAAAGGACTCAGAGTTTCACAGGTTAAGTCGATGATTGGGCAACTCTGACTCTGGGCCTGAGGTGGGAGAACTTCATGGTGGGAGGGTGTGGGAGAAGAAAGCTCCTCAGGTCATGGCAGACAGGAAGCAAAGAAAAAAGTGGACAGGGCCATAGAAAATATAATGCCTTCTGAGGCATGGCTCCAGTGACCTATCTCCTCTAGCTGTGCTCTGCTTGTCTAGTTGCCACTCTGTTAGTCCATTAAAATTATTAATCCATCTAATGGATTCATCTACTGTTTAGGTCATAACTCTCTTGATCTAATCATTTCATCTCTTATCATCCCTGTTTTAATACAGGGGCTTTTGGAAAACAGCTTATAGTCAAGCCACAACATTTTACTATTGACTGCAAATGTTCATGGCCATCTCACAATGAAAAATATGTTTAGTCCATTTCCAAAAGTTCCCGTAGTCTTAGTAGTTCGAGCATTGCCATTTAAAGTCCAAGTCTAGTGTCTCCCCTTAGACTCAAGACAAACTCTTGGTTGTGAGCCCCTATAAAAATTAAAAGCAATTTACATATATCCAATGTATGGTGGCACAGATTAAATATTCCCATTCCAAAAGGGAGAAACAGAAAGAAAGGATGGGACTAAAGTAAGACCAGAGTAAATCCAGTTGGACAAACATTATGTCCTGTAATTCCATGTCCATCATCCACGACGTACCATGATGAGATATAGTCTCGAAATTTCTTAGCCAGTCCTGCCTCTATGGCCTTGTCAGTTGCAGAATTCAGTTTCTCACTTAGACTAGCTCTGTGTGCAGCCAAGCTTTCCTGGGCAGATGTTCCACATTATGGGCGTCTGTTAATCAGGGGGTTCCCCACCTCAGCTACGGCTTTCTTCTCATCCCTTCATGTTTCACCCTCTCGGAGGCTGCCTGCAAGGATACCACTCTGATGCACTTCATCTGGTCTGTCAGGCATTTCTTTGAAATCTCAAAGCCTTCCTGATTTCCTAACTTCAGCAACCTGCATTCCTGCAGACAAGGACATCTTGTAGGGAACTCTATAATATTTAGATAGGTGGTTTTACATAAAGAAAATTTTCACATGCTACTGCCAGGCATCTGGGAGAGCTATAAGCATTGGGTCATTTTAACATAAATTTTTAATTAGAGTTTTTATGAATAATACATATACCATGAATTTAAAACTCAGATTCATATAAAAGATAGTATGTGATTATGAATTCATACCAAATATCTTTATCTTCTCCTAACTCCACCTCTACCCAAAACCAAAGCCAAGATGTGATTCTTTTGTGCTACTACCTCTGACCTCTGTTTGTTTTTTCTTTTTATTTCTTTCTTTGTTTTTTAGATGAATATTTCAGTGACAGTATAGTTCTTTGAAATCCTACATATTTTTAGGAGCTCTTAGTTTTGACTTCCCATCTTTTTTGAGCCTGATGCATTATTATTTTAATCCTCTGACTATAAACTATGTTTCCAGGAATGACCACTATTCATAGGGTAGGGGCATTAACTTCAACATTTGCTTAGAACTCTAGATTTGCTTTTCCACAATTTTTTCTCCCCACCGCCCCTTTTCTTCTTTTTCTTCTTTTCTTTCTTTTTCCCTTTTCTTTAAACTTCTGGGAGTTCCCTTACCTCCTTGAAAAGGTTAGTTATTTTTAAGAGCATGGTTTTATACTTCTACGTTATATTCTCATCAAATCATTTGTTTATTTTTAATGGTGCATTATAATTATACATATTAGTGGGGTTCATTATACCACATTCGAATATGTATATAAACATAATTTGATCAGTCTCATTCCCCAGCACCTTTTCTGTCTCTCCTCTTCCCTCTCACCTTGCTCTACTCTACTGATCTCCCTTCTATCTCTATTATTATTTTTATTATTGATGTTATTATCATTTTAATTAGTCATATATGTGTATATGGACAGAGTATAATTTGGTAGGTTTAATTCTCTTGTATTTCCCCCATACTTCTGTACTTCTCCCCTCCCTGCTGACCTCCCTCTACTCCATTGGTCTCTCTTCTATTTTCATGTGATTCCCTCTTTTTTCAATTCCTTTTCATTTTTCTCCTTCTCTTAGTTTTGGCTGTTGGCTTTCTGATTCTGGCTTATTTCCCACAGCATGATGTTCTCTGGTTCTAGCCACTTAGCAGAAAAGACATCATTTCATTCTTCTTTATGGCTGAATAAAACACCATTGCATATATAAGCCACATTTTCTTTATCCATTCATCTGTTGAGAGACATTTAGAATGTTTCCATAACTTGACTATTTTGAATTGAATTGAATACATCAGTATGCATGTATTTCTATAGTATGCTGATTTTCGTTTTTTGGGATAAATATCAAGGAGTGGGATATGATGATTCCATTCCTAGTCTCTTGAGAAATCTCCATATTGCTTTCTAAAATGGTTTACTTTGCAGTCCTACCAACATTGCATAAGTGTACCTTTTCCCCTGCATCCTAGCCAGCAATGGTTAATTGCATTCTTGATGATTGTATATGCAAATATTTTAAAAAATGTTTCTCTGTTGTATTACTGGAAGACATAAAAATATTTATTGGTTCATTTTAAAATTAGCATTGTCTTCACACTTAATTTCTCAGGTCTGGGCAATGTTTATGTCACTTTTCTTCAAAACTGAACATATTCTAATATAGCTACACAAACTCAAAAAGGTTAATAGGAATCAAGACTCAATATACATTATTGATACGTATTGATTATTCATTGTTTGGGAAAAACACAGGTTACCAATTAAACTTACTTCGAAATGGCTGTAACTAACACAACTTTTCTCTGAGCTGGGCATTCTGTTTGTCTTAAGACTTACATTCATTTTTGTAGTTGCATAATTGGCAGACACAGATTCACGCAGACAAGTAGCCATATTCTGCACAAAGACTTCCTATATCATATATGTCCAGAATATTTATCAAAAAGAGGAAAAGCATTTTTTAGTATTACAAAGTTAGATAATATTTCAATGGAAAGAGATAAGTGACAGCCAGATCAATGAATACATACTAAGGAAACATATAAGTCAAATAATATTTTCAACAAGTACTTGTTATTGACTACTTACTATGTTAGATGCAAGGGACATAGTGGTGAAATTATAGAAAAGGATACATAAAAGTAAACAATTACAATAAAACAGTGAATTTTATAATATAAGCATTAACAGTACTTTGGGAACAGGAGGTTTATTTAGGTAGGTTTCACGGGAGACTTTCAGTAGAAGTTAACACAAGCTTAATGAGACTTAAAAAGTTAAAAGAGGGCACAGAGTGCCTCAGAGGAAATGGCAAAATCAATGAACCAGAGGCATAGAAAACATTTCTTTAGGAGATTGCTGTATATTCTGTGTCTCTGTGCCACACAGTACAGATGACAGACTAGCTATAGACACTGGAGGGGTAGACAAGGATGTCAGATCTTGCAGTGTGTTTCATGCCTTGCCAAGGACTTTGAACTTTACTGTGGAGAATCCCTAAAAGCTTATAAACAAGGCAAGACAACCAAGAATAAAGACCTGCAAGAGGATGCATTTACCATTTACAAAGTTGCTAAGGATGGATACAAATTAAAATTTTCTTTTCCTAATATATAGGACCTCAGGCTAAAGCTACAGCCCCAGGTATTTTTTCTTCTCCTGTTTTCTCAAATACGTAAGTACCTAAAATTTTCATGTGTAATTATAAATTAAGACTTTAATAATTGCATAATAGTGCTCTTCATAAGTACATTATTACATGGAAAGTTCCTTTCTTGGAGATCTACTTGGATTTAGCGAAGCTTCATTTTTTTCAAACTTTCAAACTAAGCTTAAATTGAAAACAAAGCAAATGACCGTTTGTTCTCCTCCCTATCTTATCCTTACACCCGCCCCACTTCCAGGTAACTTCCCATGATCTGAATTTTTTTCTCCTCTTTGAAACATTTACTATTCTATGCCCTTTGAGATTATTGACTTCCTATTATTATATTCCTATAATTTAGTACATAATATGAATTAATCAGTTATTCCCTTCATAAAATATATTTGCAATGTAATCCACAATAATAATATCTAATGATGTAGAAACTTGGAAGATTTTTTTAAAACCCAAGGGTCTTTCATTGCTAAAATCTAGGTAACCATCTATTTTAAGGATGCTTATTTTTCTCAACTTGAGAAGTTATTTCAAATTATTAATCCCTCAAATGGATTAATCTACTGATTAGTTTACAGCTCTAATAATCTAATCCTTTCTCTTCTGAACATTACTACATTATCTAAAATAAACTTTTGAGAGATACCTTATATTCAAACCATAACACCTCCCTCCCAGTCCTGTGTCCTTCACCAGAGTATCACAGGCATAGATAAGGTATGTTAGAAGCACAATAATCAGACAAGCATAATGTTTACGTAGCAGCTAAAATTCTGTGCGCCTAAGTAAGAAGATAAATTTTTGAATCCAGAGGCCAGTATCTAAAGAGGAGATGAAATAAGAGAGTTGGACCAAAAAAATAAAAGGTTTATTTTTCCTTTTAAATTTCTGTAGTGAACTGCTAGGTATAAAAGGGAGAAACTAGTTAAATTATTATACATTTTGGAAAGATTTTCATAAATTCTTCAACCTAAAAGTGATCTACCTTTCTTGCCTTTACAGACAACAGAACCTTCTACAAAATTGCTTGCAAGAAAAAGTATGTATTATAAGAGCCACTGAAAAAACAGCATATTAATTATACCTTCTTATGTGTTGTAATAGGAAAAATTTTTGTGAATCTGACAACCAGGAACCATGTATTAATTTTGCATCTTCCCTCTTTGCCCTTTTATCCTCTTTGAAATGTATTTCAATTCATTCTTAGATTTTTTTGTGTGGTCCAAAATTGTTATGAAAAAAAAATGATGGTGTACCTTCAAGGAGTCCATAGGTATAAAATGGGGGAATATTAAGGAACATAGCCTTCATGGCACTAGCATCAAATGGGAAGCCATTAATCATCAGGTTCTGCATATGTTGCTGTTGAACTCAGAAGCAGATGAGCCTGAACACCTGTATCTGTCTCCAGATGTCTTCATGGGAAGGAATTGGTCACCTCTCAGCTGGTACCTGAAATGAGCAAAGATAAGAGAGTGTTTGTTTAAATATTTAATCAATTTATTTATTGGTGAAAATAGCATCAATATGTTTACACAACCAAACAAAAATAAAACTAGCAAATATTGTTTAAAGTTAAAAAAAAAACTATATAGAACACACAAAAAGGTATATTATGCAGCTGCCTTTTTGTTTATTTTTTTCTTAAGACTCAGCTCTGGGTCTAGATAGACCAGTCAGAAAAGATGAAGGTGTTGGGGTATAACACATATGTCACTTCTGTACCTGCTCAATTCATAGAATATGCAGCCAAATACAAAAACTTTGTTTCAAGGGAATATTTTTCAAATTTATATTAAATAGGAAAAAATTGAAAAATAGGATTCTCTTTGATTTATGTCACTACATCCAAAACTTTAGGAATGTCCCTTCTTTCATATATTGAGGTTGAAAACTGTCCCATACCTAACCCAAGAGTAATAATGTAGGTCTGTTATTCATTATCTTGTGTTATAAAAAAAGTATGTATTGCATATTTTAGTTTAGATTATAAATGTGTTTTAGTTGATTTTGAATGATTATCTTCTGTGTTAAACTTCAGAATTTACTCTTAGAAATATTAATTTAGGGTATTTTTATGTAAGACAAACATTTCACAACATATACTGTCATCCCAATAATGTGGTTTCCAGATCACCAGCACTGTCTGTAAAATTAATTTAAAAAAATATAGAGATAGAGATTTATTTTTAAGAATTTAGGGGATAAAATTTGAGTGGATGTATCCTGAAAACTCACAACTGGATCAGGAGAAAGGGCACTACATAATGTTAAATTGTCTTTGATGGTTTTCCTGAAGCATAAGTAATTTCAGACTGGATGAAATTTTGGATGTAGATAACCTCATTACAGTAATCATATTATTATTTAGTCTTATGCTTAAAAAACCAGCCTTCCAGCTTTGCTGCCATCTATTGGGTTCACAGTTTATATGCTTTCAGAGTTGTAGTAATTTAAAAAGACTACCATTTTGTTGTACAAAAGATGACATTTAGAAATCCAAAATGTATGTGCAATAAGTAAGTATAGGTTTAACTAAATCCTGTAGGTGCATTTTGTTTCTACCACACTTCAGTTTAATTCTATGAGAGCAACATTGACATTAAGGAAATGGTGATTTAAATCTGGTTTCTGACCTTTCACTGCTGGTTCAAGTTCAGGAATATTCCAATTCCCTACACTTGCTCATCCCTCCTGGCTCCTTGAGATCCAGTTGCAGCTCATCTCCTTATTTTCGGTCTAAATTAATTTGTTCCGTCACTTGATCATTTGTTTTCAGCTTTCCTATCTAAGGCAGTTTGCACCGTACTCTTGTTGGGTTCAAAGCCATTCAATCTCTATGAAGCATTAGCTTTTATTTGTAGCCTATCGAATTGTTGTTAGCAGTGAGATTATATCGTATGTACAGACCACAGATTCACCCTTGCAGCAGGGAATGGGGATAAGGATGGGGTATTTTCTATTCTTATATCCCAGTGAGGCAGACAGATGCCTCTGAAGGCATACAGACATATGGACTACATCTATTTGAGAAGTAATTAGTTGGAAATAATTTGATATACGTTAAAAATTTTTATCTCGGTTGTGAACACATTTCCTCTTACTAAAATAGTTGCATGATACATGCCTAGGTAGCAATTCGTGGTTTGTTTTTAAATAGACATTTATTCAAGTAATGAATGCTAAGGAAAATAAATTTTTAAAAAATTTAGAAGGAAGATGAATAAATGAGATATTATTCATAAAATATTTCTCTGTGATAGAGAACAAACTAACCAAAATTAATCTGAAACTCTAAATAAATCCTTTAATATGGTTTCTTCACAAACCATGATGGTATTCTAACTATGCATTGTTTGGTATAAAAAGTTAAATGTTCTTCTCTGTCCCCCAAATAGAAATTATTGCATGATTTTCTTTTTATCACCACTTATTTATTTTCCAGGTAACTTCTGAAGAACTGAACAGAATAATTCAGAATATAATGACCTGGGTTGTAGCAACAGTGACTAGCATATTATATCCAGCCATCACAAAGTATGAAGAAAGGTTGCAAAATAGTACCTATCCAGTGTCTGATGACTCTGTCCCT
Organism: Sciurus vulgaris; assembly: GCF_902686455.1. NCBI lineage: Eukaryota > Metazoa > Chordata > Mammalia > Rodentia > Sciuridae > Sciurus > Sciurus vulgaris. The sequence continues at coordinate 139,229,934 of NC_136463.1, forward strand.
TTCTTCAGATAGTTCAAGTTTCTGTAGCACATGCAGTGAAGAGTTTACACATGGAAGCTACACATCTGCAACAACTAAAGCATTTCAGACAGAGCCTTGTACATTGCAGTTGACACATCAGTAAGAAGAACAAACACACCTTTAGAACCTCCTTCTGCCCAGGTGGAAAAAAGAGTTGTGGGAAAAGCATATCACCAGAAAGGACAGTCTGTAACCCCTGAACTCAAAAGTAACAAAGCCAGCTTGATGTTTTCATACCCTAAGCTCGGAAGTTCTAAATCAGATAGTAATCTTGTAGCACCATTTGACACAGGCAGAAAAAAATCTAAGGATGCTACCACAGAAACAGATGGCTTAGTGAGTCCATTGTTTTCTAATCAAAAAGCAAAAGCTATGGATGAGATAAAGAATTTAAAGAATGTTTTTGTTACTTTAAATGTCACTTGAAAGGGGAAACTGAACTGATTTTAGAAAGCATTTTTCAAGAAATAATGTCTGATTTAACCCAGGCCATTCCTTCTCTTTCTTCTGTTACCGCTGAAGTTTTGTTGACCAGTGTGAGTCTGAGAGAGAAGACTTGTTCTCCAGTGTTGATATCTGCTCTGTAGCTTCTGATATCGTGGAGAACATGCTTGAGAAGCTAGAATTTGCAGTTGAGAAAAAATGTGTTGAGGTATTTTCACAAGAAGATTTGTCAGTCGACATTAAACCAATTTTAACAACCAGTGATGAGTATTTCACATCATCAAATGGAAAACTTTCAGAAGATTCGCTGTCTTATACTTTGGAACCTATGTGTGATATTGCAGAGGATATGGTACATGCCATTTTAGAAAAGCTGATGACACTTGCATCTTATAAGAAAAATGAACTTCCTCTTGAAGACAAAACCAAACTTTCTTACCAACAAAATAAGACAGACACAACAAAAACAGTCCTTCAAAGAGCTGACAGAGAGAAATCTAGTCATGATCCTGATAAAACCAATTTAATTATCAAAGAAGAAATACAAAATGTAATATCAAGTATTTTTTCACAGTCATCTTTGGTTGGTTATGTAAAGGAAGCAATCAGTACTATACTAGGTTATGTACAAACTGAACTTAATAATGAGAGACTTATCGCATCTGAAGAAACAATAATATTACTTCAGCTACTTGATGATATCTTTACCCAGCTCCACCAGAAACCAGTAAAAGCAAGTCTTCAAAAAAGAAGACAACCTAGACTGAGAAATCTTTCTGACACTGAAGAAAAGTATAGACTCACTGGCTCTAGATTATCTAATGGTCCTACATTTAGAAAACCCTTTCCACCTATTAATGTTCCAGGCATGGTGTTTTATTCAGAAGATGATAATGAAGAGATTGACAACATTGTGAAAAAATGTGCTTGATTCATCTTTCAAAGAAGAAAAAGCAAACCACAAGAACAGATTCCTAATCACTGGTTTACAAAAGGAAACAATGGTTTTCAATGCAAAAAAATCAAGAAACCACCTACAAAGTCTGCTTCTCGAAGCCAAGTTGAATTTCATGATTGGGAATTAAAGACAGAACTACCATCTTTAGTAATGAAGACATTTTAAAAGAAAAAACCGTGCTTGAATAAAAATATTTCCATTTTCAGTAAAGATCAAAAGCTTCAAATTCAAAAGACTTCAGAAAACATAGTTAAATGTATTTTAACAGAAATGTTCAAGGATATATTTTCAATTTCTTCTGGTTATATCAGCAGCAAAATTGGCAAAGAATCTTCAGTTCTTGGTACAGAAGAATCTCAAGGACTGTCACAGCAAGAATGGATACGCAAGATGTTTTCTGTGTCAGAAATTAGTGCAGTGGCTCAAGAAATAACAGATTCTGTGTTAAATATACTTCATAAGGCATCAAGCTACATTCCCAATATTACTGAAAGTTTCATTTCATCATCAGTTCATCAAACTCTTGTAGATAATTTTGACAGTCCCCACACAGTCAACAAAGAACCAAATAAAAAACCTTTAAAAATATGGTTTGACAGTGAAAAGAAAATGAAGTATTTATCGTCCTTCGACGACGATTCTGAAAAGCCTTACTGGTCAAGATCTGAAGAAAGTCCACCTAAGAATATAGGTGATATTAGTAATAAGATCATTGATACAGTTTTTAAAACCTGAAGCTATTGGTTTGTCCAAATTGCAAATGGGCTTCAAATCTTCACTGCCCAAACAATCTTCATTACAATCTCAACTTAGTACTTACACAACTAAAGTAGTAAACATTGTTTTGCATGCTATCCAGAATGAAGTAGAATTCAGTAAGAAAAACCTACTTCTTAGGAAGATGGACCATACTCATTCCCCTCCAAGGGAAGGATTTGTTGCCGATACTGATAAGAAATTAGAATCTCTTGTCACAGATCTCAGTGCAGACATTATGACAAGTCCATTATTAACTTGTATATGTGAGATATTATCAAGTATAAATGAAAATCAGAGAAATATCTTGCTCCTTCCAGATAAGTCAACATCTTCAACTTCATACGGATCTGACCACATTGATAAACAAAACACTTTTTTGCCAATTAGACAAGATATAAACTCTTTCGTAAAACTTTGGCTACTCCTTGTGCTCTCCACAGTGTCAGTAATGGAAAAGACCTCAAGAGAATAACAAGTTGCAAGTGTTAGATAGTATTGGGGAAACACTACAGGAAATGTTAAACCAACTTGCATGTGCCTATCCTGACTCTCAGCCCTCCTCTCGTCAGCAAAACAGAGAGAAGCCAAACAAGGAGCAGCAAATAGCCACCGAACTGGCATCTAATGTTCAGTTCATTTCCAAAACAATTTTGGAATATATCATTGCAAGTTTATGTAGTGTTGATATGGATACCAATTTAGCAAGTGTTAAAGCTTCATCAGAATCTATTGACATTGACAACCTATCATTTGCTTCAATTATTGAGGAAATGTCCAAATGCACCAATATAATCTCCGACATACTTTCCAGAATGATGCAGGAGAGCAATAAAGATGTAACTAAAAGCAAGGCAAAAAATGTTGCTTCTGTGTCATCCAAAGCAGAAAACTCAAAAGTAACGCACCCAAATAAACTGAAAGCTGTAGCTTCAGATATTCTTAATATGGTTTTTGCTAAATTGGAAGGATTTGCCAATGGGAATTTAGATACTCTAGGTGTTACTAATAGTGACAATCAGAAAGACAGTAAGATGGACTGGGAATGTGCAAGTACCAGTGCTTTCACAGATATCTGTGAAGAACCATTGCAGTCTGCTTTGTATACACAAGCAAAGAAGGTATCAAGTGCTCTTTTGAAAGCCATTCAAACTGAATTAAATATGAACTTGTCAGATTTGGGGACAAGTGTAAAAAAACCCATCACCTGAGACACAGATGCTTACAAATGTAGTTGATTTAATTTTAGATGCAGTATCCACAGATATGTTTGGTGAAACTGAATCTGAAGACAGAGGCATTGAAACTTATCGATACAAGCCAACTTACGGAAATTTTCTTCCTGCGGAGCTGAATCAGAGTCATTTGTAGAAGATGATGCACCTACAGAGAAAAAAATGCAATGGAGAGAGAACATCAGTGGGAGAGGAAGCTAAAACATATTCTTCTAAACAATGGGTTCTAGAAAGAACGCTAAACAAATTGAAGTGAAAACTCAGAGAACCACATAAATCTCCAATTGTTCCAATTATAAAAAACATTTGAATGAAATTTTTCAAAGCTCCTTAATCAATGAATTAAATGTGCTTTCTCCCTTCCACTCTCAATTCAGTGACATGCCTCACAATGTTCATGAGTCAACTACTCAAACATCTGTTCGATTTATGAATAAAATAATTGGTCCTTAGTGTCAGACACAGATATAACAGTAGTGGCAGATGATGTGGTTAGAACTGTATTCCATAACTTATTCAGCTGCTATGACAGAAAAAAAATGTAGATGAAAATAGTTGCAAAACTGTCACATTTTCAGCAAATGTTTCTTTTCATGAACACACCTATGGTCGAAGCTCCTCTGTTGCTGTGTCGGATGAAAATCCATGTTCTCTACAGTCCAGATTCACTGTTGACAAACAAAACAAAGTAAACGTAGTTGAAGATATTGTACAGACAATATTAACGAACTTAGAAATTTTTACTACATCTAAAGTAAAATCACTGTTTTACCCCCAAGTCAACTTCACAGTGCCAGTGACTTTACCAGTTCCACCTGGTGAGAGTACATTGAGCAAAGCATTATCAGCCAAAGATTCATACTCTGATGAACATTTTTCCAGTTGCTCAGTGGATCAAATTAAGTCAGGACAGTCCAACTCCTGGTGCCAACCATCTTTGTCTAAATTAAATAATTATGCAAAAGAAGTGGCTACAAAAATTCTACAAAGGCATCAAACATGAGTTAGATAAAGAAAAGGAAGGTCCTTTCTTAACTCAAAAATTGTGGTTTCTGAAAAGTATTGCAAGTCAAGTTGTTAGCACAGTGCTAGATATTGTGTCATGCAAAAGTAAATGTGACAAAAATAGTTCTGAGAAAGAGATTAATTCAGATCAGCAAGATGGTATTATTGAAAAGCTGTTCAATAAGACATGAGTATCGAAAAATACTTCAGTTTCAAATACAAGATACCATAGAAGGTATCTTATGTGATATTTATGAAAAAACTCTGTTTCAGAACAATCTCTCCTTTGTCATGCCCTCTCTGAAAAGTGGCATAACTGGTAAATATTTGAAAGCAAATTCTGAAATATTCATTGAGGGTGCAAATAAGATTATTCCTCAATTTTCAGTTCCTAAATCAGATGTCATTTTGTTCTCTAAGGATATAGTGGATATTGTTTCTTCATAATCTCAATTCTGTTGTAATGCTTGGCATAAATGCAAAGAATTCCACTCTTGCACAATTGACCTTTTGCGATGCATTTCCAAAAAGAAGAATGTCATCAGTCTCTTTTGGTGGGGTCAAAAAGTCAAGAAAAGACAGAGTGTTTTCCATATTCAAAAAAAAGAAATCAGCTTATGCTGATGATAATCAGATAGCTGTAGGGGGGGAAAGAAGACACCAAGAAATCTGTTCCTGACCCGTGTGAGGAAAATGCTAATTCCATCACTAAAACTATTTTAATCGGTTACAATCTTTTGCCACAGAAAGAATAGATTCATTAATTACTCTTGCTTTACAGCCTAAAGCAAAGTCATTTGTTAGCCCAGAATTGGAAAATTGTAAACAAGATGATAGCATTTTTTATGAATCAAGTCAAGTGGAATCTGATGTGAATGTCTTGAAAATATCAACAACTAAAACTATTCTCAGCCAAGAACTTACAGAATGCACTTTTTCCAGTTACAGAGAAAAACGTGGATGCACAATTCATTTATCAGAAGCTAGTCTTAAGGAATATGCTGATATTATTGCTAGCACTATTTTGAAGCTTATTAAAAATGACTTAGACTTAGAAATCAAAAAAATGCATCCATTTCCAAATAATATTTTATTCCAGAAAAATGTCTTTGTGAATGAAATTGTTGAAAGTACCTTAAAGATTTTATATAATAAAAGTTCTGTAAGGAAATTAGTTTTTTCCTCAAAAGAGAATCGTAACTTTTCACAATTAACTATAGCAAAAGAAATATTGCTGGAACACAAAGAGAAAGAAAAAGCACCACAATATCTCTGTTTACGAACTGCCCAGTAGAACAAAAACCAAATGATATTGGAAAAGGAAAGTCAGAAAATTGCTTTGGAAAAAATATTTATGAGAAATGGAGAATCAAAACAAAAAGAAAAAGCTGAATTGCTCAGTGCGGTAAAAGAGCTTTTGAATAACTTGGATCAAAGAATAATGGAAGTTCTAGGACAGTTGCCTCCATGTAATGAAACCCCCTACTTTATGCCTAATTATAAAATTAAAACATCAGATATAACACAAAAAAATTCATTTCAATCACATATTAACAGTGCTGCAAATGATATAATTGAAAGCGTTTTGGAGAAAATGTACTGTGTTGTTATGACATCATTATACAAAAACAAAAGGGGAGAGGTAGAGACATGTGTCAATAATGACACTTTACCAGTGAAAACCACCATGCTTTAGAGAAACTAAACAAGTAGGGAAAAGACATAATGCTGGTAATATGGGGATGCTACAGGTGTATTCTTCTTCTGACAGTCAAAATGTTTCTGTGTTAGAAAACACTTCTTTGCAATATTCACCGTTGCATGTAGGAAAAGATTTAATCCAAATGGTTCTCAGTATAATCACACATTTCGTCTCACTCCACCTAGAAGAGAGCTTTTCCCCTAAAGATTGTTCTGATGATTGCCACCTGTTAGACTATGTAATTCTAAAGTTAGCCCTAAGGGAAGCCCTAAGCAAGGTCTTAAAACAAATTTAAAAGGAAGATCAAAAATTAGCTCTTTGCCTAAATTTAAAACAAAGTCACATCTAGGACCTAGTGCTGCTAAAGCCAAAAGCAAGAGCAAGTTAGGTGCTGGAGAGAAGACTCCGAGAGATAGTTGGTCCAAGACTGTCATTGGACTGCCACACATCCTATCAACAGGAGATGCCAAAAATTTACTGGAATCAAAATTGCCCACTTCAGAACTAAAAATGTATGCCAAGGATATAATAAGTAATATTCTGGAATCAATTGTGAAAGAATTAGATAGAGTGATGGAAACTAGAGCAATGGTAAATACAGAAGTTTCACCATCTGATGAAATCATGGAAGCAAGTAAAATAGTTAATACAGTTTTGCGAGAATTATATGCTACAAATAACTACAATTTGTCTTATCCAATCAAATTCTCATATCAGGATGATCTCAAACCTTCACAGCATGATTTATATGCTCGGTATTCTGCCAAAGAGCAAGCATGTTTTTACTTAGAAAATGTTTCTTCGCAGCTCGAACAGATTTTTCCAAAGGAAGGTATATTTAAAAAAATGTTTGACAAATGGCAAAGTGAATCGAATGACATGGAAAATGAAAAAATTTAAGCTATTGATGACTGCTGAAAGTGTTTTGACTGAAATTTCAATAAAAGCAAAAGATTTAGAATATTCTCTTTCTCTTTTAAATTTGCCACCTCTTGAGGATTGTGAAAGCCAGTTCTATAATCGCTTTAAAGAAGGTTCTACTAGAGCCGAGGATACCAAAGCACAAATTAATATGTTTGGAAGGGAAATTGTTGAAATACTCTTTGAAAAATTACAGCTGTGCTTCTTATCTCAGATGCCCACTTCAGATAGTAAAAAAATTCCAAATAATAGGAAAGAACATATCTCTGCTAAAAGTAAACATGGTTTTCCAACCAAGTTTACCAGTTTACCAGTCTGTAACATGAAGACAAAAGATTCAGTTTCTGGTGGGCTCTAGCAACCAGATTGTTCGAGAGATTGTAGAAAGGGTTATAAACATGTTAGAGTCATTTGTAGACTTGCAGTTTAAACATATCTCCAAATATGAGTTTTCAGAAATAGTGAAAATGCCTATAGAAAACCTTTTCCAAGTCCAACAGAGACTATTAAGTAAAAAGATATTGCCAAAATTACAGCCGCTGAAAAAAATTTCTGATGAATCCAAGCCACGTACTACTATTTCCAAGGAAAATATACAGGATACCCTCCTACGGGTTCATTCATTCCATTCAGAATTACTTACATATGCTATTAATATTGTCAGTGACATGCTTGGCACAATCAAGAACAAGCTAGACAAGGAAATAAGCCAAGTGGACCCATCTTCAGTTCTCACATTGAAAGAGAACATTGTAGCAAGTGAGATCATTGGCACACTAATGGACCAGTGTACTCATTTCAAAGAGTCTTTGATCAAAAACCTTCCGAAGGAAAGTTTGTTCCAAGGAACTGAAAATACTTACATTGTTAATCAGGTTGAATTAGCATCTAATGTAAAAATGCCCACATCAAAGTTAAAAGAAAATAGTTTGAGGAATAATCCTCCACAAAGTAGTGTACCTAGCTTAGTGTTTTATTCAGAAGAAGATAAGAATAAAAAGTACAGGTTGTCATCAAATTTACCCTTGTATGTCAGGTCCTCTGTGGAAGACACAATTGAAAGATCAGAGTCCGTGGAACTTCATTCAGAAACTATGCCATCATGTTCTAGAAGTAAAGTACAATATCACAGCACACAGAAACCTAACTTTGGCCATTTTGTTGAAACCATGAAAGAAAATAACTCCCTTCCTGAAGGCAGTGTCTTACAAAAAACTGTCTAAGAAAGCAAATGACTCCACAGAAGCATCATTAAAGCAAGTCATGTCATTTATAGAGATGGGAAAAGAAAATCCAAGAGTATTTCATTATGAGACCCTAAAACCAGTTGGTGAGCCAAATCAAATTCAGACAACTGTTTCTCCACTTAAAATATGCTTAGCTGCAGAAAATATTGTCAATACTGTGCTGTCAAGCTATGGCTTTCCAAATCAACTGCACACTAATGAAAGCATGGAAACAATAAAGCCATTTTTCATATCAAAACAAAGCCCTTTGTCTGAAATATCTGGAGAGCAAAAGAATAAGGAGAAAAGCTTGCTTAGAATGTGGGACAAAAAAATTAGCTGTATACCTGAAGAAAAAGGCAGAAACCCTGAAGCCTATAGGGAAGATATTTTTTCCTTATTGCAAAAATGGGAAAACAAAAACCCAAAGATAGATAATATAATTACTCTGAAAGAATTTGAAGTCATTGCTTTTGCTGATCATGAACTGGGTCCAAATGAAATTCATCTGATAGCAAGACATGTCACTACCTCAGTGATCACACATTTGAAGAACTTCAAAACTAGAGGTAAGCTAGAGATAACTTACTTTTTAAATTAGTATAATTTAGGGAAAATAGTAAGAGATATGTTTAAAGATCTCCTAGGAGTATGCATGCATTCTCTGTTTTCCTGAAAATATCCTTGGAGGTTCATGATGTTAAAACAGTATTTATTAAAGTCAAAACAGTTGCGTGGTTTGAATCTAAAGGTGTATTCAGGTGACGTGGTACATGCCTACATTCCCAGCAACTCCACAGAGACTGGGTCAGGCTGAGCACTCAGTAAAATCTTGTCTCAAAATAAAAAAAAAAAAATGAAAAGGACTAGGAATATAGCTCAGTGGTAGTGCACCTCTGGGTTCAGTCCCCAGTACTTCCCAACCACACACACACACTACACACACACGTGAACACACAAAATGAATCTGAAGTACATGTTGTTCAATTTTTTTGTATCTGCAGATGAGAAAAAGAGATACCATTTAAGGCAGACAATTTTGGTTATGTATGAGGCATGAATTCCCAAAGCTTTAAAACACATCATTGCAGTCTATCACTAACCTTTCTAGAGTTGCCACACTTTTAGTTTAGTCAAGATGATATTACTACCAACTTCTTAGCATCCTAAAAGTGTGGCATTGCATTACATGTTTTGATTAAAACTATTTTTAAATAATTAAATGCAGACTCTGCATATCACTGGAGACATAAGATATTTAAATTAAACTGGAGATCCTTTCTCTGGGCTAGGTTTTCCAGCTTGTTAAAGCTCATAACCATCCAACCAAGAAAAAAATCAACACATGACTTAGATATTTTACTTGGGGGATGGCAGGGGGCTATATTCTAAACCTACTGGCTAAAACTAAGATTCACAACATATGAGAAATAAATATTTGAAGAGAATTTAATTTATTTCTTAATTAGGGCTTTTAGGGTTTTCTTTTTCTTTATTGAGGTGCTACAAAAGTAACTAATACACATGTAAATAATTTCCAATATATTAATTTTCCATATTTCCTTTGATGCCTTCTAAAAAATTGTAATGTTTTCTTTTTTTCAGTTTCCACTGAAGAGGAGGTATCTCTTGTTTCTACACTCCCAAGGAAAAAGTATGAATCAACACAACCGCTAAAGAGCATGTACAATAATTCTGCAATTTATCAATTTTGTGAACAACTCACTGAGTCTGTCATATGCCATTTAACTTCAGTCATTTCTGATGGCACTGAAGAGGGTAGAGAAAAAGATAAAGCAAGGGAAATTCAAAGTGCAGCATTTAACAAGATTATTTCAGTTCATTCCGAAATGTTTGAGAGCAGGTCAATTTCTGTTGAGAACTCGCTTAAGTATTTCTGAAATTATTATTGAAATTCTATCTAATGGTAACATTATAGAAGCTGCCATTGCACAGCAAATGGTTTCCATCAAAACAAAATACATATACTGTCCAGGGGTAGCTTCTCCTGACTTGGATGATTTCTTCAGGATCTCTTAACAGGAGTGATTTATGTACTCTCCAAAGAAATAGGAATAAATCACCACTTTGAAAGCAATGGAAGAAACAACTCGCTTTCAATACTTAGAAGCAATAGTGGGTCCTTTTGTAGCAAAAGCAGTACCATAGAAAGACAGATAGTCTCAGAGACTGGGAATCATCTACACACAAATGGATCACTTGTTAAAAAAAAAAAAGGTTAAATTATCTTGCAAAAAAGTTAGACAGATTGGCTGGTAGCCTAAAAACTAATGAATCCAAAGAAGTAGTCAATAAGGTATTTAATATTGTTTTAGATTTATTTTTGCCAGATGAATTTCCAGATGAGTCTATGGACTCAGGTAAACTATCAAGCACACTTTTCTCTTCCCCAAATAATCAACAAAGTAATTGCATGCTTAGAAATAACCTAGGTCTCTCCCCCAAATCAGTTTTTTCTTCTCAATGTTGTGTGTGAGAAACTCGTTAGAACACTTTTGGAAAAATGCACAAACACTGTCTTTGCTGATGATGGTCCTCTTTCTAATGAAATATTGGCAGAAGAATGTCAGCTTTTAAAAATACTTCAAAGTGAAGATGATGACGATTTTGATTATTCTAAGGGATCGATAAGCTGTGAACAACTTCAAGGAGATTACATGTCAGATCTTTTGGTAAATCTAGGAGACATGGATCAAGACTTAATGTCTTCAGATAGTATGCTTGCAAGTATTTCCCACAGCTTAGTTAAATCACTGATGGACAAACTATCTCACAGCTTACAACCAGCTCCTGAAAGTCCGCCTTTTGCAAACAAACATTTGAAACACAGAACAAGAGAAATACAATCTACTTTTTGCTCAAAAGCCGAAGTACCAGAATTAGTAAAATTAGGACAGGGTAAAGACTTTTTAGGATTCATGAGTTATGACAGTAATTCTTTGACAGGATCTCTGAGTAGTCCCAGTGTGACTAGTTCCAAATACGAGCACCGTTTGGCAAGCAATGTACAGTAAAATCATCTTTGTCACCTCTTAATAGACAGGAAACAAAGGAAATGGAAACAATAGCCATTTCTAACAAGGTACTTCAAAGAGATTTGAACGCAGAGGTTTATTCAGCCACATTTTTGGAGGAAATAATTTCAGAATTGTTTTGTAACCTCTCTACATCATTGTGGGAAAAAAATGCAAACATCACTGAGGCCCATCTCAATGAGATGAATACATTGCTTGTCAACAATATAGTGAATGAATTTAATAATGCTCAAATCACTGTTCTACGGAATGCTGATGAAAGACTGTGTTTCCACCAATCGATAAAGAACTGTTAGTAAGATTGTTGACTTAATTTATTATGGTATTGTAGAGCAATATGAATTGAATGTGACATGTGGCAATAATCTGGTATATGGCAATACTTCAGTAGCAGAACAAATAACTGATAGCATATTGTTAGAGATTTTAGACTATCAACTCCCATCTTGCCACAGAGGAAAGCTTGTGCCTCATTCTTATTACCCTCTCAAAGCTGAAATTATACTGCAGAAGCTTCAAAATAGCTTGAGAAAATTTTCTTTCCAGCCCAGATCACCTAAAAGCTATAGCACAATGTTGCCACACTCATTTTTAGAAGATGTCATCAGAAGACTTTTATCTCAGTTCAGTCTTCCATCCATTAATCCTTCCTCTTTGGAAAAAAATTACTTAATGAGTTCAGATTTAATGAAATGTCTACCTGTTAATAAATAAGGTTATGTCAGCCATATTCAAAACATAAAATCTGGTTCACTGTCTATGATAGTCACATCTGTGTTCAGGAAAAAAAAACTCCAAGGATGGTGGATTCTATTTACAGTAGCATTTTACAAATGTCTGGTTCTCTTATTTCAATACAGAAGAGTATAGTCAGCAGAAGTCCAATTATGGTTGACCGAATAGCCAGTTTTATTATCCAAGAGACTATTGAAAACCATCTTCAGCCATTTTTAAGTGGAGAGGTTTTGCCTCGTCCAGGGACTCCACTGGATGCTGTTTCTCATATGGTCCAACAGGTTCTCAGTGAAGTTTGTGGAATCTTATGGACCCCAGAAGTCATCATCCTTAGGTGTTCGCCCAGACACATTTGTAGGGGAGATTGTACCAGACTTTTATCAAAGATTTTTAGCCCAAAACCTAACACTGAAGTTGAGCTGGAGAACATGACCCAAAAATAATAAACTCAGTGAATAATCATTTTGACAAAGCTAAAATTCCCATCCCATATGATAACAAAGAGCAGTCTTTTCCCTCTATAGATCAGATATTGTGGATGAGCTTGTCACCTCAGTTTAGCAGTGTTTTAAAGCAGCATGGGCTAGACCCTGATGCTGATAAAGAGTCTGATGATAGTACAATTTTTGTGGAAAATATTACCAATTTAATTGTGGCAGCCATTTCAAACTATCTTTTTCATCCATTGTTTTCTGGTGATTTGTCAGCTTCTTCCTATTCTATTTCAATGGCTGAGAATATTGTTCAAGACATCCTCAGTAACATCAGTAAATCTATCATGTCAAGCCAGAGTGTACCTCCATATAATACTTTACTACCATACACATTTTTAGAAAATATGATACGAGTACTATTATCTAGATTCTTTCCTTCTACATCCAGCCTGGTTCCAAACAGAGAAACCCCTAAAGATAAATCAAGAATGAATTTTAATGAAATTGCTTCCAACCTAATCAGTGATATTAGGATGAAAATTTCTCAACATGAAATTCGATTTTCAAAAGATGAAGAGGAAACACAGTTTGTTTATTCAGAAGATGATGTTCAGCATCTTGTTGACTCAGTATTCAAAAATATTTTACAAAACTCTGATTCTCAGGCTTTAGTGCAGCAGAATATCACAAGCGGTAATGATGTTCTTATTGATAAATAGCAGGTTTTATCATTAAATGTATCTGTGAACAACATCTTCAACCATTTGTGCATGGAAAGTCATTACCATTACCATCTTTATCAGATGAGTGTTTTGATTATGAGAGAGCAAACATTTTATACTGGTACTTATTCCTCAACTTTTTTGGAAGATGTGGTCTCTGGGGTTTTGAGCAAAATATTCCACAGAGTAGTAGGCATTGTACAAACAAAATCAGTGGCAGATTCAGAAGATGAACTGTTTGATAAAGCTGAACAACTCATCCATTTTATAGCAGAAGAATTCTCAAAAGCCCAAGTGAGCATTATAGATAATGCTGAGGAACAATTGTGTTTGCCTCCTGTGGAGAGAGCTGCAGTCAAAAACATTATCAACATGGTATACAGCAAAGTTTTAGAAGACTATGAAATGGAAATTATGCCTGATAAGATTTCTTAAATAACACAAAGACATTGGCTGCAAGGCTAACTAAAATCATTCTGACTGAAATAATTGATTTCCAAATTCATCCAAATCTTATAGCAAATCTTCCTTTTAAGTCACATTCCAAACTCAGTGAAAATGTTTTGATACAGAGAGTTCAATATGACATTAGTAAATCAAGATTCCGAAGACAGGCTTCAACAATGTATACTACTATGTTATCACATACTCATTTGGAAAAAATAGTGACTCAGCTTATGTCTCAAATTAGTCCATCAGCTTCCAGTTTAGAACATAGAGATGTTTCCCAATCAAACTTAAATAATACAGTCATAAAACTGATAAATGAAATTATGTCAATAATTTCAAAACACGCAATATGTATTACTAAACATGGGGATATAAAGCAAAGTATGATTTCAGAAAAAGATATACAGTCTATGGTTGATTCCATATATGCTGATCTTTCTCATTCAAATCTATACCAATCTCTTGTAAAAGATAAAAAAGGTATAAGTAACATACCTGTTTCAAAAGTAGCAAGTTTTATAATAAAAGAAATCTTTAACCATCATCTACAATCATTTTTGTCTGGAGATAAAACTTCCTTTTCAGCTTCAGTTGATCAAACTTATAAACAGAAAGCAATAGATCCTAAACAAAGAGAATTGTCTTTTGTTGTGAACTCAGCTATCTTTTTGGAGGAAGTGATTTCTGAGCTTTTATGCAAAATTTTTTATGCATTCACACATAATGTCTTGGTTGCTGAAAACCCAGATAGAGCCAAAGCCAAAATCACTACATTGTTACATCATTAGTAAAATCAATTATTCTAGAGTTCACCACATCAGAGATTTTAGTTTCAGATTACATGGATGAAAATCTGTGTTTTTCAAAGGAGTATAAAGAAATGGTTCAAAAAACAGTCACTCCAATTTACGAAAACTATTAGATGAATATAAATCTCTAATACAAATATTAGGGCTATACAAAGTGACACTGCCTGTTTTGGAAGAAAAATATATCATTTACTATTGGAAGAAATTTATGATTATCAGGTACAGTCATTAGTTTCAGGAGAATTAGTGTCTTCTTCCTATTCTTCCCCTCGAGCTGATAACATCATCAGAAATGTGCTTAGTATCATCTTGAAGAATAGCAGTGCCTTGTCATCATGTGTTACTGTGTTGCCTCGTTCTCTTTTAAAAGACATGATTTATAAGCTTCTAGTGCATATGGTCCCTTCAGCTGACACTGAAAATGAACTAAAGGAGGAAGAGGTTACACCGGATTATAAGTCCATGGATACAGCTTCAAATTGACTGATGACATTATAAAAGAAATTTATGAACATGAGATTCGACTTGCCATAGCAGAGGAGAATTCAGAAAGTATGCAATTAGAAGCTATTGAGAACTTCATTGACTCCATATGTAATAATATTTTGAAAAAATCTGAATTCCAAGCTGAAGTACAGAAAGATGCAGACCAAAAAGGAGGTTCATTTCTCAGTAAAATAGCTGGCTTCATTATGAAGGAAATTATGGATCATCATTTACGACCATTTTTATGGTGAAGAATCATCTTTCAGTGACTTATCTGATTATGATTGTGCCCCTGTAATTGCTAAATCTGGTAAAAAAAAGACACAGCATTCTCTATATTCAGCTACATTTTTAGAAGATGTAATTGTTGACCTTGTTAACAAATTTTGTTCTTTCCCAACTATTACTGAAGATTCTAGCAAAAAAGAAATTCCAGAGTCAGATATTGTGGGCTTGGCTCTCAAGTTTGCCAACTCACTCATAGGTGAATTTAGGAAAAGTGAAATTAAAGTTTTACCACACGCTGAAGAATATTTTCTTTTCCACCAATTGATAAGGAAACAGTTGATAATATATCTAATTTTGTATATGATGAGTTCATAGGTAAATATGGATCTAAGGATATTCAGAAAGGTGATAAAAGTAGCATTGTTATAGAAATGATTGCCACTTTAGCTCAGAAGGCCATCTCTGCATTCAAGATTCAACCACTATTCTCAGGAGAATGGTCTTCTACCTTCTTTTCATTTCTAAATCCAGATAACATCACCCAAAGGGTTCAAAACCTATCACAACAAACCTCTATGCAGATAACTAGATGCTTAAAAGAAGACCAACTTACTTTACCAGAACAATCACATAAGCACACTTCTCAAAGCTCAAATCAGAAAAATGTTATGGGCATAGACAGAGTTGCAGTGAGCAGAAAGAAAAGCTTCAACACATCAATGAGAAAAAGTGGCATCCAAGATCCAATAGTTAGCTCTATAAATGCCATTATGAAAAGCAACCTGCTTAACCTGGTACCTGTGTCAGCTACAGGTGTGGCAAATAAGAAGAAAGAGGATGAAAAACTGAGAAGTCACCCTAAAGAACATAGTGAGAATATATCAAAAGTTCCTTCTCCATCCACCACTGTGAAAAGGAAGCAGGCTCGGGATCCAGATATAAGTAAAACAATTAAAGATGATGAAATTGAAAGGAAGAAAAAATCCACTGCAAAAAATGAGCAGCAAGGTGCTAAGGTGGACACACATTTTTCAGTTGCTACTTATGATACAGAATGTGATAAGTATGTACTTGGGTCAGATTTTGAAACAGACAATGAAAAGAGTAGTGACAAAAACAGGGGAAGGTCAATTGAAAAAGTTGACAAACACCCTCAGTTACCTCCTTTCAAGTCCAAGGCAAAAAGTATGGAGACTATAACAGACAAAGCTTTAAAAGTAGCCCAAAAGCCAGGCAATAAAGAAAGGAGACACTCTCTCACTCAAATAGATGTGGATGAAATACCATATTCAGGTTATGAATGTGTTCAAAATGTTATTGATAATATTTATGAGAATGTTTTAGAAATGTCGTCTTCTCAAGAACCACTGGATTTATCAAACCCAGAAACAGCAAAAGCTCCCCAGGTGACAAAGTGCTGAATACAGTTCAGGAGGTTGGCAAAGATTCTGCACAGTCTGCTATCACAAAGGGTTTATCCCTTTCAATTAATGAAAAAGTCCTTGACAGAGAGAAAGAAAAGAAGGAGAGAAAAGTTAAAGAAGGGGAAAAAGAAAGAATATGAGCAAAGAGAGAGAGAGAGCATGCAAGACAGAAAACGTTTGAAATTAAACTTAATAAACCTGACCAGGTTCATCTACCAAGAAGAGAACGTGTGATTTTTCCTGCTAACTTTTTAAGATGTTATCACTGAAATTGTTAACATATTGATCTTTTCTTCCTCACCAGAAACACAAATATGTGATAGATGTCTAAATGCACACGATGATCAAAATCAGGCTGAACTCTATGAAACTGCCATGAAACTCATTGATTCACTATTGAAGGAGTTTTCAGATGCTCAAATTAAGGTGTTTAGGCCAAATAAGGGAAATCAGTTTCTTCCACATGCAGATAAAATATCTTCAGTTCCTACAGGACCTCGTAAGTGTAAAGAACCAACTATAGGTGAAGCATCACCCAGTATTAAGACTAGAAACGTGAATAAAGTGTCACGTACGCATAAAATGACTGAAAAGGCATCTTCAGATAAGATACCTTTCCTAGATAAAATCCAGTCAATTGATAAAACATTAGTCAACAAAGTTGTTCACTCTTCCGTTTGCAATATTTTGAAGGAGCATAGATCTCGGAATCCATTTGTAAGAAAATAAACAGTAACAGGGAAAATTTAGCAAGAATCTAACTAGTGCAGTGATAAGTGAAATTTTTCAACATCAACTTCACTTGCTATTTTGTGATGAGGTTCCAGATTCAGCATGTTTGCCTCTAGAATCTAAGGATGTTGTCAAAAAGGTCCAAAAGGTAGTCCAAACAGCCAGCAAAGAATGTCAGACATCATCACCATATACCATAATGTTGCCTCACAGATTTTTAGAGGATGTGATTTCTGCTCTTTTATCAAAAATTTTCAATTTTCAATCAGTATCCAATAGCAAAAACAAAGCAAAAACATCTGGGGAAAATTCATCCACAGAACTGGATTTCCTTCAAATGAAGTTAGTAAGTACAGTTGCAGCAGAAATCTCTAAAAATGAAGATATGGTTATACAATATGTAGAATCCTTACATCCCAATGATGATGAGATCATTCAATTAGTGGTTCAGTCTATTTATAATAATTTGTTGCCACAGTTTGGATCACGGGAGGTCATACAAAATTGTGTAACCAGTGGATGCAGACTCCTTTTAGAAACCATAGTTGATTTAGTTCTACGAGAAGTTGCTGGCAATCAGTTGCAGAACTATTTTTGTGGAGAGTTAACTCCACATCAGTGTGCAGAAGTGGACAGTGCTGTTGAAAATATACTTAAAGATATTATTCAAACTGCTCCACCTCAACCGTCACAGGCTCATAAACTATGTTATAATGTAATAGAAGAAATTGCTATAAAATTTTTATCTAAGCTACTTTCTGTGTTTCCAAAGATAGATAAAGATCAAACCAGATCTCTAGAAGATGAAATGCAAAATATAACCTTAAAAATATTAAAATCATTCCAAGAATTTATGTCTAAAAGTAAGATTAAACTTGTATCACCAGCTAAGGAATCACCTACTGTACCTTTAGCTGACAATGCAACTATTGAAAAGGTAGTTAATTCTGTTTATACTAATGTTTTAAAACACCCTGGCTCTCATACATCTGTTTTTACAGATTTAATGGGTAAGAGCAATGTCCTTTCTGATATAATAGGTTTCTTAATGGTAAAAGAAATTTCCAATTCTGAATTTGAACCACAAGTAGAGGAAGAAGTATCAAGTTCAGAATTAGCTCTGGAAGCTGTTCAAATTATGGAAAAAGTGATCAAAATTATTCAAGAACTTAAGTGCCAAGAAAAGCCTTCATCCACAAAAGGTTCTGTGTTACATGTCAAGGTTTAGAGGAAGCATTAGCCTTGTTTTTGGCTAAACTTACAGGATTGCCAATTGTATCAAGCAAAGATACCAACAACTTAGAAAAACCTAAGTTAAATAAAGTTGCATCTCAACTGACAAAATGTGTAACAGCTGAAATTTCCAGAAGTAACATTTCTCTTGTAGCTGCTGATCCTGAAGAACATTCTTTAGAACCAGAAAATATGGAAATGATTTCTCAGGTTATTGATTCTGTTTATAGCAATATATTCAAACAATGTGGAACTGATAAGGAATTTTATGATATCAAAGGGGCAAACCTAGTCTTCCCTAAGAAGGTGGCTAGTTTAATTATTGATGAAATTTCAAGAGTTCCATCAGAAGCATTATCTCAAAGAATCCAAAGCCTCATGTATTTGAGAGCTGGACATTGAAAGAATCATTGAAAAGGCACAAAAGCATACTATCAATATTACGCCTGAGTTAGATGTTGAAGAAGCAGGTGAGGAAAACCCTCCAATTAAAATAGTTCCATGTATTGGGAAAAAACCAATCAAAATAGATCCAGAAATTGTTTCAGAACACTTAACTGTCCTTTCTGTAAAAACCCAACCTATTGAGAAACTTAAAATGGAATGTTTAAGAAGACTGGACATAGCATAGCAGAACTGAGAAGAGCATCAATAAGTGGGAAAAGCTGCTCTTCTACAGAATCGATTAATTCAGAAAAGAGAAAGAAAGAAAGACGTACTTCACTCAATAGGATGGGACGATTAGATGTAAAACCTTTTGAGGTAAGTGCAAAGGCATGGTCACTGAGACACCATGGTTCTGTAATTTCTTTAGTTTGATAGGTGTATGGGAATGCATGTTGTTGTTGCCCAGCCTAAAAGAGAATTGGTTTCACCCAGTTCATCCACTAGTTACATGATTCACTAAGACTTGTAGGATCAGTTCTGTGACTCACTGTAAAGGTCTCAGTCAAGTTTTCCTAGAATAATTCACTTAAACTAGCTTTTTTCTTTTAAAGAATGGGAATATAAAACATATCCTTAACAGTAATAGTACATTGGTTGAAGGTGTAATTGTCATTTGAAGATTGAGAAGAAATACAGTCTTGTGTAAATCTTTTAATTCTTCATTACAGATATCTAACAGTATTCTAAAGGGCCAGTTAATGGAATATCAGGATACCTGAAACCATCTAAAACAGTTTTGATTTTCTTTCTTTTTTTTTATGATTAAACAAATGGGATACATGTTGTTTCTCTGTTTGTACATGGAGTCAAGGCATACCATTTGTGTAATCATAAATTTACATAGGGCAATGTTGTTTGATTCATTCTGTTATTTTTTCCCTTCCCCACACCCCTCCCACCCCTCTTTTCCCTCTATACAGTCCTTCCTTCCTCCATTCTTGCCCCCCTCCCACCACCCATTATGTGTCATCATCCGCTTATCAGCAAGATCATTCGTCCTTTGGTTTTTTGAGATTGGATTATGACACTTAGCATGATATTCTCCAATTTCATCCATTTGCCTGCAAATGCCATAATTTTATCATTCTTCATGGCGGAGTAATATTCCATTGTATATATATACCCACAGTTTCTTTATCCATTCATCAATTGAAGGACATCTAGGTTGGTTCCACAATCTGGCTATGGTGAATTGAGCAGCTATGAACATTGATGTGATTTTCAAATTTAAGTCTCCAAAATAGTGTCATTTTTCTTTTCACAGCATTGTTCTGCAAACATACTGCTATTAGATTATGCTTATTCTTGTGATTTCATTTAATTAAATTGGCCTTTCCCATTTTCCCTATACTGTCAAGATGTACCCAGCTTTCTTCCTCTTCTACCCTTGTTGTATACACAGCTGTCCTAATGTTGCTATTTTTAGGAACCTGTTCACGTTTTCTGTGGTTGTAGTTCTGTCCTGGAATCTCATATTCATGCCTCAAACACATTAAACTTAATGGGACGTCAAAAATGATGTTCTTGTTACAAGAAAACTATTAATGAATACAACAGAATTATTTTGCCAATGGATATAGTTATACTAACCCATTGCACATTTGTTTTTTATCAAAGCTCCTCTAGAGATAGTTAGGCATTTGTAAGAGAGCCATGAGTGCTTGAGGTTGCAGTATATATATTGGACACTGAGGAAAGTTTTGTAGAACCATGTTCCGTAGAGGGTAAACTGAGAGTGGATTTTTCCCAGCACTGTTCTGCAACCCATTGAGCTAATCTCAATGCTGATAAGTGAGTGAATAGATGATTTGTGTTTTCAAACCCAAATACTGAAATTATCATGTTTGAGACTCTTCT
Organism: Sciurus vulgaris; assembly: GCF_902686455.1. Lineage (NCBI taxonomy): Eukaryota > Metazoa > Chordata > Mammalia > Rodentia > Sciuridae > Sciurus > Sciurus vulgaris. The sequence goes on from NC_136463.1 coordinate 139,250,815, forward strand.
GATCTTTATCCTTAGGTTTTAGAATAAGTAATAGTCCTTTCCAGTTGTAAAATTTTCTTTTGCATCGAATTCTCATTAATTTAGCACATACATAGTGGTATTAATTTATATATAAGTAATTACTTGGGAGTAAAACTTGCAAAAACAGACTGTAGAATATCATTAGCTAAGATCAGTTTTCAATTATCTATTGAATTGTCTGTCACAAATCCTCTTAGTTATCAACCCTCTTAATAATAAAATCACAGAAAGCCATAAGTTACCAACTCTCTTAAGGAATAAAACCACAGAAAGCAATATTTAAACCAAACTAATGCCTCTTTCCTTTTAAGAGAAAGAAAATAAATTTGTATAAACTAAACAAATAAAAATATTTCAGCAACCTCAGGGACCTTAATTGATCCCTGTACATAAATTATAGGGACAAAGAAACAGACAAAAGAACAGTATATTAAGTCAGATGGTCTAATTTTTGATACTTCCTCAGAGTTTAATTCTTTGTTTTGAGCTACCATAAATTCTGAACTCACCAGACATAAGATATTAAAACCACATTCGGTATCAAATACCAAAGACATAAAGAACGATTTTTTTAACTCACTCTTTCCTCCACTACAATGGATAATTGATTGTTTTGATTTCTTGAATAGTTGTTTCTATTAGTTTGTTTCCATAGAAGATATCCCTTTAAGGCACTGTTATCTGAAAAGCTGGCTTGCAATATTACAAAGGAAAGTCTAAGATTATTAATGTAGAAATTCTATGGCCTGGTCAAAGGCTACAGAGATGGGGGTAACTTGGTTACTTAATTATAATTATATTTTCTTTGATCTGTCTTTAACCTTGAAAATAGAAATTGAGACTTGACTAGGGAGGAGAAAAATAATGAAGATTTATATTTTGAAGAATCTTTTTGGAAAATATGTCCAAAGGATCAAGAGTGGAGGAGTGGAAAGTAAATATTCAAAGCTCATAATTTTGGCTATTCAATCTTTTTATGAGTGAAGATCAAGTAGTGTCTTGTCATATTTTGTAGTATCTATATTTAGATTTCTATAGAATTTCCTACCTAGGATTTAAAAAAATATTATTATATCTTATTCTGTCACAAAAATTTTAAGAGAAATGGGAAAAATAGAAAGTAATAAAACTTTTGCAACAAAATGTAACATGTAAGCAACAACTCTTGTTAGGCCTACTTTTTGGAATGTTATGATAGTTCAATATGATCTCAATGTAAAAGTAATGATAGACACCAACAAGTATTTCTTACGCTTTGTTGTGATTTGTATTTGTTTCTTCTTTTTTAAAATACTGCTAATATACCAGTAAGTGACATCAGAAAGTATTACTTAAATTGAAACTAGAAATCATAAGAAAAGAGCAATATCACAATAGTACCACAGGAAATGTGATTGAGATTTGTTTTTAACGTTTGTTGTACCTTTCATTTCAGGCTGTTGGCAGAAATTCATTTCAGAATATAAGAAAGCCTGATATCACCACAGTAGAGCTTTTAAAAGATGTTCAAACTTCAAAAGATCTGATCATTCGGTTAGTAGCTCATGATATTAATCAAGAACATCCGGGAAATTTTATAGCTGAGGAAGGAATTTCTGATGAAGATGAAATTGTTTTAGGTGAAGTTGTTGTTCAAGGAAGCTTAGGAGGACTATCTGAAGATCAAGAGAGAGAATCTGGGAAGCCAGTAGAAAGCAAAGTTGCTTTTTCCAAAACAATAATAAGTGCAACCAACCTGAAAAAATTCTTAGCAATAAGCAAATGTTGTCAGACTACAAATGGTGTGAATATTGAAAGTATGGAAGAAACCTCAAATCTGACACTAGAATATAAGGACACACAAGTTAAAGAGCTGCTGCTGAGCTTGAATGCCCTTTGCAAAAACCTTGACTGAAACAGACTCTTCTCGGCAGAAAAAGACACAACATAAGGTAAGTGAGAAATGTGACTACCCATGAATAGAAAGGATAAAGAAAAACACTGTTCCGGAATGTACCTTAAGTAGAAAAGAATACTAAAATGAACTCATTATTCTCCTAAGTCTATAAATATTTACAGTACAGGGGAATTAAGATAAAAGTCAGAAACTGAACTGAGGAAAAACAGATAAGGAAAGAAATCTAAATTAATTAGAAGCTCAAGGGAAACAAAATTAAAACCAGTTAAGAAAATGCAAGCTAATTATTTAAACAATAGATTCAAGTCCTTTTGTATTTAGACTGATAAATATTTATTGGACATCTTTTGTGGCAAGTAGAAGAAGTTGAAATAATCCATAGAAATTAGAATCCTGCCTTGTATGCATGATGCCTTGGGTTCCATGCCCAGCACTACCACCTGCCCCCAAATAAAAGAAAAACAGATTGCCTGAGTTTGTATATTGACCATCACTTACTAACTATGTAACCTTTTGACAATATACATAACTTCTTTAATGATCTTTAGCCTACTTTCCAGAATTTAACAAGCTAAACAATGTATTTTGAATATCTATCACCTTTACAATCAGACATTAACTTAACTCCACTATTATCCTGATGAACATTTCATGGTACTGTTTACAAATCCTTAAGTGATGAGGTGGGCCTCGATGACCTTTTGGGTTTGGCCCTATCCAAAAATTTCTACTATTCTTTTTTGGAGAATATATGATTTAGGATTCCCTGATGAGACAATTCTCTTGATTAGGCATTTGATATGACTGATGTCACGGGGTAACACAAAAGCTGAGGTGAACCAGAGAAAATGGACATACAACTTCAGACAAGCAGGAGCACATGATTTCTCCACAAATAGATCAGAGTATGTATTAAAATGATTGACTTCACAAGCTTCTGAATTGTCCAGAGTTCATCTCTGTTCTTTTTAAACCCAGTAAAATATGACTAAAATATTTTTATAGTTTGGAAATAGAAAACTGTATCCTTCAAACATTTCACTAGGTTTAATGCTTAAAATCCATTCAAAGGCCAATATCATAATTTAGAACATCTTCCCTGAACCACTTCAAAAGAATTATACTGGAAGAGACATTTTAACTGGAACCCTACCATTGTTTAAGTGATTCCAAAACTTTTTCATTAAAGTGTAGATTAGACTGCAAAAATGCCAATAAGAGGGAAAAGTACATATCAAACTCATCTTTGTAATACCTGATTTGCAATTTTACAGAATGAAGAAAAGAGTCTTGTTACTGAACCTACACACTACTACATACACAGAATTATGAGTACATCTTCATATAATCAAGATCTCATTTCAACTACAAGGTACATGAAATTAAAACAATACAATATAGAAATATGAGCTGAATACAGATCTTATAAGCAGGGTACCATTAAAGCTGTAATTAAACAAGCACCCTGCCTTGGCTCCCCACTGTGGATAATTCCTCAGCCTCTTTTTATACTTGCTGTCCCATTTCTAGTTACCTACACTTATATCCTTGTTTGAGCCCTTCTTTCCAGTGTGTCTTAGATCAGGTGTTTGCTAATGTGTTACTGTATTTTTTAACCTGAGAGATAGGCTTTAGGTCAAGAATAATAGTATCATCACAAAAGGGTTTCTGCTCAACTCTCATAAGTAAATGTCCTAGTATATTGTGCTGCCTGTAAGATCAATCAAAAGAGGAGAGGGGAAAATGTAAGTGGGAACCTTCAGATATGTTTCTAGAAAGCAATAAACTTTGATGTGTGTCTTTTTAAAATGGATATTATTTACATGAGAAAAAGACAAATCCAAACTGAATTGCTATAGGAACAAAGTATGTGGATTGTGGCAGTTATAGAGTACAGAGAGAAAAAAAGTCTACTGTATGCTTAAAATCTGATTAGTAACTCTATTGAGAACTGTTAAAATCTAAAATTTTTGTTAAGTTTATTGTTGTTATATTCATAACCAGAAATAGTTGTTATTTTCTATCTGTAGGAAAGAACTGGGAATACAGAGAAAACTATCTGGTTACATACATAATTAGTAATGCAGGCACCTCTATATTATTTGCATATGTGAAGTAGAGAAGGAGCACAGATAATACTAAGTAAAAATAAATTTAGAGTAAGATGATACCAAGAAGTTCCAGGCCCTTGTTTCTCTAAATAAATAAATAAACAACTACAAACAGATTAAAAAAAGTTTTTTTAGAAACAAGTGGAATATATGCAGCAAACAAATGAAAATTCCATCAAGAAAAAAACCACAATGAAAATAGAGAAGAAAAGTTCTGTGGGTTTTATCTTACTTTTACCCATTCTCCTCCCAGCATTGTACAATACACTTGGGAGCAAAGAATGCAGTTACCTTTCTTCCCTCAGGAGAAGTTTGTTTTCAATGTCTTGTTTTCATACTTGTTTTAAATATTTTGGCCTGTCTGTAGACTTCCTGAGAAAATTATTTTTGTTTCATCTTTATGGATCTCAGATAGGAAAAGATGGAGTATTTTGGATCTAGGCCTGGAAACCATAGAAGGTAGTTGATTAATGCTGTAACACACAAAAATGATAAGAGTCCTGTAGAACCACAGACATCTTAGATGAGAGAGTATGGAAAGAGTAACACAATAGAAGATCCAAATATCTGAGAAAAAGCAGAAGACGACTCTATGGGTCATTAGATAACTTACAGTAGCCCAGGAAAATTGAGGGGAAATAAACCATACACATAGGCACAAAATGACACATGCCCAGAAAAGACGTGAGCTCTTAAAACTCCATATCACATTGTTCATGGGTTCATAGTCACACTAATTAATGGAGTCTTCCACATCAGTCTGCAAAAACTGGAAGAAATTGCTATTTTTTTTCTAATGTCCACATTTCCACAAATGAACACTCTGCTTACAAAGAAATAGGAAATTATGGCCACATTCAATGGAATAAAATGAATCTCACAAGAAATATCTGTGAAGAGACATGAGTGGGACATGTTCAAGACTTTGAAATACTGCCTTAAGTATGCTCGACAACTATAGGAAAACACAAAGAATTAAGAAGTATTCATAAACAAAATAATAAGGCAAAAATATTTTAAAAGAAACATAAGAATTCTAGAGCTAAAAACAATAACCGAACTGAAAATTTTACTGAATAGCTTCAATAGGAAACTCAAAAGGCAGAATTAGAAATCAGTGAACTTAAACACTGAGAACCAAAAAGAAAATGACTAAATGAAAATCAGAGTCTAATGTATTTTGGAGATATCATCAAGCAGACAAATATGCATTGTGTTATTCCCAGAAGAAGAGATTAAGAAAATGGAAGAGAGATTATTTTAGGAAAAAAAATAGCTAACAACTTCAAATTTTGAAGGAAAACTTGGATATTAAAATATAGGAAACTGAACATGCTTCAAGTAGGGTAAACTCAAAAAACACTAAATCAAGGCACATTAAAATCAAATTGTCAGAAGACAGAGAATTCTAAAAGCAGAAGAGAAAAAACTCATCATGTACAAGAAATCTCAATAAGATTAACAGTAGATATCAAAGAAGAAAGCTTGCAGAACAAGAATCAATAGATGATATATTTAAAGGAATAAATGCAAAACAAACTAACTGCCTAACAATAATTCTACAACCAGCAAAAAGTTCCTTCAAAAATGATGGACAAATTAAGATATCTCAAGATAAGAAAAAAGGAAAGAAAAAAAAAAACCTCAGGTAGTTCATTAATACTAGACCTGTTCTACAAGAAATGCTAGAGAGTCCTTCAAGTTGAAATGGAAGGATACAAGCTAGTAACTCAGAATCTTATGAAAATATAAACTACTCCAATAAAGGTAAACCCCTAAAAAATTTTTAAAAGCAGTATTATAATTTTGGTTTATAATGCACTTTTTCTGCAGAATTTAAAGATAAATGCAGAAATATAGAATTATATCTTTAAAAAGGAAATAAAATTGACAGATATAAATAGATTGTCTAAGGAAAAAAGAGAAGGAATGAACATTGCAACTGAGTTTATAGAAAAAGCATATTAAAAAAGTACTAGGAAGTTGTATACAAATACATTAGATGACCTAAATAAAATGGATAACTTCTGAGAAGCACAAGACTTGCCAAAACTGAATGAATCATGATGAATTAGAAAAAATCTGAACAGACCTTTGACTAGAAGGGTGAATCAGTAATTAAAACATTCTAACAAAGAGAAGCTCAGGACCAGAAAGTTTCACTGGTGAATTCCAGAAAACTTTAAAGAACTAATATCCACGCTTCTCAAACTTTTCCAAGAAATTGAAGAGGAGGAAATTTTCCAAATCTATGATGTCAGCATTTACCTTGATATTAAAGCCATAAAAAAAAAAAAAAAAAAAAAAAAAAGACCCTACAAGGAAAGAAACCTACATACCAATATTTCTGGTGAATGTTGATGAAAAAATTAATAAAACAAGGAAACTAAATTTAGAGGCATGTTACTGGGGTTATACACTTGGACCAAGTGCGGTTTTATCTCAGGAATGCAAGAAAATTTCAACATAAAAAATCTACATAATATACCATTTTAACAGAATAAAGGAGAAACACACATATATGCTTATCTTAATTGAGCCAGAAGAAAATCTTGAATAAAATGAACATCTTTTCATGAAATGGCACCCAACAGGCTATTATTAGGAAGAATCATCTCAGGAGCACTAAGGCTATATATGAAAAACCTACAGCTAGCATTGTCCTCACTGGGGAAATATGAAGACTTTTATTCCAAGAACAGGAACAGGAAAAGCACACTTACTTTTGCCATTTCAACATAGTACATAAGTCACACCCAGAGAAATTAGGCAAAAAAAAAAAAAAGAAAGAAAAAGAATAAAAGGCATTCAAATAGGAAAATAAGAGTAAAATGATTTGTGTCCATATGATAAGATTGTATATCAAAAATCCCTAATGACTCTCCCCCAATCATATTGGAATTCATAAATGAATTCAACAAAATCACAGTATATGAAGTTAATACTAAAAAACAGTTGTTTTTCTATATATATATACAATGAACAATCTAAAAATAAATTAGGGAATAATTGCATTTACACTAGCATTAAACAGAAAAATAATATTTAGGAATAAACTTTACCAATGAAGAGAAAGATGTATATCCAAAACTATATAACATTCTTGTAAGAAATCAAATAGGACACAAATAAGTGGGAAGATATTCCATAGTCATGGATTGAAAAACTATAATTAAAATATTGTACTACTCAAAGTGATGTGCAAGTTTAAAGGAATTATTATCAAATACCAATGAATTTTCAGAGATAGAAACCACCCTGAAGTTCACTAAAAGCTCAAGAACATTAACAGCCAAATAATCTTGAAAAGAACATTGCTTACTTCTCACTTCCTGATTTCAAAACTTACTAAAAGCCACAGTTATCAAACAGTTCAGTACTAATATAAAGATGGACATAAAGAGCAATGGAATAACCTCAGAAATAAATCATTGAATGTATAGACAATGATTTCTGACAAGGATGGCAATACCATTTAATGAGAATAAATAACTTTAACAACTAATGATGCTGGGAAAAATACCAACATGCAAAAAAAAAAAAAATTAGTTGGACCATTACTTTATATCATATAAAAAATGATTCAATATTGTGTAGAGATTTAAACATAAGACCTAAAACTATAAAACTTTTATAAAAAGCCATAGGAGAAAAGTTATATGACATGACATTCAATTTGGTAGTGAGTCTTTATATGACACCAAAAGCACAGACAAGAAAACTAATAATAGATAAATTGTATTTCATCAAAATTAAAAAATTTCATGCTTGAAATGACATGATCAACAGAGTGAAAAGTCACACAAGGAACCGCAGACATTATGTTATATGTCAGTCACAAAAGGACAAACGCTGCACAATTCTAACTATATGTGGGCCCTGGAGTGGTCAATTCAGACTCAGGGGAAGGGAAAAATAACAATGAATCAAACAATACTATGTAAATTTATGATTTTTAATTAAAATAAATTTTAAAAAAAGAATCAAATAAGATATTTCTTAAAAACAACTGACATTTGAAGTAGTCATATGGTCCAACATATTTCAAAGGTTATGTCTTTAATTATAAAAAAGAAGAAAAATGACTTTACAACTCTGTATGAATTTTATCATTTCCTTTTTGGAAAATGTATTATTAAACTGATATCCATAAATCTCAAATTAGTATAAGATGGTAATAGAAACCTAATTTATTGTGAAAAACTGAATGAATATTTTTAAGTATTATAAAATATTTTCCTGCCTACCATTGTCAGAAAATGAATTTCTGGTACCCTGTTTTCAGCTCTCAGCAGGGTGGAAGAAAAAAAGAAAGAAAAGAGAAATCTGTTACAAGAGATTTGCTTCCCTGGAGTTGCTTGAGTTCCTAGAAAAGTCGAAAGAGCCACGTTGATGTTTTGAGAGAATCTATTATCTACCTTCCAGCTTTACTTAAATTTTGTCCTGTTACTCCAAAAAAAAAAAAAAAAAAAAAAAAAAAAAACCCAAACACCCATTTTTCTTCCCATTGAGTTGATTAACTTTCTTGTTAATTAGTGCATTCCACGAATAGTGAACTGGAGGTTATCAGTGAATAGTACTGTGCAGAAAAGGAATAATGTAAGCAGCCTTCGAACTACTGTCTTTAAAGAAGCCTTCTTATATGATTGGTCTTTGACTGGTGTCTAGGAAGATGACTGGAAAAGTTTTACTTTCCTTACTAAGAAGAGTAGTTCACCATACCTGGACCAAGAAAACAATATGATCTTGCAGAGTATCTACAGGACCATCCTTTAATAAAACCTTCAGATGCTAAATTTCTAATATTTTCCTTGGACAGAAACATTGTAATAATATTATTAATATTATTCTTTTCTTTTATCATTAGAGAAAGAGTACACTCAAGTTTTTTTTTTTTCTCACAAGAGAGCAGATAAAATAAGGAAGACTGTGTATGGATTTCTCCATACCTAGCCCTTACTTTTTCTAATGTATATCTTTTATTGTAATAAATCTTAGATGTGAGTTCCAACTATACAAAGTCTTAGAAAATTATCAAATATATGAACAGTCCTATGGATGCCCTCTGACAATAATAGATATTATAAAAACATAATAAAATGTGTACATATCTTATAAATTGATATTCAAGAGAAGTATTAAAAATTTTAATTTCTGAATATAAAAATTTAAAAGATATACGTACTTTAAATACAGAAATAATAGACAATGTTCAAGTTCTAGAGTAAAGTTTTTCAGGATCTGTTTGTTTTGTTTATGTAGAAGGGGATGAATGCTGATTGGAATGGAAGACCAACCAAGAAGAAGTCAAGCTACATAACTGAATCAGGTAACTATCAGCAACAATTATTGAGTAAATCATGCAATTTATTTACTCACTCTCTCTAACGACATCATTGTTCTCTTGCTACATGCTACGTATGGTACTGAACATATAAGGGAAAATATTCCTGATTCTTACCCAGAGCTATTACAGTGTAGTTGTGGGAAGATAGTAATGGGAAAAATCACAACTCAGTATTTTAATTACCATAAAAAAGTGGGTATGTATAAATGTCAGAATGTGTAGGAAGACAATGCCTATGTCTATCTAGGGTCATCAGGGAAGCCTGAACAGAAGAGATAAAACGTGATACATGAGTGATACAAAAGAATTTTCTATATTCCTCTTTTATTTTTATTGAGTTACTACTAATGCTGACGATCAAATTTGAAAACTATTATTGACATTTGTGCTTATACCCTTATACCCATTGTTTGTTTGTATAGCAACTCTTCCCTGCAAACTTTGAAGTATAGGTTATAATTGAAATCATGTATATATAAGAACTACAAGTTGATAATTTGATACTTGTGTGCATTATAAAAAATTCACCATAATCAAGCCAATTAACGTAACTTTTATGTGCAGTTGGAACACTTAAGATCTACTTTTTTACTTTTTAGCAAATTGCATGTATACAATATTGTTAACTATCACATCACGAATCACGTGTGTGTGTATGTGTGTAGTTAGAACACTTAATATCTGCTCTCGCGACAATTTTTAAATGTATAATAACATTTTGTTACCTATAGACATATTGTATATTGGATCTCCAATGCTTACTAATTTTGCATAAATAAAACCTTACACCAATTTGCTGTGCTTTCTCCAGATTGTCTGCCCCCCTCCCATTGCTTATGCCCTAGTAACAGCCATTCTATTCTGGTTTTGTTTTCTGTTCATTTTTTTCTTCTTTTTTTTTTATTTTCTTCAGGTGCTAAGTTCTAAGGCCTTTGATTTTTACCACTAGTGAAAAATAAAAAGTCCCTTTGAACTAAAATTTACAGAATCCTTTGAATTCTATTCTGTTTTTATAAGACTAACATTTTAATATTCCACATATAAGTGAAATAATGTGTGTTAGTCTGATTTCATTACTGTGAACACAATAGCTGGCAGTTGCTTAAAGGACTCAGAGTTTCACAGGTTAAGTCGATGATTGGGCAACTCTGACTCTGGGCCTGAGGTGGGAGAATCATGGTGGGAGGGTGTGGGAGAAGAAAGCTCCTCAGGTCATGGCAGACAGGAAGCAAAGAAAAAAGTGGACAGGGCCATAGAAAATATAATGCCTTCTGAGGCATGGCTCCAGTGACCTATCTCCTCTAGCGTGCTCTGCTTGTCTAGTTGCCACTCTGTTAGTCCATTAAAATTATTAATCCATCTAATGGATTCATCTACTGTTTAGGTATAACTCTCTTGATCTAATCATTTCATCTCTTATCATCCCTGTTTTAATACAGGGGCTTTTGGAAAACAGCTTATAGTAAAGCCACAACATTTTACTATTGACCTGCAATGTCATGGCCATCTCACAATGAAAATATGTTAGTCCATTTCCAAAAGTTCCCGTAGTCTTAGTAGTTCGAGCTTGCCATTAAAGTCCAAGTCCTAGGGTCTCCCTTAGACTCAGACAAACTCTGGTTGTGAGCCCCCTATAAAAATTTAAAAGCAATTTACATATATCCAATGTATGGTGGCACAGATATACATATTCCATTCCAAAGGGAGAAACAGAAAGAAAGGATGGGACTAAAGTAAGACCAGAGTAAATCCAGTGGACAAACATTATGTCCTGTAATTCCATGTCCATCATCCACGACGTACCATGATGAGATATAGTCTCGAAATTCTTAGCCAGTCCTGCCTCTATGGCCGTTGTCAGTTGCAGAATTCAGTTCTCACTTAGACTAGCTCTGTGTGCAGCCAAGCTTTCCTGGGCAGAGGTTCCACATTATGGGCGTCTGTTAATCAGGGGGTTCCCCACCTCAGCTACGGCTTTCTTCTCATCCCTTCATTGTTTCACCTCTCGGAGGCTGCTGCAAGGATACCACTCTGATGCACTTCACTGGTCTGTCAGGCATTTCTTTGAAATCTCAAAGCCTTCCTGATGTTCCTAACTTCAGCAACCTGCATTCCTGCAGACAAGGACATCTTGTAGGGAACTCTATAATATTTAGATAGGTGGTTTTTACATAAAGAAAATTTTCACATGCTTACTGCCAGGCATCTGGGAGAGCTATAAGCATTGGGTCATTTTAACATAAATTTTTAATTAGAGTTTTTTATGAAAATACATATACCATGGAATTTAAAATCTCAGATTCATAGTAAAGATAGTATGTGATTATGAATTCATACCAAGTATCTTTATCTTCTCCTAACTCCACCTCTACCCAAAACCAAAGCCAAGATGTGATTCTTTTGTGTACTACCTCTGACCTCTGTTTGTTTTTTTCTTTTTATTTCTTTCTTTGTTTTTTAGATGAATATTTCAGTGACAGTATAGTTCTTTGAAATCCTACATATTTTTAGGAGCTCTTAGGTTTTGACTTCCCATCTTTTTTGAGGCCTGATGCATTATTATTTTAATCCTCTGACTATAAACTAGGTTTCCAGGAATGACCACTATTCATAGGGTAGGGGCATTAACTTCAACATTTGCTTAGAACTCTAGATTTGCTTTCCACAATTTTTTCTCCCCACCGCCCCTTTCTTCTTTTTCTTTCTTTTCTTTCTTTTTCCCCTTTTCTTTAAACTTCTGGGAGTTCCCTTACCTCCTTGAAAAGGTTAGTTTTTTTAAGAGCATGGTTTTATACTTCTACGTTATATTCTCATCAAATCATTTGTTTATTTTTAATGGTGCATTATAATTATACATATTAGTGGGGGTTCATTATACCACATTCGAATATGTATATAAACATAATTTGATCAGTCTCATTCCCCAGCACCTTTTCTGTCTCTCCTCTTCCCTCTCACCTTGCTCTACTCTACTGATCTCCCTTCTATCTCTATTATTATTTTTATTATGATGTTATTATCATTTTAATTAGTCATATATGTGTATATGGACAGAGTATAATTTGGTAGGTTTAATTCTCTTGTATTTCCCCCATACTTCTGGTACTTCTCCCCCTCCCTGCTGGACCTCCCTCTACTCATTGGTCTCTCTTCTATTTTCATGTGATTCCCTCTTTTTTCAATTTCCTTTTCATTTTTCTCCTTCTCTTAGTTTTGGCTGTTGGCTTTCTGATTCTGGCTTATTTCCCACAGCATGATGTTCTCTGGTTCTAGCCACTTAGCAGAAAAGACATCATTTCATTCTTCTTTATGGCTGAATAAAACACCATTGCATATATAAGCCACATTTTCTTTATCCATTCATCTGTTGAGAGACATTTAGAATGTTTCCATAACTTGACTATTTTGAATTGAATTGAATACATCAGTATGCATGTATTTCTATAGTATGCTGATTTTCGTTTTTTGGGATAAATATCAAGGAGTGGGATATGATGATTCCATTCCTAGTCTCTTGAGAAATCTCCATATTGCTTTCTAAAATGGTTTACCTTTGCAGTCCTACCAACATTGCATAAGTGTACCTTTTCCCCTGCATCCTAGCCAGCAATGGTTAATTGCATTCTTGATGATTGTATATGCAAATATTTTAAAAAATGTTTCTCTGTTGTATTACTGGAAGACATAAAATATTTATTGGTTCATTTTAAAATTAGCATTGTCTTCACACTTAATTTCTCAGGTCTGGGCAATGTTTATGTCACTTTTCTTCAAAACTGAACATATTCTAATATAGCTACACAAACTCAAAAGGTTAATAGGAATCAAGACTCAATATACATTATTGATACGTATTGATTATTCATTGTTTGGGAAAACACAGGTTACCAATTAAACTTACTTCGAAATGGCTGTAACTAACCACAAACTTTTCTCTGAGCTGGGCATTCTGTTTGTCTTAAGACTTACATTCATTTTTGTAGTTGCATAATTGGCAGACACAGATTCACGCAGACAAGTAGCCATATTCTGCACAAAGACTCCTATATCATATATGTCCAGAATATTTATCAAAAGAGGAAAAGCATTTTTTAGTATTACAAAGTTAGATAATATTTCAATGGAAAGAGATAAGTGACAGCCAGATCAATGAATACATACTAAGGAAACATATAAGTCAAATAATATTTTCAACAAGTACTTGTTATTGACTACTTACTATGTTAGATGCAAGGGACATAGTGGTGAAATTATAGAAAAGGATACATAAAAGTAAACAATTACAATAAAACAGTGAATTTTATAATATAAGCATTAACAGTACTTTGGGAACAGGAGGTTTATTTAGGTAGGTTTCACGGGAGACTTTCAGTAGAGTTAACACAAGCTTAATGAGACTTAAAAAGTTAAAAGAGGGCACAGAGTGCCTCAGAGGAAATGGCAAAATCAATGAACCAGAGGCATAGAAAACATTTCTTTAGGAGATTGCTGTATATTCTGTGTCTCTGTGCCACACAGTACAGATGACAGACTAGCTATAGACACTGGAGGGGTAGACAAGGATGTCAGATCTTGCAGTGTGTTTCATGCCTTGCCAAGGACTTTGAACTTTACTGTGGAGAATCCCTAAAAGCTTATAAACAAGGCAAGACAACCAAGAACTAAAGACCTGCAAGAGGATGCATTTACCATTTACAAAGTTGCTAAGGATGGATACAAATTAAAATTTTCTTTTCCTAATATATAGGACCTCAGGCTAAAGCTACAGCCCCAGGTATTTTTTCTTCTCCTGTTTTTCTCAAATACGTAAGTACCTAAAATTTTCATGTGTAATTATAATTAAGACTTTAATAATTGCATAATAGTGCTCTTCATAAGTACATTAATTACATGGAAAGTTCCTTTCTTGGAGATCTACTTGGATTTAGCGAAGCTTCATTTTTTTCAAACTTTCAAACTAAGCTTAAATTGAAAACAAAGCAAATGACCGTTTGTTCTCCTCCCTATCTTATCCTTACACCCGCCCCACTTCCAGGTAACTTCCCATGATCTGAATTTTTTTCTCCTCTTTGAAACATTTACTATTCTATGCCCTTTGAGATTATTGACTTCCCTATTATTATATTCCTATAATTTAGTACATAATATGAATTAATCAGTTATTCCCTTCATAAAATATATTTGCAATGTAATCCACAATAATAATATCTAATGATGTAGAAACTTGGAAGATTTTTTTAAAACCCAAGGGTCTTTTCATTGCTAAAATCTAGGTAACCATCTATTTTAAGGATGCTTATTTTTCTCAACTTGAGAAGTTATTTCAAATTATTAATCCCTCAAATGGATTAATCTACTGATTAGTTTACAGCTCTAATAATCTAATCCTTTCTCTTCTGAACATTACTACATTATCTAAAATAAACTTTTGAGAGATACCTTATATTCAAACCATAACACCTCCCTCCCAGTCCTGTGTCCTTCACCAGAGTATCACAGGCATAGATAAGGTATGTTAGAAGCACAATAATCAGACAAGCATAATGTTTACGTAGCAGCTAAAATTCTGTGCGCCTAAGTAAGAAGATAAATTTTTGAATCCAGAGGCCAGTATCTAAAGAGGAGATGAATAAGAGAGTTGGACCAAAAAAATAAAAGGTTTATTTTTTCCTTTTAAAATTTCTGTAGTGAACTGCTAGGTATAAAAGGGAGAAACTAGTTAATTATTATACATTTTGGAAAGATTTTCATAAATTCTTCAACCTAAAAGTGATCTACCTTTCTTGCCTTTACAGACAACAGAACCTTCTACAAAATTGCTTGCAAGAAAAAGTATGTATTATAAGAGCCACTGAAAAAAACAGCATATTAATTATACCTTCTTATGTGTTGTAATAGGAAAAATTTTTGTGAATCTGACAACCAGGAACCATGTATTAATTTGTGCATCTTCCCTCTTTGCCCTTTTATCCTCTTTGAAATGTATTTCAATTCATTCTTAGATTTTTTTGTGTGGTCCAAAATTGTTATGAAAAAAAATGATGGTGTACCTTCAAGGAGTCCATAGGTATAAAATGGGGGAATATTAAGGAACATAGCCTTCATGGCACTAGCATCAAATGGGAAGCCATTAATCATCAGGTTCTGCATATGTTGCTGTTGAACTCAGAAGCAGATGAGCCTGAACACCTGTATCTGTCTCCAGATGTCTTCATGGGAAGGAATTGGTCACCTCTCAGCTGGTACCTGAAATGAGCAAAGATAAGAGAGTGTTTGTTTAAATATTTAATCAATTATTTATTGGTGAAAATAGCATCAATATGTTTACACAACCAAACAAAAATAAAACTAGCAAATATTGTTTAAAGTTAAAAAAAAAACTATATAGAACACACAAAAAGGTATATTATGCAGCTGCCTTTTTGTTTATTTTTTTCTTAAGACTCAGCTCTGGGTCTAGATAGACCAGTCAGAAAAGATGAAGGTGTTGGGGTATAACACATATGTCACTTCTGTACCTGCTCAATTCATAGAATATGCAGCCAAATACAAAAACTTTGTTTCAAGGGAATATTTTTCAAATTTATATTAAATAGGAAAAAATTGAAAAATAGGATTCTCTTTGATTTATGTCACTACATCCAAAACTTTAGGAATGTCCCTTCTTTCATATATTGAGGTTGAAAACTGTCCCATACCTAACCCAAGAGTAATAATGTAGGTCTGTTATTCATTATCTTGTGTTATAAAAAAAGTATGTATTGCATATTTTAGTTTAGATTATAAATGTGTTTTAGTTGATTTTGAATGATTATCTTCTGTGTTAAACTTCAGAATTTACTCTTAGAAATATTAATTTAGGGTATTTTTATGTAAGACAAACATTTCACAACATATACTGTCATCCCAATAATGTGGTTTCCAGATCACCAGCACTGTCTGTAAAATTAATTTAAAAAAATATAGAGATAGAGATTTATTTTTAAGAATTTAGGGGATAAAATTTGAGTGGATGTATCCTGAAAACTCACAACTGGATCAGGAGAAAGGGCACTACATAATGTTAAATTGTCTTTGATGGTTTTCCTGAAGCATAAGTAATTTCAGACTGGATGAAATTTTGGATGTAGATAACCTCATTACAGTAATCATATTATTATTTAGTCTTATGCTTAAAAAACCAGCCTTCCAGCTTTGCTGCCATCTATTGGGTTCACAGTTTATATGCTTTCAGAGTTGTAGTAATTTAAAAAGACTACCATTTTGTTGTACAAAAGATGACATTTAGAAATCCAAAATGTATGTGCAATAAGTAAGTATAGGTTTAACTAAATCCTGTAGGTGCATTTTGTTTCTACCACACTTCAGTTTAATTCTATGAGAGCAACATTGACATTAAGGAAATGGTGATTTAAATCTGGTTTCTGACCTTTCACTGCTGGTTCAAGTTCAGGAATATTCCAATTCCCTACACTTGCTCATCCCTCCTGGCTCCTTGAGATCCAGTTGCAGCTCATCTCCTTATTTTCGGTCTAAATTAATTTGTTCCGTCACTTGATCATTTGTTTTCAGCTTTCCTATCTAAGGCAGTTTGCACCGTACTCTTGTTGGGTTCAAAGCCATTCAATCTCTATGAAGCATTAGCTTTTATTTGTAGCCTATCGAATTGTTGTTAGCAGTGAGATTATATCGTATGTACAGACCACAGATTCACCCTTGCAGCAGGGAATGGGGATAAGGATGGGGTATTTTCTATTCTTATATCCCAGTGAGGCAGACAGATGCCTCTGAAGGCATACAGACATATGGACTACATCTATTTGAGAAGTAATTAGTTGGAAATAATTTGATATACGTTAAAAATTTTTATCTCGGTTGTGAACACATTTCCTCTTACTAAAATAGTTGCATGATACATGCCTAGGTAGCAATTCGTGGTTTGTTTTTAAATAGACATTTATTCAAGTAATGAATGCTAAGGAAAATAAATTTTTAAAAAATTTAGAAGGAAGATGAATAAATGAGATATTATTCATAAAATATTTCTCTGTGATAGAGAACAAACTAACCAAAATTAATCTGAAACTCTAAATAAATCCTTTAATATGGTTTCTTCACAAACCATGATGGTATTCTAACTATGCATTGTTTGGTATAAAAAGTTAAATGTTCTTCTCTGTCCCCCAAATAGAAATTATTGCATGATTTTCTTTTTATCACCACTTATTTATTTTCCAGGTAACTTCTGAAGAACTGAACAGAATAATTCAGAATATAATGACCTGGGTTGTAGCAACAGTGACTAGCATATTATATCCAGCCATCACAAAGTATGAAGAAAGGTTGCAAAATAGTACCTATCCAGTGTCTGATGACTCTGTCCTTTCTTCAGATAGTTCAAGTTTCTGTAGCACATGCAGTGAAGAGTTTACACATGGAAGCTACACATCTGCAACAACTAAAGCATTTCAGACAGAGCCTTGTACATTTGCAGTTGACACATCAGTAAGAAGAACAAACACACCTTTAGAACCTCCTTCTGCCCAGGTGGAAAAAAGAGTTGTGGGAAAAGCATATCACCAGAAAGGACAGTCTGTAACCCCTGAACTCAAAAGTAACAAAGCCAGCTTGATGTTTTCATACCCTAAGCTCGGAAGTTCTAAATCAGATAGTAATCTTGTAGCACCATTTGACACAGGCAGAAAAAAATCTAAGGATGCTACCACAGAAACAGATGGCTTAGTGAGTCCATTGTTTTCTAATCAAAAAGCAAAAGCTATGGATGAGATAAAGAATTTAAAGAATGTTTTTGTTAACTTTAAATGTCACTTGAAAGGGGAAACTGAACTGATTTTAGAAAGCATTTTTCAAGAAATAATGTCTGATTTAACCCAGGCCATTCCTTCTCTTTCTTCTGTTACCGCTGAAGTTTTTGTTGACCAGTGTGAGTCTGAGAGAGAAGACTTGTTCTCCAGTGTTGATATCTGCTCTGTAGCTTCTGATATCGTGGAGAACATGCTTGAGAAGCTAGAATTTGCAGTTGAGA
Source organism: Sciurus vulgaris (assembly GCF_902686455.1). Lineage (NCBI taxonomy): Eukaryota > Metazoa > Chordata > Mammalia > Rodentia > Sciuridae > Sciurus > Sciurus vulgaris. The sequence goes on from NC_136463.1 coordinate 139,269,237, forward strand.
AAAAATGTGTTGAGGTATTTTCACAAGAAGATTTGTCAGTCGACATTAAACCAATTTTAACAACCAGTGATGAGTATTTCACATCATCAAATGGAAAACTTTCAGAAGATTCGCTGTCTTATACTTTGGAACCTATGTGTGATATTGCAGAGGATATGGTACATGCCATTTTAGAAAAGCTGATGACACTTGCATCTTATAAGAAAAATGAACTTCCTCTTGAAGACAAAACCAAACTTTCTTACCAACAAAATAAGACAGACACAACAAAAACAGTCCTTCAAAGAGCTGACAGAGAGAAATCTAGTCATGATCCTGATAAAACCAATTTAATTATCAAAGAAGAAATACAAAATGTAATATCAAGTATTTTTTTCACAGTCATCTTTGGTTGGTTATGTAAAGGAAGCAATCAGTACTATACTAGGTTATGTACAAACTGAACTTAATAATGAGAGACTTATCGCATCTGAAGAAACAATAATATTACTTCAGCTACTTGATGATATCTTTACCCAGCTCCACCAGAAACCAGTAAAAGCAAGTCTTCAAAAAAGAAGACAACCTAGACTGAGAAATCTTTCTGACACTGAAGAAAAGTATAGACTCACTGGCTCTAGATTATCTAATGGTCCTACATTTAGAAAACCCTTTCCACCTATTAATGTTCCAGGCATGGTGTTTTATTCAGAAGATGATAATGAAGAGATTGACAACATTGTGAAAAATGTGCTTGATTCATCTTTCAAAGAAGAAAAAGCAAAACCACAAGAACAGATTCCTAATCACTGGTTTACAAAAGGAAACAATGGTTTTCAATGCAAAAAAATCAAGAAACCACCTACAAAGTCTGCTTCTCGAAGCCAAGTTGAATTTCATGATTGGGAATTAAAGACAGAACTACCATCTTTTAGTAATGAAGACATTTTAAAAGAAAAACCGTGCTTGAATAAAAATATTTCCATTTTCAGTAAAGATCAAAAGCTTCAAATTCAAAAGACTTCAGAAAACATAGTTAAATGTATTTTAACAGAAATGTTCAAGGATATATTTTCAATTTCTTCTGGTTATATCAGCAGCAAAATTGGCAAAGAATCTTCAGTTCTTGGTACAGAAGAATCTCAAGGACTGTCACAGCAAGAATGGATACGCAAGATGTTTTCTGTGTCAGAAATTAGTGCAGTGGCTCAAGAAATAACAGATTCTGTGTTAATATACTTCATAAGGCATCAAGCTACATTCCCAATATTACTGAAAGTTTCATTTCATCATCAGTTCATCAAACTCTTGTAGATAATTTTGACAGTCCCCACACAGTCAACAAAGAACCAAATAAAAAACCTTTAAAAATATGGTTTGACAGTGAAAAGAAAATGAAGTATTTATCGTCCTTCGACGACGATTCTGAAAAGCCTTACTGGTCAAGATCTGAAGAAAGTCCACCTAAGAATATAGGTGATATTAGTAATAAGATCATTGATACAGTTTTTAAAAACCTGAAGCTATTGGTTTGTCCAAAATTGCAAATGGGCTTCAAATCTTCACTGCCCAAACAATCTTCATTACAATCTCAACTTAGTACTTACACAACTAAAGTAGTAAACATTGTTTTGCATGCTATCCAGAATGAAGTAGAATTCAGTAAGAAAAACCTACTTCTTAGGAAGATGGACCATACTCATTCCCCTCCAAGGGAAGGATTTGTTGCCGATACTGATAAGAAATTAGAATCTCTTGTCACAGATCTCAGTGCAGACATTATGACAAGTCCATTATTAACTTGTATATGTGAGATATTATCAAGTATAAATGAAAATCAGAGAAATATCTTGCTCCTTCCAGATAAGTCAACATCTTCAACTTCATACGGATCTGACCACATTGATAAACAAAACACTTTTTTGCCAATTAGACAAGATATAAACTCTTTTCGTAAAACTTTGGCTACTCCTTGTGCTCTCCACAGTGTCAGTAATGGAAAAGACCTCAAAGAGAATAACAAGTTGCAAGTGTTAGATAGTATTGGGGAAACACTACAGGAAATGTTAAACCAACTTGCATGTGCCTATCCTGACTCTCAGCCCTCCTCTCGTCAGCAAAACAGAGAGAAGCCAAACAAGGAGCAGCAAATAGCCACCGAACTGGCATCTAATGTTCAGTTCATTTCCAAACAATTTTGGAATATATCATTGCAAGTTTATGTAGTGTTGATATGGATACCAATTTAGCAAGTGTTAAAGCTTCATCAGAATCTATTGACATTGACAACCTATCATTTGCTTCAATTATTGAGGAAATGTCCAAATGCACCAATATAATCTCCGACATACTTTCCAGAATGATGCAGGAGAGCAATAAAGATGTAACTAAAAGCAAGGCAAAAAATGTTGCTTCTGTGTCATCCAAAGCAGAAAAACTCAAAAGTAACGCACCCAAATAACTGAAAGCTGTAGCTTCAGATCTTCTTAATATGGTTTTTGCTAAATTGGAAGGATTTGCCAATGGGAATTTAGATACTCTAGGTGTTACTAATAGTGACAATCAGAAAGACAGTAAGATGGACTGGGAATGTGCAAGTACCAGTGCTTTCACAGATATCTGTGAAGAACCATTGCAGTCTGCTTTGTATACACAAGCAAAGAAGGTATCAAGTGCTCTTTTGAAAGCCATTCAAACTGAATTAAATATGAACTTGTCAGATTTGGGGACAAGTGTAAAAAACCCATCACCTGAGACACAGATGCTTACAAATGTAGTTGATTTAATTTTAGATGCAGTATCCACAGATATGTTTGGTGAAACTGAATCTGAAGACAGAGGCATTGAAACTTATCGATACAAGCCAACTTACGGAAATTTTCTTCCTGGCGGAGCTGAATCAGAGTCATTTGTAGAAGATGATGCACCTACAGAGAAAAAATGCAATGGAGAGAGAACATCAGTGGGAGAGGAAGCTAAAACATATTCTTCTAAACAATGGGTTCTAGAAAGAACGCTAAACAAAATTGAAGTGAAACTCAGAGAACCACATAAATCTCCAATTGTTCCAATTATAAAAAACATTTTGAATGAAATTTTCAAAGCTCCTTAATCAATGAATTAAATTGTGCTTTCTCCCTTCCACTCTCAATTCAGTGACATGCCTCACAATGTTCATGAGTCAACTACTCAAACATCTGTTCGATTTATGAATAAAAATAATTGGTCCTTTAGTGTCAGACACAGATATAACAGTAGTGGCAGATGATGTGGTTAGAACTGTATTCCATAAAACTTTATTCAGCTGCTATGACAGAAAAAAAATGTAGATGAAAATAGTTGCAAAACTGTCACATTTTCAGCAAATGTTTCTTTTCATGAACACACCTATGGTCGAAGCTCCTCTGTTGCTGTGTCGGATGAAATCCATGTTCTCTACAGTCCAGATTCACTGTTGACAAACAAAACAAAGTAAACGTAGTTGAAGATATTGTACAGACAATATTAACGAACTTAGAAATTTTTACTACATCTAAAGTAAAATCACTGTTTTACCCCCAAGTCAACTTCACAGTGCCAGTGACTTTACCAGTTCCACCTGGTGAGAGTACATTGAGCAAAGCATTATCAGCCAAAGATTCATACTCTGATGAACATTTTTCCAGTTGCTCAGTGATCAAATTAAGTCAGGACAGTCCAACTCCTGGTGCCAACCATCTTTGTCTAAATTAAATAATTATGCAAAAGAAGTGGCTACAAAAATTCTACAAGGCATCAAACATGAGTTAGATAAAGAAAAGGAAGGTCCTTTCTTAACTCAAAAAATTGTGGTTTCTGAAAGTATTGCAAGTCAAGTTGTTAGCACAGTGCTAGATATTGTGTCATGCAAAAGTAAATGTGACAAAAATAGTTCTGAGAAAGAGATTAATTCAGATCAGCAAGATGGTATTATTGAAAAGCTGTTCAATAAGACTGAGTATCGAAAAATACTTCAGTTTCAAATACAAGATACCATAGAAGGTATCTTATGTGATATTTATGAAAAAACTCTGTTTCAGAACAATCTCTCCTTTGTCATGCCCTCTCTGAAAAGTGGCATAACTGGTAAATATTTGAAAGCAAATTCTGAAATATTCATTGAGGGTGCAAATAAGATTATTCCTCAATTTTCAGTTCCTAAATCAGATGTCATTTTGTTCTCTAAGGATATAGTGGATATTGTTCTTCATAATCTCAATTCTGTTGTAATGCTTGGCATAAATGCAAAGAATTCCACTCTTGCACAATTGACCTTTTGCGATGCATTTCCAAAAGAAGAATGTCATCAGTCTCTTTTGGTGGGGTCAAAAAGTCAAGAAAAGACAGAGTGTTTTCCATATTCAAAAAAAAAGAAATCAGCTTATGCTGATGATAATCAGATAGCTGTAGGGGGGAAAGAAGACACCAAGAAATCTGTTCCTGACCCGTGTGAGGAAAATGCTAATTCCATCACTAAAACTATTTTTAATCGGTTACAATCTTTTGCCACAGAAAGAATAGATTCATTAATTACTCTTGCTTTACAGCCTAAAGCAAAGTCATTTGTTAGCCCAGAATTGGAAAATTGTAAACAAGATGATAGCATTTTTTATGAATCAAGTCAAGTGGAATCTGATGTGAATGTCTTGAAAATATCAACAACTAAAACTATTCTCAGCCAAGAACTTACAGAATGCACTTTTTTCCAGTTACAGAGAAAAACGTGGATGCACAATTCCATTTATCAGAAGCTAGTCTTAAGGAATATGCTGATATTATTGCTAGCACTATTTTGAAGCTTATTAAAAATGACTTAGACTTAGAAATCAAAAAAATGCATCCATTTCCAAATAATATTTTATTCCAGAAAAATGTCTTTGTGAATGAAATTGTTGAAAGTACCTTAAAGATTTTATATAATAAAAGTTCTGTAAAGGAAATTAGTTTTTCCTCAAAAGAGAATCGTAACTTTTCACAATTAACTATAGCAAAAGAAATATTGCTGGAACACAAAGAGAAAGAAAAAAGCACCACAATATCTCTGTTTACGAACTGCCCAGTAGAACAAAACCAAATGATATTGGAAAAGGAAAGTCAGAAAATTGCTTTGGAAAAAATATTTATGAGAAATGGAGAATCAAAACAAAAAGAAAAGCTGAATTGCTCAGTGCGGTAAAAGAGCTTTTGAATAACTTGGATCAAAGAATAATGGAAGTTCTAGGACAGTTGCCTCCATGTAATGAAACCCCCTACTTTATGCCTAATTATAAAATTAAAACATCAGATATAACACAAAAAAATTCATTTCAATCACATATTAACAGTGCTGCAAATGATATAATTGAAAGCGTTTTGGAGAAAATGTACTGTGTTGTTATGACATCATTATACAAAAACAAAAGGGGAGAGGTAGAGACATGTGTCAATAATGACACTTTACCAGTGAAACCACCATGCTTTAGAGAAACTAAACAAGTAGGGAAAAGACATAATGCTGGTAGATATGGGATGCTACAGGTGTATTCTTCTTCTGACAGTCAAAATGTTTCTGTGTTAGAAAACACTTCTTTGCAATATTCACCGTTGCATGTAGGAAAAGATTTAATCCAAATGGTTCTCAGTATAATCACACATTTCGTCTCACTCCACCTAGAAGAGAGCTTTTCCCCTAAAGATTGTTCTGATGAATTGCCACCTGTTAGACTATGTAATTCTAAAGTTAGCCCTAAGGGAAGCCCTAAGCAAGGTCTTAAAACAAATTTAAAAGGAAGATCAAAAATTAGCTCTTTGCCTAAATTTAAAACAAAGTCACATCTAGGACCTAGTGCTGCTAAAGCCAAAAGCAAGAGCAAGTTAGGTGCTGGAGAGAAGACTCCGAGAGATAGTTGGTCCAAGACTGTCATTGGACTGCCACACATCCTATCAACAGGAGATGCCAAAAATTTACTGGAATCAAAATTGCCCACTTCAGAACTAAAAATGTATGCCAAGGATATAATAAGTAATATTCTGGAATCAATTGTGAAAGAATTAGATAGAGTGATGGAAACTAGAGCAATGGTAAATACAGAAGTTTCACCATCTGATGAAATCATGGAAGCAAGTAAAATAGTTAATACAGTTTTGCGAGAATTATATGCTACAAATAACTACAATTTGTCTTATCCAATCAATTCTCATATCAGGATGATCTCAAACCTTCACAGCATGATTTATATGCTCGGATATTCTGCCAAAGAGCAAGCATGTTTTTACTTAGAAAATGTTTCTTCGCAGCTCGAACAGATTTTTCCAAAGGAAGGTATATTTAAAAAAATGTTTGACAAATGGCAAAGTGAATCGAATGACATGGAAAATGAAAAATTTAAGCTATTGATGACTGCTGAAAGTGTTTTGACTGAAATTTCAATAAAAGCAAAAGATTTAGAATATTCTCTTTCTCTTTTAAATTTGCCACCTCTTGAGGATTGTGAAAGCCAGTTCTATAATCGCTTTAAAGAAGGTTCTACTAGAGCCGAGGATACCAAAGCACAAATTAATATGTTTGGAAGGGAAATTGTTGAAATACTCTTTGAAAAATTACAGCTGTGCTTCTTATCTCAGATGCCCACTTCAGATAGTAAAAAAATTCCAAATAATAGGAAAGAACATATCTCTGCTAAAAGTAAACATGGTTTTCCAACCAAGTTTACCAGTTTACCAGTCTGTAACATGAAGACAAAAGATTCAGTTTCTGTGGGCTCTAGCAACCAGATTGTTCGAGAGATTGTAGAAAGGGTTATAAACATGTTAGAGTCATTTGTAGACTTGCAGTTTAAACATATCTCCAAATATGAGTTTTCAGAAATAGTGAAAATGCCTATAGAAAACCTTTTCCAAGTCCAACAGAGACTATTAAGTAAAAAGATATTGCCAAAATTACAGCCGCTGAAAAAATTTCTGATGAATCCAAGCCACGTACTACTATTTCCAAGGAAAATATACATGATACCCTCCTACGGGTTCATTCATTCCATTCAGAATTACTTACATATGCTATTAATATTGTCAGTGACATGCTTGGCACAATCAAGAACAAGCTAGACAAGGAAATAAGCCAAGTGGACCCATCTTCAGTTCTCACATTGAAAGAGAACATTGTAGCAAGTGAGATCATTGGCACACTAATGGACCAGTGTACTCATTTCAAAGAGTCTTTGATCAAAAACCTCCGAAGGAAAGTTTGTTCCAAGGGAACTGAAAATACTTACATTGTTAATCAGGTTGAATTAGCATCTAATGTAAAAATGCCCACATCAAAGTTAAAAGAAAATAGTTTGAGGAATAATCCTCCACAAAGTAGTGTACCTAGCTTAGTGTTTTATTCAGAAGAAGATAAGAATAAAAAGTACAGGTTGTCATCAAATTTACCCTTGTATGTCAGGTCCTCTGTGGAAGACACAATTGAAAGATCAGAGTCCGTGGAACTTCATTCAGAAACTATGCCATCATGTTCTAGAAGTAAAGTACAATATCACAGCACACAGAAACCTAACTTTGGCCATTTTGTTGAAACCATGAAAGAAAATAACTCCCTTCCTGAAGGCAGTGTCTTACAAAAACTGTCTAAGAAAGCAAATGACTCCACAGAAGCATCATTAAAGCAAGTCATGTCATTTATAGAGATGGGAAAAGAAAATCCAAGAGTATTTCATTATGAGACCCTAAAACCAGTTGGTGAGCCAAATCAAATTCAGACAACTGTTTCTCCACTTAAATATGCTTAGCTGCAGAAAATATTGTCAATACTGTGCTGTCAAGCTATGGCTTTCCAAATCAACTGCACACTAATGAAAGCATGGAAACAATAAAGCCATTTTTCATATCAAACAAAGCCCTTTGTCTGAAATATCTGGAGAGCAAAAGAATAAGGAGAAAAGCTTGCTTAGAATGTGGGACAAAAAAATTAGCTGTATACCTGAAGAAAAAGGCAGAAACCCTGAAGCCTATAGGGAAGATATTTTTTCCTTATTGCAAAAATGGGAAAACAAAAACCCAAAGATAGATAATATAATTACTCTGAAAGAATTTGAAGTCATTGCTTTTGCTGATCATGAACTGGGTCCAAATGAAATTCATCTGATAGCAAGACATGTCACTACCTCAGTGATCACACATTTGAAGAACTTCAAAACTAGAGGTAAGCTAGAGATAACTTACTTTTTAAATTAGTATAATTTAGGGAAAATAGTAAGAGATATGTTAAAGATCTCCTAGGAGTATGCATGCATTCTCTGTTTTCCTGAAAATATCCTTGGAGGTTCATGATGTTAAAACAGTATTTATTAAAGTCAAAACAGTTGCGTGGTTTGAATCTAAAAGGTGTATTCAGGTGACGTGGTACATGCCTACATTCCCAGCAACTCCACAGAGACTGGGTCAGGCTGAGCAACTCAGTAAAATCTTGTCTCAAAATAAAAAAAAAAAATGAAAAGGACTAGGAATATAGCTCAGTGGTAGTGCACCTCTGGGTTCAGTCCCCAGTACTTCCCAACACACACACACACATACACACACACGTGAACACACAAAATGAATCTGAAGTACATGTTGTTCAATTTTTTTGTATCTGCAGATGAAGAAAAAGAGATACCATTTTAAGGCAGACAATTTTGGTTATGTATGAGGCATGAATTCCAAAGCTTTAAAACACATCATTGCAGTCTATCACTAACCTTTCTAGAGTTGCCACACTTTTAGTTTAGTCAAGATGATATTACTACCAACTTCTTAGCATCCTAAAAGTGTGGCATTGCATTACATGTTTTGATTAACTATTTTAAATAATTAAATGCAGACTCTGCATATCACTGGGAGACATAAGATATTTAAATTAAACTGGAGATCCTTTCTCTGGGCTAGGTTTTCCAGCTTGTTAAAGCTCATAACCATCCAACCAAGAAAAAAATCAACACATGACTTAGATATTTTACTTGGGGGATGGCAGGGGGCTATATTCTAAACCTACTGGCTAAAACTAAGATTCACAACATATGAGAAATAATATTTGAAGAGAATTTAATTTATTTCTTAATTAGGGCTTTTAGGGTTTTCTTTTTCTTTATTGAGGTGCTACAAAAGTAACTAATACACATGTAAATAATTTCCAATATATTTAATTTTCCATATTTCCTTTGATGCCTTCTAAAAATTGTAATGTTTTCTTTTTTTCAGTTTCCACTGAAGAGGAGGTATCTCTTGTTTCTACACTCCCAAGGAAAAAGTATGAATCAACACAACCGCTAAAGAGCATGTACAATAATTCTGCAATTTATCAATTTTGTGAACAACTCACTGAGTCTGTCATATGCCATTTAACTTCAGTCATTTCTGATGGCACTGAAGAGGGTAGAGAAAAAGATAAAGCAAGGGAAATTCAAAGTGCAGCATTTAACAAGATTATTTCAGTTCATTCCGAAATGTTTGAGAGCAGGTCAATTTCTGTTGGAGAACTCGCTTTAAGTATTTCTGAAATTATTATTGAAATTCTATCTAATGGTAACATTATAGAAGCTGCCATTGCACAGCAAATGGTTTCCATCAAAACAAAATACATATACTGTCCAGGGGTAGCTTCTCCTGACTTGGATGATTTCTTTCAGGATCTCTTAACAGGAGTGATTTATGTACTCTCCAAAGAAATAGGAATAAATCACCACTTTGAAAGCAATGGAAGAAACAACTCGCTTTCAATACTTAGAAGCAATAGTGGGTCCTTTTGTAGCAAAAGCAGTACCATAGAAAGACAGATAAGTCTCAGAGACTGGGAATCATCTACACACAAAATGGATCAACTTGTTAAAAAAAAAAAGTTAAATTATCTTGCAAAAAAGTTAGACAGATTGGCTGGTAGCCTAAAAACTAATGAATCCAAAGAAGTAGTCAATAAGGTATTTAATATTGTTTTAGATTTATTTTTGCCAGATGAATTTCCAGATGAGTCTATGGACTCAGGTAAACTATCAAGCACACTTTTCTCTTCCCCAAATATCAACAAAGTAATTGCATGCTTAGAAATAACCTAGGTCTCTCCCCCAAATCAGTTTTTCTTCTCAATGTTGTGTGTGAGAAACTCGTTAGAACACTTTTGGAAAAATGCACAAACACTGTCTTTGCTGATGATGGTCCTCTTTCTAATGAATATTGGCAGAAGAATGTCAGCTTTTAAAAATACTTCAAAGTGAAGATGATGACGATTTTGATTATTCTAAGGGATCGATAAGCTGTGAACAACTTCAAGGAGATTACATGTCAGATCTTTTGTAAATCTAGGAGACATGGATCAAGACTTAATGTCTTCAGATAGTATGCTTGCAAGTATTTCCCACAGCTTAGTTAAATCACTGATGGACAAACTATCTCACAGCTTACAACCAGCTCCTGAAAGTCCGCCTTTTGCAAACAAACATTTGAAACACAGAACAAGAGAAATACAATCTACTTTTTGCTCAAAAGCCGAAGTACCAGAATTAGTAAAATTAGGACAGGGTAAAGACTTTTTAGGATTCATGAGTTATGACAGTAATTCTTTGACAGGATCTCTGAGTAGTCCCAGTGTGACTAGTTCCAAAATACGAGCACCGTTTGGCAAGCAATGTACAGTAAAATCATCTTTGTCACCTCTTAATAGACAGGAAACAAAGGAAATGGAAACAATAGCCATTTCTAACAAGGTACTTCAAAGAGATTTGAACGCAGAGGTTTATTCAGCCACATTTTTGGAGGAAATAATTTCAGAATTGTTTTGTAACCTCTCTACATCATTGTGGGAAAAAAATGCAAACATCACTGAGGCCCATCTCAATGAGATGAATACATTGCTTGTCAACAATATAGTGAATGAATTTAATAATGCTCAAATCACTGTTCTACGGAATGCTGATGAAAGACTGTGTTTTCCACCAATCGATAAAGAAACTGTTAGTAAGATTGTTGACTTAATTTATTATGGTATTGTAGAGCAATATGAATTGAATGTGACATGTGGCAATAATCTGGTATATGGCAATACTTCAGTAGCAGAACAAATAACTGATAGCATATTGTTAGAGATTTTAGACTATCAACTCCCATCTTGCCACAGAGGAAAGCTTGTGCCTCATTCTTATTACCCTCTCAAAGCTGAAATTATACTGCAGAAGCTTCAAAATAGCTTGAGAAAATTTTCTTTCCAGCCCAGATCACCTAAAAGCTATAGCACAATGTTGCCACACTCATTTTTAGAAGATGTCATCAGAAGACTTTTATCTCAGTTCAGTCTTCCATCCATTAATCCTTCCTCTTTGGAAAAAAATTACTTAATGAGTTCAGATTTTAATGAAATGTCTACCTGTATAATAAATAAGGTTATGTCAGCCATTTCAAAACATAAAATCTGGTTCACTGTCTATGATAGTCAACATCTGTGTTCAGGAAAAAAACTCCAAAGGATGGTGGATTCTATTTACAGTAGCATTTTACAAATGTCTGGTTCTCTTATTTCAATACAGAAGAGTATAGTCAGCAGAAGTCCAATTATGGTTGACCGAATAGCCAGTTTTATTATCCAAGAGACTATTGAAAACCATCTTCAGCCATTTTTAAGTGGAGAGGTTTTGCCTCGTCCAGGGACTCCACTGGATGCTGTTTCTCATATGGTCCAACAGGTTCTCAGTGAAGTTGTGGAATCTTATGGACCCCAGAAGTCATCATCCTTAGGTGTTCGCCCAGACACATTTGTAGGGGAGATTGTTACCAGACTTTTATCAAAGATTTTTAGCCCAAAACCTAACACTGAAGTTGAGCTGGAGAACATGACCCAAAAAATAATAAACTCAGTGAATAATCATTTTGACAAAGCTAAAATTCCCATCCCATATGATAACAAAGAGCAGTCTTTTCCCTCTATAGATGCAGATATTGTGGATGAGCTTGTCACCTCAGTTTATAGCAGTGTTTTAAAGCAGCATGGGCTAGACCCTGATGCTGATAAAGAGTCTGATGATAGTACAATTTTTGTGGAAAATATTACCAATTTAATTGTGGCAGCCATTTCAAACTATCTTTTTCATCCATTGTTTTCTGGTGATTTGTCAGCTTCTTCCTATTCTATTTCAATGGCTGAGAATATTGTTCAAGACATCCTCAGTAACATCAGTAAATCTATCATGTCAAGCCAGAGTGTACCTCCATATAATACTTTACTACCATACACATTTTTAGAAAATATGATACGAGTACTATTATCTAGATTCTTTCCTTCTACATCCAGCCTGGTTCCAAACAGAGAAACCCCTAAAGATAAATCAAGAATGAATTTTAATGAAATTGCTTCCAACCTAATCAGTGATATTAGGATGAAAATTTCTCAACATGAAATTCGATTTTCAAAAGATGAAGAGGAAACACAGTTTGTTTATTCAGAAGATGATGTTCAGCATCTTGTTGACTCAGTATTCAAAAATATTTTACAAAACTCTGATTCACAGGCTTTAGTGCAGCAGAATATCACAAGCGGTAATGATGTTCTTATTGATAAAATAGCAGGTTTTATCATTAAATGTATCTGTGAACAACATCTTCAACCATTTGTGCATGGAAAGTCATTACCATTACCATCTTTATCAGATGAGTGTTTTGATTATGAGAGAGAGCAAACATTTTATACTGGTACTTATTCCTCAACTTTTTTGGAAGATGTGGTCTCTGGGGTTTTGAGCAAAATATTCCACAGAGTAGTAGGCATTGTACAAACAAAATCAGTGGCAGATTCAGAAGATGAACTGTTTGATAAAGCTGAACAACTCATCCATTTTATAGCAGAAGAATTCTCAAAAGCCCAAGTGAGCATTATAGATAATGCTGAGGAACAATTGTGTTTGCCTCCTGTGGAGAGAGCTGCAGTCAAAAACATTATCAACATGGTATACAGCAAAGTTTTAGAAGACTATGAAATGGAAATTATGCCTGATAAAGATTTCTTAAATAACACAAAGACATTGGCTGCAAGGCTAACTAAAATCATTCTGACTGAAATAATTGATTTCCAAATTCATCCAAATCTTATAGCAAATCTTCCTTTTAAGTCACATTCCAAACTCAGTGAAAATGTTTTGATACAGAGAGTTCAATATGACATTAGTAAATCAAGATTCCGAAGACAGGCTTCAACAATGTATACTACTATGTTATCACATACTCATTTGGAAAAAATAGTGACTCAGCTTATGTCTCAAATTAGTCCATCAGCTTCCAGTTTAGAACATAGAGATGTTTCCCAATCAAACTTAAATAATACAGTCATAAAACTGATAAATGAAATTATGTCAATAATTTCAAAACACGCAATATGTATTACTAAACATGGGGATATAAAGCAAAGTATGATTTCAGAAAAAGATATACAGTCTATGGTTGATTCCATATATGCTGATCTTTCTCATTCAAATCTATACCAATCTCTTGTAAAAGATAAAAAAGGTATAAGTAACATACCTGTTTCAAAAGTAGCAAGTTTTATAATAAAAGAAATCTTTAACCATCATCTACAATCATTTTTGTCTGGAGATAAAACTTCCTTTTCAGCTTCAGTTGATCAAACTTATAAACAGAAAGCAATAGATCCTAAACAAAGAGAATTGTCTTTTGTTGTGAACTCAGCTATCTTTTTGGAGGAAGTGATTTCTGAGCTTTTATGCAAAATTTTTTATGCATTCACACATAATGTCTTGGTTGCTGAAAACCCAGATAGAGCCAAAGCCAAAATCACTGACATTGTTACATCATTAGTAAAATCAATCATTCTAGAGTTCACCACATCAGAGATTTTAGTTTCAGATTACATGGATGAAAATCTGTGTTTTTCAAAGGAGTATAAAGAAATGGTTCAAAAAACAGTCACTCCAATTTACGAAAAACTATTAGATGAATATAAATCTCTAATACAAATATATAGGGCTATACAAAGTGACACTGCCTGTTTTGGAAGAAAAATATATCATTTACTATTGGAAGAAATTTATGATTATCAGGTACAGTCATTAGTTTCGGGAGAATTAGTGTCTTCTTCCTATTCTTCCCCTCGAGCTGATAACATCATCAGAAATGTGCTTAGTATCATCTTGAAGAATAGCAGTGCCTTGTCATCATGTGTTACTGTGTTGCCTCGTTCTCTTTTAAAAGACATGATTTATAAGCTTCTAGTGCATATGGTCCCTTCAGCTGACACTGAAAATGAACTAAAGGAGGAAGAGGTTACACCGGATTATAAGTCCATGGATACAGCTTCAAAATTGACTGATGACATTATAAAAGAAATTTATGAACATGAGATTCGACTTGCCATAGCAGAGGAGAATTCAGAAAGTATGCAATTAGAAGCTATTGAGAACTTCATTGACTCCATATGTAATAATATTTTGAAAAAATCTGAATTCCAAGCTGAAGTACAGAAAGATGCAGACCAAAAAGGAGGTTCATTTCTCAGTAAAATAGCTGGCTTCATTATGAAGGAAATTATGGATCATCATTTACGACCATTTTTATATGGTGAAGAATCATCTTTCAGTGACTTATCTGATTATGATTGTGCCCCTGTAATTGCTAAATCTGGTAAAAAAAAGACACAGCATTCTCTATATTCAGCTACATTTTTAGAAGATGTAATTGTTGACCTTGTTAACAAATTTTGTTCTTTCCCAACTATTACTGAAGATTCTAGCAAAAAAGAAATTCCAGAGTCAGATATTGTGGGCTTGGCTCTCAAGTTTGCCAACTCACTCATAGGTGAATTTAGGAAAAGTGAAATTAAAGTTTTACCACACGCTGAAGAAATATTTTCTTTTCCACCAATTGATAAGGAAACAGTTGATAATATATCTAATTTTGTATATGATGAGTTCATAGGTAAATATGGATCTAAGGATATTCAGAAAGGTGATAAAAGTAGCATTGTTATAGAAATGATTGCCACTTTAGCTCAGAAGGCCATCTCTGCATTCAAGATTCAACCACTATTCTCAGGAGAATGGTCTTCTACCTTCTTTTCATTTCTAAATCCAGATAACATCACCCAAAGGGTTCAAAACCTATCACAACAAACCTCTATGCAGATAACTAGATGCTTAAAAGAAGACCAACTTACTTTACCAGAACAATCACATAAGCACACTTCTCAAAGCTCAAATCAGAAAAATGTTATGGGCATAGACAGAGTTGCAGTGAGCAGAAAGAAAAGCTTCAACACATCAATGAGAAAAAGTGGCATCCAAGATCCAATAGTTAGCTCTATAAATGCCATTATGAAAAGCAACCTGCTTAACCTGGTACCTGTGTCAGCTACAGGTGTGGCAAATAAGAAGAAAGAGGATGAAAACAAACTGAGAAGTCACCCTAAAGAACATAGTGAGAATATATCAAAAGTTCCTTCTCCATCCACCACTGTGAAAAGGAAGCAGGCTCGGGATCCAGATATAAGTAAAACAATTAAAGATGATGAAATTGAAAGGAAGAAAAAATCCACTGCAAAAAATGAGCAGCAAGGTGCTAAGGTGGACACACATTTTTCAGTTGCTACTTATGATACAGAATGTGATAAGTATGTACTTGGGTCAGATTTTGAAACAGACAATGAAAAGAGTAGTGACAAAACAGGGGAAGGTCAATTGAAAAAGTTGACAAACACCCTCAGTTACCTCCTTTCAAGTCCAAGGCAAAAAGTATGGAGACTATAACAGACAAAGCTTTAAAAGTAGCCCAAAAGCCAGGCAATAAAGAAAGGAGACACTCTCTCACTCAAATAGATGTGGATGAAATACCATATTCAGGTTATGAATGTGTTCAAAATGTTATTGATAATATTTATGAGAATGTTTTAGAAATGTCGTCTTCTCAAGAACCACTGGATTTATCAAAACCCAGAAACAGCAAAAGCTCCCCAGGTGACAAAGTGCTGAATACAGTTCAGGAGGTTGG
Source organism: Sciurus vulgaris (assembly GCF_902686455.1). NCBI lineage: Eukaryota > Metazoa > Chordata > Mammalia > Rodentia > Sciuridae > Sciurus > Sciurus vulgaris. The sequence continues at coordinate 139,285,224 of NC_136463.1, forward strand.
CAAAGATTCTGCACAGTCTGCTATCACAAAGGGTTTATCCCTTTCAATTAATGAAAAAGTCCTTGACAGAGAGAAAGAAAAGAAAGAGAGAGAAAAAGTTAAAGAAGGGGAAAAAGAGAAAGAATATGAGCAAAAGAGAGAGAGAGAGCATGCAAGACAGAAAACGTTTGAAATTAAACTTAATAAACCTGACCAGGTTCATCTACCAAGAAGAGAACGTGTGATTTTTCCTGCTAACTTTTTAGAAGATGTTATCACTGAAATTGTTAACATATTGATCTTTTCTTCCTCACCAGAAACACAAATATGTGATAGATGTCTAAATGCACACGATGATCAAAATCAGGCTGAACTCTATGAAACTGCCATGAAACTCATTGATTCACTATTGAAGGAGTTTTCAGATGCTCAAATTAAGGTGTTTAGGCCAAATAAGGGAAATCAGTTTCTTCCACATGCAGATAAAATATCTTCAGTTCCTACAGGACCTCGTAAGTGTAAAGAACCAACTATAGGTGAAGCATCACCCAGTATTAAGACTAGAAACGTGAATAAAGTGTCACGTACGCATAAAATGACTGAAAAGGCATCTTCAGATAAGATACCTTTCCTAGATAAAATCCAGTCAATTGATAAAACATTAGTCAACAAAGTTGTTCACTCTTCCGTTTGCAATATTTTGAAGGAGCATAGATCTCGGGAATCCATTTGTAAGAAAATAAACAGTAACAGGGAAAATTTAGCAAGAAATCTAACTAGTGCAGTGATAAGTGAAATTTTTCAACATCAACTTCACTTGCTATTTTGTGATGAGGTTCCAGATTCAGCATGTTTGCCTCTAGAATCTAAGGATGTTGTCAAAAAGGTCCAAAAGGTAGTCCAAACAGCCAGCAAAGAATGTCAGACATCATCACCATATACCATAATGTTGCCTCACAGATTTTTAGAGGATGTGATTTCTGCTCTTTTATCAAAAATTTTCAATTTTCAATCAGTATCCAATAGCAAAAACAAAGCAAAAACATCTGGGGAAAATTCATCCACAGAACTGGATTTCCTTCAAATGAAGTTAGTAAGTACAGTTGCAGCAGAAATCTCTAAAAATGAAGATATGGTTATACAATATGTAGAATCCTTACATCCCAATGATGATGAGATCATTCAATTAGTGGTTCAGTCTATTTATAATAATTTGTTGCCACAGTTTGGATCACGGGAGGTCATACAAAATTGTGTAACCAGTGGATGCAGACTCCTTTTAGAAACCATAGTTGATTTAGTTCTACGAGAAGTTGCTGGCAATCAGTTGCAGAACTATTTTTGTGGAGAGTTAACTCCACATCAGTGTGCAGAAGTGGACAGTGCTGTTGAAAATATACTTAAAGATATTATTCAAACTGCTCCACCTCAACCGTCACAGGCTCATAAACTATGTTATAATGTAATAGAAGAAATTGCTATAAAATTTTATCTAAGCTACTTTCTGTGTTTCCAAAGATAGATAAAGATCAAACCAGATCTCTAGAAGATGAAATGCAAAATATAACCTTAAAAATATTAAAATCATTCCAAGAATTTATGTCTAAAAGTAAGATTAAACTTGTATCACCAGCTAAGGAATCACCTACTGTACCTTTAGCTGACAATGCAACTATTGAAAAGGTAGTTAATTCTGTTTATACTAATGTTTTAAAACACTCTGGCTCTCATACATCTGTTTTTACAGATTTAATGGGTAAGAGCAATGTCCTTTCTGATATAATAGGTTTCTTAATGGTAAAAGAAATTTCCAATTCTGAATTTGAACCACAAGTAGAGGAAGAAGTATCAAGTTCAGAATTAGCTCTGGAAGCTGTTCAAATTATGGAAAAAGTGATCAAAATTATTCAAGAACTTAAGTGCCAAGAAAAGCCTTCATCCACAAAAGGTTCTGTGTTACATGTCAAGGTTTTAGAGGAAGCATTAGCCTTGTTTTTGGCTAAACTTACAGGATTGCCAATTGTATCAAGCAAAGATACCAACAACTTAGAAAAACCTAAGTTAAATAAAGTTGCATCTCAACTGACAAAATGTGTAACAGCTGAAATTTCCAGAAGTAACATTTCTCTGTAGCTGCTGATCCTGAAGAACATTCTTTAGAACCAGAAAATATGGAAATGATTTCTCAGGTTATTGATTCTGTTTATAGCAATATATTCAAACAATGTGGAACTGATAAGGAATTTTATGATATCAAAGGGGCAAACCTAGTCTTCCCTAAGAAGGTGGCTAGTTTAATTATTGATGAAATTTCAAGAGTTCCATCAGAAAGCATTATCTCAAAGAATCCAAAGCCTCATGTATTTGGAGAGCTGGACATTGAAAGAATCATTGAAAAGGCACAAAAGCATACTATCAATATTACGCCTGAGTTAGATGTTGAAGAAGCAGGTGAGGAAAACCCTCCAATTAAAATAGTTCCATGTATTGGGAAAAAACCAATCAAAATAGATCCAGAAATTGTTTCAGAACACTTAACTGTCCTTTCTGTAAAAACCCAACCTATTGAGAAACTTAAAATGGAATGTTTAAGAAGAACTGGACATAGCATAGCAGAACTGAGAAGAGCATCAATAAGTGGGAAAAGCTGCTCTTCTACAGAATCGATTAATTCAGAAAAGAGAAAGAAAGAAAGACGTACTTCACTCAATAGGATGGGACGATTAGATGTAAAACCTTTTGAGGTAAGTGCAAAGGCATGGTCACTGAGACACCATGGTTCTGTAATTTCTTTAGTTTGATAGGTGTATGGGAATGCATGTTGTTGTTGCCCAGCCTAAAAGAGAATTGGTTTCACCCAGTTCATCCACTAGTTACATGATTCACTAAGACTTGTAGGATCAGTTCTGTGACTCACTATAAAGGTCTCAGTCAAGTTTTCCTAGAATAATTCACTTAAACTAGCTTTTTTCTTTTAAAGAATGGGAATATAAAAACATATCCTTAACAGTAATAGTACATTGGTTGAAGGTGTAATTGTCATTTGAAGATTGAGAAGAAATACAGTCTTGTGTAAATCTTTTAATTCTTCATTACAGATATCTAACAGTATTCTAAAGGGCCAGTTAATGGAATATCAGGATACCTGAAACCATCTAAAACAGTTTTGATTTTCTTTCTTTTTTTTTATTATTTAAACAAATGGGATACATGTTGTTTCTCTGTTTGTACATGGAGTCAAGGCATACCATTTGTGTAATCATAAATTTACATAGGGCAATGTTGTTTGATTCATTCTGTTATTTTTTCCCTTCCCCACACCCCTCCCACCCCTCTTTTCCCTCTATACAGTCCTTCCTTCCTCCATTCTTGCCCCCCTCCCACCACCCATTATGTGTCATCATCCGCTTATCAGCAAGATCATTCGTCCTTTGGTTTTTTGAGATTGGATTATGACACTTAGCATGATATTCTCCAATTTCATCCATTTGCCTGCAAATGCCATAATTTTATCATTCTTCATGGCGGAGTAATATTCCATTGTATATATATACCCACAGTTTCTTTATCCATTCATCAATTGAAGGACATCTAGGTTGGTTCCACAATCTGGCTATGGTGAATTGAGCAGCTATGAACATTGATGTGATTTTCAAATTTAAGTCTCCAAAATAGTGTCATTTTTCTTTTCACAGCATTGTTCTGCAAACATACTGCTATTAGATTATGCTTATTCTTGTGATTTCATTTAATTAAATTGGCCTTTCCCATTTTCCCTATACTGTCAAGATGTACCCAGCTTTCTTCCTCTTCTACCCTTGTTGTATACACAGCTGTCCTAATGTTGCTATTTTTAGGAACCTGTTCACGTTTTCTGTGGTTGTAGTTCTGTCCTGGAATCTCATATTCATGCCTCAAACACATTAAACTTAATGGGACGTCAAAAATGATGTTCTTGTTACAAGAAAACTATTAATGAATACAACAGAATTATTTTGCCAATGGATATAGTTATACTAACCCATTGCACATTTTGTTTTTTATCAAAGCTCCTCTAGAGATAGTTAGGCATTTGTAAGAGAGCCATGAGTGCGTGAGGTTGCAGTATATATATTGGACACTGAGGAAAGTTTTGTAGAACCATGTTCCGTAGAGGGTAAACTGAGAGTGGATTTTTCCCAGCACTGTTCTGCAACCCATTGAGCTAATCTCAATGCTGATAAGTGAGTGAATAGATGATTTGTGTTTTCAAACCCAAATACTGAAATTATCATGTTTGAGACTCTTCTGATCTTTATCCTTAGGTTTTAGAATAAGTAATAGTCCTTTCCAGTTGTAAAATTTTCTTTTGCATCGGAATTCTCATTAATTTAGCACATACATAGTGGTATTAATTTATATATAAGTAATTACTTGGGAGTAAAACTTGCAAAAACAGACTGTAGAATATCATTAGCTAAGATCAGTTTTCAATTATCTATTGAATTGTCTGTCACAAATCCTCTTAGTTATCAACCCTCTTAAGTAATAAAATCACAGAAAGCCATAAGTTACCAACTCTCTTAAGGAATAAAACCACAGAAAGCAATATTTAAACCAAACTAATGCCTCTTTCCTTTTAAGAGAAAGAAAATAAATTTGTATAAACTAAACAAATAAAAAATATTTCAGCAACCTCAGGGACCTTAATTGATCCCTGTACATAAATTATAGGGACAAAGAAACAGACAAAAGAACAGTATATTAAGTCAGATGGTCTAATTTTTGATACTTCCTCAGAGTTTAATTCTTTGTTTTGAGCTACCATAAATTCTGAACTCACCAGACATAAGATATTAAAACCACATTCGGTATCAAATACCAAAGACATAAAGAACGATTTTTTTAACTCACTCTTTCCTCCACTACAATGGATAATTGATTGTTTTGATTTCTTGAATAGTTGTTTCTATTAGTTTGTTTCCATAGAAGATATCCCTTTAAGGCACTGTTATCTGAAAAGCTGGCTTGCAATATTACAAAGGAAAGTCTAAGATTATTAATGTAGAAATTCTATGGCCTGGTCAAAGGCTACAGAGATGGGGGTAACTTGGTTACTTAATTATAATTATATTTTCTTTGATCTGTCTTTAACCTTGAAAATAGAAATTGAGACTTGACTAGGGAGGAGAAAAATAATGAAGATTTATATTTTGAAGAATCTTTTTGGAAAATATGTCCAAAGGATCAAGAGTGGAGGAGTGGAAAGTAAATATTCAAAGCTCATAATTTTGGCTATTCAATCTTTTTATGAGTGAAGATCAAGTAGTGTCTTGTCATATTTTGTAGTATCTATATTTAGATTTCTATAGAATTTCCTACCTAGGATTTAAAAAAATATTATTATATCTTATTCTGTCACAAAAATTTTAAGAGAAATGGGAAAAATAGAAAGTAATAAAACTTTTGCAACAAAATGTAACATGTAAGCAACAACTCTTGTTAGGCCTACTTTTTGGAATGTTATGATAGTTCAATATGATCTCAATGTAAAAGTAATGATAGACACCAACAAGTATTTCTTACGCTTTGTTGTGATTTGTATTTGTTTCTTCTTTTTTAAAATACTGCTAATATACCAGTAAGTGACATCAGAAAGTATTACTTAAATTGAAACTAGAAATCATAAGAAAAGAGCAATATCACAATAGTACCACAGGAAATGTGATTGAGATTTGTTTTTAACGTTTGTTGTACCTTTCATTTCAGGCTGTTGGCAGAAATTCATTTCAGAATATAAGAAAGCCTGATATCACCACAGTAGAGCTTTTAAAAGATGTTCAAACTTCAAAAGATCTGATCATTCGGTTAGTAGCTCATGATATTAATCAAGAACATCCGGGAAATTTTATAGCTGAGGAAGGAATTTCTGATGAAGATGAAATTGTTTTAGGTGAAGTTGTTGTTCAAGGAAGCTTAGGAGGACTATCTGAAGATCAAGAGAGAGAATCTGGGAAGCCAGTAGAAAGCAAAGTTGCTTTTTCCAAAACAATAATAAGTGCAACCAACCTGAAAAAATTCTTAGCAATAAGCAAATGTTGTCAGACTACAAATGGTGTGAATATTGAAAGTATGGAAGAAACCTCAAATCTGACACTAGAATATAAGGACACACAAGTTAAAAGAGCTGCTGCTGAGCTTGAAATGCCCTTTGCAAAAACCTTGACTGAAACAGACTCTTCTCGGCAGAAAAAGACACAACATAAGGTAAGTGAGAAATGTGACTACCCATGAATAGAAAGGATAAAGAAAAACACTGTTCCGGAATGTACCTTAAGTAGAAAAGAATACTAAAATGAACTCATTATTCTCCTAAGTCTATAAATATTTACAGTACAGGGGGAATTAAGATAAAAGTCAGAAACTGAACTGAGGAAAAACAGATAAGGAAAGAAATCTAAATTAATTAGAAGCTCAAGGGAAACAAAATTAAAACCAGTTAAGAAAATGCAAGCTAATTATTTAAACAATAGATTCAAGTCCTTTTGTATTTAGACTGATAAATATTTATTGGACATCTTTTGTGGCAAGTAGAAGAAGTTGAAATAATCCATAGAAATTAGAATCCTGCCTTGTATGCATGATGCCTTGGGTTCCATGCCCAGCACTACCACCTGCCCCCAAATAAAAGAAAAACAGATTGCCTGAGTTTGTATATTGACCATCACTTACTAACTATGTAACCTTTTGACAATATACATAGTTAACTTCTTTAATGATCTTTAGCCTACTTTCCAGAATTTAACAAGCTAAACAATGTATTTTGAATATCTATCACCTTTACAATCAGACATTAACTTAACTCCACTATTATCCTGATGAACATTTCATGGTACTGTTTACAAATCCTTAAGTGATGAGGTGGGCCTCGATGACCTTTTGGGTTTGGCCCTATCCAAAAAATTTCTACTATTCTTTTTTGGAGAATATATGATTTAGGATTCCCTGATGAGACAATTCTCTTGATTAGGCATTTGATATGACTGATGTCACGGGGTAACACAAAAGCTGAGGTGAACCAGAGAAAATGGACATACAACTTCAGACAACGCAGGAGCACATGATTTCTCCACAAATAGATCAGAGTATGTATTAAAATGATTGACTTCACAAGCTTCTGAATTGTCCAGAGTTCATCTCTGTTCTTTTTAAACCCAGTAAAATATGACTAAAATATTTTTATAGTTTGGAAATAGAAAACTGTATCCTTCAAACATTTCACTAGGTTTAATGCTTAAAATCCATTCAAAGGCCAATATCATAATTTAGAACATCTTCCCTGAACCACTTCAAAAGAATTATACTGGAAGAGACATTTTAACTGGAACCCTACCATTGTTTAAGTGATTCCAAAACTTTTTCATTAAAGTGTAGATTAGACTGCAAAAATGCCAATAAGAGGGAAAAGTACATATCAAACTCATCTTTGTAATACCTGATTTGCAATTTTACAGAATGAAGAAAAGAGTCTTGTTACTGAACCTACACACTACTACATACACAGAATTATGAGTACATCTTCATATAATCAAGATCTCATTTCAACTACAAGGTACATGAAATTAAAACAATACAAATATAGAAATATGAGCTGAATACAGATCTTATAAGCAGGGTACCATTAAAGCTGTAATTAAACAAGCACCCTGCCTTGGCTCCCCACTGTGGATAATTCCTCAGCCTCTTTTTATACTTGCTGTCCCATTTCTAGTTACCTACACTTATATCCTTGTTTGAGCCCTTCTTTCCAGTGTGTCTTAGATCAGGTGTTTGCTAATGTGTTACTGTATTTTTTAACCTGAGAGATAGGCTTTAGGTCAAGAATAATAGTATCATCACAAAAGGGTTTCTGCTCAACTCTCATAAGTAAAGTAAATGTCCTAGTATATTGTGCTGCCTGTAAGATCAATCAAAAGAGGAGAGGGGAAAATGTAAGTGGGAACCTTCAGATATGTTTCTAGAAAGCAATAAACTTTGATGTGTGTCTTTTTAAAATGGATATTATTTACATGAGAAAAAGACAAATCCAAACTGAATTGCTATAGGAACAAAGTATGTGGATTGTGGCAGTTATAGAGTACAGAGAGAAAAAAAGTCTACTGTATGCTTAAAATCTGATTAGTAACTCTATTGAGAACTGTTAAAACATCTAAAATTTTTGTTAAGTTTATTGTTGTTATATTCATAACCAGAAATAGTTGTTATTTTCTATCTGTAGGAAAGAACTGGGAATACAGAGAAAACTATCTGGTTACATACATAATTAGTAATGCAGGCACCTCTATATTATTTGCATATGTGAAGTAGAGAAGGAGCACAGATAATACTAAGTAAAAATAAATTTAGAGTAAGATGATACCAAGAAGTTCCAGGCCCTTGTTTCTCTAAATAAATAAATAAATAAATAAACAACTACAAACAGATTAAAAAAAGTTTTTTTAGAAACAAGTGGAATATATGCAGCAAACAAATGAAAATTCCATCAAGAAAAAAACCACAATGAAAATAGAGAAGAAAAGTTCTGTGGGTTTTATCTTACTTTTACCCATTCTCCTCCCAGCATTGTACAATACACTTGGGAGCAAAGAATGCAGTTACCTTTCTTCCCTCAGGAGAAGTTTGTTTTCAATGTCTTGTTTTCATACTTGTTTTAAATATTTTGGCCTGTCTGTAGACTTCCTGAGAAAATTATTTTTGTTTCATCTTTATGGATCTCAGATAGGAAAAGATGGAGTATTTTGGATCTAGGCCTGGAAACCATAGAAGGTAGTTGATTAATGCTGTAACACACAAAAATGATAAGAGTCCTGTAGAACCACAGACATCTTAGATGAGAGAGTATGGAAAGAGTAACACAATAGAAGATCCAATATCTGAGAAAAAGCAGAAGACGACTCTATGGGTCATTAGATAACTTACAGTAGCCCAGGAAAATTGAGGGGAAATAAACCATACACATAGGCACAAAATGACACATGCCCAGAAAAGACGTGAGCTCTTAAAACTCCATATCACATTGTTCATGGGTTCATAGTCACACTAATTAATGGAGTCTTCCACATCAGTCTGCAAAAACTGGAAGAAATTGCTATTTTTTTTCTAATGTCCACATTTCCACAAATGAACACTCTGCTTACAAAGAAATAGGAAATTATGGCCACATTCAATGGAATAAAATGAATCTCACAAGAAATATCTGTGAAGAGACATGAGTGGGACATGTTCAAGACTTTGAAATACTGCCTTAAGTATGCTCGACAACTATAGGAAAACACAAAGAATTAAGAAAGTATTCATAAACAAAATAATAAGGCAAAAATATTTTAAAAGAAACATAAGAATTCTAGAGCTAAAAACAATAACCGAACTGAAAATTTTACTGAATAGCTTCAATAGGAAACTCAAAAGGCAGAATTAGAAATCAGTGAACTTAAACACTGAGAACCAAAAAGAAAAATGACTAAATGAAAATCAGAGTCTAATGTATTTTGGAGATATCATCAAGCAGACAAATATATGCATTGTGTTATTCCCAGAAGAAGAGATTAAGAAAATGGAAGAGAGATTATTTTAGGAAAAAAAATAGCTAACAACTTCAAATTTTGAAGGAAAACTTGGATATTAAAATATAGGAAACTGAACATGCTTCAAGTAGGGTAAACTCAAAAAACACTAAATCAAGGCACATTAAAATCAAATTGTCAGAAGACAGAGAATTCTAAAAGCAGAAGAGAAAAGAAAACTCATCATGTACAAGAAATCTCAATAAGATTAACAGTAGATATCAAAGAAGAAAGCTTGCAGAACAAGAATCAATAGGATGATATATTTAAAGGAATAAATGCAAAACAAACTAACTGCCTAACAATAATTCTACAACCAGCAAAAAGTTCCTTCAAAAATGATGGACAAATTAAGATATCTCAAGATAAGAAAAAAGGAAAGAAAAAAAAAAAACCTCAGGTAGTTCATTAATACTAGACCTGTTCTACAAGAAATGCTAGAGAGTCCTTCAAGTTGAAATGGAAGGATACAAGCTAGTAACTCAGAATCTTATGAAAATATAAACTACTCCAATAAAGGTAAACCCCTAAAAAAATTTTTAAAAGCAGTATTATAATTTTGGTTTATAAATGCACTTTTTCTGCAGAATTTAAAGATAAATGCAGAAAATATAGAATTATATCTTTAAAAAGGAAATAAAATTGACAGATATAAATAGATTGTCTAAGGAAAAAAGAGAAGGAAATGAACATTGCAACTGAGTTTATAGAAATAAAAAGCATTATAAAAAAGTACTAGGAAGTTGTATACAAATACATTAGATGACCTAAATAAAATGGATAACTTCTGAGAAGCACAAGACTTGCCAAAACTGAATGAATCATGATGAATTAGAAAAATCTGAACAGACCTTTGACTAGAAGGGTGAATCAGTAATTAAAACATTCTAACAAAGAGAAGCTCAGGACCAGAAAGTTTCACTGGTGAATTCCAGAAAACTTTAAAGAACTAATATCCACGCTTCTCAAACTTTTCCAAGAAATTGAAGAGGAGGAAATATTTCCAAATCTATGATGTCAGCATTTACCTTGATATTAAAGCCATAAAAAAAAAAAAAAAAAAAAAAAAAGACCCTACAAGGAAAGAAACCTACATACCAATATTTCTGGTGAATGTTGATGAAAAAAATTAATAAAATACAAGGAAACTAAATTTAGAGGCATGTTACTGGGGTTATACACTTGGACCAAGTGCGGTTTTATCTCAGGAATGCAAGAAAATTTCAACATAAAAAAATCTACATAATATACCATTTTAACAGAATAAAGGAGAAACACACATATATGCTTATCTTAATTGAGCCAGAAGAAAAATCTTGAATAAAATGAACATCTTTTCATGAAAATGGCACCCAACAGGCTATTATTAGGAAGAAATCATCTCAGGAGCACTAAGGCTATATATGAAAAACCTACAGCTAGCATTGTCCTCACTGGGGAAATATGAAGACTTTTATTCCAAGAACAGGAACAAGGAAAAGCACACTTACTTTTGCCATTTCAACATAGTACATAAAGTCACACCCAGAGAAATTAGGCAAAAAAAAAAAAAAGAAAGAAAAAGAAATAAAAGGCATTCAAATAGGAAAAATAAGAGTAAAATGATTTGTGTCCATATGATAAGATTGTATATACAAAAATCCCTAATGACTCTCCCCCAATCATATTGGAATTCATAAATGAATTCAACAAAATCACAGTATATGAAGTTAATACTAAAAAACAGTTGTTTTTCTATATATATATACAATGAACAATCTAAAAATAAAATTAGGGAATAATTGCATTTACACTAGCATTAAACAGAAAAAAATAATATTTAGGAATAAACTTTACCAATGAAGAGAAAGATGTATATCCAAAACTATATAACATTCTTGTAAGAAATCAAATAGGACACAAATAAGTGGGAAGATATTCCATAGTCATGGATTGAAAAACTATAATTAAAATATTAGTACTACTCAAAGTGATGTGCAAGTTTAAAGGAATTATTATCAAAATACCAATGAATTTTCAGAGATAGAAACCACCCTGAAGTTCACTAAAAGCTCAAGAGAACATTAACAGCCAAAATAATCTTGAAAAAGAACATTGCTTACTTCTCACTTCCTGATTTCAAAACTTACTAAAAAGCCACAGTTATCAAACAGTTCAGTACTAATATAAAGATGGACATAAAGAGCAATGGAATAAGCCTCAGAAATAAATCATTGAATGTATAGACAAATGATTTCTGACAAGGATGGCAATACCATTTAATGAGGAATAAATAACTTTAACAACTAATGATGCTGGGAAAAATACCAACATGCAAAAAAAAAAAAAAATTAGTTGGACCATTACTTTATATCATATAAAAAAATGATTCAATATTGTGTAGAGATTTAAACATAAGACCTAAAACTATAAAACTTTTATAAAAAGCCATAGGAGAAAAGTTATATGACATGACATTCAATTTGGTAGTGAGTCTTTATATGACACCAAAAGCACAGACAAGAAAACTAATAATAGATAAATTGTATTTCATCAAAATTAAAAAAATTTCATACTTGAAATGACATGATCAACAGAGTGAAAAGTCAACACAAGGAACCGCAGACATTATGTTATATGTCAGTCACAAAAGGACAAACGCTGCACAATTCTAACTATATGTGGGCCCTGGAGTGGTCAAATTCAGACTCAGAAAGTATAATAATGGTTTCTGTGTGATGATGAGGGAGGAAACTAGGTTGTTTTGTAGGTATATAGTTTCAGGTCGAGAAGATGAAAATGTTCTGGAGATACATGGTAGTGATGGTTGAATAAAAACGTAAATGCACTTAATACTGCAAAACTGTGCACTTAAATATTAAGCTGATAAATCTTATGTATATTTAATCACAGTTTTAAAAGTGGAAAAAGTACATTTAGAAATCATTTTCATTCAGTTTGGAATTTAAGGAAATTATGCTACTACAGGCTTCTTTCCACATAAAGAATGAATGATTGCTGTTTTTCTTAACCAGTAATTTTTTCTTTTATTAACTACACAAAAATGATGATTTTTTTCCTTTTGTTTTAGTGAGGCAGAAGATTTTAACCCATATCCAAGTGGTAAAGTATTAAAAGGTTTGACATTTTTATTATTGTTTAAAAAAATGTTCAAAATGAAACTTTATTATTTTGATAAATAAGTTGTTCAATACTTCAGTGATTACTTAGGTTTCAAATTTGAAGTTAATACTGTTTTTCTTCCTTTGAGCATGTCGTCTTTTGGAACATGATCCAATATTACAACACTCACATGTTAAAATGAGCCAAATACTTTGTCTTGTCTGAATTGCTCTTACTATTTCATTGATAAATTTGGTGTATGATGTGATTTGTGAACTCACATTTATCATGGTCCTGTAAGAAAGTAAAAGGATGTATTGTCACGCTAGTTTTTATCTGAGCAAGAACACATAATACTTGGATGTAAAGCGCAACCTTAGTTGTGCTTTCTCTGTGTCATAGTTCAGCCCTACTAAAATGTATAAAAGACCTTTTAAAGATAAATTTATTTGCTCACATTAAAATCTGAATAGCGATTTGCTAAAATTTTGTTGAGAATTTTTGCGTCAATGTTCATTAAGGATATTGTTCTGAAATTTTCTTTCCTTGATGTGTCTCTGTCTGGTTTAGGTATCAGTGTGATGTTGGCTTCATAGAATGAGTTTGGGAGGATTCCCTCCTCTTCTATTTCATGGAATACTTTGAGGAGTATTGGAATGAGCTCTTCTTTAAAGGTTTTGTAGAACTCGGCTGAGAACCCATCTGGTCCCAGACTTTTCTTTGTTGCTAGGCTTTTGATGACTTCTTCTATTTCATTACTTGAAATTTATCTATTTAAATTGTGTATGTCCTCCTCGTTCAGTTTAGGCAATTCATATGTCTCTAGAAACCTGTTGATGTCTTCGAGGTTTTCTATTTTGTTGGCGTATAGATTTTCAAAATAGCTTCTAATTATGTTTCGTATTTCACTCGTGTCTGTTGTGATATTTCCTTGCTCATTCCGAATTTTAGTGATTTGGGTTTTCTCTGGTCTTCTCTTTGTTAGTGTGGCTAAAGGTTTATCAATTTTGTTTATTTTTTCGAAGAACCATCTATTTATTTTGTCAATTTTGTTTCTTTTGTTTCAATTTCATTGATTTCAGATCTGAGTTTAACTATTTCCTGTCTTCTACTACTTTTGGTGCTGGTCTGTTCTTCTTTTTCTAGGGCTTTGAGCTGTAGTGTTAGGTCATTTATTTGTTGAGTTTTACTTCTTTTATTGAATGGGCTCCATGAAATAAATTTTCCTCTGAAGTACTGTTTCATAGTGTCCCAGAGATTTTGATATGATGTTTCTTTGTTCGGAACCACCATTTGACCCAGCTATCCTAGTCCTTGGCCTATACTCAAAGGACTTAAAATCAGTATACTACAGAGATATAGCCACATCAATGTTCATAGCTGCTCAATTCACAATAGCCAGATTGTGGAACCAACCTAGATGCCCTTCAATTGATGAATGGATAAAGAAACTGTGGTATATATATATACAGTGGAATATTGCTCAGCCATAAAGAATGATAAAATTATGACATTTGCAGGCAAATGGATGAAATTGGAGAATATCATGCTAAGCGAGATAAGCCAATCTCAAAAAAAACCAAAGGACGAATGATATCCCTAATAAGTGGATGATGACACATAATGGGGGGAGGGAGGGGTTAGTGTTAGGGTTAGAGTTAGTGTTAGGGAGGGGGGCAAGAATGGAGGAAGGAAGGACTGTATAGAGGGAAAAGAGGGGTGGGAGGGGTATGGGGAAGGGAAAAAATAACAGAATGAATCAAACAACATTACCCTATGTAAATTTATGATTACACAAATGGTATGCCTTTACTCCATGTACAAACAGAAACAACATGTATCCCTTTTGTTTACAATTAAAAAAAAATCTGAACAGCATGAACCTTCCTTTCCTTTCTTTCTTTTTTTTGGAATTGATTTGTATATACTCCTTGGGACATTTGTTAGAACCTTTTAGTTCTCTATTTGTTCACACCTTAAGAGGATAAATTTAATTCTAACAATGACAGCATACACAGGAGGTAGAGTGATATGTTCACTATAAAATGGCCTTGAAATTCAAACTGCAAGTTTATCATGATTATTTCCACCATGCAAACCACTCAAGAAACATTCTCTCAATTTGGAAGTGGGTATAAAATCCATAGGACGGCAGTAAGCATGCCTGAATTCCATGAACATACCCTAACCTATAGGTATCACAGTAACCACTGACATGATTTCTGCATTTTGGAATCATAAGCTATTAGATCCATACAGAAACTGCCTAATTCAATCCTCTTCAAAAACATAGTCCTATCTGCACCTCAACTTCTGTCCTTAAATTCTGTATATCGTTTTGTTTGTCCAACTTTTTTGCTGTGATCAAGCTTAAGTTCTTAAATAATTCAAAATATTGTGTCTGTCCATTCATTCTTGACTGAGCATCTCCTTTTTGTTATGACTCCATGCATTAACAAGACTCACAAAGTTCTTGCTCTTGTGGAATTTACATTTTAACTTGAGGTGAGGAGTTGAAGAGTAAGGACATAAGATAATTCCAGACATGAAAAAGTGCTTCCCATCTGTTTATGACAAAATCACAAGTCATTGCAATGGCTTACAAATCATCATCTGAGTACTATCCTAACCTCCAATTACCTTTCCAATTGAACTCTTTTCCTCAGACCTTTCAGAAATTCAGGGTCTTTGCATCTGCTAATACTTCTATAGTGTTTTCTCCCTGTATCTGCATTGCTCTTTCCTGGCCTTCAAAACTTTGCTCAACTATCACTTTCTCAGTTTTCCTCTGAACACACTCTATGAAACTGCAACCTGTCTCTTTTCATGACCCTACCTCTCCCACTTGTTGCTTTCATATTCCCTAGCACTTATCTGGCAGACTGTGTATTTTAGTTACTGTCTGTCTCTACAATGTAAGTTTCATGAAGGTGGACATTTGTGTCTGTTCACATTTTGTATCCCCCCAAACCCAAAGCAGTATGTGGACATATATTAGAGGGGAGCAATTAGTGAGATCGTAGAGACTATGGGAGGAGCTAGTGGTACAGCAGGGAGAATGTAAATATTTTGATTATATTTAGATTGAGATATCCATTTGCTACTTGAGTTGAGAATCACATAAGCAATTGGATGTATAAATCCAGAATTCAATGTTTGGGGTCATGCTAGAACATATATATTCCTATTTTCGTAGACTTCACAAAAGCATCTCAAATAACTTAAATCTGAACACCTGGGACCCTTAACTATCAGGAGTTTTTCTGCCTTTCTTCATCAAAAGAACTTTCAAGGTGGTCTGGGAGTTCTGATGCCTATATCACCTAGCAATCTAAACTTATTTGGAACGATGGCCCTGACATTAAACCCAAATAAACTGTCACTTAAAAGTCAGTTTACTGACGTGCAACACAAGGTTGATTCAGACACTTTAAGAACATTGTTAAGTAATCATAACATTTTGTCAAATAAATCTGTTTTTCTCCTTCATATTTCAGTTAATTGGGGTTTTACTCTTCTAAAATCTCAGTGGTCTGAAGAGTAGTTCAGAGTGATTTTGTTGACTCTTGACCAATGCGTGTGTATAAACTTCAGTTTCTGCATGTATTTCCTTGTGTTCTTTTGTAAGATGGAGAAGGAAGATAATCTCACTTCTATTCTACATAGGAGGAAACTAAGCTAAGGAAGTTAGATGCAATTTGCCAATGTTCACATAGCCCTAAACAGTGCCGCTGAGACTCAGGCAGCTTTTTTTTTACCCCATAGCATATTGGCTGCTTCCCTTGCATTGGTCTTTGTAAAACTTCTTTTGTAGTGATATTTATACCAGCATTTTACTCTCTATTCCAATGATGATCTTGTAATTAATTATGCATAAAGAGTGTCAGAGTTGGAAGGGTCCTTAGGAACTATCTGCCGAGTAATCCCTCGTCACCTGATAAACAGGGCCATAGAGATAGAATGATTGTGAATATGTAGCATGGAGTGTGGGGTCTCATGAATTTGAAGAATAAAATCCACAAACACAAGGATGAGAGCAAAGTAACAAGATTTATTAGAGTAAAAGAAAGAAAAGAAAGAAAGAGAAAGAAAGAAAGAAAGAAAGAAAGAAAGAAAGAAAGAAAGAAAGAAAGAAAGAAAGAAAGAAAGAAAGAAAGAAAGAAAAAGAGAGAAAGAGAGAGGGAAGGAGGGAGGGAGGGAGGGAGGAAGGAAGGAAGGAAGGAAGGAAGGAAGGAAGGAAGGAAGGGAAAGAAAGAAAGAAAGAAGGAAGGAAGGAAGGAAGGAGGGAGGGAGGGAGGGAGGGGGAGAGAGAGAGAGAGAGAAAGAAAGAAAGAAAGAGGGAGAGAGAGAGAGAGAAAAGAAAGAAAGAAAGAAAGAAAGAAAGAGAGAGAGAGAAAGAGGGGAGAGAGAGAGAGAAAAGAAAGAAAGAAAGAAAGAAAGAAAGAGAGAGAGAAAGAGGGAGAGAGAGAGAGAGAGAAAAGAAAGAAAGAAAGAAAGAAAGAGAGAAAGAAAGAGGGAGAGAGAGAGAGAAAAGAAAGAAAGAAAGAAAGAAAGAAAGAAAGAAAGAAAGAAAGAAAGAAAGAAAAGAAAAGAAAAGAAAAGAAAAGAAAAGAAAAGAAAAGAAAAGAAAAGAAAAGAATCCCCAAAGAGGGAGGAATCCCAAGACAGGGATAGCAAAGTGGCTGTTGTCTAGGAGTTTATATAGATCTATAGGTTTCAGGAAGTCAGCCCCTTGCCCAATCTTGGGTAAGGCATTCAATGTAGTCATGCAGGTTTTAGTCCAATCAGAACACGAATCAGGCATTTTTCCTTCTTTGGAGAGGCATGGACCCCATTCACATAGGTCCTGATTTAAAAGCAGCCTTTTGGTAAGTTTCTTAGCAAATATCGGCAGGTGCTATTTTGCTCTACTACCCAGGAAGTTAACCAGGGGTCCATCTCCCTATCCTCCCAGCCTAATCTCTTCCTCCTAAGTAACAGAGCATATCTCTCCTAGTACATCACACTTCATATTTCATAATTCCTAAGACATATCTCAACATTCAAGAGCTCTTACCTATTTCAGCATTGTGCCCATTGTCTATGTACTTAAAAATAATAATTTTATGTGCCTAAATTATAGTATTTTGATAAAAAATGTAATTACATCTGATATATGTCAACAAATATATAAGCCTCAGAGGAAAAAATAATGTCTATTTTTCCTTTGTTTTCCCTTCCTGTAGAAAGTCATCAGGAACAAAAGCCAGAGAATTCAAACAGCATTAAGGTAAATGTTTTTCATTGGCCTGTAATTGGTGTACAATAGGGCCCGGGTGAGCATAGCCCAGTTTTCACAGTCCAGATACTGTGTGGTATGATATGGGAAACTGCAGGAAGCATTCCCTTATTTACAGGTCTTCCCCTCTGGCAGAGACCTGTCCCTAGCATCTGAAAATCCCTTAATGAAAATCTTCACCCCTTAGAGTTAAATCAGCATTCCATGTTTAGGTACAGGAGAAAGCCACTGATTCTCCCTAGCACCTGAATTCTTTTGCATTGATTAGCTCTATTACTTACATCTTTAGAGAGAAGCCTGGAGGAAGTGAATCATGTGGCTCTGCCTAGAGTGGGCACACCCCAGGGAGAACTTGGTGGAGGGAGGGAGGGAGGAGCACTTTCATATATGGAGGGGCAAAGACTTGCAGGAAGCACGTGCTCATTCCACCTACTTCTCTCTATTTCTAAGGACACATTTTGTGTAGACAGCATAAGCCCCAGGGCAGTCCAGGGAATTTCTTCTTCCTAAATCCTCCTTGTTTCCAGTAAGGAATGAAGCTACAGACTCCATTCTCTCTCTCTTTTTTTTTTTTTATTCACCTTGTTTTCTTCCTGAATAAATTTAATTACTTTAAAGTAGGTCTCCCACCTCCATAAATGCACAATTTGTCAATTATCCTGTCACTTCTCAGTACCAAGATACAGCAGAATTTTCAGAACCAATTCTTAAAATCTTATAACTCATACTTAAATATTTTTTGTCAAATTTCAAATATACTAGGTTAGTTCCCAGTCAGCCTAATTTTTATTTATGAATAAAAATATCTATTTAAAATATCAGACTTCACTTAGGCCACACTTTCTAAAATGTCAAATTACATGGCATAAAGGTGAGGCACTGAGACTTGAGTCTGGGAATCTATTGACACTCGGTGCCATTCTGAATTCCTAGCTAATCTGAACTCTTTCCACTCTGTTCTTTCTCTCATTTTGTACTATTTCCACAGTAAAACTTGCTTAAGTAGTTGTCTAGTCCAACTCCAGCTAAAGTAGAGTAAGTACAGTTCACTGTATCTCTCATTGAGTACAACTAAAAACCCTACACAAGTACTGAGGACTCGAAAATCACGATAGCAGGAATTTGGGGTGAGAAGTCAAAACTCAAAGAACAACCAATATCATTGTGAGTTTCTTGGCTTTTTTCTTTCTACATTTCCTTGTTTAGAATTAGAGCGGCTCAAACCTGGAAGTCATAGAGAGGGATTAGGTTAGAATCAAGTTTTAAACGAAGTCATTGCCTTCTGACCTGAGTTAGAGGATAAATTCCTGTGGGATAGAGACTATATGTGGGATGGGGGGACCCTGCTTTATATTCCACTCCCTTTTTTCTTTGGACTTGCCTTGAAACAAATTATGCAGTTATGAAGCTGCATGTCAGTAGTGGAAGAGGCTGCTGAAACACTACCTAAAATTCTGAACAAAATTCTTTTCTCTGGCCAGAGAAATTAGGGCCCCCAGTAGACTAAAGAATATGTTATTTTTTTCCTCTGCTTTCTCTTTTCACTTTACCATGGTGGTAGATGCAGTCTCGGGAAATGTGAGACAGTATTACAGGCGACTAGAGGTCCAGCATTCTAGTCATAGAACTAGAAAAGGGAGGCTAAGCATCAGAAACTCTGAGGCAAGTGATAGAGAGGAGGGACACTCAAAAAGGGAATCCCTAAAAATGTCATCTCTCTTGAGTTACACACAAATAGAAATGACTTGAAGTTACATAGAAAAAACTTTGAAAACATGAACTGTTGTCTTCATAGTGTTTCACACACGGCGCTTCTGGGAAAAATGCTACTCCTGCATTCAAATAAATTACTCAGGTCTATAGAACAAAGCCAGTGTCTGAGCCATGATCCTGGCTAACAGGTAAACACAGCCACTTGATTGCTACAGACCACACAATGGCTCAGATTTCCAAAAAAGGTAACTGAGAGTTAGGAAATGAACATTCTTTTCTTTACACCTTATTATTTTCTCTTTTCTCTAAAAAGGATTTGTAACTTACTGAAGTTAATCCAAATGAGCAAGTAGGAAGATAGAATTGACATTTTTCATTATTTAATATAGCTGAGCCTTTGACTATCATGTTGTGGTAGCCAAAGTCCACATTCATAATAAAGAATAATCCTAGGAATCATCATTGGCAAAAATTACAAACCTAACTCTCAGAGAACAATGACTTTAGATTGCAGAGTACAGATTTTATTTACATAAGATGATATAATGGTTGTGCTGTATCCTTTGTCCAATGAAGACTAAGATAGTATGTCAATTTGCCTTGACAGTTTATCACCATCTTTGAAGGATCAAAGAATGCTGCTTGTAGTGCATATCCCTCAAAGGAAATCATTTCAGGTACAATATATATTCTGTCATTTTAACAATTAAATAAAGCTCTCAATTATATCATTTTTAATTTAGAATTTATTATCATTTGTACTCTTGGAAGTAATGGCCCTTCTTTCTATATTAGCATTATAGAATCAAAATATTTATATAAATGGTAAAATGATACATAAGTTGGGAGTGGCCCTTCCCTTCTCTGTTAGCTATATTTATATAAATTATTTATTTGATTTAAAACTTATTAGGCAGTCATTTTTCTCTAACTTTACAGTGCAACTAACATTTATTAAACCCTAGCTATCCATATTTTATTAGCAGATATTGAGAATAAGGAAAAAAATTATAATAGGTTCTCCAAGGTCACTACACAGCTAGTAAACTGCAGATCTGTGATGCAAACACAAATCTGCTTTGATTTCAAAGCCAAAGTTCATTCAGCATCATCATAGTTCATATACTCAGATGGCTACTTCAGCAAGGTAGTAATATAAGCAAAGCACTGGTTGAGCAAGAGTCTGTGACTCACTGGAGACGGCATACTTCATCTGAAGAGGAGAGCTTCAGTCACTGACATGTTAGATTACTGCCAGGTCTTCTATTTCAGGTCTTTCCATTTCTCAAGAGAAGCTTAATGTGAAAGTTTTATATTAAAATTCCTGGCTTTTAAGTATAATTTTCTGCAATTAAGAAAATATGGATTCTTGGTGCCATGTGTGTTTTCAGGTCCTATCATGAAGATCTGAAAAACACATTAATGCTCCTTTTTCCTTCTATTGTGAAATAATAGTTTTGTTAAACAGAAATATGATATTCTCTAAGAGAACGGTTTGCTGAATAAATGGCACAAAATAAATGAATCCAAATAAAGACTTTTATTACATTACAGTCCTCTCTTATCTGAGCCAAAAAATTAGTTGGGACAAGTTGGGACTTGTCCAGAGAAAAATTTACCCAATATGAGTGAGAAATCATAGCATTTTTAATGTACTTCTGCTTTCATTTGACAGTTCAGAAATAGACACTCTCAATGTGCAGAGTTGAAATTTATTTTCCGATTGAGCTTATTAGGCATTTTCAGAGAGTTTTCTTCTAGAAAAAGAGAGGTGGGGTTTCCACACCTGACTGGAGAAACCTCCAGGGCGAAGTAGGCCTCATAATGCCGCGAGAGTCAGGGAGCCTGGGCCCTACTCCCAGCTTGAACACTTCTATTCATATGATCTTAGGCAAGCAAGTATGTGACCTTGCCAAGTTCAGTGTCCAAAAATGAAGGTCTCTTTCTCCCTGTCTCCCATCATAGGAGTGTCATGAGGTCAAGTAAAAACAATCTTTGTCAATTTTATTTATATTCCAGAAATTATTTTGTAAGTATCAACTTCAGAATTCTGGATCACCATTGCCTAATATAACTATCTCAGTTAAAATATTTAATAAATATCCATATTACTTTATTTATTTATTTATTTATTCATTTTTTTTGTCCACAGAAACCCCCAAGCCCAATATTCCCAAACAAGGATCTAAAATGCTGGCAAAGGTATCTTCCGCTCTGTCAAAGGTGTTTTCCCGATCTAACAGCAATATTCCCAAATCTTCCTCACCACCTCACCGGGATGAACACTGAATCTTCCATACTTGATATGCTTTCTTCCCTTAGAAAATAAAATGATTTTAAAACACAGCATTGGTGCCCTATGGTTCATAAAATACTGAAAATAAGCAAAAGAAAATACAAAAGACCTAAGTAAAAGAATGGGTTAATAAATGCTTATTTTTCAATTAAAATTTTAACTGCTACATAGAAACATTAAAATTATCCTTATTAAAGGAATAACATGATATTTAAGCATGTGTATATATTGTGTAAAGTTTAAATCATGTTGGGCATATATATTTCCTCAAACATTTGTCATTTCTTCATGGTAATTAAATCCTTCCTTCTAGCTTTTACAAATGCACAGTACATTATTATTATCTATACTCAGCCTTTGGTACCACCACCCTATGATCCAGCAATCCCACTACCCAGGTGTAATAAATGTTTTGGGTAAGCATTTTGTTATAAAATCTTAAACACTACTATTACCTGTATACTCTGACATTAGATAAATACAATTATAATTAGTAAAACAGGCAACACAGTAACCACAAGAAAATAAATTTGGATTTTTCCTGTTAAATTTTTATAGGATGTCTTCACCAAGATGGTTATCAAATCAACAAAAAATCAAGCTCAATTATAGACACAGTTATGAAACAGATTGATTCACTGTCAAAGGCATATTAAGATGCTAAAATAAAGGTACTTACACCAGACAAATCTGATTTTATCAACTGCAGATAAAGTTTCATCAGTTCCTAAAATACTTCCAAGGCAAAAAGATCAACTTTAGATACAGCACCATCTGGAGATAAATAACTGTGGATAAAATTACATATGCGCAAAATGGCCTTGTGATGAAAAAAGATCTATTTTCAGATATGGTACCTCTATTAGATAAAATGTCAATCAATAAAGAATTTGTCAACAATGTTGTTGAACCATTTATATATGTGTTTGAACATGAATACAAATATCAAGAATGTAAGAATATAAAAAAGTAATGAAGACTATTTAACAAGATAGCTAGGCAATGCAGTGATGAAGTTTTTCTGTATTAATTAAACTGCTACTTGGTGAAATGGTCCCAACTTCAGCAAGTTTGACTCTGAAATCCGAAGTTAAAAATATCCAAAGATAAGTCAAGCAGATAGCAAAGAATGTCCAAGAACATTGCCATCTACCCAAAGGCTGACACATGAATTTTGGAGAATGTGATAAATTACCTTTTTAATAAAATTTCCTTGACAATTGTCAGTGGTAAAGCAAGAATATCAGAAAATTTTGTTTTGTCAAGTTGGATTTTCCTTAATTAAATTTTTCAGTCCAATTATGACAGGAAACTTGAGAGAAAAAAAACTGTATACATAGTAATTTGAAATTGTATATGTAGTAATAAATTATTGAATTGGTATTTTAGTCTACTTCTAATAATTTCTTAAAAAGTAAATGATCTCAAAGATCATGTAACAGGGTATAACCTGTAGATACAAATCTTTTCACAATGAGAGTTGACAAGAAATACCTAGAAATTCATTTCAGACTTATTTTCAGGAGACCTAACTCTATATCAGTGTGTATTAATTGACAGTGTTATGAGAAGTATCCTGAAATCTGTCATCCAAGCCATTGATGTTTCACAGACTGAGATATCTCATGCTCCTAAAAGCTTTCTTTCAAAATAACATATTTCCCTGTAAAAATTTAAAGCACTATGATTCACATACCTCTGGATTTGAAGATTTAATATGTAAGAGCAGTGTACTCTCTGATATAAGAGGAATTTATCATGAAGGAAGTTTCCAGTTTTCTCCAACTTAAACAGAGAAAGAAGAAATAAGGTCAGAATTTGCCCTTGAAGCTGTCAGACTTTTGGAAAGAAAGAAATGGTTTAAATGATTGATAAATTTATGTCCCAAGAAAAACTTTCATTCAGAAAGATTTTTTGTTTGATGCAATGTGTTAGGTTAAACATTGTCCTTATTCTCCATTAAATTAGAGAAGTAAAGAAGCTAAAAATATCAAAGATTGAATTGAATGAATACTAATTATTGGATAAAAATTTTAGTAGCTGAAATTTCCAGAAGTAATATTGACCTTCCATCTGTTGACTCAGAAAAATCATTTTTCTATTCATAAAGCATTGAAATGATTTCTTAGGTTGTTGATATTTTTAAGTTGTACTGAAAAAGAAGTAGGAAAAATTTTATTGTGAAGGGTTAGATAGTAAACATTTTGGGTTTGTGGAGCATATGATCTGTGTCAAAATTACTCCATGTCCTGTTGTAACATAAAAGCAGAGAAAATACATAAACAAATTAATGGTAATATGATCTATGTGACTTTATTCATGAACACAGAAATTTAAATTTTTTTTTTTTTTTTTTTGGTACCAGGGATTGAACTGAGGGGCACTCCACCACTGAACCCCATCCCCACCCCTATTTTGTATTTTATTTAGAGACAGGGTCTCACTGAGTTGCTTAGTACCTCACTTTTTCTGAGGCTGGCTTTGAACTTGCCATCCTCCTGCTTCAGCCTCCCCAGCCACTGGGATCACAGGCATGCACCACCACTCCTGGGAAGGATATTTGAATTTCATGTAATTTTTACATGTTACAATATATTATTATTCTGTTGATCTTTCAGTAATTTTAAAATATTTTTTTTAATTGTTCGATTAATCAAACTGGTGACAGACCCAATTTAGCCTAAAAGTGAGGTCTGGGAGTATAACTCAGTGGTAGAGTGTGAATGCAGCATGTATAAGGCCCTGGGTTCAAGTGCCAGCACTGCTAAAAAGAAATGAGGAAAAAAAAAAAAAAAAAGCCATGGGTGATAGTTTGCCTATTACCTCTGCACTATGGTGATTTGTAACTATGAATAAGTTTATTATGATATGAAGTGTATAGACTGTTCCATAAAAAAAAAATGACCTCTACTACTAAAGGTTCAAATGTTATTACAAAAAAATAGTTCATAAGATTTAAATTCTTTAGTGATTTTTGTTCTTGAGTCTATTGTTGAGAAGTCCTATTTATTGATGAAACTATCCTTTCCCCATTGTGTCCTCTGGGTGCAATTATCAAAAATTAGTTAACCATATGTGTTTGGATTTGCTTCTGGGCTTTCTTTTCTGTTTCATTCTGTGTTCACTGAAGCATTATTAGCAAGAACCAAGGCATGGAAATAACCTAAGTGTTTATTGAAGAATGAATAGATGAAGAAAATGGAACACTATTGAGCCTTATAAAAGAAATTCTATCATTTGTCCAAAATGGATGGGTCAAACACAGAAAGAAAAATATTGCATGATATAAACTTACATGTTAATCTAAAACAAACCAGAGATTGGCAGTATAGCTCAGTGGTAGAGTGCTTGCTTGCCTAGAGTGTGCACAGCCCTTGGCTCAATCCCTCACACTGCAAATGATGATGATGATAACAAAACAAATCAAATAGATAAATATGGAAAATAAAACAGCAGTTACTATGAGTGAGATCTTGGGGGAGAAATGGAAAGGCATAGGCTGAAATATACAAAGTATCTAATATATGTAAGTCTAGAGATCTAATGTCCAACATAAGAAATAGTTAATAAAACTGTAATGTACTTTTTAAATGAATTGATTTCATCTGCTCTAATCATAAGGAAAATAAACTATGTGGGATAAGGAAATTTGCTTCACTATAGTAATTATTTTGCTATCTTTATATAATAATTCATGCTATAACATCAGATATGTACAATAAATTTTATTTTTAAAGAATTTTTAAAAAGCTCTCAGGTTTGGGAGAAGTAATATGTTACATGAATTATGCTTTAACATTGGTTGACTTCAATTTAAAAATCTACATATAATTTATGCAGGAAAATAGAAGGGACTTATTGAATTTTTACCAACTTTAAACCTAGAAGTTTGATTAGGCCCCTTTTCAAATCAGTTGTCCCACTGGGCACAGTGGCACACTCCTGTAATCTCAGTGGTTCAGGAAGCGGAAGCAGGAAGATGGCAAGTTCAAAGCCAGCCTCAAAAAATGAGGTACTAAGCAATTCAGTGAGACTCTGTCTCTAAATAAAATACAAAATGGGGCTGGGGATGTGGCTCAGTGGTTAAATGTCCCTGAGTTCAATCTCCGGTACCAAAAAACAAAATCAATTGTCCCATCTCAATGGCAGTGTTTGATTTCCATTACCCAGAATAATCTGGATGTTTTTAAAGCTTCACATAAATGAATTAATATACTATAGACTATTTTGTGTTTGGGTTTTTCTGCTCAATATTTTGATTTTGTGACTACTTTTTTTTTAACATATTGAGTAATTCATCCTCTTTATTGCTGACTAGTATTCATTGAATAAATACACCACACATTATTTATCATCCTCTTCAGGGACATGTGGTTGTTGTTAGTTACAGGCTATTATAAATGATGTGTTAAGAACATTATTGTATAAATGTTTCTGTGAATATATGCTTTCAATTATATTGGATATATAACTAGGAATGCTATTTTTGTTCACATGGTAAGTGCATGTTGATTAAAACTGCTTAACAGTTTCCCTAATATTTTCCCTCTCAACAGATTCTAAATTACTAAACAGCCTTCGACACTGGGCTCTATGTTGCACCCACTTAGATTTTAGTTTTGATTGGATAGTTTTTTCAATAATGCACACTAGGATTTGGTTTGGGATTGATTTGAATCTGCATTTAAATTTAAAGTGACTTTTAAACAATATTGCATATTCTAATATATGAATCTGATCCATCTCCACTGATGTTTTCTTGTTTTCACAAGTTCTATTTTGTAGTTTTGATGTAGAACAATTACTTAAATTTACTGAAATTTAACCTTAAATATTTCAGTAATGGTATTAGAAATGTATTTTTAATTATATTTTCTTATTGCTAGAATATAAAAGTATTATGGATTTTTCACTGACCTTATATCCTATAATACCAACATTAATTCTAATGTATACATTGAATATGACTTAGCATTTCATACATAAACAGTAGTGTCACCTGAGAGTAGTACGGTTTTACTGCTTCTTTCCAAACTTACATGCCTTTTAATTGATTTTTGTTGATCTATTCCACATCCTAGTA
Source organism: Sciurus vulgaris (assembly GCF_902686455.1). Lineage (NCBI taxonomy): Eukaryota > Metazoa > Chordata > Mammalia > Rodentia > Sciuridae > Sciurus > Sciurus vulgaris. The sequence goes on from NC_136463.1 coordinate 139,312,277, forward strand.
TCTGTAATCTAATCTTGAATAGAAGCGACAGGAATGGATGTCAAAATTTCATGATTAAATATGCTGACAGCTATATATTTTTCATATATGTCCTTCCTCAAATTTAGGGGGTCCACTTATTTTTCTAGGCTCATGAAATATTCTTCCTGGAAATATCCTTGTCAAGTTTTATTTTTATGCGTAAGCTGAACTCAAAAATATTCTAAAATATGTTCCACAATTTTATATACCAAGTTTCTGTAAGACTGGTGTTATTTCTTTCTTAAATGATAGAATTTGTATGTGAAACTGTATGGATTTAATTTATCTAAGAATAATTTATTTGCTATAATAGATGTAGGATTATCAGATTTTTAATCTTTTTCTGTTTTAGTAAAATTTTTAGAAAAATGCCCTTTTTAACTAAATTGATGAATGTATTGGAAATATTTATTACCCTTTTCATTTATTATTGGTGATATTCTTTCTTGTACTCCTGATATAGATATTTTTTCCTGATTTTTATTGATCGGTGGTGTTAATTTTCAATGTTTTTGATTCTAAGAACCAAATTTTGACTTGCTTCATTTTCTTCACTGTTTGCCTTTACTATTTTGCTTTTTTTTATATTTTGTATCTTATTAGTTTCCTCCTGTTTCCTATATTGAGTTTAATATGATTCTCATTATATAGTACCCTGAGATTAAAGTATAGGTTATTTATTTAAAACATTTTTTGTTTTTCTTATAATTACTTAAAACTTCCTTCCAAATACTATTTTAACCATATCACACAAAATTGTATATGCTCTATTTCAGTCTCCTTCAGTTTGAAATAATTTTGCTAATTACTGTGTGCTTCTTTCATTTATGAGTTTTCAAGTATTATTTAATTTTGTAGTGATTGGAGTATTTTTGCTATTTATAATCTAAAATCAATTTGATCGTATTGCATATTGATCTGATTTTGATGGAATCAAATTTTATCAGGGTTTTGTTTTTGATTTGCGGTTTCTTGGTTTGTTTATTTGCCTAGTAAAAGAGTTAAGATTTTTTCTTGTGACACTTTATTACAAAATAGTCCCTGGTGCAGTTTTGATTAGGATTGCATTGAATTTGTAGATCAGTTTAGGCATATAAAATTTCTTTAGATCAAAATGCTAGAAAAAAGCACTACATATACTGCAAAGAAAAAACTGACAATGTGATACGCTGGTATTATTAAACTTTAAAAATATATAAATATTTAAGACAATTTAAAACATAAATTTCATTTTCCCATTGTACTATATACATAAATATATAACTTTGCATGTTTGTAGTAACCTTGTGTTCTGCCTTATTGCTTAACTCATGTTAGTTAATTCATTAGTTCTGTGTGTGCATATGCATACATTACATAAGACAGTGTTTTCTAAACATTTTGATCTCCAAAGTACTTAAAAATTATTAAAGAGTTCTTAGAGCTTCCATGGGTTAGATTTATCAATATTACTTTACTACAAATGAAAGCTGAAATTTGTAAAATTGTCACTATAAAATAATTTTAAAATAATAATAAATGAGCATTTTAACATAAGCTTATTTTATGACAGCACATCTTTACCAGAACAGCAACTAAATGAGAAAATTGGCACTGCTTTACATTCTATTAAAGTTTGATTTGATACAGGACAGCTGGATTTCATATTCTTTAGCCATTCTAATAGGTATGCAGTTGTATCTTATTATTTTAATTTGGAGTTCCTTAATAATAAAATCCTAATTCCTGTTTCCTTTCTTGTATTTTACTATAAGCAATCTGGAGAAACCAAACCACTCTTTCAATGCTTCACTTAGAATTCTCCTCAGCTAAATATACAATTTTATGATGCTCAAGTTCTATCTTCCACGAAACACTAGAATTCAGACAATTCAGCCAACTGCTTTCCCATTTATAACGAGAATTATCTTCCTGGAGGTTTCAAGATGGCAGAATAGAGGTCACTTTCCTGTCTGCTCTGAGGTGTGAAATCAGGAAAGCTGATAGGCAGCTTCTAAGAAAGGTGGGTGGGGAAAAAAAAAATGGATCTTACTGGGATTTAATACTGGATATTCAAAGCAGATCAGGGACTCAGGAAGTTGAATACAATAAAATAAGGAAGAAGTCCCCAGTACCACAGCAGCTGTCACATCTGGAGGCACCAGCCAGAGTGGTCCCTCTGTGAGCAAAGTGGAGGAATAAGGGAATTAAAGACACTGACTTACTAAACTGAAAGGTATCCTTCACAGTTTCCTTGGGCAGAAAGAAGCTGCACCTCCCCTGGCTGCATACAGAGGACAGAGAAAGGAATGATTTTGCAGCCATCACTTGGGGACCTGCAGTTGGGGGAGTCAATTCCTGGCAAACCCGAGTTTGACCTGAAATACAGGCTGGCAAACCCACACTGCGTGGCATAGTGTGTACTTAAGTGACCAGGAGAAAATCAAACTTGGAGAGAGGTTTACACAGGCAAATAGTGGTTGTAGAAACTCATGTCTCTCCCCTACCCCTTCCAATCCAGCAGCTTACAGGACTGGCTGGGAGAGATGAACCTGGCTGGGAATTCAATAGGGCAGGGGCTGAAGAGATAGAGTTTAGAGACTGAACCCCAGATCAGGAAACAAGGGGTCCATAGTTAAAGGAGTGGACTAAGAATTGGTTCCTCCACTGCATGAGTGGAACCCAGGAGAGACCCCTGGGGTGTAGTCTTCCAGTGTGAACTGGCAATTGCTGGGTCCTGGAGGTGTGCTGATTTAAAATCTTGATGCCAATCGGCATTCAGCAAAGAACCTAGAGCCTACCTAAGCCTAAGCCTTGCCTCTAGGTTACCTCCATGAGTTCTGCTTCTGGGATGACCCCTCTCTAAAGGAATCCCACCCTGAGGGTGAAGCAAACACCACACTCCAGACCATCCCACCTACCACTGCTAAAAGAGGCTGGGAATATTTTGAACTCCAGTGGAAACAATTTTTTAACTTTTCATTGAGAATTGTTTTTTCTTTTCTGTATTTAATTATGATCTTAATGGTTCATGCACATATACACCTATTCATATTTGTTTTTCCTCATTTCTAGCATGTTTGAAGCCAGTTATTTTGCATGAATCAGTTTTTGAGTACTAGGATGTTTAGTTTTGGATTCTTTTATTTTTATTTTCAAAATTTTTTACTTTATATGTTTTTTTCTCTCATCTTTTTCCCTTGATTCTCTCTCTCCTACTAACAGCCAATATCTATTGTTCTTTCACTTTTCCTTTAATTTTTTACTTCTATGTTCTCTCCTCCTCACTCAAAATCATCATATCTTACATCACTTCTGTTCTCTCCCTGTTCACCATTCAAAATTATAAAACATTTTATGACTTACTGTTTTTACTGTAGGCAGTATCTGATCATATCATTTCTATTTATTGTAATAATTAACATTATAGATGTATATAACACTGTAGATGTTATATATGACATTATAGATGTCATATATATCTAAAATGAATTTTTTAAAAAAGAAAGTGATAGGTAAAATGTAAAAAGCACTGATTAAACTTAAAAGTATTCAAATTAAAAAAATTATCTTCCCTTCATTTTCCAACAAATGTTATATTTCACTTTGCTAGATGAAACCTCATCAGAATGACCTTTATTATTCATAATCCTACAAATATTCCATTCATGACTACATATTCTAGAGGACAGATGGTCACTATTTACTCAGTTCTTCCCTTTTCTTTCTGAGCCCTCACAAGATTAACCTGTGGAATTCATTTTTCAACAATATTGTTTTTTTCTAGCATGTATTGCAAAGTTCATTGCGTCTGCCCGTTACCCACTTCCAAATGCACTTCTGCATTATTAGTGTTTTACAATAGCAGCATCCCACTTCTCAGTACCAAAATATCATAAATCTGGTGGTTTAAATAATAGAAACTTTTCTTGCAAAGTTCTGGAGAATGAATGGAAAGCTCAAGCTTAAAGTGCCAGTGGTGGGATAAGCCCCAAATGGCTATAGTTAGTCCAAGCCCTGATGAGAGACCCTATCTTAAATTTTTAGTACGTAGCCAAGTCATGAATTGGTTATGTTACGGTTAGTGTGTAGTCAAGTTTATAAACACCTTGGTTCAACATATGCGTACACCCTGATTCAGCATATGTATATATACTTGTGAGCATGTGTCCACTTATTTAACCTGCTGGCAGTATGCTTTCTTTGTTTAGTCTACATATAAAAAGGTCTATGGAAAAGACTCACTGGACTAAATGGGCTGTCTAGAGGTTAGTGCCACCTCAAAGGCTGACCAATATTCCCGCTGTGCCTCTCATCTTCTTTCAACAGCTGGATCCCTGACACTTGTTTCCAGGGTTTGAGCCTCACCCCCAAGCCTGACAGCTAGCCAATATTTTCCTGGCAAGAACTGAGTGGAATGTAGTTTCTTATGAGGGCATTTATTCCATCATGAGAGCTTTACTTTCATGACATAATTACTCCCCAATGGTTCATATCCAACTATCGTTTCATTGAAGATTAGGGATTCAACATATGAATTTTGAGGGAAAACATTTAGTTCATAGCACTATCCACAAACATGGACCATGTTTCCACTTACTAGGTACTTTTAAAATTTTCTTTATCAGATTTTTGTTTCTTCCCTAATACAGATTTTGTATGTATTATGTTGGATTTGTGCTGAATTACTACTTTTGCTTTTGGTACTAATGTGTTTTAACTCTGAATAGCAATTGATTAGTGCAAGTATATAAGAAACTAACAGATCTTTTCATATCAAGTTTGAATTCTGCAAACTGCCTGTAAATGGATATAAGTTCCAGGAGTTTTTGTTATTGTTGTTGCTGTTAATTGGGGAGTTTTTCCTATGAAGATAAATCATCTGTTAACAAAATTTTATTTCTTCTTTCCCTTTATGTCTATCACTTGATTCCTTTTAGCATCTTATTTCACTAGCCAGGACTTCCAAGTCAATTTTGAATGGAAGTGACATTCCTTCTTCTAATTGTAACTGGAAAACTTCTTGTCTTAACCATTAAGTCCAGAGTTATCTATAGGTTTCTTGGCAGATATTCTTTACAAATTGAAGGAGTTCCTTTCTATTCCTAGTTTTTGAGAGTTTTTTTTTTTTTTTTTAATGGGTTTGGAGATTTATTAAATGCTTCTTAAAATATGTTGATGTGATCATACATTTTCCTTCTTTGGCTCATTGATTTGATAAATATAACAACACTAATTTCAAGTGCTGGGTCAACCTTCAATACTTGTAATATATTTTGCTTGGTCAGGATGTGTAATTGTTTATACAATTCAGTTTAACTTTTTTAAGAACTTTGCATCGATATACATGAGAGAGACCAATTGTTGGTAGTTTTCCTTTCTTGTACTAAATTTTGGTGTAAATTTAATGTTGGCCTCATAGAGTTAGTTATGGGGCTAATTACTTCTATTTTCTGGATAGGGAAATAGAGAAATGGTATAATTTGTTCCTTAAAGGTTAATAATAATCACCAGTAAATTTCATTAGCATATGAACTATGCTTCTTTTGCCCCCCTTTGTTTATTTAGGGTTTTTTTATTGGTTGCCCTATAGATTTCAATATACCTTTATAAATTATTCAATGTTATAATATTATACCATTTAATGAATACTGCAGATATCTTATATTGATCAGGTACTCCTAATTCCTAATTCTTCCTCATCACTTGCCATGTGTAAACTTTGAGTACCACTCTTTTAAAAGAAAAATTCTTGATTTTAAAATTAAAAGAATTAAATCTAGTAGTTGTAAATTTTCATTCCTTATTTATTATTTTCAGTGTACTTTCAAGTTGAGCACTTTGATATTTCAACGTTGAAATTTTCAGGCATGATTAACCACAGAAGTGCATGAAAGAATGCAAAATTTAGCATTAGGGAAAGACATATTTTAATGTATGCCTATCCAACACGTTTGCTTCTGTATATCAAGTGCATTTAGGCTGGTATATCTGGAAACAGAAATTTCATTTGTAACTTTCTATATTCCATAGATGCACTTAGTTTCTCAGTTGCATTATTCCTCACACCTTAGGTTATACAATCACATGAGAGGAAAATTTCTTAGCACATCTCCAGATTTGTAGACTGGATTTTTTAAATACATTTTTCCCAGAGAAATAAACATTATAAAGAGAAAGCAAAATAATTTCTAAATCTCTGACTAATATTTATTGAATAATCTAAATAATACTTATCAAATAATCACATTTCAAACTAATTCATACATTTTTAATTGATATGCTTCTATAATCTATGTTGCTTTAAACAAGGTAAGAGTTCATATTTAATTATTAAATAGAATGATATTAGGTGACAAGCATTGCTCTGATGTTTATTATAGCACAATTACAATTGTGGCTAACTCATGTACACAAAACTAAAGTTCCATTGCATTTCACTGAAAGTAATCTTATAAATATTTTTAAATGAATGTTTTATATAAAAACAATATTTTCAATAATTTATTCTCATTTATAACATTTTACAAGTGCAAATCATGTTTCAAACTACTACTCTGATGAATTCTTCATAAATAAGCAAGATCAACACATTTAAAAACCTTTTCACAAGTTGAAGTTAAATAGAATGTGAGATCTATTATCAACATACCTTCATCCAATTTAGTTAACAAATATTACATAAGGTAAGCACCAATGATTGCAGAATAACTTCCATTAATGCGAACATGTGATTGTTAAAATTTTCTTGTAAAGCCAACAACTGATCAAAATAAGTACAATATTTTTCTTTATGACTGAGACTAGATAAAACAAGTGACATATATAGAAAAATATACATAAGTTAAATGAGAGATGAACATTTTACAAAGAGATTTACAAAAACTTTCTATAATGCTTGGAATTAAACACTAAGAAAGGTTTAAAGGTGCTAGAGAAGATTCAAGACTTTTCTCAATAATTTTACAACAAAAATGTCCAATCTAAAAATGATGGCAGTGTGACACCTTCTTTCCACTCTGATATACTAAAACTTGACAAACTAGCCAAAGAAAAAGTTGCTGATAGAAAATCTAAACATATGCTGGAGCTAAACAATGGTGACAACCTTGTAAGATAACTTGTAAGAATAGAAGAAATGGATTTGAAAATGGCCAAGTTGCAATTCCATTTCTAAAATAACATTGCAACATTGCTTGAAAAAATTGTGTGAAAAGTCATTGAATGCCTGACTTGAATAGAGCTGAAAAGACTGTGAATGGGGGAAAACAACCAACTTTTACTACTTGCAGAATACTTTTGAAACAAAGAGAAGAAACATGAAATAAAAATAATCCAATTATAAATATAGGTATTATGAAGAAAATATTAACACTATTATAGAGCAAAATGTGACATAACTACTGAGACAGTAAGAACTTTAGAAAATACTTCAAACTTATTTGAACATATATAAAATAAAATTTGAAACAGTGGAAAGCCAAAATAAACCAATAATTATTAAATTATCTTTATTAATCATCAAAATACAGCTAACTCATGATGGTTTTTGTTTCTTCTTTTGGCTTTGTTTTGTTTTGTTTTATTACAGTGCTAGGGACCTAATTAAGAGCCTTGCACATGCTAGTCAGGTCCCACAATGTATTATAAAGAAGATTTACCAAGCCTCATGGAAGAAATATGCATCCTAACGGAAAGAATTTAGGAAAACATAAAAATAAACAAAGATAGACAAAGGCTTGGTCCCCAGCTTGGCAATTTTGGGAGATGGCAGAAACTTTAAGAGGTGGGGCATACTAGGAAGTCTTTGGTCACTGGAGTTATAGGTTTAAAGAGTATCATAAGTACCGAGTCTCTTCCTCTTTCACTTTTACTTCCCCATTAGAGGGTGTGCATGTTTGCTCCACCACATACTCCTAACATGACATTCTGCCTCTCTACAGGCCAAAAGTAACACCACCAATGAACCATGGTCAGGAACCTCTAAGACAGTGAGCCAAAATTAACCTTTCTTTTTATAAGCTGATTATTCAAAGTATTTGTTATAGTGATGGAAAACCAACTAACACAAAAACAATAATACCAAAATTTTATAATAGGTGGAGAAAAGAAAAATATTGTTAAATCTCATTTACAAGGAAAAATGTCAAACTTCCAGATAACATATTAGGAAATTCAATTTGGTGCAGTGTAATAAAGTAGTAAATAAAGTACATAAAGCAGTAAAAGTACATAAAGTAGTAAATAAAGTACGTACTAAGGGCCTGGACTTAATATTGGTGCTTTCCCTTAAATTCGTAAGTTGAGAATGAATCCCCCATGTGATGGTATTTATTGGTAGGACCTTGAGGAGGCAATTAGGTTGCACCATCATGAATGATATAGTGCCTTTATGAGCAGAGACAGATGGGCAAAGGGGATATACTTTCTCTTTCTCTCTCTACTATATGAGGATACAGAAAGAAAACCAGGAAGAGGGCCTTCATTAGAATGTGGCCATGCTGGCATACTAATATTGGCCTTTCCAGTCTTTAGAACTAGGGGAAATAAATTTCTACTTAGGCTACACAGTCTACGATACCTGTTAAAGCAGTCCAGTTGACAAAATTATAAATTCAATTCTCGGGAATATAACATTGCATTACACATCAGAGATTCATTAGTATGCATTAAGAATAATAAAAGAAAAATTGCATCATTGTTTCAGTTGGTTAAAAGTCATTTAAAAGAACTCTAATAATAATTTATTATAAATAATTTCACAAATTAGAAGTTAAAAGCAATAATTTCTTACTTTGTTCTATTTGCAATGAACAACAAAATATCTGAAATGTCAAATTGACTACATGTGCTTCACAGCAGCTTAGACTCCAAAAGAAGTGATAAGTAAACTTTACTTACTTAGAAACAGAAACCACACATATTACAGAAGGATAAAGAAAGGTTGGAGAAAAAAGTATATATATGTTCACTGATCCATGGGCCATGTCAAACGGTTATACAAAAGTGAATTTAGAGTCCTAGGGGAAAATAAATAGAAAAATACCTGAAGGAATAGTGGTAAAACTTTTCCAATTTTGAGGAAAATTCAAACACACACACACACAAAATTCCTTCTCATGAAATATTTTGCTGAGAATGTTCGGTAGTGCAGGCTTTCTATTTGTAAATTCTTTTAACTTTTATTTATCACAGAAGGTTTTTATTTCGTCATAAAGTCTGAAACTTAATTTTGCTGGATATAGGATTCTTGGTTGGTATTCTTTTTCTTTCAGATCTTAGTATATGTTGTTTCAGGACCTCCTATGCTTTGAGGGTCTGGGCTGAGAAATCTGCTGCAATTCAAATTGGTTTCCCCCTATATGTAATCTGATACTTTTCTCTTGAGGCCTTTGAAATTTTATCCTTTTTCTGTATGCTAGGCATTTTCATTACAATGTCACTTGGTGTGGGTCTATTGTAATTTTTGTACATTTGGGGTTCTTTAAGCCTCTTGTATTTTATTTTCCAATTCATTCTTTAGGTTTGGGAAATTTTCTGATATTATTCCATTGAACAGATTGTACATCCCTTGGTCTGTATTTCTCTGTCTTCCTCTATTTCAATAAATTTTAAATTTGGTCTTTTCATGTTATCTCATAATTCTTGGAAGTTCTGTACATGGTTTCTTACCATCTTCACAGTGTGGTCAACTTTATTTTCAAGATTATATATTTTGTCTTTGTTGCCTGATGTTCTGTCTTCCAAGTGATCTAGTCTGTCGGTGATTTTTCTATTGAAGTTTTAATTTGGTTTATTGTTTCATTCATTTCAAGAATTTCTATTTGTTTCATTTTAGAAGAATCTCAATAATCCCCAAATAAGACACACACACACACACACATGCACACAGACACACATAATAAAGCACAAGTTTAATATAGAAGGGGTCAAATAAACATTTTCAAAGTACTCACACATACACATCAAAAAAATATTTATTGGGGATCAAAGATAATTCTTACAGTATTCTCAACAAGCATAGTGCAAAGCAGAACTTTGCACTATTTAGAAACTGACCATAGGAGGATTGCGAGTTCAAGGCCAACTTGGGCAATTTAGCAAGATCTTGTCACAAAATAAAAAATCAAAAATGCTGGAGCTATAGCTCAACGTAGAAAGGACATTCAAGCAGCAGCCAGCAGGGAGAGTAAGAATTAATAAAGCAGAGTTAGGAGGGCCTGCACTCTGAGGAATCAGCAAGTGTGGAAGCCCTTCTGGAAAGACCTTGGCATATGTGAATGCATGAGGGAAGTCCCCATGGCCAGAGGGTAATAAGCAAGAGGGACCCTGGGAGGAGAAACTGACCATAGTTTCCAAATTCTAAAAGGAAAATATGTATACCCCTTCTATATATAATGAAAATATATTTCATGAATGAAAATGAAAAAAAAATCATTTTATGCAAAACATGAATTAGTTTATGGCAGACTTTTTACTATAAGATAGGTTAAAAAAAAAAACATTGGGCCTGTAAGAGAAAGATACCAGATGAAAACTTGGATCTACACAAAGATAAGAAAGGTTCTAGAAGTGCTAAAGAAATGAATATATGTAGAATACATTTTACCATATTTTAAGCACTCTGAAAAGCAATTAAATTAATTTTAAAATAACAATGCCTAGTGAGATTTATACGTAGAAATATATTTCTAAAAAAAAAAAAACAAAAACAAAAAAAAACGCACTAAGAATGATGTTTCTCACATCTCCAAATAATTTAAGGACGAAAAGCTGTTAAAATAGACTGAAAAAGAATGGCAGAGATGGGGCTGCATTTCCAAAAATAGCAAAGGACAAGACAAGAATGAGTTAGTGCTTCTCATGATTAAACTGTGGGCCACTGGTGCAGGAGGCCCAAATGGGAACATTATAAATCTTGCACAGGGAAGTCATATACATTTCATAGGATTCAAATTGAGTCATTATGAAGTAGAATATTAGAAACCCAAGGACAGAGAGAGTAGGAGTCAATCAAAACAAAAACAAACAACAACAAAAACTCTTTGATTGACCAGGATAATAGGAAGACCTAAAAAGAAATTTAAATGTTGATGAAAAGATTCAAAATCACAGGACCTTTTATGATTTCTCTTCTCACTTTTTCCATTTATGAATGACAAACCTACTGAATGTATGTGGGTATGTATTACATTATTAGTGCCTAGAAAAATATATATTAGGAGCTCAAAGAAAACTTGCACCCTGGATGAATGAAGAAGAAACGTATTTCTTTTTCTATTGCATTAATTTTCACATTACCAATACTAAGGCATTATTCATAAGACAGTTACAATAATCCAGTCTACTTTATTCTTTCATTTCTATTGTTACATGCATGATGTATATTGAAGATATTTATGATTATTGTTTCCTCATAATGAACTGACAGCCATGATTAAAATATTTCTTCTGAAACATACTTTATCCTGATATTAATATAACTGTTTCGTTTTTCTTTTAGGATGTTCAAGGTATATATATTTTTTATCCATGTTTTTAAAGTGGTTTTTCTATGCATAATACAATGCATAGAATACATTACTCACTTTGCTACCTAGTCTGACAATGTCTGCCTTTTATTTTAGAATTTAGGTCTCATGGTTTATAAAAACATTTTCCCAGTATTGGTTTTTAGTTACACATCTTTGTTTTTGCTTTTGTTGGGGGGTGGGTTGTTCTAATGTTGAGAATATGTGTCTTAAGTTTAAAACTATATATTCCTATTTATGCTTCCTATCTTTTATTCTATTGCTACCACAAAATTTAATTCTGTTTATCTTAAACTATAAAACACATACTTAACATTTTGATTTTGAATTGGCTTTTAGAGTTTAGAAAATTTACATTTACTGACATATTTAATAATTCTTATTTATTTGTGTAGATATTTAAATTCCCTTTACTATTATTTTCCTGCTGTCTGAGCAATGTCCATTAAAATCTATTGCAGGCAAGTCTGCAGATGATGATTTCTTCAGCTTTTGTTGGTTTGAAAAGTGTCATTTGGCCTTTATTTTTCAAAAACATATTTTGATGAGTAAAAAATTTAAATTGAAGGCCCTTTTATTCAATTTTGTTCTTGGTACTGGAGAATGAAACCAGAAACTTTCTATTATTGAGCTACATTCCCCAGTTCTTTTTATTTTTAACAAGATGTCTGGCTGTCAGTTCATCTTTGTTCAAAATAAATGAATTTATTCTGGCTTGGTTTAAGATTTTTTTACAGTTAACACTGGTTCAAGAATTGGATTATAATGTATCTTTTCCCTTTTTTTTTTTTTTTTTACTTTGAACCTAAAAAATAAAATTTATTTAAAATAGTTATTACAGTGAATATTTTAGTCAACTTTTTTGTTGGAAACCAACAACCAAGACCTGACAAGAACAATTTTAGAGGAGGAAAAGTTTATTTGGTGCTCAGTTTAGAGGTCTCAGTCCATAGATGACTGACTCCATTTCTCAGTGTCTGAGGTAAGGCAGAACATCATAAATGAAGAGTGATTTTTATTTATATTTATTCAGCTTAGTATTTATTAAGCTTATTATTTGTGTGGAAGGTTTACCATTTGCAACAATTTTGGAAAAACATTTTTATTGTTATTCCCTTTCCTTCTGAGTATTCAATTATACTTATATTAAACCTCTTTACATATTCTCATGGGACATTGCTATACTATACTCATTTAAAACTTTTTTCTGTGTCAAGTTCACTGAAATTCTTTTCTACAGCATTGTATTTTTATCTCTAGCATATACCTTCCCCTTTTTTCCTCAAGGCAATTATCTTTGTTCTGCCTTCTTGAATATATTGAGCATGTTGTATAGCAGCTATCTGAAAGTCTTTGTATGCTAATTCTATCATCTGTTTTACACCTGGTTCTCTTTTAACTTGTTTTTTATCTCAACTATATATTTTATTTCCTTATTTCCTGATTCTTTACTTATCTGGTATTTTTTATTAGATGTCACACATTATGAACTTCATATTGATGATTGTTCTGCATAGTTATGCACAGACCAGTTCCCAGACAAAAGTTCTAAGTGATCTCTCTGCAGATCTTCAGTTTCTCTCTCCCTCTCTTCCTTCCAGCTCTCTAGAATGCTCTGAAACTATGCTATTAAAAGGTCCACCCTCTGTTTTCTGAATTCAGTGATGTGTCAGGCTTTGTTTGGGTTTTCTTTCTTGCACTGCAATAAGAATATTGTTTCCAGGCAATAATTTGGAAAAGTTCACAGAACTCTGCTTGGTTTTTTTTTTTTGTTGTTGTTGTTTTTTTTTTTTTTTTGTGTGTGTGTGTGTGTGTGTGTGTGTGTGTGTTTGCTTTTTACAAAGTGTTTCAGACTCAAATTGAACTTTGTTTAAAGCCTGAAAACACTATTTCTTATATATTTGTCTGTCTTTCAACTTTGTTTTTCTCATAAGAGGGTAAATCCAGTCCAACACTCTGTCATGGATAGAAAGGGAAAATAAACACATTCCTTATTTTGTATATGAATTTCCACCAAATAGGAATGCAGCAGACCTCAGTAAACAGCTAAGAGGGTATGTCAAGTAAACAAAATAAAGCAAATGTATATAAATTTAGTTTGTTATTGGCTTAAAAGTAATATTTAAGTTATTTTTTGTATTCCATATCATATATTAGGAACATTACGGTTTCAAATTTCAAGTTTCCTACTACTGATGTGAGTCAGGATTTGATATAATTAAATACTTTTAAGTCAATTTTATAGATGATAATATTTTGTAATGACTACAGGAAAAATTCCAAAATTCTCAAACTTCATTTTCCTTGCAACTTTTAAATATGACATTTTATGTGTCTTTAACCAAGAAAAATGTTTCAAATTTTTACTGCAACACAATTAGGAAAATTGATCATTATCAATATATCTTGGTTTAAATTATGTATTCATTTTCTGAAAATTATATATTTCTCACTTGGTGACAGCCAAAGTTAAATACTGAATAAACTTTTATTTTCTAATATATTTCTCCAATGATTTATCTTTGAGTGTAACGGACAGAAAAAGGAAGCAGCTGCATTCTCCAGCTGTGACAAAGTGTTTCAATAAATGAGGCAAGCCACACCAGTAATAAATAAAGCAATTTGCTCCTTTACAAAAATGACTATTTCTATCTAAAATAAAAAGTAACTAGTGGTAGAGCCTAGCAGCTGGTAAACTAGATACTCACTGGAAAATTAGGTTGTCACTCTATTAGCTGTATTATACTGAGAAGGGCATACTCAAGTTCCTGTGGAAAGTGTTTAGGAGCATTCCTTCTGAATTCACTACCAAGAAATTATTGTTCTCAACTTTGGTCACTGATACCAGTTGAATGACTGAATATAGTTCATAAGTAATCAAATTCCACTTGCCACTGTAAGCAGAGATTCCATAGTACTCTTTAAACGATAGAAGGAAGAAATGTAGTAAATTGATGCTATGTTTCTAGGACAGTCAGAGGTTGTAGAAATAGATCATATTCCAATATGAAGTTGTCAAGAATTCATCATTTTAAACACACTTACACACACACACACACACACACACACACACACACACACACACACTTCTGCTTATCAACCATCATAGGGTAGTAAAATTAAAATTTCCTCCTGTCTTCAGAACTGACTGAAATATTTAACAATTACTAAATTCATTAGGAGCTACAATTAAACTGAGACTCCTAATGACATTATGCACTGGGGAAACCACACAGCTATCCAATAGTGATATCTCAAATCCCACTCTGGAATCATATTCTCACACTTATATTTGGATTATAGAGATAAAGTCGATCATCTTTTCATAGCTCTAGGCATGTGCCTTGAATTTACATATACCAATACCTGAGAACTACCATTCACATTTTATTAAAATATTTATAGCATATTTGTTTGCCATCTAATGATTTACCTTTAATTTTATATGTATGTTATTATATATATTAATATATTTAATACTATGCAATATATAGGAGAGAAATTGTTGTCCTACTTGAGATGATATCACTAATTTATAAATATTAACCTAATGCTATCTATCTAATCAATTGCAATCTTTATGTTTACCAGACTGTGAAAAAGGAAAAATTCCACATAATAACAGGTAGAACAAGTCTAAAGGCTCTGTAATGACTGTTCTTATTTAATTCCTGGCTTTAGTAACCAGTGTCTTCTCCTTTGGTTTTACCAACTTTTTCTCATTTTGTTTTCAGTGCAAATCACAGGGCATAACCCAGGATAAACAGATGAGAGTTCCAAATGGTAAATGATATGTTTTCAATTCATCACATTTTTTTCTAGAAAAAAATTGAAATGGTATGTTAGAGAAGACATGTATTGCAAGGCATTGATAAAATTAATGACTAGAGAACAAACAAAACTTTGGGCTGCCTCTCAGCCAGAATAAAAACAAACATCAATTGCACTGCTCTCATTATTTGAATGAATGATGAATACAAAGCTTTAGAGCAAACAATGTTTTCTTTTAAATACTAAATTTCTCTTAGTCTGTAGTTTAATATGGTGATTAATAATGTTGTCTCTAAAATAAGACTCCCCAAGGTCACAACTTGTCTCTGCTCCCTATAAACTGGCAGTTTCTACCCATAACATGGGTTTCTTATCATGATTATGTATCATACATTTAAAATTCTTAACATACGCCTAGTGGCTGGAATTTGTTAATATTTCTTGAATATTTATATGTATAAAACTGAAATATATAAAATATATCCACATATATTATATCCATATATATGATGGATAAGAGAAGAAAGAGTATTATATTTGTCCTTTCTATCCAAGATTATATAAAAAGAACTGCTCTGGAAAGAATTTTTTAAAACAAAAATAAAGGAAGGTTTTGTTGTTTGTTTTGGTCTTGAAATAATTGTAATAAAAGTTCAGGTCCTTGCAAAGTGATTCTCAATGTAGGGGACATTAATATGGTTCTAAAAGAATATTTCAAATTCTAAAGTTTATAAGTAGAATTGTGTCTGTGTAGGTAATGTTGCTCAGCAACACAGTGTTCAGTCTCTGGTCAGAAAGCTGTGAAGGGCAGTAGCAGTTTGAGGTCATCATAGATCCAAGGTTTATGTTATCTATGGCTAGCATGTGCTGAGTGCAATTTGACAGAGGACTCAAAGAAGTTAGGCTGTAAATGGCTAAAATTTTAAGTTACATTGAAAGATAGTTGGATATGGAAAATTATGCGTTTGATGGTGGTGGGGTTTTAAGCTAATGACTTAGACTACTATGAAGATACAATGCCATAGGGCCAATATACAGAGAACATTATCTGTCTCATTCATATAACAGAGACTTTCATGTTCAACATTGTGGGAGTCTCTCAGCCATAGCCCATGTGGATAAGAAAAGGGTTAACTGCCAGAGGATAATGTTGGCTATAAAGCAACCAATTACCCATAAACTTATCTAATCAATAAACACACAAGAGCCAATACTCTCTTTAAGTGAGAGCGGGTGTGATGGGTCTGGCCATACCAGCCCTGGCCTCTAACAACATGGAGTAGCCCAACACTCTTTTATTTATAGACACACAGGTAAAGGGGCCCGGAACAGGAGGGGTTTCTTCTGTGATGAACTGGATGGGGTGGAGGTAGGGGAGCCATTTTCTTAGGGGGACTATTGAAGAAGCAGACAGGGAACCACTCCCATAGCGTCATATACCCCCAGCAATCTGGGACAGATTGCCAGTTTTGGGAAGTCAGACCTCTGTGTCATGAAGCTCCTACCACATCTGACTCTGCTAAATAAGGGTGGCTCCCCACACAACATGTGATGTGAACAGAGGTAGTTCAGAGCTAACATGGTAATCATGTATCCTGGTTTAGCAAGATCCCCAAAAGCTAGTACCCTAAAGAAGATATCATATAAAGACCCATACACCCAAAACACACACAATTAATATGTACAGAGTTTAACTGGTGTGCACACATAAATATTCCTGGAATAATATTAACCCTAAAACAATATATCCAAATTAATGCATTTCGATGCTTTAAGTACATATGGGATATGATAAAAAATATCAAAAATGCAACATTCGAATTGCCTCATTCAATGCTACAATATAAAATATTCACATTACGGGATTGGCAATCATACAGACTATCTGTTCCTTCTCTTCTTTAAAAAATATGTCATTTCTTGGGTAAAGATTTGTTTCAACTCTTTCATGTATTAAAATACAAAGAGTAATCCTCAAAATGTATGTTGTGCAAAATGAAACATGTTCCAGACATTTTTATGATGGTTTTAAGTTTTACATCTTTCAATGTGACTATCAGAGTTTACACCGTGATTTCTGAGCACACCTATTATTGTCATGGGCTTGAACACACTAGCCAAGAATGACCATTGTAAAATTATTACCTAAACTGTCTATTCAGCAATATTGAAATTTATAAAATGAAGCCAAAAAGCTAGCTCCTTCTGTTAAAAGAATTAGATTTTAAAATAGAAAAATTTCATTTTGTAAATAGTTTATTTCCCAAAAAGAAAAAAATTTGCTAGTTACTTTCTAACTAAATAATTTTTGTGATTTTGAATATATATACACATAAATTTCTAATGCTTTTAAATATATGTAAATTTCAGAAACTTATCTGAATAGAGTGTATTTAAGTATTTTAATACTAACATTGAAATAGGTTATGAGTCATCAATAAATTTATATTTAGTTTTCAGTATGAATTTCTAATTAGACCAACTATAGTTTGAGCACAGTTTATGTTTGTAACCAAGAATGTGAATATCTTGTGTAATCGAATCATAAATTTTACCCATTATACCTGAACTTTACATCTGTATCTTTCAGAAAAGTTCTAACATCCTTAATTGCATCCTGCACTGTTTTTACAAAATAGCTTTGTTTTATAGATTTATTGCACAATCATTTCAGACAACATGAGTACACAGATATTGCATTCATTTTATAAGCATATTTTTTCTTGCCATTTTGTTTTATGGTTGACTAGGGACCTATAATTCTATATTTCATGTTTTGTTTGAACATTAGATAGTGCATTAATTTAGTTTCAATTTTAAAGAAGTTGCAGTGATCTACAATGAAGAAACTTGTTTTCAACCTATTTGGTGCATGTGGAGATAGACCTGCAGATTCCCCATATCAAAGAGAGCTTACTATCTATGCATCGGTAAGAAAGTCCACAGACATTCCCCAGCTCCAACCTTCTTCAGAGCCTAACTCACTGCAGGTAGTTGGCCTCACTCAACTTCACACCTTTCACAAGACAAGTCAAGTCCAGGAACTGAAAAAGATGAGGATAAAGAGAATAGAAGGGTCTGCTTCTTTTGACCCAATAAGGTATAGTCTGATGGGTGAGTGTCTCTGTGTCCTGCACAAGGAGGGATCAGTTAACCACATGGAGGTATGAGTTGTTTGACAAATTAGAAGTCCAAAATCATTAATAAGAAATAAAAGACAAAAGATACAGGGAAATAGCTTCAACAGCTGGGGCCTGGTTGGGGATTGAATTGATGAGGTCCGATCTCTTAACAAAGAGTGAGTCTCTGCCTGCTTTATTTATAGGGAAGCACATCAAAGGGATTTATTTTGAGAAAAGGTTTTTTAAGATAAACAAGAAGTGAGAGGCTGGGTGGAAATTGGCCTGATGGGAGACTTATCACTTTGCAATTCTTCCTTCTCCAAGCAACCGGTGCCTCAAGGCTACTTGGGTGCACTAGCATCTCTTTCTACCTGATTGAACCTAGGGCTGCACTGTCACAGAACTCTCTTTGAGCAGAATGTTGCCAAGGCAATAGAGCAGTTTCAGATTGGTGAGATGACCCCAAGAGTTCTCCAAGGGAGACACCTCCACTTAGAGATGACTCAGACGATCCCAGAATTCATTCATGGCTCCCAACAGACAAGGTCTCCTAAAATTTAACCAAGGCTTTTCTTGAACTTTCATTATAGTTTGAATCTTCTATATGAATCCCATAGGAGCAGTATCAACATAAACTAGGACCTTTCTAAGTCCTAGTAAATTCTTGAGCTTATCACTGACTGAACTATTCACTGTGATATTGTAGAAGTAGATATCATAAATTTCTGTTTTATTAAATCCTTTGGGTGGTTCCAATGGATGCTGAAGTTGGAGAAACACTAGTCTACTTAATACTTCCCTTCTCCTCCCATGTAAATGTTAACCCCTAAGAAGTATCTTACAACCCCAAACTTTTGTAGCACTTGCTTACTGGGAAACCAATCTGTGACAACTTTGTTGTACCAGTACTTGAATCAACACTCATAATATCACCCTGAAAATACACACATATGGCAGTTTAAAGAGCTCCTAAAATGTTATGGGTGGTCAGGTCTTTAGTTATCTAAAAACATTACAATAGTCTTTTTATCTCTTAACCAACTCTTCTGAAGTGGATATTAATCTATCCTAATGGTAGTTGCTAGTGGAAGATAGAAAACTGAAAGTGATAAGAACTTCCAACTCTCTGTTCTGGTAACCTCTCTGTAGACAGGACAGCTCTGTCAAGAATGTAGCTTTTTTTGACACACTCAGCAACTATATGTCACTATTTCTGGGTATAAATAAAGGCCCAAAAATATTCACTTTGGATTTGGAGTGTTAGAAGTACCAAGTCACCTGGACATTTCCTCTGCCTTCTGGGCACAGTCAAACCACAGCTACTCATTAAAGGCTGGCTGCAGGAAATACCCGCAGTCCTCTCATCTGTCAGCCGCAGCCATTAATTCAGGAAAGAAACCTGATGAGGGATGATGGAGGATGAAGAAAAGACAAACAGACACATATAGAAAGAAAAGAGTGGGACAGGGCAGGACACAGCTCTCTGATGGAGAAGCGGTGACCCAGAGCTAGCTCAGCACATTTATTATATAGGTTTCATCAAAAGGTTACTTGTGGGAGAGTTTTAGCAAAGTAGGCAACCTGAAAGATGCAGGACTGGCGAGACATTAGGTTTATCTTGTTATGTTCAGAATTCTCTATCCCCCAGAGCTGGCGCCTGAACTCAAGGTCTCAAATGATACAGCTTTGGGCCTTTGAATGTAACCTCCTCTGGCTGACATCATAGCAACTGGGCCATCTTCACTGTACCTTCCCACAAGAAGTTCCCAGCACAAATGCAGCCATCATGCAGAAAGACCACGATTCAAATTATCACTCTCCACAGATGCCCTCCTTTACCTTCAGATAATGTCACCCTTCCCACCAAGGGGTGGTGGGAGCTTTATACCGCTAGGAATCTCTAGTTCCTTCAGTGTCCCTTTTATTCTTTTTTAGTCTTCACTCATAAAAATAATTCCCATATTAAATTGATTCTACTTTCTTCTTTTCTGGATCCTGACTGATGCAGGATGTTTTTTCTGAACTGGGCCTAATTTCTCTTACATGAAAATATTTTCATGCTTAAACATAAGATTGGGAAGATGTATTGGAAAAAGAAATAGCAGCAAGAAAGCACAAGTCAAATCTTATAGAAATTCCTATATTAAAATTCAACAAGAAAATCATTTTAACAAGATCATAATGTTTTAAGTAGTTGACCTCTTTTTTTAAAAGTGCATACATACAAAACATACATAAAAGTGCATATATACAAAACAAAAGCTGAAAATAGGAAAAAAAGTCAATTCACCTATATCTGATAATGATAAATTCCAAGTTAAAAGATACATTGAGAAAAATTTTTATCTATTTAAAGTCTGTGGTTTCCCCTTTAAGACATGAAGTATCAAGGCTTTTTTGTAAAATTTTAGGATTGTGGGTAATTTTTAAGTCAATCACGTGAACAGTTTTAAAACATTATTGATACCTATTTATGCAAATTTTGAAGTATGCAGCCTTAAAGATGCTCCTCACCATACTCCCCCACACATTGCTTCTAAACCCAGTGACCCTTGTGCAGTCCTCTATACCCTTGAGTATGGGCTAGACATATAAACTGGCTTCTATTAAAGAGAATATGTCAGAAGTAAGGAGATGTTTCTTCTGATATTCGGTCATAAAGAGACTGTGGCCTTTGTCCTTGGCACTCTGTCTTGCTGTCTTGGGCTGCCCAATCTGGGAGAAACCAGTCAACATGTCACACAGCAGCTGGCATGTTACAAGGCAGTCTACATTACTCTTCTTAGAAGAAGATCTTTAAAAGCATGCTAAGATTGTGAGAATAAGCTTGGAAGTAAATCCTACCCTAGTTAAAATATGAACTGACAGCAGTCCATCTGACACCTTGACTGTTGTCTCATGAGAGGCCATGAGGAGAAACATCCAGCAAAAATGCTCCTGACTTCTTGACCCACAGAAACTATTAGATTAAAAATGTTTTCTCTTTAAGTTAACAAATTTTGGAGTAACTTATTAAACAGGAGTAGATTACTAGTATAAATTTTGGTACCTGAATGTGAGGGTTGCCATTACAAAAAACATAAAACATAGTGAAGAGTTTGAAATTGAGCAGTGAACATTGAGCACAATGTTAATGACAAACTAAAGTGACAACATGAACACACTGTGTGTGGAATTTTGGACTTTGAGGGTGCTACCAGTAGCAGCATACAGAAGTGAAGAAAATCTCTTCGAAAACTGAAAGAAGGGGGATACTTGTCATTTAATGGAAGAAAGACTAGTAACACTAGATAGGATTGTGTTGAAAAATGGGAAAAGTGCCTAATGAACTGAGGGATATTTCTAAGGGTATATTTAAGGAAAGTTTTAAAGGTGCTTCCTGGTTCCTGTACATCATAAACAGTGAAATGTAACAAAACTAAGTTGGAAGAATAATTATTTTAAAAGATTCAAAATTTTATCATTTTTTTCTCAGCTTCTCCAGACTGTGAATGATGCTAAAATTAAGAAAGTACTAAAGTACTTTAAAAAATAAGTAAAAAATCTTCAGACCTTCAGATTTCTACTTGTAGGAAATAGGCTAATACATCTGATTATGGGGAATGGAGGAAGCAAAGCTATCTTTCATTAAAAGAGAGAGAGAGAGAGAGGGAGAGAGAAAGCAGAGATCAATGCCAAAGAGATAAACTAAAATTTTTTTTATAAATGATTATTTTCTGCCTTTCACTTTCTCCCTTTATAGAAACAGGACTACAGTAATTATCCTATGTCTATCTAACCACTGCATGCTATGTACCGTGAGGGCAGATAACTTACTTTTTATTTTCCTTTTTCTATAGAATTAGAGGAATTATATTGAGGAGCTGTACTTTGAAAACTCACTGAAAAGCTTCATATACATAAGGACGTGATTTAGATGTTGGGATTCTGGGTTTTGAGCTGATACAGTCAATAATAGGTTAAAAACTTTTGGGGCCTTGGGTATGTTACATGTGGGACAGACTGAAATCACTGGGGATGACCAGGTGGCTGTGGTGGTTCTATAATGACCTCCAATATTCTCTGCCTCCTAGAATTCGTACCTGTATAAAATAGCCTCACTTTATGTGTGGACTGAGCTTGCTCAGTCCCTTCAAATGAATGGAACAAAACCAAAATGATGGTATGTCACTCAGAGATTAAATTATATATTAAAAAAATCTCTGGTGAACTCAGTTGCCACATCTTGAGTCTTCCTGGTGGAAAGAGGTCCAGGTGAGCAAATCTGCAAGTAGATCTTTTGAGACTTTCTAACAAGAGCAAGTTAATTTGGAAACTAATTCATCCCCAATTGAGTCTTAAAATGACTGTGACCCTGACTTATGCTTTGATTGTGATCTTATAAGAGGCTCTAAAGTGGAAAAATCTACTAAGTTGCTCCTGGATTCTTGAGTTACAGACAGTATGAGATAATAAATGCTTCTAAGTATTGGGATATTTCATTGAATAGCAATGAAGAAATAAGAAAATTATATTGTCTAATCAATTAAAATTTATTAATTTGACATCTAGAATTTATAGGTGTATGTGAGATGGAAAAAGCAAATGCTGACTATAACAATGAAATAAATATCCATTAAATTTTAGAAAATTTATTAGAGTTATGTCTATGCATATGATAACATTGACCATTTATTATTATTTTTGCTTTATTTTTATTTTAGAAGTACAATCCTTCCTTTACCTTCTGACTTTTCATTATAATCCTTGTAGCCATAGGATATAGTCTTTTTGATTTGATTTCTTGGTACATATTGAGGCTTCTTTAATGGAATAGATGATTGAATTTTGAGAATATTTTATTTGTACCCCATTTCATTTTTCTTCTCAAGTATAAATTATAACTTTAAACTTCACACTTTAGTTAGAAAAATGATAAGCAACAATAGTAGGCAAAGAACATGGAATCTAGAGGTATTCTCTCTGTGACTGAATTCCAGTTCTGTACTTACTATCTGGGATTTCAGAAAGCTTTATTAAATTATCTCTATTACATTATTTTTATATTTAAAATAGAAATAAAATTATTTATGTCATATTTTTCTATGTGATTTAAACAAATGAATATAAGAAAAATGTTCACAATTTGGAATAAATGCTACATAATTAATAACATTTTACTATTCATATAACTGTTATTTTGACTGCTAGGTCTATCAGTTGTTTAGAGTGCTTAGTGTGTTAAAGTATGCAAGTATTTTTTACTGATTTATGTATTTCTTCAACTAATTCACTAATCATTGTTTTATATGTTTGGGGACTATTATAAATATTTATTGAAAGCAAAATTATGAAACACTAAAGCAAATCAAGACAGTTTAGAAAATTTGAAAGAAAAACTTGCAAAAAGTTTATAGTGTCACTTCATATAATTAATTTCCTAAAAATTATTAGCACTAACATTATACTATGCCAGTATCAAAAATATAATAGAAAATAATATGCCATTGGTGATGTAGCTCAGTGGTAGCACACCCCTAGGCTCAATCCCCAGTGCATCAAAATAAACAAACAAATAAAATGTACCATGTACAATAAGAAGATACTTAATGACCAAACTAACAAAAAGCAAGAAAGCTTCACAGAGAATAATATCTAAATTAAATTTTATAAAGTAAGATTTATAGAAATGCCATCTTTGCAAACAGGGTAAATTAGTGGAGTAAAGATGTGAATTCTTCCTAAAATAATCAATAAATTCAATGTATTTCAGTCAAAAATGAAAGTAGATTAATTTTGCTATATCAATTTTATTATTTATAATTGAGAGGCAATAAAATTTATCAGTTAAAAATATAATTTTATGCAACTTGACAAATGTATGTAGTCTTTTAACCACCACCCCATGAAGACACAGAACATGTGCATCAACCCCAAAGTGTTCTTCTGATCCATTACATCAAAGCCTTTCCCCCATGCCTGGCGCCTGGCAACTACTGGTCCTTCTATTATCTTCTAATATCATATTTTCCTCCTCTGTGTTCATGGACTCATACACTATGTAACCTTGTATAGATAGATAGATAGATAGATAGATAGATAGATAGATATGCCTTCTTTCATGTAACTAATGATTTTAGTATTCATTTATGTTCTTGTGTATGTTAATAGGTTATTCTTTTTATTGCTCTATTTTACAGATATTATTCATTTTTAACTGTTTTGGCTATTCAAAAGAAAAGCTGCTATGAACACTCACTTAAAGGTCCTTGGGAAAATATTTTTTAATCCTTCATGGGAAAAGTCCTAGGAATGAATTTGTTGTGTAGTATTTGTATGATTTGGCATTCTTACCAACAATGTGCAAGTTCCAGTTATTGCACATCCTCACCAAAAATTGGTATGGCCCATCGTTTTGAATTTAGTAATTATTGAATATATGTGTAGCGATGTCTCATTATGGTTTAATATTATTTATGCTAGCTACTAATGATGTTGAACACCTTTTCATATATCTATCATTCATTTATCGTGTTTGGTGAAGTATATGCGCCAATATTCTCACTTTTTTATTATATTATGTTTTTATTGAGTTTTAAGTTATCTTTACATATCTATATACAAGTCCTTTATCAGATATGTTTTCAAAATATTTTCTTCCATTCTTGTTTGTGTTTTCTCATATCTATTGAGGAGCACCATAATATATTAATTTAGGAAATGTTTCATTTATTGTTTTCTGTATCTTAGAGTATTATTTCTATATGTAGTCCAAGATATCTTTGCCTAACCCAAACCTAAAAATTTTCTTCCGTTCTTTCTGCTCCTTTCTAGAAACTTTATAGCTTCCGTTTTACATTTAGGCCAATGATCAATTCTGAATTAAGAATTATGAATAGTGTAAGTTAATATTGACATGGCTCCCTCCCCACCAAGCCCTACAGCCAGCCCACTGGTCCGGCTGAGAAGCAGGAGCAGAGCAGTGGAACAGCAGAGCAGCAGTCAGTTGGACTGGAGCACAGGTGGCAAGCATGGGCCACACTGCAAGGGGCAGGCCTGAGGTGCGGTAGTAGGTGCCTGAAGTAGGGTTGACCAACCACCACAGGCAAGCCAAGGTGTACTGATGGATCCTCCCTCCACAGCTCTGCCAGGCACAGTTACCCATTCCATGCAGGGCAGTGGTTCCAGACTTTCTCCCCATTATACATACACACACCTAAGCAAGTCACTGACCTCAACTTCCTGCTTTCTGAGAAGCCTCCAGGGTGGAGGGTGGTGGAATCTGGGGATGGAAGCAAGGCAAACCTGAATGGGATTCAGGACTAACCAATGTTAGTATTTTTCCAAACCCTAATTAGCATAATTTTGGACCAATAGATTAGTACTTTTTCAAACCTTAATTAGTATAAGTTTGGACAAATAGTATTAACCCAAGCGCTAACACCCTAGACTAGAACACTTGGTAGGAGAAAACTTGCTATTGGTCACCACTTGGCATTGCAAGAGGTCTGTTTCTGTTTCTATTTTTCAATAAATCCTATTACACTCACTCATCCTGGTTTGTGGATTTCATGCTTCAAATTCACTAGTCAACAACCCAGAAAGAAGAAATTGAGGGTGAGCTGCAGGGGTCTGCTGCAGCACTGGAAGGTATAGCCTCCCATGAAGAGCTGCAACACTTCTTGGCTGCAGAGATTGCAGCTTGTGCAGACCACACCTGTCAGTAGAAGCAGTGAATTGAGTTTCATCTCAAAACTTTGGTTTCAATAGTTTATATGTATTTTTTTCTCATATGGATAATTTTCCCATCATTTTTTAAAACTACTATCACTTGCCCACAGAATTTTCTTGACACCTTTGTCAAAACTGAAATGATCACAGAAGTGTAGATGCCACCAATCTGTAAGTTTAGACTTAGGCAATAAAACACTATCATCTTTATTATAGCTTAATGATAAATCTCATCCAAATGGTGTAGGTTCTTCAGCTTCCTACTTTTAAAATTGTTTTGTGAAATAGTAATAGCATATAGAAGAAAGTAAGTTAACTTTCAAACATATCATAGGAAAATATAAATTATTTATTAGTCATCAATATGTAGAAACATCTTGGTTAGTTTTTAATCAATAATTTTCTTTATTAAAATATGTAAATCCAGCAATAAATTTTTCTTAAGAGCAACAATATTGTCTAACTCTCTTTAACTCTTTTTCTGAATTTATCTAAATTGCATCATTAAAATGTCTTCTTTAGATTGCAAGTGAAAATTAAAATGTTGGTACAAAAAACACTTTCTATAATTAGCATAGGATAGACCTTTCTTAATTTTCTTAATATTCATTACTGTGACAGCAACATATTTTACTTATATAGTGTTATTTATTTTTCATTATAAACACAATTAACACTCTTTTTTTGTATCAGCTGCACCAGTTAATAAGT
This sequence comes from Sciurus vulgaris, assembly GCF_902686455.1. NCBI lineage: Eukaryota > Metazoa > Chordata > Mammalia > Rodentia > Sciuridae > Sciurus > Sciurus vulgaris. The sequence continues at coordinate 139,339,122 of NC_136463.1, forward strand.
TTGATCATATAATTCTCAAGAGAGAATAATATATAGTTCTGCCTCTGTAACAGACTCAAATTGCATTTACTTCTTACAAACATATTCAAACTCTGTTTAAATTATAGTATACCAATTAGCAATAGATATGAAAAATTTAATATGACTTTTTTGAGTTAAACATACAATGTAAAAAGTCTTACAATATGGCTGCCATCTCTTTTATCTACATTTATCAATTTATATGCTTAACATTTATTTAATACCTTTATATTGGAAACTTATTGGCTGGAATGACAACAGGAAATCATGTAAAGTAAAAACTTGAAGAAATATATTTAAGTTAGGCTGATTTCCAGGGATCAAGGGATACGAACTGAAAAGGGAAGGCAGGACACCCAGGGAACTGGAAGGATCAGTATTTGTAGATATGTTAGATTATCAGTCTCTATAGATGATTAATCTGTGATAGCCAATTAACCAATAATCTCTGTTGTGATGTGTCTGGACTGATGCAGCTATCTGAAATTCCAACCTATATCCACTGCAGATGACTTTTTTCACCATTATTTCTCAGCTGAATTATCATAATAGATCCCTGACTTTCCCTGGAATTTCTGCTTTTCAGAGAGGGTCTTTAAAATCATTATTCTGATCATCTAATTCTATTAAGCAAAACCATTCAGGGCTTCTCCATTTTGCTCTAAGCAAAAGCCAAAGTCCTCACAGTAACCTACTGGTTCTCCAAATTCTGTGATTCTCAATAGATTGTCTTTTTATAACTATTTTAAAATATGCATTCTACTTCTTATATACTAATTTAAGTTTTCCTTATATGCATTTTTGTCATTTTATGCTTTTTTGTTTTTTGTTTCTTATAAGACAGTATTGAAGGCTACAAGACTGAACCAAAATAATTATACAATCAACATTTTCCTACTTAGTTCTTGAAATTTTCAACCCTTGTAGGCCTTTCCCCGGACCATGCACACCACACAGAAATATCACTTACTATCAAATAAGGTTCAGCAAATTACCATTAATTCTTTCTTTTTTTTCCCAGTGACACAAAAGATTCTCATACTTTAAAGGTGCAAGGCCCTCCATCCAAGTGTCCGAATAAGTATTGGTATACTTGTGAGTACAGATAACATCCATACATCTCAAATAATTCCAATAAAGAAAACACAATGCCGATCGAAGGAGAATACGAAAAAGGAAAATAAACTCCTGCCTTTTGATTTATTTTTTTATTATTATTATTATTACTGGGAATTTATCCCAGGGCTTGGTGCATGCTAGGCAAGTTCTCTTTCTGACTTAACTCTTTTTCCTAAAGTATGGGTCTTCTTTCATGACTTTTACAGAGGGACTTCAATCATTCAAACAGATGAAAACACCCACTGTCACACTCTCATAGGGTGACAGGTTTAGAGGGATCCCCTACCATTCGTGTTTTTAAAATGTTTTCTTGGCTGTGCTGGGGATGGTACCCGGGCCCTGCATGTGCTAGTCAAGCACTCTACCACTGAGCTATATCCCCAACCCCTGCCATTCATGTTTTCAAAATCAAAATTAGAAAGTTTATCTCCTTGGTACTATTGAAAGGTTATCCCCAATTTTTTGACAGATGCTATTGTAGAAAGAAATCACAGTTGTCTTGATCAGGATCATTGCTCCCCTAAAACCTGGAGGTCTGAATCCTTACATTGTCTCAAAGAGCGTCTCAATGTGTAAGAAAGTGATTTTCCAAAGAGCAAGATCCAGATAAGTATGGTTGAAAGGAGACATGTTCCCTGGTGTTTTGTTGTTAAATAGTTTCTCACTGCAGTGATAATATTTGGAAGCTAGTAACATTTGTTGAAGGCAAATTCTGGGTCTTTGATTTAAAAACAGTTTCTACCCCGAATATGAATATAATAGTTACATAGACAATACTAGCAATAGGATCAGAATTGGAGTTTTGCAGCTGGGTGCAGTGGTGCACACCTGTAATTCCAGTGGCTCAGCAGGCTGAGGCAGGAGGATCATTGAGTTTAAAGCCAGCCTCAGCAACTTAGTGAGGCCCCCAGCAACTCAGGGAAAGCCTGTCTCAAAATAAAATATAAAAAGGACTAGAAATATGGTTCAGTGGTTAAGCAAACCTACCCTGTTCAATTCCCAGTACAAAAAAAAAAAGAAAGAAAGAATTGGAGATTTGCTCTCAAAAAATTTTATGCATAACACATATCAATGAGAAGTTCAGGGGGTTACCATAGTGTATCCACAAATATAATACGACTTAAAAATCATTCATGGGTAAAGCTTAAAATTTAAATTTCTTGATACTGTGGACAAACTAAAGTGACAATTAATAGAAAGAGAAAAGGTTGTTAGATCTAAAAACAACTTAAAAATTAAAGGTATTTTTCAATATAAAAATAACTGATCATAGGAAGAAGAAAGACATACAGATTTACCTAACAAAAATAGGTAAGAATTTTATGAGTAATTTAGAAACTTGGTTAAAGAACATAAAAGGATACCTAAATAAATACATGTATATATTATATTAATAGTGATCAAAAGCATCAATATTGTAAAAATACCACACTTTTTAAAGTAATTATGAATTTATATCAAAGTAAACCAAAGTATAGAGTTATATCAAGGGGCCTAAAATTTACATGGGAAAATAAATGCCTACCATGCACTCAAGAAATTTAAAAGAATTCACTTTGGAGAAAACAAGGAAAATGTGGCCTTCCAGATATTAAACTATCTGAACCCATTGCAGTTCAAATATATGGATGGAACTTTCTCAGACTAATTGTCCAAAGAGTCCAGAAAGCAGTGTGAATTTATGCAGAGGTATCATTACAAATAAATTGAAAATAATATAGGGTAATAAATCATTTTGAGAAAATTTGACTCACTTTATTAAAAAAAAGGAATTTAACATTATTACCAACTCACATCACTTGTGAAAATAAGCCCCAGGTAAATTAAATACCCAGATATGACAGGCAAATTTACAAAACTCAAAAGAAATCTAAAAATTTTGTGGAGTGAAAAGAAGTTCTTAGGATCCAAAAAGCTACAAATTCAAAGAAAATTTTGATGAATTTAACTATAAAATATAAGTGAATATTCACTTATTTGTTATAACTTGATGTAAACAATCTCCACATTCAATATAAAGTCACTTATAATCATTGAGTAGTTAATAACTTGAAATTTAAGAAGTGCTACTGACAGTATAAAAAGTAAATAAAACAAAAATATGTTTTCAGAAAGTTTGACATGTGCATTAAAAATTAAAATTTCAAGTAGAATTTGATAAGAAATCTTATATAACTGCAAATTATTGGTGACTTTTTCCCACATTGTTTGTTTTAAAAAATAATCCATTATATATATGATATCATGTCTCTATTTCAGAAAATTAAAGGATAAAATCAATAATACTCATGTGAGATTTCATTTATGATATTACTCAATCAAGCTTGCTAATACATTTGCAAAGCTACTTTAAATACCTATTCATTTTCTCTTAACTTCAAATTAACCAAAATAGAAAAATGTATTAAATGTTTGTAATGGCTTTTAGGTTAAACAACCTGTTGCTTTAAACATCATTGTTGAAAGTATATAGACTTTCCTCCTTGTGATTATATTATGCAAATTTATACATAAAATATATACTATATGAGCCACACAGAAAAAATTCATTTGATGTGTTACAAAAGGCTGTACTCTTGTCCTTAATCAGGATTTTAATGTTAACAAGTTGAATCTCATTAACTATTGCATCCTGAATTAGTGACAAAATTACTAACTATAATGCTTACATTTAATTAAACATTTTATAATACCTTTTAACCTCAAAGATGTTCACTCATTTCTTATATCCAGTTATATGAATAGAATGGAAAACAGCTAATAAATAGTAACAAGATTTATAAATTTTATATCAAGAAAAGTTAGATGTTTTGAAAATATATTTTAGATTATTTGGAAATAACCTAAAAGTGATATCAGGATTTCACCAGGTAACCATTCTGTTATATTCAAATATGAACTGAACTGGTAATGTATGTTAAATGTCTAAAATTTTCCAAAACCCACAACAAATCATATGAAGTAAATGTTCAATGTATTCTTTTTTAAATTTTTTTAAAATTTTATTTGTTCTAAATAGCTATACATGACTGTAGAATGCATTTATACATTTTGATAGATAATACATAAATGGAATGTAATTTCTCATTTATCTGATTATACATATTGCAGGATCACATCAGTTATGGAATCATATATGTACATGAGTATTAATATCTGTTTTACTCTACTATCATTCCTTCCCCCACACCACTTCCTCTCCCTTTACTTCCCTCTATCTAATAAAAAGTAACTCTATTCTTCCCTATCCCCCATCCCTTATTGTGAATTAGCATCTGCATATTAGAGAAAACATTTAAACTCTGTTTTTTTTGGGTTTGGCTTATTTCACTCAGCATGATGTTCTTTAACTCCATTCATTTACCAGCAAATACCATAATTTCATTCTTCTTTAAAGTTGAGTAATATTCAAATATATATATATAATATATATATATATAACATTTTATTTATCCATTTATCTGTTGAAGGGCATCTATCTTGGTTCCATAGTTTAGCTACTGTGAATTGAGCTGCTATAAACATTGATGTGGCTGCATCGCTGTACTATGCTGATTTTAAGTCCTTTGGGTACAAACCAAGAAGTGGGATAGCTGGGTCAAACAGTGGTTCTATTCCAAGTTTTCTAAGGAAACTCCATAGAGGGCATCCTTATCTTGTTTCAGTTTTTAAAGGGAATGCTTTCAATTTTTCTTCATTTAGAATTATGTTGGCCTTGGGTTTAGCATATATGGCTTTTTTATGTTCTTTTTTTGCATTGTAAACAAATGGGGTACAACTTGTTTCTCTGTACATGAAGTAAAGGCATACCATTTGTGTAATCATACATTTACATAGGGTAATCGTGTTTGATTCATTCTGTTATTTTTTCCTTTCCCTACCCCTCCCACCCCTCTTTTCCCTCTATACAGTCCCTCCTTCTTCCATTCTTCCCTCCCTCCTTCCCCCCATTATGTATCATCACCATGCGCTTATCAGCGAGATCATTCATCCTTTGGTTTTTGGGATTGGCTTATCTCACTTAACATGATATTCTCCAATTTCATCCATTTGCCTGCAAATGCCATAATTTTATTATTCTTTATGGCTGAGTAATATTCCATTGTGTGTGTGTGTGTGTATATATATATATATATATATATATATATATATATATATATATCACAGTTTCTTTATCCATTCATCAATTGAAGGGCATCTAAGTTGGTTCCACAATCTGGCTGTTGTAAATTGAGCAGCTATGAACATTGATGTGGCTGCATCCCTGTAGTATTCTGATTTTAAGTTCTTTGGGTAGAGGCCAAGGAGTGGGATAGCTGAGTCAAGTGGTGGTTCCATTCCAAGTTTTCTGAGGAATCTCCACACTGCTTTCCAGAGTGGCTGCACTAATGTGCAGCCCCACCAGCAATGTATGAGTGTACCTTTTTCCCCACATCCGCTCTAACACCTACTGTTGCTTGTATTCTTGAAAATCACCATTCTAATTGGGGTGAGATGGAATCTTAGGGTAGCTTCGATTTGCATTTCTCTTATTACTAGAGATGTTGAACATTTTTTCATGTTTGTTGATTGCTTGTAGATCTTCTTCTGTGAAGTGTCTGTTCATTTCCTTAGCCCATTTGTTGATTGGGTTATTTGTATTCTTGGTGTAGAGTTTTTTAAGTTCTTTATATATTCTGCAAATTAGTACTCTATCTGAAGTATGAGTGGCAAAGATTTTCTCCTACTCTGTAGGCTCTCTCTTCACATTGCTGATAGTTTCCTTTGCTGAGAGAAAGCTTTTTAGTTTGAATCTATCCCAGTTATTGAGGCTTGCTTTTATTTCTTGTGCTATGGGAGTCATGTTAAGGAAATCATAAATATCTGTGCCCCAAACAGGGGCTCATCCATGTATGTCAAACAAATCCTTCTCAATTACAGGAATCAAATAGACCACAACACACTAATACTAGGTGACTTTAACACACCTCTATCACCACTGGACAGATCTTCCAAACAAAAATTGAACAAAGGAAACATAGATCTCAATAACACAATCAATAATTTAGACTTAATGGACATATATAGAATATACCATCCAACAAAGAGCTAATACACTTTCTTCTCAGGAGCACATGGATCCTTTTCTAAAATAGACCATATATTATGCCACAAAACTACTGTTAGCAAATACAAGAAGATAGAAATATTACGTTGTATTCTATCAGATCATAATGGATTGAAATTAGAAATAAATGACAGAATAAAAAACAAAAACTACTCCAACACCTGGAGATTAAATAATTTGCTATTGAATGATGAATGGATAACAGAAGACATCAGGGGGAAATAAAAAAAATTCTTAGAGGTAAACGAGAACAAAGATACATCATATCAAAATCTCTGGGACACTATGAAAGCAGTACTTAGAGGAAAATTTATTTCATGGAGTGCATTCAATAAAAGAAGTAAAACTCAACAAATAAACGACCTAACACTACAGCTCTTTGAAAAAGAACAGAGCAACACCAAAAGTAGTAGAAGACAGGAAATAGTTAAAATCAGAGCTGAAATCAATAAAATTGAAACAAAAGAAACAAATGAAAAAACTGACAAAATAAATAGTTGTTTCTTTGAAAAAAAATAAACAAAATTGATAAACCCTTAGCCACACTAACAAAGAGAAGGAGAGAGAAAACTCAAATTACTAAAATTGGAAATGAACAAGGAAATATCACGGCAGAAACGAGTGAAATACAAAACAGAATTAGAAGCTATTTTGAAAATCTGTACTCCAACAAAATAGAAAATCTTGAAGACATCAACAGGTTTCTAGAGACATATGAATTACCTAAACTGAACCAGGAGGACATACACAATTTAAATAGATAAATTTCAAGTAATAAATAGAAGTCATCAAAAGCCTACCAGCAAAGTAAAGTCTGGGACCAGATGGGTTCTCAGCCGAGTTCTACAAAGAAGAACTTTAAAGAAGAGCTCATTCCAATACTCCTCAAAGTATTCCATGACATAGAAGAAGCGGGAACCCTTCCAAACTCATTCTATGAAGCCAATATCACCCTAATACCTAAACCAGACAGAGATACATAGAGGAAAGAAAATTTCAGATCAATATCTTTAATGAACTTCAATGCAAAAATTCTCAACAAAATTTTAGCAAATCACATACAAAAATATTTTAAGAAGATAGCGCTCCACAATCAAGTGGGTTTTATCCCAGGGATGCAAGGTTGGTTCAACATCCAGAAATCCATAAATGTAATTCACCATATCAACAGACTTAAAGTCAAGAATCACATGATTATTTCAATAGATGCAGAAAAAACATTCGATAAAATACAGCACCCCTTCATGGTCAAAATACTAGAAAAAATAGGGATAGTGGGTACATTTCTTAAAATATGGCTTTTATGATGTTATGTTCCTACTATCCCTAATTTTTCTAGTGTTTCAAAAAGGGGTGCTGTATTTTGTCAAATGCTTTTTCTGCATCTATTGAGATGATCATCCAATTCTTGTTTTTACGTCTACTGATATGATGAATTACATTTACTGATTTCCATACGTTGAACAAACCTGCATCCCTAGGTGAACCCCACTTGATCATGGTGCACTATCTTTTTTAATATGTTTTTGTATCCAAGTTGCCAGAATTTTATTGAGAATTTTTGCATCTATGTTCATCAGGAATATTGGTCTGAAGTTTTCTTTCCTTGATGTGTCTTTGTTTGGTTTCGGTATGAGGGTGATATTAGCCTCATAGAATGAGTATGGAAGGGGTCCCTCCTTTTCTATTTCATGGAATAATTTGAGAGGTATTGGTGTTAATTCTTCTTTGAAGGTATTGTAGAACTTGACTGAGAATCCATGTGGTCCTGGGCTTTTCTTAATTGGCAGGCTTTTAATGGCATTTTCTATCTCATTACTTGAAATTGTTCTGTTTAAATCATGTATGGACCTCCTGATTCAGTTTAGGTAGGTCATATGTCTAGAAATGTGTCAATGTCTTCAATATTTTCTGTTTTATTAGAGTATAAATTTTCATAATACTTTCTAGTTATCTTCTGTATTTCAGTTGTGTTCATTGTGATATTTGCTTTTTCATTATGTATTTTAGTAATTTGGATTTTCTCTTTTTCTTTTTGTTAGTGTGGCTAGGGGTTTATAAATTTTATTTTTTTTTCAAAGAACCAACTTTTTGTTTTGTCAATTTTTTCAATTGTTTCTTTTGTTTCAATTTCATTGACTTCAGTTCTGATTTTAATTATTTTCTGTCTTCATTGTTTTTGATGCTGATTTATTCTTCTTTTTCTGGGGCTTTGAGATGCAATGTTAGCTCATTTATTTGTTGACTTTTTATTCTTTTAATAAATTAGCTCAATGCAGTGAACTTTCCTCTTACTATTGCCTCCATAGTGTTCCAGTCATTTTTGTATGTTGTATCAGTATTCTTAGTTACCCTTAAATATTTTTTCATTTCATCCTTGATTTTTTTCTACTATCCAATTGTCATTCAATAGTATAGTATTTAGTCTCCATGTGTTATCTTCTATTTTTTAATTTTATCATTGATTTCTAATTTCAGTTCATTACGATCTGATAGAATGCAGGGCATTATCTCCATTTTTTGTATTTACTAAGAGTTAATTTACAACATAAGATATGGTGTATTTTAGAGAAGGATCCACATGCTGCCAAGAAAAAAAATGTATTTGCTCATTGATAGATGAAATATTCTATATATGCCTATTAAGTCTAAAATTATTGATTGTATTATTTAATTCTATAGTTTCTTTATTTAGTTTTTGTTTAGAAGGTCTGTCCAGTAATGAGAGAGGTGTGCTAAAGTCACTCAGTAACATTTTGTTGTGGTCTATTTGATTCTTGAAATTGAGAAGGTTTTGTTTGATGTACACAGATGCTACACTGTTTAAGGCATAGATCATTACAATCGTTACGTCTTGATGATGTATAATTCCCTTCAGTAGAATGAAATTAACTTCTTTGTCCCCTCTGATTAACTTTGGCTTGCAGTCCATTTTATCTGTTATGAGGATGGAACCCCCTGCTTGTTTACGCAATCCATAGAGTGATATGTTTTTTCCCATCCTTTCACCTGCAGTCTGTAAATGTCTTTGCCGTTGAGGTGAGTCTCTTGGAGATAGCATATTGTTGAATCTTATTTTTTAATCCAATCTGCAAGATTATGTCTTTTGATTGATGAGTTTAGGCCATAAATATTCAAGGTTATTACTGAGATATGACTTGTAGTTCCTGTCATTTTGGTCTTCTTCTGACTTTTAATTTGATTCAGTTTCTCTTTTGACTATTCCTTGACTATTCCTTTAGCGTAGTTCCTCCCTTTGCTTTGTTTTCATATATATCATGGAAAGTTTTTATTTCTTCTTCAAATCTGAAACTTAATTTTGCTATATATAAAATTCTTGGTTGGCAACCATATTCTGCTGGTAATGCTTTCCTTTGAATTTATAATTTGATTTATCAATTCCTTTATTTTGAGAATTTCTGCTTTTTTTCACAGTCTCTTTATTCTTTATTGAAGTTATCTTTGACTTTCTGTATTTTCTCTTCAATTTCATTCTTTATACCATCCTTTACTTTGCAGACAGATTAACTTTGTACATTCTAAACTCCTTCTTGGACATTTCTTCTATTGTGTTGTCAGTGCTCCTCTTATGGGAGCTTCTTGGTTTGTTTGTGACATTTTGTTCCCTTGTTTTGTCATGTTGTTTGTGTGTTTTCCCATATAGTTTTATGGATATGAGGCAATACAGATTCTACCCTGTAGACCTATATTGTCACTGAAGATTTCCAGTTTCCGACCTTTAAGAGGGAGACCAATATCAATAGCACCCAGTGCAAAGAATACACAGCCCCAAATATAATAGCTCCCAGCAAGGTGTCCACTGCCCTCTCACTATTAGTAGCTATGATCATCAATCACTGTACACAATGAAAACAGAAAATTTGCCAAATAGATTTATAATCTCAAATAGTGGGTAAAGAAAGAACAGAAACGGTGCAGGACATGGTGTTCATAAGGGCTCAGGAGAGAAGCCAGAAGAAAAAATCCACAGGAAGAGTGGAAGAGAAACCAACAGAGGTTAGCTGTTAGGTAGAGAAAAGGTAGAAAGGGAATCTAGAAAGACAGACAAGCAAGAGGAAGAATACATGTAAGAAAAAAAATAAAAATAAAAACATAAGAATATACAGCAGAACAGCAAAACACTATGCATATATCACCATCTTCAACAAACAAAGGCACAAAAAACACCTTCCTCCAAATATGGTGGAGAGAGATTCCAGAGAAGAAAAATAAAATAAAATAAATCTCAGTGGAAAATTGAACAACTGTCTCTGCCAGCATCAAAATCTTCTCAGTCCTGTCTCTGACAGGGCTGGCAGAGCCTGTTACTATCCCACCAATCTGGGCCTCAGATGTCCTGGATTTGGTCACATTGCAATCCCAAGATCTCAATGCCATTGGAATTTGGAGAGAGACCACCAGGGATGAGCAATCCTGAGAAATAGTAACTAGATGGCAGCAACCTGCACTCCCAGGAAGAGGACCCCAGTTGCAGCCAAACCTAGAGGCACCTTGACACTGAACCTCCAGGTCCTGGCTTGTGTCCCCAGCCAGGAGTGGCTGTGTCCCAAGATGGCAGTGGCAGAAAACCCACTAGCAACCAAAACAAATCCCAGGCTCTGGCTGTTGACTCAAAATGGATGTGGCCACATTCAACCAAAACTGGAGTCTCCCTGACAGCAGACCTTGAGACAGTGGTGGAAGCGGTAGTAGCAGGAGTCAGTGGGAGCAGGTGGAGGGTCAGCAGCTGCTGCAGACATAAGTGGCACTGGCAGCAGGTGGGGGACTGTGGCAGCAATGGTGGTGGCATTGACTGTGGCTGCAGCTTCAGTGGCATCCAGAGAGAAGACCTCCAAGTGACCTCCAGGTACTGGCAGAGGTTTTGGCAGCAGTGGGATTGGTGGTAGCAGCAGCACCAGCAGCAGTGTATATGGCAGCAGACCTCCAGGTGATGGAGACAGCATCAACAGCAGCAGCAGCGCTGGGAGAAAAGACCCCTGGTCACCTGTGGCAGCAGCGGTGGGGCAGCTATGTCCCAAGAGAAAACCTCTGGGTGATGGCAGCAGTGCCTGAAATAGAAGCACCCTGGGAAAAGACCTCTGGGTTGCACAAGCAGCAGCAGGCACCTGAGAATACACCTTTGGGCATCTGGGACAGCGGCCTCAGGCTCAGCTGCACCCCACCCCCCAGAGAAGACCTCTGGACGGCAGCAGCATCTGCCATGGCGTTGAAGTACACAGAGAAACTATCTCCAGGCATCTCAGTCAATGTCTTCTTATTTTTGTACTTTCTCTTAAAACAAAGATCATATGTTCATTGAATATAGTAATATTCTCCTAATTGTAGTCTCTGGCACCAGCTTCTCTCTTATGATTTTGGTCAACATTGTATTGCTTGATTATGCTTACAAAAGCACCCTCAAATGATTTCCCTGTTCATTTTCCCCTGCCTCTGGGGAAATTGTCTGCATTCATTATGTAATGTCTTTTACCATCTTGCCCAAATAGTGTACAACTATATTTCACATTAATGTTTCAGAGGAAATTTGCATTTCAAGATTAAGAGCCCATTTACTGTCAAATAATTTACATATAATTCACTCAAACTGTTGAGTACCTACAGTATGTCAGGAACCAGTTTAGCACTTTTGTTCCTCAAATGCGTATAATATAAAATGTTCTCTGGTTACTAAATGTCTATGTCTTGATGCTATCAAACAGATCCCGTCTATGCTATAATACCTCTTTGGACTACTCAAATATAACAATTTCTACTAATATCAATGTCTATATTCTATGAAGCATGATATTTACATAACCCACTTCTTTGGGGTGTGTTATATATTTTCTCCTATTATTAATTTCTAACATATATTTGTTTGCTTTATATGCTGCTCATAAGCATATGTTCTGCAAAAAGAAAAGACATTCTCATCAGTGCAAGGACAAAATGCAGAATATGAATAAGTTATTGATTCTGCTTTCAAATGCTTGTAGGACCCAGATAGAGAGCAAATGACCACTCAAGTACATTCTTCAGCTCTATGTCTCAATAGCCATCAATTACACCTGTGTATCTATCTATCTATACACACACACTCACACACACACACACACACACACACACACGTGATCATACTAATTTTAGGAAATTACTTCTCCAGAACTTATTTACATTTCCCCTTTCATTTATTTTCCAACTAGTCTTGCTTATTTTCTTTTTATTCTCATTTAAAACCTACTATCTCTTCTTAAAAATGTTTTTATTAGTGCATTAGAGTCATACATAATAGTGGGGTTCACTTTGACATAATCATACATGCATGAATATAATTTGCTTCATTTCAGTCCCAGTACTTCCTCTTTTCCTTTCCTCCTTCCTGTTCCCCTTCCTCTAGTCTACTAGTCTTCCTTCTATTTATTTCTGTTTTTTTTTTAATTGGTGCTTTATAGATATACATCTAAGTGAAATTCATTGTGGTATACTCATGTAGGTGGTGCACCCATATATGCAGCATGATTTATTTGATTTCATTGCCAGTTTTCCTTACTCTCTGCTGATTCTGCTGATGACTTTGGTTCCTTTTTTATTAATTTTTTCTCTCTCTGTTTCTCTCTCACACACACACCCTACACACACACCTCTCACATTATCATATCTATTAATATACTCAGCTCTGTTGCTGTTTACTCTGCCTTTCCTTGTTATGGTTAACCTGGTCTATGTCCTGCCTAAGACAATCACTCCACTGTGCCCTATGTCTAAGTTTATCATAATCCTTAATTTAACCATGATAGCTCTGACTTAGAGAAGTTTTTGCGTGTATAAGTTTTGATACCATAAAATCCCTTTCACTAATACAATTACATATATCAAGGTCAATAAAAGAGCATTTGTCTTATGTTTCTTTTGCAGTTATTACTCATATTGGGTTTGTCTCTTCTTTGCGGTTATACTTGAATATAATTTCTATATACATAGAATATAATTTCTATGTATATGGCAGAAAAGTCTTAATAAATGATCTACTCTTCGTGTCAAATACATTAAACATGCTCCATTTCCATGTACCCAGACATAATGAGTAACTTACTTCCCTAACTCTGTCAGCAGAGTTAGATACAGATGGTCACTTCCATGAACACCCTATCCTTCAGGACATCATTCTCTGGGCATGTTTCCTCACCACAAACTTCTCCTGTGTCGTCTCCTTCCCTAACACACTTTACCTGTCTGATTTAAAATTTTTGGGATGTTCGCCTCAGATCTTATGTCTCCTTTGTCAATACTTATTCCCAATGTTAACTCAGGTAAGATCATACCTCTTATTAAAGTATATTTTTAAATGTTAAAATTATAACTGAATACATTATTAAATAGTCAACCTACTCATCAGTTTTGTCATGGAAAAAAGAGAGCAGAAACAAATTATAAAGTACCAATATGAGAAATATCAGTGGGAATGTCATCACAGATACAATATGAATTAAAGAATAATAAACAATATTTCTGAAATGCCAATAAATTTTATATAAAATGCACAGTTACTTGAAATATACCAAGTATGAAGACTTGTGGAATCATGCATCATTTTATATCTGCCCACAAGCAGATCCTACATTTTTGCACCACTGAGCCAGGGCTCTCTATTCTTTCTTATCACCTCCCAGTGATTCTCCAGAAAAGAGTTCAAAAGTAATTATGAGCTTTTCCTGTGTCTGAAACTCTGTTCCTCCTAGACTGATATACTAATCCATAAATAGTATATAATAACTTGTTAAAGTCATAAAAGATTTTTGTCTCACCTATTTTTATGGCAGTTGGCTCTTTCTCACTCTCTATCAAATGTGTGGGTCTTGCTTGTCTTTGGAGAGTACATAAGCCCATTTTCTGTTGCTGTACCAGAATACCTGAAGCTAAATTACTTATCAAGAGTCTTATTTTGGCCTATGGCTTGGGAGGTTCAAAGTTGAGGGGCTGCATCCCTTCTTGCTGGCAGAATCCCAAGGCAGTGCAGGGCAGCACCTGGCAAGAGACTGGGACAATCTAAGTGCCATGGCCTCTGGTCTCCCTCTCGCTTCTTACATAGCCCTGGGTATTCAATAGTGGTGATCCACCATGAGGACTTTACTTTATCCTCATCACCTCCTTAGGGCCCTACCTCTACATGGCATATTTGGATTAAGTTTCCATCCTCTTACTACTTCACAATATGGATCACATTTCCACACATGAACTCTTGGGAGATACGCAAGCTATATCGAAACTATAGCAGAGGGGCTTTATTATTCTTAAAACTCAGCTTATTAACTTGCCTTAGAACATTGGATCTCTGATGGATTTAAGTAGCAGTATGATTTTTTTTTACATTGTCTGGCTTTTTCTCTTACAGTTTTCAATACAGAAGCACAAGTAGAAATCCTTCCAGTGACTTTTTAAAATTATATGAATTTTTAGAATGTTTGAATTGCCTAACACATTTGTTCTTGTTTTAAAATGGAGCTGTGTTTTTTCTTAATTTAAAGAATTTACAAGTAGCAACAATAGTAATATAAATCCGTTAATCTTGAGTCATTTCACAGTCTTGCATAAAACCTTTTAAAATATATACTTGTCAGCATGTGTGCTATACATATGCTGGCTATCACTCTGTTCCTTCCCTCACAAGCTCAGAGCTGTTTCCTCTGCTTAAAATTCCTCCCCAGCATTCACAGCAGCAATCTTCATTCTTTATATTTCAGCTTAATGCTAATTCTTTAAAGGTGATTTCCCATCAAAACTGTGACTTCACTACCATTTTTGCTATTCACCCTCAAAACACTGAGAGTTTCCTACAAGGGCCTATATAATTTTACATTTTCTTTAAGTGCATCCTTGAATGCATCTTATAAAGCAGTTCTACTGGGGATGAGATGCTAGGTTTCTGTTTCAGAAAGTTTACATTTGACCTTTCTTTTTAAGCATAATGTCACTGGATATGGAATCCTAGGTGTGTAGGACCCTAATTTTGGAAAATTCTCAATCATTACTCTTTCCAACACTTCTACTCTTGTAACAATGATTCACTTCATTCTTCAAATATAGCCCTTGCTGCTCTAAGTGGACATATTTTTTTCTCTCTACTCCCTGATCTCCTTTCTGATGGGGATGAGGACTGAGGTTTAATGACATTGTCTCTTTCTTCTCCTTCTGCTACTCCCATTATGTGTATGTTGTATGTTTTGTTAGTGTTCCACAATTCTTGGTTGTTTTGGTTTTGTTTATAACCATTCTCTTTTCTCTTTGTATTTCAGTTTGGGGTGCTTCTACTGATCTATCACCAAGCTCACTGATGCTTTCCCAATGCACATTCAGTTTCCTAATAAACCTACTGAAAGCATTCTTCAGTTTTTGCTAGAGTGATTTTGATTTGTAGAATTTCCTTTTAATTTTTGCTTACAGTTTTTACCCCTCACTTAAAGAAGCCATTGTTCTTCAATGTTTTCTGCTTTTCACATTTAATCCTTTAACATATCCAGTCGTAGTTATATTAAAATCTCTGTCTTATCATTCCAACCTCTATTTAATTACTTAAAATCAGTTATGTTTGCTTTGACCCTTCAAATTGTATTTTCTT
This sequence comes from Sciurus vulgaris, assembly GCF_902686455.1. Lineage (NCBI taxonomy): Eukaryota > Metazoa > Chordata > Mammalia > Rodentia > Sciuridae > Sciurus > Sciurus vulgaris. The sequence goes on from NC_136463.1 coordinate 139,354,985, forward strand.
ATTATTTTTAATATGCCTTGTAATTTTTTTGTGAAAGTCAGTCATAATGTATTTGAGTGACAGAAACTGGAGAATCTAGGTCTCATTGTAAGGTTTTATGTTAACCTGATTGGGAGTTGATCCTTATTTAATGATTGTTGTGATCATAGCTTCACCTTCCTCTAGTGCCCTTGGTATCTTTCCTATTGACTTGAGCTTCCCTAAGCATGTCTCATCAGAGAAAGCCTTGCACTTCTTTCTGCTGTAATCCAACATTGTTAAGATAGAACCTTTTAGTGTGGTGGTAAAACATGGATGATGGGAAGTGTCCTATAATCATATAGACAAAGCTCAGTTTTTTAGTGGGCCTATAACCATGGTTTGTGACCCTCACAAGAGTTTTTAACCATGGTGAAACATGAAGGTTAAAGGAATATCCTGAGGAATGAAGCTCTGGTAAAGTCAATTCCCCTGGAGAATAGGTCTTCATTATATAGAATGCTCTAAGCCATTTCTCAATAAGTAATCTTCCTTACCTCTGTGCAGTCAGTGATAGGGTCTTTCCTGGGCCTTCACTATAAAAACCTGGGGGATCAAGACAACCACACAAAAGTGTGGGTCAATATTAAGAATAGGACTCCAAGAATTTGCTACTTTTATAGTTTTCCACACTTGGTCTCCTGAAACTCATCAGAATTGGTAATTAGAATTTCTACCATCTTATACTCCAGTGGTTTTTTCTCCAGTAAACTACATCTCAGTTGTTATTTGCTAGAACTACTTTACTCTTCAGATTTGGGGCAACAGTTTGACATGAGATCAGATGGGTCTCAGAAAAATCTTGGATTTTTCAATTTGGTTAGCTTGTTTCTTGTTATGGAGAGGAGCAACAACTTCCAAATTTACATGGTAGAGCCAAAATCATAAGTTCTTATGCATTTATTTATATATTTACATTTCTATAGTTTTCTGTTCAAAAATTTATAAATTTTATGAGGATGAGGACCATGTATGGTGTCTTCACCATTGTGAACCTAGCTCCAATCACAGTTTCTTGCATATAGTGGCTACTCAAATTATATTTTTAAATTGTGAAAACTGAATAGTTCATTTAAGAGAGGAATTTTGTTAACAATGTATATCTCCATTGTCAATTTAAACTTACAAAGAAAAAAAATACACGTATTTGGTAATAATTACATTTTTATTTATAAATTATATTTTAAATTTTTATTTATGTATAAATAAATATATAAATATATGAATTTCATTTATAAATTCTAGTTCTTTTCCCATGCAGAGATTTTCCATAAGTGTTTCCATAGTGATGTTTTGCTTTATGTGTATGTTCAGTCAATAATCTATAACTAGACATTGTAAATTATCATTAAAAACTGTGGGAAAAAGACATAATACTAAAAATATTTTGAACTTAATTAACATCTGTTAGTTGCCTTTTCATTGGTGAGATAAAATACTTGAGAAAAACAATTTAGAGGAGGAAAGATACATTTTGGCTCATGGTTTCATAAATTTCAATCCATTATCAGCTGTCCATTTCTTTAGGCCCCAGAAGAAGCAGAATAACATGGTAGAAGGCTGTGACAGAAGAAAGCTGTTCAGCTCAAGATGGGAAGCAGAAAGAGAGGAAGGGACTAAGGAAAAGATAGAGACGCCAAGAGCATATACCTCAAGGGCCTATTTCCTCCAACTAGGTTCGATTCCAATGGTTGGACCACTTCAAAATAGTCCATTCAGATAATGAATTCATCATTGGATTAACCCATTAACAAACTCATGATCCATTCATTTCCCAGTTGCCCCACCTCTAAACATTGCTGCATTTTGGACCAAGTCTTCAACACATGAGCCTTTAGGGACATTCTAGATCCAAACTATAACAATATCCAACGGGTTTGAAAATTAAATCATCCATCTGCTCCTTCAAAAACCAGAGTAAGCAACTATTATACAAATAAGCATGTCATGTTCCTTGATCTTCTACAAAATATTAAATGAAACAATTCTAAAGACATTCTTACAAATTATAAATGATTTGAAAATGAGCTAGAAGTGGAAGTTACAGAATTTTTCATATGAATCAATTTATTTTTCTGGAATAAACTATTAAATATATTCCAAATTTTAAAGATAGTAAACTTCTGTTTATGCAGTAAAATTTAAAAATTTATAATCCTAATTGCACAGTTAATGTTAACTTCAGTTTATATATTCATACAGATTTTCTAACATTTTTAAGCCAAATGTTCTAAGTGTAATGAAATAAACCCTTATCCATTGTTGGTGCCCTAGAATAACCACTAAACTTCCTTGTTTGGCTTCAGTATAAAAAATCAGGTGAAATACTATTTTTTATTTTTTTGACACACATACAAAAGAGAATAAAGTATGATAAAACTTAAAGAATTAATTATGAAAAACACAACTATCCTTTAACAAAATAAACATACATGTAGTTTTTTATAAGTGTATGTATATATGTGTGTCTATAAAAAATTCATTTTGGAATCACATGATTGATGATTGTGATATTTAGTAGGTTACCAAAGTAAAGCATATAGTCCCCTCCACATCTCTACAAGTACTGCTACAAGTAAATGTACTAGTATATAATGTGGAAGCCAATAGTGATTTAGTAGATATTGTGAAGGTTTTCTGAGTAAAATTTCTGAGTATATTCTCAGTTATTTTGCTGACTCTGATAAAATACCACTTTTTTTTCATGGCCAATAACTGAACCCAGGGTCTGTGTGCTAGTCAAGTGCTCTCTGCCAGAGAGCTAAATTCCCAACCCCTAGAATATATTTGTTATAGCAATAATTCTTATAGTAAAATTCTAAATTAGCAGAATTTTCACTCCCTGTAAACTGCTAGAATGCAAATTCTCTGATCCTATTATGATCTACTGCATTATAAACTCTGACATGTGTTTTACCATTGAAACTCCCTAGATGTCTATGAAAATGCTAATATTTGAGAACCACTACTCTAGAAGTCTGACTTCCCCCATGAGCATACTTGCCACACATAGAAGGATGAGGACCTCCATCTTCAAATCCAGCAATGATTTCTCTCATGCTTTCCACCTCTTTTTCCTACATCCTTCTCTGACCACATCCCTTTGAAGTGTTTTCCACTTCTGAAGACTCATTTGATTAAATTTGGCTTACATATACAACCCTGGATATTCTACACCTTTAAATTCCTTAACTTCAATCAAATCTGCAAAGTATCACTTGCATACAAAATAGCATATTCACAAGTTATAGGGATTAGGATGTGATTATCTAAGAAGTGTAGGGCATTATTCAGCTTAGTATGGCACCAAAACCTATAAAGTAGTTAGAACCAGGCTAGTTTTTTTTTCCAGAGGGCTTTATAAGAATTAGCACTTTTAGTAAAATTTAGGCATGACCAAAGATTCCAATCATACCCTAGTAACAAGAAGAACAGATTCTTATTGAAGTTTTGAAAATAACTATAAAGCCATGAAAGCAAGAAAACAAAAGGGAATTAGGGAGTTTTCTATCACTTTGACAAAATACTTAAGGTAAATAATTATAATGAAGAAAACTTTATTTTGGCTCATGAATTTTTGAGTGTCTTTCCATGGTTGGTTAGTTTTGTGGCTTTTACACCTGTAGTAGTAATGGCAGGTAAAGAGAGAAGGAGAAAGAACCAGGATCCCAATATCCCCTTCAAGAACATACCCCTATGTGACTGGAAGATTTCAAACTAGGTCCAACCCCTTAAATGTTCTACCACCTTCCAACATCACCATGAGCTGGGGACCAAGCCTTTATCACGTTTACCTGGGGGAATATTTATCAATATCATAGCAGTGTTTCAAATTCCTAAACAACCCATATGGAGAAATAAGACCCACATAAATACTTAATCTATTTACATAAACAAAGTTATTAAATTATTATAAATTAAAATTTTCTTAAAAGCAAAGAGAGGTTTCTTACATATACAAAAAAGAACATTAAAAAAATCAGAAATATTCCAAATAAAAGTAGTTATCCCTCATCAGCTCATTAATTCCTATATGATTAATTAATATTTGGCTCTATCTTAAATTTGGTGGTCTCACAAACCAATCTGCTTCTCAACTAGAATTCTGGATTGGATGACTCAGTAGAGCAGTAGCCTAAAATTTCCTTGAATGATGCCATCAGAAGTTGGTATCCCAAAATACGTGGCATAGTTCTTCACCACGGAACTCTGAAATAATAATTTTTATACAAAGTGCCATAGCCCCCAGGTTAGAGCAAGGGCTTTGAGGAAAACATCTGAATAAAACCAAAAGCTCTTGATAGGTGACAAGAGACTTAAAATTTCTGTGCTTATTACTGATAATAATCAAAAGTGAAAGATCTGATGATGCCAAGTCCTGTGGCCCATGCCTGTAATTCCAGTGGCTCGGGAGACTGAGGAAGTAAGATCACAAGTTCAAAGCCAGCCTCAGCAACTTAGGGAGACCCTAAAGAGCTTAGCATAATCTTGTCTCCAAAAATTAAAAAAAAATAAAATAAAACAAAAAAAAGACTGAGATGTGACTCAGTGGTTAAGTACCCCTGTATTCAATTCCCACTACCAAAAAAAAAAAAAAAATCCCAACCCAGAAGCATTTTAGATAAAATACCTATACTATTTACATATCTACAAGAACAATGATTAGCCCTATTTTTGAAGAAGAGTAGTTATCACACCTAACATATAAAAATGAATGGATATAATCATTGATGAGAAAATAAAACTCTTCAAATATAAAATATTAAAACCCTGAGACCAAATATGTCAAGAATTTACAAAGTACATGCTAGAATATACCATGAATACACCAAGAATATCAGTTAACAAGACTCACTAAGTCCACAATAAACACTAAATATCTCTAAGTTAATAAAGCTCAATAGGCATGTGATATGAATTCCCAATTAATTGTTAATGATTTTTGTCCCTAGCTAATTATAAATAAAGTCTAAAACTCTTAAGGGTAATTTTAGATACCAGTGTCCAGCTAAGAACTGAAGATGCCCAGCTCATTATGTGATGTAAGCAGAAACAAGGCCTTAATCCTTGGGAGGAAATCATATTAGATTCTTGGACTTTAATTCATTTTAACCTATAAAGATAACTGTTGTACCTTGGGTTTACTTTCTCTGCCATCTGATATATTCTGATTTAAAAAAATTTTAGAACACAACGAGACAAAACACAACCAAAGCTTAAAAACAATAAGCACTTATTGTCCACTTATAGGTAAATTAGGATATGAGTTAGGAACCATAAATTCAATCTCCATCTGCAATAGACTCACTTAGAAAAAGAAGATGATAGCAAGGAAATCCATGTCTGAGGGTATCATTAAAACTAGTCTAGGAGTAAAAGATGTAAGAATCATTCATGTGGAAAAAAAAAACAGACTCACAGAAAATATTTTTCCTTACGAATTGTCTGAGCACTATGTGGGCTACACTGTTTTATGTCAGTAATGGATGGGGTTAATGGGAAGACCACATCCATGCCAGCTTGTTACTTAGCATAGTTATGGTTTCAGAAACACGGACAAGTTAAGAGCAACTAGTGATAGAATTGATGAGACTTTTCTCCTGATGCAAGAAAGACTCTGGCAATGCTGTCAAAGCACAATAATGAGCAACTCAATGTGAGAAAAGTCAATATCTGTTGACATTAGGTCTTTAATAATTCACATGTCCATCCCAGTTGAAGAGTGGAGATTGAGAACAGGCAATTTTATCGTGCTTAAGGGAATGTGGAACTCAGTGTTAGAGAAGTCCTGTTATCACCTGGAGGTGAAAAATAGAGTCCACAGGTATTCTGAGAATGTCTCAAAAAGCACTCTCATCATGAATACAGACTGGATACATACAACTTGAAAACAAAATGGACTTCAGTTATACTGCATAAATACCATGCAGTACAGGTGGAAAGGAGGTTATGTGGAGAAGGGAGGGATTAAAGTCATGGAAATAATAGTTTTAAACAAATAATAAATATAAATTCAGTACTCTCAGGCAAAAATAGCGAGCTCCTAAAAAGTTACTAAAAATTTGTTAGCTTAAAACATTTTTTAATTAAAAAAAATAGGAGAATCCTACTTTGGTTAGTGACATAGTTTGAATAAACATCCCACAAAGGTGTATGTGTTAAAGCTTCATCCCTGGCCAATGGTGCTTTTGAGGGATGGTGGAAACTTTAAGAGGTGGGCCCTAGTAAGGGGTCTTTGAGTCACTTTGTGTATGTCCTGAATGCAATTGTGGGACCTTGTGTTCTTCCCTCTCTCTATTGTGCACCCAGACCATGAGGTAAGCATTTTTGCTCTGCTGTACATTCCTGCCCTGGTGTGCTGCCTCACCCAAAGCATTAAGGTCAACTAATTGTGGACTACAATCTCTAAAATTGTAAGATAATATATCCATTGTCTTTATAAGTTGATTATCTCATTTATTTATTAGAGTAAGGCAAAGATAACTAATGCAAAATATTGATACCAAGATCTTACCGCAGCCTGTGCAGGGAAGGAATCAGTAAACCCTATGAAGGTGGGGTCTGGGAGAAATAAAAGGCTGAAAAAGTAATATTAAGAAAGACAAAAGACACAAGAAATATAGTTTAAATGGTGGGGGGCTTTATGGGTGGAAAAGACCTGATGAGTCTGATCCTAACAATGGGTAAAGGACTATGAACGCTTTATTTATGGTGAAATTCATCAAAGGGATTTATTGTGAGGAGGGGGTTCTTCAAGGTAAACAAGAAGGGAGAGGCTGTGGGGAAGTTGGCCTGATTGGGTACTTATCACTTGCACAGTGATTCTTCGTCCTCAAGGCAGCTGGCGCCTCAAAGTTACTTGGATGTGTTGGTATCTCTTTCCACCTCCCTGGAGTTGTTTTTGAACCTAGGGCTGTCTAAACCAACAAATTCCGTGTTATTACAGAATTCCCTTTGAGTAGGATGTTAACAAGGCCACAGAGCAATCTCAAATCGGTGAGATGACATGAAGAGTTCTCCCAGCTTAAGATGGCTCAGACAAGCCCACAATTTATTCAAAGCTCCCAACACCAAGAAGAAGGTTCTTTAGCATGACTATATACCTGCTGATGTGGAAGAAACTTTGGAATCGGTTTCTGGGAATAATTTGGAAGTTTGAAAGAGCAAGTTAGAAAAAGCCTACAATGCAGTAAACAGAGTTTAATCGGTGGCTTTGGTAGAAGTTCAGGATACCAGAATGCTGATAAGAATGGAAATAGTAAAGTCTATGCTAAGTAGGCTTCAGATGGATATGGAGATTCTATTAGCAATTAGAGTAAAAGTTATTTATGCTATACTGTGTCGGCATTTTTGTCTATCCTGAAGGGTTTGTGAGAAGATGAACTTAAAGGTGACAGACTAGTACATTTGACAAAGAAAATTCCAAAGGAGCACAGCAATTAGGCTGAAACACAGGTATTACTGGTCACTTTTAGCCAAGCATACAATGAGAATCTGGAGTTAGAGGAGCAAAATAGAATAGGAAAGGGGATCAGAGGGAGGGGGGAAGAGAGGAGTGAAAGGAGGATTTCTGGGGACTGATATGGAGCAAACTGTGTTATGTCAAAATGGTATATAATGGGGGTGGGGAGTGAGAGAAGAATGGAGGAACTTTGGATTATGTAGAGGGATGAGAGGGAGGGGAATATGAAAAATTGTGGAGTGAGACAGACATCATTACCCTATTTACCTGTATGATTACACAAATGGTGTGAATCTGCATCATGCACAACCATAGAAAAGAAATGATGTACCCCATTTGCGTACAATTAATAAAATGCAGTCTGTAAAATAAATAAATAAATAATTTTTAAAAATGAATCCTCCTATTGCATATAATTGTAATGCACTAATGAAAATACTAAAAACTAAAACCTCTCAAGTAAAACAAAAGAAAAATTTTTTGGAACTTAATTCGTCCAGCAAAGAAGTCTATGAAAGGGTATGACCAAAGTGTGATGATTATAGGGTCTGGGAATTAGTGCCTTATAAAAATAAGCTAAGTGCCCCTCACTTAGACAATAAGAAATACTTTGATGTCATTGCAGGAATCAGCAATGCCACAGCCATTGCAGGCTCAGAGATGTAGAAATGCAAGTTTGTTTTACAGACTTTCTAGGGAAAAATCCTTTTAAAAGTGAGACCCAGGGTTTGCGCAGAACTTTCTAAGCCAGCAAGGCACTCAGAGGCCTGTCATGGTTCAAGTGAGCACAGGACAGCTGGCATCAGTGGCAGACCTTAGCATTGTCCATGTGATGCTGGTTCTCCAGGCATGCTGACTGAGAAAGGTATCGGGTCGTGGAGACTTACACTGAGATTTCAAAGAAAAGCCTGGAGACTGGGCAGTGCATTTCAGGACCAGAGTCCCTATTTAAAAACCCTAGGGATGAAGCAAGAAACTGTGAGAGTGAAGCCAATGCTGCAGTGGAGATCCCAGAAAGGGAGGGAAGCCTGCAATGAGCAATTTCTGCTTAGGGAAGCTACACACAGCCATCAGAACCCACCTAAAATTGTGAGCCAAAATAAACCTTTTTCCTTTATAAGCTGATTATCTCAGGTATTTGTTATTGTCACAGAAAACTGACTAACACAGATAGTTTTGGAATAAAGCAGAGTTAAAAGGCACTTGTCTGGATCATTTTATTGCCATTTTGAAATAATTTAATCATTACCAAACAGTTTAAACAGGTAAAGTAGAAACATATATAACAACAGTTTTAGAACTGTGGTTAAGCTGTTTATTATATAGATGAAGAAGCAGAAATAGAGGTTAAGTGAAATACCCGAGGTTATATATAGAGAAAGCCAACCAGGATTGCAACCTAATTTCTCACAATTCTGAGGAAATGTTTTTTTTTCCCTTCTACACTATCATGTTCTCTATTTCAATCAACTGTGTGTCAATCATCTCTTTTCCAATCATTAAACATTTTTAAGTGTTTACCAGCCATTCAAACAGATACAAATAGCAATGATTGAAATGTATTTTTCTCTTACCTACATGAACCTTATAGTTTCTTATTAGCAGAGAAGAATAATGGTAGAGTGCACATAGCAGGGTGTGCTGTTCTTAAAAGTGAAAGGTGAACTTGATGATTAAGTGTTAATGTGTAGTGCATATCAAAAAGATACTCAGTGAGAGTCATGGTGTTTAAGACAGCATTGCAGGTAGTGTCCACAATCAGCACTTAAAGAGAATGGAGAAAACATCGCTGGTAATATAAGCACAGGATTCGACAATCCAGTGAAAAAGAAATACTACGCTGCTTTAAAATTTTAAAAATTCTGACATATTTCTATAATTAAATTTGTGTAAACCTCAGTAGTTGAGTTCTTATTTTTCATGGTTTATAGGTAGGATAGGTGAGAGAAAGGTAATTGATGTATTCAAGGTTAGTTACGCTGGAAAAGTGCTTGAACTAGGACAAGATCATAGGTTTTTCTGATTTCTACTCCCATGTCTTTATACCACAGTGCCACATGGATTATAGCTCAGCTAGCATTCCCTGAAGCAAACAAGCATGGTAGGTGCCATGCCTGATTTTGTGTAACAAAAACTGAATTCAGGAATAGAAAAATAAATCACAATTTTTAATTCCAACCATTTGCTTCTTTTTTACATTTATTTTTATTCATATATAGAAGCATAAACTTTGTGCATATTAATATATCTTGGTACTTGCATACCTTGTGTATTGTTTAAATCAGGTTAAGAAGATTTTTGCCTCAGATATTTACCACTTTTTATGACAAAAACTCAAAATCCTTTCTTCTACCTTTTTGAAACATACGGTTTGTCATTATGATCTATAGTCACCTTACAGATAACTGTAGTACACCAGAATTTCCTGCTCTTATCTAACTGGAGCTTAGTACCCACTGTCAATCTCTCCCCCTCCCTCCCTCCCCCACCTTCCTATAACTGTCCTTCTGTTCTCAGCTTCTAGGAGATCAAGTGGTTAGAGTCCTCATTTGAATGGGATCATGTGGCACTTGTCTTGCTGACCCTGGTTTATTCTACTAACATAATAATCTCCAGTTCCATCCACATCGTCACAAATGACAGGATTTTACTCTTTTTTTTATGGCGATTAGATTTACATGGTATTCATTTACCACATTTTCTTTATCTATCCTGAGTTGATAGACACTTAGATTTTTTCATTTCTCAAAAATTTTGAATTTTTCTATAGTTATTCAATTAAGAAATGATTAACTCTATACCTAAACATGTCTTCTGAATATGAAGACTGTGCAATTTCTCTTACTAAACATCTCCCCTTGAAATGAGATTTTATTACCTAGAAGTCATGAAAGCACACAGGTTTATTAACCTTTAACTACCAGAATAGGAGTCAAAAAGGGCATTCACCTTTGAACTTTTCTTCCTTGCTGAGGAATGTACCTTGAATGTATTTGGGAATTTTCAGATTTTCAGTCCTACTCCAGTTATCAACACATTACCAACTGGAAAAATAACCTGCCGCGTGTCAGCGAAATTTGCTTCTCATCTCACTTAGAGCCATTACGGTGCAGATGGTGTTTATTACACACTCCTAACTATTCTGATGTTGAAGTCCTCAACCTCAAGGTCATGGTATTAGAAAGTGAGACCTTTGTAAGGTGATTTGTCTCATGGGACAGAGCCTTCATAAGTGGGATCAGGGCCCTTATAAAAGAGGCCTGAGAGCAAGCCCTGTCCATTCTACTGCATAAGGTTAGAGTGAGAAGAAGGCTGACTATGAGGAAGAAAGTCCTCACATGATACCAAATATGCTTAAAAGTCTCCAGAACTGTGAATTTCTGTATTTTATAAGCTACCAAGTCTATGGTATTTTTTATAGTAGTCCAAACAGATTAAGATGGTTGGTGACAAAAAAAAAAAAAAAAAAAAAGTACTCACCATCTTTTCCTTACTATAAAAACTAGTTTGAACAAAGAGGAAAATTCCAAAGTAAAATATTTCCTGAAATGAACTCCAGATTACAATACCGCATGGTGTGCCACAGATTCCTAGCAAAGTCTACTTCAGCCCATTTATTTTCACAAGTTTGCCTCTGACCTATGGTTTATACCACTTTATTACAACAAAAAGTTCTTCACAGTAAGCTTCTTGCTGGAAATCACAAACCTTTCACCTTCTCTTGAAAATATTTACTTTCTTCTCCCAGGGCTCAGAAAATTCTTAAGAGGGACCTAAAATTCATGTGGTCCAAACAAATCAAATTTAAGACAGATACTGAGCCCTTAAAATTCTTCTTTATACTCGTCCACTGTCCATGAATTTCCCAGTTATCTTGAGCTCTTTGCAATCCTAATTGTAATATCCTCTCCCTTTCTACGGCAGTCTCAGGGTATCTGAACCTCAGAGAATTGCAGATATTTATTAGAGGAAGTTTATACGTCATAGGAGTAGATGGAGTGATGACTTCTAAGCTATTAATGTCTGTTCCCCATTGTGGGGAAAACATTTGGAAGTTTGGGCATTCATGTCCCTTTATAGCCAGCATTTTTAGGAACATTGAAAGCACTTAGATTCTGCAGTTATACAGATGCTAGCGCCAGGCTATGGATGTCATTTCCTCATATTTATTCAATCCTTTGTTGACGATGTATACTATGCTAAAGAAGGTACTGCGAACATTACACTGCACAAACTAAGACATGGTTGACTTATTCATAGATTTTAGAGTCTATTACAGTCAATAGATAATAGTTACACAAATTAAACACCACGAACGTAATTGCCATGCAATAATGATCTAAGGAAAGATTAATACATCAAACAGGAGAACCTTCCAAAGAGGTCTCCTTAGGAATGTGACCTTGAGTTGTGCTTTACAGATATCAATAGAATAACGAAAATGCCTTGCAAAAAAGAAAATAAGGTAGACAAAGGCCCTGTGGCAAGAAATTATGACGTATTCAAAGGAAAAGTCGACATGACTGACGCAGAGAGGAAGAACATGATGAATAAACCGTTGATATTCCTTCTCAGTTCTGTTTCTCTATTGTGCAGTGCATCTGCCTTTCATGGTTTTCTTTTTTTCTGCTTTTTCTCCTTCTCCTTCTTCTTCTCCTTCTCCTTCCTGCTACCCTAACCCTTTTCATCCTTATTTTCTTCACAAAATGGTAAATGTTTTAAAACCATCATCAGACAAGTAAATTTATAACACCTTTAAGAATGATGAACAACGAAAAAGTGTACATGAAATAAAGAACCATTTTACATATTTTATTTTGCTTTATATTAAATACTTAAACATTTTAACCAGCATATTTATTTAGGTTATCATGATACTTATCTAAAAATAATGATTCTAAAAATGTGATAAGAATCTTTTTTCATAGTCTGAGTGTCATAGTCTGTAATTAATATGTATGGATTTAGTCAAGAAAAATAGATTCCAAGTTAGAAATATCTAGAAAATAATGTTTTTACCCTTTTCTCCACACCGAGGTCTATTACCAAGACAGAGCAAGAGAAAGTTCTTAAGTAACTGGCAAAGAGAAAATATTTTGAAATCAACTGTTGGCAAACACCATAACTAGATATATAACAATTCTCATGATGAGTATAGTGCTAAGTGAAGTTGACATGGCCCCAAAGCATCCAGACAACACAATCCTTTAGACAATATAAGATCTAGGAATACAGGCCTGCAGAGGAAACCTGAAACATCCCCATAGATTTTTCATCATATTCTGTGTCATAGCTAGGAAGGAAAAATAAAGTAGTAATCTGCTTCTTAATTTTCTGGGAACCAGTTGAATAAACTAGAATTCTGGACTAAAGATGTGACACAGCAAAGAAGAAAGACTGAGCAAGAAGCAGCTCTGTAGCCATTGACCCAAGTCAGTTTTGCTTGTGTTAATACAGTTCTACTCAGAACTGTAATGGCAACAAAAACTCCCACTTATACAAAAAAGGAGACACAAAAAATCCGAGAGAAGATATGGCATCCAGAGAAGGAAATCCCGTTAAGCATCATGACAAAATATCTTCATAGAGTGAAATTCAATTAAAACTTCAGATAATTCACAAACATTCTCCCCAAATTTCTCCACAAGTTGTTAACCTTAAAATAGACAAGAGTTTTAAGGAGTTGCCAGTGATATGAACAAAGTAGCAGTTTAGAGTTGAAATTTTCCAAAATAGTGAAATGTTTCCTGTTATCCCATAGAATAACAGCCAACAACAAATAAACATGATATACAAGCAGAAAACTCCTTTCTCAGAAAAAGAAAATACAGAGAAACTAAGGAAACGTTCAAACTTGAACACAGCATGCTAAAAGGAAATCCTCAAATTCTAATTGTTAATAGAAACAACAGAGAACTTGGAAGACCTGAGGAAACAGCAATGGGCGTGAGGGTGGAATAGGGCGATGCAATGAGGCATCAAATGGTGCCCCTCCAAAATCAGCAGAAGTGCACTTGTACCTTGTGTGACATTGGCACAGCTTTAAGTCGTGGAAGGGTGATAATGTGCAGCTGTAGCCCCGTAGCATGACAGGCAGGTCTCATAAAGTGTGAGAAATAACATATTTCAAAGGAGAGGGATATGCTTTTAAGGAAGGGGCTAAAATTGGAGACAGTAACCAGTGATGAAATGAGAGCAATGGAAACTCCCCCAGAACACATGGTTTTCAAAAGTCAGAAGTTTGGCTATCAAGGAACACAAAATTTAAAGGAAATAGTTGCTTGCAAAAAGTTCCCAGGAGGGATTTATTGCCTTCTCTCCTTATGAAAAAATTTGATACAGAAAAATTGAACTTAGAAGCAGATAATGAGTAAGTGAACTGTTAAACAACTGGCAAAATGAAGTTTCTTAAAAAAAAGAAAACATATTAAAAAATAAAGTAAAAATCTTCAGGAACATTGAAAAGTATACCCCTGGTAAACAACAAAATACAGAACATAAAGGATAGAAATTTAAAAAGATAGGAAGTAACTGAAACAAAAATAAAGATTAAAAGCTACTAGTAAGAAATTATAAGATTAATAGGGTAAAGAGAGTCAAAATATGCATACTTGGAGTTCCCAAAGAAAAACATCAGAGCAACTGGAGACAACAAATGTCTGTGTTGCAATTCGATAAACATTTCCTGAGATGGAATGAAATCTAATATTGTAGGGTGGAACCTAATATTTAGTGCCAGAGAACATAAGCAAGAATGTTAAATAATAAGGAGAACAAGTCTTGGAGAAATTTTTGGATTTTTAAAGAAAATTTTGGATGTCAAAGTTATTTACATGTATTTTTTAAAAAATAAATATTTTTTTGTATTATATTAGGGATTTTGCTAAATAATCACATTTTAGCTGCTCTTATTCAAAAAAGTAATTATGTGAGATAATAGATATGTTCATCTGCTTCACTATAGCAATACTTTACAATCTATATGTACCTCACAACACCACATTGTAAATCTTAATATACACAATAAAATTTATTTTTAAAAAATCTAACATAAAGTGAAGTAACTCTATCCCAGCACCTGCCCCCATCTCCCCCCCCCATGCTTATTGTGACTTAGCATCCTCATCATATCAGAGAAAACATTTGGTCTTTGGTTTTTGAGGTTTTGCTTATTTCATTTGTCATGATATTCTCCAACTCCATCCATTTACTGGCAAATGCCGTAATTTCATTCTTCTTTAAAGCTGAGTACTATTTCATCATATACACACCACTTTTTCTTTATCCATTTATCTGTTGAAGGGCACCGAGGTTGGTTCCATAGTTTAGCCATTGTGAGTTGAGCTGTTATAAACATTGATGTGGTTGAGTCACTGTACAACTAATTAGAAAAAATTAAAAAATTAATAAAATTTTAAAAATCTAGCTAAAATGAAATTTTTCTACATCCACATTTAAAATACACTTAGATCATTCAGCATGGGGGTGTATACCTGTAATCCCAATGACTGAGGAGGCTGAGGTAGAAGTTTCAGAAGTTCAAGGCCAGCCTCAACAACTCAGCGAGACCCTAAGCAACTTAGTGAAACCCTGTCTCAAAATAATAATAATGATAATAATAATAATAAAGACTGGGGATATAGCTCAGTGGCAAAGCACCCCTTGGTTTAATCCCCAATACCAAAACCTTTTTTTAAAGTGCACTAGGGTGTACATGAACATACTTTGTGTTAGCACTGTCCATATTTGCACATGGGAAGGTAGTCAGAGGATTAATTGCCATAGATTAATAGTAAACTCCAGAAATAAGTAAGTATTAAAATTAAGGAAAAATTTATGATTTAAAAATAAGGTAGATAAAGTTAAAGAAAGAATTATTGAACAAGTATGCAGGTCACCAAGTAAGTATACTAAATAAAGCACAGAGACAAAAAAGAGAAATACAGAAAAAGGAATAAGAAACAATATATGGTGGAAAAGTGCCATGTAAAGTGCAATTGAAGTGGTGGCAAGAGGAGAGAGGAAGTCATGGGGCACTTGAAGTGTTTATCAGAAAGATTTTTAAAATATTGTCTTCAGTCTGTCTGTTAATAACCACTAGGAACACCAAACAGGAAACCATAAGCCAAACCAAACCTAGACCACCATAGTAAAATTGCTAAAAGCAAAAAGAATGAAAGAAATATTTTAGAAGGAGAAGAAATTGAAATATATGGTAATATCTACTATAATCAGACATATGTGCTCTTATAAATAATCATGCTATGCAAAATTGCATAAATCCACAGGCATTGTGAGTAAATGAAGTTATAGGGACAGCACTCAAAAACATTATCAATGACCAAGTGGGAATCTAATAAAATTGTCCATATGTTCAATGGTGAAAAATACATTACTATTACAATAAATATGGTGCTTTGTCTTGAAAAAGGTGTAAGGTTTTCTTTTTTTTTGCAAAGAGAGTATAAAAAGAGTTGCAACATAGCCCAATCTTATGGAGGATTTTTAAAGTGAGGCAACTGTTCAGCAGATCTTTCAGTACCTACTTTATAGAGTTTTTGGGGTGAAGCACATGCAAATCACTTAGGAGAATAAGTGAAGGTATATATGTGTTCGTTAATTATCCTTAGTCATCAAGGGAATTAAAAAAATAGTGATATACCCCTCCATAACCTCAAAATGGTTGAGATAAAATAGACTAGGTCAACCTAGCACTGGCAATGATGTGAGGTTACTATAACTATATTCTAAGTGAGATAGTAGTATCTCTAGTGAGAGCCTTCTTATATCATCACATGGCAGAAGGAGAAAAGGCAAAGAGGCAAACAGGAGTCAATTCTTTGATTTCATAAGAGCGTTAACCCTACCCATGAATGTAAAGCCTTCATGGGTTAGTCACTTCTTCTTTCTTTATTTATTTTTTTGTGATTTAACATTCCTTTACTATGGCTTTTTAATTACATAAAAATCTTTTAATTTTTTATTTGTTTTAATTAGCTATACATGATAGTAGAATGCACTTTGATACATCCTATATAATAATGGATTATAATTTCTCATTCTTCTGGTTATACATGATGTAGAATAACACTGGTCATATAGTTATATATGTACATGGGGTAATAATGTCTGACTCATTCTACTATCCTTCCTACTCTCATACTCCCTCCTCTTGCTTTCACTCCCCTCTACCTAAAGTAACTCTATTCTTCCCTAGCCACCCTCATCCCCTTATTGTGAATTAGCATCTGCATATCAGAGAAAACATTTGGCCTTTGTTTTTTGGGGATTAGCTTATTTTCCTTAGCATGATATTCTCCATCTCCATCCATTTAGTGGCAAATTCCATAATTTCATTCTTTAAGGATAAGTTCTATTCCATCATATATGTATATGTGCCACATTTTTTTTTATCCACTCATCTATTGAAGCACACCTAAGTTGGTTCCATAGTTTAGCGATTGTGAATTGAGCTGCTTTAAGTGGATCAAAGACTTAGGCACTAAACCAGAGACCTTGTGCCTAATAGAAGAAAAAGTAGGCCCAAATCTTCACTGTGTTGTTTTAGGAGATGACTTCCTTAACAAGACACCTAAAGCACAAGAAGTAAAATCAAGAATCAATAAATGGAATGGATTCAAACTAAAAAGCTTCTTCTCAGCAAAGGAAGCAGTCAATAAAGCGAAGAGAAAACCTACAGAATGGGAGAAAATTTTTACCACATACACCTCAGATAGAGCATCAATCTCCAGGATATATAAAACTCAAAAAACTTAACACCAAATAAAAAATAAATGGGCTAATGAACTGAATAGATCCTTCACAGAAGAAATATAATTGATCAACAAATGTATGAAAAAATGTTCAACATTTTTAGCAATTAAAGAAATGGAAACCAAAACTACTCTAAGATTTCATCTCACTCCAATCAGAATGGCAGTTATCAAGAATACAAACAATAAATGTTGGTGAGGATGTGGGGAAAAAGGCACACTCATACATTGCTGGTGGGAGTGCAGATTGGTGCAACCACTTTGGAAAGCAGTGTGGAGATTCCTAAGACAGCTTGGAATGGAACCACCATTTGACCCAGCTATCTGAATTCTCAGTTTATACCCAAAGGACTTAAAATCAGCACAGTACCATGATGCATCCACATCAATGTTTAGAGAAGCTCAATTCACTTCTTAAAGTTTCTTTTGTTGATATTAGTACAATGGCAGTGATGTATTTCAACATGAGTTTTGAAGAGGAGAAACATTGAAACCATAGCAATATCCAAAAGCAATGAATGCATATGTTCAGAAAAAGATTTGTAAAATATTATTCAAAGCACTTGTATTCATGATTGTTTAAAATAGTAAACCACACAAAGGCCCATGACAGGATAATGAGTATGAAAGTTGTAGTATATTCTTATAAGTTTTCCCAGGAATAAATGATATAAATACTGATTCTTGCAACAACGGGAAAGAATTTTTTAAAAATCATGAATTAATTGCCTAAAAACTAAAACATTGTTGAGTAAAAGGAGCCAGATGAAAAATATTTTCTGAATCAATTAATATGTAGTTCCAGAATAGGATAATCTAAGCTATGGTGATTAAAATCAGATCAGTGGAGGCCAGGGCACTGAGGACAAAGGATAGAGAGAAGCTTTCAATAATTATAAAATAAATTTTATCTTGATTAAGATTGTGGTCCCAAAGATGTCAAAATTCATGAAATTCTGTTCTTAAAATTTGCTTATCTTAATTTATATAAACTGTACCTCAGTAAAACAGATTTCAAATATCAGAGAGAGATATACTCACATAAGGGAATACTTAAAAGATATGAAAATAAGTTAAGTTCTCATTTATGCATCAACACTGATAAATCTGGAAAGCATTGTTTTAAATTCAGATAGAATGAGTGCATACTAAATAATTGCATTTACATGAATTTCTAAAACTAGCAAAAAGTAAGCTAAGGTGCTAAAACTGAGAACACTGAACAACTGTGGTTGGTGTGAGAGGACAGGATGGAAAGGAGAACAACAAACTTCTGAAATGATGGGCATATGATGGAGCTCATTAAATGTTTAATAAAAATTTGTTGATTTTCTTGCATGTTATTTATACTCTAAAAATAAAAGAGAACATATGTATCTATGAGTTTATGTCTTCAAATATTAGTCTTTCTGGCTATTTTACTTTTTAAATGTATTCTGATATTTTAGATAGTATTAGATCCTAATACACAGAAAGAAACAATAGAATATAAAAGGTAGAAACTGTTTTTCCAAGTCCTAGTATATACTTAGTAGG
Organism: Sciurus vulgaris; assembly: GCF_902686455.1. NCBI lineage: Eukaryota > Metazoa > Chordata > Mammalia > Rodentia > Sciuridae > Sciurus > Sciurus vulgaris. The sequence goes on from NC_136463.1 coordinate 139,373,774, forward strand.
TACACTAAATGATATTTTAACATGAAATTCAAGTTCTTTGAATATAAATTCAAAATTGGGAAGAGCAAGGAGGAAATTTCAAATTCTGTTATTTGAAGAAAACATGTACAATTATAATTTTTGAAAGGAAATCTACAAATAATAAAGAACAAAACACACCTTTCTTCACAATAACTGAAATATTGGTTTACTATCCAATGGGAATAAAAAGAAAACAAATATCAATGCAGAGTATTTTCTTGACGTTTTCAGTCAGCTTCAAAAAGACAGCCTACTGTCTTATATCAAGATCTAATCATGCAGCTCAGTGGCCTGCATCTACGCCCTCTCCGCTCGAGAGTGAATTTTGCCCATAACTATAACTAAAGGCTAAATTGGAGCTCAAGTCAATCCATCATCTGTTTAAATTTTTTTTCATTCATGATAACATAAAAATTACTAGGCAGATAATGTTCAACTCCTTTAACACGCCTACACTAATCTTTTCCATTTTTTTAGTAGTTTTAAAAACATGTTCTCACATCCAAAATTCTCCTTCGTCCTAATGAGACATTTTTTTGGTTTTCTCTTAATTTTAAGTTATATTCACATTTTAGGAAAAATGAAAGAAAGAAATCCAAATATAAATTGAAAAATTCTTGTTTGTCTCCCAAAGGAGTGAGCACTTGCCTGAGTACCATTGCATCCTGTCTCTCTCCATGTACTTTATCGATTGTGGTTCATGATTTCACACTTTTTGTTTTTAAGTTTCCTCTCAATGCTATAAGTTGTTGCTACAGCTCACATTTCTGTGTTTGTATAATCTAATGCCTAGAAATTTACAGTATTTGTAGTTGTAATGTAGCCTTAGCCAAGATGGTATTCTCTAAATTATTGGTTGTAATAATTTTTAGGCTCACAGATGCTTTTAAGAATGTGACAATGTTATAAACTAATATTCCCAAAGAAATATATGCACATATGCAAATTTGTGTGTACACACATATTAATGTATATATGTGTGTGTGTGTGTATATATATGTGTGTGTATCTAAAATATATAAGCAAAATATCCAGTCTTCTATATAATTAACAAGTGTAGGGACCGCCCCCCCCCCCCGCCCAAGTGAACCTTGTAAGTTGTCCTAGACACCAGATTGAGAAATCTTTCCTCAAGCAGGCTTCTATGTTTAGTTTTACCTACTCCAGCTACTAGTGTTTTGTAGGGTTCACTTGTCTCCTTACACCATTACATGAAATAAGCTTTACTCAAGTTTCGTGTAATTGATAGGGTTTATTAACAATAAGAAAATTTAACGATAAATATCCAGCAAAATTAATGATACAAAGTCTAGATCTAATATCAATTTATAGAACAATGATGAGAAAAAGTTATTCTATAAAAAAAGTTGAGGAATTAGGGAAGGTTTTGATGATATTAAGACTAGGAAAGCAAGAATCTCTTCCTCCCCTACATTACTAAATATTGTGTGTTGAGGGCCATCTTGGACAAGATGGCGCCTGCCAGTGAGCCAAAGGGCACTGGCTACCAAAATAAGGAAGTACCCAAAAAGGCTGCTTACTTACTAGTTCCTTGGAGACTTATGACATGTCAACGCTAAGCTCAAGGATTAGCTATCTAGTATCATGCCGTGCGTGGACAGCTCGTGATTTATATAGTGTTATGCTGGCATTCCTCTGCAATGCTCTCCTGCGTGAGAGAAAGCTTTGCTATAATTGGCTGATAAGCTAGGAGACTGGGGGAGGAGAGAGGGAGAGAGAGGAAGAAGGAAGATAGAGGGAGAACAAAGGAGACAGAGAAACAGGGAGGACGCAATAAATCTCATCAAACTAAAGAGTAGTAGTGTCTCCTTCTCTGTGCCAGTTCTGCTGGACGGAACACTGATGGATTTATTTTCTCTTTCTCAATTTACCTATTTTTTTCTTTTTTATTGGTACAGTAAAACTTTCTCAATGTAGAGAAATTTCCAGTCACGTCTGTATATAGACAGAGAGGATCATCTTCAACAAATCTTTGTTCTTTAGAGGCTTTTAAGAAACTCCTGTTGGATAACATACCTTTAAATAAAATAAACACTTGGTGTAAAAATACTTATTTCAACAGTTTGACTGTATCATGCCTCATTATTAATATTCAGGGATCTGATTGGGATGGACCGATTTACATAAAAATCTAGGACTTTTTTTGGTGGCAGAAACCTGATATCCTTCTCCCTACATGTGTGTATGGGTATCCTTGATCCAGGGGCACTATCAAGTCAAGAGAATTCACGGACTATGAAAGAAGAGTCAGACTGATGATTTGATCCTAGCAAAAGGGCACAAAATTCTTTACACAGATAATGTAATTTGTGACAGACGATAAGCAGACTTTATAGTTCAGAGCTAGAGAATTACAGTAGTCTAAGAAGGGAATTCTTCTTGTTCTATTGGTTTCACTTCTCTGGTTAAACCCTGATTGATACAGAATTTTGTAGAGTGATTCTAGAGGAACAAAGTCTTATGGAAGTCTTATGGATGAGTTCTCCAAATTCACAATGTTTTATGCTACTATGACTAAAAAAAACTCATAGGGAATTTATAAAGACCAAAAATTTATTTCTTGCTATTCTTGATATACAGAAGTCCTAGAGCAAGGCACTGGTGGATTTGGTTGCTTGCTGAGGGCTTTTTGCTATGTCCTCACATGGCACAAGGCAGAAGGGCAAGAGAGCAAATGCCGTGTGAAGTGTCTTTCGTAAAAGTCTTAAATCCCATTCTCACTGAGGGGCCCTCATGTCCTAATCACCTTTCAAAGGGTCTACCTATAAGTGCTATCACACTGGCAGCACCTGAACTTTGCAGGGGATACATTCAAAACATAATGTTCTGCTTCTGACACCCCCAAACTTCAGGGATATTAATCCCTTATCAGACACATGGCTCACAAATATTTTCTCCCAATATATAGGCTACTATTCACTCTGTTGTTTCCTTTGTGGTATAGAGGGGGTTTTTAATTGTAATTCCATTTGTCTAATTTTGCTTTTGTTGCCTGCACATTTGGGATCAAAACTAAAAAAAATCTTGTCTAGGCCAATATCATATAATATTTCCCTTGTTTCTTTCTAGTAGTTTTGTGTTTTCAGTCTTTAAGTGTCTAATGAGTTGATTTTTATGTATGGTATAAGATAAGAGCCCAATTTTATTCTTTTTATAAATGGATATCCAGTTTTCCCAGCATCATCTATTGAAGTAACTTTTCCTATCGTGGCACCTTCATCAAAAATCAATTAATCACTGATTTCTGGTTGGCTCTCTGTTCTGTTCCATTGGTCTTGGTGAGGATGTGGTGGAAAGGGAACCTCTGTAGACTGGTGGTAGAAATTTAAGTTAGTACTGTCATTGTGGGAGCATCACTAAGCCCAGGAGTTTGGGGTCGGCCAGGGCAATGCAGCAAGACCCTATTTCCTACAAAAATGTAATGAAGAAGCAAAACCTATAAACAAAGAATCACATAGAAATTTTATAACTAAAAAGGCGATAAAATGAAATAAAATGGGCTCAATAGCTAAAAGAAGAGGACAGAGGAATGAAACTGTGGACTTGAAGATAAAACAAGACAAATCAGAACAGACAAAAAATAAACTGAGAAAAAAAGAACAGAGCATCAAGAATATTGGTGTTACCTGAGAAAAGAAAGATGAAGATAGGACTGATAAGAATTTAAAAAATAATGACAGAATATTTCCCACATCTGTCCAACAAAATCAGCCCATAAATCTACAATTCTAAAAATCCAAGTGAATGCCAAAAAGGATGCCTTAAAACAAGTATGCCAAGACACTTCAGAGTCAATATTCTGAAATTCAAAGATGAAGGAAAATATTTGAAAGTAGACAGAGAAATGGACATATTACCTGTAAGAAAACACTTCCAATCACAATGACTTTCTTATCAGAAATCGTGGAAACTGAAATGGCACAACACAATTCAAGTGCTGAGAGAAAAGACCTGTCAACCTAGAATTCTACAGGCAGAAAAATGGCATTCAGAAATAAAGAAAAATCAAGAGATTCTCAAAAGAATAAAAACTCTGAGAATTTCGTGCCAGCAGGTTTTTCCTAAAAAAAAAGCTAAAGGAAATTCTCTAAAAATAAAAAAAAAAAAATCATAAAAGAAGGGAACCTAGAACAAGAGAGAGGAAGAAATGAAATGGTAAAAAAAAAAAATACAAGAAAATTCAATAAACTTTCTCTTATTGAGTTATGAAACAAAAATTGTTAATACTGTCTAATGCTGTTCTCAGTATATATAAAGGGAATATTTAAGATAATTATGTTGTAAGTTGAGGAGGGATATAATAGGTAAGTTTTTTATATGTCACTATAACTTGTAAAACATTGGCAATAGTAGATTTTGATCAGTTATGAATATATATAGTTATACCTGGAGCAACCACCAAAGATGTTATACAAAGAGACTTGCTCAAAAATACTAGAGATAAAACCTAACAGAACAACATAAGTTAATTTGAGATGATAATTCATCACATATAGGACAGAATAGGATATAAGACTGATTTCCAGTACTAATATTAACCCCTGTCAAGTGGAAGCAATAACTATAAAATTACAGACAATGGAGTTACTGGTAAAACTGACCTGCTGGGTGTTTAAAACCAAAACTTGGAAACCAAAGATAAGGAAGTAAAAGGGTCAAGAAAAAGGTCGCCATTATTTTGGCCCTTGCTATCTAAGGTCAGCAAGGACCAAGGGCACAAAGGGACTGCTCTAAGTGTTCTGCAACTCTGGGTAAATCACTTGACCTCCCAATCAGGGGGCTCAAGAGGACCCTAAAGAACAGGAAGCAAACCAGTGCACATTCTGCACAGAGGAAGGTCACTAGAAAGGGAAATGAACGTGATGCTTCTAAGGGACACCTGACCCTCACCTATCCTGGCAGGTGGCACAACTGGTATAGAAAGATCAAAAGAACAAGAGGCTTTACACTAGCTCCCAAAATTGACCCCTGAGAGAGCTCAGTTATCCCTAATAGTAGATATGAACAAGGTCAATTTTTTACCAACTTGATCATAAAACCCAACAGGAAAGTATAATTAAAGAACAATCAAAAATGGACATTAGAGGGGTTTCAAGATGGCGGACTAGAGGGTGGCTGCATTTCATGTTGCTCCAGGACTCAGGATTCAAGAAGAGGAGATACTGAGAGATTCAAAGCCACTGGGTGAGTCTCTCCAGTTGGGGAGGCGTCCCGGATGGGGTGGTAGTCCCAGAATGGAACACAGGGAACTTTGTGAAGTAGAGTTGCCCAATGAGACACCCCTCCCCCCACTGGAGCAGTGAACTTGGACAACTGGGAGCATTGAGAGGAGGCTGCTCAGCACAACGCCGGGACTCGGAGCAATCCACCAGGGCTCTGGGCAGCTGCCCAGAGGAGGAGCTGTGTGGTGAGCTGTTTGGACTCGGAGCAACCACTCCTGAACACCAGGAGGCTGCCCGGAGGAAGAGGAACAGCGCAGCAGGTGACTTGGACTCCGAGTGACTGCACCAGGACTACGGGTAGCTGCCCAGAGGAGGAGGCACATGGTGAATTGTTTGGACTCAGAGTGACCTCTCCTGAACACCCAGGGGGCTGCCCAGAGGAGGAAGAGGAGTATTGCGGGTCGCTTGGTCTTGGAACGGCTGCACCAGAGCTCCAGTTGGCTGCCCGGAGGAGAAGGCATGCAGCGGGTCACTTGGACTCAGAGCAACCGCTCCTGAACACCCTGGGGGCTGTCCAGAGGAGGAGGAAGAGGAGGAGGAGCGCAGCAGGTGACTTGGACTTGGAGTGACTGCACCAGGGCTACGGGCGGTTGACAGGAGGAGGAGGTGCACAGTGAGTTGCTTGGACTCCTAACAACCCCACCGGACCACCCGGCAGCTGCCTGGAGGAAGAGGCGTACGGCTGGTTGCTGGGGCTCAGAGGGGCTACAGGTGGCTGCTCAGAGGAGGGGCCGCATAGCCAGGCAATTAGGTGCAGAGCAGGGTCCCAGGACCTAGGAGGCTTCTTGGTGGAAGAGCCCCACAGAGACAAGCTGAGGGGTGGAGCAAAGGTTACAGGACTGTGGGCAGATTCTCTGAGGAGAGGCAGCCTAAGGAGACTCGTCTGTGAAGGGTGAGGCTCTCAGGCCCAGGAGGTAGGGCCTGGCCCCTGGGAACATTGCAGAGGAAGGCAGCCCAGCCCAGGTGGTAGTTGTGGATTGAGGGGAACCTCTAGGAAGGGAACTGACCAATGAGACCTCCCCACCGGGTGGGGCTTCCCCACTGGGTGAGGTTTTCCAACAAGGACAGTAAAACCAGAGACACAGGCCCAAACAGGCCTTGCCTTAGCCCGCAGCCTAGTTCCCCTTTGGATGACCATTGGTCAACAAGTGGAGGCACCTCTGCCCACTAGCAGGGAATATACCCCACCTGAAGGCCACCAGCCCTAGAGAAGCAGCTTCTTCGTGGAGCACTGCACTATCAACTTTCTCCAAGACTTCAGGCTACTGAAGGCTAAGACGGGATATACTAGAAATCTTCAGGGACATTATAACTCAATAGAGGAAATCTGCAATATCTCAGCAGTCCACTGATACCTGAACAATATGATAAAACAAGAGAAGAAAATGCCCCAAACAAATCTAGATGTTACATCAATAAAACCCAATGACAGCATGGCAGAAGAAATGACAGAAAGGGAGTTCAGAATGTACATAATTAAAACAATCAGAGAAGCAAATGAGAAGATGAAAGAGCAAATGCAGTAACTGATTGATGACATAAAAGAGCAAATGCAGGCATTGAATAATTGCACCAATCGACAGTTAAAAGAGCAAATACAGGAAGCAAAAGATCATTTCAATAAAGAGTTAGAGATATTGAAAAAAAAAAAACAAACAGAAATCCTTGAAATGAAGGAAACAATAAACCAAATTAAGAACTCCACAGAAAGCATATCCAATAGGACAGAACACGTGGAAGACAGAACCTCACATATTGAAGACAAAATACTTAACCTTGAAAACAAAGTTGAACAAACAGAGAAGATGGTAGGAACTCATGAACAGAATCTACAAGAACTATGGGATATCATGAAAAGGCCAAATTTAAGAATTATTGGGATTGAGGAAGGCTTAGAGAAATAAACCAAAGGAATGAACAATCTATTCAATGAAATAATATCAGAAAATTTCCCAAATCTGAAGAATGAAATGGAAAATCAAGTTCAAGAGGCTTATAGGACTCCAAATACACAAAATTACAACAGACCCACACCAAGGCACATTATAATGAAAATAACTAACATACAAAATAAAGACAGAATTTTAAAGGCTGTGAGAGAAAAGAACCAAATTACATTCAGGGGGAAACCAATACAGATATCAGAAGATTTTTCAATCAGACCCTAAAAGCTAGAAGGACCTGGAACAACATTTTTCAAACCCTAAAAGAAAATGGATGCCAACCAAGAATCTTATACCCAGCAAAACTTACCTTCAAATTTGACGATGAAATAAAATCCTTCCATGATAAACAAAAGCTAAAAGAATTTACAAAAAGAAAGCCAGCATTACAGAACATTCTCAGCAAAATATTCCATGAGGAAGAGATGAAAAATAAAGAAGCAAATCAGCAAAGGGAGGAATTATCCTAAAGGAATTGTCAAATAAAGGAGGAACCAAGTCGTGTCAAAAAATAAATAAATAAATAAAATTTTAAAAATGAGCCAAATGACCGGGAATACAAATCATATCTCAACAATAACCCTGAATGTTAATGGCCTGAACTCATCAATCAAAAGACATAGACTGGCAGATTGGATTAAAAAGAAAGATCCAACAATATGTTGCCTGCAAGAGACTCACTTCATAGAAAGAGATACACATAGACTAAAGGTGAAAGGATGGGGGAAAACATACCATGCACGTGGACTCAGTAAAAAAGCTGGGGTATCCATCCTCATTTCAGATAATGTGGACTTAAAGCCAAAGTTAGTCAGAAGGGATAAAGAAGGACATTTCATACTGCTGACGGGAAGCATAAATCAGCAAGACATAACAATCATAAATATCTACGCCCCTAACAGTGGATCATCCATGTATGTCAAACAAATCCTTCTCAATTTCAGAAACCAAATAGACCATAACACAATAATACTAGGTAATTTTAACACACCTCTCTCACCAATGGACAGATCTTCCAAACAAAAATTGAATAAATATACCATAGATCTCAATAAGACAATCAATAATTTAGACTTAATAGACATTTATAGAATATACCATCCAACCAAGAGCGAATACACTTTCTTCTCAGCAGCACATGGATCCTTCTCTAAAATAGACCATATATTATGCCACAAAGCTACTGTTAGCAAATACAAGAAGATAGAGACACTATCTTGTATCCTATCAGATCATAATGGATTGAAATTAGAAATAAATGAAAGAGTAAAAACAGAAACAAGACCTGGAGATTAAACAATATGCTATTATATGATGAATGGATAACAGAAGATACTAGGAAGGAAATTAAAAAATTCTTAGAGGTAAATGAGAACAAAGAAACATCATATCAAACTCTCTGGGACACTATGAAAGCAGTACTTGGACAAAAATTTATTTCATGGAGCGCATTCAATAAAAGAAGTAAAACTCAACTAACACACCAACTCAGAGCCCTAGAGAATGAACAGACCAACACCAAAAGTAGTAGAAGACAGGAAATAGTTGAACTCAGAGCTGAAATCAACGAAATTGAAAGAAAAGAAACAATACAAAAAATTGACAAAATTAATAGTTGGTTCTTCGAAAAAATAAACAAAACTGATAAACCTTTAGCCACACTAACAAAGAGAAGACGAGAGAAAACCCAAATCACTAAAAATCGGAATGAACAAGGAAATATCACAACAGACATGATTGAAATACAAAACATAATTAGAAGCTATTTTGAAAATCTATACTCCAACAAAATAGAAAATTTCAAAGACATCAACAGGTTTCAAGAGACATATGAATTACCTAAACTGAACGAGGAGGACGTGAACAATTTAAATAGACCAATTTCAAGTAATAAAATAGAAGAAGTCATCAAGATCCTACCAACAAAGAAAAGTCCGGGACCAGATGGGTTCTCAACCGAGTTCTATAAAACCTTTAAAGAAGAGCTCATTCCAATACTCCTCAAAGTATTCCATGAAATAGAAGAAGAGGGAACCCTCCCAAACTCATTCTATGAAGACAATATTACCCTGATACCTAAACCAGACAGAGACACATCAAGGAAAGAAAACTTCAGACCAATATCCTTAATGAACATCGATACAAAAATTCTCAACAAAATTTTAGCAAATCACATACAAAAATATATTTAAAAGATAGTGTACCATGATCAAGTGGGTTTCATCCCAGGGATTCAAGGTTGGTTCAACATCAGGAAATCAATAAATGTAATTCACCATATCAATAGACTTAAAGTCAAGAATCACATGATTATTTCAATAGATGCAGAAAAAGCATTTGATAAAATACAGCACCCATTCATGCTCAAACCCTAGAAAAAATAGGGATAGTGGGAACATTCCTTAACATTGTAAAGGCCATCTATGCTAAGCCCATGGCTAATATCATCCTAAAGGGTGAAAAACTGAAAGCATTCCCCCTAAAAACTGGAACAAGGCAGGGATGCCCTTGTTCACCACTTCTATTCAATATCATCCTTGAAACTCTAGCCAGAGCAATTAGACAGACCAAAGAAATTAAAGGGATACGAATAGGAAAGGAAGAACTCAAACTATCCCTATTTGCTGATGATATGATTATATACTTAGAGGAACCAGGAAATTCCACCAGAAAACTTTTGGAACTCATAAGTGAATTCAGTAAAGTAGCGGGATATAAGATCAATGCAAATAAATCTAATGCATTTTTCTATGAAGTGATAAATCTTTGGAAAGAATAATTAGGAAAACTACCCCATTCACAATAGCCTCGAAAAAAATAAAATACTTGGGAATCATTTTCAAAAAAGAGGTGAAAGACTTCTACAATGAGAACTACAGAACACTAAAGAAAGAAATTAAAGATCATCTTAGAAGATGGAACGATCTCCCATGTTCTTGGATAGTAAGAATTAATATTGTCAAAATGACCATACTACCAAAAGTGCTATACAGATTCAATGCAATTCCAATTAAAATTCCAATGACATACCTTACAGAAATAGAGCAAGCAATTATGAAATTCATCTGGAAGAATAAGAAACCCAGAATAGCTAAAGCAATCCTTAGCAGAAAGAGCAAAGCAAGGGGTTTCGCAATACCAGATCTTCAACTCTACTACAAAGCAATAGTAACAAAAACGGCATGGTATTGGTACCAAAATAGAAAGGTAGATCAATGGTACAGAATAGGGGACACGGACACAAACCTAAATATATACAATTTTCTCATACTAGACAAAGGGGCTAAAAATATGCAATGGAGAAAAGATAGCTTCTTCAACAAATGGTGCTGGGAAAACTGGAAAACCATATGCAACAGAATGAAATTAAACCCCCATCTCTCACCCTGCACAAAACTCAACTCAAAATGGATCAAGGACCTCGGAATCAGACCAGAGACCCAGTATCTTATAGAAGAAAAAGTAGGTCCAAACCTTCAACTTGTCGGCTTCGGATCAGACTTCCTTAACAGAACTCCCATAGCACAAGAAATAAAAGCAAGAATCAATAACTGGAATGATTCAAACTAAATAGCTTTCTCTCGGCAAAGGAAATTCTCAGTAATGTGAAGAGAAAGCCTACAGAGTGAGAGAATATCTTTGCCACTCATACTTCAGATAGAGCGCTAATTTCCAGAATCTATAAAGAACTCAAAAAACTCTACACCAAGAATGCAAATAATCCAATCGACAAATGGGCTAAGGAAATGAATAGACACTTCACAGAAGAAGATCTACAAGCAATCAACAAACATATGGAAAAATATTCAACATCTCTAGTAATAAGAGAAATGCAAATCAAAACCACCCTATGTTTCCATCTCACCTCAATTAGAATGGTGATTATCAAGAATACGAGCAACAACAGGTGTTGGCGAGGATGTGGGGAGAAAGGTACACTCATACATTGCTGGTGGGGCTGCAAAATAGTACAGCCACTCTGGAAAGCACTATGGAGATTCCTTAGAAAACTTGGAATGGAACCACCATTTGACCCAGCTATCCCACTCCTTGGCCTATACCCAAAGGACTACAGAGATAGAGCCACATCAATGTTCATAGCTGCTCAATTCACAATAGCCAGATTGTGGAACCACCCTAGATGCCCTTCAATTCATGAGTGGATAAAGAAACTGTGGTATATATATACATATACAATGGAATATTACTCAGCCATAAAGAATGATAAAATTATGGCATTTGCAGGCAAATGGATGAAATTGGAGAATATCATGCTAAGTGAGATAAGCCAATCTCAAAAAACCAAAGGATGAATGATCTCACTGATAAGTAGATGATGACACATAATGGGGAGTGGGTGAGGTTAGTGTTAGGGTTAGGGAGGGGGTCAAGAATGGAGGAAGGAAGGACAGTATAGAGGGAAAAGAGGGGTGGGAGGGGTGGAGGGAAGGGAAAAAATATGAGAATGAATCAAACAACATTACCCTATGTAAATTTATGATTACCCAAATGGTACGCCTTTACTCCATGTTCAAACAGAGAAACAACATGTATCCCATTTGTTTACTATTAAAAAAAATTTGCTGTTAAAAAAAAATGTACATTAAAAAAGTCTTGTCCTTTTAAATGTAACTTGATATACCTTTGTGCCAAGCTAACCAACATAAGTAAAAAATATAGAAAAAAAAAAGTCTTATGCATGCGTGTCTGATAATAACAAGCTGAAGAGACTGCTAAAAAAAGTTTGCCCTAAATTAATTTTCTGATCTAATGGATCTGCTTTAAAATAATCCAGTTCCTGAGATATGTACAGGTAAATAAAACTATTAACACTTTCTTAGCTAACCTCACTTGGCTGTTTCTACCGTTAGTACCTCTGGTAACTATACTTTTGTTCCTATTCCTCAGTCCAGGTCTTTTTAATCTAATAAAGTGTGTATCTTCCAGATTACAACCATTCCATATTAAAAGGATGTCAACACAAGAATAGCAACCATCCCTGCAACTGAGACCAGTGTCTACCTCCTTTAGAATAGTCAGGATGAGACTTTTGGTCCCTTGCTAGAAGAGAGATCTTCACCCCTCACCAATACTTAAGATTAAGGGATCAAAGTCTGGGCCAGGGAAATGAGATAGGGATTTAGGAAAAAGAGAGAGAAAAACAGATCTTAATGAAACACCCTCAAGCTACTGAAATGCAGAATCAAACCACTGAAATGCAGAAAACAGTTGCAAACCTTGGTCCATGCCCTTTTAAAATGAGGGAAATACACAAGCATAGGAAAACTGGCAGAAAATCGTAGCTCCACCCTGAATCGACCCCTAGTCCAACATCTGACACAGTCCTTCTAAAATTAATGGACTTCCCCAAATCAGGGTTGCTTCTCACTCTCCAGACAGCCCATATTCTCCCTTGAATATGCTTATTTATTTTTTTTATTTTTTTTATGTGGTACTGGGGATTGAACCCAATGCCTCACACACCAAGTGCCTCACTTGTGCTAGGCAAGTGTTCTACCACTAAGCCACAACACCAGCCTCTCTCTTGCATTTGTATCTACCTTCCTAAATAAACCTCTTTTCCAAAAAAAAGAAAAACCTAGAGATAAATCAAAATAGAATTCTATAAAATGTTCATGTAGCCACAAATAAGGCAAACATTTTTAAAAAATAAGAAAAAAGAAAACAGGAAAAACCATGAGAACAAACAATGATAAAAAAATAAAAATAAAGTGACAGACTTAAGCCTTGACATGTCAATAACTACATTAAATGTCAATGGTCTCAATGCACCAGTAAAAAGTGGCATGTTGAACAAAAACAAACAAACGAACAAACAAACAAAAATGGCCCATAAATATGATATGCAATTCAAAGGAAACTCACTTAAAATATTACATACTTAGGTTAAAAGTAGAAGATTATAAAAAGATACAACAAAAAAACATCAATCAAAATAAGTAAATAAGTAAAATAAGTAAATAAGTAAAATAAGGGGCTATCTCAAAACGAGATGAAGTAATTGTGAGAGAAAAAAATCACATTTTATAATGATAAAAAAGTCAATCTAATATATTCCCAATAGCAGAGTTGCAAAATAGTGTGAAGCAAAACCTAGCAGATCTGAAAGAAGAAATAGTCAAATGCACAATTATAATTTGAAGACTTCAATACCCTTTCCTCAACAATTGGTGAAACATGTAGACTGAAAATTAATAACCATATAGAAAAATACAGCACTGTAAGTCAACAGCCAACAGTATTTATTAGACATTTATAGAAGAGTATATCCCCAAACAGAGTATATGCATTTTTCCCCAATACAGAACATATACCATTTTTAGATGTATATTCTGGGACTTTAAACAAAATGAGTAAACATTAGATCTTATAGAGTATGTTCTCTAACCACAACAAAATCAAATACTTTTGATACACTGATGCTAAAACAGCACACACACAAAAATATATCTCTGGATCAATAACCCTAATATATATATATATAATATGTTAACAAAATTTACCAAAGAGATTTCAGTAATATATGAAAACAATTATATACTATGAACAGGAGTATGTATTTATAGGGATGTAAGATGAAAAATGAGTTCAATGAACAAAAATCAATGGACAAAATGCACCACAATAAGAAACTAATGAAAGACTGTCATAACATGATCATATCAGTTCATGTAAAAAAAGCTTTTGACAAGAGTCAATAACCATTCATAATTTTTTTAAATAAACAGTTTTAGAAGCTAGATATAGAAGAAAATTTCCTTCCACTTCAAGAGGAACTTCACAGAAGAAGATCTACAAGCAATCAACAAACATATGGAAAAATGTTCAACATCTCTAGTAATAAGAGAAATGCAAATCAAAACCACCCTAAGATTCCATCTCACCCCAATTAGAATGGCAATTATCAAGAATACGAGCAACAACAGGTGTTGGCGAGGATGTGGGGAGAAAGGTACACTCATACACTGCTGGTGGGGCTGCAAATTAGTGCAGCCACTATGGAAAGCAGTGTGGAGATTCCTTAGAAAACTTGGAATGGAACCACCATTTGACCCAGCTATCCCACTCCTTGGCCTATACCCAAAGGACTTAAAATCTGCATACTACAGAAATACAGCCACATCAATGTTCATAGCTGCTCAATTCACAATAGCCAGACTGTGGAACCAACCTAGATGCCCTTCAATTGATGAGTGGATAAAGAAACTGTGGTATATATATACAATGGAATATTACTCAGCCATAAAGAATGATAAAATTATGACATTTGCAGGCAAATGGAAGAAATTGGAGAATATCATGCTAAGTGAGATAGGCCGATCTCAAAAAGCCAAAGGACGAATGATATCGCTGATAAGTGGAGGATGACACATAATGGGGGGGAGGGAAGGGTTAGAGTTAGGGTTAGGGAGGGGGGCAAGTATGGAGGAAGGAACTACTGTATAGAGGGTAAAGAGGGGTGGGAGGGGTGGGGGGAAGGGAAAAAATAACAGAATGAATCAAACAAACAAACAAAAAAAAAACCTAGCACCTACATTAAACTTAATGGTAAAAGGCTCAATGAGTTCCGTTTCAGTTCAGAAGAAAGGTAAAGATATCATGCTCACTGCTATTATTCAACACAGCACAGAAGTTTCTAGCTAGTATAATCAGCAATAAAAGGAAACAAAAACAAAAATTGGTAAGAAAGTATATATTTTAAACCATTTGCAATATACATAATGGTCTACATAGAAAATTCACAAGGAATCAACAAAAAATAAAGAATTATCAAGAGGTTTCAGCAAGGTGGCAGGACAAAAGTACACACACACACACACACACACACACACACACACACACACAAAGAACTCATGGAAACCAAAGTTTAAAATATGATGTAATGCAAATTAAATGATAGGGTTTTAATTTACAAAACAAGTATGAGAATTTAATGCTAAAAACTGTAAAATTGTTGAAAAAAATCAAAGAGTTTCTAAATAAAGTGAGAAATATTCTGTTTATGTATTGGAAAACTCAGTATAGCAAAGATGTTAATTTTTCCCAAAGTGACAAACATGTGATACAGAGGGCGAAAGAACTAGAATAGCTTAAACATCGTGAAAAAGTACACAAACACACTACCTGATTTCATCTCAGTTATCTCTTCTGTGATCAAGACTGCAAGGCACTGGCAAAGTGACTGACACAATCTGATCAATGGAACAGAACAGAGAACCCAGAAATAGCTCCACAAAAGTATAGGCAACTAATTTTTAACAACAGTAAAAGCAATTTAAAAGATCAAAGAGACTCTACAAGAAATGGTGCTTGAGCAATTGGAAGTCTATATGTGAAAAAACATACAAACAAAAGCTCCAAGTGTGAATTATGTATCACACCTTGTACAAACATCAACTCAAAATAGATCACAGATGTGTATATATGTAAAGCCTAAAAAAAAAATCTTTAAAAAATAACATAAAGACAATCTTTATAATAGGGCTTTGTGAAGAGATTTTTAGAAATGACAGCAGAGTAAAATATTTTAAAAACTTGCTACATTAAACTTCATCAATAATAAAACTTTCATTTCACAAAAGACCCTATTAAAATACAAGCTACAAATTTGGAGTAAATATTTGCAAAATTATATGTTTGAAAAGACTATATAAATAATTTGAAAAACTCAACTGTAAAAAACAATATAATTTAAAAATGAACTGAAGATATGAAGAGGCATTTCACAGAAAAGAATACTATGGATTGAAAGCAAACAAATGAAAAAATATTCAATCCTGCTATCATTAAGAGTAAGATGAGCTATCACTACACACTTTCAAGAACAGCTAAAATATAAAATGATAATTTTTAAGTTGTAAAAATAGTGATTTAATTTAAAAATATTTAATTAAATAATTTTAGCAAATAATATCAATTAAATAATAGTGATCACCAAGTGTTGCCAAAGATACAAAGAATGTGAATCTCTCACACCTTGTTGGTGGAGATGTAAAATGGTACACCCACTCTAGAAAACTAGTTTTGCGATTTCAAAATGTTAAATGAATTTACCATGGGTACAACCAATAATTGTACTCCTTGGCATTCATGCCCGAGGAATGAAAACAAATGTCATTAGAATATCTTCTCATGGTTGCTCATAGCATCTTTATTTTTTTGTATGCTTTAGCAAAAACCTGGAAATTAGACAAAATGTTCCTTGATAGGTGGGTAGATAAATTAACTGCAGCACGTCCCCACGGTGGCATATGACTGAGAAATATAAAGAACAAACTATAAGACGCCTTTGACGGATCTTCAGGCTCTTTGCCGAGTAAAACGCCAAACTCAAACAGTGACTTATAATATGATTTAATTTGTATAACACTCTTGAAGTGTTAATATTATTGAGCTGTAAAACAGATTATAGTGATATCTAGAGGTTAAGTATGATGAGGAGGGGAGTGCTTATAAATACGTAGCATGAGAGAGATCTTGAAAGTGATGTAATGGGATTCTCCTTTTTTTTTTTTTTTTTTTTTTTTTTTTTTTTTAATTTGGTGCTGGGGATCGAACCCAGGGCTTGCCTTGCAAGCACTCTACTGACTGAGCTATCTCCCAAGCCCAAAAGTGATGGGATTTTGTATTTCTATTGCAGTAGCTATTATATGTGACAGAATGACTTAAAACTATATAAACATATTGCCAATTCTGGGTTTGGAGATGATTTTACTATAATTATGTAAAATATAACCATTGGGGGAAACTAAGTATAGGGTACTATCTTTGAATCTATAGTTATATCAAAATACAAAGAATTTTTTTAAAAAAGGTAGCCTAATGTACACATTTCTTTGTACCTGAAAAAAGTTAATATTTTGTCTCAGAGATTATGTCATATTACCTAATTCTTTTCAAGGCTGTATGTCATATCAATTTTTATTTAGCTCAGCACTATTATTTTGTTATTTTTCTGAATTTTTAGTGTAATAAGCATTGTTGCAATAAATATAGCTTACAGAATTTCTATCAGTGAGCATTTATCACAGCACATTCATTATAGTTGGTTACAATGGTCATCTATTCTAAAAGATTGGGCACACGACTAGATGGATCAGTTCCATTACAGTACTGGTTGTAAAGTTTTATATGTTTTACTTATCTGAATGATAAATTTCCAAGAGTGAAATTACTGACTAAATCTTTTTTTATTACAGCAAACTTTAAATTAGTTTTAACAGTAGAAATAGTAGTATCTTCTTATATTTTTTATTTTTATACAATTTCTTAAAAATTCTTGTTGATTTAATGTGAATTTAGAATCAGTTTTGCTAGCTATAAATTCACATTGCTATGTCATAGAAAAGTATCAAATTTCTAGATTAAAATAGGCATATAAGTGCCTTTCTAATATTATGTCATTTCAAGATCATACTGTGAGTATAATTGTTCAGGTACTTTTAATCATTTCTTACTTTTCATACAGATTTAAAACATTTCTAATTATTTTTACTTTCATGGATTTTTTAAATTGAATGTGTTCTTTTCATACATTTCTTAACTGTACTAAAATTTTTAAATAAGAAAATCTTGATTTGTATTTGACAATTCTTCTTTATAGAATATGGCTCAAACTACTATGCATTTATTTACAGTTTACTTTGTTTCCTTCCTGAATACAGAGAAATCACCTTCCAGTTGCCAAGCTTGTGAAAGTACACACACACACACACACACACACACACACACACACCCCTCACCTTGGAGCTAAGTGTAATATGTGGAACAGAAGTGATATTAAACGTTTTCTGGCCTTTTACATGAAAACTACCTGCAGAAGTCTACATATTTTCTTTCTGCCAACCTGATGTAAATGCTAACAGAGAACTCGAAATCCAAGGGCAAAGCAGAGTGTTGTGCTCAAAAGTTTGGTCCCTAAGCTATCATATGCAAGACCATGGGGAAGGTTAACTGTCAAACATCAGTACTGAATAGGAGAATAGACATAGAAGCCACCAAGGATTTTCTGAAAGCAGTGAATTTTCCATGACAAAACTTTTCTACTTAGCAGAAATGTGTTTTCCAAGCTAAATATCACTTTATCTATAAGTAAAAATTTTATTTCCTTAACCTATAATCATTAATCATTCTTCTAATTTAATTATAAAGCTAGTGCCTCACAAATATCATAGAGGGTATAGATGGATAATGGAAGAAAGAAATACATAGGTATGTAGTATCATATAATATATAATATTAACTTCTGCAAGATTTTATAAATATTTAGTACTTAGACATTTTATGTTATTTCCAGACCATGAAGTTTGTCTGGAAAGAATAAATGTTATTCCAGAAAAGATGGTGTTATTTAAGGGTTCCTCATTGGTAGTATAAGGATCAAATAAAGAAAAATTTAAGTACTTTGCTACATAGCTTTTCCTTGGATATTCAGCATTATCTAATACACTCTTCTTTATTGAAATAAGAATTTTTTTCCCAATTCCAAGATAAGATTTCGTAAATAATATTTATCATAATTCATGTTTATCTTTTTCTTATCTTTATGGCATTTATTCTTACTTTATCATCTCTAAGAGGATCTTCATTATGTTGCTTTTAAAATATCTTTTAGCAAACTGACACCTGATGGCAGGCAGACACTTGATTTCCTTGTGTAATGAATCAGCTTCAAATGGCACTGTTATTACTGAAATAATCTGTGAAATTCATCTACTCTCCCATCTAAATACTTCCAGGATCTCTTAAAACGGTTATTTCTTAATCCCATTTGTTTTTCTAGTTCAATTCTCCTTTAATAGTCCATAACTTTTTAGTTAATGATTCTATTTACATCACTGAAAAAAATTACAACCTTTTACATTATTTCCAAATGTTTTTCTTAACTACTTTCTACTTGTTATTATTTTGTTTCCTTAACGGTTTAAGAGTTTGTTCAATTTCTAAAATTATTATTCAATTGTATTTTTCCCAGAATAGCTATATGTAAATTGTACTAAATCTTTTCTTTGAGTTTTTTATTTTAATGACTGAAATATTGTTATTAAAAGATATGCCTTTGAATTCTACCTCCCATTCCCATACTTTCTAAGAATAAAAATAAGTGGTATTGGTGCTTTGATATATGAAGCTAAAATATTTTTTCAACATTCACAAAGTATTTGTGATCTCTTATTTTTTGGTACTAGGGATTGAATTCAGGGGCACTCTACTACTGAGTTATATTCTCAACCCTTTTTATTATTTTTATTTTGAAACAGAGTCTCCCTAAATTACTGAGATTGGACTGTAATCTTCCTTCATCAACTTCCAGAGTCACTAGTATTACAGTCATTTGCCACCACACCCATTTTACAGTGTTGGTTGAAACAAGTCATATAGAGAGTGTTATAGAAACTAATAAATATTTTTTCTATTTTCTTTCTCTTAGTCATAAGAATATTCACAATATTTTATTTATTCATTGTATTTTAATTCTGGCTTAGAAAAAAAGGGAGGGACAAAAAGATAGAGTTTGAACTTTTTCTGGCTTAGAGAAAAAGGGAGGGACAAAAAGAGTTCTCTGCCTAGATTTTTCTTTTTTTACTGCTGTCTAGCTTTATTTTGTTATAGCAACAGAATACCATTTGTACTGTTTATGATTTGTGATAATTTCAGAAGCAAAAATAAGATAATTTAAAAATTTTACTCTTACATAAGTTCAAAGAAGTGATAAAACAGAAGTTATATGTAACATTATTGAGGAATTTGGGATAAATTAGAGCATTTCAGAGGAAAATTCTCAGCTTTGAAAAGTGAAAATAAATTAGCTAAACACTCAGTTCAAGAAACCAGAAAGCAAACAATAATAGAACCTAAGAAAATGTCATGAATAAAATTAATATTGAGAAATAAAAACATTAATATATTAAGAAAGTAGTTTATAACTAATAAATAAAACCAAATGATTGCAGTATAAGCAAACAATAAAATAGATCAACCATTAATTCAACTCAAGAGGAAAAACTAGAAGCATGCAAATGAAAAAGAGCAAAATTTTAGTAACAGGAAGAAGCAATCTTAAACTTATCTAGTCTTCATTCAGGATGAATATGAGATGATAACCTTCTGAAAAGGAAATGGTGATATTCTCTAACTCTCCAGAACATCAGATAACCAGAAAGGATGTCCCCAAACTCACCCACACCATGGGCCTACATGGTCTGCATTGTTTTCTTGTATTCAGACTCCAAGAAGAAATATAAAGCTGAGACCACAAAATACAGGAAATTGAATAAAGTGTGGGTCACAGAACTGTAGCAAAAAGTATTGATTTTCCAGAATGTGTACAAGTCATGAGTTCCAACCAAGGGATATCAAGGAAACAAACTGATCATGGGCAGCATCAACACCCTCACAATCCATTCAGGTAAGGTTAGTCCTGGATACTCCCTGAAGTACTGATTTTGTCATTATTTTCAATAGAAAGAATATATAAGACTTGTGAAAAATAGGACAGGCTACTGTCTGATAAAAAACAGGGTTCAGACTGATCTTAGCATGTCTTCCAACAACCCCCTGGTTTCAAAGTAATAGTGAGGGTGTCTTCGGTATTCTGTGAATGCTATTACATAAAAACTGTAGTAAGAAGTACTCCGGAACCAATTGCTCAAGCCACCTAGAGGTCTGCCCAGCCTACACACACCTACAATGCCAAGTTGCCCATTCTATTCACCCTGTTCCTACGAAAAAGCCTGAAATTTAATTTCGTTGGGTCCTCCCATGAGGCTGAAACCGTGTCCACAAATATTTGTACCTAAAAATAGCAGTAGCAAGGGCACCTTGAAAATGATTGATCAGCAATTTCTTACAGGGAGGATAATTAACCTGCCTGTCTTCATTACACACACACACACACACACACACACACACACACACACACACACAGTGACACATGTACAAGTTGATTAAGGGTAAGAGCTGACTATTCTGACCTATTCCTTCATTGACCTGGCTGTAGCAAGAAGTGAATGCAGAGTGCTTTTTACTTACTTTAATAGGATGTGAACCTAGCAGAAACATTTCACACGTTACACAAGAAATGTTTTCAGTTCAAAACTGAGATAAATATTTTAAAGCTAAGTTGTCAAAGAAGTGACCTAGATGGATTCATGGAACAGAGTCAAAAAAGGGACCAAAACAAATTAGAGGATATAAAACCTAGAAGAATACTGCCAATGAATCTAAGTGCGCCTAGTGATATCTACACATTTGAGGTGCTAATGTCTTTATGGCATTTCATGTTTCTCCATAAGTTACAGCTAAAGAACTGATTTCTAATCTGTTTTGTAAATTGGGTCTAAAATATTAGTACTGAGTACCAAATCAAAAATCAATATCTGATTTAATTCATCTCTATGTAGACTGGACATCAGATTTTTTTTTTTTTTTTAATTCTGATTCATTGAAACTTTTCCTTGGCTTTCTACTATGCAGGAACTGTTGAAATTCACTGATTGAAGAAACACACACACACACACACACACACATAGAATAAACAGCTTTTCTCTCCCATCCTATCTGCCAGGGTGTGCAGTTTCTTGTGTCCTGCTACATATAACCAGTAACAGAATGACAAAAATGGAATTATTTTTGTTTTAATTTATGCTTTTAATTAGTCTAGACATGAGGTGTCCCTGAAAAGCTTATGTGTGAGACAATGCAAGAAAGTTTCAAGATGAAATGATTAGGTTATGAGAGTCTTAACCTAATTAGTGCATTATTCCCCTGATAGGGATTAACTAGATGGTAATTTAGGCAGGTAGGATGTGACTGGAGAAGGTAAGTCTCTGGGGGCATTCCTGTGGGGTATATGCTTTGTCCTTGTTGAACAGAGCTCTCTCTCTGCTTACTGATCGTCACCTCCTGAGTTGATGTCCTCTGCCATGCTCCTCTGCCATGAGTTCAGACCCTGAGGAATGGAGCCAGCCTTCCATGGACTAAGACCTCTGAAACTGTGAGCCTCAAAACAAACTTTTCCTCCTCTAATTGTGCTTGTCAGGTCTTTTGGCCACAGCCCCGCGCCCCCCACTCCCCCCAAAAAAAAAAAAAAAAAGTTGACTAAAACAATACTTTAGGAAAGAAATTGGCAAGTTTTGTCCCTTTGCCCATTTTTGTAAACATTTTTATTGGAACCCAGCCCTGTTCTTTATCTACTATTATTACTGAAAGCTCAGTCTTTGTCCCTGATGCCAATCCAATAAGGAAGACACAGTTTTGAAGAAAAGGAAAAAAGTGCTCACTTCGGCAACACATATACTGAAATCGAAAAAAAAAGGAAAAAGGTGATTTATTTCCTTGCTAGCAAAGGAGAAACACAGTGGACGCCTGTCCCAAAGGCTGTGATTCTGCCCATCAGCAGGTACTGGGGGCTTTTAAAGAGGTAATCCAAAGGCTACATTCTACATGTTCTCTGTTGGAGCTGTAATTCACTTGGTAACTTGGAAGACAATCATTTCTGAAATCTTCTGGTACCATCCCCAAAGTCTGGGTTACTTTGTTCCTACAGTGGATGTGTACTCAAGGAGAGATAAATCTGCCTAAGAGGGGGAAGAAAGGTAATCCTGTTTCCCCTGAGATTAGGAAGAGGAAGAGATTAGGGAGGAGCAGGAAGAGAGGAAAAGAAAGAAGCATCTTATTTAAAAAATCAGTTGCAGTAGCAGAGCAGCAAGGGCTACATTCAAAGCGTAAAGTGGACCACTGTTACCACCGGTTACCAGGGACAAAGAGTTCACATTCCTTTTCCCCAGATGTGAAGATTGGACACCTGGGAAACACTGAGGCAAGCATAGAAAACAAGTTTTATTTAAGGAACAGTTGTTGGATATGGAAAGTGAAAAACCCCAAAATACTGAGGCCTGGGAAAAGGGAGTGAAAAAGAAAGCCATACTTTGATAGTATTGATCCTTTCCCAGTGACAGTACGATAGGACCCTGAAGGGGAAGAGATAAGCACTGAATGCTGATCCCAGACCTCCATTATTCTCCAAGTAAAAACGTTGCCCAGTAAAAACAAATTTTCAAATTCTAACAAACCTGTTTCTGAGGGCCCAACCTGATTGCTGACCCCAGGACTCCTCCCATTTTGCCCAGTAAAACAGACCCCAAATTCCCGACTGCCTGAGCTGGCACACTGATTAATGAAGTCACCTCTGGGTATGACCTATATAAACCCAGTCCCCTCCTTTGTTCAGTGGCTCATTTCCACCAGGAAAGTGGGTGCATCAAACCCATGACTCCATTCCTGAATAAAGGCTTTTGACTGATCCATCAAGTATGCATCAGCCTGGTCTGTTTTGTGCTAACTATAGTGACACAGACTTGTCTACAGAGAAGGGGCCCCAGAGCTGGGTGTCCATGGGAGGGGTGAATCTTGTCCTTGTTATAATTTCCAGGTTTCTTACTTCTCTTGTCCCTTCCCTTTATCCAGTACATGCTGTGAAAAGGCAAAACAGCAGGAGAGGGGCATTTAGGAACATTCATTAATAATCCCCTACTGCGAGGGACAATCTCTCCGGATCAGGTGACTCTTTGGTTAAGGGAGGGGGAAGTATACTGAAGGTATTGACATTCCAATATTCCAGAAGCAGGTGACTTTGGCTCTGAGAGAAGGGGAATGTGTCCTGAATGTGTCCATTCCCCTTTGAACCAGCTCCCACCTTCCCAACCCTATTCAGCTTCCATCCTCCCGACTTGACTCAATTCTTCTATCTACACTAACTGCCTGACCTTTGCTTTTGTTTCACCACTGTTACACTATCTGCTCTTTATTTTTTTAATTTTTTTATTTTGATTTTTACAGGCTACATTTTGATTCATTGTACACAAACGGAGTACAAATTTACATTTCTATGGTTGTACACAATGTAGAGTCACACCATTCATGTAATCATACATGTACATAGGGTAATAATGTCTGTCTCAGTCTACTATCTTTCCTTCCCTCACCCTCTCCCGCCCCATTTTCCTTTGCACTATCCAAAGTTCCCCCATTCTTCTCTTGCCCACCCCCTCCCCTATTATGTATCATCATCCACTTATCAGAGAAAATACTTGATCTTTGGTTTTCTGGGCTTGGCTTATTTCACTTAGCATGATATTCTCCAACTCCATCCACTTACCAGAAAATGCCATAATTTTATTCTTCTTTATGGCTGAGTAATGTTCCATAGTGTATATATACCAGTTTATTTATCCATTCATCAATTGAAGGACATCCAGGTTGGTTCCACAATCTAGTTATTGTGAATTGAGCAGCTGTGAACATTGACGTGGCTGCATCACTGGAATATGCTGATTTTAGGTCCTTCAGGTATAAAACAAGGAATGGGTCAAATGATGGGTCCATCCCAAGTTTTCTGAGGAATCTCCATACTGCTTTCCAGAGTGGTTGCACCAATTTGCAACTCCACCAGCAATATATGAGTATGCCTTTCCCCCGACATCCATGACACTTATTGTTGCTTGTGTTTTTGACAATAGCTATTCTAATTGGAGTTAGATGAAATTTCTGGGACACTATGAAAATAGTACTAAGAGAAAAATTCATTACATGGAGTGCATTCAAGAAAAGAATAAAAAGTCAACAACTAAATGACCTAACAGTACTTCTCAAAGCCCTTGAGAAAGAAGAACACAACAACACCAAAAGTAGTGGAAGATAGGAAATAATTAAAATCAGAGCTGAAATCAATGACACTGAAACAAAAGAAACAATTCAAAAAATTGACAAAACAAAAAGTTGGTTCTTTGAAAAAGTAAACAAAATAGATAAAGCCTTAGCCACCCTAATGAAGAAAAGGAGAGAGAAACTCAAATTACTAAAATTTGCAATGAAAAAGGAAATATCATGATGGACACCATTGAAATACATAACATTATTAGAAGCTACTTTGAAAATCTATACTCCAACAAGATAGAAAATCTTGAAGACATTGACAAATTTCTAGAAATATTTGATCCTCCCAAACTGAACCAGGAGGACATATACAATTTAAACACATTGATTTCAAGCAATGAAATAGAAAAAGACACCAAAAGCTTATCAACCAAGAAAAGCCCGGGACCAGAGGAATTCTCAGCTGAGTTCTAAAAGACCTTCAAAGAAGAACTTATACCAATACTCCTCAAAGTATTCCATGAAATAGAAAAGAAGGGAACCCTTCCAAATTCATTCTATGAAACTAGTATCACTACCAAAACCAGACAAAGACACATCAAGGAAAGAAAACTTTAGACGTATATCTTTAATGAACATAGACACAAAAATCCTTAATAAAATTCTTTACTTGATTATTGATGACTGCTTTTGTACTACTATTGCAGAGTTGAGTAAGGGCAAAACAGATTGACCCTTTACAGAAGAAGTTTGTTTGGTGTCTTGTTGGCAGGTTCAGGAAAGTTGAACTATTGAATTTAAATAGGGGTAAGAGGTTTTCAAGATGGCGGCCTAGAGGGTGGCTGCATTACGTGTTGCTCCAGAACTCAGGATTCAAGAGAGGAGATATTGAGACGCTTGGGACCAACTCAAAGTAGCCGGGTGACTCTCACCCCCTGGGGGGGCATCCCGGATGGGACGGGGGTCCCGGAACGCAGGAAACTTTGTGAAGTAGAACTGCCCGCGAGACGCCCCTCCCCCCGCTGGAGCGCCATAGAGGAGGCCGCTCGGCACAGCGCTGGGACTCGGAGCAGCCACTGGGGCTCCGGCGGCTGCCCGGGGGAGGAGTGGCGGGGAGAACTGTGTGGACTCAGGACACCGGGGCCTGCCCTGAGGAGGAGGAGAGGAGCGTGGCCACTTGGATTCGGAGAGACTGCGCCAGAGCTGCAGGCGGTTGCCAGAGGAGAAGCCGCGTGGCGAGCTGTTTGGAATCAGAACGACGCTTCTGAACACCGGGGCCTGCCCTGAGGACGAGGAGGAAGAGGAGCAGCCGCTTGGATTCGGGTGACTATACGGGAACTACAGGCGGTTGCCAGAGAAGGGGCTGCATGGCGAGCTGTTTGGACCCTGACCACTTCTGAACCCCGGGGCCTGCCCGGAGGAGTAGGAGAAGGAGGAGAAGGAGCGCGGCGGGTCCTTTGGACTCGCAGTGACTGCATTAGCGCTCCAGGCGGCTGCTCAGAGGAGAAGGCGAGTGGTGAGTTGTTTGGTCTTAAAGTGACAGCTCCTGAACACAGGGGGGCTGCCTGGAGGAGAAGCGTGGTGGGACGCTTGGTCTTGAGGGACCACACCAGAGCTCCGGGCGGTTGCCCAGAGGACCCGTGCAGCGGGTCACGTGGATTCAGAGCCACTCAGAGGGACTGCTCCTGAACACCCGGGGGGTTATCTGGAGAAGGAGGAGGAACGGGCAGGGTCACTTCGACTCGGAGTGATTGATTGCCCCGGGCTACGGGTGGTTGGTGGGAGGAGGAGGCACGAAGTGAGTTTCTTGGACTCCTAGTGACCGCACCGGCATACTGGGCGGCTGTCTGGAGGAAGAGGCCTGTGGCGGGTCTCTGGGACTCAGAGCGATTGTTCGGGGCCACAGGTGGCTGCTCAGAGGAGGGGCCACGCAGCCAGGCGATTAGGTGCAGAACAGGGTCCCAGGATCTAGGAGGCTTCTGGGTGGAAGAGCCGCACAGAGACAGGCTTAGGGCGGAGCGAAGGTTCCAGGCCTATGGGCAAATTCTCTGAGGAGGAGCAGCCTAAGGAGATTCATCTGCAAAGGGTGAGGCTCCCAGGCCCAGGAGGTAGGGCCAGGCCCCTGGAAACTTTGCAGAGGAAGGCAGCCCAGCCCAGGCAGTAGCTGTAAATTGAGGGGAACCTCTAGGAGGAAACTGATCAGCGAGACCTCCCCACCGGGTGAGTCTTCCCTGCTGGGTGAGGTTTCCCACAAGGACGGTAAAACCAGAGACTCAGGCCCAAACAGGCCTTGCCTCAGCCCACAGCCTAGGTCCCCTTTGGATGACCATTGGTCAACAAGTGGAGGCACCTCTGCCCACTAGCAGGGAATATACCCCACCTGAAGGCCACCACTCCTAGAGAGGCAGCTTCCTTGTGGAGCACCGCATTATCAACCTCCTCCAAGACTTCAGCCTACTGAAGGCTAAAAGGGGATATATATAGAAATCTTCAGGGTCATTGTAAATCAACAGAGGAAATCTGCAATATCTCAGCGGTCCACTGATATCTGAACAACATGAGAAAACAAGGAAAGAAAATGCTGCAAACAAATCTAGATGTTACATCAATAAAACCCAATGACAGCATGGCAGAAGAAATGACAGAAAAGGAGTTCAGAATGTACATAATTAAAATGATCAGAGAAGCAAACGAGGAGATGAAAGAGCAAATGCAAGCATTGAATGATGAGATGAAAGAGCAAATGCAAGCATTGATTGATCGCACCAATCGACAGTTAAAAGAGCAAATACAGGAAGCAAAAGATCATTTCAATAAAGAGTTAGAGATATTGAAAAAAAACCAAACAGAAATCCTTGACATGAAGGAAACAATAAACCAAATTAAGAACTCCATAGAAAGCATATCCAATAGGATAGAACACCTGGAAGACAGAACCTCAGACATTGAAGACAAAATATTTAACCTTGAAAACAAAGCTGAACAAACAGAGAAGATGGTAAGAAATCATGAACAGAATCTACAAGAACTATGGGATATCATGAAAAGGCCAAATTTAAGAATTATTGGGATTGAGGAAGGCCTAGAGAAACAAGCCAAAGGAATGAACAACCTATTCAATGAAATAATATCAGAAAATTTCCCAAGTCTGAAGAATGAAATGGAAAATCAAGTTCAAGAGGCTTATAGGACTCCAAATACACAAAATTACAACAGACCCACACCAAGGCACATTATAATGAAAATACCTAACATACAAAATAAAGACAGAATTTTAAAGGCTGTGAGAGAAAAGAACCAAATTACATTCAGGGGGAAACCAATACGCATATCAGCAGATTTTTCAATCCAGACCCTAAAAGCTAGAAGGTCCTGGAACAACATTTTTCAAGCCCTGAAAGAAAATGGATGCCAACCAAGAATCTTATACCCAGCAAAACTTACCTTCAAATTTGACGATGAAATAAAATCCTTCCATGATAAACAAAAGCTAAAAGAATTTACAAAAAGAAAGCCAGCATTACAGAACATTCTCAACAAAATATTCCATGAGGAAGAGATGAAAAACAAAGAAGCAAATCAGCAAAGGGAGGAATTATCCTAAAGGAATTGTCAAATAAAGGAGGAAACAAGTTGTGTCAAACAAATAAATAAACAAAATTTTAAAATGAACCAAATGACCGGGAAACCAAATCATTTCTCTATAATAACCCTGAACGTTAATGGCCTGAATTCATCAATCAAAAGACATAGACTGGCAGACTGGATTAAAAAGAAAGATCCAACAATATGTTGCCTGCAAGAGACTCACCTCATAGAAAAAGATACCGATAGATTAAAGATGAAAGGATGGGGAAAAACATACCATGCACATGGACTCAGCAAAAAAGCTGGAGTATCCATCCTCATTTCTGATAATGTGGACTTCAAGCCAAAGTTAGTCAGAAGGGATAAAGAAGGTCATTTCATACTGCTTAAGGGAAGCATAAATCAGCAAGATATAACAATCATAAACATCTATGCCCCAAACAGTGGCTCATCTATGTATGTCAAACAAATCCTTCTCAATTTCAGAAACCAAATAGACCACAACACAATAATACTAGGTGATTTCAACACGCCGCTCTCACCACTGGACAGATCTTCCAGACAAAAATTGAGCAAAGAAACCATAGATCTCAACAACACAAT
The DNA here is from genome assembly GCF_902686455.1 of Sciurus vulgaris. Lineage (NCBI taxonomy): Eukaryota > Metazoa > Chordata > Mammalia > Rodentia > Sciuridae > Sciurus > Sciurus vulgaris. Next base: position 139,402,848 of record NC_136463.1, read on the forward strand.
CAATAATTTAGACTTAACGGACATTTATAGAATATTCCATCCAACCAAGAGTGAATACACTTTCTTCTCAGCAGCACATGGATCCTTCTCTAAAATAGACCATATATTATGCCACAAAGCTAATGTTAGCAAATACAAGAAGATAGAGACACTAGCATGTATTCTATCAGATCATAATGGATTGAAGTTAGAAATAAATGAAAGAGTAAAACACAGAAACTATTCCAACATCTGGAGATTAAACAATATGCTATTATATGATGAATGGATAACAGAAGATATTAGGAAGGAAATTAAAAAATTCTTAGAGGTAAATGAGAACAAAGAAACATCATATCAAAACCTCTGGGACACTATGAAAGCAGTACTTAGAGGGAAATTTATTTCATGGAGCGCATTTAATAAAAGAAGTAAAACTCAACAAATAAACAACCTAACACTACAGCTCAAAGCCTTAGAAAAAGAAGAACAGAACAGCACCAAAAGTAGTAGAAGACAGGAAATTGTTAAACTCAGAGCTGAAATCAATGAAATTGAAACAAAAGAAACAATACAAAAAATTGACAAAATAAATAGTTGGTTCTTCGAAAAAATAAACAAAATTGATAAACCATTAGCCACACTAACAAAGAGAAGACGAGAGAAAACCCAAATCACTAAAATTCGGAATGAACAAGGAAATATCACTACAGACAGGATGGAAATACAAAACATAATTAGAAGCTATTTTGAAAATCTATACTCCAACAAAATAGAAAATTTCGAAGACATCAACAGGTTTCTAGAGACATATGAATTGCCTAAACTGAATGAGGAGGACATAAACAATTTAAATAGACCAATTTCAAGTACTGAAATAGAAGAAGTCATCAAAAGCCTACCAACAAAGAAAAGTCCGGGACCAGATGGGTTCTCAGCCGAGTTCTACAAAACCTTTAAGGAAGAGCTCATTCCAATACTTCTCAAAGTATTCCATAAAATAGAAGAGGAGGGAACCCTCCCAAACTCATTCTATGAAGCCAATATCACACTGATACCTAAACCAGACAGAGACTCATCAAGGAAAGAAAATTTCAGACCAATATCCTTAATGAACATCGACGCAAAAATTCTCAACAAAATTTTAGCAAATCGCATACAAAAACATATTAAAAAGATAGTGCACCATGATCAAGTGGGTTTCATTCCAGGGATGCAAGGTTGGTTCAACATCAGGAAATCAATAAACGTAATTCACCATATTAATAGACTTAAAGTCAAGAATCACATGATTATTTCAATAGATGCAGAAAAAGCATTTGATAAAATACAGCACCCCTTCATGCTCAAAACACTAGAAAAAATAGGGATAGTGGGAACATTCCTTAATATTGTAAAGGCCATCTATGCTAAGCCCATGGCTAATATCATTCTAAATGGTGAAAAACTGAAAGCATTCCCCCTAAAAACTGGAACAAGGCAGGGATGCCCTCTTTCACCACTTCTATTCAACATCGTTCTTGAGACTCTGGCCAGAGCAATTAGACAAACCAAAGAAATTAAAGGGATACGAATTGGAAAAGAAGAACTCAAACTATCCCTGTTCGCTGATGACATGATTATATATTTAGAGGAACCTGGAAATTCCACCAGAAAACTCTTAGAACTCATAAGTGATTTCAGTAAAGTAGCAGGTTACAAGATCAATGCCCATAAATCCAACGCATTTTTATACATAAGTGATGAATCTTCAGAAAGAGAAATTAGGAAAACTACCCCATTCACAATAGCCTCGAAAAAAATAAAATACTTGGGAATCAATCTCACAAAAGAGGTGAAAGACCTCTACAATGAGAACTATACAACACTAAAGAAAGAAATTAAAGAACACCTTAGAAGATGGAAAGATCTTCCATGTTCTTGGATAGGAAGAATTAATATTGTCAAAATGGCCATACTACCTAAAGTGCTATACAAATTCAATGCAATTCCAATTAAAATCCCAATGACGTACCTTACAGAAATAGAGCAGGCAATTATGAAATTCATCTGGAAGAATAAGAAACCCAGAATAGCTAAAGCAATCCTTAGCAGGAAGAGTGAAACAGGGGGTATTGCAATACCAGATCTTCAACTCTACTACAAAGCAATAGTAACAAAAACGTCATGGTATTGGTACCAAAATAGAAAGGTAGATCAATGGTACAGAATAGAGGACACGGACACAAACTCAAATAAATACAATTTTCTCATACTAGACAAAGGGGCCAAAAATATGCAATGGAGAAAAGATAGCCTCTTCAACAAATGGTGCTGGGAGAATTGGAAATCCATATGCAACAGAATGAAACTAAACCCATATCTCTCACCATGCACGAAACTAAACTCAAAATGGATTAAGGACCTCGGAATCAGACCAGAGACCCTGCAGATTATAGAAGAAAAAGTAGGTCCAAATCTTCATCTTGTTGGTCTAGGACCAGACTTCCTTAACAGGACTCCCATAGCACAAGAAATAAAAGCTAGAATCAACCACTGGGATAGATTCAAACTAAAAAGCTTTCTCTCAGCAAAGGAAACTATCAGCAATGCGAAGAAAGAGCCCACAGAGTGGGAGAATATCTTTGCCAATCATACTTCAGATAGAGCACTAATCTCCAGAATCTATAAAGAACTCAAAAAACTCTACTCCAAGAATTCAAACAGTCCAGTCAACAAATGGGCTAAGGAAATGAATAGACACTTCACAGAAGAAGATCTACAAGCAATCAACAAACATATGGAAAAATGTTCAACATCTCTAGTAATAAGAGAAATGCAAATCAAAACCACCCTAAGGTTCCATCTCACCCCAATTAGAATGGCGATTATCAAGTATACGAGCAACAACAGGTGTTGGCGAGGATGTGGGGAGAAAGGTACACTCATACACTGCTGGTGGGGCTGCAAATTAGTGCAGCCACTATGGAAAGCAGTGTGGAGATTCCTTAGAAAATTTGGAATGGAACCACCATTTGACCCAGCTATCCCACTCCTTGGCCTATACCCAAAGGACTTAAAATCTGCATACTACAGAAATACAGCCACATCAATGTTCATAGCTGCTCAATTCACAATAGCCAGACTGTGGAACCAACCTAGATGCCCTTCAATTGATGAGTGGATAAAGAAACTGTGGTATATATATACTATGGAATATTACTCAGCCATAAAGAATGATAAAATTATGACATTTGCAGGCAAATGGATGAAATTGGAGAATATCATGCTAAGTGAGATAAGCCAATCTCAAAAAGCCAAAGGACGAATGATATCGCTAATAAGTGGAGGTTGACACATAATGTGGGGGAGGGAAGGGTTAGAGCTAGGGTTAGGGAGGGGGGCAAGTATGGAGGAAGGAACTACTGTATAGAGGGTAAAGAGGGGTGGGAGGGGTGGGGGGAAGGGAAAAAAATAACAGAATGAATCAAACAACATTGCTCTATGTAAATTTATGATTACACAAATGGTATGCCTTTACGCCATGTACAAACAGAGAAACAACATGTATCCCATTTGTTTACAATAAAAAAAAAAAAATCCATTTCAAAGTGAAAAAAAAAATAAATAAATAAATAGGGGTAAGAATTTTCTATGAAAGTGCAATGGATTAAAATTTTTTCAAGAGAATCAAAAGTGATTGATAGTAAAATTAAATGCAAAGAATCTTTGCAATGAGAAAATAATAGGCAGTAGAGCTCAAACAGCAGAGTGAAGATGATAAAGCAAATTACTTAAGGGAAGACATGAGTGTGTAGGAATGTGCTGATGCTTTTTCAAAGTTAATTGCTCTTATTGTTTGAGGAATCATTTTCTTAAAGAAAAAAATCATTTAAAAATTTTGCATTTAAAAGTTTGTAACTTAAAAAGTTACTAAAAATGTACTAAGTCCCAAAGTAATCTTCACACAAAATTGGGTTAATGTAGTCTTTACAGTGTGCAGGTATATATACATAGAGAGAGACCTCAACATTCTATAATCTACTTATCATAGAACAGATAAATCAGAAGCAATATACTTTATTATCTCCATTTATTCTACTGTTCATAAGTACTTGAGTTCCTTTAAGTCTGTCTTTGACATTAAAAAATGTATATCAATTGGGAATGAAAAAATTATGCCTCACCAAAGTTATAAAGTTTGGTAATAAAATTATGCTTCCATCACATAGTACATTAAGTAGTCTAACCAAGCTTGAGAATATCTCAGAGAAAAAATTAGATATTTTTATGTTATCATATTTCATGTGTGAATGAAGAAGAGACTTTATCACTTTTCTTCATACTGATGGAAATTATTTTTTTTCACTGACTTCAACACAGAATAAATATTTTTAACAAATGCTTAAATTTTTATACTGATTCACTAGAAAAATAATCATGTTTAATCAGGCATTTCTTTATGGAAAACAATTTTTTATAAGTAGTTCAGATGAAAATAACAAATTTTAGTCTTCTATTTGTCAAAGATCTCAATACAAAAAATAAAGTATACAGCTATACTTCAGCTACCTGAAGGAAAAGTTAAATTCTGAATCGCAGGACATTATCCTTTCAAAAGAATAAAATTTTATTTAAAACAAAATTATAGCAGCAAATAAAGAAAGATTATATCAGGAAAATAAATTTTTGATATTCTATTTTTTATTTTTTTTTATTTGAATTAATGACATAATGGTTATGCTTGAGGAATTGCTTTTTAATGAAAAAAATCATTTACATTTTTAATTTAAAATTTTATAACTTAAATGCTAAACTTATACTAGGTCCCAAGAAAATTTTTACACAAAATTGGGCTAATGTACTCTTTATATTAGATATGTGTAGATATAATGAAATTTATTTTGTAGGCATGGCATCATTGAGATTATTCTTTTCTTCTTGAGTAATTCTTGATCATCTAATAATTTAGAAAGTTAACCAGATCATCAAACTTTTAAATTTTGATATATATAAAATTTTCATATTTTAAAATAGGTTATCACCTGTGTTCAATGGTGCATGCCTGTTATCCCAGAAACGTGTGGCTAAAAAGGCAGGAAGATTGCAAGTTCAAGGCCAACCTTAGCAATTTAGCAAGACCCTAAGCAACTTAATAAGACTCTTTCTAAAAATTAAAATTAAAAAAGCTAGGGGTGTAGCTCAGTGGCAAATACCTGAGGGTTCAAACCCTATTAGAAAAATGAAAACTAAAGTTATCAAAAACTGTCATTAATATTTTATTATAACATTTTTATCTTCTTTTTGTTACCAATAATGTTCTTTATTTTTACTTTCTCTTCATTTTTCTTGATGTTATTAAATTATTATAATTTTTTCTGCTTTATTGTTTATTCAAAGTTGATAGATAAGATAAATAGGTAAATAGATCCCTTTATCCTTATGTATAAATGCATTATGATTTACTCTTATATTACTTTTGATGAATGTTTTAGGGCTTCATCAAATTATAGTCTAATTTCTTAAATTATTAACTGATTCATTTTCTGTTTTTCTTATTCTCTAATGTCAGCCTTAAGTTTTATAAATTTATTTTAAATATTCCTTTTTAAGCATGCCACAGTCCTGAAAAGTATTTCCATTATTGTCTTGGTCAGTTCAGGTTGCTATGGAGTAGGTAGTTTAAACAATACAAATGATTTATCACTATTCTGGAGGTTAGGAAGTCCAATATCAAGGCCCTGGACAACTTTGTTCCTGTTAAAGGCTCTCTCCTAGCTGGCTAACTTCTTGCTGTATTTTCAGAGAGTAGAAAGAGAGAAAGATCTCATGTCACTTCTCATTAGGGCACTAGTCCCTTTATTTGGGTTCCGTCCACATGACCTCAACTAAACGGAATTGTTCCACTCCTTATACCATCACAGTAGAAGTTAGAGCTTTAGCATATGAATCAGGGGGAGTCAAACATTCAGTCTATAACAATTATCATTCATTACTAAGTATTTCTAGATTTCATCTTGATTTCTTCTTGGATGAATGTGTTGCAAAGACCAATTCTAAGGGGATTTTAAGCTATCTTTTTTATTATTTAATTGAGTTTCATTGTACTGTGGTCAGCAACCTGGTCACAAATTTTTTGAGAGTTTTTTTTATGGTTCAACAGATAGCCAATTTCTAAATGCTACACATTTGTGAAGAATATGTATTTTTTATTTATAGTATACAGTGACAGATGATAGGAAGGAAGATAATACATAGAGAGATAGATGCATGGATAGATAAAAAATCCATATGGATGTAGACAGAGATGCGAAAATGGAGATCCAAAAGGGGAGATAAATATGCGTATAATATGCACACACACTGGATTAGTTGTATTAATGGTTTTCTTAAAATTCTATATTTTTATAGAATTTTTACCAATTTCTAATGGAAGAAATTGGTAAATATTCATTCTGAGAAGTTGCCAACTTCTCCTGGCGAGTTCTGTCAATTCTCACTTCAATAATTTCAAGCTATGTTATGAAGGCTACATCAGGAATATAAATTATTCTATATATTATGAAGAGCATGTTACTTTAGGGTTATCACATAGTCCTGGTAATTTGATTCTTTCAAAATGTATACTAGAATTTTTTGTTACTTTCTAATAATACCTTTTAGCCAAAAAGTTTGTAAGTGTACAAACCTGCTTTTTGGCTCATCTTTCCTTATGTATTTCCCATGCCTTAACCTTTTTACTTTATAGGGATGTTATTAGTAAGTTATACAAAACCATATTTTTTTCTCATTTAGCTAATCAGTTTTTAATCTCCTATCTAGAATGTTAGTCCATCTGTATTGCATGTTTATGGATATATTTAAATTCATTTCTAACATCTTATTTTGTTTAATTTAAGCTACATCGTACATTGTTTTTTATTTTTTTCCAGTCTACTTTTTTACAACATTTTCCTACTCTCTGTATTTCCTCTGTTTTTCTTTTCACCTGATTCATGTTTTCCATTTTTGTATCATTTGAGATTCTTATATAACCTCCTACTCTCACACTTGCCCAAATAGCTCCTTAAGACTACAATGATTTCCCTGCCCCTAAAATTGTGAGTTGTTGAAGCCACGGACCTAGACAATCAAAAATAAATATCAAGAGGATCAATACCAGACCTATATTTTTTGAATTTATAATCATTCGACACTTTTGTGTATATAGAATTCCACTAAAGTACCTGATTAGAATGGCAAGAGAAATCCCACCTTAGGCTTCTGCAAAACATATTACCTTGGATAAAGGGATAAGTCCTTTTAATTCTATCCCAGGGTCATATTTTTTGTAACTTATCCATCTAGATTGGTTGCATATTTGCAATGTGTGCTTGTGGGGGTTCTGCCATGTCCAGCGTGGATGAGGAAAAGGGTTTCTCTCAGAGGATGGCGTCGCTGGCTCTTTGCGGTTCCAAAATCCGTGGGTATTTGTCACCGCCTGCAGCAACAACTTGCATGGGTCTTATGGGTGGTGGAGTGGAAACTGAGGCACTTCTATCTTTCTCTTTAGTGCACTGCTTTCTTGCTTGTTTATAGAGGATAGAGGAAATGAGGAGAGGATAGAGGAAATGAGGTTTACTTGCTTTGAGAGGAGAGAGAGAGAGAGAGAGACTTTGCTTATCAGAGAGAGAGACTTTGCTTATCAGAGAGAGAGACTTTGCTTAAGAGAGAAACTTGCTACGCCTTGAAGTCCTGCATCCTGTGAACTAAGGGTATGTCCACCCAAGGTGCCATAGTGATGCATCTCAGTTCTCTGTTCCGCGATCTGCCTTCCGCCGCTGCCCCTACTCGCTGCTGTGTTCTTTCTTCTGGCTTTTTTGCTAATGGCTGCTGTGGCGTGTCTTCTTCTCTGCCTCGCTCTGCCTACGCTTATATCACCTCCAGGAGGCAGAGAGCAGGGCCACGCCTCTTATGCAAAGATTAGGCGAGACGCTCGGAGCAGGCAATTAGTGCTCGAGGACACATGCATACATTGTGTGCGTGGACAAGAAAATCACCTGAGTGTGCTTATGTCAATTAACCTCCTCGCTGCCGATGTGATCAGGCGCCATCCCAGCGCTGTCAACATGACACAGCGCCCAACAGATGGTGCTATAGTAGTTTATCTTGTGCCAGGCTAGCTCATAAGTGGGGTAAGGGCATGGACTCAAGCCCCAGACTCTGGGAGTTGGGTGGAAGCAGGCTCATGGTGAGCAGCCTGCAAACATGTTTATTGCAGGAACAGCTATACATTTTATAGGTTTCTTGCCCAATCACAATGTGCCATGGGGGATCAGATCACCAGGCTCCTATACGGTTTCCCTTGGTAACATTGAGTCAACTTGGGGCAGTTGTTTACTCTCCTAGGTAGCCGAAGTGAACGCTCCTCCCTGCAAGTTTTCCTTACACACTTGAGACATTCACTGTTGCCAGCCAAGTACTATGATTTCTCCCAACAAGTTGCCAGCTATTGATTAATCACTAAGAAAGTTATCTAATCAAATAAGTGCAGACGCCAATAATCTTTTTAAAGGGAAGGGGGTGTTAGGATATCATGCCAAGATCTGGCCTCAAAACAAGATAGGAAGCCCACTTTACCTTTATTTATAGTCACACAGGTAAAGGGGGATCAGGAGGGGCTGCTTCTATGAGAAAAAGAATGGGGTGGAGTTAGGGAAGACATTTGCTTAGAGAATTAGCATTTCCTCAGACAGTGAGCCAACTCTGTACAGGGTCACCTACTCCAGGCTATCTGAAACAGTCTCTCATGACTGCCAGTTTCTGGGTCAGACCTCTGTATCCATGGCTCAGCCAAGCCTGATTCTGCTAAACATGGATGGCTCCCCACATGCAGTCTTCATAAATTCTAGCACATACTCTGTGCCTCCAAGTCTGGATTAATTATAAATATAATTTATATAATTATATATATAAAATAAAATATATTTATATAAATATAAATAATAATTTCTTAATTATTACTTATTATCCTATAAGACATGCAAGTCTAGATGATTTAAGCAAGAGAGATTTAATGGAGAGTCTTAGACACAATGCTATATGAGGGACTTAGGAGCAAAAGGGGAAAGTAACTTGTGTTGGTCAGTGAAGGGAACATTCCTCAAGCTTATTTGTCAGCAGTCACTGACACCAGAGTCAAAATAAACCAGTCTGGATGGAGAAACTGAGGAAATGGTAAAGATGCACCATAAAGGCCTTTGCAGTTACTGAGGCTGAGCTACGAGCTGAGGGGAAGCCTTGCTCATCAAGCATGCCTTGCCTCATGCTGTGTGCTGGAGCTTACCCTTTCCCCAGTCCTTTGTCTCAGACTTGTTGCTGGGTAGAATCACATAGGGATACTTAGTTTTTTTTACATTAGTACAATGTATAACTTACCTGTAGGTGGTTTGTTATGTTTTAACAAGCATCTTAACTTGATTGGATAATAGGCCTATGTATGTCTTGTACAATCCTAAGTAAAATTAGATCTGTTCCTTCCGAGCCTGCTCCCTGATGTCTGAATCTACTGGGGTAGGCATCGTTTGTCCTCACTTTCAGTGGATCCCCATCTCCAAAAAACTACAAGTCAGGTTTGTATCACTGTAACCAAAATCCCTGACAAGAATAACTCAGAGGAGGGAAAGGTTATTTTGACTCATGGGTTTAGAAGTTTAGTCCAGAGTCAGCTGAGTTCATTGCTCTGAGCCCAAGGGGAGGCAGCACATTGTGGAGGTAGGGCATGACAAATGGAAGCTGCTCAAGATATTGGAAAGCAGAGAAAGGGAAGGGGTTACAGGGAAGATAAAACCTTCCAGAGCATGTTCCTCACCCCTGTGACCCATGCCCCACCTGTCTACAGTTACCACCTAGGCAGTCCTTTCAAACTAGGATGAAATGATTAGGTCACAGCTCTCATAATCTAATCATTTCACCTCTGAATATTGCTGTATTAACTCAGGAGCTTTTGGGGATACTTCATATTCAAATAATAAAAGAGATTTGTAAGCTACTTCCCTTTCATGTAAGCTATGTTCCTGTTTGTGTCACTGATATACTACAGATGAAGCCATTACCCCTACTACATTTAAAATTGCTGCCAATGAAGAAGGAAGGCCTCAATATTCTTGATGCTGTTATAATTGCTCCAGATCATGAGGGAACATGGATTTGTTTTCACTTGCTGTGGTTGCAGACAATTACTGATAGAAGTAGATGTAAATGTTTCTTGCCTCCTCTCTATCTTTGAATTCTTCATCTACACCTTTTTACTGGCAGAAGATATAACAGGAAGACAGGTGATAAGAAACTCTGGAAATGTAATTTACAGGATTCCAGACCCAATGAAGAAAAAGGTATAGAAGTGTTGATGTGGGAGGGAGAACAACAGAAACTAGATGGAGCACTCTGCCCCTTTCATAGCTCAGCACTTGTATTATCCTTGGAGAAATGGAGGACAGCAAAATGCCATGTTCCTGAAATGTACATCTTTGTTCCCAAGAACTTTGCTAAGTCAAGGGAATAATGAGAGCAAGTCTGATAAATATTTTTTCAAAGGACACTGCTTGTCTCTCATGTATTCTAGAGGTTAACACAAGTTAGTGTTATCTGTAGAAAGCAAGTAAGCTAGTGATGTCACTCCTCTGTAGACAAATGTATAAAAACCCTTCTTCCTGTAGTAACTGGTACACAATTAAAAGCATGAGTACCCAGGATAAGCACCACTGATCCATCTAGTCACCACAGGATAAGGGGTTTTGAGGGATAGCGATACTATTTTCTGGTAAAGCACCTGAGGGGCAGAAGTGCTAGTTGTCCAAACTGTCACCTCTTGACCTCAGCATTTTTCAGTAAACACTATTTCTCTCTTGCCATCCCTGGGTACCTTCTTTGGTCTCTTGGCAATAGGCCCCACTGCCCTAATACAACTAGATTGGGGGCAATACAGCATCTTTGCATGTTTTTCTACTCTTCTTTAAATTTATACACCCAATTAATCAAAGCATCATTATTTTCCTACTTACAAAGATGCCACTGTAGATAATATATATGAAGATAAGTTTATCCTCTCCTGAGAAAGGAAACAAATTCCTGACAGTCAATGTATGCTATTCTGTGTGATGTTAAATCCTCTTCTGGTTCACCTGGATGTTCTAGAACTTAAGATTATATTTTAAATTAACCTAAAAATAATGTGCTTTATGTAAAGTATTAGTGAATGAAAAATAATATATTCGAATATGTAAATAATAGTAAGTACATAACGATAGCTACTAAGTCTTCTTTATTCTTTGTTATAAGATTATATTTCATATTTCTAATTTTAATAAGACCTTACAGATTCTTTTTTACTTTTAACCTGAGCATGAACCTCCTGTGGTTTGAGCTTATTTCTGATGGGGTGTCTCAATCCTCACTAAGTCCTTAAGGTTCTGTCTTATCATATTGCCCTATTTTTTATGAGCTGTTAAATTAGGTTATTTTAGCTTTTTGTTGAAGGAAAAAAGATATATATGACCACAATTTTATAGGTTCATTTTCGTTATACATGAAAGTAGAATTCATTCTGATATAATTATACAAGCATTGAATACATCTTATTCTAATTAGGACCCAATTCATGTGGATATCTGTGATGGTGGAATTCACTATGGTGTATTCACATGTATATAATTCTTTGGATATATACCCTGGAGGGGGATAGCTAGGTAATATGGTGGTTCCATTCTTAGTTTTTTGAGGAATCTCCATACTGCTTTCCAGAGTGATTGCACCAATTTGCAGTCTCACCAGCAATGTATGAGTATACTTTTGTTCCCATGTCCTTACCAATACAAGTATTATTACTTGTATACTTGATAATTACTATTCTGACTAGAATGAGATGAAATCTCAGTGTAGTTTTAATTTGCATTTCTATAATTGCTAGAGATGCTGATAATTTTTTCATATACTTGTTGACCATTTGTATTTCTTCTCTAAAACTTCCTGTTCAATTCCTTTGCCCATTTATTCATTGGAATATTTGGGGGGTTTTTTGGTGTTAAGTTTTTTGAGTTCTTTCAGGATCCTGGAAATTAATACCCTATCTGAGGTACAGATGGCAAATATTTTCTCTCATTCTATAGGCTCTCTCTTCACACTCTTGATTGTTTCCTTGGCTGGGAAGAAGCTTAACACTTTCATGCTATCCCATTTATTGATTATTGATTTTACATCTTGTGCTTTAGGAATCTTTTAAAGGAAGTCAGTTCCTGAGACCATAAGTTGGAATGTGGGCCTACCTATTTTTCTAGTATGTACTGGATTTCTAGCCTAATTTCAAGTTCTTTTATCCACATTGAGTTGAGATTTGTACAGGGTGAGCAAATACATACTATATATGAATTTCCAGTTTTCCCAGCACCATTTGTTGAAGAGTCTATCTTTTCTCCAATGTATGCTTTTGGTGCCTTTGAACCAATATTACATAACTGTATTTCTGTGAGTTCAACTCTGTGTCTTCTATTCTGTTCCACTGGTCTTCATGCCTGTCTTGGTGCCAATACCCAGTTTTTGGGGTTTTTTTTTTTTGTTGTTATTTTGGGTTTTTTTTGGCTATACTCTAGTATAATAGTCACAAACTCAATACACACACATTCTAGTCCTTGCTTTCACTAAAATATACATAGAACTTAAGGAATAGATCTTCTGAATCCTGGAAAATACCTACATTTAACTTCAGTAGATACTGTCCAATAATTTGGACTTCCACTAACTTTTATTATCCCAGGGATGCAAGGTTGGTTCAACATCTGGAAATCAATAAATGTCATTCACCATATCAACAGACTTAAAGTCAAGAATCACATGATTATTTCAATAGATGCAGAAAAAGCATTTGATAAAATACAGCACCCATTCATGTTCAAAACACTAGAAAAAATAGGGATAGTGGGAACATTCCTCAACATTGTAAAGGCCATCTATGCTAAGCCCATGGCTAATATCATTCTAAATGGTGAAAAACTGAAAGCATTCCCCCTGAAAACTGGAACAAGGCAGGGATGCCCTCTTTCACCACTTCTATTCAATATCATCCTTGAAACTCTAGCCAGAGCAATTAGACAGACCAAAGAAATTAAAGGGATACGAATAGGAAAAGAACTCAAACTATCCTATTTGCTGATGACATGATTATATATTTAGAGGAACCAGAAAACTTTTAGAACTCTTAAGTGAATTCAGTAAAGTAGCAGGTTACAAGATCAATGCTCATAAATCTAATGCATTTTTATACATAAGTGATGAATCTTCAGAAAGAGAAATTAGGAAAACTACCCCATTCACAATAGCCTCGAAAACAATAAAATACTTGGGAATCAATCTAATGAAAGAGGTGAAAGACTTCTACAATGAGAACTACAGAACACTAAAGAAAGAAATTAAAGAAAACCTTAGAAGATGGAAAGATCTCCCATGTTCTTGGATAGGCAGAATTAATATTGTCAAAATGACCATACTACCAAAAGTGCTATACAGATTCAATGCAATTCCAATTAAAGTTGCAATGATGTACCTCACAGAAATAGAGCAAGCAATCATGAAATTCATCTGGAAGAATAAGAAACCCAGAATAGCTAAAGCAACCCTTAGTAGGCAGAATGAAGCAGGTGGTATTTCAATACCAGAACTTCAACTATACTACAAAGCAATAGTAACAAAAACAGCATGGTATTGGTACCAAAATGGACAGGTAGATCAATGGTGCAGAATAGAGGACATGGACACAAACCCAAATAAATATAATTTCTCATACTACCAAACATTTAAACATCAATGGCACATAAGAGAATGGGTAGAATTACAGTTAGCCTTTCATTACATTATGTAACAGACCTGTTTTCTCTGTATTTCTATTAGTCATTCCAGTTTTTACAGTTGCTTCCCACTTTTCTTATTGATCCATTTACAACAAAGCCCCAAGTAGCCAGATGGACATAACTATTATTATGTCCCTTGTTGAAAAAACAAATGCCTCCTTTGCAAAATAAGACTACTTAAGAAGACGCAAACTGAAAGCACGGATGGGAAATTGTTCTAGTGGTTTATTAATAAAATAATGAAAGGAACCAATATGATTTTCAATAATTAATTCCAGACCCATATATTATGAATAGGCATACACATATTACCTTTGCAAAGATAACAAATACTGCACCCTACAAAATAGGATTCCTATTTTGCAAGACGCTGACTCCAAATGGCACAGTAAATGTCTTCACTTGGCCATTCTTATGTTATGCAATACTTTCTTCTTTTGGGTGATAGAGTATGGAGCAGGATCAGTGAATTCTATTACCATATACTCATTACTGAATGTATTTTGCTGAAATATAATAACCATGATGGGAAGCACAGCTATGTGAAGCAACTCGATAGTCAGTAAGCTTCCTATAAGTTATTGAATGGTGCTGCCGGCAGAAGCATTATACCCAAAGAATGGCAATACCTTATCTAGCTAAGTGTTATTACACTGAAACAACAATAACAACAAACTCTTCCTTTCTAATTAAGGTGATTTAAACTGGCATTTCAATTCTACAAATACTAATCAAGTTTTGGATTTGATCTTCTACTGCAACAGCCTTTTAGCTGTTGTTATGTACCTATGCCTAAGTTATATGAAAGACTGACTAAAATTTCATATTAGAGCTCTTCATTTTCTGTTTGTAAATTTTTTAGTGTAGTCAAGAGTTGATTGCTGAATGTCATAGAGGCACTGAAGAAATTCAGTGACTGAAGGAGAATCATCATCAATGTAGGGAAAAGTGTGAAGCTGGCAGATGTCTTTTGAAGCATGGAAAAATCTCTAATGCTTTACCTTCTCAGGATGGTTCCCCATCCCTCTTTTTGTTGGTCACCACAGTTTCCCCAAGAAACTAGAATAACAGAGGAGCAGTTCCCAGATGGACTTAAGTTATTAAATGGATCTGAGCAGCTCAAGGAGGTCAGGAGTGGATGCCCCCAAGGAGGTATGATGCCCCTGCCAATCCCTGCAGTTGCTGGGGATATTGCCTTCTGCTGGCTCACCCTTGAAAGCCCCCAAGAAATTGTCCTGGGCTCAAGACCACTGCCTCACCCAAGGTTATACTCATCTCCAGAGGCATCATCCAATAACTTGCCAGTGAATGAGTACAAACTAGCTCCAGCATCAGTCTACAGCAAAGTTGACTGAGATCTCTGCACTCACAGTAGAGCAGTTCACCTTCTGCTTCTGAATACCCTTGCTTCCTCACTTCCTAACAATAACCATTCCTCACACAACAACTCAGTGAAGTTCAGTCCACAAATTTCAACTTCAAAATTCACAAATCTGTTTCTAATGAAACTGACCTAAAATAAAGATTGAGAAAATATCACTATATTTGAAAGTTGTGAGTGCATAGTGACAATTTACAGGGGGAAAAAAAAATCATGTAGTTCTGTTTCTGATGTTGAAAACTGAAAAATTTTATTAATTTTTCTCATGCATCCATGAATATATTCATCAAATGTTCACTTAAAATAATAATGAAGCCAGGCACAGTGGCACACACCTATAATCCCAGCATTCGGGAGGGAGGCTGAGGCAGGATGATTGCTTGTTAAAGGCCAGCCTCAGCAAAATCAAGGCACTAAGCAAATCAGTGAGACCCTGTCTCTAAATAAAATACAAAATTGGGCTGGTATGAGGCTCAGTGGTTAAGTGCCCCTGGACTCAATCCCTGGTACCAAAACAAAAACAAAACAAAACAAAACAAAATACATATATATATATATATGACTAGAGCTAGATATTTTTCTTTTTTCTTTCTACAATATAAAACATCTCTGAACTAATATGTTTAAAATATATCTCACATGCTCAGTATCTCACATGAGATATTTTGTTATGTCCATTTAGAAAGCAGCAATAGTTTTAAAATCAAATGAATTTGTAATTAATCTATCGATCCCAAAGAGAATAGTTTTTAAAATTTTTCATAGTTAACTCAGAACCTTTAAACTAAAAAAACCCTTTAAACTGATTACTTACCAAAACTACTAAAATACAGAGAAAAAAGTATACTTTAACCTACTTCATCAATATTCAATTATCTTCCATTTATAAATGTCACTTACTGATGCTGAACTTGTCCCTGTGTCAAAATAATTCTATATATACTATATAAAGTTTTTATTATATTCCATAGACAGAGCAAAATGTTAAAAACAAAAGTGCTTTTAAAATGGCATATAAATCACTGAGTTTTACAGATACTAAAATCAGAATAAGGAAATGCTCATAATCAAAAGACTGAAAAGAGAAAGCATAGACTTTCTTTTTCATCTTAATGCACTTTACAATAACAGAGACAAATAAAATTGAATACAATCCAAATGATTTGTATTCATTGAAGTGATTTTTCTAACAGAAAAACGTACATAGCTATATAGTGTATTCTATTAATAGAAGAATAATTCTAACAAATTATCAATTTTATAATATATAAGTTAATTCCCCATTGTCAGAATTCTTGCTAAGGAGTTTTGTTGCAAGAAAAGAAAATCATTTAAGAGAACTCTGAAAAAGGAGACTATATTCAAACAAACACAAAAATCTTTTAAAAATATTGACATGCAGACCCCAGAAGGATCAAGGACTATTAAAGATCCTGGTTGCTCCTTCTTTCATTTTGACTCTGTCTTAGAAGTTCCCTGCCACTGAGAGAACTGTCTCTATTTTTTTTTTTTTGACTTTGCAATCCTCTCCTTATCCATCAATCACAAATCTCATATCTCAATCACAAATCTCAATCACAAATCACAAATCTCTGTCCAAGGTGTCACCACCATTCCCTTTACAGCTCTTAGAACTTCAAATAAACCCAATTTCCACAGTCTTCTCTATGAGATGGGTAAAAATCATGGGTGCCTGGTCTGATTAAGATTGGTCCAAACACATATGGAAGAGGTTTGAGATATGATGGTGGGGCACAGCAGCAAGGTAGACCCATGGAAAATGGAGGGTAAAGTGACCGAATTTCTTTCTTTCTTTAAACAGAGAGGAAGTACAGCTCCCACAAGGGAAGGGTTCCAAATGAGTAGTCACTGAGTTGCTGCTATCTAGGGATTTATATGTTGACCTTTAAAGCTATTGAATAATGACGTTTAGAGTTTCTTCATCCAATCAGAGTGAGACACTGGGGGATCATGCATCCATCTCCCTGTCCAATCGGGATGTTGATCATGTGCTGTTCATGTGCTTATTCACCTGCTTGACACTTGCTCTCTAGTCTTTGAGATACTTTGTACACAGAATTACAGGTTGCTGCCCTATCTACCTATGGTGTTTCTTGCTCCTGCTCCCAGTGGTACTAATATCTAAATAGAAACTGAGTGGGAACATTTTACCCTAAAAAGGATGAGAATTTGCAAACAAAGTAGATACATTTAAATATACTAGAATCTGGGATATATGATAATAAAAAATTCAATGCCTTTCTGGTTTTCATTTTTTAATGATTTAATTTGTCCCTGTTATGACATATATATGAGAAAATACCTCTGTTCATCACTGCAGACTCAAACATACACTGTAATTTCTTGCTGAAGGAGGCTGGTTTTAGCAGAGGTTCATGATCCCCTGGTGGGTTCAGCTCTGAAGATTTTTACTTTCATTTAATCTAGTGAAAGGAGTCCTCAGATTTCCTACAGTACAAACCTAGACTTTTGTTTTGCTGAAGAATAATTCCTTTTTTATAGTTGAAATAAGGAAAGGATAATGTTTATAATAAAGTTTATCAATAATATAAAATCAGACATCAGAAAAGAGCTAAGACCATTAGTAGAAAAAAGTGATGAGTGGCAATAATCCATCACAAAGTCCTGGTTCTTCAGAGAGAAAGTCTATAGTTTTATGAGCACAACTGTGTAGGGAATGAAGGGGAATTCCACTTCTGGGATGGCAATGTGAAGAACCCCATGGACATGTCCTCCAGCAAAACAGCCAGGACTAGTGAAAATACTGAAAGAAAAAATTCTGACTCACTGAAAATTATCTTAAAGGTTTATAGCAAATAAAGACTTATTTTAAAAAGTTCAGTCAAGTTTGGATCAATGAGAATCTGTGAGGGTTTTGTTGTTGTTTTTTGTGGCGGGCGAGACCCAGGGCCCAGGGTTATGTCACATGCATCCAAGATGGCGACTGGCAGAGAGCCAAAGGGCATGCTGAATGTGCCTTGAGAAAAACAGAAAGCATTTACCATTGGCTGTATGATAATTAGTTCAGCTGCTTAGCATGTGGACAGATTTATCTTACATGTATGCTTGAGCTCGTGATCGCTTGACCTTTAATAGGATTGGATAGACATATCTGATTACAATTGCTTATTATGAGACTGCTTATATATTGAGAGTGTTATCCAAATAAAGCAGAAGCTGCTTTATGAACTTCTGAAGAGTATGTATCGTTTGTCCCGCTGGTCGGTGGCAAGCAGCAAGTGGTGGCCCGTACGGGGAACGGTGAGCACTCAGGTAAGTAATAAAGGAGAAAATTTTTCACTAACACAGTCAACTAGCAGTCAACTAGCACGTTTCCCTATATGAGGAAACGGTAGCCTTAAGGTTTAACGGAAGGTTCCCCTCATGAGGGAACGTAACGAAAGGCTGTCCCAAGAAACAGCAAAGGACGTCCTGTAGTAAATGAATATGTGTAAGGTGTTATTTGTGTTACCTTTTCTTGTTTGGTTTCTGTTTGTTGTTGTGGTGGTGATATGGACATTAGTTCGTTTCTGACTTCCAAAAAACCAAAATTTCAAGAACAGTTAAGAGAAGGGGACCATTTCTTTATTAGAGGATGTTGCAAGTCAAAATCTTACCTCTGCCTCCGCCAGAGCAGTATTAACTCCAGAGATGGGAGTACAACCAATACCAACTTCAGTTGTCAACCCATTACCTAAAGGAACAGTAGAACTAGTTCTGGGGAGGAGTTCTTCTGCTTTTAAAGGATTAAATATTGTCTCTGGAGTTATGGATCCTGATTTTACAGGAGAAATAAAAATCCTTGCTTCTTCACCAAGAGGTATAGCAATAATAGCTCAGGGTGATTGCACAGCACAATTGTTGGTCTTACCCAGCTGCCATGATCAATATCCATCAAAGAATATTATTAGGGGAGATAAAGGATTAGGTTCTACTGGCCAAAATAGGGTCATATTAACATTGGATTTAAAAGATAGACCTATGACAAAGTTAGTGACAGAAGGCAAAAGTTTTGAGGGCTTATTAGATACTGGGGCTGACAAAAGTATTATCAAAATTACAGAATGGCCCAAAGCCTGGCCACTTCAACAGGCAGATCAGACTTTAAGGGGATTGGGTATAGCTTCCAATCTTAACAAGAGTGCAGCCATATTAAAATGGAAGGATGAAAAAGGTCATAGTGGTACCGTCAACCTTACGTCCTCGAACATTTCCTGGTAAGCTTTTGGGGGAGAGATCTCATGGAACAGATGGATTTACATCTCACATCCAAGACCCCATACAGTAATCCAAAAGCTAATCAAATGATGTTAGCCCAAGGACACATATGGGGAAAAGATCTTGGAAAAAATAGTCAAGGACCTACCTTCACCCATTTTAGTTACTCCAAAACAAGATAAAAAGGGATTGGATTTTCATTAGGGGTCACTGAAGCAATTAAAATAACACAGAAATCTGATAACCTGTCTGGGTTCCTCAGTGGCCCCTCTCAAAAGACAAATTAGAAGCAGCCCAGCAATTGGTTAAAGAACAACTAGAGGTCAGACACATCAAACCATCCACCTCTCCTTTCAACACACCCATATTCATAATAAAAAAGAAATCAGGAAAATGGAGACTATTACATGACCTAAGAGCAGTAAATTCTATAATGGTGCCCATGGGACCTATTCAATTAGGATTGCCTACTTTATTGACTATGCCAGTTAATTGGCCCTCCATTGTAATTGACATAAAAGATTGCTTGTTTTCCATTCCGTTACATCCCTCAGACACCAAAAGGTTCACATTTACTGTGCCCTCACTTAATAATAGCTCTCCTAATAAAAGATATGAATGGATAGTCCTCCCACAAGGCATGGCCAATAGTCCCACTATGTGTCAAATATATGTAGGCAAGGCTATTGAACCCATAGGCCTAGCAAACCCTCAACTTGTAATCTATCATTATATGGATGATATTTTGCTAGCTCATAAGGAAAAACCTGTCTTACAGCAATGTTATAATTCCTTACTAAAGTCACTGGAACGATGGGGCTTGCATATTGCCATTGATAAAATACAAATGACAGACACCAAAACTTCCTGGGATCTATCATAAATGCAACTATGGTTAAACCCATAAAAATTACCATTGGAGTGGACAAACTTAGAACTTTAAATGATTTTCAAAAACTTTTGAGTGATATTAATTGGATTAGACCTTACCTTCATTTACCCACCTCAAGTTTGGGCCCCCTGTTTGATATTCTTAAAGGTGATTCTGACCCCTTTCTAAGTGGGTGCTTACCCCTAAGGCTCAAACAGCCCTCAAGCTTATTGAAACAGCTATGGAAAAGGTTCATCTTGATCGTATTGACCTAGCTAAGCCTTTATCATTCATTGTCTTGGCCACAAATAAGTTACCCCACAGGACTGTTTTGGCAAAAGGGTCCTATTCTATGGGTTCACATGAATTATGCCCCTAACAAGGTCTTAGTCTTGTTACTGAATCTGTGGCAGAATTAATCCTTAAGGCATTAAAAGTATCCCTTTCCACCTTTGGATCACATCCCTCAACTATCACTACTCCATATACTACTGATCAGATACAATATCTTATTAATAATTCAAATTCATGGGCTATAGTCTTTACTAGTACTTCTGCTGTGTTTGACAATCATTTGCCATCTGATCCTCTTCTCCAATTTTGGAGTCAACATCCTATAATTTTCCCTAAAGTCACTCGAAAAGAACCTATTATAGGAGCTACCCTTATATTTACTGATAGATCAAAAAATGGTACAGGTGCTATTACTATATATAATGTTACAGAAACATTGCTGTTTAATACTCTATCTGCACAACAAACAGAACTATTAGTAGCTATAGAAGTATTCAAAACCCACCATGAGACTTTTAACCTATTCTCTGATAGTAAATACATTGTTAATGCTGTTCAAAATTTAGAATTAACTGGTCTGATCTCCCTCACCTCCACTATTACTAAATATTTACAATCCTTACAAAAACTTATTTGGGACAGAAAAAATCCTTTTTTTATTAGGCATGTTCAGGCTCATACTGGCCTTCCAGGTCCTCTAAGTTTACACAATGATTTAACAGACATGGCCACCAGAGACCCACACATCTTTAATAATCTTGAAAATGCAAAAACTTTTCATTCCAAATTTCACGTAAATGCTTCCACTCTACGTACACATTATAAGATTACTAAGGCAACAGCTCGGGACATAGTCAAGTCTTGTGCTAAATGTGCTACACTTATTCCTAACCCCTCGTTAGGAGTAAATCCAAAAGGGCTTCAGCCCAATCATATTTGGCAAATGGATGTAACTCATCATTCAGAATTTGGAAAACTACAATTCATTCATGTGTCTATTGATACCTTTTCAGGATTTATTATGGCCTCTGCTCATACTGGAGAAAAAATCAAAGATGTAATAACACACTGTTTACACTCTTTCTCCATCCTGGGGGTTCCCAAACAAATTAAAACAGATAATGGTCCTGGATATACATCCCAAGCCTTTAAACAGTTTTGTTCCACCTTTGGTATTCAACATGTCACAGGAATTCCCTATAATCCTACTGGAAAAAGCATTGTTGAGCAAGCCCATTTAATGCTTAAAAACATGCTTTATAAACAAAAAGGGGGAATAGGGGCATCATACAGATCCCCAAAAGACAAATTATCTGTTGCCTTGTTCATCTTAAATTTTTTAAATCTCGATTCTGAGGGCCGATCGGCTGCTAACTGTCATTCAGAGCCTAATAAAAAACATCTACCTCAAGTGCTCTAGAAGGACATTCTATCAGGACAACGGAAAGGCCCGGATCCGGTATTAATCTGGAACCGAAGGTCTGTTTGTGTTTTCTCACAGATCGCACAATCGCCAATTTGGGTGCTGGAGAGATCAGTCAAGCCCTCTACAGAAACCCAAAAACAGGAAGAAGAGGAGGCTTCTCCCGCTGATGGTGCTGGCGAATTCTCACCAAGTTAATGGAGGAGACTCACGTGAACTATGGGGGATAGTAAAGACGTGGCCCTATCCTGTACCCCTTACCAACTCTTCTATTCTATATCCTCCTATTTTTACAACAATTGGCCACATTTCTCCAGTCCACTGTTCAATGGAGAAAAGAATGGTTTGGGTTTTTGTCCATGGGAGGTTTATTGTGTGTTGTATCTGTTCTGTGCATATAGTGTTTATACAAAATGTGTTTATATCGGTGCAGAGAAACAGCCATTTTTCGCCAAGCTCTCGTTGCAATTGATGCTGGCTCATTCCCCCCAAGTCTGGTTAAATATGCTGGACCGGTAGTCAAAGATGGGTAAGATTCATGGGGAGCTCATACAGACCTAAGACAGGAAATGAGGGCTAGAGCCTCATTGTCCGACAACAGGTAAGGATGCGGTTCCGTCCTGGACAACCTAAGACAGGCACGGTCTCTTTTATAAACAGACAGGGGGAGATGTGTAAGGTGAGACCTGGGGCCCAGGATTACACCACATGCATCCAAGATGGCGACTGGCAGAGAGCCAAAGGGCATGCTGAATGCTCCTTGAGAAAAACAGGAAGCATTTACCATTGGCTGTATGATAATTAGTTCAGCCGCTTAGTGCGTGGACAGATATATCTTACATGTATGCTTGAGCTTGTGATCGCTCAACCTTTAATAGGATTGGAAGGACATATCTGGTTACAATTGCTTATGCATGAGACTGCCTATACATTGAGGGTGTTATCCGAGTAAAGCGGAAGCTGCTTCATGAACTTCTGAAGAGTACGTGTTGTTTGTCCCACTGGTCGGCGGCAAGCGGCAGTTTTTCTGTTTATTTTTTGTTTTGTATTATGACCCATTCTGTCCCTTCATTCTTCCAACTCAACATAATGAAAATTCCATTTAAGATGCATTTACCCCAAAATTCAGTGACTCCTTTCCCTGCAGTGTCCAGTTGAATGACACAGTATCTTCCTGGAATGGACAAGCTGCCAGGATTTCTCATCCCCACCAGCTGTGTATTACAGAAGCTCAACTCCAGATGAATATAACCAAGGTGTGAGAGACTCTCTTCTTCCACCCAGAGCCCCCACATAAGATGGAAGCTCAATCTCAGAGTATCTGCAGTCTGCCTTCACCCCAGTTCAGTCATAGGATGGAAGTTCCATGTCAGCACAAACAAGCTGAGAAGATCAGACTCCTGCCCCAGAGTCCTGCTCTTAAAACAGAGGTGTCACAATGGTGTCAAGTCATTGTCCCAACCTAAAACCCAAAGATACTGCTAAGAGTTTTGACCAGATATGAGACAGGCATTAAGAACAGAGAGCTCTGACATTTAGCAATGGAATTGTCTTTATTTGAAATAGAGTATGGGAAACTGCAAAGATGATTATCTGAAGTGTCCACTTTTCAACAAAGCAAACTGTGACACTGAAAAGCATCAGAACGATTTTGACCAGGACAAATATGGTAGCCTTTCCATTTTCAAAACTTGCTGCAATGTTATAATTATTAAGATGGCATGGTATTGACATAAAGATAGAAATGAAACAATTACATAGAATCAAGAAGTCAGAAATGACCCCTCACATTTATGGTCACTTGATTTTTAAGGGTGGCAGCACTGTTCAAAAAAGAATACTCTTTTCAACAAATTGTTTCACAACAATTGCATATCCATGTGCAAAACTGGACCAGAGATTAAAGAGTCAGTTCTAAAGTTATAGAAACTCATGGAAGAAAGCAGAATATATTTTCATGACTTTTAGTTCAGCAATGATATGTCATTCTTAGGACACAAAAATGATAAGCTACAAAAGCAAAAAAAAAAAAAAAATGGTAATTTAGACTGTCAAAATCAAAAACTTTTGTACTTCAAAGCACATCTGCATCAAGGAAACTCATTGAATGGAAGAAAATATTCACTCTATTGAAACTAAAAAAAAGTCACTTCCCAAATTTTTTTAAAAAAATTAAGAAAGTGAAAAGTGTAAAAAGACCATGAAAGGTAATAATTTCTTCACAGAAGTACAATATAGGTTAATTTGAGATATGTACATATAAAAGACAAGGTTTCCATTATGTTTCAGTGCAGAGAAACTAGAAGAAGTTTTTAAAAACTTGCAGAAGGCTTTGATGAAAATCACTTGCCTTAAAATAAAGAACCCTGTAATTTTAACCAATCTCATTGTGACATTTTGATTTAAGGGCTTTTTTTTTTTTTTCCTTAGAAACAGGAACCAAGATACAGATTAGAATGATAAAAAGTTTGACTTTAGCCTCTCAGTATGCAAAGAAAATTGGAAGCATGTCAAAGTTAAGGATATTAAAGAGTATCTGAGAAAAATAAAGAAAAATCTTCTCTGATGTTTAAGAAAAAATTCTAATAATTGCACTTCACTAAGAAATGTTTTGTCTCTGAAAAGTTGATATGAATACATAATCTCATATTGTCATCAAAACTGTAAATTGTGACCTGTGAATATAATGTTTAAAATGACAATTTGAATATTTAATGAGGTATTAATAGGTGCTATATGAAAATATTGCTAAACTACAGCTATTGTTACCTCTAACCAGAGACATTTATGACTAATGCACCAAGGAGAAAATTTTGTCAAAGTAACATATTCAAATACCTTGCATGTAACTCCCCCATTGAAATCTAGGATTGATTTATTATTAAATCATAAAGCCTTATATCATTATCTAATTTTTGTTGTTTTGTTTTATTGATTCAGCTTACAGAAAGTAGTCACATAAAAGTGACTCAATTTAGAGACTGGTAGTGTAGCTGGCTTTGGGCTGGTAGATACATGCTGAGCTGTACCAGGCACTGGGTTCAATGCCCAGCACCACCACCCAAAAAAAAAAAAAAAAAAAAAAAAAATCAATTTTCCACCTTTACCTACAATGAAAAAATTTTATGGAATTTGTAACAATTATTTCAATTATTTTTTAATTTAGTCCCTTGATTTATAAATTATATTATACTGAGTTGAAACCATTTAACACAGAAAAATCATTCCAAATCAAAAGGACAGTAGATTGAAATACTGTAAAGGAAAAAGGAAAAGGTTAAGAATCTAAAATGTTGTTTGAATATGTAAAACCAAGAAATTCACATCTACACATTTAACTGTTACAATGTGACAATATAATGTGTTCCACAAATTTCAGGAATACATGGGATACTACATTGTTCCCTGAACGCTCTAGTTTTAGTGGCAAGACCAAGGTAACCATTATGTACAATGGAATGAGCAGGAAACTCACTTGAATGTTTTCCTTCTATTAAATGATTCGTCTTTAAATCTGAAATTTCCATTACAGTTTCACAATCCCCAGAATGACAGTGGATTTACCAAAATTTATCATATGTTCACGTTAATCCCAAATCTTTTCAAATTGTGAAAATACTTGCATAGTTTTATAGTCCATTTCCAAAGTCATCTCAGTAGAAAGGTTGTTCAGGCCCATGTCATTATAAGTAATTAAATATCATTCAATATTTTAGAAGGTTATTTATTAACTGATCTACAATAATCTACAAAATATACAATAATTTTAAATATTTCCTTGAATACACAGATGGAGAAAAATGCACATTTAGGATTTTTTTAAAAAGGGAGTCATATAATTGTAACTTCAACATTTTATTTTACCCTTAAATCTCAAAAATATTAGTAATTTTAAAGTTATTACAACTTATGATATGTTTTAAAACCCTACATACTTTATCTATAGACATATATCCTCTATACTTATTACTTACTTAGATAAATATTTTAGACATCTAAAGTGCTGCATACTGAGCTAACTGGTAAATAATTAGGAGTGAATAATAAACAGTCCTTTTGGGTTCTAACATCTAATCCTCTAATCCTATGAGTAGCTATATTTCACTTCCACCATAAGATCATCAATCTATGTTTAAATGAACTGCATTTATATTTGCTTTATTTTCCACACGTTGTTCTCCCTATACACATTGTTTCATAAAATGGGGTAAGAACAATTAGTTCAAATACCACATTTCAAAGACATAAGCAAACAGGCCATTAGTTGACTATACATTGTTAATGATTTTCTGCTCTGTTTCAAAATCCTAATAACACAATTATTAATGAGCATGCCTTACAAAGCTTTTGAGAAAATGGTTAATGTGGACTTACTTGAAAATAGAATCAAATAAATATTCAATTCATTACTATGCAAACTTTTGCAAGGAAATTTTATTTTTCTTCATTTGCTTGTGGCAAATCTTTCTGAGATTCTCACAGCATACAGTTAATAGAAGAAGCAATGTCTCAGATCTCCACTCCTGAAGACAATTTTATATTGCTACATCCACAATATGAGAGTAATAACAGGTAACCAAGGGATGGAAGTGACCTTGCTTACCACATCTAGATACCTACTTGGGAATTTGTACTGTCCACTCTTGCTATGAATTTAGAGGTCCTGATTCCCAGAAAGGGATTGCTTTTATCATGGAACAAAGCAAGATTTCTATTAAGCTTTATGAGATAGCTATTGATAAGTCACTTCAGTTTCCTTGAAGTGTATCCATACTGCCTGATGAATTAATGTTGATTATCAAGAAGAGATGGGGTGCCATCACCCATTAATGGAGAAAAATGTATTTGTCCTCCAGAAGCCATTAGGTTGCTTCTTTGTACCTCCATTCTGCCAATTTAGACACTAAATAAAAAATAAAATGCCGGGGTCCAGCCCTAGCAGGAGTCCATGGGTTCCACACTGGCAAATGGGGTGCGGGGAGACAGCGTCGGCGATGGATGGAGAATGAAAGACACAGACTCTAGTTCTGATGCAATCAATCCCACTTTATTCTGGGGAAGGTTGGATTTATATACAATTTTCTTCAGGCTATGATGACAGGCTTATGATTAATAAAATCAAAGAAGTTTCCAAGGCATAGGCAGAAATTGTTTTTACCGAAAGATTGTGAGAAATCAGTAACCGTACAGATTACAATTATTTCAAGAATATTTAACTAAGTCAATGAGCTAATACAATTTTTATTTCCTTAAAATCTAAACTCTATGTGACCTAAGACTATTATTATTATTGCGGTTAAAGCGATAGACAAATAATCTCACAAGACCATTTCTACTAGGTCCATCTGATTAATATCTAAATTGCTAAGTTACAGGAGGACAACAGTCCCAATGGTTCCCATGGCTAAGTTTTTATACCAAATAGATTACATTGTCTTATGTAGCTCTTTTTCTCAGAACAGGACATTGTGTACCAATGTTTATTATAGGAGTGACCTATTTTTTGTAGGAAGGAAGGAATGTTGTGAAACCTTATTCTTTTACCTTACCACCACACATAAACAAAACCATCATCTGGATTAAACCACCCTGTAGGAGACAGGGGGAGATCTATATCTACCTTCTCTAAGGACTTGCCTTTAGGGGGGTAGCAGGGCTTGTCATAGATAAAATAAGCTAGTCCGTATCTAGTAGCTACTGTGGGAGGTGCTTTTTGCATACTCATGGTTGGAAAGACAGACGGTTCCATGGCCAAATTTATGTACTGCATTACATGTTCATAACAAGCACCTCAGGAAGAAGACACAGCACACAGTGGTAAAAGATTTTTTACTACTTGTGCCTGAGAAGGAGTTATAGTCCCTAATGTTTTATTAATATTCTTGGGAAATTCCGTAGTATTCCCTTCACCCTCAGTGATTACTACCAGGGAATAGTATGAGTAATATAATATTAGAAACATAATGCAGAAAAAGGACCAGAGCCCGGAGGCAAGCATCTGGCATCTCCTGGGACGATGAGTCCTTGCAAACATCATTCCCCCAGTGGATCCTTGTCAAGCACTGGTTGGGTTGCCAGGCGCCTCCGCAATAAAACTCCTCAACCTGAAGATGCCATGGTAAACAGGAGCTCAGAACCCTCAGGGATGAGTGTCCGAGAGGGTTACCTCATGTTCTAAGTCACCCATACTAGATGAGGTTCTTGTTAAATATTAGAGAATTTATAATGAGTTATAGACAAGAAAAGTAATGAGCATCCTCTGGGTCCTTGAGACGAGCTGCAGATGTTGAGAAGTGAGCTCTTTCCACCAGAATTCTTCTTACATGTTTCCCCTAATCTGGAGAAGCTATTTCTAGATGGGCTGAACTTACCACATGAGACAAGTGGATTTGAGAGGCACATAGTAGATAGAGTGGAGACTATGTTGCCCCAGCTTTAGAACTGAGATCTCTTTCTTCGGTCATCAAGAGTATTGCCCGCTGACATCTCATATCCGATTCCCTCTCCAGTAATTGCCCTCAACTGAAGAAAGCTTCCTCTCCTTCATTCTTCCAATGTCCTAATGATAGGTCTCTACCAGAGTCCCAAGACCTACCCTTTCATTGATCCAGAACAACTCTGAAAGTTGTTCCAGCTCCAGAGACATTCCCTATAATGGGTTCCCCAACTTCATATATATATAAATGCAATTGTAACAGTTCAACATCTTTTCTGACCAATTTTGTTTCTCTTGCTTCCACATAGCTGTTATTACCAAGAATACTTTCTAAGATCTCTGTGAATAGAAATTTCTTCCTTGGATTAGGATAACTCAATGTAATGCCCTAATAAAGTTGCATGGTTAGGGTAAATATTTTTCATTGTGTTGTTAAAACATGTTGTGGCAGTTAATATTGTTGGAAAGAGAA
This sequence comes from Sciurus vulgaris, assembly GCF_902686455.1. Lineage (NCBI taxonomy): Eukaryota > Metazoa > Chordata > Mammalia > Rodentia > Sciuridae > Sciurus > Sciurus vulgaris. The sequence goes on from NC_136463.1 coordinate 139,431,802, forward strand.
TAAAAACAGTGGATAAAATAGACTTTTGAAAGTTAAGGATGTGTCTTTTATCAGGAGAGAAAAAGTTATAAAAATATTAAAATTATAGACAATACTTAAGGTATTATTATTAGGAAGACACCATTTAATCTTTTTAATCAGAGAATGTATTGATAAAATTGGATGACAGAGTTCCCCCTTATTCACAGAGGATGCATTCCAAAGTCCTCCATGGATTCCTGTAACTGTGAATAGTACTAAACCATATATATATATTTTCCTCAGTATATTCATACCTATGATAAAGTTCACTTTATAAACTTAGTATAGTAAAAGCTTAACAATAACTGAAAATAATAAAATAGAATAATTATAACAATAAACTAAAATTAGAATTATGTGAATTTAGTCTCTTTCTTGAAAGAGTCAAGACAAATATTAATATCTTGCACGTCAGGTGAGCATAGGTAACTGAAACCACAGAAAGTGAAACTGTGGATAAAGGGGGGACTACTGTATTCCAATTTTGTGACTTACAGTGAAAAAAGAGTAAACCTAAATAGTGATAATCATTGGCTGCAAACATTACAAAAAGATAATGAGACATACATACTTCTTGCTAAAAGTATAATTGTTCAAATTAAAACCTTGCACATCCAATTCAGAACAGCTAAATTATGAAATCATCCAGATGCCCACCAAAGAATGGAAAGATGAATAGGAAAAGAAAATGTGGTATAATAAAGTTCTACTCAGGTATAAAGAAGAATGAAATTATAGCATTTGCCAGTAAATGGATGAAAATGGAGAATATCAGGCTAGGTGAAATAAGTTAAACTCAGAAAATCAATGGTTGAATGTTTTTTCTCTCAAATGCAAAGGCTAGAGCAAAATATGGGGAAAGGGGGAGGAACTGAAGATCGTAAAAATATAGGGAAGATCAGTGGAGTAGAAGGAGATCAAAAGAGGGAAGAGGGATGTGGAATGGGGAGAAAAGGCAGAATGCAGAATGACTTGAAAAAAATCATGCTATGTGAATCTAAATATACCACAGTGAATTCCACCTTTGTGTACTAGTAGAAAACAGTAATCAAAAGTAAACATATGAGTGGAAGGAAGATAAGTAGAGAATGGAGGAAGGAGGAGGGGAAGGAAAAGGAGGGAGTTGTGAACTGAAATGAAGTAAATCAAATTCCAAGCATGTATGATTTTGTCAAAATGAACCCAGCTACTAACTATAGTGTTCTAATAGTTTTTTTTTTTAATTTTGTGCATCTTTTAGAAATATATGCCAAAATATTCACATATAAAATCATACACTGTCTTGAGATTTAATTAAAAAGAAATCCAATGCAGGTGAGAAATTGGTTGGCATTTGGATGAAAGATTGGACAAAAATTAAAGTTGGGTGAAAGGCGAAATTCCTTATACATATTATATATGATTATATAAGTCTTATTATACATTTGAATTTTTCCATGTTAAGAAGTGAAAAAGAATTAAGCCATAAAAAAAAATGAAATGACAAGCTACCTTCATAAGTTAAATACCCATGGTTGTAGATAAAATACCACAAGATAGTGATGATTGGCATTTATTTCACTTGGTATATTGCTATCTGTTACTGGAGTCTTTTTCCAAATATAATTTCTAATTTCTTATCAATTATCTAAAATACAATTGATTTCTTAATATTAACATTGTACCCAGCATGTTGCTAAATTCTCTTGTTCTCTTAGACATTCCAAATAAAACTAATTTTTACATTCCCAAAATGACAGAACTTTATCTATTGTTTTACATTGTGTATAATTATGATTTTTGGATTGGAGAACATATATGTTTGATCATAATTAAATGTTCATTTATTCCAATTTCATTAAATGCAATCAGACATATTGGTAACCTCTATGAAAATGGTTGATCATTTCATAATACTGGATCTCCTTTTCATTACTGAATAAACTTGATTTATTTTAATGTTCATTATTCTTTTATGTGCTGCCAGATTGTGTTTTTTACTAATTTTTTCACTTTTGTAGCAACATTCAAATAAAACTTGGTTTCAGATTTTCATATTTGATGCTATCTTTCAACCTGGGTTTTCACAAAAATAATTTGAAAGTTTTTCTTTTTCTTTTTTCAGAATTCTTTCTTTCTTTCATCATTGTGTGTTTATCTTCAATGATCCATAAAATTTAATAGCATGAATATTATCTGTTCATTTTAAGGTTATTCCCATACCATATCAATTTTTTCAGATCAGAATTTCAGTTTTTTTTCTGTCATATTGTATTAATTTATACAAGTATTCCACTGACCCTTGAAAGAAAGCCATGTTCACTGTGAACCTGATTTTCAATCTGTTATGTTTTATATGTCTTACCTATAAAGTATTCTATCTTCTCTAGCTTTAACACTTTCTTTATCTGGAAAAGGAAAATGTAATCTTACAAAAGTTTCTGTACTTCCCTGTGTGTTTTTTGTAGCTTGTTTTGTAAGTGTTGATGCCGTGCTAAATGGTACATACACGTTCTTATAGGTTTTCATTATGAAACTTAATCACCACATCCTGAAACATTCATCTTTATTTCATTGAATACTTTTATATGATTTCAACCATGTTTGTTATTGATGCTTAGTAATTCATCCATTCACACTATGACAAAATTTGCCACTAATCTACTTTCTAAACATACAAAAACAAAACAAAACAAACAAAAAATATGCAAATATCCCTGCCCTCTTGAAATAGGTTTTATAATTTGTGAATCAGAAAGTAAACAAGATTAATGAATAAAATATATAGCATATTAGGTAATAAATAGTTCTAAGAAAAAAGTATAGCATGTATTAATAAACTAAGTGCAAATATGAAACTCAAGTATTTCTTTCTCTCATATTTTTCTTCCTTTCTGTCACCTAGTTCCACTTGTTTGCTTTTACCTTAGTGGTTATAACATAATACAGATACATTTCTATTGCTAGATTGATAAGTTTTGAAAGATGTCTTCTGACTCTTTATGATAAGAAATAGAGAAATTAGCAACTCCACAACATGACCATGACTGTGGCTATGATAGGAAAAGATATAAACAGGACAGCTGCATAATTATATCTTCATGCAGTCAAAAGTAAGAAAGCAAAAGGATAAATAAAGGATGCTAAAGTGGGCTGAATGGTGGCCCCCATGGCCTAATCACCACAACCTATAAGTGTTACTTAGAATGTTATTCAGAATAAAATATCTTTGTAAATGAGATTGAGATAAGGACGTTGAGATGAGGAGACCATTCTGGATTAGCCAGATGAGCCTTAAGTATCAGTCTATGAGTCTTTTAAAAGATACGTAGAAGCAGATTAGATACAGGAATAGGAGGAGAAAGCACCATGAAGACAGGAGTAGAGACTTGAGTGTAGCAGTGGGAATTTCAGCAGCCACCAGAAGTTGCCATAGGAAAAACTCTCCCACCGAGCCTCCAGAGGAAGCACAGTTCTTCCAACACCTTGATTTTCAGCTCAATAAAACTGAAATAGACTTGTGTCTACCAGAACTGAGACGGGATAAATTTCCAGATTTTTTTGAGTCACAAAATTTGTTGTAATTTGTTACAGTAACCACACAAAACCAATGCAAACCTTATATAACCAGGAAACAAAATAACAGTTGCCTGTGTTCCTGGCTAACTTGAATGCCTATTATTTATCTACCAATGAAAATCCCAGCTGCACTTCCTTTTTCTTACCCATGTTATTATCTGACAGCAACAAAACCCAGAACAGCTGAGCTTTCCTGAATCATCTCCAAAGTCACTAAACATGGGCCCAAACCCTTTCACGAGAATCCCCCACAAACGCACCTTGCTCCTTTCTGATTCCTCTGATGTCCCAGTTAGGTGCACATGTCCTTATTGTGGTGATTAACAAGCAGAACTTTGTTAGAATGCAAGTGTGTATCTGTAGTTGTCAGGCACTGAAACAACAGTCCTTAATATGTTTTCATTATATCTGCAGTTCTTGATCATTTCTGTAATTGTTTATCTCGTTCTCTTGCTCTCTCTGTCTGATTTCAAGATTACAGATATTGGTCAATTTGGGGGAAGGTGTAGTTTGCCTTTTTTTATCTTATTCTCTTTTTTTCTCTTGAGCAGGAAATTTCTTTCCCTAGTGAAGTGTGTAGCTTCATTTTTAAATCCATTTAAAAGATGAAATTCTTAAGTAATGTTCCTTCCTCTCCACTACCATAACCACCATAATGTGTTCTACAAGTCACATGACTTCCTTCATTGATTAACAGACACTTGGGAGGCAGAGTCTTTTGATTAATATTTATACTCAGCTCATATCCTGAATGTGTGGGCACCTATGACAGAAACTGGATCTAAGTAAGCGCTCCTAAATTTATTAATTCCATCACCGATTCAGCAAATGTTTTATAATGTCAGGCACTGTGATAGATTCTGTAAATAACAAAATAAAGCAGACACACTCCAGTATTTAAAGGGCACAGATTAGTAAAACAGCAGCATATAAAATACTACATGCACTATGAGTGCTGCATACATGAGATTGAGTGGGTCTTCAAAAGAAAATTGGCAAGGTCTACAGGAAGAAGAAAGAGTTGAGACTTTACAGATGTGATACTTGAGCTAAGACCATAATGATTATGTAGGCAATTTCCAGTGCAGGAACGGTGTTTCAGAAAGCAAAAAGTATAAACCAAAAATTAAACTCTGGTACTCTGAGGGGATTTTTTTGTACATACATAGAGTTATGTCACGTGTTGCATAAGGGGCATTCTATGTGCTCTGACGTAGAGTTAAACAAGGAGCAGACAGATGAGAGAAGTCCTCAGGTACTGTGCTGGGTCTATTTTATTCTGAAGAATCACTGAAATTTTAGGAGTGAGACCAACATCGTCGGGTTTAACAATTACAACCAATACAAGGCACTTACAAGGATCTGAAACAAGACAGTAACAATGGCAATATTGTCTCTACCAATTGTCTTAGGCTTGGTCCCTGTTATGGACTCAATGTTTATATCCCCCAAATTCATTTGTTGAAGTTCTTTGTCTCAGTGTGACTGTATTTGGAGTTGGGGTCTCCTCCAAAGTAATTAAGGTTAGATGTGATCATAAGGGTGGACTCTTACCTAACAGAATTAGTGTTCTTATAGGAAAAGACACCAGGGAGCTCACTAGTTCTTAGTGAGCACTCAAAGAAGACGTCATGCAAGCACACAAGATGACAGCTATCCATGAACCAGAGAAAGAGGCCTCCAAAGAAACCAGGCTTCATGACACCATGATCTTGACCCTCTAAGCCCCTAGAACTGTGGAGAATCAATTTCTGTTTTATAAAGCACCCAGTCTGTGGTATTTTCCTATGCCAGCCCAAGCTGACTAATACAGTCCTTCATTGGGTATTGAAGTGAAGTGGGGAGATAGACAAGGAAAATATGCAAAAAAGAAGACTTTTTTATTCAAAAAGACTGAATACCTTAGTGACTGAAGCAATCTAAAATATATTCGATTGCTTTTAAAAATGCTTTTTTCCCAATATAAAATATATCTTAATGGTAAACATATGTCTATCTATATTTTTAAATCACTCGGAATGGATAATTCCATATATTTATATTAATTTGATTTGATGTAAAATAGCAACAGAATAAACAATATTAATTTTGAAATTTCAGATTTAAAATTTATGATCTTTTTAAAAAAGGCCATTTTATTTCTGAGGTCTGGAACCTTATTTAGTTGAACATGTCTCATGAATTCTCTGAATATTATGTAACTTCCTATTCTGTCTCTGATGGAGCTACTATTGTCTTGAGTATGAAATAAATAAGCTGAGCAGATTCCTTGAACCATTTACCATGACAGAACCTACACATAAGTTAGTAGAAAATAAAATGTGATCATAAGTTAAATCTGTTTTACTCCTACTTCAAAATTTACTAGGTTGACTCTTCCATAAACTAGTTGCAAAAGGGTTTTACAATCTTCATGCTCACTTCAAGTCTAAATAGACAAAATCTATTCTTCCTAATTATTATGAAATAATTCAAGGGGTGAAGAGAAGTATCTTACAGGCATGTACAGGTGTGTGTGTGCACCAACACACACACACACACACACACACTCACACACTCTCCCCCAGTTAGAGATTAACAATAGAAACTTGTGTTTTAGGTTTTTAGAGAGAAACTGGGAGAAAGTCAGCAACTTTCAGTTTAATCAATTATTAATTTAAATTCAATATAAATGATATCTAAAATTGGAATCTTGGGAATGAGATTACATTGAAAGATAATTTTGAGAAATGCCTTTCACTAGCTCTACAGGCATCATGCATTATATTAGCCTTACATCTGGGGAAACCTTTTACTAAAGGTAGAATTTAGTGTTAAAATTGTCACTCTGTCTTTACTTAATCCATGTATTCAATAATTGTCATGACATAAAATAGTGTGATGAGCCTCAGATTCCTATCTGACAGTGGGGAACTAGTGGCATACTCAGCAAAATGAGGTGCAGATGAAGAGTGGGACACCAGTACCCACCAGTACTGACAGGGATTAATGTCTTTTAGGATCTCCTATGGCCCTTAAAAGACAGGGACTAATGTCTTTTGGGATCCCCTATGGCCTTGTGAAATCACTATAATGCAGAAAATAGCCCTGCATCACAAGAGAACAAGAAAGAGAAAAAGGAGGCACCAGGAATGCTGGAGACTATAGCTCCATTCCTTCTTCCATTTCCCTTTCCATTTTCTCTGTTCTTTCTCTATCCCCCATCCCCCCCTTTCTTTCTCTCTCTCTCTCTCTCTCTCTCTCACACACACACACACACACACACACACACACACACACACACAACGAGTGTAGGATCATCTTTACATTGTCATTATCTGTTTTTCATGGAAAGCAAAGAGGATAAGATTGCTGGATTTTTACAAGGGAGAACCCAGCCTTTCATAATCTCCCTTTCCAACATCTGATTTTACTACTTCTTCCATCAATCTAAAACTGAATGTGATTTTCTGAGAAATCATCAAGAAGAAAAAGGAACATTTTAAACATCTTGTGAGCAGGAACTGCATCAACCTGCTCAATTTTGTATTCCTAGGCCAGTGGTACACCTGTATGAGCTCAGTGAATATTGTTTAAACAAATTATCCAGTGATCCCGAACACTAGCCACACCCATATAGTACAGGTGTGTAGATCTGTCTGCACAACTTCCGCACCCTGCCCCGGTCCCTCACCTTCTCACAATTCATGCTATGAATGGTCATGATTGTACAATATGGCCCTGCCAAGATTTGGATTCTCACCCAAACTCTACAAAAAGCTCTTCCCTTAAGTAAGTTAGAACTAAGAGATTTGAGAATCAGTCTGACAATTTCTTGAAATAATCAAATATAAACTCATAAGTTGGGAAAACAGATGATTGCCCATAAGAATAGACAATAATGAAGCTGATTTGCAAAGGCAAAACAATGGGATCTGAAAGTAGACAGTAAGAGAAGTCCTCTGTGAGGACCTTCAGTGTCCCCAGTCCCTGGCTATAAAGTATTTCTGAGTTCTGGTCTCTCTTTGTGTTAGAAACCTCCATATCCTTAAGACAAAGGCCCCTTTTAAAAAAGAGTGTAATAGCAGTGTGATTTTTCAAGATTATTATTATTTATAAAGTTAAAAGTCTTAATTAATTCAGTCCTACTCTGAACTGTAAAAATTTTTCAAAATAAAAATGACAGGGCCCACTCCAGGAGACTCAGACTCAGCAAGAGACTCACTGGGAATGAACAGGGATGCTGGCTTATCTCAGTATGTTTTTTAAAGCTTTACAGATCATTTTGCTACTCCACCAGGGTTGAAAACTACTATGCATGTAGGAAAATATTTTTTTTTTTAAAAGTACAGTAACTCAGTACTCCAAGGATTTCATTAATTATATTGGACATTCATGTACAAATGAAACTTAAGCATGTTTTCAAAGGAATGTATCCAATATTTAAACAAACTGTTTAGAATTATTGAATAAATAGAGAGGGAAACAGGAAATTGGAATGATAGTAACCTGTTTCTTTCGAAAGATATATTTATCTCAATCTCAAAGGAACCTGTCAACACTATACATTAGAAAACTTAAACTTTTTAATAATACAAAAATGATAGTCATTTAAGCAATATGGGGTAAACTGAGGTTAAATGAGTTCAAAATGTTCAAATTATGCAAATAAATTGAAAATTAGGACTAACTTTTTGAAATGTTAGGATCATAAACCTGAATATTTTGTTTGATTTATTGCTGGATAAATCCACCCTATGTGAATTCTGTATATTTGCTCTAGGGCATTCTTTTCTGAATTGTATGCTATTCATCATCCTGACATTACCAAAATAGCATAAACTTCTACTGATAAAGATAATGCATTTTAAATATCATTGCTAATAATTCAGTTATTTCCACACACAGTGCAACTGATTCCTAAATATTCTGAATTGGTAAATAACATATTGGCTAATATGCATTTGATCCCAAAGATAAAGCATACTAAATTTGTAATGAATTTTTTCCATTTAAGTAACTTATTTATTCCCCATAACATCTCTTTTTAATGAGGAAACATCACAAAATGTTATTTACAAGGCTGGAACTATACAACTATAAAGCTCTCAAGTTCTAGACCACTCACTTCCATTTATGACTCTATTGAAATATTCACCTAATTGTGTGTGTGTCTGTATGTGTGTGCTCTATTCCTGAGGCACATCCCAAGCTCTTATCTATATTTTGAATACAGTAACACCTGCATGTTCCTTTAGGCTGGAATTCCTTATTTTTCTTAATTCTTTAGTAATCTAAACTCCAGTATCATTTATCATACTTGTGAGTAGTTTTTTTTAATAAGTTATTATTACTGAAAATCTTTTCTCTTTCAGAAAGACATTATCACTCTTTGTGAATTTCAGTCTATAAAATCTGACTGTAAAATTAATTTAATTTAATGGCTTGAGGGTTAGAAGATAGAAGTATATTGTCTAAATGAGGGTTCCTTTCCAGTATCTGAACTAGGAACTAGGTTCCTTTCCAGTATCTGAACTAGGAGCTAGGGTTTCTTTCCAGTATCCTCAACTAGGATCAGAAATGAGAAATTTATTTGCTGAAGTTTTTTTCAAGTTTATTAATAAAGTTATTTTTCTGAACTACCTATTAAGTTTTTGCTCCATTTTCCTGTTGCAGTTGTCTAGTATTTTCTTATTGATTTGTAATAATATTGTATTATAAATCTTTATATCATATATGCTGCCAATAATTTTCCTAATTTTTAACCTTTCTTTGATTCAATATTTATTTTTGGTTGTTAGTGGTTTTAAATATTTGTATGATTAAAACTATGAAATTTTTTTCTCTTTTGACTCCTTATTTGTCCCTATTATAAATAATTATTTTAAGTAACAAAAATGTATATATGTATATATATATACATATACATATTTAAATATTATATTTTTTCCAGGAGAAAAAGGTTTATTTATTTTAGCTCTGGTCAACTTTAGAGTATATTACAACTCGTGAAATACTCTTTCATATTTGGGGATGGATGAATACATGTAAGGCACCATGTCCCTGTCACATAGTAACTGGTCATAGTCTCCATTTTTGTTGTTTTTTTAAATATATATAATTTATTTATTTTGATTCATTGTAAACAATTGGGGTACAACTTATTTCTCTGGTTGTACATGAAGTAGAGTCATACCATTTGCAATGGAGAAAAGAGAGCCTGTTCAACAAATGGTGCTGGGAAAACTGGAAATCCATATGCAGTAGAATGAAACTAAACCCCTATCTCTCACCCTGCACAAAACTCAACTTGAAATGAATCAAGGACGTTGGAATCAGACAGAGACCTGCACCTTATAGAAGAAAAAGTAGGTTCAAATCATCATGTCGGCTTAGGATCAGACCTCCTTAACATGACTCCCAAAGCACAAGAAATAAAAGCAGGAATCAATAATTGGGATAGATTCAATCTAAAAAGCTTTTTCTCAGCAAAGTAAACTATCAACAATATGAAGAGAGAGCCTACAGAGTGGGAGAAAATCTTTACCACACATAGTTCAGATAGAGCACTAATCTCCAGAATATCTAAAGAACTCAAAAAACTTTACACCAAACAATACAAATGACTCAATCAACAAATGGGCTAAGGAAATGAGCAGACATTTCACAGAAGAAGATCTACAAGCAATCAACAGACATATGAAAAAATGTTCAACATCTCTAGTAATAAGAGAAATGCAAATCAAAACTACCCTAAGATTCCATCTCACCCTAATTAGAATGGCGATTATCAAGAACACAAGCAACAATAGGTGTTGGCAAGGATGTGGGGAAAAGGTACACTCATACATTGCTGGTGGGGTTGCAAATTAGTGCAGCCACTCTGGAAAGCAGTGTGGAGATTCCTTAGAAAACTTGAAATGGTACCACCATTTGACCCAGCTATCCCACTCCTTGGCCTATATATATTTTTTAAGAACACAGTTACTGCAGGCTATAACCAATAGAGATTAGGTTAGATATCTTTCTTGGTCCTTGACAGCATGTACACAGTTGACCACACCATCTTTCTCAAAATTCTTTCTTCTAATCCTGTAAGTTCTCATAATTTTAGTTCCTGATTTTCTTCCTTGCTCTCTTGTCCCTCCTTTTTTATCTTATTCACAGGCCTATCATAGTTTACTTGAACAATAAATCTTGCTATACCTCAAGACTTAGTACTAAAACTGCTGAAATTATTTTACATTCTCCCCCTTAAATACCTCATTCATAATTAAAAAATTAACAACTATCTATGCCCAATGATTGCTCACGTTTTTATTCTTCAAGCCTGCATCACTCCTCTGAGCCTCATGTATAATTAAGTGCCTACTTTGGCACATCTAACTTGTAAACCTCTAAAGGCTCCAAAACTCAATATATACAAAATTGATTCCTTTATTTTCCTTTTTGCTCTTCTAATAATAATTAACTCAATGAATGCTGTCAACATGCATAATTTAGAAAGTTAGAAAAACCTTTGATATTATGCTTTCCTTTGTCTCTGTATTCAATGTCTGGTGAAATGAAGCTATGATTATACTCATAGATTCAACTATTTGTCTTTGCTAATGTAGGCTACCATTCACTCTTGCCTAGACTGCTGCAATACCTAAAACCAGGAGTGCTATATTTTAGGTATAGTTTGAGTCCCTGAAGAATTTATGTGTTGGAAATGTGGTTCTCAATGAAGAAATACTGGGATATGTTGAACTTTTATGAAGTCGAAACTAGTGGGAGGTGATTGAGTCATTAGAGTGTTGCTCTCAGGTGGAATTAATGTAGTTTTTATGTGACTTCAGTTAGTTCTAAAGAGAAGATTGTCATAAAAGAGCAAGATGAGCCCCCTCTGCTCTGACTTTCTATTTTGCTATCTGAATTCTCTCTCTTTCTCTCTCATATAAATTCCCCTATTGCAAAGTTATCTACTATGAAGTCCTCATCAGAACAGGTGGCATGCTACCTAGACCTTCTGACCCTAAAATTGTAGGGGTAAATAAAACAACTTTTAATAAAGTACTTAGTCTCATCAGTCTCAGATATTTTGTTATAGGAATAGAAAATTAAGACAGGAATGTGAAACTTTTTTCTGTAAAGGACCAAATATAAAATATTTTGGGCTTTTTGGGTTTTATGGGCTTGGTTGCAACTTGAGATTCTGAGGATAGTAGTTATAAATAGTATTTAAGTGAATGAGCATGGTTGTGTTCTAATAAATATTTATGGACAGTATATGAATTTGAATGTCATATCATTTTCATGTCATAAGATTTTATACTTCTTTTGATTTTTTAGGATTTTAAGAATGCAAGAACAAGTCTTATATCATGGTTATTAGAAAAAACAGGTGACAAGCCAGGTTTGGGCCACAGATCCCTAGTCAGACAGATCCCTGGTCTGAGTGGTCCTCTGTTTTTGCTCTTGTATTTTTTGACTTCATTTTTAGCATTGAGAACAGAGAATCTTGAGGAATTCAAGTCTAATTATGTCAAGCTCCTGCACATTGTTTTCCTCTGTTCTTAAGTCAACTGAATTTTTTTTACATCATTCAAAATCTCTGTAGCGTCAGAGTCCTACCTCTGTCTCTGATAGACATTTAATTTCATGCTCAATGCTTCTTTCTCAACAAAAGTTTTTGACCAATGCTTCTTATAAATATAATATACATATTATGATTCTTAATTTACATGTGCTATATCACCCATATGACAAAATTACAAAGAAAGCATATGTTAGAGAAAGGTTAGCAAAAAAAGTTCTGTGATAAGCTGTTCATGGAAAAGGAATTTCACATATTTCTTGTATCACAAGTTAAAAACAAAATATACATTTTCTAATAGATCCTATGCGATAGTTGTGTAGTGCCACATAATTATAATCTTTAATGTAGTTTTACTGTATTTCATATACTCTATCCAGTAAACCATGTCAAACACCTAGCAATTATAACAGAATACTTTTAATAAGCTCATGTTGTGGAATCTACATAGATCCAATCATTACGTGTAACAAAACAAAAGTGCTTATTTCTTTGAATTAAATGTTGCTTTCTACATGAATAACCTGTACTGAATGGCATTTTTCAAATCATTTTATTTTAATGACTTTTGACAATCTATTAAATAATGTCCATAAGCTAAAAACTCAATAATATGAGATTGTTATTACAGCTGACACTTAACTCTGTTTGGGGTACTTCTTTTTAATCAAAAGAAACTCAACTATACTTCTGAGTCTCTGATGACATTCAATAGTCCAGATTAAATGGGTTATCCATGCTAAAGTTAATGAATATAATCATCATATTAGATGGGAAAGATATTAATGATTATATATAAATAAATCTCTACAGTCAGAGTAATAGTACCTATGACATCTTGGCTCTTATAATTAAGAACCATAATTCATTGTTCAAAGTAATTACAGAAAATTAAAGTGTGAAAGTGATAAAATGTGATTTTTCATAATGGCTGTCAAATCAGGTAAAAAAGATTATCAGAGCTGGACAAGTTAGACTTGAGTTAACTAACATAATTTACAGAGAGACGCTAGGGCTAAAAATAGACTAGTTAATTGATTTCAGATAAGTTACTTAACCTTTTGGAGTCTGATGTGTCACATTTAAAACGTGCTAATAATAATAACAGCTTCATAAGGTAATGTGCACAAGATAATCATGTGTACATCTGCACACATATGTGTAAACATTGTCATACACACTGTTGACCTTTGACTGTTGGGTTATTCAAAATATAATGGAGTATCTGTAACATATTCAATAATATTACCTTCAGAGGAGGTCCATTCTGATCATCCTATTTTAAACTCTGACTCAATAAATATACTTTATACTTCATATGTACAATCTACTTTACCCTGCATTTTTAGTTAGCATTTTATCTAACGTACAACAACTTTCTGTGTTCAAAAGTTCCCTTCCTTTATCCTCACTGTATTGTAAATTGTGAGTGATGAGTGCAACAACATATTTCTATATCACACAGTTGAGAACAATGTTTGTCACTTAGTAGGAACTCAAAGCATCTGTTGAATAAATGAATTTTAATTAACTTTATCTTTTGACTCTTTGATGTCTTGATTTTCCAAGTTAGTCCCAAGAGTTAGTTTTAAAATTTCCAAAAACAATATCTCATTTCAATTGCATGTGGTTCCATTGACCCAAAGTGCATTTCTCTAAGACTGTTTTATTTCTTTATACTTGCCTGGTTTTTTTTAATCTAATTTCAGCAGTGTCAGTGATCCAGTTATTGTAAATCACTGTATTCCACTTTCCAAGAAAGAAAATAAATGTTTCATCTAATCCTGAAGGACTGCTTTTGTAAATCAATGGCTTCTTTTTTCTTGGAATTCTTTGTTATACCAGGAGAATAATTTGTCATAACGTCTGTTCAATACACCAAGTACAAATAATCCAATAAATATCAATGAGAGGAATAGAAATTGGAGGATAAAAGGGGTTGCTGGGTTAATTATGATCAATCCTATTCTAAAGCTCAGAATGACTTTACAATTTATTATTCTTCTCTTATTCTTGAAAACGTATGTATTTTGATGACTTTAAAATGGCTATTTAAAAGATGGCTATTTCATAGCAATTGGCATAATACAAATTGGCATAAAAGAGTCACTAGAATAAAAATTTTAGGCTTTAAGTCATTTTCTGTGGGAGCTGTTCAGTGATAATGAAAACATGAAAAAGAAATTCATTCTGGGGATGTCAAAGTCCTCAAGTATGTGACAGCTTGACTATAGGCTATGATAGTTTTGGAGTGGCAATAAATGCAGAGGCTTCGATCAGTTCAGAACCTATGCTATCCACAATTCAGTGCCAAAACATCAGAACAACTCAAAAGACAGAAAAATCCTCCAACTTCCAAATATATTAATTGTCCTTGAAAGTAAACACAAATATGTCTTTATAAAAGATGTATATATAATCTCAGAATCTCTCTTCAAGAAGAGAAGAAGCTTTAAATAAAATGAATATTTTAAAAGCATTTAAAAGACAGGTAATCACAAAATAACAATTATAAAGAAAACCAGTACTTTTGGCACTTAGTGTAGTGTAGTCTTCGAAATTCATTCAAGTTATGCCGAGCACAGTGGCACACACCTGTAATTCTAGTGACTGGGGAGGATGAGACAGGATGATTGCCAAGTTCAAAGGACAGCCTCAGCAACTTAGTGAGACCCTGTTTCAAACAAAAAGAAAGAAAGAAAGAAAGAAAGAAAGGAAGGAAGAAAGAAAAGAAAAAGGATGTAGCTCAGTGACAAAGTAACCCTTGGTTAATCCCCAGTACCAAAAATTAATTAATTAATTAAGGTTATAAAAGCAAAAAATAAAACTTTAAGTCAGCATCTCAGAGTTGGACTCAGTATTATTTCTTTAAATTTATTGGACTAATAAGTAGGTATGACTTTTAATATAATAAATGAACTTAAAATATATTTTCAAATATATTTACTTCTCTCTCTTCTAAATTTCCTAATATAAATATATCTATTGCAATGGTTTGAACAGGATTCTAACTCAACTGGTTAACAATGAGGGAGTTACAATGCTCTTCATTACAAAATACACCAATATCAGCAACTCAAGATTTCCTCAATCAAAGATTTAGGACCCATTTTTTTCTCTTATTTTCCTCATCCACTCTCAGACTATCATCTTTGTTACTTTCCTTCATGTCCACAGAATAGATTCCACAGCCACAGGTGACATGCAAGTGACTAGACAACATACAGGAAGAAGGATGTCTATTCTCATATGACTTACTAAGGGTTGGGACATAATTTTTAGAAGCCAGTCATCAACAGTGCCTCACATCTTATTGTTCAGAAAAATATCACATGCCTATTCAAACAGAATTATTGGCAAAGGGAATGAGATTTTGGTGGTTATGTAAAGTACATGGGACCTTGAGAAGGAAAGCAGATTATCTGAACAAAATAGGGTCTGTATGAAAGGAATAGGGATCAGAAGATTGCACTGAATGTTACATGACCATTCAACATTGTCTGCTGCCTCAATCATTTACTTTAACTTATTTATTAAATAAATATTAATTGAATGCCTACCATATTCCAAGCATGGTGTTTGCTGTTGAAAATAAATGTCTGAACAGGAAATATGAGACCTGTGTTCAAATAGCATCTTCATACCAATGAAAGAGAAAGAAAATATCAGTATTAAGAATAATAGATTTGGATATGACATATTTTTATTTACTGATGGACAGAATGTTAATGGCGAGAGGAGAAAAGTAGCAATCTGGGTGGATAGTGAAATCACTGAGGCAGTGAAATGTGTGATAACTAGTTATATGGAACAAGGGCAGGGATATCAAGAGCTTGATTTTGGCCATGTTGCTCTAAGGTAGGCACAAGACACCTATGTGTTAATATTATATACATGCACCTGGGGCTCCAAGGAAAATCTGTACTGGAAGATTACATTATTCCATAGAATTACCTCTTGTTATTATATGGATATATCTTTTTCTTATTTTCACATTTTTAAGAATAGACTATGATGAGAATGCAAACTAGAACAGACACTTAAAAAGATTTGGGAGTTTCTCATGAAACTAAATATACTCTCACCATAGAATTCAGCAAACTCACTGGTATTTACCAAAGTGAGTTGAATATTCTGGTTGGTTCTAGCAGTTTTTTTTTTTTTTTTCTTCTGTAATTGACCAAACTTAGAAGCCACCAAGACATTGTCCTTCAATGGGTGAATGAATATGGCCCTGAGTTTGATCCTAGCATTACATAATAAAATAAAATAAAATAAAGATACATATAAAAGAACAGAAAAACATCCTGTGGACCACTGGTAAGAAGAATGCATTGACCATTATAAAGTAAATTTAATGTACTTCTAACTTTCGTATAACTTTTATCCTGATTCTAGAAAATGTCCCTATAGCTACTTAGAAGTTATAAATCCATATCTTTGACCAGTACTGTGGTAGTTTCTCTTGTCCTGCTCTATTATCATACACAAATTCTTTTTGCCATTGGATATTTTATATATGAGAGATATACCTTAGTACTTCTGCCTTTGAATGGAGATGAGAAGCATAATGGAATCCAAATAAGTGGAGGTGAATTAAATTAAAATGAGGAAAGTGTTTGAATTAAACGAAAACATCTTTTCATATGAATAACAAAATTCTCATATGAACCACCTTGATATATCAAGATAATTCTAACTCTTAATTAATTTTCCCTGGATGATGTATTCATCGGTACCAATTAAACAGTCAACCAGGTCAATAATTTCTTGAAGTCATTTTTATATTTAGTATTATTCTATTTAACATGTTACTTAGAGTTACTATGTCTTTTTCATTTCTATGATGTTAAATTGGTATATATTGTATGCAAGTAAACATGGTCTCATTTTTCACTAAAATGCCTTTGCTCAACAAAAATTTTCTTAAAATTCTTTAAGAAATCTATCAGATTCTTCAAGCTAGAGTGAAATAACAATCTAGGTAGAACTTCTGACTGTAAAAATCTGAAAAACTAGGAAATTGTGAAACAAATAAAATTGTTTTCAGAAACTGGAAAAGAGGTAGCTCAGATTTATGATGCAAAGGAAATAAATGAAGTAGATCACAAAATTACTGTAACTTTCTGTCAGGAGGAAATTTCCAGACCATGAAAACAAAGGGGAAACAAAGAAAGTCTGGCAACCTAATTCAGTTGAAGAGATAAAGACTGAAGTTTGAGACATTCAGTGGCCACTCAAAAGGGGTAGAGATTCAGTAATAGGGTTAATCTATACCTAGAGTAAGCCTGCTCAGAACCTGTCCTAGTAAAGCTAAAATATGACCTTGAAGGGATCAAAATAATCTCCAATAACATAAATTTCTCTCCAAATAAAGAAAAACACTCTTCAAAGGATCACAACAAAATACAGACATTAAACAAGTCAACTCACAATTTCTGACACAGAGTAAAAAAAATTACTATACATGTCCTGAAACAGAAAAATGTAATCTATTAACTTGTTTAAAAAAAAAAAAAATCAGCCAATGGAAACAGACACAGAAAATGACAGAGCTGAATACTCTAGCAGACAAGGACATTCAGAAAAGCTATTTTAAACCTACTCCGTATACTCACAAAAAATACAAAAATAGATGAAAAATAATAAGAGAAATTAAAATGGCAAACAATAACCAAGTGGAAATTCTAAACATGGAAAAAGGAACATCTGAAGGGAAATTTTTCTTAGGTGAGATCTTCAGCAATTTAGATTCTAAAAAATAAAAGATCATTGAATTTGAAGCATAACAATGAGGCAGAAAGAAAAAGTACATCAATACTATGTGTCCTGATTCTTTTAATTTCTCCTGTTTCTTGTATATAATAACCATAATACACAAATTGACAAAAGTACCAATTACTACAGACTTCTGATTAGAAGGCATCCAAGTCATAAGAGCATGAAATGCCATAATTTTAATGCTGAATGAAAAAAGACTACCAACATAGAATTTTATCTTTGGAAAAAAAAAGTCTTTCAAAAAAAGCAAAATAAAACTATTTCAGAAAAATAAAATCTGAGATGATTCTTAGAAAAGAGAGCAGAATCACAAGAATTGTTAATAAAAATGCTTTAGAAAAACATGATTGCAGAGGGAAACTACAATTTATACAAAGAAATGAAAAGGCGAAGACATAATAAATATGTTGGTAAATGTGAAAAAAATGCAAGTTTTTTCTTTCTTAATTTCTCTGAATAAAAATTTCATGTAAATCAAAAATGCTAAAAATATATGGGTGGGGGTATACAGATCAGTATAGAGTGCTTGCCTGAATGTGTGAGGCCCTGCGTACAATCTATAGCACAACACACACACACACACACACAAAATGTTAAAAATGTATGTGGGGTTTACAGTATATGTACAAGAATTGCAATGTAAAATAAAATGGCAATATATGACCTAAGAATCTAAAATTCATTAAGTGGCAGAAGATATTTTTGAAGGTAATCTTAGATATGTTTTAAACGTATATTATATACCCAAGAGTAACTACTAAGGGAAAAAAACAAAAATATAGAGTCACTAAACTATAGTGGAGATGATACCAAAGACAAGAATTATTTCCCTAATCCAAAAGAAAGAAGAAAAAAAGAAAACCAGAAATAAAAAAAAAATAATAATATGGCAATGCATTTAAACTGCAATATATTGATAATATATTGATACTATATTAATTGATCAATTTATATTAATATTGATTAATATTTATATATTGATAATATATTTCAGTTTAAATATACTTCCATGTTATTTGTTTTTATTTCTGGTTTCCCCTTTTTCTTCTTTCTTTTGGATAAGGGAAATAATATATGGCCTAAATACTCCAATTAAAACACATAGATGATCAGATAGGATAAAAAAGCAAAATCCAACTATACCATGTCTACAAGAAATCCATTAAATATTAAGATACAAATATGTTAAAAGTAAAAGGATGGAAAATGATATCGCTAATAAGTGGATGATGACACATAATGGGGGGAGGGAAGGGTTAGTGTTAGGGTTAGAGTTAGGGTTAGGGAGGGGGGCAAGTATGGAGGAAGAAAGGACTGTATAGAGGGTAAAGAGGGGTGGGAGGGGTGGGGGGAAGGGAAAAATAACAGAATGAATCAAACAACATTACTCTATGTAAATTTATGATTACACAAATGGTATGCCTTTACTCCATGTACAAACAGAGAAACAACATGTATCCCATTTGTTTACAATAAAATAAAATTTAAAAAAAAGATACATGTTAAGCTGAAGCTCATCCAAAAAAAGTGGAAAAGGCTACAGTAACATAAGTCTAATTAGATTTCAGATAGAGAATTTTATCAAGGATAAACATGAAAATATCAAATGATAAAAAGGTCAATTCAAATGTATATGAACCCAATAAAAATCTTCAGCTTGCAAAAACCAGAAATCAAATAGAACAGAAAAGTGAAATAGCCAAATTTCACAATTATACTTAGAAGGGAGGAAAATGAAGCCTAGTTTTATATAAAGTTTTCATTTTTATTCAAACAACAGATAAAACTACTGTAACAAGTTATCAATCATTTGTTTACTCATACTACTATGTGACAGGAAATTTTCTAGATTGATAGTTGATATAATCCATGTGTAAGGAAATTTACCATGTAGTAAAGAAGCTTACAGTTTTGTGGAGGGAGCTACATTTTGCAGATATTAATAATTAAGTACTGAATGAAATAAAAATTGAAAGTTTGATGAAATTATCTTTTTATAATTTTTCATTATGAAGAAATTTAAATACAGAAAAGTTACAAATAATATTTGCTTAAGTATAATCTAAAATACTAATTTTTTGAAAAATTTTTCTAATCTTTCTAGCCACTACATTTGAAAGTAAATGTCATTTGATACCAAAATATCTCTAAGTAATTTGACACATCTTCTATTAAGAATATCATATCACAATAAAAAATTAACATCTTCATAATATCTTCTAATTCATTTCATATTCAAAATTTTCTAGCTATCTTAAAATTTTCCTTTATAGCTATTTTCACCAAAACAAGATAAAATCAGCTTTCAAAGATCATTTTGTCATTGAAGCCTGGTCTTTTTTTGAGTAGAGTCCCTGCATGGACACATGCATAAGTTCTTATTTTTGGTGATGTTATTATCTTTTTGAAGACTGTAATTCACTATTTTTCTGGATGAACATAGTATTATTTAACATATTACTTTATCTTCTGCTTTACTTGAAATGGAGTTTTGGCATAAAACTGATTTGATTCAGGATAATTTTTTTGATTCAGTATAAACTTTTGTGATGCAGAATACTTCATATTGTTTCAAATCAAAAAGTACAGTGTGAATTAGAGTGTTATGTTACGATTTGTTAAAGAGATTAAATAATACGGAGAAGAACACTGTGGTGTGCATGTTTCAGTTAAGACACAAATAAGGAGGTAAAACCAAATTTACATGAAATGGAAGAGTTTTGTTACAGGAATAGGAGGAGTTAGTGGTGTTGATTGGAGGCCAAACAATGGGAATTCTGGAGATTACTGGGTGCTCAGCCAGGTGGGTGGGGGAGTAAGCGAACATTGACATCTGGAACTATGTCTCCTTTTGGTCCATGGGTATCACCTCAGGCTTTTCTTCAGGAGTTGTAGAGAGGCGGCTTAAAGAAAACACATGAAGAGGCAACTTATGGACCTAAAGGTGTTGACTTCTAGGTTTTACTGGGGTAAGCAGTCATGGAAAATAATTGGTTTGGGGCTCACTGAGATGAGGGGTACAAGGGGGCTGTATCACAAACAGCCATTGTTATAGTTTGGATGTGAGGTGTACCCCAAAAGCTCACATACGACACAATGTAAGAAGGTTCAGAGGAGAAATAATTGGGTTGTGTCTTAACCCAATCAGTGAATTAATTCCCTGACAGGGATTAACTGAGTGGTAACTGAAATGGAGGGTGTGGCTGGAGGAGGTGGGAGTTGGGGCGTGGCTTCGGGTATATATTTGCATCTGGCAAGTGGACTGTCTGCTTTCAGATCTTCATTGGAGCCTCTTCGCTGCTCCACATCCTTCCTGTCATGCTGCGGTCATGATGTTCAGCCTCTCCGTGAACCCTGAGGAATAAAGACTGCTGTCTATGGATTGAGACCTCTGAAACTGTGAGCTCTCAAATAAACTTCTCTAAAGTTGTTCGGTTTGGGTCGTTTTAGTCACAGCAGCAAAGAAAGCTGAATAAAACAGCCATGAAAAGAAGTTTTTGTGCAGGCAAAGGTGGCAGGGTGTAAATGAGTTCCATGCAATTTGTGTCAAGCTAGAAATGGATGCTAAGGCAGCAACTTTAAAAGGTAAATTTAAAGCACAAAATCATGTTCATGGCTTTACTTAGTTTGATTATTTTTCAATCATTGCCTTCTGAAATAGAAATCAGCTCCACCCCCATCAAACCTCCATCAGGAGTTCCTTAATTTCCACAAAACTGTCTCACATGAGCTTGGGTAAAAGGTTTTACTTTTGATTTCATTCTCTAGATCCTCCATAATGCCTCTTTTCTGAAAGTCACTGGAAAGAGATACTTCCTATCATCACTTCCCTTACACTCTGTGAAGTGGAGGTCAACTAAATATTCAGGTGTCCTGGAAGCCCTCACAGCATGAGATCATCACACGTAGTTTCCTTCTCACTGCACTAACAATCATTCTTCGATGCAGAAATAAACAAGGAAAACATTACACTCCCAAACTCTGCATGACTTGGTCATTGAAGTCACACTGCTCACACATCAACCTCAAAGTATCCTCAGACTTCTATCTACTTTTATCCTTTTCATTAGACCAAGTCCCTGGAACCTGGTAGGGAAATAAATAACATTTTCTGTGTTCTTTCCTGTCCCTTCCACCTGGGCTGCTTCTCTCGTTTTCTCTTAAAGTCAGCATAATCACGCTTGTTGTGCTGAGGGTGTCACTCATAGTCAACTTTCAGTTTTTCATGCCATTTATGGTCAGGTTGATCTGGGTTCAAGTTCAAGTTATGCCACATTATTACTGTGGCAATTTCTTAACTTTGCTGAGTTTTAGTTCCTTATCTCAAAAAAAAAAATGGCAATATGATTACGTATGCCACAGGATATGCTGCGATCGAAAAAGATAATACACATAAATCACTTAGTTCAGTGCCAGGTACATAAAATGTGTCAATAAATATTACTGATTCTTTATTAAGACATAGAAATCACTTCATACCCATGATAGTTCCTCCAGTAATATCTTAACCCTTCCCAACTATACCATATATCCTGGCTTCATTTTTTATTTTCACGATCTTTATGCCACATAATATTTAATTCTGGGCAAATTCAACTTCAGCTAGAACTGAAAAGAATGTTCAATTTATTTAAAAGCCAATCACTTGTCTGTGTGTTATTTCTAGACCCATTTAGGAAGAAAGATTTATGCAATTGAACATTATATTATAGACACTTTTGTGGCTTCCAGCAAGGTCTCAAAGTTGTCAATCATGGACTGGTACATCAGCAAGACAGTTCTCCAGAGACATTACACAAGGCAAATCTTTTAATATTTTATCAGCTGCTGTTGATAGTAGGCACTTGAGCTTAGTGAGACTTTTTATTATTTCCTTTCATTAATTCTTGAGAAGCTTTTATCTGTTTCTATTGATTGCTACTTTTTAAAATTTTTATTTAACATTAGTAAACAGAGATATGATTAAAAATTCTGATTATATTTTTCAGCAGAAAATTAAATAGGCTTTCACAAATATAATGCCATGATCTTTTGATGGACTTTCTTATATGTATTTGTATCTACTCCCTGTTATGCCTGTTTCTCTGAAGACTGACACTCAGGTGAGGAAGAAACTGGAATTGCAACAAAAGACAAGCTCCAAATAATTCTTGGAAAATTCTTTTTTAGGCTGTTTTTTGCAGAGCTATACACAAGGGGCCACATGCCAAGGATCAATCATAACTTCAAAAAGACAGAAAAATAACCGTTACAAATATATACATACACACGCACACACAGAAAGAGAGAGAATATTTATGCCCCAAATGACTGAACTTGCTTGTGTTTCTTCCTCCTGGTATGAAACCACAAATAAACATCCAATTGTCACAAGAGAAATTTGCTGTGTAGGCGGAAAAATTATTCAAAAGCCACTTTTAGCTTACTCACAGCCAGAAACTTGCTGATTTCAATGTTTTTCACATTAGCAGCTGTGAAAAGAGCAAAGTAAGAAACAGCTAGCAGAGCTTACAAAAGTTCATTACACTCAATAAACTTAAGAAACTTCTTGTATAGATGTCGCTGCTGAGGCTGTTAATAGCATATTTCACGACCATGGGGTTAGTGGACTTTACAATGGTTCTCTCCTGAGCTCCATCAATCTTCTGCTGCTCCTTAGACTAGGCAGGGTGGGGCTGAAGGATCTGCTTTGTGTTGTTGTTTACTTGCTTTAATAAGGGTACTCAGTAATTCTGACAAGTATATGAAATTGGGATATTTTGGACTAATCCTGCTTAGGAGGATGGCTGCTCATAGAACCCAAAGAAAAGTATAGAAAATTTGAAGATCAGGTTGACTGTAAACCTTTGGGAAAAAAAGAACACTTACAAGTTGATTTTTTTACACTCTAATGACAAGTATGCTAAAGCTCAAAAGGCCAAAGTGGTGGTGGCATTAGCCTATGGGAAAGGAGACAAAAAGACAACTGCCTTCAGATTCCACTTAAGCCAATAGAATAAAAAGAGATCTTAAACTGATAAACCTGATAATTCAGGTAACTAATGTACACTTACTCATTTTCTAGAAATGTCTTTTATATCCATACCAGTAGGAAACTTTTGAATGAGAAGCTAGACAAATTGGCTTAAAGTGACCCAGGAATTAGGTAGGGGTCCTGACTAACTCATATTGAGAGGTTCCATTAACATCATTAGCATATGTGAAATGGTGGACCATATAGAAAGAGATTATCTTAGTCTAAAACAGTGGTTCTCAAACTTTCAATATTGACTGCACATTACAATAACCTGGGAAGATTTCAAAGATTTTAATGCCCAGGCAATTCAAGAGCACTAATCAGAAACTCTGGATGTGGACTCAGACTTTAGTAGGTTTTTAAAGCCTCCCCATTATAAATGCATGCGTACAGGTATGCACAAATCACTTAGTGTCTTCAACTATTTATTACTGAGAGATTTAAAACAGTTTATATACAGCACTTATATATACTATAAGTATGTACATGTACATGCTCAGATGATCCCAAAGACATAAATGCATCTAGCTACTAAACTTGGTTTCTGAATATTATTCTTTATTAAAAATAATTGGGCCTTCTTCAGAAATAGCCCACTGGGATCGAATAAGTAAAAAATAAATCTGGACAATCTTATTGTGCCAGAAAAGGGTCTCCTTTTGGTCAAATGTAGGACAATTGGGCATCAAAGAAAATTAACGTACTGATTTAAACAAATAAATTGAATAGATAAAAAAATTTAGTAAACAATGAGATCTTTACACAGTTTCAAAGCATCTCTCCACAAAACTTATTCATTACAAAAGTAGAAAGAGTAATTTTACCATGAAGTCTGGCAGACATGACTTTAAACATATAATCTAAGTTAATATTATAAATAATAAGACAAATCAAAATCACAAGATTCCTGATAGGAATATAACTTCACTTTGCAATACTTCTTCCAAATGTGCAAAACTAGAATCTAATTAATAGAAAACTCCAGACAAGTACAAATTTAAGAGTAGCCTACAAAATAGCAGGTCTATTATCTTCAAAAATGTCAAAGTTATGAAAAGTCAAAAAAAGTGACACTTCTTAGAACTTTTCAGACTATTGAGCCAGTAGGATATAGTGGATTTTATACTTCCTGAAAATGTTTTAGATCATAAAATGAGGTCAAAACATTTAAGTAACTTTTTAGTTATTTTTAGTATAATGTCAATCTTGTCACATTTGTAAGTTAGAATTCTTAGTTGAGAGTTTGAAAAATTTTTGTAAAAAATTACCACAATAGATCAACAATCAAAGCTAAAGTGAATGGCTTTGTTTTAAAAACTCAGACAGTATTTCTTAGGGTTTTTTTTTTTTTTTAATAATATATTCTTAAAAAAGAATATTATAGCTGCTGAGCGTGGTGGCACATGCCTATAATCCCAGCAACTCAGGCGGTTGAGGAAGGAGGAATGCTAATTCTAAGCCAGCCTCAGCAATTTGCTACTATCCTGTCTCAAAATAAAAAATCATGTAACTCAATGGGAGAGCACCTCTGGGCTCAGTCCCTAGTGATACAGGTCTTAGAGATCAGGAATGGGTCCTTGTTCCCCGAGTGTTGAAAATTAAACACTTGAGAATAGCCGTGACAATTGTAGAAAGCAAGTTTTATTAAAGACAATAGCAATTAGACTTCTCTGGAAAGAAAGGGACCTCAAAGCTGGGTGTCTGCCCTTTTTAGACCCCAGAATCCCCCACCCTCTTTCTTTTCTGTGTATGCGCCTAAGGGAAAGAAGGAGCAAGATCACAAGGGTTGATCTTTAGCAACTCCTTGTGCTGGGAAGTGTGATTACAAGTGTAACCAGTCATCACCCTCTCTCTGAACCCCATCAGTCATTATCTACACTGGCTGCCAGATTTTTGCCCCCTGCCTCAGTTTGTTGAGGAATGTGACATATCCTTACCCCTCAGACCAATGGGAAGGCAGGCAGATGACTTTTTGACAAAGAAATCATGTGGGGAGTCAGTACAGTGGGCTCATTTTATAGAATCATTGTCTGAACGCTCATATTCCCACCATCCTCATCTATCTGTCCCTTTACACTAGTAATGAAAAAAACATATATGTTATGGTTTGAATATGAGGTGTCCCCCAAAAACTCACATGTGAGACAATGCAAGAAGGTCTGGAGGAGAAATGATCATAACTTTAACCTAATCACTGAATTGATCCCTGATGGGATTAACTAAGTGGCAAACTGGAGGCAGGTGGGCTGTGGCTGGAGGAAGTGGTTCATTGAGGGCGTGGCTATGGGGTATATATTTTGTATCTGAAGAGTAGAGTCTCTCTCTCTGCTTCCTGATCATCATGTGAGCTGTTTTCTTCTGTCACACTCTTCTGCCATGATGTTCTCCCTCATCTTGAACCCTGAGGAATGGAGGGGGCCTTTCATGGACTAAGACCTCTGAAATGGAGAGACATAATAAACTTTTCCTCCTCTAAAAGTGTTCTTGTTGGATCTTTCAGTCACAGCAGTAAAAAAGCTGACTAAAACAAATATATAGCTAATTTTAATAGTATTGCCAATAGTTCAGATACTGTTTTCACATAGCTAAAATAATATGTTTAAAAAACAATGAAATGTTCAATTCATTAAAATTCAAGTTGATGTTATATAGTTAGTTTTGGACCTTTATTTTACTTATTTATTTATATGAGGTACTGAGACTGGAACCCAGTGCCTCACACATGCCAGGCAAGCGCTCTGCCACTGAGCCACAGCTGCAACCCTATAGTTAGTTTTGAATCTTTGGTTATAGCTAATTTAATTTTGACAGAATGTTTTCATCAAAATTGGTTTATTTTTACTCACTTATCCTTAGCAACTTGAACTTTCATCAAGTAAGCAAGAGAGTAAATGCGAACAACAGCAATGCTTTGAATTTGTACATTGGCAGACATTTGAATTATTTCCATATGGTTCAAAGATTTTTTAACCAAAAATGGGATTTATAGCCTTTATCAGTTCTGTTACACTGTTCTCAAATAACATGGTTTAAAAGTGAGAACTGTTTTCAAAATGATAAATGATATGACAGCATGACCAATTATTTGTCATCACACAAGATAAGCTGCTAGAATTCAATATCTTCACTTGGGCTCTACTGGACCATATATAACCTCTTTCGGTTGTCCTATAAAGCACCAAAAAGCATTTTAGCCTACTGGTTCAGGCAACCTATATGTCAAGCAGAAAAAATAAAACCACCATTCTCAGGTTTGTGTTTCCCCAGAGGAAGAAAACAGTTTGATGCAATTTGTCAAAAGCTGGAGTGGTACTTTAATGGGCAATTTACTTTAAATGGCTGCAGTTATTGCAGAACAAAGGCCCAAAGCCTGAGATAAAAAATCCTTTCCAATTGGTTTTACTCAGGTAGATTTAATTCCCTAAGATTAACTAAGGATGTCTAACCCCTTCTACTCCTTGTCTATCTTGGAGCAGTAAAAGCAATAGTAAGAAATTCTGATTTTCTGGGGTTTCTTCATCTTTAAAAACATGAAATACAATTAATGCCCTTAATCAGGAAATATGTTAAGATACCTGTGTTGATCTGCTTGCCATCACTATAAAAAAAAAAAAATAACTGAGGTAATCAACTTCTAAAGAGAAAAGATCTGTTTTGGCTCACAGTTTGGGAGGTAGCAGTCCCTGAGGACTGCTTGGCCCCATTGTTTTATGTCTGTGGAGAGGCAGTGCACGGTGATGTGAGTGTATGGCAGAGCAAAACCACATGGCCAGGAAGCAGAGGAGAGAGTGGGTACAGGTTCCCACCATGCTCCTCAAGGGCATGACCCCAATTACCTACAGGCATCCCACTAGGCCTCAGTCTTGAAGGTTCACCCACCTCTCTGTAGCACCTCCTTGGGAACCCCGCCTCCAACCTGTGGCCCTTCAGGGGACATTCAAGATCCAAACTATAGCAACACCTGAGAAGAGAAGCAAATAAAAAATAAAAACCAGAAAATGACAACAACAAATACCAAACTTCCTAAACCCAGAGTATCTCAACTTTTAAGTAGAAGGTCAAATAACGTTAAAACTTTATATCATTTATGTTTATATGTATATGTATTTTACAAACATACCTATTTTGATTAATAATATAAATATCAAATAAACCTAAGATAAATGGAAAATTTTGATAGGTAAAAATTTAAGAATATTTTATATGTCCTTACATGTTTCTCTGTAAACTATCGTAAAATATTTCATAATTGCCTTGAGAATGGTTTTAAGAAATGCCTACAAAGGTAATATTTAGTTGTTACTATTAATTTCATGTTAATGTTAGCAACATTTGAGATTTTATTGGAAGCAGAGCTATTAAATTCTGTATTTGTTTATCTCATTGCTCTGGACTTCTTGGTTAACCCCAAGTGACAGAAGGCAAAAAGTGCTGAGTAGAGAGGCATATTTCCTGAGGCTGACAAGAGTCACA
Organism: Sciurus vulgaris; assembly: GCF_902686455.1. Taxonomy (NCBI): domain Eukaryota; kingdom Metazoa; phylum Chordata; class Mammalia; order Rodentia; family Sciuridae; genus Sciurus; species Sciurus vulgaris. The sequence continues at coordinate 139,460,208 of NC_136463.1, forward strand.
TATACTCTGCTTCTGTTGTATGATTGATGCTGAAAAATTGGTCAGCTGCCCTAGAGACAAAGAGGAACCCCAAAACAAAACTACAACAAGAACTCTGAAGTTTTGAACCCTGAAGTGGTTCAAAACAGGAACCTGATATAAATGAGCAACTGGAAATTTCATCTTTCCATGCATGTGCATAATATAAAAATTTACCTTTTATGAAGGACTTTGTTCAAGAAGAAAATTCCAGTTGACACAAAACAGCACTAATGTTCTCAACCCTATTTCTGGATAATTCACTATTACTTTTAATGACTATCATTTTTAATGACCTGCTAAAAACATGAGTGTTAACTAGACTTGATAGGTTAATGTTAGCTTATATGAATACTGTACAAATTATTTTCCAGTAAAACTACTTTCCATGCTTTAATAACTATGTATAAAGTGATAATTAAAAGTATCTTGTGGTATACTAGAAAGGCAATTGGTTTATTTATCACCAATTTCTCTCTTCTACAAAACAACATATAAAGAACTTATATTTTATGATTTTATTTTCTTTGCATCCTACAGAGAAATGAAGGCTCCACTTCAAAATAAAAATTTCTCCTCATTAAATGAAATTTCCTTCATTGAAAAAGGAATGAACTATTATCAATACATACAGCAAAGATAAATCTCAATTTTGTTGAGTGAAAGATGTCAGATAAAAAATACATAACACACAATCCCAGTTACATAATTTTTTTATGGCAAAGAAGATCAGTGGTTGCATGAGGATAGGGAAGGGATGCAGGAGGGATAACAGAGGGTAGTAGGAAGCTTTTAGGATCATTATCTTAATTGTGATACCAGTTTCACTGGTATGTCTCTATGTCACTCATCAAATTGAACACAAAATATAGACAGTGTTTTGTATACCCATTATCCATCAATAACACTGTTAAATTAAAAACAAACCTTTATTAGTCCTTTATATTGCTTAAATGTCAAACATAATTATTCATTCTAAATTCGTTAAGTATTTTGGTGTCAGGATTGATCCCTCGGGTCTTATGTACAACCTATACCTCTCAGACTACTCCTCCAGTACCCATTCTTTACTTTTTAATCACTATTCCAATTAATGAAATCATAGTTACACTACCAGCACTGACTTTTAGTTGTTCTCATGATATAAATTCTAATATTTAACTTGAATTTCAAATTGCACAATTTTCAAAATAGATCACATACACTTGTCAAAAAAACATACAAAATACTAAAATTACTTAAGAATTTTTAAATTCAAAGCCACAACCTTTTATGAATGTCTCTGTTTATCATTTTGTCTTTAAGCACAAAAGGGCTGATGTTTAAGAGTTTCAACAGTTTTAATTCTGTTATATTTTCTTAAAGTCTGACACTTTCTTATTTTCCAATTGAGATCAATCCCTCAAGCATAATGAAACACCTCCAAATTTCCTGCCACACTCAGATGTAAATTTCTCCTGGAACATGTCTTTTTCTCTTACTTGAAGAAAGGTAAAACAATTACAAAATTGTGCCACAGATATCTCTTTAGGCTTGAAAAGTCTTAAATATGTGTTTATTCTCAAAATAAATGTGCTTGCTAAAATGAAAACATAGATGCTTACTTATTTCCCTATCAAAATTTTCTTTATCATAATTGTGTTCTTTGAGACCCCAAACTTATTTTTATTACAGAAGATGGTTGTCACTGGAGTGATAATTTATCTGGAAGGCACACCTCCACTGGCAAAGACCTAAGTCCTGCATCATTCTTTATCAGACTCTGTGTTGCAAAGAGAGTCAGTACTCCTAATACATTTATGTGGTAGGTTTTCCTCTTTTATTTACTGATAAATTGTTTCAAATTGTTTCACTGTTTATATATTTTTCAATAGCTTCTTTATTCTGGTACTGGTTCCATATTTACTTAAATGTGTAATTATTTATCTGTATTGATTTTTAATTTTTTGAACTAAAGTTACTTAAAAAATTCAAAGCTCAAACTGATAAAATCAAAGCATGTAGTTAGTAACATGCTACATAAATTTTCCAGCAAGTGTTTTTCTTCATTATTCTGGAAGTGAGAATGTGAACGAACAGGAGCTTTTAGTCATTGATAATGGAAATGCAAAATAACATCACCACTTTTGAAGATAGTTTGACAGTTTCTTACAAAGCTGAGCATAATCTTACCATATAAATCTTACAGTACAATCCATTATTCATGCTCTTAGGTGTTTACCCCATGAGTTGAAAACTTATGTCCACCCAAATACCTACATAAGGCTCTTTATAACCCCTATTCATAATTACATTCATGACATGGTTTTCAATCTCTTGATTCCTATTATTTTTCAGCCATGGAATTCTCTTGACATGAGTTTCATCAACACTCAGCCAACAAGCATTCATTGAAGTTTCTGACACTGTGTGTGCTGGGGACAGACAGCAGTGAATAATAGCAGACATGCTTTCATAAAGCTTACAATACAAAGGAAGTAGAAGATGGAAGACCAAGTAATGTCAAGGGTGTACAGTCAGGGTGCTATGAGAGCATAAATGGGAGAGAACAGGGAATGGTATTGTGCAGCATCTTTGACGTACACCCCACTGTTCAAGTACCAAACCCCACCTCCATGGTCCAGTAGTGTTAACATTACAGGTGAATTTTCAAAAATGCAAAACCTCAGGCCCTCCTCCAGACCTGTGACTCAGAATCTGAATTTTTGCAGGATCCCCAAGTAGTTCAGATGCACATTGCATTTTAAGAAGCACTACCTTAAAGGAATGATATCCACAAGACAAGAAATAGCTATAAAAGGAACCATATTTTTAAATTTCAAATCAACATGCAGCCTATCCTGGTTTATCTTTTCTAAATAATAAAACTATTTTCTTGGGTAAATCAGGTTATTTTTATCTGTCAACAGGCTAATTTAGGGAAGTAGTTAAGGATTTAGATACTGATGCTCTTAATGTAAATCAAACTCATGAAACAATTTAATTACATAATATGTACCAGAAAAGTTTTATATATAACCATAATCTCATTTAAATCTGAGTACTGAGGAAGAAAGTAAAAATTTTCAATAAGTAGTAAATTCATGTAAAGCTCAGTTTCCAAATCAGTTTTGCCTGACTTTAGATTTCAGACTACCAAAATTTCCCAACATCCCTAATTTTCACACAGCATTAAATAACAAAAGTGCTCTTTTGTCATAGAGGTTTATTATTTCTATCTAGTTTTCTTATCATGTAGGCTACAAGTACCCTGTTTAGTAGAAAATAATACTTAGAAAAATTCTTTGGCTTCACCAAATTCATGTTTTAGAAAATACTAAAATATTAGTCTGATTAAATATTTAACTTTGTATTCGATATCTCATGATTAAACTTAAAATATATTATCTTAATTTTTTGTGTTTAGAATAAAACATTGCATCTTCAAATATTGCATCTTCAAAATAGGCATCTCAAAGCAAAAATAAAATGGAGGAAAAATCAACAATTATTCAGTTGTCATTCTTTGGACCTTGCTTATCCCATAATGTATCTCATAATGTAAACAGGAATGTTAAAAATCACATGTAATAGAATCTAGGTTGGGAAAGACATATCTACTCTTTTTACTGGTACATTTTAAAAAATTACCTACCACTTTTAAATTTTATTTATGACTACCAGTACAACAACTCATTTTCCAAATAAGTGTTTCTAAATTGTTTTTACATATGCTGATTAAGTCAACACCAGCCGCCACAAAATTCCTACAAGTTTCCCAATCACTGTTTTAATCCTGCTTTCCAGCAAAATAAATGACAAAGTGGAATTCCTAAGCAAGAGCACCACAATATTGTCAGAAACCAAATTGCTCTTAAAACTGAAGCTAAAAGGCCTTTAACAGAAAAATTGGGGTCATGCCCTTTCGCATGTACCAGATAAATCCAGAATTGGTTTAATATGTTCTGTGGTCTGAGAGTAAAAAATAATTGATATCTGATCAATGATGGTGTTGAGAGCACAAAGGTTTTCAGGCATTCACAGCAGGAAATCGATATATAATAAAGTTTTTAACTTATCGGGCATAACAAATGGCAACAAACATAATGAAAGCCATATGGTTGCGGTTAGAGAGTTTGAGGAGAACATGAAATTTATAATAAAGGAATCATATGGTACATTTAAAGTCAGTTCTAGCTCTATTTCTCTACAGATAATGCCTATAAATTAGTGCTGCACAGTTGAGTGACTCATTTAAATCTAACAAGTGATTTTCTATGTAGTAACAAGGCATTTTACTTTACAGCTTAATTTTGGGAATTGTTCTGTTATATGGGCTACATGGAACTTAAGTCAATACTTACAACACAAAGAACTATCAAAGTAGCACTACATCTCTATTAGAGATGTTTGTAACATAAGCAACTTGACCGTTAAAGGGTGTGTATGTGTATAAATATATATATTCTATAAAAACAGTCTTTAAAATCATATTTCTGTATATATACATGTTTATAGAGAGTAATTTGCACTAATTTGTGTCTACTTGAAATACATTGTGCTAAGCCAGATGTTATCACTTTTAAACATAAATTGTATTTGACACATTTTATTTTAAAAATAATATATTTTAAAAATTGTGGGGGGGTTAATATTTAAGGGGAGAATCATTTCTAAAATGCTCACCAAGAGGTGCTTGCTGTTAGTACTTTGTATTTCCCCTTTTTTATGTTTCCAGTGTTTTTATTTTTAAGACTAGAACTTCACTTAGAGGAAGAAAGTCAAACCTTACAGAAAAGCTTACAGTAAATAAATATGACCACTTTTCAAAGTTTCAGTTTCTCTTTCCCATTTTCTCCACTGAACTTCTAAAACAAGAGTTTATAAGTTTTGACTTTATCTTCTTTCCGCCTTGTGAATCTTTGTGTTAGTTATAATTTGTAGTTTTTAGCATGGTTACATTTATAATATTCAGTCATCTACTTAAACTTCTGTCTTTCTCCATCACCTCTAAATTGCCCTATTAGCCCTCTACATATCAGATGAGAAATCTAGAGTACCCACACTTTATTTCTTCATCCTTCAGATTTCTGCCAGTTATACTATTAATACTGATTCTATACCCTTGTGTTTTGTCTATATTGTGTATAGAAAAACTCTGTAGTTTTAAACTGATAAAAGAGTCTTTAAAATACTGCGCTTAGTGTGCATTACAGAAGCAAATAGCAAGACTGTGAAAGGTAAATCTAAAAAAAAAAAAAAAAAAAGAAAAAAAAGAAAGGTAAATCTGTTCCAATGAATCCATCAGGAGTAGCGCTGTGGCTATATTATTGGTGTTGGTATAGGGTGACTGGTGCATGTGCTTCAAGCATCAAGATTCAGTGGGTTCACTTTTAATTATTTTTGGCTTTATTCTTTCAGATCAGACTTACCTATGCTTTATTGTTATATATCATACTTAACTATTTTTGGAAATGATAGATTTGTAGTTCCAAATTCAATTTCCCTTTTGCATTTTCAAGTACACTGCTGTTGATAAGTAATCTGAAGTTGTTTTGCATTTCACTCGCTCATAGTTTTTTTTCATGTATAGCCTTAAATCATTTGCTTTTAGATCCAAAGTTTTGTAATTTCACCAGATGAATCCAGGCATGTGGTCTTTATCATGTTTTGATAGTAAATAGATATTTTTGATTCAAATATTTTAAATAATATTTTGTTTCCTTTCCTAAACTATATATTGTTTACTTTTAAACTCCAAAGAATTTATTTAGAAAGTCTCCATTGTTTGTCTTGATGTCCTTCTTTTACAGAATTTATCAAATCCTTTGAATATTAGCCTTCTAGAACTCAACTTAACTATAAACTCTTTTTAAAAGAAATGACTGCCTCATTCTCTGACTTCTCAAATGACTTTAGAGGTAATCAATAATAATTTCTTGCATTATACTGAATTTATATATGATGTCTGCATTTAAACATGAAAGACAGAAATTGAACCTTAAAGTTGATACCTAAATTTTAAAGGACACATTTTTCTTTTTTGCGGGGATGTTGAAGGGGAGGTACCTGGAATTGAACTCAGGGACACTTAACCACTGAGCCCCATCCCCAGCCCTATTTTGTATTTTATTTAGAGACAGGGTTTCACTGAGTTGATTAGCACCTCACTGTTACTGAGGCTGGCTTTGAACTCATGATTCTCCTGCCTCAGCCTCCCAAGCCAGGGGGGATCACAGACATGTGCCACCACATCTAGCACATTTTTCTTAGTGTATTACAACAGATATTCTTCTAACTGTCTCTTTAAATCCTTTCAACTTCTAAGTGATAACCGATACCCATGACCCTCTGCACATTCTTGGCTGACAGGGCATTTCTCCAGGGATGCAGGCATATTTGTTGCCTTCAGGTGATAACACATTTACCAAATTTCTAATGTAGTTATGATACAGACCCTTGACAAGATTCCTCTTTTATCTGGTCATTATTTCATTTGATTAAGATCATTCTTTGAGAGTCTCTGTGTCTAATTCAGAATTTATTGAATAAGTGGATAGTGAAATGTCGAAACTTTCTATTTTCTGAAAATGTTGGAAAGTGAGTTTGGAAAGGCAGACAGCAACCCTTGCATCCCATGCATCCAGACTATAAAAAGAAACTTTATTTTTCATTAAAAAATGAAATGATCATCTATATGTTTGACAATCGTCTTTGAAGTAGCTAGTGGGATAACAGGTGTTAGAGAATAAAACTGGAGGATAAGAAATGTAAGGATGCCTTAAAAAGCTCTTCAAAATATGATGGGGTGGAGGTAGAATGGCATGACAGGCTAAGGAAAGGAACCATCTGTGATTTATACCAATATATTTTAAGTCAGTTTGCCTCTGGCCAAAGTGCTGATGATAGTTGGCTACTTCTAGAGAAAGCTGCTTAGGGAGAAGTAAGTTCATATACCTCCCTTATACAATGGCTTAAAAACTAGAATGAAGTCAGATCAAAAGAATTGAAAAATCCTATCCTTGGGAAATTTGTGACCTGGATATTATATTCTTAAGATTTCTAAGAAAACAAATATTTTGAGAGGTTAAGAAAACCCCAAAGGGAGTGAATTCATACCATTTAATTTTGACATAGAAGGAAGATATGGTTAATGAAGAATAAAGGAAGGGAAACTGCCTGAGTAATTGTGACTGAGTGATCTGAAAGCATTCATAATAATCAAGGCACAGAAGTCTGATCAGAGGAAGGCATCAAAAACAAGCAAATAAAAACAAAGAAAGCACAGTTTTCATGTTCAGATCTTCTTTTTTTATTATCTTTCCCAAAGGAATTTGCACCCATGATTTAGATTTCTAAACCCCTAAAACTATTTTGTGCCACTGCCAAATGTTCCTACAATACCTTGCACCTACCATTAGTGGTAGTTATCAGATCAATTTGTCTTTTCTGCTGTCTTAATCCCTTCAGGCTGCTAGAGTGGAATACCATAGACTGGGTAACTTATGAACAACAGGAATTTATTTCTTACAAATATGGAGACTAGAAAGTTCAATATCAAAGCACTAGCAGATTTCAGATCTGGTGAGGGTGCACTTCCTCGTTCATAAAGGTCATTTTCTTCATGTGGTATAAAAGGTAAGAGACTCTATGGGGTTTCTTTTCTAAGGGTACCAATGTTAATCATCAGGGTTCTGTCCCTATAACCTGATCACTTCCCAAAGATCTCACTTTCAAACCCCATCTTATGGGGGGTTAGGATTTCAATATATGAATTTTGAAGGGACACCGACTTTCAATCTATAATGAGCCTCCTCTGCCTATACTGTGGAAGCATTATTCACAATTGTGTGATCAGTATATGTGCTTGACACTTAATAGGAATTCAATAAATAAATGTTGACTTAATCAATAGATATAGGAATGAGTCCATGGTCTATGGTGCTGAAAGGGAAAATAATAATAGATTTTACTTTTTAAAAATAAATGTATGTCACTAAAATGCCAAATGATTTTGATAAGATAGTTATCTGATTAGCAGATTAATAAAGAACTAATAAAGAGAAGGAAGGAAATATATACAAGTAAGAATTATTTTAGGAGATTCACAAGCAACTCCTTAGAAGAAGGTAAGAAAATATGAAATCAGTACCAAACAATTTGCCAATATTGAAAAGGACAATAAAAAGGCTCTTTTATTAAGGGCAGTATGAAAAAATAGTGCAAGAAATAGTCACTAAGCACTCACTCTGTGCAAGGCCTGGTGCTAGGTACTGTGGAGATGTCAATCAAACTGCAGCATGTTCTCTCATCTCCAGAAAACTTAGTCAAATTGGGAGAAGTGCTCCTTTCAGGGGAAGAAGCCATAATGTAGAACTGTATTTGCGAAATTAGAGTGTGTCCCCAGAGGTAGAAAGAAGAGAGAGATTCTTTCCAACTGGAAGAACTAAGAAGACTTCTGGGAGATGAGATGAAAGGATGAAGGGTTTAATAAATATTTTTGTCAAAACAAAAAGATAACTCTCTGCCTAACATCAAAGCATTGAAATGGAAGGGAAAGACATTTCAATGTACTATTCTCACTTATATGTATTTTTCTTAACTTGGGAAGGTAGAAGAAAAAAATAAGAGTTTGAACATAAATGAACTAAGAGTACAACTATTTTTTCTTTCAAGCTTTGGTGTTCAAAAGCAGCTCAATAAAATTCTTCCCCACAGGAAACACTTTCATTTAGGTCCAATTGAAAAGTGACAAGTTTAATAAAATGAAATTAATAAGAGCATCAACAGCCTTAAAGTACTGGGTGAAAGAGAGCAACTGAGAATATATAATGACGCAAATCTCATGACTAGGATAAGTCTAGTGAGTTTCTCCTCAGCACGCTCAACTTCTGACATGCTTGGAACTGTTTGCCCTTAGATGTGTGACTGCTTTCTTTCTTGAAAGATGAGAACTTTGACACTCTGTCAAGCTTGTCAGTACTTTTGTTTTCTCTCAGTTTTAAGTAAGTAGTATTCTCTTAGGAGTAAATGGCTTTATTTTCATTCCTTTTCAAAGATGAATGGAAGGTCAACATGCAAGGAGTTAGTGATTACTATGGGTTAGAAATGAGGAGTCCCCCAAAAGCTCATTTGTGAGACAATACAAGAAAGCATAGAGGTAAATTGATTAGGTTATGAGACCCTTGACCTAATCAGTACATTAATCCCAATAGGGATTAAGTGGGTGGTAACTGTAGGCAGGTAGGGCTCTGACAGGAGGAATTGTGTCATTAGGGGTGGGTCTTTGGGGCTTATATTTTGAATGTGGTGAAGAGAGAATGCTCCCCCCATACCCCCCAAATGCTTTTCCTCCACCGTATTTTTCCACCATGATGTTCTGCCTCATCTTGGTCCCTGAGTGATGGGATCCACCATTATGGTCTAAAAACTCTGAAACTGAGAGCTCCCAAATAAACTTTTCCTTCTTTAATTATTCTTGTCAGGTCTTTTATTCACAGTTAAAAAGTTGACTAAAACACCAATTTAATATAATTTCTTATTGTTTTGTATAGAATACAAAATATATGATACTTTAAAAATAAGAGGAAGATGGTGAAGGTGAGTTAGGCAGCAGTCCCCATCTCCTCACAACATAGAAAGGAGGCAGCAAAGGAAACGCAGAATTGAGAGGTGGGTGACAAAGTAAATACTCTAAGACCTGATATTACAGATTCTGAGACCTGAAGAGACTGGGAAATAGGTTACCAGACTAGAAAACAGAGTCCAATAACCCAAAACCAAACCTAAGGATCAGAAGAGGGAGGGGCAACAGAGAGAGAGAAGGAGAGGAATTATAAATTCTCTTAAGCTCACCCACTTAAACACAGTTGGAAAGACAGACAAAATTTAAAGCATGATGGTAATAGAAGGGTCCTTAAAACAGCACAAATAGCTTAAAATGAAATCATGAAAAGAAAAATGAGCCAGGGATCTGCAGCCATCTTGTGGAGCCTACAGCCAACCAGTCATCCCCTTACATCAGCACAGTGTCTGCCCACCCCCAGAAAACTGCAAATTAGTCTAGAGGGAAGTACCCTACAGTGGGAACTCTTAAGAATCTGACCAGAACTTCTAGAAGGACCACTACTAGCAAAAATTGCTGAAACCCATTCTTCCTCTCCCTCACCATGAACAAGAAGAACAAATGGGCTGATAGGGACCTGTGTCAAGAAGTGCACGTAGCCTCACTAGGCCTCTGAGGCCCAGGCAAGGGCAGAAAGCTCTGCACAGTGCCCTCTCACTCAACTCAGGTAACAATGAAGCAGCTTTGGCCCTGAACAGGGGAAGTGGATTCATTAGATCCCTGCCACTGACACTGGGTGGAGGCACTGTGGGAAGCCTAGGGACAGTCTGTGGGAACACAGGGAAATACCAGAATGACATAGAAACCTAGTTGGAAATTACCAGAGTCTACGTAGCAGAAAGGGGCCAGTCCCAGCCCTAACAGGCATACAGTCTGAACCATGATCAAAACTGGCAAGTGACAGGGCATTGTTTGAATACTTGTGGGACCTTGCATCAGACTTCATAAACAGAGGGATTCATGGCCCACCATTCACATTGGGGGGCAGAGAGAGTCCAGGTAAACCACTTTAAATACTTCACTATAGTACCTCAGAGAATGGTGATGATGGGGGAATAGTTCAGCACCACAGAACACCCACAAAAAACCCACAGCCAGAATTCCTGCAATCACAGGCAGCCATCAGGATCTTCACCACCATTGAAAGGATGGTATAGAGGGCAGCAGGTACACAGTGACCCATGGCAATCACAGGGACACTCTGAGTCTGCATCCTGAACTACTGCACACAGTAGAAATAGGCCACAAAACTGCACCCTGGTAAAAGGTTCATAGGAACTAGGGAATTAACTCCTCTCTGGAGAGATACACAGCCAAAGACTCATGGACATCTGCTAAATGCCCAAACTCCAAGGAAATCCAAACCAGGATTCAACAAGAATCTTCTTCACCTAGACATGGTTTACTATAAAAAAATTTCAACTTTGATCACAAAATAGCTCTTTAATAATAATTGTTAGCCCAATAGGTAACATTATACTGTCAACACATTTGAATGCATTTTGTCTATCGGTTTAAAGCATTAATTGGAATCAATCTTCTTATCTTTTCCCTAGATCTAATTTATACTTGCTTCTCTTATGCCCTAGTTATCCTCTTGCATTATCTGCTATTACCTCAAATACCAACCATTCATCTATTTCTTCTTTCTATCTTGGTATAAATTATCCTATTGTATCTTTTCTTTCTTTTTTCTTTCTTTCCATCTCTCTTTTTCCCCTCTCCTTTTTTGCCCAATCTTTCTTCTTCCCCACCTTTAGACCTCATTTAAGGTTATATTAAATTTAGTAAATTTAACAACTTTTTATTTAACCTATTCCAGAACTTTATTACAAATTTATACCTAAATTAGAGAAACCATAAAGAACAATTGCAACAAGTTTTGGTTTTTAAAAAGATTGAATAGAATGAGACTTGACTCTGAAATAGGGCTCAATGGAATCTCTTAAAGTGGTTCTGATATTGGAATCAACAGAGGTCACGCATTGACTTACATCTCATCATCTGTATAATCACCCAACTTAGGGCTTTTGAGAAAAAAATAAAACAAAACAAACAAACAAACAAAACTCACAAAGTAGTCCTTATCTTGAAAGAAGAAGTGATAACTATACTAATAAATTGGAAGACACACAAACAATATGAAAAAGCAAGGGAACAAACCATCCCAGCTTATAATGATTCAACAGACTTCATTAAAAACACAGTGGAGGAAATGTCAGAGGAGGAATTTAGAAAGTGCATCGTTAAAATGTTCTGTGAGATAAAATAAGATCTAAGGAGTGAAATTAGAAAGTAAATACAGAAATTGGAAAATGACTTCAATAAAGAGAGATTCTAAAAAAGAACCAAACAAAAATCCTTAAAATGAAAGAATCAATAAGCCAAATTAAAAATACAATGGAAAACATCACCAATTGATTAAACCACTTTGAAGATCAATTTTCAGGCCTCAAAGACAAAGTATATGATCTTGAAGATAAAGTCAACCATGGGGGGGGGGCAGGGAGATGTTCAAAGACAATGAACAGAACACTCAAGAAATCTGAGATAACATTAAAGACCAAATTTAGAATGTACTGGAATAGATGAAGACTCTGAAATACAAACTAAAAGGATTATTTTCAATGAAATAATATGGAAAAATTTTCCAAGCCTAAGAAGTAAATGGAAATTCAATACAGGAAGCATATAGAACTCCAAATGTAAAAATTCACAATAGATCCAATCTAAGACACATTATTATGAAAATGCCTCACCTACATAATAAGAATAGAATTTTAAAAGCTGCAAGAGAAAAATGACTGGTCATATTTAAAGGTAAACCAATCTGAATTTCAACTAATTTCCCAGTTCGGACCCTAAAAGCCAGGAGGTCTTGGAATAATAAATAAAGCTCCGAAGATATAATTGATGCCAACCAAGAATACTATACCCCACAAAATTAAGCTTTAGACTGAAGATGAAGTAAAACCTTTCCATGACAAGCAAAAACTAAAGGAATTTATGACTAGAAATACTGCACTGCAACATACTTAATAAAATATTTCATGAGAAGAAATAAAAAATGAAAATAAAAACCAGCATAAGGAGGAATTACTCTAGAAGAATAGTCAATTAAAGGAGAATCAAATCCAATTTAAACATTAGAAATAAATAAAAATGGCAGAAAATAAAAATCATCTCCCCAAAATAACACTGAATGTAAGTAGTCTAAACTCTAAACAAAACACATAAGTTGGCAGATTGGATTTAAAACAAAGGCCTAACAATATTCTGTCTTCAAGAGACTCACCTCAGAGTCAAACACACCCACACTGAAGGTGAAAAGATGGAAAAAAAAACATATCATTCACATGGGTCTCATAAACAAGCAGGGGTTGCTATTTCCCTTTAGGTAAAGTAGACTTCAAGTCAACAACAAACCCTTCTTCACATTAGGAATCAAATAGACCACAATATGATAATACTGGGTGACTTCAGCATGTCTCTCTCATCACTAGGTAAATCATACCAACAAAAATTAAAGATTCTACAGAACTAAAATTTCAATTAATAATATTGACCTAACAGACATCTACAAAATATATCATCCATCAATGACTAAATTCACTTTCTGCTCAGCAGTACATGAAATATTTTCTAAAATATATCATCTTTCAGGTCACAAAGAATTACTTAATAAATAAAAAAATAGAAATAATACTAATACCTTGCATTTGTTCATACTGGAATGAAATTAGAAATCAATGATAAGGTCAAAAACATCACTCTAACACATCAATATTAAATAATACACTTTTGAATGATGAATGGATAGTCAGAGAAATCAGGAAAGAAATTTTTTAAAAAATTCTTAGATGTAAATGAGAATAGTTATAGTTCATATCAAAATCTCTGAGACAGTATGAAGGCAATTCTAAGAGGAAAGTTCATAGCATTGAGTTCATACATTAATAGAATAGAAAGATACCAAATAAGTAATCTAGCATTACATATTAAGACCCTAGGAAAAAAAAAAACAACACCAAAATCAGTAGAAGACAAAAATAGTTAAAATCAGAACTGAGATCAATAAAATTGAGAATAAAAATACAAAAGATCAATAAAACAAAGAGTTGGATTTTTGAAAGGAAAAATAAAATTGACAAACCCTTAGCTATACTAATCAAAAGAAAGTAGAAAATAAAACCCTCAAAATATATGAGATGAAAAAGAAAATATCAACATAGACACTTCTGAAGTGCAGAGGATCATCAAAAAACCAAAGGCTGAATGTTTTCCCTGATAAGTGGATAGTGATATATAATGGGGGTGTGGGGGAGTGACCGAAGAATGGAGGAACTTTAGATTATATAGAAGAAAATGAGAGGGAGGATGGGTATGAAAAATGGTGGAGTGAGACAGACCTCATTACCCTATGTACATGTATGATTACACGAATGGTATGAATCTACATCGTGTACAATCATAGAAACGAAGTGATGTACCCCATTTGTGTACAATGAATCAAAATGCAGTCTGTGAAAAATAATAAATAAATAAATAATTTTAAAGCACTGTTTTGAAAATGTATACTCCAATAAGCTAGAAAATCTTGAAGATGTTGACAAATTCCTAGAAACATATGACCTACCCAAGTTGAACCAGGAGAATGTAGGAAACTTAATTTCAAGTAATGAAATTAAAACAGTTTTCAAAAGTCTTCCAATAAAGAAAAGTCAAAGACTGGGTGAATTCTCAGGCAAGTTCTATCAGGTCTTTAAAGAAGAACTAACTCCAATTCTCTTCAAATTATTCCATAAAATAGAAAAGAAGGGAACAAAGACAAACTCATTCTATGAAGCCAGTATCACCAGACAAAGACAGATCAAGGAAAGAAAACATGAAATCAATATCTTGATAAACATAGTTGCAAAAATTCTTAATAAAATATTTGTTAAAAGACACCACAATTAAGTGGGTTTCATTTCAGGGATGCAAGGTTGGTTCAACATATGAAAATCAATAAGTGCAATTCACCAGGTAAAAAGACTTAAAGAAAAGAACCGTGTGATTACCTTAGTTGATGCAGAAAAAGCATCTGTTTTAGTCAGAGTTTTCAGTGCTGTGACTGAAAAACCTGATAATTTAGAGGAGGAACGTTTATTTGGTGTTCATGGTTTCAGAGGTTTCAGACGATAGATAGCTGACTCCCTTCCTCAGGGCTCAAGGAAGGCAGAAATCTTGGCAGAAGAGTGTGGCAGAGGAAAGTAACTCACATGATGATCAGGAAGCAGAGAGAGAGAGATTTCACTTGCCAGGTACAAAATATATACTCCAATGGCATTCCCCCAGTGAACCCTCTTCCAGACATACCCTAGCCACCTTCAGTACCATTCAGTAAATTCTATCAGGGGACTTATTCACCAATTGGGTTAAGGCTCTCATAACTCAATCATTTATCTCTAAACCTTCTTGCATTGTCTCACACATGAGTTTTTGGAGGACACCTCACATCCAAACCATAACAGTATTTGACAAATAAAGCACCAATTCATGTGTAAAATACGTGGAAAAATAGAGATAGAAGGAACTTATCACAACATTGTAAAAGCTATATATGACAAACCCAAGGCCAAAATTATTCTGAGTGGAGAAAAACTGAAAGCATTTCCTCTAAAAACAGGAATAAGACAAGGTTGCCCACTTTCACTACTCCTGTTCAATATATTCCTTGAAACTCTAACCAAAACTAATAGGCAAGCAAAGGAAATTAAGGGAATATGAATAAGAAAGAAGAGCTCAAATTATCTGTTTGCTGATTAGATGATACTACATTTAGAAGACCCAAAAATTTTTTACCAAAAGACTACTAGAGCTTATAAATGAATTCAGCAAAGTTGCAGGATATAAGGTCAACACGCATAAATCAATTGCATTCTTATATTCCAATGATAATTCTTCAAAAAAAGAAATTTAGAAACTTATCCCATTCAGAATAGTTAAAAAAAAAATCCTTGGGAATCAATTTAACAAAAGAGGTGATGGACTTCTGCAATGAAAACTGTAGAACACTAAAGAAAGAAATTGAAGAAGACCTTAGATGATGAAAAGATCTCCCATGTTCTCTGGATGGGCAGAATTAATACTGTCAAAATGAGCATACTACCAACAGTGCTGTACAGAATCAATACAATTCCCATAAAAGTTCCAATGGTGTTCTTCACAGGACAAGAAAAAACAGTCATGAAATTCACTTGGAAAAATAAGAGCCTAACCTAGAATAGCCAAAACAATCCTTAGCAGGAAAAGCAAAGCAGGAGCATAACAATACTGAACCTCAAATTATACCACAGAGCTATAATAGCAAAACAGCATAGATTTGGCACAAAGACTGGCATGAAAACCAGTAGAAAAGAATAGAAGACACAAAGACAAACCCACATAAAAACAGTTAGCTGATACTAGACATGTTGCCCAAAACATGTTGGATAAAAACAGGCTTTTTAACAAATGTTGCTGGAAAACTGGAAATCCATATGCAGTAGAGTAAAAATTTAACCCCTGTCTCCGAGAATGCAGAAAACTCAAAGTAGATCAAAGACCTAGGCATCAGATCAGTCACCCTGCACCTGCTAGAAGAAAATGAAGGTCCAACACTCCAAAATGCAGCATAAGAACTGACTTTCCTAATAAAACTCCTACAGCACAAAATGTACAATCAAAAATCAATAAATGGGATGACATCAAATTAAAAACTTCTTCAATAACAGAATGAATCAAACAACATTACTGTATGTGGATTTATGATTACACAAATGGTATGCCTTTGCGCCATGTACAAACAGAGAGGCAACATGTATCCCATTTGTTTACAATAAAATAAAAAAAAATAAAAAAAAAAACATTTAAGAAAAAAAAAAAAAAAAAAAACTTCTTCACAACAAAGGAAATAATGCAGAACATTAAAAGAGAGCCAAGAGGATGGGAGAAAATCTTTACTACCTGCTCCTCAAAAAGGGCATTTATATACAGGATATACAAAGGATTCAAAAAACTTAACACTAAAAGGACACATAGCCCAATTAGTAAATGGGCAAAGGAACTAAATAGACACTTTGCAAAAGAAGAAATATGAACAGTCAACAAATACATGGAAAAATGTTCAACACCTCTAGCTGTAGGAAGCCATCCTAATCTAGTAGAATCAGACGGGGTTGAGCCTCAGGACACAGAGGCCTGACTTCTCAGAACTGGTAGACATGGAGGTCTGTCCCAGACCACCAGGGAGTATGTGGCACTGTGGGAGTGGTTCCCTGCCTGGTTATATGATAGTTTCCCTGAGCGACTTGGCTCCCCTAACTCCACCCCATCCTGTTCACCACAGAAGCAGCCCCTCCCTTTACCTGTGGGACTATAAATGAAGGAGAGTTGGGCTACTCCATGTTGTTAGAGGCTAGAGCTGGTATGGCCTGACCAGTCACGTCCCCTCTCATTTAAAAAGAGTATTTGCTCTTGCTTATTTATTAGATAAGTTTATGGGTAATTGATTCATTTGTAACCAACATCATCCTCTGGCAGTTAACCCTTTTCTCATCCACACGGGATGTGGTAGAAACTTCCACATCTAGCAATTAGAGAAATGCAAATTAAAGCTATACTGAGATTTATCTCACTCCAGTCAGAATAGCAATTGTCAAGAAACAACAATAAATGAAAAAGGTACTCTCATAAATTGTTGATGGAACTGTAAATTAGTGTAACCAATCTGAAAAGCAGTGTGAAGACTCCTCAAAAAACTAGGAATTAAACCACCATATGACCCATCTATCTCACTCCTAGGTATAAATACCAAAGATTTAAAACCAGTGCACTACAGTGACACAGCCACATCAATGTTTATAGCAGCACCAGTCACAATAGCCAAGTTATAGAACCAACTTAGGTATCCTTCAACAGATGAATGGGTAAAGAAAATATGGTGTATATACACAATGGAATATTACTCATTCATATAGAAGAATAAAATTATGGTATTTGCCAAAAAATGGATGGAACTGCAGACTATCTTTAGGGGGAAGATAAATAGAAATAGAAAGATGAGAGAAGTAGATAAACGGAAATGAATGGAAGGGAGGTAAGATGGGATAGGGAGAGCACAGTGGAATAAATTCGACCTAACATTCCTATGTATATAAATGAATATACTCAGTGAATTTAACCATCATGTAAATCCATAAATCACTAATTTAAAAAATCTATAAGCAAATAGCGGAAAGATCTGTAAAATAGAAAGAAAGGAACACGGATAAGGAACGTGGAAATGGGAAGTACTGGAGTGAATTAGAACAAATTATGTTCCATGGTTTTATAATGATGTCAGAATGAATGTTATTATCCTGAATACTAAAAAGAACTAATTAAACACACACACACACACACACACATACACACACACAAAGAAATAGACACATAGGGAAAAATTCTAGGTAGCCCATGTAAGTGGAATTACACTTGATTTGTCCTATTGCTTTGTGTTTATTTCTTATTGTTATTGCCCCAAAGATAATATAAGGAGGTGTTGATGAGTTTGTGTGTAGTTTTAAACTATTATAAAATAATGAATAACCAAAAAGATCCATTTTAAAATAGCACCGTATTTACTCAGGCAAAAATATTCATTATCTTACTTTGTTTTTTTTGCTTTGTAGCAAAATAACAATCATCATCACAATAAAATTATATAGTAATAGTTTTTAAAGTAGAATTCATTATGTTTGCATGCACTTGTATTTGGCAAGACATGTATTAAAGAACAAAAATAAATTGTAAGACTCAATAAAAATAATACCTGTGCAAATAAAGATTTCTTGGACTTGTTGAGTTCTGCTATTTACAGAGGAAGAAAGAGAACGTGAAAAACACAAGGGAAATATAAGGCATACCAGATGAAAATTAAGACAATTTTCATTTCTTAAAGAATTTCCCCCTCTCCTCTATAAAACTGTGCTATAGATAAAGCAGATAACAAGTACTCTTGGCAGTATAGTGTATCCTTGAAAAAATCAAAAGATCTTTTAGTTTTCTGTACATGACAGTTATTAGTAATTATTTTATTGTTAACTTTCTAAATTCTGAAGTTTTATCATTTAAAATGATGATAATATGTGTATGACCATAGACAAAAAGAATATGAAAAAGATTGTAAGTAAACTATATAAATTTTTTTCATTTTCTAAAATACCCCTCATAATGTCTCTTACAAACTAAGGCTTAAGAAACATCAAGAGAAGAAAATCGGTGAGTTTTCTGAGAATCCCACGTTCCTCTATTCTGGGTGTTTGTAGTAACATCTTTATTGTGCACAGAGCTGAAATGCTACTCTCTGTATCATGTACTTCTATAGAAGTACACCCTCCAGATCTCCAAGCACTCTTGATAAACCCAATCCCTTGAAAGGGATCCTCATACCCACTCAGCAGGATTTACGGCAGGTTTCAGAATATCTTGTGCTCTTGTTGATCTGCCCATCATCCCTCAGCAGAAACACCTAATGCTCTCTTTAAAGGAGACCTAGAAACTCCCAGAGACCTATATTTAAGACTAGACAACCCAGAGCATTCTATTCTAATGCCTTTCTTCCACCCTTTGTGACTCTACCCTTAACCTAACACAAGGATTTGATCCGTATAGGACTACCATTCCTCCACATTAAAATGCCTTCAGCCTTACCTGTGACAACTGTCTAAAAGACCAATTCCAAGAATAAGATATGATTATGGTTTATTAACCACCTCCCATATAAGATCAGCAAGACTGAACCTGTTTTTCCTGCTTATTACAGATGCTCCCAGAACTAAAAATCTCCCCAATCCAGTTTTGGAAATACATCATTCTATATCCCTCCAGGCTGTGACCCTGCTGGCCATGTCCTTTGAAGCACTTTCTCTTTTGTTTTTAAAAACATCAACCTCCTGGCCTCCAAATCCTCAGACCTCACTATTCCTCACTATTTCTCTTCACAGCAGATTCCTCCTTATTTCCAGACCTTTAGACATTGGAGTGGCTCAGTCCTGCGTTCTTGGAACTGTTCTTTGTTCTCTTTATTGTCACTCTATAGCTATTCTCACTCAATCTCATAATTTTATGGATCATATTATTAATATAATGAAGAGTATCAAATTTATATGTCCCATACTTTGCCTTAGTTCAAGACTTGCATATATAACTTTCTAGACACTATGACTTGGAAGTTTCCCAGTAAGATCAAATTTGACATATATAAAATATCACTCTTGGTTTATCCCTCCCCCCACACACTAAAGAAATTCTACATAAATTCTACATCTTCTCCATTCTCATTCATCTCAGAAAATGGTACCACCATTCTTTCGGTAAGCCAATAAAAGAGCATCATTTTTTTTAAATTTTATCTCTGACTCTCACACCTCATATCTTACTTATTATCAAATGAGGCCAACTCTACATTCAAATTATAGACTGTAACGAACCAGTAATTTCCACCTCCTCAATTACCCTAGTTCAAGCCACCAACATCTCTTTCAGGGATTATTGAAATAACTTCTTAATAGACTTCTAGTTTTTCCCTCTCCATATTTATTGACTTTCCCTATAGATCCTTACAATGCTTACATGTCTATGTTTTACTTTGATTCTCAGTGACTCCTTTTTCTGTTTGTTTTAAATTTCCCTGGGATCATCAGGTGGAAGGAGGGAGACAAATCTTGCTTAACTTCACCACCTACTAGCTATCATTCCATGTCCTTTCTTCCATTCACAAATTTTTTTTAAAAATCTCAATTCAAAATAAATGTTCTAGTTAGTTAATGGTTTAGCAACAGAATTATTCACAGACTAAGATCACAAGTGTTACCAGTGATCTTAGTTATGGAAGGTTAACATCCTTAGTTCTCATTTCTTCTTTTATTCCCTGTACTACTGCTCTCAATATACTGTTTTAACTTTTTTCTTTATATCTTTCTTGTTCTCCTCTCTAATTTTAAGAAACATCTGTGTCTACTTCACCAGCTACTCTATTCAGTGAGTACTTTTCTTCTTATCAGAACAGTTCCTAATAATGCTTTCTACTTTCTTAACACACTAGACTTAATTTACAACTGTAATTCCATTGGTACTTTTGTTTTATATGATTAACAGAGACTGACATTTCAGAAAGATCTCAGAATTGGGAATATAAATCTAATATATAAAACCCAATTTTTTGCATTTAATTATTCTAGCAACTTTTGGTATAACCATACTTCTTCAAATATTATAGATTACAAAGAATTCATATACATTGCTTTCCATAGCTTGCTACCTATAATAGTCATACTGCTTCTGCCTTCTATCTCTGAAACAGGTGCTGTTAATTTAAGCTCCCATTCATCTCTAAGGATTGCTTTTCTCTAATGTCCCTTATCCAATCAGTGATTTTTCCATTTCGATGCCTCTTACAACTTCCCATTTCTTTCCATTTCTGTCTAGGCCCTTATCACTTCTCACCTGGATTACTTCAATAGAATTATAATTGGTCTCTAGGTTTCACACACTTCTCTTCACTCTCCATCTTGCTTACTATTGATAGATTAATCCTCCTGAAAGTCCTGCAACCCACTTTCCGTCATGTCATTTCACTGTTCAAAAATCTTTAGTAGAAGAGAAGATAGAAAATAAAAATGGATTATATGCTTGAGAGGAAGATATAAGGGCAAGGTTTTTTAACTTCTTTTTATATCCAAAAGTATTTTGATAATGTCACTTTATGTAATTACTATAATAAAATTAATTTCCCCAAAGTTACAATTAAAATGACCTTTATATTATGCTTTCAACTTGTGTTTTGCATTTCTTACCCCACTATTTCACTAAAGAAAATTTCTTCTGTGTATATATTCTACTTTCAAGCTATAAAAATTACATCATTGAATTATTTTAAACCTAAGTTCTAATACTGTTTAAAATTCTTGGAATAAGTCCCTTGTGCATACAACAAATCTAACTTCTTATGAGACCATCATCATTTAAGCTTTCCATTGGAATTATTTTTTCATTTGTATTTTTCTTTTCTCCTAATATAGAGAAAATGCATATCCTTAAGAAAAACTCTGTCCTCTGAAACAGAGGCCACAGTAGTTTAGAAATACACACTTAATAGATATTTATGGTTTCATTAGGTGAATGATCAAATAGTTCAAAGACAACATGATATTTTCTCATGGAGTAATGTTGTTATAAAATTAAAAGCAGAAACAGGGATGTGTTGCCCTTGGAAACTCTTCTAAAAGAGCCAGCATTATACCAACTAGTTAATCTAGTATTAAGAGATTTTGTTTAAAAGTGACACATCCACTATAGAATTCATTTATTGAGAACAAATGCAACACTCTTTTCTAATCCAATTAAAGTATCAGGTGTCCCTCAACATTGCTGCTTTACCTTGAGGTGCAGAGAACATGAGCAGTACTCTAGCTGTCCCTTCGTGTGACTAGGTTTCCATGTGCGTCTCTTTTTTGAATTGTTATCATTGTACAGCCTCACTGGGAGAAATTCACTAGAAACACCATTAATGCTTTTTTAATGAAATATTAAATTGTTGTGGCATAGAGTATATGAAATGAGCCAGCTTAACCACAGCCTAAGCAAAATAAGAAAAATAAAACCTTGTAAATACATAAATAATTGAGATATCATTTCTAATTTTGCTTCTTTTCCAATGACACAACAAAACCGGATCAAAGAAAGTAAATGAATATATCCAGCTTCTTGGACAGATTAACTGATATTTTTACTACACATTTAATCCATGTTTCACTGCAGTAAGCAATTCAGGCAAAGATCTGATTACTCTATTTATCATTTGATTCTCTTCACAAAAGCCGAAAATTACACTGACTCTAAATCTTATGTTAGCTAGCAGTAAACATAGATCTGGCCAAGTGGTTGCTTATGCAATGCTGGCAAATTATCAAAATATACAGAATGGCTCTTTTGGCCTCTGCTTTCCAGCACAGCTGATGGCAAATGAGAGGTGGCAGTATAAGCACCATTTCAGCCACCAGTTGCTCCTTCTGAGTTTGCACCCTAGACGGATCATAACCAGAACACGACTTATTGAAGTTTTTCCACATACAAGGCAAGTACTAAACCTGAAGCAACAGAGGTTTCAGCCCAGTGGATGTATAGCTATTGAGGTGGTGGGGAGAAATATATTTTTTCTTTATTTTTTTTTTAACTCATACACAGTAAATAGCAAATATATAAAATGTAAAAAATTTCTATTTATTTCTCTGTCCATGCTGACCTTGGACTAGATTATAAAAATCCTAAGGGAAAGATTTGTTTTACTCTATTTACTACCACTACAACTCTTCAGCTCATAAGTGAAACAATATATTTTAAAATTTTATCTAAATGTATGAATACATTCTATTATCATGGACAACTAATTAGAACAAATAAAAAAATTAATATTAAAAAAAAAGCTCCTTTTTTTTTTTTTTTTTTTTTTTTTGAGACAAGAATCTCACTATGTGACCCAGGATGGCCTCGAACACGCAATTCTCCTGCCTCAATCTCCTGAGTAGCTGGAACCACAAGTGTGTGCCACAGTGCCAAACAACCACCATTATCTTTTGATTTTAAGTAAAATGCCATTGCCAATCATAGCTATTTGTGATACTACTTTTTCCCTGAACAAGTGACATCTGTATCTCAGAGCAATCATATTACATCTTTCCATAGTCAATTTCCATCTGTGATCTTCAACCAAATATAGTCAGGATTATTTCTAGCCATAGTGTATAAAAGAGGTATCATGATTTCTGGCACTAGTTGGTATCTACAGAGTTTTGCTCTTCAAGGTTTTCTATGATAATTGGCTCATTTTGTTCTTCTGCTTTGCAATACTCCTATTTGCTTCAGTTTAAGCTCTCCCTCAAAATGTCTTTCAACCGTGTCATTTTCCAAATCTCTTGGATGTTTGCCATTGTCTTCTGCCCACATTGACAGAATTTTGATTTAAGCACAATTTTATTCAAAGATAGGAACATACATTCTTCTGGAACTGAGAGGCTGATCTTGATAAAATAGGGATTTTTTTAATAAAACACTAGGGAAACTGCTCCACACAGGCTAGATCCTCCTGCTCACTGAGAAGACTACGTTACCAATGCTTTGAAAGGCTTCAGTCGCATTTACAAATGGAATGAAGGAGTCTCTTTGACATGTTTTTACCATGTTTTCAGTTTCAGTCCAAATTGGTTTATATGAGGGTAAAACTTTTTTGTTATTTTTCTACCATATTCCTAGTACCTATTCAGTCCTTGAAACATAGTATGTTACTTTTTGTTGGATGAACAAACGAAATCTATAACCTGGGGTTGTTGGATGTCAGAAAACTATGTCCTAAAGTATGGACTTTGGCATGTTGCATATTTTAAGCTGAAGGACACAGGACGGGCCTAGGCAGATTACTCTGTGGCCTTCTCCAGCTCTCCAGCTCTCTTCCCTAAGCAATTCATAGAAATTAGAACTTCTCTTCCCTAACACAGGTGAGGAACTAAAAGTGTGACTCAAGACTCAGTCTTTCCCCTACCTTTCTGTGTAGGAACTGAATGGACATAAAGAAATTCTCTGACTTACCTTATTGATATTAAGCCATAAGACCCTCATTTTGAAAGGGTCTAGCATGTACCCTGGAGGAAGGAAGAATCTCAACAGACAGATTTGCTGGGTTCCCCCCTCAATCTATTATCATTATGTCACATTCTTTTCCCCTGGGTCTTTGAGCCTTCATTTCTGGAAATTCCTATGTCACATAAAATTTTAATGAAATAAATTTGTTATGATTTTTTTTTGTATGGTACCTTTCTGTCCCTATAATGCAGTCATACATTTTCTTTATGTAGTCAATCTGCATTTGTTATCTTTAAATATACCTAAGTACCAGTAGTATTTCCTCTTAAGTGCTTTTGAAGCTTTCTAATATTTACATAACCAGAAACTGATCATAACCAGAAACTGATAATAAGAAATAAGATTTCTTATTATTCACAACCAGGAAATTACCATCAGTATTTTGTTTTGTTTGTATTTCCTTTCCTTTAAATGTGCTCTAAAATAGCATGTTCTTGTATTGTCAGATTTTAGGTCTCAGGGTTCTGGGACCAAAAGAATGCAGAGTTAATTAAACAATTTTAAATCTATGTCACTTTACAAACATAAAAATCTATGCAATGCTTATAAATGTTTCTTACAAAGCACATTTAAACAGTTTTAAACCAATAATTCTAGTGCAGATTGTAGGCAAGCAGAAGAATTTATTAATGGCTTCAATCTTGATAAGTATATGAGCTCAACAATCCCAAAGTTCTTCTACATCTATAGCATCTAACATTTTGAGATTAAAAATTTCCAGATGCTAAAATTACCTTTGAATTGAGCCTTTAACCCAGTTAATTAAAAGTTGGAATGACCTAATTTGGCTCCTCTCCCATCAGAAAAGTCAAAAGATTCTGCTCTACTCAAGCAGGGCTTTCCTACCTGAATATTAGAGAAAAAAAAATCTTTAAATTCCAATGGTATTGTAGAAATTGGTCTGAAATTAAATGTTATGCTATGTATTCACCCATAAGATTTTTAAATATCTAACAATTCCATATCAAGTCCTGATCACTTTATATCTGCATTGCAGCAAAAACCTTCTATGTAAATATAACCCCGTCCTACTTTCTCTCCTATGCCAATTGATCAAGCTTAATTCCATCCAACTGGATAATATTAATTATTAAGAGCTGATGGGTGAAGTTTTACCAAAAGGATCTCATGGGACACCATTTGCTTCCACAGTGACCCTGCCTACATAATCTTTAATGTGTGTGTCTTAAAAATTCATTTCTGGCGAGGGCTAAGAAGAAATGTCTCATATTCCAACTGCAGATTTCTTATCTGGATAACTTTATTGAATTTATTTAATTTATATTAAAAAAAAAATCCTCTGGTTGCCAGCTGGCAGCCATAAATTTGAAATATCAGTTCAAATGATTACAATTTAATCTATTTTATGATTTGTCATTCAACTGTCCTTACTCATCATATTGTATTTTATAAAATGCCATCTATGCTTCCTAGACATGCATTAGAGGGATTATAGATGGATTAAACATTATTAATCCAAGACTGTAACTGGCTACTATCTGATGTTGCTTAGTGACTTAATTATGTTAGACAGACTAAATTGTTTCAAATGAACCTTCACAAAGGTCCTTAATAAAATAAAACAGTGATTTTATTTTGTGTTATCTACTTTCTGCCAGAAGATTCTCTTGGGGTTTTTGCAGTTTTCTTTTCTTTCCTATTAGCTAGAAAGCACAATCTAGTAAGCCTGTGAACCTTGCAGGAGCTTATGCTGAAAATATTTCTCTCTTTTGACAAGCACTATGGTAAGATCTGGGGCTGCTGTGTAAGCAGCAAGATTTAGTGGTTTTCTCTTAAGGGAGCTGGTTACAGAAGTGACTTAGAATGCCTCAGGAAAGAAAGAAGAACTTTCATATTGATAGTGTATGGAAGAGATAACTTTATATAAAATTTTGAGTAGAGTAGATATTTGAAATAGGAAGTTTCTAAAGTAGAATTTAAAATGTCAGCAGATTCACAGAGGAACCACCTTAGCAGGCACTAAAAGGTATTAAATGTTAAAATAAGGGGTTACATTCTTTCTTTAGTTTGCTTTATGCAATACCAGAAGTTCACCAGTGAGTACAGACAATTGGTCTATCATCTCTAAGACAGAGCATATTAGCTGTGACTTCCTTCCAAAGGAGGCCCCTCACCCGTGAGCAGTGGGATGAGAGGTTGAATGTGCACAAAGTATTGCTCATTCCCACAGCAGTTTGATAGGCAGGTCAAGTATGTGAAAAAGTATAATGGGATAATAAAGTTACTACACTTCTGAGCAAGATGTGAAATGTAGCAGCCAAAGCGTGTGTCTTTGTGGGAAAGCAGCAGACAAAAGTGGTTCTCTGTGGGAAAAACTGTTTGGGACAGTGGACGCTTTCTGGATCTGTTGTTTCTATTCTTAGTCTTCCCTCAGCGTGAAGCCTGTGCTCTGCAGAGCTGGCTCATTGTATAGCATTATTTATTTCTTCTTCCTGTGCACATTCCCACAAGAAAACACCACATGCACACCAACAATACAGAATTCTTGTATTTAGAAACTTTAATTTCCAACAATCCTCTTACTTTTCAAGTACCAAGTCACACTGGGATTTTCCTGATATTTCAGTCCTTTTGTTTCAGAGTATCATCCCCCTTGTGTACAGCACAATAAGGAGGACTACATAAAAATAATGGGGAAAAAAAGAGTAAGAACTCCAATTATTAGCATTGAATTGCACAATAGGTATCTATCAAGATACCTATTCTAGCACATAGGTATCTATCAAGAATATATCACTAGTTCTATCTTGACTTTTAAAGATGCTGGATGGGCAATATTGACAAATATAAAAAAGTGTATTAAATTTAAGTTATTTAAAATGAGTCATATAAATAACCTTGGTGTAAGCCAAAATTTGTGTATGCTTAATTAGAGAAAGAAAATAACCATAAATATGGTTTATACCACACAGGTAAAATAAGAACCCACAAATGAGGAAATAAACAGCTTCTTTCTAGCTAGTTGGGGAAAGTATTAACAGAGAGCTGAAAGAACTTTAAACCCTATTAGCGCTCAGACGAGGTGTAGAGGGGATTCATAATTAGGCCCTTGGGGGAAACAGAAGAAAGAAGTATAAAGTTGAGTTAGTATAAAGCAAAGTCTGTTTTTGAAAACTGTACTGTAGAAAATAACAGGAACTAGTTTCATTTTAACATGTGACTCTCCAGGAGTCAGCCCTGATGCAGAATCTCTGAACATTCCAACATAAACTACGACGGACCTTGAAAAACTAAAAGGACTCCCACAACCTCAAAAATGAGAGCCAACAGTCACCTTATGGCAATAATCTGCAAGGAATTTACACTAAGATGTGTTAAATTGGATTAGATGTCAATCATTATATGTCAGAAACTAATATTTCATATATATATTTATATATATGTATATAGTCAGATGATTTCATCATTGTGTGAATGTCATAGAATATGCTTACAGAAACAGATACTACAGATCAAACACTTGCTGTGACCTCTTGATGCAATAAAAATGAGATCATGAGGTTATTGAAGATATAGCACAGCATATTGTTATACCATCAACTTTTTTAATGTCAAAAGATTAAATATCTTATCTAAAATAATGATAATAGCATAGTATAACAAATAAATATACAAGTACAAAGTTGTATATTATCATTATCAAGTATTATGTACTACACATAATTATATATATACTTTCACATGCCTGGCAGCAAAGCACAGTCCGTTTGTCTACACCAGTAGTGCCACAAGCATATTATGAATGCATTGTGCTATGGTGTCACTAAGTAATAAGAATTTTTCAGCTCCATTTTAATCTTATGGGACCATCAGCATGTACGTAGTTCATCACTGACCAAAACACCATTATGTGGAACATGGTGGTACTCTGTAGAATGTGCTTGGTCTCCAGGACATAATGCAAATAATAAATATAAGCAACCCCAAAAGAAAGAGTTTGTATTTGAGCTTAAATTATTTTATAATATGATCCTCTATCCTCACCACACTTACATTGAAGTGTGATAAGCCTTCCCATATTCTTTCTTCAGCATGGATGTTTGGGGAGTGTTTATGTGTATGTACTATTTATGTGTATATGTGTAGAGGGTGTAAATATTTGCATGTATATGTATTGGGAGATACAAGAATGCCAGTAGTAGAGTAAAACCTTCTACGCTTTGGCATATTATTTTTTTCTTAAGATCAAGTTAGAGCAACAGATTATAATTGCAATTACCTTAACCTTTAGCAAATTTTTAGGGGGAGATAGTCAATAAATCAGACTATTTGGGCTAGTTGATGTTTACATGTACAAAGATGGTTTTGTTTTATGATGTGTTTGGGTCCTCAATATGGTGATATTCTGGCAGCTACATAAATATATTCCTTTTACTTCTTTTCTCCAGTTGAAGAAAACTTAGCTTTATTCTACATAAGGAATTTCCCATACAAAGTCTGACACTTGCTTTATTTTTGCATCATAAATCCAGAGATTTTGATAATGACCTACAGCTGTGAATAACTAAATTTCACCTTATCTTTCAGTGTTCATTCAGGACTGTTTCATTATTGCTATTTTTATTAGTATTGCTATTTTCTATTTTATTATCAAAATAAGACAGGGCTATCATGACCAAAAATTGATCAAAATTCAGAATGCTTGATCTTGTTACAGTTGACCTGGGGAAAGATTGGATACTTTCGGATGGTAGAAAAATATCAGGAATATGAATTAATGTGCATTGCACTTGGTTCAGCAAACAAGTGTATTAATCTACTATAGCTATACTAGAATCATGTACTATCAAATTTTTTTGATTAGTTTTATGACATTGACATAAGGAAAGATTTATGAAAAGCCATAAATCTCCAAAATGCACTGGTGGTCACTATCTAGCTCCTGCTTCTTTGTCATTCCATAAAGAACTTTATGTTTAACAAATAAACCAATCAATTAAAGGGCAAAAGAACTGAATAGGCACTTCATAGAAAGAAGAAATACAAATGTACAACAAATATATGAAATAATGTTCAACATCTCTAGCAATTAGAGAAATGCAAATTAAAACTACACTGAGATTTCATCTCCAGTCAGAATGGCAATATTAAGAATACAAGTAACAATAAATGTTGACAAGGATTGCTGGTGGGACTGCAAATTGGTGTAGCCACTATGGAAAGTGGTATGGAGATTCCTCAGGAAATTCGGAATGGAACCACTCACCGTATGACCCAGTTATCGCACCCCTTGTTATACCACTCACTATATGACCCAGTTATCGCACCCCTTGTTATATACACAACAAACTTAAAATCAGCATACTATATTTATGCAGCCACATCAGTGTTTATAGCAGTTCAACTCAAAATAGCTAAGTTATGAAACCAACCTAAATGCCCTTCAAAAGATGAATGGATAAAGAAAATATACACAATGGAATATTACTCAGCCATAAAGAAGAATGAAATTATGGCATTTGCTGGTAAATGGATGGAACTGGAGTCTATCATGTTAAGTGAAATAAGCCAAATCCAAAAATAACAAAGGCTAAATGCTCTCTTTGATATGTGGATACTGACAGACAATGGGAGGAGGGGTGGACAACTAGAAGTTCATTGGATTAAATAAAAGGGAAGGAAAGGAAGGGAGGGATGGAATAGGAAACACAGTAGGATGAAATGGACAGAACTCTTCTATCCTTGTATATGAATACACTCCACTCCACTGTAGGGTAGCTCCACTTCACATACAACCACAAGCATGGGATCCTAATTAGAATAAGTTATACTCCATGCATGTATACTATGTCAGAATATACTCTTTTTTTCATGTATATCTAAAAAGAACAAATTAAAAAGATATGTTTGAGATGGAACTTTTAACTAATTCTTTCCCTCTTTTCCTATATACTTTTTTTTACCACTGTTTCCTGAAGGTATTGTTTCAGACAGGGTATAGAAATGACAATGAAAATAATTATAAAGGAAGTGGATGATCAATTTCTAAGTTTTGGGAACAAATGAGATAGTCAGTTTTTGTTTACAAATTTTGCATTTACCTGCCCAGGAAAAACTAGCATATTCTTTATAATTGATTAACACAAAAAGATTTTGAAATAAATAGATGATCTAAATCAATGAAGTAATAGACTCCGCTTATTGTCCAGAAGAGTCAATGTCATAAAAATGACAATTTTACCCAAACTAGCTTGTAAGCACAATCAAAATTCCAGCTTGTGATTTCTGTGGAAATTAACAAATTTGACCTTAAATTCATACACAAGATCAAAGAGCTCATACAATTTCAAATAGTATTTAGGAGACATGCACTCTGTCAGATAATCAAGAATAAAATTTTGGGTATTTATGCAAAGAATAATAAATATATCAAGAAGCAGAAAAGAAAGCCTATAAATTCATCCACGTATATGTACAGGAGGCAATGAGCCAGCAAAGTATGGGATAGTCACTAACAGAGCGAAGCAAGTGGCTAGGTCTGTTAGCCAATCATTGTATGGGTAATTATGTAGCAGATATTTTATTACTTAATTTTGTTTAATTTTTATCATTATTTAGGAAGTGAAGATTAATATTATTCCCTTTTCATTCATGAAAAAACTCTGGTATAGAGAGAGCAGATAATTTGGATAAGGACATACTGCAAAAAGGTAGCAAAGTCAGTGTATTTATTAAGAAAAAAGAAAAAATTAAAGCCCTACCTCAAATTGTAAAGAAAATTATTTTTACATGTGTTCAATATCTAAAACTTAAAAGTACTACCATACATTTTTTAGAAGGGGCTATTTGGTTAACAAAGGATTCCTTAACCAAGATAGAAAAGCACTGATTATAAAGAAAAGGATGGATTCATCTGATACCATTACATGTAAAAGCTTCTATATACCCAAGTCAAAATAAGTGTACAAAATTCCCCATTAACCAAGTAAAAAGGCGGCCATAGAGTGGGGAAGAATATTTCAATCAAGGCTGATCTTCAACTAGTGCCCAGTATAAAGGTCACAGTCGTATTTAAAATAATTCACTACCAGTTATAATGAACAGCATCAGCTTTGAGCCTTTCTTCTGGTCCCTCTGTCCCTCCACATTTCCTCATGATGTGACAGAGAGTCTCCAGCTACCCTGAGGAAGCTATATTAATTACTGTGAATATCACACTTGCTCATAACTCAAGTAACCAATCCAGGGAGAGGGGCATTGGGGAAGGTGACTATATCTGTGATATTTTATTACTTCAAAAAACAAAGGAGGTTGGTAAGAAGGCAATGTTGAAATACTAAAATGGTGGGCCCGTGAATGTTAATTATGTTAATATTTGTAGGTTCAGATAGTTTTAGTTAAAAGAGAGTATTTAAAGATAAATGAGAATTACATATTATCTATCAAAAATTAATGAGTGTTTATTGGTTTTGACTCAGTAAAATAATGACCAGGTTTCAACCCCCCAAAAGTAACAAGCCTTCATTATTTAATATCTCAAGCTTCCTACAAGTTTAAAGCCCTGGTTTTCTAAAACAGACTTATTTTTTCTTTACCTCTTGATTCCAGGGCATCACCAACTTTCCTGTGTGCAAACCCTTTTACTTCATGTTCTTTAAGTATATTTAGAGATCTCTGGTTTTATACTAACTCAGGTTCTCTGCCCACCCCTGGAGACGCCGGGGACCATGTTTGCAACCGCGTCTTCTGTGGTGTATGTAATAATCCTCGGTTTTCCCTTCCACTGACTTTCCTGAAAACTGACATTACCCAGGGTTTTTGTCCATTTTCTGTGTCATTCCCAAAACATAGGGCCATAAACAACAATCATTTCATTAATCTTTAATGTTGGGCTAGGAGTTTGTGTTTAACTGGATGGTTCTGTTTGTGTTGGGGTCACTGGTTTGACTGCATTGATAATTCAGTTGCAAATTGATGTCTATGATATCCCCACCCACCTGTCTGGAAGTTGCTACTGGTTGTTGGACCATACTTCATGTAGTGGCATCTTTCCAAGACATCAAAACATGATGTGCAGGTGTTTTCTAAGTCTCTGATAACATCATAGGCTCGGGTGTCCCATTCGCTTTCAAAACAAGTCACAAGATTAAGCTTAGAGTCCCGTGTGAAAAAGCAGTATGCAAAGACATGTACGTTAGAAGACATGAGTCACTGAAGACAGTCACTTGAAGAATTTTCTATAATTACATTCCCTATACCTGTATCAATCCTTAAAGAATTTGGATTAAGTGCAACAATAATACAACTGCCATGTAAATTATTAAACAATCACTGTATAATTATCATATAGTCTGTAAGAGTAATGATTAAAAGTCTATGAAGCAACAGAAAATATGACATTAAGGGTCTCAATGAAATGATTGTTCACAGGCAATGAACATAATTAAAAACAATAATTGCTTCTTTGGCATAATTTCTAAATATTCTGTGTTCTTGTTACACAGATTTTATTGTGACAGCAAATTTTAAATGTCTTTTAGTAGACCTTACCTTAGTATCACATTGAATTCCATATTAAAGAATTTATTTATTTTTATAAGTCTGTTTTGTGTCAAGACAGGGATATTTTAAAGTTGTATGAATGAATCAGATATATTAAGTCTTTTAAAAGAAAGTTAGTCATGGTTTTGTATAAATATGCTCGCTTTTTCTTTATTATGTTAGTTGGTAACATGAAGGGTAAAGATAAAAGTGGGTAAATCTGACTAAATCTCTGATTTTCATGTGTCACCTTTCGTTTTATTAGTTTATTTAATACCAGTCAAGACCATTGCAAATTTGAATAGATCACCAATGTAATTAACCAGAACATTCTGCTCTTTAAAAATCCTCATGTATTTGTGGAAATAGTTGAACCCATTGTAAATGTCAGCAGGCCTACATACTTGAAATACAGTCACATTTTTACTGAAATTTGGATTGATGTTCCATTTTAATTTCATTCTAGTGTGGTAAATAAGATGGTGATATTAAGTATTAAAAATTTAAGCTACAAAAATTATTTTCACTTTGCTATTAACTTTTTTCTGTGTTTCATTTTTTATTTAGCTATGTGCTTATTTTTTCCTCCTCATCTTCTGCTACTTCATTTTTTTTGTTTAACTTTTAATTTTTTACAGACTGCATTTTGATTCATTGTACACAAATGGTATACATAATTTCGTTTCTATGGTTGTACACAATGCAGATTCATACCATTCCTGTAATCATACATGTATATAGGGCAATGATATCTGTCTCATTCCACCATTTTTCATAGCCCCCTCCCTCTCGTTTTCTTCTGCATATTCTAAAGTTCCCCAATTATTCTCTCATTTCACACCCCCACCCCCATTATATATCATCCCCACTTATCAGAGAAAACATTCGGCCTTTGGTTTTTCTGGGCTTGGCTTATTTCACTTAGCATGATATTCTCCAATTTCATCCATTTATTTGCAAATGCCATAATATTATTCTTCTTTATGGCTGAATAGTATTCCATTGTGTATATATTCCAGAGTTTCTTTATCCATTCATTTGTTGAAGGGCATCTAGTTTGATTCCACAATCTAGCTATTGTGAACTGAGCTGCTATAAACATTGATGTGGCTGTGTTACTGTAGTTTGCTGATTTTAGGTCCTTTGGGTATAAACCGAGGAGTGTTAGGATCAGACTTCCTCAATAAGACTCTCAAAGCACAAGAAATCAAAGCAAGAATCAATAAATGGGATGGACTCAAACTAAAAAGCTTTTTCTCAGCAAAGGGTACAATCAAGAATGTGAAAAGAGATCCTACGGAGCGAGAGAAAATCTTTCCCACACACACTTCAGATAGAGCACTTATCTCCAAAATTTATAAAGAACTTACAAAACTTTACAACAAAAATACAAAGAACCCAATCAACAAATGGGCCAAGGACCTGGACAGACACTTTACAGAAGAAGACATACAGGCAATTAATAAATATATGGAAAAGTGTTCAACATCTCTAGTAATTAGAGAAATGCAAATTAAAACAACTCTAAGATTTCATCTTACTCCAATTAGAATGGCTTTTATCAAGAACACAAACAATAATAGATGTTGACATGGATGTGGGGAAAAAGGCACACTTTTACATTGCTGGTGGAGTTGCAAATTGGTGCAGCCACTCTGGAAAGCAGTATGGAGAATCCTAAGAAAACTTGGAATGGACCCACCTTTTGACCCAGTTATCCCACTCCTCGGTTTATACCCAATTTATTTTTAAATAAGCTTTTAACAGACATTTTTCATTCAACACTACATTTGTACTTTTAAATTTTGACTGTTTCATTTAGTGTTAGAAAACTAAACACTAGCTTTTGAGCATCATATGTCAAATGTCTACAGGTTTGATAGTTATATTCAGACTTCAAAGAGCAATTCATTCCTCATTATAAATCATTCTCTTATGGAGTCTCATTTGAAATCTGAATGCTTTTTATAATTTAAACTTTTATTACTCCTATTGTGAGATTTTATTCCTACTTTTAGTAAATGCTATTTTGGCAACAGATCTTAAACCGCAGCTATAAACTCCTCCAAAATAGATATTCACATTCAACTGGAGCAGAAATTGTTTTGAGGGTGGGGGTTTAAAAACTTTCTTAGCTTTTTCTCTTCCTTTTTTTTATTATTATTAATAGTGCCCTTAACTATTCAGCATTCAATTCTGTGACATCTGCACAGCTTGTTATTTCACCAGACATAGAAAGAAGGACAAAATGTTGAAATCAGACTGCTCAGGACTTTGAAGGAATACAAACAGCTTACTTTTTTCTAGACAAAAAAGAATCTTAGCACAATAACCTGACATTGCACCTTGCCTGCTGATCTACAAGTTAGCCACATGTGAGGAGCCAATTGGCCCAGAGAAACTAAGGACCCACACTGATTGACATGTTAGACATCATGTGTCCTGAGAGGTGTGTTGCCAGTTATAGCACTTCTTTTAAGACTTATGATCCTGGAGAGTGCTATTTCATCTATCAACGGGATGTTTAGAGATGACAATTAAACACTAAAAAAAGATGGTTTCATTACAAATGTAATAGTTGATGCTTATTTCCATGTTCCAATGGAGAAATTAAAAATTGCATTCACAGATGTTTTAAATTAGCAGAATATTTAAATATCAATCATATTTAACTTTGAAATTCATCAACTAATCTT
The DNA here is from genome assembly GCF_902686455.1 of Sciurus vulgaris. Taxonomy (NCBI): domain Eukaryota; kingdom Metazoa; phylum Chordata; class Mammalia; order Rodentia; family Sciuridae; genus Sciurus; species Sciurus vulgaris. Next base: position 139,495,728 of record NC_136463.1, read on the forward strand.
TGTATAAAATATCCATGTTCTTTAAATGGACACTCATACCCACTGTGGAAGCTAATATAAACAAGATTTTTATATTTTGAAATACATGAGCTGACAGAGGCCCTAAGGTGGTCCAGATACCACCTGTTCCTTGATAAGAGGCTACCAACTTATATCTAAAATTTGCTATGATGGTAATTAAAAAATTAATTCTAAGTTTGCAATTTTCTATCCCAAATTTAGGTAGGTGTAAATAAGAGTGCAGGTTATTCTAAATACTAACTTAGCGACAATAATGCACACATGGTGCTAGAGAAAAAAAAAAGTAGCATTACACTTTTGTTCTGGTTTCATCAGACCACAGAGGTTTAAATTTTGAATAATATAAGTTCAAGAAATGTACAGACAGAGAAGAGTGATTTAGGTAGTGGAGGAGATGCAGAGTAAGTAACTTATGTAGTGGAAACATTTTAATTGGCAACTAGACAGGGGAAGAGCAATGGTTCCAGAAGACAAAGCTCTTAAGCACCAGTACAAATTAGAAAGAGGAAGATTTTGAGGCAACAGAAAAAGGGAATTCTGGCTCTAGCCCAAAGAGTTACACTCTTCCATTACTGAGGGTTTTTCAAATGTTGAAGGATTGTTCGTAGGCAGGCAGCTGCACTGAGGAGTTTAGGCTGTGGACCTATATGTATATTTTAATTCTAAGATAATATTGCATAGAGTCTTAAAAAGTGAAGTTACTTTTATTTTATGTTATCTGAACTTAATAAAGAATATTATTTAGATATCAAACCATATGGATTGTGGATATTCAAAGTCATAGTCAAGAAAGGCAGGGCTGGGGATATAGCTCAGTTGGTAGAGTGCTTGCCTCACAAGTATGAGGCCCTGGGTTCAATCCCCAGCACCGGAAAAAAAAAAAAAAAAAAAAAAAAGGCAATCAGCTTTAAAGCATTAAAAAAAAAAAAAAAAAAGTGTGCAACCAGACATCATGGCTCTTGCCTATGATCCCAGCCATTCTGGAGCCTGAGGCAGGAGGGTTGCAAGTTCAAGATCAGCATGGGCAATTTAGCAAGACTGTGTCTCAAAAATAAAATACAGAAGAACTACAGGTGCAACTCAGTGATAGACATACCCTGGGTTCAGACCCCAGTAACACACACACACACACACACACACACACACACACTCACTCACTCTCACGCACACACATGCACATACCAAATAAATGCCTCTTAGGAATACAAATAATATTACATTCCCAGAAACCAGCTCCTCTGTGGCTGTCATTGGATTTCTAGTTAATATTTCGAGGCCCTTAAACCTGTTTACCTACTTAGCTCAACTCTTGGCCTCAAACCTGCTTGGATCAAACTGTCATTTATTACTGAAGACAGATTCTGTTTTTGGATTATGCACTAAATTCAATTTTTATCAAATGCAGAGTATCCCCTATTATGTATATAAAATCAGAACTATTCCAGGTGGAATGATATATTCTAGATTTTCTAAAATGTCATTAATGGGAAAGTGGGAACATGGTAAGAGACTGGTGAGTCCAAAATTCCGGAAGTGATCCTCTGGTAAGATTCTTGGATGAGATTACTTACTCATTGCAGTAGTCAGTGTTCTCTGGAGAAACAGAATGAATAAATATGTCCAGACAGATAGATAGAGAGATAGATAGATGATAGATAGAAACAGACCAACCAAGGAGAGAAGATATTAACTATAAGAAATCATAAAAAAATTTTAAAAAATGCCCTAAGGATCTTCAGGATGAGTTGGCAAGCTGGAATCCCACAGAATTGACAATTCACTTCAAGTCTGAGTCTGAAGGCCTGAGAACCTAGACAGTAAGTGGTGTAGCTCCCATCTGAAGGCCAGAAAGCTCAAGACTCCAGAAAAGCCTATTCAGCTCAAGCAAACAACAGCAACAACAAAAGCGATAACCCAGGCAGGAAGAATTATCTGCTACTGAGCGAAGAGTCAGCCCCTTTTTGTTCTATTCAGGCCTTGAACTGATTGGATGAGGCTCACCCACATTAGGGAGAGTTATCTGTTTTACTCAGTTAACCAATTAATCTCAGTCATAAATATTATCATAGAAACACCCAGATTAATGTTTGGTCACACCCCTGGTCCAGTCGAGTTAACACATTAAATTAACCATTACACTTACCTTGTGGCAATTAGCAACCATTTCTGGTTTCAAGTAGAGTTGTGATAATTCCTGGAATACTTCATCTTTATAATCACTAAGAATTTTAACTGGTGAATTGGAATGGTACACAACTGGAAAGAAAAGTGCTGCTTTAGTCAATACCTATGTCATTTGAGGGATGTGGTAGCAATGGTAGTACTAGGAACGTAGAATTGTTTGTTGCTAAGTGCAGTTGATTCATTGGAAAAGGAAAGAGCCTGAAATTATCAACCACCACCTCAGGTCAAGGCTTAAAGTCCACTATGTCATGTTTTAATAAAAAACAAAAAACAAACAAACAAACAAAAAAACATCATTCTGCAGAGACAATGGATCCGTCTGGAAACCAGGCCCAGGATTTTGTTGTGAAAGTACAGAATTGCAGAGACATTTTAAATCAATAGTTCTAGCAAAGTCTTGTGATGTCAAAACACCAACAGGAAATATTAGAACATCTCATTGGATGCTCTTAAAAACTATGAATTTCCTGATTCTCTTACACCCTTTGTACCTGCACAAATGGCCACATCCACCTTACTAGAAGACGGCAGTTTCTTCTGTCTAGAGATAATGCAGAGACCTCATTGAGACAGATGACGCTTAAGAATATATTTGCCCTGCTCAAGAAATATCCTTCATGTCTTCTTGGCCAGTGCCCAGGATCAAGTCATTTTCAAAAGGGAAAGGGCTATCCCAATTTGGGGAGAAAAGTAATCATTTGCCAAAAACCTGAAACAAAAACATCCAAGCTTTATATCTCAAGAGTGATGGACTAGGTCAATAGGTGGGTAAGAAATGGTTTCCTGTTATTGGAACACTCTCTCATGACTTAGGATTTAATGTCCAGGTGAGAGCAGCAACAGTCAGACCTAATACACCACTGGAACAGCTCCTTGAGACATGAAAAGTGTGTTGAATGAGTACACAAAAATTCTGGTGAGATCTGAATTAGGTTTACAGTTTAATTAATGCATTCCACCAATATCACTTTCACAGTTTTAATGCTGGTTATTTAAGATGTTATCTTTGGAAAAAGCAAGGTTAAGAGTAGATGAGAACTCTAATACTTTCCAATTTCTTTGAGTTTAAGAAAATAGTCCAAAATAAATGAAGTAAAGATGTCATAACTGCCTTGCAGGTGAAGGAGTCAGGGAGGTAGGCATGCTAGAATAAACTCAGGAAAATAAGTTAGTAAGGGTCACACTGGCATGTTAAAGAAGCCCAGTGTGACTGTTCTTTGCGGCTTGTGGTAGATGGTAGGAGAGAATGTTATGGTAGGAATGAAGTGTCACTCAAACCACAAGGTGATAGTATTAAGAGGTAAGGACATTGAAGGTCATTAGTCCACAAGGAACTCTCCTTCTTAGATGGGCTAATATCCTTATAAAAGAGCTTGAGAGACTGTATCAGTTACTTTTTCCTTACTGCCATAGAAGACACAGCATGCATCCCTACATGGAAGGTTGTGGCACCAGAGTACCATTTTGGAAACTCAGAGAATACCCTCACCAGACATCCAATCTGCTGATAACCTTGATCCTGGACTTCCCATGGACTACCTCCAGAACTGTAAGAAATACATTTAAGCTATTTATAAATTACACAATTTATGATATTTTGTTATAGCAACAATAAAGTAAGAATATGTTGGGTACTGGGGTTGTAGCTCAATAGTAGAGTGCCTGCCTAGCACAAGTGCAGCACTGGGTTCGATCCTCAGCACCACATTAAGAAAAAAAAAAAAAAAGAAAAGAAAAAGAAAAACAAAGATAAACAAAGGTATTGTGTCCATCTACAACTAAAATTTCTTTTTTAAAAAAGAATATGTTGGAACTGAATGATTTAATATAATTGAGAATGGTTAAGTTTCTGGAATAGGTGTGTTCAGAAGGTGGACAACTGTCAGAAACAAGATGGTTACAATTACTATAATAGAAAGTAAATCCAGAAGGATAAGTGGTGATCAACAAAATCATGAATATTTGGTCATGGTTAATAAACAATGGCATACCTAGGGGTCCTTCCATATGTAGCAGGTACAATATTATTATATACAAAAGGACAGTAATGGTACTGACTGGATTCAAGGAGATTCACTGGGGTGCTTTTTGTGATTTTATCAACCTGTATTAACTCTAAACAGTCTTTTGCAGACACTACAACATGAGAAGAAATGTAACTAGAAGGTTAGACATTCACTGATGAGAGTTGTGTTGCCCAAAGAAGCAAATCTGGAGAAGAGTTTGAGTCTAGATCAAGTGTTAGAGAAAGAAACTAGTTATCTGTTGCAGCCTCAGTACCAACTGCAGCAGCTCAGTAACCCTCCAGGTTTAAGAAAACCTCCAGGTTTTTTTTTGTCTGCTTTCTTTTATGTTTGTTTTTTAAATAAAATGTAAGCAGGTGTCATCACAAAGGAATAGTCACAAGATATAGCAAACTTAATGTAAAACGTAGAACTGAAAGTGTAACACAGTGGTAGAGTGCTTGCCTATCAGGATTGGAACCTGATTTCTATCTCAGCACTGCAAAAAATCACATTATGTATATACATACATACATACATAACACACATACATACATACACAACATACATGCATACATAACATACATACATATAACATATGTGAGAAATGTGAGTAGATCTGAGTGCAACCAGAGGGTAAATATAGTGGATATTCTCAGGGACCCCTTACCTCAAACCTTATCATGATTAATGTGGTCTGTAAAAATTTAAGTTTGAAGTGTCTGCATCTCTGCATCTGCAGAGCTTTTTGCTGAAACCATGGAAGAACACTTTGCCCGTGTACAAACGCTTGATGTGCCTGGGAATTCACCACCGCTAGAAGCAGCTCTTCACAAATGATTCTTGGGAATACATTACAAATATCTAATCATCCTCACCACTCAAGTGAGATAATACATTCTTTTTATTAAAGTTTTATTGAGATTTAATTTACATGACTATTTAGCATAGAGAGGATTCAACTATTTGAAGTGTACAATTCAATGATTTCTGTCATAATCACAGATGTGTGCACCCATCACCACAGTCAATTTTAGAACATTTTCATAACCTCAAAATGAAACCATACTGGTAAGTTCTCATTTCAATCTCCCTATTTCCAGACAAGCTCTAAGAAGCTGCTAATTTTCATTCTGTCTCTATAGAATTGCCTATTCTGGATAGTTCATGTATTTTAGTTAGCTTTCCATTACTATGGAAACAAATACTTGAGATAAATCAATTTGGAAAGGGGGAAGGTTTGTTTTGGCTCATAGTTTTGAAAGTTTTAGTCCATAACCAATTGATCCTATTGTTTTTTTTTTTAGTACACTTTTTAAAAATTTATTGTTATTGTAAACAAATGGGATACATGTTGTTTCTCTGTTTGTACATGAAGTAGAGGCATGCCATTTGTGTAATCATACATTTACTTAGGGTAATGGTGTTTGATTCATTCTGTTATTTTTTTCCTTCCCCTCCCCCGCCCCTCCCACCCCTCTTTTCCCTCTATACAGTCCCTCCTTCCTCCATTCTTGCCCCCCCCACCACCCATTATGTGTCATCATCTGCTTATCAGCGAGATCATTTGACCTTTGGTTTTTTGAGATTGGATTATCTCACTTAGCATGATATTCTCCAATTTCATCCATTTGCCTGCAAATGCCATAATTTTATCATTCTTCATGGCTGAGTAATATTCCATTGTATATATATACCACAGTTTCCTTATCCATTCATCAACTGAAGGGCATCTAGTTTAGTTCCACAATCTGGCTATGGTGAATTGAGCAGCTATGAACATTGATGTGGCTGTATCTCTGTAGTATGCTGATTTTAAGTCTTTTGGGTATAGGCCAAGGAGTGGGATAGCTGGGTCAAATGGTGGTTCCATTCCAAGCTTTCTGAGGAATCTCCACACTGCTTTCCAGAGTGGCTGCACTAATTTGCAACCCCACCGGCAATGTATGAGTGTACCTTTTTCCCCACATCCTCGCCAACACCTGTTGTTGCTTGTATTCTTGATAATCACCATTCTAATTGGGGTGAGATGGAATCTTAGGTAGTTTTGATTTGCATTTCTCTTATTAATAGAGATGTTAATCCTATTGTTTTGGGCCTGTAGAAGCACAGAACATCATGGCAGAAGCACATGTGGCAGAGGAGGCCTATTTTCCTTAGGCAGAGAATCAAGAGCCTGGATTCACACAATCCCCTTTGAGGGCACACCCCAGTGATTAAAAACCTCCCACTCCAGGACCTACCCTTTAAACTTTAAACTCCCTCCCAATAACAGCAAGATGAAGACGAAGCCTTTAAGGGCCTTTGGAGAACTTTCCAGCTCTAAACAGTAGGATCACATAAATGGAATCAAATAATATGTGATCTTTGTGATTGGCTTCATTCACTGAACATGACAGGTAAGGATGGAAGTAGGTAAATCTGACTAAATCTTTGATTTTCATATGCGTCACTTTCATTTTATTAGAAATTTATTTGACACCAGTTAGGTCATTGCAAGACTTAACATAGTGTTTCAGGTTTTATCCTTGTTGTAGTATCAGTATTTCATTATTTTTTTATGATTCAATTATTTGTCTGGCATTTTATTTTTGTTTCTATATATCTCATGTCTTTTTGCTATTCTATTTATTCTTTTTTTTGTTTTATTTTGCATTAAGTAAATATTTTCTGATGCATCATTTAAATTTATTTTATAATATTTTCAGCATAGTTTCCAGTTATACAGTTTTACTAGGTAGTTGTTCTACAGCTTACATTTTAACTTATTAGAACCAAATTCAGATATGTGCTTACTTAATTCCAGTGAGATATGGAAATATTACACCTACATAGCTCTCTTCCACTATCCCAGTTTTGCTTTCTTGTTAAAATATGCAAATGTTTAGCCTAAGCCTTCTTCCTTGCTTAAATTTTTATTGAAATTCAATATTTGTACTTCTGTATGGGACAAAGTGTGATAATTCGATACATGTATGTAAGTGTAATGATTAAATCAAGGTAATAAATATTTCCATCTCCTCAAACACTAATCATTTTAATGTATTTGGTGCTTTCAGACTCTTCTGTTCTACTTTTTAAAAAATGCATCATAGATTTTTGGAACTAAGAATTATCCTACTCTGCTGTAGAAATCCAGAACTAACTCCTCCAGTGTTTTGGTATTTCTCATCTAACTTTGTTCTAACCTCCTATACTTTCAAGTCTCTAGTGACCTTTATTCTACTCCATTCTTCTATGAGAGTGACATTTGGGTTTTCACAAGTGAGAGAGAAAGCAAGCATGTGGTACTTCTTTTTCTGAACCTGATTTATTTTACTTAACATAATGGCCCCAGTTCCATCCATCTTGTCGCTAATGACAAGATTTTGTCCTTTTTATGACTGAATAATATTCCACTTGTATGTGTACCACATTTTGAAAGACTTTCTCTCTTCAAACTTTCTTTGAAGGTCACTATTATAGTTTTCCTAAGACTTCTCTTCATTATTGCATTCAACTCTAAATTAATGTGGTCATTTCACTCATTCATTAAATGTTAATACACCCAATAAGATTGCAATCAGGTCTTTCAGAACTGAGAATCATTTGTACTACTTTGAGTTCCCTTTTTTCTCTGGTCTGATTTCCTAGGCATTGATTTTGAAACCTAACTCTCAAAGGGCAAATTTACTCATAATTCTTGCATGAAGTTCCTCAGTTGAAATTTACCTAAGGACTTACTAAATATGTGATGAAGAAGATACAAGGTCCCAGAGAAGTATAGAAAAGAGAGATCTTCAGTTAAAGGTGAATCAAAGACTATATAGAAGATAAATTTTTGAAACGGACCATGAATTATGGCAAATAAACTCCACAAAGCTGAAGGGGAGATGTGGGTTAAAAAATAAGAGAAAGTACAAACCATAAAGCATGCTCAAGGACTCAAGAGTTTAACCATACAGGTGTTATAAAGTTTCAAAAGTTTGATTTGAAACACATTAGAGAAGGTCTTTAAAAAGATATACTAACTAGATAAACAATAAAGGATTTTAGAAACAGCAATTTAGGAATCTTTCTTACTTAAGGAATGCTTTTACAAATGTTGTACAACATTTCTCTCTCTTTGTAATGCCAAGTATTTCACTGTCGCTGCTAGCTGCCAAGTTAAGCACAGAGTCATTCATCATAGTCATCTTGGAATCTGTGCATTCACTTTACTTCATAATACCCTCAAAGTAATTATGATGCTGGGCAGTACATTCCTAGATACTATCATCATTCCTGCGTTGTTTCCTCATAATGTTCACTCAGTCCTGAAAGCAGGCATGCCTACCTTCCTTTGGCTATTCAGCTTCCAGTTTGGAACTCTGGTATTATCTTTCTGCTTGGATGAGAATTCGTGTGCAGCTGCTTTTTAAAAAACATGTCAATACCAAGTGAAGAGACTACATTCTCAAACTTCGTTTTCAGAGATATTACCACCAAATTTCACTTGAAACATGGGATGCAGGTGTCCGTAAATTTAACTTTCCAAGTTATCATAAAAATCTTGCATTTAATTTAAATCTGCCTATCACAAATTCATTTATGTAGTTTTTTGTGTATAGTTCATACAATACTTTGGTAAAATAGGAAAGCTAATGTGTGTGTGTGTGTGTGTGTGTGTATGCATGTGTGTATAGCTAGGTCAATGTATACACATACACACATATTGTTTGTGTATATGGATATAGATGATGTAGATATAGATATATACATAGACATATCGATATAGATATAGATTTGTCATACGAAGTAGAAGAAAGTGCCTCTGATTTGGAATTTCATTACTTGGGTTAAAATCTCAATTCCCAATGCTTAGGAAGTTTGATGAATTTAGATAACTGACTATGTCTCTATAGTGCTTATATATCTGTAAAAGAAAGTATGAAGATCATACAATGAAAAAATATTTTTACTGTAATTATTATGATATTAGAAAGTAACTCAAGAATAATGTTGCTTCTTTTATTTATCTTCAGGTAATGGCAATCATTTGGGTATGCCATTATATTTTAGCCATTTTAATTCAATAAATATGCTAGACAATACTACAGCAAAAATCTTTGGTCACCAAAAAGGGTGATTCTCATATTCAAGGAGCTGTGAATGCTTAGAGGAGTAATTTCTTCCCTAAGCCTAATTTCAGAATCATTAAGGGTTCATCACACATGCAATCTATGTCAATGTCCCAATTTTTAAAAATCCAAAATGAAAAGCTGCTCCTGAACTTCACATCATAATGTCTCACATGACCATTTATTGCCTAGTAGTAATACATTAGTAACCCAAGATATGGAAATAATTGAAGTCTATGTCAGTCACTATAATAATGAATTATAAATGCAAACCACTTAATATTTTGCCCTCATATATAAAACAGAACATAAAGCAGAACATAAAGCATACACTGAAGGAATAAGATCTGTTTTTTACAATGCCCTAATATTGCTAAATTCCTAATGAAGAATTTAAAATTTGAGCTAGCTTCAAATTACTAAGGTGTCAAAGGACACATGATGCGTCTTCACTTTACGATTTTCATCAAAGATTTGTCTTCCTTGAATCACAGATCAAACATCACTTGTTGTTAATAACACAAAGCATAGAGAAGATGAAAGATGCAAAAAAAGGAAATGTTTTGAAGAAAAAAAACCACAAAATAATAAATTAATGCATTTAGCATACACTTTAAGAAGAAAAGATTTTTCCATTTTCCAATGCAGAATGACCAGCAGGTACAGTTTCTGCTGCTTTACATTATCTTTCACAGAAGGTGTATCATTACAGGTTTGCAGTGCATTATAATTTCATAGTCATTTTTGTATGAATAACTACAAAGTAAGATGTGTATTTTATGATATTGTCTCAGAACCAGAACCAGTGGGTAAAACAAAACACAGAAATTCTAGATTTCTTCACAGCATAAAGTCAGTCGCCTATGTTCCTCTTCAACTTTAATTATTAAATGTTTTTAGTGCCTAGAAACTCAGCTTTAATGTTTACCTATTCCTCCATTTTTCACTATGTGACCAAAACTTCAGCATCATTACCAAATCATCAATTCAACATCCTCCTCTCTGACCACTCTTTTGCATTTTTCCAACTTACAGAAGCAAACTTCCCAATCATAGTTCTTACATTAATAATGTCACAATGATCCCTCTACCATAAGCCTCCATGTGTCCTTGCCTTTCTTACCCTGCTTGAATTTATCCTGCTTAAATTCCAGAGACAATCATAAAAATCTTTTTGTAAAAAGGAAGCTTCCATCTTCCTCTTTATATCCTTCAGGCATGGCAAGTCAAAAGTGAAGGGTTTCCTTTGAGCTTTCATCCTAACAACTGAAAGTTACTAGATGAAATTGCCCATGTTGGCTTCATTATAATATATTCACAATTATCAGTATTAATTAAGTAGGCAAGCTGCCCATCAATTTTACTCAATTTTCATTATACTTGGTAAAAAATTCCTGCTAATGACTTTTTCAATGTGTTTGCCATGCTAATGGAACGAACCTCTCATCCCCATGATCATCTCTTGCTCAGCTAATGCCCCAAGTTCTGACTGCTTTACAAGAATCATGAAGCCTGCAGACAAGAACTCACCTTGTTTCATGGCCAAACTACAAACTTAACCTAATCTGCATCAATCCTCTTTCTTCTCTCTTATTATAACAGATGTCAGGGTTGGGATTTCCCTTCTTCTAAAAGGGCAACACTCCCAAAGTGTTATAGACCTTATGTTCACCCTTCTCAGGGTCTTAGATCCATTGGCTGTCCCCTTCTGTCTGTAACACCAAGTCCATGAGCACTCAACCATTCTTTGGCATTTCTCATAGTAAGGGGAGCAATCTTTCCCTCAAATCTCACATTCCTTTCCATATGCTATATTGTTGTCTCATTATTTTCAAGTCAAACTTATTGAGAGGAAATTTTATTTATACCACTCTACCACCTAAGCACACCTTCAATCTTCGCCTACTCCCCATCTGACTTCTTTGTCGTTACATCAAAACTGCTCTCACTAAAGACACCAATAATACGTTCTTCCCACACCCAAATTTTCACTTGAACAATTCCCACTTGACCTTCAGAGGGTTATTATGTTTCCTCAGAATGTGATACCTTTCACAGCTCTGTTTAAATTATGCTATAATGGTACTCTGTACTGGGTCTTCTTAGGACTTATCAGTGTAGACTGGAATTCAGTACTTATTTTTTTGTTTTTGTTGCACCAAGGTACTTCACTATATGGTAACACAACCAACTGAAAATTCTGGCCCCAAATCACTATAATGTATTGAGAATAACACTACCAACATAGGGAAACTTGTAAAACTAAATCTGAATATTGCAACTATTCCCCTAAAACTCATTGAACACTACAACCACTCTAATCTCTTTTCAACTTCTCTCTGCCTAAAATGGCCTGGATTCTACTTCCAGTTAAGCAGCTATCTTCCACATTTCTTCCTCAATGATTCCTCTACCTCTTCATTTTATAAAGAGATATCGTTGTCAGGAGCTTGGGAGGCCGAGACATGAGGATCACAAATTCAAAGTCAGCCTCACCAACTTAGTGAGGCCCTGAGCAATTTAAAGAAACCCTATTTCAAAATAAAAATAAATAAATAAATAAATAAACAAAAAACTAAAAACAAGTTGTGGATGTGGCTCGGTGATTAAGCACCCCTGGGTTCAATCCCTGGTCCAAACACAAATATAAAATGCTGTCTTTCCCAGCAGAATGAATAAAATATCTGTGAAGGAACAGAAAGGATAGAGGGTAAGTGGAAAGGGTTAAAATCTCTTCAGTGATATATAGTTCATAACCTTTCCTACTTAACCAGTCTCCGTCATTTTTTTTGGTCTTTTATGTGTAAGTGAAAGAAGGAATGAATAAACATTTGATAAAGAAGACTGGCAGTGACTTCTTAATTGACTGAGACTATGTCAAGAAAGAAAACAGAACTGATAGGATGAAATATTTGTGCTATTTTTTGATTTTGAAACTTTCTTTTACAGGTCTAGGTAATTAGAATTCCAATAACTTTATTAAATTTTGCTTTGGTAGAGAACTAGGAAGAACATAGCTGTGACATGTCACATAATTACTTTCTGATTTGATGTGCCGTTTTAATTAATTTGGAGTTAAGTTCCCTTACCATAAGATAAAATGGTAAGGTTCATAAGATCCTTTTAGTTTTCCCACTACTCTGGGAGCAGCAGGAGGAATACTGAAGTTTTTAAACTAGACTTTATGAGCTGATGAAAATTTAAGGTTAGAACAGATGTTTGGTCATTCAGGTAAGACACACACCACCTGAGGAATATTTATGAATCAAATGTATTTTTAGACTGTCTCAGAGATCTTCTTTTCCTTTTTGATAATATAATTCAGTTTCTAAGGATACCACTGAAAGACTATTTTTGAGTCACTTTCATGACCATTACCTTTAAAAAGCCATTTGTGCTTACCCTTTTTTTTAAAAAAAATTTCAATTCAAAACAAGCAGATGTTCTCTGACTTGATATAAAAATCAAAATCATTGCTATTTATATCCAAGATTATCAAGTGGCTACCATTTGTCAACACTCATTCTCACCTATCAAGTAGCCAGTGACTTTGCTCCACATCATTTGGCACATGTACTCATAATTTTACTTTCTGGAAAAAAGATCATGCATTTTATTACCCATATGAGTTCTCTTAGTCTTTCCCCTGCTCTGGATCATTCTCCCTTTTCATGAGAAGAATTGCTACTCAATTCTCTAGAGTTCAACTGTCTACACATAAATCTACAGTAAGACATTCATGGACATTTTTTCCCTCCAAATAACTTCCTGTGAATTTCATAATCCAAGGAATAATGAAGAAAGTTTGATTCACATCCATCCTTATTTTACAGTTACATATTTACTTTGTCATGTATCCTTAGACTTAGGTAATTAATTATTCCAAAACAGAGGTTATCAAGCCTATTCTATAAAGGGTAGAGACTAAATATTGTTGGCATGGCAAGCTATATCTCTATCACAATTACTCAACTTTACCACTAACAACTCTGTCACAATTGCTCAAAAGCAGTCAGAGACAATGTAACAATAGACTTACAAAACCTGGTGATGCATCAGATTTGACTCACAGGGCATAGTTTGATAAACCCTGTTCTAAACTCACTATAAAAAGACAGAAAGGCAGTCTGGCATAGGAGAAAAAGCATGGTTGTTAAAGTCACACCAACATGGGACCAAATCCTAGTGTTGGCAATTTATAAACTTGGAGCAAGTCATAATACCTTTTGAAATTTGTTTCACCATCTGTTGAAGGGAGGTCATATCCTTGCATATGTTCTATGAATATTGAATGATAAAGAATGTGTATAAAAAGTTCAAACACAAATTCGATACTAATAAAAATAATATTGCTATTTTTATTAATAATAGCCATTATTATGTTCAATTCTATGAAACCTATTTCAGATTGTTTCATGCCTGACTGAGGAAGGTTTTTCCTATATAAACCAGATACTTTTTAAGCTATGAGTTGTGATTTGGATATGATTTGAATATATTCCCCCAAAGGTTCATGTTTTGGAGGCTTGGTCCCCAGGGTTGCAGTACTGTGAGATGGTATGTGACCTTTAAGAGGCAAGGCCTACTGGGAAGTCCTTAGGTCAGTGACCTCCTTGGGAGAAGTTAAGGTAGTTCTTCTGCTGTCCCTTAGTAGTTATAAAGAGTGGGTTGTTATAAAAGCCTGAGCCTGGTCATGCCCCACTCTCTCTGACTTCTTGTATTGAGAAAAAACTTTTCCAGCACATGCTGCCACCATTGCTATTGGCAATGAAGCTGCACAGTGGAGAGGGTCCTTTCCAGAACTGAGCTGATACAGGCCCCATGCCCTTGAGCTTTCAAAGCTGTAAGCTAAATAAACCTCTTTTCTCTATAAATTTAGACTATCTCAAATATTCTTATAGTGATAAAAAGCTCACTACTACACTTGTTAAATACAAGAAATGTGAAATATTACATGTGTTATAATAAACAATGTATAATTGCCTCCATTCTAACCCTTTGACCCAGTTATCCCACTCCTCAGTTTATACCCAAAGGAAGTCCTATACCCAAAGGAAGTCCTATAGTATTAGCATACTATAGTAACACAGTCACATCAATGTTTATAGCAGCTCAATTCACAATAGCTAGATTGTGGAACCAACCTAGTTGCCCTTCAACAGACGAATGGATAAAGAAACTGGTATATATACACAATGGAACATTATTCAACCATTTTATAATCTATTAGCTTTTATTATGCAAATCCAGTCTTATGGAGTTTTTACTTGCATGTAAAAACCTTATTTAGCAGGGTGTAGTGACATAGGCCTGTAATCCCAGCAACTCAGGAGCCTTGAAGCAGGAAGATCACAAGTTCAAAGCCAGGCTCAACAACTTAGCAAGACACTGTCTTAAAATAAAAATGTTTTTAAAATGGCCTGGGGATATGGCTCAGTGGTTAAGCACCCCTAGTTAAATCCCTGGTACAAAAAAAAAACAAAACAAAACAAAAAAACAAATAAATAAAAAAACCTCATCTCAATTAGTATGATAGATTCAATATAGTTTTGCCAAATCTCTATGTTAGAATTATTTTTTAGATAATCTTCATAGTGCTTACATTTAAATTATATGTAAGATTAGTTTGATTAGCATCTATTTATAGCAAGTTTTAAATCTGTATTTGGTTGTTCTGGGAACAAAACTAATGTCAGTCTCTCCAGCCATGCTAATATACTAACATTCCCAAATTTCCACTAGAACAATAATTAGATGCTACTATTAATAGAATTCATTTATGCTGTGTCTTAGCCTTTAAGCCAAAATTAGAACATTAATAGCAACTTGTTCATGTTGCATTTTTATGCAAAAATTTTTAATTTACATTATATTTACTGAATACTTTTTATAATCTAAAGCAATTGACTTTTAAAAAATTATATATTTGTGCAGAAGATAGATATATAAACACAGGAAATCTATATATTAGGATTATGTTAACTATATTTCTACCTGTATTGTTTTGAATATAGAGATATAATTCATAGCATTTCTATTTTTCTATTGTCAGATTTTATTCTATGTTTTCATGGATGGTTCTATAGCAAAGAATCTTGGAAGATAGAGTTATTATCTCCATCCAAGAAAAAAGGCACATTTTTTTCCTGAACATTATAGTAAAGATAAAGTTTCCCTCTGATAAAAAGATTGGCAGATTTGCTAGCAGTATAAGATTGAGAGGTTCCTAAGCCCTGGATTCCTCAGCACTGACACAAATCCATTATGTGTGTGGCGCCCACTTGGGCTCACTTCTGTGTCTGAGTTGGAAGGAGTGAGGACAAGATAAGTGAAGTGAATTTAACATTCTCTACAGGTTGCTGAGGTATGAGTAATAAAGTCCTTCGTCTCTGACCCAGGAACACTGTGTCTCTATCAACATGCATGAAACTACAGCAGGCTAATGTAGTTTGAAAACAGGGTAAAATCTGAACTCTTTCAATGTTTGACATTAGACACATTCCAGTCTTTTTGCATTGTAATTTTTATTGAAACTAAATATTGTTAGATGCCATTTTCTTAGTCTATTTCCTATTGTTAATAATGCAATACCAAAAACTGTTTAAATTACAAGAAAAATATTTATTTTGGTTTTTGCTTACGAAGATGCAAGGTCTAGAGGCCACATCCCATGATGGCTGTTTTTTTGCTTGTAGAATCCCAAGTTGGCACAGAGCATCACATAGGAAGTAACGGAGCATGAATGTGTACACTTGTCTAAGTCCATATTACTTCTTTTCTTTTCTTTTTTTTTCCTTCAATCATGGGAGCTCTATCCTAATGACTTTACTAATCCTAATCTCCAAAAGGTCCACATCCAAATACCATAGTCAGATTGTAATCATGTTCCTTATGTTTCACAATGGGAATTAAATTTCAACATGAGTTAAGCAAGACAAACCATACTGAAAGCAGGGGAAGTTATATTGTGCTATTCCCTTAACTACTTTTTATTTATTTATTTATCTACTTCCTGAAATGTGCTGCATATATCCATTTTTTAAGCATTTTTATTTGCTTTTAGAGAAGGTTTTTGCCTAGGGCCAATTTATTTCTGCCACCCATGTGCTAACCTTCAGAAGACTACACAGTACATATTGCAAGGTCATCTCTGGCTAGTCGCAACTTTATTTCCAGCCTTGTATGAGCTTTGGAAATTGTTCAACCTAATATTTAACATAGATTCTATCTGGCTCAGTGATTTTTCTCGAAGAAAATTTAGAGATTAGTCCTCATAAAAACACTAAAGAAGACCCTCCTATATATCTCCAGAATTTCTCTGTGCAGCTACCAAATTTTTGATCCTCTACCTATAAATTTCAAATCACTTTCATATTCCCAAATTCCATTCTGTCTGTTTAAATCAGGGAGAACAACACACTGTTTAGATTTCTTTCCCTACTCTCTGAACTGAAAACCACTCCAGAAATACAAAATGAGAATAATTTTAAGGTGCATTTCTTATTTGTTTTCTATCAGGGATTATTACCATGTGCTGCCAGTTGTCCAATGTTTAAAAACATTATTTTGTATATTTTGTTCAGTTTTTTAGTTTATGTGATAGGAGGGCCAATTGAGTATTTGTTACACTATTACTACTAAGAGTGAAAGTATAGTTGGATTTTTAAATATTGCAAAATGACTAAGTTGAGATAGCAATAGCCTTAGAGATAGAAAATTGAATTATTTATAAAAATAATAAACATATGAAGACATAATGAGAAAAATGTCTATAAATTTTTCTAGATTTTATCTCAATAAAGCAGAAAATGCTTTGCAAATGAATATAGTTAATGTTGGTAAGAGTGGTAATAAATAAGCGTAACAAAGTAATATTTTCTATTACTATTTTTTTAATTTGTTGAGCTCATAACTCTTAACAGTAATTTTTCAGAAATTTTATGAGCAAGTCTTTTTTGGAACATGTTATTATGTGTGACATGGCACACAAAGATTTGTAATTCTTAGTTTTTACAATTAAGGAACTTCAAATTTAGTCATGGAAACAAAGTAACTGCTACTCATTAGCTAACTGAATTTATGCAAATCACTTAATTTTTTCAAGCATACCTTTATTCATCTGTAAATAGAAAGTTGAACTAGATGAGGTTTAAAGTCTTTCTCATCTCATAAAATTAGTGGTTCATTTTCAAAAGTATTTTAAAAACGTTCTATGTTTACCACTGTTAGATAAAAGAGAATCAGGAAAAACAAATTTCCAACTCCTAACCCTCAAGATATTTTAAAACTAACTATAATGTAAAAGTTTTTTTTATTTTTTGTGAAAGAAAACGTCAAAAACAAAATTGTGAATTGCTGAAATATGCACTTTTAGTAATGAATGCAATATTAACTGACGTGATTTAGAGATCTCCTTACTGTGGCTTTTCGACTAACCAGAGTATAGATCTAAAAGTATATCACTCCTTTTGCACTGTCTTCAGTGGCTTAATTTGGAAGTGAAATGGGACAGTTCTTCTTTCTGAGCATATTTTCACTCTACTTTGAGATTAGTATTTTAAATTCAATTCTTTGAGTTGAAAAGATGTCAGAGAGGAATTTGAGATGGTTGAACAGAGGTGCCCAGCACTTACTCCTCCACAGAGTGAACATAGGAGAATGCTGGAACTCAGCAGGGGGCACTTCTAGAGCCTTCTAAGACCAGAGTCCTGGAATGGCAGCATTGACAGAGCAAGGATTCACCCTGGCAACCGTCGCCCAGCAAGGGGAGCAGAAGAATTTCAGCAAACCCATCAGCATGGAAGCTGGAAATCCTAACTACTAGAAAGCTTCAATTTGTCGTAGGCTTGAGTTGAGAGAGGGGCAACCTGGAGTCTGCATGGTACCTCTGCTTTGAGATGGAACTCACTTATCTCTCCACAGACACCTAGAGCCCAGGCTGCTATAAGCTCAGGGCTATAGAGAAAACAGATTTTGCCTGAACTCATACTGCTTCAGGGGTTATAAACTCATGCATATCCCTATCTCTGGGACCCCACAGACCTCCTACCACACTAGCACAGGGGGTTGCAGTCTCAAGAACTCAAATTAATCCAGAAGAGCCCTGTGACCCCAGGACTCAAGCTTGCTTAATGCTCTGCAGTACAACATAGAGGGGAACGGAAGGTGATGTCACCAAGAAGTGAGAGACGAGGACTTACATCACAATATTTAAAAATAAAAATAAAAGATATTAGGCAAATTGCAGTCCAGACAGTGGTGAGTTCATTCTTTAAGGCATCTACTTATATGAAAGCAAAACATTGATCAGTGAATTATAAAGGCATAAAACTGAAGGGTCATAACTGCTCAAACACAAGAACAATATTTTTGTTTTCCATAAACAAAGTAATGCTTAACTGCCTAGTGGATCTGAGGCAGCATGTGTGCTCAGCTGTGGGTTAGGAAGGGACAACGTCAAGAGAGATGTGGAGTGGAATCAGGCTCAGAACTGATGCCAAGAGGTGGGAAGGCTCAGGATTAGCCAGCACTGTCTTTAAAGAAGGCAAATCCAAACTACTCCCAATCTGCTGAGTGTGACCAGAACAGACAGAAAGCTATAGGCAAAATGGCAAAATAACAAAACTAAATCACCTGAATAGAAACAGAATAAGAAGACTCATGTACTTAGAGATTAGCTCCAGATCAGATTATAAAATCAGATTTTGAATTGGTTGCCAAATTGTAAAAAACAAAAAACAAACAAACAAAAACAAATCAGGAAAATATCTCATGTTAAGGGCAGCAACAATCAAACATTAACACGTCAAAATAAGTTGTGCTCCAGAAGAGTTACATGGAACCAACCAGCAAAGACTTTAATAAAAGTGTGTTCATACTCAAAGGCATAAATAAAAGTTTAAAAACTGTGGAAGAAAAGAAGGAACAATAAATTATGAAATAAAATAGAAAAGAATGAAAAAAGTAATATGGAAAAATGAAGAAGTGACAGCGTTAAAAGATATAGTCACTGAAATGAAAAAAATCTAAAATTCAATTTAAAAATAAAAGAATCTGTAAGATAAAACTGAATAAATCACTGGAAAAACAGGATAAACAAAGGCATAAATTTCATAAGATAATTAAGAAAGAAGTAGATACCTAGAAAGTGTTACCAAAGCAGTTGAAGAAATCATGGAGGACAATAGTTGGTAAATTTATACCATGTGTATGTGTTTAGCAGATCAAGAATAAACTCCAGTGTCAAGAAGAATAAATAAATGCAAATACACAGCCAAATCATAGTGAAACTGCAGATAGAACACACACAAAAATATCTTATGAACTACTAGAGAGAAAAGACAAATTACCTCACTGAGCAAACAATGCAATAGAAAACTTTGTAATCTGTTATTAGAGTTCATTAAATCTAAAGTATTATATTTAAATTGTCAAAAGCAAAAACAATTACCCTGAAATTTTATATGCAT
The DNA here is from genome assembly GCF_902686455.1 of Sciurus vulgaris. Classification (NCBI taxonomy): domain Eukaryota; kingdom Metazoa; phylum Chordata; class Mammalia; order Rodentia; family Sciuridae; genus Sciurus; species Sciurus vulgaris. The sequence continues at coordinate 139,515,504 of NC_136463.1, forward strand.
CATTTTAAAATAAGGGTAAAATAGGGAAGGGGTATAACTCGGTGGTAGAGCACTTGCCTAGCATACATAAGGCCCTGGGTCTGAGCTTCAGAATCACAAAACAGGGATTGGGGTGGAGTAAAATAATGACATTAATAAAGTTTCATAGAAAGAATAAATAAACATAAGCTTTCTGCTATAAGATTAGAGACCTTAGAAAAAGTACTGGAATAAGGTTTTAATATTCATTAGTATTAATTAATTAAAGAACTTCCTTAAAGTCACCTAAACAAATGAGGGTCTAATCTGAACTACATCAAATTAAGACTAAGTGTTATTTGTGGAAATGAAGAAGAAATTTCTAGTTCATTGAAGGAAAGGGAGATGGGATGGGATTAGGAAAGACAGTAGAATGAATTGGACATAACTTTCCTATGTTCACATATGAATATATGACCAGTGAAACTCCATATCATGTACAACCACAAGAATGAGATCCTAATTAGAATAAGTTATACTCCAAGTATGTATAATATGTCAAAATACACTCTACTGTTATGTATGTCTAAAAATAACAAAGAGAAAATAAAAGAGGAAAAATAGTGCAGAATGTTAACAGGAGATTCAAACTGTGCCTATCATGCTCTATTCCTTAAACACATACACAAAGAAAAAGAGAGAGAAGGAGGGAGGGAGAAAGGAAGGAAGGAAGGAAGGAAGGAAGGAAGGAAGGAAGGAAGGAAGGAAGGAAGGAAGGCATCTTAGAGAATGATACAGTGAACAATTAGAAGACTGAGGACCTTCACACCCTTAGATGGCAATAGGGAGTAAAGCTATTTGGCATGGGACAAACTTAAGTATAGTTGTAGAAAAATGGTACTTTAAACAGTGAAATTAGGATGGAGTTGGTATGGCGGCATAGTAAAGAAAATGATTAAAGATCATTTAATGGAAATCCTTAAATTCTACCTTGAGGATTTTATATTTTGTATGTTAGCAAATTAAATTTACTATATGTACACATAATATTGTTAAAACAAAGCTTCAGTTTTGAAAACCATGATGGATTATTTATAGCAACTCTAGAAGTATCAGAGATTTGTGGGAAAAAAATAGTAGTTCACTAATGAAATGTGTCCTTATTTTACAATGAGATAGTTTTCTACATGAAAATTGCATTTCTTTATTGAAGATGGAGAGAAAAGGGTGCAAAAAATTTATGTTGAAATTAATAACTGCAATGAGAGCCCAGTGTTTCCTAATTGTAAAGGAAATGTATTAGGTAGAGGAGAAATGAGAGAGGAGAGATGAATGGCTAAAAAGTGTCCTAGCTATTCTGCCTCTAAGTCATCCTTCCTATGAATTACTTTAGAGGACAGATCATTTTGTCATCCTACAAGTACTGGCTCTATTTCCAGACAATGTTTCTATTTCTAAGTAAATGGTGGTATTGTAGCCAAAGTGTAATATTAAGTGTCAGGCAAAAGAGCTTACCCATTTAAACTAACTCTGTGAATATTAGAATATTTTTAAAATCCTGAAAACTAATGTCTAAAAGCTAACTTTAGCAAGATTTTTGGTGGTTGTTTCGGTTTGGTTTCTTTATGTATGTTTCCAGTACTGGGATTGAACCCAGTAGTGCTCTACAACTGAGCCACAGTTCTTTTTTATTTTTTACTTTGAGTCAGCGGCACAATAAATTGCTGAGGCTCTCCTTGAACTTGCGATCCTCCTGCCTTAGCCTTCTACATAGCTGGGATTACAGGCATGTGTCACCATGCCTGGCTAACAAGAATTATGTTCAGGAAGTTCTGTAATAAGTAGGAGTATGAAATAAATGCATATATAGATTTTCTTTGTAAAGAAAATTAATCCTCAGTATTTGGCAGATATAACTTACTATGATGCAGGAAATGGCCATTTTGTCCAATATGGCAACCACTAAGCACTTGTAGCTCTTGTGTACCTAAAATATAACCAGTATGACTGAAAAACTAAAACTTAATTATATTTCAGTAATAAAAATTGAAATGATCATATATAGGCTAGCATATTGAACACTACGGACCTAGAAAAACAGTATCTAATTCAATTCTTGCTAAATCCAGTCAGAAATGAACAAAGACAAGAATAAAATAGGTTTTCAAGATGGCGGACTAGAGGGTGGTTATATTTCATGTTGATCCAGGACTCAGGATTCAAAAGAAGAGATATTGAGAGACTTGGGACCAACTCAAAGCCACCGGGTGAGTCTCTCCCGTTGGGGAGGCGTCCCGGATGGGGCGTTAGTCCCTGAATGCAGGGAACTTTGTGAAGTACAGCTGCCCGGAGAGACACCCCTCCCCCCGCTGGAGCAGTGAACTTGGACAACTGGGAGCATCATAGAGGAGGCCGCTCAGCACAGTGCTTGGACTCGGAGCAACCACTGGGGCTCCGGGCGGCTGCCCAGAGGAGGAGCTGTGTGGAGAGCTGTTTGGACTCAGAGTGACCGCTTCTGAACACCGGGGCCTGCCCGGAGGAGGAGGAGGAGCACGGTGGGTCGCTTGGACTCGGAGTGACTGCAACAGAGCTACAGGCGGTGGCCAGAGGAGGAGCTGCGCAGAGAGCTGTTTGGACTCAGAGAGACTGCTTCTGAACACTGGGGGCGCTGTCCGGAGGAGGAAGAGGAACAGGGCGGGTCACTTGGACTCACAGTGACTACCCAGGCCTACGGGTGGTTGGCAGGAGGAGGAAGCGTGCAGTGAGTTGCTTGGACTCCTAGTGACTGCACTGGAACACCGGGCAGCTGTCCTGAGGAAGAGGCATGCGACGGGTCACTGGGACTCAGAGTGATTGTACGGGGCTCCACGTGGCTGCTCAGAGGTGGGGCCGCATAACCAGACGATTAGGTGCAGAGCAGGGTCCCAGGACCTAGGAGGCTTCTTGGGGGAAGAGCCGCACAGAGACACGCTTAGGGGCGGAGAGAAGGTTCCAGGACTGTGGGCAGATTCTCTGAGGAGAGGCAGCCTAAGGAGACTCGTCTGTGAAGGGTGAGGCTCCCAGGCCCAGGAAGTAGGTTCAGCCCCCTGGAACGTTGCAGAGGAGGAAGCCCAGCCCAGGAGGTAGTTGTAGATTGAGGGGAACCTCTAAGAGGAGAACTAACCAGTGAGACCTCCCCACCGGGTGAGTCTTCCCTGCTGGGTGAGGTTTTCCCACAAGGACAGTAAAACGAGAGACACAGGCCCAAACAGGCCTTGCCTCAGCCCACAGCCTAGTTCCCCTTTGGACGACCATTGGTCAACAAGTGGAGGCACCTCTGCCCACTAGCAGGGAATATACCCCACCTGAAGGCCACCTAGAGAGGCAGCTTCCTTGTGGAGCACCGCACTATCAACTTCCTTTAAGACTTCAGCCTACTGAAGGCTAAGAGGGGATATACTAGAAATATTCAGGGTCATTATAAGTCAATAGAGGAAATCTACAATATCTCAGCAGTCCACTGATACCTGAACGATATGATAAAACAAGGGAAGAAAATGCCCCAAACAAATCTAGATGTTACATCAATAAAACCCAATGACAGCATGGCAGAAGAAATGACAGAAAAGGAGTTCAGAATTTACATAATTAAAATGATCAGGGAAGCAAATGATGAGATGAAAGAGCAAATGCAGGCACTGAATGATGAGATGAAAGAACAAATGCAGGCATTGAATGATCGCACCAATTAAAAGAGCAAATACAGGAAGCAAAAGATCATTTCAATAAAGAGAGATATTGAAAAAAAAACCAAACAGAAATCCTTGAAATGAAGGAAATAAGAAACCAAATTAGGAACTCCATAGAAAACATATCCAATAGGATAGAACACCTGGAAGAAAGAACCTCAGACATTGAAGACAAAATACTTAACCTTGAAAACAAAGTAGAACAAACAGAGAAGATGGTAGGAAATCATGAACAGAATCTCCAAGAACTATGGGATATCATGAAGAGGCCAATTTAAGAATTATTGGAATTGAGGAAGGCTTAGAGAAACAGACCAAAGGAATGAACAATCTATTCAATGAAATAATATCAGAAAATTTCCCAAATCTGAAGAATGAAATGGAAAATCAAGTTCAAGAGGCTTATAGGACTCCAAATACACAAAATTACAACAGACCCACACCAAGGCACATTATAATGAAAATAACTAACATACAAAATAAAGACAGAATTTTAAAGGCTGTGAGAGAAAAGAACCAAATTACATTCAGGGGGAAACCAATACAGATATCAGAAGATTTTTCAATCAGACCCTAAAAGCTAGAAGGACCTGGAACAACATTTTTCAAACCCTAAAAGAAAATGGATGCCAACCAAGAATCTTATACCCAGCAAAACTTACCTTCAAATTTGACGATGAAATAAAATCCTTCCATGATAAACAAAAGCTAAAAGAATTTACAAAAAGAAAGCCAGCATTACAGAACATTCTCAGCAAAATATTCCATGAGGAAGAGATGAAAAACAAAGAAGCAAATCAGGAAAGGGAGGAAGTATCCTAAAGGAATTGTCAAATAAAGGAGGGACCAAGTCATGTCAAATAAATAAATAAATAAAATTCTAAAAATGAACCAAATGACCGGGAATACAAATCATATCTCAATAATAACCCTGAATGTTAATGGCCTGAACTCATCAATCAAAAGACATAGACTGGAAGATTGGATTAAAAAGAAAGATCCAACAATATGTTGCCTACAAAAGACTCTCCTCATAGAAAAAGATACCCATAGACTAAAGGTGAAAGGATGGGGAAAAACATACCATGCACATGGACTCGGCAAAAAAGCTGGGGTATCCATCCTCATTTCAGATAATGTGCACTTCAAGTCAAAGTTAGTCAGAAGGGATAAAGAAGGACATTTCATACTGCTTAAGGGAAGCATAAGTCAGCCAGATATAACAATCATAAACATCTATGCCCCAAACAGTGGCTCATCCATGTATGTCAAACAAATCCTTCTCAATTGCAGAAACCAAATAGACCATAACACAATAATAGTAGGTGATTTTAACGTGCCTCTCTCACCACTGGACAGATCTTCCAGACAAAAATTGAACAAAGAAACCATAGATCTCAATAACACAATCAATAATTTAGACTTAACCGACTTTTATAGAATATACCATCCAACCAAGAGCGAATACACTTTCTTCTCAGCAGCACATGGATCCTTCTCTAAAATAGACCATATATTATGCCACAAAGCTAATGTTAGCAAATACAAGAAGATAGAGACACTACCCTGTATTCTATCAGATCATAATGGATTGAAATTAGAAATAAATGAAAGAGTAAAAAACAGAAACTATTCCAACATCTGGAGATTAAACAATATGCTATTATATAATGAATGGATAACAGAAGATATTAGAAAGGAAATTAAAAAATTCTTAGAGGTAAATGAGAACAAAGAAACATCATATCAAAATCTCTGGGACACTATGAAAGCAGTACTTAGAGGTAAATTTATTTCATGGAGCGCATTTAATAAAAGAAGTAAAACTCAACAAATAAACGACCTAACACTATAGCTCAAGGCCCTAGAAAAAGAAGAACAGACCAACACCAAAAGTAGGAGAAGACAAGAAATAGTTAAACTCAGAGCTGAAATCAATGAAATTGAAACAAAACAAACAATACAAAAAATTGACAAAATAAATAGTTGTTTCTTTGAAAAAATAAACAAAATTGATAAACCTTTAGCCACACTAACAAAGAGAAGACGAGAGAAAACCCAAATCACTAAAATTTGGAATGAACTAGGAAATATCACAACAGACATTATTGAAATACAAAACATAATTAGAAGCTATTTTGAAAATCTATACTCCAACAAATCTGAAAATTTCGAAGACATCAACAGGTTTCTAGAGACATATGAATTGCCTAAACCGAACAAGGAGGACATCCACAATTTAAATAGACCAATTTCAAGTAATGAAATAGAAGAAGTTATTAAAAGCCTACCAACAAAGAAAAGTCCGGGACCAGATGGGTTCTCAGCCGAGTTCTACAAAACCTTTAAAGAAGAGCTCATTCCAATACTTCTCAAAGTAGTCCATAAAATAGAAGAGGAGGGAACCCTCCCAAACTCATTCTATGAAGCCAATATCACCCTGATACCTAAACCAGACAGAGACACATCGAGGAAAGAAAATTTCAAACCAATATCCTTAATGAACATCGATGCAAAAATTCTCAACAAAATTTTAGCAAATCACATATAAAAACATATTAAAAAGATAGTGCACCATGATCAAGTGGGTTTCATCCCAGGGATGCAAGGTTGGTTCAACATAAATAAATCAATAAATGTCATTCAGCATATCAATAGACTTAAAGTCAAGAATCACATGATTATTTCAATAGATGCAGAAAAAGCATTTGATAAAATACAGCACCCCTTCATGCTCAAAACACTAGAAAAAATAGGGACAGTGGGAACATTCCTTAACATTGTAAAGGCCATCTATGCTAAGCCCATGGCTAATATCATTCTAAATGGTGAAAAACTGAAAGCATTCCCCCTAAAAACTGGAACAAGGCAGGGATGCCCTCTTTCACCACTTCTATTCAATATCATCCTTGAAACTCTAGCCAGAGCAATTAGACAGACCAAAGAAATTAAAGGGATACGAATAGGAAAAGAAGAACTCAAACTATCCCTATTTGCTGATGATATGATTATATACTTAGAGGAACCAGGAAATTCCACCAGAAAACTTTTAGAACTCATAAGTGAATTCAGTAAAGTAGCGGAATATAAGATCAATGCACATAAATCTAATGCATTTTTATACATAAGTGATGAATCTTTGGAAAGAATAATTAGGAAAACTACCCCATTCACAATAGCCTCGAAAAAAATAAAATACTTGGGAATCAATCTCACAAAAGAGGTGAAAGACCTTTACAATGAGAACTACAGAACACTACAGAAAGAAATTAGAGAAAACCTTAGAAGATGAAAAGATCTCCCATGTTCTTGGATAGGAAGAATTAATATTGTCAAAATGGCCATACTACCAAAAGTGCTATACAGATTCAATGCAATTCCAATTAAAATCCCAATGACGTACTTTACAGAAATAGAGCAAGCAATTATGAAATTCATCTGGAGGAATAAGAAACCCAGAATAGCTAAAGCAATCCTTAGCAGAAAGAGCGAAGCAGGGGGTATCGCAATACCAGATCTTCAACTCTACTACAAAGCAATAGTAACAAAAACGGCATGGTATTGGTACCAAAATAGAAAGGTAGATCAATGGTATAGAATAGAGGACACGGACACAAACCCAAATAAATACAATTTTCTCATACTAGACAAAGGGGCCAAAAATATGCAATGGAGAAAAGATAGCCTCGTCAACAAATGGTGCTGGGAGAATTGGAAATCCATATGCAACAGAATGAAACTAAACCCATATCTCTCACTGTGCACAAAACTAAACTCAAAATGGATCAAGGACCTCAGAATCAGACCAGAGACCCTACAGGTTATAGAAGAAAAAGTAGGTCCAGATCTTCAACATGTCGGCTTAGGGCCAGACTTCCTTAACAGGATCCCATAGCACAAGAAATATAAGCAAGAATCAATAACTATGATTGATTCAAACTAAAAAGCTTTCTCTCAGCATAGGAAACTATCAGTGATGCGAAGAAAGAGCCTACAGAGTGGGAGAATATCTTTGCCAATCATACTTCAGATAGAGCACTAATCTCCAGAACCTATAAAGAACTCAAAAAACTCTACACCAAGAATGCAAATAATCCAATTGACAAATGTGCTAAGGAAATGAATAGATACTTCACAGAAGACGATCTACAAGTAATCAACAAACATATGGAAAAATGTTCAACATCTCTAGTAATAAGAGAAATGCAAATCAAAACCACCGTAAGATTCCATCTCACCCCAATTAGAATGGCGATTATCAAGAATACAAGCAACAATAGGTGTTGGCGAGGATGTGGGGATAAAGGTACACACAGACATTGCTGTTGGGGATGCAAATTAGTGCAGCTACTCTGGAAAGCAGTGTGGAGATTCCTTAGAAAACTTGAAATGGAACCACTATTTGACCCAGCTATCCCACTCCTTGGCCTATACCCAAAAGACTTAAAATCAGCATACTACAGAGATACAGCCACATCAATGTTCATAGTTGCTCAATTCACCATAGCCAGATTGTGGAACCAACCTAGATGTCCTTCAATTGATGAATGGATAAGGAAACTGTGGTATATATATATATATATATACAATGGAATATTACTCAGCCATGAAGAATGATAAAATTAAGGCATTTGCAGGCAAATGGATGAAATTGGAGAATATCATGCTAAGTGAGATAAGCTAGTCTCAAAAAGCAAAGGACGAATGATATCGCTAATAAGTTGATGATGACACATAATGGGGGGTGGGAGGTGTTAGGGTTAGAGTTAGGGTTAGGTAGGGGGGCAAGAATGGAGGAAGGAAGGACTGTACAGAGGGAAAAGAGGGGTGGGAGGGGTGGGGAAGGGAAAAAATAACAGAATGAATCAAACAACATTACCCTATGTATATTTATGATTACACAAATGGTATGCCTTTATGCCATGTACAAACAGAGAAACAGCATGTATCCAATTTGTTTACAATTTAAAAAAATGGAAAAAAAAAGAAGAAAATATTTTTAAGAAGGTGGTAAAGGCTAATAACTAGATTTATAAAATAAAAGTATTATATTTTCCCTATCTCCTATCTTAGCTTTCCCTTCCTAAATACCTAAGATAAATCAATTTTAAAAAGAAAAGACATATTTTGACTAAAGATTTCAACAGTTTTAGTACATGGTCCCTTGACTCCATTGTTTCTGGGCCTGATGTGAGGCAGTTCTCTCATGACTGGGAGAACATGGTAGAACAAATATCCTCACCTCATGGCAGCCAGAAAAAGTGAGGGGTGGGGGAGAACAGAAGGAAGGAAGGAAGAAGGAATGGGCCAAAAATGATATACTCTGCAAGGACATGCCTCCAGAGGTCTGTTTCCTCCAATTAGACCCTATGTCCTAAAATTTTTATTGCAATATCACCATCAGCTGGGAACCAAGCCCTCAACACATGAGCTTTTGGGTGACATTTAAGATCCAAACCATAATATTAGATAATAGCTAGTTATTCGCAGTGAAGGTAGCAAGTGTTCTTTAAATGAATTTTAGAGTCTTCTTTCAAAGTGAATGAGAAAGCAAATGGTTTTAGTTAATTTGTAGAAAATAAATCAAAGCAAAAGGACCCAATTGGAGAAATACGTTAAAAGAGAATTATTAATGGGACTAGCTTTTGACAGGGTCCATTTACAACAGTTGCTTGGGAAGAAAGATTCCTTTAGTAGTGCAGGCATAGAAAGGTGACCCCTGACTTGCTTTTGACCACAGTACCCATATCTACAGAGGGTTGACTTGTCAATGGAGCTCCCCTGAATAGAATGGACACCAGGCCAGCTGAGGAGAGAACAAATTAAGGTCAAAAACTCAACCATCTGATGTGAAGGAGAAGTTGAACACCTGATGGGCAAAGATTGCGGAAGGTGGTCCCCAGTCCTCAAGGCAAATATCAAAAAGTAATAAATTTAGAAATGACACTGCTCCCTTTGTGGTTCTCTGCTCAGAGAGAGCCCACCGTCTGTCTTGAGAATGCTCTCTGCGTCGGCCTTACTGTGCTCAAGTAAGGCTCATTTTCACTCAATTTTATCTCATTTTCACTTAAAGTTCTCTTGTTTGACTTTCGGTGTCTGACTAAATTTCTTTTGTCAGAACACAGGTATGGAGGTTTGGAGTTTAAGCTCCTCATGCTCCTGTGACAATAAGATCCCCTTAGGTATTCATACTCTACAATGACCTAACAATCATTTGTCAAATTTTATATGAACTATCCTCATTAGTAGGTAAACCTGTATCCATGAAACTTAAAGGATCATTTAAACTGAAAATCTTGTCTTTCATCACTTCCCTTGTGAAATTTAAAAAGTTTGAACAAGTCCTAGTAATATGAAGAACCCAATGAAGACTTATAAAACCACATGCTATACGGCAGTGATTCCCACATACTGTCGTGAAAGTGAGCCAGCTCAGATGACCAAGTCTTCTGCTGGAGTGTGAACTTGCCCTTAGACAAGGGCTACTCAGGATAGGATTAAAATTCAAGTGGTGATGAGAACTCACATGCTTATGTCTCCCACCCCTCATTTCTGAAACATGTTCTTCACAATTTTCTTTTCTCTTGGAAACAATTTCTTTGCTGGAGCCAAATTTCTAACTTCTCTACACCATTTCAAAGCATTTTGGGAGAGTGAGAAGTTAAAGGCTAGAAATTGAAAATGAAGTAAAAAATCCAAATTAACCCTCTGTTTAAACTCAGTAAGTTTATGTATCTTTCTTTCAAAACTCTGTGGCTGTTGAATTTAATTAGCAAGCTCTTCCAATGTCCACAAAGCTATCCTTGGACTACCTAAATATCTGGGTATAAATAACTCATGACAAATTTGTGTGCAACACAAATGATAAGTAGGTTAAATGTCAGTTTAACATACTTTATTTTAAACTGTAAGTTTTAACTTTTTGTTATCTTCACAAATCACATGAAATTTAATTTAGAAGGTAAATATCTCTAATTTGCCATATTATTCTTGGAGGCAGGGGCTAATGTATATACTTATAGTTTGTGGTATTATTCTATTTGAGGAAAAAAAAACCTTAGTGTATTTATTCATTTGGTTGAATGAAAATGTTCACCCCAAGTACTGCCTAATATTATCAGAAGTCATAGGGAAATGACATCACTGACAAGCAAAGAAAGTGTGACTTTCTACATAAAATTGTTTCAACCTAAATACTTGCCCTTTTAATTCATCTTGTTCTATTAATTGTTTTATACAAATAGTTTTCATTTGAATCCTATAGCAAATCCAGAAAATGAAAATAATCAGATAGAAGAGTGTGCCACTTAAGGTCCTGACCACAAGTACAGAAATTTTGATTCATGCTTGAGGGAGCTGTGCAGAGACCCTCTGCTGCTCTGGAGATTCCCAGAGCAGCAGACATGCAAGCATGAAGAGGCAAAGAATAAAGAGAGATTCTCATAGCCACTGCAACAGGAACCTAAGCAACCACAGCAGCCACTTCGGACATCATTCAAGTTAATAATTAGGCCCCTTGTGGTCTATTTTAGGTCCACCTACTGAACAAAATTTCAAAAGGAAATGCCATTGAGGGTTTTATTATTACAATGTCACTGTGCATTTCATTCAGCTTGAGTTATGAATATATTTGAATAGAACCTCATGCTGCATTTAATGAACTATAATGTGAGATACATGGAAATAACACAGAAATGACATAGAAAAGACAAGTGACATGATGGGTTCATACTATCTTTGAACCTATTCCCAAGGCATGCAAAATTTTTCTTGTTTTATTATTAATAGAAAAATAAAAATATAATGCTTAGCAATATTTTCCAAATCCCAGAGTTTGACATTTGAGTAAAAGGCAAAACAATAGATATGACATATTTATATAGAATATAGCTAGAGAATTGGAAAAGTCCTAAACTCCCTCTCAAAAATAATAAAAATTCTGAATTTTCAATCACATTTTTCCCCTAGGGTACTGAATGAATAAGAGCTTTTAGACATGGTAAGTATTACCTATGCAACCTTATGCTGTTATTTTTTGAAACTCATTATGAAGAAAGGAAATAAATTATCCAACAATTTATCTGATTTATCAGTGATTTGTGTGAATTATCTGACCATAAATAATGTCTTTTAAAAGTGAGAGTTACATTTTATTCTAGATAGTAGTTATGATATTTTTGAAAGGATTATATTTCACATGTCCATAAATTATATTCTTAGAAACTATTCACTAAGAACTTGTTAATAGAAATGATTCCCATATGGAACATGGAATCCTAGTAATGACTGTGGGATGGGTCACTGTTTTGAGTTAGCACCATTCTAAAACATACTCTCACTAGTTGTATATTTGGTACATAGCATTTAACTTACCTTTAAATAATAAGCAAGGATATTGATTCTTACAGTATTTATTCATGAATATAGCCATGAATTCAATGAAGCTCAATGTTTGCAACAGCTTGATAATTAAGAGAAATAGCATGACTTAATAGTTTGGTAGAAGTACTGAAAACACTAAATTATATTTTAAATGTAGGTAGAGTACATACAAATATTGTTAACTACTTTAACTAATTTTACTCCATGTCAAAGAACTGAACAAAGCACTGAATGTTTAGAGACTAATTTTGTGGCACAATTTAGGAGGTAAAGTTGGGGAAGAATAAGATTGTGAGAAATTGCAATAGATTCAATGATAGATATTGATTATATTGTTATCTCTTCTTAGGCATGCAGAAAGACCACATTTCCTGAAATGGTTTAGATAATAAAGTGTTCCCCAAAATTCAGGTATGATACAATGCAAATGATGAGAGGTGAAATGATCAGGTCATGAGAGCTGTAACCTAATTGGTGGATTAATACACTAGTGTAGTTAGTAAATAGGGCATGGTGGGAGGAAATAAGTCACTGGGGCTTGACTTTGGTGTTTATATTTTGTCCATGGTAAGCAGGATTCTTTTTCTTCTTCCTGGCTGTCATGTCCTGAGCTTCTTTGTTCCACAATGCCCTTCTGCCATGATGTTCTGCTTTATCTTGGGCCCAGAGCTATGGAGTCAGTGGACCGTGGGCTGAATCTCTGAAACTGTGAACCAAAATAAACTTTTCCTTCTCTAATTGTTTTTGTCAGGCCTTTTTGTTGCAAGGATTCAAAAGCTAACTAAAACATTTCCCAACTTCCCTTCCAGGAAAGTGAATCCAAACTTCATTAGATTTTACAGGAGTGGTGGGCGGGGGGGGGGGGGGGGGGGGGGGGGGGCGGGGGGGGAGTCTGACTCAAGAAGGTAGTTTATTTTTTCTTGCAGCATAAGTAAAACTGTGCTGAATAATTCCAAGAAATTTTCAAAGTACCTTAGTATATTTCAATACCCTCTCAGGTCTTTACTACAACAGTATGGCTCTTGCTTCAGTTAGGAGCAATCGATGAATTTCCAGGCTTTTTCATGTCTAATGATCCTCCCATTCTTTCCTTGAGAACAACATAGTTGTGAGAAAAGTTAATCTTTGTCCTCAGAGTTTAGATAACCCTTTTCAAAAAAAAAAAAAAAAAAAATTGTGATGCTGAAAGAATAATGCTTGTCGACACTGGGAAAAAAATGCATTAAGATGGAATTTTAGAACTTAGCCAAGGAATTTCTAGTTGCTCAAATTGCCCCACTTGGAAAACAACAGAATCGTAACTGCAGGAAGGATTTGTACATTAATACTTACTAAATAATCTTTATTTATACTTTACTGAAAACACAAGAGTCAAGAGTCAAAGATGAATATTGCTATGGGGTTTGTAAATATTTCTTGGTCATTTTTGTCACAAAGTAAATGCTATGCAAGAAATGTGAAATTATTTCAAATTAGTTGTTTTATTTCTACATCAATTGTGTTAAAGAACCTTTACCATATAGAATTCATAGTGCATGCAGGATGGATACATTACCACATAAATCATCTTCAAAGACATTAATAAAAGTATTATTAGAAAATCATATGATTATTAATTTCTTGCTCTCTTGCATTGCCCCCCAGCCTGTCACTGTGCAGCACAGCTTCCTTCGAGTTGCCACCGAAGAAGACGGATGGAAAATTTGTTGTGGGGAGTGCTACAAGAGACCAGCTTCTTCCTCCTTATGACCCAACCCATGTGCAGGAATCGATGTTTCATGGCCTGACAGGGTATCTGAAGTAAAAGGGGTATTTAAACTGAACAATATTGAGATGGATTAGGTTATGAAACATAAAAGCCCAAAAGCCATTAGTACTGGGACATTACCACTTCGTGGATTGCCATTTGGTTGCAGCAAAGATGAAATAGTTCAGTTCTTTCAAGGGTTGGAAATTGTGCCAAATGGGAGAACGTTGAGGATGAACTGCCAGGGGAGAAGCGCAGATGAGGCCTTTGTGTAGTTTGCTTCAAAGGAGATAGCTGAAAATGCTCAAGGGAAAACACAAGGAAAGAATAGGGCACAGGATTATTGAGACCTTCAGAAACAGCAGGAGTGAAATCAAAGGATATGGTGACCAGGACCATATGATAAACCAATAGGAGGAAAAAGTGGTTATTATGGAGCTGGGTAGGGAAGTATGTATGACAGAATGTGACAAGGAGGGGATAGATATGATGGTGGTTGTGGAGGTTTTGATGACTAGGGTGACTGTAATACTTATGACCATGGAAATGATGGTTTTGATGACAGAATGAGAGATGGAAGAGGTATGGGGGGTCACGGCTATGGTGGAGCTGGTGATGCAAGTTCAGGTTTGGATGGTGGTCATTTTGTACATTTTGTGCAACTGAAAATGATATTGCTAATTTCTTCTCACCCCTAAGTCTTCATGTTGATACTGGAGGTGATAACAGTGACAGATGTATAATTTGTGACACATGAAGATGCAGCAGCTGCCTTGTCTAAAGATAAAAATAACATGCAACATGGATACATTGAACTCCTCATGAATTCTACTCCTGAAGAAGGCTCTGGAATGGGGAGGCTATGGAAGAGATGGAATGGATAATTAGGAAGGATATGGATCTGTTGGAATAATGGGAATGGGGAACAATTATAGTGGAGGATATGGTACTCCTGATGGCCTGGGTGGTTATGATGTCATTTATCAGGCATAACTGAAATGTTTGATGGTCTAAGAGGTATTTGGATTTCTGAATATTTATAATTGTGTGGAAGTGTTGGAAGTTTGAATTCAAGCCCTGGATTTTAGAATAGAATTCCCTTAACACTTGATTTAAGTACCAAAACTGTTCCCAAAAGATGACAGTAATAAATTATTTCAGGACATTTAGAGTAGGTAGGGTTCTCGATGACATGAAAATTCAGTGTAAGTGCCAAGTTATAAATTTCACAGATATATTTTCAGATTCTTATCCAATAGCACCTATGGTTTTTAAATAGCTGTATACATGACTACATTTAAGAAAATGTAAGGCACAAATCCATGTCATAGTCAATTAAAACAATCCTGCAGTTTGATTTTGTATCTGATCTCAGCTTGGAGTATTACTTAAAAATATGTAGCAAGGAAAGGGTGCTTTTTAATTTTATCACTTTGATCAATATGGCTTTTTTTCCTAAATTGGCTTAAGGGATCAAAATGAAACCTGTCAATGTGAATTCAGTTACTGAACTTGTTATTTGCTTTTGCTAGAAATGTTATTAATGTAATGTCAGTGTGGGAGCTAATTTTTACAAAAAGAAAATTATATAATCATTAGACATAAGTCTTCAAGAATTATTTAAGATATAAAACAATAGACCTAATAGATCTAATAAGTATATTAAATAATTATTGGGGCTTGCTTCTAATAATTGTAGAGTTTTATAATTACACTTTACATATATTAATATAAAATTATTGTTTGTATTACTTTTTCACCTAAGTCCAAATGCTGATAATGACTCATCCAATATTTAAATACCTACTAGAGAATCTAGAGACAACTTCACATAAGCTTCTCTGATAATTAAAGGATTATGGTCGCTAAGGGAGTTGATATATTATGTATGCTAGGAAGTTTTGTTTCATGTAGTAGTGGATTTTGTCTCCTTTTGTTCTTGTAGTTGATCGCCAGCAATAAGGATATACTCAGAATTCTTAGTCTTTGACCTTGCTTCCCATCTGCTTATCATCATCTGACTCCGCTCAGAGAAAGGCTCTGGGAGAGTAAAAACTTAAATCAGTGAACAGTACACCTGATTTCAACCATCTTTCTGTCCCTAATTTGCTGTGCAAACCAGAACAGTCATCTATCAGTCACCATGGGATAAAATTGTTTCATATCTAAAATTTTTTAACTGTAGGCCATTTACAACTATTTTCTACATGCTTACCAAGCAAAAAGAAAGGGTTTTAATCTCCAATATAAATCAATTAAATTAAGGTCAAATTTATTGGGAAATAGTATTTGCAGACTGAGAAGTAGATTGTACTAGATATTTTGAAATTTTGTTGGGTTAATTTTTAAAAGAGTAGAAACTTCTGTTTAATATTATCTAGGTGTGATCTTGGCAAAGTTAGTAAAATATCCAAAGGTTTTAGTTCTTTTTTGCTTTTTTGTTTTTTCAGGTACATCTTATTTATTAATTTTTTTTTTTTTTGGTACCAGAAATGATTGAACCCAGGAGTGCTTAGCCACTGAGCAACATTCCTAGCCATTTCTTTTTTTAATTTTATTTTTATTTTGAAACAGGATCTTACTAAGTTGCTTACGGCCTCACTAGGTTGCTGAGGCTGGCTTTGAACTCATGATCCTCCTGCCTCAGTCTCCTGAGCCACTGGGATTACGGGAGTGTGCCACCATACCTGGCCTTACTTATTAATTTCTTTATACATTGATTCAATAATCAAGTGTTGAATACATAGTTCATTCTATTCACTAGTAGTTATGGGAGTGTAAGATGTCATGAATATTTTTCTTTAACTGATCATTACATCATGATATTAAATTGATAACTAAGTAAACACACACTTGCTGTCTTTTCTGTTAGCACTGCCACCTCACAGTGACAACTCCAGAACAGTTTATAGTCTTAAAAGGTTTTTAACTGGGCTGGGGAGATAGCTCAGCTGGTAGAGTGCTTGCCTTGCAAGCACAAGGCCCTGAGTTTGATCCCCAGTACTGCAAAAAAAAAAAAAAAAAAAAAAAAAAAAAAGGTTTTTAACTAACAAATTCAATCCTATTGATATAAAATTGCTTCTAGGTACATATTAGTGCTTTTCAAACACGAGATAAAAAGAAGGTAAATAAAAATGGGGAGAAATTTACATGAACTAAAATTTCCAAATTATTCAGCATCAAATGTATAGAATAAATATTTCTTCCGAGGCAAGAAATGGTCATGTACACGGTTACTGTGAGATTATATTCTTTCAGAAATTATCTGAATTTATATTATGAGTTATTGCTCTTATGTAAATGTTCAAACAAGATGAGTTAAATCTTTTAAACATGGATGTTAAAATCTTTTTAACAAAATGTATAGTCAAAGATGGAAATCAACTCAATTTTGCAAATAAATGTCATATAGGTCTCTATATGATTAGGCAAGGATAAAGAAAATATGACACATTCATATAATGGTATATTATTCAGCCTTAGAAAAAGAATGTAATCTTACCCTTTGCAAAAATCATAAATGAATCTGGAGGACATTACACTAAACAAAATAAGTCAGTCACAGAAGGACAAATACTGTATGATTTCACTTACATAAGGTATCCGAGATATTCTAACTCTTAAAAGAAGAGAATACAATAATTGTTACCAGGATCTCAGTGGGTAAGAGAAAGATGAGGAATTGTTGGGATATGGCTATGAAGTTTCAATCATGCTAAATTAATCAGATACAGAGATCTGCAGTGGACAGTGCCTATAATTAATGATATTATATGTGAACTTCAAAGTTTGCTAAAAGGGTAGATATCATTTAAAGAATTCTTTTAAAAAATGGGGTGGGGGTAGAGAAAATTAGGAAATACTGGATACATCTATTGCCTTGATTTTGGTGAGGATAGAACAAGTGTTTATATTTGTCCAAACTCATATAATTGTACATGTTAAATACATGTAGTCATTTGTATATCAATAATGCTTGAATAAACATGTAAAACAAAAAATGACTGCAAAATGCTCATTGTATTCTTATTGTAGAATTGAACTGAGAATTTATAATATTTGGTCTCAGTTTTTCACAGTAATCGTCACACAAAGTGGACAAGGTATCACCTTCCTCCTTTGGTTCTCATGGTCCTTACCTTTAAAGTTATGAGATTTAACCTAGAAGAAGTTAGCATTTCCCTGAGCTTAACCAAACATGAAACAGTATTCTTTCTGTCCCTAAGCCCTCCATCTTCCTGTCACTCCAACCCCTCGAACTGCAGATGACTTCACCACAGAAATCCCTCCCTTCCCTCTTCTTATAGCATGGACTTCGGAAAATTTGTGAATTCTTTCTCTGTCCTTTGGGATTAAAATCTTTCCACAAACCTCTGGCAAGTTTTATAACCCAAGGACACCTTTCTTAAGGACCTGGAAGCCATTCCTTAAAAGTAATCATCATCTGTATTTCTTCTTCTGTGAAGTGTCTGTTCAGTTTCTTAGCCTATCTATTGATTGGGTTATTTGGGGGGTTTTGGTGGTTTTTTTTGAGTTATTTATATATCCTAGAGATTAATGTTCTATCTGAGGTGCAAATGGTAAAACTTTTCTCCCATTCTGTAGGCTCTCTCTTCACGTTCTTGATTGTTTCTTTTGCTGTGAAGAAGCATTTTAGTTTGATACCATCCCATTTATTGATTCTTGATTTTACGTCTTGGGCTTTAGGAGCCTTGTTGAGGAAGTCGATTCCTAAGCTGGCATAATGGAGTGTTGGGCCTACATTTTCTTCTAGTAAGCACAAGGTTTCTGGTCTAATGCCTAGCTCTTTGATCCACTTTGAGTTTTGTGTAGGGTGAGAGATGGGAATTAATTTGCATTCTGCTACATATGGATTTCCAGTTTTCCCAGCACCGTTTGTCGAGGCTGTCTTTTCTCCAATGCATGTTTATGGCACCGTGGTCCAGTATGAGGTAACTGTATTTATGTGGGTTTATCTCTGTGTTTTCTATTCTGTTCCATTAATCTTCATGTCTTTTTGGTGGCAATAACATGCTATTCTTGTTATTATACTCTGCAGTATAATTTAAGGTCTGGTGTAGTGATGCCTTCTGCTTTACTCTTCTCACTAAGGATTGCTTTGGCTATTCTGGGCCTCTTATTTTTCAAGTGAATTTTATGTCTGCCTTTTCCTATTTCTATAAAATATGTCATTGGAATTTTAATAGGAATTTCACTAAATCTGTATAGTGATTTTGGTAGTATGGCCATTTTGACAATACTAATTCTGTTTATCCAAGAACATGAGAGATCTTTGCATATTCTAACGTCTTCTTAAATTTCCCTCTTTATCGTTCTATAGTTTTCATTATGGAGGACTTTTACATCCTTTGTTAGATTGTTTCCCAAGTAGTTTTTTTAGAGAATTATAAAAGAGATAGTCCTCCTAATTTCTCTTCCAGCTGATTCATCATTGGTATATAGGGACACAATTGATTTATGGATGTTAATTTTATATCCTCCTACTTTGCTGAATTCATTTATGAGTTCTAGCTTTCTGGTGGAGTTTTTTGGGTCTTCTAAATATAGAATCATGTCATCAGCAAACAGGGATAATTTGAGCTCTTCTTTTTCTATTCATATCCGTTTAATTTCTTTCTTTTGCCTAATTGTTCTGGTTAGTGTCTCTAGAGCTATGTTACATAGAAGAGGTGAAAGAGGGCATCCCTGCCTTGTTCCAGTTTTTAGAGGGAATGCTTTCAGCTTTTCTCCATTTAGAATGATGTTGGCCTTGGGTTTAGCATACATAGCTTTTACAATGTTGAGGTATGTTCCTACTATCCCTAGTTTTTTCTAGTGTTTTGAACATGAATGAGTGCTGTATTTTGTCAAATGCTTTTTCTGCATCTATTGAAATAATCATGTGAGTTTTCTCTTTAAGTCTATTGATGTGGTGAATTACATTTATGGTCAACAAGTATACTAAGAAGTTCAATATCTTTAGCAATTGAATAAGTGAAAATTGAAACAATACTGAGATTTCATTTCACTTCAGTCAGAATGGCAATTATGAAGAATACAAGAAACAACAAATGTTGGTGAGGATGTGAGAGAGAAAGGTATACTCATACATGGCTAGTGGGACTGCAAATTGGTGCAACTGCTCTGGAAAGCAGTATGAAGATTCCTCAATAAACTAGGAATGGAGGCACCATTTCACCCAGTTATACCATTTGTAGGTATATATCCAAAGGACTTAAAATCAGCGTATTACAGTAGCACAACCACATCATTTATCTGTTTATAGCAGATCAATTCACAGTTGCTAAACTATGGTACCAAGTTGGGTGCCCTTCAACAGGTGATAAAGAAAATGTGGTACACACACACACATACACACAGACAATGGAATATTACTCGGCCATAAAAAGGAATTATTTTATGACATTTTCCAGTAAATGGATGAATCTGGAGACTATTTTGTTAAGTAAAATAGCCAATTCCAAAAAAAACCAAAGGCTAATTCTTTCTGATATGTAGATGCTAACACACAAGTGAGGAAAGGGAAGAATAGAACTTCAGTAGATTAGACAAAGGTGAATAAAGGGAAGGGAGGGGGATATGAATAGGAAAGATAGTGGAATGAATCTAACATGACTTTCCTATGTACAAATATGAATACCCCACAGGGTATCTCCACATCATGTACAGTAACAAGACTGGGATCCTAATTAGAATAAGACATACTACATGTTTGTATTTCAACATATACTATCATGTACAACTAAAAAGAACAAAATATTTTCTAAAATTAAATGTAATCATCAGGGAATACAGCACCTATCTCCCAGTCTTTGTGGAAGGGTAGGAGCCTAACTTTAGTGAATACTTTGCCCCAAGTTTTAAAAACTTCCTCCTATTACAAGGATATGTGAAAGTTTACTCTACTTTTCACTAAAGCCAATTAGCAAACACTGAAAATTCTCCCATTCTTTGTTGAAATGGAGCTGAGCTCCTACTGCCTTTTAGTCACTCTCCTCTGTTGTAATGGTCTTCGATAAAGTCCTCCTTGCCTGTTTAACATTTACCAGTGCAATGTTTGCTTAGACATGGTGAACTGATAAGTCTCCAAGGGACTTTTGCCAAGTCTGGAATTTTGTTTCTATGAAAAAGACCTTTTTGAGCTGAATGCAAAGAAAGTGGTAGCCATTTTACAGAAATAAAAAAGATGTGAAGGAACTTCAAATTTAGCAAAATTTTAAAAGGTTATTTGCCTACACATAATTACCAGCACTCATCTAGACAGTCCCCCCTCTGATGGAACTTTCTTAATTCATCTCTCTGACATTGTGTAACTCTTCAACCTCCTGTCAAAATGAGAAGGTTTTGCTGTCATCACTGGAAACACTTTATTATTTTTTATTCTACTGTTTATTTCAGAATGATTAATTTAGCTTGAATTACCGGATATTAGCAATTTAAATTTACATAAAATAGGTCTCACATCTTAAGAAGGTAATGAGATAAACAGTCCACTAGCTGCTTCTCCTGTATTCTTGAAAGAAACTTTTTTTTTTCATTATGGAGAAATTCAGTTGACTGCATGTCATTCACCATGTTCCCTGCCTTTCAAATTCACTATGAAACATAATTTTAACCAATGCTTTGTTTCACTTTTTAATACTACAGCCCTTGTAGATTGTAAATATATTCTGAATTAATATGAGTGAATGAGTGAATCAAATCGAGCAGGAAATTTAGTGATAATTTTCTCCCCTAGCATATCTTTCTATAATGACATACACTGATATAAATATCTAATATTCTTATAAATATACACCTTGCATATTTTTAGATGGTTAGAGAGGTGGAAATTTATTTTTCAACATTTTTATGATCCAAACTTTTGATGGCATACCTTTCATAAATGTGCCATTTGTCATATGAATAATCTTTTACATTTTTACATGAAAATATTCAAACCTAAAACAATATTAAATCTATAATTCTCATAAAGAAAAAGAAATTCTGCATGAAAATACTAAATAACAAATCTCCCCCATCATTAATCACCTCACAGCTTCAGTATTATTTAACAACATGTCTTACCTCATAAGGAGAACTATTTCTGGGCAAGAAATCATTTTTGTGAATCATGATAAGGAAGCCTGCAGTTTCATTCAGTGATTATTCAGAGATTGAAAACTGCACTACATAAATTTGTGACAGTGTAGTATATGAGCCACAGTGGAAGAAGCAATACAGAATGATTTCAGGAAACTTAATGGACTAGAACTGCAGGTGACTTACTATGGTGTTTATTAAACTCTGCCAAAAGGCATAGTTTTCAGCTGCCTGCATATTCAACATGCAGTAATGTAACTGCTGTAAGGTGGGTGCTGGATGCCAAATTGGCTAAAGCTGCTTGAAGAGCACCGAGGCAAACATCCAGCTCTTCCTGAGCCTGCCTTGTCTCCCTGGCCTGTCTGGCACAGTTTCCTGGGATCCTGGGGCAGGAATGACAGGAGGGAATGTATGCTAGGAAATAGAAGGTGCTCCCAGGGTTCCAATGCTTATCTCTTCCCTCTTTTCTCTCCAGCAACAGGAAAGAAAGGGAAGCAGGCATTCAGTTGGCTAGGAAATAAAGGAATCCTTATGTAAGACCTCCAAAGCAACTTACCAAGAAATTGTAAATATTCAAATTATACCAAATGGCAACTGTCCATTTGTTTCTGCTTATTTGTTTTTAGTAAATCAGTCTGGAAGCTTAACATGGAGTAAAGATATGATCCTGGTCACAAGTAGAATACAGAACTGAAGAAAATAGACATGTAAGATGAATAGTGGAAAATCTATAATTAGTTGGTCATATCCTCACCTATGGGTTTTTAAATACTATTATTTTGTTGCATAAGTGTTGCAAAAATGGAACCTTAAAGTCCATGGTCTCATAAACTGAGGTACTGTGTGCATTATCAAAAGTAAAAAGTTATCCTCAATCGTTAGGAATTCTAAAGCAAACTTCAGTTTATCTGCTGCCACAGGATATTCAGAAAGTTTTCTGGTACCATTAAGTATGAACTGCATCATAAACTTTACTGCATGCATGATCATATCTCCTTTATTTCATCAGATTAAGTTAAATGCAGCTTGGTTCCTCATGTGCCAGATGGGCAGAAATTTGAGTATTGTCTGTTAAAATATTTCCACTCTTTATAAATCACCTTAATGTGTGAAATAGCTTGCTCTGTACAATACTGAGCAGCTTAGGTAGAAAGTCCCCTCTGCCTTCAACTTTGCTGTTGGTTTTTCCCACAAGGTTGCTGTTTCTTGCTGCCTAAGGAGTTGCATTATAACAAAATACAGAGCTATCCCACCACACTAAGCTCCTGTATAGAACCCCAACCCTAAGGTAATTTTCCAGGGACTACATAATTTCCAGAATATTCCTGGTACTCAAGAAGGATACTGAAAAGGTGATTTGAGAATGTACTCTTAAACACTACACTTAATTGACACAAAATGATAAGGTGAAATAGTTTCCATTTCTAGCCCTGATCTCATGCTATTATTGGGAACTCAATTCCATTCAGTGTGAGGGATATCATGGTGGTCTCTCCAGGTGGCCAGGGAGATAAGAGAAGAAATGGGTAGTAGAAGTGGGGAGGACCTCAGGCAAAGAAAATTGTTTCTCTCTTATCGCTTTTATGTATCGAGCTTTTCAATAACATTTTAAATCTGGTGATCTATGTTACTAAAAAGAAAAGTTGGAAACCCATTCTAGTGTATATAGGAAAAAGTGTTAAATGAATTGTATTCATACCAGTCTTGGCAAATTTGCAATAAATTATACCTTCACAATTCAAAAAAATCATTACAATATTAACTTCATTGCTATCCTGAATAAAATATCATATCAATTTTTCTAGCAAAAATTTTTAATTAAGTTCACATTAACAAAGGTAATTCCATAAGTGCAATTGTCTTTTGTATTTCAATTGATTTTACAACTGAAAACGTTAAGTATAAAACTGATGACATTGCCACAACAATTTTCAAATGTTTTATTGATAATATCATTTTATGATAAATCATAACTACATGTGCTGATGAATGCAGCAGGATGCTTAGATACATGTATACAATGTGGAATTAATGAATCAAACTAATGGACATATCCACCATTTCATTTACCTATTTTTAAGGTGAAGCCTTTAAAATTTATCAGTTATTTTTAAATCTCCTTTACATTATTATTGATAATTATCCTCGTGGGGTAGAATAAATCTAAAGAACTATTTTTCATTGCTCTGGAACTTTTCACCCTTCGATTAACACCCCACTCTTGCCCATCCCTTACCCCCAGCCACTGCTCACCATCATTTTCTATGAATTTGACTTGTTAAGATTCCACTTATAATTGAGATCATCCAGTATTTGTCTTTCTGTGCTTGGCTTATTTCACTTAGCATAATGTCATTCAGATTCATCCTTTTGCCAATGACAGGATGTCCCCCCCCCTTTTGAAGAATGAATAGTATTTGATTAATCATAAATGCCACATTGCTTTATTGCTTATCTGTTGGTGACAATTAGACTTCGTATCCTGGCAACTGTGAATAATGAACATGGAAGTGCAGATATTGCTTCAATATATTGATTTCAATATGGACATGTACCCAGAAATGAGATTTCTAGATCATCTGGTAGTTCGAGTTTTTTGAGGAATATCCATACCATTTCCATATTGGTTATGCTAGGTTATATCCCCATCAGTGAAGTGTGAGTTCCCTTTTCTCTGCCTCATTTCCAATACTTGCTCTTTCTTCTATTGGTAAAAGCTATCCTAATAGGTGTGACATGAGATCTCATGTGTGATTTGCACTTCCCTGTTGATTAGTAATACTAAGCACTTTTTCATATATTTCTTAACCATTTATATATCTTCTTTTGAGAAATGTCTTTTCAAGTTCTTTGCCTGTTTTTTAATCAGATTATTTGTTTCCTTGTTATTGGGTTAAATTCTTTATGTGCTTTGGCTATCAACTCCCCCTCAGATGTATGATTTACAAATATTTTCTCCCATTCTGTATGTTTTCACTTTGGTAATTGTTTCCCTTTCTGTGCAAAATCCTCTGCGTGATGCCATTCCATTTATCTGTTTTTGCTTTAGTTGTTTGTGTTTTCTGGGTTATATCCTGAAACTCTTTGCCCAGACCAATGTGGGACATTTTTATCTCTTTTGGTTATAATTCCAGGTCTTATATTCATGTATTTATTCTATTTTGATATTTTTTACCTGGTGTAATATATAGGTCTAATTTCATGCTTCTGCATGTAAATAACAGTTTTCCCAGTACCACATATTGAAGAAACAGTCTTTTCCCACTCTGTTTTCTTGGCACTTCTGTTAGATGTCAATTGACCACATATTTATCTTTATTTCTGGGTTTTCTATCCTGTTTCATTGGTTAATTTCTCTGATTTTGTGCCACTACCATGCTGTTTTGATTATAAACACTGTAATGTGTCTTGAATTCAGGGAGTGTGGTGCCTCCAGCTTTGTTCTTTCTGCTCACTTCTATTTTGGCTATTTGAGTTCTTTTGTGCCTCCATACAAATCTAAGGATTACTCCTTCTACTTCCGTAAAAAAAATGACTTTGGAATTTTACAAATTGTACTGAATTTACAGATCACTTTGGGTTGTATGGATATTTTCACATTAATTCTTCCAATCCATGAACTTTGGATGTCTTTACATTTATCTGTGTTTATTGAATTTCTTTTGAAGTTTAGTTGTGATTTTCTTTATATAGGTGTGTTTTAATACCATGACTAAATTTACATCTAAGTATTTAACTTTTTATTGCTATTGTAAATGAGATTTTTTCATATCCTTTTTAGATAGTTCATTATTAGCGTATAGTAATGAGATTAATTTTTATATGCTGATTCGTATCTTGCTGGTTTATTGAATTTATTATTTCTATCAGATTTTTCGTAGTGTCTTTAGTGTTTTCTATATATTAGGTCATGTCAGCTACAAGAAAAGAAAAAGTACTTCACCCTTTCCTCTTAGGATTCCTTTTATTTCTTTTTCTTAACTAATTGCTCTGGTTAGGATGTCCAGTTCTAAACTGAAAAGAAGTGGCGAGAATGGCATCCTAGTCCATCCCCTGATTTTTGGGAAAAGCTTTAAACTTTTCACCTTTGAGAATGATGTTAGCTATGAGATTGTCATATATGACCTTCATTGTGTTGAGGTACGTTCCCTTTATACCTATAATGTCTAGGTGCATTCCTCCTGCACCTACTCTGTGAAGAGTTTGTATCATGAAAGGGTGTTGACATTTTTCTTTTCTTTTTTTTGTGTGTGTCTTTTTAATGATTATATTATTTCTGTTATTTATTGTCATTAATGTGGTATGTCATGGTAACCAATTTGCATATATTGAACCATTTTTCATGCCAGGAAAAAATTCCACTTGCTTGTGATGTTATTTTAATATGTTCTTAAATTTTGGTGGTTAATATTTTGTTGAGGACTTTTACATCTATATTTACAGGAATATTGACCTGTAATTTTCTTTTCTTATAATATCCTTGTCTGGTTTTGGTATTAAGTTTATGCTAGCTTTGTAAGATGAGTTTGAAAGTATCCATTGCACTTTGATGATGAAAGACCTTTACTATTTTGTCTAGCCTGGGCCTCTGGGTGGGCTGGCTATTGACAAACCCAGACAGATTCACACTGGTGTCAGATTCTTTAGTCAGTGTGGGTCATTTCCTCTGCTCTGATTCTGAATGGTATAGCCGGTTATGCTTTGTAGTCCAGTTCTTTTGCCTGAGTGAAAAGTACTGTTGTTTGGGATATGTAGTTCAGTAGGTTCATTGCGTTGGTTCTAAGGGTAGGTGAGATCACTAGGGTTGTTGCATGACCTCACAGGATGGGTAAAACCAGAAGTTATGCCCTAAAGGTATGAATAGCCTGTACTTACCCCCTGGACTTTAGTAGGCTTGAACAATGCACCATATTTGGCAAGTTGTGCTGCCAGCTCACCACCTGGAGTTGAGCGGATGGAACCAGGTGCTCCCTTCACAGTTAGTCACTGACTGGCATTTGCATATTGACCTGGGGAAGACTTAATAAGAACTACACTATGTGGGGAAGCTGGCTAAAAATTTATGTCTGAAAGATTTGTGAACCATGTTTCCTGAAGTATAAAATTAGCAAGTCTTTCTTGCATGATTCATCTGGTAGCCAGAATGCAGAGCAACTACAAAGATCCATATGCTAATCACTGTTAGTCCCACCCCCATTCATTGTTTCTAACTAATCCCAAAGTAGGCCTGTTGGTACATTCTACATTTCCCATAGGATGAGACAAAGTGAACCTTTTGCAAGGTATCCCAGAATGGTTCAGAAGTTCGATATATGCCTCCAACTGAATTTTTCCATTGCAGAATCCTGTGCCAGTTTGAAGAACAAAGATAAATTTTTCTCTTACCTTATGGGTCATAATTTTTCTCAGGCACACAGTTCAGGGAGGTGACTCAGCCTCATTCCTTGAATATTCTGAGATATTCATGATGGTATTCTTACCTCTGGATATTTTAAGTTAATTTTTTTGTGTGTGAGAGAGTGAAGCTAAAGAAATTCTATTTCACCATCTTGCTGGTATCCTCCTGAAATTATTTTTCAAAGAAATAGCTGAATTGTATCTCATTAATTAAAAACGTAAATGGGAGAATACTTATGGCACATTGCTAATGAATTATTTATCTTGGCATAAAAACAAAGGAAGAGTAAAGCAAATAACCATTACTTTTTTTTTTTTTAAGTTCCAAGTATTTAATAAGAATTTTGCTGTAGATAAGAACAGGTGGCAGTAGTCAGATTTCCCATCTGCAAATTGTAAAATCATCTACAGGTTGGCTTTCACAAGTATTATAGCCAATATGTGGAAGCCTATCCATTCACAAATTATGCCAGATGGACTCTGACCAAATTCAGAGAGCCACGTAGGACCAATGTTCTTTCTGATGCTTTTTAAAGTTTGAAGCAGATGACCATACCATTTGCACAGCAAAATAGGCACTGCGAACAGTATGTGAGCAGAATTTATTTAGTGAATTGAATGGGGACAGTTAATGACATAACAGATCCTTGAAATCCCAGATCATAATAATGAAAATCCTCTGCAGATGTGGCCCAGTCAGAGGTAAAGAGAAGATTGGCTATTATCTGTTGGTAACTGAAGTCCAGTATTTCCACTTCTTCCTTGGAAACAAATCGAGAAGTTTTCAGATATGTATAATTAAGTATTATCATTCTAACATTGTGACTTAGATTGTGAGCATTATCACTCACTATTTAGAGCTGTGTTCTATGCTAGCTTGAAAATATGCATTTTGTTTGGGAGTCTTTATGTCTTAGGCCTGCTTCAAAGTAAAAGAACCTCTATGATCATTTAAAAATAATAATAAGGCCTATCAACATTGTGTTGTCTACCAGATCAATGTAGAGCTATAGAGTATTTTTTATTGTCATAAAATATGCAATATTGTAGTCTTTATCTAGCTTTCTCTTCCTCATATAAGGTAATATAAAAGTGTTTTCTCATCTTATATTCAAAGAAAGAGAAGGAAAGGAAAAATGAGAAAGTAAATAAGGAGTGGTGTAGAATTAAGCAGGAAGAAAAGAAGAGAGGGAAGGAAGGAAACAAACAGGCAACTTATTAAAAGAGATATTATTTGAATTGAATTTTGTTCCTTCAAGATTCAGAAACCTAAATACCTGGTACCTCAGAATGCGAGTGATTTTGTTGATAAGACTTCAGAGGTAAGTTAAATGAGGTCATTAGTCTACACCCAAATCCAATCTGATTTATAAGAAAAGGAGATTAGGAAATTTAGGGTAAGAAAAATAATTTTCTTCCTACCCTTCTCAGTTGTTAATTGGGGCAAAAAACAAATGAACAAGAAAAAACAATTATAAATTTATTTACATGTATACCTCACATATACATGGTAGATATCTAGAAAAAAACTAGTAAATCTCAAAGAGGTAACTTAGAATTCAGGCTTACATATCATCCAATGAAACAAAGAAAGAGGTGTGTTGGAGAGGCCAAAAGTGCAGACGTGACCAGGAAGACCATGGTAAATGCAGGTTAGGTTTGAAGATGTAAGCTCCTGCCTTTCCTTGTTAATTAGGGCATTTTAACATATGTTAAAGCTAATTCTGTAGAGAGATAAAAGATAATCTGTGTCCCTTTTATCTTTTGGTTGTATAATTTATGAGTACATTTTGGTTTCTAATTGAGTCAGCTTATGGAATTCTGTTTCATTTTTGTTTTTTCCACCTGAAACCAGTCCTTTTGTTTTGGTTTGTTTGTTACTTTCTTCTTTTGTAGTAGTTACAGGAAACACACATAAACCATTAAAATGCAAAACAAGCAACTCCTGCGCAACCCAGCTCACATCCTTAAATCCATGTCCTTGTCCACAGAAAGTAGCATGATGCCAGTACAGTGCTCAAGGCCAAGGGAAACAGGTGCAAAATATTGTAACCTGCCCTGACTCCACCTTTAGTTCAGCCTCTAGCTACTATTCCTCTCTAAATATGAAAACCCCAGACCAAGATGTTGTTTCCCACTAAAGACAGTCCACATTCTCTCTCTGTATCTTTGAGTATCTGTGCTTTCCTAAATATATTTGCTTGTTCCTCTATCTGACATGTCTTTAAATTCTTTTTGTGATATTTCTCAAGAACCCCACTCATCCTGAATACAGGTTCCCCTCAATGGTATATCTTCAAACACTCCTCCAGTGACAATCACAACAAATCAGGTCTAGACACTTGCCCCAAAAACCAAACAGAAAAAGTAATGGTGAAAAGCAGGAAAGGAATTTTAATCAAAATGACCATATAGGTAGACAAAGTAAAATCACATACCTCAGCCCTGTCTTTGGCGAACTAACCTATGCTTTAGGTATAAACAGAGGAAGAAATGGGCAAGGGGTGAGAGTATGCACAATAAAACAGCTTTAGTTCAACTGTGGTCTGGTTGACCACAGTTCTCAGTTCTGGTTCTACAAGAGGACTCCAGAGAATCCTTATTACTTGAGAAAGCAATTTCCATTTGTTGCTCAGGATGTTTATCCATCAGACCTGTGGTCCTGGAAGGGGTCCCCTGGGATAATTATTCATGAGTAGTGAGAAGTCTCATCATGGGGTCATTTGCCTGAAAGGTTCTCCT
This sequence comes from Sciurus vulgaris, assembly GCF_902686455.1. Taxonomy (NCBI): domain Eukaryota; kingdom Metazoa; phylum Chordata; class Mammalia; order Rodentia; family Sciuridae; genus Sciurus; species Sciurus vulgaris. The sequence continues at coordinate 139,545,561 of NC_136463.1, forward strand.
GTTTCTGGAAGGTTTAGGGCAATGAGGAGACTTGTAGGCTCTGCTCCAGAAAGTCTGGAGCAGAGCATTGTACAAGCTGGCAGTGGAATGTACCTGAAAATCTTGAAAATACCTTAGTTACTCTTATCATGATGTTCACAGACTTGAAGTGGCCAAGATAGGTAAGTTTAGGGCTAATAGAGCTTATGTTCATATGAAGATAATAAAGGAGACAGATACACAATGAAAACAGAGATGCCAATATTTATTCTGGTTTTGGTTACCCATTAGGCAACTGCAGGCTCAAGTAAAGAGTCAGTGTTTTTATCAAAAGCAGCTTCTAATTTTCTGTTATAATACTTGGTTCTACTGGATTAGTTGAGATTATTATTACAAAAGAGCATGGTTGCCCTGGTGGTCAACCACATTTGGACTTCAGTCAAGGTTTCAATATACATTCAGAAATGGGAAGCAGTTCTTTTGTTAATTTCACCCCACTGTTGTTAATATCCTTCCACCTCCATCTATACACAGATGCAACGGAATCTCCCCTTGGTGAGTGCATATTTTGGGGCATGCTCAATTTAAGGTCATAGACCACAGGTTCAAAAAAGAAAGATAGTAGATACAAATAAGCAAAGTTTATATCATATAAAAGAATGAGTCTGAGTGACTCAGTGACCTTAGCTGGTTTCTCATATAAGTTTCTCCAAAGAATTTTGACTTAAACATTAAAAGAACAATTTCAAAAGTGTGTTAATAATATTTAAAAGTAGCAGCAACTTTATCATGTGTGAGAGTTTATCCTTAAAGGTGTCTGCCTCACTTGGTGGCTAATACATCCTGGCCCCTGATTTAGGATTGTGGAAAGAAATGAGGGGAAAGGAGAGGAGCAGAGGGAAGGAAAGACAATGGAATGAGACAAACACCATTACCCTATGTACATGTATGATTACACAAACAGTGTGACTCTACTTTGTGTACAACCAGAGAAATGAAAATTGTAACCCATTTGTGTACAATGAATTAAAAATAAAAATAAAATAAAGTGACTAAGGAAAAAAAGGAACATCACAGATTTTTTTCTTTATTAAGACTGTTCTTCAAATATATGAGACAAGAATCAGTGGGCCTTCATTTTACAGAGTATGAGTCTTTCTCTTGAGCACTCTGTAGAACAGAACCAATACAGTCACTGTATTTTTTTCTGTTAATTTTATTGTTAAAATTTTATTATATATATTTTCCTTTTAGGGACTCTATTGTTTAGTCTTCATTTCTGTTTTTTTACGATTTCTTCCCAGAGTACATCCCAATTTTGTCCATTTCTGATATTAGTTTATTAATTCATCCCAGTTTTGTCCATTTGTGTTCATCCCAGTTTTGTCCATTTCTGGTATGAGTTTATTAATTTCTGGCTCAAGATTAGCTTATTATTATTTTTTAAATCCCTAGATATTTGTTTAGTATATTTAATTCAGATTGGTATTATTTAATTTGTCATAGGTTTCTTCTTCATAGTTGTTACAGGGAATGAATATTTAGCAATTTATTGTCAAATTTTTTCCTACCAAAACTGTATGTGTCATTGTGACCAAATACCTGAGAAAAATATCTTAAAGGAGCAGCGATTTATTTTGGCAGATGGTTTTAGAGGTTTCAGTACATGGTCAGATGGTTGCATTGCTGTTAGGTCTATAATGAGGCAGAAACATCATGGTGAAAAGGCATGGCAGAGAAACCAGGTCACATCATGGCAGTCCAGAAGCAGAGAAAGAGAGCAAAAAAGGGACCAAAGACAAGATATGTTCTTCCAGGTCACACCCTGACTCCCAGTGACCCACTTTCTTCAACTAGGCCTTACCTCCTATAGTTTCCACCAACTCCCCAAAAGGTCATCAGATTATGACTCTGTCAATGGATAAATTCACTAATGAGGTCAGAATCCTCACAATCTAATCACTTCCCAAAAGGCCTCCCTCTGAACATTGCTGTCCTGGTGACCAAGCCTTCAGCACATGAGCCTTTGGGGGACATTCATGGTCAAAACCATAGCAGTGATTTCATCTGAAGATGTGCAAAGACTACTTCTGTACCCCTGCATTTGATAAACAAAGTTGGCAGTTTGGAAGAGCTAACAAGACTTTTATCTTTAAAAAGTTGTTTATTTTTTTTAATGTGGAAAATTATACTTTATTGGATATGTTTTTTGGAGAAATATAATTGTGCTTTAATTTTCCTTTGCTTTCCACAATCTAAAATTTTTCCTGCACTTCCTTTCACTTGCCCACAGACTCCATGTTAAATCTTTTTATCTCCCTCTCTCTAAAAAGCATTACCTTTCAAAAATTGCCTCCCTGAGTCTGACTTGTACTTCTAAGTTTCTTTCCATAGTTATCACTATAATCTATCTGAACTCTTTTTCAGAATTTTACACTGAGTTGTCTTTCTTTTTTTTGGGTCTGATTTTAATCTCAGATTCTTATTGCTCCATTTTTCTGCCCCCCTCAATCTTTTCAAGGCCTCAAATTGATCTCTAAATGTAATTCTGGGCCTCTTCTTTTTCCAAATGAATTCATAAGTGCTTTATCTGTTTCTATGAAGAATGCCATTGGAATTTTAATAGGAATTGCATTAAATCTGTATAGTGCTTTTGGTATTATGGTCATGGTAGCAATATTAATTCTGCCTATCCAAGAACATGAAAGATTGTTCTATTTTCTAAAGTCTTCTTCAATTTCTTTCTTTGGTATTCTATATTTTTCATTATAGAGGTCTTTCACCTGTTTCATTAGATTGATTCCCAAGTTTGTTATTTTTTTTAATGAGGCTGTTATAAATAGTTTTCCTGAATTCTCTTTCAGCTGATTTGTCATTGGTATATAGGAACACAATTTATTTGTGTGTGTCAATTTTATATCCTGCTACTTTGCTGAATTAATTTATGAGTTCTAGAAGATTTCTGGTGGAGTTTTTTTGGGGGGACTCTTATAAATATAGAATTATTTCATTGGCAAATATGGATAGTTTGAGTTCGTCTTTTCCTCTTGTATCCCTTTAATTTCTTTCTTTTGCATAATTGCTCTGGCTAGAGTTTCAAGGATGATGTTGAAAAAGGGTATCCTTGTCTTATTCAATTCTTAAAGGGAGTGTTTTCAGTTTTTCTCCATTTAGAATGATCCTGGTCTTGAGTTTAACATATACAGTTTTTACAATGATAAGGTATGTTCTTACTATCCCTAGTTTGCAGTAAATGAATGGAACTGGAGAATATCATGCTAAGTAAGATAAGTCAGTCCCAAAAAACCAAGTGCTGAAAGTTCTCTCTGATATGTGGATTCTTACCACACAAGGGAGGTGGGAAGGGAAAAATAGAAGTTCATTGGATTAGACAAAGGATAATGAAAGGAAGGGAGGAGGAATGGGAATAGGAAAGACATAGAATGAATTGGGAATAACCTTCATGTGTTCATCATATATGAATACACAACCAGTGTAACTCCATATCATGTACAACCACACAAATGGGATCCTAATTGGAATAGGTTGTACTCTATGTATGTGTCATGTATATCTAAAAACAACATATTTTTTAAAAAAGTAATTCTGGTGAAAAATTGGGATTTTTTTTTACTTTTTACTTTTTGATACCAGGGACTGAACTCAGGGGCACTTAACCACTGAGCCACATCCCTATCCCTTTTTGGTAATTTGTGTAGAGACGGTGTCTTAGTAGTTGCTTAGGGCCTCACTTTTGCTGAAGCTGGCTTTGAACTTGTGATCCTCCTGCCTCAGCCTCCCAACGTGGGATTACAGGCATGGGTCATTGTGCCTGGCAGGATTTTTTAAAATACTCTTTGGAATATGAAATTTTTAGAAAGACTTGGATGGTTTGTTTTGTCTCCTGTTTGCTATCCCTTTTGAAAGAAGTCCGAAGTTTAGGTTTAGCCAACCACCACTATTTTAATGCCTCAAAAATGATTCTTATTTTTATTTATTTATTTGTTTATTTTGTAGTTATAGATAGACAGCATGCCTTTATTTTATTTGCTTATTTTAGTGTGCAGTGCTAAGGATCGAACCCAATGCCTCACACGTGCTAGGCAAGTGCTCTGCCACAGAGCCCCAGCCCCAGCCCCTCAAAAATGATTGATTCTTAAAACAATTTTAAACAAAAAAACTCGAGATGATTTGGATTTTTAGAAATTTTATTTTACTATAAAATATTCTTACTCCCCAAATTCCAAAATGAAAACAATAGCTATTATTTGGCCATAAACCTATGCTGAGCCCAAATAAATTTTAGTCTATCCTTAATTAGTGATCACTTTACATCAACTTGTTTATTTAAGACAGTTTTCACAAACAAGCATGAGTTAAAGATCTCCTTCTTAAAAGTACTTAAAATTTAAATTCCACCAATTTATTCCTTCAAAAATATAAATAGAGGAAACTTCTTGTTTTTAGAAAATTAAACCATAACCTGTACCTGAGATGTTAAAAGACCAGGTAAATTTACAACCCACATTATTTTCCTTTTGGAAATATTAATCCAATATAAAGAGAAAAGCTCAGGAGCCCTCCCATTCAGAATGATCCTCTAAAGAGAAATATTGACATCTATAAGGCTCATCAGAAATGCAGTTTCAGGCCTCACCCCAGCTATTTAAAACATAATCTATATTTTACCAAGATCTCAGGTGATTTGCTTATACATTAAAATTCAAAAAGCACAAAATGTTCTTTGGATGATGTCCTCCTAGGTAAAGGTCATGACCTGTAAATGTCTTTCTGAAAGCACGCGATAGCAACCTGACCCAGTTTTGCACTAATGTTGTAAGTTCTTAAATGAATCACATCTGTAATTCAGAAAGAATAGAGGTAAATAGAAATACCTAAGGGCAAAAATCTTAAACACCACATACACAATTTTCTTACTCTAATTGGTTATTTTCTTCTATACCTTGCTTTAAGCCCTACTAGGATTTGTGTTTTAAAAGGGAGGAGAACTTACATCTATTTTATTCTTTCACTAATTTGGTGCTCAATAAATATTGAATGTGTGTTTATCAGAAAGGGAGAATTATTTCCATGTATAATAGAAAGTTGGATGAAAAGTTCTCTAATAATTGTTCTATAACTAAAATTTAATGACTCAGTGAGTAATATATATACTTTTTTTATACTAGGGATTGAACCCAAGGGTACCTTACCACTGAGCTATATCCACAGCTCTTTTTATTTTTTTATCTGAGACAGGGTCTCACTAAGTTGCTGAGGCTGTTGTCAAACTTATAATCCTCCTGCCTGAGCCTTCCAAGTCCCTGAAATTTCAGACATGCATCATTATGCCCAGTTAAACTTCATTTCTAAACCAAACATTTTAGACAATTAGAATTATATATGTTTATGATGTACAACTTGATTATTTGATATATATCCATGTTTTGAAATAATCACCATAATCAAGCTAACTTACATATCCATTTACTCACAGATGCTAATTTCTTCTGTTTTTATTCTTGTGTGTATGTGTCTAGGTGGTAAGATAAAGGTTTAATTTCATTCTTTTTCATACGAATCCAGTGTTATCAATTCTACTATTGAAGGAACTATCCTTTCCCCATGTGTATTTTTGGTACCCTTGTCAAATCTGTTGACCACTTATGTGTGGGCTTACTTATGGTCTCTCTATTCTGATCTATTGGCCTATACATTTATTTTTATGCCAGTAGCATACTCTTTTAGATACTGTAGCTTTATATATATTTTTTTTTAATTAGGAAACAACATGACTTGTACTCTGTTCCCATTCAAAATTGATTTGGCTATTTGGATCTTCTATGATTCCATACAAATTTGAAATTTTTTTTTCTATTCACATAAAAAATATCATTGAGGTTTTGATCAGGATTAGATTAAATTTGTAGATCACTTGAGTAGTGTGGACTGTTTAGCAATACTCAATATTTCAATCCATGAACTCAGAATATCTTTCTACTTATTTGTGTCTGCTTCAATTTCTTTCTTGATGGTTATAGTTCAGTGAGCAAGTTTTTTAACTTTTTTTAAACTAAATTCTCTTAAGCCAACTTTCTTAAACCAATTTTCTTAACCTAAAACTTCAAAATCAAATAGCTACTGGAAGTTACCTAAGTATATAGTCAAAACTCCTCAGATTTCTTTCTCTGCTATGATTTTTTTTTTCAGCTGTGGTTTTAGGTACACTACTACATTTGTTTTTCTATCAATATCTCAAACCCCTATTATGACTACACTGTGAGACGATATAAGTAGGTAGTCTGTTATAAATATAAAAGGTGCTATTGAATTCACTTGTGCTAGAACTAACAACTTTGCATTCTCCTGCCATTAAAGAGTCATAGATTTCATAGCTCAGAATAAAAAGTGAACCTGAACATTAGTAATACAGTAAGTGTCCTGAAAACAAAATGATTCTGCTTTAAATTATTCTGGATCAGCAGGTATAACACTTATTTCACTTATGAGTAAAATTTTATGACCCATAAGGATATTTAGATTTGAATTTATTTTATACCTACAGTATTTCTTTACAATGCTTCCATATTATAATGATGAGACATTTGGTGCTTCCATTTACCTCCTTTTAGAATACTTGGTCATTAGTTAGCTGATCATAAAACACAAGTTAATCACAAAAATAAATTTAAGTCATTTTAATTTCAACAAATAAAACAGAAAAATGAAATTTTCTATACATAGCTACATTGTAATCCTTAATCTCTCAATTATACAAACTTTTTTGTAACAGAAATGTTGAATTTAAGAACTAATACCTTTTCTAGGGCTCAACTTTTGTTTAAATAGTATTTTTACATTTTGTTGTTTTTCCTTAAAAAAAATCACATACTCCACAAAATAAATCAAGAGATAGAAACAAAACTAAAAAAGAAACACACACACACACACACACACACACAAAGAAGATTTTACTTTATCTCTTGAATTCTAGATAAGTCTCAAGAATTCAAGCATAAGGACATGGACGGATTACAGAGAAACAAAATCCCTATCACAATAGCACTCGGGGAATTGATAGTGAAGGGGAAGCTGTTCTTTGCAATTTGTTAGTTCTTTTGAGATATATAGGCTTTCTGTCAGATTTTTATGAGCTTTTCCTTATGCATAAAAATTTGCAAAAAGTTTCTCTTTGCATGTGTGCATGTATGTGTGTGTGTGTGTGTTTCAAGAAGTATTAGAAGCAAAAAACAAAAACAAAAACAAAAAAATCCTACCAATAAGGTAATGACAAATTTTTGTATAAATCTGCATCATGAAAAAGAATTGACTCATTTAGTGGATATACCAGCTTCAATTATTTATGGCAGAACCATGACTCAGTCATGACAAAACAACTGGTTACAAGCTCAGAGTGAGACAGACTACCAAGAAACCAGGTATTCTGCACAGTCCCATTAGTAGCTGGTGACATGGAGGCTGAAGGGCACACAGAATGCATTCACTACTTGGCATGAGAACATGGCAAGTTTGTGCTAAGATGTTCAGTGATTAAGCACATATCTTCTTGGTCACAAGAACGACTGCTCTGCTAGGAATAAACAGGTAAAGCCTACAGATAGGGATTAGAATTTAAGAGTAAGGAGCCAATCACTCCATCATGTCCATAAACACTAAGCAATATAGCTTGAATGGAGTTTGGAGAGAAAGATGGAGTCATTAAGGGACCCATGTGCATGAAGAGAGGAAGAGGAAACCAGTACTGCATGAAGGAAAAACACAAAACCCAAATTACGTGCTACAAAGCTTGGCCAACCCAGCTCCAGTCCTAGGTCTGGTATTGCCATCAAAGTGACCAGTGACAGACTGAAAGGACTTGGCCTTTATTCTCCTCTCTTACTTAGTTAAAGGGTTTAGATTGTCCAGAATATATGTCTTGACAGCCAGAAGTCACCTCCTGACTTCACTTCCTGCATCTGGACAATAAGTTTTATTTTGAAACCCCAATTCTACCACATCAAGACTAGAAATCAGATCCCTAAGGGATTCCTTGTGCTCTAATGTTCAAGTTATTAACAATAATTGAGACTTCTTTTTCTCATGAAAAAAATTGGAGGAAAATAGATTTAATATGATTTCCCCATCAAAGTCAATCACAAATGAAGTATACCAAATGACCTATATAAAATTAACTCATTTGACAAATGAAATCCCATTCAGAAGAGATTTCTACAAAGGTCAAGGAATGTTTATTTTAATCTAATATGCTGAATTCAGAAAATAGTGTGAAATGAAAATAATTAAAGGAGCAAAATATAATTCAGTTATCCTACTATACATTAATTGGTATGGTAAAGTATATGTATGAACAACAATGGAATTGCTTTCATGGCAATGAAACTCAATACCTACATTTGGAATTACACCTGCTGAGGAATAATCTAGCTCAGGTCTGGGATGTGGCCAGTGTGGGAATAGCAGGTAAAATCTGAAGGAAAAGGCTGTCCCTGCTTCCAGCATTCCCACCATGATCTTCTACTGCCAAATAAAGAACAGAGAATTCATCTTTAAAGAAATGCAAAAAATCATCTGAATAATGATTCTAATGTAAATATTTGTACCCCAAATGTCTGCTTATTCTGGCATTTGGAAACCCACATTTTGTCATCTGAAAGCAAAATATGATAATTCTTATGCTCTACTTAAGTCAAATACACAGAATTCACAGTCAGAATTCCAATTTAGGAAGTAAAACTAATATGAACTTCACATTCATTGTGTGTATGCATCTGGGTGTGGGCGTGCATCACACAAACACGTGTGCATACATACGCACATTTATATTATATATACATATATATTATAATGTATGGGAAAGGAAAAATTCCTATTTTTTTTATTTTTGAAATACAAGTAGTCAACAGTATATGAGGAAAATTAAGTGCATGTAAAATAATGACAAAATCAAACAAAATGAAAAACTAAACACAAAGGAAAAGAAAGAGGAGAGAGAATAGAGCATAATTAATATTCTTTATAGAGATTTGAGAATATGTTACTTTTATAAAAGAGGCTAGAGTGTTAGAAAGAAGGAACAATTATATCAAAGAAGGATTCTTAAGAGGAAAAAAGTAAAACACCCAAAATTTAAAATGTCAGAAGGGACTAGAAGAAGAGCCAAGAAAATCTCCCAGAACATAGCTCAAAAAAGACAAAGAGAAAATAAAAGAACAATATACATGGGATTAATTTAGGGAGTTAAATATTTTGCTTACAGGAATTCCAAAAAGAAAATATGGGGATAATAAAATTTTAAAAAATAGATGATTATTTCCTGGCAGTAAGGAAAAATAAGCCCTCAAACTAAAATGGAAAGCAAAAAGAAAAAAAGAACAAATCTTGATATCTGCTCCTAAAATTTCAGGTAGTACTAAGAATAAAGAGTAAATTTTTTAATAACTTCTACAAAAAGAATGGGATTAGTATCCAAAATCTTGACAAAAATACTGTGGTAAAAAAATGTAGAAAAAAGCTTTAAATTATAGTGGAAACTTGAAATTTAATATTAAGTCAAAATGGCAATCAAGAGTGAAGGCATTTTCAACTGTCCACAAGCCCAAAAAGTTAATTTTACAAATACCTTGTCTTGAAAGTTTTTAGGACTTGTAGATGTTATAGCAGCGTTGAAGGGTGAGTTAAAGATAAATAGAAATAACCCACAGGTACAGCCTGTCGTACATTTCTTATTTCTATAGCAAAGGAAGCAGAATTTAACAGAAGTACCCACACAGAGAGAAGGCAGAATCTACTTTTGGGTGGCATTTACCTGGAACATTTCCCCTGTGGAGCACCTGGCTGCTGGTGAAAATTCAAATCCCTGCTTTTATACTGTGATCTCATTTTCATTGTAAAAGAACTTAACTTCACTACCCATTTACTGCTGCTTAGAAAATTCTTTAGAAAACTGAGCTTTCCCTCGATTTCAAACCAAACTTAGTTTTAGAACTTACTTTTTTTTTTTTTTTTCTGAGAACCAGAATCAGTGTCCAAGAGTCCCTTAAAAATATTGTTACCTACGACTTTGCAGTCTCAGAAAGTGTGCCTCCTAACCATGTCAAAGCCAACAAAAACAGTAAAAGATGACAAGCATAAAATAGGGGCAGCTGTGGACCCAATCGAGGAAAGCAGAGAAGGTGAAGTGCTGAGAGGGCGTGTGTGTGAGACAGGTAGACACTGGGTCTTCTCCTAAAGAGAAGAATGCACAGCTCTGGGAGGGAGAGTTCCATGGGAAGAGGAACTTTATGCACATTTATAATTTTTTTTTTTCTTTTCACTATTTCATTTTCACTCTTTTAAGTTCCTCTGTTGAAGATAGGTCTAGGTGAAATTGAAGGAAATTTTTTGGATTCCCTATTAAGGAATAAAAATTTGGACTTTGGACTATTCTTGTTATTGCTTTGACATTGTTCTTCAGGATTAGACATTCTTAACATTTTTGCTTTTTTAATCAGAGCCTCCATGTTAAAAAAAAAAAAAAATCTGCAATCTTAAAATGATGTAACTCAAGAAGAACTTCCGAAAAGAGAGCTAATTATAAAACTGAGATTAATGGACAAGGGATATAGATCTGTGATAAAACAATTGCCTAGCATATGTGTGGCTCTGGGTTCAATCCCTAACACAGCAAAAGTCTGTGGTTGGACATAGAGAACTACAAGGAAGAGCAGAAACCTGGGACAAGCAGTAGTAGAACTTTGCATGTGGAAACTGAGGGTCAAAATCAGGAAGAAGAGAAATTCATGCAGAACAGGCCAAGTGGAAAAGAGAGGTAATCTGAGCATAAGGGAAAAGATGAATATTAGGGAAGGGTCAGGAGATAAACAGCTCCTCTCTCTTCCTACTTTCCTATTTCCTGCTGGAACTCTCCATGACTAAACCAACTAGAAGGTGGAGGGCAGGGAAGCAATGTGACAGAGTCAATTGAGGTAGATCTGAAAGAGAAATGATATTTTGCCCAATCGTCATCCTCCATTACCTTATCTTTTCGACCAATTGCCATTTCCTTTGCAACACATCTTATAATGCTTCCTCTTCTCATGATGTATATGAAAGATTTTTGAAAATAGGTTTTAAGGTAATCCATTGATTCCAGACTTGAGGAAAACTCATTGATACTAAGATAAAAGAGTTGAGGTTCAAATCTTTCACTGTTCATGGGTGAAACTTTCAAGTTACAAAGAACTGAACATGCCATGAAGAGTAGAGGGAGAGATCTCTGAGTGCAATCCTTTTTTTAATTAGAAATACACTACTCAGAGGTATGTTAACTTTACATTGGAAATATCTGAAGTTGTCTTGGTAATGAACAGAAGAGATATATGAAATGTTACAATTAGTAGAGTTTAGAGCTCAAGGATCATTGGTTATTTCTCTCCCTTTTTTGTACACTTTGTTTAAGATGATCAATGGGAAAAGCATCCATTCACTAAGTCTCCTCAACCATTGGCAAACAAGATGAATGATATCACCATTTGACTCCAAAGCATGTGGAAATAAACCTGGGTTCCATATTATACATGTTGCCCCAGGAACACAGGACTCACTGGAAATGAATCTGGGTGCTAGTAATAAGTCCATTCTAAAATTACTCTGAAAATACTGATAGTTGTATTTGATACTTTTTGTAAACTACTTTGAACATAAGCTCATTTTTAAGTGATAGACATATAAAGTAGATACAAATTAGGTCATCTGAGACTTTAACAGATTCAAAAATTAAAGAAGATGTCTTTTAGAGACCTGACAACTTCATAATGCACATAGAAAATCTCAGCTTCATTAGGTGAAATAGCTTTACACCCAGGGATTCTTGTTGCTTTTGTTCTGCCTAACTGTTCACTACCTGCCTTTTGCAATGGAGTAAACTATTCATTAATTTTGTGTGTTTGGTTTGTGACATTTTCCATTCTCAAAATCCTTGTGATAAATTACACGACACAGTGGAAACAACTATAGAACAAAACAAAAACACACCACATGTGGTCTGCTAACCAGGTTCCTGTCAAACAAAATTGGATGCTGTGTTCCCATGGTTTCCTTTGAGTAGTAAAAGAGAAAATATATGCTCAGAAGTGCCATTTCTGTAAATTGCTGAAAAATCTTCATATTAGTGGAGCCAAGAAAATATTTCAGTGGCAAAAAAAAGCTGTAAGAAAACCAAGTTATACATTTTATTTCTCTGCTAGCACAAAGGGAAAACATTCTTTTCAAGCACATGGAGCAGAAAAAATAACAGGTTCCATTTTTCCCAATCAGTAATAAATCCCATTTAGGGAAAAGGTATTTTAACGAGGAAATGCTTTATCCTACCTTGTTAAGTAAGAATTTTTAAATATCACATATTGGGATTCGAGAAAGAGTATATATCAAAAGGAAAAGAACAGGACTTAGCCCTCTGAGTATTAACCTTCTGAATCAATATACAATGAATGAGATTAATCATCATCAGGAGCCTCCTAACAAGAAGGGATGTTGCCTAAAACAAAGCAGGAAAACCATAACCTACCAACCTAATCACATCTGTCAGGATCTGAAGGACAGCCTAATTCAATCTATGAGAGGAAACCAGCTAGGAAAAAAAAAAAAGAGTAATAAAGTCACTGGTGACTAAAGGATTCTACACAAAGCTGTAGAAAGAGGGTCCAGGAGGTCTGTGTTTAGTAGGGTTTATTCAGGATTCTCCAAGGCAGTGAAAACCTGTATCTGAAAGACCAAATCTCAGGCCTCTATTTACAGAGGCCTCCATCATCAAACTTTTCCAGACTGCAGAATGCATCCCAAAGCTATTTTCTAATAATCAATTCAATTGCCCATGTTCCCTTCATCAGGAAACTTATGAGAGGTGGCAAAGGAAGAAAATAATCTCAATTTTAAGTAAACATATTGGAATTTCAAGACCCATGCCAGTTACTCATTAGTCTCCAACAGTAGTTTAGTTTGAGAGCATTTCTAAAGCTCTTTTTCTGGACCCAAAACGTGGACAACAGATCCTAAATTGTTCCTTCAACTGGACATTATGAGTAGCCAGCCCAATATCTTCTTTAATATTGTTGTGTCAATTCCTTTTAACTATTACACCCATTTACCTCACACCTTTTCTTTTTCTTATAAAATAATTTTTGTTTTCTTTTTACTATAAAAGTAATACAATTTAGTAGTAAAAATTGAAAGGCACAAAGGAAGATATTTAAGTGATCCAATATCTATTAACATTATGGTATTATCTATCCAGTTTTAATTTTTTAGATTTTATTTAAAGTTTTTATGTTTACTTTGTGATGTAAAATATACTTAAAGAAAAAAGTACATGAAGAGCATTTCCACTGTTTTCCACTCCCACATCTTGTCCAGTCACCTTCCTCCACTATAGCTCTAAATCATAATCCTAACCTTATCTTCATCCTCAGTAAATTCCAACCTATTTTCCAAATTAGCAATAATTTTCAATAGAAGCTAGTATTGTAAATTTTCCCCCACCAAGAGGATGTGTAATAAACATTCATGCTGTTTTAAACTTTCAGTTCTATTATGTGAAGTTAGGTAAGTGTGAAGTTAGAAGGGACCTAGTCCACCCACAACTGCCTAGTCCACCCACGACTTCTATTAGCAACTGAAAGTTTGGAGAATTCTCCTAACCAGCATCAGATTCAATAACTCCTTAGAAGGGCTCACAGAACTTACTAAGAAGTGTCATACTATAACTATGACTTATTCCAGAAAAAAAAAAAAAAAATATATATATATACACATATACATTAAAATCAACCCAAGGAAGAAGCACATTGTTCAAAAACCAGAGAAAACTACCAAAGAACTTTCACTATAGTCTCCTCATGGAGTCAGGATGGTTTTACTTTCCTAACATTGAAATGTGATGATATATATGAAATAGTTTTGCCAATCAAGAAAACTCACCTGAGCCATCAATGTCCAGAGTATGTATTGGAAAGCTACCACATAGGAATGATTGACTGACTTCCCACGTGACTAGTCTCATTTTCCAGTGCCTCCAGAGGTGGAGATTCATGACTCACACTACATCCTAAATCATGCTGTTACCACCAGGATTCACCCAGGATCCTTGCCCTAGATTGCACTACTTGTTGTGACCAGCTCCCACTCTGAATCACATCCAGTGTGACACAAGGACAGCTACCAAGGACAGCTATGACACTGTAGCTCTCAGCTATGACCCTGTAGGAGTTTAGAGGTACTTCCTAGAAGCTGAGGGCAAAGAACAGACCTCATTTGGGGCAAGGTTAAAATTTTATTATAAAATTATTATTTTTTAGAATATGTATTACAATATTATTATTTATTCTGTGTCTGAATTAAATCTTTCCCTACTCCTAAGTTCATAACAATATTCTTCCTGTAATCTAGAATTTTCAGTTGTCCCTCAACACACAGTTTGCAATGAATTTTTTCTGTATGATTGAAGAGATAATTCCTTGTTTCAGAAATACTTTATTTAAAGGCTGGGGAGATAGCTCGGTCCGTAGAGTGCTTGCCTTGCAAGCACAAGGCCCTGGGTTTGATCCCCAGTACCGCAAAAAAAAAAAAAAAAAGACTTATTTACAACATTTATCTGCTCCTTGTTATAGACAGATATAACCAGACAAGTATCTGTTTATTCATGTGTTTATTTCCAGGATTTTTATTCTGCTCCATTAGTGTTTTATCTATTCTTGTGTCAATTTTACAGCATTTTAATTAAAACCATACCTTTATAATGAATCTTTATGTCTAATACAATAAATCCTACCACATCACTTTCTAATTTGCATGTTCCTTTGCCTTTATTTCCAAACTTTAGAATCAGGTTACCAACTATCACCCCCACTAAAACAAAACAAAACAAGAAAGTCTGTTTAAATTTTGATTGAGATTTTAATGATTGGTTTAGGTGAAGTGAAATGGAAATCTCAACATGATTGTGTTTTCCCAATCATGTATAACATTTCCGCAGATCCAATTATAATATTATTTGCATTTTTAAAAAATAGATAATTTGTATTATGTTTTCAACGTTTTATTCTAAGTTTCCTCCTTTTAACTTCAAATATATTGTTACATTACTTTTTCGAGTTCCTTTCTTTGGATTTCACGTACTATTGCATTTGCTCTTCGCCTTCTGGATGCTCAGATATTCTATCAAGTTCAAGTATATCAACTTGTCTGCTATCCACACTTTAGAATTTTGATTTGTAATAGTCTGCTTTTTGTATTTCTGAAAAATGTCTTTATTTTTCTCTACTGGAAAGAAATTGGTTTCTTGGTATATAAGACTAGGTTGACAGTTATTTTCATTCAGGCATATTAAAGATTTTTTTTTTTTAAAAAAGACTTCTAGCTTTTGTGAAAAATTAAAAACAAGGGAATAATATTTTAAAAATTGCTCTAAATCAAACTGTCCAGAGATTATTATTGTAAACATTTTGTGTATATTTTTGTATTTCAGGCATATATGTGCTATTAATTTACAAAATTTAGATCCTAATTTTTGAAACCTGATTTTTTTTTTGTTTGACAACATATCATTTTTTTTTTTTTTTTTTTTACTTATAGCTAACACTTCCAAAATCTCAGCTTAAAATAGTAGAGGTTCATTGTTTTTAGATCACTTCTGTTCAAACTTACTCAGCTGATCACTGAGACCAACTCAGCAACAAAGAACATAGTTTGCTATGTATCTGAAATAGGTGAAGAACTAAACAGGACCTGACAACAGCATTAATGGTCATCAAAACTATCTTTTCCTGTGCACTTTCATTCACAGCTGATGAAATTAAATCCAAAGAAGTTTATTTTACTCACAGTGATACAGCCTAAATATTATCCACATCTGTCATCCTCACATCACCTACAGCATACTCCCAGTGCCTGACACCCTGGCTCACTACTGCTCTTCCCCTTTTAGACTTAATTCTGTTCGACTTTGACATTGTACAACAAATCAGGTCAATGGGTGTGGACATTTATTATACTCAATGGTTTACTATTGTCTATGTTTATGCTGTCTGTTCCATCTATTTCAATAAAAGGAATTGAGATAGCCAAATATTATAAACTTGATACAAAGTCAGAGGATAAAAATATTTAATATATGCTGCCAGTGAGATTATATATCAGCACTAATTTGTATATATTTCTGAATTCTCTTTTGCTCTTAAAAATGTTTAATTTTGCTAGTATTTGTAGAAAACAAAATTCAAAATTGAAAAATATAATAAAAACTGCATAAGTTCCAAAATGGGCCAAGAAAAATAATCAAATCAGGAGTAAATTTCTATAGAAAATAAGACATTTTATCTCCATGAAGGTAAGACAAGTAATATTTAATAATAAGTTAAAGTATTTTTGAGGTTTAATTATTTTGATTCAAAAATAAATTGTTCTATTAACTGATGTCCAATATTTTGATTTATAAATTTATGGAGAATAATTTTTCTCATTATAATCATTATCATTGAGAAACAAACAATTTATTAATTTGAAAAGTAGTTTTATAAAAAAATTATAAGAATACTTTTTCCATTTGTCACAAAGATGCATATGGTGTAGAGGGGGTCTTAAGTTTAGCAATCTCTTGAAATTATTGTAATAGTTTTAAATTTACATTTATGTCATCTTCCACACTGTGATCTCTAAGAAAGCAGGGATCTTTATCCATTTATACGTACCATCCTACCAATAGTGATTGTGTAGATACATGCCAGAAATAAGATAGAAGCTAAATACTAAATATTTATTTACTCTGGAATGAATAAAGATAATAAGCATTCAAATCCCATAATTAACTACCTCCACTTTAAATCTATACTTATTAAGCAGAAATTTCTAGTACTACATGACAATGCATCTAATCTATTGATAGTTCAATTTTAATTGTTAATTGCCAGAGTACAATTCTGGCTTTTTAAAAAAAATGTGAATATTTTAGCATGATTCATCGAGTAAGCTTATCATTTTCTGACACTAAAATAAGGTTGTATGAGGTTGAGATTAGATTTGGGACCATAGTCAATTGATCAAGTGATGCCTAAACAAGAATCAAGAACTGTGAAAGCACTGAGTTTCCTATACTTGCAAATGAACAATTTAATCTGACAAGAAGTTAAAAAATACAAATTGAGCAAAAGAGAAAATTCAGCACTTTTAGAAGTGCATTGACTGTCTGTTTATCTTTCAGACATACAAAAGCAAGGGCTTGTCTCACACACTCATGTATCTCCAGTCCTAGCAGGATGTCTGGCAAAATATTTAGCTTTCCATAAAAAACGTGTTTGGTGGATAAATGGCTTCCTGATATAAAATTAAAAATCAATGTCTTCTATTCTCTTCTGATTGGTTTTAATTTATTCTTTGGGGGTGCAATGGAGTGTTGATAGAATTTTGAAGGACACACCTAATGAGTTAATTTCTACTTGACTGTTGATCTCTCAAGTTCTGCCTTATTCTTCTCTACTCTAATAGCTCTAGTCTCTTCTCCATTTTCTCAGTGGAAGACTTTCCACACTAGTTGCTATCTTATGACCATTTTCTTTTGTTCACATCCCTTTTAATGTGCACCACTAAGCACTGACTGCACTACTTGAAGTATTTATAAGCTATGGCTCTGGGGAAGAAGCACATAAGGAAGTATTTATTAAGAAGACTGATCCAAAATATATAAAAGTAAAACAAACTGCTGCAATAAATGTTTGTTGTGAGCAAAGATGTGAGTATTGTGGGGAAAAGGAAGAAAACAAAGTACAAGAAAACTCTATATAGCTTTATAAATAAGGGAAAACCAATACAGAAGAAGCAATCGGGTATTAATTAGAAGGTCAAGCATAGGGATGGGCATGGTTAGGATGGAGGAGTGCAATGTATGTTCTATGATATCCCAGAGAACTAAGATCTATTTAATGAGTAAATTTTGAAATGAAGAACTATCTTAGCGTAAAAATTAAACCTAACTTAATATTAACCAATGTTTTCCATCAATACAAAAAATAAATGCCTCTGAGGACTTAAAATGATGAATTTTGTCTTGGACTCTTTTATGATTTTTCAAATAAGAGTAAGACCTTCAGCATTTCTATATTTCCCTAGGATTTTAATCATGCCTTCATTATTGTTTTGCCATTCTGTAATGCATCACATAAAATCCATTCTTCCAAGAAAACAGACTATAAGTCTTTTAACTTTTGGTTTTATTCTGGTGCCTAATACATTACTTAACACAAAAGAGGTCCTCTGTGACTCTATTGGATTCATGGGTGCATGAATACTTAGAAAATATTTATATATTTGAATGGAGGCATCAAGCAAATCAACAGAAATTGAGGCAGATGTTATAGTTTAGATATGAGGTGTTCCTCAAGATCTCATGTTTGAGATAAATCAAGAAAGTTCAGAGGTGAAATGATTGGGTTATAAAAGCCTAAACCCAACCAATGCCTTAATCCACTTGAATGGATCAACTGGATGGGAACTGTAGGCAGGTAGGGTGTGACTAGAGGGCTAGATCCTCTGAAACTTTTTTTCCTCTAAAATTGTTCTCATTGGGTCGTTCAGTTACAGTGACAAAAAACAACTAAAACAGATGGCATCCATAACTCTATGATTATTTTTTCAAAACTAAAATAATTTGGAAAAGACCTGTGGCAGTTAAACCTGTGTACACTGACCAAGAACGTGGTCATAATCAATAACAAAAATCTATCTGAAAAACAATTTAAGGGAGGTGTGAAAAAAATTAGTCATGGCCAGTGTATTTGATTTACCAAGATTTATTCAGATTATACATTTTTATTTAAAAGTAACTTTGGAGTATAGGGATTAACCAGATGGTAACTGTATGCGGGTAGGTTGTGGCTGGAGGAGGTGGGTCCCTGGGGTGTGCCATTGGGGTATATATTATGACCAGTTAATCAAAATCAAGAGATTTCACACCGAGGAGGTTAAGATTCTCATAATCCAAACATTTCACCTCTAAACTTTCCTATATTGTCTCACACATAAGTTTTGGGGGACTCTTCACATCTAAACCATAACATTCAGCCCTGGCCCCCAAAGACTTATGACCATCTCATAATGCAAAGCACATTTAATCCATTTCCAAAAGTCCTATAGTCTTAACAGCTTCAAGATTGCCCAAAGGTCCAAGTCCAAAGTCTCCCTTGAGACTCTAGGCAAACTTTTTGCATGACCCCCTGTAAAACTCAAAATCAGGTTTCATATATCCATATAAAGGCGCATAGTAAACATTTACATTAAAAAAGGGAGTCATAGGGGCATAGAAAGAAGGGATGGGATCAAAACAAGATGGAAATCCAGCTGGGCAAACAAGTCCTATAGTTTCTTGTCTGGTATCTGGAAGACGTGGCATCCTGATTGTTCTCTCCAAAGGGCTGGTGTAGCTGTGCCCCTGTGGCTTTTCTGGTTGCAGCCCACATGTCATCTCTCTTGGCTCACCTCTGCTCAATTCCTTCAGCTTTCTTCAGCAGATTTTCCCTGGCACTGGCATTTCTGTCTTTTCTTTTCTTTTTTTAAATTTTTTTTGGTACTAGGGATTGAACCCAGAGGTGCTTAACCACTGAACCATATCCCTAGTCCTTTTTTATATTTTATTTAGAGACAGGGTCTTGCTGAGTTGCTTACGGCCTCACTAAATTGCCAAGGCAGGCTTTGACCTCATGATCCTCCTGCCTCAGCCTCCCACGCCCCTGAGAGTTACTGCCATTTCTTCATCTCAAAGGCCTTCACTATACCACTGCAACTCTGGCTTTCTTCTCATATCTCCACACATCATCCTCTCAGGGGCTGCCTGCAGGGAATCCAACCCTGGGGCACTTTGCCTGGCATTCCATGCCTTCCTTTAAAACCTCAGTGGAAGCCTCCATGACCCCTCTACTCCTGCATCCTGCATTCCTACAGAACCAACACCGTGTGATGCCACCAAGGTCTGCCACCAAGCAGTAGCCAATCCCTCTTTGGGCCATGGCTGTAGCAGCCTCCAAGTACCTGGGCAGCTGAGGAGGATGAAAAATCTTCCTTGACTCCCCTGTGCAAGCAGAGTACCCCCATGGTCTCTTCTCAAAGGAATTTTTGTTTTTACATTCTTGAGCTTGAGATGGGTGTGGTCTTGCCAATTCCTGGGATGCCCTCAAGCCATCTTTCCTATCCTTTCTGGGTATTTAGTGTTTCTTTAGTGGCTGTAATATCCTTAACAGCCACACCTTCCTTACACACACACACACACACATTGATCAGGATGCAAAACAGTTAAAGCTTCCAATATTGTCCTTTGGTTCTGAAAAAACAAGACCCAAACACTGATAGTATGGTAAAAAGCAAACCATTAAATGCAAATTCTTATCATCATGCTACAGTCAGATCACCTCACATCAACTAAAGAATTAAAATTGGAGGATAGAAGTAGTCATTAAGTCAATTTACAGTCTCTAAAGCCATGTCTTCAAGGTCCGGAGAGGTCATATAAATGCATGGAAAAGTCTAGATGTAACAATGGAAGCTGCAGCTGAACTGGAGGAGCCACACACAAAACTCCTACATTACAAACTAGGTTTAAGAAGTTATAGCCACAAAAAAATGATAACCTAAGGGTAAATTCAGTCCTCAAGTTACTGTGTGCATCATTTAATAGGGATAAAGTGAAAGACCTTTTATTGGTATTTTGTATTTTATGATGATAAAGTTGAATTTTCATAAATGTATTCTATACACTAGGCAAATTAAATGTATGTTTTATTTGTTTTGTTATTTCATTTATTGCTTTGCCTAATACACTCCTATGCATCTCTCCCTTTGAGAAATCAAAAGGTTTTTAGATAACTAATCTAAAACCTAAAGAGGAATCAAGATTTATTGCCACCCACTTTAGTCTTCTGCTTTATAAAATATTATTTCTCCCTTAAAAATACCATGACACATTTTTTTTTTACTTAGCTTTTAATATTTTACAGACTGCATTTTGATTCATTGTGCACAAATGGGGTACATCATTTCGTTTCTATGGTTGTGCACGATGTAGATTCATATCATTTGTGTAATCATACATGTACATAGGGTAATGATGTCTGTCTCATTCCACCATGACACATATTTTTAAGGATAAGTTTAATTATATCCAATCACAAAAAAATTATCTTATGAGGGATATCATTTTCTGTCCACTGGCCTCGACACATTCCCATTTTCCCCCAACATTGTAGACCCCACCAAGGCTTTATATTTCTATCTTTCTTTCTTTCATTTTTTTTTTTTACAACACAGATTGTTAAAAAAAAAAAATTAAATGAAGAACACAACAGAGGAACAGGTTAGTGAGAATACAGAACTTTTAAACTGTAAACCTAATTCAATTGTTTAGACTACAACACAAAATTTGGTCAAAATATATGGGGATAAATTAAACTGTTAATTCTGCAAAAACTACAATCATTCACCCATTCAAAAAAAAAATGGTAGTGCCCTGTAGTAATAAATATGATACCTACCCCTCAGTATCAGTCTATCAATTATTACATATCAGAAATGCTAGAAATTTCCTAGGGAACAGATAAGACGAAGCATCTAAGTTATACTGGGACGTCAAGGAAAACTTACTAGAAATGTAAAAACTGAACTTGGAAGTGAAAAGGGAGCTAAACCGCGACCATGACAGGCTGCATTTAGGGCATGAAAGATTTCAGGCCTAGATAGCCGATTCCAGGAAGGCTACTAGATTAGGACTGGCCTTTGGCAAACAACCAATCGGGAGCTAACAAGCCAGTGCCTAACATTCCAAATCATATATGTCAATATGTTAAGACCTGGGTACCCTAAGCCAATGGAAACATGCCAAACCTCACATGTTGGAATATCAGCCAACTGTGTACTTTGCTTTGTTCAAATTTCCCGCTCTACTGTAGAGCTCATAAAAATCCCACTGAATCGAGACTCGGGACTCTCAGCCAGGACCTGCTGTGTCAGTGAACGCTGTGAGTCCGAGCTCCAGCTTGCAATAAAGACCCTTTTGCTTTTGCATCGGAGACGGCTCCCTGGTGGTCTTTGGGGATTCGCGATCTGGGCACAACAGAAGGATGAACAGACAGCAGCTAGTTGACAAGGAGAAGACATATAAGGTAAAGAAAAAGCACTTTGGAAAGGGGAATGGAAGGGTAACATTCCAAGTTACACTTGGAAGTGCATATTCAAGGATCCCTCAGGAGTCAGTATGGCCAGAGAAAAATATATGCAAGCATTAATAAAGACAATATTACAGACATGCACAAGAATCATATCACAAGAGTTTGTGTTTGCACTTTAACTTGAGAGTTATGGTACACTTTGGAAGTTTTAATTATATTTTGATTTCTTTTCATCAAATTTGTACTTTAGAAGCTTCTCTGTGAAATAAAGTAGAAAGTAAGTTACACTCAGTTCTTTCAGAGCAGAGAAATGCCAACCACCAAGCTGGTTAAAAATTTGGATCTCAATGTATTTGTAAGTTTAATGTGAAATCCTGTATTTGCCACTTGCTTGCATGACCTTGAGAAAAGTGCATAACCTCTCTGAATCACAGCTTTTGTCATTTGGAAAATTGGAATAATAATAGTACCTGCACACCACAAGGTTTTTGTGAAACTTAAATGAGCTAATTCATGTCCAATTTTCCAATACATTTAATATTTAGTAAATGTTCTATTCTGTATAAACAACATTCTGAATGATAATTGATGTAGGCAGCAAAAAGAGTTCCAGCAAAAGTGGAGAGAGATTAAGAATGTGAAATCAACATGGCTTCTTAGCTTTCTCAATATGACAAGGTAGGGTTCAGATTACTATCAGTGTTCTCATTTGGGCATTGGTGGATTCTCACACAGTTCACCAAGACAGAATATAAAGAGTGCTGAGATATTTAGAAGTAGATAATAAGTTTAGTTTGAGAAACAGATCATTTGCTACATCTGTGGAATGGTTATGTGGAGATATTCAGAATGAAGCGGGGTGTAGGTCAAGGGTCCAGACTAAGCCATAGTTATGGAAATGAATATCATGTAATAAATCATTGGAAATAGGGAGAGTATGTGGATTCAAAGAAACATTATGCCAGGGGCAGAAGCCATGAATACAGACACTTAAAAGGATGATTAAATTTAAAAATGCAAAGACCATAAAAGATTTATAAGAAAAATGTTATTAAAAAATACTTACCTTTATACAAAAGCTGAGGAAGGGCAGAGTTTCAAGAAATTAACAATAAAAATTGTTAAGTACTATAGAACGATCTGGTAAGATAAGAATGAACACAAATCTACTGCCTTTGGCAGGTAATTGATACTCTCAGTGGGGAATCACTTACTTACATTTCTTTCTAATATAAAGTGAAAATTAGAAGTCCCAACTTTTTGGTATTTCCTGAGAATTGGAATTTAACAATAGATAAATCTTGACCCCTGAGAGATAGATATCATCAAACTAAAAGAAAAAATTATATATTTGCATCATCTAATAGCATTATTTATTTACTTTGAATTCACAATCACCTTCTCACAGGTATTATAATAATGTCCCTGGAATTTTCAAAGTGCAATTAAACTTTAACTTAGAGATAGCTCTTTTAAAATTGGTGATAAAAGATACCCATATAGTACATAAATCTAGAACACAGGTAGTGACAACCATTTAAATGCAAAAATTTGACTCAGCCCCCAAATTTTTATCTTAAAACAGTAACACAGTCTTAAATCCAATTAGTAAAGAATTATGGGAGGCAAAGTATTGACAACTTCATCTGCGGAACTGAAAAATATCCCCTCTGCATCTCCAAGGAAACACATCTAGATTGATTTCCACCATCTCATCATTTAGAATGCCCAAAAAAGATACATAAAGAATGACAACATTAAGACACACTAAAAATGAAAACTTTTAGCTTTCCTCTAGATCCTACCACTTGCCCACTAAATCCCATCCTCTCTCACTTGCTCAAGGAATTCACAAACCGTAATCTCTCCTGAAGCATTGATTTCTCTCTTTCTGCTGTACCACTAAAAATAATTAGATGAATAATTTTAGCTGCCTTGAGCTGATCCCCCAACCATGATTTCTCTGCTTTCCTTGTCAGAAAAATTGTGTCTATATTTGCTGTTTCCAATTTTTTTCCTCTCATCAATTTGTAAACTCATTTTGTCAAGATATGCATCCACCCACCATCAAGTCGCTCTTACTAATATCTCCACTAATCTGCCTGTCATTAAATCTGCAGGTTGACTCTCGTCATGATCTTGATTCATTTGCCAGCAGCAGTGACTGCCACAGTTGACACTTTTCATCCCTTCACCTCTGTGTACCCAGCTCTTGGTTTTCCTTTTCTTCCCTGGAAGTTGCTTTGGTCTTTTGTTGATTCCTTTCCTACCCAGTTTCTCAAAGTTGGGGAGCCTTGAGGTATTTGTTCTCTTTTCTTTATGTATTCTCTCCTGGTGACATAACCTATATCCTAGCTTTCAAAGCCATTTATATGGTGAAAACTCCAAAAACTAAATGTTTAGGCCAAACCCTTCTTCTAAACTTAGACTGGTAACATAAATCTGCACATGTCAGACATTACATTTTGGAAACTGACATTCTCATCATCTTTCCACTCCCCTAGCCACAAACCACTCTAACCACCAACCAACTTGATCCCAGCTCATTTGACTCATCCCTCCAGTTGCTGGAGCTAAAAATCTTATAGCCATCCTGACCCTTTTATTCTTTAATACCCACTTCTACTCAAGTTGCAAATTCCATTGGTTCTACCTTCGAATGTGTGCAGAGTGTGGCCACTTCTACCTTTACACCTTCCCCATGAGTCTATTTTCAACACAGAAATCAAATCTTATTACTACTTTTCCAAACTCTCCAAATGACTTCCCATCTCAGAATTAAAATGAAAACTGTGTATTTAGCAGGGTCTATGTGATCTTTCTCCAACTTCCACCCCCTTTTAGCTCACTGAATGTTACTTGCACTGTTCTCTTCCTAGATCTCTTGGTTCTCACCTGCAATGGTCACTTCTTCACAAACCATGCAGAGAGTTTGGTTCCTTTTTTCAAAACTACATTCCAAGCTCCTGAAACATATAGCATATATTAGAGGTGAACACATAAACATCTATTGTTGAGTAAATGTTAAAAATATATATAGACTAACTTTAATGGACTTGTTGATACCTCCTTATTTAAAATTGTTGTCATCAGAGTGCACTTATTCAAATCTAGGTGGTGTAGCCTGTTGTACACCTAGACAAGGAGGCATGACTATTGGCACTGGGTTACAAACCTGTGTGGCCTGTAATTACTGTACTAAATACTGTAGGCAATTGTAACACAGTGGTAAGTATATGTGTATCTAAAAATAGAAAAGTTACAATAAAAATATGTGTGAAAGATGAAAAATAGCATACCTCTATAGGGCATATGTCATTAATGGAGCTTGCTGGACTAGAAAGTGCTCTGGAGAGTTGGTGACTGAGTAGATAGTGAATGCAAGGCCTAGGACATTGCCATATGCCACTGTACACTTTATAAACATTTTATAATTAGGCTACACTAAATTTATTGATTTTTCTTTCTTAAATGATAAACTAACCTCAATTTACTATAAGTTTTTTACTTTTAAATTTTTTAACTTTTCACTTTTATAATAACTTAAAACATAAACATTATACAACTGTACAAAAATATTTTCATTTTATGTTCTTTGTACGTTTTCCTCTGTTTTAAAATTTTTTTCTTTTTAAACTTTTTTTTTTCAAAAACTTAAAGCCACATGCAGTGATAGATGTCAATAATCCTGGTGACTTGAGGAGGCTGAGGCAGGAGGATCATAAGTTTGAGGTCAACCTCCTCAACTTAGGGAAACCATGACTCAAAGTAAAAAATAAAAAGGGTTAGGGGTGGAGCTCAGTGGTAAAGCACCCCTGGGTTCAATATCCAGTATGAAAACAAAACAAAAATCCTAAGACACAAACAGACGCATTAGACCTGCTCAGAGTCAGCGTCATCAAATCACTGGTTTCCACCTCCACATCATGTCCCTCTGGAAGGTCGTCAGGGACAATAACACACACGGAGCAGTCATCTCCTAGCATAGCAAAGCCTTCTTCTGAGTTACTGCTGAAGGACCCACCTGAGGCTCTTCCTGTGGGGATGCCACTCCAGAAATATGTCCATGAAGTTTACTCAGTTTTTCCTTTGTTGTCATAGATTTGCTTCTAAGCAGATAATATACCAAGACCATATCTCTAGTCATGAAAAGCTTTCAGTTTTGGGGTTCACGTTTTCAAACTTTTAAGAAGCTCATCAAGGTCTGCAATTGCTTTTGCTAAGCATCTGCTGTGAATATTCTTGGATGTTTTTCTTTTCCTTCTTCAGTTTCCTTTTTTCCCCAACTGCCCTTCAGCAGTTGACAATGTCTCATTAGTCAACTTGTCTCATTCCTCAGGAGCCATCTCCAGGAGTTCCTTGGAGTCACCCTCATCCATACCCAGATAAAAGTTCTGTGCCTTCTCACTATAGTCTTGATGATTTTTGCAACTTCCTCATCTAAGGCAAATCCTTTGCAGCCATGCCTGAACCTTTTGAAGGCTTTCTTCCACATGCCATTCATACACTCCTTGGTGACATTACCCAAAGCTCAAGCCAAGCTCTTATTGCAGTCAAGAACTAATGCCTCAATTTTTGACTCGATTAAACCTTCCAGAATTTCATCAGTGTCTTCCTCAATTGCTGTGGTGGTTGGGCAAAAGTCCTAATTGTGTAATATGGCTTAAAAGCTGCTATAATATCTTGACTCATTGACTGGATCAAAAAGATTATGTTAGGAAGAAATACTACATTAAAATCAGGATGAAGATCACCAATAAGAGGATATGTGGGAGCATTACCAATAATAAGCAAAATCCCAAAAGATATGTTATTCTCCAAGTGGTATGTCTCTATTTCACCAACAGAGCAATTCAAGAAGGCATCTTAGAAGAACAACTGACCATCCATGACTCCTTACTGCCCCCATGGTACACTGGTAATGTGTGTTTACTGATGTGCCTGAAGGTCCTGAAGTTCTCACCATACCATATCACAAAGAGTTCCAACTATGGCCTACAACATTGCCCTAAGAAAGATCAGGACTGTCTGGGCCTGGTGGCACACGCCTGTAATCCCAGTGGCTTGAGAGGCTAAGGCAAGAGAATCGAAAGTTCAAAGCCAGTCTCAGTGACACAATGAAGACCTAAGCAACTCAACAAGTCCCTGTCTCTAAATAAAATATTTAAAATGGGCTGGGGATGTGGCTCAGTGGTTAAATACTCCCTGCCTCCAGGTTCAATCCCAATACCAAAGCAAAAAAAAAAAAAAAATAGTATCCTTTACAAAAACTCCTGAAATCTGGTATTGATGTGGTCTTTTTATAGATAAAAATTATTGAGCTATCTGTTTCCCAAATGGGAAAATTTCATCCACATTGAAGAATTACTCTGCAGGCAATTTTCCTCCACAATCAATTTGCCTAGACTTTCCAAGTACTCTTCAGTAGCCTTCACACTGGTTCTTGCAGACTCTTCACTCACCTTCACTTTATGAAATGAATCATATTTCTTGAATTTTTTAAACCACCCAGAGTTAGCAGTGAATTCAATATCATAGTAAGGACTATTCTTTGATTTTAGCATTACAAACAACCTTTTTGCTTTGGTCATGTACATTAAGGGGCTGAGAACAATATGCTTTTTGCCTGGTCTCCAATCCAGGTCATTACACATTTCTCTATATCTGATAGAGGCCCTATAAAATTTCTGTGAGTTTCATTGCCCTCAATGAAGCACATCCTCTAATAGTTTTCATCACTTTCTCCTTGTTATTCAAGAGCATCACTGTGGTAGAATGGGCCATGCCTGACTGGGCAGTAACTATTAATAATTTTCATCCTTCGTAGTCATTACTCACATTTAATTTTGCTTCCAGATCAGTCAATCAATGTGGCCTCTCACTGGCAACATTAGCAATGGACTTTGTAGGCTTGGGAGCCATGATAAAACATGAGATTAAATCTAAAGCAAGAGAGAATGGTGCAATCAACAGATGTAATAAACAAAAGATGTATGAGGCTGCTGCCAGCTTAACACAGCAGCCTGTTTTACAGTAAACATTTTTTGTAAGTATAAGGAATACATGCTAAAATAACAATGAAAGTATAGTATAGTAAACACATAAACCAGTAATATAATCGTTTGTTATCTTTATCAAGTATTATGAACTACACATAATGTATATGTTATACTTCTATGCAAATGCAGTGCATTTACAGAAGTGCAGTAGGCTTGTTGATACTAGCAATACCACAAACACATGAGTAATACATTATATTATGTTATTAAGAAAGATATGATGGATAGGCAGAATTAACATTCAACCAAAGGCACTATATAGATTCAATGCAATTCCAATTAAAATCCCAACGACGTTCCTCATAGAAATAGAGAAAGCAATCATGAACTTCATCTGGAAGAACAAGAGACCTTGAATAGCCAAAACAGTCCTGAATAGAAAAAGTGAAACAGGAGGTATCACAATACCAGACATTAAACTATACTACAGAGCAATCGTAACAAAAACAGCATGGTATTGGCACCAAAATAGACAGGCAGACCAATGGTACAGAATAGAAAACAGAGACAAAACCACATAAATACAGTCACCTAATACTAGGCAAAGGAGCCAAAAACATACAATGGAGAAAAGATAGCCTGTTCAACAAATGGTGCTGGCAAAACTGGAAATCCATATGCAGTAAAATGAAATTAAACCTCTACCTCTCACCTTGCACAAAACTCAACTCAAAATGGATCAAAGACATAGGCATTAGACCAGAGACCTGCACCTAATAGAAGACAAAGTAGGCCTGAATCTTCATCATGTTGGTTTAGGATCAGACTTCCTCAAAAAGACTCCCAAAGCACAAGAAATCAAAGCAAGAATCAATAAATGGGATGGACTCAAACTAAAAAGCTTTTTCTCAGCAAAGGATACAAGCAAGAATGTGAAGAGAGAGCCTACAGAGTGGGAGAAAATCTTTTCCACATGCACTTCAGATAGAGCACTTATCTCCAAAATTTACTTTACAACAAAAATACAAAGAACCCAATCAATAAATGGGCCAAGGAACTGGACAGACACTACAGAATAAGACATACAGGCAGTTAATAAATAATATGAAAAAGTGTTCAACATCTCTAGTAATTAGAGAAATGCAAATTAAAACAACTCTAGGATTTCATCTTATTCCAATTAGAATGGCTTTTATCAAGAACACAAACAATAATAGATGTTGGCGTGGATGTGGGGAAAAAGGCACACTTTTACATTGCTGGTAGAGTTGCAAATTGGTGCAGTCACTCTGGAAAGCAGTATAGAGAATCCTAAGAAAACTTGGAATGGACCCACCTTTTGACCTAGTTATCCCACTCCTCAGTTTATACCCAAAAGACCTAAAATCAGCAAACTACAGTAACACAGGCACATCAATGTTTATAGCAGTTTAGTTCACAATAGCTACATTGTGGAACCAACCTATATGCCCTTTGACAGATGAATGGATAAAGAAATTCTGGTATATATACACAATGGAATACTATTCAGCCATAAAGAAGAATAATATTATGGCATTTGCAAATAAATGGATGGAATTGGAGAATATCATGCTAAGTGAAATAAGTCAAGCCCAAAAACCAAGGGCCAAATGTTTTCCCTGATAAGTGGAGGATGATATATAATGGGGCTGGGTGTGGGGATTGAGAGAATAATTGGGGAACTTTAGAATATGTAGAAGAAAATGAGAGGGAGGGGGCTATGAAAAATGGTGGAATGAGACAAACATCATTGCCCTATGTACATGTATGATTACACGAATGGTATGAATCTGCATTGTGTACAACCATAGAAACAAAATGATGTACCCCATTTGTGTACAATGAATCAAAATGCAGTCTGTAAAAATTAAAAGCCAAATAAAAATAATGAAAAAAGAAAGATATGATGTCCCTAGACAATAGAATTTTTCAGCTTCATTATAATCCTATGAGACCACCATCATATGTGGTACATTGTTGACTCATGACTGTACATATATGAAAGCTTAGCAACCAGAGTATGTGAATATATCCCATTACTAGAGAAACAAAGGGATATATAATGAATTATATTGGAAATTTTCCTTAATAGATGAAGAAAAATAAAGATGAATTTATTTCTTTCATCATTGTATGAAGTAAATCCTACATCATTGAAAGGCCAAAATATAAAAGAAATAAAGTTAGTCAATAAATTATAGCACAAAATCATGAATGAATAAAAGACTCATACAAAGAATAAGACAAATGGATGTTTTTAATGAAACAAAGTACAAAACTATTATAAGGATCGTCTCAGATTCTGCTTTACAAAACAGACCTTTAAAAAATTACATTATCTGCCTGGAATGGTGGCACAGGCCTGCAATCCCATAGACTCTGGAGACTGAGGCAGGAGGATCTCAAGTTCAAAGCCAGCCTCAGCAAAGGAGAGGCACTAAGCAATTCAGTGAGTCCCTGTCTCTAAATAAAATACAAAATACAGCTGGGGATGTGGTTCAGTGGTTGAGTGACCCTGAGTTCAATCCCCTGCACCCCCCCCAAAAAAATTACTTTGTCAAGTTTTATTATGTTACTAAAAATAATACTGATATTTAATTGAAAAGATATGCAAACACTCTACACTTTTATGACTACATATTTCTGTGAATTTAGGCTTTGTTCAGGTACTTCAACTAAATTGACATTTGGCAACAAACTGAAAGCAAGATGAGATAAGAGATTCCAGCTTTTATTAAACCAGAAAGTAGAGAAATTTACAAAAATATAAGAGTGCTACTCTTCTCAATGATTATTTGTTTTGAAAAGTAGTTACTTTTTGTAAAAAAAAGTTAACATGTAATTTATTTGTAGTTAATCATTTTTAAGTAAGTTTAAATTTCTAATATAGTGTATTTAGAATCAATAGAAAAAAAATTTGAAGATGACTTAATAACTTCTATAACATAAAGCAATAATGAGACCAAAACCTTATAGAACCCCTTTTAACATATAAATTTAAAAGTCAGGTTATAACTCAAAGTTAGTTATTTGCAATATTTAAATGACAGAATTTGCTGTTCAGAATAAAGAATGCCTACAATTTGGAATTAAAATGAAAACACAAATGCTAAAAGTGGGTCAAATATATAAACTGGAAAACTTATAGAAGGAAAAATTCAAAATCTTAACCTGAATTTGAAACTACCCACTAGCAATTTAAAAATATGAATAAAATGACAAGAGATAATACATCAAACATCAAATGTGGAATCTGTTTATTTAGACACTTACAGAGAAGTATAGCAGACCAGATTGAAGTTAAACATTTTCCTTCACTACAATTCTCAGATATGCAGAGAAATCTCCACAGAGAGCCATTAAAGTGAGGAGCTACAGAGAGACTCCTACTAACTCTACAAGTGTGTAAAACACCAACCACCTTGTGTGACTGCTGAGTCACATGCAAAATGTCTACCCCTGTGGAAGTCCCCTTTATTTCCTTATTTGTAAAACAGGAATAATCATAGTCTCTACTTTAGCCCAATATGTTAAAATTAATCAAGATCATTTATGTTAGATATTCAATATAAGGCACAGCACACTAAAGTGTCATAGGAAAACCTAGTCAATGTCTTAAATCCAAAATTTAAAAATGTAAATATATTCAGGTAAGAAACAAAATGATCATTATTTGTATATGAAACATAAATGAAAAATACTTACTAAGATTCCTGGATGCATATTTAATATACAAAGGCTGAGAGAGGCCTTATGCTCCATCAATACACCCCTGGAAAGAACCATGGAAAAGGATCCTATGGGGAGCATCACGCAGAATGGAGGCATTCCAAAGAAACCTGCCTGTACTGTGTAACATCTACATACAGAAATGTATAAAAATTCATTTTAGGGCAATAATGAAGGCCCAAATCAATAAAGCACTGAATTTATTGAAAGGAAAATGTTTAAATTGTCAAACTGTTAATTTAACCTTACTTATCATTTCAATGTAATCTGAGTAAAATCTCATTCCCTTCTAATTGAACATGTGGTTGCCTGATATGAAAATATGGATCTTTATTATTAAAATTGATCAAATTCTAAAATTTATAAAAAGAAAATTCATAAATCTAGTCAAGGAAATATTCAAGAAGAAAGTTAATATCATGTGTTTTACCCTACCAGATATGAAAATATTTTAAATACAAAGAATTTCAAAGAGTGTCTCATTTGTAAAGACATTTACAAAGATATAATTGTAATATTATACAGAGTTCAGAAACAAGACTTTGTATATTACGGAATTCAATACATAAAATATTTTGGTTTGTATTGTTTGTTTTATTAATCATTATATATGGAATGAAGTATCCATTTAGGTTTGGCTGCAAACAATAAAATCTGTAAGAGTGACTTTCATAAAATAAGAGTTAATTTTTCTCATGTATAAAAATAATCTGGAGCTAAGCAAGTCAGAAATTTTCAGAGGATTTTCATCAAATCAGGAGGACTCCCAGCTTTTTTTGTTAAGAAAGACAAACAGATAAAGAACATACACCTCTACTTGAAGTCAGTGTCCAGGAAGGCAAATACAAAATTTCTGCTTACATTAGTAAAATTATAATCAAAAGACTTGAGAAATGTAGGCTTATTCTAAGCAGCTATGTGTTCAACTAAAAACATCATTTCCTGTTACTGAAGAAAAAAGTGAGAATAGACATTATAGAATAGCTAGACATGTCTGTCATAGATGACTCTTCATTATAAGGTGTTGAGTCAGTTGACTATTTATGGTGGCAGGGGGATACAGTTAAAATCACAATAATGAAAAAACCGATGGTTTAATAAGCCAATTATAAAAGTGATAGTTGAGAGTGACTTCTGGAAAGATGTAGTTGACCTACATTATTTGCTTAATCTGTATTTAAGAATTGGCCCATTCCCTAAAATTTCTTTGAAACTCAAATCAATACAACCGACAATGTAATTTTTTAAAAGTAAGTATTGCAAAGCAGAATCTGAGACCATCCTAATAATAGTTTTGTACTTTGTTTCATTAAAAACCATCCATCTGTCTTATACTTTGAATCAGTCTTTTACTCATGCATGAATTCTGTGCTATTATTTATTGACAAACTTTATTTCTTTTATATTTTGGCCTTTCATTGATGTAGGATTTATTTCAGACAATAATGAAAGAAACAGATTCATCTGGTTTTGATGTTTTGTTTGACAGCTTCTGCCTCAGGTTTATTTGTATAAATAGCACAAAAGAATACCAGCCCATGCAAACAGCAGCCAGGGATTACAGGAGTACTTCTTTCCTCACAGTGGCAAACAGAGGTTTTACTTCACGGTCGTTAGAGGAAGCTTGGTACCTGAGCTGGAGCCAGAACCGAACTGAAACTGCAGCCAGGGCCATAACCTGGACTTTTTTTAGGTATTGGTCTTCGTCAGCAAAGCCCGCAGCCTCTGGTGGTGCAGACACAACCTGCTCCCTGGGCTTGGGGTGGGCAGTGAGGGCAAGGAGGCTTTGCTGATCAGCATCTTCTTCAGGCCCTTCTTGAACTTCTTGGCAAAGCACATGTTCCAGGAACCCAGGGTCCATCCCCTTAAGACATCCATATTTATGTAATCGGAATTTCTTGATGCCATTTCTGTGCCAGTTTTGAAACTGGTTGTGTATTCTGTGCATCTTAGACATGGCAATATCTGCACTGTTCCTCACAGTACCCCCACTTCAGGATTTTGCAGTCATTCCCAAACTTGCAGAACAACCAAAAAGTTAAGCCACCCATAGTAGCCACACTAGTTGCCAAAGAATCCAGGAACTTAAAAATCACCAATAAGTACAGACCAGACCAGAAAAGCCTATTCTCTCTATTCAAAGGACCAGCAAGGAGACAAGCCATCAAGATTGCAATTTTAAAGACAATATTCTCTATTTCATTCAAACCATATAGGAAGAGCTATGACCCCACTCACAATCAAACCAGCAAAGGCCACAGAGGGGAATATAGATTTCCACCCTTGTGAGGCTGTATGAAGACACCTCGACACCCCTTTCTGACAAGTTGGCCTTAGAGAAGAGTACACAGGGAGCTGGGAAGAGCTCCAACCCAACCCTGCCAATGGAGACCACAAGATGAGTCTGGACTGTCAGCCTCTCTAGCTTAATGAGGTTCCCCCTTTCCTCTACACTGCAGTGGTGTCAGAGAAGGCCTGACTGGGATTAACCAGCCCACAATGAGGTAATGGGCCACTCCCCAACACCATGACCACCTCCAGTGTCAGTGGACACTTATGTGAGGAACAGTTGAAAAGAAAACAGCAAAAAAATCATAAAGGAGAAAAGATAATCCTATCTGTAAGGAAAACATAATTTCCCATTAGAAACAAAAGAAAGTGGCACAATAATTTCAATAATTTCAAGTTCTGAGAGAAAAGAAGTATTTACCTCAAACTTTCTGCAAAATGAAAGCTAAAAATACAAGGATTAGAAAAAATAATCTCAGTCGTTCCAAACCTTCCTAAGACAGTCACAGATGCAAATCACTTTTTAAAAAAGGAAAATTGACCAATCTGCCTAAAATAAAAATAAAAACTTTTGAACAGAATTGAAGGACACACAACAGCCTACAAGAAAATGTTTCAAAATATGCAGCAAACAGATTTAATTCTGCAATTTAAAAAATTTATGTATGCTTCCTAGTATGATAGTTATTATTTTAAAAAATTAAAATAAATGTTGATGAGAATGTGAAATGGCATAGCCACGACAGCATACAAAAAACTATTGCCACAGAATTCAGCAATTCCTCTAGTAGAAATACATCCAACAGGATTGAAAGCAAGTTTATAGCTGCAGCAATACTCACAACAGCCAAAGGTAGAAGCAAATCAAGTGCCCATTGATGAATTAATATATTAACAAAATGTACATACAGTGGAATATTATTTAGCCTTAAAAAGAAAGGAAATCATTACAATATACATGAATCTTACAGATAATATGCTATTTAAAATAAACTGCTCCCATAAGTGACTATTAGCATCACTGATTCCCTTTCTTTGAAAGTTATTTTCATTTCTATTTCCAAAAGCTTCATACAGAGCTCAGTTCTTATCCCCAATGCCAAACCAAACAAGGACACAGTTCTGAGAAAAAGGAACAAGGTTTATTGTCTTGCTCGCAAAGGAGAAACACAGAGTACTCTCTCCCAAAGGCTGTGATTCTGCCCATCAGCAGAAACAGGAGTCTTTAAAGGAGGGATTCATAGGTCACGTTCCACACGTTCTGTGTTGGAGTTGTAATTCTGCTACCATCCTCAAAGTCTGGATCACTTCATTCTATGGTGGGGGAGTGCTCAAGGACAGATAGCTCTGCCTAGGATGAGGAAGAAAGGCAATCCTGTTTCCCCTGAGATTAGGGATGGGGAGAGATTAGGGAGGAGCAGGGAGAGAGGAAGAGAAAGAAACATGTCCATTTTAAAATTAAGTTGCAGTGGCAGAGCAGCAAGCGTTATATTCAAAGCATAAAGTGGACCACTATTACATTTCTGCCAACCCAAATCACATTCAGGTACCAATGAAGAATGTCCAGAAATATCTGGGTTCAGAAATAGAAATGCCAACCCCTACCTGGTGATAAGAAGCAGTTGCCTTCATTTTCCTTATAGATTCTACCTTTATATTCTGAAGAGAAACTGGTGGTATCTCATGGAGTCATGCTTCTTTTACTGTAGGGTCAGGAGATTTTGTAAGAGGAGGTATTGTGTAAGAAAATAAAAGGAGGGGCTTATTCTTGAATCATTCTCTAGTACACACAGGGAAAACCATCGCGGTTTGGTCTTCTCCTGACTGCTCCCCTTCAAATACCCCCATAATTTCCCTTAAAGTCCCTTGTCAAGCCATCTAATCTACCTTTACCTTCTGCTACTTGGGGCTTTCTGCATCCCAGGCTTTCTCCTCCCTACTCCCCAAAGGGAAAGAGATGGGCTCTATTCCCACACATGAGAAAGGTGATGATAAACTCTGTTCCTAGAGCAGATGCCCCACCAGTAAGAGCTTCATTCACCTTCTCCACTGATCACTTAGAAGAAAGCACGCCTCCCCAAAATGGATCAGCTTTTTTTTTTTTTTTTCCTAGAGATACCTTAGACAATTCTCATGTCAGGAAGGTATCTTCCTCATGTTACTATGAATTATTCCTGTTTCTTTTGAAGCAATAATACTAATACTCATAAACTAGAAGCACATAATTCTTTCCTGTTTCTAGTGTACCTTAGTAGAGTCATATTATCTGTCATCAGTGGTGAGTAGCACTAGCTGCTAACTCTAATTCCCATACCCACTCTTCAATGGAACTACAGTGGTGTGAAATCAGTTCATAATGATTTGTGTTTATAGAAATATTAAATAGGATATGTATTATACAGACATATGCAAAACACTTTAAATAAGATACAGATGTAAATATAAGCATTATCTTGACCATCCATATTTATCTTCACAATTACCCATAAGCTCCAAGCTGCTTTGAACTCCAAGTACATTCAGACAACAGCCGGAGCTCATCAGCAGGAGACAGCCCCATGTTGAGGAAGAACCATTCTCCTGCGATTGAGTTTCCTGATTCCATTCTTTATACATCTGATCATTTTGAATACTGAAGTTTTGCATAATATTTTCTTTCACACCCATATTCATGCAAGATATATAGTTGAATATACAGTTGCCTAGTGTGTTAATAACTTACAAAACTCATAATTCAATGAAAGAAAATGATGAGTGTCTACTATACATGCCTTGTAAAAATATAGAGAAATAAATTTATCTACATGTCCCATCAAACAAAGCTAAACACTCCTCTGATTTTATTGATAAGTGAGTAGACAATAGCAGAAAAAATTATAGAAAAAATAAAGAATATATATTTAGAGATAAATAATTTAATATGTAAAAATTTGATATAATTTAAGAATTATTCTACTATAATTGAGCTTAACTACTAAGAAATGGTATCAAAACTGCATAACATTTCAAAAATATAGGATCTAAAAAATGATTACAAATTAACTAAATATTGCATAATGAAGAATACAAGTAAAAATAATAATGAAAACTGACAACAAAGGTGGTGATAATCAGCGTAATACAGAGGAAAATAAAGAATGAGGGAAAGGAGCAGAAAGGGAAAAAGAGGAAAGAGACCTAAAAGAAGGAGAAGAACAAAAATCCATCTAAGGTGTTAAGACATTTTAAGAATTGAAATAGAAGTAAGAAAGACCAGAGAATAAGAATGCTTATTTTTGCATTTAAAAAACGCTGAACTTACAATGACTTTTGCATTTATTGGTGATCTTTCCTTTGGGTAAGGTGAGAGGGTAAAGATTGTGACATTGACTATTTCCTTGCATATAGTATAAAGATTTTCAATATTTTTTTAAAAAATCAACTGCCTGAGCTCAATCACAAGTACAAAACAACCCATGAATTTTGTTTTAAATATCTGATATTACAGAATATAGATGCAGATTGTCCAAAATTATTTCAAAAGTCATATATTTTAAAATATGAACTATTAGTGGCAAATGACTACACATTTTGTTAAATCTTTAATAGCAATGACATAGGTGTGTTTTAGGCAACACAGTCAAATGATCTGAAACTGGAATGGGTTAAACATAACTCTTCTTTTCTAAGAGTCTGAAGAGGTTGGAAGGTGAGCAGTGGAAGATTGAAGCCGAGTACAACACCACTTTGGAAATTAGAGATCAGTTTGTTTAATGTCAATACCTTTCCTGATATTGGAACAAATCCCCCAGCAAGCAATTTGCAAAGCCTTAGAAAGCACAGGAGGCAGTGTAATAACCAACATGAATCGTGGACAACAAATCATGTCAGCCCAATCAAATTCCCTTTTAGCCAGTGACAACTTTATAAATGCAGAGGTACAATGAAGTTATATATCTGGCTATGTGAGAATTTTGACAGTGACCCTCATAACATACTCATGGCCTGATAGAAAAATATGGTTGATACCATAGTCTTACAAGAGTAATTAGTAATTTGTTCATTATTCAAAGATTATTCTGTAAAGTCATGTATACCTAGGAAATAACCTAGATTTCCCTGGGAAATTCTTTCTCTTAATAAATCTAATGTTAAAATAGATGCATTTTTGTAAAATTCACACATTAAGTAAAGCAGTGTATCTAAAGAGAGAAGTTGAATTGAACAATTATATTTGGGAGAATAAGAAGGCATTTCCATTGAGGGACCCTTACAGCCTATTTCTGAATCTTTCACACAGGGTAAAATGATATTCATAGAATGTGCAGGTTTTCCCTTTTTCCATTCCATCTCCACTGGAATTATATACTACCTATGGAAATTCAAGATAAGGGCATTGCTCTTGGAACAGTGGGAAGCTATGAAATTGCTTACCAGGAGAGAGCAGTTTCCTTTAGTGGTTACAAATCCCTTTTGTGTTATATCTTTAAATACCTTGCTTTTATTAATTGATTGAGTTACTGCATTGGGGTGCATCACTCAAAATCGGGTGGATTACATTTCAGAAATATAAGCAGGTGATCTTGAAAATGGAAATCTACTTTAATACAAAATATTAGCTAGGGTGTGTCAACATATAACCTAGGCAGAAGAAAAATGTCATTTGATACTGACAAATAATTCATTTAAATATAAAGTTGAATATAACTTGAAATGGTTTATTTAGGTATTTGTGACTATTCTCATAAAATAATCTATCATATGATATTATCTTTGATTATAGGATTATGATAACATTCTAACATATATTAGATGACTTTTGTAAATGAATCATCTGTTTCCTGTAGTTTACCTTTAAGACCATCTGAATCCTTAGTATTTTAAGTAATACCCCCTTAATTTCAAATTTCTCTTATAGTTATTGGTCTGTCCAAGTTTTCCCATTCCTTTTGAAATCTATTTTGGAAATATTAACAATCAAGAACATATTTCTATTTATCAAGAATTTCAGATATTTTTATTAAATTACATATAATAAAATATGGGTTCTACAGTCATTACTGCAACAAGTTACCAAACTACTTTCTCTTTCCTCCGTATCCTCATCACTACAATAAACATTAAGATGGTACTTACTTTATAATGTTTTTAACAAAGGCTAAAATAGTTAATACATAGAAAGCTCATAGAATATTATAGCAAACATTCAAATAATTTTTTGTTGTTATTGTTATTTCTATGATTGTTATCTTCTCTAAAGATACAAATGTCTCTGCATTTATCCTATCATCTTTGCTATTATAGTTCTATATTTTTGGCTGATTCATTTAAGTTTTCCCTTAAGTAACAATTGTGTCCATCCTTCATTTCACCCTTTGAGGGGTGATTTTTTTTTTTAATCTGTGTCTCTGAGAATGATTTTTCTTGCAAGTATTAGAAAAACTAACCCACATTAACTTAAACAAAAATGGATCTAAGTAGTGGCTCAGTTCCTAAAGTATTTGGAGAGAGGAAAGATTCAGACACTGCTTGTTCAGGGCTCCAGTTTGATTTCTTTGCAATTTCTTCAGCTCTATACTTGTCTTTTTCTTGAATTCCTTCTTAGTCTGACTTCCTTCATGATTGTGCCAAATTTATGATCAGCAAAGATCCTCCAAGGAAAAACAGAGATTTCTTTCTACAATTATCAAATGTTCTCAAACTCACTTTAATTAAACTGTTTCTCAATCTACCGTGATCAACAAGGAAGCCAGGAACTGACTTAGGCTTAAACCGATGGTTGGTGAGGGAAGTATGGAGCCAGAGATGAAATCAAGCACCAAAATAAAATTAATACACAATGGGAAAGAAAGATGTTTCCATCAATTGCCAATCATGTGAATGAACCATCTTGATGCTTCAGTCCAGTCAAGCCCCTAAATTATGTTCAAAACATGACAATATGCATGTAAATAATAAAATTGTTATTTTAGCTTACATTTTGTGGGTGGTTTTTTATACACTAAAGCAGTTGACAAGACATTTGTATAGATTCCATAGTTTGTCTGTTTTTCTACTTATATGCCCTTGAGCAAGGAGATTTCTATTCATATGTAGGGTTTGTTAATAAAGTAAACAATGTCTATATCCCAGATCATGGGCAATTTGAGGTCTGGTTAAAACCTGTTCCACAATCTACATCAAGTTGGCACAGTGGTGTGCCCAGCTTAGAAACCAAGTCCCATTATTTCTTGCAAAATTCACCAATTGTAAAGATGCAGCCATAACTGGGAATCATCTCCTATATACACCTACTGGTTAACAGAATAAATGAAGCACATGAAAAGATGCAATCCTATCTCAGCTCCCCCATGTTACTTGTAGAGATCACACCTCCCATATGTTGATGACTCATTGCTCTTAACTCGTCCCCATTTTCTATATTTTTCCCTAAACCTTTTTTTTTTTTTTTTTTTTTTCCAGTGGGGAAGTGCTGGGGATTGAACCCAGGGGTGCTACACCACTGAGTTACATCCCAAGTCCTTTTCATTGCTTATTTCTGAGACAGGGTCTCACTGAGTTGTTGAGGGTCCCACTAAGTTGCCCAGGCTTGCCTCAAACTTGTGATCCTTCCGCCTCAATCTTCTGAGTTGCTGGGATCACTGGCCTGCACCATTACCATTATGCCCAACTTCCATAAATTTTTTGTGTCTCTGACATAATATAAAGGGGAAAACAGCATTAATATTGGTAAAGGGGGAAGAAAACAAAAAGGAGAAAGACAGAAAAGAGGGACTAAAAGAAAGGGGGGAAAAAGTCTAATATTTTAGATACTTCATATGAGTGGAATCATACGGCATTTGTCCTTCTGTGACACGTCAAATTTAGTCAGCATGACGATCTCCGGGTTCAACCATGTTGTCACGATAGCAATATTTCCTTCTCTTTTAAAGTTTTTGATATCCCATTCTATGTTCTATCTCATATATCTCATATGTGAACAGAGAAATAAGAAAGGATCTCTTGAAAACAGATGGAATACCAACGGAGTAGAGGAAGGGGATCCAGAGGAAGGGGGGCAGGGGGAGATCCTGGGGAATGAGAGTGATCAAATTATGATATGTGCATAAATAAATATGTCACAATGAATTCCACTACTATGTATAGTTAAAATGTACCAATAAAAACCATTAAGAGAAATTCCTGTTGAAAAGAAAATAATCTTCCATTCTAGGTATAAATTAATACTCTGGTAGGACCTAAAGAAATCTATTTAAATTTCCAAACAGACCCTAATAGTCAAAGTCCAGAATACTAGGAGTAGAGCCCTTATATCTGTAAAAATGAATAAATAATAAAACAAAAATAATGTTCAAATAATGAACCAAATTTCCATGGTGCTACAGAATGGACTCCCTAAAGATGCTACTTATATAAATTTGAGCATCATATTTGTTTTATTTTTGGAAGCATTGTATGTTTTCCAGAAAATTCAATGCTTATCTTTCCAAATTCTGTTAACTTGAAAAGCCCTCAAATTACAGGGCTTCTCACTCAACCTAAAACTAGACAGAAAAATTGCAGAAGGAATAATATATGACCTTTTTCCTTCATTCAATATAGTAGCTCTATATTTAATCCCGCTACTACCACCAACAGGAAACATAAATTTAGTAGTACAACACACTAGTTAGTACTTACAATTATTAAATTAACAAAACACAAATCAAGCTGGCCTAAACAATAAAGGACAAATTTTAATAGACATAAATAAAACTCCAATTTCA
Source organism: Sciurus vulgaris (assembly GCF_902686455.1). Taxonomy (NCBI): domain Eukaryota; kingdom Metazoa; phylum Chordata; class Mammalia; order Rodentia; family Sciuridae; genus Sciurus; species Sciurus vulgaris. The sequence continues at coordinate 139,587,522 of NC_136463.1, forward strand.
GGTTTGAATTGCAGCAAATTATGATCCAGTGACTCAAACAATGTAACCATAAAAACCACTTTCTCTTTGACTCTCTACTCTGCTATGATTGATATCTTTAATCCTCAAGCCATACATTGTCTCCTATCTTCCACCAGCACAAACTTCAGATTATCTCCTGTGGGCCCAATAATGATGGCCATAGTTACAGCCTTCACAAACTAATTCTCTCTTTATCAATCAGGGAAATGGATTTTACTTTTCCATTCTTACAATCCTTGGAATTCACTGCCTCTGAACATTCTTAAATGTTTCATGTATCCTCCCTAATGGAATATAATAACTAAATGATCGGGAAAAGTCAATAGAGGTCCACTCTTGAACCAACCCACATAAGTGAAAATAATGGTATGAGTTCTTTACAGGGAAATTAAGGCACCACTGGTGAGAAAGAAGAAAATGGAGCTAGGAAAGAAGATACACGTCTCCTACAAAGAACAAAACGTGAGGATTTGAAGGGTCCTTAGTGTATAAATTTTTCAATAGCAACCAGAGTAACAATATAGCTTAGTGTCCAAACCAAAGCACTTTTGAGAAAGATGTTATTCATTATGAGACCAGCAGAGCAGTTCTAAATCGGGATAGTCCCAAATGGAAACACCACAACCTTAGAGCTCCTGAGCCTTATCTCCAGCTGCTTCAGTGTTTCACAGACACCTGGAATTAAACAATATTAAATTAATACATTATCTTCCAAATTTAGTTCCCTTCCAATGTTCTCTCTGTCCATGTCCATAATACCACCATCCATCTAAAAACAAAATGCAGAACCTGGCCAAGTTATATCCCTTCCTGCTATTCGTCACCTGGTCTATCAACTCACATTATAAAATGTATTAAATCATCTGAACTCCTCATTTATACTACCAACTCTGTAGGCAACTATTGTGTTACATCTTAATGGGATTAGTGTAATAACCTGCTAGATAGTCTCTCAACGTTTATTTTTTTCTCTACTCAATGCAGACTAACCTTTTTGAGACACAATTTAGATCAAGTCAATTACTTGCTTGAAATCATTCACTCATTTCTTATTGGTCTTTGGAAACCAAAATCCTTAACTCCATAGTAACATGGACATTGTGGCTTGCTACCTTTACTGCCTGCCTTCCCTTATTGCCCCTGCTCCACAGCATCCATCTCCAGCCACGTTAGTTTATGTCTATTTTATCAAACATGCTGCATCAGTTTGCTAAGGTGATTATAACAAAGAACCACAAACTGGGTATCCTAAAATGTGAGAAATTTATTGCCCAATGGTTCTGGAGTCTAGAAGTTTAAAATCAATATGTCAGCAGAGCCACACTCTCTTGGAAATTTATAAGGGGGAATACTTCCTTGCCACTTTCCAGGGTCTGGTGGATAATGGCAATCCTTGATGTCACTTGGTTTGCAGAGTCAGCATTTCAGTCTCTAACACCATCACCTTCCCTTAAGTGCTTTTGTCCCTGTGTCTCTTCTCTCATTCTTACCACGATAGATGTGTTAGAATACAGCCCATCCAACTCCAGTATAACCTCATTTTAGCAACTAAATATTTTTTCAATGACTCTATTTCCAAATAAGGTCATATTCAAGGTTTACTAAATGTTAGAACTTAAAGATATATTTTGGAGAAATACACTTTAATCTACCATATATATATTCATATATATTTCCTCCTACTGCAGATATTTTCAAATGGTGTTCTCCTGGTAGAAAACATTCTTCTTTTTTTGCTTGGGTATTTCTTATTTATACTTCCATCTCAACTCAAAAGTCACTTCCTTGGAGATTTCTCTTGCACAGAACATTTTGCCATTGCATACTGTATCTATACCACATCTATTCTCTTCATGAAAATTATCATATTTAAACTTTTATTTATTTTTTATTATTTTATATATTATTTACCTTAACAGAGAGCCTGATACAAAACAGATAATGAAAATATATACGTGAATTTAGTTAATGAATGAAGGGCTGAAAGTAAGGATTCACAATTTCTCTGCTAGCAAAAATTAGCCTTGAAAATTTTGCATTCTGTTAACTTTAAGATTATCACTTCTGAACATAGGAAATTAGGAACTTCAGATATGTTTTGAGTTCTTAATTTTGATTATATTTTTAGAGATTTTACTCCATTCCTCTTAATTCCTCTTGGTATAATTGGCACACTTAATATTCTAGAGTTTATTCAGTGTCATTTCTTTTCCTAACATTATTTTTCTAGTTTTAAAATCTTTAATACCAGAAGCAAAAAATAACATTAAAAATAAATATTTATTATCTATTCTAAAATTCATTGTACATCCAAAAAGCATCTAAGTCTACTAAAAATCTGATATTATACAATTTCCAAAGCAGTTTGTTTTCGATCTATCCTTGGTTTTTAGTATATTATCATATTCTTTACTGGTGTTACAATTTTCTTTTTGTCAAAAATCTATGTTGACACAATTGAATAATGCAGAGCATATCAGATTTTCTACTGAGAATATACAGCACACTTTCATCTTTACAGTCTTTCCTTACCTCAGCATGTAGCAGGGCATTTCTGTTTAAACTAGAATATGCAGGATTTGGGCTTTATATTGTCCTGTGTAACATAGAAATAGTTTACTATGGATCTTGTGCATTAGTTGTAGAAGATGTCTACTGAAAGTCTTGTCCATTTTTTTTTATTTGTGCATTCTGCCACATGACATAAACAATCCAGCTTACTGTAGCAAAGTAGTTACAATGGGGAGGACACTTCAACATCCCACTCTCAATAATGGATAAAATGAGGCACAAGATAAGTTAGGAAATAGAGGATTTAACAACATAATCAAACAATTAGCTCTAAAAAACATATACAGACCATTCATCCCTACAATAGCATGCACATTCTTCTCAAGTGCACACAGGACATTTGAACATAGACTAGATGTTAATTCACAAATTAAGACCACAGGCAATGAAGTTAGAAATCAACAGCAGAAGTAAAACTTAAAAACTTACAAAATTCAGAAAATAGAAAAACCCAATTTCAATTGGCTGATGGATGAGAGAAGAAATCATAGGAAAATCGAAAAATATTCAGAAACAAATGAAAACAAAAATACCATGTACAAAATTTATGGGGTCAAAAGCAGTTATAAGGGGAAATTTTAAAGTCCAAATATTAAAAAGCAGGAAAGATCTAAATAAAAACTTTGTAACTTAAGAAGCTAGAAGATACAAATGAACTAAACCTAAAGGTAGCAGAATTAATTAATAAAAATTATAGACAGACTTAGAAACATAAGCAAAATAGAGAATCAAAATCATTAGAAAAGATTAATGAAATTAAAAGTTGATTATTTTAAAATCTAAAAAAAATGGCAAATCTTTAGCTAGGTGGTCTAAGAAAAAGAAAAAAGATTCAAATTATGAAAGTCAAAATGAAAGTGGGAAACTTACCAAATCTATAGAAATAAAAAAGATTATAAAGAAGTACTCTGAACAATTGTGTACCAACAAAATGGATAACCTAGATGCATGAATTTCTAGAACAAAACATACTAGTATTTTTAAATTTTTTTATTTTTTTAATTAATTATACATGACAGTATATTGCATTTATGCATTCTGATAAATCATACATAAAGGAGTGTAATTTTTCATTTTTCTGATTGTACATGTTAAGATCACATCCATCATTCAGTCGTATATGTACATGAGGTAATAATGTCTGTTTCACTCTACTATCCTTTCTACCCCCGTATCTCTTTCTCTCCCTTCACTCCCCTTTACCTAGAGTAACTTTATTCTTTCTTAGTGCCCTCCCTGCTATTGTGAATTAACATCCACTTATCAGAGAAAACATTCAGCCTTTGGTGTTTTGGAATTGGCTTATTTCACTTAGTATGATATTCTTCAACTCCATCCATTCACCAGCAAATGCTATCATTTTATTTTTCTTTAAAGCTGAGTAATATTCCCATACACACACACACACACACACACACACACACACACACACACACCGCATTTTCTTTATCTATTCATCTGTTAAAGGGCACCTAGGTTGGTTCCATTATTTAGCTATTTTGAATTGAGCTGTTATAAACATTAATGGGGCTATGTCACTGTACTAAGCTGATTTTAAGTCTTTTGGCTATAAACCAAGGAGTGGGATAGCTGAGTCAAATTGTGTTTTGATATATATATTTTGACAATTTTAAGAAATTGGAAAAAAAATTTAAGTGTGATAGTTGAGGAACTGAGAATTGATCAGTTTTCTCAATATATCCAACAAAATGTCCTTAGACCAAATAGTTGTTCTTTCCGTTAACATGACTCCCCTCTGCCTACTACAACAACAAGCACCCAACTAATCAGTTTTCCTGGAACTCCGTGCATGCCCACTTTTCAGGTACCCTGTACTGTTTACTACTTCCAAACAAATCGTGCCAGTTTCCATCTCTGGCCTATGTACAAGCTGACCTCTCCTACAGCAATGATGACCATTGTTCAAGGGCTTCTCAAGTTCTTCTTCCTCCCTGAAGTCTTTCCCAATGATAGTTTCCTCTCCCTTTCATTTTTAGTTCCTTTTTCTACACACTTTGCAAATACCACTTTGTTTCACTATGAATTTGTCCTTTCTCTCTCCTCCCTCAACCAAAATGCCTAAAGGGTGTATTCCTTAAAGAGCTCACAAAGCGCTTGATCATATTAAATAAATAACATTTGTGACTTTAAGCTGGAGGGTTATCAGGAAATAACCACAGGGAAATGACAAGGAGAACAATAAAACTGGCGGTGGTTGGCAACTGTAATGTCTCTTCCCTCTGGCACTTCTCAGTGCCCTGTTCTCAGCAGGAATGGCAAAGCCCTACTTCCCAAGGAGCACAGTGCTGAGCTAGGGACTGGAAAGAGCTGGAAACTTAGAGCACAGCACTGTACCAAGCAGGTATGCATGTGGATCCCTGGAGCCTTGCCATGAGCACTTTATTCAGAGAAAAAGAGAGAGTTCTTTTCCGTAAATGAAGAAATGCAGTCTAACTTACTTTTTTTCATTTTTCCTGGCCTAAAAGTAAAAGGAACTTTCCAAGTAATAGCCCAGCCAAAAGGAAATAGAAGAGGAAATGGCATTCCTCCATAGAACTCTGCATAAAATGTTAAGAAAGCGTGAATTGAGTGGTCCTTTGGTAGAGGGTCTAGATGTTCTAGACCTTCCTTTGCTGTCTGGAATAAATAAATGGAGTGATTTAAATGAATATTAGATTGTATCACATAAGGGGTTTCTCCACATCATGAGTATCTGAAAGTGATTTTTTAAAAGCCAGTGGGTACACTCCAAGAATTCAAAGGCCTTGATACACACACACACACACACACACACACACACACACACACACACACACTTAAATGTGGAAGTTAATAAATAAACTAAATAAAAGGAAACTAGAACTATTATATCCACAGTACTAGCACATGTTAGGTATGAGTCAGTGACTGGTTGTTAAGGTTTCGACTTCTGTGTCTGACTCTATCTTCTCAACACAAAAGTTTTTCAGGATATTGTCTTTATGATAGTATAGAGGTTCTGGAAAAGACAGTTATCCCAATATGTTCCTCATATGCACTATTTATGGGGTAAGGAGAATTTCACACTTATCTTTCTTAAGTCAATATTTTGCTCTCCAAATCAGGACAAAAGCAGTTAAAGCTAAGATCATAATCCTTCCCTAGGTAACAATCAAATACCCGACTGAATGATATTTTGGAGGGAAAAATGTACAGGTAAGTAGGTGATAGATAGATAGATAGGTAGATAGATAGATAGATAGATAGATAGATAGATAGATAGATAGATAGATCAATGATTGATAGATTTTTTAAAAATGAGAATGCTTTCATGATAAATGCCATAACCAAATAAAGTTGCTTTTTTCCTGTCAGTAATGACCCTGGCATCCCTGATGTGTAACTTACATTTAACTGGCAACATTCTGGGCCACTCATATTCACTGCAACAGGCTGAACAGCTTGAACTTCAATAAAAATGTGCATTAAGTGACTGAGTTAATTGAACCTCATTAATCCTCAGCCCAATAGAACCATCTGAAGCCTTCTAAGCAGCCTGTGCTTCAACCGAAACATAAACATGCTCCTGTAGGAAATCAACACCCAGAACGTGCTGAAGCTCCAGCTCCCAAGTTGTCACCAAGGGGTAAATGGCTGTGTAATTGCCAGGACCGGAATCCAATTGCATTATATGATTCCCTCAATTTGATCATTCTGGTTATCAGTGAGATGAGTTCCTGAGAAATAATTCTCTGAACTTTTTTTTGGAACTGCTTCTCTTTTGACCTCATATCCTCTAATTCCTCAAAGAATGGTGTTCTTGTTCAAGATAATTTTTTTTTCCTTCTAACTTAAGAAACAATTGTGGCAGATAAGAGACTAAGCTCAAGTAAAACAAAAATTTAATTCCTCCATCTCCCACATATTTCCCCATGTAGGATTAATTACAGAAGTATAATTGCAGCTAATTCTCAGAATTTACTCATATTAGGCTGAAATTTCAAAGTACTATAAGTTATCAACACAACTTCAGTATTTAGTCCAATATTTGTTGCTCTATACAAAATATATTATTTATTTAAGTATGTATTTGGATTTGGGGGTTTTTTGTTTGTTTGTTTTTATTTTTGTTTTGTTTTGTTTTGTTTTTTTGATGCTGGGGATTGAAACCAAGGCCCCACACACACTAAGTATATACCCTACCACTGAACCACTGAGCTACATCCCTAGCCAAGGTATTTTAATTTTAGGTAATAATGTGGAACTTTTATGAATCTTGATCTAGATCAAGTTAAGTCTCAATAAAGTACATGATGTACTGCATTGCTCATGCTGTGTTTAATGACATTGTAGATACTCTCACTAAACTACGTCTCCAACTCTAACCTATTATTTTGGGTGCTCCTTGGTTCGTTTTCTGTTCACATTACTCCCAAGACAAGAAAATAAGTAATACCATATCTGAACACGCTTGTTTTCCCTATCCAGAGATGTGAGGTCCATAATAAGAACATCATATTTGGGCCAAAGACTCTGGGCTTGGTCTAGTTTTGTGAGAATCACTCAAATTTTCAGGCAGATAATATAATGTTCATTATGAAACTAGGGGAAATATGCTGCCTACTAGCTCACTAGGTGTTGTTTTTTTTTTTTTTTTTTTCTTCAGAACAGGATCACATTATTTTTTTTTTCAATTTTTTAGAGACTACATTTTGATTCATTGTACACAAATGGGGTACATCATTTTGTTTTCATGGTCATACATGATGTAGATTCATACCATTCATGTAATCATACATGTACATAGTGTCATGATGTCTGTCTCATTCCATGATTTTTTATACCCCCCTTCCCCTCATTTCCTTCTACATAGTCCAAAGTTCCTCCATTCTTCTCTCACTCCTCACACCCCCACCTCCATTATATATCATTCTCCACTTAACTTACCTGGCAGGGGAGATACCATGATCACTAGGTTTTTGTAATAATCAAAAACACATAATGTACTCAAAGAACTTCATATATTATAACATCTGTACAATAGAGTTATCCTTGTTTCTTCATAATCACAAGTTGGTAGTAATAGACATGCCTAAAAAATGGGTAAAGCAAAATTTAGAAGCACTTCTGTTCATCACCAGCACTCCATAGTACTTTGAAAGAGCTCCTGAGTTTTGAAAATAATTTTATAACTTCATCACCAAGAAATATAATAATATATAAAATAGCAGAAACAATATGTCAAAAAATATCCATAATTAACCAACCAATTTAAAAATTATAAGCAAAAGAGTTATTATTGGCCTGAAATATGCTATTTTTTTTAAAAAGTAGCAAAAATTGAATTTAAATAGTTAAGCAACTGTATGGTCAAATCTCTCTCAAGTCAAATCTCAAATGTTTTCACTTAGTGAAAACATTCTTTCTTCCATTAAATAACTTTATTAAATTTTCCCTTTAGGTTAGTTAGAGAAGTGAATCAGTTCTTTATGTTCTGATTTTGTTATATATGGGTAATAATGAAAGCAAGAGTATTACATTGTAATTCTGTCACCTTTATTAAAGTGGCAGGTTTTTTTCTTTTAATTCATTAACATGTAATTTCAACAAGCGGATATATTGATCTTTCTCAATTCTCACCAGTTACAAGAAATTAAATGGTCTAAAAACTCCACAGTATTAATACTCCCTAAAGCAAACAAGTGATTCCAAATTTGAGGAAGATGATATTGAAAGAAATATTCCTATAACAGCAAAACACATTTGTAGCTTTCATGACATATAAATTAAAGCACCTTCCTGCTTGAATAGTTTCAATATTTTTCTTACCAGGTAAAGTATCTACTGGCAAGCACTTTATATGGTTATTTCTTTTAGAACTGCCAGTTCCAGAAATATGATAGTCCTCAAGTAAAAACACACTTTTTAAAAATGTCATGCCAGCACTATTCTGTTATATTCATGAAAGACAGATTTTAAATTACTATTTAACCAAGTACAATTTCACCCCAAGAAACTATTTATGAAAATAACATAAATCAGAGTTGATAAAATCAGTAATAAATATTGTGAATGAAGGATTTTAGAAAAGATAAGCTATCTTTAGAGAAGACAGAACAATTTACATTTCCAATGTATGGTGAACAACAACATGCTTTAAATCACTTCCAAGATGTTGAAAAATATAAACATATCCCATCACTGGTTTTGGAGCCAGCATATAACTCTCGATAGTTGCTTGCTTTTACATAAATGTGTGCATGCTTTTATGAAACCTGTTTGCATTTTTAAAGAATCTTTTGTGCAATATATTTTTTAAATTCAAAAATGCATCATTTTCTTGAAACTGTGCAACTATGCTAAGTGTAATATACCTGCTTTCAATTTTTGACCTTTGCTACTTTAGCAAAAATAAATGCACTAAGTTGTGGTGATTTCCTTATGAAATAGAAAAGTGAAAATAGCCAGCCAACAATATTTTGAGATACTTCATCAGTATCTTTAATGTTCCCCACATCTGTCCTACTGCTCTGTCCTCTCATCAAGATTTAGTGCTATTTTTAAACGAATATGTATTTCTGATCATGTTGTGGCATTTCTAACATCTGCTCAAACTCACTTTAAAAAGTGTTGCCCAGTACTTTCAAGATTTGTTACAGAAAAATTTCTTCTTCAGAGTTTATTTTTATAGCAAAGTAAAAATCTTTCTAACATCTCACACATGATGGCTACCAAAAATTTATCAAGCAGGAATGTGATGCTAAAGTATTAAAAGTCATGGATCCTAGTAAAACTATGTTATGGAGCACAACTTAAGAACAGACCGATCACCACTGAGGAGTCCAAATTTGAGAGTCTTTATTAGTCGCCCGGCTGACTGACTCACATAATGCCCCAAAAATGGGTATTGGGAGAACAGGGTTATAGGGGTTTTCATACCATGAGTCAGTACATCAGTCATAAGTGTCTGTTGCTATGACTTAAAATTGCAAACCAACATCATGAGATCTAAATCATTAGCAGAAGGGGGAAGTGGATCAAAATGACCTTACTTAGGTACAAAATAAAGAATGGTTACTAACATCTACACAATCACTGTTGACATCACTGTTGACATGGTACATTATTTAGGAAAAATAAGAATCAAAAAGAGAGCAATTTTTTATTATGTAAGAATTGCCATTTTGTGTTGCCAAACACATCATGCTAAGCAACTGATGATGGGTACAGAGGCAGGGTGTTCCCATGGGAAACATTTCCTACATCACATGGAGTCTCAGGGTAAAATGGAGTCTGTTTAGTCACTGCCCATATAGCCTGGCCCATAACATTTCCATGGAGTCAAATATGTCAACCCATCATTTCCTATCCATATTATTTCATATTTATTACTGAAATAGTACTCAGAATAAAGTATAAATGCAACACAACATTGAGTTATGTCATGTTTATTTTCACTTCTAGAAAGGAAGTCAAGTGAGTTTCTTTGATACCAACTGAAGTCTTGCAAAACTTACAAGAAATCAACTTTGAATTTGGATATATAAGAATTAGGCTAATTTTCTAATTTCAATTAAAGGAAGAAAAGAAATTAGCTTAATTTACGTCAACCAAGGAGTATGAAGTGAACCAGAATAAAAGGCTGACCAGGTTCTCTCTCTCTCTTTTAAGAGAGAAATTAGCATCTCAGTATCTCCATTTTCTCTTTTACTTTGCTATGTGGTTTCCTATTTATCCATTGTTTGCTACCCTCGTAGTTTGTACAAGGCTTCAGTGCACCAACAACTTAGCAGCACCCCTTTGGCTGCTGTGCCTGCTGCTAACACACTAGTTTTTCCAGTTCAAATACCTAAGAATGAGAATCTGTTTGACCTACTTCACCTGTTTGCAGCAGAACAATTCACAGGATTCTATCAAGCCAATCTATTAGCCGCACTTTTTTTCACCATGAGTTCTCATTCCCAGTCCATTTACCTACGAGTCAAAAGATAGACTATTGAGGTATGGAAATGATCATAATAGTAGAAGAGACTATGAACTATTTTGCCTGGGATAAATCATGTGTTTAAAGCAAGTATTAACATCTTTATTATACTGCATATAAACACACTTTGATTGACTATTTTAATTAAAGCATGCCACATGAAATCTTTTCTAGGAATGAAGTCAAGTGAGCTTCTATGATACTGATTTCAGTTTTGCAGAGCTGAGAAACCGACTTTGAATTTAGATATGTGAGATTTAGGCTAATTTTCTATAAGTTCTCCAAATTTATCATTCAAGAAAAATGAAAAACCATGTCACCAATGTTACTTGCATAATATTTCTACCTAGGGTTGATGTTATTTTGCCATTTAAATAGTGCTATAGCAATTAGGGCTAAGAACTCAAAAGATTGCCTCTTTAAATATCTAGGGCTGTTTAAGTAGAATTACAAGACTTACTGAGTTTGGTAAGTAATTTAGTATATCTTGATGTAGTTTTATATTAAGATGATCAGCCTTTTATAGTTTAGTGAAGAATATAGGTTTAACTCACTTAACCAAGAAAACTAGTGTACCCAGTATTCTCTTGTATATGACTTCATAATATTCAGCATAATGTATAGTGTTTCCATGTTTTCATTTTAATATTGAAGTAGAATTCAGTAATAAGCATGCCTAGTACATACATAACACTTTATAAATTGGAACATGCTTTCACAAGGTTTACCTCATATATCACCTTAAATTTTTATATGAAAACATTAATTATTTTACCAAGAAAAATGATCATGATACTGAGGAGATAAAAAAGAATGTAGTATCACTTATGACAGAATAAATTTGAACACTTTCCTTAAGACAAATTTAAGTAACATAAAGGTCAATGACAGAGCCAGGACTCCAACCTATTAAGTAATTCAAAAATTACCTTGACAGTACTATGCCATTGCAAGCATGTTTGAGTCAATGGTGTCAGCAAAAATGAAGGGAGTAAAGTGCATTTAAAAATCTAAAGTCTAAAGCATCTGAGGCTGAGATCATGAGAACCAGGTCATGCTCCATGAAAAAGAAGGTACATAAGATTTTATATGGTAGAAGGTGATATGCATGTACAAATATACCACAATGAAACCCATTATTCTGTATAATTAAAAGGCACTAATAAAAAAGGGTTCATACTGTAATGATAAATTTCAGAAGGATTTATCTTAATTTCTTTTGCATTAGGTCTTTTTAGCTTGGACATCAGACCAAATTCATTTTCATTTTATACACAACTTCAAAAACTTGGCATTAGTGTCCTGAATACTCTGTAGAAAGTAATTCTCAGGTCATTTTTAAGCTCAGTGAGAAAGAGTACCATAATGAATGAGGAATGTCTGCCTCAGACACAGGAGTTGAGAATTGAGGTACAAGTCCAAGTCTGACCTGGACTTCCCATTATTTGGTTGGTATGTACCCATAGTTGACTTATGATTAAGTTCTACTTCTCAGACAAGTTGTAAAGGTCCAAAATGACCAATCTGCAAATCACTGGCAAATGTTTGGAGATATCTGCAAGTGATGAAATAGCCCCTCTTTTCTTATGCCAGGTCAGGGGAATCAATCATGAAAAAAGTACTGGGAGTCATATGAAGTCAAATCTTAGCATCAACTGATAGCCACTGCTCCTAGTGTAGAGCAATCTCATGAAGACAGACCCACCATTCTTGGCAAACCTGTTCCCAATAAATTCTACTCTTTTATCATCATGATTGGGAATGGAGATGAGTGGAAGGAGATTTGACTGGGGAGATAGAAAAAACTAGAAGCTCAGAAACAGTTTTCAGGTTTTCCTAAAAGATTAAAATTTTAACATACACTTGTACTTCTCAAACTCATCCTGCTAACTCTTCAAAGAAACATCACTAGACAAAAAGGGCAGAAGAGATAGAACTTAGGTTACCATTGCTCAGTCATGAACCCCAAAAGGAATATGGATAATTTCACAGTTTTCTCTGTGGATACTGGCATTCCCAACCAGGGGATGATGTACAGGTGGCTTAACCACCTCCTTTGCCATTTCACTCTCAGCTCTCAATTTTTCATCCCCATCAGGAATTCAAACTTTCAGCCTCTTGCAATCTAGAGAAATACCAGTTTAAACTGTAGGATTTTTATCAGTGTTCATATATCTAATGATTGCTTACTAGTCTATAATACATTAATTTCAACAAAGGCTCTTTCCCACACTTCATCAAAAAGAGCATACTTATAAGATCTCACAACATTAAGGCAAGAACTTATAAGAAATATTCACATTTGTAAGTTTTCTAGTAAACAAAATCATAAATGATTAAAATTAAAATATGCTTGTCAAAATAGAGAAAAATTAGAGACTCCATGACAAATTGCATTAGTCATTCCTTTTATTCATTAGGGTATAACATCTCTATAACTAATAAGAGTTTTATGGCATGCCTATGAATTCAGATTCTATAATGTAAAAATATTTATTGCTTTCTGTAGAATTCACTATTGCCTATTATTCAAATAACTATGAAATGAAATTATACAACCTATGTATGATATTATCCTTTAACATTACAGTAAATAAATTTATATCTTTATATGCATAAAACTTCTGGAAGGATAGGTTCCACACTGACTATAGTCATTAACAATGCTTAAATTTTTATATGAAAACATTAATTATTTTACCAAGAAAAATGATCATGATACTGAGGAGATAAAAAAGAATGTTGGTCAGCTATGTACTTTGAAATATTTCTCAATCTCACTTCTCCATAACTTTATTTCATACAAATAAACTCTTTTATACTAAGTATTTTCATAATTATGCTTTACATAATTTTTAAGATATAGTCTGACTTTAATATGTACAATACTTACAAATTCCTCAGGTTGAATTTACAAATCAATACAATTTGGTTTGGGTTCTACCAAGTGCAAGGTCTAAATATTTAGTAATCCTTTCCATAAGTAATTAATATAATACTTAATAATATTTTTAAAAGAATCTAATTCCCCAATTTAGAGAAATTTAATAACTTACGCAATTTTATTGCTCATGGCAATCCCCAAGCTCCCAATTCAATACACTCTAAGACAGAGTAGATTATATATTGTAATTTGAAGCATTCATAAAAATAATATAAACCAGCAGAATAACAATATGCTCACTTTGAGAATATCATCAATCCTCAAATACCATTTGGAGATCCTTTATATTACATTAACATAATATGCTACCTATAATGTAATAGACTGATAAAAATCTATTGCGATTCAGAATGTATTTTATGAGCAAAGACACAAGAGCATGTTAGGGAGAAGAGACCCAGCAACACAGAACCCTGAGTCATAAGATAGGGGAGAAGCTTTTCAGCCAAAGGTCCTGGACGTGTGAGAAGAAATTGACACCTTGTTGTTTGGAACCAGAACAATGAAAATAAGATTCACCTACTTCTCGATTTTGCCCCAGGTAGACTATGAGCAATTCCATGGCAGAATGTTGTTTCTGTTTCTCTAATTCATTTTGTTACTAATGTAAAAATTTCAAAAGATAAATTCAGATTTTGGAACTAGAAGGAAAGAAGCTCTTACAGATCTTTTAAATAGCAAATTTAAAATTGACAAAACGTGGGACTGAGTTTGTAGCTCAGTAATAGAGCGGTTGCCTAGCATATGTGAGGCATTGGGTTTGATCCTCAGCACCACATAAAAATAAATAAATAAAATAAAGATATTGTGTCTGTCTACAAATAAAAAGATATTTTTAAAAAACTGAGAAAACTTGCAGTGATTCAAAATCCAATATTAATGATCTGGAGTAGCCCATCCTCAGCAAATATTTTAAAGTATTATTCCAGCAAAGTGTCACAAGCTCAAGAAAACTAAGAAAAAGAAAGGGAGGTACGCAGGTAGACAGGAAGGTAGGCATGCCGGCAAGCAGGAAGTTAGGTTAGTTCTCAAAGGGAAAAAAACTATAGAGATTATTGGCTGAAAAATAAAATGTGTGAGAATAGAAGTGTAAACAAAATATACCACTTGACTCTGGGACTAATCATTTTTATTTAATCATACTAATGAAAAGAATGAGTATGGATTTAACAATAAAAAAAAATTACCATCACTACACACAGTTAAGGAAATAGGAAAGGGGGATAAAATACACAACTGACACAAGAGGACGTCAATAGATAAGGTCTAAAATGACCAAGAAAATACTGTACAATTATATAGCTACTATAAAGAGGTGAAGGTCAGAAGAACAGCTGAAAGAGTATAAAATGGGATGTTTGAGGAGAGCTAGGAGATAATGTTAGGAAAGTGACAGACATAAGAATTTCAATAACTTTGGCATTTTAACCTATTAGACATATATGTAATTTGCAATATTTTTAAAAGCAGCAACCTTACAGGAGCATCCACCACTGACTGAATAAATAATCTCACAGAATTTGAACAACCATCTACAATGTATATTCAAAAAAAGTTTTTTTAAGACTCTGTTTAACATTTCTTGAGAATTGTAATGACAGACAAGGCCCTGAATGCCTTAGTGAATTTGTAACAATACAGACTAAAATAAAATTCGGAAATCACTTTCATATATATTCCTTTTAATGAGTTCTTGTGCTATAACTAATTCTATCATCTGCAACTTCCAGGCTGTCTTGATGCTGACATTTGGAATTTTTTGTATCACAAAAAAAGTAGAGACTCATATGTTTAGACACTGAGAAATCCCAGGTGTGTTGAAACCCCAGTGTTCCATTTTACATTGCTTCTTGGCCCCTTTAATTCAATTCTGTGACTCAAAATGCCTCCAGATTTGATCTGTGTGTTGTCCAAATGCTGTTGGTAGCCTAGTGAAAGATTTAATATTGTTTATTGCCAACTATGTCTCCAAAACTTTTAATCCCCTTATCTCTCCATTACTCGTTTGTAAAGCAGGCTAATGTAATATTGGAGTCAGAGTGAGTCAGTGCAGAAGTAATTTTAAATAAGAGGAAGGAAACTTGTCAGTTGTTGACGTCTTAGAATATCTTCAACTTCTTTTCCAAACTTTTAATAAGACCTATCAATTTTTTTTTTTTGTAACATTTGTAAAAAACTTTCTTACATTCTTGTAAGGGAATTTATTTACTGTGTCTAAACTGTTAGAACTTAAATTTTACTTTTAAAGTAATTAGAAAAGAGAACTAGTAATTAAGAGAATGAAGATCCTAGTCTCAGTTCTACCATTTATTGAATATATTAAACAAGCTGTGAATGCCTTAGTGTCCTGTCCTGAGATACCACAGATGCGTAAAGTAGATGGTACACAAGATGAGCTCCCTAGGAAGTAAGATCAAATTATCTACTTTATGGGTTTATAGGTTTTTCACAAAATTTAAGCACTTGATTAAAAGGTAATGCCAAACTTTTAAACTTTTCCTTTCAGGAAAAGGACTCACATTTAGAGGAAGATTATTGCAGAATATAGATTACTTCATCTCAAGCCTTGATTTTTCACTATTACACATAACCATATCAAATCTAAGAAATGCAGGGAAACAAAGGATGTAGAGTTGCCCAGAATTAGATCTGACATTAGCTACCTTTTCCTTTTATAAACTGAACATTTAATGTCAACCCTTATTTTGCTACTGCCCAAGGTGGAGATGTCAATAAAGCCTGCTTTGAAGCACTTGCAGTTACAAAGGAAGGATTTTAATTGCATATCCCACTGCCCAACCCTGATGGCATACCCTAATTCTTGATCAGTCCCTTATTTCTTGGTCTCTGTGTCACTTCCTATCTCCAAGGCTCTTTTGTAAGGATTTCATTTGGTACTGGGTACTAAAATAATAAAAGGAACAAATATGGTAAAAAAGCAAGAACTTTAAGTCTATGCAGAAAATCACCTAATATAGTTGTTTTATATCTATTAATAAAGACATAAGGCAAGGAAACCACCCATCTATTCATTAGCTCCTGGATATCCCAAGGATATTTTTATTCTGTTCTATTCAATTTTGCTCAGCTGAAAAGCATTGCAAAAGCTATTAAGGCTTAAAAACTCTGACATTCATAATAAGTAGGGATGGGTGAAGTAAGTTGCTTAATTATAGACATTTGAGTTAGGGAAATGGATAGCATCACAGTTGCTACTGTTACTTTATTTAAGACAGAAATTACAGTGCACAAAAATTCAGTTCAATTCTCTGGTATAATCTTTCCCCTCCTCAGCTAAAATAATTACTGTGCTTTGCATCCACTATGGCAACTATTAAATCTTGAATGTTCCTTTTATGTGAATTGAGTATGCTTTTCTCTCAAATCTAAATCACTCAATATTTCTTCAATGTTTCCTGCACTCATATTAAACACAAAATAATCAATTATCATTCATGTGATCTTATTGGACTTTCATTTCTAATGGTCAAACATTCTCTTCTAATTTATTTTCTCCCTGTTCTCACAGTTAGTTTTGTTCCTAGAGCACATTTTACATTTTCTTCTGCCCACTATTCCAAAACAGCAGCACACAATGGCAAAACCATTCAAGGCAAAAGAAATTTTATTTCTCTTTGAATAGCTATCTTTTTACTCTGTGGCAATGATGAAAGATTATTTCAACTTTCAAACTTGTCCTGTTGCATGTTTTCCAAACTGCTGTAGAGATTCATCCTCATACTAAAAAATTAAAATTTAAAAAAATCCCAGCAAGCTTTTATTTAGAAATGAGCAAAGTAATTATAAAATTCAGATGGAAGCTTAGAGTAGTTAAAGCAACTTTGAAAAGAAAAATAAAATTGAAAGACTAACACTACCCAATTTCAGGGTTTATTATAGTGCTTCGGTGTGGTGTTGTGTTCCAGATAAACAAACAAATGATCTGAAAAGAATAGAGTCTGGAAACAATGGTCATTCCAGAGAGTTCTTAGATGAAACCCCAAAATCATGATCCACATAGGATACAAATGATGAATGAAGTCAGCATCATCTGCTGTGGTATGAATTGTTGTGTCCCCCAATATTCCTGTGTTAAAATCCTAACGTCCATGATGGCCTTTTCATACATATTACTGCCCTTGTAAACCGGCCCAAGGGACCTGTTCACCCCTCCCACTAAGTGAAGATAGCTAGAGGCATCTTCTGTGAATCAGGAGGGCCTCTACCAGACATCTGCAAAAGACAACAGAATGTATAAGCTATATAAACTGAATATAAGGACTTATATAAAAATTTATAAAGAACTCTCAAAACTCAATAGTAAGAAAGGAAATAACCCAATTTTAAAAGTGGGTAAAATATTTGAACAAATACTTCACCAAAGAGTATACAATGAAGCTATACAGATATAATAAGCACATGAAAGAATTGCAACTTCGTTGGATATTAAAGAAACATAAATTAAGACCACAATGAAATGCTATAATATGCACCTATGAAATTGGAAAAAAAAAATTGTAGCAAAAAAACACGACATTACCCAGTGCATATCGTGGAGAAATTGCAACTCACATATGTGATTGGCAGAAATTTAAAATGACACAGTTACTCTCAAGGGTTTAGCAGTTTCTTAATAATGTTAATACATACTTAATAAGACACATTTCTCATAAATCTTTAGTCACCCCTCAGTCACCCCCACCTGCTTCTGGGATTTTACTTTGACTGCAAGTTTCTGTTTTTCAGGACTGCTAATGTTGATAACCCTAAAGAATCAATTACTGGCCCCCTTCTTTGAAACTCTTTTTTCCTGTACCCCACTTTCTCCCTGGACAATCTTATCTGCAACTATGAGTTCAATAAACATCCATGCACTGGTAATTCCCAATTCTTTGTCTTCATGTTAGAACTCCTTATCTTCAGTTCTACCTATCTGAAAGTCTCCTTGATATATCCATTCAGATGAATCAGTCATCCTAAACTCAGCATGCCCAGAGATTATGCATCATCTTCCTCCATACCACTGTGGGTCTTCTTTGAACTTTTCTTGTTCATTGAATGGTGCAATTATACATCCAGTTCCTAACATTCACAACTTTCTCTTCTTTACCATTCCATCCTCTCTGTTCTATCAACCACTAAAGTCAGTAATTTTTTTTTTTTTTAATTATCTGCGAACTTCACCCTTTCTTTACATCTCAACTTTACTAGAACTTCCCCTCATCTTTTTCCAACACCATAGCTAAGACCCATTCAACTCTGGTTATTATTCCTTGACCCACTGTCTTTCTGCCCCAGTCGAATCTCCAAACAACATACAAGTGTTTTTTTAAAAATGCCAGTCTGGTATTTTTACCATTTTCTTACTTACAAATGACCTTTACAGAATAATATTGCTTTTCAGTTGAAATTCCAAATTATTTATATGGCTCTATCATCTTCATCTCCAGACTAGATTCATGGCATTCTCACCCCTTCTCTCCAGGGTCAGTTCCTCGAAAGTGCTAGACCTTTGAAAGTGCCATTTCCTATTACTAAAATGCATTTTATTCCTTTTCTCCTCTTGCCAATCCTTTTATGAGGATGGACAGTACACTATTTTAATCTCAAATCAAATAGAATCACCTTAACGAAGCCTTCACTAACTACTCTAAATTGTATTCTTATATTATAATCTCTTATAGTTTATAATATTTTCCTTTTCAGCAGTTTCCCAGTTTAAAAAGATGGATTTATTTGTACTTATTTTTAATGCTGTATCCCTCACTAGGCTATAATCTTCATTTTGTCAGTAAGCTGCTTTACCATTGTGGTGTCTAGTACATCATAAAAAATTCAAAACTTATTCAAATATAAATACAACCCTACATTAGAGATGCAGAAATTGGAATTTAGATAACGAAACTTATTTCTGTGTCACACTGTTAGAGAGAAGAACCAAGACTAGAATTCAAGCACATAAAACTCTAAAGTCTATTTGCTTATTCAGCAGACCATTCACCTCATAGCTGTCTCAGTTAGTGAGATACAAAGAGAAACTTAGAATGATTTTGTTCATCCTTTTTCCTTCAGTTTCAACAGCTTTGAATAACGATTTCAAATAAAAGGTTTTATCTCAATACTATGTCAGTTCACTGGGCCAACAGCATCCTACTTAGAATTGGCAGTATTCTAGAGGACTAAAAGAATGACAGCCAGTATATATATGACTGACAAGTAAGCATCACCAGTGAATCAAAAAGTTTTTAAGGAGTTAAATGTGTTCTCCACTTTGTCCAACAGCTGGCAAAGCTACAGTTGGAAACGGTGATGAATTGTTTGCCACATGCAGGTGGTAGAAGAGAATTAAATTACAAACACATGAAAATGTGGTTTTCAGCTGTTCCTCAGTGCTACTCTTTTGGCCAAGAAAGAAGCAGTATTTCTCTTGGCTTGAGATTTTACATTTGAATCAACTGAGCTCAAATTGGGAGCAAGATTTCCCAAACAAAAACAAAAAACATTGAGCTTTTCCTTTAGTGTCTCCACCATTTCATTTCTGGATTAAGTTGGATTTATCGAGTTGTAATGTTGTATGACTTCGCAAAGGTTAACTGCTGAGAATTAGCATCTATCTTATTTCACTAATCAGTAATTTTTCTAATACAGTTGACTTTCATCTTGAATTCTCATAAATTTTGAGAAGTTTTGTCAAAATTTTGAAAACAATGGTGAAATGATATATTACTCCTAAATTTATTTTTAGAAAAATTTTAGTTTCACAGTAAATTTGAACGGAAGTTTCTTAAATACCTCCTGCCCTGCATAGGCATAACCTCCCCTATCTGTCATCCACCAGGGTGGCTCCTTGTTATATGGACAAACTTACATTAACACATCATGATCTCCCAGGAAAATCTAAGGTTCCAATAAATATTTGAAATTATGTCTGTAAATATTTTAAAAACTGATGCTCAATATGATAGGTCCATATTAGTAAAATGTTAAAGTGTTTTTAGGTCATTTTTATTTATTACCTTTTGTACTTTTATTTCCTGTATTTATATTATCAGGTTAAATGTGGTGTTTGCTCAGTAACTTTTGTAAAAATCTCTTGCTGTCTTAGCTGTTTATTCCTACCTTGTGTGGGAATAAAGAAATAGAGAAAATCTATTTGAATAAAGAGAGTATTGGAAAAAACAGTAAAAACAAAATTCCTAATTCATATACATAAAATGATGCAATTAACATAACATAGTATAACATAATATAACATAATTAATACAAGTGAACTACATAAAAAACATGAAGGTATCATTTTCTTTAGGTGATTTGTGTTCATAGATTTTTCCTGGAAAAAATTAAGACAAAATGAAATTTTAAGAAGTTTATACAAATATATCTAAAAACCAAATCATAGATTTAATAAAATCTTCACTCTTAAAATTCTGACTTTCCCTTCTATCCATATCCTCACCCTTCATTCTGAGGTAGAGTATCCTCATGGGGTTACTTTCTACCTTAAAATGAATACTACATTAAGATGATGAAATATTAGTGACTCCTCTCTGGTGATGGCTGACAGCTCTTGAGCCTTAGCTTCTGCTGCTTATTAAGGAGATGGCACCCAAAGAATAAGTTCAGGCACCAATTTAACTCTCCAAATAATATACAGAGCCTTACAAAGACCCAACCCAACCTGGTTATATCTCTTGCCTCTCACCAAAACCAGGGAATCCAATTCTATGAGACATCCAAGTTTGTACATCAAACAAAAGTTTGTTCCACCTTCCAAACATTGGAACTCTAATTAATTTTCTTTTCTGGTTGACTGTCACCTGCTTTTTTTTTTTTTTTTTTTTTCCTTTCTAGTAAATTTCATTCATTAAACAAATGTTTGCAGAGCCCTATTCTGTCCCAGGCTCAGAGTCAAGCATGTCTCTGACAGTGAAAAAGACAGAAATGATTTTCTCCTTGCAGAGATTGGACAACTCATAACATTGATATGAGATAATTACAAGTTGTACTTTGTGGTCTCTCGCTAAGTCACAACTCACATAGTTGCTTCTCCAGAATGTGCTTCCTCAAAAGAATATCCCATAATTATAGTTTTTAAATTTTTAAAGGAATAAAAACCTTAATGGGTACATACTACTCATATGTTTTTTACAACCTTCTGGAATGCTATACACACACACACACACACACACACACATACACACAACACAAAACAGTATTTCTCCTAGTCATTAGTATTGAAAAGGATATTTCACACTTTCTTTTCTTTCTGCTTAAAAAAATAAGCTAGGAGGGATGGAGTATTGTTAAATCCTAGAGCTTTTATTTTTTTCCTCATTAATTCCTGTTAGTTTTGTTACACGTGGTTTCAAGAGTTAATAGTTTCCTTGCCCCCCAACACACACACACACACACACACACACACACACACACACACACACTAAAAAAAGGTAGAAATGAATTAAGTGGCCTAGTCATATAATACTGTGACTCTCAACACTTACCAATTATTAGAATCATTTGGAGAGCAAACAATTCCTGACAAAACAGAATTTGTTCTAGTTCTTCATTGGCACTGATATTTTTGAAAGCACTTTAAGAAATGTTCAGCTGGAATTAAATTGTAACTCACAAATCCAACATAACATTTACTTCTGGATTTCTGTATTTGCCCTGCCAGACCAGACTCTCCTTTCCAACTTTTTCTTTCTTAACAAAAAAAATTTTTTAGAGTGATTTTAGGTTCACAGTAAACAAGAGTAGAAGGCACAGAAGTATTTACCTGCTGCCCCACACATGCATGACCTGCCCCATTTCTCACCCACCAAAGTGGCTCCTGGTTGGTTATATTGATCAACCTACATTGACACATCTTGATCTCCCAGGAAACACCCTGTACAGTTCTCTCTTGGCATTGAACATTCAGTCCGTCTGGACAAAATGTAAAGGCACATATCCACCACACCAGGTAGGTTCAGGGCCCTAACACTCCTCTGAGCTTTTCCTTTTCACTTCTTTCTCCAAAACCCCTAGCAGCCATTGACCTTTTTACTGTCTCTATAGTTTTGCCTTTTCCAGAATGTTATATAGTTGAAACATTACAGTGGGTAGTCTTTTCAGATTGACTTCTTTCACTTAATAATATACCTTTAAGTTTTATCGCTGTCTTTTCATGATTTAATAACAATTACTTTTTAGGTTGATTATTTTTTCATGTCTCTGGAATTCTTAGTGATGCCCCCTCATTCACTTCTGGTGTTAGGGATTCATGTTATCTTTCCTCTTAGTATGAGTGGAGGCTTGTAGATTTTATCAATCTTTTCAAAGAACCAATTTTTTTCATTGTTATTTATATTGATTTCCTGTTCTCAGTTCAAATGATTTTGCTCTAACTTTTATTATTTCTTCTTATTTTTTTTTTCTTTCTGATTACCTTGGATTTAATTTGCTTTCCTTTCTCTAGCTTCTTAGGGTGGAAGTTTAGATGATTAATTTTAGATATTTTAAGATAGGTCTTCAATGCGATTAATTTCCTTCTAGCTGCTGCTGTCACTGCGTTATACAAATTTTGATAAATTGTCTTTTCATTTTCACTTAATTCAAAGCATTTTTAATGTTTCTTGAAACTTCTCTGATATTTAAGAGTGTATAGTTTAATCTCCAAGTACAGTTTAATTCCACTGTCAGCTGAGAGAAGATATTACATTATTTCAGCTCTTTTAAATCTGTTAAATGTGTTTAATGGCCAAGAATGTAATCTGTTTTGGTATTTCATCTTTGGATGAAGTCATGTATGGTTCATTATATACAATCGATTGATGGTAATGTTGAGTTCATGTATATCATTACATCTCTGGATTGTAAACTTCACATGCACTCTTTTTGCCTGTAGGATTGTCTATTTCTGGTAGAGTGCATCAAAGTCTTCAAATATAGTAGGGAGTTATTCTATTTCTCCATATAATTCTATCACTCTCTGCCTCATATTTCAACTCTTTTATTAGGTGTATCATATATTCCTAGAAAATTCTTCCTTTTGTCTTATTTAATGCCCACTTTATTCCTAATGGTCTTTCCTTGGTCTAATGTCAGTTCTGTCTGAAATTAATATGGCTACTAGAGCTTTGTTTTGATAAATATTAGTATGGCGTGTATTTCTCCATCCATTTACTTTTAATCTATATGTGAATTCATATTTACAATGGATTTCTTATAGTCATCTTAGTAGGTCTTATTTTTAAATCCATCTCGACAATCTTTTACTTAATTAATGCATTTAGACTATTGAAAGTGATTATTGATATTGTTGCATTAATAGGTAGTATCATTGCCACTATATATCACCTTTGGTTTTTGTTCCTATTTTTGTTTACTTTCATGGTTTCTGCATAATAGTCAGGTGTCAATCTTATAACTGCTTCTCTGTAGGTAATGTGTATTTTTCATTTAGCTTCTTTGAGGATTTTCTCTTCATCTGGGATATGCCCAAAGTGTGGTGTTTTTGTGATTTTGTTTTTGCATTTATCCTACTGAGTGCTTGTCTATTTGAGATTTAGTGTCTGACATTAATTTGGGCAAATTCCTAGTCATTATTATTTTGAATATTTCTTCTGCTAATCTTTCTTCTCCTGCTGGTATTTTCGTTTTGTATAAATACACTATGTATAGTTGCCCCACAAGCCTTGGACATTAGGGTATTTTTTTCCACAGTCTGTTTTTTTGTTTGTTTGGTTTTGGTTTTGGTTTTCTGTCAGGTTTTCAGTCTGGGAGATTTCTATTGAGATATCCTCAAGCTCTGGGATTCTTCCTCCAGCCATATTCATTCTGTAAAACTGTCAGAGGCGGTCTTCATTTCTGTAATAGTATCATTAATCTCTATGTTGGAGCAGGCCCAAAAATGACTGTAGTTAGGCTCCCCATCCAAGATTTCTAGTGGGCTATGTTATGTCTTCAGTGTGTAGCCAGGGCTGAGAACTGACTATGCTATGGTTGGTCAAGGTCAAAAACATTGTGATTCAGCATATAAACTCAAGGTCATAAACATTAATTTGTGAGCATGCACAACCCCCCCCTAATATTACAACCTGTGGGTAATGTGCTTGTTTGAACTGTATATAAAAAGGGTCTGTGAAAATGGCTTCTGGAGCTGCTAATGGCTACAGCTGCCTCCAAACATAGATGACCAACATTCCCACCATGTCTCACATCTTCTTTCAGTTGCTGGATTCTCAAGGCTGGTTTCCTGGGTCACAGTCCCTGCACGACACCCTAGCTTTTTGTTTGTTTGTTTGTTTTTGGTTCTTTCCAGTAATCTCCATCTCTCTACTAACATTACCCATTTACTCTTGCATGCTGTCTACTTTAACCACTAGAGCCCTTGAAATGTTGATCAAAGTTGTTTTTAATTCTTCTTCTGATAATTTTAATAACTAGGCCATAGCTGACTCCATTTCTAATGCTTGTTTGTCTATTGAAACTGGGATGTTGTGTCCTATGATTTTTTCATGATAGCCAGACATGATGTACTGAGTTTTAAAAAATAAAAATAAAAAACTGCCACAAGTAAGCCTTTAGTGATGTGGTGGCAAGTTGGAAGAAGCAGCATTTTATATTACCTTGACTAGGTACCGTCCTTCAGTGAGCTTATATCTCTGGACTATAAATGTCACACATGCTCTCAGCTTTATCACTCCCATTAGGTTGACAACACAGCTAGATGAGAGTCGAGTTGGCTATTTCTATTCTTCATATGGAATGCTACAAGTGACCAAATTTGGGTATGCCCTCTCCACCGCATCAGTTAGACTGTGATAAAACTGCAGCAGACCAGGCTCTGCTAGTGTAGTCTCTCCTGAGGACAAACCTTGTAGAGAATAGAACACTCTAGCATACTTCAAAATGGTGGCTTTTCTCCTCTCCCTGACAGAAGCATAAGGCAATTTATTTCTGATACCCACTGTGAGGACCTGATAGAACTCCAGAAGGTAAAACTCACACTAGTGTGTGGTTTCCCTGAAGACCGAGTCCCCTGGAGTTTTTGTCCTTGGTCCACACTGAGCCTCCAGTCATTCTTTAATTATAGTCCAGGTTTCCCTACTTCAGCACTGGTCACCATGGAGGTTTTATCTCTTGTTTCTGCTCCTATAAGTTGAGATTCTCTGTATTTGCCTGGTGGTTTATCCAAATTTGGAAGCAACAAGATGCCCCATGACCTTACTTCCCTTCAACTTCACAAGTGTTTATTTTTCAGTTTATTCTGGTTCTTTTTTTTTTTTTTTTTTTTCCTTATTTAAATTTTTTTTTCTTTTTATTTGTCAATGGACCTTAATTTAATTAATGTTGATATGTGGTGCTGAGAATCAAACCCAGGGCCTCACACATGCAGGCAACCCCCCCATTTTTTTCCCTTTCTTGTTGCTAATTCAAAGATTCTTGCATATTGGACCAAAACCCAGAGGTCTTCCTTCCCAACATTTTATTTGCTATCCTGCATTCACAGTTTCATGTATATTTTTACTGATAAAATATATATCATTTATCAACTCATTTCATCCTTATGTAGAATACTTTTGAACTTTCACCTTTTTAAATTTAATTTTATTATTAATTTTTTTATTTTTACAGACTACATTTTGATTCATTGAAATTTCACCTTTTGATGACTGACAGATAACTAATTTTTCAGTTATTCCCATTATAGTGTCAAAAATGCCTAAAAAGTTTTACCTAAATCACTTTTGACTTTTGCATGAAATAATTTAATTGCTGCCTTAATTTATAGGGTGTTATCCCAGAGGCTGGGTGACAAGCATTGCAGGTTTTACTTTGATGATTAGCAAACTGAAGCAAAGTATTTCCACTAATTCAACACCATTGCTTGGAGACGTCCCATGATTCATAACAAACGGCAGCCTATAGTTTGTCAAGCAGAAAGCAAATAGTCATTCTACCTATTTGTATGTACTATCAGTACATTCCCTTGGGGAAAGTATTTTTCTATAGAAGAAAGCTCCTACACAGAAAAGAATTTTCAGGAATACATAAAAAAAAAAAAAAACAACCATGTACCTCTATGTAAATGATGTGTTATGGAATGAAAACATGGAACTTTCAATTATTTTTACTAATTAAATAAATATCTATAAATGTCTACTTATGATTCATTTTATTATGTCTAGAGCAGAAGTAAAGTAAGAAGAAAAGAAGAGAATAAGTGAAAAAAATGAAAAGGGAAGGAGTAATAAAAGAACTGAGAGAAGAAAAAGTAGATGCATGAGAGGTAACAGGAAGGAAGACACTTGCATCTAGGGAGATACTAGAACCATCTCGTTATGTGGTGCAAGGTGTGCCCTACTCAAGGCCCCTTGAGAGTGGAAACTGGAAATGAGCCCCTGGTTAACTCACTAATGCCCTGCATCTCACATGCTCAAAGAAGAAAATTCTTTTAAAAGGTATCAGTGGGTTTTCAGAAACCTCAAGGAAGGCGGGAGAGAAGAGGAATTGATGCACAAATCACATGCAAAAGAGAGGGAGAGAGAAAAGAGAGCATGAGTGAGAGGGAAAAGGAGCGGGGAGCAAAGAGATAGGTAAGATGATGCCACTTTGTCTTTGTAAGTGTTTGCCTTCTACTTTGGCCCTCTTATGCCTTTTTTATACTCTCTTGCATTGTCAACTTAAACAGCATCTCTTCTGGGAAGCTTGTCATTATCTAACCCTTCCGCTATCATTTTTCATATTCCATTAATAAGCCTGCTCTATTAATTATATCATCAAACATTTTCATATGCATCCACTCTTCTCAACTAAAAACCATTTCAAGTGCTTACCTCACATGCACAAGGTCCTGGGTTCAATCCCCAGCACCCCTAAAAAAAGAAACTTTCCTTGGTTCAGATCACATCATTTTTCATGAAAGTAATGGAGAGTATCTCAAGCTAGTATCCCTGTTAACTTCTCTCCACATTCTCTGCATTATCCATTCTCAATCTGCTTTTCTTCTGGGAAAGATAACATGCAAGATGTTCTCAAGCACAGATAACTTCTGATGAAACTGAAAATTAATAAATAATAAATGAAAACTGATGGGTAAAATATTAATTTATTTGCACATATGTTTATAATATCTCAGTACTGATAGACTTCGAGGAGTAAAGCCATGAAAAGAAGCCAGTTTTGTGCAGTTCCAGGCCAAAGGAGAACCATTCTTTATTCCCCAATAAGGCAAATCAGAAAACAAATGAGTGGTAATTTTAATAAAGGATAATTTGTATACTGCCAGCAGCAAATTTAAAACACAAAACTGACCATATTCTTTCAACTTGAAATTTTCTATGGATCTGTATTGTCTACAGAATAAAGATACACATTTTTACTTGTTTGGATCCTGCCCATATCTTCAATTGTGACTGATATTAATCTCTATTCCAGGTCTACATTCCAGTCCTACTGAACCACTTCAAAGTCTCTGAATGCTTCATTGCATCTCAGGTTTTTAGTAGTCCACTAATGTTAAAAATTGAGACCTGTTCAATGTAGTGGTGTTTATGTGAGCAAATAAAAAGATTCTAGAACAGGGAAGCATTCCCCACTACATACATCTCAGAATATATCATCCCACCATATGTGCAGTTTATATTCATAGGCAGAGAAAAGGAGTGACATACAGAAACAAGATGATCAATTGCAGTAGGCATTTGCTTTGTGTGGTCATTTTATTTATTTATTTATTTATTTATTTATTTATTTATTTATTTGGGCAGTTTTCAGTCTCTGGCTGGACATTCAGCTGCAATGCTGGTTGATAATCATTGGATTATGAAAGTAAGCTCAGGTTAGGTGTCTGTTTACTTACATATCAAGCTAGGTTAAAAAGCATTATGTATAGAGGTCCCTGTGGACCAAACTTAGCTATTAATCACAGAGAAGTACTGGTTTAAGCCAAATATATATATCAGTTCAGCACTAGTTTTAAATTTATTCTATTTGTAATTGAAGAAACTAAAGGGTCATATGATGCAAGTTGCTGAATAAAGACAATGTATTTCATGATGGAGTACAAAATAATGGAATTCTTCAAAAATTCAGAGACCTAATGACCATTCACCTTAACTTCACCATCATTAAACTAACCTGAGTTAACTGACCTTACTTAAACTTACCACAGACAAAATGACTTCACATTTCTCCTTATTTCCAAATTTACCTCCAAATCTGAAATGTGTACCTTCTTCTTTGATACACTTTCATTTTTTTATCCATAAGAACAATAAAATATATGTAATATAAATGTCGTATACCATGTTCAAAATCATGTAATATACTAGTCAAATAAACGGACTTAGTCAATTTTTTTAAGAAATCCACATAATTTTCTCTATATTGAATTTTGAAATTCCATTTCAAAGTATATTAAAGGAAATTTATAAATAAATATCTTTATAAAATTGTATAAGAGTACTAAAGAAGAAGAGAGTAAAATGAAAAAAGAAAAAGGAGAAAAACTACATTGACTGATTTTCTAATTACTAGATCTAGGCATTTGATTCTGCCTGTATTTATGAAAAATATCAGAATTATTTTATTTTAAAAACTAACATAATAGAACAGTTAGCTATTTATAGTTCCACAGTCTCATAATAGTTAAATGAAGACACCATTCTTCTATTGAGTTCTTTACTGAGTCTGAGCAACCAAGCTATGGAGCCCATCTAGTTGAGTGCATAAAGAAAATGTGGTGTATATTCACAATGGAATACTACTCAGCCATAAAGAAGAATGACTTTATGGCATTCATTGGTAAATGAATGGAACTGGAGACTATGATGCTAAGTGACATAAGCTAGTCCCCCAAAATCAAAGTTTGAATGTTTTCTTTGATATCCAGAAGCTAATCTAAAATAAGAGGGAGGGATAAAAAAAGAATAGAAGAAAGATTAGTAGAGTAGACAATGGGGAATGAAGGGAAAGGAGGAGGGATGGGAGAGGGAAAGACATTAGAATGAATCTTACCTCTGCACAGATGTGAACATACCATAGTGAATCTTACCATCAGGTACATACATAAGACACTAATTTTTTAAAAATATGTAAGTTAATAGCATAAAGATCAGTAGAGTAAGACTAAGGGAAAAAGGAAGTACTGGGAACTGAATTAGAACAAATTATATTCCATACTTTTATAATCATATCAATTATAATTGTCATATATAGCTAAAAATAACCTATCAGAAAAAAAAACTATGACTATCAATTTATTAGCATTATAATTCCATAAATAAATGTTCATTTATAATATATTGTTAGAAATATTCCAATAATAAGATTGCTCATCATTCATAAAGATATTAAAAAGAAATACCAAGTGTTAACAAAATTATTCCTGAATAGTAAGACTATGAGAAATGTTGGTTTGCTTCCCTTCTTCTATCTACATGTTTTTTAACAATATTTTTATTTTTTTACTAGGAAAAAATGATTTGGTTGTTCATGAACATTTTAATTATGTGAACGTTGCTGAAATGAAGTGCATACCTATAATAATCCCATGACTGTTCTAATTACTAAGGCTATGCTACTGTTTGTTCTTCCAAATAAGGAACTTGTATGTATCAGTCCTCCTATTAAGTTTACATTTTCTTACAACTAGGAAGAAGACAAAGAGACTTCGGAAAGGTAATTTGTTGACAATTCAATGTAGCTTTCTCTCAGGGCAAAGCTTTTTCGTCATCCACTGAAAATGTTATTGCTCATTACTCGTCTCAGTTGGAATGGGATATTCCTGACCTGAGGTGATTCACGGTTTTAAACGCTCAGGCTGCCAGGTTACTGCAGTGTTTCTCCTCACATCAGTGTCAGAAGCAACCTGCATAGTCACCTTGTATTTGTAATTGTGTTGTTAAGAATGGAACTAGTGAAAGGGTGGACGATGGCAGTCCCTGGGCTGGACAGAGTCCAGCCTCTGTACCTGTAAGACTGTCCAGAGACAAATTATTTCACTGAGCAGACGTGCAAAAAATATGGTGTCAAGCTGTCAACAGTAGAAAAATAAAGGTATGTATCATTTCTCAGTAATTTAAAAGAATGGAGCATATCTTTTCTCAGGTTGGTTGTGTGTGTGTGTATTTGTGTGTGTGTGTGTGTAAAATTGAAAGGGGGAGGGTCAGAGAAAGAAAGAGGGACAGAGAATGAATCTGTCAAAATTGAAATACTTTGTTTTTTAAGAAACTACTCTGCTTTCAAACTTTAATATCTATTACTTTTATTTCTTGGATATGCGATGCTCACTTAACCCTCAGAATCGCACACACTTGTTCTTCAACCTCAACACCAATCCCTGCTTTAGCAGGTGAAAAATCGTACTCATTCTCAGAGATTTGGTTCAAATTCTACTTTTTCCATGAAATTCTCCCAGACTGCATTGAGCAGCTTTATGCTCATACTTCTATTCAACCCATTTATTCCTTGGTAACAATCATCTCCTATTGAAACAGATTGTACGTCTGTTGAGGATAGAGACAATAGAGTTCAATCTTGTGTTGAAAAGCAAAATAAATATTTTTGAGGCAACCATCTTAGCAGTGTGGCTATCTGACTCTAACTCTTCAACCCTAACTCTGGTAATATCAGCAAAAGATCTAAGCCTTCACTTCTTTAATATTAAACCTAGAATGATGATAAACTCTTATCTCATAGAGATGTTGTGAGGATTAACTCATGTATTATTTATACAACTTTGGACAGGGCTTGGGACATTATAATATTTTAAAAATAGCTCTCCTTTTAATACTCAATAGTAACTTTGCTATTGTGTACATCAAAAAGTCAAGTCACTCGTGCCTGATTGGTAGACAGATCAAATAGAGAACCTAAACAAAAATAAAATAATTGTACTTATTTAATTTTTTAAAAAATAAATAATTTTATGTTAGTATTAGCATTTATTCTACTCATTCCATACCATTGACCTTAAAAGGAAAAATATTTCATTGAGTTTATTTTGCAAATAAACTGCATTTAATTTATCTTTTGGAAATTTTATGAAGTCATTTTTTAACAAGTTAAAAATGTAATTATATCCTTTATCAGATTTGTGATGAGAAAACATAGATATGCATTCTGAAGTTTTCCTTCACTAGAATCAGTTCCTGGAGATTCTCATTTGTAATAAGATGGTTCTTATCTGAACTGTAAGTTCAGACATCTAGTACATTTTTCAAGAAGTGATGAAAAGCACTGTAACAGATGACTTGATTTACGCAACTTTAATCTGATTTTTAAATTGCCAATTAATCATTAAATGCCTATCTTTCTTTGTTTTTACAGAACAGATACTGAACCCAGGGGCACTTTAACATTGAACTACATTCCCAACCCCTCTAATTTATTTATTTTTATTATTTTCATTGGTACATTATAATTGCAATAATAGTGGGATTCATTTCACCTCATCCATACATGCATATAGCATAATTTGAACAATCTCATTTCCTATACCTTTCTTTACCTCCTCTTCTTTCTCCCTGGGATCTACTTGCTGTACTCTACTCCCTTCTACTTTTGTTTTTGTTTTTGTTTTTGTTGTTTGAGACAAGTTCACACTAATTTCTGAGGCTGGCCTCAAATCTGTGATCCCCCTGTCTCAGCCTCCTGAGTCACTGAGATTACAGGCATGTACTACCAAGGCCAGCATGCCCATTATTTTTGTATTCCATCTAGTTAAAATCTTAATCATTAGATAGTAAGCCCAACTGGGCCAAATTTAAACTGTGTTTGCACCAAGAAAATTATTTCAAAGCATTTTGATAAAATTATTTGTTTTAATCTTACACAATTATATTAGTACTAAACCTTGAATCCAGAGCCTCCCACATACTAAGCAAATAGTCTACCACTGAGTATGTCCTCAACCCCTTTTTTTAAAGACCTATACAATGAAAACTACAGAACACTAAAGAAAAAAACTGAAGAAGACCTTAGAAGGTGGAAAGATCTCTCATGTTCCTGGATAGGAAGAATTAATATTGTCAAAATGGCCATACTACCAAAAGTACTATACATATTTAATGCAATTCCTATTAAAAGTCCAATGACATTCTTCATAGAAATAAAAAAATCAATCATAAGGCCCAGAATAGTCAAGTGATCAGTGCTTAAAGCCAAAAGTGAAGCAGAAGGCATCACTGGTCTTATGATAAAAATTATACCACAGAGCTTATAATAACAAAACAGCATGCTGTTGGCATCAAAACAAGCATGAAACCCAATGGAATAAAATACACAGAGACAAATCCACATAAATACAGATAGCTCATACAAGACGAAGATGCCATAAACATAGGTTGTAGAAAAAATAGCCTCTTCAACAAATGGTGCTGGAAAAACTGGAAACCCATATGTAGTACAATAAAATGAAACCCCTACCTCTCATCCTACACAAATATCAGCTCAAAGCGGATCAAAAACCTAGGTATTAGTCCAGAAACCCTACACCTACTAGAAGAAAATATAGGCCCAAAACTCCAACATACAAGCTTAGGAACCAACTTCCTCAACAAAGTGCAGAAGTGAAATAAAATATCAATAAATGGAATAATATCAAACTACAAAACTTCTTTACAGCAAAGGAAATAATCAAAAACATAAAGAGAGCCTTACAGGTTGGGAGAAATTTTTTGCCACCTGCATCTCAGATAGTGTTAATTTCCAGAATGTATAAAGAACTCAAGAAACTTAACACCAAAAAACAAATAACCCAATCAATAAGTGGGCAAAGGAAATGAACAGATCCTTCTCTAAAGAAGAAATAGGAATGATCAGCAAATTTGTGAAAAAAATGTTCAGCATCTCTAGCAATTACAGAAATGCAAATTAAAACTACACTGATATTTCATCTCACTCCAGTCAGAATGATAATTATCAAAAATACAAGTAACAACAAATGTTGACGAGAATGTGAGTAAAGGTAATGCTCGTACATTCTTGGTGGAATTGCAAATTGGTGCAACCACTCTGGAAAGCAGTATGGAGATTCCTCAGAAAACTTGGAATGGAACCACCATTTGACCCAGTTATGTTACTCCTCAGTATATACCCAAAGGACTTAAAATCAGCATACTACAGCCACATCAATGTTTATAGAAGTACAATTGACAATAACTAAGCTATGGAAATCTAGGTGCCCTTCGATTGATGAATGGATAAAGAAAATGTGGTACATATATACAATGGAATATTACTCAGTCATAAAAAAGAATGGCTTTATGACATTTGTGGGTAAATGGATGGATTTGAATACTATTATGCTAAGTGAAATAAGCCAATCCTCAAAAAACCAAAGGTTGAATGTTTATGTTCTCTGTTCTATGAATACCAACACACAACAAACAAGGAGGGGAAGAATAGAAGTTCAGTAAATTAGTCAAAGAGGAATGAAGGGATAGGAGGGGGTGACAGGAATAGGGATGACAGTGAATCTGACTTAAATTTCCTATGTACACATACGAACATACTGTAGTGAATCTCTACATCATGAACAGCCACAAGACTGGGATCTTAATTAGAATATGATGTTCTCCATGTTCATATTAATATGTCAAAATAAACTGTACTTTCATTTGTAACTAAAAAGAACAAATAAAAAAATTGTTTTGAGATGGAGGTCTCACTAATTTTCCCATACTGGCCTCAAACATGCAATTCTCCTGCCTCAGACTCCTGAATAGCTGAGATTACAGGTTTGTGCCTCCATGCCTGTCTACAATTGTTTCTTAAAGTTAAAAAGGAGTGCTAAAATGTTATAAATAACTTATGTCTCAAAATATATGTGATGCCTGTAAGAAATTTGGAACTGGATTATGGCATTTGCAGGCAAATGGATGAAATTGGAGAATATCATGCTAAGTGAGATAAGCCAATTTCAAAAAAACCAAAGGACAAATGATATCGCCAAGAAGTGGATGATGACACATAATGGGGGGTGGGAGGGGTTAGTGTTAGTGTTAGAGTTAGGGTTAGGGAGGGGGGCAAGAATGAAGGAAGGAAGGACTGTATAGAGGGAAAAGAGGGGTAGGAGGGGTGGGGGGAAGGGAAAAATAACAGAATGAATCAAACAACATTACACAAATGGTATGCCTTTACGCCATGTACAAACAGAGAAACAACATGTATCCCATTTGTTTACAATTTAAAAAGAAAAGAAATTTGGAACTGGATCAAAGAACTAACAATCATCAGAACATTGAAAAGTAAAGTTTTTGAGAATAGGTCACCATTCATATATCTTACCCAATCCTTTAGCTGTTATTTTCCAAAATTCAGTTTTGTGGTTTTAAGAAAACACTTGAGTTGAACCCTTAATGACTGCTTCTTCCACCTATAAACTATCTTTACATTAAAGAAAAAAAAAGATGCCATCTTCTGCCTGTAAAATGCACATGTGGGATTGTACCCCATGGTGCTTTTTCAGGAATTTTAGAAACACTGGACACAACTGGTATTAGAGTAAGAGATGTGCTGGTAGAATAAATAAGATTCACCAGAGTGAAAAGAGTATTTCCTGTAAAATACCAGTGTATTTCTCTGATACAGCACCTAAAAAGACCCAGAATCAGAGAAACAGAGGTGTGGATCAACAGTGCATAATAGAGGAATTTGGATGAAATTCAAAACAAATTACTTAGATCCTCTCCAGTTTGTGATATGTAGAAACTTTATTTGATATTTCATCCCAGGTCATAAGTTAAGAAATAAGGCCGGATACAAAGGCAGTGAATGGCATGGACTTAGGTCTCCCTGAGCAGAAGCCCAAACTCTCACCCACTACTATAAACTGGCATCAATGAGAGAAGTGTAGAAATTAATAGCCCAAGGGTGCTCCTACTTCACTTCCTTCCTTCTAAAATCCCATTGGAACAATGGCAGAAATACTTAAAATTTAAAATATGTGAATATGAATGCCATTAGAATTCATGGGGAGTACTACAAGAAGAGAGCAGTGAGAATATTCAGAAAGTATAATGCAGTCAGATGAGCACCAACAGGTGCGAGGAGCACACTGCATTGTAGAGGTAAAGACGGGCTTCCAGGGCTGGGGATACAGCTCAGCTGACCGGAGAGGAAGAGGGGTAAGTATTAAAAAGCGATTTCAACGTACAAAGACTCTGCAGCCCTGCACCCAGGGAGCAGTGATGGATCTCAGAGAATGGCGGCTGGAGCCATTGGTCAATTACAATCCCTGCCGTCAGAGATCTAAAAGATGCAACTTTCTGACCATTGCAACTTTTCCAGTCACTGCACCTCCTTCTTTATGGCGAAGGAAACAAGATGTGACAATCTGACGTTTACTTGGAGGGGTATGCTGGCATGCTCCTTTAATAAGCAGTAGCCAAGTTGAGATTAACTCTGGAAGAGATTCCTTAGAGGCAAGTGCTACAAGGTAAAATGGGGAGGGAACCAGGCTGAGAGAGGCTGAGAGAACCCTCCAACTAGGAAAAAGTTTTCACCCTGATTAAGGGAAGGTAGAAAGGAAGGAAGACTGGAAGGAAGCATTTTAGATTGTGGTACAGACCTAGGAGAGTCCATTTGGATATTTTTTTCCCCCAAACCATCACCAGCCAGTGGAGGTCCATACCTCCCAAGAATGAGCTTTCCTTAATATTCCAGTTGGACTCAGTCACCTTCCATGGAAATGTGGCTTCTGTGCAAACTTGCTGGATTTCTGAGCATTCCGTTAAAATTGCCCCCTGCGTATTCGAGATTTGAGAAAAACTATCTTTCTGATCATCATGTTGGGGTGTTGAGAACAGGGTGATATCTGTGCACCTAACTGTCTTAATCACCAGGATGCAGGCAGTTGCAACTGCACCCTCAAGAGCCAATACAGCACAAACAGGACTGCTGGGCCCCCGTGCTTACCGAGGTTGTTAAGAGATATTTGTCTGAGGAATGTGCAGTTGCCTAAGAAACCTTATCTATCAAGGACAGGGGGGCCTAAACTTGACCCATCTCCTGCATAGTTCACCCCTTCCCTCCACCCTTCTTGTTCAGTTCTGGTGGGACCCAATGAGAATCAAATAAATTGGCAGGACCCAACCAGAGGAGGACTAATGTTTAGCTGTTCAAATGTTAACCAATAACATATAGGTCTTTGTGTGTGAATGCTTGGAAATCTCTTAAATAGAGGGCTTTCTCGCCCCTCGGGGCCGCTCCCTCCCCCCAGCCATTGTATGGTCTGAGGGGCTGGTTGCGTCCAGGCTGGAGCTTCCTTTAATAAAACTTCGTTGTGTGATTTGCATTACCATGTGTTCACTTTGACTCTCCGGGGGATTAGTTGGAATGGGACCCTAACAGGGGGTACAGATCAAAGTTCAATATTGAATAAAGAATTATTTCCTTTATAAATAAGAATAACTTTTAAAAATTTGTAAACATGATGTATATTCCAAAAAGAAAATGCAACCCTCTGATGAAAAAGAAAATTAAATTTTTTCTATTATAGACAAGAAATTTTCAAAATTGAAAGAATATTAATGTGAAAATATGTCAAATACAATCAAGAACAATGGATCACCTTCCAGAAGCCAATACCACAGGCCAGATTTCCTTTGGGCCAGTTAATTCTTTACTGCACAGCATTTTTTAAGTGATGGAGTAGAAATTTATGATAATCAGTTATGTTGACTAAAAACTGCTTAAAAGATCATGTTACCAAGTAAAGCCAATTTATTAGACCCACCATGGTAAGAGAGGACACTGTCATCAAAGTAGTGTCTCAAAAAGTACATGACAGGGGAGGATGTTATTTATGTAGAGTGTTAGGGTCTGAGATCAAGTGGTAAAGTCTCGGGTTCAAGGCAGGAAACTGATTTAAATTGAGCAAAGTTCATAAGACAGTGCTTTGGATTTGTGGACATATGAGGAGGACCACGTTGTATTCCCTCTTCATATGAAGATGAAGCACATCTTTTTAAGTAAACCATTTTTTGATAAGTTTTCTGTTTGCCTAGGTCAGCCATCTTTTCTCCTGCAAGAGCGTCTTGAAACAAATATTAAGTCATGTTGACACATGTGAACTCAGCGCTCACTGCCAAGTGTTTAGCTGTGTGGATGTAAGTGGTTTCAGCTCTCCAGGGGAAGAACAGTATTTCAAAGCTCACATGAAAGTCTTACAAAAACAGATGCTATGAAAGATCCTGTTAGGCTGCAGGTTTCTGTGAAATTTCTGAGTCTAGAACAAGTTGAGGCTTCTTCCCATAGAATTTTAGGTAATCAGTTAAAGAATAAGCAATTGAGTCTTTTAACCCTCCCAAGAGCTGTCTCCTTGTCTTTATCATAAAAATAATACCTCCAGTGAGGCACTGAGCAAGATAATCTAAAGGACAAAGTCGATGTGCAAACCCAGTGTGTTGGACTCCCAAGACTTCCACCCTAATAACTTGTTTCACATGTTCTCATTTTGTGCTGAAATAACTGAAATATTTAGTATAATCATACATGTGAAAGTCCTCTAGAGAACTTAGCACATGGTGGGTATCAATAAATATTTATGGATTCTTGATTTAGTTGAGATTATTGTTCTCTTGCATAAATTGAATGACCAAAAAGAGATCTAACTCATAAAAGATGTTTACATCACATTCAACAAAAACTTTTTGAGCTTGTGCAACAAAGTTTCTTTCATACTTCTTGTACATGAAATAATATGCATCCATTTGCCTGGATTGAGGGAGTAGCAGAGAGGTAGGAGTAGCAACTAAGGTGCCAGCACACAAAATGTTCTTTCTTCAGGGACTACAGTTGTGAGGGGAGGGATGTAGGAACATGTCTTTGATATTAAAATGTGTTGCTTAACTGTGTATAGAGGATTTTATTTCTTAGCAATAATCAACTCATTCCTTTTTACCCACAGTTCCCAAAGAATTCTTCATGCCAGCAAGTGAATTGAGTATTCTTTTTCAGTTAATTTTAATTTGTAAGTCATAGGCAAGGCTCCATTAAAGAAAGGAAAAAAAAAAAAAAAAAAAAAGCAGTGATAGCCTTTGTCCTAGGAACTTTCATATTGGGTGACAACAAGAGAGCATGAAAGGAGTACATAAAGTAAAATTGAAAACCTGCAAAATTGTTGGTATTGAATGGATGGATACTGTGGCATTTGCATCTATTTCAATGGCAATTGCTCAATGTCCCTGCAATTTCATGTCTTAAAAAGAGAAAGTTTGGAAAGGTGGAGGAAAATTGTGTTGGTCAGATTGTTCATTAAAATGGATTTCTTTAAACAAATGTTCCTAAACCAGCTACTGAATTTAGAACTTTTTTGCAGAAATACTTCACAGTTTTGCCAATTTACTGCCAAGGATCCAGCAAGTGGGAGCATTTTTTTCTCCTGGAGAATGGTAAAGCATTGTACTTAGTCAACTTGAGCTGGCCTTCACATATTCCCATTCTTCTACATCTTGATTGATCCTTTAAAATGGCAATCAGGCTAGGGATGTGGTTCAGTGGAAGATTCCTTGCCAAACACACATGAGACCCTGGGTTTAATCTCCAGCACCATGAAATAAAGTAAAATAAAACAAAATGACAATCACGTACATGCAGATGCCAAA
Source organism: Sciurus vulgaris (assembly GCF_902686455.1). NCBI lineage: Eukaryota > Metazoa > Chordata > Mammalia > Rodentia > Sciuridae > Sciurus > Sciurus vulgaris. Next base: position 139,626,619 of record NC_136463.1, read on the forward strand.
TTCAGATAATACCTGATGGGAGCGCAGTGATTAAAATTTTAGAATAAGGCAGTTAAGATTATCGGCAGTTCATTCTGTCGTCTTAACAGTGTATTCACATAAAACAAAAGGTCCTTGGGTGAGTGACCCAGAACCAGCGAGGTTGACGGGGTTCACTAAGCACCCAGTGTCCTTCTGACTTCTTGTGCCATCTTCAGGGTGTATCTTCCATCCTCCTGATTGTAAGATGACCACTACCACCCGAGTAAAACATTGCATCATATTCCAGCGGAGGAAGGAAGACGGACAGCAAAAGACCAAAGGTACACGCCAGCTGAGTTTGACCTACTTCCACCTGTTCCCTGGAATCCCATCCAGCAGTTTTTCTTTACAATTGTGGTTCCCAAACTAGGTACCAGTCTACCTCAAGGCAGTGGCAAATTCATGAGGGAGGGATGATGGGATATTTTTTTTTTTTTAAGGAAAACATAGAACTCAACATTTATCAGACACTGAATGAATTCGAATTTGAGCAAATTCAGTTTCAACAATTGTTCCTGCTAAATTGAAATGATTTATCTTTAAAAAAAAAAAAACTGGGTTGCTGGGTGGGGTGGCACACACCTGTAATTTCAGCAACTTTGGAGGCTGAGGTAGGAGAATCATATGTTTGGGGCCAGTCTGTACCTTGGCAAGGCCCTGTCTCAAAATTTTAAAAAAATTAAAAGGGTTGGGGTGTAGTTCAGTGGTAAAATACCCCTAAATTCCACCCCCACCACTGCAGGAAAGAAAAGAAAAGCAAATGCTGTATAAAAATCAATGAGGACCAGGAAGTGAAAGCAGTGATGTCCAATCAGATTCTAAGGTTTGAAAAGTTGCACTGTATTAAAACACATCCCTTTTATTAATAAGTAATTTTGGTTATTCAAAAATGAAATCACATAGTTTTTCTTTCTGCGGATCTGCATTAGTTCTTCAAATGGCTGCTAACTTGTTAGAATATAGGTTTTTTTATTAAGTTATTTGGGTAGAACCACATAACACCACAGTTATGTTTAACTTGCTTTAAGGGAGTCATGAAAAAATTACTAAGGGGCTAAGAGCCCAGCGATCAAGAAAATTTTATAAACTCTGCCTTAAATATTTAAGCATCTCTAATGCAAAGGAATGTAAAAGATTATAACTATTTTTATAATGTTTTTATTTGTTTCAATTAGTTATACATGACAGTAGAATTCACTTTGATAAAACATATATGATGGAGTATAATTTTTCACTCTTCTGGTTATACATGATGTAGAATCCCACCGGTCCTATAGTTATATATGTACACAGGGTAATAATGTCTGATTCATTCTACTATCCTTCCTATCCTCAGACCCCTTCCCCTCCCTCACTCCCCTCTACCTAATCTAAAGTAACTCTATTCTTCCCTAGCGCCACCCTCCCATTGTGAATTAGCATCCGCTTATCAGAGAAAACTTTAGGCTTTTGGTTCTTTGTGATTGGCTTATTTCTCTTAGTATAATATTCTCCATCTCCATCCTTTTACCAGCAAATGCCATTATTTCATTCTTCTTTAAGACTGAGTAATATTCTATCATGTGTGTGCATACATATGCCTACATATATATATACATATATTTATATTTATATATCACATTTTTTTATCCATTTATCCATTGAAGGGCACCTAGGTTGGTTTCATAGAGAACTCAAAAAACTTAATACCAAAAAACAAATAACCCAATCAATAAATGGTCCAAGGAACTGAACAGACACTTCACAGAAGAAGAAATGCAATCAATCAACAAATATAAGAAAAAATGTTCAACATCTCTAGCAATTAGAGAGAAGCAAATAAAAACTACTCTAAGATTTAATCTCACCCCAGTCAGAATGGCAATTATCATGAATATAAACAACAATAAATGTTGATGAGGATGTGGGGGAAAAGATACATTCATACACTGCTGGTGGGACTGCAGATTGGTGCGAGTACTATGGAAAGCAGTATGGAGTATCCTCAGAAAACTTGGGATGGAACCACCATTGACCCAGCTATCCCACTCCTTGGTTTATACCCAAAGGACTTAAAATCAGCATACTGCGCACATCAATGTTTATAGCAACTCAATTCACAACAGCTAAGCTATCGAACCAACCTAGATTATAACTTTTGTTGAAGTTCTTCTTATCAGGAAAAAGAAGAGAATGAATATTGAACAGGTAGCAAGCAAGTTCTGCCAAATAGATCGATCATTTTAATGTTATGACTACTTCTCTTTTCTTTTGTAACATTTTCTTTTCAAGTTCAAGCAAAGGAAAAATCAATAATTGGGAAAAATACAATAAATTACCAATGAGTGATCATGCTTATTACTCACATACTAAGCATCATTTTTCTGTGAATGTTGTAGGACCTACATTGATTAATTACTTCAAATTATTACATATTAATGTATCGTAAGTTTTCATTTAAGTTTGATAATCGTCATGGTCAATCACAAAGGACGTAATAAATGATGGTTAGGTTAATCATATTATGGAATTCAACTACCATCTGTCAAAACTGTATGTTGATTATGAAAAGAATTAGTTCAGCTTTCTTAACACCTCAAAAGAAGTAATATAGAAATTAGAAATTTAAGATTCCATATTTAGCAATGAAAAAACTTCAAGCATTTACTGAAAGCATTTAAAATTGGCATTCATCTCTGTTAAACTCATTCTAAGTCAATAACCTGGGGCTATATTGAATTAAGGGAGACAATAATTATTGAAGAATAGGTTCTTTAAGACTCTATTTTACCACACCATATATATTGTATGATAATTGTAATGAAAGTACATAAAAGAGATAACCAAATAGTACTTAAGGAACTAAAACACCCATACTAAATTTAACTTCAGCAAATTGATATTCATTTAGATTATAGAACATGGGTATAATGTGCTCCCTGGTAATCACACCCAGAATCATTTAAACTGTAAAATGCACAGTGGCCATATCAGCCTGAAGATTATAAACACAATATGAAAAGAGTCACTGACATATTTTTAAAAGACATAGTGCCCTTGGTAAATGTGACAGAAATGTTATTCCAAGCCAAAATTGTTACCTAAGACTTTAGAAACCAAATGAAGAATAACTTATGACATAAATTAAAAGTTCCCCCTCTAAAAAATCAATAGAAAAAAAAAGCAAAAATATAAACTCAAACTGAAAGTCAGGAAGTAGTCTATTATTGTCTATATTGTTTAATGTTTACTATAATGTGAACTTATTGATAGTAATAACTAAAAAAGTCCAGTCTGGCATGATGCCAATGTCGCTGTGGTAGAAGAACTGAAATAATTATCACATGCCTCCTTGACTTTCACAGCTGGGAGGGACCTGATGGCCTAACCACAGGTTCCCTTCCCCACCCTGCTGTCATGAAAGTTCCCTCACCAGACCACCCTCACCAAGGGAGCCAGACACAGTGCCTGCTCATCCCTGAGTGTGGGCTTCAGCTTCCCACCAACCTGCAGAACTATTCCAACAGACTCCAACCTATCTTCCCACAGAAACCAGAGCCCTCCCTTGTCATAGGTGACTAAGAAGCCTATCTCCCATGGCTCTGCTCCTTCATGCTCTGCCTATGTACAACTTCCATGGCCCTATAGGGTGTGTGCTGTACTCCCCGCCCTCATTCTGTGCACACCCAACAAACCTCTCAGGATCTCATCTGTCCAGTGCCAGTGTCTTGTATTTGACCATCTCTAGAATGTGACCCTGGAATGAGATTACCTCCCTTACCAGTGGGGTTGAAGAGGTGGTGATCAAAACACTCATAAAACATGGAACTCAAAAATATTCCAAAACTCAGAGATATAAATAAATACTATTACTAATAAAATGGAGATGATACAAATGATCGTCACTCATACAACTTTTTCCACTGTCAGGGACTGTTGTGAATGACATGTCTCCTGTCACTTAATCCTTTGAGCAGCTCTTTGAGTTGTTAACACTTTATAGATAAAGAAAATGAGACGAAGTGATTTAGTCAAGGCAATTCAACTAGTTGGACAATAGTTGAGATTCAAATTTAATTATTCTGATATCTTTAAAAGACAAAATTTTCAATTCATATAGCGCTAATTCATACATTTCAGTCCCATTGAGGGATTACCTAGTGTCTTTCAGGACAGAGCTCATCAAACATCTATAATATAATGAATTTTTTGAAAAGTAAATAGTATTTATTGAATCATATTATGAACAAGTAATTTCATCACCATGAGACTGAAATATTTCTACATAAATTAAAATATAAATTGATAATCAAAAACAGATTTTAAAATTAATATCCAAAGTGAGGGGGGTGAGGCAGTGGGGATGGGAAGGACAGTAGAATGAGAGAGACATTATTACCCTCTATGCATGTGTGATTACACTACCAGTGTGACTCAGCACCACGTACAGCCAGAAGATTGCTCCATTTGTGTACAGTGTGTCAAAATGCATTCTACTGTCATGTGTAACTAATGAGAATAAATTTTAAAAATGGAAAAAAAGTTCACTGCATAGCAAATTTGATATACTGAACTTTTATGAACATCAATTGATGCCAATGGGTTTAGTTATAAGCAGATGTTATTAGGTTGACCCATTAAAGCATGATGGATCTTCATTCAACATTGTGATGACTTTTTTAAAAAGTGAACTTGAACCATTTAGCATTATTTAGATGAGCTATTCTACTTCATAGTAGATACCAAAACTTTAACATTAAAAGCAATCATTAAAAATAATTTCTTATGTATTTATTTATACAATGCTAATAAAGAAATTCAACACATTATATATAAAGACAGAATCATTGATATATATATATATATACAAATACATATATTTACTAACTGATGGTGTAAATGTAGCAAAACACCTACAAACAGTATTCTTAGTTCTTTTGAGTTTCAAATATCATGTGCTACATGATAAATTGGTTCTTCCCAAATTTTATTTTAAATACTGTGAAATGTTTATATGAGACCAGGAAGGAAGTTGGATTTCTCTTTTCACAAAGAAATTGTATTAATTTCTGCCACTGTTCTTTACTCGGTACTAAACAATAATTAAAGTAGTATATTTTTTCCACTACTACATGTCATTTTGGTGTTTCTTTAAAGCCACAGTTGTGGTTTATGAGTAAGTTAACGTCTTCCTATATTAAAATGTCATTTGATTTGTTACTGCAAAAAAATAATATTGTTTTAATATCTGAAAAAAATTCAACATCAGTACAAGTATAGAACCGCATCTCGAGATATTTTGATACTGGAAGATGCCATCTTATTAGGAGATGGACATTTTTAACAACACCCTGAAAGTCAAATGATTTTTTATGTGAGTAGTGCCATGAAATTGTAGATACAAATAAAAATCAGGCACTAAGACTGCATGGCAGGATCCACAGGTGAGATCTGGCTCAGGCAGAATCCACCTTTACTAAATGTTTCATCATCATAACCGATTTAGAACTGTGCTGGGGGACCGCATGAATATCTGGGTTAAGTCTTCCCAGCAATACTAGGCAGCCAGTACTATTATTGTTTCCACCTAAGTATAAACAAGGAGAAAAAAATAATCTAACCCAAACAACTTTAAAACTATAAGGAAACAACAAATTCTATTTCAACTTAACCAATATACGTTGTTCTGAGGATAAATTATCATAGATGAACAAGATTTCCTAATTATACTTCACAAAAGAGCAAAAATAGTTTAGCAACTTACTCCAGAAAACAATTTCACCAGTAACAAAGCTGTAAACCATCTAAAATAATTTACTTCCCGAGAGGAACAGCTAGTTTATCAAGGTTGTTCTGATAAACAGCAGTTCATTCATTAAGATGTGCTTCCAGACCTTCAGGTCACTGATTACTGCAATCAAAAGCTTTTACATTAGTATGTAAAATTTACCTTTTAACATCACCCATGCTGGGCCCTAACCTGTTCCCTTTCCTTATGTCCTCCTTTTTACATGCTGCTAAGACTCTGTTAAAGTAATGTACTCCTAAATGGCAGTAAGTATAATAAACTCTCACAATGAGTTTTTTTCTGGAGATCTTTTTGGGTATTTTTGGCACAATTTTACAGGAAAGGGAATGGATGCACAAAGAAGTACATATAATAAAAAGCAGAGTAAGAAAATACATTAGGCTCTTAAATAATTCTACCATCACTTTTAAATAAATGAGAATAATGTTACAGCATGCACGAACATCAGGAACTATGTACCTTGTTGTTGGAATGGTCATTTCTAATTTATCACCTAATAAGAGTAAGAGACTAGTTATTTTTTTATTTTTTTTATTCATTCAAATGAGGTAAAATTTGTCATTTCTCTGGTTGTGCACAATGTAGAATCACACCATTTGTGTAATCATACATGTACATAGGGTAATGATGTTTGTCTCATTCCATTATCTTTCCTTCCCCCCACCTCCTCCCCACCACTAAATTCCCTCTACACAGTCCAATGCTCCTCCATTCTTCCCTTACCCCCTCTCCCTCTGTTATGTATCATCATCCATTCATCAGAAAAAACATTTGGCCATTGATTTGGGGGGATTGGCTTATTTCACTTAGCATGATATTCTCCAACTGCATTCATTTAACTGCAAATGCCATAATTTTATTCTTCTTTATGGCTGAATAATATTCCATTGTGTATATGTACCACAGTTTCTTTATTCATTCATCTATTGAAGGGGATCTAGGTTGGTTCCACAATCTAGCTACTGTGAATTGAGCTACTATCAACATTGATGTGGCTGTGTTACTGCAGTATGCTGATTTTAAGTCTTTTGGGTATGAACCAAGGAGTGAGATAACTGAGTCAAAAGGTGGGTCCATTCCAAGTTTTCTAAGGAATCTCCACACTGCTTTCCAGAGTGGCTGCACCAATTTGCAACTCCACCAGTAATGTATGAGTGTGCCTTTTATAAAGAACTTAAAAGACTACACCAAAAATACAAAGAAGCCAGTCAATAAATGGGCTAAGGAACTGGGCAGACACTTCACAGAAGAAGACATACAAGCAATCAACATACAGATGAAAAAGTGTACATTATCTCAGGTAATTAGAGAAATGCAAATCAAAACCACCCTAAGATTTAATCTCACCCGGATTAGAATGGTTATTATCAAGAATACAAGGGAGACTTGTTAATAATGATTAAATAGATTCACAAGCATAATCAGGACTGAACCTGGCAAACCAAAATGCTCATCATACCTCTCTTTCACATTTTTAAATCCCAAGAGAATAAATCCTCAACTCTCTAACCATAAGATAAATAGGCAGAAATACAGAGAAATTAAAATAGTTATAAGCCATTGGAAAACGCTGATGCATCTCAAATAGCCACTTTTTTATTTGTCCAAGGGCCTAAACTTTTTGTACAAATATAGGTACGACTTTTACAACAGTTTGTAGGTTGAGCTAATACTAAATTTAAAATAATAATGTCCTAAAAGATTTAAATCACTTGTAGAGAGCCATTCCTTGTTCGTTTGATAATGAACAAACGTAAAATGTGATTCTTTTGGAACTATTTCATTTTCCTCAGCAAAACATTAGAGATTCTAATGGTACTTCATTTCTACAAGTTAAACATCATTTGGAGTCAGGGAAAAAGTGCTGAGAGAACAAAACGTTTCCCCCAGTGAGTTGATAATGTTAGAACTTTAGTAGTTATGGCATAAAAATAAAATTTAAAGGGTATGTTATGATTTGAAGGAATTTAAGGAGTCAAATAAATACTTGTTTCTTCCCCTTTTAGGTCTGAAAAAATGAGAGCAAGACATACAAATTTTACTCATATATCATTTTTATTTCTAGTTAAAGACATAGGAGAACATAGTTTTTGACCAGCAATTTCGTCAGACATCTTACTGCCTTACTCTGGATGAGACGGACACATCTTTAGGCACAGGCAGTCCTGAGTTCTTGCGGGCTTCCTCCCACGGCAGGCACAAGGAGATCCCAATTCAAGCACTTTGCAGCAATCAGGATGAAGAAGTGAGAACAAAAAAGCAAAATTTCTCAGTTACTCCTCTAAAACTTATCAAATAAGTCATCCTTCCTAAAGAAAAGGAAACTAGAGGCCAGGGATATGAAGGTTGCCTCTATCAGAGAGACGGGTGCTTAGCACATCCTTATTTAAATATTGGAAACATTCCTAGGACACATCGGTCATACTAAAATTCGTTTTAATTTTTTATTTTTCGTCAAAATTGGGTAAATGATTTTTTAAAAGAAAGGAATGTTTATACGCTTGTGTGTATGTTTTTGTTCTTCTTCCAGGGAACAATTGACAGAAAGTAAATTCAACACTTTCATTGAAATTTCTCTATACTGAGGACATAGAAAATAGCCACGTGATTAAGGAAAATAATCAAATGGGAGAAAATATAAAAATCATAGAAAATATTTAAATATGAGAATAGATAGAAATTGTAAACTCTACATCCCAAATCATCTAAATGTGATAGGCATGAGAATCAGTAGGATCAACTAAAAGTTCCATAAGAACTTTTGGCCAGGTCTGAAAAAAATGAGAGATAGACATAAGTTTACTCATATATCATCTTTATTTCTAATGAAACACACAGGAGAACAGGGATTTTGTTCATTTGGTTGGTTGGTCGGTTGGTTGGTTGATTGGTTTTTGGCTTTTTGTGTTTTTTTGTTTTGTTTTGCTTTGTTTTATTTTTTTTAACTAGGGCTTGAACCTAGCGGCACTTAACCACTGAGTTATATCCCCTGCCTCTTTCTTATTTTTTATTTTCAGACAGGGTCTCACTAAGTTGCTGAGGCTGGCTTTCATCTTGCCATCTTTCTTCCTCAAATTCAGAGCCACTGGGATTGCCAGCATGCGCCATCACACCGGGCTGAGAACACAGTTTTGATCAAAAATTTCACCAGATACTACAGTAAAGTATAGGACAAGCTACCTTTGAGAAACGTGGCTGCCAGATTTATATTGATGGTATGCAGAATTCAGTAACACTAAATTAATCTTGCAGTGAACAAGATTCCCAATAACCCTGTTTACATTTTTCCAATGAATGATGGTCTAATTTCCATTTCTGAGGTTTTTTTTTTTTTTTTGTTCACGTGACTGCTGAACATGGAGGAACTGCAATGGTCCCTGAAATACTAAAGATACTTTCTGTAAGTGCCAAAACTACTAGTGTTTAGTGTCACCATAATGCCGTAAGGAGGGTGTAATTCCACAAAATGGTTTCTGTGACCACAACCAACTACCTTAAAGTGAAGTACAATTCCTGATGGAATTTATTTAAAAGTTTGTAAATGTTCAAATTTCTATCAATATTTAGTAAATAAAATATATTTAAAATCACTCTTGCCTGTAACCTTAATTAAACAGAGATAAACTTTCAGATTTTTCAAAATATAGCATTTTTCGTAACTTTTATCATGGCTCTCATCTAAGTATCTAGATAACTAAGCTGTTTGGGATTTTTTGTTTTCTTTTGTTTCGTCTTTTGCAGGACTGGAGATTAAATCCAGGCACTACATCCCAAGCCATATTTGTATTTCACTTTACTGTATTGAAAAAATAACCCCTCTCAATCTCTCAATTTTTGCAATTATGTTGGCAAAAATTCTTATTATTATGGCCACCAATTCAAAATTATTTCAGCCATTTCAAAATTATTTCAATGTATCAACTGAGCTCAAAATTTAAACATTATTTAACATACTCAGTGAACTGCAAAAAGTACTGTGTTGTTGCTCATCAAAAATTATTTCCATCATATATATTTTCGATTCTATAACTATCTAATTACATTGGAACTATTCTCTATGACAAAAAAACAAGGTTAAATATTTAACTTCACAATGGTAGAGTGCTTGTCTGGCATGTGTGAGGCACTGGGTTCGATCCTTAGCACCACATTAAAAAAAAAGAGAAAGAAAATGAAGGCATTCTGTCCATCTACAACTACAAACAAAATTTAAAAATAAATAAATAAAGATTTAACTTCATGTTAGAGTTGAAAACTAGTTTTCCACCTCTTTGATTAATTCCATTTCTATATCAGAATTTTTCATTCAGATAATGATGTTATTTTGACATTCTAATATTTAAAAGAGGTTATTAGCTTAATATAATCCCATTTCTCGGTAAAGCTCCATACACATCTTCACATTTTGTTATTTAAATCTCCTTCAGTTCCAGGAGAACACTATTCAAATAGTACCCTTGATAGAGAAGAAAGAGTATTAGCCCAAATCAATTCTTCAGATGTGATGGTTCAAATTGGTTCCATTCAGAACAAGTTTGATCCCAAAAATATTGAAACTGCACATATTGAACATACATGTAACAGTAAATTACCAATTTAACATAATTCATAGAACATATATTTTTTGTCCTATGGAAAAGAAATGAAGAGAATTATTTTCTCCAGTAATATCAAACTGGAATAAACATGAAATTCTTGAACCTAAAGTTTTTAGTTACCAATATGTAAGTAGTAAGTAGATGTACACTTTAAGAATGCTGCTAATAGAAATGGGCTTGCCTGAATCAACCAAAAATTATTTCCCAGAACTTTTAATTAACCAGACTCACCTAAAACCCTTCCCTCCTCAGCTCTACCTATCTATGTTTGTCTCTATCTGGAAGGCATCTTTGGTTGTTTCTTCTTTTTGAGACTTACCAATTTTTCAAGGCAAACTTAAGCTCCATATAACTCACAAAGTATTCCCCAGTTTCCTCAGTCTCCATTAAGCTTTCTGTCTTTCCTGAATGCACAGAGATCTGACTGCATATTTCATCTAGCTTTATCTTCTTTTCCCTTGTATTATTAATTGTATTCTCAAAGATCTTTAAATAATATGTATATGAAGATATAATTTGTATCCTCAACTATACCAAAAACTCTATAAGGATATAAGATTCCTTCCTTAGCCAGATTATCCACTCTAATGACAGAAGGAAGAAATAAGAGGAATTATATATTCTATAAACTTTCAAGATAGAAATAAACACAATTCATGAGACCGTGACATTGCCTATTGAATATGCTCTATTAAGTCTTTAGCCTTGAGAGTAAGGGAACCAATAAATATTTGTGCATTGGCATCAATTCATCAATGTGGACTTTTTATAAGAAGATATTCTATGTACTACTGAGAAGTGGGACTAGTTGGAGGAAATAGGTCTCTGGGACTATGCCCTCCAAGAGTTTATCTTTTCTCTAGACTCTTTCACTCTCTGCTTCCTGGCTGTCATAGCCAAGCAACTTTCCTCTGCCATATCCTTCTGCTATGATGCTTTGCCTCACCTCCTTGAACCCAAAGCAATGGAGCCAGCCAACCATGAACTGAGACCTCTAAAACCATGAACTAAAATAAATCTTTCCTCAAAAAAAAAAAAAAAAAAAAAAAGATTTTGGTGTGGTATTTTCTATTCATATTCAAAAATATTACATGTGACTACAGCAAGTGACTCAAGCGAACTGCCCGTAGCTCACTGGCATGGTCCTATCATCTGGAAATCTCTATTTTATTTGTCAATACAAAATTTGTTGCATTTTTTTTAACCTTGGGTCAATAAATTATTCATTATCTCTAAGTCTCTCAAAATCTCAAAAGACTTTCAGGTGGTTGTTGGAATCAATAACCCATAAAAAAAATGGCACAGATATTTACCTTAATGTGTTTCACTTCTTTTACAAGAAAAATTTATAGAAGTACATAGAAGTATAGAAGTACATGCTACAATGCATTGTTTTGAATTCAGCTTTAAACTGATAAAGTACCTACTGTTGTGTTAGGTCCCAAGTTATGCAGTGCAAACATGCATGGGTCAATAAGTTTTGAGATTTTCCAGGTCTAAAATATTCACACTAATCCCAGTCTTTCAAATGGACAATGCCACTCATAAAGCTTGAAAACAAAGTAGGTCAAATTCCTTCCCTTCTTAAATAATGTGCTCACAATTCAAAGACTTGTAGGTTCTAATGATCCTTTACTAATGATTATCTTTTATAAGCATAAGAAATGATATGCTGAAGAAAGATTGAATGTTCCCTGGCTTTTCTGAATATTTAAGATAGGTTAAGACAAATAGAAAAAATTACATCAGTACCTAGATTTTAATAGGATCAATTCATTCAGTTCATGTTGGTAGGTTAGGGAGAATTGTGAAAACTTCTTCCACTTGCTCTGAACTCTCAGCAGAAAATTGAAACAACAAATTCTGCAGCAGAGTAGTAACCAGACCAAATGCTGTATTTCATGCATTTCAGAGAAGCAATATGGAATCGTGTGATTAAAATGAGTTTCTAAAACCAGGCTTTCTGAGTTTAAATGTCAACTTCGTTTGTCTTTACCACAGTAACGTTGGATCATTTACTAACCTTGTATTTCAATTTCCCCATGTGTAAAATGGGAATAATAATAGAACCTACCTCACAGATTGGTTCGAAGGAGCATGTAAAGCACTTGGAATGGTACCTGGTATATAGAAAGGAACTGATAAGCATGAACTAAATGTAAATTCTCTATAAATCACAGTTTTTATATTTATTTTTAAAAAGATATGGTGGTTGCTTTCACTAACTAAACCAGAAAAAGGAATATTTTTTTTAAATTAAAAACACATATCATTCTCTCTCAATGTTTAAATACTTGTGCTTGAGGTAGACTTTGATGTAGGACTAAACAAAGAAAATAGCCAAAGAACAATACATTTCGTGAAATCTAAATATGTAAGTCAAGGGAAAATATTCCTGATGCTGTCTAATTGCCTTGCTTTTGATATCCTGCCTGTCAAACCAGCCAGTGACCTGAATTAAGTCCAGCTGTGCAGACCACAAGCACCTTTCTATTCAAACCTTTCTGGCACCTGGGATCTAATTCCTCTGTACTGCCTGCCTTCACTATGTGCTCCTTGAAAAAAATATGTCAAGGAAAGTTCTTCACCCATGAACAAGCTTCCCCACCAGCCTTGTTTCTTAATCTAAACAGGAAAATAGCTTTCAAGAATTAAGCTTCACTTGTAACATCTCTCATAACACCAGCCACAGCAATGTCAACACTTTCTTTACAAAAAGAACTCTAATTTAATGATCAAGTATTATTTAAGAATGTTTTCCATTCACGACATCCCATTAATCTTAAGTTAAAGTGTATATTTTGGCTGCTTATTTTTTCTCAGCTTTAAATGAGCTATTACTTTAATCATAGGCATTTGCAAACAGTCTAATTTTTCTTAATTGATTTATACTAAAGTTGCTTATGACAGAAATATTCTCAATAGAAGCAAAACAGATATATTATGTGGCTATTAATTTCCACTTAGCAAGATACAAAATTATTAATGGAGGTGGAATTTTTCTGCCACTATAGCTTAATTTTTTTTATACAAAAATACGTGGGTGTGTGACTGGCATGCCAGTCCGATGAATGTAGTAATTTTTCAGTGCCTGTCAACTTGAAGACAATGCTTCACCCCAGTGTTTTCTTTCACTGAACTCTAGAGGAAATTTAGCAAGATTAGGAGAGACACAATGGAACTATACAGAAGGGACAGACTTTTCCTCTTTCATACATTCTATACGCAATAGTGACACCTGCTGGTTGACCAGAAAACTGGTGTTGGGACCTATGCATTCAAACCAAGTTCAGTTTCAGTTCACTCAACAAAATATGCCTTTGTTTGCCTAAAATGCTATTTGAAGTATTCCTGATTTACTGGCACTTCATCTTTGAATACATCCCATCAAAGTCCCAATATGATTTTCTAAATATAAAACATAATGGAAGAGCAGAGACTTTTTTTTTTCCCCAAACAGATTCAAGACAGGATAACTGATGAGATTAGTTGACCTTAAAAACTCACTCAACATAATTGACGTGACAGGTTTTAAGCATCTGGAAATACCCTTCTAGAAAGTTCAGTGAGAATCAAATAAAATAACACAAAAGAGAAAAATTCCAAAAGATGACCTTTAGGGTTATTTCAAGTGAGAGGTGAAAGAGATTTAAGGAGTCTAAGGGCCTAGTGCTAATGATGCTTCTTTCTTCTCGGACTTTCTTCCTAGGGGTAAGTCTATCCCTGGGCAGGGTCTCCTGAGAATACCCTAAAGGGACTCTCCTTAGTATTGAACTCTCATTTCAGCTTTGCAGTTGCTCCTAATGCAAGCCCCCAATCCAAAACAGCACTGAATCCAGACTGGTTCCAGTGATTGTAACCGCAAGAGACAGAAAATCTCAATCCTTTCCATGAAGATTGAGTGGGGCTTTGGTAAGCTAAATATAAAATGTTTACATTAAGAATCCTCCCCTCCCAGGCAGTAGTGCAAGAGTGAGTTCAGTAATTTCAAGGTGATTTTCTTGCACTTCTTTTACTAGAAAGGATGAAAAGAACCACACATACTATCATAAATCAGTTACCTATTACCAATACCAGGAAATTCTAACCAAATACTGACACATACTTAATTTCGTATCAGCAATTATTTGCAGGAAGAGTTGAGTATAAAAGAGAATTGAGTTAATGTTGTTCCATCAGCAAGAATGCAATGAAACAATGGGCATTATAAGTACCAGTCACACATTTTAAAAAGAGAATTTAATCTTACAAAGAAAAATATTTAGCTCAAGGTGATTTAAAGTGGTTTAAAGAGCAATAAGCCATGAAAGTTTATTATTAAAATTGTTCTAATGATATTTATCCTATTATCTGGATTAGGTAGTATCTCTCTTGGTAATGAGAGTTCTTCACAATCTTGATAGATATTTGTAAAGAGCAGGCTATAAACATATTTAAAGTCAGAAAATATATTAAGAAATATAGGTCACAATCCTCTTTGCATTTAGAATTATGTCATTTATGCTTTCTGAAATTGCAAATCATATTTGGTCAGAGATAAGATAATAATAATATGCAATTATCTTTTTAAAGATGACTAATAAAATTTAACTATTACAGTCAAAATCATGTACTGAATATATTAAGGTACTTCTTAATTCATAAAAATATTATATTCTTAGACTGGTTATTAGGTTCAGTGGTAGAGTACTTGCCCAGTGCAACAATAAAAAAATGACTCTCTCCCTTTCTTTCTCTCCACTCTCTCTCTCTCTCTTTAGCTCATAAATGACAGAGAGAAATAAGCAGTTGATTCATTTCCTCACCAAATCTATGAAAGCTAAGTTAGTTGTTTCTGGCCTGGTTGTTGATTTATGACTCAGAATTTTCATCTCATTTTTACAAATATATTCTCTTGTAAACAAACCTCATAAAATAGGTATGCCTACACATAGACTTTTAAAGAAAAAATTGTAAATGTCCACATATACAATAGTAAAATGAGCAGATTAGAAAAGTGTGGGTCATTACCTTGTTGACAATAATATCTCATTGTGTTCCATATAAGAAATAAAAGACATGTGAAATTGGTTTTATCTTTAGGTACTATGTATGCAGTCTATTAGCAATTCTACTCAAAAGTAGGTAAATAAAGTGCTAATATTGACTTACTACTCATACAATCTCTAAGACAATGGATCAACGGAAGTGGCAACATGGTATTCAACTGTACCAAACTCTAAACAACTGTATTAACCAAAATAACTTTAAAGTAATCCAATACACAGAAAAGTAAAAATAATCAATTTATATGATTACCAAGAATGTCATTCTAAGGTAGCTTCTGTACATTTTATGGTTTTCTTGTTATTTTGGGGTGTTTCCTATTTGTTTTTTATTTGGGGGATAAATAGTAATTTTTTATTGGAAAACATATATACAACTTGAAATAGATTTGAGGCAAATTGTGCCATAAACAGATTTTCTTTAAGTGGCTAAACAAAGTTTAAAAATCAAATAACAATTTTTAAAAATGTTTCTCGTACAAGACCAGACTGTACAAAAAAATTGTGCATGAGTACTGGATAATATACCAGTTTTGCAGCAGTGCAACTTTTAAGTACATATTGATGACTGTCCATATTCCACCCAGAGTTAGAACTCCACACTTCAACAGCAACATGCTGACAATTCCTAAAGAAAACTACTTTTTAAAAAGGCATAACCCAGATGCTTCTTCATTTGACCAACTCCATCCAAAGTTTGGATGTGCAAAAGGGGTTAGATATATCTAGAGTAAGACATATACATTTTTTCAGAAGATTAAAGTCTGTCTTCAAATTAAAAATAAGTGCAATTTTTAAAGGTGATCATTCTTTCCAAATTATTAACTAAGTTTAATGTAATTCCAACCAAAACGGCAAATGGGATTTTATTTTGGCTTCATTTAACTTCGGGGTGATCTCTAACTTTTTAATAAATCTTTACTAAAGTACAGCACATATACACAGAGTGTACAAATCATAAGTTTATAACATTTAGCTATATCTCACCAGTCTATAGAACTTCATAGTTCTTTTTTTTAAAGTAAGAATCATTTAATAACATTGTGCCTAGGGTGATGGTATACCCTCTCTAAAACTGATGTGGAGGATTTATTGACCTTTTCTTTATAACCTAGTTTATTGTTGATTTTTATAAAGATCACAGCTGTGCTTGTAAAGAATATTTATCGCTCTTCTGAATATAAATCTCTACATAAGCAAAGTCATGCTAAACATATTATTCACATATTTTGCTTATTTCTTTCTTAATATCAACTTCTGAAAGGAATATGTTAAAATTTCCACTTACATCTATTGTTGATTTACTTATTTATATGTAGTTCTGTAGACTTTTGTTTTACTTATGATAAGGATATATTGCTGACTGCAAATATGTTCATGATTCTATAATATCTCTTTTTATATATGTGATGTTTTTGCCACAAATTCTGTTCGATCTACAATTAAATTTACAACCTCTCTTTTCTTGATTCAGATTTATATGTTTATTTTCAAATTCTATTCATAATTTTGCAGTCAGTGTATTTCTGGAAAATTTTTAAAAACAAATCTGAGATTTTCTACTTTTTAGTGAAATCCAGATTTGAGCAAATGAGACAGATACAAGGAACTGGGGCAGATTAATGGGCACTTCCTATTGTTGTATTTTTTGTGTAATTTCCCATGAATTAGTCACATCTAGCAGAAAAAAAATTATTTTTCTTCTACACTGTAATATTTCTTAATTTCACCAGCCCTTCTGGACTATTGTTGAAATTACAGTAAAGCATAGTAAAGATACAGATAGTACATGCTGACCAAGTATGTATGTTTATGAATTTTTTTGGATTTGTTTTGTTATTTTATTTTGGGTTTTGTTGTTGTCATTGGTTGTGTTCATCTTGTTTTGTTCTGGTTTTGCTTTTGTTTTTCAGTTACCGTCCCCCAGTACAAGTCAATCCCATAGGGGAATAATGGCTGAAGGAAAGAGTATGTTACAATGGGGAAAACTCAAAAAGGTACAGCCCAAGAAGGGAAAAATAAAAACATAAATAAAAATCTCAACAGCCAGTATATACCAGTAGGATATAACTACTGAAAGAGGAAAATTGTACTCTTGGTTTATGTTTAGAAATACACAACCTATGCTCCCTAATCAAATAAAGCAAAAAAAAAAAAGAAGCAGCTGTTACTCTTATCTATACCATATATCAGATATAAATGATTATTATGCTTTTATCAACTCAGTTCTTCTTTTCTTCTATTAACTGAATTTGGAAATATAAACCCTTTTTTATTGCTAGGATCTTTTAAAATACATTTTACTTTTTGGAATGTTTCTAGAGTATGCATTTAATTCTCTGACAACTTTCCTACTTAAAAATTTCACTCACCCACAAGTCCTTTCATATCATAACTCCCATTTTTTTAGTTTTTGAATTTGATCCTCTGCTTGTTGCCTGGATTCTTTCTTTATCCCTTAGCTAAAGCCATAGAGATGGTCACAGAAATCTCCCAGATATTCTTCAAAAAAGCTTTCTGTTTTGGTTCAGGGGACGGAGCTCTTTATCATGTTTCTTAAGCCATCCTCATCAATTTTGAAGAACAAGAGATTGCCCTTTTCTTTCTTTCTTGTAGTAAACTTTTACTCCCACCAGTGCTCAGACTTTATTTTCTGCCTTTATTTGAATTCCAGTCAGAATTGAGAAAGCAAATTAACTCTTCATTATGCCACCATCATAACCTGGAATTTTAATATTTCCAATTGTTAGTATCACAAAACTTAATTTTCAAACTCAGCTCATAACTACTATCCAACTATCTAGCTACCATCCAACTGTCCAGCTCTAACTCCTCAATACATGAAGCACCCTTAAGTGTCACCCCTGCCTTTTTAAATAATGGATCCATAACAAAAAAACACTTTTTTTTAGCTCAATCACCTCTCAGTTTTTTCAATTTTCCACTTTTTTTTAACTATTAAGCCTGAAAGAAATAAAATCTGAAAATATTTTATGTCTGAAAAAGAAAAAATATGAATCATCTAAGATATGCCTGAATTATGCCTAAATGATTAATAGGTATTTTTATAAGTACAACACATTTCTATTATCATTAATAAGTAAATTAGTGTTTTGTCACCAAAAGTAAATGAATATTTCTGAAAGTATCAATTTATTTTAAAAGATTAAAAAATGAGACAAGGGCATTAAAAAGAACAAACTTATTTATATTCCCATATCATTTTTAAGAACTAAAGCCTCTTGCAGGGGTTTAAAGAGGTTAGAGGTCACTTCATCCTTCCTCTGAGCTTTGCTTTTACTAGTCCCACCTGTGTTCCTGACTCAAATTATTTATCCCATTATAATTTTTACATAATCCTCTATGATGTTTCTCAAACCTACTAGAAGCAATAATGGTGCAAAACACAATGTTTATATGATAACGTGTCTTGCACAAAGAGCTGGTAAATGTTTGTTAAAAGGAACAAAGACTAGCTGAAGGTAGGCATCCATCTTAAAACAAAAAACAATCAAAACAAAAAACAGGCATATCTTCACTCTCTGAATGCTTTCTATAAAGTAAAATCTTTAGTCTTTAGGAAATCTGCTTTGTGTTTGTGTAGCTATAACTCTGCACGTGTTTTTCCAAACACCATACTGAAATTTTTTAACTCTTCAAATTCTAGCCTCAATTTTTCCAATATTTTCAACCTTTTTTTTTTTTTTTTTTTTTCCTTGTCTTCAGACTCTAACTGAAGCATGGACTCTTCCAGGGTCTCAAGCCAGCTGGTTTTGGGACTGGGACTATGTCATCAGCCTCTCCATTCCAGTCTGAGAGGATTAACCTTGAATTGCTTGAGAAAACTGTAATGGTCTCTCTGAACCAGTTGTTGCTCAAGATAATGCTGAGTCTCCACAGGACCCCCAAATCCAACATTCCTCTCTCCTTCTAGACCTGTAACTAGATCAAGTCCCAGTAGGTCACTAATGGTGAGATAGAAAGTGGGACGCCTGAGTAAGTTTGCAGAACTTCAAAAGGCTTACTTGAGTTTTCTAATATACACATAGAAATTTGGGGAACATGTGAAAATGGATACTAAGAGTGTGGGATAATAATGGACAAGATTCGGCATTTAATGTTGCAGTTCAGGGAAACAGAAAGGGCTCTAACAGCTGGTTGGTTGGTTGAAACATGAAGCAAAACTGACCCACAGTGAGGGAGATGAAATGCTAGACCTGTCTTGCTTTAATGTAGAGTAAGGGATCCAAAACCTTTAAGAGATTAAAATGTTAGCGTGGAATTGTTGTAGGACATGCTCACTTGCAGTGGAGGGTCCGGAAGACACACGTTTCACCAATAAATTTCTAAGACCAGCCCAGGCCTCCTTGAAGAGCTCTGTAATAGCTCTTCCTTGTTGGCCAGACCTCACATGGGAAACTACAGTCACTGACTTGGGAAACCTGAGTGCCAGGGAAGTAACTGGAACTCCAGGAGCAGCAATCGATCAGCAGCACTCACCCTCCGAAGGCAAGGTGAGTGTAGCTACTGTACTGTAGAGATGGTTCAAACCAGCCCTCAAATATTTTAACTCATGCAGAATGATGCAGTTAACTATTTGATCATGATGTTCTTAGGAGAAAAATGGTCTACTAAATTCTTATCTGATCTACAGAAGCAGAGAAGTTCCAAGTGAAGTGAAGGGAAAAAAAAAAAAAGCTAACCTGAATCATAAAATCAGAGTCATGGCCTCGCAATAAACTCCCAGATTCAATTCAGTTTACGAATCCAGAACCCCTTGAATGAAGGAGAGGTCTGCTCCTTGAGGAAGAACCCCAGCTCACTGACTAAATTTTATACTATTAATCTGTTTTAGTTAGCTTTTGTGCTGCTGTGACCAAAAGACCTGACAAAAATAATTAGAGGAGAATGAAAGATAGAAAATCTGATGGTTCATTTTCAGAATATAGTATTTAGTCTTCAGTGTAAAATTGGGATGTAAGAAAGGCAGTCCGCAGGGAAATAGAGCAGATGGAAAGTTACAGCATAGCACCACAGCCTATGGATTTCTTTAAATAACCCAATTGGCCATTCTGAGCTCTCCAACCTGTATCCAATCTTAACCCTTCCTTTGCCAGGCCCAATTTTAAAATCAGCCAATCACATAGATTATAACCCCAAGCTTCTATGAGAACTAGGGGCTGTGCTGCTTTAGGGATTAAAAAAAGAAAAAAGAAAAGAGAAGAGAAAAAGGCATTCTGCCTGCCCAAGTGTGCTTGCTTGCCAAATTTTTTTCCATAGCACGCTCTTCGACAGAAGTAAATTTTGCCTTGCCCAGCTACTTCTGAGTATGTGTCTAATTCCTTGTGACACCCTGGTGGAAAAGTTTACTGGGGGAGCTCACTGTTTCAGAGGTCTCAGTCCATAGACAGGTGACTCTGTTCCTCACAGTCTAAGGTAAGGGAGAACATCATGACAGAAGTATGTGGGAGAGGAAAGCAGCTGGGAACATGGCACCCAGGAAGCAGAGAGAGAAAGAGAAGACACATGCTCTGCTCAACAAGGACAAAATATATACCCCAAATGCATACCCCAAACAACCTGCCCTCTGCAGCCACACTGACCTGCCTTCAGTTACCACTTAGTTAATCCCTATCGGGAGATTAAGGCACTGATTAGGTTAAGGCTCTTATAACTTAATCATTTCACCTCTAAACCTTCTTGCACATGAGTTTTTGGAGGACTTCTCATATCTAAGCCATAACATCTTTTTCTCACAGACTTCCCCAAAGTGACTATGGCTATTTACCAGGGTAAGTTGTACACTGGAGGAAAAACAAACACAGACCTTTCAGGGACCATTGGACACTGTCTCTAAACTGACAGTAATTCCAAGAGACCCAAAACATCACTATGCCCCCCCCAATCAGAGTAGACTTTATGGAGGTGAGGTGATCAATGAAGTTTTAGCTGAGAACTATCTCTCAGTAGGCCCAAACCCATTCGGTGGTTATTTCTCCAGTTCTGGAATACAGAATTGGAACAGACATAGCCCTTGGCAGAATCTCCAAATGCTACCTTATCAATTATTAGAAAAAAATAATTCTCTTATTTTCTCAAAAGTTTTCTCTTAGGCACATGTTCTTACTCCTTATATTTCTTTAAATGAAAATATTCCTAGGTTCTTCATCATGCCTAACAATGTACCAAATTTTCAAATACATGACTAATCTTGAAATTTAAATCACCAAAAATCCCACGATTTCTTTTCCACATATTACCACCAAGCAGACCAATTCTCAAATTGCACAAAAGCAAATCATTTGAGCCCAAATAATGAAATTTAGATATACTGCTGTTAAATTTCATCTTCTTGTTTCTGACCTGCGTTAAGAGCTATCAAGATCTTTTTGAATCATAAGTAATTCAATAGGCAAACATTTATTGATGGCCTATTCTGAGTCAAGCCTGGTAATGGGGCTATAAAGATAAACAAGACAGTCTTTGACCTCCAGTTGTTCTGTCTAGTGAGGGACACAAAAAGTAAATAATATAAATAAGGAATGCGCTAAGTACTGTAGGAGTGCCGTGTAGAAAAAAATGAGTGAGTGGAGCTGCTGAGAGACAGATGGAAAAGACAATCAGCACCGATAGCAGCCTCAAGCTGCTGCTGCAGAGAAGAGCGGGCTGAGCATGAGAGATGAGAGAAATGAGCAGAAGAGAAAGGAAATAGAGCGGCTGGTGGAGGAGGGCAGAGAAAGCACACAAAGGCGAGGCTGGGTCTGAAGGCTCAAAAGCTATTAATGCTCCACTAAATAGTACTATAAATTTTTAAAACGTTAAATAAGTTCTAGGTAAATTGGTAAATGGAGTAAACTAAAAATAGGCAATTTGGTGAATTGATCTTTCAACAAGTAAGTTTTGTTAAATTGATCTGGGACCTACTTATTCATTAGAAGAGAGAACAAACTGATGAAAAGATGTGTTAGCTGAAGAAGATGGTATTTTCCAAAGATAGCTACAAAATTATCTCTCATCTCCTATGCCCTTCTGCAATGTGACCTTGCCTCCACTGAGGAGCAGGGTTTATTTTTACTTTTTCACTGTCTTGTGACTGCCTTTATCAAAAGAATAGAATAGAAATGTTGCTGAGTCACTTGCAAGAATAACCCTTACCTGTCCTGTTTTTGCTTCCTGCCTCTTGAAAAACTGACTTCTGGAATACTCCATCTCAAAACTCAATTGGCAAGTTGCCTGGAGGGGCCACTTATAGGTGTTCTACTTAATAGCACCAACTGAGCATCAATTGTCAGTCATCTTACTAAAGCATTTTCAATATCCAGCCCCGTTAATCTTTCAGAGGACTTCAACCCAATTCAAAATCTAACTGACACTTTAAGACAATGTCCAGGTAAAAAATGCCCAGCTGAATCCATCGACACACAGGAAACTGAATTGATAATAGTGCATTTAAAAGCATTAAGTTGTGTATTCATGTGGCATATATTGTCTTAGTCTATTGGGGCTGCTATAACAATATCATAGACTGAGTAGCTTAAACAACAAAAATGTCTCTCACAACTCTGGAGTCCAAAATACCCTGAGATCGGGGAACCAGCATGATTGGTTCTGCTGAGGCCCTCTTCTGACTTTCAGACAGTTTTCTCATTGTGGCAGAGAGCAAAGAGAATGATCCTGTGTCTCCTCTTATTTTACAGTCATTACCCCCAATTGTGAGGGCTCTAGTTTCATGACCTAATTACTTCCCAAAGGCCCCAACTCCTAATGCCATCTTGTTGGAAGAGAAGGCTTCAGCATATGAAATGCACAGGGGACACAAACATTCAATCCTGTATACATCAACCATTAACCAGGTCAGAATGGTTAAGGAAAACAAGAGGGAGCATACTAACTGGTGACTGAGGATGTTTGAAGTACAGTAGAATTAACTAAATTACAAGTGCTTAGGTTAATTAGTCCTGATAGTAGGAAGAGTGGATACCATGTTCTCGAAGTGCAGATGTGCTTTGGCCATTTACTTCTGCACCAATAAATCTTCCTGCTTATGAGACTATGTGAGCAGCAATCCCATTAACCAAATAGTATTAGAGGAGGATCCCTGTATTTCCATGAAATTTAATAAACAATTTTTAATTTAGCAAATTTGAGTTGCTTGTGATATATTCACATGCAGGTGATAAATGATACCTTGTAAATGTAGACTTAGAACTTGTAAAGGATAAATGAGGCATATGTAGAAGCATCATCAACATATATTTATTGAAGCCATGTGAAATGTTGATATTACCAGACAAAGCATGAGAAGTTTCATGAGGAACACCAGCAATTAAGAGGGGCACAGAGGAGCTGGGAGCAGATTGATGTAAGAGCACTCACACAGCATGCCAAGGCCCTGGGTTCTATCCCCAGCACTACACACACACACACACACACACACACACACACAAAAGTAGACAGAAAAGAAGGGTACTTTTTGACAAGTTCTACTAAACATTATCATCTTTCACATTTGAACTATGTCAATTTGTCTTGTCACTAAAAATGGAGAAAAGACACCATTTTTAAGTTTAGCCAAGTTGTGTGGATTTTAGGATTTTGATAGAGAACAGGTAATGTCACAAATGACTAAATTCAGTCTAAATTGAAAGGTGATGAAATATTTCATCAGCACTGAACTGATTAGGATTTGCATTCAGTAAATAATGTATATGTGTTTAAGTCTATAATTTCCCCAGAAAATTAGGATGAGATCCTAAACCAAAACACATTATAGAGCTTATAAAACATAAAATTTAATTCCTTAATTTCTTTCCCATAATGTAACAATGTTATCTTATTTTCACAAATTTAATCTCGATCCAAAACTCACAGATCAAGCTGCAAATTCAAACTGAAGTTAAAAATGCATAGTATATATTTTAGTGAAAAAATCCTGATGAACATTATTTCAGGAAAATGAAAATGATTGTTCCAAATGTCAACAAAAAGAAATACAAATCAAACTATTCTTTGTGAGAATATAATTGGACTTTCTTCCTCCTGAATTTGGTCTTTTATCCCAGAGGCATACCCACTACATTTATCATAAGCAATTCAGTCTGTAGTGGGCCATAGAAAGGCAGTGTGGCATGTTAGATGATGTTCAGCAAACGTGATGTATATCCCAGACCTCCAAGAGTCCATGCCCCACCTCATTGATACTGGGCCTGGTGACTTGCTTTAACCATTGGAATGTAGGCAGGAGTAACAGTACGAGTTTTAAACTATAAGGGTTTAAGAAATTTTCATTCACCCTGAGACTTTTCCACCTCTGCCATTAAAAAAGAATAGCCCCAAGTAGACATTTCCCTCCACCATGGCCCAGAATGAGACATTTGGAGCAGAGCTTCCCTGCTGCTTTATACACCTGCATCCAGAAGCAAAGCCAGCAGCTCAGCAACCACACAGAGCTGTGTGAGAATAAAGCATTCCTTTAAGCCTCTAACTTAGTATGGCAGTGTTGCTGTATCGACCCCACTAAAGTCGGTAGCTCAGAAAAAGTCTTATCTATTCATGCAGCATTTCTTACCTTGAAATACTTCACATGCCACCATTTAATTGCAAAAAATAGGAAAAAATAAGGGTATGTCATATTCTAATGATTAGAACTCATCTGTGATAAAAGTAGAAAAGCATTGTCTATCAGACAAATTATATAATTAATATAAATCTAAAATGAACTAATTTATGTCTACATTTATCATCAAAATAAAATGATGAAAACTTTATAACTGGTCATAAATAATAAACAATCAAGAAGTATAAATTTCTATATTCATCAAAGACCAGATTAGTATCTATTTCTCTAAAGATAAATAGTCATAAATATATGCCACAGTTGCACTCATATAACAAGTAATGTTTTGATTTGAGCTCTTTAAAAGTAGATGATATCCTATGGTGATCATGAGAGCATATGACTTGGCCTGATACTTTGACTTTCATATTAAATCAACTCTATCTTATCTTACTTACCATAAAAGTCATGAACATAAAACATAAATTTAAAAATTCTCACTAAAACACAATCTAATAAAAATCTGGATAAATCTAATGTCTCATATGAGTAAACAACTTCTTGCTATGGTTTAAATGGTTTCTTCAAAAAGCATGTGCTGGAAACTTTACCCCCAATGCAAAAGTGTTGGGAGGTGTTGCCCAACAACAGGCACCTAGGCCTGACAGGTCCACCCTCAGAAATGGACTGATACACCTAAGGCAGGAGCATGTTCATTACCATAGGAGAAGATTCCCTATAAAAGTGTGAGTTTGGACCCCTTTTCTCTCTCCTTTTCCCTCTCTCATTCGCTTGGCTTCTACTCTGTGCTAAGGCAGCAAGAAGACCCTCACTAGACACCATCTCCTCCATCCTGCACTTTCTAGTCAATATTGTGAGTCAATAAACATCTGTTCTTTGTGTGTTACACAGTCTTGGGTGTTCTGTTACAGCAGCACAAAACGAACTGGCACTCATCTTTCTCTACGTTTCCCTATGCGCTTCTTGACATTTGTCAGAAAAACAGAAACATCTTTCTAAATTAAATCTTCGTAGATTTTTAAATTAAATTGTAGGTTTAAGATCCCATGTTTTATAAAGAAAACTAAATAAGATCAGTCTACTTCAGTGTCTCAGAAAGTAAAAGGTTGGCTATCTTTCCACAAAGAACATTTTTTCATATTTCAATCATGAAAACAAATTCTGGAGAATTATGGGAGTAAAAATAAATCAAAGTCATGATCAAGGTAATTTTGAAACAATTAAAATAGTGTAATTGCTAAGACTTCTAAAACTTAAATCAGTCTGAATAAAAACGAGCAAACCCAAATGTGTTTGCATTAGATAATAATAAGCAAAACAACATCAAGATACTCAAACCAAACTGAAAGAAAAAATCTGAAGCAAGAAAATTGCAGAAGTGGAATTTAATAATAGGAAATAGGTATGCTGAAGTTAGGTAAATCTAGTTTTGCAAAGCGGAAATGTAAAAAGGATATACTGTTAGCTTTTCCAAAGCAGCTTAGTTGGTAGATACAAATCAGATGGAACCTCCATGCTATGGTAATTATTTTTGATCTCTCTTATCTCTATGTTCTTAGTTTTCACAAGGTACCTCTCTGAACATAGCATCTAATAAATATTTTTCCATGAAATAAACTGGTTCATCATATCATGATAATGCAATGAGAAATGTGTAGCATATCAGCTCAGAAAAGGAGATGGGTACTGTTGTTCAAAGCATTTTCCCTTTCTGTAGGTTGAGTAGAAAATCCAATGCATTTTTATACATAAGTGATGAATCTTCAGAAAGAGAAATTAGGAAAACTACCCCATTCACAATAGCATAAAAAAAAAAATAGAATACTTGGGAATCAATCTCACAAAAGAGGTGAAAGACCTCTACAATGAGATTTACAGAACACTAAAGAAAGAAATTAAAGAACACCTTAGAAGATGGAAAGATCTTCCATGTTCTTGGATAGGCAGAATTATATTGTCAAAATGGCAATACTACCAAAAGTGCTATATAGATTCCATGCAATTCCAATTAAAATCCCAATGATGTAACTTACAGAAATAGAGCAAGCAATTATGAAATTCATCTGGAAGAATAAGAAATCCAGAATAGCTAAAGCAATCCTCAGTAGAAAGAGCAAAGCAGGGAGTATCGCAATACCAGATCTTCAACTCTATTACAAAGCAATAGTAACAAAAACGGCATGGTATTGGTACCAAAATAGACAGGTAGATCAATGGTACAGAATAGAGGACATGGACACAAACCCAAATAAATACAATTTTCTCATACTACACAAAGGGGCCAAAAATATGCAAAGGAGAAAAGATAGCCTCTTCAACAAATGGTGCTGAGAAAACCAGAAAACCATATGCAACAGAATGAAATTAAACCCATATCTCTCACCCTGCACAAAACTCAACTCAAAATGGATCAAGGACCTCAGAATCAGACCAGAGACCCTGCATCTTATAGAAGAAAAAGTAGGTCCAAACCTTCAACTTGTTGGCTTAGGATCAGACTTCCTTAACAGGACTCCCATAGCACAAGAAATAAAAGCAAGAATCAATAACTGGGATAGATTCAAACTAAAAAGCTTTCTCTCAGCAAAGGAAACTATCAGTAATGTGAAGAGAGAGCCTACAGAGTGGGAGAATATCTTTGCCAATCATACTTCAGATAGAGCACTAATTTCCAGAATCTATAAAGAACTCAAAAAACTCTACACCAAGAATACAAATAATCCAATCAACAAATGGGCTAAGGAAACAGACACTTCACAGAAGAAGATGTACAAGGAATCAACAGATATATGAAAAAATGTTCAACATCTCTAGTAATAAGAGAAATGCAAATCAAAACTACCCTAAGATTTCATCTCACCCCAATTAGAATGGTGATTATCAAGAACACAAGCAACAATAGGGGTTGGCGAGGATGTGGGGAAAAGGTACACTCATACATTGCTGGTGGGGTTGCAAATTAGTGCAGGCAATCTGGAAAGCAGTATGGAGATTCCTCAGAAAGCTTGGAATGGAATCACCATTTGACCCAGCTATCCCACTCCTTAGCCTATACCCAAAGGACTTAAAATCAGCATACTACAGAGATACAGCCACATCAGTGTTCATAGCTGCTCAATTCACCACAACCAGAGTGTGGAACCAACCTAGATGCCCTTCAGTTGATGAATGGATAAAGAAACTGTGGCACATATATAGAATGGAATATTACTCCACCATGAAGAATGATAAAATTATGGCATTTGCAGGCAAATGGATGAAATTGGAGAATATCATGCTAAGTGAGATAAACCAATCTCAAAAAACTAAAGGACAAATGATCTCGCTGATAGGCGAATGAGGACATATAATGGGGAGTAGGAGGGGTTAGTGTTAGGGTTAGGGTTAGGTTTAGGGTTAGGGATGAGGAGGATGGTAAGAATGGAGGAAGGAAGGACTGTATAGAGGGAAAAGAGGGGTGGGAGGGTTTGGGGGGAAGGGAAAAAGAATGAATCAAACAACATTACCCTATGTAAATTTATGATTTTTAATTAAAAAATAAATAATAAAAAAGGGAAAAAAAAGAAACCAGAGCAAATGTTTTAAAACTTGGGTTTCAAGATGGCAGCCTAGAGGGTTGGCTGCATTTCATGTTGCTCCAGGACTCAGGATTCAAAAGAGGAGAAATTGAGAGACTTGGGACCAACTCAAAGCAGCAGGGTGAGTCTCTCCCGTAGGGGAGGTGTCCCAGATGGGGCGGTAGTCCCGAAACGCAGGGAACTTTGTGAAGTAGAGCTGCCGGCGAGACGCCCCTCCCCCCACTGGAGCAGTGAACTCGGACAACTGGGAGCATCGTGGAGGAGGCCGCTCAGCACAGCGCTGGGACTCGGAGCAACCACTGGGGCTCCAGCGGCTGCCCAGGGGAGGAGCGGCGAGGAGAGCTGTTTGGACTCAGACCACTTCTGAATACTGGGGCCTGCCCTGAGGAGGAGGAGAAGGAGGAGGAGGAGCGCGGCGGGTCATTTGGACTCGCAGTGACTGCATTAGAGCTCCAGGCAGCTGCTCAGAGGAGGAGGCGATAGGTGAGTTGTTTGGACTTAAAGGGACTGCTCCTGAACACAGGGGGGCTGCCTGGAGGAGAAGCGTGGTGGGTCGCTTGGTCTCGAGTGGCCGCACCAGGGCGGCTGCCCAGAGGAGGCGTGCAGCGGGTCACGTGGATTCAGAGCCACTCAGAGCGACCGCTCCTGAACACCTGGGGGGTTACCTGGAGGAGGAGGAGGAACGGGGCGGGTCACTTCGACTCGGAGTGATTGCCCAGGGCTATGGGCGGTTGGTGGGAGGAGGAGGCACATAGTGAGTTCCTTGGACTCCTAGTGACCGCACCGGAATACGGGGAGGCTGTCCGGAGGAAGAGGTGTGCGGCGGGTCTCTGGGACTCAGAGCGATTGTACGGGGCCCCAGGTGACTGCTCAGAGGAGGGGCCGCTTAGCCAGGTGATTCGGTACAGAGCAGGGTCCCAGGATCTAGGAGGCTTCTGGGTGGAAGAGCCGCACAGAGACACGCTTAGGAGCGGAGCAAAGGTTCCAGGACTGAGGGCAGATTCTCTGAGGAGGGGCAGCCTAAGGAGATTCATCTGGGAAGCGTGAGGCTCCCAGGCCCAGGAGGAAGGGCCGGGCCCCTGGGAACTTTGCAGAGGAAGGCAGCCCAGCCCAGGTGGTAGCTGTAAATTGAGGGGAACCTCTAGGAGGGGAACTGACCAGTGAGACCTCCCCACCGGGTAAGTCATCCCTGCCAGGTGAGGTTTCCCCAAAAGGAAGGTAAAACCAGAGACACAGGCCCAAACAGACCTTGCCTCAGCCCGCAGCCTAGTTCCCCTTTGGATGACCATTGGTCAACAAGTGGAGGCACCTCTGACCACTAGCAGGGAATATACCCCACCTTGAGGCCACCACTCCTAGAGAGGCAGCTTCCTTGTGGAGCACCGCATTATCAACTTCCTCCAAGACTTCAGCCTACTGAAAGCTAAGAGGGGATATGTATAGAAATCTTCAGGGACATTGTAAGTCAATAGAGGGAATCTACAGTATCTCAGCGGTCCACTGATACCTGAACAATATGAGAAAACAAGGAAAGAAAATGCCCGAAACAAATCTAGATGTTACATCAATAAAACCCAATGACAGCATGGCAGAAGAAATGACAGAAAAGGAGTTCAGAATGTACATAATTAAAATGATCAGAGAAGCAAACGATGAGATGAAAGAGCAAATGCACGCACTGAATGATGAAATGAAAGAGCAAATGCAGGCATTGAATGATCTCACCATTCAACAGATAAAAGAGCAAATACAGGAAGCAAAAGATCATTTCAATAAAGAGTTAGAGATATTGAAACAAAAACCAAACAGAAATCCTTGAAATGAAGGAAACAGTAAACAAAATTAAGAACTCCATAGAAAGCATATCCAGTAGAATAGATGACCTGGAAGACAGAACCTCAGACATTGAGGACAAAATATTTAACCTTGAAAACAAAGTTGAACAAACAGAGAAGATGGTAGGAAATCATGAACAGAATCTACAAGAATTATGGGATATCATGAAAAGGCCAAATTTAAGAATTATTGGGATTGAGGAAGGCTTAGAGAAACGAACCAAAGAAATGAACAATCTATTCAATGAAATAATATCAGAAAATTTCCCAAATCTGAAGAATGAAATGGAAAATCAAGTTCAAGAGGCTTATAGGACTCCAAATACACAAAATTACAACAGACCCACACCAAGGCACATTATAATGAAAATACCTAACATACAAAATAAAGACAGAATTTTAAAGGCTGTGAGAGAAAAGAACCAAATTACATTCAGGGGGAAACCAATACGGATATCAGCAGATTTTTCAATCCAGACCCTAAAAGATAGAAGGGCCTGGAACAACATTTTTCAAGCCCTGAAAGAAAATGGATGCCAATCAAGAATCTTATACCCAGCAAAACTTACCTTCAAATTTGACGATGAAATAAAATCCTTCCATGATAAACAAAAGCTAAAAGAATTTACAAAAAGAAAGCCAGCATTACAGAAAATTCTCAGAAAAATATTTCATGAGGAAGAGATGAAAAACAAAGAAGCAAATCAGGAAAGGGAGGAATTATCCTAAAGGAATTGTCAAATAAAGGAGGAACCAAGTTGTGTCAAATAAATAAATAAATAAAATTTTAAAAATTAACCATATGACCAGGAAACCAAATCATATCTCAATAATAACCTTGAATGTTAATGGCCTGAATTCATCAATCAAAAGACATAGACTGGCAGATTGGATTAAAAACAAAGATCCAACAATATGTTGCCTACAAGAGACTCACCTCATAGAAAAAGATACCCATAGACTAAAGGTGAAAGGATGGGGAAAATCATACCATGCACATGGACTCAGCAAAAAAGCTGGAGTATCCATCCTCATTTGAGATAATGTGGACTTCAAGCCAAAGTTAGTCAGAAGGGATAAAGAAGGTCATTTCATACTGCTTAAAGGAAGCATAAATCAGCCAGATATAACAATCATGAACATCTATGCCCCAAACAGTGGCTCATCCATGTATGTCAAACAAATCCTTCTCAATTTCAGAAACCAAATAGACCATAACACAATAATACTAGGTGATTTTAACACACCTCTCTCACCAATGGACAGATCTTCTAGACAAAAATTGAACAAAGAAACCATAGATCTCAATAACACAATCAATAATTTAGACTTAACAGACATTTATAGAATATACCATCGAACCAAGAGCGAATACACTTTCTTCTCAGCAGCACATGGATCCTTCTCTAAAATAGACCATATATTATGCCACAAAGCTAATGTTAGCAAATACAAGAAGATAGAGACACTACCTTGTATTCTATCAGATCATAATGGATTGAAGTTAGAAATAAATGAAAGAGCAAAACACAGAAACTATTCCAACATCTGGAGATTAAACAATATGCTATTATATGATGAATGGATAACAGAAGATATTAGGAAGGAAATTTAAAAATTCTTAGAGGTAAGTGAGAACAAAGAAACATTATATCAAAATCTCTGGGACACTATGAAAGCAGTACTTAGAGGTTAATTTATTTCATGGAGCACATTTAATAAAAGAAGTAAAATTCAACAAATAAATGACCTAACACTACAGCTCAAAGCCCTAGAAAAAGAACAGACCAGCAACAAAAGTAGTAGAAGACAGGAAATAGTTGAACTCAGAACTGAAATCAATGAAATTGAAACAAAAGAAACAATACAAAAAATTGACAAAATAAATAGTTGGTTCTTCGAAAAAATAAACAAAATTGATAAACCTTTAGCCACACTAACAAAGAGAAGACGAGAGAAAACCAAATCACTAAAATTTGGAATGAACAAGAAAATATCACAACAGACACGATTGAAATACAAAACATAATTAGAAGCTATTTTGAAAATCTATACTCCAACAAAATAGAAAATTTCAAAGACATCAACAGGTTTCTAGAGACGTATGAATTGCCTAAACTGAACGAGGAGGACATACACAATTTAAATAGACCAATTTCAAGTACTGAAATAGAAGAAGTCATCAAAAGCCTACCAACAAAGAAAAGTCCGGGAACAGATGGGTTCTCAGTCTAGTTCTACAAAACCTTTCAAGAAGAGCTCATTCCAATACTCCTCAAAGTATTCCATAAAATAGAAGAGGAGGGAACCCTCCCAAACTCATTCTATGAAGCCAATATCACACTGATACCTAAACCAGACAGAGACACATCGAGGAAAGAAAATTTCAGACCATTATCCTTAATGAACATCGATGCAAAAATTCTCAACAAAATTTTAGCTAATCGCATACAAAAGCATATTAAAAAGATAGTGCACCATGATCAAGTGGGTTTCATCCCAGGGATGCAAGGTTGGTTCAACATCAGGAAATCAATAAACGTAATTCACCATATTAATAGACTTAAAGTCAAGAATCACATGATTATTTCAATAGATGCAGAAAAAGCATTTGATAAAATACAGCACCCCTTCAAGCTCAAAACACTAGAAAAAATAGGGATAGTGGGAACATTCCTTAACATTGTAAAGGCCATTTATGCTAAGCCCATGGCTAATATCATTCTAAATGGTGAAAAACTGAAAACATTTCCCCTAAAAATTGCAACAAAGCAGGGATGCCCTCTTTCACCACTTCTATTCAACATCATTCTTGAGACTCTAGCCAGAGCAATTAGACAAACCAAAGAAATTAAAGGGATACGAATTGGAAAAGAAGAACTCAAACTATCCCTGTTCGCTGATGACATGATTATATATTTAGAGGAACCTGGAAATTCCACCAGAAAACTCTTAGAACTCATAAGTGAATTCAGTAAAGTAGCAGGTTACACGATCAATGCTCATAAATCCAACGCACTTTTATACATAAGTGATGAATCTTCAGAAAGAGAAATTAGGAAAACTACCCCATTCACAATAGCCTCGAAAAAAATAAAATACTTGGGAATCAATCTCACAAAAGAGGTGAAAGACCTCTACAATGAGAACTACAGAACACTAAAGAAAGAAATTAAAGAACACTTTAGAAGATGGAAAGATCTTCCATGTTCTTGGATAGGAAGAATTAATACTGTCAAAATGGCCATAATACCTAAAGGGCTATACAAATTCAATGCAATTCCAATTAAAATCCCAATGACTACCTTACAGAAATAGAGCAAGCAATTATGAAATTCATCTGGAAAAATAAGAAACCAAGAATAGCTAAAGCAATCCTTAGCAGGAAGAGTGAAACAGGGGGTATTGCAATACCAGATCTTCAACTCTACTACAAAGCAATAGTAACAAAAATGGCATGGTATTGGTACCACAATAGAAAGGTAGATCAATGATACAGAATAGAGGACACAGACACAAACAAAATAAATACAATTTTCTCATACTAGACAAAGGGGCCAAAAATATACAATGGAGAAAAGAGAGCCTCTTCAACAAATGGTGCTGGGAGAATTGGAAATCCATATGCAACAGAATGAAACTAAACCCATATCTCTCACCATGCACAAAACTAAACTCAAAATGGATTAAGGACCTTGGAATCAGACCAGAGACCCTGCAGATTATAGAAGAAAAAGTAGGTCCAGATCTTCAACATGTCGGCTTAGGACCAGACTTCCTTAACAGGACTCCCATAGCACAAGAAATAAAAGCAAGAATCAATAACTGGGATAGATTCAAACTAAAAAGCTTTCTCTCAGCAAAGGAAACTATCAGCAATGCGAAGAAAGAGCCTACAGAGTGGGAGAATATCTTTGCCAATCATACTTCAGATAGAGCACTAATCTCCAGAATCTATAAAGATCTCAAAAAACTCTACTCCAAGAATACAAATAATCCAGTCGACAAATGGTCTAAGGAAATGAATAGACACTTCATAGAAGAAGATCTACAAGCAATCAACAAACATATGGAAAAATGTTCAACATCTCTAGTAATAAGAGAAATGCAAATCAAAACCACCCTAAGATTCCATCTCACCCCAATTAGAATGGCGATTATCAAGAATACATGCAACAACAGGTGTTGGTGAGGATGTGGGGAGGAAGGTACACTCATACATTGCTGGTGGGGCTGCAAATTAGTGCAGCCACTCTGGAAAGCAGTGTGGAGATTCCTTAGAAAACTTGGAATGGAACCACCATTTGACCCAGCTATCCCACTCCTTGGCCTATACCCAAAGGACTTAAAATCAGCATACTACAGAGATACAGCCACATCAATGTTCATAGCTGCTCAATTCACAATAGCCAGACTATGGAACCAACCTAGGTGTCCTTCAATTGATGAGTGGATAAAGAAACTGTGGTATATATATACAATGGAATATTACTCAGCCATAAAGAATGATAAAATTAAGGCATTTGCAGGCAAATGGATTAAATTGGAGAATATCATGCTAAGTGAGATAAGCCAATCTCAAAAAGCCAAAGGACGAATGATATCGCTAATAAGTGGATGATGACACAAAATGGGGGGAGAGAAGGGTAAGTGTTAGGGTTAGAGTTAGGGTTAGGGAAGGGGGCAAGTATGGAGGAAGGAAGGACTGTAAAGAGGGAAAAGAGGGGTGGGAGGGGTGGGGGGAAGGGAAAAAATATCAGAATGAATCAAACAACATTACTCTATGTAAATTTATGATTACACAAATGGTATGCCTGTACGCCATGTACAAACAGAGAAATAACATGTATCCCATTTGTTTACAATAAAAAAATGCATTATAAAAAAAAGAAAAAAGAAAATAAAAATTTTAAAAAAACTTAAAGATGAATCATTTTATGGATTTTAATAAAATTTACTATCCTTAATCTAAAATACTATTGGAGTTTTTTGATGAGGGAATGAATTATAATTTAGAGTCATAATAAAAATCTACATCAATTTAACATTTAAGCCATCCAAAGTAGCTATTTGGAATAAAATAATGTAAATTATTTTCTCTACTTAGTAATAATCTACATATACACAAAGAGAGTGTTGAGAGAGAGAAACAGCAGCTCTTAGATACACTGCAAATAATCATTTCCAAAGAGTAAGGTGGAGCAGTAAGCCTTTCAATGAGGACAGCTTTTGGTGTTAATAATTAGTACAGCATTTAGGTTCTCATCCAACTTGCATCAACTACAATAAAAGATCCAAATGCAGACACAAGCCTGCACTGAACGTCTCTAAAGTTTGCTTTTTTCTGAGTATGTTCTTTCTGTAAAACTTGGAAATGCTAACCTCACCTGGGAAGTGTCATTATTTAAGAAAATAGATCGGGTCACTTCGACACTTCCCACTCTGTGCACTTTTCCCTTTGTTCTGTGCATGGAAGAATTTAGCCAAACAGCTGGACATATAATCAAGTGCAAAAATCAATTGCACTGCCTGCTACAGACAAAAAAGTCTAGAAGACAAATTTTAGAACATCATTTGTGAAAAGATTATTAAATATAAAAACATTTGTAAGCTCTGTGAAAAAAAAATTAAAGCTATGTATTCTTTGTGGATAGGACTACTTAATATTACAAAGTCAGAAGTTCTCTCCCAACTGACATACAGCTAGACTGAAATTCCAGTCTGAATCCTACAAGTATCTTTTCATTGGAACTAATAAAATGATTTTAAGTTTATGGAGATGCAAAAAGCCAAGTGCATAAAAATATTCTTGAAGAAGAGTTTTGGGAGTGATTTCCCTGCTAAAATTTGAGTCTTCTTTTAAAGCCACAAAAATTATGACACTGTAGCAATTCCTCAGGAATTGACAAATTGAACAAAACAATAAAGGACCCAAAAGCAGATACTTGCATATCCTAAACTCAGATATACAACTGAAAGTTTGCCAGTTTAATGGAGAAAGGAGCTTCTATCTATTAAATGAACATAGCTAAAAATAGTAAACAAGAAAAATAAAGTTGCATCATTGACATGTATCATTAAAAACCTCAAATAATCAACTATTTATGTATCAAAATAAAACTTTAAAATCATTAGCAAAAATATAAGTAAATATCTCTCTGTGGTAGAGAATAAATAGATTTGATACAAAGAAAGATATAAACAGAAAGACAACAAGATAAAGGGCCTTGGCACTCCTCTGTTAATAAAAATTTTTAAATCCTTCAGAAAAGAACTATGAGTGAGAGATTTCTTGGTCAGATTTAGATGAGTCTTTCAGAAGCCACTCCAAGGATTGAGAGTAAGTTGCTGCAAAGATCTGTCTAAGATTAGAATAAGTATTAATGAGAGTATGTTTTACCACTTTCAATTGTTTCTCGCAACTTAGAATTACACAGCCTATGAGAATTCGTTGTTTACTGTAAACGAAAATCCACTTGAGGAATTTACTCTAATCCCCAAACTACTATTACTTCTACTTAAGACATTTAGAAAAACTGAAACATGAGCTCTGTTTTTTCCTAATGTTAGTATAAAAATTCAATAAAATTTAGCAACAAATTTTTATCTTTGGTCTGTAGGTCACAAGCCTGGGTCTCTTTGAGTCCCACATGTCTCTCCCTGAGGTAAACCAAGGTATTGGTGGGTTTCATTCCTATATGGAGGCTCAAGGAGAGAATGTATTTTCTTGTATATTCTGGTTATTGGGAAAATTTGGTTTCTCCTGGTTTTAGGATCAAGATCCCCAAATCCTTGCTGCTGACAGCTGATGGCCATTCTCAGCTTCTAGAAGCTACCAGAATTCTTTGGTTCATGATCCCCTTCATCTTGAAAACCAGTAAAAGTGGGTCTGTCTCTTCTTATGCCTCAGCTCTCCTGCCTCCTCTTCTGCCTTTCTCTTCCATTTATAAACCCCATGGAATAGACAGTGCCCTTCTGACTGAATTAGGATAACGTCCCCAAGTCAAGGTCCTTCATCACGTAAAGCACAATATTCACAGTTTGCCAAGATCAAGATGCTCACATCTTTGTGGGCAATAATTCTGCCTATGGTAAGCTCATTTCCTACACACAAGAAAATAGGTTGTCATGAGTAAGAGTTTACCAAAAGCCAAACAGCGCAGAAGGCTCTCAGTTACTGCACATAGTGGAATGAGATAAAATAATGTAAAGTAAATATGCCTTGAAATGAGGACAAAGACATAAAACATTTTTATGTATACCAGGCAGATTAAAACAATAACCAAAGGGATATCTCTCAGAAATGAAAAACATAATAAATATTAGAATCTCAATGCTTGAACTAATCAGAATGAGTCATATTTGGGGAGAAAACCCAAAAAATGGAATAATAATTTGAAGAAATTTACCAGTAGAAAGAGAGATGAAAATTTTGAATAACGTTAAGAAGAGGTGAACAATCAGGTGAGATTTTTGAACATGCATCTTACTGAAGATACAGAAAAAGATGATAGGATGAAAGAATAGCAGTATTTAAATAGATAAATGATCAAGATTTGTCCAGAGTTGATGTGATAAACCATTTATGGGTTTCAGGAAACCCATCCCAAACCTTCCCACAAAAAAAAAGTGTGGGAGGAGGATTCATACCTAATATAAAGGAAATAAAAATTCAGAAAAGTAAAAGCTTAAACATGCACAAGAAAAAAGTAAAGTTTCAACTAAGGAATGACAGGGTGTATGTGTGCACATATGTGTGTGTTCACATGGTGCAATGTGTACTCCTGAGTTACAACAAATATAGCAAAAGAAGGAGTAAGGTAATGTCAGTCCATTTGGGCAACTGCAATAGGATACCATGCACCTGGTGCTTAAAAACACCAGAAAGGTATTCCCCACAGTTGTGGAGTCCAACATCAAGGTGCCAGGCAGATTCCATATCTGCTGATGGCCCTCTTCTGGTTTCATAGAGGGCTCTCTTCCCAATGTCCAATATGGCCATGGGAACAAGGAGTTGCTTCAGGTCTCCTTATAGGGACACCAGTCCTATTCATGAAGGATTCAGCTTCATGACCCAATCACCTCCAAGTCTCCACCTCCTGATATCATCACATTAGAAGTTAGGACTTCAACATATGAATCTTGGGACACATAGATATTTAGCCTATAGTAGGAATAATATAAAAATATGCATATCACTAAACACACAGGGAAATAATCAATTATGAGTAAGAGTAGAAGCCATGTATAATTGTACATTCATATAAAAAATGAAAGTTGACTTCATACTAAACACTGAATGTGATTCTTAATAACGGTGCCAAGACCTTTGCCTATAATCTCATTTACTCAGGAAACTGAGGTAGAAGGATCACAAATGCAAGGTCAGTCTAAGCCATTTAGTAAGATCCTGTCTCAAAACAAGTAAAAGGGCCAGGAATGTAACTCAGTGATTGATTCGTATGTGTGGGACCCTGGGTTCAATCCCCAATGCTAAAAAAAAAAGAAGAAGAAGAAGGAAAAAGAAGAAAAGGAGGAAGAGGAGGAAGAAGAAGAGACCCTGGAAAAGGAAGAAGAAGGAGGAGGAGGAGGAAGAAGAGAAGAAGAAAATAAGAAAACCAAAGACAAAAAGATATTTGCAACAAACATACCTAAAATAACTCATAACTCATATTTAGAATATATCTTATGGCCAAACACATTTACAAATTAAGAAAAAAAGAAGAAATATGGGAAATAGGGAAAAAAGGAAAACATAATTACGCTTGACTTATTAAATATGTAAAGAACTCAAAAAACTTAACACCAAAAAAATAAATAACCCAGATAAATGGGCTAAGGAACTGAACAGACGCTTCATAGAAGAAGAAATATGAATGGTCAAGATATATATGAAAAAATGCTTAACATCTCTAGCAATTAGAGAAATGCAAATTAAAACTACAAGGAGATTCCGTCTACTCCAGTCAGAATGGCAATTATCAAGAATACAAGTAACAATATGTTGGCAAGGATGTGGGGGAACAGGTACACTCCAACATTGCTGGTGTGACTGTAAATTGGTGCAACCACTCTGGAAAGCAGTGTAGTAATTCCTTAGAAAAATCAGAATGAAGCCACCATTTGACCCAGTTATCTCACTCCTCGGTTTATACCCAAAGTACTTAAAATCAGCATACTACAATGATACAGCCACATCGATGTATAAGCAGCTCAATTCACAATACCTAAGCTATGGAACTAATGTAGGTACCCTACAACAGATGAATGGATAAAGAAAACAAGGTGTGTATATATGATGGAATATTATTCAACCATAAAAAGAATGAAATTGTAAATGGATGAAACTGGAGAATATCATGCTAAGTGAAATAAGCCAGTCCCAAAAAACCAAAAGTCAAATGTATTCTCTGATATGTGGATGCTAATTCACAAAAAGGGAAGGTAGGAAAAGGAAGATTAGAAGTGCATTGGATTAGACACAGAGGAATGGAATAGGAAAGCAGAATGAATGAGGTATAACTTTCCTATCCTTATATATGAATACACAACCACTGTAAATCCACATCATTCACAACGACAAAAATGGAATCCTAATTACAATTAGTTATACTCCACATATGTACAATATGTAAAAATACACTGTACTGTCATGTATATCTAAAAAGAACAAATTAAATAAAAAAAAAAGAAAGAAAAATCCAGTGTGAAACTACCAAGAATTAGTATTTTATCTCATTGGTAAACAAATTCTGTAGAAAAAGGCTTACATGTGGGCTTACATGTGCTCATCAAAAGATAAGCACATGCTTGTTAACAATATTTTTCTTCAGAACAAAAAGAACTGGTGAATAACCAATTATTAATCTATAATAGGACTAACAAATTAATTGTGATGTAGCAACATAATGAAATATTATCCTGTAGGAAAAACGAATTGTGGCAAAGAGTCACAGAGGAAAAATGCTATGTGACTCCAATATTTATAATTCAAAGAGAAGAAAAACTCAACCAAGTACTTGTAGCATATGAAATGCCTACAAAGTTCAGGGAATACAAAATATAGAATTCAGCCTGGTAGAGAGGGAGAGAGGGAGATCCTGTTAGGAAAGTAATAAGTAAGTGCTACTGTTACTTGTCACTGCAGACAGTCTTCTATTTGTTAAATGATAGATACACACTTTTCCATGTATGATGCATTTCAAAGTGAAAACATATATGCATTAAAACTCCAATGGTTTCCCTACTTATTACCCTAGAAATAAAATTTAGGATTATAACTTTGATGTACAAAAGTGAATAGGACCCAACTCCTGCTTGCCTATTCACCAGTATCCCGTTCTCTATTCTTTCAAGTTCAATGCACTCCAGTTATGTAGACATTTCTGTTCCTTTACTATTACAAGCTCATTCTCAACTTTCCACTTTCTTGTCTCTCTGTTTGTAACTCTTTACTCCGGATCTTTGTAGGAGTGGCTTATTTTCACTATTCAGGGCTCAGCTCAAATATCATTAGCATCTGATCAGAAAGGCCTTCTTTTACAGCAATAACTGAAACTATCATAAATACACTTACCTTAATGATAAAAGTTCTGACAAAATTTAATGTATTTTCTCTGTCA
The DNA here is from genome assembly GCF_902686455.1 of Sciurus vulgaris. Classification (NCBI taxonomy): domain Eukaryota; kingdom Metazoa; phylum Chordata; class Mammalia; order Rodentia; family Sciuridae; genus Sciurus; species Sciurus vulgaris. The sequence goes on from NC_136463.1 coordinate 139,667,683, forward strand.
ATCTATGCCGTACCAAAATTCTAATAAAGATGAGAAATTTGAAGGTTAAATTGCTTTGATAGACTAACCATGGACAAGTTCAACTAAAAGCTGGTAGTAATATGGAGAATGGAGACACTATAAATAACTTGAATCACTATTTGAAAAGTTGACTACAGTCGATTTTTTGCATCTTAACTGTTAGATACTTTGCATGAGTTCATGTTCCTGAATGATCCCAACTTGCTAACATAAATATTCTATTTATAACCCTTAATTCAAAGGATGCTACTCTTTTTCTGAACTTTTGCTCCAATCAAAGTCAATTTCACTATCGTTTATATTCCTCCCATTTCAAATTTTCCCATTTTACTTCCAGGGGTTTTGAAAACTGATTCTAGCTGGTTTTGCTTAATGATTAAATATTCTTAGAAGGAAACAAAGATTGATTAATTTTGACTTCATATTAATTCAACAGACATAAATAGCTTCTATATTTCCTTTTGGAATTGAAAAAAGATAAGAAAGAAGAAAACTCACTACTTCAAAGGACAACAAATAATTATCTTCACATCTATATTCTATCTTGAAACTACTCCTTATTAGCATAGTGCATCTTTAAAAAATTAATGTCAGAGGCGAGTGGTGATTTCTAAATACTCTTTATTTTCACCAAGATGGTTTTAAAAGTTTGTATTTGGTTCCAAATTATCTATTAATTAAAATATTTAGGACATTAAACAATTTTAAAAATGAACCAAAGAATTATTTAAATTTTTTTGTTCATTTTAGTTACACATGACAGCAGAATATATTTTTGACATATGATACATGGAGTATAACTTCCCATTCTTGTGGTTGTACATGATGTGGAGTTACACGGTCATGTATTCATATGTGATCACAGGAAGGTCAGGTCCGGTTTATTCTACTGCCTTTTCTAGTCCCATCCTCCCTCCCTCCTCTTCTTTCCCCTTTGTCTAATCCATGAACTTCTATTCTTAACCAAATTAGTTTTGATTCAGGTTCTGTGCAATGAAGAGTGAAGATGTATAAAGCCATCATACACAATCCAAAGTCTAAATCTTTGTGAATGAGAAAAGTGCAGAATAGTCTAACTATATAACATCTATTATAAAATATTTTATAAGTAAGAATTAGCATTTTCTATCTTTATTAAGATACAAGTGTCTCTCAAATTCTCGAGTTCATTTAGAAAGAATTACCATTTTTCCTTCATGTGCTATCCTTATTTTGTGCCACAATTGATAAAAGGTTTTGCTTCTCTTACTTATAAAAAACTAAATCATAAAATAATGAAGGGAGGTATGTCTAAAACATTCATAAAATCCTGTAAATTTAAGTATGAATGCTAGATAAAATGAGAAGTATTTAGATCAAAATCATAATTTACATTACAAGTTAATAAATACAATAGAATCTGCTGATAGAATCAATGATTATTATAATACATCATAACCAAATCAAATTACAAGTCCGCATCATTTCCATATGCTTCTATTTGTTGATGGAAGAAAACATAATTTGGAAAATTCCAGAAAATCAGCTCTGCAGGTATTACTTAAAGTTCTTTGTGCTGTTTTTAACAACACTTGAGAATTGTTATTCATTGATCTCATACTTCAAGAAACCTGCCAAGAATAACCACAAAATCTGTCAGTGGAGCCAATATTAAAGGACAGAAGAGCTAAAGCTAGGATTTCTTATCTGAACTTCTCTTTTAATCTCTTCTGGGGATGAGAGGAGGAAATCACAGAGGTTAGAGGTGTGAAGGCTTCTCACTCTTTGCATTGTACCAGTCCAATAATATGACATAAGTTAATAAAGTTAATAGCCTAGGCAGACTGACAAGAGTTGGTACCTGGGATTCCTGGTTCACAGAAGTAGGTCTGAACTTATAGGGCCCTTTTTTTCTTCTTTTTCTAATCCATTTCTTCTGACAGTACTTCTAACCAGGAAGGATTATGTCGGACAGATCCACATATGCTTTATATGGGCTTGAATTTTTTTATTGCTTTTTCTTTGAAGTCTTTCCCCTAATGATTTTGCAGAGTCTAAAACCAGTTAATAACACAAAATACAGGATTTTGATTTATTCATTTCTTTTTTATTATCTCAACAAATTTTGCTATTAATTAAAATAATTCTAGAGAAAATGAGGTTTTTAATCCTCTTCAAAAAAGAAAGAAAATGATACAGGTACTATGCTTCCATAACTAATCTACTTCACAAGCATTTTTTAAACCAGGTTGATACCACTTAAGAAGAAGGCAAGAGGAAAGTATAATTTCTATGATAGATGTGATATAACATAGTTTCTTACTATCATATTCCAGCAGGTTTTAGAGTCCATTTTGTACATATTTCCAAGAAAACATCCTATTTTTCCCATTAACTCTGTATTTCACCTCTAGTCCCTACCAATAGTTTAAAACTCCAAATTTTACTAATTTCAATAAAAGCTATTACCTATTAAGTAATTTCTTATTGTTGACAGATACAATTACCATTTTATGCATCTCTACTAAGCAGAAACAATTTCATCTTCCTAAAGCAACATCAGCCAAATGGTAACTGTCTGCTTCTCCAAATTTAATACAAAAGAGAAGAAGCACACCCTGCACTAAATTATTAGAGCATATTTCTCCATCTTCCTCAAGAACAATAGTACAGGGGGTGATACAAGATGGCAGACTAGAGGGTGACTGCATCTCCAGTCGCTCCAGAACCCAGGATTCAAGAAGGGGAGGCATTGAGAGACTCGGACTAAAATAGAGCCACGGGGTGAGTCTCTCCCACCAGGTGAAGCTCGGCCCGGACAGCAGGCCCAGATACGGGCGGCTTATTAGAGTAGGGCAGGGCAGCTAGAGTCTTCCCCAGGCAGCCCTGCACACTCCGGCGGTGGGCTCCTCCCACAGGGCCAGATTCTCCAGCTTCTCAGAGCAGGCCCCCCAGTGAGAGACTTTCTGTGCAGAACCAGCTCCAAGTCCCTGAGCCAGCACAGTGAGCTCCGGCACCCAGGTTGCTTCAGGGACCAGGACAGCCTGGCTCCCTCTGGCGGGAAGCACCTTTCTAGTCTAGCTTCTCGGAGCAGACAGCCCAGTGAGAGCCTTTCTACACAGAGCCAGCCACAAGTCCCCAAGCCAGCGGAGACCTCCGACCTGCAAGCAGCCTCTGGGACCACGACAGGGCAGCCAGAGACCTCTCCAGGCGGACCTGTCCCCTCCGGCCGCAGGCGTTTTCCACAGGGCGATCCAAGATGGCAGAATAGAGGGTGACTGCATCTCCAGTTGCTCCAGAACCCAGGATTAAAGAAGGGGAGGCATTGAGAGACTCAGACTAAAATAGAGCCACAGGGTGAGTCTCCCCCACCCAGTGAAGCTCGGTCCGGGTGGCAGGCCCAGATACGGGCAGCTTATTAGAGTAGGGCAGGGCAGCTAGAGTCTTCCCCAGGCAGCCCTGTGCACTCTGGCAGTGGTCTCCCACACAGCCAGCTTCTAGGAGCAGGCCCCCAGTGAAAGCCTTTCCACACAGAGCCAGCTCTAAGCTCTGGAACCAGTAGCGGGCTAGGGGCAGCTTTCTTCGGAAGCACTGCATTATCAAGTTACTCCAAGACTTTAGGCTACTGAAGACTGGGAGGTGATACACTGGAAATCTACAGGGACACTATAAGCCAATAGAGGAAATCTGCAATATCACAGAGTCCCACTGACATCTGACCAATATGAGAAAACAAGGGAAGAAAATGTCCCAAACAAACCTAGATACTATATCAATAAAACCCAATGATAGCACAGCAGAAGAAATGTTAGAAAGGGAGTTCAGAATGTACATAATTAAAACAATCTGGGAAGCAAACGAGGAGATGAAAGAGCAAATGCAAGCATTGAAGGATGAGATGAAAGAGCAAATGCAGGCATTAAATGATTGCACCAATCAACAGTTAAAAGAACAAATACGGGAAGCAAGAGATCATTTCAATAAAGATTTAGAGATACTGAAAAAAAAAAAAACAAACAGAAATCCTTGAAATGAAGGAAACAATAAACCAAGTTTAAAACTCCATAGAAAGCATAACCAGTAAGATAGAACACCTGGAAGACAGGACCTCAGATATTAAAGACAAAATATTTAATCTTGAAAACAAAGTTGACCAAACTGAAAAGATGGTAAGAAATCATGAACAGAATCTACAAGAATTAAGGGATATCATGAAAAGGCCAAATTTAAGACTTATGGGATTGAGGAAGGCTTAGAGAAACAAATCAAAGGAATGAACAATCTATTCAATGAAATAATATCAGAAAATTTCCCAAATCGGAAGAATGAAATGGAAAACCAACTACAAGAGGCCTATAGGACTCCTAATATACAAAATTACAACAGACCCACACCAAGGCACATTATAATGAAAATACCTAACATACAAAATAAAGACAGAATTTTAAAGGCCACGAGAGAAAAGAATCAAATTATATTCAGGGGGAAACCAATAAGAATATCAGCAGATTTTTCGATCCAGACCATAAAAGCTAGAAGGACCTAGAACAACATTTACCAAGCCCTGAAAGAAAACGTATGCCAACCAAGAATCTTATACCCAGCAAAACTTACTTTCAGATTTGACGATGAAATAAGATCCTTCCATGATAAACAAAAGCTAAAGGAATTTACAAAAAGAAAGCCAGCATTACAGAACATTCTCAGCAAAATATTCCATGAGGAAGACATGAAAACAACGATGCAAATCAGCAACGGGAGGAACTAGCCTAAAGGAATAGCCAAATAAAGGGGAAACCAAATCATGTCAAAAAACAAAAATGAGTCAAATGACTGGGAATACAAATCATATCACAATAATAACCCTGAATGTTAATGGCCTGAACTCATCAATCAAAAGACATTGACTGGCAGAATGGATTAAAAAGAAAAATCCAACAATATTCTGCCTGCAAGAGGCTCATCTCATAGAAAGAGATACCCATAGACTAAAGGTGAAAGGATGGGAAAAAACATACCATGCACATGAACACAGCAAAAAGCTTGGAGTATCCAGCCTCACTTCAGATAATGTGGACTTCAAGCCAAAACTAGTCAGAAGGGATAAAGAAGGACATTTCATACTGCTTAAGGGAAGCATAAATCAGCAAGACATAACAATCATAAATATCTATGCCCCGAACATTGGCTCATCCATGTATATCAAACAAATCCTTCTCAATTCCAGAAATCAAATAGACCACAACACAATAATACTAGGCGATTTTAACACACCTCTCTCACCGCTGGATAGATCGTCCAAACAAAAATTGAATAAAGAAACCATAGATCTCAATAACACAATCAATAATTTAGACTTAACCTACTTATACAGAATATACCATCCAACAAAGAATGAATACACTTTCTTCTCAGCAGCACATGGATCCTTCTCTAAAATAGACCATGTTTTATGCCACAAAGCTATTGTTAGCAAATACAAGAAGATAGATACTACCTTGTACTCTATCAGATCATAATGGATTGAAATTAGAAATAAATGTCAGAATAAAAAACAGAAACTTCTCCAATACCTGGAGATTAAATAATACACTATTATATAATGAATGGATAACAGAAGACATCAGGAGGGAAATAAAAAATTCTTAGAAGTAAACAAGAACAAAGACAAATCATATCAAAATCTCTGGGACACTTATGAAAGCAGTACTTAGAGGAAAATTTATTTCATGGGGCGCATTCAACAAAAGAAGTAGAAATCAACAAATAAACGACTTAACACTACAGCTCAAAGCCCTAGAAAAAGAAGAGCAGACCAACACCAAAAGTAGTAGAAGACAGGAAATAGTTAAAATCAGAGCCGAAATCAATGATTTTGAAACAAAAGAAACAATCAGAAAAATTAACAAAATAAATAGCTGGTTCTTTGAAAAAATAAGCAAAATTGATAAACCCTTAGCCACACTAACAAAGAGGAAGAGAGAGAAAACTCAAATTACTAAAATTCGGAATGAACACGGATATATCACAACAGATACGAGTGTAATACAAAACATAATTAGAAGCTATTTTGAAAATCTATACTCCAACAAAACAGAAAACCTCGAAGACATCAACAAGTTTCTAGAGACATATGAATTACCTAAACTGAATGAGGAGGACATACACAACTTAAATAAATGGATTTCAAGCAATGAAATAGAAGAGGTCATCAAAAGCCTACCAACAAAGAAAAGTCCGGGACTAGATGGGTTCTCAGCCGACTTCTACAAAACCTTTAAAGAAGAGCTCATTCCAATACTCCTCAAAGTATTCCATGAAATACAAGAGGAGGGAACCCTCCCAAACTCATTCTATGAAGCCTGATACCTAACCTGATACCTAAACCAGACAAAGACAATCGAGGAAAGAAAATTTCAGACCAATATCCTTAATGAACATTGACACAAAAATTCTCAACAAAATTTTAGCAAATCGCATACAAAAATATACTAAAAAGATAGTGCACCAAGATAAATTGGGTTTTATCCCAGGGATGCAAGGTTGGTTCAACATCCAGAAATCAATAAATGTCATTCACCATATCAGCAGACTGAAAGTTAGGAGTCACATGATTATTTCAATAGATGCAGAAAAAGCATTCGATAAAATACAACATCACTTCATGCTCAAAACACTAGAAAAAATTGGGGTAGTGGGAACATTCCTTAACATTGTAAAGGCCATCTACGCTAAATCCATGGCCAATATCATTCTAAATGGTGAAAAACTGAAAGCATTCCCCCTAAAAACTGGAACAAGGCAGGGATGCCCTCTTTCACCACTTCTATCAACATCGTTCTCGAGACTCTAGCCAGAGCAATTAGACAAACCAAAGAAATTAAAGGGATACGAATTGGAAAAGAAGAATTCAAACTATCCCTGTTCGCTAATGACATGATTATATATTTAGAGGAACCTGGAAATTCCACCAGAAAACTCTTAGAACTCATAAGTGAATTCAGTAAAGTAGCAGGTTACAAGATCAATGCTCATAAATCCAATGCATTTTATACATAAGGGATGAATCTTCAGAAAGAGAAATTAGGAAAACTACCCCATTCACCATAGCATCGGAAAAAAAATAAAATACTTGGGAATCAATCTCACAAAAGAGGTGAAAGACCTCTACAATGAGAACTACAGAACACTAAAGAAAGAAATTAAAGGAAACCTTAGAAGATGGAAAGATCTCCCATTTTCTTGGATAGGCAGAATTAATATTGTCAAAATGGCCATACTACCAAAAGTGCTATACAGATTCAATGCCTTTCCAATTAAAATCCCAATGATGTACCTTACAGAAATAGAGCAAGCAATCATGAAATTCATCTGGAAGAATAAGAACCCCAGAATAGCTAAAGCAATTCTCAGTAGAAAGAGTGAAGTAGGGGGTATCGCAATACCAGACCTTCAACTCTATCACAAAGCAATAGTAACAAAAACAGCATGGTATTGGTACCAAAATAGACAGGTAGATCAATGGTACAGAATAGAGGACATGGACACAAACCCAAATAAATACAATTTTCTCATACTAGACAAAGGTGCCAAAAATATGCAATGGAGAAAAGATAGCCTCTTCAACAAATGGTGCTGGGAAAACTGGAAAACCATATGCAACAGAATGAAATTAAACCCATATCTCTCACCATGCACGAAACTCAACTCAAAATGGATCAAGGACCTCGGAATCAGACCAGTGTCCCTGCATCTTATAGAAGAAAAAGCAGGTCCAAACCTTCAACTTGTTGGCTTAAGATCAGACTTCCTTAACAGGACTCCCATAGCACAAGAAATAAAAGCAAGAATCAACCACTGGGATAGATTCAAACTAAAAAGCTTTCTCTCAGCAAAGGAAACTATCAGTAATGTGAAGAGAGTGCCTACAGAGTGGGAGAATATCTTTGCCACTCATACTTCAGATAGAGCACTAATTTCCAGAATCTATAAAGAACTCAAAAAAATTCTACACCAAGAATACAAATAATCCAATCAACAAATGAGCTAAGGAAACAGACACTTCACAGAAGATGTACAAGCAATCAACAGATATATGAAAAAATGTTCAACATATCTAGTAATAAGAGAAATGCAAATCAAAACTACCCTAAGATTTCATCTCACCCCAATTAGAATGGCGATTATCAAGAACACAAGCAACAATAAGTGTTGGCGGGGATGTGGGGAAAGGGTACACTCGTACATTGCTGGTGGGGTTGCAAATCCGTGCAGCCACTCTGGAAAGCAGTATGGAGATTCCTCAGAAAGCTTGGAATGGAACCACCATTTGACCCAGCTATCCCACTCCTTGGCCTATACCCAAATGACTTAAAATCAGCATACTACAGAGATACAGCCACATCAATGTTCATAGCTGCTCAATTCACAATAGCCAGATTGTGGAACCAACCTAGATGCCCTTCAGTTGATGAATGGATAAAGAAACTGTGGCACATATATAGAATGGAATATTACTCCGCCATGAAGAATGATAAAAGTATGGCATTTGCAGGCAAATGGATGAAATTGGAGAATATCATGCTAAGTGAGATAAGCCAGTCTCAAAAAACTAAAGGACGAATGATCTCACTGATAAGCGGATGAGGACATATAATGGGGGATAAGAAGGGTTAGTGTTAGGGTTAGGGTTAGGTTTAGGGTTAGGGATAAGGAGGGCGGTAAGAATGGAGGAAGGAAGGACTGTATAGAGGGAAAAGTGGGGTGGGAGGGTTGGGGGGGAAGGGAGAAAAAATAACAGAATGAATCAAACAACATTGCCCTATGTAAATTTATGATTTTTATTTAAAAATAAATAAATAAATAGGAAAAACTGCAACACATGCATATTCGGCTTTTAGTTTAGAAGAACAATATTTTAATGAGAGAAAGTCATGTTAGATTAATACCACTCTAGTTTTATATTAATTTAATTATTTAGAATTATGCTAAAGTTTAATCATTTTTGAACTACAAAAAGTGGTGGTCATATACGTTTCAATTTAATAAATGAACAAGTGGGGTCTTTTAATTCTATTATTTTATTTAGTTTATCTATTTATTTGTTTTTTGCAGCATTGCTTATCAAACCTTGGGCTATGCTCATGCTAGGCGTTTGTCTACCACTGGGCTATATTACCAGCTCCAGCAGGATCTTTGTGTAAAAGGTTAGCTATTTTTTTTCCTTAATAAAGGAGTTATTTAATATTATAAAATAACCAGTTCCTCAAGACACATATTTAATGTTATTTCTCCTCTGAAGCATTCCTCACCTGATGCACTGAGATTTGTCATTTGCGCAAATGGAATTTCAGGATACTGTACTGTAGTTACACCTTCATCTTTAAGTTTTGGTTTTGTAAATATTTTTCTCCCAGGTTGCAGACAAATTTCATCATTTTACCTTTTAATTATTAGCATTTAGTTTTACACTGCTCATGTGCTAGGTACTCAATGTACATTTATGGAGTCAATTAATGAATACATTGGTGTATGCATGGGGATTCATAACTAGAACAATATTTATGTTTCGTTGTATGTAATTAAGATATTATCAAAAGCTTTCTTGGTCTTGGAAATAATTTCCGCATTGGGTCAGTGAAGAAATAAACAATTAGTGTATCAGTGGTTTGGTGTAAACCAACAAATACTCTGAACAAATGAAAGAATAAATTATTTTTTTCAAAAAAAAAAAAAGAACAATAGTACAAAGATAAGGGAAACAAAGTTCGTAACCAATGCTTTTGGATTTAGGTTTTTTTTGTTGTTGTTGTTGTTTTTGTTTTTTTTTTTTTTAATGCTCAAATAAGTATATGAACATAAATAACCCAGTTCTAGCCAAAATTTTAAAATGGTCCCCAAATTCCTACCCCTATCTTGTACACCTCACATAATCCCTTTCCCGCTAATGTGGGTAGAACTCTCAAATAATATAGCCACTCCTTTAATTAGGTTATATCATATATTACTTTGTCTTAGCAGACAGAAATCAAAATTCTTCCACAGGCGATCATGAGTCCTTCAACCACAGTGACGTGGATTACTGGATCCGGTTACTGGATTCTGCCAGTAACCGGAATGAGCTCTGCAGAGCACCCCAGGCTCCAGATAAGAGCCCAGTCCAACCTATACCTTGATATCAGCATTCTATAACTCTGAGAAAAGGACCCAGTGAAAATGTGGGGGATTCCTGACCCACAGAAATTGTGTGAGAGTAGATTAGTGCTTCAAACCACTAAACTTGCAATTTGTGACAAGGCAAGGAAAAACTAACACAAACCTTAAAATATTTTATAGATAACAAGTCACGTTAAGCTGTCCAAACAACAAAAAGTAAACTAACAAGAACATATAAAGTGCATTTATCACTTAGTCAGTTGAAAAACAACCCAGAGTCCTCACAATGCATTCATGGATCCTAGACGAGACCTCTAAAATATAATATTTATGTGTGATGATTTTATCTGGTACTTTCAGTCTGAAAAATAAAACTATGAACATCATCACCTTGGCATATGCAATTTTGACTATTAGTATATGTGTTTCCCTATCCTTATCAATAATCTCATGCAAGTACTAAAACAATTAGGATATCAGTAAAATCTGCAAAATGTATTGTTATTTAAATAGTTTAAATAGTGTTTATCTGCAATATCTAATATCTACCTTTTTGAATCAAATTCTTTTGATCCAGAGAAATAGCTTTTAAAGGAAAAAAAAAAAAAACCCATGAAATAGATTTTATGAAATAGGTTTTACCTAAGAGTAAATGGTTGGAAAGAAAATTAACATCTCCATCTTGCACACGTACTTTATGCTAAACAAAATATTATTTTGCCTTAAAAAACAGAAGAAATATTTATCTATTCATGGAATTATACTTCATATTTTATACCAACTTACCTTACATAATTTATAAGCAATGAATTGTAAAGTACTTTTCATATTGACATACTACAATTTCCTTCAAAACATTTACTTCTTTTATTTTCAACATTTCTTATTTCTACTCAATATATAATGAAAAGTTTATCTT